>NW_026988414.1:18315000-28315000 GCF_030222135.1 Aotus nancymaae | reverse complement strand
GATTTTTTCCAGAGCCTTATCCCAGCAGAGGGCAGGACATTTCCCTGACTCCAGCCCCCTCTCCTCTCCCTGTCTCACCTAATGAGGGAGGCAGGTTGAAGAAACTGTTATGAAGGCCACAGCCCAAGGACATAGACTGAAAGACTGAGAAATATTCAGAAGATTAAAGAGTTTGTCTCTCCCACAATTTATTACCATACCAATAGGGTTCCAATACAATAACAGTAGATGACAATAGAAAAAGTTTCAAGACACATACGCTCTCTAAAAAGGAGTTTTTAGGGATGCTCCAAATCCATAGAGAAGAGACAAAAAACAATAACTCCAGAGAAATTTGAATCCACTGGTACCAACAGCTACAGAAAATTAAACACAGTATAACTCTTAGCCAGGTAACAAAAATACTCACACTAGGTCTATTTACCTCAGGTACTCTGAAATTATACAATATATTCAGTCTTCAAAACAAGTTACAAGACATGACAAAAACCAAGAGAAAACGAAGTCTGAACAGACAATCATTAGAACCAGAGTCATATATGACACCGATATTGGAATTATTGGGTAGGAAATTTAAAATTCTGATTACTATGTTAAGGATTCTAATTGAAAATGTAGACCTCATGCAAGAACGAATGCGTAATGTAAGTAGATAGAAACTACAAGAAAAAAATGCAAAAGAAATATAATATTCCCCCCTGTGTGAAAAGACAAAATTATAACAAATGTAGTTACAGATTTTAATTGGCTTTCATTTGCAATTCTAGAATCAGACATCTCATTTCTAAAAATACAATGAGTATTCCAGTGAGCTGGGCAGAGGAGTTTGATTTTATAGACAGAGAACTGCTGAAGTAAGCAGAACAAAAAGCAAATTGGTCATTTCAAAGTTAAATTCTTTATAAAGGTTATAACAGAGGGAACTCCCTTATTGAAGAAGCTAAAACAGCTTATTTGGGGATTTGGCTGCTATCTCTCAGTCAGAGGATTTCTGGGACAGTCACAAAAAACAACTTAGCGTTTGCTTGATGACATTAGCATAAATAACTCCATTCTGGTTTGGCCAGTTGGGCCTAGTGCAGAGGCTGAGTTCAAACCAATGGCCAATAAATTATATTTAATACCCTTATTCTCTGGAGATACGTTCTCAAGACTCCCAGTGGATGCCTAAAACTGCAGATAGCATCGAACCCTATATACATATACTATGTCTTTTCATATACATACATACCTATAATAAAGTTTAACTTATAAATTAGGCACAGTAATAGATTAACAATGATAATTAATCATAAAATAGAATAATTTTAATAATATGCTCTAATAAAAATTACATGAATGTAGTCTCTACCTGACATACACATGCATTCTCTCTCTCAACATATTGTACCCTACTCACACGTCTTATAGATGATGATGTGTGATGGTAAAATTCATATGTAATGAGATAAAGTGAGGTGAATGATGTAGGCACCATGAAATGGCATTAGCCTGCTATTGGCCTTCTGGGGATACATCAGAAGGTGAATCATCATCTGCTTCGGGTGTCCCTAGACCTTTGCTTTATGCTGAGCCACAGAGATTTTCCAGACCTCAATTGACTGAGGGTAACTGAAGCCATAGCCAGTGAAACTGAAGATAAGCAGGGATTACTTTATTAGCAGAAATGAAGAATATTTCTAATGGATGGGCTCAATACTAGACTAGGCTTGGCTGAAAAAAGAAATAGTGGAATTGGAAGCTTTGAAGATAAGTAAGTAGAAGCTTTACAAACTAAAATGCAAAGAGAAAAAAAGAATGGAAATTAAAAAAGAAAAAGAACCAGGAACTGTGGGACAATTTCAAAATGTGTCACATACACATAAGTGGAAGACCAGAAAAAGAATACAGACCAGAAGAAATATTTGAAGCAATATGGCCAAGAATGTTCCATAACTAATGACAGATACAAAACCACACAACTAGGATGCTCAGAGAACACCAAGCAGTATAAATATTAAAATCTTTATACCTTAGACACATAGTTAAACTGTAGAAAACTAAAAGCAAAAACGCAGTTTTGCAAAAAATCCATGTTGGGTGAGGTGGGAGCAAGGATATGAATTGTAGTGGACTTCTTATCCAAAACTATGCACACCAGAAAAGAGGAGTGAAATATTTGAAGTGTAAATTTTAAAAAAAGCAAACACCAAATGACAATTGCATAGCCAGAAAAGGGAGAAATGAAGACACTGTATTAGTCAATTTTCATACTGCCATGTAAAAATACCTGAGACTGGGTTATTTACAAAAAAAGAGAGTTTAATGGACTCACAGTTCCATATGTTTAGGGAGACTTCACAATCATAGCAGAAGGCGAAGAAGGAGCAAAGACACGGCTTACATGGCAGCAGGCAAGATAGTCTGTGCAGGGGAACTGCCCTTTATACAACCATCATATATCATGAGACTTATTCACTATCATCAGAACAGCACAGGAAAACCTGCTCCCATGATTCAGTTATCTCCCACCACATCCCTCCCACGACACATGGGGATTATGCAAGTTACAATTCAAGATGAGATTTGGGTGAGGATACAGAGCCAAACCATATATATTCCCCTTCCGGCCCCTCCCAAATCTTATGTCCTCACATTTCAAAACGAATCATGCCTTCCCAACAGGCCCCCAAAGTCTTAGCTCATTTTAGCATTAACTCAAAAGTCCACAAACTAAAGTTTCATCTGAGACAAGGCAAGTTCCTTTCACCTATGAGCGTGTAAAATCAAAAGCAAGTTAGTTAATTCCTAGATACAATGAAGGTACAGTCATTGGGTAAATACACCTGTTCCAAATGGGAGAAACTGACCAAAACAAAGGGGCTACAGGCCCCATGCAAGCCCCAAATCCTATAGGGCAGCCATTAAGTTTCCAAAATGAGCTCTTTTGACTTCATATCACACATCTAGGTCATGCTGACACAAGAGGTGGGTTTCCGTGGTCTTACGCAGGTGTGCCCCTGTGGCTTTGCAGGGTACAGCCCCCTTCCTGGCTGCTTCCATGGGCTGGTGTTGAGTGTGGCTTTTCCAGGTGCACAGTGCAAGCTGGTTGGTGGATCTACCTTTCTGGGGTCTGGAGGATGGTGGCCCTTTTCTCACAGTTCCACTAAGCAGTGCCCCAGTGGGAACTCTGTGTGGGTGCACCCACCTGATATTGCCCCTCTGCACTGACCTAGCAGAGGTTCTCCATCAGGGCCCTGACCTTGCAGCAGACATCTGCCTGGACATCCAGGCATTTCCATACATCCTCTGAAATCTAGGCAGAGGTTCCCTAACCTCAGCTCTTGACTTCTGTGCACCTGCAGGTTCAACACCACATGGGTTACTCTAATGCTTCGGGCTTGCACCCTCAGAAGCCACAGCCATCCCTCTACCTTGGCCCCTTTTAGTCATGGCTGGAGTGGCTGGGATGCAAGGCACCAAGTTCCCAGGCTGCACACAGCAGGGAGGTCCTGGCCCTGGCCCACAAAACCATTTTTCCCTCCTAGGCCTGTGATGGGAGATGGGAAGGGCTTCCATGAAGGACTGGAGACATTCCCCTCCTGCTTGTCTTGATGATTAACATTTGGCTCCTCATTACTTATGCAAATTTCTGCAGTAGGCTTGAATTTCTCCCTAGAAAATGATTTTTTCTTTTATATCACATGTCAGGTTGCAAATATTTCAAACTTTCATGCTCTGCCTCCTCTTGAAAACTTGACATTTAGAAATTTCTTTCACTAGATACCTTAAATCATCTCTCTCAAGTTTATAGTTCCACAGATCTCTAGGCCAGGGGCAAAATGCCGCCAGTATCTTTGCATAAGAAGAATGACATTTACTCCAGTTCCCAACTTCCTCATCTCCATCTGAGACCACCTCAGCCTGGACTTTATTGTCCGTATTACTATTAGCATTTTGGTGAAAGCCATTCAGCAAGTCTCTAGGAAGTTACACACTTTCCCAAATCTTCCTGTCTTCTGAGCCCTCCAAGTCTCTAGGAAGTTCCAAACTTTCCCACATTTTCTTCTCTTCTTCTGAGCCCTCCAAACTGTTCCAGTCTCTGCCTGTTATCCAATTCTAAAGTCGCTTCCATATTTTCAGTTATCTTAATAGCAGTGGCCCACTTTCCATACCAATTTACTGTATTTGTCCATTTTCATAGTGCTATGAAGAAATACCTGAGACTGCATAATTTATAAAGAAAAAGAAATTTAGTGGACTCAGTTCCACATGTCTAGGGATGCCTCACAATCATCGTGAAAGGCAAAGGAGGAACAAAGGCACATCTTACATGGTGCAGGCATGGCAGCATGTGCAGGGGAATTGCCCTTTACAGAATCATCAGATCTCATGAGACTTACTATCACAAGAACAGCACAGGAAAAAAACACAGTCATAATTCAGTTACTCCCACTGTGTCCTTTCCATGACATGTGGGGATAATGGGAGCTACAATTCAAGATGAGATTTGTGTGGGGACACAGTCAAACCATATCAGACATTCTCTGATATTAAAAAAAAAAAAGCAAGGGAAATCATTGCCAACTAATCTTTGAAAGAAATGTTGAAGTAATTTGTTCAGGCAGATGAAAAATTATGTAGATCAAAACCTAGATCTATGTAATAAAAAAAGGATGGCAGAGAATTAATAAATGAAAATAAAATATTTTATTTTTCTTAATCATAATTGATCTATTTTACATTTTATGTAAAGCAATAATAAGAACAATATTGTAACTATAGAACAATGGATAAGTACTAGAAATTGGTAATAAACATTCTGTTATAGTATACCTGCATTTCATGTGAAGCTATGTAGTGATATTTGAAGGTGAACTTTAAGTAGGTGTAATTGTGTCACGTAACCTCGAGAGTAACCACTACAAGATTTTATTTTATTTTATTTTATTTATTTTTCCATAAGTTATTGGGGTACTTGGCTACATGAGTAAGTTCTTTAGTGGAGACTTGTGAGGCCCTGGTGCACCCATCACCCAAGCAATGTATACTGCACTGTATATGTTGTCTTTTATCCTATGCCTAACTCCCACTCATTACCCCAAGTCCCCAAAGTCCATTGTATCAATCTCATGCATTTGTGTCCTCATAGCTTGGCTCCCACATATCAATGAGAACATATAATGTTTGATTTTCCATTCCTGAGTTACTTCACTTAAGAAAAATAGTCTCTAATCTCATCCAGGTCATTGCAAATGCTGTTAATTCATTCCTTTTTATGGCTGAGTAGTATTCCATCATATATATGTCCAAAGTTTCTTTATCCACTTGTTGATTGATGAGCATTAGGGTTGGTTCCACAATTTTGTTATTTTGAACTGTGCTGCTATAAACATGTGTGTGCAAGTATCATTTTTGAATAATGATTTCTTTTCCTCTAGGTAGATACCCAGTGGTGGGATTGCTGGATCAAATGGTAGTTTTACTTTTAGTTCTTGAAGCAATCTCTGCACTGTTTTCCAGAGTGGCTATACTAGTTTACATTCCCAGCAGCAGTGCAGAAGTGTTCCCTGATCACCACATCCATGCCAATATCTACTCTTTTTTTATTTTTTTTTAAATTATGGCCCATTCTTGTAGGAGTAAGGTGATATCACATTGTGGTTTTGATTTGCATTTCCCTGATCATTAGTGATGTTGAGCATTTTTTCATATGTTTTTGGCCATTTGTATATCTTCTTTTGAGAATTGTTTATTCATGTCCTCAGCCGACTTTTTGATGTTTTTTTTCTTACTGATTTGTTTGAGTTCATTGTAGATTCTGAATACTGTCCCTCTGTCAGATATATAGATTGTGAAGATTTTCTCCCACTTTATGGGTTGTCTGTTTACTCTGCTGTCTGTTCCTTTTGCCATGCAAAAGCTCTTTAATTTAATTAGGTCCCAGCTATTTATCTTTGTTTTTATTGCAAATGCTTTGGGGTTTTTTGGTCATGAAATCCTTGCCTACGCCAAGGTGTAGAAGGATTTTTCCAATGCTATCTTCTAGAATTTGTATAGTTTCAGGTCTTAGGTTTAAGTCCTTAATCCATCTTGAGTTGATTTTGTATAAGGTGAGAGATGAGGATGCAGTTCCTTTCTTCTACATGTGGCTAGCCAATTATCCCAGCACCATTTGTTGAAAAGGGTATCCTTTCCCCACTTTATGTTTTTGTTTGCTTTGTCAAAGATCTGTTGGCTCTAAGTATTTGGGCTTATTTCTGGGTTCTCTATTCTGTTCCATTGGTCTATGTGCCTATTTTTATACCCGTACCTCGCTGTTAGGTGACTATGGCCTTATAGTATAGTTTGAAATCAGGTAGTGTGATGCCTCCAGATTTGTTCTTTTTGCTTAGTCTTGCCTTGACTATGCAGGCTCTTTTTTGGTTCCATATGAATTTTAGAATTGACTTCTCCAACTCTGTGAAGAATGATGGTGGTATTTTGATGGGGATTGCATTGAATTTACAGATTGCTTTTGGCAGTATGGTCATTTTCACAATATTGACTCTACCTATCCATGAGTGTGGGATATGTTTCCATTTGTTTGTGTCATCTATGATTCCTTTTAGTAGTGTTTTGCAGTTCTCCTTGTAAAGGTCTTTTGACGCTTTTGTTAGGTATATTCCTAAGTATTTTATTTTATTTTTTTGAGTTCTTAATGTGACTCTTCACTTGGTCACTGTTGGTATATAGAAAAACTACTGATTTGTGAGCATTAATCTTGTATCCGGAGACTTTGCTGAATTCTTTTATCGGTAGTGGGAGCTTTCTGGAGGACTCCTTAGGGTTTTCAAGATAAACAGTCATATTGTCAGCAAACAGAGACAGTTTGACTTTCTCTTTACTGATTTGAATGTCTCTTACCTCTTTCTTTTGTCAGATTGCTTTAGCTAAGACTTCCCATACTGTGTTGAAGAGGAGGTGAGAGTGGGCATCCATGTCTTATTCCCGTTCTCAGGGGAAATGCTTTCAACTTTTCCCCATTCAGTATTATGCTTGCTTTAAGTTTGTCATAGGTGGCTTTTATTACATTAAGGTATGTAGTACCTTGTATGCCAATTTTGCTGAGGGTTTTAATCACAAGTGGATGCTGGATTTCATTGAATGCTTCTGCATCTATTGAGATGTTCATGTGGTTTTTGTTTTTAATCCTGTTGATGTGGTGGTGAATAACCTTTATTGACTTGTGCATGTTAAACCATCCCTGCATCCCTGGTATGAAACCCACTTGATCATGGTGGATTATCTTTTTGATATGTTGTTGGATTCAGTTAGCTAGTATTTTATTCAGGATTTTAGCATCTATGTTCATCGAGGATATCAGTCTGTAGTTTTCTTTTTTGGTTGTGTCATTTCCTGGTTTGGGTAGTAGGGTGATGCTGGCTTTATGGAACAAATTAGGGAGAGTTTCTTCTTACTCTTGTGGAATAACATCAAAAAGATCAGTACCAATTCTTCTTCGAATGTCCGGTAGAATTCTGCTGTGAATCCATCCAGTCCTGGATTTTTTTGTTAGTAATTTTTTAATTACCATTTCAATCTTGCTGCTCCTTATTGGTCTGTTCAGGGTATTTCTTTTTTCCTGATTTAAGCTAGAAGGGTTGTATTTTTCCAGGAATTTATCCATCTCTTCTAGGTTGTCCAGTTTATGTTCATAAAGGTGTTCATAGTAGCCTTGAATGATCTTTCATATTTCAGTGGTGTCAGTTGTAATATCTCCTTTTTCATTTCTCAGTAATTTGGATTTTCTCTCTTCTTTTCTAGGTTAATCTTGCTAATGGTTTATCAATCTTTTTTATTTTTTTAATTATATTTATTTTTAAAATTTGTATTTTATATATATTTTTTTATTTTTAAAATTTGTATTTTATATATATGTATTTTATTGCATTTTAGGTTTTGGGGTACATGTGAATAACATGCAAGATTGTTGCATAGATACATACATGGCAATGTGGTTTGCTGCCTTCCTCCCCATCACCTATATCTGGCATTTCTCCCCATGTTATCAATCTTATTTATCCTTTAAAAAACAGTTTCTTGTTTCATTTACCTTTTGTACTGTTTTTTTTCTGTTTGTTTGTTTCAATTTTGTTTAGTTCTGCTCTGATCTTGGTTATGTTCTTTCTTCTGCTGGGTTTGGATTGGGTTTATGTTGTTTCTCTGCTTCCTTGAGGCATGACCTTAGATTGTCTGTTTGTGCTGTTTCACACTTTTTCATGTAGGCATTTAGGGCTATGAAGTTTCCCCTGAGCACTGCCTTGGCTGTATCTCAGAGGTTTTGGTAAGTTGTGTTATTATTTTCATTCAGTTCAAGTAAATTTTTAATTTCCATCTTGATTTTATTTTTAACCCAATGCTCATTCAAGAGCGGGTTATTTAATTTCCATCTATTTGCATGGTTTTGAGGGTTCCTTTTGGAGTTGATTTCTAGTTTTATTCCATTGTGGTCTGAGAGAATGCTTGATAAAATTTCAATTTTTTAAAATTTATTGAGGCTCATTTTATGGCCTATCATATGGTCTATCTTGGAGAAAGCTCCATGGGCTGTTGAATAGAATGTGTATTCTGTGGTTGTTGGATGAAGCATTCTGTATATATCCGTTAAGTCCTTTTGTTCCAAGACATAGTTTAAATCCACTATTTCTTCATTAACTTTCTGTCTTGATTACCTGCCTAGTGCTGTCAGTGGAGTATTGAAGCCCCCCACTATTACTGTGTTGCTGTCTATCTCATGTCTTAAGTCTATTAGTAATTATTTTATAAACTTGGGAGCCCCCGTATTAGGTGCACATATGCTTAGGATTGTGATATTTTCCTGTTGGACAAGCCCTTTTACCATTATGTAATGTCACTGTTTGTCTCCTTTAACTGCTGTTACTTTAAAATTTGTTTTGTCTGATGTAAGAATAGCTATCCTTGCTCGGTTTGGTGTCCATTTGCATGAAATACCTTTTCCCACCACTTTAAGTTTATGTGAGTTCTTATGTGTTACTTGAGTCTCCTGAAGGCAGCAGATGGTTGATGAGTTCTTATCCATTCTTCAGTTCTGTGCCTTTTAAGTGGAGCATTTAGGCCATTTACATTCAATGTTAGTATTGAAATGTGAGGTACCGTTGCATTCATCATGCTCTTTGTTGCCTGCATTTTCCTTTGTTTTTTGTTTTTGCTTTTTAACTTTTATTTTTGTTTTATAGGTCCTGTGTGCTTTATGCTTTAAAGAGATTTTGTTTTGATGTGTTTCCAAGATTTTTTTCAAGATTTAGAACTCCTTTTAGCAGTTCTTTTTTTTTTTTTTAATTTTTTTTATCACATTTTAGGTTTTGGGGTACATGTGAAGAACATGCAAGATTGTTGCATAGGTGCATACATGGCAGTGTGATTTGCATATGTGGCAGTGTGATTTGCTGCCTTCCTCCCCTTCACCTATATGTGGCATTTCTCCCCATGCTATCTCTCCCCAACTCCCCACCCCCCACTGTCCCTCCCCTGTTTCCCCCCATCAGACCCCAGTATGTAGTGCTCCCCTCCCTGTTCTTATAGTTGTGGCTTGGTAATGGTGAATTCTCTCAGCAGCTGTTTGTCTGAAAATGACTGTAGCTTTCCTTCATATGTGATGTTTAGGTTCTCTGGATACAGAATTCTTGGCTGAAGATTGTTTTGTTGAGGAGGTTGAAGATAGGAATCCAATTCCTTCTAGTTTGTAGGTTTTCTGCTTTTAAACAGCAGAGAAGACTGCTGTTAATCTGATAGATTTTCCTTTATAGGTTACCTGGTGCTTCTGTCTCATAGCTCTTAAGATTCTTTCCTTCATCTTAACTTTGGATAACCTGATTACAGTGTGACTAGGTGAAGATTTTTTTGTGATGAATTTCCCAGGTGTTCTTTGTGCTTCTTTTATTCACATGTTTAGGTCTCTCACAAGACTGAGGAAGTTTTCCTTAATTATTTCCCCAAATATATTTTCCAAGCTTTTAGAATTGTCTTCTTCTTCAGGAACATCAATTATTCTTAGTTCTGGTCATTTAACATAACCCCAAACTTCTTGGAGGCTTTGTTCATATTTTCTTATTCTTTTTTTTCCTTTGTCTTTGTTGGATTGGGTTAATTAAAGATGTTGTCTTTTAGCTCTGAATTTCTGTCTTCTACTTGTTCCATTCTATTGCTGAGACTTGCCAGAGCATTTCACATTTCTAAAAGTGTGTCCGAAGTTTCCTGAATTTTTGTTTGTTTTTCTTTCAGCTATCTATTTCATTAAATTTTTCTCCCTTCACTTCTTGTATCTTTTTTTTTATTATTTCCTTGCACTGGTCTTTGCCTTTCTCTGGTCCCTCCCTAATTAGCTTAATAGCTAACCTCCTGAATTGTTTTTTAGTTAAGTCAGGGATTTCTCCTTGGTTTGGATCCATTGCTGGCGAACTACTGTGATTTTTGAGTGGTGGTGTTGAGCCTTGTTTTGTCATAGATGTGGGGAAAAGCCAGGAGTCACAGACCTCACCCAGCTCCTACGCAAACCAAAGCCTGGAGTCTGAACTTAACTGAGACTTTCCACCTCCCAGCTGGGAAAGAAAAGGGCTTTAGTTCTTCCCCCACCTGTGAAGTCTGCAAGCTGGATTCACACCCTCACCTGAGTTCTGGCCAGAGGCTTCTCACCTGCTCAAATTGTTACAAAGTTGTTACAAAGTTCAGTTAGGAAAGTCCTCCTCAGTGGGGTTTTACCCCCTGCTCCTCTGGCCTCCTCCCGATGGATCCCTGTGGTGCCAGGCAGGAATGGCTGCCTGGGGATTCTGCAAGCTCCCAGGGCCTCTCTGCTGCCTCCTCCACCCCTGCATTTTGCTCAGCTTGGCTCTCCATCTTGACTCAGCTCCAGGTAAAGTTGGGAACGTCTCCTGTAAACAGACTTTCAGCTTTTTCAGCGGGGAGGGTGTGTTCGTGTTCAGTAAAAAGGGTCTCCCTTTCCCACTTCTGCAGTTGGGGCACTCACAATATTTGGGGTGTCTCCCAGGTCCTGGGAGCAGTGTACTTCCTTCAGAGGGCCTGTGGGTCCTCTCAGGATTGCTGGTTTGTTCTTGCAGTCAATCTGGAGCTAAAATTCACAATACAAGCCTCTGCATACTGCTCTATCTGGAGCTGCACTCTAGCCTTGCCTCCTGTTCACCGTGATCCACAGAAGTCCCCTGCTGCAATTATTTTAAAAAGAAGTATATTTGGTAAAGAAGGTAAAATAGAACCATATGAAAATGCTCAGTATCAGAGAAGGCTGTGAAAAAGGAGATAAGAAACCAAGAACAAATGCAACAAATGGAAAACAGTTACACACATGAAAGATATTAATCTAACTGTTGTAATCACTTTCAATGTATATAATCTAAACACAGCAAGTAAAAGCAAGATAATCTCATAATGGAGAAACAGGACCCAACATCTGTTGTCCTCAAAAGGGAAAACAAAATAAAACTCTAAAGAATCAGCTATGTTAAAAGAAAAAAGATTGAGAAAGATGTACCATCCTAACTCTAATCAAAAGAAACCTAGACTAGCTAAATTAATTTCAGACAAGACATGCTTCAGAGCAAAGGATATTATCAGGGATAAGAAAGGGTCAACTATACAAGAAGATTATATATAAATTATATTATTTAAAGTTATTATATAAAATGTTATAATTTAAACATAATTATATCTTTGTGTAATTATATAAACAGCCCAGATTAACCTCAAATTTAAATTATATCAAATTCAGCTTAAAAAAATGCAAACATGTTATCTTATAGTTCTTAGGTCAAAAATTTGACACAGGTCACATCAGGATGAATTCAACAGCATAACAGGGCTGTCTTTCTTTCTAGCTCTAGGTGAGATACTTTTTCACACATTTGGAAATACTAGAAGCTTCCTGTATTTCATGGGTCATGTCTCTCTTTCTCCATCTTCAAAGTTAATAAAGGAAAGTAGAGTCCATCTCATATGTCATCACTCTGATCTCTTGTCAATTAAAAGTAAAATCTTAAGCCCTGCTCTTGGCCAAAGGGACTCCAGAAAACCTTAAAAACTATATGTCCAGCCATGACTGGAGGGAGTTAGGACTTGTCTTGTTACACCCACTCCTTTTTGGAGTTTAGGCATAACTGACCAGCATTAATGTTACCTAGAGATCATAAGACCGACAGAACAGACTGTGGTAGTAAGATACTAGATTATATACGAGACCTGGGGCCATCCTAAGCAAGGATTAAGTCACGTCCTCAAAGCCATAAAATCTCCCTAAGCAGATTTTTTAAATTAACTCAGTATAATGTGATTATTTTCCAACCAGACTCTGGTACATTACATGACAGATAGCAGACCGCTTGTTTTAACTTAAGCGTTCCTTTGTACTTAGTTCAAGTCTTTACACAAAGCTTAACACTTAAAACCAATTGCAAATTAAAGAATCTGTGAATCCACCTACATCTGTGAACTCTTGCTTCAAGGTATCCCACCTTGTGGGGCTGAATCAATCCGTATCTTCCATGTACTGATTTATAATTTAACCTACAATTGCTGTCTCCTTAAAATGTGTAAAACCAAATTGCACCATAACTATCTCAGGACCACTTATTCAAGGCTTCTTGGATTTGTGCTTTTTTCTGGGCCGTGGTCACTCATATTGGCTCACAATAAACCTCTTTAAAATATTTTCAAAGTTTGAGTTTTTAATTAACACTTTCATAATCACATTTCCTAATTCTGAACTCTTCTGCCCCTGTCTTTAATTTTTAAGTGCACTTGTGGTTACATTACGTCCATCTGGGTAATCTAGGAATTGTCTCCTCATTTTTAGACCAGCTGTGAGCAACCTTAATTCTATTTGCAAGCCTAATGTTCCTTTTCCAAGAAAAGTAACATATTCACAAGTTCAAAAAATTAGAATATGAGCATCTTTGGGGGTCTGCAGACTGCAGTGTATCCTCAGTTCCCAAAGATCAATATCTTCTTTACATGCAAAATGTATTTACCTCAACCCAAGGTCCCCGAAATTCTCCACCTATTACTTCATCAACTTAGTGTAAAACAAGTTCGCCAAGACAACAGTTCCAAAACTCATTATCCTTATCATCTAAATTAGGTATGAGTGAGGCTTTGGGGATTTGTGAAACTAAACAACTTACAGGTTTTGAAGATACAGTGGTGGAACAAACCTAGAATAACAGTTATACACATATCTGCTCCAAAAGGGAGAAAATGGAAGAAAACAAATGAAGTCACCTGTTTAAAGTAAATTCAAAATTTGCCCTGACACACTCTATTTCGTTTTAAGGCCTGGGACTGATCCTTTGGGGATCATAGATCCATTCTCATGAAAGGTAATATGCTTTTGCATGTGAGTCGTGTTATTAGCTGCTTTCTAACCTATGGAATTTTAGGGACCCAACAGGGTTTTTTTGTTTGTTTTTTTAATTTCATTCTCCCTCTGCCACTTTCAGTTAGAAACTGGCAGTATCTTTGCATAACATTCTCAAGCATGTTGGTAGTCACTGGGGTATGTCAGGATTCACTTTATTACACAAATCTCTAATCCTGGTTTCTGCTTGGATGACAGTCTCTAAGACATGTGGTTAATCTCTTCAAAGAGACCTTTATGGGGCTGAATACTCTGTTTTTTATTCTTCTGAAACATTAGCAAAAGGTTGTCTCAAGTTCTCTCCAAAACTTGTTTTTCTGACTGTAATTATACTAATTACAGCATCTTTTGCAATCTGAATGGCTAATTTCCCTAATAATTAAGTTCTGGTTCTCATTTGCTTAACAGTTCTTCTCTTGAACTACATTTCTTCTCACATTTTAAAATAAGCAAAATATACCTCCCAACATTTTACAGGAAATTCTCCTCGCATAAATATCAAAACTTACAAGCTTTGCTTTTTTAAATGTAATTTTTCTTGAGAGCAGGCTTTTGTTACTGGGAATAGAATGCCAATGACTACTAACCTCCCCATGCTAGAGGCATGAAGAGATTTTGTTTTTCCAAATCCTCTCTCTGAGAACCTGGTGGATTTCAAGGTAAACCTTATAAAAGTGTGCCTCTTGCCCCATTTCCCATGACTGAATCTTAGTGATTTTGAGATCATCCACACTGAGCCTCCTTCAATTTGTCAATCATAACTCTGTGTTTCTATGAGTACAGGCTCTACTGCTGGGCTTCTGCTCTTAGTTAACTGTGATTCTCTATGCTGCTTGCCCCTACAATTTTGGGAACAGCAGCTTGCCTTGTGACCTCAGTTGTCTTATGGATCTGAGAAGGTTGTTGATTTTCAGATTCAGCTTTTTTTTTTTTTTCTTATTTTGAGCATAGAAGCAACAACTTCCAAGCTTTTACATGTCAGACTGGAAACTGGGAGTCTCCTGAATCTGTTTTTTTTTGTAGCATTTCTGTTTTACCTAACAGTATTGCATAGGCTTACCTGTGCAACATCACTTAATCAAATTATTTAGAATTTTCAACAGTGTTAACACAGGATATACAGAAATACATACCTTTTCCAAAAAGAATTAGATTACCATATGAAACTAATTTTTCAGTCCCTTTTCTATTGTTTTTATTTTTTATTTCATTTATTTATTTACTTGGAGATCGAGTCTTGCTCTGGTGCCCAGGCTAGAGTGCAGTGGCATGATCTAGGCTCACTATAACTTCCAGCTCCTGGGTTTCAAATGGATTCTCCTGCCTCAGTCTCCCAAGTATCTGGGTCTACAGGCATGTGCCAACATGCCCAGCTAATTTTTGCATTTTTAGGAGAGACGGGGTTTTGCCATGTTGGCTGGGCTGATCTCATACTCCTGACCTCAAGTGATCCAGCTGGTCTCATGCTCCTGATCTCAAGTGACCCACTTGCCTTGGCCTCCCAAAGTTCTGGAATTACAGGCATGAGCCACCACACCCAGCCTCCATTACTTTTAATGACGTTCTGTTTTGCAGTAATCATAGAGACCGCAGGTGGTCTTTGCCATATTACACATGATGAAGTTTCATTATGGACAGTGTCTTACTATTTCAATTTACAGTGCTGCACAAAGCGTTGTTCTCAACATTAGGATAAAAAGACAGTAATACAGAGTTTCTCCTTTCATGCGAATCTAATTCTGGTAAAGGAGATACATTTTTGCAGCTACAAAAGTATTAAAACGAGGTGGGTGAGGAATAATAATGGCAAAGTTTCTGTACTGGAAAATTGGCACCGTGGTACATAAGTTGGAATTTATTACCAGATATGTGGGAGAAAAAAGAAAAAAAAAAGCCCAGAAACTTTGTAAAACTAAAGATATTTCCCTGAGGATAGAAGAATCCAGTAGAGGTGTTCATACGTTGAGTCTAATTCAAATCAAGATGGATAAAGTAGGTTAAGTAGAAGTGACAGACCCCTCAGAAAATTGACAAATCAGCTTTGTACGGATGATATAAGAAGAGCCTGGGTCAAATAAGTCACCTGAAATTGGCAGTAGTTCAATCGTTCCAGAAAAAGAAACATCTTGTGAGACTTGAAAGAAGGCAGTTTGAAGGGTTGAGAGGTTATAAACTAAGCGGTTGCGATCACAATAGATTCAAACGTAAAAACAAAGTAGGAGAGTGAAGTTAAAAGAGAATATAGCCAGAAGTCTCTGAACAGTCCACTTCCCATAATAAACAATATAAGGTACCATGAATTAATACAAATAGTGTCTGGAAGGATGGCACTCACACCAGTGGAATACAATAGACAGATTGTCCCTGACTTAGCAAAGACTTTTTAACTTTATGGTGGTACAAAAGCAATATGCATTCAGTAAAAACTTTGCTTCCAATTTTGATTTTTGATCTTTTCTTGGGCTAGTGTAATGCAGCATGATACTCTGTCGTGATGTTGGGCAGCAGCAGCGAGCCACAGCCTCCAGTCAGCCAGGGGATCACATGATGAGTCTACAGCTGATTTCGCCCAAATGGAGAAAACCGTAAGTGTTCCAAGAACATTTAAAGCACGCTAGGGGCCAAGCGACGATGTTTGGTAGGTTAGGTGTGCTAAATGCATTTTTGGCTTAGAATATTTTCAATTTGTGATGTTTATCTAGCTATAACCCCACTGCTAGTCAAAGCGTATCTGTATTCTGAAACACAGAGAAGACATGTTTTGTTGTTGTTATGTTGTGTAATTTTATTTTACATGCTGATGTATATATACAGGATGTCTGGGTTTGTTCCATAGCTAAACATGTGCCATGTTGGTTTGCTGCACCTATCAACCCATCACCTAAGTACTAAGCCCAGCTTGCATTAGCTATTTCTCCTGATGCTCTCCCTCCCCTGGCTCCATCTTTCCGACAGACCCCAATGTGTGTTGTCTCCCTCCCTGTGCCCATGTGTTCTCATTGTTCAGCTCCCACTTATAAGTGAGAACAGGTGGTGTTTGATTTTCTGTTCCTGTGTTAACTTTCTGAGGGTAATAGCTTCTAGCTCCATCCATGCCCCTGCAAAGGACATGATCTCATTCATTTTTATGGCTGTATGGTATTCCATGGTGTATCTGTACCACATATCCTTTATCCAGTCTATCATTGATGGCCCTTTAGGTTGATTTGTAGAAGACATGTTTTTCATTAATTTTACAGCAAGAAGATAGAGGAAAAGTCTAGCCAGTTGGAGCAGATAGTATAATACTACTGAAAGACTAAGGATAATTGGGACAATTTGAAAGAAAGGGAACCTCAGTATGAGCATCCTGCAATCTCATAAAACAGTTACATAGTTAGGTATAATTTTTTAATGTTGATATTAGTTGATGATACTCATTACATTTCAAAGTAAACTTCAGTCACAGTTAATGCCTAATAGTGTGTTTGTGTGGCACAATGCTGGTTCGCCTGTGTATATTTTGGTTCTTGATTTCCGGTTGTTTCTGTTGTTGTTGTTTTGTTCTTTTATAGCCACCGTAGAAGGTAAACTCAGTGGTGTTTAAGTTAGGGCTATTCTGTGGACCAATTTGTTGTTAGTCCTTGCTTTAGCATCTAAGTACTCATAAATTATCAGGGAGTACATGATTATAAATATAGAATATGCTACTTCAGGTAATGCTTTTACCTTTTAAAAACTGTCAAACATTGCTTTTTATTTTTACTTGTGTAATAATGCTTTAAATATACTTAAATTTGTGGTTGTTTTTCAACTTTTTTTTGAAAATAAACTACAAAGACTTTAGGCATTAAAGCAGTTTAATCTATTTTTCTTTAATGAAGTATCGATAAATTTTAAATCTCAAAATTATACATTAACAAATAAATCTTAGCATTAATATGGACATGATATAATTGATATATTAATATCTAAATAGGAACCAATTACTTAGAATATAAAATTGCTCTAAACAAATATATTGTAACTATATTGGATTTTGTATCCAAGCTATATTTATTATGGATGATTGAATCCAAACTCAAAGACATCATTAAAATAGATTTTTTGAAGTAGAAAGAACTAATTAAATTGTCTATTCTGTTACTCTTGCATCCCTCCCTCACTCCTTTTCTTCTTGTCTTCCTTTTCTACTTCTCTCTTATTTTTTCCCTGTCTTCCTCCTTCCTTCCTATTTTCCTAACTTCCTCCTTCAAGGGCATCTGCTGCTAAATGGTCATTCTGCTTTTTTATATTCTGTGCCTAACCTGTACCCACACATTTATCTGACTTTGAAAGGAAGATTTTTGAAAAATACAAAGAAAGCACAGAAGAACATAAAAGAGAAAGTAAAGTTTAATGTATATAGTTCATCCCTCATAGATTAGTGAAAAACTTCTTAAAATGAGATTCCCAGATCCACAGTTCACTTTTGTTTCTCCAATGATCTAAGCCCTTATGTTTGCATTTTTCTTTATATTTTGAGGTATAATTTTGACATATTGAAAAGTCCACATTTTAAGGGTATACGTGAATTAGTTTTACTTATATGTACATCAGTAATTCTATACACATTGACGGTTAGATGTATAAAACAATGTAGTTTTACTTCATTGTGATTTTAAATTGTATTTCCTAAACACATAATGAAGTTTAACATTTTTGTGTATACTTATGACCCATTAGAATGTTGTCTTCTGTAAACTGCCTATTCAAGTGTTTTTAACCAGTTACTAAATTGCATGCCAATTCTATCTTTTCTAATTGATTTGTAGTTTCTTATTGGTGTATAGTTATATTTGTATACATTATTCTGAATAAGCCTTTGAATATTTACTCCCACTCAGTGACTTCCCTTTCCATGTTTCCATTTTCAACATTGCATAAAAAATACATTTACTTTTGGTTTTGTTTTATTCTTTAAGATCATTTATATATACTTCTTATGCTTTATTGAGTTAATTATTCGGTTTCAATATTGTGGGAATTAACGTAAATTTCAACAATGTTTAATATATTCAACAGTTATATAAACAGTGACATATGGAGATATATATATTTCCAGTTATGCATCATTTCCTATATCTACCTGTTCTTAGCTCAACAGTATTGTGATTTCTCTATGAATCAACTACAGGGAAATGACTCATAAAAGTAGGTTCATTGCTTTATCTTCAAGAACTGTGCTCCTTATGGTAATGCAGATATAGGTCTATTTTTTTTAATCACTGTATTTCCTAACAGTAAACTGGAGATATTTCTGAAATTAAGGTTCTATGAACTTTAAAATCTAGTGTTACTGATTTAAGCAAGAGGTATGAAAGGTTTGGAAAGTGCTGGCAGGGGAAATAAGAGTATCTCATAGCAAAAAAAAAAAACACTCTACTGATTTATGACTTTAATTATACTTTTACAATTAGAACAAAAGATCTGAAAATTTTTGTTTAAATAATTATTCTCTTACTAGATTTATTAGTAAACTCCATAAAATAGTCATGTTAATAACCTTACACAAAAGTAAGAATCAATACAAAGTTTGCTTTGTTTCTATTACATTCTCTTGCATTTTCTTTCTCAGGAAGGCAGAATACACTAGAATAACTGAAACTAAATTATTCATGCTTTTCCTACCTCAGCTAATTTTTCAGTAAAATAATGGGAATATATAAACAATGCACATAATTTATCTGTGATTGGTGATGGGAAGGCAGAATTATTAATAATTTTTACAACACCATTTTTTCTGGAGGTTCCAGAAAACTTTCTAGCAGATGTAATTATTCAGCTAATATTTATTTAATTCCTAGTAATTTCAAGGTCCTATGAGAGTCATAAAAATAAAAAGATATTACCCATCTATTAAAAGATGGATAGCTAAAAGAATAAGGTTGTATAAATTGTTATATAAAGGATAGAGTAACGGAGATACAAACACCCATGCAGAAAGGAAAAGGTACGAACACTACTGCAAGAAGAAATGCATTTAGATTCCAATGGGGATATTAAAGGGAGAAACTATCCCAATTTGTTTAGAAAATAGAATAGATTCTCTCAGCAAAGGAAAAGTTTCACTCATTCATACAGCTTAGGTTGGCATTAGGCAGTTGGGTGCAGAGAATAAGATGTTCTAACTAAGGCAGAGAACATGAGAAAACTCACAAGGGTATGAACAGGGATGGAATTTTTAGGATCTTCCAGTTAATTTGGCTTATCAGTGTGCATAAATTTGGGGACAAATAAGGAATGAGTTGGAGGGATTGTCTGTGGCTGCTCTAGGTTTTAGATTGAAGGAGATGGGGGTAATATGCATGAATATACATGTTTAGTTTGGAATTTTAGTAAGATTACTATGGCCAGTGGTCAATCATGACAGCAGGGATATAAATAGAATGGTAAATCACTATAGATGCTAAGATTTACGGCTCATCTTCCCAATTCACATCCTAGGCTTTACAAAAGGCGGAATGATGGACTCTCTTTTCTAGAACTGTCCTGCAGGCACTATCATTAAATCTTAACTATTTACATACACCTGCACACAGAGACAGGTCTACAGGAGTAATTTTAGTAAAAACCAAAATTCCCACCTAATTACTAACTCGTTAGATATACCCTCATATCCTGCAGCTTATGTTGTTTTTTCTGGGGACCATTATATACAGATATCTGAACAAATTCCACATGCAGGAGTGATCGATATTAATAAAATGAATGACAAAATGATATCACTATAATGAAAATAATCAGAACAAACATAGAGAAAGGGTGATAATAATAAAGTGACCATAAACAGCAAACACAGTCTGAGAAATAGAGGCAAAACAGGTAGAAGAGATGGCTCAGAGAAGCTTATACTGACAGATCAGCAAAATTCTGAACTTCTGCCTCTTTTTTCTTTTTGACTCAAAAGACAACATAATCAGTTTTACCTGGAATCCTTGGACTACCTTGTAAACTTGTTTCCCCTGTTACTCAGTCTAAGTGTCAGAAACAGCTAAGAGGAGCATACTGAATATGATTCCCCTTTGGAAAAGAAGTAGATTAAAATGCAATCTAAGTAGAAGAGACGATTTTGAATGTGCACAACACAAAGGCATTATAAATCTTAGAGGTGATGCATGACCACCCTTCTTTGACCATTAAATATTTTATACATGTATCAAAATATCATTCTGTATCCCATAAATATTTACAATTACTATGTGTCAACTAAAAATCAAAGAAAAAAATACAATATAAGAATGAAGCATGCAAACTAGTATACATATAAATACATCAACTGTCATGGAATAGGGGGTGGTGACATAGAAAATCTAAGGGTAAGAATAAGAGATATTGCTGAGATATGTGAACCTAGAGACCTAGGCCTACTCATCTTTGTATCTCAACACCTAATATAATTCTAGGCACATAGAAAGTGCTCAAAAAAGATATACTGAATGGTTGAATTTGGAATGTTTTATAGCGTAGTGAATGCACTTCTAAAATATTAGTATAATGACATTATTTTTATTGGTGGGGGCAAGATAGGGAGAGTAGGTGCTTCATGTTAAAAAAAATCACATTTGTCCAGCCCTGATTGATATAGTTTTAGTGTTCAGTCTTATTTTGTTTTGCCATATTCATGTAAGTTTAAAATGATCATTATCAAATGGCTTTGGATTCCTCGAGAGTAAGAATATTACTATTTTCTTATATCAAATAAAAACATGATATGCTGTCCGTATTTCATTTATTTCTCAAGATTAAGTCTCTTTCTTTCCATCCAACTCTGCCCAGGAAACTGACCTATGCTGATTAAATCAGCTTGTTCTCTTGCCCTCTGGCTTCCTATTGGATTTAGCCAAAGAAGAGCAGTACTCGGAAATGCCAATAAAGGGGAGAAGGTTAATATAAAATATTATATTTTATATTAATAAGATGCCAAATACCTCTGGCATCTTCCCTGCAGATCATTCGGGGGGGCTGCATTCCTGTCAGGAGGGCACCTTTGCAACCCCTCTGCTCCCTCCTTTTGTCTTTTCAGGCATGAGGTTAATAGCATAGCTTCACTGCTACTAGTCCCAAATTGCTGCAATATCTTTGTGATTTCTCTATACCCTGCACAGATGCTTTATTATATTCCCTTCAAATTATTCAATTTCATTTTGACATTCATTTCCCTTTAAGATCCTGACAGATACATATGATAATAAATATTAATAGAACAACACATCTAATTTGACATGAGTTCGGTAAAATATTCAATATATTTATAATGGATATGCATACAAACACACACAAATAGAGCCATAAAGGTTATGTGTATATTTCAGTTTTAAGCTCTTGTCTCATTTATATAAATTTTTTCTTCAATAGCTGACAATCTCTCAAAAGATACAGATACATATAATCTTAGCATGGATTATATAAAAAAATCAATAATGGTTGCTGCTAAGAATAGAAAATGTACTTAGAAATATCTGTGAAATCAGAGCCACTGAATTTTATGAGTATATATTCATAAATGAGTTTAATAGAGGCAATGAGTTATGTAAATTATAACAGATCTAATAAGGGTATGACTCACAAAAACTGGAGCTCAGTATTGTCAGGTTTTCTATGTGATAGGGATTGGTTCTGTGTTTTTAACTAAATCGAATCTTGAATTATAATTCCCAGGTGTCTAGGAAAAGCCCTGGTTGGAGGTGATTGGATCATGGGGCAGTTTCCCCCATGCTATTATCATGATAATGAGTTCACATGACAGTGAATTCTCACAAGATATAATGGTTTAAAAGTTATGGCACTTCCCCCATCTCTCTCTCTCTCTCTCCTGGCCCCTTGTGAAGAAGGTACTTGCTTCTCCTTCACCTTCTTCCATGACTGTAAGTTTCCTGAAGCCTCCCCAGCAATGCCAGACTGTGAGTCAATTAAACCTCTTTTCTTTACAGCAGTGTGAGAACAGAATAACACAAAAAATTAGTACCTAGAGTTTGGGGCAGTGCTATAAAGATACCTGAAGGTGTGGAAGAGACTTTGAAACTGGGTAACAGGCAGAGATTGGAAATGTTTGGAAGGCTCAGAAGAAGACAGGAAGATATGGGAAAGTTTGGAAATTTCTAGAGGTTTGTTGAATGGTTTTGACCAAAATGCTGATAGTGAAATGGAGGATGAAGTCCAGGTTGAGGTGGTCTCAGGTAAAGATGAGAAACTTATTGGAAACTGGAATAAAGGTCCTTCTCACTTTGGTTTTGCAAAGAGACTGGTAGCGTTTTCCTCTGCCCTGTAGAGGAAAGATCTGTAGAACTTTGAACTTAAGAGAGATGATTTAGGGTATGTGGTAGAAGAAATGTCTAAGCAGCAAAGAATTCAAGATGTACCCTGGCTGTTTGTAAAATATATAGTCATATGCAAAAAGATAATCTGATTTTGGAACTTATGTTTAAAATGGAAGCAGAACACTAAAGTTTGGAAAATTTGCAGCTGACCATGTGTAAATAAGAAAAACCAATTTTCTCAGAAAAAATTCAGGCCAGCTGCAGAAATTTGAATAATTTACAAGGAGCCACATGTTAATAGCCAAGATAATGTGGAAAATGTCTCCAGGGTACTTCAGAGATCTTTACCACAGCCCCTCTTATCACAACCGCAGCCCCTCTTATCACAGGCCTGGAGCCCAGGAGGGGAAAATGGTTTCATGGTCCAGGCACAGGGACCTGCTACTCTCTGCAGCCTTGGAACATGGCATCCTGCATCCCAGTCACTCCAGCTCCAGCCATGACTAAAAGAGGCCAAGGTACAGCTCGGGCTGGGACTTGAGAGGGTGCAAGCCCCAAGCATTGGCAGCTTCCACGTGGTGTTGAACCTGTGGATGCAGAGAAGACAAATGTTGGGGTTTGGCAACCTCAACCTAGATTTCAGAGGATGCATGAAAATGACTGAATGTCCAAGCAGAAGTCTGCTGCAAGGACAGAGCCCTCATGAAGAACCTCTACTAGGGCAGTGCGGAGGGGAAATGTAGGGTAGGAGCCCCCACACAGAGCCCCTACTGGGACACTGCCTAGTGGAGCTGTGAGAAGAGGAACACCATCCTCTAGACTCCAGAATGGTATATCTACTAACAGCTTGCATCACGAACCTGGAAAACCCTTAGGCACTCAACACCAGCCTATGAAAGCAGGGGCAGGGGCTGTACCCTGCAGAGCCACAGGTGTAGAGGTGCCCAAGTCCTTGAAAGCCCACCTCTTGGATTAGCCCTGGATTTAAGACATAGTGTCAAAGGACATTATTTTGGAGCTTTAAGTTGTAATTACTCCCCTGTTGGGTTTTGGAATTGCACGGGGCCTGTAGCCCCTTTGTTTTGGCCAATTTCTCCCATTTGGAATGGGATCATTTACCCAATGCCTGTACCCCCATTGTATCTTGGAAATAACTTGCTTTTGATTTTATAGGCTCATAGGCAGCAGGGACTTCCCTTGTCTCAGAGGAGACTTAGGACTTTGACTTTTGAGTTAATGCTGGAATGAGTTAAGACTTTGGGTGACTGTTGGGGAGGCATGATTGGTTTTCAAATCTGAAAAGGACGTGAGATTTGTGAGGGTCCAGAGGCAGAATGATACGGTTTGGCTGTGTGTTCCCACCCATCTCATCTCAAATTTTAATCCCCATATGTCAAAGGAGGGACCTTGTGGAAGGTGATTGGATTATGAGGGAGGTTTACTCCTTCCTGTTCTCGTGATAGGGAGTGAATTATCATGAGATCTTATGGTTTAAAAGTATGGCACTTTCCCCATCTCCTGCCCCTACCACCTTGTGAAGAAGGCACTTATTTCTCTTTCACCTTCTGCCATGATTGTAAGCTTCCTGAAGTCTCCCTAGCCATGCAGAACTGTGAGTCAAGTAAACCTTTCTTAATAAATTGCCCAGTCTCAGGTAGTTCATTACAGTGGTGTGAAGATGGACTAATATACTATGTCTTCATATACATAAAAATAGAGATTTGTTTATGAATGTATTGATAAATATATAAATTATTTGCTTAATAATGTTAAAGGAAATAATCTTAGGAAGTTTATTACTCAGGCCAAAAGGGATATCAAATAGATAGTATAAAAACTGAGCCATTTCTATAAAATTATTCAATATATTAATCATATACAAAGAAAATTAGAATTTACGTTATTCATTTTTACATTAGGAAAGGTTTTATTTAGATTTTTTTAAAATGTTTATTAAAGTTTGTATTTTACAATAATTTAGATTCACATACAGTTATACAAAAACGTCTTATGTGTCTTTTACCTAATCTCTCCTGATGATAAAAAATTGCAAAACTAGATAGTGCCATTTCACAGTACAATTTTGGCATTGTAGATAGAAACTACATCTCATTCCTATTTTTCCAGTTTAATTTAGCTTGTGTGTATGTATGTGTGTCTACACATGCATCTGAATTTTTGAAATTATAGATAATGTCAACTCAAATAAGCCAGGAACAAAAAAAGACAAATACTGAATATTGTCATTCGTATCCAGAATCTTAAAGAGTTGATCTCATAGAAACAGAGAGTAGAATAGTCCTTCCCAGAGGTTGGGGGCTGTTGTGTGGGGAAGAGAAGGAGGTGCTGGTCAAAAAATACAAAATGACAGTCAGATAGAAGAAATAAATTCAAAAGATCCATTATACAGAATGATGGCTATAGTTGATGACAATATATCGTAATCTTGAGAAATACTAAAATAGTGGATGTTAAGTGTTCTCACCACGAAAATAATAACTGTGTGAGGAGTTGCACAAAACAATTAGCTGGATTTAACCAACCCATAATGTGTATGTGTCTTAAGACGTCATGTTCCACACAGTAAGTACACATAATTTTATCTGTCAATTAGAAATTTAAATTCTTTAAAAAACAAAAATTAAAATTATTGAAACATGGTTCTTATATCAATTTAAAATTACAATCAGATTAAACTCAGCATATTTTAGAGATATAAGCCAACAGCCTATATGTACAATAGAATATATATTCTCTATATAAAAGATATTTAAAATAGAATATATAATAGCATATATATATTAGTCTATATCATAGAAAAAACTCAATAAATAACACTTTATCCAAAAATCATGTTAATTAAACATTTTTATTTAGTTTTCTTTTGAACATGCATATTACTATAATAAATAATTTTATTTGATTAAACTTAAATAGATGATTTCAGAATTTTCTTTTGAACAACTGAAAGTAAAAAAAATTATAATGTTTGGAGATAATTATAAAGTTATCTTGGTGGAGATAATTGTAAGGAACCTTAAAAATACTTGAGACTTCTATATATGACATTAATGGCAAAGTAATCCACTCCTCCTGCCCCACGATCACTACTGAAGTGAGTAACTGAAATTTAAGAATTGAAGAGCACTCTCAGGTACCCTGAAACTTAAAAAGCTGTTAATCTTTGTGGCAGAATCTTCTACTTGGAGGAAGCAATAAAGTGGGAAATTAGCTATTTTGTAGCAATTTCTCCTAAAAACAATGGAGAGAAAATGTAGATACACAAAACCTCACTCTAATAGCACCCGACTTGTAATGAGTAAGGACTAGAGGAAGTGGTAAGCATGGTTCGTATAAGGAGCACTTCGTTTTTCCTAAAAGGCTAAATGTAATGGGGCAGCAGCTAACCTAAAGCAGCAGCAGCAACTACTTTGTCCTTGTGGTGGCAGTACCACCATCCTACTACAATGGATAGGAAGCTGGGCGCAGATACAACTTGTAACTGTTGGGGTGCCTGGGTCAAAGAACCCAGGATATGCAAAATGAGCTCCCATACAGTGCACACAACAAAAGATTCATCAAAGAACTCTTGTCAAACAGCTTCTGCTGAGACCACCTATAGCTCCAACTCTTTTCCAACCCTTTTTATTTTGTCAGGACACTGAAAGAGTAATGCAAATTTGTATTGGTTAACCATTTAATCTAACATACATTGAGTAGAGTCTAATGGTAATGAGGTGCACTGCGATGTTGGCAAAGAATCTCATTTCTCTTGCTTTCAGGCAGATATGACTCATGAAAATCTTTAATGAGGAGTTAATTTTTAAACAAAAACCAACAAACAACCTGGATCACCTAAAAAACTGTCCATCACAAAATCCAGAAAATGTTTTATCAAAGATACAGTATATAGAATTTTTTACAAAAGATTACAAAACTGTTTTCGTTTTTGATTTTGCAAACAAAAGAGTTTCTCAATAGACTTAAAGAATATGTCACAATAATAGAAAGTTGAAAGGTTAGGATGTGAGATAGTAGGATATTATAGGAATTAAGGAATTCATAGGTGAAAATCTTCAATGTAGTGATAGTTTACTAAGTAATCTGTAAGAGTAGATGGTTTAAGTAGATTAGAAGTGAAGCTCATGAGAGTTGAAAGAAAGAAAACCAGAGACGCAGGTATGAATATTCTAGGTTCTTGAGGTCATTGAAGGTGCTGTAATAAGAATCAATATCAAAGGTAAATTGGAAGCCAGAAACTAGAGAGAGAAAACTGTAGGGCAGTAGGTAGAAGCAATAAAAATGAGGAAGAGAATAGGACTAGAGATCAAGAGCCCTGAAAGGGTTTATATTTAGGAATGAAGGAGAAGGCATAGATTAAATAGTCTGTCATGTACACAGTAATATGACTGACATATCATGAGTGCTGAATATATAACAATTAATATTGTTATATATCATAAAGCAGAATATCAGGTGGTTTACTTTATAGTAATGGATGGATATAACCATTTCTTAAGGACATTAGGGTGATATAAAGGGAAAGAATCACTTTTCTTCTGTTTTTGCTGTGTACCATCAGTCATGTATGTGATATATAGTAATAGTACTATAAGATGTATAGTAGCACAGCAAATGCTAAGATGCATTATATTATAAGTAGTAGTAATATTGAAAGGAAAACTAGAATATTAAGAAGTTTGAGAGATATCTCTCATGTGCTGAATATTAAAATCCAAAGACCTAAAATATTGCCTAATTTAATCTTTATAATAGCCACATTAAACTTTATTATATCATATTAAGGATATAAAAATTAAAGTTTACTTAAGCCAGATCAAACTGATTCTAGATGTCATGCTTTTATTTTTGTATCACTTCATCTTACTTCTTTCATTATTACTTTTACCATGACTGATTTATTTCATGTAGAAAATTTTATTTTATCTGTTTTCCACACACATAATTCTTACAGTTTAGTAGCTTATTTTACTGTTATGTCATGCCGTTTGGCTGAAAAGAAGGACTATAATATAGGGATATTAAATCGAACTTTCAGTTAACCCAGACTGTAGGTCAAGTAAGCATACAATTTAAAATACTATTTGATAGAATTTCTGGTGATCGAAACTTCATCAATTTGTAGTGTTATTTTTGCGTATGGAAGGAATTAGTATTTGATTTATTATAAGTATTACCTTGCAATAGCATTTGATTTTCACTAAAATTTTAATTATATTAAAATTGTTTATATGAACCAACTATAAATTTTAATAATCCATTGAAACTTAGAGATTTAAAAATTGTGAAAAATTCTGTAAAATAGATCTACCTTCTTCAATTTATGATATAACTCCCAAACTCTTAGTAATAATAAGATTTTTCATCAGGTTTTAGTTACATCATGCTGCTAAAGCTAATATATCACATACTGATATGACTAATAATAATTTTATAAATTAAATTTTGGTTTAAACTTAATGTTTCCCACTGTTTCTTATTGCAGTTCAGGAACAGGCTGAAAGTCCATACTGATTTTTTCAACCTTTAACTTACAAATATATCTTTTATATTTCAAATAAAATTGTAAATTTTTGCTGAAATGAATCCTGATAATTCAAAGTAATCTTGTTTTAAATAATTAAATAGTCTATTTCCTCTGTCTGTCCCACCTTCTTTAAGTACTGTGTGCGTTTTGATATATTTGTGTAATATTCCAACTACAGGCCTTGTTTGTAACACTAAAATAAGCACGTCAGAGTTATACACAAACACATACAACACATCACAACTACTTCCATCAACTGCTTTATTAAGCAATTATTCATGATGGTGTGTATACAGATATGGTAATTTTAGGGGGGAAGTTCTCTTAGATCCTCACAAAGCTTTAAATTTTTTCCATCAGTTGTCAAGAGGCTAGCATTTTCAGATATAAATTTCTCTAACTTGGACATTTTGATGCAGTTCATAATAATCCTAAGGGGTAGAGCAGAAGTCATAAATATAATCACTTTAAATGTTTCTAATTTATTTGAAAGTGTTGTCACTTTATTAAAATGCATTACCTAGGTACCAACAATCTGTCTTAATATTTGCCTTAGGGATATAACAATTTTTCTTTACCTGCCTCCAGTTCTATAGTGAATTATAGTTATTCAGGAGCAATTCATTAAAAATAGCCTTTTTCCTTCTGCTTGGTCCAACCAACTAGTGCTTGACCCTCAATCTTGAAAGAGGATTCTAACAACTATTGTCCTTTAACTTCCATTCATCATTCAATAATTATAGTTTGTGCATTTAATACTTTTCCAGAAAAATATCAATTTTAACTCAGACTTACAGTTTACTAATGATTCTGTAGTAATTGCTAATCAGGAATAAACGAGGATATATCACTACAGACCTTAATGAAACAACAAAAAAATTTTATGCCAACAAATTAAACAACAAAGGTGAAATTTCTAGGAAGACCCAAATATCACAATAGACTAAGTAAGAAATAGTATCTTAATTAGATGACCTAAAGTTGAGTCTGATAATAAGGTGTATGTGGTAAGTTCTAGAATAACCAATAAAAAAATAGCTCAATGGTATGGTAAAAAAAAAAAATCACTAAAGAAATTAAAAATGTTACATTAGAAAATAGTCATTAATGCAAAACAATGCAGTAAGGGTTAAGAAGAGGAACAAAAGAGACATGACACATATAAAGAACAAAAAGTAAAATGACAGATGTGACACAGCTGTGTCAGTAATAACTTCAAATGTGAATGGATTAAATAATCCTATCAAAAGGTAGTAATTTTCAGACTGGAATAAAAACAAAGATCCAACTATTAACTCTCTACTGGAGACAAAATTAAGATTCAAGATGCAAATAGATGAAATGTAAAGTGAATCTCAAAAGAATGAAAAGAGGTAAATCACACCAACACCATCTACAGAGAGGTAGAGTGGTTATATTAATGCGAGACAAAATATAATTAAAACAAAAGTCACTAGAAATAAAGACATTTTATAATGAAAGAGTAAATATATCAGAATGGCTTAACAATTATAAGCACATATGCAACTAACAACAGATCCCTCAAATATGATAAAGTAAAAATTGACAACTAAAGAGAGAAATAAACAAGTTGATAATAATAGATAGACACTTCAGTGAACCCTACTTTCATTAATATATATAGAACCAAGCAGGATATCACAATTAGTAAAGTATTTACTACTAAAAACTAACTAGAGTAATAGACATCTATAGAACACTCTGCTCAACAATAGTGGGGTGTACATTGTTTTCAAGTGCTCATAAGATAAAACATTCTTCAAATGACACTGTATGTTAAGTCATTAAACAAACCTTAATTAACTTAATAAAAATAATACAAAATTTGTTCTCTAACTACAATGGGATGAAATTAGAAATAAATAACAAAAAAAAGTTTGGGAAACTAAAACTTGTAAAAAATTAAAAATGAAAAAAACCCTCATAATCCTAAGTAGCCAATGAATTTTTAAAAATTAAAAGGAAATAAGAAAATACTTTGAGATTAATGAAAATAAAGACACAAAATACCAAAATTAAATGGAGTCTAACTAAAGTGGGGTTTAGACAGAAATTTAAAGATACAAATATCTATATTTAAGCAGAAGAAATCTCAAATCAATAACTTAAATTTTACCTTAAGATGTGGAAAAGGAAGTGCAAATTAACTCTAAAGCAAGAAGAGGGATATTATAGAGATCAGAGAAGAAAATTAAATAGAGACTCAAAGGACAGTACAGAAAGTCAATAAAACCAAAGATTGAGTCTTAGAAAAGATCAACAAATAGAATTTTAAAAAATTTTTAAATTATACTTTAAGTTCTGAGATACATGTGTAGAATGTGCAGGTTTGTTACATAGGTATACATGTGCCATGGTGGTTTGCTGTACCCATTAACCCGTCATCTATGTTAGGTATTTATCCTAATGCTATCCCTTTCCTATACCCCAACACCCTAACAGGCCCTGGCATGTGATGTTCCCCTTCCTGTGTCCATGCGTTCTCATTGTTCTACTTATGAGTGAGAACAGGTGGTGTTTGGTTTTTTGTTCCTCTGTTAGTTCGCCGAGACTGATGGTATCCAGCTTCATTCATGTCCCTGCAAAGGACATGAACTCATTCTTTTTTTTTTGGCTGCATAGTACTCCATGGATGCATATGTGCCACATTTTCTTTATCCAGTCTAACATTGATGGGCATTTGGATTGTTTCCAAGAAGTGAATAGTGCTGCAATAAACATATGTGTCTGTGTGTTTTTATAGCAGAATGATTTATATATAATCCTTTGGGTATATACCCAGTAATGGGATTTGGTAGGTTAAATGGTATTTCTGGTTCTAGATCCTTGAGGAGTTGCCACACTGCCTTCCACAATGGTTGAACTAATTTACACTTTCACCAACAATGTAAAAGCCTTTCTATTTCTCCGCATCCTCTCCAGCATCCGTTGTTTCCTATTTTTAATGATTGCCATTCCAACTGCCATGAGATGGGTGTCTCATTGTGGTTTCAATTTATATTTCTCTAATGACCAGTGATAACATTTGTTCATATGTTTGTTGGCCACATAAATGTCTTCTTTTGAGAAGTGTCTGTTCACATCCTTTGCCCACTTTTTTATGGGGTTGTTTTTTTTTCTTGTAAATTTATTTATGTTCTTTGTAGATTCTGGATATTAGCACTTTGCCAGATGGATAGATTGCAAAAATTTTCTCCCATTCTGTAGGTTGCCTGTTCACTCTGATGACAGTTTCTTTTGCTATTCAGAAGCTCTTTAGTTTAATTAGATTCCATTTCTCAATTTTGGCTTTTGTTGCCATTGCTTTCAGCGTTTTAGTTATGAAGCCTTTGTGCCTATATCCTGAATGGTATTGTCTAGGTTTTCTTCTAGGATTTTTATGGTTTTAGGTCTTACATTTAAGTCTTTAATCCATATTGAGTTAATTTTTATATAAGGTATAAGGAAGGGGTCCAGTTTCAGTTTTATACATGTGGCTAGCCGGTTTTCCCAACACCATTTATTAAATAGGGAATCCTTTCCACATTGCTTGTTTTTGTCAGGTTTGTCAAAGATCAGATGGTTGTAGATGTGTGACGTTATTTCTGAGGTCTTTGTTCTATTGCATTGGTAGTCTATATATCTGTTTTGATACCCAGTACCATGCTGTTTTGGTTACTGTAGCTTTGTAGTATAGTTTGAAGTCAGGTAGCATGATGCTCAGCTCTGCTCTTTTTGCTTAGGATTGTCTCAGCTATAGAATAATCAAATAGACACAATAGAAAGCGATAAAGAGAATATTACCACTGATCCCACAGAAATACAAACTACCATCAGAAAATACTATGAATACTTTTATGGAAATATGTTAGAAAATCTAGAAGAAATGGATAAATTCCAGGACATATATACACTCCCCAGACTAAACCAGGAAGAAGTCTAATCCCTGAATAGACCAATAACAAGTTTTGTAATTGAGGCAGTTATTAATAGCCTACCAACAAAAAAAAAAGGTCCAAGGACCAGACAGATTCGCAGCTGAATTCTACCAGAGGAACAAACAGGAGCTGGTACCATTCCTTCTGAAACTATTCCAAACAATACAAAAAGAGAGACTCCTCTCTAACTCATTTAATGAGGCCAGCATCGTCCTAATATCAAAAGCTGGCAGAGACACAACTGAAAAAGAAAATTTCAGGCCAATATCCCTGATAAACATCAATGTGAAAATCCTCAGAATACTGGCAAATAGAATTCACCAGCACATGATAAAGCTTATCCACCATGATCAAGTCGGCTTCATCCCTGGGATGCAAGGCTGGTTCAACATATGCAAATCAATAAGCGTAATCCATCACATAAACAGAACCAATGACAAAAACCACATGATTATCTATATAGATGCAGAAAAGACCTTTGACAAAATTCAACACCACTTCATGCTAAAAACTCACAATAAACTAGGTATTAATGGAACATATCTCAAATAATAAGTGCTATTTATGACAAACGCACAGCCAATATCATACTGGTTGGGCAAAAGCTGGAAGCATTTCCTTTGAAACCAGTGCAAGACAAGGATGCCCTCTCTCACGACTTCTATTCATTATAGTATTGGAAGTTCTGGCCAGGGTAATCAGGCAAGAGAAAGAAATAAGGGTAATCAAATAGGAAGAGAGGAAGTCAAATTGTCTCCGTTTGCAGATGACATGATTGTATATTTAGAAAACCTCATCATCTCAGCCTAAAATCTCCTTAAGCTTGTAAGCATCTTCAGCAGTCTCAGGATACAAAATCAATGTGCAAAAATCACAAGCATTCCTGTATACCAATAACAGATAAACAGAGAGCCAAATCATGAGTGAATCCCCATTCACAATTGCTACAAAGAGAATAAAATACCTAGGAATACAACTAACAAGGGATGAGAAGGACCTCTTCGAGGATAATGACAAACCACTGCTCAAGGAAGTAAGAGAGGACACAAACAAATGGAAAAACATTTCATGCTCATGGATAGGAAGAATCAATAGAGTGAAAATGACAATAGTGACCAAAGTAATTTATAGATTAAATGCTATCCCCATGAGGCTACCACTGACTTTCTTCACAAATTAAAAAATCTACTTTAAATTTCCTATAAAATCAAATAGAAGAATGTTATGGAATAAGAGACGGTTAATTAAAGATATCAAATGGCACATAAGCCTATGAGGGGACACTCAACATTATTGTTATTAGGGAATTGCAAATGAAACGATAGTAAGATACTACTAGATAGCTTTAGAATAGCTAAAATTGAAAAGAAATGATAATCCAACTGCTGGTGGGACTATAAAGCAATAGGGAGTCTCATCATTGCTAGTGGGAATGCAAAATGGTACAGCTTCTTAGGAAGACAATATGGCAGTTTCTTACAAAGCTAAAAATAGTTACACCATACAATCTAGCAATTGCACTCTTTGGTTTTTACCCAACTGATTGGAATATTTATGTTTACCCTGAAATCTGCACACATGTTACAGTAGTTTTACTCATCGTGGAGAACAACTAGAACCAATTGAGATGTTATTTAATAAGTAAATGAATAAACAATCTGTGGTACATTTATACAATATAATATTATTTATTGATAACAAAAGAGTTATCGACCCACAAAAATACATGGATGAAACTGAAAATGCATACTACTAAATGAAAGAAGACAGTCTGTGAAAGATACATATTTTACAATTCCAATTAGATGCAATTCTGGAAAAAACAAAAAGACAATAAACAAATTATCTCTTCCAGGAATTCAGGGGTAGTGAGAGGGAGAATTGGGTGAAGCATGGGGTATTTTTCTAGAGCAGTGGAACTATACTGTAGGATACAATCAGGGTGCTTGCAAGACATTAATCATTTGCCAAAGACCCTAGAACTTTAAAGCATCAAAGACTGTAACTTTAAGTAAACCTTAATATGTGCAAATTTTAAACTAATTATCTAGAAGGTAAGAAATCCCATGTTAGAATGCAGAATGTTATAAAGCAATCTAAATGTATTATGAATGCATAAAATGATGTCACTGAAGAGGTTAGAAAGAAGCTGCTGACCCGAATACTTTTGAAATGAGTGGGATTCATAAAACTAAGGATAAAATAAGTATGTATAGCCATTGTACTGTTATTAATAAAGGTGTTTTCCATGGTGGTATGAATTAACATTTCTGAAGCCACTGTACATCTATCTAGAACTGAAAAATTAAATAAAAGTATGACTAATAATGGGAACCATGTTTCTCACTGTTGGGGCAAGAGGTTACTCTAACTAGGATGGGTAGCCTAGAATGTCCCATGTAGTGATGTATTAAAGTTAGAGACATCAGTATGAACTAACATTGAGTTATATATATGATTTATATATGTATATTGTGTGTGTATATATGTATATGCTGACATATAGAAATAGATATGTGTGGGAGGGTGTGAGGATTTGAGTCCCTAGATTAGCAACCTGCATATTTCTTTGTCTCCTGAGAGGGCATAGAAGAAATAATGTATCACCAATAATGGATATATCTCATGCCTATAGTTTAAAATACCATTCTCCAGTAAAAGGAATCAGGACCCCTCCCAGGAATGTTTAATTCTAGGACTGAGACAGGAATTTTGCAGGTTAAGTCTAGCACCTTGTACTGATAGAAGGTAGGAGAGTGGAAGAAACAAAGCTTGGTTGTGTGTCACAGGGATTCAAGATCTAACTGAATAGACATTCAATGGCTAGAGATGAAACACTTTGAGAAAGAAAATAGGTAAGTACTATTGGATTATAACCCAATATATAAAATCAATACCTATGAAGCAATGCTAATATAAGTAAATGAATGAAGAAATACATACAAATTCCCTATGTGAAAATTTTTCAAATACTTTATGCAGATACTTCACCTTTAAGGAGGTAGAGCATAATTTCCCACTGTGTTAGTGTGAGCTACTCATGATGACTTTTGTCTAAAAACTACAATATGAAAAGGGAGAAATGAAAAGTTGACTTTGCAGGGGAGAAATCTAACAAACACCGGCTTAAACCAAGTGATCGAGGTTGACATCTATAGGAATAGGTCATAATGATGGTGTACACCTTTGATATGATGTGATGAGAATGACACTTGACCTCTGTGATATTCTCCTAATAACATGAACCCTGTATAATCGTGAGATAAACAGTAAGCAAACCCCAGTCAGGGGATACTGTACAAAATACCTGACCAGTACTCCTTTAAACTGTCAAGATTGTTGTCTTCTTTCATTCTTGTGCTGCTAATAAAGACAAACCTGGGACTGGGTAATTTATAAAGGAAACAGTTTTAATTGACTCAGAGTTCAGCATGGCTGGGGAGGCCTCAGGAAACTTGCAATTATGGCTAGGAAGGCCTCAGGAAAACGGAAAGTAAACACACCCTTCTTCACAGAGTGGCAGTAAGAAGAATGAGTGCCCAGTGAAGGGGGAGGCTCCATATAAAACCATCAGATCTTGTAAGAACTAGCTCACTATCATGAGAACAGGATGAGGGAAACTGCCCCCATGATTCAATTACCTCTACCTGGTCCCAGCCACAACAAGTGGGGATTCAAGATTAGTTAGGATGGGGACATAGCCAAACCATATTAATCGTCGGAAACAAAATGTCTGATAAATATTCACACCCAAGAGGAGTCTAGGGAGACATGACTAATAAATGGATTATTTCCTGGGATTGATTCTGGGATAGAAAAAGTAATAAAGAAAATCTGACTAAAGTATGAATTTTTATTAATAATAAAATATCAATATTGGTTTATTTATTCTAACAAATATACCATTCTAATGAAAGTTAATAATAATGGAATCTGGGTATAGGGTATACAGGAAGTCTGTATACTATTTTCACAATTATTCTAAAGCCTCTAAAGTTTATTTAAAATGTTATTTATTTAAAAGAAATGTTTATTCATGAGACTAGTAGTTCCTAATATTGTTTCACATTCACCAAAATATGATGTCACATATTATCATTAAATATGTGTAAAGACTGAAAACCCTCGTAAAATCTGGCAATCCCATAATCAGAATCCTGGAGCAATTGCTAAAACAGGACTGGTAGATCCAAACAGAAATGACACAGTCTTGAAACTTACTATCATACAACCCCAAAAGACAGCCTTGCTTTTTCAGAAATGTTTATTATTTTCACCAGATCTGCTTCCCACCCTTATGCTTACCCTTAACTTTTCCTGCATCCTAAGTTCAATTTCTGAGCATAGATCACTATACTCTGAGGCTGGTGCTTCTTGAGAATGCCTAAGTACTCCTTTGCCATTATACTCTTATTCCACATTTACTCAGGAAATGTAGCTATCAGAAAATAAAACTGGAATATTAATAATTAGTTGCATTATGATAAATATATTTCTTTGTTTTAAACATTTTAATTAATGAAAGAGACCTACAGGACCCTAAAAAAAATACTGGAATATGAAAATACTCCAAAAATAATGTCAGACTGTCAGAAATCCTGAATTTGCTAATAAAAGATAACAAAGTTGTCCTAGGTAAAAGCTCAATCTAAACTGAAAATCGAGGAATAAACCAATGTCAGTTTATCTGCTTTTAATTCTAGGTCTCTGAAAGAGATCTGAGTGCTTCAGAAAGGCGAAAGTCAATTCGTACCCTTGCCAGCTGTCAAACACGAGTGAATTCTGCCAAATAAGAAAAAGAGTAAAGAGAAAATATAAATAGGTCATTAAACATTGCAGCAATGGGAAACAAAAAATATCTTAAAGTTTTAATAAAAATGCATACTTCTAAAAACTCCTCACTGTAGCATCAAGTAGAAAATTCCATGGCACAGTTTCTGTTCTCAATAGAATGCAAGGAGATGTGACTTTTATCAAGTAGAAGCAGAAAGTTCAAAGAGGAGAATGAAATGAGATGACAAATTAAATGTTAGAAATAAAAGGGAGAGGGGAAGAAGGTAACAGTAGTCATATAAGAAAGAATTGCAAGAAAAATATAAATGCACTAATAAAATTAAGGTATTTAAGACAAATATAAAAGTTAGTTCATAAATTGTCTTTGCTAAAACTGTAGTCAAAATGTAGGCCACAAGATTCAACAATACTTATTGAGAATAATGAGAGATTTAGGTCACAAATGCCTTTTAGGAAAATACCAGTAACAACAATGAACAGAAATATTGAGCCAAATATGGGAGATGATAACAAACTTACAAATGCTGATTACAAAGGTAATCCAGGCAAAGTATTCTAAAACTCAGTTTAGGCCAGCCGTGGTGGCTCACATCTATAATCTCAGCACTTTGGGAGGCCAAGGCAGGTGGATCACCTGAGGTCAGGAATTCGGGACCAGACTGGCAAACATGATGAAACCCTGTCTTTACTGAAAATGCAAAAATTAGCTGGGCACTGTGGTGGGCTCCTATAATCCCCAACACTCGGAGGCTGAGGCAGGAGAATCACTTGCACCTGTTAGGCGCAGGTTGCAGTCTGTTGAGATCATGCCACTGCACTCCAGCCTGGGTGACAGAGCTTAAAACAAAACAAAACAAAACAGAAACCTACTCAGTTTAGGGCAATGCATGATTTACCACTCTTCACTATGAAATGGAATTTCTGTCTGTCTGCCAGAAGCTTTCTTGAATTTTACTTAGACTTTTTATTATTTATCCTTTATAAAATATAACCCTTTATTTCAAAGCCTTATATGATATAATGACTTTTCTTTTACACATTTACTGTTAGAACAAATGCTTACTTGTATGTTAACCATAAGTACAGATTTTCTGATTTTATTTTATTAACCCAACCAATTTAAAAATGTATAGACTCTTAGAGTTAGCAAAGCCGTCACTAACCTTTTCCCATAGAATCGATTTATACTAGAAAAAAAATGGGAGACTATAGCAAAATTATTTTACAAATTAAATGCAATTTATTTTTTCTCATGAGAGTAGAAGTCATAGAATAACAAAAATGAATGAGTTTTGTAGAGGGAAAGTTACATATAACTCAAAATAAATGGATAAATAAATTAAAATTAAGAAAGAAAATTCATGTACCATATTGAGAATGCAGATTCAAACATTTTTTACATGTTTTTTAATAAAATCTGAAAGCTAGTGGAACTGAAGCCATATATTAGGCATTACTTTTATTTATATAAAGAACATTTATGTGCATATGTGACAGAGCTTATAATGTTTGAATCAACATACCAGAAATTATAATTAAAAATATCTTCCCCAGAAATTTTTATTTTTTGAGATAGATAGAGTTTTGCTTTTGTTGCCCAGGCTGGAGTGCAGTGGTGTAATATCAGCTCACCGCAACCTCCACCTTCTAGGTTCAAGCAATTCTCCTGCTTCAGCCCTCCAAGTAGCTGGTATTATAGGCATGCACCACAACACCTGGCTAATTTTTGTATTTTTGGTAGAGATGGGATTTCTCCATGTTGGTCAGGTTGGTCTCGAACTCCTGACATCAGGTAATCCACCTGCCATGGCCTCCCGAAGTGCTGGGATTACAGGCATGAACCACTGCGCCCAGCCAGAAATTTTTAAAAATAAAATTACCTTTGTGCTTTTACCATAAAATTAATACATATTAATGACAAATCAACAGTAGAGAAACTTAAAGAGTAAAGTAAAATTTTATCACCAAAATATTCATTGTTAACTCTAATGTCTGTATACTTATATCTTTTACTACATACAGCCTAACACTTAGTAACATAGTCTCAAATTAGAATAATAGTTAACATACTCCTCTAGTTATGTAAACCTGAATTTTTAAATTAGCAATGCATCATGAACGGGTTTCTAATTTAATAATTAATAGAATTAATATCACAGTGTTTCATGGTCCCATACTGTCCAATTATAGGGTTTTCTGAATTTTTGACATTATAAGCGATACTTTGTAGAGTATGTTAAAATGTGCAGAATGATGAACTAACTGGTGTTGAGGAAGAGTAGGTAAGGTATGTGGACATTTATAAGTTTTATGGAATGTAGAATTAAGATATTGAAAAGTTTTAAAAAGTAGGTTTCAATTGAATAGTGAGGCATCTCTCTACTGTAAAACTGAACAATACCAAAAGGTTAAAACCCTCATTTATTTTAATCCTGGCTGTAATTTTTCTATAATGTATTTATATGTAGGTATGCCTTTTATTCATGAATTTTCTTATCATTTGAAGATAAATTTTTATATAATTTTACTAAAATGAATTTAGTACTTCATTTTTGTCTAGCTATGTATTTGTTCAGCAATAACGAGCCATACTCTCCCTACTACAGTTTCACAAAATGATCAATTAGACTTTACTAAGAAAGTCTTAATAACAACTTAGATGTAGTAGTTCTATGTGACTTAACCATGCAAAATAATTTATATTTCTCAGATTTAGTAAAAATAGTAACTTAAGATGTGTTTGATTACAATTATTTTACTTAGATGTAGTAGTTCTATGTGACTTAACTATACAAAATAATTTATATTTCTCATATTTAGTAAAAATAATAACTTAAGATGTGTTCGGTTACAATTATTTTAAAACTTACTTCCTAAGGAGGCATTATATTTTGAAGTAGTTACAATCATTTTTACAAAATAACTGACTAGGCACTCTTTTATCTTGCTTCATAAGAAATGCAGGGGTTGGTTTGTAATATACTTTTGAGAAATAGAGCCAAGAGTGAGGTGAAACTGAAGTGATTCTATAAAGCCCTTTAGGACTTAACTTTCAAAATTAAAGATGCTAAACCTGCCATTTTTTATACTGCAGTAAGTTGTTTGGTAAGTAATCATAAGGCATTTTTAACTTTTTAGATTAATAACAGTTTTAATTGTGGAATTCAGAATTCTAAATTGCTTCAGCTCCAATCCCAAATTTCCAATTTCACCTATTCAAATCTATAACATTATCAAAAAATAAAAACTGTGGCTAAATAGTTCATAGACAAACTTTAAGATACATGTTTTCGTTTCCATTTGCATAACTTGATTCATATATTGAGTCTGGTTTCTATATGCTACAGAGGCAGTCTATTAATAAAACAATCATTTTGTTTCAAAAACTAATAAATATTGATAGGCATGCACCGGCACAATCATTTTCAGTAGTTTGTATTTAGTTAAAAATTTCATCTCTGAATTAAATAAAGTTCAGCAATCTATGTGGAAGGTTGATGTGTCTTAAATTCAGAATTATAAATGCTTGTCACACCAATAAAGTTCAATCATTTAAATATTTTATAATTAGGTAAAGGTTAAATTCAAGCTTGGTTAATAAAATCCTTAGGCAAATAAATCATGTTAAATAAGTCACAATAATGTTGCATAGTTTTAAAAAGTCTCTAATATGTAAAACAAGTAAGAATTGTAAACATTTATACATATTGTAGAAATTATCAATATTAAGGGTTATGATTTCATTTATATTTTGACATTTGTAAAATTTTAATCTTATAGTTAAAATACATGTTTACATACAGTAAACATGTTTTTACTGTGTAGATACATAAACTGTTAGTTATAAAGTAAAATTTTCAAAATAGTTTAAGACTACTCCTGAACATACAAATTCAGAGTTACATTAATACTGGTAATATCAATGAATTTGTTTTTTTAAATTTCTAGATCTTACATTGATTATTGAAATAATTAGTTATTTATTAGCCACATAATCTTCTTCTTTTGTATTATTGTATATTACTATGTATAAGAAATGTTAAATTTTATAAGTTTAACGAACAAACAGTTGAAATGGGAAGTTTAGCAGCATCCTATTAAAATTTATTTTATTTAGCTAATATGTCTCTTTATATTGATTTGAGCATGTCTCAAAAAATTAATAAAAGCAACAAGTGAAGGGGACTTCTGTTGTTTCATGTTTATGCCATAGCTCTATATATGAAAATAATAGTCAATAAGTATATACATAGTCTAAAGCAAATGCCAGCCAGGTCTGGTGTCTCATGCCTGTAATCCCAGCACCTTGGAAGGCTGAGGTGAGCGGATCACCTGAGGTCAGGAGTTCGAGACCAGCCTGGCCAACATGATGAAATCTCATCTCTATTAAATAAACAAAATTAGCTGGGTGTGGTGGTACATGCCTGTAATCCCAGCTACTCAAAAGGCTGAGGCAGGAGAATCACTTGAACCGGGCAGTGTAGGTTGCAGTGAGCTGAGATCGCACCATTGCACTCCAGCCTGGGCAAAAAGAGTAAAATGGTGTCTCAAAAAAAAAAAAAAAAAAAAAAATGCCGAGAAGGTATAGTACTACTATACTACATGTAGCCATTTGGGTCTGACATACATAATGATTAAAAAGAAGATACACTAATTCCATGTTTATAAATGTTAAAAACAGGAAAAAGCAAATTTTGTTATTTAAACTTAAAAACTTGTAATTAAAAGTTGTGCAAAGTAGCTTAAAAAAAGGAAAGCCCAAATGATCCTGAAGATCAGGACAGTGGTAAACTCTGTAGGGAGGGAGGCATTGCATTGGTAAGGTTGTGATAGGAATTTCTTGACCCAGGGGATCATTACATGCCTTTCATTTTGTCATATTTGTGAAACTGTGCAATTATGTTCTACACATTTTCTATATATACAATATGTATGCAATTAAAATTTTTAAAAAACTGTTACTGGGTGAGGGTAGTTGTTCAGGTTCTTGGTGTTTTGAACAAAGAATTGGATGAAATGCACAAGTAAGGCAGCCAAAGCAGAGATTTATTTTAAATGAGAGTACACATCACATGTTGGGTGTGGGCTCCAACAAGGGGCTCAAGAGCATGAGTTACAGAATTTCTGGGGCTTAAATACCCTCTAGAGGTTTCCCATTGGTTCACTTTAGTGGCCTATGACCAATCTGATTGGTTGCCAGAGGGGAAGAGTAGGTCAACGACCAGTCTGATTGGTTGCAGGAGGGAACCAATCAGAGGTACTATGATTTTCCAATTGCCTGGCAGCAACAGCCTCTTATATCCAGTCAGCATGAGACTGCCTTAGGTTTGCTGCCTCCAGACCCTATTATCCTGCCTCATAACTATTCCTGAAGTCATTTCTTCCTTATACTCTACTGAATTTATAGTTTATTCAGAAACCTAGTGTTACATACAGTTAAGTCTGCATTCCTGAACAGTGTGCATTTGGTGGGTGATAAACAGACAAATGGCTTTGACTTTGCAGTGTTGTATTTCTCCTGTTAGAGCCATCCTAACTGATAGAGAGGTTACCTGATACTGATGCAGGGCAGGCAAGCCTCAAAATTGGAGCTTAGCTGGAGAGAGTTCTCAGCTTCACCCAGGAAAGAATTCAAAGATGAGCCCATGGTGATAGCAATATTTTATTGAATGGTACTGCTCCTTGAAGAGCAGAGCTAACTCATAGGCAGTGGTTCCAATATCTGCAAAGTATGGGCTCTTAGCAACTGTATTTATATTCACATATACTCACTTTCAACTACATGCAAATTAGGGGGCAGGCCTATGCAAATTGAGGGGTAGTTTATTTAGAACTTTCCAGGAAAGTTACCCTCATAAGGTCCTACTAGCAGTTAGCTTTGAGGAATAAGAAACTTCCTTGCTGAATAGTTCATCCTATTCTGTGTTCACTTACAGAATAGAAAATTTTAGCAGAAAAAGGAGTTGGTAGGCAGATATTTAGAAGGTTAGTGGTGACTTCCTGATTATTGCCATGGAAGGAGATGGTAACTTCTGGGTCACTGCTATAGAATTTGTACAGTGTCATGGAGCTGGTGGGAGTGTCTTATGCTAATGAACAATGAAGACAGCTAGGGATGGCTTTTTTTTTTTTTTTTTTTTTTTTAACCATTTGCTGGTTCCTGTCTCTTCACTTTTTCCTTCCTGAAACCAGATCCTGTTTTGGTCAGCATGGTTGTGAGCAAAAACAAGTCCTGTGAGTTTCCTACCTCAATACTCTCAGCTACTCCACTTGAAGATGAGCATGCTAAACACAGACCACCCACGGCTAGAGTACTACAGTAACCTGAACACTTCTGTTCCACAACCTATGTTCCAAAGTTAGCTATGTTTGCTTATAGAGTGAAAGGTATTTTTTAAAAAAAATTATACTTGCTAATACAAGTATATAGTTTAATTAGCTATTATGTCAAAAGTAAAATATGCCCATGAAAAGAAGGAATGATTTCTATAAAAGTTCAATGAAATGTTCTAAAAAAAGGTTTATACAAAAACTTGGTACATTAATTTTAGGAAACGGTTAAGGAGAGCATCCATAAAAACCTGGGTGATTCCTCTATACTTTGCAAGTACCTTTAATTTAATGGTATATTTTCAATGCCAAACTCTATGTTATAGGATATGTATTATGATTGCAGTTTATGTGGGGAAATGATATGGGATTCTAATCAGCAAAATGCAAGAAAAAACTTAGCCATGGTGATAGACATTACATTTTTTATTCAAATAAACATTTGATTTTTGAAAAAGACATGATATTCTATTATAATTAGTGAATCAGTATGTGGCTTCAGTGTAGCTTCAAAGGGGTGTGTGTGTGTGTGTGTGTGTGTGTTTGTAAAATTGAAAGTTTATATTTCCACGTATAAGTTACTTTTTCACTTATCCAACCAAAGACTGCTTCTGATTCAATAACATACCAGGGTTTTCATTGAACTCTAATTACTAAATCAATCATAAAAATGAACAATCCTGTGTTGTTCTTTTGTCCTTAGATTTTCTTTTACACAATGGAAATTTTTTCCACCTTGATGTTGAATTGTTTTGAGAATATTCTCTTTATTGAATGAACAGTAATATATTTAATGAATACACTACACTTTTTAAAGTAATTTCTCCATATTTGGATATTTAAACCTCTAGTTCTGAATTTTCTTTTCTTTTTTTTTTTCTTTTTTTATTTTTTGAGATGGAGTTTCACTCTTGTTACCCAGGCTGGAGTGCAATGGCGCAATCTCGGCTCACTGCAACCTCCGCCTCCTGGGTTCAAGCAATTCTCCTGCCTCAGCCTCCCAAGTAGCTGGGACTACAGACATGCACCACCATGCCCAGCTAATTTTTGTATTTTTAGTGGAGACGGGGTTTCACCATGTTGACCAGGATGGTCTTGATCTCTTGACCTCATGATCCACCCGCCTCGGCCTCCCAAAGTGCTGGGATTACAGGCGTGAGCCACTGCACCTGGCCCTGAATTTTCTCTTGTTATTTTCTTTACCTTTGAGGATGAAGTACCTCTTGAGTTTTCGGGGAAGTGTTTGGCCTCTTCATCGTCTTTGCATGTTCTAACTATAAGAAGAAAGTGATCAACAGGCTCTGAATTAACTTTTCCCATTCCTGGGGGAATATGCACTAATTCCTGCTTAGTGAGGCACTAATCAGCAAATAGTTATCATTCTCTATATTTTCGAAGTACTTTCCTAGAAACAGTTTCCCTAAAAACATATTATTTGGGAATATATCATTCTTTTAAAAAGTTGCTAAGTTACCCTCTCTGTGAACTCAGTCAGAAAGGCACTTACAAGAGAAAAGAGAGTTGTTGTGAGCTGACAGACTTAATGAAATGTGCTTAACACTGAAGTAAATATGTCTCTGTTTTTACTTATAAAATATGGAGTAAACCGTAAAATTATCTATAAATTTTCTCATATGTTCCTTTTTACATTTTATGATTTTTGTTGTTGTTTTAAGTATATATTATTTAATTGGCATTATTTAGTATGGAATTCCAGGTATAAATATAAGATTATTTTCACAATACTTAACCAATTATTCCTGTGCCAGCTGTCAAATAACCTATACTTTCCTTGTAAATATGAACTGATGTATTTATCATTGTAGGTCTATTTTTAGGTTTTCTAACCTGCATTGTTCTCTGCCTGATTATTACTATGTCTGTATTAAAATATCTTAATAAATATAGCTTGATAAAACATGAAGAATTCATGATTACTCCAGAAAATGATTAGGATTACATATTAGGTACTCAAAATAATAGTCATTATTATTTTATAATCACATTAACAGAGCAGATTAATTTGAAAACATTGCTATTTTTGTGATATGTGATCATCACATAAACATACTTAATATGTTTTTACCTCATTCCATTTTTCTTCTGTACACTGGAGTAAAATTTTAAATATTTCTTCTTTAGTTCCTATCCATATCTTGGTAATGTTATTATATATTGAAATCATTACAATACACTATTTTTTAACTAAAGTAACAAAGACAACTATTGACTAATCTTAAGATTTTTTCTAATGCCTTCTAATTATACTCTTTGCTCATATTTCATTCTATCCCAAGGTATCAGAGCACAATGGAGACAATGATATTGTTGCTTACCGTATATTCTTTCATATCCTTACTTCCTTGTCTCTTAATTATTTTTACTCTGTGTTACTTGCTGAAATTTCAAAAACAATATGAAACAATACTGTTATAAAAATATATATTAGTCCATCTTACATTGTTATAAAGAACTACCTGAGCCTGGCTAATTTATAAAGAAAAGAGATTTAATCGACTCACGGTTCTGCAGGCAGTACAGGAGGCATGACTGGGGAGGCCTTAGCAAACTTATGATCATGGCAGAAGGGCAAAAGGCAAGTAAGCAGATGGCGTTAGGGAAGAGAGCCAAGGGGAAAGTGTTACACACTTTTGAACAACTAGATCTCGTGAGTCACTATAATGAGAACAGCAAGGGGGAAATCCATCCCCACGATCCAATCACCTCCCTCCAGGTTCCTCTCCCAACATTGGAAATTACAATTCCACGTGAAATTTGGGTAGGGATACAGAGCCAGACAATATCAACATGCGTAATTTTCTTATTGCTGATATCAGTGGAACCACCTCTACTTTAAGAATGGCAGATTAATTTTTAATTACACTGCCAAACCTAATCTACTAATAGTAGTTGATCTGAAAATGTGTTGTGAAGGTTTCTAAAGTGAGGTCTAAGCTAAACAGAAAAGAAGAGCATGGTTAGTTAACATTGTCTGTCACATATATGGAAGTAAAGAAGAAATAAAGTTACACCTACTTGTCATTCCTGTTTTAATATTTAACATTAATGACACAGTGTTTTGGAAGAAAATTTTAACTAGATTCATTAAAAGCTCTGAAATATTCCAAACATTTCAAACTTTTAAAAACATTAAGAATATTTTTGATGGGATAAGAAAGAAAAGTTCTTTATGTTCAAGAAATCACATCACAAAATGTTAACATTACCCTTTTACACATTATAGCCAAAGGTGATGATCTCAGAGCAACTCAGAGCAAATCTTTGACCTAATGACCTGGCTCATTCAGGCTTGTGTCTCTGAGGTTCAAAATATTCAATGGAAGTAAGAAGCATTATTCATGTTTGAATTTTGCTTTAATCCTAAAAATGTTAATTACCATAGACGAAATGATATGTAGTCATACATCACTTAACATTGGGGATATATTCTGAGAAACATGTTGTTAGGCAGTTTTTTCATTATTCAAACATCACAAAGTGTATGTAAACAAACCCACATGATATAACCTACTACCCACCTAGGCTATATGTTAGAGCCTATTTATCCCACGCTACAAACCGGTATAGCATTGTTACTGTACTGAATTCTGTAGGCAATTGTAACACATGCTAAATTGTACAGTAAAACTACAGTTTAAAAGATAAAAAATGGTACACCTCTACAGATCACTTAATAGCTTGCAAGACTGGAAGTTTTTCTGGGTAAGTCACTGAGTGAATTGTAAGTGAAAGTGAAGGTCTAGGGCATGAGTGTCTACTAGTCTAGACTTTATAACCACTGTTCACTTGGGCTACTCTATAAAAAACATTTCTTTCTTCATTAATATGTTAGCCTTTACTTATTGTAACTTTTTTTACTTTATAAGCTTTTTAATTTTTTTTTTAACTTTTTGGCCCTTTTAAAAGAACACTTAGCTTAAAACACAAACACATTTTATAGCTCTTTTAAAAAATATATTTTCTGCCTGGGCTCAGTGGCTCATGCCTACAATTTCAGCGCTGTGGGATGCCAAAGTGGGTAGATAGCTTGAGGCCAAAAGTTCAAAACCAGCCTAGGCAACATAGTGAAATCACATCTCCACAAAATTTTTTTTTTAATTAGCCAGGCATCGTGTTTGCCTATAGTTCTAGGTGCTCGAACGGCTGAGGCAGAGGATTGCTTGAGCACAGAAGTTTGAGACTGCAGTGAACCATGATTGCCCCACTGCACTCCAGGCTAGGTGACCGAGCAATATCTTATCTCTAAAAAGAAAATAAAAGAAATATATATATATAGTCTAAAAAGAAAGTAAAAGAACATATATTATATATATAATATATATAATAAATATATATAATTATTATATATAATATAATATATATATTATATTTATATATTCTTTATATATAATATGTGTATATAATATATACACATATAAAAGAATGTACATATTCTACAGCTGAGTGAAACATCAATCACTATGTGGTGTATACCTATATAATACCTAGGATGATTTAGGGTCAGGGAAGAGTATTGATGTAACTTCAAAAATGAAACATAAATTCAGGAACTTCTGTTTATCATCTCGGCAGATAATAAGTAAGAAAAAAATATTGTCTATTGCTGTATAACTACCTACCCTTAAACTTAGTGGATATTTATGTCATTCATTTCCTGATCTATCAGGGTTCTGTGGTTTGATAGAAACAGCTTGGTCAGTTCTTTTGGTGGCCTCACTTGAAGTCTTTTAAACAGTTGCCTGTAGTCGTCCTGTGGCTCAGCTGAGATGCTGAAGTGTTTGGGACTCTCCTTTTTGTCACATCATTGTAGTACCTCTCCTTTTTACATGGTTGCATGGGCTTTGCACATGGTCGGTCTTTCTAGCAGGGTAGCTAGACTATGTGAAGGACAAGTTTCCAAAATCAAGAGTCCCAAGACAGATGAAACAGAAGCTGCTAGTCCTCTTAAAGGCAAGGACTGCCGTTATGTGAATTCCACCATATTCTGTTGGTCATTGCAAACCACAGACCTCTTTGGAGATTAGCTGCCACAGTTCACCTTCTAGTTCCCAGAGATTTGTAACCTGTCACATAAAAAATAATCAGACCCACAAACCCCATACGCCTCACTCTACTGTGGCATCAGGCTCAGTCATGAAGCGTAGAACATCTTCATTTATTTATTTTTATTTTTAATTTTATTAATGTTTAATCAACAAATTACAATTGTGTACATTTATGAGGTACAATGTGATGCTTTGATATAATGTATACAGTGTGAAGTGATTCAGTCAAGCTAATTAATCTATCCATCACATTATTTTTTGTGATGAGACATTCTAAATTTGCTCTCTTATTTTGAAAAGCACAATATAATATTATTGACTATAGTCATCATGTGCAATAGACCTCAAAACTTATTTTTCCTGTTTAACTGAAATTTTTTACCCTTTGACCAATTCCCCATTCCTTTTTTTTCCCCACCTCCAGCCTCGGGGAATTCTCATTCAAATGTCTACTTCTATGAGTTCAACACTTTAAATTCCACGTATAAGTGAGATCACATAAAAATTTCACGGCATAATGTTTTCCAGTTTTATCCATGTTTCCACAAATGGCAGGAGTTCCTTCCTTTTTCAGGATGAATTGTGTGTGTGTATGTGTGTGTATATGTGTGTGTGTGTGTATCTTCTTTATCTGTTCATCCTGATGGACACTTAGGTTGATTCTGTATCTTGTGACTAATGCTTCGGTGAACATGGAAGTGGATATATCCTTTCAACATACTGATTTCATATGTACCCAGAAGTGGGATTGCTAGATCACAAGGTAATTCTAATTTTATCCTTTTTAGAAACCTTCACATTGTTTTCAGTAATGGCTATATTAATTTACATTTTCGGCCAACAGTAGGACATCTTCAGTTAAATAAGTTAAAGGTGTAAATGAGGTTTCCTGGGTAGTTAGAGCTCCTCCTGATCTGAAGACTTAGGAACTAGAACGACAAGTTATCTGTCCCCACATAAACTACCTAAAATTGGGAAACAAGTACAGGAGAAATGAATGAACAATAACAACAACAAGTGGGATATAAAAGTGAAAGGAATGGAGCGTGCCTTGGTCCGCTCCAATGCTAAAATCCAGTCAGGTTGTCAATTGCCACTGTTCCATTGATTACTCTCCAGTTTCATTCCCTAGTTCTCCTCAGCAAAGCTCTGCCTGTTGGGCTCTAAACTCTTAAATTTTCTTTTAAAAAATGGTCCATTTAGTTTGGGCTGCTTCCTGCCTATAGGAAGTTGGAAGCTCAAAGATCTCTCTGCATTTTGAACTTTCTAACTTTATTTTCAATCTGTATACAATTCTTTGAAGTATTTGTAAACTTTCTGTGTATCAAATTACCATTTACTTCATTAAAGAGAAGCCATACTCACAAATATTTTTGAAAGAGGTCTCTCTACCTTGAACTAAGGGTCAAGTTGCTAAGGGATAACACTTTAAAGACTTTTAGAAGCTCTTTTATCTAGAAGAGAGGGTCTCAGACCATGTTCATAAAATTCTTTAAAAAATTTGTGTCTAGCCGAGAGATTTATGAAGCACCATCTTAAATCTTTTTGAGGTCTTACAAAAGAGCACTACAGCCACACCTCTGGGATATTAACCCTAACACCATGTTTTACTGCCAGAGCTATTACTTTGATATTTTGCCTGAGATTATTTCTTTTGTTGAGATATGTGCGAAATAGTTTTATCTTCAAACCCAGCAGGTTCTTACATGGAACTGTATTTTCTAGTTTCTACTGAAAGCTAAAGTGTTTGTTTTTAGTTTATTTCCCTATATCAGATGACAGGCAGGTGATAGTTAGATACTTCATAGAAGCCAGTAGGCACTTCCAAAATTCTGGTTGGATATTTTCTTACTCCAATTCTTAATTCAATTGGGTATTTTTTTTTAATTTTCCACATTATCATAGGTATCAGTGCTGCCTAACATTTTTTTTCCAGTTTGGAAGCAATGGGAAGTGATATGGGAAGTGCTGATCAGGAAGGTCAGCAGCCCACATAGGACAATTCTCTTAGCAGAGGCCATTGCAGGTGTTCATTCAAGGAGCGCTTAACCTTTTCACATGTAGAGTAAGGGTGGCTTGTGCTAGCAAAGGAGGGTCAACACAATGGAAGGGGTCAGAGTCCTAAGCTTGAAATGTTACCAACACATAGAAATGGTAATTACTCAAAGGAATAGCTACCCCAAATACACTCACTTGATCATTACAGATTTTATGTGTGTAAAAAATATACACACTCCATAAATATATAAAATATTAGACATCAACAAAATTTTAAAAACTGTATTTTAAAAATTGCCTCAATGACTCCATTATAGCACGTTTCAGGGGTTTAGTCCCAGTCAATACCTTAACTTTGTACATTATCCTCTGCGAGATTATTAATATGATTTGTGGAATAATTGAATGACCTGTAGAAGTTTGTGACTGGAGTTCGTGTTTAGTTTTCAGAAAACACATCTGTTGCTATAGCAGACAATGATTTCTTCTAGGGCAGTTACAGAATTTCTCCAAGTTCTTCAATGTACCTAGTTAGAAGTAATCTATTATATGCCATATATTCAATTATGTCATTATTTTCACTACTGTAGCATTTTTTTGGTCACTGCAAAAAATCGCAATTGCAACCTCTTCATAATGAAAGCCTCCGTAATTTGGACACGTGCTTTGCATTGCTGTTGGCCACCATGGACAAAAGTTGATAAGAAAAACCGAACATGGCATAGGCAAGAACTAGGACAAACTGGAAACTATGGGCACATCTCATTGCCTCTGACGATGAATGATGCATTCTATGTCTAGTGTCTAGTGCTTCACTTACACATCTCACATCTCACACAACTTTCTTTTTTCCTTTCCTCTTTATTTTGGCTAATATTAACCTAGAACAAAGGGAAAAGAACAGAGATTCTCAGAAATGCAGTTTCAGCTGAGATGAATATGCTTTGAAAGCACTGAGGTGGATCCATTTAGACAAGTACCAGCTTAGCCAAGTTGTCACCGACAAGACTGTCATATTTTATGAGCCTTGTAGATCCTTCGTGTTTGTTAAAATTTATCTACCTTGTTTTCATATTATCATAAACAAAATTTCTTTTAAACAAAATGAACAAAAAACATCTATAGTTATTTTCAGGATGTTAAAGAAGTAGAAAGATTAAAAGGAAAAAGCTGTTCACCATTTAGTTAATAGGCTTGGAAGACATGGGATCGAGAGTTTGAGAAATGGTGGTGATAAACATTTATGGATGGAATCTACAACAAAGTTACACAGAATGATAAAGGGGTGCTGGGATTTGATTGTGGAGCCCTAAGACATGGCAATACCATAAAGGAAGAGGTTCTGTAGTCTGTGGCAACGATGGTGGTGGTTGGGGTGTTTGTGTATTTATGAGTGTGTTTGTGTGTTTATGATTGTATGTGTGTGTGTGTGTGTGTGCGCATCTGGTATGCAATATGAAACTGTTCCTTGAGTCATTCTTGAATTTGAGTCTTTGCAGTGTTTCAATGACAGATTAAAATAGAGTGCTTTGCACATAGCCTAATAGAGAATCTTTCAAGCCAACAACTTATTAAATTCTAAGCCTTAGGTTTTAGAAAAATAGTTTTATGTTATTTTTGAGGTTTGCAATTCTATGAAAAATTTAAAATAAACAAAAATAAAATGAAATTGTTTTGTTATCAAAATGGGTATCTTTGAATGACTTAAGATATTTTAATGTATAAAATGAGTATTATTAGATCTTCTTAGGAAAAGTACTAGATATTTGATGGAGGAGCCAGAAAAAGTAAAAGAGTTAATCATTAATTTTACCTAGCCATGCTTATAACCTGTTAGAACTTAAAGCCTTTCAGATTCTGAGATAGTGAAAGATTGCAGAAAAAATGACGGGCACAGGAAAACCACAGTGAAATAAAATGCTGAAAAAGCGTTGTAGTGAACAAATATATCTGAAAAAGAAGGCATTGCCTTTACCCTTTGTAGTGTGATGCAATCACTCACATGATTCCAAACAGGTGATGAGCGACAGGAAAAAGCAAAATGTGGTTTTGTTGCTTGTCAATCAGCTTTCTCTCCATCAGTTTTTTCCCAGGTGCAAATATGAACTTTACATCAGATCAGTGTCAGTTAAAGCAAGAGCTTCTTGTTATAGTGATGGCATGATTCACCCTTAAATATGACTTTTAATGAACAATTACAGAGATTTTTCTGGGAAAGCTCGACTAAAGGGAAGCTAGTCACATTGCGTATTGGTAAGCCTTATTAGTTGGGATAACACTTTTACATAAGTAAAGATATATAAACAAGTATTGGTCTTACAACCATAGCTCTGATTTTTGTTTCTTGTTTTCTGCAGCAAACATGATTGTTTCTCTGTGCAAATGAGTCCCTGGTGTCTCTCTTTCTTCTTAGAAGGATACCAAACATATTGGATGAGGGTCCCACTTTAAATGCTTCATTTTTACTCAATAACCCTTTTTAAAGACCCTACCTCCAAATATAGTTAAGTATTTTAGGTACTGGGAATTGGGACTTAACATAGGAATTTGGGGGAGTTGCATTTAAACCCACAAGAAACTTTAAATAAGAAATATGAGGTCAATACATGTAGTGCTTGTTCTTTTGCAAATACCTTGATGAAATCATGTGTGCATATTCAAAAAAATTATTAAAATTATGCTTTACACAGATTTCATGATATATACTTTGTTTTTGAGTCTCACAATAGCATAGAATTCTTGTTAGTATCACCATTTTCAAATAAAATGGAAAAGATCAAAGAGACTAAGTGAATCTCCTTTTTCACTAAGGAAGAAAGTGGAATGCCAAAATATGACCCTTGTTTTGCTGACTTTGGTACTCTTCTTACTTTAGCAGCCTCTGGATTTTATTCAAGATATGTTAATAAGTTGTGAATCAACATCAGGAATTGGCAGATGGTGTCGCGCTATACACATTATTCAGTAATTACATTTAATTAGAATGATCCAAATGGTCATGTGCAAGAACATAGATAATATGTATTTAAAAACTCACTAGGCTTATTAATGTGAGATTTGAATAGTCCATTAAGTTGTATTTTTCAAAACTTTAATTTCTTATAAGCTCTTCTTAGAAGTTTTCTTTAATTAGAAACTTGATTACAAAATTGAATTTCTACAAATGCACAGTGTATACCCAATTCTAGTTTAGTGTTTATCGTAAAAGATGCACATAATATAGTTTTAAAATTAAACTGTCAAAAGTAGCCCTCTATCTTTAAAAATTATAAGCTATGAATTAGACCAGTTATCTAAAGGGAATACAAATCACATTGGCTTTTATGGATTGTTAACATGTGATGTGTACTGGCATTGAATTATTACCATTGTGAACATATTAAATTAAATTCCAGAAACCTATGAGGTCCCTTAACTGAAGTTATACATTCCCATCAAGCTTAATTGAAAAATAAAAGAGGAAAACTTCTTAGTCATTCCTCAAATAGGAACCAAATAGGTCTCCTGAACTTTGACTTCCAGGTTTAGTCACACAAAGGCAGAAGCAACTAGTCTACAGTTTCGGCCTTATGCTGTGATGCTCATTCTTGTTTGATTTTCCTATGTTTGTTGCAATTGCACCTCTCAAACCCACCCTTTCAGTTAGGTTACTTGTTCCAACACTCTCCCTGTCTTTGTCTTTGATTTTGATCGATACTTTTTTCCCAACCTATCACAGACAATGGGCACATCACACTTTCTCTCAGTGCTCAGCACATGGCACAGGTCACCGTATTTCAACTTATATCCAGGGGCTGAGTAATTGAAAGCTGCTATTCTTTATGTGTCTATGGTTTATTGGGCAACAAACTAGGTGATTTATATCAATTTATTCCTTTCAACAAGCCAAAGAGGGGACATTTGGTATTTATAATTTAACTATTATTTTCAGAAAGTTGAGAAACTGAGATCATTTAAGAAGCTTGTTCAAGGCATTTATATAGCTAAGTTATATATCTAGGTGATGGGCTGATAGGTACAAACAAACCACCATGGCACATGTTTACCTGTGTAACAAACCTGCACATATTGCCCATGTACCCCAGAACTAAAAAATAAAAAGAAACAAAAAAAAGAAAAATAGATTTTATATGACAACCGGCATTGACCAGCTCAGTGGTTGGAACAAGAAGAAGCTCCAGAGCACTCTCCAAAGTCAAACTTGCAACAAAAAAAGGTCATGGTCACTGTTTGGTGGTCTGCTGCTGGTCTGATACGTTACAGTTTTCTGATCCCAGTGAAACCATTACCTCTGAGAGATGTGCTCAGCAAACCAATGAGCTGCACTGAAAACTGTAATGCCTGCAGCCAGCATTGGTCAACAGAAAGGGCCCAATTCTCCAGGATAACGCCTGACTGCACGTTGCACAACCAACTTTTCAAACTTTGAACTAATTGGGCTATGAAGTTTTGCCTCATCTGCCATATTCACCTGATCTCTTACCAACCAATTAGCATCTTCAGCCACCTGAAGTAAGAGCAGAAATTAATGAAATATAAACTGGACAAATAATAGAAAATTCCATTAAATCAAAAGCTATTTTGTAATGGTCAATATAACGGATACAACTCTAGCCAGATTTATTAGGAATGAAAGAAAGACATCTTTGATAATACTAGACTCAATTATAATCAATGAGGGAATGCTACGAAAAGGTCAAGTGAGCATATAGACAACATACAAAATTTACAAATTCTTCAAAAATCAAAAATTACAAAACTGTTCCAACCATAACGAGATCCTCTGAACAACCAGTATTTCTCAAAGCATATTAACCTGTAATTAAAATTCTCACTACAAGTAAATCACTAGTAAAGAACACTAGCAAATACTAAAACAATTTAAAGAAGAAATGTAACAAATTCTCTACAATTTATCACAAATATTAGATGAGGCAGGAAGACTTTTAAACTCATTCCTTGAAACCAGCATTATCCTTAATATTAAACAAAAAACATAAGAAAACTAGAGACTAATACTTATCAACATAAATGCAAACATTAACATACTAAGTGATTCAATACATATATATTATATATGTATATACAAACACACAGGTATATATTGTGTATATACAATACAGATAGATATATAGGTATAATCATATATATATGAGGTATAATCATATATATCAATATACATCATATATGATTATATATCATTTTGTATAATGATTATACATCATGACCATCATGATTTTTTCCAAAAAATGAAATATTCAATATTCAAAAATAGACTAATGCAATTTATCATATGAACACATGAATAATAAAAAATTATATGATTATTTCAATGTATGCAGAAGTAACACTGACAAAATCTTCAACTCTCATAAATGGTAAACATTCTTTAAAATCTGGTAATAATGTAAGGACATTAATTCAAACTTGGAAAGGGCAAATATATAAAACCTACACCTAACATCATACATGATGGTAAAGACTGAAAGCCTTCCCCAAAAGATCAGGATTAAATTACCCTGGCAGTCTTAGTACTTACAGTGGCACTAGAAAAGATAATAAAACAGAGATTAGAAAAAGATGTTTTAGGTGACATAATTATATACTTAGAAAGTATTAAGGAATCTACACAAAAAATAATTAATTGAATTTAGTAGGCAGAATACAAGGTTATACACACAAAAAAAAAATCATAATTCTATATTCTAATGAGGAACAATTGGAAATTGAGGTTAAATGCAAACCATCAACAAAAATATGAAATATAAAATACTTATAACAAAGTATATATCCGATCTGTGCATTGAAAACTACAAAACCCAGTGAAATCAAGTATCTAAATGAATAGAAAAACATAGCAATCAGGCTCACGAATCAGAAGACTCAAAATCAGGCCGGGCACAGTGGCTCATGCCTGTAATCCCAGCTCTTCGGGAGGTCGAGGTGGGCGGATCATCTGAGGTCAGGAGTTCAAGACCAGCCTGGCCAAAATGGAAAAACCCCGTCTCTACTAAAAAATACAAAAAAAACCCGGGTGTGGTGGTAGGCGCCTTTAATAGCTACTCGGGAAGCTGAGGCGAAGAGAATCACTTGAACCGGGAGGCAGAAGTTGTAGTCAGCAGACATTGCACTGCTGTACTCCAGCCTGGGCGATAGAGTGAGACTCCATCTCAAAAAACAAAACAAAACAAAAAACAAACAAAAAAAAACATACTGTTAAGCAAATAAAACAACCTCATTAAAAAGTGGGCAAAGGACATGAACAGACACTTCTTAAAATAAGACACAGGTGGAGTCCACAAGCATATGAAAAAAAACTCAGTATTACCAATTATTACAGAAATGCATATCAAAACCACAATGAGATGTCATCTTACACCAGTCAGAATAGCTACTGTAAAAAAGTCAAAAAATAACACATTCCGGAGAGGTTGCAAAGAAAAAGGGAACACTTACACACTGCTGGTGGGAGTGTCAATTAGTTCAACCATTGTGGAAAAAGCAGTATGGCGATTCTTTAAAGAGCTCAAAACAGAATTACCATTTGACCCAGCAATCCCATTACTAATTATATACCCAGAGGAATGTAAATCCTTATTCCATAATGATACATGCACGTGAATGTTCATTGCCGCACTATTCACAGTAGCAAATGAAAAAGGAAAGGTTCCCTTGTCCCCCTTGCAGGGCATGTGATGGGGTGTGGCTCACTTCTTCAGTGCCCCACTGCTCAAACCTCTAGGGGAGCAAACAGACTGGCAGAGTGTGGGGCTCCAACCCCGGGTAAATGTTTACAACTGCAGCCCCAGAGGGCATGTGTTACAGGATGCTCTTTTAGTTTGCCATCTATAGGCGGCTTGTGTTAACCTGCTCAGTTAGACCTCCTTCCTTATCACAAGGACAGAGGGACTTCTGTATCCCGGGGTTTCTTGCCTTCGTGGACCAGAAGAATCAGCTCACCCTGGGCTTGGAGAATGAGTGCAAGGTTTTATTGAGTGAAGTAACTCCCAGCAGATGGGGGAGCCAGAGGGAGATGGTTTTCCCCTGGAGTCCCGTAGCTCGGTGGCCCCACTCTTCTCTGACCCCTCCAGCCAAATTCCATGTCGTGCTGCCGGTGGGTGGCCTGCTGGCCTGCAGGTGCCTGTTGGCATGCTCTTCTGCTGTCAGGCTCTCCAGAACCAGCTACCTGGGTCTTCTTCCGCCCATGTGTTCCTCACATGTCCATCCACCTCTGAGGTTGCCTGTTATGTTCTCAGGTTTTTATAGGCCCAGGATGGAGGCGTGACAGGCCAGGGTGGTCTTGGGAAATATAGCATTTAGGCAGGAAATGCCTGTCCTCACCTAGGTCTGTGGGGATGAAGCCCTAGCCAGGGACTCACCTTTCTCTACCCAGCACTTCCCTTCCCCCATTCCATATCATTTAAAGGGGCCACACTCTTCCCTTCCCAGCACTCCTGTATCACAAACACATGGAATCAACCTAAATGCCCATCAATGACAGATTGGATAAAGAAAATGTGGTACATATATACCACGGAATACTGTGCAGCCATAAAAAATAATGAGATCATGTCTTCTGCGGGAGCATAGATGGAGCCAGAGGCTATTATCCTTGACAAACTAATGCAGAAATAGAAAACCAAACACCACATGTTCTCACTGATAAGTGGGAGCTAAATGATGAGAATTTAGGAACACAAAGGACACAACAGACGCTGAGGTCTGCTTGAGCTGGGGAGGGTGAGAGGAAGGAGAGGAGCAGAAAAGATAACTATTGGGTACTGGGCTTAATACCCGAATAATGAAATAACATGTACAGGCCAGGGACGGTGACTCACACCTGTAATTCCAGCACTTTGGGAGGCTGAGGTGGACAGATCACCTGAGGTCAGGAGTTCAAGACCAGCCTGGACAACATGGTGAAACTCTGTCTCTACTAAAAATACAAAAATTAGCTGGGCATGGTAACTTATGCCTGTCATCCCAGCTACTCAGGAGGCTGAGGCAGGAGAATCACTTGAACCCAAGAGGCAGAGGTTGCAGAAAGCCGAGATTGTGCCACTCCACTCCAGCCTGGGTGATAGAATGAGACTCTGTCTCAAAAAAAGAAAAAGCAATAATACGTACAACAAACCTCCATGACATGTGTTTACATGTGTAACAAACCTAAAATACAAGTTTAAGAAAAGACAAGAAGAAAAAGGCAGTTCTAACCAAACTGTCTTTTAAATTCAGTGCAAGTTCAGTCAGGCCATGTGTATGTGCATGTGTGTGTGTGTGTGTGTGTGTGTGTGTACACACCTGCAGAGATAAACAAATTTATTCTATAATTTACTTGGAAATTCAAAAGACTTAGAATAACCAAAATGATTTTTACAAAAGATCAATATGTTATCTGATTCCAAAACTTACTTTAACTTAAAAGCACTTAATTAAATGTAGTATTGCTATAAAGATAGGTGCAAAGATCAGTGAAATAGAACAGATAATATATAAATAAACTGCACATATAGTATCAATTTATTTTTATAAAGCTGCCATGGTAAGTAAATGGGGAAAATGATAAACTTTTAAATGAACTGCACTGTATTAACTGCATATTCATTTGGGAATAAAAGGACTTTGACCATTAACTCCTGTCATAAACATAACCTAAAATAGAACATAAAATGAATTGTAAAACATAAAGCTACATAACTTTTAGTTGAATATATGTGAGAAAATTTTGCCAAAATAACGTAGACAAAGTTGTCTTTGACATGACAAAAAGTAAGAAAAAAAACATAAAAAAAATAAAAAAACTTTTAACTTCATTAAAATGAAAGCCTTCTGCTTTCTGAAAGACACTGCTAAGGAAAATACCAAAGACAAGATACAGACTGGGTAAAAGTATCGTAATACATTATCTGAAAATTTTCATGTAATATATTATAAACGTACAACTCCATCATAAAAGAAAAACAACCCAATAAAAATGAGCAAAATATTCAAACAATGACTCCACTAAAGATGTTATACAAATGGCCAATGTAAGTACATAAAAAGAAACTTAACATTAACAGTCAATTCAATATAAACATGCATATTGAAACTAGAATAATACACCAGCACAAAACCACAACAATGGTTTAAAAGATTGAGTTGGGGAGAGATAGTATGGAGAGAAATGCCAGATACAGCTGAAGGGGAGGAAGGCAGCAAATCATACTGCCACGTGTGTACCTATGCAACAATCTTGCATGTTCTTCACATGTACCCCAAAACCTAAAATTCAAAAAAAAAAGATTGACAATACTTAGTATTGGAGAAGATGTGAAGAAAATTGAACTCCCATACACTGTCAGTGGAGATGTAAAATGTTTCAACCACTTTGTAGAATAGTTTGGCAATTTCATTTAAAATTAAACACACACTTACCATTAGAACAATTAATTTTACTTCTAGGTATTTCCCCAAGAGCATTAAAACTCTGTCTACACAAAGGCTTGTGTACAATATTCATTCTTTTTGTGAGAGGATCTTGCTATGTTGCCCAGGTTGGAGTGCAGTTGCTATTAACAGACATGTTCATAGCCCACTGCGGCTTCAAACTCCTGGCCTCGAACAATTCTTCCACCTCAGCCTCCTGAGTAGCTAGTATTATAGGAATGTGCCACTGCACCCGTTGTGTACAAATATTCATAATAGGTTTACACATTATAAAAAAATCCAAAAATCAAAATGCCATCAAGAAAGAATCAATGAATTGTACATTCATAAAATAGAATAATATTCACGGCAATAAAAAGTACTGATTGACCAGTAAAAATTAGTACAGATGAATCATAAAGACACTATGCTAAACAAAAGAAGCCAGGCACACACAAAGAAGTACAGGGTAATTTTATGTCTATAAAACTTTAGAATTGGCAAAAATATAATATATAGTGATACAAAAATCTTTTTTCGTAGAATGGAAGTTTTCAGCAAACATGCAAAAGGACAACAGAGAACTCTGAGCATAACAAAAATCTTCTATATTTTGATTGTGTTGTATGCTTTTCTCAAAGTTTATCAGCCATTCAGTGCACCTAAGTGAGTGTATCTTATGTAAAATATACTTTATTAGTAATTTGACACAGGTTCCATCTTGACGCACATAGATTAAAATTCCTTGAATAAAATGATTTCTGAGTCTGTATTGATTGTGGATAAATAAAAAGACAAGTATGTCATAAACAGATCTTTTTCTAACAACAGAATACTGACTGATACATATAAATTATATTATAAATTGGAAAATTACTATTTTAGAATTAATGCAGTAAGTTAATTCTGGTGAAAATTATTAATGGATGATAAAACCGTAGAGTGGAAAAGCTATTGAGGAAGAAGATATTTACAGTCTCCAGTAGCACCCCCCACAAATTCCTTACTAATGACAAGAGGAGAACAGTAACTAAGTGGTGGAGGAATCAGAAAATAAAACAGCACCCTTTATCTGTGGCTTCAGTTTCTGCAGCTTCAGTTAACTCTGGTCAACAGTAGTCCAAAACTATTAAAGAAAAATTCCAAAAATAACCAGCCAGACTGATACAATGGCTCATGCTTTTAATCTGAGCACTTTGGGAGGCTGAGGCAGAGGATTGCTTCAGGCCAGGAGTTCAAGACGCTGGCCCAGGTGACATAGTGAGACCTTATCTCCACAAAGGTTAAATTAGCCAGGTGTAATGGTGTGAGCCCAGTCCCAGCTACTCAGGAGGCTGAGGCAGGAGGATCACCTGAGCCCAGGAGTTGGAGGCTGCAGTGAGCTATGATCACTGCAGTCCAGCCTGGGTGACACAGTGAGACACTCTGAGACACTGTCTCAAGAAAAAAAAAAAAAAAAACATAAATTGCCCCTCTGAGTCTCATAATGAAATCTTGCTTTATCCTGCTTTGTCCTGCCAGGGTAATGAATCCTCTGTTTTGCTCAGCATATCCATGCTCTATAGTCTACCTGCCTCTATGCCTGTAAGTCACTTAGCAGTCATCTTGGTGATCAAATCAACTGTTCATTTACTTGTGTTCAAGTTTTAATAAGGGCTGAATGTGCAAGAGCGCTGATTCTGGCATATTGTTATAATTCTTCTATTTCATTCTTAGTTGTTTTTAATGTCTTACTGTGCCTAATTTATAAATTAAACTTTACCATGGGTATAAATGTAAGGGAAAAAAACCCCACAGTGTATATTGGGTTTCATTGTATCCATTTCAGGCATCCACTGGGGGTCTTGGAATATATCTTCAATGGAGAAGGGGGACTACTGTTCCATAACAAAGTGTGGTGAATAGACTCTTAAATGGCTCCCAATTAATTATACCTTCCTCCTCATAGTTATGGCATCTGTAGCTCCATCTCTTCACGTGCGGGCAAGACCTGCCATTTAAGTCAATAGACTAGAGTAAGTTAAGTTTTGGACATCACTTACGATATTATGTTATATACAATTGTAATCCATCTTGCTCTACTAGACTCTTTTCCTTCTTGGCTTTGATGAAGCAAGCTGCTATATTATCGGCTACCCTATTGAGAGGTCCATATAGCTGAGAGAAGCCTCAGACTTATAACCAGCAAGAAACTGGGGCCCTCAGTCCTATGGCCTGCAAGGGACTGAATTTTTCCAATTATCATATGAGCTTTAGGGAAGATCCTTTTGCAGTCAAGCCTTGAAATGATACCACAACTTTGACTAACACCTTGATTACACCAATGTAAGATCCAGAAAGAGAGGGCTCAGTTAAGCCATGCTAAGACTCTTGGCCCAATGAAACTGTCACATAGTAAATGGCTACGCATTTTAAGCTGCTAATTTTATAGCCATATTGTTATTCAATAATAATTATTATACCAAGCAATCAAAATCAGCATCACCAATAAGAGTAAGTAAAAATCATATACTATCAGAGGTGATACTCTAAAAAAAGCTACAATATCATTTATAGAGTGTCTCATCCCAAATGCCTAACTTGAATCCATTTATTGGGAAACATCAGAAATAGCCAACTTGAGTTATAATATATAAAAAAAAATTGGTTGTATTCTTTTTGAAAATATAAATTGCATGAAAGACAAAAATATGAAGAACTGCTCAATGTTAAGGAAAACTAAACAGACATGACAGCTAAATAGAATTCATAAACCTAGATTAGAACTTGTACTGGAAAATAAGTAAGAATAAGGAATATCACTGGGATAATTGATAAAATTGACATATTCAACAGAGAGTAAAAAAAGTGTAGTGATATTGAATTTCTTGAATTTGACAACTGTATTGTGGATGTGTAATTAAACAATCTTCGTCTTAGAAAATGCATGCTGAAATATTTTGGGTTTATAAAACTATTACATGATTTTAAATAGAGAATAGTAATGCAAACATGGAAAATGCTAAAAATGAATAAATCTGTACAATGAATATTCAGTCCGCTTATTTAATTCTTGCACATTTCCTGTATGTTTAAAATGATTTTAAGATTATAAAAATAATTATAAATAGGCATTTACTTCTTCCTCAACACATTGTATCACACTTAGAAAACTACTAGAATTTACAATTTCTCACGATATAACCAAGAGACTGTCATATTTTGAACCCTATGTATATTTAGTGAAAAACACACAAACTATTAATGCTTCTAGCTTCTACTAGCTTGCAGAAATCTTGACATATAAAGGCAGAAAAAAATGTATTTTTCTCCATTTCTGGTTTAGAAAGTATCCTTATACATTTCATCAAAAGCTAATTAAAATTCCATGCCACTGGTAAAAAGGACATGAACACCAAATTTAGCAAAGGTAGATAAATCACTGGAACACTGGGAATTGACTGAAGGGGAAAAGCTTGAATATTGCAGCAAAACTAGGCCATCTATTCACTTCAACAGGAATCGATTTCTCACAATTTATCTGCAAGGCTGCCTCGGAAAAGAGAGGGAAAGCCACAGTATCATTTTCATCGTCGTACAATTATTTACATGTTAATTGGTAATTAAGGGTGAAAATATGAGTAACACTGAAAAGTACAAAGGGAAGGATCAAAATGAGATATGGAAAGAGGAAAAATTTAGTTTCATAGAAGGCACAAATAAACCATTTTCACCCTAAAACCTCTGTCTCTCTCATGCCTGGACTGAAAAAAAAAATGTAATTAGATTTTGTAAAGTTACCATCGCTCTTTTCTAGTAATTACAGTGAAATTTAAAGTTTTAAAGCTTATATACATGCTAAATTATTTTTCTCTACCAATTTCCAAAATGTTATTTTATGACAAAGCAACTTCACAATCAAAAGAATGTTTAAAAATTGTTGGCAGGCAAGATGTCTCGAGAGATTTGTGATGGGTTATACAGTGCCTTCGATTTCTAGGTCATTGCTTTAAATCCATTCTGCTTAATGACTATTGACCATCAAGATGAAATGAACTGGTGAGCTTAGCGGAGTTCCACAGTCATGTGTATTATCTACTACCTTTTCCAGTTTGTAGGTATCTAGAAGCTATAGTCACCCCTTTGCCTCAGCAAGCAAGTTAAGAGGTTCAAGTTAAGAATGCATAGGTTTAAAACTGAGATGTAATCACTTTTGACTGTGTGATAATCAACAGCTAGCCTGCCTTCTTTTAGCTTCTTCTTAAATATGTGCATAACTGTGTGTGTGTGTAATAAAATATTGTCTACCTCACTGAATTGTTTTGTTAAATATATAGTCTATGTGTCCACAGCAACAAACATATACTGAGGGCCTACTAATGGAAAGATACCACAGTACATACTATTTAATTTTATGTAATGCTTATAAGTCACTTGTGAGGTAGTTATTCTTTTTTTAAAAATATACTATTGCATTTTAGGTTTGGGGGTACATGTGAAGAACATGTAAGATTGTTGCATAGGTACACACATGGCAGTGTGGTTTCCTGCCTTCCTCCCCATCACCTATGTCTGGCATTTCTCCCCATGTTATCCATCCCCAACTCCCCACCCCCGCTGTCCCTCCCCTAGTTCCCCCCAACAGACCCCAGTGCGTGATGCTCCCCTCCCTGTGTCCATGTGTTCTCATTGTTCAACACTCACCTATGAGTGTGAACATATGGTGTTTGATTTTCTGTTCTTGTGTCAGTTTGCTGAGAATGATGGTTTCCAGGTTCATCCATGTCCCTACAAAGGACACTAACTCATCATTTTTTATGGCTACATAGTATTCCATGATGTATATGTGCCACATTTTCCCTGTCCAGTCCATCATCAATGGGCATTTGGGTTGGTTCCAAGTCTTTGCTATTGTAAACAGTGCTGCAATGAACATTCCTGTGCATGTGTCCTTATAGGAGAACGATTTATAATCCTTTGGATATATACCCAGTAATGAGATTGCTGCGTCAAATGGAATTTCTATTTCTATGTCCTTGAGGAATGGCCACACTGTCTTCCACAATGGTTGAACTAATTTACACTCCCACCAACAATGTAAAAGGGTTCCTATTTCTCCACATCCTCTCCAGCATCTGTTGTCTCCAGAATTTTTAATGATTGCCATTCTAACTGGCGTGAGTTATTCTTATTTTTAAACTAAATGTTAGAACAACCTCAGAGACACTGTGCAACTGCCCTAAGTCATGTAGCTTTGAAACTGTCCTAAAGCTGAAAATCATTCATTTAATCATAAATTAACTAATATAAATATAAATAATAAATATAATTAGCAAATATAAATATAAATAAATTTTATTTCTGTTAATAAAAAATTAACAAATAGAAATAATCATAGATTAACAAATATAAATAAATATAACAAATATAAATAACCCTCGCTTGTGTCAACCACAGTCTAATATACTGAAGACTCAGCAAAGGGAAAAAGAAACGAAGATCAGCACCTCCAGTGCTAATACTTAGAAGGCAAAATAGAAAATAAACATACACATTATTAATAACATTTCAGATACTAATAATATTACGAAGAATATAAATTAGTGAAGAGGGAGTGAGGGGGTATGTTTTGCATAGAATGATCTAGAAAAGACTCGAGAAGGTGACATTTAAGCAGAGACCTGAATAATGGGAAGGAACCTGGTGGCACAAATCTGATCTAAGAGTACAAGAGCTTTTCCATCAGTAGGAAGCATCAAGTTTTACAGCAGGAATGACCTTCTGTTTTCAAATTTAGAGTTCTGAATCTATTTTTATATCCATACAAGCTAAATGCTCCCAATAGTAAGACTTTTATAAGCACTTTACTAAATGTTAAATAAACTAATTGTTAATTAGTATAGTGATCAGCTATTTCTCATAATATAATGATCCTCTCATAATATAATGATTGGCTATTTCTACCTGAAGTATCAGGTATTTTGAGGACAATCAAAAGTAAACTACTAATTTGAGGAATTAAAAAGTTAAACATAGAAGAATTGGTAGATATTGAGAAACTAGTCAGACGCTGCATATATCAGAAGTAAATTAATATCATTTTAATATCAATCTTATTTAATACCATTAATATCACAAAGTAATATGATTGTTACTTTTACCTGGCACTATGCTAAGAGACTTATGAATATTATCTCAATGAATTCCCAAACAACCCTACAACATATATATCATAACAGTATTAGGATCATGATTAAAACATTGATATGAAATGAGTCATCCATTGTATATTACCTAATTTGACTCCCTTAACTAACAATCTCTCATCAATATTATTGTCAGAAGCCAAGAAAAGAGAAGGCTTTCCCTTGTCTGCTTGTACTGATTATGTTTGTTACTGTAAAAAGAAGTTCATAAACCCTTTGCACTATTTCTTAGTCAAATATTATATCTTGCTGGATCATTCCTTACACATTCTCTTGGCCTATATTTGTGACTTACTTTTTACTTATCATGAGAATTCAGGCGCCTTAAGTCATAAAGAGAATAAACTAAAATGAACACCTACCACCTTACAGGGGGTTACTATTATTATCTTCATTTTACAGATGAGGACACTAAGACACAATGGAATTCAGCTGGTATGCCAGGAGCTGACTGTGTGTCTCCAAAAAGCATGCCATTGACTGATATGCTTTTATATCTCAGTCTCCACACATACATGTGAGGTTTCTCTTACAGTTTATTATATTTGTATTTGTAAAAGAAGTGGGGTAGGAGCCAGTGGGAGGCTCACTATGTGATGTGCCCTGATCTCTAAATTCAGGAGATGCTGTTTACCTTTCCTTTCACTGTCATTTATTCAGATCCAAATAGACATTTGTTAAAGTACAAAGCCTGGGCTGCTAAACTGTACATGCTGGTCAGGCTTCCAGTTCTGCTCCCAAGGCCTAGATCATTGTGTTAAGATTCGTCTACAGATTTATTAAAATCCAATTTAGTTTCATCCATACCTCTTCACAAACAGTTTTGTAATGTTCTTGTCTTGCCCCAATTTTAAAAGACGGATGATTTGTCAAACTTGCAGAAATTGCCAGTGTAGATTATTTCATAACCCTAAAGGAAGAGGGAAGAAAAAGCAGGGTAGTCAAAGAACATGAAAATAGCCCTGGATTTTTAGCAAAATGGTCCTTAGGTTCAACTTGGTCTATGGCACTTATCTGCCATTGATTTGGCCAAATTTCCTCCTTCTTTCTAAAGAAAAAGAGTGGCTTTTTGTACAATATACCTGGTTTTCCTATGAGGATTAACAACCAAGTATATTATACAAAATACATATATATGTATACATACATATATATATACATTAAATACATATATCCATAAATAAAATAATGTCTACAAAAATCTTTGGGACATAGTAGGTGCTCATGAAATGTTAGCACCCAGAATTTAGCGGTGATGGAAATTGATAAATAATTCTCTTGTAGATATCTTTAAATTTTAGAAAGTTATATGATACATTTTAATATAGTACCATTAATTGGCAGGCCTCCTAGGAATTTGAAGTATAACAATAATATGAAGAAAATTGTAAAGAAAGAATGTTCTTTGTGACTCTAGAATATTCCAGTTGTAAATCAACTTGTGAATACATGTCTATCCATTCTTCTCTCAAATAATTATTAGTTGTCTATTCTCAGATAACATTCTACACATTGGGGAAATAAAGATGAGTAATTCCAAAAAAGGCTAAATACATGTAATTAGATATAATTAATTATTTGAAGAAATGGAGAATAGATTTGAATTTCATTTAGAAGTCTAGTACTTCAACTTCTAAAATTAGAATTATAAAGGAACCATTTTCTTCATCTAGAACAAATTAGACAATTTGTATGTAAATAGCCTAGAGCCCCAGAAATACACATTGTAATTTTATTTATGTTTCAAGCAAATTTAAGAATAAGAATAACAAAGAATAAGATTGGAGCCATTCCCATGGCCAGTCATGAAGTTTCAAGGCTAATATCCTTTAGTCTCACCCTTTCTGGCAGCAAGGCATATATGATTCAAAGTGTTTAATGTTAAGAATATTCTAAAACTGATACTTATTGTAATATGAACTAGAAAACATTTTATTCTTTGTAAAGGAAAATAGCATTACATAAGATACTTTATGGAAATCTTTCCAAATAATTAAGTGGTCAGGCCACCCCTATTATTGATTCCTTGGGAGGAAACATAATTGCAGAACTATAGATTTTTTAATCAACAATATTTTATCTATCAGAAGAAAACCTAACGCTCTGACAGATCAACTCCCAGAATATCCATGGACAAGTTAATTGCTCGGTTGATGACAGGATTGATTAGGCAGAAAAGCAATTTCTATGAAGCGTAGAATTTGGGAAACGAACTGTTTAATTTAATGAGCAAAATTGCTGTATAGGACATTCATGACTGATCCTATTATTAGTTATACAAGTACTAAGGTGAACAGCAACTCTTATCACTTGTGATAACCACAGAATATTAGTGGACAACTTTCTTTGAAAGCCTTGTTGAAGTATTGTCATAAGTATTCTTAGGGAGAAGACATGAAATATTAAAAATAATAGTAATGAAGTTAGTAAACCATCACTCTTCTGAAAGAGCATTCCAATCAGTCTTTGGAACAGAGGAACAAGTAACGCTATACTCATTATGCTTATGGAAAATTATGAAAAATGAGCTTAAGCAGCTTGCTCAAGGTCACAAAGTAAAATAATTCCTGACACACAAATAGAATCCAATCTTCCAACGCTCAGTCCAGAAATCTGTCTACTATCTCCACCCCCTATAACACATAACTGCAGCCCTTAACTGTTCTCAGTATTTATAAGGGCTCCTCTCTCAAAGGAGGTTATCTTTGTGCTATTATGTTTCAGTTGTATCTTTAAGTAGAAGATAAATGTATTCTGTTTAAATTGGAGGATGTGTTCCTTTTTCCCAGCTTGGTCAGTCTGACTTCAAATAAGAGATGAACCACAATATAGCAATTTCATAAGGACAAAAAGAAATAGCGCTGCTTTGTTATACCCAGAGTTGGTTTATCTTTTTGTAAATCCCTAGTTGAGTTGCCAAAGCTTAATGTGATACTAAACTCCAATTCTTCTTAATATAATCTTTTTTTATACTACTGCATTTTTATTCCAAGTTCTGTTGAAATTTTTCCCTTGGTTAAATTTTCTAATCGTTTGGACTTTTGAAAACCTCAGGATACTCATTGTTAAAGTATAATAGGTTTTATTTGCCTTATCTTAGAAGGACAATAGTTAGACTCCAGAGGAAAATGTAACAGAAGAGTACTTTTTATATCTAAGTCATAGATTTAAATATAAAATGATACATAATACTTCTGTGCATCTCATTATACTCCAAATAGTAATAAAGGACATAATTACTGCCTAAATTTTATATCAAGAATTGTTAAATTTACTGGCCTTTGTTTTCTATAAAACAGAGACAGAGTACTTTGTGACTTATCTTGGTACAGTCTTGCAGTCTCTGGGTTTTTTTCTGCACTTCCACAAGAGATATTTCATCAAGAATAGCCAAAAATTTGCTGCTAACTTAGGTTTCAGTTCCTGTTGTTGTTTTTTAGAGTATAAGAAGAAATACAGCATAACAATTTTATAGAAAATGAAATATTCTGGTTTGCTAATTGGTGGAATAATATTTAGAATGTAATTTAAGGACTTAACAATGCTGAATTTAAATGCCAGTTTACTCCTTAGTCAAAGGTAAAACCTGTTAACAATATTCTTTAATAGGGCAATAAAATGTATAGATAATAAGAATTTGAGGGATTCAAATCTAAATAGTGTTAAGTTCTATAGTCAGCCAAATGATAGTGGGGTGGAGTCTAACACAGACACTAACAGAAAAGGAAAGGCAAATGCCCGCCACATAATATATCTTTCAGCTGACCTCGTTGTCACTGAGAGCTTCCCGAAGGCAAAAAACTTTGCTATTATTTGTTGGTATCACAGCTGGAATAATAGCAATAATGGCCACCTAAGAATACCGGGAAAATTAAAAATACCAGTTCTCTGAGTAACACAAGAAAACAGACCTCCGCAGGTTGGGGCATATCCATTGCTTTATGAAGACCTAACCCTAGTTCTGGTGGTTAGTCTGTTCTCTTGCTTTCTTGGCATTTCCACCTGAGTAGGCTCTGCTCTTTGATAACACATGTCATGTTTTCTCACCTTTCATTCAATACTCTCGCAGTCTAATGTTTTCTAACTATAGTTGAAGTCTCCTCTTAACCCCCAAAAGCATTTATGTAAATGTCACATAAATTTATGTGACATTTTTGTGACAAATTTATAAAAATGTCCCATATTTATAAGTTTGGAAAACACTAGCAAATTAATTTTGTGGAATTTTTGTTGCTATAGGTTTCATATTTCTGTTTTCTCAGCATTTCTGGGAAGAACTGAAAATGAAATAAATCCCTTTTTATAAAGCGTTTTGTAAACTCTGAGTAACAGAAATGTCTATATAATGCATAAACTGTGTATTTAGACACCTAAAAATTTTGAGTGACTTCAGCCTGCAAAATCTGTTTTCTTAATCCATTAGTATTTTATTTCCATAGTGGAGCAGAAGTGACCTCAATGGTAAGCTACTCCAAAAATCAAAGGTTAGGACTTCTCTTTCTTCTTCTCAATACCTTCAAAATAATTTTCTCCCTTTTTTCCTTGAAGTGCTATGTCTTTGACTGGTTTTCTTTACTCAACATCCATCTGAAGAATTGAATTATGTGGTGCAATCACTCATCTAGCCTATTTCTGATCGAGGAACCATCTTTTTAAAAAAGTCACAAATTAGTCAAAGAGAAATTCAATTTCTTTTTCTATAATTCCTTACTATATCGCTTTCCATTTCTCTTCGATATGGAAAAACAGGAAGTCCCTTTTAATCCTATTTAATCTTCCAATATTCTTCTTGTCCTTCAGCCTTCCATTCTTTTTCTTAATGTTCTGCTATAGAAAAGATGTTATATTATTTATTAAAAAGTACCACTAATAGTCATGTCATACCTTGATGCTTACCTGTGCACAGGACATATGATATTATCTGATGGTAGAAAAATAATTTCATGATTAAAGGCAACAAATGGTAAAAGGTAGATATTTTACCATCTAAGTAAATAAGATAGAATTACAATAAGAATAAAAAGTAATGTGTCTATTTTTATATTTGACTTCTATATCAATTCAAACAACTTAAGTTATTAAGGCAAAACTTAATGAATAAAGAAGAATATCATTATTATCTAGTCAACATGGAAAATAGATGAGCAGCATTTTCTCTTCTAAGGCTTCTATTGCTCATGGAATTACTATATTTATGGAGCCAAGATGTATCTTTCCTGTCCTGTGTTCATGAATTATAATAATTAATATTGTTAAAACATCCGTACTACCTAAAGTGATCTTCAGATTCACTGAAATTTGTAGGAAAATTCCAATATTTGTCACAAATATAGAAAAAAAAATCCTAAAATTTATATGGAACCACAAAAGACCCTGCATGAACAGAATGATCTTTACCGAAAGGAACAAAGCTTGAGGTATCACTCTATGGGATTTCAAAATCTATTACAAAATTATAGTAATAAAAACAGCTCCAAATAGTAATATTTGGCATAAAAACAGGCATGTCAACCAACAGAATAAGATAGAAAGCCCAGAAATAAACCTACACATCTACAATCAATTGATTTTTGACAAAGGCACAAATGAGAAGGGCAATCTCTTAAAACAATGAGGTTGGGGAAAACTGCGTATTCACGTATAGAAGATGAAATGGAGCCTTTTCTCACTCCTTATACAAAAATCAGCTCAAAAGGGACTAAAGATTTGCTATTGTTTGGATGTTTGTTCTTCCCAAATCTCATGTTGAAATGTAATTTCCTGTGTTAGAGGTAGGGCCTGGCGAGAGGTATTTGGGTCATATGGGTAGATCTCTTGTGAGTGGCTTGTGGTTGTCCTCATGATGAGAATTCTTTCTCCAAGTGTCTGAAAGATTTGATTTTTTATGAGTGTGGCACCCACCCCTGCCTTGTTCCTGCTCTTGCTATATTATACATCATCTCCACTTCCCTCTCTCCATGATTGTAAGCTTCCTGAGGCCCTTGCCAGAAGCAGATGTTGGAGTCATGTTTGTACAGCCTACAAAACTGTGAGCCAATTAAATTTCTTTTACTTATACGTTACCCAGTCTGGGGCATTTTTTACAGCAATGTAAAAATGGACTAACAAGTTTTCAATATAAGACCTGGAACTATAAAACTATTAGAAGAAAACATAACAGAAAGACTTCTTAATATTGGTCTGGGCAGTAATTTCATGAATATAACCCTAAAAGCACGGACATTGAAAATGGAAATATATAAATGGGATTGCATTAAACTAAAACTCTTCTGCACAGAAAAGAAAATGATTTATAGAGTAAAATACACCCCACAGATTGGGATAAAATATTTACCAACCATAGATCAGATAAGAGGCTAATATTCTAAAATGGATGAGATATTCAAACTACTCAATAAAAATAAAACAAATAACCTTATTAATTGGCAAGACATTAGTCAACACTAATGAATAAACATCCCTGAAAAGAAGACATAAAAATGACCAACAGATATATGAAAAAAAAATACTCAACATAGAGAAATGCAAATTAAAGCCACAATGATATACCTATTAGATTAGCTATTATATTCAAGATCGAAGATAACAAGTGGTGGTGGGAATATGGAGAAAAGGGAACCCTTATACACTGTTGATGGGATTGTAGATTAGTACAGCCACTATGGAAAATAGTACGGAGGTTTCTCAGAGATCTAAAAATAGAACTGCCATATGATACTCACTGCTGGGTATATACCCAAAGGAGTTGAGATCAGTTTGTCAAAGAGATGTCGGCACTCCCATGTTCACTACAGCATTATTCACAATAGCCAATATGTGAAAATAACCTAAACGTTTATCAATGCATGATGGACAGATTTTTAAAGTGTGATATATATACAATAGAAAATTATTCATCTTTTTTAGAAAGGAACATTTTGTTACTTGTGATAACATGGATAACTTAGAGGGCACTATATTAAGTGAAATAAGCCAGGCACAGACAGACAAATATTGTATGATCTGACTTATATGTGGAATCTGAGAAAGTTGTACTCATAGAAGTATAGAGTAGAATGATTGTTATCAGAGGCCAGGATGGAGAGTGGATATGGACGAAAGAGACATTAGTCAATGGGTACAAACTTTCAGTTAGATAGGAGGAATGTTTTCTGGTCTTCTAATGTGTAACATGGTGACTATAGTTAATAATAATATATCACATATTTCAAAATAGGTAGGAAAGAATTTAAAGTGTTGGAGGTAATGGACATACTAAGTAGCCTAATTTCATCATTCCACAATACATACATGTATAAAAACATCACATTGTACCTCATAAATATATACAATTACTATTTGTCTAGTGAAAATAAACACTTGAAATGTATTATTTCCATGATGCATCCTATAACTTAAATTGCTTTACCATACTTAGATGTTTTTCATATTAATTATGCAAATTATAGGTCAGATTATAATATAAACACCATTCAGAGACCTGCAAACTATTGTCATTTCATCATCATATAATTTGTAGCCTAATGTGTCACTAGCAGCCCAGAAATGAAGACGAAATATATTTTCAGATGTTATCATGCAACAGGACTGTTCCTCCATTGAGGAACAAAATAGCAGTTTCATGGTTTGCAGAAATTATAATTTCAGCAGGAGGCCTTCAAGCACCACTCAGAAAGCGATAGATACCTGTCTGTGTCTGTCCAAGATTCCAAATTGGAAGCCAGTGATGAAAGAAGCAAAGACGGTGGAATCAGGAAGAGGCAGAAGTGGTAGCCACCAAATGTAGTTTCCACAAACAGTGGTCATAGTGGAGCAACCTGCTGTTTTAGTTTCCTCTGGTGCCACTGTTTTCCTCAGCAGACTAGTCTTGTGGCATGACTTTTGCCTCCATGTACTATTTCTTCTTTTCTGAGACTGTTCCATGATCTTCCCACCAATTAAGTCATTTTTTAAAAAAATGTTCTTTTAATAAATTTTTATCAACTTAAAAAAGAAAAATAAAAGTATTTTTAATTGTTTGCAAACAAAATCACATAGTGTAGTTATTAACTATACTCCTTGTGTGTCCACAGTTAATTAGACTTGAAAAACTAATCCTGAAATTAAAGCCTCAGAACAGCAGAAAATAGTTACTCCGAAATCTCAAAAAGTAATTAATCAGGTTAAGATTTAAAAAACTAAGCATCTATATGTTCAAATTCACCTATCTAAAAGCTAATTTGTGGATATTTCTACTGGAACATTTCAAATTTATTTTGACAAGCTAGGAATAATCTCTTCCTTGAATAAAACTTATGTGGGTAAAAACAAACCAAAAAAATAGGATTGAGATGAAAAAACAAATTCTATGGCTCTCGACCTGAAATAACATGTCACATCCCCTGACAACTAGACTAGTGGTTCCCTACTAAGGCATATTGCCTTCCAGCTATTTTAGGGGAGAAATGTGTTCTAGTTAAATTACTGTTCTGGGGAATACTTTGCGAGGTGATCTCTGATCTCTTTTTCTGAAATCAAGAGTATTTTTAAATCTTCTGGGAGAATATTGGAAATAGCCCTATTTTAGAGAATAGAAATTTTCGCTATGTAAAATCTACCTCAATAAAGAGAATGTGAAAAATAAAGGAATCAGAGGAGGTCTACATCGGCAGTTAATTATTCCTTTAAAAAAAAAAGATGAGGAGCATTACTTTATGGGCTGTGAAAAGGTCTGGAATTTAAAAAATTCTCTAGGTATGTCTCTATTTCAGAAGTTACTAATTTCATGAGAAACAAAAAACGACAAAGAACCTTTCATTTTAACTAACCATAGCACTTAAACACTTAATGTGAAATTTGCTTTTTAATAGTCTGATGCGTATTTAAGATGCTATTGATCATATATAGAGAAGTTAATTCAATTTATACCAGTAAAATACACACATGGAATTTATCTGGGAGTGAATTAAATAATAAAAGTAAACTTTATTAGCCCCTGCCATATACATCCACAGTAATTTAAGTTATAAAACTGAGTAACTTGACTCTGCCTTTAAAACCAATTGTGTCTTTTTAAGTTTACTAGTATACATATTAATCTTAAAAAACACAGCAGTAACTGAAAACAAGCACTTAAAATAATTTTCTTATTAACATCAACCTTTTCCCCACATTCTCAAAAATCAATAAAATATTTTCTAAAAAGTATTGCAGAAAGGAGAAAAAATATTTATTGAATGTGTAAAACCAAAGTTAGTCATTCATCTTTAAAGGAAGCAATTCAAATAAGTAGGACTGCCTTCTCCCATCAAAAGCAAGCCTCCTTCAGACAACAGTTTATAAAATGAGCACGAAAGTGTTGGGTGCAGATGGCAGAACAGAAGCAGCCCATGTGCACTACTCTCACGGAGAAGAAACAAAGGGCTAGTGAACACTGAACCTACAAGCCAATTGTCTAAGAAACCACATTGAGATCCATCAAGACAGCAAAGGGACACAGAAAGCAGAGGAGCAAAACTGAACAGCAGCCTATCTGGGATCAATGTGGAGCCAGAAGAAGCTCCCCAAAACATGAAACAAGGTAAAGAGTGAGTAAATGTGAGACCCCTGGGGGAGTCACACTTTCCACAAGACCTGTGCAAATCTGGAAATGGGAGAAACACCCTGGCACCCACACACATCTCCCTCATGCTTCTGAACTGAGGCAGAGAGCCATAGAGACTTTTGGGGTTGGCAACTCTCAAGTCCAAGAGGACCTCTACAAGTCTTGGTCCCTGTAACAGATTAGGACTGGTGCAATAGCCCCAGTAGAGGCTGCAGTTGTGAAGCCTGAGAGTAATAAGATTGCTAGAGCCCCCTCGTGAGACAAGGGACACGGGGCCAGCTTACAGCTTAGTGGTGAACAGAAGCCTTCTGCCACAGCCTCCTGTTGCCCCAGAAAACAGCCTGATGGCAAGGTGGATGTCACTCATCCCCACCACTGATAGCCAGGTGGGCCACGCCTGCCAGAGCTTCCAGCCCAGTGGTCTCACTCTGTCTAAACTCAGCCAGTAGGCAGAGTCCCTTCTTGCCCCAGGAGACCCCCCAGACAGCAGGGCAGGCAAATTCACCCAATCCTGCCTCTTATAGCCGGATGGGCCATACCTGTTGGAACTTCCAGTCCAGTTATCTCACTACTGCCTGAAATTTGTGGGCAGGTGCAACACTGTGTTCCCTCCCAGAAGCACCCAGATGGCATCTTAGGTGACCCTCACCTAACCTTGCACCTCTTAGTTGAGCGGGACTTCCTGGTTTGGTCGGGACTCTCACTCTCAGGTTACTGAGACGGTGAGATGCCCAGGTTCACAGGGAGGTAGAGGATATAGCTTGTCTGCCAACCATGATCCCTGCTTGAGGGAACCCTGTGGACCAGACCACCCAACAAAAGAAATGTGTGCATGGAGCCAGTGGTCAGAGTGGATTATTTCAAAGCCAAGAGCAGGCTGGGTGAGGGGATCATCCTTCTCCATCTACACCACAGAGCAATACTGCCAAATGCACCAAAACGCAAAAGAGCTATGCAGCAGAGTAGTAACCTATCTGCTGGCTAATACTCTTAAGCAGCATATTGGATTATGAAAATATAACCCCAAATATATAGCCAGTATACAGTGAATGCAAAATCTAAGTGCCCTACCCCAGCCGGTGACCCATCTCAGCTAAGACATGTGCACCCTGCTACACTGTCATGGCTGCTGGCATGAGTGAGTGAGCATGGAACCCATTACTACCACCCTGATGAAGCACTTTGTCCAGCACCCTTCTTTGGAGGGATGATGTCAGCAGACTGGAAGAACATAGACCCCTCTAACATAGCAGATTTCTAACTGAGGGACCAAAGAACAAACAAGGGCCTTTCTACCAGCCCTCCAGAGTTAGAGCACACAGGCCAAGAGTGCTGACCTGAGCCTTGATCTTCAAATCTTTCAGAATTGAAGCCAGTCTCCTGAACCTACCTTATACCACAATCAAACCCTCAAGGGCATCAAGGGGGAAAAAAGCAAAAAAACCCATCCAAAGGACAGCAGCTTCAAACATTAAGAGATCATAAGTCCATACAGATGAGAAAGAGGCAGCACAGGAATCTGGCAACTCGAGAAGCCAGACTGTCTTCTTACCTCCAAAGGACTTCACTAGTTTTACAACAGAAGTGCTTAACCAGGCTGAAATGGCTGAAATAACACACACAGAATTCAGAATATGGGTAGCAATAAAGATTATTAGATTCAGGAGAAAGTGAAAACCCAATCCAAGGACTCTAAGGGATGCAAGAAAATGATATAGGAGCTGAAAGAGGAAAAGGCATTTTAAGGAAGAACTGAACTGGTTTTGATTGTATTATGAAATTCTTGTAGTGAGTTTTTTAGCTCACTCAATACAAACATTTCAAAATACAGTTGCAAGAATTAACAATAGCATATACAATACTGAGAAAAGAATCTCAGAATTTGAAAACTGGATCTCTGAATTATCACAGTTAGACAAAAAAATAAAAAAGTAAGAAGAATAAGCAAAACTTCTGAGATATAGGGGATCATATAAGAGATCAAATTTATGACTTGTTTGTATCCCAATGAGTCACAAAAGAGACTCATTAAAGAGAGTGTGAGAAAGTGAGTAATATGGAAAATATACCTGTAGATATAATTCATGAAAATTTCCTTACCCTTGCTAGAAAATGCAGAGAACCCCTGTGAGATATTATACAGGATGACCATCTTGAAGATATATAGTCATCAGATCTTCTGTTGAAATGAAAAAAATATGTATTAAAGGCAACTAGAGAGAAGGGAAGGGTCACTTACAAAAGGAACCTCATCAGGTTAATAATAGACCTTTCAGCAGAAACGTTACAAGCCAAACATAACTGGGGGCTTATATTCAGGATTCTTAAAAAAAAAAGAAACTCCAATCAAGAATTTCAAATCCAGCCTCCCAGCTTCATAAGCAAAGCAGAAATAAGATATTTTTTCAGAGATGCATATGCTAAGGGAATTTGTTATCAGCAAACATGCCTTATAAGAGATGGCTCATGCCTGTAATCCCAGCACTTTGGGAGGCCAAGGCAGGAGGATCACCTGAGGTCAGGAGTTTGAGACCAGCCTGGCCAACATGGCAAAACTCCGACTCTGCCAAAAAAAAAAAAAAAAAAAAAATTCAAAAATTAGCTGGGTGTGATGGCACATGCCTGTAATCTCAGCTACTCAGGGGAGGCTGAGGTGGGAGAATCACTTGAACCCAGGAAGCAGATGTTGCAGTGAGCCAAAGTCTTGCCCCTGCACTCCAGTCTGGGCAACAGAGTGAGACTCTGTCTTAAAAAAAAAAGAGAGAGAGAGAGAGAACCTTATGGAAGTGCTAAATATAGGGAAAAAAGACCATTACCAGCCACTCAAAAACACACTTAAGTACAAAGACTATTGATACCGTAAAGAAACTATAAAATCAAGTCAATATATTAACTAAATAACAACATAATGACAAAATCAAATAGTCACATATTCATATTAGCCTGGAATATAAATAGACTAAATGCCCCAACTGAAGTCACAGAGTGCCAAGTTGTATAAAGAAGCAAAACTCAACTGTATGCTGTCTTCAAGAAACTCATTGCATATGCAGTGACACTCATAGGCTCAAAGTAAAAGGATAGAAAAAAAATGTACCAAGCAAATAAAAAAGAAAAAATGAGTGGGAGTTGCTATTCTAATTTCAGACAAAACAGACTTTAAACCAACAATGACCCAAAAGCATTACATAATGATAAATGGATCAATTCAACAAGAAGACTTAACTATCCTAAATATATATGTACCTAGCACAGAAGCATCCAGATTCATAAAGCAAGTTCTTAGAAACCTTAAAAGGACTTAGATAACCACATAGTAATAGTGGACAACTTCAGCATCACACTGACAGTATTAGCTAGATTATCAAGGTGGAAAACTCACAAAGATATTCAGGATCTGAATTCGACACTTGACCAAAACTAATGTACAACTACAGAACTCTTCACCTAAAAAGAACAGAATATACATTCTTCCCATCTGCACATGGCACATACTGTAAAATCAAAAACACAATCTGCCATAAAACAAATCTCAGTAAATTAGAAAAACTCGAAATCTTATGAACTGCATTCTCACACCTCAGCACAATAAAAATAGAAATCAATAATAAGAAGATCACTCAAAAACCACACAATAATGAATAGAAATTAAATGACTTGCTCCTGAATGAATTTGTAGCAGTAAATAAAATTAAGACAGAAATCAATAAGTTATTTGAAGCTTATGAGAAAAAAGATACAACATACCAGAATCTCTAGGACATGGCTAAAGTATTGTTAAGAGGAGAGTTTAGGGCACTGAACACCCACATCAAAAACTTAGAACGATCTTAAGTTAACAACCTAGCATTACATGTAGAAAAACTAGAAAAACAAGAGCAAGCAAACCCCAAAGCTAGCAGAAAGACAAGAAATAACCAAAACCAGAGCTGAACTAAACGAAATTGAGACACAAAAACCAAACAAAAGATTAACAAAACCAGAAGTTGATTCTATGAAAGAAGAAATAAGACTTCTTAGACCACTGACTTCCTTAGACCACTGACACCACAGAAATACCAAAAAAAAAAAAAAAAAAAAACCCTCAGAGACTTAGTATGACCAACTGTATGCATACAAACTAGAAAACCTACAAGAAATGGATGAATTACTGGAGAGATACAACCTCTCAAGATTGAACCAGGAAGAAACTGAAACCCTGAACAGACCAAAAAATGAACTCTGAAATTGAATCCGTAACAAAAAAACTTGCAAACCAGAAAAAGCCTAGGACCAGAGAGATTCACAACCAAATTTTACCAGATGTACAAACAAGAGCTGGCACCATTAATATTGCAACTGTTCTAAAAAATTGAGGAGGAGGGTGTTCTCCACTCATTCTAGAAGGCCAGCCTCTTTCTGATACCAAAACCTGGCAGAGGCACAACAAAAATAGAAAACTTCAGGCTAATATTCTTGATGAACATAGATGCAAAAATCCTTAAAAACCCACTAGCAAACTGAACCAAGCAGCACATCAAAAAACTAATCCACCACAATCAAGTAGGCATTATCCCTGGATGCAAGTTTGATTCAACATATGCAAATCAATATATGAGATCTATCACATAAACAGAACTAAAAACAAAAAGCACATGATCATCTCAATAGATGCACAAAATACTTTTGATAAAATTCAACATTCTTTCATGTTAAAAACCTTGAACAAACTAAGCATTGAAAGAATGTAACTCAAAATAATGAGAGCCATCTATGACAAACCCACAGCCAACATCATACTGAATGTGCAAAAGCTGGAAGCATTTCCCTTGAGAATTGGCACCAGACAGGGATGTCCTCTCTCACCACTTCAACATAGTATTGGAAGTCCTGGGCAGAGCAATTGGGTAAGAAAGAAATACAAGGCATCAAAATAGGAATAGAGAAAGTCAAACTATCTCTGTTTGCAGACAATATGATTTCATATCTGAAAACTGCGTAGTCTCTGCCCCAAACACTTAAATCTGATCAACAACTCCAGCAAAGTTTCAGGATACAAAAGCAATGTGCGAATATCAGTAGCATTCTTATATATCAACAAAATCAACACCAAATCAAGAATGAAATCTCATTCACAATAGCCACAAAAATTACCTAGGAATACAGCTAACCAGGGAGGTTAAAGAGCTCTACAATGAGTATTATAAAACACTACTGAAATAAATCATAGATAACAAAAACAAATGGAAGAATATTCCATGCACATGGATAGGAAAAATCAATATTGTTAAGATGGCCATACTGCCAAAAGCAATTTACATATTTAATTCTATTCCTATCAAACTATTAATAACATTCTTCATGGAGTTAGAAAAAAAAAAACACTATACAATTGCTGTGGAACCAAAAGTAATCCAAATAGCCAAACTATTCTTAAGCAAAAAGTACAAAGCTACCAGATTTCAAACTATACTACAAGACTACAGTAACCAAAACAGCATGGTATTGTTACAAAAACAGACTCATAAAACAAGTTTCAGTAAATTCACAGACTAATGAAACAGGATAGAGACCCCCCAAATGAAGCCACACCTCTACAAACACCTGATCTTCAACAAAGCAGACAAAAACACACAATGGGGAAAGGAGTTCCTTTTCAATAAATTGTGCTGGGATAACTGGATAGACATATGCAGAAGATTAAAATTGGATCCCTTCTTTACACTATATACAAAAATCAACTTGTGATAGATTAAAGTTTTAAATGTAAAACCATAAACCATAAATACCCTCATAGAAAACCTAAGAAATACTATTCTGGACATAGACCCTGGCGAAGATTATATGACAAAGACACCGAAAGCCATTGCAACAAAAACAAAAATTGACAAATGGGACCTAATTAAAGAGCTTCTACAGAGCTTAAGAAACTGTCAATGAAGTAAGCGCACAACCTACAGAATGGGAGAAAATATCAGCAAACCATGCATCTGATGTAGGTCTAATGTCCAGAATCTATAATGAACTTAAATTAACAAGAAAAAACAACACCATTAAAAAGTGTGCAAAGGGTTTGAATAGACATATTCTAAAAGAAGACATTCATGTAGCCAAAAAGAGTATGAAAAAAGTGTTCATCACTAATCATTACAGAAATGAAAATCAAAATCACAATGAGATACCATCTCACAGTAGTCAGAATGGCTATTAGTCAAAAAGGTAAGAAAGTAACAGATACTGACAAGGTTACAGAGAAAAGGGAATACTTATACACTGCTAGTGGGAATGTAAATTAGTATAGCCACTGTGGAAAGCAGTTTGACGACTTCTCACAGAACTTGAAACAGAACTACCATCTGACCCACTAATTCCATTATTGAGTACATGCAAAAAGAAATACAAATTGTTTACCGTAAATACATATGCACACTTATGTTCATCACAGCACTATTCACTATACCCAAAACATGGAATCAACCTAAATGCCCATGGACTGGATAAAGAAAATGTGACACATATACACCAAGGAATATAATATAGCTGTAAAAGGAAGAGATCATGTCCATTGCAGCAACATGAATGCAGCTGGAAACTATTATCCTAAGTGAACTAATGCAGGAACAGAAAACCAGATACCACATGTTCTCACTTATAGTGGTAGCTAAACATTGAGTACACATGGTCACAAAGAACGGACTACTGGAGGGTGGAGGGAAGGAGAAGCATGAGGACTGAAAACTACCTATCAGGTACTATGCTTATTACCCTGGCTGACAAATTAATCTATATACCAAACCCCCATGACATGCAATTTACCTATATAACAAACCTGCACCTGTCCTACTCAAACTAAGACAAAAGTTTTAAAAATTGGTCCTGAAAGAGTGTGTCTTAATATTTATTTAGTTCTATAATTACACTGGCAGTGTAAAAATACCTGAAGACCATTTTGGATTAAATAAAGGAACAAGTGATGTCTTATATTTGATTTCATAATATATTAGATATGTAAGTATACATATAAAGATGCTAGGAGAGTTTTTTATTTAGTAGAACTTCCTGTTCCTTCAACTTGTTTAAAATGGTTACCTAAAATTAAATCTATGATATGATTTGACAGTAAACCATAAAAAAAAATCATTTTCTATTTTTTTCTGGCTTTTTAAAAAAATATATATTTTATTGCATTTTAGGTTCTGGGGTACATGTGAAGAACATGCAGGATTGTTGCATAGGTACACATATGGCAAAGTGGTTTGCTGCCTTCCTCCCCATCACCTATATCTGGCATTTCTCCCCATGTTATCCCTCCCCAACTCCCCACCCGCCGCTGTTCCTCCCCTAGTTCTCCCCCACAGACCCCAGTGTGTGATGCTCCCCTCCCTGTGTCCATGTGTTCTCATTGTTCAACACCCGCCTATGAGTGAGAACACGCGGTGTTTGGTTTTCTGTTCTTGTATCAGTTTGCTGAGAATGATAGTTTCCAGGTTAATCCATTTTCTATTCTTAACATATGCTCTTCAGGGAAATCATGTTAATGATGTTTAAGTAGTGGGTAATATTTTATGGTAACACACGGCACTTGCCAATTTTATGTTCTTTATTTTCTTTTTACGTGAAGATCTGTGTCTTTACTTTTTCAAGCTTTGCTTTGTGTAGAGAGTGAGAATGGGGCTGCCTTATTATCTTGGTGTTAACAAAACTAAATGTGGTAGTTATAATTTAAAGAAGAAAGATTGTGACATGTGGCATAAATGAGTCTGTTAGCAATAAGATGTTTTGTTGAAATGCTAAAGAGTGGTTTTTGTTTGAAATAATTGGATTTTGTCTCTGTTTACCATTATATTTCCTTGAAAGCCGTTGTACTCACCTCATTCCACCCCCAAACATACTATGCTGCAGCTACATGAACATGTGTTCAGTTCTTTTCACATCTTATGTTTTCATTACTTCCAGGCATCCAGGCACGTTAGTCCCTGTGTTTATGTCTTTGCTATGACTTATTTTATCTGGCTAATTACTATTCATACCTCAGACTCAACTCCAATGTCATTTTCAACAGGAAGCTTTCATAAAAGCTTTTGCCATTCCTCTATCCATGAAATTTCAATATATGCCTTTCCTACATGTTCTCATTTCCTGTATTATTGAGTCAGTTATTGATAATGTGAAATATACCTGTATGCTAATCTTTATCTCTGTCTAGATTTTAAATGGTCAGGAATTGTGTATGTCATGTTTGTCTCATAATTTCAATGTCTAACATGGGGTCTGACACATAATCATCCTGAATATGTTATTCCTATGGGCAGTCTTTAAAGTGGTCCTTACATCCATGGTCAAAAAACAGACCATGGTCAAAGATGGACCATTATCAAAGTGTTACACAAAATTAAAAAACTGGAAGGAGCAGAGTACAGTATTAAGTTTGGGAAACAGGGCACATCGGATACAGCTGAGAAAAAAGTTATAAATCCAAAGGGTTGAGGAAGACTCTATTGTTCTATGTTCATGCAATGGTACTGAGTGGAAAATTTAAATTATCATGGATGTTCATCTTGAGATTTCATGTCACCCTGTGACCTAAAGACATATCGTAGACCTGAAAAGAAAAATGTTAATAAAAATATTAGTTGAGTATGATATTATTAAATGAAATGAGCGTTTTACGCAATTACCTAATTTAGTAACCTCACTGTATTTAGGAAAAAAAGGACTCAATGAAGTTAAAAAAAAAAAAAAACTCATCAGAAGCCTCCAAGCTTTACAATTTAGTCCAAGTTCACCTAAATCAATAATATTGATGCCACATTGTCCCCAGGGCAACAACAAGCTGTGCTGAATTCATCATAACAGATATGCATAAGAGCTAATTGATAGACTCTGATAAGTTTTCCTTTAAATACTTTTATTCTGTTTTGCATGTCCCTTACACTTCACCAACTGCTATCCCCAACTTCAAGGATACAATTTACCAGTAATAAATCACAAAGAGCATCACTTACCAAGCATTTGCTTTCTGAAAAGAGTCCCTATCGTTTCTTCTCTAAAATTTGTCTCAAGCTCTCTTTTATAAAATCTAGTCTCTGGGCTTAAACTACAATTACTATTTTCATAGGTCATCAGGGTTAGGGTAATTATATAAAAGAAAGACATTCTGAAATAAAGCAAACTACATTGCATTTCCTTAATGTTTTCTTTCCTCATGTGCTTCTCAAATGCTTCTTCTGTATCAATCACCTAATATAATCAATTGATCCTTTACTCTTTCTTTTTGCTTTGTTTCCCTAACAAACACTAGAGTATGACTGAGATGATACCAGGGCCTTATTCTTTCCACAAACATCTCAGATTATCCGAACCATAATAGTTGAGGCAAGTTCTAAGTTTTCAACTCTAATTTATACAAATGATTGAAGACACGTTTTTTTCTTCTACCAGAACATAATCACGTGACCTAATCAAACTCTTCAAAATTATCTGAGGCATACAAATGGATGTATGATAGCCAGGCGCAGTGGTTCATGCCTGTAATCTCAGCACTTTGGGAGGTGGAGGAGGGCAGATCAAAAGGTCAGGAGTTTGAGACCAGCCTGGCTAACATGGTGAAACCTGTCTCTACTAAAAATACAAAAAATTAGTCAGGCATGGTGGCACATGTCTGTGGTCCCAGCTATTTGGGAGGCTGAGGCAGGAGAATAGCTTGAAACTGGGAGGCGGAAGTTGTAGTGAGTAGAGATCGTACCACTGCACACCAGCATGGGTGACAAAGTGAGACTCCGTCTCAAAAAGAAAAAAAGAAAGAAATGGATGTATGAGAAAGCTGTATTGGTCTTCTTTAATTTTTAGAAATTTAAGTTACAATCTAAGCTAATGAATATCTTAACAAATTGACGGACTGGATTTACATTCTCCCAGACAGCTTTATATGTTTCTATTTCTGTGACATTTTGCAAACTCACGGATCTTACACGCCAGTAAAAAGAGTTTGCTATTGTTGTTGTTGCTTAGGTTTATCTGTTTTATCCTTTTCCATAGAAGGCTAATCATGCTCTTGAGGGCAACTGTTTAGTAATTTTATTGAAGATTGAGGTATTAAAGAAAGGTACCACAATGCATGTTATATACATCACACTATTTCACTTGCTCTTGGTTGAAATCCAAATCTTCCCTCCAGATACATGGGTCTCTCCCCCATAGTCAGTCATGATAGCAGGAAGTTGGTCATCACTACCCCATCCTCTGTTGCTTCCACTGAAAGAACTTTCAGGTTTATCTGTCTTCCCCAGTCTCTTTGAAATGTGAAGAATAAAACTGTAATTATTTTGTTAGATAAGGATGACTTTCATATTATCTATAATCTGGTTCCTATGTATATTTTTATTTTATCTTAATTTTCTACCTAATAAAGCTCACTTACACTGTTCACAAGTCCCCACAAGTGCAGTATTTTCCCCCAGAACTACGGTTACAGACTGAATATTTGTATTCCCAAAGTATTCACATGTTAAAGTCCTAGCCTCCGCTGTGATGGTATTTGGAGACAGGGCTTTGGGTAAGTAAGTAAGTTTAGATAAGGTCATTTAGGTAGGGGCCTACAATGGAATTAGTGTCCTTATAAGACAACAGAACATTCCCCACCTTCCACTCACCCACTCTCTCTCTCTCTCTCCCCCTGTGCTGTATGAGGACAGACAGAGGAAAGCAGCCATCCACCAGCCAGGAAGTAGGCCCTCACCAAGGCCCACTTGATGTTACATTTCCCAGCCTCCAGAACTGGGAGAAATACATGCCTGTTGTTTAAGGTACCCAGTTTATGGTATTTTGTAATAGCAGCCTGAGCTAGACACCTACCATCTCTCAAATCCAGCCCATTTCTCAAGGTTCATTCGAAGGTAACTATATCTAGGAAGCGTTCTTGTTTCTCCTAATGTAACCAATCAGTTCCCATCATTATAAATACATTTTTGTAGCTTTGTTTCCAAGTACATGTATTTCTGATAGCATCTAACAAGGTGCATTCACTGATCAATGAAAAAGTGATCAACTAGTAGTTGATCAACTAATTTTTAAATTATTTCTCTGAGCAATGAACTTTGTTGGATGCTATCAGAAATACATGTACTTGGAAACAAAACTACAAAAAAATGCATCCTTGTAAATATACAGTTCAAAGGTTTTCAGTATATTTACAGTAATGCATGACCATCACCATAATCTAATTTTAGAACCTTGGCATCCGCTCCAAAACAAAGTTTATATCAATTAGTAGTTACCTTCCATTGCCCAACATCTATTGGCCTAAACAATGTTATTCTATTTTATTCCTGTACATCTGCCCATTCTAGAGATTTTGTGTAAGTGGTATCATATACTATACAGTCTTATCTTCTTTTACATAGTGTAAGGTTTAAATGAAGCAACCGAGGTTTGAATGAGGCAACTGAGGCCAGTTATTGAAATAAAGAAATTTAATCGGCTCCTGGGCGAGGTTCTGCCATCCGACAGGAGGGGCCAGAGAAGTTGCGCTTGACTCCTCTTGGGCGTGGGGTTTTATAGGGAGAGGAGGCATTTTGATTGGTTGTGGGGAAGCAGGACGTGGGCGGGGGCAAGCTGCTATTGGCAGGTAGGTGGGATTTCTGGTGAGCGGGCCGCCCAGGGGGAGTGGGACCTGAATGGGGCAAAATGCTATTGGGCAGGTTCTGGCAGGGCTTCTTTTAAATTTTCGTGGGGTTCTTCAACGGTTGGCTAGGTGCCGAGTGCAGAGACTAGTGTTGAGTACAGATTTGCGTGCTGAGTGCAGAAGTGGGTGTGGGGGAGTTTAATGGCAGGCTAGGTACTGAGTGTAGAGCTACAGATTTACCTTTTGAGTGCAGAAGTGGGCGTGGAGTGGTGACGTGTTTTCTAGGCATGGAGGGGGGTGGGTGTGTCCGAGCTCCTGGCAAGGCAACTGGCCTTACACATAGCATTATGGTTTTTGTTCATTCATGATGAAACACACATCAATATATGTTTGCTTTTTGTTACAGAATATTGTAAAATTGCATGACAATACCACATTTGTTTATACATGGAATAGGTGTTGAACATTTGGAATTAGTCTACCTAAGACAATTCTGAACTTTTATGGTATGGTCATTTGTGTATAGGTTTTGTGTGAATATATGTTTTAATTATTATTAATAATAGAACTCTAGAGTAGACTTTTAGAGTCATATAATACCACTTTGTTAAGTATCTGAGGAGCTACCAGTTATTCTTAAGTGGCTACATTATTTTACATTCCAATCAGCAGTGCAAATGGGTTCTACTTTCTCCACATTCTCAACAAAATTTATTTTCTGTCTTGTGATTATGGCCATTTTAGACAGTGTGACATTTTCTGTTCTTCTGCTTATTAGTATTTTTATAATTTCTTGAAAGAAATGTCTATTTAAAATATTCCTCTCTTTTTAAATGGGTTATTTTTATTTCAATATAAGTTGGAAATACTCTTCAAATATTCTGGACACAAGTCCTTTAATAAATATATTATTTAAAAATGTTTTCTCCCAGTGTGGGAGTTGTCTGTTTATTTTTAACATGGTGTTCTTTGAAGCACAGAGATAAAATTGGACTTGCAAAGCCTGTTTGCCCTATTTTTTTCTTTTGTTGCTTATGCTTTTGGTATCATACTTGTGCTTTTGATAATAATTTTTTGCCAAATTCTGGGTTGTAAGTGTAAAGAATTTCAATCCTTTCATGTTGCCTCAGAATCCATTTTTAATACAGGTTTAATTTTCTCATACCAAAAGCAGAGCTTAGTCACCCTTGATGTAGTTTCCAATACCCTGCTTCTTCCTATCTCCTCAAGGAAGTCTATCCAGATATCTACCTTATACAATCACCTCTTGATGACCACTTCCCTATGGGGCAACTAGATACAACCTACTTGATTTGCTGTACTCACCTATACCCAGCATCGACGGAGGAAACATCCGTTAGTATCTACCTCTCAGTCCCAGCATGACTGCAGAGAGCTCCTGCCTGCTTGCTTGAAACTCCCCAATTAGAACTCCCCGCAGGAAACCTGCTTAAGAAATGAATGCCCCGGACTTCAATAAAGCCCAACATCCACAGGTCCGTCTCTCTTTTCTCTCTTGCTCCCTACCCATTGGTTAGGGATGTGATTTTTTTAAATGGCTCTCAAATTCCTTTTGGCCCTGTGAGGCATGCTGCCCTCTTCTATCTAGAATCTGTAAGTAATACACTGTAGACATCTTTGTCTTTTCTTTAATCTTAGGGGGAAATTTTTCAAGTTTTCATTATTAAGCATAAAGTTAGTGTGCGACCCCGGCTGTGGGACCCCGACCCACGGAGGCAGGTGCTTGATAGACACGAGGCAGGACGCGTGGTGACCGGTACCGGCTTTATTGGGATCTGCGGGCGACTCAAGCGGGAAGGGAGGAATCGCGCGCGCTTGCTTTGTTCGGTCGGTTTTATAGGGACTGAGGGCCTGGGGCGGTAGGAAGGCTGATCTGGCAGGTAGCGATTGGCCAGGTTGGTTGCTGGGCAGAAAAGCGGTAGGAGAGCTGATCTAGCGATTGGCTGGGTTGGTTGCTGGGCAGAAAACCTGCCAGGCGGGAGCTTGTGGGACGGGAGGCTATGGGGGCGGATGGTGATTGGCTCGGGGAGGGGGGGGGGGGGGTTGCTGGCCTCCGCCGGGCCAGGCTAGAGTGAGATAAGGGACCCTCCCTGCGGGGGAGGAAGGGCCTCCTTTATTGGGAATTAGGCCTTTTCCGCATGACTGGGGAACAAGGCCAAAAGTTAGCTACCAGACAGTTAGCTGTGAGTATTTCTAGATTCCCTTAATCATGTTGGGGAAGTGTTACTCTATGCCTACTGTGTTTAGTGTTTCCATCATGAACAGATGCTGGATTTTGTCAAATTCCTTTGTCAAATTCCTTTTCTGAATTTATTAAGATGATTATGTATTTCCCTCCTTATTTTGTTGATGTGATGTATTACATCAATTAATTTTTGTGTATTAAACCAACATTGCATTCCAGAGATATTTCCATTTTACATAGTGTATAACCCTTTTATATGAAGCTTAATTTGGTTTTCTCACTTTTTCTTGAGGAAATTTACATCTATATTTATAAGAGGTGTTACTCTGGAGTTACATGTGTGTGTGTGTAATTTCTTTGCTTTTGGTATCAGAGTAACACTGACTTAACAGAATGAATTAGGGAGTTTTCTCTGCTATTCCATTTTTTGGAATAATTGAGAAAGACTGATGTTAATTTCCTTTAAATGTTTGGTAGAATTCATCATTGAAGGCATCTTGCCCTGAGCTTTTTTATTTGGAAGATTTTTTTTTTTAACTACACACTCTACATCTTTGTTATAAGTTCATTCAGATTTTCTATTTTTGAATACAATTTGGTACTTTTATTTCTCTAAAAATTTGTCCATTACACCAAACTTATCTCATTTATTGACATTAAATTGTGAATAGTTTTATTTTATTATCCATCTTATTTTTGTAAAGTCAGTAATAATGTCCTCTAGTTCATTTCTTATTTTAGTAATTTGAGTCTTCTCTCTTTTTCTCTTCATCAGTCTAGAAAAAACATTTTTCAATTCAGTTAATATTTACAAAGAAACCACTTGTAGTATTATTGACTTTCTCTACTGTTTTGCTACTCTCTGTTTTATATCTTTACATTCTAAACTTTATTATTTTCTATGTTCTACCTTCGTTTTTAATTTCCTCTGAATTTTCTAGTTTCTGGAGGTGGAAAGTGAGGTAATTTAATTGAAATCTTATTTGTTTAGTATAGGCATTTACTGTACTATGTGCACATAGGAATTTACTAAAAATTTTTATCTCAACACTAAATTTGGCATGTTCTATTATTTTTGTTCATCTCAAAATATTTTTTATAAATCTTGTGATTTCTTCGACTCATTCATTGTTTAGAAATGTTGCTTAATTTCTGTATATGTTTTCTAAATATTCTTAATTATTGATTTCTAATTGTAAATAAGCAACATGTTTTATAGGATATTAGTTCTTTAAATATATTGATTTTTGTCTGTGACCTATCATATACATAGTCTATTCTGTAGAATGTTTATTGGGGACTTAAGAGAAATGAGTATTCAGCTGTGGTTGGAGAGAATATTTTAATATCTATAAGATCTAATAGTTTTATAGTATTGTTTGAGTCCTCTTTTCTTGATCTTCTGTCTTGTTCTAATCATTATCAAATAGGGGTATTGAAGCCTCCAACTATTATTGGTGTATTGTCTATTTCTTCTTCAATTTCGTCACGATTTTCTTTATGTATTTTGGGACTTTACTGTTAGATAAATTTATATTTATAATTGTTAAACATTTTTGATATATTTGTGCTTTTAACATTATAAAATATCCTTTGTTGCCTCTAATACTAATGTTGGCTTGAAAGTCTGTTTTTTCCTTATATTGTATACTTTCTCCAGCTTCCTTTTGATTTTTGTTGTTGTATTTTACCTTTCCCATCCTTTCACATTCCATTAATTTATGTCTGTGAATATAAAGTAAGTCTCTAATAAACAAATTGTTTAAACAAATCTATTCTGTAAATTTCTGCTTTTTAATTAGAGAATTGAATTCATATACAATTTCTAATAGGAAAGAATTTAATTCTATCATTTTGCTGTTAGTTTTTATTATAAATATTTTATACTTTTGCTCTTCCTTTCCCCATTACTGCCTTGCTTTGCATTAAATAGATATTTAATATATCATTTAAATTCTTGTTATGTATTTCACTACATATTTTTGAGATATCTTTCTTTGAGTGATTTCCCTAGAAATACAATTACTATCTTAATTTATAATAACCTGGTTAGAATTACTGTTAACCTAATTTCAATAATATTTACATTTTCTGCTCCTGTACAGATGAGTCCCTCACTTTTATTTTCCTGTTATGATCACAGATTGCATCTTTATATCTTATGTGTCTATCAAAACAGATTTATCATTATTGCTTTATGCACTTGACATTTAAATTAGATGAGAGGAAAGATTTACAAATAACAAAATGCATTATACTGTTGTATTATATGTACCTATTTACCTTTATTGGTGTTCTCTCTTTCTTCTTGTGTAATAGATTCTAGGTACTGTCTTGTAGCTTTTCATTTCATCTTGAAGGACTCCGTTACATATTTCTTAGATACCTGATATACCGTCAATGAATTCTCTGTGTTTATCTATTTATTAAATGTCTTGAATTCTCCTTCATTATTGGAGAGTTCTGCCAGTTGTAGAATTATTGGTTGACTTATTTTTAGGCTTTTAAAATTTTATTTATTTTTGAGACAGGGTCTTGCTCTGTCACCCAGGCTGGTTGGTTTATTGTTCAACTCAATTGTTATATATCACTCCAGGCAGGCAGACTTTTGTTACAAACTTGCCTGTAAATGTTTACAAAATGATGCTTTCCTTCCTTCCCTATCCCCAAGCATGGCTTTTAGCATTATATGAATTTTAAGTCAGGTGAAATAATGACAAACCTTTTGATTTTTCTTTTCCAGGAAATTAGCAGACAGGTCAAATAATGGCTGCTCCTTGGGAATAAGGCTTTGAAATAGATCCAACTTTATTCTTCTCTCGCTGGCATTGGAATAAGTACTGTTAGTTTAGAAGGCTGCTGAGCTGGGGTGTAGGGGTGGGACTAATGTAAATTAAGAAGCCACAAAGCTCACTGTTCTCACCAGGATCCATTCATTTTTCTTGAATAAGTGTTCCTTAGGTTACTGCAAGCTTTCGTTAAATTTTGAGTTTAGAAAAAATTGATTCTGATATTTTTCTTCAGTTGTTTGTTTGTTTTCTTGCGGGGGATGGGTGGGCAATATTTCAGAAGTCTTTATTCTACCATTTTTTTGCTGACATCCTGAAATTCCTTCTTGACTTTCTCTTTCCTTAATTTTCTCTGTTACTTTTCTGAGTAGTCATGCTATTTGCTTATTATTAGAAGTATCATGAAAATACCAAGCTCTTTTTTGCATATCACCAAATTTTGAATTCATTAGACAATGACATTAAGCATGAACTTTGTGAATACATATTTAAATAATAAATACATAAGTGAATGAAGTCAGTCCCTTTGGGCAGAGTTGTAGAATTGCCATTCTTATGACCTGTCTGTCTCTTTCTCACATAATCTCTGCACCACTGCTGTGGTAGAGGACAGCATGCCAATTCTCCAGGAGTAACACCTTCATTCCATGAGTGGGCACTCATATTGAGATAAGTAGTAGCTTCTAGTCTTCTTAGCTTGCCCCATCAGGGTAGAGTATACATCCTAGGAGTGAGCTGGGGTGGGGCAATTGAGACATAGTATTCTTGGCATATCACACCTAAAGAAGAGTCCTTACCTACATATGGAAGCTAGGTAGGCTGAGGGACCTTGTTCTCTCGGGCGCATCTACTGGGAATAGGGCTTCTGAAACACAGGGCTTTGAGACGGTACTTGTTGAACTGTCCTCCTCAGGTGGAGCCATAATCCTAGCTAGAGTAAGAAGGAGTTCCTGCTTCCTTCTTTGCACTCGCCCAGAGTACAGTGTCTACATAAGAGTTTCTATCACATAAAGCTGTGGAGGTGATGAGAGCAAGTTGTGGCTCAAATGCCACAGATTTTCAATGTTCTTAATGATATTTCACAGATATTCCTGAATAAATGTTCCTCCATTGGTTATATGGCCTTAGGACAATCTCTGGAGTCTAAATGATTATTTTATATCATTTTAAAAAAGTTAAATAGTTATTTCTCTAGGGAGAGAGTCCATTGAGTTTTTCACAATGCCATTCTGCAAGAAGATGACTTTTAAGAAAAATATTTTAAACCTCTCAAGGCTCCCATTTTCTTTCCTATTTTTCTCTTAGTGCCTTTAGCAGAAAGGAGACAGCAAGTCAAAATTAGATTTGGGGGTATGAAAGAGGTAAATGGTCATGTCAGCAAACTGACATTTATGTAGCATTTTAAAAGTAATTTTTTAAAGTCTCCCTTTATTCCTGAAGCATTTTCGGATTCATCTGAATACTATTTAATACATTCAGCTCCATCTGAATCTCTTTCATCTACACTGGACTTTATGCTGTTTGAAGATGGAGATCACCTGTCATTTATCTCTGTATGTGACTGAATACCAAATATAGTACCTAATAGAGAGGCTGTTATCAAATAGGAACTGAAGAGATAAAAGAAGAAAAACAAATTAAAAAGTGCATAAATAAATAAATTGATGATGTAGTGGCATCAAATGGAAAGACTGTAGGATTTTTGAATTAGAAAGACTCGAATCCTGCCAGGTGTGGTGGCTCATGCCTGTAATCCCAGCACTTTGAGAGGCTGAGATGGGTGGATCACAAGGTCAGGAGTTCAAGACTAGCCTGGCCAACATGGTGAAACTCCATTTCTACTAAAAATACAAAAAAATTAGAAAGATGTAGTGGTACACACCTGTAGTCCCATCTACTCGGGAGGCTGAGGTGAGAGAATCACTTGAACCTGGGAGGTGGAGGTTGCAGTGAGCTGAGACCACACCATCCATTGCACTCCAGCCTGAGTGACAGAGTGAGTCTCCATTTCAAAAAAAAAAAAAAAAAAAAAATGAATTCAAATCTTAAGTCTCTCTTTCTCTTAATGTAACCTTTGAATTCTTTCCTCAGCTCTACATGCTTTAATGTCTTCATCTATAATATGAAACTAATAATATTTATCTTAGATGGTATTTGTGTAAACTTATAACACATATAAAATCCTAATATATTGCACATAACCAGAGTAATCTCAATAATATAATTTATATGATCAATACATTTCTATTTTACCACTTAGTAAAACGTACTATGAAAATGGTCAGCATCAACTTATATACTGTCATAAACTATCTGATGTAAGTTTTATTCCAATAGCCAGTTCAACAGTCTCAGGACCTAAGGAATTTAAAAGATAACGATGGTAAGAAGTTCACAGGAATAAAGAGAAAATTAGGAGAGAGAGAGAAAGTGAGAGAATAGAGAGAAATACAAATTAATTTCTCTCTTATTCTATCTTGTGACTATTTCTCCTGTCTTTTTTCTCAATAAAAATTATTTTTAGACCAGAAGATTCAGATAATAAATAATATATTCAATATTCTTGAGCAAGAGGAAAAACATATGCCTCATATCCCAGTAAAGGAATCTGGAACTCATTTGCAAACTGTTAGCTCTAAATTAGGAGGGGTATTACTTCCTAGAAAATCAAAATAACAGCAAAATAAAGGATAAAGGATAACCTTGTTGAAATGGTGACAAAGGCAATTGATAGAATTATTTTTAAAAGAATGCAGTCTTCTATTTAAAGTTGCATCAACACTCGCATCTGAAGAAAGACAGGAGGTTCCTGAGCTGCTCATGGACTCACCCTGGTTTTCTGCAAGTCTATGTCCATTTCATTACATATCCATGCAAAATTGATTCCCCTTTCATTCTATGCTCCTTTATTTAATCTCCTCCTTCTAGCAATGTGACAAATTTGTTTTTATTACTGTTTGTTTCAAGAGACAGGTTCTTGCTCTGTCACCCATTCTGGAGTTGGTAATCCTGGCTCACTACAACCTTGACCTCCTGGGCTCATAATTCTCCCACTTCCCCAACCTGAGTAATAGTGACTACAGGGCATACATGCACTACCATGCCTGGCTAACATGTTTTGTTTGTTTGTTTGTTTGTTTAAGATGGGGTCTCGCTTTGTCGCCCAGGCTGGAGTGCAGTGGCATGATCTCAGCTCACTGCAACCTCTGCCTCCCGGGTTCAGGGATTCTCTTGCCTCAGCCTCCTCAGTAGCTGGAACTCCAGGCACCTGCCACATGCCCAGCTAATTTTTGTATTTTTGGTAGAGATGGAGTTTCACCATGTTGGCCAGGATGGTCTTGATCTCCTAACTTTGTGATCTGCCCACCTAGCCTCCCAAAGTGCTGAGATTACAGGTGTCAGCCACCACACCCAGCCTTTTTTGTTTTTTAATTTGGGCTCCCTTTACTATTTCTTACCCAAATAGTATCTCAGTCTTTGAGAGAGGTTTTTAGTAGTGGAGTAATACAGCACCTCATTTATTGGACTATATCCTATGGGTTCCCTTAGGTCTTACTTAAAGATTGGTCAGGATGGTCTTCTCCCTAAGCTGGTGCAACTGTAGGACAACAGGTACCATCTCTTGGCATTTGCTGTTGAAGCCTGCAGCTAGTACAACCAGGTCTAGGTCTTTCTTATCTTCATTAGGGCCCCATACCATTCTCTGACTAGTCTGGTTGAACTCAGCTATTTCTGCTGCTACAGCATTCATAAAGGACTAGCCATTATGCTCACATAATTCTAGCCCAAGATTTATAAAGACCTCAGTTACTGTTAGTCTGAATCTTACTCTTTTATGTGATATATTCTAGCAAACATCTTAGTCATATTTTCAGATAACTTTTTAAATTTTTATCTCAGGAGCATAAAGAAACTTCCAGATTCAGTAAACACTAAATACAAACAATAATGCCTTAGGAAAACTAAACTCAGTCTCCCGTTCTACCGATTTATACTTTCCTTATGAATTTATATTTATGTTTTAAATACTACTTTGGAAATATAATGTTACTACGTTGAGAACTTCCAGAAAGAAGGGCAATATCTCTTCCATCCTTAGATTATTCACACTCATTGGTACATTTTTAAAGTTGTCTCTCCCTCCAGGATTTAAGCATAAATTGGAGAGGAGGAAAAAATTACCTTAGTATTTAACTACCCTTCTGTTTTCCTTTGTTTTATTTTTTATCTCCATAATCTGACAGATATTTAAGTGGTAGTCTTTGTACTTTCTCTTTTTCTTTCTGTATTTTTTGCTGCTCTAGGGTTATCTTAAACACCATGATCTGAGTCATCCATGCTTATTTCTTATTATAAAAGTACTATATAGTATGTGGTTAAAAATCTCATATTTCTCTTTACAAAACCTAGTTTTCAAGGTATTCTCTTAATGAAGAATTCAATTTTAGGTATCAGAAGCTGAAAACTGATATTTCAGTTCTGGTTGAATCCCTAGTGAAACAAAACACATTCCTATGCATAAGAGATATATTCTTTGGATGTATTAGAGAGAATGTCATGAATACACAAATTCAAAAGAGATAGGAACATTTATATTTTTCAAAATATTCATCAACCATGCTACACACATACACACACACACACACACACACACAGAGAGAGAGAGAGAGAGAGAGAGAGAGACCTAAACAATATATGCTTGATATTTTTAGAACAAATACTCTTTCCATATTAATACGTATACTTGCTTTTCTAGATTTATCTCTTTATGCTCACTAAAATATTATACTCAGACTCACCCCTAAGGCTTTCTCAAAGTAGTTATCACCTTCTTATCCAAACCTTAATGCTACTATCTAGATTTATCTTCTCACAACCAACACCCTTAGATAATATCACTTGGTGGGGCTTGGTCAACTAACCTCAGCTCACTTCTCAAAGGATGCATTCTGAAAATAGTACGGGTCAAATTATCTTGAGATAGTTGGGTAGATAATATAGAAGGAACTGAACGTGTAACATATTATGATTTAAGCAATAAAATACTTGAGAAGCTTTAATTGGTTTCCATTAATAAAAGGGGATTTCTAAGATATATTAATCATAGGAATTAAAATTCTGAATTGTTACTGACTCAGACATTATTTTCCATGACTTTGCAGCTCCTATGATTTTCCATGAGTTTGCAGCTCTGTTAAAGAGCCGTACAGGATGAATGCGTGAAAGGATATCAAATGAATAAAAGAGTACAGTATTGTGGAGAATATGGTACCAAGGGAATAAATTTTAGAACCTTACAGCTAGTGTTTAACAAAGACGTACTTATCTGTTCTGAGGCATTGCATAAGAACTGGCATACTGTTTGCATAGTCTTAATAAGATTTATTAACATATTCAAGAAACATATATCAAATACTTAAAATATATCAGGAGAGAGTACTTTCCAAATAGGAGAGTAAGAACCTTTGAAAATCCACTCCTCCATGAGAGTAATGAGGACACAGAAAATAAATAGAAAACTCAATATTGTTAAAATGTTGGGAACTAACTGAAGTTTTGCAAAAACCCAGGGAATATTTATTCAAGAGCAAATGGCTGAATCTTGGTTAAAACAAATGAACTTCATGGTATTTCACCTGTGCTATTACCATTGCAGTCTCTTCAATCTCATGATACTCTTTAAAAAACAACCATGTTGAAACTACAGAAGCTATATTTTAAAAACTAGCCCAGTAGACACTAGAGAGAGCAGTCACTCAAAATCCCAGTTCCCAGATTTAGTCATAATTTGACCTGTCTGGCAGTTCCCTATGATCCTCTCCTCACAAGGCTCATTCATATCTTACATGACAAAATTCGCTTCCTGTGAAGAGTCTTTTTTTCTATGTATTTGCTGAAACAAGTACAAATGAATGCTTAACATCATACCTACCTGAAGCAAGGATACAGAGCAAACAAGAAAGTGATTAAAATACTTAAAAATAAAAGCTGAGGAATCAGATATCTATAGGAACCTTTGAAAAGCTCCAACAACATATTTCTGGGAAATCAGATGTCCATGCTTATAAACAAACCTTCATAAACACCTAGGAAAGTCCTGGCATGGTCATAATATTTCACCTGTCTCTGATCTTGAGGGTTTTTGAAAGTAGAAATTGAAATCTAAGATAGAGTTATAAACTACCTAAGTATGGAAGATGTTCTTTAATATGGACTAAGAACCTATTAGCTAAGGATGAGTGATTTGTTGGTTTAAGGCATTTAAGGCATTTATCTTCTTACAACCAACACCCTTAGATCATATCACTTGATGGGGATCAGTCAGACTAACCCCGTCCAATCCCTCAGTGACCACAAAACTATCCAAGCAGAGACTGTAGTGACCGCAAATAAAAAAGACTTTGCAGAATTAGTTAATGAAAGTCATTAAACAAACAAAACAGTAATAAAACAACAGCAAGCAACAACAGAATATTCAATGAAATATGCTTTTCTAACTTGTAAAATTATGTCATTTAAAAGATACAGTTTAAAAATATTAAAAAGTATTCACATGGAATACTTTTATTCCATGAAATAATAGAGGAAGAATAGAGAAAAAAGAATGAAAAGGAATAAACAAAACCTCTGAGAACTATGAAGCTATGTAAAGAAACCAAATCTATGACTCATTGGTGTCCCTGAGAAAGATGCAGAGAATGAAAGCAACTTGAAAAACATATTTCAAGGTATTATCCATGAGCATTTCCCCAACCTAAGTAGAGAAGCCAACATTCAAATTCAGGAAATGCAGAAAACTCTAGTAAGATACTTTATAGGAAGATCATCCCCAAATACATAATCATCATATTCCCTAAAGTTGAAATGAAAAAAAAAATGTTAAAGACAGCTAAAGAGAAAGGTCAGGTCACCTACAAAGGGAAGTCCATCAGACTACAGCAGACCTCTCAGCAGGAACTCTGCAAGCCAGAAGAGTTTGGAAGCCAATATTCAGCAATCTTAAAGAAAAGAAATTCCAAACAAGAATTTCATAGCTGGCCAAACTAAGCTTTATAAGCAAAGGGTAAATAAGATTTTTTTCAGAGAAGCAAATTTTGGGTGAATATGTTACCACCAGACCTACTTTACAAGAGCTCCTAAAGGAAGCACTAAATATGGAAAAGACCATTACCAGCCACTACAAAAACATTTAAGTACACAGACTAGTGACACTGTAAAGCAACCACACAAACAATTCTGCATAACAACCACTAACATCATGATGACAAGATCAAATCCACACATACCAATACTAACCTTGAATGTAAACAGGCTAAATGTCCCAATTAAAAGGCACAGAATGGCAAGCTAGGTTAAAAAAACAAGACCCAATGTTATGCTGTCTTTGAGAGACTCATCTCTTATACAATGACACCAATTTGTTCAAAATAAAAGGATGGAAAAAAGCTACCAAACAAATGGAAAACAGAAAAAAAGTAGGAGTTGCAATTCTAATTTCAGACAAAACAATCTTTAAACCAACAAATATCAAAAAAGACAAAGAAGGACATTACATTATGGTAAAGGGTTCAATTCAGTAACAAGACCTAACTATTCTAAATATATCTGCATCCAGTACAGGAGCACCCACATTCATAAATCAAGTTCTTAGAGAACTTCAAAGAGGCTTAGACTCCCACACAATGATAGCAGGAGACTTTAATACCCCACTAACAGTATTATATAATCAAGGCAGAGAATTAACACAGATATTCAAGACCTAAACTCCACACTGGATCAAATGTGGAGTTTAGGTCTTGAATATCTGTGTTAATTCTCTTTGAGTTCCCAAAAACAAGAGAATATACATTCTTCTCACTGCCACATGGCACATACTCTAAATTGACCACATAATTAGACACAAAACAGTCCTTAGCAAATTCATAAGAACTGAAATCATAAAAACCCCATTCTCAGATCGCAGCACAAACAAATTATACATTGAGATTGAGAAATTTGCTCAAAACCATATGATTACATGGAAAGTGAGTAACCTGCTACTGAATGACTTCTGGGTAAATCATGAAATTAAGTTAGAGATCAAGATGTTATTTGAAACTAATGAGAACAAAAATACGACATACCAGAATCTCTAGGACAAAGCTAAGGCACTATTAAGAGGAAATTTTATAGCACTAAACGCCTGTATCTGAAAGACAGAATGATCTCAATTTAACAAACTAACCTCACAACTGAGAGATCTTGAGAACCAAGAGAAAACCAACCCCAAGGCTAGCAGAAGACAATAAATAACCAAAATCAGAGCTGAACGTAAGGAGACTGAGACATAAATTACCATTTAAAAGGTTGATGAATCCAACAGTTAGTTTTTGAAAAAAATGATAAAATAGATAAACCACTAGCTAGACTAATAGAGAAGAAAAGAGACAATATTTAAATAAACACAATTAGAAATGACAATGGGGATATTACCACTGACCCCACAGAAACATAAATAACTACCAAAGAATATTATGAATACCACTATGCACATGAGCTAGGAAATCTAGAAGAAACAAATGAATTCCTGAGCACACACACCCCAGGCTGAAATTGGATATCTGAAAAGACCAATAAGAAGCTCCAAAATTGAGTAAGTAATAAATAGCCTACCCACCAAAAAAAGTTCAGGACCAAACAAATTCACAATCCAATTCAACAAGATGTACAAAGAAGAGCTGGTGCCATTTCAACTAAAACTATTCCAAAAAATTGAGGAGAAGGGACTCTTTCCTAACTCAGTTCTATGAGATCAGTGTCATCCTGATACTGAAACCTGACAGAGACACAACAAAGAAAGAAAACTTCAGGCCGATATCTTTGATGAACATTGATGCAAAAATCTGCAATAAAATACAAACTAAATCCAGGAGCATATCAAAAAGCTCATCACCACAATCAAGTAGGCTTTATCCCTGAAATGCAAAATTGGTTCAATATATGCAAATCAATAAATGTGATTCATCACATAAACAGAACTAAAGAGGAAAACCACAACATTATCTCAATAAATGCAGAAAAGGATTTCAATAAAATTTAACACCATGTTAAAAATTCTCAGTAAACTAAATATTTAAGGAACATACCTCAAAATAATAAGAGTCATCTATGACAAACCCACAGCCAGTGTCATATTGAATGGGCAAAAGCTGGAATCATTCCTTTTGGAAGCTGGTGTAAGACAAGAATGTCCTGTCTCAACACTCCTAATCAACATAATATTGAAAGTCCTGGATAGAACAATCAGGCAAGAGAAAGAAATAAAGGGCATCCAAATAGGAAAAGAGGAAGTCAAAGTATCCCTGTTTGCAAATAATATGATTCTGCATAGAATCCAGAAAACCCCATAATCTTGGCCCAAAAGCTCATTAAGCTGATAAACAACTTCAGTGATATCTCAGGATACTAAATCAGTGTACAGAAATCATTAGCATTCCCATACACCAAAAACCATCAAGCTGAGAGCCAAATTAGGAATGTAATCCCATTTATAATTGCCACAAAAAGAATAAAATATCTAACAATACAGCTAATCAGGGAGGTGAAAGCTCTCTATAAGGAGAACTACAAAACACTGCAGAAAGTAATTAGAGATGACATAAACAGATGGAAAAATCTTCCATGCTCATGGATAGGAAGAATTAATATTGTTAAAATTGCCACACTCCCCAAAGCAATTTATAGATTCAATGCTATTTATGTCAAGCTACCCATCACATTCCTTATATAACTATAAAAAACTATTTTAAAATTCATATGGAACTAAAAAAAAAAAAAAAACCCAAATAGCTAAAGCAATCCTAAGCAAAAATAACAAAGCTGGAGGCATCATGGTACAAAACTTCAAACTATACTACAAGACTATAGTAACCAAAAACAGCAAAACAGGATTATAGACCAGTAGAACAGAATAGAGAGCCCAGAAATAAAAAACATACACCGACAACCACCTGAGATCTTTGACAAAGTGATAAAAAGCGAAAATATGATAAATATATACCATAGAATACAATGTAGCCATTCAAAAAGAATGAGATCATGTCCTTTGTAGGAACGTGAATGGAGCTGGAGGCCATTATCCATAGTAAACTAATGCAGGAACAGAAAACCAAATGACACATGTTCTCACTTACAAGTTTTAGCTAAATGAGAATACATAGACACATATAGGGGAACAACAGGTATAAAGACCTACCGAAGGGTAGAGGGTGGAAGAAGGGAGAGGATCAGAAAAAATAACTGAGTACTAGGCTTAGTACCTGAGTGACGAAGCAATCTGTACAACAAACCGCCATGACATGAGTTTACCTATGTAGCAAACTTGTACATTAACTTGAACTTAAAAGTTAAAAAAACATAATAAAATAAAAATATTTAATTGTTTATAAAAAGTAGGAAATCAAGAGCAACCTAAACCCAAGACAAGCAGAAGAAATTTATTAATATTAGAAGGAAACTAAACGAAAACAAGTATAGAAAAACAAGAAAATCAGCACAACCAAATTTGAATTCATAGACCTGCTTAAGGAGGATTGACACTCTTAACAAGATTGTCTCTAATCCATTACCCCATCATACATTTTCATTTTGATAGGCTCTAATTCATCTGTGTTTTTTAGTTTTCAGCACCATATCTTGCACATATTTTGCTGGATTGATATCTAGGCATTTTAAATCTTTTGCAGCTATTTTAATTAGTTCTTTAAAAAAATTCAATGTCTAGTTTTTCATTGCTAATATGAAATTACTTTTGCATATTAACCTTGTAGCCTATTAACTTACTAGACTCATTTATTAGTTCTAGTGTTCTATTGGTGACTTTTTATTTTTATGTAGAAAACACTGCCATGTCGAACAGAGACAATTATTATTTGAGATTTTCCTGATGTTAAGATGAGAATGATGTACTTTCTAGCTTTTTGCATTCTAACCAGAAAGGAAACTTTATTTCCATTATTTGTATATGTTATTTATTTTTGTACATGTATTAAAACTCAAGACCATGATAGTTTCATTTTACTGTATTCATTAGCTATTTCTATAATATTCGAGCTTCCTAGAGAAACAGAACCTACAGGGTACATATATGAAGAGATTTATTAGCAGCAGTTGGCTCATATAACTGAGGAGGTTAAAAGTTCCATGATCTGTCACCTGTAAGCTGGAGACCCATGAAAGTTGATGGTGAAATTCCGTCTGAGCCCAAAGGCCTGGGAACCAGAAAAGCCAGTGGTAGAGATTTCGGTCTAGGTCTGAAAGTCAGAGAACCAGGAGTGCGGAAGGCAGGGGAATATCCATGCCCCAACTCAACCAAACAGATGAATTCCTCTGTCTTTTGTGCTATTCAGGCCCTCAGTGGATTAGATGATTTCCACTTAACACTGAGGATGGCAATCTACTTTACTAATCCAACTATTCAAATGTTCATATCATCCAGAAACATTTCATAGACACATAGAAATAATACTTAAAATTTGCATTCCTTGGTCAGTCAAGTTGACACGTAAAAGTAAGCATTACACTATTCAAAATGAAAATTGTAAGGAATTGTAACACAGATTGTATGCACTATTCTCTGTTCCTACCTTAAAAGTTAATGACAGATTCTATGTCCCTGTTAAATTTTCTTCTTTAAGAAGCCTTTTTTACTCAATAACATACAAAAATTTAGTCACTCAATATAGTCCAAAACTCTCTTGAAAAGAATAATAGTAAGAGGCATATTTCCAGAAATGGGAGATTTTACAGTTGTGTTAATCTCTGGTAAGGAGAAATGAGGAGGCTCCTCAATTAAAGCAGTAGCCTTAGGCAAAGGAAAAGACATCTCCAAACAAAGGAAATCTCAATGCTCAGATTGTAAGATGATGATAAATTATAGCAGCTTTGATGTAGTTCAAGAGGTTGAATTAGAGTAATTGGGGGAATAGAGATCTATAATTACTTTCTTAATGCTGTGCCTTGTACAAGGCAAATTTGGATGCAGCTTTGCTCGCTTTCATTAGCAAATTGGTTTTGTAATTCAATAAAGATCATTTTAAAAATTAAAAATGTATATCACAAACTGTGCAACCTCCCAACACTAAGTAAGTCACTTCTACAAGGCAGATAATGTATAGAAAAAGGAGTGCGTACAAGTGTGTGTAATGGAAACCTGGCTAATAATAGAAAACTTCACCCAAGAGCAGGGAAAACTACATGGGCATAGAGTTTGAACAGTCACCCAGGGGCTTGGGACCAGTTTAAGGATCTGCCTTCATCTTTTTGAAATTCTTAATAACTTTTGAATGAGAGAACCTGCATTTTCATTTTGTACCAGGCTCCACAAATTATGTAGCTGATCTTGTACAGCAGGGTTCAAAAGATACTAGTTTTTAATCTCTGGCTACCAGATACATTTCTTTGGCTTTTATTAACCAGATGATTCAGTAAAATGTTCTGTACTATTTCTGTTAATTTTCTACAGTATGGAAGAAAGAGAGGGAGTGGATAATAGTTATTTAGATATAGATAACTAGACATTATTATATATTAAGTTTCAGATATCATTCTACAGACAAATGGTCTTATCTATATTATCTAAATTCAACTAGAATGACTACCTGTTTTCCCTTTTCTTTCTACTGTGTCTGCCATCATTTCATGCTACAAATGTTTGAAGTCAGCTTTACAAGAGTAGGTATTTTCTGATCTCCATGCCGTGTGTTTTTCACGGAACACCTGCAACCATATGATATCAAGTGGCTTCATACATAGAATATGCCAGCTGATTATCAGATTGATGGTATTTGAGATTTTACCCCACTTAATATGCTACTTTCTTCAGGATTCAAAGTTTGAGAAATATTCTTAATTTTCTATCTAGCCACATGACATTTAGCATGTTATTTTCAAGTTCTTAGCTTCCATTTTCTGAGGTCCTAATACTCTAAGATCATTGAGGGGTTTAAACAAGATTCCAAAAGCATCTTAAACAAATGTGACATTAGTAAACATCGAACTTGATGAATTAGTAGGTATTATTTATTGAGAGAAGTCACGTTAAAGCTATTGACAAGAGTAGGGGAAAGGAGCAGTTGCCATATTATAGAGGGAGAAGCAGGGGCTTTGGTGTCAAGCTGGCTGTAATTTAAATCCTTTCCTATCACTCTGCCACAGGGGCCTCCATTTCCTATGTGTAAAATAGAATAAAAAGTAAAAATGAAACTGTACATGCATTAAAAATATTAATCTTATATCCTTACTAGGATGTCTAAGTTGTTTATGTATTTCCATAAGCATCTTATGTATCTGGATATTATTTGTCACCCATGTCACCCTTGGCACATATGTTTCATTTATTTTCTTATGTTTCTGCATTAAATAGTTTTCATTCTATTGTTCCGTCTCCTTTTATGTACACTAATTCAAATACCCTTTGGAAGAATTTGGAGATAGAGGGAATGAATCAGATAACAGGGTGTTAATTTCATGTGTAATCCAAAAGGCAATGTAGATACCTAATATTGATTGTTTTTCTTAGAATGAGCAATTTTTAAAATTTGAAATGTTGAAATTTAGCGTTAATAATTAGAGCAAGTTGACATGGATGAATCTGGAAGCCATCATTCTCAGCAAACTGATACAAGAACGGAAAATCAAACACCGCATGTTCTCACTCATAGGTGGGTGTTGATCAATGAGAACACATGGACACAGGGAGGGGAACATCACACACCGTGGTCTGTTGCGGGGGACTAGGGGAGGGACAGCAGGGGGTGGGGAGATTGAGGAGGGATAACATAGGGAGAAGTGCCAGATATAGATGACGGGGGGATGGAGGTAGCAAACATCATTGCTATGTATGTACCTATGCAACGATCCTGCATGATCTGCACATGTACTGCAGAACCTAAAGTACATTAAAAATATATTAATAATAATAATAATAATTAGAGCAAGGTAATGATGTTAAATGTGTAGAAATACCTTAATTTTATATATGCAAATATTTTAATGGAAATCTCCAAAGAATGCACTTGTTAGATGTTTTAAGGGAAAAAAATGGTTTTGTTCAGGTATGTTTACGTCCTAAAATATCCAGGTAGTTATCTTCAACACATAATTTTCCTTAATCTAAATTGCCTTGGAATCTGTTTCTGAAATTATACAACAAATATACGGTTATGGGACTGAAATAAAACCCTAACAAGATTGCTCAATCATACTAAATAATATAAAAGCCGTAAGTTCTTGTTTCACTTTCAACTAAAATTACAGTTAGATTCTCTAATTTCATTACTGGTGCTGATATTCCCTTAGAGACAGATATCTACTATTCCCTAGGCTGTTTTGCTCTGCCTCCTAACAAAGTATCTGATTTCAGATGTCACTTAGTAAATATAAATATCATTTTAAATGTTTTTAAATACCACTTAGACATGTTTAGTTTATCAGAAACTGTTTGGAGTGGCATCAGGGATTCAGCTGCTTTTCTCTCAGGCTATATTTAACATAATTAAAAAGCAATGAAATAAAAACGGGAAAAAACCCAGCATCTTAGTCCTGATAATTTATTAATTATGTCTTAATGCAATGTTCTAACCTTTACATATCTTATTTGTGAAATAACAGTTTTACTAATTAATAACTAAGCTATGCTTCATTTTGTTACTCCCTAAATGTGGCCTGTTAACATTTTATTATTTAGGGTAAATTACCAAAGGCCAAGAGAACTGTATGACGGCTTTTATAAACTGTGTGCCATATACATGCATGGTTATAAAATACACACAAATGCACACATACATGTAACCATTTACTGTTTATCAATACCCTGTAAAAAATCATCATGCATAAAAATGTAATAGTACCCTGCTTATGTCTCACTCAGTTCTGCAATTTGTAGACATTATTCTTCTGACAGAGTTGCCAAGACCTTACAAACACATACACTTCAGTAGCTACGGTGGTCGCTTGCTAAGAAACTCCTTTTTTTTCTTTCTCTTTTTTTTTTTTTTTTTTTTTGAGATGGAGTCTCACTCTGTCATCCAGACTGGAGTGCAGTGGTACGATCTGGGCTCACTGCAACCTCCACCTCCCAGATTCAAGCGATCCTCCTGCCTTAGCCTCCCGAGTAACTGGGACCACAGGTGTGCACCACTATGCCCAGCTAATTTTTTTGTATTTTTAGTACAGGTGGGGTTTCACCATGTTGGCCAGGATGGTCTCTTGACTTCATGATCTGCCCGCCTCCGCCTCCCAAAGTGCTGGGATTACAGACATGAGCCACCACCCCCAACCCAGAATCTTATCAATAGATGCAACAGATATACCACAAACTTAATGAGCCATTATCTTGTTAGCACTGGCTCCCATAACCTGCTTTTCCCTCTTCTCTAATTAGTCTGGAATCTGTTAAAACAGTATGCATTAAAAACCCGTTCCTCAACATCAATATTTTGAACACATGTCCCTCAGTTATTTATCATTAAGTCAGTCTAATATTATTTTGCAAATATAACGTGTGTCAGATGTTTTTTAGTCTCCATTTCCTACCTTAATTTAACATTTTATAGGTTTGTTGCACTATTAACATAGCTTCTTTTAGACCTTGTTGGCTCCAATTTCTGTTCAACCTCCACTCCCATCTGCCAGTTTTTCCCATATTAAGTTGAGATGGTGCTTAGTTTGGCAGTAAGTATTACACTTTGATTTTAGCCACTTTTGATGGAAACCTTTCTCATGTGTTTCTTCAATGAAAGAAATATGTATTTTGTGCCTGCTGTACACCAGGCTGTGTACTAGATGGTGGGGATTCAAGAGTGAGCCAGGCAGACACTGTTCCTGCCCATCTGAAGGCTGACTCCCTATCAGGGAAGATGAATAATATATAAATGAACAAATAGACACAATAATTTCAGAGCAGGTGGTAATTGTGGGGACTTGGTGTGATGATCTGGGTAGAGGGACCAGGAAGAGCTGAGAATTGGAGGCAGGGGAAGGCTGAAACTAAGAGTGTTCAGCAAAAGCCAGAAGAGCAGTGTGGTTTGAACAGGCTGAGGGAGGAGAAGATGGTAGGAGATAGGGTCAAGGGGTGGGCAGGGGTTTGCATTGTATTTAAAGAATAAGAGAATATGGTGGCTGGCTATACATCCTATTTTTTTCAAAGCATGCCAAATTTGAACTATCTTGAAGATTTGGGATTTCTTATTCTTTTTATTTATAGTTATTATTATTTTTGAGACAGAGTCTCACGTTGTCACTCAGGCAGGAGTGCAGTGGCATCATCTCCACTCACTGCAACCTCCCACTCCTAGGTTCACCTGATTCTCCTGCCTCAGTCTTCTGAGTAGCTGGGAGTACAGGCATCTACCACTGAACCTAGCTCATATTTTTGTATTTTTAGTAAAGACAGGGTTTCACCATGTTGGTCAGGCTTGTCTTGAACTTCTGACCTCAGGGGATCTGCCTGCTTGAGCCTCCCAAAATGCTAGAATTTCAGAAATGAGTCACCACTCACACCTGTAATAAGACATATATATATGTATATATATATATCTTATAGAATACATATATATGGATTATATATGTCCATACTGTGTTACTCTAAAGAAAAAATATGTGTGTGTGTGTGTGTGTGTGTGTGTGTGTGTGTATACATATATGGACTATTTTTATTGGACTTAACCTTTTTTTCTATAACCAAAACTCAATGCACACACATTCAAATGGCATTTAATGTTTTCCAGCTCTTTAAAATTGTATCTAAGGCTCATTATCCATAAATAAGTTTTCTCAATTCTAGATACACAGGTATTTTAATGCAACTTTCTCAGTAATTGATAGAACAAATAGGAAAAAAATTAGTATCTAAATTATATGAAAAATACAACTAACTTGCTGAAATTAACATTTAAGTAATAATACACCAAATAGCTGCCAAATACACAATGTATTTAAGTACACACAGAACTTTCACCAAGAATAAGATTTTTTTGTTTGTTTAAAAGAACAATCTTATTATACTGTAACTTTTAACTGAAGACATTTGATTAGAAATCAGTAGCAAATAGCTGTCTGAAAGTCCCCTCATTTGGAAATTAAATGACACACATCTAAAGATCTCATGAATCAAAAAAGAAATCACAAAGGTATTAAAAAATGTCGAACTGATTGATTATAAAAACACAACATAGGCCAGGCACTGTGGCTCACACCTGTAGTCCCAGTACTTTGTGAGGCCAAGGTGGGCGGATCACGAGATAGAGACCATCCTGGCTAACGCGGTGAAACAATGTCTCTACTAAAAATACAAAAAATTAGTTGGATGTGGTGTTATGTGCCTGTAGTCCCAGCTACTCGGAAGGCTGAGGCAGGAGAATCGCTTGAACCTGGGAGGCAGAGATTGCAGTGAGCCAAGATTGCACCACTGCATTCTAGCTTGGGTGACAGAGTGAGACTCTATCTCAAAAAAAAAATAAATAACATAACAAATTGTATGATAATAGAAACCATATTCTGAAATGTGTGAGATGTAGAAAGTAGTGATTAGTGCAAAATTTTTAGATTTTGATATATATATCAAAAAAAACTTAGGTTGTTTATGTGGAGGAAAAGTAGTGAATGTCAGAGTAGACATCAATGAAATAAATAATACATGAAAAATAAAGCTTACTAAAATCATAATCCATAGCCAAGAATAATAAAAAAAGAACAGATACAAAATTTGCCAATATCTGAAGTGAAAATGTGTTTGTCACTACAATTTCTCCAGACAATAAAAGCAGATGAAGAAATACTCTAACCAACTTTATGTCAGTAAATGCTACAACTTAAATATAATGGGTGAAATCCTTGAGAAACAGTTTACCATACCTGGCTGAAAGTGAAATAGAAACTGAATCACTTTGTAGCTACTAAACCTTTTAAATTTATACTTAAAATCTTTCTCACAAAGTGTGTTTGATAAAAATGAAAATTTCTCATTTATAAAAATATTTTCAGCAAAGTAAAAAGACAAGCCATAGAATGAAAATAATTATATCCATGATTTATATTAAGAATATATAAAGAATTCGTATACACTCAAAATAATACATCTTCCCTAACATTGGTAAACTTTTAAGAGACACTTAACACTTGGAACTCTAATATATTGCTGATAGGAATATAAAATGGCACAACTACTTTCACAGTTTGATAGTTTGTTTTAAAGCTTAAATATGCGTGAAACACATAACCTGGAGATTTCAAAAGGAATTTGCAGGATTCAAGAAAAACGTATGTCCACAGAAAGATTTGCAAACGATTGTTCCTAATAGCCTAGTGCAAAGTAGAAAAAAATCCTTGAAAACTATCTAAATATTCATTGAAAGGTGAATTGAAAGACCATTCTGGTTTATAAGTACAATAGAATAATATGTAATAATAAAATGGAGCAAACTATTCATCCATACCACAACATAGATGAATTTACAGACATTATGCTGAGCAAAATGAGCCAGACACAAATCAATGATTACCATATATTTCCATTTCCATAAATTCTAAAATATAGAAAACTAAGTGTGATCAGAATCAAATCAGTGGTTGCTTGAGGATGGGAAAATTGCAATAGAAAAAGTTTTCTGGGCAGATAGAAATACAAAGAGAAAGAGATAGAAAGAGTACAGCTTGGTTACATATTTCAGGTAGGCAACCCGAGTAAACACAACAAAAAAGTCCTCCATAACTTCATTGCTGTGAATATTACTGCATGTGAATTTTAACTCATTAAATTTGATGTTTAAAATATGAGCTTTCCTTACAAATAACTTTCTTCTTACAAAACGCACTGGATGCTTCTAAAAAAAATCATTACAATATCGATGAATATTTTAGAGGAAATAAAAATAATTTCAATTTCAAAATAAAGGCTGATTAGTCATAAAGATGACATTTGTATACAGAGTAATCATAACACATGTTTTATGGAAGTCTGCAGATTACGTAGCACTTTTACGGACATATATTTTATAAAACTCAACAACTGCCCCATAAGGAAGTCAGGCTTGGTATTATTCTTGGCATCCTTTCCCTATTAGGAAACAAACGCAAAATGGTAAATGACTTGCCCAAAATTTTGCAACAAAAGCTGCTCTCAGATCCAGGATGTTTGACTCCAGATTCTGTATAAATTCAATAAACAGAATCATTCTTCATATAAGTACCTGAGTGACAAACTATGTTTAATAGCTAGCCCTGGATTTTTAATCTATAACAATAATTAGATTTCAAAATCTAATAATGAAACAACATTAAGAGAATGTCAAAATTATCTTTAACTGATATTTCTTATTTCTGGATGATGAGAGATCACCATAAAAAAGTGATTTTAACATTGGCTGTGTAATGGAATGAACTAGGAAAGTTAAAAGTCTTGATACAGAGGATGTATCCTTGACCTAATTAGCACCAAGGCTCAGGATTGTCTTTAATTTTCCCAGGTGATATCAATATGCAGTTTAAGTGTGAGCACCACTGTTACCAAGTGATTGGATGTTTGACTTCATACTAGAGCATGTCTGCCTTTCAATTAGAATTAAGAAAATGCTTCTCAACCTACCATTCCATCTGTACATTCTAACATACCTCTACCCCTATCTATTTGTACTGCTAATCAGTTTGTGGTTTCTGAATGACTATTGTCCAATTTACTTGTTTATTAATATCGCTAATAATAATGCTGGCCTCTCTCATTATTCCTTCATAGACACCTACATTCATTCATTCATTCAGACAGTCAGTCAGTCATTCAAGACAAGTTCTGGCTCTATTGCCCAGGCTGGAGTGCTATGGGGCCCGCTTGGCTCACTGCAACCTCTGTCTTTCGGGTTCAAGTGATTCTCTTGCCTCAGCCTTCCCGGTAGCTAGGACTACAGGCTTGCACCACCACGCCAGGCTACTTTTTGTATTTTTAGTAGAGACGGAGTTTCCCCATGTTGGCCAGGTTAGTCTCGAACTCACGAGACCTGAGGGGATCCGCACACCTTAGTCTCCCAAAGTGCTGGGATTACAGGCAGGAGCCACCATGCCTGGCCCATAGATACCTACTTCTGATATAATGACAAATCTTACAAACTGAATTGTTCAGTCTTAGGACTCCACTTCTCCTTTCACATGGGTCACCGGCTTGCCTTTGGCGTTCATTTTCTGCACTTAACTGCTTGGTTAGTGCACTCAGTGAATGTGCATCGGTGTTCAACTCTGCTTTTGGCTTGAGAAATCTGGCCAGCTCTGCAGGTGCTGATAAGGAGTAATGCCTCAATTTTATTCATCTCTTCTTTAGAAAGGGAAGTAAATATTCATAATACATATTATCAAATGTAGCAGAATGGGTCAGGCCAAAATGGTAAAAGAAAACATTTTAAAACAAAAATCCAAAATCCCACAAAAACTTTTTATCTAAAAGCATGGAAAATAGGGATAAGATCAGAGTCTGACACATAATCTTCATAGAAATGTGACAGATATTTTTGGAGTCTGTTGAACTAGAAGGGATTCCAAGTTTAGTGACATATAAAACCTTTCTCTATTAATGTGAGATTTTTGAAACAGGTGCTGATCAGGTATTATAATGAATCTTCAAGAAAAAAATATTGGAAGTATCATTTAGAAACAGTTCTCAAGAGAGAAATGCCCCACATGTCAAGCAAGATTTAACTTGATATTGAACTCAGAAATAGGGAGAGTAAGAATTACTGAAACACATTATCCCAGTGCTGAGATTACAGGCATGAGCCACCACGCCCTACAAAATTTCAAAGATTTAGTTTATTGAACCATGTTCTTCACTCAGCTGTCTCTGCTGCACACTCCTCTCCAACAGTCAGTTCTTCTGTAGTGTACATGACAACAGCAACAAAAAAACCAGAATTCTACCTCACATACATATACATACATATATATGGTGTAGATACAGATAGGTAGCAGTTGGAAAACAGAAGGTTTGAGAGGTCCTTAGAGCTGAAGTATTTTACAATTTAAATATTCACGGGAGAGCCCTCCTGTTTGCTACATAATTGGCATAGCCTGTTTTAGCATTTACATGATTGTCCTTGCCCTAAATTTCATTTACTAATGTTAGAGAATGGTATTGCTGATGAGCAGCCTGCTATTTCTGTTTAAGTTGTATCATCTAAGGTGGCATTTAATGTTTTAATTTAAAGAAGTCACAGTCAATAACTTTATAAGTCAGCATATCCTTCTAAAAGGGCAATTAAAGAATAAAACACTTCCATTGATTAATGATTTTTTTTCACTTTAGTAAACCAAGTCTTTGGACCTTTGATTCCACTATTAAGTATTTTAAAGTATACAAAATAAATGTTTTGTAATTAAGTTTTATAATGCATAGACTGTTACCTAATTTTATCTTAAATGTGATCCAAAGGGTCTTTCCGTGGCTTTTTCTACAAAATAACTCAGAGTGACTTCATCTATATTACCTATGTTTGATTTAATGTCTAACTTAAGTGAAATGCCTGCTTACGATAACTTCTCTGACTGTAACTATGAACTCATCCAATTTTATTTTCTGTTTCTATTTACTACCTTACCTATCAGATAAAAATAAGTGAAAAAAATGGAGATCTAGGAAAGTTACATTTCTAAATTAGATCCACAAATTCTTATATATTATATGTCATCACATCTCAAAAAGCATTTTATTATATGTGTATAATCCTTTCTCTATAATATTATTTTGATTTACAGACAGAAATGAAAAAAAAAGTCATAATAGAGCCAACAAAGTTCAAAACAAATATCCTAAACATCTGTATTAATGACATAATTAAAATATTTGAGGAAAAAATCACACAAAATAAGTAAAAACAGAAAAAAGTACTGAAAGTAACAGATAAAATATTATAGACATGAGAACAAACAGCAGTAATTATGAATGAATATTCCCAATATCTTCAACAAAATAGTTTATGCAATAAATAGATATATCTGAAGACATAATCCAGTCAACAAAAAATGAAGCTTAATGAAAACAACTTGGAAACAGAGAAATGACAAATTAGTGGCCATATGTATAATATCAATGAAATTAAAGATAGAATTTAAAACATAAAAATGAAGTTAGTTTTGGCAACAAACAGACTGTATTTTCCATAATGCAATTTTTGAAATGTAAACTACATAATGTAAAAGTAGTTTATTGATAATAGCTTGGAAACTTTTTGTGGAATTTTCAAGGAAGAGGAATTCCAGGAAGATAGGGAAAAAGAGGCATCTGGTATTAGTTTGTTCTTCATTTTACTATCTGTATTAGTCTGTTTTCACACTGCTATAAACACCTGAGGCTGGAAAGTTTAATTGACTCAGAGTTGTGCATGGCTGGGGAAGCCTCAGGAAATTTACAATTATGGTGGAAGGGGAAGCAGGCACTGTCTTCACAGGGCAGCAGAATACAAGAAGGGTAAAGGGTGAAGAGCCCCTTATAAAACCATCGGATCTTGTGAGAACTAACTCGCTATCGCAAGAACAGTGTGGGGAAAACCACCCCCATGATCCAATTACCTCCCCCCAGGTCCCTCCCTTGACACATGAAGATTCTAATTTGAGATGAGATTGGGGTGGGGACACAGAGCAAAATCATATCATTCTCCCCCTGGGTCCTCCCAAATCTCTCATCCTCCCATTTCAAAACCAATCATCCCTTCCCAATAGTCCCCCAAAGACAAAGTCTTAATTCATTCCAGCATTAACTCAAAAGTCCAATCCAAAGCCTCATCTGAGACAAGGCAAGTCCCTTCTGCCTAGAAGCCTGTTAAATCAAAAGCAAATTAGTTACTTCTAAGATACAATGGGGCTACAGGCATTGGATAAATGCTCCCATTCAAAATGAGAGAAATTGGCCAACACAAAAAGACTAGAGGGCCCATCCAAATCTGAAATCCAGTGGGGCAGTCATTAAATCTTAAAGCTCCAAAATAATCTCCTTTGACTCCATGTCTCAAATCCAGGGTGCACTGATGCACAGAGTGGGCTCCCACAGCCTTGGGCAACTCTGCCCCTGTGGCTTTGCAAGGCACAACCAGAAATCTAGGCAGGGGTTCCCAAACCTCAATTCTTGAACTTTTTGCACCTTCAGGCCCTATACCATGTGCAAGCTGCCAAGGCTTAGGGCTTGCACCCTGTGAAGCAAGAACCTGAGCTATACCTTGGCCCCTTTTAGCCACAGATGTAGCTGGAGCAGCTGGGACCCAGAGCACCAAGTCCCAAGGCTGCAAAAAGCAGTGGGGCCCTGGGATGGGCCCCTGAAACCCTCTTCCCTTCTAGGCCTCTAGGCCTGTGATGAGAGGGGCTGCCACAAAGATCTCTGACATGCCCTGGAGACATTTTCCTCATTATCTCGGCTATTAACATTTGACCCCTCGTTATTTACGCAAAATTCTGCAGCCTGCTTGAATTTCTGCCTAGAAATTGGATGTTTCTCTTCTACTATATGGTCAGTCTGCAAATTTTCCAAACTTTTACACTCCGTCACCTCTTGAACACTTTACTGCTTAGAAATTTCTTCTAACAGATACCTAAGTCATCTCTCTCAAGTTCAAAGTTCCACAGATATCCAGGGCAGGGGCAAAATACCACCAGTCTCTGCTAAAGCATAGCAAGAGTGACCTTTATTTCAGTTCGAATAAGTTTCTCATCTCCATCTGAGATCACCTCAGCCTGGACTTCATTGTCCATATAACTATGCACATTTTGGTCAAAACCTTTCCAAAGTCTCTAGGAAGTTCCAAACTTACCCATATCTTCCTGTTTTCTTTTGAGCCCTCCAAATTGTTCTAACCTCTGCCTGTTATGCAGTTCCAAAGTCACTTCTACATTTTCAGCTTATTTTTATAGCAGTACTCAACTCTCAGTAACAATTTTCTATATTGGTCTATTTTCACACTGCTATAAAGAAATATTGGAGACTGGGTGATTTATAAACAAAAGAGATTTAATTGACTCACAGTTTTGTTTGTCTGGGGAGGCCTCAGGAAAGTTATAACTATGGCAGAAGTGAAAGCAGGCACCTTCTTCACTGGGCAACCGAAGAGAGGAAGGGTCAAGGGAGAAGAACCCCTTATAATCCATCAGATCTTGTGAGGATTCACTCACTAGCATGAGAACATCATGGGGGAACCACCCCCATGATCCAGTCATCTCCCACAAAGTGATTGTCATTATAATTCTACCATGAGATTAAAATTTGAGATGAAATTTGGGTGGGAACACAGAATCACAGCATATCACTGGTTTCTGACATTAGATATTCCTGACTCCTGCTCATTCTTCACCCATGTCTTCTTCCACCTTCATTATTCTGTGTATCAGAGAAGAGCTTATAGATAAATTTCCCAGAATACCTTTCTGAGTTTAGTTCTGGGTTAGTCTTTCAATGAGAAGAACTTGCTGAAGAAGAGAAAGCCGAGGAAAAGCCCTTATTTTTCTTTGACAGTGGCAGGTTGTCAGGTAGCAAACTCTGGAGTTCGCCTGACTGGCTGCTTCAGTCAGCTAGGATAGTGTGTGGCAGCTCTCCTGACAGTCTTGAAATTCACAGGTTTACAAGGAAGTTCTTAAAATTTAATGCTTCTCGTCTGTTGGCAGTTGGGATGATGAAGATGGTTTTATTAAGAGTCTTAAGAGTCTGGTGTTGCAGGTAGCTGAGATGACCTTCTTCTGCTTTACTTCCTGTCACCCATTCTATCCAGTGCTGAAGAACCTCCAGTTTCCTGTATTAACACTCTTTCTACCACAAACACTTAAGTAACTTTTGCTTTCCTGTCAGAACCCTGACTGTTCTAATTTTCATTTCTATAATTGAGATATTGAGAAAAATATTATTTTCTAACAGTAGCCAAAAGAAAAACTAGGTTACAATTCTAAATTATGGTGGACTAAATATTAGAGGAGCTGTGTGGCAGCTCTCCTGGAGAAAACGCAGGCCTACATACTATTATATGCAGATATTACATATACAGGAAAATATTGGACAAAACCCAGGACTATATAATATTATACATGCATATACAGTGCTGAAGAAATAAAGCCTTCTGATACAATGAGGATAACTGAAATAAATTTATCTTTAAAAGATGAATTCTATGATGAAGCAAGAGCTGTATGTGGCCTTTTATATCTAGATATATACACACGCACTTAAATGGTACCTGAACATATTGAAGCAAAAATGATAGTCTTTGCCATTTTGGATATGTCTTTAATGTAAGGCTAATGGTTAGCAAACGTAAATCATATATTAAAATATTAATGTAAGACACAGCTCAATACAAACCAAAAGTCATCAAGACAAATCAGTTTATTATATAATGCTGAAGAGTGAAAATCCTCAATGAAACCAGTTACTCTTCCAAACATCATTAGTCAACACCATTGAGGAAGGGCATAAAACAGCTTAAAAACATTACATTTTATATATTATTTTACCAAAAATAGAATTCTAAGTTGTTTTATATATTATAGTGTCATGTTTTATAAATGCCAGGAGATAAATGTAGCATGATGCGAAGGAAGCATGGAGAATTGTACCTGGAGATAAACATAAGAAGCATATGAAAATATTGTCAAGATATTACAGCTGATTAAATTTGTTGGTTGCAAACAAATATAGAGATAGCAACCCAATCACTTCTCTATAAAGAAACAGTGACAACAATAAAATGGAATAGAATAAAAACATATAATATATATTAATATATTATGTAATAGTAGGAGAAATCATTTTATTTTCAGCAGCATCATGAACAAAATAACATCAATACAACATGGTATAATTATGAGATACCTATAATTCTTATATAAAGAATATTTTGATTCTGCCACTATAATAAAACCTGAGAAATAGACATATGCCTGATTTCTGGTTATGAAAGGATATTAACTATACTCCATATTTTATTTTTGAGAATGTATTCACAAAAAATAGAAAACAATAAAATAATTATTTTAAAGTTGAAAGAATATTGCGTTTTCTGGGAATAATAAAGCCTATAAATATCCAGGGACAGTCTAGACGCTGGAGGATAATGAGTAAAACTGCACTGATATTAACTATTTAGAGGGGCATAAATTTATACAGCATTCTATGAAGACAATTTGGAAAATTCCATCACCTTTTAAAAATTCTATTGAAATATAATTTAACCTATACCTTTTTAAGGATTTATCCTTTAAAAATATTTTTGTAGGTATGCACACACACATACATGTGCACATATGCACGCAAACACAGCAACATTATTTAAATCTGGGAGCAATGGTTATAACAAAAAGGCTTATCTATAAGATGAAATGGTATTTACCTATTAATGGAAACTGGTAGATGCATTGTGTTATCATGGGAAGTAACTATGTATTGTTAAGAAGAAAGTAGTTTCAGAAAATATATGTAGAAGAAATAAATTTTTCTTAAAATAAATATAGCTGCTCATTACATGTGTGCATTAAGAATTTAGAAGTTGATACATTAAACTGTTAAATAATCAGTGTTTCTGGGTGTTGGATTATTTGTGAACCTTACTTTCAATGCTACACTTTTCTGTATTGTTGGGATTTTCTAATATGTTTTACTTTTGTCATCAGTAAAACCAAGCCATTATAGAAGAAAGATATGTTACGTTAGTCCTTTCAGTTGATTAAAGAAAGAAATTTATAATATAGCCAAGATTTATGGAAGCACAAAGTAAAGAAAAAAGGAGAAGGCGATTACACAGGTACTTCTGTATCCTATTGCGTTGTTTACCTTGTATAGTGTACTGAGATGGAGAACTATGGCTACAGTGAAAATGAATCCTGTGAGCCAGTCGTTTTGTGGATAGATTTATTTTTATAGTTTCCTTAGTGTTTGTCTGTAGGGGAAAAAGACATAACATGAAAATGGGAACAATAAAATATCTCATTTTGTACCTCCTTCTATTGACAGGTATAAGTAATTCCGTATGTTTACATATCACCTATTTTAGAGAGTGAAGTATATTTATGGGCAGCTATTCATTGTCAGCACGTTCCTGTGCCTCTGTGTAGGCTCCATGAGCTGACCATTTGAATGAATTTGGTAAATTACCTAATGACAGCTATTTTTTTACATCCTCAGTCAATTAAATCTAGTTAATTTACTTTCTTATTTCATTAATTTGTTTTGAAATAATATTTGATAATCTTGCTTTGCTATTCTGCCTAGTTTTTAAACTGTGCATTCAAAATTGTGGCAAATATAGTAAAACTGCCAGAATTTCTGTTTTTCAAAGTATTTCAGAATATTCAACAATAATTAGAGTCACTTTGAAGTTCTAGTACAGGAAATTGCCTGCAAATCCTGCTTACCTTACTTTTTAATTGAGATTCATGACACTTCAGAGGATTTACTTTAGGAAAAACGCCTGAGTCTCAATCTCCCAAGCTTCCTTTCATTTAATGCTGAACATCTATGGAGAACCTACTATAATCTCTAGAGAGGTAAAACTGTACATTATCTTTAAAGGGATATAGGTCATTAAATACAAAGATAGTGTATAAACGCAGATAAGACGAAAGTGAACATGCATTAGGCGTTCTAAGAAAATGTTTAAACTACCTGCTAACTCAGGAATGAACTGGGCAAAAAAGGATAGTTAAGGAATTCTAGGCAGAACCCCTACCTTTTGGGAAAGAACATAATTGTTATAAAGCCTGACAAAGTCAGTATCTATTGTGGTTGGAATAGAAGTCAGGGGAGGTGAAGTGGCAGAAGATTTGGCTTTTTCGCTTGTTTCTTTTTCAGACGTGGTGTTTTGCCATGTTTCCCAGGCTGATGATCTCAAGCTCCTGGGCTCAAGTCATCCGCCCACCTCATCCTCCCAAAGTGCTAGGATTACAGGCATGAGCCACTGCACCCAACCTGGTGGTAGTCTTGTTTTAGATGTTTAACAAGAATCCTTATGAGGAGTCATTAAAACAGGGGAATGGCTGTAGTAGCAGGAGGCAGTCAAATGCCTGTGCAGATAGAGGCGGGTACCTGGGGAAACCCCACCTCCAAGCTGAAGACAGTTGAAAGCCTGAAAGCCAAGCTACCAGTTAAATCCTCAGATTGGACTGAGAACTTGTCTTCCTGTCTGACATGCGTTCCTCCAATAGATTCCCTCCTGTCACCTATATTACATATAACTATCCTTTCCTAATAGGTGTTCTATATTGTTGTGTCCATCTTTGAGTGGTGTCTTTGCTTTACCAGTTTTTGCAAACTCACAACCTGCCATTCCAGTCCCCTCTCCAGCTCCCCTCTCTGCTAAGAGCTGTTTTTATCACTCAATAAAATTATCTGCTTTCAGCATCTTTCAACTGTTTCAGTGATCTCATTTTTCTTGGACATCAGACAAGAGCTTGGACCCTCTGAGTGCAGGTACACAGAAAGGCTGTCACACCAGCCCTTTGCCCATGCCAGAGAGGTCAACCACTTCATGTGATGAGGCAAGGGGCCAACTGAGCTGCTAACACACCACAGTCCACAGATGGTGGAACTAAAGTAGCACTGTAACACCTCCTCTGTGGCTTCAGGGTTGTGGGCCCCCTCACATGGGTGCTGCTGCGTTCCCCTCAAGGTGACACACCTGATCTGGCCACAGCCCCTGCATGAAGCTTGTTTCTGTGTCAGTGCCCATGAGCAGCCTTTACTGACTTGCTCATGTGCTCCTTCTCGCAAGGGATTGAGCACAGTGGGCCGAGTACAGGGTGTGCCCCTTCCACAAGTCCAGTCAAAGGGCCAAGAGACATCCTGCATCAATGACACATTTGAATTCCTGTCTTTTTGGTAATGGTGTTAGTATTACAGCAAGGGCATGATTGAACTAGAAACCATAAACCATTATATTTAGCAATATGTATTTCTCAGAATTAATCCTTTATAAAGCAAGGTAATTAGAGGCTGAAATTATAAGCTCTGGGACCTAATCCTGGCATCATCCAGCTGTGTGGCTTTTAGCAAATCATTGTTTTATCTTCTCTATGCCTTAGGTTTCTTATCTGAGAAAATGCTAGTAATAATGATATTAATACTAACCGTAGCACTCAGGGTTAATATAAGGATTTAAACAATTAATGTAGGGAAAGTGCAATTCTCAATAAATATTAGCTAATGGTTTTATCTTATCTGCCCTGTATTTCCCCATTCGTTTTAAAAAATGGTTTAGTCAAGTAACTTTCTTTACAGTAAATTCAACTTTCTTGCCAGGAGCTCCCAGCACTTCCATGCTGCTTTCTTTGTATTCTTTTTCCTCGCTTTCTTAGAAACCTGATGTGATCTTACGGTTGGTATTTTGTTATTTACTCTTCCACCCCGTGTAAGCTGTATTTCTTATAAAAGTCTCATACTGCAAGAACCTCAGTTTAATTTTCCTTCTCAGCCTGTGTAAATACTTGAGGGAAAGGATTCAAGACCTGGGTAGTTGAAACAAAATTACTATGGGTAAGGAAAACGGATCCTTGTCAGATAGCAAAGGAGCCTTGAAGCCACATGTGCAAGGGAGATGGAGAGTTCTGGATCTAGGGACCAACAGGTTTAAAACTTCAGCCAACACAATATAGACACAATCTCGGCCAAAGACAAATTTATTCATGTCCTCTTTTCCCAATCTTAGTCCAGACTGACTCAAGAATAAGTAAAAACAAAGAACTTAAACAATAATAAACCAGAAGCTACATTTGCATTGGGGAAAACGTGAGTAGGATCTCTAGCAATTTACTGCCATAATATTCGTTCAGGACAAAAATGACAAGTGCCATTTTTTGCTTTTGATTTCTATATTTGTTCTGGGGGATAGAGACAAACCTGGCACCAGCTTTGCCTTGATATCTGTAGGGAGTGGGGGAAACAAACAGGAAAGTGGCCAATTATAAGTTTGCATTGTAAGTGCTCAGATGGGGAGAATTCTTCACTGTGGAGGCCCATAGAAGGCAGGTCCTGGGCACAGGAGCACTTCCTAGTGGTAACATCTGCTCCTGAGATAAAGACTGCTTACTATGGCTCTTTTTGTTTTCTTTTTCAGCTGTGTTTAGGTGGGTGAGGGCACAAAAGTGTTTTTGCTGCCCAAGTGAGGAATAAAGCCCAGCAGGTACAATCTGATACTGATTAAATGAAGGCCCAAAAGTGAGGCCTATGCATATAAAAGTCAACTCAAGATGGATTAAACACTTAACCATAAAACCTGAAACTATAAAACTGCTAGAAGAAAACAGAGGGAAAATGCTCCAGGACACTGGAGAATCCTTGCCCATGACATTGTTCTGGGCAAAGATCTTTTAGACAATAACTCATAATCACAGGCAACAAAAGCAAAAATAGGCAAATGGGATTTATCAAACTGAAAAACTGCACAACGAAGAAAACAACATAGTGAAGAGAAAACCTACACAATGGGATAAAATATTTAAAAACCATGTATCTGACAAAAAACTAATATCAAAAATATATAAGAAACCCAAAATACTTAAGAGAAAAAAAAATCTGATTAAAAGATGGGCAAAAGATTTGAATAGACCTTTCTGAAAAGAAGACATACAAATGGCTAACAGGTATATGAAAAATGCTCAATGTCACTAAACATTAGGGAGATGCAAATCAAAACCACAATGAGATATCACCTCACTCCAGTTAAAATGGCTATTATCAAAACAACAAGAGATAACTTATACTGGCGAGGATGTGGAGAGAAGGGTGCTCTTATGCACTGTTTGTGGGAGTCCAAAGAGTCCACTATCTAAAACATTATAGAAGTTCTTAAAAAAACTAAAAATTGCTACCATTTGATCCAGCAATGCCACTACTGGGTATGTATCAAAGAGAAATCAAATCATTATGTATAAGAGATATCTGCACTCCCGTATTAATTGCAGCATTGTTCACAACAGCTAAGATATGGAATCAATCCAGGTGTCTATTGACAGATGAATGGATAAAGAAAACATAGTATATATGTATACACATTGAAATACTATTTAGCCATAAAAAATAAAATTCTGTCATTTGAGGCGACATGGATGAACCTGGAGGACATTCTGTTAAATACAGTGTCCCAAGCACAGAAACACAAATACTTAATGATGTCATTCATGTATGGGAATCCGTAAAAGCTGATCTCATCGAATTAGAGAGTAGAATCATAGTTACCAAATGCTAGGGAAGGAAGACAAAAGGAGGAATGAAGACAGATTGGTCAATGGGTATGAGGTCATGGTTAATAGGAATATTAAATTCTGGTGTGTTGTTCAGGAGGGTGAATATAATTAATAATAATGTGTGATTTATTTCCAAAGAGCTAGAAAAGAGGATTTATAATATTCTCACCACAAATAAATGATGAATGGTTGAGATGATGGAAATGATAAATACCCTGATTCAATCATTACAATCATGACACATATCAAAACATCTTCCCTGTATCTCCGTAAATGTGGACAATTGCTAAGTGCCAATTAAAATCGTATATGGACAGAATTATTCTCTGATAACACTAATACCTACTTTTGATATTTTCAAGGTTATCTTTGAAGACCTGTACATATATCATTATACAACACCTCATTCATCTGTTTTCTATCCATCCATCTGTCCATTTATCTAAATACTGTTTCAACTATTTTGGAAACAATAGTTGCAAATATAGAAGTATATCAACAAACAAAACAGATCCTTGAACTGCCAAAATAGATGTTAAAAGTTGATAAACTAAATTTCAAGTTGCGTTATAAGAACAGTTGGCCCTTCCCTGTGAGAATCCCTGTGTTATAATTGTTAAAAGAAATTAACTCATCTATCTGAAGAACTTTGTTTCCCAAAATACTCATTGGGTGACATTCTGGAGAACCTTTTTTGAATATGTTACCTTCCTCCTGATACTGACAGACACTCTATTTACAAGTTAATATTGTACACATGTAGACTAGTTTTAAGTCAGACTTTACTAGATGCCCTTCACAGAGAATACTAAACAGACATCAAACCAAAAAATAGCATTTATTGACCTCCAGGTTACCCCTCTAAATCTTAGATTCTAAGAACTTACAATATTTTTGCTTAATACCTTATTATTGTCTACTAATTAACTCATTAGGAATCATAAAAATAATATTTTAATTATTCAAATATTTTCCCAAGAAACTTAGATAAAAATAGGAAAGAATAATAAAATAAATACTCATGTCACATTTTGTATTTGCTTTATATTTTTAATAAATGTTTAGTATTACAGATAAAGTTGAATTAACTTTTGTTCCCATCCCTAGAACTATTATCCATCTCCCTCTTCTAGAGTTGTATGTTGTTTAATTTGGATAACATATGTAATACAGAAACTTTCACGCGGTATATTATTGAGTTTTCTCCCCACTCACTGACTTTTTAATCTCTCCATATTCCATATATGGTTTTAGCTCAATCTTTTATCCATAGTGTAGAATTCCACCTCATTTACATTTTATTTACCCGTTCCTCTGATAAGAGGCATTTGAACTGATTCAATTTTTTAAATTTGCATTCGGAAATCTGCTAAAGAGAAATTTCTGTCTGCACTTGTGAAAATGTTCTTTAGGGAATTACTTAGAAAATAAATATTGAGTGTGTATTTGTGGTTTCACTGTGTCCTGCCAAATTGTAATGTAAAACATTTTTACCAGTTTACACTCTCTCCAGCAGAGCATGAGAACGTCCATTATCCACTGTCCCAACTGTCAAATTTTGTTGTTGTTATTACTGCCAATCTGATGAGTGAATAAGGGTATCTCTGAAAGTCCATTTGTATCTTAATAGCTTTAAGCAATTAAACAATAAAACATAAAATATTATCCTGAATCTCATCCATTAATAAAATAATTTGAAGGTGGTAGAGAGGACCAAGGCAAAAATATATCCTAGGGAGGATAGAAACTATTTTTTTTTTCTTTTTTGGCCAAAGAAATTTGTGATACTGCAATTTAAAAAATTTTGTTATACTGCTATTTTCTTTATGAGAAAGAATGTTATTTATTCATATTGTTGAATAAATAAAATACTGGAATGTAAAGTTTCTGCTTCAAGTAACCCTGAACAAATGGAAGGCCAGATTAACTATAGGCTTTGGTAAGTGTTTAAATTTTACAAATTGTTGTTTATAATTAGGAAATAATTATAGTGGATAGATCTATTCAAACATGCTCTCTTTGTACTGTAACGCTTTAAAAGTAATTAGAACAGTGTAAAAATGTCACAAAAACAGAATTGACCAAGAGAAAAAAATGTCAAAAATGAATTTAATTATATATAAAGTGGTAATAGAATAAAATAAGCGTTAAAAGCTTTACATAAATTTAAAAGTTTAATTAATAATATAAAAGAGCTGCTAGCTTCTCTATTTTCATTATATTTTATTTAACTTATGTGCCATGTACTCCAATTGTATTGAATTCTTACTTCTGCAAACTTCTCAAGAACTTTAACAGTTCAGTACTAGTATGCATATTGTTCTTACCTGTGTGGCAGAAACTTCTGAGCTTCATCTTCTTCCTTGACACATAGCACTGATTTCCCAAGTTCCCACATAGTTGAATATGTTGTATCGCTGTACTCCAAAAAATCCAAAGTGAGCAAAGCAGACTTGCCATTTCTAGGCCTCAACCATAAAATCATTACATGCATAAGTCTTTCTTATTTTCCCTTCCAGTTCTATCTTGAAGGACATCTAAGTGTCACACTTTGACAGCCAACATAAATATGTAAAGTCAAATGTTCAGACTATAAAAAAATGGAGTGGGATATTTACCAAACTTCACGAGTGATTATAGCACTGGACACCATTTGTTGCTGACTGAATTTCCATTTGCCCTCTCTATTCCCTACTTTCTAAATCTTATAAATCACATGACTGTATTCCTATCTTCAAAGGTAGATTCGCAAATATCTTCAAGGAAGAGAAAGTACCCCACCTACCTGCAATAGTTACATAAATGAAAAATAAATGTTTATTTGGTTTGAGCCATTATAGTTTTCAATCTGTCTTGTTATAGCTAATATTGCCCTAACTAATACAATAGAAATGCTCACCCGTCCTTATTCTACCTAGAGAATTCAACTTTATCAGAATCTTTTTGGGAGTCTATGTTGTCTTTCAAAATCAGGAAGATTTTCTGTCTTCCTCCATGGAGTTCTCAAATTCTGTTTATACCTCTTTTAGAGTACTTTCCATTTTTACATATTTATCTGCTTCAATCACTTTTAAACCTGGGAGTACTTTAAAGAAGTAAACTTTTCAATTAATTGTTATATCCATGTTGCCTAGCACAGAGCTTGGCTCATAGAAAACACAATTAAATAAAACAAATAAACAAATATCAGTATAGATTGAAATGCTTCACACAATATATACTGGTATGATGGATCAAATGATTAAATATCATGTCAGCTTGGGTCCTCCAAGAAGCAGAGCTCAAAGTGTAAAAATTTACTGGGAAAAGTCTCACCTAGGATAAACAGGGAGGGGATAAGCACAGGCAGGAAGAATCTTTAAATTCCAATGCAGGTCAGATAACTGCAAAAGGAAAGAGGGAAGAACAAAATGGGTGGGAAGAATCTCATATTCTAGTGAGGCTCTGAAAAAGTTTCAGGCAGGCCATGGATATCCTGAGCAAGGTTTGCCTGATGGAAAATCATAGCATTGAGAAGAAATGGTACAAAACTAAGCTCCAGCCTGCTGGCTTGGTAATGAACCTGGAGCAGACAGGAACAGCAATGGTGAATGTAATGGGGTAGCACTGGGGCTGATAATCAGCTATGCACTTGAAGATCTGAGTGACACACTTTCATAGCTACAACAAAAATATAAAATATAATCTTTGAACTAGCCAAAAAAATGACTAGGTAATTTATCTAACTGTAAATGAATAGTTATTAGACATTATTTATAGCCTACTTTGTTATTTCTTACTGCCTAAATACTATTATTTACATAACTCCATACCAGAGGAAGATGCTATCTGAATCCATCCATTCATGATAATCCTATTTGTTTCAGAAGTGCATAATTTAAGAAAATCAATGTGACCTAATTCTGGCAAATGACATAGAAGAGTAAATTGGTGATTTTCTGACAAAGGTTTGTTCTCTTGGAAAACATATATATTAATGAATCAGCTCTTCTCTTCTGAAAGTTACTGCCCCTGGATGTAACACCTAGAACCACCACCAGCTTGAGCCAACATGTTAGGAAGGGAAGAGTCAGGATTATCACAGAGAAGCAGAGCCAGAGGTCTGACCTTGCACATCTAGTACCCACCTCACTTCTGGAGCTCTGGGCTTTCTGTGCTCAAGAAAAATACATGACATTTTTATTAGTTAGCTGGTTTCATCTGGATCTATTATCTGAAACAGAAAATGTCCTATTTCATAAATAGTTTTAAAATTGTATGAAAACCAAAATGTACTCATTAGGAACATAACAATGTAAATACCACAAACAAAAAAATGAAAATAATAAAATGTCACAAAGATGCATAAGAATACATTTCCAACCACTGCAAGCAATCAAAAATAATATTGTAGGGGCATAATCTAACTTTGATTTTTTAAAAATGATGTGATATTTAATATAAGGCTTCAGGGAAACTGAATAATTAAATGTAATTTAAAAGCAGTTTAAACTAGGAGTTTAAACTATTTTTGTGAAAAATAAATTTGGGATAGATATTAAGCTTCTTAAAATGACTATGCTATACCTTAAACCCAATAATTAAAATTACATATATTTTATTCTAAGAAAATAATTGCAAAATAATATAATCTCCTTATGATGAGAATCTCTTTTTAAATAATGAGAAAGCAAGTAGGTATACCATTATTAGACAACAAGGATTAATAACTAATTAAAAATATGTTCTTAAACTAAAGTAATTGTTTTTCGCATAAAGCCCATTTATATGAACCACATGGAATGCTTCTTATAAGATACAAATTTCTGGTCTCATTTCAAACTTACTGAATCAAAACTTCCTGAGATGTTATCAAGAATCAACATAATTGTTGCACACATTTGTTTCAATTTTTTTTTAATTACAATTTTATGTTAACATTTTTCTCAAGGTAATGACTATTAATAGTATTATAAAACTATTCCATATGTATAGAATTTACTATAAATTAGATTTGGACCTAAGAATCTTTTCATATCTACACTAAGTTTTACTCGGTATAGAACACTCAAGAAGTATTTGTACTCAATACAGTACACTTAACAAGTTTTACTCAATACAGAACACAGGGCTCTGATCCATAGGCCTCAGGAATAAACATACATAACTTTCAGAGGGAAAAACGAATTTAAGAGAACATATCAATATATCCTAGGAAAAGTAACTAGTAAATTATTAATCTATGATGAAATAATATAATACTAATGTAAACTTGAAGCATTTATCTACCACAAGCCATAAAAGTGTTGTAATTTTGATAAACTAGAAAATAAAATGTTTTCTACCTTTTGGATTATCTTAAATCCTAAGACATTGCAGAAAGTACCAACACTTGTACTTAGATTTTAAAAAATCTTGAAATAAGTTTTACTAATTTTTTAATGTGAAATTGGATTTTATCAAGAATTAATCAATCAAGAAATCATATTTCAATCATTTTATAGTAATTGAGTTATAATCCTTTTCTGGGTCTGTTAACTGATGTATGGGTTTGTCTTGCTATCACTTCTTATTAATATCTATTGTCAAGTTATCATCATTTATTCATTTTAAGATGATACTTCAAAGAGACTAGTACAAATGAATAACAGAAATATCCTCATGTTAAATTTCCATGACATCAGAAATTACTTCAGAAAATGTAAAATGTTAAAAATAAGCTACTGTTACTACATACTGAACATTACTGGTATATTTTAATTTCTAAAATCCAGCCAATACTTCTTTAAAATTTATTTGTGCAATTAAAAAGACACCATAAAATACATTACACTTCTAAATGTCTATTATTTAAAAATATAGGGGAAAGTAACAAGTGTATATATATATATATATTTATATATATAAATGTCAGAATCATAAAAGGAAGATGAGGGATGCTAAATTAAGTAGGAAAAGAAGAAGAAGGGTAGAAGGAAGAAGTCACTGCTACCAATATTTATAATTTTCTTGCTGTATCAGAGGTTCTGTTTTAAACACTCCGTGTTTAATCTTGATTATAAACTTATGCAGTGGTACTGTTAGTATAATCTTTTTATAGATGAGAGATTGAGGTAATAGTGTGTTAGGTAATTTGCCCATGGTCCTATAGTGGAGGCAAAATACAAAGTCACACAGTCTAGGACCCCAGAGCACACACTTACCTCTGCTATATTATAGTTTCAGTGTGATAGAGTTAAACAGACCTGTATTTAAATAAGAAGTCTACAAATTCCCATTCAATGTGAAATTATTTAACAACTTGACTTTATTCTTCAATCTATAAAATTCAAATAATATTAATATTAGTGAAGAAATATATAGATTTCTTCTCCCCTACCCTTTATTCCTTTCACTTGAATTTTTAAGTGAGGACTACAGGAATTTCAAAGACAGCACAGTGACAATGTACTTCTTCATATCTATTATTCTCGTAAGAACCAAGGTAAAGGGTTATGTCAAGAATGCCTGATACTGAAGTATAATACTTGCTCAGCACTTTACAGTTGTAGTATTTTCACAGAGAGTGGGAACAGATAATATTACCTACATTGCCAATGAGAAAAATTAGGCTAAAAATATTTAATGACTTGCACAAGTTTGCACTGATTATACAGCTATATTTTAATCCTTGCTTTGCCTTGTATAAGCTTTATAACTATAGGCAACTCCATTGCTTCATCTTTGAAATGACCAATTGGTATCATATACTGCACAAATTTTTGTGAAGAGAAGATTCAGGCATATGAAAATTTTTGAAAGATGAAAAAGTACTAATACAAATATCCTAATCAACCTACTCTTGTTCATATGACAGTAAGTAGATGCTATATTTTAAATGTGTTTTTCAAAATGTAATAATGACAAATGTTACATAATAAAACACTATGTAATAAATATCAGAATTGCTTCCCATGAAGTCTCAAGTACCACAAATTAAGAAAGCACTAGTGCCATCAAAACAGTTATAACTACTGGTCACCTACCACCAGCTGGTTAATTTCTTGCTAGACAGAGGGGAATTATGTATTTTAGGAGCTATTAAATTTCAATATTAATGTTAATTTATTTGAGATTATAATAGTGGCCCCTTTGATACAGACAGGAGGCAGGTAAATCCTAGGCAGAAAAGGGTGGGGTTCCTGGAAAAGCCCCATCCTCAAGCCTGGACCCACAGCCCAAAGTGAGAACACGCATTCCTGTCTTTCTACCTGAATGTTGCCTTTTCCAAAACCACCCAGGGCCCATCTTGCCCCCCCAATTCCTGTACCCATAAAAACCCTATGCTCCACCAGTGGAGTGGCAGAGCAGCAGAGAAGCAAAGAAGAGAAGCAACAGCCAGACATCTGAAGTAGCAGCTTGACTTCAGAGGAATGGCTTGACAGTGGGACCTCAGAGAATAGTTCAGTTGGGGACTGCTGAACTCTAGGGGAAAACCACCTTTCCCCTTCATCCCCTTTTCAGCTCCCCATTCCATGGAGAGCCACTTCCACCACTCAATAAAATTCTCCACATTCACCATCCTTCAATTTGTTCATGTGACTTGATTCTTCCTGGATGCCAAACAAGAACTTGGGTACCAAGAGGGCAGGTGCAAAAGGATGTCACCCTTCTCCTCCACTGATCTGTTTAACATTTAAGCTGTCTGTGGATGGCAAAGCTAAAAGAGCACACTATAACACAAGCCTTCTGGGGCTCTGGGGATAGTGGGCAACATCTAGATGCTGTTGCAGGCCTGCATGGAGTTTTGTTTCTGCCACTTCCCCAGAAGAGCTTGTCCTAGCCCCTTAACCTGCTCACCTGCATGCTTCACCTTCCATGAGGAGATGAGAGCTATGAGCTGAGTAAACAAGTCAAACCCTTTGTGAGTCCCATGAAGGAGTCAAGAAAACTATCCCACTTCACCTTCTGTGTATTCATATTTGAATGCTGGAGGAAATAGGTTCAGCTTAATCAAATAATCTTAACTCTAATAATGTCCTTGGTTGAAATTAATATGACTTCCATGTGTCTGTCTTTTTATCTAACCCTCTGGTTATATTTTGGAAATATTCCAAAGGCTTTTTAGAAAGAAACTTGGATGTTTTTAACTGAAAAGTCTCTTTCAGCATTTTGTTAAAATGTGAAATTCTTTGTGTTGACAACTAGTGAAGAATGATTTGCCTGTCATTTGAAATGGTTCAGCTATAAAGTACTGACATATGAAACTTACAACAGAAATTCAGAATGACCTTACCCTCAAATGATAAAAATGGAAAACTTTGTAATAAATTTCTCTTAAGTATTTCCTTAACAATGTACTTCAGTGTTCCAGCTCTATAGAGCTCCTCATAATACACGGGATTAAATCAAGTTAACAATCATGACTCTTGAAATGGCTTAGTATCACCTTCTTCCAGCTAGGTGAAGGTTAAACAGAGGTGGATTACTTCATACTAGATGAAATAACACAGAAAAATCCTCTCCCCCAATATATTCATCTTCAAATTCAATCTTCTACCCCATTTCTACTCAATTATCAGTCCTAATTCTTCTTCCTTCTCAACCTCTGAAGCTGCTCACCCTTTTCCCCTTCCATCTGCAATGTTCAGTAGAACAGATCTTCATTAACAAATGTGTGACTACTGCAGTAACAACTGAAAGATTTATGTTCAGCTTCATATTTTTAGTCCATTGTGTAGTCTAGTGTTAGTTTACTTTTTAAGCCCAGTCTTTTACCTATAAATATTTCTATACTTAAAATTTTACAACTCTTTAAAAATACTCATTAATGTACTTATTCAAAAATATTTATTAAACACATCTGTGTACTAGATAAAATGTTAAGCAATGAACAATGAGCAAGCACAGTTTCTTCCCTCATGGATTACATATTCTGAGTGAGATATAGAGGGGAGTTTAGGGGATTGAAAAAGAAGCAAAGAGAAAAATTAAAAATTATAACTATGTCTTGAAGGAAAAAGATGGTAAAATGCAGAATAATAGAAGCTATTCTACTTTACATAGGGTATTTTCAAATTTATTCTGTGCAAAAAAGAAGACTTTTAAACTGAGATCTGAATAGGAAGAAATGGGCTGAGAATCTACAAATGAAAGTGGTTGGAAAAGATCTTGGAAACCTAAAGGAAAACAATGTCACCTGGTCATCTATAAAGGGAAAGTGAAATGAAATGAGGTTTTATATACAGAGAGAGTTAGAAAATGCAGGTCTTTGTAGAACGTATACTAGTTTTAGATTATATTCTAGTCATAATTAACATGACAACTGCTTAATGTAGAATTCCAAACATTTAAATTATGGCCACAATCCCACTTTATGCCTTTTCATTCACTTGCTTTTGAAACTGACCCAATTGCCCCATAAACTGTTCTTTAGGATAAAGAACATAGTAATTGGTCTCTCTAGTCTTGAAGTTTGAAACTTATATTTGTTTTATCTGAGTTCCTTCCTCAGGAAAGAACCTTCAGACTCTCAAAAAAAAAAAAAAATTAAGTATCAAAGAACTGAAACTCACCAGAACACCATATCCAGACAATGAGACTTTGGACTCCTCTTTCATCATGATTACTTCCTTGCCCCTCCCTAGTTCCTGTTTTCTTACACATTGTTACATTTTTTCCCTGATATATAAACCCCTGCTTTTACTCAGTCAGGGAGATGGATTCGAGATTGAACTCCCATCTCTTTGACTGCAGCACCCAATCAGAGCCTTTTTCTTTGGCAAGACTTATCTCCTTGGCAATCCTTGTTGTCTCAGTGATTGACTGTGCAGCAAGCAGCAAGACCTAGACTGAGCCCCTGGTGTTTTGGTAACACTTTCTAGGCAATCTGATCTGCTTTCTGTTACTCTATAAGACTTTTGATTTTTCTTTACTAAATTTTTACTGACATACTTTTCTCTACTTACAACTTTGTTAGCTTAACTCTGCCTACCAACAGCTACACCATACTTCAATACCTGGAGCAAATTTTATGTGCTCTGTGACACCTCTAAATAGTCTAACCAGAGCATCTCTCTCTCACACACACACATAAACTCTCTCCTCTCTCCCTACCCTCCTCACTTTCAAAGCCTTTTAAAACTTTAAAATATTTATACAAATGAACTACATTTTCATAGAATTTTAGAATTCATAAACTGATTCATATATATGCTCTAACTATGCCATCTATTAGTCAAGTTTTAGAGATAAAATACCAAAGGGCACATGAGTTAAGGGGATTGCCTTAGTATACTCAGCTATACAGTAGTGAGGTTCTAATTCAATTCCAGATGCTTTAATGGCGAAACTCTTGTTTTTGATAGCTGCAGTGTGTGCACAACGCTTCTGCTTTTCATTTTAATTATCTATGTGCCCAACTTTTGTTCTGTTTAGGCAAACCCTTCATATGTGAAACCAAATCTTATTTGTTGCTTGTCTTTTTTCTTTCCGTCAACGTATAGCAAAGTATCTGTCATGTATTGGGCACTCAAATATTTGTTTAACTTAATAGGGTAATTCCTCATGAATGTAACAGTCTCAAACCATATCAAAGAGAAACATCTTTATTCCTTTCACAACATCAATGATACATGTAGAAATCACTTATCTTCTCCCTAATCAGATCCATTACTTACCCATTTTTCCCCCTAAGAATATCATTTATAAATGGGAGCTAAACATTGAGTACATATGGACACAAAGAAGGGAATAACGGACACAGAGGCCTTCTTGAGAGCAGGGAATGAGAGGAGGGTGAGAATTGAAAAAGTACCTGTCAGGTATTATGCTTATTACCTCAGTGATGAAATAATTTGAACACACCAAACTCAAACACATGTAATTCATCTATATAGCAATCTAGCACACATACCCCTGAACCAAGATAAAAGTTAAAAAAAGAATGTCATTAGTATCTTTAAGCTTTTGAGTTACTTTGTTTACTCTTTACTTAAATGACCTCTTTCTTCCTAAGGAAAATACATTAACTAATTGTGAACTCAGTCAGCTGCTCAACCACATTTAGAAATGTGCCTGCACATAAATATATTGTTAATTCATTTGCTCATGTCTCGGAAGTTCTTTCTCTCTTGTCCAAAGACAGCTACTCCACAGTGCACTGGATGTCAGCATAGCCTCTCATCTGTCCCATGACCTTGTTTCATCAATTTTACCAACTATCACAAATATATCCAGCCCCCATATCTCTACTTTCTTCTATTCTATTTGATGTCCAGTATAACCACATACTAAAATAACTTTCTCCAAACTGCCTTGTATTGTACTAAAATTGAATTATTTGACGAATATTACTCATACTATCCTATTTTTCTTCTTTTGGTAGACTCCTTTAAATTATCACTTTATTGCTTTAATAATTTTTTTTCTTAATGACCTAGAATATTGCCTAAAAATAAAGTTAGCCATGGCGTCAGCTGGCTGCTGACTATTCCAGGTCAATAGAGCCAAGGTTAAAGGAACCAAAATAATCTTAGTAAAGTCAGGCATGATCAACACTAATAAAGTTAACTGGAAAAAAAAATGGCAGAATCAAAATGCAGTCAGCCCAGATTTCTGGAGGTCCTAGGTCTATGAAAGTGATGGATAGCTTCACAGATTAGAAAAGACATATAAAATCCTTCATGTGCATCACCCATGATCCATGAACCTGAAGTGTTACATGTTGTAAACCAAATCGATATTTAAGATTTTATTGTTTAGGAAATTTATCATATATTGCTTAAATTAGGAAATTGACTTAACAAAATGTTTCTTTGTGATTTACCCAAATAAGAAAAGAGGTACATATTTTTGAGACATAAGTACATGGATACATAAATTTAATCAGCTCTATACTATTTCTGGCATACTTTTCAGATTAGTTTAATCTGTAGATCTTAACAAAGGTGACATTCTATAATTTCCCTTCCATGGTATTTGGGATATCTTTTTTTTCTCTATTCAAATTACCTTGTTTAGATATAAAAATCATGTCCATATGTAACATTGGAAAATACACGATATGTTACAGGCAAAAAAATTCATAAAGGCAAACAATGATGAATAACATCACCCTAAAATAAGATCATTACCATAGGGTTCTGAATCACTTTTCTTGTTTTAAGCATCTTTCTAAAAACACTGAAGCTATCCCATTACAAATTTTGCATTTCTTTAACTTAAACATTTTACATGATAATACAAATTCTTCATAAGCATAATTTTCAATGACACATTTACCTAAGTTCCCTAATATTTTCTGTAACAATTACTGCATCAATACTCATTTAAAATGTGTCTAATGTGGCTTTTAAAATAATAAATGCTGCACTGTAAAATACAAAGTTTAATTTTACATTTAATATCATTTTCTTACTATTGATTCCTAGACATAGGAATATGAAGTCCAAATGAAATATGTTTGGCCATTTTAACTTTTGATGCATTGCTTTTCATTTGAGAAACTCATCATGGGTATATCAAAAAGCTTAGATCTTTGTCATAACTGAATATTACTATTAACAAACCATTTTTACTTTTTAAATACAGTCACATACTACATGACATTTTGGTCAAAGACAGATTGCATATACAATGGTCTGCATATACAGCATTGGTCTCCTAAGATTATAATGAGCTGAAAATGTCCCATGACCTAGTGAGATTGTAGCCATTGAAAGGCCATAGTACAATGGATTACTGATGTGTTTGTGGTGAAGCTGCTGTAAACATCCTACTGTTCTAACATTTTATTTTTATCTTAGAGTATACTCCCCCTACATATATATATATTTATAAATATGCAAATATATAATAATATGTAAATAAATATGTATAATACAAATAATATATAATTATATATAATATGGAATTATATATAATAAATATAATATATATAAACATAATATATAGGCAGGTCCTTCAGGAGGCATCCAGAAGAAGGAATTGTTAGGCATTGTTACCATAGGTGATGACAGCTCTATGTGTGTTTTTGGTTCCTGAGGACATTCCAATGGGAGAAGATGTGGAGGTGAAAAATTGAGATATCATTGATTCTCACCCTGTGTCGTTTTAGGCTTAAGAATACGTTTGTGTCTTAATTTTAACAAAAAAGGAAAAAATAGGGAAAAAGCTTATAGAATAGTGCTATAAAAAGAAAATGTTTTGATACAGCTGTACAGTGTGTTTGTGTTTTAAGCTAAGTGGTAAAAGAGTCAAAAATTTAAAAAATAAATTACAAAGTAAAAGAAGGTTACAGCAATTTCAGGTTAATTTATTATTAAAGAGAAAAATTTTTTAATAAATTTATTATAGCCTAACTGTAGGCTGCAGTAGGCTAAGTGTAGTGGATAAAGTCTAGAATGGTGTCCAGTAATGTCAGGCATCCATTCACATTCATTCACCATTCACTCCTTGGCTCACCCAGTATAACTTCCATTCCTGGAAGCTCCATTCATAAGTATCCTATACACGTATATCATTTTTTATCTTTGATACAAAATATTTTTACTGTACCTTTTCTATGTTTAAATACACAAATACTCACCATTGTGTTAGAACTGCTTTCAATATCAGTATAGTAAGATGCTATACAGGTTTGCAGCCCAGGTTTGTACTTGACTACATGATCTAGGTTTGCATAGTACACTACGAAGATCACACAATGACAAAATCACCTAGTAACACATTTCTCGGAACACACCTCCATGGTTAAACATGCATAACTGTATATTGAAAATACCACTTAATCACTTATTGATTCCGTATTCATTGATTACTAAAATGGTTAGGAAATTGATAATTTTCATAACCATGCAATTTCATGTTTTGTTAATTTTGTTACCATTTGAGGACCCTATTCAGGAGTCCTTGTCTCTAGAATGACTAAAATAGTTTTGTTCACCAATAACACTTGGCATATCACAATGCCTTATAAATAGTACATATTTATCAAGAAATATATTGATTTAAGTGTGAATTGATTAATAAATGCATGGATGAATGAATAAATGTAAATATCAGTCTGGCTGGCAAAAACATCAGAATTTTCATATACGGTTCCACAAATGGCTGGCATGAAAACATTTAAAGTTAATATCACAGGTTAATTTTTCTCAGAACATTTTCTTTTTAAATTTTTTTTCAACTGACAAAAATTATGTATCTTCATCATGCACACATGTTATTTTGAAATATGTATACTTTACAGAATGGCCAAATCAAGCTAATTAACATGCATTACTTCACATACTTTTCATTTTTGTGTGTGATGGGAACACTGAAAGTCTACTTTCTAAGCAGTTTTCAAGAATATAATATGTCTATGTGTACAATAAATCTTTTGAACTTATTCCTCCTGAAATTTATTCTCCTTTGACTAATAGTTCCTCAGACCTTCAGTTCCTCCAGCCCTTAGTAACTACCATTCTCTTTTCTATTAACGAGTTTAACTTTTTTAGATTCCACCTAACAGTGAGATCTTGTGGTATTTGCCTTTCTGTGCCTGGCTTAATTCATTTACATAATGTCATCCAGATTCATTTATTTTGTCACAAACAACAGAATTTCATTCTTTTTTAAGGTTGAATAGTATTCCAATGAGTATTCATACTACATTTAAAAAATCTGTTCTATTGATTGACATTTAGGTTGATTCTACATGTTGGCTATCATGAATTACTGCTTCAATTAACATGGGAATGCAGATACCTCTTTGACATACTGATTTAATTTGCTTTGAATATACACCCAGTGGTAGGATTGGTGGAACATATGGTAGTTCCATTTTTAATTTTATGAGGAACCACTGTATTATTTTGCATACTGGCTATACTAATTTACATTACCACCAGCAGTGTGCAAGTGCTGTGTATTTTCCACACCCTCTCCAAAACCTGTAATTTCTTGTATTTTTGATAATAGCCATCCTTGCAGTTATGAGGTGATATCTCATTGTGGTTTTAATTTACATTTTCCTGATGATTAGTAATGTTGAGCATTTTTTCATATACCTGTTGACCATGTGGATGTCTTCTTTTGAGAAATGTCTATCCAGATCCTTTGCCCTATTTAAAATAAGGTTGTTTTCTTACTAACAGAAATTGAGTTGAGTAATTTGAAGTTCTTATACATTTTACATATTAACTTTTTATCAGATGTATGCCTTGCAAATATTCTTCCCATTCTGTAGATTGCCTCATTACTCTGCCATTTTCTTGAGTATGCAAATGCTTTTTGGTTTGTTGTAATCCCACTTGTTTATTTTTGTTTTACTTGCCCATGCTTTTTGTTTCATATCTAAAATATTCATGCCCAGAACAATGTCATGAAGCTTTTGTCCTATCTTGTATTCCAGTAGTTTTACAGTTTCAGATCATAGGTTTAAATCTTTAGTCCCTTTTGCATTGATTTTAATACCTGTTGTAAGACAAGGGTTCAATTTCATTATTTTGCATGTGAATATCAAATTATTCCAACACAATTTATTGAAGAGATTGCCCTTTCCTCATTGTATGTTCTTGGTACCTTTATTGAAAATCAATTGACTGCAAATATGTAGATTTATTTCTGGGCTTTATATTCTATTAATCCCTGTCTCTGCTTTTATGCCAGTACCATGGTGTTTTGATTACTCTTGTTTTGTAACGTACTTTGAAGTCAGGTATTATGATGCCTCCAGCCTTCTTCCTTTTGATTAAGAGTGCTTTGGCTATTAGGAGTCTTTTCTGGCTCCATACAAATTATAAGATTTTTTTTTCTATTTCTGTGAAAAATGTCATTGGAATTTTGATATGTTACTAACATATGTGTTTTGATATGTGTTACTAACTAGCATACTTTTCTTTCAGTTTGAAGAAGTTCCTTCAGCATTTCTTTTTTTTTTAATCTACCATATTTTATTTTTATTAAACCTTTTATTTTATTTTGTTTTTGAAGACAGGGTCACACTCTGTTGCCCAAACTGGAGTGCAGTGTTATGATCTCAGTTCATTGCAACCTCAACCTCCTAGGCTCAAGCAATCCTCTTCTACTTCAGCCCCCCAGGTAGCTGGTACTGCAGGCACACACCAGCAGGCCTGGCTAATTTTTTTATGTGTGTGTATTTATTTTTTAATTGTACTTTGGACTCTGGGGTACATGTTCACATCCTGCATCCTGCAGGATTGTTGCATAGGTACCTACATGCCATGGTGGTTTGCTGTCTCCATACCCTCCCCAACCCCATCTCCTACATCAGGCATTTCTCTTGGTGTTATCCCTCCCATCCTCCCTTCCCCCTGCTGTCCCTCCCCTCCCGTCCACCCCCTCCCCAGACCTAGCCCAGTGAGTGTTGTTCTCTTCCCTGTGCCCAAGTGTTCTCATTGTTTATCACCTGCCTATGAGTGAAAATCAAAAACATGCAGTGTTTGATTTTCTGTTCTTGTGTCAGTTTGCTGAAAATGATGACTGGACAAAGAAAATGTGGCACATATACACCATGGAACACTATGCAGCCATAAAAAATGACAAGTTTGTGTCCTTTGTAGAGATGGACGAATCTAGAAACCATCCTTCAGCATTTCTTATAAGACAGCTCTGCTGATGATGAACTCCCTCAACTTCTGTTTGTTTGGAAAGGTCTTTACCTCTCTCTCTTTTCTGAAGGACCACTTCTCCAGTTGCAGTATTCTTGGTTGGTTTTATTTTTGTTTTATTATTTGGTTTTATTTTTTTATTTTTTATTTTTTTAGTACTTTAAATGTATCATCTCAGTCTCTACTTAGAAATCCACTGTTAGCCTTATTGGTACTTTTATGTGTTTCTGGTTTTATGCTTGCTTTTAGGATAATCTTTTTGTCTTTTGTTTTTTATAGTTTTCTTATAACATGGATTAGGCTAGTCTTGTTTGGATTACACCTGATTGGAGACATTGACCATCCCATACTCATATATCTTTTCCCAGATTTAGAAAGTTTTCTGCTATTATTTCTTTAAATAAGCTTTCTACCTTTTTGTCTTTCTCTTTTCTTTTATGAACATCTATGAGCTGAGCATTTGCTCTTTTGATGCTGTAAATCCTGCAAATTTTCTTACTACCTTTCTATTCTTTTTTCTCCTTTGATTGTATATTTTCAAATAACCTGTCTAAGTTTACAGTCTTTCTTGTCCTTAATTCTGCTATTAATGCTATCTATTTCATTTTATTTTTTTCATTTCATTTTTCATCTTTAGAATTTCATTTTGATGTTTTAAATTTCAGCCTCTCTTACATTTCTCATATTGGTTACTTATTTTTTTTCTTATTTTATTGAATTGCTTCTCTGTGTTTTCTTAAAGTTTGCTGATCTTTCTTAGAATAATTATTTTGAATTATTTATCAAGGATTTAGTATATCTCCATTTCTTTTAGTTCAACTACTAGAAGATTATTTCATTATTTTGGTGGTTTTATGTCCTCCTAGTTTTTCTGGTTACCTTCCATTGATGTCTGTGCCTTTGAAGAGTAGGGGCTTACTCTAGTCTTCACAAACTGACTTTTTCTGGAACACCTTTCACCAATTAGCCTGTCTAGAGATTCTGGGCAGGCCATCTGGCACCATCCAAGGGAATGCTTGCTGCTAATATCCTTGAGTAGGCCCTGAGTCAGCAGGTGAACAGACACAGAGCCTGTATCTGTGGTGGCCAGCTTGAAGCCTGGTTCTTAGAGGCTGGCCTGGCTCTGGGGTGAGTCTTGGGCATGAGTCTTCAGGGACTGGACAGGTGCTAAGATGGGCCTAGTCCCTGGATGCACTGTAATGGGCCTGAATCCTGAGTCCATGGGGGCTGACCTGCTGTTGCAGTAGATCTGGATCCTGGGTCCATGGGAGCAGGTCTGAGTCCTGGTTCCCAGTGGCTGTCCTGGAGTCTGTGTGTATAGTAGTCTTGGCACCTCAATCCACAGGGTTAGACATACATTAGGGTTTACTGGGGTGGGCCTGGTCCCGGGTCTGCTGAAGTAGGCCTAGACCCTGGGTCACTAAGGAGAACATAATCACACCTACTTTATCCACTTAAACACATAAGAATCCTGATATATTACTAAGTATCTCAACTAAAATCCTGATATTACTAAATATCTCAACTCCAAAAATGTGGCTCAGAACTCCTATCCATCATTAATATATTTACTAGATACCAAGAAATAAATAGATTATATATATCAATACTACAAAGAGATAAAAATTCGTAAGATTATAACAGAGGCAGATTACTTGATGGCCCAGTTAAATTATTTGAAATCGGGTTGCTATACAGTTCTCTCTCCATAATTTCTTTAGACCTGCTGCAGTGAAACCTTTGTTATTTTAGCCTTTCTCACTTTTCAATAATAAATATTAGTGCTCACTACATTTGGGCTGGATTCAGAATCAGACATAAGGGACTTTAATTCCTGGCTACAGCGTCACTGTCAAGTCAGACTCATGGCTGTTACTGGGAAGTCACACTAGAACATAACTTCTGTTTCTGAAAAAATACACTGTCCCTTGGCTTTCCTTGACCAAGGGTAGAGTGAATTAGAAAAGAATATAAGGATAGAATAATTTCGAGAGTAAAGACTTTACTTGTTTCTGTTAGCAATGGTGGACCCAAGTTGGTGTAGCCTAGAAAACTCTCTATTATACAGAGACGTATGTACGAAACCTCTCCCATATAACCTGGATCATGGGTAATGTCATATATACCTTGCTTTTGTCAGATTGTCTAGGGAGAAGACTCTAAGGCAAAAGTAAACTTGAAAACAATTTATTAGTGTAAATATCTGTGAAAGAAGGAGGAGGGGAGGCCTTGGAACCTGAGAAAGCCATCAGAATACACTGCGGGTATGAGTCTATAGGAAGGAAAAAAGGAAGGAAGAGAAGAGTGAACACATCTGAGACCACAGGCGCAGTTATAAAGAAAGTTCAACAATGTCCTCCGAGAGTCCTAGAATCCAAGTTTCCCATTAAAGTAGTTCTGTGTCTCATAGGAACAGACCTACTTTTAGTACCCCTGCTGTTCTCAAACATTGTCTGGGAGTAGCAAATGGAAAGCACTGCCTTGGCATGAATGTGGAGATAAATTTCAAACAGTAGCTGGGGCCGTGGGTCAATTACTCTGTCTGCAGGGAGTGATCTAAAAGGCATCCTCATGGCTGCCACATATTTTACAGTGTGGTCTTTGTTTGATGACTGACAAAACATAAACTCTTTTCTTAACCTAAAACCCCAAAATACTGTAACTATCGACCAGTTTCTAATTGAGGACTAGTAAGCTTATAGCAACAATATATTCTAAGTTACTTTGCAGTTTAGTCACTAGAGAAAACATCTGTTGTATATCAATAAATCATATCTATCCCAAGTATTCCCAAATATTCCCAAATATTTTCCTAAATATTCTTGAACACAGATTATATAACAATATAATTTACCATTTTCTACAACAGAAAATTTTGCTTCTTCTCATTGTTACATAGTTTAAATCATTTTTCTATCAAGTCTGACATCCTGAAGCTATTGCAAAACCACACAATCAGTTATTTATGTATCCATTTGTTATAATGAGTTTTATTATTTTTAAAGTCACTTAAATTACTGAATTTGATGACAGATCCAGATGCTCTATACACAGGCAAAACTATTTTACACCTATAATGAGCACATTTTACAAGAAAAATATCACACATTTTAGTGTCCCTGAGCATACTTAAGACCTAGTTATTGGTTACTTCAGCAAAGGTCAGTGCTGTATTTTCAGCCAATTTATAGTTTGCTTGTTACGAGTCTGGGGTACTTGTTACAGGCTGATGCAAAGCAGAAATATGTTTATAAGTTTATTATAAATAAGGGCAACATATAAAAGTAGCATATATTCCATGTCTTATCACTAAATTTATCTGAGTAAATTTAGTGATCGTATAACATGTAATACTCAAGAGGTCCTGTTTGTTTGCTGCTAAAAGTAATTGGCTTTCAATTGTGATAATATACAAAGGGCATAGTTATAGAGTGTAATGGAATTTGGTAAAGACCTCGTTATGTCTCTGCTTTGTTCTAAAAATGTCAGACAAATATAATTTTGTTCACAATGGATAAAACACAGAGCACATGTAGCAACAGCTAAAGGCTAAAATTTTTGATTTAGCCTTAGTTAAAAATAAAATAACTACAATCATAATATTGTATACGGAGCATTACTTGAATCAAGTACTGTGATGTTTTCCTTTCACCCTCCCTTATTTCTTTGTTTTCTTCCTTCCTTCCCTCCCTCTTTGCTTTCTAATTATTCATTCAACCAATTATTTTAGTAATGTTGAGAAGTAAAGCTATACTATGACTTCAAATCCTTGGCTACTCATTAAGTTTCTCAATCAGATAAATAGGAAAAGTTTGCAAAGCACTTATAATTCTTTGTAAACGTTGGAATATGATGGACAAAGATGACTTCAGGAGGCTAGCCCATTTTGAAATTTTTATTTCGTATGCTGTTTGTATCCATAATTGCCATTCTTCCCTTTATGTTTACAATGAGTAAGATATTCAATATTGCTACAACACTTGATTTAATTTCCCAGGAATGCAACCTTCAACTTGGAGGTTTATGGTAACTACAAAAATTGTATAACATGGTTGTTTTAACAAGTGTTTTTGTTCGGTGAAACTACCAAAAAATGCATCTCAATTGGGCAATGAATTGACTCCCTTAAGCTGTAAGTGAACTTACCAGCTTTATGTTGATTATTGTACCACTCTGCAAATAAAGTCAACAATTTTGTACTAACTAACTCTAGTCTGGTAGCTTAGCATTAGCCTTTAGCCCCTTTGAAATATGGATTGCCTCTAGCAATATAGATTGCTTGTCCAATTATATCAAACGTAATTAGAAGTTCAAAAGAAAAGGGCAAAAAAGCCCTTAATTAAACTTAACCAAACTAGTCAAGGTAAGACAAGTGACGTGTAAATACCTTTACATCTGCATGAAAATGATTGGTTGCTACTGCATCTTCAAAATTAATGCTACTTTAAACAGTTTCTGTACCTGGAATAGCTTTTTTCTCTACATTTTTCTATATATGTAGATCCTATCCATCCTGTTCAAACTTTTCACCAACCTTCTTCTGAGTCACAGAGCTGGAAATAATCACTGCTTTATGTAATCAAGTCTTTCATGGTTATTTCTAATATTCTTAAAAATATATTGGAATCAATTTTGAAATATTACAATATTCTAAAGGCTCATTTTATGAAGAGCATTTAATTTTTAATGCCTTATTTATTTTTATCAAAATATATGAAGGGGATATAAATACATATTTTACGACAACCACTATATATATATTTCCTTTCATCTCCTATTTACATATTCTCTGAAACTTATCTATTTGCATCACTTTCTACTCCTGAAATATGTCTCCTTCCATCCTTAATCCATCATCCTATATCATATGGCTGTTTTCTCATTGTCTCCCTTCCCTTCTTTATTTTAATTATACCAATGATTTGACCTTCATTTTTCTAGGTCTTAGAATACTGATGGAGAAAACCAACATTGCCCTGTCAGGAAGGAAGAGAAAGAAGTCAATGAATATTTTGCGCTAATAATTGTGTCTTATTATCTTTGAAGTCGATATAAACACTTCATTGAGCACCTACTATGAGTCATGCACTGTACCAAGAAGATAACTGAGATGGAACAGTAAACAAGTAGACTCATGCCTGGCTCTCCTAAAGCTGATAGTGTTAGGGAAATTCAGACTAGTAAACAGACAGCTATAAGACATTATAATAATTAGTCTTATGAGTACTTCTGAGGGAAATATAAGGTATAGTGGAGGGATAGAGAAGAGTTTTCCAGCGTAAGATTCTAAAGAGCCTGGGATGTTCAGGAACTGTAAGTCATTCATTTTGCTGGAGCATAGCATCTGATGTGATATTTCAGAGTTGAGTGGTAATTCAGAAACATATCACAAGTAGCCTCACAAAACATACTACAGAATCCCTTCATCACATTTTATTTGAGTATACGTTCTTCCCCATTATTAACACTTTGAAAGCAAAGATTGTTTTACTCAACACATATATTTTGAAGTACCAATCACAACCCCTGACACCGAGTTCTCAGTGTCTTCCTATGAATTTCATTATATAGATTACTTTCCTATTAACAATAATGTATATGCTACATTAGCATCCATACCCACTAAAAACTGTCCTTTGTGACTCAGCTTTCTTAGTGTTTCTGATCCATTGAAATATTTTATCAAATAGATACAGTAATACCAAAGTTTTCTACTTCAGTTACAGCTTATATCATCCATACAAAGAACTTGAAAGAGATAACTTGCCCAAAAGCATAAATTAGAAATGAAAATTACCTATATATATCATGTCTTTTGCTTCATTTTTCCTTCACTGCTTTCCTCCTGCCTCAGAGAATAAGAGGTGGAAAACTGAGAAACTGATATTTAAGTAGAAAACAATTCATTTTACCATCACTTCTCCAAAATCTTGAGATGTTATATCCTAGAAGACATAGTTATCACAAATAAACTTTAGAGATGGTAGTTTCTGTCATCAGAACATTTAACAGTAGATGCTATGAATTATTGCTTTTATGAACTGAATTGGGCCAAATCAAAAAAATTTTCTTGGGATCCAAACAATATGTAGACTCATTAGAGAAGAGATGCTCCAGGTATATATTAAAACCCAAGGTTTAAATTGAAAGTGTTTTCGGCTGAAAATTGGAGTTTCTGATTATAGTCACTTAGAAGAACTGAATTCTAGGCTAAAAACAAATCCTACTACTTCTCTGTAGGCAGAACAACAAACTGAATATATTTCACCTTGGCTCAAGAATGTGTTAAAAAAAAAAGTGAGAGAAAAAAGGAAAGACAAGATTGTCTAGAAAAGACTGAGTATTACTTGTGACATAGTAATTATTTTTTAATTATGTAATTAACACGATTGTCAGTTGTGATAATTGTCCACCACTATTCTCTCTGGCTTCCTTTCCTGTCAAGGTTTTAGTGGGGCATTTGAGCACCTAGTTATACATGTCATTTCCCAGTTGTCTCTTGCTGATAAACGTGGGTTTCTGACTGAGCTTTGGACCAAGCTTGGTATGTAAACTGAAGCTTGTATCCATCATAATTGCCATTATGATGAAGCTTGTGATTGCCAAGTGATGAAGCTTGGTATATATTTGACTTTTGGAACATTTGCTTATAAGGACATATTTTTAAAAAATATTTTTAAAAAGCAACCCAATAACAACTTGGACTAAAATCTCAGAAAATAATTTAATTTAAATAAAATACAAAAAAAAAAAAAAAACAGCTCTCACATTATTAGAGTTTGACAATATAAGATTTTAAATAGAAAGCATTAAATTGGGGCTGGATGCAGTGGCTCATGCCTGCAAGCCCAGCTTTTTGGGAGGCCAAGGCAGGTAGATCACTTGAGGCCAGGATTTCCAGACTAATTTGGCCAACATGGTGAAACCCCATCTCTATTAAAAATACAAAATCTAACTGGAATTGCATTTGGTGGCAGGCACCTGTAATCCCAGCTACTTGGGATGCTGAGGCATGATAATTGCTTGAACCCAGGAGGTGGAGGTTGTAGTGAGCTGAGCGTGCCACTGAACTCTAGCCTGGGCAACAGAGCAAGACTGTCTTACAGGCAACTAAAGCTAAAATGGACAAATGGGATCACATCAAGTTAAAAAGTTTCAGCACAGCAAAGGATACATTCAACAAATTGAAGAGACAACCCACAGAATGGGAGAAAATATTTGCAAAATACCCACCTTACAGGGATAACCAAAATATATATAGAGCTCAAAAAACTCTCTAGGAATAAATCTAATGATCCCATCAAGAAATGGGCAAAATATTTAAATAGATATTTCTCAAAAGAAGACATACAAATGGCAAACAGGCATAGGAAAAGGTGCTCAACATTACTGATCACCAGGGAAATGCTAATCAAAATTATAATGAGACATCATCTCACCTCAGTTAAAATGGCATATATTTAAAAGACAGAGAATAACAAATGCTGGTGAGGATGTGAAGAAAAGGGATTCCTTGTGCACTGTTGGTTGGAATGTAAATTAGTGAAACTACTATTAAGAAAAGTTTGGAAGTTCTTCAAAAAACTAAATGTTGAGCTAACATATCATCCAGCAATCCCATTGGTGGGTATCTACCTAAAGGAAAAGAAGTCAGTATATCAAAGAGATATCTGCATTCCTATGTTTGTTTCAGCACTATTTATAGTAGCTAACATTGGAAAGCAACCTAAGGGTTCATCAGCAGGTGAATAGATAAAGAAAATGTGGTACACATGCACAACAAAGTACTATTTTGCCAGAAACAAATGAGATCCAATCATTTACAACAACATGGATGAAACTGGAGATGATAATTATGTTAAGTAAAATAAGGCAGGCACAGAAACACAAATATCATATATTCTCATTTATTTGTGGGATCTAAAACTCAAAAAAATTGAACTTATGGACACAGAGAGTAGAAGGATGGTTACCAGAGACTGGAAAGGGCAATGGGAGGTTTGGAGGGAGGTGGGATGATTAACAGGTACAAAAAATTAGAAAGAATGAATAAGACCTACTATTTGATAGCACAACAGGGTGACTACAGTCAATAATTCAGTGTATATTTTAATATGCCTTAAAGAGTGTAATCGAATTGTTTATAACGTACAGTATAAATGCTTGAGGAGATATCCCATTTTCCATGATGCACTTATTTCATGTCACATGCCTGTATCAAAATATGTACTTCATAAATATACACACCTACTATGTAGCCACAAAAATTAAAATTAAAAATATATAAATAAAATAATAAAAAATGTTTTGAAGAAAGACAAGCAATAACAAGTATTAGTGAGGATATGGAGTATATTAGTCCATTGTCATGCTGTTAATAAATTAATGAGGGCATGGAGTGTATTAGTCCATTCTCATGCTGTTAATTATCCAGTCTCATGTATGAAACTGGATATATAAAGGAAAGAGGTTTAATTTACTCACAGTTCAGCATGGCTGAGGAGGCCTCAGGTAACTTACAATCATGGCAGAAAGAGAAGCAAGCATGTCCTTTTTCACAGGGCAGCAGGAAGGAGAAGTGCCAAGCAAAAGGGGGAAAGCCCCTCAGAAAACCATCAGATCTCTTGAAAACTAACTCACCATCACAATAACAGAATGGAGAAAACCACTCCCATGATTCCATTTTCTCCACCTGGTCCCTTCCACGACACATGGTGATTATGGGAGCTTCAGTTCAAGATGAGATTTGGGTGGGGACATAGCCAAACCATATCATGGAGTTAAGGAAACCTTTGTACACTTTTCTTGGGAATTTAAATTAGTACAATCATTATAGAAAATAGTATAGAGTCTCCTCACATAATTAAAAATACAATTACCATTTAATGTAGCAGTTTCACCTCTGGGTATGCAGTTAACTCTTAAACAACATAGGTTTCGACTGCAAAGATCCACTTAGACATAAGTATTCTTCAACTTCTGCCACCCTTGAGACAACAAGACCAACCTTTCCTCTTTCTCCTCCTCCTCAGCCAACTTAACATGATGAGGATGAAGACCTTTATAATGATCCACTTCCACTTAATGAATAGTACATACATGTTCTCTGCCTTATGATTTTCTTAATAACATTTTGTTTCTCCAGCTTACTTTATTGTAAGAATAACTGTACATAATACACCACATGAAATATGTGTTAATCAACTGTTTATTATTTCAGTAAGGCTTCCAATCAATAGTACACTATTAGTAGTGAAGTTTTGGAGAGTCAAAAGTTATACATGGATTTTCAATTGCATGAGGAGTCAGTGCTTCTAAATCCCACATTGTTCAAGGGTCAACTGTATATTCTAAGGAAATTAAATCCATGTGTCAAAAGCATATCTGCACTTCAGAGTTCATTGCAGCATTATTTACAGTCGCCAAGATCATCAATGGATTGGATTTTTAAAATGTGGTATATGTACTCAGTGGAATGCTATTGGGCGTCGGTAAAGAAAAAATCCTGTCATTTGCAACAACGTGAATAAACCTAGATGACACTATATAAAGGGAAGTAAGCCTGAAACAAAGACAAATACCATATGATCTCACTTATATGTGGAATCTAAAAAATTGAACTCAGTGAGAGTAAAATGATAGTTTCCCGGTGCTGGGGCAGCAGCTGTATAAGAAGAAAGCAAAAATTTACGTGAGGCTGAGTTAACACCTTTTGCATATGCACTTGCAACTAAAAAAAAAACTGAAAATATAATTTTTATGAGGATAAAGGCAATTCACACGAAAACTAAATAAAAATTTTTCTAGAAAATACATGATTTACCTTTCATTATTAAAAATAATTTTTAAAATTATATCCCTCAAAAGTAAGGATCAGAAATAATTTTCCACTGCTAGTGTTATTAACATTCATATGGCATTTGGAGATGGGCCATTTTACAAATTTTTCAACTTGAATGTATGCTATTTGACAAAATATATCAAAACCATAAACATGTACACAACTGTAGACCTGGTTATTTTACCATTAGGAAATATGAGATGTTTACCTATAAGCTCGTGGATGTGTCAATTCTGTATATAAAAGTGAAAAATTGTAAAATACATCTATATCAAATATAGATTTATATAGATATATTTATGATCAATTATTCATTCCTACTGTTAAATGTTTAAGTTATTTTACTTAGAAGTAATCATTCCATATTTCCTAGTGATGAAATTACTGTGTCAACAGTTAAGCATATTATTATGATTAATCTTGTAAAATATCTTCTGAAATAGTAGATAACTTGTACAAACCACATTTCTGGAAATTTTTAAAGAATATTAAAAAGGCTCACACTAGTGTTGTTCTTGTAGAAGAATGATAAAATGGACACAGTGAGGTTTTATAGCAGAGAAGCCTTTTCATTTGGATACTATAAAAACGTAGTTTTTGTTATTGCTGGATTCTGAGGGGGCAAGTAGAAAAAGAAAATAAAAAAGGAAAATTCATAAACTGAAAAAAGTGATATTTTCATAAAATGGGAGAAGATAGGGTCTATTGTATAGGTGGCAGGGCTGACCTTGGCATAAAGCACAATCCACTCACAGTAAATAGAGGGAAGGCAAAGTGTATGTTCACTGATGTTCCTACGTAAGTTGATGCAATATGAGGCCTTTTGTGGAATATATTTTGTGATACCGCCTTTTTTAATCAATGAAATAGGAAGTAAAGTCATCAACAGAGTGTGAATATCTGAGAGGATATGGAAGAATTTTGAGGAATGAAGAGAAGCTATAAACTTGTTGACAAAGAATGAGTTAGAATGGAAATGGTTCAGAGGCACCACTATACAGAGTTATTTGTTTTGTTCTAGCCACAGGTACAGCTGTTAATGACAGAGAACTGGATTCAATCAAGACTGAAGTTTTGTCAATGGCTTATAAAATGGAAGAAGGGAGTTGAGACTGTGTGCCAAGGAATGATTAGAATAATTGGTTAAGTGATGTAAGCAGGTAAGGAAAGAAGCAAGAAATGCTTGAGCTAAATCAGTTTCAGCAAAGCACTTGCACACCTCCGCAATTTGTATGTGCTTCATCCATAAATAGTACAAATTTGAAGCTATTGGTTGAGGTGATGAAATAAGCATATCCTGAAATAGAAACTAAAAGTAATGATTTATTTTTTTTCTAAAAGTGATGAGTTCTTAGGGTTTCATTTTTAATAGTTTGTTTCTCAATATATTTTATATATACCACTTATTGATATAGTTTTACTTGAAGTTTTAGAAGTTTTACATACAAACTTTCACTTTAACATAATTAATGAAAATATTGTTGTCTTAGTATGTTTGGGCTACTATAACAAAAATACCAAAGACTGGGTGACATATGAACAAGATACATTTATTTCTCACAGTTCTGGAGGCTGAAAGTTTAAGAGTAAGGGGCCCAGATTGTCTGCTGACAGCCCACTTCCTCGTTCACGGATGTCATCTTTTAAATGCATCCTCACTTGGCAAAAGGGGCAAGGTAACTCCTTGACATTTTTTTTTTTTTAAGGGAATTAATCCCATTCATGAAGACTCTTCCTTTATGACCTAGTCACTTCCCAAAAGTCCCATTACCAAATACCATATGAATTTAGGTAATCTATTTTCAACACATAAATATTGGGAATAGGGCACTAACATTCAGTTAACAGCAATTGTGATGCTAATAATCTCTCAAATACCATCTTCTCTGCAAGAAGTTCTTGAATGAGCTAAAGCAGCATGATCTTCTGGTCACACTGTATGATAATACATCAAGTACAGCACATTTCACTACCTAATAATATCTCATTAGCTAATTCGTTAACAAGTATATTGCTGTCTTTTCTTACTGCCTTGGGAGTTCCTTGAGGCAAAATAATCTGTTCATTTGCTGCCATATTTCCATTGGCTAGACTAGTGTCTGGCTTCTAGTAGATAATTCAATTTTTGATAGACTAATATTGTTAGAATGTATATGTTTAGAAGGAGGTTTAGAAGAGAGAGACACAATTTTAACAACGTGTCTATTTGAATATAGATTTATAGGTGATTTTCATTTTCTACTTTGCATTCCTATGTCATGCCTCATTCTTGAAGTGAGATGGCATTTCTTCTGAAAAGGAATTTTCATCCATAGATTCATGAAAGAACTGGGAAGGCTCATGAGAAAAAAAAATACATTTTTTTTACATATCTACACATGTTTCATGCTTTGGGGCAGTCAAGTATGCCTACAGATTTTTAACCTAATCTTTGAGTTTAGGAAAGGTTAGTCAACTACATATCGCTTGCATATATTGCATGCCAAATTCTTGGAACATTATTCCAACTCACGTTGATAGTAAACAGTGAAATCAGATAGCAAAAATACCTCCTGACTTGTGCCCTAAAGGTAGTGTCTCAGTTAGCTCTAAAAACTTCCTAGATCCAAGTTATTCTGCAATAGATATATACCTCAGGCTAAGGATGACTTGGTCAGAGGGGATTATCTCCTCACTTTATAATAATTAACAGTAGAAGATTGATGCTTGTTTCAAGGGTCTCTGGCTCACAGGATCTGGGTTGGTAATGTAAATGGCATGTTTATTTGTGGCAGAATTCTGGTTCTAGGAAAGCCACCTTTTTTTTGCCAGCTCAGATCTGGTCAAGCCAGGACGTGGTTGCATTTAGAAAAATAGACCTTCATTAGAGCTATAAGGTCAAGGGTGCCTACGGCTTGGTTGGCAGTGACAGTAGAAATGGAAAAATGTATCTAGCTCAGCTACCAAACCAGTGAGAGAATCTTGACTCAATGGAGTAGCCAGTGAAAATGGCAGTGCCCGCAGAAACTCAGGACAATGGGCATTGCTAGCGGCAGTTCAGGGTAGGACTATCCAGGGATTAATAATAATATATGCAAATGTGGAGGCATAAATTATTAATGATAACTGAAAGTAACCTAAAACATTCCTTTGCTTCCCAGAACCTCTACTTTCTGATCTGTGAAGTGAATAAGTTCTTCATCAGTTGATTATGATTAAAAACCATACTATATGTAAGCAATTAAAAGGATGTGAAACAGAACACACTCAGTTAAATATTTGTAATTATTATAATCATTATTAAAGATGTAAATATACATAAAGGAAGTGGATATAGCAAATGCATATGCAAATATTGATATTGATATAATGGATGTGTATATTCATTATCTATTGCAAAAATATAGATACATAACAAGCAGTGAAAAAAATTGGGTCTTAAACAACAAGTATTTATTAAACTTGGGCATTAGACAGTTAACTGGCTGATTATTCTTGGCTGGGCTTACTTATGTCTCAGTGCCCAGGTGGTGGGTCATCTCTGGTTCCCTTTATTGGCCTCTCTCCCATGTCTGGAGCTTAGGCTGTGATAACTGGAGCAACACTGTTGTGATTCACATGGTATCTTATCCTGCAGTAGACTAGTCTGAGCTTGTCATGTCACAGGAAGGGATTCCAAAGAAATAAAACAAGTACACAAGGCCCCTTGATGTATAGACTCAGAACTGGGCATCCTATTGGCCAAAGCAAGTCGCAGGGCCGCCCAAAAGAAAAAATAAAGAGGCCAGGTGCAGTGGTTCACGCCTGTAATCATAACACTTTGGGAGGCCAAGTCAGGTGGATCACGAGGTCGGGAGTTTGAAACCAGCCTAGCCAAGATGGTGAAATCCCGTCTCCACTAAAAATACTAAAGTAAGCTGGGCATGGTGGCAGGTGCCTAATCAGGAGGCTGATGCAGGAGAATCCCTTGAACCTGGGAAGTGGAGATTGCAGTAGGCCAAGATCATGGCACTACACTCCAGCCTGGGCAACAGAGCAAGATTCCATCTCAAAAAAACAAGAAAAGAAGAAGAAAAAATAAAGGAAGAGCAAAAGGGACCTAAAGTGTTTGTTACTGGGCAAAAGGGAGGTTACCGATTGTAACTATCCATGCAATCAATCTACCCCCAACAAGTTACCTTCTCTGGGTAGGGATTCTCTATAAAGTCATCATTTAAAAATTGCCTTTATATTTTATATTTTATCAATTTAATCCAGTGAACTTATACTTTAAGATCTGAAAAGCAACAAAATATTTAAAATAAGAATAAATGCATAAGTATTCCATTGTAGGGCAAGTTTTTAAAACTGAAAAATAAAAAATTAAGTGACATCAATAATTGAAAAACATTAGAAAAATTTTAAAAGGAAGTAAGAGAAGGTAAAGGATGGAGTGGGAAGGTATGTAATTTGATTAATAAACTATATTTTCTCCCTGGCAGTAATAATATACTTCAGCACCTAAAATTCACTATCATCTGCTGCCATGCTAAATGAATAAATCTCAGCTAAGTACCACCACATACCTGAGATATTTATGTGCTATATTTATGGATAAAATAGTTTTGAAAGTATTAGGTGAAAAAATAGTTTCCTGAAATAAAAATCACAAGTAATTTAAAAAATGTAATATCATGATTCTTTGTAACATTAAATCAGATATCGCTACAGTAAATGAGAAGCAGCCTCTTATTTTACAAATGTAACCTATCCGGAAGTGAGAAAAGTGCAGTCTGGCCCTGGGTTTGTCTTTAAAATAATGACCTTACAAAGGAACTTTTCTTAATTGAGGTTTAGCTGTCATATTTGTAAAATAAGAAGTCTACATTAAGATTTGAAGTCATTCTTATGCTTAACATTGTCTTCTAGAATTTCCCTACAGATTACTTAAGTAAAATGGGGCCCTCGAGAGGAGAAGCATTTGCAGGAACTCACTAGCTAAAAAGGGCTACATAAACTTTGACAAATACCTTACTCTCTCTGTCTCTCAATTTCCTCAACTATAGATAAAAATAGTGGCAACTTATAGAGTTGGTGGGAGGTTTAACTAGTTACTTAATGTTAAGTATCCAGAGGAATATTTGGAGAATAACACAAATTTTCATCGTATCACTTTGGTGGTAATTCTACCCTCTCTCCTACCCTGATCCCTGTCTATTTGCTCTGCTCTGTTCCTGTAAAGCACAACTCCAGAAAACTTCATGAGTTGGGCCCCTTGCTAGTTGCTCCGCATTTGGTCAGCCAATGGGAGACACTGACAAGAGATGAGAAAGTGAGAGGAGAGAGACTTTGTGCCGTTTCTTCCCTGCCTGAATCCTGATGCCATATGTCTGCCAATTGACTATAATTTCTGTCATATGGCTACCCCTTTTAAGGTTTCGGCTCTCATTGGGTTGAACTAACTCTATATTGTCCTCTTGACTCATCAACCATAAAAGCAGTACTCAGTTTCCCTCCATTGTTGGCCTCAGGTGCTACAATATCCCATCTCTGTTTTGTGAAACCTACTCAAGCTCCTCATTGAAGTCTCTTCATTTGAACCACGTGAATAGAATTGTGTTTTCTATCTGGATCCCATTTCATAACTGTACTGAATTTGTGATTCAGACATTTTTATTAACAATTTACTAAGGGAATATGATGAGATCATTTGTTCTCTGTTCTTTTTATCAGTGTTAGATACAAAGGCTCTGGTCTGACGAATAGTATTTGCAGGAAATGAGCAAGAAAACATTAGGAAAAGATTATCAGAAAGAAGGAGAGTAAAGACACTAAAACAATTCTCATGTTATGCATTGAAGACAAACATGAGGAGGATAAGGAACTTTCTATATGGGAATTAATTTGAAAAGAGTATGATTATAAAACAGACAATGAAAATAGCATCATCTGTAGACTGCCTACAAATGCCAGGTGGAACTTGTAAACACATTATCCTACTTAATTGGCACTACACCTGCCTCCTACATAGCTGTTCTTTCGAGTTATTCATGCTGCCTTCCTGTTTAGTTCCGGACATCTTAATAGGAATCTAGTCAACATCGAATCTTTGAAAGAATTAAGGAAGAAAATGTAAGGAAAGTGTCTTGGAACAGTTATAAAACCTAATAATTATGAAAAACAGATACTTTGTAGTTTTTTCGGTTTCACTGAATACCAAATTGACTTTTGCCAGCCTTGCTAGCTGGATAAAAATGAACATCTGGGCCTTGAAAGCTACGGGCACTTCTCAAAACAAAATTAAGTAATTCCTCGTCTGTTTTGTCATTGAAATTTATTTATTTCTGTTTTAGCTCTTGCCACTTTCCTATAACTATTGGAATATTTATTTTTCTTTATTCGTGTAAAGTTATTCCTGGATATTATAAGGTACACTTTACTCATTTTTTCATTTCTACAAAATTACCTGATCCAGAGTATGTTTTTAAAGTAATTAATGAACAAAAAAGTAAATAAATAATTGCAAGTAAAATTCTGCTGGCTAAAATTGACGCATTAATCAATGATAGAAAGGAATTTTTCAGGAGCTACAAGTCATCTTAAATACACTACCTGATATCATGAGATTGGCCAAATTTATTTAACTCTGAAATACTTGGAATATGTTGATGAACCATCAAAGCATATGTTTATATTAAAGTGGAAATAACAATAATAATCTCATAGATCAATTTCTTCTGTCAGGCACAGATTCATTGTGAATGATCCTTGGTACATCACATTTAATTTATTTTAAACATCAAATGATATGAAATATACAGAACATCACAATTATATGCATAATATATACCCTGGTTCTCAGTTGGTAAATGATGCCTGTGTATCGAAGTCCAAGTGCAGCCTTATGCATTCACACATCAGGTCATCTCTCCTACAACTTCCTGAAGATCTCAGTTCTGGCTGGTGTTTCTTAAAGTCTAACATTACATCAGAATGATGGGAAAAATATTGAAAAGCATTCACCATTTTCTTTTTTCAATATTTAAATCATCTTTATTTACAAAATCCTATTTTGGGATTTATAATTTCATTAAGCTTTAAATTTAGCAAAATATAAGTAAAGTAAGTAAAAATTATACAGTAACAGCAGTTACTTTAAATCAAAGATGAGATCAGTCAAATTATTTTTGAAGAGGGCAAAAATCTTGTCAGGTTTCTTGCTGCGGTTCTGGATGTTCAGTAGCAGGCCCATTTGAAGGTGGAATCAACCCGGAAGGAACTCAATTCTGGAGTGGAGGTGGGAGTTAAAATCCAGGTCTTGGGGAAGGTAAGGAGGAAAACTCCTCGGTGGATACACATTTCTCATTGCACGTGGAGCATGTGGTGGACCTGGGAAATCTCTTGGTGGAAAATCATCTCCAGAAGCTCCCTTTTCTCACAGAGGTGATGGGGGCCCAGTGTCAGAAGGACCCCTGTGAGAATTGGTTAACATACCAGAGCTTGATTCTCCTCTTTCAATGGTAATCTGATGGTCCAGAGGATTCCCTGGGCCCCTTGAGCCTCTTCCTCCTCTCCTTGGAAGCAAGGTGAGAATCTGGGTGGACACCCAATGAAGTTGCAGGAGACAGAAAAGCTCTCGTTTCAGGTGAAGGCCGACCCAATGGTGAAGGGCCATATGAGGAATGTTCTCTGCCAAATGGTGTATTTGGAACATCCAGTGCGTATGGATTTTTTTCTAAAAGTTCAAATTTAAACTCCAGTTCAGTTAATTTTTGTCTGTTGCAAGCATTTTCTTTCCTTAAATCACTGAGATTTCTTTCAGCAGTTTGAGCTGCAAACCAATTATCATGTGTTTTTTCTCATAGGAAATAGTGCGCTTTTGATAATAATGGATCTTTCTCCAATTCTTCTTCAAGATCTTTGGTTCACTTTCTATAGGTCTCCAGATTTGCAGTGGCATGGCTGATCCTTTTGTCTACTTTAGAAAGTTTCTCTTCTGTCTCTAACCGGTAATTTTCCTCTGTTGTTAATTTCCTGCAGAGTTTCATTTCATTTTCTTGATATAATTCGGTCATTACTTTAAGTTTCTGTTGAAGCTTCTGATTCTCACTTTCAAAATGTGTGTTTTCTGACTGCTAAGATGCTTGTTCAACGTCAAGAATTTTGAATACGTTCTGTAAGCTCTTCCTTCATGTTATTAACTTCAGATAACTGAATATAAATTTGGTTTCTTTCTCCTCCTAAGCTTTTGAAAGAAGCATTGAACTTAGCAGCATGAATCAGTTTCTTCAAAGCTCCTTTGGGAGGATGATCTAAGTAAGCACCATTTTCCGATTCACTGTTCATTTCTAACTCCAAGTTCTCACCATCCTTTCTGTCTTCTCCAAGCATAGCAGCCCAATCTTTCATCTTTAGCAAGCATTCAGTCAGAGTCCTGATGTGATTGTCTTTATCATTTAGAACTTGTTCTGCGTGTACTTTGGAGTCTTCCAATGTTATTTTCTGTTTATTAAGTTCACTTACTTGTTCTTTCCATACTTCAGCTTCTTGCAAAAGCTGTTTCTGGCTTTCCTGAAGTTGAGAATTTTCATTCAAAGCCTCTTTTATTGCTATATTCAGTGGTTCTTTATTCATTTGAAATAAAGTCTTGAAGGTCATTTTGGTTTCAGCTACTTGTGATTTGAGGGATTTTGTCTCATCTTCTAGAGACTATCCTTTTGGAAATATCCGCCATCAGTTCATTTTGTTCAGACTGTTTTGATTTCTCTTCTTTTAACTCTTTTACTAGACGTAGTATTTCTTCGTCAAGTTCCACATTGAACCTGTTCGGCTTTTCACAGGTTGCCTCCAAACTTTGTCCTTCTGTTGCCTCCTTCTCAAAGCTGGCATCATTTAAAGATGACTTGACTTCTTGGCCTTCGTACTCTTTGAATAACACTCAGTTTTTCAGGTAGTTGACATTTTTCCTCAATTAGTCTAGACAGCGTTTCAGCAAGCTTTTTCTCTCTTTCCACATAAAGCCAACTCCTAACCGATCTAAAACGTCTCCACAAAAAAAAAAGAGAACAGCAAAAAATCCAGTAGCTGCCCATATCACCCATTCCCATGGAAAACCATAAGAATTAGAATCTGCTCCCGTACTTTGATGCAGTGCTACCACCATCCTGTGTTGCACCTCCAGAACCAGCCTAAAGTATGGCTGAGGGGTAGCCTGGGGCTCCTCCATAGGGCCAAGGTGGCTCTGGTGGTCGCCATAGTAACCAGGGCCTGTGGGGGCCACAACAAAAGTCAGAGAACAGGCAGCCTTCTGTCTGAAACCTGAATCCGCAGTGGGTAACTGGAGCAGACCACTGCAGAGCCAACTGTGGGGGGATCTGGGGAACATGGGGGCTAGCTGGGGGAGATGGGGGGAGGTGGGAGATGCAGGCACCCACAGGGCTCACAGGCCCATGCTGCCTTTTTCTTTTTTCTTTTTACTTTATTTTTAGAGATGGCATCTTGTCATGTTGTCGAGGTTGGTCTTGAACTCCTAGCCTCCAGCGAACCTCCAGCCTTGGCCTTCCACAGTGCTGGGATTACAGGCATGAGTCACAGTACCTGGCCTAAAATTTTTTTCTACTTCAGTACATCCAAAATATCCTGATGAAACAGAATACATATTTTCTTGGGCAGTTATCAAGTGTAACAAATTAGAATCTGTTCAGAAACTACTTTCTTAAAAGTTATTGTATTTCATCAAATCCAAGGTACTATTGATTATAAAACCCAGTGGACTACCAAGAAAATATTTTTGATTAAAGACATGATGTTTTTAGCCATAAAAATTTATAAGACACATCCTAATTCAGAGATATTAAAATATCAAAAACACTACCTCTTAGACCAGGAGCAGCTGCTCGTGCTTGTAATCCTAGCACTTTGGGAGGCCAAGGTTTGCAGATGGCCTGGGCTTAGGAGTTCGAGAAAACTCTAGGCAACAGGGTGAAACCTTGTCTCTATCAAAATAAAAAAAGTTAGCAAGGTATGGTGGTGCACGCCTGTAGTCCCAGCTACTTGGGAGGCTGAGGTACAAGAATTGCTTGAAGCCAGAAGGCAGAGGTTACAGTGAGCTGAGATCACGCCACTGTAAGCTCCAGCCTGTGTGACAGAGCAAGACTCCATCTCGAAATAATAATAATAATAATGTTGCATCTTAGTTGCTGGTAAAATGAAGGCCAGAGACAGTGGCTCATGCCTATAATCCCAGCACTTTGAGAGGCCAAGGCAGAAGGATCACTTCAAGTCTGGAGTTTGAGACCAGCCTGGGCAACATAGTGAGACTCCATCTCATACAAAAAAAAAAATTTTAACTACCAGTCTCAGCAACGTGGCAAACCTCCTCTCTACCAAAAAATACAAAAATTAGCCAGCTGTGTGTAGTCTCAGCTACGTGGGAGACTGAGGAAGGAAGATCACTCGAGCTCAGGAGGCAAATATGTAGACAGAAAGTAGACCAGTGGTTGCCTAGAACTGGGGCTAAGAGTGAAATCACTGCAAATGGAGAATCTTACTGCAACGTGAAGAATCTTTTGAGTATAATGACAGTGTTCTTAAACTGGAATGTAGTGTGGTTGTACAACTCTATATATTTACTAACAATTATTGATTCATATACTTATAATGAGTGAATTTTATAGTATGGAAATTATACCTTAATAAAGTTAATTTAAAAAACTAAATATAAAATAATACAGGATGGCAAGAAGTTGTTGGAGGTATAGAAACAGATTTGGAACTTAACTGATAATTGTTAAAAGTGGAAATGAGTGTGTATGATCTTACTTCACTCTTTTTCTTCATATATATATGATTGCACTTTAGGTTCTGGGGTACATGTGCAAAACATGCAGGATTGTTGCATAGGTACATACATGGCAATGTGGTTTGCTGCCTCCATCCTCCTGTCACCTACATCTGGCATTTCTCCCCATGTTATCCCTCCCCAACCTCCCTTCTCCCTGCTGTCCCTCCCCTATTCCCCACCGACAGACCCTAGTTTGTGATGCTCTCCTGCCTGTGTCCATGTGTTCTCATTGTTCAATACCCACCTATGAGTGAGAACATGCGGTGTTTGATTTTCCGTTCTTGTGTCAGTTTGCTGAGAATGATGGTTTCCAGATTCATCCATGTCCCTACAAAGGAAACAAACTCATTGTTTTTTATGGCTGCATAATATTCCATGGTGTATATGTGCTACATTTTCCTTATCAAGTCTATCATTGATGGGCATTTGAGTTGGTTCCAGGTCTTTGCTATTGTAAACAGAGCCACAATAAACATACGTGTGCATGTGTCTTTATAATAGAACGATTTATAATCCTATAGGTATATACCTAGTACTTGGATTGCTAGGTCAAATGTAATTTCTATTTCTAGGTCCTTGAGGAAGGACCACACTGTCTTCCACAATGGTTGAGCTAATTTACACTCCCACCAACAGTGTAAAAGTGTTCCTATTTCTCCACATCCTCTCCAGTATCTGTTGTCTCCAGAATTTTTAATGATCGCCATTCTAACTGGTGTGAGATGGTATCTCAGTGTGGTTTTGATTTGCATTTCTCTAATGACCAGTGATGATGAGCATTTGTTCATATGTTTGTTGGCCTCGTATATGTCTTCTTTTGAAAAGTGCCTGTTCATATCCTTCGCCCACTTTTGGATGGGCTGGTTTGTTTTTTTCTTGTAAATCTGTTTTAGTTCTTTGTAGATTCTGGATATTAGCCCTTTGTCAGATGGGTAGATTATAAAATTTTTTTCCCATTCTGTTGGTTGCTGGTTCACTCTAATGATTGTTTCTTTTTCTGTACAGAAGCTCTGGAGTTTAATTAGATCCCATTTGTCTATTTTGGCTTTTGTTGCACATAAACATTAAAAAATATATACTTCAGAAGAAATACACACACACACATATGCTGTTGACATTTACAAAATAATGTATTTGGGGAAACATTGTCTTTCTGTGATAACCACCTTAAACACCAGAATAATGCCATGTTTTAATCAGGACACTAAATAAAAGTTCACTATTCAAAATTTTTCTCAATAAAGGAAACAATTTTAGTTTTCTATGAACAATTCCTAGAGAATCTATTCACATGTGAAGTACTTACCATATTCTTCTCCCACAAAATGATATAATGTAGAAATTTTTATTAACACCTTTTACCTCATATAACACTATTCAGTCACAAAGTCTTGCCAATTCCATTTCTGAAATTGTTTCTGCATCCTTGCCTTTACCAGTTCTTAGTTTCTGTAGTCATTTCATTTCCTTAGATTTCTCTTAGTCCTGGCTATTATTTCCTTTTAATGTGCTTACTGCCATATCTCCTGATAGTCTGCCTTAAAGCTCCACCCTTTGCCATTGCACATTTACACTCCAATCTGAGTTATCTTTCTCAAATACAGATTTGGTTGTTCCTAAGTTAATTCTAAAAGCCTTTGCCTTGTTTAGAAAAAAAAATGAGATCATTTTTTGAAAAATTAATATAAGGATATTAACATCTGACAATTGCTGACCTTTTCAACCCAATCCTTGCTGATTCTCTTCCTTTTATTTCTACCATACGTTCAATGACTGCTTCATGATCTATCATCTGGCTCTGTGACTTCCAAATCTATGGCTCTGATCATGCTGTTCCTTCTGCCTAATGTTCTAGAAAGACCAGTGCATATCATTTTCTTTATGGAAAAATTACATTACACAATATAGTACAACTTTTCATATGCTCTTAAAACATAAGAGCATAAGAGGATACCCTTATGCTAACAGCATACTTTTATACTCTTAGATCATGGATTATCTTATTTATATTTCTATACCCAGAAAATAGCATATGGTCTATCATATAATAGAAGTATGGAACATGGGATACTTGTTAATGTAATTTTTGAAAATAATAATTTTACATTTCCTTAAACTTGTAGCTTATGGGCCAGGATCTGGCCACCAAAAGACAAGTAGAGACAATGTGTGGGACTTTCTGTTATGGAACACTTTTTTCCAATTTATTATTCGAATAGTAGATGAAAGACATTCTGCCTGCCACCTTGAACCATAGAACTGGTATCATATCCTGAAGTATTACAGTAACATGAATTTTTAAACCTGGCCTGTGCTGGTGCAGATGACATTTTTAAGCTGCAAGTCTTAAGTTTTCAAGAATACACACACACACACACACACATGTGTGTGTGTGTACATTCATATATTCATATACACACATATGTGTGTGTATATATATTCTTGAAAACACATTTAATTCTTAATTAAATGTGCAAATATTCATATACACATGTGTGTGTGTGTATATATATGAAGATACAATTTAATCTTCACCTCACAAGTTATAAAATATCAAGTCTAGGCTGGGCACAGTGGCTAATGCCTGTAATCCCAGCACTTTGGGAGGCCGAGGCAGGAGGATCACCTGAGGTCAGGAGTGTGAAACCAGCCTGGCTAACATGATGAAACCCCATCTCTACTAAAAATACAAAAATTAGCCAAGCATGGTGGTGAGTGCCTGTAATCCGAGATACTCAAGGAGGCTGAGACAGGAGAATCACTTGAACCCAGGAGGTGGAGGTTGCAGTGAGCTGAGATCACACCACTGCACTCCAATCTGGGCAACAGAACAAGACTCCATCTCAAAATAATAAATAAATAAATAAAAATAAAATATCAAGTTTAGGAGAAATAAGTTTCTAAAATAATACAAGTAAACATTACAATATCAGGAAACATTGTATAGTTTTATCAATGATACAAAACAAAACACAAAAACTTAAATTATAAAAAGTTTCATATATTAAGCATCCTAAAATTAAGAATTGGTCTTTCAAAAAACACAATAAAAACAATAAGAAAGATCAGATGAGATCCAGCACATTCAGGATGGTATGGTAATCATTGCACAATATATATGTATATCAAAATATCACATTATACACATTAAATATATACAATTTTTATTTTTCTATCAAGACTCAACAAAACTTGCAAAGAAAATCAATAGGAAATTTAGCCACATAAGTGAAAATATATTTGTAATACGCATAATTTTCAGAGTACTATTATCCATATTATATATTTTTAGAACTTCTGTAAATCAAAAAGAAAGAACACACAACATATTTAAAGTAACAATAGGTATTTCACATAAGTGAATAAAATATGACTCATAAACATATGAATAGAATTGTGAATGACACATAGTAAAAGATCAGTAATAAATAATTATCAAATGAATAAATAAGTGAATAGAACAGCAGAAATGGCAGAGAAATGGAAAATAAATCTAGCGTGAAATATGTTTTACGTCCAGTAAGTTGTCAAAAGTAGTCTAAAATGTCAAATTTGGCAATGATAAATCCAAATGAGAGCCAAAAGTAGTTTGCCTATATTAGACAACAATTTGGCATTATCTTCGAACTTCACAGTTCTACTTCCAGATACATAGCCTAAGTATGTATTCATGCTCATGTGCACCAGGAGACATGTATGCAAATATTCACAGAACTATTAGTTTTAATAGAAAACACTAAAAGCAACTTAATTTTTTTTTGAAGGCAACAGAACATATAACAAATGGCCGTCCCAATATACACATATACACACCCCCCCACACAATTGATAGCATACCATAGTGAAAATGAATGACATTCAGCTACCTTCAGTAAGAGTTACTCTTGAAATGCAATTGTAAATGAAGAAAGGCAAGTCACAGGAATATAGATAGAGCAGGCTTTTTGTTTTTCTAAATAACCTTAGAACAAGCAAAAACAACCAATATAGTATTGAGAAATGCCCTTTTATGTGTCAAAACAACTTTAGAAAAATGAGGAAATTATAAACACAAAGTTCAAGATAGTGGTTACCTCTTTAGTGAAGGAGTGTATGCTATCCTGGAGATATAAATAAGTAGTTCAAACAGTGTTAATAATTTCTCATTCTTATATGGTGGATTCTAAGATGTTTGCATATTGTTATAATATGTAAGTGACAGCTACTTTACCAATGTGCTTTTGAATCAAATATAACAAGGTAAATTTTTTTTATATAGACAATGGAAAGAATTGGATTCCCAAAAAATAGAAAAAGAATGTATCCTTCCCTCAAGTTCTTATTTTCTTTCATGATTCACACAATCTTTGTCATCTATCCTTAATTCTAATCTCATTTAAAATAATCTAAAACTTCCCTAATGTATAAAAATTTGACATCTTTTTATCTTTTAAGTTATTGAGAATTCCATCACCTAATGGTTACTAAAGTCTGTATATCACAGAAACTATAAAAATGTAACTACTAAAACAGTTGTTAAATTAGTTTTAGATATCCAAGGGTTGAATCTTTCCAGTCCTTAGGGAGCTGGCTGTACTTTAGAAGTAGGGGCAACAAATTCAGGAAAGGAGCATCAATACCTGATGAATTCATACTTTCATCATGTTGCTGGACAAGCTCCAGACCAATATCTTTATACTTTAAGATTTTATTTATTCCTGATAAAAGCATACAGCATTAATTCAGCTCACATTCTTGAAAATACATACTGTGGCCCAAACAATATGATTGGCTCTGGAGTTGTAAAAATATATTTTTATGGAATATACAGTCTACATTTTAAATTGCACATTACAGCCAACATATTTAATTAAAAGGATGCAAATTATTATGTAACATGCACATATCTCAGCAGAAAAATTTTACACCTATGATAAATATAACAATCTCTATTCTAGGATGGGAAAACAGTAAGATATGTGTAGTTCTTTCTAATTTGGAAAAAGTCTTCTCTGTGTTTTTACCAAAGTTATTTCTATGTCCTTGATTAATCTTTATTCCCCACTCCAAAGCTTTAGCTTCCCATTTTTTGTTTATTGTTTGTTTCTGGTTGTTGTTTGGTTTTTATTTCCTATAATTTGGACTTCTAGAAATTAATAGTATTAAAGAATTAAGAAATTGTTAGCTACTCACACTTGCCTTGTCCCCACATGCATTGATGACAAAGCCACAGTCTACTTAAATAGAAGAGGGAGGCACTTAGGAGGAGCAGAGTATTGGGATTAATGTGCATACGAAAAGAGACAAAACATACTTACATCTTGTTAGATCTCTTAGGGAACATTCCATGGGGGTAGGGTGGCAGTGCTTGAGCCCTCCAAGCAAGTACCTTCTTACAGTATCTTTTATTAATGTGAATACACAACTGTTCCTATAATTGAAGATTGTAGACCGTAAATCACAGATAATTTTACGACATTATTTTAATGTGATTGCTTCACTTTTTTTGCACAAGTGCTGTTGGAATTAAGACAGAGCATTTGCTTGTAAACCATATAATGTTAAAGAATTACTATTATATTCATATGAATAGGAGGCAGGGAAATACCAGGTAGAAAAGGGCAGGGTCCCTGGTGAGGGCTCCACCCTCAAGTCTGGACCCATGGCCCTGAGGGAAAACATGCATTCCTGTTTTCCTGCACAAATATTGCCTTTTCCAAAACAACCCTGGCACATCACACACCCCCATCCCATACCCATAAAAACCCCAGGTTCCACTAGCAAAGTGGAGTAGTGTAGCAGAGAAGGAGAGAAGAGAAGCCTCTGAATGTCAAGAGGAGAAGAAGCTGGACACTGCAGTCTATCTTCAATGAGAAAGGTGTTTGGATGGGGATGGTCAGAGAGGAGTTCAGCCTGCTTCATTCAGGGATGGCCAAACTCCAGGAGAAGACCATCTTACCACTCCATCTCCTTTCCAGCTCCCCATCCCACTGGGAGCCACTTCCACTGCTCAATAAAATTCTCCACATTCACCACCCTTCAATTGGTTTGTGTGACCTGATTCTTCCTGGATGGTGGACATGAACTCGGGCACCAAGAGGTCAGGTGCATAAGGCTGTTATCCTGACCCTCCACTGAGCTGGTTACCACTTAGTCATCTATGGATGGCAAAGCCAAAAGAGCACACTGAGGCTCCAGTGCTCACAGGCAACACCTAGACACTGCCTGGCAGTGGGGGGCCAATATGGGATTTGTTTCTGCTGGTTCCCAAAAGCACTCGCCACACTTCTGCACCTGCTCACCCGCATGCTCCTTCTCTCTCAAGGGTTTTAAGAGCTGTGGGCTGAGTAAGTGAGTCATTTCTTCACAAGTTCTGCGAAGGAGTCAAAGGAACTATCATGTCTCAATACAGAGATCCTATTGGAGCTATTAACACAAGTATTCTTCCTGTCTCACCCAGATGAGAAAATCCAAGTACTCCTCTGGGTCCAAGCTGCTTAAATCACAGCCACCTCTCTCTTCACCATCAATCTGAGCTACATAGAGTCTGGAGTGGTGAGAACTGCTAATAGCCCTTTTATCTTCCTTAGGCACAAGATCCTTTTACCTCAAATGAGGTTTCACTATGGGGCAGCAAATGGAGGAGGCTGCATTAAAAGTCTGTTTTCTTGTCGTCAGAGATATTGTGTATATGTTCACAAAGGATGGGCCAACTCAGAGGGAAAGAACCTGCTCTTGGTTTCTTTTTTGAATTAGGAAATCAATTTTTAATCACACTAAATCAACAACTAAATATTTTATAAATAATTAATTTAAATTGTTATATGTGCTAGAAAGAAAGGAAAAAGTACAAGGTATTAGAAACTTCAGTAACAAAGAGATTTAAATAAATTTTGGGTTCTCTGAAAAATGTTTAAGCTTGAAATTAAGATATGCTTGCATTTTGCTTATAGAAAAGTAAACCACACAGTATAACAGAGAGAATCTACAAATCACGCAATTTTCTCCAACTCTGAGAGAAGCGAGTGGGATGCCTTTCTCAACTCTTCCTTTCCCTACATTATGAAAAAGTCATATCAAACCACTCTTCCCTCTCAAGATTGAAGCCTCATCTACTGTAGCCAGCCCTTTTATATTACAGTATATTTTCATATTTGTTTCTACTAAGGTGATGTTTGTCGCATAAAAATCAGATGTTTTTTCTTATTCATTTGCTTTCCTTTGTTAGAACCTCATAGTTGATACCTGATACAAAGTAAATTCTCAATAAATATCTAGTTAATATGGCATTGAGTATCACTTAGCTGTTCATTTTCACCACTACATTATTCATCATTTTTACATAGAAGCTTACAAAATACTTCTTCATAATACAAAATTACAGTAGTCAGCTACAAAGTGATCACCATACAGAATTATTTGACATTCATCTATTCAAAATGACAATCACTGATCCAGAATGTAAGACCTTCCACCATTTTTCATCATTTTAATTCCAGTTATATTGTTATAACTTATCAAAGTCAGAAATACTGAACAAAAAGGTACAAAGATTTAACTATTGCTTTTCAGATTCTCAGCTACATTCTATACAATATATATATGTTTCATTTTAAAATTTCTCATTTATATTAATCAGAAAATATCATCCATGATGGTTAGATTTTAATTTTAGTACTGCCCTAAACCTATCTAGAAGTCATTCAAATTTAAATCATTATAACTGTCTACCAACACTTTAACTCCACATCTGTGATTTGAAATCATTTAAAAATTTCCTCATTGTACACTATATAGTGTTGATACATTCATTAGTGCTCGTTATATAAGATTTTCTTAATTATTAAAACCTCTCTGTATATCATGATAAAACATGTATCTTTTAAAAATCCTCTTTGAAAGTATAAAAATGTACATATTCTAATATTTCTAATAAATGATACATCTCTGTGAAATAACTTCTAGTGAAGTAATTTTTTTCAAAATACAAAAAGTCACAAAAATTTTGATTTTATTTAGTATAATTCTACAGCTCTCCATCTTTGATGCCCCTTCAATTACTTTTTTCTATCATAGAGTAAATTTTGTGAAGAATTAGTATTGCTAAACTAAAGATCTCCCTTTTATCAGGGATGGTGTTGTACAATCAGCCTAACTCTCTGTCCTTGGACTCACACATATCTGAATGTGTTATCACTTGGACAGTCTTGTAGCATCAGACTCAACCCAGACGCTGAGACTGTACAGAATTTTCCTTATCAGCAAGACTTGACTTAACTCTGAATTCAAGTACTGAACATGTATTCATCAAGTCAGTTACGTTGCCGGTCCTGTGATCTTCAAATTTGGTTTTCCTAATTGCTTGTTTCTTTTTACCACTACTGCCACTCTGAATGCTGAATGGCACTCTAGTAAATGGCTCCTCTAATTGAATGATGACCCCATTCCCTTTGGAATACACTGATAATTTGCTCTTAATAAAGTTTCTGGGATGTGGACTTCAACCTCAGACCTCGGCAAAGAACCAGGTGGCCATGTATCCCTGGAATTAACAATGAAAGTGTATCTGTGGATTACATCCTTTCTAGACTTCATTAACTCCTCCTCCTAGCCCTTTAGTGAAATCTTTCCAGATCACATTTCCTGTCCCATCAATTTTATCTTTACTGATTAAAATGTCTTGTCACTGTGTCTAAATCAATCTATTTCTGTTGAGTTGTGCTTCATTATCAAAACATTTTATAAGCAGAAATAGTAGATAGCTAAAAAGGAAAGTAGCAGGAAGAGGAATTAGCAAAGAGAAATGAGGCAGCACATTTATGAAGCCTTGAGTTTCAAAATTATAATTATTGACAGTTTTCTCTATTGTATGTCACAAATCACATTATATTTCTAAATTAGTCTTTCTTCCCATGTCATGAGCCATTTAAAGACTTAGAGGCTTAGAGGCTTTCCAATGTCTAGACTCATCTTTTCCAATTCATATTCCATATAACCATCAACATGATCTTCCTAATTAGCAAATCTGACCTGTTCCTTGGATGGCTCTTATTTTTGAACGATGACATGCCAGTTTCTTGATGTGACAAATAGCCCCCTCAATGAACTTAACTCAGCTCCTTGTTTCTTCTGACCTACTACAGTCTTCCCACATTTTATCATTCAAAAATTCCAAACTTTCTCCACATAGCATTTGATTACATCTGTGGTATACTGTGGTTGGCTCCTACAGGCTCTTACTGGCACATAAAAACTAACTGCTAAATATTTAAGAATTTTGTCAATCATTATAAAATAATTTGGCAGCTCAAAGTTAGTAATGTTGGAAATATGTACTATGGAAATTAACAAATGCTACCAGTCAGGGTTTCTTCCCTCTCAATAGGCAGTTTACCAGCACTGAAAATTGCTCTGTACTTCGGGTGACAATACCCTAAATGATGTTAGTGTTCCCATGTCCTTCCATTAAGAGGCCTGAAGAGCAGAGATAAAAATGGAAGCCAGAGAAAAACCTGCAAGACCAGTCCTACTTAGTGTATACAGAAATGCTTAGTCAAGGTCCTGTGATGGAAAAAAGGGTACAAAAGTATAAATGAAAATTTAAAAACTTGCACTATGAATAAATATAACAGTTATAATAGCAATAAAAACAAAAACTCTTTCATTTGGAGATTATATATGTATGTAAATTATTTTGCTGTTGCACCAGAAGTTAATTAAGTTTAACTACAATGTAGCTCTTGTTAAATATTTCTAAATAAGATAATTGATTTTTGATTTGTACCTCACAACATAATGTTTATACAATATAGTATTCAAAATGATACTCCTACTTTATCTTTTATGGGTTAAGCCTGTAGTGAGTACATGTCATAACATGACTAGTAATTCTTTCCATCTTCAGACTTCAATACTTATATTTATTATGGCTTATATAAGAATCTCCAATTTCCTAATGTGAAAAACATAAGTTCTGCATGTATATGATGAGTGTTCACTGAGAAATTTTAGATTTGTGATTGTTTAACTTAGGCAGTAGGTGTATACTCACTTTTTAATCCTTTTGTTATTTGGAAAGGTTTAAAGTAAGGGAATTAGAGTAACTTTCCTTTCCACTACATAAATCATTGACAAAAAACTGTTTACAAAACACAGCATATATATTTACTATAGAAAGTTTTCAATATTCTAGTGTAGGATACAGTCCTAAAGATATCCTGAATTTCAGAGTAGATTTATTAATTGAACTGGATAAATATTCTGGGTTTAAGTTTTGCAGTCTTTTAACCTCATGCTATAACACACTCAACAGAGATGATATACTTTATTATTTCTTTACCTAGTAAACATATCCAGAAAATGACAACTTCTAAACTTTTAACTTTTGCCCTTATTGATAATGTAGGTATGTTAATCCCTTCTTGTGTTACTACAAAATCATACTAAAGCTAGGTAATTCATAAAGAAAAGAGATTTACTTGGCTCCTGGTTCTGTGGACTTACAGGAATCATGGTGCTGGTGTTTACTTCTTGTGAGGCCTCAGGAAACCTACAATCATGGCGGGAGACAAAGTGACATATGGTGAGCATGGTAGCAAGAGAGAGAGAGGGAGGAGATGCCATACTCTTTTATCAACCAGATCTCAAGTGAACTAACTCACCCATCACCAAGCGGATGGCTCTAAGCCATTTAGGAGGGATCGATCTTCATGATCTAATACCTCCCAGTAGGCCCCACCTCCAGAGCTGAGGATATCAACATGATATTTAGAAGAGACAAACATCCAAACAATATCAGTAGGTTATATGTAATACTTATATTGGCCTGTTAACTTGACACATGACAGACAGGAGAGAATAAATGATAACCAGGATAAAAATTATCCAGAGCTTTCAAGGTTTATTTTATGTATGCTTAAGATGATAAAATACATAGAGCTTATTTTTGAGAAGCCCTGTAACTGACCCAAACCCATGCAGATTTCCCAAATTGCAGGGCCTTTTAATCTTTATATAGCATGTAAACATAATTTTAATTGCTCTCAAAGATCATAACAAGCATCCTAGGCATTTCCTAGCATCAGTGACATGCCACAAATGATGATGAAAATACATTTAAACATTGTGTTTGATTCCAGAAATGAATGAGCATCCAGGCATTGACTATGGTGAAATGCTTTTTCCTTCCACAGAGACAATTTTTAAGAAGGACCTGAAGGTTATCATGGCTTAGGGCCTCTCTGACTTCCAAAATTTTACAGATTCCACTCACTCTTCTCCAGATCTTCTCATTTAATTGACTTGAAATTCACTAGTACATTCAGTCATCAAATACTTATTAAGCACTTTCTATGTAACAGGCATTTATCTAGGCACTGGAAAATCAGACCAAGAATGCTGCCTTCAAGAAGTTTACATTTTGTTGGAGGAAAGACATAAAAATGAATAAGTAAATAAATAGGTAAACATATATACATTTAATATGTGGTAGAAATAAAGAATTACCATTTACAATTTAGTCCAGGCACCGGCTTCTCTGGAATGACTTCCTTGATGACCCTGGTCTGTCTTCCGTTCCATTCCTAGATACTCCCCCTCCTTTCACTAAAACAGCAATTCCATATTATTGTCAACATTTCTTTAGATTTGTCTCTGCCAGGTAGACTCCAAGAAGGCAAGGATCATATTTTCCCAATATTATTTTTCGAAATGACTAGCCCAATTCATTGGTCATGACATATATGATAAATAGCTATAATTTATTGAGTGCTTAGTAAATTCAAAATACTATTCTAAAACCTTTACATTTGTATCAGTTTTCTATTGCTGCATAACAAATTACCAAAAACTTAGTGGCTTACACAACATACTTTTATTATTTCATAGTTTCTGAAGGTCAGAAATCCAGGCACGGTTTAACTAGGTTTTCTGTTGAGGGTTTCACAAGGTTGCAGTAATGGTGTCTGCAGAGATGTGTTTTTAGCTGAAGACTTGACTGGGGAAGAATGTGCTTCCAAGCTCATTGATGTATTGGCAGTATTCATTTCCTTGCAGCTATATGACTTAGGGCCCTGGCTTCCTACTGCTATTAGCTGGAAGCTCCTATAAATTACTACGAGTTACTCACAGTGTCCTACAATGTGACTCTTTCTGTACGCAGTCCATAACATTGATGTTTGTTTCTTCAAAGTCAACCAGTTATTGTCTCTAGTCTGCTAAGAAAAAATCACATAAGGGAATGTAGTCATTTCCCATCATCTTTGCCATATCCTATGGTTAGCAACACATGAGAAGTTCCTCCTATGCTCACATGGATGGGATTTCATAATGGCATAATGCACTGCGGGCTGTCTGAGAATTTGCCTGCCATACCATGTATTGTCTCATTAAATCCTCACAACTGTATAAGGCATAGGCTATCATTATGAAGTTAACAGAGCCTAGGACACCAGCTAGTAAAAAGCCAAGTCAAATGCATGTTCACCAAATTTATGATTGAAGTAGAAAAAAAGTAAATGAATGCATTTATGTTGATCCAGCTTTTCCCATTACAAGCAATATGAAATGCACCTGTGTAATTAATAAAAATCTACTTGTCACAGCATGCTGCTTAAACTAAGAATCTGAGAAAGGATCAAGTACTTGTGTCTCATATGCCTATTTGGTGGAACAGAAGCAGGAATATCCTGAGATACTTAATTCACTTTATTTCAATTTCTTCACTTTGATTTTGTGTGTGTGTTTTTATGTATTCAATTCCAATAACTTAAAATTGTTTGTAGTATTAATCCATTGATACTTAATTCACTTTATTTCAATTTCTTCACTTTGATTTTGTGTGTGTGTTTTTATGTATTCAATTCCAATAACTTAAAATTGTTTGTAGTATTAATCCATTGTAAAGTCATTAAATAATTTGATATCATGTTGCATTATTTTGATAGACTGATTTGTTTATGCATTCATTCATTCATTCATTCATTGTATACCTTCACTAATAAGAATATTACTTCTTTGAGAGCTAGACCTATTGGTTTTAAACACTATTGTGTCCTGAGAGCCTATCAAATAGTAGGCACTTAGTAGGTACTCAAAAAATAACTTTGAATGACTTGACTGAATCAAAGAAAATAACATACTCAAACAATAATTTCAAATTTATTGTCATTGTTTTTCTTTTATTCTAATGTTTTTGTTGCTACTCTTTGCTATTGTATTTAAAATCCAAACTGTATCTAGAATAAATTAGTGGAATTAATTCTCAAGCTTCATTTGGCTTTAATGCACCATCAAACAAAATGTATTTTGAATTTTTTCTGTTGTTTAAACATCACCAGCATTTAATTAAATTTCAGATAGCTAATGTTGGAAGGAATGTGTTGCTTTGCCAAAATATAATCCACATAGATTTAAAGAAAAGTTGTGTTTTCCCGTGTTGGTTTAACTCTGAAGGTCTAACTTATAAAGTGTTCCTCTGATCTCTGAAGACATACTCATTTTTATGATGTATTTCATATAATCAAACTAACTAAATGATTTTGGAAACAAGATTCTGACAGCATTTTTTTTCCCTCTCTTCCATTTTCAGCTAGAAAATATCCAAATCATTTATCTTGAGGTAGATCATTCTTGTAGCTTATAGCAATAAACTCATGGCTAACATATGGTGTTATTTAGCTGTGTAACAGAAAAGATTAATCAAGCAACAAAATGTCATTATAAAAAAAAACATTTTAAACTGAATTTTCTTTTCACTCACTTATGGGCATCTAGCCAAACTCATCTGTAGCTGACTTAAAGAAGCACATGTGGAAATAAAAAGCCAGACTCTTAAATTATCAGTGGCATTTGATATATTTGAGATGCCACACTGGCTTCTCATTTCTTGTGAAATGTAAATATTTCCTTTTAATGAGAAATTACATTGTCGTTTTAATTTTCATGTAGGTATGAAGTGAATTTTTTTGGTGTTCATTAAAAAGAGTAATGTCACCAACATTGCCAACAATAGTCATGCTCAACCTCTTACTATTGGCCACTCAAGACTTACAGTAAATGATTATGTCTTCTAGGCCTCTCTGAAAAGGGAAGGTTTTAACTCATGAGAGGGAGAACTTACAGGAAAGACTTTAATAAATGATGTAACTTACAAAGACTACTTTGGCCTTATTGAATCTCTGGATATGTTAGAATTATCTTACCATTGGGGCAAATACTCACTGGCAGGAAAAATAACACCTTATTAACAATAGCTATTATTGTGTTTTGAATTCATATAAGTACTATTGTAGTTAAATTAAAAGAAAATTTAAAAAATTATAGTAGCTTTCCATCAAATTTTTAAAAACTTTAAATGAAACAGTAAAACAATAGTGTAAGGAATGAGGATCCACTACTGCTTTTGATATGAAGGCTTTACACTTGAAATATTAATAACTGTTGCATTATCTCACGCCTCAAACAGAAGAAACTAACATTAATCACATGCTAAATTTTAGGTAAGCATTTTACTTATGAATTATTGAGTCACCTTGTGAAGTAGGTACTATTTATCTCAAGGCCCTGGGTATGAACACAGACCTGTTTCATTTCAAAGCCTTTGCTTCTCCAGTTGACCTAAACTGTACAGTTTCTGAACCAATTTAACCTTTGTCTTATCTATATGTATCCTCAAAGACTGTAAATTTTGTTTCATTTTTTTTTTTTCTGAGATGGAGTCGTGTTCTGTCACCCAGGCTGGAGTGCAGTGGTGCGATCTCAGCTCACTGCAACCTCTGCCTCCTGGGTTTTCAAGCGTATCTCCTGCCTCAGGCTCTCAAGTAGCTGGGATTACAGGCATGAGCCAATGTGCCTGGCCAAGACTGTAGGTTTTCAGCAGCTTTTCAGAACTTATTAATGGTGCTCCCATTTTATGGGGGTCATATCATAACCTATTTGTTTGTTCTGGTTGTATATTTATGCATATACATCTTCAGTTTATAAATTGAACAAGGAACACATTCTCATAACTTTCTCAAAACCTGCTTTATATGTGACACATTAATTTGGAATACATTTGTATAAATTAACATGCTAAGTATGTAAACTAAAATTCAGACTAGCTAGCAGTATGAATTCCACTTCATTTATATTTCCAGGGCATAAATTAATTTTTTTTACTGAAATAGGACAATCCTTCCTTAATGAGTTTTATATTAAAATAATGAATGTAATGGTAAATAGGAAGCCACAGAGATTGTTTACACTGGTAACTGTTCATAAAATTAGTATTTCTTTAGTTCCCAGGGATCATAGCTAAATCGTTTATTAGCAGACACAAACAAATTAATCTGTTGGAAGAAAATATAAGCACCATATCCTTTGAAATTTTCATGCATGATAAACACTACGTTATTCTGCCAAATTTATACTGAGCAGAGAGTAGTACTCAGTCCTATTCAACAAATGTGTATTAAATGTTTACCATTATTCTGATAAATATTGTTTCCAAAGACATGAGCTTCTGACCTCAAAGAACATAATATCTATTACAGAAAATAGACAAGAAATTTTTTAAGTGAGTCCCCTAAGGGCCTAATATTTCTATAAAAATGATGCAAAGTGCCATGAGAATTTAAAGGTGTGAGAACTAACATTGAGTTGAGGTAATTAAGAAGTGCTTTAAATAATGTCTGCCATTGAGATCTATCTTTAATAATGTGTCTTCATGATATGAAGGTAGATTGAGAGAAAGGTCATTGCACTATGGGTATAGCTTGAGCAATGATATAAAATTAAAAGCATTTATTACGTTTGGGGGAATAAATAGTAGCATTTGACTACAAAACATGTCCTTCATTATTTTACCATAATTTAATGTGTGCTTACTATGTTTTAGGCATTCTTTTAGGGACTGGGAATATAATAATGAACAAAATAGTTTGGTTTTCTATGATGCAAGATAATAGACCTACAAGAATGCAAATAATTGAATGAGCCATATGAAGCAGGTTGACAAAGTAGAAGAATTCAGTAACAAGGAGTCTTGAATTCAGCTTAGGTTGTTGTTTATAATTAGGGTTTAATTTAATGCTTTGAAAAGTTGTAAGTGATAGGGTAGTCACTATGGTATATAAAAATTAGCATATGGCTGTGTATGATGCATTAGAATTGAAGAAACAGCAGTGAAATCAATTAGAAGCCTGCTACAAGTGGTTCAGGCATACGTCACAAATTAATCCAATGGCTATAGAAATGGAAACATAAACAATTGTGTGAAATACATTAAAATAAAAAGTTTATGAGTCTTTCCAACTGACTAAATGTGTGGGAATTAAAAAATATAAAGTCTTAAGTACTAATATCTAATCCTTTAATATTGGAGAAAGAATTGTGACATTATCTGCCCAGCCAAAAAATAATCAAATGATGGTTTAAAAGTCAAACAGAATAAGAACCATAAATAAATCATTTAACTTTAGATTCAGAGGTCATTTCTAAGGTGAATTTTTGAAATGCAGTAAAACTAACAAAGATAGATGCTGAAGAACACATACTATATGATTTAATTTATATAAAGATCGAACAGGAAAATCTCATCTACCATGGTAAAGATTATAATATTATTCTTGAGGGATGGTATATAAAGGAAACTTCTGAGGATGCCAGAAATGCTCTAAGTTTTGATCTAGGTTGTTACAAGGGTGTGCGTATGTAATAATTATTTTAGTTATATACTGAAGATTTGTGTAATTCACTACTAATAGCTTAAATAGCAATTAAAAGTGAATTTTTTAAAAAAGGAAAAAGGGAAGGAAAGAAAAGAAAAGAAAAAATAGAAATCTGGCCCATAAAGGTTTTATTGAACAATGGATCCAGCTTCACGTAAAATTAAGCAAATTCCCAGACCCAAAAGTAACGTATGTTACTAAATTCCCTGTATTGTTTATGTTAGTTTAGCCTACATATTCTGCTACTTGCAATATAAAGCATCCTAAATCATAGAAATACAGGTAAAAAGGCCTAAGTATCATTTTGCAATTTGAATCATAATTTAAATTATAACTAATAATTTTAAGTAATATTAAATATTTTTTCATATTAAAAATAGAAATTCAGAAATTCTATGTATTTCATGAATTCGACTTAATGTTATAAGGCAGGCTGTTTATTATTTGACAGTATTAGAGTGTAAGGACAAAAAATCATAAAACTGTTAAGTACAAAATATCATCATCTCTAGTTGATTATATACAAAAGATATGTTCATATTATTATTGAACAATAGATATTCACATAACAGTTATTAAGAACTAATATGAATAAAATGTTCAGTATAAATTTTAAAATACAAAACACATGAAATTATGTGTATATATACATGTTTATATATATATATATATATATTTATGTAGAGGAAATTATCAAATTAATCTGTAAACAATATATACCAAAGGAAAACATGCACAGAGATTCTATGGAAGTCGATAAAACTGATTTTAAAGGTGCTTATAAAATTAAAATATAAAATAAGAAAATACAGCAACATGAAAATAAATTTGTTTAAAATATAACAATATAGAAAACATGTTTATATTTAAACAAGTATGGTGAAGGACAGAGAATAAAATCAGTATAGTAGAATTAAACATCTAGAAAAATACAGATTTACATGTGGTACATTGTTACATGTATGTACGTCAAATCAAATTATTAGGATTATTCAACAAATTGGGATAGAGTATCTTTTATTGTTGTTTTCATTGTTGAAGGGAGCTAATTAATCTATCAATTAATGCCATGTAAAGAAAAAAGCATATAGATTTAAGACCTATTTTTCTAGCATATGAAATTATTAATAACAATGCAAGATATGTTTGTTACTTGGATTAGAAAGTCTTTTTAAAATAAAATAAGCAAAAGCCATAACAAAACAGAATAGATTAATCATCTTACATTTTTCTACAAATCATGTCTAGCCAACAAGAAATGTCATGACCCACTTCTAAAACTATGGGCTAATACATAAAAGGATGTGAGTGTGTTTGTATGTGTATGAGCTGATCAGACATTTAGAGTATGAATAGATCTTTTATTCATACCTTAAGATAACAAAATAAAACACAAAATGAATCAAAAGCAAACAAAATCCACTTCCTAAAATAATGGTACATTAAAATTACAAAACATTTGAACAAATATAATGCCAAGAATGAGAGCCAGCAAACTGAATATTAAAATAGTAATTCAAACAGGATGATATTAATTTTACCAGATAGTTTGAAAAAGCCTTTTTAAACAGCTCTTGAGGCTACTTTTAAAAATTAAATAGAATTTTGGTATTCACTTAGGATGTAGAAAGGTGAAAAAAATGTGATGCCGCAAATAAAGAAGTTGTCTCTAGATGAATTGAAAACATATGAGGCACTAATCATAATGACAACAAACACCAAAACCTAAATAGATTAACTCAAACTATGAAGTAGAGGAATGAAAATGAGAAGAATAAATCCAACACATTGTCTAGAGACAAAATTATCATGAAAAAACAGACTCAGACACACGTTTAATCTGTAAGATAATTTACATTAAATGTCTGACTAATATGTTAAATGCTCTATGAACAAATTTATAGATGCAGAAAAAGCATTTGATAAAATCCATATCCTTTTTATTCATGATAAAAACTCTTGGTCGTTGTGGTGGTTCACGCCTGTAATCCCCGCACATTGGGAAGCCGTGGTGGGCGGATCACCTAAGGCCAGAAGCTTGAGACCAGCCTGGCCAACATGGTGAAACCCCGTCTCTACTAAAAATAGAAAACATTAGCTGGGTGTAGTGGCGGGTGCCTGTAATCTCAGCTACTCGGGAGACTGAGGCATGATAATCGCTTGAACCCGGGAGGTGGAGGTTTCACTGAGCCAAGATCAGGCTATGGCACTCCAGCCTGGGCGGCAAGAGAAAGACAATGTCTAAAAAAAAAAAAAAAAAAAAGAAAGAAAGAAGAAAAAAACACTCTTGACAAATTGGACATAGAAGGGAACTCCCATAACCTGTTAAAAAATAACTACAAAATTCTGCAGCTTAAACGTCCTATTTTTTTTGAGTCAGAGTCTCACTCTGTCCCCCAGGCTGGAGTGTAGTGGTGTGATCTCCACCTCTCGGGTTCAAGCAATTCTTGTGCCTCAGCCTCCCAAGTAGCTGAGACTACAGGTGCAAGCCATCACACTTGGATAATTTTTGTGTCTTCGGTAGAGACAGAGTTTTGCCATATTCGCCAGGCTGGTCTCAAACCCCTGGCTTCACATGATCTGTCCATCTCGGCCTCCCAAAGTGCTAGAATTACAGGCATGAGCCACCATGCCTGGCCACATCATACTTACTCTTAAAGACTAAATGGATCCCTCCTCCTTCTGAGATGTACATGGCAAGAATTTTCATGCTCATTACCTCTAAGCAACATGTGCAGGTATTTCTGGCCCAGTCAATAAAGCAAGGAAAAGGAAAAGAAAAACAGGCACATAGATTGAGAAGAAAGAAATAAAAAAAAATCTTTATTCACAGAAAATGACTGTCTATGTAGAAAACCACAAAGAATCATCAGAAATCTCTTAGAACTGACTGAATTGAGCAAGATCCCCAGGATGCAAAAACACAACAATTTTATTTTCTTTGTATATACTCGCAATAAGCAATTGGAATTCAAATTCTAAAATAGTATCCTTTACATTAGCAATATAAATGAAATATTTATGTATACATATGACAAAATATGTGTAATATTTTTATACTGAAAACTAACAAAACACTATAGAAATAAATGAAGACCTAAATAAATGGAGAGTTAATGTCACATTCAGGAATGGGCAGATTTAGTGTTGTTAAGATGCAAATTCTCCCCAAATTGATCCAAAGGTACAAAACAATCACAATAAAAATCCTGAAAGGATTTTTTATAGACATTGATAAGCTGATTCTCAAGTTTACATAAACAAGGCATTGGAACTAGAGTCGCCAATACAATTTTGAGAAACTACAGTTGGGGTAATTATGCTGCTTGATTCAAGATGAACTACACACTATAATTTAGGAAGAGAGTGTGGTATTGGTACTGGTGAATAGATAAATTAAAGCAACATGAAAGTCTAGAAATATCCTGCACCCGTACTCAATTGAGTTTTGCACCCATTCTGTTTAGTTCGTCTCTGTTTTTGCAGTTATTTGATATGCCTTCATTGCTTACCTTAAGATGAAGATTCTCAGGCAGTGGTTTGGGCAAAATAAAAGGTTTCAGAGAGAATAGACAATATTGTCAGTCAGATAAGGGAAGAAAGCATTTGTGAATAAGAGACTGAACTCCTCGTAATATAGCAATATGTAAATCGTAAAACATCAGGAGTATATTATGAATGGAACATAAGATACGTTTGTGGGAATGGCAGTTGAGATGCATAAACAGCAGTTTGGTGCCCAATCACTAAAAGCCTTTTTTGCTTGGAACACAATGGGGAACTACCACAGGTTTTTCAGCAAGTAGTCATGAAGCACTGTGTGCATGTGGGGTGGGGGAGTACGTACCAAGGATGAGTGACCCAAAAGAGCTGAAGGCAGAGATCCAAGGACAGACACTGCTATAGCCAAAGGAGAAGTTATATCATAGAATATAACATAGATAATATTGCTTTAATACAGCAATAGAAGTAAAAATTAAGTGCAAGAAGAATGGATTTAATTTTTTTTAATTGAGGTTTTATGTTACCTGATTATTCATTGATTATGGAGCAAGGGAAAAGAAAGCAAGAATACGATTTCAGGTTTCTGGCCTGAACAAGATGTTTCTAATTTGACCAATGCTTCCATGAGTATCACTTTGGCAGATACTGAAAGGGGAATAGCTGAAGGATGCAAATGGAAAGGGCATGTGATAATTTATAAGCTTTGAACTTACTTCCAATAAAAAATGTTTTAGGGACAGATAAGTGAAAAATATGAAATAGCCAGCTTAAAATATAGGCCTGACAACCAGGAAGGAAATGTATACTGGCAATGCATATTTTTAGTTTATTCGTAACAAACATTTATTAATTCAGGAAGTATTTGAAGGCCAAGTATGCCATACATGCAGACCATTTATCTCTATTTTGTCATCTTCTTGTTTTCATCAACCCTGTGGAGGAGGCATTGAGGCCACAGACATGGAATAGGTGGCCATGAAGAGTAAAATATAGGTAAGGAAATACAAAGGAGCTGAGGACACTCCTCTTACTATCTCCCAATTTAGAGTGTGCGTGAAGAAAAAGAATCAAGCAGAGAGAAAGTATTTTAGGAAAGATGAGGGAACTGAGAATTTGAAGCCAAAAGTACACAGTGTCAAGAAGGAATGATTAAGGAGCTCAGGTGACTCAGAAAGAGTTAGGTAAAATAAAAAATAAAGAAATTTTGATTTTTCAATTAGATGATTGAATATGAAACTTAGATTTTTCCCACTAATTTGTGATAGTTGAGGCAATGAAATAAATTACTAAATTAGAGGTGAAGCAATTACAGACAATCTATATAGACTGCACTTTCAAAATGTTAAGATTGGAAAGGTGGGACAGAGAGGAAGAGACTGGAAGAGAGATTTTAGTGTAAGCTATACCTGGACATCTTTCTAGTTTTAAAGAAAGGTGACAGTACAAAAGAAGGGAATTAACAAGATTATGTGAAACATACACATTCTAGACCAGCCGAATAAAGAGAATTGGAAGCTTAAGAAGTAAAGGGTAGGTGTGAAAGCAGAAAATATTTTGGGAATCATAGGGTAGGAGGAGAATCATAGATAATACAAAACCAATTTCCAATCCAATCTCAGCATTCAGTTAGAAAGTCCTTAACACCAGAATGCTTACTTCCCATATATTACAGCATTTGAAAAGAAGCATATGAAATAGATCCTTAGAGCTATTAAATTAAGTTTTTAACATATGTTCAAACTAGTTTGAGAGTTGAAGACTATTATTCTTGGCAGATAAAATTAAATATTATAAAATTGTCCTGAATCTAGTAGCAAATGTGGGTCTGTCAAATATGCTTCAATTTACTACTAATTTATACATAGGTAAGGCTTTTTACTTTAATTATTCTGGGTAACATAGTGCATAAAACAGAAATAAGGTATTTGCATAGAATGATTTATTTATACCTTTTAAAGATATACAGTTTAAATTATAATTGTGTTATGGGATATGAGTAAATTGTTTGAAGAAAGCTGTTCATTAAATGATCTTTTGAGACTTAATTATAGAATTACATCTTTAAAATTGTAAGGAAAGGCAATTTGCATTAGTTTCTTGAATTAGATGATTCAATGTAATTATTTAAGTAACCACCTTTCAAGAATAAGATTGAGAAAACCCTGCCAAGCTTTGCATTTTAACTGACTCTAAAACACTCATCAATAACATTGAAAGTAGGCTGACACCCTCTTATAGAACACAAAATCATGACTGTGCAGTATAAGCATATTTAAAACACCTTGGTATTGAAAAACATAAACAGACTAGAAAAATGTAGAAAGAAATACTTAGCATCTGGTGCCACGAAATCACTAAAGTCAGATCAATGAGGCATTTTGAAATTATTTTCCCACATTTTACAAAATAAGTCTTTGATTAAGAGTGATAATACTAAATAGTATGTGACTTCAAATGGACTATATAATATGGCATTTGTGTCGAAAATCTAGTAATAACGTGCCATTCTTAGATTTATAAGTTTAAAAAAAATCTAATGAATTACAAGGATTCCTCCGGGCTTCTTACATATTAAAATATCCCAAGTATGCTGTTAGAAAAATCCAATCCATGTACATAACAGGTCTAATAATTCAATGAGTCCTTTGTATTCTCTATTAATTAATTGTTGCTTCACTCAAACATTGCTCACTTCAGAAAATAAGTACAAGATGAATTATATTTAAGCAAGTTAGTCATTTTATTTATAATAAAGTTCATTTTAGCATAATTTGTTGGTAAGAAATGCCCATATAATTTTCATGGGAATATCCTGCAAAATTACTATTTAGTTTTTGTTTGTTTGTTTTTTTTTTTGAGAGAGAAAATCTTGCTCTGTCACCCAGGCTGGAGTGAAGTGGCACGATCTTGGCTCATTGCAACCTCCACATCCTGGGTTCAAGCAAATATTATGCTTCAGCCTCTGGAGTAGCTGGACTACAGGCATGTGCCACAATGCCTAGCTAATTTTTGTATTTTTGGTAGAGGCAGGGTTTCACCACGTTGCCCAGACTTCTCTCAAACTCTTGACCTCAAGTGACCCATCCACCCCTGGATCCCAAAATGCGGGGATTACAGATGTGAGCCACCATTCCCGGCCCCTATTTACTTTTTTAAGTATTTAAAAGGGACTGTACTTTATAAAGATTAAAAACAATAATTCTGTGTGTTTGATAATTGCTGTATTTTAAAACAGTTGAGCTACAAGTATCTAGTTTCACTTTTGTATGTGTAAATTGAAGACAGTGAAAACTCTGCCCAGATAAAAACACAAATGATTTTCTAAATATTGCTTGTCTCAAGTCTGTGTCTTTTCTATGATTCCAAAATAACTGTTTAGTTAATCCAACTAGTCTGTCATTTAGGAGTTAATAGTTCAATAATTAATATAATGTGGATTAAAAATGAAGATGTTTTCTTGAATTTTTTTTGTGTTCAACAATTTCTTGTCTTTAAAAACCATAGACGAGCAAAGAAAAGCAAAGGCTTTTCTTAGTAGTAACTATACTTAGTAGTACTATATGTAGTAACTATGTGTTTAGTGGTAATATACACAATTAACATTATAAATCATTTAAATTCATATGGACAACATAATGTGGTAATAGTATCTGGAATTGAAAATTGTACAGTTACTAACTATAAGTCTTGCCATGATTACTTACATTGTCAGATTTTTTTCCTTTACTGGATTTTATGAAATTGTAAACAAGTAGCAAACATATCTTTTTGTAAATAAGGAAAAGGGCTGGGTTGGAATGGGGCATAACTATTGGGCACTAAATGGGTTTTGTAAATTAGTGACATTAAACATCTGTTGACAGTATTATTCCACCACTGTATGCAGAAACTTTTGTCTAATTTGGTTCAGATCCCTAAGCATTACTGGCCAACTCAAACAACCTAGGTATTTGAAACAACCACACACTCTAGAGCAAGTCTTAGATTCAAGCTCTGTCTATTCCTAAATATGAAAACTTGGACAAGTGATGTATCTCTGTAATTCAGTTTCCTCACATCTGATATGGATAAAATCTCAGTACCTAACTCATAATACTGTTGTGAGAAATGATTTAGATAGGCAGATAGCACTCAGAACAGGGCCTGGCACTTAGTAAGCTCATAGTAAATGCTAGCTGTTATCACTCTTATTGTTATTTTATGAAAGGAGCACCCTCCCAATAGATTTTTGGTCTATGTCTTAAAATATGTGATAAATTCATAACTTTCACTTTATCTTGCTCCTTTGTTCCTTTCAACTCAAACTGATTATATCTACTGTGTTCATCACTTAGATTAAACATACATAATTATTTATCTTTACATACATACATAATTTATTTTCAGATCTACATTTGGCACTTCCTGATAATAATTCAGCCAGTGTATTCTGGCACTACATCTTTAAACTGTGTGCTTTACCTTGATGATGAACCTATAAGTAACACTTCTATAGAAATAAAACAACCACAATGAGAAAGCCAGGATTTGATAAATTCACTAGGTGGCAAATAAGAACATAACATATGGTGTGTTTAACAGGAATATGTCTTATTAAGGTTAAAGATAGTGAGAGGCAGATTTGTGGCTCCTTCTACCCCAGATAGTAATAATCACATCAAGTCATTCTTCAGTATCAATTTTTAAATTTCATTTGTGTTCTTTAACTTTGAATTTTTTAAGTTGTCAATATAATATATTAAAAATTAATGAGAACAAATTATTATCATTATTAAATAATAATAAATTATTATTTAATGATAATTATATAATGATATATTTTAATTAAAATATGAAGGATCTAATAGACATACACAGAATATTCTACCCCAAAGCAGCAGAGGACACATTCTGCTCAAATGTCTACAGAACATTCTCCATGGTAACTCATATGTTAATTCACAAAAAGAGACAACATATTTAAGAAGAATGAAATCATAGTATCTTTTTCAACCACAATGGAATGAAACTAGAAATCAATAAAAGACAAAAAAGCAGAAAATTCAGAAATATGTATGAATTAGATAATACACTCTTGAACAACCAATGGATTAAAGAAAAAAATAAAAAGTAAAAATTTCTTTAGATGAAGGAAAATTAAAATACAACATACCAAAATGTATGAAATGCAACACAATCAGTAGCAAGAGAAATGCTGTTGTAGCGACACCTTCATTTAAAAAGTAAGATCTCAAAAACCTAACTTAAACCTCAGAGAATGCGCAAAACAAGAGCAAACAACTGAACCCCAAAGTAAGTAGAGGAAAATAAATAATAAAAATTAGAGCAGGAATAAATGAAACAGAGAATAGAAAGGCAATAGGAAAACACCAATGAAACTAAAAGTTAGCTTTTTGAAAAGATTAACAAAATTAACAATCCATTAATTAAAGTAACTAAGAAAACATAAATAGAATAACTAAAATAAAATCAGAAATAAAAGACCTAAAAAAGTGATTGTAACATACTATAATGAACAACATGTTAACAAATTGAGCAACCCAGAAGAATTCTACCAAATACTTAAGGAATAATTAATATCAACAACCAATCCTAATCAATATTTAAAAAAAAACACTGAAGATGATGAAAGACATGCAAACTTATTTTATGAGTTGAATGTTACCCTGATACCAAAGCCAGACAAAAAGATACAGTAAAAGAACAACTTAAATGTATTACAGATGAATGAATAAAAGTAATGTGGCACACACACACACACACACACACACACACACACACCACACACACATGATGTAATATTATTTAGCCATAAACGAGAAAATTCTGCCATTTTTGACAACAGAATGTGAAGGAGATAATCCTCAGTGAAATAAACCAATCAGAAAAGGACAAACACTGCTTGATAATAATTACATAAAGTATATAAAATAGCTAAATACATAGAAATAAAGAGATGAATGGTGGTTGCCAGCAACTGGTAGAAGGGGAAAATGGGAAGCTGCTATTTGTCTTAATTTGTTTGGGCTGTTAAAATAACATAAACTGGGTGAATTAGAAACAAGAGAAATTTATCTCACAGTTCTGATGGCTGGAAATTGTAAGTCAAAGTCACCAGCAGATCCAGTGTCTGTTAAGGGCCTGTTTTTTGGCTCATAAATGGTGCCTTCTTGCTGTGTCCTCACTCGGTTGAAAAGATGAGGTGTCTCTCTCAGACTAATTTTATGATGGTACTAATCCCATTTATGAAGACTGCCTTAATTACCTAATCACCTCTCAGGCTCTACTTCTTAATATTGTTATCTTGAAGTTAGAATTTCGACATAGGAATCTGAGGAGAAAACAAGCATGATATAATTTGGCTGTGTGTCCCCAACCAAATCTCTTGTTGAATTGTAATCCTCACATGTCAGGGAAGGGACCTGGTAGTAGATGACTGGATCATGGGGGTGTATTTCCCCCATGCTGTTCCCATGAAAGTGAGTTCTTATGCGATATGATGGTTTTAAAATATGTTATTTTCTCCTTCACTCTCCCTTCTGCCATCATGTAAGATGTGCCTCACATCGTCTTCACCTTCTGCCATGATTATAAGTTTCCTGAGGCCTCCCCAAGCATATGAAACAATGACTCGATTAAACTTCTTTTCTTTATAAATTACCCAGTCAGGTAGTTCTTTATAGCAGTGTGAAAATGAACTAATAAAAATCATTTAGTTCATCGTATTGTTTAATGGGTGAAAAGTTTCAGTTACATAAAATGAGTAAGTTCTAGAGATCTACTGTACATTTTCTATAGATTGTATTACTGTATTGTACACTTGAGATTTAAGATAAATTTCAAATTAAGTGTTCATACAACCATCAGAATTTTTAAAAAACGCATACGTTCCCCAAATATGCATGTTTAGTACTGATGTAATTTTGTTCTGTGTCCCCACCCAAATCTCATGTTGAATTGTAATCTCCACGTGTTGAAAGAAGGACCTGGTGGGAGGTGACTGAATCATGGGGGTGGACTTCTTCTTGCTGTTCTGGTGATAAAATTCTCAGCAGATCATTTTGTTTAAAAGTGTGTGGTACTTCCGCCTTCACACTCTCTCTCTTTCTTCTGCTCCACTGTGGTAAGACATGCTTGCTTCCCCTTTGCCTTCTGCCATTATTGTATGTTTCCTGAGGCCTCCCAGCCATGCTTCCTGCAGAACTGTGAGTCAAGTATACCACATTTCCTCATGTATTATCCAGTCTTGGTCATTCTTTAAAGTAGTGTGAGAATGGACTAATACAGAAAATTGGTACCAGGAGTGGGACACTGCTGTAAAGATATCTGAAAATATGGAAGCAGCTTTGGAACTGGGTAACAGGCAAAGGTTGGAACAGTTTGAAGGGCTCAGAAAAAGATAGGAAGATAAAAGAAAGTTCGGAACTTCCTAGAGACTCGTTAAATTGTTGTGACCAAAATGCTGATAGTAATATGGACAATGAAGTCCAGGCTGAGGTGGTCCCAGATGGAGATGAGAAACTTATTCAGAACTAGAGTAAAGATCACTCTTGCTATACTTTGGAAAAGAGAATGGAATTATTTTGTCCCTTCTCTAGAGATCTATAGAATTTTGAACTTGAGAAAGATCATTTAGGGTATCTAGTGGAAGAAATTTCTGTGCAGCAAAGCATTCTTGATTTGGCCTGGCTGCTTCTAAAAGCCTATGCTCATTTGTGTAAACTAAGATATTATCTGAAACTGGAAGTTACATTTAAAAGAAAAGCAGTGTGAAAAAGTTTGGAAAATTTGCAGCTCAACCACATGGTAAAAAAGAAAAACTCCTTCTGGAAAAAAATTCAAGCAGGCTGCAGAAATTTGCATAAGTAATGAGGAGCTGAATGTTAATAGCCAAGACAATAGGGAAAATGCCTCCAGGGCATTTTGGATACCTTCACAGTCACTTCTCCCATAGCAGGCCTGGAGGCCAAGGAGGAAAAAATGGTTTCATGGGCCAGGCCTAGGGTCCCATTCCTTTGTGCAGCCTCTGGACATGGAGCCCTGCACCCCAGCCACTCCAGTTCCAGCCCTGGCTAAAAGGGGTCAAGGTATAGCTTGGGTCATTGCTTCAGAGGGTGCAAACCCCCAGCCTTGGTGGTTTCCATGTGGTGTTAGGCCTGTGGGTGCACAGCAGGCAAGAGTTGAGGTTCAGGAACCTTCACCTAGATTTCAGAGGATGTATAGAAATGCCTGAAGTCTGCTGCAGGGGTAAAGCACTCATGGAGAACCTTCACTAGAGCAATGTGGAGGGCAGATGTGGGGCTGGAGTGCCCATAAATAGTCCCCACTGGGGCACTGCTTAGTGGAGCCATGAGAAGAAGGCCACCTTCCTCCAGACCCCAGAATGGTGGGTCCTCCAATTGCTTGTAGCGTGCACCTGGAAATGCCGCAGACACTCAACACCAGCTTGAAAAAACAGCCACAGGGCCTGTACGCTGTAGAGCCAGAAGGGAAGAGCTTTCCAGGGCCTTGGGAGCCCATCCCTTCTATCAGTGTGCCCTGGATATGAGACATGGAGTCAAAGATTATTTTGGAGATTTAAGATTTAATGAATGCAACTGCTGAGTTTTGGACTTGCACAGGGCCTGTAGTCTCTTTGTTTTGGCTAATTTCTCCCTTTTGGAATGGGAGTATTTACCCCAATTCCTTTACCCTCATTGTATTTTAGAAGTAACTAACTTGTTTTTTATTTTAGAGGCTGGTAAGCAAAAGGGAATTGCTTTGTCTCAGATGAAACTTTGGACTTAGACATTTGAGTAAATCCTGGAATGAGTTAAGACTCTGTGGGACTTTTGGTAAGGCATAATTGTTTTTTGAAATGTGAGAAAGACATGAAATTTGAGAGGACCCAGGTACAGAATAATATAATGTGGCTCTGTGCCTCCACCCAAATCTCATCTTAAATTATAATCCCCCTGTGTTGAAGAAGCCTGGTGGGAGGTAATTTAATAATGTGGGTGAACATCCCCCTTGCTGTTCTTATGATAGAGATCTCAGGAGATGTTGTTTGAAGATGTGCAGCACTCCCCACTTCTCTCTCTCTCTCTCTCTCTCCTGCTCTGACATGTGAAGACAAGCTTGCTTCCCCTTCACCTTCTGCCATGATAGTAAGGTTCCTGAGGCCTCCAAGCCATACTTTACTGTACAGCCTGTGGAACTGTGAGTCAGTGAAACCTCTTTTCCTCATAAATTACTCAGTTTCAAGTATGTCTTTATAGCAGTGTGAGAATAGACTAATAAAAATACTGATCTCTTCTTAAATCAGCTTCATTATTAACTAACTTGTGAAACCTTTAACAAACCACATGAAGAAGAAATTCTGGTGTAATTTGATTCTTCTTTTAATTTGAGTTATTTCCAGTTTGTAACCTGCATTTGTCTTATCCTGTATTAGCATCCCTAGAAAGGCAGTTTATTTGCTGCAGTGTCCTTATAATTGAGGTCTTATTCTTTGTCAAGTCACCAAGTACCTTTTTTATCATCTTTATGGTGGTTTTGATTTCTCTAGAAATGCTGAATATGTGCATGATGTGTCTAGACTGTGTCTCTAGTTTACGCAGCCTGTGACTTACATACTGGCAGCTGTATTGTCTCTGCTACAGCCAGAATTTTGAAGTTTGCTTCTGATGCAATAGGCAGGATATTAGAAAAAATTGTTGGAGTCTATGATGAAAATGAATTGTCCCATAGCACTGTGAAACTTCCTGTGTATATCATTAAATATTCTATCACAAGAAAAGCTTACATCATTACTGTTTTATTATTATAGTCAATATTATATATTGTGGATACTCTTGGTCTTCATAAATTTGAATCCATTCTTATGGATAGGAAGAACCAATATCATGAAAATGGCCATATTGCCCAAAGAACTTTATATTCAATGCTATCCCTGTCAAGCTACCAATGACCTTCTTCACAGAACTGGAAAAAACCACTTTAAACTTCATATGGAACCAAAAGAGAGCCTGCATAGCCAAGACAATCCTAATCAAAAAGAACAAAGCTGGAGGCATCATGCTACCTGACTTCAAACTACACAAGGCTACAGTAATCCAAACAACATGGTACTGGTCCCAAAACAGAGATATAGACCAATGGAACAGAACAGAGGCCTTGGAGGCAATGCCACACATCTACAACCATCTGATCTTTGACAAACCGGACAAAAACAAGCAATGGGGAAAGGATTCCCTGTTTAATAAATGGTGTTGGGAAAACTGGCTAACCATGTGCAGAAAGTAGAAACTGGACCCCTTCCTGACACCTTACACTAAATTTAACTACAGATGGATTAAACACTTAAACATAAGATGTAACACCATAAAAACCCTAGAAGAAAACCTGGGCAGAATCATTCAGGACATAGGCATAGATAAGGACTTCATGACTAAAACACCAAAAGCATTGGCGACAAAAGCCAAAATAGACAAATGGGACCTAATTAAACTCCAGAGCTTCTGTACAGCAAAATAAATAGTCATTAGAGTGAACTGGCAACCAACAGGATGGGAAAAAATTTTTGAAATCTACCCATCGGACAAAGGGCTAAGATCCAGAATCTACAAAGAACTAAAACAGATTTACAAGAAAAAACCAAACAAACCCATCCAAAAGTGGGCAAAGGATATGAACAGATACTTTTCAAAAGAAAACATATATGAGGCCAACAAACATGAAAAAATGCTTATCATCACTGGTTATTAGAGAAATGCAGATCAAAACCACATTGAGAAATCACTTCGCCCCAGTTAGAATGATGATCATTAATAAATCTGGAGACGATAGATGCTGGAGAGGATGTGGAGAAATAGGAACACTTTCACACTGTTGGCAGGAGTGTAAATTAGATCAACCATTGTTGAAGACAATGTGGCAATTTGTTAGAGACCTAGAAATAGAAATTCCATTTGATCCAGCAATCCCATTACTAGGTATATACCCAAAGGATTATAAATCATTCTATTATAAAGACACATGCACATGTATGTTCATTGCAGTACTGTTTACAATAGAAAAGACCTGGAACCAACCCAAATGCCCATCAATGATAGGCTGGACAAGGAAAATGTAGCACATATACACCATGGAATACTATGCAGCCATAAAAACAGTAAGTTTGTGTCCTTTGTAGGGACATGGATGAATCTGGAAACTATCATTCTCAGCAAACTGACACAGAACAGAAAATCAAACACTGCATGTTCTCACTCATAGGCAGGTGTTGAACAATAAGAACACATGGACACAGGTGGAGAGGTTGGGGAGGGATAACATGGGGAGAAATGCCAGATGTAGGTGACGAGGGGATGGAGGCAGCAAACTGTATTGCCATGTGTGTACCTATGCAACAATCCTGCATGATCTGCACATGTACCCCAGAACCTAAAGTACAATTTTTTTAAAAAAAGGAGAAGAAGTAAGGAAAATTTGAGGGTCCATGTCTATAATCAGTCAGGTTGTACTAGATTTTTCTGCAGTCCAAACAATTCCAAAATATCAGTGGCTTAATAAAAAAGAGGTCTATTTCTTATTTTGTGTAGCTATCTCTGAACTAGGACTCAGACTCCTCCATGTGTTAACAGCCTTAATAGCCATTATAGCTACAAGTGACACATATTATACAGCTTACACAGCATAAGCACATATTATACTGCTGCTCATATTTTATTGGTTGAAGCATGTCACATGGTTGTACTTAACTTCAAAGAAAGGCTGAAGAGCAATCCTTTCTTGTGCCCCCAAAAAGTGAATGGGAAATACTGAGGAGCATCACTATGTCTAATAAAATGTTCAATTGTTCATGTAAGAGAGAAATAAAAATCACATCATAATTTGAAAGCACTGGGTCAGTCTGCTTAAGCAGTGTGTAATAGACGGAAGAACAACACTGGAAGTTTATGTTCAACCTCCGGAAAATTAGACCTTTGAAAATGTTTTATGAAGCTCAAAAGAGAGGCTAATTTTCGAAGAACCCTAAGGACATTAAAAACTTAAGAAACGTGCAACCAAAATTTTAATTAAAGAGAGTTTAGATGTAGAAGGATGGCCTCCTGATACCACAGACACTAGAAGCCATGATTGAGGGCATTCAGAGCGTATTTAGCTATCAGAGACGTAAGTGGAGTTGAAAGTAGTTAGTGACATTGGAAACATAAAAACTCTTGCTGTGTCCTCGATTTCTTAGAATGAAGAAGAGCAGTAATCAGGTTCTTTGTAAACATTTAACTCTCTGACCAGAGTTTAGGCATTGATTCTTCCCATAACTGATGCCGCCTTGTAAAAAAAAAAAAAATAGAAAAAAGAAAGAAAAAGATATGCACCTAAATCACGATTCTTCTTCCCATATTAGAGCACCTTCACCACACATTATTTTCACTAAAAGTATTGTGGTCACATCCACAACAGACCTGTCTGTAGTAAATGCAGTGAATCTAATTATTCTTAGTCAACCTGTCTAATAATAACTATTCTTATGTAGCTTTCACCCAACCTCAGAGCCTTAAACTCTGACCAAGGATTTTTCTGAGAAAACATTTCCGAATCATTCTTTATGTGTCTGCATTGTTTTTGTGGTGATAAATTTTGTGAACATCATTCGGTTAACATTTGAGATAATCGGTATAAACCTCTGTCTTTCTGAAATTTCAAACTTTCTTGGTATTAAATTTTATCCATATAAAATATTAGCCAGGTAGCAATATTAAATTTTAGGACATAGTCCACTAATCATATTTACCATAACAATCAATGTCCAAATAATAATTGTATCTCATTCATTTTGCCATTCTACCAAACAGTCCTACACAAAATACAGTCACAGAAAAATACTAGGAAAATGAATAAATGAATGAATGAATCAATCAATCAATAAGCAGTGAATGAATACATGTTAAAAATAAGGGATTAAGCATTGCTACTTGATAATTCCAGAAATAATTATTTTATGTTTTAAATTTCACACTCTTTTGAGTAGAATGATGAAATCTCATCTCTAGCCATTCTGCTTCATCCTGCTCAGGACATAAATCTTCCTTTTGTCTAGCATATCCATGCTGTATACACTATTCACCCATTAGTCATGTAGCAGCCATCTTCATTATCAGATAAACAATGTCATCGTATCAACAGTTGCTTGCATTCAAGTAACCCTTATTTTGCTTGATAATTGCTCCAAAGCAAACAAGTAGTGATTCTGGCATATTATAATTGTTCTATTTTGTAATTAGTTATTGTAGCCTCACTGCTTTCTGGCACAACATGTTGCCATTAATCAAAACACATTTCTGTTTATGTCTTTCGTCCACAAATTTATTGGCTTTTCCACCTTAACTAAGCACTTACCATGTGCTGTGACTGTAATTTTTGCAGTTTGAAGTGTAATAGTAAAAGTAGCTCAAATATCTTTTTCCTTTTTCACAATCTGAAGATTTCACAATTTTAATTATGAATAGAAGATTGTTTTCACTGTAGATCTTAGCAACCTCAGCAAATAACTATTTTCATTTCCTTGATAATATGAGAACCTTCATGTTTTCACTTAAATAAAGCACATTACAGCTTCTCTTTGGCATATCCAAATTGCCAGTATCACTGCTCTTATGCTTTGGTGTTATTATTAGGTAAACTAAATGTCACTTGAACGCAAGCACTGTGAAAATCAACAGTTGATTGATAACCAAGATGGCTACTAAGTGATTAACAGGAAGGTAGCTTATAAAGTTTGGATACTCTGGACAAAGGGATGATTTATTTCCAGGGTAAAAAGAAATGTGACACCATGAGATTCTATCATGCTACTCAGAACAGCATGTAATTTAAAATATGCAAATTGCTTATTTCTGAAATTTTTGATTTCATATTTTTGAAACACTATGGACCACAGGTAACTTAAACCATGGAAAGTGAAACTGTGGATAAGAGGAAAATATCATATAAAAGAATTCTATGAACAATGATATGTCAACAAATTAAATAACTTAGGTGAGATAAATAAATTTTTAGAAAGACAAAACTACTGAATCTAACTCAACAAGAAATAGCGAATCACTTAATAAAAGAAAAACACTTAAGGAAAAATTAACAGTAATCATTCACTGACTCTTCCAAGAAATAGAAGAGAATGTTTCCCAAGCCATCGTATGAGAGTCATATGAAACAGTCTCACTGATATAAAAATCAAGCACATCACAAAAAAAGAAAACTAAAAACCAATATTCCATATGAATATAGATGCAAAAATCCTTGGGAAAATACCAACAAATCAAATTAAGCAACAGGTAATAAGAATTGTACACAATAACCAAGTAGAATTTATCCCAGGAATTCAAAATATAGTTAGCATTTGAAAACAAATTAATGTAATGTACAATGTTTATAAAACAAAAGGTAAAAGCTACATAATCATTTCAATTCCTGCAGGACAAGCAAGTAACATACTCCAGCATTCTCAAGTCGGTTGATAAATAACCTAATGTTTAAAAATAGGGATTACACCTGAAAGCTTAAGTAGTTCAGAAATATTTTCTCCAAGTTTTGATACCTGTGGGTCACATAATACTTTGGGGACATAAGAATCACCAATTTGGCCGGGCGCGGTGGCTCAAGCCTGTAATCCCAGCACTTTGGGAGGTCTAGGCGGGTGGATCACGAGGTCAAGAGATCGAGACCATCCTGGTCAACATGGTGAAACCCCGTCTCTACTAATACAAAAAATTAGCTGGGCATGGTGGCGCGTGCCTGTAATCCCAGCTACTCAGGAGGCTGAGGCAGGAGAATTGCCTGAACCCAGGAGGCGGAGGTTGCGGTGAGCCGAGATCGCGCCATTGCACTCCAGCCTGGGTAACGAGCGAAACTCCGTCTCAAAAAAAAAAAAAAAAAAAAAAAAAAAAAGAATCACCAATTTAATGACTCCAGGAGGGAGAAAAGATGGCCAACTAAACACAGTCAGGAAGAACTTTTCCCATGGAGGCAGATCAGACTGTTCAGTAGACTGGCATGCTCCAAACAGATTATCTGAAAGAATGCACTGAGAGTGGATAGGGAGATGTCCCAGATGCCAGGGCTGAAGGGGTAGGAAGCTGGAAACTTTGCAATCTCAAATTAAGAATAAGATCAGAGGTGAATGCCCGAAAAATACATGGTGGCTTTTTCTTTGTTTCTAATTTGTCCACAATATCTGGGTTTTATAACCAGCATACATTATTCAAAAAATATAAAGTCAGTTTTTAAAGTGAGACCTTCCTGTTGAACAAGCAATTACAAACATAAACGGTTATACACAAATTACAATAGGTTAATGCTTGTTTTACAAAGGTATTCATGCAATTAGAGTATAATGTAATATACAATAATTAATATCAGGCCTTTTTATGAATTATTCATATTTTCTAATTTATATATGAAAATTTCTATTTCCAAAGTAATTTTTAGGTATTTTATTGACAAATGTTAAAAATTTAAGAAAGCTTTCTAATAAATATATTTATCATATTCACAAATTTAGAATTATTCTGTTTTCTGAGAAAATTGTTATTGATTTTCATGAATGATCTATATTTTAAATTGGAAATTCAATGTATAAGACTTACAACATAATTTGTCACAATTTGAATCTATTTACATATTTCTATATTCATCTATTAGTCAAATACTTGTGTATGTTCAAAGACACTCTTTTCCACTTTTTTGAATTTAATAATATTGATTGGACTTTTAAATTCAAGTAAAATATAATGTATGGAAGATGTATATACATATGTCTTTCCAATTTAATTAATTCAGTTTATGTAGGGGTATTTAGTTATATATATATATGTGTATATATATATCTATATTTCGTATTTAATTATATGTATATAAACTGAATTAATTATATATAAACCAAATTAATTAAATTGGAAATACTGAAGGAATAATCTGCTTGCAGATATTCAAAAGTAGTTGTTTGAGAGATGGGAAATGGGGTATTTATTAAATGTTGCCCGACTATAAACTGTTTGGTTTATATTACTTTCTTATCACTATTTATTTTATATTTAAGGCATGCTATACACACAAGATGCTTATGCATTTTGAGGCTGACTACATTTTTATTTTGAAGCATTTAATGATAAGTTGCTGTTGCTTGAATTTAATAGGTTCTTGAGAAAATGTGGTTGTATATCCAGATTCATAATATCACACTAAACTTGATTTAGCATTTTATTGTAGAAAAAAAACGGAGTCAGAAGTCACCTATCTGAGATCCTTTTGAAACAGGACAGAAAAGCCCAGAAGTAAAATGCTGCTAGGGAGATACAATTTATTTTCTTCTGCCTCCCTGCATTTAAAGTAAGGGCATATTTAACCAAAACAGAACAGATTGTATTTATAATGGTCAGAGATAAAATGTTGCATTATTCAATTCTTCTATTAATTTATTTCCATTGCTCCCACTGCCAGAAAGTGCACTGTTACACATAGGTGAATTAAATCAAAAGAAAATGATAGACTATATACGTAGAATATGATTTGTGGAAAGCTGTTTGCTTCAAGTTAATTTTCAAGTATTATCTAGTTTGAGCTTTTCCTACTGAACCTTTAGCCTCAGAGCAAAACATAGCATTCTATTTAAACACTGTATTTATAATTTTTGGTACAGTATGTTGTTGAAAGGAAGAGCCATTAAACATCACCTCGATAGTGACTTTGGCATAGAAATGCAGTATATATCCATTCAATAAACAAGAAAGAAGTAACGAAGATCTATGAAGCATAAATTATTATATTCTTAAAATTTCACTCTGACTGAATGAGAATGAGTAGATTAAATATTTTTCTTTGAAATACATCAGATGTCTTCTTTTTAAAAAGTTAGGTTTGGTATATTTCAAATAAACAATGAGCAAAACTGAAATGAACTGTAGTTTTGAAAAGCTCCTCTTTGTCTTCCATACTGGACAGCAAAATTTAACTTGTTTTTGTTTTGATCATTTCCATGTCTCCATCACTTAGAACAGGGCTGGGGCATTGATGAAAGTGTCCTTCATGTTGCATTAATAAACATAGGTATGGAAGAAATAATTCATTTTATATTTAGAACTTCACTACCAAATAAAAATGGGCTATAGAAAATAAAAGTGCGCATACATAAATTATATGTAATAATAATGTTATCATAAAATATATATATTTGATTACATATATATCATTTCATATATATTAGATTATACATAATACATAATTAAATACATTTATATCTATTTAAATATATAGGTAGGTCTAAAATTTTTGCACTAGGCAGTAATTTGGTTGTTTGACAGGTTCTTTATTAACTACTCATGTGAGCTAGACAAGTTACTTATCCATTTTGAGAATCCATTTCTCACTTTTAAAATAGGATGAATACCTTGTAATATTAGAAAATGTAAATTTAGATGTTTTTTCTCAATTTGAGATAAATCCACCAGCAAGTAACCAATTTAATTTAATTTAATTTAATTTTTTTTGAGACAGACTCTCACTCCATTGCCCAGGCTAAAAGTGCAGTGGCAAAATATTAGCTCACTGCAATGTCTGCCTCCAGGGTTCAAGTGACTCCCATGCCTCAGCCTCCCAAGTAGCTGGGATTACAGGCACCTGCCACATACTTTGTCAATATTTGTGTGTGTGTGTGTGTGTGTATATATATATATATTTTTTTAGTAGAGACAGGGTTTTGCTACATTGGCCAGGCTCAAACTGCTGGGCTTAAGCAGTCTGCCTTCCTCAGCTTTCCAAAGTGCTAGGATTGCAGGTGTGAGCCAGCATGGCTGATCCTGATTTTAAATCTATAATAATTATAATAGTATTAATTAATATTTGTTTGATATTATTCTATATACATTATTTTTCAAAATAAGGCATTTATCCTGCATCTAACTTATGTGCTAGTAATAACTTCAACTTGACCATTATCATTCTACTTACTAGATGGAAACTGACTTTCCAGTCACAAAATTAGCTATTCAAGCAAACACAACTCATTCAGCAGTCTAGGATCTTTGCACAAATAAAATGACAAATGGTCAGGATGTTTTAGAGTCCTCTCTTCCTCTAGTTTGTTTTGCCATCTAATATAGTTCGATATCCCCTTCAAATCTCATGTTGAGATGCAATTCCCAGTGTTGGAGGTGGGGCCATGTTTGGGTCATGAGTACCTCAAGATAGTACTCCTACTCCTGCCATTCAAGACACCTGCCCTCACCTTCAGCTTCTGCCATGATTATAAGCTTCCTGAGGCCTCACCAGAAGCAAATATGGGCGTTATATTTCCTGTACACCCTGTGGAACCAGGAGCCAATTAAACCTCTTTTCTTATAAATTACACAGTCTCAGGTATTTCTTTTAATAATGCAAGAGTGACCTAACACAGAAATTGGTACTGAAGAGTGAGGCAGCTTTGGAACTAGGTAACAAGCAGAGGTTGGAAGCGTTTGGTGGGCTGGGGGTGGTGGTGAGTCAAAAGAAGACAGGAAGACAAGGGAAAACTTGGAACTTCTAAGAGACTGATTAAATGGTTGTCACCAAAATGATGACTGAGATATGGACAGTGAAGTCTAGACTGACAAGATCTCAAATGAAAATGAGGTACTTACTAGGAACTGGAGCAAAGGTCAACCATGTTATACCTTAGCAAGGAATTTTTCTGAATTCTGTCCACACTGTATGGATGTGTGGAAGTTTGAATTTAAAAGAGGTAATTTAGGATATCTGATAAGTTTGGAAAATTTGAAGCCTGACCATGTGATATAAAAAATAGCCTGTTTTCAAGGGGAGAATCCAAGAGGGCTGACAAAACCACCTGCTAGAGAAATTTGCATAACTAAAAGGGAGCCAAGTACTAAAAGCCAAGACAATGTGAAAAATACATCAGTGGAATTTTAGAGATCTTCTAGATAACTCCTCTAATCACAGGTGCAGAGGCCTAGGAGAACTGCATCACCCTCAGGATGCTGTTCCCCACATCCCTGCTGCTCCAGCTCCAGCCATGGCTCAAAAGACCCCAGATACATCTTGAGCCAAAAGCCTTGGTGGCTTCCATATGATGTTAAGCAATCAGGTCCGCAGAGTGCAAGAGTGAAGGATGTTTGGCAGCCTCCACCTAGATTTCAGAGTGTGTATGGAAAAGCCTGGGTGCCTAGGGAGAATTCTGCTGTTAGGAGTGAAGTTCTCTCAGAGAACTCCTACTAGGGCAGCGTGGAGGGGAAATGTGAGGATGGATCCCCCACACAGAGTCTCCAGTGTGTCACTTCCTAGTGGAGCTGTGGGAAGGGAGCCACTGCCTTCCAGATCATAGAAGGATAGAGCCAATGGTGCTTGTGTCCCAAACCTAGAACAGCGACAAGAGTGGAGCTGTCCAAGACCTTAGGCGCCTACCCCTTGTAGCAGTGTGCCCTGGATGCAGGATAGGAGTCAAAAGAGATTATTTTGGAGCTTTAAGATTGAATAACTACCCTGCTTCAGACTTGCATGGGGTCCATAAGCCCTTTCTTTTGGCTGATTTCTCCCTTTTGGAACGGGAATATTTACCCATTGCCTGTAATCCCATTGTATCTTGGAATTGAATAACTTGTTTTGATTTACAGGCTCATAGGTGGAAAGAACTCAACTCCAGATTAAACTCTGGACTTGGGACGAGAAACTTTTGATTGAATTGATGCTGGAATGAGTTGAGGCTTGTTATTGGGAAGAGATTATTGTATTCTGTAATGTGAAAAGGACATGAGGTTTGAAGGGTCAGGGGTAGAATGATATAGTTTGATATCCCTTCCAAATCTCGTGTTCAGATGTAATCCTCAGTATAGAAATTGGGGGCCTACTGAAGATGTTTAGGTTATGGGGCCAGATCTCTTGTAGCAGTGCTGTCTTTGAGGTAGTGAGTTCCCATGAGATCTAATTGTTTAAAAGTGTGTGGCACCTCCCCCTTCACTCATTAACTTGCTTCCACTTTTACCATGTGAGATGCCTGCACTCCCTCTGCCTTCTGCCATAATTATAAACTTCCTGAGGCCTCACCAGAAGCAGATGACAGCGTAATGCTTTCTGTACAGCCTGAAGAACCATAAAAAATTAAATGTATTTTCTTATAAATTACCAATTCTCAGATATATTTCTTTTTTTTAATGAGATGGGATCTTGCTATGTTGTCCAGGTTGGTCTTGAACTCTTGGCCTCAAGCAATCCTCCCTCCTCGGCCTCCCAATGTGGTAGGATTTCAGGTGTGAACCACCATATCCAGCCTACCAATTCTACAAATTCCCAGATCTATCTATCTATCTTTCTTTCTTTCTTTCCTTTTTTTTTTTTTGAGATGGAATTTTGCTCTTGCTGCCCAGGCTGGAGTGCAATGGCGCAATCTCGGCTCACTGTAACCTTTGACTCCCGAGTTCAACTGATTCTCCTGCCTCAGCCTCCTGAGTAGTGGGGATTATAGGCACCTGCCGTATGCCTGGCTAATTTTTGTATTTTTTTTTAATAGAGACGGGGTCTCACCATTTGACCAGGCTGGTCTCAAACTCCTGTCCTCAGGTGATCTGCCTGCCTCAGCCTCCAAAGTGCTGGGATTATAGGTGTGAGCCACTGCACCCAGCCCCATTCCCAGATATTTCTTTATAGCAATGCAAAATATTCTAATACATCATCTATGAGAATGACAACTTGAATTCTTATCCCCAGATGATATTTCTTTGCATTAAGATGGGTTTTTTATACCCTTGCTTTGTGCAATACTTGAGTATACCCCTAACTACTTTATGGGTACAATTCAAGACTGATGCTTATCTCACCCATGAAAGCAGATAAAGTGTGCTGAAAATCACCATCTTTCTATTCAGTTTGCCATGGAGAACATAAATAACAGGGTTTGTCTTGTGGAATTTTATAAGAATTATGAGGTAAAAGTAAGTAACACCTTCCTAAAAACTTCTAATTATGAATTAATTACTAATATTCTTCTGAAAATATTTACTCTATATTATAAAGATTAATGTAAAACAGGCAGGCTGAATTTGTGAATCATAGAAGTAGTACTGAAATCACTGAATGCAAGTTACAGGAAGATCAATTTCAGCTCGGGATGAGAATGGGTCTTCCAACAGTCCATGCTGACAAAAGATTAAGAACTTATGAAATTGTTAGTTCCCTGAGGAAGGTTCAAATAGCTGATTGACATGCATTTTGTGGAGAAGAATAAACCACTAACTGAGTGCTTTGACTAGACGGTGTTCAGGAATACTTTCACCCCGATGCTAAACATGTATATATATTTGTACATTATAGACCACAAATTAAGACTATAAGCGTTAAACCCTGTACCTACAGGATGTTAGTGTTGATAACAAATAAAAAATAATGATTGGTGTTTGTAAGATAATTCAGAGCATATAAAAATATTTTATTTAATGTTTAATTCTCACACTCAGGCTGCATGAGAACTATTGTTATTATCATTCTTATTATAGATAAGGAAACTGGATTCAACAAAGTTAAGTGACTTGACTATGATCATATAATAAGGAGTAAAGATGAGTCCTGATACTTTGTCCTTCCAAATCCCTTCTCTGTTCACTACACAATTAAAGACAGGTAATTTAAATTTTTCTGTAAGCACTTTTTCTGGGTTTCCCTTGCCAGAAAACAGACAAACAAGCAAACAAAACAGGGAATATTTAAAAATCAATAAGAAGCTATATAGAAGTATTTTAATATCACCTTGACTTTACTTCCTACAAGATTCTGTGCTGCCCAGCAGTGCCTGACTTGCCATTATCATCTAAACAAGTTTCTGGGAAGGGTCCCAGCCTGTTTCCCATGATATAATGTTCTGTGGCCTCATGACCCAGTCATAATTTATTTCTGAAAGGGTCAGCCTCACTTGTGAAGATCCTCAGGGAAACCAAGAGAGCAGGAACTGCTGATCTGTCTGTTTTACCTGGGGGTCACACTCACATCTGAATCAGAAATGCAGAGTCATTTTAAATGTGCTGCTTCCAAACTTCCTGCGAATCAGTTTTGAACTCTTTATCCCATTTTGTACAGAGCTGTTTCACACCATCCAATGCCAGTTATTCAAACTCACCCATGACAAGATGGGCCAGTTGGCACCCTTTAAGAAATGCTCAGGTATGTAGCTTCCCATGAGGGCAGAACTGAACAATCTTTCTCTTCCATCACTTGTCCCACTCCATCCCATTCTTCATCTCTGAGGAGGAGGAGTTTTTTAAACTAAAAACATTGATTTCCAGACTGTTTTTATTTGATAACATAACTGGCTTATTTTTCTATCTTTATTTTGCTACATTAAAGGATTGTAAGCAAAGATGTCCTCCTCATCTTCTAGGAATGATTCATGGTATCTGACCTTGAGGAAAAAGAAACTATGTTTAATAATACGTGGCCCTAAATGTAATGGGTCAAAAAGGCTAATTATCAAAGAGACAAGAGGATAATAGGGACATACTGATTGTTCAGTAGTTTTTCTGGATTTTTTTTGTTTTGTTTTTTCTTATGGACAGAAATATACTGAGTGTAGCTATGAGAACTCACAAGATCGCTAGCATAGGAATAGGTGTTTCAAATGAAATGGAGAGGACTTTGATGCCTAGGAGCTCATGCTGGGCAGGTTGACCTAGGATGATCTTAGAATGCTCATATATCTGAACCTAGTGAGGAAATAAGGATTTTTCCAAACAAAGACACACAAATAAAAAACATGTAGAAGCTAAATCTTTATAAGCCTACAGCTGGCCTCCACCAGAAAAGTAGAACATTTCTGTTGCCTGCACTCAGTTGACCTTCCCTTCTCTGATCCCCAAAGCATGGCTTCATCAGTAATAGGACTTCACTTGCAAATAGTTTACATACACAAGTGCTCCACAATGTATGTTGAAACCTATAAGCCCAAAAGACGAGGTCTGGAGACTTTGGAAGGCGATGATGAACCATCCAAATACCTCTTCTTAGAAAGCTGAACTTAAGAAACTGGAAACTGCTGATATGGAACAGTGATTAGTGACACCTACGTTATATACATATCAAAGTTATGCAATTAGAAATTTTTAAAAAGTAGAAAATACCTTATAAATCTTTTATAATCTCTGAAGAATATGAGGATCCAGGACAATAACACTTAAAAGCATACATTTTATTAGTTCACTGAAAACTAAGCATGGAGTACCTACCTACTAGATGCCAGGTATTGTTGTAGGTTCTGTGGATAGATGAATGAACAAGACATACAAGGCACCGGAACTTATATTATTTACTTCCTAGGATATGACGACAGAAATAAATAAGACAATTCAGAGAGTACAGTAAGAAAAATAAAACAGGATGATGCACTATATAGTGATTGAAAGTAAACGTGAATGAGTTACTTTACATTAATTGTCTTATTCAAAAAGAATCATTTGATTTGTGACATAAAGGCCAAAATGGAGAGAGGCTTTTGTGTCTAGAATCCAAGCATTTGTGGTAGAGAAACCCGTGAATTCAGACCAGGAATAGTTTGGGCAAGTTTAAGGAAAAGCAAGAGGGCCACTATAACCGAAATTAGAGGGCAAAGAGGAAAGGGATAAGAAATAACAGCAAAGTAGGCAGAGGCCAGATCATATAGGACTTTGTAGATCAGTATAAAGAATTTGAATTTTATTATAAATGTAATGAGAAGCCATTGGTGATTTTTAAGCAAAGAGACAATATAACCTAGCTTATGATTTGCAGAATTTGTTTTTTAAAAAACTATGTGTGTGTGTGTGTGTATGTGTGTGTGTGTGTGTGTGTGTGTATATATATATATATATATATATATATATATATATATATAGCAATAAAGTGAGTAAACTTCATCAGATGAAGTAGAAGCAGGGAAACCAGTAAGGGGGTCATGGCAGTATGTCCCAAAAGAGATGGCAGTGGCCCACAGGCAGGTAGCCACCAAGGAAATAAAATGAAGAGAGAATTGGAAATACTTTTTGCAAGTATAGGAATTTGTTTGTGCTTTGGACATCAGTTACAAAGGAAACAAAAAAAACTGGATGATATATAGTTTGTATTTAAAGCAGTGGACATAGATGAATTCCCTAGTGAAATAATTTAGGCCAAGAATAATGGAACATCAAAGATTCCACCATTTAACTTTCTCACATTATGCATTTAAGTGGGGCAGAAGTCAGTAAAGACATTAAAAATTACCTAAGAGTGGTCAATTAACTTTGAGGTTTCTATTTGAACTTGAAATGAAGATGTCAAGTATGTAATTGCATGTCAGCTTGGAATGGTTCCCTCAGCCAATCACTGCAAATCTAGACTGGGCAGAGAAACAACAGTACATTGATTAGAGCACTGGCCAGAGAGGAAGAAGAACAAAGCATCCAATTTTAAGGAATAATGTGAGTCTACCCATGAATCTCTCGAGTTCTGTTACAGGTTTATTGTCTGAAATAATCTCCTATCTATGAGATATTGCATTGATATCTTGTTATCACAATATTCCTTAAACATATGTGAAATCAGATATTCTATAAAACATAAAGAGCCAATTACAAGGAGTACAGGGGTCTTCTTTACTACTTTTATTCAACATAGTACTGTAAATCCTATCCAGCATAATGAAGCAGCAGAAAGAAATAAAAGGCATCAATTTGAAAAGGAATTAAGTTAAATTGTGCCTGTGTGCAGACTATATGATCTTATAGAGAGAAAATCTTAAGGACTGCAAAAAAATCTTTTAGAACTGATAAACAAATTCAGTAAAGATGTCAGTTACAAAGCAAATGGATTTGCTTTGGATGGTTATACAATTGGATGTCAACTTGGAATAATGTGGTTTCCTCAGCCAATCACTGCAAACCCAGAATGGGCAAACCCAAAATCAACACACAAAGATTGGTAACATCTCTGTATACTAATCATGAGGTATCTGAACAGTAAGTCAAATTAGTTTTTTTCATTTAAAATAGCTACACAATAATAAAATGTTCATGATTAAAATAAATATTGTTAAAACATCCATATTACCCAAAGTGATCTACAGATTCAGTGCAATTCCTATCAAACTACCAATGACATTTTTTACAACAAACAGAAAAAAAATGTGTATGATACCACAAAAGACTACAAATTGCAAAAACAATCCTGAGCAAAAAGAACAAAGTTTGAGGTATAATATAACTTGACTTCAAAATATACTACAAAGCTATAGTAACCAAACCAGCATGATACTGACATAAAAACAAACATGTAAACAAATGGAATAGAAAAGAGAGCCCCAAGATAAATGCACACATCTACAAGCAGCTGATATTCAACAAAGGTGCCATGAATACACGTGGAGAAAGAACAGTCTCTGCATTAAATCGTTTTGATAAAGTTGGATATTCACATGTAGTAGAACGAAATTAGATTCTTATTTCTCACCTCAAAAAAAAATCACCTCAAAATGGATTACAGACTTAGATGTCAGACCCCAAACTATGAAACTACTAGACAAAAATGTAGGGGAAAATCTCCAGGACATTGATCTGGGCAAAGATAGTTTCAATAAGAATTCAAAAGCACAAGCAGCAATAACAAATTAGACAAATGAGATTACATCAAACAAATTAGACCAATGAGATTACATCAAAAGTTTCTGCACAGCAAAAGAAATAATCAGCAGAGTGAAGAGAAAGCCCACGAAATGGAAAAATATATTCACATACATATCTGTCAAGGGGTTAATATCCAAATTATGGGGAGGACTCAAACAATAACACAACCACCACCAACAACAAACAACCTGATTTAAAAATGAGCAAAAGATCTGAGTAGACATTTCCTGAAAGAAGACATACAAATAGCCAACAGGTATATGAAAAAAATGTTCAATATCACTAATCATCAGGGTAATGCAAATCAAAACTACAGTGAGATACCATCTCACTCCTGTTAGAGTTGCTACTATAAATTGGCAAAAATAAGTGCTGTTGAGGATGAGGAGAAAAAGGAATTCTTATACACTGTCAATGGGACTATAAATTAGTACAGTCATAATGGAAAACATTAGGGTGGTTCCTCAAAAAATTAAAAAGAGAGCTAGCATATGATCTTGCAATCTCACTCTTGTTTATATAGTCAAAGAACATGAAATCAGTATGTTAAGCAGGTATTTTTACTTCCATGTTCACTGCAGCACTATTTACAGTAGTTAAGATATGGAATCAATCTAAGTGCCAATAAATGGATGAATAAAGAAAAAGTTGTGTATGTATACACAATAGAATACTATACAGCCATAAAAAGGAATGGAATACTATCATTGGGACAACATGAATGAATCTGGGAGAAATTAAATTAAGTGAAATAAGCCAGGCACAGACGAGTAAATAACCTCATGATCTCACTTATATGAGAAATCTAAAAAAATGATTTTATAGGCATAGAGAGTACAGTAGTGGTTATCAGAGGCTGGGGAGGTTGGTGGGGAGTGAGGGGATGAGGAGACATTGGCCAAAGTATACATAAATATAGTTATATAGAAGTAATAAATATAAAAGATCTATTATATGGTATGGTGATTATAATGACAATTTATTATATTCTTGAAAAATGTAAAGACAGTGGAGATTAGCACTCTCACTACAAAAGTGATAATTATATAAGGTAACACAATGTAGCTACTGCATATGTATATAAATACTTGAAAGCATCGTGTTGTACAAGATAAGCACATACAATGTTATCTATCAAATTTACTTTAAAAATAATCTTTAAAAAGTGGGGGAACAGAATTAACAAACTCCTGTGATATGAAAATGCCTGGTATATTTGAGGAACTGCACAAAACCCAGTGAGATTTAAACAGAACCATCAAAATAGAAAGGGGATGACAGCAAGAGAGAAGTTGCAGAAGCCTACTTATTTAGGGCTTTGTAAGCCTTTACTCCTTGCAGCATGGGAGGTTTGTGAGAAAAAGAGTGGGATGGTCTGTTGTTGGCTTAATTAGATCACTATAGCAGCTGGGATGAAAATAAGTTACTGGGGAGCGAGGGCAAAAGCAAATAGCCCAGTTAACAGCTATGGAAATGATCCAGTAATCTAGTGGTATCTTGGAGCAGGGGGTTAACTGTGTGTAAGCAGATAGAATAATCAGGTTGTAGATATATTTTGAAAGTAGACCTAGGATTTGCTGATTTAATTTGTTATGTGATAGAGAGAGAGAGCCAGGATGACATCACATTTTCATCCTGAGCAAGTTACTATTTGCTAAGATAAGCAAGTATCAGATGACATAAAAGTTGAAATAATTTTTCCATAAGATTAGGACCAGTAAAATGTTTGCTCACATGAATTTGTTTAAAAATTTAGACATTTATACGCCATCAAGTTTCCTTCTATGCCTCGTCACTGAAAATATAATTAAGTTTAAATTCTAAATTAAGTTTAATAAATCAGTCTAACATTGTTTAGCAAAAAAATTTTGAAAACTTTTTTCATTCTTCTCATTTAATTTTCATTACTCTGAGATGTCTCAAATGCATTTGAAATTAATCAGGACAATAAAGAAGATAAGGAAAAGTCAAACAATAATAATGTTTACTACAATTGAACTGATTTCCAGGACTTTCAAGGGCTTATATCCTCTTGAGATTCAATAAATTTTATGCAATATATTTGACTATAACAGATGGAAGAGGGGATTGAGATTTCATACTTTTTCCTAAAATATTATAAATCTATGAAGAAGAGTTTTCACATTTCTAGTATATAAGAATATTTTCTTATATTAACATATTTTTAGAAGTGAATTATTTTCATTCAAGTATTTGTGGTTTCAGACTTAATAACTCTGATGTTTATATCAAATAATATCTGAAAACTGTCCAAGGGAAATATGTCCCTGTTATATCAGATGCTACTCTGATACTTGCCCACACTATTGGCAAGGCACACAGTAACTGAGTCTCTGGGAATGGTACAGAGAGCATCTCTTGATATAACACATACTGTAATTACAGCAAGAATGACAAACGTAAGACTGACAATAAAGCAATATTCGAAATCCTTATTTCGAATGCTTCTAGACCTTATTGCTATGAAGAAGACAAAAATGAGAAATAGTAGGTAGTCTCAAATTATACTTTTGGCAAAACAGTAATATACGTGTGTATATGTACACACACACACATACACACATATATAACATGTGTGTGTGTATATATATATATATATATATTTATGTTAAGGTCACAACTTAACTCTGTATTTGAGATTTAAAGACAACTTCCTCTTTGGCCTCTTGGCAAAATTTCATATAGTGATTTACTATAGTTGAGGACTGAAAATTTCATGAAAAATCTCACAAATAGGGTACCAATCTATCTATCTATACACACAAATTTTACTATAGCAATTTTGTATTAGCAATATTATAAAAGATGTCTAAAAGTAAAGGACATCATTTTCTATTCATGTACCAAAAGTAACTGACTTCATTTTGTTGCATAATCTCCTTTGGGCTTTGTCTATACACATATATAATTTGTATTCTTATGATTATAGTAGATGTGTTTTATATTTTTTAAACAACATATAATAAGCATATTTGCATGTTCTTACATAGCCTCAATCAGTTATAATATAAACATTACATAATATTTGAGTACATCTACAATGCCTTCATTATGTGATTTTCTAATATTAATCATTAATATTGTCTCTATGTTTTGCAAAAATGGAAAATGCTAAAACTACTCTAGATACATATATCTTTTTCTTCTTCGAATTAAGAGAATTGCTAAATGAAACATACATGTTATGGTTCATGATACTGTAATTATTTTCAAAACTAATACTTGTTCCTCATATGCATATGTATGTGTGTGTGCATATAGAATATATATATGTATATATATAATTCCTTATTTTTAGTCGTGCTCATGATAAATTGGACCAGAGTCTTTTTGAGTTTACTAATTAATAGTTATAAAACAATTCATTTGATTATTTAAGTATTTTTCACATAGCACTTTATTATTAATGGCAGTCTAATAATAGAAGTTATTCTATTCCAGCATTTTATACGCATTCAACTCTAATAATTTTGACTTCCCCAATTGGCACATATTTCCCCATTTCCCAAATGGCTAAGGATACATATGAAATTTGGTTTGATCTGTGTATACTTTTATCAGACCTTTGCCAATACATTTTCCTAATGCAGTTACCAGTTCTCTCTTTGAGATTTTAGTTTGTCCTCTACATGATTTAAATTCCTGAGAGTGAGTAGCAGGTATCCTGCTGATGCTTAACAGGGACTCACCCTCTTAAATTAAAAGTGAAAATTTTCTTTCCCCACATCCTTTGAACTATAATTACATGTAGGGATTGCTACTGTGTTTGCTAAGAACATGCCCAGAAGACACAGTGGGCAATGTTCTGCATAGATAACTAGATTTTAAACTAAGACTAATGTTCGTTCCGTCATTGAGCAAGCCTTTGTTGAATCCCTGCTGGGTATAAGCTCAGCTTGTTGCTGTTAAATCTCTAGTAACCAGAGGCACTTTTCTTAATATCATTATATTTCAGGTTTTCCATCAGCAAGCAAGGATTTTTACAATCTTAGTATTCTCTTTCATTGTTTTGAAATATCTACATTTAAATAATTTTATAAAAGTGAGGATAGCCTGGTTTGTGCAACAAGAATAATATCACTTATCCTCTCATTGTCCAAGAGGATATTGTATGTCACCATGTTTTTTAATAATATCATAGAAGGGGATATTCAGTTTAAAGCTTCAACTTTTCAATGTTTTTGTGTTAGTAGACAGTGTAACTGGACCAGTACTAAGGACAAAAATTCTGGGTGGAAACACATTTTTGGGGATTAGTGAAAGTAAGAGTGGGCTCCATATTTGGAGCCTCCTGGTTATTCATGTTTCAACATGAGTTGCAGTTTGGTTGGTGTGAAAAGTTCTGGGTTTGGTTGACATAAAGCAGATTTTGTAGTATGGAGAAGGCAACACAGAAAGCTTACAGAAGCTGGTCCACCCCATCCCTTAGATCAGAGGAAATAACCAAGTCTCAGCTGGTTGGCATTAGGATCAATGGCCTGCATCACTGGCTGGCATAGTAGCCTATATGTAGAACATGAACTAATCCTAGTTAAGCAGTGTTGGATAACTAGGGCCGGGGTCAAAGCAGCGATGTTTGGCTATTTAGTGTTGACTTATTTAGCTGCTTTTAAAGTAAATTATAAATTCATACATTTCTAACTCTATGCATCACCAAGATGTGGCATTATCACTCACACACACATACACACACACAGTATGCATATATATGACATGCACATATATATACACATACATAAACATGTATATGGCATTCTGTAAATACATATAAGGATGCTTTCAACTCTAATTCCATAATTTAAAAAATCAAGTACATGAAGTTTTTTAAAGTAACTACAATGTAGCTTATAACCCTCCATTTTGTATAAGTGAAAACCATTATTAGTTGAGGCGATATACTTTCCAGTCTCCTTTTCTGATAATAATCACGATCCTAATCTCAAGGAACACTTACTGAGGACTTTCAGTGCCACAGACACTTAGATATTCTAAGCATTTAACATGCATTAACTCTATTATTCTGCATATCAAAGCTACAACTTAGAAACTACAATTTTTCCCCCATTTTATAGATGAAAGATCAGATACACGAGGTGGCCAAGTAACCAAGTAACTTCTCCAAGATTACACACCAAGTGACCGGGCCAGGATATTCAACCCCCAAAATAATTCCAGAGTATTATGGTAACAACCTGTTTTCATTAAAAAATAAATGAAAAAACTTATTTTCAATATTCACTAGAGATAGAGTAATTGGTTTATTTAATCTAAAACCAAGGTATGCTATGGCCTGTAATGCTATTATGAAAAGGAAAAAGGAAAACAAGTAGGCAAATGGAATAAGGTACATATTTCTCAATAAAGTATCCATGCAGCAAGCACATAGAGAAAAGAAAATGCAAGTATTTGGGAGCAAATTTTTTAGATACTGACATTATTTTAAACTTAGTAAAGGATATCTAAACATTTTCCTCTTTGTGTTGTATATATTTATAATCCTTTATTGCATTGATATATTATAAGATATGGAAAAACATTCTTTTTTTTTTTTTTTTTTTTTTGGAGTCTAGCTCTGCCGCCCAGGCTGGAGTGCAGTGGCGCAATTTCGGCTCACTGCAACCTCCGCCTCCTGGGTCCAAGCGATTCTTCCGCCTCAGCCTCCCAAGTAGCTGGGACTACAGGCGCGTGCCACCACACCCCGCTAATTTTTTTTTGTATTTTTAGTAGAGACGGGGTTTTATCATGGTGAGGATGGTCTCAATCTCTTGATCTTGTTATCTGCCCGCCTCGGCCTCCCAAAGTGTTGGGATTACAGGCGTGAGCCGCCGGGCGGAAAAACATTCTTTAGATGCTTAATTTTTCCATCGATAGAATTCCAACATCTATCTTACATTTTGGTCTTTTAGTATGCCTCAAGGTAAAAATATTTATAATCATGTAAGCAGTTATACTTTTCCTGATCTGGTAAATCTGTTAATCTGTTCTGTATCTTTTTTTTTTTTTTTAAGATAAATTTCTTATTTTTCACTTTCTGGTCTTGTTTCTTTCTTCATCAAGTCTCGTGCCTTCTTTTTAATTTCATAATCGGAATTCAAATTCCAAGGACATTTTCTGGCACAAAAGAAGCTCTTAAAGGATATTAGTTATCATTTCAGAATTGTTTTTGCCTCCAAAAGAAAACATTGGGTAACAAGGGTTAACTGCTGGATCAGCTCTCTAAATTGCAACTAGAGGGCGCTAAATATGTTTTGTGCATCGTGATAATTGACACAATGTAGGCGGGTGTAGACAAGGAGTTGGAAGGGAAGAAGCAAAATGAGGAAATGGTGAGAGCACAACTGGGGTGGAGAATGACAGTACCAGGAAGCAACAAGGAAGCATTGTTGGGGAGAATGTGTTTTATGGGGCAATTAGTAGTTATCAAAAATAGAGCCTCGTATTAGGTATAGCAGAGCATAGCAAAGACTCTGGCTTCCTGGAATAAAGCCTGCCTTCTTTCTCTCCATTGTGAAAACAGTGATTCAGACAATATTAATGAGATTTTGAAGACTTTTAGCTGGGGTGCCTGATTTATGAGCTTTAATGTTTGCTCTGTATTCTTCTTGCTCCAACTTTATCCAACAAAATAATACAAGTTCCTAGGAGTGCTGGGCATGCTACGCCAAAAAAAAATAAAAATAAAAAAATAAAAAAAAATCACATTTTTCTAAGCAATAGAGACCTTTTATCAACAAGAACGTTCATAATTACCTATGAATTCCCATGTACAAAAAATATTTTTAAGAAATGGTCAGTCACTGTTGTTTCCTCTACCATCCTGAGTACAAAAGAAACAAGTTACCTTACAGTAGTGCTTCTCAACTTTAAGACTTATTCCTGTAATCCCAGCACTTTGAGAGGCCGAGTCAGGCAGATCACTTGAGGTCAGGAGTTCAAGATCAGCCTAGCCAACATGGCAAAACCCCATCTTTACTGAAAATACAAAAATTAGCCAGGCATGGTGGTGTGTGCTTGTAATCCCAGCTACCAGGAAGGCTGAGGCAGGAGAATCACTTGAAGTCAGGAGGTGGTGGCTTGAACCCAAAAGGTGGTGATTTCAGTGAGCCAAGATTGCATCACTGCACTCCAGCCCGGGCAACAGAGCAAGACTCCCTCTTATAAAAAAAAAAAAAAAGAAGAAGAAGAAGAAGAAAAAAGAAACAAGATGTATTATTACATCACAGATTGCTGGGCCCACTCCAAGAATTTCTGATTCAGGAAGTCTGGGGTAGAGCCTGAGGATTTAAATTTTAACAAGTTTCCAGGTAATAGCAATGATGCTGCTATCCTGTGTTTTGCATCACTGCCCTTCAGGCTGTTCTGTGACAAGCAGTTCAATCGATTAAAGCAGCAATCTCATGAAGCTCAATCATGGGTTTCTAAAAATCATCGGGGGAGCAGGAATTCTAAATCTTGTTATTTATTTAACAGATGAGGGTCATTGGTCATAAGGTTGAGCTAGAGAGTGTGGCAGACAATCACCAGTCAATAACCATTATTTTTAAAAGGACTCAGAACACATGCTCTATAATTATGAATCAATTGTATCATCTTCGCATAGAAAAGGTTGCACATTATAGTGAATGAATCCCATAGGGCACTAATGCCCAATTGTTGGCTGAACTATTAAGGTTTATCTTTCAATTATTTTTCCCTAATCTCAGAGCAAGAAATATTTTCTTTCTTCATATTAAGGAAAAGGTCTTTGACATTTTGGCATTTCTGGATCACTGCTGCTTTCTCCACTTTAATTAAAATAATCTGAAGTATTATTCACAGTGTACCTTATAAATTTTTCACAATCATAAGTCTCACATTCTTAGTAAGTATTTAATAAGTTCATATAATTATCTTGAAAACTAGGTGCTTGTTTTGATCATTATTTAATAGTGGGTTTAACATTGTCTCTGTCTATTTTTTTTTTGTGTTTTTTTTCAATATGATTGTTCCTGAATTTCATGTTTCCCCAACACACAAGCCCAGAGTTCACTTTAATCTCATTTATTCTGTATTCCAGACTGCCATCGGGTCCCATTTCTCCTTTTTTCAATTGATCTATAGTATTTTATTTTTCTTATTTTTTCTCCAAAATCTTCTCGCTCTTATCTAACATTATGCACATTAGAACTCCTTTACCCATTCTTGGTAAGTTTAGCAATAAAATAAAAATAAAGATGGTACCAGTGTTTCACATTTCACCCAAATTTGATCTTCGGGAGAGAAAAATGCCTATCACATTATGAATTAGTTTCATGTAGCAAACAGAACGTTTTGGCAGAGTCCATTCATTTTAACCTTTTTTTTCTGACATTGAGAATACAACTGTTTCTATAGTTTGATTGAATTGGTCAATCCATTTGCAAGTGAAATAGTGCATGAGAAGGCAAAACCTTATCCCAGTACTAAATCATTGAAACATGTTGTTTTCATTTTCAATTGTCTAGAGTAAACTTCAGGCTATGACTTCTACATTTTAATTGTTAACTTTTTGATTCTAGTAATAACTGTTTCAAAATACGGTTTTTAATCACAAAGCCCAGAAGCTAAAACAAGGTACTTCAAATATATATGTACATTTATCTTTATTTTACTGCCTAGCAATCTGCTCTATGGAAAGCAATATTTGCTAATTTATTTTATCATATGTAATTGCTTGATTTTTTCATAAAAATTACCTGTTTTATCCAATCTATCTTATGAATACTTTACCCCAACAAATACAAAAGTAATGAAATACCATGGATGTTATTTTAAATAAAGCTGTAGGTTATTGTATTAACTTATTTTTATAATTTATTTTGAAATAATTTCAAAGATTCAGAATAATTTTAAGAATTGTGTATATGTATACACCATCAGAAAAATTGAAAACTGATTTGAGGAATTATTTTTAATTATTGCATGTCTTTGTCTAATAACGTAGTTGTTTGTGTATGTTGGTCATGTATATGTACTTTTCATATTTCAAATTTATATATAGAGTGCATGTATAGAGACACACAGGCATATGTAAAGTCTTTTTTGAATCAGAATCCAAGTTAAGTCTCCATTTTGTAAAAAAAAAAAGAACTCTACACATTTTCCCATATGTTCTAAGTGCCTAATTGCTAGTATGTTGCCCTCTCTCTCCCCTCATTCCCATTATTGAGCTGTAAATATATTGCCCATTATTCCCAAACACACTGATATATATCTCTCATAAACAAGGACACTCTTATTCATCGTATCTCTTCAGTCATATCAATCGGGACATCACCTTCAATAGCCACGCTGCTTTCCAGATCACAAAAGCCAATTAAGGTCACCAACTGTCATGCATTCTCTCAGGATGTCATGCCTCTTCAGTCTGGTCTCCTTCAATCCCGAACAGATCTTCAGTCTTTTCCTGTCTTTCGAAATGTTGACAATGTGAAGAGTACAGATATGTAATTATGTAAAATGATCATCAATCAGGGTCTATCCAATAATGCCTTATGACCAGGCTCAGGCCATGTCTTGGACTGGAACATCACTGAAATGGTGTGTTCTCAGGACATGACATCATGAGGCAAATTATATTGAGCCCTCCCCTTGCTGGTTATTTAACACTGATCATCTGGTCAAGTTGTTCTCTGCCAGGTTTCTCTAGCATAGAGTGACTGTTTCCCTTTTTAGTTATTTTGTGAGGTAATACTGTAAAACTATGTCAATATTCTGTTCTTAATTATATCCATCCTCCAGTCCTATTACCCGCTAGTAACTCCTGCATATCATCACTCTCATGGTTGGTAAATGGTATAGTACATTTTGATGGTCAAATTTCCCCAGATTTGATCAGTGGACTCTCTTTCAAAATGGCTCCTGTGTCCTTCTGGTATGTTCTCATCTTCTTTGAACTTTTCCTTATTTTTGCTACAAAATGCTCCAAGTTCATCCTATACTTTTTTTTTAAACCCAGCTCTGGAGTCAACCACTTTTCTAAGGAGCTCTGGTTCTTTTCAGGGGAGGATGGTATTTAGAAACAAAGATGTTAATACTCAGTGTGCTCATTCCTGCTACAGCACCATTGCTTCGAGGTCATATCAGTAGAGAACTAAAGAAAAAAAATATTTATATATATAATTTTATATATATATGAGAGATGAATTCAATTCTATCCGTGAATATGTACCAAAAAAATCTGTTCACACCTCTGCCTCCAATTCCAATTCACTACTTCAGTGTTATTTCTGTATTTGTAAATCTATTCTTGACATCCGTGATTCTCAATACCTTTAATTTATCTTCTGCCACCCCAATGATATCTACTTTCTTGTTAAGTATTCTGCAGCCTTTCTTTTCTTTTCTTTTTTTTTTCTGAGACAGAGTCCTGCTCTGTTGCCAGGTGCTAGGCTGGAGTGCAGTGGCGTGATCTCAGCTCACTGCAACCTCCGCCTCCTGGGTTCGAGCAATTCTCTTGCCTCAGCCTCCCGAGTAGCTGGGACTACAGGCACATGCCACCACACCCAGCTAATTTTTGTATTTTTTAGTAGAGATGGGGTTTCACCATGTTGGCCAGGTTGGTCTCAATATCTTGACCTCATGATCCAGCCGCCTTGGCCTCTCGAAGTGCTGGGATTACAGGCAATGAGCCACCGCACCCGGCCACTGCAGCCTTTCTTGACCCTACCACCACCTCCATTGCCACCAGACCTGCAGCCACCTCTGCTGCCATTTTCTTGTTTTTAGGACATGTTGTCACCTCCCCCTTAGCCATCCTTCACCTCACCCTACCACTGCTTCCTCAGCCATTAGGATGCCAACAGCCCTATGTCCCCCTCCCCTCATTCTTTTTAATGACTTGACAGCCACTATGTTTTAGTCTTCTGTATAGGAAAGAATACTGACTTACTGTGAAAAATAAGCTTACACTGTGAGTATTACCAAGGCAAATGTTACTTCAGTAGCCTGAGAAATTAAAGCTGATTTAAAGATGATAACAACCAGAGTTCAAATGAAGTTGGAAACTTTAGGACATCTGGTTTCTGCCCCTAATATCTCCAAAGTTAGTAATTATCTTGTTACTCTATTTCATGTGCACACATCATTGGTTGCCTGTCAACAGCATTCAACACTGCTAACCACTCTTCCTTGGAAAAAAAACCCCTCCTTTCCGTTGCCTTTTATGCTACTACTTTTGAAGAGTAAAGAAATCAGGACTTTTTCCAACACAGTACAGCATCATGGGGAAGGTGGCAGCATGCTGCGGATGATAAAGTGGTTCGCATTAACTTAATTAATCCCAACGATGCAGGAACTAGCAATCAGAGAGGATAAAGGAAGATATATCCTTCAAGATTTTATTTGATAGGTTGGGAGACACTCTATGCATATGATTGTGATTTTTGTCAATTTGATATCTTTTTTTATCTTTAACTTTGAAATTGTTGTGTCTGTAAAGTGTATTTCTTGTAAATAACGTATCCTTGCGCTTGTCTTTTATCAAGTTGGATCATCTTTGCTTTTTACTTAAGGTGCTTAGTCCATTTGCATTTAACATAGCTATTCATATGTTTAAATTTAAGTCTACCCTCTTGGGGTTTAATTTATGTTAATCACTGTCTTTGTCCCGTTTCTCCTTTCCTCACTGTTTTCAGTAATTTTGTGTTTTGTAATTCTACTCTTATCTCTTCTTAACTTTGTAGTTGTATCACTTTGTGGGATTTGTTAGTGATTGCTCAATAGACTATAAAGCATATCTTTAAATTATTGCTATCTGTCTTTAAAAGTATTATACCTCTTCAAAGCAGTGTAAGAAACTTGACAACACTACATATCCAAATACCATCCTCCCACCATTTGAAATCTTGTCACATATTTTGTATTTTGAATTCTTGTACTATTTTCTTTATAGCTTACCTTTGTAAGCTATAAACTACACATTATATTCTTAGTATTCCTTCTTAAACAGGTTTTTTTTCCTTTTTTTTTTTTTTGTTTTTTTTTTGTGAGATGGAATCTTGCTCTGTCACCAGGCTGGAGTGCAGTAGAGCAATCTCAGCTCACTGCAACCTCCGCCTCCCAGGTTCAAGTGATTCTCCTGCTTCAGCCTCCCAAGTAGCTGGAGTTACAGGTGCACACCACCACGTCCAGCTAATATTTGTATTTTTAGTAGAGACGGGGTTTCACCATGTTGGCTAGGATGGTCTCGATCTCCTGACCTCATGATTCACCCACCTTGGCCTCCCAAAGTGCTGGGATTACAGGCGTGAGCTACCACACCCAGCCTAAAAATGTCTTTATATTGCCTTCATTTTTGAAAAATATTCTGCTTGATATGGAGTGCTAGGTTAACAGGATTTTTTTTTTAGCACATTGAAATGGCGTTCTATTGTATCCTGGTCTTCATTTGGTCTTATAAGATCAGCCATAATTTATATTGTTGTTCCCTGTCTATACTGTATCTTTCTGTTCTGACTGCTTTCAAAATCATGTCTACATTCTCTTTTGCAGCACTTTTTCTATGATGTCCCTACTTAGGGACCATCTTTGTATTTATCCCATTTGGGGTCTTCTAAATATCTTATATCCTTGGTGGAGCTATCTTATTAACTTTAAAAAATTCTTAGCTGTTATATATTCAAATATTTATTTTGTGTCATTCTCTCTCTTTTCTTCGTCTTGGACTTTGATTATATTCCTACTAGCTTGTTTGCTATTGCTCCTACATATCTCAGATGCACTGGTCATTTATTTCTTCACTTTGTGTTTTAGTTTGACTGGTTTCTATTGACCTGTCATTAAGGTCAGCGATTATTTCTCTTTCAGTCTATTGATGAGCCCATTGTGTTCAGTCTATTGATAAGCTCACTGAAAAAATAATAATAATTTTTTATATTATAATTCTTCTATCTAACATTTTGATTTGGGCTTATGTATTATAATTTATGTTTTTCTGCTGTTACATGCATCATGTCTACTGTTTTCTAACAGATTATATGTATATATATATATACACACGCATATATTTTAAACATATTGTATATGATACATATAAATGATATATATAAAATAGTCTCATAGTTAGAATATAGTACTTACAGTATCTGATAATTCTAATATTTTGTCCATCTCTGAGTCTGTCTCTACTGACTTTTTTGTGTCTTAAGAAAGCATCATATTTTCTTCCTTCTTCAGATTTCTCATATTTATTTTGAGTATAAAAATATGATATAACATGAGATGCTAAAGTAAATAACATTTATTCCCAGAGACAGATATGCCTTTTTTTCTAGGCTGTAAATGATATCTGTGTATGGCAGGGGGCAAGGAGGTAGGTTAGATAATTTATTCTGGTTTACACAGAGCTAGTAGTGAGCTTTGTGATAGCTTTAGTTAAGTCCAATTTATGACAAACTTCCATCTATTTGATGACACAGTCAGAACCTTTCCCTTGACAGGGATTGGCTTCTGAGTGCCTTGAGGGATATTTTTTATTTCTCCTACTTTTCTCTCAGCCTTCAACAGATCTGTGTGCTCACTCCTAGGAAAGATGTCTGTTATTTTGACTCCTCCACCCCAAACTTGCTGCCCACGCCCACACTCCACCACATCAGAAATAGCCAGCTGTTGCTTCATGCTTATATAAGATATGGAATGCTTGGATAATTTCTCCAAACTCTCTTATTCTGCCCTCAGACTTATTCAGGCCTTTATTAGTTTACCAGCCCGGATAAGAAAACAACAACCAAGTACCACAATCTTAAGTGGCTTAAAACAATACAAATTTAGTATTGTACAGTTCTGAGGGTCAAAAACAAGTGAATTTCTGACATAGGTCTTACTGGGATAAAATTAGGGTGTCAACAGGACTATATTCCTTCTTGAGACACCAAAGGAAAACCTTATTTCTTACTTTTTTCACCTTCTAGGGGCCATCTGCATTCTTTAGCTCATCATCCCCTCCCATCTTCAAACCCCAAAACTGCATCAACACAAACCTCTGCTTGTCTTATCTGTCTCAGACTCTGACATTTCCTGCCTCCATCTTTTACTTATAAGGACCCTTGTGATGACATTGGACATAAGTGAACATAATACAGGGTACTCTCTCAGTCTCAATATCCTTGACCTAATTACATCTGCAAAGTCTCTTTTCCTATGTAAGGGAGTATATTCATAGGTTCTGAATATTCAGACTTGGACATCCTTAGACCATTATTCTGGCCCTCAGTGCCTACACTTCAGGAAGATCTCACCCAACTTTCTACTCTTCCCCAAGTTACAGAGGTCCTGCTGCAACATATTCAGTGTAAAACTCAAGGTGCCCATGGGTTTTTTCATTTATCATGCCTGACCTTCAATTTCAGTGAGCTCTGCATACCTGTGCCTTAAAGGTTTCTCACTCAATTCTCTGCCAGTCTTCAGCTACACATGACCACTGCTTCATATTCAGTATAAAATCCAGAAGTGCTTCTAAGGTTCTTCTCCATTTACCTGTACAGCTCCCAGGTATCCCAGGCCATGTGTTCCTGGGCCACACCTGGGAGTTCCTGACAGCTCTTCTGTCACATCGTCAGCTGCATGGCCATTGCTTTAACTCTCTCTCAGGGCCCAGAGAGCTCGTGGAGTTCTGTTAATTCAGCTCCTACTTCAGCCCATCTGATAGACATGTGCTGTGGAGAGTCTGTCAATTTTCCTGCCTTCAATCTTTTATATGTGTACTTGGTTAAGACCCACTAGAAAGAGTTGTGGGTTTATACAGACTCTCTTTGCTCTTTGTCATGGTTCACAGACATGCCAGCACACACCCAGTCCTCCAAAAATGTCATCTGTCATCCTCTTGCCTTTACAATAGCAGCACGGTCGTCCTCCTGCCTTTTCACCAAGGATGAAAGCAATATGTGTCTAATTTTTCCCAAAAGAAGTTCACATTTGTGAATTTTAGTTGATTTGGTTTCTCTATAAGCTGAGCTCTGTAACGAAAGTTTTAAAATAGTAATTTCTTAGATTTTCCTAGTATATCTCATCAGGAGAGAGGGGGCAATAATCTGCTTTGTCTACACACACATGATGAGTAGAAGCATAAGTTTTTCAATTTAAATGGAACCGTGGAAGCAGAATAAACCCAACTAACATGTGAGTTACAAACTGGGCTTGTCCAGGATTATTTTAAACTCCAATGTTAAATCCATCTGCATCTCAGTCTAAATTACTACCTAATATTTAATTCAGTATTTTATCCTCATAAATGGCTACTAAATTATGGCATGAAAGGTGAAAGAAAGGCTGAATTTACACAATAGTGATTGTGCTGAATAACCACAAAATCAAAAGAAAGTTTTGCTTTTGCAGCTGGGCCTTAAAGCCTTTATCTTTGCTATTCTTGATAGGAAGTTCCTGGAGGAAAGCCTGGTAGTATTTGTAGTTGCTTAGAGGAATTGTAATTAATTCCAAAAATTTCCTAAAATAGAAGAAGAAAGAACTACGAAACCTGATATAAAAGTATTATCCATTGAAATAATTTTTTTTTTAAATCAAAGCTTTTGCAGGAAGGGGATGTAAAGTCTTTGATCAAGATGTTGTGCCTGTTCAGATATATATTTTTATTTGTCTGTGAAAGAACCCCTGGAAGAGAATAGACTTCTATTGTAGCTAAATGAGAGAAGAAACCATGAGATGATTGGGAGAGACCACATGGCATCTGAAACTGAGGATAATCTTAGAAACTGCATTGCCAAAAAATAATGGCTGAACCATGCCACACCACAGAGATGTAATACTGACCAGACTATGAGATGGACAGTAAAAAAGACTGGCAAGGAGCCTCTTTCCAGCCTTAGATGCTATTTGCAGCATTAAAACAGCAAATGCTTCAGGGTGTGGGGCTAGCTGCTTAACAGCAACCAAGTAAATATGCAGTAACGTGGAGAGCAGCTGGTGTGTACACAAATTTTAACCCAGTAAGAAAGAAAAAAATTTTCATAGGTGTTAAAAGTGTGAGAGGTCTTTGCAAAGAGCTGTATACAGAGCTGCCACTTTGTGGTGACAAGTGGGTTTGACAAAACAAACAGTAATGGGACTATTTAGAGTAAAACTCTGCTAGAAAATGGGAGGCCAAGGCAGGTAACCTGAGGACAGGAGTTCAAGACCAGCCTGGCCAATATGGTGAAACCCCATCTCTACAGAAAATGCAAAAATTAGCTGGGGGTGGTGGTGCAGGCCTGTAATCCCAGTTACTTGGGAGGCTGAGGTGGGAGGATTGCTTGAGCCTGGGAGGTAGAGGTTGTAATGAAGTGAGATTGTGCCACTGCACTCCAGCCTGGGTGATAGAGTGAGACCCTGGAAAGGAGAGAAAGAAGAAAGAAAGAGAGAGAGAGAAGAGAAGAGAAGAGAAAAAAGAGAAAAGAAAAGAAGAGGGAAGGAAGGAAGGGAGGACGGGAGGAAGGGAGTGAGGGAAGGCTTGCTGCCACAAAACGTCACTTAGCATTGGAGATCTGCAGAACCCGTCTAACCTTCCCTTCTCCAATTCTCCTGTTTGTAGGAAAGGAAGAGAAAGAGGTAGCATTGGCTGCTCGCAAGGAACAGTCCAGGACAGAAGAAGCCATTCAGGTAGACCCAACTCAGAATTGGAGCATGGGAGTGAATATTTCTATGACATAATTCAAATTTGTTACGTTTAAAACTTCAGAGGAGTAAAGACAGGAGCCTCCCTCCTAGAAAAGCTCCCAGAGAAGACATGCAGCTCTGACAGGAAATTAATTCTACTAATGTGCTACTGAGGTGGCAGATGGTCACAAACAAGATAGCTGTAACAAATCAAGAAATTATTTCCTGGGACATCAAAATTAGCATGCCTGAAGCTGACCCAGGAAAAAGTTCTAGCAATGTGATTCTGCTGCCAAGGACCAAATGATTGGAGCACGATGTCAGATAGAGTTGAGGATGTCTCCTAGCAGAGATGATAGAAAGCGCTTGATACAAAATGCTCATGGGACTAATTTCTCAGTATACTATGAAATAAATTCTCAGTATACTCAGTTTACAATCATTCAATAAATCTTTGCTTATGGGAAGAATGGATATTACTTGCCAGACTTCACTATGAGCTGCAATGATGGGCTAATTAAGAATTGCTTGGAAAGGATTGAAAAAATTAAGAGAGAAACCTTCCTAAACATGTGTTGCCCATTCGCATCTGATAAGGCACCAACTCTGGAGTCAGAGGATGAGAGAATATGCGTGATTAAGGAAACTAACATCACCTGGGATTCAGAAGGTGGAAAAAACGAGACAGCAGCGAGTCTCAAACTTTAATATTTATGTGAATCACCTGAGGATCTTGTTAAAGACGCAGATTCTGATTTTGCATTTCTCACATGTTTTCAAGTGAGGCAGATGCTGCCATCCTGGGACCACATTATAAGAAGCATGATGATGGAGTTTCAGGCAAGTAAAATAATCTCATGCTCCTAGCTACACCTGAACATCACACTGCTAATTTTCAGTTTTGTTTTGTTCTTAAGGAAGGCAATCTCTTTAAAGAAACAAACTGATCTGGTTGGGCTCTGTGTCCCCAGACAAATCTCATCTCCAATTATAATCCCCACGTGTCAGGGGAGGGGTCTGGTGGGAGGAGATTGCATCATGAGGGTGGATTTCCCCCTTGTTCTCGTGAGAGTAGTGAATGCGTTCTTGCGAGATCTGTTTGCGTGAGTGTGTGGTACCTCCCTCTTCACGCTGGCTCCTGCTCCGTCCCGGTAAAGACGTGCTTGCTTCCCCTTCTGTCGTGATTTTAAGTTTCCTGAAGCCTCCCAGTCATGTTTCCGGTTAAAGCCTGCAGAACCGTGAGTCAATTAAACCTCTTTTCTTCATGAAGTATCCAGTCTCAGATAGTGCTTTACAACGGTGTTAGAATGAACTAATACACAAACAACCCATTTTGAAAGAAAGGAATTATCTCCATGATTCCCTCATGGTTGTGGTTTCTTTTCCACTGATAGTCTCCCTCTGTTGTCGTCAGTCCTCTTAGCACCAATAGCCAGGCCTCTTCATTCCCACCAAGCATCCCTAGCACTAAAGATTCCCTGAGACTGTAACAAGAACAGATACAGAACCATGAACAGGAATAGATGAGACTTTAACCTCTCTGTTATCATTATGAGTTAGGGACAAAACAGTAATATAATATAATATAATATATAATATAAGACTGAAGAGTTAGTCTTATATTCTGAGTGCTGACTTAGGTGGGTTTTTGCATACAAATCGTATAGATAAACATAACACATTAAAATGTTTATTTTGACTCTTATTATATTCATTAAGCCATGCCTTCCTAAATGGTGACAATTTTAATATGAAAACTTGATCAGAAAATAGCATATGAGAGGTGATACATTCCTCCAAAAGACTGAATTTGTACAAAATGGAATGTTGTTGCTGCTCTTATGTATTATGTAGATATATGTTAGCCTGTCATAAATGCCAACATCTATCTGAATGTAAAGGTGGCTCTTCCAGATGCTACCTTCAGCAGGTGCATCAAAAAGGCTGCAGGTTTTCCCAAGACTATTCCTTGAGCAGGTGTTATTAGACAACATCTGCTATTTTCCTGCTCATAAACCTTTAATTGAAGTCCTCTCAACACTAACAGTCTAGTTATCTGATACTTATTTAGGTCAGGTTTGTTTGAAGCCCTTTAAAAAAAAAAAAAGTCATACACCATCTTAAGATTCAAAGCTATTCCTGTTCAGAATTGATGAGTAACACCGCATGTTCTCACTCATAGGTGGGTGTTGAACAATGAAAACACATGGACACAGGGAGGGGAGCATCACACACTGGGGTCTGTCGGGGGGAATAGGGGAGGGACAGCTGGAGGTGGGGAGTTGGGGATGGATAACATGGGGAGAAATGCCGGATATAGGTGATGGGGAGGAAGGCAGCAAACCACACTGCCATGTGTGTACCTATGCAACAATCTTGCATGTTCTTCACATGTACCCCAAAACCTAAAATGCAATAAAAAAAAGAATTGGTGAGTAACAAGGCAACTATTATAAATTGCTACCTTTAGAGAAGATGCCCTGCTTTGGTTTGGGGGTTGGTTGGTTTGTTTGTTTTGTTTGCAATCAAATAATCTTTTGTAAACTAGTCTTCTGTGCAAAAATGATGGATAGGCAGCCTTATGAACTGTAATATAGGCTGAAAAATTAGTAAGCTTTTCTCGCTCATTTTTTAAATTATCTGTAGGTTTAAGCAAGATTCTCAGACTTTAGAATTTATGGATTAGTGCAATTTTAAAATAAATAAAAATTGAGGAAATAGGATAGGGCTGCAGCTTTCATTTTGCCAATTAATTGTTTCTAAAAAAGGAAAAAGTAGTTTCAACCACTATCTGCTATGACCACAATTTCATAAAATGAAAACTGTGAACTATAAGATATAGTAAGTAGGAGGGATGCTATTTCAGAATAAAAGCAATTTTAAGCCCGATAAATTTAGCTGTATGGAAACTTCACTTTCTATTGTTTTTCTCCTTTCTATCATGAATCCTTCACATATATATGTATATATGTATGTATGTATATTTATATATTTATATTTGAGACAGAGTCTCTCTGTCACCCAAACTGGAGTGTAGTGGTGCAATCTCGGCTCACTGCAACCTCTGCCTCCCTGGTTCAAGTGATTCTCCTGCCTCAGCCTCCTAAGTAGCTGGGACTACAGGTGTGTGCCACCACACCTGGCTAATTTTTGGTATTTTTAGTAGAGACGGGATTTCACCATGTTAGCCAGGATGGTCTCGATCTCCTTACCTCATGATCTGCCCACCTCAGCCTCCCAAAGTGCTGGGATTACAGGTGTGAGCCACTGCGCCCGGCCTTACACTTCACTTATATTAACTCTCATGCCGTATTTCTCTTTTGCCTCCTTGCTCATATTTTAAGATCTGAGCATTTATCTAAGGGTTATCAGCTAATAGAGGGTGAATTGAAACATAGGCCTATTTGATTTTAACTTTGCCATGTAACCTCCCGGTAACAACCTCAAAGCAACCCCATCTCTTCCATATTTTAGCTATTTTCTATTCAGTTTGATTTTTTTCCTCTCTCCTGAAAAATATTGGCAATTTCTTGCTTTTTAGTTATTCTAATGTAAGTCACATCCTAATCACTTCTAACCTGTTTTCTTAAAATTGTCCTATAATTTGCTTTTATAAACTCAGTCTGCATTGTTTGAGTTTGCATTAGTCAAGATTCTCCAGACAATCCGTATCTGTGTCTATATCTAGCTATTGACACAGATATGGATATAAATATGTAAATGGAGCTTTGTTATGGGAATTCAGTCACACAATTACAGAGGTCCATAAGTCACATGATATGCTGTCTCTAAGACAGAGAACCAGAAAAGTCAGTGGTGTAATTCAGTCTGACTGTGACGATCTGAAAACCAGAAGCTCCAATACCTGAAGTCAGTAGATGTTCGAGCTCAACAAGAGCCAGGAGACACACACCTGGCATACTTCAGCCCTTTTGTTCTAGCTGGGCCCTCAGTGGGCTGGATAATACCCATTCTCATTGTCAAGGGTGGATATTCTTTTACTGATTCAAGTGCTAGTCTCTTGCAAAAACACCTTCACGTATACCTCAAAATAGTGTTTTACCAGACATCTGGGTATCCTTTAACCCAGTAAAGTTGACAAATCTAATTATGACAGAATCCCAAACTGGAAATGTAGATATTATCATATCAATCCCTTTCTTTAAAACTAATCTGAAAATTTCCCTATGTCTTCAGATAATACACATTTTTCACAGATGGCCTGTTCCATGTCCCTGTGATTTTATACTCGTTTTCTCATTTCTATTCCTGTCCACATACCTTACACTTTGCCTCTTTATGCATCTGAGGCTTTACACTAGAAATCCTATCTGCCTGTAACAGCCATTCTGACTGTTTCAAGTAGGTAACTCCTCTTTATCTTTTAAGACTAAATTCATATCGTTTCTCCCCCAGGAATCATTTTTGACCTCCTAGCCAGGCAGGTGCTCCTTTTATAATCTGTTTTGTTACCCTTATATAACACTGAGAGAAGATATAGGAAAAAAGCAAGTTCGTGGGCACTTGAATCAGAAAATTTGAAGTCCTAACTCTCTCGTTTTACTAGCTTAATCACCTGGGTAAGTTAATTAAGCTGTTTGAAATTCTACTTATTTATAAAATGGTAACAATAATATCAACCACATCTCTTTATTGAGATACAAAGAATGCCACTTACAGCAACTGGCTCAAGGAAAACAAATGACGGCTAAGTTTCAATGGTAAATTTCATTGTGAATATTCAAAATTCCGATTACATGTACTTACTGTATTAAACCAAAAATGTTCTGATATTTGTCTACCTTCCCCACTAGACTGCTAACTCTTTGAAGTAGACTGTGCTTTACTTACATATCTCTAGAGAACAGCTCAGCAAATTGCATCGTGTTGGTTGAATTAATGAACAATCTTGTTCCTTAAAACATTGTGACTTACAGGAAATTAACTTATATGAAAAAAAACACCTGAAACAGAGCCAGTAGTCACTGTATGCATTTTTAGTTTTCTCTGGAGATCGCTTCATGAAAAGGCAAGCATGATACTCAGAGAACGCTCTCTGGGGCATACTCCTTCCTCAAGTCAAGAGTTTCAAATTAATCTTTCATTGTTTCATGATATCACACCCGAAGACTTCTGTAGGCTCTTACTAGAGACCTAATACAGTTCCGCACTTCGTTTTATAGCCACTGAAAGCAAATATTGCTGCTCAATATTTTCAGAGAGTGCCATTTCTGATCATCTTGCTAAATATATTAATATAGTCATTACACAAAACTTGCTTTCAAATATTTGATAACAAAGAGCTTAAGAATAAACTATTATTTCTTAGTTTTTTCTCTATAGAAATTTGAACTAAAAATAAGATTTGATATCTCAAAATGGTACACTAGTAAGCAGGTACAGTATTTCAAGGCAAAAGCACAGCTGGAATGTGAATAAAATATTGTTAGACATGTCCTTGATCTTTAGCTTTATTTCAGATTGGAGACTTTTAATTTGTAATAAAATTCATTTGAAATGACAGATAAGATAGATTGTTTCCTATGGTGATTCACATCAAAAAGTGATATAACATGCCTGACTACCAAACATAATGGTTTGATTAATCCATTGAATTAATTACTTATTGTGTTGCATATTCATACAAATTATTGAGGAAAAAAATCCCTGAAGATTGCTTATTGTGGAGAAACATAATGAATACAAAATGAACCAGATGTTTAAAAAAGAAATTAGAAGATAGTACTATATGCCCACACAAATAATGCTCTTTGGGCATATGATTTACAAATTAGCTGAGGGGTTAAGTGTTTAGTTTAAAGGAGAGGGAATTTCAAAGATCATGATTACATTGTTAGTGAACTTGATAGAACATAAAAATAAATATTGCAACAAGTCACAATTACATTTGGTAATTTTTTTTTTTTTGGTTTATTAAGAATTCTAGCAGAGACTTTGAGGTTGTGATGGTAGGTGTTTAACAATTTGTTTTCCCTCATTTCGCTATTGAAATCACTCACAAAAACAATTGATTAAAACACACAAATACAATAGCATCATGACATGTTCGTATTGATTAATTATGCGCCAGAACCAAGGAGAAATGTTTACTAATCAAAGTGGGGACTAAGCTTTGAAGCAGAATTAGCACTTTTAGGGAAAGTGTGATGTAAGATGTTTTCATTCTTATTTGCTATACCACGCTTGCTCAGATACACACTTATCAGAAGGACAAAGTCATGCATTTCTAACTGGCTGCAAGGTGATTTTTATTTGTTTTATTGTCAAGGATAATATTATTTCATGTCATTGCAACCCTCATTCCAGTGAAAAAAATACTCCACGTGGATTTGAAGAAGATGACACCCAGTTAATACAAATTAATTAAAGCAGATTAAGGCAAATAATGATAGATTACTTCTAAAATAAGAAGTAAGCAATAGAAACATCTCTGTGAGAAGTTAGGTGTATACCTTGCTTTTTATACTTTTATTCATTTTTCATTGTCCAATATGGTAGCCACTAGTCATATGTTGAAAATCAGCACTTAAAATATGACTAAATTGAGATGTGTTTTAAGTGTAAAACACACTTTAGATTGTGAAGAGTTTATATTTAAATGTAAAATTTTTTATAGATATGTTTTATATTGATTATATGTTTTAGGTATATCCATTTAAATAAAATATCTATTTTAATTTTTTAAGGTGCTTACTATGAAAAAATTTCAGTTACACGTGTGGCTCCCACTTGTGGCTTGCATTCTGTTTATATTTGACAACCCTAGTTTAAAACTTCCTCCCATAGAGCTCTTGTAATAATGCAGAACTGTATTTTTGCATATATAATTACACAAATAGGCAGTAGAATCAGCGTATTTCTTTTTTCAATAAGACAGAGGAATCCCAAACAGTTAGTGGTGGGGGATGTCTAATTTTCCCACACTTCAGTCCTAAACTGCTTAAAAATGGAAAGTCCTAGTGGCAAAAAAGCATAGAGTGAGGGAGATTAGGAAAACACTGTCCATTCTACTTATGGACACAAATGAGTTGCAAACATTCTATTATTATGCAATCTATGAACAAATACAGAAATCTTACAACAAGAACAAAATGTGGCCCTATAAAACATTTTCTGTTATAATAGACTTAAAACTTTCAGTGTGGGGAAGCACCGCAGGAGTAAGAAGGTCATTTTAGGAGACCTTTGATTGTATTCTTAAAAAAATTCAAGAAAGCATAATTTTGTAAGGCAAGATGGAAGATTAAATTGCTTAGAAAATAGACTAAAATACAGCCAGACACAGTGGCTTCTGCCTGTAATCCCAGCACTTTGGGAGGCCAAGGCAGGGGAAGCCCCTGAGGTCGGGAGTTCGAGACCAGCCTGACGAATATGGTGAAAACCCCATCTCTACTAAAAATACAAAATTAGCTGGGTGTGATGGCACATGCCTATAATCCCACCTACTTGGGAGGCTGAGGCAGGAGAATTGCTTTAACCCAGAAGCCAAAGGTTGCAGTGAGCCAAGATCATGCCATTGCACTCCAGCTTGAGCAACAAGAGCAAACCACTGTCTCAAAAAACATAAAATAAAAATTAAATAAAAGAAAATAGACTAAAATACAAATATAGTCGACTGTGGAAGATGGAATAAATTGGACAAAATTTCAAAGAAAATGACCTGTGAATAGAAGCATCCATTATCTTACTATACCCATTTCTCATTGCGCTAACCAATGGAATGTGAAAGTCAAAGAGAAACTTGGAACAGTGCCAACCTCATCCCAGAAATTCCCAGCAGTATTTAAACATAATGCAGGTGGGATCAGATAGAAATTAGTCATCCAGAAGCAACTCTAAAATCCATTTATATCAAGACTTTAATACAAGAAAATCTGCTTAAACCCTGCTAACATTTCCTAATTTGAAAAGATACGAGTCGTACTAAAAAAATGTGCCCTGAGTCAGTCAAAGGCTAAATAAATGTAATTTTTGAGAAGAAAAAAAGCAAAAAGAAAAAAAGGAAAATTAGGTCGGACATTCCATATTTTATCACAAAATCTGGAACTATGTGGAGTATTTTCGCCAATTGTTTCATACTCCACTAGCATTTCAACCACTGACTCTTCCGAAGTTTTAGTGTTGCTCTGTAGAGAACACCTGTAATTATTTTCCAAGCAAACTTATCATTTTTCCCTGTTTACATTTTATGACTCTTCATCCTTTAACTTCCCTCTGCATATATCTTGACTGAAAACCATTGAAATTTCTTTCTTTTTCTATTCTTTTCTTCTTCTTTTTTTAAGACAGAGTCTCACTCTGTTGCCCTGGCTGGAGTACAGTGGCACGATCTTGGCTCACTGCAACCTCTGCCTTCCAGATTCAAGTGATTCTCGTGTTTCAGCCTCCCGAGTAGCTGAGATTACAGGTGTGTGCAACCATGTCAGGCTAACCTGTATTTTTAGTAGAGATAGAGTGTCGCCATGTTGGCCAGGCTTGTCTCAAACTCCTGGTCTCAATAGATCTCCCAGCCTTGGCCTCCCAAAGTGCTAGGATTATGGGTGTGAACCATCACACCTGGTGAAAATCACTGACATTTCTGGCATTTGTGTGTCATTCTTCTTTAATTTCCATTGTTATATCTTGAAATATTTATTGCAAACATTTTTCAAATAGAGGAAAATACAGGATTCATGTAATGAATAAGACTTTAGAGAATACTGCAACTTTTAAATGAAAGGCTGTACTCAGGAATAGGAGAGATCTGTAATGTAAAAAGAGAGCATGAAAATGAAAAACACATTCTGAACTGAATTGCGAAATTCAGAACTTCAAAGACGTTGAACAGAAGTCTAGATAATGCAAAAATTCAAATCAGAGGAAAAATTACAATCTTGAGAAGATAATTAAAAGATATCAAGAGCAGATGAAGAAGAAAAAAGTATAAAGAGGAATTAATATTGTCACAAAAATGTTAAAGTGTTGATGAGGGGAAGAAGTGAAGACTGAGCTTACAGCTACTTCCTGCTTCTGGTTTTTGCACTGCTTGACTTGATCATGGTGCGCTATAAATGTTAGTTTGCTAGTTTAGTTCATTCTCACCACAACCACAAGGCTGTGATTACCATCCCCATTTACAGATAGGAAACCAGAGCAATTGCCTGAAGTCGACTGTATCAAATTATAGTTGCCATGTGACAGAGCCAGGATTCAGTTTGAGACTTAGACTCTGCATTCTGTGTGTTTAGCCAATTTAGTGTATCATCTCTCAAGAAAGATAAGCATCCATAACTAAGCATATGACAGGATTAATTTAAACACAGCTACATTAATAATACTTGGTTTAAGCAAATTATATGTACATATAAATATATGTGTGCAGAAATAGATATTTTTCAAGTATTGATTCCTAGGCAGTCTCCCATCCAGCACTAACCAGGTCTGACCCTGCTTAGCTTCCAGGATCAGGTGCATGCTGAGTGGTATGGATGTCAACTATATTTTAAGCATTTATGATAACCTGGAAAGAAAAGGCAGAATATCTATAAAAAAAAATCTATATGTATCTGGAAACATCTCTACTGCAATAGCCAAAGGTAAAAGATAACGGATCCTTTTCTATGGAGCTGAAAAAGAAAAGATACTGTTATACATAATATCTTTAACAGAGCCAAATGACCCTTTACATTCTAGTAACACCAGGAGAACATTCCCAGGTATATAAGGTATTGAACAGCATACCATGTATAAACATTCAGGATGTTACACAATAACACACAATCGCTAAGAAGCCAAATTAGTCAAAATTAGGACTTTTTCAATTGAGGAATTGTGGTAATATAATTGACAGTAGCCATAATAAAGAATTTTTAAATTGAGGAACTGTAGTACAGTAATTGACAGTAGCCATAAGTGTTTTTGATGTGTTTACTTATCCTCCCCCTTGGCGATCAGTTTTTTAAATAGTGTAGTTCATTAAGGTTGCAAAAGAAGCTGTGTGTGTACAGTCGGCCCTCTGTAACTGCTAGTTCTGCATTTGTATATTCAACTAACCACAGATGCAACCAATTGCAGATTAAAAATAAACACACACAAAATAAAAATAATACAAAATAATAATAATAAAAATTATATACATAAAAGCAATACAGTGAAACTATTTACATAGCAATGACATTGTATTTCTTATTAAAGTAACCAAGAGATCATTTAAAGTATACTGGAGAATTATATAAGTTATATGCAAACACTATGCCACCTTATGTAAGAAACTTGAGCATCCACCAATTTGGGTATCCACAGTGGTTCCTGGAACCAATCCCCGTTGGAAATTGAGGGACAAGATAGATGTTTATGCATTTGTATGTGAATATGTATTATATTTATACATACATGATACATATGCATGTAATATATGCACATATATACACACATATCATCTTATTTAATAATCAAACTAATATTTAGTAGGCATTTTGTAAGAGGACTACCTACTGCCTGATGCTCATGTCCTGCTAATTGTTCATGACTGCCATTCTACACCCACCAGATAAGTGGGTGTAGAATTAGCAATCATTTGTGTATGCTCCCAAGATTGATTTTGCCAGCTGCACTTGTTATTTTGATGATAAAATGTAATAAATTATGTAATCTGATGAAATGTTAATGTGAAAATATTCTGTTTTTTTGAGCTCTAGGTCAAATGTTTTACAAAGTCCCAAGAAATTAAATTCAAAAATTATTATAAGCAATTGTAAAGACATTTTTTAAAGATTCAAAGAAATAATAAAAACCTACAATGTAGGAATCTGCACTAATATTGCTTTATAAAATATCTTTAACTTGTCTCTCCATCTTAAAACCTAAATCTAGAGGATGTACTAGGAGTGCGGATTATGGAAAAACAGACTAAAATTTCACCTGGTTGACTTAGATTTCATTAATATCCATTGGCTCTACATGAGATGTGACCAAATTGATGAACATGTATATCTGAACTTAATTTGAAATAAAGTATTTTTGTAATATCTGATAAAACTACTTTTAAAAACTTGCCTATTTAAAGCTTGCCTCAATCCTAAGAGGCACAAGTGTTTCCTTGTCCCAAAAGTGCCCCAAAGAGACAAAGGGCTCTTTGTCTTCTGTCATCTCAACACACACACGCACACACAGAAATTCATCAATAAAGATATAAACCGTGTTATCAGCAAGAGGAAAAAACGATCTCCTATTAAATATCTTTTCTATTTGTAAATAAATATTATTATTTTAAAAATACCAGTTTAAAAACATAGCTTTGTGTAAATATAAAATTATCTCCTCTATCTATGACTAGTCTATTGATTTGTAATATGAAAATTTTTTATAGTTTTGAAATAATCACTTAAAAAATATTCATGGAAAAAGTCATAAGTCTTACAGATGGCAGTGAAAGTGAGGGAAATAGTTTGTAAATGGTGCAATACTTCACATATTCCAAGTTTAACTATGAAAGACATTGACTTCAAATCGGTGCCAATCTTGCTTACTATACCTGACAAAATTATGCAGACAATTTTGCTATATTATATATAGTATTTCACTTTAAAAATCTATCCTAAGAAATCAAAATGTTTTCTCATTCCATGTATTTAACACTCACCAAAGAAAAGGATACAATGCAAAATATTGAAATTCTCATGTCTACAAAGGAAAGGACATGATATTTACAGTATAACTTACTGTTTTGCAAATGCTGTTAAGTGTTTTTATACATATCAGGTTAGTCTAAAAAAAAATCTCAAAACAACCCTTAGTTAGGCATTATATTCCCCCTTTCACAAATGGGAAAATTAGGTTTGAATAATCTTTTGCTGCACTGATAAAGGATAAAATTAAGTTTTTAACTTGTCATTATCTGTCCCCCAAAGAAGCTTCTCTTTCAATGGCTGACAGTGTGCGGTTCCTGGACTAGCAGCATCTTTCTGGAAATGAGTTTTTTGTTGTTGTTGTTTTGGGGTTTTTTGGCCAAACTGCAGACCACCTGAAATCAGAAACTCTAGGGACAGTACTCATCAATCTTCTTTAGCTCTCCAGGTGATTCTGAGTCACATTCTAATTTGAGAACCACTGAGCTACATCATTGATTAGAAAAGAACTAGATTGAATAATAACTAAACAGAAGTTTCCAGAATCATTTAAAATCTGAATCTGGTTTTGTTTGTTTTTTATTTCCTCTCTTCTACCCGCTTTCTGCTTAACAGCCACAGACTCTGGAGGGTTTCTAAATAAAATTTTGAATGTTATATGTTAAACATAAATATTTGTTGCTAAGGTCATACTTTTCATTCTGTGCATCACCATTGTGGTCATCTTGTTCTAAGATAAAGGTCTTTGATTTTTATTTACCTAAAATTACAATTTTAACCTCTAAAATTTGGTGTTTTAATAAGTGACACTAGAAAGGTGGGATGGGGAAAAGGAAATCATGAATCTGGGAGCTAATTATACTATCTTTTCACCTTTTCCTGAGTTCCATAGAATTTATGCCTTAGAAATACCATTTCGTTTATTTATCCTATGGCATCTCTTCTCCATTCCCATAAATCTGTTCAATGGGACATACCTATTCTGGATGACAAGCATGATCATCTTCTTCTCATTTAATAAGTTGTGTGTTGTTGTCATTGCTTGTTGGTTTGTAATGTTATCCACTCATCTTCTGTGTGCAAATCCAGGTCTGCAGTTTGATCACCAGGAGAGTTTCCGTAGGAATTCAAATCTCCCTCAAAAACATAAAAGACAGATGCATTCAGGAGATTATTCTTCAGGTTATTTTGATGGTCTGTCTTTAGTCAACTTAGCAGGAATTAAGAGAAAAAGTAAGGATCAGTAAACATATGCTGAGCTTCGTCTTCCAAGCACCTGGGGGTTTTGATAGCGGTAGTATTCCAAACTTAGTGGAGACAAAGTTGTCAATCTTTTGCATTTGTTTCATACTTTAATCTACCTTATAAATGTCAGTTATATTTTCACTCATATTTCTAAAATATTTTTTGTTCATTTTATTGTATTTATCTAATTTACCTGGAATTACTGATAGGGTATGGTTCTGATTAGATTTTTTCCCTCAAGTATCTGTCAGAGCTCCTAGTATTATTTTATTCTTCTTTCTCTCATTCTTATGAAATACTTTCTTTACCAGACAGAAAAATCATATGTAGACCAACATTTAGTTTTATCTACTGTGTTATTAAAATTTGAAATAACTTGAATAATTTATGTCTGTATCAGTCATTGACTGCCAACTTTAAACATATTCTTGGTTAAGATTATTCTCAATTTTAATTGGATGACCTTAGCTTCACTGGCATTTGTTTTGAGTTAAACCTATATACTAATGTAAGAAATAAAAACGTGTCTCCTCCCACAAAATGGGTGTGATTTTATAATTATTCAAATTTTATTTCTTCTTTAATAACTCTTTGCTAAGGCCTGAGGTTACTTAAGTTATTGAATATTTATGGAATAATCTATCATTTTGTGATTTGGTATTCCATGATTTATGTGGTTCTTGTGAATTTAAAGAGGTGATCAAAATCTCTCTATAGTTCATAACTCCTAATTGTATATACGTGAGACATTTGTACATCTGTAATTCTCACTTTTGCACAGTTTTATTATTTCTCTTTAATTATACTGTTTTCCTCTTTGACAGCATAGCACACAATTTGACAAAATATCTAATACCTTTAGGAAGGGTACTATGATTAATTTCCAATATAAGGAATTCCACAGGACACAGAAATTCTTTGTCATCCTGTAACTAGAAACAGAACGACCCATACTCTTCAAGGAACAGATATAAATAAAAACTAGTGAGAGAAAGTGGTTTTACAGGTTAGAATAAAGCATTGTCTGTAAATTAGAATTCTAATTGTACAAATTCACACTTCTGGGTTAATCCCATGAAAGCTCCAGACTATTTCTTTTGGGTACAAAAAATTACAGAGTAATGCAAACAAGAACAAGTTTATATGATGATATTTTATACATTTTCTTCATTTTCCTTTTTATGGAATTTGTGGATAAACTAGAATTTAATACTAGCATTTGATTCTCAATTCCCATTTAGTGAATAGCATAATTATTTTAGGTGGAAGTGAGCTAATGCAATGCCTTAAGCTAAGGATTGTTTTTCCTCTTTCTCTAAACCTGCAGATTTCCTAGTTGGGATATCTATCACTTTGCTCTGCTGCTATGGAAACAATAGTGGATATGACTAATTAAATTAAAACTTGCCCATTTATTATAATATGGGCAGATCACCAATCTTAAAATTATGCCTTACTGGACCTGTTTCTTCATCTGTAAAATACGGGATAATAACAAGAGAAAATGGACTGGAAAATATTAAAGTGCCCCATAAATATCTGTATGATAATATACAAATACTACTTTATTACTCTATTTTCTATAAAAAAATAAAGCTACCAATTACTGAGTTATATATTATTCATTTTCTCCTTATTTCCAACATGAAATCACTAAAACAATATTTAATAAATCTCTCAGTATGCCTGGAGCTATGCTAACAGGCAATTTACAGATTCATTTTTACCACCTATTAATCAGGCTTAAATTTAATGAAAAATCATAATCCAGAACTTGGTTGATGTTTTTTAAAAATATGCAGAAATGTATAAGAAAATGTTTCCTAAGTCAGCATGAGATATTTATAAACACAAAATTTGTTGTTAGAGATTCTAAACAATGTATGAATTAAGCAATTATAGGCCCTTACCACTCATTTATGATGGATTGTAATGTATTGTCTTTTGAAAAAGTGATTTTCCTTTAATTGCTTTAATTATTACATTTCACGCATAGAAAGCAACATAGGAACTATTATTAAATCCTACCTAGATAGAAATAAAATGGCTTGAGCTACAAATTTGGAGGCTGTTTCTGACAGGGAAACATTTCAACAATTAAGTCAGTTCAGTAAATATCAGACAAATACTGTTTCACTAAATTGCTGCCTTGAACTCACTTTAGTTGCTTCACTGAATTGACAGTTTTTTTCTAGTTGGTTGATATAAAAATAGTTATTAGTAAAAGGAATGTGCACATTGTAAAAAGTGTGACAATGATATTTAATTTCCTTTTGAACATTATGAATTTAAATATGTGTCATATATTGTCCAAAGAGACTTAAAGCATAAAATTGAGTAATCTTTTATGGTAGAACACACATGCATGCGTGCACGCATACACACACACACACACACACACACACACACATATACCCCTTTGGTGCATTTGCATTACAAAAAATTGGAAGAAAGTATTATCTCTTTGTATAATCTTTTCATTCAACAATTTTATGCTTCATGCGATAAAATCAGAAATTCATTTTGTTTCTGCCCTTGAATTTTTTTTTACTCAAACATGTTCTGGCAGACAAAATCTATTTCTGAGTATTGCTAACATTCTGTTACTTAATCTGGGTGCTGGTTACATGGCATATTCCCTTTGTGAAAACTGAGCATGCTATACACTTACACTATAAGCATTTTTTTCTGTATGTACGTTTTATCTCAGAAGTTTTGTAAAACTGCCCAGGTCCATATATGAATCAAAAATTACTTAAAATAAGTTTCTCCTTCATCATTTGGATCCTTTAATTCGTGAGAAACTGATAAAAACAAGTGGTCCTTCTTCCATTTCTAATGCTTCCATTCCTTTACCCCATCTTGCTAATCAGAGTTTCTGACATCTCCATGGTCAGGTGAAGAAAGGATTGTAGTAGCCGGGAGGTCTGACAGACTAAAGACCCAGAGAAGAGTTGATGTTGCTGTCTGAGTCAAACAGCGTTCTTAAGGCAGAATTCCCTCTTCCTTGGGCGACCTCGGTGTTTTTCTCCTAAAACTTTCAACTGATTAGATGTGGCCCACATGTGTTATGGGAGGTTTTGGCTTTACGAAAATCTACTCATTTGAATGTTAATCTCATCTAAAAAAATTGCATGACAGCCAGACTGATGTTTGTCCAAATATCTGAGCCATGAGGCCAAGTTGATATATAAAGTTAATCCTCACGAGGGTCATCAGGTTCTTGTTTTACTTTACTTTTTCAAGTTGATGATGTATCTCTGGGCAGAACAGATGATAAAAATGACCTTCTTTGACTTTTTTTCTCTTTGATACTTCCCAGATTCCTGAAATGACCCACTAGAAACAACTGAGTGCACTTCTCTGACCTGTGTAATGTACTCCCTTGTGCTGACCTACCTAACTCGGCTTGTTACTATTGTTGCCGTGTATTTGTATGTTTTAAGCACACCCTATCTCTATTTGGCTCTGTTTCCCTCTTTCAGAAGTCATTTGGGACAAGATTTCAAATGGTTCTGGTCTAGCTCACTCTTTCATTTGGTGATATTTGATCCATAGAGAGTGAAGGTTGATCCCAACACAGCTACGTCTGTTTGTGCTCTTTGTGTAGCAGAAAGCTCGCCTATCTCTTGTCTTTTACATGTCCTGGTAGGCATTTTACACAGGCCACTAACCACAAACTGCAGAAGACACCTATTAAGCTTTTCGAGTAGTATCCATGAAAAATTTCTTAAAAGGTTTTGGGTTAGTGGTGAACATACCCCACCCCTCAATCTTAGCTTTAAGGGAGTAACGCTCAAAGCTCAGCTCTCTACAGAGAAATTCAGTCTAAATCTCTGCAAATCTACCACAATCCAAAGCTTTACAAAGCAGGTATAGATGAGGGTTTAAGATCCATATAACACGTGTTTTTTTTTCTTTTTCTTTTTTGAGATGGAGTCTTGCTCTGTTGCCCAGACTGGAGTGTGGCACGATCTCGGCTCACTGCAACCTCCCTCTCCCAGATTCAAGCAATTCTCTGTCTCAGCCTCCTGCATAGCTGGCATTATAATTGCCACCACGCCCGGCTAATTGTTTTGTGTTTTTAGTAGAGATGGGGTTTTACCATCTTGGCTAGCCTGGTCTTGAACTCCTGACCTCATGATACACCCTCCTCGGCCTTCCAAAGTGCTGGGATTACAGGCATGAGCCACCGCGCCTGGCCCTACATGTGTTTTTTTTCTTTTAATAACTGCATTCTTTTAGAATGGCCTGACAAATAACTTTGGGATCTAATAATTATTGTCTTGTTGTCCTCCCAGCTAAAACTTACCTTAACAGTCCATTGAATATGTTTATAAATTGAGTATTTGACTTGTGATATCAGGTCCAGCACCCCCTGATATATTTAGGAAGCACAGTGTTTTCACACAAACACGCATACCCATATAAAGTCCGTAAATTGATGAGGCAGAAAGTTAGCCTATGTTTTATTAACATTTGTCTTAGATTGTATGCTATGTCTTCCTTTAGCAGGGAAGACTAACCATGATGTTTTTGCTTTGACAGATGCACTATTAGAATACCAGGACAGATTATATGAAGAAAAAATGTATTATATATTATATTTGATTACATAGAAGACTGGAAAGGGTCAATGGTAGAACAAGAGGCAGGAGTAGAAGGGGAAAGGGCAGAGAAAAGTAGTATATGCTCAGTAGTCATGGAAAATATAGATGATATAAAGCCAATCATAGATAATAGAAGTTGAGTCAAAATAGTTGAGCTCAAATCCAAGAATTATCACAGAGTGAGTATATTGTGACCAGTGGAGAGGGAAGGGCCAAAGTAACAGGAGATGCTATTCAGAGATACAGGAAGACAGAGATTTGTTACCAGTTGAAAAGTCTGAAATTTGGAAGTGAAACCTCAGGCATAGATTTGAGAATTTTTATGAACAGAATTTCATCCCCAAGGAAAGGTTTTTAAGTGAGAACAACTCATAAAGCACTCTTACCTTTGGAATGTTGAAGTACTGTGCTAAATCTCAATACAGATGTTAAGACATCCTATTCATAAGGTAGGTGTTTGGCTGTAATTTGGGGGAAAAATGTGTTTTGTTTACTTGTTTTCATGAACTAGCAAATGTCTAAAAATTAAAACCAGTGTACAAGTTCAAAGCCATCCTACCAGCAAAAGGAGGTCAATTTAATTAGCTCATGATTAGGCTAGCAATTCAGATCTCCAGGATAATGATCATTATTCTTCCATAGCTACATTGTGCTAGTCAGCATTTCTTTTGTCGCAAACACAGATCAACGGAGGAAAATAAAGCAAACCAAACCAACTAGGTTGTGCATGAAGCCAGGGTCTAAAAGCTATTCATCTATCACCACGTTCTTCTTACTGTCTCATTCTCTTGAGTGCGTTTCTCTTTATTGACTGGTATCCCTTTTGAAATAGAAGATTCATGTTGACATTAGCAAAAACAAAAAAATATAAAAACTTGTTCTTATATAAAGATCAATAATGAAAGAACGGGAATGACCTCTAATACATAATTGTAGGCCAAATCTGGATATTTAGTCAATAAGCATGTTGTGAGTTGATCATATCATAAAAATTGAATCTAGACTTGAGGACCTACTAGATCTATAACATGTTAAATTACTAAACTTCACTCAGATTTAGTTCCTTCATATATAAAATGAGTATGGAGGTACCTTGAAAAGTTGCTAGCATTAATGAAATAAAGTATAAGTGACATACACTGTGGACACACAGTAGTTGCTCAATAACTAGTTGAAATGATCAATCAGTATATATAAGAGTATTCCCAGGCCACACCGAAAAGGGTTAACAATCATAACGGTATTAATTCTGATCCCTCAATCAGTATTTCAGACACTAGAACCACAACTCACTGAGAACTTTCCCTTTGGAATGAATGGGTCTTTGCAAGCGTATTTTGGTTTTATGCCCTTGTCTACTGCTCCTTTTGGCAATGCAAATACCAAGAATGGCACAAGGCTCCTTTCTGCCACTGTAGTACTATGGGCTTTTCTCACTGTAGCCAATGCTGGTGTTTCAAAGTAGGTTTCTCCCTAAGTTATTATGATTCTCATACATTACAAAAAGAAGTCTTCCTTGTCTGTTTCCCAGTTTATCTTTCTTGCAACTTGAAAAATGTTTCACAGGAACTAGGGCAGAGTTAAGAAACTCCCATTTGTGCCAGAATCAGGAATTTTTCTCCTCACCAATAAATAATCAGTGTCCTGAACTAAAGTATATGAATCTTGGCTATCTCTTATTTCTGAGTATATTCCCTACTTTCTAAGAGTGTATCAGTAATTCTTAAAAATGATGTGGCACTTTATTTATGACTTTCAAGGCTGTTGTCCCTGAGTATAATAGCGTCTCACAGTTGCTCCCAGGAAGACGAGAAATTCCAGATACCAGCAGGACCCTGTTAGCCATCTTCCATACCTTCAGTCTTAGACGTGATTATACAGATGACATTATAATAGGGCTCATCACTAACAGAAAACAAAACAGATGCACAGAGGGATCATTCAAAAGTAGCAGCAGTACTTCAGATTCCCTGTCTGCTAATTTAATGTAGATTACAAGCTGCAAAGACAATGAGCCAACGCTTTTATTTTGTAGTTCAGGGACTGTCTTAGCCAGGGTCCTGGCAGGAAACAACACATCAAAGAGTTTAATTAAAGAGAGTTCAGTAAAAGGACAATTTACAGAGCTGAATCCGAGTTAATGGAAATGCCAAGAGATCATCTAGTATACAGGAATTTGCAATAGTGGGAGGCTGCTACCATCCGTTGTTCTATAGGTGAAAAAAATGGAATGTGGTAGAAATCCTAGAGGGAGCTATAAGCATTGAAGACGGGCTCAGAGACCAGCTGTGAGTGCAGAAAAACACAGCCGCTGCTAAAACTATAGCCCAACAGAGAGGCAATAGGAATAAGTATCCCATCTCTCACTTCTCTTACCCTATTGTTACTCCAGTTTGTGAAACTCAGATAATAGCTAGACAACAACGACATCTGATGACACAGTCTGTAGAACTCAGCCTTCTAAAGCACAGAGCAGCGGAGAGAAGATCAAGTAATGGATCTAAAGGTAAAAATGGAGAGTAGCCAGCCAGTCTACCCCTTTTGTCATTCAGATTTCATTCTCATCCTTTTATTTAGAGAAAGTCTAGCATTTGAAGCACAAACTCATGTCAATTTGTTATTTTCTTATCAATGACTTGCTCTCCATCCAGTACCACCAATGGTGATTATAATATTTGTTGCTACTACATGACATCAATTACCAACAGCAAGGAGATTATCTATTTACCCAGCCAGTAAATATAACCAAATCCAGAAATCCTTTGAGAGTTTGGGTCTTATGTCCAAACCTGATACCAATTATTTCATCTTTCATAATCGTGACTCCATATTCAAATATTTAAAGAGACAACAGCTTGAATATTCCTTATCCATCATGCTTGCAATCAAGTTTCAGACTTCCAATTTTGAATTTTGGAATATTTGCATGTACACAGTGAGATATTTTGAGGCTAAGACTCCAGTCGAAACACAAAACTTTTTTGTTTTATATACACCTTACACATACAGCCTGAAACTAATTTTATGCAATATTTAAAATATTTTTGCACATAAAACAGTTTTGACTGTGTTTTGACTACAACCTATCACATGAGGTGGGGTGTGGAATTTTCCACTTGTGCCTTCATTTCAGCACTCAGAAAGTTTAGGATTTTGGTGCATTTTGGATTTTCAGATTAGGGATGTTCAACCTGTATAACAAAAGGACAATTTGCAGGTGTGTGGACAGAGCTAAGGAGCCAATGAGGAGCAATAATGGTCTCAGGGTCTAAGAACTTTATGACTTGTAGTGAAACTATTCCTAATAGGCAAGGGGAAGAAACAGTGATTCAGAGTGTAACGTGACTGGAAACTCTCAAAAAGACTACATCTTAGGTAGACAAACACAGACACCAAAAAAAGTGTGATCTGATGCAGAGGGAGCAAGGAAAATAAATAGCCAACCTCTCTACTTTCCCACCTTCTGTCAATACATATTGCTGACCAAAACCAAAAGAAAGCCAGAAGTCAAGAAAACCTGTATATTGCCTTTTAAGAGAATTTGTTCTCACATAATGCAGAGAAGAGCAGAAAAGAATGGACAATAAAATCAAGATTGTCATAGGGTGAAAACGAGCACTGTCATTAATTTGTGTCTCTTCTAAGTTCGAAGTTCATCAGTGATGTCTCTAATAGGAAGTTAAAAATCATTATAAACATTTGGAACAGGAAAATATTATCACGTAATTAGATAACACACTGGGTCCCAAGGGATATTAATGAGGTTTCTCTTTTCTTTCAAATATCAATTGCCTGATTTCTAATGCTTCTATCTCATTGAGACTCCATGATGCAAAACAAAATGAGTTAAAATATGATTATTTCTTTAGTCATTAGATATATATTTAATAAATTTCTTTTGTGTATCTGAAACAATAAAGGCATTTAAAATTATATTTTGGAATTATTTAATAGCAAATTTTTGATATTTCTCTTAGGTCAAAGAGAAAGGAACAAAATGTTGGAGAAGAAAAAAGTTGTTGGAAAGGAATTAGAAAGGCTTTTATCCAAAAATAAATCAGAACATTCAAAATTGCACATAGAAAAAGTCTCATTTGTTTGTAGAATGACAACTCTTTGCTACTTCAGTAATGGCTACAAAAGTCAGACACTTGTTTTGCTCCAGCAGGGAAACATATCCATCATGAGGCTTAACATGCTCTCGTGTGCTTTCTCAAAAGCTTTGCTAACACCTGCTGATTTACCTGCAATACATTTTGCAGAAACTGTTGAGTGAGATGACAACATATATATTTAGTTTCACACTTCAGTCTCTCCAATTAGCAGTGGTTGCAGTACCAGCTGTGAGCCCAGGAGAGGATTTACTGTTAAGTACAGCAGTCTAGTTAAGAACAACAAAAAAAGCTGAGCCATGAGTTTGCCATGTGTTAGTTTCTTAACATTTGTTTCTGAGAAATAGCTCTCTATTGCTGTTATTCAAACTTGCTCCAAGAACTAGCTCCTGACATTATATACAGGAGTGGCATGAGAGAGGCTGCTGTGGTAGACACATAATTAAAATGTGATAGTTACTAAGGAACCTTAGGTAGAACCCCCCGTCCTCGCTGGTTCACTTACCAGAACAATACTACAAGTGCTTTTTTGCTTAGTTTCAATGATTATAAAATGAGATAAAAGAGTTTTGAAAACAGTGATCATATATAACACCAAAACATGCAAAAAGGAAGAAGAAAAATAAATTTACTTTCATACAAAGAGAACTAGTAGATTTTCTCTTTTTAACTCAGTATCTAGGCAATAATTGAATATTTAATGCTATTTTGGAGGCTATATCTGTAGGCAAAAGAGACAGTACTATTAATAGGTTTGTATCAACTTAGAGATACTGAAAGAGTTTATAAAGTCTAGTCTTATTTAAAAGGTGATTAGAAAATTATCTATTCTAATATTGACCAGTGAGATGAGGCTGCAGTGAGCTGAGATTGTGCCACTGTACTCCAACCTGGGCCACAGAGTGAGACCCTGTCTCAAACAACAACAACAACAACAACAACAACAACAACAAAAACCCTAAAACTATTAAAATCCTAGGAAAAAACCCTAGGAAAGAACCCTTCGTGGCATTGGCCTCAGCAAATAATTTCTAACTAAGAGCTGAAAAGCAGTGCAGCAAAACCACAAATAGACAAATGGGACGTAATTAAACTAAACAACATCGCGCGCGCGCGCGCACACACACACACACACACACAAACAACAGAATAAACGAGCAGCCTACAGAATGGGAGAAAATATTTGAAAATATGCATTGGACAAAGGGCTACTATCCAGAATCTATAAGGAACTTAAGTCAACAGGATAAGTCAAAAGGATAAAAACAAATAATCCCAGCTGGGTATGGTGGCTTACACCTGTAATCCTAGCACTTTGGGAGGCAAAGGCGGGCAGATTGCCTAAGCTCAGGAGTTTGAGACCAGCCTGGGTAACACAGTGAAATCCCGTCTCTACTAAAATACAAAAAATTAGCCAGACGTGGTGGTGTGCACCTGTAGTCCCAGCTACTTGGGAGTCTGAGGCAGGAGAACTACTTGAACCCAGGAGGCCGAGGTTTCAGTGAGCTGAGATCAAGTCACTGCACTCTTGACTAGGTGACAGAATGATACTCTGTCTCCAAAAATAATAATAATCCCATTAAAAAGGGAGCAAAGCACATGAACCACACTTCTCAAAGAAGACCTACACCCAGCCAACAAACATGAAAAAAATGTTTAACATCATTAATTATCAGAAATGCAAAGTAAAACCACAGTGAGATACCATCTTATACCAGTTAGAATGGCTATTATTAAAACGTCCAGAAATAACATATGTTGGTGAGGATGTGGAAAAAAGGGAATGCTTATATGCTGCTGGTGAGAAGGTTAATTAGTTCAATCCCTATGGAAATCAGTATAAAGATTTCTCAAAGAACTAAACATAGAACTAACATTCACCCAGCAATTACACCACTTAGGAAAATAAATCCTTTTAACAAAGAGACACTTGCACTCACACGTCTATTGCTGGACCATTCACAATAGCAAAGTCATGGAATCAACCTATGTGTTGATCAGTGTTCAACTGGGTAAAGAGAATGTGGTATATATACACCATGGAATACTATGAAGCCATAAAAAATAATGAAATCATGTTTGCAAATCAATCAACCAAAAAGAAACAGCCAAACAATGTACAAGAAAAAAACCACAAAGCTGTAGTTCTGGCTTATAGATCAAGATGTGAGTCCGTGTCTGGCAGTGGATGAGCTGCAATTCCTTATCTTGAGGCCAGTACTTGTTTAGTAGCAAGTGAAAAAAAAAAAAAAAAAAACGCTGTAGTAGTTAGTTAGAACATAGTTTGTCCTTTAAGTGTAGCGGTGTGTGACTTCACAGATTTGCCTGGCATAATCTTAAGTCTCATTTATAATTTGGTATCTTATTTCCACAAATGGTCCATTCTGTGAGTCTTTTGGTCTCTATTTTAAAATGATTGCTGGTCACTGTTGTGTCTAAACCACAGAAGTTTGGGGAGGATAATGAAGCATATCTGACCTTCTGTCTCATCATGCCCAGGAGTTTAGTTTTTAAGATTTCTCTGGGGCACACTTGACCAAGAAATTGTCCATTCATTTAGTTGGGTGGCTTAGGATTTTCCTTTTAGTTCTCACCCCTAAATGTTAGCATGTATATCACACTAGGAAGGTGGCAGGGTAGGAGCTAGAGAATCTATGCCACTCTGTGACAAAGGAGACTTCCTGGTCAGGGAAGTCGCCTTGTTATGAATGATGAGACTCATACCTGTGAAGCTAGAAAAAGTCTTTAGACCAATTTTAAAATACACATATTTTCTACAAAATTCTCTTTCTTTCAGGGTTTTACTTTATTGGCCACATAGAGTTATACAGTTTTTTTTATAATTAATTTTATCTGTATCTGTGTGCCTCTTTCCCCTCAAAAAGAAAGCCAAATCAAAATAACTCTAAAGGCTCATTTGTCCCTCAATAGCTAGTATCTTAGAATGCAGCTGGCTTGCTACATATACTTTATAAATGCATTTGTAAAAAATCCAAAAGAACATATAAACTATTGAAAGTAATAAGTGAATTTAGTAAGATGACTGAATATGTCAATATACATGATTTATTAATAATTCTTTTAAATGACAATTTATAGTGGCATCAAAAATACACAGCACCTAGGAATAAATCTAAAGCATATATAAATGACAAGACTACAAATTATAAAACATTGAGAGAATTTAAGAATACCTAAATAAATGGAAGGATATACCACTTTCATAAATTGGAAGACTCAATATTCTAACAATGTCAAGTAGCCTCAAATTGATCTTTAGAGTAAATGCAACACCAAGTAAAATCTCAGAATTATTTTGTAGAAAGTGACCGGCAAATTATAAATTTTAAGAAATTAAAGGATCAATGATATGCAAGGCAATCATACATTTTAAAAGTTGGGGACATACACTAACACGTACTGATTTATATTTCAGAGCCATAGATATTAAGGCATTGTGATATTGACACAGCACAGATGAATAGATTCATGGAGCATTATACAGGTTCTAGAAATAGGCATACATATACTGTAAAGGAATAATCTGTGACAAGCATATCACTGCAGTATAATATAAAAAGTACATTCTTCTTAATAAATGGCACCAGATACTCATTTTGAAAACAATCGATATTGGCACTACCTCATAAAATACAAGAAATTAAACTCCAGATACTGCATATATCTAAATGTAAAAGGTGAAATAATAAAGATTTTTGAAGTAAATACAGGTGACTAGCTTCATTGCATTGGCTAGGCAATCATAAATAGGACATAACAATCACTGACCACAAAGAAAAAAATTTTTCCAAAAGATGAGAACAAGCCACAGAGTAGAAGACATTTTCAATGTGTTCGTCTAATAAAGGACTTGTGATTGTTCCTGCCTGCCTGCCCTACAGATTTCAGACTTCTTCAGCCAGTTCCACAAATTACGAAGCCATATCCTACTGATTCTGCTCCTCTAGCTGAAGCTTGAATGATACAGAATTAGTTGTCTATTGCTATGTAAAAAATTACCGCATATGCAGTAACTTTAAACAACATCCATTTATTATCTCCCAATTTCCACGGTTCAGGAGTCCAGGCATAATGTTACTGGATCATCTGCTCAGGATCTCACAAGGCTGTAATCAAGGTGATGGCTAGACTGCATGCCCTTATGGACCTCAGGGTTCTCTTCTAAGATCACATGGTTGTTAGCAGAATTCAGTTACTGAATTTGTAAAACTGAGGTCCCTATTTCTTTGCTACCTATAAGCTGAGGCTCCTCTCAGTAGCTTGATGCCACCCTTAGGTCCTTGCCACATGGCTCTCTCACAGGTCCTGGACAGCATGGTAGCTTACTCCTTTAAGACCAATAGGAAAATCTCTGACTTCTAGACCCTCTTTTAAGGAATCACTGATTAGGTCAAATAATAATAATAATCCTATAAATTAACTTTATATTTGTAAAAATTCCTTGAGGTCACTACATAATATAACCTAATAATGAGAGTGATATCCATCATATTTGCAGATCTTGCCCATATTCAAGAAAGTGTATTATATATAGTTTTTATGCCAAGGAGTGGAAATCTTAGGAGCCATCTTAGAGTTTTGCTGACAACAGTCCACTGCATAGCTCTTACTAAATCACTTCCTTCACACTTGCAAAATACATTCATATTTTCCAAAGATTCCTAAGAATGTTATGCTATTTAGAATCAGACCAAAGTCCAAAACCTCATCATTTAAATCAGATACAAGTGAGCAAGAGGCTCCCAGATGTAATCTGTCAAGTACAGCAGCTGGGGCTCAATTTCTGTCCATACGCACACCTGTGAAACTAAAGCACTAAGTTATTTACCCTCTATGAACTTTACTCAACATAAAAAGGTAGGACAGGCATATGACAGTAGCTATAAACATTCCAGTTCAAAATAGGGAAGAAACAGAAGGCAGAAAGGACTCACTTGTCCATAACAGTTCTGAAATCCAGCTAGAGTTCCTTGACTGGGTTTCAAATCCTGAGAATAATCCTCCTTGGCTTTCAGTTGCTTCTTCAAGACCCTTGGTTATGCCCACTGAGTCATTACTTTTATAGGAAAGGATGTTCTTTCAGCTGAGCACATTGGTTTTATTAGCCTATTTCCTGCCAGTAGAATCTTGGGATTCTGACAGCCTTCTTTCATTTTATATTTTCTAACCCTTCTAGTTCAACTTTGCAGTGCCTCTGCTGAAATAATTTTCTCAAGAATGGTGAGAATCTTGCATTGATTTTATTGGGTTTCACCCCATTAGACAAAAGCCACACCTACCATGTTTTTTTTCCGGATAATCCTTTCTCTGTCTTTGGCTCCTAATGAGATGGCTGAGAGACAGGGCTCTTAAGTTTCCTACAGTCCCTCTGGTTTGATTGAGGGTGTCTTAAGGCACATACTTAATTTCTGTGAAATGACCTTTTATATGACTGAATATTCTGACCTTTTGATCTTTCAGAAGTTTTAGTAAAAGGTTGAACAGTTACATACTCAGCCGTTTCTTTATGTCGCATGTTCAGCTGTCATTTCTGACTTTTACCATCTTTTGCCACCTGGAGAGGTTGAAATTTTTAAAGTTATCTCATCCTAGTTCCTTTTCTTTAATGATTCTCCCCTCAATTTCTCTCCCTTGTCACATTTTACTACAAGGAAGCAGCCAGGTGGCAGCCCTGACTCTTTGGAAATTTCCTTAGCCACAAAATCAACTTCATTGTTTACAAATTCTGTTTTCCATATAACTTCACTATGTTCTTTATCACTACATAACAAGGATCTCTTTTCTTCTACTTTTCAATAACATGTTCCTCATTTTTTTCTGAACCCTCACCAGCAGCCTTCCTGTTGTCAATAATTCCAACACTATATGCAAGGCCATTGATGCATTCTCCATCATATTCTTCAAATTTATTCTTGCATTAACTACTGTTCGGCATTAAAACCACTCCTACTTTGTAAGTACTTTTTTTTAGAGCATCATTCTGGCCTCCAGGTACCAAAATTTGTATTCATTATCTATGTCTGCTTAACAAATTTCTACAAACTTAGTAGCTGAAAATGGCATACTTGTGTTGCTTCATAGTTTCTGTAGCTCCAGAATGTGTGCCTGGCTTAACTGGTCTTCTGCTCAGAGTCTCATCAACCTGAAATCGAGGTGTCAGCCAGGGTTGTAGTCCTATCTGAGGGTTGAAGCACTCTTCCAAACTCCTGTGGTTACTGGCAGAATTCATTTCCTTACAGCTCTAGAATTTATGGCAGTTTGCTTCACGACCAGCAAAACAAAGAAAGAGAAAATCTGCTGCTTCAAATCTCTGAACTCTAGAAACTCTTTTAAAGGCTCATCTGGTTATGCCAGGTCCACATGTGATAATTTCCCCTTTGATCAACTTAAACTGATTTGGGACCTTAATAAGATCTGCTTAAATCTCTTCACCTTTGTAGACTGGTCCCAAATCAGTTTACAATGTAACCTAATCACAGAAGTAGTGACATCAATCATATTCACATGCTCCATGCACACTCACAGAGAGATTGCACAGTATGTATTTTGGGGCTGGGTAAGGGAGGAGTAGGAATCTTAGGGGTTATCCTAGAAGTATCCTACAGTAGTTGGGATGGGTGCAACGTTAGGCATGTGAAGGACATGTTAGATGGTATTCTTTTCAAGGCTGGAATGAATCATTTCTCTTTTTTTTCTAAACTTTTACCATTCCCTTATTTTTTTCCCAGCTTTATTGATGGATCATTAACAAATACACGCCCAAACACACACATATAGTGTACACTTTGATGTTTATTTCAAGTATCTCACTTATAAGTGGAATCTAAAATAGACCAATTCATACAAGCTGAGAGTAGGATGATGGTTTCTAGGGGTTGTAGAGAAGTAGAGACAGATGTTGGACAAGGTGTACAAAGTTTCAGCATGCAAGATGAAGAAGCTCTGGAAGTCTAATGTACAGCAGTGTGACTATAGTCAATAATACTGCATTAGATATGTACTTGAAATTTGCGACAGGATATAACCTGAGTTTTCTTCCTAGTTTAATTCACTGGTAACCATCACCTTGTCTACTGACAAAATAACTGCCTTGGATTCTTAAAAGGTAGAAAAGTTTCCTGTAAGATTCATATTTTCATTTCTCAATCATATATATCCCTCGATAATGGAAGCATCATTCCTAAGACTCTTGTAACAGTAAATCCAGAAAGACAAAATCAGGCAGTGAATAGCATGATTGGAAAACTTCCTTGAAAACCTTTTTAAAGCCTTGCCTAAATTTGACTCCTTGTCATTTATAACTAAAACAATAGGAATTTGCTTTCAGTTTATATGAAATAATGGTATGAAATTTGAGATGAGACAATAGGAAACTATTAAAGAGAGACTCTTGCAACAAACCAAAAGAAGCTCCATGATTTGGGTAGAATTTAAACTCATGAGGGATTATGCTTTAACAACTGCTAGTGGGAATAAGGAGTTCCACATGCATGTAAAGGTCCAGTAATATAACTGACTATTCATAAACTATTGCAACATTACAAATTCCTGTCCTGCTGTGGAGAACAATTGTCTAATATGACCAAAAGAGAGCAAGATTAATGAAACTGACCTCAAAAATGACAAAGTTCCACTAGTACAAGAAGCTGAATTTAGTCTTCACAGAAAAACTGTTAATCATTTTAAATATTTTCCTTTGCTAAATGATCTTTCCAACTTCATAGCCATTCTTAGGTTCCATAGTTGGTTTGCCAGTTAAGACTTATATAAAAATTTGTTCCAGAATCACTGGTTATTTTTCTTTAAAAAATAATTTCAACTTTTAGATTCAGGGGGTACATGTGCAGGTTTGTTACATGGGTATATTGCATGATGCTGAGATTTAGGATATGAATGATCCTATTACCTGGGTAGTGAGCATAGTGCCCAACAGACAGTTTTCAGCCTTGCCTTCCTTCCTTTTTCTTTTCTCTAGTAGTGCCCAATGTCTATTATTCCCATCTTTATGTCCATTTGTACCGAATGTTTAGCTCCCATTTATGAGTTAGAACATGCAATATTTGGTTTTCTGTTTCTGTGTGAATTTGCTAAGGATGATGACGTCTAACTTCATCTATATTGCTGCAAAGGATACAGTTTCATTCTTTGTTGTGGCTGCATATAATTCCATGATGTATATGAAGCACATTTTCCTTATGCAATCCATCATTCATGGGCACCGAAGTTGATACATTTGTACGTCCATTGCAGCACTAGTCACAATAGCAAAAGCATTGTGACAAGTGCTTCAACGGACATATGAGTGCATGGGTCTTTTTTGTAGAACAATTTATTTTCCTTTGGATATATACCCAATAATGGAACTACTGGGTCAAATGGTAGTTATGTTTTAAATTACTTGAGAAACCTCTAAACTGCTTTTCACAGAGGCCAAACTACTTTACGTTGTCATCAAGATTGTATATAAGTGTTTCTTTTTCTCCACTGCCTCACCAGCATCTGTTATTTTTTGTCTTTTTGATAATAGCCATTCTGACTGATGTGAGATGGTATTTTATTATGGTTTTGATTTGTACTTGTTTTATGATTAGCACTATGGAGAATTTTTCATATGTTTTTTGGCTGCTTGTATGTCTTCTTCTGAGAAATGTTTTTCATGTCCTTTTCCTCTTTCTTACTAGGTTAGTTGTTTTTCTTATTGTTTGACTTCCTTATAGATTCTGGATATTAGACCCTTGTTGGATGCATAGTTTGCAAATATTTTCTCCCATTCTTTGAGTTGTCTATTTATTCTGTTGATAGTTTCTTTTGCTGTGCACAAAGTTCTTTAGTTTAATTAGCACCCAGTTGTCAGTTTTTCTGTTGACATTGCTATTAAGGAGTTAGTCATAAATTCTTTGCTAAAGCCAGTGTCCAGAATGGTATTTTCTAGGTTATCCTCTAGGAATTTTATAGTTGATATCTCAGATTTATATCTTGAATACATCTTGAGTTGATTTTTCTATGTGGTAAAAGGTAGGGGTCCAATTTCACTCTTCTGCATTTGGCTAGCCAGTTATCCAACCATAATATATTAGATATGGGGAGAGAGTATTCCACATTTCCTGTGTTTGTCAACTTTGTCAAAGATTAGATGGTTGTAGATGTGCAGATTTGTTTTGGGATTCTCCATTCTATTTAATTTTTCTATGTGTCTGTTTTTTACAAGTACCATATTGTTTTGGTTACTGTAGCCTTATAGTATAGTTTGAAGTTGGGTAATGTGATTCCTCAACCTTGCTCTTTTTGCTTAGGATTCCTTTGGTGATTTGGGATTATTTTTATTCTATATGAATTCTTGATTAGTTTTATCTAATTCTATGAAAAATAACACTGGTAATTTGACAGGAATTGTGTTGAATCTATAAATTGCTTTGGGCAATATGGCAATTTTAATGATATTGATTGTACCAATCCATGAGCATTAAATGGTTTTCCATTTGTTTGTGTCATCTCTAATTTATTTCAGTAGTGTTTTGTAATGCTCCTTGTAGAGATTTTTCATCTCCTTGGTTAGATGTATTCCTAGGCATTGTATTTTTTTGTGGCTATTGTAAACAGTATTGTATTCTTGATTTGGCTCTCAGCTGGAAAGTTATCTGTATATAGAAATACTACTGATTTTTCTACATTGATTTTGTAGGCTGAAGCTTTACTGAAGCCTTTTAAGAGTTCTAGAAGCCTTTTGGCAGAGTCTTTAGGGTTTTCTAAGTTTGGAATCATATTGTCAGCAAGAGAAATAATTTGACTTCTTCTTTTCCTATTTGCGTGCCTTTTTTTTTCTTTATCTCGCATGATTGATCTGGCTAGGACTTTCTGATTATTATTCTTAAATGCCATGTTTACTCTTGTCTCCACACTATATGTATGTATGTGTGCATGTGTCTATTATATATATAATATATACACACATATGCAATGCACATGTCTGTATGTATATATGTATTATACATGTGTGCGTATATATGCATGTGTGTGTTTATATATGTGTGTGTGTGTATATATATATACACACACACACACACATGTAATTTCACTGAATCATCCTATATTTCTCTGAAACATTGAAAATGCATGGTCATCTGCTTTTCCACAAGTCATGATGGTGTAATTTTAGGACACTGGTTAAGAAGAGGGTAATAACTTAAGATATGTGTATTTTTCTGCATATGTGTTATACTTCCCATAAAAGTTTTCTAAAATCACACAGAAAAAAAGAATAGTGTAGTAATATTGTGTGGCATAAGCCTCCCCTCAGCCTCCACCCCCACCCCCATCCCAGGCACACACACACTATAAATAGAGATAAGTAAGTCCTGTGTCAAGTGTAGTACTTTCTCAGAAGGCTGGCCAAAGGAATTGGCTTAACAGAAAAGGTGTATTTCCAACAGTTCAGCAAAAGTTTGGCTCTGAGATTGAGCCAGTGACAAAACAAATAAATGAGAAAATAATGGGGAATCAATTTTCTATGTCCAGGCCGTAAAAACCTGCAATGCCTGACGCTGGAAATAATGGCATCAACCTCAGTGCCTGGTGTTCAGGGATTTGGCATGGCTCGTTGTAATTCCCAGAGTGTAATTAACCAGTGCCAAGTCAACTTTCAATTAAAAAATGCAATGAAAGAACCAGTTAATTTACTAGAACAGAAATTCAAATTAGAAATTTTTTACAAAACTATACCTTTGGACTAATAACCCTAATCATTACAAATAAACACCTATGTTAAGTATTTTCATAGCCATTATTTTATTCAATCCTCATAAGATACTTTGTTTGGGGTAGACAGCTTTTGAAATGACTTACAAAGATCTTCAACCCCCTATGCCTTTATGCTGTTCCTCCCTTGTGTGTGGACTAGACCTAGTGACTTTCTCCTAACAAGTAGAATATGGCAATAGCATGGGATGTCAGTTCCAAAATTAGACTACAAAAGACTGTGACTTTTATCTTCTGGCATTCTTTCTGACTCATCTCATGTATTTGCTGTGATGAAACAAAATGCCATATATTGAGTTGCCCTCTGGAGAGACTCATGTGGCAAGGAGCTAAGAGTAGATGTCAGCCAACAGCCAGTAAGGAACTTAAGCTCTTGATCTAAATACCCTTGAGAATATCAATTTTTGAAGAATCATGTGCATAATTTTGGAAACATTCAAACCTTCAAAGAAAACTATAGTCTCAACCATACATTGATTGCTGTCTTATAAAAGACTCTGAAGCAGAAGACTCATTAAACCATTACCAGAGTCTAGACCTAGGGAAACTGCAAGAGAATAAACGTGTGTTGTTCTAAGCTCCCAAATTTTGGGGTGATTTGTTATGTAGCCATAGATAACATATAGTATGTGAGTTGTAAGATCAAGGATACCCCTGAATTTGAGCTGTTATACTTATGGTCATGCTTTATCATAGGCAATACCATTCAGGACATAAGCATGGGCAATGATTTTATGACAAAGATGCCAAAAGCAATTACAACAAAGCGAAAATTGACAAATGGGATCTAATTAAACTAAGGAGCTTCTGCACAGCAAAAGAAACTATCAACAGAGTACACAGACAGCCTACAAAATGGAAGAAAATTTTTGTGAACTATGCATTTGACGAAGGTCTAATATCCAGCATCTATAAGGAACTTAAACAAATTTACAAAACAAAAACCAACAACTCCATTAAAAAGTGGGCAAAGGACCTGAACAAGACACTTCTCAAAATAAGACATAAATGCAGCCAACTACTGGGTCATTTGACAAATTCAAATCGAAACCACTAGGAGATACCATCTCATACCAATGAGAATGGTTATTATTAAAAAGTCAAAAAATAACAGATGCCAGTAAGATTGTGGATAAAAAGGAATAGTTTTATGCTCTTGGTGGGAGTGTAAATTAGTTCAACTATTATGGAAGACTGCAGATTTTTTTTTTTTTTTGAGACCGAGTTTCGCTTTTGTTACCCGGGATGGAATGCAATGGCAGGATCTCAGCCCACCACAACCTCTGCCTCATGGATTCAAGCGATTCTCCTGCCTTAGCCTCCCAAGTAGCTGGGATTATAGGCATGCACCACCAGGCCCAGATAATTTTTTGTATTTTAAGTAAAGAAAGGGCTTCTCCATGTTGGTCAGGCTAGTCTTGAACTCCCGACCTCAGGTGATCCACTCACCTTGGCCTTCCTAAGTACTGGGATTACAGGCATGAGCCACTGGGCCCGGCCTGCAGACTTCTTTTAATTTGCATAATTCATTGCAACCAATCCAGATTTCCACCAATGAAAGCGATTAGTATTCTTTATGTCAGTTATCAACAAATTGTCTCTCAGCAACAAATCCATCCTTGATTGCCTTGCTTTGTGATACTGAATCCACATCCTATAAACATAGATCTTTGCCAACTGGTGTGATGTTAAACTATAATCATTGGTAGAGGATGCTAGAAGGACACTACAGAGGAAGGGGCTTCTCTCTCCGATTTCACTGTATTCCTCTTTTCTTACTGTTTCAATGCTGGTCTCTATGCAGGGCACCTGGTGATGTCAACCTCCCAGTGGGTTTCCCTGAAACTCTGGAGATCTGTCAGCACCATAGAGGGCTTTTTAGGGAAGTCAATCTAATTTCAGCAGGTAGCCTTCTCAACAAATTCCACAAGCACCACAGCCAGTTTCCCAGGAAGTTCAGTGCAAATTCCACAGTAGGATTTCCAGCAAGCTCCACCGGCACCACAACTGATTTCCCAGCAGTCTCAGAGTTGCCCTAGTGGCAGCTTGCTAGTAACTTTCAGTACCCTAGAAGGCAGTGTCCTAGAAAGTTTTGTCAGCACTCCAATGAGCAGTTTCCTGCTTACCGGCCTCAGCCTGTGACGCCTCCATGTAATACTCATCTATCCAATAGGCTACAGTCATTCCTTCTCCAATAACATCTGGATCTCTACCTTAGGTAGGGAGTATATCTTCTAAATTTTTTTTCTTCCTTGTGTGAACCCCCAAAATTTGTTAACAGGTCTCAGTTAATTCAGACGCTTTATTTGGCCAAGGTTGACAACGCTTGCCTGTGACACAGCCTCAGGAGGTCCTGACAACATGTGCCCAATGTGGTCAGAGCACAGCTTGGTTTTATACATTTTAGGGAGCCAGGAGACATCAATTAATATGTATAAAATGACCATTGGCTTGGTCCAGAAAGGTGAGACAACTTAAAGAGGGGAGGGGGCTTCCAGGTCACAGGTAGGTAAGAGACAAATGCTTGCATTCTTTTGAGTTTCTCAGCCTTTGCAGGGAGGCAATCAGATATGCATTTATTTCAGTAAGCAGAGAAATGGCTTTGAGTTCCCAGGTTGAATTTTCCTTTTACCTTAGTGATTTGAGGGCCCAAGACATTTTCCTTTCACACTTGGGTACTCTACATCAGCCCTAAGTATAAGTTGACTCCCCATATCTGCTTTTCCTGTTTCTTAGAACTGTCTTTAACACTTAGTAGTTAATCCTAAGATAATTGGTTAATAATTCTTTACATAAAGTGTTCTGTTCAAATTAATTTGTGACCTCTGTTTCCTGCCTGAACCCCAACTGATAAAGCCTTCAATTTAAAAAGAAAAGGTTTTGTTAACAATGTGGTGTATTTTGTCCATGTGTTTAAAAATCTGGATTTTTTCTTTTATTTAAGAATGTTTCCTAACACATTGCGGGGGACTCATCTACTTGTTTTAAGACCAATATGTTCATGTGTCCACTGCATAGTAACAGACCAATGACACAGACAGCAGGGAGGCAGCAGAGACAGTTTAATTATTGTGGGGCACCAAGCATGGAAGTGGGAGGACATCCTCAAACCCATCTCCCCGAGGAGTTCTTGGCTGGGATTTTTAAGGGGATCATAGAGGGTGAGGGATTGGAGAATTGAGGTTGTTGATTGGTCGGGGCAGGGAGGGTGAAATCATCAGGATGTGGAAACTGCATTCTTTGGGGAGTCTACTTCTCGTGGGGTCCCTCAGATCAGAGTCAGTGGTGTCCTTCAGACCAGCTAGCACCAGTGGGGTCCTGCACACAAGCTAGTGTTCCATCAGTATGCAGGACCTGAAAAACTATCTCAAATGGAAAATTTAATGTTTCATAATGTTCAAGCTATTGTCTGGAGAGTACTTAAGGGGAAGTGGAATCTTGTAACAGGGGCTACATGATGCCGGGATCGCAGGTACCACACATCGATGAGGAAGCAGGTCAGAGAGTGAGCTGACTTCATGACCATTGCTGAATGTGCTACAAACTTGGTTTATTTCCATTTGTCCCCCTCCCTTCTTCCCTGATTCATTTTATAAAGTTTACAGGGTGGTTTCAAACTTGTTTGGCTAAAATTCTGCCCAAACTATTCATGTAAATTTAAGGAGAAAAAAAAAAGATCTGTAAAAATTAAGTCTTAGAAAAAGAAAAGAAGCAGGTAAAACTTTTATTTTCACTTTGAGGACAGCAGCGGTATAATACATATTAATGTACTTTTAAAAAGGACAATTTTAAAGTAATTACGCATGATACTTCCCTTGCCGCGGTGATCTTTACCACGAAGATGTTGAAAGCAAGATAAGATTAATTATACATTTTAAGAAAGGCAGTTTATTTTTGAAATATACTTTTTAAATCTTAATTCATTATTCTGCATGTTACCCCTGGGCTATAGCTGTGTTTTTTTCTCCCCAAATTATAAGAATGGAATGTAGCATATCGCTCCTACTAGGCACTCGGCAAATCTTTGTGAACTGCGTGCCTGATGCATTTCTATTGTCTGTTGGTTAGTTCAGTAACTGATATCTGAACTGAAAGCACAAAACATCTGCTTGTCATGATTTTGACAATTTTATCCTGGCATAAGTAGGATTAGAAACAGAAAAGCCATGTGGTAGCATAGAGCAGCGTTTACACCAATTGTGTTCCCTGGATATCTGTGCTTTTTATGCTTCCCATCCTCTCTCCTTCCTCCTAGTTTAGAATTCTGCTTGGGTGATAACTGTTTCAGAAACAATACCTATAGAATTAAGGGGAAGATCCATTCTGTACGGACTATGTCCTAGGTGTTGTACGTGTTCTCTCATTTTACCTGCACTTCCTGGTGGACAGATACTATTCCCATCATTTTACAGATGAAAGAAATGAAGCCCAATGAGAGTACAGGGCTTATTCAGAGTCATACTCCTAATTAATAACTGAGCTAGGAACTGATGAAAGCTCTCCTGACTCAAAAGCTAATCATCTTTTCCATTCAGCTGCACTGACTCTAATTGAACCACAGAAATTAGAATCCAAAATGCTGGACTTTGGAGGTTTGTTTATGTATTTATTTGTAATATGTCCAACCCAGTCATCTACTTAATAAATACTGTCTGCAATATTCCTGACTAGTAGCCTCTCTTTGAACTTCCCAGGGATGAAGAAGGCCATTATTTCACAACACAAGTTTACTTTTTATACCCTTCAAATGATCAGGAATATATTCAGATGTAAGTATAGATACAAACACACACAAACAGATTCACAATCTTTCTTCTTACTGACTTCAACTCACTGACTGTGACTGTTCTTCCGAGACATCCAGAACAAGTGTGGTCTCTTCCATAAAGGACTTCAGCAGAAAGGAATATTTTGTTAAATAAAAATTAGATTGGTGCAAAAGCAATTGCAGATTTTTTCCATTGAAAGTGATGGCCAAAACTGCAATTACTTTTGCACCAACCAAATATTAATGATATTCGTTAAATATATAAGAAATACTTTGAGGGGACTAGTAAAGTGAAGTTTAGTAGTAGATCATGGTCAACACTGAATACAACAAAGAAAAGTAGGAAGTTATATCCAAAGAGTAGGGTTTGAGTCAGTAGAAGCAAAATTACTCAGGGTTACTCAGGGAAAACATCAGAGGTAAGAGATTCTGACCTAATAATATTCTTACTGAAGCCAGGCCAAAGTGACAGACATCACGTATGGGATAAGGTGAGGTGAGGAATCTGATTAGATAGGTGGCGAGTTACCAAGAGGATACAAGATTTTGACTAAACTGACTTAGCAGGATTCTTGCTAAAATTGGTGAATGCAGAAATGAATATGGAGGCCCAAATGTCAGGACCTACTTGAGAAAGACTTCAGAAAAAGGCTGATTCAAATTTGATCAAGGAGAGAATCTTTGTTAGTCCCCCCATCTTATTCAAAGAAAGAATACACATTCTTCTTTTCTGTGAAGAATGTTAAGTCCATTTTTTCATTCAGTCACCTCCTGTTTATTAAAGAATAGATGAATCAACTGATAGCAATTGGTAATAAAGGTATTTGCTGGATGGCATGAGCAGTCATGCATTTAATGAGGAAAGTTTCTATGAAAGAAGAATAAAAGATTAATAGTTAGAAACCCAGTTTCTGAGTCCAGAGGGCAGCAAGTCTAGATTTCTATTGATAGATGATGAGCTTGAAGCCTCTTTAGATGGTGAGTGAGGATGGAGGAGGGAACCCAGTGAATTTCCTGGTATATAGTTTGAATGTCTTTGGTGATACCATTGGAGGTTTCACTGAACTTTTTAAATGGTCCACACAGCAACCCATGCGAAGTTTGCCTGTGTGTATCTATCATGATGATTTCTGTGGAGTTTATTTCATTTCAGGTCAATCAGCTTCAACTTGCAAGGCTTCAAGTAAAAGGGAAATTTTAGTTTGCAGTGATGCCAAATCAGGATGGCAGAATAAAAAAAATTGGAAGTGTTAGTCTGAAGAGTTGTAGTCAGATATTGGAGGAAGTTAGAAGAATTGAGAATTCATAGTAGTATGGTATAATTTCCTTTGTGGGGGAAAATTCTCTCTATGGTAACCATCCTTTTTGATCAACTATAACCAAAGTAAGATTATTTTTATTTACAAGATAAGTCTGATCTCATTAGATGTAGCCTAATTATTGACATAAGGTTAATAAGAATGGTAATTGCCCACATAGGCATTTTGAATTTGCTGTGGTAGAAATTTTCATAAAGAATCTCAGATTAGCCCTTTAGAAGCTACTTGAATTTAAGACACCAAGCCAAGAACTTATCACCAAATTTCACCTGCAATATCTATAGATCTGGATAAATTCCTCTCCTCTCAAGGTCCTCAAGACATTCTGAGTATCCTTGACTTGCCAGGAAGAGACCTTCATTATTTATCTCTAAAGCTGAGAACCCTATAAGCCAGGTACTAGTCGCTTTCCCAAGAGAACTTTATATATTTTGGCTCCATAAAGTCAACTTCAGTTCCTTAAATCAGATTCTATGCACGTTCTCCTTCTCAAATGTGACATTCCTGTCAAAGCCTTAGTTATATAATCAGTGTTTCCAATTATGTTCTGCTATAAGGAGAATATATTCTTATTGGGCTTATGAAAATAACTATATTGCCATGAAAATAAAAATATTCAAAGACAGTTTCTAAATTTTGGAGGGATAAGATGGGAAGAAAAAATAAACATTTCCTTTTGGCTGCAAAAAGTTTTGGAAAGCATCAGAATGAAACAAAAATTATCTGTGAATACCAAAAAAAAAAAAAAAAGTCTTAAAATGGCCATGGCTAAAAATTTTATAGTTTATTTAATAAGAGAATGTGGTTGTTTCTGTGAAATACATTATCTTAAAGTAATAACCAGATTTGTGATCGATAGCATGATACTGAAACTATCATTAACAACAAGAGTACTGACAAATTTCCCTGGACTTCAGACAACTTCTGAAATACTTATATTAATAGGATTTACCTATACAAATATACATTGGGAAGATTAAGCATCTTTTCTTATTTGCCAATGCCTTTTATGCCATTTAACATATCAAATAAAGTGAATCATTTTTAACTTCTTCTGAAAGTGAAAGACTAAATCCATTGAAGACCTCTGGGAAATTTCAAAGTTGGTTCAAGAACAACAGGATTTCATTTAAGATTTGATTTTAGGAAGGCAAAATATTCAAAAATATTTTTTTAAAACTTTACTGCTTTAAAAACTGTGAAGTCTCAGCCTTTTCAACTAAGGACAAGGTAAGAGTTAACATAAAGCACAGGAAATTATTCTAATGAGACACAGATAAGCAAGTTACTAAAAATGGAAAAACGTTTTTACAGGCTCTTATTAAGAGACCAATAATCAAAGAAAAGGTTTTCATTTTAACAGATAAATACAAATCTGGGTTTGGTATTAGTATACTTTTGATGTCAAGGCTCATTAAGAAAAAAAGACATAAATAAATCTTAGCTAGCTTGACTACTTGAGATCTCTTTTCTGTAAATTTTTTATAACTTTCTTATATCCATACAGGTTATTTTGTTTGTGTGTGTTTTTGATATTTTCCTCTGTCTTGTTCTGGGTCAATGAGTCATTCTACTTTGAACTAAAATTACCTTTTTTTTTTCTTGAACAAAACAGTCTTCACACCTTAACAATGGAGGCAGGAACGAATAAGGGAAGAAAATAACAAACAAACAGCCAACCAATATTTCATTTAAATCTATGAAATGCTATGCAATTGCTGAGGAGTGATTTACTTCCAATTATGTGGTCACTTTTAGAATAGGTGTGATGTGATACTGAGAACAATGTATGTTTTGTGGATTTGGGGTGGAGAGTTCTGTAAATGTTTATTAAGTTTACTTGTTCCAGGTCTGAGTTCAAGTCCTGGATATCCTTGTTAATTTTCTATCTCGTTGATCTGTCTAATATTGACGATGTGGTGTTGAAGTCTCCCACTATTATTGTGTGGGAGTCTAAGTCTCTTTGTAAGTCATTAAGAACTTGCCTTATGTATCTGGTTGCTCCTGTATTGGGTGCATATATATTTAGGATCGTTAGCTCTTCTTGTTGCATTGATCCTTTTACCATTATGTAATGTCCTTCTTTGTCTCTTTTGGTCTTTGTTGCTTTAAAGTCTATTTTATCAGAGATGAGAATTGCAACTCCTGCTTTTTTTCCTCTCTCTCCATTTGGTTGGTAAATCTTCCTCCATCCCTTAGTTTTGAGTCTTTGTGTATCCTTGTGTGTGAGATGGGTCTGCATGAAGCATACCGATGGGTTTTGGCTTTTTATCCAATTTGCCTGTGTCTTTTGATTGGGGCATTTAGTCCATTTAAATTTAGGATTAATATTGATATATGTGAGTTTAATACTGCCATTTAATGCTAGCTGGCTGTTTTGCCCATTAATTGATGTAGGTTCTTCATTATGGTGATGCTTACCAAAAGGTAAGTTTTTGGAATGGCTGATACTGGTTGTTCCTTTCTATGTGTAGTGCTTCTTTCAGAAGCTCTTTGTAAAGCAGGCCTGGTGGTGATGAAATCTCTGAGTACTTGCTTGTTCACAAAAATTGTATTTTTCCTTCACTTATGAAGCTTAGTTTGGCTGGATATGAAATTCTGGGTTGAAAATTCTTTTCTTTGAGGATGTTGAATATCGGCCCCCACTCTCTTCTGGCTTGTGGGGTTTCTGCTGAGGGATCTGCTGTGAGTCTGATAGGCTTCCCTTTGTGGGTAACCCGACCTTTCTCTCTGGCTGCCCTTAGTATTTTCTCCTTCATTTCAACCCTGCTGAATCTAACGATTATGTGCCTTGGGGTTGCTCTTCTTGAGGAATATCTTTGTGGTGTTCTCTGTATTACCTGGAGTTGAGTGTTGTCCTGTCTTGCTAGGTTGGGAAAGTTTTCCTGGATAATATCCTGAAGAGTATTTTCCAGCTTGGATTCATTCTCTTCGTCACATTCGGGTACACCTATCAAATGTAGATTAGGTCTTTTCACATAGTCCCATATTTCTTGGAGACTTTGCTCATTCCTTTTTACCGTTTTTTCTCTAATCTTGTCTTCTCATTTTATTTCATTGAGTTTGTCTTTGACCTCTGATATCCTTTCTTCTGCTTGATCAATTCGACTGTTAAAACTTGTGCATACTTTGCGAAGTTGTCATGTTGTGTTTTTCAGATCCATTAATTCACTTATATTCCTCTCTAAATTGTCTATTCTCATTAGCATTTCGTCAAACCTTTTTTCAAGGTTCTTAGTTTCTTTGCATTGGGTTAGAACATGTTCTTTTAGCTCACAGAAGTTTCTTATTATCCACCTTCTGAAGCCTGATTCTGTCAATTCATCAGACTCATTCTCCATCAGGCCTTGTTCCCTTGCTGATGAGGAGCTGTGATCCCCTGTAGGAGGAGAGGCTGCTCTGCTGCTGTCACAGTCATTTCAGGGTTCACCTCCAGTGTGCCGTGGGTATGAACTTAATTAAGTACCAAGAGGTAATGAATTGGAATTTTTTGCTTAGTACTATTTTTCTTCAGAGCATGCAAACCCATAAATCATGCAAAGCTGTCAAAAGGAAATACCTACTCTGCTAGTGATGTGGAGGAAAACAGATGCCACTTATTCAACAAATATCCACACAGAAGAAAAATGTTGACTAGATACCTCAGAGTCAAAGTTGGTTTGAAAGTTTGTCAATAAAGAGTTTTATGGCCATGAACAAAAAAAATAGGAGAGATCCAAGATGGTCAATTAGCAACAGCTAAGGATTGCAGCTCCCAGTGAAAGCACACAGAGTAAGTGGACGCCACACTCCCAGATGAATTTTTGTTGCCTACAGACCTAGAGATTCCCAGGGGAGGAGCCCCATGGGTCGCCAGTGTGACTCTTTTGGCTGGCGCAGCTGTTTTGCCAGCACTCTGGCACAGCGGTTCTCAGTGCAGAGTATACAGGACTGGGTGTCCTTTTAGTTGACGTTTGGAGCTCTGGGAAGGCAGAGTTGCCCATTCAGCTCATTGAAAAGGGGACTGAAACAGGGAGCCAGACCAGGAGATTCCTGGGCAAAAAAAGCACCACGAATCTCAATGCCGCTGTTTCAGCCGGCGCAGTGGGTCACCGTGAGGGAAATTACACAGATTCCGGCGCCCTTTCAACAGGCGACTGAATTGACCTTTCAACTAAAAAGAAAAAAAAGCTCTGAGACAGGGAGCCAGGTGATCAGGTTCAGCTGGTCCCACCTCCACAAAAAAACAGCAATTGGAAACGCTGAGGATTGAGAGTTTCACAGCAAGCACAGCTGAACCTGGGAAGGTCCAGCTCTGTGGGGGAGGGGTGTCCACTGAAGGAAAACTAAGAAACAGAAAAAACTTCTTCACCAACAAGCTGGACGTCCACTCAGAGACCCAAGCTGAAAGTTAGCAATTACAAAGATGACAGGTGGATAAATCCACAAAGATGGGAAGAAACCAGCGCAAAAAGGCTGAAAGCACCCAAAATCAGAACATATTATTTCTATTTAAGTCTTATAACAATCCAGCAAAGTTGAACTTAATACCTTTTGTACATAAGTGAAAACTGATTATCAGAGAGATTGAGTGACTTTCCCAAATGACAGAATCGTGACTCATATCCATGTTTGTCTGGTTCCAATCACTTTGTCCTTTCTAAATATCATCTTAGTTCACATTTCCTTCTCTTAGACATCTTCAACTTCTAGCAAATTAACTGAAAATCTCTTAAGTTCCAGTTTCTTTATGTACAAGACCAAATTAATAATCCCTGCTCTGCCTTCCTCCAAGGTATGTTGAAAGAATCATGAGATACATACTCTACACTTTAAAGCAGTATATTAACTCAAAAATATTAATATTGGAAGAAGAGAGCAATACTTTATTGTTCCCATTCTTCTGTAGAAAGAATTATACTGGAAATAATAATATTTGTTTGGGGACCATAAATCATAAATTGTTTAGAATACACTATCACACTAAATGCCATTATGTCTTCTCTTAAGAAACAATGTTTAAAAATAAGCATAAGTTGGCCAGATTTGATCGCATATGCCTGGTAGTCCCAGCTACTCAGGAGGCTGAGGTGATAGGATCATTTGAGCCCAGGAGTTTGAGGCTGAGGTGAGTTATGATCTCACTTCTGCATTCTAGCCTGGGTGACAGAGTGAGACATCAACTCTAAAACAATATTTTTTTTAATTTTAAAAAAGGTATGTTGGTCTAAAAACATTAGCAGTGCTACCAAAAATAAAAGTAGAAAATGAAGACCATTGTTCTTCATGTGTATCACTGAATCTAAAAAATTATTTGGATTATTAAATCATTACCAACCTAATTATGACTTGGCTACAGTAATCAAAATTGCACATGAATGAGTTGGAGTACTGGCTACCAACTGCACCTGTCAGAGTTTTATTTAGCCAAATTTATTTGTTAAACCTCAGAACTTCCTGCTACCCACAAAGCATCCTTCGCAAACTTCCTGGTAGCCTTTTGTGACCTGACAGGATGAGTCAATGAACAGCATTGTAAACAACACTTTTCTTGCATTGAAATATTACCATCCTCCCTCTAGAAGAACAGAGGTTATTTGTGAAAGCAGTGGTGACTAGGAAAATCAACTATTATAAAATTAGTAAGTTTTAAAAAATAGATTAAAATACACCTATTTTATTCTAACATTTTTATTCTGATTACATGCTGTCTAAGGCAATTAATCTTAAGAAAAAAAGTTATAGCGAATATAGGTGATTGCAGAGGAAAAAATACTCATGATTTTATAGTCCAGAGATTTAAGTGTATAAGTTGAGTATCCCTAATCTGAAAAGCTGAATCAAAAATGCTTCAAAATCTGAAACTTTTTGAGTGCCAATATGATGCCATAATTGGAAGATTCAATGCACACAAACTTTGTTTCATGCACAAAATTATTTAAAATATTGCATAAAATTAGCTTCAGGCTGTGTGTATAAGGCATATATAAAACTTAAATGAATTTTGTGTTTAGACTTTGGTTCCACCCCTAAGATTATGTATATGCAAAGATAATTTAAATATATATATACACACATATGTATATATTTAATTTAGATCTACAATTTATATACACGTGTATATATATACAAATTAAAAATCACACATGTATATATATACACGTGTGTCATAGTGGTAAAAATATGAGTGTGGAGAAACACAGAACATGGCTGAGACCTGGTGGATCAGAACCCTGCTACTGGGGAATTGAAAGGCAGGGGCTTCACGGTGCAGAGGGCCAGAGGGGCCAATCTTCGAAGGGCAGAATTGCTGGGAGATGGGGAGGCCTGGTTAAAGGAAGGAGACTTGTGGTGAAGAGAATGAATGAAGTAACTGGTAGAAATTAAAGGTCCTGGTAGAACAAAATAGAATCCCAGTATGAGAACACACATGCCTGTTCCCCAAAGCCAAACAATATTTCCTAAAATCACAAGAAAAATACATTTTGGGCAAGTCCATTATCCAGTGATCCTATCTATGTATCAAGACAGTGGGAAAAGTTCATTAAGCAAGCAAAACTCAGCGAGACCTGATTCCCTCATGAGGCCTCTGTTAAGGATAAATTCCACTCAGCAAGTGATGCTTCGGATACACTTTTGAACAGCATGTGCATCGATGTATTTAATTGTAGATCTAAACCAAAAACCAAGGTGGGGACAGGTGGGGCACAAAGGCTGTCACTTTATGTTTGGGTTGAAATAACAAATAAGAAATGGCAGGTAAAGAGGTTAGAGAAGAGGAAAATAATGTCTTTGATTGTCGTAGTGGTACAATTTTGAAATTGAAAGATGTAATTTAAAACTCATAAACCAAATAGTAGAAGTGTATCAAGTTAAAAGGGGATTAGTGATGTCAAAACCTTTTTAGTGCAATGTTAAACAGGAGCTATACAACCCTTCCTAAACAGCAAACAAAAGGCACACACATACACACAAATACAAAAAGAAAACATGTAACATCAACAAAGAAATACAGTAAATACAATCTACCACATATGGTAAATATAGACTAAATATGGAAGAGCTTAGAATGTAAACAGGGAAATAAGAATTAATTTTGGATAAAAGTTCAATTTGGGGCAGAGGATATTCTTTATCACAGCAGAATGCCAGCAAAAACAAATTAAAATTAATTCTGGTCCTCCCCATAGTGCAAAGGGCGCTTGAGCGAGGTGATTGGAGCAGTCGCAGTGAGGACCATGTTGCTTCCGAACATCCTGCTCACCGGTACACCAGGGGTTGGAAAAACTACACTAGGCAAAGAACTTGCATCAAAATCCAGACTGAAATACATTAATGTGGGTGATTTAGCTCGGGAAGTCTGACCATCAGATATCATGGAGTCTGGCAAGATGGCTTCTCCCAAGAGCATGCCGAAAGATGCACAGATGATGGCACAAATCCTGAAGGATATGGGGATTACAGAATATGAGCCAAGAGTTATAAATCAGATGTTGGAGTTTGCCTTCCGATATGTGACCACAATTCTAGATGATGCAAAAATTTATTCAAGCCATGCTAAGAAAGCTACCGTTGATGCAGATGATGTGCGATTGGCAATCCAGTGCCGCGCTGACCAGTCTTTCACCTCTCCTCCCCCAAGAAATTTTTTATTAGATATCGCAAGGCAAAGAAATCAAACGCCTTTGCCATTAATCAAGCCATATTCAGGTCCTAGGTTGCCACCTGATAGGTATTGCTTAACAGCTCCAAACTATAGGCTGAAATCTTTACAGAAAAAGGCATCAACTTCTGCAGGATGAATAACAGTCCCACGGTTAAGTGTTGGTTCGGTTACTAGCAGACCAAGTACTCCCACACTAGGCACACCAACTCCACAGACCATGTCTGTTTCAACTAAAGTGGGGACTCCCATGTCCCTCACGGGACAAAGGTTTACAGTACAGATGCCTACATTGCAGTCTCCAGCTGTAAAATCTTCAATTCCTGCAACTTCAGCAGTTCAGAATGTTCTCATTAATCCATCATTAATTGGGTCCAAAAACATTCTTATTACCACTAATATGGTGTCATCACAAAATACTGCCAATGAATCATCAAATGCATTGAAAAGAAAACATGAAGATGATGATGATGATGACGACGACTATGATAATTTGTAATCTAGCTTTGCTGCATGTAACATATACTTGATTTGAATTTATTGTACTGATATTAAACATGCATGCTGGATGTTTTCAAGTTGTGTTTTAGAAAACTTTAATAATATTTAATGAGTAAATACAATTACCATACTTTTCTTTTTTTTTTTTTTCTTTTTTTTTTTTTTTATTGCATTTTAGGTTTTGGGGTACATGTGAATAACATGCAAGGTTGTTGCACAGGTGCACACGTGGCAGTATGATTTGCTGCCTCCCTCCCCTTCACCTATATCTGGCATTTCTCCCCATGCTATCCCTCCCCAACTCCCCACCCCCCCAGTATCCCCCCTCCCCCCCAACAGACCCCCGTGTATAGTGCTCCCCTCCCTGTGTCCATGTGTTCTCCTTGTTCAACACCCGCCTATGAGTGAGAACATGTGGTGTTTGATTTTGTGTTCTTGTGTCAGTTTGCTGAGAATGATGTTTTCCAGGTTCATCCATGTCCCTACGAAGGATGTGAACTCCTCCTTTTTAATGGCTGCATAATATTCCATGGTGTATATGTGCCACATTTTTCCTGTCCAGTCTATCATCGATGGGCATTTGGGCTGGTTCCAGGTCTTTGCTATTGTAAACTGTGCTGCAATGAACATTCGTGTGCATGTGTCCTTATAGTAGAATGATTTATAATCCTTTGGATATATGCCCAGTAATGGGATTGCTGGGTCAAATGGAATTTCTATTTCTAGGTCCTTGAGGAATCGCCACACTGTTTTCCACAGTGGTTGAACTAATTTACACTCCCACCAACAGTGTAAAAGTGTTCCTATTTCTCCACATCCTCTCCAGCATCTGTTTTCTCCAGATTTTTTAATGATCGCCATTCTAACTGGCGTGAGATGGTATCTCAATGTAGTTTTGATTTGCATTTCTCTGATGACCAGTGATGATGAGCATTTTTTCATATGTTTGTTGGCCTCATGTATGTCTTCTTTTGTAAAGTATCTGTTCATATCCTTTGCCCATTTTTGAATGGGCTTGTTTGTTTTTTTCTTGTAAATCTGTTTTAGTTCGTTGTAAATTCTGGATATCAGCCCTTTGTCAGACGGGTAGGCTGCAAAAATTTTTTCCCATTCTGTTGGTTGCCGATTCACTCTATTGACTGTTTCTTTTGCCGTGCAAAAGCTGTGGAGTTTGATTAGGTCCCATTTGTCTATTTTGGCTTTTGTTGCCAATGCTTTTGGTGTTTTGGTCATAAAGTCCTTGCCTACGCCTATGTCCTGAATGGTTTTCCCTAGGTTTCCTTCTAGTGTTTTTATGGTGTTACGTCTTATGTTTAAGTCTTTAATCCATCTGGAGTCAATTTTAGTGTAAGGTGTCAGGAAGGGGTCCAGTTTCTGCTTTCTGCATATGGCTAGCCAGTTTTCCCAACACCACTTATTGAACATGGAATCCTTTCCCCATTGATTGTTTTTTTCAGGTTTGTCAAAGATCAGGTGGTTGTAGATATGTTGTGTCGCCTCCGATGCCTCTGTTCTATTCCATTGGTCTATATCTCTGTTTTGGTACCAGTACCATGCTGTTTTGATTACTGTAGCCTTGTAGTAGAGTTTGATGTCCGGTAGTGTGATGCCTCCCACTTTGTTCTTTTTGCTTAGAATTGACTTGGCTATGCGGGCTCTCTTTTGGTTCCATATGAAGTTTAAGGTGGTTTTTTCCAGTTCTGTGAGGAAGGTCATTGGTAGCTTGATGGGGATAGCGTTGAATCTGTAAATTACTTTGGGCAGTATGGCCATTTTCACGATATTAATTCTTCCTAACCATGAACATGGAATGTTTCTCCATCTGTTTGTGTCCTCTCTTATTTCGTTGAGCAGTGGTTTGTAGTTCTCCTTGAAGAGGTCCTTTACGTTCCTTGTTAGTTGTATTCCTAGGTATTTTATTCTCTTTGTAGCAATTGTGAATGGCAGTTGGTTCTTGATTTGGCTCTCTTTAAGTCTGTTATTGGTGTATAGGAATGCTTGTGATTTTTGCACATTGATTTTGTATCCTGAGACTTTGCTGAAGTTGCTTATCAGTTTCAGGAGATTTTGGGCTGAGGCGATAGGGTCTTCTAGATATACAATCATGTCGTCTGCAAATAGAGACAATTTGACTTCCTCCTTTCCTAATCGAATACCCTTTATTTCTTTTTCATGCCTGATTGCTCTGGCTAGAACTTCCAGTACTATATTGAATAGGAGTGGTGAGAGAGGGCATCCTTGTCTAGTGCCAGATTTCAAAGGGAATGCTTCCAGTTTTTGCCCATTCAGTATGATATTGGCTGTCGGTTTGTCATAAATAGCTTTTATTATTTTGAGATACGTTCCGTCGATACCTAGTTTATTGAGGGTTTTTAGCATAAAGGGCTGTTGAATTTTGTCGAAGGCCTTCTCTGCATCAATTGAGATAATCATGTGGTTTTTGTTTTTGGTTCTGTTTATGTGGTGAATTACATTTATAGACTTGCGTATATTGAACCAGCCTTGCATCCCCGGGATGAATCCTACTTGATCATGGTGGATAAGCTTTTTGATGTGCTGTTGTAGTCGGCTTGCCAGTATTTTATTGAAGATTTTTGCATCTATGTTCATCATGGATATTGGCCTGTAGTTTTCTTTTCTTGTTGAGTCTCTGCCGGGTTTTGGTATTAGGATGATGTTGGTCTCATAAAATGATTTGGGAAGGATTCCCTCTTTTTGGATTATTTGGAATAATTTCAGTAGGAATGGTACCAGTTCCTCTTTGTATGTCTGGTAGAATTCGGCTGTGAAACCATCTGGGCCTGGGCTTTTTTTGGGTGGTAGGCTCTTAATTGCTGCCTCAACTTCAGACCTTGTTATTGGTCTATTCAGGGTTTCAACTTCTTCCTGGTTTAGGCATGGGAGGAGACTACTGTCCAGGAATTTATCCATTTCTTCCAGGTTTTCTAATTTATGTGCATAGAGTTGTTTGTAATAATCTCTGATGATGGTTTGAATTTCTGTGGCATCTGTGGTGATATCCCCTTTATCATTTTTTATTGCATCTATTTGGTTATTCTCTCTTTTCTTTTTTATTAGTCTGGCTAGTGGTCTGTCTATTTTGTTGATCTTTTCAAAAAACCAGCTCCTGGATTTATTGATTTTTTGTAGGGTTTTTCGTGTCTCTATCTCCTTCAATTCTGCTTTGATCTTAGTTATTTCTTGTCTTCTGCTAGGTTTTGAGTTTTTTTGATCTTGCTCCTCTAGCTCTTTCAATTTTGATGATAGGGTGTCAATTTTAGTTCTCTCATTTCTTCTCATGTGGGCACTTATTGCTATATATTTTCCTCTAGAGACTGCTTTAAATGTGTCCCAGAGATTCTGGTATGTGGTGTCTTCATTCTCGTTGGTTTCGAAGAACATCTTTATTTCTGCCTTCATTTCAGTGTTTATCCAGTCAACATTCAGGAGAAAGTTGTTCAATTTCCATGAGGCTGTGCGGTTCTGGGTTGGCTTCTGAATTCTGAGTTCTAACTTGATTGCACTGTGGTCTGAGAGACTGTTTGCTATGGTTTCTGTTCTTTTGCATTTGCTGAGGAGTGATTTACTTCCAATTATGTGGTCAATTTTAGAGTAGGTGTGATGTGGTGCTGAGAAGAATGTATATTCTGTGGATTTGGGGTGGAGAGTTCTGTAAATGTCTATTAGGTTTGCTTGTTCCAGGTCTGAGTTCAAGTCCTGGATATCCTTATTAATTTTCTGTCTCGTTGATCTGTCTAATATTGACAACGGTGTGTTGAAGTCTCCCAATATTAATGTGTGGGAATCTATGTCTCTTTGTAAGTCTTTAAGAACTTGCCTTATGTATCTGGGTGCTCCTGTATTAGGTGCATATATATTTAGGATCGTTAGCTCTTCTTGTTGTATTGATCCTTTTACCATTATGTAATGTCCTTCTTTGTCTCTTTTGATCTTTGTTGCTTTAAAGTCTATTTTATCAGAGATGAGAATTGCAACTCCTGCTTTTTTTTGCTCTCCATTTGCTTGGTAAATCTTCCTCCATCCCTTTATTTTGAGCCTTTGTGTATCCTTGCATGTGAGGTGGGTTTCCTGGATACAGCACACTGATGGGTTTTGGCTTTTTATCCAATTTGCCAGTCTGTGTCTTTTGATTGGGGCATTTAGTCCATTTACATTTAGGGTTAATATTGTTACGTGTGAGTTTAGTCCTGTCATTTTGATGCTAGCTGGCTGTTTTGCCCATTGGTTGATGCAGATTCTTCATTGTGTTGCTGCTCTTTACCATTTCGTGCATTTTTGGAGTGACTGGTGCTGGTTGTTTTTTTCTATGTGTAGTGTCTCCTTCAGGAGCTCTTGTAAAGCTGGTCTGGTGGTGATGAAATCTGTGAGTACTTGCTTGTTCACAAAGGATTTTATTTTTCCTTCACTTATGAAGCTTAGTTTGGCTGGATATGAAATTCTGGGTTGAAAGTTCTTTTCTTTAAGGATGTTGAATATTGGCCCCCACTCTCTTCTGGCCTGTAGGGTTTCTGCTGAGAGATCTGCTGTGAGTCTGATGGGTTTCCCTTTGTGGGTAACCCGACCTTTCTCTCTGGCTGCCCTTAGTATTTTCTCCTTCATTTCAACCCTGGTGAATCTGATGATTATGTGCCTTGGGGTTGCTCTTCTAGAGGAATATCTTTGTGGTGTTCTCTGTATTTCCTGGACTTGAATCTTGGCCTGCCTTGCTAGGTTGGGGAAGTTTTCCTGGATAATATCCTGAAGAGTATTTTCCAGCTTGGATACATTCTCTTCGTCACATTCAGGTACACCTATCAAACGTAGATTAGGTCTTTTCACGTAGTCCCATATTTCTTGTTGACTCTGTTCATTCCTTTTTACCTTGTTTTCTCTAATCTTCCCTTCTCGTTTTATTTCATTGAGTTGATCTTCAACTTCTGATATCCTTTCTTCTGCTTGGTCAATTCTGCTGTTGAAACTTGTACATGCTTCGCGAAGTTCTCGTGTTGTGTTTTTCAGCTCCATCAATTCATTCATATTCCTCTCTAAGTTGTCCATTCTCGTTAGCATTTCATCAAGTCTTTTTTCAAGGTTCTTAGTTTCTTTGCATTGGGTTAGAACATGTTCTTTTAGCTCACAGAAGTTTCTTATTATCCATTTTCTGAAAGCTGATTCTGTCATTTCATCACACTCATTCTCCGTCCAGTCTTGTTCCCGTGCTGGTGAGGAGTTATGCTGCCTTGTAGGGGGAGAGGTGTTCTGTTTTTGGGTGTTTTCATCCTTTTTGCGCTGGTTTCTTCCCATCTTTGTGGATTTATCCGCCTATTGACTTTGTAGTTGCTGTCTTTCTGATTTTGGTAATTTTAAGTCTGCAGCAGCTGAACTCATAAACCCCCTTTTCTTCCCCCCAGGTGTTCTGGCCCAGGGGTTTAGCACTTTATGTTTTTCAGCTGTGTTGCTACCATTTTCCCTGCCCACAAGGTGGCAGTCTAGTCACACTCAGCCTGCAGAGGCTTCGCTGAGCTGCTGTGAGCTCCGCCCAACTTCCATGTGAGCTTCCCTGCAGTCCTGTGAGTGTAGTTAGAACTGCTTCCGCTATGCTGGCCCGCCCCTGTAGTGACGAAGTCTCTGTAGTGGCGGGTTGTCTTGGTTACGGAAAATTGCCCCGGAACTGCAGGGTGTTTCCCGATGGAGGACGCCCCTCCCCCACAGAGCTGGACCGTCCCGGGTTCAGCCGTGTTTCCAGAGGGGCCCTCTTTGTCTGGTAATCTCTTGGCTTGCCTCCTTGCCACAGCTCCCCTTGCTGGCCCAGAGGGGACACAGTCTCGTTCGCTTTGTTCAAGGAGCCGCTGCTCCCCGCCCCCCGTGCAGGCCGAGCAGCTGCTCCGGTCCAACCAGTGGCGCTGGGAACCCGGGGAGCTTTACCGCCTGTGAATCTCCTGGTCTGTGGGCAGTTAAAATCTGCTGCCCTGTGTGCCGCTGCATCAGCTGAAGCAGCGGCTCTGAGATTCCTGGCGCTCCCTTGCCCGGGGGTCTCCTGGCTTGGCTCCCTGCTTCAGCTCCCCTTTCTGGCTCAGAGGGAACTCTGTCTTTCTCGCTCTGCATAAGAAGCCACTGCCCCCCGCTCCAGGGCGTAGGCTGAGCGGCCACTCCGCTCAAACCAGCGGTGCTGGCGACCCGTGGGGCTTTTCCTCCTGTGAATCTCCTGGTCTGTGGGCAGTAAAAGTCCGTCTGGAAATGCAGCGTCCACTCACCCTCTGCGCCTTCTCTTGGAGGTGCAATCCCGACTTCCTCCTAAGCGGCCATCTTGGATCGATCTCCCCATACTTTTCAATTTAAATGAAGGTTCAGCCTTAAAAGTGTAAGAAAAATAAAGTTGTCATTCAGTAACTTGAAAAAATGAATAAATAAGTAAATAAATAAAATTAATTCTGGACGAAAGTTAAAATTTGAGCAGGGAATATTTATTATTATTATTTTTACAAAGAATGCCAGCAAAAACAAGTACATAGTAAAATTTTGAGATGGAAAATTTCCAATGTAAAAACAGAAATATATTAACTGACCCAGGCAGGGGTGATTAATTGATGATAAAATGCTCAGAGGGAGATTGTTAAAATACAGGATATTCAAGCTGTTTCAACCCACTTTCAAATTATAAATAAGGTGTCTTCATAAAAAGCTGAAGAGACATTTTGAGAGGGAGATTGTTAAAATACAGGATATTCAAGCTGATTCAACCCACTTTCAAATTATAAATAAGGTGTCTTCATAAAAAGGTGAAGAGACATTTTGAGAGGGAGATTGTTAAAATACAGGATATTCAAGCTGTTTCAACCCACTTTCAAATTATAAATAAGGTGTCTTCATAAAAAGGTGAAGAGACATTTTGAGAGGGAGATTGTTAAAATACAGGATATTCAAGCTGTTTCAACCCACTTTCAAATTATAAATAAGGTGTCTTCATAAAAAGGTGAAGAGACATTTTGGGTTCTGCATTCTGAAGTCATCTGAAAATGTTCTCATGATTAAATTCAGCCTAAACATTTTGCAAGGAACACTGCAGAGTCATGCTGTGAGCTTCCTGCCTCAGCCCATCTGCAGGTAGAGAAGGGCCAGTGTCTTCATCATCCCCATTATTGTGATACTAGGACGTTCCCTTGGTTAAGGAGGGGTCTATCAGCTCCGTCCCTTTTAAAGACAATCGACCCCCTCCTTAACCAAGGGCCAGTGTCTTCATCCTCCCCATTATTGTGATACTAGAATGTTCCCTTGGTTAAGGAGGGGGTCTACTGTCTTTATAAGGGAGGGAGCTGATAGACTCCCTCCTTAACCAAGGGCCAGTGTCTTCATCCTCCCCATTATTGTGATACTAGAATGTTCCCTTGGTTAAGGAGGGGGTCTATCAGCTCCGTCCCTTTTAAAGACAGTAGACCCCCTCCTTAACCAAGGGAACATTCTAGTATCACAATAATGGGGAGGATGAAGACACTGGCCCTTGGTTAAGGAGGGGGTCTATTGTCTTTAAAAGGGACGGAGCTGATAGACCCCTCCTTAACCAAGGGAACGTCCTAGTATCACAATAATGGGGATGATGAAGACACTGGCCCTTCTCTGCCTGCAGATGGGCTGAGGCAGGAAGCTCACAGCATGACTGCAGTGTTCCAACAAAATGTCTTTTCACGTTTTTGTTGTGTTCTTTGTGGTGACGTGGGCTGTTTGAAGCAGATAGGTGAGTTGTGCTGTTCAATGTTCTACATTCTGCAATTGCCCGAGGATTACCTCCTGTGAAATTCAGGGTAAACATTTTCAGCAAGAACACGTCATTGTTCATACTCTACCCTGGTAGAATCTTCTCTGCCTGCAGATGGGCTGAGGCAGGAAGCTCACAGCATGACTGCAGTGTTCCAACAAAATGTCTCTTCACCTTTTTGTTGTGTTCTTTGTGGTGACGTGGGCTGTTTGAAGCAGATAGGTGAGTTGTGCTGTTCAATGTTCTACATTCTGCAATTGCCCGAGGATTACCTCCTGTGAAATTCAGGGTAAACATTTTCAGCAAGAACACGTCATTGTTCATACTCTACCCTGGTAGAATCTTCTCTGCCTGCAGATGGGCTGAGGCAGGAAGCTCACAGCATGACTGCAGTGTTCCAACAAAATGTCTCTTCACCTTTTTGTTGTGTTCTTGGTGAAATGGGCTATTTGAAGCAGACAGATGAGTTGTGCTGTTCAATGTTCTACATTCTGCAATTGCCCGAGGATTACCTCCTGTGAAATTCAGGGTAAACATTTTCAGCAAGAACATGTCATTGTTCATACTCTACCCTGGTAGAGTCCTGGGTGACATGCTGTCTCCTGCCAGTGGCTCCACACTTCTGTTCTCTACAGGATGGGAATTGAGAGGAGCAAGGCTAAAGCCTGTCAATGCTGTGCATCCATCTGAGGATTGGTCTCCCTAGGTGTTGATCACAATTGGACTAGGATGGACTGTGGCTTCTCAAAGGAGCCTAGTGGGTTGAAATCATCAAGAGCATTCTGTGATCTAAAATTCAATCCTCTGTGAAGGTTCCCTGCAGGGTCATTATATTTGGACTTGAACTTGCTTTGCTGTCTTAGTTTTTTCTCATCAATTGGAAAAGTTGCCGTATTGGCATCGTTTCATCCTTTGCATCCTTCTGGTAGTATTTGGTACCTGTAGGGGAGGGAGAGAAAATAATCAAATCAGCATTTTTGTCAGGTCCTTTTGAAGGCTGAGTTTAGAGGGATTGCTAAGTGGTGATATCCCAGAGGCAAACTGATCTCTTCCTGGGAGCTTGAGCTGAGGGTGAGGGTTGGGCTGGCTGAAAGGGGAAGCACCATTCACAAGTGAGAAGAAAACACCACTGAATTTCCCTGAACTTCCAGTCAGCCTGCGGTGCAGGATATAGGGACCCTGCCTATGCCCAGCCGGCAGCTAGGAATATCAGCCCCTTTCCTCCTGATTCCTCTCTGTCTGGAGCAGAGTGATGGCTTTTCCTCCCAGTGAGGATGTGCTCAGCATCAATCATACATGCTCAGACAGAGGGCTGCAGAAAAGGAAGATCCTCTGCAGAGAAACCCACTCCCTTAAACTCCATGTCCCAGTCTTCTAGGGAGGAGCAGGAGGCCATGGGAAGAACTCTGGATATAAGAAGCAGCAGGAACCTCAGAAAACATCCACGTCCACTTCCGGCCTTTACAACAGAGGCATAGTGATGCCACTGGGATATGATTGAACTAAGGCCCCATGACTTGTTATTGACAACCCAGGAATTAGGACCCATGAACTAAAGCCATTTCAATAAATATTGGAGGAAGAGAGAGGAAAGGCTCCAATCTGGAGGTCTCAACAGTCATGACAGACTGCTGGGTCACCTTGGCTAGGACAGAAATAAGGTTTTACAAAAAAATATGAGAAATATGATGTCTATGGTGCTGGTTTGGTTGGTTAACATAATTTTTTTAAAGAAAAAAGAAATATGTTTATAAGTATTCTTTCAAAGAGGATCAGGAAAGAAAGAAAATTAAAAGAAAAAAAGACACTCAAAATGGAGTTAGCAAAGAGAGAGCAGGGAGTGTAATTATGATCCTACTTATTTTCCCCAATGCCTGGAAGTTGATTCCACACCTGGTTACACCCTGCGGGATTTCTAGAAATCTTCTCAATATCTAGATCCACAGAACTCTGAAGTACAAAGTGAAAGGATTAGTCTGTGTTTTACTACATTCTCCCCTCCCACTTATTATATTCCTTAAGTACATTTTGGGAAAGTTGACTTTTTAATACTTAATGTCAAGCGTCAAGAGTGACATAAAGAAGTATTCATATACAATCTCTTGTGGAATTTCAGTCTTGATTTGTTATTGCATTCTCTTCAGGAGAGTGAGACCAGTAAGTTCTTTTTCAGGGCTTTGCGGAAGGACAATAAATGACCAAAAGTGAAATGTTCACATTGCAGTGCTGAGCCAATTAGTGGGCTGTAAAATCTGTGTGGTTAAATGTAAACTGGAAGTTTTATTTTAAATTGCCAAAGAAAATACTAAATTCCACTGTATGTAATATGGGAGGTATTATTTCTGTACATTAGATGTTAATGTAATGACTATTTCTCACTTTGTCTTGTATTCAAAATTGAGCAAGTGAGCTTCAAGCAGAGGCTAAAGGTCTAATGTATTCATTTTCTTGGTTTTCTTCTTGATTGTTTCTATGCTATACAAACAGTGCTGTTGAGAGGGGAATATAGGTCCCATCACAGGCTGACGGAGGCTCAGCCTTTGGAGTAGCTGCATATATGGGGCACTTCCATGTTCGTGACCTGTGATCATAGAAGACCAGTGGTCCTTCTTATCTTTAGCCACAGATTAGAGTCACATGGGACTGTTTTAAAACTACACACACCCAAAACACACCCCAGGCCATGGAAGTGAGAATCTCAAGGTGTGAGTTCAAGGCATTCATCTTAATTCAAATCTCACCAGGTGTTTATTACATGGCAGCAGGAGATAGAGATACTAAATAGAACAACCCCATTTCCCATCATTTTCTTTCCTTTTGCTGTTTATCTCATGACTGGCTTTGTTCCCAGTGGTTCCATGGATTTTAGTCTTCTCTCTGACAACTTCAGTGAAATCTCTCTCTTATCAACTGGGCTGGGCCAAAGCAAAGACTGTCCTGTGGATAGATTCTTGCCTGTCATCTTGTGTATGCATAAAGCTGGTTGTGGAGTCACTTTTATCAAAGTTAATTCAGAAAATGCTATCTCATATAAACTGGCCTTAAGATTCATCTGAGTTGCATTTTTGACCCTTAACTGGACTTGTAGAAGTGGAAATGAGAATAAAAAGGAGAGAGGTTAGAATGACGTACCTCATGATGTATGCAGTTTTGAGGTCCTGCCCTCTGTATGTACTTTTGAAGTGATGTCCCTTGAGAATGTCATAAATGTCCTCCAGTTAATGTCAGCTCAAATGAGTCCATGAGGTGAGAACACCGCGTCCCTGGCAACTCCAGCTACATTGTCACAAGGCTACACATCTGGGGCTGAAGACTAAAGTGTATCCAGGCCAGTAGGGAACTCCCACCTGGTTCTAGTTTAGTTTTCTAAGTGGGAACCATTGTGCTCAGTTTTAACACTTCTCATTCAGAGGAACAAGAGACAGTTAATGGTTGAATCAGTCAGGATGCTCAAAAGCTGACTCAAGAGAAAAACCAATGTGTAAATGATGCATTAAAGCAACGCTCCCTGCAGAAAGAGACAATGGAGTTGGGGATGCTGGGAGGAAAGGTAAACTTCCCAGGAGAGTATGCAATTCCAGTCAAAGGACCCTGTGTTCAGCAGCTTAAACTGTGAATGTGCATGAGGACAAGGAGGTCTGGCTCTCCTGTGACCATGAGAGGGATGCTCAAGACAGCAGAATAAAGAATAGGGCAGAGTTCAGAGAGCAATGAGGAGATGGGGACAGAAAAGGCCTTGCATGGTGGAAGACCACGGGACACAAAGTTAAGACCAGACAGAGGTTACAGCAGCCACTGCAGAAAACAAATGGAAGAGAAAAAGCAGTGGGAGAACGAGCTGTCACCATGGACAGAGTGAAATAAGAAGTGAGTGCAGCTAAGGGTCATAGATGTGATTACCTCTGCGCCCCAAGTGTGAGGGGTAGGGATTCCACTTGCTGAACCGGGATTTTCTTTTAATCATCTTCGGTTTGAAAACACTTGAGAAATGAATGTTACCAATGAGCTGCTGCTCTCGTGTGTTGTCAGCTGGGATTTTGCAGGGATCATCTTCCCGCTGCGGAGTGCTCTTCATCCCGCCATAGGGCTGCGCAACCATCTCTGAAAACAAAATGACAGCCAATGGCATGCACTGGCACCCATGATCTTACTGTGACTTTCTCTTCCACCCAAAGGACGTCAAATTAGGAATGTGGCCTTGGACAAGAAAGTCCAAAGTGTGAGGGGAAGCCAGTAGAGTGACTTTAATATTTTCTGTTTTGTGGATCTTTCTTCCATTACTCAGTAAGGACAAGTTTGTCAGGAGACAAAGGCACTCCTGATTCACAAAAATATTCAAGAAACACAAGATTAAGAAACAAATAACTTCCACGTTGATAAGGCAAAAGCAAGGAAATCCCCCTGTATGTGGTCTGTGCTTTGGGGAGGGAAGAGATTATAAATGTGAAAGTTAAATCAGAGCTGAGTGCAAACAGGAGATGGGGATGGAAGGGCCTGGCAGGGTGGCAGCCCATGGGACACAGAGGTGAGACCAGACAGAGGTTACAGCAGCTGATGAGAGAAAGGAACCGGGGAAGCCTAAACCTGGAGAATTTACAAAACTTGCATCGTTATAAGGTCTATTGAATATACATATAAACCCTATGTAGCACACACACCAAATATACATAATATCTATGAAAAATGACATAAATGTATATATCTGTATGTATTAATCTAATAAAGAAATATTAGATAGGGATTTAGAAGATATTAAATGTAAGGCAGCAATCACTGTTCTGGTTTATCGAAATTGGAAAAAAAAATTACAAACATGAGAAGCATGAGAAAGAAACCATGTGGGAGAAGCAAATAACCTATTAGACAGCAGGAGAAATCACCAGGTGAGGGAAAATATGAATGAGACAAAAGCATTCACTCTGTCCTCTCACCTGGAGCCTGTTCAGGCTCTGGACTCCAGGGAAAGTGAGGAAGAGAGGGTGTGCCTGAGCCAGTGAGGTGAGTCTTGGCAGCGGGTGTGAGAATCCATAGAGAAGCAAAGGAGATTCCAGTGGGAAGAAATCAGTTTAAATAAGTTGTCACGGCACGTGTCAGGGACTGCGCATGCCCCAGTACCCACTGAGTGCCTCCCACGTGTCCTCTCCATGAACCCATATGGTGCTTGGGATCTCATGAGACCCTCCCTGCTCCTGGGGACAAAAGTCCTTTCATTACTTAGCCGAGGGCTCCAGGAGAAGCTACTGAGTGGGACAGAGAGTGAAGATGAACACGACCCATGGTTTTAAGGAAATCTGAGCAGAATTGTTCCCTCTGAGATGGAAACTGAGGACGTGGCTGTGTACATGAGTGGAGATGATGAACTAAATGGATTTTCATAAAAGAGACTGATGTGGACACTTTCCACGTGAAAATTGCCCTTTGTTTTCAAAAAGAGCGGAAAAACAAGGAGAAGAAAGATCTGGACATGTCATGAGACTGACTCGTGGGCCCAGGATTTACGCTGTTACTGAATGTGCCTCATATGTTATCACAGAGAGTGCCCGATAGTTGAGAATCAGCTTCATGAGGGATGGGGAAGGAGAGGAAGAAAACTGGCAGAGGAGTATGTGTGAGAAAGGAAGGGAAGAGGGGTCTCTAGAAAACAGAGAGCTTCACAATCGCTCTGCCTCAGAGACAACATAGTCTGTGAAGTCACTTTCTAAATGTAAAGTTGTCAGAAAGACAAGTGGATTAGATAACAGCTATTTATAGGTTTATCGAGTAATTGTTATTGAATCAGACCCTTTGGAAATTATAATAATACTCTCAACAATGATTACAGGCAGATACTATTTTTTAGGTAGCTCTGATGAGGAAACAGAGATTTATATCCCCAAAAGACAAAATCTTTGGCCAAAGTGAACAACCAGAAGGAGGCAAACCCAGGACCTGAGAGCAGATTTTGTCCTAAGCCCCAGGCTCTTGCTCACCTCACTGGGTTGGAGCATCACGGATTTCAACTTGACCCTGAGTGAGCACGGAGAGGTGCCCATTCTCTGCTCCACCCACAGCACCGTGACCACCAAGACCTGGATTAGAGCTTCCTACCCTCTTTCCTTCCCTACCTTGAAAGGAACATTGGGTCCCAGAATCAGCATTGGCTGTGAAGCTGCAGGTGGTGGGCGAAGGGCCCTGCCTGGCAAAGCCATTCCCACAGTCGAACCGTTGATCCAGCTGTAGTCCAAGACAATTGGGCACCAGGGTGCTTGGCTCCGGCTGTGTCAGTGAAGTCTCCATCTCTGACAGGTAGTAGCTCATGTCTCCACTGCAAGTCCCTTGGGGACGGGTCTCTTGGGTGGGAGCTGAAAGGAGAAGGGGCTTCAGTAGGAACAGTCTCAGTTTTCCCTTTGTTAAGTGCTCCCAGACACCCATCCCTGCTGTCCCTGCTTCTCACTAAAGCAATCCAGTGACCAAGGCCACACAGACAGACATCATGTAAATGCAGGGAAACATCTTTTAATATGTAGGCAAGGCTGTCTTTGACAGTGGCCTTGGACAAGCATGGAAACTCCATGGACATTGTGCTGGGGCACAAATTACATCATTAGAGGTGACAAGAGACATAGGAACTGAGCTAGAAGGCCTGACAGATACCTCCCGTACACCTCCTGTACACAGGTGGCTGTGAAGTTGTCCTACCTGCCTGTGGTCCAGTCACCTGATATCAGGGCCAGGGAGAATTGGAAAGCTATCTGACTCTCTTGTATCTATATTAAATATTCCATCCTAGTCCTCCCTCCCTCCCTCCTTTCTTCCCTCTCTCCTTTTCTCCTTCACATCCTTCTTTCCCTCCCCTTCCTCCCCTCTGTCCCTCCCTCCCTCCCTCCTTCCTTCCTTCTTTCCTTCTTTTTTTTTTTTTTTTTGAGACAGGTTCTCTCTCTGTCACTGAGGGTGGAGTGTACTGGTGAAATCATGACTCACTGCAGCCTCAACTTCCTGTGCACAGATGATTCTCCTACCTCAGGCTCCCGATTAGTGGGGACTACAGGTGTCGATCACCTCGCCTGGGTAATTTTTTTGTATTCATTTTAAAGATGGATTTCACCACATTTCCCAAGCTCATCTTGAACTCCCGAACTCAAGTAGTCCACCCGCCTGGGCCTCCCAAAGTGCTGAAATTACAGATGTGAGCCACTGCCCCCAGCTTCATCCTAGTTTCTGATTCAAATCAATGGGTTTGTATACAGCCTGTCCTCAGAATTGATCTTCCTTAGCCTAGACAGAGGTATGAGGCATGAAGAACATGGAGGCTACCTGGGAGAAAGTATGGCATTTCCTCATCTTCATTCTGAGAACATTCACTGTCTATAATCATAGCAGAGTCGACTTCGTCTCCCTCAAATGTTACTTTGGTGCTCCGGTGAGGCTGGTTGGAGTCAGAAGGGCTGTAGCTGTTTGAACAAGGGACAACACATTCCTCCAGTGAGTCCTGAGGGACTTCCTTTTCCTCAGCCTTCTGCACCTCCCTCACGAGCCAGGTAGGATAGAGATGACAAAGATTAAACCAAGAGGGATTCCCAGCTGGTTTTGATGGAAGGCATAAGGTAGTGGTTCCAGAAAGCAAAGGGGAGGTTCCATTTAAGAGAGAACAGGCAATCCTCCTCTATCTGCAACAGAGCATGGCTGCCTTGGGAACCAGAGAGGAAGAGAGCAGCTGGTGTTCATTGCACTGGAAAGACAGGAGCTGAGGAAGGCAGAGGCTCCGCTGCTTCTGTATGGTACAGTCTTCACAGCACTCACACAGAACCAAAGACAGCTGCCACACCGTGTGTCTAAGCTGGGTTGTATTTAACATGCTGTGGCCAAGGGAATACAGGTGTCTGAGCCTTGGTAGACTCCAGAGATGGTGTGCCTTGTAGATTGTTTTTAATTTTAACATTGTGATGTGAAATGTCAAGTTTTCCTGGGCACTTGTCTTGGTGTTTAACTTTGGTAGGTGCTTCCTAATTCCTGCGTGTTGTCTCCTTGTCATTTATCTTCCCTAACAAGAGTCTAAGGACAAGCATGTGAAAAGCAGCTTTTCATCTCATCCTAGCTTCACTACAGGGGAGGACAGGTCTCCTCTGTGTGTGCAGGAAGTCCCTAGGGCTAGTGAGCTCATAGAGGGTCATGCTTACAGGTGCCACGAAGACAATGGACAAGCATGTTAACAGGGCTGTTTCCTTGTTGGTGAGTGCAGGAAATCGGTGCACTGTGCAGCTGTCTGTATCCTGAACCTGCCATCTGTGACTACCTTCACCTACCTTGTGTTCTTTCTGAGACCTTTTCCAAATTTTACCACCCATTACCCACTCCTGAGTATTCAGTGTTACCTGGGGTCAGGTGATTCCTGTACTTTCTCGACCTCCTCGACCTCCTCATCTGTAACATATCCGTCATCATCTTCGTCACTTTCTGCAAATACAGAAGCGTGTATTCAGATATTTCCCACTTCACCCACCGGAAGCACAGTCAGCCCTATGTGCACTGAGACATGAACATCCATGTATGGGTCTGCATTGTACTGAAAACTCTCCTGTTTAGCCCTAAAAAATGCCTTGGCATGTTCTCCTGATCCATGAGGGAACGTGTTTCTGACCTGGAGAGTCACCATCAAGATGTGGCCAAATATTGAAAAGACTTCTTGCTCCCTGTATTACTGGAGGCTTGTCCAGCCTCTCTCTAAGCTTCAGCAGCTGTCTCCCCAATCTTGCCACACTTCTGATACCCAGGCACAGGCTTTGGCTCTGTGTCCTGTCACAGCTTGCATTGAAACCTGTATCTTTCTCTTAGAACAGGACAAACAAACTCGTCCCACAATACTCCCTATACTGGGAACTTCATGGGCCCTCCAAGTGACTTCCACTGTGCTACCCAGGGACCCTCTCTCCATGGGGAGTGCTCCAGTCTAGACCACTTCCTACCACCAAATGCCCTGACATCAAGTGCCTTCTCCAACACTACACAGCAAGGGGCTTGATCTCATCGTGAAATATAGTCATAACTGCTCCCACATTTGCATGCAAGAGACAATTTGTCTGCCGTTACAGATTCAGAGACAGGAACTCAGGAAGGATAAATTAATCATTTCCTCACAGTTGCTAAAGACATTGCTGAAGATAGAGCCTGGGAACCTTCATTCTTAGTCCAGGACTCTTTTTACTCTAACAAGCTGCCTCCTGTCACAGCCTCCTTCCTGTCCTTTAAAACTGGACAGATGCTGCCTCTTGCCTCAAAGACCATGTTCCACCAAGAAATGAGGAGACATCTGCAATCCTGTGACCTCCAACCCCAAGGGTTTCCCATGTCTGCTTTTGCCCAGGAAGTCCTGGTCACGTCATGGCTACAGATTTTTAGTGGAAAGAAACACTACCCATAAAATTGCCATTGTGGAGGTGTGGAGGTCTGGGGACTTTCATAAGCCTGGGGCTGTGTGTCATCAGGGCCTGTGTCCACCTTACCTACGCTGAGCTTGTTGACAAGACACTCTGCAAGCCTGTGCCCCTCAGCCAGCTGCTCTTGGAGGTCCTGACCCTGGGACTTGTCGGGGTCATCAGGAGTGAGGAGTGCCTTTAAATGCTGATTCAGTGAGCGGGAGGCCTCTTTCTCTTCCCGTAACTTCTCCCGTAACTGGGTCAGCTCTTTTGCCTGACAGCGAACCAGGGCTTTATATTGCCTATGGTGAGATAGCAGAGAACATTTAATAATGGAAAGGGATGAGTGATCAGTTCTAATACTGCAACGGAGGTTTATGTGAGCATGTCCTCAAGGAGCCCTCCAAGCAGAAGGTCACATGTTTGAGAAAATGCCTGTGGCCAAGAGAAATTGTATATATGTATTTTATATATATGTATTTTTATATATTACATGTATATTATATACATATATATATATTTTTGGCAGGGTGCAGTGGCTCATGCCTGTAATCCTAGCACTTTGGGAGGTGAAGCAGGCAGATTACCTGAGTTCAGGAGTTCAAACCCAGCCTTACCAACATGGTGAAACCCTGTCTCTACTAAAAATACAAAAATTGGCCAGGCATGATGGTGCATGCCTGTAGTCCCAGCTACTTGGGAGGCTGAGACAGGAGAACTGCTTGAACCCTGGAAGCAGAGGTTGCTGTTAGTTGAGATTGTGTGACTACACTCCAGCCTGGGTGACAGAAATGAGAGTCCATGAAAATATACATATGTGTATATATATATGGTATACATATATATTGTATTTATATATACAAAGGCTTCCTCTGTCTCAGAGAGAGCTCCTGTAAGATCCTCTGTGATGTTCCATTCATTTATTTCTTCTGTAAACAAAAGTCAGTGTCTTCCTAAGTCAATTTCAAGGGGATGTCCTTTCAGCTCCTCACTTTGGCCATGGACATTTCTATGTGAAAATTCACATAGTGCATCTTGCAGTGACTGGAAACAGAGCCGTGCACAGAAATGTGGTCAGGTGCAGATGGGATGAGTTGGAAAGATGAAAGGAGAAAGGAATGGCAGGTCAAGAAGGCAATATTGATTGAACGAATGAGTTGCTGCAGTCAGGAGGTGACTTTAAGAGTAAATGGGTGGTGATCACACACCATTTTGAGTGTATTAAATGCTGCTGGGTGGTTCATTTTCTTTTGATGAATTTTGGATATGCAAATTTCAACTCAACAATTAGTTGTTTTAAGAAGAGAAAACAAAGCTCAAGAAACAACTGCAACCCATAACTTGCTAAGATTACTGTCCTGTTTTATGAGTGTTTGTGTGAAATGTGCCTGCCATGTAAATGCCTGCCCTTGTCCTGGCCCAGCTTAGCTCCTGCTTCTCCCAGCTGAACTGCTGCACTTCAGAGATCACACCCCTGCCCACCTGCCTGTCCCCATGGCATCTGCTCACCTGAGCTCCTCAGCTTGCCCGAGCTTCTCTGCCAGCTTCTCCTCGATGAACTGCACTTCATCCCTCAGCACGGAGTCTATGTCTTTTTCCTCTTCACACTCTGAGAAGAGACAGTCATGCCTGCCTCAGTGGAAGGCTGGACATACTGGTGTGGTCACTGCCTGCAGGGCAGGTGGCAGTGTCTATCCCAAGGACAAAAGCATCCCCAGTACCAGATTGTAGTGAGGGATTTTTTTCATTTTTTATTATCAACCTCCCAACTTGCTGGCATCTGATACTCTCCAACTTAGAGATGGGGAAAAAGAAACTTCATTGACACATCGAGTAACTTGACAGGATGATTCACCTGGGATGAGGCAGAGTCAGAATTCATAGCCCCCGAGGTCTGGCTCTGAATCCTGGGACACTTTTGCAAGCCTTGCAGCCTCTCCTGTCAAACACTCTACTGGGGCATAAAGCAGTGATATCCTGTATAGTAGGAAAGGCCCTTAGGACGATGGGACTCATGGATTCCCTGGTACTGGGAATTTCAAGCACATATATGTCAAAGATTTAAAAACTCATATCTGAATATAATTGCATGAAATATGAGGCATAAGACCCTGAGGTCATCATAGAAATATGACCAAATACTAATAACATTTGAATTAAGTTAGAAACAGTAGGATGAAGGACTAATAGATAGTGTTTACTCTGTGCCAAGAATTGTTCTAGGAGATTTAGAAAAAACATGTCATGTAATTCATTGCAGCAGTTTACAGAGGTAGGTGTTATTATAGTACCCAATGAACAGATGAGGAAACTGAGGCACAGAGAAGACAGGCCACTTGGATGGGGCCCAGGAGACTGGCCCAGGCTCCCTGCTCTGCACACAGCACTGCTACCTCCCCAGTGTCTTATGTGCCGTCTTTCTTCCTCTTTAGAAAAAGAGCCTGTGCCCCAGGAAGCAGGACTTCCCTCTCCCCAGGGTACTCCCTGCTCTTCATGTTGTCACTTATGGATGCCACCGTTACTATTAGGAGCAGTCTCCTCTTTAAGCTCCTTAGAGCAGGTACTCTGTACTGTCGCCATGTTTCCCCTGGGGTTCCCTGAAGAGAGATTTGCCTATTGGGCCCAAAGAAGCTTAAACAGAATGGCAGTTCATTAGTTCCAGGCATTTAGACCAACAGACTAGATGTTATTTGTCTGCAGGATCTTCTAGGGTACAGAGAACATTCTGGTAAACATGATTGAGCATCTTGCTGAGAAAAGCAAGTGGTTCTGTGCCTGTGTCAGAAGTCAGTAAGTAGGATTTTAACTCTAGTCCCGCCTCACATCGGACTGCTAACGTGGAAAAGTTGCTAAATACGTTGTGCCTCTGTTTGCCATCCTTAACATAATGAAGCTAAAATACCCATTTCTGTTTTCCTAGAACTAAGGGAAGGATGAAATTAATTTTGATGAAGAGACTCTTCAGTATCTCACAGAGACGACAGGTGCTGATTCATCACTTCTGTGATGGTGACTCTATAGAACTTACTGTATTTCTTCAGTTTCTTGGCCAGAGAGTAGGCAGTAGCTTGAATTATAAGAAATTTCTCCTTGAGGTCTTCAAACTGCTGTTGGCTCTCTGCCAGCTGAGCTTGTAATCTCCAGTTGATTTCTAGAATATTCATCTCTGCCCTGTCATGGGACAAATGTGTGGCAGTTACCACCATGCTGATGTTTGTGGCAGGAGAGTTCAAACAGGGACTGGGGAGAAGAAACCCAAGCACATGATGGATCAAAAACTAGTGAAATCAACTAGGTTTAGTCAGGACTGAGGGATGACAACAGCTGGAATTGACTTACGATTGCGAAGGACTTAATCAACACCTCACAGCAGTTTCGAATCCTTAACAGCAAAAACAGTATTTACGTTGCCTGAGCTCAGAGCCAAAGGCACTGCCTGTAGCTCTGCCTCTGACAAGAGTGAGGGAGGTCTCAGCCAGTGCCAGGTAACCGTCTGCTGTTGCAATAATGGAATTATTAGAAAGTGGGGTTGTCATGGAATCTCAGGAGCCCTGCATTCCAACTGCCCAGGCTGTGCTGAAACCCAAAGCCCCCTGTTCTCACCTGAGAGTCACTGATGGGGACCATTTCCTCGGCAGTCTCTCAGTATTTGTGCACCTTTGTGACAGTGCTGCAGACTCACCTCTTTCTCAATACATCTAAGCATATTCCTTGTTGTTCATCTCGTGTGTGTATAAAATCATCAAGGTAGAGATAGTTTCCCAAGAAGTTACATTTTCTTAGTGGTAGTCAGGAAGTCACTCCACCTTCTCTAAGTTAAAACAGATCTTAAGGCTTTTCTACAAATGAAAGATATCAAACTTTAAGACTGCCATGATATCTTCTGGGTTCTGCATTTTTTGTTTCTGTACCTGTTGAAAAGTTAATGAATAATTTATCTTTAAAAATATTTTCTCCCCTGGCTCAGTATTCTCCTCGATGTATCCCATTATTATGTTGATTTTTTTTCTCTGACTGAGGCAGCATCTTGGCTTTTCATTACACTTAAGACCATTTCACATCCCTATGTGCAAAGCTCTTCCTCTATCTGTGGGTTGATTTGTTTCCTTAATGTCACTGAAGACTCGTTTTATACTTGTCACTTACCAATATCATTGTGTCCCACAAGAGCTCTTTTCAAGGTATCAAGTGATCAAAATCATTTGCGTATATCCCCTGAAAACATGTGTGAACATATATTTTTGGGTGTCTTGTAAACCTAATGCTATTTTTTTTGTTTTCATTTAGTTTTCCCATGTATTGAAAGGAACAGGGCCATGAAGGTCTTGATGTGTGTGTGATGGAGTATATATTGTTTGCTGAGCAGCGATGGCAAGGAACACCAAGCCATCCCCAGGCAAAAAACTGCTAGAATAAGTAAGCAATATGTACCGGTCATGCTCTAGTTAAACCTGTTCCCAACACACAGCATATTTGACATTGTCCCCATTGCTAATTCACAAAAGAGTGCTTTCTAGATTCTTTCTTTCTTTTTTTTTGAGATGGAGTCTTGCTCTGTCATCAGGCTGGAGTGCAGTGGCATGATCTCAGCTCACCAAAGCCTCTGCCCCCCGGGTTCAAGCGATTCTCCTGCCTCAACCTCCCGAGTAGCTGGGACTACAGGCACGTGCCACCACACCCCGCTAATTTTTGTATTTTTGATAGAGACAGAGTTTCACCATGTTGGCCAGGATGGTCTCGATCTCTTGACTTTGTGATCTGCACTTTTGTGATCTTCCGGCAGGCACTGAGTCTGTGCCGGGAGAATCTTACATCCGCGAGTGCCCTTTGGACGCCACCTGGGGAATGCGCTCCCTTTTCCCAAACGTCCCTCGGCTCCCGCTTCGACCGCCCCCCAGCGGTCCTGGGAACCCAACGCCACCACATCTGGCACCTCAACTCACATTTGGCGCCGCAACAGTCGCTTGGCGTCTCGGCCAGGGGTCCCACAAGGTGGCGCTCCGAGGTTCCGCCGAGGGTCTGCTCCGCGGCGCCTGAGAGCACGCAGGCGCGGGTGGCTTGGCCTGCTTGGGCTCCGACCCGCTGAGGCTCCGCCAGGCAGTTGTGGAAGCGACGGCCGGCCGGGACCTCCTGCCTTGCACAGCCGGGCGTGGAGGAGGCGACCGTGAGTGCCCCGGTGTGGGCGAGCGGGCCGAGCGGTCCCAGCAGCCTCCCGACCCGGCCATGCTGCGCTGGCTGCAGGGCTTCATGCTGGAGGCGGTGGCCTGCCAGAATGACGACGACTACTTCCGCTACGGGATCGTCTTCGAAGACCTGGGCTACAGCGGGGGCGGCGTGGTGGACATTGTGGAGCTCCAGGAGGGGCTGAAAAACTGGAGCTCCGCGTTTAACCCGAGTTCCGATGAGGTGAGGGACCGGAAGTTGGCACAGGCAGTAGGGAGAGACGCTGGGCAGCGGGTGAAGCCAACTCTGCCCTTTCCAGAAATGGTTTCAAAGGCCTTTGGAGTAAGGGTGGGGTCCTCCTCTGTGAGCCTCATCACGCAGAATAATGTGACCCAGCGAAAAATGTTCTTTTTTTTTTTTTTTGAGGCGGAGTTTCACTCTTGTTACCCAGGCTGGAGTGCAATGGTGCGATCTCGGCTCACCGCAACCTCCGCCTCCTGGGTTCAGGCAATTCTCCTGCCTCAGCCTCCCAAGTAGCTGGGACTACAGGCACGCGCCACCATGCCCAGCTAATTTTTTTGTATTTTTAGTAGAGACGGGGTTTCACCATGTTGACCAGGATGGTCTCGATCTCTTGACCTCGTGATCCACCCGCCTCAGCCTCCCAAAGTGCTGGGATTACAGGCTTGAGCCACCGCGCCCGGCCGCAAAACATGTTCTTAACCTGCTTCCTAAAATAGCCACTTTCCCGCAGGGCGCGGTGGCTCAGGGCTGTAATCCCAGCACTTCGGGAGGCCGAGGCCCGTGGATCACCTGAGGTCAGGAGTTTGAAATCAGCCTGGTCAATATGGCGAATGCCTGTTTCTACTGAAAAAATACAAAAATTAGCCTACCATGGTGGCGCGTGCCTGTAATCCCACCTACTTTGGAGGCTGAGGCAGGAGAATAGCTTGAACCTGGAAGGCGGAGGTTACAGCCAAGATCGCGCCATTGCACTCCAGCCCCGGCAACAGAGCGAAACTCAGTCTCAAAGAAACACACACACACACACACACACACACACACACACACACACACACACACCTTTCCTTAGTGACAAAGGCCTCCATGACTTTTGGGAAGATGCCGTTTCTGGTGACTTGTTCAACATTTAGCAACCAGCACAAAACGTCAGGGGCCATGTTAGCCTTTGTGCAGAAGCAAAGGACCATCTCTTTTCTTAGGGGGTTCTCTGCCCAGAGCAGTGTGCTTTCCGGGGCGTCTCCAAATGGCAGGCACAGGTAAAGCCCCAGAGCTATTCTCTTCCTGACATCCACACCAAGGTCTAGGGGAAGTCAGACTTTGATCCATGGGTTTATACTTAACTGATTGTTTTAGAACCTCACCTAAATTAGAAATGCCTTCCTCTAAGCCAGTCTTGACATGATTATTTTTAAACTATTTAGATGGAAGTTTCAGGATATCAACAGAAAAAAATTATATCTTCTCCATCAATGCTTAGCAGGGGTCTTCAGATATTACTCCTATTGAATTTTAGGAGTAATATCTGAAGACTGTAAAGCTATACATGTATTACTCCTAAAATTCAATAGGAGTAATATCTGAAGACTGTAAAGGTCTTTATCAGTGAGATTCTTGTTGTTGTTGTTGGTCGTTGTTAGAAGTCCAAACCATCTGGACTGCTCTATAGTCTTCGGGCCAGATACAGGAAGCCAGTTTTGCATGTAAGACAAGTATTTAAGGTGGGGGGAGTCAAAACATCTCCCCTTCCCTTTCAAACAGTCACCTTATTTGAATCAGGTTAATTAGCCATCTCTCTCTCTCTCTCTCTCTCTCTCTGTTTTCTCCCTCTTTTTCAGAGATAGGGTCTCACCCTATCGCCCAGGTGATTATAACTCACTGCAGTCTGGGGCTCCTGGGCTCAAGCAATCCTCCTTCCTCAGCCTACTAAGCCTCTGGAATTACAGGTGCACACCATTGCACCCGGCTAATTTTTTAGAGATGAGGTCTTGCTATATTGCCCTGGATGAGGATCATGTCCTTTGCAGCAACACGGATGTTCCTAAACGAACTAATGCAGGAACAGAAAACTAAGTATCACATTTTCTTACCTGTAAGAGGAAGCTAAACACTGAGTACACATCAACTGAAAGACGTGAACCATAGACAGCAAGGCCTACTTGAAAGTGAAGCATGGGAGGAGGGTAAGGATCAAAAACCTATCGGGTATACTTATTACTTGGATGATGAAATACTCTGTACACTAAACTCCTATCACATGCAACTTACCTATATAACAAACCTGCACATGTGCCCCCTGAACCCAAAATAAAAGTTACAAAGAAAAGAATGCCATTAACAGTAGAAGGGGGTGAGACTGGTATTGGGGAGAGAAAAACAACAGATGTCTGCCATGGTCACCAATCCTATGCTATCCTTCCTCCTAATCTGGATTTCATATCTTGATTTGAGCACATCTGTAGGAGAAAGGAAACTAAAAGCACTGCTAGTGAATGTTCATAGGAGCAACAGCCCAGACCAGGGTGAGTAGTTTCCTCTGGCCACCAGAGGTTGGGGGATACAGGGCAACAAGAAATGGCTGGGCAGAGGCCTTGGGCATTCATCACTGGGTGCTCAAGGCCACCTGGGGCCACTGGAAGGTACAGCTAAAGCCTGAGGCTGAGAAGTCTCTCATTAAATACCACCAGCCTCTCACCAAAGACCCTGGAGAAAATCTGCAAGGTGACCAGGCTTGCCATTTGGGGCCTGTGGCCCATGTGTCAGGAATAGGCAAGAAGCTAATTGTCCTTCCTCTCACCCAGGGTCACTCAGGGGAAACAAGCATAGTCTAAAACCTGAAGCTCATAGCACAGGTTAGGAGGTGGGATTAAGAGTGAGGTGTGTCAACAAAATTCTAAAACCAGATACCTGACTCCTAAAGGCAAGGTGCCTGTAGTAGAGTCTGAAGATATATTCTGAGGCACCAAAGCCAGGGGAGAGAGTCCTTTATGGAGGAAGGAAAAGGAAAAGATTCATTTTGAATAAATGATAACTCTAAACATATACTTTTTTTTTTGAGACAGAGTCTCACTCTGTCCCAGGCTTGAGTGCTGTGGTGCAATCTCGACTCACTGCAACCTCCACCTCCTGGATTCAAGCTATTCTCCTGCCTCAGCCTCATTTTAACAGATAAATACAAATCTGGGTTTGGCATTAGTATACTTTTGATGTCAAGGCTCATTAAGAAAAAAAGACATAAATAAATCAAATCTTAGCTAGCTTGACTACTTGAGATCTGTTTTCTGTAAATTTTTTATAACTTCCTTATATCCATACAGGTTATTTTGTTTGTGTGTGTTTTTGATATTTTCCTCTGTCTTGTTCTGGGTCAATGAGTCATTCTACTTTGAAGTAAAATTACCTTTTTTTTTTTTCTTGAACAAAACACAGTCTTCACACCTCATACCTTTTCTGTAAAGTTGTTTATTTTCACCATGATTATTTCTAGTAGCTTTAAATTAAATATGTTGGTTAAAATTCTTAACCATCACTAACCTTTTTTTTTACAGACAAAACTAGGAAGGAAGGAAGACCATTTTGAATCGTCTCTTATATACCAGTATTCTGTAGGAGGCTAGAAAATTTTATGAATATGTCATTTCACAATTTTATAGGTACATTCTACTTTGTATACAATATTTCAATGTGGCAAAAAGAACATGTCTAGTAACAGACTCATATAAATTTAATGTCTGTGTACCGTATAAAAATAAGACACCCAAAGTCTATAAATTTAAACTTGTGCTTAGTAGTGAATGTTTCTGTAGTTTATCTTAGTTAGAAATATTAATAAATGTCTATTACTTTGCTTAACCTAGCGTAACTCTAAGGTTTCCAAAAATTCAAAATGATTTTGAAGACTGTTTTCAGGCAGACAGGTATGTAGCACTAAACAGTGCTAACCATCATCTCAAGTTACTTTCATTTTGTAATCTTATTTGACTGGTAAACCCAAGTAGACTACCAATACATGCTTGTATTATACCTAATTCTAATAACTCAGAAGACATAGCTATTTTAAAACAACAATATTAATCCTACTTACCAAAGATATACTCAACCCATGCGAATTTGAAAAGCACCTAGTTTATTCCTATATTTCTGAGAGTTTAAGAAATATTTATATAAGTGCTCATCTGTAAGACAATTTGGATAGAACTCCACTAAGTGATTTTATCATTTGGGAACATCATCTAGAGGTAGGAAAAGTGTCACATATACATAGCATACATACATATACATACAAATGGGTGCAAACAGAAATAGCTTGTATTCTAAAAAGTTATCACGAATTAAGGGACACTTGTTTTCTACACCTTTTATATGAATTGTATGAATTTTATATGTATATGAATTACATTTCTGACAAAAAAAAATGAGACGAGTTTACCTACACAATAATGGAAAAAGCCTGTTTTTCTTTTTAAACTGATCTCCATGGAGAAGACGTTTAACATTTTCTTTTGCCCAGAGATGTATTCATATAAAGGCTATATGCTATTGAAGAGACAAAAAACAACTGTCTGGAGGTCTTCAAAGCACATCCGAGTTCACAAAATACCTGGTTCATTTATAATTAGCCTTTTCCCTTTTCAGCCTCAGCTAGCTGGCTTTGAGGGTACCCTGAGCCTCTTGAGAGGTTCTGATGAGGGCAAGGGACCTAATGTTCAAGGGACTATAGGAAGCTCCGGAAAGGAAAAGCCTAACAGGTGTGGACAGAAGTTTGCAGAGTAGGGGCTTGAAGTGGGACATAGCAAAGTCATCAAGGAAATGGAAGGGAAGAGAGAAGCTGGTAAGAGGAGGAAGGAGGAGAGGAGGTGATCATAAGGGAGAGGTTTCAGAGGAGCCAGTCTGGCAAGATCTTAAGTTTCTCAAAGACGTCACTGAAGTACCAAATTATCAAGAGCAAAATTATGCCAACAAGAGAGTGAGCAGAGTTGACAGAGTATATAGTCAGCAGAAGTTTAACAGGGAGGTTTTAGTTTACCAAGATGTTCGCATAGTAGAGGCAGGATCAAAGAGGAAAAAAATAGAGAGGACTGAGAAAGAGCCTCTCTATTCTGTATTGTAAAAAATTCTCTATCCCAGAAGTCAGGTAATGGATCATTCCCATTTTAATAAGGGGTCAGGAAGGATGAATTTCCAGATCAGAAGAGACTTTCAAACAAAGAAAACTAGGCTTCCAATCCAGCTTCAAAGAGTATATCAGAATCTTAAGAATTAAAATCTGACCTTCCCAGTTTCATCAAATGTTTATCCAGACCAATGGTTCAGGAATCTGACTCATTCCATGGATCCCTAATCAATTGGTCACAAGAAGACAAAGGTTTCAGTAAGAATGCACACTTAAGGTCCAGAGTGACAGGTTCTCTGGGTCCATTCTGATACTATTCAAGTTGAAGCACCAAAACTGTTGAAGAAAAAATTATTTGTGACACTTGTTACAGATAGTAAGAAAGGGTTTTTTTCGAGAGTGGGGACTATACAATGGGTTTTTGTGGTAGAAAAGAAAAATCAGGCTAGACTCTGAATACAACAAAGAAAAGTAGGAATTTACAGCAAAGAAGTAGGGTGAAGATCAGTAGATGGAAAATCACTAAAAGGAAACATCGAGGCAAGGAGAGATTCTGGCTAAAATAACATGACTCTTGCTGAAGACCAATCAACATGATCAGGCATGACCTAGGGCATGATGGGAATGAGGAATTTCATCAGGTACAGGGATTGGTCAGATATCAAGGATGGAGTATTCTGGTTAAATCAGCTTAGCAAAATTTATGCTAAAATTCAGCAATGGAGAGACAAACACCTAAGCCCAAAACTCAGGGCCTAGTTGAGGAGAGTTCAGAGAATCCTGATTAGAGGTTGGTCAAAGAGTGAATCTTTTTCAGTTTCTCTGTGTCTGGTATGTCCCACTCTCCACTTTATTTAATTAGGACCTAACTTAAAGGAGACTCTCTCATGTTCTCAGTAGTCAATATTAGTTATTATTGCCGCTGGGAGGTGTATAAGCCTTCTATCCTTATTCCTTGTCTGAAAATACTACACATTTATACGTGATATTATATGCTTCACTGAAAATAAAATAGATGATGATTATTGATTCACTGGAAGCCCCTACCACAGAACTCTTTCATCCAAGCTCATAAACATCAGTGTGTTCTTACCTGGCTATGTTTCCAGACAGCACTGAGAGATCAGAGGTGAACAGAAGTCATCATGGAAATTTTCCATAAAACCAGCTTGGGGGAAGATGGTGATCATGACCAGAAGGAATAGAGACAGTATGTGCGGGGCTCAGAGAAAGAGAATGAGTTGTTCAAGATAAACCTAAGCATGATGTCAGAGATGGGGCAACACTTTTATTTTGGAAATAAAGAACTGGAACTAGATTATAGAAAATAAGGGTCCAGGTTGTTATTAAACTCTTGAGAGTCAAGCATTGTGAGTCGCAATGAATCAGACTGCCTTTTGTAAGTCGAGACTGGAAGTATACAATGCGTTACTGAGAGACTCAGAGAATCAGAGTCCAATGCTGTAAACAAATGCATTGGATTAAAATGAGGGAGATAGTTAAAAGGAGAAAAAAAAAAAACACTGGAGTATTGGGAAGACCTTATTTCCCATAGGAAAAGTCAGATATTTTATTCCCTAGCCGAATCATAGCATGTTTGTCAAATCTGAATGTTTCACTTATATTCAGAGATAAAACAAAATATTTCACTGATCCTAAGATTCTATTGGTGAAAAATAAGTTTCTACTCAAATTAGCCAACAGTCTCAATGAAGTTACTTCAGAAGAAAAGGAAAACTACCATTGAAACATTGGTAAAATGCCTTTGGCACTGTGAGTGATAAAGGACTTATTCTGGACTGAGAGTACTGTATAGAAATATGCCAGTCTGATACTTTAAGTGTTGTCCTGAAGGGAGATCATAGATTTTGTAACAGCTTCTAATTTCTAATCTGAATTTTATTCCAGGCAAAGTTTATCAGGTTACGTTGAAGGACAGTTTCCACAACTAGGAGCAATATGATTTTCTTACTTCATAAAAAGATATTCATAAAATACAAAGGAAGGTGGTTTCAGTGAAAAATATCAGAAATCAACTGCTAAGGGATTGCCTGAGTCTTTTACCTCTTTAATTCAATTCCCAGAAGCCTGTGTTTTCCATTAGGGATCAATATATTAGAAAGTAGAGTCCTAGAGGTTTCTCGCCCTGCTGTACTTCTTTCATTACGATCAGGTTTCTAAAAACAGTTATTCCAGGAATGTTCCCACCAAATGCCCCCTCAGTTTTCATAGCTGGAGTTTCTTCATTCACTTTCTTTCTTACCATATAGTATCTAGAAGAAAATCTATAGGGTTTCTTAAGTCTTTCTCTTAGACATAAAAACTAGCCTCATGGGAATACGTTGGTTTCAACAGCAATGTTCTTCTTTCTCCTTTGGAGTATAAACTCTAATGCATGCTTCTCTTCATTTCATTTACGCTTCCTACTTGTTCTTACCAAAACTGCTTCCAGAGCGAAAGGCTTCTGTCTCCCAACATCATCTTACTTCATGTCCTGACAGTAATTACAAAAAATGTATTCATTTTAGGGTTTTATTGATGAGTAGAGTGGTGAAATGGATTGGGAAAATTAACCAAGAAAAATGAAAAAGTGACAACGTTTTGAGAATCATGTAAGACCAATCATTCAGAATCCTTGAACTTTGGTTTTTATTTCTGATATGGTTTGGCTGTGTCTCCACCCAAATTTCATCTTAAATTGTAGCTCCCATATTCCCACGTGGTGTGGGAGGGACCCAGTGGGAGGTAATTGAATCATGGGGGTGGGTCTTTCTCATGATATTTCATGATAATGAATAAGACTCATGAAATCCGATGGTTTTATAAAGGGCGGTTGGCTTTCACACACTCTCTTCTCTACTTCCATGTAAGCCATAACTTTGATCCTTCTTTGTCTTCTGCCATGCTTGTGAGGCTTTCTCGGACATGTGGAACTATGAGTCAATTAAACCTCTTTCCTTATAAATCACCTAGTCTGAGGTATATCTTTATCAGCAGCCTGAGAACAGATTAATACAATTTCTTTCAGAGATGGTGAGCAGAAACCCTTATATTATTGTGCCCTCAACTTTTGTTTCTTAAAACCAGGGCTCACATTCTTGCAGTCCCTCTCCCAGCCCCCACCCTGCCCCCTTCCCACTCTTCCTTTTTATCAATTCATGGCCCTTTTATTTACATATTTTTCAGAAAGTACTTCTCCCATGACCATCCTATAAGTGGATGACTTATAATGCTAAATCTCCAGTGTAGACCTGTCCTCTCAGCTGTAGTGTCCATGTATCTACCAGATACCTCCACCATAATATTTCAGTAACACATCAAGCTAAGCTTTTTCTGCTCTGAGCTTTACTCCATCATCCTCCTGTTCTCTCTCTCTGCATATGTAGACAGTACAACTAACTCAAGGGAGAAACATGGGTGTCACCCTTGACTCTTCTATTTTTTGTTTGTTTGTTTGTTTGTTTGTTTTGTAGTACTGCTCCTGCTTGCATCCCAACCTCGATAAAATATAGTTCATCTATCCTCCCCCTTCCACTCCCCCACCACTGCTTTAGTTCAAGCCCTTATCATTTCTTGTCTATATTAGCATAATTGTCTCTATTTTTGTTTCTCTGATTCAAATCTTTCTGTGCTTAATTCATTCTCCATACACTAAACAGATGGAACTTTCTTAAAACACATCTGATATTGTCACTAAACTGCCAAAAAATTCTTTATTGGCTCATGTTTGCCTTTAAGATAAAATCTAAACCCTTTAGCTTGATTCACAATTAATAAATTATATGTATGGTTTCATCCTTGTTTTTCCTCATGCCCTCAATATGATCGTTAATTTATATGTCAACTTCACTGGGCCACAGGATGCCCGGATATTTGGTTACACATGTCTGTGAGGGAGTTTCAGAATGAGATTAAAATTTGAATCAGTAAACTGAGTAAAGCAATTTGTCCTCCCCAACCTGAAAGGGTAATCTAATCCCTTGGAGGCCTAAATAGAACAAAAGGCAGGGTAAGAGATAATTTATTCTCCCTGCCTGAGTCTTTTTGAGCTGGGACATTGGTCTTCTCTGCCACTCACACTGAAACTTACACCATCAGCTCTCCTGGGTCTACAGCTTGCAGATCGTAGGACTGAGCCTTTATAATCAAACGAGCCAATACTCAGAAATAAATAAATGTCTATGTATCTACAGAAACCTGACTAACACACTGTACTCTACCAAACATTAAATTTTAGCTAAATTGAACTGTTTTCAGTTTCCTGAGAATATCTTATTCTCACGCATCTATGATCTTGAACATGATTTTCTTGTTGTTTATGACAGCCTTTGAAACATTAACACACACATGCACACGCACATATACTTCTTTATTTGGCTAATATTTCATTTAACATCCCCACACTCCCACTCCTCTAAATTATAATGTGGATGAATCTCTCCCACACTTGTAATTTCATTTTAAATTTAGAGTATTTTCAGACTATGTACCAGGTTGAGTAATAAAAAAATTGTTTTATTCAACAAATATGATAATGGTGATGATTGTGATGGTAATAACCAATGATAATGTCTGTCATTTACTGAGTGCTTACTATATGCAAGGTTTTCTGCTAAGTGTTCTCTCTGCATTGTTTATTTTAATTTGTCCAAGCATTTCAAAAAATATCTCATTCTTTTTCGATGTGAAAACTAAGAATTAATACGTTTAAATATCTTGCTCAAAAATATGCAGCTACGGGAAACTAACACAAAAACAGAAAAGCAAACACTACATGTTCTCACTCATAGGTGGGAGTTGTACAGTGAGAACACATGGACACAGGGAGGGGAACATCACACACCAGGGCCTGTTTCGGGGTTGGGGAATAGGGGAGGGATAGCATTAAGAGAAATACCTAATGCAGATGACGGGGCAATAGATGCAGCAAACCACCATGGCACGTGTATAACAACTACACAACAAACCTGCATGTTCTGCTCATGTACCCCACAATTTAAAGTATAAAAAAGTGCAGCTAATAAATGGTAAAGATGGAGCTGAAATCTAGGTCTAATACCTTTGTGGTTTCTCTGAACCATTTTATATACAGTTGCTTTCTCACATAAAACTCAAGTGGCAGCTATTAAGTGGCTTGCCATTTATATGGTAATTCTTGCCCATTCTTCCATATATATTCTGTTTGAAATTATAATGCAAACATGGAAACAATGATAAATGTAATAACAATCAAATTGGTAATCCAATTTATAGATATATGTTTGGGGTCATCTTGGCAGGTACATGACAGGATCTATTTTTAATTCAATGGAAACCCCATACAACACCTACCTCAAGGCAAGGGAGAAAACTTGATCTAATTATTTTGGAATTTCATTTTCTAAAGCGTTCTCAGGAAGATTCTGCAAGCCAACTGCAGTTTCTCTAGGTTTCTAGGAATTTTCCTGAGAATTTTCTACTTTTTGTGCTAAAATAAGCTGATGTTCTCTGTAGTGACTTTCTTGATCTCTGCTTTTGTAGACATATTAAATGTTGCACAAACTAACTCTTTGAACTACCTGACTCGACTCAAAATATGTAATGTGGTATCTGTATTCCTAACTTAACCCTGATTAAGTATTTTGGTATCAATATGCTGTACCTTATAATTTAAAGAAAACATTTGATAAAACTGCGCAAAGACTAAGCTAATGATTTGCCTTCACATTATTTCATTAAGAAAAGGGGGAAAAAAAAAAGTCCAGTATCCAATTCTAAAGTAGAGGGATTAGCAGCATCATATTAGATGAGGTTCTCTGTTTATCTCCAGCATCTGAAACACCAGGATAACAAGTTAAATCCCAAGGAAATCTCACCATACTGGTATTTAGATGTGGTGCTTTTAAGTCACTGACGCACTTTGTGGAATAAATGTAATTCTGATTGCCAAATTGCTACAGGTATACAAGTGAGTAAAAGGGGTTTTTGTTGAAGCTGGTTCTTGCGTAGTTTTGCCAGTCTCATTTTTGTCACTCATGTATTTTGCACATATTTCTCTCATACTTACCAGACTCAGTTTTGTTGTTTACTAGCCTATTTCTTCTATTAGATAATAAGATACTTACACATAAGAGCCTTGGATTAATCACCTTTTTGTTGCCAACCCTACCAAATGTCTGGTAAATTGTTAAGCATAAAGTACATGTTTGCTAATGAACCTATTAAAGTTTCTGAAAGTCAAAAGTACACACAGAGAGTGGCAGAAGGGATACAGATTCTACTTAGACTTCTGATCTGCCTCACAGGCTCCTGGGAATCCTATAATAATCTCAGAATTCTGGAAAACCATCTGGCATAACAAGGAACTTTCTAAAGCAGCCTTAGAGATTTTAAACTTTCCTAAGCATCCTAACTAGGAGTTTCCCAGGAGTACCTTATTTTAAGATATTCAATATGTTACTTACATAAAAATGGCAAGGTACTTAATAAATCAATCATCTTAACTCATTTTGTAGAAATAATGCCTTTTCAGTTCTTTATGAATCATGAAACAATAAGGGATTTGCTTTTTAATCTTTTATATTTATCATTAGGTAAAAAATTTATTGTAAGACTTGGAGCAGTATTATGTCTTTGTTGGACTACAAGCAGTTAGTTCAGTAATTAATTATTCAAAAGACTATTTGAGGTGTTTAAAACCCCAGAGTACACTAAGTTTACTAAAGTGTTGGTACATGCAATATAGCATGAGAGCTCATAATCATAGATAATATACAGCCTAGTGGAAAAATTTATAAAGGTACTGGAAAATGAAGTCTAATTATATTTCTCAGAAGGCATAGGAACTCATTATAAAGTACAGACATTTACAAAGCCTGCTACTAAGTCAGTTAATTCACATTTCCGAAGGCATTTTCAGATAAATTCTAAAAACTTGGAGACAGTATGAGAAGTAATAATAGACTAGGAATGGACTCCTGAGTACTAGTTTCAATTTCACCACATACTGTGCTTTTCATGACAGGCTGACCACAATAACTTTAAGGGTCACACAATTATCCATAAGATAAAGATGTTAAAAACTGCCTGCCCACATTACAAAGCTGATGTGTAGGTTGAATCAACATGCATGTAAAAGTTATTTTTAAATTGTAAAATGCCATACAAATATAGAGTATCAAAACAATGAAGTACATTTTCTGGATAGATACACAATAAATAAAAAAGATGAGTTATATTATCTTTTAAGAAGTCTTCCTAGAAACTTATTAAAGATTATTTAAGTCCCCTTTTGAAAGTATTTCAGATTTTTTAAATATTCACAATTGGAAGGTATATTTAAACTTTGGGAAATTAGAATATAATTTGGTTAACAATGCAAGTTAACAACAATGTGATGAATTACTTAGGAGGAAAAAAAGGGGATACAGGTAAAATGATTTTTGTGAGTGTGTCTTCAAGACTGTTCCAAAAAAGAGATCCAAAAAGTATTTGAGCAATGGAAGCATCTTTGAATATGATTGTTTCAAGATGAAACTTTAGACACCTCGCAGTCATGTAAAGATATAAATTTTAAGACATTTGCTTTAGAGGGAAAGCATATTATTTGTGCCACAAATGTAAAACTTCTCTTGTTTAAAGAAATAAAAATCTAAAATTTAGCAAAATGCATCAGCTTCTTGGATGATGTAACACAGATGGATGTCTTCTTAAATTAAACATGCTTTATGTATCAAAAAACAAACTGAAGACTAAGATAAAAAGAAATGTGATGAGTATTTATTTTACATAAATACCCCCTGATTCTCAAGTAGATCTCTTCTTTAAAGTTTGAGATGCTTCAGTATATTTAAATATCAGTCAAATTAACAATGTCAATGAAAGCGGATATAAATAATAAATGACTCGGTAATTCAACTTTTGTCATTAATTTTAAAACTACTTGAGCAAATATATCTGAGAAAAAATGTTTTAAAAAGCAAAATACAGTTATATAACAATAGAATATGATTAAGTAAATATCTTGGATGTAGAAATACCATGTTATTAGACAATGTTTGTATTAAGATTGATATTTTTTCCTAATTATTGACTTATTAGCATATTGACATGTTTTAAGAACCTAGAAGAGGAAAATCTCCCTCTGCCTAAGGAAATCAGTCAGGCTTCATAAAAGTGGATGCATTTAAATTCATTCTCAAAATATGAATTTGCCAGGCAAAGAGAACAAGAAAATTGCAGACATAGAGAAAAAAATGTATATGTGCGAAACTTTGACAGCAAGAGAGAGCAGAAAATATGTGTGGAATGGTGAGATCTTAATTTGACCGGAGAAGAGAATATATGGAAGATAAGTTGGGGAGTGAATTAAAGTTAGACTTGAAAGATCGATCTAAATTTTACTATAAAGGGCCTTCATCTTTATCATATGAAATTTGAACTTTACCCTCAGATAACGAAGCTAGGTCTCTAGTTTTTGAAAAGCATTACTAACATATTTGTGAATGATATAGAAAAATATGGATGAAATGGATTGATGCTATGACTTACTTCATGATGCAATTACTTTAACTTCATTCTGCTTATTTATCTCTCTCATAATTAATTATAAATTCAAAAATATATCTTAATGTGTCTGGTATAACACTTAATGTATTATACCTCATGTGTCTGGTATAAATCTAGATTCAATTTTCATAGATGTTTGAATGAGATAAAGAATAGTCAGAAAACATGATTCTGACACTCTGCCATGGTTAGTTAGTTAGTTAGTTATTCCCTATAATGTGCCAGGCATTTTGGATACACTAATGGAACATCAGTTTAATTGTCACATAAACTCTCAGAAATAAATATTATCTTTGCTAGTTTGTATATGAACAGACTTAAAAGAAAGGCAGTTTGGTAAAGTTTCTCCACATCTCATGGATTATAATTTGAGGAGAAGAAATTTTGCCTGATTCCAAAGTCACAAAACTCTGCTGTTCAACTTTATCATTTACTTCAATGGTCATATTTATGGCTTCTATCTTTATCGTTTCTAATTAGGTCTCAGGGTATCTGTTGACAGTGGCCATAAACCATGATAGCCACACTCTATGAGAGTTCTGATGGGATGGGGAGAGGTGGGGCCAGTTAGGTTTGAGTGGATATGTCAAGTGAGACATGAGGAGGAGGTGAAAGCAAAATGCGTAACACAAAATTTATTGCTCAGAAGTCTCAGAGATTAGAGTTACCAAAGGGAAGGCTAATGGGAAGTATGAAGGCAGCATGGAGCTCAACTAGCTGCTGATGAACAGGAGAGAAAGGATCTCTAGGACCATACCTTTAATAAGGGCCATGAACCTTGTTTCTTAGGCTTTCCTGTGGGGGCCGTGAATTGGCTAGTCTGAAGAAAGCATCTTAGGTCATTTTGACCAAGTCATTTTGACCAATAGTTTTTGTCATGTTCAGCATGATAGTTTTTCTCATGTTCAACATGTTCTAGTCATGTTGACCAATAGTTTTTATCATGTTCAGCAGCTGTGAGATGTGTTGGAATTAGGGTCACTGGGGTGAGAAACAAGTGGGCTATATTGCAAATAAACACATGGGAAAGAAAGTTAAGCTGACGAGATACAACTGGGTTTCAAACATTTTATTTCCAACCTAAAACTGAATGTTGAGGCAGCAAATTTATGACAATAATATAAGTGAAATATCAATTTTATAAATAAAAACAAGAGAGAAGCTAATATAGTGGATGACAAAATCAAAGTTTGAAATTATCTTCACAGGCCAGGAAGCTGAGCCAAAATCAACAGGATGACAGCATATATCTATATGCTGGCTTGTAGGTTCAGCAAGCTAATTCCATAGATTCAGTAATTAAAATAGTATTTTTAGTTCAGGACTCTAGTGAGTCCTCCTCACTAGAATGTGAGCTGTTTATCTTTGAGTTCTTCACTGCTTACCAAAGTACCTAGCACTTAGGATGCTCAAAAAATGTTTAGTGAATGCAGGTAGAGATGCCTCTTATCCCGAATGCTACACATCATGAAAAGGTAATCAATGCATGTAGATGCCACTATTTATCTGCCGTTGCTGAGGGCATAAGAACCCCATACCCACAATTGACATTAGCATTCCAAATCAAATTCAGCAATTACAGTTTCCATACCTGATTGAAAATTTTACTTCAAGCATTTAATTAAGCAGTAGTAAATTCAATTCGCAACTGTAATTTTGCAATTCTGAAGGTGATCTCCTTCTCAGAAAGAAAATGTAGCCATTACTAGCTGAATAAAATGGTATTTGGGCCCATCACTTGCTACTATTGTTAGACTTATCAATTATTTGGCACTACAGTCCTGTAATTTAATCTTTGATAAAATCTCATGTCTTTATGTTTACCAGCTAAGTAATTTCCATGCATCTGGTTAAGTACTTCCTATAACATCTTATTTTTCTTCTCCATATTTGTATCTCTTACTTTCTCTTTGTTAATATGAAAACCTGAAACTGACCTCTGTTGAAAATTAGCTATATGTTAATTACTCAATCCTAGGAATGATTTAATGCTCTTGTTCTTTCTTTAACCTCTTCTCCCAGGAATATATCTATGAATTCTATATAAATTCTCTTTCACTATTCTGATAACCATATAGAGAGAAATAGTTGGGTAACTTTAGCATTCGTTACGTATGGGATAAGGGATTTGTGCTGGTTAACAGTTTATGCTCCCCACTTGATGCTTTTTGATCCTAGAGAAAAGATGTGGTGGTGGTGTTAAGAAACCACAGGCTTAAAGCACATCCTAGTATGAGAGTAGTAATGGCTCTATGGAGTACCCTTGTCTGTTGGATGAATGAGACATTTTTCTGTCTTACTTAGATTCCTATTGGATGCTGTCTTTTGATGGTTGTGGAATACACTTGTTTTCTGACATAATTTTCAATCTGAACAAAACATCGCGCCTCAGTTTTCAATGGTGAAAATCTGGAGAATCTCTTTATGCTGGTATAATGCATAGAACTCCACTGAATAGACACTAAGACTCCACATAAAAATGTCAATGAAAGATTCAGGTTGGCAAATGGGAGATGGCTCACACCACAACAGGCAAGTAAGGGTATTGTACGGGACCTGTGTGTTGCTTGTGTATTTATTCACCTTTACTTTATAATTTTTCTATAAAAGTATCCAGCTCCACACTCTTCACTGTCCCCCAAGAACATCCTCATAAAATACTATGCATGTGTAGTAAGTAGAATGATCATGGCACAGTTGGCATTTCAGAATTAAGGGGTTATGTTTTTCCATAAGCAGCATAGGTGCCTATTGATCAAGTATGTGCATTAAGATGTTAAAACTCCATACACATGATTCTCAATAAAAATTGTAAAGCTTTTAAATTCACAGTTACCAGTTGAGACCCATAGTGATCAAACCAATTTATATAATCCAAATATTAAATAACAAAAATCAGTGGATCAGCATGTGGATCGTGATATATGTTTACACCAATGCCAGCAGTGGCTCAGATTTTAAAACTCTTCAAGGGAAGTAACCTAAAGATACACATAAGCTAAATATACTGCTAACTTAAAAAGTATTGAATGTGTGTGTGTGTGTATATATATATATATTTTTTTTTTCTTTTTTTTGAGATAGAGTCTCGCTCCATTGCCAGGCGCCACGCTGGAGTGCAGTGGCGCAATCTTGGCTCACTGTAATCTCTGCCTCCCGGGTTCAAGCAATCCTCCTGCCTCAGCCTCCAGAGTAGCTGGGAACTCAGGCGCGTGCCACCATGCCCAGCTAATTTTTTTTGTATTTTAGTACAGATAGGGTTTCACCATGTTGGCCAGGATGGTCTTGATTTATTGACCTTGTGATCCACCTGCCTTGGCCTCCCAAAATGCTGGGATTACAGGTGTGAGCCACTGTGCCAGGCCTATTGAGTATATTTTTAAAGTGTGGGCTAGTTGTTTATTATGAACAAGGAAAATGTACATAGGATATCTGAAGAAATCAGTGGGGCAAAGAGGGTTTACTGTTGAAGAAGGAGTCCTTTCTAAGGGTTTCTCATACATGATAAGACCCACCTACTTCCATGTGCTTTCTCTAACAGCCAATGACTTTCTGTGCTACTGAGGAAGTGCAGAAAGTTGAGTGACACCTAATTGTTAAACATTGCTTTCATGCTGCCTCAGCGTTGTCTGAGAATGTTCAAACTAACAAAACCCAACCATAACAATGTATCTCATCAGGTGCACAGACCAGCTTAGCGTTTGGATTCTGTTAGTTACACTATTATCCTAAGAGTCTTTTTTTTAAAAAAAAAAAAAAAAAAAAAAAAAAAAGAGAGATGTAGTCTCGCTGTGCTGCCCAGTGTGGTCTTGAAATCTGGGCTCAAGTGATCCTCCCACTTCAGCCTCCTGAGTAGCTGGTATTATAGGTATGCATTACCATGCCTGAATTCTAGGAGTTTTTATAGTCCAAAGAGAATTAAAGGGAGGCCACAGTGGGCGGATTACCTGAGATCAGGAGTTCAAGACCATCCTGGCCAACATGGTGAAAAACCCTGTCTCTACTAAAAAAAAAAATACAAAATTTAGCTGGGTGTGGTGGCAGGTGCCTGTATCCCAGCTACTCTGGAGGATGAGGTGGGAGAATCACTTTAAGACAGGGGCTCAAACAGAAGCCTAAGCACCGCCATCTTATAGAGAAGCCATCTGGGCCCTGGGCAGAGGTGTAATTCTCAGAACTGTTATTGTACTGCAATTCTCAGAAGTGTTAAGGGTAAAAATTTCTACTGCTACCCCCCTTCCCTTGCAACAAACCGCTAACTTTAGCTTCTATACAGACAGCTTGCCTTGCAAACCCCTGTGCCCCCCCGATCAAGGATGTGGTTTTGCAGCATAAATGCCTTGCTCCCCCTGAGCTCAGGGCCACGGGTTGGAGAGACATAAGTCCTCTGTGACCGCCTGCAATAAAGACCCTGCAATTTGGCATACTTTTGTCTTGGTGTTGATTTTCTGTGCTCACTCCGGTGCAACAACTTGAACCTGGAAGGTGGAGGTTGCAGTGGGACGAGATTGTGCCATTGCACTCCAGCCTGGGTGACAGAGCGAGACTCCATCTCAAAAAAAAAAGAAAAACAAACTAGGTTAAGTAGCAAACTGAGGCCAAACACCCATAAGTTATCTTTGGTAATGTGTAAATATGACTGATCCCTTACTTCAATCTTACCAGATTCATGGACTTCTGCACTTCCTTACAAGTAGCCAGGGAAAGGGATTGGTGATAGTACGTTGACAGCTAGCTATCATCTGTAGGTAGTGTTGTAAGTGCATTTGTTTGATTAAATTTTGTTCCTATTCTCACATCTTTACATTGTCATTATCTCTTTTAATTTCTGTGATGATGGAGAACTGTTCATTACGTCCTCACTAGACTCACACGAACACCAACACGATTAACAGAGATCATGTTGACATCCCAAGACATGTTCCCAATTTCTATTCTGCTTCTTCTGTGCATGAAGGGATGTAACAAAGTGATTTAGTCATTCCTTTGGAAAGCTGACATTCCTGAAGCTCATTGTTACTACATCGAGTTATATTGCGATATAAAATTTTCAGAATAACTACAACTTTTACTTAGAAGCAAATATTAAGATTTATATGTATTATATTCTCCAGGGATTTCTGGCTATGCTCACACACAAACACACAGAATGAGGACTGGAGGATTTTTTTGTCATGTGTTATCACTAATACAAGAAATAACAATTCAGTTTTCTCAAAGTCTGAGTCATTTTTATCAGTTGCATAATGAGATTTCTTCCAGTAGCATGAACATGACAATCATTCTATCTAATCTATCTATCTCCCTAAAATCCTTCTTAGAAATTAAGGAAAAACTAAAATAGTGAAATAAAAATCTGAACAAATGTGTGAACATCTTAAACAGAATTTGGTGACAAAGTAATCCTGCAAAACCAGAATATGGGTGAATATGGTGAATACTACCCCAAAATGATGAGCATTCATAGTAGCATTAATAAATATGAGAACTCAGCCCAAAAGGAGACTGTAGATTGAGTGGAACTCTGAAGACCTCTAGAAATATTTGGAAAACCTCTTTTATAAGCTCTAAGTTTGGGGTAAGCAGAAAAGAACAAAAAAAATATATCACGAAAGAGAGAGTGAGGAATCCAAATATTACCAAAGCAGTTTAGTTGTCAAAGATCCCAGTAATATCAAACTTTGAAATGATAAAATTTACTTTAAAATAAATGATATTTGAAGAGACAGTGGACCCATCTAGAAAATGTGACCATAGGAAAAGATGAAAACAGTAACCCAAGAGTGAAAAGGAAATAAAAGAATTTAAGAGTAAGATCTAAGTTTGAAAAGGAGCTAATGATGAAAAACCTCTGCACAGGTTCTAAGGCAGTACTCACTGCTTTAATCATTGCATTTTGCTGTTGCTGTACTTGGAGATATAATTCCTTTTTCTTACTGCCCACTCTTCAAACTGGCTCTTTTCCGAAGACACACAGCATTACTCGTCTGCTTTGTTTGAATTTTGCTTTCAGTAGATTTACTTCAAGGCCATGAAATAATTAGAGGTTTTCATATATAAAATAAAAGCATGTTAGAAGATATAATGGACCTTGAGTTGATCCTAATCTTACAAGAAAGAAATAGTTTTAAATAACCAGAGAACTTGAAACATTTATTAGGTATTAAATGTTATCAGTTTGTTGATTATTTAGAAGTGATAAGGCACAATGGGTTTGTAAACTGACTTTATTGAGATGCAGATTGAAGAATTTATGAAGTGTTTTGAAATGCTGCAGCAAAAGTAAAACAGCAAATAAATAGGTAAAATACGTATAGAAAGACACTGATGATTCCTAAAGCTGGATGATGGTCATTGTGCTATTTACATCAGTATTCTTGGAAACTTTCAAAATTAAAAAGTTAAAAAAAGTGTAAAAAGAATTGAGTTTGAGTATGTAGCAACACAGTTCATTAAACTGTTTAGGATTTTGCTGAAGTAAGTATCTTTATGAAGTATTTCTAGGTGTTTCTAATACGTCTAGAATTTCCCTGTGATCAAGCACTTTCCATGTGTTAGTTTTTTTCCGTTAAATGTAAATTTAAAGTTGTATCACTTTCTAGTCACAGATAATCACAGCCAATATTGTAACTCATCCTGTGAGAAAATGTTTTAAAAGCTTCCTTAGGTAGATGCAGTCTCCAGTGCCAAGACAGTAAAGAGGGAGTAATACCTCTGCATTATAAAATAGGAGAATTGAGAGCAGAGGAAACTTGGAAGGAGAGGGTGAGAAGAGGAGTGAGCAATAGTGGAAACTGTCACACATGTAGCTGAGTCACTGAAAGGAGTCCCCTGCCCCCCAAAACATCCACTTGATTCTTCAGCAATTCAGGGTCAGCGTTTCTGGAGAAAAGTGAAACAATGAGCAAATAGGGCATCCTCCCAATGCTCTCTGTGTTACAGAATACAGAACATTTTGTGTGCCCTTGAAAATATATAAGAGAATCCATTCTTTACCTACTACCCGAAAAACTGAGAACTTTTCCTGTGTAGACATAAGAATTTGCCACCAGTCTCATCTCTTGTCTATTTTGAAAAAATTTTTTCTATCCTCATAAACTCATTCCGCCCCTCCTCAAACCCTGTGATCGTTCTGTTGCTTTCAAAGATATTGGCTGATCTTCACTGATACCTGTTTCATGAAAGGCACTAAATGCAGATAGAGGAGAATCCCAGGAGCCCTTTTCCCTTGAGGAAAAACAACCCTTATGCCAATGGCCATTGTATCAGTCTGTTTCCATGCTGCTGATAAAGACATATCTAAGAATAGGTAGTTTATAAAGAAAAAGAGGTTTAATGGACTCACAGTTCCCAGAGACTGGGGAAGCCTCACAATCATTGCAGAAGGCAAAAGACATGTCTTGCATGTCGGCAGACAAGAGAAAATGAGAGCCAAGTGAAAGTGGAAGCCCCTTATAAAGCCATGAGATCTCATGAAACTTATTCAATACCACAAGAACCTATTGGGGGAAACCACTGCCATGATTCAATTATCTCTTACTGGGTCCCTCCCACAACACATAGGAATTGTGGGAGCTACAATTCAAGATGAGATTTGGGTGAGGACACAGCCCAACCATATCAGCCACATTGTGTCTTTTCCCTTCTCTTTAAAACACTTTTTTTTAATTGTTCAAAGAGACACCCTTGAACCCTGGTTTTCTAATATTTCAATTTAGTACATCTTTGTACTGAAATCTTATGTTTAGTATAAAAATCATAAAAAATGCATTGTATAGGAGTGAAAAAGAATGAGAATATGGAAAAATCAAACATAGGGATTCGGCAAATTATACATACCATAAATATTGTGAAATGTTACTTGTGCAAAATTAAGAATTTCTTTCACAATATTTACTGTGTGAATAATTAGCTGAATCTCTATGCATATTTTTTCCATATTTTTGGTTTGCATTAAATCCTATGAATTTTAATCTCAGGAAAACCCATAGATCTTTAACTATAAGCATATTGCCCTAGCTTTGAAAACAATTAAATAGTGAAGTCAAAAAACAGGGACTGATGATAAAAGTGGGAGGCATGTTATTTTCTATATACAAATATGGGAATGTATACACTGAAAACTAGTAACGGAAGAATAGAAAACAAGCAGACCTTTAGTAGGGGCAAACAACCCTCCATTTCCCATGTAATTCTCCAGACATTGGAAAACTGCTGGCTGCTCACCTTCAAGACAATGACACTGAGCTGCCAAGGAAGAGATAGAATAAATATCAAATTCATCTTTAGTTCACTTTCTTCCAAGTGTAAATTGAGTGATCGCATTATAAAAAATAAAAATTCATTATCTGGGAGTTTAGTAATACAGAATGTCTACTTTCCCAATGAATTTACCTAAATTAATATTCTCCAACATAAAAAGGTTCGTAGTTAATAAAAGCATTAAAAGTACACACACACAAAAATAAGATTCTCTGGTGACATAAAAAGGATGGTAAATGAAATTCTTTCCTTTCTTCTTGGAGATGGAAGTTCCAGGCAGTTTGACTTTACTCAAGGGAAAAGGCTTTGAGAAGAGAGGAAAGAATTTCATTTACCATCCTTTTTATGTTACTTATATTTTGAATCCTGACTCTAATAATTTAGAGCTGTATGACATTATGAAAACAATGAATCTATCTGAGCCTCGGTTTTCTTATCTGTTAATCAGGAGTACAATTCATTAGTAGCTTCATAAAATACCCTGTCTAGGATTTACACAATTAGAAATACATTTTTAATAGTATTTTAAAATTCTTCTTCTTAATATTGCAAATTATTTTAAACATACTAGAATAGGTGAGACATTTTTTTATCCCAGTAAATTTCCCTTATTCAACAGAATTTTCCTCAAAGACATGTTTAAATTTGTCTGCAAAATGTAAAAATTTCTATTCTTGAAAAATAACTATTATATTATAGCACATAGAAGCATGTGAAAAATAAGATGGTAAACTAAATGAAGTCACCAAAACATCAAAACAACATCCTTACATTTAAAGCCTTTTCCCTTGAGTAAAGGCAAACTGCCTGGAACTTCCATCCTGAGTTGGCAAACTCTCCACTTTCAAGCTTGATGATGGCTACTAGGTGTTCTATCAGTATGGAAGAACAAAATCAGTACTTCTGCAGAATAGGATAAACTACTGTAAATAAATATAGCACAATATTTTATGTCTTTCATCTTGGCAGGTTGTTTTTACAACTTTGTAAGCTAAAAGATAGGCACTTCTGCAGATAAATGCTGCTTGGAGGTGAATAGCTTCACGCGTTCATCAGACTTTTGATGTTAGCAAACTACAGTGGAAAATTCGGAGGAGTATTATGAATTCACAGCAACCGTGGATGAGTGGCTGGGGATTAGGGAGCATTCATTTTAACCTGCTGTTATCTGTCCCTTGTCAGAACAGAATTCTGTAATGCTTGACTGCCTTTCAGTGCTAAATGTAATGGTGAAGCCTACTGATGATGACTACTTTAAGAGGATATAAATAACATCTAATGTTTGTATAACAACATGATTTTAAAAGCACTTGCACGTTCATTCTCCAATTTCACTCTCACAACAATTTTACGAGATAGGTAATAATCTATTTCTTCTTTATTTTTGTTTAAAAAAAGTCAAAAACTAAGGCTCAGGGATTGCAAGCGACTTGCAAAAGCAAACAATGTCTGAAAACGGAAAGGAAAGTTCAACATACCTCCACATTCTGTTGAAACTAAGGCCTGAATGTACTAACCACATGACCTTAAATGACTGATTAAATGTGAAGCATTTTTCTTGGGGTTCGATTGGGAAAATGTTATGGACCACAAGGGGGTGATGAGTATTGGATAAGAATACATTTAATATACTCCCGTGATGTGTAGCTTGTGATAGATGCTCATCACTTAAATTTCCTTCTTGTATTTCTGAACTTCTTGCTTTTTACAATTTACTTCTTAGCCTCTGCTTTAGCCCCTAGTGTAATTTATATGTACAAATAAAAATCATGTGACTTAATGAGAAGCTGGATTTACTAAATAGGTGCCCAGATTTTAGTACTTGCTTAATAATAGTTTATTGTTTGTCCAAAGGCAAGCAAGCTATTTTTCACTTTTTCTTCTATAAAAAGAGGAAAATGACTTACTATTTTATAAAGTTTTTTACCTCTAAATCTATCAAAGCAATTAAAAGGAATTAAGGGTACAATGGTGTTTTCGTCACTATTTGGCATTTGTGAAAACTATCGTGACATCTCTGAATTCATATTTAAAAGAATTACTTATTAATTGCTAAAGGTAGGGCACATAGTGGAAACAAGACTACTATGATACTAAAATGATAGCATAACTCAAAAGAGAACTTCAGACCTCCAGTTTCCCATAGGATGTCTGTCTATTCAGCTCTCCCTGAAGTTGCCTCTGCTAACTTTTCAGCAGTATGTGTTTTGTTATCTTAAACAATAAAAGTTTAAAGTTTGGAAAATAAAACTAAAAACTTTCTACTCTTTTAAACAGGTCTTCGTTTCAGTCCAATGTAGGGGTACATTGAACTTCGCTTTCCAATTTTAAACATCGTTTACTTTCTCAAGTCACTTGCAATCCCTGAGCCTTAGTTTCTGCCTTTGTTTAAAACAAAACAAAACAAAAAAAGTAAACAAAAAATAAGAAAATACATTTAAAAATTTTTCTGAAAGAAACCCACTCACAAGGAAACTGAATTAAAAACGATTCCAGGTTTCATGTCATGACAACACACGCTCCTTAAAATCAGAGATTGCCAGGAAAAAGATTAAAGTTCATTTTGCTTTGTACTACGTTTTTGTGTTTAGACTCAGCTACAAAATCTGCGTTCTAGTTGGAAATGTGAATAATCTCGACTATGAAACAAAGGTGATGATTTGATGGAGCTGACAAACTTCTGGCTGAACTTCGAAATAACTGTTTTTTTCTAAAACTACTTTGAGAATAAAAAATATACTCAATGCTCCAGAGCAGCATCATAAATAGTATTTAGAATCTTCTCTGGGATAGACTTCCCAAAGCAAATTATGGCATATAGAACATATATATGTGATTATATGTTTTTATTTGGGAAGGCAGCAGAAAAAATTTATAAGATATGTAAGACTAGGACTTATTTTGTATTTCTTGGACACTTCTCTATCTTCTTTAAAAAACAAAAAAAAAAACAAACCGTCGGGTGCTTTGGGAGGCTGAGGTGAGCAGATCATTTGAGGTCAAGAGACCAGCCTGGCCAACATGGCAGAACCCCATCTCTACTAAAAAATACCAAAATTAGCCGGGGGTGGTGGTGCACTCCTATAGTCCCAGATACTCAGGAGGCTGAGGCAGGAAATTCACTTGAACCCAGGGTACAGAGGTTTCAGTGAGCTGAGATTACATCACTTTACTCCAGCCTGGGTAACAGAGCAAGACTCCATCTCAAACAACAGCAACAACTCAGGTTATAAGCTTTTAATATGTATTTCCACATTTTGTTATATTTGATTGCAAATGATAATCACCCCATAGTGTCCTTCTTTCATCCCTTTAATACTTTTCAGTCTGATAGACAATAACTCTCTCTTTTAATTTACTTTTTAATTTATTTTTAGTAAGATTGTATAACTTTCAAAATGTATGAGATACAGTCAAAGGTGAAATAAAAAACAAATCCAGGGCATTAAATGTGTTTATAATCAAACATGGAAAACCAAAACTAAATTAAATGAGCATCACATTTTATAAATTTTAAAAATTAAGGCTACATCTGATGGGAGAAAATAAAGATGGGCTTAATAAATGTAAAATAAAAATTAACAACCAAAAATAATTGAGTAACAGATCCAACCTAGTAAGAACAAAAAGAAATAGAGGTGAGCTATGATAAAGGTAATTATATAATAAAGATATAATATTTAATAGAAAATAAAAGAACTAAATTATCAGCAATAAGATGATTACAAGTAGGGTGACTAATGTATTATCCAAACCATTATTTTTTTAGAAATGAAAAGAGTTGATATAATAATTATATCAGGACCACAGGTGTCAAATGGTACTATCCCAGGCAAAATGGGAGGGAGGTAAGCTGTAAGTCAAGTATAGAGACACCAGTTGCTTTTCTGTACACCAGATGTAAAGACTGACAACACAATGAGTGAGACCCTCAAATGAAGGTTAAAAAAAAAAAAAAAAAAAAACCTAACAAATGCTATAAATATGCACTGAATCTTTATTGAAGAAAAGTATAAAACTTTAAGGATATAAAATGAGTAAATGAAGAAAATTACCTTCCTGGATGAGACAGTCTAATATAATTAAGACTTATATTAAGTCTAATATAATTAAGTTAATATAACTTAAAACTATAAGGAGAATAGAAGAAAAATTTTGTTTTCCTTTTGTAGGGGGACAGGTGAAGGACATATTGACTAATTCAAATGGTTGTATGGATGAATAATGCATAAAGACAGTGTAGATAAATTAGAAAATGAAGGATGAGAATGGACTTGGACTGAACGAAAGTGTAAAGTCACAGTAAGTCAAAGAGTGTGCTACTGAATGAAGGACATTTAACGTTAAAATACTAATAATATGTGTAATATTTGCATTAATAATACACTGTATTACTAATTACATCTTAAAGCATATTCACATCTTTACCTTTCTGCTACTCCTGTGACATCAGTCTTTGTTATCAACATCCCCTTGGAAAATTCTTATCAGTACAAGATTTTGGAAATATGGAGAACTAAATTAAATCAATAAACAAAGCTATCGTAATTCTTAATTTGTATATACAGAGTAAGACAAATGGAATCCAAACATGATGTACTAACTTCCTGGTCTTTATGAGTACTGGAGCTGGATTACTTAGTTTTGAATAATAGCTCTGTTCCTTTCATTCAGTGTGATTCTGTGCAAATTACTTAGTCTCTCTGTGTTCGAATTTCCTCAATTGTTAAATGAAACTAATGATAGTGCCTTACTGTGTCAGTCAATACTAATAAAATAATGATGTGTAACAACCATTAAATCTCAATGGTGTTAAATATAAGAAACATTGATTTAGCCGACATTTCTGTGGACAACTGGGGCTTAGGCGATCTGATGAGCCCCATCTGGTAGCAGCTTGTTCATGATGTTTCTGTTCCACATATTTATCCTCCTCCTCCTAGGACCAGTAGTCTAGCCTAAACTAGTTATTCCCACCATGAGAGGAGAACCTCAATCATGCCAGGACCTTCCAAGACTTTGGTTGCATTATACCTGCTAACATTCTCTTGTTTAAAGCAAGTCACAGGACCAAACTTCAAGTCAAAAGACAAAGAGATCAACTCCACCCAATGAGGCAGTGTGGCATGTGAATATTTTTAAATAACCTGAGTTTTAGGGAAAAAATACCTAATAATTTAAAATACTTAGTGCCGGACACAGAGAAAACCCTGTGTTTTCTTAACTATTATTATGTTGATTATTTTCTTTTTGTGCTAAACTTGGTTGTCATATAACAACTTAAGAACTTCGTTGTTATAAACTTGGTTGCTATATAACATAAACATATGAGCCCCAAAATTAATTCTTTCAGAAAGTACAAGGTATTTAAAAGATAAAATCTTTAGTCTAGAAGGGTAGAGAGAAGATACTTACTCTACTTTTTTTCTCACCTAAATTAAACTTGAAACTATACAGACTTAAGTGACAGAAGCCAGACTAGAAAAAGAAAAATGGAAGGTGCAGAAGTGAGAACATAGTTGTAATTATTCCTCTCAATAGCTGTAATATGTGGAGCTTATAATTCACTGTTCTCATTTTCACAGCTTTGTACTTGTATTGTTTTCCAATTCCATTTACTTTCATATGTGATGACTCTGGCATGCAAAATCCCTGTCAGTTGGGAAAGTGGGCATCATTATGTATAATTTATACATGGGGTAATTAAGATTCATACAGCTTTTGCCTTGACAAAGTTCTTAAGCTAATTGGCAATGGAACTGTTATTATACCTGAATGTTCTGCTTTAACATGCTGGATCTGGCTTAATTGTGTAATAAAATCCACCCAAAAGCTTTGCTAATTAAGAAAGTCACCACACACTTTTCATTAGTCCTCCTGACCAATCTGTTGGACATATATAATTGCAAGTGTTTACAAGTGTTGACTTTGGAAGTACACAATGTGGGCCCAAGATCAAAGCAAAGGTGTCTCATTTTCTGGGTAATGTAGACCAAAAGATGATGTAAAAATATTATGCTTCTCCTGAATAGTTTCCATAGATAATTAATATGAAATAGTTATTGATATTTCCAGTTGTGAAATTCTCCATTTATAGGAAACCTAACCTAAGGTTTCAGTCAGTCTCATATTATTATAGTAAAATTTCTTACAGAATTAACTAATCAATGTTTTCCTTTGTTTTTTAATAGTGGGCTCATTTAATAGCCAAATCCATTAAGTTAATTACATATTGGATCTACTTGCTGCTCAATTAGAGTGCACATAAACATGCAGTTTGATAATTTAACTTCAAATTATTAATATTAATAAAATAAAATATTCAATTTATAAATAGAATATTATTTTGATGTACCTTGTGAAAGAAGACATTTATAAAATGAGTGCAAAGAGGCTAAGCAATAACAATAAAAATATCTTTTTCTACTGCATTTTTGCTTCACACTTTAATATAAGAATATACATTTTAATTATTGCCATCTTTTAATTGCTGTCACTTATGGTTTTCCCATTTTAGAAGCAGCAACTATACTACTATCTTTCTATGCCACTCCACATTCTCAAAGCCCACACACATGTGGTCAACAAATCCTGTTAGTCTGGAAAAGTCTTGCCGATGCCTTCCCTCCATTCAAACCCCACTATTGGTGCTATATTTGAGCCAAAACAATTTCTCTCTAGAAAAAAAATGCAGAAGTATATAATACGTTGGCTTTCTGCTTCAAATATTTCTCCATTCCAGCCCACTTGCAGTGTCATCCATGATTTAACTTTCATCAAAATGAAATGAAATGGGGGAAAAAGAAGTGGAAGCGTGTTTCAAAATGATGGCATCATACCTATAGACTTGATATTGGGAAAAAGCATTAAATTATGTGTGTCTAAATGTAAGGTACATGGTTCATTAATACACAATATGTAATAAAGGAAAAAATAGATTATTTCAGTTTTCTCACTGCTTACAAATTAAGGTTAGACTCCTTAATATGGTACAAAAGCTTCAAAACCACACTACTTTTTCAGCCCATTCTTCCCCAGAGGAATGTTTTCGTCAGTCATGTGTCTATTTATGCCTGCCTTCAATCATTCTGGAGGACCCTGTCTTCCTACCTGAGCATACCTCCTCATCTTCTAATTGCCAATCCTAATGACATTCCTTCTGAGAACCCTCTCTCAAATCTTTGAGCATACCTCCTACATGCACTCACTTTGAAGATTTGCCTGTTTTATAGCCTGTATTATACTGTGGTTGTTGAAAGGTATGTCTTTCTTAAAAGTTGAGTTTTTCTTATTCTTTATTCTTCAGCTCCTGACACACAATCCAGCACACAATAGTGTTTGTTGAATAAATAAATACATTAAGTCTTTGAGAAAAGCACATCAGCTACCCAAAACATCATCATATCACATCAAGGCTCTCGAACTTGAGCTTATCTCAAACTGTTTTATGTTCAGCTTCTATAATTATGGAATAAAAAGTACAGTAGGGATCAGTTTTATAATAATTTACAGTACTGTCTCCTATATTAATGCCTCTGTGGTATCCCATGAACTAGAATAATATTGTGGACAAAGAATGTGATTTGAAGTGAAAGAACATGACTTTCAGTGCCACTTTGACATTTTCTTATTATGTGACCTTGTGTAAGTTATCTAACTTCTCTAAGCCTCAATTCCCTCCTTAGAGAAGAAGAGGATGATAAAGGTGGCTCTAACTCACAGACTTTTATAACAGATTGTTGTAACCCCAGGGTAGGTGTGAGTCACTAATGAAGACTTATAGCTCTCAGCTCCTTGCTAAGATCTCTAATTTCCTCCCTAACCTGCCTGAACTGATCACATTAAACATGCTCGACATCCATTCAGCTTCTTAAAGCAGAAATTGTGTAGTGGGATTTCGGGTGCAGATATCAAAATAAGAATTATGGTTTCTGCTGTTGCTAACATAGACCCCTGCCTTAGGCTTGGGAATTCTTATCAGCGAGGCTCCATAGGCCTGAGAATTTCTTTAATGCAGAAAAGAGTGAATGAGATAGCTTAGGGAAAGGTTTATTCTATCTTACATGGAAACTCAAAACTCTTCACCTAGGGGAGAAAACAATGACCAGGGTCAGAGCTCAAGTACTCAATAAGTATCTCTGTGAAAACCAGAAACCTAGAAACAGACTCTTTCATACCCATACAATTTTAATATCCCAGGAGCCTCGTATAACTGCCTGAAGGAATTTTGATGCATTGAGTAGTTATTATTGCCTTTGTTGCTTTAATTTTTTCCTATTAGGGATATATTTAATAGACTCATTATTGGACAATTTACAAATCCTCTGACAGTATACCTCTTGAAACTCTTCACGCTAGTGGTTAGATGAGCAAATTTCTCTGGATTTTTGTGTTGAGTTTTGCAGGGATTTTTTTCTTGCTTTCCTGCTTTTTCCCTCCCTTCTTTACTTTCTCCTCTGTGTCTCTTCTTTTGCCATGTGATAGTTAATACTGAGTGTCAACTTGATTGGATTGAAGGGTGCAAAGTATTGATCCTGGGTGTGTCTGTGAGGGTGCTGCCAAAGGAGATTAACATTTGAGTCAGTGGGATGGGAAAGCAAAACCCACCCTTAATCTGGGTGGGAACCATCTAATCAGCTGTCAAAATGGCTAGAATATAAAGCAGGCAGAAAAATGTGAAAAGACTAGATTGGCCTAGCCTCCAGCCTACATCTTTCTCCTGTGCTGGATGCTCCATGCCCTAGAATATCAAACTCCAAGTTCTTAAGTTTGGGACTCAGACTGGCTCCCCTTGATCCTCAGCTTGCAGACAGCCTATTGTGGGACCTTGTGATCATGTGAGTTAATACTTAATAAACTTCCCTTTATATATGTATATACATAGTATATATGCATATATACTATGTACATACAATATTATATATGTATATATACTATGTATATACAATATTATACATATATATATGTATATGTATATGTATACATATATATGTGTATATGTATGTATATGTATATATATTATATATATGTATATACATAGTATACATAGTATACATATATAATATATTGTATATATAATATAATGTATATATATACACATATATAATATACATATATAATATATATATAATATACATATATATATTATATACATGTATAATATATATACATGTATATAATATATACATATATATAGTATATAATATATAATATACATATATATACTATGTATATACATATATATATATCCTATTTGTTCTGTCCCTCTAGAGAACCTGGACTAATACAACTGTGTTTTATAAAACAAAAAAATCCCTCACACACAAGGCAATTCGACCTTACACTTCTATTTAATAAGTGACTTTTGATACAGAAAAAAAGTTTGTAATTATTGGTCAATATTTTCTTAACAGTGGACTCAAATTCTATTTTATAAATAATACATTTATAAAATAAATTTATGAGTTGTAACTTCTGGTCAGTTATTTCATGACTTTTAAACCACGAGTGCTTAAATGGGGTCAAAAAATAATACCATTTTCATTAGGTTGTTGTGATAAATCTATGAAGCCCATGTCACAGTGTCTGGAACATAATAAAGACTCCAATACTATTTATTTTGAATAATACTTCCCCTAACATGTACCCACATGCAAAGATGTGCTGGAGCCAGCTTAATAGTAGCTTATAAAAGCATTGCTAAATATTCAGAAATTTTACTAGTCAGTTGTTAAACTACTGATACTTGAAATTGACCATAGTGCCAGTACAAAGACCAGGTGAATTAGCAAATATTGGGCCAAGCACAGTGGTTCATGCCTGTAATCCCAGCACTTTGGGAGGCCAAGGCAGGCATATCACAAGGTCAGGAATTGGAGACCAGCCTGACCTCTCTACTAAGAATACAGAAAATTAGCCAGGCATCTGTAATCCCAGTTACTCTGGAGGCTGAGACAGGAGAATTGCTTGAAACTGGGAGGCGGAGGTTACAATGAGCCGAGATCGTGCCACTGCGCTCCAGCCCAGGCAACATTGAGAGACTCTGTCTCGAAAAAAATAAAATAAAATAATTAGCAAATACTACAAATTTGGGCTTATGTTTTGAGCAGTAGTTTACCAACCTATCATTGTTTATATACACTATATTGTATACATGCGACAAAAAAAGAGTATAATAATGTTTAACATTACTAATATAGGTCACCATGTATCAACCCAACATCTGGATATTAAGTACTTCTCTATATAGGTTTCTTCCATTACAGTTGTAATGATGATAAAACAAAGTTGTATAAAAAAACATTGGCAGCTCTAAAGTAAGTTGTGACTAGATGTGGTGGCTGACACCTGTAATTCTGGCATTTTGGGAGGCCAAGGTGGGAGAATTGCTTGAAGCCAGAAGTTCGTGACCAACATGGGGAACATAGCATGAACCTTGTCTGTACAAAAAAAAAAAAAAAAAAGTTATAAGGTTATTTCCTGTTCTGATACTAGTGACAATTCAGAAAGAAACATGATTATATAATCTAAAATCATTTATTAAATATCTCCTTTCATTAGACATCCAAAAATAACTTTGTGTTGTGACATTCCTAAGATTATATTGATTTTTGTGCCTACATGTTTTATTTAGATGAGGAGATTGAGCAATTGAAAGAAAGACAAGATCCAGGATCTTTGACTAGCAACCATGTGCGTTTTCCCCACCTCATTCTACTTTCCATGATTGGGATCTTGGCAAAAGCTGTACCAACTAATTAGCACATCAGTTGAGACTTAATTTCCCTCAGTTTCTTTATGTGAACATTAGAATTTAGCTTCAGCAGTGTTCTGTTGCTTATATGAAGAATAATATTAATTTCTTTGGGTAGTATGCATGATCTCTTTACTTGAAATGTCCATTGTCTTGTTCCATCCAGGCAAATTTGCCTTACTCCTTCCCCTCCGAAACCTTTCTGATAACTTAAAAACTATCTATGGAATGTACTGTTATGTGCATTTCAATTATTTACACACCTACTCATCATCTTTTGAACACTGAAATGTTTTGGAAGGAATATTGGGTAATATAACTGTGTAAGATCACCTATATTCTCTTTAAAATTTTGCCAATATCTTACATTTTTATACTTTATTGCATAAGGATTCTAAAGGTAATTGTCTTTTTGAATAAGCATGTTGAATGGAATGAATCATACTTTCTCTGAACTGTTGGTCATATTTTACGAACCTGGAAAGTTACAAACTTAACACAAAATTAAACCACTCATTAAATCCTGTTAGGTTTTACTCAGTCATAAACACACTAGTCAGTATTGGCACAATTCCCATTTGCTAATCTCTATAGCACAATGGATTCATGAAGAACCTTGCCACAGTGTTTGAAAATGGTGGGGAAGTCTGGATAGATTCAGGATTTACCATTCAGTTAATGGAGGACAGTGTAAATGAGGCCAATATCAGCCCCTTGTTTTTATGATCTAGTTAACTTTGAGCAATTCAATAGGGAGGCAAAATCCCAGGCCCTCAGACTAGTATTCATTACATAGGTTATATAGAGAAAAATAATTAGACCCTTCAGCTAATTATAATACACTCTGTATTCATCTGTTTACATGCCCATTAAAGACATACCCAAGACGGTGAAGAAAAAGAGGTTTAGTTGGACTTACCATTCCACATGGCTGAGGAGGCCTCAGAATCATAGTAGGAGGTAAAAGGCACTTCTTTTATGGTGGTGGCAAGAGAAAATGAGGAAGATGCAAAAGCAGAAACTCCTGATAAAACCATTGGATCTCGTGAGGCTTATTTACTACCATTATAACAGTATGGGGGAAGCCACCCCCGTGATTCAAATGATCTCCCACCGAGTCCCTCCCATAACATGTGGGAATTATGGGAGTAAAATTCAACATGAGATTTGGGTGGGGACACAGCGCTGAACCATGTCACTCTACCCCTGACCCTCCAAATCTCATGTCCTCGCATTTCAAATCCAGTAATTCCTTCCAACAGTCCTCCGAAGTCTTATTTCAGCAATAACCCATCTAAAACAAGACAAGTCCCTTCCACCCTGGCCTGTAAAATCAAAAGCAAGCTAGTTACTTCCTAGATACAATGGGGTTACAGGTATTAGGTAAATATAGCCATTCCAAATGGGAGAAACTGGCCAAAACAAAGGTGTTACAGGGCCCATGCAAGTCCAGAATCCAGTGGGGCAGTCAAATTTTAAAGCTCAAAAGTGATCTCCTTTGACTACGGGTCTCACATCCAGGTTACGCTGATGCAAGAGGTGGGTTCCCATGGTCTTGGGAAGCTCTGCCCCTATGACTTTGCAATGTACAGCCTCCCTCCTGGCTGCTTTCACAGGCTAGCATTGCGTGTCTGGGCTTTTTCAAGTGCACAGTGCAAGCTGCAGGTAGATCTACCATTCTGAGGTCTGGAGGAATGTGGCACTCTTCTCACAGCTCCAGTAGGTGGTGCCCCAGTAGGGACTCTGTGTGGGGGCTCCAACCCACATTTCCTTTCTGCACCATCCTAGCAGAGGCTCTCCATGAGAGCCCCACCCCTGCAGCAGACTTCTGCCTAGACATCCAGGTGTTTCCATACATCTTCTGAAATCTAGGCAGAGACATCTAAACCCCAGTTCTTGACTTCTGTGCACCCACAGGCTTAACACAATGTGGAATCTGCCAAAGCTTATGGCTTGCACCCTCTGAAGTTATGGCCCAAGCTCTACCTTGTCCCCTCTCAGCCATAGCTGGAGTGGCTGAGACTCAGGGCACCAAGTCCCTAGACTGCACACAGCATGGGGAACCATGGGCCCTGCCCACCAAACCATTTTTACCTCCTAGACCTCTGGGTCTGTGATGGGAGAAGCTGCCGCTAGGTCTCTGACATGCCCTAGAGACATTTTCCCCATTGTCTTGAGGATTAACATTCAGCTCTTTGTTACTTATGCAAATATCTTCGACCAGCTTGAAATGGGATTTCCTTTTCTATCTCATTTGCAGGCTGCAAATTTTCCAAATTTTTATGCCTGCTTCCCTTTAAACCTGAATGCCTGCACTACACACTGGGATCTGTTGGGGGGAAATAGGGGAGGGACAGCGGGGGGTGGGAGGTTGGGGAGGAATAGCATCAGGAGAAATGCCACATATAGGTGAAGGGGAGGAAGGCAGCAAATCACACTGCCACGTGTGCACCTACACAACAATCTTGCATGTTCTTCACATGTACCCCAAAACCTAAAATGCAATAAATAAAAATAAAAATAAAACAAAAACTGAATGCCTTTACTAGCACCCAAGTCATATCTTGAATGCTTTGCAGCTTAGAAATTTCTTCTGCCAGATACCCTAAATCATCTCTCTCAATTTCAAAGTTCCATAAATCTCTAGGGCAGGGGCAAAATGCTGGCAGTCTCTTTGCTAAAACATAACAAGAGTCACCTTTGCTCCAGTGCTCAACAAGTTCCTCATCATCTCAGACCACCTCAGCCTGCATTTCATTGTCCGTATCATTACCAGTATTTTTGTCAAAGCCATTCAACAAGTCTCTAGAAAGTTCCAGGCTTTTTCACATTATCCTATGTTCTTCTGAACCCTCCAAACTATTCCAACCTCTGCCTGTTACCCAGTTCTAAAGTCACTTCCACATGCTTGGGTATCTTTTCAGCAACACACCACTCTATGGGTATCAATTTACTGTGTTAATCCATTTTCACACTGCTGAAAAAGACATACCTGAGATTGGGAAGAAAAAAAGAGTTTTAATTGGACTTTCAGTCCCACGTGGCTGAGGAGGCCACAGAATCATGTCAGGAAGTTGAAAGCCACTTCTTACATGGTGGCAGCAAGAGAAAATGAGGAAGATGCAAAAGCAGAAACTCCTGATAAAATCATCAGATCTTGCAAGACTTACTCACACCATGAGAACAGTATGGGGGAAACTGCCCCCCATGATTTATATTATCTCCCACCACATGTGGGAATTATGGGAGTACAGGTGAAGATGAGATTTGGGTGGGGGTACAGAGCCAAACAGTGTCACACTCATTCTTCTTGTTGATTATCAGTAACATCCTCCCATATCACCTGTATTCTTGCTAATAGTTACATTCATTTCAATCAATCAACAGTCACTCATGGGGAGAAAACAAACACTTGTGTTACTGCCATATCCCTGCACCCATTGACATCAATTTGTGTACCTTCATGGGTTGGTATCTCCTGGATTTGTGGGTAATGGAGAGTTTTCCATTCCACATCCATAGTCTCAAATTCCAGGTCTGTGATCTTTTCCCAACAGTCTCTCAAGGATTCTGACACACTACATCCTTTATCTTTTTGTTGGACAACTGTCCTATGATGAGTAATGCCCAACTGAGACCATAGTCTCAAATCCCAGGTCCGTGATCTTTTCCTAACAGTATCTCAAGGATTCTGAGTCACTATGTCCTTTATCTTTTTGTTGGACAACTGCGCCATAATTAGTAATGCCCAGCTGAGTCCCCTAGAAGTCGTCTTTGAAGCATACACCTCTTTTTTGTCCCTTTGAACTCACCAAAGAAACAAATTCCAATAAAATACAGCTGAATGAAAAGTACTCATTGTGTGAGAGGTCTAGGTTTTCCACAGTTCTGCTTAAATCCAGAGACAAAGCGCTGTGATAGTCATGATTGTCATTGAATTCCTAGGCTTCAAGGTGATGCCTTCTCTAGAAATTGCAAAACCTAATCCATTTCTGCCTCCTATCTGTAACAAAACTCAGGGCCTCAAAGTAATCTTAAATTTGTTTTATTTATGTATTTTTTAAATATCTAGAATATAGATAAGCTCCTTGAGGAAAGAAATAATCTATTTTGTTCATACTCTATGCCTAGTGTCTAGAATGAAGCCTGTACTTAAGGTTTTAATAAGTAAATTAAAGCTTATTTAACAATACGCTGTTATTACCTATTTGAGGAGCTATATAATAGGTACTCAAATGAGTGAATGGATGAAAGAATCTCATAAAGAATATGCAGAAAATAATCACAGCTGATGTCTAGTGAATGTTCAGTTCATGTGAGATATTGTTGTCTATGCTTCATGTGTTTGTGTGTGTGCTATTTAATCCTCAAAACAACAGTAAAAGGTAAATACTACTATTCCCATATTGCAGAAGAGAGCACTGAGTCACAGAGACTTTCTAGAAACATGGCCAGAAACCTGGTTAGCTGCACAGCCAGAATGTGAACCCATTTCAGCTGGCTGCTGAGTCTGTTTATTACTATTTAGAACAACTGTAAGTCCTAAAGAATGCAAAATATGCAAACATGCCAAAAATTCATGCATCTATACAAATGTATTTTTTTATAATCAATGATCATTGTGAATAGACAAAAATATTTTAAAGGTCAATATTTTAATAAACATAAAAAAAGCAATCGTGTTATATCTAACATTAAATTCATTTTGCCAAGGTAAGCAAAAACAAAGCTATAACACAAATATCTGGGCATTAGGATAGTCAGGTATGCAGAAACACTTGCAATTATTTTAGAGGGGAAAATATCTTTATTTTTATGAGAGAAAGAGTCAAATCTGGTATTAAATGTCACATCTGAAAATATATAAAACATTGGAATTAGGAGACAGACAACGTTTTCACAAGTATAAAAAGTTGTATTAAGTTATCCGTTAATGACAGTCAATGGCAAATTGATCCAGAGTGTTGAGTTCATTATGTAACTTGCAATTTTGATGATGTCAAAATTCAAATGAAATGTCTGTACAAATAAAAAATAGTATGAGATAAGATGACAAAATAAGGAAAACAGAAGGAAAGCCATAATATAAGTAATTTGGTATTATTGGAGAGAAAAACATATACACCAGGACTAACCAAAAATATAAATGAAGAATATATCCTGATCTAAGTAACTACTAATAAAAGATGGTAGAAATAGTCACATCATGGGATGAGCCTATTTTTAAAAAGGAACTCTCTATAGGTAAATCCTGAAATGCTATTTGAACCCCAAAGAAAGCCAGAAGAGTAGAGAACAAATACAGATTGTCTGTAAAAGAACACAAATCAGATTTACTTCTATGTTCTTTACTGCATAAATAATAAGAGATGTACATGGAAAAAAATCTCCAATTTTGAAGAAAAAACTATAAATCAAGAATATTATATAAAACCAAGCTACATTTCACATCTAAATAAATAGAATGACTCTTCTAGGCAAGGAAGTATTAAAATTATATTTAGTCTTTATACCATTCTTAAAAAAAAAACTATTATATATATAAAATAGAAGTAATATTATGAGCTCCAGAATGGATAATTCATGAATTAGAGGACTTAAGACAAGCACTGAAAACTATGTGTGTGAATATACACACATATATTTACATATGTATTTTTTATCAACACACAAATAATTGTTCTCAATCTGATTCTTAAATTTAATATAAGTTCCAAAATGAATCTTGGATGAAATATATGTAAAACATAAAAAAAAATTATAAGATAAATTTCAAAGCCTATCAAAAAGCATTCAGAGTATATATAGAGGGAGGAAAGAAAAGTGATGAGGGAAAAACAAAAGCAAATGTCAATTACTTCTGTTAAAGAGATGTGATAGAAAGGGGATCATCTTATTCTTGACACCAACATTTAGAGAAACATAAACAAGAAATGGTGGTATCTGATGCAGAATAAAAAGGCAGATCAATAAAACAAGATAGAAAATTTTAAAACTACCAGAGAATATAATAAACTTAGCTTATGATAAAGGTGACATTTTATATCAGATGGAGAAAATGATGGATGTTTTAATGAATGCTTTGGGGACAAATGACTAGCCGTTTAGAGAGAAAAGTAACATTAGGCTCATATTGCACATCATACATAATAGTAAGTGCCAAATAAATTAAAGCTTTAAGTGTAAAAAATGCAACCGTTTCTGGAAGAAAATGTTATAGAAAAGACGTCTAATCTTGGCATAGTAGAGCATGTCTAAGCATGATAACAGAGACAGGAAAGCAAAACAAAACGAAAAAAGGTGAAATGCAACAGTGCTAAACATAAACTTAAAACGTTTGTAAGAGGTATGGCAAAGATTGTAAGTCCCAAAATTTATGTTCTTACAATTTAATAAATACATACAAATTGATCAATGGAAACAACTTGAGAACATTTTACAAAAATAGCCAATATAAAAGTCAAACCTGCCCAGGTTGCTTATGCCTGTAATCCCAGTGCTTTGGGAGGCCGAGACAGGTGGATCACGAGGTCAAGAGATTGAGACCATCTTGGCCAACATGAAACCTGTCTCTACTAAAAATACAGAACTTAGCTGGGCATGGTGGCACACACCTGTGGTCCCAACTACTTGGGAGGCTAAGGCAGGAGAGTTGCTTGAACCCAGGAGGTGGAGGTTGCAGTGAGCCAAGATTGTGCCACTGCAATCCAGCCTGGCAACAGAGCAAGACTCCATTTCAAAAAAAAAAAAAGTTAAACCTAGGGAAACGTTTTTAATCTCATAACCAGTAAAAAAGTAGAATGTCTCTTGAAGTTGGATTATAAGGATGGTCATATATACTACCACAATATAAAGTTTTTAGACATTTTTTCTCTAGATTATAACTTCCTTCAATTATTTCTTAAGATTCATAAAATCTATTACCCCAAAGAGACTTGTAATCATGGTGTTATGGTATTAGGGGGAAATAAGGATTCTTGAAATTATTTCTTATCAGACACTGACTTGGCAGTATCAAAAGAATTCAGCAAATCCAGGTGTCTAGAATTTGAACCACCCTGAAGTGAAATGTGTTAGTGAGTTTTAATGAAAATGTTAATTATGAAACCACCTTTTTCTCAAAATGAAAGTTGGACCTTTAAAGGGAAGTAAACTTTTTGTTCTATTTTAAGTTCCATCCAGACCTCAGAAATATATTTACAGAATAAAAATATAAGAAATGAGAACAGAGACAAAAAGGACTCCACTTACATTCAACCCACTACCACTGCATTGCCTATATGGTGGCCACTAGCCACAAGAAACTCTTCCAGCTTAACTTTGCATTAGATGGGACATGGTGGTTCAAGTCTGTAATTCCAGTACTTTGGGAGGCTGAGGCAGGCAGATCATCTTAGGTCAGGAGTTCAAGACCAGCCTGGCAACATGGCGAAACCCCGTCTCTACTAAAAGTACAAAAATTAGCCCAGCATTGTGGCGGGCACCTGTAATCCCAGCTACTCAGGAGACTGAGGCAGGAGAATAGCTTGAACCTGGCAGGCGAAGGTTGCAGTGACCTGAGATCCTGCTACTTCACTCCAGTCTGGGCGACAAGAGTGAGACTCCATCTCAAAAACTAAATAAAATTTAAAAATGTACATTAATTAAATTTAAATAAAGTAGAAAATTTAATTTCTCTTTCATAATAGCATATATCAAATGCTTGATGTTGTTCAGGACATACTACCCCAAAATAAGTCATCTTGTTATTTCAGAAAACAGGAGAAGCAGGAAAGTCATTCTCACCTTTCTTTAACCCTTCTCCTCTGAAGCGGGTCAGAAAACACTCATTTAAGATGTGCCCTCTCTATACCCAGAGGAAAGGAACATTCATATCCTTAAAGACACAGGGACACAGATAAGAATATGAACAAACTAGTTCTTACAAATTTCCCCCAGTTTATTATCATTAGATCAGACCTCTTTTGTCCAATCATACTTCTCTATGAGTATGCAATGATTCATCAAACCTGAGCATAAAAATACACGTTTTCCTGTTTCTTTGGGTCTTCATGTCCTTATGAATGCCTTTGTGACATGTAAAACTTATTTTAAATAAGTTTGCATGCCTTTCCCTTGTTAATCTGTCTTTTGTTATAGGGTCCTCAGGCCATGATTGAAGTGATGGATGAGGAAAAGAAATATTTCCTCCTCTATATATTCAATAAACATACAGGGTTACCCTATTGGACAATACATATAGAGGGCATTTTTATCATTGCAGAATGTTCTCTTGGCCAGCACTGCTCTATATAATACCTTTTTGTAGTCTCGGATCCTAGTAAAATTAACCATTCCAACATAAGGCTGCACAGAACGTTGCACATATGTCTGTCATCTGTTGAACCTATTTGTTTAATGTCTGTCTTCCTCACTAGATTCTAAGCTCCTTGGGGGTAAGAGACATGTCTAATTCATCATTATGAATCTGTCACAGTGCCTTCCTCTTGAGAGCTGTGTAATAAGTGTTGATACAGAGAAATGTTTGGAGGATGATTTTATCATGAAATATCCTTAAGAGGAAGTGAAATGAAAAAGGAGTGAATTAGTGAGTCTTTTGTTATTTCATCGTCCTCTTAATCTCTCGTTTCTACCAGTTCAAAGACTATCAACTGATTTTGAAATACCTCTAACAGGGAGAAACAATGTCTTTAAAAATATGTAAAAATAAATAAAAAATAAAAATTTTTTTAAATGTAAATACTTTGGGCAGTATGGCCATTTTCACAATATTGATTCTTCCTAACCATGAGCATGGAATATTTTTCCATCTGTTTGTGTCCTGTCTTATTTCCTTGATCAGTGGTTTATACTTTTCCTTGAAGAGGTCTTTTACATCCTTTGTTAGTTGTATTCTTAGGTATTTTATTCTCTTTGTAGCAATTGTAAGTGGGAGTTTGCTCATAATTTGGCTCTCTGTCTGTTGTTGGTGTAAAGAAATGCTTTTGATTTCTGCACATTGATTTTGTATCCTGAGACATTGCCAAAGTTGCTTATTAGCTTGAGGAGGTTTTGGGCTGAGATGATGGGGTCTTCTAAATATATGATCATGTCGTCTGCAAATAAGGACAACTTGACTTCTTCTTTTCCTAATCAAATACGCTTTATTTATTTATTTATTTATTTTGCCTAATTGCTCTGGCTAGAACTTCCAATACTATATTGAATAGGAGTGGTGAGATGACCTTCTTCACAGATCTGGATAAAAAACACTTTAAACTTCATAAGGAACCAAAAGAGAGCTTGCATAGCCAAGACAACCCTAAGCAAAAAGAACAAACCTGGAGGCATCATGCTACCTGACTTCAAACAATACTACAAGCCTACAGTAATCAAAACAGCATGGTACTGGTACCAAAAGAGAGATATAGACCAATGGAACAGAGAAGAGGCCTCAGAAGCAACAACACAAATCTACAACCATCTGATCTTTGACAAACCAGACAAAAACAAGCAATAGGAAAAGGATTCTCTGTTTAATAAATGGTGTTGGGAAAACTGGCTAGCCATATGCAGGAAGCTGAAACTGGGCCCCTTCCTTACACCTTACACTAAAATTAACTCCAGATGGATTAAAGACTTAAACATGAGAACTAACACCATAAAAACCATAGAGAAAACTTAGGCAACACTATTCAGGACATAGGCACAGGCAAGGACTTCATGACTAAAACACCAAAAGCAATGGCAACAAAAGCCAAAATAGACAAATGGGATCTAATTAAACTTAAGAGCTTCTGCACAGCAAAAGAAACAATCGTTAGACTGAACCAGCAACCAACAGAATGGGAAAACATTTTTGAAATCTACCCATCTGACAAAGGGTTAATATCCAGAATCTACAAAGAACTAAAGCAGATTTACAAGAAAAAAACAAACAAACCCAATCAAAAGTGGCAAAGGATATGAACAAATACTTTTCAAAAGAAGACATATGAGACCAACAAACATATGAAAAAATGCTCATCATCACTGGTCACTAGAGAAATGCAAATCAAAACTACATTGAGATACCATCTCACGCCAGTTAGAATGGCGATCATTAAAAAATCTGGAGACCACAGATGCTGGAGGAGAAAAGGGAACACTTTTACACTGTTGTGGGAGTGTAAATTAGTTCAACCATTATGGAAGACAGTGTGGTAATTCCTCAAGGATCTAGAAATAGAAATTCCATTTGTTCCATTTGACCCAGCAATCCCATTACTGAGTATATAACCAAAGGATTATAAATCATTCTGTTATAAAGACACATGCACATGTATGTTCGTTGTGGCACTGTTTATGATAGCAAAGAACTGGAATCAACCCAAATGCCCATCAATGATAGACTGGACAAAGAAAATGTGGCACATATACACCATAGAATACTATCCAGCCATAAAAAACGACGAGTTCATGTCCTTTGTAGAGACATGGATGAATGTAGGAAACCATCATGCTCAGCAAACTGACACAAGAACAGAAAACCAAACACTGAATGTTTTCACTCATAGGTGGATGATAAACAATGAGAACACTTTGGCACAGGAAAGGGAACAATACTCACTGGGTTGGGGGCGAGGTGGAGGTAGAGGGGAGGGGAGGGACAGTGGGGTTGTGGGGGAGGGAAAGGGGGAGGAGGGTGGGGCAGATGGGGAGAGATAACACCAGGAGAAATGCCTGCTGTAGGTGATGGGGAGACGGGGAGGAGGATGTGGCATGTATGTACTTAAGCAACAATCCTGCAGGATGCAGGATGTGTACATGTACCCCAGAGCCCAAAGTACAATTAAAATAATACCTACACAAATGTACAAGAAAGTAAAAAAATATATATATATAAGTAAACTTTAAGAACATTCCTGCATTTTACTTCAGTCCTCCATTCAAATTCAAAGCAGGAAAAGGACATTTCCTCTGTCTTAGTACTTCTAATTTCTACATTATGATAGAAGCCCCAATCTTTGTGTCCCATGCAAAATAAGGATAAAAAAGGCATTAGGTGCATGATTACATATCAATTATTCTTTATGATCTAGATAATCAAATACCATCTGGCAATTTAGAAAAAAATCTACCACAGTAGCAAAAGTTGAATGCCAGAGTCAAATAAACTCTTACCCACTCACCAGTGTATTCAGTCAGTCCCTCTGAGGTATTTCACTTAACCTGTGAAATGCCAGGTTTGAAAAAGAAAGCAAAGCTGTCTTTAAGTCTCTGACCTACTAGAAAATCATCTTCACGCATGTGTTAAATTTTGTCCTTGTGAAGACTAAAAATACTCAAAGGCAGGGACCCAGTTTCACCTCAAGTAAAATAAAGAACTGATAATATGAGTTAAATGCAAATGACAACGGAATTCATTGTGATAACTGCCTGCTGGTCTTAATTAAAACGATGCTCAAAATTGAAAAAAAAATTCCTTAATGGCAACTGCTAATAAAAACGTGGTCCCAGGAAATCTAAGGACATGTCTTAAGCCAGCTGGCTACATCTCATATTTTCTTTTTAAAAAATTTTGCAAACTTTCCCTCAACTTCATAGATATATCTGCTGTTTTATTATCAAAGTAATGTTTTAAATCATTTACCAACAGGACGGAAAATGGCTTACTTGTTAATATAATGAAAACATTGCGTGCAGTCTTTTTAATTTTTGAAAATTGTGCTGAATTGAAGAAAGCTGGCACTCTATATCAGATTTAACATGCAGATAAGTTACCTGTTTTTGCATCATTACATATTTTGAGAACTCAGATGCATGCAAATATGTGTATTTAAATAGCATCATTTTAAACACTGTGTAGAAGCCAAAGCAGAGTAATTACTAAAGAAAGATGCTCAAAATTCTCCTGTAGAAATGCAAAATGTGAAAATGCTTTTATGTTACTGTTAATGGAAATACCCATGTTTGTCTTATCTTCGGTAAAGGTTGAATTGCTTATGCCATAAAATGAGCTAAAAGGATCTCTGATCCAGTGTTATCTGTTTTTTTTTTAACAATGAACTACAAGGGAAATATAAACACACACACACACACACACACACACACACACACGGACTTCAAAAAGTTTATGGACACGTCTAATTAAAAATAGAAATAGAAAATATAAATTTTATTTCTCAACATAAGCTCTATCAAGTTCAAGACACTTTTGTAAGTGACAATACAAGCTATTTAGTCCATCCTTAAAGCATTGAGGGTCCTGGGAAATTAAACATGTCAGTACAGTCTTTTTTACATTATTAAGGGATTAAAAAATGAGTGCCCTTTGCAGATTTTTTTAAGATTATAAAATAGAAAGAAATCAGAAGGAGCCAAATCAGCACTGTGAGATAGAGACCTACTGATGTCCCACTGAAATTCCCATAAAATTGCCCTTGTTGCAGGAGCATTGTCATGGTGGAAAAAACCTCTCTGGTGAAGCTTTCCCAGGCATTTTTCTGCTGAAACTTCAGCTAACTTTCTCAAAGCATTCTCCTGATAACCAGATATTATTGTTCTTTGGCCCTCAAGGAAGTCAACGAGCAAGATTCCTTGAGCATCCCAAAAATTGTTGCTATGACCTTTGTTCTTGATGGTCTGTTTTTTCCCTGGACTGAATCACTTCTACCTCTTGGTAGCCATTACTTTGATTGTGCTTTGTCTTCAGGATCTTACTGGTGAAGTCATATGTCATCTCCTGGTAAAATATTTTGAAGGAATGCTGCAAGATCTTGATCCTATTTGTTTACAATTTCCACTGAAAGCTCTGCTTTTGTCTGCAGCTGGTCTGGGTGCAATGGTTTTGGTACCCATTGAGTGAAAAGTTTGCTTAACTTTAATTTTTCCATCAGAATTGTGTAAGGTGAACCAGTAGCTATAACTATGGTGTTGGCTATTTTTTTGCTGTTAGTCTTCTGTCCTCTTCAATTAGCACATAAACAAGATAAATTTTTTTTCTTGCAATTTGATGTGGATGGTCTGCTGCTAAGGGCTTAATCTTCAACATTGTCTCCTCCTATCTTAAAATCAGTTATCCATTTGGAAATTGCTGATTTCTTTGGGGCATTGTTCTTATAAATGTTTTGTAATCAGTGATTTCACCATTCTTCCAACCAAGCTTCGGCTTCACCGTAAGTCCGATATTTGTTCTTGCTTCAATTTTAGCAGAATTCATGTTGCTCTGATGGGGGCTATTTTCAAATTAGTGTCTCAACCTTCTTAATACTTCAAAATGGATCCTGTTTAGACATATTATAACAAGTCATGACAACTTTATTTTGATCCAAAACATTGAAAGCTGTGGATAGTTTTTTTTATGATACACTTTTTCTATGAACTTTTTGAAGACCTCCTGTGTGTTTGTGTGTGTGTGTGTGTGTAAACAAAAAACATTAGTGATCTACAAAATAACACAAATGAGGTTTGCTTGTGTTTACTGTAATGAATATAATGTCTAGTGTTTTGAGGGGAAAACCTTAACCGAGAAGAAATGTGATTGATGATTATGCCCTTTATATTTCCACCAATGTCAGAAATTTCAACCCTGATTAATGGGTTGAATTTCATGTGATTAACAGTCACTAAGAACAAATCTATCTAATTCTAAAATTTCATTTTTAGTTTGTAGATCAGTGTCTGGCACATAATAGACCTCAATAAATGTTTTAAATATGTCAATAATAGAAATTCTAATATGTGCAATATCATATGCAAAGTTTATGGTTTAAATAAATGTCTGTGGTTGGCCTCAAATTATGTCTACAAATGTTAAAGAAAAAACACAGGTCAGACAATAGTTAAAGGAGTAAAAACAGATTTTTTTTCAATACTGTTGCAATAAGGGGAAAAAATACCTCAACATAGAACTGAGATCAATTTGTAATTGAACAAGGGAAAGTGGGGATTTAAAGCCCATGGGTAGTATGTGAGTCAGTGGATGAAAAATTATTAAAATATCAAGAGTAAGGGGTGATTTTGACTGCACTTACTTGACAGGATAATTGCTGAAATTGGGCAGTGCAAAAACAAACACAGAAGCCCAAAGGTCAAGACCTACTTCAAAAGAGCCTGAATAATGTTTGATCAAGCAGAGAGTCTTGTCACTAAATAAACCAACATTGGGAACAATGAAGTATTGACTCTACCTTGTTTTATACCAACTGTGATACATTTCATTTGTCCTGGATGGACAATACCAATTCATTCCTGTATTTAGGCTTTCATTTGTACCTGCCCCCAGTGATAACATTTACATGGATTTGGCACAAGCTAGCAAAGTCTTTCCCATCTCATTATACCGTGGCCTAATTAGATATCTGTTCACAATTTATTCATCCCATTAATCATACTTTAAAAGAAAGAGCAAATTCTTTGGATTATGTGAAAAATAATCTGAATGGAGCCAGCATTCCTACAATGGGGCTTGTCAAGAGTTGGGGCTATCTGTGCACACATTTTCTGTCTTCTTATTCCTAACATAATATTTTGTACCCTATCCCCTAAAAAATACATGCTTATTAATTATTTATTTATCATTAAGCTCTTTGGAAATTATGATAGAAAATGATCTTAACATGACCATCATGAACCAAATGTTTGTGCCGCCTCCTTCAAAGTCATATGTTGAAGCCCTAATCCCCATTGTGCTGGTATTTGGAGATGAGGCCTTTAGGAAGTAATTAGGTTAGAAGGCTGGAACCCTTATAATTGGATTCATTACCTTACAAGAAGAAACATGAGAGATTTTGCTTTTCCCTTTGTTTCCTGTCACCTGTACATTAAAGAAAAATGGCTGTCTGCAAACCATGAAAGGAGCCCTAACCAAGAACAGAATCTGTCCATACTTTGATCTTAGACTTCCTGGTTCCCAGAACTGTGAGAAATTGTTGATACCATCCTGTCTGTGGTAATTTGTTATAACAGCTGGAGCAAATTAAGACAATAAGTTACACAATACGTTGTTTAACTTGTTCTTTTGAATTTAATTTTTCTAAAAAAATTGAATGGTCTTTTTCTGTCTCTTGAATCAAGGCATCTTTTACTCTGCAAAGCCCAGGAATTTGTCAAGTGTCCACATTTCACTCCATAAAGCAAATCTGAAAAGAAACTTGAGGGAAACTTTTAATACTATTTATTTTTTTTTTTCTTATGCTATTCTTCAACCAGACTTCACTTATTGAAAAGTTATAAAATGTTCACTGATTTCATTAAATTTTATGACTGCTTTTAAAATATTATGTAAGAATCATGTTCCTTGCATTACTGTTCAGGAATTTTTTTTAAAAACACACTTAAAGTTACTTTTATTGCATTGTTAATAAAATACACAGAGATGCACACACACATTTTAAGCAAATGTGTATTTCCCTCATATGAAAAGTGTAGTGACTGCTTTTGCTGCTAACAATTTAATGTTTTGTTAAGTATCATCATCTTCATCACTACCTAGGCAACTGTGAAGAGGTTAAAGAAAAAAAAAATCCTGCCTACCACTAAGCTAGATGATTTTAGTTTGTTCTGTTTTTCTTCATTATGTTGTATGTTTTCAATGGAACAGAAACCCTATGCTTCAAAATTTCTTTATTTAACTTCTGTTATGGTCTAATTAAATGTAATTTTCTTATTTCTAATGTAAAAAAAGAAGTAGATTTTATTTAATATCTCCCCTCTGAGAGGTTCTCCTTGAGAGAAAAACCATGAATTTGTCAATGATATTTAATGTATAAAGCTGACCGGGCCGGTTTCAAACTCCTGACCTCAAATGATTCTCCCACCTCAGCCTCTCCAAGTGTTGAGATTACAGGCGTGAGACACCACACCTGGCCTGATGTATGAAGTTTTAATGACACTTCAAGCACCAAAGCCAAGTGGGGAATAAAATTCTCTGCGCTTACAGATAATGGTTCTCCTCCCTCTAGAAAGGATATGTGGAAAATGATATGTAGAAAGCCTGAAGGTTCTTAAGGAGCATTGGATCAGCCATAACTACCTAAACTAAGAACAGTAGTTCTTTCAGTGGGTTACAGGGACTCAAATGGTAGTAGATGGCACTGTGCGGTATGTCTTACTGAATTAAGTTACCTAAGAAAAATGGTCAGAGAGTCTTCTCTTTGATGGGCCTAAAAGAATGATGATATTGGCTGGGCATGGTAGCTTACGCTTGTAATCCCAGCACTTTGGGAGGCTGAGGTGGGCAGATCACCTGAGGTCGGGAGTTCAAGACCAGCCTGACTAACATGGAGAAATCCCGTCTCCACTAAAAATACAAAATTAGCCTTGTGTGGTGATACATGCCTGTAATCTCAGCTACTTGGGAGGCTGAGGCAGGAGAATTGCTTGAACCCAGGAGGCAGAGGTTGCAGTTAGCCAAAATCATGCCCTTGCAATCCAGCCTGGGCACCAAGAGTGAAACTTCATCTCAAAAAAAGAAAAAAAAAAGATGATAATGCTATGTTAAAGCTTAGAAAGGTTTTCAACAGCCAGGCCGAAAATCCTTAAGAACTCACCAGTTAATTCACACCACACCACTACAGACCTGTGACAACTTTATAAGTCTAATATAGTGTCTGTTCCAAATTCAAATACCACACCATAACTCTTTGGTTGTCTATTGCTGTTACTACACTTCCCATCAATTAGTGATTGCAAACAACTGTTTTATTTGCTCATGATTAGACAAGCTGGGCTCAGCTGGGTAGTTATGGTGTTCTAGACAGTTGTCATTCACATAGCTATACTCTGCTATTGATTGGCAGAGAACTGGACACAGCTGAGATTTGGGGACAGCTGGACTTTTCTTTCTCTTGGTGTACTGAGTTTGTCTCACATTAACTTATCTCTCTAGCAATGTAGAAAGATTTTATATTTGGAGGGTGCCATATATAAATGCCAAGAGTGTGAAAGAGGAAGTTGCCAGGCATTTTTAAGGTTATTTCTGGAAATGGTACAACATCGCTCATGTGATACTCCTTTTTTTAAAAAAAAAATCAAAACAGGGTCTTGCTCTGTTGCCCAGGCTGGAGTGCAGTGGTACAGTCATTCCTCACTGCATCCTAGAACTCCTAGCCTCATGCAGTCCTCCTGCCTCAGCCTCCCCAAGTGTTGGGATTACAGGCATGATCAACTGCACCCGGCCTATGATATTCTTTTGATTAAAGCAGATCATAAGCGCAGCTTAATTCAGGGAGAGTTGATAACTCAAGAGGATGAATGCCAGAAAGTGTGACTTCTTATGAGCCAAGTAACAGTCTATTATAGAAATAAAATCCCATCAGGTATCATGCAAAGGTAAAGCTTCTTTGGAATATAATAATCGTTGTCTGCTAAAATAACCAATTTTTTGTAGGAGACTCCTACCAGTGAAAATCTCAGTTTAATATATGTCTGTAAGAATAAATTTTGAAAATGAAAATAAGAATTGACACTAAAATTATATAAACTTGCCAAAAAATAGGATGTTTTTATTATTAAAAACTCCTATGCAGAAAGTGGTTGCCTGTTTAATACATATTTTTTAATTTTAAGTAGTTTCAGGAGGTTGCGAAAGAAGTTTCTTGAAACCAATATTATTGTCATTTAGGTGAAACTGGGGAAAAAAAAAATGAGTTCATAAGTCAACAAACTCATTTTTCTAAAATCAGCCACGCTGGCTGCCACCAAGGACTAGGAATTATAATTGCAAATCTCCTGCCTTGTCTGACTAGCACTAATGGAGCTAGCTAGTGACATTAATGTGTTCTTACTAAGGTACTATGCTGCATCACATCAACATAAATGTACCAGTAATAACATGAGTTAAATGATAATAAAAATGAGCAAATTTTCCAATTACTGCACATGATTTTTTCCTACTTTGGAGGAGTCTACAGTATTTCATGAGAGTGACCTACATCATTATAATTTTTCTTCAAATTATTAGTTGTTTTTAATTTTTCTAACAGTTTTTAATAAAGTTGACCCCCAGGAAATTATAAGTCTATAATTTCACATGCCCCGTAGTTCACCAACAAGTAGTGTAGTTGACCTCAGCTTGAAACTTACACTGGTTCAGGGGCTTTTCCTTCCGTATCTGGAAGAAGAAAAGGGAAATTTGATATTTTTAACTAACAGATTATGCCTTTTCTGTTTTTATCTTGCTTTATTCTGCTCTTCCCAGACCCAGTGGTTGTCTGTGTTTTATACAGTTTTTGCAGATTATTTTGGGTAAGTCATGAATTAAGATAATAATTAAAGCTATTTTAAATCCTTAATTCAAAGATAATTATAAAATAGAAATATATTTAAAACCTCACTTTTCCTGTTAAAGAACAGATTTAAAAAAAATTTATCTTGTTATTAGGACTATACATTTGAAATTTTATAGCCCGAATATCTCTTATTTAACTTTATAGAGTCCTTTAAATATGTAATAATTGATCTCTACACAACAATGTAATAGACTGTTCAAGACAAAAACAACCAAAAGTAATTTCTCTCATAAACACTATTGGAATGTACTAGTTTAGAAAGTGCTAGTAAAAGCTTTTTTTCCCCAATATATAATTAGTGGATTCAAGTTGCTTTTGTAAAAGCCAGGGCTTTTATAGCATCTATTACCTGAATAATATACATTGCACCCATTAAGTAATTTCTCATCATTCACTTCCCTGCAATCCCACCACCCTTCCAACGCTTGACCATGTTTCCATAGTCTATATCCACGTGTACATATTATTTGTCTCCCACTTACAAGTAAGAACATGTGATATTTGTCTTTCTGTGACTGAGTTGTTTCACTTAAGGTAATGGGCTCTGGTTTCATCCATGTTGCTGCAAAAGACATCATTACATTTTTTTTTTGATGGCTGAAGAATATTCCATTGTGTATATATACCATATTTTCTTCATCCATTCATCTATTGATGGACTTAGGTTGATTCTGTATCTTTGCTATTATGAATAGTGCTGCACTAAACATATGGATGCAGGTGTCTTTTTGATAAGATGATTTCTTTTCCTTTGGGTAGATGCCCAGCAGTGGGATTACAGAGTTGAATGGTAGTTCTATTTTTAGTTCTTTGAGAAATTGCCATACTGTTTTCTATAGGTGTTGTACTAATTTACATGCCCACCAAGAGTGTTTAAGAGTTCTCTTCTCTCCACATTCTCACCAACATCTGTTGTTTTTTGTCTTCTTAATAGTAGCCATTCTGACTGGTGTAGGAGATCTCATTGTGGTTTTATATTGCATTTCTGTGACGATTGATGATGTTGAGCCTTCTTTAATATACCTGCTGTCCATTTGTATGTCTTCTTCTGAAAAATGTCATTTTCTTTGCCCGTTTTTTAAAGAAATTATCAGTTTTTTGTTGCTATTGTTGAGTTGTTGGAGTTCCTTGTAAATTCTGGATATTAGTCCCCTGTGGATAGTTTGTACATATTTTCTCCCATTTCACAGGTTGGCTGTTATGCTATGGGTTATTTATTTTCTTAAGCAAAAGTTTATTAGTTTAAGTCCCATTTATCAAATTTTGTTGTTGTCATTGCTTGTGCTTTTGAGAAGGCCTTAGTCATGATTTTTTTTGCCTTTACCAATGTCCAGAAAAGTTTTGCCAAGGTAGCCTTCTAGTGTTTACATTATAAATACGGCTTCAGGGTCTTACATTTAAGGCATCAATTATTCTTGAGTTGATTTTTATATGGTGAGAGATAAGGGCCCAGTTTCATTCTTCTGCATGTGGCAATACAATTTTCCCTGCACCATGTATTTAAAAGGGTATCCTTTCCCCAGTTTATATTCTTGTCAACTTTGCCAAAGACCGATCAGCTGTAAATATGTGGTATCTGGGTTATCTCTCCTGTTATGTTGATCTTTGTGTCTATTTTTATATCAGTACCACTCTTTTTTGGTTACTATAGCCTTGTAGTATAATTTGAAATTAGGTGTGAAGTAACATAATGCCCCAAGCTTTGTTCTTTTGCCTAGAATTGCTTTGGTTATTCAAGCTCATTTTTTATTTCTTATGAATTTTAGGATTGCTTTTTCTAATTCTGTGAGAAATGATATTGGTATTTTGGTAGAGATTACATTGAATTTTTACATTGCTTTGGGTAGTAAGGTCCTTTTAGTGATACTAATTCTTCTAATTCATGAGCATGGAATGTTTCTCCATGTTTGCATCCTCTACAATTTCTTTCATTAGTGTTCTGTAGTTTTCCTTGCAGATATTGCACCTCATGGGTTAAATATATTTCTAGGTATATTTTTTGCAGCTGTTGTAAATGGGATTACCTTCAATATTTCTTTCTCGGTTAGGTTGATTTTTAAAATCACTACTTATTTTTGTATGCTGATGCTGTATCCCAAAAGTTTACAAATTCGTTTGTCAAATCTAAGAGGTTTTTTTGGTGGCATCATTAGGTTTCAGTAGCTATAAGATTATATCATCAATTAACAGGGATAATGTGACTTACTCTTTTCTAGTTTAGATGCCCCTTATTTATTTCTCTTGGCTGATTGCTCTGACTAGGATTTCCAGTACTATGTTAAACATGAGTGGTGAATGTGGGTATCCGTTTCTTGTTCCAGTTCTTAGGGGGAATGATTTCAACTTTTCTTTAAGATGTTGGGTATGATTTTCAGGTATGTTTCTTCTATGCCTAGTTAGTTGAGGGTTTCTAGCATGAAGGATGCTGAATTAAAATACTTTTACTATATCTGTTTAGATGATCATATGGTTATTCTCCTTAATTCTGTTTATATGATTTATCACATTTACTGACTTGCATGTGTTAAACCATCCTTGCAGAGATAGTATAAAACCCCTTTGATAATGATGTGTTACTGTTATTTTTGATGTGCTGCTGGAATGAGTTTGCTCGTATTTTGTTGAGAGTTTTTGCATCTGTGTTCATCAGGGATATCAGTCTATTGTGTTGTGTATGTGTGTGTGTGTGTGTGTGTGTGTGTGTGTGTGTGTGTGTGTGTGTATCCCCTGTCCTGGATTTGGTATCAGGGTGATACTGACATTTTATAATGAGATAGAGAACATTTCCTGCTTGTTGATTTTTTGGAATAGTTTCAGGGAATTGTTACTAGGTTTTTTTTTTTTTGGTACACTTGGTATAAATTCAGCTGTGAATCTACCTGGTCCTGGGTTATATTTTGTAAGATTTTTTTATTACTGATTCAATCTCACTACTCACTATTCAGATTTGTATTTCTTCCTGGTTTAATTTTGGAAAGTTGGATATTTCTAAGAATGTATTCATTTCCTTTAGGTTTTCCAGTTCGTGGGCATATAATTGTTCTTACTAGAATCTGATTATTGTTTATATTTCTTTAATATCAGTTATAATTTCTGATTTTATTTGTATATTCTCTATTATTTTCTTGGTTATTCTAGCTAGCAGTTTATCAATTTTGTTGATCTTTTTGAAGAACTAACACTTTATTTTATATATCCTTTGTGTTTTTTGGTCTCTACTCATTTAATTCTGCTCTGATATTTGTTATTTCTTTTGTTCTGCTAATTTTGATTTAGGTTTGTTCTTGCTTTTCTAGTTCCTCAATATAAGGTTGTTCATTTATGATCTTGTAACTTTTTTGATGTGGTCATTTAATGTTATAAACTTCTCTCTTAGCCCTGCTTTTGCTGTATCTTCTAGGTTTTGATATGTTGTGTTTTCATTTTAATTTGTACAGGCACTTTTAAAATTTGTCTTAATTTCTTTGTTGCCTCAATGATCATTTGGAGGCATGTTGTTTAGTTTCCATACATTTGTATAGTTTATGAAGTTCCACTTTGTATTGACTCCTAGTGTAGTCTGTGGTCTGAGAAGATACTTGATATGTTTTTGATCTTTAAAAGTTATTGGAACTGCTTTTGTGTCCTACCATATTGTCTCTCTTGGACATTGTTTAATGTGCTGATAAGAATGTGTATACTGCAGTTGTTACATAGAATGTTCTATAAACATCTATTAGGTCAATTTGATATAAAATCTAATTTAATTCCATTGTCACGTTGTTAACATTTGGTCTTAATGATCTCTCTAATGCCATGAGTGGGGTGTTGAAGTCCCCCACTATTACTGTATTACTGTCTATTTTTTTTAGGTCTAGTAATATTTCTTTTATGAATCTGGCTGCTCTAATGTTTGGTGCATATATTTTTAGAATTGTGATATCCTCTTGCTGAAATAATGCCTTTATCATTATATGTGACTTTTTCTCTTTGTTCTATTTTTAATTTGAAGTCTATTTTATCTGATATAAGTATAGCTACTCCTGCTCACTTTTGGTTTCTGTTCATGTGGAATATCTTTCACACTATGATGAGTTAGGCTAGATTGCAATCGAGTACCAAAAGTTACTTTTAACCTTGCTACCTAACACCTAGACTAGAAGCTTAATAAACAGACTTCTTGAAACCTTTTCCCTAGACCTTCAGTGCTATCCCTAGAGTTCTATCAATCAAATAGTGAGAAATACTACACAAGTAAATTCAAAGAAAATACTGCCAAAAGAGAGATACTTAGTAACTCTAAAATTTACGGTAGAACTGCCCTAAGTATGTATTTCCAACATAAACACAACATATTAGTTTTCCATTGCTGCAATAACAAACACTACAAACTTAGTGGCTTAAAATAATACAGATTTATTATCTCTCAGTTTTGTAAGTGAGAAGCCCCGATGGGCTCTCATAATTCCTCTGATTTGGGTCTCTTTAGGCTGACATCAACATGCTAGCTTGCGTGGGTATTTGTCAGAAGGCTCTGGGAAGAATCTGCTCCCAAGCACATTCAAATTATTGGCAGAATTCAGTTCTCTTTGTTTGTAAGGCTGAAGTCCCCATCATCCTCTTGTTGAGTTTCAGCAAGGAGCCTCTCAGCTCTTTATGGTCACCAGCATTCCTCAAGTCCCACCCTTCCTCTTCACACTAAAAACTACACACCAAGTGCTTCTCTTAATCTTTATCTTCCTCATGTCCCCGTTATGTCACATCTCTTCTGACTCCAGCCTGAGAAAGCTTTCTGCTTTTAGGGGCTCATGTAATTAGATTGGGCTCAGCTAGAATAAACCACAATAATTTCCTTATTTTAAGTTTTGTAACATTAATTATATCTGTGAACTTCCTTCTGCAAAATAATGTAACATATTCACAGTTTCAGGGGATTATGACATGACCATCTTTGGAAGGCCTTTATTCAGCCTATAATATGGTTTTCAAATAATCCAAAGTGAACAAATTTGTCACATTAATATTTCTCTCTTCTAGAATCTTAACTCAAATATTGCTGTGGCTTTAATTAATTTCCTTGTCATTAGAAATAAACCTGGAATAAAGCTTTGAGTTTACTTTTCACATTTATTAAAGTGTCAATATTCTATAAACTTTAGTAAACATAACTCTTTAAAATACAGTGACACAATTTGTAAATCAAACAATATTAATCCCATTCATACAAGCTACTTTTGAGTGATGATTTGGTGATGGACAGTTCCATGAGACCATACACACATAGTAGCTAAATACATTTCCATTTTTTCATCATGCTTTTATGGATTAGGGTAATATAGCCTTCTATATAAATCCATTATTAGATTATTTCAGTGCTTTACTTACAAGATATTTTCAAAGAAGTAATTATCAAAAGTTTGAAACTTACATATCCATTAAGTTCTCATTTCATTTGTTCATTATTTTTAATACTTACTCTGTGCCAATCTTTAGGTATGGAATACATGACAGCTATGTCCCTTGGGCTCAAGGAGTATGTAGTTTTCCATGCAACAGAGACATTTAAAATATTTAACAGATATTTTAGTGTGTGATGAATATTTATTGGAAAAGGAGCAGGATGCTATAGTGGTAAAGAACAATAGCAACTAATGTAATCTTAGGGCTAAGCAAATCTAGGATTTGGATCCTCAAACTTCACAAAAAATCGTAAGTGACCATTAGGGAAGTTATTAGCCACACTTTGTGGAAAGAAAAGTGAAAGCAAGAGATTTCACATTACTTGACCAAAATCCTGAGTATGCAATGTTCCATGCTGGGACCTGAACTCAAAATCCAGCTTGAAGTTCCTAATTCTGTGTCATGCTGAGGATAAACTATATGTGGAAATATGTTTGGTGGTTAAGAGAAATAAAATTAAAACCAAGTTTAAAGTAATTTATGTCATCTTAAAATATTAATACTATATATTATGGCTTAGAGAGAAGAGAAACTAGCTCAACCTACCAAAATAGTATGTTTTAATTATAAAAATCATGTAATCTCAGAGACCAGGCCTGGTGGCTCACGCCTGTAATGCTAGCACTTTGGGAGGCAGAAGTGGGTGGATCCTCTGAGGTTAGGAGTTCAAGACCAGCCTGGCCAACATGGTGAAACCTCATCTCTACTAAAAGTACAAAACTTAGCCCAGTATGGCGGTGGGTGCCTGTAATCCCAGCTACTTAGGAGGCTGAGGCAGGAAAATCTCTTGAACCCAGGAGGCATAGGTTGCAGTGAGCTGAGATTGTGCCACTGCACTCCAGCCTGGGTGACAAGAGCAAGACTCCATCTTAAATAAATAAATAAATAATTTAATCTCAGAATTAAAAAACTATATTTGGTATATAAAGAAAACATAGTGCTAACCTTGAAATTTAGCTGTGATTTACTATTCTAATCATTACAGTTGTTATCAAATTTCTCCTCATCTAAAATTTTTTCACATGTACTCCTCCATTTTCCACAATGACATTTTTATCATTTATTATTGTAAATCCAGCAAGTAATTTCTCTACTGTAGTTTTAGTTCCCTTGTTATACCTCCACCTACTGAATTATTTTATTGTTTCCTTTCAATATTAATAATTTTTATATAGTTGGCCTTTATTTTCAGATTGTGTTTCCATTATTTTAGTTCAATAAGTGACAAAATAAGTGTACAACACTTAGCTCAATCCCTGGTCCATACTATATTGATGGTTGTCATGATTACCCTAATTTTGTAATGTTCTGTCAAAGAATCCCTTTTTATCTTCTTTGGGAAATATCAGATATTTATAGTGTTTTTATTCTCGTTTCTATACTTAAACATTTCAGAAGTACATTCTTTTGATGCTTTATGGCATTCCACTGGTTTTGTCACTGTCTACTAGGATAGTCAGTCATCATTTAGAAGACAGGCTTATTCATATAATCTCCACAGCCAATATCATACAGAATGGGCAAAAACTGGAAGTATTCCCTTTGAAAACCAGCATGAGACAAAAATGCCCTTTCTCACCACTCCTGTTCAACATGGTATTGGAAGTTCTGGCCAGAGCAATCAGGCAAGAGAAGGAAATAAGAAGTATTCAAATAGAAAGAGAGGAAGTCAAGTTGTCTCTGTTTGCAGTTGACATGAATGTATATTTATAGGACCCCATCGTCTCGGCCGAAAATCTCCTTAAGCTGATAAGTAACTTCAGCAAAGTCTCAGGATACAAAATCAATGTACAAAAATCACAAGCATTCCTCTACACCAATAATAGACAGACAGAGAGCCAAATCATGAGGGAACTCCCATTCACAGTTGCTACAAAGAGAATAAAATACCTAGGATTACAACTTACAAGGGATGTGCAGGATGTCTCCATGGAGAACTACAAACCACTACTCGAGGAAATAAGAGAGGACACAAACAAATGAAAAAACATTCCATAGTCATGGATAGGAAGAATCAATATTATGAAAATGGCTATACTGCCCCAAGTAATTTATAGATTCAGTGCTATCCCCATCAAGCTACCATTGACTTTCTTCACAGAATTATAAAAACCTACTTTAAATTTTATTTGGAACTAAAATGAGTCCACATAGCCAAGACAATCCTAAGCAAAAAGAATAAAGCTGGAGGCATCATGCTACCTGACTTCAAACTATACTACAAGGCTACAGTAACCAAAACAGCATGGTACTGATACCTAAACAGATATATAGACCAATGGAACAGAACAGAGGCCTCAGAAATAATACCACACATCTACAACATCTGACCTTTGACAAACATGACAAAAACAGTCAATGAGGAAAGGATTCCCTGTTTAATAAATGGTGTTGGGAAAACTGGCTAGACATTTACAGAAAACTGAAACTGGACCCCTTCCTTACACCTTATACAAAAATTAACTCAAGATAGGCTAAAGACTTAAACTTAAGATGTAAAACCATAAAAACCCTAGAAGAAAACCTAGATATTTTGGCATCCATTTATAATTTTAAATACTTCATAGTTGGGATAATCATTGTAATATTTTGCTAGAGTTGGTATGTCCAGTTTTTAAAACATTACCTGTCTTTACTTTTATTTATTTCTCTTAGAGTTCCTTCCTTCATTCAGACTTTAGCCAGTTAGACATACCTTTCAAAACTCTGATTTATTTTGGTTGTGACTTGTTATTTCAATATTGACTAGGGCAAGTAAAATATATATCAATACTAATTTAAGATATTGAATATGTTTCTATCTAGGAATTGCCAGTTATAGAAAGGAATAGACTGTGATCCCCTCAAGATGTACCCTTGCCCACCCATTCTTTTATATCCATTAAAGAAACCACTATTTCTACAACATGGCCGCCTCTCAGTATTTTTTGTTGAACCACTGAAATAAATTAAGCAATTACTTATAAAATAAATAAAATGTAGAAGGTATTTATACAAATATAATCTATTTTAGTCCTCACTACAGCAGTTATTACTATCTCTGTTCCAGGAGTAAGAACACTGATCCCCAAGATCACCTTTTATGCTATGATCAGTTATGAAAATTTGTAAACATTTGCAAAGGTAGAGGGAATTAATCTCCATTTATCCATCACTCAGATTCCAGATTTGTAAATTTATTGTCTCACTTTGGTATCCTTTTGTTCCTTAAATTATTATTAAAATATGTTATTTCATAATTAATACATCTTTTAGCATGAATCTCTAGAAAACATGGCCATTATCTAGAGAACCAATGTTTTTTGTCACAGCTAGCACATTTAAATTAATTTCATGGCATTATTCTGTAAGCAGTTCTTACTAAAATTTCCATGATGATCTTTTTGCAGTTGGTTTATTTGAATCAGGATATATCACTCATTTTAAATAATAGATCTAGAGTTTGAAACTAAATATATATGGTATAGTGTTTTTTCTACTGTAACACAGAGACCTTCAAATCAATCAATTAATTAACCAAAAAAAAAAAATGATGTGCTTTTTCAGAGAAAATGCCTGGTGATTTGACATTTCACCTCTTAGATGTAATACTTTGCTAGAGGAGAAGCAACATGATTCTACTCTGTTAGTGCCCTTGTATTACCAGTTCTATGTTCCTGTAATTGCTTTTCCATTCATGTCAGAATAGCTCAGATCTTTGACTTGTCCCAAAAATATCACTGTATATAATAAGACAAAGGAAGTTATTCCAGTGTCATCAAAAACCAACTCAAGATAAGCGTAAATCTTAGAAAAGAAAAAGAATACTAGAAGAGAAAAATCAGAAAATTAAAAAAATTAAAAAGATGGTAAAGAATGATTTATAATATTCCATGTATAAATATTGTGCTGAATAATTATCTATCTTTATTTACTTATAAAGACATAAAAGATATAGGCTTTGAAAAGAGACAAATTCAATTTAACTTCATACCTAGCCCAGAATTAGCTTTGTGACTTTAGGCAAGCTTACTAACCCCTCTAACTCTTGGAATTTTGTTCTTTCATATTTCTTCTGTGTTTTTTTTCAGGTTTTAGGTTTTTGTTATAGTAATTAAAAAAATACTACCTCTCACAGTTTTTGTGAGAGTTGTGTGGTAAAAAATCTGTAAAAATCATGTGTAGAGCTCCTGGCACAAATTCTATGCTCAATAAATTCTAGCTATTATTATCATATTATTAGTATTTTATGCTCCATATCACAATTTAATGTATAAAATAAAATAAATGGCCATCCAAAACCAAAGACATCACAAGAAAAAGAAACACAGACCAACTTCTGTTATTAGTATAAATGTAAAAATCCTTAAAATACTAGCAAACCAAATCCATCACCATATAAAGAAAATTATAAACAAGAACCAAATGGAATTTATCCCAAGAATGTAATGTTAGTTTAATATCTGAAAATAGACTAATGTAACATATCATATCAATATAATAAAAACTATCAATGATCATATCAAGACTCATAAAAAGCATCTGACAAAATTGAAAGCCTTTTTATTATATACTCAACAAATTAGGAATAGAAGATAATGTCCTCAACTTGATAAAAGGCATCTGTGAGAAACCTAGAGCTGATACCATACCTTTTTTTTTCATTTTATTTTTAATTGACATGTAATAATTGTACATATTTGTGGGATACAGTGATGTTTTAATACATATATACAATGTGGGTTATTAGAGTATTCCTCACCTCAAATATTTATCATTTCTTTGTGTTGGGAATGCTCTAAATCCTCTCTTCTAACTTTCTGAACATATACAATAAATTATCATTAACTGTAGTCACTGTACAGTGCTATAAAACACTGTAACTTATTCCTCCTATCCAGTTGTAATTTGTATCTGTTAGCCAACTTCTCCCTGTCCTTCCTTCCCTCATACCCTTTCCAGCCTCTAATCACCATAATGATACTCCCTCTCGTTTTTTAGCTCAATTTTTTAGCTTCCACATATGAGTAAGAACATGCAGTATTTATTTTTCTGTGCCTAACTTATTTCACTTAACAGAATGCCTTCTAAATTCCTCCAGGTTTTTACAAATGACAGGATTTTGTTCTTTTTTTATGGCTGAGTAGTATTTCATTATGTATGTTTACCACTTTTTTTTCATTGATCTGTTGATGGATATTTAAGTTGCTTCCATATCTTGGCTATTTTTGAACAGCCAAGATATGGAAGTCTAGACCTGATGACTTCATGAATGACAAATTTTGAATCACAGTTCTGCAGACTTTACAGGAAGCATGGCTGGGGAGGCCTCAGGAAACTTACAATCATGGTGGAAGGCAAAGGGGAGGTATGCACATCCTACATGTGCATAACAAATGTTCAAAAAACAAATGAAGCATAACAAATGTTCAAAATTTGTTATCAAAAGAAAGAAAATCAGATAGCTAGATGGAGAAAACATTGATTTTTTTCTGAGATTATGAAACAGAAAAAAAAAATCCTTGGAAGGATACTGTAACCTAAAATCTAAAATGAGTCCTAAAATTTTATAGGACTCATTAGAATTAAAACAGATGATGCATATGAAGTGCTTAACAAGGTGAATGAAGCATAACAAATGTTCAGAATATCTTAACTTTCCTTAAGGCTGAATTTGAAGAGCACCTCTGATGTGGCTTGGATTTGTGTCCCTGCCAAATCTCATGACAAATTATAATCTCCACTGTTGGAGAAGGGGTCCAGTGGGAGGTGATTGGATCATGGAAGCAAATTTCCCCCTTGCTGGTCTTGGGATAGTTGAGTGAGTTCTCATGAGATCCAGTTGTTTAAAAATGTGTAGCACCTTGCCCTGCTCTCTCTTCCTCCTTCTCTGGCCATGTAGGATGTGCATACCTCCCCTTTGCCTTCCACCATGATTGTAAGTTTCCTGAGGCCTCCCTAGCCATACTTCCTATAAAGCCTGCAGAACTGTGATTTGATTACACCTCATTTCTTTATAAATTATTCTCAGGTAGTTGTTTATAGCAGTATGAAAATGAACTAATACAACATCAGTGACAGACAAGTATACCATGGGAGCAATAAGAAGAAAGATTTTTAATATGACTGAAGGGTTAAAGGAAGACCTCAGAGTAAAAGAAATATTTGAGATTAACTTTGAAGAGAGACAAAGGCTTTAAAGAGCTGACATAGAGCAGATTACAGAATATGAGGAAAGATCATAGTTTACATTTAAAGCATATATTTAAGAAAACAGGAAATGATGATTGTGTGGTAAGATACCCTCTCATTTCGTAACTTATTTTCTATTTCCTAGCAATAAAATTAATGCCGTTATCCTCTCAGGAAGTATTCTGATGAAGAGACTTATTATATGTGTCCTGTGGTTCTGGTAATTCAGTACTCAGGCTAACCTAAGTTTTATAACTGAAAGAATACTACAAAGGGAAAGAGACACAGAAACAGATGGAGACATAAGTGGGGAGAGAGAACAAAAGAAAAGGAAGGAAGAAAGGAATGGTGGTGGAACAATATACATAAAAGAAATATGATAGATTGATTCACTGATTTAGATAGATTAAATAGATGAATATAATTGGTTTATTATTAGATGTTCAACCAGGGGACGATTCTTTCCTTTCTCATTTCTTTCTTTGACATTAAGACTCTTTCTGGTGAGAGACACTGATATGGTTTGGGTCTGTGTCCCCACCCAAATCTCATGTCAAATTACAGTCCTCAATGTTGGATGTGGGGTCTGGTGGGAGGCAATTGGACCATGAGGGCAGAATTCCCCTTTGGTGCTGTTCTCGTGACAGTGAGTAAGTTATCACGAGATCCGGCTGTTTGAAAGTGTGTAGCACCAATGTAAGATGAACCTGCTTCCCCTTCACCTTCCATTATGATTGTAAGCTTCTTGAGGCTTCTGCAATCATGCTTCCTATAGAGCCTGTGGAACCAGACTGTGAACCAATCAAACCTCTTTTCTTTACAGATTTCCCAGTCTCAGGTAGTTCTTTATGGCAATGTGAGAACCCACTAAAACACACGTTTACTGAATAGAAAGAAAAGAAATAACTGAAACCCTGTTTTAATTTTATGAAGGCCTGATGACTAATATCTAGGTCTATGTTACTCAGTATCTCCTTTCAGTCTTTAACTCCCAGCTTAACTCTCTATGAATGAACACTGCTATCTGTTAGGTATGCATCCTGTTTTTACTTTATGTATTTACATACATTTGGATATTCATATTACTCAGCAACTTGCTTTTGTCACTTAACAATCCATCTTTAAGTCACTTAATGTGATTTTCTAGTTTATTTATTTTAATTGGTATATATTATTCCATTGTATTTTATTTAAGCATTCTGTTGGTAGACATGTATGTCTTCCTAAATTTACCTTCTGGCCTTCTAAGAATGCTGAAATAAATAAGTTTATGAATATATACACACACACACATATGTGTGTGTCTATATATAAAACATAAACATTTGAAAGTACTTCTTTTGGGATAGGGAGAATCTATCTGTAGATAGATTCATAAACACAGTATTTCTGAGTCAAAGTATGTGCATCTTGATATATACTGCCAAATTTCTCTCTAATTGACTCTCCTTTCCAACTACCTGTGTTCAAATATGCATGATTATCTGATTCTTGCCAGCACAAGATATCACAAATCATTTTTATCTTCAAGTCTCATCTTAATTTTCATTTCCCCGACTCTACAGTGAGGTTAAACATCATCTTATTTTATGTATTACTTTTGTTTGTTTGTTTGTTTCAGTCCGAACCTTGCTCTGTCATCCAGGCTGGAACGCAGTGGCACAATCTTGTCTCACTGCAACCTCTGTCTCCCGAGCTTAAGCAATTCTCCTGTCTCAGCTTCCCAAGTAGCTGAAACTACAGGCATGCACCACCACCCCTGGCTAATTTTGTATTTTTTCATAGAGTCAGGGTTTTGCCATGTTGGCCAGGCTAGTCTCTAACTCCTGACCTCAGGTGACCCACCTGCCTTGGTCTCCCAAAGTGGTGGCATTACAGGCCACAACACTCAGCCAACATCATTTTATATTTATTATTCATTAAATTTACTTATATAAATTTCATCTATTTTGAAATTTTTAATGGGTTTACGTTTGTAAAATAAAGTGTAATACATGTATGTAGTTATGCATGGACAACACATATATGTGCATCTCACATGTTATAGGAAAAATTCAGTAAGGAAACACTAAATTGTCAAATATTACCACTTCGGAAAAGTGTAGCAGGATTTGGGTAAGGTAGAAATGGAAACACCTATATTCTTTGATTTCTAAATTAAAGTTATTTTGTGTGAATATTGACCTCAAAATATTAAAAGAATAATTTTCAGTAGGATGTTTCTATAATTATATTTCAAAATTTTTATTACATATTATTCCATTTTCTGTTAAAAAGGATTCTTACTTAAATGAATTAAATCTTTAATTCTGGGAAATTTTATTATTTATTTTATTATCTACTTTTCCCACCCCCACCTTTATTTTTTCTCTGTTCTTTCTTTGTGGCTTTCCTATTAGATGGGAACTAGAATTCCTGAAACAACTTCCTTGTCCCTTAATTTTTTTTCTTTGTTCTTTATTACTGTTCAAATTCAATGGCTTTGTTTTGAGAAGTTTAAGGAATTTGCCTGGTCTTTTTGAATGTTCATTTCTTAAAAGGAAAATTACAATAGAAAAATCTTTCAGCTGTATGTCGTAGAATGAAATAGATTTTTTCATCCACTTTGAACACAGAATCAAATTATTGCTTTAGATGTATATCTGTAGTTTCATTTTTAGAAACTATTTAAAACTTGTTCTTTATTAGTGTATTTAGAAATAACACGTTTGGCTAAATTTTCCAGTTCACTAATTTTCAGCATTTTTATTCAATTTATCATCCCATCTATTAAGGTGAGGTTTCTCTCAGTAAATATGGTTAGCATGTCAGAAACAGACCTAATTGCTTAATTTGTCCTCTGCAATCTGTTCCTTTCATATCCATCAATTTCTTCTCTATTGATATTAATTATACTTATTTCAAAATTTCCTTCTGTTTACCCTTGGGGCTTATTCTGCTTATTGTTTTTGTTTTTCTCAAATATTTAGTCATTCTTGATCATCTGTTCATGTTTATAGATAGGAGCAGAGGTTCATCAGTATAATTGGTAGGAATATATTTTCCCGACTTGAATGATAATTCCTGTGCTCCTAACAATCTGTACAGTTTTTATTACAGTGTCTCTGGCTTTGATGTTTTCTAAGAATGCTAGAAAGTCCATCTTAGTAAATTTTCCTTTGCATATGTAAATGGCTTGTTTTCTGAGTACATGAGTTCTTAATCCAAATAGTGTGTTATGTAATTCCCTCAAGGGCATAATATTGGACTGCAGGTATTTCTGACAAACAGCTTCATCCACTATTTGATTTCAGGGATGGATGCCTTGAAATTGCTGTCTATTGATTGAAGAGAATAGCTTTTCCAGACTTACTGTGGATACACACACACACACACTTCTTAGAAAAGCAGATAAATATGACAGAATATTTACCAAATCCTTGGATGACTTTCTCTCTCTCTCTCTCTAGATACCAAACATATGTATGTGCATATATAAATATTTAAAAATAATTTTAAAATATAATTATAGAAACATCCTAGTGAAAATTATTCTTTTAATATTTTAATGTCAATATTTACACAAAATAACTGTATTTTAAAATTTTATATTTATATATCTCTGTATATATCTCTTTATATGCATATATACATATATGTAGATAGATATATAGAGATATATAAATACATATAGACATGTATATATATATAAATATATAGAGATATACATAAATATACATATATGCATATACATATGTAGATATGTATATACAGTATATACAGATATACACATTTATATATCTATACATAGATATGTACAGAGAGATATATAAATGTGTATATGTATATATGTATAGATAGATATATAAATATATAAATATATATTTATTTATATTATATATATGTATATACATATGTTTGGTGCAAGTCAGGGACTTCTGAACAAGTGTTCAGTCTTCTTCTGAATGCAACTCCTTTGAGTAGTCACCATTTCCATAAATTCTATTCATTATAACACTTGAATAAATATGGTAAGATATCAAATTTTATTTTATAAAGAAAATATGTTCAAATGGTTACTCTTTCCTTGTATTAAGTGCAAAAGGAAATGTTCTTTCCTCCCTGTTTTCCCCTTTTTTTCTTCCTTTATTTTCTTTTCCTATCTTTCCTTTCTTCCTTCTTTCTTGTTTATTCATCTCCTACAAAAAAGGGGGAAATGTTACATTTTAAATTTAAATAAAGAGTAAAACAAAGTTGACCTTTACATTATATGTCAAATTCAATGGTTTTGTTTTAAGAACTTTAAGGAACTTGCCTTGTCTTTTTGGACTTTCATTTCTTAAAAGGAAAGTTACAATAGAAAAATCTTTCAGCCATATGTTGTAGAATGAAATAGATTTTGTCATCCACTTTGAAAACAGAATCAAATTATTGCTTTAGATGTATATCTTTAGTTTCATTTTTAGAAACTATTTAAATCTTTTATGTAAAATGTCTTCCACCTTTAGACTTTGTAGTAGTGTCTCTTCATTTCAAATATATAGCCTAAATTATAAGGATATTACATAGTTTCCTTCCTCCTTCTCTTTTCCCCAGGTTTAGTTTTGCAGCAGAGTATGAGCATGTTTCAGCTATTGAAAGTACCTGAACAAACAGTCAAGGAAATGCCTCCAATTTGTCCATCAGAGAACTCTGAGAACTATACCTTCAAAAATGTTCAAAGCCCCAGGAGTTTTTAAAGATTAATATTTTCACTAGCATACTGAAACAGTTACATCTGTTAGTCTGAATATTTTAATGAGATAATGTCTACCATATGCCAATAGCAATCTTCACTCATCCTGCTCTGGTATCTGTAATTTTTAACTACTTAGTAGGCATTACCTTCAGCAGTCACAATTATAAACCTGCAGTTTTCTGTTAAGCAATCATTTGTCGCTATTGTCACTTAAGAATGGAGAGTGACTTCTCTCTCCCTTCAGCTCTGACAATCGGTAAAGTTTATTAAAATACTGGAACATCTTTACTCTCTTGCATTCCCTGATTTTCTTTACCAATAGTATTTCTGTAAATACTTTCCACAATACTTGACATTTCTTCTTGATATTCCTCAAATCCATTCTTTTATCTCTCCCTTCAATACTGCTATCTTATTTCATGCAACCTTCAACTCCATCCTGTATCTGCTCAAGAGTCTCCTAACTCCTCACTTTTCTCCTAACTCCTGTTAATACGCTCTCATATTAATGTAGAGCATATGCCTTCTTCAATCTACTCCCTACTTTACTATCAGAGAATCCTTTATAATGTAGCAACCTAATTGTTACTCCTTGTTCCTACTCATCAGTGTCTTCCTCTTTTCCATTTTCTTTAGGATAAGTTCTGAATTCCTTATCATGGCTTCCATAACCCTTGCATTGAGGTATTTTCTGCTGCAGCTTCTTCCATCATTCTCCATTTAGCCTCTTCAGACTCTAAATGTATAAAACTCTGAGCAGTCACCCTCTCAGAGCATTTTTCTCTTTAATTTCTAAATCTTTGTAAATACTTCTGCTTCTGACAGAAATTATTTTCTTCCCACTTTTAACAAAAAATCCCATAATCATCAAAAGGGTATCTTTGTTCAGTTCACTTTGTTGTGATTGTCTGTTTACAGTCTTTTCTTCTATAATTGAAGGTAAAATGCTTGTAGGTCAAGATTAAGCATTATCTACCATTGTTTCTTAGTACTTAATACAGTTTTGACGTATGGAAGATGCTCACTAAGTGTGTCTGTGAGATGCAATTTAGCGTTAAGCACATCTCTAGAATTGCACCATCCTGGAATGCCATCTGAATAGCTACTAAAGATTTTCTATCTAAATGATCTTTTTTTTTTTGAGACGGAGTTTCGCTCTTGTTACCCAGGCTGGAGTGCAATGGCACGATCTCGGCTCACCGCAACCTCCGCCTCCTGGGTTCAGGCAATTCTCCTGCCTCAGCCTCCTGAGTAGCTAGGATTACAGGCACGCACCACTATGCCCAGCTAATTTTTTTGTATTTTTAGTAGAGACAGGGTTTCACCATGTTGACCAGGATGGTCTCGATCTCTTGACCTCGTGATCTGCCCACCTCGGCCTCCCAAAGTGCTGGGATTACAGGCTTGAGCCACCGCGCCCGGTCCTAAATGATTTTTTAATGTTTTAATGAATGAATTCAATCACAAAAGTATTTTTATGCTCTTAGAAGATCCTGTTTTTGGTCTATCTCAAATAAACATATTTTATGGTAATAATGTAATGCTTAGAATTAATGGAGAGCCATATGGCAATAGAAAAATGAACATTGAAGAACTACTGGAATAATAATGCTGAGTTTATGCTATCTGCCAGGGAATGTGCTCAGTATTGGAGCTATGAACACAAATAAAACATGGTGATCATCATTAATGAGTGCCTACAATATCAAGGTCCTGTTCCAGGTCTTAAAGTTTTGGCTAAAGAGCCAATAGGGCTTTATAGATGCTTTGAATGAATAGTGAGATAGTGAATTAATTAAGTTAAATGTCTATATTGTGATCTTTAGCAACAGGATACTCGGTGATTCCATTACTAAAAGGAGAGTGATTGGAAAACAAAAATATTTAATGAAATTTCATGATTTCTATTTTTAACAGGTTAGCTTGAGATACTTAGACATTCTGCCACGTGTATTTGTAAATTGAGCCATTATCTATACTACTCTGGAGTTCTAGGGAGAACTCTATATAGATGCTATATAATAGAGCCTTTGTCTCTGATTCCTGGGAGGGAGTCTTTAAATACTTGAAACTATCTGAGTCATAGGAATATTTCTGTTATTCATGAGCCTCTTGAATCACATCTGAATCTGTGCTAAGAGATAAGTCAGGTTTGGCAGTGGTCTCTGGAAAGACCAACAATGTGATTACAAGGTTAGGGCTTTGAGCCAGCCTAATTTCTAGGGAGAGGAGGGGCCTGGAGATTTAGTTTAATTATGTGGACAGTGATTCTATCAATTATGCCTGTGTAATGGAATCCCAGTAAAAACTCTGAAAACTAAAGCTTAATGAAGCTTCCTGGTGTGTGAACATATATCAATATGCCAGAGGGTTATGCACCATGATTTCACTGGGAGAGGGCATGAAAGCTTTGCATTCAGGACCCTCTCAGGACCTTTTTGCATTTAGGACCCTCTCTTCATTTAAATGGTCCTAATAAGTCTCCTATATAATAAGACTGTAATCATAAGAATCATGCTTTCCTGAGTTCAGTGAGTCATTATCGTTAATTCTCAAGCCTAAGGAAGTTTGGAAGAACCTCCCAGATTTTGAGCTAGTTGCTCAGAAGTACAGGTGGCAAAGGAAAGTTCAAACTCATTGCTAGCATCTGAAATTAGAGCAGTCTGGCTGTGGACCATGCCTTTTAACTTGTGGGGTATGTACTAATTCCATATGGTAAGTGTAAAAATTGAATTACTGTATTGCAAAAGACAATAAAAGTAATGAAAGTCAGAGAACAGGAAGAGACTTCTAGAATGAAAATGTATATAAGTGAATGAAGAGATCCATAAATGTATACCCAGAAGATCATATGTTTAAAGGACAAGTAAAGATGGAAAAGCCAGTCAAGCAGACGGAGAAGGTAACTATTGTTAGTGGTAGAAGGAAAGGAACTATTACTGAGGTAGGAAGAAAATAAGGAGAAGGTATTACACCATAAAAATAGTATATTAAAATATTTCAAGAAGGAAAGAAGGTTAATCTCTGAGAAACTAATAAGAAGGTAAATAGCAGCTGATGAGTAGAGGTGCCCGCCTGGAGATCGTTGCTCACGAAATAGTCATACCAAGTGAAATAGTCATACTAATTACAATAATAAGTATCATGGTAGCTAACATTTAATGAGTACTTATTATAGGCCAAACTCTCCTTTAAGTAACTTAGCTTAGGGTATTGATTCATTTGATATTCACAACACTGTAAGCTAGGTTCTATTACATTTCCTATTTTAATGACTATTGTTAAATTGTAGTGAATTGAGGAAAACCTATGAAATGAAAAATGTGTCTATAAATAACTCTTTGAATAAAGTTTTCTATAAAGGAAAGTATAAGAATATAATGATATGGTAATAAGGTAGTAGGTGTGACAATATAGATAAGCTAAAAGCATAGGAAATGTAAGTCCAAAAGTGGGGCAGATAAAATCGAAGGCACTATTATTATTGGAGGCAATATTATTTTTAATGAATACTAGTAAAGGAATTGGTAGTGACTGATGTATACAAAAATAGCTGCAAACAATTTTTTGCAGTAGATTGTGATAAAAATCTTACACAGGGTTACTGTATATATGAGACTGAAGTAGAAATGTTACTGAATTCTAAACTTTACCTATATTTGTCATAAGATCTTGTTTGGCATGTAAGCAAAAATGTCTTCTGTTGAAAGTGCATTTTTAGCCAACACTTAATACAATTGTAGGGCTATGTATGTAATAAAATTTTAGCATTTGTTGAAAACAAATATTTATATGGGTTTGTCAATTCATAGTAAACATTTCTATACATGCATTATTTACCTTAAGCACATTATCTTCTTTAAACGGCAAATCCACTTTAGAATAAGATGTTATTTTCTAGTTTTCTGGACTTTACTGAGCAGTTTCTTACATACATGTACACACAAAAGCAAACCACATTCACAACTATTTGGAGAAGACAAGACTAACTAGTCTTCTCCAGTGCTGGAACTTATTAATCTTCCAGCACGTGTTTGAGATAAGAAAGACTTTAGCAGTTTCTATAACATGTTCAAATGTAATTTGGTTAGTTTGCGGTAAAGTTGAAACTACTCCAGTTGTTTTTATGCTAGTGTATACACTAATCTTTTCCCAACTATGAGTTCTTCTTATTGCAAATTAAAAATATGTGTAGATTCGTGTTACAATTCTACAGCTGTGAGGCTTTTAAATAGAGTACATGTGAGGAAGAGTGAGTTACTGACTAAATGAGTGATTGCTGTTGTGCAGACAGACTCATGAAATGGGAGGTACCTCTTAGTCACTTTGATTTTCACCTTTGTTCCTCTGCCTGTGGCTTGCTAGCAATCAGTCACATTCGCTTTCTTTCTTGAGAAATATATTGTTGTTGCCCTTCAGCTCTTTCTTCATAGCTTGGAAACCCCAGGAGACATTTAAAAAAGAAAGATCAATCTGGCTTTTAGAATGTTAGAAGATTGCATTAACCCCTGACATACATTGGGATCATAGCACATGGCAATGAACCTCTCAATCCTAAAGCTTAAAAGCTGGCCTTTTTAAAGAACATATGATCCTGATCCAAGTCAATCTGTTCATCCCCATCACAACTTTTCTCACATAATAATCCATTTGAACCCACTGAGTGGCCAAGTGAATCTGCAGATATGAAATCCACAAGGTACACACAAAATAATCTGCCTGTGTTGTGGCTCTGCAGCCATGCAATTGTACATCACCTGCAAAGGTAATCTCAACACAACCACCTGGCAGCCACCTATACCTTATTCATTGTATGTGGATCAGATAGCACTGAGCTCTAGGTAAGTTCAGTGGGACAAAAAAAATTAAAAAATAAAAATTTGAGGCAAACAGAACCAGGTTCCCCAAGCACAAATTTATATTTCCTAAATAACGCATGTATACTGCAGAAAAAAAGAAGTTTATACAGTATTTATACAATTTATTTACATGGTTCTTCAAGGGAAAACCTTCTGAATGATAGCACAGCTGGCAAAAGTTAGGCTACATTGGAAAATAAGTTTGAAAGATTCGATTCCGGAGTGTATTTTGTCCTTAGAATACATTTCAAAGCAATAAGGTTTGCCACAGTCCATTTCAAAGATTTCCTTAAACCCTTTAAACTCCTGTCAATATAATAACAAAGAATGAATGAATAAAGAGATAAACAAGTGAGTTTGAGTCCTTTTGAGTTGGAAAAGTGTTCTGTAATAGAGAGAGCTAATAAGCAATGAGGTTACAGCTTCACAAAAACACCTTTCTCTTGTTTTCTGAGTCATAATCATGTGGTACTTAGGTAGCCTATATAATACTGAACATAAAGAAACACTTTAGCTGCTGTTGTCAAAAAACAGAGAAAATATTATAATGCTGTATGTAATACTCAGATTCCAGGAAATAATTCTTAATAATATCAGCATGCATGGAAGACAGAGTTGTTGCACTGCTTGGCCATTTCCATTAATTTGAAATGCAAGAAGACTGAGTATGACAAGCGATTTATAGAGACGTAAGTCCTCTTTAGAAATCAACTTTCCTGTATTATTTATGGTTCATGTTGTTCCTGGCTCAATAATATGTGAAGTGTATGCAGTTTTTTGAAGTGTAGTCAATTCATCCCCTGCAGATCTTTTTGTGGTCTATTTGATAAGGAGCCCTTTGAAATACTGGATTTCTGGTTGCTCTGAGCCATTCTTGATTTTAGTGCCCAGAATAAGCACAACTACAAATATGAAGCATCGTCCTCAGAATTCTGGCTTATTATAAAAATCACACATGTCCATGGCAGAAATTTAGAAGATATGTATAAATAAAATTATCTGTATTCTCTAAGATGTTGATTCAACTCTTCCTCATATTTTTGCTATAAATATATACATTTCTATTAATATACAATATGAACAATGTATACTTATGACTAAGTGCAACATTAAGGGCAAATGTTATAATTTGTTCTGTTTATTTTTTAACAGTATACAATCTAATATGTCACTTAAATCTTTAAAAAACTAATGTATCAGTAAATGATAAACGCCTAGGCATGTGAGCAAGCAAACGGGTAATACAAATATAGAAATTGCTTAGGAGGCAAAAGTAGGATACTCTGAAAAGGGGATCTCTGACCAGACCATTAGCAATGAAGAGAATAATGCTTTTAGATAGTTATTTGAAGTTAATAAAGTTATATGCTATACAATGAAAGTTTTGGATCTAACATTATAAATGGTACAATAAAACTACATGCTATGTATGTCTTAATGATGGAAATAGTGAGAAAATGGTAAAGAGGTAGAAAATATGTTGATAAAGAAATAAACTGAAAAAATCCCGCACAGTATGCATATAATCTGCCATCAGAAAAATAGATGTATAGTGTTTGTTAAAACTTCAGGAGGCATCGATGTCTCAGAATTTCTAAGAGGGTAGTGGTAACTTGAAACTGTTAGCAAGTGCCATGGATTTGCATAAAAATGTGAGAGTAATGGAGGAGGCAACATTAACACATCTTTTTACTACACGGAAGAATGCTGAATATTTGTGAAAATAATTAAAAGTATGTGATATTTCTCTGAACAGATCACCAGCACTGATGAAATTGGTGTATTATAAAATTTATGATAGCAATGTTCAAGCTAATTATTTTGGGGTCACTGCTTCAGTTGATTTCCAGAAATATTCCATAATTCTCTAGAATCCTAAACATTTTTCCTTTATGGATAGGAAAAATTAAATTCTTGTTTTAAATTAAATTTTTTTAAAAAATGAGTATCTTTCCTTATTGGGGACATAATTAAAATGTATTCAATTGATTAAACAGAATATGATTTAACAGAAAAATTACATCGAAAGTTTTGCTAAATCTGTGCAATGCTCTTACTCGTCACTTCATGTTAATCTAATGTTTGATATCCTATTTCTTTTAAGCAAGATTTTATTCCTTTATGAATCAAAATATGATTCATGCATCCAAGATCTACTCAAAATGATATATGTTTAACCATATAACAGATTTAATTAATAATTCTAATTTTTACATTGAAATAATTTTTATAGTAACAAAATGAAACAATTTATAAATAAAATGATCGATGCACACTTCATTAAACATATTGGAAATTGTAAAATGAGACCACGTTTAGTATTTAAGCTTTCACATCAGTGGCAAATAATTAAAACATTGAAATATCCACACAACTTTAAGGTTGTGCTTTAAGTCAGTTCAAAACCCCTATCTACCAGATGCATGCTCTAAGGAATTATCAGAAAAATGCTTCAAAGTGTGGCTAGCATCCCTGAGTGATGATGTGGCATAAAATAAAGTTACGGGAATAAATATGAGGCTAACTCCAAAACACTTGAGCAGTTCCTTATTCCAGGCTTCAAACATCCCTGATGAGGCAATGGAAATCAATCATTTCCTCAGCATGAAGCTTGACCTTCAGAAAAGGGTGGAAATGATTTCCTGCAACTTTATAAAGAGGTGCAAAGAGACCTTCATTAATAGTCTACTCAGCTTATGTCATGTTTTTTACCAAAGTGATCTTGAAAGAACCTTCAAAGAAACAGAGATCAGAATCTGATTAAAATAGTATTTGATTAGCCATCCTTGACTCAGCCTTTCCAAAATTTCCACTAAAATATACAAATAAAGACACAGAAAGAGATGAAATAGCATCATAATAGTAAGAAATAAGCTGCCAATGCTTTCACTACACTTTTTAAGGGAATTTTACTAATTCATGACCTATAGAGACTAATAAAGAATTACAACTCTTAGGAAACTCATGATTCAATGCCAGAAAGAAGGTGGAAAATCCACTCTTCTCCCACTCCAAGAATCCTAATTCAAAGGCTCATAACAGCATTTTTTCTATATGTACAGCCAAAATTATCTACCAAGTGCATATCAAAACATATATTCCTGAGCCCAATACAGTAACTTTTAAATAAAAATACTTTGGTGTAGATCTTAGAAATAAGCATTAAGAGTGATCTTTCAGCACATTAACATTTGAAAACCACTACCCTATATAATAAAAAGTCTTAGAATTAAAAGTTAGCAAAAAAACATAGTATCCATACAAACTCCCACAGGATTATAACAGAATTAACATTTTTGTTGGATTTTCCCTATCTGCGATTATCTTGTAGCCCTCAGATTTTATATATATATGTATGTGTGTGTATATATATAATGTATATATAAAATCATAAACAGATATATAATAGATTTATATATAAAATCCATTATGTATATAAGCTTTATATAAAAATCCTATACAGATATATAGTGTTTTTTTTTTTTTTTTTTGAGATGGAGTTTCGCTCTTGTTACCCAGGCTGGGGTGCAATGGCACGATGTCAGCTCACCGCAACCCCCGCCTCCTGGGTTCAGGCAATTCTCCTCTCAGCCTCCTGAGTAGCTGGGATTACAGGCACGTGCCTCCATGCCCAGCTAATTTTTTGTATTTTTAGTAGAGATGGGGTTTCACCATGTTGGCCAGGATGGTCTCGATGTCTTGACCTCGTGATCCACCCGCTTCGGCCTCCCAAAGTGCTGGGATTACAGGCTGAGCCACCGCGCCTGGCCCCAGATATATAGTATTTTTAACAAAGAAATTCTCTGTTAATGTCATTGAGATTCAATGAGGAATCATCTTATTTTTCACTAATTCCAGGTAAAACCTGGCCATCAAGTCCCCGGAAATAATTAACTTCATATTAAGTTATGGAAAATAAATAAAGATTAAAAGATAATCGGAAATTATGTGCCCTGACAGAAGATACACATTTGTCGGAGGTCAGTTTAAGACCCGGAGTAGGAATTTCTTATCATGCAAGCTAGTGACCCAGGGCTTTTCTCAGTCACTTTGCCAACCAGGGACCTCCATAGCTGGCTGGTGACACCCCCACACCGCCTGGGCCTTGCTCAGCTGGACCTGATGCTAGAGATACCCCGCCCACTTGACCCATCTGTGTTATAACTTGTACCTGTGTTTGGCATTTCCTGAACTTTGTCCTGAATCCAAGAAGAATGAGGATATGCCGACAGTTTGAAGGGTGAGGAGGGTGGAGAATAATTTTATTGGGTGACAGAACATTTCTAAGTGGAGAGGGGATGCAGAGATGACCCCTCACCCACACAGTCAGGTGGTTTCTCTCCCAGTGTGGCTGAATCCAGGGCTTTTTGGGGCTCAGAATAGGAGAGTGCATGCTGATTGGTTTGTGAGTATGCAAAAAGGGTTAAAGCAAAGGCATCACTTACAGGTGGTGCAACAGTGTGGAAAAACAATTAGGAAATGGTAGGTATATGTAAAACAGGTGAAGAGTGGTAATCAATCAGAGGAAAGCATATGAATCAGAAAGACAGGTGCTCAATCCAGTCTTTGGGATTCACTTGTAGTGTGCCTTTCAGGCTTTAAATTGTCTTCAGCTTAGAGGTGGGATTCCACTGGGGACCCATCTCTGTCTGTCTAGGCATTTGCTTGCTTCCTGTCGCTGTCAGTAAAAGGTGAGTTAGTGTTGGTTCTGCTCAGACTAACAAAGTAAGAAGAGTAAGTCCTCCCTTAACTTTGTAAAAAAGTTATTTCCCCCATTTTAGTCATGGGAAAAATATATAAAATCTACGTAATCAATGAATTTTTAAAATCAATTTACTGTGGTCACAGACTATGAATACTCATCATGAGAGCTAGGACTCTGGGATCTTCTTATTTAGGTCATATCTGTACACTTTCCACTATGACCCTGTTTGTTCACTGAAAGCACTCATCATGAAAACTCATCAATATAAAAAGTCTTAGTAGGACCAAGTGCAAACTAAACTGAAAATCATGTTTGCATAGTTCACCTGCAACTTATCAATGCAGTTCAGAATAAAGTATGTCAAACCAGCTTATAAAATTAGGGGCATCTGAAGGCATTTTGAATAAAAGTGTTCACTGAGACACCCTTAGGAATGAACCATCCCAATGGGGATGCTTCTGATGAAATGTTTCTGAGTAGGGTTCAGTCAGTCAATGATATAAAGCAGTTGGAATGTTTCTGTTAAGGTTAACTAGACGTAACACTAGTTTGTAGAAGGGAAATCATCCAGATTAGTCAATGACAGGTTATGCTGTTATAGCTGAGAGCAGCATCTCCCTTTGGTTGGCACTGAAACCAAAAGAACCAGGAGGACATCTAGAAGGAATGTATGATAAATAAATGTAAATTTTTAAAAACATACCAAAAACAAAAACTCTATATTTGATAACAGTACTGAAGAAGTAAAGCAGTTTTATTTTCTTTATTATCATGTGAATATTTTCAACAAGCATCTCCAATAGTATCTTTGGATCAATTCAACTAATCACTTGGGAATCAGAAGTAGAAACGTTTAAACGAGTTTACCTCCATGGGTAAGAAGATTTGTATTCATGAAAGACATGTAACTGCGATGAATTATATGTTTTCTCAGACTGGTTCAAGCATTGTCTGAATATAAAATAGGCTCAAAATTGGTGCCTCTTAAATGTAAGTTGGATTCTCTTCACTATAGAAAGACCTCATAAATCTGTGTGTGTGTGAGATTAGTAACTGGGAGTGCATAATAAGTACCTGCATGAATAAAAAAGAAATATAATTATGGGGAGTAGGCAGAAAAGGCAGAAATACTTGTAAGGAATTAGGACAATGACTAGGTTTAGAACAGCGCAAACTTTTCACACCCCTTCCACTTGTAGTGCAACCTATGATGCATCAGTGAAAAAGTGGATGGAGAACTATGTGATAATTTAAAGGCAAGGTCTATCGCTGTAACTGCTTTGAATGCTCTTAAATATGTTCTGATGAATTTTCAGCTCCAGGGTTTAAATGCATTACTCTGGATATAAATTATAGATATATCTATAAAATATAAATATTTATTTAAATGTAAATTAGTCGGGGAAGTAAAGAACACTTTCCAGGAGGAGGTACAATTTAGATTTTTCCTTGAAAAAAAATCAGTAAGATTTCAACATGAAAGGTTGACAAATTTAAGAAAATGGAAACAATACAATCAAATCCGTGAATAAGGAAAGAATAGGGCCTATACAGGCAATTCTGAATGGGGAGAAATATGGGGTAAGGCTAAATGTGTGGTTGCAGGATCTTCTGTAAGAGATTTAATCCACTGAGGGAAAGGCATCAAAGGTCAAAGCCACTGGAGACATGCAAACGACCTTCACAGGTTACAACTTACAGGCACCAGCTGCCCTCAGAAGGCAGTCAGCCAGGTACTGTATACTTAAGAAAACCTACAAGATTAGTTGGCCAAAACGGTTCAATGGAAGCATCCTGCAAAACAGATGCAGAGACCGGAGTTGAACAAGGAAGGAGAGTCATTTTAGCCAGACATAACAAGACAAAAAATAGGAACCAGAGTGAAAATGTATATGGTACAAATTGGGTGTGGGACAGAGAGAAGTTCTCTGGGCAATGAGCTGACCAGAAAAGATCGGTGTAACCATGACATACACCTCTTTTTTGGCTTGTTTATCTTGTATATCCTAATGTGACTCTATTTAAGGATTCTTGGAAAAATTCTTTGGAATATCATGTTATTTCTCTTCACATGATATTTTAATGACTCTCTATATATTTCTGGTTTCAGATTCATGAAAACTCTGAAATTGGAGTGACGGTGACCTAATGACTATAATGTAATTATTGCTATAGTATTGAGTTAATTTGATTTCAGAATAATACAAGGGATAGTTTCTATCTACTCAATAAGAATTTAATGCAATTTCGTCAGTGATTATAACTGATATAAGACCAACATATGTAATCAGTTTGAGCCTGGGAACATTAATCAGGGGAGAATTCTTATTTTATCACAAAATACTTTATCAACCCTCAGATTCTCTAAATTTTACAACTTTGTTTTCCCTTCCTTTGTATAGAAATCTTTACAGTGATTTGTCAACACATTACATCATTCTCCAGTTTCAGTCAATAACAGCGGTCGACCTATCACATTTCTCAACCCTGTTTTCCAAACTTGCCTATCTCTCTCCTCCAGCAACATCCTTATTATGAACCACTATGTTTTTATTTTTAAGAATTGACTTCTTTTTTTTGCATTGTATTACATTTTTATTGTAGTAGAATATCCATAATATAAAATTTACCATTTTAATCATTTTAAGTGTATAGTTCAATACCATTAAATACATTCACCTCGTGGTGCAATAATCAGCACCATCTCCAGAATTTTTTTAATCATTCCAAATTCTGTACTCATTCAATAATAATTTCTCATTCCTTCATCCCAGTTGTTCCTAAATTATTTCTTATTTTCTGTCTCTGTGAGTTTACCTATCTAAGTTCCTCATGTAAGTGGAATCACACAGTATTGTCCTTTTGTGTCTGGCTATTTTACTTAACAAAATGTCCTCAAAGTTTATCCATGCTGTAGCATGTGGCAGAATTTTACTCCTTTCAAAGACTGAATAACATTCTACTGTATGTATACATAAAATATTCTACTGCATATATATATATAGATAGATATAGATATATATCTCATATTGTGTTCTTCCATTTATCTTTCAATGGGCATGTGAACTGTTTCCATATTTTGACTATTGCATTGCATTTTTATTACACATATTGCATTAGACAATATGGTCTATATTATATGTGATTTATTAAGGTCTCTTTGGCCTAGTAATATCATTTTATTATTATTATTATACTTTAAGTTCTGGGATAATGTGCAGATCGTGAGGATTTTTGCATAGGTATACACATGCCATGGTGGTTTGCTGCATCCATTCCCCCATAACCTACATTAGATATTTCTCCTAATGTTATCCCTCCCCAATCTCCCCACCCCCCTAGCCCCCTCACCCCCAACAGGCACCAGTGTGTGATGGTCCCCTCCCTGTGTCTATGTGTTCTCATTGTTCAACACCCACTTATGAGTGAGAATATGCAGTGTTTGGTTTTCTGTTCTTGTGTCACTTTGCTGAGAATGATGGTTTTCAGATTCATCCATGTCCCTGAAAAGAACATGAGCTCATCCTTTTTTATGGCTGCATAGTATTCCATGGTGTATAGGTGCTACATTTTCTTTATCCAGTCTATCATTGATGGGCATTTGGGTTGGTTCCAAGTCTTTGCAATTGTGAACAGTGCTGTAATGAACATACATGTGCATGTGTCTTTATAATAGAATGATTTATAATACTTGGGTATATACCCAGTAATGGGATTGCTGGGTCAAATAGAATTTCTATTTCTAGGCCTTGAGGAATTGCCACACTGTCTTCCACAATGGTTGAACTAATTTACATTCCCACCAACAGTGTAAAAGTGTTCCTATTTCTCCACATCCTCTCTAGCATCTGTTGTCTCCAGACATTTTAATTATCGCCATTGTAACTGGCATGAGATGGTATCTCAATGTGGTTTTGATTTGCATTTCTCTAATGACCAGTGATGATGAGCTTTTTTTCATGTTTATTGGATGCATAAATGTCTTCTTTTGAGAAGTGTCTGTTCATATTCTTCAACCACTTTTTGAAGGGTTGTTTTTCTCTTGGAAATTTGTTTAAGTTCTTTGTAGATTTTGTATATTAGCCCTTTGTCAGATGGGTAGATTGCAAAAATTTTTTCCCATTCTATTGGTTGCCAGTTCACTCTAATGATTGTTTCTTTTGTTGTTCGGAAGTTCTTGAATTTTTTTTAGATCCCATTTGTCTATTTTGGCTTTTGTTGCCATTGCATTTGGTGTTTTAGTCATGAAGTCTTTGCCCATGCCTATGTCCTAAATGGTATTGCCTAGGTTTTCTTCTAGAGTTTTTATGGTGTTAGGTCTTATGTTTAAATCTTTAATCCATCTGGAGTTAAATTTTGTATAAGGTGTAGGGAAGGGGTCCAATTTCAGCTTTCTGCATATGGCTAGCCAGTTTTCCCAACACCATTAATTAAACAGGAAATCCTTTCCCCATTGCTTGTTTTTGTCAGGTTTGTCAAAGATCAGATGATTGCAGATGTGTGGCATTACTTCTGAGGCCTCTGTTTTATTCCATTGGTCTATATCTCTGTTTTGGGACCAATACCATGCTGTTTTGATTACTGTGCCTTGTAGTATAGTTTGAAGTCAGGTATCATGATGCCTCCAGCTTTGTTTTTACTGCTTAGAATATCATTATTTTTAGTTAAGATTGAATGTATACTTAAAGAGATTGTGAATTCTGTATTCAGAATCCACAGGACGTGGACGTTTTTGGAGTAACTGTAGTAATCAAATAGTTAACTGCAGACTGAGGGGAGCTGGGAGGAGGTGGAGTTGGAGATTGGATACAAGTTTCAAGGGGAACTTTGAATTTTCTGCATATTTGAATCCATTTTTTTCCATTAAGACATATTAATTATAGTCTGGAAAATAAAATGTGATTTTTTTCTTTGCAACTACTACATTCCAGTGCTACAGTCATATAGTCAGACTTGCTCATCCACCTTCAGGGTTTCTGTTTATCTCCTATACATATGGTTAAGCATCCCACACATAAGGATCTGAAAAAAAGTCTACAGTTCTGAAGTCTTAATTTTCTCCTATAGGATTTCTTCATTAGAAACATTTTATAATACTATCCCTTTTATTCCATTGGGCATCATATCATGAGAATAACAGCAAGTCTGTACTTCACACGTGAAATAATACCAGATTCTCATACATGTCATTTGATCAAAACATTGTGTACTCCAGGGAAATGTCTCAAGCTTTATCTTGTGTTCACAAAACTAGTATATTGCCCACAGATCTTCAGTCTCTGAATAGCATGGCAATATTATACAGGAACCTGCTGTTTATGCTAATTTAAGGCCATTGCTTGTGCTAGCCTCAGTTATCTTCCATAACTCAAAATTATGAGCAACCACATTCTGTTGTCTCATAGTTGTCTGATTTGTAGTTAAATATTTTCCTTGCCTTATAGTTACAAGGAAAGATACTGACCTTTAGAACCAGGTGAATTTGGCCTGTGGTAGAAGTTGTTAATTCCTAGATTAAGCAAGCATGAATTTTCAAACTATGACCATAGAACATTACAGAGCAATGTGGCACTCTAGGGAATGAAGGCAAGATTTGAAATCTCTGTATTTAAATAAAGGCCTTGTGGCTTCTGTACCTTGATCAAGTTAAATCACATGCCTGTAAATCATATTTTCATGCTTAGCATTATCAATTTACTTCCTATTTGACACTATGAAATGTGTCATGTTGAAAATTGGCATAATTCTAGCTGACATTGACCTGTGTCAACTGTGATTATCAGTCATACTTCAGTGATTAAGTCATTAGTGGGAAATGCCTAATTGCTATAATTTTATTTTAAAATAGTTACAGGTAAACTAACCCAGCTAAAATGGCAACCCCTTCTTTAAGTAAATCCTTATTTCTTAACTATTTACAAATGCCAACTAGAAAAACCAATATGGAAAGAGGGAAAGACAATTGGCTTCAGATTTAGAATTAAGAACCTATTACAAGATGTATTATGAACTTGCAAGACCTTGAACGAAGCATTTTATGTTACAAAATCTAAATTCCACGTTTAAAATGAGGATTGGATTGAACTATCTTTTAAGTCCTCTATAGTCCTAAAATATTCTGACTTTCAATCATTACTAGTATTGCATTTTTAAATTCAACAAGGATATACGATATATTCTATTACTTGAACATGGTTTATTTCTGCTAGAAGCTCTGCATTTTCTCAAAGATATGTCATTTTGATCATATTTTTATGCAAATTTTATGTCCATGTAGCAATTATTTTAATACAAATAGACACTCTGGGGATAGGATTCAAATGTTTATCAAATAGGTTTTCTTTTTTTAATTTGCCTGTTTGAATATAATATCCCTAAAGTTATTGCCGATCAAACAGCATCCAGCCAATTGATCAATGTCTAACACCTGATCCAAATAAACATCTGCCAAGGAACTTTTACTCAGAAGCAGCTGTAGAAGTTTTTATTTGTTTTTGTTGTTGTTTTGGCAATCTCTATTGGCATGGTAATAGAGGTATTTTTGTTTCAGGGTGATATTGACATTGACACATATCTACTTAAATAAATTAGCATTCTAATCTCTCATTGACATTTGGTTGGAATAACAAACTCATATGTCAGTGTGAACTGACCTAAGCAATTCCAGTAAAATCCATGAGCAATACAAGATGTACTGCTATGTGTGCATGCTACTAAAATGGAGTAGTGTTGGTCTGACATCCATTGCCCTACAGCTGATCCTTTGCATGTTCGTGTGCTGAATATTAAATCATAACACAGAACAAAACTACAGTTAAGTCAAGAGGAGAAAAGGAACCTTTTGTTGTTTTATTACTGTTTTATTATTTATGAAAATATGATTGCCGGCACTATTTCTAAAAGCTATTTTCAATGGAGAGTCTACAGAATAACTGCAAGTCCTTTTATTCAGTTTACAAGGCCATTCATGTTCTGACCTTGCCCAACTCTTTGACCTTGTTACCTTCTATTTCTTCATTTCTCATTTTATCACAACCACACTGATGTGTTTTATTTACGGTTTTCTGAATTCGTTTTGCTTTCATGCCTCTGAGCCTCCTTGCCATCCCCTCTGCCTGGCATGTTGTTCCTTTCTTGCTTACCTGGCAAACTCTTATTATCTCATAGTTTCAGCTCCAAGACTTCTTCATTCATCCACACTTTTCTTCAAGCAACATTTATTTGATGTGGATTCTGGGAATAGTCCTGAGAACTTATGATTAAATAAAGTAATCCAAACAAATATAAATAGCCTGAGAGTTCTATTGAGGGGAAGTATACAGTGTCATTGTTACCAGAAAGGGGTGCTTATCCAGACTCCAAGAGAAGGTTCTTGGATCTCTTGCAAGAAGGAATTTGAGAGAATTCATAAAGTGAAGGCAAATTTATTAGGAAAGTAAAGGAATCAAAGAATGGCTAGTCCAAATGGCTAGTCCAAGGCAGAGCAGCAGCATGGGCCACTGGTTGCTCATTTTTATGACTATTTCTTGATTATATGCTAAACAAAGGGTGCATTATTCATGCCTCCCCTTTTTAGACCATATAGGGTAACTTCCTGAAATTACCATGGCATTTGTAAGCTGTCATGGCACTGGTGAGAGTGTAGCAGTGAGGACAACTACCAAGGAAGGCAGGGAAGGCACAGTGGATGCTTTGGTATAGCACCCAGACATTCCCTTCAGGACTAAGACTGTCACTCACCTATCTGCTGGGAGTATTGGCAACCAGCAGCTCACAGCTGATAACGTATTTGAGAATTGCCCTCAACCTAAGGGAACTTATCTTGCCTAAATTAACAGTCCTCTTCCTGGGGCAGATCAGTGTGGAGTAGGAGGTTGCAAAGACCTGGCCCTTTGCATCAATCACTGGCCATTGCAACTCCCTATAGGATTATTGGAGGCCTCTGATGCAATGGCATCACAGTGCAATCTCTGCCCAATTCTTCTTCCCTCATACCTTTTCAGACTTGATCCTCAGAGCATTCTCTTTGTGTTGTTGTAGTTGTTGCTGTTGCTGTTTTAAAGCACCAAATTTTGGGGTGATTTGTTTCATAATAGTAAATAACTAATGCTTCTTCCCAAGTCCCTCTGGGGATTCAAACAACTAAGTTTTCTGCTTGTTCTTCTCCTTGTTTGGATCTATTAAGCATTCCCCATCCCAGTTTCTTGAAAGATAGGTTCTCATTCCTCTCATCCCTCTTGGCAAGGAGGATTTCAGTTACCTTATTAAATGCTTAAGTTCACATGGCTGGTAAGTGGCTTTGCTATTATTAAAACTGCAGTTGAATTCTTATGCTATATACTGGCTCACATGCCCTGGATAATGAAATTCAATTGAAGTACTTTAAACAAAGGCATGACTATTTCTAGTCAACAGTTGCTGAATATGGTAGTCAATGGCATTACACAAGAAAGATAAATTAGGTACAAAAAGATAAAGAAAGAAAAAAATGACCTTGAATGCAGTTGTAAAGCATGTCTATGTGTACATTTCATGTTTCAGGCCCCAATAAACAATAAGGATTTCCAAAATCCACTGATAAGCAGCGTTATGGTTAGAAAGACTATTGTTATCTTGAACTCCCTTTTTTAATGTTTTCTAAAATATTAGGAAAGCTGTCTATTCTGTTTTGGGAATCTTGATTGTAGTTAGGAAGTACAATGCCACTATTGCCAGTCTGACTGATTTAGGAAGGAACACATGCAGAGAAAGCTTTCTAAAAATTATGTTAAGTATGTCTGATTTTTGTGTCTAAGTTATCTGTTGGAACTCCCACCCACCTTTATTATTACCATTCCTGGCCAATTATGATATAAGCCTCTGTCCATTAAAAGCATTTCCATTGACTTTTGGATCAGGCAACATGGCTGTTTAAACTAACATGGCCTTCTTCCCTCTTGAACACAAGGAAACATTAGATAGAATAGAAACACAACAATAAAAATACAGAGAAATATAACAGAGTTTTTAAAAGAAAGAGAAAACATTTTATTTATCTTTCCTTTTTTAGACTTAATATATATATTTTCATTTTTGTTGCTGGCAAAATAAAAATGAAATCGAAAATGATGCTGTAGCAACTTGAGGAATTTTGTAAGATGAGGGCCTTACAATTTTATGAGGCTTCAACACATGTCTGGAGACAACAAATGTGGCCGTGGACCCATTTGAGGCAAACAGCTATGACTGAGGATCTTACATAAATCAGAACCTTAAAAGATCTGCCTGTTCACTGACAGAACTAAAGCAACAACCTACCCATAATCCAGAAACAAAGACAAGGAAATGTATCTCAACCTTGAAAGAGTTGAGTTCAGAGTTAAAAATAGCATGCACTCAAGAACAAGTTTCATGATCATATTTAGATTAACTCTATGCTTCAAGGACCCCAAACAAGAAATTAACATAAAAACAATTCTTGAATCATTGCAAGCCATAGGGAATCCAGCAAGAAGAAAAATGTAAAAATAGAGATGATGGGGAGGAAGGCAGCAAATGACACTGCCACATATGCACCTATGCAACAATCTTTCATGTTCTTCACATATACCCCAAAACCTAAAATGCAATTAAAAAAAAAAGAAAAAATAATAATAATTGGTTAATGAGGGGCACACGAATAAGGAAAATAATCTGTTCTAAAGGAGATTCTCCAGACATAAGAAGTAGAAGGATTAGTGTCTCTTGAAAAGCTAAATTAAAAGAAAATGTTAAAGAGAGTGTTAAATAAATATTTTTAAATTTAGATGAAGAAACTGATGTAACAAAAATAAACAGGAAAATGTGCAAAAGAAGATAATAGAATATCTAAAACTAAATGCTTAATATTTATTGAAATTATAAATTCAATGAAAGATTTAAATAGCACATTAGACACAGCAATTTCTGAACTGGAAAAAAAGATATCTAAGCACTTTACTAAGATGAAGAGCAAAGCACAAATACCTTGGAATAGAGGTCTGGTTAGTACTGAGTTAAAACATACATTGGCAAGGTAATAATTTCTACAAAACAGATTTTTTTGCACTATGATATCAACTAGTTGTGTTGATATCATAGTGTTAAATTTGCACTGTGGTATCAACACAACTAGTTGATAGCATGGTGCAAATTTCCAAGGCAGTCAATGTAATCCCACACACCATAAGGTCTGGAAGAAAGACCCCTGGCCAGTGTATTAACTACCTGAAATATGCAGTGACAAAGCATGAATGTTTTTTAGGTTCTGTATTACAAGGGCCTAATAGTAGTCTGCTAGGTACAAGAGTAGCTCAAGTTACAGACGTGCAGTAAATACTGTGTCCCTAACTAAAGTCTGATATTTGAAAAATGGTTGCTAGAAACACTGATTAATCTGCCTTAGCATATCCATCTTCATCAAAATTAGAAGCTATTCTGGTACAACTAAGGAAAGTAATTGATATTAACCATCACTGGGTTATATAAAAGAGTATCAGCATAATGCAGAGTCAAGAATCTTAAGAGTAAATGCAGAATTTAAAAAATGCTATTAGCTACATTTGCCCCCAAATTTCTCTAATTTTTTTTTTTTGGTAACAACAGCATTTCCCTATAGGTAGGGTCATTTTGCACATTAAATGTGTTAATATATGTAAGGCAGTACCAGCCATTTAGTAAGCTCTAAGTTATTTTTTTGTTGTTTCAAGACAGAGCCTCGCTCTTTCACCAGGTTGGAGTGCAGTCGTGCGAACTTCGCTCACTGCAACCTCCTGAGTTCAAGTGATTATGGTACCTCAGCCTCCCTAGTAGCTGGGACTACAGGTGCGCGCCACCACACCCAGCTAAATTTTGTATTTTAGTAGAGACAAGATGTCACCATGTTGGCCAGGATAATCTCAATATCTTGACCTCCTGATCTGCCGGCCTCAGTCTCCCAAAGTGCTGGGTAATATAGGTGTGAACCACCACTCCCAACTGCTCTAAATAATATGAAATATAATTCTCAAGATATCATCATCCTCATCATGAATTACCATTTAATTCTGAAGGTAAGAAATACTCTTTTGAATATGTATGTTCAGTAACTTGGCACATGGACCTGGTCAGCACTATTTACACCTTAATCACTGATGATCAGGTTTATATCTAGGACACAGAAGTTAAATTGTTATATAATGCATGCTACTCTGTGATGAAAGTCCTGTGAGAGTCGCTGAAACAGATGGGCAAAGCTTGTTTTCTGGGGAAATCTATAAGAATTGTTCCTGGAGAATTGAGAAAGGTTAGTTAATTCATGCAGAAACCTAAGACGTACATATGCAGAACAAATTAGTACAAGGGTCTGCCAAATATGTTTTTGTTTTCCTGCCTCAAGATAGAAAGTTCTATGTGACATTAAGGTATGTTCATCTCACTGTAAAGAACCATAATCACAGGCCTCATTTAGTGTCACTGAATCAGTGCATTGGGAAACCAAAGTCAATGTATAGACAAGGATAAAACACAGTGAAAATTTTCTGGAACATTCTAAACAGAAAAGATAGTCTAAGAAAGATGTTTTCCTAATATTTAAACTGATGCTGCTTAGGTAAGTTATTTTGATACATTTTTGGTCGTGATTTCTTATTGACTTATTTAGGATTTAATATTATACTTGACAACCATTTACAGTTTAATATTGAAGGTTATTTTCAGGATTCTTGTATCAGGTTTACACTATTATTATAAAACCATCATATAGTTTTCTGTATTTCTTCTTGCACTAGAAGAAAAATTATAGTACTGAAAACACTATATCAAATGAGAACGTTTAGTGTGTTTCCGAAGCCACTTGCTCAGAGTTTATCTCAATATTTCCTAGTGTATTTTTTCTATATCCATTATATACCGTTCTTTGAGTCAATTTAGAACAGGCTATTGCATAAAATCTATGATTTAAGATGCTTATTGTGTTAGTCAGGGTTCTCTAGTGTAACAGCCAATACCAGTAGAATGTGTGTACATACATATATGTAAAAGGATTTATTTTAAGGAATTGGCTTGCAATTGTGAGGACTCCAAAGGCCAAAATTTGTAAGGCAAGCCAGCAGGCTGGAAACTCAGGCAAAATTTCTATGTTATAGTCTTGAATTATTTTCTTTATTTAAAGTCAACTAGTTGTAGATGTTAAACACATCTACAAAATACCTTCACAGTAACTTTACAACATCTAGACTACTGTTTGACCAAACAACTGGTCACCATAGCCTAGCTAAGTTGACAAAAAAAATTTTAATCATCACATTTGTACCTAGTTTTTGGGCGTTTAATTGATGTAACTTTTGGGCGGGACTGTATCTGTTAGCCTAGGTTATGCTATAATAACTAATTACGTGGAGTGTCAGAGACAGATAAAAATGTATTTATTTCTCTCATGGCTACCCATCTTTCTTGAGTTGGCTACAGCATTTCTCCATGTCATCTTCATTTTAGGACCCAGGTTGCTATAGTAACCTCTCTATCTGGAAGCATTACCAGTCTTAAGCAGAAGGAGAAAATAAATGATGAATCCTAAGCTGGTTGTTAAGTTTTGCTTATGTCACTTGTATTCACAGTGCACTATCCACAGCATACCACATAGCCAAGTCTGATGTGAAGGTGGAAGACAGGACATAGCACCTTCTTGCCAGGCAGAGTTCAGCAGGTCACATGCTCAAACTTGCCATCAATAGAACAGGGATGTATAACCCCCACTTAAGAAAGGGGAAGAAAATAATGTGAAGAATAATACTGTCCGTCCTAAGTGCAATTTTTAACGTGTATAACCAAGTGTTCTTAAATTCAGATAGTTGATAGTTTTAACCTTCTGTAAAATTCCTAGTGAATATTCAAAATGCAAACAAGGACCTATGGGAAGCAACGTCAACTTCAATATTTTCCATTTTAATATGGAAAAAATATTTTTACTTTTATTAAGGTATGAACATGGTTAGTAGTTTTAAAGTGATTCTCCTACTTCCTTGTTTAGGTACTCATCAATTCTATAATTAGTAAGTTTAGTAAGTATGGCTTTATGGAATATAAACTATTCAAAATAAAGATATCAAATAATTATAGGTGTGGCAGTCTTCTCATCTCACCCCAACCTGATCCTCATTAATTATAATAGAACCGAGCATGGAAATGTAAAAATAAGGGGAAAAATTTACATTACCATTGAAAACTAGCAAAACTTTCCAAATTCTAGAAAATGTGAAGAATGCTTGCTGTATATAATATAGACTGTGACATTTTAGGAAATAGACCAGTAGGCAGCTTTCTACTCACTTTCTATGAAAGCAGCATGACCTCTCTGTGGTAAAGGGGGATTCTAGACTCCAGGGGGAATTCTACAATTTTGGACATGTGAGGTTGTAGATGAGAATAGCATATGTAAAATATAAAAAATATTTTGCTTGAAGATACTTTGTTACTGTAGAATATAGAATTTAGAGTATCTGAATTGATACAAGGACTGGGTCCACATCCTCAAACACAAAGGTGGTAATAACAATTGTGTCACTTTTATTCCTAAGCAACAAAACAATCTCTTTTAAAAGCATGAGAAAATAAAATAGACACAATTTTAGGAATTATTTTACTGTTCTAGGAAGAGTGAGTTCTAGAGGTTTACATCAAGAAGAATCACAGAATTATAAGAGTAGATGAGATTTTTCCAGAAGCAGCAAAAAGCAAAATGATTGCAGGGGGAGTACAAACATTATGACAGATAAATGCCCCCTATATCTCTTATTAAAGAAGGCTTATAAAATAATAAAGATGACCAACTCAATATAAAAATGGTCAAGAGAACATAACTTCACACACACACACACACACACACACACACACACACAGAGAGAGAGAGAGAGAGAGAGAGAGACGGAATAACAGACATCTCAATAGGAAATAGGTTTAGTGGTTGCCGTTACCATGGTCCCAAAGGAAAAGTGATTGGAATATTTCTCTTTGCTCCAGATTCTCCCTTGGATGAAATGATACAGTTATGCTTAGGTTGTTTCTGGTCTCATAGAGGTAAATCTACTTTCACCCTCACCAGAGTGAGTAATTTATCTACGGCATTTATCCAAATGGATAGAAAGAAATACCTTAGTCTCCACTCCTAGCAATTTTGTTCTCTGCTTCCAAATGGAATCCAGCTTTATTTTCAATCCATATGTAATTCTCGGCTTATGGCCCTCCCCTATATGTGTTTCAAGACCCCAAGCCCAAAGGCCTCCTGTATCTTTTCCCACCTCCCTGTGGGTTATGCACTTTCAGATACCATTTATTATTCTGGGCTTTCTGTTTCAGTTGTATAATACTTTTCCTTTCTGGATTTCAAGTATGGCTATCTACATGTGTGTAAATGTGTACTTTGATGCAAAATGATTATCTCTTGGTTGTGAGAGAGGAAGACTTTGGGTAAGACATCTTGACCTAAACTATCAGTACTCTTTGTATTATGTAAAGATGCTGTTATAGAACAAACGTTTTGTATTTTTTCTCTTGCTTTATTCTCTCTGCTGCCTATGGGAACTCTCAATGCTTCCAGATTTCCTGCCTCTACTCCCAGGTACCAGCTATTGTTTCCAAATTAGAATCCAAATTTTAAGTTGACTCCATTTGCAAGACCTTTTCCGCAGCTTTTCCAGACAGTGTATGCATTTTTTTTCCTTTTAGATCTTTTTACTTTATCTGGATATACTTGAGTGCAATATAAAGATTCAGGGGTTTCACCGATAAAAAACCTAAAGTTTACATTTTAACTGACTGCTCACATTTCTTAAATAAGTTGTAATACAGGGTATAGTTTGGCAGAAGACTGAAAAATGAAATATATTCAAGCTTACTAGTTGTGCAAGGAGATATATATCTTCCTAAGATGACTGAAATATAATATTAAGTATGGTGATGAGCTGTGTGCAGTCTAATGTAATGTGTTTCCCCAAGTAATATTTGATATATGGAAAGTACTCTAATTTTTTTAACATATCCATTATTAAAATATTTGTTGGATCCATAAGGTAATAACCAGAGAATAATAAATATTTGTTTAAACCCAATCTTCTTACTGTGCAAAGATGGAATGTGAAAATAGGAAACACATTGTGTAAAAGTTTTAAAATTACGTTGAATTCTGTATAGAAAAGAGATTATATATATTTATGCAGCTCATTAAAAATAAGAAAAAGCTACACACATTCAAGTGTCCCTGATTAGTGTATGTGGTATACTGTGTGAAAAGGTTGGCAAAGATAAATCCTGGATATTTTACAGATCTTCACTAGTCATCAATTATTATTCAGATCTAAAAGTTAGCAGAACTCACCCAGAAGGAGTGCCTGCGGGTTAGCACTATTCATGACCTCCCCTGGATATGTCTATCACAATTGTGATGCATTTACTCAACATGTTGATCCCTTTTTGTTTTAAAAGAACAAAATCTGGTCCTGGAACTAATAACCAAATTTTTTCTAGTAAGTGCTGACTAAATGTGTTTGAAGCTTATAAATATTCCTTTTATTTAAGCAACCAGGAGTTGAGATTTCTGGAAAAACAATACTCCAAAACAGCTTTTATCTTTGAGGTTGATTCCTTGTGTGATTCGCCTTCTTCCCTTGTAATATTATCCTGATACTGCCCAATTTTAAGAATAAAAAGACTTACCACTTAACCATACAGACTTGAGCTCATAAAAAAGTTTAGCAGAAAGTTGCATCCTCTGCTCCAAAACTTACAACTATGAAAATTGGTAGCCAGTTTGTCTCTGCTAAATACTAAAGCACATTTTTCTTCCCACTGTTATTTGGCGGGCCACTCTTGGTAACAATGAATGTAATTAGAAAGTTGCATTGGAAGTTAACCTGGGGTGGTGGCTCACACCTGTGATCTTAGCACTTTGGCGGCCAAGGCCCCAGGTTGTCAGCCAGACTAGAGTGACTAAAGAAACAGGGTCAGGAGAGATGAGCTGGTATTTCACCTGTTACACATTTGCATTATTAACTTTAATGTGCTGAAATTGTCAACAGTAAAAAGAAAATTGTTTTATCAGGTCAGGTTCATGTGATATCTATATGATACTGTCAAATAATTCAAAATTTTTCTGTTAAATCTAAAGTGTGATTATTTTCCGGGCATCTTGACAGTCTCAACCTATATTGATGATGTGTATGTGTGAGATTATTTTTCCACATTCATACTGACTTCTTGATAGAATAGTGCCTATCTAGAAGTCATTAACAAAGGGAAGAATGCCAATCTTTGAGAGAGTTCTTTGTGAAGAGATTGTTAACCCTGTAAATACCATATAATAGCCTAATAGGTCCAGGAGTGGCAACCTTCCACTCAGGGTCAAGTACTGTAAGATTGCACCATTTTTCTTCTGAACTGTCTCTCCCAAAAATTAAAACATATAACACATTCGGTTTGTTTTATAGATGGAAAGACTTAAATTGTGTTTTTTATCAAATATTGGAGTCAGAAGATATTCCATTAGGATCAATAATAGTATATAGTAAAAACCCCATAGTTTATTAGAAAACTATAAATCTGAAAGAAATGACTTTGCATTATTGTATATTCTTCTCAGTGACTGTTTTACTTTATTTTCTTCCTAAAGGAATAGGTTCCTCTGAATAATGTTGGAAGCAAGACAAATGAGCAACCATTGTCTGAATTTTAAAAATCTAAATAAGATAGGTGTCCTAGTCTGTTTATCTTGCTGTAAAGGAATAGCTGAGACTGGGTGATTTATAAAGAAAGAAGGTTTATTTGGCTTATGGTTCTGGAATCTGTACAAGAAGAATGGTATCAACATCTGATGAGGGCCTCAGGCTGTCCATTCGTGGTAGAAGTTGAAAGGAAGCCGGTATTAGATATTACTTGGTGAGAGAATGGAAGAAAGAGATAAGGCAGGGAGGTGCCAGGCTCTTTTTAATAACCAGCTCTGGTAGCAACTATTAGAGGGAGAACTCACTCAGTACCTCGAGGAAGGTACCATACCAGTGATGAGGCATCCACCCCCACCAAGCCAAAGACCTCCCACTGTGTTCCATCACCAACAGTAGAAATCAAATTTCAACAAGAGGTTTGGAGGGTTACATTTCTAAATTATAGCCAAAGGAAATCAGGGTAATGACACTGGAATCAAACTGAACAGTTATAGAATTATGAACATGAATTCAATTGGATGAATTAAAAACATTAAAACAGTTTGTGTCCTAAAAATAAGCAGCTTTTAAGACATAAAAATAATCAGTAGCATAAAAATTTTATTTTTATAATTATTAGGTTTAGATTCTCTGTCATAGAAGTCCAAAAGCAGTCATGCATTGAATGGGAAAAATGACTATAAATGCAGAGAGAGATTAAATACCTAAATTAAGACTTACTTGCCAAAAAGGAGATAACAGGCTAATAGAATTCTAGAATGTATTTTCTGGAAGGAACTTTAGAGTTTCCTCTTTAACTGTTATATTTTTGGCAAGCCACACAGCATATGTGTGAAGAAGAGTAATGCTAAGATGCCCCAAATCAGTTAATATTTTCACAATCATTTGATTGTGAAATTCAAAGTCATTTAGTATCATTTAAGCATGTTTTTATGGTTTCATCCAAAACCAAAATCAAATGGGGGTAAATATTTATTGAAAATGTTATGAAGAAAAAGTATGAGGAAAAAAACCTAGTGTTATTAATAACCAAATTTGATTTAAGTGGCAATTTCTGATGGCAGCTACTTGCAAATCAAATTAATAAAACAAATTTTATTCTGGTGCAATAACTCCACATAGGGATGCAAAATTGAGTTTCTCCTTTCTCGTGTATATATAAAACACAAATTACAAACCTTATCTGTATAGGAATTTATGTATTCAAATGAGTATATATCTATATAATATGCATATATATAATACATATACACACACACGTAAAACATCAGTCAGCATCAGATTTCTTTCCTTGCAGATAGCTGCTGGATCTTTGGGGAATACAGAACTTGCTTCCTTATAACAAAAAGAAAATCTCAAAGAGCAGCTTTTAAATGCTTTTGTTTCTGAGATATCACATCAAGCACCAAGAATTCTGTAAATACTATAGTTCACATTGTAGATGTTACCAATCCTTGCTGCCAAGGAATGAAATTATCTTATAAAAATTTCATTAAACTGAGACTTCCACATATTAAAAGAGTGATTAGAATTTTTTCTCAAGATCATTATGATGCCCAAATCTTACACATTATTATCTTTTGATATCTTTAGTGTTTTTTTATGGAAAATACAAAGTAAAACTGAGCATTTACCATTATATGAAACATTAAATAGCATACGATCTGATAATAGAACTTCTGATTATATAGAAATAATTTGCATAAACTGTAAACTTACTTTTTGAGAAGTGTATCTTAGGTTCTATATTGTAATGATAATTTTACTTTAAAGCCTGCATCAGGGGATGTGAATTCAAATGCTTTTCAGCAGGCAAGCAGGTAAAATTAATCCACAAGATATTAGAGATAGATGACAATCCAGTGGAGTAGTTACCATGGTCGAAGATAAAGTGCATTGATGTAAAGACCTTAAAAGAATTCTACCAATTAATGTTATTTAATAGAGTACTCATCCCCAAATCTAATATTATCAGTGGTCTCAGCTTGCCCTAAAAATTTTCAAAATAATTTCACATAAGTTATTTCATTTTAAACTTCACAGTCTTTTGATACGCAAGGTAGTTGATCCCCATTATCTAATAATAGGTGAGAAATTTCAGGCTTAAATATTTTGATTAACTTTCCAATAACGTTCTCTGAAATGATAGACATAGACTGTCACAGGCAATATAGATTGCTTCTGAGCTACGCTAGTCAACACTACACTGGCAGGCTCAGCAATCATGCCAATAGCCCTCATGGAATCTACTCTACTCTTTTTGGGCCAATGTCATTTTCTTTGGGTTGGAAGTGAAACAAACCTAATCAAAGAAAGAAAAAAAGTGAGATGAATTAAACTTTGTTCTCTCAAAATTCCTGTTACTAAAACACGTAGCAAGAAAACACTCCTCTGTTGTCCGTAAATCCTGACCAGGTGTAAAAGTGTAGAGACAATGATAGAATTCCATTTGCGAATGGAGCTGGGATTCAAAGGTACAGAATTTGATAATATAACTCTTCCTACCTAAGCTCCATGTAATTCCATCAGGTAAATATCTTGCCATGTTTTCATTGACTTTGCCATGGAAACATAGGTTATAAGAAAATTGACCTTACACTGACTGAAAGAAAACTAAGGAAACAAGAACTCCAAGTCCATGGGGTCCAGCACCGGGGTCAGAAGCAACCCGAAGAGCCACATGGCCATGTTCCACCAACCACCTAGCACTTTAAATGAATGGGTCCCTTTCCCCTTTTAGAGGATAACATGCAGACTGTGTAGCTTTTAATTAGAAGTTTTAATAAGAAAGGATTTACTAAAGTATGCACTCCTATTTCAGGTCATCATACACATATTCCAAAGACCTTCACTAGCTTTTTAATAATTAAGACACCAAACCACTATCCATATGGGAGAAAAAAATACAACATACTTATTCAAAAATAAATTACACACGAAAATTTTAATTATTGTTATGACCACTCAGAATCCCAAAACATATGATTCAACAGCAATATCCTATGAAATCAAGAACAAGAGATTTCCTATTCCACTGTGTTTTTCACAGGCAATTTGTTGGTTTGGCTAACAATATTATAAGCCCCTACAGAAAATGAATTAACATAAACATTGAGTTGATGTAATTACTTCAAGCCTCTCTGAGTAGACGTAGTCTAAAAGAAAAATGAAGGCTTATACAGAGAATGCCTTTGACATTCACTATTTTTAATTTACTTTTTGTATCTTTATTTGTCATAAATGTATTTAAGGAAAAGTAAAATCAGTAAATATAACAAATTCAAATCTTTATTCAATTATTTTATGCATATAAGGAATCAAGCCTATTTCATTTTCCATTTCATTTGTATGCTAAAACTGTGGTTTAATGTTAATAAATAAAATATACAATTTGATGTTTATAATGAAGTATTAAAAATATAAAATTCATTTTTCATATAAAATCCATATACATTATATGTATAATATTCAGTGAAATCTATTAATGCACTCATGCAAATAATATTTTTGATATAAAAACAAATATAATTTAGGAAACCCTAGAAAATATTTCTATGTAAAATCACTGTAATACATAGCATAATTTTCAATGGACAATATTAACAAAGACAATTAACATTATCTAAATAAATTTTCATTTTTGAGAAATAAGCATGATAAATATTTAGTAAAAATATTAATTTATTTCTCTTATTTTCAGATAAAGGTAAAAAGTTCTTGATATTGCTAAGTAATTTAGTTAAAAACAGCTTAATAAAAACAAAAATAGTTTCATGAATGAGTTGTATTAGTTCCAAATTTTATCTAAGTTAGTTAAATATAAAATATATTTGACAGGCCGGGCACGGTGGCTTATGCCTGTAATCCCAGCACTTTGGGAGGCCACAGATCACCAGAAGTGGGGAGTTCAAGACTAGCCTGACCAACATGGAGAAACCCTGTCTCTAAATCAGCCAGGCATGGTGGCACATACCTGCAATCCCAGATACTCGGGAGGCAGAGGCAGGAGAATCGCTTGAACCTGGGAAGCAGAGGTTGTGGTAAACCAAGATCGTGCCATTGCACTCCAGCCTGGGCAACAAGAGTGAAACTCCAGCTCAAAAAAAAAAAAAAGAAAAAAAATGTGTGTATATAGATAGATAGATAGATAGATAGATAGATATAGATATATCACAAAACAATTATCAAAAATGTCTCAAATATGCAACTACTTTTCAATTTTAAGTCCAGGAAAATTTTGTAATTAAAATTATTCTTTCAATTATTTACTCACTTTCTAAATTGTGCTCTATAAACTTGGGGGCTCTGATCAATACACATATACAAGAAAAAAATGAATTGTAAGAATCAAAGAGGTACTTCTTTTTCAATAATTTCAAGCAACTAAAGTTGGGGTCAGCTTTTATTCAAACAGCTTGAGTCATGGTTTCATTCCAAAGCAATCATGGCCAATGCTGTGGATGTGCTGATTGGCCAATCCAGGGTCACGTGGTCACCTGTAAAACTCTAAGGTGTATTAGGTCAAAACCAACAGTATAGACAGAATGTGCAAGGAAAATAGATGTCTACTAGAAAATCAAGATAATGCTCTGAGAAAAAGGGAGAAAGAGTCCTAGGCAGGCAAAGTCAACAGTATCTACCAAAAGCAACAAGATTTGACATGTCAATGTAGAGAACAGGGGAAAAAACTTAGCAAGTGCTATGCCTGAATGTTTGTGATCCTTAAAACTCATAGGTTGAAACTTAATTTCCACTGTAATGGTATTAAAAGATGACGCTTTTGGGAGGTGACTAGGTTATGAGGGTGGACCTCTCATGAATGGGACTAGTGCCCTTATAAAAGAGGCCCTAGACAGCTTGTCTCCCCACCTCCTGCCATGTGAGGACACAGTAAGAAGGTACCACCTATGAGGAAAGGGTCATCACCAGACACTGAATGTGCTAGTGCCTTGATTTTGAACTTCCTAGTCTCTAAAACTATGAGAAATAAATTTGTTTATAAATCACTAGTTTATGATTTTTTGTTGTAGTAGGATAAATGGACTAATACATTAGATACACAGACAAGAATTTATGTATTCCAGTCAGGGCCCAGTTGTAATTGAAATCTTGAACGTGTAAAGATTTTGTTTTCAAGACTTTGGTCAACAGAGTGGGCAAAAGTACAAAGAAGAGAAACGGGCCGTAGGGAAGAATCCTTGCCTTTGCCAGTTTTCACAAGCCGTCTGTATTCCTTGGCTTAGACTTCATTCTTTCGTTTTCAAAGCCAGCAGTATGATGACTCTCTGATCCTTATTACAAAGTTTTGTTTTTGAGTCAGGGTCTCGGTCTGTTGAGCAGGCTGGAGTGCACTGGCGCAATCTCAGCTCACTGTAGCCTCTTCCTCCCGGGTTCACGTGATCTCATGCCTAAGCCTCCCTAGTGACTGAGTCTACAGGGATATGGCACCACATGGGCTCAACTAACTTTCGTATTTTTAGTAGAGACAGGGTTTCACTGTGTTGCTCAGGCTGAAAAGACTCTAGTTTTTAGTTGAGAAGACCTACGAAAATGAAGCCAAAATAAGAATAAATAAAATAACTTAGGAACTGATTTTTACCTCCTGCTTAAATTAAGATGAAGTGGGTAAATAGGAAAAGAAGGTAGGAGTAGGGTAAGAAAAAGAAGTGAGAGTCAATAGTACTAAATTTTTCCTAGTGGGGAGGTAGGCTCACAGGGACTGGTTTGAGAAAGCAGGCTTTAGTTCTCCCCTCAACGTTTCGGCTGCCAGTGACAGGAGTCATGAGAAGGAGTAAACCTAAATGGAACTAGTTGGGGAATCAGATTCAAATTATAGTCACTTCTAGATAAGTTAGTATTTTTGTACTTCAAGTATTTGATTATGAAATATATATAGCTAGGTTTATTTTGTGTATTCTGATTCAAATATTTTGTATAACTTTTAGATTTTTTTCTCTTTTTGACCTGAAGTCTCGCTCTGTCACCCAGGCTGGAGTGCAGTGGTGCAATTCCGGCTCACTGCAACCTCCGCCTCCCAGGTTCAAGCAATTCTCCTGCCTCAGCCTCCCCAGTAGCTGATACTACAGGTGTGGGCCACCAGGCCAGTTAATTTTTTGTGCTTTTAGTAGAGACGGGGTTTCACCATGTTAGCCAGGATGGTCTCAATCTCCTGATTTCATAATCCATCCCCCTAAGCCTCCCAAAGTACTGGGTTTACAGGCGTGAGCCACCGTGGCCTGGCTGTGATTTTGTTCTATAGTTATTCATGTTTAAATGAGAACAAACCTAAAGAAGCAGCCTAGTGTTTCTCCATATCCCCAGAAACAGTGTAAGTGAATACTTCTTGTAGCCCCTCCTGTGTTTTATATAAAATAATTTATTTAAGACATAGGTTCTGTATTACATGTATAGGCATGCAGTAGTCTAAAGTAAGTTGGGTAATTTCAGTCAAAAAAATTGGAGGTCTTTTTAGTTATATTTGTTTATGAATGTAAATTGTGACTATTTTTATTTTGAAGGGTTGCAGTAATTGGTAAATGTCCTCTAATAGATGAGGGTTCTTCTGATTCTGAATTTTTCATTTGCACTAGAATTAAATGACAACATTGCTGAGGAAGTACAGGCTGCGTATATTGTCAGCTTTGATATTTTCACTGCGTTTGCTGGTGCTAGACTTCACTACAGCAATGGCTTCTTGTAGACTGTATCTCATCTTTTCCATGGTCCAGTTTTGCCTCCATATCCCTTCCACCTCCAGGCAGGGATCTGTCTCTTGTTAGAATAATCTCACATTACTATTAAGAATCAGAGTCAAAGAAAGGATTAACCACACATTTTGTCCCCTAGCCATGTTACTACAGCCCTCATTTATCTAAATCAGTGTATATTTCAGGGGTTTTCTGAAAAGTCTTATAATTTCCTGCAGTACTGCACTACTGTCTCAGGACAGGGACTCGTGCATTTTCTCCTTGTGCCTTCTTTGATTTGGCTCAGTCTGAATTATCTGGAGCATGCGGTTGGCACTATTTCATAATGCCAGCCTTGGTAAAGGTTTTCATTTTTCCTTCTCTTAATTCTTTTTAGTTGTTTTGATCAACTTCTTCTATGTCATCTATTATACCACAGTCGCCCTCAGAATTCCCTACTGCATGTTTTCTCATCTTTAAAATATTTATATAGCCTACTAAGACAAGTCTAGGAAAACAAGCAAGCCTACAGGAAAGAGATTGGCAAGCTGCCGTAGCAATAGCATCTGGCAGTAGCAGCCAGCTGGGCTTACAGTGCTCTGGTAGAGAACATATCAATGTAAACTCCACAAAACTGAGAGCACAGTGGCTTCTTCAGCCTGCACCTACGGCCGAATCCCTATGCTACTGTAGTGTCCTGATGATTATAAGGCAGAATGTGCTGTTTGACCTGAAACAGTTGCATTTAACACATTACCACATACACGAACTGCAGGAGGAAGATACTTATCTGTGCTCAGGAAAAAGCAAGCTTGGGGAAATGCAGTAAACCTTGGGTGACGTAATTTTAAAGCTTCAGGGGGGCAACCCAGAGCAATAAACTGAGTTCCCTAATCATTTACCATCTTGCTATAATCACCTTTGCGGTGATCCCTCGTGATAAATCAGGAAAGTCGGCTAAGGCAGCCACTCCTGGGGAAGACAAGATTAATACCAGAGCTTCACAAGTAAATGAACCCATTCATAGGATGAAAACCTCCTTCCACACTGGAAAATAATGAACATTCAAGAAATTAGAGAACTATGCAAGTCTTGGAGTAGAACAACGAGTTGATATTACCAGAAAAAAACAAAACAAAACATTTTTTTAAGGGAGAAAAGCATATTCAATCTTTTGATTTACCTTTCTGGAGAAGATGGTGTCTCTTTCACCCTGGAAAAAATGACAGAAAACTCCAAAGTGAAATCATTAAAATGTTGGCTTCACCTGCAAATCAGATTTTACGCACTCTGAATATACTTCCAGTGTATATACAGGTTATTGAATGCTTTTTGCCATGAAATTAGCTACGGCAATATACTTTATTATATAGGGAAATAAAATACAAAATAATCTTGGTTTTCCTATATAAACTATAAACTATGATCAAAGAACCTTGTTAGTTTATTCAGTTAAGCCTAGCAAGAAATTTTTCTTAATTTACTCATAAACATTGATAAATACTTATTTAGTATTTGCTTTACTCTAAGAACTCTTTAAGAGTTTGGGATATAGAGTTGAGTAAGAAATTGCTACAGAATATTTAGGTAACTGTCATAAGCTAATAATTACAAGTCAGGTAATAACTAACTGCTTCCAGCTGTGATAGGAAGCCTTACAGAGATGGCATATGGGCTGGTATAGTAAATTCTTAGAATTTTATGTTGCCTTGGCATCCATTTTAAGTATAACTTTAACTTTTTCATACTAGAAATAGGGCTCAGTCACCCTTGATTGTCTCTAACTCTTCCCCTTCTCCCAGTTCCTCAGTGTGGTCAGTCCAGGTATCTGCCTTATACAACTTCCTACAACCTACTTGACTGGTCCTGCTGACCCCCACACACCCCATGGATTATGTACATATGCCACAGCGACCTCCTCTCAGTTACGGTGTGACCTCCTGGAACTCATGCCTGGTTGCTTTAAACTCACCAATCAAAACTCCCCGTAGGAAACCTATTTGGATAAAGTCCTAGATGACAATAAAGGCCTTAACCTATAAATCTTTCTTTCTCTCCCGGCACTGGCTAACCTCTGTGTGTCCTTCAGGCATGCCATGTACCCACAGGGTTTGTAAGTAATGAAATATTTCTTTTCATCTTGTGTCTCTCCTAATCATTTAAAGAGTGTTCTCCATCTTAAAGATCTTATTACGTTGGTGCAAAAAGAATCGTGGTTTTTGAGGCCACATTATTTTTAATTAAAATAATCTTTTAATTAATAACTTTTGCACCAACCTAAATAAATTAAAACAGCTGGGTATAGAAGGGTAATTTGGAGTTCAGGGACAAAAGTGTATTTCAGGATTATGGCCAGAAGGAATAAACTTAGCAAAGGAAAGATATATAAAAACCTATGTTGAGTTCAGGGAACAGTGAATTCTTTGATGATACCAAAGTGTAGAGTACATGAGGGCAAGTGATATGAAATTGAAGTAAAAAGAGATCTCACATTTACTAATGAAGGTCTCTGTGCATCATACTAAGGAATGCCAATATTTTCTGACTGACAGATGACAACCATTGAATATTTTTAAGCCAAATACTGGCATGAGCAGATTGTCATTTGATAGTCATGTGAAAAAGAATAGGAAAAGGTGAGATTAACTTTAGAAATAAAATTTATCTAATTTCAATCTGTAAAAACATATTAAAACATGTTATCAGTGAAGTCTTATTTATTTAAATATTTTGGTTTTCCAATTTCAAAACAATCACATCCCTTCTTCATATTTAATTAAAGAATTTTCAAAGCTCGTTAATTATCCTATATCCAGAGACAAATCTGAAACATCCATGTCATTGATATTTTAAAAGTTTTCACCATTTTAACGTGATGTTACCTGCTTGTTGGTTCCTATTTGTATTAGAATTTTTCAGAGTCTCCATTTATAATTAAGCGTTTTTGCTAAGTGTAGTGGGGGTGGGTAAAGAAGAGGTTTATTTGTCTTCCGAAATCAAAATACAGTGATTTTTCTTCTTTGGATTGATTAGTCAAAATTTGAAAACCAATGATCTTATAAAGATAATCTCATCAGATGGACTCCCTGAAGACAAGCCCTTTAGAAATAGAGTGTTTTCAGGTTTGCTACTCATCTATATAAATAATTTTTCATTAATTAAATTTGATTTTTATTTTTCCCCAAATAGTTTTCCAAATTACAAGAATTAATTGAGACATAATTATAACAATACAAAAAGTTACACCAAGCAAAAGACAATATTCCCATCTGCCTGCTTTTAATTCTACCTTCTGTGATAATCAATATCCACAGTTGACATCTACTCAGTGTTTAGTAATTTTTAATTGTTTCTGAAATATTAAAGCATTGAAACTGAAAGCAATAGATAAAAACTACCTCTTTACTAAAGAAAGAAGAAAGAAAAGCTGAAAAGCAGATCTGAGCTTGCTAACCTGATCTTTCACCTTATATAAATAGCAGAAGTTTTAAAAAGAGTGTTCTGAGCAATGTTACCTTTATTAGGGAATATATCATCATTTCTCTTCCCTCCTCCCCTTGTAAGAGGGTGAAGAGCTGTTTCTTCCCTCTCCTATAAGCCAAATGGGATGGGAGGGGCTCCAGGAAAGACTGAGCATCCCTATATACAGGGAAGCTTGGCCTAACTTCCCCACAGGACACAGAAACACTTAGGCCCTCTCTGTCATTACAGTGAAAACTCAGTGAAATGGGTGAGCAAGGCTTGCAACCTCTGGAATTTGAAGGCCTTCAGATCCTTCTTGAACATCAAGAAGTTGCGTCTGTCCCTCCTGTGGAATTCTTCTGGCAAACCCTGGCTAAGGCAGCTACAACATGGGAGGATCAGGAAAAAGAACCATAGTGAAAGAAATCAGACTTGCACCCTTGGGAATTTACATGGGCCCAGTGGCCTCTGAGAAAGGGAAACTAACTTCAGCTGTCTCTATAGCATCCATCTAGGAGGGATTCTTACTGGTATGGGCACACCAGAGGTAAGAAGATGTAGATTTGCCATCAAGAGCACAAGCTGGTACAGGTTTGATGGGAGCTCACAAAAGATCACCCAGCAATTGCTTCACCTATGTCAGAGCACTGTGCTGTGCTGAGGCAGCTGCAGAACTTTTGAAGAATGTACACAGCTGTGATCAATGCAAAACCATGGTGGAATTTCAGTGACACAATGTGAGTCAAAAAAGCAAGATTTTGAATACTATATTCACTTGAGTTCCTTTTACGAAGCTCAGAATTAGGCAAAACTATGCATTATATTGATCAGTCATATATATGTCTGATAATTCTTTTTTAAAAAGCAAAATAATGGCAAGCATAAAATTTCATATAGCTATAACCTCTGTAAGAGAATCAAGGAGGTAAAATAGAAGAAGGGTCACTATAGGGAGAAGTAAATTAATAGTATTGTTTTAGATTTAGGATTGAGTAAAGAGTTTGACAATATTCGTTATAGTACTAAAAGTTAAATAAATAAATGATCAAATAAAAAGACCTTTGCTCAGGACAATTATGTCAATATATCATCAAAAAGGATTATGATTAATCTATTTCTCTTCACCAGAGATCCATATTTTTAAAGAGTCTTACTTTAGTATCTGTGTTATCCATTGCAGTATTTTTTTAAATTATTAATAGTTGCCAATGCCTTTCATATGTGTTATGGTAGCATCAGTAAACTCTTATATATCCATGCCAGGTGTGGGTTGGAACTGTACATGAAGAGGTTCAGGCTGGGTGCTGCCCTTCAGCTTCCCATCAGTCTGCCCTTGCCCTCAGCCCTTGCCGCTCCAAATGGGGTGGAAGATAGGATTTACCTTCACTTATTTGCCTTATATTAATTTTCCATTTGATGAATCAAATGAGTTAAATCACTCTTCCTTCAAACCAATCCTGCCTCCTTTAAGCCTTCCAGAAAGTCCTTAAAACCCCTTCACTGGTTTCTAGGCTGACACAGATGTCTTCGTATTTCATCGATCAGCTATTCACATTTTGGAAGGTGGAGCAAGTTGAAGCCACAGGCTAAAAAACCATACTGGTAGCAGAAGTCATCTCAATTCAATTTTAGCAATTTTAGTCTTTTCTTTTTTCATAAAGGATTAATTTAATAAATTCAAGAAGCAGTTGTTACTGAATTCTTATTAGATAAAAGTAAAAAATATTCTAGTCTCTTCTTTCTTTGAGTAAATCCATTTTAAAGAGGTTTTTTGAACTAAAGATACAAAATACTCTTTTGATGTTACTGTTGCTGGCCTGTAAGTTATGGAGGGTTAGCAGGCTCCCTGGGCTTTTTCGCCACTTGCCTGCTTTGCTTTGGAGTGGGCAAGAGAAGCAGTGTGGTTAGTCTGTTCTTTTTTTGCATTCAATTTGAGTCAGGGTATTTATCCATGAAAAAGCCTCCAAATGACACTCACCTAAGGCCTTCAATCTAGCTGTTCCCTCTGGCTGGGATGTACTTCTCCCAGTTGTTTACTTGCCTAACTCCTTCTCCTCTTTTCAATCATTGCTCCATTTTCACCTTTTCAATGCAATTTACCCTGAGTTCCCTATTTAATACAATAAATCACATCCCCCACAACATCCCTGAGTTTTGGTGGTTTTTTATTATATTTCAGATTTTTTTTTTTTTGGTCAAAGAACCTAATAGCTTTCTGATGTATTATATTACATCAGAATATGTAATGTATTCTGACATATTAGAATATATATGTGCATATATTTTTTTTAAGAGACAGAGTCTTGATCTGTTGATCACATTAACATTATAGCTCACTGTAGCTCAAGCAGTCCTCCCACCACAGCCTCTGGAATAGCCGGGGACCACAGGCATGCATCACCATGCTTGATTGATTGATTGATTGATTGACTGATTGATACGAGATCCCACTATGTTGCCCAGGCTGGTCTAGAATTTCTGGCCAGTACTCAAGCAGTACTCCCACCTCAGTCTTCCAAAGTGCTGGGATTATAGGTGTAAGCCACCATGCCTGGCTACTGATTTTTATGTTTGCTGTTATTTTCTAACTCCTCCAGCTAAAATATAAAGTCCAAAGAAGGTAGGGATTATTTACCTTTTAATGTTAGATATATCCCAAGCACTTAGAAATATGCCGGGCCTCTAAAAGTAATCTAATAATTTGGCGTGAAATAAATACGTGAAGTTTATAACATGTTCATGGCACTTTTCCCAACTTCTACTGGTGCTTTTTTTTTCCTTTTTAGTATTTTATACTGAATATTCATTTTAATAGAACTCTGGAGTAGGAAGATTACATACTCTTAATGGAAGATTTTTCATTATGATTTTACCAAAATGAGTTTGCTTTGCCATCTTACCAAAATGCCTCATTATTTTATGATTCCTATGTAGACTTAAATAATCCACATGCCTGATACATGTCTTCTTTTTCATTGGAAACATACAAGTAAAGCAAATTCATTATTAGAATAAGAAGTCATCTTGTTAGCATGGCAGCAGAAAGCTGTTAGTTGGATGATTTTAATAGCCCATAGCACCAAATAATGTTAGCCTGACAAGTCTGTCCTTCCCTAAAAAGAGAGAAATGAATAAACATTTGTGCTTGTTAATCAAAGAAACCTCTAATAGACAGAATAATGCAAATAAACTTTGGTTTTTCTATTGTCTGGAGCCTACTTAACAAATTTCTTGCACATCCTCACTCTGTTATTACAAAGCCTGGCTTTGTAAAAATGACATTGTACTCGTGCACTCTAGTGTGTGCAGACAGTACACCCTTGGTTAAATTTTTAGCATTTTCTAGTCTTTGATAACAGGCAGCCTTATGTAATTTCTGCAGCAAGATGATCTCATCCATTGCATTTGCATTATCCCCAATTTCATTTTTAGAGGGTATTCTTAACCTTCATTTGGAAAAGATATCATGTCATTGCATTTGTATTTTAATAACATTTACCTACATGAAAGGGCTAATTTGAAGGTCGGATCACCTAAGTTTAAATAAGTGTGCTAAAAAAGTATTGACAAATAAAAAGGCATTTTGCTGTTTGATTGATACCACACTCAACTTCCATGAGAAGAATTTTATGTCCACCATATAAGTTAGCAAAGGTTTTGTGAAGTCTTGATTCATTTGGTTATACCAAATTCCATGCCATCTATCCTCGCATCTGCATTAAGTAAAATAAGATTATAATGTTTGTCACTTGGAGCAAATCATTAAATTTAAAAGAAATAATATATCTCAAACAAGATTTTAGCTTAATATAATCGCGGTCTGATATTGGCCTAATATGTTTTTGAGCAGATTAATTAGGAGTAATAGCTCTTAAACTTTCACTTTTTCTAACCCAATAGCTGTCCACATTATTTTTAAAATAATGTTTTATTATTTTAAATTTTATTTTATTATCCTAGTTACTTAAAAGTAAATAAATAAATCTCCCTATATTTTAATATTTTTCATACTATTTATTGCTTCCCATTATGCTTATTCTAGCATCAGCTCTTAAGTAATCTATATTATGATTTAGAATTCAAATAGATAAAGGACAGAATATATATTTAATAGGAATAGGCATGTGTTGCAATAGTAACTGCAGTTTCATGTGTAATATTATGCATCAACTTTTTATGAATAGTTAATTATAAATAATAAAAACCTGCAGTGACGAAGGGGATCATTTTGTCCTTGTTTAGAAAACTGAAATCCTCAAGGCCTTCTGAAGTCAGGACAATAAAAGTTTTCCAAATAGTTGAAAAGTTAACTTGAGAAATAAAAAAATCAATTATGAAATTGAATGGTAAGTTATAAAGTTGAGTGGCAAGATCTCCATATAAGCTGGGAGAAATGATAGAAGCACAGTAGTTCTCCCAAACTAGAAATATGTGAAAATGATCAAAGGTATTTAGCAAATTATTTTTGCAGTATCAGCTGTGGACCTCAGTAACAACCTGAGATATAAAAAGTGCTATGAGCAATACTACCTGTACCTCAGTGAATAAGCTGACATCAAAGATGTCTCTGAGGTTTTGATCCCTTACTGAAAGCAGTAAGCTTAACTGCTGTGCTGTTCTGTTGCTTTAGGTCAGAAAGTTTGAACTTCCTGATTTCAGATATTCTAAGTGTGAAACCATTAACAAAAATATAGAAAGTTATTCTCATCATGTTTCCTGTGAAACCTCATGAGAAATACTATGTACAGATATAAATACTTCCTGCTAGCAAAGTGAAGTTGTGGATGCAACTTTTCCTATTATCATAATGTATTATAGATGATTTTGCATATGGGATTACTTGCCTCTGGACACATTTACACACAAAGTGTCAGAAGAGTCTGACTCAACTTCTGAGAATTACATGGGCCATTATTTCTAACCTGAGCAGAGTGGTAGGCGGTAATACACACGTAATGAAAAAACAATTTTATTCCCTTTTGTTCCCTTTCAGATAAATTGAAATCTACATTGCTGATCCTGATGTCTGAAAATATCCTTTAAAAATTGTAAATAATATCCTGTACGTGAACAGGACAATCTCAAAACATGTAGTTGCCTTTATGGAGTGTATAGCTTTAAACACATGGGAACAAATCATATGTGACTGGGGCAGGGTTTTATTTAAACTCAAATATCCTAGATATATGCATCTTTTGGGCTCCATAACCGAATCATTTTCCCATAGAGTTGTAGCCTTAAATTTAAAGAGAAGAAACAGGTTTCTCTGTTGACAAAGAGTAAAATTACATAAAGGAATTAGAAATAAGTCCATAGGCTAAAATATAATGTTGGTTAAAAGTCTGGAGAATTGCATTTAAATCCCATTCCTATAATAATTAATTGTTTGGAAAATGTTTACTGAAAAAAAGTTCATCAATAACCACATATAGTAAAATAATATAAAGTGTGAAAATATTTTCAAACTCCAAATACAAGATTTTTTAAAAATTCCTCAAACTGTTAGCATTTTAATACCAATAAACTTTTCTCTTATTTTCTTTCCTAGAGCCAACACAGGTAAATATACATTGAAAACATTTTAAAATATGTAATGCATCATATAAAAATATATACATTATATATACACATTATATACAAAAAATATATACATTATATACAAAACCAAAAGGCACAATTAAAACATATTTCTGACAACTACAACATAATGCATAACATAATTTCTGAAGAAAGCAAATCTCCTTTGGCTCATCCAGACTTGACCCATTGCCTTGTAAGTTCTCTGGGTCTTCTGAATGAATGTGAGAAAGGACAGGGAAAAAAAAATCCAATGAAAAAGCGCTAGCAGAGAGCAAGGTTAAGGGCTGTGGCCCTCTGCAGAGATTGACACTTTCTGAGACATTAAGGAGTAAAAATAAAGCTGTTAAAAACAAATTCATTTGTCAATGCCCCTTGAATCCTTCTGCCCAAAGATATGGCAATGTGATGTGCCAGGCATATTTCCTGTGACAGAATATAGGATTAGGTCCTGCATATGGATAACTGTAAACCCTCAGATGTCTATGTTTACCCAGAAAACACTAAGGCACCAAAGCAGCAGATTTTATTACCACTTGCACTTCGTGTGCTCAGCTTTAATAACCCTGCTGGGATCATCGATTTTTTCACCAACACCCCTGGGTTCTGCTATGCTGTTATAGACAGCTCACATTCCAGTTTCCTTTCCTCCCCATAAGTTGTTTAATAGCATTCATGTTGGCTACTTCCATCATTCCTCTGTCAATTCAGTAGGTTTTAAAACTAAGCATTCAGGGTAAAAAAATCTTTCTTGCATTTACAGCAGAAAGACCTAGTTTATTTTGTAGTAATTGAAGGGATTATCTGACCTTCCATGGAGCCGTCATATTGAGGTTACATTATGTACAAAAGTATATAGTAATTTTTAAAAATATATCATTGCATAGGAGTACATGGAGATGGAATCAAAAAGACTCGCTTTTGTGCCCCAGATCTGTCTCTTAGAAGTTGTCACTTAATCATTCTGTCTCCATAGCCTCATCTTTAAAATAGAGGTATTAATTCAAACAATTTTCCAAGACTGTGAGACCCTAAAATGAGGGCAGATGGAAGGGTATTGTAAATGGATATATATATTTTTTTATTATACTTCAAGTTCTGGGGTACATGTGCAGAACATTCAGGTTTGTTACATGGGTGTACACGTGCCATAGTGGCTGCTGCATCCATCACCCTGTCATCTACATTAGGTATTTCTCCTAATGCTATCCCTCTCCCACTCCCCAACCTCCTGCTATTCCTCCCCTAGCTCCCCACCCCCCAACAGTACCTAGTGTGTGATGTTCCCCTCCCTGTGTCCATGTGTTCTCATTGCTCAACACCCACTTATGAGTGAGAACATGCGGTGTATGGTTTTCTGTTCTTGTGTCAGTTTGCTGAGAACGATGGTTTCCAGCTTTATCCATGTTATTTTGAAATAGTGCTTCATTGTATTTAGTTCATCTTTAAAGTAGTCTTAATTCACTGATATTGTATAACATTTTATGTCAAATGCATCATGCTTAACTTTAAAGACTAATCCAAACCCAGCCAACTAAAATACACATCCATTATTTAAAATTATTATGAAGAGGGTATTTCTGAATCTCACAAGTGGTGGATACAGAACTTGAAACCAGATCTTTCAAACTCTGGATTATTTTCTCCATTTAGAACATTGCATTTCTTCAGAGGTACTGTTTTACCAGCTGTATTAGACAGATGTGGAACAGAATCAAACCACTGGTGAGGCCAAAGACTTGCCAGTCAACAGGTTTAAAATTAGGCCAAAGTGGTCAGAAACTGTAGCCCTGTGGAATGATAAACATGGGAAATATCCCATGTCTAACTGGAAACTACAACAGGTCTCATTACAATTAGCTGAGAGAAGAGCTAAAATTCGCCCATGTAAGCTTATAGAAAACAGGGAAGAGGTAGAGATGGCCTTATCTCTGTAACTGAGGCAAGGTGACTTGGCTGAATTCAGCCCACTGCATCTTGAACTGAACCAATAATAAAAATTCCAGTTTTTGTTTGCTTGCCTCAGGAAACAATGTCAAAACTCAGAAATCACTAGATAGAGTAGTTCCAATTCCACTTATCATATAGAAAACTAAAAATGGTGTTGCTTCCATCATAATAACAAGAAAAAGCCGATAATCTACAAAATTAAAATTATTTTTTAACGCATCAGATAGCTGAGGTCTCAAAACAACCAAGTGTCCTGAAATCTGGGGAAAGACTGGTCACTCCAAAAAGACAAAAAACACTAACCTCTCTGCAAAAAATGGCAAGTATGAGATTACACATGCTAGACAAGCAGATAAGATTTCGGCTAAAATATTTAACAGATTGCTAAAGATCAAATCTAAACATCAAATGTTAGACAGGGCCATCAGAACCCTTCCATCTCTCGAGGATCCTAACCTTCACCTAAGCATGATGTAACGAGGAATTGAAGCTGATGCTATGCTGAAGGTCCATAGTAACAACAACAACAAACACAGCTCAAGTTTGACTAGATTGACACTCACTCCACACACAAAAGACCTAGCAAAATAAAAGGCATGCTTATTTTCAGGCATAAATACTATGTATGTCAATATCTACTGTTCTATACTCAATGACAGGCATTCAATAAAAATTATGAGAAAAAGAAGCAAGAAAAATAGCTCATGTCAAAGGATAAAACAGTCAATACAATAGAACCAGACTAAAAAAAATGACCCAGTTATAGAAGCTATCGGAGGAGACGTTCAAATTAGCTAGAGTTAATGTGGTAAAAATTTTTGTGAAAAGGATGAATGTCATATGTAAACATATGAGGAGTTTCATCAGAGATAAGGAACCCATAAGAAAGAGATGGTTGATACCCCAGAAACAAAAAGTATACTAATAGATTTTTTAGATGCCTATGACAAGCTCATCAGTAGACAAGATACAACCTAATGAAAAAAAATTAGTGAATCCAAAAAGAGGGTGATAGAAATAATCAAAGCGGAAGCAAAAATAAAACAATAGAATTTAGGGAAAAACAAAAACAGGACAGAGAATCCAAGAGCTATGAAACAGTATCACGTGGTTTAGCACACACTTATTTGCAATCTGAGAAAAAAGTAAGGAAAAAGAAATATTTGAAGTTATGAATAAAAGAAATTGAAATCACAGATTCACTAAGCTCAGAGAAACACCAAGTAGGAAAAAGTACTCCCCTAAAAAAATATACGTAGACATATCATATGCAAACTGTTAAAAACCACAGATAAAGAAAATCTTAAAGGCATCCAAGGAAAAGAGATAGAATACATACAAAGGAATAAAAATAATAATTATATCAGAAACTTACATATGTAAGTCAGAAGGCAGTAGACTGACACATGAAGTTTTGAAGAAGGAAAAACCCTGCTAAACCAGAGTTCTACATGCAAGAAATATATCACTTAGAAATGGAACTTAAGTAAAGCAGTTTTAGACTAAGTGATGAGAATTCGTTATCAGGAGACTCACATTACAAGATAAGTTAAAGGCAATTCTATAGTTAGAATATTATACAAAAACTAGATCTTATAAAAATGAAGATCCCCAATAATTGTAAAAATGAAGGCACATATAAAATAGATTTGTTCCTTTTATTTAAATAGATAGATAGTATAAAGCAAAATAATATCAATATAGTTTGGATCTGTACCAAAAGGAAAATGTAGGTAATAAGGGAAGACAAAATGGAAGGAAGAAATTAGAAGTATATTATAAGGTTTTTTTGTCCTTAATTGAAGACAGATGACAATTAGAGATAAATGTTGTATACCCTGGTGGAATCATTATTTTTTTTTTTTTTTTAGAAACAAAGAGGTGTAAACATTAAACCAATAATGGAGAACATAATGATAAATAACTATTTAATTAATCAAAATTCCAGTAGAAAAAGAGAAAAGAAAAGGGACGGAAAAAAAGAAGGGAGATAACAAGATGGTAAGATTTAATCTGAACATATTAATAATTACATTAAACATTATTAATCTAAACATATGAATTAAAAGACAGGAGGGAGATTGTCCATGGAAGTTTTTAAACAGTAATATGCTGTGTAAACGAAGCCCCTTTGAACAGAGATATTGCTTAGTTAAAAGTAAAATGATGAAAAAATGCTCTAAGCAAACATTAACTAAAAGGAAGGTGAATTGGCTGTCTTAGTATCAAAGTAGTCTTCAAATCAAGAAAAAGTACAAGAACAAAGAAAATAACAGATGTCTCACAGCAATAAACAAGAATAAAATTGATATTTTCAATATCTTGAAGAAAAGTAAGTATTAACTAAAACATGATACACTGTTTAATAGGATGGATAAACACATTTTTAGACATATTAAACTGATGATTCAATACTACAAAAAATGGTACCAATATAAAAGACATATGGCATATTATTGATTTAGTGACTAATAGTAAATAAATAAATTTGTTTTTTAATAGGTAGAGCTAAAATTTTAGACAAAAAGAGAAATGAAGGAGTTCAATTGGTAATTAAAATGCACTAAAGTATCTATTATGGAAAGGAAAGATATACAGAAAATATGTAAAATTGTGTTGAAAAAATTATAGTCAAATATGTTAAAAATATAAAGGAAGAAGAGAAAATCAAGCTATTATTTCCAAATTGTAAGAAAGGAAATGGTAGTAAATAGAATCCAAAGAATCCAATAGATGTCAGGAAAGGATGAAAAAAAATGTGAAGAAAAAGTGAGAGTGTTGATAAGTTGGGCTTTGTCAAAATTATGTTTCTGTGGCTTCAAAAACATCCTAAGTAATAGAAAAAGACATACTACAGACTAGAAGAAAATATTTGTAAATTTTATCTAATAAAGGGCCTATAACAACAATGTAAAAAGAAACTGAAACTGATAATGATAAGTCAATTTTTAAAAGGAAAGATTTTAGTTATTATTTTATCAAAGAAGATACACAAATGACCAAAAATCACATGAAAAGCTATTCAACATCATTAGGTGTGGTGGACAAACTTCCCACCTCCTGTGTTCACACTTTGTGTAATGCCCTTTTCTGGAAGGTAAGTGGGACCTGTGATTTGTTTGTAAGCAATATGGCAACGATGATAAGCTCTCAATCCTATGCTTATGTTATATGAGAGTCTAACTAGACCTGACTCACTGGTTGCTGTATCTATCCTTGAATGGAAACATATGAATCCTACAATCAGAAGCAAATGAATTCTGCAAATACTTGAGTGAGGTTAGGAGCACATTTTTTCTCCGGTCAAATTTGGGGAAAATGCTACCTGCTCAACAGCTTAATTGTAGCCCTGTGAAACTCTGAACAGGGGACCCAAATAAACTATGATCTGACTTCTGACCACAGAAACTGTGAGATAAAAAATGTGTGCTGTTTTACCAAGCTAAATTAGTGGTAATTTGTTGGGAAGCATAGCAAACTAATATATTAGTAATTTGGAAAATGCAAATTAAAGTCACAGGACCAATTTACCACTTTACACCCACTCCAGTGACTTTAATCAAAATACCAGACAATAACAAATCTTCACAAGGATTGTAGAGCAACAGGAACCCTCATACATTGCTCATGCAGGTGTAGTATTGGTGCAACCACTTTGGAAACTATATGAGAGTTTCTCCAACATTAAACGAAATTTACCACACTAGCCTACAGTTACACTTACAGGAATCTACCTAAAAGAAATAAGAGAAATAAAAATATACATCCACACAAATGATACACATGACATCGTTATTAATTGACAAGAAGTAGAAACAATTCAAATGTTTATCAACTTATAAATAGATAGAAACAATAGATAGAAAACAAAAGGTAATACATTTTTACAATCAAATATTACTCAACACTGTAAAGGAGCAAACTCCTGATACATGCTACAAGGATGAACCTCAAAAACATGCTAAGTGAAAGAACCTATATGTAAACCATCAAATATTCTATGAGTCCATTTATATGAAATGTTCAGAAAAGGCAAATCTACAGAGAGATAAAATAGATTGGAGTAGCCTGGGGCTGGAGACCAGAACAAGAATTGATGCAAATGGACATTAGGAATCTCTCTAGGAGCATAGATATAGTCTAAAAGTAAATTGTAGTGCTAGTTAAACAATCTGTAAAGTTACTAAAAATTATTGAATTATGTAATGGGTGAATTTTACGATATTTAACTTCTATGTTGAGAAGTCCTTTTAAAAATCAAAAATTTTAAATGTTAAAAATAACTACAAATTTAGAAATATAATAAATAAAATACTTTATTCACTTTACTAAGGAACAGACTAATGGCCAGGCACAGTGGCCCACACCTGTAATCCCAGCACTTTGGGAAGCCGAGGAGGGCAGATCACTTGAGGTCAGGAGTTTGAGACAAGCCTAGCCAATGTGGTGAAACCCCATCTCTACTACAAATACAAAAATTAGCCCCGTGTGGTGGCATGTGCCTGTAATCCCAGCTACTTGGCAGGCAGGAGTATTGCTTGAAACTGAGAGGCAGAGGTTGCAGTGAGACTCCATCTCAAAAAATAAAAATAAAAAAGGAAAGAAAGAAACTGACAAGTTGTTTATATATTTTTATATATTTTTTTGAATCCAGCAGTATGCCATCTTCAGGAGATATATTTTGAAAACAGGTTTCCAAATTATTGATTAGAAAACCTAGAGATGTTATTAAACATGTAAGAATTGATGAAGCAATATTAGTTTCAGCAAAAATGAAGTATGGCTTACAAGACATAAAGACAAAATAGTAGAAGGAACAAACTACAAACAAAGATGAATAACTATAAACATTTACACTACTAACAACATGGCCTAAACACATATTAAGCAAAAGCTGTCATAATTACAAGGCAAACATGACAAACACTCCTGTAGTGGTGCATTCTATTATACTTTTATCAGTAACTAAAAAAAATTTTTTTTTTTTTTTTTTTTTTGAGACAGAGTTTCGCCATTATTACCCAGGCTGGAGTGCAATGGCATGATCTCGGCTCACCGCAACCTCCGCCTCCTGGGTTCAGGCAATTCTCCTGCCTCAGCCTCCTGAGTAGCTGGGATTATACGCAAGCGCCATCATGCCCAGCTAATTTTTTGTATTTTTAGTAGAGACGGGGTTTCACCATGTTGACCAGGATGGTCTCGATCTCTTGACCTCGTGATCCACCCATCTCGGCCTCCCAAAGTGCCGGGATTACAGGTGTGAGCCATCGCGCCCAGCTAAAAAGTTTAATAGTAAAACAAGAAGTATAGATATATGACATTTTTTAATAAGCCTGATAATTTTATATACATGCAAATTTAGAACGTATTACTTTTTGATAAATCAGTTATTTTTAGAGTATTTTTAGGTTTGCAAGAAAATTAATTGGAAAGCGCAGTGAAATCCTGACATAAATGCTTATGGCCTCAAGTAGTTCTCTCACTGCAGCCTCCCAAGTAGCTGGACTACAAGGGTTAAGTATTTTCACTACCATCCTAGGTAAACCCTTCTTTAGAATCTAAGGTTGTAGTTTTATTATCCTTCTGTCTTTTTTTTTTTTTTTAAAGATTTCTGGTTCAGTTACCATTTCTCCATCTGTTTTTCTCTTCCAAAAATTAGCAGAAATGTTTTGTTTGCAATTGTTCTCTCTCCTAGTCTCATTGTCCCTTGCGAATCAGTTTGATTCATAGTCATATGCTTTTAATTAAGTAGTTATTAATATTTCAAACCACCATATTTAACCAGAAATCAGTGTGTAATTTTTCCTTCACCTTTTTAAAGTATTCTCAGTATCAAGCATGAGCAATGGGATCTGTTTGTTTAGACACATGTGTGCTCACACATATGTGTTTATGGGGTTAATGTCAGCTGAGGAGTCTTAGGTTTTCCCTCAGGATACCTATCAGGAATGAGGTGACTGGGCTCCAAAACTCTTCTCCTCTACTCAAATAGAAATAGTTCTTCTTTATTGGATTTATTATCTAAAGAAAAAGTTATTCGAGGAAACATCTAGTTTCACCTTTGTGATTACAAAAAGGATAAAAATAGAAAAAAAAAAAACAGAACAAAACTATGGTTATGTGCAAAGGTAGAAATAAAACATATCCCGAAGATGTAGGAAATATATATAGGTCCCAGTTAGGAGTACAAACTACTTACTGCATGCAATTGGGCAATTGAATGGACAAAAATTCAAATCTTGATATGATTTTGCTCCATGTCCCCACCCAGATCTCACCTTGAATTGTAATAGTCCCCATGTGTTGTGGGAGGGACCCAGTGGGAGGTAATTGAGTCATTGGGGGTAGGGTTTCCCATGCTATTCTCGTGATAGTGAATAAGTCTCGTGAGATCTGATTGTTTTATAAAGGGCAGTTTCCCTGCACATGCTCTCCTTGCCTGCTGCCATGTAAGATGTGCCTTTGTTCTTCCTTCACCTTCTGCCATGATTGTGAGGCTGGCCCAGCCATGTGGAACTGTCAGTCCATTGAAACTCTTTTTCTGTATAAATTACTCAAACTTGATTATGTCTTTTTTAGCAGTGGAGAACACAGTAATACAACTCTATTAACCCATTAAAGTTGATATTTCAGGATAAATAAATAAAACACAGATTGAGCAGTCCAAAAAAGAGCCAGGATGTAAGGAAGGAGGAGGTTGGGTGTATTCTACCCTTCAAAATAGAAAGGAAAATGAGAAGGCTATTTGAAACCTTTTTGTTTCCATTAAGAAACCTGGAATAACTACTATAAGAACTGGTAAAATGTTTTAAGCATATATGGCCATGTTTATATTTTTCATTTGTATGTCCAGTCTGTCTTTTCAGTAAAAGTTTTTATTAAAAATCTGGCCGTCAGTTTTGGGGCTATTAAGAAAACAATGGGTGGTGATATAAATGAAGAAGAAAGGAAGAAATACTTAGGCACTGGGATGTGCCGTAGGAAAGAAGGAGAATTTCATGCTGGTCTTGGCTTGCTCTGAGAAATGCACTAAGTTTAGGAACACCCAGAACTGTGCAATTCTCCAACATTAAACTTTCCAAGGATAAGGTACTGTTTTCTCTACTATGTCAGCAAAAGTAAAACAGCTGCTAGGACAAATTATCAGTAGATATTATTAAAATACTTTAAAATACAAGTTTTTCTTCCACTCTATCCCTGAAAATACTGAGTCAGCATTGAATAGCAATGTGCGCAGTTCAGCAGGTGCTCCTTATATTTTAATGGATTCATTTGCAAGAGAAAAGTGCACAGTGTCTGAATTAGTTTCACATACAACTTTCTTTTTACTCTGAATCACTCAGAGGAAAAGTGATAGTAAATAATAGCTTGGACATTAGCTGTTCATTAGCTGTCCACATTTTAAAAGCCCTTTCTTTGGGTTAATCATGTAGTTGTTTATATCACTCTTTAGCGAGGGAAACATAAAAAGCACATCACAGTTGAGCTGTGATGTCACTGACTAGTTGCCGTGCTGATGTATCTCCCCATCTTTTCATTGTTCAAACCAGAATGAAAATATGAAAATTTGCATGTCAGGGAAAGGTATGATCATTTAGGAAAGTGTATGTGAAACTAGAGCTCACATCCCAATAGTGGATTATGAAATCAAATTTAGTAACTTGCAACCAGAATTTTAGTTTTAATAAAATAGAATTAAATTAAGTCAAATTATGAATAGAAGTGTATACTGTAAAGCATGGCTAGTATTGTTTTGCAAAGCTTTTGTTTCAGTTATGAACAGTTATAAAAATGTATGTGTGTATGTTGTATCCAAATGTAAAATGTGCTATAAATTATGACTCAAATTGTTTGAAAACACTCTTTTAAAGTAATTACCTATACACAAAGTATAACTAAGGTGAACTGACAAAAATCATAGACTACCTCACACCTAGACTTCTGAAGCAGCAACGTGACTACAAAGGAAAGAGATCAGCAAAGATTTCTGGTGTTTGCTAGAATGAGGAGAAAGATTTCCACTAGAGTGTAACCTCCACAGAGAGAAATCTTATCCATGCTGAATCCACAACATGCAGCTTAATGCCTGTCTCATAGCAGGTGCTCAGCAATTATTATGTGATTGAATGATAGCTGACCAAATTTATCAATTGATTGCCTAGCCTGATAGCAAATCCTTATGGCCTTCATTATGAATCTAAAAACATGTAAGTCAGTCATCCCACAGCAAAATGGAAAGTATTTTTTACTTTAATGGATATTTCTTTTCCATGAGTTGCATTTGGAGCATTCCTCTGCATCTAGTTATCAGGGATGAGAAGAGGGGTAGCAGATCAGCAGCCAGCAGGGGTAGAGAAGGAGTCTGGGGATTGTTGAATACTTTTTACATATAATATTTCTCTTTTCTCCGTCTCTTCTAAAAGAAAAACTAGGAATGCTTCAAATGATGCAGAAATAATTAAGGGACGTTTCTAAATTAAAAATATGACTTTCAGATCAATAAAAATGAACATCTCAAATATTTTTATTAAATCATTAATGAAGGAACCAGTAAGAGATAAAAACCAGTTTAAAGGAGAAACCAAAAAGCAGACACAAATGAAAGAAGTCAGGAATGCTAAGGAAAACTTTTTAAATTAATTTGAACCTATTGGGTTCTTCTTGGTGGAATATAGGGGGCTAATTGTACTTCCAAACTACTAAATACCATTTGCATTCTTCTCACATTTTTACAACATACAGAATTTTTCCATTTTCTGTAGGGCTAGTTTTATTTTTGAATAATGAAATGTAACAAGGTGTATTTTTGTAATATGTTATCCTGTACGATAGATAATTATAGAGCCCTCTAAACATAACAACATTTTTATGACAATGAGCCACTTAGAGTTTTTAGCAACTTGAGGATTAAGATGACAGAACATCTCAGAGGAGTGAAGCAGGCTAAAGCCATAAGAGAGTAGCAACTGTCATTCTTATTAGCCAGCATGCAGGAATGGAGGGTCACTTTGCAGCTTGGGCAATGTTCATAATTTTGTCTGTGTTCAAAACTAATTATGAAACAGACTTATTTTTTCCTTGATTCTTCATAGTCACAGAGTTACCTTCTGTGATGTTAGTGTTCTGCCAAATTGTTCAGGTTAAAGAGGAGACCTTAAAAGCCTAACTGTGGCTGCCAGGCCAGCATCTATCAAGGCTTAATACTATGCCAGGATTGTTTCTAGCTGTTGAGAACTGCTTTTTTGCTTTCTCAGTTTTTTTCAGTGAGGAATCATATGTGCATTCCTGAAATATACACAGTTTGTTCATAATGTATTATTCTTTTTCATATGTGATTGCATTTGATTTGCTAATTTTTTAAATCATTTTTCATGACAGAGTTTAGACAATAATTTGTTTTCTCATAATGTCCTTGTCTACTGTTGAAATCCAGATTATACCGTCTTCCTAAAATAAGTTGCAAACCATTTCCTATTTTTTATCCTATTTGAGAGTTGGTATATGTTTATATTTACTTCTATTTTTTTTAATGTGAAAGCAACAGTGAATCTCCGTGGGCTTTTGCTTTTGCTTTTCTTTGTGAGATGCTTTGTATTTTGCATTAATTTTTCTTTTCTATAGGATTTCTTAAACTGTTTTCTGGTTTGTTTGCTTTAATGAGTTTTCCCTAGGGAGTTGTCCACATTTCTATTTATGGTAATATTGACAACATATCAAATTATTGTTATAATATTGTTTATAATATTCTCTTTCTTTTTTCTATTTGCGGGGTCTGTAGTGGTGTCTATGTTCATAACATATTTTGGTAATTATTGTTTTTCCCCTTCATTTTTCTAGATCAGTCAAGCTATGAAAATATTGATTTTATTGCTTTTTGTGGTAAAAATTGGTTTTGATGGCTTTATTGTACATTTCTATTTTATTCTCTTGTCATATATTTTCATGATAGAATAGCTTAGCTCTTCCTTAAATGAAGAATTTTATTTGTGTCTTTTCCCTCGATCGTCAATATCGTAATAATGACGTAAAGCACAGAGAATTATTCTGATAAGAAGTGAACCTCTGTCCTCTAGGCAGATTGCACAGAAGGTAATTAACAAACATCCGTATTATAGGTCAAGGCTTCGGTTAGTGTACTGAGAAAGCAAGCCAATACAATTTAAACAAATGTTATTAAACTTTTAATACATATTGTGGCTTGTTTGCACACTGAACCAGGCAAATAAAATGCACTTCCAAATGATCTTTTGGTGCACTCTTTTCAGAGGAACACTTTACTTTTGAACAGCGATTCTCTCTCAGTAGGTCTGCAAAGCCAATGCTATTTTCATTATAACACTAGTCTATTATTTACCTTTTTCTCCCTTTTCTCAAATTTTTATTTTTCTTTTAAGTTCTGGGGTACATGTGCAGGATGTCTGGGTTTGTTACATAGGTAAACATGTGCCAAGGTGGTTTGCTGCACCTATCAACCCATCACCTGGGTATTAAGTCCAGCACGTGTTAGCTGTTTTTCCTAATGCTCTTCCTCCCTCAGCCCCGCTCCTGACAGGCCCCAGTGTGTGCTGTTCCCCTCCTTGTGTCCATGTGTTCTCATTGCTCAGAAGGCTACATGTCAAAGCAAACATAAATTCCCAGTTGTCTTCTATCAATTCAGACATTTAAGAGATTTGCAAAAATACCATTCTGATTATACATTTTGTTTTGGAAAGGAGTTTTCTCTTCATTAAAAATGTTACTTTGCTAATATGAAATATGTTCATCTTAAGTGTTTTCAAATTCATTAATAAGTGTATACTTTAAAATTTTTCTCAATATTAATTTCTGATAACATAACTCTGTTAATTTTAATTTATACTATAGCCTACATATAAGGAAATTTTTAAAATTTCCCAAAAATATTTGAATTTGTCGAGATTCCAAAAAGTTCGGGAGATGTTGCTTTAGAAAAAAACTATTTTTCTTTCTGTAAAAAAGCAAAGACATTGACAGTTGAATTTCTCTTTACAAATGCCTCTTCTCTCAATCATGTATATTCATTATGATTTCTACCCAGAGCCACTGACTTCTGTTTCACAAAGAAAATTGCAGGGTTTGCACTTAAGAATTACCTATCAAACACTAATATTTTCAAAAATTTGTGAAGCTCATGAACCAACTTTCTATACCCACACACGTCCTTATTATATCTTCTCAAAGTGGTAAAAATGAATATATACAGAAACATGATCCAAAAAATAGCCTTTCCATAGTGGCATATAAAAATAAGAAGTAAAAGTATTTAACCTTAACTATTATTAGTTATCAATGTTTGGTATTCTGTGTTACTTGGAAAATATCTGTGTACCCAGTCTAATTTGTTAATTTTTTGAGAGATAAATAAATAAGGAATATATTTCCTGGAAAATCCAATCAATGAATTAAAGAAAATATAAACTAACAAATAAGAAATAGCTATAAGAAATTTTATTTTTATAATACTATTTTGTGACACTTCCCCCAAATATTAAAAATTTCAGAAAATATTTTAGAATTATTTAGAAATATTTTGAATTTTATAAAATTTTAGACAATACGTTAGAAAACATGTTAATTAACATAGCTTGCCTGAAAGCAAGAAAACCCGAAAATATCAGTGAGTAGGGAAAAAATTAAGAACTATTCAAAAATTATTTTCAAAATAGTCTCTATTGTCTTAATTTTATTCAGGATGTCAATGAACACACGCAAAAAGTTTCAATAAACAGATAATCATTTATCAATAGCATAAAATTATGGAAAAGTATTCATTTATTTTTTAAAGGTGCAAAACTCTGATATCAAAACCTGATAAAGGAGCAAATGAACTCCTGTTTGCACATGTGCAGCTGCCCCACCCCCTACACACAAATCTACAACAACCTTACTTATATATGTAAATGTAAAATATATAAAATTAGTAATACTCAGTATAAGGAATCATTGAAGGAAGCGTCTCCCAGTGACCACATTGAATTTATTGCAGGAAATATACAAACTATCTAATATCAAATTATCTAATATAATTAGAATCTAACGAGTCAGATTCCAATTTTGACTTTTGGCTGCTGAGGTCTTCAAACCATCCCACTCTCCCTCATGCTCTGCCTTACATGCAGAAAGGCTGATAAGAAAACCCATGTCTCCCTGAATTGGGGCCAGCAGGAAGTTCCCATCCTTACATGAGCCCCAGCCAGCACACATGCCAACTCCCACCCCTGTTGGACCCCCTAAACACAATAAAAGCAAAGCCAGTCACCTTTCTGTACTCACTCAAACTATTTTGGGACCTACTTGAGAGCCTGCCCTAATCTCCTTAGAAAGTGTCATTATATAAGTAATAAACCTTTTAAGGCCCTCTTGGTCTGTATATGGTGTCATCAGTCTCAACATCGAACCAAATTTTGGGTAGGGGTCTATCCCTCCCCTGAGAGTAACCCCAACAATTAGGAAATAAATTAATATGTCACATCAGTACATCATTCTATCAATATAAAACATAAATGAAAGATGTTAGGAAATCATTTGATTATATTTAACATCTATTTCTTACAAAATATGCTTTAAAACACTGGAACTTAAATACTTATTCTTATGTGATTTCTAAAAAGACACACTAAATTTGAAGTTTTCAATCTGAACTTGTGGTTTTTAATATAGATGGATGAATTGATTGATTGATTGATTAATAGATGGATGATAGACATTTCCTTGTTCTGTCCAGTAGCATATGTATATCTAGTGCCCTGATTTTCATTTGCAAACATGATTCTTCCTTTCTTGAAACCAAGGCTACTTGGAGAAATGGCAGATACCAAGGTGGCATAGAGAAAGTACAAGATGAGATGAAAATATTATGTTGTATATATCATAAAATAACTATAGTTGAGAAAAAAATGTTTTTCTTTATCACTAGCTTCATGGCTGGGATATCTGTAACAAAGAACACATTAACAAGAGAAAAGCATAAAAATGCTTTTAATATGTTTTAGAAGACACGAAACCTTCTAAAGTGAAGACCCCAAAAGCAAGGAAATCTGTGAATTTTTATGCTTAGTTGGGTGAAGAAGTGGATAGCTGTGGAGAAATATGATTGGAGGAGAAAGGGGTGTGATCTAATGGTATTAAACTGGGGGAAACATAGCAAGACATGTTTGTTCAGATTATTCCCTGTGCTCCATGTCTTCAGAGACAAAGACATTCCTTTATTCTGGATACAGGGAGGGTACTTCTGGAATGAGGATCTTATGACCTGCTTCAGAGAAAGCTGAGAGCAGTCTTTTATAGCCTGTTTCAAGGGAGAAGGGCAGGAGGAAAGTCAGAGAGACATTCCTGCTTCTGCTGTTTCCTCATGTACCAAGGCACACATATTCTGTGGTAGCATGTCCTGAACACCATTGCAACAAAATGCTCAAGAATCATGGATCATTTCAAAAGGACACAGAAAGCAACTTTTAAAAATCCCAGTGTCCAAATCTGGAAATCTGAGCATCAAAATAAATAATTTTAATAAGGGAGTATAACTTGTTAAATAAAATGAAAATCTGCTAGTTTCCCTTAATAGAAATATATACATGAATAATAAATAGGAGAGAAAGGAAACTGTATTTCTGCAGCATGCCAGTAAATACACACAGTTAGGAAATCATTTACGAACACTAAAACTAGTAGGTGAAAGTTTAATCAACACATATTTTATAATTTCAAATAATCTCTAAACAAACTATGTATACATTTCAAAGAGGCAAATACTAACTTTACAGTAGATAACCTACCAGATGCCACCTTGTCAATAATCAAAGTAAACATTTTCTTGTAATGGAGCTAATGTACAGCACGTGCTTCCTGATAAGTATGTAAGCTGAAACTATGCATGAGAAAGCATTAGACAAACCCAAACTGAGGGACATTCTGTGTAATGACTGGCCTGTACTAGTCAAAAATGTAAAGGTCAAGATATATACACAGAAAAAAGTGAGGCTAGATTTGCTAGTTGAAACAAGACTAAAAGAAAAATAATGCAAAAAAAATGCAACGAGTGATCTTCAATTAAATCCTGGACTAGATCCTCTCCCCCAAAATAGCTGTAATGTTATTTTGAGGACAACTGATGAAATTTGACTAAGAACTGTAGATTAAATAATAGTATTGTATCAATATTAAATAATAGAAAATTTCTTGATATTGAAACTGATAACTTTGCTGTGGTTATCAAGAAGTCCTTGTTCTTAAGACAGGTATAGTAAAGTATGTAAAGATAATAGACTATAATATTTCTAACTTGTTCTGAAACAGTTCAGGAAAAAAATACACAACTTTCTTGTACCAAGCTACTCTACTGGTTGGAAAATAGAAATGAGAAAATGTTTCAGAAAATATAAAACATAAGTTGAAGAGAGGGAGCTATGAGAGAGAAAAAGAGAGAAGGAAAATAAGAGAAGAAAGACAGATACAGTTTCTCATAGCTTCGAATTAGAGGAATGCAGTGCCAAGTAATTCTAGTGATGTAAGATTTCTGCTTTTATCTTGAGAAGACAGATTTCTAAATGCGAAGAATAATCATACTTCAAGGAAGATGTTCAATATGTTGATGAGCCCCAGATTATTGGTATCTGCAGGAGCTTTCCATTCCTCATCTTTGCCGTTGTGTGTTTATATGATCCCTGCCGTTTTAGTGTTACTGAAGTGGTGTCTCAGGAAGGAGACAGATTGCTGTACATTTTTAGTGATTCTATTATTGTATCCAATTTGTGTGTGTGTGAAGAAATGTATAGTATAATATTTAATACATTATACATATAATATTTATTATACATATAATAAATATGTGTATGTGTATATATACATATATATATGTATATATACACACACACATACATACATACTATCAATAGGACAGTATTTTCAGTGAGCATTATTTTATGGAAACCAGGTACAGGAGGGTTGAAATGAGCTGGGTCTTTATTCATCCTATAAAGTAAAAATAGTTTGTTGCTATCTTGGCTAATAAATCTTGGCTGCTTGGTCTTATGTATAAGTTATCATTTTTTAAGATTTACTTTTTGATTATGTTTTGCTGCTTCTACATTGAACCGATATTGCTGCCTTACTTTATGAAATTCTAATATCCTATATTGTTAAAGGGTAGTAATTCCATCTCTTTACTGTGAATTTATGAATGCAAGCTATTACTTCACAACTGTAAATTGTTGAGGCCAGTAAATAGCATGAGAGATTATAAACATCTGGATTGAAAATCCAAGACCTTTGAATCAGAGTGTTTAGTTTTTACTTGATGTAAATCTTAATAAATAAGAACCCTAGGCTATTTGCACAAGTGACATGTCTCAGAACAAATTGATGGCATATGTATGATAAACTGTTGGTATGCATAAAAGTTCCTGATATTTACCGGAGTTAGGTACAGCAGATGTCACATTAACATTTGGCAGGTAGAAGTCCATATGAATGATAGCAGAGAGTAAATAGTCTACAAGATTTTAGTAGAATGTGTGTATACACCAGACTTCAGAAAACAATTAAATGTTGAAGTATATATACTGACATTGTACCTGGTGAATGCTTAAGGATGAATAGGCCTAAGTAAAAATCAGTGATTCATGGAGGTGGTTATTTTTCATCTTCTTTGTAAATCCACAAAATATGTGCTTCACCTAAAAGATGTGAATCAGCATTTCTTAAGGATTTGCAAAAAATGTTAGAAAAGTAATAGGACTGCACAAATATAAAAAGACCTTCATTAAGTATCTGATATAAAGACCCATAGTACACACAAATACTCTATTCTGTTTATCGTTGGAAAATTTAAAATTCATCAGGAATATAGACAGTGTTCTCCATATGGCTAAAGTAAGTTAATGTCAACATTTGGATAACATAAAGATTTGATCTGACGCAGGGAGATAGTACTGCAGTTGAAGGAATGCAGAATACAAACTAGAGAAGATAAAGGCTTTTCTTTAAGTTTCAGCGGTATATATTGATAATTACACACATTTAGACAAATCCCTTAGCTTCTCTGATATTTCTTCAGTGTTAAAATGGATACTTTACATGTTTTTTTATTTTTAAACAATAAAGTTACATATATAGTGATTTTATACAATTATAGACAAAAATGTATTAGTAATGATCAGAGACAATGGGAATTGGGAAGAGAAAGTAGAGGTAAATTGACTATAGAAAATCACACTAAGATATTGGATCCTGACCTGTCTTGAAGAATGGATCTGGTTGTGGGTAAAAGGTATATAAAATAGTACCCACCATTCTCTCTACTCCTTAAAATAGCTGTGAATATAACCAGTACTTTCCCCCTTAACTCTAATTCATTTGCCAGAATTGAAACCTGGGAAAAGTAAACCAATTCACTTGGCAAATTACAAAGACCTATGGCAAGGTGGAAGAAAAGTTAAAGTAAACCAAGCAAATCCTTGCCTTGGGAGACATGAAATAAAAACTGAACTTAGGTTAGGGGTGGGGAACTAAACTCAGCAGCAAAAATATTATTAAAATTCCATACCCCCAGCTTTGTTAGAACACAAGCAAGGTACATAATCAAAGGAAATAAAGAAGAGATTTTTTAAAAAGTTTTTATTTTTTAAAGAAAACATAAAATATGTGAGAGAAAGATATCATATACATTGGCTGGTAGAAATGTAAAATGACAAAACATTTTGAAAAGCTCCCAGTTGCTGCTAAAGTTGAACATTTGCTTTTCCTATAAGCAGTAATTTCACTGTTGGCATATACATAAAGGAAATAAGTGCATCTGGCAATCAAGAAACATGCACAAGGATGTTCATAGAAGCGTTATTCAAAGTAGTCAAGACTGGATGCCCATCAAGAGGAGAATGGATGAAGTGCGATATAGCTATACAGTGAAATACTACACAGAATTAAAAACAGTAAATTGCTGATACACATAAAAACATGAGTAAATCTTATAGATAATCTATTCTGTGAAAAAATCTTATAGATACTGTGTTCCGTGAAGGTACACATGAATGCACCTTCAGCATGATTCTATTTATATTAACTTCAAAAACCAACAAAATTAATCAGTGACTAGAAAAGTAAGGAACAAGGGTGCAGTCTTGGGAGAGACAAAGGATATCAAATGAATTGTTGAAACTATCCTATATATGCTCAGGGGAGTGGTTACACAGATATGAATATTTGTTTTAAATTATCCTTATTATCATTCAAGATTAGTGTAATTTATGTGTCAATTATAAAGACAAAGTTCTATTTTCCATAACGGCAAATAAATAACTCATTCCAACCCTCACTTTGATAATAACCAGAAAACTGGGGGAAAAAATATGAAAGAACACCTATTTGAAAGTATGGGAAAGCTGACAAATCACTGAAGAGTTCAGAGGCCAAGATTCAAGGGAAACAAAAGGAAAACTAAGATAAACTAAGATACATGATCCTACCACTGGGACTCTTTACCCTAGATGTACCTGTCTGTTTAGGTATAGGCTACTATCTTCTACTACTACAGAAGAAATTCTGCTACTGCAGAAATTCTTCTGGAGACCACGAAAAGTGTGAGATCCTAAACAGAGTTATAACAGGCTAAGTTGACAAAAATTGGAATTCAGAATTTAAACATCAAAAGGATACATGTTAGAAACAGATCCCTCTTGCCAAACTATGGATTTTGAGGTCTAAAAACTAAGAAAGAAAAAATGAGAATCAACATATAAAAATGTAGTAACCAACCACTTTCCAAAACTGATTAACTATATAAAGTCACAATTTTTCAAGGAGCATCGTGAAGTAAAAGAGAAACATTAAAAGCAGCCAGAGTGACAATGGGAATGAGAAGTCATTGGAATGATACCTCTAACATGTTAGAAAACAATAGTTTCCAACATAGTAACACATCCTTTTAAAAGAAAAGCAAAATAGATTTTTTTTTTTTAAGAGAGAGAGAGAGAAACAGGAGAAGGAGAGAGAAATAAACAGCTAACTCTCACACTGAGTGAGAGGATCTAGAAAGATGGAATCCAGGAGAGGAAAGCAGCTTCCACACTGAGTAGAAAGGAATAGAGAGATGGAGTTTAGGAGGGGAAGACAGACTTCCACGAAGGGAGTGTTCTTGGAAAGGGACTCCAGAGGGGAAATCCAGAAGAGAGAAATACAGCTTCCACGAGCACAAGAGTGTTCATGGAAGGGAATCTAAACATGGAGTCCCACAAAATAAGATTTTGTTTCCAGCAAAGAGAAACTGAGATTTATTTGTCACAGACTTGCTATAAAGAAAGATAAAAAATACATTTTAAAGTCAGAAGATCAGTAGTCCTAGAGGAAAGTTTGGAGATAAAAAACAGAACATATAGCAGCAATAAAGGTAAATACGTGGGTGTATATAAATAAATATATAATGAAAAGTGACTGAATATTGTTGTGTTGATATATATATATATGTGTATATATGTGTGTGTATGATGAAGTATAACAATAGCATAGATGTCTAAAGAGAAACAAAGTTAAAATGTTCTGAGATTCTTGTCCTGTTGAGGAGAGGTATTACTATACGTTAAACTTTGAAAAATTAAAGCTATATTTTATCTATAGAGTAGTATCCTAAAAATATATAGTTAAGTGTATGGCTACCAAGCTAAAATAGGGAAAATATTAGCAATATATTAAGAAATGTATATGTAATTAACACATATATTAAAAAAGAGATTACAGTGAAAATTTAAAATTATTTTGAAATATATAATAATAAAAATACTACAAATGAATCTTCTGGGATATAGCTAAAGTTTTGCTTAAATGAAAGATTGTATAGTTTTCAGTTCATATATTACAAAACAAAGCCTCAAAATCATTTAGATAATCATCTAAATATCAGTAGCAGTTAGAAAAAAGGTAATATAAATAGAAAATAAAAATCATAACATCAGAGCAAAAATCATTGAAAGCAAAAATTAAAAAGAATAAACCATCCCAACATTTGTTTTGTTGAAAGTACTAATAAAAATGATAAACCTCTATTGACACTAATTAAGAAAATAAAAAGAAGGAATAAATGACCAGTAACAGAAATAAACAATGGAATCTAAAATACATCAAAATAATAAAGGCATATTATTAAAAAGTAGAGACATTTCAAAATATCAACAAAATGAATAAAATGTATCAATAATAAAGACTAATTAAAACTGAAGTAAGAAAATTTAGAAAATGTGAAATTACCTCCATTTATGGAAGAAAATGATGCCATAATTTAAAATCTCTGAGACCACAGTTTCAACAATGAATTCTGCCAAACATATAAAAAAGAAAGAAAATCAATTTTAAACAAAATTTTATAGAGAAAAATACAGGAAAACACGTTTTAAGTTGTTTTATGAGGAAAGCATCTCATAATTTTTTTTAAAAATCCAAGAAAGGAAAATTGCCAGACAACAGTTGCCAACAGTAGAAATAAATTGAATTCAGCCATGTATACAGAGTATAATATATCATGAATAAGGTTAAATTTACATCAGGAATACATTTATTTAACACTTTTGAAATGCTAAACACAGTTTATCATGTTAACAGGAAAAAAAGTCAAGTGATACAATTACTAGAAAACATAATTGGTAAAATATGATAAAATTTCTCAGCATCCTAGGAGCAGAAGAAATGTCCTATAATCTAACATATAGTTTATTTTAAAAAATCTACAACATACTCGATGTTTACCAATGAAATACTGAACAAGTATTTTATCTGAGACTGGGGATAGATTAGACATACCTATCCCCAGTCTCAGATAAAACAAAAGTGAAGAATATGTTCACTTTTATTTAACATTGTACCAGCAGTCCTACCAATAAATAAGGCAAGGAAAATAAATCAATTGAATATAGATTGGAAATAAAGAAATCAAAGGGTCATTGTTTGTAGGTTTCATGGTTTTATGTAGATATAAAACAATCTATAAAAACTATTAGAATTGATAAGTGAATTTAATAAAATTACTGATTACAGTATACAAAAATCAATTGTATTTTTATAAAAGAAAAACCATTAAAATATCATTTTTTAAAAAAATACCATGTATAGCAGCACTTTGAATAGCCAGGAAGAAATCTAAATATAATGCAATGTCGTCGAATCTACACAGAAAATATAAAAAGTTACTGATAAAAATTAAAGATACAATAATAGAAAGAATAAATGAGAGTATTTATAGTGTTCTAAAATTGAAATGCTAAATATTATAAAGATAGCAACTCACCAAACAATCTACAAATTCAATGTACTCATCATCAATGTCTCATCAGATTTTTTAAATGGAAATTGATAATTTAATTCTAAAATGTATGTGGAGATATATAAGACCAACAATTACTAAAACAATGAATAAGAACAAAGATGGAGGACCTACTATGCTGTGAAAGGTAAATAAACAAAGCTTGTAAAAATAGGGGACTATCTTATTTCCTCTGTGGCAAAGAAAGACCTATAAAACATTACCCAATAGCACAAATCATAAATGAAAACACTACTATATTAGTCATCAAAAGCATAAGGAATTTCTGTTAATTAAAAGACAACATTGAGGATGTGAAAAAGAAAGCCATATCATAATGTCGGAGAAGGTATTTGAAACACATACAATCAACCAAAGGCTTTAACCATGAGGGAAAATTAAAATACATTGTGATACCCACCACATATCTGCCAGAATATAACTCTACCTTCTGTAGCAAAGTCCCCATGGAGAAGTACCATCTTGGCACTCTGGGAAAATGAAGCCAGTAAAATCCTGTATTTACACTGGGTTTGTTCTTGAATGTTTTCTTCTGTAAATGTTGAGGATTTAAGTATGTCAGCACATGAGGATGATTATGGACACTTTCAATCTTATATCTAAACCAAATTGATCTAAAGAAAGTCATGGAAATCAGATGAAATTTGATAATAAAGTGAGGAGAAATAAGCACTCTAAAAGTGGGGAGGGTGGTGGTCAGGAAATGACATGGCTCAATCATACATTTTAGCAATGGCTGTAAGAGGTCTCCAGAATGAACTAAATTCTTCTGACTCCAAGAAATATAAATGAAATTAACCACGTTGGAGCAAGGGAAGTTGGGGAAGCATAGTGGTTTTCCACGGCATTTGGCCTCAGAACATTTTTGCCACGGATTTCCCACCTTAAGGGAAAAGTGGCTCTCCTTGAAAGAATGAAGTATAGGGGTGAGTAGCAAATGTTCTAACATCACTGCATAGGCTGTGGACTCTGCTTTGGAACTTGAGAGAGATTGCTGAGGCTTGTACTGTCCAGCCAGAGTTCGATCCAATCAAAACTCAGGTGCTGATGAAAATATGAAAAATAATTTTTACTACATTTTCTGACCATGTTAAAATATTTAGTTGCCAATTACATCCATAAAATTTTCTAAAGTTTCCATCAGAGGAAGAGTAGGAAATAATGTGGGGAATAATTAGAAGCAACTAAGATTCTTGAGACAGGTATAAGCCTTAGAGTACTTAAACTGTATTCTTACAAATATACTAAGCATAAGGTTCTATACATAATTTCTATTACCTCGGAAAAATTTTACTTCAGCAGAAAAAGAAGTACTGGGTAAACCTGGGGAAATTTTAATGGACCAGCCAAAGAATACCCATACTGATTTTGACAAATATGATTGATTGCTTTGATTTTTAATGTGTTAGTTCCTTCCTTGATGTGTGGTAGTTTTGGTGTCATTTGTTTTCACTTGTTTTGTATAGATGTTTCTGTACTTATGACCATGTGTTTTCTGTCCAGGACTAGAAATGCTGTGATGAATTATTTTTGCAACTGCTTTGAGTGACAAATTTTTGCATTTTAAGTGTGAATCACCAATTTTCTATATTACATATTACAGTGTATAGAAAAATCCTAAATATTCTCAAAAGGATGTAGAGTTCACTTACCATAAATCCTCCAAACTGAGACACTGTTTCTTTTTCACATAGTAGTCAGCAAACTAGAACCTTCAGGGAAAGGGAGGCCAATAATCTGAAATTTATTTCTGCATAACAAAAATTCTTCAAATTCACTATTTGATTTAAGAACTTAATGTCTGTTACAAAATTCCTTGTCCTCAGTAAAATGTGAGAAACGAGGATTCAATCTCTAAGGGAGGCTTTCAAAGTAGAGTGCATTTTAGAATTCCTCACTGTAAAAGAATTTTTTTCAGGTTTACCAAAACAGCTAATGAAACAGCAGAAAACTTACTCCACGGGAAGGATAAATTTTATCATAAATCTATGGCAAATTTTCAGTTCTATGTATCAAATTGCCTTTTGTGACTCAGCATGATAAATACTAACATTTCTTTATGTATTCACATTTTTATATACATCGAAGCTCATTAAAGGATGTAAAACCTTATCTAAGATTACAAAAAATAATGATATGATTGGCCTCTGCGACTTGTAATAAGTAATTAAGGACTGTAATTTCCACCCTACCCAGACAATGTGTAAACAAATGCTTATCTTGACTTTTGTGAACCACTTAAGTAGCAATCAGAGTGTCAAAAGTCCCCTGGCCCTCAGAGAGTCTGGAGCCCCTCACCCTCATCTCCGCCCAGGAGGTGATTTACAGAATCCACTAGCCCTCAGAATGTCTGAAGCCCCTCACCCCCACCCCTGCCCCTCACTCTCACTCCTGAGGTGGTTTTACAGGTATAAAAGGTCTTGACACCCTCCTTTCGGGGCCACGGGTTGGAGAGACGTGAGTCCTCCGTGGCCGCCAGCAATAAAGACCCTGCAATTTGGCATAAAAAATAATAATGATATGAATTTAGAAAAAGTTAAAGAGAGATAATTAGGGGAGGCCAAGTATATAAAACAAATGGTAAAGAAATATACAGTTGCTGTAAATAAATTTGAACCTATTTACTCTGAATAAAAATTGACATAATTGCTGAAATGAAGAGTGGAGAGTATAATGAAACAGAGACATTATGCAGTGAAGTCAGGGAATATATACTGAACAGGCTTAATATATTTTAATTAAGATATATTTTTCTACTCAGTGATTTATTCACTTGGTCTTTATATGGATGGGAATAAAATTTTATCCTTGGTGAAGTTTTTGCTAGCACACGTGATGATAGTAAACTGTATTACCAATGCAAACTCCAATTATATAGCTTTTCATGTAGTACATGCAAGATAAATACCATGTTATCTAGGAAAGCATTTGGCACATGCTGGGCATTCAGTAACTTTATTTCTATAAAGGGAAAATGCCATGAAATGAATAGTTTAATTGCTATAAAACAGGTCACATGTTTTAATTTAAACTACCTTTTCTTTGATGATGGATGAACATAATACATTATGTAAAACTGAAATGTGGTATAGAATATTTGATTCAACCAGATGTTTGAAAAACTCCCACAATGACAGAGAAGAATGATAAAGTTGTTTGCATTTGCTTATGGTTTCTGCCTTTCTTTGTACAAATTCTTGTATTTCACAAAAGATTTCTATGAATTAATTCTAGAGACATTGAGAGACACATAGAATTCAGTACTGAGTGGAGGCTATGTCAAGTATTAAACAAACTTGTGTCCTCCAGTTCCAGATATTTTTGCTAAATAATCAACAACTCCAAAACTTAAGTGCTTAAAGCAATAAGAATTATCTATTTTGCTCACAAATTTGCAATTGGAGTGTGACCCACTGAGGACAATACACTTCTGTTCTGTACCATGTCTTGGGCCACAGCTGGACTAATTTGAATGGCTAGGTGACAGAACATCTAGGAGCTGGGATAACATGCAGTCTCAGGGCCTCTTCATTTGGTCTCTCCAGTGGTCCTTATGGCAGCCTCATGAGTTATTATACAGCGGTAGAGATAAGAGCTAGTGTCGTAAGATACCTCATAGGAAACTGCAAATTTTCTAATGACTTAGCTTCAGATGTCCTAGAATATCATCTCCACCTCAGTCCATTGTTGAGTTGCTATGACCAGCTCATCTTTAAGGGAAGACATATTAGACTCCACCTCTCAATGGGAAAAGTTGCAAAGAATTTTTAGCAATTCTTCATCTACCATCACTCTAGTGGGTTATTTATACAGTATCTAGTCTCATTTTTTGACAATTGCTTCCCTCTCCTCCAATCCTCCCCATTTCAAATGTCTTTAAGATAACGTTTTCCCAGTACCTTTCACATAACATTACCCTATTCTCCTGGCCACAGTTATTTAGACTGGAAATGGACATGTGACCTTATGCAGACCAATTAGAGATTTTCCCTGAAAATGTAAAAATTTTTGAATAAACATACAAAGGTTAATCTCTCTCAAGGAGGCTTCAGTCTCTTAACTGATTAAGAAAGAATCAGCATTTGAGTACTTTTTTCTAGTGACTTCCTGGACTTTCATCATCTTTGGATTCTGTGAGACACAAAGCAATCTTTATAATAAAATCTACTTAGTGACTTATAGCTAATATTAATGGATTTCTGTTTCTTTAAAAAGAGCTCTACCTAACAAAATATCGACATAGAAAAAAACAGCCATTTATAAGACTGAAATAAAATTGAAAATTCAGTCAATGGACACACCTAGAAGTCCAGATAAATTTATCTGGGCAAATTGAATAAGCTGCTGTTTTTATTACTTCCAAATACTCATGCTACCTTTTGGTAATTACAGGCTGATACTTTGGCTCCAAGTATTTTAAGGAATAAGCCCTTTACTCTTATGTCTTGATTTCATGCTTTTCATACTCTTAGCCATGGAAGTGAAATGGGAAAAGTTCCCTAATCCCCGTCACAGGGCGCGGTGGGGGTGTGGCTCGCTTCTTCGATGCCCTGCTGCTCAAACCTCTAGGGGGAGCAGGCAGGCAGGCAGGCTGTGGGGCTCCAACCCCAGGGCAGCATCTGGCGGTGAATGTTTACAGCTCCTGAAGCCCCAGTGGGCGTGTGTTACAGGGTGCTCTTTTAGTTTAGCCATCCATAGGTGGCTTGTGTTAGCTCAATTAGACCCCCTGCCTTCTCGCAAGGACAGAGGGCTTTCTGTATCCCAGGGTTTCTTGCCTTGGTGTACTGGAAGAATCGGATCACACGTGGGCTTAGAGAATGAGTGCAAAGTTTTATTGAGCAGAAGTTCTCAGCAGATGGAAGGGGAGCTGGAAGAGAAAGAGTGGGAAGGTGGTTTTTCCCTGGGGCTGCGCAGCTCAGTGGCCCGGGTTCTCCTCCGACCATCAGGCCAAACTTCATGTTGTTCTGCCAGTCAATGGCCTGCTGGCTTGCCGGCATCTATCGATGTGCTCTTAACGCTGCAGTGTTCTTCTCAACATCCAGCTGCTTGTGTTCTTCTGTCAATATGTTCCTCTTGATGTCAGCTCCTTGTTTGTCTGCCTGCTAGGGTCTCGGGGGTTTTTATAGGTACAAAATGGGGCCGTGGCAGGCCAGGGTGGTATTGGGAAATGCAACATTTGGGCAGGAAAACAGAAATGCCTGTCCTCACCTAGGTCCCTGGGCACAGGCCAGGGGTGGAGCCCCAGCCAGGGACCAGTCCCTCCCCTTCCCAGCACATCCCTGCCCGCCTTCTGTATCAGAGCAGTATGATGTTTTGCTATAGGTGGTAGCAGTCTTGAACCCAGAGATGATAAAGATGATTAAGTATACAGTGTCCTGATGCTGTTAAATAAGACTTGCAAAATGTCCTTTCAGTTTGGGATGGAAGAGGTCTGTTATAATTCTGATGTGAGGAAAAGCAGAAGGTATAACTGATTTGGAAGCAACAATGAAATCAAAGAAATGAAAAGGAAAAGCACACAATGTAATGAGTGAGAAAAAGCATAAAATAATATTCACTGTATATGAATCTTAATGAATATTTTTCCTTTAGCTTTTGTTAAGAACATTTACAAGGATTTAAAGAGAACATAAACTTTTCAGGATGCATATTTTACCAGATGTTCTAGGTAGAAAAGAGATATTTCAGACGGGCACGATGGCTCACGCCTGTAATCCCAGTACTTTGGGAGGCTGAGGTGGGCGGAGCATAAGGTCAGGAGTTCAAGACCAGCCTAACCAACATGGTGGAACCCTGTCTCTACTAAAAATACGAAAATGAGCTGGCCATCTGTAATCCCAGCTACTCCTGAGGCAGGAGAATCTCTTGAACCTGGGAGGCGGAGTTTGCCATAAGCCAAGATCGCGCCACTGCACTCCAACCTGGGTGACAGAGTGAGACTCCATCTCAAAAAAAAAAAAAAAGAGAGATATTTCCAAGTGACTTGGTCCCTCCATGTTAGAAGATAGAAAGAGCTCTTCAACCTAAACATCTGATAGACCGTAGGTAGACATCAGACTAAAAATACTTTATGGCAACAGTAGCATGTGATTCAATGCCTGGCTGTATATTTCCACCTACTCATCATGGAAGTAAGAAACCCAAGGTCCTATCAGGCAAGTAGTTATAAAGTGAAAGCAATAATAATCTATTAAAAAAAAAAAAGTGTGTCATCTAAACCCAGGTATGGGAGAAAGATAATTTCAGTAGAATCCAGATCACAAACATACTCTTTTCTAGCATAAATGTTCTCAAAATGTTAACTCTCTTCTAGAATTCTTATGGCTATATTGATTTTTAAAAGCCACTTGAAAGCACAAATAACATTAGTAAAATATTTTTTAATTTCTTCATGCCCTTCAGTTTTAAAACTGCCTAATCAGAATCCCTTGAAAGGAAGATTTTAACAGTAAACTAGGGAAAGTGTAGCCTAAATATCACAAGAAAAAAAAAAAAGCAATATAGAAGCTAAGAGATAACTTTTTTGATAAATTACAGAGGCTATACTCTGTTTTATTATGTTCAGACTTACAAATTAAAATCTCAGGTCATATTTCTCATATTCACCTTTGCTGTATATCCAGGAGGACTATCTGGCATTTCCTTTCATTTTGTCTCATTAATAGTAATGGCTCACTGTGAAAGAACTGGATTTCAAATCACCTATTACTGCTAATGAAAACACTGAGAGGGCATTTCCCACATCTAATGACGTCAGCTTGTTTGGTTTTTGAAAGACACCGTTTTCAGTGTTCACGTAGAAAAAAAAAGCATCTTTGAAAAATAATTTTGTCAGGTTAATGTGAATATTTCTTCCACAGTAAACTATTGGGTTTCTCACAGTCCCCAAATCAGAATTAACTGTTCTATGCCCTATATTATTTTGGTCATAGTTCTCTTGGGGCACTTTTTGTTCTTAATTATAGTTTCTCAAGAACATTAATACCTCATCCACTAGATTGTAAACCACTTAAAAGAATAAAAATTATTATTTTTCTTTGTTCACCATAATGCAGTAATTAAATAAGATAAATATTTTTGGCCAGGTGCAGTGGTTCATACCTGTAGTCCCAGCACTTTGAAAGGCTGAGGCAGGAAGCTTGTTTGATCCCAGGAGTTTGATAACAGGCTGGGCAACATGATTAAACCTCATATCTACCAAAAAAAAAAGAAAAGAAAAGAAAAAAGAGAAAAATCCAGTCATGGTGACATGTACCTGTGGTTCCAGCTAGAGGCTGAGGTTGGAGGACCACCTGAGCCCAGACGTTCGAGGTTGCAGTGAGCAGTGATTGCATCTCTGTACTCCAGCTTGTGTAACAGAGACAGACCCTGTCTCAAAAAAAAATAAATAAATAAACAAATGTAAAATAATCTTAATAAAAATTATGTAGTATTTTATAACTCTGTGGGGAAACATGCAGTAATCTATACAGTTTGTTACCATCTGATATATGTACATATATTTAGTACACCATGGAACTGGGAGATGATTTTGGCCCTCAAAGACATATAAGTTATTTCACACTGTAATATTAAGATATTAAATATTTTGTAAGCGTTGGCTTACAAAAAACCAATGTTAATATTAATGTGAATCAAACCACCCAGAGAAGATAATGAACATTAAACATAATAATGTTGAGAAATAAGAGCATATGAAATAGAGTCATGGGTAATTGCTTTAGACTGGGAATTTTGCCATCTTTTTAAACTGAAAATCAGTGAATGAATACCCATAGGAGAAAACTCTGTAATCATGGGATACCTTCTAGAAAGCCTAGAGCACATGAATAAATCAGACACCAAGATTGAAACAATGTGATCATAATTCACCAGAGAATCAATAAATCTAACTTGGGCTAGAAAATGAAAAGGGGGGAAAACACCATGATACACATGGGTTAGAATATAACCTCCATTACCTCTTAGGATGTCTTCAAATAATAAGGGCCTTCAAAAAAAACAAAAACAAAAAATATTATATTGCCCTCTTAATATACATGATTGTGATTAGGAATCAGTTGAGTGGGAAAAATCCCAAAACATGACCTACAAGTTCTAGTCACTTTCTACTGGTCCATATAGATAGAAAAATCAAGAACAATCTCTAATCAAGATCACATGAATTTCTTGTCTGTTGCATATATGGGTATGGTAAGCCTGGAGTGTAACCTTGTGTAAACATTTCCCAGTACTTTTTAGAGCAAATTATCAGTAATATCCTTAGTAGTTAGCCAAATTAAGGAATGATTATTCAAATTTGGAGATGAAATCTCTCTCAGTGCATACAATTTGAAAAATCTATTTTTCACACAATTAGATGATTTTGCAATGCATTTGTACTTGTAGTTGATGAATGAGGTCCCCACCCTTTACATCCTAAGAAAATGGAAGGAAGGTTGTCCTACGGGAATGAAATATAAAATCAAAACAATCAGAGGACAGCTGTGCAAAGTGTACCTCAAGAATGGCACTAAAGCCAGCTAAATGTGGTAGTGATTTAACTTTGGGATTTAAGCTGGAAGGTTACAGGGTTATAGAAACAAACTTCAACATTGTCGATCCATAATTCTTCCAAATTTCTGTGCAAATATCCTGAGCAACTTTCAGATATTATAATTATGAGATGGACATATCTGGATATCATGTCTGATGTCCTTAAACTTAACATCCCAAAAAGCCAGATTTGACCTGAAAACACGTTATATTTAGCACATACAGTTTACAGAAATTGATTGTTCATCTAAACCTGAGTTTTAGATTTATTTTTAAAATAATATCTGGTAACACTGGTACAGCATTTCTGCATAATACGTCACCAGTCTTAGGAGTATCTGCAGAGTGGTTGACTCCTTTAGATGGGTCATACACCCTACAGTTTGCCAGTCCCCAGCATTCATACACAAGGCCAGTTTCATTAATTCACATTATCTCCTTGGCCCAGTGGACACTGAATTTCAAATCCTTTAAACCAATCTGAACTTAAGAGGCTTTTGTACCAGCAAACATTTCATTTTAAGTACTGATAATTTAGGTGCATAATGAATAGCCATTGTCAATAATATTTCTGTGGACCAGTAAGTAATTTATGAGAATGTTGTGTGTTCAAACATAACATCACTTAAATGCAAAGTTTAATCTTTGTGATAACTTAAGGATGTTGTAAGTGTTAAATAGTTGACAAATGATAATTCTAAGTAATTTCTCTTCAATAACTTCCTACTTTATATATCATGGTCTTTCACTGTAATAGATGTGTTTAACAAGGAAGTTATATGTAAAGAAAAACATTTCTTTATTTTCTTTAAAGTCAGAACAGATTTTTATGGGCATTCCCATTAAAAGTTAATTTTGATTAAATAGGCTTTGAAAACATGCAAAAAAGATATCATCCATAATGGAGATTTATTAGGAAATATCTCAATTTATTGAAAAAAGAGAAGACTAAATTGTGAAAGAAACAGTATCATAATGTAGTAAATAGGGACTACATCATCACTTTGTTTCTCTTTTGGTAATGTAGTCTATCTTAGCTCAGGGTACTAAAACAAAATATCATAGACTGGATGGCTTAAACAACATACCTTTATTTTTCACAGTTCTGCAGGCTGAGAAGTCCAAGTTAAAGGTGCCAGCAGATTCAGTTCTTGATGAGGGTCCTCTTCCTAGCTTACAGTCAGCTATCCTCTCCTTGTATTCTCACTTGGCAGAAAGAGGAAGTTCTAGTGTCTCTTCATCTTCTTATAAGGGCACTAGTCATTCTCATAACCCTAATAAACCTAATCAACCTTCAGAGGGCCTACTTCCTAATATTATTACATTGGGGCTTAGGGTTTCAACTTAAGAATTTTAGGGGGACACAGACATTTCAGTTTATAACACTTTCATATGGCAGTCCCATCCCTCAGATGTGGAGTGTTCTCAATAATTCTGATTCTTAGTCCTCATAATCACTTATTTGCAGGAAAGTCTCTTTATAGACTTTGCCACTTTTATTCTTTGTTACAAAAGTAGAAGTGAGGTGAAAGTGTACATTGAGTTTTATGGCAACTATATTCATCTATCAACCAATTCATTTAAGTGGCTCTCCAAGTTGAACCACACCATTCTGCCATTAAACGGACATATATTGTGTTCTTTCGATTCTATTGTGGAGCTAAGGTCTAAATTCGCACATAGATTGTATCTAATAGCTCTAAAGATTCATAGTACCTTGGATTCCAAAACTGGCAAAAGTAAACATACAATTCTATCCCATATATCACAGTTTTGTCTTAGAAGAATGGCTAGAAATGTAATAGAAAAAAATGTGAGTACATAAATATATCAGTGTTTCTAAAAGAAACTCATGTGCATCATAACTTGAATCTAAGAGGTTCATTCAATTTATACCTGAAATATTTCTGTTAAAAATTGTTATTAAAGATAGCTTTCTGGGGAAAATAGTCTTATTTAGGTCTCATAAGGTATTAACAAACTTATTTTTAAGTTTCTATTTAAAATGATACCACATAGTATTTAACTATGGTCAATTTTCAAGTATACTCCACAATTGACATATTTCATCATTTGAAACCTCATCCAGTATCTATTGCTGAGTAAGCCAATCATGCAGTTTAATTCACACAACCACCTTCCATAGAATTTTGCCTTGTTCAACAAAGTCGCCATGTTGAATACCACATTACCCGGCTTCTTTGGCTTGCATGCTTCCACTGGAGGAAAGCACTTGGCTCAAGAGTAACCAATCTATGACTTGAACAAAATTCAACAGCAAATGAGGTGACCTAGAACAAGATAATTTCCAAACAACAAGGTGATGATGCTAATTGTCCAATAGGATTCTCTTTCTGAGATATGAACATAAAATAGAAATTGAACCAAAGAACTATTAGATAATGAAAAATAGGAAAGATACATAGGCTGGTCACGGTGGCTCACACCTATAATCCCAGCACTTTGGGAGGCCAAGGCAGGCAGATCATCTTAGGTCAGGAGTTCGAGACCAGCCCGGCCAACTTGGTGAAACCCCATTTCTACTAAAAATACAAAAAATTAGCCAGGCATGGTGGCACGCACTTGTAGTCCCAGCTACTTGCGGGGCTGAGACAGGAGAATCTTTTGAACCCAGGAGGCAGAGGTTACAGTGAGCTGAGATTGTGCCACTACACTCCAGCCTGGGTGACAGAGTGAGACTCTCTGTCTCAAAAAAAAAAAGGAAAGGTACATAGAGGCTGTGAAACAACAAGGCCCATGGGGCCCTATCACAGTAGTTTTAACTAATTTCGTTGTACTTGTTTATTCTATAAAACAAAAAAATGATTTATTAAAAATAATGTCTACTTTTTGGGTCTATTTTGATAATGAGATAGTACTTACAAAGCTCTTAGAAAACTGAGTCTGGCATATTGTAGGTCCTCATAAAAGTTAAATGCTGCTCACATCACACTGTATCGTCAGTTACTTATGTTTTGAGTAGGTCCAATCTGATCTCACAATTAATGTAATTGAGTCATCTATGTACCCAGAATAAATTATGGAGGGCAGATAGTGTATGCAAGCAAGGTGTAGCATTAATGAGAAGGGGAAGAATAACTCTACCTATCAGATTCCCAGTAGGAATTTATTAAAACACAAATTTCATAATTTTAGTACTAGGAAGGCCTTTAGAGTTTATGTAGCTCATAACTTTGGCTTTATAGATTAGGAAACTGAGATTCAGATAGGATAAATAAAATACAGTATATCGGCTTAGTACTGACAAAATCTGGGACTTAGATATATAACTCCTGTAATTGTCCTTCCACTATACCACACTGCATAGCATTAAATCATGCATGTACATAATTTAAACTAACACAGGATATTTGTACTATTTTAATAGTAAGAAAGTGGAGAGTCATGGCATTAGATTTAACTTTACTAGAAGTAAGCAACTGTCTAATATATCCTTTGGGAGAAAACAATCCTGGCAGTAATGATGTTGTCTTCATCATTGTCTATAAATGTACCAAATTATTAATGAATATTACAGATGTCAATCAAACTGAAAAAATAATAGATTATAGTGCTATCATTTATTTGATTTACACTTATTGTTAGAGACAACCTTTATAGAGGTGCATATAATAATTAAGCAGTTGTCAGAATGCCTAAATGTCACTATAAAATAAACTAGCAATCCAAACCCCTTGGGACAATGTTGATATGTCACCAGTTCTCCTGGGAAGGAAGACTTTTGAAACACCATTTTACAAAATGTAACCAATGTTGCAGGTTAATAGATTCAATAGGTTTCACTCATAAAGCTAAGATTAATGGGCTGGGCAAAAATCCAGGCTCTACTTGGAATTAACAAATAACTAAAATTTAGGGACAGTATGGATAAGAATGGTAATGTCAATAAAGGGTCAAAATCCTAGTTAAATATTTGGCTTAAAATGCTTCCTTTTCTTTCCTTCCTCCTCTGATTTCTTCTCAGTTATTTTCCCTTTTTCTTTTTTCTTTTCTTTCTCTGTCTGTATTTTTTACTAATATCTCAAGCATTATTTAACTATTCATAGTGCTTTGTGCATTCTGCATCCCTTCTCTTTCTATATTTCACAGTCAACCTTACGAGAAGATTAGTCTTATATAAGAAACAATATTTCTTTTAATCATTTTTATAATTTTTCTTATGGTTCTTTCCAGTGTTACAATATACATAATACATAATTTTAATAAGTCTTCTTGTGTCAGTGTATTACCAGTTTGAGTGCAGTGGAGAAGCCTTATTTTCATTCAGGTCTCTTTGCACTCCCCATTTTTAAAATATAATCGTCTTAAGTATTTAGTTTACATGCATTGACCACAGCATCAGATCGTGCTGTAATTCTTGCATCAGCCATTAAATATGGCTTAAATAATTCATGAGAAGAAGGGAAGCCTATTATAATATATTTATGGCTATATTTAGTCATTCCCATGCACTTTCTTTTATGAAGTCCCAAGTCTTCTTGTGTTATAATTTCCTTTCTAATGAGAGAACTTTAACCATTCTTTAAGGATTGGTATGCTAGTAACACATTCTCTTTAGTTTTCCTTTATCTGAGAATATTTATATTTCTATTTCATTTCTTTTTTTTTTTTTTTTTTTTTTTTTTTTTTGAGACGGAGTTTCGCTCTTGTTTCCCAGGCTGGAGCGCAATGGCGCGATCTCGGCTCACCGCAATCTCCGCCTCCTGGATTCAGGAAATTCTCCTGCCTCAGCCTCCTGAGTAGCTGGGATTACAGGCACGCGCCACCGTGCCCAGCTAATTTTTTGTATTAGTAGAGACGGGGTTTCACCATGTTGACCAGGATGGTCTCGATCTCTTGACCTCGTGATCCACCCGCCTCGGCCTCCCAAAGTGCTGGGATTACAGGCTTGAGCCACCGCGCCCGGCCTCTATTTCATTTCTAAAAGATATTTTCACTGGATATAAAGTTTGTGGTTAACAGATCTTAATACCCTTGCCCAACCCTCAGTATTCAAACATATCATTCCACTTCTTTCTGACCTCAATAGACCTTAGTGAGAAATCTGCTGTCATTTGAATTCTCCCTCTGCAAGGTTTTTCTCTTTGACTGCACTCTACATTTTTTTTCTGTCTTTCATTATTAGAATTTCAATTACTGTGTGTATTGATATAGATTTCTTTGAATTTGTCTTATTTGATGCATAATTAGCTTCTGGTTTTGAAGTTTATGTCTTAATGTGAGCTTTGTATTGGTGCTGTAACAAACTATCACAAACCAAGTAGCTTAAAACAAATTTATTATCTTACAGTTTTTTTTTTTATTAGAAATCTGATTTGGGTATCAATAGGCAATAATTAAAAGGTCAGCTCTTCTGTGTTCCTTTCTGGAAGCTGTAGGGAAGAGTCCATTTTCTTGTCTTTTCTAGCTTCTAGAGACTGTCTATATTCCATGGCTTATGACTTATTTTCCCCATCTTCAAAGCCAACAGTTTTGCATTTCTCTGAGCATTCTTCTATAGTCAAATCTACCTCTGACTCTGAACTTTGCTAGGAAAGAGCCACTGATTTTTTTTTTTTTTTAGAAAGAAAGAAAAAAAAGAATGAAGAAGAGGAGGAAAAAGGAAAAGAAAGAGAGAGAGAGAATGGGAGTATTGCTTTCTTGCCCAGGCTAGAATGCAATTTAGTAATTAGTTTTGAAAACCTCTTTTATACCGATAATTATACTTAATGATGTAGTCAGGAAGAAATAAGGGAAGAAAATAAACAAACAGCCAACCAATATTTCATTTAAACCTATGAAATGCTATGCGATTACTGAGAAGTGATTTACTTCCAATTATGTAGTCACTTTTGGAATAGGTGTGAGGTGGTAATGTATGTTTTATGTATTTGAAGTGGAGAGTTCTAGAAATGTTTATTAAGTTTACTTGTTCCAGGTCTGAGTTCAAGTCCTGAATGTCCTTGTTAATTTTCTGTCTTGTTGATCTATAGAATCGTTAGCTCTTCTTGTTACATTGGTCCTTTTGCCATTATGTAATGTCCTTCTTTGCCTCTTTTGATCTTTGTTGCTTTAAAGTCTACTTTATCAGAGGCGAGAATTGCATCGCCTGCTTTTTGTTTATTTGTTTATTTTTACTCTCTGTTTGGTTGGTAAATCTTCCTCCTTCTCTTTGTTTTGAGTCTTTGTGTATCGTTGCATGTAAGATGAGTCTGGATGCAGCATACCGATGGGTTTTGACTTTTTATCCAATTAGAATATATATAAGTTTAATACTGGTATTTGATGCTAGCTGGCTGTTTTGCCCATTAGTTGATGTAAATTTTTCATTGCGTTAATGTTCTTGCTTTTTGATATATTTTTGGAAAGGCTGATATTGGTTGTTCCTTTATATGTATAGTGCTTCTTTCAGAAGCTCTTGTAAAGCAGGCCTGGTGGTGGTGAACTCTCTAAGTACTTGTTTGTTCGCAAAAGATTTAATTTTTCCTTCGCTCATAAAGCTTAGTTTGGCTGGATAGAAAATTCTGGGTTGAAAGTTCTTTTCTTTAAGGATGTTAAATATTGGTCCCCACTCTTTTCTAGCTTGTAGGGTTTCTGCTGAGAGATCTGCTGTAAGTCTGATAGGTTTCCCTTTATGGGTAACCTGACCTTTCTCTCTGGCTGCCCTTAGTATTTTCTCCTTCGTTTCAACCCTAATAAATCTGGCGATTATGTGCCTTGGGGTTGGTCTTCTTGAAGAATATCTTTGTGGTGTTCTCTGTATTACCTGGAGTTGAATATTACCCTGCCTTGCCAGGTTGGGAAAGTTTTCCTGAATGATATCCTGAAGAGTATTTTCCAACTTGGATTCATTCTCTTCATTACATTCAGGTACACCTATCAAATGTAAATTAGGTCTTTTCACATAGTCCCATATTTCCTGGAGGCTTTACTCATTCCTTTTTATCCTTTTTTCTCCAATCTTGTCTTCTCGTTTCATTTCACTGAGCTGGTCCTCGACTTCTGATATCCTTTCTTCTGTTTGATCAATTCGACTGTTTAAACTTGTGCATACTTCGCGAAGTTCTCGTGTTGTGTTTTTCAGCTCCATCAATTCACTTATGTTCCTCTCTAAATTGTCCATTCTCGTTAGCATTTCGTCAAACCTTTTTTCAAGGTTCTTAGTTTCTTTGCATTGGGTTAGAACAAGTTCTTTTAATTCACAGAAGTTTCTTATCACCCACATTTTGAAACCTGCTTCTGTTATTGGAACACACTCGTAATCTATTAAGCCTTGTTCCGTTACTGATGAGGAATTGCAATCCCCTGTAGAGGGAGAGGCATTCTGATTTTAAGTATTCTCTGCCTTTTTATGCTGCTTTCTTCCCTTCATTATATATTTATCCCTCTGTCGTCTTTGTAATTACCAACTTTCTAACTAGGTCTCTGAGCGGACGTCCAACTTTTTGATTCCCAGCGCCGAAATCTGAGCAATCCACTGCGCCGGCCAAAACAGCGGTGTTAAGATTGATGGTGCTTTTCTGCCCGGGAATCTCCGGACTCTGCACCAAGAACTGCCGCTCTAAGACGCCAGCTAAACCGCCGCACTGGCCACAAGAGTCGCCCTGGCGACCCGTGAGGCTCCTCCGCTGGGAATCTCTTGGTCTGTGAGCAACAAATATTCGTCTGAAAGTGTGGTGTCCTCTCGTTCTCTGCGCTTTCACTGGGAGCTAGGTGCCTGAGCTGCTAGTGATCAGCCATCTTGGATCTTCCTATCAGAGTCACTGATTTTAAAGAGCCATAATATTAATTCATCCCATTTGGATAATCTAAGATTTTTTTCATCTCTAGTTTCTAAACTTAATGGTATCTGCATAGTCCCTTTTGCTATGTTAGACAATATGCAAAGAACACAGTTTTCAGGGACATGGGCATTTACATTGGGGGTAAAGCCATTTTTTTGCCTACCAAGTGTCTTTTTGCCAAATTTAGATATTTTCCAGCTATTATTTCTTTAAATAATTTTTTGGTAATACTCCATCCTCTCCTTCTTTAGCTCCAATAACACAAATGTTTGTTTTTATTATTTTCCCAACAAACCCCAACACTTGTTTTCTTAGCCTATTTTCTCCCTGTTGTTCAGATTAAGTAGATTTTCGTTTTCAGATTTTCTTTTTTTCTTCAAAAAAAATGTTTAACTGTTTTTTTTTAATCACTTTTATTATGGCCGCTTCAAAAACCATATCAGGTAACTACAGCACCTGATTTATCTTGGCAATGATGTTTGTTGATTGTCTTCTCATTCAAGTTATGATCATTTCCTGGACATATTAGATATTATACTATGAAATTCTAGATATAAATCAAATAAAAATACATATGTACAAAAATGACTTGTACAAGAAGGTTTATAGCAATATTACTGTAAAAATCTGAAAACTAAAACCAAAAATGTTTTCCTATCAAAATATGGATAATAAAACTTGTTATATTCCTACAATGGATAAAATAGCAATAAATATAAATGAATGACAGTTACATTCCGTAATATAAATTCATCTCAAAATATTACATTGATTCCAAGAAGGCACAGAAGGAACACAGTATATGTAATTCCATTGGCATGAAATTCAAGAACAACATAAACTAACATATGGCCACAGGAACCAAAAACATGGTTGGTGATAGGAGCAAGAGTGACTAAAATGGACACAAAGGATCTTTCCAGAGTGATGAGAATGTTCTATGTCTTGATTCAGGTGTGAATTTCCTAGGTGTAGATATGTATCCAAAATAATGGAATTGTATACTTAAGTTCTGTGCATTTTACTTCCTGTAAATTTTCTATCAATTAAAGGAAACTGCAAACATAAAAATAAATAAATAAATAAATAAATAATGGATATATTAGGGAAACAAATTAATTTTAAAAAGTTATTTTAAAAATGATTTGTAATCCAGCAAAACATTCTGTCAAGCATAAATCCCTCCTTTACTTAGAATGGGGATTTATTTTATGGCTTTAACATGAGAAATCTAACAGGCAAGCAAATAACATGATGCTGTGTCTCAGTCTCAAACTCCTATTTTCACCTACCCCAGGTTTTTTTTTTTATATCTTCTTTAAGAAACCCATAAAATGGTATCTTTGATCCATAAAAGTGATCGCATTGTGTAGGCAAAGGCATGGTATGCTCATTTTGATTAAACTGAAAATTCTATGGAATCAATTCATGACATTAAGATAGATACAAATAGTCAACTAAAAGTAGCAGTGTTGCTTTAATCAAATTTCAGTTTGTTGTAATGTACTTAAATCGTTCTGAGTGGAGAATTACACTCATATGTATAAAGGACAAATACGTCAACAAAAAGCAAAACATAGTATGATTTATTTCACCTTACTTTTCTCACGAAACTGCTATTTCTTCCTGCCTGGGCATACAGTGTTAGCCAGCAGTATAACTAGAAGCACATCAATGTGTTAATTTACTGTCAGTCCACCACAGGAATTCCTTTGATATCCTGTCTCATTGTAGCTCTATTCTCTGATGTAGTCTTTGTCGCCCAAGCTATAATCAGTCAAAAGGTGATTTTGACCCAAGCCCTCTATATATTCACTTAGTAGCTTTTTCTCTAGGATATTAATCTCAAACATTTATTGTTTATCCTATACAGTTTCAACAAATAAATTGCTTTGCTCCAGGAGGGAAATGGAACATTTAAAACACAAACATTATGGGCAGTATTCCACAATGTAATGGCAATAGTCATTTATAATAATAAATCCTATGTAAAGCCAGTTACTATAATAAATCAAGATAGGGCCAGGCGTGGTGGCTCATGCCTGTAATCCCAGCACTTTGGGAGGCCGAGGTGAGCAGATCACTTGAGGTCAGGAGTTGGAGACCAGCCTGGCTAACATGGCGAAACCCCATCTCTACTTAAAAAAAAAAAAATTAGGCAGGTATGGTGGTGCACACCTGTAGTCCCAGCTACTCAGGAGGCTGAGGTAGGAGAATCACTTGAACCCAGGAGGTAGAGGTTGCAGTGAGCTGAGATCATGCCACCCCATTCCAGCCTGGGCAACAGAGTGGGACTCTGTCTCAAAATAAATAAATAAAATAATAATTCTAGATATTAAAGACATTGTTGATGTCATAATTACAGAATTGATGGGTAAAGGGTATTTTAAGTTATCTAAAATATCTTTGTACAAATAACAGCTGTTCATATTTCTATGCTGCTAAAGTTCCTATGCCAAAGATCACCAATTTTTACATGAATATACTTTTTGTTTTGATGATTTTTTTCATTATGGATAACAATTTGCTTCATTTACAAGATCAGGTACACAAATGGCCATCATTGTGAAAGCTCATATTGCAGAGGAAGCTAAAAAACACTTTATTACAATTCAAAACAGACCACTAAAGAAGAGAGAAAAGGAAACAAATCTAGACGTTGATCCTCATTCTGTCTAGATAAAAAGCTTCCAGTAAAAGATGTAATCTGATTCTCTCTGAAAGCACATTTTACATGATTTCTGCGAGTATCTGACTACTGAACATGTTACCTATTGTAATGGCTAATTTTAGCTGTCAATTTGACTAGATAAAGGAATATCTAGAGATCTGGAAAAGCATTACTTTTTACTGTGTCTATAAGGTGTTTCCAATAAAGATTGGCAGTTGCCAAATATTTTTTTCTCTCTCTCTTGGAGCTAGGACACTCTCCTCCTCCTGCCCTTAAACATGAAAACTCCAGATTCTCTGGCCTTTTAATGCCAAGACTTACACCGTGCCCTCTTGCCTGGTTCTCAGGACTTCGGCTTCAGACACCACCAGCCTCCCTGGTTATGAAGCTCTCAAACTTGTACTGAGCCATGCTACCAGCATCCTAGTGTCTCCAACTTGCAGATGGCTTGTCATGAGACTTTTCAGCCTCTGTAATTACAAAAGCCAATTTCCTAATAATCCTCTCTCATATATCTATATTATATTAGTTCTATCTTTCTGCAGAACCCTGACTAATACACCTATCTTAAGACAAAGAATATTTTGTAGGCCCTAGAAGTATGTCAAATATACTGTGTACTGATAATGTACCATTTTTATGGAACTCACCAGAACCAAACAGTTATTCAGAGATCAGGTGGCCTTGATAAGAGCAAATCCCTTGGTCTGAAGCTGTGCCATTTTCTAGGTATATTTCTACTGCTCTGGATGGGGAGCTCAGTCCTAGAACCAGAGAAATGAATAATGAAATAATAATAGCATGGTTTATTGTTGGAGTTTTGTACCTTCTATGCTGTCTTTACTACCTAATCATCAAAGAGGGCCATTATAGGCTTGAATGATGAGGAGTGGATTGACGAAGAAGAAAAATGTTCATTCTGCATATCTGGCTTGAAGAAGAAAAAATTTTTTATCATTTTCTAATCCTGCCACAAAAACATTAATATAATTATTGTATATTGTACATAGTTGCTAAAGTCAAAGCATTGAATTTAATTAAATATGTTACACATACATAGATAAACCATGAAATAAATTTGTACAATTTGTATTTAAAAGACTTTTTTGAATGTCACTTATCCATAGGATATATCTAATTTCATTTGTGTTTCAACTGAAGAATGAGTACCTGAAAAGCACATTGACATTGTCAGTGGTTGTGTGTCTGTGTTGGACCTATAAACAACTGAGACCTCCAAAATAAGGTTGGCCAACTGTGTGAGTCGGGATTCTTGAAACAGACAGAACCAATAGGATGTATGTGTATATTAAAGGGAGTTTATTATGGAGAACTGGCTCATGTGATCACAAGGCAAAGTCACATGATAGGCCGTCTGCAAGCTGGGGAAGGCAGAAGCTAATAGTGACTCATCCAAGTCTGAAAGCCTCAAAACCAGGGAAGCCTATAATGCAACCTTCAATCTGTAACTAAATGCCCAAGATCCCCTTTGGAAACCAACGCTACAAGTCTCAGGGGCCAAAGGCTGAAGAACCTTGAGTCTGATGTCCAAGAGCAGGAGTAGCATAAGCAAGCATCCAGCATGACAAGAAGAGAGCCAAAAAACCCAGGAAACAGCCATCCCATCTTCTTCCACCTGCTTTTCCAGCCACACTGGCAGCCAATTGGATGGTCCCCAATCACATTGAGAATGGGTCTTCCTCTCCCACTCTACTAACTCAAATGTCAGTGTCCTCTGACAACACCCTCACAGTTACACTCAGAAACAATACCAGCCATCTAGGTATCCCTCAGTTCAATCAAATTGACAGCTAATATCAACCATCTCACCAGTATAATAATATTTTCTAGGCACTTGGAAAAATATAACCCTAATTTGTCAGTATTACTTTTTATTATCTGTTTTCTTATATTTATTTATTACCTATTAATTACCATAGAGCAGACATTTGTATTTCTTACTACTATGCCATACTTAAAAGATTGCTGGCACATAAATACTCATCAAATACTTGTGTTGGGAAATAATTGATAATACACAATAAGCTCTGAAGACAAATGTTCTGTGGGTGGCTAGGGAGGTAAATAGATATCTATACCTATTTAGATGTCGACAGCTCTTACCCACTGTAATTGCCTACATATAACTTATTTTTATTATTATATGTAATGTAGCTTGCTCCTATTTCTTACTAATTATGGATTATGCTTTGGCCATCTCTGAAGATTTCTCAGTCCAGGGGGAAATTGCACTGATGGAGGTCATAAATGTCTATATTATTCAGGGTCCCTCAGAGAAACAGAACCAATATTAAAGAGAGAGACTGTGAAAAAGTGAGGGACTCTAAGAGAGAGATTATAAGGAATTGGCTCATATAACTTTCATACTGGAGGTTGAGAAGTTCTAAGATCTGCAGTTGGCAATGTAAAGATTCAGGAGAGCTATTCGTGTAAGTTCAAGTTTAAGTGCAAGGTCAATCAGTCAGGCAGCTGAAATGTCCTCTTCCTCAGTCTTTTTGTTCTATTTAGGTCTTCAATTGATTGGATGAGAGCAACTCCTGTTTGAGAGGTCAGTTTGCTTTGCTCAGTCTATGGATTCAAATGTTAATCTTATCCAAAAACACCCTTACAGGCATACCCAGAAAAATGTTTGACAAAATGTTTAGGCACCCTGTAGCCCAGTCAAGTTGACATAAAATTAGTCATCACACTATCCATTAAAGCCTCTCGCCTGGTTTTATACAGAAGTCTATAGTGAGATGGTATTGTTTTCAACTGGGTTCCTTTCTGAGGTATCTCCAGCTTCTTTGACTACAAGTCTGATTTGTCTGGGCAAGCAAGATGAGAATAAATACTTCAACCATAGCAAATTTTACAAGTTAATGCCTTCCTGTGGAGTAACTGACACAACTAGCTGATCCTCTTTGGCAATAATCTTCATGTATAGTAATAATGGTTGCAGTGAACTGTTAAAGCTTAGTTAAGAAAGTCAGTTGTTTTTAAGTAAATTGGATATAAGTGTAGTAAAAATAATTTAAAATTTTTATATTTTTTCAAATCTAAAACATTCTATTAGCAAATATATATGTGCTATCAATATATGTATTAATATATGTTATATTTATATAATTATGTAATAGAATGTTAACAAATAAAATGAACAGAGTTCCATATATTATATTAATGTTATATATTATAAAATTATATATTATTTTAGCAAACATTATAATAATGGAACACAGTTCTCCAGAGAAACAGACCAACATATAAAAATCAAGGTAGTTCCTTGTTGCTACGGCACAGAATGTGATGGACAGAGGAAGCAGATGAGGTTACAATGGCCAGTTCAAGCAGATGCTTGTAGGAACTAAAATCTAAACTCTTCGATAGAAACATAGGAGTAAATCTTCATGACCGAAACGAAACACCACACCCACTTGCAGTCACTCCTCATTCCTCAATTCCCCCAGCATTTGGCCCTAATCACTACTCTACTTCTGACCCTACGCTTTTGTTTATCTATTCATTCTTGTGCATTGGAGTTGTTTCTTTTTTTTTTTTTTTTTTTTTTTTGAGACGGAGTTTCGTTCTTGTTACCCAGGCTGGAGTGCAGTGGTACGATCTTGGCTCACCGCATCCTCCGCCTCCTGGGTTCAGGCAATTCTCCTGCCTCAGCCTCCTGAGTAGCTGGGATTACAGGCACGCGCCACCATGCCCAGCTAATTTTTTGTATTAGTAGAGACGGGGTTTCACCATGTTGACCAGGGTGGTCTCGATCTCTTGACCTCGTGATCCACCCGCCTCGGCCTCCCAAAGTGTTGGGATTACAGGCGTGAGCCACCGCGCCCGGCCTGGGGTTGTTTCTTTTTGGTGATTATGAACAATGCTCCTATGAACATTTGTGCACGAGTTTTTGTATGGACATATTTTTAATTCTCACGTGTGTATGTAGGAGAAGTGAAATTAATGGATCATATAGTAACTTTGTTTAACATTTTTTAAAATTGTAATTGATATATAATGATTGTACATATTTTGGAGTATATGTGACATTTTGATACAAGTTTACTGTGTAATGATGAACTCAGGGTAATTGGAATATCTATCACCTCAAAAATTTATCAGTTTTTTATGTTAGGAACATTTCAAATCTCATCTAGTTATGTTGAAATATACAATAAATTATTGTTAATTATAGCTGCCTCATTGGTGCTGTCGAACACTAGAGCTGATTTCTTCTATCTAATTGTATTTTTATGCCAATTAATAAACCATTCTTCATTCCCATCTCTGGACTACCCTTCCCAGCCTTTGATAACCAGCATTCTATTCATTATCTCCATGAGATCAATTTTTTTCTCCCACTTATGAGTGAGAACATGAAATATTTGCCTTTATGTTTCTGGCTTATTTCATTTAACATGACCTCTAGTTCCATCCATCATGCTGCAAATGATGGGATTTCATTTTTTAAGATTAAATAATATTTCATTATGTGTATATACCACATTTTCCGTATTCATTTATACATTAATGGAAACTTGACTTGATTCCATATTTTGACTGTAGTGAAAAGTTCTGTAAGAAAGATGGGAGTATAGATATCTCTTTGATTTATTGATTTCCATTCTTTTATACCAGTATTGAGATTGCTGGATAATATGATAGTTCTATTTTTAGTTTCTGAGGAAAATCTATACAGTTTTATATAGTAGCTGTTCAAATTTACATTCTCACCAACAGTACAGGACAGTTGTCCTTTGTCTACTTCCTTGCCGGCATCTGTTATATTCTGTCTTTTTGATAATAGCCATTTGACTGGGGTGAGATGATATCTCACTGTGGTTTTGATTTGCATTTCCCTGATGATTAGTGACACTGAACATTTTTTTCATATACCTGTTGGCCATTTGTATGTCCTCATTTGAGAAATGTCTGTTCAGATCTATTGCCTATTTTTTAGTGGGATTACTTGTTTGCTATTGCATTGTTTGATTCCCTTTTATACTTTGGTTATCAATCCCTTGCCAAAGAAGAATTTGCAAATATTTTCTCCCATTAAGTTATTTGTTTATTTTGTTGACTGTTTTCTTTGCTGTACAGAAGCTTTTTAGCTTAACATTATCCCATTCTTAAATTTTTGCTATGGTTATTTGTGGTTTTGGGGTCTTTGCCCATATTAATAAAATCTTGAAGTCTTCATGGCCAGTCTAATGAAGTATTTCCCCAACAATGTCTTGAAGCATTTCCACAATGTTTTGTTGCAGTAGCTTTGTTTATAGTTTCAAGTCTTACATTTATGCATTTTAAACTATTTTGATTTGATATTTATATATGGCGAGGGGGTCTAGTTTCATTCTTTGCATACTGATAACACAAAAATATAATGATTGTTATAGACTTGTATAAACAACTATATGCCAACAAATTGGAAAACCTAAATTCCTAGACATATGCAACTTGCCAAGTTGAACTATGAATAAATAAGAAAAAAAAAAACTAGCCAGACAAATAATGAGTAATGAGATAGAAGCAATAATAAAAAGTCTCCTATCAAAAAAAAAAAAAAAAAAAAAGCCCAAGACCTGATGGGCTTTACTGCTGAATTCTACCAAACATAAAAAGAGAACTAATATCAGTTTTTCTCAAATTCTTTGGAAAAAAAATTGAAGAGGAGGGTATAGGGTATACTTCCAAACTCATTCTGTGACATTAGCATTACCCTGATACCAAATTCAATCAAAGAAGGATAGTACAGGGCAATATCCTAGATGAAAATAGATGCAAAAATCTTTCATAAAAATGTTTAACATTTTGAAGAACTGCCAAACTGCTCCCCAAAGTGTTCCAAACATTTTAAAATGCCAACAGCAGTATACAAGTGTTCCATTTTTGCCACAGTCTTATCAACACTTGTTATTGTCTGTTTCAGATTTATTAAAAAATTTAACTATCTTAGTAGATTTGAAGGACATCTCATTTTTGTTTTTATTTGTATTTTCCAATGACTAACAATGTTCAGCATCTTTTCATTGGTGTGTTGATCGTGTATGTTGTATTTGGATATTTCTATTGAAATTCTTTGCTCTTTGTCCACATTTTTTTATTTTTTTGATACAGAGTTTTGCTCTGTCGACAGGCTGGAGTAAAGTGGCGTGATCTTGGCTCACTGCAACCTCTGCCTCCTGGGTTCAAGTGATTCTCCTGCCTCAGCCTCCTGAGCAGCTGGGACTACAGGCACACACCACCATGCCCAGCTAATTTTTTGTATTTTTGTAGAGACAGGGTTTCACAATGTTAGCCAGGATGGTCTCGATCTCCTGACCTCGTGATCTGCCTGCTTCAGCCTCCTAAAGGCCTGGGATTACAGTTGTGAGCTACCGCGCCCAGCCTGGCCACTTTTTAAGTGGGTTATTTGTCTTTCAACTGTTGAAATAAGTCCTTTATCAAGGCATTTCTACAGACATAAAACTTAGAAACCTTACATTTAATTAGATAAAAATTCAGTAGTCCACATAAAATATGAAATCATGCCATTGAAAAATCCAAAAGAAAATTATCAAAGGTATAAATGCTGAACTGTGGAAAATATGTCTCCCTATTCAATAAATGGTGTTGGGATAACTGGCTAGCCATAAATATAAGACTGAAGCTGGACTCCTTCCTTGCACTAAAAATCAACTCAAGATGGATTAAAGACTTAAATGTAAAACCCGAAACTGTAAAAACCATGGAAGACAACCTAGGCAATACCATCCTGGACATAGGAACAGGCAAAGATTTCATGATGAAGACGTCAAAAGTAATCGCAACAAAAGCAAAAATTGACAAGTGGGATCAAATTAAACTCAAGAGCTCCTGAACAGCAAAAGAAAGTATCAATAAACAGACAGCCTACAGAATGGCAGAAAATTTTTACAAACCATGCCTCTGACAAATGCGTAACATCTAACATCTATAAGAATCTTAAACAAATTTACAAGAAAGAACACATAAGCCTACAGAATGGGAGAAAACATTTGCAAGCTTGAATCTGACAAAGGTCTAATATCCAGCATCTCTAAGGAACTTAAACTAATTTGCAAGACAAAAACAACACCATTAAAAAGTGAGCAAAGGACATGAACAAACACTTTTCAAAAAAAGACATACACAGGGCCAGGAAGCATATGAAAAGAAGCTCAGTATCACCGATCATTAGAGAAATGCAAATCAAAACAGCAATGATATACCATCTCACACCGGTCAGAATGGCTATTATAAAAAAGTCAAAAAACAACAGATGCTGCTGAGGCTGCAGAGAAAAGGGAACACTTATAAACTGTTGGTGAGAGTGTAAATTAGTTCAGCCATTGTGGAAAGCAGTATGATATTTTCTCAAAGAGCTAAAAGCAGAATTACCATTCAACCCAGCAATACTATATACTGGGTGTATATCCAGAGGAACATAAATCATCTTACCATAAAGACACATGAACATGAATGTTCATTGCAGTGCTATTCACAATATCAGAGATATGAAATCAACCTAAATGCCCATTAATGACAGATTGGATAAAGAAACCATGGTACATGTATACCATGAAATATATGCAGCCATAAAAAAAAGAACAAGTTGGTGTCTTTATCAGGGACATAGATGGAGCTGGAGACTTACCATCCTTAACAAACTAACACGGGAATAGAAAACCAAATACAGCATGTTCTCACTTACAAGTATGAGCTAAATGATGATAATTCATGAACACAAAGAAACAACAGACGCTGGGGTACCCTTGAGGTTGGAGGATGGAAGGAGGGAGAGGAGCAGAAAAGATAATTATTGGATACTGAAATTGATACCTGGCTGATGAAATAATCTGTACAACCTCTGTGACACAAGTTTACCTATGTAACTAACTTTCATGTGTACCCCTAAACATAAAAGTTAAAATGAAAATTAATACAGGCTATAATATAGATGTCCCTTTAAAAGATTATGCTATGTGAAAGAAGCCAGCCGCAAAGACCATCTAGTGTCTTATTTCATTGACATAAACCATCCACAATAAGTAAATCCATAGAGACGGAAGGTAGGTCAGTGATTGTTCATCGCTAACGTCAGGGTGGGTGATTGCAGGAGAAATGGGGAGTGACTTGAAAATGGGTATGGGATTTCTTTTGGAGGGAGAAAATGTTCTAAAATTGTATGATGATGGTTGCACAATTCTGTAAATATACTAATAACCAGGGATTTCTATACTTCAAATGAATAAATTGCATGAGAATTATATCTCAATAAAGGTCTAATAAAAAACTTAAAGAAGGCCAGGCACGGTGGCTCATGCCTGTAACACCAGCACTTTGGGAGTCAGAGGTGGGTGGATCACCTGAGGTCAGAAGTTCCAGACCAGCCTGACCAACATGATAAAACACTTTCTCTACTGAAAACACAAAAATTAGCTGGGTACGGTGGCAGGCACCTGTAATCCCAGCTACTCAGGAGGCTGAGGCAAGAGAATTACTTGAACCTGGAAGGTAGAAGTAGCAGTGAGCCGAGATTGCACCACTGCACTCCAGCCTGGGCAACAGAGCAAGACTCTGTCTAAAAAAAAAAAACGAAAAGAAACTAGAGCCCCACCTCTCACCACATATAAATATCAAATCAACATAGATTACTTAAATCCTAAAACTCTAAACCATGATTCTACTTGAGAAAACCCTGGGGAGATACTCCAGGACATTGATTTGAGAAAAATTTTTTATGTAAGACCTCAAAAACATAAGCAACCAAAGAAAAAACATACAGATGGGATTACATCAAGCTAAAAAGCTTCTGTGCAGCAAAGCAAACAATCAACAAAGTGAAGAGACAACCCACAGAATGGCAAATAAATACTTGCAAACTATCTATCTGAGAAGGAATTAATAACCAGAATATATAAGGAGCTCCAACTCAATAGCAACACATAATTCAATCTAAAAGTAGGCAAGCAATCTGAAAAGACATGTCTCAAAAGATCTACATATGGCCAACAGGTATATGAAAAAAATGGCCAATATCACCAGACATCAGAGAAATGCAAATCAAAACCACAGTGAGATATCATCTCACCCTACTCCAACAGTGACTATCAAAAAGACAGGAAATGACAGATTCTGGCAAGGATGTGGAGAAAATGCAACTCTCCTACACTTTTGGTAGGAATGTAAATTAGTACAGCCACCATGAAAAACTGTATAAAGTTGCCTCAAAAATGCTCTATTTTTGGAACTACTGTATAATCCAGCAATCCCACTACTGGGTATTTATCAAAAAGAAAAGAAAAGACAGTCAATGCATTTGAAGAGAAATCTGCACACCGATGTTTATTGCAGCATTATTCACAATAGCCAAAGTATGAAATCAAGCTAAGTTCCCATCAGTATATGAATGGATAAAGAAAATGTGGTATATATACACAAGGGAATACTATTCCATCAGAACAATGAATGAAATCATGTCTTTTGCAGCAAGATGGATGGAATTGGAGGTCATGTTAAGAAAAATAAGCCAGGGATATAAATGCAAATATTGCACATTCTCAGTCATAGGTGGGAGCTAAAAAAGTCAAACTCTTGAAGATAAAGAGAAGATTGGTGATTAACAGAGGCTGGGAAGAATAAAGGGGTGAGAGAAATGAAAACAGACTGGTTAATAGGTACAAATATACAATTTCATAGAAGAAATAAGACCTAGTGTTTGACTTATCAGTGAGGTGATTATACTTTACAATAATCTATTGTGTATTTCAAAATAGCTAGCAGAAAAGGATTTGAATGTTTCTAACATAAAGAAAATACAAATATTAAAAGTTATGAATATCTCAATTACATTGATTTGAAATTTACAAATGATATGGATATATTAAATTATATGTACCCAAAAAATATATACATATATTATGTAGCAATAAAAATAAAATTAATGTGATATTGAATTACAACCCAAATATAAAATATATATTCATGAGTCTATACTGATAAACACATGATTGAATAAGTAAATGAGGCAGAAGAGATTAATTATCTTTACATAAGTATCCCATATAATACATATAGGTTCTCCTTCTTCTAGGAGTGAAGTTTAATCCCATCCTACACACAAGAGTAGGCTAGATATACTTAGCGACTCTCTTTCAAGGAATAGAAAAGGGAAAGAAGAAAATAGCAACTTTACAGCGGAGAAACCTGGCAAATGCTACCATGTGATCAGGATTACCATCATCAGTGGTATCATGTAGGTATCATGTATTTCCTGTGATTATGTGACAAGAAAGACATTTTACATCTTTGATACTTTTCTTCAAATTAAAACCCCAATGCTAATCACGAGAAAAATATCAGACAAATCCAAATTAAGAGACATTCAATTAGATACTACTAATCCTCTTGATTGTAACGGTAATCCTCATCAATACAAGGAAAGACTGAGGAAACTGGCATACTGAAGACTGAAAAAACATGCAGTGTAGTACTCTGCATTGAACTCTGGAACACACAGTGAACATTAACAGACCATCTGGTGAAGTCCAAATAAAGTCTGTAGTTTAGTTCATAGGAAGGTGGCAATTTTGGTCATTTCAACTGGGAAAAAAAGTCTTCAGTCTATATATATCAATAAGTATTTCCTAACCACAACTATGCCTTGACAGAAGCAGGAAAGACTCTGGTATCAGCCTTCCCTTCTCATTGCCTTCTCTTGTTTCCCTATTTTCACCAACTCTTCCCTAGTGGTCTCCAGAACTCATTTCTCTAGATGGGATAAAAGGATAAATAAGACAGCATTGTTGAAAGGGGGCACTTCAGGCTTTCTGAGTGTAAAAAAAAAGCAGGAAGGAATTTAAAAAAAAAAAAAAAAAGGAAAATCAATGTATCCAAGAGACATCTGCACACTGATTTTTATTGCATCACTTTTCACAATAGCCAAAATACGGAATCAAGTTAAGTTCCCATCAGTATATGAATGGATAAAGAAAATGTGGTATATATACACAAGGTAATCCTATTCTGTCAGAAAAATGAACAAAATCATGTCATTTGCAGCAAGATGGATGGAATTGGAGGTCATGTTAAGTAAAATAAGCCAATCAAATTTATTCCAATCAAATGTAGTGAAAATTGAGTAGTTTCTTCACCACTGGCTCTTTCTTGGACATGTGTTCACGGATAGATGAACATTCATATATAGATAAATTAATGCATCAGAAACCTTGAAAATGGCCAAAATGTACTTTTAATAAGCAAGTCACAACCATAACTATTTCTGTAGCAACCATTTAAGTGCAGGGAATAGCATGATGTATTTTGAAAAATAAATAAATAAAAAGCCCAAACTAGAAAGCCAATGAGAAGTCTGTACCTTAAGAAATGTAATTCTCTTAAAAGAGAATTATTGAAGTACTGAAAATTCTACATTAGGTGCACGTTATGTATAGAAAGCAATCTCTGGTGCTTCCAATCTGCTATTAAAGATAAACCTAATGAAATTTTCATTTGAGTCTTAGCTACATTATGCTTGAAATATAGTACTTTTCTCAACTATTAATATTCCATCTATGAAAGAGCATATTAAAATACTTCAATCTACTGATACCTTTTAAATAAACTTTCTTGAATTATTTTTATGTCTTTAAAGCAAAATCACATCCAGGTTAACATAAACAGAACTATCACCAAACTTTTGTTAATATATTTGCATTCCTCAAATAACTCAGTCTCATTAGTGACTATAACCATAACACAGCTGTAAACATTTTTATGAATGAGTTTGTACCTCCAATAAATTATAGTCCCAAGCACATACACAGCTAATACACCTCCATTTTTACACGTAAGTGGTTTCTTAAAAGACAGTCTTTTTTCCTCTGTGTTTCAGGATTTCTGAATTCAGTAATGAATGATAAGTCTGTAACTAACACAAGCTGCCTTTTTATCTCCCCTGAGAACAAACTTTCATGCTGCCTCAGTATGGAAAGAGAAATTGAGGACTATAAGAAATTGGTGGGAGTGGGCAGGGCAGAGGGAGGAAAAGAGAAAAAACAATTATCTTTGACAGCTGACTAGTGTTAGCTGGCCTCACAGCCACAAGCTGTTCCTTGCTGAACATGAACAATTTCACAGAATATCAACATCAGATAAGATTAATATATAACCCTGATGGAACAAGACCAAAACAAGGACACTGTGTAACCATATTCCCTCTGAGCAACTAATAATCTCTCATCAATAATAGCCTTACTTAATTCCTCCTACTTCTTAAATTAACATTATTAATGTACTCAGTCAACAAATAGCCCACATTTTCTGACAACACAATCAGGAGCAGACACAAAGATCACCCAGTGCAAACCCAAACTCTTTAACAAGACTATCCTAATGCCATCTTACTGAGATTATTTTCCCTGTAGGATGCAGCTTTTCTTGCTGCAGTGAGTTAATACAACTAAGTTTGTTTGACTACAGTTATGTTCTTGGTGGTCTTTGGGCATTGGGATTTGATAAGACAAACATAAAAACGAGAAATTATTGGGGGAGAGAAGTTCTTGTTTTTGGTTGCGGTGATGGGTGTGGTGGAGATGACGTTTATGTATGTGTTGACCGTGGTAGAGGGAAAAGTAGACGAGGCTTACATAATATGGATGAAGAATGCATTATATGAGAGACTGAGAGATGTATTCTGCTCTATTTTTCTTTCCCACATTGTCCTGATCCTCATATTGCCCTTATGCCCAATGTTGCCCTCTGCCTTTCACCTTTTCTGGAAATCAAAAAATAATAATGAAATCAGCGTTGTTGTTCTTGTTCAAGTCTGTTAATAACACTTCTCTTTGCCAGCTAAGATCTGAACCAATCAATAGACACACGACAGAGATAAATGGATGTCAAAATAGGAGTCTGGGGTTTTTTGTTTTGTTTTGGTTGTTTATTATTACTGATAAAGGCTAGATTAGTGTAACTCAAGAAAATGACCAGATTGACTTGCCATTGCTCTCTGTTCTGTCTCTCCCAGCTTAGACTTTGGGAGAACCTAATCAAGGGAATGGTTTTCAGCACAGATATAACTTCTTAGGATTTCTTATTTGTATTGGTGCAAAATAAAGAATGAAACAGAGAGGCAAGATTCTCTGTGCTTACAAATGTACTACTACATTATCTTCACTCTGTTCAGAGTATAGACCAATAGTGTCACCCAGTATGTTAGACCAATAATAATGTCACCCAATAGCTTACTCCAAAACAGCACTGTAAATGGAGAGCTCTGTGTATGGATAAACATATATACTACATTTTAGTAGATCATCTTAATACTCTCCAATGATTTTTATTCATCTAATCCATTGAGTTTATTCATTAAACTTATGATCATACATGTCTGTGGCTATCCTTCTTAGCAGGGTAAGGGAAGTCTCACTTCTATCTTCATGTAGCCACTTCACCAATATCAACTATTGGTTTATTGTGGTATTCCTTGTAGCTCTGATGGTCACTACCAATTTTCCCCTCTAGAAGGCACTGAAATGCATAAGAACAGTGTACTTAATTAATTAACTTCAATGTCACACTATATCTGAAATGGAAAATGTATTTCCTGTTCTAATTACCTTCAGCCACATTGTCTTATATAGGTCATGAGGGGTACTGCCATGATATAAAATAACAATATTAATATACTTCAGTAATAAAATGCAACAACATCGAGATGTCCAGGGTTGAATATAAATTCCTCCAATAATGAAATTTAAATTCAAATATAATGCCTTTGTGTTTAAGGCTCTGAAGCAGACTACCTGACTTTGAATCCCGGTTCTTACACTTACTAGATTTATGATCCTGAGCAAGGATCATTAATATCCCTGTGCCTCAGTTTTCTAACCTGAAAAATGAGAATAACAATGAGACTTGCAAGGTTGTCATCAGAACTAAATAAATTATATGTGTAAAGTGTTTAAAGACATCCCTGACCGATAAGAAGTGCTCAATTTTATTATTGTACTTACAGTTTCAACTCAAACGTTCTTAAAGTCCCCAAATTATATTTTGTTGGAAAAATCACAGCTCGTAGACTTTAATTTCTTATTCTGCTCAGTGTCAGCCAATGTGGTTCTTTATCTCTAAATACTTGAGAAACTCAGTTCAGTAGCCTCATCCTGAAGCTTTTTATTGGCAAGGCTATTGTTACCTTAGCACCTCTGAAGCTAACTAATGTCAGCCCAAAGTTTCTGATATGGCTCACCTTTGTCGTCAGCTTTATTGAACTATCATTTATAAACGATGAAATTTACCAATTTTAAGTAAATAATTTGATGAGTTATGAGAATTCCTCATAGTCCTATAGCCATCACCAGAATCATGATATAGAACATTTCCATTATCCAAAAAAAATCCTTCATGCCCCACATTCAACATTATCTGCCCAAACCCCAAACCCTAGAAACTACCAGTCTGCTTTCCATCACCATAGTCTTGAATTTTCTGAAATTTCATCTAAATATAATCATATATTTTATAGTATTTTGTTTCTGGCTTCTTCTACTTAGTAAAATTCTTTTGAAGTTAATTAATTTTCTTGGATTTTTCAGTAGTACATTTTCTTTGTTGTTGTTACTAAGTAGTAGTTCATTGTACAGTCATACTACTTTTTCTTACTTCACACAAAAAAAATGGAAAATGATAGATATTCTCAAATAACTGGGATAAAGAGACAAAACTACTCAAAAATCCTGTCTGAAAGGCTGAGACGGTCAATGTTATGTTGATTTAGGAAGACGAATTTCTTGCCCATAACATCTGCATGTCTACTGGCATTAAAATAAACTCTGTTCCTGTATTGTATGCCATATTATACTACTTATGCAAAAACATTCTTTGTATCCTCACTACACCAACTACAAGAGCCTTCAGATGTCCTTGTTTTTACAGATGTAGTTCCCTTTGTCAGGAACTCCCTCCCCTTCCTTGTCATAACAAATTCCTTCCTGCTTATTATTCTTTACAGCTCAGTTGAGCTATCACCTCCCCTGTCATGTCATTCCCGATCTCTTCAAGCAGAATTAGTTGCTTCTTTCTTGGTGTTTCCAAAGCACCATGTATGTGACTCCACTGTATCACTCATTCAATGATGATTTCTGACCAGATGCAGGTATGTCTCTCTTATGGAAAAGACAGTATTGTTCTACTTTGTTTCCCCAACTTCAAGTCTGGGAAATAATTACTCAATAAATGTTTGTTTAATAAAAGAAAGGAAATTAATAAACAAATACACGAAAACCCCCTGACAGATACACATCTGTCACAGACACTGCTAGCATGTGTATGAACACAACTTACTGCTCTAATTGCCTGGAAATCGACTTCTTTGCACCCTGTCAGTTTTCAGTGGGACAAGAAATCTGTTAATGCTCTGATAAATCTTGTTGAATTTTAAGGAAACAACTGCTACCCACTGAAAAACATGCTTAATTATTCACAGTGCATAGGATTTTCCGTGACATGACTAGAAAAAAGCTCCTGGCCCTTCAGATGGGAAAGATGCATTCGTAATTAAAATGTGACCCATCCTGCATCCTGCTGCCAGATTTCCTTGAGTAGTCACTGGAGATTAAATTCTAATTATGACATTTGAAGAAATAAAATTCTCTAGGGAAAGCAGCCTCCAAAGATAGACTATATGTCGACAGCTGTTGTGGAAATTACTTATTTTAACCTTTGCCATAAAAATTGTAAAACCAGCCCAGCTCTTTCTCTGTAGGAGACATTTTGGGAGATAGATTTGTAGATGCGTTTTGAGGATTAGCCTAAAGTCAAGACAGTATCATTTCACAACAGAAGTTCCATTAAAGTTTCTTAAATTTCAGTGAACTTCTGTTCAGGAAGTCCTTTTAAATTCTGATGAGCTGACATTTGAATGTTCCTGTAGCAGATGGCTATCAGCTCAAAGAAGTACACAATATTTTACTCTTACTAGCTGAAACTAAATTTGGAAGATATGATAAATTTTTTTAATTAAAACTCTTAGAAGCTTATGTCATACATTTCATATATTTAAAAATGGGGATTCAACCTGAATTGTACTTGAACTCAAGTTTTCAGGTATAATGTTTTTGTGGATTTCAAGACTAGCAACAGATGAAAGCTTCTCCAAGCTACCTATACTATAGCTGTATAGATATATTTAAAGATCATGATATTTAATCAAATAGTATTGACTACAAAATTATAGCATGATAAACTATCTGAGAGTTGGTTTACCCACCAATTTTTTCTGCTAGAAATCTCTATTCAAGGATTTTTTTTAAGATAGTCTGTGCTGAATCTTTTATATTCTGAAGAAGATTTAAAAGAAGGACTTACAGGGATTTCAAAATCCTCATGTAAAGATAAAGTTAATATACATGGAGAATCACATATGTAACAAAACATAAACATTAAAAAGAAACAAAAAATACCTTGCCAAATCTCAGTATTTACAGATGATGACTGACTATAAAGATGCTAAATTCTTTAGTTAAAGATTTCCATCTAATTAAGAGCAGAGTTTAAGATGTGCTTCTATTAGTTCTTCTCAAAGTATTGCAATTATTTTTATATTCTAGTGATTCTGCTTTTCTGATTGCATGGCGAGTGACACAATTCAAATTTTTATAACATCACAGCTTCCTTTCCTTCTAAAAAACACTTTTCCCTATTTTTGGTGGTGTTTTACCATATTAATGAACAGCTAGATTTGGAGATTTGGGTGTACTAAATATTTTACAATTCTCCTTTTCAAAATGACCTTCTCACCAAAAAGAGTCAAGAAGCCTCATAAGTTTCTGCCTCACTCAACTGTGTCATCATCAACCACTAGTAAATAACTCCAGACAAGTAAAGTGCTAGCTGTTTCAGAGTTTGATGAATAGCTTCATGGGCTCCTTCTCACAGTTGTCATTGTTCTGACAAAGTGATTGAATACAACTCTTGCACCATACCAACGAGAGCTGCCCACAAAGGGCACTATGTATTTCTGAGTGCTTCTGGTTTCATGATTCCAAGACAACACTGAAGTGCTCAAACCAGCAACTATTTACTCCAGGGGACAGTAAACTCTGATCTCCTGGAACCACATTCTGTAAAAGAGTCGTAGATCAAAACTCATTTCTTGAAATGGCATACACATATCCCTGTAGAATTAGATAGCGTGCCTCTTCTGAAATCTAATCACATTAAGTGGTTGTTGAGCAATATTTTCATTCATTCCAGTTAAGCACTTAAAATTTAAGAAGGAGAGTACAGCATTAAATGACAACTTACTTTGAGTTCAAAAGGTGGTCTGTCAATCTTCCCTTGTTTTCATCTGTAGCTGGGTTAGTTCCTTACAGCTCAACCTATTGGTGACCCCACTTACATGCAAACTCTTACCTGTTGCAGTTTCTGTGCTAATCCTGATATATATAAGAAATTCTCACGTTCTCACCACCTCCCTCCTGGTCTGGCCCATGGTGGCTTAAATCTAACACTCACTGAGAGTTAAAATTTTTCTTGCCAGACAAGGTGGCTGGTTTACCATGTTGCTTTTTCAGACAACTTCTCTAACAATGAAATTCAGGTTTAATGTCCCTGTGGATATCCCCTGAGAATTCATTTGCCCTTTAGGTCAAAGCTCTCTCCTTCTTTTCCTTTGGTTGTTTCAATTCATAAGACTAAACTTCTGCTCTGGTCCTTCCTCCCAACTCCCAGCTAAGTATTGCCTAGTACTCTAGTTCCCTATTGAGTACCATATGCTCTGCCTTGCCCAGACATATCCCTGTCCAAGGTACCTCCCAATCTAGTGACCAGGCTTCCAAAGTGGGTCATGACGAGTATGGACTCATGGATATAATTGTCGTAAATCCCAAATACTGATTCCGTCTTTATTCTCTGCTACAGTGATTTCTCCTTCCAGCACCATAGGTAATGGATTTGTGCCTGATAATTTTATGACATGTTAGACACCCATAATCACTTGACTAATTCCTTCAGTCAGTATTTCTTTATTGCCACATATTCATGTTTTAAATGGTCACGATCCATGACTTCATTCTCCAACTAAATAACTAAATTACTTTGAAAAGGCATACACAGAAGACGAATATGTAAAAAATACATAATTTCGAGGCAGTGCAATTCACAACACAAGTCAGCACCCATATGCCTTTGATTGAGCATCCATGCACAATGCTAGGGCCAACATCTGATAAAATGGACAGTTATATAGCTTATAAACAAACAAAGTCCATATTTCCCAGACTATGGCAACCTAAAGTATAAATAAGGGCATCTTACCAAAACTATTCACCTCATCATTTAATCTATAGGAATTTAATCCACACTCAGATACCCTGTGATTCAGAGTCCCCAGTGTTTACTAAATAGCATGTACTGTTTTCCTCCTCCTCTGATTTAGCTCACTATGATGCTGTTCCCTGTCAATAATGATTTTAAAAGCCTGAATCCTGCTATTGATGTCTGCTGGCTCCCACTGTTGCCTATGCCAACAAAAGTCCTGAGTGTTTGTGTAAGTCAATGACAGAGGTTAAGAATATCTGTATTGATGCAAAAGATGGCACAGCTGGCTATGCAATTGCTTTAGTAGATGTCGGTTCCTATGTCTGCCCTTGATCCTTTCTTTTTCTTTTGAAAATACTGCCTCTCTTCTGCAAAGGCATGCTCTCACCCAAGCACTAATATGAGTTCTGAAAGGTTAGTTATTCTTAAAAGCATCCCTACCTCTCCATCCTCCATCTGTATCATTTGCTTTATGCTGGATACCTAACTCAAACTAACCCTCTACTTGGGTTAGTTTGGGTTTTAATCTTTCTCACCCTAGGTTTCACTTACAAAATCCGTGCAAGCTTCTATAACTTGATCCTAGATTAAGCAAGGGTCAGCTTTCCCTGAAAAACAAGTGATGAGGCCCTGGAGATTTTTTTAAAATCATATTGTTTGCCATGTGGAAGACTCCTACTTTGCGTCATGAGAGAATTAAGTCAAAACAGAGAAAGAGAAGACAGAAGGGATCTAGAAAGATCCCTGGCCTCACTCACTTCCTTATTTGTTTAGCTTTAATTGCCATTCCCTAGAGTTACTTAACCCTTCACTGATATACCTTGAGTATTTTTCCCATAAATTCCTCTAATTTTCCAAGCTGATTCAAATAGGGTTTCTGTCAATTTCATCAGGAAAGACAGAGAGAGAGAGAGGAAGGTGCTATAGTTGGATGTTTGTCCCAGGAAACCTCATGTTGAAATTTGATCCTCAGTGGGAGGTGAGGCCTAATGGGAGGTGTTTGGGTCAAAAGAATGAATCCCTCATGAATAGATTAATGCCTTCCCTGGGAGGAGGAACTTTCATTACCAGGGGAGTTCCCCTGAGGGCTGGTAATTAAAGAGCCTGGCACTGCCCTCCTTGCTCTCTCTCTTGCCATGAGATCTCTGCATGCACCTGCTCCCCTTTGCCTTCTACCATGAGTGGAAGAAGTCTGGGGCCTTCACCAGAAGCAGATGCTTGTGCCATGCTTCTTGTACAGCTTACAAAACCAGAAGCCAAATAAACCTCATTTCTTTATAAATTACCCTGTCTCAGGTATTCCATTACAGCAACACTAAAGAAACTAGGACAAGAAGAAAGAATAAAGAAAGGGAGAAAACATGGAGGGAAGGAGGGAGGGAGGAAGGGAGGGAGGAAAAGAGGGAGGGAGGGAGGAAGGGAAGGAAGGGAGGAACGGAAGGAGGGAGGCAGGGAGGGAGGAAAGGAAGGAAGGAGGAAAGGAGGGAGGGAGGGAGGAAGGGAGGGAAGGAAGGAAGGAGAAAAGGATGGAAGGAGGGAGAAAAAGAAAAAATATGCAAAGGGTTCCATGTTTCTGGATGATGGCAGGAAGAGGCATTACTGCCCATTAACATCAGCTCTGAGCCCCTTGTTGTTGGATATAGGACACAATAATATTTGAATTGTGGGTTTTTTATTATCATTGAAGTTTTAGTATAAATGCTGTTAAACAATGCACTGGTATTTTCCTCCTCCTCTGTTCTAGCTCCCTCAGGTGTTTTAATCTTTTTCACCCTACCTTTCACTTACAACTCCATGTAAACTATGATGTATTCGTAATCATGCATTCTGTTTTCTCTCATCCAGTACTGGTCCAATGACTCAGATCAAATTTCCGTACCTTCATGCTCCCTTACCTTAGAATGAGTCACCCCCCAGGAGGCTTTTCAACTTCTAACAAAGATTCCTAGACTCTCTGTCCTGTCAATAAAAGCTGTTTTTCTGGTCAGCTGCACGGAACCACATGAAGTAGAATAGAACCAGAAAGCCCTTTACAGAAGAGGTTGTAGTGGAGATAAGTCTTTAAGAATAACTTTGACTTTGAACCCACAGATAAAATCTGTGATTCCCTATTTCCAAAAATGTGTTAAGAATGTGTCCATTCCAGTGTGTCTCAGAATCCCTTTGTAGAGGAATAAAAAAAAAATTATATTTTAAACCTGGCTAGCTAGACAAAATTCAATAAAGTTCCCTACATTGTTTTATTCACTTTGTTTCAGGTTTGTCCTAGTGTTACAATAAATAATTTAGATCTTGCCAGAAAAAATAATAACAAAATAAAAACTCTCAATTGGCTGATTTCTGCTAAACCTAGAGGTTTCATCAGCATTATAGATTTCCTGTAACATTCTTCACATACACGGTTTCACTGCATCTCTATTTCATTTGTTAGAGCAGAAAGTGGAATATAGATCTGCCTGTAGCTCCAGGAATGGATGGACAGGTGAAAATAATATGTCATTGTGTCTTTTTGTGAATGAAATATTGATATAAAACAGAAAAGCCTTGAAAAGAAACACGCAAATTGGGTCAGATCACAGAATATATTGCCAAAGATTTATCTAATGCCTTTTCAGGAAAAGAAAACAATCAAGATATGAAAATAATGGGAATTTCACCTCTCCAGTTGAGTGCAGACAATTATAGTTAGTCATTTCCCCAAAGTCTTTGTCTTCTTATTTGATGTCCTCCAGTCTTTTCTCAGCTTTCAGTTCCATAATACAACTTGCTCTTTTATATTTCCATGAAGTTGCACTCTCTATTTCTTATTCCCAAAGTTCCCTTCCCAATTTTTCTTCCTGAGAAATTCTGCGTTAAACTTCTAGACCCTCACTCACATATTACTTCTTCTGTGTCATCTTCCCGATATTCCTCCCCAGTTGGTAAAGTGTCACGTCACTCTTTCTGTCTGTGTTTGCATTGCGTGTTGATCATACTTCTATTGCAGAATTTATCCAACTGCCCATGAGCATCCTCACTCATTAGTCTTCAAGCACTCTCAAGGGAGAGACAATATCCCCAGTTCAATTAATTCTAATCATTTATAGCCCCTATTTCAAAACATGCAACATCTTCAAGCCCTCCAGTTTGCTGGAATCAACTTGTCCTTGTCAACTTAAATGAAACTGGTTCTACCCTACATGAAAAGGGAAAGTCAACATCTCCTGCTAAGGATTTTTCAGGTCGGGGAGGAATTTGTCTTAGTAACTTCTCTTCTGATTTTCTCTTTCCAATGAATTCTCCATCTCTTTTCTTCCTTTTCCACCCATTCTCGCTGCCCATGGGTAGCAGTGAACAACGATCCTATAACATTACTCCTCACACCACACTGTTTCAAGTCTATATGCAGCCACTTTACTAAACAATTGGTATGAGAGAATGTTAAATGGCTTTACTTCAAATATTGACACATGAATGTTTTACGTAACTAATTCTTCGAGACCCTAGACCTTTCCCACTACCTCCCTGGAAATCTGACTATTTATCTTTTCAGTTAAGTTCAGACTTCTGCCTTATTGTTGTATCCTCTCTTCCTTAATTTCATTATTTCTCCTATGCAGTTTAAGCCCTGTCCACCCCCAAAATGTTTGTTCTCTTTTTATACAGAAACTGTGTTCTGTGTAGCTCCCTGGCTTCCTTCTGGCTCTCTCCTTAGAACCACCACTCACTGTCACAATTGTGCTTTAACTTATTTTACTAAACAAAGACAGTCTCTCTTCCAAGAAGAAATCTGAAACCACCTGCATATAGGAACCAGCTTCATTACTTGAACAACACATGTAATGGGTATCTGATATGAGACCCTTTGCTAGGCTCGAGGAATGCTGTAGTGAATAAAGGATTGTAGGATTGTCCAGCTCACAATGACTTCATAACCTAGCAGAGTTCTGTTCATTGTTGATAACCACAGTAACTGGCACATAGGAACATAATAAAAGGCAATATAGGAAATTAGAAAAGAAATAGATTCCTCTTTCAGACAGTTAAAATTAATGTGGATTTTATCTGGCATCATGTGAAATGTGATCAAAAGTGGAGTTGTATGGTTAATGAACTTTACAAGTTCCTTTCTAACCTCTAATTCGTTGATTCTTTTTCTCACCAATCATCCTAGACAAAAATTTAACCTCATAAATATACAGTAACTTGGGAACTAGAAATATTTTTAGTAGTGAGTTCCACATGAATATAACGAAACTACAGAAAAGACAGTATCCTTGAGAAGCATTTAAAATATCTTATTAAACAATTAGCTGAAACTATTTTAAAAGTTACTTAGGAAGGAATTAAGAAGCATGGATTAAAATTCCTTATTAAAAGAAAAGAGTCTGAAAGCTGGTCATATAAAGCTTAGGTTGATAGTTATATTATTTAATAATAGTGTAAATCATTTCTTGAATGGCTTTATGTTTTTGAAAAGGGACTGTGCTGAAAATGAATGAAGTCATAAATGAACTAAATTGATTTTTTAAATATTTAATGATTTCTAGTGTAACCATACTTTTGAGAAAAGACATGTAGATTTCCATTTTGTGTACTTCATTAAGAGTTTTCATTATCACTGCCATCATACTAATTGGCTTTTTAATATCTGATACCTTTCACAGTAATTTTGGATTCTTATTTGAAAAACTGCAGGAATGCCTTTGTTCTGGCTGTACTGTTTATCCAGGGTATAGGGAATTGAGTTTGCTTAAGTCCCCTTTATCTAAAATGTGATTACAGGATACAGAAGTCTATTTACCGAAAAGCTAATGAAGCTCAGCCCTCAGATCCCTTCAATCGAAGCAGCCCCTTCCAAGGCCATTAGAAGGGCCCTAGCATTAGGTTCACATGGTCGTATGTTTTTCATAAAGTTTGAAAGAGTTAGGATAGTCTAGCTACAGGTAAGAATTCTATTCCTAGCCTCATTTCTTTTATACCTTTTCTTCCTCTGAAATAGCCTGAACGTTTTTGGAGACATATTCATTTGGGTTAGTACTGCTATCTGGTGTAGAAATGGAATCCAGGAATATTCTTACTGCTTGCTGTGCCAATTCACCCAGGTTGTGTCATGAAGATCCAGGTCTAGAATGCTATTACAATGTCAGTACAACCTGTGATATCCAGCACCAGAAGTACATTGGAGTAGAGGAGAAAGACAGATTGAAATGTGTGGAGCCGAAATTTAGTCTGAAGCAAAGCTTACTAGCCATCATTTATGTAAGATTTTAAACAGAAGACTGGTTTTCACCAAAGCCTAGTTCAAACAGAATTTCTCTCTTATTGTGAATAAACTTGATAATTCAGCTTGCATAGTTATGAATACACTTTACATTTTTCTTTTATTGACGGGAATCATGCAAAGTACAATTTATTGGCCGGGCACGATGGCTCACGCCTGTAATCCTAGCACTTTGGGAGGCCAAGGCGGGCAGATCACAAGGTTAAGAGATTGAGATCATCCTGGCCAACACGGTGAAACCCTGTCTCTACTAAAAATAAAAATAAAAATATTAGCCGAGTGTGGTGGCGGGTGCCTGTAGTCCCAGCTACTCAGGAGGCTGAGGCAGGAGAATCGCTCGAACCCAGGAGGCAGAAGTTGCAGTGAGCCAAGGTGTCGCCACTACACTCCAGCCTGGAGGCAGAGCGAGGGTCCATCTCAAAAAAAAAAGTACAAGTTATTAAAATCCCCGTGTTTGTAAAGCACAAATCAGTGGTAATACAGGAACCAATCAGTATATCATAACAGTTTATATAGGAAGCAAACTCAATAAAAGTTTTCCAAACGTTGACAACAGTCTTAAAACCTTTACAGCATTACCAATGATGAGTTTTGAAACTAAAATTTTTCTAAATTTTATCAATAAGAAAAAACTTTTTAAACAATAATGATAAATGAAAGAATATTTTCCCCAGAGAAAATAGTGTTATAAAACTTTGAGTTCAAAGAGAATACAGACAAAGGTATTACCAAGAAAAGGCATTATAAAGGTGTAAAAGTAGTTAATAAAAATTTTTTTTTTATTTTGTGTCAGATTTATTGTCAACCTTTGAAAATTTGTCAACTATTGTGATATCTTCGCTTGTTCAAAATAAATATCAACTTTCTTACCTAATTTTGTATTCATAATTTATATTATTTTATTTAAAGGAGGTCCCCAAATCTTATAAGATGTAGGACTCCCAAAATCTTGATCTGCTGAGAGAACAGTGTAACAAACTACAAATGCCTCCTCTTTGCTAAATTCAAGTCGTCTTCCCACACTCAGACTAAGTCCCCACGTGCTTATTAGTTCTCTGTTCTTTTGAAATTTAAAACAGCTGCCGCCAATTCTGTCCCTAGGCTTTTGGTATCCTATTCCCAGAAATGTGCAGGCAAGTGGAACATAAATATTCAACCCCTACTTGTTGTGCCAATGTTATATTTTGGCCAAATACAATCCATGTTTTATTTTGTACTCATGCTGATAAGATTACACATATCTTGTTAAATATAAGATACTTCCAAAGCATAGGTACAGGAAAAAAAAAAAAACCCTGAAAGAGGACAAAGACTTTTACATAGGAGCAGCTATGTATACACATTACTCTCTGCTGCACAAAACTTCATAGCCCTTAAATGAAAGAAGGCAGTAAAATTCAGGATTAATTTGTTCTATTTCAAAGATTCAGCTTTGTGCCCTTTGACTATTCCTGTCTTCTAAAACACCAAAAAGATAAGTATAAACCTTCCTCACTTTAAAGATGAAAACCATGGAAAATTTATAGAGGGAAATAATTGGAACTGTAAGGAGTTAGTTTGAGAAATTTTATATAGTTCTTAAAGTCATTTAGTACTGATCTGAATAACCAGATACCCTTACTAGATTTAAACGACAACTCAATTTTATCTGCTCTTTGGTTAATCCCAAACCAGATGTGAAAACATCTATTTCTTCCTCTGTCTAGGTTCATGCCCCTCTTCCTTCATGAAAGCTTCTCTCCCTGTCTGAAATCCACCTACAAGACCCAAAGAACCCATGAGATCAGAAAGTAGTTTCAACTAATATCAAATACCTATTTTCACTTATTTTTTTCTCATTTTATTTCTTATTGTGAAACTAACATATGCTCATTATGATTTTTAAAATATGAAAATAACAGATACAGAGTATAGACATAATCCCAACCCTAAACCTACTTTTCATATTTTCATTTTCCTGACACTTATATCTATATTTTTAAGAAAATTGGAATAATGTTTTGTATACAATGTTATAATCTATGATCCACATTTAATATGGTATAAGCATTTTGATGCATCATAATTTTTTTTGAAAACCACAATTTTGGTTTTATTAATTAACCAGGAAGGATTAATTCCATGTTGATATTTATATACTTCCTTTTTTAATATTGGTTTATGATTACCAATATTATAATCATACTATTGTAATATGTATTTTTTAATTGAATACTTGACCAAATTTCTTAGTGGAATAAATTGAGAAAAGTGAAATCAAATTTCTAAGAGCATCAATCTTAAACATTAAGGATTATATATTACTAGCATATATAAGGTTATTCTAGTTTAGCATGGCACTTGCTGTGGATGAGTATACCTGTCATTATTCTCTCTCCCACAACTGATAAATTTTTTGCCTATTTGCCAGTTTCATGGAAGCACTGTAATTCATTCTTGTTTTATTGTTTTATTGTTTATTACATTGTATATGTATGAGATGGAGCATTTTCCTAAATTTTTTTGTCATTTATATTTCTTCTTGAATTGATAGTTTATGTTGCACTCCATTTTTTCTTTTAAGTATTTAGTGGAATTCTAAAAATTGATTGAAAACACTTCTAAAATTATTACAAATAATCAACTCTATCATATTTCATCAATGTCTGTGTGAACTAGTGAGAAATTTAAATAAATAATAGGTTCGGGGTGGACACCTGATGCTTTTTTCACTTGGAACCCCACTTTTACTGGTAAATTATTTGCTTATCTATGTTCTTCTGATAACACCCATTCCAATGAAAATGAGCTTTTTTTCTTCATAGAATAGGTTTCTTTTGCTATTTCCTCACTTCATTTTTCTTCAGAATCACAGGTAGCAAGGGAAATTTTTGTGTGGAATTTATGAAAGTTAGGTTTTTTATTGTTAGTTATTTTCAAGAAAATTTTTTAAAAAGGCTAAATTACCCTCAATTAAACGTTTTCTCAAAAAGACAATTTTTAACCTTTTCAATAAGACAAAGGTAAACAGACTTCCACCTAAGCTGCTCATTGTTCTATACCTCAACTGCATTAGTTTCTTGGAATTATTTTGGGAGATTATTCATACTTTCATTAGATAGGAATAAGGATTCTTAAAAATTATAAAGAAACAATTCTTGTTAAAGAGTTATGATAAATGAATCAACTATATTTCAATTATAAAATTCTGTTCATAATTCTTTCAAAAAGTGTTCTAATTACTCTTCATAAATTGTTCTTCTCAAAAAAATATAGTTGTTCTTAATTAAGATTCTATTTCCTAAAAGTGTCACCTGTTCAGCAGGTATATAAAGTCTTCATTGGCATGAACAGATGGATTCAGGAGTATTAAGTATTTGTTTTGAAGATAGTCTGTTGTGCTCTAGAGCACAGAGTACAAAAATCTAGCACACCCAGACGTGAATCTCCTGGGCTGTTTCACTTACAAACTGCAAGGTTGGAAAAACACATTTCTCTCTTCTGCATGGCTAAAAGCATGAGTCCAAAATTGTTGTTTTTAACTAAATGATATGGTTAAACTCTGTCTACCTCTAGTTCTATTTTGCCACCTCAGTGTTCTGTTGAAATAATTAATTGAACACTAAGCTATACAGAATGTATGTCTGGTGGGTTTAATTCCCAAGTTTACCCTGCTTTAGAGAAGACTATCTGCTTTTTCGGGTAGCAATCAACAAAATATAAGTCTCAAAATATATTAGTCACCTCTCAGTCAATGCTCGTTCTAAAAGATACCCTATTGTGTTATATAAGCATTGTTAACAGCCTCTGCGATTTCAAACCATAAAGGCACTATGGCTACTTGTGACAATCATGTGGAGATACTAAAGAACAGAATAGTCCACAAATTATACTAGAAGTCCTCCCTTAAGGCAGATACTGAGAAAGCCATGACTCAGACAAGAGAATAGGTCCCAGAGTGCTGAAATATTAAAAACCATTCTCCCTGCTCTCTTATATGAGAAATTGTTCTACCATATGTGGACCCATATCAACTGCCATGGTACCCAAGATTTCATGGCCGGCCAACAGAGAGTTGAGAACAACTCTGTAGTCTCAAACTTACCTGACCCTCCTAGGCTAAGAGTAACATAGGTTAGTTAGCTGAAACTCTTCATCTTGGGAAGGTTCACTGGGTATTTGACCTAATGTGGTTGACACATTCCATAGCTTTGTTGTCAGTTTAGTTAACCCCCCCTTCCTCACCCTAAATGTGAATTAGATACAAGCAAAGTTGTATAATACTATGTCTACTATTATACTTCTCCTTCATGCATGTGTGCTTCTTTGCATCCGTGCCAAGGAGTATCTGTAAGGATCTAGAGGAGAATCCTGAAAGACTTCAAATGCAAGGTGAATTTGAGATAAAGCAGAAAGGAAAAGACCAGTTGTCCTCATAGGAAGAATAGGAAAATGGGGCATACTGACCAGCCTGGAAAAGAAAATATCTGAGATTGTTCCCACATATACCAGATGGTGGCTATCCTACCCACTGGTGGGCACAGAAGTCATGAAACTGAACAAGACACACATTTGTAGCTGCAGTGACATAGTAGACAAAAATTTAACTAGATTACAGCATTGTATTTAAGTTTCCTAAAGTAATCAGAGGAACTTTAATTGGCAAGAAGAAGAAATGTCCTACTAAACCAGCTTGACCCCAAGTCATCCCACTTCATCAGCTGGCACTAGGTGGTCCCAAAAGGCTGGGAATTATCAAGCAAATTGTTAGATGTTGGAATGGCTACTAGCCCTCCTCTTGCTGCATCTAGAAGCATAACTGGTTACAGAGGGAGGGCAAGTTAGTGAGATACCTCAAAGATATTATGGCAGCCTTAATGACAGTTCCATACTATCTTCTCCACAAACCCAGCATCTCGTGTTTTCAGTTCTTTCACCAGGTGAGGAACTATCAGGTGGCCATCATCACCACACCTCATAGAACACAGAGGAGGTAATGGTTATGGCCACCAATGCCAACCAATGACATAGCAATGGCCACTTCTTGGCATGTGCAATACAATCTTCCCAACCATCTCAAAGAATAAGAGCAGAGGGTTAAAAAAAAAAAAAAAAAAAAGTATGGAAAGGAACTAGAGTTTTATTACTCCAGATACCGTCACCTTCCTACTGTTGGAAGGACACAGATATATTTCTGTAGAAGATGGCTCTATACAGAGCATGAATGGCATTAGACATGGAGCCCACCACTCACTAGTAACATATGCATTTTCTATTAATAAGAGGCACTGAGTACCCCTCAGATCCAATGTTTAGGACTACTTTGCCTTGGTGTAAAGAAGGCTCTGTTATTTGATTGGATGAAATTTGGGTATCACAATAGTAAATAATTAATAATAGTAATTCCTTAAATGTTTGAATTGTGAGGTTTCTATAATAGGCAATCATATTTCAAAGCTGAAGCAAGGATTTAAAATAGTGGTCAGTATATATGCTAAGCCGTATTGGATGTTAATAACCCCGTGACTTCAATGTGCCAATTATGGGCTGGGCCAACCCCAGAGGATGGCACCGCAGACCTCCACTCACCTGTGCAGCTAGGTGCCCTGATTTTGTTTGTTTAACATTTTGCAATTCTTCATAGGTGATGTATCACCTGCCTCAGGCAAGCTGAGTGTGGATAATGTACTTACTCTTGCCTATGTTTGGTACACACATGCCCTCAGTGAGCAACAGGGAGAACACCAAATTGGTTGGCCTCTTCATTTTAGTGTATAGAAACTGTTCAGTAAATATTTGTTGTATGATTGTTGTATAAATAACCTTATCATTGGAATGAGCTTGTTCCAAAGTCTCAAAATTAAATAACCTCAGAAGAAACAGTCAAAAACCTCCTTGAAAACATTCCAAGTTTCAACGAATAGTTTTATTATCTGACTTACACTGAGAGATTAAGAATTACAGGAAAATAATTTGAATGGTAATAAGGAATTTCAATAGACATTATGCTAAATTAAGGACTCAATAACTTGTTAAGGAGGACAGTATTTGGGGGCACATGAGCCTTCAGGTAGCTCTCAAATCGCATGCTGCCTAATGCAGAGCAAATACTTCCTCATATTTAAGGTTATCTTTTGAAAAGACATAATTTTCCAAAACCTTCTAGTAAGCCATAAGGCTTACACAAATAGAGGGTCATTCAAATAAGATAAATATGCATATAGTAAATCTCATTTTGCTTACTGAGTACTTTATGTCTTTCTTGACTGTTGACAGTGCAGTATTTTGTCTGGTGTATGCCCTTCTAGGAAAAGAAAAAATAGAGTTCAACCAGTTTGGCTATAAATTCAAAATTAATAGAGAAATAAATTATTCATCCATATTTATAGCCTGCGTATAACTATCTGGCCTTTGCCATCATAGCTATTTTTCTTACATGAATTAATAATGGATAAGAATCTAGTAGCTTTCAAATGCCAGAACTCTTGCTTATTTTTTTACTTTTTAAACCCCAAATTAAAAGAGTATTATAAGACAGGAGTGTCATACATCATTTCTGAAACCCCATGGCTAAAAGATCTCAAAATTCTCATCTTTAATGCCATGAGGTTACAATGTTATTAATGTCTGTAGGGGATATAACAATTAGCTTTGATGCAGTGTCTTTCTCCTGACTAGATGTGGTCATGGAATATAAGATTTATAGGAATATATAACTTCTAGAAATATAAAGTCTCTGAAAGTTACTGCTAGAAATGAAAATAAACAACTTTAGAGCTGTTATTTGTAATATTAACGCTTTATATTTGAGAGCTTTGCACAGCGAAAGAGTCCATGGTTCATTAATAACTCATCCTCAGGAATTTAAATCATAGTCATTTTTTCGTAATAAAATAGTTATAAAATTCTGCATCTGATTAATTGCTTCTGCCTCTTTATCGACCTAATGGAAAAGGTATAATGGAAAGAATTTGTGCTTTTGTTTCAACTAGACCCCTTTAAATTAGATCTTTCACCAATTAGATGTATGGTTATGATCAAATAATGTCATCTATCTAATACAATTTTTATCAAATAAAAAGAGGATTCTAATGTATAACTTGAAGAGAATGTATGCAGGTCATATATAATATAGCAATTAAATGTGATTATTAAAACCTCACCCTAGTTTTTTTTGTGTGAGAATGAACTCTGTTCTTTCCATTACTACCTCTACCAAACTGAAATATGTACATCCTCTGAGCTGCCTTCTAGAATGTATTAACTTTCTTTTAAATGTTTTTTTTCCAAGTCTTGGGTCTCATCTATGGCTAAAATTATTTTATCTTACCTTAAATGCTTAATTTTAGCCATCCTAAATCCTTTTCATAAGAAAGTGAAATAGAGAAAATAAATTAATAGTCCAGGTGAGGTGGCTCATGCCTGTCATCCTAGCACTTTGGGAGGCCAAGGTGGGTAGATCACAAGGTCAAGATGTTAAGACCAACCTGACCAGCATGGTGAAACCTTGTCTCTACTAAAAATACAAAAATTAGCTGGGCCTAGTGGCATATGCCTGTAATCCCAGCTACTCGGGAGACTGAGGCAGAAGAATCACTTGAACCAGGGAGTCCTAGGTTACAGTGAGCGGCGATCACACCACTGCATTCCAGCCTGGCAACTGAGCAAGTCTCCCATCTCAAAAAAAAAAAAAAAAAAAAAAAAAGAAGAAAAAAAATAATTTAATAAACATAGCCTTGCTTAATTCAAGGAAATTTGCCATTAGGAATAAGAAATAGTTTATCTTGTAGTCCCAGGTTTTGTTACCTGTCAAAACATAAAGAAATATTGTTAATATATACTTCAATAATCTTTGTGTTATTATATTCATCTCTTGACTCATTCTTTAACTTTGCACATTTGTTGTTTTCATTTGGTCTGAAGAGAGAGAGAGTCATACTTGGGGCTCCTTTCAGGGTACAAAATGGAAACATCAAGTCTGTGGACACCGAGCCTCTAAGAAAAGCCCTACCCATGAAATGAGGTTGTAGCAGAAGAATGATGGAGGGATGTAGCTAGAGATATAAACTAGAGACGTCATTCAAAGAATTCACCAATGAAACCGTTTGACCCTAGAGTTTCCTTTGTGTGAGTGAGTGTGTATGTGTGTGCTTCCTCTGGTATGAGATTCCAAGGTTTTAACAAATATAGAACCATTCAGTTTTTCTGTCCCATCTTCTGTCAATTATAGTAAGTTGTACTTTACCAATAATTTGTTTATTTTATCTTAATTGTGAAGTTATTCCCATAAAGTTGTTCATCGTTTTTTAATCGTTTAATGTCTGTTGGATCTCTAATACACCCCATTTTTAAATTTCTCATGTGGGGAACTTTTTCAGTATCATATTTTTGATTAATCTGTGTAGGGATTTATGACTTCTGTTCATCTTTCCAAAGAGCCAAGTTTTGACTTTGTTTCTTTATTTTGTATTTCACAGATTTCTGCTCTCATCTATATTAATTTCTTGCTTCCGTTTTGGGTTAACTTAGTACTTCCTTTTTCCTGTTAAATAACTTAAATGAGGAAATTTAAACTACCACACTATCATTTTCTGATTACCAAACTAGAAGAAAGAGAAAGAGAAGGTAAAGGAAATGAGTGGAGGGAGAGTGGAAGGAGGGAAGAGGAAGGAAATTACTAACGTAGAGAAAAAACTGGAGCACCCATTTTTATGCTTTGTATTTTATTGTTCCCAAGTGCCTCCCTAAGCTTCAGAAATTATTCATATACCAAGTGCAGGGACAAATGACTATAAAATGTTCAGCAAGGCCTTGAACATGGATATGTGGTTAGCATGGCAGAGAAACCCATAAGATAGAGATTGAAGCCCTTAAATTATTTAACATCAATAACTGACTGTACTTGCTGTGAATCCTAGCTTAACAAGCATATTCTGGAATGTAACTGTTTCTTATCTATACCGGTATCTAGGAAGTATAAAAAGTATAAATTTCTTACTAACATCTAAATCTTACCTTAGAAAATAATTACCACTCTCAAATATTTTTAAAGTGTGTGTGTATGTATGTGTGTATGTGTGTAAGAGAGAGAGAGAGAAGATGGAAGGAAGGGAGGAAGGAATGGAGGGAGGGAGGGAAGGAGAGAGAGAGAGGAAAGAAAAAAGAGAGAAGGAAGGCAGGAAGGAAAGCAGGAAGGAAGGAAGGAAAAGGGGAAGAGAGGGGAGGGGAGGGGAAGGGAGGGGAGGGCAGAGGATGGGAGGCTTTAATCAAAACATTTTGTTCAGTACGTCTGTTGAAAAAACATAGTAGTTCTACAGTGGTTTGGGAAGAAAAAATATAAAAATAACTGCAAAGTATTTTATCCATATGTTAATGACTAGAAACTTGGTGAACATTTTAAGCAGTTTTTCTCAGTATTTTAGTCAAATTAACCTATTATTGTCCAATTAAATAAACAAAGACTTAAAAGAGTAAAGAAAATCTCTTCTAAAAGAATATGATTTATTTTTTGGCATAGTATATTTATCTCCAAAGCACTGCTTCCAAGTTGCAATATGGTATTGTGTGTATTTATGTAATTTTGCATGTGCAATTGAAACAAAACTCATTTTAATTTTAAGTGAATATTTTTATGTTTAGTTTTAGACTTCTGCTAGCTAAACATATGTTAATAAAATGTGCTTATTACTTGGGACAGAGCAAGCAGTCTACCAATCTGATGATAATTTTTCTTAATACATTTTTGTATCGAGAAGTATTAATTATCCATGCAAAGAACTTTCTTCTCTTTAAAATTATATTCATTGATTTCAGATATTTATTTTGCCACAAGAAGGTCAGTTTACCTACCAATATTAGGGTATATCTAGACAGAAATTTAATATTATTTAGTACAGAAAAAAAAACCTTATAAAACAGCTTGCAAATTACTGTTCCCTTAAGGTGACCAACAACTTAATCTTGGAGAGTGAAAAGAAATCCAGATTTAATTTATTATGAAATCCATACACTTGTTAGAATGGTGCAGACCAGACCAATTTTTATGACTGCTTAATTGGATAATGCATTTAGAAATTGACCAAGTTGGAAGAAATATATTAACTTTGACCAACTGAGTTTTATTAACTCAATATTATACGCATAGTCAAAAGCTGACTGTATATTCATCTAATCTGCAAAAACCACTGTGAAAGACAATGTTATCTACTGCAATGATAATGAAAGTATTAGGGAACTATATGGGTAAGATGGTGAGGTACTCTATTCTCTTCTGATTTTCAAAGTAATGGGAATTGCTATTTTAGTGCAGAAGCAAACCTCTGGGCCTTTTGGTATTTGACTGAACTTTAAATACTAAATCTATCTTGGCATTGCTGAGCCTGTATTCTCTATATCTGTATTCTCAAAACCATGTCTACATTGGAACAGTAAAAAAGTATTTGAGAGTCCATAATTAAGAAAATTGGAAGGTCTACTACTGCCCTCCTCCGTCACACTTAGTAATGTTAAACTCACACTTCTGAATTGGTATTTCACCTGTTAAATGGAAATTGGGTAAAGTGTGCCATATTTACAAAAAGGACTGCTAAGCAGATTGATTATTTTAACAGTTACCTAAGTAAGTGTTTACTTAGAAATGAAGCTATTTCAAACTTTCAAAACTATATACTATTGCATGCGAGATACTAAATTGTCATTCATTAATCAGCTGGTCTCTAATATTTATTTTTTCTATTTCGTAAGACTGATGTTTGCACATTGTTAAGTACAGAATTACCATTAGGAAATATGGTGATATTGACCTGTTATGGTCATTTGATAATAATGTCCTATTACAGACACTATTATCAAAGCAAAATTCTTTATAAAATAATTAAAGCAGTTTACAGCCTATGATGACTAATAAACGTGTTCAGTGGCCCCAAAAGTGTAGTTAAATCAATGCATTTTTACTCTACTATGTCAGTATAGATTAACAGAACACTTCTGAAAAGACTATGGTAATATGTAGCAAAAAAAAAAAAAAAAAAAAAAAAAAGATGCCCTTGCTATGGTTATTCCATTTTGGGAAATTTCTCCTGAGGGAATAGTTCAACAAAGGTGACAAAATATGGTCCTAAAGAATATTCAGTGCAGCATTACCCATAATAGAATAAATGTTCAACAATAGGGAAAGACTCGCTAAATCATGGTACATTAATACATGGGGATATTACGTACCTATGAAAAATGATCATTATTAAGACTAAGAGAAGACAACTTTGTAGTATAATTTCAAGTGGCACAAAAGAAAGCATAGATTGGGATTTATACTTGACATAAACTGTGTAACATAAGCTATTTGCAAATAGCAACAGGAAAGTAATATGTAAAAATGAAAAACGCCTGCTCGATTTGTATGAAAATTCATAGGTAATTGCTTTTCATTTTTTTCTTTGTATTTTGTGCTGCAGCACTGTAGGGTGAATATGGTTAACAACAATTTAGTGTAGATTTTCAGAAAGCTAGAAACAACTATTTAAATATTTACCACACAAAGAAATGATAAATATTCCAGGTGATGACTATGCTAAGCTCCTTGATTTTATCATTACATATTGCATTCACGTATCAAAGTATTACTCTGTGTCCCATAAATATGTACAATTATGTGTCAACTCAAGATGAAAAAACAGTGAATATAACAATAAAGACACCAATAATATATCCCAGATGAAAGACCACAGTATACTCAGAAAAGCTGAAAGCATTATAGATTTTTTTGAAATACACACTATTGTTTAGAGCAGCTTTAGATTCACACCAAAATTGAGCAGAAAGTACAGGAAGTTCCCACAGCCTCTGTGCCCACACATGCCTAGCCTCCCTTAAAAGCAACATCTCCAGACTGGTACATTTGTTACAGTAGATGAACCTATGTGGACACTTAATCATCATCCAAAGTCGATAGTTAAATTAGGGATCACTCTTGGTGTGCATTCTATAAGTTTTGACAAATGTGTAATGACAAGTTTCCACCATGATAGTATTATACATAATGGTTTTATGACCCCCAATTCCTCTATACTCTGCTTATTTATTCCTCCCTCTCTTCCCCATGTAAGCCCTGGAAATCACTGAGTTTTATTGTATTTTTTTTGACCTTTACTAGTTTATGATGAGCGATATCACTCAGGAATAGTCAAAGAAAAGAGATGCATAGGACAATTTTTTAAAATCTCTTATTTTTACTGTTTTCTCGTACTGGTTTTTAATGAGTGTTAAGAGTTCTTTGTATATTTTGGATAATAGTTCCTTACTTTCAAAGATTGTAAGACAGATGGGAACATGTGCCTTTTCTAAAACAATACTCTGTAGATGAACCTCTTAAAAATGTTATTGCAATGATTGTCTGGGAACATGGTTGCATGCAGAAAGAGGGAGATTAGAAGATATGGTTACATTACCAATGCTACCCTAACTTAGTTGTCGAGTTTTGGTTGATAAGCTACTTAGTATCTGAATTAATCCCTTAGGTATATGAGTTCCATAATTGATGATAATAGGCACTCAGTCCCATAAATTTCATACAAGCTACAGTCTACTAAGAAAAGATATGGGATTACATTGTTAGCAAATGGGATGTGAACACTGCTTTCCAAGTCTTTCTCAGTTTTGTACATGACATGCTGAGATGGTGGCTGTGGTTGCATGTGTGTGAAGGATGGAAACCCAGCACAGAGGCTAAAGCCTCTTATACTTCTAGCACATATCCCTGAATTCTCAGCACAATTATCTTAAAAAGTTGAAAAAAAAATGTAGTATTTTACACCAGTTTTCTACTATCAAGTTTTAAATGTGATTTCTTAAGAAACCACTAACACCATATTACTACTTTTCACAGCTTATACAATACTAAATAATGAATGATAAAAAATAAATAATCATTACATATACACAGCTGTTACACACCACATAGCGAGGACCAATTCAAAGGCAAGTTGATCACAAATCTCTTCTTTCACAGGGCTAAGAAAGACTGATAATCGCAGGCTAGGGAGAACCTAATATATCACCTATAAACTTTATCATCTATAAATAAGGAGTTTGGAGGAAACCATGCCTCTTAGCATTAATATTAAATTAAAGCCTTATTTGAAATTCATGTAAAGGAATTCCCTGAGGCCAATTTATTGTGCTAAGTACTATGCTAAGTACTATAGAAAACAGATAAACAACACTACACTGTGCACTGTATTAACTACCAAAAAAAAGTAAAAGAAAAGGGTGGTAGATTCCGAACGGGGAAACGTCAGAAGTAATAGTGGAAAATACAGATAGTAAACTGAAAAAAAATTTCCAACACTGAATTCTAAATTAAATGAAAATATTATTCAAGAAAGAAGGTAAAATAGTTTCGACAAAACAATATCATGATAATTTGTCACAAGCTGACTCTATCAAATAAACACCTAAACTTACTAAAAGAAGATCTTCAGGAAAAAGGAAAATAGTTTTATGAGAACTATTTAAAATTTACTAACAGTAGATCTTAAGTATCTTCATCATACACAGACACACACAATAAGGGTAACTACATATGATAATGTAGGTCTTGATTAATTTGTGTTAATAAAATTACCTAATGTATGTGTATGTGTGTGTGTGTGTATGTATAAAATCATCACACTATACCTTGAAAATGTGTTTATACATATATAAAATTTTTCAAGGATTAGTGAAAATTTGGGTACTGGTCTTTTTAAAGGTCGTGAAGATTTTATTATTTCTGTTCAGAAAACATTTAGTGAACACCTCTTCTATGCTAGGTATTTCACTAATAAAAGGTGGGAATTCCCTAATAGAAATAAAAAGAACATTATAAGTCCATGTTCATTTAACAGAAAAGTGCAGAAAGATATGAGAAGCTATAAAAATGAAAATATATTGGAAAAATTAATTACATAAACAAATAATAGTGTTTTGTGTTGAAACATATAGAGAGAGGTTTTAAATGTCCTTCAATTATTACTTCTCAGCCTTTTGGCTAAGATTAAGTGAAATGTTCTACAATGATAGAATATAAATCAAGAGCAGTAATCAATGGAGTTAAAGTGTCCTAAGTTCTTTGTAAAAGCAGATAGAAAAAGTGCCAAGTAATGTTACACTTTGATAAGTGAGGGATATAGGTTAGTATATAATCCCTAAACAAATAGAAATGCTGTGTTATTCTTAAAATGCAAAAATATATATATACAACAATAAAGATAACTAACTTCCAAAAAGGTAAGAAAGGAAAGACACAGAAACAGAAATAGAAGGAGAAACAAAGTATATAGATAGCATATTTACAATCAATCAAATATATCAATAACTAGGTTAGAATTAAATGAGATAAGCATTCCATTTAAAAGATGATAAAGAAAAAACAGATACATTACATTTACAAGGGACATTTACAAGGCAACAGAAAAATTGAAAGCAAAGAGTAGAAAAAGCATGCAAGTAATAACTGAAAGGGAGCAGATGTATCCATATAAATATCCATCAGAATACACTTTAAAGCAAAAGGTGTTACTAAAGATTTTTTAAAGTCATAATTAATGAGAATAATTTCATTTACCAGGAATATGTAACAATTCTAAATTTCTCCACAATAGATGAAGGAAAACAGAACTATAAAGAGAAATAAATACATTTCAACAATGAGGAGAGATTATAATACATGCATTTTAAGAATCAATAATGTACCAACAGGACAAAAATTAGTAAAAATAGTGAAGATCTGACCAATACAATTAACAACATTTATCTTATTGAACATGTTCTCTTTTTTCAGTTACACAAGAAACATTTAATTTAAAGAATTTACCTTCAGGATTTTTCTTAAGTTGAAAAAACACTTAAAAGTTGGTCATTATTAGGTCTTAAGACAAGCTTCACAAACTGACACAAGAACAGAAAATCAAACACTGCATGTTTTCACTCACAGGCAGGTGTTGAACAATGAGAACACATGAACACAGGGAGAGGAGCATCACAAACTGGGGTCTGTTGGGGAGGACTAGGGGGAGGGACAGTAGGGGGTAGGGAGGTTGGGGAGGGATAACATGGGGAGAAATGCCAGATATAGGTGACAGGGGGATAGAAGCACTAAACCACATTGCCATGTATGTACCTATGCAACAATTCTGCATGATCTGCACATGCACCCCAGAATCTAAAGTACAATAAAAAATATATTTTTTAAAAAAAAGACAAGCTTCAATAAATTTTAAAGAAATAATACACAGAACATTTTCTGAATGCAGAGTAATTAAGCTTTATAGCTAGGAGATCCATATATGTTTGGAAATGTCAAAATGTTCTTCTAAATAAGCATAGGTCAAGAAGAAAATAAATTAAAATTGGAAAATAATTTTAATTGTATATTGTTAGAATGAAATTAGATTAGTAATTAAGGCCAACACTTTAGTTTTAAATGTGTATATTAGAAGAGAAAAAACTAAAATTGATGTATTATGCATCCAAAGAGAGTGAAATAAAGCCAAAGAAAGTAAAAGAAAGGAAATAATCCAAATAAGATCAGAAATAAAGTACAATAATATAGGATAGGCCGGGCACGGTGGCTCAAGCCTGTAATCCCAGCACTTTGGGAGGCCGAGGCGGGTGGATCACGAGGTCAAGAGATCGAGACCATCCTGGTCAACATGGTGAAACCCCATCTCTACTAATACAAAAAATTAGCTGGGCATGGTGATGCGTGCCTGTAATCCCAGCTACTCAGGAGGCTGAGGCAGGAGAATTGCCTGAACCCAGGAGGCGGAGGTTGCGGTGAGCCGAGATCGCACCATTGCACTCCAGCCTGGGTAACGAGCGAAACTCCATCTCAAAAAAAAAAAAAAAAAAAAAGATAATATAGGATAAAATATCAAAAGTTGGTTCCTTATGAAGACTAATAAAATTGGAAAAGCTCTCATAACACTTTTCAATAAAAACATTATTTATGAAACTAAATCATTAAATGACTGAAACTAGTATGACAAAACTAGTAACAACTTTGTTCCAATTAGTTTGAGAATTGATTAATAAACAACTTCTCTGAGAACTGTGTTACCAAAGCTGACTCCAGAAGAAATTAAAAACCTGAATAGTTCTATGGAATTAAAGATAATTAGTCAATATTTAATGTGTTTAACATGATCTTCAGTACAAAAACCTGACAAATAAGAGAAAGATTAAGAGCCCATTTCATTCATAAGCACTGATGAAAAATTAAACAAAATATTACCATATTTAATTCAGTAATATAAAATTGATAATAGATTATTAGCATTACCAAGTTGAAAATGTATATGTCATAAAATTCAGTGTCATTCAGAGTATACATTATTCTTAACAGTAATACCATGGAAATTTTCTTTTCAAATTGGAGATTAAAAATACTTTCCATTATGAATTCTATAAATCATTGTTCTGGAGATTCTAGCCAGTATACTGAGCCAAGTAAAGGAAATAAGAGATATACAACCTGAAAAGTAGACAAAACTGTCATTCTCAAATGATAGAATTATGTAGAAAGAAAACTTAAAAGAATCTATCAATAAATTATTCAAATTTATAAGATTATGTAGCAGGTTTGTTTGATCAAGCTAATCATTAAACAGTCTATTTCTGTATACTAGAAACAAATAGAAGATAAAAAATTTTATTATGGTTTATTTAAAATAGAATAAAAATGCTAAATACTTGAGAATATATTTAGTAAAAAGGTTCGGCCGGGTGCGGTAGCTCACGCCTGTAATCCCAGCACTTTGGGAGGCCGAGGCAGGTGGATCACAAGGTCAAGAGATCGAGACCATCCTGGTTAACATGGTGAAACCCCGTCTCTACTGAAAATACAAAAAATTAGCTGGGCATGGTGGTGCGTGCCTGTAATCCCAGCTACTCAGGAGGCTGAGGCAGGAGAATTGCCTGAACCCAGGAGGCGGAGGTTGCGGTGAGCCGAGATCGCGCCATTGCACTACAGCGTGGGTAACAAGAACGAAACTCTGTCTCAAAAAAAAGAAAAAAAAAAAGTTCAAGATGTCTTTGGGGAAAATTATAAAATTTTATTTTGAGACTTAAATAAATAGATACATATATTTTTTTTCATGACTTGGAAAATTCAATACTTGAAAGATGTTCCTTCTCTCCAAATTCATCCATAGAATGAAAGCATTTCTAATTAATAAACCAAGAGGAATTTGTAAAACTTGGCAAGCTGATTCTCCTTCCATATGGAAATGTAAAGAACCAAGAATAGCCAAGACTATTTATTGCATAGTGTTAGGATCCTCTAGAATAATTTCATTTTTCTATTATTTCTAACAGCCTGTACCTGCAATTCTGTTTTTTTAAGACTGTCCTTGTCCCAGTGCTCAGAGAGGAGCGTGGGGGCAGCAATTAAGCAATACTATGACAGCAGAACATAAAGCCAAGCTTCCTTGTCAGTGCAAACTTTCCTATTAGACAAGTAGGCACTGTGCTTTGGGCCCACAATACTTTGCGGGGCCTCACAAATGCTTCTACTTTAATTTAGAATAAGAAGGAAAATATTAATATAATAATCCATAAAATAGTACATCCAGTCTGAATTCTATTCATCTTTCTACAAATGTAGTCCAAAAATATAAATTATAAAAAATTTTAATAAAGGAAAGGACCCACCAATGTAAAAGTGCCTAGGGTCCATGGAAGTCATAATGCAACCTGTTCTTTGCCTTGAGTCTGGAAAACTCTGAAGAATAACTTATAATGCAGAGTATTACCCCATGGGTTCAAACTGAAACTGTCTTCTTTGCGATTTGCCTACTACTGCTCCTCTTCTTCCCCATCTATCTCTGTCCTGTTTTCCTCAGTCCTTTACCGGTTTCCCAGTCTGCCTCTGCCAAGCGCTAACAAGGGCAACAGGGTTAAAGAACCAATGAGGTGGGGCGCGGCGGCTCACGCCTGTAATCCCAGCACTTTGGGAGGCCGAGGTGGGCGGATCACGAGGTCAAGAATTCAAGACCAGCCTGGCCAATATGGTGAAACCCCATCTCTACTAAAAATACAAAAGTTAGCTAGACATGGTGGCGCGAGCCTGTCGTCCCAGCTACTTGGGAGGCTGAGGCAGGAGAATTGCTCGAACCCGGGAGGCGGAGGTTGCAGTGACCCAAGATCGTGCCACTGCACTCCAGCCTAGGCACAGAACAAGACTCCGTCTCTAAATAAATAAATAAGAAACAATGAAAGAACTTGCTCTTACCAACAGTAATAAAGATAAGTATAAACAATAGGCCAATGGGAAAGCAATAGAATCCAAAGATAGACTAACCCATGTGTGTACGTGATTTTTTTTTTAAGAAGCACTCAGATCGATGAGAAAAGAATTGGATTTTTTTGTTTGTTTGTTTGTTTGTTTGTTTGTTTTTTGTGAGTCTGAGTCTCGCTCTTTCACCATGATGGAGCACAGTGGCACAATCTCGGCTCACTACAACCTCTGCCTCCCGGGTTCAAGAGATTCTCCTGCCTCAGCCTCCCAAATAGCTGGGATGACAGGAGCAACAAATATGATTTGGAATATTAGATACCCATATCTGGACAAAGAAACCTAAAAATTATATTGACAAGCAAAAGCCCAAGTCTCTACTCAAGAAGGAAAACAATGTGACTAATTTTTTGGTATCTGATATCAAGACTTTGAATTATTAGACTGCAGTAAGGAAGACAATATTACGTAGGCTCAGGAATAGATAAGCAGACCTAAAGAAGAGAAATGCATCCCTGCATGTATGAAAACACGAAGTCTAAGATAGCTAGCATTGCAAAGCTTAGATTAAAACATGCAATATTCAGTATGCTGTTATGAAGATGTATTTAATGCAAGAAAAAATGAAATAGAATTACCACTTCATGCCAACTACAAAGACAAATTTTTTTAACTTTATGGAAAAACTCAGACAGTTAACTTTGTTACTTCCATTTTACAAAGAAACAAATTAAGAGTTTGGAAATAAATTATTACATATTCAAAAATACAAATAGTTTCATTTCCTCAATATAATCACTGATAGGATTTCAAAATGATTTCTTCAAAAATGTCTTTCACTAAACATCACATATATATTTAATGTTAATTAAGTTTCTCTTTACAGTATTTTTAAGTTGCTTAGATTTTCTAATGTTGGATGTTTAGATTCTAAAAATTGTGGTCTCCAGTTACAATGGTGCGATGGCTATCTTGAGCAAAAAGCTTTATTTCGTACTATATTTTAGATGATGTCTTTAGGATATTTCATGACAAACACAGATGCTCATTTTTTAAAACTCTTGATGGAAATGCACAATTTGTTGCCCTGAAAGTTTGTACTAACATACATTGTCATCATATATACATACAGACTTGAAAACATACATACATATACATGTGCATATATGTGTTTTTAATCATTTGATTCAGTATGTTTGCAATATTTTTGACGTAAAATTTGAAAACAAGCTAATCTCATATATGTGAATGAGAGTTTGAGAAATTACTGCAAACATCACCCTACAGTAAAAAAATGCTTTCAACTCTCTGCTGGGACACTAAACCAAATAAATTTCACCATGCAAAGATTAGAGAAATAAATTTGTCCGAAGGGATAAATAAAAAGCATCAATGCTAATGTAAGAGACAAGTACTCGACAAGAAGATGAGTATGTAGAATTGAAGACTAAGGTTTGTTAGGTTTCAAGAAATAGATGCCTAAAAAAAGTGAATGATTCCTTTTTCAGGGCTATCAGAGTGAAAGGACTTATAAGTGATCAATTTTCTCTTCTGTGAAGTTTGAAATGGAGGATTACTTCAACTGACATGCGATGAAAAGAAAGGTTACTGGAAAGAAGGCAAGCAAATTGGTAGTGGGAAATGACTCTCAAAAAAGTAGTATATTTTTAAGGAAATTTTTAGACTTAAAAAAAATTAAACATCAGTGGAATAGTTACAATCTAAAGAATAAAGAATCAGAACCAGCAAAGGTATGACACCAACACATCCTTTTCTTCATTAAATTTACTAAATATTTTTATTACCTAATAGATGGGCATTTAATTTGGTCCTAAATAAGGAATCATTAGACTTTGTCCCTGTACTGTGGAGGTTGAGAGTCTATTTGGAAAATAAACAATAAAGGCAATTATAACACTCTGTGATACATCTTTAGGAATTATAAAAAATGCACACAAACAAAGGAATGACCTTATTTAAACTATGAATTAACGAAGTTGACAGTATAGACTTTAGTTTTAAGATACTAGCCAATGTTACCAAAAGTGAGCATATAGACAATTTTATCCACCCTTGGTGACATTGTAAATTATTACCATCTTTCTAAAGTTGAATTTGATCCTGTCAAAAACAATAAAGTGTCTGAGGTTTTACCTTCCTTGCAAGCTAAAAATGTAGCCTCCAACATTTCCATGGAGGTTGGCAGAAGTTATAAGACTGCTGTAGCCACAATATTATTTCTTTGTTGTGCCAGTTCTCCAAACGCTAATGTGCACAGAGTGAAGCAAAGATCACATGACACATGATATGCCGTAAATTGTAATACAAGAGAGGAACATGAACCTGATTATTTTATGCTGTACAGTAAGTGTCCATTGCTCTAAAGGAAGGCATTATCTCTATCTTCCAAGATTGGTCACCATACAATCATTATGGAGCAAAAGCAGTAAGTGATTCCTTATAATACATAGATATATGTGAGAAACTCATGAAAAATTGTCTCCAACAGATTCTAAATATAAAAAGTCTTAAAAAATGTCTGCTATTGTACAAAGAAGGGGATTGTTAAATCAGACTCAAGTAAATCAAAGATATTACTCAATATGGAAATAACAATTTCAAATACTGAAATAATTGCAAGGAATGGGAAGAGATTTGAGAACACCACTACTGTTTTCCAAGCCCTTTCTTGTCACATCAGCTTCTAAGAATAGTACATACTCACATCACTTGCAAAGAAGAGAGCTGTTTCCACCATAAAACATCTAAATATCATAGTCAGATATTTATATGCATAAGCGATATAATCCATCGGTATATTCCCTATAAATATTAGTTTATTTTCCATAATTCTAGACAGACTGAGTATACCCTGCCTAAAGCATTTCATAATAAAGGCTCCCCTGCTGGTAAACACCATCTTTGGATTTGCGATCCATTATGGTATTAGTATATTTACTAGAAGGTAGGTGAGGTAGGTGTTTTTATTATTCTCATTATTCTCAATTTATTTAACTTCTTGGCACCTCAGTTTTCTTACCCATAAAATAAGAAAAATAAAAGCAGATACTTCATGTTTATTAGGTAGAATAAATGAGTCAATACCTGAGTATTTAAAGCACTTAGAATAGTGCCTTGCATATTCTAAAGTCTGCTATTAACACTATAATCGTAGAATGATAAAGTCCTTCTAGGAAAATGTTTATAATTTTTGAGATATTCATATAACAATATATAATACAATATTTTGCTTTTGAAAAATATTTAATGCAATTAGAAAATGCTCATAATATATGGTTAAATAAAACTAGTTTGACTCAAAACTATATTCCCATGTTATACCTATTTTGCACACATGTATATACATCAGCACATGTTAAAAAATACTAAAGGAAATCTCCAAATATTAATGTTAATTTTGGTTAGGAGTAGATTATGCTTTCTTTTTTACATATTTTAATATTTCTCATATTTTCCATAATCATAAATTTTTAAAGGATTAGACTCTGTAACACTTTTATCATAGAAAAAGTTAACACTGTTGAATGAGTTTTTTAAATAACTATTTAAATTCCATTTGTACTAGTATGTGTACCTGATAAACCCAGGTTGATTCAATTTCCATTCAAAATACCTTTCTACTAGTTCTTTCAAATTACAGGAAGCACCTATTTAAAATGAAAAATATGTATATTATATTATTACAGTGCTTTCACTTTTTAATTATTTTGTACCCCCAAACTAAAGTCTTACTTATCCCATTTATAATTCTTTCAATATATCAGACCCATATTAATGTCTCTTACACAGTAGAGAAAGTTTCTTCATTCATTCAGTAGAAGACATTTAGATGTGGATTCTCTTTATCCTCCATCAGGAATTTTGAGTACTATAATGCAGGGGGTCCCAACCCCTGGGCCTTGAACCAGTGCTAGTCTGTGGCCTGTTAGGGACTGGGCTGCACAGCAGGAGGTGAGCGCTGGCCAGGGAGTATTATCGCCTGACCTCTGCCTCCTGTCAGATTAGCAGCAACATTAGATCCTCATAGGAGTGCGAACCCTATTGTGAACTGTGCATGCAAAGGCTCTAGGTTGCAGGCTCCTTATAAGAATCAAATGCCTGATGATGTGATGTGAAACAATTTCATCCTGAAACCATTCCCTCAATCCGTGGAAAACATTGTCTTCCATGAACTAGTCCCTGGTGCGAAAAAGTTGAGGACTGCAGCTATAATAGATAGATCTTTGAAGCTAGACTTGTGTAAAAAAACCAGACACTATTAACTATTGTACTTATATTATGAAAAGAAACTTGATTATGAAGCTGGTCTGTTAAATTCAGAGACTGTGTGGATTGATTACTTGACTTTCTTTATGTTTTCTTTGCAAAAGTAAGTGAATTATTTATTTACATGGAACTGAAGGATACCTTAGGAATGATCTAATCTAAACTAATACAGATTAGGGCAATTCAGCCATCATGCAATTAAATGTAGCTTATCTGACTAAGTGGCATTTCTTTTCTCTTTCATTGTATAATGCATTTCCTTCGTGAATCTTCCTGAAAAAAATAAGGAGGACAATCTTCTCAGATAGAACGTGACCATTCTTTCATTCTTTGGTGGGTAGTAACGGAGTAACTAAACATCTCTGCCTCTTCCAAATGGTCTGAATATTTACCTTTCTCCTCTTACAGATGTGAAAACTGAAATCCAGGATAGCTAGGTGGTTGCTTCAGACAAAATCATTAATTAGAGATAAAGTTAGGTCAAAGACCAAGTTTTTGACATCCAAGTCTATAATATTCTTAGTAAATTAAGCCAACTCTTTTTAAACACTATCAAATTAGCTATTTTAATCAATTTTAATAGATATGCACATGAGGCTTTTTAAAATTTTTTTCTGGGAAAGTCATCTGGAATGAGACAGCCAGGTGTAAATATATAAACAAACAGACTTCTTTAATGAGAAACCTAATGCAGTAGCCCATCTATGAAATGAGTCAGTGTGGTGTGTGAACAGGGATGGGAGATATTGCTGCTCCAATAGCTCAAACGTACTAGAATTTCATTCACAGCTTACTGTATTCTGAATCTGCAAAAAGCATAAATTTTAGGTCTGGGTAAATGGTGATAAAGAGGTGATGCCTTGGCTAACTTGACCTCCAATTCTAGTAGAGTTTAAAGGTGCAGGGTCACCAGTGATGCTTAAACTGCAAGACTGGGAAAGGCAGATTGTAACTATGCACATTAAGAAGAAAAAGAAGAAGAAAAAAATAATAATTTGCTGACCAAAAATGTACTTGGCATTCAACGATTTTTTTTCATAGATTCTATTAATGAGTGAGCAATACTTAAATATTTATATATAATTTTTGGTAGTTCATCAATAATGCTGATCACTAGGACTCCTTCAGAATATTTTGATAGGCTACTCACATAGCCCGAATAGCAAAATGTATAAAATGGCATTGCCTATGGGCTTGCTTTATACAAAAGAAAATTGAAAACTTAACCAGCCGCCAGATGGAAGATGTGTTTGCAGAGCTCAGAAAACGGCTGCAGAGCAAACACTGCTTAACAATAGCAACTGGGGCCTGCCTTGGCACTTGTTATCTATTTGCAGTCATTCATAAAACTTTAATGTTTGGACATTAAACAAAGCACAGAAGTGATATTGCTATAGTCTGCTAAGTGTTAGTGCAGGATGAAGACCTATCGTTAGGGTTATGAAAAACCACAACAGCATAAGCAGCCATCATGATTTAAGAGAATATGACTGCTGTTTTTCTTTCATGTAAAAGGATAGCGCTAACTGGTAAATATACAACTTACTTCATATAACTTATTTATGATGTACATGGAATCATATAACAGCATCATGCTATCGTGTTTTGCAATAATATATTCTGTTATTGACTAAGTTTATGGAAGTAGTCTCAGAATTTATTTTTCCTCAGAGTATCAATATGTAATAATATATGACCCTTGTTTGAGCTTAATTTGCCTAATTACCGTGGATTACTCTGTGTTAGCATGGGTTATTTCTCAAGTCAATTTATGATGATGCTTTGTGTCATACGGGAGATATAAAAAGAATGTTTCCAAAACAAAATATGTAGAAGAGGAAGACAGAACTGGGAATCAAACAAAGGAAAGGTCTTTATTTGCCTCTCCATATCTCATTAGCTTTTTCATCTGTGAATAAGCTCCATATCTCATTAGCTTTTTCATCTTTTTCACTATGTGAACTATTATGATAGTTCACATAGTTATTGGGATAATTTAATGAAACACTGTAGATGAATGCTCTGATCATAGTCTGATTTATAACAAGGTAATGACTATTATAAAGAATATTTGACTTTTGCTATCAGGTTCCTTAAGACCTGGAATTATAGCCTGTAAGGAGGGATCTAAGGTAGAGGACAGAGAGTGAAAAGAGCGGCCAGCATACTCTGGGAGGGGAGCTAGCCGCTCTTTTTCACTCTCTGCCTTCTACCTTAGATCCTCCACCCCTCTCAATATTACTTACGGCTTATTTAACCCAATTCCAGAAACAATCTATGCACACCTGCAGGCTAAACCTCAATCAGTATAGGAACTAGCCAAATACATATTAATAGTTATCTTCCTAGCAAGTGACATTTGGAAATAGTTCACAGCTGTCATGACTGATGAATGTGAAGCTAAAGCTACTCAAAGCCCCAGATGCCTGTGACAGCATCCTGCTGAAACTTCTTGACCCACACTAATGCTGTGCCATGTCTCTGCTAGGCTGTAGACTAAACTCCCTCTGATAGTCTGGGAACACTGAGTTTCTGGCCTCATCTTCTGATCATTACTCCTACTTCTTACTAATGTCCCCTCTGTTGCTCTCAAATTTATAATGCCACACAAAATGTCTACGCCATTTAAAACAGAAATTTTTGGAAATAGATATTGGGTTTGAGTTTGAATAGTGTCCCTAGGGCTTACTCTAGATTTCTTGACCAAATATATACTTTGCATTCAAGAATTTTTTTCTTGTGTATCCTGTTAATGAGTGAGAAGTATTTAAACATGTGCATACATATTCACTCTTCCCCAACTTGGGTTGCGTCCTCTGATCTCATTGCACTCTTAAACCTACATAAACTGGTTGCACAGTTCATGTCCATCTGGTTATTGGCTTTCCATTCTTGGAAATGCTCCTAGTGCCAATAATACAGTCCAGGCCCACAGTTTAAGACACTCTTGGTTGCTTTATACAGGCTCATTTAGCATAAATTTCATGCATTGAGGGAAGTTAATTGTGGCATCGGCTTACTATGAAGTTGTTAGAGAAAGTTTGCTTACATTAACAAACTGGGGTTCTACTGAGATTAATCTCTTCATTTCTATCATATGCTCCACATAAGACAAATAAAACATTTTAAATGAAAATCACCATAGATTTCTCCATAGGTAGTACAAGAACTCACCCCAGATTCTACAGGAGGCAGTAGTATACTCTACAGTACAATGGCTTGGGAAGAATAAGAAAACACATTCTGAGTCAGTGAAGAATGAATATCTGACTATCCTATGCAGAAGTGAGATATTGGACTGCATAACGAATACTTATAGAAAAGGCTAAGCTCTTCTTTAGACAAATTTTATTTTCAAAGATGTCTGTATATAAACATGTTATTTAGACTTGTTAACAAAACATTATTGACCACACACCCTCACCCGCACGAATTTACTTGACAGAAACATACGAATTACGAATGTTTAGGCAGATGACACTTTTAGAGTTTAATACATCTGAAAATGTTATGTAAGATCAGAAGGTTTAAGATCTCTCCATTATAGAGAAAGGTACAGGAAGAACTGAAGAGATTTTTCTGAATTTCCTAAACAGGAATTCTAAAAAGGTGATGTATATATCTCAGTAGTATGAACCTAATAGATAAATATTTCATAATAAATCAAAAACTGAACAAACCTCAAATTGGCTAAGAAAGGTCATAAAAATGACTCAATTATTTGTCAAGTCAACTGATAAATATTAATTGCTGCCCATTATGTGTCAGATTCTAATAGTCCCAACCTGGTAAAACCTCAAGCATTGCTCAATCCATTTTGGATGGGAGGAGCCACCTCTGCAAAGAGACAGCATTCTGCTGAATAAGGAGTGAAGTGACTAGTCATACCTTTGAATGCATCCTCTATCTGTAATTATTCTCACTGTCTTCCTTCTCCTTGTCCATGTTTGTAGCTAAGATCATACTGACTGGGATCAATGAACAGTCGCAGTAGATTCCCATGACTGCAAAAATGAGAAAGTAAAAGGTCAGGTATATTTCTCTCTTTTTCTCATTCCTCCTTATTACATATTTCCCATATTCTCTCTTCTTTTCTTGTATCCTTTTGTCTTCTCTGCTGCCTCCTTCACCCACCACTTCTTCTTTTCTTCATCTTTCTTATCTTCATTATTAACTCTTCCTTTTCCAGTTTTTCCACTTTTTTCACCTCTTCCTAACTGCAAAAATACACATCAATCTAACAAACAAGCTTGGAATAAGTATTTAAGATCTTCAAAGGACTCATAGATCCAGATATAAAAAGATTGCCATCAGGAATATTTTAAAGCCTTTATCAATAAACAATGTCAGCCCCCATGTAAAGACCACCAGAGAAACCTAGTAATCCAACAAAATTGAATTCATTAAACATTGAACCAAAGAAGATCACCACCTTCATAGTCTCAATAGTGTCTCAAAAGGGAGAAATTAAGGAAGGTTTTGGGCTTTGGAGTTTGGGATAGAGTAATTGAAGACAGGTCTTTCAAGATGGGGAACTAATTAGGATTTGGAAAAGTTTGTGACATGTCATTTAGAATTGTTTCTCCAGCAAGTCAGGGATCTTGAAGTAAGTCTTAGTAATCAGACTGTTGCTCTAATAAGCAACTGTCTGGCCAGATACATGAATTATTATCCAAATCATTCACCAAGATAAATTAGTTTATAAAAATTTCTTGAAGCAAAAAATAAAATATGCTGGCTTACAGGTTTATCTTCCTGGTTAAAAATTTCCTGATCAAACAGATACATTATATTGACACAGTTAGTCTCACTTCTCGTCTCAATAGTTATGTGAAAGAAGTGGCCTTAGTTCTTACACAAGTAGTGGACTTAGCGTAACACAAAGAAACTGCTTTTTTATCAAAATATTGGGTAGATTGCCTCCCACAATATATTCTATAAAAACGGTAAAATATGGGCTTTATCAGTTCTCAACCAGGGAAGGTGCTATATCCCAGGGAATATTTGAAAATATATCAGGCATACTGTTGGCATTTAGAGAATAGTTTCCAGAGATGCTGTTTTAATCCATTTGTTTGACTATATGGGAAATACCTGAGACTGGGTCATTTACAAAGAAAAGAGATCTAATGGGCTCATGGTTCTTCAGGGTGTACAAGAAATCTGGTGCTGGCATCTGCTTCTGGTGAGGGCCTCAGGAAGCTCATAATAGTGGTGGCAGGTGAAGCAGGAGCAGGCACATCACATGATGAGAGCTACAGCCAGAAAGTGGGCCAGAGAAGGTCCCAAACTTGTAAACCACCAGATTTCACATGAACTAAGTGAGAACTCACTTTTCACTAAGGGGATGGAGCTAAACCATTCAGGAGGAATCTGCCCCTTTGAACAATCACCTCCCAACAGGCCCACCTCCAACACTGGGAATCACATTTCAACATGAGATTTGGAGGGGACTAACATCCACACCATATCATATGCTAAATGAATTGCAATATGCAAGGCAGTCCCATGCGACAAAGAATTTTTCTACCTAAAATGCTAACAGACCTCTGTTAAAAACAACGGCTGAATGATCATAATTTAAGGTAGAGTTTCAGTTGTTTAAAGACCACATTCTTGTAATCCCAGCTACTCGGGAGGCTGAGGCAGGAGAATTGCCTGAACCCGGGAGGCGGAGGTTGCGGTGAGCCGAGATGGCGCCATTGCACTCCAGCCTGGGTAACAAGAGCGAAACTCCGTCTCGAAAAAAAAATAAAAATAAAAATAAAGACCACATTCTAAATATAGTATACTGATTAGCAGCTTGCTATTTTTAACTTTCATTAACATGCCAAGAAGTTCTGTAAGTTCATTTTCAACACTCCATAAAAAATATGAATGAAGAACTAGGAGGACATAAACCTGAAAGGGATAGCCAATGTATAGGATACACAATCAAGATTCAAACTTTTTCTTAAAATAAACTAGAGTAAAATAAATGAGATATTTTACAGCTAATGTATAGAATTTTGTGTACACTTAGCAAAAAAAACAAAAAAATTAAGTTGGCCTCCAAAAACCCATGATTGGCAGTAGTTTAAGCACAGAACGTTTTGAAATTTTAGCGGTTCATAATTTCATATAACCTAATAATTGGTGAAAATTGGACTAAATTATTTGAAAAACATTAGAGTTTCAATTTTAAGGCACATTAGGTTAATTATAGGGCATTATGTACTATATATATATGTTTTGTTCATTTGTTTGAGACGCAGTTTCCTTCTGTCACCCAGGCTGGAGTGCAGTGGCACAATCTCAGCTGACTGCAGTCTTCGCCTCCTGGGTTCAAGCAATTCTCCTACCTCAGCCTCCCAAGTAGCTGGGACTACAGGCACATACCGCCACACTTGGCTAATTTTTTTTTTTTTTGTATGTTTAGCAGAAATGAGGTTTTACCATGTTGGCCAGGATGGTCTTGATCTCCCGAACTCGTGATCCACCCTCCTCAGCCTCCCAAAGTGCTGGGATTACAAGCGTGAGCCACCACACCCAACCAATATTTTATGGGAGGCATTAGCAAACCAAGATTAAGTTAGAAGAAAATAACCAAGATGAGGAAGGGTATGAAAATTATAGCACATCCAAACTGATGAGAAATTATTCAAGTAAGTGAGGTCATTCAGCTTGGAAGTACAGAGATATAGAACCTAAGGAGAAACTGTCTTTGATAATATTTTAAGGAGCATCATCTTAAGAGAATGATTTGACATTATTCTACAGTCTTGCTATTCAAAGTATGATCCACAGACTTGCAGCTATGCAAGTCACCCAGGAGCTTACTAGAAACACAGAATCACAGGTCTCATCCCAAACCAATTAAAGTAGAATCTGTATTTTAATGAGATCTCCAGGCAACTCAGTGCAAATTTATGTCTAGAAGTAGTTACAGATGTATTTATCAAACTTTTATAAAAGTAATAATCACCTGCCATATGTGATAGAATGAAGATCTAAGCTTGAATTTTCAGCTACTCTGTAGGTTTAGCAAGTAAACTAGGTAACACTAATCATGCAAGTTTGGAGAAGTCTACTCCAGTACAAATAACTAAATTTATATACACTATTAAAATCAGCTAGATTTTGACAGGAGTTTCTAAAACTTTGTCCTGTTTGAAGAATGAGCTTTGGGAGGTAATGAGTCCTGGTCATAGACCTAATATAAGTAGAGGCTGACCATCTGTCAAAAATGACAAAGCAGGCAAGTTCATTCTCTGTGGGAGATAGACCTGGATGATTTTATGTTTCCTTCCAAATATAAAAATGTAGATGTTCCTATATCCAGCTGTGATTTCTCAAGTCAATTTGTGGATACACATTTAGTAATAAAAGCCAGAGGCAAATCAAGAACACAAACTTTGACCCTCACTTCTGTGGTCCATTCCCACTGCCGCCTTTCATAGCATTTGCTGGTAATTCATCTAAACTGTGATCCCAATGGCACCAAGAACTGAAAAGCAATCCATGGGTTCCAGGAAGTAATTAAGGGTTTTTCTAGTGAGCTCAGCTTGAATTAACTTCAAGGAGTCTTGTAGCTGCCCAGATATTTCACACCAAGTGATGTCATGGTGCATAATTTGATGCTGTGATTTATTCACCATAATTCTTGTTAAATGAAGCCCAGTGGCAATTTTACCATAATAAGGAAGGAAAGTATTGCTTGCTTTATTGCTAGAAAAAATGTTCACTGAGGCAAAAAGTCCAGAATCACCTATGATCTGTTAATATATAGGTAATTGTTATGTGGAGTTCTCAAATTGAGTAGCTACAAAAGTTCTCAAATTGAACTGCTATGAAATTTCACCCTTATTTCTCTTTTATTACTCTGGTTGTTTGAAGATAAGATTCAATTAAAGTTTTGCCCTTCTGTCTCAAACTCTAGCACCAAGACACATCACTAACTGAGGAATTTTCAGCAGATACTGTAACAAAATCAGACAGCCATCATTCCATTCAGCCATGCTCTCTCTCTCGTTTTATGTAGTATTAAGCCTGTTATGAAATAGAAAACAGTCATTCTGAATAAGGAGGAAGAGGGAAGCAAAGGGGAAAGAATCTGATAAATATGAAAACCAGCTTTGCCAGTTGAAGTCTTGGACCTGAAATGTATATACCCATTTCTTGATGGCAACATGGGTCACTTGTGTTGCTTGGCCTGAATAGAAGCATAAAGAACAGAGAGGAAGTATACTAGACTCTGAGTTGCTCAAAGTCATTTGCTGATAACTATTTTTAAAGAAACAGTCTTTTCCTCCAAGTTTGAACCTCAGACATAACACTAACCCTGTCTCAATGAGTGGCTTTCCCACCTACCAGCCATTCATGCTAGAAATCTCCAAGTCATGCTCAGTGCTCCTTATTTCCCAGTCTCCACAACCAATTGTTTATCAAGTCCTCTTTATTATACCTATGAAAATGTCCTTTATGTAGCACCTCCACTGCAACCTGATGAATTCATAGTTCATCCATTTAATAACACATCCATTTAAATAACACATCCTCCTTTAAATAGGACATCCTCAAATTGAATGAGTTCATAATTCATCCATTCATTTAACATATTTCTGAGCATTGCTTTTGTATTGGACACTGACTCATGAAGGAATTAGAAAGTGAACCAACCAGGGTATCTGCTAATCAGCTATCCTCCGAATTATAGAACAAATGTTCCTCTCCTCTCTCTTATTTAAATATATTCTCTTTCCTCAACCAATGAATTTGTACCAAGGTAATCTTCATAGCAGATCTTACTGTAAGGAAGTTTAAATAGCTTCCAATGGCCTAAAAAATGTTTCCCAATATGAATACTAACGAAGAGCATCTGAATTATTTGTAGATAAAGAGAAAGAAAAAATAGAGAAATAGTAGCATATAGAATAAAGGAAGGAAGGAAAGAAGGGGAAAGAAAGGAAGAGAGGAAGGAAGGAAAGAAGGAAAAAAGGAAGAAAGGGAGGGATGGAGGAAGAAAGAAAGGAAAAGAAACAGAAGTAGAGAAAGAGAAAAAGATGTAAGGAAGGAAATAAGGGAGGAAACAGGGGAGGGAGGGAAGAGGAAGGAAGGAAGATTAACTTCAGTCCCACCTCCCCTATCAATCTATGTTTTGCAGGTTTGCTGCAGGGCCAAGGAAGTTGGCTTTTTACCAGACTATTTGGGTGATTCCTATGATCAGTTAAGTCTGGGAAATACTAGACTAAAGAGTACAGGCCAAAATACATAAATTGGCCTTCAAATTCCTCCACAGTCTGCCCTGATTCATCATATATAGAGAGCCTCACGTTCTTTAAGGTATTTTGTCTTCTAGTTCAGTCATTAGCAAATCTTACTTGCAAACCATAACTAACTGTCAGGCTTTGTAAACAATCCACATCTGTTGCCCTCAACCCTGGATCCTTGGAGGTCATGAATCTATAGATCTAGGGTATGTACTTTAAAGAGCCTAATAGGTGATTCTGAGGTGCAACTGAAGCTTAAATCTGTTGCCCTAACCACATTACATTAGACCCAGCCTTTTTACCAACAGCCTACCTCTTTCCTCTCACCATCACGTTGTTAATTATTTTTCCTCTCCATGGTATATCCCACTTTTCTTTCTTTTCTAAACCAGGAAAACATTTTTCAAAACCCTCTTTAAATGTCACCTCCTCTGTGAAGACTTCTGTTTCCCCTCAGCCCACAGCCTTTGAGTTTCCATAATCCCTGGCTTACATCACTAATCTCTTATGGCATCATCTTGTGCCTATTTGAATAAGTTTTCCTCTTCTGTTAGATTATGGTAGCCTTCTTTCCAGAGCTGCTGGCTTTTTCCCTTTATATAGCATATATAATCCCAAAGCATTTAAAAAGGATTGGGAGACAGAAAAAAGGAAAGGAGCAATTATTGAGAGGCATACAAGGGGGAGTATTCGGCATGCTGATAATATTCTATTTCTTGACCTACATAATTGGATATTACTTTGTTATAATTAATTAAATTGTATATTTATAATTGGTGTATTTTGTGGCCATATGTGTTATCTCAATAAAAAGAAAAAAGAAAGAAGAAATAAAACTATCTACCATAATAAAAATATACTTCTAGTCTAAACTCAGAAAAGAGACTGCTTACTACTTGTCTCTCTCCTACAATATCACTTTGCCTTGAGTCATCTCTTTTAGAAAAGATAAGAGCTAAGATTCTCTGTCATGTAGGCCTACAGGTTGGTTCTTTTATCAAATATAATCATGGAATTTCTCAAATCGTTCTTGACACTCTGCTGTGTCTTTTTAAAATAAGGAGAGTAAGATTGCTATTGAAAGATTGGAGAAAATCAAAAAATCTTGTTCACATCAAATTCTGAGTCAAAAATTCTGATTTCTACTCTTTTATGCCTCCATAGAAATTTAGCAGTTGTAGAATTCAAATATGTTATTCCATGATTTTGAGATCCAAGTTCCCACAAAAATGGAATAAATTTTTAAATCATTAAATGTACTATATGCTAGAGTAGGGGTTCAACACTGGAAATCAGACAGCTTGCTGCCCTTAAAATGCTTACAGACTACTGAGAGAAAGGATGATTACAATATTGCATGAGAAGGACCATGAAAGGCCCTAGAGGAAAATGCACATGTATCAGGAAAGATCACTACATCCTATCTGTTCAACCTCACACTGGAGTTCTGTTACACAACTCCATTGAGATACTTACTTATTGCTCCCACCTGAATGGCAGGGGCAAATTATAAAATGAAAAACACATTGAAAGGGTTAAGCCTTGGGTAAGGTATGATATTGCTCTTATAATGTTGACTCTTGGTTGACTTTTGACTGGCGGTTGCCTATTCCAGTGAGCATTCATTGATACAGCTATTTACTGATTCCCAACAATATACAAGGCAGTATATTAAAGACTAAAAATAAGGCCCCCCAAAAAAGAAAGGATATATCTCTGCCTTTGGAAAAATCACAGAAAGAACAAATAATCAGGAAATTAAAATAATGTGACAAGTGTTGTAATGAGAAAGTAGAGATTGTGTTTAGATATTTATGTCTCAGGGGAGGGAGGAGTTGAAAACTGGCCTAAAATTGGTAAGCTGGGGAAGTCTTTCCAGGCCTGAAGGGTCAAGAGGGAATAATCAAGACAAGAGAGGAGTGAGAAGTCCTGGGCCAGAGGACACAGCACAGGAAATGATCCAGAGGAAAAACTATAATCATGGAATTTCTGAAATAGAAATTCTCAGAGGAAAAGTATATGATAGGTTCCAGGATCTGAGAAACCCTTATGATGAACATGAAGAAATACTATGTGCTCAGACTGAAAAGGTGGTTAGGGACCACGAGTGATAGACCCTCAGAAGCTAGGTAAATTAGGTTTCAGAGTTTTGGCTTATATTGTGGAGGTAAACAGAGAGATATCAGAACCCATTTAAGCAATGAAGTGTCAGAAGAGTTATATTTAAGACAAAATTCATTGAATTTGCAATTTGAGAAATTCACTGTGGGGAGGACCAGGAGTGTTGTGCTGAGACATAAGTGAAGGCTAGGGATACGCATGGTATAGTTTTAAGAAGTGAACGTTTTACTTACAATTTGGGATAAAATAAGTTATATGTTCTGTGTGCTTCAAAGGTTTCACCCCATACCTGCAAACAAATCCAGCAGAACCTTGCTTTTCTCAGGCAGCGAAGGTCATGGTTTTATCATGAAAGCCAGAAAAGTAAAAATATTTTATTTGTAGCAACCAATTAGAAAATATGGCACTTGTATCTAGTCGCTGAGGCTTTGCACACAAAAACTTAAAAGCAAAGATGATAGCCCTTCTCAGCTACAATTAGCAACTCTGTACTAAGCAGCAATCATCAATATAAAAAAAAAACATATGACATACTTAGATGTTTATTTAAAGTATGGGCTTTTTTATTGGAGAGATGCAAATTAGTCTAAATTTCAGTATCTTTTGTGTGAAAAAAGAAACTGAACAATTACTGCATGAAACTCTTTTTTCAACAACATTTAAAAGCCAATCATGCAAATTTTGAGCGAAACTCATCAGAAGTTTTGGAGCTAAAAAAGAAATGTCTTGACTAACAGCAAAACAATGAAAAAAACAATCAAACAAGCAAATGAAAAGTTGTTGGGTTCTGCCTTCCAGATCAGTTTCAAAACCATCTTGGAAGAAAATCTCTTATTTAGAAGTACGTTTAGAAAAGTGCTGTGCTATAGATGTGGCCAAATATGTGTGAGTCAAGAAAGGGCAGCAAACATTCCCTTAGACATCTCACCACCCAACATATTTTAAAATATTCGAAAAATTAAGGCAATTTGTTAAGAGACTGAGGTAAACCTATTTATTTTTACAAGTGGTTGAAAGCATATATCATCATGATTTGGCTATACTGGCCTGGAAGGCCAAATTTATTAAAGGTCTGTAGAAAAAAAATAAGGAATCTGGAGGAAAAGAAGGGTTGATATGGGTGTGTGTATGCAAATACCTATATAATTTATAATAAGGAATTGACTTATACAATTATGGAAGCTGGCAAGTCCCAAGATCTACAGAGTGAGTTGACAAGGTAGAAACCCACGAGAGCCAGCCTGAGTACGAAAGCTTAAGAACCAACAGAGTTAAGGATGTAGCCCAGTTGAAAGGCTGGCAGGCTCAAGACCAAGCGAGAGCTGATGTTTCAGTTTGAGTCCAAAGGCAAGAAAAAAGCTGGTGTTCCAATTTGAAAGCAATCAGGAAGGAAAAATTATTTCTACTTTGGGGACAGTCAGACTTCTGTTGTATTCAGGCCTTCATCTGATTAGAGGATGCCCACCCGCATCATGGAGGCCAATCTGCTTCACTCAGTCTATTTATTTAAATGTTGATCTCATCCAAAAGCATCCTCATAGAAATGCCCAGAATAACACATGGTGAAATATATGGACACTCATGGCCTAGTCAAACTGACAGATAAAATTAACCATCACACTGAGTAATTTGATAAGCACTGTTTAGTAATTAGTAGTGTAAAGACATTTGTCTCTATTTGAGTGAGTTTTCTAATAAGAGTTTTAAATTATATTAGAAGTTTTCTGGGTGAATATAGGGAGATTATGATGTTCCTTGAGCTGAAAGTTATCCCAGGACAGAGTGTCATCAACATGGGTCTCAAAATTAGCTCTTGTTGCTCTTCACTTTCTTACCTTAAGGATTTTAAAGACATCTGAACATTAAATATACAAAACAGACACACACAAACCTTCACATCCAAATCATTTAACAATTCTAAACATAAAGCTAGGTATTTTTGTTTCTATTTTACTCATTTACTCCCCTTAAAAACCACTCCAAAAATTAGTGTTATGATAGAAGTAACTGAACAGAGAGTTGGGATTATGATAAAAGTAAACTATGCCCAGAGAGGAGGGCCTCTTTCTTTTTTTCTTTCTTCCTTTTGAAAGTATCTTACTCTGCTGCTCAGGCTGGAATGAAATGTCACAATCACAGATCACTGCAGCCTCAACCACCCAGGCTCAAGCAATCCTCCCACCTTAACCTCCTAAGTAGCTGAGACTACAAGTCTGCACCAACATGCTTGGAAAATTTTTTATTTTTGATAGAGATGAGGTCTCACTTTGTTGCCCAAGCTGATCTCAAACTGCTAGACTCAAGTAATCCTTCCACCTCAGCCTCCCGAAATGCTGGGATATGAACCACCGCACCTGGCTGGACAGGGGCTATTTTAGTATAAGAAGACTTAATTCTGAAAGGGGAGAATAAGAGACAGCATAAAAGTGACAGAATTATCAATATGTACGTCAAAAGGTATTAAATGATTTGGATACATAGAAGATATTTTGAGTGGTTTTTACCTATATAATGTTTATATGTATTTAGGAGCCTTAAGGAAAAAGCATAACAAAAGTCCAGTGTTGGCATGGCTCTGAGAACCTCCTTACAGAGTTGAATTGACACGTATTTTGAAACAGTTGGGACGTGGGATTTCTATTAGTTTCTTTAATTTTCAGTACAGGCCTATTTTCTTTTTTTAAGCTGGTGTGTCAAGGAACTCTTAAACAATTGAATCTTGTAGGTCTGGGTAGCTTTCGGTCATTTGCTACATGTCAGTCTTCTCAACTGTAAAGCAACACTACAGAATTGTAGCTAGAAGAACATGATACCCCAGGATTTGGACAGTTCCATTCCAATAAATGATTTCTATAATTAAAAACAAGGAGAGGGAAGAGGGAACAAAACAGTGAGATACTGTACAGTTCTGGATCACAAAAGGATTTGAATATATTCTACTTTGTAATATTTCATTAAAGACTAGTGGGAGCCTGACTTTCAGTGCCTCATCTGAGAAAAGAAACAGCTGTAATTAGCTTGCCTGCAGACAAATCCTGCTTTATTATATCCTGCTTTTCCTAAAACAGAAAGAAGTTTTCATTGTTCATATGTAATATCTGATTATGAACTGTTCTATGCTGTCTTTGTAAAGATATCACTCACAAAAAGGTACGTTCCTAAACGGCAGAAAGCATTTCCAGCTGCTAGAAATAGGTCTGGCACATAGTATAGACTTAAAAAATATTTATTAATTTAATGTTGAATGCTTTCTGTGAAAAGGAATTTTAGTTCCAGAATTATCTACATTTATAGGAGTTGAAATAGTAGCAAACAGAAACAGAAATAGAGGGATAAAACTCTAATAACTGGCAATGTGGGGCAGATTTGGAGTGTCATTTGTGCTGAACATTCTGCTTGCACCCTTCCTGATCTGCTCTCTACCCCAGTGTACCCCAATACATATTCCAGGAGGTGGAATGTCCCCTTTTCCTCTGTTTCCTATTGGGTTCTGCCAATGGGTGGACCAGATGAAGATTAGAAGTCAAAAACAAGAAGCTGAGACTTTCGTTTCATTGGCTTTTTACTTTTCAGGCTCAATCTCCACCATTTGACCCATTTAACTACCAAAGTATTCATCTTCAAGGGGTCTGACCCTCCTACAGCTGAAGTTCTTACCCAATCCAACAATAGAGGCTAAGGCTTTACCATCACTTGCGAATATCCTTTTACCCTTCCCGCACACATCTTTGTAGACTGCTTTGAGTGTGCCATCTTCCTGTGAGGACCCCAGTCCATACAGCTTTGGATGCTGTGAGATTTGGACTCAATTCTGTAGGAAAGATGAATCAGTAGCTTTGTGAATATCAAGACATTCATACAGCTTGAAATATAGCAGCAGAAAACAACCTAGTACACTGTAAGGACCTTAGGAAGAGAGTTCTTATTAGAAGCCATGATCAGTGCCCAAAAGAATGCATATTATTTTATTTAACTTAGTATTTTATTTAACCAATATGTAACTTGGACCATGCATGATATACATGGTCCAAGATACATATTGGTTAAATCAAATAATAACCTTGAAAATAATTGATTAAATCTGTGAAGCTTACGGCTGAAACTTCAAGCAAGTACAGACAAAGACAGTACATTTTCTAGAAGAATCTCTAGTTATTTTGGAATAAAAGAGTAACAAAACAGGTAGATTGCAGAGGAGTCCTATCGGCTTAAAGCAGGCAGTCTAAATGAGCAATTTTCTGAGAGAGCAGGACCTGAGCAGGGTCTCTTTGGCCATTAGGTGTTATACCATCTTTTATTCCAAGCCATCTTACTGTGACCACACATAATTCCTTCGGAGTGATTAAATACACTTGTGCAGTGCAGCAGTGAGCAATTACTGCTTTATGATCCATAAGGACAGACCTGGACGGGAAGACAGAGCCAAGGTATCAATTGCCTCATCCTGCAGATACCACTCTGAGAGCAAAAAGTGGCTGACTTCATTGAGCTTTCCCAGTATACAGCCTATGAGGATATTTTTAGAATCAGGAAGCCGGCAACACAAGATGCCAACCAGAACTAAGGAGGTGAGGGGGAAAATACAAAGGAGAAATTGAACAAAGAAAAATGCTGCTGGATTTCCTGAGCAAGTTCTTCTACTTCCCCCTTGTGGCCAAATTTCCATAGGATGAGGACCTTTTTTTTCACCTCAAAACGACATTTATTATTATTTGTGAGAGTTCGTATAAATAAAACTTCTCTCTTACAAAAATATATGGGAAATGCAATTAGAGCAGATAAATAGAATGTTAGTGGGAATATGTAAATTCAGCAACTGAATTTTATGAATGAATTAATGTTTCTACAAAGGGTTCAATTGGGCTAACCAAGAACAAAGTGATCCATCTGGAAGCTTAATTGGTATAGTGTGATAAATTCAATCTCCATAGATACGCATCTGATTCTAATGATAACCCCGTAAGGTAAGTATCATTGTCTCCAAATGAGTAATATAAGCGTAGATATGAAAGCTATCATATACTGATAGTATACTGTTTGCTAGGCATGTGCAAGCATTCTAATACACGGATTCATTTAAACCTCAAAATATCTCTATAGAATTAGATTTCACTGGCCTCATTATTGTAGGTGAGAAAACCAACATCGATTCCACTTCCCAGGGTAATATAACCTATACATGTCAGAGATGGAATTTTAACCCCATCTTTGAACTACAGATTCTCCAGGGTTTCCACTATTCAATACTGTTGTATTATTTTCTATAGGAAATGCTGCCAGGTATTCTTAAAGTTGGCCTTGCACACCACCAAGAGAGACTCCCTGCCTGTATGCTGCTTCACATGTCTTATACTAGCAAAGATGAGATAGAACTCTCCTCTTGAACTTATGCATTAATTACATGCTAATATTAATGATTAGTGGAATGGTTCAGAATTATAAAATGTACTTTATGCTCTTCAACCCACCCTATTCCTAGAGTAGAGGAACACTCCATAGAGATAATAGTGCAGTATTATTTTCTTTAAAATATAGTAGCCACATTTGGATTCAAGGGACCAAAAACAATGAATTATCAAGTTTTCTGAGTTAATAGTGAAAGTGTAGAACTTGTGAACTATTGTATTTGGAAACGTATTTGAAAAAGCTGCAAAATCATGAAGCCATTCAAAACACTATAAAGAGGAGAGAGAAATTAATGCATTATTATCTGCTGGTTTCTCTCTTTTATCCACCCCAGAGAATCTTAATTCTCATGTTCCAGGACTGCTGAGTGTGTTTAATTCTGCCAAATTATCTCATAACATAGAAATTGTAACAATAAAACATATATGAATTAGCAGATTTAGAATATGTTACATAGGATTTTGGAGGAGTTATAGACTCGGTGAACAGTACTAGAAGCCTAAGACGTGGGAGAGGTGGTTATCAAATTCTAAATATTTAATATTTTATTTCTTCAGTGAAATAAACCATTCAGTAAATGAGTGAGAGCCTAATTGTTACTGGAGTTTAATTCTTGGATTTAAAACTCACAAGAATATAACTCTCAGCAAGTTACTTACCTTTTCTAATTCCCCATTCCCACGTGTGTAGTGATGAAAACAAAAATCTGTTGTAAGGCTCAGCAGAGTAATGCCCTTAAGCACTTAGAGGAAGAGTTCAATTGATGTTTGCTCTTTGTATTAGAGCCTGAAAATTACTGTTCCCAAAATTTACCTTCAAGAGAGCATCTACTCACAACAGGCTAAGAGTTGCGATATTGTGGCTAGGATCAAAGCTGGGAACATTCTAATAGCATTATTTCTTTGATAAATTTTCTACTAAAAAGACTCCTTTTCATGCTTTCAAACTATGATAATGTATTTTGTGTTTATATAACAATTACATGCTTCAAAGACAATTGTATTTATTTTTGCATTTGATTTGACAACCAACATTTAACTTCATGGATTCTGTGCTGTTTGTGTGGTCACTCCTGCCACTACGGTCTTAAACTTTAATTAAATACTTCCAGAAGAGACCAGGAGACCACCCACATTTACCCAAGGCACGAGATTGAAACATAAGTTTGAATTTGGAGAATCAATGAAGTATACCTGGTGACTGCTTTGTGCCCCTCAACACCTATATAAAATATTTCAAGACTATGTGATAACACCTAAGAGGTTGCTAATTAAGTGTTTGACATTAATATGCATATCATTATGTAAGTTGAAAATAAGCTACAGTGATCTCTTGGTTTCCATAAGGCATTGGTTCTGGGACCCCTATGAGTACAAAAATTCATGATACTCAAGTCCTTTATAGAAAATGGTGTAGTATTTTCATATAACCTATGCACATCCTCCTATATACTTTAAATCATCTCTAGTTTACTTAGAGTACCTAATACAATGTAAATGCTATGTAAATATTTATGTCGTATTTTTTATTTGTAGTATATTTTATTGTTGTATTGTTATTTTTTTGTTGGGTTTTCTTTTAGAATATTTTTGATCCATGATTTGGTGAGGGTGTTACTGTTGAGGTTCAGCTTTTCAGCATTTTGCATTTATATTGTCAATTTGTAGTTTATGTTTTGTGAACTTCCTCTTCATTTTCTTTGACCATTTTTTACGGGACTATTCAACATTTTCTTGCCAATTGCATAATATCTCATTATACAGTTGACTCTTGGACAACGCACGCAATAGAGGTATGAACCCCTGATCAGTAAAGATTATGTATGTCACATTGGACTCCTTTATAACTTAATTACTAATAGCCTACTGTTTGACAGGAAGAGTTTACTGATAAACAGCCAATCCACACATATTTTGTATGTGTATTATGTACTATATTCTTACAGTAAAATAGGCTAGACAAAAGAAAATGTTAAGAAAATCATAAGAGAAAGAATATTTACTGTTTATTAAGTAAAAATGGATCATCGTAAAGTCTTTGTCCTCATGCCTTCATGTTGTGTAGAAGGAAAAGAGCAAGGGTTGATCTTCCTGTCTCAGGGGTAGTAGAGGTAGAAAAAAATCAGGTGGACCTTTGCAGTTCAAACTCCTGTTGTTCAACTGTCTGTTGAGAATAGTAGCGTAATACTAGTCTTTAAAATCACTTCTTTGTTGCAAATACTAACATGAGAATTATTACAATATAAAACAAAAGAAAAAGCTAAATCACAAAGTTCTTAAAAATATTAGCCTTTTTATTACTTTTAAAAATTATCTTTAAAATGCTAAGTGCAAACCAAATTTAGGCATATAAAAATCGTGTGTACTAGTCCTTATATCTTTAAGAGTTTTTAGCCTTCTATTTATAAGCATTATCTCACTAGGAAAATGCAAAGCTTCAGAGGCATCTAGAAAAATTTATATGAAGAAGAGCTTTAAAATTGTAAAATAGCCTGCTTTTGCAGTTAGAAGCTTGAGTGAGTTTTCACTGATTAAAGTTTAGAACCTCTTTAAAAATTTAATGAACTAAAACAGTTGTTCTAATATTAAACACCCTCAGTAAATCTTAAAGAAGTTTAGTATTGAACCAGAGTATTTTTTTCTAAATTAAAACAACCATTCATTTTAATACACATTAAGAGGTTTTGAAACATTTTGACAAAATAGGATTCATTCTCTTTTTCTTCGTGGTTACCAAAGAAAACTCCAAAAACAGAAACAAAAACAAAAAACAACAGGAAAAAAAAACCGCTTTAACTTAAAAAGAGAAGAGTTGGCTTTTATATTTTAAAACAAACCACTTAGTACTTGCGCTACTCCTCTTGAAAGACTTCTGCTAATGGCTTTTTTTCATAGCCTTTAGGTCAGTGCTATTAGTGACAGTTATTTATGCCTTTCTTTCTCCATTACCAGAAACACTTGTGTTTATTATCCCATGGAGTCCCTTAAAACATAGAAGAAGCATTCTTTGTATCCCCAGAGCTAGAAGAGTGCTTGGTCCATTACAGGTGCTAAATAATTGAACTGAGTAATGATGAAAACACCCACAAGATCCACAGTATAAATTTACCACTTTTCCTCTGATTATGGGCAGAAAAATAAAAATAAAAAATATTTAGCCTACATTTTCCAAACGGGGATTCTGTAGAATAATCTTGATGAAGATTTTTATAGGTCTTCACATAGGGGGAAAAAAAAGCCCACATATTCGGAGAACGTTTGGAGATGCGTAATACACCTATGAAGAGATATTAGCATCATAAAAGATACTGTTTCATACGTGCTTCTTCCAGTTTCTAAAATAAAGAGACAATAAGTTGCCTGCTTGGTTAATTTTTAGAACTACAAGAAGATATAGCCTCACGAAAAAGGAACACAGTTACAAGCTAGGAGTCAATAAAAAGAAGTATAGGTTAAAAAGCAAAATGAGCTCATTATAGTAATAATAGTTTAAAATACAAGGAACCCCAAATTCAAGAATGAATATCAATTCGTGATAGGGTGTAATCAGTAGAAAAATTGAATTGCAGAAAACAAAATCAGTAACATGATGAGTAGATTTGAGAAATGCCAAGAACATAAAGGAAAAAGATAGAGAAAAATGAATCAATATGATCAATATTTGATTCAATTTATAAATTAAATATGCTCCTCTTAAAAAAAAAAACAGTAAGTTTAATAACAAAAACAAATCCAAGATCTAAAACAAATATTTCTGGAAAAAAGTGGATAAGAAACTGGAGACTATATATTAAGTAACTTTTCAACTTATGTAAAAGAATACGTGAAAAAATACCACAATTAGATTTATCCTGGGTTTGGTTATTTTTAACTTTTTATTTTGGAAATGTTCAAACATATAAAGAAAGAAGAAAAGAATATAATGAACCTCGAATTATACATCATCCAGTTTCAGCAATTATAAACATCATGTTAGTAGTTGTTTCATTATAGTTTTTTTTTTTTTTCTTTTCAGAGAAGGGGAGGAATATTCTCTGCTTTATGTCCTTTATTCTATGAATGCTGAGGACACAACTTTAACAAATAAGAACATGTTTTTCATATAGCCACCATAATGACACCACATCTAACAACTTAGCAATATTAATAGTAAACCCAACTTCCCTTTGGCAGGCTCATAAAAACACAAAGAGGTTTGAGTTGAAAAAAGACAAGTCTAACTGATTATAGTTCAAATATCTTATATTTGCAAAAGCAAACAAAACAACGCAAAAAAAAAAAAAAAAACACCTTCTTTGAAGCCCACCTCAAAGTCTTGGAAGGGGACCTAAAAGTGAGGGTCCCTGAATCCCATTTCTTTTTTTTTTTTTCAATATATTTTTTTTTTTCTTTTTTTTTTTTTTTTTTTTTTTTATTGCATTTTAGGTTTTGGGGTACATGTGAAAAACGTGCAAGGTTGTTGCTTAGGTGCATACGTGGCAGTGTGATTTGCTGCCTTCCTCCCCTTCACCCATATCTGGCATTTCTCCCCATGCTATCCCTCCCCAATTCCCCACCCCCCCGCTGTCCCCCCCACTCCCCCACAACAGACCCCCATGTATAGTGCTCCCCTCCCTGTGTCCATGTGTTCTCCTTGTTCAACACCCGCCTATGAGTGAGAACATGTGGTGTTTGATTTTGTGTTCTTGTGTCAGTTTGCTGAGAATGATGGTTTCCAGGTTCATCCATGTCCCTACAAAGGACGCGAACTCCTCGTTTTTAATGGCTGCATAATATTCCATGGTGTATATGTGCCACATTTTTCCTGTCCAGTCTATCATCGATGGGCATTTGGGTTGGTTCCAGGTCTTTGCTATTGTAAACTGTGCTGCAATGAACATTCGTGTGCATGTGTCCTTATAGTAGAACGATTTATAATCCTTTGGATATATGCCCAGTAATGGGATTGCTGGGTCAAATGGAATTTCTATTTCTAGATCCTTGAGGAATCGCCACACTGTTTTCCACAATGGTTGAACTAATTTACACTCCCACCAACAGTGTAAAAGTGTTCCTATTTCTCCACATCCTCTCCAGCATCTGTTGTCTCCAGATTTTTTAATGATTGCCATTCTAACTGGTGTGAGATGGTATCTCAATGTAGTTTTGATTTGCATTTCTCTAATGGCCAGTGATGATGAGCATTTTTTCATATGCTTGTTGGCCTCATGTATGTCTTCTTTTGTAAAGTATCTGTTCATGTCCTTCGCCCACTTTTGAAGGGGCTTGTTTGTTTTTTTCTTGTAAATCTTTTTTAGCTCGTTGTAAATTCTGGATATCATCCCTTTGTCAGATGGGTAGGCTGCAAAAATTTTTTCCCATTCTGTTGGTTGCCGATTCACTCTATTGACTGTTTCTTTCGCCGTGCAGAAGCTGTGGAGTTTGATTAGGTCCCATTTGTCTATTTTGGCTTTTGTTGCCAATGCTTTTGGTGTTTTGGTCATGAAGTCCTTGCCTACGCCTATGTCCTGAATGGTTTTGCCTAGGTTTCCTTCTAGTGTTTTTATGGTGTTAGGTCTTATGTTTAAGTCTTTAATCCATCTGGAGTCAATTTTAGTGTAAGGTGTTAGGAAGGGGTCCAGTTTCTGCTTTCTGCATATGGCTAGCCAGTTTTCCCAACACCACTTATTGAACAGGGAATCCTTTCCCCATTGCTTGTTTTTATCAGGTTTGTCAAAGATCAGGTGGTTGTTGATATGTTGTGTTGCCTCCGATGCCTCTGTTCTGTTCCATTGGTCTATATCTCTGTTTTGGTACCAGTACCATGCTGTTTTGATTACTGTAGCCTTGTAGTAGAGTTTGATGTCTGGTAGTGTGATGCCTCCTGCTTTGTTCTTTTTGCTTAGAATTGACTTGGCTATGCGGGCTCTCTTTTGGTTCCATATGAAGTTTAAGGTGGTTTTTTCCAGTTCTGCGAAGAAGGTCATTGGTAGCTTGATGGGGATAGCATTGAATCTGTATATTACTTTGGGCAGTATGGCCATTTTCACGATATTAATTCTTCCTAACCATGAACATGGAATGTTTCTCCATCTGTTTGTGTCCTCTCTTATTTCGTTGAGCAGTGATTTGTAGTTCTCCTTGAAGAGGTCCTTTACATTCCTTGTTAGTTGTATTCCTAGGTATTTTATTCTCTTTGTAGCGATTGTGAATGGCAGTTCGTTCTTGATTTGGCTCTCTTTAAGTCTGTTATTGGTGTATAGGAACGCTTGTGATTTTTGCACATTGATTTTGTATCCTGAGACTTTGCTGAAGTTGCTTATCAGTTTCAGGAGCTTTTGGGCTGAGATGAGGGGGTCTTCTAGATATACAATCATGTCGTCTGCAAATAGAGACAATTTGACTTCCTCCCTTCCTAATTGAATACCCTTTATTTCTTTTTCTTGCCTGATTGCTCTGGCTAGGACTTCCAGTACTATATTGAATAGGAGTGGTGAGAGAGGGCATCCTTGTCTAGTGCCAGATTTCAAAGGGAATGCTTCCAGTTTTTGCCCGTTCAGTATGATATTGGCTGTCGGTTTGTCGTAAATAGCTTTTATTATTTTGAGATACGTTCCGTCGATACCTAGTTTATTGAGGGTTTTTAGCATAAAGGGCTGTTGAATTTTGTCGAAGGCCTTCTCTGCATCAATTGAGATAATCATGTGGTTTTTGTCTTTGGTTCTGTTTATGTGGTGAATTACATTTATAGACTTGCGTATATTGAACCAGCCTTGCATCCCCGGGATGAATCCTACTTGATCATGGTGGATAAGCTTTTTGATGTGCTGTTGTAATCGGCTTGCCATTATTTTATTGAAGATTTTTGCATCTATGTTCATCATGGATATTGGCCTGTAGTTTTCTTTTCTTGTTGAGTCTCTGCCAGGTTTTGGTATTAGGATGATGTTGGTCTCATAAAATGATTTGGGAAGGATTCCCTCTTTTTGGATTATTTGGAATAGTTTCAGTAGGAATGGTACCAGTTCCTCTTTGTATGTCTGGTAGAATTCGGCTGTGAACCCATCTGGGCCTGGGCTTTTTTTGGGTGGTAGGCTCTTAATTGCTGCCTCGACTTCAGACCTTGTTATTGGTCTATTCAGGGTTTCGACTTCTTCCTGGTTTAGGCTTGGCAGGAGGCAGCTGTCCAGGAATTTATCCATTTCCTCCAGGTTTTCTAATTTATGTGCATAGAGTTGTTTGTAATAATCTCTGATGATGGTTTGAATTTCTGTGGAATCTGTGGTGATATCCCCTTTGTCATTTTTTATTGCATCTATTTGGTTATTCTCTCTTTTCTTTTTTATTAGTCTGGCTAGTGGTCTGTCTATTTTGTTGATCTTTTCAAAAAACCAGCTCCTGGATTTATTGATTTTTTGAAGGGTTTTTCGTGTCTCTATCTCCTTCAATTCTGCTTTGATCTTAGTTATTTCTTGTCTTCTGCTAGGTTTTGAGTTTTTTTGATCTTGCTCCTCTAGCTCTTTCAATTTTGACGATAGGGTGTCAATTTTAGATCTCTCCTTTCTTCTCATGTGGGCACTTATTGCTATATATTTTCCTCTAGAGACTGCTTTAAATGTGTCCCAGAGATTCTGGTATGTGGTGTCTTCATTCCCGTTGGTTTCGAAGAACGTCTTTATTTCTGCCTTCATTTCATTGTTTATCCAGTCAACATTCAGGAGAAAGTTGTTCATTTTCCATGAGGCTGTGCGGTTCTGGGTTGGTTTCTGAATTCTGAGTTCTAACTTGATTGCACTGTGGTCTGAGAGACTGTTTGTTATGGTTTCCGTTCTTTTGCATTTGCTGAGGAGTGATTTACTTCCAATTATGTGGTCAATTTTAGAGTAGGTGTGATGTGGTGCTGAGAAGAATGTATATTCTGTGGATTTGGGGTGGAGAGTTCTGTAAATGTCTATTAGGTTTGCTTGTTCCAGGTCTGAGTTCAAGTCTTGGATATCCTTGTTAATTTTCTGTCTCGTTGATCTGTCTAATATTGACAGTGGTGTGTTGAAGTCTCCCACTATTATTGTGTGGGAGTCTAAGTCTCTTTGTAAGTCTTTAAGAACTTGCCTTATGTATCTGGGTGCTCCTGTGTTAGGTGCATATATATTTAGGATCGTTAGCTCTTCTTGCTGCATTGATCCTTTTACCATTATGTAATGTCCTTCTTTGTCTCTTTTGATCTTTGTTGGTTTAAAGTCTATTTTATCAGAGATGAGAATTGCAACTCCTGCTTTTTTTTGCTCTCCATTTGCTTGGTAAATCTTCCTCCATCCCTTTATTTTGAGCCTTTGTGTATCCTTGCATGCGAGATGGGTTTCCTGGATACAGCACACTGATGGGTTTTGGCTTTTTATCCAATTTGCCAGTCTGTGTCTTTTGATTGGGGCATTTAGTCCGTTTACATTTAGGGTTAATATTGTTATGTGTGAATTCAATCCTGTCATTTTGGTGCTAGGTGGCTGTTTTGCCCTTTGGTTGATGCAGATTCTTCATTGTGTTGATGCTCTTTACCTTTTCGTGTGTTTTTGGAGTGGCTGGTACTGGTTGTTCTTTTCTATGTGTAGTGCCTCCTTCAGGAGCTCTTGTAGAGCTGGTCTGGTGGTGATGAACTCTCTGAGTTCTTGCTTGTTCACAAAGGATTTTATTTTTCCTTCACTTATGAAGCTTAGTTTGGCTGGATACGAAATTCTGGGTTGAAAGTTCTTTTCCTTAAGGATGTTGAATATCGGCCCCCACTCTCTTCTGGCCTGTAGGGTTTCTGCTGAGAGATCTGCAGTGAGTCTGATGGGCTTCCCTTTGTGGGTAACCCGACCTTTCTCTCTGGCTGCCCTTAGTATTTTCTCCTTCATTTCAACCCTGGTGAATCTGATGATTATGTGTCTTGGGGTTGCTCTTCTAGAGGAGTATCTTTGTGGTGTTCTCTGTATTTCCTGGACTTGAATCTCGGCCTGCCTTGTTAGGTTGGGGAAGTTTTCCTGGATAATATCCTGAAGAGTATTTTCCAGCTTGGATGCATTCTCTTCGTCACATTCAGGTACACCTATCAAACGTAGATTAGGTCTTTTCACATAGTCCCATATTTCTTGTTGACTTTGTTCATTCCTTTTTACCCTGTTTTCTCTAATCTTGCCTTCTCGTTTTATTTCATTGAGTTGATCTTCGACCTCTGATATCCTTTCTTCTGCTTGGTCAATTCGGCTGTTGAAACTTGTGCATGCTTCACGAAGTTCTCGTGTTGTGTTTTTCAGCTCCATCAATTCGCTCATATTCCTCTCTAAGTTGTCCATTCTTGTTAGCATTTCGTCAAGTCTTTTTTCAAGGTTCTTAGTTTCTTTGCATTGGGTTAGAACATGTTCTTTTAGCTCACGGAAGTTTCTTATTATCCACTTTCTGAAAGCTGATTCTGTCATTTCATCACACTCATTCTCCGTCCAGTCTTGTTCCCTTGCTGGTTGGGAGTTGTGATCCCTTGTAGGAGGAGAAGTGTTCTGGTTTTGGGTGTTTTCATCCTTTTTGCGCTGGTTTCTTCCCATCTTTGTGGATTTTTCCACCTGCTGACTTTGTAGTTGTTGTCTTTCTGATTTTGGTAATTTTAAGTCTGCTGTGGCAGAACTCATAAACCCCCTGCTCTTCCCCCGAGGTGTTCTGTCCCAGGGAGTTACTGTTTTCTGATGTTCCCCTGTGCGGTTGCTGTTTTCCCTGCCCACAAGGTGGCAGCCTAGTCACACTCAGGTTGCAGAGGCTTCGCTAAGCTGCTGTGGGCTCCACCCAGCTTCCCTGTGAACTTCTGGGTGTAGTTAGAACTGCTTCCGCTATGTTGGCCCGCCCCTGTAGTGACGGAGTCTCTGTAGTGGCGGATTGCCTTGGTACAGAACAGCAGGGTGCCTATGGAGAACGCCCCTCCTCCACAGAGCTGGACCGTCCCGGTTTCAGTTGTGTTTCAGGTCTTCTTGCTGGGTAAGAGGGGACACCGTCTCATCTGATCTGCCTCCGGAGCCGCTGCGTTGGCTAAAGCCGCGGCTCTGAGATTCGTGGCGCTGGCCTGGCTACCCGTTTCAGCTCCCCTTGCTGGCTTATAGGGGACTCAGACTCTCTCACTTTATACAGTGATCCGTTGCCTCAGGGTGCCGGCCCAGCGGCTGCGCCGTTCAAGCCAGCAGCGCCAGCGGCGCTGGCGACCCGTGTGGCTTCTCTGCGTGTGAATCTCCTGGTCTGTGGGCAGTAAAAATCAGTCTGGAAATACGGCGTCCACTCACCCTCTGTGCTTTCTCTCGGAGCTGCATTCCCGAGTTCCTCCTAAGCGGCCATCTTTTTTCAATATATTTTTTATTGTACTTTAGGTTCTGGGGTACATGTGCAGATCACGCAGGACTGTTGCATAGGTACATACATGGCAATGTGGTTTACTGCCTTCATCCCCCCATCACCTATATCTGGCATTTCTCCACATGTTATCCTTCCCCAACCTCGCTGCCACCCACTGTCCCTCCCCTAGTCCCCCTCAACAGACCCCAGTGTATGATGCTTCCCTCCCTGTGTCCATGTGTTCTCATTGTTCAACACTGCCTATGAGTGAGAATACGTGGTTTTGTTTTCTATTCTTGTGTCAGTTTGCTGAGAAGGATGGTTTCCAGATTCAGCCATGTCCCTACAAAGGACACGAACTCATCATTTCTTATGGCTGCATAGTATTCCATGGTGTATATGTGCCACATTTTCCTTATCCAGTCTATCATCAATGGGCATTTGGGTTCGTTCCAGGTCTTTGCTATTGTAAACAGTGCCACAATGAGCATACGTGTGCATGGGTATTTACAATAGAACAATTTATAATCCTCTGGATATATACCCAGTAATGGGATTGCTGGGTCAAATAGAATTTCTATTTCTAGGTCCTTGAGGAATCGCCACACTGTCTTCCACAAGGGCTGCACTAATTTACACTCTCACCAATAGTGTAAAAGTGTTCCTATTTCTCCACATCCTCTCCAGCATCTGTTGTCTCCAGATTTTTTAATGATTGCCATACTAACTGGTGTGAGATAGTATCTCAATGTGGTTTTGATTTGCATTTCTCTAATGACCAGTGATGATGAGCATTTTTTCATATGTTTGTTGGCCTTATAAATGTCTTCTTTAGAAAAGTGTCTATTCATGTCCTTTGCCCACTTTTGAATGGGTTGGTTTGTTTGAATGGGTTGGTTTTTCTTGTAGATCTGTTTTGGTTCTTTGTAGATTCTGGATATTAGCCCTTTGTCAGATGGGTAGATTGCAAAAATTTTTTCCCATTCTGCTGGTTGCCAGTTCACACTAATGATTGTTTCTTTTGCTGTGCAGAAGCTCTGGAGTTTAATTAGATCCCATTTGTCTAGTTTGGCTTTTTTTGCCAATGCTTTTGGTATTTTAGTCATGAAGTCCTTGCCCATGCCTGTGTCCTGAATGGTTTTGCCTAGGTTTTCTTCTAGGGTTTTTATTGTGTTAGGTCTTATGTTTAAGTCTTTAATCTATCTGGAGTTAATTTTAGTATAAAGTGTCAGGAAGTGGTCCAATTTCTGTTTTCTGCACATGGCTAGCCAGTTATCCCAACACCATTTATTAAACTGGGAATCCTTTCCCCATCATTTGTTTTTGTCAGGTTTGTCAAAGATCAGATTGCTTTAGATGCATGGCATTGCCTCTGAGGCCTTCATTCTGTTCCATTGGTCTATATCCCTGTTTTGGTACTAGTACCATGCTGTTTTGATTACTGTAGCCTTGTAGTATAGTTTGAGGTCAGGTAGCGTGATGCCTCCGGCTTTGTTCCTTTTGCTTAGGATTGTCTTGACTATGCGGGCTCTCTTTTGGTGCCATATGAAATTTAATATGTTTATTTCAATTCTGTGAAGAGGGTCATAGGAAGCTTGATGGGGATAGCATTGAATCTATAAATTACTTTGGGCAGTATGGCCATTTTCACAATATTGATTCTTCTTAACCATGAGCATAGAATGATTTTCTGTCTGTTTCTGTCCTCTCTTATTTCCTTGAGCAGTAGTTCGTAGTTCTCCTTGAAGAGGTCCTTTACATCCTTTGTTAGTTGTATTCCTAGGTATTTTATTCTCTTTGTAGCAATTGTGAATAGAGTTCACTCTTGATTTGGTTCTCTTTTAGTCTATTATTGGTGTATAGAAATGCTTGTGATTTCTTCACATTGATTTTGTATCCTGAGACTTCACTGAAGTTGCTTATCAGTTTGAGGAGATTTTAGGTTGAGACGATGGGGTCTTCTAAATATACAGTCATGTCATCTGCAATTAGAGACAATTTGAATTCCTCCTTTCCTAATTGAATACCCTTTATTTCTGTTTCTTGCCTGATTGCTCTGGCTAGAACATCCAATACTATATTGAATAGGAGTGGTGAGAGAGGGCATTCTTGTCTAGTGCCAGATTTCAAAGGGAATGCTTCCAGTTTTTGCCCACTCAGTATGATATTGGCTGTGGGTTTGTTGTAAATAGTTTTTATTATTTTGAGATATGTTTCATCAATATCTAGTTTATTGAGAGTTTTTAGTATAAAGCACTGTCAAATTTTGTCGAAGGCCTTCTCTGCATCTATTAAGAGGATCGTGTGGTTTTTGTCTTTGGTTCTGTTTATGTGGTGGATTACGTTTATAGACTTGCATATGTTGAACCAGCCTTGCATCCCCGGGATGAAGACTACTTGATCATGATGGATAAGCTTTTTGATGTGCTGTTGCAATCGGTTTGCCAGTATTTTATTGAAGATTTTTGCATCAGTATTCATCATGGATATTGGCCTGAAGTTTTCTTTTTTTGTTGAGTCTCTGCTGGGTTTTGGTATCAGGATGATGTTGGTCTCATAAAATGATTTGGGAAGGATTCCCTCTTTTTGGATTGTTTGGAATAGTTTCAGAAGGAATGGTCCCAGCTCCTCTTTGTATGTCTGGTAGAATTCAGCTGTGAACCCATCTGGACCTGGGCTTTTTTTTGGAGGGCAGGCTATTAATTGCTGCCTCAACTTCAGCCCTTGTTATTGGTCTGTTCAAGGTTTCAACTTCTTCCTGGTTTAGGTTTCGGAGTGTGCAAGTGTCCAGGAATTTATCCATTTCTTCCAGGTTTACTGGTTTATGTGCATAGAGTTGTTTGTAGTAATCTCTGATGGTAGTTTGTATTTCTGTGGAATCGGTGGTGATATCCCCTTTATCGTTTTTTATTGCATCTATTTGATTCTTCTCTCTTTTCTTTTTTATTGATCTGGCTAGTGGTTTGTTTTTTTTTTTTTTTTTTTTTTTTTTTTGAGACGGAGTTTCGCGCTTGTTACCCAGTCTGGAGTGCAATGGCGCGATCTCAGCTCACAGCAACCTCCGCCTCCTGGGTTCAGGCAATTCTCCTGCCTCAGCCTCCTGAGTAGCTGGGATTACAGGCACGCGCCACCATGCCCAGCTAATTCTTTTGTATTAGTAGAGACGGGGTTTCACCATGTTGACCAGGATGGTCTCGATCTCTTGACCTCGTGATCCACCCGCCTCGGCCTCCCAAAGTGCTGGGATTACAGGCTGATCTGGCTAGTGGTTTATCTGTTTTGTTGATCTTTTCAAAAAATCAGCTCCTGGATTTATTGATTTTTTGAAGGGTTTTTTGTGTCTCCATCTCCTTCAGTTCTGCTCTGATCTTATTTATTGTCTTCTGCTAGGTTTTGAGTTTTTTTGATCTTGCTTCTCTAGCTCTTTCAATTTTGATGATAGGGTGTCAATTTTAGATCTTTCTTTGCTGTGTGGGCATTTATTGCTATAAATTTCCCTCTAGAGACTGCTTTAAATGTGTCCCAGATATTCTGGTACATTGTGTATTCATTGTCATTGGTTTCAAAGAACATCTTTATTTCTGCCTTCATTTCATTGTTTATTCTGTCAACATTCAAGGGTCAGTTGTTCAGTTTCCATGAAGTTGTGCAGTTCTGAGTTAGTTTCTCAATCTTGGGTTCTAATTTGATTGCACTGTGGTCTGAGAGACTGTTATGATTTCTGTTCTTTTGTATTTGCTAAGGACTGATTTACTTCCAATTATGTGGTCAATTTTAGAGTAGCTGCAATGTGGCCCTGAGAAGAATGTATATTCTGTGGATTTGCGGTGGAGAGTTCTGTAGATTTCTATTAGATTTGCTTGGTCCAGATATGAGTTCAAGTCCTGGACATCCTTGTTAATTTTCTCTCTTGTTAATGTGTCTAATATTGACAGTGGAGTGTTAAAGTCTCCCACTCTGATTGTGTGGGAGTCTAAGTCTCTTTGTAGGTCTTTAAGAACTTGGTTTATATATCTGGGTGCTCCTGTATTGGGTGCATGTATACTTAGGATGGTTAGCTCTTCTTGTTTCATTGATCCTTTTATCATTATGTAATGCCCTTCTTTGTCTCTTTTGATCTTTGTTGGTTTAAAGTCTGTTTTATCAGAGACTAGGATTGCAACTTCTGCTTTTTTTTTTTTTTTTTTGTTCTCCATTTGCTTGACAAATCTTCCTCCATACCCTTTATTTTGAGTCTATGTGTGTCCTTGCACATGAGATGGGTCTCCTGAATACAGCACACTGATGGGTTTTGACTTTTTATCCAATTGGCCAGTCTGTGTCTTTTGATTGAGTCATTTAGCTCGTTTACATTTAAGGTTAATATTGTTATGTGTGAATTTGATCCTGACATATTGATGCTAGCTGGTTGTTTTGCCTGTTAGTTGATGCAGTTTCCTCATTGTGTCAATGCTCTTTACCATTTGGTTCATTTTTGGAGTGGCTGGTACTTGTTCCATTTTATGTTTAGTACTTCTTTCAGGAGCTCTTGTAAGCAGGCCTGGTGGTGACAAAATCTCTCATCAATTGCTTGCTTGAAAAGGATTTTATTTCTCCTGTGCTTATGAAGTTTAGTTTGGCTGGATATGAAGTTCTAGGTTGAAAGTTCTCTTCTTTAAGGATGTTGATGTAATCCCAGCACTTTGGGAGGCCGAGGCGGGTGGATCACGAGGTCAAGAGATCGAGACCATCCTGGTCAACATTGTGAAACCCCGTCTCTACTAATACAAAAAAATTAGCTGGGCACGGTGGCGCGTGCCTGTAATCCCAGCTACTCAGGAGGCTGAGGCAGGAGAATTGCCTGAACCCAGGAGGCGGAGGTTGCGGTGAGCCGAGATCGCGCCATTGCACTCCAGCCTGGGTAACAAGAGCGAGACTCCGTCTCAAAAAAAAAAAAAAAAGGATGTTGAATACTGGCTCCCACTCTCTTCTGGCTTGTAGGGTTTCTGAGGAAAGTTCCACTGTGAGTCTGATGGGCTTCCCTTTGTGAGTAACCCAACCTTTCTCTCTGGTTGCCCTTAGCATTTTTTTCTTCATTTCAACCCTGGTGAATCTGAAAATTTTGTGCCTTGGAGTTGCTCTTCTTGAGGAATATCTTTGTGGTGTTCTCTGTATTTCCTGCACTTGAATGTTGGCCTGCCTTGCTAGGTTGCGAAAGTTCCCCTAGATAATACCCTGAAGAGTGTTCTCCAGCTTGGATTCATTCTCTCTGTCACATTCAAGTACACCTAGTAAATGTAGATTAGGTCTTTTCACATAATCCCATGTTTCTTGGATGCTTTGTTCATTTCTTTTTACTCTTTTTTCTCTGATCTTGCTTTCTCATTTTATTTCATTGAGTTGATCTTCAATCTCTAATATCCTTTCTTCTGCTTGGTCAATTTGGCTATTGAAACTTGTGTATGCTTCGCAAAGTCCTTGTGTTTTTCAACTCCATCAAGTCATTTATATTCTTCTCTAAGCTGTTTATTCTCATTAGCATTTCATCAAACTTTTTTCAGTGTTCTTAGTTTCTTTGCATTGGATTAGAACATGTTCTTTTAGCTCACAGAAGTTTGTTTTTACCCACCTTCTGAAGCCTATTTCTGTCAGTTCATCAGACTCATTCTCCATCCAGCCTTTTTCCCTTGCTGGTGAGGAGTTGTGATCCCTTGGAGGAGGAGAGGCATTCTGGTTTTGGGTGTTTTCATCCTTTTTGCACTGGTTGATTCCCATCTTTGTGGATTGATCTACCTGTGGTCTTTGTAGTTGGTGACTTTCAAATGAGATCTCTGAGTGGATGTCCTTTTGGTTGATGTTGAAGTTATTTCTTTCTGTTTTTTAGTTTTTCTTCTAACAGTCAGGCCCCTCTGCTGTAGGACTGCTGGAGGTCCACTCCAAACCCTGCTTGCCTGGGGATCACCTGAGGTGGCTGCAGAACAGTAAGGGTTGCTGCCAGTGTCTTCTACTGTTATCTTCCTCCCAGAAGGGTACCCGCAAGATGTCAACTTGAGCTCTCCTTTGTGAGGTGTCTCTTTGGATATATGGGGTTCAGGGAGCTGCTTGAGGAGATGTCTGTCCCTTATAGGAGGTAAAGTGCTGAGCTGGGAGCTCCATTGTTCTGTTCAGAGCTTCTGGGCAGGTACGTTTAAGTCTGCTGCAGCGGAACTCATAAATGCCTTTCCCAGGTGCTCTGTCCCGGGAAGGTGGGGCTTTATTTATGAGTTCCTGATGTGCTGTTCCTTTTTTCAGAGATGCCCTGCCCAACAAGGAGTTAGTCTTGTCACAGTCTGCCAGCAGAGGCATTACTGAGCTGCTGTGGGCTCTGCCCAGCGGCTGTGTGAACTTCCTTGTGGTTTTGTTTACAGAAGTACAGTTAGAACAGCTTCAGTAATGGCGGTCTGCCTCAGTAATGGCAAACTGCCTCAGTAAAGGCAGATTGCCTCGGTAATAGCAGACTGCCTTGGTAATGGTGGACTGCTTCAGTAATGGTGGACTGCCTTGGTAGTGGTGGACTGCCTCGGTAGTGGTGGACTGCCTCAGTAATGGCTGATGCCCTTCTTCCCACCAAGCTGGACTGTCCTGGGTCCAGCTGTGCTTGCTGCAAAACTCAATCCAGAGCATTTCAGATTGTTGATCTTTGTTGGGGGTGGGAACTGCTGAGCCAGATCACCTGGCTCCTTCTTTCAGCTGCCTTTTTTTTCAGTTGAGTGGGTGGCTCTGTATCCCAGGCATTCCAGGTGCCTGTTGAAACAGCTGCACAGACTTGTGCGAGTTATTGTGCAGAGACCTGCATGGCCAGCTGAAACAGCCATGGTAGAAACTCACAGCACTTTTCAGCCCGGGAATCTCCTGGTCTGTGGGCAGTAAAAACTCATTTGGAAATGAGGTGATCACTCATCCTCTGCATTGTTCTGGCTGGGAACTGTACTCCAGAGCTGTTCTTATTCAGTCACCTTGGATCACTTCATTCTTTAATTAATAAAAATCTTGGAATGATGTTGAAAGATTACATACTCTCAAAGTGCACAGGGTGGGTGCCCATGCCTTCAGCGTCCACGGGAGTGGTGCAGCGGGAGGTGGCTGATGGGCTCTGGGCCTCACAGCAGCAGCCCCTGGCCCTGCGCACTTTTGGATGGCAGCCTGAATCCCATTTCTTTAGCTTCATGATAAGTTTACTTGTGGCTGGAATGTGCATCCTGTTAAGAGGTAACAGAATTCCACAGGGTATAAGACCCTATGACATATCAAGAGAGGCTGGACTCCAAGCAGACAGCAGAAAATATATACACTTGTTGCTGATTATTCCTCAATATCTAGGATGGTGCTTGATATTGAAATGGTACTTAATAAATATAAAATGAATGAACAACAGTAGAATCTCCCTAGACTCAACAAAGATGTCCATGCCTCTTATGTATTAGAACTACTGAACCTCACGTAGTAATACTAGGAGAAACAAGGTGCTTTTTGGCCAAAACCAGAATAGGCCTACTCCTAAAAAGCAGAGGAGCTTGCTCCAATTCTTTGGCACAGCATAGGACCTAGATTAAATTCTTAATGTAACGCCAGAAAGGTTGAGCCTAACTTATGAATTGGACTCAATTTCTGGCTGTCAAGACAAGATGAGGATTTACATTGTAATTATTTAAATAGAAATGAAATCAATATTTTCCTTGCACAATTGAAGATTTCTATGAAAACTTATGACTGCTACATTTATTTCGCATGTTTGGATATGTTTGGCATTGTTCCCAGCGTAATTCCAATTAATCTTATAATGACCCTTTGAGTCAGTAGTACGTAGGGGTTAAAAGCTCAGGTTTTGGTTTCAGATGGACATAATTGTAAATACTAGCTCTTCCATTTGTTAATGCATGCCCTGAGCCTTCATAACATTCATAACAGCTGTAATCTTCAGTTTCCTCACATGCAAAATATGATTATTGATACTGTTTCATAGACTTATTGCTATAAAGATAAAAGAAGAGAGTGCACAGCAAATTTCATTTATTAGCTAAGGCTATCTATACATACATTTAAAATATTTATAAAAATGATAGCGAAAATAACTTACCAGAGAAATAAGAGGTAAAAAATGTTGAGAAAATAATTTAAGCATAGGTGGTTTTTGGCCCTACAGCTAGGCCTCTCGCCACTAGAAATGACTCAGTCTTAACAGTTGCCATCTTAAGACATCTAAACACTGCCATTATTTGATATTTTTAATTCTCTGATTTTCTTTTAGGTCCTATTACTATATAATGTTTTTCAAATGCAACCACTGAGGTAAATTTTGTTGCAGTCCGAATTTCCAGAGACATGCCTCTTTCTTAACTTTTTCATCCAAATGTTGAGTATTTCATCTCAGTTGTTTCTCTTTCTAATTGCTTTAGGACATAAAATAACATCATTGTGAATAGATTTTTCTAGGTATCAAGATTGGAGAATGGAGCTGTTCAACAATGTTTTTTCATGGTCAATATATGCTGTCTTACTTGATTTTTCCAGGAAGCAATCAACACATTGGCTTCTGGCTTACCTTATCCTTCTCAGATCAAGTTTGAAAAAAGGATTAAACTGAAATGATCTCTTCTGAGCATTTTATTTCACCACCTAAGGAAGTTTGGCATTTCTTAATAGATTAGGTACAAGTTTTAATGTATCTCCATAAAAGTGCTGTCTTCCAGTTAACTGTACCTTCAGAAATACCCTGTAGGCCTTTTAGTAATCCTCATAGTTTATCTGGTAAAGCAGCTGGCTGAGAGGAGCAAAACTGTTTTCTAAGAAAATAATCAGACCCACTAAAGTATTTAATAACAAGCAAATGGTTCCTATAAACCACATTCAAGCATACTTTGGAGTTCTCAAGAATTATTAAAAAGTGCATACTTTGCCAGGTACAGTGGCTCATATGTGTAATCCCAGCACTTTGGGAGGCCAAGGTGGGCAGATCACAAGGTCAGGAGTTTGAGATTAGCCTAGCCAATATGGTGAAACCCTGTCTCTACTAAAAATACAATAATTAGCTGGGCCTGGTGGCATGTGCCTGTAATCCCAGCTACTTGGGAGGCTGAGGCAGAAGAATCACCTGAACCCAGGAGGTGAAGGTTGTGGTGAGCCCAGATCGTGCCACTGCACTCCAGCCTGGGTGACAGAGTGAGACTCCATTTCCAGAAAAAAAATAGTGCATACTTTTCTGAAACAGCTTGATGCCCCTTACACTCTGAATACACAAAAGAACATATCTGGAATCCTATCAGGTAATACAGATTCAGAGGTCCAAACCTAAACCTAACATATCAGTATTTAAATAAATGAAGCCCAGGATCTTTGTAATATTTTATGTATAAATTTTAAGTCCTTCTTTAAGCCAGAGGGAAATTTTCAAATGTTAACTCTACATTTTCTCTTGGATCTTATTTTGCCAATCATAGTGTCTAAGGTTTCTCTCTCATTCCTTACCATTAATAATTCTGAACTCCTTCACTCTCTTTTAACTTTTGTCATGCATCTTGGATCTAATATTTTTCTTACTTTCTGCTTCCCTGCTGACTGAAAATTAAGCTCCATGAAAGAGCAGGAAATCTATCTCGTTGCTGCTTTTTAATCCATATCTAAGACATTAATTGATATTTATGTGATACTTAATAAACATTAAATGAATAAGTAAACATAGGTCCTCTGACTCTAGATTCCTGTGAATGAAGGTCAAGCTGTTTCAATAAGACATTAATAGACTGTGATCATGACCATTTGACACCAATTGATTTTCTTTTAACTTTTATTTTAGGTTTGGGGGTACATGCAAAGATTTGTTACATAGGTGAACTCGTGTCCTGGAGGTTTGTTGTACATATTACTTCCTCATGCGGGTATTAAGCCCAGTACTCAGTAGTTATCTTTTTTATTCCTCTCCCTTCTCCCACCTTCCACCCTCAAGTAGACCCCAGTGTCTGTTGTTTCCTTCTTTGTGTTAATAAGTTCTCATCATTTAGCTCCCACATATAAGGGAGAATGTGCAATATTTGGTTTTCTGTTCCTGTGTTAATTTGCTGAGGGTAATAGCCTCCAGCTCCATCCATGTTCCCAAAAAAGATATGATCTCATTCTTTTTTATGGACACATAGTATTCCATCATGCATATGTACCACATTTTGTTTATTCATCTGTCATTGATGGGCATTTAGGTTGATTCCATGTCTTTGCTGTTGTGAAAAGTGCTACAATAAACATTCATGTGAATGTGTCTTTATAACAGAACAATTTTTATTCCTTTGTGTATATACCCAGTAATGGGATTGCTAGGTTGAATGGTAGTTCTGCTTTTAGCTCTTTGAGGAATCATTATACTCCTTTCCAGGTTGACTGAATTAATTTACACTCCCACCAATAGTGTGTAGGTGTTCCCTTTTCTCTGCAGCCTCACCAGCATCTGTTGTTTTTTAACTTTTCAATGAAGTTGTTCTGACTGATGTCAGATGGTATCTCATTGTGGCTTTGATTTGCATTTCTCTAATGATCAGCAATATTGAACTTTTTTACATATGCTTGTTGGCCACATGTATGTCTTCCTTTGAAAATTGTCTGTTCATGCCCTTTGCCCACTTTTTAATGGGGTTGACTTTTTCCTGTAGATTTGTTTAAGTTCCTTATAGATGCTGGGTATTAGATATTCGTTAGATGCATAGTTTGCAAGTATTTTCTCCCATTCTTTAGGTTGTCTGTTTATTTTGTTGATAGTTTCTTTTGCCTTGCAGAAGCTCTTTAATTAGATCCCACTTATTACATTTTGCTTTTGCTGTGATTGGTTTTCATGTCTTTGTCATGAAATCTTTGCCTGTTTCTATTTCCAGGATGGTATTGCTTAGGTTTTTTCCTAGAGCTTTTATAGTTTGGAGTTTTACATTTAAGTCTTTAATCCATCTTGAGTTGACTTTTGTGTATGGTGTAAGGAAGGGGTCCAGCTTCAAACTTCTGCATATGGCTAGCCAGTTATCCCAGCACCATTTATTGTATCAGCAGTCTTTTCCCCATTGCTTGTTTTTGTCAGCTTTGTCAAAGATCAGGTGATTGTAGGTGTGCAGCCTTATTTCTGGGCTTTCTATTCTGTTCCAATGGTCTATGTGCCCATTTTTGTAGCAAGACCATGCTGTTTTGGTTACTGTAGCCCTGTAGTATAATTTGAAGTCGAGTAACGTGATGTCTCCAGCTTATTTATTTTTTCTTAGGATTGCCTTAGTCTCTTTTTGGTTTGCATATGAATTTTCAAATAGTTTATTCTAGTTCTTTGAAGAATGTCATTGGTAGTTTGATAGGAATAGCATTGAGTCTGTAAATTGCTTTAGGCAGTATGGCCATTTTAATGGTATTGATTCTTTGTATTCACGAGCATAGGATGTTTTTCAACTTGTATGTCTGTTCTCTGATTTCTTTGAGCAGTGTTTTGTAATTCTCATTGTAGAGATCTTTTGCCTCCTAGATTAGTTGTATTCCTAGGCAACTGTGAATGGAATTGCCGTTCCAATTCGGCTCTTGGCTTGGCTGTTGTTGATGTATAGGAATGTTAGCAATTTTTGTACGTTGACTTTTATCCTGAACCTTTGCTGAAGTTGTTTTATCAGTTGAAGGAGGTTTTGGGCTGAGACTGTGGGTTTTTCTCCTTATAGAATTATGTCGCCTGCAAATAGAGAGTTTGACTTCCTTTCTTCCTATTTAGCTGCCCTTTATTTCTTTCACTTGCCTGATTGCTCTGGCTAGAACTTCCAACATTATGTTGAATAGGAGTGGTGAGAGAGGGCATATTTGTCTTTTGACGATTTTTAAGGAGAATGCTTCCAGCTTTTGCCCATTCAGTATAATGTTGGCTGTGGGTTTGTCCTAGATGGCTCTTATTATTATGGGATATGTTCCTTCAATACCTACTTTATTGAAGTTTTTAATATGAAGGGGCATTGAATTTTATTGAAGGCCTTTTCTGCATCTATTGAGACAATCAAGGTTTTTATCTTTAGTTCCCAATTGATTTTTATAAGTTGTTCTTCCAAAACTAAACCTGTATTATTAAAAAGAAATTATAAAAATAATGTTTTCTACAAGGAAAGGGGGAAATGAGATGGGTAGTATCAGAGTCACAATGAAAATATCTTTCTGACAGAAATTTTAAAAATCGTGTTTTCATGCCTGAGAGTATCGCCATAAAACTCAGTCATCTCATATTAAATCCTCTCAAGGTAAATGCAGTCATAATATGGGGAGATTTTTAGGCAGTATAAAGAGTTTGGGTTTTCTGCCTGCAATGGCAAATAACCCAAGAGTTTTACATGGTGACAAAACTGTGTAGTTTAGCATTTTTGAATAAAGATCACTCGGGTTTCATTCTGAAAATGGATTAAGAAGGACGAGAGAATATATATGAGCCTAGATTTAAAGTTTACTGAAGATGTGGAAGCAAGAAATGATAGTGGGTTTGTTCTGCTTCTGTGCTTACCAAGCATTCCTCAGACTTTGACTTGCCCGCTTGGGGAGCACATTCTAGAAATATCAATATAAAAATGACAATTTATGCAAAAGTTTTCTTTTTCTTTTTAAGTTAATATATTAGCATTCTGGTTTCATACATCAGTTTGGTGAATTTAGTTACTGTGATTCTACTTGTATTGAAAAGAAAATTCAGGTTTCTGAGATTGCAAGGCCAAAAATCATACCCTGGACCTTGACAAATTCAACAAGATAAATGGTGCCTTGTGAAGCCTTGTGAAAGACAGTCATCTTTTTTTCTGGTGACATCCCAAATTCCACGCTGGATGTGCTTCCCTTCATTTTGACTTTGGAATATGATCTTGAGCTCAAAGGAGAGCTGAGAGCCATCACTAAGCCTCAGGCATATCTTTTTCACAACTGCAGAAAAACTCCTCTTTTTCTCTATTTTATCTATTTTTACTACAAGTGTCTGTTTCTTAAAGAGTAATGTCATAGGTCCAACTACCATGAGGGAACTATCTTTATTGGCCCTGCAGACCACAAAGTCCTTCAGTAGCTAAGCAGACATGAAGAGTTAAGCAGCCTATGGGGAAAATGAAATAGTAAAGAAGGTACGCTATGTGAAAACACACAGATCTTAGCTCTTTCTTTGGGTTTTCACAATCCTTTTCTGTTTCTCACTTTGATTCCTGACACCATCAGTACTCTTAATAGCTTGCAGTAACAACTACCAATTCACAGAGCACTTACAAATATTACTGCTAATACCATTTTATTATAAACAATAATTATTTTATTGGGCTCTCTTTATCCTGGCCTGTACTTATATAATAGTTACAATATGCCCTTTGGTTCATTGCAATTAAAGATATGTGAGCTCTTATCTTATTCTGTTTTATTATAGTAAAGGCCTGTCACAATGATGGTGTTTATTAGAAGTTGATATAACAGTTTCTGGTTTTGTGACATGGTTCCATGTTTTTTGTGTTACTGTTCCTTACTTCTGTATTGTTTTTCCCATGCACACATCCTGGAATTAGCTTTGCTTTTGTTTTCCACATTTGTCACTGGTGTCATGAAACCTTGAGGGCCTACTTCCAAAGTGTGTCCGTAACTATCTGGTTGGCCATAGCATACAGTCCTACTTTAGTTCTGATCTAAAGAACAAGAAGTAAGATGAAATTACATTTAAACATCTAAGCTACAGGGACAACCATGATGTCATTCAAATACTAGAGCAGAACAAGTTAGGAGCTTAATATAGACCTCATCAAAATGAATTGACATGGTTATCTAACCCAAGACCATCGTTGGAATAGATGTGTGTGGTAGAAACAAGGGTTTTCCCCTCTTAGGTTTTGAATTAACCAAAAAATAAGGTTAGAAATCAGCAGATAAATGCCAAATCACTGATGTTATTACTAGCAAAGCAGAAATTTGAGAATGTAGCTTTCTTTATGAGTAAGTAAGCCTCCTTATTTCTAACTCCTGAATGAAAGACTTGCCTACCCATTTATAGTTAATAGTAGACTGGAGCAAACCTCACACATAGATAACTCTATCTAAAAGAGCAGAAATTAATGTATATTCCCTGAAATTAGCTCACTAACTAAAGGAAAAAAAGAGAAGGTGTCTGACCTATTAATGTCTTCACTTTTTTTCAAAAATCATCAAAAAAGTATGTCGTTTTCCTCTCTACCATTCTAACTGCTCAGGGGAAGAATATTGGCACACTAATTGATGTCTCTCCACATAGAAGGAAACATCAGAAGAATGGAATAAACATTCCCCTTTAAAAATGCCAAACAGTCCCATTCTCAAATTTGACTCTCAGATCAAAGCAGTATCATTTCTCATACTCAGACACACTGATATTGTTGCTGTGTCCCACCCAACTCTCATCTCAAATTCTAATCTGAATTGTAATCCTTACATGTTGAGGAAAGGACCTGGTGGAAGGGTGACTGGATCATGGCTGTTCACGTAATAGTGAGTGAGTTCTCAGGAGATCTGATGCTTTAAAAGTGTTTGTCAGTCCCCCCACCCACCTGCCCCTCTCTCACCTGCTGCCATGTAAGATGTGCCTTGCTTTCCCTTCACCTTCTACCATGATTGTAAGTTTTCTGAGGCTTCCCCAGCCATGTGGAACTGTGAGTCAATTAAACCCAGTCTCAGGTAGTATCTTTACAGCAGTATGAAAATGAACTAATTTACACACATAATTTCTTCTTCTTTGAAGATAATTATCTTCTTTACTCCTTTTATTCCATCTCCTTCTTATATGTCCCTGACATCCAGATGGCCTACTATGACCACATAATATTTGTTCTCTTTTAGTTATTATACATAAAGTACCTAGAGATGAGTAAACACATGTAGAATATAATAAAAATTATTAAGCACACACTTGTCTAATCACTGTCCAAATTAAGAATTATAAAATTACTACCTTTCTAGAACATCTCCATGTGCTCATTCCTGATTACAATCCTCAGTCCTGACTCAAACATTAGAGGTAATTTTCATTGTGATTTTGTTGATTGCCATAGCCTTGATTTTTCCTTAAAGTTTTACCAACTCTGATTGTGGCTCTAAAAGTGTAAATCTTTTGTCTGTTTTTGAATTGACTACAAATGGATTCATGCTTTTTTCTTTTTTTTTCTTTCTTTTTTTTTTTTTTTTTTTGAGACAGTCTTGCTCTGTCACCCAGGCTGAAATACAGTGATATGATTGTAGTTCACTGCAGCCTCCATCTCCCAGGCTCAAGAAATCCTCCCACGTCAGCTTCCTGAGTAGCTGAGACTACAGGCACACAATACCATAGCTGGCTAAATTTATTTTTATTTTTATTTTTAGTAGAAATGAGGTCTCACTATGTTGCCCAAGCTTGTCTCAGACTCCGGGACTCAAGCAGTCCTCCTACATTGGCCTCCAAAAGTGTTGGGATTACAGGTATAAGCTACTGTGCACAACTATGTTTTGCTTTTTGCAACCCAAATATTTGTGAGACTAATCTATGTTGTTTTACGTAGCTATAGTTGACTCATTTTTTCACTGCTTTAAAGTATTCAATGTATGAATATATCACAGTATACTTGTCTATTCTGTTATAAAGGACGTTTGAATATTATGAAGAACACTGATGTGAATATCCTTGTACATGCACTGTGGCTCAGAAGTTCTCCAGTTTCTTGGAGTAAAATCTTTGGGAGTGTGTTTCTCTTTAAGAGTATGAATATGTTCAATTTGATTAGATAAGTTAAAACTTTTTCCTTTATTTCTTCTAAAAAAAAACCAAGATACATGTACAGAATGTGCAGGCTTGTTACATAGGTATATGTGTGCCATGGTGGTTGACTGCACCTATTGACCCATCCTCTAAGTTCCCTCACCTCATTCCCCCTTCCCCAACAAGCCCTGGTGTGTATTGTTTCCCTCTCTGTGTCCATGTGTTCTCAATGTTGAACTCCAACTTATGAGTGAGAACATGCAGTGTTTGGTTTTCTGTTCATGTGTTAGTTTCCTGAGGATGATGGCTTTCAACTTCATTCATGTCCCTGCAAAGGACATGATCTCTTTTTTTAATGGCTGCATAGGACATGATCTCTTTTTTAATGGCTGCATAGTATTCCATGGTATATATGTACCACATTTTCTTTATCCAGTCTATCATTGATGGGCATTTAGGTTGGTTCCATGTCTTTGCTACTGTAAATAGTGCTGCAGTAACCACACATGAGAATGTGTACAGTGATTTATATTCTTTTGAGTATTTCCCAGTAATAAGATTGCTGGGTCAAATGGTATTTCTAGTTCTGGATCCTTGAGGAATCACCATGCTGTCTTCCACAATGATTGAAATAATTTACATTCCCACCAGCAGTGTAAAAGTGTTCCTGTTTCTCCAGAGCCTCACCAGCATCTATTGTTTTCTGACTTCTTAATAATCGCCCTTCTGACTGCTGTGAAATGGTATCTCATTGTGGTTTTGATTTGCATTTATCTGATGGTCAGTGATGTTGAGCTTTTTTCATATGTTTTCTGGCTGAGTAAATGTCTTCTTTTGAGAAGCATCTGTTCATATCCTTTGCCCACTTTTTGATGGGGTTTTTTTTTCTTGTAAATATGTTTAAGTTCCTTGTAAATTCTGGACTTTAGACCTTCATCAGATGGGTAGATTGTAAAAATTTCATCCCATTCTGTAGGTTTCCTGTTCACTCTGATGATAGTTTCTTTTGCTGTGCAGAAGCTTTTAAGTTTATTACGCCTATTTGTCAATTTTGGCTTTTGTTGCCATTGCTTATTGCATTTGCCATGAAGTGTTTGCCCATGCCTATGTCCTGAATGGTCCTGCTTAGGTTTTCTTCTAGAGTTTTTATGATTTGGGTTTTTTTTTGTTTGTTTGTTTGTTTGAGATGGAGTTTCGCTCTTGTTACCCAGGCTGGAGTGCAATGGCGCGATCTCGGCTCACTGCAACCTCCGCCTCCTGGGTTCACGCAATTCTCCTGCCTCAGCCTCCTGAGTAGCTGGGATTACAGGCACGCACCACCATGCCCAGCTAATTTTTTGTATTAGTAGAGATGGGGTTTCACCATGTTGACCAGGATGGTCTAGATCTCTTGACCTTGTGATCCACCCACCTCAGCCTCCCAAAGTACTGGGATTACAGGCTTGAGCCACCGTGCCCAGCCTGATTTGGGGTTTTATATTTAAGTCTTTAATGTATCGTGAGTTAATTTTTGTATAAGGTGTAAGGAAAGGGTCCACTTTCAGTTTTTGCACATAACTAGCCAGTTTTACCAACACTATTAACTGAATAGGAGATCCTTTCCCCCTTACTTGTTTTTGTCAGGTTTGTCAAAGATCCAATGGTTGTATATGTGTGGTGTTATTTATGTCTGAGCTATCTCTTCTGCCCCATTGGTCTGTATGTCTGTTTTGATACTAGTACCATGATGTTTTGGTTACTGTAGCCTTATAGTATAGTTTGAAAATTCAAACAGTTTGTATTAATTTACATACCCATCAGTAGTGAATGAGAGTTCCCATTGTGTCCTTGCCAACACATAGTATTGTTTGTCAATTTATTTTAGCATTTCTGATTAATGTATGATAGCGTCCCAAACTTGCATGTATGCATTTTTACTTCTTATGGACCTTTTTTATTCTTTTCATGATATTCATTAACTCTTCTGCATTCACAGAGTTCATGAATTATTCTGCATTCTTATGCAGAAATAGAGATAATACACAGCCCCCCTCCTTTATTTTAATGCTGTCTCTCAGGATTAGAAGTGCTTTTATGGATATTATACAGATTCCTTTCAGCTTTATTTTTCATGCCTCCTGTGACACCCATCCTTTACATATTATTGACATAAGCCTTTTAGGGTTCAGTCAATATACAAAATGGAAAGAAGCCACATTATAAACTCAGAGTATACCCTTCCTTTGAATTCATTTTCACAGCTTCTCTGGATAGTTATCTCTTCTTTTAGGAGATGCTCTTTCCCATTGGAAAGAAAGAACAAGAAACAATCTGCATAAGTTAACACAAAGAATGCAGAAAATTAGAACATTATGCAGGAAATATCAGCAGCTCTGGTCATTCTTTCACACCTCCAGTGGCTCCAGTGGCTCGAGTAGCAGGCTGAAAACTTTTCCCTACGTTTTATGGCCCTTAATGTTTCCTCTTAATATGAAAATATCTGCCTCACTCCATCCATCCCAAAATTCAATGTATTAGAAATGGGAGATTATTTTTATTTGAATTGCATGCTTTTAACAATGAATCTTCTTTGTTGTTGTTATGAAATGTATCATACCATTCACATTTAATCTATTGAGAACTGTCTGCAGTACAGTACTGATAAATCCCTCTGGGAAAAGCTGTGACCTAGTATCCCAGATTGAATCTGGGGTTGTGGAATACAGAGCTAGGAATGAGGTTGACTGGTCTAAGTATAGACTATGTATTATATGTGCCTAGAGGCAAAAGATACCTGAAAGATAATCTTCAAGGGCAAAGCTTGGTTAAGAAGTCAAGTGAATGAAGTGTAAGTCCAGGTATTTATATTTGGCCAGGCAAAGTACTGGGTTTGTGCTCTCTTGGATCACTTGTTTTGGGAAAAGCCAACTGCTCTGTTGTAAGAACACTCAAAAATGTTCCACAGAGCAGTCCATATGACGAGCAACTTGGGCATCCTGACAGTAGACACATGAGTGAACCAACTTAGAAGAGGATCCTCCAGCTCCAAACAAGCCTTCAGATGACTGTAGGACTAATCAATATCTTTACTGACATCTCATGAAAGACCCTGAGCCAGAAACACCCAGCTAAGTCATGACTGTATTCCTAACTCACAGAACTGGGAGATAATAAATAAGTTTTATTCTAAGCTACTAAGTTTCTGGGTAGTTTTTTATGTAATAATAAATATCTGTTTTTCCTGTTTTATTTTTCTTTATTTATATAGGACATATTACTACCATAATATATTATTTATTTTGATTATTGTATAACTCCCCATTCCTAAAATATAAATATATGGAGAGAGAATTCTGTTTTTCCTACTGATAGATTCTCAGCATCTACAATTACAGTAAATACCCAATAAGCAGTTATTTAATAAGTAAAATGCCTGCTAAGTATACAAGTAATGATTTCAAATAGGAGATTGGACACCAAAATCAATCATTACTGAAGAAAGTCATGGCTGGAGATATAGATTTGAAAGTCTTAGGCACACTGAAGATGTTCTTGGAACTGAATGAGGCTACCTAACACTATAGATAAAAAATAAAGGATGTCAAAATTGACACCTCAGTAATGCTCCAACAATTAGCAAGGAACAGATGGCAATGAAAAATAATAAGGCCGGGCACAGTGGCTCATGCCTGTAATCCCAGCACTTTGGGAAGCCAACATGGGTGGATCACCAGATCAGGAGTTTGAGAGCAACCTGGGCAAGATGGTGAAATCCCGTCTCTATTAAAAATAAAAGAATTAGCTGGGTGCAGTAGCAGGCACCTGTATTCCCAGCTACTAGGGAGGCTGAGGCAGGAGAATCTCTGGAACCTGGGAGCGGGGGCTTGCAGTAAGCCAAGATCATGCCACTGTACTGTACCCTGGGTGAGAGAGAGAGAGAGAGAGGAGAAAGAGAAGAGAAAGAGAAGAAGGAAGGAAGGAAGGAAAAGAAAGAAGGAAAAAAGGAAAGAAAGAGAGAAAGAAAGGAGACAGAGAGGGAGGGAGGGAGGGAAGGGCAGGAAGGAAAGTGAGGGATGAAGGAAGGAAGGAGAGAAGGAAAGAAGGAAAGAGAGAGAAAGAGCAGGTAGTTATGGAGAGGAACAAAAATCAATTATCAGAAAGGGATAGCAAAGAATAAAAAATAATAATTATTATAGAATTACTGCTATTTGCCAAGCTAAGCACTTTAAATACTTTATGTCATTTAATTAGGAAAATAACCCTGTGAGATAGATTTATTACTCACAGTTTGCAGGAGGAAACCAAGGTTCTTAGAAGCTATGTATTTGCCCTAGGTCACATCATCAAGAAATAATGGAGCTAGATAGAAGTTGATTCCAGATCAGACTAGTATTGTGTTTTCCATTAAATCATTTCTGAAATTAGTGCATAATATCTATCCATCCTGAAGATATGACAGTTGTGTTTGTCTTTGTATAATCAGATTCAATTGTTTTTCAGGTAATAAGATAGAAAAGTACCAAGGCAGCTTGAAGTTATCACTTATAAGCAGAATGTGAAATGTCACATCTCAAGAAATACCAGGCTCTCTCAGAGGGACACTTTGAAGACAGTGGCCACTTGACTTTCTCTCTTACCTTGGCATACTCGGTGAATTTACCTACATGCTAGAGTACAACTAAGTAAACATTATAAATTTTTTTTTGGTGAAGGAGAAAGCCCTAGCGATAAGTCATGATTATATCAAGCTGAAAGTGTAGTCAAGCATGACGTCTCTTGGATGACTAGCAGTTGAAATTATTAATCATTGAATTGAAGAATTCACTGTAGAGAGACTTGCGAACAAAGATCATGCTAATATTGTTCTCAAGGTTTCAATTCATTTTCTCTAATAGAAAAAAGTAAACCATTATTTGTCATCATAATAAAAACTCATCATATTCCAAGTTGTCAATAACAGTGAGATAGAATTTTGCTATAAAAATGCTATGAAATCTTCAATCTAGCAGTTTGCAACCAAGAGTACTTCAAGTGCTCATGGAAAAATGATTTTCAAGTGGGCAACAGAGTGACTAAATGTATTAGAAATCCTTCTTTAGTGTTCCCAAAATCTGTATAGCTGTCCCATAGCCATTCATGAGCCCACCGAGACAACGTGGTCTAGCTTCCCAAGGAATCAGATATGTCTCTGTTTTGAAAACAACTCCATGTACACACAGTACATATATAACATGGCAAAACAGTGAGCCTCTGCTTTAAAAAAAAATATTATATGTATAATGCATTCTCAAATTCTATTTCTGACCTAAATTATACTTTAAGAAGCTCCTAACTGATTTCTAGTCACATTATTCTCAAATGTACTAAGGGCCCTGCTGCCAAAATTTGTTTTCAAAAACTCAAATATGACTATGCACAGTATCTGTTGATAACCCTTCAACAGTTCCTTTTGGCTACGGGATAAAATTTAAGCTCCTAATGTGGCATAAACCCTTCATTATAAATCCCCTGCCTTGTGGTCCAGCTGCATCTCTCATTACTCCCTACCTTGCACTGCATGCTCCATCAATTTCAAGTAACTTACAGTTTCTATGGCTACAACCCTATGCATTTTCTCAGGCTGCCCCCTCTACCTAGAACAACTTCTAATTATCTCCCCTGACAAGCTAACTCTTGCTTATCCTTTAGGATTCAACTTAGGCATCACACCATTCTGAAATTTGTCTTGCCAGTCCTGACTGTAGCTAAATACAGTTTGCATAGCCATATTACTCTACTTTAGTGATGTGATAACTATTTGTTTAGGCATTTATTTCTCCTACCTTAAGTTGATCACCAAAAGCACATGAGCAATAGATTTTTTCTTTCCTGCCTAGTGTTAGAAGTTTGGGATGATGGTTTTGGTGCTAGAACATTGATATCATTCTGCCTCCCTTCAGGGGTATTCTGCCGAAAGGGCTAAATATAAAAGTAACTATAGCAGGATAGGTAACGAAGAACAAGCTTATTAACTAGGTAATTTTGATTCTTCCAAATGCAGGGGTTCTTTAGTTGGCTGTGCTGATGTAAAAGGATTAGGCCTTGAAGAATGTATAGAACTTCCCTTGATCTGTTTCTCTGAATCCAAAATGGCCATCACTATGGATGCAAAAGGGACTCACTTTGCCTACTGTAATTGCTGTCAGAACACACAGAGCCAGATGACTGCTGGGCCTGCCGAAGTCAGCCTTGCCAGGTACACTCACCAAATAGATTTAAGAAGTACAAGAAAAGAAGTGGAACTTGAGACTCTATGTTTTACATGTAGTAACCCGACACCCCAGTAAAATGAGTCCCAGTGAATATCTCAGGCTTTGGCCAGTTTAGCAATTTCATGTCCTTTAGGGAGGCTCTAGAAAGATGGTTACGCAAAGTGACCATGTGGGTTCCCTGCTGCTTCCTCTCCTATAAATTCCTATACCAATTTATGCTGTTGAAAGTTTCACATACATCATATCACATCATCTTCAACACAACTCAGTTGTTAAACATTAATATCTCCATTTATAGGTAGGAAACTTGAGGATGATAAATGTGAAATAATTAGCATGGTCATAAAGCTAATGAGCAGCGAAATCAGGACAAGACCCCAGGTCTTCTAAATGTGAAACTATGGTATTTTCAATGGAGTGATTTTCAACAGAGCATGCTTTAAATGCCCATGCATGAGTGATTCTCCACTAGGGTGACAGAAAGACTAAAGACGTTAGAAACACCTCTGCAGTGTTCCCAAAATTTACATGACTGTCCTTGTAACCATTCTTGAACCCACTGAGATGCTCTGTTCTGGCTGCCTAAGGAACTCTATCATGCCTCTATTTTGAAAACCCCATGGGTATATAACAAATAGAGAACATGGAAGGAAAAGAATGTAAGTGCAAACAAATAGTCCCTCTAGGCTTTTTATTAATGTGTGCATTTATGTCAAGAACCCTAGGTATATCCTAGTTATTTCAACCTATGATTCAGACAAAGTCCTGCCTGCCTGTAGGACTAAATGATTGGGTCTAAAATGGTATTTACATGAGGGACTGTGATTCCCAGGAAAACCTCAGAAGTGGAAAATCTCACTTTCCTAGAAACTGAGATTTCCACAGGCAATCTCATACAGAGAAAAAAAGGAAGTTCAAACAAGGCTGCAGTTCAAGCAGAAGAAGGTTTCTACTTTTGCCAAACTCAAGATTCAACCTCAGAAGAAAACAGGAAGTAGGATGTGAAGTTTCTTTCATGTTGTTTATCCTAGCCCACCAGGACATGACAGATGCCAGAATTCAAAGCAGAGGCATTTTATTTACCAACAAGTCCCTGTCTTGTTGATGTGGTTTGGGTGCTGGAACATTAATATAATTTTATTTACCAACATTAATATTTGAGGTGAGAGGCCTCCCACTTTGGGTGCAGAGACTTGAGTACAGTAAATATAATATATAAGTCTTTTCCACAGTTGACAACCCCCAAATTGTCTTACAAAAAATTTCAAATTCCAAGTGTGAACAGTTTAGAAAATCAGTGAAATGTAATGTTTTGATATATTTTCACCAAAAATGAGTTAAAATGTTTTACTGTCACTTGAAAGGGATCATTACATTTAATGTAAAATAAGCTTTGTAAAACACTTAATTCTGTGATGTACTAGATAAATAGAAAAAATAATGGAAAACTAACTTAATCATCTCCACCTCAGATCTTTGAGACTGAGATATATGGGGTCATCATTCTGACATAAATATATGTTGAAGTACTTGAAAAATGTGTAGACTTGTTAAAAACAATTGTGAACTGACAATCTGCTAACCTAACCACAAGACTTCACCCCTGTAATCTAGAGGGCTGTCATCAAATACCTACCCATTGGCTTGAAAGAATGTGCTGTTTGCTTTCTCTCAACCCACTGATAGAAAAACCTGTTAAGTTACAGCAAAAAAAAAAAAAAAAAAAACCTTTAAAATCACAAATTGGTATAAAACAAGTGGAAAACACTACAAACTACAGCTACAAGTTATATTAAATTAGCAAAATAAACTAGAAATTAGAGATCACAGAAGAATCAACCAAATAAGTTGTCATGGTTCTTTTTTCTGTAGGATCAAATAGCACCTACCTGTCAGAAAATAAACAAGATAGCAAAAGAAAGTATAAAAATTGGAATAGGCTGGGGGCATTGGCTCACGCCTGTTATCCCAATACTTTGGGAGGACAAGGTAGGTGGATCACAAAGCCAAGAGATCGAGACCATCCTGGCCAACATGGTGAAACCCCGTCTTTACTAAAAATACAAAAATAAGCTGGGCATGGTGGTGCACACCTGTAGTCCCAGCTACTCAGGAGGCTGAGACAGGAGAATTGCTTGAACCCAGAAGGCAGAGGTTGCAATGAACTGAGATCATGCCACTGCACTCCAGCCTGGCAACAGAGTGAGACTTCATCTCAAAAAAAAAAAAAAAAAACCACTGGAATAGTTCATGAAGGTAGCAGGTGGAAAGTTAGTTGATGAGTTTGCCAGGGTCATAAAGAAAACTTTCATTACAACTCAGTGTTGTAACTTGGGGCTCTTTCCAAGGCTCCAAAGTTCATTGCTAAAAAGGCGTGACAGGGTTATATACCATCATGTTCATCTTGTGGGCTGTTTTTTTCCTCTTCTTTCTTGAAAGAACATGATGTCATTTCCTCTTCTCCAGCCCACTCTAAAACAGAAATAAAGAACCAAATCTCATAAGCTTACTTGAACGGCTATTTTTTAAATCCCCTCCCAGAAACTACTTAAGGTTAGGCCTGAAAGAGAGAAGAGGGGAAGGAGGAGTGGCAACTTATACAAGAGAAGAGGGATTCATAGGAATAATGACTTAGTCCATGAGATGGAGGATAAAGAAGAAACTTTTCCAACACGGTTTCTCAAGCAGCATTCTCTGGAAACCTAGGGTTCCACAAGATGGCACTTAGGGTTCCTTGAGAGATTGTGACTGAAAATAAATTGAAGTTGGTTTTGGGAAACTTTGTGCTCTGTGGAACGCTAGTGTATGTGGAGGCAGACGGTAACCAAGCAGCCTGGTTTGGATGTTACAGGACGTCTTTTAGCTCTAGATAGCTCTGTGCAGCACTGTGTTTACTTGGCTGAGTACATTCTCGGTTATTTACTTAAGACAGGGAAAGCTGATGATAGTTAATGAGTGTGTAATTGCATCAGGGAGAGACGAACAGGCTGACAACATCAGCCTCTCCCTCCCAAAATGCCTTCCTCAGCCTTCCTCAAAACTACATTGGTTAGGTCCTGTGTTGGTTCAGGTGCCAAGATAGAGTTAGTAGTGAAGGAGATCTATTGGGGAAAATGCCTATGAAAGATAAAGGGAAAAAACAACAGATATAGGCAGGGAAAGCCTTTATACTGGAATGCTGATTTGACATCTATAATCAAAGAGGGAAAGAGGGAGAATTGAATAGAAAGACTTTAAGATAATAGTACAGTTTGGTGAAAGTTTCAGGCAGTTAAACAGGGAGCACTGTCAGAAAATATCTCAAAGGATGTAAATTTCCAGACCCTATTACCCTGCCATGCTCAGTCATTTTTGGGAGCTGCCTGGGAAGAACATGGCCTTGATACAAACACTGCAGTATGGTGTCCTCGCAGCAGATCGAGTTTTTTTCTTGAAGAGAGATTTGTGCAGTCCAACTAGTCCTTCAGGTTCTAGTTGTCCTCTCCTCTTGAAACTTAGAAGAAGAAGATTATGGGACAAAGTTCAGCAGTTAGGCTCCCTCCATCACTGTCTATTCTAAATCTCCATCTACTAGTCTCAGGAACTTAAATGGTGGTGTGACCCAAACCCATCTTCCTGGAGTAGCTACATCTTTCTAAGGCCAGAGTTACTGTATTTGTCTGCCCACAGTCACAGTTAGGCAAGGGAGTACTACAAAAGCACCCATGAAGATCATCTGGGTTCTACAGGTATTCCTTCCTGCTCCCACTATTTAAATAATTTGCGCTCATTTCCATATGTCCATCCACACGTCTCTTTGCCAGACCTCCTTGTTTCTGATCTTCCCATCCCTCTCCTTTCAGGATCCTGAACAATGTGCCAGTCTATTGGGTACTGCTCACATGTCTGTTTATATTCTCATCTAAGGGCACTTCTTCTTCCACAGAGGTGAATAGCTTGAGTCTTTGCCCACTGGGAACATTTTTTCCCAGTGGGAAAAATGGAAAGTCTTTGCCCAATGGGAACATTTCAAGGGTGTTCCTGAATGTGGCTGTATTGTAGCTACTGCCCATTTTAAGATGATACCAACAAATCAAGCTGACCTATCTGTAAGGCAAACTTGAGATTCTGTATGGTCATGGGTATAAGCAGAGGGAACAGCACTGATGTAGTTGTGTTGGATGGAATGACGGTCTGGACTAACTGCTCATGCAGCTCACTGATAGCCTCTGTCCCTGCTTGGTCTTGAACACTAATGTGACTTTTTCATCCTACACTGGCATGCTGCTTGGACTCCTTGACTTTATTGTCCTGGTAGGTCTTACAGTATCCAACTTATAATGGGCAGTTCTGGATGCACAGTCACTTGGTCAAAGCCTCATGGTCAAAGGTTCCATATCTACAGGCCCTGCTGGAAGCTATTTCTTAAAAGGTGTGTAATTCTCTGTGAAATAGAACATGTCCTTATTCCAGAACTCCAGGACCCTGAGTTGTGATTCTACCACTGAAACTTGTCAAAAACCCAACTCACACTGCTGACACCTCCATTACCACAGGTTCTTCTGGATCATATGGCCCAAATGGCAGAGTTGGTTCTACCACAGCCGAGACATCTGCAGAGCCCTTTTCTGCTCCAGCTCCATTCAGAGCAAGAAGCCATTCATGATACCTTATACATATATGGACTGCTATGGTCTGAATGATTTCTCAAAAAATTCATTTGTTGAAATCCTAATCTTAAGGTGATAGTGTTATAAAGTGGGACTTTAGGGAGGTAACTGAGTCATGAGGATGGAGGCCTTATAAATGGTATTAGTGCCTTTATAAAACAAACCCCAGAGAGCTAGCTAGCCAACTTCTCCTATATGATGGCACAGTGAGAAGGTGCCATCTGTGAACAAGGATGTGGACCCTCACCAGACCCCAAACCTGCAGGTTCCTTGATCTTGGACTACCTTCACTCCAGAGCTGTGAAAAAATAAATTTCTGTAGTTTAAAGCCAACCAGTTTATAATATTTTGTGAGAGCAGCTCAAATGAGTTAAGACATGAACTAAAGCATTATTCCTCAGCGTGGATTGTGTTTCCACCAGAATTCAAAGAGACCTACTAGGAACTGTGCTTCTTTTTAGTAGTAAGGAATTAAAGAGATAAAATTGTTCTAAGTTTGGAGAGGATGTTCTAAAACAATCCAGACCACTGGACCCTTAAACATTTCCAAAGTGACACATTTCTGAATCATTGTAGGGCGATATTATCTCCCTCTATCTAAAGTATATAAGTCTTACCAAGCCCTCCAGTATACTAGCCACCTCTTGCTAAGCTTGAATGTGGCTGTATTGTATCATGAACAAAATAACGTCATCAGTAGAATGAATCAATGTGATACGTTGCGGTATGTCCAGACAGTCCAATTCTCTTTTAAGTATATTATGACAGACAGCAGAAGAGTAAATATAGTTGTGTAGCAAATCTGTGAATGCATTTTCTTGTTCATTGCACATGAATACAAACTAGTTATGATAGAAAGTAATTCATTTGCCAAACGAGTGACTGCATACCATGTTCCTGAGGCCATGATAGTCTACTCCAGCAAAAATACTGGCTATGTCACAGCAGCCACATCAGCACTATTAATTGAATAAGCTGGCAGTAGTATAAAGTCATTCTCTGGAATATACATATTTTCTACAGGGACAAGACTTTTTAATTGAATGGTCATTGTTAAGGTTAATACTGAGTGTGAACTTGATTGGACTGAAGGATGCAAATTATTTATCCTGGGTATGTCTGTGAAGGTATTGCCAAAGGAGATTAATATTTGAATCCATGGGCTGGGAAAGTGAAACCCACCCTTAATCTGAGTCGGCACCATCTAATCATTTGCCAGCTGTGGGGTCAGGATATAAAGCAGGCAGAAAAACCTGAAAAGGCTAGACTGGCTTAACCTCCCAGCCTACGTCTTTCTGCCATGCTGACTATTTCCTGCCCTCAAACACTGGACTCCAAGTTCTTCAGCTTTGGGACTTGGACTGGTTTCCTTGCTCCTCAGTTTGCAGATGGACTGTTATGTATGTGTGTATATATTGTATATGTGTGTATATATACATGTATATATGTATAATATACACACATACATACATATATATATATATATGTGTGTGTATATATAGTATTATTCTATCCCTCTAGAGAACTCTAATACAGTAATATAATAGGGCTCACCACTCCTACATCCTTAAGATCTTTAAGAATAGAGCTAATTCCACCCCTGGAATGCCATATTGTTCTTGATTCACTATATTTTGGTGAGGGATGGGAGCATTCTGTTTTTACAGGCCAAGAATCTATGGTGAGGGTTACTTTAACTGCCAAGTATGTCAGTTCTAATTATGAATTGAAGAACCTGGGAGGTGATCACTGCATGGACTCAGAGAACCAGTAGTCCTTCTATAAGCCCAACTTTGGCCAGGACTCCATTTATAACCTATAGGCTTCTAATCTAACAGGGGCCATGGTAATATTTTGGGACTCCAATATTAATGTCAACTCGGGCCCTGCATCCAGTAACCTTCAAAGTGTCTGGACATTACTCTGTCCCTGAAGCACAATCAAGTGAATAAATGGCTACAGGCATATTTGAGGAAAGACTGAGGAAACCATTACAAACTATACCTTCCATGGTGTTACATGGTCCTTCCTCCTGGGTATTTGAGTATGTCTTTAGACAAAAGGTTCTGGGTCTGAAACTGACTCAAGTGGAGAGTCTTGGCAAAAGAGTATGACTTCCAATTAAGGTACCCATCCACAGTCTCTTGGACATGCATACTTTGGACATGCGTGTCTCTAATGAATTTTCTGGCTTCATATAATGTATCTGTTTCAGCATGTCCATTTCCTCGAGTCTTAATCCCTTCCTGCATTCTCGGCGTTGCATGCCTCCTACTGACTTACTGGGGGAGAATAACTCCTCTGATATAATAGATAGTAAGATAGAATTTTTCATTATAAAACAAGGCATTTCTATGTGCTGTAACTCAGTTGTCCTATTGCTGCTTTGCTGTTGTTATAAATATTGCAAAACATGGATTGTTGCCTTGCATGGATTGTGTGGGTTAGAAGTAAATTGACCTATGATTATGAAGTTCTACTTTTACAATATTATCATTAGTTATTATAACCTTTTGTTTTATATTTTATTCATGTTTATATTTTATGAGCAACTCTGATGGTCTGATGTGGCAATTTTTGAAGACAAGATGTGCTGTGAAAGAGAAAGATTTTAGACTTAAGCTTATGAACAATTCTCATAATGTTCATAATGTTAATGATGAAGAATTACAATCTTCTGGCTTATTTCTCTGTACTAGTACATCAAGAGACAAAAAATTATGTGTTTACAAGGAAAGATACTCATCCTTGGGTTTCACATGGTCGGGTAATACAAGTTGCTGCTCTCATTCCATATTGTCTGTGGCAGACAAGTTAAAATGTTGCAAGGCCATGAGAAATCTTGAAAAGACACTTAACTGCAAATTACATCCATTTGACAAGGAAGCGTAGTGATTATTTTAAACAGCTATTGGAATTTCAAAACAGAGTGAAGATTTTGTCGAGAAAAGTCACATACAGTCAAAAATCTCCAAAATCAAGGTTCTGAATAACAAAACACATTGCTTAGAAGAAAAAATTACAAAGGTGGCAAGGAACTAAAAATACCAGCATTTAGTAACTAAAAAAAGATGCAATAGGAGAAACTGAAAATATTTCAGTCTTAAAAATTAGACTAAGTTAATGTAGTGATGACATATCACGTAATATTACAGAGGTTTTGTGTAATGAACTGAAAAGCAAGAGCTTATCTATGCAGATTGATTAGTAAACATATTTTACCAATAAATGTCATACTATCATATTTCTAAGATTTGTAAAGGATGGAGAATTTCAAGAAAAAGTTTGCTACTGCAATAAGTTGCTGAAAGCAGCATAAATCAAGATATGTTTAATGATTTTTATTCATACTTTGAAAAAAATAAAGGTGTATCTTGAATAAACTGTGTTGGCATCTGTCCTAATGCTATTCCATCAATGGTTGGCTCTATGAGAAGGTCTGTCTCTCTAATTGTTAAAAAAAACCTCACATTTTTTCCACTACACTGCTTTCTTTGCAGGAAGGTGAAGATAAAATGAATTACATTCTAGCTGATGCTACAAAAGTGATCAGCTTTCTTAAGCAAACATAAGGTCATTTAAAAATGTTGAAAAGACAGTAAAAACCTGGACCAAGATTGTACACTTTTTCCCTCTATGCAGACCTCTGGTGATTGAGCAAAAGAGGGTTCTTAATCTGATGTCTGAGCTAAAAGAGCACTTTCCAAAAAGTATTTTTAAGTGCTTTCCCCCCCAAAAAAATTGTCAGCAAAATACTTTCATAGCAGTACTTTCAAAAAAGTACTTTCTTTTTGAAACTACTATGAACACCTATATGCATGCAAACTAGATAATCTAGAGGAAATGGATAAATCCCTGGAAACATGCAACCCCCCTACTTTCAATAAGATGAAATCGAAATCTTGAACAGACCAATAAGAGTCATGAGATAGAATCAGTAAAAAAAAAAAAAAAAAAAAAAAAAAAAAAAAAAAAAAAAAAACACTCCCAACAACAACAACAAAACCCAGGGCCAGATGGATTTACATCAAAATTCTACCAGATATGGAAAGAGGAACTGATACCAATAATACTGAAACTATTGCAAATGATTGAGAAGGAGGGAATCCTCCTTATCTCATCCTATGATGTGAGTATTACCCTGATATAAAAGCAAGGGCAGAACACAACAAAAAATGAAAACAATAGACCAATATCCCTTATGAATATACATACAAAAATCTTCAACATAATACTAGCAAACCAATTACAACAGACTATCAGAAAGATAATTCACCATGATCAAGTGGGTTTTATTCTAGGGATGCAAGAATAGTTCAACATACACAAGTCAATAAATGATTCACCACATAAACAGAATAAAATACAAGAACTATCTGATCATTTCAATTAATGAAAAAATTAAATTGTAAAGTCTTGCATCCCTTCAAGATAAAAATCCTCAACAAACTGGGCATAGAAGGAGCATACCTCCCAATAATAAAAACCATATTTGACAAACCCACAGCCAATATCATACCAAATTGGTTAAAGTTAAAAGCATCCCCCTTCAGAACTGGAATAAGACAAGGATACCCACATTCACCACTTCTATTCTATATAGTACTAGAAGTCATAGCCAGAGCAGTCAGGCAAGAGAAAGAAATAAAGGGCATCCAAATTGCAAAAGAGGAAGTGAAACTATCTCTCTTTGCCACTGATGTGATCTTTTACCTAGAAAACCCTAAGGATTCCTCTGAAAGACTCCTGGCTTTGACAAAGATTTGAATTCAGTAAAGACTCAGGTTATAAAACAGAAATACACAAATCAGTAGCACCAATATGCCAGTAACAACCAAACCACAAATCAGATCAAGAAGCCAATCTCATTTAACCAAAGAAAACAAATACCTAGGAATATACTTGTAGTAGTCCATTCTTGTGTTGCTATAAAGAAATACCTGAGAATGGGTAATTTATAGAAAAAAGAGGCTTGATTAGCTCACAGTTCTGCAGGGTGTACATGCATGGCACCAACGTCTGCTCGCCTTCTGATGAGGGCCTCAGGAAACTTACAATCATGGCAGAAGGTGAAGGGGAAGCAAAGGTATCACATGGTGAGAGCAGCACCGAGAGAGAGAGTAGGAGGGGATATGCCACACACCTAAACAACCAGATTTCTCAACTATTCATTCATTATCTCCAGATCAGGACCAAGCCAAGGGGGATCCACCCCCATGACCCAAACACCTCCCACCAGGCCCCACGTCCAGCACTGGGAATTTCAATTCAACGTGAGATTTGCTGGGGACATATATTCAAACCATTTCAATACTTAACCAAGGAGGAGAAAGATCGCCACAAGGAGGACTAGAAAACACTAATGAAATAAGTCATAGCTGACACAGACAAATGGAAAAACATCCCCTGCTCATGAATTGGAAGAATCAATATCTTTAAAATGACCATGCCACCCAAAGCAATCTACAGATTCAGTGGTGTTTCTATCAAAAAATACCAATGTTATTTTTCACAGATTTAGGAAACAAAATCCTAAATTTATATGGAAACAAAAAGAGCCTGAATAGCCAAATCAATGATCAGCAAAAAGAACAAATATGAAGGTGTCACTTTACCAGACTTCAAATTATATTACAAGGCTATAGTAACCAAAGGAGCATGGTGCTGATATGCAAGTAGACACATTGACCAATGAAACAGAATAGAGAACCCGGAAATAAAACCACATACCTATAACCAATTGATCTTCAATAAAGGCAGACAAAAACACTAACTGGGAAAAGGATGCCCTATTCCATAAATGATGCTGGGAAAATTGGATAGTCACAGGCAGAAGAATGAAACTGGATCCCTAAAGACTCAAATGTAAGACCAAACTCCATAAAAATTCTAGAAGAAAATCTAGGAAAATCTCTTCTGGTGTAAGCAAATAATTTATAACTAAGACTCCAAAGCAAATGCAGGAAAACAAAAAATAAAGAAATAAATGAGGCTTAATTAAACTAAAAACTACACAACAAAAGAAATGATCAGCAGAGTAAATAAACAGCATCCAGAATGGGAGAAAACATTCACAACACTATCCATTTGACAAAGGAAAATATCCAGAATCCAGAAAGGAATTCAAACAAACCAGAAAGGAAAAAAAAAAACGATTAGAAAGTAGACAAATGACATGAACGAGACATTTTTCAAAAGAAGATATACAAATGGCAAAAAAATAGGAAAAAAAGGTTCAACATCACTAATCTTCAGGGAAATGCAAATTAAAATTACAGTGAGATACCACCTTACCCCAGACAGAAGAGTTATTATTAAAGAGTCGAAAAACAATAAATGTTGGTGTGGATGTGATGAGAAGGGAATGCTCATACACAGTAGGAATGTAAATAAGTAAGATCTCGATGGCAAATAGTATGGAGATTTCTCAAAGATGTAAAAGTAGATCTAGCATTCACTCTATCAATCCCACTACTGGATATCTACCCAAAGGAAAAGACACCTGCACTTACATCAAAAAGACTCCTGCACTTGTATGTCTATCACAGCACAGTTCACAACGGCAAAGATGTAAAATCAACCTAAATGCCCATAAGATGATGAATGAATAAAAAATACGGTATGTGTTTACACACACATATAGAATACCATGGAAGTAGTATACCATGGAACACTACTGAGTCATAAAAAAGAATGAAATAATGTATTTTGCAGCAATCTGAATGGAAATAGAGACCGTTATCCTAAGTCAAGTAATTCAAGAATAGAAAACCAAATACTGCATGTTCTCAGTTATAAGTGGAAGCCAAGCTATGGGTATGCAGGGGCATACAGAATGGAATAATGGACATCGGAGACTCAGAAGTGGGTAGGATGGCAGAATTTAGGAATGAAAAATTATATATTGTATACAATGTACACTATTTGGGTGACAGTTTCACTAAAAGACCAGACATCGCCACTATAGAATTAAACCATATAACCAGAAACCGCTTTTACCCCTAAATCTATTTAAAGAAAATAAATATTTTTTTTAGGAAAACTACTTTCAAAAAAAGTAGAAGTACTTTGAAAAAAAAAATAGCTGGATTCTGCTGAGCACTTTGAAAAAGAATACTGCAGAAACTAGACTACTTAACAATTATTTTTCTTCACATGAACAAGTTGAACACAACTGAAAGATTCTTAGAGTTAAAAGGAAACAAAAGTTTTGGGAAAAATATCATGTTCCAAAAGCCTGCTTTTTACCTTCTTGAGTCAAGTATGAGATGAAACACAGGTAAAGTACAAGAGAGAGCTGAGAAGACGTGCAAGGGTAGAATGAGGTGGGAGGGTTCCAGAGCTTTCCCTCGCAATATTCTCTTACTGAGTACTGGCCACAAAGGTGGACTATTTTAATTATATCACATCCCTATTTTCTTAAGAAGGAAACAAGAGACCCTGCCCAGTAATTAGGTCTTAATATCTTCTCATGGTTGATACCAGGTAGGTCATAGTCCAATGAACACAAATTACAAATACTTATGTTGCAGCATTCAGTTGTTTCCAAACCATTCACTCACCAAAGACAATTCATTTACTTTACAGGCTAACTTCATCTTGAGACCTATTTGCTTGCTCTGTTCTATTTGGGGCTATGAACAAGTTTCTTTAGAAAAAGAGAAAATAATAGAGAGCAAGAGCTGATAAATTTTGGAAACAGATCCCAGATTTTTAATGATGCCAAGAAAAAGGGAAAGCATATAATTTGTAAAGTACCCACAGGGCCCTAAAACATGATTAGTCAAACACATAAAAAACATTTTCAAATCTTTTCTTAATTGTAACAGATGGTTGAGCAATAAATTTCTATTTCAGGCTAAAGGATGTTCTGTAAATATATCTGGCTGGAGCCCAGGCTGGCCAGGATAGTATTTCATTGTTCAAAGAAGATCGTGTCCATATTAATGAACTGTTAGAATTGCTCCCACTAGCTGCCTGGGCAGAACTACTATTATTGAAACTGAAACACTTAGTATAACAGAATTTCAAACCTAAAAGGAAGAAGTCTTCTATAGGCCTCTCATTTTACAGATAAAATAAACAAAGAAACAAAACTAAGGACTAGACAGGTTCCGTGGGTTTCCCCAAACCACACAGCTAATTCATTACAGAGCTGGAACCCAAACTGGAAACACCTCACCATTACATGTGTGATGCCACCAGTAATAATGAGATTCAAAGAGATGAGAAAATACCTTGTCCAAAATCACACACCTAGTTCATGCCAAAATTCTGCATACATTCAGATCTTCTTAGTTGAAATTCTGTAATTTCTGCACTATCCTACAAATGACAGCCTGTAAAAGAATTCCCAGAATGTATTAGTTCCTATAGTGAAGATGAGGGGGCAGAGAAATAAGCATTGACTCTGGAATTAAATAGATCTTAGTTCTAATCTCAATACTGTCCATTGCTAGCTGTGTGCATGATGGCAACATACAAGTCTCATTAAGTATCAGACGATAGGTTAATCAGCTGTAAAATCGAGACATGAATGCCAACATCTTAAAGTTGCTATGAGTTTTAAATTAGAATAGATATAGCATACTTAGCACACTGCCTGGCACATTCCAAGCACTCAACAGATGTTAGTTGAGCCTATCTTCCTCTATGTTGACATCTATATGCTCAGATTCGTTAGGATATATGTTGTCAGTATGCCATTAATTTGAAATGAGGAGAATAAATTCTTCTACTCGGTGTAAACCACATTAATCATCTACTTACATCTTCAAGTCAGTGGTTGGAGCTGGACTAGGAAGAAGTAGTAAAAAGGAAAGTAAAAAGAGTATATCCAAAAAAAGTTGAACCCACCCACAAGTGAATTGAAACACCAGAAAATATTAACATGTAGGCTTTGAATTCTGATGACTTCTATCTCAAGCCATGTTAGTTGTCATTTATGATATGAAGTACCCCTGGGAAGTCTTCCAGACATCAACCATATCCAGAGTCTTCTAGCAGAAACTCTTACTTCTCCCCCTCACCCTCCTCCCACCCATACATCCAGAAGAAACAGGAGTCTCATCCTCAAGACAAACATGAAGCTCTGTGGGCAAGGAATAAAAAAATAGCCAAGTAGACTGAGTCCCCCTGGCAGGAAGGGGAGGTGAAATTGGCCCTTAATACGTTGGGGTGCCTTCATCCTGTCACTGCTGTGCATCAAGAAGCCAAATGGCCAAAAATCCTGACCCAGGGAGGCTGACTTCATTTTTCCCATTTTATGGATGAGTAACGAACCCGCCGATAAAGAGATGTATGTACTCACAAAGTTCACATAGCTTTGTAAGTGACAGAATCAGTTATGGTAGGACATTGCAAGAGAAAGGAGTCTAGGATAAATCATCACAGCAAGGGTTACAGAGAAAGGCACCGGAACCAGGGGCAGAGCCCAGAGAGTCCAATGACCCAGTAACATTTACCCTCTCAGCTCTAATGACCCATTGCCAGGAATAAGGCTTTAACTTCTACCAAGCTGATAGAGCTGGTGGACAGGCACGATGAACACCAGCAGCGTTGGCAAAGAGCAAGCAAAGAGCGTTCCAAGCAGATGTTCCCTGTTGGGCATTTGGATTGTGGGCTTCTGCAGAAGCTATTTACTCCACCTGGAACACTCCCATCTCTTCTTAAAGTTATCTGAAATATAAATAAAAATAGTTACCATGTAGACAATTTTATCTTTCTTCCACTCAGGAAAAAATATTGATATTCTCCCAGTTAACACGCACAGAGATCATCTGGGGATAGCAAGTTGTATTCCCAGAAACTCAGTGCCTTCAAATAACCCAAAACTTAGGGAAAGAAGTGCTAATTCAGAGGTCCTCATGGCAGAATTTTGCAGAGGTAAGTACAGAGTAACCATCCTATGCTACCATAGTTTCAGAGGGTTCAGAGTGGTGACCGACGGAGAATCTCTGTTCTCATCAAGTACAGGGGAGATAAAGGCACCCAGCAGTCTCCTTCTTTCAGAAAATCTGGTGGTCATAGCAGGTGCAGAGTTTCTCCCTGAAGTGTATTTTGAGCATCAAATACACTTTAGCAAAGTGTTGCTAGCCCTTTAGCAAAATATTGGACCAGAGAAACATAAAGGAATTTATGCAAATTCATATAAACTTTCTCTTGGGTATTCCCAGAAATAATTGTGGATACTCCAGAAGCATTAAGCAAGTGGAGGTTCTGCAATCATGCAAATTAGAAACCAGAGTCATGGGAAACTGAGTGTTAAAGTTCATGAAACCTCATATTTATTTAAAGCTGTTGAGGCCTGAGATCATTTGGGTTAAATAAAAGAATGAATGAATGATAGATATGCATGCTAGAACAGAGGTGGAAATTTTTACCAAATGCATGTTTTACTTTCAGTATTTAGGTCTATGCTTAGCAGGAAACAATAATTTCATTTTATTGAAGGTATGTTTCAGATAGGAGTTAATTATTTTAAAAGCTTAATTCAGTGGCTGGCACATGTCCTAGTTTCACTCCTGCGTCTGTCATCCTAAACCTATAAAGAACTGCAAGCTTTTTAACACTATACAGTTGTCCCTCCTCCGATCTATAGTTTTGCTCCTCTGTTTCCTGTGGTCAGCCAAGGTCCAAAAATAGATGCATGCAGCACAATATTTTGAGAGAGAAAAAGAGAGTATACATTCATATAACTTTTATTAAAGTACATTCTTATAATGGAGTTCAATTTTTATCAGTTGTTACTCTCTTACTATGTATAATTTATAAATTAAGCTTTATCATAGGTATATATGTAGAAGAAAAAGCATAGTCCATACAGACATACCTTGGAGATATTCTGCTTTTTTTTCCAGACTACCACAATAAAGTGAATATTACAGTAAAGCAAGTCACACAAATTTTTTGATGTCCAGTTCATATAAAAGTAATGTTTACACTATAGTATAGTTTATCAAGTGAAATGCAAATCAAAACCACTCCTGCAACAATGGTTGTAATAAAAAAATAATAGATGTTGGCATGGATGTGGTGAAAAGGGAACACTTTCACACCGCTGGTGGGAATGTAAACTAGGACAACCACTATGGAAAACAGTATGGAGATTCCTTAACGAACTAAAAGTAGATCTAGCATTTGATCCAGCAAACCCACTATGGGTTATCTATCCAGAGGAAAAATAAGTCATTATATGAAAAAGACACTTGCACATGCATGTTTATAGTAGCACAATTCACAATGCAAAGCTATTGCACCAGGCCAAATGCCCATCGGTCAACAAGTGGATAAAGAAAATGTTATATATGCACACACACACCATGGAATAATACTCAGCCACAAAAAGAAATGAAATAATGGCATTCGCAGCAACCTGTGTGGAATTGGAGACCATCATTCTAAGTGAAGTAATTCAGGAATGGAAAACAAACATCATATGTTCTCACTTAAAGTGGGAGCTAAGCTATGAAGATGCAGAGGCATAAGAATGATACAATGGACTTTGGGGACTTGTGGGAAAGGGAGGGATAAGGGATAAAACACTACACAATGGGTACAGAGTGCACTGCTTCGGTGATAGGTGCGCCAAAATCTCAGAAATCACCACTAAACGAACACCACCTGTACCTCCAAAATTATTGACATGAAAATACATTTTTAAAATGTGCAATAGCTTTATGTCTAAAAACAATGTACATATCTTAATTTTTCAAAGTACTACATTGCTAGAAAATGCTGATGATCATCTGAGCCTTCAGTGAATCCTAATCTGCTAGTGGAAAGTATTGCCTCAAGATGAATGATTTCCGACTGATCAGGTCAGAAATTGCAGAAGATTGGGGTGGCCATAGCAGTTTCTTTTTTTCTTTTTTTGCCAGAATCTGGAAGTCATTACAAATTGTATTTCTTTTCTGTTTTGTTTTGGAGCTGTAGCAATTTCTTAAAATAAGACCACAGTGAAGTCTGCCATGTGAATTGACTTTTCCTTTCACAGAAGAGCTCTCTGTCATATATGATGCTGTTTGATAGTATTTTACCCAACAGTAGAACTTCTTTCAAAATTGGAGTCAATCTTCTCAATCCCTGCTGCTGCTTTATCAATTAAGTTTATAAAATATTCTAAATTCTTTGTTGTCATTTCAACAATATTCACAGCGTCTTCACCAAGAGTAGATTCCATCTCAAGGAACCCCTTTCTTTACTCATCCATAAGGAGCAATTCTCCATCCATTCAAGTTGTATCATAAGATTACAGCAATTCAGTCACGTCTTCAGTGTGACTCCACTCCTAGCTCTAGTTCACTTGTTATTTCTATCATATCTGTAGTTACTTCCTCCACTGAAGTCTTGAACTGCTCAAAGCAATTCCAAACTGCTGTTAGTGTTGATATTTTGACCTCTTTCCGTGAATCACAGATGTTCTTAATGACATCTAGAATGCTAAATTCTTTCCAGAAGGTTTTCAGTTTATTTTGCCTAGATCCATCATAAGAATTATAACCTGTGGCAGGTATTGCCTTACCAAATGTATTTCTTAAATAAGATTTGAAAGTGAGAATTACTCTTTGATCCATAGGCTACAGAATGAATGTTGTTAGCAGGTTTAAAAACAACATTAATCTCCACGTACATCCCCATCAGAGCTCTTAGGTGACCAGGTGCATTGCCAATGAATAGTAATATTTGGAAAGAAATTTTTTTGAGCAGTAGGTCTCAACAGTGGGCTTCAAATATCCATGCTATAAACAGCTGTGCTGCCATTTATTCTTCGTTATTCCATTTATAGAGCACAGGCAGTAGCCTAATTCTTGAGCCCTTTGATTTTCAGAATGGTAAATGAACATTAGCTTCAACTTAAAATCACCATCTTCATTAGCGTTAAGAAGAAAATCAGTCTGTCATTTGTCTTTTGAAGGCAAGCATTGACTTTTTTCTAGTCATGAAAGCCCTAGATGGCATTGTCTTCCAATATAAGGTTATTTCATGTACAGTGAAAATCTGTTGTTTAGCAATCATAGCACCTTTATCAACTGTATTAGCTGGAGCTTCTGGATAACTTGCTGCAGCTTCTGCATTAGCACTTCTTGCTTCACCTTGCACTTTTATGTTATGACAAAGCTTCTTTCTTCAAACCTCATAAACCAATCTCTGTTAGCTTCAGACTCTCCTTGTGCTGCTTTCTCACCTCTTTTAGTCTGCATAGAATTGAAGTGAGTTAGGACCTTTCTCTAGATTAGGCTTGGATTTAAGGGAATGTTGTGGCTGGTTTGCTCTTCTATCCAGATCACTAAAACTTTCTCTGCATCAGCAATATGTCTGTTTCCCTTTCAGATCAGCAGCTAATGCAGTTGGTGACTTTCAGTGCTACTGGAGTAACACTTTCAATTTCCTTCAAGAAGTTTTCCATTGCATTCACAACTTGGCTGGCTAACTATTCGGTTCAAGAGTCTTAGCTTTTGGCCAATCTCAGCTTTCAACATGCCTTCCTCACTAAGCTTTCTAGCTTTTGATTTAAAGTGAGAGACATACAGCTCTTCCTTCCATTTGAACACTCAGAGGTCATTGTAGAGCTATTAATTGGCCTAATTTCAATATTGTTATATCTCATGAAACAGAGACACCTAAGGAGAGAGAGTTAGACAAAAGAACAGGTGGTTGGTGGAGCAGTCAGAACACACACAACATTTATGGATTAAGTTTGCCATGTTATTTGGGTGTGGTTTGTGGTACCCCAAATAATTACAATAGTAACATCAACAAATCAGCAAATAACATTTCACCATAACAGATATAATGATAATGAAGAAGTTTGAAGTACTGTGAGAATTACCAAATCTGACACAGACATGAAGTAAGCACATGCTGTTGGAAAAATAACCCTGATAGATTTGGTTGATGCAGGGTTGCTACAAATCTTTCATTGTTAAGAAAAAGATTGCAAAATCTGTGAAGTGCTATGAGGTATGCCTGTATACGGTTTGGTACTGTCTGTGATGGTAGGTGTCCACTATGGGTTTTAGAACAAGTCCCTGGAGGTAAGGAGGGACTAGGGACTACTGTATGTCAGTTTCTTTGTCCATGGAACAGAACTCCAATTTATCTACCACACAGTACAAAGGAAAGCTACATATGTAAAATATATTTTCTAAGGAATGAAACACACTGAATCAAATAAAGCATAATGATCTATTTAACCTTGCTCTTAACTGAGAGAAAAAAAAAAACAGTATAAGAGTTTAAAAAAATAAATGGAACATTAATATAGTTTATCTTGTCTGTTGTTTAACTGCTGATGAGATGCTAAGTTGAAATATTGTCCAACATTTTGCCAGTAGGGGAAAAAAATAACAGCAGATGGGCCAAGCAGAAGGCAGTGCCAAATTATTTTGAATTCTTTTCCGTGTAGTTTTTTTTTTCCAGTTTCATTACAGATATGACTGTGATTGATAATTCTACATAAGAAGACATATATCAGATATTCTTATAATTGTATTACGCATGTGTTTATTTTAGGGCCACTTTATAACCAAGATACTATAATTAAAGTCTTTTCTAGATGGCATAGAGAAAATTAGAAATCCTTGAGGAGTGAAATCATTGTCTAAGAATAGTAGAAATGAAGGGACTACTACCAGGAATCTGCATACACTAATGCCACTGGCCTATTTTTGATGTTAACTGATTTTACCCATGAAGATGCTTATTAGTTATCATGCACTCACTCTGATCTTGTTCAGTTTGTCATCGGGAGCTAAGTGGTGTAACAGCAAAGGCAACAGATGTTGGGGATGACAAGCCAAATTACTGAAAACTCTGCCAATAATTTCCCCTCAAAAGTAAATGGTATGACTTTCTAATCTCCTGAATTCATTTCTTTCATAAGCAGTCTATGGGTTTCCATTGCTGAATTGTAATGCCATCTGTTTTCTGGACACAGATAACCTTACTTCCTGCCACACATGATAAGTCTACTCATCACAGTTCAACCAGTATTCCTTTGTCATTGCAAATCACTTCTTCCAACTGCAGCATTCTCAATCAGGACTGCAATTGAAAGACTGGTAACAGTCCCACAGGAAATGTGCATCGTTTGGCAGACCCACTTTGAATCCAAAGTTTCTGAATTGTTCACTGTCCAGTGTATTTTAAAAGTGCTTTTATTATTATATAAAAGTATGTTTATAAAATGTCTTCCTTCAACTTTTATATTGAGATACACTAGTTTATTAGTAATGAAAACTGGTTTATTCAAAATAATGATAACATACTGGATTACTGTTTCTAAAATACATATTAACTCATATTGATTGCAACAACACTGTGATTATTATTTGCTATTTACAGAGAAGGAAATCAAGACCTGGAGAGTTTATTTTTAAAATCTTATTGAGAATTTTCTGGGTGTTAGACAAGAAAGGCATGAAGGCTATAGCTATGATAAAATCAACATGGATTCTGTGCTCATGGGTCTTAAATCTAGTAAAAGAAACAAGGTTTAAATATGTTATACTACTAACTATGGCAAATGCTGTGGAGAAAAAGGTGCAATCAGAGATTATAACAGTATGGTTTAATTTAGATTGAAGGTGAGGAATGCCTTCTCTGAGGAAGGGATTTTCAAGCTGACATCACAAGGATGATTGGGAGTTACCTGGGCAAAAAGTGAAAAGAAAGAAGGCGAGGCATCACTTTGGAAAGGTTTTGGGTGGGAAAGAGGTTCACTCATTCCAACAATGGATAAAGAGGGGAAAGTGACATCAGGGAAACTTAGGCAGGAAAATAGGGAAAACATATGGGGTCATGATGAAGTACTACCTGACTTGCCCGGGGTCACACAAACAGACAGTGGCCTTGCTGAGACGACAAGCTTCTTAACTTCTATTCTGCTGGGTTTTCCATCCTGCTACTGTGTTTTTACAAATGAGTGAACAAAGATACTCTCCTATTCTGAATTCATTTTCTCAGATGATATCCTTTAGAAAGCAACAATACAATAGTGATTCATCAAAATTGATTGCTGGCTAAATCAGTATCTTAATAGCGGGTTATTTACATATAACAAATGTCTTCTGATCATGACTTTTGGAAATGGAGTTGTTAGACGGCCCTAGAAGCGAAACGTCCACGTATGTTCAGTGGGTTATTTGACCTGGAGCTGGAAGACCTGAGAAGGAAGAGAATAAGGTTCTATGCTAGACTGGCCATATTTAGAAGACATTTTCACATTCTATCCGTTGCTTTGTGTGCACTTGGTTCCTCACTGCTGTATTTACAGTTGACAATGCTAAGCTTTTTTGAAATGTCTATTCTTTTTAGATGTTCTAAAGTGCCTGATTTATGTTAAAATTAGAGGTAGTAAAATCACATTTTGTAAATATCTTTTTGTTACAATTCATAGGAAATGTTGTTTTTGGGGGGGGATGGCCAAATCACCTGTTGAGTAATACTCATTGTGTTTGTGCACTGATTCAGGGGTGGAGGGAAGAGGGGGAAGTGCAGAGAGCTCTATGCCACCCTGCTTACAGCAAGGCAAAATGAATCATCTCTGTGCATTTTGTTTTACTTATCTGTGTATATAGTATACATCGAGGACAAAAGGGTCCTAATTTACAACATCTAGTCTTCCTAGATGTTAAAGAGATTGCCAGTGTATGATAAAAGTAGAGTAATTAAACTCATCTATTTTGTACATTTTGTTTTACAAGTCCTAGGAAAGATTGGCTTCTGAAAATTTGAGCATTCTTACCCTCTGGGTTGATGGAGATGGGAAGGGTTCTAGATCAGGATGTTCATATTTGGAAGACTCTTTCAAATTATAACTGTTGTTACAGGTTTGCAGTTTATTCAAGACTGCTGTGTACATAGTGGACAAATTAACTCCTTACTTGAAACATCTAGTTTATCTACATGCTTAGAAGTGCCCGATGCATGTTAAATGTAGAAGTAGCAAAATATCACTTTGTAAATATCCTTTTGCTAAAATTCACAGGAAATACTGTCTTTCTGAAATTGGATTGTAAAGCCACCTTTGTGAGTAGTACAGTACTGTCTATACTTGTTTAGAGGAGGTGAGAGGGAAGAAATTGCAAAAGGTAATAAACTAGTGTGTTCATACTTGGACTTTTCACACCAATTTTTTAGTATGTTTTGTGCGTTTTTTCTCTGTATATAGTGTATATAATGGACAAGTGAGTCCTAATTTTGCAACATCTGGTCTAGTCTCTAGATGTTAAAGAGGTTGCCAGTTTATGACAAAGTGTTTAGTGAAATTAGGATATTGTGTACGCTTTGTGTTGAAATTCATAGGAAAAGTTTTCTTCTGTAAATGACTTTTACATAGGAATTTGGTCAGCCATCTCTAAGCATTACACGTGCCTGTACTTGTCCACTGTATTGAAGGCAGAGAGAGAAAGAAGTGAGGAGGGAATGATTCAAGGCCAAAATGGTCACATTTAGAAGATACCTCAGATGATAACCATTGTTACCTGTGTGCAATTTTATTTAACAGTGCTGTGTACGTGGTGGACAAGTTATATGAAATATCTAGCCTTTCTGGATATTTGGAAGTGCTCGATATATTTAAAAGTAGTAGTAGAATACACTTTTTGCAAATAGCTTTTAAAAACTGATGGCAAATGCTGTTTGGAAGTGGAATTGTTGAACCAACTGGGAGGTGGCAGAGAAGAAATTGCAAAAGGTGTTTTCCATTGTTTATTAGAAATTTTCAGTTTAATCCATTATCTAAATGTTACATGCATTTCATTTAACTTTGCTATTGTATATAGTGTGTATATTCTGGATAAGTGAGTCCTGATTTTATAATATCTAGTCTCTAGATATTAAAGAAGTTGCCAATATATGACAGAAGTAGAGTTAGTAAACTCACACATTTTGTATACTTTGTTAAAATTCATAGAAATGCTGTCTTCTGAAAAGGACTTTTGGAAATGAAATGGTAACCTCAGCTCTAAGTGACACATGTGCCTATATCCACCAGGTTAGTGGTAGAGAGGAGTTGGAAGGAATGAAGGATTTTAGACCAGAATGTTCCTATTTAGAACACTTTCAGATATAACCATTATTACACCTGTATAGTTTATTCTACACTACTGTGTATAAAGTGGACAAACTTAAGTACTTATTTGAAGCATCTAGTCTTTCAGGATGTTTAGAAGTGCACAACGTATGTTAAAAGTAGAGGTAGTAAATAACACATCTTGTAGCTATCCTTTTAATATGAAATATTGTCCTTTGGAAATTGATCAGTTCTCTGAGCAGTACATATTATGATATTTGTGCTGGTTCGGGGAAAGGAGGAGCACAAAGTGCAAAGGGCTTCCTACCAGTGTGTTTATGATGAGTCACATCGACCATTGTCTCTTATGTCTGCATTTTCATTTACCGTGCTGTATATATAGTGTATATAAGCAGACAAAGGAGTCCTAATATACGTAGAGTTGATGTTAAAGAGGTTGCCAGTGTATGACAAAAGTAGAGTTAGTAAACTAATACATTGGGTATACTTCGTGTTAAAATTCATAGAGAAGACTTCTTAAAAACACAGAAGTGAAATTGGTAAAATCCCCCCTAAGCATTACAGATGGCTTATAGCTGTCCACGGGGGTGGTAGAGGTCAGAAAGGGAAGGGTTCTTGGCCAGAATGTTCCTAGTTAAAAGACATTCAAATTAGAGTCTGTGTTATGTATAGACACCATTTATTCAATGCAACTGTGTATATAATAGAAAACTTTAGTCCAGTTTGAAACAGCTAGTCTTTTTAGGTATTTAAAAGTACACAACATAGGTTAAAAGTAGGGGGCTAAAGTAACACCCCTCTAAGAATGTGTTTTCATTAATTCCTAGGAGTGGTGGCATTTGGGAATGGAATTGTTAAACTTGATGCTTAGGAGCATATGCTGACTATTCATTGGGTGGCAGTGGGTGGGGGAGGAGGAAGTATGCAGGGAGAAGGGTTCTGTGCCCATGAGTTAGATTAGTTCAGATGATCTAACCATTGTTCTATATATGCATTTTAGTTAATATTGTGTATTAAAGGATAAACAAGTCCGAATGCTCAAAGTATGTTAAAAACAAATGTAGTAAAACAGTCCCTTTATAAATGTCCTTTTGTTGGTTTTTAGGAAGGCCTGTTTGCTGGGAATGACCTTTGTTAGTGCACCTCTTGGAGCTAGACATCCTACACTAAGTCACTGGGGGTGGTGGAAGAGGGAGAAGAGGAAGAGTGAAAGGAGGGGCTCTTTGGCAGTATCTCCGTATCTAGAAGATGGTTTTAGATGATAACCACAGGTCTATATGAGTGTTTCTAGTAAAGTGCCTATGTTTATTGTGGACAAAGTTCATTATTTTGCAACAGCTAAGCTTTATGAATATCTGGAATAACAATGTAAATGAAAACTACAGCTAGTGAACTAGCCAATGTATAAATACCTTTGTTATAATTGATAGAAAAGATGCATCTTGTACATGGAATTGTTAAACCACCTCTAAGCAGTACATGTCAGGACTTGTTCATTAGGTTGGCAGCAGAGGGGCAGAAGAACGTATACAGGGAGAGATGTATGCAGATGTGTCCATATTTACATTTTGACAATAGCCATTGACGTATGTGTATCTCTTTTGGCTGTACTATAGAAATACATTAAGTAATTCAATGGAAATCTACCCTGCTAATATTTTAATGGTATAGATCTGCTAATGAATTCTCTTAAAAACATTGTACTTAGTATATTCTGTTACTGTATGTTTCATTTTAAGAGCATTAAGGGAATGTAGAATTTAAATCAGAACTCTGCCAATGCTTTTTTATCTAGAGGCATGTTGCCATTTTTGTCTTCTATGAAATTTTTGTCCCAAGAAAGGCAGGATTACATTTTTTTAAACAGATTGAGTTAGTATAGTGTATTCTTAGTTATCAAAATACTAATATAGCTTTGGGATTTTGAATTGGTAAATATTCATGATGTGTGAAAAAGCATGATACATACTGTACAATCTCAGTCTCATATAATTGGATGTTGTGCCTACACACGCACAGAACATATGAACTATAAACTGCTTGTGATTGGGAATTACTTTGTTCTTTGCTTCTTGTTTTTTGCAGTTTCCTATAATGCACATATTAACTTTTTAAAAATAAAGGTTATTTTAAAAACCCATAAAAAAATTTACTGAATGCCTCCAATGTCCCAAACTTTCAGCTGTTTTATTTTCCTATATATTAATTGCATCTAATCATATTTTCCACCAATTTCTACTTTCTAAATCAAGAAATTGAAGCTCTGAAAGCTTCAGTACATTTCCCAAAAATCACATACATAGAAAATACTGGAGCCACAATTTGAACACAGTACCATCTAACTCCAAAGTCAATTCTTACTGTATTTTATCACACCATCTTTTCAGCAACATAAAAAATTAAATCAGCTTTAGTTTAGTAATACTTCTTTATAGTACTTTCTTCATCAAAGAGAAAAATGAGGCTCCAACAGATAATTAAACATGTGGATATGAATAGATGTTGCTATGAAATCAAATGAAACAAACAACAAGAGGCTCGTTACACTTTAATCATATTTACTAACTGAAATACGTTTGTTGTTTTTGTTTTGGTTCAGTTTGGTTTGGTGGAGGACTTAGGTAGATCGGGATGATACATTGGCAGTAAGCTTATTTTTATGTTCAAATTAATCATCCTGGGTAGAATGGTTACTTGAATAGCTTGAGTCATTGTTACTCTATAGAAAAGTTGCCACTGAGCTACAACAGCTCATAAATTTATTGTATCAACTGGTGTGAATTCACTTAAATATGGCTAAAGTAAGCAATAAATAGAATTTTTAGGTAAGTTGATACAAAGTTTTGCAAATTAAAACTTGTTCACACAGATCCAATAATACTGATATCAGTTGAAATTTTTTTTAAATTGTATTTTAGGTTTTGGGGTACATGTGAAGGACATGCAAGATTGTTGCATAGGTACACACATGGCAGCGTGATTTGCTGCCTTCCTCCCCTTCACCTATATCTGGCATTTCTCCCCATGCTATCTCTCCCCTACTCCCCACCTCCAGCTATCTCTTCCCTATTTCCCCCCAACAGACCCCAGTGTGTGATGCTCCCTTCCCTGTGTCCATGTGTTCTCATTGTTCAACACCCATCTATGAGTGAGAACATACGGTCTTTGATTTTCTGTTCTTGTGTCAGTTTGCTGAGAATGATGGTTTCCAGGTTCATCCATGCCCCTACAAAGTACAAAAACTCATCGTTTTTGATGGCTGCATAATATTCCATGGTGTATATGTGCCACATTTTCCCTGTCCAGTCTATCATGGATGGGCATTTGGGTTGGTTCCAGGTCTTTGCTATTGTAAACTGTGCTGCAATGAACATTCGTGTGCATGTGTCCTTATAGTAGAATGATTTATAAGCCTTTGGGTATATACCCAGTAATGGGATTGCTGGGTCAAATGGAATTTCTATTTTTAGGTCCTTGAGGAATTGCCACACTGTCTTCCACAATGATTGAACTAATTTACACTCCCACCAACAGTGTAAGAGTGTTCCTATTTCTCCACATCCTCTCCAGCATCTGTTGTCTCCAGATTTTTTAATGATCACCATTCTAACTGGCGAGGAAATATTTTCTTATAATTTTTGTGTATTTTACAAAGAACTTACTTTACACCAGATTATTAAAATGCTATCATAAACCACTTTTACACACCACAAGCTTGATTAATCAACAGCACTGATTGCATCTACTAAAATGTAATCCCCACAGCAGTAAGAAGTTTTGTCTATTTAATTTCACTATTCCATCCCGAGCACTCAGAACAATACATTACACATATTAGTATTAAATAAATATTTATGAATTAATTAATTAATGTGTCTCTGAACCAAATAGTTAATTTCTTTGGGGACTACTTCCTTTACCTGTTAAAAGAGAAGGCTGAGAGAGGTTCTAAGAGGTCTTTATCAACTGCTTCTGGCAATTATCTGGCACCCACAAGGGGAAACAATCTTAAAATGCAGTTGCTCTATAGATTACAGAGTGGAGAGAAGAAAGAACACAAATCCTGATGAAACAATTAAGTCTTTCTACCAGTCAGTTGCAAAGCTTTTTATATCTCTCTGCTTTTGGTAATGGGAATTTTAAAATTATAATAAAAGCACTTATGATTAGGTTGATTTAAGATAAAATTCCTCTATTAAATGTTAAAATCATTCAGATTTCCATCTTTTCTATTTTAGCATAGATTTGAGGCGGTATCGCACTTGTTCCAATATTACACTTGTTAGTACTATTACTGTATTACATTTGTTAATACAAATTTCAAAGACAGAGTTTTTGAGCACTTAAAGAATACAAAAATTTTTAATGGGCAAAGATGAATGAGGCATGGTCTTTTCCCTAGAGGAGCGTACAAAGATGACAGGGAACAAAATAAATATCTAAATACAAATTATCTGTAGTGGAATACATACATACTATGAACATATGTATAGATGTGATGCCTAGTAATTCCATTTATGTTCTATTCCTCCCTTTTCATTTCTTTTACTGTTGTTGACAATATTTAATAAGTCAAATCCATATCTTAATTAAGCCTATAGATATTTTAGGGACAAAAATATTTTATTAGCATCATACATCACAATATGCTAGTTTTTTTCCCCTTTTCTTCTATGCATCATAATTTTCTTCTATTCATACCAATTATGGTAGGTTGAATAGTGTCCTCCAAACTTGGTGTCGACCCAGAATCTCAGAACATAACCTTGTTTGGAAATAGGGTCTTTGCAGGTGTGATCGAGATGAGGATCTGGTTGAGAGCACACTACTTTCAGGTAGGCCATAAATCTAATTGGAGTATTCTTATTTGAGACAAAAAGGGACACACAGAGAAGAAAAGGCAGAGGAAATCTCTGGAGGCAGATTGGAGCAGTGCATCTCCAAGCAAAGAAATACCAGAAGCTGGTAGAGGCAAGAAAAAATTCTCCCTCCCGTAGATCCTTTGGAGAGAGTGTGAGCCTACTGGCACATTGATTTCATACTTCTGGCCTCCAGAACTATACAAAGAGTGTATTTCTGTGGTGTTAAGCCACCAAGTTTGCAGTAATTTGTAATTTGTTACAGCAGCCCTAGAAAATTAGCACAACCATGAGTCTGTTTTGTTATATGTCACAATTTGGTTTTAGCTATTCTTTGGAAGAGGGGCTGTGTAAAATAGCAGCTACTAGTGAGAAATGATGACCTATAAAAAGTGTAGCAGTTGTTCAGAAATAAGGGGATTGGCTAAGGTGACCAAGAAACAACAGGTTGGACTGTGGTATATCTAAACCTGGGAGCATACTTTCATTCCTTCCCATCTATCATCAACGTCTGAAAAGGAGAACCCCAAAAGATGTAAATCTCTTTTCATAAAGTTGAGGGGGATTCAAACCATTATAGGCTGTTTTTTTAGGTGACAGTCCCTGAAAATCAGGGAAGTTAAAAGCCTAGGTGTTACCTAACAGCTTAGAGAAAAATAATATGATCAAGTTGACTTAGGAGAAGAATAGTGAACACACTACCTTCTGAAAGAAAATATACTTAATTAGATACCTTATATCTTCTTGCCAAACTTCCACAGAAAATTTAGAATAATTGATATATATTGTCTCTGCTATAATTTTAATAAATAATATAAATTAAATAGACCACACTTTGTGATCATAATTAAATAAAAATAATAATAGTGTTTTAATCCAATTTTTTAAATAAATAACAAATAATGAGAACTAATGGAAAAAATCAGAATCAGAGGAATAATAAAAATCAGAATGCTACAAAGCAAAAATTCAGTATTCCTGAAACCCTAAGTGTTTTTAATGTTAAAAAAGAAAGCATGAACATAAAATAAACATGTAACTAAAAATGTGAAAGATGAAAACAAATCAAATTATTTTCAAAAGCAGAATATAGTTCTTTAAAAAATAACAGTGGTCATTAAAATGTTTGAGTAAAAACGAAACCATAGATCAAGACCTCACTTGGGGAAAAAATTCAGATAACTTCTAGCTTGCCTAATCAACAACAGCAACACAACAAAATAAAATGCAAATTCCTAAATTTAGAAAATACAGCAACAAAAAAACACAAATAAATATATAAAAAAATATATATATATACACACACACACATCAAAGTCCTTAAATATTTTTTTCTAATTTTTTACCTAACCAAGTTATTCTTAAGATTTTGTCTAATGAAAATTGTTAGTGAGCCTGCCAATTCATGTGCCTCTGCAGTCTCTAATAAGCCACAGTGTTCAACCAAAGTAGCAATGGGGAGGAGAGAGAAGAGAAGAGTGGGGAGGAGAGAGGTGCGAAGAGAGAAGGCAGCAACTGTCTGATTACCTAGTACCTGGATGCTGGGGCAGAATTGTACCTCTGCCTTCAGACATCTTCCCTTGGAATGAAGATGGTTGCAGTTGTGCACCAGAATAGACAAGATACCACTGGACAAACCTGTGTACCAGAGTTCAGGCCTCAGAGTATTTAGGGCATTCCCTCCCCCAGTCTATCCCTCTCATAATTATAGCATGGCCTGCTTCTCCCCGTCCCTTCTGTTCCAAGATTGTAAATCAGAAGTTGGGGTATGGGAAAGGGGACAAATTAGAAGTGAGATTTTAGGAGGTATCTGTCTTTGGCTTCTTTCCTTTTATGGTTTATTCAGAAAAATGTAGACCTAATTAAGATAGATTCAACTATTTAAGTTACTTAAGTAAACCAGATTTAACTAAAATATACCAAGAAAAATATTTCATTTGGTTAAATGATACTATGAGTTGTGAACCCATGTTTATTCACATATATGCTTCCTGTATCCCTCACTCTCCACATTTAGGCTTTTGGTGTTAACAGGTGACTTCCTGTTGTATCTTGAATATTTTTTCTATTATGTTAGGAGATTCTGGGTCCTCTTTAGGTCTTTTATCAGCAGTCATACTATTTATATTGAGCACACAGGTCTTGGCCTGCATTTTCGGACTGTGGCTTCAATGACAATGTAATTTTCAGTGTCTTTGCAGAGCGATTGTGGTTGGCTCAATTGATTTGGTGTCTTTGGGGCTTCCACTGGTCCCTTCTGGTTACTGCCCAATGAGGAGGAGATTCTCGTGTTGCCCCAGGTTTTAGGAAGAGAATCTCAGGGCCACAGGAATAAGGAGTACCCCAGAGGCCAGCCTCTATTGTGACAGAGTCTCTATGGCCAGTGCCCCATGGCTTCCCCCATATCTCTCAGTGGGAGAGGGAGTCTTGGTCCTGGGATGAAGAAACTAAAAGATAAGTCTGCTTTCATGTCTGTTTGTTGTGGAGAAACTCCCTGGCCAGTGCCACTAGGTGTCTGGGTGGCAGAAGGGTCTTAGGCCCAGCAGGGAAGGAACTTCCCTTGGACATTTATTTTCAGCAGAGCTTCCAATGAATTTACCCTTGAAGGCACCGTCTGTGCTACTGGTGGTGTTTGCAGCATGCAATGAATCTGGGTGAGGAATGAACCAGCTAGACCATCCTCTGTTGCTAGGTTGAGGGGTTGGAAACACCAGACCTGAGGTGTCTTATTTTGTGGGGTGGGAGTTGCCCTGTGGCTATGTTGTCCCCTCCAATCCTGGGTTCCCTAACAAGTTCACCTTTCTCTCTATGCCTTTCAGAGTTCTCTTTCAACCACCCCTTGCATAATTTCCAGGTTTGTAGCTATACTTAGAGGGAAAGAGCAGGAAGGACTTGTCTGGCCATTAAGCTTTTGAAACTGATACCTCCAGATCCCTCAAGAGAAAAGATTCAGAAAGGGTGTGACATTCCTAGTTTAATTTAAAAAACAACTAAACTAAGTTAAGGATCAAGTTATAAACACAGAAAAATATGGGAGGATGCTTGTTGAGCTGTTGCTTTTTTAACTAGGAAGTTTTTGACAATGAGAATCTTTCTGGGTTGTGGATGGAAGACAAGGAGATGGTACTGCTGGAAGTCTCTAAGACAGAGTCTTAAATCTGCTGCAAGTTAGCATTAAAGGTGGTTGAAATGGTTTGGCTGTGTTCCCACTCAAATCTCATAGCAAACTGGGAGGAACTTGGTGGAAGGTGATTTGATCATGGGGGCAATTTCCCCCTTGCTGTTCTCGTGATAGTGAGTGAGTTCTTGCAAGACATGATGGTTTTATAGTGGTAGTTTCCCCTGGTTTCTCTCTCTCGGCACAGCGTAAGATATTCCTTGCTTCCCCTTCACTTTCTGCCATGATTGTGTTTCCTGAGGCCTCTCCAGCTATGTGGAATTGTGAGTCAATAAAACCTCTTTTGTTTATAAATTACCCATCTCAAGTAGTATCTTTATAGCAATGTGAAAACAGACTAATACAGTGGTGGGGCAGGAATTCTGTAAGACAGAATCCTGAACCTGCGCCCACTTAGCACTAAGAAGGAAGGAAAGTGGCAGGAGACTCACAAGATGCTAGATCCAATAACAGAAGAGATATATTAAGTCCCTCTTAAAAATACCAATAACGACAATACACCTAGGACCCCCAGAAGCCATAACAGGAGTTTCAGATGCCACCATATTATAGGCACAGTAGAGATGATTGCCTGAGACTTCCCATGCGTAACGTGCCTGAAGCAACACTACAAATTTCCCATGGCCCCAGGGAAGGCCCACACCTTCCCTAGGTGTCTAAGAGAGATGAAGAAGTTATGTGGGGATAGAGAGCCACACGCTCTAAAGTGGTTTCCCAGATGCACAGTGGACAACCCAACTGCAGGCAGATGTAAAGATGGACACCAGCAGATGCTATGTGAAGGGATGACAATGGCCAAAGGCCAGTTGGGGTGCTGACTTTCAGTGGATGCTGGCATATGTTCATTATTACATTCTCTTGATATCCTAATGCCACGTATCCACCTCTCCCTACCTCTGATATTCCCTCAACATTAAGATGCAATTATAAGAAGAAGTAAAGAGGAGGAAATATCAATTTGCTTAAATAACACTAAAGAGACTGAAAACAAACCCAGATTTACTAATTTAACCTAGAATTGTCCAAATTAAATTTCTCTACCATCAGGTGAAATATTAGATTGAAATACAGACTAAATTTAAATTTAATTATAGGCATGACACCTAATTCTCTTCTTTTGATATCTAAAACCTATGAGCTTCCTAGCTGAGGGTGGTGGCTCACACCCATATAGGGACACTGAGGAAAGACTCGTGAGCTTTGACCATGCCACTGCAGTCTGGCCTGGGTGATAGAGCAAGACCCCTTCCCTAACAAAACAAGACAAAACAAAAATGCACAAAATTATGGACTTCCTAATTTTATTACAACAAAATTTATACAGAGCAAAAATAAGTTAGCTGGACAAAAACACATATATTTGTATTTGTTATAGTCTTCCCCAGCTATAAATTGTGTGACATATAGAAAGTAACTCAGAGTCACTATATATTCTCTAGCAACACATATTCCATACGATTTTACCCCTTTCCCAATGTGTGATGATAGCACATAACATTCCGTTAGCACTTTTTCTTGCACAGAATAACACCTGTTCTCTTTTCCTCACTTTCCAAGGTGAGATACAAACAAAACTTTAAGAAATCTGTACACAGTAGTTTTCTTAAGTTGGAAAACATTGGAAATACCCCAAACATTTAAATATAAAGGAATTATCAAGTAAATCATAATATATTGTGAATTATTTTCAGTTACCTAAAGTCAGAAGGGGAAGGAAGAATATTAGGAAAAATAGCTAACACATGTTGGACTTAATACCTTGGTGATGGGTTGGGAGGTGCACCATGGCACACATTTACCTATGTAACAAACCTGCATGTCCTCACATGTGCCCCAGAACTTATTAAAATTAAAATTAATTTTAACAAAGTCAGAATTTCTAAAAACATTTTACAAAGTGAGTAAAATCTTTAGGATTCATATGTTACTGAATGTGAAAGATATAATATTCTCCTAAGCAGAGATTGTTCAGTCTAATGATCTTTATACCTTGATCATCTGAGTCCAGTATATTTGTTTTTCATCTGCACATAAGTTATCTGTTCTTTGAAGGCTTCTCTGATTATCTATCAGACAGAATGAATCAAACCATCCCCCTTCGTGCTTCATCTATATTCTGCAGTTAAATTTCATTAGCACATATGGCATTGCCTGATTTCTAATTGTGCCGTGTCTTACTTATCTTTGTGTCACTAACCGCTAGCATTGAGATCATCACACATTAATACTCAGTCCATGTTTGTTGAATCCATAAAAAAGGGACAGAGCCCTGACTTTAGATGACATACTCAAAACAAGTTCCTTGGTTCATTGAAGAGCTTACACCTTAACTGGGAATTGTCGAGATTGATAAACACTAAAAAAGAAGAAAGTAAGGAAAAGGAAAACCGACACTGATTTCATAAATCACACACAAATTTATTGAACATTCATAAAATGAAAGCTTCAGAAAATGCCACAGAAGCTCTGAACACAGATTTGAAGGAGGTTACCTTTCCTTCTTGGATTCTGTCAAGAGATCAGTTGATCAATTAAAGAGCTGTTACTCCAGCAATTTGTCTTAAAAGTAAATTGGGTCGGGCGCAGTGGTTCACGCCTGTAATCCCAGCACTTTGGGAGGCCGAGGCGGGTGGATCACGAGGTCAAGAGATCGAGACCATCCTGGTCAACATGGTGAAACCCCTTCTCTACTAAAAATGCAAAAAATTAGCTGGGCATGGTGGTGCGTGCCTGTAATCCCAGCTACTCAGGAGGCTGAGGCAGGAGAATTGCGTGAACCCAGGAGGCGGAGGTTGCAGTGAGCCGAGATCGCGCCATTGCACTCCAGCCTGGGTAACAAGAGCGAAACTCCGTTTCCAAAAAAAAAAAAAAAGTAAATTGTTCAGGTCAGGCACAGTGGCCCACACCTGTAATCCCAGCACTTTGGGAGGCCAAGGCAGGTGGATCACAAGGTCAGGAGATGGAGACCATCCTGGCTAACACAGTGAAACCCTGTCTCTACTAAAAATACAAAAAAATTAGCCGGATATGGTGGCACATGCCTGTAGTCCCAGCTGCTTGGGAGGCTGAGGCAGGAGAATCGCTTGAACCTTGGAGGTAGAGATTGCAGTGAGTCGAGATCATGCCAGTGCACTCCAGCCTGGATGACAGAGCAAGACTCCGTCTCAAAAAAAAAAAAGTAGATTATTCTTATCAGGAAGTTGTTTTGTTAGCATAAAAGTCACAAGACTACATTTCATGTGAATTATTTATTTCTATGTTAATTTTCTGGAGGGGTAGAAATTAGCCAAAATAAAGAAAAAATTATGTGAAAAGACAGATTACCAATGAATCATTATAATTTAATTTGAGTATCCTGTTACTTACCAAGAATACAAATATCAATCTAACTTTCATTAATATTTTACCTCAAAAAAAATAATTGTAAGCTATACCCTGACTAATGTTAAACCTAATCTGGGAGTCGGTTCTGATTTTCAATATGTAGAAATTTTAGCTATTTTAAACTCTATTCATGGTAGTTGCTAGTTTAAATTTCTGCTAATAATATAACTCCATTATGCTTGCAAAATCTTGGTTGGGTCTTTCTGTATCTGTCATGGGTCTGACTAAAGAACTCTCTGAAGTCCATGTATTAGGTAAGACTGAGGAACACCGACAAAGCAATAAGGGTGACATCCTCCGCCCTACAAATCACCTATCATGCAAATTAATGATCTGCTTCATTCTAAACCAGCCCTCCTCTAGGGCTTTCAGGAAAAATCTTGAAATCTGAAGCAATATCCCAAGACATTTAAAGCTACAATTTATTTCAGCTTCACTTTGTACCCTTTCACTCTGCCTGCTAAGTTACACTTTCACATAACCTCAGAAGAATGAGACTCAGCAACGTCTGTATTTGAACACAAGTCTAGTCTCTGGACAAATGTCCTATTGGAATCTCACTAAATGTTTTGAGTTTTCAACTTATCAAAAGTCTAAATTCCATTGATTCTTAGGTTCCTGCTGCCTACATGAATGTGACTGGCCATTTTCTAATCCAGTGTTTCTCAATAGGAGGACTAGCACCTTCTAGAGAGCATTTTAGGAGTTTGTGGGTGCATTCTTATTTGGTTGTTGCAGTTACTGAAAATGTGACTTCTGTTTAGAGAGTGGGAATCAGAGATGCTAGATGTCCTATAATGTGCAGAACAGCTACCCAAATGGAGACATCTCTCACATCCTATGGGACTTGAAAGTATTCCTGGAAGATCAGTGATTCTCACATTTTAACCTACATCAGAATCATCTGGAAGTCTTATTCAGCACAGATTTCTGGTCTTAACCCTAGTTTCAGATTCAGTGGGCTAAGGACAGAGCCAGATAATACGCATGTCTACTCAGTTCCCAGATGATGCTGATGCTGCTGATCCAGGGGACCATACTTTGAAAACTGTAGCTCTAGATAGATAGTCATGTGGGTGGAAAATCTGTTTATACTTATCTGTACCAGATAAACTAGTTTCATTTTATGTGTAAAGAAATACTTTGCCTGATTTTAATATAACTAAATATCCTAGTACCACAACTACCATGTAACTTAAGAGACTTGAACTTTGTTGCGTTTAGACTTTAATAAGTTATTTAACATTTCAGAAAATCATAGTATCAATCCAAAGTCATCACCAATGATAATCCCAGCACCAATATCACACATCTCTATCTGCCTGCATTCATAGCATTTACATGTAAGTATGTAACAAAGGAGACTGAAACTGCTTTTAACGAACTTAGAACCAAATATTATTAATGTAATAGAGATGTGAAAATCAGAGATCTCTCTGTATTTCACTAAAGTTAGTTATTTCATAATATTTATACCATTATTATCCTACTACAACACAGATGTAAAAACTATTTATTTATTTTGCACATACCAGTGGGTTTTCCATCTTTTCCTGGTGTTTTCAGAGATTTATCACACACCTTCTTTGTATTCTCTTTATTACTTTTTACTTTTTTAATCCATCCTCGATTCCCCATGACATGTCAAAAATTATGGTTTTTAAGACCCTTATAAGCATTAGAGACCCATAGAAGGGCATATTGTTTCTATCACTATCCTTTCCCATGTAATAGCAAAGAATTATTTGATGCTACACCTAAAAATAGGGCCCACTTTATTTCCAATTATTTTGTAGTTCTTTGTTTTATCCACTTCCCCGTCTTTTGGCATCTTATCATACTTTCATTAAGGTTATTTCTCTCTTCTCTACCATATACAAGTAATTCTGACCTGTGTTTAGTTGACTCATCACTATTTTTCTTATTTTAACATATACTTTTATCTCTTTTCTATAATCGTGTACTTCTATAAAATGATTTCTGATCACTTCATGTCTAATAAATCAAAACATTCATTTTAAGAAAGTACAATTATCTGACCACTTCAATATGTTCCTCTGTGAAAACAACACTGAAAATGTATCTATTGAAATACTCACATATGTGGTATTTTACTTTCTCAGCCATTAGAAATATTTGTTATAAAAGAGGATGTTGGCCTTGATAAAACTAAGAACCACTGATCTAATTCAATTCCTCAGCTATTTTCTTGTAGAAATGGAGGCTTAGAGTGAAAAAGTTATTTGCCTGAGAACACATAGCTATTTAGAGAAAGTGTCTTCTAAAATCTGAGTTTACCAACTTCAAACCCAATGGTCCTACAACTAGAATAAAAATAATGTATATAGTTGTTTTTGTCCTTTCCTCATTTCAGCATAGGAGGCAAGAAGTCAAGTAGAGAGATTTATGTAATTTCTGATCATGAATTATAACAGCAAGTGAGTTTTTATAGGACTTCAGATATCACTTTATATAGAAAATTTCATTTACTGGTTTTCTCCATCTAAAATCTATAAATCCACAGGTTCTTGTTTGAGCAAAAAAAAATTGTGCTGTAGATGATCCCTTTTTCATTATAGCATACCTTTGCTCTGCCTTCAAACGCTAAGAAATTGGTTCAGGCAGCATTTTGAAAGGGATGCATTTCCTGGGAAATGGCATAGAATTGGAGACAATCATCTTCAACTGACAGAAAAGAGCAGTGAGCTCCGAAAAGCTGAGAACTTAGTCAATACTGAATCCGACTAAGCACAATGAAGTGGCAGATGATTAGATAGTAGCCTTCAAAAGTGCAATTCTTAAAATCCGGGTGGAGCATGGTTGAAAGCTTGGCTCAGCATTCATTAAGCACTTCAATTGCACACATTGTATATTGCTGAGAGTTGGTCCAAAGTTTACTACCACAAGACACATTAATTGAATGTCTTTGTATGTGACCAGAAAAAAAAATGAATCATTTTCAGCAACATTTATATTTTAAATTTATTACTTTAGCGTTTTACAGAATCAGCCACCACATTGATTTCATTGCTGTTACTGCTGTTGTTATTGTTTTGTGGTTGCAGGTTTTGTTTTTTTTGTTTTTTTGGTTGGTTGTTGTTTTATGTTGCTCTCAGCAATAAGGTCATTATAAGAAAGAGCAACAAGAAATTAGTGCAGGAAAAGGCTTTAATTATTTTAAGGAATCGCAGAATTTTGTTCCTTCTCTCTGATCACAAGAAGCGTGTAACGTGTAATCTCTGCTTTCATCTTTTCTGCCAGAAAATTCAGAGCCCAATTTCAAATACAACTATAGAAAATATCTGGGTCATTGTTTATTTTGTTAAAATTTTATCATATTAATTATTAGTGTATACTACCTCAAACCCTTTATTGAATGATGTGAAGTGTAAACAAAAAGATTTGAATAAATCGTAATGTTTATCCCACATCCAACCAATTTGATCTCAAATATATGACACTTTAGTTTCCATTTTAAACATTTTAGTTTCCTTGAAACTGAGAAACAGATGTCTTCTTTGTGTTCTTAGAAAGAGCAAATATCTGAGAGCCTTTGCTAGAAGCATTTTAAAAACATAAATAGGGAAGAAATAGTAGGTGAAAGGAGAGATTCTATATCCAATGAAATCACATTCTAGAATAAAATAACTTATCTTAGCACTTACGTCGACACCAGAAAATGAATTATAAGATGAGCTAGTTGAGGGTACAACCTATCTATATCCAAGCAAGGAAAAGGACAAGTAAAGATATAAGGATATTGTGGAATTAGCAAGCTTAGAAGTCAGCTAGCCAATCAATGCACTTAGTTCTCATAATCTTGGCTCTGAAACTTTATATATCTTTCAAGGAAAGTAATGTGTTCCATGAAAGAAAGTGATAGGATAGTTAGCAAAAGAGTCTCTGTAGAAACAATATGTTAACTGAAATTCAAAGGATAAAAAGATCTAGTCATATGAAAAGGTGGATGAGGAGAACATTACAGAGAAAACCATAATAACAGAGGTCTCTGTAGAGACCTCTGCAGAAAAGAACTTGAGAAGAACTTGATATATTTGAATAAGGGAAAAGATGAGGGTGGCAGAAATATAATGAGCAAGACTACCAGAAATAGATTAAGTTGAAGACCTGGACATAGGGAAGGTTTAAATAGGGCAGTGGTATAATCTAATTTCCATATTTGAAATATTACTTTGGCTTCCCTGAATAAACTGTGCATGTTGATATGGCAGAGGTGGGCAAGAGAAGGCAGCGACAGGAGATTGGTGTAGCAAGTCTAAGTAAGAGAGGATGATGGCTTGGTCTAAGGTAGAATTTGAAAAGGTGGCGAGGTGGAGCAGATTCTGGATGCATTCTGAAGGTAGAATTGACATGTCATTAGGACAGAATTAATGTAGGTTAAAGTAAAAGGTATAAAAATGATTCTTAGATTTTTCGTACGAATATAGGGGTGGATTGTGTTAATTTGACAGACAGATTGAGACAATTGTGGAAATAGGATAGAAAAGATGATAGGTTTTATTTGTGGCTTACTAATTTTGACTTTTCTGTAAGACATCTAACAGACATCAAGTAGTGTAATAAATAAGCCAGAGGCTTGGATCTGAAGGAAAGGTAAGCGGTCTAGAGTCATGGCATATATATAATTTTTAAGGCCATAGGAAGAAGAAAATTCAGGACAGACTTACATACTTCTCTGTGTCTTCTCTTTCTATCCCTTAATTCCTAGGAGCAAGCCAATGTAAAAAAATAAAGAAAGAAATTTGTGCTCCATCAGTATCTGAGGCTGTGATTGAGGAGATGATAATTCCACATCACTCAGCTGTCAGTTATGCCATTCTTGTTGATTCAATGGAAGATTTGCTTGATAACTAGGTTGTAACCTTATAACAACTTTATCTCATGGGGAGATTATCACTGTTCTTATATTATGTTTTCATTTTTGTGTTTAATTTTCTATTCATTTAAGCAAAGAAAATACCAAGAACCAATAATTATAATTTTCCCATTATTGCCACCATTGTCTTTGGGCCACCAAAATCCACCAGGAGTCAGGGGAAAGTAGTCAAAATAATACAATGGAAATCCATAGAACATAGATTTATATAGAGTTTTTAATATTTACTATGTATGTTCACTTAAACTTTTCCTACAGCAAATATTGGGGTAGAGGTAGGTAACATGTCTCAATATCCCAGGCATCATATAGACACCGAGAGAGGCATGAACCTTTAAAGAGCTTACTCTGTATTGTGTAGTGTACTCTGTATTCTAAGTGTAATTGTATTGTAAGTGTAGTTGTATTGTACCCTGTATTGTGTTGTGTATTGTGCTTTACCTTTCAGAACAGCATATAGTTGTGGTTTTTCATATATGTGTGTGTATATTTATATATGTTTTAGTATATATATGTATAAATATCAGGAGGTAGAATCTTTAGTCTTTTTATAAAAATAAAATCATATTGTATACAATTAAACAGATTTCTCATTATAGCCAGAGTTACTACAAACTAAAATCCATAACCATTTTATAGCAAGCTCAGAAGGATAGAGCTCAAAGTGCTTTTAATCTTTTCCCAAGAGATTAAGAGTTTCATTCACATCTTCAAAAAATATTAAGTGATAATTCACATGAAATTAATTATTCAGGAAAAAATAAAAGAATTTTTAGAAAATTGAGAGCTAGCATGAAACACTGATCTCTAAAGAGGTCCCTGTACAATTATATTTAGTACATCACCTGACTGTGTGGTTAAAGTGGTCTTTTAATAAAGATGCAAAACAGGAATCCAGGCTACTTCTAGGATAATGGGTAAGCGTTCACTGGGGATGGATGTTAAGTACTCTGGTTTATTGCATTATGTTTATTGCATTTTGAATACCTTAAAATGACAATTTAATGTAGCTGAAATTATAAGAAATGTATTTTCTACCAGCTACTTTTTAGTGAAAACCTGTGAGATATGACTAGAGATCAGAGGCTAAATCTTTATTATATTTATGGAAATAAGCATGAATTTCTAAAAATGAAAGGGCAACTCCCAGCTGCGGAGAGTTTTAGGTTTGTTTTTAGCAGCTTTCTACCTCTAAGTCATTACTCTCATGAAAGAGTTCCCTACCCTGGAACAGACCCTCAAGGCAGGTAATTTTAATCATAAACTTAAGGAAACATTGATTTGTTGACATTTTTGAAGGCATAAATGCAGTCTTCACATGACCTTAACTAGGATGAGGAAACCTTCGTCAATCATGAAATTCTGACTGACTAGAGGGTAAAATCTTTCAGTGGAGTATCAGTCAAAAAAAATTCATAGGATGAGGTGATTTTATGTTCATTTTTTAAAAATATCGTAAAATAATTGTATTTTCTGGCTTTAAAAAGTAAGAACAAGAAATATAAAATCTCTTTTAACTATCATTGCTATGGGATGATTCAACCGAAATAATCATTCATTAGTATGATTGATATTTATGGGAAGGGAGAGAAAGAAACAGAGGCAATAAAAGAGAGAGACAAAATAAGAGGGTGAAGGTAAAGATAGAGGAGAGGACCAACCAAGAAGCCGGGAAAAGAGAAGGAAGGAATCACGTGCTTAAAAATACAAAACACAGGCATGGTGGCTCACACCTGTAATCCCAGCACTTTGGGAGGCCAAGACGGGCAGACAACAAGGTCAGGAGTTCGAGACCAGGCTGGCTAACACAGTGAACCCCGTCTCTACTAAAATACACACACACACAAACACACACACAATTAGCCGGGCATGGTGGTGGGCGCCTGTAATCCTAGCTACTCTGGAGGCTGAGGCAGGAGAATTGCTTGAACCTGGGAAGCAAAGGTTGCAGTGAGTGAGATCGTGCCACTGCACTCCACCCCAGGTGAAAGGGCGAGACTCCCGCTCAAAAAAAAATAAAAAAAAAACTCCACAAAACATCATTAGTTAGGAGTATTTATTTCTGAAGATAATAGAAAAAGCCAAAATAGAACCAGGTGCGGGGACTCACACCTGTAATACAAGCACTTTAGGAGGCCCAGGTGGGCGGATCACAAGATCAGGAGATCGAGACCATCCTGGCTAACATAGTGAAACCCCGTCTCTACTGGAAATACAAAAAAAATTAGCCGGACGTGGTGGCAGGTGACTGTAGTCCCAGCTACTCGGGAGGCTGAGGCAGGAGAATCACTTGAACCCAGGAGGCAGAAGTTGCAGTGAGCCGAGATCGCGCCACTGCACTCCAGCCTGGGCGGCAGAGCTAGACTCCGTCTCAAAATAAATAAATAAATAAATGAATAAATAAAAATTTTTTTAAAGCCCAAATAACAGTAGCTTAAACAAAATAAACGTTTATTTGTTTATTTATCCTCTACATAAAATTTCAAGCAACACAGACACTGTCAGTGATAGCCCCACAAAACTGGCTCATTCTGTCACGTTGCCGGGCCTAAAGTAATGTGATGCCGAATTCTCGAAGATGGCTGCTCATTTACTTGTCAGTCAAGTCCATATTCTAACCAATCTTTGAAAGTAAAGGATAAAGGGAAAGCATGCTTTGTTCCAATAATCAAATTTCCCTGAAGTGGCACACTTAGTCACACGTCCAAACCTAGATGTAAAGGATGCCGATAAATGTTAACATTTCAAGTTAAAAACTGGAGTTTCTGTTACTAAATAAAAACTAAAACATGGATATTTCTAGATATAATTAGTACTCCTTGTCACCAAAACCCATGATTTATTCATTTTGTCTGGGAACACAAAGATGAGTTATTTTTTGAAGTTACAACAAAATAATATTTTCCAATTCCTCTACGTAGTCAGAATTTTTCTGTTTGTATGTTTAATCATTAGGTAACATTTTAGTAGTCAATCTTAATTTTCCCATGAAAGTTTGAAAGTTTTTCTTAGATACAGAAAAGAATTTCTGGAGATTTTAAATTTTCCTTTGCGATTACAATAGGATTCAATTAATGATGTCTACTCATATCCTTAGTATTCTCTTCCTTCCACCTTCAAATTTACAGTTGTAATTTATTGGAGTGATTAGCTAAGGCATCCAAATGTAATGTATTCTTTCAGTAAAGACTAATTGTTTAATGTAATTAAGTTGTTATTCCTTTATAGGACACTGCATTTTTTTTTTTAAAGTCTCATTTTTATTCTATATGCCCCTGTGTAGATTAACAAAATAAGGCTATTTCTCTGTGTTGGGAATAACTTCTAAAAATTGTATCAGTGAAGAATATACTGTAAGTTAGAATTAAACTTATGTAGTGTTTACCAATATTGAAATGCATGATCAAATTCTAATGAATAGAACGTTGTATGACTTTCAAGGCTAGGTCATAACAGGGAATATTGTGTCTTCTGGGCTTTTTCTCTCCCCCAGGCATGAACCTTTGGAGCCCTGAGCTGCCATGTAGGAAGTCTAGCTAGCAAAGCCACCACGCTGGAGAGATGATGAGGGAAAACTACATACAGACAGAATGAGATGCTCAAGAAGCACTAGTTGTGAAGTACAGCAGTGCTGTGGAGGCTTGACATAAGCATCTACCTTTCCAGAAACACACATTGTCTAAGACAGTATGTGCCAAAGTTTATTGAATCCATTGGTTCGCTACCTATTTCAGCTAATTCACTTGATTAAAATCTATTCAATAATAATCTTTAATCCATCCCTGGGAAATTTGAAGTGTGAGGTGAAAAACTAAAGACCTGAAGGACACAGGCAGTATATTTATTTGTCTTTTAAAATAAAAATATTTCATTCAATGGGCTGGGCATGGTGGCTCACACCTGTAATCCCAGCACTTTGAGAGGCTGAAATGGGAGGATGGCTTAAGGCCAAGAGTTTGAGACCAGTCTGGTCAACATAGTGAGACTCCATTTTTATTTAAAAGACATCAAAAAGAAAAAAAAATTAAAGTATTTTATTTAGTGATCAATACTTTGTGGCTTTATGACTTGTGATCAATACTTTGTAGCTTTGTGACTTGTACTTACAACAAAACCCTACTCTCATTGGGAAGAGAAGGAAGCATGACGTATAGAGGAGGCAGAAATCCAGTGGAAATAATATAGTTTCAAAACCCTTTCATGTACACAGCCATGTGTTACTTAATAATGGGGATACATGCTGGGAAATGAGTCATTAGGCAGCTTTATCATTGTGTGAACATCATACAGTGTACTCATGCACACCTGGATGGCATAGCCTAATACCAACCATTGCTATAAGGTGTAGCCTATTGCTCCCAGGCTTTAAACCTATGCACCTTGTTACTGTATTGAATACTGTAGGCAACTATACCACTATGGTAAGTATTTGTGTATCTAAACATCAAAAAGTTACAATAAAAATATAGTATTATAATCATATGGAACCACCATCTTATAGGCAGTCTGTCATTGACCAAAATATTCTTATGCAGCACATGACTGTATTATTTTATCCAAACTCCACAGCAGTCCTGTAATGATTAAAAGAAGGCTTTATGTACACTCCAGAGATGAAAAGACTGAGATTCAGAAAGGCTAAGTGGGTCTCTGTTCAAATACCATTTCCTTTAAGACCATCATGACTAGGTTAAATCTCTTTTTCGTGAGTGTTTATAACACCATATTTCTTTCCAGTGCAGTGCTTAAAATATTTATAATTTACATTTATTTATATGACTTAAACATTAAACTTGTATTCCCCACAAGATTGTACACTTTATTGGAGCAGGGACTGAGTCTTCTTTTGCTCACTCTTGTAATCCCCAGCACCTCACATATGTCTAGTTTATTGTAGGTATTATGTAATATTTTATGAATAAATTAAGTTATGCACTCCAACTGATAAAATAATACCCTGAAAGTACCAAACCATTGACATGAGTCTGGACCTCCAAACCTCTAGCTCTTCAAAAGGTTTTGAAAGGACCTTATTTCAGGACTATTTGTAGTAAAATGTCATGGAATCTCACAAGACTTTTAAAATGCCATCCTGCTGAACTAGAATTCCAATTTTTAAACTCAGTCACCAGACAGAGCAAGATAATCACTAACTCTACTAAAGGGGAGATGTGTTTCAAAGACAGTGTTTTCATTTATTCATTTACTGAATTATTTATGCATTTTTAACAAATACATTTCAGTACCTCCTAAAAAACACATTAGGTGCTATAGGGATTAAAATGAAATTCATGTACTCAGGATCTTTATAACCAATTTTAAGTGGCCATAGAAGTATATGTCATTTTTTGAAATGAAAGATGACAACAGATGATTAAGTTCTGAAAGCACTGTGCAGGGAATTCATCTATCAGACATTCATTGAAAACTGAAGTAGTTAGATAATAGTTTCACGGAAAATGCCAGGCAAAAGCAGATAAACACAGACATACGGTGGAAACTGCAGGCATGACTGGGGCAACTAACTAGTGTGTGGTAATGCAGTGAGGAGAGGAAATGTGGTGACAATAATGAATAAGCAAGCAAAAGGAAGATCATGAAGGCCCTTAAGTTCTCTTCATCCTGAAACCTATTGGAAGCTATGGCATAATCTTCCTGTGGGCAAGTCATGTGGAAATAATGCAGATTGTCTAGTAGACATCTGTAGATATCTAATTTATTGTAAGTATGATATAATATTTTATGAATGAATTGATTAAGTCATACTCTTCATCTGATGAAATAATATCCTAGAATGGGATACGGCAGGGTGAAAATGGCTTACAGAAGTCAAGGATATGAGCTATGAGTGTTATAGACAGTACAAATACAAGATGTTAGGACAAGAAGCTCTAATTTTTGGTTATATAGTGAATACTGTGAGGTGAAGAAGAATGAGTAAGATACAGAAACATAATATAAGTCCTAGGATTCTTATTTCAGGGGTTGAGAAGATGGTGCCAATTTACTAAGGAAGAAAAAAGAATTGTCAAGTATACAAGTTTGTGAGAGAGAATAAATAATTCAGCTCAAGTACATATAAATTAAGGTAGCTGTGAAATATCAAACCACAGATACTCATGAGAAAGTTGAAATTTAAAAATAAATTAGAAAACATATAAATAGAAGGCATAAGAGAAAGGACTGATATCAAATGGGACAAAAAGAAAGAAGATACATCACTGAAAGTCAACAGCACATGGGAGGTCTTTTGTGACAAAAATTTAGATTAAGTCACACAGGATCCATACATAGTATGAGAACAGAAAGATCAGGAGGGAATCATGGAGAAAACCAACAGGGCTTCAACAGAACTAGAGGAGACGGAGAAGAATGAGGCTAACGACCACAAAACCAAGGGAGGACGGAGCTGTGTGAAAGAGGAAGTAGTCAACAGCATCAGGTGCTGCTGAACGTTCAAATGACGTAAGGACTGAAAGAAAAATGTTGAATTTGGCAGCTAGGATATTATTGGTAACCACTGTGAGGGCAGTTTCAGTTAGGTGGCAGAGGCAGAAGGCTTTCAGTAAGTTGAAGTGGAACTGGCAGGTGAGGAAACCAGTTCTTCAGTGAGAAGAGATTCATTTTCAAAAAGGTTGGCTATAGAGACACAGTGATATCTAGGCTAGTGAGAATTGTGTGGTAAAGGGAAAGTCTTCTATTTTAATGTGGAAGAACATACAACGTCTTTTTTTAGGGAATACAAACTGGTAGAAAGAAAATTACTGATTTCACAAGATTCCTAAAGAATTAGGAAGAGATAGGATCCAAATTTCAAGTAGAGATGCGTATTTCAAATAGAAGACTATAAAATTGAAGCAAAATTGTTAAACGTGACTCCTAGTATCATAAATATCATACATTTGTAGGCGATAACAGAAGAAATACCTGCCTGATGCTCTCAATGTCATCAATAAAATTGAAAGCACAACAGAAAGGATTTGTCAGTAAGTTAAGCAAGAATGGGAGAAATGAGTCTGTAGAAAAGAAACACAGCACAGTGCCAGGAGCCAGGGAAGAGCAGCGAGAGGGTAGGCAGAATGAGGATCTTCTGCTTTTGGTGTTGGTAGAGTTGATCCTGTCGATCAGAATGGATGACACCCAAGCATTAAATCTTGGAAGCTCTCTCTGGGCTAGATTTCAACTCTTGCTTATAGCCGGAGGGGAACCAGAGTAGCCCGAAGGGAAGGGCTTGGCTACCTAAGTTGTGGGCATGAGGAAACCTTAAGATAGCAATTGACAATTTGTCAAATTGCATGGAATTACTTCATTACTTTAGCAGTTGATATGGTCACACCTGTACATACTGACTGAATATCAGCTGTTAGTGCTGACCTAGGATAACAAAGGGAATCAGGCCTGCAGATTTTCATTATAATTTGTTTTCTATGCCACTGGGCAAAGAGGTACTGGACACAGTGGTTGATAGGGTGGGCCTAGAAAATAAACGTTAGTATGCAATCCTGTGATTAATTTGAAATCTTTTCTCCAAATAGTGAAAAGGTTGTTTTATGATTCATCAAAGTTTATCTCTGGATGGAAGAATGTATTAGTCCATTCTCGCAGTGCTATAAAGAAATGCTTGAGACTGGGTAATTTATAAAGAAAAGACGTTTAATTGGTTCATGGTTCTGCAGGATGTATAGGAAGGCATCAGGAAGCTTCCAACCATGACAGAAAGCAAAAGGGCAGGGAGGAGCTTCACATGGCTGGAGCAGGAGGAAGTGGGGAAGGTGCAACACACTTTTAAATGACCAGATCTCAAGAGAATTCACTCACTATCCCGAGAACAGCACCAGAGGGGAAATCCACCCCTGTGATCCAGTTACCTCCCACCAGGCCCCACCTCTAACATTGGGGATTACAACTCAACATGAGATTCAGACAGAGACACAGATCCAAACCATATCAAAGGGCTAGGACAATAAAATCATAGTTATAATAGTAACTATGACTACTAATGGTCCTCATAGCCGTGAGAAATAAACATTGCTTATCTACCCATTCTCAACAACCCATTCCCATAGTCACACCTCAAAGCTTGTCATTACCAATCACAGCTTCAGCTCCAATATTTTTTATGTCTAGCATCCCATTCTAGGAAAGATACTTCTTGACTTTTTAGCAAATTCTTTCTTGTACTCCCATTCACAGATTATATTCAACACACTGACCCTACCATTTCTTCAGTGTCTACTCCCTCAATCCATGTCCTCCCTTTCTTCTTACTTGGCTTAGATTTCATTCTATGGCCTAGCATTAAAATAACCCTTGTATATATACACTCATTTCTTTTTGCCCTCCTCTGCTCTGAAAGAACTTACATGGTAAAACCTATTCATCACAACCCTCTCCCTACTACCTCTTTCACTTAAGCAGTTAAACCTACTGGGAGGAAAAAAAAATACAATCTTGCTAATTTGTCACACGTTAAATTCAAAGTCATAAATGCATAGTGTATTTTTACCACTGCCAGACAAATCTACACTTCCCTCATTCATTTACCCCCGACTTTACCCCATACTACCAACCATTTCACACATTCCCCTCTCTGCTCAAACATTTAAAGCCTCCTTCCTCTTCTCAATTTCAGCTTATGCCATTACTTTTTCCTTCATTGACAACTCAACATGTATAGAGAAAACTACATAGTCAAATTAGTCTTGAAAATTTCTTGAAAGTTAACACATTGGAGACTGACATACCATCTCTTACATTTAATACAGGCTTTCTTCTAGCATTGAAACTGTTTCTTTAGTTTAGTAACAGACAGAGCCTGCATTCACAGTCCAAGTTGTACCAAAAATATCTGTCTTTAAACATTATGTGTTCCACAGCAAGATGAACACACAACGAGCAGTATATGGGAAGGGAATGCACCTGGGGAAGAGTAGATTCACCTCTCCCATCTCACTTTCACTCTAGGGCATAAACTCATTGAATAAAATGGTAGCATAAATGTTTACCTTATATAAATTTATATTTTTATATCTTTTTAGTCTTCTTGGTTTTTTTGATATGTGGACAGTCTGAGCTGCTGAGTGTAATTTTTTTTTTTTTTTTTGAGATGGAGTCTTGCTTTGTCACCCAGGCTGGAGTGAAGTGGTGCTATCTCAGCTCACTGCAATCTCTGCCTCCCAGGTTCAAGTGATTCTCCTGCCTCAGCCTCCCAAGTAGCTGGGATTACAGGCGTGCACCACCACACCCAGCTAATTGTTGTATTTGTATTTTTAATAGAGTCAGGGTTTCACCATGTTGGCCAAGCTGGTGTCGAACTCTTGACCTCAGGTGATCTGCCTGCCTCAGCCTCCCAAAGTGCTGGGATTATAGGCATGAGCCACCACGCCTGGCCGAGTGTGAAATATTAGTGCATATTACATAATAGATGTATTATGCGATCCCACTGTAAAACACAATGTGTTTCCTGCTTCTTGTTAAATTTAATAGTCCATTTAAAATGCTTAGTAGAGTGCCTGGCATACAGTAAACCATAAATGTTAGCTATTAGTAGTAGTCGTTTTAGTATGTGTTAATATTCAAGAGCTGACGTTACAGCCAAGTAGAGAGGACATAGGCAATGAAGATAAATGGTGGCATAGGATAAGTGCTAAATAACTATTATAGGTGCTTAGGGCAGAGAGAGATCACCATCAGCTGCAACATCAGTGATTAGATTGGAAATGTTACGCATGAAAATACATGAGGTTATCAGAAAAAAGAAAGCCAGCAGCTGTGAACCAACAGTTCAGATAAAATATGAGACAAAATTGGAGATAATTTCTAGACTAATTCCAGAAAGGTAAACCACAAAATGAAAAGTTATATGCATATGCTTTATGGCCTACAAGAAATGTTCACCTTTATTATGTAATTTAATTTTCATGAGACTTAGCTGATAGAAGAGCAGGTATTTCTATTTTGATTTTACTAATGAAGCAACTGTCCCTTAGAGACTTGTTGACGTTGTTAGCCTCCTTCTTCTCAGCAATAGAACCTGAAGAAGACCTACATGGTGGTTGTCTGACTCAGCCCAGCATTCTAGCCATTGTATTCTTCCTGTTTTGCCTGAACAATAATTCAAGGAGAATACATGTGCTGTGATAGTAAGTGCCAGGCTTAATATATTGCTTAAAGTACTTTGTTGTGTTGACAAAGTCCATTTAAGAAGAATGAGAAGATCTTTAAAATTGTACAACCATCAGTACTGTTTTTCCATTAACCAGACATGCTGGTATCATCTTAATTCAAATATTTGTAAGCAGAAAAGAGACGCTCATTTTCATTCACAATGACTTTCATACCCCATCTGGCACAAGCAATTTCCTTTTGTTTGCCTTTAAACTATGTTATAAAGAAATTAATTTTACCCAGAGGGCTTTCACTATAAATCTCACAAGTTTCATTCTGGTTAATTTCTCAATTTCAGCATCGGTAACAAATTATTCTTGTGGGGGAATTGTACTTGTCAGTTTCTCTAGTTTAGCCCATCAGATTTTTTATTGGTCTTGCCATTAACAAAATTCTTTATTTTCTTTCCAAAGTTGTCAACAGCGATTTTAATTATTTTATCATAAGGACACAATTTATATTGGTGTATATTTATTAATTGGAAAATTACCATTCCAAATTAGTTTATAATGAGAATGATTATATTTATTGTCACTTAGACAAGTGGTTGAGTGAAAAAAGAATCAACTTAATGTTTGTGATTAATAACTAAAAATTTAGTTGTGTACCTCATAATTATTTAACCGTAGTTCTTGCAGTGTTTTATCTATGATTTTAATAACTGATTAGAAAAGACTGCTGATGCATAACCTCAGATTCCTAAAGTTTGCTGGTCTTTGGGAGATAAAAGACAAAAAGATAGAACAATGCTGCCTCTATTATTAATTCTTTCTTGGTTGACTACTCTAAGTTGGGCTAGACCTGGCATCAAGAATATAAAGGTTAACAAGATGTAATTCCCGGCTTCAAAGAATTCATAGTCTAAAAATGTCACCCTATCAACAGCTACCACTTTTTCAATATTTTCTGCATAATGGGCAGACTTGCAGCTCTTTTTCACAAGAAATATAAACCCTATCAACTTTGGAAGAAAAATACATAGTAAGAAAAGTGAAATTCACAGAAGTTACATACTAAAGGTTATAGCACTACTAAGTAGTAGATTGAGGAAGTGAACCTCTCTCTCTCTCTCTACCTCCCCTGGCCCCGCCGACCCCCCCGCCACCCTTCACTCCCTCTCCTCACCTTTCGTTCACTACCTTGGGATGAGAGCTATATAGTTAGCAGTTGTAGGACAGCCATGCTATAAAAGCACAAAAGAGTCACCGCCTCACTTTTCTTGGTCTCTGCCACTCAGAAAGACCTGACCTTGACTATTAGTCAAATAAAACCCCATACTTACTGAGACCACTATTTCTCTCACATACATGGTCTTTCAAACATCCTGGAGGTGATGCTGTTCACAAATCACCAGGCATTGCTGAGGCATTTGGTCAGCACTACCCAGGTACCATCATGATATAAGCCTAGAGCTAAGACTGGTCAAACTCCTATGGCAGTGTCTTCTGCGAAACCACACAAAATATCATGTCCAATCTTCAGTTCAGATAAACAGGCATTTTTGAGTTCTAACTCTGTGCTAGAACCTGAACCCAAAAAGTAGGAATAAATGGAGGATTAAAACAATGTCTGCCCTCAGAAATTCTAAGGAGAAACACATCATAAGCTCATTTTGATGAGGATTAAGAGCAAAATAGAAATTTATTCAGAGATAACATGGAAAAAATATTTTTCTTATTGAAAATGTCCAAAAACTCAATATTGTCTGATGTACAAGAATGCTCTATCTGGGTTGATGTGGGATGATGGTGGTAGTATCATGGTGAAGATTGTAATATTTGAACATTTAAAATAATTTGTAAAAATATTTATCAAACTAGAATCAGCGAGGTGTCTCTTAAACGTACATACTGAGGGAGATTACATTTAAAGCCTACTTTAGTTTAATCAGCTGCAAACTGTGATCCCCAGCAATTTACTTACTTCTCTTAGAGTCAATTTCTTCATCTAAAAAGAAGTAGTAGTAATGACATCTGTTTTTTATGTGTGTCTGATGTTTGAATGAGATAATAAGGGTTAAGTGCTTAGCACATATTATGGAGAGGCAGAATGTACACATGTAAACAGAATTAGTATTTAAATCTGAAAAACACATATAATTTACCTTTGAAGAGTCTGATCTTCTGTAGGATACAGAATATCAGGCTGCTTTGATAGTTATTGTAGATGAATATTCCAATGTTTATCTATAGGAAAGCAAATAGAACATCAGAAATGCCTGATGTTTTATAATCCTATGATTGATGGAGTATCAGATATTAATATTTTTATCATAAAGTCATTCTGAATTCTTCAAGCTGGGAGACCTTACATATGCAAGATAAAACTGTGTTTACATGGCCTAGACCAGCATGCTCTTCCATCCTGATATGAGTGGATTGTAGTTATTTCGAAATTGCTTGTGGCACTGTTATACTATGGGTTTCACAGCAGGGACCATAACTTCTGCCTGTGAATTTGTAGTGCCTGACACATAGCAGGTGCTCAATAAGTGCCTGTTGAAGGGAAATTGGTAACTTCCATCTATTTAAACATTATAAATTTTACTTTTCTTGCTATGTATATTTAGGACCTCATTTTGATTTCTAATCACAACATAATAAAAATTACTGAGAAAATCACACAACTGGAGAAATTGATGTAATTAATGTCACTTTTAAATTCATAAACACCGTGATCACCAGCCTGTAGTAGATATTCACGAGCCCCCTGTAATCCTACTGTGTTTCTCCAATAGCTTATTTTTTTATTTTCTACTCCACTGCTTTTGATTGCTTTTTGTACACACCACCCCTACAACCACTGTATTGGGATAATCTTGCCTCACAGTTCACAGATAAAGCAGAAGCCATTGTATTGGAGTTCCTCTTCTTCCCATCACCAAATCAACAAACCTACCTGACTCTGCTCTCGTCTTGTTCTGCCCTTTAGATGCAATGAAGAAGGTGTCTCCCTTCCAACTTTCAGCAAAGGCAATTCCTTTATAAATCCATGTCCTTTTACCATTTACCTGTAGAAGGGCTTTGCTGCCTGTTTATTCCACCTCTCTTGTGCATCACCAATCTCTCCATTTATACTAAATTATTCCCACTAGCATGCATCTGCTGTTTACCATAGTCCATCTGGAAGCAATGTTTCCTGACCTCCTCTTTCTCTGTTCCCATTTCTCTGTTCCCTTTCCTGGCCAAACTACAAGGGTTGCCACATCATGCTGTCTACACTCCTCCTAGCTGTTCACTCTTCAAATTCATTGCAGCTTCTCTTCCACCCTCTCCATCTCTACGTAACCGTTCTTGTTAAAGTCTCCAATGACCCCCATGTTTTCTGCTGTCACTGGACCTTCAACAGAGTAGCACTCCTTCATGAAACACTCTTCTTTCTTGGCATCTGTAATACCACTTTATTTTAACCTTTCTCCCATCTCCATACTCCTTTAAAACAAATTCTGAATATGAGCACTTATTACCATCTCCACTGCAGCTTCCCTGCTTCAAAGCATAATCATTTCTTTTCAAAATTTTCATAGTTGCCTTCTAATGAATATCCCTACTCTACTCATAATCCTTATCTGTTAACAGTCTTTTCTCCACTCATCAGCATTAAAATTCCTCATAGCTTTTTGCCTCACTCAATTCAAAATCCAGAGTGATTACCAGGACCCATAAGGCTGTATCCAACCTGGCCTCTGGTTACCTGTCTGGCCTTGTTACCTTTTACTGTCTTCCCCATTCTTTGGGCTCCAGACACACTAGTCTCAGTGATGTTCCCGCAGGTTCCAGGAACCCTCCCATAAAGGAATTTATATCTCCTGTCTCTCAGACTAGAACATTCTTTGCCTGGATATCAGCAAGCTTATTTCCTTCAGTTCTTTGTTCAGATATCACCTTATCACAAAAGACTTTTCTGCCCACCCCAAAATCTTTATTTTTCTTTCACAGCTTTTATAAAAACATGCCATGAAATACACGCATTGTTTATTGTGATTCCCTATACTAGCATGCAAGTTCCAAGAGAGTGGAGACTTGGTCTGTTTTGTTTAGTGCTGATTCCTCAGCTTTTGGAACCGTCTGGTACTTAGTAATTATTTATTGAGTAAATGGTAGATGGAATTTTTTGTTTACTTGCATACTTTTACTGGGTTATTTGCCCCATGACAGCATATCAAAAAACTATATAGCTAATTAAATTATCACAGAGGCTACTGTAAATCCTCAGTATACTTGCTTGATACTTCCATTCAATTTTCTTAGCAGAACTAAACTCAGTATTTCAAAACTAAACTCATTATTCTACACATCAAACTATGTCTTCCTGACTTTACTGTTTCCATTAACTCAGTGCAGTCCTCTCAGTCATGCAAATTTAAATATTTAAGCCTCTTTTTACCTTTTCTTCTTCTTTATTGCTGTATTTACATCAACAGATGCGAAATTTTTAATTATTACTTCTGTAAGGTCACTTCACCTCTGTGTTTCGGTTCCCACTACCACACACTAGTTTAGACTTGTTTGCTAGAATCTGTCTTAATCATCTTCTAATTATTCTCCTGGTCTTCACTTCTGGATGTTTTTGATCATGTTATTAACTAATTAATCACTCTAAATCATAATTTTTATACTCAAATTCTTGTCTATAAATTACCTATTTTGACTGCAGTGAGCATATAATTTATTGTACATAATGAGTACACTTTTCAGAGTAAAAGGGATAGTATTATTAATTACATTGGGACAACAGATATGAACTGGAATTGTCCAAGCAAACCAAAATGTGTGGTCATTTTAACTTCCACAGGGACTGTTGATTGCTAACTCAACAATAATTCCTCCCTTCTTTCTGAAAACAAACAAATTTTTTTTAGCATTTACTCCTCCTAAAAATGATTTAGTGATATAAATTGAATTTTCTTAGCCAACATGGACATTGCATTCCTTTTGTCAGCAATTGATTTAGGAAGGAGCATGTAATCTAATTCTACCCTCTGAAAAGTGAGAGGTAGTTTGTTTTGGGAAAAGAGATTCATGAGAAAGGATTATAGATACATTTCTTATCCTTATGCTGGTTGATGTCTTGTCTGCATGTAATGCCTGAAGCTTCAGTAGCCAGTTTGTGATCAAGAGGTGAGCTAGCGGAAGACAAAGCTGACATCCTAGCCTGTCTGAGATAAAAATGAAAAGAACTTGGTTCTTTAATTATATTATTGAAATGCTCAATTAACCAAAACTATGCGTAGCTTGCATCTAAGAGCAGAGTACTCTTCTGCTAGTGTGAGATAATACATTTTCCTTATTGTTTAAATGAATTAAAGCAGTTTTCATTACTTGCTGCTGAAAGCATTCCATCTGATGCAAGCTGACACATGTCTTCCTCTTTCTTTCTCTCTCTCTCTCTCTCTGGTTTTCAGTATTCTTTAGCTATAGCTACTTCTTCACCTATAGCTTCTTCTTCCTTATTATCTAAAACATGTCTCAGTGCACTCTACTTTTTACGGTAAGACCGGAATCTATTTTTCATATACTTTAATTTTTATAACCACATCTTTGTACAGGTTGCCTTTAGTTTCAGAAATGCCTTCTGTGCATTTTCTGAAAGCTAAAACCCTCCAGAACTACCCATCTCAGATATTATCTCCTCATGAAACTTTGCTGATTCTTGAATTGACTCTTATCCTTGTCTCTTTTAAGCCTATATTGCAATAAATTCGCATTTCTCTCACTACACTGATTCAACCACATTCTACAGTTTTATGCATAATGCTAAATCTTCCACCTATTCATATTCTTCTCTATATGCTTTAAGCCTCCGACATAGAATTTTGCATATTGAGTAAATCATTATTAAAACTGATATTTTGAAAACGTATCACAATGTACAGTTATTAGTGAGTTAAGTAAATTACTGTTTACTAGAATTTGCAAGGTGCCACACTAAGAAAAGTATGTTGCTGTCCTCAACTTAGTATTTTAAAATATAGAATAGGGAAGAAATAAGTGTCTAATAATTAACATTTTTTTGCTTGGCAAACACATGCTACAACTAATACATCTTTTGCACACATCTGCCCTAGATAACTAGTTTTCCAAAGTAATTTATTGACAGGGCATTTCTACAATATATATTGAACACTTTAAAGAGATAAATGGAAGCTTGGCATATAGGATGCCAAAATCAAAACTTCATTCTTTACTGAATTAAAAAGAATAAAGGGGAAGGCTGGGCACAGTAGCTCACACCTGTAATCCCAGCACTTTGGGAAGCTGAGACAGGTGGATCACGAGGTCAGGAGATTGAGACCATCCTGCCCAACATGGTGAAACCCCATCTCTACTAAAAGTACAAAAATTAGCTGGGTGTGGTGGCACATGCCTATAATCCCAGCTACTCGGGAGGCTCAGACAGGAGAATCGCTTGAACCCAGGAGGCAGAGGTTGCAGTGAGCCATGATCACACTACTGCACCCCAGCCTGGTGACACAGTGAGACTCCATCTCAAAAAACAAAAAAATAGAGGGAAAAGACAGAAATAGTATCAGTTTGTGGTTATACTTCTTACTCAGATGAAATGCCTCTGCTTTGGCATGTTAATATTTCATTCAGACTTGAAAGTCTAGTTTTCCTGTTCCAGTTCCTTTATTTTAAAGAACTGAATTTACTAAGAGAGACCAAGGCAGGGAGAGTCAGAAAAGGACTTACATTGATGGAGTGGTTAATGTATGTCCAGGCACCATGCTAAGAACTTTACATATGTCATCTTATTTTATCCTTAGTATAATCCTCCAAGGTAGATATTTTTATCTTCAGAAATCAGAAGTACAGAATAGCGTCCACCAACATAGTTACCAAATGACAGAGCCAAGATTTGAGCCCACCTAATTGGTTAACTAAACCCAGGTCACCTTCACCAAATATGTGAATATCTTAATATTTTCACTTAAAGGTCAAAAGCTATGTTTAGTAATATAGAATGTTCAGGATGTAAATTAAGGAATTCACAAGTTAATAGACGAGGAAAATGTCCATGAATAATAAAAGAAAAAGAAAAATCCAGTAAAACCATAAAGAGTTCAGAAATAAAATACTACAATGTCTGAATTTAGATTCAGGATATGGATAGGTTATGTACAAAGTGAGTGCGGAAAGCACAAGCAAGAGAGTGCAGAGAGGGAGGCAAGGAAATGTGAGATACCAATAAACAGTGCATTAAGAAATAGAAACATCCACGGGCAACTGATGCTTAATTCTGCTAGGAGTCTCTGATGAGTTATGTGGAATGCACTTTAAAATTGCTCCACCTGAGGATTGAGAAGCTGAGATATTTATCTATTCACTTACATTTTTCATTGTTTGAGGGTTATCTCTGGGGGCTGTTATATCCTCAGCACATCAGGGCTTCCCTGCACTACAAGCACATCACTGAGGAAAGTCCTCAGGCAGAGAAGCAGAGACAAAAGCCCTTGCGGTGAGATATTGTCAGACCACACATGCACATGCATGATGCCTGTGCACAGCTCAGAAGGGAAACGGGATGAGCAACAACACAGTCAGCTATGCTTGGGAATGTAAGGGAGTTTAAGGAGTGTTGAGGGAATCAGGGCAGGAATCACAGAGGAGGTAACATTTTGGGTGGATAGAATTGAACTCAACAAAGTTCAACAGCAGGTAAGGAGTAAGAGGCGGGAAGGGGAATTAAGTTTTGCTCAATTTCAGCCTACCCTGACCACCCAATTTAAAATGGCAACACTTTCTTCCCTCTATCCTTCACCACAACTCTTTTTTTTTTTTTTTTGAAACAGAGTCTCACTCTGTCACCCAGTCTAGAGTGCAGTAGCGCGATCTTGGCTCACTGCAACCTCCATCTCCCGGGTTCAAGCAATTCATACCTCAGCTCCCGAAGTAGCTAGGACTACAGGCATGCACCACCATGCCCGGCTAACTATTGTATTTTTAGTAGAGTTGGGGTTTCACCATGTTGGCCAGCCTGGTCTCAAACTCCTGAACTGAAGTGATCTGCCGGCCTTGGCCTCCCAAAATTCTAGGATTACAGGCGTGAGCCACCATGCCAGTCCCTCTCACCACAATTCTGATCCCCCCACTTGATCTACTTGTTTTCCATAGAAATTTCTAGCACACAATATAATTTACTCATTTGTTACATTTATTGTTTTCCGTCTATACCATCTACCACCAGTATAATGTAAGTACTAATAGGGCAGGATGTTCGTCTATTTTGTTCACTGATATATCCTAAGTGCCTAGAAGAGTGTCAGACACTTCAAAGTTGATTAATAAACATTGGTTGAACAAAATTATGAACTTGAGCATTAAGCTTTTCAGTTAGTGGATGGCTATCTAAAGTTTAATGAAGATGAAGTATCTAAAAAGAAAAGGAAGCATGAGAAAAAAAAATGAATGAATGCAGTTTGGTGCCCAGTTGAATCCACTGGACGCCTATGAGACATCCAGTCGTGTTTCTGTGCCCTGAAAAAGAAAGACGAGCAAGGAATCAATGTTTTGTTGGCATTCTGTTTTTGCTGTCTAACTTTATATTCTGCATCATACATCTGGTACATTTTCAAGGATCTTTTTTCTCAGTAAATCATCTATATTTATAGTATTAATATACCCTGGCAGACACAATAATCTCACATTTTCCTGGCATCATCTGTCCTCAAGGACCTTTAAGCTTTTGTGCTGAAAAGTTATTTTTCTTAGGGTTTTGCATTTACTTCTTTAAACTGAGAGCATCTGTCACAGGAGCTGATTCTGCTTGGCAGCTCCCACTCACTCAATAGTGCCCTTAACATCACTACCAAACTCAGAAATCTATTTTTTCTATGTCTTATTTTTCTGACCTAATATGTCATGTGATTCTCCTCTGATCATACACACTGGATGGAACTCTCTGAGCTACAAAGTCGTTAGAAGTGGTCTCTGTTCTTTGACTTTGTGTCATAGGCAGTGTTAAAAGCAATATTATCCTGTAACTAGTACCGGCACTTAGTCCAGTTCTTGGACCAGATATATTAGAAAGGCTCATGTGATAGTCAATGACAAAAACCTTTATCTGCTTCTGCCCAATAAAATGAAATTCACTTATATAGATTACAATAATTTGGAAATTATCCTAATTAGGTTGATGTTTACCTTTGTCCTAATGATAAAGAAATGGTTTGTTAGGCAAATTAATAGAGCAAAACCATTGTGAACAGTATGCTTAAAGTTTATAACTAATTCAAAGAAGAAATTACTTTCAGGCAATCTCAAGTAATTTAAAAGCATCATTTGCATATAAATACCTATGATGATAGGCTAATTACAATTGTTTTTATTTATTCATTGAACCTATTTCCCAAAAGCATTCTCTTAAACTACATTTTTATATTATCTAGTTTCCTTGAAAGTAAAACAAGGAGTGATTTTTTAACCTCTATTTTATTTTAAGTTGAGAGATACATGTGCAGGCTTCTTACACAGGTAAACTTGTGTCATGGGAGTTGGTTGTACAGATTATTTTGCCATCCAGCTATTAAACCCAGTAGATTTCTCACTAATTCTGCTTCTACCCAATGAATGACATTTGCCAGCAGTGTGTTCACCAGTCATGAAGCAACATCATCATATTACAAAGTCAAAAGCCCAGTTAAAAGTCTCAACATTTAAAATTTCCAGATTTTATAGAGTTGTTTTAAAAAAAAAATGAGTAAGCCCTGAAGGCATATCATTTTAGCCAGGCACTGCAGTCCTTTCATGAACTACAGTACATTAAGAAAGAGCCATCTCCATGGTCTAGACATTGGCAAAGTGAGTCTTTGAAGGAACCCTGTGCCCTTAGGAGTTAGAGGAATAAGCATATAAAAAGTGGCACTTTTTGATGAATTTCTCTAAGTGTCTCATTTTCTGATCACTGGTGTTTCCGTTGCTTATTTCACATTGCAAACTCTAGCATCTTTTTAGCCACATAAGAAATGTTAAAATGTACGTGTTATTCATACTGAGTGGCTCTGTTCCTCCTCCAATTATGATTCTGCCTCTGCTTCAGCCAAGAGTCCTCCATATTGTTTGAAGAAAGAACTGGAAAAGCGTCTTTAGTGTTTTCCCTAGTAATCAATGTGATGCTCTTAGTTTTTGTTAACTTTATGGCTAAAACTACATGTGACACTACCCTCTGGTACATAGATTCCCTTGAACGAGCTTTCTACTAAGACCAGTTATTCATATCAGTTTTTCTTTCCCTACAAACCCAATACAGATGGGAAATTGCAAGACATAGTGAAAACAATTATTGACTGGTACATTGGGATAGAATTAGAAAACTGTTAGGCTTGCATAGGGCTGATCAGAATGTGCTATACAATTAGCAAGGCAAATCAGCTGTTTATGCTTGGCATAAATTCACCATTGTGTTGTTACTTCCACCTTTAAGCAGTCCAGAGACTTTCTAGTTCTGTTTCTCCAGAAACATTTCTTGTCTTCTGTAGGGATGTGGGTGGAGATTGGGTACCTGAAAGACGAAAGTTTGGTTGACAACCCGAAGTAATAACTTCTCTTCATGTAGATTTTCAAACCACTTTATTTTCACTTACCCCATTGACTTTATCCTGTTTGATCTTTTCTGGTATCTGATGCTTCTAATTCTTTAGACCTTTTCAAGATGCTATGGAGAAAAAAAGCTACATGCATTTTATGGTATCTCTCTCTACAAACCCTTAGATTTGGATTTCTTCATTCTGATAAATCAAATACTATTGTGCCACCCATTTCCATGTACTAATATTTTAGTTTAAAGTTGTGGACATTATCTAGAGTATGTGTTTAGAGTATGTGTTTTGCTCTTGTTTGTGAGTGACTTTCCATAGAAAAGGAAATTGAAACCTGAAGCTGAGCTTTGTTTTTTTAAATAATGCCTGAAGTTATGAAAATATGAATGAGGAGAATGACATTCCAGGAAGGGAGAGCAATATGGTTTTAATAGATACTAAAAGTATATGTGTGATAGACAGACTAACGTCTCACCCCAAAAGATGCCAATATTCCTAATCTCCAGAACCTGTGAATATATTCTTTAGATGGCAAAAGAGACTTTAAAGATATGATCAACTTGAGGATCTTCAGATAGTCAGATTATCCTGGCTTAGCCAGGTAGGCATGATGTAATCATAAGGGTCATTATAATGGGAAAAGGGAGGCAGAAAGGGAATTGGAGAAGGAAAGGACCAGAGGCAGAGGGCAGACAGGAACGAGACTAAAAAAGCCACACTGCTGGCTTTAAAGATGAAGAAATGGCCCACAGGTCAAGGAATACAGGGGTCTCTAGAAGCTGGAAAAGGCAGGGAACTGGACTCTCCCCTACAGCTTGCAGAAGAAATACAGCCCTGCCAAACCATTAGTAACTTCTGACCTCCAGGATTGTACAAGAATACGTATTTGTTGTTTGTTTGAGCGCCTACGTTTGTGGTAATTCTTAACAAAAATAATAGAAAACTACAGTACTAGGTACGACAGAGAGAGAATATAGGGGGAAAGGGTGAATAAATAGTGAGGTGAAAGGCAGTGAAGGGGCTGGTATGACAAGTTAAGGAACGCAAATCTTATCCTGAATGACAGTAATGACCATTTAAAGATTTTAAGTGGAAGGATTTTATAATTAGTTGGTTTTTTTTGGTTGTTCGTTTTTACTTTAAGACAGTCACTCTAACAATAATTTGGATGGCAGATAAACTGGAAGGGCCAAAACCAGAAGTTGGTAAATCAGTTGGGAAACGATCCATAATCTAGTCACGAAATGCTATATTTACAGGAAGACATAGAAGACCTTAACGGAATGATACAAGTCATGATACTGAATCATAATAAAAAGTCTGCCAACAAAGCCTAGAATTCCATGGTTTTACTGATAATTATACCAAACTTTTAAAGAAGCATATCAATTCTTCTCAAACTATTCCAAGAAATTAAAGAGAATGGAATTTTTCACAACTCATTTTATAAGGCCAGCGTTACTCTGATACCAAAACCAGAAAACAACAAAAGAGCAATAATGACAACAATTACAGGCCAAAATGTCTAATGAACATACATGCAAAACTCTTCAATAAAATACTAGCAAACTGAATCCAACAAGACATCAAAAAGATTACACGATGTGATAAAGTAGGACTTATCCCAGCAATGCAAGAATGGTTTAACATATTCAAATCAATAAATGTGATATACCATATCAACAGAATGAAGAAAAAAACATAAGATTACTCAGTAGATGCAGTAAAAGCATTTCATAAAATTTAACATATCTTCATGATAAAAACTCTCAACAATTAGATATAGAAGGAACATACTCAACACAGTAAAGGCCATATATGACAAACCCACAGCCAACATCCTACTAAATGGCGGAAAATAAAATCCTTTCCTCTAAAAATTGGAACAAGACAAGGATGCTCATTTTTGCTACTCTTATTCAACATATACTATAAGTTCTAGCCAGAGCAATTAGGCACAAGAAAGCAATGAAGGGTATCCAAACTGGAAAAGAGGAAGTCAAACTGTCTCTTGTCTCAGATGACATAATTTTATATATAGAGATACCTGAAGACTTCACCAGAAAACTCTAAGAACTGATGAAGGAATTTAGTAAAATTTCAGGATACAAAATTAACATATAAAAACCAATAGTGTTCCTGTACACCAATAATTCACTAGCTGAAAAATAAAAGTAAAAAGCAATCCCATTTACAATAGCTACAAAAAATACCTAATTAAGGAGGTAAAAATATATCTACAAAGAAAACTATAAAACACTGATTTAAAAATTGAAGGAGACACAAAAAATGAAAAGATATCTTATGTCCATGGAGTGAATTAATATTTTTAAAATCACCATACTACCCAAAGCAATCTACAGATTCAATGCAATTGCTATCAAAATACCAATGACATTCTTCACAGAAATAGAAAAATCCTAAAATTTGCAAATAACCACAAAAGACCCTGAATAGTCAAAGAAATCCTTAGCAAAAAAATACAAAGATGGAGGCATCACAGTACCTGATTTCAAAATTGTTATATATAATAATGATACATAACTTTATTTTATAAAGTTATCATTGCTTAATAAGACTCATAGGCCAATGCAACAGAATAGAGAACCCAGAAATAAATTTATGTATTTAAAGCTAACTCTTTTTTGACAAAGGTGCCAAGAGCGTACATTGGGGAAAAGACACCTTCTTTAAAAAATGGTACTGGGAAAGCTGAATTTCCACATGTAGAAGAATGTTTCTAGACCCTTATGTCTCACCATAATTAAAAATGAACTCAAAATGGATTAAAGATTTAAACATAAGACACAAAATTGGCCAGGCGCAGTGGCTCATGCCTGTAATCCCAGCACTTTGGGAGGCCGAGGCGGGTGGATCACGAGGTCAAGAGATCGAGACCATCCTGGTCAACATGGTGAAACCCCGTCTCTACTAAAAATACAAAAAATTAGCTGAGCATGGTGGCGCGTGCCTGTAATCCCAGCTACTCAGGAGGCTGAGGCAGGAGAATTGCCTGAACCCAGGAGGCGGAGGTTGCGGTGAGCCGAGATGGCACTATTGCTCTCCAGCCTGTGTAACAAGAGCGAAACTCCATCTCAAAAAAAAAAAAAAAGACACAAAATTATAAAACTAATAGAAGAAAACAGAGAAAATGCTTCTGGACATTGATCTAGGAAAAATTTTTATGGCTAAGACTTGAAAAAGAACAGACAATAAAAACAAAAAGGCAAATGGGACTATATCAAATGTACAAACTTGCAAAAGAAACAACCAACAGAGAGAAGAGACAACTGGTAAATGGAAGAAAATATTTGCAAACTATTCATATGACAAGTGACTAATATCCAGAATATACAGGGAACTTGAACAACTTAACAGAAAAAGAAAACTCGCACAATTATTTTTACAAAATGGGCAAAGTATCTGAATAGACATTTCTCAAAAGACATATAAATGGCCAAAAAGTGTATGAAAAAAATGCTAGACATCACTAATCATCAGGGAAATGCAAATCAAAATGACAATAAGATATAATCTCACTCCAGCTAAAATTATTATTATCAAAAAGACAAAAAATGCTGGAGAAGCTGCAGGGAAAATGAAACTCTCATACCTTGGTGATGGCAATATAAATTAGTACATCTATTATGAAAAACAGTATGAAGATTTCTCAAAAAGCTAAAAATAGAACTACCATATGACTCAGCAATTCCACTAGGTATTTATCCAAAGGAAGGCAGATCAGTATACCAAAGAGGCACCTATTCTCATGCTTAGAGCAGCACTGTTCACAGTACCAAGATATGGAAGCAACCTAAGTGCCTATCAACAAATGGCAATGTGGTGTATATACAGAATGAAATACTACTCCACCACTAAAAAGAATGAAATTCTGTCGTTTGTGGCAACATAAATGAGCCTGGAGGGCGTTATCTTAAATGAAATGCCAGGCACAGAAAAATAAATACCACATGTTCTCATTCATATGTGGGACCTAAAAAAAAAAAAAAGTAGAGAGCAGAGTTATGGTTATTAGAAGGGTGAGGGGAGGAGGGGAGGGGAGGATAGGAAGAAGTTGGTTAACAGATACAAAGTTACAGCTAGACTGAAGGAATAAGTTTTAGTGTTCTGTAGCACAGTATGGTAAACAGTTAACAACAATTGAGTATATATTTTCAAAAAGCTAAGAGATTTTTGAATGTTTCCAACACAAAAAAATAATTAATGTCCAAGGTAACGGATGTGCTAATTATCATGATTTGATCTTTGCTCCTTGTATACCTGCATCAAAATATAGCTCTGTATCCTATAAATATGTACAATTATTTATGTCAAATAAAAATAAAAGAAAAAAAAAGGAATGCTATGTTCAAATGGAGAAAAGGTACTAAAGATACACTAAGGAAGTAAAATAACTGAATAGATACGAAATCCTAAAGAAAAGCAAGTTTCTAAATGACTAAAATCTGTCATTGGGAGGATACCTTTAATTTTTCTTAAAAATAAAAAATAGAATAAAAGGATTGGATTTGTTAGAAGTAGGAGGTCAATTTTAGATATTGTTCAATTTTAGATATTCCATTTTTGAGGTGTCTAAAGGCTCCCAGTTAGAAAGATGTTCAATAGAGTTGGATACGTGGGAAATGAATTAGGCTTTACAAAAACCAAAGATATAAAATGACAAAAAGAGGGATTAAAAAATAATTTATAGAAAGTTCCCACATATCTTTTAACCTCATTTATACTTACGAATTTAACTAATGTTAATAAACTTAAGGTTCCAAATATATATCTCTAGTCCTTATAATTTACCCGAGCTTTGATCCCTACTTAACCATTTTCTGGAAAACACTGCTCTGACATTTAGAGGTATATGACATCTTATATTTTATCTGTCCTGGTTAACAGCACTACCACATCACCACTTCAGTATCGGAAAAGTCAATGTCATTTTCAACTCCTGCTCTCTCATTCTGTTATCAAATCTACCATGAATTCCTTTCAATTTTACTTCTCAAGTATCTCTGAAATGTAATCCATCTACTCTATCTCCACTGCCATTTCTTTGGTTCAGATCCATATAACATCCTCCTACTCCTTAATGAACATGTTTGCTTTCCAACTGATTCACTGCACTTGTAGGTAAGGGATTTGATGATATCATGGCCCCAACATGGTGTTTAGCATCACTTCTCCACAGAGCATGTCTGAGGCAGGAAAGGACCACCTGGTCTTCTCCCCTCTAATCAGAGGGCAAATGCCTTCGTAGAAGCCCTGCTCCTCCAAGCACCTTCTTGGCCAGAAACAAGTCCCCTACTTACTCCTTCACCAACCACTGAAATAGGGAAGTGTGTAGACTAATCATGGTTAATGTTGTTAACTTAGCATGCTGCCTACTAAATAAAATCAGCCTTCTTTAAATAAAAGGAGAAAGGGGGGTGTGGATAAGACCACAGTTATTAGGCAACCAAAATCTGCTGTATCCAGAAATCATGAAATAGCAAGATGGTAGCATTAGTCCAGACTTTAAAGAAAGAGAGAGAGGGAGGGAGAGAGGGAGAGAGAAATGCTAAAATACAATAGTTAGACAGTGACGTGTATCTCTTTATTTATAAGAATGTTTATTCAATATACACTCTGAAAGACACTTTTATATTGCTGAAAAATAGGTGTATTGAGTTCCTAACAATTATATTTACACAAAAACACAGAGGAATGGATCAAGATAGTAATATAATTTTTTATGTTGAAACACGAGAAAGGACAAACACACACCCAGGGTTTGAATCTAAGCTCACCAAAATATAGACACCACCATTCATCTCATGGCATACATCCAAAGGTCAGGCATAGTGCATACAAATAATTACTTGATCTCCATATGACTAGTCACACACTTTGTATTTGTTTTAGAAACATAACCTAGCACATCCTGATTTGTGTTTATGTACACTGCTACCATCTGCCCATTTAGTGGCAAAACAGCAATTATAAACCAATGACCAATGGGATCCAAATAAAGGATAGATGGAGCACAGTGAAAATGGGAGAAAATTTCATGGCTTTTAAAAATTCAGGTTTCAAATGTATCATTACTGTGGTACATTCTGAATGTTACCAGCCTCTATAATAGTTTCTTTACTTGACTCTAAGCTGGAACTCAATTTATCTTTCTCAGCAATGTGCTACCTTGTTAATTATTTTACTTTTATATAAAACATTGAATGTGTTAAACATTTTTGTATGTCAATTGTAAATAACAGTAAACAACTATTATACCAAAAGGTTAAGTTTTTTATTGCAAGTTTACAGTACAATCCACCAAATGTCTATTGCCCATGATCATTTTTCTTTATAAACATTTCTCTCAGGTTTGTCTATTCTAGAATTTATGCTGATAATGAGCTTTTGAATACTGATTTTATATGACACAGGGTCATATTTTAAAGCTTTTTATCAAAATAATGGGAGACGTAATTTTAAATACATCTCATCAATACAGTTGTCTTTAATCTCTGGGGATAAATAGTGACAAATGAGGCTTAGTTTTTGACTTGTTTATCTGCTGCTGAAACAGACTGGGTGTTTTAATGGAGCTTTTAAGTGGATAATAGGTATGCAGTGAGCATTCTGAGGTGTGATAATGAGATCTATGTATGGATGCAGCACTATATTTTTCACTGTTTCTGCACAAGAAAGTGTTAGCAATTTATTAAAGAATCAGAAGTCTATTTACATGGCTACTGGGATGTGTGCTTAATTTCCTTATGCATTTAAATATCCCTATTTTCACACCCACTACAACCATTATTTAGTTTGTAGATTCATTAAACTGTACAATGTGTACTTAATAACTGCCAAAGAAATCATGTCAAATTAGGTGTGGATTTTTATTGCTTAAAAAAAGAAAAGCACACAATAATGCAACATGCTCAAAAATGTTTGAATCACAAAATGGTTATGAGGACAAAACACTTTGGATAAAAATCTTTCATCCAAGCCTTCAAATTCATACATTTAATATGAATGTACTCCAATTACAGGAAACACTAGCTATGATTTCAGCAGTGGTTTGATGAAACCAAAATGGATTCTCTCATTGCTGAAATGTGACAGATCTCATAAATGACTACAGCCTGAATACAGGAGTCATGAAATTCTGGTCAATAAGCACACATTCTTACCCTTGCAAATCTCAATGTAGTTAGTGCAAAAGAAAGAGAGTAAGCAGAGGTAAAAGTGAAAGGTTAGGTGCCTTAACAATAAAGCATCTGATTTCTTAAGAAAATCAACAACTGATTTCCTGCAAATAAGCTAGTGGGAAAGCATATATAAAAATGAGGAACTTTATGACGCCTTATATTACATTTCCTGGTATATGTACCCTGTAGATTACAGGAATGTGGTTTTAAGGAAACAGCATGGACTTTGGTGAAGACAACTCTGGACCTATCCTACATCTGGAACTTCCTAGCCATACAATTGTGGCCAGAACATGTATCATCTTTGTTCTCAGTTGCCTCATTATTAAAATGTGTTCTGGGGTGCACTTCTGATTCTAATGATGAGCTGACTTCATGAGTCTTATGGAGTCAAGATATTCTGAAGGGCCCTCTGAAGCAAGTAAACAACTAGATGTTGTCTGTATTTATACACTTTCTAAGGCATCGTTAGACTTATAAGAAAAAAGAAAATATTAGTAACCACCCTTAATTGTTTTTAATAGTGCTAAAACCAAAATGTTTGGTTGGCCCTATGCAAATTCAAGTAACAGAACTGCTATTGGAAGACTAGACCTTACATCAGCTATGAAGTGGGAAGGCTGAAACTAAGAATCTTGTATTAGGTTAAGAATTTTCAAAGAAGATTAAGATGGCCACACATTGGATTGTGGCATCAGGCTTCTGGCCAGAGCAAGTGTAGATCTTTCTGAAGGAAGGCACATCAGATAAAGGTCTCAGGATTTCCATAAACCAAGATAAAACAACTATGAGCTCACACACAAAGATAACAAAATAGAAAGCTGCTTCTGCAACTATAAGAGCAGTTGGAAAAGAAAGCCTCGTGGGGGTGGATTAGTAAAGAAAACAACTTCAAACTCATTTTGAGGCCAGCATTATGTTTGTAATAAAACCAGAAAAAGACAACACAAGAAAAAAAATTATAAACTGATACCCCTGAACACTGACTAAAAAATCCTTTATAAAACATTAGAAAATTAAATTCAACAATATATTATTTATATATATGTATTTATATATATTATATAAATATGTATTTATATATTTTACATATATATTATAATATATTTTTATATATTATATTATGATATATATTTATATATTGATATATATTTTTATATATTATATTATAATACATATATTTATATATTATATATATATTAAATCTACCATATATTATATATACGTAAAGGATAATACATCATGTGCAAATGGGTGGTCATATTAACAGACTGAGTGAGAAAATTCATATGATTATCTCCATAGACATAGACAAAACATTTGTCAAAATTCAGCATTTATTTATGATTCAAACATATTAAATTAGAAATAGGAAGATGTTTTCTTAACAGGATAAAGGACATCTCTTTTTTAATAAGACCTATAGCTAACTTCAAACTTACAGCTAACTTCAAACTTAATGCTAAGAGGCTGAACGTTTTCCCTAAGCTTGGGAAGGAGGCAAAGATGTACTCTTATCTCCCCTAATCAATACAGTACTGTTAATATCCACTAGTGCAATAAAACAAGAAATTAAAACAAAAGCCTTACAGATTAGATAGGAAAACTGTCTGTATTCACAGAGGACATGCTTACCTATGTGGCAAATTTCAGAGAATCTACAAAAATCACTCCAAAAACATGAATGAGTTTAGCAAGGTTGCACAATACAACATCTACATGAAGTCAATCACATTTCCAAATACTAGCAATAAAAGCTCAGAATTTGAGATTAAAAAAATCATTTAAAACAGTATTGAAGGAAAAAAATGAAATAAAAATATAAGAAGGTATTTCTAGAATTTATATACTGAAAAACATAAAATTCTGATGGAGTAGATCAAGTAATACAGATATAAATGGTAGACATACCATATTTATGAATTGGAAGATTCAATATAGTTAACATGTCACTTCACCCCAATTGTATCTCTAGTTTCAATACAATCACAAACAAAATTTAAATAAGCTAATGCCCCTCAAAATTTCAACATCAAAATAAAATGTATAAACAAACTAATTCTAAAATGCATATGGAAACGCGAAAGCACTACAATGGCCTAGTAAATTTTGAAAAGAAGAATACAGTTGGTGGACCCACGCTACTCAATTTCAAAATTTAGTAAAAAGCTACAAAATCTGGACAGTTTGTTGTGATTAAAGGATAGACTGTAGGTCAATGGAACATAATAAAGATGCCAGCAATAGATCACACACAAATGACAAACTTATTTTGACAAAATGCAAAGAAAATTCAATGGGGGGAAAAATGTAAAGTCTGTAGTGTAATTTGTTAAGTTATAGCAGATAAGAAATATGAAAACATAAAACAGAGGTTAGAGAATAGGATGAGAGGTCTACCATACGCCCAATCACAATTGCAGAAGAGATTAGAGGAAATGGTGAGAACAAATATATGAAAAGTTAATAGCATTTTATACTTAGAAAAAATATGAATCTACAAATATAGAAAAATCTATTATAAATATCAGCAAGCTAAGTCAAAAGACACCTACTTGGTAGTAAAACTAGATGATATTAAATTAAAAAGAGGTTGTCTTCAAAGCAGCCAGAGTTAAAAGGTCTTACTAAGGAACAATTTGTTTGATATAAAATCTCTTGACTGTGACAATGGAAGCAAAAAAACAGAACAATTTCTTGAATGTTAATTATTAAGAAAAAAAATGGCTCTGAGACTATCTAGTTGACATAACTGGCTGCCAGTCATTTAATTCCATGATGCAGCAACAAATTATTCTTCTGAAACTGCAGATTGTAACAACAAAGCTTTATTTTTTGCCTGTATTACATACAGGCCTAGTAAGCCATCAATGCACTGGCTCTGGATCACGTTTTGTCTTTATAGCATCTAGACTATTGGAGTAATCTCAATATGGAACATGCATTTCTCACAACAGGAAAGGAACAAGGGTAAAATAATGTAATGACCCTTAAAGCTTCTGCAAGACCTGGCACACATCACTTCTGCTCCCATATCTATGGGCCAACATAAGTCTTGAAGACAAGATGGATATCCATGTGGAAGGGAAGTGTACTCCTCCCACAGAGAGAGACAGCAAATTATATGGCAATGAGCAGGGATATAAAGTGTTCTTATAAGGAGGGGAGCAAATAATTAGGAAGAATAATACAGTGTGTTACAATTCAGTATTGTGTACCTAGACAGTTTGTATCTTTTAAGACTAAGGCAAAATAAATCATTTTCAGATAAATAAAAGTGAAAGATTTTGCCACTCACGAATCTTCACAAAAGAAAGTTCTGAGGATTCTGAAGGGAAGGGAAATATACTATGCAGCCAAAAAAAAAAGGATGAGTTCATGTCCTTTGCAGGGACATGGATAAAGCTGAAAACCATCATTCTCAGCAAACTGACACAAGAACAGAAAACCAAACCCTACATGTTCTCACTCATAAATGGGTGTTGAACAATGAGAACGCATGGACACAGGGAGGGGAACATCACACACAGGGGCCTGTCAGGGAGTGGGGGGCTAGGGGAGGGATAGCAGGGGGTGGGGGTTTGGGGAGAGCTAACATTAGGAGAAATACTTAATGTAGATGACGGGGGGATGGATGCAGCAAATCACCATGGCACGTGTATACCTATGTAACAAGCCTGCATGTTCTGCACATGTACCCCAGAACTTAAATTATAATAATAAGATCTAAAATGCAAAAATGAATGGTAAACAAATAAATTTAGATACGTAACAAAATCTAACATTATAAAAAGCAATAAAAAGTCTAAATTGTAGTATGAAAACAAAACAATAGAGTTTGTGTGTGTGTGTGTGTCTGTGTGTCTGTGTGTGTGTGTCTGTATGTGTGTGTGAGCAAATCTAGAAAAGATCATTCTTTGCTGACTTCCGTGAATCCCATCTCTTCTATCTTCTCTCAGTATGTACCTCAAACCCCTAGCTTCACTAGCTAATTCCTAGTCTACTAATTATTTTAGGATTTTTTCTAATTTCTAATCTAATTTTTTTTTTTTTTTTTTGAGACGGAGTTTCGCTCTTGTTACCCAGGCTGGAGTGCAATGGCACGATCTCGGCTCACCGCAACCTCCGCCTCCTGGGTTCAGGAAATTCTCCTGCCTCAGCCTCCTGAGTAGCTGGGATTACAGGCACACGCCACCATGCCCAGCTAATTTTTTTGTATGTTTAGTAGAGATAGGGTTTCACCATGTTGACCAGGATGGTCTCGATCTCTTGACCTCGTGATCCACCCGCCTCAGCCTCCCAAAGTGCTGGGATTACAGGCGTGAGCCACCGTGCCCGGCCATTCTAATCTAATTTTTAAAAACCATTTAAGATTAACCCCATTCACAGTCTAGGTTGGATTGTTTTACTGTGTCTAGCACTCTGCCATAGTACCCTATTATAAAAAATTATCAAACTGGGCTGTTATTGTCTATTCATTACTCTGTCTTTCACACTAAAGTGTAGATCAAGATCTTTGGCATTTTTATGATGCATTTCATGCATTTAGCACAATGATTGTAGACTCCCAAATAAATATTTATTGAATGACAGGAGGAACTAAATGTAGGATAAAAAGATACTCTTTTTCTTTTGCAGTTGAATGTTTTTAACATTTATTAATATCTCTCTAAGGGGTAGCAAATGACATTTATTGTTTTATACACTTCCAGTGAATTCAGTTATGTTCACTAATTTGTAGGTTGTCATAACTTTTCCTGAGAAGCAGAGAAAAGGGAAATTACTATCAGTTTATAGATAAGATCACTGAAGCTCAAAGCAGGTAATATCTCTTTCGTAAGTCAGTGCTACCTTAAGAAATCTCTTTTTAGAAAATCAACATTCAGTACATAAACATGATTCTTTCAAAGGCTCAAAACTATAGCTCTTTATGAAGCATAAATAGAAAAAAAAAAGCTCTATAATTATTATAAAAAATCATACAACTTAAGGTGAAATGCAAATGACATCATTAGGTAAAATCTGTAAAGCTAGTATTATTGAAAAACAAGTGTTTTCATTTGTCAAAAATATAACTCACAGGACTGAAAACACTGTTTTCCAGAATTTTTTTTCTCTTCTTTCTCTGTCCAAATGTACTGAAGTGTTGAGAAACTGGTGAATAATTGTTTTATCATTCATTCTAAACTCTACCCTGTACAGACCGCATACATTCAAGCCAATTAGCCTCATAAAATTAATTTTAGATTGATATTGGTTTACTGTTTCAAGAACATTTAATTGAATATTTTAAATAAGACAGACAAAACATTTTTATGAATAGGTAATAACACTGGTATTAGTAAACCATAAAAAATCAACCTGCATAGGTGTTTCCAAGGTCTGACCTGAGAGTAATAGTTACATTTTATGAATTTACCATTTTCTTTTCTATTTGCAGCACAAGAAACATTATATAACAATGAAAGAAATAAATAACAAAGAAAAATATCTCACAATCCCAACTCACTAACAAATTCTTTGTTTTCATTTTTTATGTTCTTTGGATCATAAGGAAGCATGTTTTATGTGTTTGAAAGTGTAGTGTTCATTTTAATGTTTTTTTCACTTGACATTATGTTATAAACATTTTTTACATTGTTATTTTCCACAATAAGTTTTTTAATTAATGGTTTATAGTCTACAAACTGATATTCTGTTGTTTACTGAACCATTTCTTAGTTTTCAAACATTAAGCTGCTTTCAATTTTTTTACTACTATAAATGAGTTAATAATGAGTATTTTTACATGTGATTTTTCCTTTTTCCCTAAATATAATACGAAGTCTCAATAATAGCAATAACAGATTTAAAAAAAATGAACAATTTCAAGTTTTTGCTATTTTGCTTTTAAAAGATGACTACAATTTTTACTCTCAGTAGTTTATATGAATGCACCAATTTCAACACAAGCTCACTTGTACATATATGCTAATTTAATAATTGTAAAATAATACATCATTTGACTTTACATCTTTAATAAATAATCACATTAAAGTTTGTGCCAGGGCCGGGCGCGGTGGCTCACGCCTGTAATCCCAGCACTTTGGGAGGCCGAGGCGGGTGGATCACAAGGTCAAGAGATCGAGACCATCCCGGTCAACATGGTGAAACCCCATCTCTACTAAAAATACAAAAAAATTAGCTGGGCATGGTGGCGCGTGCCTGTAATCCCAGCTACTCAGGAGGCTGAGGCAGGAGAATTTCCTGAACCCAGGAGGCGGACGTTGCGGTGAGCCGAGATTGCGCCATTGCACTCCAGCCTGGGTAACAAGAGCGAAACTCCGTCTCAGGAAAAAAAAAAAAGTTTGTGCCCTAAGTGGTTGTTTTATGTAAACTAATTGTCGCCCTGATATAAGGACTCTTCAGACAATGAGGTCACAAAAGAAGCTGGTAATCCTCTGGGGGAGAAATGATCCTACCCTCCTTAAGCCACTTTTCAATTGCTGTTTCATTCTTCAATTATGTCTGAAAGGGAGTTGTATTATGCTTTATTCCTACCACAAAATCACTAATTCAGTATGTTCTGATGTTGGAACATGATGTATGTCATTTTGCATCGCACCTTACAGAGAAAGTAGGGATACCAGTTCAGATAGGGAGGGGTAGCTGTAGTCTCCATAATTGTATAATTACATCATTATTTCTATTTGACAAATAATCATCTAAGAAATCATATAAGTAAAATATGAAAAAATCTCTGCACTTAAGAGTACCGTTGAACTTATTCATAATTGCGTCTAGCTTTAAGGTCAGGATTAACCCTTAGATTCTCAGGGGACATTTTAAACGTATTTTGTAAAGATTGCTACTATGTGTTTAGTTCCTGCTACATGCCAGACACTTCTACACACGGTATAGCTAATTATCCCAGCAATCCTATAAAATAAATGTTCATCATCTCCATTTTACAGGTAAAGAAATTGACACTCAGAGGCTAAGTACCTTGCCCAGGTCCACTCAGTACACTCCTAGGCTGAATTTCATGTTTAATGTTTTCTCTCTTTAACATCGGTGATCTTTCACTTATTTGATTATTTAATTCAAAGGTTAAGTATATTCTCTTCTCTAAAATTCTCAATTTTCTATTGTAAATTATACTTTGACAGCAATATATTTTAACCCAGAACATGAATAAACTATGAGTCATTAAAATGCTCAACCGATAATAGTTTCTGATCTCAAACTAAGAAAGTTTTCTCTTTATATAAATTTTCACCTGGATGAAAGAAATCTCGGAGTGAATAAAATTCACTTTCTGAGCCCAATGCTGTGTTATACCAACTGTGCTTCTCCGTATAATAGGCTCATTTGCCATTCTTTGAACTTGATTTTTACCTTCTTACTTCTGCACCTAAGCTCATTTTCAACTGCAAATCTCCTTCTCCAGTTATCAAGGGACCAATCCAAAGGGCACCTTCCTTATGATAGCTTTCTTATTCACTTCAAAGTAACTCGTCTCTCTCTGGAACAGCTATAAGACTTTATTCTATGTTCTTCTACATCATTATTTGTATTCTATGCAGTAAATGGAAAGAACATGGGCTTTAAAGTTGTCTAGGTGTGACTCGATACTCTGCTGTAGTCTAAATTTTCACTTTCTTAATATCAATGTGTCAGCTATTTCTGTGTAACAAAACACCCCAAAACTTAGTGGCTTGAAACAATAAGCATTTCTTATTGCTCTTAAATCTATGAGTAAGCTAAGTGGTTGGCTGGCAGTAAGATGATCCAGGATGGTCTCAGCTAGGACCAGCTGAGCTCTTTTCCATGTAATTTATCAGTTTCCAACAAGACAGCCTTAGTTTTTTCCATGGGGAAGTGACAGAGTTTCAAGAGAAAACAAGTGGAAGACCTCTTAGGGCCTAGAGAGAGAGACAGAGAGAGAGAGAGAGAGACTCACTTCTTCCTCCACATTCTCTAATCACGAGGGTAGCTCAAATTCAAGTGGTAGGAGAACAGTCTCCACCTCTTGATGGGAGAAACTGTCAAAATCAGCATAATGGAGTATCTACATTTCAAAGTTATCATAAAATCAATAGGAAATTTTATTACAAAGTCCTTAGCAAATGTTTTAATATAACCTATACTCAATATATGCTAAATTATATATCCCTTATGGATCTTTGCCCCTCATATCGTATGTATAGTAGGTTTATAAGCAATACCAAAAGAATGGATTATAGAAATATGTATTTTGGAATACTCTTTGAAAACAGACTTTGAAAAACATTTTAATACAAATATGCAATTAAATAGGGACATTACTTCCTGAAAATTATAATTAATTCAAGTTCTAGAACATATATAGAAAATAAATATTGATGCTAAAAGCCAAGCCAAATTTAACCATTTTTCTTCAAAGTCCTCAGTATCTCAATTTATATTTTTGTGTCATATAAAAAGTGGGAATTTTAAAAGGAGGTACCTGATCATACTCAATATATAATTTGTGCAGGGCCCTTATTTTTGGCAATAGATTTTATTTTATGGGAGTAAAATAAAGTACATAAATTCTGCATTACATGAGGGAAAAAATCAGTATAACTAGTCATGCAGGCTTCAAGGATTTTTACTGTAATAGAAATCCATAGAAACATAACACCTTTGAACTTCACTGCCTCAGTGTGTCTTAGACAGACATGGTGAGAATGCATTCCCATGAGTTTTACTTTCTGAAGTAAAACTCATACAGTGTTTAGTAGCCGAACAAATGTACTGATTTTATTTACAGTTTTAGAAGCCACCTTTTCTTTTCAAAGAGCCTTTAAATAATAACCTGCCTCAACCAAATGTCCATTTTAGAAATGGATAAGTTAGGGCAAATTGAATATACCTGTGTTTTATATGCAGTAAAACTCAGTTTGGATTTGAGTCATGTAAAAATTGTTATGATTTCTCTTATTAAATTCATTCAATGAAAGAATAAAATCCCCTATAATAATGTAACCCATAACTTCCCTGACTAACCTAGTACATATTCATATGTTTCTACAGAACCCTGAGGTCGTGCTTTAGTGTTTCCAACATTTGATTGGTAATTTATCTTTTACTCAAGGCAATTTTTATACATATTTTTTTAAAAGCACCCAAGCTTGAATATGCTATATAGAACATTAAAGCTTTTTAAATCAATGTTTTAAAATTACAAAATAGTTCAGAAAACTCAGACCACAACATAGAGTAATATAATGAAAATTATGTGCCTAGCCCCTATGTTTATCATATTGTCATATTATTCCACACTCGCTGTAGTTATAGTTACAGTATAAAACTCTTTATTTCCATTATCTTTGTTCTCACTCAGTTATAGTCGGGTCTCATTAATTCAAAGTTTGTTATTTACAGTTAAGTTTTCTAATATTTCTATATTTTTATTCATGTGTAAACAATATATATTATGATTTTTCAGAATTTTTAACTATTTACATGCTATCTTAGTACAGGTATTATTTTTAAATTGCTTTGTTTGATTCAACATTATATATGTATGCTTCATTCCTACTAACATATGCGTTGCTCTAGTTTACTTTTACTGCACGATTTTTACAGCATTCTATTTTATGACTATATCAACACAGTTTATTTATTTATTCTTCTGTTGATGGACACTTCAAATATTTTCAATTATTCTCTTTTTCAAACAATGCTGCCATAAACAGCCTTGAACATAGTGTTCTTTTTGCATATAGAAGAGTTTCTCTGATAGAAAAAGAGCTGCTGAATTGCAGGGAATATTCATCTTCAAGTATAATAGATATTTACAGTGTACATATCACTGTAAATGTGTCCACTTACAATGAAGTGTATCAATGTACAGTTCACTATCTGTGTATCAAGGTTATATATTTTTCTTTCTAAAAGAGGTTATGTACTTTCTTGTGATCATGTAATGGCACCTATAACCTATTGTGATTCTTTTTTCCTCTGGATTCAGACGTCATTATAGTATTCAACTATGGCAACTGCTAGACTCTCTCCTCATCAACATTATGGGTCATGGTTATACAATAGGGAAGAAATCATATCAGTTCTTTGGGCATAGTTTGCAGCAAGGAAGGCATTTATTTTGTGGAAGGTAGAAATCAGGAATGTTAGATTGGGCACTTCTCTGTTGCCATATGGGGGGAATGTTTAATTAGGTAAAGACTGACTGTATCCAAGTAAATCCTCTGCAAATAGGCATACAGACCTCACAGGGCAAGGCTCTCCATATTTTGTAAACTGGGAATCAACAGTTAAACGTGTTTACCCCTCCACCCCTAAATCCTCCTGGAAAGCCTATACATTGAGAAGCTCATCTTGTCTTTGGAATAAGACATCTTTGGTCTTTGATATATTACAGCTCAGGATCTAGCAATTTTTGTCCTGCTTTCCCAATCTACCAAAAATGATAAGCCTATTGGTGCCTACTGCTCTGATTCTGATTTTCCATATAGCATCATGTTTTCATGATATGTTAGCAAGACAATAACCTCTCCAATTCCCAGATGCTTCATTTATTTACAAGGAAGGTAACTGGGAATAAGGAAGGAAATATATTTTCACCACACAGCTAGAATGCAGCAAAACATAGAATGCAACCTACTCTTGCTTTTTAGTAAAATGTTCTTTGTACTGTACAATTTATCCAAAATGATTCCCTTTCATTTCTCTAGATTTTCCTCTGAGATTTTTGTCAGTATTTGCTAGTCAAAATTGGATTTTGTAATGTATTCCTAGAAATAATGTTATATAAACATGAACTTTAGTCTCAACATTATATAGGTCTTCTGCATGCAGTATTCTCTCCAGGGAAATACTACGTTTCTCTTGTCGAGACTTACAGCTGCAGAAGTTCTAAGTAGAAGTGGACTCTCAAAAAGTTGATGAATATTCTCAATTCCCAAATGAAACAAAAGTGAAAAATAAAATATAAAGAGGTTAAGTTACTTGCCCAGTGCCAAGCTTCTAAGTGGCAGAATCACTGTCATATTTTTTCCTGATTATAACAGTAAAGAATAAAATAAAAACCCACCACAAAGTCCTATCACACAGAGGTAGCTACTATTAAAATATAATTGTATATTTCTCCAATTGTGTCCATTAAGAGAATCAATAAATACATTAATTGCAGCATTTATTTGATACCACAATAATTATTACCGTTCTTTTGGGCTTAAATTCAATTTGAGTATGTATTAGATGTGTGCCCTTGGGCAGGTTAATTAATTTATCTGGGCATCAGTTTCCCCATAAATCGGAGAAAATAGTAGAGCTATTTTCATGATTAGATGTCATAATGCATGATAACATCGCCTTCCAGTAATCAATGTTTAGTGAAGCATAGCTAAATTATTCTGCCCAAATAAGTGAATACATAGTTAGTGCTTCATTATAAAAGGAAACATGTACTTTTATATTTTATAGGCATTCTTATGTACCATATACATACATATATGCACACACATATACACACTCTAATTTTTATTTTAAAATGAGAATTGTGTAGGAATAATTTTGTATTTTTCTCCCCTTTTAAAACAAGAGACCTATCAGATCAATCAGAAACTTGAGTTATGTTGACCATAATTTTATACTAGTAATTGGCATCCTACTGGGCAAAAACACAAAAATTGTCAAGTCCTAGAACAGAGAATCAGCCTAGGGGAAGCATTTTTATCACAAACTCAACCCCACCTTGGTCTTCAGTGATTAGATTCACATATGTATTACAAATTAGAAAAGAAATGGCAAAGTGTAGAAATATACATTGTAAATTGTGTATAAATATTAGGAATATATATTATGCATGAGCATATATTTAAATTAGGAGTAAATATGCTAGAATGTTATCACTGCCTCTCTCCAGAAGTTTTTTTAAAATATACTTTTCTGTATTTCATGAATTCCTACTATGAATTGTAAAACTCATATAATTAAAAAGTTGCTAAAAGAGAAGTCAATCAAGGGATGTCTTCTCCCCTTTATGAATTATTTAGTGTATCTAAAACTACCCTTTATATTGAATACAAAGATGAATCTTTGGGTGTCCAACTTAGACTGATTTCACAAATTACATTCTGCCATGAATTAGTCCGCATGTGTTTTTGCCTACGCTGCTCCAATGGCCTGTTATCCAGTTTTCTCTTTTTGTCTCCACTACTCCATTATCACCCTAAGAAAAAAAACTTAACCATCCATACAGACACAATTATTTTCTCTTTCTGAAATAAGACTTTTAAAATTATCTACTAAAAATTGAGCACTTTTTGACCCACTTTAACTTGAACATATGTCATTAGTCATAAACCTGAAACAGTTATTTTGCACTTTTCTAAGTATGTGTCCGTACCTTGAGATCAGAGGCTTTGTCCAACTGTCTTTGTTTTCCCAACACTTGGCAGAATAGGTGAATATTTGTTGAAGATAGGGTTGGAGGGAGAGAGAGGAGAATGGAAGGAATAAAAGAAGAAAGGGAAGGAGGAAAGGACAAAAAGTTGGAGGTAGGAAGCAACCAAATAAATATTTGGTGATGTGCAAAGAATAGATACCTCTCATGGAGATTTGAAGCATCCCTGGGAATTTATTTGAGGTGAGTCTACTATATTTTTTCCATGCATAGACATACTTGTCCAAAAGGCTGAACAAATTATTAAAATTAAGTTCACGAGAGAAAACTAGGTGAATCTAAAAATTAAAAAACAAATTGTCCCCATTAATATACATGCTAGCCTCTGTAAAGAATTTTGGAATTTTTATAGCACCTTTCAAATATACTCTTTTTAAAATCTCGGAGAAACCCAATGACCTAAATATTTATTGCCAGTTTAAAATTAGGAAACTGACGTTCAAAAAGGTAAAATGACCTGTTCCAGTTTACACAATTAAAAAATGGCAGTTTATACTTTAGTAACACTTATCCCAAGTCTTAGTGGGCTTAACACAAACAAAGTTTATTTCTCATTTGTGTTTATCCACTATGTATCAGCAGGGAGAAACCACATATGGTAGACTCTCGGCAACCCAGGCTGATGCAGAAGACACCGTCTCAAACATTGCCAGTTACTGCATCAGAGGCACGAAGAACTCAACATTTCACATCGGCAATTAAATTTTCAACTTCAAAGTGACACATGCCACTTTTACTAACAAATTTGTTGGTTAGAATTACTTACACGGACCGACCCAACCACAATAGGGCCAAGAAATACAATGTTAGCAAGTGACTGGAAGTGAAGAGAACTGAAAATATTTGGCAGTATTTTTACCTAGTATCTAATTCTCCTGAGTGAGAATTCAAGTACTTTTTGGTACAAAAATAGGAATAAAATGCTCTTAAAATTTTAGAATTCTTAAAACTCATAGACATCAAGATAAAATTATTTTTGTAATTGCATGATTTCTTATTCAGAAATAAGTCAGTCCTGAAGCAGTCGATTCTGAACCAGATAACTACATACAGTTTAGTTCAATCTGTACCTGTTTATTCCAATTCTATTTATATTTATTTGTTTGTTTTTTTGTTTTGCTTTGTTTTGTTTTGAGACGGAGTCTTGCTCTGTTGCCAGGCTGGAGTGCCGTGGTGTGATGTCAGCTCACTGCAACCTCCATCTCCCAGGTTCAAGCGATTCTCATGCCTCAGCCTCTTGAGTAGCTGGAACTACAGGCACGCACCACCACGCCCAGCTAATTTTTGTATTTTTAGCAGAGACAGGGTTTCACCATGTTGGCCAGGATGATCTCCATCTCTTGACTTCATGAACCACCCACATTGGAGAGTTAAGACATATAAACATAATCTGATAAACTGGAGTCAGATTATAGAAAGGGACAATAGGACCTCTTAAAGAGAATTTTACTTAGGGATGAAGGAATTGGTATAAACAGAAACTGGCTTCTTTTAATATTAAGGTTTTAGTTGTATCCATCCTAGCCCCCAGCTATGATTGTGTATAAGACCAGTGGAGGATAAAGGGGCTTTGTGTCAATTCCGAGGTCTATTTCCTAGATCAGCCATGATTTGAGACTCAAATAAGTCTTTTGTAGAATAATTATTTGTACAACTGAACATATTCTTCACAAGTGCAGAGGTGCTTGCATCTTGGCAGCAGTATTGCTGGTTCATGCCATCTTAGGCCACTGGAAATGTTGCCATTGTAAGGCCAACCTTTAAGTAGTTTTGGAGTCCAGCAGCTGGGACAGCCTCATCAGACTAGCAACAAGCATTGTGACAAAAGACAATCTCAAAGAGCTCGTGTTCAGTAAATAGTGCTGATAGAACTGGAACCAATGCCACAGGCACAGAGACATATCTTCTTGGAGCAGAATCTCCATAGAACAGTTGAGGTTAGTGCCTGTGGATTCCTGAATTGGTTAACAACAATTAGTTAATTTCCACAAAGATTCATTCATTACATATCTACTAAGTACCTATTCTTTGCAAATCATGGTCCTAAATTTTTCTAGGTGTTGGACAATACTAGGTAAGCAAATAAATTTTCTACTCTCATGGAGCTAAAATTTAGGAAGAGAAAACAGAAAAGATAAGTACATGAGGAAATAAAGTAATTTTAGATATTTGCCCCCAGGATGTAAAAGAAAGGAATCAAGGATGACTTCTAGGGTTTGGTGAATGGTTATGCCATTTAATATAGAAGCATAAGAGTTTCATAAACATTCTAAAATCAAGTGTTCAATTTGGGACAAGTAAATTTTGAGATGTTGACAAGATATTAGTGGAAATGTTGACTGGGCAGTTGCATTCAGGATTCTGGAGCTTGATGGATAGTCATGAGTTTGTATTGCAACAAGCACTGAATTAGAGGTGGGAGCATTGGTAGCGCAGCCTGGAGTAAAAATAGAGGCTGGCATCCAGTGGCTGCCTTGACAGATTCATAGTGCATATAAACCATCTCTTGTGTACTCCCACAGATGTGTCCAATACTGGGATGTGAGAGATGCATCCCAATAACGTGTCCTCATGTTATTTTCACTGTGTTTCACAATTCATTTCACGTGTGTTTAGTCCATGTCTACAGATTGGTGATGTTTTATTAGTGGAGACAGTGTTGGTATAATGAGAGGTTACTGGGTGTGGAGCCTAAGTGGGATAATTCTCCTTCAAAAAAGAACACTTGTTCCTTCAAGTACTGGGAGTCCTATTGGCAGAGAATCTTCAGCCGTCAGCACCTCCAGAGAGTGATTCAGCCACAGAGAGCCACTTTCCTCAAGGTCATGCTCCTTTCCAGGGTGGCCCACATTCAATTACTGATCTATTGATCTATGTGGGAATATTTATGCTGGGACATCTAAGCCCAACTTGGGATCACACTGCAGCAAGAACCCGCAGGATCTAGCCTGGTGGGGCTGGCAGTCATAAGGCCTGTATCGCAACTCAGCTTCTGCTCAGGCCTTCTCCTAACCTCTCCTTCACAAATGTTGGTGCCAAGGGCACTCTTTTATAAATTCCCACTCACTACACTAGTGTGTGGCACCTGCTCTCTGGCGAACCCAACTTGCAGCACAGAGATTATTTCTATTTTATTATTTACCATGTAAATATACTTGTGCTTGTTTGACAGGTTGGCAAAATTTTTGACACTCTCCCCAGAAAAGTTGAAATTTCCATTCCCTACTTGTGAAACTAGGTGGATCTTTGCTACTGCTTCAATAAACACAGGAATATGGTGAGAAAGGTGGCTCTGTGTTGTGTGACTTATGAAGCTAGGGAGCAAAGGACATGAGATTTCTGCTGGTCCCTCTTGGGACATTCATTCTGAGAGCCTTTTGTTCCCATGAACAAAGCCTCGCTACCCTGAAGTTGCTCTCTAGAGAGACCATGGAGAGAAAACAGAGAGTGTTATGTCTGAGGAACCCCAACTATTCTAGATCTCAGATGTTTGAGTTATTTCAGACCAGGCACCAAACGTGAATAAAGCCTTTGAGGTGCCCTCAGCCCCAGCCATCAACGACCACATCTGCATGAGAGACTCCAAACAAGGACTGACTGAGCCCAGGCAACCCTCAGGTGAGAGAAAAAAATGAGTTATTGTTTTAAGTCATTGTTTTAGGATAGTTTGTTCACAGCTATAAATAGTTGTAACAATAATTAAATTATTTTAATTCTCTCATCCTCAATTTCTCTACAATATGGGAATAATTTTATTAAAACCTTCTGAATCTATTGCACAACACTAGCAGCACATAGAAACTTGCTTTATAAGCTGTAAGAGGCATTAATTAGAGGTTCAATTTATTATCATTATCACAATAAATCCTCATTAACTTGGAATGGAGTATACAGAATACCAAGAAATAATGGTTCCTGATCTCACGGAATAACAATATTGGCTCTCAGTTTATAATCATTTATTCTAACCACAAAAAAGTAAACAGAAGGGTCTGGAATGGGAAAGGGAAAACGGAAATCAAAAATGGATTTAAAAGCAATAATGTAATGTTTGTTTTTCCTTATCTACCCCTTCTGTACAGCTCAGATCAAAAGAGTATTTTCAGGTATATTTGCAGAAGACACAACTTTGTCCTCTACAAGCTTCAAGCGTAGAAACTTGGCACTTAACAATTCTCTCTTTTACATTCACTAAACGTTGCTCCTGCTACCCTCCTCTATTTGTTCTCTGCCCTACATAGTTTGAATACCTTTATCTCTAAGTAGATATAAACACCTTTAAAGAAACAGTCCAGGTATTCTTCATAGTTGTGCCCTAAGAATAACTGTCACAGTACTTTGTAAACAGAAGGCACCCAACACGCTTACAAAATAAACTCCAACAATTGCAAATATAATTTTAAAGATACTAAAGAAACAATGATTACTTATTACTAATCTACTTTTTAAATGAAAATTGGGAATTCAGCTACCAGTTTAAATGGATTTTTCTTTTTTTATTTTATTTTATAGGTTCCAAGATTTCCCCCAAGTCTTTACTAGTGCAACCTGCCAAATATTCCAGTTCTCCCAACTCCTGCCCCACCAGGCACATTTTGAGATTGCATTTTCTGAGCATCTTATAGCAAATTCTGGCATAAATGATGTATCACTTTGGGTGTAACATTTAAAACATGGATCTAAACCCTCCCAAAGTTTTTGTTCCCTCTGGCAATGATTTGCAAGATTCTAGGTAGTAGCTCCTCCATTGACTAGCTTCCATATTGACCGTGAGCAGAAATACCTTGTCTCTCTTCTGACCTGAAATGAACATGTAAAATCAACAAAAAATAAGCCATTGTTACTTTGTAACCCCTTCAGGTTTGGTTTTGTTATTGTCGTTGTTTGTTTGCTTGCTTTTTTCCACAGCATAATTTCCTGATACAGTCTTAAGTATGTATAGACTATACACTTAGTGACCAAAACTGATTGATAGGTTTGGCGAAGCTTGAGAGCAGAAGAATCACAGCCCTGGTACAATTTCTCTTCTTTCCAATTATTTGTCAGTGGAATCTAAATTGGTTTAGTAAATCAGCACTAATCTTGAAATTCCACATTCTTACCAAAAAGACCACAAGTCAGCACTTCCAATGACTGAGTCACGTGTACTTTTGTGCTTTCCAAACTCTATGTTATTTCTGTTAAAATAGCCTATTGTATCTCAAATTAGGTCTGGAGTTGTCTTAGGTGAGTTCCCCAGAAAAGAATCTGAGATAGAGATTTGTATTCAGAAAGTTTATCTGGGAGTGCTGTCCAAAACACACATGACCAAGTGAAGAAAACATATTTGTCCAGAGGGAGATGCTGAACTGCAATGCAGTCAGAACAAAGACCTCAGCTGATGGCATGGGGAGCTATTTAGATGGCCCTTTATAGCTGTCCTGGTTGAAACAAAAGGCATGGACTTTTGTGTCTCTGCATCAACCAGTCATTGGATATGGGCAACCACAGGGGAGGAGATGTAACTTTCAGCTAGGCAAAGCCTGGGAAGGAATTCAATGGTGAGCTGTCACCAGCCAACACTTTTGCGAAATGAAGGAATTTATGCCTGTCCTGAAGGGGGATTTTGCATTATGCAACACATCAACTACTGTAAAAGCAATGTAAGTTTCTAATGAAATCTTTGGCAACCTGCCACCAGGTTATCTCCTGTTGAAACCATTACTGCAGTTTTTGTCCACCATGATCAGTCCACTTGGACTGATGTTTCCCTGACTCCAAGCATCGAATGCATATTTAACCTTAAGAATTCAGCTCAAAACATTTGCAAAATCCTCCAAAAAAAAATCTCCCCTGATAATGTTACCAACCATGATTGCTTCTTCTTCTTGCAGACATTCTTGGCATTCTACACCAAAACTGTTTCATTGTGTAAGAAAAAAGCCCTCTAAGTTGATGACTATGGAGCTAATGCTCAAACCTGAGGCATAAAGAAACCAAGATGGAAGATGACAGAGGTGGGAGGAATAACTTGACAAATTCAGTAGGAGATTCTTTAGGTCTCATATGTTCCTCTAGGGTCCCATGCAGATAACACTAGGGCTGAGTCCCAAAGTGTCCTGTAGTCCAGAGCTGTGTCTTGTAAGTCAGATTCTTCTCTTTTCACCATATGCTATGAATTGCTTCCCCATTAATATTCCCAAAGCTTTAATATACAATTTTTCTGAAATTCCATTCTTGACTTGCCCTTGCTTCAGAAACTTCAAAGAAGAGATCATTTCAATTCCTTCTTAGGGCTTTTGTGCCCCTTCCCCACCCATGACTCCATCCCCATCTGTTACCAGAAAGGGGTCCTGATCCAGGCCCCAAGAGAACGTCTTAGACCTTGCATAAGAAAGAATTCAGGGTGAGTCCAGAGAGTAAAGTGAAAACAAGTTTATTAGAAAAGTAAATGAATAAAAGAATGGCTACTCCATAGGCAGAGCAGTGGCATGGGCTGCTCAACTGATTATACTTACAGTTATTTTTTGATTATATGCTAAACTAGGGGTAGATTATTCATGAGTTTCCAGGGAAAGGAGTGGGCAATTCCTGGAACTGAGAGTTCCCCCACTTTTAAGACCATATAGGGTAACTTCCTGACCTTGCCATGGCATTCGTAAACTGTCATAGTGCTGGTGGCAGTGTCTTTTACCATGCTAATGAATTATAATTAGCATATAATGAGGAGTGAGGACTACCAGAAGTTACTTTCATCCCATCTTGATTTTAGTGAGTTTTGGCCAGCTTATATACCACATATTTTTATCAGCAAGGTCTTTATGACCTGTATCTGGTGCCAACCTCCTATTTCATCCTATAACTAAGAATGCCTCACCTCCTGGGAATGCAGCCCAGTAGGTCTCAGTCTCACTTTACCCAGCCCTTATTCAGGATAAAGTTGCTCTGGTTCAAACATCTCTGACATATTTTCCCTCTCCCTTTTACAAGGGAACCCTTAATCTTAAGGGTTGTAAAGGGACGAATATCCATCCTCTGTAACTTCTTCAGGCTAAAGAGGGGCGATGATATGCCTGCTTAACTATTAGGGTCTCTTGTATTCAGGGTAGAGAGGAACTCAGTCAGAAAGCATAAGTATGATGAGGGCCCTCTCATAACTCTGAGTTCCAACAAAATGTGATAACTGAAAGATGAATAAGTATTCAATCAAGAAAACATTCAGTAAGCTTATCCTGCATTCCTATATAAAGAGTACAACAGTATTGGGAGGCCGAGGTTGGCGGATCACGAGGTCAAGAGATCGAGACCATCCTGGCCAACATGGTGAAATTTTTTGTATTTTGTAAAAATACAAAAAATAGCCAGGCATGGTGGCACATGCCTGTGGTACCAGCTACTCGGGAGGCTGAGGCAGAAGAATCGCTTGAACCCAGGAGGCAGAGGTTGCAGTGAGCCAAGATTGCGCCACTGCACTCCAGCCTGGTGACAGAGCAAGACTCTGTCTCAAAAAAAAAAAAAAAAGAGTACAACAGTAATAAATTCCAAAACAGTAAAGCAAAATAAGGAAAGTTATCCCCAATAAAGTAAATAAGAAGGCTTTCCATGAACTGGGCCACTGTTGGAACCAAGCTGATATGGGGTTGCTAGCTGATTCCAAAATGCACCCAGAATTAGAATACTCATCTGGATTTTTACATTACCCATCCCTCTTGTTTCATCTGCGCTGCAGCCGGAGACCACTGGTTGGTTTACAGGAATAAGTAGGGTAAGTCAAAATTGAAAAAAAAAAAAACCCTCAAAAACAACTGATGAGACTAGAATCTAATAGGGTGCATCATAGTTTCAGAAGCATATTTTTTCTCTCTTCAGGCTCCCATTTTTCCTAAAGACAAATCATAGTAAGACCAACTTGCTTTATTATACTTGCTCTGATTATTATAAAGTACAGCAAGAATGATTATTTTTTTACATAGGCTTTTTACATTGGTTTTAATACAACTTTTTCCATAGGAAGAATCTAAATAAGACTTTTGTAAAGCTGAGCCCAGACATGGTTTTTTACTGTCAAATACCTATGTGAGTTGGCTCCTCTTGAGGTCTCAAGATAAGTTGGGGCTTCTGGGTCTGTCAGAATATTACATTCTTTACATACCACAGGTCAAGAACCCTGTATAGAGACTGTGTAGACAAGCTATGAGGCCGGTTTTCCCAAGGGGGTTTTACTGGCTCTACAAGTTTGATTCCTTAAAGGAAACCATGCCATTCTAGTCAAAGCCTTAGTGAAATTCAGTTTCTCCAACTGTGTCCTGTTACAAAAGAAAACAGATTCTTATTGCATATGCAAATATATTATCATAAGTGAAGAATACTCACAAATGGTTTCCAAATTCTGGAGAAATCAGGTAGCAAGAAACAAATATGCTCCAAATTTTGTTCACAGGAGTATACTTGTAATAGTCCATTTTCACAATGCTATGAAGAAATAACCTGATAATGGGTAATTTATAAAGAAAAAGAGGTTTAATGGACTCACAGTCCCCTTCCCACATGGCTGGAGAGGCCTCACTATCATGGCAGAAGGTGAAGGAGGAGCAAAGTCATGTCTTACATGGTGGCAGGCAAGAGAGTGTGAACAGGGGAACTGCTCTTTATAAAACCATCAGATCTCATAAGACTTACTCACTATCACAAGGACAGCGAGGGAAAAAACCCCACCTCCGTGATTTAATTACCTCCCAACATGTCCCTCCCATGATACATGAAGATAATGGGAGCTATAATTGAAGATGAGATTTGAGTGGGGATACAACCAAACCATAACAATACTTTACTCAATTGTTAAAAGCTGTAAATAGCTCAAAAGAAAAGATTTCTTGGCTCTGAGGAACAAAACAATGTATCAGCAATGTTTTAAGCAAAAGCCAAAAAAGATTACCTTAGTTTTCTATTAGTTCAGTCCATGCAATTAACTCCTGTTCTGCTCGATATTCATGAACATTTCAGGCCTCCATGTGAGTTCTGGAAATTTTTCCTCTATTCTAATGTCACAATCTCCAAAGTTATCAGAAACCTGTATTCAAGAGCACTTGTCAAAGTCTTACAGCTGATTATAAACCACCTTTTGAAGAGGATCAAAATAAGACAACAATTGTCTGTGGATGACAAAAGTCTTAGGACAGCCACTATTAAAGCCACAATTGACAAGGAAATTTTAGTTACTTCTGTGGCATATAACAATTTTACATAACAATTATAACTAGTAATAACATGCACTAAATTATATCAGAATTATAGGAGTTTCCCATAATTTTGGAACACATACGTAGAACATATTTATACAAATAAATCTTTTACTCCTTAATAGAGGGAAGACTTAGCTTTCTAAACAATCTGACTCTTTCCTTTCCCTTCTTTTTCCTACAGTTTATTTAAAAGGCAAACAAAAATGTTTTAACATTTTTTAATATAACATAAAAATCTTGCTCAAGAGAGAAAGCCAGATTCCACCTTTGCATTAGTGAAGTATTGATGCCAAACCCAATTCTTAAGACAAATCTATCCTATCTTAATCAGTTAGATCATAAGGTAAGGTTCTCATAAACCTTTTATAACCCTTTACAATTTTTTATTAAAGACTAGATCAGTGCTCTAAGAAAACTCTGTTGTACTTTTATTCCAAGCTTCAATTTATGAAAAAAACAATAATATCCCAGTTAACTTTAGCGAATAAGTTCACACCCAGAATTTCTTTTATAAGGTGGTTTACATACCTTCCACAACTTGTTCAAACCTTCAGCTTTTTCCTATCTAACTGGAAAAAATCCTTTAACCCTCTAAAGTAGGCCAAAAAATCCACATTCCCATGCCTTCTTATAAACTTTTACCAAAAACATATGTCACTGTCTTTATACACCTTTCATGTAAAACTGTTTATTCAGTAGACTCAATTACATGTTACAGTGTTAACTGAGTAACTTTTATTTTTGGTGAAAAACCTGGTAAGGATTTTAATTATGTATCAGGTGTGAAGCCTAAGACACTAGTCAGAAGTAAAGATAAGGTCTGACTCTTTTCAGCATAGCCAGGGGGCATGGATAATTCCACATGTTCCTGGGACTTACCTAGAATCTAATGGCTCCAAACCAGGTAAGCCGAACAATTATCAAGTTAAAGAAGCAATTTATGACATCAAATTACTTGGCAAACCTAAATCTGACCTGGATAATTTAGACCAAATGTCTTTGTTTTATCAATAATCTAAAACTGTGTTTAATTCCTAAAGATTACTACAGTCACATAAACTAAAAGGTATTCTTTTTTATTTTTCTGACAACAGTTGATTTAATTGCCTATTATTTTTAAGCCAATTAATCAGAGCTCTTATATAAACATCACAGACACACACACACACACACACACACACACACCACGTATAAATATGTAGACAGACAGAAAATCCAGTACTTGTAAGATTTTCCATTTGCAAGTTTCTTAACTGGATTGCTGGCTATAGGGTGGAGCCCTTGGAGAAATAAGACTGGGAAAGCATGCAGTCTCCAGGACCTAATAAGCAGGCACAGCTGGAAGCCAAAACAGATCCCCAAAATCAAGGGTCTCATTTTTATGTTAGATCCTAGATCGCCAAAAAAAGAGGGAATCAGGAATGAGATAATGTCATTTTCAGGAACATGGATGAAGCTAGAAGCCATTATCCTCAGCAAACTAACACAGGAACAGAAAACCAAACACCACATGTTCTCACTTATAAGTGGGAACTGACCAATGAGAACACATGGACACAAGGAAGGGAACAACACACACTGGGGCCTGTTAGGGAAAGCATCAGGATAAATAGCTAATGCATGTGGGGCTTAATACCTAGGTATTGGGTTCATAGGTGCAGCAAACCACCATGGCACATGTTTACCTATGTAACAAACCTGTACATATGTCCCAAAACTTAAAATAAAGTAAAATTTTAAAAAAGAGGGAATCAACCCCTCCCCCATGGGAGTCTTATCTCTCAGTGGGGAATGGGGACATTTTCATACTTTCTAGGTGGCTGAGTGCATGATTCTCTAATCCAAACTTGCAAAGAGCCAAGTATCTCTATTAGCCATCCCCAAAAGTATATTTCCTACCTAGTTATTACACACCAAAACTCTCTTATAATGCAAAGTAATTTCTGATACCCCCAAAAGTCAAAAATGTCAGACAACACAATGCAAAACAGAAGAGAGTCTTAGATTTTGAGGGGGATCTATCTGATTTCAATTTCGGGTTTTCATGAAGAAAACAGAGGTTTTTCCCCAAGTGGGGTCTGTAGTGCCTCCTGTTTTTCCCATGGAGTCCCAGGCTGTTAGAACTTGAATATCCACTTTTAATTAAGCCGACTTTTAACCATAGCACTCTAAAAATAAAACAAACCAAAAGCCTTTTATATCTCATTACCAGACTCTAGCCAGGCTAAACAGCAAATACTTCTGACTTTTGAACTTTACCAAAGGTAACTTCCCAGGTACTCATAAGAAGGAAACTTCAAGAAAGGAAGTCAGAAATTGTTCTACAGCACTGGGCAGTCTCCATTGCTCATCCTAGGAGTCTGGAGCAGTCAATTTTGAGCTTGCAGAGGCTTTTAACTGCTCAAGATAATTTTTAGGGCTAACTATGACATGAACCCCAAAATTCCTGTCCTCTGGATGGCAGAGACAAAGAGGAAGTACTGCCACACGGTTATAAGGTCAAGCTCCCAAGAGCATAAAACAAGACAAGAGGGAAACTTGATCCAGTTTTGTTTTTGTTTTGTTTTCTTTTTTTTCAGGGACCTGAAGCAAAGTTTGTAAGTGACTAGTTTGACGGGCTGTCTTGAACAACAGTCTTAGTCAGGGTTATTAGATGTATTAGTCAGGGTTCTCTAAAGGGACAGAACTAATAGGATAGATGAATATATGAAGGGGAATTTATTAGGAGAATTGTCTCACACAATCACAAGGTGAAGTCCCATAATAGGCCGTCTGCAAGCTGATGGGCCAGGAAGCCAGTCCCAGTCCCAAAACTTGAAAAGTAGTGGAGCCAATAGTTCAGCCTTCAGTCTGTGGCTGAAGACCTGAGAGCCCCTGGCAAATCACTGGTGTAAGGCCAAGAGTCCAAAAGCTAAAGAACTTGGAGTCTGATGTTCAAGGCCGGGAAGCATCCAGCATGGGAGAAACATGGAGGCCAGAAGACTCAGCTAGTTTAGTCTTTCCACATTCCTCTGCCTGCTTTTATCCTAGCCACGCTGGCAGCTGACTAGATGGTGCCTGTCCAGATTGAGGGTGGGTCTGCCTCTCCCAGGCCACCAACTCAAATGTTAGTCTCCTTTGGCAGCACCCTCACAGACACATGCGGGAACAATACTTTTCATCTTTCAATCCATCAATTTGACATTCAGTATTAACCATCACATGGGGGTTTAAGCCTGTGTTCTATCCTAAAGTACCCCTCCTTCTGACAGAATGATATGGAAAGACAACTTTGTAGCACAAAGTACACTAAATTCGCTACAGCTTAAGACTAGATTAATGGGAAAATTCTTATTCCCATTAATCAAAACTGTACACAGGAAAAAACAGTGATGTTTACTGTTCCTATAGCTTGTTTGCACAGACAGGCCAGAAATCTGAATGGTAAGAAATTCTTACCCTTTTGCTGCCATGCCAAGCTTCTGGATTCCCTTTCCCTGAGCAGCCCTAGTGACCTGGCTTGCAGCACCATAGCCCTAGGGGCCAAACCGCAACACAAAGGAAAAATCACCTTTTTCCATTTCATGAAACCATAGGCAAAAGCCTCTCAGTTTTGCAAGATGTCACCCAACAGAATGCATGGGGTAACCAAATTAACATTTTCTAAACCAGTCAAAGCAAAATACAAGTGACAAAACAGAGACATTAGCCACTCTGCTTAGCACCCAATATCAAACTGGCAAGGCTCAAACATGCCCCTGATTGGGCCTTGTCATCTTTGATCCACTCAAAGTAGTTAGAATGATCTTTCGACCAGGAGTTTCAGCATATGTTCTTTGGGCAAACTGAAAGAGCAGAAGGTTGCCCCAAGTAACAGAAAAGATGGAAAAGAGAAAGGAGAGAAAGGGAGAAAAGTATTGCCTACAGCAGGGTGGGGAAAACGAGGAGCTCAGGGAGGCCAGAGAAAGACCTACCCATTGCAGCGACACTGAATCTCAAGTTCACGTGGCCACTTGTCAGTGGTGAAGGGATCTTTTCCAGCAGTCTTATCAGCTCTCAAGTTTTCCCCTTTAGGGAAAAAATGATCCCCATATCCAGTGATCCTAAACACACCTAATCCTGTCACCCACAGCCATCAGCAAAGAGTGTGAGGCAGATTAATCCAAAGAGAATAATGGATAATATCCCATAATGTCAAATCCATTTTTAACCAAGAAGGACTTATTGAAAGGAGCTTCTAACCCCCCTATTGTTAGGAAGGACTCTAACCTTCCTAATTTGGGCCTTGAACCTAAGTTCCATCAAACTGCCTTGCCTTTTATTAAGAAGGGCCTTTAAGCTCTCTGTCTTTGGAGAGACTCTAACTCTCCTAAGTTGGGCCTTTAGCCCAATCCCATCCTTTACCCAGGTAAAATGTTCTACCATTTGTCCCAGAGTCATCCAATTGGTACTCTAGTCTATTTCCTTTGGATAGGGAGTCTCTTTAGTTTAATATCTTCGTGGTCACCAGGAAGATGTTACCAGAAAGAGGTCCTGATGGAGACTTTAAAAGAGGGTTCCTGGACCTCATGCAAGAAATAATTCAGGGTGAGTCCATAAAGTGAAAGTAAGTTTATTAGGAAAGTAAAGGAATAAAAGAGTGGCTCATCCATAGACAGAGCAGTGGCATGGGCTGCTTGACTTATTACACTTATAGTTATTTCTTGATTATATGCTAAACAAGGGGTGGATTATTCATGAGCTTTCCAGGAAAGAGGTGGGCAATTCCTAGAACTGAGAGTTCCTCCCCTTTTTAGACCATAGAGGATAACTTCCTAACATTGTTATGACATTTGTAAACTGTCATGGTACTGGTAGGAGTGTCTTTTAGAATGAATTATAATCAGCACATAATGAGCAGTGAGGACAATCCCCATCTTGATTTTGGTGGGTTTTGACCGGCTTCTGTACATTATTTTATCAGCAAGGTCTTTGTGACTTGCATCTTGTGCCAACCTCCTATCTCTAAGAATGTAACTAAGAATGCCTAACGTCCTGGGAATGCAGCTCAGTGGGTCTCAGCCTCACTTTACCCAGCCCCTGCTCAACATGGAGTTGCTCTGGTTCAAATGCCTCTGACACATCCATGGCTTAAGTCTGTGTGGTGGTCCTGCTGTTAGTTATTGAAAGATTTTGCCAAGAGGTAGGGAAATGTTAGAGAGTAGGTCTCTGGGCTGTGAGGTCTAACTGTCCTTTTCCCAATACAGATCCTCCCTACAGAATCAACCTTTTGTTATCTAAGTTTCATTTTTCAGGGAAGCCATTTTTTTATACTTTCAATTAAAATTATTTGTAAACAAATTTCATTTCCTCATGAGACCTTAAGTTACATGAGATAAAAATTTTAAGAATATCTCTAGAAGCCTCAATATTCCTATTTGCAATAATTTTTCAAGCGTCCTTTCATCCATATTACTTACCAATTTTATATAACTCAGCCTAAAATTATAGGATGTCACAATTCCAGAAAGGTTGAGTGCACTTTATCTCTGGTTTCCATATTACTTTGCTGGCTGATATGCTGCCCATAGCTTTTTGTTATTTTCAGGTAAAATAACTGCTCTGGAAAAGAAGGCAAGAAGGTAAAACAAGGCAATTTCACCACAGCCGTCATCAGGAACTCAGGGGCAGTTTGACTTAACACAGCTTGAAATTTTAAAAGAAAAACAGAAAATGCAATCTGTTTCCTCATTTGTTCTGTTTCCTCTTTAAACAAGCACTCTCTATCTCCCTAAAGATTTCCCCCTAAAAAGAAAACACATTGCACAGCTTGACCTGTAATTTAAATCACAATTAAGCTTCCGGTTAGAGTGTCTCTTCATCATCAATCTACTATAAATCCCCCAGTGTTCTGTTAAATTCCCCTAGTCTCTTAAACAGCAGGACCCCAGTTTTATTTTTCCTAGTTATAAAATGCTGAATTATTGCTTATTTATGAGTTTCATGAATAAGACAAATTTGATAGCATTTCACAGAGAAATTCTCACCAGGTCATTATATCCTAGATCCTATTAACTAACAAGAATACACAAAATAAAAATTACTCCAAATTAGTCATCCAAGTAGAATTGCTGGCAAGACTTCTTTGTATAAAAAGAAGACGCCACCAAACAGCACTATTAAGAACATTTCCTTCTATTGCTCCTGTTCATCACTGCTACCTCTGCTAAATCCAACCTGCTTTTTATAAACATGTATAAATCTACCTTTTAGCTTGCTATAGCAATCATTCCTAAGAGACATTGCTTTTTCACTAGGAATTTACTCCTTATGAGCAGTGCCTAAAGTGGTTCAGATTTTATGTTCTTGACCTAAATCTGAGTAACCACTATAAATCCAAACTTGATGGGGAATGTCCAAGCATCTGGTGAAATGGGTCATCTGAGGTTTCAAAGATTTGAGGGCTTCAGTAGTCACATGAAAAGGACAATTACTTGAGGCATTAAGACTGATAAGTACTCCTAAGGTAGTGTAAAATTATTGCAGAAAGTTATGCTTTATAATCAATAAAATAAGAATTGATATTCACTACAATATAAGCTCCATACAGTAGAAATTTTTATGGAAGTGTTCACTGACATTGTAAGCATTCAATTGTTTGTTGAATGAATGGATGGACTTTCATCTCAGCTCTGCTCTGTGATCAAAGCCTAGTTCCAAGATCCAGCTTTTCTGTCTATGAAAAGGAAATTACATATATTACATGAAGTAACTTAGGGAATGTGTTTGGAACTAAGTGTAGCACAAGTATAAATCAATATTTTAAGCAATAAAATTACTTTCTAATAATCATTATAAACAATTCATGCCAAGTCGGAAATAAAAGATTATTTAAATCCTTGAAAGGGAACAATGGGAAAAACTGTTGTTTTAAAATTTCAAGCATTTTCCTTCTCTTAAAATGTGAAGGATTAAACTTTCAGCCACAAAATCTTTTGTTTTTGTAAAGTCCTCTGAATGGATACTCATTTACAGAAATGTAGAACAGTGGTTCCCTGTTACAACAGAAATATTTTAGACATGTAGCAGCAAAGAAATGAACTACTTTACTTTATATTTTAACATATTGACATTAATGTAGGCAGTTAGGTTTATTTTAAAAACATCTTTCTTTTCTTAGCATAAGGACAGAAAGATGTTTTTAATACATATGTACCTAGACCATTCCATGCCTTTCATTATTACTTGCCTTGTGAAATTGCATGAGTGTTTGTTTGTTTCCAAACAAGTTGCCCGTAGGAGACTGGGCGAGGATACCTGGCAATGGCAGAAAAGATGCAGAGACAAAATCTTCATTATCTATTAACAAGGGACATAAAGAGAACATGATTCGGATTGCTGAAGTCTCACCTGAACTCCACTGTGAATTTCCTACAAATACTGTTATTTAAAAACATATCCTCTTAATTCTCAGAAATGTATTGATGCCATACATTATCATCACGGCCTGAAGACCCTCAGGAACCGAAGCACAAAACTACACTCTTATGGGTGGAGATGGAGTTTGGGGAGAATGGGCTATAGGGAGTGGGGAGACCAAAATAGAATGCACAGAAGTCTGAATTCTTCCCCATTTCCCACCTACCTATAATGAGATAGAGGTGGGAGTGGAAGTCAATGTTTTGAGATAAAACCAGCATGTGAAAGGGAAGAGAGAGAGAGATCAAGTAATTCCTGAGTTTCTATGCACACTAATATTTGATGGAGTATGTAGGTAATTACCTAGGGTTTTAATTATGGGTAAAAAATAACAAAGCCACAGCAACAAACTTTCATCTGAAAAATCTGGAAAACAGTTTCTGATTTGGAGAGAATGACCATCTTTATAATCTTTGTATGTTCATGTAGTTGCTCATCCCTTCATTTACCACTTATGGAGCACAACTGTGTCCAGATTTACACTGGATGCTGGGTTTACAGATAGTTACAAGGCAAGTCCACTGACATCAAGGTGTTCACAGTGAGAGATAAACATATAAATAAATACATGTAACAGGAGTCTGTGTAATTAATAAGACAATACAAAGGAGGGTTGGTAATTATATCTTGACAGCAACAAAGAAAGTGGTATCTGAATTAGATTCTTTCTTTTTTTTTTTTTTAATTAGATTCTTTCAACCTGAAACTGCAGCTGTTCATAAAGCATAGAAGCATGTTTTTACTTATAGGCAAAAAAAAAAAAAAAAAAAAAAAATGTGAAATCAGAGGAAAAGAATATGGTGCCGAGAGCCCTCTGAAGCATATAGCTGCAATAAACATTTCAAGTTGCATTCCTCACCCTATTATCACAGTGGTCACTGATGATATTACACAAATAGAACATGTTGCTAATAGGTTATTTTTTAAGTTTTCAATATTAGATCACTGAGAAATGATCACTACAATGAACTCACTGAACCATAAAATACTATTTTGTGAAATATAGTGTATATTTTAAAGTTTTTTTTAAACTATTATCTTCTTTAACCTTAATGAGGGAGCAGCAAGTGAACCTCCTGAACTTGTTCATATTCAACCAGTATTTATTAAGAATCGACTACGTGACAGGCACCAAGATGTATTATGAAGGTATATCACATTGGGAATAGAGGTCAGAAGAAAAGTGTGGCTAAAGGGTTAAGGGTTTACAGAAGACGTTGTAAGTAACTCCAGAAATGGATCAGATTTGGGATGAAAAATCATGTAGAAATACATAAGGGGGAGAAGCGAAGAGCTGAAGGACCATTTCAAGTTGGGCATGTGCAAAGGGAGAACACGAATGCTTCAGGAATGATGCAAAGTTAAAGTTAAGATGGTGCATAAAATGCTCCATAACCTGCCTTCTGTGGATCTCTTACATTAAATCTTGCTACTTCTTGATTCATGCATTATGTTTATCTTCTGTGCCATTGCCTGTGCAATCTACTCTATTTAGATGGTTGCCTTTCACTCTTCATTTCTCCTGGTTAATGTCTTTACACAAGTCTTCTCCATTCAACTATGGATTCCTTAGAGACAGGTACACATCTTATTCATCTTTGTATCCCAGCACATAACACAATTGTTGGCACAATGTAGCCATCCTATAAATGCTTATTGAATCCATTGATTCATCCATCCACCAACAAAGTCAGTGAGCACTTTCTTTGTTATTGATTGGTGCATAAGTTTACAACAGTTAAAAAAAAAAAAAAGACATTGTAATCTAAGGATTACCTTAATCTAATCTAATCTTAATCTAATCTAATTTTTTACCTTATTACCTTAATCTAATCTAATCTTTCTTCTAAGGAAGGAAGAAAACAGCAGATGAATTTGAGAAAGTAGGTTGGGAACAGACAATGAAAGGTCAGACATACCACCTTAAAGAGGTCAGAATTAACTTTGTGTATAACTTTCACCAAAGGTTTATAGAGAGGGAAGAAGTATTATTTTTATATAGAAACACATATATTTTGTAAAACTTTATAGAGTAGGCAGAGTCTTGCTGAAGTAGGAAATTAAGTTAGAATATATTGGTTGACTGTAGAGGACTGCAGAGTGGTGTAGAGGTAGAGGAGACATTAACTGCAGAAGCAGATCTTGTAAAACAAAAAATCTTAAAGTGAAGAGTCTTTGGATCTAGAAAGAATTGAGTTTGGTAATAAAAAGGAACCAGTTGGAGGAGGATCAGGCAGATGTGTGTGGATCTGAAATAAAAAGTAACACGAGACCACCATGACAAGGAGAACTATGAAATGAGAATAAGAGGAAGAGAAGCAAATAATTATCCCCATAAAAGAAGGGGTATGATGACAAAGCAGAAGAGAGGTGAGATAAGTAGCTCTAGCTATAAACCAGCATGCAAGTGATAAAAGCCAACAATAGTTGGAAAAACAGAAATAAACAAATATGAAACAAGAATATAACTCATTTTATGAGTAGTACATGAAAATACTTTCTTGAGAGCTAATACCAGACTTCTTTAGAGAAGTGATTACTGGTTTTTAGGAAAAGTGACTGAATATAGAATGTGAGCTCTGGAAGCAAGGCTCAGGAGGAGCAAAACAAAGATCGCTGATGTTGTTCATGAAAAGTAAAAGGGAAGATCTCCTCCAGCATGGTCAACTGAGCTTTCCTTTATAAACTTATAGAAATAATGGATAAAATATTATTATTGTTATAGAAACCATATACAACCTTGAAAACAAAAAACAAAATTCTCAGTGTCCAAAATAAATTTTAAAAATTGAAGAGCAGAAAGCAGAACTGATACTGTGGTAGCCCTCCAAAATTTTACATTTGGCTATATGCCTCAGGAGCTGGTAGTTGGGTTTTAATGTCAAATCACAAGGCTGAGCTTTGATAAGGCAGGTGAGGTGGAACCAAGTCTCTAGGTAACACCTGGAGCCTTAGGAATTGCCAGTCACTGGAACTGGAAAAAGGCAATCTACTAGTCTGAGGAAGCAATGAAGAATTTGTTCTTTGGAGCTTCGGATAGGGACAAAAAAAATAAGGTACTTACGAGAAACCAAAACTGCAGCCCTGCAACAGATCTAAATTTACAATATTTGCATAATTCAGGAGCCACAAACTGAGAAATTATCATTTGAAAATGCTTCAGGATCTTTAAAAGCTACAGTATGCTGGCAGAAGCAAATGCATAATTGCTCTAAAGGGACTCTTGCAATTAAGGGCATAAGAGAGTCCCATAAGCAAAACAACCCCACTGAAGAAGAGCACCACGTGAGGAAATAAATCACTGAATAAGAGTCAGTGGAGGTTGTAAACAAGAGTTAGAAACTCAAAAGCTAAAAGTAACAGAACTACCAGAAAAGAAGATAAAATAAAGAAATATAACTTAATTAAAAGGGCAAAATAATAGAAATCATAATGAAAGAATAGGCAGATTTCACAAAGAACTGAATAGAACATGTAGTTTTGAAAACAATATTGTCATTGAAATTAAAATGAATGAGTCTAACCAGATCCTACTAGTGAATGAATAACCTCCTTTTCTCCTCCTCATTTAAAATGACGCTTAGCTGTGTTTCTTCCCAGGTTTGTTAAACAGGTTATATTTGGTGAACCACAGTTCAAATAATATGGCGTTAGAAATACAATACAGCCATGCGTTGCCTAACGACGAGATACGTTCTGAGAAATGCCTCATTAGGCAATTTCATTGTTGTTCAAACATCATAAAATATACTTACACAAACCTAGATAGCATAGCCTTATGATCCTAGACTACAAACTTTTATAGGATGTTACTGTACTGAATACTGTAGGTAACTGTAATACAATGTTGTGTTTGTGTTTCTAAACGTATCTAAACATAGAAAAGGAAGTATGTTGCACTATGATGTTACAACATCACTAAGCAATAGGGATTTTTCAGCTCCATTATAGTCTTAGGGGACCACAGTCATGTAACATAGTTGGACGCTGAAATGTTATGTGGTGCATGACTGTCTTTAAAAAGTGCTGCTAGGCCACTGCCCTCCAACCTGAGACACACTGAGACTCCGTCTCTAAAAAAAAAGTGCTGCTAGTCCATACAATGTAAAAATATAAACTTACTGTCATTATCAATTCATTCCCTTGAACCTAAAAATAATCTCTCAACAAAATGAACCTTTCTTATTTCTGTGATAAGTCCTTTCTTTTTTTTCTTCTGTCCTTTATCCCAAGGAGAAAGGATTCACTTGGGTCCCTGTGAGAAGAGCTTCTTTAGCACTCTAAAATTAGAAAAGTATACCCAAGAGAGAGCAGTTTCCTCCCAATTCCCTAGGAGAGTAGAGGACCAAATCTCTCTCCTAGGTCCTGCTTTATGGCTGTATGTGTCCTTGCTGGTACAGATGCCTTCCATACAAGGACTCAACTCCCCTAGCTGCCAGATTTCTGCTTGAAACACTGCCTGCTAGTGTTGAAGCTTTTAAACAATTTAAATCCACGGTGATGAAGCGAGAACAGTGTTTTATTTATACCACATCTACCCTATACTCTTTCTCTACCTCACATCTCCAAATCAGGGGGCTTTATTGGCTTTGTGCCTTAGTCGTTTCCACTCACCAGTGGTGATCTCAGGAGGCAGGGTTGCAATTTAGTCATCAGTGATTTCCTCAAGTCCTAAACTGATAGAGATCTAAAACTGATAGAGATCTCTGCCTTTATAAACATTTTTCATTTTAATCGATAGTCTTAATGGGAGTAGATCTGCACATTCTTATAACCACCTCGAAGTCCTTATCCAACAAAAGTGCATTTGTATATATATTTTCATCCATTTGACATAAGTGTATCAGCTAGTTGTTAAAGTGCCCAGACTAACAGTTTGTCTTAACACACATTTTCATACCAAAAACCACTTTATTTCACAACTTGACAAAGTCCGCATTAGGATTTGTTGGAAAATTAAAATTCTTTTTTTTTTTTTTTGAGACGGAGTTTCCTTCTTGTTGCCCAGGCTGGAGTGCAGTGGTGCGATCTTGGCTCACTGCAACTTCCAACTCCCAGGTTCAACTGATTCTCCTGCCACAGCCTTCTGGGTAGCTGCGATTACAGGCATGTGTCACCATGCCCAGCTAATTTTGTATTTTTAGTAGAGACAGGGTTTCTCCATGTTGGCTAGGCTGGTTTCAAACTCCCGACCTCAGGTGATCTGCCGGCCTTGGCCTCCAAAGTGCTGGGATTACAGGACTGAGCCACCATGCCTGGCTGGCAAATTAAAATTCTTTACTCGCAAAATGATAAAAGGAAGGAGACACAGCTGAAAGTAAATGTGTAAGAGTTAACAGAATTAGTACAAGTGAATAGCTGTGGAACCTAGGAGATGCAGGAATCAAGGTAGATAAAGATATCTGCTTAATTCATGTTAGCACGAATTGACCATGGTTGGCATCACAGAAGTGGGTAAGCATATCAAATAAATGAACCCTTTCTTAAACAAAAAAAACACATAAAACTTATTTTACTCCCTTAAAGAGAAATATTTTCAAAATATAGGCACATTCCTGGTAGGTTAATACCAGTTGAGATGACTGCATTGCCATTCCAGGGCCAAGAAAGCAACTTTAAAAACATGCCAGATGCTGTGGTCCAGATGTGTCCCTCAAAATTCACATTTTGAAATCCTGACCCCCCAAACTGATGGTTTTAGCAGATGGCCTCTTGGGAAGTGAGGAAGGGGATTAAGGTCCTTATAGAACAGGCCCAAGGGAGCCCCTGTGCCCTCTCCATCATGTTAGGACAGAGGCAGAAGGTGCTATCCACTGAACAGAAAGCACCCCTCCCTAGACACACCTTGCTTTTGGACTTTCCAGCCTCCAGAAATGTGAAGAATAAATTTGTATGGTTCATAAGCTGCCCGGTCTATGATATTTTGTTATGGAAGCCCTAAAGGATCAAGCCATCCCAAAACAGCACTATTGCCTGCTCCATCTTTTTGTTACCTTACCCCACCCATTCCAGTTAAGCCCTTCCTCTTTAGTATCAACGTGCTTGGAAGCTGAGTAATCCTGACACCTTTTTTCTTCCTAAAGGAAAGAACGATACGTACCAATTAACAGGATCCGTTATTAATAGTACTAGATTCTATGCATGAAGCCTATAGGTATTCAAAAGCATGTAATCTGGAGCCAGACCGCCTGGGAACAAATCCCAGCTTACTAGACAGGCAGCTTAGCCTTTATTTGGACTCATTTTACTCATTTGCAAAACAAGGGCAATTTCCGATTTCATAGGGTTGCTACGAGGATTTTAAAAAGCCCTTGGAACATAGCCTAATACTCAGAAATCAGTAAACGTGACCTCTCTTAAAAGGTTTCCAGAAATATTCTCGACAGGTTAGGTCGGTTAATCATTACACTGCTTTCCAGTGTAAAGGAGCTGAACAGCTGCACACAATTTAGCACCACACAATTTCTACTCTGGGCAGAACAGCTCTCGGTAGACTGTCCCTTCTCGTCATGGACACTTAGGTAAAAAGGCTCTTCCGCCAGGTCCGCAGCCAGCACCGGGCGGAGCCCGGAAGCGAGCCAGAGTCCTCTGAAGGCCGCTGCCTCTCAGGGCCCAATGAAGTACAGCTTTTACTTTGCAGCAATCTGAGTAAACCCCAGAAGATTCTGAGGCTTCCAAAACAGAACCGACGAGAACACTCAGAGGAAGCCTTTCCACCTCCTGTCTCTGTCGCTTTGAGGGGAAAGAAGTTCGCCGCAGCGAGCAACGCCGAGCCCTCGAGAAGGCGGAGTCTACAGGGCGCCGCGGGCCTACCGGAGGGCCCGGGGTGGGGCGGGGCTGGCGAAGCGCGAGGACCCCGGGCCGAGGTTTGGGGCTGACCATAGCGTGCCGGACGCCGGTGTGAACATATACCACCTGCTCCTGTAGTGTCCAGGCCCGCGCCGCAGGGTTCCCGGAGCTGCCATTATCGAGACTCTCTTGCCTATTGCCCTACGGCTTTAATCCTTCGAGTGAAGGAGAAAAATAGTACCCTAAAGACAGGCAGCTCCTAGGCACCAGCACAGGAAATAAGCAATGGGGTGGGGTCCTTTGCTCGCGCCGAAATTCAAAGGAATAAATAGTTCCGGCGCGGGTGTTGAGAACGGTGTGGCGGCGATTGTAGACGCTATGGTGAAGTTCGCTTTGTAGCACCCGCGGCTAGAGACTTGGCCTGCTCCCCTCCTTTGTGAACCGGAGGAGCTTTTGGAGTGCGTCAAACCCTGGCCTGAGGCAGCGGTGAGGCATCTACCTGAGCGCGGCCGGTTGGGCCCGGCCAGGCTTCCTGGCGAGAGGCGGGAGGCGGGAGGCGGGGCTGCGGGGAGGACGGCTAGTGGCAAAGAGGGACCTCAGGTGACCGTAGGAATAAAGGCTAGTTACTATTCGGCCTTTGAGTAGGGCAGAGAGCTGTAGACAGGCCTGGAGAAGCTAGGTCACAGCCTGAGTAAAAGCTAGAAGTTGGAGAATATGAGATACATCTCATCTCTCTAGTAAATACTTAAATGCCTTCCCCTCCTCCCGCGGTCAAGCACAATTCGGGGATGCCATGATGGACGTAGGTGAAGATCCTACAGGAATTATAGACAGATAATGACCGTCTAATACCAGCTTTAAGTACCATGAAGGAAAAGCCGAGTGAAGGAATGTGGAGAAGTGACAGAGGGATGTCCGGGAGGACTCCAGTAAGGTGACATTTTGAGCAAAGACGTGAGTGCAGTAGAGAGTAAGCTGTGCCAGTATCAGAGAAAAGCACGTTATGGGCAAAGAGAATGGGATATGAAATAATCCGTAGTCTTTGCTAGCTAGAGTATGGTAAAAGTAGAAGGCAAACCTGGAAAAACGGGTAAGAGAAATAGCTAAGACTTCCCAGTTGAATGGTTTAATTTCCGGACAGTGGCTAACTCTGGTATATTTTTGAGTAAATGAAAGATGTCTACATCAGACGAGATAGCTTGTCAAGTGGTTGTTTTATTTCTATCGCCCTCTTATTCCTGTTTTTGCCTCTCGTGTTCATTATGATTGTAGGTTTACATTCCACTTAGATGGTGTTATTTCTGTTTCGCACAGAACTGGTTTGTGGCCTGTTTGATTCCTGTCAGAGGTTTGCTGACGCAAGACAGTATCGAAAATGCATATTAAGTCAATTGTACTAGAGGGATTCAAGTCCTATGCTCAGAGGACTGAAGTCAATGGTTTTGACCCCCTCTTCAATGCTATCACTGGTTTAAATGGCAGTGGGAAATCCAACATATTGGACTCCATCTGCTTTTTGCTGGGCATTTCCAACCTGTCTCAGGTAAAGTGTAAACTTTCTCATTTGTGTGAATTTTAAGTTTGGCAGGAGAATCCTTACTGGACTTTGGAGATTTACCAATATTCTCTTCATTTGTGTTTTTATACATTTTGTAAATTACACCTCACTGCAACCTTTTAAGGAAAGTAATATTACTCCTTTAGATGAGAAAATAGACACTTAGAGAGGTTGCCTAAGGTTCATCCTTTTAAGATGTTTAGAAGTAACAGTGTCTCAAAACTCAGGCATTCTGACTTTAAAGTGGTCTCGTTCCAGAGTATTTTCATCCCTGTGTAATGAATGATGCCTTTCCAAATCCTATTCATGGATTGGATGACTAGTGAAAATCATGGGCACTGTCTTTGTATCTTGCAAAGTAACTTTTTGTCAAAAAACGAATAGGAAACAATTCAGAATTGAAAGGGTTCTGTAGAGAAAAATGTCCACTGCAGGTTGTTGCCTCTTTTCCTTGTTTTTCCTGCCAGAGGATGCAGCTGCCTATCCTTGTCTACTTAATGGACACAATATTGGTGGGTTTTCCAAAAGCAAGGGATCCGTTTTTAGTGCTGCTTTGTATATAGGGAATTTTGTAATTGATAAACTTTTCATCCTTTATTTTAGGTTCGGGCTTCTAATTTACAAGATTTAGTTTACAAAAATGGGCAGGCTGGTATTACCAAAGCCTCGGTGTCAATTACTTTTGATAATTCTGATAAAAAGCAAAGTCCTTTAGGATTTGAGGTTCATGATGAAATCACAGTAACAAGGCAGGTGAGTGGCGATTAAACATTTGGGTATCTTAAGAAGTTTTATGTCTGGTGTGTTTTTTGGCCTATGCCTTTGCATAAAGTGCTAGAGGAAGTTGATGTGCAAAATTGGTGCATTAAATTCTGGCTGGATTCCTTAAGAATATTTTCCTTATATTAAAATTTTGATCATGGACATTCTATCACTAAGAGGATTGAAAGAGAGCTGAAAAGTTATTCATCCAATATAAGCACTCAACTATGCTGAAATCTTAAACCATACTTGAATCTTCTCTGGCTGTTCTTGAACACCTGCGTACCTGAGATCTTGAAGTCTTCTGAGATAACCCATTTTGGTTTTGGATAGGTCTTATTAGAAAGTTATTCCTATAAATTTTGTCATAGTCTGCTGTCTTAAAATTTTATACATTGATTCTTGCCCTTTTGAGAGCACCAAGAGCAAATCTAACTTATTCCCTGTTTCAGTGTTTAAGTGATCTGCAAGTATACGAATTTCAGTTCTAAGTGAAATCTTGCCAGGTCTTTTTCTAGTTCCTTCACTTGCCTAATTATACCAAGTATGCTCCAGTTTACTTCCTTGCCCTCCATTTATCTGTCTATCTTTCTATTTCTTTTAATGGCACCTTAGATTGAGTGTATTGGGATTGGTCTATTTAGAGTTATTATTTCATTTTAGATATTCTACTTTTATTTTTCCCATAGAGCACTGGAGTGTTGATAATACATTGTGGATTCATATTAGATTTACTTGAAACCACTAAATTTTTTTTAGGTGTGTTATTAATATAGTCAGGCAGTGTTTTCAGCTTGTCAAGGTTTTAAATGTTGTCAGCTCCCATAAACTGTCCATCTTTGCATTATGTCACTTACAGATTTTCTCCTCTATTTTAATGAACGCTTCTGGTTAAGAAAAAAAAAAAGGCCAACTAGGTTGGGACAGAAATGATCTATGCCATTAGGCATCCATCAAATATTTACCCTCTAGGAATTGTCACTAAGTCTCATACTAATCCACCCAATTGTTCCTGTCCTCATTCAGGCCATAAACCTGTATCTTCACCAAAGTTTTGCCTTAAAGTTCTTGTCAGAGAGGTCTCTTCAAATACGTTAAAATATTAACTACCAACATAGTAATCCTGTCAGGAAAAGAAATGAACTAACATTTATTCAATATTAATTAAGTGCTTGATGTACATTGGGTGTTCTTGAATGTACTGGGATGCACAGTTAGAAGAATGAGAAACAGAGCTTGTCTTTAAGGACCTCAATCTGGTAGATGAGATGGTCGTACCCAATCAACGACAATTTAAGTGTGATAGCAGAATATGGTGTCTGGCACGACTTAATGAAACCATACTGAAGCTCCATGATTACCCTTTCTTTTAAGCAGTCACAAATCATCTCTTTATTAATAGCTTTTTGAATCTTGTCACGAGTTAATGTCAAGCTACTTTGTCTGACTTCTATTCCCACTATAAAGTAGAGAAAGTTATCCTCTGTAGAAAAATAACAAAGAAGGTAACTAGGAAAGGAAAGTATGTTTTACATATGCTTGGAAACATAAAGCTAGAAGTTACCTGAGAGACCGAGTCCGGTGCATGGCAGAGTAAAAGGCTTGTGTGTAATTACATAACTAGTTAGCAGAAGTACTTGCATTAGACACTAGTTGTCCTGACTCAGTGATTTTGGCCATGTCATACTTGTTGGACTATGAAGAATTGTTTTGTTTACTGCTAGTCGGACAGAACAAATAAATGTAAGCTAATATACTTAGTAATTTATCACAGCCCAAGGTGTGCATGTACACTAATACTTAAAATATTGCTTTCTTTTTTAGGTGGTTATTGGTGGTAGAAATAAATATTTAATCAATGGAGTAAATGCCAACAACACCAGAGTACAGGATCTCTTCTGTTCTGTTGGCCTTAATGTTAACAACCCTCACTTTCTCATCATGCAGGTATTCTGTTTGAGGTCTTTATATCTCTTTCATAATAGTTTTGACATTTTTTACTTTAAAGTAATTACAATAGAAGGACCTTATTTTTGGATTTTATACTTTCTATTTACTATTGTGCTGTGTCTGGCCATCTGTTAAGAAATGTGGTTTACTTACTTGCACTGATATATTCTATATTATGGGCCTTTGAATTCTCTAGAATCTTTAGAATTAGATTTCCTTGACTTTTTATTTTGTCACTCAAAGAACAATACATGTTAACTGTACAAAAATTGTCATAATATATCATTTTAAATTATTGGATTAATGCCTCTTAATATTACAAGTATAAAAGTTTGCATAATTTTCTTATTTAGAGACTTACACAAATGAGGGGTAAAGGCTGATTTTATCTTACATTTACATTATTTCATTTGACTCATCCAGCTATCCTTTGAGAGAATTACAGTAAAGTCAATGGGAGCATGTCAGTGGGACCAAAATAAAAATATTTCTACTACATCAGAGCTTCAAAGCTGAAAATTTACTTTAAGTGAATCTACATTCTAGTAATAGATTCTCTGAGACTTAAGTGTGCAGGTGTTTTACTTGTTTTTGATAATGAATGAATTTAATGGTTTTCTGGCATTGATAGGAAAAATTTTATTCTATTTGAGACCTAGAAGTATGTTATCTGTTTTGTGAAATTATCCTGGAGGGTTATCATTCAAACAAATTTTAAAAGTTTATCAATTATGCTAAAATTTCTTCTTATATTTATGTGTTTTAAAATTGAATATTTCTACCTATTAATGTTAACTGTTTCAGAAACATGGTCCTTGTTAACTTTGTATCATTTAATGGATTATTTTATTAGTATCATTTCCTAACTTGCCTAATTTGTATCACTGTTGAGTGAGAAAGTGAATAGCAAAGTTCCAAAATTCTAGAATTGTAGAAGAAAGACCCCCAAAGATTGGTATATTGAGACACAGTAGTTTCAATCTAGATAAACATGAATGCCAGTACAATCTAGATAAACATGAATGCCAGTACAGATAAACATTTTCTGTAATTTGTTATCTTAGCAAGTTTGCCATTTTATTTTCAGGGCCGAATTACGAAAGTATTGAATATGAAACCTCCAGAGGTAAGAGTACTATTTATGGACATTAAAAATAGTAGGTATAGATGTTATTTTAATCTTCCAGAGAGTCCATTTAAAAATATATTTTCTATTAACATTTTTGGAAACATTGTTTATTTAGGAATGATTAGTAAAGACAGTTGTATGTTTGTGTAATATTTGGCACTATGCCCAAATATTAAAATCGATTTTGATTGTATAAAGGAGTCTTACTCAACTGGTGTTTGTCAGAATTCATTCCTACAGAAAAAGCCTACAGGATAAGATTTGTGTGAAATTACTGTATTTTTATGATTCCTTTGGGCCAAATTTTGCTAAGATGTTTAGTGAGGTCAGGGCAAAAATGATATACTTAATGTAAATTCCAGTGGGACACTCTCTTGGATACTAAACATTAATAAAATTGTCATTCCAGATTTTATCCATGATAGAAGAAGCAGCTGGAACCAGGATGTATGAATACAAAAAAATAGCTGCACAGAAAACTATAGAAAAAAAGGAGGCAAAGCTGAAAGAAATTAAGACGGTAATTGAATTCATATAAAACATTTTTGGAGAAGAATGTAAATTTGGGTTAAGAGTTTTTGCTGTAAAGAGGGAAGAATTTTTTTTTCTTGGTTCAGTTTTCCATAGTCATCCATGCTACTTCTCTTCCAAATAAATTTTAATGGTACTTTATATACTGAAAATACTGATTTTCCTTTATTTTCCAGATACTTGAAGAAGAGATCACTCCAACCATTCAAAAATTAAAAGAGGTATATTCTGTATATGTGAGGATAATCAATTAGAATGTCTTTCGAAAGTCAGTGATGTATCCAAAGTTATACACATAGTGATACTATTTCTCAGGGATTTTTTTCTGCAATGAGTTAAATAATTAGAGTTGGCACTCTATAGGCTCAGCCTTTTGCTTGCAGAAGATACGTACTTATCTACTAAGTCATAAGATATTGGAGAGTAATTTTTATAGTTTCAGAAAATGGTATGTCAAATTTTAATACTTCATAGAAGTATTAATTAGGATTGACTGGAACAACAGTTGTTAAAGATAATGGCACTCTTAGAAACCCTCATTGATAGAGTGGAAATTTCCAGGGTAAGAGGGACTGTCAGTATAATTATTGCTGTCAAGGTATTTTGTAAGTGGAAGGTATAAAAACAGAGAATTGAGTTTGCTTTGTAATCTTTGCAGCTCCTAACATCAAAAACTATGGCGCTATTTTGTGAAAGAATGCATTTATAAACTGCATTTTTTTTTTTTCTTGAGATAAGTCTCACTCTGTTGCCCAGGCTGGAGTTCAGTGACATGATCACAGTTCACTGCAGCCTCCACCTCCCAGGCTCAAGGGATCCTCTCACCTTAGCCTCCCGAGTAGCTGGGACTATAGATGCATGCCACCACTGCCTGCTAATTTTATATTTTTTTTGTAGAGACAGGTTTCTCCTTGTTGCTTAGGCTGGTCTTGAACTCCTGGGCTCAAGTGATCCACCCACCTCGGCCTCTCAAAGTGCTGGGATTATAGGAGTGAGCCACTGTGCCCATCCAAACAATGTTGTTTTTAAAGATATCCATTTAGGAATTTATTAAATGCTTACTGAAATTTGGTACTACTCAAAGCTGTCTTGTGAATCCATATAGTAGTGTAGATTTTACTGGAAAAAGTGTAATCTTGAAGGTACTCTTTTTGTGTGCATGATTTAGTAGAAACACTACATCAGGAATTTAAACTTAGGTCCTAGACTTGATTTGGCGCAATTTCTATCTAAATCTAACAATGTGGACAGATCATTTAATCATTCTAAATTTGTTTTTTATGTGTAAATTAGGATTTTAGTTGTGACTTTGTCTTGACCCAATAGGTCCTTATGGGAATCAAGTTTAGTAATAATGTGAGCAAATGCTTGTAGTAGTTAGTGCTTAAAAGAATGGGTAGGCATCTAATACTACAGAATTTATTCAATAATGTATCATTGGTGGGTGTGTAAGTTGTCTTTAATCGACTAATTAACACTAGCTTACGAACCTTATGTCCACATTTCTTTGTTAAGTTCAACTGTCCAATTACATGTTAAAAGAAATAGTCAAGTAAGATTCACTAGAGATGGTATAATGCTATCTAAAAATCCTGACTTCTAATATTATGTAAAGTTTTCTCCATTTTAAAATGCTATAATTGTTTCATACAGGATGAAATCTGTTATGTAATGAGAAATTTGATACATGTTGCATAATTGATTTTTTTTTTTTTTAATACAATTTTGAGTTATTCTTTTTTCGTGACTTCCTTTTCAGGAAAGATCTTCCTACTTGGAGTACCAAAAAGTAATGAGAGAAATAGAACATTTGAGTCGTTTGTATATTGCTTATCAGTTTTTACTGGCTGAAGATACCAAAGCACGCTCAGCTGAGGAGTTAAAAGAAATGCAAGATAAAGTTATAAAGCTTCAGGAAGAATTGTGTGAGAGTGATAAAAAAATAAAAGCACTTAATCATGAAATAGAAGAATTGGAAAAAAGAAAAGATAAGGTCTGGACATATGTGTTAGAATGGATAATATGCTCTGAAAAAAGTATAGTAACTATTTAGGATTCACTGGGCATTGTCTTCCATATTGATTTGTTAATCTTGCCATAAGATAGTGAAATAACTTATAAAAAAGTGTTTATTTGATACAGAACTCATACAAGAAAATGACAACATGAACAAATTTTACATAAGTGATTGAATTGGCTGCATTTTATTACAGGAAATAGGAGGTATACTTCGATCTTTAGAAGATGCTCTTGCGGAGGCTCAGCGAGTTAATACTAAATCTCAAAGTGCATTTGATCTCAAGAAGAAAAATCTGGCATGTGAAGAAAGCAAACACAAAGAGCTGGAAAAAAATATGGTTGAGGTAAGTGAGCTTAATATGCCTCTAGTGTACATTTATCTAGTCCATGAATATTTAGTGAGTGTCTACTTGGAGGTAAGTATAGTTTTCTGGGCTAGGGTTACAACTTGATCAATGGTCAAAAGTCCTTGCCTTGTGGGTCTTCATTCCATTGAGGGAAATAATAATAAAGAAAATAAATAAAACATATAACATGTTATATAGTGATAACTAATGCGGAGAAAAAGTAAAGCAGGGCAGGGGATTAAGAGTGTAGGGGGAAAAGGGTACAATTTGGGATTTTAAATTGGGTAGCCATTGAAGTAAGGTGGAGAATAGGAAGAACAGGTTTCATAAGCTTAAGAAATATAGTATGAATGTAATAGGCTTGAGGAGCCTGTTAGACATCTTGAGAAGTGATGTTGATTAGGTACTTAAATATATGAATATTGAATCTCAGCAAACATACAGATTTGGAGGGATCATCAATGTACAGGTGTTACTTAAATCCATGAGACTAGATAAAATTATCAAGACTGTAAGTTTATATAGGAGGTTTGGAGCCCTGGGATATTTTCACTGTTATTGTTGGAATATCTTAACATTCAAAAGAGATTGAGTAGTGTGAGGAAAATTAGGCCAGTAAGTTGTTCTGGAGTTCAGGTAAAAAAGATGTTTCAAGGAGAAGTGGCCATGAGTGCCTGATTGGATTGTGTTTATACTCCCACAGAATGAGGGCAGAAAAAATTAAAAGTGAATATAGATAAGTTTTTGAGAAGTTTTCTGAAAGAAGGATAAATAGGGAGCTAACTGGAGGGTAATACAGAAGAGTTTTTTGACTTGATTTTACATGGGATAAATAAATTCTTCATTGGCAGAAAAGATCCAGTAGAAAAGGCATCATTTATGATTCATAAGAGAGTGATGGGAGAGTTGTTAAAATAGGGCCCCTTAGTAGCCGAAAATAGGATAGGAACTAGTGTATAATTAGAGGAGGTCGCATTTGCAAGAACTAGAAATAGGTTATCCATAGTAACAGAAGAGTTGAGTATATAGTCTCACATGTACGTAGATGAGTAGGTATGTTTTTGGAGCTTATGGTACTTCTTTTGAGGGTGATTCTGTTCTTCCAGTGAAGATACACATTTGCGTTTTCACTGGAAAAAAATTAACTTTGTCAAAATAATTTCTTTATTTGCTGTCTTAGATATTTTTGCAGAGAAATACAGTTGTTGAATTAAGAAACTGGAGGAAAATTTAGACAAATTTTGAAGCAGTATGAATGATGTAGCAGTCTGTGTTGTGGCGTCCAACACTTGAAACCAGTTCATCCATTACTTTTTTTTTAAGTGAGGTTTGTCAAGCTCTAAACATATGGACCTGCCTTGGTTTGGGTTCATTTTTCCTTAGTCTTGTCATGTCCTTAAGCTTCACACACTGATGCTGCTTGCTCCTTTTTCATCCTTTTCTATATTCTGTTTCTGTATTCCTATTTCTCCACATCCTCTGCAGCATCTGTTGTCTCCTGATTTTTTAATGATTGCCATTCTAACTGGCATGAAATGGTATCTCAATGTGGTTTGATTTGCATTTCTCTAATGACCAGTGATGATGAGCTTTTTTTCATGTTTGCTGGCTGCATAAATGTCTTCTTTTGAGAAATTGTCTGTTCATATCCTTTGCCCACTTTCTGATGCGTTTTTTTTTTTTTTCTTGTAAATTTGTTTAGGTTCTTTGTAGATTCTGGATATTAGCCTTTTGTCAGATGGGTAGATTGCAAAAGTTTTTTCCCATTCTGTTGGTTGCCGGGTCACTCTAATGATAGTTTTTTTTTTTTTTTTTTTTTGCTGTGCAAAGCTCTTAGTTTAAATTAGATTCCATTGGTCTATTTTGGCTTTTGTTGTCATTGCTTTTGGTGTTTTAGTCATGAAGTCTTTGACCATGCCTATGTCCTGAATGGTATTGCCTAGGTTTTCTAATAGGATTTTTATGGTGTTATGTTTAAATCTTTAATCCATCTGGAGTTAATTTTTGTATAAAGTGTAAGGAAGGGGTCCAGTTTCTGCTCTGCACAAGGCTAGCTAGTTATACCGACACCATTTATTAAATAAGGAATCCTTTCCCCATTGCTTGTTTTTATCAGGTTTGTCAAAGATTAGATGGTTGTAGATGTGTGGCATTACTTCTGAGGCCTCTGTTCTGTTCCATTGGTCTATATCTCTGTTTTGGTACCAATACCATGCTGTTTTGATTACTGTAGCCTTATAGTATAGTTTGAAGTCAGGTAGCATGATGCCTCCAGCTTTGTTTTTTTTTGCTTAGGATTGTCTTGGCTATGTGGGCTCTTTTTTGGTTTCATAAGAAGTTTAAGGTGGTTTTTTTCCAGTTATATGAAGAAAGTGAGTGGTAGCTTGATGGGGATAGCGTTGAATCTATTAATTACTTTGGATAGTGTATGGCCATTTTCATGATACTGAGTCTTCACAAAGGGGATTTTTTTTTAACATTCCAGTCACTCATTTGCCCTTCTCCTGACCAGATGGCTAGGCTTTTTGCAGTAGTCTGTGAGTTGGTAAAATGTAGCAAGATACGGTGATGGGATGGCCCGAATGGACATCACCACTGCATATAGTTTGGCCCATTGTGCATAATGTCCATGTTCAGTCTCAGTCAAAAGATGACCATTTATTGACCTGATGCTGGTTACAGTCAAGAGGATCCCCCGGTTTTGATGGAACTTGGAGTAAACCGTGCCATGCCATTGGTAGGCACATCTCAGAATCTTAGGACCCAGGGAGCCAGAGGAGAAGCCAAAGCATCCCCTGTTGGTTGTTTGGACCTTTCTAATAAGCTAGCCATTTTTTCCTGAAGCCTACTGGTACCCTGTCGTTCCAACTTGGCTTGATTTCAAATGTACCATTTCCGTTTGATAATCGAGCTCTTTTGAGCCTGCCCCAATTCATTGATAGGGTTTATAAGCACCCAATTAAGAATGGGCAGTTTAAGTCACAGAGTCGCATGTAGTGCTCAGGCCTTAAGACACACAGTCTCCACCAGTGCACAATAGCAAGCAAGAAGTTATCATTCCAAAGGGTTATATCAGGTGGCTGCCTCAAGCAACTTAGAAGTTCAGCTTCTGAGAGGCTAGGTTTCCCCAGTGACAATTTTCTGTTGCCATAGACTTCAGTCAGCATGCATAGAGATTGTGGACATGTATCATTGCATCAGGCTAACAGGGTATAAATGTTTCAAAAGCAGCATCAAGGCCACCACTTTAAATTATCTTCCACGGCCTGCTACTGCAAAGTGCCCTGTTCAAAGTTGGCGGCTTTGTTGGGCACCTGGATTAAAGGGGGCCAAAAAAAGACACCCACTTGGGTAACATGCTGTGTTTAGTACCCAAGAGACCTACTAGTTGTGGGGCTTCATTTTTATTATTGAGTGCCACCAGCACCAACAGTTTTTGTTTGACTATATCTGGGATACTTCTTTGGCGTAGTGTCCATGTGACCTTGGCATTCAGCCTGTGACCTTCCAGTTTTAGTCTTCATGCCCCACAGGCCTTTCTGACCAGCCAGACTAGGCCATTGTGACATTCTTATCTATAGTGGGTTTTAATTAAAAAAGTAATGTCTTATTCTCCACTTGGTATGCAGTACTGCTTTTATTGAGTAACATATGAGGTCTTGAGTAACAGGTGGCAGGCCGATGTGGATATGCGCCACTGGTATAGCTCAAATTCTTAGCTGCGAGGAGCATACCTCCTCAGGTGGTGATGATGTTCTGCATTACAGGCAACCAGACTATCCCTATCCATACTCATTGGTGGGAACTGTGGTCACCAAAGTGACACAGATTATCCTGCTCACAAGCAGATAAGCATAGTGAGTCATTACATTTGCCTGAAGCCCTCCCATGGTCATCAGCTTAATTTTTCCCTAGGAAAACGAAATATGTCCTGTAGGCTCCAATATCCAAGAACTCCAGAAAAGCATAATTTCATTTCTTTTTCTCATCTTGATAGGAGTATAGGGCCATCTCTGGTGGGGACCTGGAGACCTTGGTCCCGCTCTAAACTATGCCACTTAGCCATTTGGATCCACAGAGTCCCTTTATAAAAGAAACACTTCAACCAGGCTGGAAGAGCCTTCCCTGACCTTTCTGTATACCTGTCCTCTAGCTAGTGAGCCTCCTTTTCTATGAAGGCCTGCATTGTATGTGTTGGTTCTCTCAAATGCCTCAGGGACTGTCTGTTCTCTTAGGATCCATGTGACTACCCACTTCCTGAGCTCTCTGGCCCTGGGAATGAGCAATTACATGTGTCCAGTAACCAGGAATCATGTGCTGAGCTTCCCCATTTCTCTTTTTTTTCTCTGCCTCAATCCGTGCAGCTAGCTCATTCATTGAGGGGGTCATCTGTATTCCATTTATTATGCTGCCTCCTCCATAAAACTTCCAGCTGCATATCCAAACCCCTCAACCCTTCAGGGTGACATGCAGGGAAGGGAAAGCATGAAGCCATTCCAGCTTCATCAATAAGCCATGATTCTGTCAGAACAGATCCTACTAACTGCACTGATGATGTGAAACAATTTCACTATGCACTAGTTACCAACTTGTTGGTATTAATAGAACTCATTCGTACAGCACAAGTTATATATTGGCAGATTTACTTCTTACAGATCGGCAGTAATAGACAGTAGGAGCTTAGGTTTCATGGTAGGCCAACCCACAAGGGTTGGATGGAGTTTCATCTGTATGTTCCCCATACAGCTGAGGGATCCCAGAAAGCAGCTTGCCCTGTGTTTATACCCCTGGCTGTAAACCCAGACATCATTGACTGGTTGACATGAGTTCCTGAGCTAAAGCATGAAAGGACATGCATGTTTCTAGGAGGGAACTGAAATAGAATATGGATTATACAGGCCATTCCCTCTATCAGAGTGTTGCATTTTCTAGCGCATTCTACAGTTGTTTTTGAGAACTACAACTGAGAAAGGGAAAACAAAGTTAGTCTAAGGACACCCAAGTAATTGTCTAACAAAATCTAGATTTCTTTGTCCAGCTACTCAGTTAACATTTTTACCTGGCTGACTTTTAAAAAGTGTAAAACTTAACATATCCAGAATAGATTTAGGAATTTTCCTCACCTATCTAAACCCACCTGAGTTATAGAATTTTCCTCATGTCGGTAAATGTTACCACTATTTACCTAATTGTAAATTAGGTAAATTCTGACCTAATTTAGGCCAGAGTCCTAGAGTCCTTCTGGATTCTTGCCTTTCTCTAAATATTTAGATCCACTCCATCAACAAATTCTGTTGACTTTAAAAGTATAATCAGCATACTGCTACTTTTTGTTACCTCCATTACTGCCAACCTCATTCATGCCATCACTTATCATGAGGGTAGCTATAATAATGTTACTCTAAGTTGCCCTACTGTTTTCTTCTTGCCACTCTATAGTCTGTTTTTTACAGTAGCTAAAATATAAGTTGAATCACATCACTCCTGTGCTTAAAATCCTTTGGTGGTTTCAGAATTACATGTACACTGTATGATGCTTGGATAATATGGGTTTGAACTGCATGGATCGACTTATTGGCAGATTTTTCTCAAATATTTTGGAAAATTATTTGGAGGTCTGCAGCAATTTGAAAAAAACTTGCAGACAAATATCACATTGCCTAGAAATATCAAAAAAATAAAAAGTATGTCATAAATACACAAAATATATTTAGGCACTAGTCTTATTTTATCATTTACTACCATAAAATATGCAAAAATCTGTTACTAAAAGTTAAAATTTATCAAAACTTACACAAACCCCATATTTGGCACTATTTGCAGTTGAGAGAAATGTAAACAAATGTAAGAATGCAGGGTTTTTTTGTTTGTTTGTTTGTTTTTTGAGATAGTCTCGTTCTGTTGCCTAGGCCGGAGTGCAGTGTTGCAATCTTGGCTCACTGCAACGTCCACCTCCTGGGTTCAAGTGATTCTCCTGCCTAAGCCTCCCAAGTAACTGAGATTACAGGTGCATGCCACCACGCCTGGCTAATTTTTTTGTACTTTTAGTAGAGATGGGGTTTCACCATGTTAGCCAGGATGGTTTTTATCTCCTGACCTTGTGATCTGCCCGCCTCAGCCTACCAAAGTGCTGGGATTACAGGCGTGAGCCACCACACCTGGCCAAGATGCAGTATTAAATGATAACTGCATAAAACTAATAGAACATACCGCACTACTGTAATAATTTTGTAGCTACCTCCTATTGCTGTTGTGTGAGCTCAAGTAAGCTCAGTATGACATTAATCATTTACTTCTTAATGGTTCATGTTTCCAGTAAGTTGCAGAGCTCAGTGGAAAGTGATCTCTTGTGGTTCTCACGTATTTTTCATCATGGATGAAAAATGCCATAAACCTGAATAACATGAGATCCATATGAAGTGCCACTAGTGATACTGAAAATGCTCCCAAAAAGCAGAGAGAAGTCAGGATGCTACAAGAAAAAGTTGAGTTGCTTGATAATGTACCATAGATTGAGGTCTGCAGCTATGGTTGCCTGCCTTTTCAGACAGATGATTTATCTTGTAAACAGATGATGTAAACTGACGACGTCAATAAATACTCTACAGTACTGTATCTTCCTTATGCTTTTCTTAACAGTTTCTTTTCTCTAGCTTACTTTATTGTAAGAATACAGTATTTATTGTAGCATACAAAATATGGGTTAATTGTGTTATTGGTAAGGCTTTGGTTAACAGTGGGCTATTCTTAAGTTTTTGGGAAAATCAAAAGTATATGTGATTTTCGACTGCATGGGAGGTTTGTATTCCAACTCCCATGTTGTTTAAGAATCAACTATATAATTAAATCAAAGTCTTTACCATGGCCTGCAAGGTGCTTCATGATACGACTCTTGGCTCCTTAACCATTTACTCACTGTGCTCCTAGCCCAGTTCCTCAAACACATTCCTCAGGACTTGTCAGGTGTACTGCCCCACATGTATTTGCACAGTCACTTCTCTCACTTCATCCAGTCTTCTGCTCAAATGGCATCTCCAAGGCCTTCTCTTATTCTTCTTAAGGTAATAGTTCCTATCACTGTATTCCCCTACCTTGCTTTATTTATTTGTTTACTATGTCTTTCTTGAATATCTGCTCCCTTAGGACAGCGACTCAGTCTGTGTCTTTAATGTCTTAGAACAGGGCATGCTATATATAAGTGCCTAATAAATATTTGATGAATCATGAACTAATCAAGTGGGCCAGGATTTCTTGTCACTTTAATTGTAAATAAGATTGCTAAATTTTCTTTTTTGAGTGCTGGTATCTTGCAGCATCAGATATCTGGTTAATATTACTTAAAAGATGTTACATGATAGTAATACTTTTTGTAAAACTAATGCTCAAATTTTATGGCTCTTGACAGTTAATATTTTCATATACATGCTCTTAATCCTAAAATCTCTACTTTTGAGCTTAGTGTAGGATGTCTGTTATTTGTTTTACAGCTTTAGAAATTTCATTTTTAGTTCTTTCAAGTGATTTGTTTAAATCTGCAATTATTTTTTAGCCCAGTGTCTCATGGATTTAATATGTAACATGGAATGAAAATATTTCAGGTAGTATAAGAGTTTCATTTATTCTAAAAACAAAGTGAATTTCAAAATGATAATTCAGTATTTATAAAGTTATGATGGTTAAATTATGCTTATTCCAAATTGCTATGGAATTTGATTACATAAGGGTATATGCGTATAAGGAAGTGAAATATAATGTTTTTCAATTTGAAACTCTTCCTGAAGGACTCTAAAACTTTAGCAGCAAAGGAAAAAGAGGTTAAAAAGATAACAGATGGACTGCATGCCCTTCAAGAGGCAAGTAATAAAGATGCTGAAGCTTTGGCTGCTGCACAGCAGCACTTCAATGCTGTTTCCGCTGGCCTGTCCAGTAATGAAGATGGAGCAGAAGCAACTCTTGCTGGTCAAATGATGGCCTGTAAAAATGATATAAGTAAAGCTCAGACAGAAGCCAAACAGGTAAATATAGACATTAAGCACTATGTGATTGCTTTTTTTCCCCCAAGAAGTTTCTTTTCACATTATGCTTTGGCAGTTGTTACATAATGTTGAAAATAATGTCAAGGAACTTGTTTACTTTAATCTGCAACTCTATTGCCTAAGACAGCAAAATTCAAATATGGTGATTGCTAAATATTGGTGACGTTAATTTGTTAAGATGCTGAACAACATAAATTACCTTAATTCAGTATGTAAGTGCTTTGTTCTGTTTGCAGCACTGTGTGGAATTTTAGAGATTAATCATTTATTCTTGTCTTTTTTTGGCTATTTTTATTTTTTATTGATATCATAATGTTGAAGTCTTAAGCTTTAACAGGAAAATAGGATTGTCCTTCCCATTGCTTTGCCTATCATACCTAGTTCTTAAAACCTTGCTTCTGAAACTTTACATTTTTCTAGGAAGTATCTCTACCTCACATTTATCCACATTCTAGTCTTTGATCTTCCTACTCTGATTTTATAATCTTAAAAGTCTTGTCAGTCTGTTATGTTTCTCAGATTTTACATAGTAGTGCAACTTAAAGTCCTATGAACACAAGAATTTTGCTAACAGAAAAAAATACACGTACACAGGCACATCATTGTTTTCTTTTTAATGGAATACACGGATTTTAAAATATAGACACACAGATGTGTGTGATTATGCATTAATCCACTGGTTTTTCTCTATATATTTGCAAGTTTTTCATTCAGACATGACAGAGATGGTGGTCACAAATTTATAAGAACTCCAACGGTAGAAAATCTTTAAAATACTCTCAGTCTGTCTATTATTTTATAAGGGAACTGGGAAAAATGTATCATACAGTTTTGGAGGACACCCCCATCTAGGGTTTAGAATACTAGTTCATAGTTTTAAGAAGCAGTGCTCAGTTGTATAAGTTTTTGAAGGTCTGACACATTTAAATAGTTCTAGCATTTAAATATCAAGGGTTGTAGCATTTAATTATCAGACTGTCAGGATTTAAATTTCTCTGTCAATTTAACTTCCATTTCTCTACAATCATATCTTATTACCCAATTCATTTTTCTTACTGTTATTAAACAACACTCACAAATATATACAAATACAAATATGAACAACTAAGTGGAAGGGAAAGGAACTAGAGTTGTGATTTCTAGCTTTCTATTAATTTAACCAGCTACTGACAGTTATTTGATAGAATCTTTCAATTTTAATGTCATTTCTTATAAATATTAAAAATATGGACTTAAATTTCACATTTTTTAACAACATATTAATCATACATTAGTTTATACTTTGAGTAGTTTTTGAGGAGAAAATACTGGGAAATGACTAATCTTTTGAAATACTAATCCAGGAGACCAAACAATTAAATTTTTAAGGCTAAGTTCTCTTAGTAAACCAATCTGAATCTTTGGCTATTTAATTACTAGCAGTGTCTGCGTCATACATCCTATAGTCTGTTCCATTTTTCTGTCACAGGCTCAGATGAAGTTGAAGCATGCTCAGCAGGAATTAAAGAATAAACAAGCTGAAGTTAAGAAGATGGATAGTGGCTACAGAAAGGATCAAGAAGCTTTAGAAGCTGTAAAAAGACTTAAAGAAAAACTGGAAGCCGAAATGAAAAAGCTAAATTATGAAGGTTTGCCTTTAAAAACATATTTTTTTATAAAAAGCTAATTTAAATAAAGAACACAAGCAAGTAGGAAACATTGTTACCCTATTAATGAGCATTAGTATAAGAAGTGTTTGTAAATATAGTAAAAAAAAATCTAATTGTAAAACAACTCCTGAATTTTTGAGAACTCAGTATTGAGAATTTCCTGCTTCAATCATTTGAAAGCTCAAAAATGTCTTTTGTGTATTTCTACATTAGTAGGCATTCAATTTGTACGCTAGTTTTTGGAATGAAAATTGTGTTATTTGCTGTTGGAAAAAATGTCTTTTTGACACTGGATAGAAATTGGAAGGTTCAGCATGCTTAATACTTACCAGAAATTTGTATTTTTTGCATGCTTTGGAAATAGTGATGATATTTTCCTTAAAACAGTATACTGTGAATTTTTAAAACTTGGTTTTAATTTATTATAATTTATCTTTCAGAAAATAAAGAAGAAAGCCTTTTGGAAAAGCGCAGGCAGCTATCTCGTGATATTAGTAGATTGAAAGAAACATATGAAGCTCTATTAGCCAGATTTCCCAATCTTCGATTTGCATACAAGTAAGAGATTAAAGCCTTGAATTTTAATATAGTAATAATCAAGACTTCTTTTTTTTTTTTTTTGAGACAGTGTCTCACTCTGTAATCAAGACATTTTTAGTTAAGCTGGAAGCAGTCTGAAAATGTCGACACCAAGATTTTTTTATGAAACTTGTTGTAAACTGCTTTTCTGTCATTGGTATTTTTCCTTTAAACATTTGTTGAAACAAATTCTTGTGAAATTTAATGGCTAATGATGCCACCAAACGTAAAATCAAAATGAGGGGAACTGAATCTTAGTTCAGAATGTCTTTAAAGTTATTCTGTCATTAATGTTAAATATCCACGTTTTCATCTTAGAATTTGTTTTGGTATGTGGGTTTTGTATGGAATATTTACAGTAATCACATATTACAGGTATTAGAACATCAGAGTTGTTCTTAGTACATTGAAACATAATGAAATATCTATTGATTGATTTAAAAACAACAGCTGGTTAGTCATTTGGGATATTTTAAAATTTTTGGTTGTTAAAACCATGTGCTGATTCTGCTTTCATTTCAGTTTAATATATTGTCCAAAAGAGCTTTTGATGAATAAAGTATAACTTTTTCTACTTTCTTATCTAAGATTAATTTTTATCAACTTTTCTATATCAGGGATCCAGAGAAGAATTGGAATAGAAATTGTGTGAAAGGACTTGTGGCTTCTCTGATTAGTGTGAAAGATACTTCTGCAACCACAGCTTTAGAATTAGTGGCTGGGGAACGACTCTACAATGTTGTTGTAGACACAGAAGTAAGTTGATTTTAATTTTTAAACATTTAAAATTTGGTTAGCTTGAAAAGTCATGTGCTGCTAAAAGAATTACTCTATTGATGTTTTAAGGCCTCCCCTAAGGTGACACATTTTTAGGGTAAAACTGTTTGGTTCATAACCTTTTGATAACTATTCCATAGGAAGTCTCATGCTTACTCAGGAACTCAGAATGCATATTACAGTCTTAGACTTTTGGGGTCTCTTTGCTGTATAAGTTGAATATATTTATAAAATAATCTGGGAATAAATGACCTCTTTTTAATGTCAATCTTCCCATCAAGGTAACATTCTACATTTCAATTCTGACTTTTTATCCTTCTTTAAAATGCTGTTACTCTTTCCTGTCAGTGCTATATAGTCATTGCCAAATTTACTTTTTAAAAAATTTATATTCTGTATGTTTAAAATGTATAACAAGCCTGGGTACGGTAGGTCACACCTGTAATCCCAGCACTTTGGGAGGCTGAACTGGATAGATCATTTGAGCCCAGGAGTTTCAGACCAGCCTGGGCAACATGGCAAAACCCCATCTCTACTGAAAATAACAAAAGTTAGCCAGGCACGGTGACATGCACCTTTAGACCCAGCAGCTCTGGAGGCTGAGGCACAAGAATTGATTGAACCTGGGAGGTGGAGGTTGTGGTAAGCTGAGACCTGCATTCCAGCCTGGGCAACAGAGCAAGACTGTGTCTCAAAAAAAAAAAAAAAGTACAAGATGTTTTGATACATATACATAGTAAAATGATTACTCTAGTCCAGCATATTAACATAGCCATTCACCTTTGTGAGAGCACCTAAAGTTTACTCTTAGCAAATTTTCAGTATACAGTATTATTAATTAGTCTTCATGCTATACATTACATCTCTAAATAGGCAGATTTATTTATCTTAACTGCAAATAGGTACCCTTTGATCTATGACCTACTTCTACCCATTTTCTTTCCTTCTCCATCCCTAATAACCACTATTCTACTCTTATTTGTTTGACTTTTTTTTTTTTTTAAAGATTCCATGTATAAATGAGGTCATACAGTACTTTTTTTCTTTGTCTGATTATGTCACTTGGCATCATGTCCTCTGGGTTTATTCATGTTGTCACAAATGGCAGTATCTCCTTTCTCAAGGCCAAATGATATTCCATTGCATATGTAATCTTAACTTTGATGGTTTGGGATAAATGGCACTAAACATTTATTTATTATAGACTACTAAACTTTTATTCTTTTACTTTTCTGTCATCTTTAACATGTATTTTTTAAACTTCAAATGTGTGTCTTAGGTTACTGGTAAAAAGCTACTAGAAAGAGGGGAACTGAAACGCCGATACACTATAATTCCACTCAATAAAATTTCAGCCAGATGTATTGCACCAGAAACTCTGAGAGTTGCTCAGAATCTTGTAAGTCTTATTTTGTCTAGTTTATGTTTAATCTTTTTTTTTTTATTTAAGTTAGAAGGCATTAATTTTGAGGGACATAATCATATGAAGAACCACAAAATTAAAAAAAAAATGGGTTGGCTTGTGCAATTAGGTAACGAGAGAATAGAAATGTTGAAAGACTTGAACTTCCTTTGATACTTCAAAGTGTGATATTAGAATGTCCTTTTTAAATCTTAAGTCACATGACTATCAGGTGATGGTGAAAATTACACTTCTGTTTCTTAAATAGTTAGAATTGAGCTTCTAGATAAATATCTAAGTTTTTGGATTTTGTTTCTTTTTATGATGTCAGGCACACTTAAACTGCCCACAGTGACAGCCATTTTGGAAGGCCTTCATTAGTATTGCAATGATGCTTCTTTATTAGAGTTCTTCTAGATTTCTGTTCAGCCTGTGTAAGTACATAGCACATGACCAGGATCCCATTCAACTGCTGACGTTGATCTGAAGTGACATGCTTGCTAGTAAGAAAATAGATTAGTACAAGGAAATACATTTGAAAGTTATTGTAGTTGTGTAATATTGTAAAAACATGAAGTCAGTCATAACATTCAACTGTAATGAGAATTTTTTATTGAGTAGATATTCCAAGTACATGAGTTGAAGACATTTCTATGAAACTTAGAAATACACTTGTAACTAACTGAATATCATATCCTTAGTGACATTCAGAAGATTTCAATGAAAATGATTTCAAAATACAGTTGTGTTGATATATATACTATCGGGAGAGGGAGGATGAGCGCTGTAATTGAAAGGTGGTGTTTTTGGTTGGCATTTCCTTTACTTGAAAAATCACCATTAAGTAAGTCAAGAAGGCTCAGGAAGTTAATTCAGCCATACGTCAAGTCCCAGCGTTAGAGGAAAATTGGGATTTCAAGTAACAGCAAAAATACTTTGCCTCAGATCCCTGAGCCAGATCTATTTAATGGTAGCTGCCACATCAAAGAACAATATGGAACATGTGTTACATAGAGCTGCTTTCATTGTGATTGCCACTGCTGATACTAAGCTCTAAAAGAGATGCTTAGTTTTTCTAAAATGATGGGCAGAGGTAGCCTCTATAGACAAAGGCTAAGAAGAAGCATTGTGATCGAAATAGAGGGTTGAGGGATTTTTTAAATTACTTTTACTCTCTCAATTATTAGTTGTGTTTTTATTTCTATAACTGGCAGACCACTGCTTTAGCATGTTTCATTTGTATGAAAATATATTTGTTGTGAAACCAAATTACTGATTATTGAAACAACATTTTCATATGGTTGTGTTGATCTGGGAATTACAGGTTAAGCACCCCAAGTCCAAAAATCTGAACTCTGAAATTTTCTAAAATTCAAAACTATGACACCCAAAAAATGCTCATTGGAGCATTTTGGATTTTGGATTTAGAATGCTCAACCAGTGTAATATAAATAGACCAAAATCTGAAAACTGAAACACTTCTGGTTCTAAGCATTTAGGATAAAGGATACTCAACCTGTACTATACTTTAATTAAGGAAGTTCTGTCCAGTCAATTTTGGATTTAGACACATGGTAATGGCTCCTTACTGACAGAAACTTTCATAATGTCTGGTACTAGCTATTAATAAATATTTTACTTAGCAATAGATCTTTCAGTATGTAAACCTGCATTTTTCCTGAAACTTTTGAGTGTTACATAGCTTTTTAGAAAGTTCAGAAATAATTTTAATGCTAGGTAAGTATTAAGTTTCTGTTACAGCAGTTCTTACTGGTTTATAAGATAATATTTGAAAGGAAAAGAAGTAGTATGTACTGTGGCATATCTGTTGCTGTCCCACAGGTTGGCCCTGACAACGTTCATGTGGCTCTTTCCCTGGTTGAATATAAACCAGAACTTCAGAAAGCAATGGAGTTTGTCTTTGGAACAACATTTGTTTGTGACAATATGGATAATGCCAAAAAAGTGGCCTTTGATAAAAGGATAATGACTAGAACTGTAACTCTTGGAGGTGATGTGTTTGATCCTCATGGGACATTGAGTGGAGGTAAGTTTTATATCCTTTTGTCCTCACAATTCTATGTGGTAAACAGGAAGAGGCTTTTTAAAAGTACATATTTAGCCTAACTACCCACTTCTTCAGGAAACACATTAACTTCTCATTTGTGTGTTTGCCAGTGCTGCTATTGCTCCTCTCAAAAGAAAAACAAAAAATTAAATCTGCCCATTAAGTGATACCTTAATGCCCTAAAGGAATTCTTAGACAGTGATCGTATTCTTCTTCTAATATTTGCCACACTGAGTTTGCAGATCTTTGTCAAGACAATAGAATAAGAAACACTGAATAATATTTAACTGTATACCAAACAGTATTCTACAGTTGTGCTAATACAGTAATCACTAGCCACTAGTCACTGTTTACATTTAATCAAGTTAAATAAATTTCCTTGGTTGTATTAGTCACATTTCAAGAGCCCATAACCACACATGGTTAATGGGTAATTAGACAATGTAGATATAGAACATGTCTATTATTCTATAAAGCCCTATTCTTTGGGCTTTAAAGAAGAATTAATTTAATTCTTAGTAACAACAATGAGGTAGGCATATTATCATCCCCAATATACAGTTGCAGAAACGAAGATACAGAGTGGTTCAATAACTCACTACTGGATGGCAGAGCTCAGAATTTGAATCCCAGCAGTCTGATTTCAGAGTTTGTGTTTTTAACCCAGTAGACAGTATAAAGCCACTTGAGGTATCAAGTGACTAAATGTTTTTTTAGGCCAAGAAAACGAGCCAATTCAATGAATTCCAAGATCAGGTATCAGGTTCTCCAGTACACAGTCAAATGACTAGTATCTGCAAATGGAAGATAAAAAGAGACTAATTGTTTTTCAGTATCTACAAGAGAAGAAACTTTTTAGATTTTGTTGATTCCAGATGCTTTTGAAGTTTTTACTGAGAGGATAGGAAATAAGTAACCCCGTATTTTAATTACAGAGTGTTTAAACATCATTTCTAATTGACCTTAGCATTCTTCCATCAAACCTGCGGCGTTTGTCAACATGATACCTCACCTGTCACTGCCAGATAATTATAGTTGCGTAATGTGAAGTCAGTTTATTTTGCTTGCTCCACTGTATCAGAACTTAGATCAGGTTATTACATGGTAAAAAACAGCCCCCAAATCTTAGCTTACAACAAAGTTATTCCATGTTTATGCTGCATCTACTGTAGATCAGTTGCCTTTCTGCTCAGTGCTGTTCTCATTCTGGGACTCAGTCTGAAGAAAAAGTAGTCCCTGTCTTGAACATACTTCTCTCATGGCTAACGGAAAGTAAATGGTGAATTATGTACTGCCTCCCAAAGCTTACTTTCAGAAGAGACACATTTCCTCATTTCATTGGCCAGAGCAAATCACATAGCCAACTCCATTGTCAGTAGGGTGGAGGATTGGCCCAGTAGACAAGTGGTTATCTTGAATAAATAATATCTACTACAACTTCTTGGATCTATTATCAGTTCTCTGTGTTCTAAGGTTCAGGTGATGGAATGAATTCCATGGCTTCATAAGCTCACTGAAATATTTACTGTTGAATCATTTTGAGTATAATTCTCTTAGAAGACTTTTTATTGTTTAGTGTATACCTGGTAACTTAATGTGCAGGACATGTTTCAATTTGCCTCTATCAGGTGCTCGATCCCAGGCAGCTTCTATTTTAACCAAGTTTCAAGAACTCAAAGATGTTCAGGATGAACTGAGAATCAAAGAGAATGAGCTGCAGGCTCTAGAGGAGGAATTAGCAGGTCTTAAAAACACTGCTGAGAAGTAAGAACTGTATATAATTTTGTTGTTGTTGTTAAAGATTTGCATAGTAGATGATGACAGGAAATTTATTTCAAGAAATACAGCTTCTGACTTTTCTCATATTTTTGGTTTTCAAAATATTTGATTAAATTTTGAGTTGATAATTTACTAGTTATTCATCTATTTTTTCTAAGAGAGATGTCTTTGTTATGAAATTAACAAGATCTATTTAAGCGAAATTAAAAAAAAAATCAATGAAATATTCCATTCCATTCCAAATGCTGAGAAATATACTAGCATTTGGCTAGGGTTGGTGGAGAAACCCTTAGATACTCTGGGGTCTGATACCAGTGAATACTTGATTTCTTGATTTGACATTAATATGATACAGTATAGTATTGATCAGGTGCCCACAGTAAGTTTAATAGCATTGTGGCTGTTCTACGTGTATTAAGGATCTGCTAGGTTGTCTAGTGAGCAGGTAAACAAGTTCATGTTGAATATCAGCACTAAAACTTTAGTGTTTCCTTTCAGTATTTCTTCTGTGTAGGTATGGATAAGATATATGTATATACTTTTCAACATCACTTCTATTTTTGTATAATAGAGGTATAGGCGTATTTTTGTTTTTTCATTATTGGGATCATGCTAATGTAACCCTTTTGCGTCACTCAGTAAACATTTATTGAGTTCCTCCTGTGTGCCACATACTCTTCTAGGGGCTGGGGATCAGATAAATATCTCTGCCTTCATCTAGTTTTTTATTGTTGGAGAAACAGACAATAAAAAAAGATAAATTTGTAAAACCTGTTAGCTAGTTCTAAGAAAAATGTAAATCAGGAAAGGAGATAGAACTATCTAGGGCAAAATTTCATGTTGAAATTTTATATTGGGTGGCCAAGAAAAGCCTCACGGAGGACATAATTGTTGAGTAAACATTACGAAAGAGTGAGTGACTGGCTCTGTGGTTATCTCGGAGTATAGTCCACACTTGAATTAAAAGCTTCATGAGTTATAAAAGCTACAAACTTAACAAAGTGCATTGTTTGAAAGTTTCGCTAGGCCTGGTGGTGCATACCTGTAATCCCAGCACTTTGGGAGGCTGAGGTGGGTGGATCACTTGAGCTTCAGTAGTTCAAGACCAGCCTGGGCAACATGGAGAAACCATGTCTCTGTAAAAAATATTAAAAAGTTAACCAGGTGTGGTGGCATGTGCTTGTGGTCTCAGCTTTTCAGGAGGCTGAGGTGGATGGATTGCTGGAGCCCTGCAGTTCGAGGTTGCAGTGACCTGAAATTGTGCCACTGCACTCCATCTTTGGGGACAGAGTGAGACCCGGTCTCAAAAAAAAAAAAAATTGTAATTATTTTTCAGTCTCTTTGAAGATGACAAATAGGAACTGATTAAAAAGATTTTATTCAGAATTCGCAATCCTAAATAAAATTTAAATCTAAATAAATTTTGAAATGATTATTTTTGGGTACATTTTTAGCACTGAATTTCTGTAGTTATGAAAGCTTAAAATGGCACTAAGACTTTTGGGGACACTATGGACGAGATTTTCATAGTCAGGATGGCCATTCAAAGATATAAATCGAATCAGAATTTTTCTTTTTTTTTTTTTTTTTGAGACAGAGTCTCGCTCTGTCACCCAGGCTGGAGTACAGTAGCCCAATCTCAGCTCACTGCTACCTCTGCCCCTTAGGTTCAAGGATTCTCCTGCCTCAGCCACTCAAGTAGCTGGGATTGCAGGCATGTGCCACCATACCCAGCTAATTTTTGTATTTTTAGTAGAGACAGTTTCGCCATGTTGGCGAGGCTGGTCTCAAACTCCTGGCCTCAAGTGATCCACCCTGTTTACTTAGATATCACATGCATGTAAAGGCCCACATTTTACCTTCATGAATATAAATTAACCATAGAGTAAATGCATTTTACTGTGAGAAGAGTACAACAGAATTTTTCTGTTATATGACTAAGTTCTAGCAAGGTGATGAGTTTGTAGTCAACATTTCGGCTTAGAACTGTTAATTTTGTTCAGTAGTATTGGATCATTTATTCCGCAGAATTGGCTTCTTTGCTAATTGTGACTCTGAGGTCAAGGAAGGAAAATAGATTTTGAAAAATATGAGAATGGTGGAAGGATCAGCTAAAGCCATTGTTTCACATCATGTCAGGAAAGTAATACCTTTTTAAAAAAATATTTCTACACTCCACATTTTTAAATCAACTTGAAGTTAAAATTATTAAGTACTGTCAAGTACAGCTTCAGGCAAGAAAATTCAAGGTAGTATTTATATTTTATAAGTTTTGTCCTTTTTTCCCCCAGACATGAATTTCCAGTGACAAGGTACTTTGTGAATTTATATTAACTTGAAATTTCACTGCAACTGAATTTGCTAAATACCTTTCAAAGAAGTGACTAAGCAGCCAGAACTGGGATAGAATTACAAAGTTTTCAAGAGAGTGTGTTTTAAACAACTAAGTTCCAAACTATTTTTCTTACATTAAAAGTAGGGAATATTATTGTCATTTTTAACGTTAGAAAATGAGGTTAATAAATAGATAACTAAATTTTTTGAAATTTTATCTGTTGTAATTCATCCATTTTTCATGGCGAGTAGTTGATGTGTTTTGTTTTGTTTTTTTAGTTAACAAGAGGGATTATTTTTAAGGAAACCTAGCTATTAAAAATTTTTAGTGTTTTCTATGAATAGTTATTATGGATTTTGGTCAGTTAGAGTTGTTTACCTTCAGTGACCATATCTAAATTTGAATTGGTGCCTCAGAAACTTGAAAGTCATCAAAATTATTCCTGTAACCAGTAGCATCTTATATTGTTTATAATGTATGTGAGTTTATTTTAGGTAAGAGTCTGAAGTTTGAATGTATTTCTCAATTACCAGAAACATTACAGTCATATCTTACATGTTTCTGTTTTTGTAAGGTATCGTCAACTAAAACAACAGTGGGAGATGAAAACTGAAGAGGCAGATTTATTACAAACCAAGCTCCAGCAAAGCTCGTATCACAAGCAACAAGAAGAATTAGATGCCCTTAAAAAAACCATTGGTAAGATGAAAACAGCCGATGCTTAATCTCTGGTTTTATTCCTATCTTTTACCTTACTTTAGGTATCATCTATAACTGTGTTATGTTTAAGACACATATGATAAAGTTTCTTTAGGGGAGATCCAATTATGGGATTTCTAGGTCTTCAGGTATAGTCATTTTCATCTTTATTATATATTGTCAAAGGTCTGTTCATTTTTACCAGTATTCATTTTTTTTTAACCAATACTCATTTCCATTAGTGGCATATGAAAGTTTTCATTTCTCCAAGTTCTTTTCTCTACAGACTTTTAAAATTTTCCAAATCTGCTGGTTGTGAAAAGATAGCATGCATTAGCATTTAATTTACATTTCTCTAATGGCTGATGAAATTTGAGATCTTTTTTGTATGTTCATTGGACCTTTGGGTTTCTACTTCTGTGAACTTTCTATTTATTTCTTTTGCTCATGGGTTGTTCAAGATTTTTTTTCCCATTCTCATTCTTAGGAGTCCTAGTTCTTGTAGGTTAATATCCTACTAATATCTTTTTTGACTTATGTACTGGTCTTTTAGTTGTGTTTGTGTTCATAGTATTTTTGTTACACAAGAATTTTTAATGTTCATTGTTCATTTTAAGACAGCTTTTATGTTTTCCTTAGTATTTAATTGTATATAGTAGTTTTAATTTTTGTCATTCATTAAGGCAATATCCACACACCTGCTTCTCCATTAATATTTTAATAATATTTTCTGCAACGAAAAGTAGTGTAAGAAATTGCTCAGTAACGACTTCCAAGGTTATATTTGCACCTGGGTCCTAACACTCACAATATACATCAGTTGTTACAGCAACGTGTTCTTTCAGTATTGCTTTTATTTTTTTCTTTCACAAATTTGTGGATATTCTTCCTTTGCTGTATCCTAGACATACTGTTACATTATTTGTCAACTGTAATGAGAAGTTCCCTGAATAAAATAGGCAAAGAACACAAAGTAAAACACAAAGTAAGCTTGTTTATGAAATTATACTCTTCTTGGTAACTATAGGAAAAACACCATAGCTAGACTGTTCTGGTTTAGGAAACATACACATGCGTTAAAAATAGGATCTGTAATTTTTTTTCTTTTTTAAATAAGTTGCTCCAATACCTTTGTAAAAGGAAAGTTGTAGGTGAAGTTTAATTTCAAAGCAAAATTATTCTGTTACACATCTTTAGAATATGCAAGTATGGCTTTTAGGTAGGATCTGTGTTTCATTATACCATTTCTAGAATATCATTGGGATCATTAATTTTCTTAAATTCTAGCCTGTAATTTTCCAAACCTTTTCTGCTATTAAAAGTTGAATTTGTAAACCTTCACCTATAAATGTTAATTTAGCCACATTTGCCTACTTTTTGATGCAGAGGAAAGTGAGGAGACTTTGAAAAACACTAAAGAAATCCAAAAAAAAGCAGAAGAAAAATATGAAGTACTGGAGAATAAAATGAAAAATGCAGAAGCTGAGAGAGAGCAAGAACTGAAGGATGCTCAGAAGAAACTGGATTGTGCCAAAACAAAGGCAGATGCATCTAGCAAGAAAATGAAAGAAAAACAGCAGGTAATAACTTCTTTTTGAAATTGAACCAACCTTTTAAAGTCAACATAGAGCTGACGGTGGTAGAGCATCATTGGTTGACCTTATTCCTCAGAATTAATTTCAAAATCTAAAAGGAAGCCGTGTTCTTTGGAAACAAATTATGCTTCTTACAAGTCAAAGGAATATACAGGATGAGCATCTCAAATCCTAAATACAGCAGTTAGAAACTTTTTGAATGTTGACCCTGAGGCTCAAAGGAAATGCTCATTGGAGCAGATTGGATTTGGAATACTCAACTAGTCAGTATAATGCAAATATTCCAAAATAAAAACTCTGAAGTCTGAAACACTTCCGGTCCTATGCATTTTGAATAAGGGACATTTAATCCGTATTTTTCTCTGAAAACCCTGCAGTTGAGTGTTTCATAGTTGTGAGTAGGGAATGCTAATTTTAAGGAAAGGGCAAAGTTGACAGTTAGTAAATGCTTCCTTCAAGAGTGGATGGCCTTTCTTTAGGAGTGGATTATTTGATGTTATAGATGTCATATCAGAGATTCAGCAAGTTGACATTTTTATTTGGTAAGCACCTAAGTGAATGTGCACTGTGAGAGCATGATGTAAGACAAAGCATGTTATATTTACAAAGTGTTGTTCAATTGTATACTGATGATACTTTATTATATCTTTTAGATAATGCCAAAGCTGGAATTTGAACGTAGGTTTTTGTCTCCAAACGCTACTCGTAATCACTGTTTTATGCAATTTCACCTAAATATATTTTCCTCATGTTTTTTAGCCCACTCTAAGATTCCTGTCATTAAATAGCTGCACAAAGTATTTTCTAATGCAGGGGTCCCCAGCCACCAGGCCACAGACCAGTAACAGGTGAGATGTGTGGTGAATGAGGATTACCACCTGAGCTCCACCTCCTGTCAGATCAGCGACATTAGATTCTCATAGGAGTGTAGACCCTTTTGAGAACTGTGCATGCAAGGGATCTAGGTTGCTCATTCCTTATGAGAATCTAATGCCTGATGATCGGAGATGGGGAGGTTTTATCACAAAACCATACTCTCTCCCTGCTCCTGCCATATGGAAGAATCATCTTCCACAAATCTGGTCCCTGGTGCCAAAAAGGTTGGGGACTGCTGTTGTAATGAACTGAAGGCTATAGTGGGAAAGAAGAATATTGAAAAACTTTTTACACATTGAACAATTTTGTTTTTAAAGAAGCTTTACTTCCACTAATTCATCTGTTACATAGAATTTTACATTGTTTTCCCTATAGGAATAAAGGATAAAGGAAATAATTTATGCAGAGTTCTTTGAACCTATAAAAATTAAACATACTTTTTGTCTTTTCAATATAGGAAAATAAACTTCCTCTTCCTGGGGAAGCAGCTTAACCTGTACTTTTGGTAGCAGAGTAGTAACAAAGCTGTGGGTCTTACTTAAGATTATTACTAATTTAACTTTCCTGTACATATTTGCTTTTTAGTAGTTAATAACCCGTGTGAATACCCAAATAACTGTTTTTTATAGGAAGTTGAAGCTATCACTCTGGAACTGGAAGAGCTCAAGAGAGAACATACCTCCTACAAGCAACAGCTTGAAGCTGTAAATGAAGCTATCAAATTCTATGAAAGTCAGATTGAAGTAATGGCAGCTGAGGTCGCTAAAAATAAGGTAGGATTTATTTATCAAATTGGAGAATTTGAAAATGCTAATCTTTTTATGAAACGTTAGCTTAAGATGTTTGACTTTAGTGTTCTCAATCTTTTCGCTCATCATGATGAGAGAATGAGGCACATTTGGCTTTTACTCATCCAGAATTGCCACTTTTGGAGTCGCATAGGTCAGTCAGCTTCTAGCAGTCCCTCTTATTCCTCACCCAGTTAATTCTATCTACATTACATCTGGCAGAAATGCTCTAATTTCCAGCATAAACACTGTGTACCCCAACCCCTTTTTCCAGGGGTAATCTAAGTTTTCTTCTTTGTTAATTCATTAGTCCTTTTAATGGTGATACATAGAGGAATAGAGGATTAGCTGATCATCTCTCTACCTGTAATCACATTGCCATCTTGCCTAGGGATCTGCTAGATAATGTTTTAGTAAATTAAAAATATTTACATGTTACCTCACCACATATTTTAACTTTTTGTTTCAGGAGTTAGTAAATAAAGCTCAAGAAGAGGTGACCAAGCAAAAAGAGGTGATAACAGCCCAAGACACTGTAATTAAAGCTAAATATGAGGAAGTGGCAAAGCACAAGGAGCAAAACAATGATTCTCAGCTTAAAATTAAGGAATTAGACCACAACATCAGCAAACATAAACGGGAGGCTGAGGATGGTGCTGCAAAGGTACGTTTGTGTTCATTTTTTTATACTTAATCAAATTTTTATTTCTGAGCTCTTGAAAAATTTTAGAAAACTGTTTAATGGAGGACTCTATAAATATAAATGGCAGAATTACAGCCTGACATAAATTTGAGCTTGCAGCTCTTAACTGCTTTTCAACAACACTAAATTTCAACAAATGGCACAAATGTTTTATTTTTAGATTTCATTTTAATTATTTGTTCCCATCTACAAGGTGTATTTACCAAATGTTTGGTGGTCTCCCATGGAAATAACTTTTCACCACCAAATGTTGATAGAACTAATTACCAATGAGCTAGTAACGATTCTATACCTTGTTTCAAATTGAATTTAAAGAACTCACAGAGTTGTATATACAGATAACCTAAAAAAGGACTGAATTGGCTTCCAGATGTCTTTGAGTGTCACTGCTGTCAGTATTTGCAACTTTATAAAAAAAATCTGATGTTTAGCCAAGCAGTTATGTTTTCGAGGTTATCCCATGCTTGCTTTCTTTGATGTATCACAGCGCGTTTACTTTAGTGCTTTAAAGAGAACACATGCTTTTGTAGAAATTCATTGCTTCGTTGAGAAGCTACATTCACATGGTATTAATAATTCATCCAGCATGTTTTCTTATGTCCAGGATTTTTTTAGCATCCTAAAAAATACACGAACTTTAACTTCAGAAAGATCAAGAGCCATACAAAACAATCTCTCCCTTTTCTGAAAGAACCGTGGAACTTGGTTTAAAAAACATTTTTTATGGCTACATTATAATCTCCTACTTTATTACTATTGATTACCCATTAGCTTAGTGATAGTGGACTGACTGAAATATTACCAATGCCAATATTACTGCTAATAGTTTTTTGGTAATTGAAAATGCTAGTACTGGTGATTGCTAGGAGATTTTATTTACAGTTGAAAGAGTAAAAGGAGGGACTTGCAAGTGGGGCTGCTAAGAAGTCAATGATTCTTTGAAAAACATAATTAATCAAAGATTTATTGCATACCTACTAGTATCAGATACTGTGCCAGGCACTGACAGTATAAGGATGAGCAACTACACAGAATGCTTTCAGAGAGCTTACAGGTCAAAAGGGGAAAATACATTAGAAATGATAATTTTATTTTGGGGCCTACAGGTGAGACCATATCCATGGAATTAATGCAGGTTAACAAATTAACAAAGATTGGATTCTGCCAGTGAGAATGAATCATAATTCTAGTAGAATATTCTTTAAAGCACTATAATTTGAACTGTATAATCAGTTGTATTACATGAAAAAGTATTATACTGTGCCTTTTTCGGAAGGGTGGGAGCAGGGACAGAGTCCATGTTTAGGGCAATTTCTTAGAATATCGTTCTGAGACAAAAATTATTAGGTCTCAGTCAGCGTTAGTTTCCTTAATTTTACCAAATCTATGACTTAAGTATTAAAAGAATTTTAACTTCTCACAAGTGTTTTTGAAGCAATAGATGGAATCTGGTAAGTTCTAAAGGAGTTCTGTCTGACTTATGTTTCACTCTAATGGAGATGCTTTGCGTATACTTTGTAAAAATTTCTCTGTGAGTTGGCTCTTCTAATGCAAAGTAATAGGAAGATCTTTTGCTATACAATCTCTTGTTTCTGTAATCTGTGCTCCAGGTAAAAATATTCATCTTTATTCTTGTCAGTAATGAAACTCATTTTTTAAAATGAGTCATTGAGGATTCTCTCTCTCCAGTATTTGATTCAAAAGTATTAAAGAAACTGGTTTATATATATTGCCTTGTAAACTTTCATAGATCTGATCTCCATCTATTTTTATATGTGGCTAGGTATCCAAAATGTTGAAAGATTATGACTGGATTAATACAGAGAGACACCTCTTTGGCCAATCCAATAGTGCCTATGATTTCAAAACTAACAACCCTAAAGAAGCTGGTCAAAGACTTCAGAAGTTGCAAGAAATGAAGGAGAAACTAGGAAGAAATGTCAATATGAGAGCTATGAATGTACTGACAGAAGCTGAAGAGCGGGTGAGTCGATTTCCTATGAATATCTGGCCACATTAGCACATGACTAGCATTGATAGCAATTATTAGAGTTAACCTTTTGCAGATGTCCTTGATACTTTTCTTTCTGCTTTTCTCTTTTTGTCATTTTTTTCTTGTTACTCTTTTGTGTCATTAGTTGTTTTTACATTCTGTTACACCTGGAATGACTTTTCCGCTGGCTTTTGTTCTTTGTCATACATTTTTGAATCTTGTTAATTCCTCATCTTTCTATCATTTCTTTCACTTGCATTGAAAAGCCTTGAATAGGGTCCGCTGCTGTTTGCCTAGTCACCAGTCATTCCAAAACTGCTTTCTCTTGACTCTACTGTCTACTGAAACTATTATATAACTAACGACTAAATCCATTATATACATAAATACTGTTTCACTAATCTGTAAATCCTGCAGCCTTTTCTCAGTTTTAATGCTCTCATTTACTTGATAATGTTATTCATCTCCCCTAACCTGACAAAAGTATGAGTCTGGGAAGAGAATTTAACTGTCATCTAGTGATGAACTTGGGAGGACCTATCACTAGAAAGACCCAGCAGAGGAAGCATTCCTTACTCTTAAGATAGCCATAAGAAATAGCTCTCTTAGTAATTTTATATTAATGTTCCTTACCTTCCTTAATTTTGAAAAATTCTCTTTGAATTTGCAAATCATAGAGTAAAATTCATCTGCAACACTGATAAAAGCACAATTACTTTTAAGAATTTTATCGTAACATTTTTTTAACTGTTACTGGCATGAATATGCATAAAGAGTCTAGATTATGTTAGATACCAAACAGATGAATCATGCAGGTGTTGTGATCTCTCTATAAAATGCTCCTGCTGGTTTTCACTTCTACATTAAAGCTTTGCAATATGTGGCATATTTGTGGAAGGAAAACTTTGGTCTGAATTTGACCTGCATAGCAAGATGAAACTTGTTCGCTTTTACTTGTTTACTTCTATTAATGAGACCTAAGTCTAGTAATTTTTTCAAAAGAATTTATCAACTCCCATCTCTTTAGCAGAGGGGAAGCCTGTATTGTTGATCAGCAGATGGGCTTTTATTTTTTCTTGTGTTTTGTATCCATCTACATAAGCAATTACATTGATTTTCACGCAAAAATAAGGTAAAAATGTTGAGAGGAGGCTTGGGGATTGTGGCCATAAAGGAGAGGGACAGCAAGGAAGACAGCAGGGCAGGCTAGAGATGTTGAAGGTGAATATGAAGCCTTCCTTGAAATGTAGGGCTTTGACGAGAAATGTGTTAGGAAGTCCCACTGCTGTTGGTGGTATGATTATCCCTCTACAGCCTTGCTCAAAGGAAGACTACTCTAAAGTGGTGATATTTGAGCTGAAATTTCAGGGAACCGTTAAGTCAGATATAGAGAAAGAGCATTCAGGAAGGGAGAACAGTGCAGGGGACATAAGACAATAGTGAGTTTATTATGTTCAAAGGACCTATCAAGGACCAGATGGCCAGAACCTGGGGAGGAGTTTAATGCCATACAGTCGAGGGATAAATAAAGTCCAATACCTTTTATCCTTATGCATTCAGGGCTTAAAACCTAGATGATTGGTTGATGGGTGCAGCAAACCATCATGGCACATGTATTCCTATGTAACAAGTCTGCACATTCTGCACATGTATTCCAGAACCTAAAATAAAAAAAATAATAAGGTCCTATTTATGTAGGACCATCATGGTGAAGGATCAAAATTTTGTTCATGTCACTGCCAAGACTGATGTTAAGACGAAAGCTTTCAGGGCTACTTAACTTCATACATAACACTTTTTTTTTTTTTTTTTTTGCCACCTTGGCTGCTAAGGAGATAAGGAAGTATTAGTGGAGTCAAAATATTTTAAGAACTTGTCTTATAAATTCTTAGTTCTAGCAATTTAATTTTGTTATATGTGTGTGTGTGTGTGTGTGTATATATATATATATGGATGATTTTACTCCTAATTTTTTAAGAGTGTGTATATATACACACACATCATATAGCATATATATAGTATATATTTATATTACAAGAGTATGTATAACTCTTAGTGCATTATATCTTTTTGGTAATAGGAATGTATATATCATAATATAAAAATAATGAATCCTGTTTATTTCTGACTGAATTCCAGAATAGAGATTTTATATTTTCAGTTAATTATGTTTTCTTTCTCACAGTATAATGACTTGATGAAGAAGAAGAGAATTGTGGAAAATGATAAATCCAAAATTCTTACAACTATAGAAGACCTTGACCAGAAGAAAAACCAAGCCCTAAATATTGCATGGCAAAAGGTATGTGAACCCCAGAATATTGTTTTGTTTTATTTGAGGTGGCAAGGATGAAATTATATTATCAGGGCATTTATACTCAGTGAGAAATTTGAAATGGCTGATCTTTGTTTGAGTGAGGCACATGTTCACACCTTAATTAAAACCTCAGACTTTTTAAATGCATTTTTTCTTTTTTCGACTTGACTGCTACCCGATGCTGACGTTTTTGTACCTCTAAAAATTGGAAAATAAACAAGGCAAGTTTAGTATTCTCTTTTACAAGGTGCTTACTCAACAAAATCTCAATAAAATCCCAATTCCATTTTTGTATTATGACAACTTGGGCAGATCTCAGGCTTCTTTACTTCCTTTTCCCTGACTTCATATATCTGTCTCCTATAGGATAATTCCTTAGCCTCTCATGCAGAAGTTTATCCATTTTTACCATAGTAAAAGACTCTTGTGCCTTCTGGGTTTTAATTGGGCGCATCGCCTCTTTTTCTCTTTGTAATTCTGTAGGAACTTTAATGCAGCACAATTATCTCTTTTAGTCACCTTGTTTTTTTTCTTCTCTAAGCCTTATTTTCAGTGCTCCATTCCCTGTAGTATTTGTCTCCTTTAAAAATGGAAGCAAAAGGCTGACCCTGTTATTGTTGTGCAGCATGTCGATTTAACACTAGATCTGAGAGGTTTTTTTTTTTTCCCCGCCAGGGTTCCTGGACTTAGTACAAATCAGAATCTATTGTCTAAGCATAACCTGCTCTTCCCCAGTATCCACAGTTCTTCCAAAGCAAGTAACATTTATTCAGTGCTTATTATATTCTAGTCACTATTCTCAAATTAATTTTCTCATCTAATCTTCACAGTAACCTAGTGAAGTAGGTACGGTTATCATCAACGTTATAGTCTTCCTTCTGGCTTCAGGCAGACTTGATTGACAAAGTGACAAAGCCAGAGTATTCTAGGCTTTTTTTGTTGTTTCTTCTTTGTTTCCTTCATAGCCTCGTTGGACTTGCAGAATTCTATTTTATTTCGTCTTTATACCAATCTATGAATATTACTTATTTTCTTTATAGCATAGGTCTCTATTATTCTCTGTCCATTCTCTTTTAGAGGAAGTTTCACACTGAGTCCACGGTTATGTTCAGGTTTAGGAGCATTCCTGTCTCTTGGTCCTGAGCTGCTGCTTCCCAACTTGGCTTAGAACCTGCTTCCACTTTGTACGATATTATTCAGCAGGTGTGGGATTGCTCTTAAAATGTGTGTTCCTTAGTAAATCTATATTTAGTAGTACTGCTTGAGTCTGAGATTTTCTTGTTACCATAAGTATTCATTAAAAAGTGTATTTACATTTGAATTTTGCATACCTGCATTTGAATTTGGAGATTTCTCTAGAGAATTTGGCTGTCAAGTCCTTGTGTATGTGTTACACTTTCAAGTTTGACTGCTGAACTAAGAATATTAGTCATGTCTTTGAAGACAGATGGCCAAATTCCCAAATCATCAATCAAGTACATGTGAACATAAGTTAACCCTATTAGAAGCTAGGTTTTTGGTCCTAAATCTCTGTCTCCTTCTGCGGCAAGACAGGGGCAGGCCAAACAGCTATCTTTTCTCTTGGGATCTAATCCTATTTCTGGCCCTCACCAGCTTAACCTCTTCATCTAGGAGATGAGGCATATAGAAAAGAAACCTTTACACCTTGAACAGATGTGGTCCTTTGATTTCATGCCCCTTTTTCTCCTGGGTCTCACCCTAAGTCTCACCCTAATCTGCTTAGGCCTTTAGTAACCATAGACCCATCTTATTCTTCTATCAGTCAAGAGGAAAAAGAAAAGTTTTATAAGAGAAGACTTTATTCCAAAAAGACTTTTGTTTTTGTTTGCTTCTCTATTTTGTCTTTTATTCTCATGGGATACAGTTGTGTGTATCTTGATGATTCCTGCAGTATGTTCTACCAAAGTATCAAAACTTTGGAGTAGAGTTAGAGGTGTACATTCTAGTTTCCCTGGAAATTACAGCAGGTTTCAGGAATTCATTTTTGCAGAGGGCCAGATACTAAATATTTTTTGCTTGTGAGCATATCCAGATTTGTCACATGGGCCATAGTTTGTCAGCCCCTCGGTTAGAGTAGCAGACAACAAAATAGACCTGCTTTGTTTCATGTATATATATCAACAATTGATTCTTCTTGGAAAGCATGCTGATGTTTTAATTTTTTTAATCTAGGTGAACAAGGACTTTGGCTCTATATTTTCTACTCTTTTGCCTGGTGCTAATGCTATGCTTGCACCACCAGAGGGTCAAACTGTTTTGGATGGCCTAGAGTTCAAGGTTGCCTTAGGAAATACCTGGAAAGAAAACCTAACTGAACTTAGTGGTGGTCAGAGGTGAGGAATCACTTTGCAATATTAGAACTTTAATTTCTCTTACTTTATTATAATTCATCTCATTACCTCACAATTGTATTTCTGTTTTAATTTGCTTAACTACCTTTGCATGTGGAATTTAAGGAGCCTAATATATAAGACTAAACATTTTGGTAACATTTGATTAAAATAGCAGGTAACAAAGGAGAAATAAGAAGTACATAGAAAATTAGACAAAATATGTTTTTAAAAAAAATCTATTTTCAAATATTAGAAAATGAATAGTCCAGGACAAGATGAAACAGAAATGCTGAGCCCTATGTTCACCTATGTTTTTGGACTTCAGATGCAGAATGGGAACCCAAACAGAGGTCAGTGGTCTAAGTTAAAAAGACAGATTAGAATTTTTCAGTGCCCCAGAGTGCTACACCTTGGTATTAGGTCTCTACTGTCTCTGAACTGAAGACTAATCTAGACACACCCTAAGAAACTGATCTACATGTTACTTATTTATCAGAATAAAGGCCAATGTTCTTTCACGAAGGTTTAAAAAAAACAAATTGAGATACTAAACAACATACCACAATGTCCAACATGTAATGAAAAATTAAATTAAAAAATCAGTGAGTAGAAACAGACTATGAAATGACAGATGATCAAAGTAGGAAACAAGGAAGTTAGAGTTAACGTTAATCATTTTCAAGAATTACAATAAAACATGAGCATACTGAGGGAAATAGAAGCTACTAAAACAAATTAAGTGGACCTTCTAGAGATTAAAAAAAGAAAGGTTCATTGCATGAGATTAACAGCTGTAAAAGAAAGATGAGTAAATTTCAAGACACAGCAATAAAACAATCCATTCAAGCTACATTGAGAAATAAAAAACAGGAAAAAATAAAACAGCTTCAGTGTCCTATGGGAAGCTGTCTAATGTACAAGTAATTGGAGTTCCAAAGGAGAGGAGTAGGGAGGATGGAAAAATACTTGAAGAAATTATAGCTCCAGATTTGATGAATTCTGTAAACCCACACACTTGAGTTCTATTAAGCTCAAGGATAAACAGAAACATACAAAAGTGTTGAAAACCAGTGATTAGGAGGAATATCCTAAAAGTAGCTAGAGAAAAAGAGACCTATTATACACCAGTGAACAAAAATAAAAATGACTTGAGACTTCTCGTTAAACACTATGCAAGCCAGAAGTCTGGAACATCTGTAAAGTGTTGAAAGTAAAACCTATCAACTTAAAATTGCATATCTAACAGAAATATTCTTCAGATTGAAGACAATATGAATACTTTTCAGACAAAAACAAAAGCTGAAAGGATTTAATTTAGCAGAACCATACTACTACAGGTTAAAGGAAGTTCTTGGGCAAAAGGAAAGTGATACCAGATGGAACCTTGGATTTGTATAAAGGAAGAGTGTTGGAAAATAGTATGGATTTGGAGTTCTGGGAACTTTTCACCAAGCCTTACACAATGATTCAGAAAATCAGCATAGTGATAGAAACCCAAAAGGTCATATGTCCTCACTCCTTACCTACAGATAGCCAAATAATTAAAACCTCCTGAAAGAAGGTTATGAATATTCACATAATTGAAATGTATCTAATTTAGTAATGTTTTTGCTCCTGCAGGATATATAATCCATAAACCTTGAATTGTTCATGTCCTGTAATACCATCATGTAACCCTTTTTTATGTACATAGAAAATATTGACACCTGTTAATTTTTCTTATTACCCCTTTTATCATTTTTATTAGTAGATATATATTTTACTTATATTTTTACGATAGATAAGGTTTGTAAATAATTTAGGAATCGGAAAGACAGCTCCTGCTGCCTGTTAATCGAAATTGAATTTCATAGTTTAGATCCTAATATCTTTAGCTGTATTTGCCAATCCCTAGAAAATGTTTTGAAGAAAATGAAAAATGTATGCTTCTCTTCTTATTGGGACCTATAAATTACTTCCATAATTAAGATGCTATAAAGTTATTTTTAGCTATACTGCTATACAGCATGGCAGTTAAACCCTCCAGTGTAGCAGATTTTAAGTTTAAAATTCAATACTTAAGACACTCATCACAGAGAAAGACAATGAAACATAATTTTAGGTTGGCTAAATGACCTTAGCTCCCTTTTATAGAGGTGATTAACAGTCTCAATGTGATTGGTTTTGATTATACTGTTTTATTCTTTTTTTTTTTTTTTTGGCTAGGATTCTTTTTTTCTCCATTTGTGCACACATTTTTTTCCCTACTTACATATTTTTAAATAAATACCTTTATTACAATGCAGCAAGCCTTGGGCTGGGCACAGTGGCTCACCCCTGTAATCCCAGCACTTTGAGAGGCTGAGGTAGATGGATCACTTGAGGTCAGGAGTTCAAGATCAGCCTGGCCAACATGGTAAAACCCCGTCTCTACTATAACTACAAAAATTAGCCAGGTGTGGTGGCAGGCACTTGTAATCCCAGCTATTCAGGAGGCTGAGGTGAGATAATCACTTGAACCTAGGAAGTGGAGGTTGCAGTGAGCCGAGATCATGCCACTGCACTCCAGCCTGGGTGACAGAGCAAGATTCTGTCTCAAAAAGAAAACAATGCAGCAAGTTTTTTGCCTATTCTCATACTATATATGCCAGGAGATACTTGAAGTTAGTTACAGAATATTACAAATGTTACTCTAATTTTTAGTCTAATATGAAGTATTTATAAATATTTTGTATTAAGACTTTTTATGAATTATATATTTTTAAGAAAAAAATAGAAGTATGATTCTTCATACCAGATTAGAATGAACTGCAGTGAGCTAGAAGAGAACTGAAAATATGCTGTGTAACTATAAATTTTATGTAAGTTCGTTTGAACTTCTTTTGACAATGATGTACTTAGAGTAATGGGCCATCATCTGTACAACTTATTTGCAGTGGTGCCAAAAGTATATAGAGAGTGTGTGTCTGTGTTTGTCTGTATATTCATGCTTACATAAGTGTACATTATGAAAGTTTGAAAAATGATATCTAACCCAGTTACTGTTACCAAGACAATAGCTGTTGTCTTAAATAATTACATAGACCTTAGTCATCTGCTACCTATGCTCTAATAAGCGAAATGGGGAAGGAAAAGAAAAAGCACTTTTAAAACTAAGATGATCTTAAGAATAGGTATCAAATGTAATATGACAGTATTAAAACTGTCTTATGAAAATAGCATGCTTCTGAAAAGAGGAAAAATGGAAAGCTAAAATCAAATATTTTAATACAACAAAAGTGTTAAAGTTTGAAACTCAAGATTCTTTTTTTAAATGAATACCTTTCAGATAAATCTGCTGTATTCACAATAATAGGATCACGTATTTGCTTCAGTGTTTTCGATAAATGATAAAATCAAATTTTTATGGCTTTTCTTCCACTGACCTTTTCTTAGGTCTTTGGTGGCCTTGTCATTAATACTGTCCATGCTCCTCTTCAAACCTGCTCCAATTTATATCCTTGATGAGGTAGATGCAGCCTTGGATCTTTCTCATACCCAAAATATTGGACAGATGCTGCGTACTCATTTCACACATTCTCAGGTAAGAACCAGAAAAGAATGTCTCCTAAAAACCATTCTTTAGTAGTAGTCAATGTTAGTAAGATATTTAGGGTTGATAAATACTAAAGCATTGTATATCTGTTTAAATACACTCTTATTTAAAGAGGCATAGAAGGAAAAAAGGTTCACTATCCCTTTTAAAGAAAGAGCTAGGCATTAAAAATGTTGTAGCATGAGGGAGATTCCAATTTAGTCATAATACAGAATTGATTTAGAGTTAATATTATTGATTTTCTAGTTAGCTGCCATAAAGTTGTACAATCAAAACTGTCTCAGGAATATTTAACTCAGGTATCAGAAAATCACATGACACTTGATGGGAGAATTTAATTTCTCATGACCAAAAAGTAGAAGAAAGCCTCTTGAAGCTAAGAATAGTTTGTTTTTATTGCACTATTGCTTTAGGAGCTGAGGCTGCCAAATATTTTTGCATAAATTATGCAGTGTACAACTCTTGGGACTTCACTCATAGTTACCGTGGATTGAGTATTTTTTATAGCAGTGTTTTGGCAAATAACATTGAACTGGGTGGCAGGGGGTGCCTAAGTATTCAAAAGTTCCATTTGGGCTAGTGGTGTGCTATAGGAACTTGAAACCTTTGACATTATTAAAATACACAAGAAAAAATATTTCACTGGAGCAGCTGTAGTTAGCTGCAAAACTGAATGCCAGCCACAAAAGATAGCAACAAGCAGTCAACCACCAGGAAGTAGTAAAATTGGGTAACAAAGGATTCAAAGTAAAATTAAGAGATTTCTAAAACAATATGGAAAGCTAGCATTCATTTAGGTGCCTAATATAACTATTTAAAGAAATAAGAAAATCAAAATGATCTCCAAACAATTCTTGTCCCCAGTATAAAGGAGTAAACGTCAAATATATCACAAAAAGTTTTTTATGCTTTTTTTCTTTTTTCCTTAAGTTCATTGTGGTGTCACTAAAAGAAGGTATGTTCAACAATGCAAACGTTCTTTTCAAAACCAAATTTGTGGATGGTGTTTCTACGGTAGCCAGATTTACTCAATGTCAAAATGGAAAGATTTCAAAGGAAGCAAAATCCAAGGCAAAAGCACCCAAAGGAGCACATGTGGACATTTAAACTACAAATGTATTTCTTCACCTTGACCTGTTTTTTTAAACTTAAACTTTTAAGGACTTGGGATAACTAATTTGTTTATATAAAAATAATATTATGTTACTTAACCCATGTTTTCTCTTTATATAATCATTTATAAATGAGCGTATATTCCCTCATCTCTTGTCTAATTATGGTCTAGTTATTGTAGCTGTGATTTTATGCGTATCATCAAATGTTTTTTTCTTATGCAGGTCTTTTATATATTAGGGATCCTGAGATACCTGATTCTGTATGTAAAAGCTAATATACAAAGAAGCAAATTAAATTACATGATAAATGTAGCTGATTATCAGTGTTTAATTCATTTAATTCCTAAGACAATATTAATGTGTTTTCTATTGTAATGAAGTCGTTCAGGTAAGGAAGAATTAAGGGGAACACATAGAAAGTTAATTATGCATGCACGTAGCTCTTTGAGGTTAGTTCTTTAAGGACACAACTCCAGACCCCTGATTTAGACTGAGATGGAAAACAGGTCTTGAAAGATTTATTTTAATGGTATATGAGTATCATGTTCCTATATGCTTAATAATTGGTCTACAACTTTAATATTGTTTTTTTAAGCATTGTAAGTATTTTTAAATCAAAGCTGAGGAGGAGGTGTGTGGCATGGTGCTGTCTCCTGTATGTTTATCTGAAGTCTATTAATATTTTCTAAGATTTTTGTCAGCCTTTTCATAATCCAATCATTAACAACCTATTGGTAAATGAGAATGTAGGAGCCAGTAGACTAAACGAAATTTGTTTCCTGAGCCTGATAAATATAAATAAATCAATCTATCTCTTTCACCAGAATAATTCAAAAGTTGGATAATTATTTGTGTCTTCTGCTTTCCAGTTCAAAGGGATGAAATTCCTTTAGTACTTAAAAGATGACACCAGCAAACATCATGAGAATACTATCTATAGTTCTTAGTATCTCTAGGTATATCACTAGAACATTGACTCCAAATTGAATCATAAAAGCCAGTCTGATGTGATGTAATCTGATCTTCTGTGTGTGATTTTGGCCTCACATCTTTTCTTGATTTTTGAGTCTTATTTCCTTAGTGTTATTATCATGCTTTCCCTGATACATGGTTGTACTTCCTGGCCCTGGGCTTGACATTTCTCATCTTTCACTCTCCATATGTATATCAGAAAACATGCAGTAATTGATATCACAGGACACATTGGAAAGAACTGAATCTGGAATTAGTTCTGTCCACTGTAGCGGGGATGGGAAATAATGCTGTAAATGTTGACAAAAGTCCAGTGTCACATATAATAAACAGTTTTTTTGTTTCCTTTCAAATGTATTGCAAACTGTGCCAAACAATTGTATCAATTCACACTGTCAACATTAAAGTATACCACAGTATACAAATTAGTCATTACTTTGCTGTTAATTTTAATATTTTTGATTTAATAGTTATTAAGTGGTACTCCATTGCTGTTTTAGCCAATGTTTTAAAAATAATTTAGGAGATTGACTATTTTGACTGATGTACTAATTTCCTTTTCTCTGCTACAAGTTTTCTGCGTGTATGCATTCTAATTTTTGTCTTGTATAACCTTGATCTTTGAAAATCCTCAAACATGTATTAAATGTTTGTGAATAATGTTTTTTTTCATTAGAGGGACAACATTAGGGGATTGGGGACATTTGTTTCACACATCTGCAGTAACATGAATTAACTAGTATTTACCAAGCTTTTTCTGTGCATTAGTTGCTGTTATCATTTGTATATATTTTCATATTTAATCCTCAAAGTAACCTAGTCAGGTAGATAATACTGTTGTTAGCACTGTGTAATTGAGGAATTGAGTTGAGCAGAAAAGTTAGGAAACTTGCTCAGGGTGATAATACAGTGAGTGAGTGCCAGGGCCCATGTACAGATCTTGTCTGTCTCCAGAACCTAAGATATACCACGTCACTGACAGCTTTAACATTTGTATTTCTTGTACAAAATAAATTTAAGAAAAATACTTGTATGAGCAATATGTACAACATTAATGTTATCTTAAGAACCTCAACCACATGAAGAGAAGATTCGTTGTGGTGACAGTCTAGGCATTTCAAGTAAGCTCACGGCAAATGCAAAGCAAAGTCATGTAATTTTCTCTTCCACTATGGTGGCATAATCTAAAGGCCAACATTCCCACAAATTGTAAATATAGACTGTAGAAACAACTACCTGTGAACTCAGGAAACTGAAGAAAAACTAGAAAGATTTTGGATACGAAATAAAATTTAGAGGAAGAGACAGGCACAAGCTAAGGTTCATGTTTTTGACCTTTGACCTAAGTACCAGCTGTAGTCACCATGCAGCTGTAGGAAAGCTAAGGCTGCAGTGGAAAGCCTGGGATCTTTCTGGTCTGTAGAACTAAAGGATGAGATCTGGGATAACCATAGCTTCCAGAGAGTGAAGGAGAAATAATATCAGAAGGGATAACAAGAGGACATGAAGAAAGAGGTCCCCAGATTGAGTAGATGAAGTCAATCTAGGTAGATGAAGTTAGCCAAAGTAATTGGCTGCTGGACTATGAAGATACAGAACATATCAAAGACAAAGCCAGATACTAGTTAAAATAGTAAGGATAGATTTACATCAGTAACATACTCTTGCCATAAGAAGAGTCCAGTATGAACTAAACTAAACTTTGATTTGTATTGAGGTGACTGGGTGTCTTAAAGGGAGAATGAGGGAATAGAGAGGAGGATAAGTGGGGGCTTAGTAGAGTAAGGGATATAAACAGGAAAGGGAGTTGGCTGATGTGAAACCCATTTGGATTTGTTAATTGGCTCTAATGACAAGCTAGACTCAGCCTCCCAGAGACTGGAACTCTACCTTCAAGTGCTGGTTGGAAGAAACTAAATTATTAGCAACCTTGAGTTTTCTCAGATAAGCACTTTCAGGAGGAGGATAAAGTCAACCTATGGATGTGGTCTTGAGCTGTTAGGAACTGCTAATTTTTTTTTTTTTTTTAATTTAGGTTCTGGGGTACATGTACAGATAATGCAGGATTGTTGCATAGGTACATACATGGCAATATGGTTTGCTGCCTCCATCCCCCTGTCACCTGTCTGGCGTTTGTCCCCATGTTATCCCTCCCCACCCCCCTGCTGTCCCTCCCCTAGCTGGAACCACCTTAAACTTCATATGGAACCAAAAGAGAGCCCACATAGCCAAGACAATCCTAAGCAAAAAGAATAAAGCCAGAGGCATCACGCTACATGACTTCAAACTATACTACAAGGCTACAGTAATCAAAACAGCATGGTACTGGTAACAAAACAGAGATACAGACCAATGGAACAGAACAAAGGCCTCAGAGGCAATGCCACCCATCAACAAACATTTGATCTTTGATAAACCTGACAAAAACAAGCAATGGGGAGAGGATTCCCTGTTTAATAAATGGTGTTGGGAAAACTGGCTAGCCATGTGCAGAGCAGAAACTGGACCCCTTCCTGACACCTTACACCAAAATTAACTCCAGATGGATTAAAGACTTAAACGTAAGATGTAACACCATAAAAACCCTAGAAGAAAACTAGGCAAAACCATTCAGAACACAGGCATAGGCAAGGACTTAATGATTCAGGACATAGGCATAGGCAAGGACAACAAAAGCCAAAATAGATAAATGGGACCTAATTAAACTCCAGAGCTTCTGCACAGCAAAAGAAACATTAGAATTAACCAGCAACCAACAGAATGGGAAAAAACTTTTGCAATCTACTCATCTGACAAAGGGCTAATATCCAGAATCTACAAAGAACTAAAACAGATTTACAAAAATAAAAAAGCAAACCCATTCAAAAGTGGGCAAAGGCTATGAACAGACACTTCTCAAAAGAAGATATATATGAGGCCAACAAACATGAAGAAATGCTCATCATCACTGGTCATTAGGGAAATGCAAATCAAAACCACACAGATACCATTTCACACCAGTTAGAATGGCAATCATTAAAAAATCTGGAGGCAGATGCTGGAGAGGATGTGGAGAAATAGGAACACTTTTACACTATTGGGAGTGTAAATTAGTTCAACCATTGTGGAAGACAGTGTGGCAATTCCTCAAGGACCTAGAAATAGGAATTCCACTTGACCCAGCAATCTGAACTGCTAGTGTTTTTTCAGATCCTTACAGGCAAAAGTTTATTTAGCCCTAGAAAGGGCTCAGAGGAGCCTGGCTAGAACTTTGTCAGAGAATCTTTGTGAAACAGTCAAGTAGTTTGCAGTTTACCCTAATACAATTGAATTGTGATTTGAACCACTACCTGCAAGATGGTTCTCCAGGTGACTTTGGACCAATCCACTTCTCCCCCACTTCTCACTACTTGTCAAAAAGATCAGCCTGGCTATCTGGTCAGGCAAATGACAACCAAGTGTAAAAAGATCTGTGTGGTCACAAAGAGTATGGCAAAAGGTTGCTACCTGGAAAGGACAAATACCTGTCACCTGTGGATGCTGAGAATACCATAGCCACCTTTTAGGGGAACTTAAATTATGTTTTTGGATATCCTGTGAAACTTTGCTCTGACAAGGAACCTGCTTTACTGCCCCAAAGAACATGACAGAAGGCACACTCATGGAACACAATGGGCTTTCCATGCACCCTGTCATTCTCAAGCCAATAGAGCTGTTGAATGGAAAGCCAGTTCACAAGTGAAGAAAGGACATCAGACAGCCTACTAGTAGGGTGGTACCACCTCATTTGAATAGGGCAGTAGGAACACTGAAAACTGCACTCCAGGGTAAGGGAACCACATGATTGCAGCACATGTTGAGAAGCACTGAGCTTGGAGGAGGTGGAGGTGGACCAGATGACTGCCTCTGCCTGTGAAATCAAAATTCCAGTCATCCTAGCCATTTTCTTTTTTTAGAGTGCACATCCTGTGGGTGGTTTGCAATTCAGGCTGCCACAGTACCCCCAAAAAGGCCCCCCCAACTCTAATCTGGAGACAATGCTTCCATCAGGTACCCCCACTGTGGGATCCCTCAAGGGTGGAAACAACCAAGGGATGCCAGAGTGCTAGAGTCATTCTAATAGTGCAGGGACATCTGATCCTTCCATTTGGTTGGTCAATGTTGTCAGACATGTCATCATTCGGAAGTGACTTCCCTTCCTGGACTGGATGACAAGCTAAAATATCTGGGGCAAGGAACAAGGGTTGTACCACAGGATATGGTAATGTTTATAGTATACAGTGTGATGTTTTGATATTCGTATATATTGTGGAATGACTGCTACAATCAAGCTAATCAACAAATCATCTCCCATAGTTACCTTTTTGTGTGTATGGTGAGAACATCTAAGATCTATTCTTCTGGCAGATCTTAAATATATAACAAAGTGTTAGCTATAGTCACCATGCTGTACAATAGATCTCCAGAACTTATTCATCATACATAACTATCACTTTGTATTCTTTGATAAACATCTCCCCACTTTCCCTGGTCCCCAGCCCTTGGCAATCACATTATACTCCCTGGTTCTATGAGTTTGACTTTTTCAGATTTTACATGAGTGAGATCCTTCCAGGTTCAAGCCATTCTCCTGCCTCAGCCTCCCAAGTAGCTGGGACTACAGGCAACATGCCACCATGCCCAGCTACTTTTTGTTTTTTTTTTTTTTTTTTTTTTTTCAGTAAGATGGGGTTTCACCATATTGGCCAGGGTGGTCTTGAACTCCTGACCTCGTGATCTGCCAGCCTCGGCCTCCCACAGTGCTGGGATTACAGGCATGAGCCACTGCGCCCAGCATTGGTCATGATATTAATGTCTATATTCATGAGAGGCATTGGCGTGGTATTCTTTTTTTCTGCTTTGCTTCAGGATAATATTAGCTTCATGAAATTGAATTGAGAAATGTTCCCGATATTTTCTGGAAGATTATGTAGAATGAGTGTTAATTCTTATTTAAATATTTGGGAGAATTTTGTGAAATAATCTAGGCCTGGAGATTGGAGGGTGGCAGTGGGTGGTAAAATTATTAGTAAAAATGTCCTTAGTAGTTATAGGACTACTTTATATCTTTTTTCTGTTTTATACAGGATGAATTGCAATTTAGTTTCTTCTTTTTGAGGAATTACTGTCTTGCATCTCAACTGTCAAATTTGTGTGTGGAGTTAACCATGGTATTTCCTTATTATTCTTTTGATGTATTCAGGTTCTCTAGTTATCCCTTGTTTCATTTCCAATATGATAATTTGTGTCTTTTTTTTTAACTTTTGTCAGTCTTGGTACATAAAAGTTTGTCTGTCTATTGTCTGTGTTATTAACCTTTTCAAAGAACCAGTGTTTTGTTTCATTAACTTTCTCTTCCCATTTTCTATTTCAATTCATTGATTTCTGCTCTTAGCTTAGTTACTTTCTTTTTTCTGCTTGCTTTGGACTTACTTTGATATTCCTTTTCTAGTTTCTCATGAGGAAGCTTACATTATTAATTTGAGAACTAATTTTCTGATAAGCATGGAATGCTACAAACATCCCTATTAAGTAATCTTTCAGGGTCATCTCACAGATTTTGTCATGTTCCATTTTCATTTTCTTTAAGTTCAAAATGTTTTCTAATTTACTTTCCTGAACATTTCTTCTTAAACTCATGGTTTTTTGGAGGAGTGTATTTTTTAACTTGCTTAAGATTTTCCAAGTATATTTTTCTTCTTGAATTCTATTTAACTTAAACTAGAATAATATTTAATTCTCATTTGGTCAGGGATCATACTTGGTATCATTTCAATTTTAAAAATTTAGAGAGAAACTGATAGACATATGCTCTTATTATAAAACAAAAAGCCACAAATATAATGGTCTAAGGTTCTACTCTAACCTGTATTCTAGATAAGAACAAAGTCCACCCAAGTAAAAAGATGGAAATAATAAAGGATATGAATCCATAATATATAAAACAATGGAGACAATGAAACCCACATCAAGTTCTCAAACTGTCAACAAAATCTCTATATCCCTATCAATCAGGTAAACCAGAGAAATTATAAATCACTATCAGGAATGAAAGTAGAACAGCCACTGTGGATTAAAAAGCTTACCTGGAATTAAAAAGATACAAAATTATGATCATTTTTATGCCAATAAATTTGACAACAGGCAAAATAGAAAAATTCTTTGAAAAATAAAACCAAAATTGACATAAGAATAGACAAAATCTGAATAGCATCACATCTACTAATGAACCTGAAATTATTTCCACAAAGAAAACTCCAATCCTACAAGGAATACTCTAGTTTCCCTCATAAATTTTACCACTTAAGGAAGAAATAACACCAATCTTATGCAAAATCTTTCAGAAAACAGAAGGGGAGCAAACACTTTCCAGCTTTTTTGTAACTAGACTAGTATTCTTCTAATAGTAAAACCTGACAAAGACATTACAAAACAAAAAAGGACAGCAATCCTCATGAATAGAGGAACAAAATTCTTAAACTATCATCAAATTAAATCTAATGACATTATAAAAGATTAGCCATTACAAAGTTTTTTTCTTAACAGATGGTGCTGACAGCTTGATATTTACATGAAAAAATGTCAACATTGACCCTTAACAACATGTACAAAAATAAAAATGGGTCATAGGCCCGGAAGTAAGTTCTAACACTTTCAGAAGAAAACATAGTGACCCTACGTCATGCAAAGATTTCTTAGGACAAAGAAGACACAAGAAAAAAATGGACCAATTGAACTTCATCAAAATTAAGTTGAAAAAAATCTCTTCAAAAGACCCTTAACAAAATGAAAACACAAGCTACAGAATATGAGAAATTATTTACAATGTATACACTTAGAATTGTATCCAAAATGTATAAAAAACCCTTCCTTGCAAACCACTTGTTGACATTTGCATGAACGGTCAACTGAGTGGTAGACATAAAACTGCTGAAAACTTAGCATGCAAGATAGTGCAACGCACTGGGCTTGTAATGATTGTATTTCTCACTGCCACACATTTGAATTTTTTAATGGCACTTTCTGTCTGTAATACAGCTATAATAATCAATTTTTTTATTTTTTATTTATTTTTTTCTGAGATGGAGTCTTGCTCCATTGCCAGGCTGGAGTGTAGTGGTGTGATCTCGGCTCACAGCAACCTCTGTCTCCCAGGTTCAAGCGATTCCCCTGCCCCAGCCTCCTGAGTAGCTGGGAATACAGGCACATGCCACCACACCTGGCTAAGATTTTTTGCATTTTAGCAGACAGAGGGTTTCACCGTGTTGGCCAGGATGGTCTCTACCTCCTGACCTCGTGACCCACCCACCTCGGCCTCGCAAAATGCTGGGATTACAGGCATGAGCCACTGCACCTGGCCAATGATTACTAATTTTTAATATCTTAACTTCCTGATTACACGTCTTGAATAATCTGTATGATGAAATGACAATTATATATAAAGCACTTCTACTGCATAGCAAAACATAGTTATGTTACAGAAATGCAGTTGTTTTATTTGAAGTCTGATATAAATGCTTTTTTTCAAGGAATACCATTTTTACTTGAACAGATGTCTTACAGACAAACTATGGTTATTTAGTTTATGGTATTCGCTGGCCATTTCTCAGAATTGAACAAAGTGAGCCTGTCATATAAACCTGACATATTTGTTGCCAATAATAAAATTGTAGCTTTCAAATGAAAATTAGAATTTTGGCAAACTTATATTCATCATTATTAGCTTGACATATCTTACTATGTCAATACTTTCCTAATACAACTGGTGGAAATATTAATAAATGAAGTTTTGTTGATACTGTATGATGAAATGTGTTAACAAATTTGGAAATATGCATAATTCAGTGAATAGCATTTTTCAGTGGCCAATGTGTGATACTGCAAAATCATTATGTGGGTAAATATTCAGTGTACAGGAATGATCAATGGTTTTAATATTGCAGAGTACAAAAACTTTATTGATATGGTTTCAGATTCCACATTGCAACTAAATTTTAAGAAGCTATTGTCACATCATTAGTATTAAGGAAAAATATTCATGTTATTTGAAAAGACTCTTAGAAATGTTTCTCCCTTTCCCAACTACCTCTTTGTTCTCAATTCTAGTTGAGTTACTCAGTTTGCCTAAAGTTATACAGCTAGAAAGGAGAAAAGCCAACATTTGAATTCAGACTGTCTAGTTGATAAGCCCATACTCTTATTATACCACTATAATGAATGGGAATACTACTAAATTTATGTCTGGAGCTGAGATAACATTTGGTTACCCCTTGCATAGAAATACAATATTCTGGCCAGGTATGGTGGCTTACGCCTGTAATCTCTGCACTTTGGGAGGCTGAGGCAGGTGGATCACCTGAGGTCAGGAGTTCAAGACTAGCCTGGCCAACATGATAAAATCCTGTCTCTACTAAAAATACAAAAAATTAGCCAGACATGGTGGTAGGTGCCTGTAATCCCAGTTGCTTGTGAGGCTGAGGCAGGAGAATCGCTTGAACGCAGGAGGCGGAGGTTGCAGTGAGCTGAGATCACGCCACTGCACTCTAGCCTGGGTGACAAGAGCAAAACTCTGTCTCAAATACATACATACATACAATATTCTCTTGTTTCTTGTCATGCATGAGTGGGAGTGAGGAGAGAGAGATTTAAATCTATGGTAGAAAAAGATTTTGGTTTGGTCCTGAGACTCATGTTACTGGATCATTTTATTCCAGTCTAGTGAGATAATGTGGCTACTAATGCCTAAATATATGACAGAATGGTAGGCATAAACTGTCCCTTCTCTTGCTACCAGTTAAAAACCTAAGTTTTCTTTCTTTCTTTTTTTTTTTTGAAAGAAAGTAAGAAAAAGAATAAAGAAGAGGAGGAAAAAGGAAGAGAAAGAGAGAGAGAGAATGGGAGTATTGCTTTCTTGCCCAGGCTAGAATGCAGTTTAGTAAATGGGTATTGAAAACCTCTTTTATACCAATAATTATACTTGATGTAAACAGGAAGGAATAAGGGAAGAAAATAACAAACGAGCAGCCAACCAAAATTTCATTTAAACCTATGAAATGCTATGTGATTACTGAAGAGTGATTTACTTCCAATTATGTAGTCACTTATGGAATAGGTGTGAGGTGGTAATGTATGTTTTGTAGCCAGCCACAAGAGTCGCCCTGGCTACACGTGGGGCTCCTCTGCTGGGAATCTCCTGGTCCATGAGCAACAAATATTCGTCTGAAAGTGTGGCGTCCTCTCGTTCTCTGCGCTTTCACTGGGAGCTAGGAGCCCGAGCTGCTAGTGATCAGCCATCTTGGATCTCTCTCAAAAACCTAAGTTTTCTTATATTCCTTGGCAACTCACATGTTATCCTTTACAAGACAACTTTTCTTATGTGGTTTCTAGCATAGGCTATATTACTTGACAGGCACAAAGAATCTTCTAAAATTCTTTCAAACCTCGAGGATCATTCTTTTTCCATGCTACATAGTAGTTCTAGAGCACACTACTACCCTATTTAAACAGTTTGAAATTTAAACTAATTACCTACTTTCCAGAGTTCCCCTCTGTCTCAAATTAATTGACTTTATGAACTCTATATTCCACCCCGTCTCAACAGTTGCCCCTCCCAAACAGTTCATTTCTTTGTCTCTGTCTTTGTTCCTGCTCTTCCCTCAATGTAGAATCATCACTCTATGCCATTTCTGTCAGCAATGTACTCATCCTGCAAGGTTCTGCTCAAACATCACCACTTCTGTGGATCTTTCTCTTCCCATTTCCTTCCATCAGGTATTTAGCAGAAATGACTTAATGACAGTGGTAACTGAACAGGTCTTACTTAATTCTTCTAATAGTTTGTAAACTCTGTGCATCTTGTTAGCACCCACATTGCCTGTTTGATGCCTTAATCTCAAAGATTATTTGTTTAATTAATCAGTATAATAAATCAAGTTAGAGATGGAATAATCCACAGTAATCATTTAGCTCATGTGCCACACTATATGAATTAGCAGATTGACTAGTATGAGATTGTTTTATCCATATTCATGCTCCAAAAAGCTACTATTAGGATTTCTGCCATACAACTATGCTTGTAGTGAAGTCTCACAGTAAAATATTGTAAGCAATGATTTTATGCTGGAAACATTTTTTTCTCTAAAGATTTTTTTTTTTTAAATCAGTAGTGGCTGGGTGCAGTGGCTCATGCCTGTAATCCTAGTACTTTGGGAGACGAGGCAGGTGGATCACCTGGGGTCAAGAGTTTGAGACCAGCCTGGCCAACATAGTGAAACATCATCTCTACTAAAAAAAAAAAAAAAATAGCTGGACATGGTGATAGGCACCTGTAGTCCCAGCTACTTGGGAGGCTGAGGCAGGAGAAACACTTGAACCCAGGGGGCAGAGTTTGCAGTGAGCTGAGATCATGCCACTGCACTCCAGCCTGAGCAACAGGGTAAGACTCTGCATCAAAAAAAAAAAAAAAAAAAAAAAAAAAAAAATCAGCAGTATCAGCATTGCACCTATTACTTCCTATTCTATTTTTGTATGTGGGAAAAGTACATAACTTGCCTGAGCTATTGTATTTCAAGGTTGAAAGGTTTTTATTTTCACATCTTCTACCTTTAATCAAAGACAAATTTTTAAATCCTTTAGCAATTTAGTTATAGAAATCTACTATATTGCTAATTACTTAGAATTGAAAATTCCAGGCAGATGTTAATTTGAAGAAAAGGAAAAAGAAATCTAATGGAGGAGAAAAAGATTTTTATCTTGAGGTTGCTTCTAGCTCAGCATAAGCAAGCAGGTATTAAACATATCCTGATTACCTCTGCCCTGTGGGACCAGTAAGAACATGAGTAATTAACTTTTATAAATAATTCCAATGTTTTAAGCCACGTCTTCCACGGCCTCTCTCACATAATTTCTATTAGGACTAAATGAAGCAAAAATGCACTGTGCTGCTATTCCGTGGCCCATGCTATCCCGGTGCCTTGCCACTGAACAATTGAGATTGAAAAATGCGGGTTCAGGGTAAAGAGGGAAAAGAAAGAAAGCAAGGATACATTGACTGCACACAGTTTCATCTATTATCTCCTTTTAATGACTCAGCAAAGTTGTCATTATTACTCTCATAGATAAGAAAACAGGCTCAGAGAAGTTAATTTACCTCCCCTCAACTGAGGTATAGCAGAATCAGAATTTGAATATGTCTCTTCAATTCCAAGGTTCATGATTTTTCAACATGTATTTCTAAAATGCCATTTAATAATGTAAAAACTATTTAAAGGAAACAAAAACTTCCTACACAGATTTACTTAAATATATAGGATCATGAACTTTGAAATGAACTCTTTTGCCTTCCATTCTTTTAAACTAAAATAGCAAAAAAAATACACAATAACTACAAACAACCCTGAAAACAAAATTTAGCTCAACATCTAATTATGCAGATAAAGGGGAAATAAAGTTGCTGCATAGAGTGAGACTAAGATACTGTCTGCTACCGAGCAGATAACATATATTATGAACCATGTAATGACTCATTTTTCCCACCACTTTTCTCAATGTAAACCTCTGTAATCTTGTACAGTATGGTATTTTGTCATCACCTACTATGACAAAACCATGTACATACTAAGAACACCTCTATTCTTTAACGGCCCAATTGCATTAAAATACTCCTACTTCATGCTAAGGGATACTGTTATACAAGTATAAAGGCACACAGTGAAATCACTTGTATTGATAAGAATACAAGTTATTTATTAAGATGAGCCTCAAACATGCCTATATTCATTTTTAAACTTATTAAATGAAAAAGCACAAAATTTTAAATATTGAGACATTATAGACCTGAGAATGTATCCTAAGACCCCTCCCCAGAGGTCCTCAAACTGCTTAAGGACTGCACTGTAGCATATGAAAGTGCATATGCTTAGTATATAAGATCATTATTTTCTGACAAAAGTTTCTTCCACAGTAACAGTTTCCTCAGAGGATTTTTACTAGTATTTCTCATCTGTGGTCTACTGTACTTTGTGTAAAGCTTTTTCCCCATTGCCCCAAACAGTGACAGCTTCAGAACACCCTTCTTGATGCTGGGACTAAGAAAAGCTAGCTGGCATAGACCAGGAGGCCCTGCTGACTTGATCACTGTGTATCCTACTGAAGGCTCAGTATGTGGCTAAATCTACCTCATCGAAATGCCTCCTCCAGCCCCCAAAACACTACATGTCATGGTCTCTTGAAAAATTTCCCATGACCTTCAGAAGCCTCCCTTTGGCATCTCAGAATCTTACTCTTAATAATTTCTCAACACATGTAGTTTCCCTCTTCATTTACTTTCCTTCAAAATAGAAATGTCTTTAAAATGCTGGCTTATTCAAATGAAACACGTTTATTGTACAGAATTTAAATAATGCAAGTTAAAAATGGAAATCTCTCCTTAATCTAACCATCCTCTATAAATGTACACCTTTTAACAATTTACTGTTTAATATCTACAGCAAATATGTAATAGAAAATAGTAAATATATATTTACATAGAGATATGTGTGTATGTATATATATTACACCTAAATATGATAATACTAGACAAAATGTTTTATAATAATAATGCTTGGTTTTACTAATATATCATGGGCAATTTCAAAAAAATAAAAAAGAAAGAAAAGCTAGTTGTAATAGCTCTTTCCATTTAGGTCTAGCTTGCAATTTCTCAAAGTCCTGTACAAATGCTAAATGTAATGTAATCTATTTATTATGCCTTCTCTTTCATAATGTGAAAATGATAATATGATAATAGATTGCTAGCCAAATTAGAACATGGTAAATGTTCTTGCAGTTTCTTGACACATACAAGGTAGTAAGAAATGTTAAACTCTGTTACCACTAACATAAATCAAAATTATTCTACACTATTCCAATTGTACATTTCCACTTATATTTTTATCATGTCTTATGGATTAATTTGTCACCCCAACAAACCCAACTCTCTGGACTTGGAGAGTAGGCTTATTCTAGTATTTTCAGTTCCAAAATTAGTGCTTAACACTTAGGAGTTTTTCCTATCAATCAGGAATGGCTGAATTAGTGAATTCTTGTTTATGTCACCTCACATATGATAATACATTCACATGAAACATTGTAATACCAAAAATTTTATTTTAGACTTCTCTATTTTTTTAAATTATCTTCCTTTTACCTAACAAAATACAGGAAACATATTAGGAAAGGATTGTATAAATTAAATCCCACCTCCACCCAACCACACACACACATCTAAAGAGCTCGTCTGATTTAACCCCATAATTATTTTCACTATGAGGCAATTTAAATTTAGGAATGTTAAGGAACTTCTTTAACTTGTCTCTTTCAAGTATCAGATTTAATGGTATGTCTACTAAGGCCTTGCTGCCAGAGAGCGTGAGATGCTGCCTCTTTCCTACTTTTTCAGTATGTCAAGACCTCTCAGGATACTTACTATATTCTATTCTCTCCCTGTTATACCCCTTGGAAAACAAGGAGGACAGGGAGAATGTTTAATGTATTACTTTATTCTTAACACTTAGCACAGTACCTGACACAGAGGGATTAACAAATGTTTCTTTCTTCACTTGATACATAATGGTATTCATATTTATGGACTACATGTGATACACTGTTGCACACACAGAGTGTGTAAAAATCAAGTCCAGGGATTTGGGGCATCCACTGCCTTTAGTACTTATCATATCTATGTTTTGAGAATGTTTCAAGTTATCTCTTCTGGCAAACAAGTACTTCTAAATGGAAAGTGTTAGACTTGTTAAAAAGTTTTTTTAAATTTTATTAAAGATTCATGAGTTTATAATTGAGGAAATCTCAAGCACTTGGGCAAGAGGTAGAATAGATGGTTTTTCAGGAGATCCATTACAGTACTTGTAACTAAATCACAAGTAGTCTATTTGTAAGACAGCTATAGGCATGATGACTCTGATTATTAATACTTCTAGATGAAAGTGGGAAATGAATGAACATTGACTGGTAGCAAAAGACAATGTCATTTCAGGGGAGAGGGAAGGACATGCATAAGGGATGAAAATATGAAACATTAAAGGTTGGGGAACTAAAAATATTTCTATATGCCTGGGTCATAGTTTGTGTAAATAGAATCAAGAAAAGAAGGTGGAAAGGCTGTTCTACAACAAGATTGAGAAAAGTATTTGACTTTAAACTGTCTTTCTAACAAATCTGATTTGACTGGAAAATTAGAAGATCCTAAAACAAAGATCCTAAAACAATGATCAATCAGGAGAAAAGCAATTTGACAAAAATTTTTTTAATGTGGATGTGGAACTCTGATCTAACCTTGAGATTTTAGCACAATTGTAACAAGAGCAAAAGCCAGAGACATAATTAAAATTTTTCTAAATAGAGAGAAAAATACTGCAAAGGCAAACCCAAGGTTTTCCCTGTATTTTAGACAAAATCAGTGGGAAAAGGAACCACACCGAAAACTATCTTGGCCTTCTGATTTCATTTTGTTTACAAAGCATTACCCACAGCTAAATATGCAAACTGATATATTCAAACTCAAATTCAAAATGTAAAAATTGTCAGTTCACTCATTTTTCAGTTGCAGGCACACAGTGAACATCTACTACACTTTTTGCTGCCTCCTGCTTTGTCCAACTTACGGATACCACAGCAGACCTAACTCAGAACCCAAGATGGGAATAAAGTTTGGCCTCTACTCGACGCTTGAGACTTAGAGCCTGGGTAACTGTGTCAGAACCAGCATTTTTCTTTGAGGCTCCTCTCATTCTTTCATCCATGCCTCAGGTGCTTTTCTCTTTTCTTCTCTCTTGAACCTCCCCACTCAAATCTTGCTGACTACAAACCTAATGTTTATATTTTTTCATGGTCTTCTTTTTAAAAACTTTTATTAGAGATGGGGTGGTCTCACCATCTTACCTAGGCTGGTCTCGAACCTCTGAACTCAAGAGATCCTCCTGCCTCAGCCTCCTGAGTAGCTGAGACTACAAATTTGCACCACTGCAGGCGTCTTTTGGTTTTGAATCACTTGCCTGCTCTTGTAGGTCTTTTGCTAGTATTTCTATAGGAGAGTTTTCTCCCAAAACTGCAATTTCTTTTCTGAAACCCTGTTTCTATCCTACTCCTAGGTACAGACTTCATTCCAGAACTATAGCCCAAGCTAAGCCTTTGACCTTCTGCTTCATCTGAGAAGAGAATTTGGACTGATATTTTTAGCTAAAAATATTCTAGTGAGCAACTTAAGTCATTTATTTTCTCTGAAAGAAAATAAAAAGTTTGGAAGGGTAATACCAAACTAATCTAAGTAGGCATAGTTACTTCCAAATTCTTTAAATAATGACGATTTCCAACATTTCACAGGAAACATTATCAAATAATCCAGATAAAAAAATATGTTGCACAGTAAGTTTATAAATGTAACAACTGTCACAAATGAAAGCATTTCTTAGCATTGAATTTTTTAAAGTGAAAAACAACAGTTTAGTGTGTTGGTACAAAAGTCTGTTTGAGCCATGTGCAGTTTGTGACAAATTCTGCTGAAACTACAATTAGTAATCTTCATGTTTTCATATATATATTTTTCCCTTAAAACATATGGTCATAGATTTCATATATTTTCCGTTCTAGTTTTTAACTTCTCACCTAAATTGCCATTCTTATTCCAAATTTATTTCTTCAATGAAAGCACACAATTTCAAGTGCTATATTTTAGTGTGTGCCTGTGTGTGTGTGTGTGTGTGTGTGTGTGTGTGTAGACATAAAAGAACATTACCAATGAGAGAAAAATGTGTGGACTGATGTTATATATTATATACACACACACATATATATTGCATATATGTAATTATATATATAATTATATGCATATAATTCAGTGTTAAAAGATTTCAATATAAATTTTTCTTTTGACTGGTTCGATTCAGAATACAAAATAAGTAGACAGCAATTATATGGAGAGGTATCAGCATCACTTTGTCACTTTGTATATCATGTGTTTTAGATAATATGAGGCAAGCTATATGTTGACTACCGCTACTCACCATTTCCTTAAAAAAGAAATGCATTGGCCAGGGGCAGTGGCTCACACCTGTAATCCCATCACTTTGGGAGGCCGAGGTGGGGGGATCACAAGATCAAGAGATCGAGACCATCCTGGCCAATATGGTGAAACCCCGTCTACTAAAAACACAAAAATTAGCTGGGCATGGTGGTGCGTGCCTGTAGTCCCAGCTACTTGGGAGGCTGAGGCAAGAGAATCTCCTGAATCCAGGATGTGGAAGTTGCAGTGAGCTGAGGTCGTGCCACTGTACCTCAGCCTGGTTACAGAGCCAGACTCTGTCTCAAAAAAGAAAAAAAAAAACAGAAAAAGAAATGCATCAAACAACATACAGCTTTTGCATTACATGCCTATGAAACAAAGTTATAAAGTACTAATAACATTAATAAAATTTTAGAATTACACCATGGTATTCTTTTTCTTTTCAAGCTTTCAATTACCTCATTATAATTATTTAATTTATTTATTTGAGACAGAGTCTTGTTCTGTTGCTTAGGCTGGTGTGCAGTGGCCCCATCTCAGCTCACTGTAACCTCTGCCTCCCTGATTCAGGCCATTCTGGTGCCTCAGCCTCCCAAGTAGCTGGGATTACAGGCATACACCACCACGCACAACTAATTTTTCTATTTTTAGTAGAGACAGTGTTTCTCCATGTTGGCCAGGCTGGTCTTGAACTCCTGACCTCAGGTGATCCACCCCCGCCTCAGCCTCCCAAAGTGCTGGGATTACAGGAGTGAGCTACTGCACCCAGCCCATTTTAAATATTTTAAAATTCTATTATAAATAATGTGTGCATAGGCATGGCAAAAGAAATTCAGAATTTACATTTTATACCTATAAAAAGAAAATTATTCCTCCCACTCTCCACTCCCGTTTCTACTTCCAGAGTAACCCTTTTAGATCATTTCTATTTTAATCTTTCTTTCCTAATTAATATTACCAATTTCCTCTTTCCATTGTGTCAGTACCATAAAGTTATTTGAGTACATTTATTTTTGATTGAGGAAATTATGGAAGAGACCTTCCTATTTAACTGTCTTTGAGCAGAAATTCCATCATGCATTCTACTGCTTATTTGCATTCTCCATAGTGTAATAGACCTATCCCTGCTATGTAGTGGAGTTCTCCAGTGGACTTCTCACAACCTACATATGACAAATCAACTTTAGCCTAAAACAAGATTTATATTGGAATGACATATAAAATTATTCCACACTTATCTTTCTCTCATTGGTAATTTTTTTTATGTCTATAACTCTTACTGTAAATATATTAGGTTGGTACAAAAGTAATTGCATTTTGGGGAGGTTTTCAAGATGGCCGATTAGGAGGAAGTCGGGATCGCAGCTCTGAAAGAAGGCGCAGAGGGTGAGTGGACGCCGCATTTCCAGACAGATTTTTACTGACCACAGACCAGGGGATTAACAGGAGGAGGAGCCGCACGGGTCACCAGCGCCACTGGTTTGAGCGGAGCGGCGCGCCGCTCGGCCTACGCCCTGAGGTGGGGGGCGGCGGATCCACGTACAGAGCGAGAGAGACTGAATCACCTCTGAGCCAGCAAGGGGAGCTGAAGCAGGGATTCAAGCCAGGACACTCCCGGGCAAGGGCGTGCCATGAATCTCAGAGCCGCTGCTTTGGCTGATGCAGCGGCTCACAGGGCAGCAGATTTTTACTGCCCACAGACCAGGAGATTCACAGGTGGCGAAGCTCCACGGGTTGCCAGCGCCGCTGGTTGGACTGGCGTGGCTGCTCTGCCTGCACCCGAGGCAGGGAGCAGCGGCCCCTTGTGCAGAGTGAGCGAGACCGGATCCCCTCTGGGCCAGCAAGGGGAGCTGAGGCAGGGACTCAACCCAAGAGTTTCCTGGGCAAAGAGGACGCCTCTGGAAACACGGATGAACACGGGACGGTCCAGCTCTGTGGAGGAGGGGCGTCACCCACCGGGAAACACCCTGCAGTTCCCAGGACAATTTGCCCACAGCAGCTCAACGAAGCCTCTGCAGGCTGAGTGTGACTAGGCTGCCACCTTGTGGGCAGGGAAAACCATTCCAACAGCGGAAAATCATAACGCCCTAATTCCCTGGGACAGACCACCTAGGGGGAAGAAAAGGGGGTTTATGAGTTCAGCTACTACAGACTTAAAATTACCAAAATCAGAAAGACAGCAACTACAAAGTCGATAGGTGGATAAATCCACAAAGATGGGAAGAAACCAGCGCAAAAAGGATGAAAACACCCAAAACCAGAACACCTCTCCTCCTACAAGGGAGCACAACTCCTCACCAGCAAGGGAACAAGACTGGATGGAGAATGAGCGTGATGAAATGACAGAATCAGCTTTCAGAAAGTGGATAATAAGAAACTTCTGTGAGCTAAAAGAACATGTTCTAACCCAATGCAAAGAAACTAAGAACCTTGAAAAAAGACTTGACGAAATGTTAACGAGAATGGACAACTTAGAGAGGAATATGAGCGAATTGATGGAGCTGAAAAACACAACACGAGAACTTCGCGAAGCATGCACAAGTTTCAACAGCCGAATTGACCTAGCAGAAGAAAGGATATCAGAGGTCGAAGATCAACTCAATGAAATAAAACGAGAAGGCAAGATTAGAGAAAACAGGGTAAAAAGGAATGAACAGAGTCAAGAAGAAATATGGGACTATGTGAAAAGACCTAATCTATGTTTGATAGGTGTACCTGAATGTGACGAAGAGAATGCATCCAAGCTGGAAAATACTCTTCAGGATATTATCCAGGAAAACTTCCCCAACCTAGCAAGGCAGGCCAATATTCAAGTCCAGGAAATACAGAGAACACCACAAAGATATTCCTCTAGAAGAGCAACCCCAAGGCACATAATCATCAGATTCACCAGGGTTGAAATGAAGGAGAAAATACTAAGGGCAGCCAGAGAGAAAGGTCGGGTTACCCACAAAGGGAAGCCCATCAGACTTACAGCAGATCTCTCAGCAGAAACCCTACAGGCCAGAAGGGAATGGGGGCCGATATTCAACGTCCTTAAAGAAAAGAACTTTCAACCCAGAATTTCATATCCAGCCAAACTAAGCTTCATAAATGAAGGAAAAATAAAATCCTTTGAGAACAAGCAAGCACTCAGAGATTTCATCACCACCAGACCAGCTTTACAAGAGCTCCTGAAGGAGGCACTACACATAGAAAAAAACAACCAGTACCAGCCACTCCAAAAATGCACGAAATGGTAAAGAGCATCAACACAATGAAGAATCTGCATCAACCAATGGGAAAAACAGCCAGCTAGCATCAAAATGACAGGATCAAATTCACACATAACAATATTAACCCTAAATGTAAATGGACTAAATGCCCCAATCAAAAGACACAGATTGGCAAATTGGATAAAAAGCCAAAACCCATCAGTGTGCTGTATCCAGGAAACCCACCTCACAAGCAAGGATACACAAAGGCTCAAAATAAAGGGATGGAGGAAGATTTACCAAGCAAATGGAGAACAAAAAAAAAGCAGGAGTTGCAATTCTCATCTCTGATAAAATAGACTTTAAAGCAACAAAGATCAAAAGAGACAAAGAAGGACATTACATAATGGTAAAAGGATCAATGCAACAAGAAGAGCTAACGATCCTAAATATATATGCACCTAATACAGGAGCACCTAGATACATAAGGCAAGTTCTTAAAGACTTACAAAGAGACCTAGACTCCCACACAATAATAGTGGGAGACTTCAACACCCCATTGTCAATATTAGACAGATCAACGAGACAGAAAATTAACAAGGATATCCAGGACTTGAACTCAGACCTGGACCAAGCAAACCTAATAAACATTTGCAGAACTCTCTACCCCAAATCCACAGAATATACATTCTTCTCAGCACCACATCACACCTACTCTAAAATTGACCACATAATTGGAAGTAAATCACTCTTCAGCAAATGCAAAAGAATGGAAACCATAACAAACAGTCTCTCAGACCACAGTGCAATCAAGTTAGAACTCAGAATTCAGAAGCCAACCCAGAACCGCACAGCCTCATGGAAAATGAACAACTTTCTCCTGAATGTTGACTGGATAAACACTGAAATGAAGGCAGAAATAAAGATGTTCTTCGAAACCAACGAGAACGAAGACACCACATACCAGAATCTCTGGGACACATTTAAAGCAGTCTCTAGAGGAAAATATATAGCAATAGGTGCCCACATGAGAAGAAAGGAGAGATCTAAAATTGACACTCTATCATCAAAATTGAAAGAGCTAGAGGAGCAAGATCAAAAAAACTCAAAACCTAGCAGAAGACAAGAAATAACTAAGATCAAAGCAGAATTGAAGGAGATAGAGACACGAAAAACCCTTCAAAAAATCAATAAATCCAGGAGCTGGTTTTTTGAAAAGATCAACAAAATAGACAGACCACTAGCCAGACTAATAAAAAAGAAAAGAGAGAATAACCAAATAGATGCAGTAAAAAATGATAAAGGGGATATCATCACAGATGCCAGAGAAATTCAAACCATCATCAGAGATTATTACAAACAACTCTATGCACATAAACTAGAAAACCTGGAACAAATGGATAAATTCCTGGACAGTTGCCTCCTCCCAAGCCTAAACCAGGAAGAAGTCGAAACCCTGAATAGACCAATAACAAGGTCTGAAGTCGAGGCAGCAATTAAGAGCCTACCACCCAAAAAAAGCCCAGGTCCAGATGGGTTCACAGCCGAATTCTACCAGACATACAAAGAGGAACTGGTACCATTCCTACTGAAACTATTCCAAATAATCCAAAAAGAGGGAATCCTTCCCAAATCATTTTATGAGACCAACATCATCCTAATACCAAAACCCGGCAGGGACTCAACAAGAAAAGAAAATTACAGGCCAATATCCATGATGAACATAGATGCAAAAATCTTCAATAAAATACTGGCAAGCCGATTGCAGCAGCACATCAAAAAGCTTATCCACCATGATCAAGTAGGATTCATCCCGGGGATGCAAGGCTGGTTCAATATACGCAAGTCTATAAATGTAATTCACCACATAAACAGAACCAAAGACAAAAACCACATGATTATCTCAATTGATGCAGAGAAGGCCTTCGACAAAATTCAACAGCCCTTTATGCTAAAAACTCTCAATAAACTAGGTATCAACGGAACGTACCTCAAAATAATAAAAGCTGTTTATGACAAACCAACAGCCAATATCATACTGAATGGGCAAAAACTGGAAGCATTCCCTTTGAAATCGGGCACTAGACAAGGATGCCCTCTCTCACCACTCCTGTTCAATATAGTACTGGAAGTTCTAGCCAGAGCAATCAGACAAGAAAAAGAAATAAAGGGTATTCAATTAGGAAAGGAGGAAGTCAAATTGTCTCTATTTGCAGACGACATGATTGTATATCTAGAAGACCCTATCATCTCAGCCCAAAATCTCCTGAAACTGATAAGCAACTTCAGCAAAGTCTCAGGATACAAAATCAATGTGCAAAAATCACAAGCATTCCTATACACCAATAACAGACTTAAAGAGAGCCAAATCAAGAACAAACTGCCATTCACAATTGCTACAAAGAGAATAAAATACCTAGGAATACAACTAACAAGGAACGTAAAGGACCTCTTCAAGGAGAACTACAAACCACTGCTCAACGAAATAAGAGAGGACACAAACAGATGGAGAAACATTCCATGTTCATGGTTAGGAAGAATTAATATCGTGAAAATGGCCATACTGCCCAAAGTAATTTACAGAGTCAACGCTATCCCCATCAACTACCAATGACCTTCTTCACAGAACTGGAAAAAACCACCTTAAACTTCATATGGAACCAAAAGAGAGCCCGCATAGCCAAGTCAATTCTAAGCAAAAAGAACAAAGCAGGAGGCATCACACTACCGGACTTCAAACTCTACTACAAGGCTACGGTAATCAAAACAGCATGGTACTGGTACCAAAACAGAGATATAGACCAATGGAACAGAACAGAGGCGTCGGAGGCGACACAACATATCTACAACCACCCGATCTTTGACAAACCTGATAAAAACAAGCAATGGGGAAAGGATTCCCTGTTCAATAAGTGGTGTTGGGAAAACTGGCTAACCATATGCAGAAAGCAGAAACTCGACCCCTTCCTGACACCTTACACTAAAATTGACTCCAGATGGATTAAAGACTTAAACATAAGGCCTAACACCATAAAAACACTAGAAGGAAACCTAGGCAAAACCATTCAGGACATAGGCGTAGGCAAGGACTTTATGACCAAAACACCAAAAGCATTGGCAACAAAAGCCAAAATAGACAAATGGAACCTAATCAAACTCCACAGCTTCTGCACGGCAAAAGAAACAGTCAATAGAGTGAATCGGCAACCAACAGAAGGGGAAAAAATTTTTGCAGCCTACCCATCTGACAAAGGGCTGATATCCAGAATTTACAACGAGCTTAAAAAGATTTACAAGAAAAAAACAAACAAGCCCATTCAAAAATGGGCGAAGGATATGAACAGATACTTTACAAAAGAAGACATACAAGAGGCCAACAAACATATGAAAAAATGCTCATCATCACTGGTCATTAGAGAAATGCAAATCAAAACTACATTGAGATACCATCTCACGCCAGTTAGAATGGCGATCATTAAAAAATCTGGAGAAAATAGATGCTGGAGAGGATGTGGAGAAATAGGAATACTTTTACACTGTTGGTGGGAGTGTAAATTAGTTCAACCACTGTGGAAGACAGTGTGGCGATTCCTCAAGGACCTAGAAATAGAAATTCCATTTGACCCAGCAATCCCATTACTGGGCATATATCCAAAGGATTATAAATCGTTCTACTATAAGGACACATGCACACGAATGTTCATTGCAGCACAGTTTACAATAGCAAAGACCTGGAACCAACCCAAATGCCCATCGATGATAGACTGGACAGGAAAAATGTGGCACATATACACCATGGAATATTATGCAGCCATTAAAAATGAGGAGTTCGCGTCCTTTGTAGGGACATGGATGAACCTGGAAACCATCATTCTCAGCAAACTGACACAAGAACACAAAACCAAACACCACATGTTCTCACTCATAGGAGGGTGTTGAACAAGGAGAACACATGGACACAGGGAGGGGAGCACTATACACGGGGGTCTGTTGAGGGGGAGTGGGGGGGACAGCGGGGGGGGAGTTGGGGAGGGATAGCATGGGGAGAAATGCCAGATATGGGTGAGGGGGAGGGAGGCAGCAAATCACACTGCCATGAATGCACCTATGCAACAACTTTGCATGTTTTTCACATGTACCCCAAAACCTAAAATGCAATAAAAAAAAAAATAAAAAAAAAAGTAATTGCATTTTTTGCCATTACTTTTTTTTTTTTTTTTGAGATGGAGTCTGGCTCTGTTGCCCAGGCTAGAGTGCAGTGGCATGATCTTGGCTCACTGCAACCTTCACCTCCCAGGTTCAAGGATTCTCATGCCTCAGCCTCCTGAGTAGCTGGGACTACAGGTGTGCACCACCATGCCTGGCTAATTTTTATATTTTTATTAGAGATGAGGTTTCATCATGCTGGCCAGGCTGGTCTCGAACTTCTGATCTCAAGTGATCTGCCTACCACAGCTTTCCAAAGTGTTGAGAATACAAGTGTGAGCCACCACACCTGGCCAGGTTTTGCTATTACCTTCAATGACATAAACCACAATTACTTTTGCACCAATGTAACAGAACACTAGCTTGTTTCTGATGCTATTCAATTATTTTTATTTTTTATTTTTTTACTGCATTTTAGGTTTTGGGGTACATGTGAAAAACATGCAAGGTTGTTGCATAGGTGCATACGTGGCAGTGTGATTTGCTGCCTTCCTCCCCTGCACCTATATCTGGCAATTATTTTTATAAAACAATTCAAGGCAACATCTTGTCAGATTTTATGCTGCTTCTCACATGTCTAGTTATTTAAGTTTCATCAATCAGTAGCATAGTTTTATATAGTTTGAAAAGTAGATGAGATTCTGTTTTGTCAATATTGAATCAATTTTGGCATGGTCCACTCACCTATCTCGCTCCCCTCTGGACAAAAAGAAAATTATACCCCGAGGGGGAAACAAACTCTCTTGGCCTCAAATGCCTTACAAAGATTTTCTTGGTGAACCACAAACCTGCATGTTTCATTATCTCTTATTGCTTTCAGGAAAATACTACATATATGTATTTGTTTTACCATGTAGAGTTTTAAAAGATTAAATAAAGGTTTGAAAACAGTATGTAAAAATGTGAAATCACTTATGGAAGAGTGGGTATTCTGAGTGTTTTTTACATTCAAATAATTCAGTCATGTTATTGTCATAGTAGTATATTTTATGTTTTTTAAAAAATAATGTTTATAAGCATAACTTGTTAAGAAGTTTAGAAACAACCAAAGTTTGTATCTGAATGAGATGCTGGGACACCAAGGACATTTGGTGAAAAAGTTGACTCAACTCAAAAGAAATCTAGTGAGTATAGAATATTTCCCTACTTGAACTACCTGGCTCTGTCCTGTTTCCAGATCAGCCAAGTCTGAACTGATTAGACACATTTATGTCAGTTTATTAGCTATCCATCTGAACATAAGAGAGGAAGATTCTAACAGTAATAAGACTGGAGAGTCATCTAAAAAAGCAATAACCACCCACATATGGCTAAACATGGAGCTTTCAGAAACCTCTGGTAGTTCAACAAACCAACCAAAAAAAAAAAAAAACCACTGAATGGAATATTGTATATTAAGTTCTTCTGCATATAAAATAGAAAGAATGAAGTACTTAAATGCAGAGATAAATACACTTTAAGTATTTTAGTATATTAAATACACAAAAATCCAGAATTGGGCTTTTCCTTCTTCTCTGTTTATGAAACAAGATCAATTTTATGAAAAGAGAAAGATATGATTAAACCCCACAATAGCCTGAAGTCAAATAATGATAAAGGCAGACAAATGCAAAGGAAACTACATAGGAAAATTCATCAGAATACTAAAAGGCAGATCGAATTAAAATTTACATTAGAAGTAGTTCAGTCTGAAAAATCAAATCAATATTATGAAAAACGAATGTAAAGTACTATTTCAGTTACAGAAAAAAATTAAAAGTTAAACATACCTCTCACTGAGAGTTCAGCTAAAAGATACCTAATACACAATAATTAGTTCTTGAACAATAGGAGCAAAGGGACCGGATAAAAACAAAGATGTAAGGAAATAATATTTTCCTAAGGTGAAGAAAGGCTTGACTTCAAAAGGTCTTTTTGAGGGTTTTTAATGCTTGGAGAGAAAAACACAAATTCTTTAAATATATATATATACACACATATACATGGATACATATAAACACATGTATATGTATATATATAAATACATATACAAATTAAATTGTTTATACACATGCACTTTATTCAAACTGTAAATAAAGAATCTCATAAGATTTTTGGCAAAAATGCCTAACAGAAGACAAAAATTCTGACTGGCCTCTGGTATCGCCTTCATGATATTACATAGCAGAAGATATCTGTATAGAATCTATGTGAGAAAAACTCATAATTTCTATATTCAACCAAATTGGCTAATAATGAGATAATGCAACAGGATGTCACTCCCAATTATGCAAAGTTTCAAAACAAAGTATCATCCATATAGTCTCCATGAAAAAAATAAACCCCAAAAGAACTCAAAGCAATAGTTCAGCTACTTAATGGATATATCAAAATGTGAAATCCAATAGAGAAGTTGCAGTTTAAAAAGTTTAATGGTGACCACTGAAATCAGTATTTTTTAAATTTTTAAAATTATAAAATAATGTAAACGTAAAAATTAATTATTGAAAGAAAGCAATCAGTAGATTTTGAGATGTACCAGGCCAACAAATCCAGCATAATGGGCAGAATCAATCTTTGAGATGTGCCAAAACGTCACAGACTTTCGTTAGGAAATGTTTGGATGTTGCAGAGAGGGAGGCTTTCATACCGTTTCCATAAATGTACACTAAGAAAGTACTAATGTTCTATTTGTCCATATGAAATGGGATCAAGTGAGTAGCTAACAATTTGTAGTTCACATTTGTGCAGTATTCTCTATTAGACACTTTTTCCCCCCTTGAGGCAGAGTTTTGCTCTTGTTGCCCAGGCTGGAGTACAATGGCGCGATCTCCGCTCACTGCAACCTCCACCTCCTGAATTCAAGTGATTCTCCTGCTTCAGCCTCCTAAGTAGCTGGGAGTACAAGCACATGCCACCACACCCAGCTAATTTTGTATTTTTTAGTAGAGATGGGGTTTCTCCATGTTGGCCAGGCTGGTTTCAAGCTCCTGACCTCAGGCGATCCACCTACCTTGGTCTCCCAAAGTGCTAGGATTACAGGTGTAAGCCACTGCACCCAGCCTCTGGTAGACACTTTGAAAGGTTTTACTTAGTTCTTACAACATTCTCGAAAGGTGGATATTATCAGGTCTATTGTGCAGATGTGGACAATAAGAATCAGATTAGTTAAGTAATGTACCCAAGGACACATAGATAATAAATGATAGAACTGACATTGTAGTACAGGCCTGTGCCATCCCAAAGCCTAGAATTTCCCTGTTTAGATTACATCACTTTCCACTGGTGTCCATTTCAATGATTGGTTTCATCAATCACTTTAGTTAGGAAGAAACATTTTTATCTTCATCTCATAGTAGACTAAGCTTAGATTTAGCACACAGAATGTGGCCTCTTTTTGTAAACGTACGATATTTACTGCATAAATTATCTAAAAGGTACATTTGTTTCCCCAATTTTAAAATCCATGGTAACTGTTTACACAAATAATTATAGAGAACCATATACCATATTGCAGCTTTAAAAGCATAAGAAAAAATCTACAAAAATCAATTATATGTCATATTTGTAATAACACACAGTAAATGAATTCCAAAGCAAGTTTCCACTTAAAATTATATATAGTCCAAATTGTATCCCAGTGGTGCCAAATTTAAATGCTTTTCATTGTTTCTGATTTAAAAATTTACTTGACAAACTATCTGTAATGAATTCAAATAGGTTATATTTACAATACACAAGTGAGCTCTATAAAACAAAGAAGCTATACAGCACAGTAATGTTTACCACATTTCCATTAGAAGTCAACATTCTAATTAATAGGTGGCCACAAATCTGTATTTCGTGCAAAATAAAATTTATTTATAATCATAGTTTATAATTATGCAATGTTAAATTTATTGCACTGTGAATTTTATTAGAAGCATTAAAACGGAATTAGAAACAATTTAGCTACTAATTTACTGACATACTGTTAAAGAAAAAGTCAACTTCAAAGGCTAAATTAACTTCACGTGTGCATTTAAACACTGTTCATTGCTCAGATTGCTGCCTTGTGAATCTGAACTTTGGATGAGGAATCACATTCCAAAAACATGGAGAAATCCAAACTTACTCTGGCATAAACCACTCTAGTCTAAAGCTAAAATAATGTTCAGAAATGTAAAAACAATGTACACAGAGCTAAGAATCAAATATGAGTATGCTTCTCAAGTTCACACGATTTACTGTAATGTATGATGTACAGTCACCAATTCAAACATAGACAAATACACCCACATTCCCTCTTGCATGTATAAATCATAGAATAGTTTGATGCATGTTTTTTTTGGCCTTTGCAATTCCAAAAAAGGATGGACAAGGTTTGATTGTATCCTTTTTAAACAACTTTTTTCTCTTTACAAAAATATATGATATGGTTCACTACTGAAAATACATAGAGGACAATAAAAATCACTCATGATGTCATTATGTAGTTATAACCAGTGTACATTATCATGTATGAACTTTTCATATTTCTGTTACATGCATAATACATACTTTTTTTTTTTTTTTTTTGGTGAGACAGAATTTCACTCTTGTTGCCCAGGCTGGAGTGCAATGGTGCAATATCGGCTCACTGCAACCTCTGCCTTCTGGGTTCAAGCAATTCTCCTGTCTCAGCCTCCTGAGTTGCTGGGATTACAGGCGCCCACCACTACACCCCGCTAATTTTTTGTATCTTTAGTAGAGACAGGGGTTTCACCATGTTGGTCAGACTGGTCTCTAACTCCTGACCTCAGGTGATCTACTTGCCTCAGCCTCCCAAAGTGCTGGGATTACAGGCGTAAGCCACTGAACCCAGTCCACAATACATACTTTCTTAATTTAAAAGGAGCATTTTAAACGTATTTTGTTTAACATTTTGAACAATTTACATATTTCCAAATGTTCTTATACTACATTTTTAATTATGTGTAAATTTAATGCATTCCATCATAGAATGCATATACTCTCCATAAATACACGTATGCTGTATATATATGTATATGCTATAACTGGTATAGAATGCATTTATATTTAAATGATAGAAATAATTATGGAAATTGTTCATATTTTGTAAAAGAAAATATGCAAAAGTCATATATATTTTTTATTTTATTTATTTGAGACAAAGTCTCCCTTTGCTACCCAGACTGCATTGCAGTAGTGTGATCTCAGCTCACTGCAACCTCCGCCTCCCAGGTTCAAACAATTCTCCTGCTTCAGCTTCCGAAGTAGCTGGGACCACAAGCACGCGCCACCATGCCTGGCTAGCGTGTGCGCGCGTGTGTGTGTGTGTGTGTGTGTGTGTGTGTTTAGTAGACCTGGGGTTTCGCCACGTAGGCCAGGTTGTTACTGAATTCTTGACCTCAGGTAATGCACCAGCCTCCGCCTCCCAGTCATATATGTTTTAAAAAAGAATTTATATATACACATATACTATATATATGTATATGTGTGTAAAATAGAAAAACAGGTCTTTCTAAACATCTAATCATTTTTGGTCTTTTGACTGTTTCCAGATTTTGTAGTTCTAAATAACTTTGCAATGAACATTGCTATTGTTAATCTTTGCACACATCTTTATACATTCCTGTGCTTTTTCAATGCCTGTTACATGGTAGATATCTAATGAGTATTTGTTAAATGACTATTTTTCAAAGCATCTATAAATTTATTACCAAATGTGTAATTCTGCCTTCAAGATCTTTCCAATACTGAAAATATGTTAAGTATCATAGTAAATTTTATTGCTAGAATTTTAGAATAAATTATACCAGGGCATTCTTTTTCTCTTCAAGCCTTCAATTACATCATTATAATTACTTTAAATATTTTTAAATTCTGCTATAATGTGTGCATGGGCATGGCAAAAGAAATTCAAGATTTATATTTTATACCTAAAAACATTGTCTCTCCCACTCTCCACTCGGGTTTCTATTTCCAGAGTAACCCTTTTAGACCATTTCTATTTTAGTCTTTCCTAATTTATATTACCAGTTTCCTCTTTCCATTGTCTCAGTACTATGAAGTTATCTGAGTATGTTTCTTTTTGATCGAATGATTATGGAAGAGACCTTCCTACTTAATTGTCTTTGAGCAGAAATTCCACCATGCATTCTACTACACGTTTGCATCATTTATATTGTAAAAGACCTGTTCCTTGCTGTGTAGATGACTTCTCACAAGCTAGACATGGCAAATCGACTTTAGTCTAAGACAAGATTCACAATGGAACAACCTGTAATGTTGCACTTTCTTTTTGCTCAAGTATTCCTCTTTTGTGGACAAGTCCACAAATGAACAAAAATAATATTTAGGAAATTATGGCCCATAATATCTTCTATCCTGAAAGAAAAAAACTATAACATTTTCTAAGATAGCTTAGTTTATGTAGACCAGTGCATTGTCTTGTCACGATATAACTTATCTATGGGTGATTTTTACACTTGTCCTCCAGATTTATTATATAAATGAGCTTTCCTAATCTATAAATATTTCCAGTAACCTTTTCATGCTCTGAATTTTCTCACCCCACTCTTACCAGGGAGTTGGGCCAAGATGAACTTTAAATAACAATGCTGAATATGTTTTATGGCCTGCCTCAACACTGGAGAACAGAATTATATATTTGTTCTGAAACATTTATATTATGGGTAAAAGCTTTTGACTGGTTGTAAGAGGCTGCTAATATAGGCATATTGGGGTCAGTACAAGATAGGTGTTAAGGAGGGCAAAGGAAGTGGGGGCCATGAGGAGCAGAGCCTAGAAAAAACTAACAGGCTAATTCCCGAGAAGGCACTGGGGTGGAAGTCTTCATTCTCTGCCTAGAGAAGCCAGTTAGGCAATTATGAATAGTAAGAGAAATCAAGGCATGATGGAATGCCTAGGGTCACAGAGTAATATGGTATTGTCTCATCAGAAAACTACTGGATAGCCTTTATTTTTTTTTTAAGTTGCTGGGTTTAACATAAAGGTCAGCTCATTATTTCTGAATAGTTTTCTATCTATCTGCCTTTTTTTCCCACCCTCACCCTGCAAACACACACATACAGTTTCATGCCAAAGCAGGACACAGTCTATTCAACCACTCTGAGTGGCTCTTATTAGTATCCTCGGCTACACACTTTCTCCTCCCAAATCTTGTTCCCTGTAAGATAAATTAATACAAACACTTTTCCAAATGTTTGGTGTTCTTGAATGTTTTTCTTTTTGGTGCTTTTCTGTTTGATGTTTTTGTTTATGTTACTTTAATAGACATCTTGTTAAGTATAACATATTAAAGAGAATAAATAAGAATTCATAACCGAATGAATTAGTAAATATGTCTACCTAAAAGGCCCGAGCCGGCTGTGTGTATAGAAGAGTTTAGGCATGGAATATGATTGGAAAGAGAGGTAGTCCTGGGGAATTGACTTGAAGTTGCATTTACATAGCTCCATTCCCAGGAAATCAAGAGTACCAAATAAGAAAGTAACTCAATCCTAGGAACTGGGCTAACATGGAGTCAAGAAAAGAGTGAGTAGGGAGGGAAAAAGTGGCTGAAATTGAATTCTGAATTACAGAGGACATCAAAAAACAATCTTTAACTTTTCACTGGTCCTATAGCAGTCAGGGATATTAAAAAGATTAAAATACTTCTAAATATGTAATATTTTAATCCACATTTTAATTTCAATCTCACTTATTTTCTACCACCACCTTAGACAATGGGGCTTAACATGTCTCTACTCTGTATTGGTATATTTCTATATATCACGTAAAGGAGAGAACTCTGAGCCACATGGATTGAAACAAGGAATTGGAAAGAGAATCGACACGACTGGGGTTTATAATATCTCACTCAAATATACTTACAGAAACCATTATCAAACAGAGAGGCTTAAGCAAACTGTTTTACGGAAGTGTGCCCTCCTTGAAATCCACGAGACTTTGTAGGAATTGCTAGAAGCACAGCTACTTTCAAGGCAGATAAGATCATTAATTATTTTCTTTTTGTATATAAGGCCTCTGACTCTCACTATTTTGATCAAAATGTAACAATGAATCATTTTTTAAATTTTTGTTGGGTTTAATGATAGCATGCGGTTCTGATATTATTTTTACATACGAGAAAATAGGAGGCACTGAAGAAAATATAGATGGCCCAGGTACTGTTCAATAGAATATCCTTCACAGCCGATGACAGCAGTAGTATTTCTTTAGAGTGACGGTTTTCAAATTGTGTTCCATAGGGTTTCATAGATATATTGCCATGGGGCTGAGAGCAGCCAAATGATTTTGAGTCCCTGTCCATGAGTATAGCAGAGATGTTTTACTCTTTCCTATTGGATTACAGATTTTTTTTGTAGAAGATGCGACTCTAAAAATATTTAAATAAAATTTAAAAATTAAAACACAGCTATAGAATAGGTTGGTATAGTAGCACTAAGCCCTACTTAATGTGTATCTGTTTGTTTCCTATCTTAGGGTGGTAAGAAGAACACAAAAATGAGAAAGAAGAGATTTCAGTTGGGAAATCAGAAATTTAGATTAGAATGTATGGAGACTCGGACCTCTCAGTTTAGATTAGAAGTAGGCCCAGTATGTCCTAAAGATGCTACCTGAAAATAAAATGTAGCCATGAAAACTAACTGAAAACTGCAGTTCAACCTCTATGTACTTTCTGTGAAGTACCTATTATTTTCTTTGCCAAGAAAGAATGTGTGAGAGAACTAAGACTCAGTCCTAGTCCTGCTGGTAGAGGTTGGAAGGATGAAGTAGAAAGACATTTATTGGGAAAGAGTGGAACAGACACATAATAAAATACTTATAGTACAGTGTAGCAATTATCCAATGCATATGTTTTGAATGGATACTCGAATGAATATTAAAAAAAGGCTGCAAGAGCTTGAAGATGGGGCTCTTTTCCTGAAGAGATTACATGGGAACCTGGAATGATTGAAAGCTAACAGTTCGCCTGGTGATTTATAATTAAAAGGCATACTTCCATCACAGCACTATTAGAACGATATTCCAATTGATGGTTCATGCATTCATTGAATAAGAAGTACTTACCACCTTATCCTATGTCAGAAAATCTGCTAAATGCAGAGAACAGTAAGAAATAAAATGAAATAGCTATCCTGAAATAACTTATAATCTAGTTCAGGGATTTCTAATTTCTCCACAAATCTGGGAATATGTTTTTTTCTCCCTTTTGATTTCCAGATCTCAGCCCAGTTCTTGGTATACAGTTGGATTTCAGGATATATATATTGAACACATCAATTCTCTTTGCATCCCTGAAAAGTAAGTTACTTGTCCTTTTGATTCATTTTAGCCTTGTAATTTCATCAATACAAGCTTGCCATTACATCCTTCCTACTATACTGAACCGATCATCACTAGAAACTGACACAGAAGGTAACATCGTCCACCCAATACATTTTAAAGGGAGAACATTGGCGGATTCTAGTAAGAGCACCTAGATGATAGGACCACGTGGGTCATACTTGGCCAGTCCTGGATAGAAAGAGTAGCCCCAAATGTCATCTACTGACAGTGGGTGGATTTGATAATGGGAAGCTATGGTAGTGTGGAGAAATGAGAATACATTTCCGGCACTAATAACTACAAATTACTGTGCCTGTCAATTTTATAAATATTTTATCCTCAGTCTTAGCAATAGTCATGTAAAGTGGTAGGAACTTTTCCAATTTTACAGCAGAAGAGCTGAAGCATAAACAGTTGAAATAATTTGCACAGAATGACAGAGGCAGAATAGAGCAAGTTTTTAAAAATTAAATTTTAATGTCAAGATGAAGATATTTAAGGGAATTTGAAAAGGTAAAAATTATAAAAACCAATTTAATGCATCATTAGGGATAGTATTAGGGTCAGTGTTCCTGCTTATTATAATGTATTTAAAAATATGTAAGTTGCATATAGAGCATATAGATGTTACTGTGTAATTTATTATGAAATATAGGTGTTAAAATCATTTTTTGCTGAGAAGCAGTTTATTCTCAAACAAGACTAAAATACTTAACATTTAAGGAGTCATTTCACTTAGGATGAAAAATAATATAGAAAAATTGAGATCTTTACTGTTTGCAGTAGAAATGCCAAACAATTTTATTTGTTCATAAATAGGTCAAGTGAATCATTTGTCAAACCAGGACACTTAAAATCCTTGTTATGTAAAAAAATTGGTAAAATCATTTAATGCATGAAAAGAACTGAAACTACAGGAAAATTCAAAACCAACCAACTAAGTAAAAATAATCCAATAAGAAAAGGCTATTGAATGTTTCTTGCTGTTATTTTTCTTAAACATCATGACTCTAATGTAGCAAAATAATAATGATTTAGTAATACCTAATATTTTCTGTAAGTTTTACAAATACTTATATTTTTCAAACTTCAATTTTTGGGATTGAAGTTCCAATTAAATCAGAGAAAATACACTTCACCCTCTCTCTCTCACTTATTATAACCAAAAGCCCTGGACAAAGTATATAAAAGTCACTAACTGAGAATTCTGAAGCACACTTCTTCAGAGGGAAATAAAAACTCAAAGAATAACCAACACACCTTCCTGTTCTGTTTTGTTTTGTTTTTCTCCTATGTCTCCTACCTTAGGTTTTAGTGTATCCCAAATCAGTGGGTGCAGATTAAAAAAAAAAAAAGTCCAAGAAATTCTCTCGTCCAGCTAAAGGGAGAGAAAAAAAAGGGAGGGCCCTAGAATAGTTGTGGAAGCCTCAATTCTTGTTGTAACACTTTCATCTTAAAATGGATAGTTGCTGGACCCACCTGGCTTTATAATTTGGTGAGTCTGATAAGAGATTCTAGCTAATGATGGGCTTCTGTTTTTGTATTGGAAGGTACAAGATGCAAAATTTATTTTTTACTTTATATGAGATGTTCTGGAATGCCCATAACCACTGGACCACTAAAATTTTACTGATGTGAAATACCCCTGAGCCTTTCTGGGGTTTATCTCACATCCTCTGAAGCATATGTGTTTTAACAAGGCCTCTAATATTCTAGCCACTTTGTGTTCATCTTGACCAGTTACCATACTATCATTGATACAGTGGATCAACACGCTCTTCTGCAAGAGATTTAGAGTGTCAAAACCTCTTCATAGCATATTACGATAGCAAATGGGAAAAGCGATTAGTCCTGGAACTAAACTGTAAATAGATAGTCTTGCTTTAATTCAAACTATTTCTGATCCCTTATTCTGATAGCAATGAAAAATAATACATTTGATAATTCAATGGCTTTATTCCCATTCTCCAGGGGTATTTTAATCTGCTCAAGCAAGGATACTTCATCTAGCCTAGTGGCTGTGGCTGCAGTCGGGGTTACTCCTTGGTTAAGTCTGCCATAATGTAATGCCATTTTCCAAGATTTCTTCATCTCGTTTAGAGGCCAGAGTGTTGAATAAGTTGAGAAACGGCAGGGACCACAAACTCTCCACTCTGCTATATGGGCTCTAATTTCTGCCAGCCTCATGGGATATGGTATTACTTCTTCATTTGCTCTCTTGGATGGAGTTTTGCAGTACCGGAGGCTTCCACTTAGAATTTCACACTATGACAGACTTTACCCCACAGATCCAATGTAAGTATTGTGCTGTTACTCAGGGTGTCATACTTGGGATCAGAGAAATGACCACTAGGTGGGCCCATGCACCCAGTGGACTCCACTGAGCCAGTTTTAATTTATTACCAAGTCCTTATATACTCCCATCATTCGCTAGGTTCTCTTATCAGACTCACCAAGTTATAAAGCCAGGTGGGTCCAGCAACTATCAATTTTAAGATGAAAGTGTTACAAGAATTGAGGTCAGGCATGGTAGCTCACAGCTGTAATGCCAGTACTTTGGGAGTTCGAGACAGGATTGCTTGAGCCCAGGAGTTTAAGACTAGCCTAGGCAACAAAATGAAACCTTGTCTCTACAAAAAAATAAAAGTAAAAAAATTAGCCAGGCATGGTGGCACATACCTGTAGTCCCCAGCTACTCAGGAGGCTGAGGTGGGAGGATTGCTTGAGCTTGGGATTTCGAGCTGTAGTGAGCTGTGATAGTACTACCACACTCTAGCCTGAATAACAGCTCTACTGTCTCAAAAAAGAAAAAAGAAATGAGTACGAGTCCTCTATTAGCCAGCTGAAGATCCACACATAATCTACCACTCTTGCATAGCGCCTCTCCATCAAATCACACCATATGACTAGCTGACAGAAGAGGAAAAGTCATGAGATTGGTTCACTAGTGTTTTAGCTGTCAGCTGTTCTAGGTTCTGCTTCAGCTGTCACTTTGCCCAGGGTTGCATTCCTTCATGGGGTTGCTCATATAATAGAATGATTTATAAAAGTGTGTAAAGGCTTGGCTATCTTGACCCAAGTCAGAACAAGTCTGAAGGAGTATTTTAGCTCCAAAGCAACTTTTGCCGTAGGCTAAGGCTGTCATTGGTTCTGACACACAAATCGACTTCTCTCTTTACTCAAACCTGTTTCCTTTCTATCCCCTTCACAGGATCATCCCTAAGTGAGCTCTTTAGTAAACACATAGCAAACTAAACTCGGTGTTAGAATCAGCTTCTGGAGGAACACAGCCTATGACAATATTTTCTACTCAATTTGAATTTTTCTGTTTCATATTTGTTAGTCTGTTATTTTCTTTCAAAATTATTCTCGGGTAATTTCATGTCTTTTTTTTCTTATTCTCTAGAATAGACACGTTAAGGATTGAAAGACATATCACTGGCTATTTACCTAGTTTTCTTCTTATATGAAATAGTTTCTATCCTCTATAGTATTCTTAACTGTGTTTGAATATTTCCAGTGATATCCAGATTAGATAGTAATGCACAGCTCTTATGTTTACAAAATCTTCTCTTATGATGAGCCAAAATCTACCTCCTGTGTTTTCTACCCATTTACCTTTGTTTGGTTTATTAATCCATTTCCATGACAGTTTCAAATAAATTAAAGCATCTAGCACATCCTCTGCTGAATTTTCATGAGGCTAAATAAATCCGATTTTCTCAACCACTCCTCATACATTTCAGTCTCTCATCATTATAATTCAACCTCTTTTGTAAACGTCCTTTAGCATAGTGACAACTCTGAATTTTTTCTAACTGTTCTGACATTCCCCTTATGAAAAGGGGATCTTGTCCAGAGTATATATTAAAACAAATAAGGAAACATATACATTTACTGGAAAGAATAAAGTTATTCTTTTCAAGTACTAATTTACTTAAAGCATCCAAACCTTTTGATTTAATCTTCTTCCTCCTCAAATGTAATGATTTGCCTGTAAATACTATGATGGGAATGCTGGTCCCTTTGTAGGACTAATATGATTTATTAATAGTATCATTACTCTGTGAAATAATTTGACAAATTGGGGGTAATTCAATTTTTCATTCTTTAGTTAAAAGTGAGTGACTGATTCTTATTTTGATTGGCATTACTAATGACACTGTGGGATTTAGCATTCTGTACTCTGCTTCAAGGACAGCAAAAGGATAAACTAGCTGCCAATATGACTGACATTTTATGCAAATGACATGAATCAATACATCTCTTGTACATGGCTCATTGAAAATTATAATTGCATATTTAAAAATGTATACAAGCCATATGTTATATTGGCAGCATGTGTTTTGTGGATCAGGTAACACACGACAAGAAACAAACATCCTTACATTGCTAAGAAAATGAGACCTCTGGCTATGTTAAAACACATTATTATTTTCCAAGAATGAAAAGTGTCCACTTCAGTGAGAAATTTTAATTATTCAATTGCATATTTAACTCTGAGTGTCATAGCAGGCTGCAGTCTATGTCCTTTGATTACTTACTTATATGGCAATTTGATTTGGAAACCACAATGATATGAGGTTTATGTCATTAGGAAGAAAACTCATTAAATTAATTCCCAGTTTCTAATTTACTGTAGAGAATGATTAATGTTGAAAAGATTAGTTGGGAAGAAGATTGATGAGTTTAGTTTTCTCATGGAACACTGAGGTTGTAAAAAGAAAAAATTCAATGATTTATCATTTTTATATTGTGTATACTTCCTACCTTAATGAAGAAGTTGACATTTGGTTTACTAAGATAATCAGCTTTCCTAGAGATTCCATCTTTGGTGAGGAGGTTGGATGGCATAGTTGATGAAAGCAAAGGCTTTAGGGTCAGACAGAAGTTTAAATCCCAACTCTTGTTACATATTGGCTACATGACCTTAATCTGGTTTTATTTTACTTTTGTTAGCCAATTGTTTTTCATGTATAAATGAGAATGGCAGTAATAATCACATCATAAAATGGTAAACTTTCAATGACAAAATGTTCTCAAATGGTAGCTACTCTCGTTATATAATGCTTTGGAATGGAATAAGATTCAGGAGTGTTGGGGCAATTAATGGCCTTTGAATATAAAAGAAGAGAAATATGACTAACAAAGATGTTTATTAATACTTGGGAGGGCAGTGAGAGAAAAAAATCCAGCTCTTCTGAATCCAAAGGCCATTTTTTCTCTCACTTCTTAACACAGCACAATGGGGTATCTTGTGAAGAGAAGACATTTGATAACTCCTAAAGAGAAAGATGCAAGACATTTTTCTTTGAGGCTTCAGGGAGAAATAGACTATAAATAGACTGCATTGTTAATATTTGACATGAAGTAATCTCAAAATGGAAAGGAAAGGAAATGAATATCAAGCTTTTACTATGTGCCAAACTCTGTGATAAATATTTGTTCAAAAGTCAGTATCTCCACTGTCATATTCATCATTATCCTAATAGTAATGACAGTTGCTATTTATTAAACACACATTATTTTTCAAGTATTTAATTCAATTTAATTCATATAATGACCCCTCAAGGTATATACAGGTTGAGTACCCCTAAAGATCCAAACTCAAAAAGGCTCAAAAATCCAAAATTTTGGAGTGCTGACATGACACCACAAGTAGAAAATTCCACACCTGATACTATGTGACAGGTCACAGTCATGCACAAAATGATTAAAAATATTGTATGAAATTACCTTCAGGCTATGCATATAATGTGTTTATTAAATATAAATAAATTCTGTGTTTACATTTGGGTCCCATCTCCATGATATCTCATTATGTATATGCACAAATTTGAAAAAAATCCAAAATATTTCTGATCCCAAGCATTTCGGGATGAGGGATGCTCAACAGATGATGAAGAAAGCCAGGCCTAGAAAGTTGAAGGAACTTGGCCTAAATCATATTGCTGATGAATACTGGCACCAGAATTGGAACACTCTTCTATTCAACCAAGACCAAAAGAAGCAAGAGTTACTCCGTTTGGGATTGCTTTACGTTGGTTTACATCAATACAACACAAAGGTGTGACCTCTGGATAGTAATGCAAAGACCACAATGAGGGATTGGCGAAGCATCCAGCTCTGCCACTAGACGTCAGGACCACCTTCACGATGTCACAGACTCCTTGTCTGTTAGACATCACTCAACAAAAACACAGGTCTTCTGCCATGAAGGCCTGCATATAAACCTCTGTTGCTACAGACTTTAGATAACACCAAGTTTGATCTAATCTTTGCTACAACTTCAGCTGCTTACCAGTCTACTGAGCATTCTGGAATTCATAAAGAGCTTGTTAGCTAGTGAAGTTCTTTGTCTCAGAAAGAACGGTTGGACAGCACTTATACGTGCAGCATAAGCTATGCCTTATGATGCTCTTGGGTACCTGTTCCTCAAATGGTAGTTCTATAACTGTCTTTGAATTTTTTCCTGTTAATATACATACTTAATGTACATATTTATTATACATCCAAGTTTTACCACCGATGAGGAGCTTCAGGCTATTACATGGCTCACAGGGAGTTTCTTTGATGGTGCCTCAGAATTTCTTTCTAGAACCCATAGATCCAGGATCTAACCTATAACTAAAAATAATAGGCTATTTCCTCCTTCCCATGTTATCCCTTAAGTGAATTATAGAATTTTCACTGCTGTGAAATAAAAATAAAAAATAAAATATTGATCTCATAACCAAAAAGCAACATTTAATAAATTTTAGGTACCAGTTACATTTACAAGTATGGTCTCCAAGGCAACTTGGACTCTGGCATGGACTTTCAGTATATAGCTATTGTATTAAATTTAGAATGCTTCTATTCAAAATCAGGAATAATCCGAGGCACCAAGAGGTACACAACAGTCTCACAGGGGAAATTCTGTCGAAAGAAAACAATATATTACTGCAATCATATCTTTTTTGAGGTATAAAAAATGGCCTAAAGCACCTTAACTGGTTTCTTATCTGAGGCTCTGAGGTCTCAATAGTGAAAGCTATTTCATTGTAGAGGATAAAAAGAAAACATCCCAGAAGCTCTAGTGAGTTAAAAGGAAAGGTCATTGACTGAGACAATCAAGGTGAATGATGTTCCTATGATGCCAAAGGCCCAGATTGAGGACCAGAGGGACCCAAGGTTTACTGACTTCAACACAAACCTAATAGCTTAGCAGTGAGCTGGAAGGTCAGCTGCGACATGCAATAAATCAGACCCAATTAGTTACCAATGCATGATTGTGTAATTGAGGAAGAGAAAGATCTGTTTGCCAATGTCTTCATTGGAAGCAATTTAAGTTGAAATTTGCATCGCAACATTCTCAGAGATCTCTCTCTAACCCTTTATTATACAGGCTCACTGGAGATGTGACTAGAATATTTAAAGACTGCAATAGGCTCCCTGGGGAAGAAACTGTTTTGTGGGGAAAGGGAGAAGTAGAGAGGTTAAAGCTAGATTCGCAATGGAAGTGTTTATGGAAAATATTGAAAGGATATATGATCAAAGAATGTTTTAACTTGAAGGGACCTTAAATAGCTCACCTTGCACAGTTAAGGTCATTATAACCCATAAAAGGTTATTCCAAATCATAGGTTCAAAGCTTGGATTAAAAGTTAAATCTTTATTCTAAGCAACATTTTTTTCCAGGACATGACCTTACCAGCCAAGGAAATGTCAAAGAAAACAGAAAAAAGAGAGCCAGAGCTCACTGACCATGCTGAAACATTTACCCTGTGGTCAGTTACTGGTTTTGCTAACATACTACTTTAACAAATATTCATTTTGAGCCAGGAACTTTCTTACTTAATCCTTACAATTTTCTTGCGAGGCAGAAATTATTTTATTTTTGGATGACAAACTGAGGCTCTGAGAGATTATGTAACTTTGCTCAAGAGGGTAAGCTAATTTCTAAGTCAGATTCCAGCCCCCATCTCTCCTGACAACTAAGTCCAGTGTACCTGTCCTGAATATTTAAAAATTAGGTTTTGTGAGTAGGTATGACCTGACTCCAGCATACTGCTGCCACAGTCAGCTTCATAGGGACCCCTAGAGTTGAAATACTGATGCAGAGACGTTTATAAATTTAGGTGAGGGTTTTAGGCATTTATTACCTGGCATTATTCAGCCACTAGTTGTCAGCTACCACCTGTGACCAAGGGCTATTCCCAGGAACATTAATACATGAAAATGAAACTTCTACATTTGTATGATGATTAAGCCATTTTCAATAAGTAAAACTAAACCAGGAGGCTGATGATTTATAACTGTATAAGAGAGAATATAGATTACTAAACTAAATGGAAAATTAGGACGTTAGCAGAAATTGCTTCAGAGCGTTCAAATGTGAAGTGACTTTTAAAAAACCTGCTTGTGGCCCTCCTTCTGATTAACATGGACACTTCTGAAACGCATCTTGGCTTTGACAACACCCTTCTCTGACTTTGGAGGAAAAAGTCTTACAAGAAAGGTGAGCTTATTTGGGTTTATCATCTTAGTCCTGCTCAATTTTTAAAAATATTTAATTGGCAAATAAAAACCATATATAGTCAAGGTGTACAATGTAATGATTTGTTGCACATATACATCGTGTACTGATTACCACAGTCAAATTAATTAATGCATTCATCATTATGTACAGTTACCTTTTGTGTGTTGCTATGTGTCTGTGTGTGTGGTGAGGACCCTCACAATCTGCTCTTATCAAATTTCAAGTAAACAACACAGAATTATTAACTATAGTCACCAATGTGTATATTATAATGCCAGAATTTATTCATCTTATAACTGAAAGTTTGCCTCCTTTGACCAACATTTCCCTATTTCCCCCAGTCTGTATTAACCACCATTCAACCTTCTGCTTCTATGAGTTCAACTCTTTTAAATTCCACATATAGTGAGATCATCTATTTTTTTTAAAATATGTCCAGTTTATTTCACTTAGCAAAATGTTCTTCAGGTTCATCCATGTTGTCACAAATGCCAGGATTTCCTTCTTTTTATGGCTAAATACTATTCTGTCATATATTTATGATGTGTGGAAGACACATCATACACACACACACACACACACACACACACACACACACACTCTCTCTCTCTCTCTCTCTCTCTCTTCCTTTACCATTCATCTATCGATGGACACTTAGTTTGTTTCTATATTTTGGCTATTGTGGATAATGCTACAATGAAAATGGTAGTACAATTATCTCTTTGAGATACTGATTTTATTTACTTTTGATATATACATCAAAATGGGATCGCTAGATTGTATTGTAGTTCTCTTTTTAATATTTTGAGAAATCTCTATAGCATTTTCCATAATAGCTGTGCCAATTTATATTCCCATCAACAGTTTAAAAGGGTTCCTTTTCTCCGTATCCTTGCAAACACTTGCAAATCGCTTGTCTTTTTGATAATAGCCATCCTAACAGGTGTAAGGTGATATATCATTGTGGTTTTGATTTGCGTTTCCTTATGATTAAAGAAGTTAAGCACTTTTAAATATACCTATTGGCCATTTCTATGTCTTCTTTGGAAAAATTTCTACAGATTCAATGCAATCTCTATTAAAATTCCAATGGCATTTTTCACAGAAATTTTAAAAAATTCTAAAATTTATATGGAACCACAAAATATCTTGAATAACCAAAGCAATCTTGAAAATAAGCTTTAAACATGATACTACCTGATTTCAAATTATGTTACAAAGCTGTAGTAATCAAAACAGTCTAGTACTGGCATAAACACAGACACATAGACCAATGGAATAGAGAGTCCCAAAATAAATTCATGCATTTATAGTCATTTTTTTTTTCTTTTGGAGACACAGTCTCGCTCTGTGGCCCAGGCTGGAGTGCAATGGCATGATCTCGGCTCACTGCGACTTCTGCCTCTGGGTTCCAGTGATTCCTGTGCCTCAGCCTCCCAAGTAGCTGGGACTACAGGTGCACGCTACCACGCCTGGCTAATTTTTGTATTTTCAGTAGAGACAGGATTTCACTGTTGACCAGGCTGGTCGTGACCTCCTGACCTCAAGAGATCCGCCTGTCTTGCCCTCCCCAAGTGTTGGCATTACAGGTGTGAGCCATGGTGCCCAACCAGTCAATTGATTTTTGATAAAGGTACACAGAACTCACAAAATAGAAAAGATAGTCTTTTCAATAAATGGTGCTGGGAAAACTGGATATCCACAAGAGTGTAAGTGGACCCCTGTCTTATACCATATACAAAAATTAACTCAAAATGGATTCAAGACTTAAATGTAAGATCAAAAACTATAGAATTTCTAGAAGAAAATATAGGAAAGAAAGTTTTTTAATATTAATCATAGCAGATTTTTCAGATATAACACCAAAAGCACAAGCAACAGAAAGCAAAAATAAAGAAATAGGACTACATCAAACCAAAAAATCTTCTGCACATTAAAAGAAGCAATGACATAGAAAATCAGCTTATAGAATGGGAGTAAATATTTGCAAGCCCCATATTTCACATGGAGTTAATACACAAAGTATATAAGAAACCCACATAACTCAATAGCAAAATATAAACCCAAATAACCTGCTTAAAAATTGAGCAAAGTACCAGTCCTGCCAATTGCCTGTGGATCCTCAGATCAGAAATTGAAATGTGTATATGTGATAACAGAAAAAAGTTACAAAAGATTTAAGTATTTTAAATAGCTATCGAGAAGAAAATAAAAGGCATGATAAACATTACCTTGAAATCAAAGCTGCTAACAGTTTAGACTATAAATAATTCTATAATAAATGCCATTTTAAGCAAACATTACTGACATCCATTAATGTTTCTTTAAGGTAAATTATTAGAAGTAGAGGTACCTTTCTGGAAATGAGTAGTGTAGCTTTGGTAATGAATATAAAGCATAGAAAAAGTGTTTGAAAATTCTGGCTGTGAGAAAACAGACAATATAACAGACCCAAGATCATATTAAATAAACAAGGACATCGCAGGATCGGGGGTTGAGATGCTGGTGCACATTAGTTGAAGCAGGAGTAACTAGAAATAAACTAGGAGTGGGCTTCTGTATGAATTCTGCCAGTGAAAATGCTGAGTTTTTTTGTATTTTATGTGCATATCTGGCTCATTTATTGTGACAATAATAAATAAGTCCTCAAGCTTTATATGACTGAGGTAGTTAAAGGGTAATACATGGTATGATGCTATCTCTTTTTTCAGAGAAATTCCATATGACCATTATATTTATAAGTAGTTCAAGGCTATCAATGAGGATAAAGTAAGAGCGGATAGGTAATATGGAGAAAAGACTGAATAAAAATGCCAAAGTGTTTGAATCTTTATATTTCAAAAGTATGTTTCTCCAATTATAAAAATAATGTAGTTATTGAATACTTTGAAAAAAAGCAAATTATAGATAAAAATGATCCATAATCTCACAAGCTTCTATGCTTATACATATTTATGCTTAACAACTTTACATGTTAATTTGGAAATATGTAACTAGAGTGCTAACAGCTCAGATAAGTACTTTGTTACACTAAAAGTTTACAGAATAAAGTTATTAACATCTTTCTGTTAGTCTCTCTGCTTTAAGATTCATACAAAATGAGTGAAGGTATTATTCTCATCTCTCAGCTAAGAATTTACTAATGTAAAATCCTTTGCCATGTGTGTTGATATGCATTTAAATACTATTTTTAAAAAGAGCTTATAAAAGATGCATGCAAAGAGTGAATAGTTTACCTCATCAGTATCCTCTTTTCAGAATCATCTACTGTTTTGAAATCTGAGACTAACATCTCTGGATATAGAAAAGTAATTGATCTAGAGTTACACTAAGCCAAACATAGGTAAGAAGTTTCTCTGACCCATTTTTATGATTCTTTAATCTTTCTAGAGGTAATCTTTCTATGCCCTATTTTCCTAAAATATAATGTACACATAAACAATGATATAAAATTTTATTCAATCAATATATATTGAGCATTTAAAGCATTAAGTTATTTTTTATTGTATGGAGCCTTTGCACTTTGCAACAGATGAGGGTTCTCCTTTTTACTTGACCACAAGGAAGCTCAGAATCAAATATGTATCATACCTTTAGTATATAGAGGACGTAATGGCTTACACTTTAGATTTAATACTAACCTGTCTTTATTTACCTATTTTTATTTCCCTTTACCTCATTTGTCTATTTTAATTCATTATATGTCAGATTGCCAGAAATTAAAGCTGAAATCTCAGTAGCTTAATGCAATAATGGTTTATTTCTTGCTTGTGTACATTATGGGTTGATGTAGGGCTCTACTCCGTATGTCACTCAGTGATTCAAGTTAAAGTTTTTCCATCTACAGCTGCACTGTATAGAACATAGTTTCCCTGGTCATTGTAGCAGGAGCGGAGAGCTTAGAAAGATGCACATGCTATTTTCACTGTTTCAGCTAGAAAGTAGCATACTTCTGTTTACTTTTTCCATGTTTAAGTATTCAAATGGAGTATCTGGTGAGTATGCTTAGCCCCTCATAATCACAATGGAGTCAGAAAGTCTAAGTATTCAAATGGAATACTTGGTGAGTATGCTGTCTCTGGCTCAGTGTGCTTTTAACAGGGTTTTGAGAAGTATTTGTAGAATGAGGTAAAGTATAAATAAGTAGTGACATTTTTATAGATCAAAAATGCTAAAATATCACCAGTTTCATGTAGTTCAGCCTAATAAATAAATGCATAATGCAATACTCACTTTATGAGTTAACATCCTCTTGCTCTCAGAAAGAGACCCCCTATGATCAGGGGCAAGCCTACCTACAAATAAGGGGGCAAATCAGTGGGAGAAGTGCCATAGAAATATGTGCAAAGTGTGATTATATTAGAGAAGAAAGTGACTAGTTATGTATGCACTTGTAAGGAAGTGATAATCGTCGAGTAGAGAAAGTAAATAACTTCTAGACAGAGGAAGTGACATGCAAAGAGGCAGAAAAATTAAAGAAAATGTTATGTTTAGAAGAGCCCAGGAACATAGAAGTGAAAGAAAGGTTAGCTTAAAATGAGGTTATAAATATATATGGGGTCAGACTAGAGACAACTTTGTATGTTGTACAAAGGAATTTTGACTTTTGGCTGAAGGCAACTTGAAATTACTGAAGACCTGGCATGATGGGATCAACTCTGCCTTCTAGGGATGAGAAAGGAATTATCCTCCAGGAAATACCTGATATTTTAATAAAGAGAGCTTGTTAGATACTTTTTTGTTCCTTTTACACTGTGGAGTGATCCTTTAAACTTTATATATAAAATCTCTCACCCTACAGGAGTCAAATATTGTAAGAATCTGGCAAAAAAAAAAAAAAAGAAAAAAAAAAGAGAAGATTTATGGGTATGGAATAGGCCAGATCTCTAATATTGAGGGGAAAAACAGCTGGAATGAAAATATTTATCGGGGTTCTAGCTTGTCACCTGAACCGGATCACTGACATCTTTTGAGGTTCTTGGTATATTCAAAAAGAAATACTCTTTTTGGAATGTTAGGAGTTAGACGGAACCTTGTGGGTTTCAAGGTCTAAACTTGTTTTCTATATGAGAATTTTCTTAATATTTAATAAACTTGAAAGTGGTCATTGAGTCTTGTGCTTGAATAGGCCTTTGAGCATCCAATTTAGTGTCAAGACAGATTGTTCCATTAAAAGAAGGGAAAGTGTTTTGCTGTTGTTTACCATTATGGAGAACAATACTTGAAAAAGGGAAGAAAAAAAAAGTATGGCTAGCAACCTCAAATAGTGTCTTTTCATTTTTAAACTAAAATACCTATGAAGATATATGACTCATGATAGTGGGAAAAATGTTATTTAAAACAATAATAAATATAACCACTTCCACTTTCTAAGATCTTGGTGTATTTGGGAAGTAGTTTATATTAATGTGAAAGTAAACCTTTGCTGACCTCTTCTATGAAAAAATTTAAGAGAAAGAATGATATTTCAAAGTCTTTGCCAGTTCTTCAGTCTTGTGTTTGAACTGCGACACTAATGAATATTTGGATATGTAGGTGCTGGAGATGCAGAAACAGGAAGGGCCAACTACTGTGCATGATTAAGTGAAGGGGATCATAAGGGGGAAATCTGAAAATGAGAAGCCTTAGCCCTTCATGAAGGTCTGCAACACAGGTAAATGCTTTGTGTGACTGATGATTTGGGGCTTTTCAATCAAATTCTATTAGGTTTGTAAAAATGTGAAGATTCTTCTCAGTGTCTGGCAATAGTTTTTGTTATTATTAGTGCTGTAACTTGGATATCAGCTAAGTTAATCTAATATTTTGAGATTGAAGTAATAAGTTATCCACAATCAAATTTGGGTGCAATTACTGTTGACTCTGTCCTGAGATTCAGAGCGGCATTGGGGAACAGGGTTTTTCCACTTCAGGAGAATCACTCATATTGTCATCTATAAGAAAGACGTTTACTTAATACAAATGAGTATTTCTTTTACAACATGCATTCTCAACACAGGTGATATGATCCATGAGAGGATGACAATTTGCACATGGGAAAAGGCAACAAAAAATTGTACTTATATGTGTAGAACACAGATTATGTACAGTATATAAAACAGACATGCAGTATCTATGTAGTATTAAAAATTCACAGGGAAACTATCAGAAAAAAAATCTAAAAAGGCTCCTTAAGGCTCCTGACTGTTTTACATTTACATGAACTAGGGTGTGTAGAGTGTCTCATGATGTTGTGCAGCATGGTGGCTCCGGGTAGAAGCGGGGATCTTTAACTTCTCTGCTTCCCTTGAATTGGATAATGTTACACATCATCTCCCTATAGCATGCCTGTTTCCTTCAGTGCCACCTAAATATAAAATGTACTCTTTTCCTTATTCTTTTAAAAGAGATAGAAAAAATTCATCAGTTTCCTTCAGTCTGCTCCTTGATTCACAGACACAAGGGCTTAGCACTGAATAAAAATTAAAATATAAGGCCAGGTGTGGTGGCTCATGCCTGTAATCTCAGCACTTTGGGAAGCCAAGGCTGCCAGATCACAAGGTCAAGAGATCGAGACCATCCTGGCCAACATGGTGAAACCCCATCTCTACTAAAAATACAAAAATTAGCTGACTGAGTGTGATAGCACACGCTTGTAGTTCCAGCTACTCAGGAGGCTGAGGCAGGAGAATCACTTGAACCCGGGAGGCAGAGATTGCAATGAGCCGAGATCACGCCACTGCACTCCAGCTTGGTGACAGAGAGAGACTCCATCTCAAAAAAAAATAAATAAAATTAAAATATATTATTCACTTCATAAAGTCCTTCCTATTGTCCTTAATCAGAAGTGAGTTCTCCCATCTTTTCAACCACCTAGCAATTACTTTTATAACTGAAAATTCTACCTCTTAATTACTATATATGTTCCTTAGATTTCTTGCAATGGCCTAAACTTCCCTGTGTCAGAAACCATCCATTATTCATTTATGAATAGCCTCTGCTATGTTTTATACAATGCCTTAACTAACACCATAACAATCCACTTCATATAAATCTGGAGGTGGGGTTTGGAAGGAGCGGAGCTGGGAGTAAAGCTTTCAACACAAATTTTAAGACTAATCAAATTTGAGAGGAATAATGACTCATGAAAAGATATTAAAATGTCATCATTCTGTTAGGGAAAGAATAATGCAGGTTTACTCATAATAAAACTAATTCAAGTTCATTTGAACCATAAATTATAAAAAAAAGAAAATATAAAAGTGAGACAAGTCAAAACACACATGTGCATACTTCTCTTAAGAGATACAGGGAGACTTGGGTGGCGTCCTCTGAGCAAGCCTTCATGTGACACTGTGGGCAACTGCAAAGGGAATGGAGCCCAGCTCTGGGCTGTGCTGCACTGGCCAATCTTTAGTCTATGTATTTTTTGATCTGCCTCTAATACCTATCATATTTCAATCCTGTTTCCCTCTACATTGCTTTGCCAAAAGTTTTTAATCTTTAGAAATCAGTTCTCATTTCTTTTCCATTTAATTTATTTAAACGTGTTAACGGAGTACCTTATATGTTTCAGGCTTGTGAGGCATGAGGAGTACACGGAAGTATAAGACCTATTTTCTGCTTTCAGGAGGACTTTATGGAGGAAATGGCTTTGAAGAAGGCTTTGAAGAACAAGTGGGATAGTTAGATTAGGAAAGGAAAGGGAGGAAAGGCATTCCAGGCCCAGGCAGCCGCATGTGAAAGAGCATGAATTCAGAGGCATACATTGTTACGTTCAGAATACTAGATTGACAGTTTGTCTGAACCATAGGGGAAGTGAGAGAAGAAGAAATATTTGTAACAATTCAGGTAGGATTTATTCTCTGCTGGCTGCCTGAGAAAAACCTGCCTTTTCAAGTTCTTTGTTTCCAGTGAATGTTACCTCTGCTCTAATCCTGAACATGTCCTGTTTCCTAATTCTAATTAAGTGGCATTTGGTATCTCAGGGGAGAAAAGTCATCTCTTTTGTACCAACTAATAATTACTGAGTTAATTAGCTTGTATTATAAAGATAATGCATGCCTAATTACATCAAAAATAGCCTACACTCAAATCAATTATTGAAACAAATATTTGGGGGCATATACTCAGCATCAGGAATAGTGTAATCATTAAGCCTATAGACTTAGGAATTGAACAAATTATTTACCATATGTAACTCTCACTTTTTCCACTGTTAAAATGAGAAGAACTATGTCTCACCAGGTATTTTTTGAAAATTCAGTTAATTCATGTAATGCATTTGTCTTGGTCGCTTTCATTTGTCATCTCCCCTGCCAACTCTGTCCCATTCTGTCTTTGTCCTTCTTCAAGCTACTCCGTGCCCCAAGACCGATCCCTACACACTTCATCACCCAGACTCCCTGGAAATCTAGTGGCTTCTTGTCAATTCAAGGCACTACGACAGGGAGAAAAGGATAAGAAGGTGGCTGAACTTTCTTCGCTTTTCCTTGCTTCAGTCCCTTGGTTGGTCTTGGCACATTATGGCATTAGATTCAACCCTCTTTTTTTCTATCTCATGGCCTTTACAATGCCAGTTTTCACTGCGCCATGGAAACACTATTCTGCCTCTTGTCCTTTAGCTCTGTCATAATTAATGGCTTTCACTCCTTTGTAGCTCCTAGAAACTTCAATATCTATTGCTGGTTTTCTTATCTTTGCCCAGTTCTCTGTAAATAGTCCCTTCATTAATGGCCCTTGAGTTAAAACTATGTGAGTAAATAATGTTTCCTGTAGGATCTTCACTGATGAGGAAAGTGACCAACAGAGCGTGCATCTAGCACAGAGCTTACATTAACTAAATCTTAGCTATTTTTCACTTCATTCATTTTTTGTCAGCCTTGTTTGGTGGGTGTCTTTCTTGTGCTAAGTTCATTAAATGATAATTCATTAAATGCAATTCATTCTATCTCAAACACCTAAGTTACTCTGATTTGTGAATCAAAGCAAATATCCATCAATGTATGACTTAAGCCAAAAAAGCAATGAACATTTGAGTGGAAGACCTTTTTCCCACATCTGATCCAATTGAGAAATAGAATCTGAAATCAAGGATCAAAATATCAGCTTTTTAGTAAATAATCTGCTTTACATTTTAAAGTACACTTTTATTTATTCATGATCATAGATTCATTTAAGTTGTTGCATGTAGCAGTTAATTTTCATTACTGCATAGTGTCCTATTTTATAAATATATTAACAGTATTTATTCATTCTCCCTTTGATGGACATTTGGATTATTGCATGTGGGGGCTTTTTATTAATACCATTATGAGTATTTTTGCATATAAATCTATGTATACTTTTGTTGGAAATGGAATTGCTGGCTCAAGGGTATGCATATGTTATGCTTTAACTGTGCTAAACAGGTTTTCATAGTGATTATATCAATGTATGAAAATTGTAATTGTTCCACATCCTCACTAACATTTGGTATTGTTACTCTGTCCCATTGCAGTCATCATAGTGGGTATCTACTGGTATCTCATTGTAGGTTTTTCCTTGAGTGCATGTGTGTACACGCAGGATGTGCATATGTATATGTGTGTGCACGTATCATTGAGATTTTAATTTGCTTTTCCATCATGATGAATGTCAGATATATTGTTTTACTTATCTACTGCTGTATCACAAATCATCTCAAAATTTAGAAGCTTAGACACTAATCATTTTACTACCTCATGGATTCTGGATATCAAGATTTCAGGAATGGCTCAGTTGGGCAGCACTGACTTGGGGTCTCATGTATTTGCAGTTTGATGGTGGCTGGAGGAGCTGAGGGATGACCAGGCATCTATTTCTCCACGTAGTCCAGGGTCGTTGTTTGAGCTCTCTCAAGACTGGTGACTACAGAGCAACCTGGCTATCTTCATGGCGGCCGAAGACCTCAAGAGAGAGTATCCTAGTGAACAAAACTGAATACATATTGTCTCTTTTTCCAATGCTATATATTTTGATTCAACTGTCCAAAATAATTTAGAAAGCTCAAGAGAAGGAAAGCCTAATGTATTTATTCATGTTTTTGCTCATTATCTTCCTGTGTTTCAAGATTGCTTCTTTTTATTTCCAAAGGTTTATAGAATTTCCTGTAGGCATTCTTGAGAAGTAGGTCTGCTAGTAGCAAGTTGTTTTGCTTTTTGTATATCTGATAAAGTCTTTACTCCCCTTTCACTTCTCAGGGATTATTTTACCAGATATAAAATTTGGAGTGGATAGCTTTTTCTTTTCTTTAAGCACTTGAAAAAGATTATGCCATTTCCTTCTGGCCTTCTTGATATTTGATGAGAAATCAGCTGTTATTCAAACTATTTATTCACCATATATAAGGTGTTATTTCTTTTTTGCTGCTTTTAAAAGGTTTTCTTTGTCTTTACTTTTTCAACATTTGATTATGATGTATCCCGTTATGGATTTCTATGGGTTCATCCTTTTTGGGCTATGCTCAGCATTTCAGGCCTGTAACTTTATATCTTTTGCCAAATTTGAATACTTTTTCAATGTTATCCTCTTTATCATTCTCTTTCCGGAATTCTAGCGTCAGATCTTTTATTATAGTCCTACAAATCCCTGAGGTTCTGTTTTGGTTTTTGTTGTTCTAGTTTATTTTTGCTCTGTTGTTCAGATTGGTTAATTTCTATTGTTCTATCTCCAAATTCTGATTCTTTCCTGTATCTTTGTCACTCTTCTCTTGAGCCCATCCAGTGAGTCATTTCAGTTATTGTGTTTTGCAGTTCTAAAGTTTCCATTTGGTTCATATTTATTTATTCTATTACTGTGCAGAGATTTTCCATTATTTCATGTGTTTATACCATTTGTAATTGCTTATTAAAGCTTCCTTAAAATCCTTGAGGTAGCTATAATACCTGTATCATCTTGGTGTTGGCACTTATTGATAGTCTTGTTTTGTTCAAGATGAGATATTCCTAGTTCTTGGTATGTTTTATTAAAACCTAGGCATTTGGGTATTATGTTATGAGATAATGAATCTTATTGATATTTTCTATTTATCAGGTCTGCTTTTATACCACAAGGGAAGAGAGGGGCACCAGAGTGCTACTACCAGGTTAAACACCTGGCTTTCTTTGACACTCCAGGGCAGGAGTAGGAATGTTTTCTTGCTCTTGAATGGGGGTGGGGTTTCAGGATCCCTATTAGACCTCCACTGATACCACACTTGCTGGGAAGGAGAGGGATACCTTGCTTCTGGTCCCTATGTGGCTTCCACTCACAGAATGAGAGGAGGGAAGAGAAAAGCCTTGTTACCCACTGAATGATGCTGAAGGGTCAGGCTTCTGACTTGTCCTTCTCTGATACAAAAAGGGTGAAAGCTGCTTTGTTGCCACAGGGTAGGAGGTGGAAGTTCAGGATCTACACATGGCCTTCAGTGATACTGGATGGTGGTGGGGCTCATTACTCCCAGACAGTGATAAAATTACCAGTTCCCTACTTTGCTTTTTTTGATACCAACTGGGCTGGATTGGGAGGCAAGGGGTGCTTCATTATAATCTTTTTAAGTATACTCTAGGCTCCTTCCTGAACTTGAGAATGGAGGTTTTTGTAGGGCCACCACTTTTCCATGTTGTTTGAGGTAGGGTGGTATCATCTGAAAGTTTTCTATCTTACTAGGTTGCCTCTGTCCTGGTACTTCAGCTAGACAGAATTTTTTTTTTGTCTGCTCCCAATGATGTTTCCAGGTTGCCAACTTCTCCATCTCTGAGTCTGAGATAAATGTGGCAAAAAGAAAATCAGGAAACTTACTTCCATTTTATTCTTAGGGTTCAAAGGTCCCTGCAGCTCTGTCTTTATCTCTCACCTTTTTAATGTCTTCTTATGTTTGTTTTACACATAACTTTCAGCAGTTTTCAGTATAACTAGTGAGAGGAATAGGGAGAAGTGACTCTATTCTATATTGGTCAATCAAGTTTAGTTTTGGTGGAAAAAAAAATGTCCACTGCCTGGATGCTAGGTCTGAATGTCCTTTTCTGCTGCTTCTCCCATGTACTGCATTTACCAGTCTAGTCAGGTATAGAGCATCTCAACAATCCAGGTATTTCAGGAGAGAAAAAAAATGAAAGAATATTTGTAATCTCTAGGGCAGATAGATTCTTAGGGCCTGTGACACTCTCCCTGGTGACCCTCATTCATTCAGATAAGGCCTTCCTTCTGTGGGTGACAGGAAGGAGAGAGGACAGAATATTTTTTCCTAATATCTTCAAGAGAATAGTAGCTCCTATTTTATAGTCAGATGCCCATGGAGTCCGAGGGAGAGAATTGTTCCTCCTACAATCAGGAACTAGGTGTTGGGGGAAGACTTGATTTGCATGTTATCTCAATATGTAAATGCTTTTTGGAAATCTATGTTCATGAACCTAGACACCAGTGAGATGACAACCATCTAAATTGTGCTGAAAATTGCCTATTTGTCACTGATACTTAACATTTTATACTATGATTGTGTACCATAATCCTACTTACATGCCATTAGGATATTCTTCCCATCTCTTGATTTACCGGTGACTCTGAGGCATTGCTCCTGAGCCACTTCATGTCTGGAGCACAGAGGCTACACTCTTCAAAATATCAAGGTAAGTAGGTTCTAGTGAGTCTCTGTTGCACTCTTAGTGGGTGAGGAGAAGTAGCTCAAGTGTTGGCAAGAAGTAAGGATGTCAATGATACAAGAAGAGACTATCAATGAAACGAAGATGAAAACAGAACTTGGAAAAAGAAGTGGCTCCAAGTTCAATACTGCAAAAGTCCATGAGGCTATCTGATGCTCTTCTTTAAAAACCTAAAGCTGTCTTGCACTTGTGCCTTCTGTAGGTGAGAAAGTGTCCATTTCTAAATACCATAAGTGAGATGGAATTCTTGAGTTTCCCTCTAAGCCTATATTTTATAATAATCTCTCAACATTCTTCCAGGAAACCACTTACTGAATTTCTGCAATCGTCTTTTCTGTTTGAGTTTGCAGTTACATATAGGACATGTGCATTCTTACCACAGTGAGCCAACAGCCCAAAAAGAGAGACAAAACTTTTTTGTTTCCTTGTTTTGCAAAGTTGAGTAAGTGTGACAGAGCTGATCAAATATATAAATGTAATGCTTACAATTGTGCTTGGTTGTAAAATCTGATGTCTTGTTTCTGTGTTCGTTATCAATTGCAGCACTGTTGAATAAAATGTAAAACTCTCAAATATATTTATTCTTTATTGGGATTAAAAAAATCAGTGTTTGAGGCCTGAAAACTCATGACAATAGCAAGCAACTTATCTTGCTGAAGAAGCAAAAATATGTGATTTTTTTCCCTTAGTATTTCCAATATTGAAAATTTATTCTTACCTAGCAATGTCAGTTTAAGGTCTTCATCTAATACTTAATATTAATTACTTAATCTCTTCATATATCTTTATTTGTACCATATATTGATTGTGGTAACCTTTCACACCTATTTATTATTCAATTTCCACATTAATTTGTAGCATAGTAAATAAAGGCCTCAAACAAAAAATATGTGTTTTTTTTTAATTATACTTTAAGTTCTAGGGTACAAGTGCAGATCGTGCAGGATTGTTACACAGGTACTACACATGCCATGGTGGTTTGCTGCATCCATCCCCCCTCATCTACATTAAGTATTTCTCCTAACGTTATCCCTCCCCAAACCCCCCACCCCCTACTCTCCCTCCCCTAGTCCCCTCACCCCCTAACAGACCCCAGCATGTGATGTTCTCCTCCCTGTGTCCATGTGTTCTCACTGTTCAACACCCACTTATGAGTGAGAACATGTAGTGTTTGGTCTTCTGTTCTTGTGTCAGTTTGCTGAGAATGATGGTTTCCAGCTTCATCCATGTCCCTGCAAAGGACATGAACTCATCCTTTTTTTATGGCTGCATAGTATTCTATGGTGTGTATGTGTCACATTTTCTTTGTCCAGTCTATCATTGATGGTTATTTGGGTTGGTTCCAAGTCTTTGCTATTGTAAACAGTGCCACAATGAACATACGTGTGCGTGTGTCTTTATAACAGAACGATTTGTAATCCTTTGGGTACATACAGTAATGGGATTGCTGTATTTTTTTAATTATACAAAAATTCTGAATATGCTTGCAGGAGTAAAACTTCATTTTCTAACAGAAATAAATAAAATAAAAAGCTAAAGTCTTTCATTATTTAATTCCCAAATTCTATAATATTTTCTTCTCTGGCTGTAACCACTGTTGTTAATTTGTTCTATATGCCTTCAGAACCACACACATGTATATACGTATATGTACATACATGCATATGTATGCATATATTATACTTATATGCATATATACACATTTCATAAAATATTACTGTAATTAATGGTTATGCAACTTGCTTTTTTCATTTAAGTACAGCACACAGAAATCTTTCCTATTCTTTTAAACAATTGGATGGTATTATAGAAAAACTATTCCTCTACTGATAAACGTTATGTTGTATTTAATTTTTTGTTTTTATTCATTCTATCATTCCATGGTTTCTATTGATTGCTTTTTGTATGCCAAATCTCTACTAGGTGCTCAGATCTCCAAGAGCTCAGATTCAAATATGGAAAATAGAAAAAAAAAAAAGTAAATCAACAATTAAGTGACATAATTTCACCTTTTGTTCAATGGCATGAAGTAAACAAAGAGGAAATTGAGATAACGGGAGAATCCACATTAGATATGGTGTTCAGGAAAAACGGTCTATGAAGAAGTTGTATTTGAGATCCAAAGAACAAAGATGCGCCCTCTGAAAAAGGGAGGAAAGAGGCTTTAAAGCATGGGGGAGCATATGCAGATGTGCCATAGGAGAAGCTTGACATGTTCTAAAAAATGAAAGAAAGCCCTTGGTCTAAAAGGTGCTGAGAGAGGCAGAGTGCGGCAGCTGCTGCACGGGGACAGACAGCGGGGACCAGATGGTGCAGCACCTTGTACACCACAGTAAGATGTTTTGATCATATCTTACATGAAAGGAAAAGCCACCAAGCCGTGAACTGATACAACACAATGTATTTTTAAAGAAGATTTTTGGCTGCGATGTAGAGAATGAACTAGAAGCAGGCAAGAGGGAAAAACAGAAAGAATGATTATATTCAACCAAAATATGATGAAAACTGCATTAGAATGATGCAAATAGAAATGAAGCGAAATGTATGAATTTGAGGTATACTTTGCAGTTAAAAATTGTGTTTGAGTTGATGAATTACAGAAGTTAATTTTTCCAACTCAGCAATATGGACTATCTCATTTGACTTAGAGTCAGCTTTTCCAACTCAGCAAGGCTCCAAATTAAGGGATTCTCAGCCTCAGGCAGAGAGTATCAGCCAGCTGTATTTCATTCCACCTCTGTTTGCAGTTAGGTTCACCAAGTTTACTAGAGGGTTGTACCATGGCTCAGAAGCATATTTCTGAGAACCGTGACAAAATAAATAATTGAAACTTTGTATTCATTTGCAATAAGCTCACATATGAGTCCTAGGTCTCCAAGTTTCCATATCAATATAAGGCCTTTTGTATTTAAAAAAAAAAAAAACTCATATTTATTTTTTTAAAATTGTAATAAAACGCACATAATATAAAATTTACCATCTGCCATTTTTAAGCATACAGTTCAGTGATTACATTCACATTGTTGTGAACTATGACTACCATTCATTTTCAAAACTCTTTTCATCTTAAAAAATCAAAACTTTGCACCTATTTTACAATAATTTCCCATTCTCTCTTCCCTCAGCTCCTGGCAACCAACATTGCACTTTCTGTATTATTTGGCTCCCCTAAACATCTTACATGAAGATAGAATCATTAGGGCATTTGGCTTATTTTACCTAGCACTATATCCTCAAGGTTCATCCATGCTGTAGCATGTTTCAGAATTTTCTTCCTTTGTAAGGTTGAATATTCCACTGTGTGTGCCATAGTTTGTGTATCCTTTCATCTACAGACAGATACTTGGGCTGCTTCTACCTTTTGGCTATTGTGAATAATACTGTCATGAACGTGGGTGTACAAGTGTCTCTTAGAGATACTGCTTTCAATTATTTGGGATAAAAGCCTCTTATGTTTCATATTGATCTTTCTTTACTGATAATTTCACATTTTTATACTGCCTAATGCATGGTATCAAATTAGAGATCATGAAAATGAGGGACCAAAAGCGTTTCTGGTGACAGTGTAACGTCATAGAAAATGGTGCAGAATGTAGTCATTGTAGCATAAGTAAAGTCTAGGTCCAATTCTTTGTAGCTTTTTGATCTTGGGAAAGTTAACTTTTCTGAGTCTCAATTTTCTCATCTATAAAATGGGGCAAAGATGCCTTCTCAACATATCAGAAAGCTGTTGTAAGGATCAAACGGGAAAATGTAATGAAAGTACTTCATAAAACTGCAAAGCAAAATATAAATATAATATTAGGTAATAGATAAGCAGCTCTTCGCATCTGAAAGCTGCCCAGTGATCATCATTAAGGTTTTTTGTCTTGTTTTAAAAATAATTACCAAGTTATAACTGACATAGTTTTGGCATGTGTATATGCCTTTGAAACCATAATTACAGTCAAATGAGGAACATATTCATCATCTCCAAAAGTTTCATCTCCTTCATAATCCTTAGCATGTTCCGCCCTATCCCAGAGTCATCAACAGGCAATTGATAAATTACTTTCTATCTCTATAGATTTGTTTTCATTTTCTAGAACTTTATTCAAATGGAAATATTCAGTACATACTCATTTGTTTGACAGCACAGGGCTACAATGCCCTACTTCCCCCTCTTACTCATTAGATATTGTTTCATGACCCCATCTGACCCTGATGACTTCCTCATGAAAGAAAACCAAGGAGAAAATGACCCAGAACCCCAACAGGGACTAATATTCATGCATTGTAAGTATTTATGCCATATCATCTAAGTTGTAAGAACACCCAACTCATTTCAAAAGACTGCTACTTTGAAATTAAGAGAAGATAAACTGATAAAAGTGTAAATGTGAAGATATAAGAATGTTCACTGAAACTTGAAATAGTAAAAATAACTGAAAAGAATTTAAGTGCTCATTAATAAGTGATTGATTAAATAACAAGTAATGACCATTTAAAAGTGTGCTCTGCATTCATTGCCATTAAAATATATGGCTAAAGATGTAGAATGCATCCTGGAGGGATAACCACCCAAATGTTGACAGTGGCTCTTTTTATGTCTGGATAATGTGATTGGTGGTAGTAGTGAAGATATTGAAAAGGCATCTTTCTCTACTGTGGCACCTGAATTTTCTACAAAAACCAGTATTTTCTTTGAAAACAGAAAAATTAATTTAGCAAAAAATAATGCTTGAAAAGCAAGAGCAAGTGCTATCGTACCAGCCAGACCTACTCTTAGGCATTAAATTTAAAAACACAGCCATAGATAAATGTTTGCAATGGATTATATACAGAAATATTAACAGTAATTGTTTCTGGATGATGACATCAAATGTTGTCTTTACTCTTTAAATTTCTGTATGATCAACATTTGAACCCTAATCCTGTATCAGTGTTAATAAAAAAACTTCCATTTTGAAAGTAAAATATAATGAAAAGCCATTCTAACCTGTACTTCAAGTCCATAAGCTACAAAAGAACAGTCCTATATTTCTGGATTGTGGTAAAGGAAATAATGTTAACTACGTCTGGTATAATAATGGATGTGTCTGTGTCTCAGGCTTATATTTCTATTTGGTATTAAAAAGATTTTCTAAATATAATGGTTATTTTTGTCATAGAAATGCCAGCAATTATTATAGCATAGGAAATCAATATCAAACTCTCTAATTACTGCACTAAGAAACTCATTCATTGTAATGAATTCTCTAGTGTTATTGAAGAACTAGTGAATTTAAGAATAGTACCTATTCATAGTCAGTTGTTGACGCTAAACTGCCAATCCATTCATTAGAGCAAATGATTTTTTTTTAAGGAACTTAAGTATAAAAAGCCATTTCTATTTTATTTAAACTCATAAAAGGGTTTCACATATCGAATATGGAAAGACAGTATCACATAAATGAAAATACTCTGCTGTGGTGAAGAATTTGAAAAAGTATAAGACACAATCAATCCTTTGCCTCAAGCATTCTGAGGAGATATATGATTTTCAATCATCTTTTGGTGGAGACAAAATTAAACGGTGGCAACAGAAAAATTTCCAGAACTAAATGATGTATTCCTGAGAGTTCTGAGATATATAAAAAATATTGTCTTCAAGGACTGGAAGCATCTCTTAATCACCTTGAAATCTCATCTTCTAGCTAGTAGAGAACTGTTAAATGACTAAATAGATGAATTATGGAATTATGGACTAAATGTTTAATCTACCAAATAGGTTATTATGATTAAGTACTGATAATATTATCACTTAGTAGTACCAAAAATAAAGTGTTTACCCCTCAAAATACTCTAATTAAAACTTCCATTATTTCTATTTTACTAAAACGACTTTTGCCCTGGCCATCAGTTTATCGGATTCAATGGTCCTTACCGTCCTGTTTAACAGTGTTTGGTAGACTAGACTGCAGCTTCCTTCCTGAAATTCTTTGCTTTCCTTCTTTAACACAACATGGACCCTTCCTTTCTCACTTTCCTTTCTCAGTCTGCTCTATTGGCATCTCCTCGTTCAACTGATCTGTAAATGTTAGTGGGCTGCAGCAACCAAGCTAGGCCCCTTTCCCTGTATTTCTCTTCTTTTCTCTTCTCTTGTCACACTCCCTTGATCTCAACTATATACTGATGGTGTCTAAATACACACTCACACCTGTGATCTCTCCCCATTTCTAAATTTGGCTATCTATCTACTTGGCATCCTTAGCTAGATTTCTGATAAATATTTCAAAGTTAAAATGTCCCAAAGAAAACTTTGGATTTCTGACTCTGACCCAAACCCAAACTCTCCTCACTGCCAGTAAATGGTATTACCTTCCACCCACTTTCTTAAGCCAAAAAACACAGGACTCATCTTTGATTCTTTTCTTTTCCTCATTATCTCACACAAGCCTACCTTCAGTTCATGCTGGAATTGAAGATATATACTAAGTCCTCTCTTGCCTCTCTGCCTTCCAACTATTACTTTTGTTCAAGCCATCATATTTCCCCTACACTAAAACAAAATTCTCCTAATTGATGAATTCTCCTTTTTTTCCAGTCTTTCCACCCACCTTCATCCCAATCTATCTTCCACAAATAATCAATTTCAATAGTATGAATTAGATACTGTTGTTCTTCTTAAAACCTTTAATGATTTTCCACTTCACTTAGAGTAAAATAAGTAATTTTTACCAAAGCTCACAAGATCAAGTATGATCTTGTTTCTGCCTACCTTCCCAGCCTCATTTTCTTCTTGAATTATTGCCTGTACTAGGCTCTGTAGAACCACTGGACAGCTGTTCATGTTTTCCGAGACTAATTCCATCATAGATTCTTTGCATTCACCATCTCTGCACAGAACATGTTTTCCTCCTCTAGTCCCCCTTTTATGAGAGGCCTGTATCTTAGCACTTAGATATCATATTCTCAAAGAGCCTTTCTCTGATTATCCCACCAAAAGTTTCTTCCCTTTCCAGTCTTTATCACATTACATGGGTTTGGTTTATATTCATAATACATTTAGTTTATATTCATATATTATTGAAAATCATCTCAGGTATTCATTACATTTACTATCTAGTTCTATGACTAGAATGAAAGCTTCAGGAGAGCCAAAATTCTAACAAACTCACCTTTAATTTCTATTTAAATTGGTGGACTTTATTATATTTATGTACCAGATAGTTTCATCCAAAGGCGATAAGAAAAACTTCAGCCAAAATAAATTAAAGGAGTTTAAATGAGCAATGAACGATTCATGAATCAGGCAGCTCCCAGAATCACAGCAGATTCAGAGACTTCAGAGGACATTTATGTGGAAGATGTATAGACAAGAAAAAGGAAATGACGTACAGAAATGCAAAGTGAGCTACAGAACAGACGGATTGGTTACAGGCTGGCGTTTGCCTTATTTGAACATAGTTTGAACACTCAGTAGTGTATGAATAGTTGAAGAACTGCCACTGGAATTGGCCAAGATTCAGCTAATATTACAGGGGCATACTCCTAAGTTAGGTTTTCAATCTTGTCTACCTATTAAGCTATTAAGCTAAGTTGCAGTTTGTCTACAAGTACTCAAATATAGAAGTACGGAGTTCTTCTCAGCCTATATTTAGTTTGCTTTAACAACACATACTCATTTATTTATCCAACATTTATTTATGGCCAGGCACTATGCTAGACACTGAGAGTATGGTAGTGAAACAAACTGATTTAACTCTGCATACTCTGAGGAATAGGATAATCTAAATGGAGAGGGGCAAGAAAGTCTATGATAAAATATCATTTTGGTTTAGATCTGAAAAATAAAAGTCAGGAATAAGTACATATGTAGATCAGGATACCAACAAAATAATGATTGGTGTTTTAAAAAATTGTATGGCAAATTTTATATTAAAAGCTATCAGAAAGTAATTATGAGTCATACAAATTGAAAGTTATGAATATTCATTATAATTAATTAATTCTCTTAATCTTAATGGTTTTGCTTTCAAGGCACCATCACTGTGATCTTCCCACTGGAATTTATCACACATTCCATACAACATCTTTTCCCCCCGTAGACACTTACAACACCATACAGTCTGTCAGATTCTATTGCCCTCGTCGCAGGGCTGCTTGAACCATTACCTGGTTCTGTTTCAGAGACGTTCCTATCTGAGTCCCACTCAAAGATGGTTGGTTGTTGCTGTTGTTTTACACTTAAGAGTATTTGAACCCGAGTAGTATTCCTGAGTAGGTGTAAAATATGCTACCTTCATTACCCAAAGAGGGTTGCCAAGCATTGTGTTTCCTTATTTTTGGTAGAAGATGCACTGTGCAATAACTTGTTTTTACTTTTAGAGGGATGCTCCACATTGCCCTTAACAACTGGACTCCTAAAAATTTTACAGATGGTGCAAGCATTGAATCTTTGTAGAATTATCTCCTACCCTCTGGAGAGCTATAAAAATTTTAAAAAGTAAGGGTGTTAAGAAGAGGAAAATAATAATTTTTTAAATGATTTAGTTCTATGGAAAATTTGTTATAAACACGGTCATTAAATTATCAGAGTATAAAATGGCATGTTGATTACAACTCTAAAAAATGATATATTAAGGCAAACACTAGATGGAAAAACAAGGCTAATAGATTATTTATGGAGGATAATTATGGTTATTTTCTCCTTAATACTTCTTTAATTTTTTCTCAAGTTATAAAAGAAAGTATGTTCCTGCGTATCTCTGGCAAAAAGGCAGCAAGAATCTCACCCACTAAGTTTTGTGAATTGCTTTCTTGTTCAGTTGTTCCATGTATCTTTTATGTCTTGCTTGACCAATTCAGAATATTTGTCCTTCCTCTATTAATTTGTAGTATTATAATAGCACTTTACTTATTCTGTCATTTCTGATTGGCCACTGGCTTGTTTCATGAAAATAGCTGCGTATCCTTTTTGGGAATTGGTTAAGATTTAGAGAGGTTGTGGAGAAAAGGACTTTTTCGTTTTCTGTATCTTTGTTTTATGTACCCACCCTAAATCTGTCAAGTGTCTGCATTCAAGTGTCAAAGCTACTTTATCATCTCTGATTTGCCAGAGATTTCTTTTTGCAAGTGATGCTAACAGTCTAATGAATCAGCTATAATTTGTATCTCCAGGTGCTGAAGATATTACTTGTGTGTACTGACCCTGTAGCATTTGCCCTGGGAGGATCCTCGCAGAGAATCTGAGACCATATGGACAGGCTGGAGCACAAGTTGAAGGAATTAATTATTGCAGATAACCCTTAAGAGACCCCAGTGGTGTTCATCCATCAAATGAGTCCTATAGTCAGATTGTCAGCTCCCTAGCCCACCACCTGCGATCATGGGATAATGATGTTGTAAGAATTACCTGGTTACATAGTAAGTGCTGAATCATGACCTGGAACCTCCTGGCTGTGTGGAACTTAAAGATGACACACTAAAAAACTTGATACAATGAATTACACAAATTGTAAGAAATCTTCCATTTCCGGAATTATCCTAGAATCAGGGCCACTCTCTCCCTGAAACTGGACATAGCTGCAGACTTTTGGGAAATGGAAAAGGGAAGCTGGGCGAGACTAGCCTAATATTTACAGTTCTGAGTTGAGACTGCTTATTGCTGATTCTGCTCAGGTCTGGTATCTTGAATTTTCAAGATCTCATCTTTATTTCTCTACAAATGAGGAGGAAAGAAAAAGTTTTAAAAAATGAGCATCTATTGTTACAAGCATTACGTCAAATACAAATTGTATGCTATTTCATTTTCACCACATTCCTGTTTGGCATCATAACCTCCGTGTCGGTGGTAAAAGTTTTAGACTTACATGGACTAAATAGCTTGCTCAAGAAGTGCAGGGCTAGAGTTTAAACCAGTTTTCTCTGACTTTAAATCCGCTCATTTCACATCTTGTGTCCTCTTCCATAGCAATTACCCGGCAATATCACCTCTGTTTCTTCTCCCTGTGCTCCAGGGACTCACTGACTGCCACTGTCCCAGTTCCTATCAGAGGCTAGATTTCTTTCCTTATACTTAATTCTTAGATGTTCTACCCTAAACCCAGATCTTCCTGTTGCTAGTTCGGCACTCAGAGATGGCTAATGGCCTGAATCTTGGATCATGATCAATCATTTGCTTTATTTGTTCTTAGATAGCTGAGATTTGTGGTTATGGGTGAGGGTTAAGTTTATGTGTCAAGTTGGTTGGGCTAGAAGATACAGTTATTCACTCAAACACTAATCTAGGTGCTGCTGTGAATGTAATCTTGTAGATGTCATTAACATATGCAATCAACCAACCTTTAAGTAAAGGAGACTGTCCTTGATAATGTGGGCATTCTATAGTCAGTTGAAGATCTTATGAATGAAAATTGAGGTTTTCTGAAGAAGTCCTGTCTTAAGACTGCAGTGCCAACTTCCACTAAGTTTCCAATCCACCCTGCCCTGTGGATTTCAGATTCAGGACTACAACATCAACTCCTGCCTGAGTTTCTGCCTGACCCGCCCCTTTCATACTTGCCAGCCCCTACAATTGCATGAGTCAATTTCATAAAATAAAATGGTTTCTATATATTAATATAATTTTATGTATATAATTTTAATATATATAATTTACAAATAAGTATATACAATGTACAATTAGGTCTGTTGGTTCTGTTTCTCTAGAGAACTCTGGTACAGCATGGAACTTTTATAACATTATTTCGCGGTGTCTTATGTATGACATTGACTTTGACCTCATATTCAAACTTACTATTTTGTCTCTGTCAAGTATATCTATTTGGACCTCCAGCCCTCTTTTTTCTGATTAATTCTATGAAGACACATAATGATGCAACCCACTTAGAACTAATGGTATGCTGTCCCAAGATAGCCTATGTCTTTGTGTACGTCACTTTAATTATTGGATTTGATGCCTGTCAAAATAGGCACACACACAAAAAAAAAAATCAGAGAAAGGGAGGTAGAACAGACAAATGCCAATGTGCTGATTAGTTAATAGACAATCTATTGATAAACCCATGTTTAAAGCATTTCAGAAAAGTTAAAAGGTCATAAATCTACAAAATTCATGAACCGTATCTATGTGGTAGCGATGTTTGTGCACAAAGAGAACACACTTAACTAGTTTAAGAAACTTAACTGAAGCATCAGTCCTCCTTGTTATTCATCATATTTTATGAAAACTCCAAAATAATTTATAATACATCATTCAATTAAAAAGGTTAATCTAGGTTAACAGCAAAATACTGTCATGGTGTTGTTTAAAAATTATTCATTATATTTTTAGCCTACAAAACCTCTAGACTCTGCTACACTGTAAATACTCCTTTTGTGTAGACTGTTATAGCAGTGTGTCTTGTGGTTTGATTAACACCTTCAATCATGCTTTTACACATCAAATATTTATTGGGAACTTTTGTTGTAAACACTGTGCTATGTTCTAGGGCTGCAACAACCAGCACAGGAACCTGGGTCTTCCTTTAAGAACCAGGCTAAATGACCCGTGAGTGTTATCAAGTAGGATAGAGAGATTTAGTGGCATGTGAGAGCACAGCTAAGCCCTGAAACAGGGGAATAAGAACTAAGCTAGGAACTAACAGATGAGCAAGACTGGTTAAGAGGGAGAGATGTTTGCTCTAGGAAGAGACGCACTAACTTTGTGAAGGCCAGAGAATGAGAGAGCTCCTGGTGTGCTCAAGAAAGAAAGAGAAACACCTGGAACATATAAAGTAGGGAAGGGAGATGGAGGTGGGGAGAGTGAGCAGAAAAAAATGAAGCTGAAGACATAATTAGAAACAAAGCTTTTATAAACCAAAGGAGTATGGACTTCAGGCTGATGATCTAGACTCTGGAGACTTGCATCTCAAAGTAGACCAGGAACAACAGTATAGAAGCTTGTTATGTGATCACAACCCACCCCAGACCTATATAATCAGAACTGGCACTTTGTAAGATCTTCATATAATTCACATACATATTAACCTTTGAAAAGCACTGGTCTAGAAATAGACAATCTAGAGCCATTGAACAACTTTTATCAGGACACAATGAAAGGGATGCCTGACCTAATTCATCTCTTGCTGTCAGTGCTGGTGTGACCTAGACCTTTGTTTTCCAGAAACTTTCCTGGTAGCTATTGGCTACTTCTCAGACCTCACCTGCTCTCTCTCTCTCTTGCTCTCATTCTGTTGCAGCCACACCTGTCTCAGCATGGGATCAAGTTGCTCCTGGATATAAGAAACATGTTTCAGCCTCTATGACTTTGCCTTCACTCTAGATTCTGCCTTGAAAGTGTTGCTCTGGATAATTCAATGACATATTTCCTCACTTCATTCCAGACTGTGCCCAAATATCACCTCCTCAGAGAGGCCCCAAGACCTCCTTATCTAAAATACCTGTGCTGTCTCCCGCTCACCTTTACCTTGCTTAATTTTTAATGTAACCTATATTAGTACATGACATTACTTTATGCAGTTTTATTTTTTTCTAAATACTGTAGTTGCTTATTTGTTATTGTTGAACTCTGCTACTACAATAGAAGTTTCATGAAGGCAGGGACTTTTGTCTCATGTATAGGGCTACCTTGCCAGCAGCTACTTAATAGATGTTTGTAGAATGAAGGGATGATTGAATTAATTAAAGGATTAGTTAAAACAAAAAGAAACACCAAATGCAAAAAGCTTGGAGCTACCTATCACTGACCACCACGCCCAAACCCCCCGCCCACACGCACGTTTATTCTACAGTGCTAGTGAACTAAACCTCTTAAGTCTAACAGCACAGCAGGCTCTCACCCCAGATTTATGTAATTTCTTGACAGAAGAAATTTTCTGACATTCAATATGTATCGTAGAAATCTTGGTATTAAGGCAAATTTCCACATTTATTGGAAGATCTAGGGATTCTAGGGTCAACAACTGCTAAGTCTGAGAGAAGAGGAATAGAAAGTTTTGAGTGGTGGAGGTACGGAGCTTTAAGGACTTGGATGGGCTACGAGTAGCATTTTATAATTTACCAAGAGATAGTTTACAGTTTAACATTCCCTCCGACCCACATTTCAATAATTTCACACTCAAAAGACTTGGTGTTTCTGTATCAGTTGTACAACAGCTTCCTGTGGGTAGTGGTCACTATATTAGCCAAGCTCAGAATTACAGGATATTTCCATCATCACAGACAACACTTTTCTGGACTTTTTCCCATCAAGTGCTATAGATGTCCTTGGGTGGGATGTTTTAGAGAACTCAATGAAAATAATTTGAATGTTTATAAGCAGTGGAAGCAGAAAGGTACCAGTGTGTCTGCTGAATTTGTGAGAGCGTTCAAAATCTTTCACAGTACTGATCTGAAAGTCCCTAGAATGTCAGTGCTACTGACTTTCAGTGAAGGAAACAGTCAGAGAATGGCTGGTGTGTCTCAGAATAAGGGAATGTTCTACTGTCTCCAACACTGGATGGTAGAGAGGCACTTGGTTTGCAGCATAGAAGAGCATGACTCCAATGTCTATAGATCTGAATTTCTCAACCATTGGTTAGGTGATGCAAGTGTATCAGATGTGCTAGATGAGGTTCTGACCGTGGGGGGGTGTTGTTGCTTCTGTTTTTTTCTTTTTAACATGAAAATAGTTTAAATTGTTGATCTCTAAGATTCCTTCCCACCCTGGTATCCAGGTTCTTCAAGAGCTAGCCTGCCTGTACCTCTCAGGTATTTCCATGTTTATGCCCATTAGTGAATTTCTCACTTAAGATAAACACAAAGTAGGTATATTAAAGATATCTGGATAATGCAGAACTAAATATTTAATTCAGTGTCTTCAAAAAAATAACTTCCAAAAAATATATATTGTTAAAACAAAAAGCAATTTAAAGAAGTTAGCAGTTTCACATGTAAGGAATTTGGAAATCATCAATTTCTCCTAACAAGAAATAAAAAGCTGAACAGACTGAAAAACCAACAGCTCTTCTTGGATCCATAACAAAGGTGAGAACACAGGGTAAATCACTGCCCCCAAGACTGGAGAGGGTCAGACAGGCACATACAGAGTCATAACTTACCGGAGAAGAAACTCAAGAGTGGAAGCCGCCGCGGGAACCGAGGGTAGGAAGACCTGAAATATAATTGCAAATTGCTGGAGGATCACTGTGAACGAGTCAGAGAGGTAAAAACTTCAGGGAGATCTAGTCATAGGGGTCCCCTCATACTTTTGTTTTACCTCCAGGAGTTCTGTCAGGGCTCTCACAGTAAATATTAGGGGAAAATCCCTTTGTGCTTCCAGCAGAGGAAGGGGAAAAGCAACCATTTTGAAACACACCAAAGCGCTCAGCTTTTAACAATGTCTGCTCTCAGGAGAAACTATTTAACCAGAGCTTAACCTGCTGGGGTTTTATTGGACCCTAAGTTACCTGGGGAAGAGAAATGCCCGATTCCATCCAACTCAGCTATCCTGTCTTACCTAAATGGGAAGGAACTGAGCAGCACTTGTGAAGGTTACAGTCCAGAGGCATAGGCTTGCTAAAAAGAAAAGACTGAGACCTAATGATCGGGCCAGAGAATACTTCCCCTTCCCCGACACCTTACCACCGCATTATTAAGGCTCATTTACAACAGTTCATTTTACCCAATACCTTATGTCCAACTATCAAGAAAAAAAAGGCATACTAAAGGCAAAAAATAAAATGCGAAGAGGCAGAGCAAGCCTTAGAACAAAGCATCATAGGGGGATGTTGGAATGATCATGTGAAAGTAGTTAGGAGCAGAGCACGAGAGGGCTCCCCAGGAATGTCAGGTGACCCTCAGGTGGTTAAACAACGCTAACATAATAATTGGTCACAGCCAGTGCACAAGAAAGGCCGTCTCCCAAAAGATAGAAAACATCTGAAGCTAGTGATCAGCAGCTTCCCAATAAGATCTCAGGAGTTGAGTGAGCAGGCTGCAGTCTCTTGCCACACTAAGGGGCAAAATGGTGGAGTTTAACTGGTATGTAACCTTCCTCTAGGAAGGCTTGACTGGTAAGGGAAAAACACCTCAAGGGAGCATGCATACGCCTGCAGTAAACACACTGTGCATGCAGCCTCTCCCTAATGCTGGCAGGCCACTGTGTGTACAGACAGCCCACCCCAAGGGAAAAATCAAGGGAGGAGAAACGGAAACCCCGGAACCATACCAATGTATAAAACCCCAAATCAAGGGCCAGATGGGGTGCTTGGATCGCCCAAGTCGCCCACTTGGTCCTCTTCCAAGTGTACTTTGCTTCCTTTTGTTCTTGCTGTAAAACCTTTTAATAAACCTTTATGGCTGCTCCAAAAGTTGCCTGGGTCTTTCACTCTGCCTTATGCCTCTCAGCTGAATTCTTTCCTCCAAGGGGGCAAGGATAAAGTTTGCTGCAGACCCATCAGATTTATCCCTAGTAACAATCAGACTGGAAATTTAACACAACAATGATTAGTATGCTATGGGCTCCGATGGATAAAATAGCATGCAATAGATGGGCAATGTTGACAGAGAATTGGAAATCCTAAGAAAGAACCAAAAAGAAATGCTGGAGATCAAAAACATTGTAACAGAAATGAAGAATGCCTTTGATGGGCTTATTAGAAGATTGGACACAGCTGAGAAAAGAATTTCTGATCTCTCTTTCTCTCTCTATACATATACATATATGTATATATAATGGGTAAATTACCCTCAGAACTTAGACATAAAATTACACTCTGCAAGTGTTTACTAAGAATCCACACCAGATTGGACAAAGGCACAGGTAGGAACAGAAATGACCAAGCCCGAAAATAGGTTTATGTGTGTGTTGCCAAGGGATTCTTAGGAGAGATTCAAATACAATCACAGAAACCAGTGAGTTTGCTTCGATTTGGAATATAACTAACTAAAGCCTAGGTAAAAGATTGTCTTCATACTTCTGTACCAAAACTAAGATCTGAATGTCTCCAGCAGCCGTCCTTCCTCCCAAGTGTCCTGCTAAAGCTGCGCTTTTTAGAAACCTCCAAAACTGGAAAGCAAAGAGAAGAAAGACTGAACAGCATAGGACAGAATATCCAAGGACTGCAGAACAACTGCGAGATGTGTAAGTATCATGCACTTAGTAGAAATACCAGAAAGAGAAGAAAGGAACAGAGGAAATATTTGAGACAGTAATGACTGAGAATTTCCGCAAATTAATATCACACACAAAGCCACAGATCCAGAAAGTTCAGAGAAATCTGCAAGAGAAATGCTCCAAAAGACCACACCTGGGCATATCATTTTTAAATTACAGAAAATCAAATATAAAGAAAATGTCCTTAAACCAGAAGGAGAAAAAAAAAAGAAAAAAAATCTTACCTCTAGAATCTTATGTCTAGATGTGATAAGGATTACATCTGATTTTTTCTTAGAAACCATGCAAGCAAGAAGAGAGTGGAATAAAATATTTAAAGTATTGTGAGAAAAAAAAAACCCCACCAACCTAAAGTTCTGCACTCTCTACAATTATCCTTCAAAAATGAAAGAGAAACAAAGTTTGTTTTTTTTAGACAAATTGAGATAATTTGTTGCCAGTAGATCTTCCTTGCAAGAAATGTTCAAAGCAGTTCTTTAGAGAAAAGGTCAATATAGGTCAGAAATACATATCTTCACAAAGGAAGGAATAGACTCAAAAAAGTAGTAAGTGAAGATAAAATAAAGCTATTTTTATTATTTTTCTTTTTGTAGCTTTATTGAAATATGGGTGGTAAATAAAAAATGTATATACTTAAGGTATATAAAGTAATGTTTTGATACCCATTTACAGTGTGAAATGATTACCAGAATCAAGGTAATTAACATATCCATCACCTCACATGGCTACCATCTGAGGGGGTGTGTGGGGAGAACACTTAAGATCTGCTCTCTTAGCAAATTTCAAGTACAAATGGTCCTCAACTATGGTTTGACTTGTGATGTTCTGACTTTATGATGGGTTTATTAGCATGTAACCCCACTGTAAGTCAAGGAGTGTCTGTGTATAATACATTATTATTAATCATAGTTACCATTCTGGTACACTAGGTCTCCAGAATTTGTCTTATAACTTAAAGTTTGTACCCTTTGAGCAACATTTTTCCATTTCCCTAGTCCCAGCTTCTGGCAATCATCATTCTACTCTATGAGTTCTATTTTTTTTTTTATATTCCAAATGTAAGAGAGATCATGCAGTATTTGTCTAATGCAAGTTACAACTTGTGTAGGATGGCTAGGGTCATCTCTCTCTTACTGTTCACCTCATATCTAAATATTTCACTTAGGATGCACAACAGACCTAACAAGCTGCAAAAGAATGCTCTGGAAAACACCCCTAACATAGGCAAAGTTATGAATCATCTTCACGTGCTTTTTACAATTCCTCCTTCAACTCTAATTCTACTTTTCGCTCTGTGCATTTACAGCTCAAGGCTGCCTACTTCTTTGTGTATTCAGTCCCATATTTAATCATGGGTCTAATAGCTGAGACTTCTTCTTTTTTTTTTGTCCTTAAACATGATAATTTGTACCCTTTAGGCTCGATTGGCTTCTGGTTTCTCTAGGTAATTACTCTGCCAGACTCAGCTGTGGCTTGTGATAGCAAGAGAGTATTGATGTAAATGGACAGCGCAGCTTTAGCAGGACCCGTGGGAGGAAGGACGGCTGCTGGAGACAGTCAGACCTCAGTTTTGGTCCAGAAGTATGAAGATGATCTTTCACCTAGGCTTTAGTTAGTTATATTCCAAATCTGGCTTCTGTGATTGTATTTGAATCTTTCCTAAGAATCCCTTGGCAACACACACATAAATCTATTCTCAGGCTTGATCATTTCTGTTCCTACCTGTACTTTTGTTCAATCTGGTGTGGATTCTCAGTAAACGCTTGCAGTGTGTAATTTTATGTCTAAGTTCTGAGGGTAATTTACCCATTTCACAATCAACAAATATTTAAGGTGCTTCTATTTGCTAGCCATTTTACTAAACAAAATAATATGCAATGGTTAAGATAAAAACATATACTTGCTAACAAGTCATTACGATGCACTTTGAAAAGTTGGTTAGACACCCTGATGAAAGCACTAAAATGCACTGATTCTAACAAGCATCAGAGCTTTTCAATGATGCAATTTTCAGCTTCCTATGTAGTGTGTGAAATAAGGCAAGTGTTAGATGTTCCCAGAGAATATACAAAGGTGGTCTAAGAAGTATATTATTAAATAATTTCTAGAAGACCCTAGGACCTACGGCATTCTATAAAGTTGAAGTATGCCGCTTGCTGTGGCTTGAATATTTTTTTTTCCAAGAAACTCATGTTAAAATTTAATCCCCGATGTGGCAGTATTGACAGATAGGGCCTTTAAAAGGTGATTGGGTCATGACGAATCAGCCCTCATGAATGATTTAATATATGCATGGATTAAAGAATGGATAAAAGAATGGATAAGTTAATGGATTAATGGATTATCACAAGAGGTGGGACTGGTAATTTTATAAGAAGAAAAGAACCTGAGTTAGCAAACTAAGTCTTTCTTTCATTTGATGCCCTGAGCTACCTAGGGACTCTGCAGAGTCCCCACCAGCAACAAGATCCACACCAGATACGGCCCCCTCAACCTTGGACTTCTCAGCCTTTATAGCTATAAGATATAAATTCCTTTTTCAAAATAAATTACCCAGTTTTTGGCATTCTATTATAAGAAAGAGAAAACAGATGAAGATGCCATTAGTAGGAAACAAATACATCTAAATTTGTTTATGTTGTTTTTCTTTAGTATTAAACCTTCAAGATAGCTTTAAGTACTGTACATTTAAGAAATAGCTTTGTGCTCTTTAGCTGCAAATGTGAACTTGCTTAGAGCTCCTTTATCCTGGTAGAACATGCTGATACAGTGATTAAAAATCTGCTGTTCTTCTGAGAGTCCTTTGTGAAATCATAACTACATAAGATTGTTTTATGTATATTATAGGTTGAACATCCCTACTCCAAAAATCCAAAATCCTGAATGCTCCAAAATCTGAAGCTTTTTGAGTACCAACATGATACCACAAGAAGAAATTGCCACACTTGACCTCATGTGACAGGTGACTGTTAAAATGCAGTCAACACTTTGTTTTGAGCCAAAGATGATTTACAACATTTTATAAAATTATCTTCAGGCTCTGAGTATAAGGTATATATAAAACATAAATGAATTTCATGTTAAGACTTGAGGCCCATCCCCAAGATAATATTATTATATTTATGCAAATATAGCAAAATCCAAAAACTTCTGAAATCCAAAATACTTCTGGTAGTCCCAAGCATTTGAGATAGGGATGTACAATCTGTATAATAATTTTTCTGTAACTAAGTAAATTACCTGAGGTCATATATGGAGCCCAATTCTCTTCAAAAATATTAGTAAACAATTTTTTACGGAAATAATATCTAACCATCCCACCACCTCCTATTAAAATAACATGCCTACATATTATTTTAGGCATGCATTTCCTGTTATACAATGTTATGATTTTTATTATGTTCTGAAATATAATTGTGTCTATTTGCATATTTATACATTGTATTTTATGGTATTCACTTAGTCCATTTTGTGCTACTATAACAAAATACCTGACACTGGGTAATTTATAAAGAACAGATTTATTTGTTACAGTTCTGGAGGCTGTGAAGTCCAAGGTCAAGGGAACTGCATCTGGCAATTGTTGCTGTGTCATCCCATGGCAGAAAGAATAATATGGTAAGAGCACAAGAAAGAGAGCAAGAAAGGACAGAGCCCTGTTGACCTAATTACCTCTTAAAGGTCCCACCTCTCTATATTGTTACATCAGTTATTAAGTTTCCAACACAGGAACTTTGGGGGACACACTCAAATCATAATAGCATTGTCTCTTAGTTAAGCTGTATTATGTACAGCATGTGTAGTTTTATTTGTTCTTCTTGTTGATCTGCATCAATGTGTTTTTGGAAACACATTGGGAGATTCAGATTAAGATGGCTGCCATTATTTTACATGAACCTAAAAGCCGTGGATTACTCTTATTTTTGCTATGAAATTTAAACTTGAAGATGTAAAAATCCGATTTCCCAAGCAAATTTGCTAATTGATCTTTATGTTGTAGTGAACACATAATGAATCTTTGGTGTCAGCCATTATCTGGACTAATATCCCATCTATATTGCTTACTGTCTCTGTAAGCTTAACCTTCATGTCTTCATCTATAAAATGAAAATAATTATTTAAAAGGATATTGCTAAAGCTCAGTGATATGATAAATATAATGCAGTTAAACAGTGCATGCCACTATTGGATATTTCTTTTTTTATTTAGAGAGCACAGACTTAATAATAAATGTACCTGCTAAGTAAAATCATAAAAAGATAGCTATAATGGTCTAGGGAAATTGGCTTAAAAGCTGATATCAATATCTGTCATTATATACATCTGCTATTATTCATGAAGAAGACCCTGTCACTTTAGCTACACTTGTAATACAAGTCATTCTATTGATGTAACATATGGCTACTAGGTAGATTAAGATATTTATTAATTTGTTTTTGATAAAAGGAGCAATCATGATGGCAGATTAGAATATTATGGGAAAACATGTCCTTGCTCTAGTGAGTGGTCTTCTTGAAATTACTTTTCAAATTTATTGTTGTTCAAATACAGTAGTTCCTCTATTCTCAAAGTCTGACATGAAATACACTATCAAATAAGAAATGATTTCTTAACTACCTTTATTCACAAGTACATAAGTAATAAGATGGTAGCAAGCATAGAGGAAAATCATGCTTTGTCCTTTAGAATCCTTCAAGATCAATGCTTTCCTAGCAGTTTCAGTTTTAAGAATTAACATTTCCCCCCTCTTATTGCACTAACAACATTAAGTCAAATCAAAAGAGAAGAAAAGCATCACACTCCCAGCAGCTCAGTAAATCAAGTGGTTTACCTGTTTCTTTTCCCTGGAAATAAGTATGTATATTTTCAGGGTTTTAAATGTAGAGGTTGTGCCATTAGCTCATGTTTTTTAGTTTTTCTTTACAAAATGGTTCCTAAACACATTCTGATTATCATGATGTAAACAATATGAATATACACAGACAAAGATTGAAAGAAAGCTGCAAAATTGTTTAGGAAGTGTATTAGTCTGTTCTCACACTGCTAAAAAAGACGGGGGAATTTATAAAGGAAAGAGGTTTAATTAACTCACAGTTCCACATGGCTGGGGAGGCCTCTCAATCATGGTGGAAGGTGAATGAGGAGCAAAGTCACATCTTATATAGCAGCAGGCAAGAGAGAGCATGTGCAGGGGAACTCCCCTTTATAAAACAATCAGATCTGTGAGACTTATTCACAGCCACAAGAACAGCATGGGAAAGATCCAACCCCATGATTTAATTCCCTCCCACTAGGTCCCTCCCACAACATGTGGGAAGGGAGCTACAATTCAAGATGAGTTTTGGGTGGAGACACAGCCAAACCATATCGGAAAGTTGTAAGGATGAGTGATTTCATCCTCCCTTTTCCTCCCAGTTTTATTAAGGTAGAATTGACAAATAAAAATTATATATATTTATGGTATACAGCATAATGTTTTGATATATGTACACATTGTGAAATGATTCAATCAAACTTATTAACATATCTCAGCTCACATACTTATCATTTTTTTAAGGTGAGAATTTAAGATAGACTCCCTTAGAAATTTAAAAATATATAATACATTATAGTTAATATAATCACCATATAGTACAATAGATCATCAGAACTTACTTATCCTATGGAACTGAAACTTTGTATTTTTTGACAAACTTCTCCCCATTCCCACTCCCCATCTCAGAGCCCTTAGCAACCACTATTCTACTGTCTGCTTCCCTGAATTCTACATACAGGTGAGATCACACAGAATATTTTTCTGTACCTGGAATATTGAGCTATGAATAAAGTCTTCTAGATTCATCTATGTGTCACAATTGACACAGCTTCCTTCTTTTTAAATCTTTTTTATCTTTCTTTATTTTTTAACTGACAAAAGTTACATATATTCATGCTATACAACATGGTATGTTGAAATATGCATGCATTTTACAATGAATAAATCAAGCTAACATATTTATTACGTCACCTTCTTATTTTTTGGGGGTGAGAAAACTTAAAATCCACTCTTTTAGTGATTTTCAAGTATGCAATACATTGTTATTAACTATATTCACCATGTTGTATAATTGTAAATTTCTTGAACTTATTATTCATCTCTAACTGAAAGTTTGTATCCTTTGACAAATGTTTCCGCAATATTTCCCCACCCTAGTCCCTGGTAACCACTACTTTACTCTCTACTTCTATGAGGTTGACTGTTTTAGATTTCACACATAAGTGAGATTATGTGATATTTATCTTTCTGTACTTGGCTTGTTTCACTTAAAATAATATCATCCAGGCTGGGTGCAGTAGCTCATGCCTGTAATCCCATCACTTTGGGAGGCTGAGGCAGGTAGATCACATGAGGCCAGGAGTTCGAGATCAGCCTGGCCAACATGGCAAAACCCCGTATCTACTAAAAATACAAACAGTAGATGGGCACGGTGGTGCATGCCTGTAGTTCCAGCTACTCAGGAGGCTGATTCTTGAGAATCCTTGAACCTGAGTGGCAGAGACTGTCGTGAGCCAAGATCACACCTCTGCACTCCAGCCTGGGTGACAGAGTGAGACCCTGTCTCAAAAACAAACAAATAATAATTATATCATCCAGATCCATCCATATTGTTGCAAATGATAGGATTTTCTTCTTTTTAAAGGCTGAATAGTATTCCATTTCTGTAATGCAATATACATCACATTATACATACACATACACACACACATCACTTTTTCTTTATCCATTCATCCATTAGTGGACACTTCAATTGATCTCATTTCTTGGGTATTGTGAATAATGCTACGATGAACGTGGGAGTACAGACATCTCTTCAACATTCTGAACAGATATGGCTATATGTCCAGAAGTAGAATTCCTGGATCATGTATAGTTCTAGTCTTAGTTTTCTGAAAAACCTTTAGACTGTTTTTAATAATGTCTGTACTAATTTACATTACTACCAAGGAATGTGTAAGTGTCTCCTTTTCTCCACATCCTGGCCAGTACTTGTTATCTTTTGTCTTTTTTTATAGCAGCCATTCTAACAAGTGTGAGGTGCTATCTTTTTATATTTTAATTTCCACATTTTCTGGTAATTAGTGATGTTGACCCTTTTTTCACATACTTATTGTCTCTTTGTGTTTCCTTTTGAGAAATGTCTATTTAGATCCTTTGACCATTTTTCAGTTGAGTTATTTGTTTTCTTGCTGTTGAGTTTTCTGAGTCTCTTTTGTATTTTGGATATTAACTGCTTATTAGATGAGTGGTTTGCAAATATTTTCTCTTATTTTCTTGATTGTCCCATCCCTTTTTTTCAAACGTGCTTTAATATTATTACATTTTATTTTCTGTAACTATATGTTAACAGCTAACATATGTATTGAGTGCCAGACAATATTTTAAATGTTTTACATGCATCTTATTTAATTCTTATATTTTGCAGATAAAGAGAAGGAGTCACAAAGAAGCTAAGTAATTTTATTGCGGTCATACTTCTAAGAGTAATTTGCCATATATGTGACACTTAATACAATCTTATAATTCACTCTCATGTTTTTTGCATAATTATTGACAATAGCCCAGATATGGAAGCAACCTAAATGCTTATCAGCAAATGAGTAGATTTTTTAATGTGGTATGTGGATACAATAGAATACTATTTATCTTTTTTTTTTTAAAAAGAGATCCCATTATTTATGACAACAGGGATGAACCTGAAGGGCATTAAGTAAAATAAGCTAGGCACAGAAAGACAAATATCACATGATCTGTTATATGTGACATTTACAAAAAGTGGAACTCAGAAGTAAAGAGTGGAATGGTGGCTATCAGGGGTAAGGTTGGGGATAACTGTTAGGGAGTTGTTGGCCAAAGGACACAAAATTTCAGTTGAGATAGAATAAATTCATGAGATCTTTTTTGGAACATGGCGACTACAGTTAATAAGAATGCATTATATTCTTGAAAGTTGCAGAGAGAGTAGATTTTAAGTGTTCTCATCACAAAAATATGTGTGATGATTCATATGTTAATTAGCTCAATTTAGCTATTCCACAATGTAAACATATTTCAAAACTACATGTTGTACAGGATAAATAGGTGCAATTTTTAGCTGTCAATTAAATTTTTTAAAAAGATCAAACTGTCAAAGCAGATTCACACAAATCATAGGTCATGCCTGCAACAAGATTTGCTGAATGTTAGCAAAGAATGTTAGCACAAGGTAGCCATGAGCTCCATGAGCTCCAACAAACAAGCCTTTTTGAAGTTCCTTTTTTCATACCAAGATGTGAGGATCCCGAACTGGATGTGGTACAGTTTCACACAGTAGAGGCCATTCTGGTTTGAGGTTTCTAAGTTTGGCTATTCTATTAGGCTGGTAAGAGCTTTTGTATCCAGCTGCATCCTACAAATTCATAACATTCTAGGTTTAATTAAAATAAGCTATCCAGAGAGATCAGATATATTCTCAAAAGCCATCTTTCACAAAATCTTATATTCCTGTGAACGGATCCCATCACAGTGTTTCTGAGAACATTAGATGTGAGAAATAATGCCTTGGATGTCCCAGGGGAAAGACAGGAAGAATTAGAACTGTTAATTCTTTCCTCTCACTGCCTCATTACTGATGAGGCTTATGGCAACCAAATACCTACTGAAATATCTGGCCTTAGGACTGAAACAGCACAAGGCTGGGGCTTTAGTCATTTTTCTTCTCTGCATTTTTTTTTTACTTTGATTTTGGTTACTTTAGATAAAATTGTAAAGAGAGTGTGTGTGTGTGTGTGTGTGTGTGTGTGTGTGTAAATTATTTGAATTGGCCAAGAACTTCTTAGAAATCAAAGATAAGATAGCATTTTTAATGAAAGGGTTATATTTTTATTAGGATTGACATTTTTTTGTCTATAGAGACAACCACAAAATATTTAAATTTCTGACAAAAAAAAAAGAAAAGAGACCCATTATCATTATAGTTTTTGATAGCTGAACCCCTGAGTTTACCTGACATAAATCCTTACTCCAGCAACCGTGGAGCTTTCAGTTAATATTCCTTTGGTAAATTTATTATTTTGCTGAGTAGCCTATTCTCTCTTGGGTCAGCTACATATTATCCATTTAACACAAAGCACGTCTCTTTCACTGTAACCCCTTGTATCTCATTTTGCCTTCCAGGGCTCCCTAAGCCCAATCTTTATACCACACGTCAATTCTTTAGTTGTTTGAAGGCATGCAGTATGGTAGAAAGAACACCAAACTGGGAATCAAGAGACTTGACTTACTGTTGCAACTCTGCTACTAACTAGCTTTTGAACCTCAGTATCCTGGTACTTCTTTTTCCTGTTATCTAAAACTAGAGGATAGTAGTGGTAAACTAAATGACTAAAAACTCCTGTGTGTCTCTTTTTTTTCTGTGGATTTAGCATTGTCGATCGTCCTGGGAAATATTGAGGGGAGCCTTTCATGTTTCATATTAAATATAATGTGGCATAGAAAGCTGGTGCTCACCATTACTTGTGCTTTTGGACACGGTGATAGAATATCTCTCCTACTCCCCAGGCCCTCATATGGCTTTTGTGACTGAATTCTAGCCAAGGAAGTGAAGATGAATAAATACAGAGTATCCCTTCCAGGCCTGGCCTCCAAACATCATGGGGTGATTGTGTGTGATCTTGGACTCCCTTTCTCTCTCTTTCACTTTTCTTGTTTCTTGGTCAGATATAGAGGACCTGATAAAAAATGCTAAGGCCCTAGAGGACAGAGAAACTAGAGGGAAAATCCATTAGCCTAGGCTCCTAAATGATCTGTACTAAACTGTGATGTAAAAAAAAGAAATATTTAATACAACTAAATTTAATTAAGTCTCTAAAATTTTGAGGTTGTTTGTTTTAGTAGTTTATCTTTTGTCTAAATATAACACTTTCTCCTTACCCTGAAGGTGCATAAGCTCCATTTTCTCCTTACCCAGAAGGTGAATATAGATTTGTATAATTTATATACCACTTACTCATTTTCAGAAAGCTCCTCAATTATAATTAAGAAATTGTCACAATCCCTCATGGGAAAAGATGTACTTTCCCTCTCATTTTAGGCTACAGAATTGTGGGCAGTGAAAAATGAATTGTAGCATACTCAAAAGCAATAACTATTTCCACCAGGGTACAGAATTCATTTGTTAGAAATCAAATGCTAGAACTACCAATGTTTTATTTGTATAATGCCCACATTCATTAGAAATTTGCAAATGACAATTTTCTCTGCTTAGCATTTTTCTTTAATTTGCTAAGTTGCCCCTCTTGATTAATGTCACTTCTTTTGACCATTATGCACATTGCTAGATAAAGCATATGAATATGGAAACAGAACAGGCATTTAAAAAATATCGAACTTCAACTTTTTTTAACTTTAAGGTTCCTTTACATTTTCATTTCCAAAATAATGATAATTATTAAATGCATTGTCTTTTAATTTTGTCTGCCTCTAACACATCTCAAGGTTAAAAACTAAAAAAATATATTGCTTGATTAGAGCACCTGTGAAGAGTATCCCAATGAGAAAAGAAAAAACATGTTAATTACTCAATCCTCTAACACTCTTTCTAGAAGAGTGGCTTCTGGTAACTGGAAGACTGTTTGCTAAGTGAGGTGATGTCTCTGGGTATTCAAGTTTGCTTGTTGAAGCAGTAACCAGGCTGACTCTTCCTGACTAAGAACAGGAAATTACTCAGAGATGAGGAAAAGATCTGGAAACAAGGAAAAGAAGAGCTAAACAGATTAAATATTGAGCAGAGAAAAAAGTGAAGACGGAAAGCTCCCTGGACATTAGCAAAGCTATAAGATCTTATAAAAATGACTTAGGAGGGTTATGTGCTACTGGATGTGATAGAAAAATGCTTTTTTTCCTTCCTGGTGGAAGCTTCAGTAATATCTGTGTTGCTGACAGTTATTTCTGCCAGTAATGGAAGAAGTTCTAAGTCCTGGCTGTAGGAGCATGTGAAGCTGAGAAATAGAGGTCTGAATAGCTCCATAAATTTAACAAAGGTCAAAATCTTGGTCAACAACAGGCCTCCTACTGGGGTTTAAGAAAATTGTTACCGGCTGGGCGCGGTGGCTCACGCCTGTAATCCCAGCACTTTGGGAGGCCGAGGCGAGCGGATCACAAGGTCAAGAGATCGAGACCATCCTGGCCAACATGGTAAGACCCCGTCTCTGCTAAAAAAATACAGAAATCAGCTGGGCGTGGTGGCGTGCGCCTGTAGTCCCAGCTACTCGGGAGGCTGAGGCAGGAGAACTGCTTGAACCCGGGAGGCGGAGGTTGCAGTGAGCCAAGATTGTGCCACTGCAATTGCACCATTGTACTCCAGCCTGGCTCATGTCGACAGAGCATGACTCTGTCTCAAAAAAGAAAAGAAAAGAAAAGAAAATTGTTACCGAACAGTACTATCAGTCTATCTCCAACATCAATCTCTCATTGCCCTAAACCTACCACAGGACTTTCTTCTCAAGGCTCTCATCTCTTTCTCTCTCAGCATAACTTCAGGACTAAAGAAGAATGAGCTCAGTAAATAACCTTGTGTGTATTTCCTGGAAATTCTATCCTCACTCAGCACCCTTAGTGAGAATTGCACCTTTCTGATGTGATCTTGCTCAGCCTTCCTTCATCTCAATAGACTAGTATTTCTTAACTTTTTATTTACTGCACAATTTTATAACATAAAGAAAATTGAACAAGAAAAAAAGGAAACAATCTCACCATCTTAACATACTGTTTCATTTTTTTCTGGTTCTGTTTACTCCTAATCCTTATAAATCAACAGTTTATATAGTTGGAACTATAGTATACATACAATTTTATGCTCTGCTTTTAAATTTTAATAGGTATCATACAAATCTTTTCATGTAAATGTGAAATTTTTGAAATCACAATAGTTAATATTGAAGATATTCTAACAGAATGATACAAACCTTGAGTTCTTTTCTTTTCTTTTTTTTTACATTTTTTTTTTCATACAGTGAAGGCTTCAGTCTTTTTCTTAGGACCAGGCCTGAATACTTCTCAGTTTCTTGTATGAAAAATCATTCTTTGGCTGCCCCCTTCTGCCTACTTTGAAATCTGATTCTTGTCTGAATCTGGCTGGGGATCTCCAGACTGTTATCCTAGTTGCCCTTTGCGTAATCCTTCAGGTTTGATTTTACAACTCACTATGAACTTGGCTTCAGCCTCTAAATTTTTTGACTTAAGTAATTTGGCATGGGATAACTAGAAGTTCATACAGGTGAATTCTGGAAATCTTAAGTAAATTTAAATTTAAATCATTTTTCTGAATGGAAAAGGTATGCATTTACTAAATATCACAATGAAAGTATTGTATAGATCACAGAAATACAAAATCTCATTTTATCCCTATAAAACCATAAGAAATAGACATTATTAATTTTTATTTTCTTAGAGGAGAAAACCTTAGTGCCACAACTTTAACATGATCAAGGACGCATTACTAGAAAATGGCAGAGCCATGTAAATTTGAACCCAGTTCTGATTTAAATTTCCATTATACATATTCTCTTGCATTGCTCAAGTATCATCACAGATTCCAGTTATATGAATATCTCATTTACTTTTTCTCCCAAAATAGTGAACTGTTAGAAGGAAATATAACAATATTTTAATGCTTTTTCTGTTTTCTGTCTGTACTTTCAAAATTTTTTTTTCTCATGCTGTAAGACTCTTACTTTTAAAATCATAATAAAAGTATATAAAATTTAATGGGCATAAGGATATTAGTGTTTATTAAACAGTCATGTGTTTTGTGGTCAGACAGATCAGAATTTGAATCCAAGTACTACCACTTAATCTTTTTAGCGTTATTTTCCTCATTCGTATTGAGGCAATGATAGCACCAACCTCAAACGCTGATGAAATGAGATAATGTATTAGTTACTGTACATGGCATCTAGTAAGTCCTCAAAAAATTTTAGCTGTCATTATTGATTCTATTGGTTTCTCATATTTAAGTAATTAAAACTCTTTGGTATGCTGAATATTTGGTCTTGATTTCTCAATTCCCTGGTTACAGTTTTTTGTTCATTTTAATGCAGTGTTTTGAAAATGTGTCAGTTCTGTGATAATAAATCCTGTGATAGCATTTAGCACAAGTGCAAACAAAGGCTTTAGCTTCCCCTGTGGGTACATCATAGTAATCATGGCATCAACAGCAACATGCTTCTTGATTAGATCAATTAATTCAGGAAGACGGGATATTTATTTTGCATTTTTCAAATTTTATGCTCCATGATGACTTCCTATCGTTAAATGCTTGTCATTAGTCTCACACTTTATTTCATCTAGACCACTGAATGGTGTAATGAACTTACAATTACATATATGACAGCAATTTATCTAATATCAATTCTCCACTGAAATCATGATCTCTAAGAGATGAAAAAATGGGGTACTAAAAAGAGTGAGAGAGAACATTACAGCTCTGCACAACTTTTCAAAACCTTCTTTAATATTTAGAGGTATTATCAGTTAAGAATTAGAGAATGAAAAGGTTGATTGGTTTTTCATGTTTATTGGCCATTTGAATTTCTTCTTTTTCATTTATATCATTTGCCCATTTTTATTGTTTTTTTTTTCTCTCTCTCTTTCTCTGATTAAGAAAAATGGGAATAGATCATAAGGACACAGAATTATTTCACATTTTGACACAACTCAATAGTGAAAAATGCACCTGGTCATCACAAGGGTCTGGACACAGAAACTGGGGAGATGAAGAGATTCTAAACTGAGTATGGGTAGTCCATCAGGGATTGCAATCTGTCATTGCCCCTATTGAGTCTTTGTGACAGGTAAGGAATACTAAGGAAGAAAACTCTACCATTGTAATTTAGGATTCGCTGATGTATAGACTCTAACTACTTAAATTTAGAGAACAGATTTTTAGCAAGTTTCACTGGCATAACACTGCAGCAGTTCTCTGCCATCTAGTAACCCACGTCCTCTTTAAGGAGTCTGCATCAGCACTTGGGGGGAACCTCATTTTTGGATTTTCTCTTTCAGTTCTAGTAGTAGTGTCTGGTCCTAATATCTATTATTTCTATATTTTTTAGAGTTTTCTTTGCTTCTTATGGGCCAATCTCTCTCATTATTCCAAACTCCATCACAGTTAATATTGTTTTACATTAAATGTTTCCTGTTCAAATCACTGGGTGGTTTCTGTTTCTTGATTGGACCTGGACTAATTCTGACTGAAACTACCCTAAAGGTCTTATTTCTTACCCTTTAAAAAAGCCATCACTTTTTGGTTCCCTGTATTGTTACTATGCTAATACTATGAATGGTTAATCACTATTGATCTTTGCCTTTTTTATTAGATCAGCGTTCCTCATTGGCATTACTGATATTTTAAACTGAATAATTCTTTGTTAGGAGGCTTCTCTGTGTGTCATAGCATGTTTAGCAGCTTCAGAATCACTCCTGGCTGAGAATCACCAAATTAGTTTTTGTCTTTTTAAAAAGCTATGTGGTTCTTTCATCCATTTGGGCATGTTGGCACATGCCTGTTATCCCAGCCACTCAGGAGACTGAGGCAGGAGAATCGCTTGAACCCAGGAGGCAGAGGCTGCAGTGAGCTGAGTTCGTGCCACTGTGCTCCAGCCTAGGGGAGAGAATGGAGTTTTCAGAGTGAAAACAGAAGCTTATTTTATTTTCTTTCTGAAGATATCGGCCATTGTTCCAGCCTAGATTATTAAACAATGCTTCCTTCTTCACTGATTTAAAATGTGGCCTTTATTTTTTTATTTCTCATGCATATTAGTTTATGCTTTAGAACTATTTGTCTATTCCATTAAATTTTTATTAATTTCTACAATGTTTTAATTATTTTAGCTCTATAATACATTTTAAAATATCTGAGAGGTTTGGGTCCCTTTAATAATTCTTCAAAATTTACATACCTATGCTAGTTCATTAATTCTTTCAAATGAGCATTTAAATGGTTTTATTAAGGTCTTTAAGTATTTTCTTTATATTTTGAACAAATTGCATTTAACCCATTAACCACAATAAAAATGATTAACATCATTTTCAAAGAGCCACTCTTCTCAGACAGGAACTTCATAAAGTCATTTATTCAAATCTCCCTTTATGCAAGTCAGTGACACTTCATCATATTCTTCATAAAAACCCTGTATATTTCTTGTTAGATTTATTTCTAGGTATTCTCTATTAAGATTGAGAATAAGGTTATTTGTTTCAACGTATTTTTAACTATTCATTTCTAGTTTAAAATAAAGTTATAGGCTGCACACAGTGGCTCACACCTGTAATCCCAGCACTTTGGGAGGCTAAGGCAGGTAGATCACTTGGGATCAGGAGTTCGGGACCAGCCTGGCCAACATGGTAAAACCCTGTCTCTAGTAAAAACTACAAAAATTAGCTGGGCACTTTGGCACATGCCTGTTATCCCAGCTACTTGGGAGACTGAGGCAGGAGAATCGGTTGAACCCAGGAGGCAGAGGCTGCAGTCAGCTGAGATCGTGTCACTGTACTCCAGCCTGGGGGACAGAGGGAGATTCCATCTCAAAATAAAATAAAATTACAGATTTTATATATGTATTGCATACCTGACAACTTTATTAAATCCCTATAAATCTTATTTTTCAGCTAATTTTCTTGAGTGACCAAATCTATTTCAATGTAAGAATTTTAGAGAAATACAAATTTTTTATGAGACCATTATCTCCTCATAGAAAGTAAAATCTCTATAATTTTCTGAGAGATTTTCTCATCTCATTAAAATCTTCTCAGAGAGAAGCACTGGAAGGCATTCATTGGAAGGAGATAAGATAATGGTTTCCTGCAGATATAAAATGTAATGTTGTATATTTTCCTCTCTTTTCTCACTCTTTGATATTACAGGGTCAGTGCTGGGGTATATTTGCTGCAAGATGTGAAGGCATTGTCAATTCAGTTTGGTTTAGCTAACACAGTCAAATATCTTTTATGCATCTAACTTCATCTTAGTTCTGGCAAGAAAAAAATAAATAAACCAATCTCAGTCCTTATCCTAAAGGAGCTTATTTCCAAAGAGTAGAGAGGACAAATAGAAAACTTCAAAATAATATGTTTACTGTGAAAGTAAAATATCCAAAATATGGTTGCTATCAGCGATCAAATGAAGGAGAGCTAAAGCCAACCCTTAGGGAAGAATGGGTGGCGATCAATGAAAGATTTTCTAAATAAAATTGCATTTAAGATGGACAAGCAAGATTTAGCCATGTTAACTGTATGCAGTGAGATGGGGTAGGGAGTTGTTGAGAATGAAGGTACCACATAAGCAAATTTATAAATGTATGCATTAGGGACAGAGATACTGTACATGATGCAGAATTGCTCAGGTTTAAGACAAGGAGAATGATGGACATGAGGCTTGAAGAATTAGATAGAGACTAGATCTTCCAGGTTTTTATATTAGGAAAAATACTTGAACTTAATTTTATGGGTGATAAGGAACCTATGAGTGGGCTGAGTAATGCTGTCAGATTTCATTTTTATAGCTGGAGCAGAGTGGCAATGCTATGAAGGATAGGTTAACAGGCATGGGGATGAACTGAATTAAAAATGTTTTCAAAATCAGTAAAGAAGCTACTGCACCAGGAAGGAGGTTATTCCAAATTGAACTAGTTTATTCTAGGAATGATGTGGTCAAAGGGGCAGATTCTAGAGACTGGCAGGATTTGTTGACTGATTGGATAGTATAATGAGTTTATATTGTGCCAATTAGCTAAGCTGGAATTATGTTTTTCAGTATTTTCTTCACTTCCTAGTTCCACATTAACATAGGCATTGTAAAATATTTTGTGTGATATTTGGAAGACAGATGTCAAACAGTAGTTATATGTGTGTGTGTGTGTGTGTGTGTGTGTGTGTGTGTGTGTGTGTGTGTGTGTGTGTGTGTATTTAATACAGGGAATGTCATTGAGGGCACTGGGCACAGTTGCAGCTCATACACATTGTTGCTGGTATACTGGCTTATCTTACTGGCTTGGGCAACTGCTGGTGTCACAGCCTCTCTAGTTCCTGCTGGTTTTTCTTCAGCTTTTCCTGAGCCAGACCCAGCACCAGATGAAGAAAGAACAGTCATACATAAACTATTTAACCAGTCTCCACAATTCCTTCGAGTCAAATTCTAGCATAAATCTACATTTTCTGTCATTTCTGGTGGCTCTATTTTTCTGATTAAATCGTGACAGATAATAGATCTAGAGAGTGATGGAGTAGAAGAAGTGTACCAACCCACTAGATTTCCTATTGGAGTCAGCTGGTAGATAATGGCAGGATACATTGTAATACAGGATACATGAGAGGAATAAATCTGGAGTTAGTATGTAAACCCCCAAAATCAGCATTGATGTGTGGGATTTGATTTGCTTGAAACAGATATGTAGTGATGCCAATTGGAATGGTAGATAGTTGTTTATCTTAATCCAAGAGGAGGGATCAAATGTGGTGACGCTGTATTGAAGCAATTGTATAGGACATAGCTAAAACCATGATAATTGATGAGGTCGCCCAGAGAAAGCAAGGGGTAGAAAGAGAATTGGAGAGAAATTACTGAAAAACAGTACAGGAGGAACACGTCATAATTTAAGATGTGTCTGGGGAGAAATACACCAATAAGAAGACCAAGAAAGAGTTATTTTAAAAGGTGAGAAGAATAGGGGTTGGGGGTAAAAAGAGTATAATGAAAACAAATAATTTTAACATATTTAAGAATCAAGGTTTGGGGCAGAAAGTTTTTTTAGATTTGTTAATATGAAGATTATCAGTAGGTAACATTTGGCTCAGCAGTTTCTGTGGAGTAAGTAGCAGGAGTGTAAGTCAAATGTTCAAGTTAATTGAACACTAGAGTGAGTATAAAAGTGAAATGATGGTTGAAAATGGAGCAGAAAACTGACTACGATCTGGAGGTAGATATGAAGTCAAGGGAGGCCTTTTTCAGCACTGAGAGGTATATATATTCTGAGGGAAGTGATCTAGTGGAAATATAACAATGAAGCTATAGGAATGTGTTATAATTGATAGAGGAAACAACTTGGGTAAACAGAAGGGACTGGAGTCAAGAGCCTAAGGAACGAGTTATCCCTGAGGAGAAAGAAAGGCATTTCTAAGACTAGAGGGGAAAATGTGATGATATTTGCAACTACAGATGGGTATGCAGACATAGAGGTGTGCTCTGTTTTGTTGATCAATACAAAGCTACCTCCTGAAAGTAAATGAGAAAAGGGCATGCAGCATATGAGAAAGGTAATGCTTTGAAACAGTCACTAGAGGAAATGTTGAGATAAACCAAGTGCAGAGAGAAATTTGGTTTTCGGTGGATCATCTAAGGAAACTATGTTAGAAAAGAAAAGCTCTGTCCTGGGACTGTCTTGCTTCCAAAAGACATCATGTCTGAAGAGCAAAGAAGGCCAGGTGACCTACATAATGCCCATCTATATTAGCTGGTTCTTATGCTGTTATTAATAATAACGATAAAGACACACCTGAGACTGGGAAATTTATAAAGGAAAGAGGTTTAATTGACTCACAGTTCAGCATGGCTGGGAAGACTTCAGGAAACTCACAATCATGGCAGAAAGGGAAGAAAACACATTCTTCTTCACACTGCGGCAGCAAGAAGTGCCTAGCAAAGGGGGGAAGCCCCTTGTAAAACCATTAGATCTCATGAGAACTCACTCACTATCACAAGAACAGCATGGGGGAAACCACCCCTATGATTCAATCACCTCTCACCGGGCTCCTTCCATGACACGTGGGGATTATGTGATTACAATTCAAGATGAGATCTGGGTGGGGACACAAGCCTAACCATATCACCACCTCGACAGGAAGGGCAGGAAAGGAGGCAATGATGCAGCTGGCAGAAATCACTTTAAAAAGTGGCAACTGGGAAATGAACAAACGGAAGGCTGTATGGCAGGTGGCAGAGTAATAGATGTTTTTACAAAGCAGCCTGTGAGAGGCAAAGTTGTGGTGTAGTATATTTCATGCTTGGAATATTCTCCTATATGCTGCCATGTGTTCTTACGTAGTTACGGAGAGTGCAACAACAGCCATTCCTTAGCTGATAGAAACACTCCTGAGGAACTATGATGTGCCAAGACTGGGTTATTCACAGGGGATGTAGCAGCGACAGATGTGGTCTCTCTTCCCTAGGAGGATGTAGTCTACTGTGGAATACAAAAAGAAATCAGAATAAATACCGTGAAAAATGAATGAGCTAAATATAGGATGTTACATACAGAGCACAGAGAAGATAAAGTTTAAGGACAACATCTGGATGTTCATCGGTGTCTCACTTGGCTATGTTAGAATGAGTAGCTTAAATTTACACCAACTTTTATCAGTAACATGTCCTCAAATTAACCTGTATTTCTGGCATCACAGTAAAACCAAGGAGTAGGAGTCAACACAAGACAGGAAAAAAGCCAAAAACCTCACATTGTAATTCTCAGAAGATTTTGCATGCATATGCATTCCAGAAGTGTACCTGTAACCTCAGACACGCCCCTACGATGTATACTTCCTATGCCTGGATTGTTACCAGTATACTACCGTGGCCAATGGCAGATAGATGTCAACAACAACAACAAAAATCAGCTTTTCTATATTGTGTCCAGCTTTACTTGACCATATTGTCCTGGAATTTAAAAGTACTCAATTCCAATCTACTCAAGATTAGCAATTATGTTTTCCTGTCAGAAGCACTTGTCTGAATGCTGTCATGGTTGTGCTATTTTCCACCATCTTAACAGTCAGTCGGTTAAATAGATTCTCAATTAGAATTCCCTCTGGAATTAACAACCACAGTCTAGTTAATTAGTAAATAACTTAACATCCATCTTGCTCAGAGCTCACATAGTAGATTTTCCAAGTTGCTAGCTGTTGCTAAATGGTCTCTGGTAATTAGAAAACCTAGAAGAGACCAGCACTGTTTTATAACTGCATGCCTTCATTCATCATGTGTTACTTAAACCTGGAATGTCTTTCTCCCTTTCTTTACCTGTCTGTATTCTACTGGTCCTTCCAGACTCTTCCCAGAGATTACATCCTCTAAAACACCTTGCCAGAAACTCCTTCCAGCCTAGGTTAAGTGTCTTTGTTACTTAGTTCTACTCTACCATGTCACATAAAAATAATCTACAACATGTTTTTTTCTACCCACTTTTTCAGGGCTAGGATTTTTGTATCTCCAGGAAAAATCACATTCCTAGTGGGTTTAGTATGTATTTTTGTACTATTGTGTTCCATTTTGTTTAGATAATGCACAACAAACTGCAGTGAAACTTCCTTGTAACTAGATATTCTTACTCACTTTACCCTTCATTCAACAAACATTTATTCATCAGCTACTATATGCTAACCATTACTAAATGTTTCAGGGACCTCAACAATAAGTTAGCAGATCTGATGCCAGCTGATTCAGTGTTCACAGCATAAAGAAGCTAGGGACAGGACTCCTGAGCATGATGTGGGTAGAATTGTTACCATAAAGGCTGGTACTATGGCCCTGTTAGGGCTCTCCTATAATCTCTATCTACCTACATACAGCTTGAAGCCCACAGAGCATTAAAGATCATTTCAAGTGGGGTGTCAGCCAAAGCTATGCTAGCTGTAGTGGTTAATATGTGTTATTTACTTCATATAGGACATATATGTGTAAAAGCTGAGCACAAATTGGAACATTGTAGAGATTACAAGTCATTGTTTAAACATTTTTGAACTGAGACCTGGAGAGGAAATATAAGTTGTCTGAGGTCACAAGACAGGTTAGTGTAGAAGCCTTTCCAAGACACCTGTTCAATAAACATGAGTATTAGCCATGCATAAGTCATAGATGACACTAAATGTTTTACTCCCTGCCCAGGTTATAGCTTAGGGTTTCCCAATTTCATCTACAAATTCATTCACCAATTATCATAACTAGTCATATTTTAATTCTAAAGTGCTTACAAGGATAACTTGTATTTATTCACCCAAAATTTAATAAGTTGACGTTACAGCTCTCCATCTTAAGTCAGAATGAATTGCCTACATAGAGAAAGACCTAAAAAGTGGCTATAATAGAAAGATATACCATAAACAATATGTTCAGGATCAAATGATGAACAAGAGAAAAACAATTGACAAAATGCAGAGATGAAACATTATGGGAAGCCAAGGTTATATATTCTGAAACAAAAGCTCATCACTTTAATGGTACATGAAATCTGAAACTCCAGTCTCAAAGACAGTAACTTTTATTAAGAACCTATTTTATGCCAGGCCCTGAGTTGAAGTACTTTAATTACAGCACCATGTTTAATCCTCATGACAGCACTACAGTGTTAACATTTTTATTGCCATGCCTTGCCACATAGTTTAGAGATCCAGAAACTGAAGAGCTCAAAGAAACTGTACAAGTTGTTCAGCTAGCTGAAACCAGGCTTCAACCCAGGTTTGCTTGTCTCTAAAGCCTGCCCTCTCCAATTTGAATTCTTGTATTTCTCATCAGAGAGACAGCCCTATTTTGGAAAAATATGTACGCCACTAAAAATAATGAAAACAAGCTTTCCACTTGGATACATACACACACACATAGATGGACACATATGATGGACATGCGTGCATGCACACACACACAGACACATGCATATCTGCATGAAACCTTGAATCCTAATAACCAAAATAATTCCTACCCAATGAATCATTTTCAACAGTAAATTTATTAGGAGAAATAACTCCTATGTAATTGTATCTTGGGAATTATAGAGAAGCATAGCTTTATGAACATAGTGACTTAATGTTACAACATTGTAACTTATATTCTCATTTCATTTGAAAAACAAAAAAATTATTTGTATTTGGTTGAGGACTTAGAAATTCATTTGTTTAAAGTTTGGTAGAACTGAATTATGTTTCAGCAAGACAAATAACCTCTTTTAGAGAGTGATATTTCTTGCTGTAGTGTGTCCATTTAAAAAATATGTATGGATTTTGAGATTTGCCCCAAAAGTAGATATTGCCTTTAAAGAAATGATGTTAAGATCCAGTGAAAAAAAAAGAATTAAACCAAAAGAAAACCTTAGCACCATGAGACATTGAAGGAGGACATCATTTTCCCCTAGAAACTCTGATGATGTGGCATACAAATGACAGTCTGTGACCACCATTGGCAGGAGAAGTCTGTCCTTCCTGAAAGCCATCTAAGAGTGCTGAGTGGATACTTGCTTGCATAAAGGAAAGTGACCACATCAAATTATTTCTATTTAAATCTGTGCCACCTATGTGCTCCCTGAGGCTCTCATAAAAATAGGTGGAGAAAGATACTAAGATGTAATGTACAAGAGTAGATATTTACTCATTTCAGCGCAGATGTGCCAAAGAATATATTTTTAGCTTTTTTCTATAATTTCACTAATCCCTACCTGGAACTATTGTTCAAGCTGACAATTTTAGGACAGGAATGTAGGACCAAGTGAGAGGTAAGAATCTAAGAAAAGAACTCAGTGCCATAGCATTCCTGCATTTTAGATTTAAACAGTCTATTTCTTGGTGAAGAGAGTAAATAGTCAATTCGAAGTGCAAATTCCCTATTAGGGATACCCTCTTCTCCCATCTGAGCAAGAATGGACTCTGACTCCTTCATGCAATGGAGTGTGTGGATGTCTCTTCTGTGTGAGCTCCTAATTGATTAAGTTCATCCTTTATATCTCTGGCACTGGACTCTTTTTCTATGGCATTTGGTGATAGTAAAATTGGTAGAGCCTAGAATATGGGCATGTGCTAGCGCCAGTTCATGGTGCTGCCATTGCCTTGGTTTGTAGGGCCTGTATTGCTGCATCTGGTCATCTCAACCACAGGATTCCTGAGATTCACCTGCTGCTCAGCAGTCTTGAACCTCTCTGGTGTCCCCTGGATTTCCTATGGGATCTTCTGCATGCTTCACAGCCTATGACCAACTGAAAATACTACCTTTGCCATCAATCTAAATATGTCCCTCTGCATGTGCCATCATTCGTCTACCACACTGAATCAATTGCCACAAAGGATGCAGGGCTTCTCTGAAAGGCTGGCAGTTTCCTCTCCAAATTAGGTCTCAGAGAAATTGAATGCTTTCTCTAGTCACTCTACTGTCCATATCACTCAGTGCCACTACCTTAAGGAGTGAGGGATCGAGTTACTTAATGTTCTACTTCATTTTATCTAAGATACGCATTTTTAAAAGGCTATATCTAGACCTGGCACAGTGGCTCACACCTGTAATCCCAGCATTTTGGGAGGCTGTGGTAGGAGGATCACTTGAAGCCAGGAGTTTGAGACCAGCCTGGCCAAGACAGTGAGACTCTATGTCTACCCCATGTCTATGGTATGTACTATGATGTAGCAAATACATCATAACTGCTATAGATGTTGTTGACAATTATGTTTATACTTGTAATTTGTGCACCTTCCTTTTTGAATCTACATTTTATTTTATATATAGGACATAACATAAACTACTTCATATCAGATAAATTATATTCCAAATAATATTCATAGTTTATGAAGTATACAAGGATATCTGAACATCTACTTGTAAAAGGGAGATTATAAAAGAAGGAGCTGGGGAGGAAAGATTAAAAATATTCATAGAGAGAGTGAATAGAATTATTTTCCATATTCTAGAATGAGAAAATTTGATGCTATTTCACTCATTCTAACAGTTCATATTGGTGGAATATTACCTATACTGTCTTGGTGTGAGTAAACATCCCACCCAAAAATATGTTTTATTTTTTCTCTCTTGTACATCTTGTGATGTTTATTAGGATACGTTTGTATGAGACCCTCAGGTTACATCTGAGAATAAAAGATAAATTAATTGAATATGGCTATTGATGGAACATAATCAAGAGCTTGTTGAATCTGAAAGGATAAACAGTACACTCACAATTTCTAGAACAGCTACATCTTTCATGTAGCAACAACTTCTCTCATAAATTGGTTTAGTCATGAAGGGTAGCTGGAAAGTTAAATTATAAAGCTAAACAGAATTCCAAGTGCTATTATTGATCACCAAATTAACATCAGATTCAATTTCTCCAAAAAGTTGTAATTAATCTTATTGCATTTAATTGCTGTCTTTTATTCATTATTAATCACTTGTAGTAAACCTGCCTTCACAAATGGGGAAGGCTGCACCTTAATTCTACTAAGCAGCAGCAGAAAGGCACACTCATTATCTGGGTCTCCAGACTAAAACAAATAATTTTTTTTAAATTATACTTTAAATTCTGGGATACATATGCAGAACATGCAGGTCTGTTACATAGGTATACATGTGCCATGGTGGTTGGCTGCACCCATCAACCCAGCATCTACATTAGGTATTTCTCCTAATGCTATCCCTCCCCTAGCCCCCAACCCCCTGACAGGTCCCGATGTGTGATGGTCCCCTCCCTGTGTCTATATGTTCTCATTGTTCAGCACCCACTTATGAGTGAGAACATGCAGTGTTTGGTTTTCTGTTCTTGTGTCAGTTTGCTGAGAATGATGGTTTCCATCTTCATCCATGTCCCTACAAAGAACATGAACTCATCCTTTTTTATGGCTGCATAGCATTCCATGGTGTATATGTGCCAAATTTTCTTTATCCAGTCTATCATTGATGGGCATTTGGGTTGGTTCCAAGTCTTTGCTATTGTGAACAGTGCTGCAATAAATATACATGTGTATGTGTCTTTATAGTAGAATGATTTATAATCCTTTGGGTATATACCCAGTAATGGGATTGCTAGGTCAAATGGTAATTCTGGTTCTAGATCCTTGAGGAATCGCCACAGTGTCTTCCATAATGGTTGAACCAATTTATACTCCCATCAACAATGTAAAAGCATTCCTATTTCTCCACATCCTCTCTAGTATCTGTTGTTTCCTTACTTTTTAATGATCACCATTCTAACTGGCATGAGATGGTATCTCATTGTGGTTTTGATTTGCATTTCTCTAATAACCAGTGATGATAAGCTTTTTTTCATGTTTGATGGCTGCATAAATGTCTTCTTTTGAGAAGTGTCTGTTCATATCCTTTGCCCATGTTTTGATGGGGTTTTTTTTTCCTGTAAATTTGTTTAAGTTCCTTGTAGATTCTAGATATTAGCCCTTTGTCAGATGAATAGATTGCAAAATTTTCTCCCATTCTGTATGTTGCCTGTTCACTCTGATGATAGTTTCTTTTGCTGCACAGAAGCTCTTCAGTTTAATTAGATCCCATTTGTGTATTTTGGCTTTAGTTGCCATTGATTTTGGTGTTTTAGTCATGAAGTCTTTGCTCATGCCTATGTCCTGAATGGTTTTCTTCTAGGGTTTTTATGATTTTAGGTCTTACGTTTAAGTCTTTAATCCATACGAACACCATTTATTAAATAGGGAATCCTTTCCCCATTGCTTGTTTTTGTCAGGTTTGTCAAAGATCAGATGGTTGAAGATGTGTGGGGTTATTTCTGAGGCCTCTGTTCTGTTCCATTGGTCTGTATATCTGTTTTGGTACCAGTACCATGCTGTTTTTGTTACTGTAGTCTTGTAGTATAGTTTGAAGTCAGGTAGCGTGATGCTTCCAGCTTTGTTCTTTTTGCTTAGGATTGTCTTGGCTATACAGTACAGGATCTTTTTTGGTTGCACATGAAATTGAAAGTAGATTTTTCTAATTCTGTGAAGAAAGTAAATGGTAGCTTGATGGGATAGCAATGAATCTATAAATTAGTTTGAACAGTATGGCCATTTTCACAATATTGATTCTTCCTATCCATGAGCATGGGATGTTTTTCCATTTGTTTGTGGCCTCTCTTTTTTCCTTGACCAGTGATGTGTAGTTCTCCTTGGAGAGGTCCTTCACATCTTTTTAAGTTGTATTCCTAGGTATTTTATTCTCCTTATAGCAACTGTGAATGGGAGTTCATTCATGATTTGGCTCTCTGTTTGTCTATTGTTGGTGTATAGGAATGCTTGTGATTTTTTTTGCACATTGCTTTTGTATCCTGAGACTTTGCTGAAGTTTCTTATCAGCTTAAGGAGATTTTGGGCTGAGACAATGGGGTTTTCTAAATATATAATCATGTCATCTGCAAACAGAGACAATTTGACTTTCTCTCTTTTTATTTGAATACGCTTTATTTTTTTCTCTTGCCTGATTGCCCTGGCCAGAACTTCCAATACTGTTGAATAGGAGTAGTGAAAGGGGGTATCCTTGTCCTATGCAAGTTTTCAAAAGGAATGCTTCCAGCTTTTTGCCCATTCTGTATGATATTGACTGTGGGTTTGTCATAAATAGCTCTTATTATTTTGAAATACGTTCCAGAAATACCTAGTTTATTGAGAGTTTTTAGCATGAAGGGGTGTTGAATTTTATTGAAGGCCTTTTCTGCATCTATTGTGATAATCATGAATCATGTGGTTTTTGCCATTGTTGTGATGGATTACATTTATTGATTTGTGTATGTTGAACCAGCCTTGAATCTCAGGGATGAAGCCAACTTGATTGTGGTGGATAAGCTTTTTGAGGTGCTGCAGGATTCGGTTTCCCAGTACTTTATTGAAGATTTTTGCATCAATGTTCATCATGGATATTGGCCTGAAATTTTCTTTTTTTTGTTCTCTTCCAGGTTTTGGTATCAATATGATAATGGCCTCATAACATGAGTTAGGGATGAGTCCTTCTTTTTGTATTGTTTGGAATAGTTTCAGAAGGAATAGTAACAGCTCCTCTTTGTACCTCTGGTAGAATTCAGCTGTGAATCTGTCTGGTTCGGGGCTTTTTTTTCAGGTGGTAGACTATTAGTTACTGGTCTGTTCAGGGATTCAACTTCTTCCAGGTTTAGTCCTGGGAGGGTGTAGGTGTTCAGGAATTTGTCTATTTCTTCTAAATTTTCTAGTTTATTTGCATAGAGGTGTTTATAGTATTCTCTGATGTTAGTTTGTATTTGTGTGGGATCGGTGGTGATAACCCCTTTATCATTTTTTTATTGCATCTATTTGATTCTTCTCTCTTTTCTTCCTTATTAACAAAGTCTATCTACTTTGTTGATCTTTAAAAAAAACCAGCTCCTGTATTCATTGATTTTTTAAGGGTTTTTCATGTCTCTATCTCCTTCATTTCTGCTCTGATCTTAGTTATTTCTTGTCTTCTGCTAGCTTTTGAATGTTTGCTCTTGCTTCTCTGGTTCTTTTAATTGTGATGTTAGAGTGTTGATTTTAGATCTTTTCTGCTTTCTTTTTTTTTGTTGTTAACTTTTCTTTTTTTTTTTTTGTTTTGGTGGCTTGGTTCATTTTTCCTTATTATTATTTTTTTTTTGAAAGAAAGGAAGAAAGAAAGAAAGAAAAATAAAGAAGAGGAAGAAAAAGGAAGAGAAAGAGAGAGAGAGAATGGGAGTATTGCTTTCTTGCCCAGGCTAGAATGCAGTTTAGTAATGGGTATTGAAAACCTCTTTTATACCAATAATTATACTTGATGTAAACAGGAAGGAATAAGGGAAGAAAATAACAAACGAGCAGCCAACCAATATTTCATTTAAACCTATGAAATGCTATGCAATTACTAAGGAGTGATTTACTTCCAATTATGTAGTCACTTATGGAATAGGTGTGAGGTGGTAATGTATGTTTTATGTATTTGAAGTGGAGAGTTCTAGAAATGTTTATGAAGTTTACTTGTTCCAGGTCTGAGTTCAAGTCCTGGATGTCCTTGTTGATTTTCTGTCTCGTTGATCTATAAAATCGTTAGCTCTTCTTGTTACATTGATCCTTTTGCCATAATGTAATGTCCTTCTTTGCCTCTTTTGCTCTTTGTTGCTTTAAAGTCTACTTTATCAGAGGCGAGAATTGCATCTCCTGCTTTTTATTTATTTGTTTATTTTTACTCTCTGATTGGTTGATAAATCTTCCTCCTTCTCTTTGAGTCTTTGTGCATCATTGCATGTGAGATGGGTCTGGATGCAGCATACCAATGGGTTTTGGCTTTTTATCCGATTAGAATATATATAACTTTGATACTGGCATTTGATGCTAGCTGGCTGTTTTGCCCATTAGTTAGTGTAAATTTTTCGTTGTGTTAATGTTCTTTTCTTTTTGATATATTTTTGGAAAGGCTGATATTGGTTGTTCCTTTATATGTATAGTGCTTCTTTCAGAAGCTCTTGTAAAGCAGGCCTGGTGGTGGTGAAGTCTCTAAGTACTTGTTTGTTCGCAAAAAGTTTAATTTTTCCTTCACTTGTATAGCTTAGTTTGGCTGGATAGGAAATTCTGGGTTGAAAGTTCTTTTCTTTAAGGATGTTAAATATTGGTCCCCACTCTTTTCTGGCTTGTAGGGTTTCTGCTGAGAGATCTGCTGTAAGTCTGATAGGTTTCCCTTTATGGGTAACCTGACCTTTCTCTCTGGCTGCCCTTAGTATTTTCTCCTTCATTTCAACCCTAATAAATCTGGCGATTATGTGCCTTGAGGTTGGTCTTCTTGAAGAATATCTTTGTGGTGTTCTCTGTATTACCTGGAGTTGAATATTACCCTGCCTTGCCAGGTTGGGAAAGTTTTCCTGAATGATATCCTGAAGAGTATTTTCCAACTTGGATTCATTCTCTTCATCACATTCAGGTACACCTATCAAACGTAAATTAGGTCTTTTCACATAGTCCCATATTTCCTGGAGACTTTGCTCATTCCTTTTCATCCTTTTTTCTCCAATCTTGTCTTCTTGTTTCATTTCACTGAGCTGGTCCTCGACATCTTTTCTTCTACTTGATCAATTCGACTGTTTAAACTTGTGCATGCTTCGCGAAGTTCTCGTGTTGTGTTTTTCAGCTCCATCAATTCACTTATATTCCTCTCTAAATTGTCCATTCTCGTTAACATTTCGTCAAACCTTTTTTCAAGGTTCTTAGTTTCTTTACATTGGGTTAGAACAAGTTCTTTTAATTCACAGAAGTTTCTTATCACCCACGTTTTGAAACCTGCTTCTGTTATTGGAACACACTCGTTCTCCATTAAGCCTCGTTCCGTTACTGATGAGGAATTGCAATCCCCTGTAGAGGGAGAGGCATTCTGATTTTGAGTATTCTCTGCCTTTTTATGCTGATTTCTTCCCTTCATTATATATTTATCCGTCTGTTTTCTTTGTAATTACCGACTTTCTAACTAGGTTTCTGAGCAGACGTCCAACTTGTTGATTCCCAGTGCCGAAATCTGAGCAATCCACTGCGCCGGCCAAAATAGCGGTGTTAAGATTGATGGTGCTTTTCTGCCCAGGAGTCTCCGGACTCTGCACCAAAAACTGGCGAGCTAAGGCACCAGCATAACCGCCGCGCTGGCCACAAGAGTCACCCTGGCGACCCGTGGGGCTCCTCTGCTGGGAATCTCCTGGTCCGTGAGCAACAAATATTCGTCTGAAAGTGTGGCGTCCTCTCATTCTCTGCGCTTTCACTGGGAACTACGAGCCCGAGCTGCTAGTGATCAGCCATCTTGGATATCTCTCCCTTTCTGCTTTCTTCTGTGGGCATTTAGTGCTATAAGTTTCCCTCAAAACACTACTTTAGCTGTGTCTCAGAGATTCTTTTTTTTTAGAAAAAGAAATCTGGCAAACTGAATCCAGCAGCACCTGAAAAAAGAATCAGGTACATTGTATCTTTGTTCTCATTGGTTTCAAAGAACTTATTTATTTCTGCCTTAATTTTGTTATTTGCCCAGTAGTCATTCAGGAGCAAGTTGTTCAGTTTTCATGTAGTTGTGCAGTTTTGAGTGAGTTTCTTAATCCTGAGTTCTAATTTGATTGCACTGTGGTCTGAGAACTGTTTGTTATGATTTCCATTCTTTTACACTTTAAAGCAAATAATTTTATCATGTGAATCAGGATCCAGATACACTATAAACAGGGCAAACTGGGCTCCTTTACCGCTAATTACATACAGCTCTTTAATTCTCCATAAATAACTGGGAGAGTATATGCAAAGTGCACACATATTTTGGATAGGGACACAATATCATCTGTGGGTTGAGGCAGAAAGAGAAGTAATGTTAAGAGGTACTGGAATTGACATATCACCAGAGTTGGCTTTTGAATGCAACCTAGGTGCACGTTGTTTTAATAAATGACATGTTAAGAAGCGAATAAAGTAAGATTATGAACACCTATTTCTTTCAGGTAGTCTAATGCCACCTTTGAGAAGTCAGTGTTTTGTTGCTGTGGTTGAAAAGCAGATACTTAATAACAAAGAGTTATATATTGAGCAAATATAGGAGCTCAGGCAAGATGGTGGACTCAGATAATAGAAAAAAATTGCTAGTAACATCTAAATATGCTGTATAAAATATAACTTAAAAAGAGATGAATTGCTAAACTCAAAACAAAAAGAAGGAAGGGGTTTCTACTGACAGAAAAGAAGAGGAACTGAAAATCAGAATGTTAAGTGCATAGGCTGAACCATTGCATGGGGGCATGGGTTGAACCACTGTATGGGGACATGGGTATTAATGGCTAAATGGGATCAGGAGAGCCTCTGGGGCTAGCCAGGCAAAGAGTTGAAATCTCACTCTAATAGAATTGATAAGCAAGGTATATGGGATTTTAAACAACAGTCCATTAATTCTGAGGGATATCACGTACATCCAGTGGTTTTTATGTAAAAAGAATTTAGAGAGGTGTTGACATGAAGCTGACCCTTGAAAGATTAAACAGGATTTCTATAAGAAAATAAAGGAAGAAAAAGACAATCTGAGGCGAAAAGATTCTACCCATAAGCAAAGAGGCATCAATCAATTGCCAAAAAGAAAACTGTTAGAGATGAAAGATTTCTAGGGTGCTAATGGTTCTGACATTCTGGAACACTATAATTTAATGCTGAAATTTTGTGTTTCTAATGCTGTATGAGAACTATGAGGCTTCTGCTATTTTTCCACTCTCTGAACTTGAATACTTGAGTACTTCCTTATCATTTCAAGCAAATAGAACAATTATAATTCAGGGAGTACATTTTGTTTTTACTCCCTCAATTTCCTTTTGCTTGTGTTTACTATGTACCATTTTGTAGGTATTAAAACATTTAACGCTTGTATGAGCCTTCATGTGTATGCACATGTTGTCATCCTATTTTAGAGATGAATAAACTTAGCTCAACTAGAAACTGGTTTATTGTCATTTTCAGCCCTGCTGACAGTTGATGGATCTTGAAATTCTAGAAAATGATTATTCCTTCCTGATATATTCAGTGGTGCCTTGGTATCCATGGGGGATTGGTTCCAGGACCGCCACGAATACCAAAATCCTCATATGCTCAAATCCTTTACATAAAATGGTGCAGTGTTTACATATCTTCTGTGCATATCCTCTAATATACTTTAAATCATCTCTAGATTAATTATAATACCCAATACAATGTAAATGCTATGTAAATAGTTGTCATACTATGTTTTCAAGATGTGCATTCTATTGTTATTTTTTATTGTTTGGGTTTTTTTCCAAATATTTTTGATCCATAATTGGTTGAATCCACAAATGTAGCATCCTGCAGATACCGAGGGCTGACTTTCGTGAGATATTTTATTGATGTCTTATTGAGTATGAAATAGATTTTTACCTCTGTAAGTTGAGACAAAGCTCCTATGAATAGTTTGACCTTAAAAGATGGCAAAATAACCACTTAAAGCTTTTCCAGAGCCATATGCTGCCATCACCACCTCTACCTATGGAGGGAATATGTGTGGAGAAAAAACAGCATTAACTAACATTTTTGCCAAGTACAATTATTGCTAGCATGCAGAGATAAACAGTCATACAAAATAATAATTCAGAGTTACTGTCCTGATCCCAATCTGATATTCGGAACCTCGTTGCTCAACTGCTGCAATCATGTTTCCACAAATATTTCCAGAAGAAAAAGTATTTGCCCATCAACATTCTATTCATTATAGTTACAAGCTGATATCCATCATGCTTCTCTCTTGCTGTAGTTCCAGTTACCTTTCTACTTCATTGATTACATTTCTTTCTAACAGGAATAATAACTAACATGTTTAGCACTGTGAAGTAAATACTCATATTCCTATTTTCAGATGCTTAAGTTTGATGGCCAAAGTCACTGATTTATTAAGGAAAATACTAAATTTTGAAATTAGATTTTCTCACTCCAAATTGCACACAAAGTACAGCTTTTGTGGAAGTAACAATATAAACATTTACTGCTGGCTAAGCATTGCCTTCTGAAGGAAAAGAAAAGAGAGTCTCTGACCCTATTTTTGTTAATTGTCTTGTTCTTTCACTGGTGTTTTTCTCCTTCTCCTACACAGTGAGAATCTAGTAATTTAATTTCACAAGAGAATACAGCTGATGGATTTTTTGGGTAATTTTCACCTGGAAATAATATACACAAAATCACACTATTTTGCTTATGAAGTTTATCATACAAAGTATATTTATGCATGAGGCAATTCTATAAAACAAGTTCATATGCTTATTTTCTGTAAATGCCATTGATTGTAGTAACAGACACTAAACCTGATCTCGATAGGAGACTGTACTAAAGGTTTATTGGCTCATTCCCTCTTATTAAACCTGCCTTTTTTCTGATCTTACTAGATGGCTATTATAGGAGTAGACAGATTTTTGAGGTTTCCTTAAAGGTACTAACTTTAGTTTTCTGTAGTGGACTCCAGCTGATCTGATATGTGCTAGCCCAAGTATACTTTATGAATTAACTTGTAATACTGTTAGGAGATAACAGCACACACAAAAAGAATGGGCTCCATTCTACAGGGGAACAGTATAGGTTTAAGTGAATTTTGATATAAAGACTCAGTACCTAAGAATGTGACCTCATTTGGAAATTGGGTTGTTGCAGATTAGTTTGAATGAGATCATACTGAAATAGAAGGAACCCCTAATTGCTTATGATTGTGTTCTTATAAAAAGGATCCATTTGAACATTAGAGATAAGTGCACAGGAAGAATGTCATATGAAGACTGGAGTTATGCTGCCCAACCCAAGAAATTTTTAGACACCAGCAGAGAGACTTAGAACAGCTTCTCCTCAAATGCTTTCAAAGAGATCATAGCCCAATCAACATCTTTTTTTTTTTTTGAGATGGAGTTTCGCTCTTGTTACCCAGGCTGGAGTGCAATGGCGTGATCTCGGCTCACCGCAACCTCTGCCTCCTGGGTTCAAGCAATTCTCCTGCCTCAGCCTCCCGAGTAGCTGGGACTACAGGCCTGCGCCACCATGTCCACGCCACCATGCCCAGCTAATTTTTTGTATTTTTTAGTAGAGACGGGGTTTCACCTTGTTGACCAGGATGGTCTCGATCTCTTGATCTCGTGATCCACCCGCCTCGGCCTCCCAAAGTGCTGGGATTATAGGCGTGAGCCACCGCGCCCGGCCCCAATCAACATCTTGATTTCAAACTTCTGGTCACCAGAAATGTGAGACAATACATTTCTGTTGTTCTAAGCCACCCAGTTTGTGATACTTTGTCACAGAAGCCATAGAAAACTAATACAGGATGTATAAAGGAGTTGATTGCTAGAGTTTCTGGGCAGATAGATGGTGCCTGGAAATATGTCGGTTATTCTAATTTGTTTGTAGGCCAGATAAATCTCTCTCTCTCGTTTTTTTTTTTTTTTTTACATGGAGTTTCACTCTTGTTGCCCAGGCTGGAGTGCACTGGCACAATCTTGGCTCAATGCAAGCTCTGCCTCTCAGGTTCAAGTGATTCTCTTGCCTCAGCCTCCCAAGTAGCTGGGATTACAGGTGCTCACCACCATGCCCAGGTAATTTTTGGTAAAATGGGATTTCACCATGTTGGGAAGGCTAGTCTCGAACTCCTGACTTCAGGTGATCTACCCACCTTGGCCCCCCAAAGTGCTGAAATTACAGGTGTGAGCCACTTTGCCTAGCCCAAAAGTGTTCTTTAAATCAGATTTTTTATGATGATAAAAATATAATGGCTAAAAGAATATTGACTTACCCTGTGACATGACAATGATAAAAGTGAGCTTTCATTAAGTGTTTTTTATATGCCAAGCACTATGTGAAGCCCTATATGTACTATGCTTTTTAACCCTTTTGAGAGCTCAAGGATATAATATAAATTTATTCCTGTTTTAGAAGCAAATAAACCTAATTTCTGCTAAAATTGCTGGCCATGAATTAAAACCAAATCTATCTGATACCAAAGTTTATGTTCTTAAGCTAGAATTAATATGAAATCACAAAATGGTAAGCAATAAACATGATAAATATAATTGCAGGCATGTCCTACATTAACTTTAATTTTCTCTTCTCTAGAATGTTTATAAAGCTTTAACCATAAATGGCCAGCTTGAGATCACTTTGTGATCCATTTTCCAGTTTATACCCTATGCTAATCCATGGCATCTAGCAGAAGATCTAGCTCATGGTAAATCTCAAAATGCAGTAAATGAATTAAGATTTAGATTAAGTATCGTATCAGTTTTTTATAGGTCTACAGAGGTAGTGAAAAGGAATACTTGTTCAGCACTTCCTGTATGTGTTGCACTGTTAGTTACGCTGTTGAAGATGTACAAAGAAGAAACAGTCACTGCTGTCATTGTGCTTCACATTAGAGCTGCATTGACTATTATGATAATCAGTAGCTACATGTGGCTATCAAATACTTGTAATGTGGCCACCCCAAATTGAGATGTGCTCTAAGTGCAAAATACTGGATGCAAAGACTTAGTTTTAAAAAAGAATATAAAATATTCCAATAATTTATTATATTAACAACAGGTTAAATAATATTTAGGACATACTGGATTAAATAAAATTTACTATTAAAATGATTACATTTTATTATAAAATTTAATTTTAACTGTTTCTTTTTTACTTTTTTTGCCATGGCTACCAGAAAATGAAATGTAAAATATGGCTTATATTACATTTCTATTGGGCAGTGATGTTCTAGAGGACAGGAGAAACACATTAATGAATAATTGTAATCAAGGCTAAAATTTATATGATTCAGATATGCAAATATCCTATGGGAACACAATAGAAGGACTTTCAAATCAGAAAGCAGAGTGCAGTAAGACTCCCCATCGAAAATGACATTTGCTACAAAATGAGCCAGGTGTGCTGGAGCACAGCTGTAATCCCAGCTACTCAGGAGGTGGAGACAGGGGAATTGCTTGAAATTGCTTGCACCTGGGAGGCAGAGGTTGCAGTGAGCCGAGATCATGCCACTGCACTCCAGCTTGGTGACAGAAGGAAACTCCATCTCAAGAAAGAATAGAACAAAAAAGAAAACAAAAAAAGTGAAGGGAAGGGAAGGGAAGGGAAGGGAAGGGAAGGGAAGGGAGGGGAGGGGAGGGGAGGGGAGGGGAGGGGAGGGGAGGGGAGGGGAGGGGAGGGGAGGGGAGGGGAGGGGAGGGGAGGGGAGGGGAGGGTTACATTTGCATTTTTGTCTTCTTGCCTTCCTGCTTTCTTGCTTTTTCTTGTTTACATTTGTTCCTTATACATTAGTGCCAGTTTTAATGGATACCGTGATTCCTTTTTACAAATATTCTATATAAAATGTCTTAAGTGCCTATGACTGCCTTTGCCAGTCACAGGATTTAGTGGGGAAAATAGACTGTCTGGATCAAGGGCATCTTGAAATGTACACGCTCATTGTTCAGTCATCTCTTAATTTTTTTACTTCTTCCTGTGTCTCACTATCAAATGCTTTCTACCAGCTTTCCCCCCCATAAACCTTCCTATATAAGTACAAATATATACATAAAATTGAACAAATTGTAAGACTACTACTGATAAATTTCTATAAAGGGCCTATATCTCTGTTACCAGCACTGAGATCAAGAAATGGAAAACACAGTGTCCTAGAAGTTCCCCATGCTTCCCAGTGTCCACACACCAAAATTAAATAATTTGATGGGCTTCTCACACCAGAGATTAGTTTGGCATACAGTAAAATTGTGCATTATGCATAACCCTCTGTTTTTTGACAGTGCTCCAGCTGTTGGATATCAGCTATACCATCATTTGTTTAAATAAATGTGGACAATCAAGAATCACCAACGTATACGAGAGAGAAAGAGAGCAGTACTAAGGAGAAAGAACAAATAAAAGTTTTTAAGGAAACAAAATAATTTAGGGAAAAGATAAGAGATGTAGTGATCTAATATTCCACTAATGGAATTACCATAAGGAGAAAACAGGGAAAACTAAGAGGAAGAAATTATCAGAAACAGAATGGAAGAAAATTTCCCAGAACTAGAGGACATGAGTCTTAAGACTGAAAAGGCCCATCAAGTGTTCAGTCCAATAAATGAATAAAGATGTACATATAGCCTTAACTTTGTAAAACTGTAGGCTATCAAAGATAAAGAGATGACTCTAAAAGCATCTGGAGAAAAATGACAAGTCACTTATAAAGGGATAAGAAATAGTAGCTTCAGTGTGGAATCAGCAAAAGTGGATGTCTACTAGAGAATGATGTAGTAGTGATTTATAAAAGTTCTGAAGAAAATTTATTTTCCACCCAGAGGTGGAAATTATTCAACCAATAATACTTTCAGGCACACGAGGAATTATAAACTTTATCTATCATTAACATTTTGTAGAAAGTTATTTGATTGAATTCTAAGAAAATAAGAGAGTAAATCAATATATTGGAAGATTAGGTAATCCAGGAAAGAGTAAATTCATTATAGGAGAGCAAAGAAAAGAAGTCCCATATTTTCAGATTATTAGCAGACCTAGAAGACAATCTAGATTGTGACAAAAAGATGGATTCTCTGTTAAAAAAAAAAAAAAAAAGAAAAGAAACAAACCTCCCAAAACAAAAATAAGCTGATATAATAAAAGGATGACTAAAAGTGGAAAGTAATTAAGAATGGTATAAAGACAAATAATATAAGGATAAAACAAAGCCATCATTCAAATATTAAGCAAATTGAAATCTGATAAGATTTTAAGCAATAATTTGGAGGTAAGAAATAGTAATCCATTGGGTCTAATACTAGTAACAGTCTCCTATCTGTAGTATAGAGGTCATGATATTGGTTTCAGAGAAAAGAACAGTAATGCTAACACACTCCATGGTCTGATTATACTCACAAAATTTTAAAATAACTTAGGCAATGTTTTCTAACTTTTAGAGTAGACAAAGCAACGAAGTCTAGGATCTGGTTGCAAAACAGAATATGAATTTTAACTGACAACATAAAAGTAAAAGTGAAGCTGATGTAAGTGGAGAAGTGATAGTTTGAAGAGGTCTGGGTTGGATGAAAGTGGAGGAAAGAGCAGGGATGTTAATATGTTCCAATTAGAAAGCAAGAAACCAAGGGAGACTGATGAAAATTGATGGAAACAATTACATAGATCATTAATAAAATGATTAAAATAAAAATGTGATTATCTAACAGATAGAAGGAAGGTAGAGGATGGATATAGGGTAATTGACCCAAAACTTCATCATTCATATTGAAGAGGCAGTTGAGTTATTTATATATTAATACCAATAATAGTATCTAACTCTAGCTGACTAGCAGAAAAGAAGTTTGTTAAAAGAGTATTAGGAAATAGACATAATTTGGGAGATAGCTATATAACCAAGTTTGGGATTCCAGGAACAATGTCTAATACCATAAAGTAAAACTAATTTAATGAGGACATTTCTATCATGGTGACTGCCTCATTGAATACTAAAGAAAACCAGCATTACTGATGCCTTAAAAGCTCCTCACTCCATGCTACTGCAGTGCCAACTCACACAACTGAAAAACTGACGCCCATTTTCTCAAGTCACTTACTTCCAAATCAAACCCTCATACTGCTGAGTCAGACTGGATAAAATGAAGTCAGGTATTTGTCCCCTAGCATGTCCCATGCCTGCAAAGGAGGCTGAGGGACTGAGATTTCTTACTTTTATCTTGTAGCATTCTTATGCCTGGAAGTTCACCAGACATAGTAAGGGTATCTTAAGGTGTTGCACAACCAGAAAATTGAAAAAATGCTATCAAAAGTTGATAAATTAAAAAAAAAAAACTGTGTAAGCAGATAAGCTTTGAGATAAGCACCAGGAGAAATAAAAAGCAGACATAATAAAAACAGATAGTGAAACAGAAGGTAGAGATAAAAGTAACAGAAGACTTTTTATACGAAGCTCTTCTACTGAACTTATCATGACCAACAGACAGTAAAAATTGGAAAAAAAAAAGAGTAAAGAGGAGGACAGATGCTTAGACAGGTAAACTAGTACATGATGGAGCTGGAAATGAAACCAAGTTTTTCTTAAATACTCATGTGGTAGAATTTAACTTAATGTGACAGATAAGGTTGAGTTTAAGCAGACAGAGTTCTTCAATGCTAAATGATTTCTTAATTTTAGAGAATGTTGAGAAAGCCTGTGTGTGAGAGAGAGCATGAAGAAACAATGGTGACAGGGAATGAAGGCATTTGAAATAAAAACAAAAGGTCAGACATTTTCAGTTTTAAAGATAATGTCAGCTAGGATAAATAAATATAGAGTTCTGAGGAAATTGTCAGTGGAGGTATGAAGTAAACAACCTTGTGAAGAAGAGTTTCTACAGCTAGAATTGCTGTCTCTTCTGGCTGGAATGTCTGTCTGTTCTGGAGAGTAGTTGACTCACGCTGTACATTTTGCTTGGTTGGTCCCTTTGGTGGGACAAGGCTCACGTTATACTGTTAAGCAGATATTCTGAATACCGTCTTCTGTGTTTGGAGCCATTTAGCTTTTAAGTAGGATATTCGTATTATAATTATTTATTGATATATAACTTACAGTTAAGGGCAAAAATCTTTGTTACATAGCAATATAAATTTTTACGTATATAAACAACCATATAACCACCATTCAAATCAAGGGTTTGCATATATCCGGTATCTCAGAAGTATCCTCATACCCTTCCCAGTCAGTACCCCTCAAAGGTAACCATTATTCTGACCATAATTACTATAGATTGATTTTCTGGCTTTTGAACTTTGTAGAAATGCAGCCTATTGCATGTATTAGTAGTTCATTCTTTTTTATTGCTGTATAATAGTCCACTGTCTAGGTACACCTGGATCAATTTATCTATTGTTGATGGATATTTGGATGGTTTCCAGTTTTTGCCTATTATAAACAAAGCTGTTATGAGCATTCTTGTACAAGCCTTATTGTGCTGGATATTTAACCAGGGTTAGAATTTCTGTGTCACAGGATATATGTATGTTTAGCTTGAATAGTCACATGTACATATATTGTGTCACTGTCTTCTTCAAAACAATATACCCCTTTTTCACTGATATTCTATCTCCTAGGATCACACCAAATTAATAAACTTTCTTATCATCCACATAGAACTTTCTTTTTATATATTTGACTCTCTGTATTCCCTTTTCCCTCCTTTTCTCTCCCCTCCACTGTTTTACTTCTATTTTTTCCAACATCCAGTGTTTTCTTGTTATGAAAAAGTAAAAATAATCATTTTCTGCGTTTTGCTCTATTTTTACTATGAGGCAAGTTTTTCAGTGATGAGTTGAACTATGATACAAATGGGTGAATGTTTGGCTAGACCCTTTTATAATTTGTGGTTTTATAATAAAGGAAGGATGTTATTCTGTTGTCAACATTTGCCCTTAATGGTAAAGAAGTGCTTAAGACATAAATTCAGGGTGTAGGATTTCTTTTAGGTAATATTTTTCTATTTACATATTGAAAAACTATAGAGATGAGGTTTTGACATTAGAATATGTATATATTTTAAACTATTAAAACATAATAAATATTTATTAAATGCAATTTTTTTAGATTAAAATTAGACATCAGATCCTTAGGCAATTACATTTAGATTGGTATTTATTATTAAAAGAACCCCTTTCCCAATGCACTAGTAATCATTATTTTATATATCTAATGGTGGTGGCAGGGAGGTGAAAGGCTGGAGGCATGTTGACAGGTACTGGTGACCTTGGGAGGTAGAGTCATAGGATAGATAGAAGGACAAATAACATTATTTCAAGCTTCCCAGTCCTCTAAGGTGAAATAGAGTTGGAGACTTTGAATAAGCCAGTAGAGGTCACAGAAAGTTTGGGAATCTGTTCTGCATGGTTCCACTAGGACTGAGTAGGAAGACAGGTTTGTAGATATACTTCTGAGACTATTGCTCTGGGATTCATGTGAAGGTAACACTTAATGGTGCTACATAGCAAATCTTGAATATCCTTTATGATGAGAGATTTCATTTCAGCTCTAGCTACAAGCTGGAAATGGCTCTTCCTGCTTCAAAGTATTTAAAGCCATCTCCCCATTATACGTGAGAAAGGACTGCTATGCCAGAGAAGACCAGTAGTCAGGGCAATGGTTGATGGCTTCTACAGAACATGCTGGAGGAAAGCAAATCTCTTTAAAAGTCAACTTGTAAATGCTCAGAATGAAAGAAAACAATATAAAAAACAAGAAAACACTACTGTAAGCAAGTACACAGGAACAAGACTAAGACTAAGAACTCACTTTTATGGGCTTAGAAACATTGCAAATTATATTGAACAAAGTAAGTTATTGTTTCCTCATATACTGTATTCAATGCAAAACAAATTAATGAAAGTATCTCTTTCATTTTGCATTTATATTAACTGCATTGGTCACTGTTATTTTAGACTGCAGTTTTTGTCTTGCTTTTATGTTGGAATTTGGAGGTGTCATCTTATATTTGTATCATTAATATACCAATTAAAATACATAATATGAGGACTTTTAAGAAATTGTTTCATTTGACTTTCTTGTTTCAATAATTTGCAATAGAAAATAAACAGTGTTCACCAACCCCGGTAACTGTACCACTAATTCAGAAGTTCTCTCTGCTTGACTAATGGCTATCAACTTTTTAGAGTTAATCCTAAATTAAAATTTTCCTACAATCAAGAGTCTATTACTAGTATCTTTTTGAAAAATAAAACAAATGGAGATAAATATAAAAATAATTTTTATTTTTTAATAATTTATTTTGTTTATAGATTCAAGAGTTTCTTTGCCCAGGTTTGTTACATGGATTTTCTGAATAATGTTGAGGTTTGGGCTTCATTCTACCAAAAAGGTAATTTTTCAACCCTCAGCAGCACTTCCTACCCTCCTCACTTTTGGAATCCCCAGTGTCTATTATTTCCCTCCGTATTTCTGTGTGTACCCATTTTTTAGCTCCCACTTATAAATAAGAACATGTGGCATTTGATTTTTTGGCTCTGAGTTATTTCACTATGGGTAATGGCCTCTGCTTCCATACATGTTGCTGCAAAAGACATGATTTCATTGTTTTTCATGGCTCTGTAGTATTCCACTGTGTGTGTGTGTGTGTGTGTGTGTGTGTGTGTGTGTGTGTGTGTACCTATCTATCTATACCATTTTCTTTATCTGATCATACATTGATGGACACTTAGGTGGATTCCATGTCTTTGCAATTGTGAATAGTGTAGTGATAGACATGAGTGCAGTGTATTTTTGATATAATGACTTCTTTGAGTAGATACCCAGTAGTGTAGTAGAATTGCTAGATTAAATGGTAGATCTACTTTTAGTTCTTTGAGAAATCTCCATAATGTTTTCCATAGAGGTTGTACTAATTTACATTCCCTCCAGCAATGTGTACCCATTCCTTTCCTCATTCTCACCAACATCTGTTATTTTTTGACTTTTTAATAATAGCTATTCTGCCTGGTATGAGATGGCATCTCATTGTGGTTTTAATTTGCATCTCTGATGATTAGTGTTGAGTATTTTTTATGTTTGTTGGATGCTTGTATATCTTCTTTTGAGAAGTGTCTGTTCATATCTTTTGCCCACTTTCTAATGGAAGCATTGTTTTGTTCTTATTGTTTTAGTTTCTTGTAGATTCTGGATATTATTTCTTTGCTGGATGCATAGTTTGCAAACATTTTCTCTCATTTTGTACATTGTGTGTTTACTCTTCATTCTTTCTTTTTCTGTGCTGAAGCTCTTTAATTAAGTCCCATTTGCTTATTTTTGTTTTTATCGCATTTGATTTTGAGGACTTGGTCCCTAAATTCTTTGCCTAGACCAATGTCCAGAAGAGTTTTTCTTAGGTTTCTTTCTGAGACTTTTATAGTTTCAGGTCTTGTATTTAATCCTTTATTCAATCTTGAGTTAATCTTTTTATATGGTGAGAGATAGAGGTCTAGCTTCATTCTTCTGCATATGGCTATCCAATTTTCCCAGCATCCTTTATTAAATAGGGTGTCCTTCCTCCATGTTATATTTTTGTCAGCTTGTTGGAGATCAGTTGGTTGTAGGCATGTGGTTTTATTTCTAGTCTCTATTCTGTTCCATTGATCTATGTATCTATTTCTGTACCAGTACCATGCTGTTTTGGTTACTATAGCTTTGTAGTTTGAAGTCAAACGTGATGCCTCCAGCTTTGTTCTTTTTACTCTAGGATTGCTTTGGCTATTCAGGCTCCCTTTTTTTGGTTCTATGTAAATTTTAGGAAGTTTTTTCTAATTCTGTAAAAGCTCACATTGGTAATTTAATAGGTATTTCATTGAATCTGTATATTGCTTTGTGCAGTATGGTCATTTTTACAATATTGAGTTTTCAAATCCATGAACATGGAATTTGTTTGTGCTATCAATGACTTCTTTTTCTAGTATTTTGTAGGTTTTCCTTGTAGAGATCTTTTACCTCCTTGGTTAACTGTATTCTTAGATATTTTATTCTTTGTGGTTATTGTAAATGCCATTGAATTCTTGATTTGGCTGTCAACTTGAAGAAAGTCATTTTCTTAATGGCAAAATTTTTAAGTATTTTCAAAGAAGATTCATAGCATTTATTTTTTTAAAAAGTCAGAATACTTTCTCTATGCCATGATCCAATAATGGCTTTTTTTTTTTTTTTTTAATTGAGTTTCACTGGGTAACCCAGGCTGGAGTGCAGTGGTGCAATCTTGGCTCACTGCAACCTCCACTTCCTGGGTTCAAGTGATTCTCCTGCCTCAGCCTCCCAAGTAGCTGGGATTACAGGCATCCACCACCATGGCCAGCTAATTTTGTAGTTTTAGTAGAGATGGGGTTGCACCATATTGGCCGGGCTGGTCTCGAACTTCTGACCTTAAGTGACCCACCCGCCTTGGCCTCCAAAGTGCTAAGATTACAGGCATGAGCCACCAAGCCCAGCCCAACAATGGCATTTTTAAGAAACCTTCCATTATTAAAAATCACAGGAAAAAAACCTGATTCAGTAGAAGTTTAGAACTAGAAGCGTTCAGAATTACAATTGCCAGTAGCTTCAGAATAATGCAAGTAATACAAATTTGATTCCTTAATTATACAATTAATATTATAGCTTATTTGAGCTACGAAAACTTGCAGGAGAAATTCCTATCCTTCAAAAAGCATCTGGCCACTCTTCTTTTTCATTCCCTTGCATTCCCATTCCTTTGATGGACAGCTAATGAAGCTTGCCCAGACCCATCCTTTTAAAAGAACAGAACGTACTATACTCAAGATATTAGCAACATTCTAGATGTTATATGCATATGAAACATTTTACTTTCTTGCCTCTATGAGCTAAGGCAGGACTAAAAATAATAAGACAATTTATATTTGAAACAGTGAAGTTCTTGGTTTAAGCTTTACATCTGTCCATATCAGAATCCAGGCCTGTCTTTGTTTAGACTAATAGGGCAGCCCACCAAGAGTCTATTTGCATAGGGACCAGAAGGTGCTAGGGTGCAGGAATCAGTTAGGAGAATGAATAACATGGAATACATTCAAGCAATGGATTATAATTCCAGTTAAAATAAACAATATGTATCAATGTGGATACATCTCAAAAATTCAACACTGAGCATAAAAATGGTATGAAATTTTAACACTCTTCTTCAACTCATTTTTAGCTCATATAAGTTGTTTTTTCCCTCAGGTTCTATTAGTTGTGGCCTGATGCTAGTGTTTTCTTAAAGGTGTAAAGGAAATGTTTTCTTTCAACATAATATTCTGTGCATTGCAGAAGGTCTTTTATTTTACCTTCTGGTAACTGGCCTAACAGATTTTACATATTATTGAAATAATTCCTATGCCATTATTATTAAGTTTTGGGTTGTTTAGGAAAAAACTGAGATTAAAAATATTTTTTAATTAAGGTTATTACATCTGTGTATTTTTCTGTATGTGCTTTTAAAGTTCATGTGACACTGAGTTACAGGGCTTTGACTCCCGGGTCTAAAAGGGACACCAAGTCCTGCTACATCTTAAACACTGACAGCAATTAAAAGCCTCACCTTCAGGCCCCATAGAAGATGCCAATCAAAATAAACTGTGTTCCTGAGACACAGGGACAGAAATTAAAGGTATTCAACTCCTCAAGGCCCAGGGACTATTGTGGAAGAAGTGAGTACGTGAGATTGTAGGGTCGATTTTGAGAGATAAAATAAATTCAGTTTCTCTATAAATTAACCATTAATGTCAAAGGCACACTGATGCATGACCAGCATATGGGCCCTTGTGTCAGGTTAACAAGGTTTTCTTGAAGCATTAACTGACTCCTTAATAAAGGTTATAAAGGTTATAAAAGGCTTATGAAAGTTATATCTTGTGTCAAGATTAAAAATCTATGATTTAAATTTTGAAAAACATTTAATTGACTTCATGCTATTTTTATGAGGGCTTATTGGAAAATTAAGTCTCTTCTTTCAAAGAATGAAGGATTTACCCTTTTTTTTTTTTTTTGCAATCTTTGAGTTATCACTTTGGCTATATGAATGACTTACTTACAATGACCTGTGATCCTATTTTGTGATATCAAGTATTTTAAACCTTTGATATTTGACAAACTTTCCAAAATCAAATTATAAATTATGTCTTTTTCTGACTTAATTAATCCTTTAAGATATTAGGTTCCCTAAAGTCCAAAAATGACATATTTGACTCATTTGGTATAAAAATTACACAGTAAGCATTGTCAAATATAAAATGGTGTTTGGCTTTCACTGGGCTATATTTGTATAAATATATTAATGGTATGTGTTCCAAAATTACGGGAAAGTCCTATAACTCTGATATGACTTAGTGTACATTATCAGTAATATTTATAATTGTTATGTTAAATTATTGTGTGCCATAGGAGTAACAAATTTCCTTGTCAATTGTGTCTTTGACTATAGCTGCTCTAAAACTTTTTGTCATTCGCAGACAATTGTCTTGTTTTGGTCCTCTTTAGAAGATGGTTCTATAATCAGCTATAAAACACTAACAGATATTCTTGAATGCAGGTTTCTGATAACTTTGAAGATTGTGACATCAGAAGAGAGGAAAAACATTTCAGGACTCATGGAGAACTGAAATGGTCATGAATATTAAACAGAACAGGAATTAACTCCATGGACTGAACTAGTAGAAAACTGAAGTAATATTTTTGACATTTAGCTTAAAATGTTGCTGATCTTTAGTTTTTCAGAGTTAAGGGAAAACAAGCTAGTGACAGCTTTTAACAATTAAGTAAAGTAGACTCCTATTGAACTATTGACAGCTTTTAACAATTAAGTAAAGTATACTCCTATGAACAATATTTGGGGCATATTTATTTCTCTGTATCTGATTTCTTCAGACTTTGGAAGCTATTTGTGAGTATTCCTAACTTATGCCAATATAGTTATTTGCATAAGTGCTATAAGAATCTGTTTTCATTTGTAACAGGACACAATTGGAGAAACTGGTTGTTTTAACAAGGCTTTGACTGGAATGGCATGCTTTCCTTTAAGGAATCAAACTTGACTTATAGAGCCAATAAAAGCCCCTGGGGAAAACTGGCCTCATACCTTGTTTACACAGTCCCCGTACACAGTTTTTGACCCGTGGTAAGTAAAGAATGTCACTTTCTGACAGGTCTGGGAGCCCCAAGTTATCTTGGGACCTCAAGAGGAGAAAAATTTACCCAATTCATAGGTATTTGATGATATAAATCGCTGCCTGGGCTCAGCTTTAAAGTAAGTCATATCTGAGATTCCTTCTATGGAACAAACTTCCATCAAAGCCAATTTTAAAAGCCTATGTGAAAAATAATTATGCTTGCTGCAGGTTATACAAATAATCTGGCCAAGTAAACAAAGCAAACCAGTCCTGCCACTAATTGTCTTTAGCAAAAATGGGACACTGAAGACAGAAAAATTATTTCAAAAACTGTAAAACACACACTGTTGGAGTCTAGTCTTACCTAATGTTTTCCAATTTTTATTATTTTCTACAGTTTGGACTGCATTCTAATTGTTTCCTGGCTACAAGTCTCCAAAATGATGTTTTCAATTTTTTTTCTTTCTTCCCCCATTTTTTTTCTTATTTAAAATCACTGAAAACTGAGCTGTGCCTTCTTAAAGCCCTGCAGACTGAAACTAGACAACTAATACTTCAGAAGAAAATAACAGCAAACTGTTTACATACATAAGCCACTGTCATGCTTGCCTACTGATGTAAGAAATTCAGAGTAATGTGGCCTATATCAATTTTTCAGGATTATTTTTTTGTTTTTGTTTTTCTCCCTTCCTCCCCTATTTTCTTGTCACAGGACATGAGACTTCACAACCTGCTAAAAATGAGCTTTCCTAATAACTCGGGACCTACTCATCCAGAAATAAACCATTCTAGCCATGAGACATCAGACAAAACCTGAGACTTATTTTCTCCTAAAATCCTTTCTCCAAAAGATTTTAAAAAGAAAAGTGAGCAAATGTGAAAGGAAAATAAAGCTTGGGGCCCCCAAATCACTAGGCTAAAGGAAAAACTGCTAGTGCAAACCTGCCTCCCATTCTATTCAAAGTCATGCCTCTGCTCACTGAAATAAATGCATATACAATTGCCTTCTTTGGAAAGGCTAATCAGAGAATCTCAAAAGAATGCAACTATTTGTCTCTCACCTACCTGTGACCTGGAAGCCCCCTCCCTGCTTCATATTGTCCTGCCTTCCCAGACAGAACCAATGTACATCTTATATATATTGATTGATGTCTCATGTCTCCCTAAAACGCATAAAACCAAGCTGTGCCCCGGCCACCTTAGGCACATGTTGCCAGGACCTTCTGAGGCTGTTTCATGGGTGCATGTCCTCAATCTTGATAAAATAAACTTTGTAAATTAACTGAGACCTGTCTCAGATATTCAGGGTTCATCCTTCTCTATGACAGGATCTGATGGGGAAACTGAAATATCATAAGCTCAAGAAATGTATACATATGTGCTGCTAGGCACGGTGGCTCATGCCTGTAATCCCAGCACTTTGGGAAGCTGAGGCAGGCAGATCACGAGGTCAGGAATTTGAGACCAGCCTGGCCAACAAAGTGAAACCCCATCTCTACTAAAAATACTAAAATTAGCTGGATATGGTGGCACGTGCCTATAGTCCCAGCTACTTGGGAGGCTGAGGCAGAAGAATCACTTGAACTTGGGAGGTGAAGGTTGCAGTGAACTGAGATTGTGCCACTGCACCTCAGCTTGGGCAACAGAGTGAGACTTTGTCAAAAAAAAAAAAAATCTAGAACAATTCCCATGAGACCTGTACTCAACTCCCCTGCCAACTCGCTCCTCCAGTTTTCATCCCAATGTTCTACTTCAGTCCTTTTTTATAACCTGGACATTTTACCACCAGAATAGTTAACATTTTATATTGAATCTATTTCTTTTAAAATGTGCCTTCCCCACTAAATTGGGAAGGTCTCAAGGGGAAAGATGATTATTTATTTGCCAGTGTATCTGAGTGCCTGCCGTAATACTTAACCCATATCAGACACACAATACATATATTTGTAATTAGTCTTTATTTGTTCAGTTTATTTTTTCATTGAAACAAACTCTCTGAACAATAATCCTTTCACATTGTCTGTTATATATTTTATACCCACTAAAGGCATTACCGTAGGAATTCTCACGGATGGAGTTCAGAGAGTCTACAAGATCCCTGGTAATACACTCAAAATGTTATGTAAAAAGGAAAAACATCTTTTTCAGCAATGCCCCCTCATGAATAAAGCATTCTGATCCTCTCTTACTCCACTGCTGGTGGGAATGTTATACATATCCTTAGACACTTCAACAAGATGAAGGTTCAACCTCACATGAAGCAGAATAAAAGATGGTAGCAGTGAATTTTCGAGAAGCAATTGGATATCTTCATCATGTCACTCTTGAATGACCACAGTTACTTTTTCTATAATGAAATGTCTAATTGCTCTGGGTTCCAGTCACCATTTTCAAGCTGGTCTGGGCCATTAGTATCTGCCTCCATTAGCCTTTGCTGGAAGTTATTTGTATGATACTTTTGGTGCCAGCTGCATTACAAAAATGTTGATGGCCAGTATTTTGGCCTGTGATAATTGCATGCTTTCAATGTTAGAACTGCCAAGCTGTTAATTAGCTTGATGTAAGGACTACATATCCACTTTTAAATTCTCATTTTGATCTCCCAGCATTACTTCTTCCTAAGTAGATCTCTGCAAAAGTGTTTTTGAAAAGTGCTTGTTTTCACAAAATAATCATGCTATATTAGTGAGTTATGAACAGATGCCTGTTAAGAGAGCTGATTTAGTCCATTACTCAAAGCATGAACCAAAACATCATCAGTGCACAGAGAGTTTATGGGAAATCCACTTTTGCCACGCTCTGACAACAGCACAGCAAATCAAGGTAGTACCCTGGGACTAACACAATTTCACTATTCATAGAACATTGATATCTGATGGTTTCTTGATTAGCAGACAAAAGCTACACATATCAAAAATCAAGTCTAATAGAGAAAAGGAAGCCAAGTTGCTTATGATCACACTGCAGACTTATTGATTCTTCTTTTGTTTCCATTTATCTATTCTAAGATGTTGATATTGTTAGGTAAAAGTTTGACCATACAACCCTGTCTCATGTGGGATTAGGATTTCTAACTCATGTTCCTGCTTTTATCACTCATTTTACGGATAGACTTTAAGATCCTGGACTGAATTAGCCCAGTTGGCTGCTAGGCAAATAATCATTAAAACTGAAAATGACACTGACTAAAGAGTCTTTGAGCACATTTGAAACTCAGGGATAGCTGGAGCTGCCACATGGTGTGATAGCCTCTCTTCTGAAGGAGACAATCTATGCACATCATGCTTAGAATAGGTAAGAATGAATGCCATATGTTATATTTTATCATATAATCCTCATCAATGATAACGAAAATAAAAATAACAATGATAATATGGTCATTGATAAAAAAGGAAGTATAATGCCTGATTCTCAGATTTAATTATTGTTAGATTATCATGGCAGAGAGTGTTGTACAGTATACTGAAGTGGGTGTGGACATAAAGGATGTCAGTAGTCTTGAGTTCTAGACCTGTTTATCACGCTCATTTCTATGGCCATAAGAAAGTCAAATAATTTCTCTGGGTGTCAGTTTTATCAATGACAAAACAGGGATAGGAATGAGGATTAACTAACTGGACACAAGGAATCTCTAAAAGTGAAATGTCATCATCATTGTGCAATTTGGTCCATTTGCTAAACTTTATTGAATTATACATTTCAAATGGGTAAATTTTATGGTATGTAAATTATCTCAGTGAATTTGTTAAAAAGATGGAGATGTTTTTCATTTTTTCAACAAATGAATGACATATTCTATTTTCAAAAAGCTCACAATCTAAAGTAGGAGATAAACAAATAAATTTGAGTTATTCTTAAATAAATACATTTGCAATTATTATTTCTTACCTCATAATGTAACATTTACTTGGTGCCAGGCACATTTCTTTGTTTGGCCAACTCTTCATTCTTAAGCATGTATTTCTAGCTCCTTTGAAAGTCCTTTCCTGAACATTTGAGGTTGTTGCCTGACTTTCCTCTGTAACTATCATAACACTTTGTGGTTTTATGCACATTACCATTGAGAAGCCTCTGATTATCTGCACAGCTGATTCCTCTCCTATGAGAAGGAGAATAGGTCATCAGAGGTCACACATCCATTAAGTGGTGGAGCTGAGATTCAGACCCAGGCCTTTTTGGCTCCAAAGTATGTGTCTTTGTAGCCAGTACCCCAGAGGTTTCTCATTTATTAATCATTTTATATTATCTCTGCTTTATCAATTCACCTCTATCTTTCTGGTTCCTATTTCAGCGTCATTTGCTTTTACTGTTATTTCACCTTTGTTTCTATATTTTTGTTGTGCACTTTTTTACATTCTTAAGTTTAAAAAATATTAATTTCTTAATTCACTTTTTTCTGATTTGGCAATTAAAGCTTTAAGGCAATTTGCTTATCTTTCAGAGTAGTTTGGCCACAGGTTTAAGTTTGGATATAGAGTTAATTGTGATTAGTTTGATGAGGAGTATCCACAGTGATATATAAACATAAATTTTTAATGTAATTCTTGATTGTAGTCACAGCTCCTCCCTTTTCTATCTTTTATTGGCATCATGAACAGATTTCATATTATTTTGGATTATTAAAATTCAGTCCAGTTTTTTATATATATTAGGTCTTTCTAATGAAAACTCGGTAAAAGGAAGAGTAAAATACATCAACTCAAATAACAATTTTGGGAAAGTATCAGGACATATCAACATAAGAAGAACCTTTCATGGGAAAAAGGCATGCAAAACTATTAAATTAAAATCATGTGTAAATAAAAATAAACCATGTGTAGTATGTTCTAGCTTGCTGTATGAAGTTGATAGGAGTAGCCACAAAAGAGAAGATTTTTTTGAGGGAAAACATGCAAGTTATTCAAAATAAATAAATTCTGATCACATTCTAGATCAGTGTTCTGCAGATGTTTTCTTTAAAGGGTCAGATTATGAATATTTTCAACTTTGTGAGCCATATGGTCTCTGTAGCAGCTACTCAGCTCTGCCCTTGCAGCGGGAAAGCAGCTACAGAAAACAGGCAAACAAACAGATGTGGCTGTGTTCCAATATAACATTATTTACCATAACAGGGAATAAGATTTGACCTGAAGGCATAGTTTGCTAGCCTTGTTCTAGATCATTATATATGCAAGTGACATGAATATTAACAAAGAAAAGAATATTTGGGGGAGGGGAACCACACAAAATTATTCCAAATAAGTGAGTGCTGATTCTGTTCCATTCATTTCCCTTTGAATTGATGGGACTCTGGGACCTTGAATCCACTGAAAGATTTGCTTCCCACTTAACTCTCTGACCATAAAGAATACCAGCGATGTCATTTGCATCTTTAGTGAAGCCTGAAAAGTTTATGACATTGGGAAGAAAGTACATTCCTTAGAAAAAAGTGGGGCAAACTCAGCTTTGAGCAGTTAGTACTGACCATTCTGAGTGGAACACAGAACCTAAGGGAAAGCAGCAAATATCATCTGTATTGAAACTAATTGGATGCACAGACAATAGTTGGTTAGTTAGAAGGAAGAAGATTCAAGGATATGAACCCTACCTCTCTTGTTTCTGTATTTCTAATCTAATATGGCTTAATATGGCTTCTGTTTCATCAACTGCATGGTGAAGTGCCCACTCCCAAGTAAGCAGGTGATTTTAAAATGTTTTGATATTATCTAAGATATACTGAATTTATATAGACACCAAGGTGGTCATATGAGGGTGGAGTTCACTGACCCCCATATTTCATATGAGTGTCTCTCTCCTCTTCTATCTATTTTCTTAACAATATATCCTGACACTATTTATGATACTGCAGAGGTGTAGCCTGATTGAAATGTGGGTCCATGCTTGGTTTGAAGTCACTGTTAGTACACTCAGCAAGTGTGATAAATAGGTTTTGTGTTTCTTTAGGTGCCTCTCCATGTAAATTGATGACTGCTGCCCAGGGGAATGATCTAGGCCTGAAAACACAAAGAGAGATTAGTCTAAGTGTGACAAGGCCATAATCTGCAACAAGGAACATCTATCATCATCACAAAAGAGAACCACAGTGCCAGGAAGACCCTCTCTGCTTGGAAAAGGCCTCTTGCTCTGTGGCTGACAGTTCAGGTCTCTTTAGCTCAACTCTGCTTGTTCCCTCCAAAAAAATTCTCTTTTATTCAAATTTGACAAAATAATTACTGTTACCATTTGGCTTTGAATGACTCAATTATGGCTGCAGTCACTTGGTTTAGTAATTACTAAAATTATGGTTTGGGCTTAAAGCCAGTTTTGTCTTCCCTCCCTTCTCCATGGAAGAAGGGAGAGGCACTTTTATAGGGAAACAGATCATCATTCAGGAGCCAGGTTGTAACAATTCATTTTAAATGACCTCAGTCTATGGGAAGATAAAACTGAACAGCCTGGCTGAGAATAGGGCTACATTTTTTCCTTGCTCTTTAAGAAACCTGGCACCCTGATACCATATGCTTGATTTTCATGGATAATACCAGTCTTCGCGAAGAAGCAAAAGGTATATTTTTCCTTTTGCTCTTGCTCTTATGCTAACCATGTTAGAATTTGTTATTCACTGGCTATTATTTAATCTATGGTGTTTTGGTTTAATGAAAGCAAAAATTCTGGGTTCTTAACACGTTCCCAGGTTGGTTTTGGAAAGAAAAAAACCTTGGGGAGGCATGTAGATTTTTGAAATTTTGAGGGCATAGTTTTATGTGGTTTGGAAGGTTTATCAGAGTTTTATTGCTGAGTTTGCTGAGGATATGATAGATAATGTTTTGTCATGTAACGAACACTCAAGAGTTTCAAATTCTTGCTGTCATTTTTATTGTATGTAACCTTGGTTACATCACTTTATTTTAATAATCTTGGTTTCTTTATCTCTAAATGAAAACTAATCCAAGATATTTCCCTCATAGAGTGTTTGAAGACTCAGATGAAGTACCACAAAGTTAATTAATTAAATGAAATAAGCAAAAAAACAAATGCAATCAATAGAAAATAGTTAAATACATGATAACTATTAATCCAACTATATCAATAATTACTTGAAATGTGAAGGGTCTAAATACACCAATAAAAGACAGAGACTATCAGACTAGTTAAAAAATGAGACCCATTCTACAAGAAATCCAATTTAAATACAAAGATTTAGACTAAAAGTAAAAGGATGGAGAATGATATACCATGCTAACACTAACCAAAGATAGCTAAAGTAGCTATATTAAATTTAAACAATCCAGATTGCAGAACAAGAAAAATTATCAGAGATAAAGAGGGATATTATATAATGATAAGGGGTAAACTCTTCAATAAGACAAGTATTTAACAACAAAGCATAAAAATACATGAAGTAAAAACACATAGAACTGCAAGGAGAAAAAGAAGAATGTACTATTATAGTTGGAAACTTCAATATCACTTTTCTTTCAGTAATTGATAGATCAGACAGGCAGAAAATTGGTAAGGTTATGTCTGACCTAAGCCACACTATCAATCAACTTGATCTAATTGATATTTATAGATGCTGCATCCAATAACAGCAGATTGTACATTCTCCCCAACTCACATGGAATATTCAACAAGATAAACCATACTCTGACCCATAAAACACACCTTAACAAATTTAAAGGTATAGAGATCAAAGAATGCGTGCTCTCAGACCACAACGCACTTGAACTAGAAATCAATAACAATAAGATAACTCATTTTCCAAATACGTGGACAATGAGGAATCACAAGGAACATAGAACAGGAACAAAGCATTCACCCAGGCAGTTGTAGTTCCTGTTTTCTTTTGTGTGTTGGTAAAGGGGGCGCTTGGTGAGAGAAGCCATATTCTGTTATTAGATAAAAAGAAGAAAATACCTAGTTTGGGCTGAAGTTTCATTGCGCTCCCTGAAATTTAAGTTAGTAAGAATTTTTTTTTGTATCCTTTTGCAGAAACTGACTTTGTCCACGAATATAGGTAATCCTTTTTATTTGCGGATTCTGTATTTATAATCTGTCCACATCCTTGAATTTATTTGTAACCTCCAAATCAATGATTGTGACATTTTCATGGTCATCTATGGGCATGTGCAGAGTGGCAAAAATTTGACTCACCAGGATACATATTCACAGCTGAGGTAGAACAAGGTGACATTCTGCCTTCTTGTTTCAGCTCTCATACTGTAAACAAGTGTTCTTTCCATGGTCTCTTCATTCAGTGTGACAGGTCCCCCACCAGGTCATTTAAGGGCATATGTCTGCTGCCTTATCCCTGAAGGCTGGGCAGTGAGCCAAGACCATGGTGCCCAGCCAAGAAGCAGGTGTTTCTGAGAACCCAACATCCCAGAGAGTATCTGAGAACCTATTGAGAAAGACAGTCTCCTCACTCAAACACAGCAGGCAAAGAGCCAGAAAATTAGCTTGAAAGAAGTTTAGAGATGGGTGGGGCCCCAGATCTCTAGAGCTGTCCTGCCACCATCCAGGAGTGCCCTGTATGTAACTCATCTACTCACCAAGCTGGACTTACCCAACTTACACTTTGGTCTCTGAGCTCCTTTCAAGTTTGAGGGGAGGAGAGGAAGTAAAGTCCCATGTTTTTCTCATAACAAGTTAGTGCCATGTATTTTTTGCATATTTATGCTTTGTTGTTAAATATTTTGCTCTTTCAAATGACCTCCAAATAGCTCTGAAATGCTGTCTTGTTTTCCTAAGTGCAAGAGAAACCACAATGTGCCTTCACAGAAAACACGTGTGTTTGATGAAGTTAGTCCAGGCATGAGTTATAGTGCTACCGGCTGTGAGTTCAATGTTAATGAATCAACAATATATATAAAACAAAATTTCTTGAAACAGTCACAGATAAAACAAGGTATATATTGTTCTATTGATGAAAATGTTACAGAGGCCCAAGGGAACCTAACCCCATATTTCCCCTAGGAGCAATGGTTCAGTAGTTGCTTAATTCAGTTTTTGTGGTGACATTATAGAACATAACTACCATGAATAATAAGAACCAACAGAAAGTACAGTTGTTGATGCCTGCTATGTACTAGACATGGACTTTGTGCTACGTATAGAAAAATTATTAAACAAGTACATATGAGACCTTCCTACATGCCTGACTTATTCTAAGCAATGAGGACACAGTGGTGTATAAACCAAAGGCTCTATCCTTCTTTCCTCAGGAAGCTTATATTCTAGTAAAGGCAGAGAAAAATTAGATACATAATTGGTGGTGATAAGTGCTATGAAGGAAAATTCCATATTCTGGTACATAGATTAATTAAATAAAATACAGAGAAGTTAACTAAGTTGCCTATGAAAAATAAATACAAATGAATGATGTCAAAATCCAAGGTTAGATTTTTCTGGCTTCAAAGTTCATGCTCTTTCAACTATTTTGCACTTGATATTTCTCATGAATTCACATGCTATAGCTTTGTGGTAGGAAAACTGCTCCAGCTCCAGTAGGGAAAACTATCTCAAAAGACAATAATTTTATGCTTTAGAGTAGTAGTTTTCAACTGGGGGCAATTCTTTCCTGCCAGGTCGTTTGACAATATCTGAAGACATTTTTTTGTTGTCATACTGGGGTGGAGGAAGTACTAATGACATGTAGTGGGTAGAGAATAGGGATGGTACTTCAGAATCTACTGTACATAGAAAAGAATTATCTGGCCTTAATATTGCTAAGGTGGAGAAACTCTGCTCTAAAGCTACATGACTTTAAAAAAGTCGGAAGAGCCAGACTTCCAAGTATCCAGCTAAGGACTCAAGTGGAAAAATGAAGAATCTGATCTCTTGGCTGTCAATGATTAGATTACTTATAAAACATCATCATGTCATTATTATCTTAAGATCTTCCTAAACCACTGGAAATATCTCACTTTGGATGCCAATGCATCAATCTCCCAACAACCTTTTCCCTTCTAAGCTGGTTCATAATTTAGGGAACTTAGGAATTGAAGAAGTAAAAATAAGAAAAGGAAAGGAAGAAAATGATGGAGGAAAAAAATGAAGAGACAGACTGAAATACAAACAGCTCAAAGAGAAACTTGGCCAACAGGCCTATAAAAAATTCTCAACATCACTAATCCTCAAGGAAATGCAAATCAAAACCACAATGAGATATCATCTCACCCTAGTTAGAGTGGCTATTACCAAAAAGTCAAAAAATAACAAATGCTAGTGAGGATGCAGAGAAAAGGGAGCTTTCATATACTGTTGGTAGGAATGTAAATTAGTACAGCCATTACGGAAATCAGTATGGCAGTTTTTCAAAAAACTAAAAATAGAACTACCATGTGATCCAGGAATCCCACTGCTGGGTATCTATCCAAAGAAATGGAAATCAGTATTTAAAAAAGAGGTCTGCACTCCCGTGTTTACTGCGGCACTACTCACAGTAGCCAAGATTTGGAATCAACAGATTAATGAATAGAGAAAATGTAGTATATATTCACAATGGACTATTACCCAGACATAAAAAAGAATAAAATCCTGTCATTTACAGCAACATGGATGAAACTAGAGATCATTATGTTAAGTGAAATAATCCAGACACAGAAAGAAGATATCACATGTTCTCAGTCATATGTGGAAGCTTAAATAATTGCTTTCATGAAGACAGAGAGTAGAATGATAATTACTAGAGGCTTGGAAGAATGTGGGTTGGAGGTTGGTGAAGAGGGATTGGTTAAAAGTTACAAACATTTGGGAGGTCGAGGTGGGTGGATCACGAGGTCAAGAGATCGAGACCATCCTGGTCAACATGGTGAAACCCTGTCTCTACTAAAAATACAAAAAATTAGCTGGGCATGGTGGCACGTGCCTGTAATCCCAGCTACTCAGGAGGCTGAGGCAGGAGAATTGCCTGAACCCAGGAGGCGGAGGTTGCGGTGAGCCGAGATTGCGCCATTGCACTCCAGCCTGGGTAACAAGAGCGAAACTCCAGCTCAAAAAAAAAAAAAAAAAAAACAGTTACAAACATGCAGTTAGATAGAAGGAATAATTCTAGGGTTAGAATAGCACAGTAGGATAACTATAGTTACAACAATATATTGTATATTTCAAAATAAGTAAATGTGAAATGTTCCCAACACAAAGAAATAATATTTGAGGTGATGAATACCCCAAATACCCTGATTTGATTATAGATTATATGCATGTATGAAAATATCACATTACCCCATAAGTATGTATTAATTACTATGTATGAATAAAAAGCAGACTCTGCACTATCCCCCCCATTATGATTTTCCTTTTGTTTTTCCCTCTCATTCTCCTTAATCCTCTCCTTCTTTCTCCTACTCCACTCCTTCTTCCTTTCTTTGAACAGATATTTATAGAGTATTTTTTTACTGGGCTAGGCACTGTCTACAGGGGACAAGCTCCTGAGTGCACTTTATTACTAATGAGTACTGTATTTTACAAAGTATTTTTATCACCTATTATCTCGTTTGAACCTTTCTACAAGCTTCATTTCACCCAGAAGTAAGCTGAGGTTCAGGGAGCATATGTGTACGTGCTGGGGGTACTGCTGGAACAAAAACTCATTTCTGTATGTTCTTTCCTCTACATACTGCTGACAGAGGTATGAAGATATGTGGTTCTATATTGCCTAAAAGTTACAGGGGTAGCAGAATTGGTATTAATTTTGGGTTCAAAAAATCACGTAAAACATTTTTTATAAAAGACGCACTGTCTTGAGCACTCTCAATGAAGCACACTAAAATTAACATTAAAATGTCTGTGCTTCGAACTGTTACTTGATGGCAAACTCTAACACAGAGTAGCTCATATAATCCCTCCAAATATCCTGTGAGTTAAATTGGTTTCATTCTGGATCTGACAGAGGTTGAATACCTGGGTAAGTATGACTAAATTTCAAGGGAGCTTATGAGTCATAAAAGCAATAGAAAAGAAAAATGTCCTATTTTCAGTGACCTTCCAGTTGTGTTGTTTGTATTAACTGGTATTTAGTCAAAAAATAATCAACATGTTTGTATCATTTTCAGTCCAAAATATTGGTAAACAACCAACCAAGATGTTGATTAACCCACCTTGCATACATGCTAACAGGTTTATTCATATCTTTCACTTAAAAAGAAAGTGACAATTTTCTGATTAAATAATTTAAATCCAAATATTAATATGACACCAGCAACTTTTACTTTAGAGAATTCATTCATCAGGAAAAATGATATTCCACCAAGCACTCTTGCTCTCTTCTGAATGGACTGCTGATTAGAATCTTGGCTCTGATTGGTCTACCAAAACATTAGAGTTCTGACAACCTCTAAGTTATAGATTTGAATCTCATTTTATTCAGGATTGCATCTTAAAGGCACTTGGGACAGTGCTGGGAAACAAAATATGCCAAGCTTCATGGAAAATGTGGAGCTCTCTCTTTGCCTAGACCACAGCAGAACTTGCCCTGTGTTCTAAATTCTGTCTCTAAGGCAAACAAAACAGAGGAGATCCACTACCAAATAAATCCAGCATGCTAAGGCTCAAATGACTGTGGATATCTGCAAATCCTCCAGGAGGTAAATTTGCTAAATAATGTAATTAAAAAAAAATAAAAATAAAAAACTAGAAGTAGATTCCATGGAAAAAAATGTCTAGATAATAATAAGTCAAACTAAATGAAAAATATTAATATTAAAAATGTGAACAATTTTTTATCAAACATACCAGCCCAAAATGCTCAAAATGTGTAGACTAGGATTTCAAGATGCATTTTATGGGATATATGATTTTATTTTTAGTTTTTTAATTAGAAAAAAATACATGTGAATGGTTTAAAAAATTACATTGTGAGTATAAGTTGGAAACTCTTTGTAGCCTTTGTTTTCCTGTCCTTACATCAAATTCAACTACCTATATCTTTTGTATAGCTGTCCAGAAATTTTCTGTGTATATCCAAACTTGTGCTGTGTATATCTTTTTTGAATTAAAATTTTAATTAAATATTAACTAACACAAAGTATGTGTAACAGATATAAGTTTTAAATAGTAACAATAAAGTAAATGCATAGTACCCACCCCCTAGGCTAAGGAATAGAGTACACCTACTATCTTTAAAGACCTCTACCTGTCTCTTCTTGATGGCATTTATCTTCCTCTCTAACACCTGGTGGGAAAACACTATCTTCATTTCAGGGTTCATCAATTCCATTGCTTTCTTTACAAATAGTTTTGCCCCATAAGAATGTCCACCTAAATTTTATAATATTTATTATTTGAAAATTTACATAATGAAATTCTATTTTATTCATTATTTTACTTGGTGATTTTATTTTTATATTGAATTTCATTGATGTTTTCTTCTTTAATTCCATTGTGTCTCTTTTCACAAGTTTGTATGTAGCCCATTTCTATTATTTTAGTGGTAATTGTAGACATTTTAATATACATATTTAATTGTGTCTAAATTTAATACATCTTTTAAGCTGTCTTCATAATAAAATAAAAACTTTAAAATGTTTTGAGTTCAATTACTCACCTTCCAAGTTTTATTTTTTAATTAGTGCTTTATTTTCATTTTAATCCTACTATATAGACATTTATAATATTGTCTTACACATGTTTTGCTTAGATTGATCCATATCTTTACCATTTTTGTTTACCATTTGTCTTTTACCTCATAAATTCCTTCCGTAGTCATTTTTGAATAATTTCCTTCTGAACTACATCTTTCACATGTTCTTTTAAGAAGGGTTCGTTGGTCTTTAACTTTTTGGGGGCTTAGTTTCTCACAAATCTCTTTCTCTCAAAATTCAAATTTTGACCTAATCCTTGAAAGGAACTTTCATTGAATATGTATTTCCAGGATGACAAGTTTGCTTTAATCAGTACTTTGAAGATATATTCTTTTTGGTTTGATTTATGTAATTACAACCAGGCAGTCACTTTATCTTTGGTGCACACCAGTTCTACTTTGATCTATTTTAAAGGGGATTTCTTTTTAGTTATTATACTTGGAATTTATCGTAATTCTGAAACAGATGATTTACATATTTTATACATTCTGGAAAGTTGCTAAATATATCTGTTTGAATATCATGTTTTCTTCATTTTTTCTATTATTTCCTAAAAATCTTAAACAGTCTCACTTAAGTTTTTCTTTAAATTATCTTCCAAATTTCCATCTCTTTTTCTCTCTGTGCTGCATTCTCTGAATTCTTTCAGATCTCCATCTTAATGCACTAATAATGCTCTTCATCTATGTTTATTTTGTTGTTTATTTTATCCATTCATTTTGAAATTTTAATGTTTATATTTTTATTTCTTGAAATCCTATCTAGTTATGTTTCAAATCTCTTTTGTCATATTTTATAGACTCTTTTATTGGTAATACTTTCAAAACACCTTTAATTGATTGAATATATTCAGTGTATTATTTTCTAATTCTTTTCAGAGTCAAATTTGCTTGGTTATTTCTGTGGACATAGACATATGATGACCAATTTTTGGTTTGTTGGTGATTTTTGATTGCAAACTAATTTATAGGAAATGTGTCATGAGACTTGGCTTTAAGTTGCATTCCTGCAGAGAAAATTTGGGTTTGCCTCTACCAGTTGCCTGGGATCAGTGTGGAACTCAATGTAAATTATTCTCTTGAGATTTTTAAGAAAACTGATTGTTTAAACTTCATCTGCTAACACAATTACTTGTTTGTAGTAATAGCTGTTCTAATATTTCTTGTTGACTCTTTTGTGGGTTTTTCTTTCCTAATTCACCTTTTGGGAGTCTGTAAACAGTTGGACACACAGATTTAGGGAGGGGTTTTCTATTAAATATTTAACCTTCAACAGAGTGTATTCTTTGTCTCTGATCATCTGCAACTGTAAGTTCTATCAAAATTAAAGCTCAAGAACACCAGATATGGGTAACTAGCATTATTAGAACTCACTTCCTTTTCTGGATTTCTATTTATCTCTAGTTCTTTTTTTTTTTTTTTTTTTTTTTGAGACAGAGTCTTGCACTGTTGCCCAGGCTGTAGTGCAGTGGTGCAATCTCAGCTCACTGCAATCTCCACCTTCTGGGTTCAAGCAATTCTCCTGTCTCAGTCTCCCAAGTAGCTGGGACTACAGGCATTCACCACCACACTCAGCTAATTTTTTTGTATTTTTAGTAGAGATGGGGTTTCACCTTGTTGGCCAGAATGATCTCGATCTCCTGACCTCGTGATCTGCCCGCCTCAGCCTCCCAAAGTGCTGGGATTACAGGTGTGAGCCACTCTAGTTCTTTAATATCTGGCAATTTTGCTTATTTTCTCTCAACTTAGCATACACATATGTGCACGCACACACACTCTCTCACACACACATATGTATGTACACATATGTATATTTGTGTGTGTATATATACATATGTATATTTGTGTATATATATATGTATATATGTGTGTATATATGCATAATTTTTGCTAGCATTATTTTGTTATTCCTAATGGGAAAATTTTTCAAGTTTTTAGTTCACAATACTAACAGAAATACATGCTTACTGTCTAAGAGTTTATGACAGTCTTTCATACTTCTATATAAACTTTTCATTTTTAAATGTATTCAGCAATCTTCTTGTATTAACATGTACTTTGCCTCATGTTTTAAATGGCTGATATATTAAATACTGTGAATGAAATATCATTTATTTAACAAGTCCCCTACTGATGGATATTTAAGTTATTTTCAGTTTCTTATTACAAAAAAAAGTCAACCTATGTATCTGTGTGCATGTGTGCATGTGTGTATATGTATATATATATATATGGAGCTTTTATATATATACATACATATGTGTGTGTATAAAAATTCCATATATATGTGTGTGTGTATATATATAAAAGTTCCATACACACACACACATATAGGATACATATATATATGGAACATATATATGGATATATATGGAACATACATATGGACATATATATGGAACTTTTATATATACACACACACATGCACACACATATATATGGAACTTTTATATATATATACACACACACACATACACATAGGTTCTAATACCTAGATTAAATTTATAGAATTAGAATTGCTAAGTCAAAGAATATAGTACTTAAATTTTGATGTTTATTTCTAATTTACTTTTCAGAGTTTGCAACAACTAATTTGAGAGACAAAAAGAAAATCTGTGCCTGTATCCCCATTGCCTTATCTACATTGGGTTTTATGAGCACATTATTATTAATTTGAGGAACAGTTTGTTTCTTAACTTTATTCTAGCATTTATTCCATGGAGATAAAAGATATTTTGGAAATGAATGAAGTGCTTTTAAAAGACTTTTTTTTATGGCAAGTGAGGAATTGATTTGAGCCAATTTTTCTCATATTCAACTGTGAAATATAATCCAATATTATGGCAATGTCATTAGATCTCTCATCTGACTGTGATTGTCCTAATTGTTTGGAGGGGCTTCAGAATGAGTCTGATTGGAACCCCTGTTGCAATGAGAGTGGTAATGGCTCTTTACATTCAAGATCAAGGAAGAAATCCATGCTTTCTTGTAGCGTGCAGTGCTTTCCTTCTCAGTGCTGTCCCATCAAGCCAGAGAGTGATAACAAAGAAGACTCAGCAGTTCTTCCCTCAGACAAGGAAAGCTATGTGGGGTCTTCTCAAAACAATCATCTCATTCTGAGCCTTGAGGATATCAAAAGAAAACTCAAGCCAGTGAGAGAATGGACTATCCAAGAGTTACTGAGGGAGTTTGGGGATAGTGGGAAGTTCCAACCAAACTCCATGTCCCTGGGCTACTTTAGAGATCAGGTGGTTTTAAAGTTCAGAAGAGCTCTGTATTATTCTGGAATTTGGGTGATGCATGTTCAAGGCTACAAACCTCAACAGCACTTTACGGCTAATTACTTTAAAAGAAACCCTGGTTGCCTACACCGGCTGGTTCCCTGGCTGAAACGGGAACTAACAGCTGTTTATGGAGATTATGGCTACACAGTAAAGAATATTCTAACCACCATCCTCCATCACATGACAAAATATGACTTGGACAGTGAGTCTTTTATTAACTTCCTAGAACCTTATCTCTTGCAATACACCCACCATTTCCTACATGAATTTATTAGTTTTGTTCATTCTCCTTACAACATGGAGACCTATGACCAGCGAGCCATCTATCAATGTTCTGCTGCTTCACCATATGTAAGAAAGAAGCCCATTGCATCAGCTCCTATTTCACCTTTGCCTAAGGATCACACTCTACTGATATCTCAACATAATACAAAGCAGCCTAAAAACACCCAAGGTCAATGGAATAAAGAGGAGAGGCCCCTGTCAGGCTCGAAACAGTTTCCAAATAGTAACTCTTTCTTGAAGAAATCTGAAATCCCACCGGTCTATAATAAAACAGTAAGCAAAACCTATGGTGGAATCAAAGACGATGCCGAATCAGGCGACCACAAAAGCATCGTTTCTACAAATAATATACTCCAGAAAGGGGCTACTCCAAGGGAAAGGTACCCAGGCTTACTGAATTGCAAAAAAAAAGTTCAAGAGAAAAAGACAGAAGGAATAAATTTGTTTCCTGATCATGTCCATGATCTGGGAAAGAGTGACACAACTGCACACCCCTTCGGTACCCCAGCAATTTCTAATCAGGTGCAACCACAGAAATATAGTTTAAGGGAAAGAAGGGGTTTGAACCTTGGCCAGAAGATAAACTTTCAGAAAAAAGAAGAAAATAGCAAATACTCAGATTCTTCACCAAAGACCTTTCAAAGATTGTCCAGAGAAAGATCCTTGAAAAGTTGCAAATCTATAGAGAGAGACCCCTCTTGGAGTAGCATTTCAGAAAATGCCTTTTCTCCTAAGAGAGATGGCAGGAAACTGAGTTCTTTGAGAAAAAAGAGATTGAAGTTTAGACAATCCTCCCAGTTTGTAGAAATTGGTTCACATTCCAGTAGAAGAATCCAAAGACGATCAAGGTCCAGTACTCACAGATCCAAATCCTGGTGTGTTGGATCTAGAAAGAGAAATATAAGCAGAGAATCGAGTAATCTGTCTCTGAGAGGAAGTCACAGATGTGAACACTTCCCCCAGAATATATGCTACAAGCCCTCAAAAGAAAAACATGCACACGGCAATGAATCAAACTATGGGAGGCCATCTTCAACTATAATCCAATATGTGAAGCTTTCTTCAACTGCTGGAAAGAGACCCAAGTGTCCTTCTAAAAGTGAACGTGCTTCCCAAGCAGGAAGACACTGTAACAGTCCCACATGCCTACAGCTCCAGGAACACAGACCCCCAAGTAAACAGGAGATAAAGCAAGAAACTACATTTCCTAGAGCTAGAAGAACTAGAGCAGTTAGGAACAGAAAAACCAAATGCCATTATTCAGACATACACACCACAGAGGACATCAGTGATGAACTGAGCAATGTGGATGATATAAGACAAATGAGTGGACTTTCTGAATGTGCACCATCCTGCAGGAGGCAAATTCACCAAAAACAGCATTTGAATCTTTAGAATATTCACTGGGTCAAGAAAGAATACAAAGGAGACATAGTATCAGAAACATAGGTGCAAATTATTTTAAAAGGCAAATCAGTCTACTAAACTGCCACTAAGCTAGTCTAGATTATATTCATATTTTCAAAGAGTATGAATATAATCTAAAAATATTACTGAAAAGATTTATCACATTATTTCATAGCTGAAAGTAAAAGCCTGGTTATTAAATTTAAAGTTCATTTTGGAGACAAATGTAAATCATTAAATTAGTCATATATGTAAATGCCTGCTTTTTTCTTATGAACTAAATTATTATTTGACTTATTTTTTTGTTTCTAGATTTAACTGTAAAGATTGACTATTCAAAGTTCCAAACACCCTGAAGACTATGCTAACAATAGAAGTATGAGTTTCCTAACACAAATTATGCATAAGTATGTTACTAAACATATGTGTTATTGTATTAGTTCATTCTCACACTGCTATAAAGAACTGCCTGAGACTGGATAATTTATAAAGGAAAGCGGTTGAATTGATCACAAATCAGCACAGCTCATGAGGCCTCAGGAAACTTTCAATGACGGCAGAAGGGGAAGCAAATACATCCTTCTTCACATGGCGGCAGGAGAGAGAAGTGCAGAGCCAAGGTGGGGAATGCCCCTTATAAAACCATCAGATCTCATGAGAATTCACTCACTATCATGAGAACAGCATGTGGACACTGCCCCCATAATCTAATCACCTCCCACGAGGTCCCTCCCCCAACATGTGGGAATTACAATTCAGATTACAATTCAAGATGAAATTTGGGTGGGGACACAGTCAGACCATATCAGTTATTTTTTAAATAATAATATATATTCAGGTCTGTTACATTTTAGGCCTAATGCATTTGTAGTCCCTGGAAAATAAAGGCAGGGTCACTGTCTTAAGGTATAGGCATTGCCTTAAAGTATTTCACAGCCTAGTTACCAAAGCAGATGTAAGTAAATGGGTAAAAATGAGCATCTGTGGAATTTTTGGCACCCCTTTTACTATGACTCTCTCTTGAAAACTGTACCTCCACATGCTCTGACAAGATATCTTCATTAGATGATGCCTTTTTTTTGTTTTGTTTTTAGATAATTCTGATTCTCCATTTATAGTACCATGGCTTAATGATGGTGGCTACCTAAGCCAAGCTAATCATAGTATTTTGCCCCTCTGGCCATACAATCTAGTATTTCCCTGGTATTTTTCAAACTGGTTCTGAGCAAAAGGGTCATTCTTTTTCCCTGTTAGCACATGATGAGAAATTTAAAGTTTAGATATTAAGTTGTTGCAAAAGTAATTGCAGTTTTTGCCATTAAAAGTAATGACAAAAATTACTTTTGCATCAACCTAATACTATCAAGAGCTGGATTTCTCAATATGAGAAAGTCAATTTGAGGTAAGACAGGAGAAAGCTAACAGAGTAAAGTGAGACAAGTCAGGCGAATAGATTCTTGGAAGTAGGACTTGGATCTTCTCAAATCCAAGCTGTCATTCTATCTTTTATGTGGTTGTATTATTTTAACCCTCCCTAAGTATTGTGTCAGTGCATTTCCTGTTTGCCTCCTTTATTAAATCAGGATTTTCATTCACTTTCAATCAAGCAAGTCACCGGGAATTGGCAGAATGGAAGTCTGCTGGAGAATGAACAGGGAGGAATAATTGTCTTGGGGAAGTTTCTGAAGACTTTTTGGAAGTCATATACGAGTATAGTCCTGAAGGGTGAGTAGGAGTTTACCAGGTAAATTTATTGGAAAGGGCTATCAAGAAAAAGGAGAGACTTGAAGAAAAGTAAGAAAAATGACATTTTCTAAAACTCCACTTTTAGTGTAGCTGGAAAATCCTGAGAGATACATTGAGAAGGGAGGCTGATGCCAAGCTGTAAACAGTTATGAAACAAGGCTGAGTCCACACCAGTCACAAAGCATCTAAAGTTAGCACAGGACTCAAAATTCCAATTTGTTATTTTTAAACAGTATTTTGTTTACTTTCGTAACTCTTTTGAAAAAGAATAAAGACATGTTCCTAAAGAAACATGTTCTTAGAAAACCCATGTAACAGACATATATGTGTTCCAGTATATTTAGTTGTAAATATTGCCATATTTCCTTTTCTTTGTTTGTATGTATACTTTATCAAGTTAGGTGAGCTTTCTACTATCAACCATTAGCTAAACCTTTCATGGTAGAGATTTATGGAAATATATGCAAAGTCCTGAAATTAAAAACAGGAAATCAATTATAGTAGTTCAGAACACCACAATTTAGCAGCAGTTTATAAAAAGAAAGTACAACTCTTATTGTGGTCAAAAGTATACTTATGAGCCAGTAATACTAGGTTGCATTCAAAGATGTAGAGAATTTCTCTTGGTAGAGAAAAGCAAAGTAGACATGTCAATGTCTTCAAATACACAAATGAATGTTCTCTAGAAGGTGTATTTTTCTAAATAATTTGGAAAGCAAATGTGGCTGCTTTTAAGGGTTAAATTTCAGGAAGGTGATTTCTGCGAAATCAAATAAAGCCTTTTTTATTACACTACTCATATGGTTCCTTTAAGAGTGGGCAAGAGGCCAGTGGAGAAAAGAAATTCTCATCCTTAGAAGTGTTCATGCTTGGCTGGATTCCAATAACGTGAAAAATTTGACTGGATGCTTTCTAAAAAAATTCCAAGACTCATTAAAGAGTCAAATAAATTTTCTAATGAATAAAAACTATCACACCCTTAAATATGGAAACAGCATTTCATGGATGGGAAAAATATATTTAATGATAAAACAGTAACAATAATGAGTATTGAAAGTTTACTATCTGTGATACACACACACACAGATACAAATTCAATGAGGCAGTACTTTAATTCACACTTTATCAATGAGGAAAGCTGGTAAATGTTGTGGTTTGAACTGAAACCTAGACGGCCCCAACTCGAGTGAATGGTCTTAAACCACAGCCTGGTACTACCTACTTTTTAGTTGTTTGTTGCCATTTTTATTTATGTATCTTTCACATCCTCTGGTAAACACATTCACAAACACTATGTCATTTTACTACTACAAAAACAGAGTAAGGTTGGTTTAATTACACTTATCTTTTCCACAAGGAAAATGAGCTTGAAACAGATTGTATCATCACAAGCAGCAGAGCTGAGAGTAACACTGTAGTTCTAACTGCCCATGCTTTACGTTTTTATAGCTTATTCTGGTTGACTGAGCTTTTCAAATCTAACTCAGAAATACTTACAACCATTGATCACCTGGTCCTCTCTGCTACTGAGAGTACTTTTTCATTCAAAATCCAGAATACTAACATCATCATACAGGATGAGGTGCCAAGGAGGCACTTCTATTTATTTATAAGGATAAAAACTAATTCCTCTTTCCCAAGTTCACCCTGAATTGTCCTTCTGATGCCAGTGGGTTCATCTCAGCCAGCTGCGCGGACGCAGGTGACTGATTTTCAATACATATGCCTCAGTTCACACAATATCTTCTATGGCATGTGGGTCAGCTGAAACCTTGGAGATCCGGGGCCAGTTTTTATCTCTGTCCTTGACTTCCTAGTGCTCTTTGGAGTGATACTCTTTAAGGTATATTTTATGTGTCTAATAAAAAGCAGGTAAGGAGAAATGAGATGTCTGAAGATACTTGAAAGTCATTGTCAGGAGTGAATATAAAAAGAATGAATTATTAATACTTAGAGCTTTCCATTGTGCATCTTTTAACTAATGAGAATTTATCAATCCCCACAGATACATCTTAGAAAAGGCCTTCCACCTGTGCACATTGGAATGCTTACAGTATCCTCCTAACTTCTTTCTCTGACTCTGGGCTCTCTTTCTCCAGGTAATCATCAACACTGCTACTGTCATTCTAATATTACACATTTATTTATGTAATTTGCCTGCCTAAAATTCTTCATTGGTTCCCTGTTGCATTGAGAACCCTTTAGCTTCAATCCATTCCTCTATCCATTTGTCCTGGTAGACACACAAGCACAGACATGCATACATATATATGATGCATAAGAACACACCATTATCTGCACACATCATTTCTTATCAATAAAATAGGTTATAACTTCCTTGTCTTATAGACAAAATGCATTTCTGTCACAATGCTTACTCCAGTGTCTTCCATATTGTTCAATAAACATATTTTCTCTAATTGGTTTGGTATTATTGAACTGTATGATATTGGATAAGCTCACTTCTCAGCAATTCAGTTATATCCTCAGTTAAATGTAATTGGTTCAGTCCCTTTTTGAACCACTGATCTGATGTTCTGTAAAACAATGCCACTGACTTGTGTCTGAGCCTTCCTCATCCTTCTCTTAGCCAGTGGCTTTGACTAGGCTCAACTTTCACCCTCATTTGGAAGTTTTTATCACATTATTGAGGTCTATAGTGGATTTTAAGTGGTTTACCGGCCTGTAATACAATTTAGAAACACTCTGCTAGAGGATCTCTAGACTTCTTTCCATTTTGAATATGCTATAAATCTTCGATTTTTGATTTAATTAAGTTAGTCACAACAAAGTGACTATTGAGCTACTGGGAGCATTTTACAATTAAGAATTGATAAAAATTTTGTCACATTATTAAGTGCTCCAAAGTAAAATTTTAGAACATTGTATGGAAATACTGTCACATGCAGCTTCATCTCATTGGCATATAGTTTATTAATGTAAATTATAAAGTATCTGAATATAGATAGCTTCAACAGTTTCAGTTATGTTCAAAGTATAAATAAAGCTGCATAGTGGGTTGACAGGTATACTTTTATATCAGGCTTCATAACAAATATGTTATAAATATTATTTTGTGTATTAAATATTATATTAAAACATGTTTTGAAATATGAGGATTATGCATATATACTTATTATTTATATATACTTATAACTCAGAAGAATAGGTACATAAATGCAGGGCAGTGATTAATCACTCCCGTGCTTAACCCTTCAATACTTTCCCAGTCTCTACTACGGCAGATCCTTTGCTTTTTTTCCTTTTTAATTCCAAATTCAACCATACCAGTAGCAAGTCAGTTTCTGAATCAGGCCAGGCCATTGCCCATCTTCATGCTAACTTCTTAGCTTAGAAAGTTGTTGCTCCACCGTTGTTTAGAGAACACTTTCAGAATCCATTTAAGGGACACCATCTTTCTGAAGTTTTCATATTTTCTCAACTGTCAAGCTGTTAGAAGTGAACAATTGCTTTCTTTGTGCCCTTACGCTTATTTTCTTTCTTTTTCTTTTCTTTCTTTCTTTCTCTTCCTTTCTTTCCTTCCTTCTTTCTTTCTCTTCCTTTCTTTCCTTCCTTCTTTCTCTTTCTTTCTTTTCTTTCTTTCTTTCTTTTTCTTTTTTTCTCTTTCTTTCTTTTCTTCTTTTTTAAATTGAGATACAGTCTCATCCTGTCTTCCATGCCGGAATGTAGTGATGTGAGCACAGTTCACTGCAGCCTCGTCCTCCTGGGCTTAAGTGATTTTCCTGCCTCAGCCTCCCAAGTAGCTGGAACTATAGGAACATGCCACAACACCTAGCTAATTTTTGTGTTTTTGGTTTTTTGGTTTTTTTGTTTTTTGTTTTTTTTTTTTTGCAGCGATGGGGTTTCACCATGTTGCCCAGGCTAGTCTTGAACTTCTGGGCTCAAATAATTTCTCTGCTTTGGTTTCCCAAAGTGCTGGGATTTCAGACACGAGTCACCATGTCCAGCCTGTGCCGTTGAGCTTCTATTTTAAAACCAAAAATACTTATTTTGTCATTTTTATCTTACATGTCTGAGTTCACTCTCCTTATACCTCTCCCTTAAGCATGAGGACTTCTTCAAGAAAAGGACCAGCCGAGCATGTAGTAAGTGCTTAGTTAAGGCTGACCAAAAAATGGATGATGAAGGATATAGAACAAAATTTTGGATGTGAATTGAATAGGATCAGTGATTGTGGGAGGTATCATGAGGAAACAGTGACTTGAGAAGGATCCTTGATCCATTTCAATCACTCTTCTGCATTAGAACCTAAAAGTCAATCAACTGTGCCCAGGCAAAGTAAAGCCCAAGGAGATCCTAAGAATGCCAATAGATAGATGATCACTTATATGTTAATATGAAAGCCTTTCTGTACTATATCAAAAGATACTTGTTAGTTGATAGAAATTCAGAATCATGGGCCCTAAACCAAACCAGAAACTGAATTTTAATATTATCCCCTGGTGATTTATATGCAGAATATTTTGAGAAGCACTTCTTTAAAAGAACAGTTTTAGGACTGAATGCCAGTCATAAATTATTATTCTACCAAAATTTCTGAATACAATTTTGTTATCATGTTGTAGCCGAAAATGGTGACTATAATAAATAAGATTTCAGGTCAAACAAAAATTTGAGGTTGACAGTAGTATAAATAGAATATAACTAACGAATTTAAATAGTTGTTCCTTATTTATTATTCCTCGAATGAGTTTATTTTTAGAAGAAAACATATGTACACTCTGTAACTTTTACATTATATGTGTAAAAATGGATGGACTAGTCCATACATGAAACACACATGAACGCATATGCCGAGGCAGAAATGCATTGGTAGAGTATGTTTATGAAGTCCATTAAGATTTTGTAAAGTATTTAGGGAAGTAGAATAGCATAGTGGCTAAAAGCGTAGACTCCAGTGATAAACTGCCCGGAGTTAAATCCTTACTCTGTGCTTATTAACCAGATGACCTCGGTCAAGTTTTGGAACCTCCATTGCTCAATTTCCTCACCTATAGAATAGAGATAACATTCCAAAGGGTGGTTATGAGGGTTCAATAAAATTTAAAATTCTTAAAACACTGCCTGGCACATAGTGGTAGATATATATATACACACACGTATATACATTTATATGTCGGGGGGAGGGGGGAGAGCGAGAAAGAGCATAAGCAAGCTATTATTACTATTGTCATTATTAAAGGTTTAGCATATGAGAAAACACAGGTTGGTCCAAACACAAGAATCAGCTCACCACAAATTAAGTGTATTAATTGAGTGTATTAATCAGAATTCTCCAGACGAGAAAAAAACAGTAGGATATACATGGATATAGATGAGGAAATTTATTATGAGAATTAGCTCATAGAATTTTGAAGGCTGACAAGTCTCACAGTGTGCCATTTGCAAGTGGGAAACCCAGGAAAGTCAGTGGTATAGTTCAGTCCAACTTCAAAGGCCTGAGAACCAGATGATGGTATAACTCCCCGTCCCAAGCCAAAAGCCTGAGAATGGGAGAGTGGGTGCTCGTGTAAGTCTTAGAGTCCAAAGGCCCAAGAACCAGGACATCCTGTGGCCAAGGGCAAGGGATGATGGATGTCCCAGGCCAAGGAGGGGAGAGAATTTTCCCTTTCTCTGCCTTTTTGTTGTGTTCCAGCCTCAACAGATTGGATGATGCCTGCTCACACTGGTAAAGTGGGTCTTCTTACTCAGTCTATCAAGTCAAATGTTAATCTCTTCTTTTGGCCCCCACCTGGCCCCCAGAAATCAGCAATCTGGGCATCCCTTAGACCATTCAAGGTGACACTACAATTTACCATCACAAAGAGTCACAGAAAAGAGAAGGGCAAATGGGAAATTGTGAAGTAATGAGCATGACTGGAGCTCAGAGCACGAACAAGGAAATGAAAGACAATCAGGAGAGTCAGGCTACCTTAAAGGACACAGATGCAGAGAAGAGGAAGAAATTAGAAAATAGGAGCCTATACAATGTACCAGGAACAGTGACATCAGCCTTTAAATATATTAGCTGGTTTACTCTTCAACTCACTGATGAGATCTGTATTGTTTACTTCATATGTTAAATGTCAAAACTCAGATGCACAAAAACTAAATGAAATATCTGAGATACAAAAACAGTGGGCTGGGCACTGTGGCTCATGTCTGTCATTCTAGGACTTTGGGAGGCCAAGGTGGGTGGATCACTTTAGTCCAGGAGTTCAAGACTAGCCTGGACAACACAGGGAAACCCCATCTCTACAAAAATTCAAAAACTAGCTGTGTGTGATTGCACACACCTGTAAGTCCCAGCTACTATCGAGGCTGAGGTGGGAGGAGGATTGCTTGAGCTTGGGAGGTCAAGCCTGCAGTGAACCATGAGCATGCCACTGCACTCCAGCCGGGGTGACAGAGCAACACCTTGACTCCCAATTACCTAAAAATGAAAGGTGACAGAGCTTGACTTAAACATAGGACTTATTAGATTTTACAGTCTTATATCTCACACTTATCTAAGTAAATCATTTTTTGTAACAAGCCAGTGGGTAATGGATTAATCCTTTCTGACATGACTAACCTCTTTTAGTAAAATGAAGGTGATGAGGATGAGGAGGAAGATCATGGTGAGCAACACTGCTGTAGTGCTTACTCTGTGTCCGGCACTATTCTGAACAAATTGCTTGTGTTACCTCTTTTAATCCTACCAAGAACTCTATAAGATGGGTATACTATTATGATCATAATTCCTGTTTTATAGATAAAAATATCAAGACACTGAGGACTTAAGAAATGTGCCCTAGGTAACATGGGTAATAATGGAGGAAGAAAGAGAGAGGAGGAAACCAGCAATGAGTGAGGATATACAATGTGCCAGGAACAGTGACATCAGCCTTTAAATATATTAGCTGGTTTAATCTCCTGGGCTCTGACCCCAAACAGTATACAGCCAGTTCCCTGCTCTTTACCATCAAACTGTTCTGCTTCCTTGTAAAACAACAACAATAACAAAATGTTGGTGGAGAGGCAATGAATTCATGTTTTTGAGGATCTATTGTGTATTAGAGCGCAGCCCCCCATATTTAATTCTAATCACTAAAAAGTGAGGTGAAAGGTTTTGATGTGAGACTTTAGATAACTGGGAAACAAAATGGGTCATATGAATGGGAGAAATAGAAGGCCCTGAAAATATCCATGTTTCAGTTGAATTTGAATTAAGAAAAAATGAAACTCTTTACCAGGACTCACCAAAATGGTTCTGTAAAGGGCCAGATAATAAATATTTTAAGCTTTGGGAAAATGCACTTCTGTCACAACTTGCCACCTCTGCTGTTGTAGCATGAAAACGGCCAGAGATGATACATAACGGAAAGGGTTTAGCTTAATTCTAATAAAACTGTATTTATAAAACAGGTAAATAGTTTTCAGACCCCTGTTCCTAATCTTCAGGTAATTAAAAGAACATGACGCTTTTCTTTGATGGTTACCAGGCAGTAGGATTCATGAGAAAGGAAATACGGTGTTATTTAGGATTCTGTTTCTTTTTTTTTTTTTTTTTTGAGACGGAGTTTTGCTCTTGTTACCCAGGCTGGAGTGCAATGGCGCGATCTCGGCTCACCGCAACCTCCGCCTCCTGGGTTCAGGCAATTCTCCTGCCTCAGCCTCCTGAGTAGCTGGGATTACAGGCACGCACCACCGTGCCCAGCTAATTTTTTTTTTTTGTATTAGTAGAGACGGGGTTTCACAATGTTGACCAGGATGGTCTCGATCTCTCGACCTCGTGATCCACCCACCTCGGCCTCCCAAAGTGCTGGGATAATAGGCGTGAGCCACCGCGCCCGGCCAGGATTCTGTTTCTTAAGAGTTGAAGTCACACTGATGAAACCTGAAGAGTTGCTGAAATACATAAGAGTAGAGCTACAAAGGGCTGACTCTGCCAGTGATCTATTTTTGGAAAGGCAAAATAGTTTAAGGGATGCAGATGCTTTGCTTTATGCCCGAAGTTACAGGTAGAGCATGAATCATTCCACCAGCAATAAACCCTGGAGAAGATCTTAAAATTATGAAAACAAGGCAAAGGTTTTCTTCAAAAATAGCTTCTAAAGTGAGGTGTCAGAATGAGATCACAAATTGTATCCTCCACTTTTTTCTTCTCTGCTTCTCATCCTACTACCAGGGTTGTATGCTACCTCCATGATGAAAAATTATGGTCATTTTGTCTTGAAAGATATATTGCATCCACATGTAGGCCAAGTGATTTAATCTTGATTAGTGCTGTCTGAAGGCTTGTCAGATGGGTTAGCGATTGGTCATGTATTTCACAGCACTGCTATTAAATCTACTGGGAATTAACATGTTAAATCCATAATCATGCTTTATTGCCTGTATAATCCTGGGTTAACTGAGAAAGAAGTTGATTCATTTTTCACATGTTCACCAAAGTGAAGTCATATTTTTCCCTTAACTAGTAATTAACCTTTATGGCTTTATTAACTGCTTTATTAAATTTAAATGAAATGTTTATTGGAAAGAGTTCATGGGAAGTGTAAACCACAATGACACTGTGGCCCTGGTGGTGTCCTGTTTCTTGGAACTTCTCTATTAAAATGTTCATATTACAAGTAGCCCATTTTTTAATCACAAGGTACCAGTGCTTGTAACTTAATAGGCAGTGTCATATAACAAAAACAGCAATGGCTTTGGAGTCAGACAGACTTGGATTCAAATTCATATCTAACCACTTACAAGCTATGTGACCTTAGGCAAGTTACCTAATATCTCTGCACCTCAGTTTCCTTATATGTAACTTAGGAACAATAATAGCTAATTCAGACCATTGGTAATAAAAGGTGAATGAATTAGTAGGGAAGATTAGAGAGGTAGTTAACTTACAAGAGGTAATTTTTATCAGTTTAGTTTTGGTTGAAACAAGGAGATTTTTGTATTGCACTCATATAGAAGAGAGAGAAAACTGGAGGCTGTAGGATAGCATCTGTTTCTAAAAGCTCCCCACCTTTCCTCAGCCCTGTGGGTTAGACGTGAACCCTATGTAGACAGAATCTGTGATACAGACTGCTAATGTATTTTATTAAGAGTCTTCAGAATTGCCACTAGTCTAAACCGTCCCCTTGTATAAGTGAAACAAGGTGCCCCTTGGGGCAGAGATAACCCTGTGGACACATGGCTTGACGAGCAGATGAGGCTTTGCATAAAGATGATGGGCTGGGGCTCATACCTTGGTAAGCAGAGCATGGGTTTGGTATGACCCGCCCTAGGCTCTCAGCAGACTCTTACTTAGATTCCAAAATACATCTCCACATGGTGCTCTGAACCCCAGAGTTTTAACTTAGCATTTGATTGTCCAGTTGAGACAAATTGCCCACTCTCTGTCCCAATAGGTGTGGTTATGTGAATTAGTTACAGGTAGTGGGATGTGTACAAAAGTGAAGTCTATAATAGCTTCCAGTTATCTCCTTAAGCAAAGTCTCCCTTTTTCTTCTGTCTGGGAAATGGTAACAAGGTAGCCATTTTGGATACAAAGATAAAAGCCATATTTTGAGGATGGCAGGAGCTAATTCATTAAACTGGGTGAGACAGAACAACTAACATCAACCCCAGGCTTCTCACTTCTAGAAAATACATGAACAGAAATAAACTTTTATCATGCTGAAGCCACAATGTGTTGGAATCTTTTTGTTGTATCATTCTAGCTTGTAGTCTACCTAATATGGGGCTTTTAGACCTGAGTTGAAGGAGTATTTTTATGAGGGACTGATTTCCAGTGACACAAGTAAAGTTGCTTTGGGTGCCAGGTGAAAAGGTATGGCAAAGTATAGAAGGGAGCATGTACAATGCTTTGGCACCAGTGGCAGTGTCTAGAAAAACCAGCAGAGCAGTGATTGTGAGTATAATACATGATAGGAGATGACAGATACCCAAGAAACTGGGCATTGCAGTGACTCTGTCCAGCTGAATTGACACACAGGAGATCTTCCTATGGACTCCCTATTATGCTTAGTGACAGCAATGTCACAGGTGCCTAAGATCTGTACAGCAAATGATGGCAAAAAGCAGACATTTTGGGCCATTAGTGTAACTCTGACCCCACCTATACTCACAGGCTGACAGGACCTTGACACAATCAGGGATCAATCAGGAAAGTAGAAATCACATTATTTGTTTCAAACAGAGATACTTTGATAGAAGATACTTGTTTCAAAAGTGTTTGAAGTGTTGAGGAAGATCAAGGAAAGGTGGAGTAACACAGTGACTGCAAACTACAGAAAGTTCTGGGATTGTAGGGACAAAACAGAGGAAATGATATTAACAAACCCAGGTGAGTACTCACTACTGATGGTGGTGGTGGAGACCACTACAGTCATGGCAGCTGCTTCTCCTAGAACTATTGACTCCTCTGGGGCTTGTAAATCCTAGCAGACACTACCCATGACCCATTATTACTTCTGCTAGAGATTACAAATGCTACTGGAGATCAAAGCTTCCTGATGCTATAAGATGGGTGGGGGGGAGAGAGAGAGACAGAGAGAGAGAGGGGCCTTCGGAAACTAAGGTTGTTTCTCTTGTATATTCTCAATACTAATTTTTTTTCAGATGAGTAGTTTGCAAATATTTTCTCCCATTCAACATGTTGTCTCTTCACTCTGTTGATTGTTTCCTTTGCTTTCATGGCCTGTGCTTTTGTATTCTTAGCCATAAAATCATTGCAGGACCAATATCCTGAAGCTGTTTCACTCAATTTTTTTTTTCTAGTAGTCTTACAGTTTGGGGTATTACGTTTAAGTCTTCAATCTATTTTGAGCTGATTTTTGTATATGGTGAGAAATAGGGCCAACAACTCAAACAATTTAACAGCAAATATAAATATTTGTATCCCATTAAAAAGTAGGCAAAGGGGTCAGGCATGGTGACTCATGCCTGTAGTCCCAGCACTTTGGGAGGCTGAGGCGGGCAGATCACCTGAGGTCAGGAGTTCAAGACCAGCATGACCAACATGGAGCTTGTCTTTACTAAAACCACAAAATTAGCTGGGCATGGTGGCACATGCCTGTAATCTTAGCTCCTTGGGAGGCTGAGGCAAGAGAATCGCTTGAACCTGGGAGGCAGAGGTTGTGGTGAGCCAAGATCGTATCATTGCACTCCAGCCTGAGCAACAAGAGCAAAACTCCATCTCAAAAAAAAAAAAAGTAGGCAAATGATCCAAATAGACAATTCTCAAAAGAAGATGGAAGTAGCCGACAGGTATATTTTTTAAATGCTGAACATTGCTAATTATCTGGGACATGCAAATAAAAACCACAGTGAGGTATTATCTTGCCCCAGTTAGAATGGCTATAATCACAAAGACAAAAAATAATAAATGCTGGTGAAGATGCAGAGAGAAGGGAACTCTTATACAATGTTCATGAGAATGTAAATTAGTTTAGCCATTATGGAAAACAGTGTGGGAGTTCTCAGAAAACTAACACTAGAACTACTCTATGATCTGGCAATCCCACTACTGAATGTTTATTCAGAGGAAAAGAAATCAGTTATCGAAGGAATGCCTGCACCCCATGTTTATTATAGCACTATTCACAATAGCCAAAATATCAAATCAACCTAAGTGGCCATCAACAAATGAATGTATAAAGAAAATGTGGTATATATGCACAATGGAATAACATTAAGGCATAAAAGTAATGAAATCTGTTATTTGCAGTAACATGGATGAAACTGGAGGCCATTATGTTAAGTGAAATGATCCAGGCACAGAAAGATAAATATTGCATGTTCTCACTCATATATGCAAGCAAAACAGGTTGATCTCATAAAGGGAGACAGTAGAATGATGGATCCCAAAGGAAGAGGGTGGAAGAGGGTGGAGGAGGAGAGGTTGGTTAATGCATAAAAACAAACAGTTAGAAGGAATAAATTCTAGTGTTGAATAGCACAGTAGAGTGACTATAGTTTAACAAAAATGTATTGTATATTTCAAAATAACCAGAAGAGAAAGGTTGAAATGTTCCTAACACAACGAAATAATCAATATTTGAGGTGATGAATATGCTAAATACCCTGAGTTGATGGTTGTATGCATGCAGCAAAATATCACATGTACTCCATACATATGTAAAATTATGTATTGCTAAAAATAAAGCTAAGGTTGGAATATGTATTCATTTTATAAAGGGAATTCTCACATTAATGGGGAGAAATTAGAGGCCAGAGAGGCCAGAAGCAGGGAAATCAGACTGGAGGTTGTGCTGTCCCAGAAGTGTCTAAAATAATGCAGGGCAGGTGATGAAACTCCAATTTGTATATGGTGATCAGGAAACTAAATATAAACCTTTCTGTTTCTTTAGCATCTAAGATTAAGTTCTATCTTCCTTTTAAATACACAAGAGTAAGTTCATGGCACATAAACAATTCTTCAAGCAGGGAATAATATACTGTACCTGACATATACTCCCACATATACTCCCATTGCTTCACATTTTATAAATTTTTCATAGCATGAAGTTTATTTCATAGCAAATTATGAAACACTGAATTAAACATAAACCTGAATGCTGAAGGAATAACAGCAGCATGTCAAAATTTCTTCTGCCCTTGGTTAAATTTTAATAAAATTTGCTGGCCTTCAGACATGGGCACTTAAGGCCCATCACTGAATAATTCTAATAAATGAATGATATGCATATTTAAAGAAATATTTTTAAATGTACTAATTTTGTGGGATATTGATGCCCATTTACTATACTTTGCAATTCCTTACGTTTTTTTTTTTTCTCAAATGGTCATTCTATCTCAGGTTTTGATACTTTCGGTACACAAATTTTATCTCCATTCTTTCCATGGACTGGTACCTTCAATGCCTAGCTCATATGAAGAGTAAGGAACCCTGCCTATTGGGATTGTAACGACTACTTAACTATGTCAGAGCAGGCCCATAAGATCTGACTCTATTTCTATCTGCTCATACAAAGGATGGAGCTTCATTTATCACATTATTTCAAAATGATGCCTTTTACACCTGACTGGTTTTCCTTGGGTCAATATTACTGACAAATTACTATCTCCTTCAATACCAACCGGTGATAACTCTTAATGTGTCTTATACTTGCTAAAGATTAATTTAAACTCTCAGTGTACTTGAAAGCCAGGAGAAGTCACACCAAAGAGTATTTCTAAGGTTCTTGAATGCCCGACACTGTGCTACGTACAAAATATACAAACGACGTAAGATAATAATTACCACTCTGACTGTCTGACAATCAGCTGAGTATTTTACCCACATTATTTCAGTTTGTCCTCTCAATCATGCTGAAAGATGAGGTAAGTATTTTCATGCCTGTTTTATAAAGAAGGAGACAGAAAGTTGGTGACTGTAAGAAACTTTCCAGGGATTACAGAAATAGTAAACAGTAGAGCTGGGATTCAAACTTAGATCTGACTAAACCCAACACACATGTCACTTACCACCTGGCATAATCTCAGACAATATCACAGTCTTTTAGGGTTAATCATCTCCTTTAGGGCATTAAAAAAAAAGACCCACATGGCCATTTTATTAGCAAAGTCTTCTCATCTGCCTCTATCTACACACACAAATTTTCACGGACATAACTTCCCAAGCAAATACACAATCAGCAAAGCATTGGCCTTTATCTGCACTGATGAGTCTGCCATTTGCAGTATTTCCATGTCTGTCTATCTCATCCAGGGCTTTTTCCTTATATGTGTGAGTGTCCTCTAGACCCTTCCCCTGCATATCTTGTGACATTAGATCATCCTTCACTACAACAGGGGATCAGGCAGTGGGGCTCCAAGGCCCCTTGAGCCTTCTCTGTCCCAGATTGGTACCTTGAGCCCCTTGTTTTCCTTACTCTACAAACCCCAAGATTCTCAGATTTCCTTCTTTTTGTCTAGTACACTTCTAGGACTGCTGTACCCAACATGGTAAGAGTCAGTCTGCCAAGCCCCACTCTTTTCACACTACCTGCAAGCATAAACCACCAGGCCTTTGGTGTGTCTGTGTTTCAGAGTTTTTAACCCTTATTAAAAACAGATAGGGAAAGCTAAAATTAAACAAGGAAAAGAGACAGAAGTGCAAAAGCATATTATTGCTTCTGACTTTATTAAGTTGGGGGGGATTCACCTAAAAATCCCTGATTATGCTCTGCCCTACCTAAATAACTGATGACTCTTCCATGTCAGCATGAGAAACTCCCAACTCCTTATTAGGGTTTTTAAGGCCTCGTACAATGTGTTCCCTGCTCTGCTGTCCAGTACCAACTCCTATGACCCTTACCTGTTTATCTCACACACCAGACCCAGAACGCTGCGGCCCATGCCCCTTTACTCTTACCTCCTGTGCACCTGCTATTGCCCCTGCCAGAGTGACTTCTTCCCCACCGAGACCAGGAAAATGCCATTGTCCTGCAAATATCAGCTCCTATTTCCTTTCCCCATGAAACCTTCCCTGATTCCCTCAGGCATCACAAATGGCACTTTCCATTCTATTCACCTGACAGTTTTGTGTCTGACTCTCTTACAGACCCTTGTCTCACTGCATTATAATCATGGTTATATGCCTGTGTCTCCTGCCTGAATGAGATTTTATTAATGGCAGAGACTATGTTTTGTTGACCCCTGAGTCCCTTAGCACTTCCTGAAGTGCCTGAATTTTGCCCCCCACATTTTCTGAATACATAAATGAATAAGTATATGGATAAATGAATCAATATGCTTGAGACAAGGGCAAGTGATTATCATAACCACGTGCCTCATGTCCCAAGGCTAGAAAGGTGAATGACAGTTACAAAAACGCCTGTATTTATAATGTCCCTATTCACATCATATTGCTACAGGAGTTTAGCATTTTATACCAGTTTTTTCTACCTAAGAATGTGGAAGAATTGCTCTTTCCCATCAAGGAGAGGCAGTGTGTCAGTCTGATGTGTGTCCTGTGGCCGAGCAGTATCCTCCACGAAGTGATTGCATGTCAGCTGGTGACATATTATGGCAGGCGTCACAGCAAGCAGCTTCCTTTGGCACAGAGGAGAGTTAATGAAGGGATAGGCGAGCACCTCGAAAGATTCAGGCAGCATGGTTGAGCGCTGGGATGCGAGGGAAACAGGGCCTTCCTCTCCAGCACAGGGAACGGGGTCCATTTGTGGTCTTGGAGGGGAGCAAGGTTATCAGAGAAGTCCTTGTGTCGCCACCTTCTCAAGTTGCTACAGGCACTTCTATGTGGAGCTTTTCCCTTTTTTTTCCCCATATTCTGAAGCCAAGGTATTCCAAAGATCATTTTAGGGTAAGAAGCATCAAAGATGTGTGCCTGTCCTCAGTTGTTTTTGGGGAAAAGGTGGACATTCTCTGATCTTTTGGGGTTTATTTTTCCTGAGAAAATGTTCTCTCTCCTTCTACTTTCTAATTTTCAGATAATACGATACCTCATATATGGAAAATAAAGGTGCTCCACTGATGAGAACATTTATATCTGTATTTAGTATTATTCAAGATTAAGATATGGGTCCAGCTCTCAAGAAGAAACAGGGAGAAACATGAGCTAATCAATGATGGCTCCATGACAAGCATACTTTACAGAACGCAAAGGAACAGGGCACTATAAGGACACGCTAGGGGACTTCAAATCATACTCTTCATGGTTAAATAAAAGCATCCTGTGGGAGGCAGGACCTGAGCTATGAAACATCATCAGGAGTTTGATAGATTGAAAAGAGTAAACAAGGCTTTCAGGTCAAGTGAGCAACATAAGTGAGGGTAGGGAGCAGCGTATCTCTTTTGGGAATTATAACCTGACATGACTAACATACACATTGGGAAGTGGAGAATGGAAAAAATGATGCAGGAGAGTTCGATTCAGGCAAGGGTGTGAGAGGCTTTCTGAGCAATGTTGAAAAGCTGACATTTTATATTAAGGTATTGGGAGCAGCTGAGGGCCACATTCCAAGAGTCCAAATCAATTAAGAAGATGTGGCCATAAAGAACCTAGTAGACAGAGCTGTTTTTTTCCATCCGACCCCCAGTGTGGAATGCAAGGGGTTGGGTTTCCTTGGGCTCTGACAGCAGAAATCAGCAGCCTATGCTCTATGAGAACAAGTGCCTCAAGTAACCAGATGTAAAGCTACTAGGAGCTTGGGCAGGATATAGCTAATTGCTTATGCTTTTCTTTTTCTTTCTTTCTTTCTTTTTATTGAGACAGAGTCTTACTCTGTTACCCAGGCTGGAGTGCAATGGCGTGATCTCAGCTCACTGCAACCTCCACCTCCCAGGTTCAAGCAATCCTCCTGCCTCAGCCTCCTGAGTAGCTGGGATTACAGGCGCATGCCACCATGCCCAGCTAATTTTTGTATTTTCAGTAGAGACAAGGTTTTAACATGTTAGTCAGGCTAGTCTCGAACTCCTGACCTTGTGATCTGCCTGCCTCAGCCTCCCAAAATATTGGGATTACGGGTCTGAGCCACCGCACCCGGCCTTTCTTACGCTTTTAATCAAATCACTTCATTCCCATGAGCCACTACTTTTCTTTTTTTTAAAGCTGCAACGTGGATATAACAATGTCGTTTCCACAACCTTTTCTGAGTATTAAGTAAAACAACACATCGTAACAGCGAAAAGTGCCTAACAGAACATCTAACACATACTTGGTGCTCAACAAATTGGTTAAACTTACATTGTAACGTATTTAGAACTTTACACCAACAATCACCAACAGAACTTTCTGTGATGATGGATATATTTTATATTTGTGCTGTATTGTAGTATCGTATTGCATTGTAGCCACTAACAACATGTAACTATCAAGCACTTGAAATGTGGCTACTGCAACTACAGAACTGAATTATTAATTTTATTTCATTTTAATTAGTTTAAATTTAAATAACTACATGCGACAAAGTGCCAGCATACTGGACAACACAGCTTTACTTTCTACAAATTCTTTACATAAATAAAATATTTTGTTCCAAAAATATTTTTAAAGCCCATAAGTTTGGTGATTTCCAATTTTGATAACCTAAAAAATTTATGTCTGTACTTAGTATTCTATTCTATTTATCAGCCTGAATTTTGAAATACCTTTGATAAATCTTTTTAAATCAGGAGAATAATTTTGATTTTGACATATCTACATACATATTATAAAGTAGATGAATACTGGCTGGACATGATGGCTCATGCCTGTAATCCCAGCACTTTGGGAGTCTGAGGCAGGCAGATCACCTGAGGTCAGGAGTTCAAGATCAGCCTGGTTAACATGGCGAAGCCTTGTCTCTAATAAAAATACAAAAGTTAGCCAGGCATGGTGGTGGGTGCCTGTAATCCCAGTTCCTTGGGAGGCTGAGGCAGGTGCTTGAACCCAGGAGGTGGAGGTTACAGTGAGCTGATATTGAACCATTTGCATTCCAGCCTGGGCAACAAGACTGAAACTTTGTCTCAAAAAATAAAATAAAATAAATAAAAAATAAAAATAGATGAACACCATAATTAATTTTAAAAAGATTATATAACAGCATATATAAAGTGATGCCATTTATTTTTTTAAAACACATGAAAATTATAACACTTCATCACAGAAATGCAATATTATATGTGATTTTTTAAATCTCCTGTTTTGTATTTCCTGAATCTTTTTCAATGAATAGAAGTTTATTTTATAATTTGATCCTTTTTGCTTTTGTTTCAAAACTAAAAATGCATTAACTAAAAAGATTCTGGAAAACACAATAAAACTGTATTCACAGAATGTTATGTCTCCATTTAAGGCACTTAATCTTTTCTTTCTATCATAAATAAAGGACTAGCCCATCTTGATTAAAGTTAAGGAAAAGGGAATTGAAGCAGCTTGTCTAAGATTCATTCACTTCCTTTATCAAGAACATGCTACTAAGAGAAAGCAAATAGTTCAGGTCACCCTGTCTCAACTTTGTTAACATGAAAATTAGACCTCTTGCCAAATAATCTAATAATATTTGCTGAGATAAGTGTCTTTAACTATTGGGCATTCTTAACAAGATGTCTCTGGTTATATACTACAGAAATTAAACCCAGAATCTCTGGATTAATGAGTATGACCCCCACCCCTTGGAAAATGGTATGTAAGCTGGGGTAAATAAAATAGGAGGAAACTTTAAAAAGTTCATGGAAAAAATGAAATTAAAAGCTAAAAAAATAAATAAACTTCCTTCCTCAACATAAGCTCTATCAATAGTTTCGTAAGCAATGAAACCAGCCACTTACCACATTCCTAAAGGATTGAGGGTCCTGTGAACATAACCAAGTCAATGCAATCTTCTGTACATTATTAACTAAAGAAAACCAAGTGTCTCTTAAAGATTTTTTAAGGTTAGGAAACTACAAGTCAGAGGACCCAAATCAAGACTGTAAGGTGGATGCCTAATGATTTCCCATTGAAACTCTTGCAAAATTGTCCTTGTTTGATGAAAGGAATAAGCAGGAACATTGTCGTAGTGGAGAGGGACTCTCTGGTGAATCTTTCTCAGGGGTTTCCTGCTAAAGCTTTGACTAACTTTCTCAACATCCTCTCATTACAAGTAGATGTTATTGTTCTTTTGCCCTCCAGAAGGTCAACAAGCAAATGCCTTAAGCAACCCCAAAAAACTGTTGCCATGACCTTTTGACCAGTTGCTTTTGCTTTGACTGGACCACTTCCATCACCTCTTAGTAGCCATTGCTTTAACTGTGCTTCGTCTTCAGGATTGTACTAAAAAAGCCATGTTTCATCTCCTGGTACAGTTCTTTGAAGAAATCCTTCATGATGTCGATTTTCCTGTTTAAGATTTCCCTTGAAAGGAGCTGGAGGTCATTATTCTAAATGAAGTAACTCAGAAATGGAAAATCAAATATCATATATTCTCACTTATAAGTGAGAGCTAAGCTATGGGTAAGCAAGGTCATACAGTGACAGAATAATGAATTATGAATACTCAGGGAATGATTGGGATAGATGGAGGAAAAAAACTACATATTGGGTACAATGTATACTACTTGGGTGACAGGGACACTGAAATCTCAAACTTCACCTATACTATTCATCCATGTAACCAAAAACCATTTGTACTCTAAAATCTATTGAAATAAAAAATATATACAAATTTTTTAAAAGAAAGCTCTGCTATCATCTGCAGCTCATCTGGACACAACGGTTTTGGGACTCGTGTATTGGAAAGTTTGGTCAACTTTAATTTCTCAGTCAGAATTGGGTAAGCTGAACCATTTAGATGTCTATGGTGTTGACTATTCTTTTGCTGTTAATTTTGGATCCTCTTCATTTAGGCCATGAACAAAATAAATTTTTTTCTTAAAAATTGATGTGGATGGTCAGGTCAACAGATGAAACCTGCTTCAGGTTTTCTCTTTGACATCATCTCATCTCTTCTTAAAATGAATTATCCACTTGTAAACTGCTGATTCCTTTGGGGCACTGTCCCCATAAACCCTTCATAAAGCATTCATGATTTCACCATTCTTCCACTCAAGCTTCAGCATAATTTCAATGTTTATTCTTCTTTCGATTTTAGCTCTGACGGAGGCTCTTTCCAGACTGATATCTCATTTTCTTCAGTGCCTCAAATGAGATCTTGCTCAGACATGTCATAAAAATACTAATTTATTATGGTACAAAAAAATTTTAGCAATCGACGCATAGATTTTTCATAATACACATTTCCCAAGAACTTTTTGGAGACACTTCATAGAATGTTTTGTAAACAATTAATAATGGCTTCCCACTGTGAGATTCAATAACCTATGTATCTTACTTACAGACCTTGTCTACTCTGAGCCAGAGACTGTGTCCAGTATAGGAGGAAGACCTGGTCATAGCCCTCAGATTCCCAGACCTCTCTCAGTTTTCTCTTAGCCTCCTGAATGTCCATATTCTTAAAATTATTAGTAATGTTTGATACTCTGAAAAATCTCTGATTTATGTGAGTCTGACAATCAGATTCTTTGCATTGACTCACAGCTTATATAAACCTCATTTATTGTCAGCTCCAGTGAATTCTATTTCCTGCATGAAAGAGAGACATATGCAAAAAGAGCAAAGATTTCCACTTTTTTCACAAGTTCTTCTCTTCCTTTTTAGTAGCCTTCCTGGGGCACAGGCAAGTATTTGTTATAGTAACAAGAACTATAAAACAACAGATTCTTTTGTTCATTCTCTGACTCAACAAAAAGAATTTGAGGTGCCTACCTTAACTGTGTACATTCCACATTTAATTAATTAATTAATATGTGGTTTTCTTATCACAGTATGAGTTCCTCAAGGCCAAGGGAATGTGCTCCTTTTAGATCCTCAGCAGGTATGCAAAACAAACCTTTTTGTTTGCCAGTGTGTTTGTTTCTCTTTATTAAACTTAACCAGGTATATCCATCCATTTCCAGATTTTCTTAGATTTTTTGAGTAAATATAGAATTTTAACCCAATATGTTTAGAATTTGAGTTCAGATAATTCAATGTTTATGCTCCACCTCTCTCTTTCTGGGTGCCAACCCCAATGCAGTGGGTTTACATGTATCAGTGAAAAGGGAAAAGGAGGTAGTCTATTGCCATTCTGTGTCCTTTACATCTTAAACTGAGGTGTCTTCCCTAATCTCTATGTATTGGTCCTGCACCTCCCATGTTGGTGTCTGCTAAATAATTTTGGATTTTCCTTACATTTATTCACTGAGTCTAATGCATCCTCACCCCAGCCCTAAGAATACTTGCTAAATACTTGCCCCCTCTTTCAGACATTTCTGTTCCCCTCTGAGAAGTACAGAAAACTTTTGAATGTTTGCCCAATTGCCATACCCAGATGTTCAATATTCCTTGAAACTGCCCTCAGACCTATACATCTAAGTAGCTGACTCAGTTGATATTCCATCTTTCAGCACCTCATGAAGCTTCTCCATGATGTCAGAATTTTGCCCCCATTTGAAAGGTGAAACACACACTTGGGCTTCTTTTCTCAGCTTGCTAATTCTCTCATTCATGCTAGATGCAGGAATTATAGTAAAACATAGGACTTCGCTTCTCATAGAACCATACCAGCATCTACTTGTATTGCTTTTCTATGTCAGTTTCCTCAATCATAATATCTCCTTAGTTAAACTTCACCTCATTCCATGTGAGGGAAATAGCTCTTACATTACAAAGTATAGTAGTAGCAAGTCATCTCGTCTTTTACCATCGAAATTCCAAGCCAAGTTTTTGAAACGCATCTCAAGAAAGCCTGTAATCTCACAAAAAGCCAAGGTCCTATAATTCAAAGTTATATCTGACTTCAAGCCCGTATCTTGGCCCTGATTTTGAAAAAAAAATCACACCTTAACAATAAACCTAAATATATATATATATATATATATATATATATATATATATATATTTTTTTTTTTTTTTTTTTGCTTTCCCTGGGATTTTGACTTTCCTTTTCTAAGGTGAAATAAAGAACAAAGGAATGAGACAATAAGGATCATGGAGTGAATGGAGTAAATGGGTATACATTTTTAATAAATGGGTATACTATTTTTAATAAATGGGTATACTATTTTTAATAAATGGGTATACTATTTTTGCAGCAACAACAAAATAAAATTTCCCTTCACATCTCCAAGCTGTGTCTCATCTTACATCTTCAGTGCTCAGAACAGTTTGATATATAGAAAAACAGTAAATATTTGCAAGACCATTTAGTATCTAAAACAATCGTCTGAGTTAGCCAAGGAAGAGAATATTATCACTCTTACTTTACAGATGTATAGCTAGAAGCTGAAACTCACTGGCAGAACTGAAATTGAAGGATAGATATTCACACCAAGTCCAGTACTCATTCCTTCATACCATAGCTGCTCTTGAGCCCTTTCATTTCAAATATTCCATTTCCTTTATAATGTTGACATACAAAGATTTTACTATGACTCTTACTAACAAATACATTATACATTGTAATAAAGTACCCACATACTTGTATGTATGTAAGCATGTATAATTGAGACTAGTTTTATGAAACAATAATTATTCTTACTAACTGCCATGCACTTCTGTATTCTCTATTTTTTTTTCTCCTGTTCTGTTTTACTTCATTTAAAACGATGCTGGTCATGACATAGTAAAGTGACTTCATGATCAATGGAAGGCGGAAAACACTGTACTAAAACATTGCCTTTTCCCTGTCTCCCATCCCCGACAAAAAGAGCTCTAAGACCAATTTTACTACAGAAAAATACCAAAAACCCAGGCTGAGACTTGATTTATGTATTTTATCTCAATACCCAAGATTTTATAATCCCAAACAAAATTTCATGAAAAATCCTGTAACACCGCGTTCTGAGGCTTGAATCATGGAGAGGGAATTTCTGGAATTTATCCTGGAATTTGGTATTGTGGTCCCAGTGGACACAACTATACCTTGCTCCCTGCTGGGAGTCATATTGAAGATGAGAAGATCACACTAAATTAAAGGTTCTCAACCTTGCCTGAATATTAAAATCACCTAGAGGGCCTTTAAAAAAAAAAACAAAAAAAAAAACAAATCTGGGCTCTATGCCAGATCAGTTAAATCAGAATCTCTGGGAGGTAAGAACCAGGAATGGGTTCTATTGCAAAATCCCCAGGTAATTTTTAAGTGCTGTCAAGGTTGCCATCTCATGCTCTATGAGAATCAAATATTGTGGTTTCTGCAGTACAATCTCACATTTTTACAACTATCATGAGGTAGAAAATTATTCTAAAAACAATTTCTGCAGGATCTATTCTGACATTAACATGGGTATGGTAATATTGTGTTCAAATTTTTCCAAGAAACTATTTTGAATATTTCATTCCATTGTTTCTCAAAGTATATTCATGCCTATCATACTACATGGCTTTAGGAAACTCTGGTTCAGACACTACTATATTCTCTATTCATGATTTTACTATATTATGTATAAAAATTACCTGGAGAACTCAGGAAAACACAGCTTCCCACGCTACCTCCTGTGACCCTGATCTAGTACACCTAAAGAAGGGTTTTTTAATTTGAATTTTGAACACACTCTCAGAGATGCTTATGCGAATGCTGGCTTGGCCATTACACTGTGTGGCACTATCCCCCTGTCCTACTCTAAGCTTTGGGTTCTGCAAGACCAAACTTTAAACACACATAGCACCTCATACCCAGGGCTACATGATTAGGCCCTGAATAAAAACTGTGTGGAGGTACCACAACTGCTTTATGGGTTATTATAATTTTAATATATGAACAACCGTGAAGGTGATCTGTGAGTTATCTGTGGACTAAACTAGCCTGTATATTTCAAGTACATAATAACCTGCCTGAAAACACGTAGGTCACAGAACAGGGTCCTGGGAACAGGCATCTTCTAGTCCAGGGACACTGAAAATACAGCCACTAATTCAGCAAGAAAGTGGTCCTTCCATAACATCATTCATTAACAAGAGTTAATTGTGCTACCAGGCTCTACCAGGCACTATCCTTGATAATGATTACTCAGAGGTCAAGACACCATCTCCATTCTCAAACTTCTTACAATCTAAAATGGTTCACACAAGTAAGTAATGCAGTGTTACCAATGCTAAGATATAGATCAACACAGGTGCTGTATTAGTACAGACAGGAAAGAATTACAGAAGGTCTCTTCAAAGAGGTAGTGTCTTGAACTTAGCTTGGCAAATGGCTGCTCAGCGTTCTGAGGAGCTCTGAAAAGACCGATAAGCCTGTTGAATCAGAAACTGTGATTCCAATGCTCATTAAAGTTTGAGAGCATTGATTTAAATAAATTCCAATTTTCCCAACTATAAAAATTAGATTTGATACTGATCACATAGATTTTTGTAAAGAACAATTTAAAAAGTGAAAGTAACATTGATAGGGTTTGGATCAGTGTCCTCAGCCAAATCTCATGTTCAATTGTAATCCCTAATGTTAGAGATGAGGCTTGGTGGGAGGTGATTGGATCATGGGAGTGGTTTCTCATGAATGGTTTAGCACCGCCCCCCTACTGCTGTTCTCCAGACAGAATTGTCACAAGATCTGGTTGTTAAAGAGTGTGTGGCACCTATCCCACCCCTCTTGCTCCAGCTGTAGCCATGTAAGACATGCCTGCTTCCCCTTCGCCTTCTGCCATGACTGAAAGTTTCCTGAGGCCTCCCTAGAAGCTGAGCAGATGCCAGCATCATGCTTCCTGTAAAGACTGCAGAACTGTGAGCCAATTAAACCTCTTTTCTTTATAAATTACCTGGTCTCAGGTATTTATTTATAGCAGTGCAAGAATGAACTAATATGAATACCAATGTGTATTATCTCTTGAGCCTATTGTTCAATACTGTAGAGTTGAAGGAATATAAAAAAGAAAAGGAAATACTACTTCTTGCATTATTTCTTTCTCAAATCTTGAATTTTACAAGGTGAAACTGTCTTAAGAATAGACAAGAGGAGGGCGGTGCCAAGATGACCAACTAGAAGCCGCCACATTTGGAGACTCCCATCAGAAAAAAACATAACACCCTTGTGAATCCTTCACCGGCAACCAAGGCATCCAGGTTCTCACAGCAAAATTGACTAGAAGGCTGGCATAACCTACAGAGAGAAGAAAGAGCAGTGTGGTGCAGTGGCCCACCTGAGAGCCAAACAGGGATGGGGAACCACCTCCCCGCAGCCAAGGGAGGCAGTGAGTGAGCACACTACCTAGCCAGGGAAACTGCTTTTTCCATAGAACTGTGCAACCCATGGATCAGAAGATCCCACTCACGAACCCATGCCACCAGGGCCTAGCGTACCAACTCTGGAACACACAGATTCTTATATCCTCTCAGGTGGAATCTGCTTAAGCCTACCAAACTCATGTGGGTGCGGGGGGTAGCGGGCAGACACACACCATACTGGCTGTGGCTGCCTGCTGCCTAAGCCTTTTGAGTTGCTGCAGAGAGAGGCAGCAGACAGCACTAGGATTCTAAGTGACCTGTTAAGCATCCTGGGCAGGGGAAGGGAGGCACCGACTTCTATAGCTCCAGGCTGTGCTTTTCTCTGCTGGGAACCAGGGAGGCTGGATGGCCTGGTCCCAAGACTTGTCCCCACAGTCCAACACACTAGCTGTAGCCAGAGTGCCTCTTCAGGCTTAACCTCAACCCATCCTTCCTCAGTGGGGGGTTTCCCTGCAGGATCTCTAATAACTCCAGTCAGAGGCTCAGGGACGGAATTTGGATCTCCCTGGGCCCGAGTCCCTAGAGGGAGGGGTGGCCTCAGTCTCTGTGGGCCAGCAAACTTATCCTTTCCTCCTGGTAGTTCTGAGGAATCCAGGCAGCCCAGACAAGTGGGTTTCCTCCCAGTGAAACACACCCTTTCCACCAAGGGGCAAAAGTGCTTCATTAAACAAGTCCTGCTACCCGTGCCACCCAACTGGGTGAGACCCTCCAAAGGGGCTGTCAGACACCCTATACAGGAGCAATTCTAGTGACATCAGGTTGGTGCCCCTCGAGGTCAGAGGTCCCAGAAGAAGGATCAGACATCCATCTTTGCTGCTCTCCAGCCTCCTTGAAAGACATCTCCAGGCAGGGGAGTGAATCAGATGAAAAAGGCCTGATGTGAACCCCCAGCAAACTGCAACAGCCCTACAGAAGAGGGACTGGACTATTGAAAGAAAAACAAACAAGCAGAAAGTAACAACAAGAACAAAAAGGCCCTCAAAGGGTCAGCAGCCTCAAAGACCGAACTAGACAAACTCACCAGATGAGAAAGAATCAAAAACAAAAATGTTGAAAATCCAAAAGGCCAGATTGCCTTTTCTCCTCTAAATGATCATAACATCTCTCCATCAAGGGCACAGAACTGGATGGACTGAGGATCAGATGGATGAATTGACAGGAGTAGGCTTCAGAAGATTGGTGATAAAAAAAACTATGCTGAGCTAAAGGAGCACGTTCTAACCAATGCAAAGAAGCTAAGAACTTTTATAAAAGGTTAGAGCAATTGCTAATAGAATAACCAGTTTAGAGAGGACATAAACAACCCAATGGAGCTGAAAAACAGCACAAGAACTTCATGAAGCACACACAAGAATCAAGAGTCGAATTGACCAAGAAGAAGCCCTGATATCTGAAAGGATATCAGAGTTTGAAGACCACCTTACTCATATAAGACATGTAGACAAGAATAGAGGAAAAAGAATGAAACAGAATGAACAAAGCCTCCAAGAAATATGGGCCTTCATAGAAAGACTGAACCTCTAATTGAATGGAATACCAGAAGGAGCTGGGGAGAATGGAAACAAGCTGGAAAACACACTTCAGGATATTATCCAGGAGAACTTCCCCAAACTACCAAGGCAGGCCAACATGCAAATTCAGGAAATACAGAGAACACCATTAAGATACTCCATGAGAAGATCAATCCCAAGACATATAATAATCAGATTCTCCAAGCTTGAGATGAAGGAAAAATTGCTAAGGGCAGCCAGAGAAAAGGCCAGGTCACCTACAAAGGGAAGCCCATTACCTAACAGCAGAACTCTCAGTAGAAACTACAAACCAGTAGACATTGGGGGCCAATATTCAAAATTCTTAAAGAAAAGAATTTTCAACCCAGAATTTCATATGCAGCCAAACTAAGCTTCATAAGTGAAGGAGAAATAAAATCCTTTCCAGAGAAGCAAATGCTGAGGGATTTCATTACCACTAGGCCTGCTCTGCAAGAGCTCCTGACAGAAGCACTACATATAGAAAGGAAAAACTGGTACCAGCCCCTGCAAAAAAACGTACCAAAATATAAACACCAAGGATACCATGAGGAAACTGCATCAACTAGTGTGCAAAAGAACCAAATAGCACCATGATGACAGGATCAAATTCACACATAACAATACTAACCTTAAATGTAAATGGGCTAAATGCCCTGATTAAAAGACACAGAGTGGAAAATTGGATAAGGAGTCAAGACCCATCAGTGTGCTGTATTCAGAAGACCCATCTTACATGCAAAGACAAACTCTGGCTCAAAGTAAAGGGATGAAGGAAAGTTTACCAAGGAAGTGGAAAGCAAAAAAACAAAAAACAAAACAAAACAAAACAAAACAGGGGTTGCAATCCTAGTCTCTGACAAAACAGACTTTAAACCAACAAAAATCAAAAAAGACAAAGAATAACATTACATAATAGAAAGGGAACAATTCAACAAGAAGAGCTAACTATTCTAAGTATATATGCACCCATTACAGGAGCACACAGATTCATAAAACAAGTTCTCAGAGACCTACAAAGAGACTTAGACTCCCACACAACAATCATGGGAGATTTTAACATCCAACTTAGGCAGATCAACAAAACAGAAAATTAACAAGGATAGTCAGGACTTGAACTCAGCTGTGGATCAAGTGGACCTAGTAGATGTCTACAGAACTCTCTACTTCAAATCAACAGAATATACATCCTTCTCAGTGCCACATGGCACTTATTCTAAAATCAACCACATAATGGGAAGTAAAATACTCTTCAACCAATGCAAAAGAACTGAAATTATAACAAATGGTCTCTCAAACCACAGTGCAATCAAATTAGAACTAAGTATTAAGAAACTCACTCAAAACCACACAATTTCATGGAAGTTGAACAATAACCTGCTCCTGAATTCCTTCTGGACAAATAATAAAATTAAGGCAGAAATCAAGAAGTTCTTTGAAACCAAGAGATCAAAGAGACAATGTACCAGAATTTCTGGAACACAGCTAAAGCAGTGTTAAGAGGGAAATTTATAGCACTAAATGCCCACATCAGAAAGCTATAAAGATCTCAAATCAACACTCTTAGCATCAAAATTAAAAGACCTAGAGAGACAAGAGCAAACTAATCCAAAAGCCATCAGAAGACAAGAAATAACTAAGATCAGAGGAGAATTGAAGGAGACAGAGACACAAAAAACCCATCCAAAAATCAACAAATCCAGGAGCTGTTTTTTTGAAACAATAATGACAAAATAGATAGAATACCACCTAGACTAATAAAGAAGAAGAGAGAAGAATCAAATAGATACAATAAAAAATGATAAAGGGGATATTATCACTGACCCCACAGAAATACAGACTAGCATCAGAAAATACTATAAACACCTCTATGCAAATCTAGAAAATCTAGAAGAAATAGATAAATTTCTAGATGTATATGCCCTCCCAAGACTAAACCAGGAAGAAGTCAAATCCTTGAATAGAACAATAACAGGCTCTGAAATTAAGGCAGTAATTAATAACCTACCAACCAAAAAAAGCCTAGGACCAGATGGATTCAAAGCTTTATTATACTCAAAATACAAAAAGGCACTACCATTCCAAGACTATTCCAAACAATTGAAAAGGAGGGACTCCTCTCTAATTCATTTTATGAGGCCAGCATCATCCTGATATCGAAAATGGAAAGAGACACAACAAAAAAAGAAAATTTCAGGCCAATATCCCTGATGAATATAAATGCAAAAATCCTCAGTAAAATACTGGCTAATCAAATCCAGTAGCACATCAAAAAGTTTATCCACCATGATCGTATTGACTTGATCCCTGGGAAGCAAGGCTGGTTTAACATATGCAAATCAATAAATATAATCTATCATATAAACGGAATGATGGATTATAAAAGACAAAAACCAAATAATTATCTCAATAAATACAGAAAAGGCCTTTGATGAAATTCAATATCCCTTTCTGTTAAAAACTTTAAATACACTAGGTATTGATAAAACATATCTCAAAATAATAAGAGTTATTTAAGGCAAACCCACAGCCAATGTCATATTGAATGGGCAAAAGCTGGAAGCATTCCCTTTGAAAACCAGTACAACATAGCATTAGAAGTTCTGGCCAGGGCAATCAGGCAAGAGAAAGAAATAAAGGGTATTCAAATAGGAAGAAAGAAAGTCAAATTGTCTCTGTTTGCAGATGACATGATTTTACATTTAGAAAACCCTATCAGCTCAGCCCAAAAACTTGTTGAGCTGATAAGCAACATCAGCAAAGTCTCAGAATACAAAATCAATGTGCAAAAATCACAAACTTTCCTTTATGCCAATAATAGTCAAGGAGAGAGCCAAATCATGAATAAACTCCCATTCACAACTGGTATGAAGAGAATAAAATACCTAGGAATATAGCTAACAAGGGATGTGAAAGACCTCTTCAAGGAGAACTACAAACCACTGCTCAAGGAAATAAAAAAGGACACAAACAAATGGAAAAAAAAAATCCATGCTTATAGATAGGAAGAATTAATGTTGTGAAAATGGCCATACTGCCCAAAGTAATTTAAAGATTCAATACTATTCCCATCAAAAAACTATTGACATTTTTCACAGAATTTAAAAAAAACTATTTTAAATTTCACATGGAATCAAAGAAGACCCTGTACAGTCAAGACAATCCTAAGCAAAAAGAACAAAGCTGGAGGCATCACACTACCTGATATCAAACTATACTACAAGGATACAGTAACCAAAACAGCATGGTACTGGTAGGACAACAGACATTTAGACCAATGGAACAGAACAGAGACCTCAGAAATAACACCACACGTCTAGGACCATCTGATCTTCAACAAACCTAACAAAACAAGCAATTGGGAAAGGAGCTCCTATTTAGTAAAATTTGCTGGGAAAACTGACTAGCCATACGCAGAAAACTGGAAATGGAACTCTTCCTTACATCTTAAACAAAAATTAACTCAAGATAGATTGAAGACTTAAATATAAATCCAAAACCACAAAAACCCCAGAAGAAAACCGAGGCAATACCATTCAGGATACAGGCATGGGCAAATACTTCATGACAAAAATGTCAAAAGCAATGGCAACAAAAGCCAAAATTGACAAATGGGATCTAATTAAACTAAAGAGCTTCTGCAGAGCAAAAGTAACTATCACAAGAGTGAACAGACAACCTACAGAATGGAAGAAAATTTTTGCAACCTACCCACCTGACAGAGTTCTAATACGCAGAATTTACAAGGAACTTAAACATATTTATAAGAAAAAAGCAACCTCATCAAAATGTGGGCAAAGGATATGAACAGACACTTCTCAATAGAAGACATTTATGCAGCCAACAAACATATGAAAAAAAGCTCAACATAACTGATCATTAGAAAAATGCAAATAAAAACCACAATTAGATACCATCTCATGCAAGTCAGAATGGTGATTATTAAAAAGTTGGAGAACAACAGTTTCTGGCGAGGCTGTGGAGAAACAGGAATGCTTTTACACTGTTGGTGGGAATGTAAATTCGTTCAACCATTGTGGAAGACAGTATGGTGATTCCTCAAGGATCTAGAACCAGAAAAACCCTTTGATCCAGTAATCCCATTACCTATCTACCCAAAGGACTATAAATCATTCTACTATAAAGAAACATGCACACATATGTTTATTGCTGCATTATTTACAATATCAAAGACATGGAACCAACCCAAATTCCCATCAATAATAGATTGGATAAAGAAAATATGCTACATATATACCATGGAATACTATAGTGCCATAAAAAGGAATGAGATCATGTCCTTTACAGGGACATGGATGAAGCTGGAAGCCATTATCCTCAGTAAACTAACACAGGAACAGAAAACCAAACACCGCATGTTCTCACTCAGAAGCGGGAGTTGAACATTGAGAACACATAGACACAGAGAGGAGAACACCACACAGCATGGCCTGCTGGGGAGTGGGGGTAAGTAGAAGGAACTTAGAGGATGGGTCAGCAAGCCACCACTGCACACATATACCTATGTAACAACCTGCACATTCTGCACATCCATCCTGGATTTTTTTGTTCTGTTTTGTTTTAGAAGAAATAAAGAAAAAAAAAAAAAAGAAATAGACAATGAATGCTTTCCGCTTTTTTGGTGAAATCTGTCAATATTCTCCAAGTGATCTGAATCAATTATCTCAGGTTCCAGGAGAAGACATGTGAACCATTTGAGAAACCCCAGGGTAAAGCCTGTTGTATGTGTGAGTAAACCTAGTAAACTTACGTACATGGATGGAATGACAACTACTTATTAGGTATAGAAAATTGTTCCTTGTTGCCTTATAACTGATGCTATTTCTGATCACTCACATGCTAATACACCCATGTATGTGCCTACCCAACCTTCTGTGTTAGAGTTCATTATTCATCCATTTCAGATTCAGCCAAATCTTATTTATTGAGTAGCTACTCTGTGCCTGGCATTGTGCTTGGCTAAAAGAACAATGATGGGATATCTTGATATGGTCTTCAACACACAGTCATCTAACTGCTGACACCTGTAGCAAACTTCACTGACCAATGTAATTTTTCCCCTTATAGACTACAATCTACAATTGATCAAACACTTCCAATACTAATTCAGTATTACTTATTTAATTCACTCATTCATTAATTCATCATTTACACAAATACTTGCTAAACACAAATTATTTGTTAAGCACCATCTAGAAGCAAGCCCATAGACTATAATTTGACAAACTTAGAACTAAAAAATCCGACAATTTCTAGTTACAACAACTTTCCATTATGATTTGTTTTAAAGATAAATTCTCTGAGGAGTGGCATACTTAAGCTTACCTTAATCACAACAGTGTGAATAATGTTTTGCTCAGTAATTGAATGAAGAGTTTTTATTTGAAGCCTTTGCAGCTTTCCTAGAATTATCCTATTTGCATTTCCAAGTTCTTGCCATTTTTCCTTTTCTACTTTGATTTCTTCAAAAGGTTATATGCCAGTGAGGTGGTTATAAATGTTCACTTAGGCGTAGGCAAGGACTTTATGACCAAAACACCAAAAGCATTGGCAACAAAAGCCAAAATAGACAAATGGGACCTAATCAAACTCCACAGCTTTTGCACGGCAAAAGAAACAGTCAATAGAGTGAATCGGCAACCAACACAATGGGAAAAAATCTTTGCAGCCTACCCGTCTGACAAAGGGCTGATATCCAGAATTTACAATGAACTAAAAAAGATTTACAAGAAAAAAACAAACAAGCCCATTCAAAAATGGGCGAAGGATATGAACAGATACTTTACAAAAGAAGACATACATGAGGCCAACAAACATATGAAAAAATGCTCATCATCACTGGTCATTAGAGAAATGCAAATCAAAACTACATTGAGATACCATCTCATGCCAGTTAGAATGGCGATCATTAAAAAATCTGGAGACAACAGATGCTGGAGAGGATGTGGAGAAATAGGAACACTTTTACACTGTTGGTGGGAGTGTAAATTAGTTCAACCACTGTGGAAAACAGTGTGGCGATTCCTCAAGGACCTAGAAATAGAAATTCCATTTGACCCAGCAATCCCATTACTGGGCATATATCCAAAGGATTATAAATCGTTCTACTATAAGGACACATGCACACGAATGTTCATTGCAGCACAGTTTACAATAGCAAAGACCTGGAACCAGCCCAAATGCCCATCGATGATAGACTGGACAGGAAAAATGTGGCACATATACACCATGGAATATTATGCAGCCATTAAAAAGGAGGAGTTCACATCCTTCGTAGGGACATGGATGAACCTGGAAAACATCATTCTCAGCAAACTGACACAAGAACACAAAATCAAACACCACATGTTCTCACTCATAGGCGGGTGTTGAACAAGGAGAACACATGGACACAGGGAGGGGAGCACTATACACGGGGGTCTGTTGGGGGGAGGGGGGATAGTGGGGGGGTGGGGAGTTGGGGAGGGATAGCATGGGGAGAAATGCCAGATATAGGTGAAGGGGAGGGAGGCAGCAAATCATACTGCCACGTGTGCACCTGTGCAACAACCTTGCATGTTATTCACATGTACCCCAAAACCTAAAATGCAATAAAAAAAAAATAAATTAAAAAAAAAAAAAAAAAAGTGCAAGGTTATCCCAGAGTGAAATAGTATTAGATATCTGTGGAATATAGAGATCTAAAAGCCCTTTATGTTATTGTTCTGATAAATTATACTAATATGTTGATGAGAGACCAATTCAGCCAAGTTAAAATATCAATTATTTATCATTACTTTTATTTTATGAAAAAAATCAGGAATAAGTTTCAACTCAACCAAGGCCACATAGTACCCAAAGACAGAAGCCTGATAGATGCAGAATGATGTGACAATCCCAGGCTCAGAAGGGAGGGAAGGAAGGAAGAAAGAACCTTGGAAAATAGTGACAAAAGTATTGAAAATAGAAAGAATCCTCCTTAGCAAATCCAAAAAGGGCAGATAATTTCTGCATGTGAAATAGAAAAGTATAATGAAGTTTATAAATATTAGAATTGGATTATTTTGTAATACTGCAATATGACAAGTGGTTTAAATAATTTTACTTTGCAAATATAATGTCATATGGATAGGAAAAAGGCTTTAAAGAACTATTCCACAATGTTATCTTTGTAACTAACCCAAGAAAATGAGATCACTAGTCTCCCTTTCTGAGTTCTATATTGTCCACAATGTGCATGTTTTGATCTAATAAGAAAAAAAAATCGATACTCATTTTAAAATGAAATGCTCTCTTCTTTCCCTGTCTTCAGAAATAATCACTTTCCCGTTTTGAGTGGGACTAAGTTTATTGCAAAGGAACATTTTTTAGTGTTAAGTGAGCTTGTAACTGAAATCATGTCTTCTATTTCATTTTCTCTCCTAAAAATGAAATGTGGAGATGTTTGATTTGGAAGATGTATTTGTAAGCTATTCTCAAGACTAAGCACTTTCTGGTGCCCCTCCCTTTTTAACTACAAAATAATATTAACACTTCCCTACAGCCCGTTCTTATCAGGAATTAATTGGCTTTCCCTCTGCTACCACCAGTTCCCAGTAAACAGAAAAGGAAGTAAATAAATAAATATAGCAATAATTTCCCAGTAAACAGAAAAAGAAGTAAATAAATAAAAACAGCAATAATTCAGATAGGTAAATGCCGCCCATCTCCACTACAGGATGTGCTGTGGGTGACAGGATGATTTTGCAGCCTGTAAAAATGCAGAGGATATAGCTAAGAAAGTATTTCATGTAAAAACCATTGAAAAGGTACAAGGGTCTCAATGGACTAGAGCAACTGTTACCCAGGCTGTGGCAGTCTGATCCCTAAATCTCTTCATCCTAAGACAACCACACAAAAACCTCTGGAGATAAGCACATTAGCCTGCATTAAGTTGCCTGCCAGGTCCCATGGGAAGGATCCTACTCAGTCTTCAGTATCATGACCATGGGTGCTGATCCTCTCGACAACCCACCCTGACTCTGCTGTCAATTACCCTCCCTGCTGTATTACTTCTGTGCCTCATCCAAGCTTCTGTTGCTGGTTTTACTCATAATCATTTCTTTATGTGACAATCTCTCTATCCAGCTGTAAGCACTCCACATTGAAGAAAATGTATTTCCTGTGTCTCTGTCCTTAGGTACCAGCTCTGGAACTGCGACCTAACGATAATCAGTACACATTCACACAATTGAGCTAAAATTCCTGAGGACTACTTCTGGCCTTCAGGCCTGCAGGCCTACAGGCTACCACTTATTTAATAAACTGTTGTACTGAACAGATGGATTTCAAACCCCTGAAATCCAATTCTAGAGTATTTGCTTTTAACCACTAGGCTGGCCCACCTCAAGATTTCTCCTCTTAGGAAAAATAAGTAGAAGGCTTTGAAACATAACCTTTTAAGCTACACACCTAGGACTCCTTAGGTCATGTTCTCTCACTTGAGATATCTTTATATTTTGAAGGATTTATCCAATTCATGCTGATATTGATATCACTGAATTGTAATTACTAATGTCTGCATTTAAATCTTGACTATTAGCTCACCTTCCTATGAACCCTCTATAAGCTACTCACTCTGTGAGCCCCCTGCCTTATAGTCTCACAGCATGAATCCTTAGCAATCCTTGTAAGTATTATACTTAAAACAAAACTGCAACAGTCCAGTCACTGTAATATTCACACAGTAGGAATCTCAGAACATAGCCATAAAGGGCTGACTGTTTAATACTTTCTCAAAGTGATGGCTCACTCAGGACTGTCCAATATGATCTTTACTGCCTCATATTCCAGCCACAGCTGATGACTTCAAGGTGGTACATGAATTAATGTTCCTTCCAAAATCCTATTAAAATGTTAGTAAATAGAGTATAATCCATATATAGCCCCATTCTCAGATTGGGGCTATATATGGATTATTATAGCCCCAGAGATCAGAGTGATCAGAGATATTAAGGAATTTTTATAATATGGAAAGCAGTACAGATTATTTTATTTGATAAAACCAGAACAGAGAAAGCCAAAAGCCCAGAACATATAAAGGAATCATAGTTGAAGAGGAAGCTGTGGACAAAGACTCCCAAATCGGTCATGATGCCGAAGTCTAAGTAATTAAAGAACTGTTCAGAACAGCCAGACTAGATATCCCTCGACTAACCACTCCACCACACACACACACATGACAAGTCAGGCAGATTACACACACACACACACACACACACAAAACAAAAAAACAAAAAAACAAACAAAAAAAAACAAGGCAGGCTGCAATCTGCCTTCTCAAACAAAGGCATTCTGCCAAGGCAAAGGTAAAATCTCTAGTAATAGTGTTTCAGCTCCAGAGTTAAAGCTCTCTTTAAGGTATCTGGCCTGTGTTTTCCCATTCATACAAATTGGGACAGGTTGACAACCATGCCCATGAACAAAGAGCTCAAGTCATTACCCTGAGCATTCTCCCCTGGGAACATTTACGTTTGCTGTTGCCTCGGCTTGGGATGTCCTTCACCTGATTTGCACACGGCTTTCTTCTTTCTTCCTTTGGGCCTCTGCTCACACTGCCATCATACTAATAAAGCTTTCTATGACCAACCTATATAAAACAGACACAAATCTTTCTCCATTCACAGCAGTATCTAGCCTCCTTACTCAGCTTTATTTTACTATCTGAATTATTATTTTTATTTATTTGTTTGCTTGGTGTCTCCCTCTACTGAAACATACGCTTCATGAGGGTAGGGAGTTGGTCTGTTCACTGCTGATTTTCAGGTGTTTATGACAGTATCTGGCATTCAGTGGGTATTCAACAAACAATGATGGACTATATGAATGAATGAACCTGAGAATATGACAAGAAAGCTCAAGATGCCAGCTGTTTTGTGGATAAAGCAAAAGGTCTAAAAATTCACAGCCTCTGAGAATAATGTCTTCATGAAAAGTGGATTCTATTAAACCTAGAGCAACTGGAAACTCTTACTATTTTGAAGGTATATCATTGTTATGCCCACCAAGAAAAACAAAAGCATTTAGAATCTCCAGAAATAGAGATACATGCAAGAACATCACAGTCCAAATATGAACTAAAATGCTAAATGCATTTTAGTGAAAAATGCATCATGACTGAGCAATAAAGACAGTGAAATGAAAGAGACTGTTTGACTTTTATGCTTAAACTATTCAGCCTCCAGTAGCACAGGTTTAGTGTCACAGAACTGTTGATTCTTATTTTCTCCTATGTATCCCAGCCCACCAAGGTAAGAAGAACCTTCTAAGTAATAGCTGAGCAGATTGCTTCATTCTCAGACCTGACTAGAGAGTTCCCAGTGGTGCAATCTTTATCTTTCCTAGCCCATGGCTTCTGCAGGAACTGCACTACCAGTATGTACTCACTAGCCATGTGCGACTATTTAATATTAGTAGAGTTAAAATTAGATAATGTTAATTCCCTTTCTAGTCACACTGGAGTGCAGTGATGCAATCATGGCTCACTGCAACCTCCACCTCCTAGGTTCAAGTGATTCTTGTGCCTCAGCTTCCCAAGTAGCTGGGATTACAGGCACGTGCCACCATGCCTGGCTCATTTTTTTTGCATTTTTAGTAGAGATGGGGTTTCATCATGTTGGCCAGGCTGGTCTCAAACTCCTGACCTCAAATGATCCACCTGCCTCAGGCTCTCAAAGTGCTGGGATTACAGGTATGAGCCACTGTGCCCAGCCACTAGCCACATTTTGAGTACTCAATAGCCACAACTGGCTCATGACTACCATTGAATAGACAGACGATAGATAGAGAGATAGATAGATAGATACACAGATAGATAGATAGATAGATACATACATACATACATATATACATAAAATTGAACAGTGATGAAATAGAACATTTCCATCACTGAAGAAACTTATTATTCCAACAAATGATGGAAAGCAGTAGAAAAAATGAGTCGAAAAGATACGCAACAATGCATCCTAGTATTTACACATAATTGGACAAGTAACATGTCTGCAGTTGCCAATACCTTCTAAGGCAGGGAAGCCTGGAATCTATTTACATGTTTATACAAAATCACAAGCCCATCTCCCCTTTGTTTCACACCACTGAAATTCTTGCTTAGAATCTAGGTCCATATTTATGGTACTTTGTGAGGCATTATAATATGGATGAGAAATAATCTCTTGTTTCTGTTCTATTTTGGGTAGTAACCCTTAATAATGCTAAGGCAGCAGAATGGCCTTCCAAGTGTTTTGCAAAACAGGTTTCTGTGATCAAAACTATGTCAAAGTCGTGTTTATTTTCTATCTGTTGCTCCTGTTACATCGTATTATCTTTTGAATTTTGGAAGAAGCATATTCTCCTTCAGATTGATAGATTTAATTATTTCTAAAATACAATTGGAACTTGAAAATTAAAGTTTAACATTTCTTTCTTTATTAGGAATCACCATATTTGGTTCCCTACTGAATAACATTTGCATAATAATAATTTTGTAAATGCAGCTTATTAATCTTTTAAAAGCTAAACCATAGAAAAAACATTGAAGGTAATTTTAATTTAAGAAGGGAATTCAAAGTCAGGTTGGTAGCTTAAAATCAACCACAGAACTAGTAAAATGCTACACATCAGCCCTCTGCTTTCTCCACCACTGACTCAGTTTATCATCAAACCACTGGGCATGAAGCTCTGCACATTTGTCATTTTATGATTTAAATGGTAAATATCAAAGAATACCCTCTATTATGACAAAGATAGAAACAGAGATTTACATATATATTACTTTGAATAAGAAATGAAACCAATAGAAGAATTAAATAATAATATAAACAACAAAAGTAGGAGGGAAGTAGTAACGTAAGTCAACTAAATTCCTCATCTTTCATAGGCAAAGTTTACAGTTACTATGTAAAACAGATAAATTGGGAAAAGATTTCAGCATATCGTTTAGAATAATTGTGTTAACAGAAGGTTTGGGGAAAGGAAGACAGAAGTATATTTCTTTTCATTTAATATTGCTTCAGACTGTCTGAACTTTTATTACGTGCATGTTATTTTAACAAATGTAAAATTTTCAAAATAAGACACATAGTAATTACCATATTGACCTCATTCCACCAAACTTTCCATATGAATACTTAAGTTTTGATTGATCTTAAACTGTTAAAAGCAAATAAAGGAACAAAAACATTTATTAGGTATATGCCATGTGTGCCGTTCTAGTAGTTTCTATAGTCATTAATTCTTAACTGTTAAACCCTCTAATATCCCTGTGAAGCAGTTATTATGGAAGGGCACTCTTGAAATTTAGCAACCTGCAAAGAGAAGGGGTATATTTTATGCCCCTTTTGGGGCAGATTTTTATAAAGTCCCTACAATAATGGGGACAGTCAATGTTAACTGTACATAAAACTGACTTTGTCAATGATGTTAGATGTGGAACTACATTTCCCATTGAAAAGTCCTTCATTCTCGTTAAAGAATAAAGACTGAGATGTGACTAGAAGGAGAAAGTATATTATTGTTTGATCACACTTGCTTGGCCACAGGTGGGCAAGCAGATTGACCTGTCCATCCAAGCTGAGTAATTCTTCACTCCTTCACTTTTTGTTTATGACTTTATTTCTTCATCCTTGGCAAGAGCAGAAAGTAAATCATGGCATTTCTTGGCTGAAGGGCAGTGAAACAGCTGTGACCCTTGAGTTATTGTTTACTTTACTGCCTCCCGATACACACTCAGTCACTTTTGTTGGACATGCTTGATGGCTTTCGTTCATACAGTTGGCTGTTCCGTCTGCTGCACCAATTGATGGAGAGGCAGAGAGTAGCTGCATTAAGCTACATTCATTAGTTCATTTATTAAAAATTTATGAGCACCTACCGTCTGCCAGATACTGAGGCAGTTACAAATAGGAACAAATCAGGAACTCTACTCTTAAGGACCTAACAGTCTAGTAAGGGAAAACAGACATGTAAATACTAATCATTACCCAGTGAGAATGAGCACTAAAACATGTATGCATAATAAAAAACAACAACAACAGAGAAAAAAATAAGTTGTATGGGAGAAAAGTGGAGAGAGGCAAGATACAGGAAGGTTTTACAAACACAGTGATATTTAATGTATACCTTTGGGATAAGCAATGGTCAGGCCTAATGGTTTCATGAAACTGTAAAAAGTAATGCCCCCAAATCAGTAACTGTGGCAGAGTCATTTGCCATAAAAGGTAGTAGGTTGAGTGGACGTGCTGATGTGTCACCCAGATCACTACTTTAGAAACAAAGCATCAATGCCAACTGCCAGTGGTGTGACCTGATGAAGACTCAAAGCTGAATCTTTTCCCTGGAAATTGCATTCTTCCAAAGCCCCTGCAGCCAAGAGTATGCTCCCATCCTCAGAGGTAACATAATTCATCTGATTTATCAATTTAGGGATGCAAAAGCTTAACTTTCTTTCCTCAGTTGGGAGGTTATTATGACAGGCCATCTGATTTCCAGATTTCCAGAGCTACCCATATGCGGGAAGCTGAAAAATTGCCCCCTAAAGATATTACATCCTAATCCCTGTAACATGTAAATGTTATTTTACATGGAAACCAGATCTTCACAGATATGGTTAAATTAAGGGTTTTGAGATTGGGAGATTATCTGGATTCTCAGTGTGGTACCTAACTGCAGTCCCATAAGGAGAAAGTGATTTGAGGAATAAAACAGAGATGAGAGTGATACAGCCACAAGCCAAAGAATGCCAACCACCACCAGAAGAGAAAAGGAATGGGTTATCCCCCAGAGCCCGTACAGGGAGGAGAGCCCTAGTGATACCTCAGTTGTGATTCAGTGATACTGATTTCAGGCTTCTGGCCTCTAGAACTTTGAGAGCAAAAAGTGTGTTGTTTGAAGTCACCCAGTTTGCAAGAATTTGTTACAACAGCCACAGGAAATGAATATACCCTGGGATCAGCTGAGGCTTCCTTACAGTTGCATTTCAGTTCAACTTCTCTTCCTGCCAATCCTGTGAAACAAACTAAGCCAAGTCTAAGTTGTCATTCTCTTAGGCTGTCCATCCTAGACCGGCTTTTTGTGGCTTAGGTCAAAACATTAGGATATATAAGAATTTGTCAGGAAGAGGGATGTGATAGGAAATGTATGTATCAATTTGGGCTAATAAGGGATACTTGGATAGCTGGTAAAAAATGATTTCTAGGTGTGTCAGTGAGGGTGTTTCTAGAAGAGATTAGTATTTTAATATGTAGACTGAAAAAGAAGATTGCCATCACCAGAACCAGTGGGTATTATCCAGTCTGTTGAGGGCCCAAATGGAACAAAAAGGGAGAGGAAGAGCAAATTTTCTCTCTCTGCTTGAGCTGGGACATCCATATGCTTCTGCCCTCAGACATCAGCATTCCTGAGTCTTAGATCTTCAATGCATACTGAGACACCATCATCTCCTCTGATTTTCAGGCCTTCAGTCTTGGACTGGAACAACACTACTGGCTTTCCTGGTTTTCCAGCTTACAGATGGCAGATCTTGAGAATTCTTAGCTGTCATAATCAGGTGAGCCAACTCCTTATAATAAATATTTTTCTGTATACAGTACCTATATATGTTCTATTGGTTCTGTTTCTTTGGCGAACCCTAGAGAAAGGGGCAATGGTGAGGGAGGGAACAATGTGAAAAAGCAAGACAGAACCCAGTGAATATGAAGAAGCTCTGGGTCATTTAGGGCACAGATGTTATGGTGAGCCTCACATGTTGAATCTGCACTCAGGGTATCCTTATGGCCTAATTTCCTATTTTGTTTTTGACTTCTGTCAAGCCCAAACCTGACACTAGAACTGTGGGCCCACCTCACGCAAGTCTTTTCATTTTATGTTTGGATATCATTCCAAAAGCAGCGGGGTTAATACGGAGCAACTGTTTTGCTGGAAGGTAACAAGATCAGATTGTGTGTTTTAAGATCATTCGTCTGCAGTGTGTAAATAGGAGTGAAGGAAAGCAGAGCAGAGGTAACAAGAGTGTGATGAATGAAAGTGCAAAGGGGAACAAGGACACGTGAATTCCGTATGTGTTTCGTGGACTTTGAAAGGAAACAAGGAAACAACTTCAGAAAACACCTATGATCAGTTACTGCTGACCTGGAACCCCATAACTAACATCTAGAGGCTAAAACTGTGAGAAGAAAACAGTAGTTCTGAGGACAATGTACCTTTGCTCATGGCTGGCAGAAAGTTGTAGGGATCTGGATCGTTTGTCTGGCTTTGAATAAGATCTGCTACTTATTCATAAAATATGGTTAAGCAAGTTTTATAAACTATGCCTGCATTTTTCTTATCTACATCATAAAGATAGTGATGATACTTATCTTATGGTGGTTATTGTGGGAATTAAATGCATTAACATATATAAAGCACTGAGAATACCTCACACATAGAAAATGCTTAATATTATTAAGTATTATTTTTCCAGTAGTTGCCTCAAATGTTTTATAGCAAGGAGAGCTGCTTTCCATTTATCAGAGCCCCAAAATTTCAGGAAATCACAAGGAGAAAAGAATATGTTTAGTAAAGTTTCTGATTAAAGTTGGAAGAGATATATTGATACTAGAAACTTCACCTCCTGCCCAGCCCCCATTCTAACTTCCCTCTCCTCCTTCCCCACTGAGGATGGTAAGAGAAGCAAGGAAATGTTATATGCTTAGAACGAAATGGAGTATCCATTGTCATCTTGGCAAATCACCCATCCAAGGCTGAGTTTATACTACAGCCAGTCTCATCCTTTGGTTCCAGCATTGGACTTGAACACCTCCAGTAGTCACAAATACAAACAGTCCTCATCCTCATAAATTCAAAATCTCGTAGAAGGCACAGCCCAAAATGAACAATTATGTAGTTATATAACAGCATAATAAATGGCATAATAGAAGCTGACTTGAGAGTGAAGAGGAAAAAAGAATTAATTCACCTTGGGGAGGCCAGCCAGGTTTCACCCATGCAATTTATCTGCGATAAATCTTACAAGACAAAGCTTTTCTTGCCAGGTGGAGAAGTTGGGATGGGCATATTTTATCAAAAAAGGAACAGCCAACAGAGTCACAGAGGCTGGAAGGAGCCCAGCTCGTTTGGAAAATGTTGGTAGCTGGAACATAGCTTGAGCAGTGCAAGGAAGGGTGGCAGCTTGGCAAAGAAAGTAGGCTGTAGATCCTACAAAGCAATGCCGAGGTCTTCACAACCGTCCTGAAGTTAAAGAGAGAGTATGAAGATTCCTAAAAGAAGTGAAACATAATCGGACTGGGGTTAGTAAATTTCTGTGCTGGTACTATATGGATGGAAAAGAGCAAAACTATTTGCCAAGCCTCCTGAGCAGAATGAGGAAGTAAACTCTCTTTGAGACATGAAATTTAAAACCACAGCAATAGAGCCAATATTATCTTAATATTTAAAATGCAAACCCCCCCATAAAAGGTAGCTAAATGCTCTCCTCAGGATTCTGAATATAACTAAGGAATTTTTCAGTTGCCCAAGGATTTTCTATTTATTTATATTTTCTTTATGTTTATTTCACTATGAAGTCATTTTATAGACATGCAAGTTCAGAAGCCAGGCTTGCCTTTTAGTCCAAAACAAATAGAGAAGTGAAAAGATCAAACCAAGAAAACTTGTCTTGTGTTGTTTTTAGTGTGAATGGCTAGAAAGGCAAAGTGTATATTGTCTGAAAAGAATTGCACTATCAATCTCTACAAATGTTTCTGTTCTTGTGAAAAATCAGTGCACATTACTCAACATATGTGCCCATCAATCTCTACCAGCTTGAGCTAAGGGTAAGTCTCATAAAATTTCCCAAAAGAATAATATGTGCTAAAATGTCACTTCCTAAAACTGAGGATTTTAATTCACAAAGGTAAATTTAATGCACAAATTTGGAATTAAACAAAACAAAAACATAGTCAATATGCAATATATTTTGGAAGTAAGCTGTATTAACAGTGTTTCATAGATTTTTCTTTTCCTGAAGTTATTAGGTATTCAAATAATGTTTAGTGCTTTTTTTGTTATAAGTGGATTGCATGCTTATAGTACAACACTCACAATTAAAGTATAAAGGAGAAATAAAAACCTATTCATAAAGGCCAGACCCAGAAATATCCACCATAAATATTTTATATAATCCTTCCATTCACACATATATATAATATTAGATATTTATCGCTTATTTCTATTCATTAAAATTATGCCATGAGCATTTTCCTATGATATTCAATATTCTCTGAAAACATACTTCAATAGCCTTATAATATTACACCATATTTCTAGTCCATAAATTATGTAACTGTTGACTTACAATTGAGCATTTTGGTTGCTTCCAATTTTCTATATTTTAAGAATTCTGCAATGTTCAATCTTGAACATAAATCATTCTTCACATCTCTACATCTCTTGTGATTTCCTGAGGGCAAAATCTTAGACTTGGAATTGTTGGGTCAAAGTATAAGTTACATTTTTAAAACTTGTGCCACTTACTGCCAAATTACTTCAGGGGCAGCTTTTGCTAATTTGTAGTGGCACCAGGAGTGCATAGCTCCTGACAATAATTTAAGAAAATTAAATATATACCTGACAGTCAAAACAGGGAATATAATTAACAATTACTTTCCCTTATTAAATGTAAAGGGGGATGTTTTCATAATATTTACTGGACAATTATATTCTGTGAATTGTTTCCCCATGTCCCATTACAAGTTTCCTATTGGAATGTTTGTCTTCTTCGTCTTCTTCCTTTTTTAAATTAAGGGAGGAGGGGAGTTTTCTTATAGATACTTTGGGATGCTCAGGAATGCCCCTTAAGTTGGATATTTGGGCGTTCCTTTATCTTTGCTTGCTGGTTAAGGTGTCTGGTTTAGACTCTAGATCATGTTGCCTGTGGGAACCTATTAAGGACACCTTGGTTAAGATCAAGGCCACCAAGCACATGATAACCATATTATGTCCATATTTTGGTCTCCTTGCCATATTTGTTTGCAATATTTTCCCCATATTTTGTTTGCCTTATTTTATCTTCCTTGAAATAAAAATATACCTTATATTCCAGTATAATAAAATTAATATTTCATTTAGAATATATGCCTAATATTTTTGCTTTCTTGCACAAATTATAGCTATATGTATTAAATATGTAGATCTCATCTTAAGTAAATGAAATAATCTCAAATTCACTAATATTTCCAGTATAACTGTTTTAGCTTTACTTTTTGTTTTACTTTGTAGTGTTTGCTTTATTTAAATAGTATTTATATTTGGGGTTCACTTTGGTTAACTGTATAAATGCCTTTTCTTGAAAATACTTAAACATCTTTTTCATCACCAAGCTTCATTGATTATATTTACTGCCATATTTAAGATCTTTGCTGATGGTTTTTGGAAATTGTCCTTAAACTAAAAGGAAAGTGGTAGTGTTGGTAAAGATATAATCAAGGAGTGGGATTCTTTCCCTTCTTACTGTAGCAGTTTCCCCCTTGAGTATGGAAAATTTAAAAGATCACACAGATTTTGCCACTGCAAAGATTATATTCTTTCTGAGGACCTCTCCTATTTATGTTGAAATTCATATTACTCTTACTAACATTTCTTATCAACTGGTACCTTAGCTAAATTATGCTGAAAGAGCTTTGCTTAATCCATGTTTGTGGTTGTTTTACTAGACATCCTATATTAACTTGAAAATAAATTTCACCTAGTATTAGTTGCTTCTCTCTGAAGAATTAGTGTAAAAGTATGTTGATTTTGGCCGGGCGCAATGGCTCTCACCTGTAGTCTCAGCACTTTGTAGTCCCAGCACTTTGGGAGGCCAAGGGGGGTGGATCACCTGAGGTAGGGAGTTCAAGATCAGCCTGACCAACATGGAGAAACCCTGTCTCTACTGAATATACAAAAAAGTAGCCAGGAGTGGTGGCACATGCCTGTAATCCCAGCCACTTGGGAGGCTGAGGCTGGAGAATCGCTTGAATCCGGAAGCAGAGGTTGCAGGGAGCTGAGACCACACCATTGCACTCTATTCTGGGCAACAGGAGCAAAACTTCATCTCACAACAATTAAAATTTTTTTTTAAAAAAAGAGTGTGTTCATTCTGGGAGCAGAACATTCTCTTTACCCCCTACCTTATACTTAAATTATGCCTTTCCAGGGTTATTCCTTTTAGTTCTATTGATTAACCTAACTGCTTTTGAATAATACTTTAAATAGCTAATGAGCTAAATACCCCTTCATTTTTTAAAATTTATCTATTTCTTTCCATTTACTCTTAAAATCTGTAATTTTGAAAAGTCAATAAAATCCCTAAGGGGTATTTAATGCAATATATGAATTAATTTACAAAAAACAACAAAAACCTCTTTACATTATGGAGTCTTCTTATGTAGGAATACATATTCAAATATTCCCTGGATAAATTTTGACAGACCTCGACATTGTTCTTATATTTTTTTCAACAGCAAAATTGGGTCACTTTTATTTAAGTGTTACAAATGATTGTGAAAAAATAAATTTCATGACTAAATATACAGAAAAGTAACATGTATACTTTATATGGAAACCCACATACAAATTAAGTTGATTAGATGCTAATAACAGAACTGGCAAAACTGAGAACTTGGTGTTATGCATATTTTAAATGTTTACAACCTGAAATCAAAAACACAAAACTCAGTCCCTTTAATGGGAATTTAAGAAAATTAAATATATACCTGAAACAGTATATAGAGCTTATAAATATAGAGCTTATAAATCATTCTAGTTGCCAAATATTTTTAAAAATGCTATGTGCCCGCCAGGTGTGGTGGCTCATGCCTATAATCCCAGCACTTCGGGAGGCCAAAGCGGGCGGATCACAAGATCAGGAGATCGAGACAATCCTGTCCCACGTGGTGAAATCCCGTCTCTACTAAAAATACAAAAAATTAGCTGGGCGCGGTGGTGCACGCCTGTAGTCCCAGCTACTTGAGAGGCTGAGGCAGGGGAATTGTTTCAACCGGGGAAGCGGGGGTTGCAGTGAGACGAGATCATGCCCACTACACTCCAGCCTAGCGACAAAGCAAGACTCCTTACCCCCTCAACTAAAAAAAAATAAGCTATGTGCCTTTCATTCGCAAAAATGCTAATGTGTGGCTATTTTTATAAATGGTGGAAAGAGAAAACTATGGTGAGAATTTAAGTGGATATGAGAGACTAAGGCATTGTATTAACTGTTATACTAAAAGACATTGCCAGAGGACACCTTGGATATCACTTGTTGAAAGAGATTTTGAATGTTTCTCTTCATATACTCTAACTTAAATAACATTTTCTCCCATGACTAATGTTTAAAGTCTATGCATAACTTTGTTCCCTACACATAAAAGAGAAATTCAGTTTTCACTCAGAATTAAAGCAGATTTTCCTCATTCTTGAAACACAGTCATCCCCGCTGTGAAGGCTGGCCACTCCCGTTATTGACATCACAAAGGCCTCTGCTCACATGGTGGGTCTGGCAGAGGCGTTTAACCAGAGTAACTTTGAGTAGGAGTTAGGTAAAATAAGGCTGAGGCCTAATGGGCTGCATTTCCAGATAGTTAAGGCATTCTAAGTTGCAGGATGAGATAGAAGATCAGCACAAGATACAGATCATAAAGACCTTGTTGATAAGAGAGGTACTGCAGATAAGAGAGGTTGCAGGTAAAAAGCCACCTAAAACCCACCGAAATCAAGATGGCCACAACAGTGACCTCTAGTCATCCTCATTGCTACACTCTCCCCAGCACCATGACAGCTTACAAATGCCATGGCAGCATCAGGAAGTTACCCAATATGGTCTAAAAAGGGGAGGCGTAAATGATCCACCCCTTGTCTAGCATATAATCAAGAAAGAACCATAAAAATGGGCAACCAGCAGCTCTTGGGACTGCTCTGTCTATGGAGTGGCCATTCTTTTATTCTTTTACTTTACTCTGTGGACTCGCCCTGAATTCTTTCTTGTGCGAGATCCAAGAACCATCTCTTGAGATCTGGATCCGGACCTGTTTCCTGTAACAGATCTGTTGTTTGCTTCAGTTCTAACAGCTGTACCACAGAAGCGGGGACACACCAGAATGTATGCATACAAAACCAAACAACACTATAGGCATGGAAAAAATCACAATGCTGAATTTACACAAGGTAAAATGTCTACACTGTGTTTGCTATCATAGTTGTGTCTTTGTTCTTTATGTTCGGACCGGATTAGAAATTTCTTGCTCCTTTTCTAAGGCAAGCTGCTGTTATGATTAAGCTGTTTAAATCTAATGTTATATTGTAATGACTATTTACACATTTGTTCATTTCTCTACTGTAGACTCAATAAAATGACAGAATCTGCTGCCAAGAACAAATTTCAATTTGTTCATCCTTGTCTCAACCCAGTCCCTTAGTCCATTTGGAGTGCCCCAAATCTTAAGCATAAAGGATGCACTTGGAATGGCAAAAGCTAAACTTCACAGTTGAACTAAAAGATACCAAGCCAACAATCAGGCACAAGTTCTTCAAAGCCACTTGAATATTTCCTTTGCCTTGATGATTTTTCTTTTAATACTGGAAATGAGAAACCTTCCTTAGGAAAGCAAACAGCCGCATACAGCTTTAAGACCAAGGGTCATCCAGGGCAGTCTCTCCAACCTGTTCCCCACAAGGTCGACATTCCAGCCCCAGAGGAGTCTGAGGGGCATAGTCAGTGCTTAACAGGGGCAATCAGGTGTGGAGTGTTGACTGCACACACTTGTGAAGAGTCACAGCTTGTCACTGGTCATTGCTGGAAACTGCACTTAGGCATCATGGATGCACCCCACCTTGGGGTTGAATAGGAATTTGTAGTAGATGCCATCTGCACAAATCACAATGACAGCATTTGACTCTGTTCCAAAGGCACACATGCATGGCAAACCTGAAGGAATCTGATAATTGGAAAATTTCCACTTGGAACTGAATTATTTTGGAAGAACACTGGCTTTAGTTTGAATACCGAACTTTTTGGATTTTTAGCAGCCAAAAAAACAAAATGTGTACTGTGCCATGGTCATCGGATACTCAGATGAGGGAAGCTTCCCAATTGAAGTTGATGCAATAAATATTTGCCATTTGTGATCTTTTTCATAGTTCCTAGATAAAAGGCCCTGATGAAGTAGCAAATATTCTTACAAGGGTCTGTTTTTAAGAGGCGGTTGCAATTCTTGTTCCCTACAGGTCAAGGGCTACCAGTTTAGGGCATGTGTGCAAGGAAGGCCTACAGGTGGCTTCTTGTTGCCGGCAAGACACACAAGCTTCACACAACTCATGTGTGTGATGGGGGAGGTCAGGAGAGAGCTGTTAGTATCTACTGAAACACAAGACACAAAGGCCTTGAAAGTCAGAGCAGGTTTCCAAGATATGTGACTGATGGGCACTGCATGTCCTCGTAAATACCTTAATCAAGGAGCCCGAAACCACCACAAGTCTATCTTGTCATAATTTGACCATCTTAACTTCTGTAGAAAATTCTACTTCAATAACAGTCTTTTTCTGGTCATCCCTAATCGTTCCTTTACTGGGAGGCTATTTCAGCTTTTTCCCACTGGCCACTAAAGTAAGCTAAATAGCTACGGTGAAATAATATTTCTACATGGCCAACTCCTTCTTCTAGAAATTCTTATTTTTCTTTCTCTCTCTTTTTTAATGGATCGGCATTGTAGATTTAGAATCCAGTTTCCATTCCATGTATAAGCATCCGTGGTCCCTATGGATGCAGGGGTAGTGCCATTGGTTGCAGTGGGAGTTACACAGTAAGAGCTTCATGGTGCCACACAGGTGGTTCCCCCGCTCCTAAGCCCCACCTGCTGCTGGAGGAGACCCGGAGGCCGGATCAGGCAGGGCTTTGCCAGGGCAGGAAGCGATGGATGGAAGTTTGTGATCTCAAGGAAGCCAGTGGAGCACCCAGTGCGTATCCACCCAGCACTCTGCAGGCAAGCGCTAAGTGGTTTTTGTTACTATTGCTTTTAGATATGTTATATATTAGATAAGTAAACTTTAGAGATATGAAAATTCTTCAGAAATTAAGATGATTTGATGCAAGGCAATTTTGCTCGGATTTTTTTTTTTTAGATTGTGCCAGACTGATCATAAAGTTCATTTGAAAGAACAACTGTTTTGAGACTAATGTAAGAAAATGTAAAAAGGAAAACTTAAAGGAAATGTAAAAAAAAAATTAAAAATAAACATGACAAAGGAGTACTTGCCCTACAAGTTAATAAAATGCTTTATATAAAGCACCAGTCATTGATATGATGTGATACTAGTGTACGAAGAGACAGAATAATGAAACAAGTAGAAAGTCAAGAAATAGACCTATGTATATATAAATAATTTGGTATATAATAAAGGTGACATGAGATCTGTAGGGAAAGACTGGATAACTAATAAATGATAATAATAGGTGCAACCAGCTAATCATTACACCAACATAATTTCCAGATTGTTCAAATATTTTCATATTTCTTTAAAAATCCACCAAAAATGTTTTTGGAAAGAACTTCATAAGCAAATATCGCTAAATTTCAGAAACGATAAACATAGGTGATTGATATGCTTTGGCTCTGTCCCCACCCAAATCTCAACTTGAATTGTATCTCCCAAAATTCTGATTTGTTGTGAGAGGAACCCAGGGGGAGGTAACTCAATAATGGGGGCCGGTCTTTCCCTTGCTATTCTTATGGTAGCAAATAAGTCTCATGAGATCTGATGGTTTTATCAGGAGTTTCTGCTTTTGCTTCTTCCACATTTTTTCTCTTGCTGCCACCATGTAAGAAGTGCCTTTTATCTCCCGCCATAATTCTGAGGCCTCCCCAGCCATAAGGAACTGTAAGTCCAATTAAACCTTGTTTTGTTCCCAGTTTGGGATATGTCATAATTTGCAGCATGAAAATGAACTAATAGAGTGATAATTTTGACTGGAAACAAAAAAAACTCAGAAACAAAATTTAATGAGGAAAGGGAGAAATATCTTTTAAATAATGTTCATTATATATGTATGTACACATATATATTTTCTGAAATCCAATTTAAAAAGATGAAAAAATAAAGAATTGAGTATATCATGAAGAAGTTATATAAATGGCCAAGAAAATGAGAAAATCTTTGCACACATGTGACAGAGATTTAATAGTCATAACGTACAGAAACATTTCTTATATTCATTAAGAAAAAGGATGAAGAAGAAAGAAGGAATATGTCTCAATGAAAATATATAGTCAATAATCATATTAAAATTTTCAACTTCAGTAGTAGCCAAAGAATGCAAATGAAGAAGTTTTCACCAACCAAACTGACAAAGATTTTAAGGTATAATAATAAATAATGTTTTCATAAACACCATAATTGCTACCACGTTTCTGGAAGGAGATTTGGAGTGTTCTTCAAAAACTTTAAAAAGAGCAATGCAGCTGGGCGTGGTGGCTCACGCCTGTAATCCCAGCACTTCAGGAGGCCGAGGCAGGTGGATCACAAGGTCAGGAGATTGAGACCATCCTGGTTAACAAGGTCAAACCCCGTCTCTACTAAAAATGCAAAAAATTAGCCAGGCATGGTGGCATATGCCTGTAGTCCCAGCTACTCAGGAGGCTGAGGCAGGAGAATCATTTGAACCTGGGATGCAGAGGTTGCAGTGAGCCAAGATTGTGCCACTGCACTCCTGCCTGGGCAACAGAGCAAGACCCCATCTCAAAAAATCAAAAAACAAAAAAGAGCAATGCTTTTTGAGATGACAACTTCCATCTAGGAAGCTATACAATGGAAGTAGCTATAAATTAATTTAAAGATTTCTTTACATAAATGGACATCTCATTACAGTTTAGAAGATCTTTCTTTAAAGCCATTCTACAAGGAATATTTTTGACAGAGGGGTACTCATGTATTGGTTTTATGTAATATCAGTTTATAAAACAGAATATATATATGATAATATTTTATACCTAATGTTTTTGGCACTAATAATACACCTTCCTACTGAGAATGCTGTTCTGTTTTAAAGTCAAGGACGTGCAAGAGTGGAAAATAGTGGTGGGATTCCTCTCAGAAATGAAAGGTGATTCTGTAAACATCCCTGATTCTAATAACTGTCTACAAAGGACTTAGGGAATAAAGGTTAAGGACTGCATTATCAATGATGTTTAAAAGCCTCAGAACCTTGTCATTTATCCATTTCAAAAATTGCCTAGCTTTTTCCCCATTGTAATCAATCATTTAACAAGTATTTGTTCAGCACTTATTACGTGTCAGATAGTATTTCAAGTGCTAAAGTCATTGCTCTCATGTAGCATATATTCAGATAGATATAAAACAAATATATAATGTGTCAGTGGTGATAAGTGCTGTGAAAAAAGACAGAGTGAAGAAATAGAGAACACAGCCTGTTTGACTTTCTGCTATTGGGGAAAAACCTAAAGGAAGTGAGAGATTGGCTTATGCTGGGTTCAGGACAAAATGAGGAGCATCGCAAGCAGAGATGACAGTAAGAGCAACGGCCCTGAGTCAGGATTGTGCATGGTGGGGTGGGCACAGCAAGGAGATAAAAGAAGCTGGAATGGAGTGAGTCAATGGAAGAATGTAAGAGAGAAAATTTAAGAGGTAACCGGGGGCTAGCTGACATAGTGAGATGGGGGTTATCGAGGAAATTCTTAAATTATGAAACTTTATATCCAAATTCTACAAGAAAGCAAGGAGCTGGACAGACTCTCTACAGTTTTTCAGCAATCTCAAAGGAGGTTAATCCCCAAGGCAATGACGACAAAAAGTGAGCAAAACAGGGAAAATTTCCAAGGTCTGTTGACCAGTATGAGGGATATACGGAAACATTTTAAAGCTAAGAAGGTGGGGCTGGGATTTCTTGGACACCCAAAATGGGTTAGAAATAATTTGCATTTGTGTGTGTGTGTGTGTGTGTGTGTGTGTGTGTGTGTGTGTGTATGAAAGTATATTCCTAAAAATATGTTAGAAAATGTCAGTGGGTATCCTCATTGGGTAAACAAGCATGAAGAATGACTATATCTGCTTCACTTCTGTGATTAGTTTCCTTTCAAAAAATATGCATGTAGAGACTTACAACTATAGAAGAAATCAGTAACTTGAATTATTCTGCTGGACTCAGAAATGATCCAGATTATTTGGCAGCTTGATTTCCTTGTTTGCATTGCATTTGCATTTTAATACAGTGTCAATAGACGTGACTATCTTCTTCGAACATTTTATTCCTTTCCTTTACAGAGCAATTACTCTGATCAGAGGATAAAATAACTTAAAATCGAGCCTCTGATGGAAATCAGGCCAACCGACTGAAATAAATTTAAAAAGAAATCTTACTTCAAGACATATGTGTAGTAGAGTGAGATAATATACTCCTGCTGTTTCAGAAAAGATGAATTACTATAAATGCTGCCTAAACAAGAGAAGAAACTTCAAAATATTGGCATCTGAAAAACACAGCTTAACCAAGGAGGGAAAACTACATACTACATAGACGTACTGTCCTTTAAACTACAGATATCTTAAGAGGATTACATTATCTGTTATTTGTAAGACATTATTGTGGATGCATTCTGTGACAGACTGTGCTGGAGACTAGGATAATTCAGTCCAGTGGGGAAGACTGATAAGAGAACTAACTATATTACAAATGTGATGAAAGAAGTAAGCACACAGTGGTGGGGGCAGGTATTGTAGGAGCACAGAAAAGACTGGAAAACTGGGAAATTCTTCTTGAAATAGATGTTGAAGATTCTTGGAAAAGAATCAACAGTTCCCATCTTCAGTATGAACTTTGCTACTAACTAACTAAACTGTAACTTGAAAGATAATGGGAAGCGTGTACGAAAGGAATGGACAGGAAGAACAGATAATATGAAAGAGAAGAATGCTCAACACAAACTAGGTAGAAAAGACTGAAAGCTCCTGGGAGTATGACTGTCGCCTTTTGACCAGCTATGTCTGGGGTACTACTTATAGAGGGTTTTTTGAACTTAAGAGGACAATGCTGGCGATTTTAATGTCTTTCCTGCAAATCCTCTACTGTCTATGGACTTTTCCAGCTCACTGCCAACAATTTTTGAAAGCAAAGGGTGATCTAATCCATTGATTTCTCAAGGCATGATCCCAGAATCTCCTGCAACAATCACTCAGGGTTCTTATTCAAATGCTCGCCTCATTGTTGCCTAATCAAATTACCTGGGGCTGGAGTCTGGAGATCTTTATTATCACAGCTTTTCTAGGTGATTGTTTTGTACCAACTCATTGAACTGGTTTGTTTACCCATTCCAGCAACCTTGCAATCCAGAGAGCTAGTAACCAACTTGCACCCCCAGACAAGAAGACTATGGTGACTGAAATCCATGGCTCTCGATTCCCAATTGAGTGGGTTTTTCCCTTCTTTTTTCGGTGTAATCTCCCATCTCTGATCCAACTTATTTGTGTTTAAACTTTATTTAGTGTTTGCAGATATAACGTAGAGAAATTTTTATGTTGTTAAGAAACAAAGTAGGAAGTTAATTTGTGCATACTGTAATACTTTGATCTTATCTGTGAGGGAAAAATATTCATGAAAAATTCCTGAAAGAAAATAAAACCAAATATTAGCCATTTGTGCATTTATGAGGTAAGATGATTGATTGTTGATTTTATTCATCTTTCTCTTTTTCCACAGTTTGCATCCTCTCAAATAAGAACATATTTTATCATTAAAAATAACACAGTAACTTCATTTAACATGGGGTAAAATTAAAATAGAAATGTCTAGAGCTGTAAGTGACCTGCAGAAAGCTTTCAAAGCCTTTGATGAACTGTATTTTAAAGCATATTTAACAATCTTTTTTGGCTCTTGCCTCCCAGATGGCATGGATATTCTCAATAATCTCTGACTCTGTTTGATATCTGAAGATGTCCTTTGATCGTCAACCTTTGCCCTGCTTTTCTTGAAAACATTAAGTCATCAGAAACTGCCTTAAGAACACAAAGGGTTTGGAAGGTTTAAGTTTGAGGGATCAATGGAAACTACAGGTGATAACAACATGTGTTGTAATTTTTATGATATTATAGCATATATATTTCTCCTGTTACTAAATAGATTTTAGAAAAATCATTGAACCAAAAGGTCCCTGACACTAAAATCATCACAGCATTGATGTGTTTTGTTCAGATTATGAATCTGCATCAAATCACTCAAAATATGTTTTTGGTCTCATGACACATTTAGTTTTTATTTTTTAGGTTTCAGTTTGTTTTTAATTGACACGAAATAACTGAGTATATTTTTGGTGTACAGTGTGATGTTTTGATATATTTATGTATTGTACAATGATCAAATCAGGGTAATTAGCATATCCATCACTTCAAATACTTGTCATTTGTGGTGAGAACATTCAAAATCCTCTGTTCTAGCTATTTTGAAATAAACAATACCTTATTATTAACTATAGTTACACTAATGTGCAATAAAACATCAGAATTTATTCATCCTATCTGACTGCAACTCTCTTTTAACCAACCTTTTTCCATCCCCCTCTCCCTACTACCCTTCCGAGCCTCTGGTAACCACTATTCTACTCTCTACTTCTATGAGGCTCTGCTCGCCATCTCCTCAATTTCCTCCTCCTCTAATCTCATTGTCCTGTTGTACAATTAGTTGCACTTAGGGAAAGCAGTGATAAGGGGCAACCTAAGTTTAGGTGAAAAAACCTACTTTCAGTCCTCATGAAGATATCGCTCTCAAGGCTTGTGGTTCATATGAAAGAGTTTATGAGAAAATAATAACACCAACTTTTTAAACAGAAAACTTGTAATAACAGATGAGTTTGAACAAATATTTGTGAAAGTGCCAATTCAAGTACTCTTCTTATTCCCCTGTCCCAATTTAGAAGATATAGTCCCCTCAGGTCCTGTTTAATATAGAGAAAATAAACATCCATCAGGCTTGGATAATCTTAGGAAACTCTTCGAGAACTGAGTGTCAAAATATTTGCAGATGAATCTGAACCCTCAACAGAGTACTGATATATCACCTGACAATCTCTCCATTTTCTTCCTCAATAAAGCAGATGGCATCCAAATGCTAAATAAATTCTAAACTTAGAGAAAGAGGAAGGCAAAATAATCCAAGAAAATGAAATAGCGAGGAACTACTGGGAATACACAGGAAAACACTGGATGATAGAAGGCTCTAATAGTGCCCAATCCTGAACACCAGGAATAACAGCCCCAGAAAAGTTCCCTGCTCTTCTGGCAGCTTATTATAGTTCCTCCAATTTTAGTTAACCCCCTCTTAATAAAACTCATTATGCAGTTTTTATATTATAATTTTCTATTTCTTTCATATAGTAACATATCTTTACATCGATTCCTAAAATATTTCATTTTTGGCCTTAGAAAAGATAAAGCTGATTCAGAAAACAAAGTGTAAAATGGCACTCTTCCTAACTCTAAGTTCAGTGATATCATGTTATCTTGAAACCAGCCACAGTGAGAGTACTTTAAACTATGAAAATAAACCATCACTACACATCAGAACTCTCATCTGACAAGACCACCACTGTTTGTACAGTTCTATGTTTGACTAAAGCATGGACATTGTCCAATAACCATGCTCCCGTGGCCCGGGTCTTAGCACAGACGTCCTTAATTGGTTCCCACTGGCAGCATGATCTAGATACAACATTGCAGCTTGGAAAGACAAGAGAAAGTCAAATTTCTCACTTACGAGAATTCCAAAGTGACCCAAAATATAACTGGAAGAATACCCTCCTCCTATCTTAATTCAGAGGAACAAGAAGACAAAGGTGAAGAAGAATACAGATAAGGAGGAAGTGATAACAAAAAGAAGAAATAGGAGAGAAAAATAAAGAGAATGAAAAAATGTCTTGTTCTACTGTTTCCACAGTGGTCAAAATGCGTGGCCGTTATTCATTCTTTGTTTCAGAGGGACTTACACTGTGAATTTTATTTATCTGTTTATCTTTTTTATACTGGTGTTAGAGTATCCTACAACATGCCTAATTATTAGAACAGACAAATTCTGGACCACACTTAGCTTCTATACCTCCAAATCTAAGACTGTTCACTCCCTTGAGGCCCCTAATGCAATTAATGAGATGTAGTAAAACATTCTACATCCAAGAATCAAGGGAAACAAATAAGGGATTCTCAGATACAAAAGAAGCAGCCACAGACAAAACAAGATTAGGGAAAAGATACTGAACTTGAATCATTCTTTTTGGAGAAACCCAAGAATTTAGATTAGACTCATTAAAAAGATGCTTTTCGATATATTAAATTTCTTACGAAACTGCTAACGGTTATAATTTCTCAAGGATCCTTAGATATAGTTTATCTCAGTTTAGTACTAGTCAAAAACTCATATCTTTTTAAAGTATATTCCCTTGAAACTTTTAAATATCAGAAACGTAGCCAAAAATCAAAATTTCTCTCAGGCAGTTCAGACTAGATGGTTTCATAAATTATATCAATGGCACAGAACACAATCTGTAGTCTCAAGATACAGGGTGGTTTCTATAAGTGCATGTGTATTTTGTTGGGTATCCCTGCAAATCACAACAAAAAGGAGGTGAAGCTGAAATATGTGTATTATAATTTGCAGTTTGCTTCATGTTTCCAGTGTGTTTCTGCTTTGATATTCTGTTCAAACAAGCAAAAATAAGGAATTCTCAGTTACTCTTGGTAATATCACAGAAATTTTTCTAGTAAAAAACAGAATCAAAAACCATAAAATGGAAGTCTTCAGTCGGACAGGAATCTTGGTCTATTTTGTTTACTAATATATACCTGGTGTTTAGAATAGTGCTTGGGAGAGTAGACACTAAATAAACATTTGTTCAATGAATGATTAAACAAATAAATAGAAATTTCAGATGAATAATCTCTACTGGTTTTCTGTAGGTTTCATTGTAGTTTGATTGAACCCACATGATTGTATTTTCTCTTTCTATTTTCCACAGTAAATAAATTTCTGTCACAGAGAAGCAAAAGAAATCTTTGGAACTTCATAGTTCCAATTCATGATTTAACATTCTGCAAATCAAAACCTCTTCTTCATAAGAACCCCTTCTCACCTAAAAAGTATATCATGTCAGAAAATCCCTTAACTAAGGAATATATCCAAGTAAAATTATATCAAGAGGCCAATTTATATTTACAATCTTGCTTATTAAAATTTGTATTTATGTTACTTATGTCTGCCACATTTTTTTTCTATTTAAAAAAGCACAGCCAATCAAAAACAGAAATAAAGACAAACTGGTTTGAAGGGAATAGCCCATACCCTTTTACTAAGTACCTGAACTTATTTGAGATTTTCAGCACTCTCAAGAAGCTGTGAATACATGAAATACAAAGAAGTAATCATTTCTTAAAGGAAGAAAAGACATATGAAGAGCAGAAGAAATACCATATCTATTCTGGAAATCTATTAGGAAGTATTTTGTTGAAACTAGTTAATGAATACTTTGGGAATATACATATTTGAGAAGGAGAATCAATTACCGTTGTCAATCCAAGTCTTAATTGTACAGGTAATTAATGCTAATTAGTTCAGCACACTTTTTATTAAATTAAATGAACAAGTAATTTCATAACTAAACATGCCCATAGATGTCTATAAATGCAAGTATGTAAAAAAAAAAAAGATTTCTAGTGTTAATTTTCAGGAAGATCAAAATATATGAAATTAGGCCTTTCTATTTTGAAAATTAAATTCTAAACTTCCCTTTCCACATCAAGAAATTAAGAACTTTCTCACCTGAAAATACAGAAATCTGATTTTGAAAGTGCCCAAGTTTCCAACTTTATCATAAAAAAAGATTTATAGTTTTAGGTAACAAAGTTTCTTAAATTCTTAAAAAAAAAGAATTTATATAAATTCTTTAAATTTATGTTTCCCTAATTTGGCTGTGCAGTAGATTCTCTTGCGGAGCTTTTTAAAAATACAGTTCTCCACTTTGGGAGGTAGAGGTGGGCAGATCATGAGGTCAAGAGATCGAGATCATCTTGGCCAACATGGGGAAACCCCATCTCCACCAAAAATACAAAAATTAGCTGGGCGTGGTAGTGCACATCTGTAGTCCCAGCTACTTGGGAGGCTGAGGCAGGAAAATCGTTTGAACCCAGGAGGCAGAGGTTGCAGTGAGCCAAGATCGGGCCACTGCACTTCAGCCTGGTGACAGAGCAAGACTTTGTCTCAAAAAATAAAAATAAAGTACAGTTCTCAGGATTTCTGCCTAGATCTACAGAGTCAGAACTTGTACAGAAGGAGCCCAAGAATCCTAATTTCTTTAAATTTTTTTTTCCAAGTGATTCTGATGTGTAAACAAGTTTATGAATAAAACATTCTAGATATGTAAGTATCTCCCACCATCACTCCCTGTCTCCACTCTCATTCTTCCATATTTCCCAAGAAGCGATTCTACATAAAAAACCCATTATCAAATTTGGAGAGTTTATATCTGTGTGACTTAACCTATAATTCACAATAGATATACAAATTCACTCTTGAGGGCCTGTGAGTTATCTGAAGATGATTTTCCATTTTCCATACCTTGCCAATAAACTACCACCAACTAGGAGAGAAACAAGCGGCAGGGCCTCTTGCACAGCCCCCCAAAAAAATCAACCCTGCTGACACCCTGATCTTGGAACTATAAGATTGTGAAACAGTAAATTTTTGTTACCTAAGCCACCCAGTTGTGGTACTTTGTTAAAACAGTATCGGGAAACTAATACATGGACCATCACTGTAGCCAGGTGAAAGCAATACCCTGATCAGGCTTGAGTCACATGCAGGTTACATACAACATCAGGAGTGAAATACTAGCACTGGGACAAGTTGAGGTGAGGGGTGATTCTCATGGCAAGTTACAGTTGGAGGATAAATGGGAGCTGGGTAGAATAAACTCAGCTGTCAACTATATAGTTTTCATCTTTTCTCGATCTTAAGGGCATGAAGGCTCACTTCACTTATAACACTGAAAATGACCATGGTTTCCTTCCCAAGTTGAATGAAGCAATGATAATTTAAGATCCCTGGTAAATAATTACAATGGTATCTCAGTAATCAACTTATTTCATCAAAAAAAAAAAAATCTTCTACTTACTTTTCATAATATTGTAAGGGAGGTTTTGCTATATTAATATATTCAAAACAGACCAAAGTAGTAGATTGAACATATAAGAAATTCTATAGAAACTAAACTTTGGAATGGGTATGTAAAGAGAAAATACCAAAAACAAAACTAGTTTTGAGGTTAAGACAAATTCTGTGCAGTACTAACATGTGAGAATCACGGAATTGTGCTTTAGAGGAGAGCTGAAGACACCACTGGTATTAATGTATATGTTGAGATAATAATAAAGGTTGAGCTATTGGTCTATACACTCATGAAATGGGCCATTAACATTGTTTGTCTTACATTTAACTCTGTAGGGTCTACTAATTTACAATTAAATTAAAAAAATCCACTAGGACTAATGAGCTAATAATTGCACAGAACTCTGAGCATAGATAAAAGTCACCAAGGGAGGACAAATTTCTATTTGTGAAAACTGAAACATTTGAGACTTTAATTACATCCTTTGCCAGAACTGACTTACAATCAGTTATGATGACTAGCTCATTAATGCTTTACTATGGATTTCTAAACAACCTGTTGAAAGCCATTTCACTTGTCAAGTGTGAATATACTTGAGAGCAGAAATTTTCTGGTGTCTGTTTCAATACAGCAGATTGTCTTTCTTCATTGAAATTGAAAAGATTCTAATGAGTCCTATAATGGATCTCTGGATTGTCAGAATTTTCGTTTCGGTTTTAAAATCGAGTGGTAGCTGTATGTATTTCTAGAACAGAGGGAAAAGAAGAAATAAAAGAATTTTTTAAATTCTGTATGAAGATAGTTGTGGGACTAGGCTCCATGTAATGGAGACTTAAATGCTCGTTTTTCAGTGTGAGAGCCCTGAGTTTTCCAAACAAAACCTTGAAAGAAGTGCCAGTTTCTCCCAGCATGGTATTTGTTAATCAAATGTTCTGGAAAATGTAGGAATACATGCACATATATACATATATGTGTGTATATATATATTCTCAAATTTTAAAATTTTCAAATCTACAGAAAATGGAAAGAATAGGTAAATGTTCAACAGGACAATGAACACCATTATATCATTCACTTTAATTCCAGCATGTACATTTTGACTTGTTTTTATAAATGCTTGAATCTAATGTTTATATTTAATACTGACATTAGGAAATTTCAATTGGTAATTGAAACGGTGGGAATTTAGATGATTTAGTTTATTTTCAATTTATTCCTATACATATTCTAAAACAATGATTATGTATTGTATTGGTCTGAATGTCCCCCAAAATTCATATTATAGTTTGAATGTTCCCCAAAATGCATGTGCTAAAACTTAATTGCCAACGTGGTAATATTAAGAGGTAGGGACTTTAGGTGGTTAAGTCCTAAGGGTGGAGCCTTCATGTATGGGATTGGCACCTTATAAAAGAGCTTGAGGAACTGAGTTCCTTCATTCTGTCCCTTTTGCCCTATGAGGAAAGAGTGTTCCTCCTCTGAAGGACACAGCAATGGGCACTATCTTGGAAGCTGAGAACAGTCCCCACCAGACACCAGACCTGCTAATACCTTGATCTTGGACTTCCCAGCTTTCAGAACTATAAGAAGTAATTTTCTGTTGTTTATAAGTTACCTGTTCTCAGGTATTTTATTACAAATAGACTAATACAGCTTATATAAATAAAAAAGATAGAGCATGACATCCTGGAAAACCTTTCTTACTGGGTTATCTGGAAACAATTTCATTAGGGAACTATTCAAGACTTCCTACATTTCATGTTAGATATTTAAATCTATATGTATCTATATTTAAATCTGTAAGTATCTCAGCCCTACACAGTACAAAATACTCAGGTTGCTCTCTTATTTCTCTCTGTCCTCCTTATGCATTCAAATTTACATGGTCATAAGTAATGTCCTCATTCCAGTCAGGAAGAATGAAGATATCATACGTCAGTTGATCTGATTTTTTCTTCCTTTTTTCACCTTTTTTTTTTTTTAATAAGCCCAACTAAATGACTTCTAATTACATGTATCTTAATGTATAGAACTAAATTATGTGGTCATACTGATCTGTAAGCAAAGCTGGGGAATGCAGTCTTTTGCTGGGCACAATGTCTTTTCTAACAGTAGCGAATGTGAAGCACAATATTATTAACCAAGGAAAAGAAATTTTGTGCCAATGAAACTATGTCATGATTTCTTTCCACTTAGAATATTTATCTGATAATCATTGAAAGAATTATTTTAACTTCTTAAATAATTAGGATATTATCATGTATCATGCTGTTCTGTGTTCAGGACATTGTGCGTATACTTTTTATTTCAATGGTAAATTATAATAATCTTTTTTGATGACATTTATAAAAAGCAAATGAATTCAACATGAATGATACCAATTATACACGATTCAGTTGATGTGATAATATGATCAGCATTCACCAAATTCATATGTCATGTGATGACAGTTATATTATGATGCCCCTTAGCAAACAGTGGTAGCAAGATAGCAACAATGACAAGAGTATGGAACAAAACCAAATTTGTCCTGGAACCAGTCAGAATGACACCTAAGAATTAACCACACTGCTTTGAGGTAGTCAGTGTGATCTGAAACACAACTACTTGTATCTGTGTGACAGAAACTTTAAATCTAATTCAGATTTTTAAAAAAGAGATGGTGGTATTCTCTTCGAATAAGGAATGATGTAAGAATTAAACGTAACTATTTTCAAAAAGCAAAAAGTCTGAACAGGATGAAACATTTTAGATTTCATGAGCAGAACGGAGGAGGAAAAATATAGCAAGAAAAATATACCTGAGAAAAGAAAAGGATAACCCAGAGGGCAGAGTAGAAAGAGATATTTGTTCAACGCAACTTCAAAGAGATAAAGGCACTGGAAATAGAATGCATGAAGGTATTAAAACTGTATCCTCCATATGTTAGGGGCACAAAATTAAGCTGAGAGTGAGGGGCACGGAGGTTGCTAGGATTATAAATAGCTCAGACTTTTTCTGTGATCTTGCATGCTTTATATCAGTGTAATTAAGGTCACATAATCCATCACCTAATAGACTATCTGGCAGAGAATGTGCTCAAAATTATTTGTTACACTGAATTAGAAAAGTGAAAAATTTTATTGGGATAGGGAGTTGAGAAATATCCCAGGATGTTCACAAGCATTCTTTTTCAGCAAAGTAGGTCAAAAAGAAGGTTCTTTTAGAGAGAGAGAGAGAGAGTGTGTGTGTGTGTGTGTGTGTGTGTGTCTATGTGTGTCTGTGTGTATAAGGTGGTATTCAGATTACTCCGTGATTTTGGAACACAGGAACCAGCAGATAGGTGTCAGACATATCCATCAAAACTAAGGAAGCTTAAAAGTTACATGATGAAAGAATATTCGAGTTGTCTAGCTTATGAGAAAAATCATGGGATATACTTTCAGTAAAAACAATGAGTTCTTAATTTATATTAGAGGTAATTCAATCACATATTTTTGTTATTTGTTTTCAATCACATTTTTTAATGTACATTCTCACTCTAGCTTCCTGAATTGAGTACTGTGGGACGACAACAGAAGAGATTGATAGATTGGAGAGAGAGGCTTGGATTCAATGACTAAGTCTTCTGGGCTTCACTCCAGATTTAAAAGTCAGCATCTCTGCAGTTTTGACTTTAGCATCTGTTTTTCAAAAATCCGCCAGGGTGATTCTGGTGTGCAGCTCTGTTTTGGGTTCTCTAGACTGGATCATGTTTAGAGTTCCTTTCAGCTCTCAAGTTGCAGACTTCAACGCATTTATCATGCATTCAACAAATGTATTCGTTTTTACTGGCATCTGGCAGTTCTGCTAGTTCTCATCTGTCCTTAAAATATAGAAGATTATGAGAATCTCATTACCTTTCAAATAGGCTCAGGTTTAGGAAACTCTAGAGCTAACTAAAGCCCCCAAAGATACAGAGCCTGAAGAACTCTCAGAAAGACAGGAGTGTGCTGCCAATCTTACAACGTTAACATTTCCATCTATTATCTTCAATTCCTTGCCTCTATGTTTCTGTTACAGCAAAACTTTAACTATTGCATTCACAACAGTCTCTGCTACGAAATGAAGGATGGCCTGGAGACCACCAAACTACTTCCATGGAAGAACAAGACTGCTCAACCATAAAGACTGAGATCCTTTGATACTCAACCCACCCAACCTGTAATGAAGTCTTTTGCCAGAAGAGGTGTAGTGGTGGGTTTCATAACTCAGAGCAACAACAAGAAATAAAATCTTCCTTTGAATGTAAGCAAAATCGGATACCTCTCTGTCTGTCTTCTGTTTAATTGGACCAGACTTCCTTATAATAAAGCAAACATGGCATTGGCCCCTGATTAGGACCTTCCACTTTAGAGGCTATAGAAGAGACTGCAAGAGCAGCAGACATTCACTGAAATATATCTGTGGCTATAGTGAAGGTAACGAAAGAGGGTTACAGGTTTACTAGAATTTTTTCAACAAATATAACTGTAAATATTCCACATAGAATTTTGGTGTTAAAATGACCTCTATAGATTTTATAGTTCATAAAGAATGAGGAGGAAGTGGCCAAGAGAGAAAACAAATAAGAGATTCTGGCAGATTGAAAATTTCAGACCCTGGTGCAAACATGGTACATTATGAAATAGCAATTTACGAAAGCTAACAGGGAGCCCTTTTAACTGAGACATTGATAAAAACATAAGCTCACAAAGAGTGTGGTGGAGGATTATATTTCATACTGCATTGATATTTCCTTGTCTCTGTCACTGCCTCCAACCAATGAAATGGGAACAAAAGTTATGATTGCCACTTCCACAATAGCTTTGAGAACCAGTATACAGCCCATAATAGATTTTTTTTGTCTTTGTGGCATGCCCAGATTGGATTTGTTCCTTCAGTCTGGTTCCCAGAATAAAAATAATTTGGAGCAGATCTTCTGTCAACTGGTTAATTGCATGCATCATAGCAAGAAATATGTCTTTGTTACTATAAGTCATTGTTATTTGGAAGCCATTTGTTTATGTTACATAACGCCACTTAAGCTGACTGATACAAAGTGTTTTGTATGTCATTCTAGGAGATGGATTTAATACAGATGTTTCTGAGAACTCAATAATGGTTTCTAAACTAAGAAGCAAATAGATAGAGATGATACTGTTAACTATGAAGGATGAAATAAAACATTGAAGCTGTAGATTGAGAGCTTCTTCCACAACCAGCAAGCTCTAAATGCTGTCATTCCTCATATTGGCATGTTTATAAACATTCTCATCTAAAATATAACAACTTAGGAAACAAATAAAAAATATGCAAATAAAAATCATATATTTTAATACTTTATTATGATCCCAACTGCTCTAATTATTAGCAAAGGAGAATTTATTTTTATTAAAATAATTGTTACCATTTCTCAAAGTTGTCTTAATTTCAAGGTCACTGGAAACTCTTTGTCTCTAAAGATTCAGAGACAATCGCCCTCACAATTAATACAGTATGGCCAATGGATGTCAATGGCAGTAATTTTCTTATGCATCCTAGAAAACCAGCACAAATTGTTGTGTCGTAATGTTGTTTCAAAAATATATACTGATGTTGACACTATCAGTCATCTATTAAAGAGATTCACTGAAAATGCAAATGAAAATAGAGAAACACAAAAAAATCATGAAAATGTACTACAAGGATATAGACTGATTTGGGCATAGTAGCAGATACCAGATCAAATTAAGTAACAGTTGTCTAGATGTTCCCAAAATTCTGTATGTTAAGCAGTTTTGCAGAGCAAATATTTGGGTATCTGGTGGAAGTTTTTGGTTTTTCCAAGCACGAAGACATTTTATTTGGAAAAACACATTATTCAAAAATAAAGAGAAAAAGACATTCTAACTAAAGAGAAGAGTGAAAAGGTTTTTTAAAGTCAGATTGACTGGTTTCATTAAGTTCACCAGATGGTTTGTAATACCTTCCTTCACCTTGTTTAACTGGTCTTAAAGGCTTAAGGACATTTTAAGCTCAAACCTGAGCAGTCTAAAGGAAATTTCTCAAATTGTGAAATCAGTTCTTAGAAATCATGATGCTTCTACTCTTTGCTACATAGATTCTGTTTGGGGTTTGTTTGTTTGTTTTTGTTTTTGTTTTGAGATGGAGGCTCGCTCTGTCACTAGGCTGGAGTGCAGTGACACTATCTTAGCTCACTGAAACCTCCACCTCCCAGATGCAAGTGATTCTCCTGCTTCAGCCTCCCAAGTAGCTGGGACTATAGGTGTGTGTCACCACGCCCTGCTAACTTTTGTATTACTAGTCGAGATGGGGTTTCACCATGTTGGCCAGGATGGTCTCGATCTCTTGACCTTGTGATCTGCCCGCCTTGGTCTCCCAAAGTGCTGGGAATACAGGCGTGAGCCACTGCGCCCGGCCTAGGTACATAGATTCTTAAATGCAAAAGTCTGAATAAGCTTTTATTTAACAACATAAACACAAGGTCTTCAGAAATAGTTCATTGTGTGTTTTTCCCAAGCATGTCCTCTGAATGGTTCTGAAACATAAAATAACCCCCATTTCTTTTGGTCTAAGTGCAGACTAGTTTAGCTTACAGACAACAGGCTGAATACATGTCCGAGAAAGATGACTCAACTTTACCTCTCTTAAAAATAAGGAAAACCCAATGTGGGAATTATTAGGAGCAGTCGAAATTATTCAGTCAACGGGACTGATGTTTCTTGTTTATTCTGTTTTCAACCTTGGGATCACAGGATTCATAAAATGATTCCCAAAGGCATTTAAGAACATTATAGAAAAAAGAGTTCAAGAGCTAGTTACAGCTCAAACACATTAAGGAACTGAAGAAATATCAAAAGAGGCTTGCTAATAAAAACAAATATGTCCCATAGGACACAGAGGCAGAAAAGCAGAGGATATCTCTGAAATTAGGGCAGGAGAACTAATACCACTGTTAAAGAAGTAGCAATAATTTGGCAGAGCCAATTCAGAGAAAAAGTTGTGATAGCACGCAAAGCTCACTGGACACACACCAGTCCAGTGATTTGCAGAGACTCAGATATCTTCAGGAACTCTGCACAGAGAACCTGAAGATATCTCTGCACAGAAAACCGTAGGTATGCGTTGTTAAATCCAGGAAAAAATTCTTTTCAAACATCTGAATCCAAAGACGGATTCTTCAAAGGAGAGACAGAGATAGAACAAATATAAATACAAATGGAGAAGCAGAGATGCTCCAAGATAAGTACCACACACTGAAGATAATAAAACAACTTGCCTTTTTTTTCTCTTCACTATTTTTTAATGTTTTGGAAATTTATCATTGTTCATTAATGTCTATTTCTTTCACTTATTTTAACTGTTATGTGGGACTCCATTCTGTGAGTCTATAATAATTCATTAATTCTCTTCCATCACTGAATAATTTAGCTGAGCCCTGTTTTTAGCTGTAATAAGGCTTCAAAGAGCCTGGGCTCTATTCTTAAAGGAGGAATTGATGAATCGCAGATTATGTCCATCTTCAACTTTGTCTTCCAGAAAGATGGTTTCAATTAATATTCTCACCAATACGATGAGAATTCCTCTTTCTCTAGATTCTTATTTATATTTGGTATTGCTTTTCTCTTTTTAAAAACCATAGTGTTTTATTCTGTATTTCTTACTGCTTTATAAGAAAGTGTAGAAAGAGTGAGACAGGGCGGGGGGAGAGGCAGAGATAGAGTTTACTGGTCACATGTATTGTAAATATCTTCTTTCAGTTATGTGAGTTATCTTTATTTGCTAAATATTCTCTAATTTTTATTCTCTATGCTGCATTGCAGGTGATTTATTGAGATCTATGTTTTAGTCCTAATTTTTTGTATCAGTCTCTGTTCTACTGAAGCAAATGTAAGATTAATTTTTTTCTCATTAGAGTAGGATTGATTTCATTCCTTTGATTTTATCTCATTTCACTAAATTTTTACCTTTCTAAATTTTCCATTGGTACTTTTTCAAACATATCTGCACTTTTAAAATATCGTCCTGTTGTTTTATAAGTCTTCTATTTGTATTTTCACTTTTATTTGATTCTTAATTTAGAATTTTATTTTTAATTTTAGGGTGTCCTGCTATATTTTAATTGGGTTTTTTTCTAGCATACCTCACTTATGGATATTTATCATGTGGTTTCTAATTGGTGACTGTGAATTAATCTTTACTTAAAGTTGTATTTCTTTCCTTCCCCAATTTGAGTCTTATTTTCCTTGGGTTTAGATACTGTCTAAAGCTGTACCATAGTGCTGTTTAGCGTTTTGTTTTGTTGTAATTTTAGAAATGTTAGTAGAACTTGCCCATTTTTCTTTAAAGTGCTCAGCTTTGGTTCCCACTCCAAGAAGAGGGTGTGTAACCCCAATGATAAGAAAGTATGGGGGCCAGGTATGGTGGCTCATGCCTGTAATCTCAGCATTTTTTTTGTTTGTATTTACTTGTCCGATACTTATGTTAGACCCATGACTTTCTTGTTTATTATATATATTTCGTTTTATATAATCCCAGCATTTTGCGAGGCCAAGGTGTAAGGCTCACTTGAGGCCAAGGGTTCAAGACTAGCCGGGGCAACACAGTGAAACTCTATCTCCACAAAAAATAAAATAAATTAACCAGGTGTGGTGGTGCACATCTGTAGTCCCAGCTACTCAGAAGGCTGAGGCAGAAGGATTGCTTATGCCCAAGTTTGAGGCTGCAGTGAGCGACTATGACACCACTGGACTCTACCCTAGGTGAAAGAGAAAGACTCTGTCTCCAAGAAAAGAAAGAAGGGAGGGAGGAAGAGAGGGAGGGAGAAAAAAAGGGAACGAGGGAGGAAGGAAGAAAGGGAGGGAGGGAGGGAGGGGAGAAAGAAGGGAGGAAGGAAGAGTATATCTATTTTCTATATATGCTAGAGTATTAAAAATAGAAAGGAATTAGAGAAGCAAAGGTAAATTGTATTTATAGAAAGGATTTCAATGCAGATAATTTTCCACTGCGTGCTATGAGTCTCTATTCCCATGGAGAAGGGGCAACAGGTTCACACTTCAACTAAAGCCTACTAATGGCAACTAAATAAACACTGAGTGAGATTTATGTATGACTCCAAGAATTTGGAGGACATAGTAGGCTTGTATGTGACGCCCACTTGAGAAATATAAAAAACAAAAGGCTATTAAAATCAACCTATGGCATCAGAGTGGGGTAATTTAGTTAGGAGGTAGGTTTACTCCTGCTGACATTATGGTGTAAAGAGCAGGTTTCAGTGAATTAGATATAGATTGTTAGTGAGAACACTGCCATCAATTTGTCTTGGAAGCAGCTTTAAACATCTATCTCGTGGGGAAATACGACTTCATCTAAAAGGAAACTATATACAAGAAGTCCTCAGATATTTATGGGCTCACTAAAGAATCCACACAACATTTAAAAAAATAAAAGATAATTCTTATTCTCCTACCATCATAGAGAATTGATTAACAACTTGGAATATAGCCAGCCAAGAAAGATATACTGCTTTCTTACATCTCCTTCAATCGCCCTCCTTTCTCTTCACATGAAACTTGGACATATCAAAAACCATGGTTAGCAATATGGGAGAGAAGGAGTAAAAATGTAAATTAAGGAATTAAAGAAAGAGGTGGGCATGGCTGCTTTCTCACTGAAAATAGCCATCCAAATCAAACCCAGGTAGGGGTAGTAAGAAGCTATATTTTTTATCCATCTGATGCTTTCAATTTAAATGAAAGTCAGGTTGTTTTATTTCTTTACTGATTTTATGTTTTTGCAACTTCTTATTAGCGACAGACAAATAAGTTTAAAAATATTATAATGAACATCCAAATATCTACCACCTAGATTCAACATGCCTCTGAATTTGCCCTGAAGGTTAACATTTAGCCAGCAGATAGAGAAAGAGAAAAAGTTGAGAATGATTTGGTATGTTTTATGGTTCAGTATTAGATGTAGATTATATAAGTTGATGAAATGCTCACAAGTCATCAGTCAGAACTCACTCACATGGCACTGCCTACAGGCAGGGAAGTCAGAAATGCAGACCCTGGCTGGTTGCCTCAACTCAGCAACAGTGTTAACGTGCAGTAGCAGCAGCTATCTGCGGTATTCAGCTGGTTGTCTCATCACATTAGTTTTCTTTTCTGAACATTTATCTCTAGTGCATTTTAAATTTATTTATATGCATGCATATGATGTTAGTTCATAATATAGATACTCGGTTTTGATTATTTTCTGAATTGGATATGTCATTATCAACCTGAAACTGTTTGGAGGATGAAGGTAACTGATGTTCTTTTTATAAATAAGAAACTAGAAAAGCTATGGAGCCAATATGGGATTTAAGTGAGGGATACGGGCAGAATTAACCTCACAAAGAGAGTTTGAACAGGCAATAAAGAAGAAAATTGTTTTTTCTGATATCCCTGATAAGTTCCACTTGTCTGTGCCTAATATTTTAAAAACATACATAATCCTTGATTTTAAATTTACTATGAACCTTTTTTACCCTCCAGTGATTCTACATTCAGAATAATTAAAAGGAACAAATCCACATGCAACCGTCTCCACTAATTGAAAGACTTTTTATGTGTAGTAATAAAATGCAAAGATAAAAGCCAAGATCTAATCAGGTAAAAGTCACTGGTGTAGGATAAACTGTCTGGTCTTTAATTTGGATGTCTGGTAGGTAGGTATTCAACTCTTTGTTTCTGTTTTATTTGAGCTAAGTGACATTGGGATAAAGCACTGTCAATCACAGTTGATTATTTACCCCACAGTATCTCTATCATATTTAAAACACATCAATTCTCAAAACACCTTGTGCCTTGAAATCAATTTATATTGTACAATGAGCCCCAGTATCTGATAAATTATATGGTAAAAAAATATTCATTGTCAGTATCCATTTCAAAATACTATTTTGAACACTATTATGTTAGGCTTTAAGATCAAACTTATCTAATTAAAAGAATGTTTTCTATGCCATATTTAAAATCTGTGTTCTAGAGGTGAACAACACACACTGGGGCCTACCAGAGGGTGGAGGCTGGGAGGAGGGATAGGATCAGGAAATATAACTAATGGGTACTAGACTTAATACCTGGGTGATGAAATAAATAATCTGTACAAGAAACCACTCTGAACATGTTGACCTATGTAACAAACCTGCACATGTACCCCCGAAGTTAAAATAAAGGTTAAAGAAACAAAACCTACCTTCATATTTTATTGGAACAACTGTAAAATGCTGACTTTGCTGAAGGCAGACGAACATCCACCTAAACTACATGGAAAGGAATTAATTAATTAGGTACCTTGGCCTTCAAAATGGTCAACTCAAGAATACTTCACCAAAGAGAATTTGAAACGTCATTCAACAATAGGATGAACTGCCCATTGACACACTCTGTATCTCCATTTTGAACTCAGTGAAATAAGAAGGAGGTATAACTTGAACTACTACTTTCATTTTTGTCAGGATTAACTACTATGAAGTTTTTAACCCTCAAAGAATAATGTAAGGAACTAATGACCACTCCAGTAAACACACAAAGGCACAAGCACTAGGTTTGTGTTTAAAGAAAGAAATTAGTACTATTTAATAACACTTGGGACTGTGTCCTTTAACAATAGACTCTAAAGTGATTTTAGCATCATACATCATCCTAAACGCATGCAGTGGATTCTGGGTAAGAAATCCAGCATGGCTTTGCTGGCTTTATCTTTTACCTAACTCATACTAATCTCTTTCTCTCTAGAAGTGGGCCTTCAGAAACAAGTTTCAGCTCTTACTAAAAGTTCAGGATTTTTTCTTGTATTATTCTGTCCCTCCTCACTCCATATAATTCATTTATCAAGGGATAAACAACTGACTTAAGTATTCTTATTTTTTTCCTCCAAGAGTCTAAAATTTCAATTGAAGCAAAACAGAGTCTACATGTATACCACATCTGACATGGCTTCCAGCGATCCTCCCTCCTGGTATTCATGCTATTATCTAATCCCCTTTCCTTAAATGTGGGCTGGACCTAGTGACCAACTGACCTTCCTTCCTTCCTTTTCCTTCCTTCCTCCTTCCTTCTTTCCTTTCTTTCTCCTTCTTTTCTTCCTTCCTTCCTATCTCCTTCCTTCCTCCCTTCTTTCCTTTCCCCTTTCTCTCTGTCTCTGTCTCTCTCTTTCTATCTGACAGAGTCTCACTCCGTCACCAGGCTGGAGTGAAGTGGCACAATCTTGGCTCACTGCAACCTCTGCCTCCTGGGTTCAAGTGATTCTCCTGCCTCAGCCTCCCAAGTAGCTGGAACTACAGACACACCCCACCATGCCCAGCTAATTTTTATATTTTTAGTAGAGATGGGGCTTCACCATGTTGGCCAGAATGGTCTCGATCTCTTGACCACGTGATCTGCCTGCCTCAGCCTCCCAAAGTGCTGGGATTACAGGCGTGAGCCACCACGCCTGGCTGTGACTTGTTTCTAATGAATAAAATAGGGCAAAAATTAGGGAGTGATGGGATGCGACTTCTGTGATTGGGTAACAAAAAACTATAACTTCTCAGGCTGGGCCACCTAGTGACACCCTGTCTTTACAAAAAAAAATTAGGAAAAGAAAACATTAGCCTGGCATGGTGGCACATGTCTGTAATCCCATGGCCTGGCATGGTGGCACATGTCTGTAATCCCAGCCACTTGTAAGGCTGAAGTGAGAGGATTGCTTGAGACAGGGAGTTTGAGGCTGAAATGAGCCCTGATTGCTCCAACCTGGGCAACAGAGCAAGACTCTGTTAAAAAAATAAATAAATAAATAAATAAATAAATAAAAAATATATATATATATTATAACTTCTCTCTTACTGATACTCTTTCTGTTATCTTCTCATCTTGCACACTTTGACAAAGCAAGTTGCCATTTTAGAGATCCACATAAAAAAGATAAGGAATTGAGGGTAGCTTCTGGCCAACATCTAGCAAGAACAGAAGCTCTCAGTCCAACAACTCACAGGGAGTTGAATCCTACCAACAATCAGGCTAGTGAGCTTGGACACGGATTCTTCCTTAGTTGAGCCTTGAGGAACCTACAAACTCCAGAAGCAATTTATCCTAGCTAAGCCATGCCTAGCTTTCTTACCCAGAGAAATTGTGAATTGAGAACTTGTTTTACGTCTCTATGCTTTGGGGTAATAGCTATGCAGCAATGAATAAGTGCTACATTTTATTCCTTTAGAGATGAGTTGCAGAGATTAGCAGCATTCCAGAGTAGTTATTAATCTCATGCTTTTGGGATGTTCAAAGCATCTCTCGTTCCCTTATTTTCTGAGACTTAATTTCTCAACTACATTTTTATTCTTTAAGATATTCTACTCAGTTTCCAATACATTCATAAAACCTGACAGATTTCATTTTTGTTGATAACAATCTAAACAGCCTTTAGCTGTTATTGTTTAATTTCATGTTAAGCTTTACTTTTATCATTATTTTAATTTCTGTAATTTTTAAATGACTCAATAAAGCTATTTTCCTTTTTTTACCCCATGATCACCTAACTTAGTCTTAATAAATTAAATAAACTTGTGCCAAAATAGTTATAATTTGTATAATAAACCAACAGATGTAATTTATCAATTCCTGTGACATTTAAGCTTTCATCTTATATTTTGCTAATATTATGTATATTTTTTAAATTGGAATCCTTCCCTATCTGTGATTGTTGGTGAAATTCTATGTGGTATAGCCAGCAGTTATCACTAGAGCAATCAGGAACGTTATTGAGAATGTGGAAAAATAATTTCCAGCATATCTATCCATTGGAAAAGGATTTGTAATTTTTTTGATATCAAATTCATAACAGCATGGCTATAGACCTGTGCATGATCACTTGGGAAACCAAAGATCATAAATGAGGAGTTTAAAATATTTTTTTGGAAAAAAACAAAGACAAGAAAAGTCAATCAGCAACCCAGATCTTCCGGTTCTTTGTGTGGCATTTTATCTGTGCTCCTCTTCAAATTTCTATCCTGATTTTGTCAAGTGACATTAAAACATTATTTACAATTTTCTTTTTCTCTCTCTCTGTCTCTCTTTCTCTCTCTTCTTTTCTCTTTTTTCTTTTCTTTTCTTAGACAGAGTCTCACTGTGTTACCGAGGCTGGAGTGCAGTGGTGTGATCTGGGCTCACTGCAACCTCCTCGTCCTGAGTTCGTGCAATTTTCATGCCTCAGCCTCCCAAGTAGCTGGGACTATAGGCATATGCCACTGTGCCCAGCTAATTTTTGAATTTTTAGTAGAGATGAGGTTTCACCATCTTGGCCAGGCTGGACCTCATGTGATCTACCCACCTCAGCCTCCCAAAGTGCTAGGATTACAGGTGTGAGCCACCATGCCAGGCCACAATTGTTTTTATTACAGAAAGTTAAGACAAAATATTTACCTGCTAACATTCAAGTCTCTCTTAACAGCTGCCTCTCTTTTCAAAAGATTGGCTATTCCCCTTGATGAAAGATTCCCACCACTATACGATATATCTATTGTTAAAAAAAATAGACATATTGATTCAAAAAATTAACTTGGAAACTATTGCTTTCTTCTTCATTCCATCTCTAGGAAAAAGTAGTTCTGTTAAGGCATTAAGAGCTTCTTGACTGTATCACAGTCTCTGAGGGTGGAGCTTTGGAGTTGAGGAGAAAAGCATTTAGCCTTTGAGCTGCATCATGGCAGGTTCTGTTTCAGTGTGGAGGTCGCATTATCCCGGACCACATGACACTAGGTACCTCCTGAACCTACCTTTTTATCTCCATTAAGATAACATTTTGAAAAGAGAATAAACCCATTTAAAGGGATAAAATACAAGCCTATCTCAGTTCACAGGATCCTCAGAGTTCTGCACATTGCACTATACCTCACTACAGCTGAGACTCCATACTGGAGCTTGAGAACAAAACCCTAGGAAATAAAGTACTCTTTCCTCCCATAGTCTTGTTATCCATTCATATATTACTCTCTTACAATTTTATTAATAGGGAACCACTAAAAACTTAGATGACTACTATTCTGTGAAATCCTAAAACACATACAACTTACATTTGATGTGATTTGGTGAAACGCTAAGAATATATATTAAATACAGGTCAAAACTTTGAAACACAAAGTATGAAAAATAAAAACAAAGTTTTGATGTGTTTTTGTCTGACTCTAAACCGTGGGAGCCCAGCTGTGGTTATCTTTGGTCTGAATTCAAGGTGGATCTTTGGACCAAGTCCTCTGTAGGAAAAATCTCCTTTTCCTATTGCAATATTTTAGAATCCTTTGCCAATTCAGTGCCTTTTTGGCATCCTTATAACCCATGCACCAATTTGACAGTGCCTTCTTTGAACATTTTCAAGAGAAAAGAGAAAAGTAAGTTCTAAGTTTAACCATTAGCTAATTAGAGCTATTTGCTTGAAAATTTTTCTTTGCATCTTTTTCCTCTTGAGCTCTCAACACTTTGTGATATTCAGTTTTCTATCCCTAGTCTTGCTTGGATCACTCCTACATGTGCAACATTAATATAGCAAAAAATAATGTTCAAATAAAAGAAATTATATGCTGTTACTGGGATAAAGGATAGGCTGGGCGCAGTGACTCATGCCTGTAATCCCGGCACTTTGGGAGGCCGAGGGAGTCGGATAACGAAGTCAGGAGATTGAGACCATCCTGGCCAACATGATGAAACCCCATCTCTACTAAAAATACAAAAAAATTAGCTGGGCATGGTGGTGTGTTCCTATAGTCCGAGCTACTCCAGAGGCTGAGGCAGGAGAATCGCTGAAACCCAGGAGATGGTTGCAGTGAGCCAAGACCACACCACTGCACTCCAGCCTGGTGACAGAGCGAGACTCCGTCCACCCAAAAAAAAAAAAATGATAAAGCCAAATCATTCCAAGAAAAAAAAAGTCATGGGCTCTCAGTAGGTAGTTAATAGATAAGAAAATAAAGATGATAAAAAGAGTGACCACATGGACATAAAGATGGGAACAATCGACACTGGGGAATACAACAGAGAAGCGGGAGGGAGGGAGGGAGGGAGGGACGAAAGAAGGAAGAGAGGGAGAGAGGCAAAGGTTGAAAAACTTCCTATTGAGTACTATGCTCACTCCCTGGCTCACTACAGGTACAACTGTACTCCAGACCTCAGCATTGCACAGCATACCTTTGTAACAAACCTGAACATTTGCCCTGTGAATCTAAAATGAAAGCTGGAAAACAAAAAGAGTGCTGGAATCCTGCTTTATCTTGAAGTGGCCTTGACTGCAGGACAGTACTGTTTGGGCTTTGAGTCAGAAAATCTCTCCCAATGCTGAAGAAATCTAGCTTTGACACAGAATAAAAGCTCTTATACTGATCTTTATTTTATCATATTATGTACAACAGGCTATTTGCTAATGCAAATCATCATGTGAAATCCAATAGGATGGAGGGAAAGGACAAATGTTCTGCTTCAGGGAGTCTCTCGGGAACCCAGGATCCTTTTATTGTATAGTCCCATTGTTCTCAAGGGCCTTGACTCCTGAGCTGATTCCTCTTTGACTGTCAGACAAGGGGAAAAAGACAACCAAGCATGGAAGATCTTACTGAAGGTTTTTATGAGTCATGCCTGGATGTAGCACACATTGCTTTCATTCATATGCCAATGATCAGACTGAAAAGGAGACTAAGAAACGTCCTCTAATTGTGAGCCCAGAAAGGAAAAGATGGGTTTGCATAAACACATACTCTCTTCCACTCTTGTACTTATTGTGGCTCAAGTATTCATATTCATTTCCAACTGGGCGCAGTGGCTCACGCCTGTAATCCCAGCATTTTGGGAGGCTAAGGCAGGCGGATCACCTGAGGTCAGGAGTTCAAGACCAGCCTGGCACACATGGTGAAAGCTCATCTCTACTAAAAATACAAAAATTAGCCAGTGTGATGGCGGGCACCTGTAGTCCCAGCTACTCAGGAGTCTGAGGCAGGAGAATCACTTGAACCCAGGAGGTGGAGTCTGCGGTAAGCCGAGATCATGCCACTGCACTCCAGCTTGGGTGACAGAGCAAGACACCATCTCAAAAAAAAAAGTATTCACATTCATTTCCAAGGTCATGAAAGACTCAATTCACAATTGTCAGAACCCCTATATAATTTTCTGACTTTCAGATGGACGCATTTTATCAGAATCTTCTTGTCTTTTTTCCTCTCTGTCTGTAGCCAAGTTCTAAAAGAGCAGCTGATTACCAAATTTTGATAATTTTGATAATGGATTTAAGGAGACCCAGATCCCAGAGTATGAGTTCCAGCACAGATCTTTTCTGGAGTCTATTGATAAAGATAAGGAGCTATGGGAATCACTAGTACATAAAACTTGTGGCATCTCCTTGCACTGAGGTGAAGAAAAATTAAGTGAATTAGTTAAAAATTCAATTGCTAGGAAGGAAAGTAAATGGTCTATATCCAACACAGTGACTCTAGTTACCAAAGTGCTGATAGGCAAAGGGATAATTAGAATCAGCAAGTAAGAAGGCTGGCAACAGGCCCAGTGAGGTGGCTGACCCCTGTAATCCCAGCACTTTGGGAGGTCAAGGCAGGTGGATCACTTGAGGTGAGGTGAGGAGTTTGAGGTCAACATGGCAAAACCCTATCTCTACCAAAATTACACACAAAAAAAATTTATCCAGGACTGACGACACATGCCTGTAACTCCTACTCGGGAGACTGAGTCAGGAGAATCCTTTGAACCCAGGAGGCAGAGGTTGCACTGAGACACCACTGCACTCTAGCCTGAGTGACAGAGCAAGACTCTGTCTCCAAAAAAAAAAAAAGAAAGGCTGGCAACAGAAAAAAGTTGTTTGCATTTCATAAGAAACCTATCAGAAAATAAGGAGTAAGAAAATCTTATAAAAGGTTTTGATCTAGCTAAGACATGAGCTATGGGAAATAGTAAAAGAAAGGAAGACATTCAAACTCAGCATGTATCAGTTTTACACAAAGTCAACTAAGAAGCACATTGTAGTGTTAAAATCTCAACTGGCCTTTTCAAAAGGGCATTGAGAAACACTAAATGAAAAAGAAAGGAATTTCTAGAGGCAGTCTAATCAGATTTCACTGATAGATGTAATAAGCTAAAGATGCAAGGAGTATTTCTGCTGCAAGCAGAGTAGAAAAGGTTTCTGAAGGTCAGGGAATTCAAGAGAAAACAATGTTTGAGGGAGAAACATACGCAAACACTCGCACTGGTCCCTAAGGCACAGGTTTAGAAAGCAAAAGGAATAGCACACCCAGTTCCTAAGTCTGTTTCCCAGAAGGGACAAATGTCGACCCAGGAAGAAAAGCTTCCCTGGGAGGGAGAATCCAGAGTGTAAGGAATTCAGGAGTGGGGGCTGAAGCTGCAGCTATTGTTACAAGGTAACTTAAATGTCAGCAAACGGCTAAGGAACATGGTATGGTTCTTCTGAGACTAGAATGGTTCAGAGAGGGGAGCAAGAATTTGGGAGAATAGGAAATGCAACGCAACACCATAAGCGGTACTAGTCTTTGTAGGAAGTAAAATTTCCACTCACAGAAGCGTGGAAATTCTAGCCCTAGTCAGGGACCACATCAATAAAAAGTTGGGATACCAAGGACTGTGGTCTAAAGGGGAAATGTGAATTAAGACCAATGGACTATAAATGAGAAAGGGGGAAAAACTAGCACCAATAAAGAGAAATTGTTGAAAACCACCTCATACACTTTTTCTTTTTTTTGAGATGGAGTCTCACTCTTGCCCAGGCTGGAGTGCAGTGGTGTGATCTCGGCTCACTGCAGCCTCCGCCTCCTGGGTTCAAGTGATTCTCCTGCCTCAGCCTCCTGAGTAGCTGGGACTACAGGCACATGCCACCATGCCTGGCTAATTTTCCTATTCTTAATAGAGATGGGTTTTTACCATGTTGGCCAGACAAGTCTCAAACTCCAGACCTCAGGTGATATGCTGGCCTCAGCCTCCCAAAATTCTGGGATTACAGGTGTGAGCCACCACGCCCCGCCTCTTATGCATTTCTTTTAACTGATGATATTTTAATAAATTTCTCTTAATTTATGCATGCATATGCAGGGCAGGTTTCACAAAGTTATTTCCCTCTCTTTTGTTTTATTGTTCCCTCAGAATACAAGAAGCAGCGTACCACAGTTAATCTCTGAGTGAGAGATTTCTCTCATATGAGGTTTCAATTCATAGGCACTGGACTTGGGAATTTGATGGGCATCCTGGAAAAGCTAAAATAAACCAAAATAAATTGCTGTCTTAACTCTTATTTTTCCTTCTTAATTTGTCCCTCAGTTATGACAAGGTCTTTGGTGGAAAATGCTTTTATTTATGGGGATATGTTTAGATTTTAGGGGCTGCCAATGTCCTGTGGGTCCAGGGCATTTTGTGAATAAAGTGTGGGGCTGGTGGTGTCATGTTCTTGTATGTCTTTGTGGTCTCTCTAGGACTTGAGAAGAATGTGGGAGAGTTTTCTAGTTGGAAGTAGACCCTGTGGAGGTGCCCAAAATACTGCTCTACTTCTAGAGGAAGGGAGTATGGGGAACTACTGACCCTATTTCTCTACCAGTACCTCCATGTGAGTTCTCCTTTGATTGACACTCAGTAAAATAAGAAGGAAATGCAGGAGAGAAGGTGCTTTTAGACATAATCTGGATCTTTATATAAAAAGGAGACAAGATTTCATTTCAGTTGTTAAATTTCTTAATGGCAAAAAGAGGTTTATATAACAGGAAGGGTTAATATTGTTAAGATGTATAGGTTTGGCCGGGCGCGGTGGCTCATGCCTATAATCCCAGCACTTTGGGAGGCCGAGGCGGGTGGATCATGAGGTCAAGAGATCGAGACCATCCTGGTCAACAAGGTGAAACCCCGTCTCTAGTAAAAATACAAAAATTAGCTGGGCATGGTGGCACGTGCCTGTAGTCCCAGCTACTCGGGAGGCTGAGGCAGGAGAATTGCTTGAACCCAGGAGGCGGAGGTTGCGGTGAGCTGAGATCGCGCCATTGCACTCCAGTCTGGGTAACAACAGCAAAAACTCCATCTCAAAAAAAAAAAAAAAAAAAAAAAAGATGTATAGGTTTGGTGGCAAATTTGGGGCATTTGAAATACTGCTCTTATATTATCTGGGCTCTGCCGTGAGCTGCCACGTCTCCTATAAACTTGTCTAGTGAGTAGGTAGGAGAAGGGGAAATAGAAGCATGGGTAATTATCCTGATGTGTAGTATGCCCTTGGAGTCACTCAATTAATTCCTGTACTGACCCATTTTATAGGCTTTAGAGAACAATATCAAAAGGGATTTTGATGAAGGCCTAAAGGGATGATCTGCCATTCTAATTGGTCCCTGCTAGACCATAAGCTTTGTAAAAACCAAAATTAGGAAATTTTAATTACATAGACATACCTTAGTTATAAAAATGTATGTTAAATCTTATTTATAGACATATGTACTAACATACAAATGCTCTGTGGAAAATTTCCTCACGAACAAGACAAAAAAATTGAAAGAGGAAGAATATATATATATACACACACACACACATACACACACATCTTGTAACCACAGGAGTAATATAAAGGAAGATATTAGCTAGATGAAAAATAGGTTTCTGAATGATGAAATTCTGCATACTTGGTTTCTTGTCAAGGTTAAGGTAACTTTTTTTTTATATCTGTCAATAATTAGGGCAATAAAATAAGACTTTCTGAGCAGTTTGATTACACATCTTCTAAATATAAGATTTTAAACATTTGATTTTTATTAAGCATTTCTGTGATAGGATGCTGTATCTGTTCATTTAAATCGTATATTTGCATTAAACCTTAAATTTTCTTTCTCACTTTGTAAATAATCTTGCTAACTTTGTTTAAACCAGTTCCCTATTATTTACCCTGTGTTTCAATCTTTTGATAGAATGTGACAGTTTTGGTCTCCTACAGCATTCTTTATTTTTATTTATTTATTTTTTTGAGATGGAGTCTTGCTCTGTCACCCAGGCTGGAGTGCAATGGTGCGATCTGGGCTCACTGCATCCTCCGCCTCTTGGGTTCAAGCGTTTCTCCTTCCTCAGCCTCCCAACTAGCTGGGATTACAGGTGCCTGCCACCATGCCTGGCTAATTTTTTGTATTTTTAGTAAAGATGAGGTTTCACTATGTTGGTGAGGCTGGCCTTGAACTCCTGATCTCTGGATCCACCCGCCTTGGCCTCCCAAAGTGCTGGGATTACAGGTATAAGCCACCGTGCCCAGCCTGCTTTCTTGTTTTTTTTAAGTCCCCTCTGACTGATCTGACCTCAGTATAATTTAAACCTTAATTTAATTCAGTTGCTCCGTGAGAGCTGAACCCAGATCTGTTTTGCCCTCATCACTGCATTCCTGTTGCTTAACAAAAATTAGGTGACCAGACTTTTTCAAATAACATGATTACATGTAATTTTGATAGACGCAGGAGGAGGAGAATGGGGAGGGTCCCTGGAGAATCTCCCACTGGTCTGGGCACTGGGAGAACAGGGTGGAGCCACAGGAAGTTCCAGCCATTTGCAGAGGGGAGGAGCTTGTCTCTCCTGTTCCTGTGTATTGACCAGTGTTTCAATCTGTGAGATGGGGGCCTGTTAACAGAAGCCCCTCTCGCTTTGCTAAGAGGTTTTTCCCTTTTCACCCAAAAAATTCCGTTCCCTTTTGCCCTTCAAAATGTCTGTGTTCCTAACTTTTCCAGGTCATGTGACAAGAACCAGTTTTTTTTTTTTTCCTACAACATTTTGTTAAAAAATGTAGTAATGGGACCACATAAAGGTAGAAGGAGGCTTTTTCTATTAATCCATTGATCATTTTCCTGTCCTAAATGGTTCAGCAGTGTCTCCAGCTGACTACTAATCAGTCTTAAGTTTACGAGATTATTAAAGGAAAGAATCAAAAGTAGGGGAAAACTGACTTCTGAGGGCTGCTCAGCCTCTTTTAGGTGCCCCATTGTCACTGGTTCTCTAAGAATGAGTTAGGATCAAGGATATACGTTGGGTCATAGTGCTAGAGTCATGAGATTTGTATCTTTGTAGTATCTCCTTTCCTTCCACAAAGCTGAAGGAATAAGAATGCCAGGTTTCCTTACCCTGAGAGGGTCTAGGATGAGGACATGGGCTTTGATTGGCAGGAAAAGGTAGACATTCTCCTCTCCTGTCATGGTAACTAATTTCTAGTTAGATTATGATCATCTCTATCATATGTTTAACCCTGGACTTGTCTTTCTTTATCACGAGCCAAAATTCCTTGCCTTTTCATTAATGTTGGAGGCCATTTAGCCTAACATCCAGTAAAGGCAGTAAGAAGAATCATCCAAAAATATCCTTCCTGACTTACTAAACATTGAGGTATGAGTCAAAACCCTTACAGTGATCATGTGCAGGCCACCTAAAATACCGCTCCTACCAAGATTTCCCCAAAGTACTCACTCAGAATTAACCAGGTCTTCCCTTCAAGCATACTAGCAAGCTTGTATCTCTATGTGATAGTTAATTTTATTCAGTACACTCCTATATCATACTTACTATACACAGGGCACTGCTCCAAAAGCTTTACAAATATTAACACGCTCAACTCTAAAATATTTAATGCTATTCTTACCCCCAATTTGAATATGACGGAATTTAAGCTCAGAGACATGAAGCAATGTGCTCAAGGTCACAAAGCTAATACTGGCAGGCAATGGAACTCCAGCACCTGTGTTTTTATCTATTAAATGATGCTCCCTTACACTTATCTTGATATATCAAGATATAGTTTCAACAATTATACATTTTCTCAAAATTTTATGGCTTTTTTCAAATATTGTCATGTAGTACATCTTCCCTCCTTTCTTAGAAATTCTGACATTAACTAAAATATAATCAATTACTCTTACTGGTTATGTCACTGAGACATAGCTAGTTTACCAACCATTGATGCTAGCGTCTAACTGCCAAGGATTCTGATTTAGTTGCTTTGAGATAGATTACAAAAAACTTAAGTTCCACAGAGTCTCAGCATAATACTTAGCACATAGTGGGTGTATTATAAATAGTCATTAAATAAAGTGATATATATATTTCCAAATTCACATAGTGGAGTTCAAACACTCAGCGATATTTAGCTAAAGATTGGAAGATACTTATTTATTTACTCATTTATTCACTTTTTACAAGTGGCCAGATTTCAGAGGGATAGACAAGGAGCAGCAAAGGGAGGAGGGGAATCTAATCAGCAAAATGCATGAAATCAACCAATCAATCAATCAGTCAACCAATTAATCAGGTGATATATCCTTTACCGGGACCACATTCACAGTTACATGGATGAGGATCCCAAAATATTCTAATATGTTATTCTTGGGTACGTTGTTACTTATAGTAGTCCTGGGTTGATGAGCTAATTATGTGGGATTCTAAGGTTAGAAAACCTGGTTTCTCGTTCAGGTACCACCATTGGCCTGTAAGATTCTGAATAAGTCTCTAATCTTCCTTCAGGTTCAGATTCTTCATTTGTAAAAAAGAATTAATGTCTACTTTACATAGTTCCTGAAATGATTCAGTGAGATATTCAGTGTTAACCATTTTGTACACCAATAAAGGGTATACATATTAAATGTTTTTTAAATATATTCTTTGTCTTCTATCTGACATTCTAGGCTTATATTCCACCAGTCCCTCCTCTTTTTCCTTAACTGTCATTTAAAGCACTATTAAGAATTTTTTCCCTATTAATGTGGATGCTTCTCCACCTCCTCAGCCCCCAAAGGTAGGGAACTGGCTTTATTTAGTTCTGTATTCCCAGAACCCAGCTCATTATCCAGTGCATAAAAGGTGTCTAATTAATGTCTTATAAAAGAACAAATGGAAATCAAGAAACCATAATGATACACAAATACATTTTTACCTAAGCCATTTCAGTGGAAGAAAATTGTTAGGTTATGCAAAGCCATGTGGAGAGAAACAACTCCAATCCTCAATTTAATTTTGATGTTTAACATTGACTATTGTTTTGAAGGGAAGATTTTAGAAGCTGTCATATCAGACTCACAATTCACTCAAGTCTCATTTATGAGGTGTGATAAAACTCAGGATTTAAGACCTTGGCTAATTAACTAAGTGTGCTTTCAATTTCAATCCCTGTTATCATCAAATATTTGAATTCGCATTTAATGTTTATTTTGAGTTATCACTGCTATTCCTGGACCTTTGAAACTCAATTAGAAATGCTTTTCATTTCCTTCCAGCTTAACCAAAGGAGAAGTATTGACTCTCATCACAGGAGAGGCATTTCAGGTCAAATATTCCTTAACTGGAATTAGTGTTAATATAGATTCAGTCCTGTCTAACTTACATCATCTAGTAAACACTTACCATTTACCGCCTCTTACTTTCCACCATTAAATCCCATACTGAGGCCAAATGAATTTTTTTCTTTTTTTGTGATGGAGTCTTGCCCTGTCACCAGACTGGAGTGCAGTGGCACAGTCTCGGCTCACTGCAACCTCTCCCTCCCAGTTCAAGTGGTTCTTCCGCCTCAGCCTCCTGAGTAGCTGGGACTACAAGCGTGCACCACCACACCCAGCTAATTTTTTTGTATTTTTAGTAGAGACAGGGTTTCACCACGTTGCCAGGATGGTCTTGATCTCTTCACTTTGTGATCCACCCGCCTTGGCCTCCCAAAGTACTGGGATTACAGGCATGAGTCTTTTTTATATTCAAAATAAGTGAGATTTCCCTCCCCTGTTTTTTTCCTCACTCCTTGATATTATCTACTATCTAAGTTAGCTTTGTAATGATGAAGGATCGAATTATTATGCTAGAACTGTAGAGATCTTTCTTCGTTTTTCAGCTATATCCTAGATCAGTAGCTGACTTTACTATGCCTGCAAACGATCTGAAAATCTTAAAATTCATAGGTCTGTGGTGGGATCTGAGATGATGCATTTCTAACATGCATCTAGGCAATGTTAACTGAGGAACTACAGTTTTAGTATTAATAGCAAGGTTTTAGATAAATTCAATTCATTACAATTATTTGAACTTGCTCCTCTGCAGTCCTTGCTTCTATATATTTATTTATTTTTGACACAGAGTCTCGCTCTGTTGCCCAGGCTGGAGTATGATCTCTGCTCACTGCAGCCTCTTCCTCTTGGGTTCAAGCAATTCTGCAACCTCAGCCTCCCGAGTAGCTGGGACTACAGGTATTCACCACAATGCCTGTATAATTTTTGTATTTTTTTTAATTTTTTATTTTTAGGAGTGTGTTTAATAAAGAATTGGCTATTAGAGATGGTTGTCACAATTTTTGTATTTTTTTTAGTAGAGATGGAGTTTCAGCGTGTTGGCTAGCCTGGTTTCATACTCTTGACTTCAGGTGATCTGCCTGCCTTGGCCTCCCAAAGTGCTGAGATTACAGGCATGAGCCACCACGCCTGGCCCCTTGCTTTTCTTTTTCTTTTTCTTTTTTTTTTTGTTTTTTTTTGAGATGGAATTTCACTCTTGTTTCCCAGGCTGGAGTGCAATGGCACGATTTCAGCTCTTTGCAACCTCTGCCTTCTGGGTTCAAATGATTCTCCTGCCTTAGCCTCCCTCCTGAGAAGCCGCGATTACAGGCATGCGCCATCACACCCCGCTAATTTTGTATTTTTAGGTGAAACAGACAGGGTTTCTCGATGTTGGTCAAGGTTGATCTCAAACTCCCCACCTCAGGCAATCTGCCTGCCTCATCCTCTCATCCTCCCAAAGTGTTGGGATTACAGGATGAGCCACTGTGTCCAGCCACTGTGTCCAGCCACTTTTTTATGCTACGCTTGCAGCCATCCACCTATTCCCTAGACTCACAATAATGTTCCTTGGATAACTTTGGGTTGTTTAGTCGACTACAGTTTAAATTCCATTTGCCCCAGCTGCATAGTTTGCACTGGGAGCTCCTACCTCTCAGCCTAATAAACACTCACTTCCAAGAAAAGTACCACAAACAGGAAGGAGACATTTAGTAGGAGTGAATGCTGAGACAAATGAATTAGTCTGAGTCTCAAATTCTTCATGTGTTTGAGGGAAGTGTGCTTCATGTTTGGAGAAAGACATTTGTGTAACTTGTACAAACCTCTTAATTCTTGAAAATATGTGCATTATGTTTTCAAACTTACTAATCATGTTATTCAAATTATCTACGTGTCTCTCATCTTAATTGTATTTCAAACAAAAATGTGTATTTTCCTTTCAAACGTGTTTATATTATTTAAAATTTTTATGTCTATCCCTTTAATTTTTAATCATTTTTAAAAGTTTCTGTCTATATTATATATTTTATAGCTCGCTATTTAAAACTGAAGAAATCGAGTCACTTGATACTGTATTTTTTCTTTTATAAATAAAAGAGGTAATCAAATTATGATATTCTGATGATACATTCTATGGAAAAGGAATCTTCCTAAAAGACTAAGATATTATCAGAGTCAGTTATCTCTGGAACAGGTAGCTCATAAGATAAGGGATCTGGAAGAAAACAGGCCGTGATTAACAATTAAGTCAGAATTTAGGTAAGAGTCATAACTGCCACTGGATACCTCTTAAGCTTTGTTCTCTTTAATCTGTACTTCTAATATAAATATGCTTTAATGTCATTTCCTTCCATATTCTAACTACTTATGTGTTACTTGCCATATTCTCATTTATTATTACTGAAGTTTCACTTTTAATAAATTCTTGTTTAAAACCTAGCTTGGTTTCAGATGCACAATGGGGAATTAACAATGAGGAAATGGCAAAGTATTGGAGGCTTGGGTCCTGGTTGAGGGGAATAAGGAATTGGGGACCGCAAGGTCAGAGGCTCCAGCTGTGACACTAGACTCCAACGGCAGCTGCAAGAACAAGGAACTTCAAGGAATAACGTGTAAGAACAAGGAACTTCAAGGCATATGTGGGTAATGGACACATACAAGGATGCTAATGAAGATTCACAGGACAGCCATAACCCATAAACCTAACACCTCAAATGATATGCATACCACCCAAGAACTTATGTCTTCCCATCCACTACCACATATACACAGAAGAAGGCAGAAGGAAAAAGTAGGAATTGACTCAACTTACAGTCAAGACGAAGTATCTGACATAGGCTTGACTTAACTTGAAAGAGACTGTTTCAAACTGGAAGAGACAGAAGCTACAGTCAGCAATTTAATTCTCTCTCCTATGACCATGTAAGAATAGAAGGCTCAAGATTTGGGTGTGAGCCATTACAGAAATAAAGTTTGCAGGGCTCAAATGTGGATATATTGCTCTTACCTTCACTTTCTTTCAAAGTCAGTGGTTCTCAACTTTAGCTGTATATTTAAATCACCTAGGGCATTTTAACAAAAACTGATGCCTGGTCTAACCCCAAAGATGATTGATTTGGGTACTATGGGTCACATAGATTATTAAAGTTTTCATTGGGAGATTTTAATGTGAAACCAATAATGAAAAGCATTTTACTAGAGTGTTTCTTCCTATTCATAAATACTAATTTTGATATTTCTGCTCCAGAAGTCTTTCCAAAGATAAAGATTCATTCATTCAACTGCTGGAATTCTGGGGACAGTATGGCAAAACAGTTTATATTGGACTATCTCCTGCTGATATGATTTGGCTGTGTCCCCACCTAAACCTCATCTTGAAATCCCACATGTTGTGGGAGGGACCTGGTGGGAAGTAATTGAATCATGAGGGCAAGTCTTTCCCAAACTGTTCTCTGGATAGTGAATAAGTCTCACAAGATTCGATGGTTTTAAAAAGAGGAGTTCCCCTGCACAAGCTCTTTTTTCTTTTCCTGCTGCCATCCATGTAAGATGTGACTTTTTTTTCCACCATGATTGTGAGGCTTCCCCAGCCACGTGGAACTGTAAGTCCAATTAAACCTCTTTCTTTTGTAAAAAGCCCAATCTTGGCTATGTCTTTGTCAGCAGGGTGAAAATAGATTAAGACAGTAAACTGGTATCGGTAGAGTGGGGCACTGCTGAAAACATACCTGAAAATGTGAACGCGACTTTGGAACTGGGTAACAGGCAGAGGATAGAACAGTCTGGAGGGCTCAGGAGAAGACAGGAAAATGTGGGAAAGTTTGGAACTCCCTAGAAACTTCTTGAATGGCTTTGACCAAAATGCTAATAGCGACATGGACAATAAAATCAAGGCTGAGGTGGTTTCAGATGGAAATGAGGAACTTGTTGGAAACTGGAGCAAAGCGAAGGTGACCCTTGTTATGTTTTAGCACAGAGACTTGTGGCATTTTGCCCCTGCCCTAGAGATGTCTGGAACTTTGAACTGGAGATAATTTAGGGCATCTGGTGGAAGAAATCTCTAAGCAGCAAAGCATTCAAGAGGTGACTTGGATACTGTTAAAGGCATTCAGTTTTAAAATGGAAGCAGTGCATAAAAGTTCGGAAAATTTGCAGTCTGACAATGCGATAGAAAAGAAAATATCATTTTCTGCAGAGAAATTTAAGCCAGCAGCAGAAATTCGCATAAGTAATGAGGAGCCAAATGTTAATGCCCAAGACAATGGGGAAAATGTCTCCAGGGCATGTCAGAGGTCTTACTGCGGCCCCTCCCATCACAGGCCCAGAGGCCTAGGAAGAAAAAGTGGTTCTGTGGGCTGGGCCCAGTGTCCCCTTGCTGTGTGTAGCCTAGGGACTTGGTGCCCTGCATCCTAGCCATTCCAGCCATGGCTGAAAGGGGACAATGTAGAGCTTGGACCATGGCTTCAGAGGGTGCAAGCTTCAAGTCTTGGCAGCTTCCACATGGTGCTGAGCCCAAGAACTGAGGTTTGGAATCCTCCACCTAGATTTCAGAAGATATATGGAAATGCCTGGATGCCCAGGCAGAAGCTTGCTGTAGGGGTGGGGCCCTCATGGAGAACCTCTGCTAGGACAGTACAGTAGGAAAATGGGGGTTGGAGCCCCCACACAGAGTCCCTACTGAAACACTGCTAGTGGAGCTGTGAGAAGGCGGCCACTGTCCTCCAGATGCCAGAATGGCAGATCCACTGACAGCTTGCACCGTGCATCTGGAAAATCTGCAGACACTCAATGCCAGTTCGTGAAAGCAGCTGGGAGGGAGGTTATACCCTGCAAAGCCTCAGGGGTAGAGCTTCCTAAGATCATGGGAACTCACCTTTTGTGTCAGTGTGAACTGGATATGAGACATGGAGTCAAAGGAGATCATTTTGGAGCTTTAAAGTTTCACTGCCCTGCTGAATTTCGGACTGGCATGGTAACTGTAGCCCCTTTGTTTCGGCCAATTTCTCCCATTTGGAATGGCTGTATTTACCCAATGCCTGTACCCCCATTGTATCTAGGAGGTAACTAACCTACTTTTGAGTTTACAGGCTCATATGTGGAAGGGACTTGCCTTGTCTCAGATGACACTTTAGACGGTGGACTTTTGAATTAATGTGGAAATGAGTTAAGACCTCGGGGGACAGTTGGGAAGGCATGATTGGTTTTGAAATGTGATGAAGTGAGATTTGGGAAAGGGCCAAGGGCAGAATTATACAGTTTGGCTGTGTTCCCACCCAAATATCCTCTTGAAATCCCATATGTTTTGGGAAGGACCCTGTGGAGGGTAATTAAATCATGGGGGCAAGTCTTTCTCATGCTACTCTGAGCAATGATATATTTCTATGTTTACATCTATATCAACTAAAAGCAGGCAGAAACTGGAGCTGATGTGATACTTTAAAGAATGGAAGCATATTGGATGAAGTCCATGTGAAACTGGCTTTTCCTGGGACAGCACTCCATTGTTCAGTGCACAGAAGACAAGTTCAAGGAGAAAGGAGAAGCCTGAGGGCAGAGTTCAGCGGGGCTAGAAACTGGTGAAGAGGTATCAAAAGAGGTAAGTGCACAGAATGATGAAACCACAGAGGGGACAGCCTCCAAATCTGCAGATGAACTACCCCAAAATTTGGCTGCATATATGTAAAGTGAGACCCCAATGAATTCAGCAAGTTGGAAGGCTAAAAAGCTAAGCAAGAATTCCAGTAGCTGCCTGGTGCTGGGGAGACAACATTTAGAGTTCAAGTTGGGCTTGATTAGAAGATTTAAATCTCAGGCTTATCACTCACATCCCAGGAAGGCCACATATGATAGCAGTAAGGCTCATTCCTAGGACTCAAGTCTATACTCTGAAACTAAGAGAAAAAATTAAATTAGAGCCACTCTCATAAAACCAAAAACAGACTCCATGGGATCAGTTTGGTCCACAAGCAATTTAATTGCCTGCTATCACAAAATCAACAGTTTTTCAGAGGAAGTTTACCAAATCCAGAGTCTCTACAAAATATTATCCAATTTACAATAAAAAAATTGCTGGACATATGAAGTTGTGATCCATATTCAAAAGAAAAATCAGTCAGTAAACCATACACATAGATATACAAGATATTAGAATGAGCAAACAAGAAGTTAAAAATGGATAATATAGATATATGAAGAAGTTAATAGAAAAAGTGGGATATAATAAGTAAAGATATAGGAAATTTTATAAAATATATAGAAACTAAAAGATGAATCAAATGGATATCCTGGAACTGAAAAATACAATATCTGAAATTAAAATTGGAAGTACTTTCAGAATAAAAGTGTCAGTGAAATGGAAGACAGGTGAATAAAAGTTTCCAAACTTCTACAAAGATTTTAAAATATGGGGAAAAAAAATGAACAGAGGTTTAACGGCTCATGCTACACTCAGGTACAGTATACGAGTTCCAGAAAAGGAGACATACAATGGAAAAGAATAAATATTTGAAGGGATAGCAGTTGAACATTTCTCAAATGTGATGAAAAACATCAGTAGATCCAATGAATTCTACAAACTCCCAGTAAAGTATATTCAGCAGCCAACAAATCACTTCCATTTTGGTCACAGGGCTCATGACTAGCAACTTCAAAAATTATCTTTTGATATTTCCATGACACTTCTCACCCTTCAAACCTATCTTGTCATTCCCCAATGTTTATTTTAGTAAATAGTACCACATTCACCCTATTATTCAAAATAAAACCTTGGAAGTCATCTGTGTTGATTTGGCTACTGTATAAATCACCATAAACTTAGTGTTTTTAAATAACACAAACTTACTGCCCAATGGTTCTAGGAGCCAGAAGTCCAAAATGGATTTCACCAGGCCACAGTCCAGGTGTCAGCGGGACGGTGCTCCCTCTGAGGCTGCAGGGGAGGGTCTATTTTCTTGCCTCTTCCACTCTGTGATAGACACAAGTGTTTTCTGGCCTGTGGCCATGTCCTCTATCTTCAAAGCCAGTGGCATAACATCTCTTGTCTCCGGCTCTGCTTCCCTCTGCTATGTCACGTGGCCTTCTTCTCTTCTGTGACAAATCTCCTTCTGTTTCCCTCTGATAACACTTGTGATTGCATTTAGGCCTCACTTGGATAATCCAAACTAATTCCCCCATCTGAGGATCCATAATTTAATCACATCTGCAAAGTCTCTTTTTGCCATATGAGGTAACATTCACAGGTTTCAAGTGTTAGGACCTGGATATGTTTGGGGGCCGTTATTCAGACTGTCATACCATCTTGTGTTGTTCCTCTCCTGCCCCAACTTTTATTTTATAAGCAATTTTTTTTTTTGGTTTTACTTGAAAAATACATTTTTGAATCCATCCTCTTCATCTCTATTGCCAATATATTGCTAATCCAAGCTACCACTAATTATCACCCAGGAAAAAAGTTCCCTCTGGCTGAAACACATTGCCTCCAGATCTCCTTACTATAATCTCTTTCTCATACTTTAGAACATCAAATATCTTTACTTTTAAAGAGGGCTTAGATAATAATATCTGAAGAGCCCCAGTTTACTCTGTTTATCTCCTTCAAAGCATCTGACACATTTAAAAATCAACATGTTGATTTGTTTCCTCTATCAATTAGGTTCAATCAAGAACAAAATATCCTTTTAAGATTTTAAACAGAAGGAATTGATAACCCTAGTGTTAGGAAGCTAGACGAGCAAAAATGAGGAGGAATCCTGAAGGAATGAAATGAGAGAGGGGGCTGGGAGCTGTGGTTTATGCCTGTAATCCCAGCACTTTGGGAGGCTAAGGTGGGAGGATCACTGGAGGTCAGGAGTTTGAGACCAGCTTGGCCAATGTGGTGAAACCCATCTCTACTAAAAATGCAGAAGTTAGCCATGCTTGGTGGCATATGCCTGTAATCCCAGCTACTCGGGAGGCTGAGGCAGGAGAATCTCCTGAACCCAGGAGCTGGAGGTCGCAGTGAGCCAAGATCGTGCCACTGCACTCCAGCCTGGGTGGCAGAGTAAGACCCCGTCTCAAATACATAAAAATAAAACTAAATAAAATGAGAGAGGAAACGTTACCCAGAGATCAGTAACTGCAGAAAACTGACATCTCCCTTAGGGCAAGAGACCAAAAGGGAAAAAATGGTGTTGCCAGAGTTCAGGAGGACATTTATTTCTGGGGCTGCTGCACAGCAAGCTCAGGAAACACTCACAGAGCTCATCTAGAAGCAGGCAGACAGAGGAAGAAGGGCATCCTGTCCCATCTTTTATTTCTTAACAGACGACCAATCCCAGTGTCCTACATTGCCAATAAAATGGTGCATTTGTGTGGACCATGTCTAGTAAATGAACGAGGGGACTGTTTAAATACAGGATGGCAACAACAGTAGGTGAACATTGATTTTTTTCCAAAGCTGTTAGTCCCCAACAGTAAATATAATTGGAAAAGCTCCCTTTAAAGGCATCAGATGTTCTCTATTTTCCACTAATTCTCTTAATGTAGCTGTAAGAATTGACCCTGCTGTTCTAGACGCTGTTTTTAGCGTTACATTTCTTGAAAATAACTTTAAAAAAATGTAGAGGTTTAAGCAACATGAACATGCTGGGGTGAATTTATCTTGTTTCCCAATAAACAAAAATTACAAGTGACAAAAGAACTTTGCAATACTGTAGAGAGGGATCAAAATGTATCTCTTCTCCCACCAGAAGCCATGCTCATTATGGCAGGAGCCCCGGGTATAATCTCAGTTGGGATCTTGGCCTTTAGAACAAGATGTTAAATAATTAGCATTATTATAGCAATGGGAGCTGGGTATAAGCTGCATTAGCAGATCCCCTCCTGTGCAAAGAAGGCAGCTACCACAAGCAGACTACAAGAACTTGTATGATCAAAATTTAGGAAAATCTACTATGTGCCAGGAATTTTTCAAATATATATATTTATTTATTTGAGAGAACATGGGATTAAGAATGGGAACACCGGCACCTACATTTCTACTTTGACCTTTAAAAATTATGTGATTCTGGGAAATGTATTTAACTTTTCCATTTCTGTTTCCTTAGGTGTAAAGTAGGAGTAAGAATCATCATCTCATATGGAAATTGTGAAGCCTTAAGTAAACAGGTGAAAAGTTTGTCAAGTTTCTATACAAATATTTCTGTTAAAAAGTATAAATGGCTACTTAACTATGTCTGCTTTTATGATTGCTATTAGGTTGGTGCAAAAGTGGTTGTGGTTTCTGCCATGACGTTCAGTGGCAAAAACTGCAATTACTTTTGCATCAACCTAATCATGTAATAAGTTTTGTAAAAGCCAACCATTTCAAGTGTTTCACTGCAATAACAAGATGGCAATTGTTAAGAGGGCATTCTGAAGGTGTTTGCTGGTACTATGGACAAAAATGTAAATCCCTGAATACTGTTTTACAGATTACAATTTGTCCTTGCGGATTCTACAAGGAGACAGACGTGGGAAGCAAAGCCGATGAGAAATAATTATTACTTTATCATTACTTGCTGAGTGAGTAGCTAGACCTGAGTTGGAGGTCTGCAGCTCCTTGTTGTCACTAGCCTAATTCCGAACCTCAGAATTTCACTACTCAATGACCAGCTACATGGTACAGGAACCTGACACAGTGACCAGGGTTCTTGTACAGTTTTGTGGAAAAAATGAGAAGTGGCTGAGTTCCTCTCAAGAGCACCATAGAATAAGAGTGAAATAGAAAAAAGTGTGGCATTGATTCACCTGATTTATGGCAGTGTCCCTACCTGCTAGCAAATGTGAACAAATCCATGGCCAAGAATTTGATGAATAAGATGATCAATTTCTTCATAAGTGGTGAGGGAGCAAGGATGCACATGGGGAGAAACAAGCTGAAATCTCCTCTTCTGCTTTGGCAGTCAGCAGCCCTACGGGGCCCTTTCCAGGAGCCAGGCTGTCTTTCTCTGTTTGGCCATGTACACCAACCAGATCTCTGGGTAAATTCATAGGATATTATTCTGCAATGATGCACTACAAAGATGAAACCTAGTTCAGCCAGTATGCAAATTATCATTTTACTGCTTCTCAGCTCTCAATCCACTCTTCATTACCTGACCTGTGAAACGGAGCTGGTCTCTTCAATTATTTCTTTTTTGCCACATGGGACATTGGTAAGCTTTGCCGATAGAGAGTTCTGGAGAGACAATCAGTGGAGGAGGAAAGTGATCTTCCTTCTCTCTGGTTCCAGTGTGCTCCGCTGGGTAGCCTCCTGCAGTGTGGGGTAGCTTCCTCCATGCCCACTTCCTGCAGTACACTCCTCTTCAATCCTGGATTCTGAAGCATGGCCAATTTCCCCAGCACATCACTCCTACAACTTGCACGGCTTCTTTAGCATCAGGAATCTGCAGCCCAGATGTCTTTTCCAGTAAGTACCCAACTCCTGCAGCACACAGCGAATAACAGCACTTAAAACCAGCAGCTTCCTCTAGCACCTCTGCGTGGTTTTCCAGTGGATTATATCAGGCAAGATAACCCTGTGAACAGTTTTTCCAGCAATATAAACAGATGGACTTTGGGGACCTTCCTCTGGTGCAGCAGACAGATTTCTCTGTCTTCCAGTGGGTCATAGCCACTCCTCTCCTAGATTTAAATCTCAGCCATGGGAGTAAGGTGTGGTGGGCTCTTTTTTCAATGCTCTATCAGATCCCTAGAGGTACTCATTACATCTGTCATTCTTACATGTTTTAGAGTTCTCTCTGCTTTTTATTAGCTGCTTCTTTGTTACTCCAATCCCTGGTTATCACTGCTACTCTTTTTCTTAAACTTCCTATATTCAAACCACTCTGTGTTTTCTGTGTCCAGATTAGACCCTGCCTGGTACAGGTAGATTAGTGTAGGCTTGGGAGAAGAGGTGTGATAGCTGGCATTGAGTGTCAGCTTGATTGGATTGAAGGATGCAAATATTGTTCCTGGGTGTGTCTGTGAAGATGTTGCCAAAGGAGATTAACACTTGAGTCAGCGGACTGGAAGATGCAGAACCATCCTCATTCTGGGTGGGCACTATGTAATCAGCTGTGAGTGCAGCTAGAATAAAGCAGGTAGGAGAAGATGGAAGAGCAGACTTGCTGAGTCTTCGGGCCGTCATTTCTCCCGTGCTGGATGCTTCCTGCCCTTGAACATCAAACTCCAAGTTCTACAGCTTTTAGACTTGGACTTACGCCAGTGGTTTTGCCAGGGGCTCTCACCCCTCTGGCCACAGACTGAAGGCTGCATGGTCGGCTTTCCTACTTTTTTTTTTTTTTTTTTTGAGACAGAGACAGAGTCTCACTCCATCACCAGGCGCCAGGCCGGAGTGCAGTGGCGCGAACTCGGCTCACTGCGACCTCCGCCTCCTGGGTTTAAGCAATTCTCCTGCCTCAGCCACCTGAGTAGCTGGGACTACAGGCACACGCCACCACGCCCAGCTAATTTTCTTTTTTGTATTTTTAGTAGAGACGGGGTTTCACCATGTTGACCAGGATGGTCTCGATCTCTTGACCTTGTGATCCTCCCGCCTCAGCCTCCCAAAGTGCTGGGATTACAGGGCCTTCCTACTTTTGAGGTTTGAGGACTCAGATTTGCAGACAGCCTATTGTGGGGCTTTACCTTGTGATCATGTGAGTCAATTCTCCATAATAAACCCCCTTTCAAATATACATATATCCTATTATAAAAAAGTGCTGGGATTACAGGGCCTTCCTATTTTTGAGGTTTGAGGACTCAGATTTGCAGACAGCCTATTGTGGGGCTTTACCTTGTGATCATGTGAGTCAATTCTCCATAATAAACCCCCTTTCAAATATACATATATCCTATTAGTTCCATCCCTCTATAGAAACCTGTCTAATACAAGATGGAAGGAACATTTACTGAGCATCTGCTCTACATGAGGCTGTGTTGTGTGTTTTATCCTCATCATCTCATTTAATCATTATGGCAACTCTAAGTTGCAGAATACTATTACTGATGTGATTTTACAGTTTAAGACCCTAAGGTTCAGAAAAATAAATGATTTTCCACTGTCCCTCAGCTATTAAATCAATTTGAGATTAAACTTGTATTTTTCTGGATTAAAGCCCATGCTACATACAGTCAGATATTTTCCAATATCCACTTGAAATATTCTTTAGGCTTACTTTCCTATTTAGCACCAGCAAATTTCCTAGATACTTACTTATTGAATAATGCCTTTTCTAAATCTCATTGAAATAGCAATTGTATTTCTTTGTGACAAGATGAAACCGATCTTATTAGAACTTAAGCACTCTTTACCACCCTCTCTTGGTGTCTATAAGGACCCATTAGGAGCAGCTTGGATTGAGCTATCAATAGCTAACCTTCAGAGTGACTGCAACTATGTTTCCTTTCTTTTTTTTTCTTTTTTTTTTTTTGAGACGGAGTTTCGCACTTGTTACCCAGGCTGGAGTGCAATGGCGCGATCTCGGCTCACCGCAACCTCCGCCTCCTGGGTTCAGGCTATTTTCCTGCCTCAGCCTCCTGAGTAGCTGGGATTACAGGCACGCGCTACCATGCCCAGCTAATTTTTTGTATTTTTAGTAGAGATGGAGTTTCACCATGTTGGCCAGGATGGTCTCGATCTCTTGACCTCGTGATCCACCCGCCTTGGCCTCCCAAAGTGCTGGGATTACAGGCTTGAGCCACCGCACCCGGCCCCTATGTTTCCTTTCTTAACTGATCTTCTTTTAACTCCAGTTGATTTTTCAAACTTTTCAGTGTCTGCTTGATTCCTGTTTTCTTGTACTCCCATCTTCCTTTATAACATCACAAACTTTATTTTTATGCTTTAGCCCGTGGGGGTGACTTCTTAGATGAAATAACTTGTTTTCTTGATCTAGTTCTAAAATCATCACAGGAATCAATAGCATGAAAGAGAATTGTGCAATGTATCTTGAGGATCATGAATTACTCATTGGAGAGAAAATGATGGATATGTTTTTCTATTCTCTAAATACACTAGGTACTTTCTCAAAATGTTTTTGAGAAACATTAGGAAGGTCTATCTCCTATCACGCTTTCCCCAAACATTCAAACATAGTTAGATGGTCCTTAATTTATAACTTCACACATCCATGCTCACCAAATAGTACGGGACCTGCGTGGAATGTACCTTAATTAACACTTGCCAACTGAAAATGAAAATTTCATTTCATTTTATCTGAATAGAAGTTACGTGCATAATATAACAGAATATTGGTCTTGAATGAGACCTCAGATATCATATTTGCAATTTCATGGATAAGGAAATAAAGTAAAGGAGGAAAGCACCGCACAGAAAGAGCTAGAATTAATCAGCAACAGAACCTTTGTCTCATTCTAGCTTCCTTTCTGTGGTTCTGTCTTTTCAGATAACCTGAAGCTGGAACTGGCTAATTGACGTTGTCCTAAAGTGGGAATCAAGCAGTTTACCTTTCATATTTTAGATTTTTTCATGGCTGCCAATAGTTATCAAGGTAATAAAAATAACCTAATAGTCAACTAGCTATAGGACTCACAGCTAAAGATAAATACGTAAAAATCCATTATAAATTATCCACATCCTTATTTCACTTCTGCCTTTTGATATGCAGTGACAGAGACAGGTTTCTTAAACTCTCTCACCGTAATAGTAATTTTGTTCCTTTTTTTTCAAATTTCTACTATTTTTGTTTTACATGCTTTGGTTTTTTAAAATTATTATTATAATAAAAGGATTTCTTTAATACTGTTTGTGCTTCTCTTTTCCATGTCTCCGAATCCCACAAGTGCATCCAGGCTTTCTTTGAAACTCCCCCATTCCATGAGACTTGAGGGTGCTATAATAAGTCAAATGAGCCAGACACAAAATGACTAATACTGTATGATTCCACTCATATGCAGTACCTAGAGTATTCAAATTCACAGTGATAAAAAATAGAAAGGTGGTTGACAGGGTCAAGAAGCAGAGAAGGCAGAAAGAAGAATCGGTTTTGCGAACTGAAGAGTCCTGGAGAATGGGTTACAAAGCAATGTGAATATAATTAACATGACTGAACTGTACACTTAATGGTTAAGATGGTAAATTTTATGTTATGCGTATTTTATTGCAATTAAAGAAAAAAAAAAAACAATTTCCCATCCTAGAATCTTTTCTCACAACTCTTGTCCTAACTGCTCTCTCTTGTTTCTGGACCCCTGATACTTGTATTCTTGTTTATCACTTTCTTGCTGCATTATATATTGTCATCATCTCAGCTTGTTTCACAAAGACTGGCAGCACTGAACACAAGGTGAAAATCTCACTTGTTATTTTTACCATAATCACAAATTGGCATAAGCGTCTTAGTGAACCAACGATTTAAAAATGTATAGTGTCACAAAAGAATTTGTTAATTCAACTTTAATGCAATCAGGCCGGGTGTCTATGGAAATGGCTTGAGCCTAATTTGTGTTTCCTGTCCCCTGTTGTGTTCAAGCCAACATATATGTTTAGAGAAATAGCACAGGGAGTATAGAAGTTACGACATCAGCCTAGACTCAATCAGCAAAACAGAATCCACCCTGTGTTGTCCACATATGAAGGAGTTTAAAATAGGAAATTAGGCACTTATGCTACCACTGAAAGAGCTAGGAGTGCTAAGGTCAAAGAAGCTGTTGCTGTACCCGAGCGAGTTTGAAACAGGAGCGCCACACTCCAAGTTTGTTGAGAGTCTGTTTCAATGCCGGCGTCCAAGAGTCAGCTAATGCGCAAACCTCTCGGCCCAGAACAAAGGGCAGTCAACATTTTTATACCAGCTTAGGGTCAGGGGGTAGTAAGCAGATTGTTACAGAAGCAGAAGGAGCAGCTTAGGGGAAGAGGGGTTGCCTGACAGCAAAACTTCTATTTTCAAAGTTGTTTTCCACTCAGGATGTGGGGTAGGCAGTTACACAGCTGCAGGTACGGGATGTCTGGGCCAGTGGGCCCTATTTCTCAGAAAACAGTGTACAAAATACTAGGTGCCTCAAGCTACAAAGTTCTTGGAAGAGAATGCCCTACATAGCTCAGGGTGGGTAAAATGGGGTGAAACAGGATTGCTTAACATGGAGTCACCATAGCTAGGCTAGATTATCTCACTATCACCAACAGTCTCAGCTTGATTTGCTGAATGGGATGGTTCCTATTACTCTCTAGGGAACTGCTGTGAACTTCATGTCTATTCAGGTGTCAGCCTGTGACTATTCCCAGGAATTAGTGGCTTCTCATCCATTTTCCAAATCACATGTGAGTGGTTTACATTGGCACATTTTAATTTGAACCAAATGGGGAAGAGCATTCTAGAAAATAGAATTTGCTTTGTCCTCTACTGTCATTAGAAAAGAAGATATATGAACGGGGTGGTGATGCAAATTTGGTAATATACAATTCAATATAGTCACACAGACCAAATATAATAAATAGAATACCATCTGTCCTCTGCTTTTTAGAATGCCCCCCCTTACACAGTCATACTTAACCCAAAGTTTTTTGCAAACAACACACAGAAGTGCCTTACCCTCCGGGGCTTTGGAAACATCAGCTCTGTCCCCAGTTATTGATGCAGCCATATGGAATCCTTGACCCAACAGTTCTTCAAATTCCCCACAATTGTCTCTAATATTAAAGATACCCAGGATTAAGACCCAAGGCTTCTAACACCGTCTCTAGTCAGTGGCACATGTCTAGGGGTCTCTCAAAGATCTTAGTGAGGCAAACACACTGGAAACTTCCCCACAGTATTGTGGACATTCTGGCCTCACTTTGTCCACTGTAGTGGATTCATTGATGGACCGCAGAATTTAGGGTGGAACCATAAGAGGAGAATCCCCGGATTAATTCTGCAAGTATACCGGATGCTCACACACCCTCTCGCAGTGATGCAAACAAGCCAACACGTGCTGAACAACAGCCTGAACAATTCCAAAAAAGCCTATACATATCAAACTCCCATCCAGTGCCTGAGAAAGACTATCTCCCTGATCACTGCTTCTAGAAGAGAAGGCATTTCTCTTCTATCCAGTGCTGAGGAGGCACCAATCTCATCCCTAACAATGATGCAGAGATAGACGCCCCTTCCATGATGCTGAATACGCTGTGGCTTTGCTCATCCCATGCTGTAAACATTGTCTCCCCCTCAATCTACTTTTTGAGACCTTCTCTACCTTCCTCCATTTCAGATGCATTTGAACCTTTCCGTTCCAATTCTGCCTCATTTAGGGCAACAAAAACACTTAGCTGGTTAGTTCTTTAAATCCATCAACCTCTCTCCTAAAGAGTTTTATTCTGTACTGTCCCCAGGTTGTCTCCCACCACAACTATTTATCAGTTATTCCCCCATAAAGTGCAACAGAAACCTGGCTCTTCTCATATTCTAGGCTGCAGACAAGCCCCCTTCAACCACAACTGCAGACTCTCCTACCCTTGTCCTTCCCCTGGTGATCTCCTTCCTTCCCTAAGTAGGCAGAAATTAAACAAAACTTCAAAGTACTGCATTGCTAAGAACTACAGAGGAACAAATCACTGCCATTCCAGTGCTACAGACACCTTCACCTCTCCAACCAACATGTCAAATAGACTTAGCCTCCCGCATCCATTCATCCATTAAATATGACCTGCTCTCTTCTTGCCATCCCCATCCACTGCTGCAAACAGTATCTTCTGAACATACAGTATGGGAAACATCCTGGTTTTCTCAGGGCACACTGAGACACTCATCGGTTACTCTTCTTTTCAAGTTGTAGATATTAGACTTAGGAAAGATCGCCAAACTCATTACATAAAAGCCACTTGCAAAATCTTCACTGCCTACTAAGAACATACTAATTCAAGGACTTCCTCCTCAATCTAGATTCTGCTTACTGTCAACCTTACCTTTTACTTTTCCCATGGAATTCTATGTTGCCATATTAAAGTGTATTCCAAAACACATACAAAGCTAATAGTAGCTGACAGAGTTCCCTGACTACTCAACTTCGATTCCCTCTTCTCGCTACCCTTCTGTTTCCTCCTGGCCAACGGATCTCCAGGTGTGTTTAGGTGACATTATGCCCAGATCTGGAGAATGCTCATGATTGGGCTAAGAGAATAAGGAAACCCTATATACTTTTCCCAGTGGTTGGTCCAAAGGAGGATAAAGCCTAGTTGTGGCCAGAAAGATGTGACAAAAATAAGCTAGGAGGTACCTGAAAAGATTATTCTCTCTTAAAAAAAAAAAAAAGAAAAAGAAATGTGATATATTAGAAAACCCCTTACCACTTTTTTTACCTTCCGGCTCTGGACACTGTTCTGTGAGACACAATAGCTGGGCAGTCTATATGAGCCATTGAATTGTTGAATGAATAAAGCCTTTCTGGAGATATCACATTGATTTGGTCAGTTTTTAAAATAATTTGAAACAACAATTGGTTGTAGGTAGTCAAGAGAAGATTAAATCTCAAAATAATCCTTTGGAGTTGTCTCTAGAAGAAATCAATTAGAACAAGATTGAGATGGGATTTAAGTTAAATAAATGCAGAACACATGAGGGAGATTAGTCACTTGGGTTATTTTCCATCACAAGAGAGCCAAATGTGGCCTTGAATAAATGTGGCATTTTGTTTCTTCATCTGTAATATTTGTTTAATTTCAAAAAGAAATACTCAGGGTATCTGCACTCTAACGTGTGCTCTCTCAATCTCTCTCTCTTCCCTCTCCACCCCCAATATTACCCTTAGAATTATCTTAAAATTAGAGGAGGGTGACAGGAGGCAGTTTTCATGGCGTAAGAAGATGCTGAAGTAAAATTAAATTTCTGAACCCATCAGAGCTATATTTGCCAAAAGTACTTGAGAAACAAAAAGAAAAAAAAAATCATGTGAAGATATATATGTATGTATGAATTTATAATTCAATGTGACTTCTTGCTTTCCTCAACGTTTGGGTCATCTAGTCATCTAGAGAACAAAGAAATCTAGGTCTTATCTGTGAGAGCTTTAGACCCAGCTAGAGTGTAATCACTGCAACTGCTGGATTTTGCATAGTTTCTCTCTACTACCCTGGTATGGCTAATGAATAAATTCAAACAAAACAGCCCAGGAAACAATTGAATCATAATTTCTTCCTATAGAAGAAAATTATACAGTACCATTTCCTCAGGTATTGAGCTAAAGAGAACTGAGCTAAAATTTTCCTGCTGCCTAGTCATTCCCCTATTTCTAATTTTGTCATTTTCTTTCTAAAATCTCATGCATTTTTCAGGTTCTCTTAGTAGATCTGTTCCATGAATGAGCAACTGGACAGTTCTCAGTCACAGTTAGGTGGTTTATTTGTGAATACACAGAAACAGTCAGAGACAGAGAGGCAGGAGCAGAACTCTCACTCCTGTCATCTTGGTATTTGTAGCTGTGCTCATGTTCCAAAGCTATGAGGTTAGGGAGAAGGAGGGGAGAGAGGAGAAATTGGAATGCTCCATAAAAGCACTGCAATTATCTTGAATTTTCCATATGCAGACCTTTATGGACTCCTATGGTTTAAAATAAATTCTTTATTGATTTAGCTGTAGTAATTTACAGCTCCAAGGTAATCAAATTGGTAGATAACTTGGAATAGTCTTAGACTTATGCAACAAGAAACAAGCACAGAAATGCATTTTCATTAGTAATATCAATCTTAGAGTTCCTAGAGCAGATATGCCTTGTTTTTGGCAAGTATCTGCAGAGATAATCATTCTAGGTGGCACCTTCAAGACCAATAGAGAAGGATCCCTAAGACGCGAGAACGTGGAGAGTAACGTAGAGCGACTGCCATCTAGTGGCGAATCACAGAGACGTCAGGCACCTTTTCACATGAACAGAATTTTTTCAAAAGCATAAATATTTTGTGATTTCATTTCACTGCTTTTTGCATATATGTATGGATTAAAACTTTTTGAAAGAACTCATGGATGCTTATTTTTATATGAGGACAATTCCAACCTCTAGCCATGTTGAAATTTTCATTCATTTATCAAACTTTATTGCGGATAGCCAAACCTTGTGCTTAATACTAGGGGACACAGAAATGAGCCATCCTCAGAGCTCTTGTTTCAAGCTGCAGCTTACAAGCTGTGGCTAGTTGTTCTGGAATTCATGTGTGATCCAAGCACAACCCTGCACACTGAAAAGATTCTAGATGGATGGATACACATATAAACACAAACCTATGTAAGTTAATACAGCACTAGGTATTATGCACAGTACAAACCATGTACCAAAATATACATTTCTACAAAGAATTCAGATTGGTGCACTTCGATTATATCTATTAATCAAATAAAAATCTGTATTCAAAATCTTACTAAGTTTATTATAAATATTTTTAACATTGTAATGTGATGAACTATCATTTAAACGAAATCTTGGTTTAATGCTTTATGACGCAGAACTGAAGGTCTGCTCCTGTTCATTGTATTTTGACACTTGGTTTTGATGAATGTGATAGCTACAAAATATTCCCTAAGAGATCTGTGCACCCAAGAGATACATCACTATCTACACTTTCTAAATCATGATATTAATTTCTTAATCTTACTGACTACATTTCTTGTTCTTTTGTATTAAAATTTAATAAATTCCCTCCTCCCTAATGTCAAAATCAGAATTTAAAAATATTTATTGAAGTTTTACTTTTTAATTGACAAATAGGAACTATATATATTTTGGGAATACAGTGTGATGTTTTGATATATGTATACCTTGTGGGATCAGAGTTTTGGTGAATGAATCAGAAGGGATTTTATATTAATACTTTCATCAAATGGTCTTGAAGTCTGCTGAAATTCTTTATTTAGAAGATCTTAAGATAGGTTAGAGAATTCTATCTCAATTTTATTTTAATCTAAGATATGAGAAGTTTAAATAGAAAAACTGAGACATAACATTTTTGACAACAACAATGCAAACGTTTCCAAACATCCATTTTTAACATTCTTTTCCCATTGCAGGATTAAAACCAAAGCAAATAGTTACCTTCTTGCTCATTGTTAGAATGTCACCTTTACCTTAAAAAGAGGCAGTAAGTGTCTTTATCTTTTCTGAAGATCTCTGTTAGAAGGTAGTGTATTGATAGCTACTTGTCATTACAGAAAAGGTCAGGAAATTTGGAACTCTCGTCATTTCGTGTAAGAAAAATGTTACTCTTTTATTTCTTTGCCAAAAGATAACAAGGGATCTGTGCTGAACAAAACAAAAATAAAAACAGCACGTAAAATAGATTTATACGATTCCACCTTGTATCGGTATTATAACATTCCGGTATTATAAATATTTTACTCTTTATGATACAAAATTCATAAATCCACAAAACGAAGCCTGTGAGAACTGCTCTATGATGCACTGAGTTTGAACAGACATGTGATCGTGCAGCTGTCAACCCCTTTGAGTTGCGGAATTTATATTCCTCCCTCCAGATACAACTTATGCCTTAAGTGACATATGGCCCAAGTTAAGAAGCCACTGCCAATCATATATATGGTTAAACCGTAAGTTTTAGGCTATTCTATAAAAATGAATATAAATAGCAGTTTTAACATTTTCTTCCCCTCATCACTTTGAAGATCTTTGGGAGGGCTTGGTGTCATCTCTGGTTTTGATGTTCTATCCTCTGCCCCAAAAAACGAGATCTCCCAGGAGCCTTCATGTTGGTGGCCATTCCAAAGTAGAAGCTGTTGGCTATGGGGACAGTTGTATGTGAGTATAGTTGGGTACCACCAAAGACCTAGAAGTGTCGCGGATAGTTGGCTTATAGTTGGTGCGCCACAGAAGACAATTTTAAATGTCCATTAGCTTCCAGTAGCTTCTATAGCTTCCATTGGGAGCTCAAGGAGATTAGCTCAAGGGAGCACATCCTCCTCTGGGGAGCAGCCTCTGCTTAGAGAGCTGGCGTTCTGTGAGGCTGCTCCAGGCCTCTCTGGGGTGGTGTATTAGCTTCCCGTAGCTGGACTTGCCTTCATTTAGGGTATCTTAGTGTTACACATCTCATCGTGAAGAAGGAGCCTTGTTGGCTGACTTGCCAAGTCAGTTAAGAGCACAAGGCTAGTTCAGGCTGCCCTCGGGCAGTCTCATTTCCAACCCCAGCCAAGACAGCTGTGCTAGAGGTGGCCTGGACTTCCAGAGTTTGGGGGCACCATGTGAGGCCAGATGTAGATCCTATAGAAGACAACTGAAATCGAGTGTTTTAAAGGATTTCCAATTAAGAGCACCATCTGAAGTGGTGAGTAAAGTCTCCAGACAGAGTCCTGAGATGCCTCTCAGAACCCAAGAACCAAACCAGAAATAATATGTGTTTGGCCACAGGACACCTCATGTACTCCAGGCAAACCTTTCCTGTCCCTTACCTCTCTTATCTGCAGCCTGCTCAAGCTGCAGGTCCTATGGCAGAATTAGAGCCTGGCAACTCAGGAGCATTGGTGAAGCTGACCTCCATTGGGCTCTAGAAAAAGTAAGAGTCTGAGCACCCTGGAGCCCTAGACATCTGACAGTGGCACCCCAGAGAGCCAGCAAGAGATGGGGAGAAGACTTGGGGCATCAGGACTGCTGGTGGAGGCAGATGTTGGATTCCAGGGCTTTTTTCTGAGTTTGGAAATGAAGTCCAGCCCCCACACCCTGGGGAGGATCCAAGCCAGGTTTTATTTTATCTTCTTCCAGTCTTGTAGACCAAAGCTAGCAGCATTAACTGCATCTAGAAGCTTTAGTGGATCAGGGATTCTAATTAAATCCTATCTCTATTCCTAGTAGATATTTTCCAGGAATCAAAGCAATCAGAAACATTTCACTTAGATTTTTGCAAGAGGATTGTAGAATCAAATATTGGGCAATAAATTTATTTCTAATAAAAGATATGGCTATTGCTTCATGGTATTAATCTAGCCCCACAAAAGTATGATATATATGGTCTATTTCTGTGTGAAGATGACTGGATTGGAATATTTTGATTTTTGATGACTTGGTTTATGTCAAAAATAGTTGGAGAATCTTGCTGAAGGATGGAAAATGCATGTCACATATTTTGCCAATTGTCTATTCTAAGCCCATAGTGGGTATCACTACTTAGCTACTCCCTTTGTGTTGTACATTTTAGGATGAATTGGCTTGACCAGGATGGCCAGGATGAACCTCTGTCTATACGATAGAGGTACAAGAATTGTTACCTTACTTCATTGTCTTTTAAAAATGTTTTCTTATGAAAAAATTCACACATACAAAGAAAGAGAATGGTATTATGAGCCCCCCGAAAGCATTTGCAATCTGAAAGTTCATTTTATCTATTCAACTTCACCCCATGCACACACACACATACATATATATAATGTAGTTTTAAAATACAATTAAATATAACATCAAGTTTCCAGATAATAACTGTTCAGAAATAAATTTTTGAGAACCCTCTTTCTGCCCCCGCCTTCATTCAAAGATGTTGATGAAGCTTCCTGTAAAACTGTATGCTTATATAGGCCTCTCCTGCCCTAAGAACATTCTAGAAGAGCTGGTAAACCCGTCATTTATCCTACACTGAACTTCAAAGTCCTGTGGCTCTGAAGCTTTTATACCAGGCTCTGCCGTCTGAATCTCAACCCGCTTTCCAGCCCCAGTGTCTAGGATCCAGCCTCCTGAGATTTACCAAATAGTCATTCCCTTCTGGAGGATGTGGGAGTCCTTCCTGCACCCACAGATATTGACAGTGGAGCCAACTTCACGTGTCAAATATTCCATAAATTAGCAGATTGTCATCCCCTTTTAAATCGTGTGGTATACCCCAAAATTTCACTGCTTTTATCTATTTCTCTTTGTTCTGGATGATACTTCTTTTCCCTCCCTCTCATGATATCCTCCATAAATTTAAGCCTCCGCAAATGCCATCAAAAGTGATTTTCTTCTGGTTATTTTGCTTTGGCTCAGCAATTACATCAAAGGGAAGGGAATGCAAAGTTCTCTTATCTGTTTAGAATGAGAGGAGGAAAATACAAAGTATAAAGCAGAAATGCTCCTCATTCTTTTTTCATTGTTATAGCTGGAAAACCAAAACACAATTTAATATTTCAAAAAATTGCCTGTTGTACCAGCTTTTCATGATTAAAAACAATACCTCTAAAAATGCTTGTGCTTTCCCACAGTGTCTGATATATGTTTTGTTTCTAGCCAGCCGATAATCAGCTCTTGCAGCCATGTTGGCAACTGTGTGAAGATATTTATCATTCTATCGGAACTCATCGAGGGAAAGATAGAATGATTGCTGGCAATATCTGAGTCACTGAGGTAGAATAGAAAGAGCATAGAATTTACAATCAGAAGAGAGTCCACCCAGCTGCAATCTCTGTGTACCTTAGTTATAAACTACCTGTTTAAAACTTTGAGTCTTAGGTTACTTAATATAATACCTATAATGTTGATAACAATAATAATATATGCCATGATATTATTAAAGCTATCAAAAAAACCAGATGTGTATAAAATCATCTGGAAAATAAAAATAGAAAACTAATGTTACTTATTATTTTTATGAAATTTAAAGTGTCCTATTTAAGCATATTAAGAAAGTATAGTAAAAATTAAAGTTGTGAAACCTCAGAAATAGTGGGATTTTCTGATTCTGAGTTGAGTTTGTGTACATTTGAGAACATACTGAAAATGCACTGGGCTTTGGCCAGGACAAACAGGCAGTCAGTGTACATAAGTGAAGTGGAGAATGTCTGAATTGGTTAGGTGCTGGAGGCAAGGATTTATACCTAGGATGTTCTGCCGTTGCCAGGTGATGTCAGCATGTGAAGAAAGGCCTTATTTCTAACATAATATTTGCTATATCAAAGCACTCGATAGAAGTAATGTCTTTCTCCTTTTGCTACTTTAACATGGAAGATTTGCATGTCAGGCTCTCTGTTAGACTCTAAGCTTCTAAAAGTCAAAGTGAAGCCTTAAAAGGTGCTTGCTGATTAAGAAGTTGGCATCAGACAGATCTGGTTTCAAATATAAGCTCTGACTCTTTCTAATTTGAGACACGCTGTTGGAATTCTTTTAGTCTCAATCTGTAAGATGGAGATGGTAATAGTCTCTAAATCAGGGTTGCTGTGAAGATTAAATGAAAACATATGTGAAGCCTGAAACATAGTTAATATTCAATAAATATGGCCCTTATTGTTTTCAGAACACTGAATTGTTCATAATTTATTTGCCTCACTCCCTAATGAGACTAAACATTTAAAGGCAGAGGCCATGTCCTATACCATCTCCCATTTCATTCTCTACTTCTCTACTTTTCCCAATAGACTAATGTTTCTTAGTGTGGTGATCTAGACCACTGAGATTCTTCAGCCTATCCAAAAAGAGAACCCCTCTCCCCTACCAGATTCTGAACAATGTCAGAAATAAAACAATAAAATTGAAGGCCAAAATCTTAACAATGCAACTGACAAAGCTAAGTACAAAAAGGACTTTACGGAAGAGCCAAACACACCTTCAAAGACAACTCCTGAACTGGAAAAGTTTACCCACCCAAGGTCAGGCAGCACTGGACTAGGGCTGTGGGTAGGTCTGACCAAGGCAGATAAGAGCACAAAGGCCAGTTCAGGCTGCCCTCGGGCAGTCTCATTTCCAACTCCAGCCAAGAAAGCTGTAGAGCTAGAGGTGGCCTGGACTTCCAGAGTTTGAGGGCACGATGTGAGGCCAGATGTAGATCCAGTAGAAGACAACTGAACTTGAGTGTCTTAAAGGATTTCCAATCAAGAGCACTATGTGACGTGGTGAGTAAACTCTGCAGAGAGTCCTAGGATGCCTCTCAGAACCCAAGAACCAACCTGGAAATAATATGTGTTTGGCCACGGGACACCTCGTGTACTCCAGGCAAACCTTTTCTGTCCCTTGCCTCTCTTTGCTCCCCACTCCAACACTTAGAGAATTCATCCCAACACTGGAAAAGGAGGACAAGAAGAAAAAGAGAAAATAGGTGAGGGAACCAGTATCATCTGCATTTTCCTGTCGCAGAATTTTCAGTCTGAAGAAGGGCCATGCTAGGAAGCGGAAGAAACTTTAAAGTAAATGAAACATTGACGTCTTCATATAAGCCTGAATTTTTCACCCTGGGAAATAAAACTATTTGTTACTATCTAAGAGACACAGAACATGCCTGCGATTTCATCGAGGGATGAGGAAAAATGTTTCTAGAGGATAGGTTGGAAGGGACAATTAACTATAGAGACTGATTTTTTTTTCATAAACAAAAATTAACTATAGAGACTGATTTTTTTCATGTATTTATTTTTCATGAGGATTTATATAGAAGTTCTGAAATGGAGTCTCCTTTTCTTTTTGAGTTGTGATAGTTAAGAACTATATGCAAAGAGGGGCTCAAGGCTATTTTTCCTGAGAATAAAGTTAAATCAGGAAAAAGCAGAACCAAAAGATTGGAAAGAAAGAGAGGGAGAGAGACAGAAAGAGAGAGAGAGAGATTTATTATTGATAACATTTTCTGATTTTTAATTCAGACAGGATTCATGCAAAATCTCCTCCAGGATTTCAGTTTGTTTAAGACAATGCATTCTTTTTTCTAATTAAGCAAGTTATAGGATTATTTTCTTTCGATTTGCATCAAGAAGAGTTCTCATCAATAAAGCATAATTATTTAGAAGAGCAATTAAAACCACATGTACTACATAGGCTTCACTTCACAATTAGATAAAATCACTGATATTTGAGCAACTTCTTAGCCTTTCTGTTATTCATATATAACAATGGATAACATGTACTGAACATTTTTTATGTATCAAGCACTGGTTCATTCAGTTGTATGAACTAACTGAATTCCTATAATGACCTATGTAATTTTTACTCTCTCGTAGGATCTTTGGCTTATCAATGCAGAAACTGAGAGTTGTCCACAGTCACACAGCAAGTAAGTGAAGGAGAGGGGGTTCAAACCCAGGCTCTGCAGCCTACAGCCTCCTCCTAATCTCAATTCATAGTCAGAAGAAAAGAAGATAATTGTTAATATGATTGAATAGTGTGTATGTCTCAAGGTGTTATGTGAATAAATGCTTTTCTATATGTAAGAACTGATTATAGAGGTGCCTAAGTAAGTAAAATGAGCTATTAAATAAAACATTTCTGATAATGCCAGATCATTTCCAAGGTTTTAGGATACTTAGCTACACCTTGCTTCTCATCAATATGAACAGGACTTAGCACAGACTGAATCTATGATACTGGTGCTAAATTATACATTTTTTCAGGTTAAGGATACTGTATTAAGTTTTCATGAGAAAAATAAACCACATATAGATGGACTGATGTCTGACAGTTTCACTCTTTCGTAATACCTAATGTGGTTTTTTAAAAAAATTTTTTACCTGCTGGAGACTGAAATTGTTGGTATATATTATAAGGCATGTTTACTCAAAATCTGAAGGGAAGCTTTTCAGAGATGTTTAAAACAAGGAGTGGATAGAGACCCATTCACTATCATGTTTCATGTTCAGATATTTTACTTTTCAGCTTTTGAGATGAAATTATAGAGTGTCAAGTAGTCTCTGAAAAAAATCTGTCTATACATTTTGGGCCTATCTGAATCAGAATCTCTATAACCATCTAACAGAGACACTGAACACTCTCGTCCTTCCTGATAACTATAGTTGTAAATTAGAATGCTCTAATTTAATGGGAAAACTGATTAAAAAGAATACATCAATGAACGTGGGAATACAGATATAATATTTAACATACTAATTTCATTTCCTTTGGATATATACCCAGAATTGGGATTGCTGGATCATATGGTAGTTCTGTTTTTAATTTTTTGAGGAATCTCCATATTATTTTCCAAAATGACTGGACCCATTTACAAGCCTACTAGAAGTGTACAAGGGTTCCCTTTTCTCCATATCCTTACCAACCCTTACTATCATCTGACTTTTTGATAACAGCCATTCTAACAGGTGTGAGGTAATATCATATTGTGTTTTTAATTTTCATGTCCCTGATGATTAGTGATGCTGAGCATTTTTTCATATACTTGTTGGTCATTTGTATGTCTTCTTTAAAGAAATGTCTATTCGGGTTCTTTGCCCATTTTTAAAACAGGTTCTTTGTTTTCTTACTATTGAATTGTTTGAGTTCCTTATGTAGTCTGGACATTAACCCATTATCAGATGTATGGTTTGCGAATACTTTCTCCCATTCTGTATACTGCCTCTTCACTGTTATTCATTTCTTCAGCTGTGCAGAAGCTTTTTAACTTGATGCAATACCATTTGTCTAGTTTTGCTTTTGCTGCCTGTGTTTTTGAGGTATGGAATCAACCTAAGTGTCCATCGGTGGATGAAAGGATAAAGAAAATCTGAGGTTTGTGTGCCCACACACACATTCTCTCTCTCTCTCTCTCTCACACACACACACACACACACACACACACACACACACACACGAATGCTACCCAGCCCTTAAAAGAAATTCCTGTCAATTATGACAACATGGATGAACTTGGAGGGTACTATGCTAAGTGAAATAAGCCAGGCACAGAAAGACAAATACTGCATGATCTTACTTATATGTAAAATCTAAACAAGTTGAACACATAGGAAAGAGTAAAATGGTAGCTACTAGGGGCAGTGAGGGGGAGATGGGAAGATGTTGGTCAAAGTAAAAGGTTTCAGTAAGATAGGAGGAATAAGTTTTGGACAGTTATTCCAGAATAAGTATTGGACTTCTGTCAGCATTGGACAGCACTGTGACAACAGTTAGGAATAATGCAATATGTACTTGTAAATTGCTAAAAGAGTAGATCTTAAATGTTTTCACCATAAAGAAACAAGTGTGAGGGGTGAAGGATATGTTAATTGGCTTGATTTAATTATTGTATAATATATGCAGATATCAAAACATTTCATTTCATAACATAAATACATATAATTTTTATTTATCAATTAAACCTTAATAAAGCTGGAAATAAAATAATAAACTGGGCAAATGAATCTTTTTTTAAACATACTTGAAATTGGTGACCAAAAGTTGCCGAAAGTTTGAGAAATATTATTCTATGTAATTACATTAATCACTATTTCTTTAAATAGCATCTATGATAATGTTCCCTGATGTTTTAGTGGAACCTGTGGCCAAAAATCAGTACAGACTATTTCCTTCCTCTCCAGGGCCCAATTATATAATGTGTTCTTTTTATAAGTCAGTGAGTAAAATGTTCAGAACTTGGAGACAAACGGTCAGAGTGGTTTCTCAACAAAGTATCTACTTTCTACAACATCAAGTAACAATCAGATATCACCCACTCTGATTTTTTAGCATTCTGAGAGTGAACATTTTCTACTTTGAGTTTCAAAAGTCTGAGGAGGACTAGAAAATATGTGACCTTGTCAATCATCCAGCCCCAAGCTATCTTGTTAGGAGGTAGATAAAAAGGTTCATCGACAGTCATGCTGCATAGACATAACCTTGTCATTTCTTTCTTCCAGGAGGTAACCTTCCTTCATTCACACCCAGTGACAACAATAACATCATTTGGGATGTAGAAGTCGCTGATCATTTTTCTCAGATGGAGCCATTATACAGTAGCAATCATGTAAAAATGTTCATGACATAATGAAAAATATATAAGGAAACACATGCTCTCATTCTGTTTCTTGTTATAACTTAAATACATGATCTCGATGGAATGAAACAAACTAAGCTTGCTGTGCAATGCACTCCACATAACGGTTTAATCAGGTTGGTTTGTTCTGGAATGAAAGATGCATTGTCACATGACAAATTACCAAAAAACAGTTTTGACCTGCTGAAGCAGTTTTCAGTAAGAGTCTCTGTGTACCAAGGCATCTGAATCCCGGTGCCTCCTTATATGTATCAGACTGATGTCTCAAACTATGTCCAAGAGAATCTGCAGTGACATACTGTATTTCATTCCTGATATTGGTGATTTGAATCTTTTCTTTTCTTCTGTGTTAAACTTGGTAGAAGTTTGTCAATTATATTGATCATTTTAAAGGACAATTCTATGTTTCAATGAGTGTTTCTACTGTTTTCTTTTTCAATTCATTGATTTCTGGTATTATGTTTATTATCTCTTCCACATGCTTGCAACGTTATTTTGCTTCTTCTGTTAACCTTAGATTACTGATTAGAGACTTTTTTTTTTTTTTTTTGAGACAGCGCCCAGGCTGGAGTGCAATGGCATGATCTTGGCTCACTGCAACTCACCTCCCAGGTTCCAGTAACTCTCCTGACTCAGCCTCCTGAGTAGCTGGGATTACAGGTACCAGCCACCATGCCTGGCTAAATTTTTTTTGTATTTTTAGTAGAGACAGGGTTTCACCAGGTTGGGTAGGCTGGACTTGAACTCCTGACCTCAGGTGATCCACCTGCCTCAGACTCACTCCCAAAGCACTGGGATTACAGGCATGAGCCACCACACCCGGCTCTGAGAGACTCTTCTCTAATGTACACATTTAGTACTCTAAATATGCCTCTTGGAAGTGTTTTAACTATGTTCCACAATTTTTTATTATAATAAAATATATGTAACCTAAAATTTACCATTTTAACAATTTTTAAGTGCACAGTTCTGTGGCATTAACTACATCCACATACATGTTTTCTGAAACTATCACCATCATCTATCTCCAGAAAATTTTCATCTTCTTAAACTGAAATTACATACCTGTTAACTAACTCCCCATTCTCCCTCCTCCCAAACCCTGGACGCCACCATTCTACTTTGCAGCTCCATGAATTTGAGGATTGTAGTTACCTCACATAAATGGAATCACACAATATTTGTCCTTTTGTGATTGGCTTATTTCGCTTAGCATGTCTTTAAGGTTCACCTATGTTGCAGCATCAGAATTTTCTGCCTTTTTAAGTATGAACACTATCCCACTGTATACACCACATTTTGTGTATCCATTCATCTGTCAGTGGACACTAGAGTTGCTTCCACATTTTGGCTCTTGTGAATAATGCTGCTGTGAACATGGGTGTGCACATATCTGTTAGAGCCCTTGCTTTCAATTCTTTTGTATATATGCCCAGAAATGGAATTGTTGTATCATATTATAATTCTATGTTTAATATTTTGAGGAACACCCATACCATTTTCCACAGTAGCTACACCATTTTACATTCCCACTAGCAATGCACAAAGGTTCCAATTTCTTCATATCCTCTTCAACACTTGCTATTTTCTGTTTGTTTCATAATAGCTATTCTAATGGGTGTGAAAAGATATCTCATTTTGGTTTTGATTTTGATTTCCCTAATGATTAGTGACATCGAATATATTCTCATATGCTTTTTGGCCATCTATGTATGTTCTTTGGAGAGATGTCTATTTTGCCCATTTGTAATTGGGCTGTGTGTTGATTGTTGAATTTGTCTCATACATTTTAATATATTGATTGTATTTTAATTTTAATTCTGATTGATGCAATTTTTTATTTACCTTGAGAGTTCTTCTTTGACCCGAGGATTATTTAGAAATTTATTGTTTCATTTTCAACTGTTTGGAGATTTTCCTGTTATCTTTCTGTTATAGATTTCAAGTTTGCATCCATCCATGTGGTAGATGAACACACTGTGTACTTTTAATACTTATAAATTTGGTGAGGGGTGTGTGTGTGTGTGTGTGTGTGTGTGTGTGTGTGTGTGTCTAGGTTATAACCTATAGTGTTATAAGTTCCGTGGATACTTAAAAAGAAATGTGTTTAGATTTTATTGAATATAATATCCAGTGTCTTATAAATGAAAATTACATACTGTTGATTGATGGTGGTATTCAGTTATTTTATATCCTTCTCAATTTTCTGTCCACATGTTTCAATAATTGTTAATAGGAAGGTGTTGAAATTTTCAACTATAATTGTGGATCTGTGTATTTCTCCTTTCAGTTCTAAGAGTTTCTTGACATATTTTGCAGCTCTGTTGATTGATGGCTTTAGGACTGCTAAGTCTTCTAGATGGATTAATCTTTTTCATTATATAATATCCCTTTCTGTCTTTGATAATTTTCTTTGTTCCAAAGTGTATTAATACAGCTGTTCCTGCTTTTCTTTAATTAATGTTTGCATGATATATCTTTTTCTATCCTACTTTTAACCTGCTGTATTCTTAAATTTGAAGCGAGTTTCTTGTAGGCAGCATATAATCGAAAAGCTATTTAATTCACTCTGCCAATCTATCTCCTTTAATTAGTATATTCAGACCATTTACATTTTATGTAATTATTGATATGTTGTAGCTTAAGTTGACCATTTCTTTCTCTGTTTAAGTCTCTCCGTTTTAAGTGTTCTTCTGCCTTGCCTTTCTGTGGGATAACTGAATATTTCTTAACATTCCATTTTGATTTATTTGTGATTTTTAAAATGTTTCTCTTTGCATAGATATTTTGGTTATTGTTCCAGGTATTAAATTACATATACATACATAACTTATCACAGTCCACCAGTGTTATCATTTTATTAGTTCAAGTGAAGTATAAAAACCTTACTACCTTTTACATCCCTTTACCTTCCCTGGTTATAATTGTCTTCAGTATTCCTTCACAAATTTCCTTATACATACTGGGCAGTATTATAATGTTTGCTTCCATTATCAAATATAATTTAGAACACGCAAAGGAGAAAGGAAGTATATATGTTTGCCCACATTTTTGTTCATAGTGTTCTCTTCCCTTCCTGATGTTCTAAGGTTCTTTCTTTTATCCCATCTCTTTTCTGTCCAGAGAATTTCCTTTAGCCAGTCTTTAGTATATATCTGTTGGTGACAAATTCTCTTAGCTTGCCTTCATCTGAGAATGTCTTGATTCTTTTTCATTTCTGAAGGATGTTTTCATTGAATTTGGTATTGTGGGGGACAATTCTTTTCTTTCAGCACTTGGCATCTCTTCTATTTTACAGCATTCAATACTTTTCTTTAGTTTTCAGTTATTTGACTATGACAATTCAATGTGCATTTCATCGTGTTTATTCTTTTCAAGGTTCACTAGCTTCTGGAATCAGTAGGTTTAAATCTTTTGCTGAATTTTAAAAGTTTTAGCCATTATTCCTTTGAGTCTTTTGTCAGCCTGCCTTCTTTATTCTCTCCTTTCTGGACCCAAAAGTTAGGTCTTTTGTTACAGTTCCACAGGTTCCTAAGGCCCTGTCCATTTTTTTTTTCAGTCTATTTTCTATTGTTCAGATTGGAAAATTTCTATTGTTATATCATCCAGTTCACTTATTCTTTTCTCTTTCCCTTTCATATCATATTACCATTAAGCCTATTCTCTGAGTTTTTATACTTCAGTTATTGTATTTTTTCAGCTTTAAAATTTTTGTTGGATCTTCTTTATGTCTTTTATTTTTTAATGTTTACATGCTTTTGTATGTTATTTTTAAAAACTAATAATTGTATATATTCATGGTGTACAATATGATGTTTTGATATATGCATACATCATACAAAGATTAAATCATTAATTAGCATATTCATTATGTTTGTAGTGAGAATGTGTAAATCTACTCTTTTAGCAATTTTGAGATGTATCTTTTACTTCTTTGCTGAAATTTTCTATTTATTTGCTGATACTTTATGTGATTTTGTTTTAAGTATGGCTATAACTACTTTCATTTGCCTTGTTATTATTTCTAATATTTTCAGATTTAGAATGGTTTAATCTTTCTAGTGATAGCTTTAACTGAATCTCAGTATTGGACATTTTTCTTGGTCCATCTTTACTTGTCTTGAAACTCTGTGGTAGGCAGGGGTAAGGCAGATGCCAATGGGGGTATGGTACCAGAACCCATTGATTTATATCATTTCCTCACAGTCATATTGAAGTTTCAGCTTTCTTTCTAAGTAATGTTTAGGGTATAACTGTGTGATGTGAGGCTATTTCATGTATTTTGTGAAAGAAATCTTAAAAGATTATTTATTATGAGTTTATGGTCTACAGCTACCTGAACAAGTTTATTTATTAAGCAAAAAATAATATGGTTGTGACTTTCTCAAGCACTTTCATTCTTACTTCTAAATTCCTGAATGACTCAATCTCACTTAGGAAATTATTGTGTCATTCAAACTTTTGACCTCCCCCCGAGAGGACCATCAGCACAAAGCTTACATGAGCAAATAAATTAGAGACAAAGGAATGTAGAGTAAACAGACCCAACTGGGGAAGACTCCACCATCCCTATCTTTTTCCCTATGCCAGCATAATAAACCAGCTCCCTTCAGCCTGTTCCAATAAAGCCTTTCAGCCTTCCAAAAGGTTTGAGACTATAATCTGTAACTTTCCCTAATATTTCCCTAATACTTTGCCAGCCACCATGAGTGAATCTCAACAAGCATTATTACCTTAAAATTATTCTGGTCTCTCTTTGCACATATATCTCCGCATATAACTGAAAAATTCATCAAATACAATAAACTACTAGTCTTCTTTTGCCACCTGCCTTATTATTTGTTCCTTTCGAATTGGTTTCTTGAATGGATGGAGATGGAGAGGCACTGAGGAAGGACAGAGGAGGATGGCAGGTGGCCCTGGCTCTAGCTGTAAAGAAAGTATACCCACAGAGAAAATCTGAGTTGTCTAGACTGTTTTTCTCCAAACTTTCCAAGGTAAATTATGAGTAATAAAACTCTATGTTAAACTGATTTCCAATTCTCCTCAATCTTCCTCTTCCTCCCACAAGGATTCAATACACAGGTCATAACTGTGTTTCTCAATCCAGCTTTATCTGTTTCTGGTGGTTCATGGAAACTACTCTGGGCCCCTTCCCAATGGTGGACACATATCCTTAGCTCTCAGAATAATTTTTATGTGTTATCTTTAACAGCCGTCATAGGTATTTTACTGGAAAAGGTACTGATAACTTTAAAGCATAAACTGCAATTTAATTTCTACTTAAAATTCTTATTAAAGCTCTTAAAGAAAAATTCTCACATGACTTGACCTTGCTTATTATTTCTCTCTTAAGTCAGACCAACACCAGCCTCTTAATTTGCATTTCTGTATTGTTCCTTTTAGATCTGTATCATCATGTCAGTCATTATGCAATGGTTCCCAGGCTATTAAGTTCACAGAATAGAACAAAAGAATGACCTCATAGCCATTTCTTATTTTTCTCACACTCATCGTCTGGTTCAATAGCCTTTCAGAACTATCTGCCCTTGACACACTTTAATACCAAGGTAAATTTTAATGAGCAATTAATCATTTTTGTTCAGCTCCCCATTTGTCCTGCACATTCATTTTGTGTTGAGAACTTGTCTATAGTATCTTCACTTAAAACCTCATCTCTCTTATATTATTTTTGGGGTTGGTCAAAATTTAAATTTATAAAATAGCCAAATGGTTGAGATAAGCAGTTCTCAAAAAAACAAAACACAAAACACACACAAACAAAACAACTTGTATCCCACTGGTTTGCTCATCTAAAATCATGCTAACAATAAACTTTTCCTCCTAAGTGGTTTTCTTTTTTTGATCTTTTAAACTAAATTCAACAAACCTGACAGGTTGAGTGGCATTGCACTATAGTAGCAAAGAAAAATGCATGACAATTAGATAGATATGAGATGGAATCTTGCCTTTCTCACTTTTAACTTAAACCCCTATCATCTTTAAACTCGAGTTTTCCCTTGTCACATGGAATTGTTGTGACAATAAACTTTATTACGTGCGCCAAGTACCTAACATAAGGTTGGCTTCTTACCCTTCTTTTTAATGCATAATAAATTTGTATAGGATCCTTTGGGAAGGTAACTTACTGTTCCTGTCCCGTCTGTGTCTATAGTAGAAACTAAATATAATGTCTAATCTAATTGTTTTAAATATGATGAGGTTGGGTAGAGGATTGGCTGGAACTCAACCTCCAAGAACAGATGAGGAGAAAGATGAAATAAGAACTAGTAAGAAGCTGGAGGTGCGGAACACTCATTAAGGCATAGTGGTTAAATTATTTGAAGTTCACTCTAAGTATCCAATGCAGATGCAGAGGGGGTTAGTATCAGGGCCAATGTTGATATCTGTGTATCTGGATTATCAAGTGGGCTGATAATAGATAACCTTCATTTTACACTTTCTATGTGCCAGTCACAGTTCTAAGTACAGTAGCCATTTAGCTAGCAATCATTAATTAAATCACAGCAGGCCAAAGTTACATGTTTCCTGCTGATAAGTCCCTTCAAAGCTGGAAGTTAATTAATGAGTTGACCCAAAAGAGGCATTTCAGCATCCTAGGGAGAGTTCTAGCAAGAAAATGGCAGTGTATGATGTGCGTTTGGCCATAAATGGGATTCAGTTTCAACAGGGAAGAAGAAAACCAGGTTTGAGGAGAAAGGAAGATAGCCTATGGGCAGCAAGTGTAGATTTACCCAGAAAGGTGGTTATTGAATCCATGGTAGGAGGCTTAGCTCCAATTTTCCCCAGTTAGAGAACTGTCAAGGTACAATCTCCATCAACAAATAAATTGTTGACAAATTCATTGCCTTTGCACTGCTCAATACTGAGAACTGTATAGGAGTAAGTTAACAAATGGAATCACGCTCTCCCGAAGAGTCGATGGGGAAAATAGGGGCCCACAGACACAGGCAATTTAAAAAATGATTAATGTAGGTCAGAAATATACAGATGTCATATTTTATACTAACTCTGTAAACTTCAGTCTATCACATGTTGACTAGGTACTGCACAATCAAGTGTAGTGTATTCCTGATATTTGTGGGGCAAACAACCTAATCACATTAGTGAACTGTGGTTATCATCTTTTAAATCACCGTGATCCTACCACAGTGCCTCCAACAGCAGACCACTCACGACCTGCCCCAAAATTGTTTGGGAATGCTTCTTGAAGCTATGAGTTCTGAAGCCCTTCTTCAGAGTAACTGAATACAAATCTCTTAGGATGGGCCTGGAAATGTGAATTTTTGGAAAGCACTTCAGATGATTCATTTGCACACTCTAGTTTGAAGACCACCGTTTGATCACCTCTGTGAATCAAACTGTTTTAATTTTCACTGCTTCTTTCCAGACCTTGACCCAAAGTAGGTATCATTTTTACAGTGTTTTAACCAGAGAAGAGATATACATTTATACTCTGCTTAAATGACTCATAAGAATGTTTTTGTTGTTACAGTCTTTTTATAGTCATTTTTAATGGCTGCATATTATTTTACTGTGATATAGAGCATATGAGGCTACTGAATTAATCACTTATAATTCTTTTGCCCCAGATATTATTCTTTGTCTGCTTTTGGATTATTTAAGAATGATAGGGTTCCAGAAAATAGGCTTATTGGGTCAAAGATTTGGCCCAAATTTTTTGAAAACTAAAATCAAATATAGGCATAATAGCACTTTTCACTTTACATTGATAAAATGAAGCATAAGATCTAAAACACTTTAGCTTGAAAGACATTTGGCCAGAAGTAGAGGGGATGAGAATAGGGGAAAATCATGTGGCATACATAAGTTGAAAACTACCAAAAAAGAGAAGTTTTTTGCAGATGTCTGTGTGTAGAGAGAATATAACTGCTTTCTAGATGCTTTCTAGACATAAATAAACTGTAAATAAAATCTCATGGATGGCATAACTGCCGAGAAGTCATTTGCAATAATGTCCCTTACTTCACCCAGAAATTGTTTTTCATATTTTTGTGTGGGACATATAAACCAAGAACCAGAACATTCTGGTTCCTGTAAGATTCTAATAGCATCATTGCCTCTATCATTGTCCCTACCAATCCACTCTCCTCTCTGTAGCCAGGATCATCTTTTTCAGTCAAATGATCTTTGATTATCATTCCACTGTCCCTTAGACAAAATATTGTGCACACATTTTAATATGCTTCCTCATAGGCAGGCCACTTTGCTTCCATCCTGTAATATTTGGAGCTTGCTATGTGGAAGGCATTTGGAGCTTGCTATGTAGAAGGCTTTCTGTTAGATCTTTCCTCCTACCTACTTGCTCTGTAGCTTTATTGAACTGCTTACATTTACTCTTCCAATTTACCCTTGATAAATGCTGAATAGCAATTTCTTTTCAACAACTGTATTACCAATTGTTCCCTCATGTCATTGTGTTTTTAAACTAATTATATTGGTGTTGAGACTTTTAAAATATTTATAGGTAAATTGTTTTATTTTCCCCCATGTGCTTTGCTCCTTTATGCTTTTTGAGATTAGACGTTCCTCAAATAAAGATAAATATTTATCTATTTTTTATTCTATTAAATTTAGTTGTCAGGATTTTTTTTTACTCAATTCTATCATCTATCTGAAACTTTTTTGATGACATGAGAAAATGATTTAAACTGTATTTCCAAAAATCTTAATAAAATGTTCCAACACATTTTTTGTGTAATCTATTTTTTCCTCATATTTTACAATGCCATTTCTACTACGTCCTCCCACTTGCTCATGGCAAAATTCAGGTTTCATTCTTACTTGTTTCTTTTTCTTTAGCATCTTGCCACAAACTCTCACTCAATCCTTAACCAAGCCCTTTTGTTTCTATCTCACTTCATCTCCCCCGACAACAGCTGATCCAAGTCACTATCATTTCCCATCTGACCACTGAGACAGCCTCATAGGTGGTTCCCTGTCAACTTTTTCTCTAATGAATTTGCCGAAGATCTGCCAAGGTGATAGTTTAAAAATGTGTAAGTCAAATTATGTTACATTTCCTTCCCACTTAAAACTCTTCAATAGCTTCAAATAAATCTTAGAATCAAAAACCAGATTCAGTCCCAGGGTATATAAAAGTCTATTAAAGTGCGAAAAGAAAATAAATCTTGGAGCCCCAAATCACTTAGCTAAAGGGAAAAGTCAAGCTGGGAACTGCTTAGGGAAAACCTGCCTCCCATTCTGTTCAAAGTCACCCTTCTGCTCACTGAGATAAGCGCAGATCTGATTGCCTCATTTGGAGAGGTTAAAAGAAACTCAAAAGAATGCAACTATTTGCCTCTTACTACCTATGACCTGGAAGCCCCCTTCCCGCTTTGAGTTGTCCTGCCTTCACCTCGAGTTGTCCCACCTTTCTGAACTGAATAATGGACATCTTACACATATTGACTAATGTCTCGTGTCTCTTTAAAATGTATAATACCAAGCTGTGCTCCTACCACCTTGGGAGCATGTCGTCAGGACCTCCTGAGGCTGTGTCATGGGTCTGTGTCCTCAATTTTGGCAAAATAAACATTTTAAATTAACTGAGACCTGTCTTAGATTTTTGGGGTCGACATATTGGTAAACCACAGAGAGATTCTGAGTGGAGAAGCCTCTGACCTTTTGTCAAATCTCCTACTGGTGCTTGGTACGAGCATGAGCTAACTTTATGGCTCAAACAAATAGGACATTTGCTGAGGTCTTGGAGGACCCCTCCAGAGAATCCCTGATCTCCCAAAATTTGGTCAAGATCTAAAGTTTATTTTGCTGTACAACTCCTGGCCCCCACGTTTTTTCTCAGTTTTTCTTGCTTCCATCAAGGAAGGCAAGATTGCCTGTTTCCATGATGACAGAAGGCAGTTAACTCCTTTATGGAGTTCGCGCTTGCTCCCAGCAGGAAAGATGAGTTCGAGGTTTCTTTCCCTGCTTCTAGGATGGTAGAATGCAGTCTTCAGCCTGAGATTCATCCCTACATAAGCAGCTGAATTGGGGTTTTGTCTTGGCTGAAGTTTAACAACCAGTTGGTCTTAGTATCTCTTTACCATTAGGGCACTCCGATCATATTGTTGGGTTTTTTGTTTTGTTGTTTGTTCTGGTCTTTCTCCCAATTCTACCTGACTTGGTCAAATCCGAGTGAGAATTCCAAATTATGGGTAACAGAGCCTCTGTAATTTGGCTAAAATTCCTCACAGCTGCAAACAGGAGGGGAAAATAAACAAACAAAAAAAACCACGTGCTTGGTTTCTGTGTTTGCTTCCTGTCTTAAAAAAAAAAAAAAGTTCTTTTGTTCTTTTATTTACTTTTCTGCCACCCTATACCTCCTTTCCCCCTTTGCTACCTGCAATACCAAAAAATCTAGAGAATGCTTCTAATGACTCAACCCCCTTAAAATACTTCAAAAGAAAGGTGCAACTCACCCAGTTTGGGGTGTTCTGTTTTCTTTGTAAAGTTTCAAGAGTCATGGGAAGATTCTTCTTAGGTCTAAAACTCTGTTTTCCTATATTACGTGACCTGATATCTCTGGTTTTGGTGTACCAGAGATTACACTGTACTGTGAGATGATTTGACCTTGGCATATGTAATGGCAGATGAGAGATACAAGGTTAGGGGTGACTGTGCAGGTGACTGTGCAGGTGACTGTGCTAAGTGTACAGGAAGTGGTCTTGGCTGTTGTTTTTTCTCTCCTAGGAAGTTGTTGTTTAAGGATCCTAATCCTAGTTCGGAAATGCATTCTAAGGTGTCTTCCTTATAGCTTTTTCTCCCAAAATTAATGTTGATTTGGCTTGTCTGTGCACATTTACGTGAGGATCTGAACTGCTGTTTTCATAGGTAAATAAGATACTGAGTTTTCTCAGCTCTGAAGAGAAAGGGCATTTGCTTCTTCTACCACTCCTAGGTAACCAGGGGCCTGTGGGAGCATTAGGGGGTCTGATCCCCTGCGATGTGCAGGGAGCCACAGGGAAATCCCCAACAAAAATTTTTTTCAAAGCCTCATCCAGGAAACACATATAACGGCTGATCACCCAACATTTTGAGGCCTCTCAGGGGTCATAGACCTCTGGAGAGAGAAATTGAGACATGTAAGAAGGTGGAAAGGACTCAGTGGTAACACACTGTGGAGTCCTGCCCACAAGCAGCACACATAGATCCAGCACACAAAAACCCCAGGCCACAGCTCAGTTGCTCCTTCTGAGAAAAGAGTGGAAAACAAATAATCCAAGAGTGAGGACAAAACAAGGAGAATAACCTCCTGTTGAACACTCTGTGGGTTTTATGTCACCTCTACTTGCCCGAGTTTATGAAAATTGGAAGCAATATGGTCTTTGTGCACATTTACATGAAAGAAAAAGAGTCCTATGGTCAACCTGCAAACTATCGAATTTCTGAGTTATCTTTTTGTCTGTTTTTCTTTTCTGCCTTATTTGAATCTATTATTTTTATATTACTATAAAAATCACTGCATTCAACAATTTCTTTTGTAAGCTGTGAATCTGTATCTCATGACTAAAGTACTGTAGTAAAAGCTATAGAATCTTTGTGTGTGTCTGTGTGTGTGTGTGTGTGTATCCTTTATCATTTCTATTATTTTATGTATAATTGGCAATTAAACCCATTTTAATTGGCTTAAGAAAATAAAAGCACTTGAATCAAACACTTTATCAGGAAAAAAGAAAAAACTAGTCAAATGCTTTTTTGAGTTTATGAAACTTAAGTAAAATAGTTAATAAATAAGCTGGCTTTAAAATCATTGGTAAAACAAACATTAGAAATGTCTTAAGAATTGCCAGCATAATTTTTTTTGCATTTATTAATCAAGCAATTTTATACTATCCCAGCCAAATACTATAAGGTGTGAAAATTTGGCATAAGGGTTACCAAACTATAAACCCAGCCCAAAACAGAATAATCTTTGCTTGTGTAATCTTTAGTAAATAAGACATTGGTTTAATAAAAATAGCTACATCTTGAATTTATTAAGATTACCATAACTTCTAATCTTGTGGCTTTAGGCAGTCTAGTCCACAGGCAGTAAGGTTTATTTTGGGAAGGGATTGTTATCAATTTTGTTTCAAAGCTAAACTGTAAGTTCCTCCAAAGCTAGTTCTGCCTATGTCTCGGAATCAACAGGACAGCTTGGAGACTAGAAACAAGATGAAGTCAATTAAGTCAAATATGTTTTACTGTTTCGGTTATAATTTTGCAATAGCAGTTCCATAAATTTAAATGACTATCACAGTTTTCATAATCTAGATAAATGATTAAAATAAAATAATTAGGTAAATGTAATGTGATAAATACATGTAAACAAACATCATAATTTAGAATCTAAAGTTATATTAAGTTAAATAATAGATACTTCATTATTTGGGTATTTTCCAATAAAAATATATTCACAGGAAAACATTCTTTTTTTCTTCGTTTCTTAGACTTCTGTTATAACAATTTTTTTTCCCATTTCCAGGTACTAAATTAGATTGTTCTTTTGTTGTTGATTTTCTCCCTTCCTCTTGCTATTGTCTCTTCATAGGACATGAGACTTCACAACCTGCTAAAGATGAACTTTCCTAATAATTTGGGGCCTACCCATCTAGGAATAAGCAATCCTAGTGATGAGAGATAAGACAAAACCTGAAACCAGAGACTCATTTTTTCCTAAAATCCTTTTTCCAAGAGATTTTAAAAAAGAAAAGAGGGGAAATGTGAAAGGAAAATAAATCTTGGGACCCAAATCACTAAGCTAAGGGGAAAAGTCAAGCTGGGAACTTCTTAAGGTAAACTTACCTCTCTATTCAATGTCACCCTTCTGCTCACTGAGATAAATGCGTATCTGACTGCCTCATTTGGAGAGGTTAATCAGAAACTCAAAAGAATGTAACCATTTGCCTCTTATCTACCTATGACCTGGAAGCCCCTCCCTGCTTTGAGTTGGCCCAGCTTCACTTCGAGTTGTCCTGCCTTTTTTCACCGAACCAATGTACATCTTACACATATTGACTGATGTCTCATGTCTCCCTAAAATGTATACAACCAAGCTGTGCACCTACCACTTTGGGCACATGTCATCAGGACCTCCTGAGGCTATGTCACAAGCATGCATCCTCAACCTTGGCAAAATAAACGTTCACAAAAGTAACTATTTTAAAAACTAAATCTGTAATTTGAAATACTTTTATAAAGAAACCCCTAGGTCCATTTGGCTTTAGCAGTAAATTTTTCCAAAGATGTACAAAAGAAATAACTCCAACTTAGACAAACACTTAAAAAGGGGGACCTCTTCATAATTTGTTTTAGGAGGCCAGTAACAGATAATACTAAATATCCGATAAGGTCATCATGAGAAGAAAATATTATAATTCATTTTCTTCATTAATGTATATATAAAGACCTTAAATAAAATGTTAGTAAATTGAATATAAATTGAAAATAAAATAGTAGAAAAATTAAATAATTTTTTTTTAGAAAATCAATACATTGATGCTATATTGGCTTTATTTTAGGAATAGTGATCTTCCTCAAACAAATCAGAACACTCCCTATCCTAGCTATTGCTTAACACTTTTCACAGGATCCGTATTTCCTATCCCAACCATATGTAGAGTCTGAGTAAGAAACCTCCACTTACATCTCTAGTCTTTTTCTCTCCAGTAGCCCCATATCCTCTTTGCATTTCAGTTACACTGAATTGAAAGTTCTACAAAATATTTGCTGTGTTATAACTTCATGCCTGTGAATTTACTGTTTCCTTTCATCGGAGGTCCTTGTTAGCATTCCTGCCTACTCATTCAAGACATAATACAGATCTCATTTACTCTTAAAAGATGTTCTTATCCCCAGGCATATTTGGTACGTTCTTCTTTTACTTCCCCATAGCTCTTTGAACACTGCATTACCGTTTTCAGTTTACTTTTCCTTCTCCTGTACCAGGCTACACATGTGTTAGGAGAAGAGAGGGTTATTATAATTATTAATATTTTAGCACTTAACCCAGTGCTTGATATTTAACGGGGACAGAAATCAAAGACTAAGAAATCCAAAAGTTACATAAATCCAAAAGATATATAAAAGTTGCCTTTTATATATCAAAATTATTATGATTCTATATAAGTGCAGGCTAAATTAATGATGTTGGAGGATGAGAGTAAAATTTGATGTCCAAATCAAGCTGCTAACTGCTTTCTTCTTCAAGATTCTTGTTGAAAAATTGTACACACTAAGATGTAAGCCAACTGGCAAAGAAAAGTTTGATAACCACCAGCACATAACATCCTAGTAAAATCTGATTAATTTTAGTCAATATAGTCCACTTCCTAATCTGGCTTTCTTTCTCTGAAGTTCCATTCTCTCCCTAAACTCTCCAAATTTTGAAATCTTTCATGCGTCTCTCAGAAAACCCTATGACATTCAGATGAAGGGAATACTGTCCCTGGATTTACCCCTCTTCATCATGAATGTCTCCAAGTCAGAGTCCTGCTATTTGGAGATGCCTCCTAGAACTTCAATAAGATCACCAATGATGGGTTTTCCACCTAAAACCCACAAAATAGTCAGAGGTTGGGCTTTGAAACAGGAACTATGCAAAGTCAAGTTTCAGTTTCATAGTCTATGGGTTTGTGGTACCTCTGTGACAGTTACTCAATACATTGTGTACACATATATTTTCTTAACCATTGCCACATTAAGTCATTTCACTATGCCTCATTTCCAGTCTAGTCAAAATCACTACGATGAAGAAAATAAATCTAACAAATTTGATCTCTGCAAGATGCTTCCTCCTTATTTTGTCATAACTGAAGTCATTGCTGTGCAGAAAAATTTAGAAACTTTTCTTTCTCAACCTGGGAGATAACTAAAGTCATTAAGGATAAAGTCTCATTGTTATCTCAATAGGGCTTTAAGATCAATTACATTGGTAATACCCCAATAAATGTAGTCTGCTTATTTTAATCTTGTTCCAGACAGGATAAGAGGAGATAGTAGCCAGATTTTCTCTTTAATTGCATTAATACCAAAACATATTAAATTAGTCATATTAATAGATTATAAAATTTCTTTAGATCAAGTCCAAGTCTCTGGCCAACAAAGATATTGTATACAATAGTTTCCTCTTCTTTACTTGAACTTCATAAAGAAAACTTTCTTACTGTAATCCTAACTTCCATAGATATTATGACCTTTTGATGATCAACAGACCTGATTTGTTCAACACACTTTGAGTACTTACTTTGTTTTCAAAATCTCAATGAACAGTTTTACATAGATGTTTTGTTAAATTCTTTCAATGGTCTATGAGATAAGTGATCATAGCCTCAATTTAGTGATGTGAAAACAGGTTATGAGATAAAAACCTCAGGTTTTATTTTTCTACAAAGTCCCAGCCAGCTCACCAGCATAGCAGGGAATAAGGGATTCAGGAGAGCCACTCTGAAAAATTATGCATGTGCCTCTGTCTCAACTATCTTATTTTTCTCTGAGAAGGGATATATGAGGCAAGGTCGAAGTAGGGAGTGAATACTACCTTTTTACTAAAACAGAGTCAAAGAAGCAGAAGTGACTGTAGAAATGGAATGATTGGAGGGTATTCTAGAAAACTTTTAGTCATAAACTACAGATTTTTGTGTGTTCTTCAGGGTAGGTAGGTTTTTGAAAATTTTCCACTGGCTTCTAATGTTCTGATTATACTCAGTGAGAGGTTTCATGTGTGTCGTATTTTCTGAAGACATATATTTCCATTTCTGCTAATTTGTAATTAGAAAGCCTTTTGGTTTGCAAAGCACATTTAAAACCATGGAAAAGATGGCAGTAACAGATGCAGTTACAAATGATAGAGATTATCCTGTGCATTTGTGTGTGTTTAAGATGATCTGTAATTGTTTTGCCCTGAGAACACTACTTAGCCAAGAAGAGGTCAGTTCTAGTCTTGAACTCATTCTTAAAGAGCTAAGCTTAATTATCTTATAATTGTGTGGGAAACCCAAGCAGAGTTTATTGTTTACTCTTGCAGAAACAGCAGGATGATGTTACGTCTCTGCAGGGTGCACTGCAGATCACAAATTTTCTTCAAATTGCTCAGCAAATTGTGGTGGGGAAAAAAGAGACAGGCAACTATACCTTGTACTGGAGTTAAAAATTTTTATCTTTTTAACCTGCTTATATACATGTAAATATCCATTGTCTTAATTTTAATTTTCATGGACATTTTAATAAAAGAACATCATTAAAGTAATGCAGCAAAGGTACTTAAGGTTTTAGAGGAATGTGCCTCTCAGCAAAATCCCAGGGTGCCATGGGAAACTGGCTTTATCATTTAATATAAATTTAAAAATATGTTTTATGGGTGTATTAGTCTGTTCTCATGCTGCTAATAAAGACATACCCAAGACTGGGTAATTTATAAAGAAAAGAGGTTTAATTGACTCACAATTCCGAATGGCTGGGGAGGTCCCAGGAAATTAACAATCATGGTAGAAGGGGGAGCAATCACATCCTTCTTCACATTGTGGCAGGAGAGAGAAGTGCTGAACAGAAGGGGGAAAGTCCCTTATAAAACCATTAGATCTCATGAGAACTCAATCACTATCATGAGAACAGCATGAGGTTAACTGCCCCCATAATTAAATTACCTCCTACCGGGTCCCTCCCACTACATGTGGGGATTATAGGAACTACAATTCAAGATGAGATTTGGGTGGGGACATAGCCAAGCCATATCAATGGGGAAACTCACTAAGACAAAAACATAACATTAACCGGGGCATCCAATGGGACTGAGTCATGGCTCCCTAATATAGATATAAACACAAATTGATTCAATTGACAATTTGAACATTCATGGTGATGCTATTTCTTCTGTTAAATTTTACTAGGGTCTTTAGGTCCCAAAAATTGTATTCCCAGCAATACACATGGAGTCAGCTATAAAACTCATATTTTAAACTCTTTTTAGAAAAATGTTTTATAAAATTTTCCTATGTGCCAGAAATCTGGCTGTGTTCTGTTGGTGGCATACATTACTTTCTCTTTCACTTATTTTAACTTATATTATTCACTCCAACCCTTTGTTTTCTGCCATTTAGATGGCATTTTCCTCCATCTCCACTTCCCAACCATTAAGCATCCAATTAATATTTATCGAGTGCATACTAAATACCAAGCACCATGTCCTAAGACATTCGTTTTCTCACTTAATCATTATCAAAAGCCAGTAGATAATATTATACTCATTTAAAACAAAAGAAAATTGATGCTCAAAAGTTTAAGACTATGAGGTCATTTAGCTAGGAAAAGAGAGAAAGTATCCTCCTCCAGAAATCTTTCAGTCTCAACATATCTTTAGCTCCTTAGCATTCCTCCTTAATTTGGAGCATACCCCTCTCTGACAAAAAAACTCTTCCTTGGATAACTTATCTTCACACCTTAACTTAGTTTTATTTTTAATTTGTCTTCCATATCGAATTCCCTAAACACCCTTACCTATAAGGCAAAATTAAATCCATCACATTAATTCACTCAGATGGGTTCTATTTTTGTTTTTCTAAAACCCATGAAATTTTGGGTAACTTTAAGACAATGTTTTATTTTTCCAAATATTTCTCATGGGATTTAAGAAAGATACCTTCTAATATGTTAATAATATATGGAGTGCATACCTCTTACGTGAAAATAATTTTGCATTTTATATTATCTTTCCTAGCAATCTCTCCTGCAACTCTCCTAGTCTAGGTCTTTATAAGTAGTACCTAGATTATTGAAACAGTATTCTAATTATCTCTGTTCTTTCCAGTGTATCTCACTTGACTATTTGAAGCTAGTAGATTAATTTTCCAGAAATATAGTGCTGATCCTGTAACTTTCTAATTTAGATACTTTTGATTACTCTAAATTGGTTATTGAATGGTTAAATTAGTACCTTGCCCTTTAATGACTTATCAGATTGTCTTCACATTTCTTTTTAAAATATATTTTGTACCACTTTTTGAAAACACTCCAACCAGAAAGAAATAGCTGATGCCCCCATAAGTATAAAATAAATACTAAGCACGTTGATGCTATTCATGTTTTAGCAGTTTCCTAAACAACTCTTGATAAGTTTCTTACATCTTAATCATACTCACCAAGCTATATGACCAGGTTACTGTGGAATTTAGTCTTCCTATTTAGAAATAACTTTTCCCATCTCTAAATTTCCAAATCACTGTCCATGCCACTTTTATAAAATTTGTAACTTTCTGTTTTATGTTGTTGATATCTTATTTTCATATTAGAAAGAGAGGAAAAAATTCATGTTTGATTGTTTTTATTCCAAAAGATCTAGCAAAGTCTCATGCTTTTTTACCATCTATTTTTGTTAACATGACCATGCAAACTGTAGTCACAACAGGGCATTTGCCCCATTGGATAAAGAACAATATTGAAACCTCCAAATTGTAAAATCCTTGAGCAAAAGATCTATAATCTTTCACATACATATACTCCCTGTAACTAGTACCATATGTTTTCATAACACTCTGATTCTTCTCCAAACTTTGCCACTTACTACATTGCATTATAATTATTTCAACTCATCTCTCCTCCTAGTTATCCTATGAATTCCTGAAAAATAGAAACCATACATTAGTTTTATATGTCCAGATTTAAAAATAGCTCCTACTTGCTGTCTAAATAAGCATTAGACTAAAAATGTAATAAAATTCTGGTCAAATTCAAACTAGATATTCAAAAGTCATCAGAAAAAAATTAAAATAAATTATTAATAATATCTAAGAGGAATAAGCTTAGTCAAAATGCTTAGCTTTATAAAATGTCCTCAAATACAAGTCTAAAAATAACCAAAATAGTATCACTGACAATTTTAATCTTTCTGGGCAAATATTCATCCTAAAAATAAACTAGAGAATCAGTTTGGTGAAAAATCATTCTTTTATAGAACACAGTGGGATGTTTTTCCAATAGAATAACCCCAATTATTATGAGCAAAAGATTTCAACAGGCAACAGAATAGAAGCCTCTTAGAATACCACATGCAGTACCATTTTAGAAACTAGTTCAAAGAGCCCTGAATTTTGATTCAGGTCTGGATTGCACCTCTCATCCTGCAAACTCTTTAATCTTAGAAGATCATTCCTCTTCTCTGATGTTGTTTTCTTGTCTAAAAAATGAGGCAATTTACTGATGGCATCTTTTTCGAGTTACACACTTTTATTACTTAAGCATGAATGTAATAATCTCTAATTTAAGACTATATATTAACTTAAAGCAGAAAGGTATTATAAGCTGATGTTGGGAGTCAATTGACTTATATGTGAAAAACCTCCCTATGGTTAATTATTTATTCTGTTTCTTTTCATTGGTTCACTAATTTTTTTTTCCACTTTCAAGTTTGTTGGGTTTTGTTTACTTGTTGGTTTACAAGGAATATTAAAGTATATGAATAGCACAGCTTAAAACTACATTCTGCTTTTTGAGGCCAAAGTGTGCTTTGCATCTGAAACCATGAAAAATACATAGAAAAAAGGGAATATTTTGTTGCCAATATGAGCTATTTAATTTCCTATTCAGCAACAGCCACCAGAAACGTTTCTTATAGGGATTCTTTGACCTTCAGGTCCAGTGGCTAATGAGCCTCACTATGACACTGCACCCTGAAATGCTTGTTTCAGTGAAAAGAGCCACAGTCACCACACAAGCATAAACTTGTTAATGCTTTCTATTAGTAGAATGTTTTTAAAGATGATCTTTGACTCTGTTTATATTCTGTCACCTCACCCTTAACTGAGAGGCAGATCCCTAACAAATGTTGAACCAGTCCATAGCTCTCTTCAAGAATTTGAAATCGATATAGTGAACGAGAATCAATAAGTCTGACAATTTATGGCCCTGAAAGATTTACAGATACTTACTGCCTGAAGCTCCTAGAGTGTCCATGATTTCTGCCCTTTCCATTTTGACTATAAAACACTAATGAAAGAAAATGAAGAGGATACCAAAAAAATAAAATGATATTTCATGTTCATGGATTGGAAGAATCAATATTGTTGTAATGTCCATACTACCCAAAGCAATCAACAGATTCAGTGCAATCCCTATCAAAATATCAATGACATTCTTCACAGAAATAGAAAAAACAATCCCAAAACTTCCATAAAACCCCTAAAGTTCCAGAATAGCTAAAGGTGTCCTAAGCAAGAAGAACAAAACTAGAGGAATTATATTACCTGACTTCAAATTATACTACAGAGTAATTGTGTTTTTCGTACAGACAAAAAATTTTGGTCAGCCTGGTCTCAAACTCCTGACCTTGTGATCCACCTGCCTCAGCCTCCCAAAGTTCTGGGATTACAGGTGTAAGCCACCATACCTGGCCCAGTTTTCATTTTTTTAACAGTGTACTTTGAATATATTTTCTACACTATTTAGAAAATTTATGACCAGTATTTCTTCAACTGTTTTTCTGCCCTTTCTTGTGGTCCTCCCTTTATCTGAATCATTATATGTATGCTGGGTCGTTTTATATTGTTGCACTGGTTTCTGAGTCTGTTTTACTTTTTTAAAAATATTTTCTTTCTCCTTTTTTTTGGAATGGAATAATTTCTACCAATCTATATTTAACTTATTATTTTTCAGTTTTCTCAGATCTGCAATAGAGCCTATTTAGCAAATGCTTTTTTCTATTTTGGTGATTTATATAATTTCCCCTTTATTCACTTTTATTTATATTTTACATTATTCTGTTGATATTCTCTATCCATTCACTTGTTAATAGTACCAATATCCAAGCTAACTCAGGGTCAATTTCTACTGAATGCCTTTTTCTTGAATATGAGCCACACTCTTTCCTGTATCTTTTTATACTCAGTGTATTAATTTCTGTGTTAGACTTTTATAATGATGCCCCGCCCCAAGAATATAGTCACCTCTTAATCTACAGAACCTATGAGTGTGACTTTATATGAAAATGTACATGATTAAACTAAGGATCTTGAGAGGAGAAGTTATCCTGGATTATCTGGATGGGCTCTAAATTCAATCACATGTATCCTTATAAAAGTTAAGCAGAGGGAGACTAAACAGGACACCACAGAGGGAAGAGGGAAATATGACAGTGGAATCAGAGAAAGGTATTGCAAGATTCTACACTGCTGGCTTTACAGATGGAGGAAGGGGACCTGAGCCAAGAAATGTAACTCCAGATGCTAGAGGAGGCAAGGAATAGACATCCCCCTCAAGCCTCTTGAGGTAGTATGGCGATGCTGACACCTTGATTTCTGCCCAGTGAAACTGATGTTAAATTTCTGGCCTTTAGAACCGTGAGATAATAAATGTTGGTTTTTTTTTAAGCCACAAAGCAGGTTTTTAATTTGTTAAAGCAGCCACAAGAAACTAGTGTAACTTCTCTTTTTCTTTTTTCAACTTAATTGAAGTATGTAATTGACAAATAAGAATTCTGTGTGTTCATGGTTGGTATGGTTTGGCTCTGGGTCCCCACCCAAATCTCATGTCTAATTGTAATCCCCAGGGGTCAGAGGAGGAGCCTGGTGGGAGGTGATTGAATCATGGAGGCATATTTCCCCCTTGCTGCTCTCCTGATAGAGTTCTTATGAGATCTGGTTGTTTGAAAGTGTGTAGCATTCCCTTCTTTCTCTCTCTTTCTCTCCTGCTCCACCATAGTAAGGTATCTGCTTCTTCTTTACTTTCCACCATGATTATAAGTCCTGAGGCCTCCTAGTCATGCTTCCTGTTAAGCCTGTGATATTGTGAGTCAATTAAACCTCTTTTCTCCATAAATTACCCAGTCTCAGGTAGTTATTTATAGCAGTATGTAAGTGAACTAATACAGAAAATTGGTACCAGAGAAGTGAGGTATTGCTATAAATATAGTTGAAAATGTGGAAGTAGCTTTGGAACTGGGTAATGGACAGAGGCTGAAACAGTTTGCAGGGCTCAGAAGACAGAAAGATGTGGGAAAGTTTGAAACTTCATAGATTTGTAGAATGGTTTTAATCAAAATGCTCATAGTGATATAGACAGTGAAGTTCAGGCTGAGGTGGTCTCAGATGGAGATGAGGAACTTATTGGAAACTGGAGTAAAGGTCACTCTTGCTATGCTTAGCAAAACGACTGGAGGCAATGTGTCCTTACTCTAGAGATCTGTGGAGCACTGAACTTGAGAGAGATGATTTAGGGTATCTGGCAAAAGAAACTTCTAAGCAGTAAAGCATTCAAGATGTGGCCTGGCTGTTTCTAAAAGCCTATAGTCATTTGCATAAATGAAGAAATGACCTGAAACTAAAACTTATATTTAAAAGGGAAGCAGGTCATGAAATTTTGGAAAATTTGCAGCTTGAACCCCATGCAGTAGAAAAGAAAAACTCATTTTCTGGGGAGAAATTCTAGGCCACAGAAATTTGCAAAAGTAGAAATAGCCAAGACAGTAGAGAAAATGCCTCCAGGGCATTTCCAAGGCATTTCAGAGACCTTCTTGGCAGCCCCTCTTATCATAGGCCTGGAGGCCTAGGAAGAAAAGAATGGTTTCATTGGCCAGGCCCAGGGCCCTTCTGATCTATGCAACATCAGGACATGGTGCCCTGCATCCCAGCCACTCTAGCTCCAGCCATGGCTAAATGGGGTCAAGGTATAGCCCAGGTGTTACTTCAGAGAGTGCAAGCCCCACGCCTTGGCAGCTTCCACGTGATGTTGCACCTGTGCATGTGCAGAAGGCAAGAGATGAGGTTTGGGAACCTCTGCCTGTACCCTTATTGTATCTTGAAGTAACTAACTTGTTTTTGATTTTACAAGCACATAGGTAGAAGGGTAGTCAGTTAAGCAGAGCATAAAAGTTTGGTAAATTTGCAGTTTGACCATGCAGTAGAAAAGAAAAAACCATTTTCTGGGAGGAATTCAAAGCTGCAGAAATTTGGATAAGTAAAGAAGAGCCAAATGGTCATAGTCAAGACAAGGGGAAAATGCCTCCAGAGCATTTCAGAGAAATTCATGGCAGTCTCTCCCCTCAGATGACATTCTGGGCTTAGACTTTTGAGTTAATGTTAGAATGAGTTAAGACTTTGGGGGACTATTGGAGAAGCATAATTGGTTTTGATATGTGAGAAGGACATGAGATTTGGGAGGGATTTGGAAGGGAGATTTGGGGAAAAAAACCAAGGAAAATAAATACAATATTAGATAAGTAATATGTTTGCTCTTATTTTAACTGACTGTCCTTTTTATACCCATGCCCAAACATAGCCAGATGTCAACAATGAGAGTTAGTTACTGTCTTTTTGAAGCATCTTTAGGATTTTTCAGTTTATTTCTTATTTATTTACATATGATTATATCAACACAAGAAATGTTATAGTATTTAGACCACAGTTCCACTACTCTAGGTTGTAGTTAAACTATTGGGCTTGGTAAGTTGTTTTTGTTTAGTTGGATCCTGTGTTTACTAGATTAAGATGATCAAAATAAAAATCTAATAAGAGATTCATGTAGAGTGATATTATTGCTTATGATGTGCTTGCAAATCTTGCGTCAAATAACAAAGGGGTTAAAGCAAGTTTTCTTGCCCTATCCCTATTAAGACCAGACAGACTTTATTAGGACAAACAGAAGAGAACCTTTATAGTTATACATATCTGAAACCTATAAAAATAATGAGGTAGGGATGCAGAATTGGGCAGGGGATATTTCAGCTCAACATGCAGATCTAATAAAGACTCAGTTGACCCAGTAGGGAACTTGGGGAAAAAAGATTGTAAGATACACGTCCAATGTTCCACATTGGAAAAAACAGACCAAAACATAATACCTCTCTGGTGCTTAGTCAAATATTTCCTGGGAGCTGGTCTTTCTGAGTTCTAGTGTACATCTTTTTTTTTTTTTAGGAAAAGCTTAGAAGAGGAAGCCTACTGGGATGAGCATAGCCCTTGTCACTGCAGATGGTCTCTGGACTACAATTGGTCTCATAGTCTTTCTCCTCTATGTATTCTAAATCTCCCTACCCTTCGGCTATTACCCCGGCTGGTCTTTGCAGTTTACTGTGTGATGTAGCAAAAACTCTTATTGAATAGGTATCTGAGCCCCTGATAACCATATCTTTCTTAGGTTGGTGTTGTAACATTTGTACACTGAGTTGCCATCAGGCAATGGGATACACAAAGTCCCCAAGTGGATCACCTGACTTACACATATATTCTCTCTTGATCACATTATGTAACCGCAGCCCTATATCTACCTGAGGATCAGAGTGAAGTACTGTCAAAAAGGTGACTCTTTGTCTTGTTTGCTGGTCTCTAGATATGAGGAATTCACAATGCCCAAGCAGGAACGATACCTCATATTTCCATGGAATCCTTGAAGTATTCCTTTGCTAGAGGGTGCTCTCTTTGGAGCCCAGGACTGCTAACCTTACAGAGCTCAGAGTTGTGGGGTCAAGAAGCTCATCTCCACCAGTGGGTCATTGAGATTTATGGTAAGAGGGGTCACTCCTGTTTCTATCATATGGTTTCTGGACTGATCTATTCTCTCTATTAAGAAGGTCTCTGATTCAGTGTGCATAATGCTTCCTGAAAGTTAGCACCACATCCTCAAAGAACACTGCCTCTGGAATAGTAGTACATACGCTGTTCCTTCACCATGCCATTGCACTGCACCTTCAGACCAGATGCTTCTGGATGGTGCAAGTATATAATATGACCAGTGGATCCCATGGTCATGAACTCACTCCACCATCTTCTTTCTCATGAAGAGGGTCTCCTGGTTGGATGTTATATTGTTGATATTCTATAACAATGGTTCATAGCTCAGGTACTCTCAAACTAGCAGTGCTATGCAAAATTCTGCAGGCAGGAAAGGGAAATCTGTATCCAGAACATGTTCCTGTATCTATGAGAATGAAACACTAACCCTACCATGATAGAAGATGCTTATCACTTTGACAATGTTTTTTAATTGTTTATTAAGTGTCCTCAGCTTTTAGAAAATTTCCTTCTGTAGAGCACCAGTACAATGTAATAACAACCAGACATTTTATTTTATTTGTATTTATTATCCACCCTTATCTTTTACTTCTCAATGCCTGTGAAAGATAAAGGGGAAGGAATCAGGGTTAGAGAACTGGAAAAGTCTTGGCCAACCAAACAGACAGCTCTGCAGCAAAGATTGCCTATTAGAAGTGTCAAATGCTGGGAAGAAATTGCAAACCCTACTATTCTCACTGTGCTCAAACATCGACTAGGAACTTCCAAAAAGAATAAGGCCTTGGCTTGAATATTGCAGTAGACTATATTATATAGGTGCTGTACTTGGAGTTTTGCCCTTCTTACAGCTAATAACAAATTCTTTCTTCTAGGGAGACCTTAGCAGTCCTCCATATCTGCCAAATTACTGAATAGAAAAAAAAGGAGCTCAACATTCATCTAAGGAGCAAAATGAACTGGCAAAGACAGCTTTGGCATCAGGCAAATCTGATTGCAAATAACTTCTAGCATATAGTAGCTCTTACATTGGTATGTTGCCTAATGTTTCAGAGTATTACTTTCCTTATCTATAATGGGAAAATAATAATAATTATCTTATGGTTATTTGTTGAATACATGGGTAAAACTATTATGAGGACCAAATGAGGTAACACTTGGAAATAGCCTAATAGAGTGTTTAGCACATAATGGATGTTCAATAGATATATTAAAGTAATGAATTGCCCTAATTTTTTATTTGCAAAAGTTAAAAGACTCTAGTCACTACTTTTGATGGAATATCTTAAATAATTCATTTTTCCTAGACATTTTATGCACAATAACGGGACTGTGACACACACATTACCCCTTCTTCCTGAAATGACTTGATTTTCCCTCTTTGTCACTCTGTAAGGTCCACTGTCTATTCTGAGGCATTAAATAACTAGTATAAAAGGTCATGAGGGAAAGTCCTGGCATCTTAATTTAAGTATATCCTTTGGCTGCAAGTCAGTATCTAACATTATTAGGATTTCTGGCATCAGAACCACCATTTGTAATTCTTTCTGGAAGAATTTTCTTGGTTAAGCAACGCTAATGAAATCCTACTTAAACCAACTCTATTCTCCGGCAATTTCCTACCTATGTGCCCACTAATATATACTTGGAAGATTCTCATTCATTTATTTATTGGCATAAAATCATTTTGGTTCACTATTACAATTTTCATTTCATCTGCAACTAACCCATTAAACTTATTATTCCAATTATTCTTTACTCCTGGCACCTTATATTACTATAACTGTTATTTTATACTATTATTAACATCTAAATCTATGCTACTGAAAAAGGATAATAATAAATTTACCGTAGTTATTTCCACATCATTTTAGTTTGGGATACATAATTGTTTACAATTTTATGTTACTACAGTAATCTTACTGTATAATTATCTGTGTACAAATTCTTTATTTTTTACAGAATATTTTAATATTTATTATTTTAATAATAATTAATATTTTAAATATTTATATTTGGATATTTAGCCAAATAAATATTTTATATTTATTTTTAATATTTTAAAATTTATTTGGATTTTAATATTTATTTGGATTTTTTTCAGAGTTGGATTGCTGGGTCAAAAAATATTAATACTTTAAAGACATTTACTACCAAACCAGTATCAAAAGATATCACTTTAGTTGACTATGATACCAGCAATGGATACATGTATATGTTTCCCTGAAATGCTATGAATACTCTGTTTTTCTGAGGCATGAAGAGGTAAGCAGCAACACAAAGACTAGAATCAACGTGTCCTCTTTTTTTATCTAGTGCTTTCAGCACAACATGTCACATGAGTAAAAATTATACATTAATCTAGTAGATGCACCTGCCTATTTTATCTTATAGTTGAACTTCCAATAACACTTCCAAAATATATACGTCTTAGCACCAATTATAATTTTATAATTAGTTTCTCCTTAATTTTATGAATAAAGTAATTTTCAGCACACTTTTACGTGGATTCAGTTTGTAGTTGTGATGAATTGCGTGGGCTCAGAAACCAGACTGAATCTCAAGTCTCCTGCTTAGTAGATGTGTGACATGCACACAGGTTACTCAATCTTTCTGCACTTCAGTTTTCTTCCTATAAAATGGGTTTGGCAATGGCATAGAGTTAAGAGTATTATGACACATAAATGAGTTAATATAAAGAAAGTACTTAAAAATTATCTAATATACAGTAAACTACCAATAAAATCTAGTTACATTTGGGAGCTCCCTAAATATGTAGTAGGGAGATGTATATTTAAGAGGCTATGTTTAAAATGATAGATTGATTAGGCCATTTATGTTGTAATATATGTTTCACACTATGTACATCAGGGAAGACAAATATATTTCATGTCCCATTGTTATTTGACTGGTAATGGCTTCCTGGAACACTGTGTTAAAAAGGATTGTGTGTCCACATCTGTGACTAGAAGGAGTCATTCTTGATTAGTATTGTCAGCCACAGGTGCAGAAAAAAACAGCTGCAAGAGTGCATGTCAGATATTTGGTACATTTGCTGCAAACTAAATATAAATAATCAAATACTTACATCTAAATTATTTCATTGGCTCTCTGTATAGAAACTGAATAAAAATCATTATATTGGTTCTGTATAGACAAAAATTAATAATAATTTAGCATCTACCAACTATTGCAGAGAAAATCAGAGGCAGGTATTGAATTTGCTGTGAAGAAATCTGACTATCAATACATCACTTTGATTACATAGGTATTTTTGACATGGTAGGGCACACTTTCAACTATTTGTATTCAAATACAAAAAGCAAAAAGGATACCACTCTAGTTCTAAAGATTTAAGCTCATCAAATAAATACATATATGGCTTTCTAATAATAGATCTTTTGTTCCTACCTGGTAGACTATGTTGTTATAGAATGAAAAATCAGTTCCCCAATGTGCTCCCATCTGTTTCTTTGACTAGCCAAAGAGGAGCTCACATGGAGGAACCAAGTCTTATTTATCTTTGTATTCCCAATACTAAGTATTGAGCTGATGTTCAGTAAAGGTTTGTTGAACAAATGAATACATTCTATGCCACAGAGACAGTGGTTGTAGGATTCAAGATGAATGAGATGATCCTGGGTGATGGTTTATGCTTTCATTGCCCAAACACAACAGCACTCCCAGTAGCTGTCATGGCTGATGCGAATTTTTCAGGCTCCACGTGCAGAAGTACATAGAATTATAATGACTAAATAATGCTTTCACTCATTTGCAAAAATCAGCCCTAGCCCTTGTAACCTGGAGCAAGTATTTTAGGAAAATGTCCTTTTGTCCTTATCAGTGAAACTCTTAAAATATTCTTGTGAAGATTTTCAAATTACTTTAATTTTCCAGATCCAGTGGGTGATCTCCTTTCATTTTTACTTTATGAGAGTAAAGTGAAACCTGAAGTCTGAAGTCTCTGACGGTAATATTGCTTCCTGCTGTTGAAACTACTTTTTCTTCTAGGGGTTCCATCACGCTACACTTCATAATGTTTTTTCTCTCTCACTGTGTTTCTTTTCAGTCTTCTCTCTTCATCTTTCAACATGTTGCTTTTCCATAGGGGTCTATTATTGGCTTTCCTCTCCTTTCCACATATACACTCTTGTTTTGAAATCATCTACTCATATAAATTCAACTATCATCTCTATGACTTACATGTTGGTATTTTCCTAAGTGGCATTTTATACTCTAATATAACACTTGAACTTTAGATGTTTTAAAAATATTTTATTTTTATTAAAAATATTTTTTTGAGACAGAATCTCACTCTATTGCCCAAGCTGGAGTGCAGTGGCGTGATCATAGCTCACCCGCAGCCTCAATATCCTGTGCTTAGGTGATCCTCCTGCCTCAGCCTCCTGAGTAGCTGAGACTACAGGCACTTGCTACCATTCGTAGCTACCATACTTGCTACTATTTTTTTTTTTTTTTTTTTTTGTAGAGATTGGGTATTGCTGTATGGCCCAGGCTGGTCTCAAACACTTGGCCTCATGTGACCCTCCTGCCTCAGCCTTCCAAAGTTCTGGGAGTACAGGCATGAGCCACTGTGCTCAGCCCTTAGATTTAAATGTTAAAGTTCCCCAGAACATCTTTACCTAGATTACTTCCAGTCCCCTCAATTTTAACATATCTAAAATCATAACTATTACTTACTCTGCCAGAAGTCTGCTTCCACCTCTTTATTTCTTCTACAAATGAATGATGATATGTTTTTTAAGTTATAAAGTCTAGAATACCCTGAGAAAGCTTATGAAGGTGCTCTTCTATTCCTCAGTCAATAAGCTTAGTTATTTGTAGTACTTCAAAAATACATCCTTTTGAATCTAATTTTTCCAATATTATACCCATTCTTTCTTTCCTATTCCCACTATAATTGTCCTGGATGAAGCCTTCATTTTATCTGAATTATTATCATTGTGTCCTTAATTATTGCCCTGTTTATAAAGACTTCCCTCTATACTGATAGTAGAGTTATCTTTTCTAAAGAGTAAGGTGGTAATTATCTTTACTAAAAATCATTTTCCCCTAATTTCATATAGAAAATAGCCTATTGCCCTTTGTTCACATGGAATTTTCTTATCTTATGTACTACAATAATTAAAATATATTTATGACTTTAAGTGGAAGTAGACTAAATGCTTCACTTAGAAGTGGAAAAAGAAAGATTGTCATAATGAATAAAAACACAAAATCTAGAAACAGAAAACACATCCAAAATGCAAAAAAAAAAAAAGTTTTAAAACTTGAAAGTGTAAGAATGGAAAATATATACTACAGACGAAAGCAAAAGAAGATTAAAAAGAAACAAAACAGAAACAACATCAAAGAAATAAAGCTTAGGCTAAGTATGTTGTAAGAGCTCAATCAATATGTTTATTTTAATTTTTTTACTTTAAGTTCCAGGATACATGTGCAGAACGTGCAGGTTTGTTACATAGGTATGTATGTGCCATGTTGGTTTGCTGCACCTACCAACCTGTCACCTAGGTTTTAAGCCCAGCATTCAGTAGCTATTTGTCCTGATGCTCCTCCTCCCCTTGCCCTCAGCCCCCAACAGGCCCCAGTCTGTGTTGTTCCCCTCCCTGTGTCCATATGTTCTCACTGTTTGACTCTCACTTACGAGTGAGAAAATGCAGTGTTTGGTTTTGTGTTCCTGTGTTAGTTTTCTGAGGATGATGGCTTCCAGATTCATCCATGTCCCTGCAAAGGACATGATCTCATTCCTTTTTGTGGCTGCATAGTATTCCATGGTATATATGTACCACAGTTGCTTTATCCAGTCTATCATTGATGGGCATTTGGATTGGTTCCGTGTCTTTGCTATTGTAAATAGTGCTGCAATAAACATACAGGTGCATGTATCTTTACAATAGAATGATTTATATTCCTTTGGGTATACCCAGTAATGTCATTGCTGGGTCAAATGGTATTTCCTGTTCTAGATCCTTGAGGAATCACAACCCTGTCTTCCACAATGGTTGAACTAGTTTACGTTCCCACCAACAATGTAAAAGTGTTCCTATTTCTCCACTGCCTTGCCAGCAACTGTTGTTTCTTGACTTTTTAAATAAGCGCCATTCTGATTGGCATGAATCTCACTGTGGTTTTGATTTGCATTTCTCTAATGATCAGTGATGTTGAGCTTTTTTTTTTCATATGATTGTTGACCATGTTTATGTCTTATTTTGAGAAGTGTCTGTTCATATCCTTTGCCCATATTTTGATAGAGTTGTTTTTTCTTGTAAATTTGTTTAAGATCCTTGTAGATTCTGGATATTAGACATTTGTCAGATGGGCAGATTGCAAAAGTTTTCTTCCATTCTGTAGGTTGTCCATTTGCTCTCATGGTAGTTTCTTTTGCAGTGCAGAAGCTCTTTAGTTTAATTTGATCCCATTTATCAATTTTAGCTTTTGTTGTGATTGCTTTTGATGATTTCCTCATAAAATATTTGCCCATGCCTATGTCCTAAATGGTATTGCCTAGTTTTTCTTCTAAAATTTTTATAGTTTGGGGTTTTATGTTTAAGTCTTTAATCTATTTTGAGTTAATTTTTGTATAAGGTGTGAGGAAGGGGTCCAGTGTCAGTTTTTGCATATTGCTAGCCAGTTTTCCCAGCACGATTTATCAAATAGGGAGTCCTTTCCCCATTGCTTGTTTTTGTCAGGTTTGTCTAAGATCAGACGGTTGTAGATGTGGTGGTCTTATTTCTGAAGTCTCTATTCTGTTTCCTTGGTTTATACGTCTGTTCTTGCACCAGTACCATGCTGTTTTCGTTACTGCAGACTTGCAGTATAGTTTGAAGCCAGAAATACAACCACTGCTCAAGGAAATAAGAGAGGATACAAACAAATGGAAAAACATGTCACCCTCACAGATAGGAAGAATCAATATCATGGAAATGGCCATGCTTTGCAAAGTAATTTATGTAGATTCAATGCTATTCCCATCAAACTATCATTGATATTCTTCATAGAATTAGAAAAAAATACTTTAAAATCCATATGGAACACAAAAAGAGCACACATAGCCAAGACAAGATTGTGATTTTCGCATATGGATTTTGTATCCTGAGACTTTGCTGATGTTGCTTGTTAGCCCAAAGAGCTTTGGGGCTGAAACGATGGGGTTTTCTAAATAAAGGATCATGTTGTCTGCAAACAGAGACAATTTGGCTTCCTCTCTTCCTATTTGAATACGCTTTATTTCTTTCTCTTGCCTGATTTCCCTGGCCAGAACTTCCAATACTGTGTTAAATAGGAGTGGTGAGAGACAGCATCCTTGCCTTGTGCTGGTTTTCAAAGGGCATGCTTCCAGCTTTTGTCCATTCAGTATGTTATTGACTGTGGGTTTGTCATAAATAGCTCTTATTATTTTGAGATATGCTCCATCAATACCTAGTTTATTAAGAGTTTTTTTATCATGAAGGATGTTGGATTTTATCTAAACCCTTTTCTGCATCTATTGAGATAATCATATGGTTTTTGTCATTGGTTCCGTTTATGTGATGGATTACATTTATTGATTTGTGTATGTTAAACCAGCCTTGCTTCCCAGGGATGAAGCCAACTTGATAGTGGTGGATAAGCTTGTGATGTGCTGCTGGATTCAGTTTCCCAGTATTTTATTTTCACACTGATGTTCATCAGGGATATGGCCTAAAATTTTCTTTTTGTTTGTGTGTGTGTCTCTGCCAGGTTTTGGTATCAGGATGATGTTGGCCTCATAAAATGAGTTAGGGAGGAGTCCCTCCTTTTCAATTGCTCAAAATAGTTTCTGAAAGAATGGTACCAGCTCCTCTTTGTACCTCTGGTAGAATTTGGCTGTGAATCCATCTGGTCCTGGGCTTTTTTTGGTTAGTAGGCTATTTATTACTGCCTCAATTTCAGATTTTGTTACTGGTCTATTCAGAGATTCAACGTCTTCCTGGTTTGGAAGGTGTATGTATTTAGTCTTGGGAGGGTGTATGTGTCCAGGAAAGTATCCATTTCTTCTAGATTTTCTAGTTTATTTGCATAGAGGTATTTAAAGTATTCTCTGATGGTAGTTTGTATTTCTGTGGGGTTAGTGGTTATATTCCCTTTATCATCTTTTATTGTATCTATTTGATTCAACTCTCTTTCCTTCCTTATTAATCTAACTAGCAGTCTATTCTATTAATTTTTTCAAAAAACCAGTTCCTGGATTTATTTTTTGAATGTTTTCCTTGTGTCTCTATCTGCCTCAGTACCACTCTGATCTTAGTTATTTCTTGTCTTCTTCCAGCTTTTAGATTTGTTTGCTCTTGCTTCTCTAGTTCTTTTAATTGTGATGTTAGGGTGCCGATCGGAAATCTTTCATGCTTTCTGACGTGGGCATTTAGTGCTATAAATTTCCCTCTTAACACTGCTTACCTGCATCCTAGAGATTCTGGTATATTGTCTCTTTGTTCTCATTGGTTTCAAAGAACTTTTCGATTTTTGCCTTAATTTCATTATTTACCCATGAGTCATTCAGGAGCAGGTTGTTCGGTTTCCATGTAGTTGTGTGGTTTTGAGTCAGTTTTTTAATCCTGAGTCCTAATTTGATTGCACTGTGGTCTGAGAGACTGTTGCTGTAATTTCAGTTCTTTTACAATAAATATTATTTTTTATTAAGAAAAATATCCAAGGTTATATAATGAGAGGGACAGGATTTTAACCCAGGAAGTCTGAAGTCCATACGCTCTAAAGTGCTAAAATAAGCTACATAGACACAGATGAAACATTGTAAACAAAAGAAAGGAATAAAAAGGAAAATATTGACATATTTCAATACAGAAAAACATAAAATATCTATATATCAAAAGATATCCTTACAAAAGCCAAGAGAAAAGCTATACTTGTCAAAATTTATTTTTAATCTCATCCTGTTGATAGACAGAACTACCAGTTTAAAGATATTATGAACTCAGAAGAACATGTTAAGTGACCCCAGAAATGCAATCAGAAATATTCAAAGCTGCTAATGTTTGAAATCCATCTCTGCTGGCCCCCATAAGCCATACCACACATGGCCAGCTCTCCAACAATACTAAGGCAGACCTCCTTTCAGGAGACAGAATACTCCTTTGTCTGTGGACTTCGGTGCCAGGTATCCTTTCATTTAACCTTTATTGAAATTTCCTTAGATTGAATATCAGTCTAAGATGCTTCTACTCATCTCAGCATGATCTGAAGTTTCTCCCAGATTTCCTCAGCCTTTCCTATTTCTTTTTACACAGCCATTCCGCTTAGTAAGTCCCTGTTTGGGCTTCTGCTTCTTGGTGGACCCAGACTAACACATCCTACTTATAATGGCTTAACCTCTACTTACTTCTCTATTTTCACCTTATACCATACTTTCTCTGGTACTCTCATTATTTTGTCTTAAAATTAACTTCTTCTCATCTTCTCCTAGTTAATACATACAGATCATTCAACTATTAGTTTAAGAATATCAATTCAGGGACAATTCACTCCTATTATATATGACAAATGTATCTTGTATCTATTATAGTGCTGCTGCATTTGAAATTTTATACTTTATTTTGTAATCATTTCATTATTCTGTCCCGACTAGTCTGCAAGCTAAACAAATAAATGATTGCATAAATAAACAGCCAAGGGAAGAGCTATTTCCTCACTGCTGTATTCCCAGTATGTAGTAAAGCCTCCAGCGTGCAAAAAGTGTTCAATAAATCCATGCTGAATGAATTAATGAAATCAGCAGTATAACCCCCCCTGCCCTTTACACTGCTGGAAAATCAAACTGCAGTCTAGCAAAATATTTGTCTTCAAATGGTCAAATGGTCTCAATTCCCATTCCTCCCCTCCCCTCCCTGGGTTTATTAAACTCATGTTTATCCTTTTAATCTCAGTACAAATAGCTCTTCCTCAAAAAAGTCTGTAATGAAGACCATCTCACCCCCCCACATCTGGATAAAGCGCCCTCCATTATGCACTACCATAGCTTGAGAATTTCCCTTCATATAGTTTATTAAGGGACAACATTAGGAGAAATATGTAAGGTAGATGATAGGGGGATGGATGCAGCAAACCACCATGGCACATGTATATCTATGTAACAAGCCTGCACGTTCTGCACATGTACCACAGTTCTTAATGTATAAACAAAATTTCAAAAGGTTAACATTAGTTTACATAGATATTTAATTGCATAACAATCAGTTTGACTAATTCAGCTGTCTATCCCCTCCAACACACTCTTAAGTTCCATGTGGCTAGGTTTGTAATAAACACTAGTTGAGTGTATAAAAAAGGTTATATTGAGTTAATAGTGAAGCTTTAGAAAGAAAGGTTTGACCATCAAAAGACAGAGTGGGCAACTGCTGGCTGAACACATCATTTGAACCAACCTTAGGGAACACAGAGAGACAGATATGGCAGTCAGATCATTTTATATTCATAAAGATAAAAAAGAATAAAACACATACATAAAATAAGTTGTAACCAAGTGAAATGCAAAATGTTTCCCAAAAGTGTAATGCAAATATTAATTAAGCCTAGAAAAATACTTTTTTGCACATTAGATCCAGAATATTCTAATAGCTGGCCCAGCCAGAAACAAGTCATATTCTAACATGTCATTGTGAGGAAGACTGGTCATAAGCATCAGAGTCTTGACTCTGAGTTCAGCTGGTTTATATTTTTCTATACTGCAATACCTTCAGGAGTTATTTTAAAAATTATTTTTCACAAAATGACAAATAACGTACATTAAATAATAATAATGATAACAACACACCATTTATGGAGTGCCATGTGTGAGATTCAATAAAAATGTAACTAGAAAAAAAAAGTAACTAGAATGCTTATTCAACCTTAACCCCAAAGCAAGTACTTCCCTCTCCTTCATCCATGAGAGCCGACGCTGTTTCCTAAGTTTGTGGGCATCACTGGACATTGTATATGTGGTTGACGCGTGTCCACATAGCTTAAGTCAGATGGGGACTGAGCAATGTCTTTAGGGTGTAATTGAGGATAAAATCCTTGCTGGAAGTTCTCTAGCTCATTCGAGCTGCTGATGAATACAAGTCTACATCAAAAATTTGCAGACCATATAGACAGCATCATAGACCTCAAGTACATGTACAGGGAAGGATAATTGCTCTGCCCAGAACAACTCGGCTCTCCATGCAGCCTGCGGGTACTCAAAACCATACATAGGAGCCCTCTGCACTTCCTTTGCTACTTTAGTTTCATGCTAAGGGCATGGAACATTTTTCTACAAGACTATGTATAGTTTATCTGCCTGGGTGTCTGCAGTCATTTCTGCCTCAGATCTTGCCACATTCCTAACACTCTGTCAATCTTGCTATTTCTAGGATCCCCAGTTCACCTTCTCTTTTATACCTCCCAACTCTAGCTTAGGGAGATATATTTTAAGCCTGGGAAAGTATTCATCAAAAGCTTTTGGCATAACCTTTTTAATGAATTTAAGCTCTTAGATGTTTCCCCTTGAAATGATCAACTTTGGGTGCTGGTCGTATTCTTAGATAAATTTAAGTCTATTGATTTTGATAGCCAAATGCTAGGGAGATTTAGGAGATGGCAAACGGCCATGGATTCTTTATCCCCCATTATCTTGGAAACTTTTAAGACAATTTTTCATTTATTTTTCTGCCTTTGTTTTGCTAACCACAGTTTCAAACTACCCTATTTCTCATTGTCACACCACATCTTTCTGACACTATAAATATATGTGATCAACAGCACAACCATGAACTAGCCATTTGTCAAGTTAATAGTGCCTTTGCCTTGAAACAAAATGGAAATACTTCTTGTTCATTGTCTGTCCCCTTCACAGACCCCTTGAACTGTCCTAATCCCCTTTCTCTTGCCATTATTTCTTTGAACAAGTAACCCAATATGCTAGATCATTCCTTTTGATTTTACTTTTTACTACTTTTACAGTGTGAAAATTGGAACATGACTCTTTAAAAACACACACCTCTTAGGTTTTGACCTTTGGTTTCTCTGACCTCTAATTTTTATTTTAGAACTATTCTTTTATTCGAAACTTTTCTTTTGCTTGCATTAGCTATGCAGATCTGTTTGTCAATAATGAATAAATATTGAGTATAAATTAAGAGACTAAGATGTAGATCATAAAACCTCATTAATTCTATGTGGACCCAGAATACACTTTCTTTTGCTTTCCATAATCGGTATTTCCAGATGTAATATGTGGATACTATTTAGAAAGTTTGGAGTATGTTGTAGAAAAATGGTTAAGATACTTAAGAGAAAACCTTATAGCAATTTAGAATAATTCAATTCATACAGAATCCTCATTACAAATTATCTTTAGGGGCATCTGGGCAAGGAGAGTCAGATACTTTGAGGAACCAGATGCCACGTCTAAGAAGGGTAGCCAGGGCTCAAAAGCCAAGCCAACGTGTATCTGTCATGAGTTACTTCTGAAGAGTAAACACTGGGATTCTAGTTATCTATACGCAAGTCAAGAGTTCAGGATCTTGGTGAACACAAGAGCCAGGCAAGAAGTCGAAGTCCAAACATTGATCGAAAATTAAAATTGATTAAAAAATTTTAATTATCAACAGGGCTTTACTGTTCAGAGCTCTTTACATGTGGGTACTGGCTACCTGGCATCAGGGCAGCATAGGTATGTGTAAAAGGCACAGGCTTGGTTTGATACTAAAGGGATAGTAAATATTATCCCTTATATTCATATACAAACTACAGTTATAATAAATAACTTCGTTGGCTTGGTTGAATTGTTATAGTTGAAGGTAACTGAATTGAGATACATATGTAGACACACCTATACTCACACTTCAGAATTACCTGTATAACATAAAACTGCATTTGTGACATAGTTACAATATTTTCTTTTTTAAAAAAAATTTCTTTTCTACTGTTACCATATGCCATTCCTCTCTTCCCACCCCTTTCCCAACTTCTTGTACCAGTTTAGTTACTGTCTGAGACTGCCCTTCCCAACCATGGATTCACTCTCTTCCTGCCTCTCAGGGCTAGTTTGAATGGAATGTCCTGTGGGATGAGCAAGACTGGTAAAAAGAGAAGAGGAGATGGATGGATGGTGTGATGGTTAATATTAAATACTAACTTGATTGGATTGAAGGATGCAAAGTATTGTTTCTGGGCATGTCTGTGAGGGTGTTGCCAAAAGAGATTAACATTTGACTCAGTGGACTGGGGAGGCAGACCCACCTGCAATCTGGGAGGACACCGTCTAATCAGCTGCCACCATGGCTAGAATAAAGCAGGCAAAAGAAGGTGGAAAGAGCAGACTTGCTGAGTCTTCCAGCCTCCATCTGTCTCTTGTGCTGGATGCTTTCTGCCCTCGAACATCAGACTCCGGTTCTTCATATTTTGGACTCTTGGACTTACACCAGTGATTTGCCAGGGACTCTTGGGCCTTCAGCCCCTGACTGAAGGCTGCACTGTCACCTTCCCTACTTTTGAGTTGAGGTTTTGGGACTTGGACTGGCTTCTCTGCTCCTCAGCTTACAGACGGCCTATAGTGGGACTTTACCGTGTGACTGTGTGAGTCAATTCTAATAACCTTCCCTTCATATATATGTATATCCTATTAGTTCTGTCCCTTTAGGGAATGCTGACTAATACAGATGGGTAATATTCCAAAGCCTGGGTAAGCAGGCAGGCAACCTCAGGTTGGTTTATCTACAAATTCCAAGGCCCAGGGACTGTGTCATTCTCCAGGGAAAAAAGGAAGATGAGGCCTGTATAGACAAACACGGAGAGACAGGATACATAGACTCCATGTGGGAAATAATAGTAAAGTGTGATGTCAAAAGTTGGAGAAATTTCTTTTGAGGGTTGGTCACTGGGATATTCAAATCAGACCAAGAGGACATCACAGGGGTTAACTCAGGCAACAGGATAAACACCCATTGGCCTATTCTGGAATATTTCATTCCAAACCAAATTAGCATTAAGAAGGAATCAGGTATAAGTTTAAGGCTAGTGCTCAATACCAGGCCAATAGTTCTTAAGTTACTGGGGGCATTGGGAGGATTATCTGAATTGATAGGGCATCTGGATTTTTTTCTAGAAGGGTAGAGTATCTCTCTTCTGTGTCCCATTCCCAGTATTTATAATTAAGCAGTTTGTACTAAAATGGTCACTGGCTGGATTTTAAAGCCAATTTCCCTTCTGGCTGATCAGTGTCCTGACTCTACCAGCTATCAAGTATTTGAATATCACCTATACCATGTGCTCTTTTCTATCAAAATTCCTTTAACACTTCGTTGTAATCCTACTTATATGTTTGGCCTTTTCAAGAATGAGAACTCCTTCAGGGCCGTGACAGTATCTCAAATGATAATAGTTACAATTGCTTGCGTAAATAAATGGATATAAAAAACATGCTGGACATTTTATATGTACGACTGCTCATTTCTATATTAAATCGATGAGGGATTGTCATTTTTATCCTCATTTTACAGATGATAAACAAGGATTAATAAAGCTTAAGTAACTTTCCCAAATCAATATTCCTGAATTCATATTTCTTGTTCTTTCCATTAAACTGTGATGTATATTATATGTTTTCACCTTTTCATCCCCAATATCTTCCATAGTTGCTAGCACATTTATTACATGAATGAACTGACTGATTGATTTCAACCAGTATTGATAGACCATCTATGTGTCGGGCTGTCTTTTAGGTATTGGTAAAACAGTGGTGAGCACAAAAGAAGTTCCTATCCTTGAGCAGTTTACTTTCTGTTAGAGAAAAGTAGACAATAAGCATAGATAGATAGATTGATTGACCAATAGATGATAGATAGATAATAGACAGGTAGATAATGAATAAACACAATACATAAGCAAGTAAAACAAAATAATGACAATGTAAGTGCTATAAGCAATAAATCAAATAAGGAGATAGAGGATGAGAGCATGACTCCTGTGCTAATTAGATAGAATGATCAGAGACGGACTGTGCAGGTGACAATTAAGCAAAGACTTCAATAAAACAAGAGAAATGATCATAAAATCTCTGTGGAAGAGCATTCCAGGGAAAGTGAGTGGTAAGTACAAAGGCCCTGAGTTTGTTAATGGAGTTTGTTATGGGAGTGAGTGTGACTGGAGTTCAATGGGTAGTAGCAAATAAGGGCCAGAATGGCAGCTGGGACCAGGTGGGAGAGGACCATGTGGAAAAGAACTATGGCTTTTACTTTTGAGTGGCATGAGAAACTATTTTTAACAGTTTTACGTTTTTAAAATATCCCTCTGTTTGTTGTGTGAAAAATAAACCTTCCTGGCTACTAGGGGAAGGATGAAGCTAGTATCCAGACAAGACTTGATGCTTAGACCAGGGTGGTTGCAGTGAAGTTTTGTTTCTGGGTATATAAGGAGCTGACATATTTGCTACTGGATTGGATGTGAATTGGAAGAGAAAGAGAGGAGGCATCAGTGACTTTAAGTTTGGGTCTGAGCAACTGGGAGAGGGGCTCTGTCCATCAGATGAGATGCATTCTTCTCCTAGTCCATGCGATATAAACTTTAACATGGCCTAAGTAGGTACTATACCTACCACCTAAATGTATCTACCACTCAAAATACTCCTTAGGCTTTTATTGTGTCTTTAAGAAGAAAAATAAACCGTCCAGCTACTATCTTAGTATCTCCCTATTTAAACCCATTTTTCTCCTGTGTTGACAGCGCCTTAGTTAACAGTGCAACGTTCATCTAGATACCCAAGTGAAACACCATGGAATTACTCCTGATTCTACCCATTTGTGCATCTCTCTTTTCAACCATGTGCTAAAGCCTATAATTTCTCCCTCTAAAAATTCCCCTCAAGTTCACTGAGTCTCTACTCAGAAATTAATTTAGACCACTCAGCAATTAATTTAGACCACTCAGCATCCCTTAAAGGAACAAGGCCCACAGCTGGACCAATTTCATTTAAACTCATACCAGTTGAGCTGCTGAGGCCCCTGTCTGTCTTGCAGTCAGGGCTTTGGCTGGCCCTCATGGTTCGATTACATAAAACAGCAAATAGCATTTCCTGTTGTTAAATTATTACAGACCGTAGTCAAAGCACTAATTTTTACATTATATATTTTCCACTCTTTAGAGAGACCCCAACCAATAGTTGCCTCACCTCGATCACATTTTAGCTGAAGAGGGGAAAAGGCACATGGTTACTCATGCAGTTGGTTTATGTGTTGTGCCTATTAATAATCAAAGTCACCAAAGGCTATGCAATCAAGAACAGAGAAAGAAGCAAGCTCAATACAGTTTCAAATAAATTTTAAATTGGGCTCTGCAAATACTAACAAAATATGAGACCTAAATGATGTGATTATGCCTTTTTCATCTAAAGTGGACCAGAGAAAATTTTGTGCAGTGCAGCAAGACTTTTGTATCCTGATTGAATAAAGGGTCACACAACCCAGAACTCATTTCTGTGCATTACTCTTTAAGTGTCCTGCCCACTAACCCTCCTGCTCCCAGATATTTTAGTTGAAAATTGAGCTCTTTACTAAAATTGATAAAAATAAGATATTTAAAAACTTTCAACTACTGGAACTATAAAGAAAAAGCATAATGTGTGATATTAGTGGAAGTTAGAGCTCATTCCTCCATCATGGCACCAGGCTTTTCATGAGTCTGAATGCAGAATTCTTAGATCATTTCGAATTTACAATCTTGGCAATGACATGACAGCTGGTGCACATGGCATATTAATTCAGCACACATCAATGCCAACTGTGTGCCCCATGGATCAACTCACCACCTTTTCTTCAACAAAGCAGCAGCTGTTTGGTTTTTAAATGTTCTGTTACAGGGGAAAGGGGTAATATTAGACATACTTATGGAAGCATAAAATCACGTATATAAGCATAAACTGATGTGACCGTTGTGATGGAATGAACTTGCATAATTAAATCATTCCAAATGATTATTTAACTCTTTACTTGTTAATTTTTAGCCCTTATAGTTTGAAAATGTAATTATAAACAAAATCTCCTCCTAACCCAGAAATCTTCACAAAAGTGGAAGAGAAAGAAAACTATTTTATTACATAAACGTTAAATTAGAATGCAATGCACGTCACACACATTTTACTAAGAGATTACAAGAGCAGAAAGAAATCTTATCAAGCAGAAACAAATCATTACATATATGCTTTCAAGACAAAGTATAACTAGTTCTCATGTCAGAGGACTTGGTGGCATGGTTTGTCATGCAGAATTCATTCTGAATTCATTTGGGTGACCATCTTGTTAGTTAATTGACTTTATCCAAAGGAAAAATAAATTTCTATTATCTTTATCACAAGAGGTAGTTTCGCAACTTGGAGCAAAGCATCCACCAAAGTTAGGTTTCTCCCCTCTCACTGAAACTAGGAGACAGGGATGCTATCTTCCTTAATGATTGCATTTCAAAGAGATCATTCCCAGGTCCTGGAGAAAGAATTCCTGGATCCTACCGCAGGCAAGAGGCTTACTTAGCTTTTAATAACTTACAAAGAGACAGAAAAATAACTTGTAAGTTTTCTAAAGTAAGTAAATACTCTAAGCAAAGGGAAGGAAGTCTCTTCCCTTATTATTTCCAACAGGGAAAACTAAGCATTTATTTTCTATGTGCCTTTAAACACAAAACTGGTGCATAATAAGTGTGCATTACACGTTTATTGTTGATTCCTATTGACATGTAATGAGTCACTTCCAAACTGATGGAGATAATACATGTAAAAGAATCATAATAAATAGAACAAAATATAGAAAGTGAATGATACTGCAAGAAAGCATAGATTATAATTGTCATCTACAATGAGATAATGAAGGATAACGTGTTTCCCTTATGAAGGGATTCAGTATGAGACTGACTTGTGCTGAAACCCCTTCAGTGTGACCTTGTATGTGTTGTTAAACCTTGTTAGCTTTGTCTCTTCACTTATAAAATGGTTATCTATTTCATTTAATCCAAGAAATATGTCATTGATTATGTGGCACCATTTTTATATACCATAAAAAGGAAAAATACCTGATATTATAATGTATGATGCCATTTATTGTGAGACCTATCATAATCTTTTTTTTTTTTTTTTGAGATAGAGTCTTGTCACCCAGGCTAGAGTGCAATGGCATGATCTCAGCTCACTACAACCTCCGCCTCCTGTGTTCAAGTGATTCTCCTGCCTCAGCCTCCTGAGTAGCTGGGATTACAGGTGCCGGCCACCATGCCCAGCTAATTTTTGTATTTCGTTAGTAGAGACTGGATTTCGCCATGTTGGCCAGGCTGGTCTCAAACTCCTGACCTTGTGATCTGCCTGTCTTGGCTTCCCAAAGTGCTAGGATTACAGACGTGAGCCACCACGCCCAGCCTCCACAATCTTAATGACAGTAAAATGTGAGAAAGTTGGGTGTCTCAGAATCAATTAAATATGCTTCATAGTGAAGTTTTGGAAATTAAATGTTATGATATATGAGAAGAGAGTAGCAGAGTACCTGGCACATAACAGATGTTCAATATACGTTATCAATTATTGGTGATAATGATAAAAATAGTTTGAACTTTTCTATTACAACAAAAATTCCCAGACTGGTCAAATAAACGAGGGCCCAGAAAAAATTTGCTTCTTATAAAACATCCATTTACAATAACTTGACAAACAATGGTTAAGTCTCAAAAAACCTTAAAACATTTCTTGTATATGTGTAATTATTTTCCCATTTTCATCTGTATTTTTATTTGGATGTTTTTGTCCTTGGTTAGAGCACTTCATGATTTATCTCCTTTGTTGTGCTGGTTTTAATGGCAAGTTTCTGAATTTATGCATTGGTTCTGCTAAAGACTTTCATTTGTTGGCTGCTTAGTTGATTTTCCAGTTCTGTAATTCCTGATTTTAAATTTACTGATTCCTTTTGTTTTGCTTGGCTTTGCATGTATATCTATCAATTTACTTATTTACATAATTTTCTCTTTGAGTTGAAGGTGTTTTACATATCTCTGCCCTTAGTAAGACGTTGAAGGTGAAAAAATTTTCTCTCAACCCAGTTTTAGCCATACCTCATATGTATTAATATAGAGTATGTTTTTTTTAAATGATTTTTAAAAGACTTTCTTTAGTTTGGGTTTTAATTGTTTCTTTGAATCTAGATTTATTTTCTGAGAAAGTATGTGTGCAATTTTCAAGATACACAGTTTTTTTTAAGTCATAGGATCTTTCCATTATCCTTATTAAATATATTCACCAGGCTATATCTGCATCTTAATAATTTAGGGCTCATTGTCCCTAGAACAGAGTGTATTCTTTTTCTGTGTAGATTCTGATTTTTATTATGGGAAACTCTTGTTGCTATGGATTGTTGAATACTTTGTCTAAAAGAAATTTAATAAATTCAACAAATAAATTGTTGAATGTTTTGGATCGCCTTTTTCTGTCATTCATATCTACTATTTTCTCTAATCACTTTTGCATAGATTTTTGTTGACATCTAATTAACATACTGCAAAATGCACAGATATTATGCCATCACTTTGTTGACTTTTAGTAAATGTATACACCATGTAACCATCACACAGAACAAGATACAGAATATTTCCATCACTCCAGATATTTTCCCTCTGCTCTCATCTAGCCAAGTCTCCACTTCCTCCCAAACAGGCACTTCCTGTTTTCTGTTTTCAGAGTTGAATTCCTTTGATATTTTTCATTGTTTGCATTACATATTGAGTGACTGTTTTTCAAACCAGTCTCCTATGTTCATGACGGGTATTTGTCCTCTATGAGTTTCACTTTGGGCTGCCTCTAAACAATCTTTCATGTTGATAATAATTTTATTCTTATGCTGTATTTCTTTTGAGTTCTACCAGCTTATTTCTATCTACTGCTTGTATTTTGGTTTTTAAACTCCTTTTTGCTCTGAGTCTCTTCTTCTGAAATTTTGTCACAAATCTACACTTTCTTTAATTTATTTCAAAGCAAGCAGGGTTCTTATTGAAGATTTCCAGCTTCCCAAAGAAATTCTTCTTTAGATGTATATTTTTTATTTTTCCTTTATTTATGTTTTTTCTTTTTTTCCATTATCTGTCTACACTTTCTATGTTAAGTATAACCATCTTTTAATAGAGGCAGTTCTATTCATACTAGCTATTGATAAAAAAGAAAAAAATAGGAACACTTGAGGTGGCATGTGTGCTCACTTCCCAGAATATCCTGGGATATTCTGGCATTCCTGACATTTCAATCCATTTCTGACATTTTTTTGACTGGCGGGTCACCTGTCCCAGAGTATTCCATAGACCAGACATTTCCAAATCTATTGTTTTGATTCCACTGGGAAGGAGGAGACTAACCTACTATATATGATTTAAATAAATAGGGATTTGGTTCCCTCAGATAACAAGAAGACTGGTAATGGACTGCTGCTAGTATTGGTGCAGTAACTCAACAATGTCATCATAGATTCAGGCTCTTTTGTGTGTTATGCTCCCCTCCCATCAGGTTTTGGCTTTTCTTTTCTATGTGTGCTGCCTCATAGTGATAAAATAGCATCACAGTTCCAGCAATCACACCTACTGCCAAAGCAGGAAAAGAAGGAAAGCATAAACCAAGAGGTTTCACTGGTATTATGTCAAGAAAACAAAGACTCTTACAAAATTTTCTTTATATCCTATCAGTCAAAAATAGTTTGAACTGGCAGCTCTGACCGCATGAAAGGTTAGAAATGTAAGTATATGGTATTTTCAACCTCCATTATGGGTAACAAACAACTGAGCAGGGGATTGAGATGTGTGGTTGGGTTAGAAAACCAGCTGTGTTTTCCAACTGCCTTTCTGTGGTAAGTATGACAGCAACTGTCCCAGATGAGAACCTTACATTACAGGCTTGCTGTGTGGTGAACTGCTGTATATCTGTCTCTGTTAGCAGTCTCTGGTGAGCTTTGATGGCTCTTCAGATTTTTAGTAACCATATGTATTTCTTATTTCTCTCATTAGCTGTCACATCACATTGTCTATTTTATTTATAGTTTTTTTCCAGACCTCAGGTTGCAGAAGGTTGAGCTAATCGTGTTCCTCAGTTGGAGACATAGTGTCATCAGTGGTTACACAAGTTTCCAGCATTGTAATTCATTTAACCCCTTATATACTTGTTCCCATTTCTATCCATCCCCTCCTCAGCAACCATTTTAATATGTTTAATAATTTTAATACGTATATTCTGTGAAAACTTTGTTATAGTTTGTGATATATGTATCTATAATATAGTATTATAAGTTCCCTTCTATTTCATTTATTATATGTATGTGTATATACAAAGTTGTATATATTTTCATTGACATCTCATTAACAGACTACAAAATGCACAGATTCTAGGTCTTCAGTTTGTTTCTTTTGACAAAGGTATACGCCATGTAACCATCACACAAAACAAGATACAGAGTATTTCCACCACTACAGAGATGTCCCTCATGCTCTCATCTAACCAAGTATCCTCTTCCTCCTTATTTGTAGTTTTTTTTTCCAGACCTCAGTTTGCAGAAGGTTCAGCTAATCACATTTCTCAGATGGAGACATATTATCATCAATAGTCGCACAAGGCCCCAGCATTGACTATATATACATACAGATATATGCATACATACAAATATGTGTGTGTGTGTATATATATATGTATATACATACACACACAAATATACATACATATGTACACACATACATTCAACAAAAGTCTCTGGTTTTTTGTTTGTTTTTTGAGACAGAGTCTCACACTGTCACCTGGGCTGGAGTGCAATGGCGCAATCTTGGCTCACTGCAACCTCCGCCTCCTGGGTTCAATTGTTTCTCCTGCTTCCACCTCCCGAGTAGCTGGGATTACAGGTGCCCACCACCACACCTGGGTGATTTTTTGTATTTTTAGTAGAGACGGAGTTTCACTATGTTGGCCAAGCTGGTCTCAAACTCCCGACCTCATGGTCTGCCCCCGTCGGCTTCCCAAAGTGCTGGGATTACAGGCGTGAGCCACCGCGCCCAGCCATAAGTCTCTGTTTTTAAGATCTACTCATGTTCTTTTGTGTCCACCAAGTCTACTGCTTCTCACTGCTGACCGCAATCCTGTGTTTGTACCCATCACGTTACCACTGCTGTAGCCTGCTTCCTCTTCTACCTATCCCAGTGATGTTGCCATGAACCCCTTGAAGTTGTCCCTTTACAGATCTGTGCATTAATTTGTGATATTTATCCAGGAGTGAAACTACTGGATTGTAGGGTATAATTGCCCTCAATACTGCCAGGTTTCTCCACAGAATGGCTTCAGCAATCAACGTTCGCACTAGCAGTGCCTGAGTCTTCCTACATCCTCACTTCTACTCCAACACTTGGCATTAGCCAGCATTCCAATGTTTCCCAGTCTAAAGGGGCAAAATGACTTATCACTGTTATTTATTCTGCATTCTATATTTTTACTGATACATGATTGCCCTTGATGTATTAAAAACATAAACCCTTAGATTGTCATTTACCTTGTGACATTTTTCCTGGTGAAGTTGCCTTTCAGACAGGTTTTTGGAATTGAAGTTTTGGAGCTTATTTCTAAATTTTTTGGAATTTAAAATTTTTTATGAGGTCAGATTAATTAATTTACTTGTCTACTTTCTTTATTTTTGTTGTCATGTGCTTAGAAAATCTTCTCATCCTTCTACGTACTATATTAAAGTTCTGTGAAATATGGTTCTAAGAAGTCTATAAACAGTGAAATTTTATCTTTTTGTAATTACCAGAGTGTACACAACACAGACAATATTTTCATTCCTCAACCTCACCATAGTTTTTCCTTCATCACCGGGGTTTAAGAGTGACCAAAATTGAGAAGAAAAAAAAAAAAGGAACTGGGCAAAGTTCAGAGATGAGGTAATGTCTGTCATACACATTCTTTTGTGATAAAATAACTGTCCTTTTCCACCTTGGGTCTGCTATTTTAAAATAACTGTACCTTTAGCCATGTCATGATGCCCTTCCTTGTAATTTCTCTAGGCGAAAGTTACAGTCCAAAATAAAAAATTTAATAGTTGTAAACCATTACGAGCTGAAGCAACTCCTATTCATCCCTTCCCTATCTCGTACAGCCATAAATATGAATCAAAATGGTTATTCATTATTTATTACATGATGGAGAGTCTTAGCAAAAACCAGTTGTATTAACAAATAATTTTCACCTATACCATACCATAACACTGGAGGTTATTATATAATTTACAATGTAGTTTTTTCTATTTAGGAAGGCTTCATCTCACATACATCTATAAACTCTTATTCTTTGTTCATTTCGGTGTGTTGTTTTCCTTCTGGGCTATTATTTGTAATGATCTTCTGTCTCTTGCCATCTCAGAGTATTTTGCAGACCAAAAGTTGTGCTTTGAGTGCCCTTATGAGTGAACTTTATTGGCATTTGTAGCTGACTAGAATCTCAAAGCAGAAACATACAAAACAACACAATAGCCTGCCAAAAGTTGCTTATGAGTCAAAGAATTTAATGATCCACCAAAGAAGTATATAACGCAAAAAATAACGGGTGCTTGGCCTTGATGGAATTTTTTATCACTTTAGTCAAATGAAGAACAATCTAGCCGTAAGATACAGTTTAAAATCACACATACTAATGATTATTTATGATTATTCTTGTAGCAGAAGATTGACATGTAGACTGAAAACACTGATTCAAATCCGAACTCTAAAATTTTAAGCCTCTTAAATATATAAAACTTTATGATTAATATTTTGGAGTATTTCCCTTAAATTGTTTCTCTGGAGTAGGAAGTGGTGTAGAAATTGTGAAGTGTTAAGCTCCACTCAAAGAAGTAAACACTTTACCCAAAATGTTTATCACACCCAACTAATGTATGTGTAATAAACCCTTGACTATTTCATAAATTCTTCATTAATCATCTCTTGATTCAGCCTTATTACAACATAACAAATCATATCTTATAATAAGTAGTTAGGCTGCTCTAAAAATAACTGAAGAATGTTTTGCCATTTCTTTCTATGGCACTGTCAGAGATTTAGCATCATTTTTCTTGTGATAATTTTAACATTGGGCAATTGTTAACCGGTATCAGGGAAATTCCAGATGCATCTGGTCAGCACTGGTAGAATCTTGCACACAATGTGCTGTTTAAATAAAACATGTCTTCACTTAACATCCAATAGTCATATGTATAAATAAAGAAGCTTAAGCCATGTAGATCATATTTAGCAAATAGAAGAAAAATTAAAATGAACTTTGATAAAAATAACACCTCATCCTATTTTGCAGTGCCTAGTAAAGTGAGACAACTTACCCTTCATTCCTAATCCACAAAGAAATGCTCACTGGCTCGAAATAATTGTCTCCTTAGATGAATAAATGCAGTATATGAGAAGTCTTCTTAACAGTAGAACGTGTAGGAGTGGAAGAAGACCAGCTCAGGTAGATTTAAAATTCCCCAATCCATAATTACAAAATATCACTTCCCTTTTATTATTTTAGGCTTTCCCAGCATGAAGTTAAGGTTTTCAAAGCAATAAAAAGCTGAAAATACTATATGTTGTGTTTTTTTTTTGGTAGTCCGTATCAAAATGCATATACCAACCATAGGCCAGAGAGAAGAAAACTTTCCCATATAGAATTGATAAAATTGGCTGATTCGGCCAGCACAGCAGCCTGTAATCCCAGCACTTTGGGAGGCCGAGGCAGGCAGATCACCTGAGGTCAGGAGTTCAAGAACAGCCTGGCCAACATGGTGAAATGCTGTCTCTACTAAAAATAAAAAATCAGCCAGGTGTGGTGGCACGCACCTGTAGTAGCTGCTACCGGGGAGGCTGAGGCAAGAGAATCGTTTGAACCCGGGAGGCGGAGGTTGAAGTGAACTGAGATTGCGCCACTGGACTCCAGCCTGGGTGACAGAGTGAGATTTTATCTCAAAAATAATAATAATAATAAATAAAATTTCCTATAAATTCCAGAATACTGGCTGTACTAGGAATGAAATCCATTCCTGACTAGCCTGCAGAGCTTTGAAGTTCTGGAATTAGAAATAAACTTGAAGCTCATTCTTGAGGCACAGATCTCTTCTAAATACACAGATCTCTCCCAAAGTTCTAACTTTCTGTTTTATAATAATTGATAATTAAAATTTGCTTCATAGTTGTAGCAAAAGCACTAGTTTTCATGAATGGTTATGCACAAAATTAACTATGGCCTTTTAAGAATCAATAATATGCTTGCCTATCTTCAATTAGGTAGGTGCTTGATCAGTGAGAAAAACTGTTATTCACGCAAGAGGTAAGTAAGGTGGAAACAAATTGCAGCACTAATTGGAATAGTCATCACTTAACTTATCTGGAAGGATAATTTTTTTTATTTTGTTGACATTTTACTGATTCAGCCTAGACGTTTTCTTTTTAATCATTCAAAAACTCAATAAATCACTAAATCCTATTTATTTTATCTTCTAAAATCTCTTAGCAGCATACCTTTTTTTCTGCTTCCAGAGCTAAAGCCTTCAGAGCTTTACCCTCTATTACCTTAACAATTACAACCATCTTTTGCTGCTTTGCTGGCCGCTGGTTTCTCCCTGGTCTGATGTATTTCTACACAACTGCCCAAGTCTAATTTGACCATGTGATTTCTCTGATTAAACTTCTCCTTTTCTATACCATATTTTGGATCAAGTTCAAATCTCTTTGCATGTCCTACAGGCCTATGCATTATCTGGCCTTGTCTGTCTTCCAAACTCATCTCTCTCCCAAGTAACACTACCACCTTTAAGCAGAGGATCAGAGGTTTAGGCCTATCAAAATGCTTACATTTCCCTAAGCATCTCTTCCAAGATGACTTCCCTTTCATGATGTTCCTTACTCTTCCTTGAGTCATCTCACACAGAGACAACATCTTATAGAAAAACATTGCAGAAATCTTCAAGAAGAATAACTAATGAGAATATTTTATTGCCAAGCACTTTGCACAATTTAATTCGATGAATAGTTAAAATAACCCTAGGAAGTAGGCTCTATCGTTACCATTTTACAGATAAGAAAACTGAAACTCTTCTATATGAGAAATGTGCTCAGCACCACACAGGTTGTAAGTGGTAGTGCCAAGTTACACACTCCAACAGTTTGAATCCAGCATATTCACGTGTTTCATTGCACTTCCATCCCCCTTTCTGATTTTTATATCAACACACAGAAGAGTCAGGAGCACTACAGTTGATGACTCTATCCTCTACTTGACTGTGATTCCTTCAGGGCAAGGACAATGTCTGTTTTATCTTCCCTGTATTCTCAACATACAATTTGGTCCTGATAATCAGGTATTTGAAAAAATGAAAAAAAGAATGGCTTATGAGTTATTCAACCTTTTCTTTTCCTAACTTTGTTTTTGGTTCATTAATTGTCCCATGAGTGTGGCCACCTAACTGACAAGCTAAAGAGCAGAGCAAATGTAAGTTTCAAATCAGTCCCGGTGGTACCTGTGTGATGCTCTATAAGAAGGCTTAGTGTGTAAAAAAATGTAAATGGATTTAACTAAATCCATTTAATTAAAATGTAAATGGATGTAGCTAAAGAGAGGTGAAGTTACTAGCCTAAGCTTACACAGCTAGTAAGTGACAGAGTTAGAATTTGGTAACAGGTCTGCTGGCTTCTCAGCCTTATGATATCCAAGTGAGCATCTATTGCAATGGATACTTGTGATGAGTATTTATATGTATTCTTGGAAGTCTCCTCTTTGTTATTATAATATTTGTTATTATAATAATATTCTTTGTTATTATAAATGTATACTTAAATTTGGCCTTTGCATGTTCTGTCTCCCCAACTAGATCTGAAACTCCTAGAAAGAAAAGACTGTCTAGATTCCTCTGTGTTTCTCACATTGCTTAAAACTATGGCACGCACCTGAAATGCTCAGTAAACATTTGTTGAATAAATGAACCAATTATTTAATTGATTGAAGTTTATTATAGCCTGATTCTTTTAGAGTAGTTATATTTGAATAAGAAAATGCATATTTATGTCAGGAAGCTATTCTGATCCTTCTTTCTTGAAGAATCCAACACTCACCTCTTCCCTCATATAATCATGATTTCATCCCTTTACATTTTGGGGATTATATATTAACTTTATGCTAGATTTCAAAAATCTGACTTAGAAGTTGTCACTAAGATGGATGATAGTACTAAGAATTTGGGAGCCAAGTACCCATTGCAACAGATGTTCAATTGGACATCACAAGGCTGAGAAGCCAGTGGACCTGCTACTAAATTCCAACTCTATCACTTACTAGCTGTGTGAGCTCTCAAAGAGCTGGGATTATAGGCAAGTGTCACCACACCCAGTTAATTTTTATATTTTTAGTAGACACAGGGTTTTGCCATGTTGGCGCAACTGGTCTCAAACTCCTGGCCTCAAGTGATCCACCTGCCTTGGCTTCCCAAAGTACTGGGATTACAGGTGTGACTTACCATGCCCAGGCCGAAACTGAGGTTTCTTACCAACTCTGACAATAACAAGATATGTGACCTTCAATAAGTAAGTTCACTCTCTGAGGTTCACTTGGTTTTCTTTAAACAGGACTGATATGACTAAGTCACCTGTCGAAAGGAAGGCTGGTGAATCAATAACTTTTCTTAGTCTCATCTAGCTATAAAACTCTTTACATAAATTTGAATCTTCTTCCAATCAAAGGCTAGCCTAGGAAGACTACATATGGAGAATCCATGGGTCAGTATATTTATCCATTTATTTGTTCAACAAATATTCATTAGTCACCTATCATGTGCCATCTAGTGTTATAATCACTGAGTAATGAACAATAAATAAGACAGATAACTTTCCCACATTAATGGAACTTACAGACCTTCAGGGGATAATAAACACATATCTATACAATATCAGTTGGTAAGTACTGGTTAGCGGTAAGTATGGACAGCCTGGTCTAGAAAAGCCTCCTGGAGAGAATGGCATTTGCATAGAGACCTGCATGATGGGAGAAAGTAAACCACATAGTAAGTGGGCAAAGAGCATCCCAGGTGGGATGAACAAGTGCAGAATCCCTGAGGTAAGAGTAGCTTGGAGTATTTGATGAACAGCAAGTCAAAGGGTCTGGAGAAGACTGAGTGACAGCAAGAATTATTGGACATGAGATCAGAGAAGAAGCAGGACCAGATCATGTAGGGCCATAAAGGCCAAAGTGAGGTTTTTTTTCTTTTATTTTCATTACAAGAAGCAGGCTTTGGAGATAAATTCCTTATATTTTGAGGATCATTGTGATGCTGTGTGAGGAATAGATGGTGCACCACCCATTTATCAATAATTCCAAATTTTCTCACTCCTATTTTCACTCATAAAAGTCCTTCATTGAAATAAACCTAGCATCAGGTGGGAAGTCTGGGCTTTTTACTGTGGATGGACGTTTACTAATGACATCTCCATAGAGTGGGTGCCAGATGGAGACCTGAAACAGGGAATGAACCAGCTCCACGGAGAAACCCCTGGAGGGAGTCCAGACACAGGGTAGATAAAACCTTTTCAGAGTTGGAAAGACTCGGAGGGTTTCAGATGCAAAACTGAGGCTAGCACGCCTGGAGCTGAGTGAACAAGAGAAGGATGGTGCTGAGGTTAGCTAAGAGACAGTCATCAGCCCGTGCCGAGCCTCCAAGCCATACAGAGTTTGAGTTTTATTCAAAAAGCAATGGGAAGTCCTTTAGCAAAGGACTTGTAAGCAAGAAAATGATCTGATTCTTGTAAGCAAGAAAATGATCTGATTTTACAATTTTTAAATCTTTCTAGTTATGCTGGATGTGGATATCAAAAAATTACTGTTATTAATCAAGAATTTGGGACTACTGTCTTGCACAAGTGATCTGGGAGATATTGACATTTTCTCACACTCCAGGTCCAGTCCTGTTAATACTACTTGCTTTATATTTTACAAATCTAGTACTTCGTATACAACCCTGCTGCTGCTGCTGCCTTGGCCCAGGGCATCAGTATCTGTCCAGTTGATTATTCTAATAGGTTTCAAAGTGGTTTACCCTAGAGGGCAATTCTTATCATGCCACATCTTTCCTTAAAATACTTTAATGTGTCTCTAATTCTTAAAGTAAAAGTAAATCCCAGTTGGCCTGGACACTCTAAGTTTACAACTTTTCTCCCAGAGTAATTAATAGCACCAACTCTCATTCTTCAAAGTTTCCTAGTTTTGCAACTTATACAGTGACTCTCAGGCATTTAGTTTCAAATTTACACTCCAGCAAGTTAGAGAAATCCCTCTTAGACCTATATTCCTCCACCCTTGATTGCCCCCATCCTTCACTCTATGTATTTTTTACATACTTACATATTTGCAGTATTTTTAAAGTATACAACACAGTGCCTTCATTGTCTTTTCTCTTGGTTTGTATATACTTCCCCCGCTATTTCTTCCCACAGCTAGCTCTGTATGATCTTCAAATTTCAGAACAGGTTCCACATCCTTCTAGAATACTTTCCTGCCCTAAGTTTAAGTTATGTGCCTCTACCTGCAATACCATAGTATTTTTTATTTCCAATAACTAACACAAAGCCAGGAAATGTTTGTTGAGGGTTGGAAGGCAGGAAGGCAGAGAGAGAGTCAGAAAGGCAAGGAACAGATAGGAGAGAAAGAGGGAAAGAGGGAAAGAGGAAAAGAGGGAAGGAGGGAAGGAAGGAAGGAAGGAAGGAGGGAAGGAGGGAAAGAGGGAAGGAGGAAAGGAAGGAAGGAAGGAGGGAAGGAGGGAAAGAGGGAAGGAGGGAAGGAAGGAAGGAAAGAGGGAAGGAGGGAAGGAAGGAAGGAAAGAGGGAAGGAGGGAAGGAAGGAAAGAGGGAAGGAGGGAAGGAGGGAAGGAAGGAAGGAGGGAAGGAGGGAAAGAGGGAAGGAGGGAAGGAAGGAAAGAGGGAAGGAGGGAGGGAAAGAAGGAAGGAGGGAAGGAGAGAAGGAGGGAAGGAAGGAAAGAAGGAAGGAAAGAAGGAAGGAAGGAGGGAGGGAAAGGAGGGATGGAGGGAGGGAAGGAAGGAGGGAGGGAGGAAAGGAGGGAGGAAGGGAGGATTTATCTCGCATATGAAAGGTATTTAATAAATTTTGACTAACATCAACATACAATCTTTAACCTAATTACCATATTCATTATAAGAATGATGATTAATTTCTAGTCCAAAACAATCTATTTTATGACTGATATTTTTTCTTAGAGTCCTCTAATACAATTGATGAGATCAGTTCCATTTATTTTACTGGTCAGAAACTAAGATTCTCACCCCTTCGAATTGCTTTTAAACAGCACTTTTGCATCATCATTGGATTAAAACTAAGGTTTACCAAGGATGCAGCTATGAGTTCATATTTTTAATATTCTGATGGATGACAACTGATTATAAGCTGCAGTTCCTCAATTTGTATTATCACAGATACTTCATTCATAGGCCTTTTAGTCAAATCTCATTTCCCAAGGATAGCTAAATTTAATTATTAGGTTTGTGCAGTTCAAGTTAAAGGATGGATATTTCATATCAGAGAAGAGCTACTGGCCTGTACTATGTCAAATAGTAACGGAAATGAAAAATGGCCAAAATGAGGCTAAAGGTTTCTGGGACATTGTGCTGATTACTTTGCCTTTCCCCTATACTTCAAGGTTCATTCTCTGCCTTTCTCTCCGCTGCGCTTTCACTGGGATTCTAAAATTGATGGACTCCATTTACCAGGCTTCCCTGACCAAAAGCTTCCAGTTGGTTTGGACACTGGAGCCCCAGGCGGGCCGGCAATCCAAAGGCAGGAAGACAGAGACTACAGGTTTTCTTCTCTGCTCATTTTCTGCTTCCTTGCCATGTCTCTGGCTGCTGTAGCTATGACTCTCTATGTCTATAGGCTCCGCCTGCAGCCACTCTTCCATAGGTTCAGCTCCCACTGGGGCGAGATAATTCATTTTTCTTCCCTTGTCCATTTGATTTTAGGGTGACAGTTGTTTTCTTCTACTTGTCATCTCTGGGTGGCTCACCATCCCTATTTCTCTCCTTATCCCTACCTAGTATATGTAACTCTTTCATTACAGTCTCTTTGGGGTGAACTCTGTTTCCTGACAGAATCCTGATTTAAAGGGACACCATGTCTTCATTTGTGCTAATAATCAAAACTTAATAATTAAGATTCACAACATCCTTAACACAGAAATTAATTAGGTGAGATTCTGTCCAGGAGCAAGTAATAAAATGCTGTGCTAAAAAGGCTTAAATGAATCAGTTTATTCACTTAATATAACAAGAAGTCTGGAGGTATATGGCTACTGATATTAATTTTGGACTCTATGATGTAAGTTCTGACATATCTTTGGCTCACTGAGTCTTTATTTCAGGATCACATGATGACTTTGCTACCTCCATCTGTCACACCTTTATTCAATCAGGAAAGGAGAGAAGAGAGGTCATAGCAACTATATCTATCCATCTTAGTAAGAATTTAGTTTTCGGGTTGGGTGTTCAAGCCTGTAATCTCAGCACTTTGGGAGGCCGAGCTGGCTGGATCATCTGAGGTCAGCAGTTCAAGACCAGCCTGGCAAACATGGTGAAACCCTGTCTCTACTAAAAATACAAAAATTAGCCAGGCATGGTGGTGTGTGCCTGTAATCCCAACTACTTGGGAGGCTGAAGCAGGAGAATCACTTGAACCCGGGAGGTGGAGGTTGCAGTGAGACAAGATCATGCCATTGCACTCCAGCCTGGGCAGAAAAAAGCAAAACTTTGTCTCAAAAAAAAAAAAAAAAGAATTAGTTTTCTGGAGGCTACTCTCACAGACCTATGCTTAGCATCTGTTATAAGGTTAATTGTGTCCTCTTAAAAATATTATGTTGAAACCCTAACTCCCCGTATGGGATGTAACTGTATTTAAAGATAGAGGTGGTAAAGAGGTAATTAAGGTTAAATAAAGTCATCTGGGCTGGCCTTCATTCAATTGAGCTGTATTCTTTAAAAAGAGGAAATTTGGACACACACACACACACATACGAGACATCAGAGATATTCACACACATAGGAAAGACTGTGAAGGGATACAGGTAGTTTCCTCTACAGGTAAAAGGCAGCCTTCTGCAAGTTAAGGAGAGAGGCTTCAAAATAATAAAAAATAATAAACCAACTCTACTGACACTTTGATTTTGGATTTCCAGCCTCCAGAATTATGAGAAAATAAATTTATGTCATTAAAGGAAACTGTGTGTGGTATTTTGTTATGACAGTCCTAACAAATTAATAAAGCATCTTATTGGTCAGAATGTTTTCAGACATCCTGGCTGTCAGGAAGACTGGGGAAATATTTAGATTTCCAGCTCTTTAAAGGAAGGACAGCAAGAAGGCAGTTGAGGTTGAGCAGCCATATCACAATATTTGTTTCAGAAAATGTTCTTATGATGTCATTTTCACTGAATTGAAACATTTTATTGAGATAAACAAATCTCACCACTGATGTTAACAATAATAAAGCTTTTATTTTACGGACTGCTTTATTCCTTCAAACAAAATAGATCCTTCAGACCAAAGTGATAGAGGAAGGGAGTTGACCATTTGTGAAAGAAGGGCATAAACAGGATTTGATATGTTTGCTATCAATGGTATATCAGTCCATTCTCATACTGCAATAAAGAAATGCCTGAGACTGGGTGATGTATAAAGAAAAGAGCTACATCGGCTCACAGTTCTGCTGTACAATGGCACAGCGGCATCTCCTTGGCTTCTGGAGAGGCCTCGGAAACTTACAATCATGGCGGAAGGCTAAGGGGGAGCAGACACCAGTCACATCACATGACCAGAGCAGGAGGAAGATTGAGATGAGGGAGGTCCTGCACACTTCTAAACAACCAGATCTTGTGATAACTCACTCACTCATTATTGTGACAACAGTGCCAAGGGGGATGGTGCTAAACCATTTATGAGAAACTGACCCATGATCCAATCACCTCCCACCAGGCCCCATGTCCAGCACTGGGGATTGCATTTCAGTGAGCACTACAGATCCATATCATATCAAATGAAGAGACATGTATTATAGTAGCTCTCACCATGATTCCTTTTAGAAAAATACAGCAATAGGCAACAGAAAAGTTGGCCAAGGGTCACTGCATGAACAAGTGAGAGGAATATGTAACACGCCTGGGAGTGAGGAGAAGCAAAAAGACAATAAAGCAGCATAATGAGAAAATAAATACAGGATCAATGTTATGAAGGAAGGTTGGACACCAGGCCAGTGAAGTAATCAATGCCCATTGAGAAAGTATAGTAGTTGAACAACCAACAGAAGGAGATTGAAAAAGTCTAATATATCCTCTAAAAAATTTTAAATATAGACAATAATTTCCTTTACAAATTTATTTGAAGGTGGAATGACATTTAAAGAAAGGGGTTCTGTTTTGTATTTTTGTTAGCACAAGGGTAAGGAAATACCATTGCAAGAGTCATAGAATCAGACAAAAATTTAGTAAAGACAGGAAATAAGAATTATAAGCGATCACAAGAATATAAGCATTTATCTTAGAGAAAGTTTTGAACTTCAACAGTGTGATAGCCAGAATAACAGTTTCCAAAATTATCCACATCCTAACCCCTGGAACCTGTGAAAATGTTAGGTTACACGAAAAGGAAGAATTAAAATTGCAGTTAGAATTAAGGTTCCTAATCAGCTGAAATTAAGATAAGAGATTGTCTTGGATTATCCAAATGAGGTCACTGTAATCACAAATTTTTTAAGAGTAGAGGAGGAGGCAGAAAAGGCAGTGACAGTAACGCAATGGTAGAAGAATTCAACCTGCACTCTGGCTTTTGAAGATGGAGGAAGTGGCCACAAGCCCTCTAGTAGCTGGAAAAGTTAGAAATGGACTCCCCCACTTGAGCCTCCAAGAGAAAATGTAGCCCTACATTTCTTACAGAAGTCTGACAGGGTTGAACTAGGTTAAAATCAAGCTGCTTATTTTATAGTTACAGAACTGTAACATAAAAATATTCTGTTGTTTTAAGCTACTTAGTTTGTAGTAATTTGTTTCAGCAGCAAAAGAAAACTTATACACACAGCTTAAAGTGTGGAAATTCAGAGTACTGCATTTTTATCTGTATCATCCTTTCTTAACCAGTGGTTGAGTAGCCTCTCTTCCACAACTGCAGCTCTCACTGGGTTCTGGTAACACCAGTAGGGCCTTTGCCCATTTCAGCTCTAAGGGTGTCCAGCTCTGAGAGCTCCAGCTGTTGCTGTCCCTGGGAGCTTCACCATCCCTTATTGATTCCCTAAATCATGCCCATGACTTTGTAAATAGTCCCTTCATTAATTTCTCTTTAGATAAGTCTTAAATGGATCAGCTCTTTCCCCCAGAGACCCAAACTAATATTCTTGGCCTCTTTGTCAGAAATGTCTCCTAAAAGATATTCAACAACACATCTACAGATGCCTGACTTTTGCCTTTCTGAGGCTAAAACAAGCATCTCACTTGAGAAAAATCACAACTTGCTTAACTTTTACATAGAGAGAGGATATTATCTGGGGTTTTTATTGAGAGTCACACTAAATAAGATTGGCAATTCAGTATACAAGTAGAAGAGAAAATCTGTTTACAGATTTCTGAGGGCTCAAGAAAGTATGCCTTAAGAAGAAAAAAATTCCCTATCAGTGAATGGGGGTCACAGTTTTTTAACTAGCAACTTCTAAACCCCTATTCTAGAACAAAGTTTTAATCAGTCCATGGAAAACTAAAATATGCTTAATTAAATTCATTGGTGATCTATTGGTTTGTCTTTGAAGTTCAAAGTTTTTTTAGATCTAACTTCAATTCAATTATAATTAATTTTTATTCAAGAAACCAATATTGAGTAATTTATTTATTTGTCTTTGCTACATATAATCTCTGGTACCAGGTTTGCAGATCATTCTGAATTTGGAAATAATGGGTTTTACTTAAGAGATCTATGGAACTAAGCAAGTAGAATTCAGCAATGTATAAAAAGAATTAAAACTACGACCAAGTAGAATTAATTCCAAGTTCCCCAAAGTCTGGTTCAACATTTGAAAATTAATTAATCTAACTCACCATATCAACAAAGAAGAAAAATCAGATGATCATATTAATTGATGCATAAAAAGCATTTGACAAAATCCAACAATGATTCACAATTTAAAAACTCTCAAGCTAGAAATATAGGGGAGTTTCTAAAACTTGATAAAGAACACCTACAAAAAACTTACAAATAATATCATTTTCGATCATGAGAAACTAGATCCTGTTCTCCTAAGATTGGAAACAAGGCAAGGATGTCCCTTTCACTACTACTATTCAACACCATAGGCAAAGTCCTAACACAGGTAATAAGACAAGAAACAAAATAACAGGTATACAGATTAGAAAGAATAATATTGTTTTCATTTGTTTGTTTTTGCAAATGACGTGATTGCCTATGTAGAAAATCCCAGTGAATCAACAACAACAAACCTGTAACTAATAAGCAATTAAAACAGAGCTGCAGGATACATCAATTGCTTTTCTATATGCCAACAATGGAAAATTTAAATTTGAAATAAAAAACACAATACCATTTATATCAGCACTCAAAGAAGAAGCACTTAGGAATAAATCTAATAAAACGTGTATAGAATCAATAGAATAAAGATCCAGAATAGTCAACATGATACCGAAGAGGAAAAGAACAAAATGGGAGAACTGTACCATGTGAATTACTATAAAGCTACAATAATCAATACAGCATGGTTGGGTGGAAAAGCCTAGACATATCAATGGAAGATAAGGAGCCCAGAAATAGACTAACACGAATATACCCAACTGATCTTTGACAAAAGAGCAAAGAGAATTCAACAGGGAAGGGATAATCATTTCAACACATAGTGCTGTGACAACTGTATAGCTCTGTGCAAAAAAATAAATCTAGACATGATTGTGAATTTTGATGAGGGTAAAACAAAAACAGCTAGTGAGTGACAAGCCCTGTTAATACTGTACACATCTATGAATCTTATATGACTGTAGCTCCTATTAATACTATTGTTATCCATTTCAGAATTAATATGGTTTTAGGCCTTTGAAAGATGACATGTTATCTTAGAATTAACAACATTGTGATATAGTTGATGATATCTAAGTTAAATCATTTAATGAATCTTCAGAACTGGGAAAATTGCTTAATGTCACTGAGTAATGTTTCCTCATCTAAAATGGAAATAAAAATACTGTCTTCCATTTCTGACATGGCCATGAAAATCTAATTAAACATGGCACGTGAGATAACAACCACAAAATAGGCATCTGTTTGAATTAGGTTAACCTCAAGAAATAGCAATACGAATTTAAAACTAACAGACTTGGGAAATATCATCAGTGATACATCCACTGTACCCCTAAGAACGACACATATAAAATAGCATTTGAGAAATATTTCTTAGCATACAGAACTTGGTAAAGTTTTATTTTCCCTTACAAAATAACACCTTTCCTCTTAAGCAATATTTTCTCATATATAATTAGATTATGATTCAGAAATTTTTACAGTTTTTGGTGCCACCTCCATGGAAGTAGACAGCAAACAGTTTGTCTGTCTCTTGACATTGAGTTTGACCATATGACTTACTCAGGCAATGGAATGTCTTAAAAGTGCCAAAGGCTTAAAAGTGCCTGTGATATTGGGCCTGTCTGCTTGACCCTTGCATTGCCATGAGAACATCATCTGGCTTAGCCCACATGTCCAAGGAGGCTGAGAAACACTGGAGCATTTTCTGTTTCATACCTGCAGCTTGAAACAGAAAATAACAGAAATAATACCACTTTAGCTCAGTTGAGGTTAACAGAATTGCTTAAGCTCACCCACAGATACATAAGTAAACACCATGAGCCACCAATATGTTATGGTTTTTTCAATGCTATTATATTTCAATGTTTTGGCAATAGCTACCTAAAATACCATGTGTGTCATTTTAATTTTTTGTCTTCTAGAAGCTCAGAAATTTGAAGCTAAGTTGTGTCTTTAAATTGTCTGTATATTTGGGCATTTATTTTATAGGATTTCAAGTTTTAAATTTTATATGCACTTCTACTTGTTCAGATTCTGTATTTCTATTTATAATTTACCACTGTTTTGTTGCTTATGTTTTCTTCTAAGCTTCTCACATGCTTTTGGGAATAAGACAGTATTCATGTAAAATGTTGAGTATGTGCCTGGAATTATAAATACGGGTAAAATGTCTTCCATATTCTTTAGGATTTTATAGTCTTACAAAAGAGATAGACATCTAACAATAGATATAATGATATCATATAAAACATACAACAATATAATATAATAGCAATAGATATAATAGAGTATAATATGCATACAAATGTATATAGAAAGTATTTTGGTCAAGCATAGGAAAAAGCCACCAATCATGCCAAGGACTGATAAAATCAGACCAGGAAGTCATCACCAAGTAATATTTGAGCTTGATTTTGAAATATAAGAATTTCATTAAAGCTGGAATTAGAAAGCATTTTTTTTCAGGTAACATGAAATAATTTGATTACAACTATAGTTTGTAGTGTGAAGCAAGAAGAGACAAAAAAATTATATGAACATTTGTCTACTGTGCAGAAATGAGTATCACATCTAAGGGAAAATGGATAATGTCAACAGAGACATGGAAACTATAAAGAAAAAAATGGAAAATAAATGCTAAAAAAAATGAAGATTCACTCATACAGGCTCATCATTAGACTCAATGTAGACAAAGAAAGAATCAGTGAATTTGAAGATAGGTCATAAGAAACTTCCCAAACTGAAACACAAAGAGAAAAAAAAAGAGTAAAAAAGAAATACAGAATAAAACATTCAACAGTGGCTCATGCCTATAATTCCAGCACTTTGGGAGGAGGCTGAGGCAGGAGGATCACTTGCGGTCAGGAGTTTGAGACCATGCTGGCCAATGTGGTAAAACGGCGTCTCTACTAAAAATACAAAAATTAGCCAGGCATGGTGGCAGGCGCCTGTAATCCCAGCTACTTGGGAAGCTGAGGCAGGACAATTCCTTGAACCCAGGAGGCAGAGGGTGTAGTGAGCTGAGATCACATCACTGCACTTCACTCTGGGCAACAGAGAGACTCTGTCTCAAAAAAAAAAAAAAAAAAAAAAAAAAAATTCAAGAACCATGGAACACTATTAAAAAGTATAGCATATCTGAAGGCAACAGGGACTCATTAAGGTTTTAATCAATGGAATATCATCCCAATGGCTTTATAAGTGTTTTAAAATTCACTCAATAAGAAGATATGAAAGAGACTGTCATTCCTACATTAGATATTTAATATACATTTATTCACATATAAACATACATTAGATATCTAATGTACATTTAATCACATATGAACACACATAAAAAGCCAGATGTTTTTGTGATAATAAACAACCAAAAAATTCATGTTTAAATAAAAATTAATGATGGTAACAGTAATATAGGCTTTAGCTATGCTTTTGTATGAAACAGATTGAAGGAACAAACCTAAAAGATTCCTTTTCTTTAATTTTCAGAATTAAAATTTAGATTTTTCAGGTTAGGCACAACATATTGAGTTCTATTCTTGAAAATTTTCACAGAGTTTCACAAAATGCCTGAGTCTAGAACTAGTGAAAAAAAAGAGAATAAAAAATCATATGTTTGGTTTGAAGCTTTTTTGGCAGATTCTTTCCCATTTGTTTTTTTACATCCTCGGTAATAACTCATTATTCATTGATAACGAAGATCAGTCAGGTTTAGTTATAAATGAAAATTGACAAATGGGATGGAACGGGCTTCCCTAGGCTGCTCTTCTTTTCTTTGATCCCACTGTCAGTATGTATTTCTAGACAGTAGTGATAAGAATATTAGTCTTCATATTTCACCACTCAGTATCTCTTCACATATCTGCATCCAGTGTCTTGGAAATAACTTCAACACATTGTAATTATAATACATTGACCTGAGCCTTTTTCATTCCTGAAGGGAGGGAGGGGCTGACAAGGGGCTAACTAAAACCTGGTACTAGGCATAAGTTTTGAGAGGTAAAATAGAGGGGAGCATCCTCCCAGAGTGGAAAATTAATCACAAGGGATATCTTGCAGGATTAAAAAGGGAAATTAAACCACTCCAAGTTCAAGAGCCAGAGTGAGAAGCAACGACAATGTAGCTACCTGAGAATAGGGCAGAGCATCAAAGACAGAGGCAAGGAGAGTCCAGGGTAAATTCCTGGAAAGAATCATGTATTCATCCATTCTTGCATTGTTATAAAGAAACACCTGAGATTGGGTAATTTATAAAGAAAAGAGGTTGAATGGACTCACAGTTCTGCAGTCTGTTCAGGAAGTATAGCAGCTTCTGCTTCTGGGGAGGCCTCAGGAAGCTTCCAATCATGGCAGAAGGCACAGAGGGAACAGCCATCCTACATGGCGGGAGCAGAAGCAAGACAGAGTGAGCCGGGAGGTGCCACACACTTTCAATGACCAGATCTCATGAGAACTCACTCACTATTGGCGAGGACAGAACCGACCAAGGAGATGGTACTAAATCATTCACAGGAAAGCTGCCCCATGATCCAGTCACCTTCCATTAAGCCCCACAGTCAACATTAGGGATTACAATATGACATTGATTTGGTGGCGACACAAATCCAAACTAAATCAAATCATAACCACTACTGGCATTTTTATAGGTATGGTAGATGCATGAGGATGTTGAACTGGCTTCCAGCATGAGAGCAAAATTCTATCTATTTTAGCATAATCTAAAACTTATTCTACACATTCTTGGTGATGACTGCGACCTACAGCAGTCTTCTTACCTTCTTGGCACTGGAAACATGCGATCATACCATTTTCAGCCAAGTGGGAATCAGCACAAAATAGGTCTACTTTAAGCCAAGATCTTTAGTTATCAGGGGTTTCAGGGTAACAGGGGACTTTGACCTCTGAACCATTTTTTGGTGGGTTACCTTGGATCGATCCTGCCAAACAAATGAATATGAGCTCATATATATTTGAAGGTGCATATTTCAAAATGCTGTAATTTTGAAGAGGTGGGAATCTAAAAACTAACCTAATGATGTATGCTAAAAAGGTGAGATTAAATAAAAAGTTCAACTGTGCAACTCATCCATAGTTACAACCCATAAACACACGGAAATGTCGTGCGTAGCTTGGCTGCCAATAGCAATCAATTTGACTGGGTGACCAACACTGGTTTCCAAGCTGCTCTGTAGGCCCTGCAGGATGAATGTTAGTAAGTTTTCACTAACAGTGACCTCTCTCAACCCCCTACAGTGATAAAACAGTCCTGACACATCAAGGAATTTTGGAGTTTCAGAATGAAGCTTGAGAGTCTTCCCACAACTATCTGCCAAAGATGGGGCAAATCCAAGATCTCATTAGTTAAACTCCTCAAGGTGAACAAACAGATGGTAGATAACATATGTCTTTCCAACCTCCCTCAGAATGACATAGGTCTATTCCCTCTGGTACACAGGGACAAATTCTCTTTCCATATTTTCCGATTCCAAACTTGATTCTAAAATGTCTTTGCCCACTTTTCTTAATTTGGATTTCTTCTAACCCCTCAACACACACGTTTACTCACGCATCCTCTCTATTCCCAGGGTAATATTTTATGTAGTTCTTGACACTGGTAACTTTGCACAAGAGCTTTAGTTTATCATGCAGTTATGAGCAAACAAGTCAGGGGAAGTTAAGAATTATTTTTAATTTTAGGGAATCCTTAGGGAAAGGAACTTTATAAATATCTTATTAGGTTCCCACTACTCTTAAATTTATTTGATAATCGTTTAACTTTTTACTGGAGTAGTCTATTAGCAAATCCTTCACAGTTTTCAAGATCACATTTTAAACTTGAAATTTATTATGTTCTTGAAATTCAATGCTCTTTTTCAAAAATGTTTCTATAATCAACATATTAGCTCCATCTTTTGTTGCAATCAAACACTATTATTTTTCATTATTTTTCAACCTATCTGCTCTTTCTGTAAGGTCAGATTTTCCTAGTTGAAATGAAAGGAAAACTGAACTTGGAGTAAAAACATCTGAGTATAGATACTAACTCTGTTGTTTTATATTTATGTGACCTTGTGAAATAATTTGAATGCTTGATTGCTTTAGATTGAGCTTCCTCATCTCCAGATGAGAATATGAAAACTTACATAGCTTATAGAATTTTTGTAAAAATTAAATTGGGTAATACAAGTGAAAGTTCTTGGCAGGTATTGGGTGCTCAATAAATATTTTACATTATTCAATTGTGTGCCCTCCTTGCCTGTAACCTTGCTTCCATGTTTAGAGCCATTATAATGTTAATGTGCTTGCTCAGATAAGACTGAACTGAGCAATACATTCATTAAGGCATTCATATTTTCTCAGGGAACAAATCCAAAACTATTCTTCAAAACTGTGATTTTTCTACAGGTCTAATGATTGCTTAGGATAATGGTAAAATTTTAAACAAAGTCTTTCCAAAGGACAATTATTATTTTTTTTTGATACGGAGTCTCGCTCTGTCACCCAGGCTGGAGTGCAGTGGTGGGATCTTGCTCACTGAAACCGCCTCCTCCTGGGTTTGAGTGATTCTCCTGCCTCAGCTTCCTGAGTAGCTGGAACTACAGGTGCCCACCACCATGCCAGGCTTTTTATATTTTTAGTAGAGATGGGGTTTCATCCTATTGGCCAGGCTGGTCACAAACTCCTGATCTTGTGATCCGCCTGCCTTAGCCTCTCAAAGTGCAACAATTATTCTTTTCAAAGGAAGGACCTTAAAAAGAACCTATCTGCTATTTACTATCTAGCTACTCTTTGTTGACCAGCACTCTCTCTTCTTAACCCATCACACTCCCCACTCCTCCTCCCTTCTACTTCCATTCCCCAGCTCACATTTCTTCTACCTCCACAGTCCATAGATCCTCAAATGGAACTTTATGAATTTCAAAATCCAAGATCTCAGCAAATGCCAGCTTGTACCCATAGCCCTTTGCAACGCTAAGTGCCGTCTGCAAGTGACCAGCATTATCATCAACTTGAAGCTCACTAGAAACGCAGAATCACAGATCTCTAGAATTAGAATCTACAGTTTCATAAGATTCTCAGGTGATTCTTATGTACACTTAAGTTTGAGAAATATATCCAATAGTTCTCAACTCTGGTTGCATGTTGGAAATCACTTAGCGAACTTTACAAATGTTATATGTGTCTACTCCTAGCTTCCACGGAAGATTCTGATTTAACTGGCATAATGTGAGGCCTGAGCATCAGTGGTTTTTAAAAGTTCCCAAGTGATTCTAATGTGTTGTCCTCTTTGAAAGTCTCTCTCCTGCCTCAGGTGTGCTTTACAAATGCTTAGAAATACCTCAGCTCCCTTATCAATAAGTATTTAAATATTTAAACAGCTTTATTCATTTAGCAACATCAAAAAGGCTGAACAAAGAGATGCTAGAAACCCTGCCTGCATTATCACTTAACTGCATGTGAGCATACAATTATCTTAAAAAACAGATAAAAATTTTAAAAGTTCACATGGACACACATATTTTGTTCTGCATATTTGTGTAGTAAAACCTAGGTCTCCAGACTCACATACCTCCTACTGCCATTTTTACAAAGTAAATACAAGTTGTATTATAGGACACACGGGATTCCAAATGAAAAGTGTAAGCCTCTCTTCTCCAACCAATCTATCTTCCCAAAGGTAATAACTATTAATGTTAACTTTCATCTTCTAGAAAAAAATTATGCCACATAGATTCTGTTTTATTTTCACAGACCCAAATCACATTCCACATTCTGTTCTTTATATTACCCTTTTCATTGACTCTATCTTAGAAATCCTTCATTTTCGGTATATTTCTTCTCAATGACATGTTTTTCACTTCTTTGCTGATTGAAGTTCCAGTTGAATACAGGTCTTTTTGTTTCTTCCTTAATGATTGTTGCTCATTTTTCTACATTACAATATTAAATGATTGGCCTTATACATATATTGGCGCAATTTACTGAGAATATCTATAAAGTGTGTTTTAGTGTTATAATTCTTGGAACAAAAGGTACAAGAAATTTAAATGTATACAAGTGTTGTCAAATTGACACTAAGGAGGTACACATGTACTTTGTCAGCACCAATATATGCTTTTGCATAATTTTGTTCTCACCAGTTCAAGATATTACTGAACTTTTTGTTTGATTTTTGTCAATATGACAGATAAGAAATGAAATGCTATAGTTGTTTCATTCATTACATTTCATGATGTATGAAGCAGTCTAACATCTTTTCATATGTTTTTTGCTTGTCTGCTTTTTTTGTAAACTATACCCCTTTATGATTTTTATGTTCAACTCAGAAAAATTGAATTCAGAAATCAGATGTTTAAGGGTCATGTTTCATCTTCTGTGTGATGTGTTGAAAAAGAACACTAGAGAAAAGAGCCAGGGCAGAGAATAGGGCCGTTACCAGGTATCATACCAACCTCCATAGAAACATCTAGAGGATTCCATGGTTCACAGATCTAGTTCCTTTAGCTCTCTGATAATTAACTGCTGAGGAGCTGAGGCTAAAGAGAGTCTTTGATAAAAAGAGAGCTTTGTGAGGCTTGACAAATCCAATTCTATTGTCTCTGAGCCACTGACTCAGCATCAGTTCCAATACTACATTAGGAATGGGATGGCCTTACACAGAAACAGAAGTCATCCTACCTTAGAAAATGGCACGCTTGTCTAAGAGAAAGCTCAAAGTTGTCTAAGAGAAAGCTCAAGGTTGGAAAGCTCAAGGTTGTAGAGGTTGAGATTCCCAAGAAAACCTGCAAGAAATATCACTAGTGCCGAAACTCATTTACATAGGTTTAGGCTGGGATTGCATTCATCATTTAGCAATGGTTGACAAAAGATTGTCTTCATAACTTGCCCCAGGAGAAGAGACAGAGTGACTCTATTAAACATCCCTTCATCCCATTCTCCATCAAGAATGAATTGTTAGATATTAGTAAGAATCTTTCAAAGAATTATGAGGACTTGCTAGAAAAAAATATGCCAAGTCCCAGTTTAAACCAATGCTATTCTTTCTTAAATGTATACTGGTAAACAAAAGTAATTATTGAGATAGAAAAGGCCAGGTATCAGGAAGTTCACCTAATAACAAAATCTTAGTCACTGAAGAGGCAGAATGATTCCGGATAAAACATGGTGTCCCTTCTAAATGCATGTTTTAGCTCAGTTCCTGTTGTATGGATACCTAAATCCCATAAGAAAGCAATACCTAAAAAGTGAAAGAGATAATTGTTAATATTCCTATTACAGATCAGGGCATATGTTGTACTCCTTTATGGATCCAAATATGTAATTTTAAGAAAGAAAAAAAATGATTTTCCTTCTGAGAGAAGCTTCTCTTCCTTCAGAAAAAAAAAAGTATTGTATATTAGGCCAACTGTGGCGGTTCACGCCTGTAATCCCAGCACTTTGGAAGGCTGAGGTGGGGAACATCACTTGAGGTCCGCAGTTTGAGACCAGCCTGACCAATATGGTGAAATCTCATCTCTACTAAAAATACAAAAATTAGCCAGGTGTGGTGGTATGCACCTGTAATCCTAGCTACTCAGGAGGCCAAGGCAGGAGAATTGCCTGAAGCCGGGAGGTGGAGGTTGCAGTGAGCCCAGATCATGCCACTGCACTCCAGCCTGGGTGACAGAGTGAGACTCCATCTCAACAACAACAACAACAACAACAACAAAAATTATATGTTAATATACTATAATAATATATGATACATAATATCTAGTATCATAAACTATAGTTTAATAATAAATAAAATTGTATTTATTGTATTATTTTGGCTTCAGAGTACTCAGAGATGCTTTGTACTTTGACCTTACCATAGTAATAGAGGCAGCCAGGAGGTTTGAAGCAGTGATTCTGGAAGCAGTGTCCCTTAGGTAGGATCATTGGCATACAGGCAGACAAGAAGCAAGGAAAAATGATGGATGTCATGTGACAACATGCTAGCCATGATGATAAGAAGACCTGACATATATCCACATGTCTGCAGAAAGAATTATGGGAAAAAGAGAAGGTGGATTCTTCACTAGCAGATGGAGCATTAACCAGTGAAATAAAAGCTATTACTTATTACCATAGTACCAGGACATCATAGGGAAATGCATGTACATGTGTATAGTTATTTATAATTAAAATATGTAACAATATTTCAAAAATACAGCTTACATAATGAATTAATTAAATATTTAAAGAGCTTAGGAAAAAGTTAGATTATAAGGAAGAAAAGAATACTAAACTGTATATACAATATGGTCCAAATATTTTTTCAAGAAATATATAGTGATACAGAAAATACATCAAAATGTTAATGCTACTATGTTATCATAGCAAAATTATGTTGTTTTCTGTTGTGGTTGTTATATTTTTCAAATCACAAAAATAATGGCACTAAAAGGCTGAATATGAAAAGCTGGATAGTTTAAACAGACAATTGTAAACAGTGCTGGGATTAATATGCTTACACATACTTTTTGTTTACTGATCTCATTATTATTTTATGTAAAATAATATAAGATTAAAGCAAAAAGGAGCCATAAAAGCTGTACAATCTGTATTTTAAAAATATACTTGAATGTTACTTTGAAAACTGTTAATGAGACTTATCTGGATGAGAATATACTGGTAATTTTATTGTTTTTAATAATGTTTTCTCATTTTTTTGTACCTCCTTTTCCTTCTCCTTCTCTTACTCCTCCTCTCTTTTTCTTCTTCCAATTAATCAGGCAAATAAGTGCTATAAATCTCTTCAAATATATCGACCTTTTTACTTCACAAATATTCTTCTGCCTTGTATGTTTTGTGACATTGTAGAAAGCAATGACACCATAGTTTTGAAAGCATATTTGAGTCTCATCCAATCTATGGAGGTGACTACTCTTCCCACCTCACATAATACTCCTGGGAAGATCTGATATGCAGAACATAATGTGCTGTGCCCTAAATTGACAATAGAACGTAAGTCCTGTGAAGGCAGAGTTCTTCACTCAATCCCCTAAATTCATGGGATAGAATAGCTGCCTAGGCCGGGCACGGTGGCTCATGCCTGTAATCTCAGCACTTTGGAAGGCCAATAGGTGGATCACCCTAGGTCAGGGGTTCGAGATCAACCTGACCAATATGGTGAAACCTCGTCTCTATTAAAAATCCAAAAATTAGCTGGGTAGGGTGGCATGAACATGTAGTCCCAGCTATTTGGGAGGCTGAGACAGGAGAACATCTTGAATCCAGAAGGCAGAGGTTGCAATGAGCTGAGATCATGCCATTGCACTCCAGCCTGGGAGACAAAGTGAGACTCTGTCTCAAATAATAATAATAATAATTAATAATAATAGCTACCTAATATCAACTGGGTAATTAGTGTTTTTGGATGCTCAATTTATATTGTTAACCCTAGGTTAACCATCTTGATAGTAGATTATACCTTTTAAATAATTAAGAGAAAACTCACTCATGTATTTTCCATCCATTGATCCAAATTTAGGATTTTTAAAACTCTTACCAGGTCATTTTGATACCTATCAAAATCCAACAAACCCCACTCCACAGTTCTTACCACCTCTATGCCTTGGAGGACAGGGAAATGTTTCTGGGCTCAAAGAGAATCAAGCCCACTTTTACTTGCTCTCCAAATCCTGTGTGATAGAGAATGGGCAATTTGTTTTCCAAACATTTGTTAATAAAGTATTTCTGCAGATCAAGTGTTGATTTTGTGTGCCATTATTTATTCACATTACAGCTGATACTGACTTGAAGTGTTTTATTGCTTTCTTAATATTGTTCATATCCATTTCCACCTCTTCCATTGCCACTTACCAAGATTACCATGTTTTCCCATCCTCAGTTGCATTGCCCTACCTTTAATCATCCTCCATAATGTAATTAGAATGGCAGAAGAGGCTTTTAACTATGGAAATCTGATCATTTCACTTTGGTTCTTAAAATCATTTGGTAGTTCTCTTTTGCTTACCAGAGAAAATTAAAATTTTTTATTTTACCAAACAAGGCTTTCATTGTCTGACCCTTTGCACTGTTTGCACTCTTCTCACATGACTCTTATACTGGTTATATTTAATTACTATATCTATTTGAAACCAATTAAATATATGCATAAATATTTAAAATGATATATTTAAATACTTCTTGTTATCCCAGTTGTTTCATGCCCTTGAACCTTTTAACTTCAACCTTTATGACTGAAACATGCTCTCATAAACACCCTCAAGTTAACCTTGCTATAAAATCATTTTTTCAAGATTTGGCTTAAACATCATTTCCTCTGAGAAGGTACCCTCTTCGAGTTGGGTTAAAGCGCTCATCTGTACCTCCGTTCTTTCATAATACCCTGTGCATGCATCTATCTTAATGCCTTCTATTGTGTTTTTCTAGTTGCTTGTGTGTCTCTACAATTAGAATGTGAGTAAATTGGAGATATTTTCAATTGTTTGATTCATTCTTGTATTGCCAACAGGAATTGCAGTTGATTATACTTAGTGAGATATTTGAAGATCATTTATTAAATAAATGCACAAATAACCAACGTAAAGTCTTCAAAAAATACCTTGCTGATAAATGTTCTAATAAAATTTCCTCTTTCTGTGAGTGCTTATGGTAGCATAAGAAACCAGTGTGGGGCTTTCCTTTCTTAGAATCCAAAGCGTTTTCCCTATAGGCTGAGATATGGCATGGCAAAAACTATGGAGTAAGGGCCGGGCGCGGTGGCTCACGCCTGTAATCCCAGCACTTTGGGAGGCCGAGGCGGGTGGATCATGAGGTCAAGAGATCGAGACCATCCTGGTCAACACGGTGAAACCCCATCTCTACTAAAACTACGAAAAATTAGCTGGGCATGGTGGCGCGTGCCTGTAATCCCAGCTACTCAGGAGGCTGAGGCAAGAGAATTGCCCGAAACCAGGAGGCGGAGATTGCGGTGAGCCGAGATCGCGCCATTGCACTCCAGCCTGGGTAACAAGAGCAAAACTCCGTCTCAAAAAAAAAAAAAAAAAAAAAACTATGGAGTAGCAATTTCTAGACTTTGGTTTACATCAGAACTGCTAGCTTCCGCCTCAGAAAATCTCAGTGATCAGAGTTAGTGTCTGGCTTGGGAATATGCAATTTAACATGATTCTAATGCACACAGACAGCTGAAAACCAGAACTAGAGAGAGTGGATTGCATATTTTCTATGTGTTTTGCCATGTTTGAAAAGTCTTAAATATCATTAACATGCTGCTTTAACTAAGACATTTTATTCTATCCTCTGGGACTATCATCTTGTCTACTCTGAAGTCAATAATTTCTTGCTCTGATGCTCTAGCAAAAATGCACCCCAACACATCACTCCATAAATATAAATTATACCATAGATACTAAATCTTGCAAGCTTTCCATGTCTTATTTTAGCATGAGTCATCCCCCTCCACTGCCATCAACTATGGATCAAAATATGTCTCAGATGACCCCCTGGGACTCTGCTGCTAACTTATAGAAGCAATCGTGTATGGAGTTCCTCAAGAAGATTTCGAAATAGCCTGAGCTTTTAAGGTGTCTAAATGGAAGGGAAACTATGATTTCTGGAGCTCTTTCTCTTCAACATACAGTACCTTGTATGTCATGTTTTGCCCTCAAGCAAGATCTTCATTAATTTATAAAATTCATACAATATGATACAAAGGAATACTTGGTCTGATACAATAACATAATGTCCTCAGGGAAAGTACTTTTAGAAATAAATACTGATCATACTCTGACTATTTTTGTAGACTTAAAAGATGATTTTAAAACCCACCAATAGGGTTTTTTTGTGTGTTTTAGGGTTTTATTTGTGACAGTGTACAATGTGGAATTTTATTTATGTTTCTTATTATAATACTTCAGAGTACTTAAAAATCAACTATGCAGAAAAGTAGCTCTTGTGTTTCACTCAAAAGCATTAATGCCTTTCCTTTACCACAGGAGAAAAGATGGCAAGAAATGAGCAGTTAAATATTCTCATTGTCAAAGGAACATTTAGATGAGATCTATATTTTGCTATGAATTTGTGTATTGTGGGCTTGCGAATATACAAATGGCAAGTGTCAGTACCACTCTATAAAATAGTACAGAAGACTTATTAAAGTCAATAGTTCATATTTGCATTAACAAGGACTCTGGCTTGAAGTCCATATGCTGCTTCATAAGAAAAAAGAGAAACATAAATTGATTTGGACAGGACGAAACAGAGAGTCTGCTTTCTGATGATTCCTTGTGTTCTAAATATGAAAAGATCCGTGTCCTCTCCTTAGGGTGTGAACCCCTGATGCCAGATACAATGCCCAACACATTGTTTATTCTAAACTCAGACACAGGAATGCTAAGCACCAAGGATTCACTCCAGTCTTAAGCACCAGGAAGGCTGTCGTTTAAAAGTTGCCTACACAATACAAATTTTATTAATAATAGCATTGCTTAATGTTCATGAATTCAGCATTGTGCTAGGTATGTTATTTTGTACAAACGAATCTCTACTGTATGAAATAAGCATTTTATTATTCTCATTTTATAAGCAGAAAATAAATATGCAGAGAACCTAAGTGACTTGCCTAAAGTTGGAAAACAGAAGCCAAGATTTAATCTTGATCTATCTAACTCTACCTCCTGAACACCTAGCCTCTGTGATGAGTTCCAGCATTGCTCTAGGACAGCCAGGCCTTTGCTGTGGACAGAGAACCTGCATTTAGAATAAAAGAGCTTGGCCACTGTCCTTGATATGTATCTCATTTTAAAAGTTTTTCTATTCATTTTGAATTAAGTCTATTAACCTCTTGCTAATTTTGGTATGTAAAAAAACATTTCTGCCTCCTAGCTCTGAAATTTCTCATGTTCTTAAGTCCATGGAAAGCTTTAAAAATAATCCATTTTCTCATTAGGAAAAGTAGCTAGCTTTTCATCTCAGATAGCTAGATACGTGGTATCCTTTAGTTGCCTATTTTTTATGTAAATAAACCACTGAAGGAAAGCAGCAGGAACTGTTGTAAAAATGTAATGCAAAAATGTGTGCAAAAGGTATATCATGGTGCCTGCTGCATAGAGAGCAGTCTGTAAGTTCCACTGGCTATACCACACCGAAGCCTTCCTTTCCTCCAAGACTGGTCCAGAAAGGCCTTAGGCTCTCTGACCATATGGAATGCCTTGCTTGAGTTATATCTGAGCAATAAAAACTGAGACATTGAGATGCTGCGTGCCAATTTTATGGAAAAGCAGAAAATTATGCCCTTAGTATGTGCCAGAAAACTCAGAAATTGTCCTCTTGACATTATCTAAATAATCACACCACCCTTTTCTCTGCTAACATTACTTTGCAATAAAACTGTAAATAAAAAGGTCGAAATCTTGATTGGGCATTTTGCTCTCTAAAATTCATAACCATGTTGACAAATAACATTTACATTCAGAAGAAATTCTAGCATTCTGGCACCTCCACTTAAAGAAGTTAATTCATATATGGAATGAATTTATCATCTAGGTATAAATCAAAAAAGTTGTGAAGATCAGGAAAATATAATCATATTTTTTTAGTGGCCACTTATAAATTATTCTATAGATCTTTTTGAGAAAAAAATACATATATTTTATTTGGAATATGATTCAAATTTCCAAAGAATTCTATGTGACACACATAATTCCTATTTTTTCTCTCTCTCTCTTTCTTTTTTTTTCACACCTCAGCTAACAGAAAAATTCCCTTTTTTAAAATAAGAAACTGAGGCCTTGAAGAGCTCATCACTTTGTTGAAGGGCACACAGCTAATACTGCAATGATGGATGCTCCTCTACCTGGGTTTCCTAGACAACCAGCAGTCAGACAAACTACAGTGGGTTCGCAATAAAAGTAGCTCACTCTGGCTCAGCATCTCAGGTGTCTAGGGCTTGCCTCCCCAGAGAACTGCAATACTGCATAGGACCCAAGACCTAGTGTCCGATTAGAGGTCCCCAAGAGGGAGAGAGGATACAGAGGGACAGCCAGACTAGAATGATTTCCTCTGTGTCACATTCCACCAGTGCCACTACCTCTAACCCTGCTTCTCCTTCTCTTCAGGTCTGTTGCTGTCTCCTAACAGCTTCCAGAAATATGTTTTAATTTAATTCACCCAGTTAGTTTTAATGGAGTTGAAGTTATTTTCAAAAAATTAAACGGCATCATATTGGCAACAATTCACAAAGGAAAGAAATGTGATCTGTGAAACATCATGGTACAATCACTGGACTTCCAAGCTAGTAATGCTCTATAAATTCATATGCACAATTCCATCTGGACAGGAAACTATCAGCCAAACAGCGCCAGATTTACACATCCTTTTAGGAACTAGTGCTGAAAGAGTAATTTTAAACATTTAAACCCAGCGTTACTTTTTAAAACTTAAAAGTATGCAAGTGCAATTGAAGTGCACTAATGACTTTTAGTGTAGCTTTAACCTACATTAATCAGAAATGTTCTCATTGTTTGCAGATGGACTTTACTGAAATGGCTTTGCAGGATTTTGCTTACCCATTACTGCAGTTGGAAGCAGCATAATTTATTTGCGTTGCATCCTTTATGCAAACGGTATCCATTCCCCAAATGTTCTCTTGAATTAAATAAGGCAAGAGTGTAGACAGAATAAATTAAAGAAAATCATAGCATGCAAATATTGTAGAAGGAATTAATTAAACCCTGCATGGCACTGAGCCAGAAAAAGAGAGAGAGAGAAACTATTAAGTATATTCAAGAACATGAAAAAAAATATTTAGATGATATTTGGGGGAAATGGAATGTTGAAAATGATAGTGAATAGTGGAAACTACCATAATTATGAAGGGAAAAATAGGCTATTTTACTAAAAAGAGATTAAACAGAATTCAGAGTTAAATGTGACTTCAGTGTTAGATAACTTCATAGTTAAATACAGAACAGAATGTTCTCTGAAGAAATGATCACAAATTTCATTCAGCTAAGATGTAGTTGTATATTATGATAGGAAATAATTCAATGAGGCAGGGTTTTTAGGTTGTCTGTGATATATTCAACTTCATTTTGGAAGTAAAATCACAGTAATGACATGCAAAAGAATACACTGCACCTGCCTGATGAATTCTGCCTAAACATTTCTAAGTAAAGTCACAACAGTTATATATTCTTCCAAAATAATGCCACAATTTCTACTACTAAGATAATGAAGAAGTCTCACATGTGGGATTATTAGATCTTCTGATTAACTGTGGGTTTGACACAATCCCTAGTATATTAAGCCTAGGTAAAAATTACTTTTCATTGGCAAGTACTGAATAAACTCACAGTATGGTGGTGGAGATGTCAAAATACACATGTGATAAGAGATACAAGAGAATTTTGCAAAGTTCTTAGAGAGCTCCGAGGAGGAATTCCTGAATTGGTCTGGGAGAAGCCAGGGAAGATTGCACAGTTGATATGACACTTGCCTGGTGTTTTAAAAGATGACCAAAAACATAAAGTTGACAAGGACATTTTAGACCTAAGTAAGAACATGTGCAAAGACACAGGGATGGAGGCCTCTGCTCACCCACCTCTCAATAATCAGCAGTTCTTGAGCATGAAAAGAAATGAGGAAAGAACAGGGAATGAAACTAGAAGGCACAGAGTGTTAAGATGTGAATTTGCCTTCCTGTAGGGAGACAGGAAAATTTCTGCAGGCTAGGCAAAGGCACAGGGTGGGGCAGGCTGGGGACGTCCATGATAAACTAGAGATCCTGGATTCTTTCCAAAGGAGGCATCCTCCAAGAGGCGTATATTATATTGTGTGAATACAATATTTCGCATGAAATATTCAGTGTTTATATATGGGAACTAATTCAAACTCTTAACAATTAAACTAATATATAAGCCAAAAACAAACATTTCTGAGGGAAAATTCTAATTAAATAAGCTGCCATTTTGTAACCTTTGCTCTGATGTATGCATATAAGAATAATACATACATTGACTTAATCCTATCCCATGCTGTATCTAATCTTGTAGATCTAGAAGCTTGTCATATAACTCTATATTAACATTATCAATACATCGTCCTGTAGTTCCTTTTATCTTAAAGTGAGTTACATAAGGGCTCCAAGCAATGAATGTAACTATATCTTTTAAATTTTATCCTATAGGGCAAGAATCTGCATATTTATGTATGTAACAGAATCTTGCAGAACGTTAAAAACTTAGATTCCTGGGCATCATCCTCATACCAGTAATATCAGAATCCCAAGACCCAGGTATGTGCTTTCTCAGCAAGCCCTCCAGATTTTTCAGACACAATGCTCTGATAACTACATATTAACAATCTCTTATATAAAGAATTGTCAATGTGAATGAAAAGGTTTATACTTTTCCTACTGCATACACTGAATATGATCTGCAGCAAAGGCTAATCAGAGTCAGAAAGCTGGGATAATCAGACTTTTAAATTAGATGCTACTTGATCATGGGAGACCTAAGTCTGTCTCATTGAGTCTCCTTCTGTAGACTGGCAGTCAAAACATGTTAGCAACAGAGAGTCAAGCACTTCCAAAAGTCAAACCTCATGATATGGCTCTGACATCCATGCTACCTGTCTCAATCTTTAGCCAATGTGTTCATAATTACAAAAATAAAAATAAAAGCCCACCACACTGAATTTCTCATCAGTCTATGAATTTACAGAATTTTTTCATGTGTCAATACTTTTGGAGGACCTGTGCCCACTGTCTGCAAAGCCCTCCCTCCTGTTCAGTTCTTCACCTAGCAAACTTCCAGTCTTTCCTTTAAAGACCTGAGGAAATGATACCTCCTCATTGGGAAAGCTCTCCCAGAAGCCCAGGAGATTCAGTGGCCTCCCCTTTAATTCCCACAGTAATCTGTCAAAACGGTTGTTAACATATTTCATTGAGATGATATTTGTCTTACTGTATCTTTTATGAGACCTTGAGCTATTTAGACTATTCAGCCTAAATGGTAAACCTAGCAGCCCTTCACAGACACCATATAATGAACTCAATTTTAAGTATTTGTGATAAGATTGCCACAGTGAAGGGCCCTAGAGCAATTAAGCCACAATCAACCCAGCCCAACCATGACTGAGTTCATTAATAACCAAAAATCTTTTAGTTAAATGGAATTCTATTAAGAAATCCTAAATCAGCTCAATTACTAGATGCTACATTCTGTACTCCACTGTCTTAATTGGTGAGATCTATCCCACCGTAATGCCTAGGTTGTTTGTAATGCATGAGTTTCTGCTACCAGAAAGTTATCATACTAGTAAAGGACAAGATCTCCATTAAAGCTCATTCAGTAAATTAGAGAGAGACAGCAGGCCATACCATAAAGAGCCAGGATCCTGAAGTCAGATGAGCCTAGGTTCAAACTTTACATATTCCACTGTGTGACTCTGAACAGGTTACTTTATTATGAAAAACCTCTATTACTTAATCTGTAAAATGGAAATTGTTTCACAGGGTGAAGAGTTAATTAGATAATTAAATATGTATGAAAGTACCCAGCATATTGGCTAACTCATAATAATCACTCATAAATTTTTTATTGCTGTTGTTATACTGAACCGTTGAGCCAGGCACCAAGCCCTTTCCATTATAAAGCCTGAAAGAACTGAGGCATGAAGGTGGGATGTGATAGTTGATTGATCCCAGGTTTACAAGGAGGGCATTAGCAGAAGGATTAAACTGACATGCTAGGATGTATAGTATCAAAACATATCTTGCAAACTCCAAGATATATGAAGGGACTTTACCTCATCTATGTACTTGTAAGTTGGTAGATCTGTTTTAAAGACTTTGAAAAGTCTTGCTTTTGATAAAATTAGATGTTTAAAGTCACCTACTAATCTATGGAGAGTGATACAGTTTGGATGTTTGTCCCCTTCAAATCTCATGTTGAAATGTGATCCCCTCTGTTGAAGGTGGGAACTGGTGTTTGGGTCACAGGGGCAGATCCTTCATGAATGGCTTGGTGCCTTTCCCCATGAGAGTAAGTGAGTTCTCGCCCTGTTAGTTCACATGAGAACTGGCAGTTTAGAAGAGCCTGACATCTCTCTTGCTCCCTCTCTCACTATGTGACACGCCAGCTCCCCTTGCCTTCCACCAAGAGTAAAAGCTTCCTGAGACCTCACCAGAAGCTGAGCAAATGCCAGCACCATGCTTCTTGCATAACCTGCAGAGCTCTGAGCCAAGTAGGCCTCTTGTCTTAAAAATTACTCAGTCTCGGGTATTCCTTTACAGCAACACAAATGGGCTAAGACAGACGGTCGTAATTAGAACATGCTGACTGGGAAAGAGACCAATATTAAAGAGGAGAACAAGTAGTGGCCTGAGCAGGGCCTTGGTGCTTCCCTCAGAGTCTGTTGGACTTAAGAGCCCAGTTTTGTTTTGTTTTTTTTTTTTGAGACTGAGTTTCACTCTATTGCCCAGGCTGGAGTGCAGTGGCACGATCTTGGCTCACTGTAGCCTCTGTCTCCCAGGTTCAAGCGATTCTCATGCCTCAGCCCTCACAAGTAGCTGGGATTACAGGCACCAGCCACCACGCCTGGCTAATTTTTGTATTTTTAGTAGAGATGGCATTTTATCATGTTGGCCAGGCTGGTCTTGAACTCCTGACCTCAAGTGATCCACTCACCTCATCTTCCTAGCGTGTTGGGATTACAGGCGTGAGCCACCACACCCGGCCCACTTAATTATTTTGGTCCTAGATATTTAACCTATCAGTGTGCCAAGAGTTAAGTGGCATCTTAGGGGCTGGTTCATAACAAACAAATTCTCAAGAGATAAATGATAAAGCAGACACTAAGAGATTTATAAATTTACCATGGAAGAATAAACAGCAGATTTACTAATTTACCAAAAAAATAAACACTTTCAACAAGCCCAGGACACTCTTCCTGGCATTAGATATCAGATACTTAGGTAGTCTGGAAATGGATGTGTTGTCAAAAGTTTGCTCAGTAACAAAGAATCAGAGAAAAGGAACAGGATACTCTTGAGGAATATTTCAACAAAGATAAAGAAAAGCTAACGGTTTCCCCAGGTCCCCTAATCCTGTTCATTTTCTAGTGGTCAGACTGTGATAAAGTGTCTCTATGTGGTACAAAATACCTCCTTTTCTAGAACTCAAGCAGATAAGGCCACTCTTTTGTTAACAGGACCATGCACCCTGCAGATAATTCAGTGACACCTTTCCCTTCTTATAGCCTGGCCACTTTAGTAAAGCCTAGACATTGTCCATAATTTAGTCATTTATCTTTGTACCAGTTTGTAAACTGCATGGTTATGTCTGTACATGATTAAACTCTTGGATACTGTGTGCTGAGTCCTATGAGATACCCTCACGGAGAATGATTTTATCTACCTACAAGCGTTGAAGACACTTTATCATGACACTTACAGAAATGACAACACCAGCTCTCACTGGTCCCATTAGGACACACAAGAAATTCTCCTTTTACACTGCAATAGGACTAGCAACTTTGACTCTTTGTAATACGACTTCATGATGGATGCAGTCATTTCTCAAGGATACTTGTTGTTGAGGGTAGTCTTCATTTTCGGTAGATGGTTTATAGAAGTATTTAAATGTGTTTCAGCAAGTTAAACATGTCAGTACATGTCAAAACACTTAATTATAATGAGAGTCTATGACCTTAGCACAAACATGATGTCAATATCAAGAGACCTCTTGCTACAATTAACATCCTCCTTGAACAGAGTCTCTTTGAAATGACTTTTTCCCAAGCTCTTAAACAAATTAATGACTGCACATATTTCCTAATTGAAATATTCATGGCATTAATTTTTTATGGAATTCAGGAATTCTGTAGGCTAGAAATAATTTGATTTCTCAGAGTGGGAAGAAGTTTTCTAACAAGAGCCTAATAAAAGAAACTTTGTCTCTATTAATCATAATTAATAGAGAATGATATACAATATAATCTGAATCGGCATAATAAGAAAAATTGTTAATAAAGTTCAGTAAAAGAAGTTGCATCATTAAGTCTGGATACTTGCTACAGAGTAGGAACTCAAGAAATGCTAAATGAAACTTACATCTGTCACCATGGTGTAAAGTTTTGGTTATGAAGAAATTTTCATTGATTTTTATTTGAGGTGATGTTTTGGACATTTCTCCTTCAATTTTAAATGAATAAATACTTACCAAGCACTGGCTAAATGTGATTCAACTCTACATGCTAGTCAGGCACACCATGCTAAGTACTATGGTGAGTTAATACTAAGTTAGCATCTCAGAGAATTTAAATTTATTCAATCATATACAAATTGTGGGGTGTATTCATTTACAGATGTTCAGGTATGATATTATTTCATTGGATTTTGAAGACAATACCTCAATTATATTTATCAATTTTTATTTGTTTATCCTTAAAAATAATAACATTAATAATAAAACATTTAGACTTATAGTCTTGTGACCTGCCTGTATGTCATGTATCAAATCAATTGTTGGTTCTTTATATAGTTCTTAAGAGGACTCCCAATTTCTGAGCTACTGGGTTAGCTGTTTTTAATCTGTTCAATCACACAGTTTGAGAACATTTATTTACAAAGCTCCAGTAGTGTGCTGAATCCTAGGAATACAGTGTGAGTGAAAACAAATGAGATGCCATTTTCCGTCTGTGTGACTCCGTGAAGGTATAGCTTATATCTTATTTTAGTATGTTGCCTTTCATTTTTGGCCATGTCTTACTACAAGGGCTCCTATTGCTATTTTTAGTAATATATATTTTACCTGGCAATTCTTCAGCTAGCTCTGTGGTTGTGTTCTCTTATACTAGCAGATCTCACATTTACTCCATTGACAGAGCATCTGAAAGATGCAGCGTTCTCTGCAGAAGTGTAATTAACCTGGCATAAAATTAGGAAGAATTTTTCCACAGCCATGTGACTCCATTACGTTAATAAACTATACATTTATATGTAGGAATACATCATTCCACGCATTAAAAAGCTGTTGAATGAAACTAAGTGGAAGGTTTTGAAAATAAATTTAAGCCAGTGAAAAAAGAGTTAAGTATTAAAATAATGTTATTTGAGAATGCTGATGGATTAAAGAATTAATAAGCTCATTAAGGTTAAGAGAGGACATTCAAGAGCTGGCCTTCAGTGAGGAAGAGGACACTAATCATGATGACGATCATGACTCAGCAAATATGCTCAAAGACATATCCAGGTGTTATGCCCACCCTCACATGCCTGACCCCTAAAAGCGGCCAGCAGAATGATCAACGAGGTTTGAGAAAAGAGGCAATAGCAAGAGGGCAAGAATAACCTACAGGCTGCCATGGTATCTTCATCAGCCACCGGCAAAGTATCTGACGGTTGCCGTGTATTCTGGTACTGATCACAATGGGCATTCAGGTCATTCACGCTGCAGACAGGCACATGTGTATATCCAGGTTATTAAATGAGCTCGACTTCATGAGGGTATACTCCTCCCCAAGACCGAGATCATGCCTTATCCAGCTCAAAGTTCTCTGGGCTGAAAACTGGGCCTTCACACTAGAAAGCATTCTTCAAAAGTTTATTGTGGGTATTAATGAGCAAAATATTTTTCTAAATATATATGATGTAAATAACACATTTGGGAAGGCAAATTTATACAACACTAAGACCCAGCTACAAGGTAACTGCGGTGGACTCATTTCCCTGCTAAAGCAGAATCACTTGCTAACATCTTCTTTGGCATTCTTTCAAGCGCCCAGTTCAGCTGCTATAGGTAGCATCATTCCCTAATGGACATCCTCGTGGGTAGAAAATAGAATACAGAATAACATTATGAAGAGCACCTTGCCTTTGCCTATGAGGTAAGCAACTAGTGCCCTTCAAGTCTCAAAAAAAAAAAAAAGAAAGAAAAAGAAAAAGAAAATAGGGCATACATAAGAGGTCTTAGAATATTTGCTATAGAAAACTTGGACATTCGGAACTTAATGAGGCTCTAGGTTGTCATTTTTTCTTTAAAACATGAAGTATGCGTGCGAACATTTTGATATATTATAATCTCTCTCTCCTACCCTATCCTATCCTACTTTATAGCCCCTTCTATTTTCCGCGGACTCAAAATTTTCCAGTCATGTACGAGATGTAAGTAAAACGTCATGTTTTTTTTTTAAAAAAAAGGAAGGAATGGAGGGACAGATTGAGGGAGGAAGGAAGGAAGGAAAAAGAGAAAAATAACGTATTGTTGCTTTTTAGCATAAAGATTTAATGACACATTTCAAACATTTCTAAACAATGGCCATGCTGACCATCTCATAAAACTTAACCACCCCCCGACACACAAAAAAGGAAAGAAATCAACCAGAGGATACTTACTGTAAGGCCGGTCGCCTCGCCGGGACCTTGGACACACCCCTGCTTCCCTCACCAGGAGCTCGGACACCCCCTGCCCCTCGCCGGGACACGCCCATCCCCCTCTGCGCCTAGAAACTACGTCACCACTCCACGCCCGGCACCAAGCTCTGCACTCAGCACCTAGCTCGCGGTTAAAGAACTCCGCCAAAATTTAAAAGCAGCCCCACCAGAACCTGCCCAATAGCATTTTGTCCCATCCAGGTCTCACTCCGCCCTGGGCGCCGGCTCACCGGAAATCCCGCCTACCTGCCAATAGCAGCTTGCCACGTCCACGTCCTGCTCTCCCATAACCAATCAAACGCCTCCACTCCCTATAAAACCCCCACGTCTGAGAGGAGTCCGTGAGACTTCTCTGGCCCTTCCTGTCGGACCACAAAACCTTGCCCAGGAGTCGATTAAATTTCTTCATTTCAATAACTGGCCTCCATTGCCTCTCATTTCAGCCTTACACTTATAATCCCTACTTGGGAAATAGTTATAAGGCCTTCTGCTATGGGTTAAATTGTGCCTCCCAAATATTATTATTCAAGTTCAAGTCTCCAGGATCTCAAAATTTGACATATTTAGAAATAGGGCCATTGCTGATGTAGTTAATTAAGATGATGTCATACCTAAGTAGTGCAGGCCCCTAATCCAATATAACTGATGTCCTTATAAAAAGGGAAAATCTGTACAAAGAAATGGACACAGGGAGCATGCCATATAAAGATGAAGGCAGAGATTGGGGTGATGCTTCTATAAACCAAGGAATGCCAAAAAAAAAAAAATGCCAGCAAATTACCAGAAGCAAGGCTGGAGGCATGGATCAGAGTCTCTCTCACAGGCCTCAGAAGGAACCAACCCATGATCTGGACATCTAGCCATTAGAACTGTAAGTCAATACATGTCTGTTGTTTAAGCCACCCAGTCTGTGGTCCATTGTTATGACAGCCCCACCAAACTAATATGCCTTCTTTGAAGTCATTTGCTGAATACAGGAGGGCCTGTCTTGACAAGCAAGCCATCCCCCTTCCTGCCCCCACTGAAACCATGCTACGGGAGAAGCTTGAGTTCTGCCTCGGCTGAAGCTGTAGAATCACTTATCATGGAAACCAACAGTGTTCTATTTTGTTCTCTTGTGATCACACAAAGCAGAAGCAGGATTAGCACTGGAGCCACAGGGGCTCCAAAGAGTTTATCTATCTATCTATCTATATTTTTTTGAGATAGAGTCTCGCTGTCACCCAACCTGGAGTGCAGTGGCGCCATCTCAACTCACTCCAACCTCTGTCTCCTGGATTCAAGAGATTCTCCTGCCGCAGCCTCCCAAGTAGCTGGGATTACAGGCTCGCGCACCATACCCAGCTAATTTTTGTAATTTTAGTAGAGACGGGCTTTCACCATGGTGGCCAGGATGGTCTCCATCTCTTGACCTCGTGATCCCCCCTCCTCGGCCTCTTAAAGTGCTGGAATTACAGGCGTGAGCCACGCCCCCCGCTGAGTTTATCTATATTTACCATAAACAATGGCCAAGCAAGGCAGCCATTGGCTGACACATGAATGTAAAAGATACATCAAGTGTCCTTCAGTTCAGGGACAGGGATGAAACCTTGTACTTAGTCTGTTCTCCACAGCCTCCAGTTCAATACTGAACACAGAGCTTTGCCTTAGTATTTAAACTTCAATATAAGACACTAGCAACTCTCTTCCGCAGTTTATTCTGTTTTAAAATAATTTGAATAAAAATATAAACAAGAATTTTTTTCTATTTTTAAGTATTAATAACAACAGAAAAACAAAGCACTGCATGTTTTTTCTCTACTGAGAAACCTTTTCATAGGGGGAGGGTGGGTTCCATGAAAGACATGTAAGTCTTTTTCGCCATCTACTGGCAATAGAGGATTATAACATCAGAGATCTTAAATTTAAAATTGCCTTCCAGCACCAAGCTTTATTGAGGTATACTTGACAAATAAAAATTGTATCTTAATCCTTTCAAGGACAATTAAAACTATACTTAGAAAATTGCAGTAGTGTAGGGTTCACAAATAGAGCTGTATCCCTGTGTGTACACAGGGAAGGCCAGGGTAACCTTTCCTTGCCTCTTACTTTGGGCCTGTGTGCAGGAATGCTACCTCTGTGACGAACTATTTATTCATCTAACAAATCTCTACTTAGTCATTACTACATTCCAGCCTCCGTAATGGTAATGAAAAGCTGACTAACAGGAGTTGGAGACCAGCCTGGCCAACATGGTAAAACCCCATCTCTACTAAAAATACAAAATTAGCCAGGCATGGTGGTGCGTGCCTGTAAACCCAGCTACTCAGGAGGCTGAGGCAGAAGAATCGTTTGAATGAGAAAGGAGGAGGTTACAGTGAGCTGAGATCACACCACTGCACTTTAGCCTGGATAGCAGAGCAAAACTCTGTCTCAAAAAAAAAAAAAAAAAAACAGAAAACTAAGACACCTAATTCACAATATAGGCAATCATACAATACGAGGGAATCAGACCTAATGTGTCTGTCAGACCCAAAGTGACAGCTCACAAATGTCAAATTTAAATGCATTTATTCTGCCCTTGCTATGCTTCCAAAAATATGCAAAATATCACCCATCTATGGTTACTTTTTTCGTTAACGTCGGCCTTCCTCTGACTATCCGAATCCTTTGGTGGTGGGATCCTGTGTCCCATGACTTCCAAACGCCTTGGCTTTGCCCCATGTTCCTGCTTCAGGCTGCAACCCACCTTTAGTTTCGGTGAAGTTTGCAGCCACACCTCTTCGACTTTGTTCCTTGAACATTTTTCTTAGATATGATTGTATTTGCTCTAGTTTCTGTGATCAGCTTAGAGAACCCTTACTAACCAAAAATTATGCTGGAAAGCCAAACGGAGATGACATCAAAACCCCAAGGCCTTGAGGTCCCTGTTCCCGGGAGATGAGACATGCCTTCTTTACTGCCTGTGTCGAAAAGGCAGTGCAATTGTTTACAATAGCAAAGACGTGGAACCAACCCAAATGCCCATCAAAGACAGATCGGATAAAGAAAATGTGGCACATATACACCATGGAGTACTACACAGCCATAAAAAGGATGAGCTCATGTCCTTTGCGGGGACACAGATCAACTGGAAACCATCATTCTCAGCAAACTGATACAAGAACAGAAAACCAAACACCACATGTTCTCACTCATAAGTGGGTGTTGAACAATGAGAACACATGGACACAGGGAGGGGAACATCACACACTGGGGTCTGTTGGGGGTTGGGGGGCTAGGGGAGGGATAGCAGGGGGTGGGGAGATTGGGGAGGGATAACATTAGGAAAAATCCCTAATGTAGGTGACGGGGGGATGGAGGCAGCAAACCATCATGGCATGTGTATACCTATGTAACAATCCTGCAAGATCTGTTCATGTACCCCAGAAATTAAAGTAAAATGTTTAAAATGGCAGTGCAAACCACAGTTCTGTGCACCCAGATTTCAACAATGACCACTACATCTGCCTAAAGTATCTGCTTTGCTGGCGTCCTGATTTTAGAAAGTTGTCATAAAGCTTACCAAGTGACCATGCTCTCTGGCACCAAAGAAGCAAACTTATTACCAAGAGAAAAGATTAGTATATTTTGGTGGCCAGATTAGTTAACAGAATCTCAAACCTTGCCCTCCATTCAAGGTACTAACCTTAATAATAGGCCCTGAGTATGTTCCTGAAGAGGTGTAAGCTACCCAGGTACCAAGTGACCAAGATCCTCTGTTATAGACGGAATAGTGTCTCCCAAATTTCATTTGTTGCAGTCCCAACCTCCCGTACTTCAGAATAAAATCATATTTAGAGCGGCGATTAAAACCACATTGAAAGAGGTGATTAAGGCCAGATATGGTAGCTTACACCTTGGATCTCAAGATTTTGGAAGGATAAGGTAGGAGGACCACTTGAAGCCGAGAGTTCAAGACCAGCCTGGGCAACAAAGACACCATCTCCACAACATTGTTTAAAGAAGTGATTAAGTTAATATTAAGTCTTCAGAGTGGAACCTAATTCAGTGTGAGTGGTGAGTAGTATCCCCATAAAAAGAAACGTGGACACGAAGAGAAAAATCAGATGCATCTACACAGAGAGATGACCCTGTGAACACACCTGGAGGTGTTAAACCTGCTAACACCTCAACCCCTTGAACTTCTAGTCTCCAAAAGTGTGACAAAATAAATTTCTGTTTAACTCACTTTGGCTGTGCTATGTTATTACGGTAGCCTTAGCAAACGAATACAACCTCCTATGCAATAACCTAATCTTGGTTCAACACTCCTTCCCCTCTAGAAAATGTGAAAGTCTCCATGCAGTCTTCAACTTGAGTAACAGCCCTTCTTCTTGGAAGATAAAGTCTTTTAATTGATACTTACTCGTCTATGGAAAGGTAAAATGATTTTTCAGCCAGATTTATATTCACTCAGGGATAAACAATTATCTTCTTTAAGCGAGATCAGTAAAATGTCAAAGAAGCTCTCTCAGCCCCACATACTCATCAGGCCCCTTCCCTCATGATGTATCTATGCATACAGACTCTCCTGAGATCACTGAAATGAGTATCCAGCCCCTGGTGTCTTTTATCAGTACATCTGTGGTGGGATTCCCAGGAACTTCTACAATGTGTCAAAAGAAAACGTTTTAATGTCTACCAGGCCACATTATGACCTCAACTGAGAGCTCGTCCTCTCAAATTATGTTCAATTATGCTATTCTGCCTAACTCCCTGAATTTAGTTAATACTGTACAGTCAACACCAGGTGACGATATAACCCAAGTAATGTACATCTCTGCCTGTTGTAGTATCTCAGAATCCAAACTCGTCCCATCCACTTTCATTGAGAGACTTCTAATTTCAGTATTATTTTCAATCTCTTCTCCTCAATTCTTTAAGTGATTTATTAAAAATTCAATTGATTAAAAATTCATATTTATATTGCTTTCCTTCTGGTAAAAATCCCTTTTGAGCACCTAAAATGGGAACTATAGAGGCTCTCAACTGGCACAGACCATCCCATGTGACAACGCCAGCTTTACTACCCAGAACTCCCTCTTTCAAACTCAATAATCTAGTCACATTGATCTACGTATCTTTTCCTGAGTACAAAATGACATTTTATGACTCCAGGTTTAAATAAACAGTTATTCTCTGCCTGGAAGGCTTTGCTTTCACATACTCATTGGGCTGCATGTGACAACTTTCAAATTCTATTCTGACAGCAATTTTTTTTATGATGTCCTTTGTAATCTTTCCCAGACCTCAGCAAAGGGTGCTCACTCACTCCCATGATTGACAAATAATTCTATCATTCTATCATTAAACTATAATTCCCTGATTAGATTGAGAGGATGCTCAGGAAAGGGTTTATACCTTTATTATCTTCTTACCTCTAGCACCTAACAAAGACAGTAATTTAAAATTGGTGGCTGTTAATTAAATAACTTATTCAGGATCAGGAATAGAGCAGGAAACGTGGTCTTTGTGTGCTTCCTTGCTTTTTGAGGGGAGGGAGGTGATTAGAGTGGGAATATTAGAAATGTTGATTTTGCACTACAAAGGAACTGTCATTCTAACAGTTCCTGTGCCCACACTTGTATGAACACCTGGGAGGTTCATACATCTTGAATGTGGCCCCCCTGGACACCCATTTGTGGTTTTGCTTTATCTATTTTCTCAGCACTGTTGTTTTCACGGCAGTCACTGGATTAATCCCATGCTCATCTGTATCTGATAAGCTTTCAGTTTGTCATCTCACAACCAGAGATGGGGCACAGAGCAGCAGCATGCAATTGTTAAAAAAAAAAAAAAAAAAAAAAAAATCTCAATTTGTTTAGCTTTCAAGCATATTTTTAGGCTTCTTCCTGGTTTCTCCCTGTATCAGCAGATCATAACAACCTCCCTCTTTTAGACAAGCTAGGCTTTCTCAGAGCCCTTCATGCTGGAAAAAACAAGAAAACATATGGATAAATATATAGGTCCCCCATCTCAGATTTAGACCGAGCCTCTTCCCCATCACTCCAAGTAAGTGGCTTTAACCTTCCTAGTTCTTTGACTGGACAGCCAGCCCATGCTTCCAAATACTTTCTTGCTCCTCCTCTGCTCTTCCAACTCAGTGCTGGATCTTCACAGTTTCAAGCCTGAATCACCTCCTATTATTTTTTCACATTGATTTGATTCCTTATTCTGCTAGCATGGAATTATCTACCCCTTAGTCTAGCTATTTTTCATTCTTGTCCTCCAGTGTCTACACTTTAGCTTTCACTGATATTCACAGATGATTAATAGAGATCTAGTAGAAAAAAATATATACATATAAAGAGAGAGAAATATATGATTATATGTAATAGATATATTATTTTGTACTTTATATATATACACACATCCACATAATTCTGTAGTGTCAATGAACTCACTGTAGCTATGCAAGAAAGAATCATTACATAGCTTACATGCTTTTACAAGTGAATATCAGTTTTGAAATATTATATTTGAAAGGGTTATGAAAGAGGATCTATTTCAATTCTCTCCAATTAAGCACGAGAAAAAGGAGACTGAATGTGGAGATATGTCCAAGGTGAAACAGCCAGATAGTCAATTAAAAGACTGAATGTTCTCCTGCTAAGATCAGGAACAAGGCAAGAACGTCCACTATCACCACTTCTGCATAACATTATATTGACTGTCTTAGCCACGGCAGTAAGGCAAGAGAAATAACTAAAAGGGGTTACAGCTGGAAAGAAAGAAGGAAACTGTCCCGATTCACAGACAACCAGATTGTATATGTGAACAGTGACTAAAATTTCCAAGGAATCCACACAATAAATAAAATTAATAAAAGAATCTATAAAGTTATCAGGATATGTTACTACACACACACACACACCAGTTGCATTTCTATTTACCAACAAAAAGAAATCGAAAAATATATTTTTAAAATACCACATATTTTAAAGCATAAAATAACAGAGAAAATTAACTTTTTTTTTTGAGACAGAGTCTCACTCTGTCACCCAGGCTGGAGTGCAGTGGTGCCATCTTGGCTCACTGCAAACTGTCGCCTGGGTTCAAGTGATTCTCCTGCCTCAGACTCCCAAGTAACAGGAATTATAGGAGCACACTACCACACCCAGATAACTTTTGTGTTTTTAGTAGAGACGGGGTCTCACCATGTTGGCCTGGCTGTTCTGGAACGCCTGACCTCAAATGATCCACCCGCCTCAGCCTGCCAAACTGCTGGGATTACAGGCTTGAGTTGCCACGTCTGACAGATATGTAAAACTTTTATACTGAAAGCTACAGAACATTGAAGACAGAATTTAAAAACCTATAGAAATGAGAGATACATTGTTCATGAATCAGAAGAATCCATATTAGTAAAATATCATTTCTCCTGAGATTGATCTACACATTACTGCCATACCATTCAAAATCTAGAAAGAGATTTTGGAGAAACTGACAATTTTAGGGCCGATAGGAAAAGAAAAGGACCTAGTATACCAAAGACAACATTGAAAACAATAAAGTTTGAGGATTTACACTACTTTATTGTAAACTTATTATAAACCTATAACAATCTAGGCACTGTGGTATTGGCATAAAGAAAAACAAATAGATCAGTGGAACAGAATGAAAGAATTCAGAAAGAAATCCATGCAATATATAGTCAGTTGATTTTATTTTTATTTTACTTTAAGTTCTGGGATACATGTGCAGAACGTGCAGGTTTGTTAACACATGTATACGTGTGCCATGGTGGTTTACTGCACCTAACAACCTGTCATCTAGGTTTTAAGCCTCACATGCATTAGGTATTTGTCCTAATGCTATCCCTCCCCTTTTCCCCGATCCTGCAACAGACTCCAGTGTGTGATGTTCCCCTCCCTGTGTCCATGTGTTCTCATTGTTCAATTCCCACTTATGAGTGAGAATATTCAGTGTTTGGTTTTCTGTTCCTCTGTTAATTTGCTGAGAATGATGACTCACAGCTTCATCCATGTCCATGCAAAGGACGTGAACTCATTCTTTTTTATGGCTGCATAGTATTCTGTAGTTTGCATATGCCACATTGTCTTTATTCAGTCTATCATTGATGGGCTTTTGGGTTGGTTCCAAGTCTTTACTATTGTAAATAGTGCTGCAATCAACATACATGTGCATATGTCTTTATAGTAGAATAATTTATAATCAGAGATAAAATTCCATGAAGGTTCAGTATTTCTTCTTTTCAGCATTTTTCTGAAGTATCTCCAAAACAGAAATGTAGTCTGTCACTGCATAAATAGTGGGGAATAAGATTGGCAGCCTTCCTGAGACTTATTCATTGCCTCCATATGATCTTTCTGTGGGTAGCCCTAAAATAAATGTACTCTTCTAACTCTTCTCTCAAGCACAATCAAGGCAACCTAAATGATTCACTTTGAGCCTCACAAGCTTTGGTCTATACAAACTGAACAGGTAAGTTAGAAGGAGTATCAGATAATCAAATTCAGAGGAAAAGTAGATTTGGAGGCCAGAAGTTAGTCCATTTCTTTTCTCTCTTTTGCTTCAATCATTTATATTGCAGTTGCAACAAATATTGTCTAAGTGAAAAAAGAAAAGGAAGGGCATTGCCATAGTTGAAGAGAGAAGAAATGATGAAAAGAGAGAATAAATACAAGGAAAAAAGATGATTCAAAAACCATAGAATGGAGAAAAATCTAACATTTACTTAATTACCTATTTTATTTATTAATGACTTAGCATTATTAATTACCTATCTATTACAGTCTTAGTTGCTTTACATGAAATATCTTTATTCCTCAGAACACTTCTGATAAGGAAATATTGTCATTGCCCTTTTATTAATAATCTGAATCTCAATGAGGATCATCAGCTTGCTGTAGGTGACAAAAATGAAGTGGTAAAGTCGAAAGTGTTTATTGCACAAAAGTCCCTAGTCTTCCCTGTGCACAAAGCTTTCCTACAGTTAAAGAAGGGAACCATATACATGATCCCAAGGCCATGAAAGTTATATCTCTGTTTGGAGTGAGTACATGAAAGATCTAAAAGATGCATACTGATTGCAAATACTACCGAGTGAAGAGGAGAATTTTTTTTATTGTGCTTCTAAAAACCTTGGCAATCATTCAAATTTAAGACCTTCTCTGAGAATGAAGAACATTTGATGTGATATAAACAATTCAGTAATGGCCTTGATTACAGTCTGCTACTAAGAAGGAAGTTATACAATCACAATTGTACAATGATGACATTGACAGTATGCATTTCCCACACCTCCACACACTGTTAACTGTGTCTCTCACCTGGAAAACAGACAAGTTATGAACAGGGATTATAAAGCATCACTCATTCAGTGGATTTCTGAAGGGCAAAGATGTCTTGATAGGGTGGAGTTTACTTCCCAAAAGAAAAGGTCTTTCTGAAAGCAGATGGACCTTCATGTTCTATGAGAAATATCTACCTTCAATGGCCCTCTCTTTTTTTTTTTTTTTAATTGCATTTTAGGTTTTGGGGTACATGTGAAAAACATGCAAGGTTGTTGCATAGGTGCATACGTGGCAGTGTGATTTGCTGCCTTCCTCCCCTTCACCTATATCTGGCATTTCTCCCCATGCTATCCCTCCCCAACTCCCCACCCCCCCCCCCTGTCCCCCCCTCTCTTTAAGCCATGTTGAGTAACAGAAAAGTTAATTAAACACTGATTCCCCTCTCTTTGGTGGGATCCATATCAAGTACAACTTGATCTCATGCATATTATAAAACTCTCCTACAATCTGAAGGAGAAACTACTACCAATATTATCCAGTATTTTTAACTTAATTTAAATTAACCAGCCTGACTTCATAACACTATTGGGAGAAGGTAAAGTTCCTCTTCCCAATGACAGTGTAGATAGGAAACATGCCATGCTTATCTCTTGTTTGAATAACACTACAATTAGACAAGACAAGCTACTGACTATAATTGGATTCATGGGACACTGTCCCCAGAGTTTTAGAATTTATAATACTCTACAAATAGATTTTTAACTGTCATTTGCTGCATGAATTGGAGACTTTTCAAAAGCAACAAGTAACTTAAATTCCCCTATAGTGCCAATGGCTGGTTCTTTGGAGGATGTTTCTGCAACACAAACATCAGGACAACTATAGCAATATGAAAGAAATAGCTGTCATGTGTCTCCCAGCATGAGACACATGTCACCATTTTCCTGGGTTTGAGAAGGAAACTCTGGGCTTGTGTCTAAGTGTTCTAAGTCTCTGATAATTTGTGGCTGCAGAAATCTATACCTTGTTTTGCCTTTATTCACTGAGTCTTCCAAATTATTTTGGATATATCTCTAGGAATGGCAGAAGAAACTGTGAACTTGGAAATCTGAACAGTACCTAAGTATGAAGACGGTTACCAAATCAGAGGAAGAAAATCATTCCAATGGTACAGAGGTAAATAGATCAGTTAAAATGAGCTTTTGGAAAAAGAAAGAATACAAAATATTGTTTCTTTTCTAATTCTTTTATGATATTTATTAAATACATCATCTTCCTACCCTCACATTGTCAAAAGAAAATCTTACAGCAAAAGTAATATTTTAAGGATGTATCTGACTTCCTGCTTACATTTTTCTTATTAGTGACATATTTCTTCAAACATATATTACTATCACTAACCTAGAGAAGCATTTAAGAACAGACCACAAGTTCATATAAATAAAACGTGCCAGATATGTGAAGGAGGGAGTTATGTTTTATATATGTGTGATATTAATCTGTCAATGCATATATGCAGATGAATATAACATTTAAAAAAATGTTACTGGCAAATTGGACATCTGCAACAGTATTTTTCTTCCTGGGATTTTCCAACTACCCCAAAGTTGAGGTCATCGTATTTGTGGTGTGCTTGCTGATGTATCTGTCCACCTTGCTGGGCAATGTTATTCTGATCTCCATCACCATCCTAGATTCCCGCCTGCACACCCCTATGTACCTCTTCCTCAGCAATCTCTCCTTTCTGGACATCTGGTACACCTCTTCTGCGCTCACTCCAATGCTGGCAAACTTTGTTTCAGGAAGAAACACCATTTCATTCTCAGGATGTGCTATTCAGATGTACTTCTCCCTTGCCATGGGCTCCACTGAGTGTGTGCTCCTGTCCATGATGGCATATGACCGGTATGTAGCCATCTGCAACCCCCTGAGATATCCTATCATCATGAATAGGAGAACATGTGTGCAGATTGCAGCTGGCTCCTGGATGACAGGCTGTCTCACTGCCCTGGTAGAAACGATGTCTGTGCTGCCACTGTCTCTCTGTGGTAATAGTATCATCAATCATTTCACTTGTGAAATTCTGGCTGTCTTGAAATTGGTTTGTGTGGACACCTCCCTGGTGCAGTTAATCATGCTGGTGATCAGTGTACTTCTTCTTCCCATGCCAATGCTACTCATTTGTACCTCTTATGCATTTATCCTCGCCAATATCCTGAGAATGAGTTCAGTGGAGGGCCGAAGCAAAGCCTTTTCAACGTGCACAGCCCACCTGACGGTGGTAGTTTTGTTCTATGGGACAGCTCTCTCCATGTACCTGAAGCCCTCCACTGTAGATTCACAGGAAATAGATAAATTTATGGCTTTGGTATATGCTGGACTCACCCCTATGTTGAATCCTATCATCTATAGTCTACGGAACAAAGAGGTGAAAGTGGCCATGAAAAAATTGCTGATTAGAAACCCTTTTAATACCGCCTTCATTTCCATCCTCAAATGATACTGGAACAACCACACTCATATAAATAATCAACATTACCCAGAAAACTGCATAATAGTTTACTTAAACTAACCCTGGAAAATACTCATTTTCAATAGGAGTTTACTATTATGTTCTCTTTTCTGATTTTTCTTTTTTTCTTTTTTGAGATAGAGTTTTGCTCTTGTTGCCCAGGCTGGAGTGCGATGGTGCGATCTTGGCTCACCACAACCTCTGCCTCCAGGTTCAAATGATTCTCCTGCCTCAGTCTCCCGAGTAGCTAGGATTACAGGAATATGCCACCACTCCCAGCTAATTTTGTATTTTTAGTAGAAATGGGGTTTCTCCATGTTGATCAGGTTGGTCTGAAACTCCTGACCTCAGGTGATCCGCTAGTCTTGGCCTCCCAAAGTGCAGGGATTACAGGCGTGAGCCACCATGCCTGGCCTATTCTGATTGTTCTCATAAGTAAAAGTTTTCATATTAAGGAATCATTTATGCAGAATTAATTATGTTTCCAGGTAAGCAATTAGCATTTATTGAATATTTGTATAACATTAAAATTAGATAATTGCCTTTGTTTCACATTCACTTTCTATAGAATCTCAGTGTCCAGCTGTGGCATAACCATGATAATAAATATACCTAAATTGTAAAATTTGGAGCCTAGTAAATTTTCAAATAATTTGCTCCAAATGATTCACAATCTCTCCTCAATTTAAAAAGAAATACATATTTTTTTAATTAGTATGGATACAACTCAAAGTATACATATACATACACATACACACACACACACACACACACACACACACACACACCCCTAATAATTTGAAAAACCAAAACAGCATCAATTTTGGACCTCTTCCTAGTTTCCAACATGTTAAAATGGAAAAATCATGGCTTTCGATGTAATGAAATATGAATGATTTTGTTTATTTGGAATGTATATGTGGGGGATGAGTAAATATCTGTGTGTGTGCAAATATATCATAACAAGGGTTGGCATAATTGTAATCCTCTGTGTGAGGTGGAATAGAGGTACAGTTGGGACATCCTGAAGTATCTATGGATATAAGATTAAAATGTTCTTATATTGTACCTTGTCTCAGTGAATTCGTCAACACACTCATCTATTAAGTTTATTTTTCTTAAAGCATGCTGAATTGACCAATTAAGGCTGAAGACTGAAATTACATTGCAAGAGAAATGATATATTAATGCAGATACATATTGTAGAAACAGATTCATAAATATATCTGACATATGTGAGCAAAATCGCACAAATTATAATTTTACCAATGTTACATATTGATGTACTTTTCCATGTCTTTTCCACCCTCTCTGGAGCTATAGAATATTGAGGCCAATGTGTACATTAGTTCTTTATCAGGGAAGGTTCCTTGGATTTATGTGGGTGAAGGCTTTATCCTAGGGTGAAGGTACCTCTTGCTGCATACATATAACCTTCCTAAGCCTTAGGTTTAGGGAACATGATGCAATTACAGGTCATTAATAGAAGAGGTCCCAGCCTGAGCAAGACAGAGCTTGCAAAAAATTACTCAGTTATAGGTTAATGGATTAGGAATGGAACCACATAGAAGGAAAGAATTCAATGAGGAGGAACTGTGCTGGTGATCTTAACACAAGTGCCCTTAGTATATATCTGAACACTTTTCTTACTCAAGTATCAGATTCCTGTGTCTATTAATTCAGAATCTCTCCAAAGGTAGGTACTGGAAATTTGTATTATGAATCAAAGCTATACAGTTATTTTTATTTTCATCCTTACTTAAACACTTTAAGTTCAGGCAGCAGTGACCACAGTACGATGCTGTTATTTGGCTGAAGAGGAGGAAGGGATGCTAAAACTGTTAACCCCTCAGTTTCTACACCAATTTTAGAAAGAAAGAAAAAAACACTAATTCCAGGAAATCACAGTGACCACACATTAATTCATCTTACTTGTTTATATGGGTAGAGAAAAACTATAAAAATGATACTTAATTTAAAGTTTTATGTTTCATCAACTCCAGTGGGCATGCATTAGGCACATGGTATCTTCTTCAAAGTCTTTATATATCAATGTTTTTAAGGGATGCAATGAACTAAATTAGGAATTGCAGTGTAGGACAGACAAACAAGCTGTCCAGAAGCAAAACAACAAAATGGTTGGACCCCCACAATCCTAGAAAGAGTCCTCAGATGAGGTATGTCTGCAAGAGTCATCTCGTCCAAACAACCAGAACCGAGATGGAGTTAACTTCTACATAACACAAGTATGTTTTTGTTGCTGTCCTCCCAAGGATGGAACTATGTATGTAACCCTGAACTGTGTCCTAATTACATATTCATTATTCTATGTTCCATGATGAGCAGCCCCCACTGCTACAACATTTTTAAAATATTATCATTGATAAATGAATAATAATTGTATCCATTTATGGGATACAATGTGACATTTTTCTCATGTACGCAAAGTGGGATGATTTATTATTTTTATTTTTTTCATTTCAAATTTTATCTTGGATTCAGGTAGTATATATGCAGGTTTGTTACGTGGGTATATTGCATGATGCTGAGGTTTGGGATGCAAATGATCCTGTCATCCAGATAATGAGCATAGTACCCAACATTTAGTTTTTCATCCCTTGCACCCATACTTCACTCCTCTATTATCCCTCTTGTCTACTGTTGCTATAATTACCTGATTTTTAGCTTTCACTTATAAGTGAGAACGTGATATTTTGTTTCTGTTCTTACATTAAGTGGCTTAGGATAGTGGCCTCTAGCTGCATCCATGTTGCTGCAAAAGATATGATTTTGTTCTTTTTTATGGCTGCCTAGTATTCCATGGTATATATGTACCATGTTTTCTTTATCTAATCTACCATGGGAACCTAGGATACGTACCTAGGATGATTCCATGTCTTTGCTATTGTGAATAGTCCTGTGATGAACATATGAGTGCATGCATCTTTTTAGTAGAATGATTTATCTTCTTTTGGATATACACCCATTAATGGGATTGGAGAGTCAAACGGTAGTTCTGTTCTAAGTTCTTTAGGAAATCTCCAAACTGCTTTTCACAATGGATGAACCAATTTACATTCCCACCAACAATGTATAAGCATTCTCCTTATAAGCATTTTCATTTCTCTGCAGCCTGGCCAACATCTGCTGTTCTTTGGTTTTTTTAACAGTAGCCATTCTGACTGGTACGAGATGGTATCTCACTGTGATTTTGACTTGCATTTCTCTTATGATCAGTGATGTTAAGCATTTTTTCATATGCTTGTTGGCCACATGTATGTCTTCTTTTGAGAAGTGTCTGTCCATGTCTCTTGGCTACTTTTTAACGGGGTTATTTGGTTTTGCTTGTTGAGTTGTTTAAGTTCCTTACAGATTCTAGATAGATCTTTGTCAAATGCATAGTGTGCAAATATTTTCTCTCATTTTGTAAGCGTCTGTTTACTCTGTTGATAGTTTCTTTTGCTGTGTAGAAGCTCTTTGATTTAATTAGGTCCCACTTAATCCATTTTTCTTTTGTTCCAATTGCTTTTGAGGACTTGGTCACAAATTCCTTCCCAAGGTCAATGTCCAGAATGGTATTTGCTAGGTTTTATTCAAGGATTCTTATAGTTTGAGGTCTTCACACTTAAATCTTTAATCCATCTTCAGTAAATTTTTGTGTATGGTGAAAAGTAAGGATCCAGTTTCACTCTTCTGCATGTAGCGCACCACCTATCCCAGCACTATTTATTGAATGGGGACTCCTTTCCCCATTGTTTGCTTTTGTCAACTTTGTCAAAGATTAGATTACTGTAGGTCTGTGGATTCATTTCTGGGTTCTCTATTCTGTTCCATTGATCTATGTGTCTGTTTTTGTACCAGTGCCATGCTGTTTGGTTATGGTGGCGTTATTGTACAGTTTTTAGAGTTGGATAATATGATGACTCCAGCTTTCTTCTTTTTGCTTAAGATTGCCTTGGATATTCAGGATTTTTTGTTCGATATGAATTTTAGCATAATTTTTCCAATTCCATGAAAAATGACATTGGAAGTTTGATAGGAATAACACTGAATCTGTAGATTGCTTTAGGCAGTACAGACATTTTCAATATTGATTATTCTAATCCATGAGCATGAAATGTTTTCCCATTTATTTGTGTCATCTATGATTTCACTCAGCAGTGTTTTGTAGTTCTCCTCGCAGAGATCTTTCATCTCTTTGGTTAGATGTATTCCTAGGTATTTTATTTTTTGTGTGGCTGTTGTAAATGGGATTGTGTTCCTAATTTGGCTTTTGGCTTGAATGTCATTGGTGTACAAAACGCTACTAATTTTTGCACATTGATTTTGTACTGAAACTTTACTGAAGTTGTTTATCAGTTCCAGAACCCTTTTAGCAGAAATTTAGGGTTTTCTAGGTATAGACCCATATAGTCAACAAAGAGAGATATTTTGAATTCTTTTCCTACTTGGAAATTTCATTTTCCAAGTAGGAAATGAAATGAAATTTTATTTCATTTTATTTCATTCTCTTGTCTGATTGCTCTGGCTAAGACTTTCAGTCTTAGCCTTTCAGTACTATTTGAATAGGAGTGGTGAGAGTAAGCATCACTATCTTCTTTCAGTTCTCAAGGGGAATGCTTCCAGCTTTTGCCCACTCAGTATGATGCTGGCTACGGGTTTGTCATAGAAGGTTCTTATTATTTTGAGGTATGTCCCTTTGATGCCTAGTTTGTTGAGGGTGTTTATCATGAAGAGATGTTGGATTTTATCAAAGGCTCTGTCTACATCTATTGAGATGATCATATTGTTTTTGTTTTTAAGTGTGTTTATGTGGTGAATCATATTTATTGATCTGTATATGTTGAAACAACCTTACATCCCAGGAATGAAGCCTATTTGATTGTGGTGAATTAACTTTTTGATATATGCTGGATTCAATCTGCTGGTATTTTGTTGAGGATTTTTGCATCTTTCCTCCCCAGTAATATTGGCCTATAATTTTCTTTTTGCATTGTGTCTTTGCCAGGTTTTGCTATCAAGGTGATTCTGGCTTCATAGAATTAGTTAGGGAGGAATCCCTCCTTGATTTTTTGAAAATAGTTTTAGTAGAATTGGTATCAGCTCTTCTTTGTACATCTGGTAAAATCCAACTGTAAATCTATCTGGTCTAGGGCTTTTTTTGATAGGTAAGTATTTGGTTCCTGATTCAATTTTGGAACTCAGTATTGGATTGCTTAGGGTTTCAATTTCTTCCTGATTGAATCTAGAGAGGTTGTGTGTTTCCAGGAATTTACCCATTTCCTCTAGATTTTCTAGTTTGTGTTCATAGAGGTGTTCAGTATAGTCTCTAAGGATCTATTGTATTTCTGTCAGAACAGTTATAATGTCATATTTGTCATTTCTATTTGTGGTTATTTGGATCTTCTCTTTTTTCTTTGTTAATAAATACAGAGCAGTTTACACTTTCTCCCAAGTCAAACTGAATCTATTCTAGCTCCTCCTGACCCAAAGAAGGGATAGAGCATGTAGCTGATGGTCCAGGTGGCTCAGGCTTCTTGATTTTGCTTTTTTCATGTGAAAAAATGACTGAAACATCCTCTGTCGTACATAATTTTGCCTTAGGGATCTTTTTTGAATCCATTTCTATGATACTTTTCACCCACCGCTGATCATCCTTGGCACCTTTACTCTAAAGGTCAGACAGCCTTACTCTTATCTTTTAAAGCCTCACCTGCATCTGGGGTGCCCATGGAAATAGTTCCTGTCAATAAGACATAAGTGTAAGTTTACTAGAAGCTCTGAGAAGGGTTTTGCTTTTAATACAAAGGGGCCTAAAGGCAGTGTCTGCCTTAAATGTGGTCACTACATTGTGACCATGAGAGGATAAGCATGGTAGAATGACTGAGGAAGTTGTACGCAGACCAGTGTGACAGTCCAAATCACTGATCTGAGCTATTTCAAACTCCTGTTACACTTACTTTTAATCTTCTGTCCACAGTCAGACAGAGCTAGCACACCCTGCTTTTTCCCAGAGCCGAGCTGGAGAGCAGGGTGTATGCACAAAGCCCTTACAAGGGCACACAGAACCCATGAGTCAGTGCCACCAGAATGACTTCTCACTCTCTGTGCCTGTGACTAAGCGCCACCAAATGACATGTGAACACATCTGGATAAAGTCTTAGTTATGGATGGTGCAAAAGAGTGCTAATGAAAGGATTATTTTTTGAAGTATTTAAGTCCACCAAAATTATATTTCAAATATGAAATATCATGAAGAGTCTCCAACAAAAGATAAAATAATCTGATTAACCCTGCTGCTTTTGCTCACATTAGTTATCACATTTAGTACAAATATATTTTCCTAGATGGATGCCTAATTGTGACTATGAAATATTATTAATGTAATATGTGCAGTCATGAGTCACCAAAGCCAGGTACAGTGGCTCACACCTGTAGTGCCAGCACTTTGGGAAGCCAAGGTGGGCAGATCACAAGGTCAGGAGTTCCAGACCAGCCTGGCAAATAAGGTGAAACCCTGTCTCTACTAAAAATACAAAAATTAGCTGGGCATGGTGGCGCACACCTGTAGTCCCACCTACTCAGGAGGCTGAGGCAGAAGAATCACTTGAACCTGGGAGGCAGAGGTTGCAGTGAGCCAAAATGGCACCACTGCACTCCAGTATGGGTGACAGAGTGAGACGCCAGTTGAAAGAGAGAAAGAGAGAGAGAGAGAAAGAAAGGAAAGAAAGAAGAAAGAAAGAAAGGAAAGAAAGAAAGAAAAGAAAAAAAAGAAAAGGAAAGGAAAAGAAAAGAGAAAGGAAGGAAGGAAGGAAGATTGGAAGGAAGGAAGGAAGGAAAGAAAAAACGTCTGACTTAGCAGAACTATCTTTGGAGATATGATCTAAACTATGGTAATTCTAAATCCATGTAATGGTAAGTCAAATTAAATTGATATTTTGTTGAGATTACAAATTTCAACTTTTTTATCCATAATTTCTCATTGAATTGTAGATTATTTCATACAAATAAAAAATTAAAGTCCAAAAAAGTGATGCAATCTGGCCTAGAGCCTAAGGCAGTTAATGGCACAATGATTCATAAGACTCCGCTCTTCGTGACTTTAATATCGTCACCCTTTTATTATTTGACATTTTCTCTCAATTGTCTTGAGTCTTGCTTCAGCCTCACTTTGCAACTTACTTTTTTTCCCCCAAAGACCACTGCAGTATTTTCAAAGATGAAAGCCTGCCCGAGGGAGATGGGATGAACTGACAATTCCTCTTATAGTGCTTTTTAGGATCGAGGTAGACCTGATTACCCAAACAGCTACAATTGGCTCTCAGCTAGCACAGAAGCAAATCAATACAGGGTGGCTTCTATATCACCAAAAAAACGTGGTCCCACCAGAAATAACTGCATTGTAATGAGAAAAATGGCTATATAATGTAGAAAAGAATTAATCAGGGAACAAAGGCAAGACTTTGAATGCCACAGAAATAAGGGCTAGCAGGAGTTTGCAGGGGAGAATGATTTACTTACAAGGTGTTAGCAACGTAAGGAAAGAACAACTGCAATACGCATGGAACAGGGTCCTGGCTGTGGTGATGATACCAAAAATAATAATAATAAATAGCAAAAATCCAGAATGCCTATTGAGTTACTACTATGCTCTAGACACTCTTCCAAATTCTTTACATGCAGTAATTTAACACAAGCAATAATGCTAGAGTTGGTGTTGGTAATATTTTATTCCATTTCATCAACCATATTGTCACTTCCACTTTCCAAATGGGCAACTTGAGTAAAAAGAGATTAAATGGCTTATGTTGTTTACAAATCACATATGTAGTGGAGCTGGAATCCATCCAATTTGACACAGACCCTTTCGGTTAACCATTATGTTATTCTAATTCTCACAATCAGCTGAATGTCCTTGAACTCATGTTTCCCGCTCATCTTCACTAAAAAGCAGTTCTGATGGAAAAATTGTGGAGCCCAGCTCTGGGCTGTACAAGGTTCTGGGTTGTACTAAACCTGCAAATCCTGTGTGTGACCTCTCTTGGGAGTACAGGCAACTGTGGTTTACTTACGAAGACGGGGCAGATGTAGGGATAACTTAAACTAAAACCCATAGCATCTTCAATGCCCACCTTAGCCCTTGAGGATTCACAGCAATCTTCCATATATACAGTCGACCCTTGAACAACACAGGTTTGAATTGCACAGGTCCACTCATGCATGGATTTTCTTCTACCTCTACCACCCCTAAAACAGCAAGACCAACCTTTCCTCTTCTTCCTCTTCCTCGGCCTGCTCAACATGAAAAAAATGAGGATGAAGACTCTGATAATAATTTACTTGCACTTAATAAATACTAAATATATTTTCTTTACCTTATGATTTTCTTAAAAACATTATCTTTCTTCTAGCTTTATTGTAGAAATGTAGTCTATCATCCATATAACAAAAAAAATGTTAATCAAGTATTTATGTTATCAATAAGGCTTCCGATCAACAGTAGGCTATTAGTAGTTAAGTTCTGGGGAAGTCAAAAGTGATACACAGATTTTAGCCTCATGGTGTTGGGGGCTGGCATCCCTGTATTCTCTTGATAGAGATGGGAAAATGCTAAGGTATGAATCCAGGTATCGTATTATACACTTCCTCCTTCTAAACATCTTTAGGAATAATCTCTCAGGCTGTCATGCAATTGACTTGAAGATATCTCCTTCCTGGACTAGTAATTTTAAATAAACTAATTATTTAAAAGGTATAAAAGAGAATATATGTATAATATACTATATCATGTATATAAGCCAAATAATTCTTTTAAGAAAAAAATATACAAATAAACTAAGGAAAACAATAAATTAATAACAACAAAGGCTTTTATTTAAAATGGCACTGGCTCAAGACACTTTGATTCAGTTTTTTTTTTTCTAATGCAACTACCACATGTATGAAGTTATATCAGCCATTATTTATTTATTTAGGCATTTTTTATTTCCATTTGTAAACTGTAAGCCTCAAGAGAACACCAGCCTTTTCATTTTTATAATATCCTGAATCCCCAGTTTCTTCATCAGTGCTGAAGATTTAAAAAGTACTTTAAGACAGGCGTGGTGGTTCAAGCCTGTAATCTCAGCATTTTGGGAGGCCGAGGTGGGTGGATCACCTGAGGTCAGGAATTCAAGACCAGCCTGTCCAATTTGGTGAAACCCTGTCTCTACTAAAAAATAAAAAAAAATTTTTTTTAATTTAAAAAATTAGCCGGGCATGGTGGTGGGTGCCTGTAATCCTAGTGACTGTCAAGGCTGAGGTGCGAGCATCACTTGAACCCAAGAGGTGGAGGCTGCAGTGAGCCGAGATAGCACCACTACACTCCAGCCGGGGCAACAGAGAGGGACTCTATCTCAAAAAAAAAAAAAAAAAAGGAAAGATCAAGACATAAAAAGTACTTTAAATAAATATTTGTCAAATGAACCAAAACCAGATATTAGAAAACAAAAAATTTCACTCAGTTGAATTCATAAAAAATTGAGTGAATGGAATTTTAGTTGGCTCATTTAAAATAAAAAGAACACTAGAAATGCATTAAATTGCGAACAATACAAGCAGTAGAATTACATATAAAGATGTAATTTTTAGAATGGGAAAATATTATAAATATAATAGTGTATTAATTAATTTGAAAATCCTGTTGAAATGGAGGATTTTTGAAAAAATAAATGTAAGACCTCAAACTGTAAAAATCCTTGAAGCAATACCATTTTGGACATTGGCCTTGTAAAAGAATTTGTGACTAAGTACACAAAAGTAATTGTAAAAAAAAACAAAAATTGATTAAGTGAGACATAATTTAAACAGCTTTTGCATAGCAAAAGAAATTATCAACGGAGTAAACAGACAACCTGCAGAATGGGAGAAAATGTTTGCAAACTGCATTTGACAAAGGTCTAATATCCAGAATCTATAAGGAACTTAAACAAATTTACAAGAAAAAGTCAAATAACTCCATTAAAAAGTAGATAAGAGATATGAACAGGCACTTCTCAAAAGAAGACATACATGTTGCCGACAAACATATAAAAAATGCTCAGCATCGCTGGGCTGGGCGCAGTGGCTCAAGCCTGTAATCCCAGCACTTTGGGAGGCGGAGGCGGGTGGATCACGAGGTCGAGAGATCGAGACCATCCTGGTCAACATTGTGAAACCCCATCTCTACTAATACAAAACAATTAGCTGGGCATGGTGGCGCGTGCCTGTAATTCCAGCTACTCAGGAGGCTGAGGCAGGAGAATTGCCTGAACCCAGGAAGCGGAGGTTGCGGTGAGCCGAGATCGCACCATTGCACTCCAGCCTGGAGTGCAAACGAGAGTGAAACTCCGTCTCAAAAAAAAAAAAAAAGTGCTCAGCATCGCTAAACATCAGAGAAATGCAAATCAAAACCACAAGGAGATACAATCCCACACCAGACAGAATGGATATTATTAAAATGTCAGAAAACAGCAAATGCTGTCAAGGCTGCAGAGAAAACAGAACATTTATACATTTGTGTGGGGGTTTAAATTACTTCAGCCACTGTGGAAAGCAGTTTGAAGACTTCTTAAAGAACTTAAAACAGAACCACTCTTTGACTCAGCAATCCCCATTACTGAATAAATACGCCAAGGAAAATAAATCGTTCTACCAAAAAGACACACGTGAAATTGCATGTTCATTGCAGCAGTATTCATAATAGCAAAGACATGGAATCAATCTAGGTGCCCATCCATGGGAGACTGATAAAGAAAATGTGGTGCATATACACCATGGGATACTATGCTGCGATAAAAAAGAATGCACTCGTGTCATTTGCAGGGACATTGCAGTTGGAGGCCATTAAGCTAAACAACATAATGCAGGAACAGAAAGCCAAATATTACATGTTCTCACTTATAAGTGGGAGCTAAACCTTGGGTACTCGTGGACATAAAGATGGCAAGAATAGACACTGGAAGTAATAGAGGGGGGCAGGATAAAGAGGGACAAGGGTTGAAAAACTGTTGGGTACTAAGGTCACCACCTGGGTGATGGGATCAATCATACCCCAAACACACACATGTACCCCCGACACATATACCCCTGAGTCTAAAATAAAAGTTGAAATTATAAATAAAATAAAATTGCAATATAAGAAAGAAATAATACTTTCAAACCAAGAGTCACATCACCTTCCATTTGAAAACACATTCCTGTGAAAGTTAAGTCCAAGATAAGGATAGTTTCTAATACCATCATTATTTAACATTAATTGTTATGGATAATCCAATTCATGCAAATAGACAGAAATACAAATTTAATGTTGTAAATATTGGAATAAAAGAGAAAGTTACCAATACTAACAACCAATTTTTTTAAGAAAATGGAAGAGAATCAACCAAGAAATCTATTGGAATTGTAAAAATATTTAATTAGTTACCTAGTAACATCAAAATATGTAATAATTAATGGTTTCTCTATAAGCAGCAGTTGCTTTAAAAATTATCATAAAAAATAATGGTAACATTATAAATACAAAATATGAAAAGCAATCAAAGATCTTTAAAAATTAAAAAACTATAATACATATGAACTAATGATGATAACCTCAATATGTAAAGAATTTTTTAAACCAAATGGAATTTTTAATTTATTTACTTTGCCCAACTTTCCACTGAAACCAAAGTAGAAGATGGATAAATAATAAATATAAATTATAACCTAAGACACAGACTAGCAAATGAATATATAAACATGTTCAATTTCACTTCTATGCAAATAAAAGTTAACAAATTCAGAAATGAGATGTTATTTTTTAATCTATTAAATGGTCAACATTTTTAAAAATCCATATTCACTTACGAGTAGCTGATGATAATGGCAGCTGCTTAAATCCACATCTGCCTACATATATTCCAAAAATACAGAATATAACAGAAGAGCAAATAAAACCACAAAGCCACAGAGTAGACACAACTAGAAAAAAGAAAATACCTAAACTTCAAGTTACCTATAAAAGCAAAATTTAACACCAAATCCTGACATATCTCATACTCCCAGTGTGCAAAGATTTGTGTGGAAAGAAAGAAGTGGGCAGAAGGGGACAGAAAGTGGTAGACTTAAGACCGATCTAAAACCAAGGACAGAACCCTTAACACAGGTATGAATGACTTGAGGTAGCTATCTTTGAAAGGGCTGGCTTCTTGGGTAAAAGTAAGTGAAAAGGGAGAGGAACCTTTGGAGATTTTGAAGTTAAAAAAAATAATAAAATAAAAAAACAAAAATTTGGATCCTGCAAAACAAAAAGACTCAAATATCAGAAAGCATACAACTCCTCTTCATGTAGCCAGGCAATATAAAAATGTAGGAGGAGGAGAATCAAAGAGTTGTCAGGACAAAGAGTAAAATTGGCTTCAGCAAGCTAATGCTGTAAAGAAGAAAAGCAATCACGTAAAAAAAATTTTACTGCACATCACAGGCAGATGAGGGCACTCGTGACCTACAAATGTTCCAAACTGTCCAAAATAATGAAATGAATAGACTGAAGTAGGCTATAGTCAAAGCTACTATAAAATGAAATAAAAAATGAGAATCAAAACACCTTAGGTGATGAAAATCTCTGCCCCTGCCCATCAAAAGTAAAAATACACAAGAAGTAAATAAAAATGGTAACACAACACTACAAACTGATTATATAGATACAGATATAGATAGATAGATCCTTAAACAAGCGTTTCAGGGGAGCTCAAAACCACATTGAATCAGAAATTCAAAAATTTAAAGGAGAAGAACATAACACACCAGGAAGAAATGAAAAGAGATTTGATTGAATTCAGAAAAGAAATAAAAAACTAATTTTGGAAATGAAGACTAAATAAAGATGGCCAACGTAAAACAGATTAAAATGCAATGTAATAAGGGCCTTGAATAAAGGCCGTAAAGCAATCAACAAAAGAAAGTTCAAGAAAATGTATTCACACGTAAGTGAAATGAAACACAGGCAAAGAAGAAATATCGTTTCTTTTACAAGTATGTAAATTTTGAATCTCTAAAACAGAAAATAAAACAATATGATTAATATTTAAAATAAGTTCAGGAAAAATTACTGTAAATAAAGAAATGCTGAAAGCATTCACCAGATGCCTAGAAAAATTGTCACAGCTCAATCAGTCCTGAGACATAGCCCAGTAAAACTATTAAAGTTTAAAGATAAAAACAAAAAATCTTCAAGTTTTTAAAATAAAAAATTAATATTTTACACGGGGAAAGTCTTAATTCAGCATCAGACTTCCCAAAATAATCATACAATGTAATGCATTTCCAAAACACTCAAAAAATGTGTACCAAAATATGTATATCCATTCAAATTGTCCTTCAAATATCAATGCTATTAAAATGTGTTTAAAAGTACAACATCCAAGGAATTCTATAGTCACAATCCCTTTTTGGAGTTGATGAGAAAATATTCACTCAAATAAAAAAAGATAAAGAAACTTGGACAAAAAGATAAGTAGAAAGCATTTAATAAATTTAATTATAGATCTAAGAAAATAAAGCTGGGAATGAGGACACAAGTATAATACATGCATGTTATATGTTCTGACAAAATAAAAATGATACAATCAGAAAAGCTAACAAAAAACATCTGCTTCTGGCAATAATTAACTAGGATCAGTTTTGCCCTCTCATCATGAACTATTAGAAAACTGGACAAAATAAATGAAATAATTGTTTCTAAAAATTGAACAATCAAGGCAGAACTGTGACTTTGGGGGAAAGAAAATTAAAATTAAAAGACTCTTATCATTTCTTGTTAGACTCCGGTTCATGGAAAAGGATCCCAAAAAGATCACAGTGGTCTCACTAGATTGAGAAGGATCAGAATAAAGTTTAGGAGATTGGAGCAACTAGAGTTTACAGTGAAGAGTTCTGGAAGTAAAAAAGGCTAGGCAAATAAAAAGCTCCAGAGACCACCAAAAGGGTTCTGTATGGCTACTGCTAAATACTAAGACACATATGCAGAATGCTGAAACTTCATGTTTCAGCAACAAAGAACTAACAGAGAGCTACAAGCCAAACTATTCCCAAAGCTCAGAAAGGTTTGGGAGACATTCAAGCAACCAAAGTGGAATATCTTCATTCACTATTCAGAGCATGTATTAGATACCTATGAATTGTCAGATAACAGTAGGTCTAAACTAGCTCTAGGACAGGGTTTCTCAACTACAGCAGTATTGACACATTGGGCTGGACAATTCCTTATTGTAGAGATCTATCCTGCATATTCTAAGATGTTTAGCAGCATCTCTGGTTTCTACCCAATAAATTTCAGTAGCAGCCCAGCCTCCCATCTCCATCCAATTGTAAGAGTGAAAACTGTATTCTGACATTTCCTTCAGAGTACAAAATTACCCACAATTCTAGAATTAATCCCATCCACTGTTTTAGGACAAATTCAACTCTAGACCTGCCCTCATAAAGCTTAGAATCATCTCTCAAAGTGATCAAGGTAGTCTGCAAGTCATTGCATTTTATATATTCACAATATATTTAATACATTTTGAAGGTAGACCACAAAATCCACTACTCAATGACATAAATGTCAAAATGACTAGCATCCAAACCAAAATTTCAAAATGTGCAAAGAAGCAGGATAATCTATCCTATAACTAAAAAGAATGCCATGTAAAAGAAACAGATTTAGAAATGATAGAAGTAATAAAATTAGCACAGAGCTATTATAAAATACTCAGAATTTAGAGAAAAACCAAAAATATAATAAGGATAAAATTTATTTAAAAATAAGTTCTGGAGATGGAATATATAATATGTGAAGTGAAAATTTGACTAGATAGGATTAATAGCATAATTGACAGTGCAAATAAAAATATAAGTGGACTTGAAGACAGCAATAAAACTTTTCAAAATAAAGCATAGACTGGAAATATAATAAATAGAGCTTCAGTGACACATAGGATATATTAAACAGTTTAATTTATATATAATTGACATCTCAGTAGCCACAAAGAGAAAAAGGGCCCAAAAGCGGGAGTAAACAATATAAGCACAACACACACACACACACACACATGTGCGTGCGCACACACACACACGCACACATGCACAAACACACAAGAATTGCCATATCACATCATAATGAAGTTAGAAAATGAGTAGTAAACAGAAAATCTTAAAAAGAGACAGGAAAGAAAACATTACACTTAAATGATTAAATACAATAATTATAATGCAACCCAGAAGAAATGCAGCAATATTTTTAATGTATGAAAAAAAAATAAATCTCTCAGCTAGAATTTTACACACAGCAAAAAATATTCATAAAAAAATGAAGGTAAAATAAGAATTTTTCAGGCAAAAGCTTAAAGGAAAATCAAAAGTAGGACTACAGTTAACAAAATAGTTTTTCCAGTGAACAGAACATTATATCAAATGATAATGTGAATCAGCACTAAAAAATGAGAGAACTGAAATGGTAAACACACAGGTAAACATGATAAATGTTTTTCTCATTATTTTTAATTTCTTTAAAGATATTTGATTATTTAAACCAAAAATAACAATTTTGAGATTTAAAATTCTATATTATCAAAAATAGCAACAAAGTTGTGAGGGGAAATGAAAATATAAATATACTGTTTTAAGGCTTATAAGTTATATTTTAAATAGTAAATAATTACTAGAGCATAGTGTATCATAAATTAAAGAAGTTTCTGGGTAAAGTGGCATGCACTTATAGCCCCATCTATTCAGGAGGCTGAGGTGGGAGGCTCCCTTTAGCCCAGGAATTTAAGGCCAATCTGGGTAACACAGCAAGAATCCGTCTCAAAAACAAAAAACAAGAAAAAAACAAGAAAACCAGAAAAACATTAAAGATGTAAACCTTAACTTCTGGAGAAACCAACAATAATATAAACTGAAAGGCATAGATAATATGACAACAAAGAAAATAAAATAGAATTCTACAAACTATCAAAATAATCTAAAACACTACAGGAAAAGAGCAATAAAGGAGCAAAGAGCAGAGGAGTCAAACAGAAACATCGTAGACAAAAATCTAAGCATAATTAAATTACATTTGAATGATCTAAACAGCAATTATTGTACCTATCAGTTTGGAGTTTAAAAAAATACTACTCAAAAGGCGGGTCATATATAAGATATCTTTGTATGCTTCTCATAATTTTGCTCTGAATCTAAAAGTGCTCCAAAAAATGTTTTAAAAATTACCCCAATGAAACCACTTTCAAATAAAGATACAGATATTTAAAACTAAAGGAATAGAAAAAACATAACATGCTTTTGTTTTCTGGAAAAAAATTATTTCACTTTGAATTTGAAAGATATTTTTACCAGATAACAAATTCTGGATTACAGATTTGGTTTTTCTTTCACCGCTTTGAAGATATTCCATCAACTTCTGACTTACATAAATTCCAACAAGAAGTCTGCATTATTTTCTTATCTTTATTCTTTCGCACTTAATGTGTCCTTTTCATTTCCATGGTTGCTTTAAGTTTTTCCCATTTTTACTTGATTTCAGCAATATGATTATAATGTGTTTTTTTTGCTGTGTTTTTTTTTTCCTGCTTATACTTCTTTTTTCCTGAGGTTCTTCAATCTTGGATTTATAGCTTCCAAAAAAATTGAGAAATGTTCACTCATTATCCTGTCAAATATTTTGTCCTCCCCTCTTTCTCCCTCTGGGATTTCAAATACATGTCTGTTAGACTGATAGTTTATACAACTTATTGAGGCTCTCTTAATTTTATATTCAGTCCTTTCAGTGTTTATGGTTTGTTTAGGATATTTTTTTTATTGCCATGTCTTTATAGACTGTTACTTTTTTTCCATTTTATTCTCCATTATATTCTCATTTTTCTTTAACTACTTTACCACATTTATTATAATAGCTCATTTAAATTCCTTGTCCACTAATCCTACATCTTTACCATTTCTAAATCTCTTTCTATTGACTAGGTTATATTATTTTACTTCTTTGTACAACTTGAAAAATTGGATGCCAGACATTATGAAATTTACATTGTTGAATTCTGGATTTGGTAGTCTTCTTTTAAAGAATGTTGAATGTCATACTTTGCTTCACAGGCAATTAGGTTACTTGAAGATTAGCTTCATCCTTTGTAGGCTTTCTAAGAGAATTTCTAAGGCAAGTCTAAAATATCCTCTAATATAAGAATACTTTAGCCCCACAACTAAGATGAGATCCTTGTGTTTCTCTACTGAAAATTCCATCCCAACAAAACAAGATGTCTAAACTCTGACTCAAGAAAATCAAATAGTTTCCAGCCTAGGTTATTTCTGTCAATTTCTTGGCTTATACTCATTGATAATTTTAATTTCTTTTTTTCCCTGAAAATATATCACATCCAGATATGGAAGGTAGAAGATAAAAGGGGAAAAGATAAAGTAAAAATTTTAGTATTGTATTCGTTGGTGTTTACACTGCTATAAAGAGCTACCTGAGACTGGACAATTTACAAAGGAAAAAAGGTTTAATTTACTAACAATTCCACATGGCTTTGGAGGCCTCAGGAAACTAACAGTCATGGCAGAAGGTGAAGGAGAAGCAGACACCGCCTTCACAGGGCAGCAGAAGAGAGAGTGTAAGAGTGCAGGAAAAACTACTATTTACAAAACCATCAGATCTCATGAGAATTCACTCAGTATCAAAAGAACAAGATGGGGAAAACCGCCCTCATAATCCAATCACTTCCTTCTCTCAACACCTGGTAATTACAAGTTCCTCCTTCAACACATGGGGATTATAATTTGAGATGAGATTTGGGTGGGGACACAGAGCCAACCCATATCAAGTATTTACATGTATCAGGATGAACTCATGGTATTATATAACTACACATATAGTTACATATTAAAATTGATACACATGTAGGTATATACATGTATGTATTTCATAGCTATAATTTTTGAGAAGGTCCAGAAGAATTATACTCTGGTGCCAGTGAGGTTTGGTTTATCAATACACTTTCCATTAAATGAAACCAGGGCTCTTGGAGAAAGGACAATCACAAGAACTGAGACTGGACAGTACAAGATGAGCCTGAAACATCTTATTTTGCCAGAAAGGAAGGGAAGGTAAAGAAGTGCTGAAAGAATTGTGGGTACATTTCAAAAGGACACAGGAGCCAGCTTGAAGGGATGACACTGGGAAAGTCAAGACAAACTGAGCATAAAAATCAGTACTAGGTCTGGGTACAGTGGCTCATGTCTATAATCCCAGTGCTTTGTGAGGCCGAGACAGGAAGATCACTTGAGGACAGGAGTTCCAGAAAATCCTGGGCAACACAGTAAGATCTTATATCTACAAAAAATTTAAAAATTATCGGGGTGTAATTGTGCACACCTGTAGTCCAAACTACTCAGCAGGCTGAGGTGGGAGGATTGCCTGACCCTGGGAGTTTACAGTGAGCAATGATCACAGCACTACACTCCAGCCTGAGTGACAGAGTGAGATCCTGTCTCAAAAAAATAGTAGTAATAATTAATTATAACCCATTGAATAAAATAAGAAATTATGACTCCAAGCAAATTAGAATGCTAATGGATAAATGTAAAAGAAATAATGGAGTTAGAAAATCACTGAAGTAGCTTCATTGTCTGGGGAAATACCCGTGGTTCATCATCTCATGCCACTCAAATTAATGACATGGACTCACACATATGGAGTGGGTTAAGGAGCAGAAACTTTAATAGGCAAGAAAGAAGAGAACAGCTCTCCTTACAGAGCCAGAGCTGTGTGTGTGTGTTTATTTTAAGGAATTGACTCACGCAATATAATATTGGGGATGGCATATCTGAGATCTGCAGGGCAGGCAAGAAATTCTGGCAAGAGTTGTTGCCATCTCCAGTCTCAAAACACTATGGAGGCAGAACTCCTTTCTTTTCTGGGGAATTCAGTTTTTAATGTTGACAGCTGATTGAATGAGGTCCACACACATTACATAAGGTAATCTGCTTTACTCAAAATGTACGATTGAAATGTTAATCACATCTAAAACTGTCTTCACAGTAACATCAAACTGATATTTGACTAAACAACTGAGTACCATGGCCTAACAAAGTTGACACATAAAGTTAACTATCACAGGGTAGCAAGTTCCTTGGTAGTGATTGATCAGTCACATGTTTTGATTATGGGGGTGGTTACAAGAATCTATACATGGAATAAAATTGCAGAGAACTACACACAAACACATGGACACATGAATACATGAAAAAATAATGAAAACTTAATACGTTCTATAGTCTAGTTAATAGTATTGAACCAATGACAATTGAACACAGGCATAGGCAAGGACTTCATGACTAAAACACCAAAAGCACTGGCAACAAAAGCCAAAATAGACAAATGGGACCTAATTAAACTCTAGAGCTTCTGTACAGCAAAAGAAACAATCCCATGTAAACTGGCAACCAACAGAATGGGAAGAAATTTTTGCAATCTACCCATCTGACAAAGGGCTAATATCCAGAATCTATAGAGAAATAAAACAGTTTACAAGAAAAAAAACAAATAAACCCATTCAAAAGTCGGTGAAGGATATGGACAGACACTTTTCAAAAGAAGACATATATAACACCAACAAACATATGAAAAAATGCTCATCATCACTGGTCATTAGAGAAATGCAAATCAAAACCAAACTGAGATACCATCTCACACCAGTTAGAATGGCAATCATTAAAAAATCTGGAGACAACAGATGCTGGAGAGGATGTGGAGAAATAGGAACACTTTTACACTGTTGTGGGAGTGTAAATTAGTTCAACCATTGTGGAAGACAGTGTGGCGATTCCTCAAGGACCTAGAGCTAGCAATTCCATTTGACCCAGCAATCCCATTACTGGGTATATGTCCAAAGGATTATAAATCATTCTATAATAAAGACACATGCACATGTATGTTAATTGCGGCACTGTTTACAATAGCAAAGACTTGGAACCAACCCAAATGCCCATCCATGACAGACTGGACAAGGAAAATGTGGCAAATATACACCATGGAATACTATGCAGCTATGAAAAACGATGAGTTTGTGTCCTCTGTAGGGACATAGATGAATCTGGAAACCATCATTCTCAGCAAACTGTCACAAGAACAGAAAATCAAACACCGCATGTTCTCACTCATGGGCAGGTGTTGAACAATGAGAACACGTGGACACAGGGAGGGGAGCATCACACACTGAGGTCTGTTGGGGAGGAATAGGGGAGGGACAGTGGGGGATAGGGAGGTTGGGGAGGGATAATATGGGGAGAAATGCCAGATATAGGTGATGGGGGGGATGGAGACAGCAAACCACATTGCCATGTATGTACCTATGGAACAATCCTGCATGTTAGGCACATGTACCTCAGAATCTAAAGTGCAATTAAATAATTATATATATTTTATATATATATAATATATATATTATTTATATATATATAATTTATATATTTATAAATTTATATATAATATATAATATATAATTAACATATATCACTTCCCACAATAATTTTCTAAAAAGTATTCTGTAAAAACCTAAAAAGTTGCACACACATTTAAAAAATACTTTCTAAACAGTAATTCCAAGTGTTCATGGTACATAACAAAAAAAATCATTAGTAACATAACAATGAACTTGGCACATTATGTCAGGCATCTTGTGAAACTTACTGAATCTTTACAATAACTCTTGGAGCAAGGTTTATTTACTCCATTTTTGGAAATAAGAAAACTACAGTTTTAAAAAGATGAATAACCCTGCCTGATACTACCAAAGTAGTTTTGAATTTATACTCCTGCCATCTATTTTCAAAGTTTTGTTTGATGTTTTCTACTGTGTTGCCACAAATACACCAGAAATACTTATTTTGGATATTGCCAGGGAAAATAACTGAAGAAATTTATTGTCTTCGTGAGATCTGGGTCAGAACCTGTTCCAATCTCCTTACTGTTAGAATTTCAGTAACAGCGGATTACTGTTCTCAGTGATTCTAGATGATCAAAGCTAGTGAGGGCTGTAGGGTCCAGCCCTACAGGGTCCTGTGAGCCCCTCTCTGCTAGTGCGGAGACAAGAAACTGTGGAAATAAAGACACAAGACACCGAGATCAAGAGAAAAAGAGTTTGAGCCCTGGGGTCCACTGCCAACCAAAGCATGGAGTCAGGCAGTGACCCAAGTGCCTGGACACTCTTGACTTTTATTGAGTACAAGACAGGGGGCAGGGTGAGTCTGCCCCAGTCACGTGTCTAAGGAACGCGGAGGGTGACAGTCAAGGCTTTCAAGTAGCCGCTAAGGAACAAGTAGCGAAAGTAGGGGAAAGAAATGCGTTAGCACTTTATGTTCTGCTTGTCAAAGGCTTCAAGAATTATGCTACTTTTTACTGACAAAAGAGGAACCAGATGCAGAAGTAGGGAGTGAAAGGAGACACAGATTGTGACCAATATACCACAGTACCACATAGAGACAATTAAGTCCCGGGTAACTGTGGGTTGGGCTGAGTGCTATCAGTCCTTCCACAACAGCATTGAGAGAGCGGAGTATTCTCCAACTCCTCCGAGTAAGAAGATGTCTCCTTTCATGGTTTGCTAAGCAGCGGGTGCTTTCCCAGCACTGGCGCTACAGCAGAACCCAAGGCGCCTTGTAGCAGCCCTTACACAGGCGTGGCAGAGGGCTAATGCTCTTGTCTAGAGTCACTTTTTACAACGTTCCTTCAGTTCCAAGCTTCTTACCCTAAAGTTCCTTAATTATAAAAAAGAATATATGAAAGATAAATGATTTCACTAGACTAAATATTTGGTTATAATGCTTAGTTCTATTCTAAATCTTTTCTATGTTATTTTTTAAACTGGGACTGGCTGAGGCCTCAGTCCCTTGCTTCAGCACTTGTGCAACCTCCCACCAAAGAGGGCAAAGAATAAAAATCTCTCCTCATAATTTTGATTTTCCCAAATAAGGTCCTCGATAGTTGCACAATGACACCATTTCTATGCTTCTTCTTTTCATTTTAAATGACAAATAAAAATTGCATGTATTTATGGTACATAACATGATGTTTTGATAGATGTATTGTATTAGTCCATTTTCATACTGCTATGAAGAAATACCTAAGACTGGGTAATTTATAAAGAAAAAGAGGTTTAATGAACACACAGTTCCACATGGCTGGGGAGGCCTCACAATTATGGTGGATGTCCAGGAGCAAGATTGGCAAGGCGCAGTGGTTCATGCCTGTAATCTCAGCACTTTGGGAGGCCAAGGTGGGTGGATCACCTGAGGTCAGGAGTTCAAGACCAGTCTGACCATCATGGAGAAACCCCATCTCTACTTAAAATACAAAATTAGCTGGGTGTGGTGGCACATGCCTGTAATCCCAGCTACTTGGGAGGCTGAGGCAGGAAGAATGACTTGAACCCAGGAGGCAGAGGTTGTGGTGAACCAGATCATGCCATTGCACTCCAGCCTGGGCAACAAGAGCGAAACTCTGTCTCAAAAAAAAAAAAAAAAAGAGGAGCAAGATGAGATTTGGGTGGGGACACAGCCAAACCCTATCATTTTGCCTCAGCTGCTTCCAAATCTCATGTCCTCACATTTTAAAACCAATCACGCCTTCCCAACAATCCCCAAAGTCTTAACTCATTTCAGCATTAACTCAAAGGTCCACAGTCCAAAGTCTCATCTGAGAGAAGGCAAGCCCCTTCTGCCTATGAGCCTGTAAAACCAAAAGCAACTTAGTTACTTCCTAGATACAAAGCAGGTACATGCACTGGGTAAATACACCCATTCCAAATGGAAGAAATTGGCTAAAACAAAGGGCTACAGGTTCCATGCAAGTCTGAATCCAATAGGGTAGTCACTAAACCTGAAGTTCTAAAAGGAGGTCCTTTGACTCCATGTCTCAAAACCAGGTCACACTGATGCAAGAGGCGGGCTCCCATGGCCTTGGGCAGCTCTGCCCCTGTGGCTTTGCAGGTTACAGCCTCCCTCTCGGCTGCTTTTACAAGCTGGCATTGAGTGTCTGTGGCTTTTCTAGGTGCATGGTTGAATATGTTGATGGATCTACCATTCTGGAGTCCAGAGGACAGTGGCCCTCTTCTCACAGCTCCACTAGGGAGTGCTCCAATGGGTACTTTGTGTGGGGGCTCCAACCCCATATTTCCCTTTTGCACTGTCTTAGCAGAGGTTCTCCATGAGGGCCCCAGCCCTGCAGCAAACTTCTACCTGGACATCCAGGTGTTTCCATACACCTTCTGAAATCTAGGCGGAAGTTCCCAAACCTTCATTCTTGACTTCTGTGCACCTGCAGGCTCAACAATATGTGGAAGCTGCCAAGGCTTGGGGTTTTCACCCTCTGAAGCCATGGCCCAAGCTGTACCTTGGCTCCTTTTAGCCATGGCTGGAACAGGTGTGATGCAGGGCACCAAGTCTCTAGGCTGCACACAGCAGGGGGGTCCTGAGTCTGACCCAGGAAACCATTTTTTCCTCCTAGGTCTCCAGTCCTGTGATGGGAGGGACTGCTACAAAGGTCTCTGACATGCCCTGGAGATATTTTCCCCATTGTCTTGGCAATTAACATTTGGCTCCTTGTTACTTATGCAACTTTATGTAGCAGGCCTGAATTTCTCCTCGGAAAATAGGTTTTTCTTTTCTAGCGCATTGTCGGGCTGCAAATTTTCCACACTTTTATGCTCTGTTTCCTCTTGAATCCTTTGCCTACTTAGAAATTCTTTCCACCAGATACCCTAAATCATCTCTCTGAGGTTCAAAGTACCACAGATCTCTAGAGCAGAAGCAAAATGCCACCAGTCTCTTTGCTAAAGCATAACAAGAGTCACCTTTGCTCCAGTTCCCAACAAGTTCTTCATCTCCATCTGAGACCACCTCAGCCTAGACTTTATTGACTATATCACTATCAGCATTTTGGTCAAAGTCATTCAACAAGTCTTTAGGAAGTTCCAAACTTTCCTACACTCTCCTATTTTCTTCTAAGCTTTCCAAACTGTTCCAACCTCGGCTTGTTACCTAGTTCCAAAGTCACTTCCACATTTTCAGGTATCCTTATATCAGCGCCCCACTACCTGTCACCAAGTTACTATATTAGTCCATTTTCATACTCCTATAAAGAAACACCTGAGACTGGGTAATTTATAAAGAAAAGGTTTAATGGACTCACAGTTACACATGGCTGGGAGGCCTCACAATCATGGTGGGCAGTGAAGGAGGAGCAAAGGAACATGTTACATGGCAGCAGGCAAGAGAGAGTGTGCAGGGAAACTGCCCTTTTAATGAAACCATCAGTTCTCATGAAACTTATTCACTATCACAGAGCAGCATGTGAAAAACACACTCCCATGATTCAATTACCTCCCACCAGGTCCCTCATATGATATGTGGGGATTATGGGAGCTACAATTTAAGATTTGGGTGGGTACACGTCCAAACCATATCATGCATATATTGTGGAATGGCTAAGGAAAGCTAACTATACATAAAAGACCCACATATCCCTTTCATCTTACTGGTTGATGGCTTTCCTACTCAGCAAATATTTCATAGCAGCTTTTACATCTTTATTTCTTAAGCTATAGATTATGGGATTTAACATGGGGGTCACAACACCATAAAACATGGAAACAAGCCCCTCTGTAGCTTGCAAGTTGTCTTTCCCAAGGAGGTCTTGGGACTTAGGTTTTCCATACATAAAGAAGATGGTACCATAAAATATGATCACCACAGTCAGGTGAGCTGAGCAGGTGGAAAATGCCTTGCGTCTTCCTGTGGCTGAGTTCATTCTCAAGATGGTATAGAGGATAAACATATAGGAGAAAATAATGACCAACAGAGGAAGAACTAGGAAAGCAATATTTGACACTGCTAGGGTAACAGTATTGAGGGATATATCAGCACAAGCTAGCTTGAGGACAGCTAAGATCTCACATAAGAAATGATTAATAATATTGTTCCCACAGAAAGGCAATCGCATGGCAAGTGATGTTTGCACAATTGAATTGATTCCACCAGAGAGCCATGATATAGAAGCCATCAGTATATACACCACCTTGCTCATGACGATGGGGTATCTCAGCGGGTTACAGATGGCCACGTAACGATCAAATGCCATCATGCCAAGAAGCAAACATTCTGTTGACCCCATTGCAAACCCAAAGAACATCTGCACTGCACATCCAGAGAAGGAAATGTTTCTTTTCTTTGAGATTAAGCTCACCAATGTTGAGGGAATGGAGGAGGATGTATAGCAGATATCCAGGAAAGAGAGGTTGCCCAGGAAGAAGTACATGGGAGTGTGAAGATGAGAATCAAAGATGCTTGCTATGATGAGAACACCGTTGCCAATTAGAATTACCACATACATAACTAGAATCAGAGCAAAGAAAATGATCTCAAGCTTGGGGTAACCAGAGAGTCCCAGAAGAATGAATTCTCTCACAAATGTTTGGTTTATCTTGTCCATGTCCCAGCTTTCAGGATGTCAAAGGAAGACTCAATATATAATATTTTCACAACCAGGCAACAAATGTAACAAATAACTTGAATAAACATTACTCTAGAATGAAAAAGAAACTGTTTGTTTTAAAGCTCTACCATTCAGTTATATTCAATAGTATTTGTGCCTAGAATACAATCACACTAGGACATTAAGAGTTTCTATGCCCGGCCGGGCGCGGTGGCTCAAGCCTGTAATCCCAGCACTTTGGGAGGCCGAGGCGGGTGGATCACGAGGTCAAGAGATCAAGACCATCCTGGTCAACATGGTGAAACCCCGTCTCTACTAATACAAAAAATTAGCTGGGCACGGTGGCGCGTGCCTGTAATCCCAGCTACTCAGGAGGCTGAGGCAAGAGAATTGCCTGAACCCGGGAGGCGGAGGTTGCGGTGAGCCGAGATCGCGCCATTGCACTCCAGCCTGGGTAACGAGCGAAACTCCGCCTCAAAAAAAAAAAAAAAAAAAAAAAAAAAAAAAAAAAGAGTTTCTATGCCCTGTATCTGATATGTAAAGATCTACATAGGATCAGAAGTAAATTCATACACAACTTTTCTTATTGTTGAGGACATCCCAAGTTGAGTTTTCTAAAAGCCTTACACTATTGCAGATGACAAACCTAACTTCTTCATTTAGTCAAGCCCAGTGAGAGAGCTCCAAAGAAGGAAAAAGACAACTCAAGCAGAACTGGAATTTTGACCCAGTGTTTAATAAACATGTTTAGAATTTCAAAGCAGGTTTGATGTTCATGTACATTTGTTTGTTTGCCTAAAACTCTGAATGTCTTTCCAGTCAGTTAAATGTGTATTTTTATAGGGAAGACATTTGATAATAGTAAATTAAACCCCATATACTGTGAGTTAACATCTTTTCAAAGGTAAAGTTAGTTGATCTCATTCTAACATCCTACTCTTACTATTTTGTTATTTCCTATGACAAGACCACTGTGTAGACCAGCTCTGCAAGTATATGATGGAGAATCTTTGAAGAACAATACATGATCTCCATTTGTTTTATTCCATGGCTTCAGAGTTACTCTTGAGAATTCGTTTGTTTGAGTAAACCTGAAAAAAGAGTAATAACAGTCAAACACATTTGTGTGTATGTGTGTGTATAGCACTTTGCAAAAAGCAAGTGAATCTTCTCATTATCCCTAATTTATTGTTCTCAAATGGAAAAGACAGAATGTGGCCTATAAGTAAAAAGGGAAACTAATGCTCAGCTCTTTTGATTACAACACCAAAAGTTATCTTACCTTGTTTTCACAAAGTACTATCCGAAATTTTTAGCTTTGATGGAATTTTAATTTTTCTAATTTCATATGCATATAAATCACCTGAGGATACTGTTAACTTGTAAATTTTATGTTAGCACTTCTGGGATAAGGCCTGTGATTCTTCATTTCTATTAAGTTTCCAGGGTATGTTGAACCACTGGGAAGAGGCAAATTTTGAGTAGCAAGACACTGGTTTATCCATAGTGAGTTAGTAGAGAATCCAGATATTTCTGATCCAAATAGATTTTCTTTTGTGTTATAATTTGGACTGGCTTAACAATCTGGAAAATGACTGAGTCTAATTCTTTTGTGTTTGCCAGCAAACTTCAGGGCCGCATCTCGCCGTTCAGTACACTTCAGAAAATAAACACTATTGAAACATTTTATGAAAGCAGGATAAACTTTTGCTGGACTACTATAATATGTGTATGATATTCCTGATTGCCTAACTTAAGCACAGTCCTATTCTAACACAAGTAAGGGTGGGAAAACTATGACACAGCATGTCTGCCATCGATAAGTTCATAATTCAATAACACAAATACACATAGAACAATTTGATAAAGAATATAATTATATCATGTGGCCAGGGTGAATATTATAAGTAACTTCAGAAGGAGGAGGTAAAGAAGAAATAAGTAAGTCAACAGAAAATGCTGAGGAATTTCAAACTTATACCAGATCTGGAAGCACAGAAGGAATGGGGTAGGTTTGGAAGAGAAGAGAGAAACAAAGGTATTTCAGAAGGGAGAGCAGCTTAATGTTTTAGAGGAGCAGATTGGCAGTACCTACATTTCAGACAGGGGAGTTTCAGTGGAAACACTCTGAAAAGTTAATGAGGCAGGAATATAGAAGGGCCCAAAGGTTAGGAAGAAAAGCAATTACATTCCCTTTTGTATGTAAAGGACCTATCATCAGAACACCAAGCACAAAGCGACTGTTTAGCCCCTGTGACTTTAGCTACCTTTCAAACCAGACATTATATAATTTGATTTTATGAGGTTTTGAATAGATATGTGACACAAGGAATTAAGATGCTTAATTAGGTAATTATAAATTACTGCCTGGTACACACAGACACATACACACACATCATCATCATCATCATCATCATCATCTTTTCATAACTACCAGTTTTTAGATTAAACAAAATTGCAGGTTTAGGGCTCACATGGGCTAACAGTTCTGAGAATATCTGCAGAGGTTCAACCCCTACTCTAACACTCAGTTTGGTATGTGATGATAAGTGAAAAAATTTATCTACAGAATATAATGTCTTGGAGTCAGAAGTCAAACCAGACAGAGGGATTCTCACTTCGGAAACAGTTTAAAGAATACCAGTAGAACAATTAGCAAACCTGACAAAAACAAGCAATAGGGAAAGGATTCCCTGTTTAATAAATGGTGTTGGGAAAACTGGCTAGCCATATGCAGAAAGCTGAAATTGGACCCCTTCCTGACACCTTACACTAAAATTAACTCCAGTTGTATTGAAGACTTAAACATAAGACCTAACACCATAAAAACCCTAGAAGAAAACCTAGGCAATACCATTCAGGACATAGGCATAGGCAAGGACTTCATGACTAAAACACCAAAAGCATTGAAAACAAAAGCCAAAATAGACAAATGGGATCTAATTAAACTCCAGAGCTTCTGTACTGCAAAAGAAACAATCATTAGAGTGAACTGGAAACCAACAGAATGGGAAAAAAATTTTGCAATTTACCCATCTGACAAAGGGCTAATATCCAGAATCTATAAAGAACTAAGACAGTTTATAAGAAAAAAACAAACAAATCTGTTCAAAAGTAGGTGAAGGATATGAATAGACACTTTTCAAAAGAAGACATCTATGAGGCCAACAAATATATGAAAAAATACTCATCATCACTGGTCATTAGAGAAATGCAAATCAAAACCACATTGAGATACCATCTCACGCCAGTTAGAACGGCGATCATTAAAAAATCTGGAGACAACAGATGCTGGAGAGGATGTGGAGAAACAGGAACACTTTTACACTGTGGGTGGGAGTGTAAATTAGTTCAACCAGTCTGGAAGACAGTGTGGCAATTCCTCAAGGACCTAGAATTAGAAATTCCATTTGACCCAGCAATCCCATTACTGGGTATATATCCAAAGGATTATAAATCATTCTATTACAAAGACACATGCACACATATGTTCACTGTGGCACTGTTTACAACAGCAAAGACTTGGAACCAACACAAATACCCATTGATGATAGACTGGACAAGGAAAATGTGGCACATATACACCATGGAATATTATGCAGCCATCAAAAATGATGAGTTCGTGTCCTTTGTAGGGACATGGATGAATCTGGAAACCATCATTCTCAGCAAACTGAAATAAGAACAGAAAATCAAACATTGCCATGTTCTCACTCATAGGCGGTGTTGAACAATGAGAACACACGGACACAGGGAGGGGAGCGTCACACAGTGGGGTCTGTTGGGGAGGAATAGGGGAGGGACAGTTGGGGGGTAGGGAGGTTAGAGAAGGATAACATGGGGAGAAATGCCAGATATAGGTGATGGGGATGGAGGCAGCAAACCACACTGCCATGTATGTACCTATGCAACAATCCTGCATATTCTACACATGTACCCCAGAACCTAAAGTGCAATAAAATATATATATTAAAAAAACAATTATCTTACCAGGCTGAGGTCACATGACTAGCATGGGCAAAAGCAATATTCAAAGACCATTCTCCTTCCACTACTTCTCTGCCTAACAGGTAATATTAAAATCTGTATAGAAATCGTGTGTCAACCACGGAGAACCGTCAGTGAGTAAGACAAATAATAAACTGAGTTCATAAAGGTGAAACTTAAGTATAGTCAGTTAAAAATGTACAAAGAGAATGATTAATTCTTGAGGACTTAGCACTTCTTATCATGGAAGAAGGTTCATGGTTGTGGGATTGAAACATCTGCCTTAGAACAGTCCATTTGCTTTAAAATTTTTCTACAGTGCTTCTTAGCATAGGTCAAAATTCTCCTCAAGCAGGCTACAGAAATCCTTTGAGGATGCATTGGATAAGGGACGTCAACACTCTAGCAGCCCAATCAGGAAAGCAAAAGGAAGAAGACAGAAAGATACTGACTTGCCAGGAAAGGGGGTGATGCTCCAGATCCCACCTAGACCTCCAGCCCAGGCCTGGAGAATCTGTTGGCTTTGCCTTCCAGACAAATGTAAAGACAATGAATTTTAGGCTATCTAGACAGAGCCTTCTGCTCCAAGCCTTCCCCTCCTAGGAAGAAACGCTCTCACCAGTTCAATCCACCTTAAGCCAAGTCTGTCTTAGCTACCTTTGGTTTTCTTCTGATCCCAGCTCTTTAGCTTGGTTCCCTCATGTACTGCGAGATAACATGAGATGTGGGGAAGGAGCTTGCTTGTCTTGCACATTCCTCTACACCTATGGCCTAACACAGTGGCAGCACATAAAAGATGGGTTTTTCTAGGTTCTTAAGCAATTTCCCTGTGCAGTATTTACAGATTAATGTTCAGAACTTTAATATGCATACTGTGTTTATTTGCAGCAAGTCCACTGTTTTAAAAATATATATATACATGTCTTTCTGTCAATACTAATAAGCTGCCATCTTATAGAGAGATTAACTTGTTCATGCATTCCAAGTATAAAGGCATCACCTAATTCTCACTTGAACAGATATGGCATGGGGTTAGCCTAGTTAAAAAGTGCTGGGGATTCAGAAACAAAAGTCTTAGTTTTGAGGTTATTTTTTCATCTAATATGTAGCTTGTTTTTCATTTGCTAAATAGTTACAGAAATACCTACCCTACTTTTCTCACAAGTTTGTTTTGAGAAAAAATTGAGCTAGCATATGGAAATTGCTTTATGGATTAACCAGTACTATACAGATCATAATAATATTATGATCATAGCCATATTTGGTAATACCACATTGATAGCTGTATTGCCTGGTGATATTTACACTATGAATCCATATCTAATAATAGCTTTAATTATAAATTTAAAAGATATGGTTTCATGGTATTCAGGACCTACCTTTACAATGATAAATTATGTCCCCCTCCTAGAAGAACCAGGTACTATTTCCTAGTATTTATGTCAGCATCATGAATTAAAGTCAGGTTCAACAAAAGATGCCAGATTCCATAGATGTGGAACAGTAAACATTTGTTATGAAACAGTTACTGTAATTGTTCCCCGATTCCCAAAGCAATTTAAAGTTGGAGCGAGACATCTGTGGAATGGAGAAACTTGTGATGCATTAGGGACAGTGCCCCACAGACCCAATTAAGAGGGGTACTGGGAAAATAGATTGTGGCTGAACTAAAGCTCACAGATGAAATAACACTCTCCTGCCCACATAACTTCTAGGAGCACGGGCAGATGTTCACCAAACAAACTTTATAAAATGTGAGAGCTTCCTAGTTTTTTGTTTTATTTTATTTTATTTTATTTTATTTTTTTATTGCATTTTAGGTTTTGGGGTACATGTGAAAAACATGCAAGGTTGTTGCATAGGTGCATACGTGGCAGTATGATTTGCTGCCTCCCTCCCCTTCACCTATATCTGGCATTTCTCCCCATGCTATCCCTCCCCAACTCCCCACCCCCCCCGCTATCCCCCCTCCCCGCCAACAGACCCCCATGTATAGTGCTCCCCTCCCTGTGTCCATGTGTTCTCCTTGTTCAACACCCACCTATGAGTGAGAACATGTGGTGTTTGATTTTGTGTTCTTGTGTCAGTTTGCTGAGAATGATGTTTTCCAGGTTCATCCATGTCCCTACGAAGGATGTGAACTCCTCGTTTTTAATGGCTGCATAATATTCCATGGTGTATATGTGCCACATTTTTCCTGTCCAGTCTGTCATCGATGGGCATTTGGGCTGGTTCCAGGTCTTTGCTATTGTAAACTGTGCTGCAATGAACATTTGTGTGCATGTGTCCTTATAGTAGAATGATTTATAATCCTTTGGATATATGCCCAGTAATGGGATTGCTGGGTCAAATGGAATTTCTATTTCTAGGTCCTTGAGGAATCGCCACACTGTTTTCCACAGTGGTTGAACTAATTTACACTCCCACCAACAGTGTAAAAGTGTTCCTGTTTCTCCACATCCTCTCCAGCATCTGTTTTCTCCAGATTTTTTAATGATCGCCATTCTAACTGGCGTGAGATGGTATCTCAATGTAGTTTTGATTTGCATTTCTCTAATGACCAGTGATGATGAGCATTTTTTCATATGTTTGTTGGCCTCATGTATGTCTTCTTTTGTAAAGTATCTGTTCATATCCTTCGCCCATTTTTGAATGGGCTTGTTTGTTTTTTTCTTGTAAATCTTTTTTAGTTCATTGTGAATTCTGGATATCAGCCCTTTGTCAGACGGGTAGGCTGCAAAAATTTTTTCCCATTCTGTTGGTTGCCGATTCACTCTATTGACTGTTTCTTTTGCCGTGCAAAAGCTATGGAGTTTGATTAGGTCCCATTTGTCATCAAGCTTCCAATGACCTTCCTCACAGAACTGGAAAAAACCACCTTAAACTTCATATGGAACCAAAAGAGAGCCCGCATAGCCAAGTCAATTCTAAGCAAAAAGAACAAAGCAGGAGGCATCACACTACCGGACTTCAAACTCTACTACAAGGCTACAGTAATCAAAACAGCATGGTACTGGTACCAAAACAGAGATATAGACCAATGGAACAGAACAGAGGCGTCGGAGGTGACACAACATATCTACAACCACCCGATCTTTGACAAACCTGAAAAAAACAAGCAATGGGGAAAGGATTCCCTGTTCAATAAGTGGTGTTGGGAAAACTGGCTAGCCATATGCAGAAAGCAGAAACTGGACCCCTTCCTGACACCTTAAACTAAAATTGACTCCAGATGGATTAAAGACTTAAACATAAGACGTAACACCATAAAAACACTAGAAGGAAACCTAGGCAAAACCATTCAGGACATAGGTGTAGGCAAGGACTTTATGACCAAAACACCAAAAGCATTGGCAACAAAAGCCAAAATAGACAAATGCTTCCTAGTTTAAAATGTATCTACCAAAGTTAATTCAAAGTAAGAGCTTAATAATTCAAATAATGTTTACTAAGATGAAATGCTAGAATTGAAAAATGACCTAGATGTTATGAATGAAATAAAATGGAGACTACCTATGAATTAAATGCTTTGTTATTTAACTTTTTGCTTACTTATGTTTATTCTTTTGGAAAAATTAATTTATGCAGCATGCCATTTTCAAGGTTTTTTGAAATGAAAAGAAATACAGATAAGCAATAAAATAAATAGATCCATGGGGCAAAAGCAACTATATATTTAAGGCCAGAAAAGTGAAAAACAAATCCAGAATGGATAATTTGGGGCATTACTGGGAAGAAAGAACATCACTGAATTAAAGTGTCTTAGCAAAGTCTATGAAGCTATATTTTAGATATTAACACTTAGATTCTGACTGTAATTTTCTAATAGATGTCACATTTCATGTACAATACTTGAATTCTGAGCAATAACAATTTACTCAAAAAGCAAAAACAGTATTTATGTATGCACATAGACATAAACACACACACATACAAACATAGCTCCCCCCAACACACACACCACAAACCATGGTATGTGTACATTAAATACAAATAGATATATGTCAAGCGTTTTCTAATATTAAGATCATAGAGGTCTAGAGCTAGAAAACTCTGCAAAAATTTAGTAAGACTTCTCTTTCTATAGATGAATAAACTGAGGTAAAAGTGATGAAATACTTTTCCAAATGATGAAATACTGTTTCAAAGTCTCTGTTAGCATTTGGCCTATAAAGAATTCAGAACACTCACTCTTCAGAAGAACCAGATAATGACAATAATGATACCATATGAATTCTTACCAATTTTTAGACAATAGCTAATGAAATAGTCTGAAAATATAGGCCTCATATGCCTGGAAGATAAAGGACTCCTACATAAAGTGAGTAGTAAGGTATTTTATTAACCTGAAGAGAGATTATTGGAATGAAACGTGTCTATTATCTATTATAGAACTTCCCTTCTGAATTCAGAAAAGCACTAGAATCAACAAAGGAGAGGCTTTATTCTCTTTTTGGAAGTGGCCTCTAGGGGACATAAGATGAGAGGCCATAGAGGCATTCAAGCAATGCAACAAAGTATGAAAACATGCATCCCATTGTCTCCCTCAAGAGCAGGAAATAGACATAAAAATTGATCTGCTTCTCAGCAGAAAACTCAGAGATGAATGGCAGTTATAAGTTGCCTACTGAAAGGATCCAGGAGAAGCCATAGCTGGCAAATGGGTTATACTGGCCCATTATCTGGTTTCCAGGTGGATAACAGCGAATCTTGACTGAGATAGACACCTAGTCTGGATTTAGGGTTGCATATGTTGCAAATAAAGCAAATACTACTTCCACCACTAGTATAGGCCAAGAGCAAATGTATTATTATAGTTTGGATGTTGGTCATCTAATTAAAGAACTCCAAACTTTAACACTGAGTAACAAAGCATCATAAATAGATTTATATCCATTCCCATTCACAAAACATGGACAAATGAAAATTGAAATGAACAACTGAATCCCCTGCTTAGAAAATTGGAGAGTAACAAGGACTAAAGGGATGTGTTTCACAACTGAATGAATATGTGTGAAGACTTGCTATACATGACATTAAAGGGAGATCACCATTGGATGTATTGTTGAGTTATTGTAGAAGATACAGAGAAGACAGTGGGAATGGTACAGGTACTCACAGACACTTCTCTATTTCTAACACTTTGTCTTTTTATTTGCCTGCTTCTGTGTTGGTGGGACATTCTTTGCATTTATGAGTTCCAGAAGATTATTTGCTGACCACGACACCATGACAATATATCTAAATATCACTACTGCCCATATTCCTAAGGAATGATAACATGGATCATTCTCTCTTTTCACCTTTTAAAGTGGAATTAACGGTTTCTGTCTTTTTTACCTGTTGGATGATGCAAGCCTATATGTTTGCAGTTATCCAACCCAACTCCAATATAACAGAATTGATAAAGGGGAATCCCTGACCATATTTACATTGCTGCCAACTTTATGGGTCAGTTCTCTAGCTGAACCTAACAGTCTTACTCCAGGGAGGATAATCTAGATAAAATAAATTAAAAGTGAAGGAAAGGAGAAATACTTGTAGCTATGAAAGGAGCCTATGAGCAGCTCTTTGGCATACTCTAAAATGCATTCGGGTGTGACTTCTATGGTATGACACTAACCTGGGAAGATCAACATTTGGGGTTCAAAATATACACTGAAACTCTATTTAAGCAACAAGCAGTTAATGACAACAACATATTTAGTGTATAATCCAACATTGATTGAATTGTTCTGAAAGACAGTTTCTCAACAGTGGTCTGGAAAGTATGACTGAAGTTTTCAGAACTCTCCTTTGTGGACTGAAATTTCTTCCTCCTGCAGGACCATGTCCTGTATCTCTGTTAAAGCCTTATATGAGTACACATTCTGGAATCACATGTGTTCTGTGAAACAGCCAACCCCAGGTAAATGCTGCAATGTTTAATTTAAAAATCTGTCCTCTCTTGAAATTTATTTTTTTTATTTCTTTTTAACAGATGGGGTCTTGCTCTTTCGCCTAGGCTGGAGTGCAGTGGCACAATCATAACTCACTGCAGCCTTGGACTCCTGGGCTCATGCAATCCTTCCGTCTCAGCCTCCCAAGTACCTGGGACCACAGTTGTGCACCATCATGCCTGGTTAATTTTTAATATTTTGTAGAGACATGGTCTCAATATGATGACCAGGCTTCTCTTGAAATTTAGAAAATCAGTTAATAAACATCCTGAATTATCTTATAGCAACAACACACTGAAGTGAGAAATAATGTCTTTTATATGACTCACGTGCCTTTTTCATGGTTCACAGTCCTCACTAACACTGTCTCATTCTTAATCGGAGGAATTCTTCATTCTTAACTCATATCACAATTTGTGTTCCTCGAAGTGCATTCTCATAGACTACAATATGAATGGGGGCCACTGGATTTGTGTCATTTAGATATGTACACACACACATAGATCTCCTGGATATAATTACATGATATATAACATAATGTAATTATGTCCAGAATTTGCTTCAAAGTAATCTAAAGGAAGAAGATAGGTGAGTATGGATAATGATGAAAGAAGGTTGATCATGTGTAATTATTTAAGCTGTAAATTAGCACATTGAGTTTTATTAAATTGTTCTCATTCTTTTGTTAAATACTTGAAAATGAAAATTTTCAAAAAAGTTCTAAAGAAAAAACATACATATCATATATATAAATGTGTGTGTATATAAATAGAGATACATGCGTGTATGTGTATGTATTGAAACAGAGCTGCAAACACATTGGGGGAAACATATAATGGTCTTTAGGGTAGTAAGATGACCTTTCTAATGGTAATTTAGCCAGAAACTTTAAAAGTTTATGCCACCTGGCCTATTCACTTCATGTCTTAGAATTTATCCTGTGAAAACATGTGTTGGACATTGAAAGTGCTCTGAGTGCTCATAGATCTAATAAATCAAAATAAAAACATGATGAACGTATGACTCCTACTTACTAAGAGAAACATTAGAATGGTATATTTGGGAGGTGGCCATGGTGACAACAATGTTTCTTTTTGTTTTTTAAGAATTTTAGAAAATATTGAATTTAAAAATTTTAGAAAATATTGTATTAATGATATACTAATGAGGTGACTTTTAGTGAGAGATATCTGGCTTAATTATTAGTTGAGAGTAAAAGGAGGGATAAATAGCAACTTTTAGTCCTCACTATGGAGTCTTAGCTTCAATTCTGAAATTCTAGGACACTGTGAAGCTGATATTATGCTAGGTGCTTCCTCCAACTTATTGAAACTTTAAATGATACTGAGACCTGGATTTTTTTTTATTATTTTATTTCCTTATTACAAGTATGATAACTATGGCTTAGAAAGAAAGAATAATCTCTCCAATATCACGTAGGTAGTTTATGGAACTGCAGATTTTGTACTACAGCCTCTGTATTTCCACAGCTTATAGTGCGACTGTTTTCCACTATGCTTCTCTACAGAAACACTCATTTCAGACATCACCGGGGATGAGATTCCAAAAGAATGAATTATGTTTGTGAAATCTGTATCAGAGCATGTTGGAGTTTGTAGCAAACCACAGTTCTCAGTGATTCTAGCTGAGCAGTGCTAGTGAAGGCAAAGGATAAACATCTGTCTCTTTAACCATGGTTTCTCCAAAAAAGGTCCTCACTGATTTACCCGAGTCCATCTTTGTGCTTGTTAAACAAAGACGTATATTTCCTGGTTTTCTTAGTGAATTGGTTTTGGGTTCAGCAGATATTTTACAGCAGCTTTTACATCCTTATTTCTCAAGCTATAGATTATAGGATTGAGCATGGGGGTCACTACCCCATAAAACAGAGAAATTAGCTTGTCTGATGCTTGCAATTTTTCTTCCCCAATCAGGTCTTGAGACTTTGGTTTTGCATACATAAAGAAGATGGTACCATAAAATATGATTACCACAGTCAGGTGAGCTGAGCAGGTAGAAAATGCCTTGCGTCTTCCTGTGGCTGTGTTCATTCTCAAGATGGTGTAGAGGATGAGCATATAGGAGAAAAAAATGACCATCAGTGGAAGAACCAGGAAGGCTATATTTGATATCACCATGGTGATAATATTGAGGGATATATCAGCACAAGCTAGCTTGAGGACAGCTAATATTTCACATGTGAAGTGATTGATAATTTTATTCCCACAAAAAGGCAGTCTCATGGCAAGTGATGTCTGCACAACTGAATTGATTCCACCGGAGAGCCAGGACACAGAAGCCATCAATACGTATGCCACTTTGCTCATGACGATGGGGTATCTCAGCGGGTTACAGATGGCCACGTAACGATCAAATGCCATCATGCCAAGAAGCAAACATTCTGTTGACCCCATTGCAAACCCAAAGAACATCTGCACTGCACATCCAGAGAAGGAAATATTTCTTTTCTTTGAGATTAAGCTCACCAATGTTGACGGAACAGAGGAGGATGTATAGCAGATATCCAGGAAAGAGAGGTTGCCCAGAAAGAAGTACATGGGAGTGTGAAGACGAGAATCAAAGATGCTTGCTATGATGAGAACACCATTGCCAATGAGAATCACTAGGTACATTACTAGAATCAGAGCAAAGTAAACAATCTCAATCTTTGGGTATCCAGAGAGACCCTGAAGAATAAATTCTGATACAAGTGTCTGATTAATCTCATCAATGTCATCTGCTTTCAGGAAATCAAAAGAAGATCTAACAGAAAATATATTTACTGCCAAGAAACAAATAGTACAAATTACCTGAACAATCATTCTTTTAGCACATACTAGAAGAAGTGCTTGCTGGAAGTTCTGACATCCAGTTATCTTCAATAATGTGTGTGACTAGAATACAAGGACATGGAAATACCTATACCCCATCACTAACATGTGAAAAATCTACCTATGATCAGACACACATGAAGAAGTAAACTTTTCTGCTGTTGAGGACATGTTCCTGAATTGAGGACACTCTCCTGAGCTGAGGTTGCTAAAACCCCTGGCCAATCAACAGCTCTAAGCCTACCATTTTCATTTCATCAACCCCAACAAACAAGCAGTAAAGAGGGCAAAGGACTACTCAACAAAGACTGAAATTTTAATTCAGCGATTTTTAAAGTGGTTAAAATTTCACAGCAACTTTGATATTTTTGCGTGTTTATATTTTTTCTAGGTCTGATACTATACCTTATAGTCAGTTTAATTGTGTATTTTATAGACATTTAATAATAATACATTGAATCACGTATCCTGAAATTTGACAACTGTTTAAAGGCATAGTTAGCTGTTGATCTCATAGTATCTTGTATGACTGTTCCTATGACATGATCATTGCACAGACCAGCTCTACATGAATGTGATAGTCTTTGGAGAACATTATATAGTCTCTTTACATATTTTACTCTGTAGCTGTAGCTCAAGAGTCTGTCTTGATAACTTACTCATTTAAGTCAACAGATAAAAACAGTAACAATGTTTAAATACTTCATATAAATATGTATATATGTATATATATATATATATCCCATTTTATGATTTACACATTATAATATTCTTTACATTAACCCCATTTTTCAACTACAGAATATAGAACTTGGCCAAGATTAGCTAGCTAGTAAATAATAAAATGGAAAGTAAAGCTAATATTTTTTACACCAATTCTAGTTAGTTCATGCCTTCGGTAATTCTCATATACATGTAAAGCATCTGGGAATCTTAAAAACCTTCAGATTCTCTCTTAGTGTTCAGGGAGGGTCTTGAGATTCTGCATTTCTTGGAGGTGCCCAGGTGATACTTATGCCCTGGTCCCAAAAGCACTTGAATAGCAAGGCTTAGTCTATAATGAGTTGGCCAATGATCTAGATGTTTCTAATTCAAGCTAATTTTATTTTGCCTTATCATGTAGATTGCCAGTAAGAACCTGGAAATTTTCAAGAGCATAATTCTTTGATGTTTTACAGAAACTCCAAATTGACACCATATTGTTAAATACTCTTTAAAAATGTTATTGAAACACATATTTTTAAAAAAATAGCAGCATTTTAAAAGTATCTGTCATTACAAAGTTCACAATTTAGGTAGGGATATAAGAAAAGAACATATGAAAATATGTTACAGACACTTTCTATAGCTTAAGTAAAAATTACAGTTTTTTCCAGAAGGAAGAATTTTATGATAAATAAATTAGGCAAAGGAGAACTCTGGAGTTTCAGTCTTCAGCTGAACCTGGAAGTATGGAAAAGAATTAGACAGGGTTAAAAGAGAAAAGGGATAACTCATAGTGAGAAGGTGGACCAAAGTTAGGAGTAAGCCGACTGGCATCCCACGGGAGTTTCTGTGAGAGTGGTGGGAAGCACATCTGAGAAACAAAGTCTGACAGGTGCATAGAGAAAGGTTCTAAAATCAGGCAGAAAAACTGGCATTTCTTCTGGTGAAAAAGAGGTCATTAGAAAATACAGAGCATGGGTAAGTGCCCAGTCCATTTGACTTTAGCAGTTCTCTAAATTTGACCTCATAATTCCCTGTAACTCAAAGAATTTTAGCACATCCACTCTTCCCCACACTGTGTCTGTTGGTCACATGACAGTCACTGGGAAATTTTGTATAGAGCAGATATTATGAGGAGTCAGAAATCCAACTCAACAGAATCTTCACTACAGGAAAAATTTAGTTAAGGATTCACAATAGAAATATTTAAACTTTGAAGAAAAAGGTAAAGAAGAGAAAATACAATCTCAGTCTTAAATACAAAAAAAAAACTGAGCCCACAACAGATTGTTAACTTTTATTATTATTTAGCTTTAAGGAAGACAGAGAGAGAGAGAGAAGGGAGGGAAGAGGGCAGGGAGGAAGGACAGAAGGGAAGATGGGAGAAAGAGAGGAAGGGTGGAAGGGAGAGAGAGAGAGGAAGGGAAATAAGAAAAGAAAAGGAAATAAGAAAGGGAGGGAGGGAAGGAGGGAGGGAGGGAAGAAGGGAGGGAAGGAGAGAGGAAGGGAGGGAGGGACGGAGAGAAGGAAGGAAGGAAGGAAGGAAGTTTATGTACTGTAAGTATCATCTACCACTTATCTGAATATATATGACATTGCCATAGCATAGTGGAAAAGTGCCTAACGCTAGAATCAAAGTCTTTGGTTTGAAGTTCTTTGCCTGCAATTTATAGCCTCAGTCTTCTTATTTGTAAAATAGTGATTAAGATACCTGCATTACTTTGCTTGTTGAATATTCTAAAATATATATATGGTGTATGAAAATTGCTTTAAAGATTAATGAACATAATACAAGTAATAATTAAATAATACTAATAATTCACAGCTGTATTTTGGTGATAATAAATTGAAACCTATATTGTTTCTAAGTATTCAAATTAAAATGCATATTGAATAGTACCTTTACTTATAGACTGAGTTTAATTATAAGTTTCATATTATTCAGGACTTACTTTATAGTGATAAATTATGTCCACCTCCTAGAAGAACCAAGTACTTTTTACTAGAATTTATGTCAGCATTCTGAATTAAGGTCAGGTTCAATGAGATGCCAGATTCTACAGATGTAGAAGAGTAAATACTTGTTATGCAACAGTTATTGTAATTGTTCCCCAATTCCCAAAGCAATTTAAAGTTGGAGTGAGAGGTCTGTGGAATGGAGAAACTTCTGGTGCGTTAGGGAAGGTGTCCCACAGACCCAATTAAGAGGGTTTCTGGGAATAGATTGAGGGTGAACTAAAGCTCACAAATGGAATAACGCTCTCCCGCCCACATAACTTTTAGAAATAGAGGTAGATGTTCACCAAACAAACTTTATGAAATGTCAAGCGCTTCCTAGTTTAAAATATATCTACTGAAACAAAGTTAATTCAAAGTAAGAGATCAATAATTCAAATCATGATTACTAAAGTGTAATGCTAGAAGTGAAAAATGATCTAGATATTATAAATGAAATAATATACATATTAGCTATGAATTAAGCACAACATGATTTAACTTTTTTGCTTTATCTTAATTCTTTTTGATAAGTTAAATTCATACAGGATGTTCTCGCTAAACTTTTTTGAAATGAAAAGTAATACAAACAATAAGTAAATCCACAGGACAAAAGCAAATTCACAAGTTTTAAACCACACAAGTAAAAAGTCCAAAATGAATAGTTTGGGGTACGAATTCGGATAGGCACATTATTGAATTAACATGTTTTAACAAAGCCTATTAAGCTACATTGTAGATATTAACACTAAGATTCACCATAAAATACTTGGGTTCTGAAAAATAACAGTTGGCTTAATAAAGCAGGAGAATAATTTATTCATACACATACACACCCCACAAAACACTGTATAGATGCATTAAAATAAAAATGGAAACGTGTGAGGGATGTATATTTAAAATCAAGATATCTTAAAGCTGAAAAATTCTACAGAAGTCCTATAGTAAGATTTATCTTTTTATAGATTAGTAAACTGAGGTATGAAGTAATTAAATAATGTTTCAAAGTCACACAGTAGTAAATATGTCACAATTACAAAAGTCTAATAGTCAAGATAACAAGTACAGGAACTCTCTGTACTATGTTCGCAAACTGTCTATAAAGCTAAAATTATTCCAAAATAACATTATTTAAATAAATAGAAATTAAAATATATCTAGGATTCTTATTTTTATAATTGCACTATCATAGAAGTTTTGAGACCAAAAATACCATAGAAGTCAGCTAAGCTTCCATTTTCTATAAGTGAGTAAATTGAGATATAGTGATGAAATAGTGTCCAAAGTCAGAAAACCACTGTTAATATTTCAATTAGTAACAACTACAAAGTCTAATATTCTAAGTGACAAATTTCCAAAATAAAGAAATGATAAACGTTTGAGATAATTAATATGCTAAATACCCTCATCTGATCAATATACATTGTATGTAATGAAACATCATTATTACCCTACAAATATGTACAATTATTATTCATCAATTTAATTTTATTTTTTGAGACCAACTCTCACTCTGTTGCCCAGGCTGGAGTACAGTGGCACAATCTCGGCTCACTGCAACCTCCGCTTTCCGGGTTCAAGTGATTCTCTTGCCTCAGCTTCCAGACTAGCTGGGACTACAGGCGCCCGCCACCATGTCTGGGTAATTTTTGTATTTTTAGTAGAGACGGGGTCTTGCCATGTTGGCCAGGCTGGTCTTGAACTCTTGACCTTAAGTGATCCACCCACCTCAGCTTCCCAAAGTGCTGGGTTTACAGGCATAAGCCACTGTGTCCATCTGAAAAAATAGTAATTTTTTTTTAAAAAGGAAACAAATGATCTTGCCACGATACTCTGCTATTTTACCACATCTGATTACACATTAAATAGAGGGTTGGCCAGGCATGGTGGCTCATGCCTGTAATCCCAGCACTCTGGGAGGCCGAGGCAGGTGGATCACCTGAGATCAGGAGTTCGAGACAAGCCTGGCCCATATGGAGAAACCCGATCTCTACTAAAAATAAAAAAATTAGCCAGGCATGGTGGTGGGCGCTTGTAATCCCAGCTACTCAGGAGGCTGAGGTGGGAGAATCAGCCTTGATCCTGAGAGGTGGAGGTTGCTGTGAGCCATTGCCTTCCAGCCTGGGCAACAAGAGCAGAAGTTCCTCTCAAAAAAATATAAACATAAAGATGAGGCTGACAATCAAAAAAAGATACCCTTCTAAAAAATTTACTTTCATGTTCAATAATTCTCAAAATTTGAAATATATTTATAATGTTTTCATAGATTATATACTAATAATAATTAAAATAATAGTTAGAAGAAATTTTCTAACACTTGACCATATGGTCATGGTAAATATATTTTTATTTAAGTTAATTTATTCCAATTATTTTGTTGTTAAATATGATGATCAATTAAAGACTTTAAAAATTTTAAGAAGTATTTTAAAACATTTTTTCTATGTAAAAACCTGGGTTTATTATAGTTTAAATCTTGAGAAGCTTTTTCTAGTGTCCTACTTTTTAAATTAGTTTTGCCAAAAAATATGTACTGGAAATTAATATGTACCAGACGTTTTCTAAGTACTAGAAATCCAGTGTCTGATTTTGCATTTTGTAAAGAACTGAGGGCTAGAAAAATAATTGCATTAAGTACACATGACATATAAGGGCCACATTAGCTATATGAGAAAATAACGAATACTTCTTATAAAACTACTAAAGTAACATTTTTTCTAATAAATATAGTTTAAATAAAATGTTAGAAAATTCCATTACTTTAATGGGGAATACATTTACATCAACGTTTTAGAACAAAAATTGGCACGTGAAATATAAACTTAAACATCTCCATCGATAAAACGATAAAAATAAGTGAGTGGTATATTTTTTCTTTTTCCTCCCCAAACATAGAGTGTTTTCATTTTACAAATATCCACGCTATTTTATTGATTTACATTTTGACAAATTTTTATGAGCCCCAAGAGATAATTTTAGTAAAACATTACTTTTATCTTCATTTCTTATGCTTCACTTCTTAACAGCAATACCTAGCAGCATCCTGAAGTTCATAAAATATGTTCATACCCATTATGGCATATAAGAAACATTTTGAGTATCTATTATCTTCAAGAGAATGAAATTGCTACAATCCCTCTCAAGGAAATCTGAACGCAGTGAGATAAACAGACCTATAAAGTAGTGAATATAATATAATTTTATGACTGGCAGAAAATGATGTATAAGTACAATGTTATTATGCTTCTAGAGTAATTTTCTCTCCCCTACTTCAATGTGCCTAGTAATGCTGAAAGGTCACAAAAAAGTTCATTAGAATTTAATGCTTTATAAGCCTCATCAACAAACAGCTTAAGAGCAAAACTGCATATATTTATACCAGAGTATGGTATGTGAAGACCCACAATATTGCTATCTATATATCTTCAGTTCATCTCCTGATTAATTTCCTAAAACATTACTAGCTTAATTTTCTCAGAATGTTCCACTATGTCAATTCAGACACTAGAATAATTTTGGTGTTCTTATCTTGAGTAATTCCTGACTTATTTCTTAGTCAAAGATAGATTAATTGGAGGGGAGGTTAAAATGCTATCTGACTGGCCAGGCACAGTGGCTCATGCCTGTAATCCCAGCACTTTGGGAGGCCAACGCAGGGAAAGCACAAAGTCCAGAGATTGAGACCAGCCTGGCCAACATGGTGAAACGCTGTCTCTACTAAAAATACAAAAATTAGCTGGGCCTGGTGGCACACCTGTAATCCCAGCTACTCAGGAGGCTGAGGCAGGAGAATCACTTGATCCTGGGAGGCAGAGACTGCAGTGAGTCAAGATCGTGCCAATGCACTCCAGCCTGGCGACAGAGTGAGACTCCATCTCAAAAAAAAAAAAAAAAAAAAAAAAAAAAAGCTATCCGACTGATGTTTTAATTTGAAGTAAATAATCTAAGCAATGTGTTTCTCTGATGGTACTTCTTAAATTGAGTATTAATAAGAAGCTAGATTATCCCTTTCACATCTTGATCACCACTCAAACACTAGCAGAAGTGATAGGTTATTTTTAAGAAGAGGAAGATAGAGCATGGCCAGGTGTGGTGGCTCAGACCTGTAATCCCAGCACTTTGGGAGGCCGAGGTGGGTAGATCATCTGAGCTCAGGAGTTCAATACCAGCCTGGGCAACATAGTGAAACCCCACCTCTACTAAAAATACAAAAAATTTAGCCAGGCCTGGTGGCGGGCGCCTGTAATCCCAGCTGCTCAAGAAGTGAGGCATATGAATTGCTTGAGCCTGGGAGGTAGAGGGTGCAGTGAGCCAAGATGCTGCCACTGCACTCCAGCCTGGGTGACAGAGTGAGATCCTGTCTCAAAAAATAAATACTTTTAAAAAGAGGAAGATATAGAACAAAACATGTGGTGGGGGTAGGGGGCGGGAAGTAGAGAATACAAAAAGAAAGTAAAAATAGTACTCAAAAGTCATTTAAGTGGTTTCAAAGACAGAGATGTACTACTACGTGGAAGTTCACCAAACCAATTTGTTGTTATTTCTACCGTCCATCGGTAAAATAATCAATCAAGCATGGCAAAAAAATTTGAACTTCCAGCCTAGTTCAATTTATTGTATAGAAAACTAATGAAAATGTGCAGTTGCTTATATTATATTACCTTAGTTGTAGAGTAGCTGTTGGAGCCTGGACAAAAAATCCAACTTTGACTGTGTAAAGATGAGCTAAATGAGTGTGCTAGCTGTATGTTTACCTCCATGATCCCTGGAAATCGGGGACTGGTATTTGGTCAAGAGAAGGATGAAATGTCCTGGCTTATCCTTAATAACGTGCTATCTGAAGTCCAAAACTCCCCTAGAGGCATCCTGTACTAATCTGTTTACAATAATGCTTTGTATATGGCTTAATTTTTTACATGCCAGATTTTAGCTACTGGCCAGTGGGGTATAAAAAATCTCTAATCAAACTTGAGCCTTGGCTCTATTGAGACCAAAGTATGTTGATATATATCTTGGTGTTTCATAATTGAAAGATAAAGTATGGTTTCATAAAATAAGTTATCTCTTCTCTTTAAGTTTTTGGAAATTTTCAAAAATGATTGGCATCAATTTATCTTTAAATGTTTGATAGAATTGCCCAGTGATGCCATCAAGACATAGGTTTTCTTTTGGGGGAGGTTTCTTATTACTGATTCATTCTCTTTACTTGGTATTGGCCTATTCTGATTTTTTATTTCTTCTTGATTGTCTTAGTAGGTTGTATGTTTCCAGAAATTTATTCATTTCTTTTAGGTTATTCAATTTGTGGTATATAATTGTTCACAGTAGTCTCTTATAATCCTTTGTATTTCTGTAGTATCAGTTTTACTTTCTCCTTTTTAATTTATAATTTTATTTATTTATTCTCTCTCTTTTCTTTAGTGAAAGGCCAAATTCTAGTTTTGTTAATCTGTTCTATTATTTTATAATTTCTGTTTCATGTATTTCTGCTCTGCTTTTTATTATTACTAGAAAAGAAAACTACAAACCAATTTCCCTGATGAACACAGATACAAAGTTCTCAGTAAAATACTAAACTAAGTTTAACAATACATTAAAAGAATCATACACCATGACCAAATGGATTTATCCTTGGGATGCAAGTATGGGTCAACATATGCAAATCAACAAATATGATACATCATATTAACAGGGTAAACAATAAAAATCATAAGAAGCATTTCAATAGATAAAAAAACCATTTAACAAGATTCAATATATTTTTATGATTAAAAAATAACTTAACAAATGAGGTGTAGAAGGAATGTATTTCAACATAATAAAGACAATATATGACAAGCCTATAGCTAATACAACACTCGATGGTTTAAAGCTGAGAGCTTTTTCTCTAAGATGAGGAACAAGACAAGTATGCTTCCTCTCATCACTTCCATTCAATATCATCCTGTAAGTCTAGCCAGGGCATTTATAGAACAAAAAAAAAACAAAAACAAACAGAGATAGAGAGAAACAAAAGGCATAGACATCCAAATGAGGAAGAAAAAAGTAAAATAATCATTGCTTGCTGATGACATATTCTTATGTATAGAACACTCTGGAGGCTCTACCAAATTATTGTTAGAACTAATAAATGAATTTAGTCAAGTGGTAAGATACAAAACAACATGTAAAATTCACTTGTGTTTTTATACACTAATAATGAACTATGAGAAAAAGAAATTAAGAAAAAAATCCCATTTGCAATAACACAAAAAATACATAGGAATAAATTTCACCAAGGAGATGAAAGATCTATACACTATACAATGTTCCACAAGTAACTGCAGTTGTTGCTATTAAAAGTAATAGCAAAACCTACAATTACTTTTACACCAACATAATACAAGACATTGAGGAAAGATTTTTAGAAAAGACACAAATAAATGGAAATATATCCCATGCTCATATATTACAATAATTAATATTGCTACACTGTCTATAATACCCAAAGCAATCTACAGATTCAACTCCTATCAGAATCCCACTGACACTTTTCACAGAAATAGAAAAACAATTCTAAAATTCTTATGGAACCACAGATGGTCTCAAATAGCCAAAGCAATCTAGAGCAAGAAGAGCAAAGCAGTCTACAGATTCAATGCAACGTCTATCAAACTTTCACTGGTACTTTTCACAGAAATAGAAAAACAATTCTAAAATTATTATGGAACTGCAAATGGTCTCAATAGTCAAAGCAATCTAGAGCAAGAAGAGCAAAACTGGGTATATTTCACCATCTGATTTCAAAATATGGTACAAAGCAATAGTAATCAAAAGAGCATGGTACTGGCATTAAAAAAAATAATAAAATAAAACAAAAAAAGAATATATTTCAATGGAATAAAACAGAGGGCCCAGAAATAAATCTATGTATTTATATGAAATTGATCTTTGACAAGGTTGCCAGGAACACACAATAGGGAAAGGACAATCTCTTAAATAAATGGTGCTGAGAAGACTTGATAGCTAAAACAGAAGAATAAAATTGGAGCCTTATCTCAAACAACATACAAAAATTAATTAAATATTTAAATGTAAGACCTGAAACTAAAAAACTACTAGAAGAAAACAGGGGGAAAGCTTCTTGACATTGGTCTGGGCAACGATTTTTTTAATGAACCAAAAAGCACAAGGAACAAAAGCAAAAATAGACAAATGGGATTGCAGCAAACTAAAAAGCTCTGTATAAAAAACAATCAATAGTAGAGAGACAACTTATGAAATGAGAGAAACTATTCACAAACCGTATGTGTTAATTCATTTTCTGTTACTTAGAATACCTAAAACTGGTAAATTTCTAAAGAAAAAAAATTTATGTTGTACAGTTATGGAGACTGAGATGTCCAGCATCAACGTGCCACACCTGGTGAGGACCTTGTTACCAGTAGGGACACTCTGCAGGGTCCCAAGGTGGTGTAGGGCATTACATGGTGAGGGGACTAAGCATGCGAGCTCAGTTCTCTCTTCTTCTTATAAAGCCACCAGTGTCATCCCATGGTAGCCCATTAATTTATTAACCCATTAATCTATTAATTTATTAATCCATGAATGGATTGCTCTAATACCCAAGCACCACTTAAAGGCCCTTCTTCTCATTACTGCCACATTGGGAATTAAGTTTCAATATGAGTTACAGAGGGAACAAACACTCAAACAAAAGCACTATACATCTGATAAGGGGTTGATATTTTAAATACATTAGGAACTCAAATAACCCAATAATAAATAATAATAATAACCTTCCTTTTAAAAATTTACAAAGGACCAGAATACACATACAAATGGCCAACAGGTATAAGACAAAGCTCAACATCACTAATCATCAGGAGAATACAAATTAAAACAACAATAAAATATCACCTCACACCTGTCATAATGTCTATTATCAAAAAGACAAAAGATAATAAGCATTGGTGAGGATGTGGAGAAAAAGAAGCTCCTGTATGTTGTTGGTGAGAATGTAAATTGGTACAGCCATTATGGTATAAAGCTTTCTCAAAAATTGAAAATAGAATTACTATATGATCCAGCAATTCCACTTCTGAGGAATATCCAAAGGAAATGAAATCAGTAACTCAAAGAGCTATTAGCATTCTCATGTTCACTGCAGGATATTTGCTCACAATAGCCAAGATATGAAATAAACATAAGTTTTCATTGAGACTGGAATGTATAATGAGTATGTGATATTGATATATATACGTAAACACAAAATGAAACATTATTAAGCTTTATGAAAAAGAAAATCTTGTTATTTGCAAAAACATGGATAATTCTGGAGAATATTATGCTAAGTGAAATAAGCCAGGTTAAAAAAAAAAGACAAATACTGCATGATCTCTCTTATATACATAAAATCCTAAAAAGGTGAACTCACAGAAACAGAGTAGATTGGTGGTGACCAGGGGCTGTGGAAAAGGGAAAATGAGATGTTTGTCAAAGTGTAAAAAGTTTCAATTATGCAGGATGAATAAGTTCCATAGGTCTAATGTACATTATAGTAACTATAATTTATAATGCTGTATTGTATGCTTAAAGTTTGCTGAGATTAGGTTTTAAAAGTTCTCAACATAAAAAGAGATAACTTTGTGACGTTGTAAATATGTTAATTATTTTGATTGTTTTAATTGTTTGATCCATCTATATATATATGTATATCAAAAAGTCACATTGTGTTATATGACTCTGTGTCCCCAACCAAATCTCATCTGGAATTGTAATCCCCACGTGTCAGAGGAGGGGCTTAGTGGGAGGTGATTGGATTATGGGGGCAAATGTCCCCCTTGCTGTTCTCATGATAGTGAGTGAGTTCTCATGAGATCTGATTATTTAAAACTGTGTGGCGCTTCCACTTGCTCTCTTTCTCTCACCCTCTCTCTCTCTCTCTTTCTCCCTTTGTCTCTCCTGCCAGCATGCAAGACATGCCTTATCTCCCCTTCACCTTCTGCCGTGATTGTGTTTCCTGAGGCCTCCCCAGCCATGTGAAACTGTGAGTTAATTAAATAACTCACAGTTTAATTATTTTCTTTATAAATTACCCAGTCTCTTGTAGTTCTTTATAGCAGTGTGAAAATAGACTAATACACATTGTATATACTTTATATAATTTTTATTTGTCAGTTATACCTCAATAAAGCTGTGAAAATATAATACCAATTGGCAGATAGATGGTACTGTAGTTTGTGTATCTCCTCCAAAACTCATGTTGAAATTTGATTGCCAGTGTGATGATGTTGGGAAGCAGAGCCTAAGAAACGTGATTAGGTCATAAAGGCCCTGCCCTCATGAATGGCTTAACATTATTATTATTTCAGGAGTGGATTGGTTATTACAGGAATGGCTTTCTGACAAAATGGATGAGTTTAGCCCTATTCTCTATCTGTCTTACAAGCTCACTTGCCCTTCTGCTCTTCTGCCTTTCTGCCCTTCTTCCCTTCTGCCATGGAGTGACCCTCATCTGATGCCACTACCATGCTCTTAGACTTCTCAGCCTCCAGAACTGTCAGCCAAATAGAGTTCTGTCCTTTATAAGTTGCCCAGTCTGTGATACTCTGTGAGAGCAGTAGAAATTGAGCTAAAACAGAGAGTAAATCTACTAAAATTTTAATAGATCAATATGAGAGAAACAGATGATCTAGCTGCCATAGCATCTCCTTAGTATGCAATGACTGCAACAGATTGCCTCAATTTATTTCAGGCCAGATGAATTTAAAACATATGATGATGATTCGTAGAAAAATCTAAATTCCTCCAGAACCAGTGCCAATTAAAATTGTATGAGATAAAGTATGAAATTATTATTCTGTGTCAGGGTATGGCCAGGTTTATTTATTGCAACCCCATCAAGGGACCTAAAACATTTTGAATTGATACATAAAATTGCCTGGAGGTAGTGTGAAAACTTTAATGGAATTTCTGGATACTACTGCACAATGTGCTAAAATGAAACATGCTAATAAAGTGTAATATATTTAGGGGAATAAAGTGATACAATTGCAGAAAGATTAAAATTTAAAATTATGCTTAAGGTATGCATTTTAGAATGAAAGTTATATATGTTTGTTGTATCATCCCTACTAGAAAGTATTTCTGAAATGTATCTTATGTCTGAATGGAGGATATTTCCCTTCCCAAATGATCAGATTATGCAAATCTTCATTCTTTTTCAATATAGTATGCTACAGGGGAGCCTTTAGAGCTATCTGAACACACTCAAGTGGCTAATGTAGGATACCTAGAGTTCATCAAGAAATTTTGGCCTTAATCAAGGATATGTGTATTAGTACAATTTTCTTGTATAATCATTCAAAATGGCCTGCAGTCAATGGATCCTGGAGGTTAACTGTTAACTACTTGGACTAAATAATGTGGGCACTACAATAACCTCAGCCATACCTAACGTCATGTTAACAATTCAAGATGTGCATCAAGCTAGGGAGACTGGTATGTAGTGATCTATTTAACTAATATATTACGTTCTATTTATATTTCAAAACAAACTCCAAGTCAATAAGGATGGATACCAATGCATAATTACTATGTTCCCAGAGAACATTTAAACTGTCTTGTTTATTCCACATTATAGTGAGGAGACATTATATTCCATTGAAAATTACTGTTATTCATTATTTTGATACTGTAACTCTGTTTTAATTTGAATGTCAAACTGAATTACAAATGATGGTAAATAATATAACCACCAGGGAATGATTGATTAAGCTTTCTAAAAGACAGGGTCAGACATCAGCAGTAGTTTTCTTGAGAATTTTTAGAAATTATTTGGGCTGAAATCACTAGGAGACATTCCTCAAACAATCAAAAATAACTTAGTATTCTGTGAGCTCCAAAATAAAAACAAGAGACAAAAAAATTGATTGAGTGATTGATTTTTGAATAAAACATATATAACAATCAATAAATCTGGGAGCTGGTTTTTTGAAAAGATCAACAAAATAGACCACTAGCCAGATTAATAAAAAAGAAAAGAGAGAATAATCAAATAGATGCAATACAAAACTATAAAGGTGATATCACCACAGATTCCACAGAAATACAAACCACCATCAGACATTACTACAAACAACTCTATGCACATAAACCAGTAAACCTGGAAGAAATGGATAAATTCCTGGACACTTGCATCCTCCCAAGCCTAAACCAGAAAGAAGTCAAAACCTTGAACAGACCAATAACAAGGGCTGAAGTTGAGGCAGCAATTAATAGCCTACTCTCCAAAAAAAAGCCCAGGTCCAGATGGGTTCACAGCTGAATTCTACTAGACATACAAAGAGGAGCTGGTACCATTCCTTCTGAAACTATTCCAAACAATCCAAAAAGAGGGAATCCTTCCCAAATCATTTTATGAGACCAACATCATCCTGATACCAAAACCCAGCAGAGACTCAACAAGAAAAGAAAACCTCAGGCCAATATCTATGATGAACATAGATGCAAAAATCTTCAATAAAATACTGTCAAACTGATTGCAACAGCACGTCAAAAAGCTTATCCATCACGATCAAATAGGCTTCATCCCAGGGATGCAAGGCTGTTTCAACATACGCAAGTCTGTAAACGTAATTCACCACATAAACAGAACCAAAGACAAAAACCACATGATTATCTCAATTGATGCAGAGAAGGCTTTGACAAAATTCAACAGCCCTTTATGCTAAAAACTCTCAAAAAACTAGGTATTGACTGAACGTATATCAAAATAATAAAAGCTATTTACGACAAACCCACTACCAATATCATACTGAATGGGTAAAAACTGGAAGCATTCCCTTTGAAATCTGGCACTAGACAAGGATGCCCTCTCTCACCACTCCTATTCAATATAGTATTGGAAGTTCTAGCCAAAGCAATCAGGCAAGAAAAAGAAATAAAGGGTATTCAATTAGGAAAGGAGGAAGTCAAATTGTCTCTATTTGCAGACGACATGATTGTATATTTAGAAGACCCCATCATCTCAGCCCAAAATCTCCTGAAACTGATAAGCAACTTCAGCAAAGTCTCAGGATACAAAATCAATGTGCAAAAATCACAAGCATTCCTATACACCAATAACAGACTTAAAGAGAGGCAAATCAAGAATGAACTGCCATTCACAATTGCTACAAAGAGAATAAAATACCTAGGAATACAACTAACAAAGAATGTAAAGGACCTCTTCAAGAACTACAAACCACTGCGCAATGAAATAAGAGAGGACACAAACAGATGGAGAAACATTCCATGTTCACGGTTAGGAAGAATCAATATTGTGAAACTGGCCATATAGCCCAAAGTAATTTATAGATTCAACACTATCCCCATCAAGCTACCAATGACCTTCTTCAAAGAACTGGAAAAAACCATCTTAAACTTCATATGGAACTAAAACAGAGCCTGCAGAGCCAAGTCAATTCTAAGCAAAAAGAACAAAACTGGAGGCATCATACTACCTGACTTCAAATTATACTACAACACTACAGTAATCAAAACAGCATGCTACTGGTACCAAAACAGAGATACAGACCAATGGAACAGAAAAGAGGACTTGGAGGCAATGCCACATATCTACAACCATCTGATCTTTGACAAACCTCACAAAAACAAGCAATGGGGAAAGGATTCCCTGTTTAATAAATGGTGTTGGGAAAATTGCCTAGCCCCTGAAGAAAGCAGAAACTGGACCCCTTTCTGACACCTTACACTAAAGTTAACTCCAGATGGATTAAAGACGTAAACATAAGACCTAACACCATAAAAATCCTAGAAGAAAATCTAGGTAAAATCATTCAGGACATAGGCGTAGGCAAGGACTTCATGACCAAAACACCAAAAGCATTGGCAACAAAAGTCAAAATAGACAAATGGGACCTAATCAAACTCCAGAGCTTCTGCACAGCCAAAGAAACAGACATTAGAGTGAATCAGCAACCAACAGAATGGGAAAAAAATCTTTGCAATCTACCCATCTGACTAAGGGCTAATATCCAGAATATACAAAGAACTAAAACAGATTTACAAGAAAAAAACAAACAAGCACATTCAAAAGTGGGCAAAGGATATGAACAGACAATTTACAAAAAGACAACATATATGAGGCCAACAAACATATGAAAAACTGCCCATCATCACACATTAGAGAAATGCAAATCAAAACCGCATTGAGATACCACCTCACATCAGTTAGAATGGTGATCATTAAAAAATCCAGAGACAACAAATGCTGGAGAGGATGTGGAGCAATAGGAACACTTTTACACTGTTGGTGGGAGTGTAAATTAGTTCAACCATTGTGGAAGACAATGTGATGATTCCTCAAGGACCTAGAAATAGAAATTCCATTTGACCCAGCAATCCCTTACTGGGTATATATCCAAAGGATTATAAATCATTCTATTATAAGGACACATGCACACAAATGTTCATTGTAGCACTGTTTACAATAGCAGAGACTTGGAACTAACCTAAATGCCCATCGATGTTAGACTGGACAGGGAAAATGTGGCACATATACACCATGGAATACTACGCAGCCATAAAAAACAATGAGTTTGTGTCCTTTATAGGGACATGGGTGAACCTGGAAACCATCATTCTCAGCAAACTGACACAAGAATAGAAAATCAAACACCCCATGTTCTCACTCATAGGCGGGTGCTGAACACTGAGAACACATGGACATGGGAGGGGAGCATCACACACTGGGGTCTGTGGTGGGGAACTAAGGGAGGGACAGCAGAGGGTGGGGAGTTGGGGAGGGATAACATGGTTATAAATGCCAGATATAGGTGATGGGGAGAAAGGCAGCAAACCACATTGCCATGTATGTACCTATGCAACAATCTTGCATGTTCTTCACATGTACCCCCAAACCTAAAATGCAATAAAATATATATATAAATCATATATCACATCTGGAAATGTTATTCTGCATTCACAGAACTGCTAGAGAATAAGGAAATGCTGAGTTTGAATGGAGTTCTGAACTGCTAACAACAGGGGCTCTGAACAACAGCAGATGCTCTTGGAGCTTCAAAGAGCCATTGCCCTGTCGAAAACTTTGGAATCCTAAAACCCCTATTCTCGTATATTATTAGAAATGTCAACATGCAATCACAATGATGGGAGCTTTTGGCCAGATTCCATTACTACTACTATACTGAGGCAACCATGAGGATTTTAGTATAGACAATTATTGTAGGAGGCCTCCAGTTTCATGCCTTTTGAAAGGCAATCATTGGCATGTCAAGCATTAATTTAGGCTGCTTCTCTTAGGAAACTACATAAAATTATTTTGACAACTGAAATATGCATATTTTTATGGGTCATATGAGAAAAGCATCCCAACAGAAAGATAAATGTACATAAGTGTTCCCAGTTAAATGGAAATGGCATATTCAAGAATGGGAGAAGGGGGAAAACTGGAGGTATCCATAGAGTACATGAAAAGGCCTGCCATGTCTTTGGCCACATATTAATCTCCCTAAGGAGTTATTTACCTCATAGACAAATGAACCCTTCCCTATTACTAGTTATCAGAGGATGCCAAACTAGCAGCACCATATCTCCTCTACACCATGTCTAGCGTAGAAAGGTGACACTCAACTTCAATGGTAGCAACATTGTGACTGGTCTATAACTGCACTTTAAAAAAGAAAAAGATAAATCTGCTCACTGGCAGGATTAACACTGTATCTCATCATCAGAGTAACTAGATAATAAAAACAATAATATAGTATACACAATTCTTAGGCAGTAGAGTATGGATTGGCAGTTTGGTCTGAGAAATGAGCCTTATAAAAACTGAAATATAACAAGGAGTCCATGTATGAGACAGTAAGTTACAGAATATTTTATGGACCTGAAAAGAGATAACCAAAGTGGTATAGGTCTATGGCTATCACAAAATTTCATTCTGAATTCAGAAAAGGACTAGAATAAACAAATGGAAGGCTTCATTAGCTCTCTATTAATTTGTCTCTGCTGTTCTTACAAGGACACTAGTCATATTGAATCAAGAATTCACCATGCTCCAGTATGATCTCATCTTAACTAATTACAACTGCAATGACCCTATTTCCAAATGAGGTCAACTTCTGAGGATTCTGAGGTTAGGACTTCAACATATCTATTGGAAGGACACAATTCAACCCAAAATATATTTACTGAAAGAATCCTGGAAGACTTAAAGCTATCAAGTGGATTACATTGGCCATTATCCTTACTTAGTTCCAAGGTAGCTAAAAATTACTCTTGAATAAGGGAGACACTCCTTCTGGATTTGGATTTGGAGACTTAGAAAATAAAGCAAATACCACTACCCCTATTAAAGGCTTATAACAAGCTTATTATACTAATTTGAATGTTTATTATCTAATTAAGGAATCTATTTTATTCCAAGTGAAATTCAAGTTATGACGCATCATATACAATGAGTTTATTATATACATTGATGTACAAAGTGGACTGATTGAAAACTGAAACCTGCTTATTAAATGTGGAGAGGGTGCCACAGAAATCATAACACAGAATGGGGAAAATCTGAAAGCCTTTCCTCTAAGAATTGGAACTAGATAAGAATACCCACTTTCAACAGTCCTTTTCAACATAATACTGGATGTTTTACCCAGAGCAATTAGGCAAATATATAAATAACTCAGAAAATAAATAAATTACAAAAGAGGAAGTCAAATTGTCCTTACTTGCAGATAACATGTTCTTATATTTAGAAAAGTCAAAAGACACCACAAAAAAAAAAACCTCTTAGATCTAATAAAGAAACTCAGTAGTTACAGGATACAAAATCAACATACAAAAATTGGTAACATTTCTAGAAACCAATAACAAAGTAGCTGAAAAAAGAAATCAATAAGTAATAGTTAAAAGAAAATACTTAGAAATAAATTTAACCAATGAGATAAAAGATTTCTACAAGGAAAACCTCAAAACAATGATGAAAGAAATTGAGGAGGACAGAAATAGAAAGTCACCCACACTCATGAATTAAAAGAATTAATGTCATTAAAATGATATTACCTGAAGCAACTACAAATTCAATGCAATGCCTATCTAAATGCCAATGTCATTTTTCATAGAAACAGAAAAAGTAATGCCAAAATTCATATGGAACCAAAAAAAGAGCCAAAAGAATCATGAAAAGAAAGAACAAAGCTGGAGACATCACACTACCTGATTTCAAATATATTCCAAAGCTATAGCAAACAAAACAGCATAGTACTGGTATTAAAATAGATACATAGACTGACAGAAAAGAAAAGAGAACCAGAAATAAATCCACGTATTTACAGCCAACTGATTTTTAACAAATGCATCAAAAACATACATTGGGAAAAAGACACCCTCTTTAATAGTGTTGGGAAAATGGAATATCCATATGCAGCAAAATAAAACTAGATCCCTAATTATCAACACATACAAAAATCAACTTAAAATGTATTAAATACTTCAATGTAAAACCCAAAACTATAAAATTACTAGAACTAAACATAAGGGAAACATTCCATGACATTGGTCTAGGGAATCACTTCATGGTTAAACCCCAAAAGCACAAGTAACAAAAATAAAAAATAGAGAAATGGGGCTGCGATAAACTAAAAAGTTTCTGCACAGCAAAGGAAACAATCAAGAGTGAAGAGACAGCCCACAGAATGAGAGAAAGTATTGGCACACTATTCATCCAACAAAGGACTAACACCCAGAATGCACAAGGAACTCAACTCAATAGCAAAAACAAACAGTCCCATTAAAAAGTAGCCAAAGAATCTGAACAGATGTTTTTCAAAAGAAGACATACGAATGGCCAACAGGTATGTAAAATATGCTCAACATTATTAATCATCAGGGAATGCAAATCAAAACCACAGTAAGATATTAGCTTACCCAGCTAGAACGGTTATTATCAAAAAGACCACCCCCTCCCCACAAAAAAAAAAAAAAGCAAATGATAGTGAGGATTCAGAGAAAAGAGAACTCTTATACATTTTTGGTGGGAATGTAAATTAGTATAGCCATTATGGAAAACAGTATGAAGTTTTCTCAAAAAACTAAAAATAGTACTACCATGTGATGCAATGTGATGCAGAAATCTTACAACTAGGTATTTATCCAAAGGAAAGAAAATCAGTATATTAAAGGAATACATGTACCCCCACGTTTACTATTTGCAATAGCAATGATATGAAATCAACCTAAGTGTCCATCAATGGATGAATGAACAAAAAAAAAAAATTTGCTATATATACACAATGCAATACTACTTGCCATAGAGGAAAAAAAAATGAAATTAAGTCACTTGCAGTAACATGGTACAACTGGAGGTCATTATGTTAAGTAAATTAAGCCAGACACAGAGAGACAACTGTTGTATGTTGTCACTCATACATGTGAGTCAAAAATAGTTTTACTTACAGACAAAGAGAATAGAATGATATACGGGGTGGGGGAGAATGGCAGATTGGAGACAGGACCAACTTGCAGCTCCCACTCTGACAAGGACAGCAGTGTGTAGAGACTTATATCGTGAACTTTTGCTCCAAGAACTACCACAAGAACACACCAGAAAAGCCAAGAGAAGACACAGACCCTTTGAAGGAAGCAGATTGCTGCTGCAGACCCCTGGAGATAGCCAAAAATACTGAGTGTCCAAAGTGTAAAAGTGTGAAAGAGGGATCATCCACCCCCAAACACACACCCTCACTAGGGAACCAGAAGGTCCATATGACAGAAGGATTTGACTTTACCTGGAGCTGAGACAAATTTAGAGAGCCAAGCAAAATACAGGGGTAAAAGACACAGTGGGAATAGACCTGCGGACACTCTTGGTTCCCTGGAAAGCCATTTCTGACTTTGTCTCACAGAGGTTCTTGAGGGGGGCTGCAGAGGAGCTAGGAAAAGATCATGGGGAGAAGGAAACTTCCAGCCAATATTTGTAACAATTTCAACCAAATGTGAAGTTTCCTGCACAGAACCTGAGGAAGGGGGTGAATTGGAAGCACAGACATAGCACAGAAGCTGCAACGGGCAGGGAAGTGCAAAACCTGAAAGCCCTGCTTACTTTCTCCCACAGGAGGCTGGTAGCCTGGGGCAAGTTCTCAGCCCTTCTCACCCATTGCCTGGAAATTAACTCAGTGCTGTTGGTAGGGGCACTGTGGAAGTGAGACCAGCCTTTTGGGCTGCACTGAGGCTAGGTAAGGCCTATAACTACTTGCTTTCCCCTACATCCCTGGTAACCTGCATGACACAGCAGAAGCAGCCATAATCCCCTGGGAACATAACTTCATTGGCCTGATAACCACACCTCTAACCCCTACAGTAGCCACAGCAAACCCTGCCCAAGGAGAATCTGAGCTCAGAAATGCCTAACCCTCCCTCCACCTGATGGTCTTTCTCTACCTGTTCTGGTAGCTGAAGACAAAGTACAGAATCTCTTGGGAGCTCTAGGGCCCTGCCCACCACCTGATCCTCCCTATACTACTGCAGCTGATGTTCTCTTAAAAGTGCCATCTTCTGGCTGGAGGCCAACTAACAAAAAACTAGTGCAATAAATAAAACTACAACCAAGGGGGCTCTCACAGAGCCCACTTCACTCCCCTGACACCTCACCAGAGCAGGTGCTGGTGTGATAGGCCAGGTTTCACTAATGCAGGCTTCTATCACAACTGTTTCAGAACTGACTGAGTGGTTAAGTTAAATATTAAAAGCTAAAAAAGCCAATGTCTTTATACAAAGGCTGGAATGTAACAAAAGCCCACCAAGAGTTTTCCCTAGGCTTTCCTGGGCCTTAAAGCATGACAAAATAATGAAGGAATTCTTAACAGGACCTGTTTAGGATTAAACAAGTTTTATTGGGGATCTTAAGAAACTCCCCAGGCCTCCCCAAACAAGTTTATTGGAGTTCTGAAGGAACTCACCAAATCTCCATGATCTAGCAGGAGACAAGGTAAGTGTAATCACCCCAGCACCTAGACCCATTTATATTAAGTAAACTTACTGAGGTTCCAAAAGAAGGTCTTCAGGACTCAGATCTTAGTTATAGATTAAAAGAAGTTAATCATTTATGTCTGTAAATGAATGCACAGTTACACATAGACATATAGCTTAGAAGATATATAAGCTCTGAAAAACTTTGTAATTTTGAGTTGGTATGGCAATAATTTCTAGGCCTTCTCCCTGTAACCAGTTACAGAAATAAACACTCTCTTCCTCCCCTGTTCATCTGCATCTCATTATTGGGCCACGAGAAATAGCAGCCCAACTCTCAGTTTGGTCCGGAAACACTAGTAGCCTTGGCTGAGAGACCGGAAGATGGTTTACAGAACAGGACTCTGTGCAGACACTCCTCAGTACCAGCCCAGGGCCCAGTGGCTCCACTGGGTGGCTAGACTCAGAAGAAAAAGAAAAATCACCGCAGTTTGGCTCCCAGGAAGCAACATCCCTAGAAGAAGGGGGAGAGTAACCCATCAAAGGGGCACCTCATGGGAAAAAAGAATCTGAATGGCAGCCCTTGAGCACCAGATTTTTCTTCCGATATAGTCTACCCAAATAAGAAGGAACCAGAAGAATAATTCTGGTAATATGACAAAACAAAGTTCTTTAACACTCCCAAAAGATCACACTATTTCACTAGCAATGGATCCAAACCAAGATGAAATCTCTAAACTGCCAGAAAAAGAATTCAGCAGGTCGATTATTAAGCTAATGGATGAGACACCAGAGAAAGATGAAATCCAACTTAATGAAACAACAAAAATGATATACGATATGAAGGGAATTATCTTCACTGAAACAGATAGCATTAAAAAAAACAATCACAACTTCTGGCAATGAGGAACACACTTAAAGAAATGCAAAATACACTGGAAAGTCTCAGCAATAAAAGTGAACAAGCAGAAGAAAGAACTTCAGAGCTCAAAGACAAGTTTTTCTAATTAACTCAGTCCAACAAAGACAAATTAAAAAGAAGTTTAAAAAATGAAAAAACTCTCCAAGAAGTCTGGGATTATGTTAAATGACCAAATACTCTTGAGGAAGAAGAGAAATCTAAAAGTTTGAAAAACAGGCCAGGTGCGGTGGCTCACACCTTTAATCCCAGCACTTTGGGAGGCCAAGGTGGGCAGATCACAAGATCAGGAGTTTGAGACCAGCCTGACCAACATGGTGAAACCCTGTCTTTACTAAAAATACAAAAATCAGCCAGGCATGGTGGTGCATGCCTGTAATCCCAGCTACTCAGAAGGCTGAGGCAGGAGAATCCCTTGAACCCAGGAGGTGGAGGTCACAGTGGCCAAGATCATGCTACTGCACTCCAGCCTGGGTAACAGAGACTCCTTCTTAAAAAAATAAAGAAAAGCAAAGTTTGGAAAATATATTTGAGGGAATAATCAAGGAAAACTTCCCTGGCCTTGCTAGAGTTCTAGATATCGAAATACAACAAGCTCAAAGAACACCTGGAAATTTTGTTAAAAAAAGATCATTGCCTAGGCACATAGTCATCAGGTTATCTAAAGTCATGAAGAAAAGAATCTTAAGAGCTGTGAGGCAAAAGCATAAGCTAACCTATAAAGGAAAACCTATCAGATCAATGGCAGATTCCTCATCAGAAACCCTAGAAGTTAGAAGGAATTGAGACCTTATCTTTAGCCTCCTTAAACAAAATAATTATCAGCCAAGAATGTTGCATCCAGCATCCCTTATGATTAAAATCCTCAGCATAATCAAGGACATACCTTAAGGTAATAAAAGCCATTTATGACAAACCTACAGCCATATTGCATGGGGAAAAGTTGAAAGCATTCCTCCTAAGAACTGGAACAAGAAAAGGATGTCCATTTTCACTATTTCTATTCAAAATACTACTGGAAATCCTGGCCAGAGCAATCAGACAAGAGAAAGAAATAAAGGGCATCCCATCAAGACAGACTGGATAAAGAAAATGTGGCACATATATACCATGGAACATTTATAAGTGGAAGTTAAACAATGAGAACACATGGACACAGGAAGGGGACCATCACACACCAGCACCTATCAGGAGGTGGGGTCAAGGGGAGGGAGAGTATTAGGACAAATACCTAATACATCCAGGGCTTAAAACCTAGAAGATGGGTTGATACGTGCAGCAAACCACCATGCCTCATGTATGCCTATGTAGCAAACCTATACATTCTGCACATGTATCCCAGAACTTAAAGTAAAATAAAAAAGGAGGGAAGGGAAGTTTCAGGATACAAAATTAAAGTACATAAATCAGTAGCTCTCCTATATACCAACAGCAACCAATCTGAGAATCAAATCAAGAACTCAACCCCTTCTACAATAACTGCAAAAAATTTAATTACTTAGGAATATACCTAACTAAGGAGGTGAAAGGAAGGAGAAAGGGTGGGGGAAGGGGAAGGAGAAGGGGAAGGGAGGAAAAAAGGAAGGAAGGAGGGAGGGAGGGAGGAAGGAAGGAAGAAAGGAAGGACGGACATCCAAATTGGCAAATAGGAAGTCACAACTGGGTGAGGTGGCTCACATCTGCAATCCCAGCATTTTGGGAGGCTAGGAGGGTGGATCACCTGAGGTCAGGAGTTCAAGACCAGCCTGGCCAACATGGTTAAACTCCATCTCTACTAAAAATACAAAAAATTAGCCAGATATGGTGGCAGGAGCCTGTAATCCCAGCTACTCTGGAGGCTGTGACAGGAGAATCACTTGAACCTAGGAGATGGAGGTTGCAGTAAGCCAAGATCACACCATTGCACTCCAGTCTGGGTGAGAAGAACAAGACTCCATCTCAAAAAATAAAAAAGAGCAAGTCACACTGTCACTCTTTGCTGATAATATGATTGTATACCTAGAAAACCCTAAAGACTCCTCCAAAAAGCTCCTAGAACTAATCAACGAATTCAGCAAAGTTTCAGGATACAAAATTAATGTACAGAAATCAGTAGCTCTCCTATATACCAATAGCAACCAACCTGAGAATCAAATCAAGAACTCCACTCCTTTTACAATAGCTGCAAAAAATTTAAATACTTAGGAATATAGCTAACCAAGGAGGTGAAAAACCTCTACAAGGAAAACACTGTTGAAAGAAGTCATAGACTACACAAACAAAAGGAAACACATCCTATGTTCATGGATGGGTAGAATCAATATTGTGAAAATTACCACACTGCCAAAAGCAATCTACAAATTCAGTACAATTCCCATGAAAATACCACTATCATTCTTTAAAAGACTAGAAAAGACAATTCTAAAATTCATATGGTACCACAAAAGAGCCCATACAGCCAAAGCATGTAAGGAAAAAGAACAAATCTAGAGGCATCACATTACCTGACTTCAAACTATACTATAAGGCCATAGTCACCAAAACAGCATGGTACTGGTATAAAAGTCATATGCAGACCAATGGAACAGAGCAGAGAACCCAAAAATAAAGCCAAATACTTATAGCCAACTGATCTTTAACAAAACAAACAGAAATATAAAGTGGGGAAAGGACAACCTATTTAACAAACGGTGCTGGGATAATTGGCAAGCCACATGTAGAAGAATGAAACTTGGTCCTCATTTCTCACTTTATACAAAAATCAACTCAAGATGGATCAAAGACTTAAATCTAGACATTGGCTTAGGCAAAGACTTCATGACCAAGAACCCAAAAGCAAACGCAACAAAAACAAAGATAAATAGATAGGACTTAATTAAACTAAAAAGCTTCTTCACAGCAAAAGAACAATCAGCAGAGTAAACAGACAACCCACAGAGTGGGAGATCTTCACAATCTATGCATTTTACAAATGACCAATATCTAGAATCTACAAGGAATTCAGATGAATTCTCAAGAAGAAAAACAAACAATCCCATCAAAAAGTGGGCAAAGGACATGGATAGACAATTCTCAAAAGAATATATACAAATGAACTAAGTGTGGTGCTCACACTTGTAATCCCAGCACTTTGGAAGCCCTAAGCAGGCAAATCACTTGAGGTCAGGAGTTCAAGACTAGCCTGACCAACATAGCAAAACCCTGTCTCTACTAAAAATACAAAAATCAGCAGGGCATGGTGGTATATGCCTATAATCCCAGCTACTCCAAGGCTGAGGCAAGAGAATCACTTGAACCTGTGATGCAGAGGTTGCAGTGAGCTGAGATTGCACCATTGCACTCCAGCCTGGGCAACACAGAGAGACTCCATCTCAAAAAGAAAAAAAATATACACAAATGGCCAAGAAACACAAAAAAAAATGCTCAGCATCACTAATAATCAGGGAAATGCAAAACAAAACCACAATGAGATAACATCTCACTTCTGCAAGAATGGCCATAATTTAAAAATAAAAAAATAATAAATGTTGGCATGGATGTGGTGAAAAGGGAACACTTTTACACTGCTGGTGGGAATGTAAACTAGTACAACCACTATGGAAAACAGTGTGGAGATTTCTTAAAGAACTAAAAGGAGAACGACAGTTTGACCCAGCAATCCCACTACTGAGTATCTACCCAGAAGAAAATAAGTCAGTATATGAAAAAGATACTTGCACATACATGTTTACAGCAGCACAATTTGCAATTACAAAAATATGGAACCAGCCCAAATGCCCCTCAATCGACAAGTGGATAAAGAAACTGTAGTGTATATATACATCATAGAATACTACTTAACCATAAAAAGGAACAAAATAAGGCATTCACAGTGACCTGGATAGAATTAGAGAGCATTATTCTAAGTGAAATAGCTCAGGAATGGAAAACTACACATTGTAGGTTCTCACCTATAAGTTGGAGCTAAGCTATGAGGATGCAAAGGCATAAAAATGATACAATGGACTTTGAGGACTCAGGAACAGGGTGGGATGGGGGTGAAAGATAAAGGACTACACATTGGGTATACCGTAAACTGCTCAGGTGATGGGTGCACTAAAATCTCAGAAATCACCACTAAAGAACTTATTCATGTAACCAAATACCTCCTGTTCCCAAAAAACCGATTGAATTAAAAAAATTACAAGAAGAATGTCACAGAGAATTTGGGAGTAAAAAGAATAGAATAATAGTTACCAGAAGTTGGGAAGGGTGATTGGGGTTGGGGGAGCAGTGTTAAAGAGAGGTTGGTTAATGGGTACAAATACAAAGTTAGATAGAAGGAATAAGTTCTACTGTTCAATAGCAGAGTAGGATGACTATAGTCAACAGCGACATTACATATTTCAAAACAGCTAAAAGAGAGGACTTAAAATATTCCCAACACATAGAAATAATAATTGTTCAAAGTGATAGATATCTTAAATAATCTATCATTGCACATTCTATGCAAATAATAAAATATATCCCATAAATATATATAAATAGTATATATCACTAAAAAGTAAAATAAAATTTAAAAAATTAATAAAATCAAAGAGGAATTTTTTTTTATCAGAAGTTACATTCTGTTCCACATGCTTCAATTCTGACATGGATCTAGAGAAAAATTAAAACTCATTTTTAAATTTTTAATGATATTTGATTTTCAGCTTAAATTGTTTATGTATTTCTAACCTAGCTTTTCTGTACTCAATGCACAATGTAGACTCAATAGTCTAAAAGTTCATTCTGGTCTCTTAAGGGTGAGAGATGGGGCAGTGTCACAGATTGACTACAGGAGCTGGAGTCACAAATGGTAGATTTAAGATAATTTTTATTCTCTTATATACTGGCTGGACAACCTTTAGCAATACATTTAGATAATTTTTATTCTCTTATATACTGGCTGGACAACCTTTAGCAATACATTTGAATTTCCTATCTCTTCCTATAATAAAATATACCCTTACATCTGTATAACACCTATAATAAAATATACACTTAAATCTGTGTAACAGAAATAATTGTATTAACTCATGGTAGTATTCTAAGAACTCCACCAGATATTAGAAAGCACCATGCAAATGAGGGTGATTTGTGTGTTCAATTATGGAAAGTTTTCAGATAATATCTAAAAATAGAAAACAATACTTATTAAAGATGTTTTCTGTTTCTTGGGGTCTCAAAATCTTCACATATTGTGATAATGTAGACAGCAATGTATTTACTATTTGAATTGCATTAGAACAAGAACATACCAATTACATTATATAATTGGGTCTGATGACATCCCTGGAGTTTCAGAAAGTTTTTAATGCCTCATGTTTACCTTCCTACCTTTAATTTGTTGTAAATATTGGACCCCTCCCTGAGTCACCCCAAAAAGAATTTAAATTGCCTTGTTGTTGTAATGGCTGGTCATTTAGAGGATGTTTCTGGTGCTCAAAATGTAGCAAAACACTTAAGTCACCACAAAAGCTGCCAGAACCTATGGGCCTATATCTTTTTTTCTCCAAGATTGAACTAGAAGCTCTACACCTGAGTTTCAGAATTTTAGATAGCTTCATTTATCAGTTTTACCTGAGGAATAAACTACAGGTAAGTGGAAACTTAAAATAATTACAGCATGCTGCTTGCTATCTAATTCTCACTTATGTCCCTCACTTTATCCTGAAAATTATTACACAAAATGGAGAACATTCTTTGAGGCGGTCAAGTAAAACAGCTGTTAAGAAAGTAGACTGGTCTCAAACCAAGGAAAGGAAACCATTCCTCAGGCTCAGAGGTGCATAAATGATGGCATATTCCATCTTCTTGTTTTGTAAATATTGTTTTTCTATGATAGATATCAATTTTATATGCGTTAACTGGACATAACTAATTTTTCATCTATAGCATTTTCATCATTTAACGTTACAGAGATTTGCATTATGTGCTAGATCATTGTTTGGGTGATAGTCATAACAAAACCCTTAGGTACGAATTGGCCGCATTTAAAGAAGAGAAAAAAGGAGTTTTCAAGTCTGTGAGTTTCAAATCTAGACACCCTAAAATGAAGTTCAGTGTTCTTTTCCAATGACACCTGCCTCTTTAGAAACATTTATTCTGCCTCTTCTCTCCTTTCCCCCCAGAAGACTGAATGAGAGCATTAAATTCCTCTGTCTGGTTCTCTAACCTAGAAACATCATTGTAAGACAGATGTATTATCTGCCATTTTCTTCAAGAGCCAAGCAATTTGAACACTATTATTGGACCTGTAATCTTTTAAAATATAATTAATTCTCTGTTCCAAATGTGTAGAACTGCAATACTATAATCTGATCATTTTCAGCAGCTGCTGTGCCCACTATGTTTGTAAGTATTTTTAAAATAGCTGAGACATCATATTACCTGTGCGTTTATATTCAAATAATTGTTGGGTTCAAATTATGTAAGATAAAAAATACATTTTCTGTAACTAAATATGAATATAATTCAAATTGCATACAATTTTCTGTAAATATGAATCAATGTAAATTACCTCTTCCACTAACCTTTTCTGAAAGCTCCTTGGACCGGAATTACTGCGACCAGTGACTATTTATTCTTTATTCTTTGCCTAAGAATGTAGCTTTTGTTCACATATGCTTTTAATTGTAACTAATTATGACCCAAAGAAGAATCAAACATGTTTTACATTCCTGCTCTCTACATAAACTTATGTAGTGGGGCTAACAGACGCTTGTTAGCTTGATCTCAGCTTAACTCTTATCATATTCGCTAAGTTTATTGTACTGAGCTGAGACACTAGAAATGCAGCATGAGGCTACAAAGCTCATAAGAGGAGCAGCCAAGATTCTTTACGGTTCATGTGGGTTTGACTGCTATTGCTAATAATATTCAATACACCCTGGGGCCTCTATAGGAAAACTGAAGACAGAAGGAATGTGTACTTTTTCACATAATGAGCAATGCCTTAATGTACTTACTACTTCTAGAAGAAAAATTGTGGGGTAGATGGGAAAGACAAAAGCTTTCTTTAAAAAAGGGCGTTGGGGGCATGAATAGCAGAAGGGTTTGGGTCTTATAACATCCAGGTTAGTCCTTTAACTTACTAACTGGGATGTTTTTCTTTCTCTCTGGGTTTCAATGAAGTCACTTTCACTGTCAGAAGTGAAAGAAACTGGAAAACCCAGGCAGAATGTGGCAGTTAGCATAAAGAGTTTCATTAGTTTAATAGCTAAAGCAATCAGTTAAGACCTAGCTGTGAAGGACCCAACAAAACTTTGGCCTTTCCTTCAAACAGACTACAAACACTTTAGTTCCCACTGATATTCTAAACTAACTCAGCTGAGAACTCAGAGGAACCAGGATTGTCTCTTTTTGGAAAATAAATTATTAAAATGTTTTATTATCAATTTGGCCTAAAATGAACTACTATGTGTTCATTTCCAAAGAAGATGAATTTTGAGTAAGATTCTCTACAAGCCAAAGAAGGTGCCAACAATTGCCCCCCAAAACAGTTACAGAACTACAAACCCAGGTCACAGGCAAATGTTGGGGAGAAAAGTACATGACCCTGAAGAATATTCCTACAACAATCTTGTGTGTTTGTGTGTGTTTTCAGCTTTAATATCCCCTGATCAAAACTCCAACGGCTCCCAATTGCCCAGATAATAAATTATAATTCCTTAACTCTACATTTAATATTCATCACAAATTGGCAAACCAGCTCTTTTGTTTCCCCCCTTCTATCCCTCATAATTATTTTCTTCTGTAGAAGCCCCACTGATGCCTTTTAGCCTCAGTCTATTACTCCAGACTTTTTCTGCTCAGCTTATCAGGACCAAATTCAATTAATGTGATGAAATCTTGTGCTAACCCTCTCTCAGATGATTTCTCCTTCTTTGAAGTGTGTCTGTACTTAATCTGGGTGTTTGAATAAAATGTGCAGTGATTCAGAGGCTTCTCTGGGGAAAAGTGACTGATTTCCTACTGATAGACCTCACCACATAGCAATGCTGTGGTGATTTTTACCAAGGTCCACATTCTGTCCCTTAGTCCCACAGACTTAAAATTGATTTGGTAAATAAGAAGAGACTAGATCTCATTCACAGTTGTACATTCACATGAGCTCACAAATATGACTGGAAAGTAGAGTGCTGAGCTTTACAATGAGAAACAAAGGCCTATAGGGAGCAGCCACCAAATTTCTTTGCTCATTAGTTCTTTATATGCAAGTTACCTGAATGAGGGCTTGTTACCAGAAGAGAACTCACAGTCAAATCAAGAGGATTATTTATGTGAATGGCATATTTTTTGGCATCAGGCTAATACAAATGCCAGATTCACTTTTCTCCACAATAAGGATAACCTTTCTAGTGGGACCACAAGACTTAAAATCCTTAGGTGATCACAGCAGTTAGAATGGCGATCATCAAAAAATCAGGAGACAACAGATGCTGGAGAGGATGTGGAGAAATAGGAACACTTTTACACTGTTGGTGGGAGTGTAAATTAGTTCAACCAGTCTGGAAGACAGTGTGGCGCTTCCTCAAGGACCTAGAAATAGAAATTCTATTTGACCCAGCAATCCCATTGCTGGGTATATATCCAAAGGATTATAAATCATTCTATTATAAAAACACAGGCACATGTATGTTTAATGCAGCACTGTTCACAATACCAAAGACTTGGAACCAACCCAAATGCCCATCAGTGATAGACTGGATAAAGAAAATGTGGCACATATACACCATGGAATACTATGCAGCCATAAAAAAGGATGAGTTCATGTCCTTTGCAGGGACATGGATGAACTGGAAACCATCATTCTCAGCGAACTGACACCAGAACAGAAAACCAAACACTACATGTTCTCACTCAAAAGTGGGTGTTGAACAATAAGAACACATGGACACAGGGAGGGGAACATCACACACTGGGGCCTGGGTGCTGGAGGGCTAGGGGAAGAATAGCAGGGGGTGGGGGACTAGAGGAGGGATAGCAATAGGAGAAATACCTAATGTAGATGATGGGGTGATGGATGCAGCAAACCACCACCATGGCACGTGTATACCTATGTAACAAACCTGCATGATCTGCACGTGCACCCCAGAACTTAAAGTACAATAAATAAAAAAGAAATAAGAAAATTTTCCTAAAAAAAAAAAATTCCTTGGGTGAGCCCTGCCTTCCCCCGACCTTGGGAACTTCCTTTCGTTCTCCTCCATTGTTGACCATCTACGCTCTAACTGACTTATTTCTTTACATAGATTAAAAATTTAATTTTTAAAAATGTTTGGTCTAACTATGCTTTTTTTTATTTTGTAAGTACCTCAATTTTTTATTCACTTAATACATTTTGTGTTGCTTTTGTGGCATCAGAATTTGATTTCTCTTTTTCTTTCTTTCTTTTTTTTTTTTTTTTTACATCTATGATAGTCCCTTCTATTAAAACTGTGTTTCTTTTTCTGTTTGGGATAGAATGCTCCCTCATATTTTTCTTTTAGAAAACTGACTGTGCAAGTTGTATACTTCTTTCATATAAATTTTAGAATATGTATTCATATCCCTAAAATATGCAGCTGAATTTTAAATGGATTCAATTGAATGTATAGACTAATTTGAGAGGGAAACGACAGCATCCTTACATTTTTATCCTATCTACTAACATGTACCTTTTCAGTTACTCTTATTTTACTATGCCCTTCATTATAACATAATTTTTAAAGAATTTCTTTAAAGTTTTTATGTTTGCCTTGTTGAGATAAACTTATTTATTTTTTGTTAGATTTGCTTCTATTAATCTATCGTTTGTTATTTATATAGAGAAAGCCGTTGATTTTTCTGTTAAGCTTGTATCCAGAAGTCTTACTCATTTTTCTCTTCTAGTCTTATACATTTTTGTCTTTTTAAATCTATACCTGAATCATTTTCTTGTCTTATGATTTTAACCAAGACTACCGATTTTAAACTAAAGAGTAACTGTAAGAGTGGCATCCTTATCTTATTCCAGATCTTAATAAGAATGTATAAACTGGCCAGGCACGGTGGCTCATGCCTGTAATCCCAGAACTTTGGGAGGTTGAGGTGGCCGTATCACAAGGTCAGGAGTTTGAGACCAGCCTGATCAACATAATGAAACCCTGTCTCTACTAAAAATACAAAAAAAATTAGCCAGGCATGGTGGCAGGCGCCTGTAATCCCAGCTACTTGGGAGGCTGAGGCAAGAAGAATCGCTGAATCTGGGAGATAGAGGTTGCAGTGAGCCGAGATCGCACCACTGCACTCCAGCCCAGGCAACAGTTCAAGACTTTGTCTCAAAAAAAGAAAGAAAAAAGGAAAAAAAAAAAAAGAATGCATAAACTGTCTCCATTAAGTATTAGTGAATAGTAACTTAATATGGATTTTTTGGTATACAATTTTCTTTGAAGTTCAAAAAGTTACCTTCTGCTTTAGGATTTCAGATAGTTTCTATAGAAATTATGAATTGAACTTTACTAAATGTGTTTTGTGCATCGTTTGAAATAATTACTACTATTTTCCTTAAGTCTATTCATATCATAATTTACTGATGATGTTTACCAAATGTTTAAGAAAGGATAATTCTTGTTTCCTACAATAATCATCCCACTTCCTTGGGTTGTTATGAATAAGCAAATTTAGAAATGTATCTGGCATAATCAATACATAAATTACTATTTTATTATTGTTGTTGATAAAAGGATTAAAATGTAGATTATTAATGTTATGTTTTATGTTTTGTATTGATGGTTTTGAAACTATGCTCCCTGGAATCCTTTTAAATTTAACTGAAGGAGTAGAAGTGAATAAATAACTAAAGAATGGTGTTTTCGTCTCCCCTGTACACCAGAGTACTTCAACTGGAGAAACTTTACTTTTTATTTGTTTTATATATTACACTTTTGTATAAAGTTTTTTTTTTTTTTTTTTTTTTGAGACAGAGTCTTGCTCTGTCACCCAGGCTGGAGTTCAGTGGCCCGATCTCGGCTCACCGCAACCTCTGCCTCCCAGGTTCAAGCGATTCTCTTGCCTCTGCCTCCTGAGTAGCTGGGATTATAGGTGCATGCCACCATGCCCAGCTGAGTTTTGTATTTTTAGTAGAGTCAAGGTTTCACTCAAGTCGGAGTTTGATCAGGTTGGTCTCAAACTCCTGACCTCATGATCCGCCTGCCTCGGCCTCCCAAAGTGCTGAGATTACAGGCGTGAGTCACCATGCCTGACCTTAAATTTTATTTTTCAATAATTAATGGTTAGACATCATTGGCTTAGTTCAAGGTATATATTTTGAATAAAAGCACTATTATCACAATTTATTCTTTAGTTGTTGCATGAGTGAAAATAAATTAGGTACAGCCTACAATAAATACCATTACATCTTTTAATCAAAGCCAGCGATAAGATTGGCTTTGTAAATATTTTAAATTTATTTATTTTTTAAAAAAAAACATTTCTTTGAATGAATACTTCCTCATTATACTGAAAAAGGATGTTGGAGGAGTATGAAGGTATGTTCCTTTTCTTAACAAGCTTACTCTTCTCAAAGAGGTTACATGCAAATACATAGCCACTACTATACCACCAGTAGATCAGACTGAGTTTGATATTCAGCCACACAGGGCCACATTATGATTCTGATAGGCCCTAGGCACTTTTTTTTGCCTTTGTGGGCCCTTATTTTGCATAAAGATGTAAAAGTCATATTTTACTTCTACATTGTTATAAAAACAAATGCAGTATATGTTAAAACTTTAAAGTTTAGTTTTTCTTCATCTTTTAAAAGAAATCAAAACATTTTCTTAGGTTTCTCACAATATGGTGGGTGTACTGTGCCTAATGGATAAGTTGGTCCTGAAGCCATGGGTCAAGATTCCAAATGCATATAAGACCCTGCCAGGTAATATAAACAACTGAAACCAACAACTGAGAATAACATGAGAATAACATGTTAACTTGTAACTTATATTCACCTCCAGCGACAAGGGAGAATAGTGAGGAGAGTAGTCTGGTAGAATGGAGAGACGTGTTGGATCCAACAGGTCAGTTATTAATATAACTAAGCTCCATGACAGAAACAGGTCTAATGTTTTCAAATATTCTAAAAGCACATCTGTCCGCTGAATCCAGACTGTACAGACTGTAGGACACTTATTTGCAGCCAATAAGGTAACAGGCAGAACTTGTGGAAATAGCAATAAAGTGGATTGGGATCCAAAGATCTTATATGTATTCTCTCTTAACGTGAGAAAGTCAGACTAGCATTCCCACTCTAGTGGCCTGGGTTTTACAGTAAGAAATTTTCCCCAAAGTTATATTGTTGCATCCAAATACAGAACTGCAATAATACAGAATATGATTCTTGAAAGAAGTAGCTCTCGCAGACACTGTATTAACATATTTCTATCATTCACAGAGTCCTGCTGGAGAACGGTATATGTAATATGGAAAGGACCAATGATTCCACTTTGACAGAATTTGTCCTGGTAGGGCTTTCTGCCCACCCAAAGCTCCAGACAGTTTTCTTCTTTCTAATTTTGTGGATGTACCTGATGATCCTGCTTGGAAATGGAGTCCTCATCTCAGTTATCATTTATGATTCTCACCTGCACACCCCCATGTATTTCTTCCTGTGTAATCTTTCCTTCCTAGATGTTTGCTACACAAGTTCCTCTGTCCCACTAATTCTTGCCAGCTTTCTGGCAGCAAAGAAAAGGGTTTCCTTCTCTGGGTGTATGGTGCAAATGTTTATTTCCTTTGCCATGGGGGCCACAGAGTGCATGCTCTTAGGCATGATGGCACTTGACCGCTATGTGGCCATCTGTTACCCACTGAGATACCCTGTCATCATGAGCAAGGGTGCCTATGTGGCCATGGCAGCTGGGTCCTGGATCACTGGGCTTGTTGACTCAGTAGTGCAGACAGCTCTTGCAATGCAGTTACCATTCTGTGCTAATAATGTCATTAACCATTTTGTCTGTGAAATTCTGGCTATCTTGAAACTGGCCTGTGCTGATATTTCAGTCAATGTGATTAGTATGACAGGGTCAAATCTGATTGTTCTAGTTATTCCATTGTTAGTAATTTCCACCTCTTACATATTTATTGTTGCCACTATTCTCAGGATTCCTTCCACTGAAGGAAAACATAAGGCCTTCTCCACCTGCTCAGCCCACCTGACAGTGGTGATTATATTCTATGGAACCATCTTCTTCATGTACGCAAAGCCTGAGTCTAAAGCTTCTACTGATTCAGGTGATGAAGACATCATTGAGGCCCTCATCTCCCTCTTCTATGGAGTGATGACTCCCATGATCAATCCTCTCATCTATAGTCTGCGAAACAAGGATGTAAAGGCTGCTGTCAAGAACATACTGTGTAGGGAAAACTTTTCTGATGGAAAATGAATACTGATTTATACTACATGACTTAATATTCAAAGCTGCTGCAGACATAAAATTCAGAAGAATAAAATTACCATGTGAAAACAAATTTGTCATGTGGCATTCAAAACCATATGGTAGAAATATTTTTGGGCCAGGCACAGTGGTCCATGCCTGTAATCACAGCACTTTGGGAGGCCAAGGTGAGCCGAACACTTGAGAGCAAAAGTTTGAGACCAACCTGGCCAACATGGCAAAACCCTGTCTCTACTAAAATACAAAAATTAGACGGTTATGGTGGCATGGGCCTGTAGTCCCAGCTACTTGGGAGGCTGAGGCAGGAGAATCACTTGAGCCCAGGATTGCGCCACTGCATTCCAGTCTGGATGACATAGAAAGACTTTGTCTCATAAAAAAAAAAGAAAGAAAGAAATATGTTTGGTTGCTATTTTTACGATTAGATTTTTGTTTAAAAATATATAATTCTAGAAATAAAACATGCTCCTAATGTTAAAACATATTATCATGGAAAAATGTTGAAAATCTCTTTGAAAGTCTGAGCAAAAAAATAATCACTCTCAAATCTTCAGAAAATAAAAAAGGCTAAAGGTATTTGGAAAAGCAATTTATGACCTATATTAAGTTCATTATTTATTAGTATGCAAAGTAAATAAATATTAATCAGCACATGATGTATTATATATTCATTTTTAATTGTTCATTTATTTACTGTCCGTGTCCACCACATATATAAGCTCCCTGAGGATAGGATCCTGTCTATTACCCTACAACATCCAAAACATTTTGTAATAGAGCCGGATACATAATGGGTGCTCAATGAATATTTTTGAACAAATAGGTGAGCCACCTCATATATAAAATGAGAAATGTATGTTTGTCATATCTGAGGTAGCAAAGGTTATTCAAACCAGAATTGATTAAATACTTCTAAATAAACTACATCAGCATTTTTGTCATACACAGTCCTTAATAACTAAGGCATTACCTTTTATTTTCCATAACTTTTCTTGAATTTGATTAATAATGAGACTAAGATCAATGAAAGAGTTCCCTGGTAATGAATCCTAAGTTTTAATTTAATAAAATACAGGTAGCCTGGTAGCACGGAGCTATTCTTGGACTTTGAGAAGAGACCAGGCTGAAACAAGGACTTTTTTTCTACTCTGCATTAGATCACACAGAGTCTAAGGAGTAGAAAAACTAGACAGAACTATTGACTGATAAAAACTACGATATGAGAATAAGAAGTGGCAGAAGAAATTAAGTCAAGTTATCCAAAGTACTGAGGAGCACGGGGTTTTGGTCACTAGGGGATAAGACAGAGATGGCTTAAAATTGAGATCCTATCTATTTATGCTCCCTGTGAGGCAGCACCCATGTGAGGAAGCCCTACTTCCATTGAGGGAATTGAGTCAGTTATGGTCAATAGAAGAAAGCATTCCCTTTATCTACAGATCTTTGAGGAGTCTATGTTGAAATATAAAACAGAAACCCAAAGTAAAAGATTAGAGCTACTTCTAAGTGGTGAAAGTAAGACCACAATACCTTCCTGTCTTGTTAACAGTTAATTATTGTAATTTCATAATATAATAAGTTAACTCATGTGTAGCATTTAATAGTGCCTGGAATATCCTAAATGTTCAATAAACATCAGCTACTGGCCAGGCGTGATGGCTCACGCCTGTAATTTCAGCACTTTAGGAGGCCAAGGCGGGTGGCTCACCTAAGGTCAGGAGTTCAAGACCAGCCTGGCCAACAAGGCAAAACCCTGTCTCTACTAAAACTACAAAAAATTAGTTGGGCATGCTGGCAGGCACCTGTAATCCCAGCTACTCAGGAGGCTGAGGCAGGAGAATCACTTGAAACCAGGAGGCAGAGGTTGCACTGAGCCAAGATCACGCCACTGCACTTCAGCCTAGGGGAAAGAGTGAAACTCCATCTCAAAAAAAATTGGCTATTTTATTATTTTTAGTGTTGGGTATACTTTAATAAGTCATAAAGCTTTGAGCTAGCACAAGATTCTTATCCTTTTTTTTAGGTCATCACTGATACTATTAACTTTCTCAGCTTCAAATCTATTTTTCTATGTTCTGCCTTGTTAGTTAGGGTTGGCATACTGAAAAATCACATTTCTCATTTGTTAACTAGCTTCTATTACGCTCCGCCAGAAGCAGTGCTAGAGGGTGAACGAAAGCATGAATGAAAATAAGGGATTTGCCCCCACCCCATCTGCTTCCCATTCCTGTCAGCATCACCCCAGCTTTGGTTCTTCACAATGACAATGAGCTGCTTCCAATACTGGGTTTAGTTCCATCTATTTTCCTCCATAATCCAGAACCAATAATCTACCAGCACCATATCCTCAGAGGTTTGAGTATGTCACTTGGCTCTTACTTCTGGTAAATTAAAAGCTCTGTCAAGTTTTTAGTCTTTCTTGCGGTATCTTTAAAAGTACTATATATGCAATTATTGCTTGAGAAATGTAGCAAATCAGATAGATAATAAGCAAAAGACTGGGTCAAGCTACCATTTCCATACACAATACATAACAAAATGTATGTGTATGACATTTTCTTTTTCTTCTGCAGTTGCTTTCTTGTTTCTAAACTGTAGACTATTAAAATTCTCTTAGTATACTCTCAAACGGCATAATCATAATAATTATATAATCATTATATAATAATCAGAGCCTCAGAGAAATGTGAGACAATAGTAAGTGTCCCAACGTACACATAATGGGAATAACAGAAGGGGGGGAAGACAGAAAAAAATACTTACTTAAATAATTGCTAAAAACATCCCAAATTTGATGAAACACTAGGCTATACATCCAAGAAGATCAATGAACTTTTAAGTAGGATAAACTAAAAAGAAACCTACACTTACCATAGTCATATTGTAAGATAAAGAAGAAACAAACACACACACACACACACCCCTCAGAAAACTCCAAGAGAAAACTGGCTCATCATATATAAGGAAGTCACTATAAGACTAACAGCAGACTTCTCATTGGAAACAATTGAAGCCATATGGCAATTGGATAACATATTCAAAGGCCTGGAAGAAGAAATAAAAAACAAAAAGAAATGTCAAAGAAGAAGCCCCTGTTCAGCAAAACCATATTTCAAAAATAAAGGTGAAATAAATGTGTTACTTGACAAACAAACTGAGATGATTCTTTGCAAGCAGACTTACCTTATAAAAATACTAAAGGAGGTTCTTCAGACTAAAAAAAAAAAAAAAAAAGCAATGCCAAACAGTAATTCAATGCACACACATATATAGAAAGTAAGTCAAAAATATAGTTTAAAAAATTAATTAATTAAAATGCTATCTTAGCTCATCTGGTTGGCTGCCCTGACACTTTCTTGTAAACCTGCATGTTCTTGTTGGTTTATTTTGGAGGAGGAATAAAGGACATTTTTTTGCTTGTTTTAAAGAAATTTCTTTACAGAATTATTCCATTCAACTCCTTAGAATACTGTCAACACCTGGCCCTTGGGAAATGTGCAGACTTTTTTGTTCCACTAAACTCTGAAAATACAGTTCCTTTCCCTACATTGTTATTTCTCCATGCTCTGCTGCTAAGCATGGGCAGCTTCAGCCAAAGCCAATATTCCCAAATAAAAAATGTCAGTCCCTTGAATTTTGAGGTGATTTATAAATAGCTCTCTTGAAAGATTACCTTCCCTTGTAGGTGGTTGTGGGGCTGGGGGTAGAGAAGGAAGAGATTATGGATGGTGATGGTAGAATGTACATCATAATCATCTTTGCCCCAACAAAATTTATAGCAGTGTGAAAACTAAAACCAACTAATACACATGGCCACAATTTTCTAAAAAATGTCTAAAATGTTTAGCTAGTTACAGAAGATCTCATAAAGATGGATCAAAAGATGGCTGAAGCCAAGCCACAGACATAAAGAGGGAACTCTAGCACTTTACTTACACATTTAATCCTTTTGATTTTCTGCAGGTGCCTGGCTAGAATTCTCCTTAGTCCCCATCCCAAATGAAATAAACCAGAATGTTCAGAAGAATATGAACTCACACTCATGAAAGAAAATTTAAAAACTGTACTTCATTTCAGTTGTTCCTATAAGACAGTAAATTAAATAGGTATTTCTAATTAATACTACCAAGATGAAAGCTAGACTACATTCAATCTCCGTACTTAAGGCACAGTCTTTGCTTACTGCATCTGTCGCCGTGAAACAATACATTTTTTAGGATCCCTCTAACTGCAATACAATTGGAGAGCAAATAAAACTGACTTATTGATATACACATTTGGCATTACAAGAAATGGATATTTTCCCTAAGGAACATCCTATTTTGTGCCTTGTGGTAGTTATTAGTGCTGTTCACTGAACATTCTGGTTCTCCTTTTAGGAATACAGAAAAATTACTATTCCCCTTGAAACTGGACCCAAATTTTCTCTGCTGTGACCAGTAAAGTTCTAGAGGAAGTGGTATTTATTGTTTCCATATAAAAATATTTATTTGTCATTGAAAGACCCTGCCACTCCCTCTTCCCCTTGCCAGGTGGGAAAGTACATTTCAAAATGGAGCCTCCGTTAGTCTAAGTCCCTGAGTGACTTTGTCAGACCCTTCCTGCCACTCATGACACATTTACTTATTATATACATATAGCAGTATCAATAAGTAAACCATTATTGCAATAAGCCACAGAGGTTGAGATGCTGTTTGTTGCTACATCCTAACCATCCTACAGCCATTCCTGACACACAAACACAACAAAAAGCTATGAGATGAAACAAAGTGAGAAGACCCACCAAAAAAAGCAGGGATAAGATTAGATTGTTGGGAAATGCAAATATCAGCTGAGCAAATGGATTTTAAGTAAAAATTTGGAGATTTGAATCTGGGACTCCTCTACTAAACCTGAACCCTCTAATAGGGCAAAAGGGGCTTTTCAGGATCACTGCGGATAATTTTACAAGATGTACTCACACAATTTCACAACATTCAGTAATACGCTATTCACAACCTAGAAAACATAGACTTGAAAATTTATCATAGCAATTTTCAGAGCAACAGAAGTAAAGTATTTTGTTTTAACAGAATAATTTATTAAAAGCTGGAGATCAAAATGTTCCAAGATGAGTCATATTTTCTAGTGCTCACACATATAACATTAAGCTAGCAGGAGCGCTTATGGTTTCACGTTAGTACCACTTCCTTATTTCCAGCAAAAGCAGGTCAAATGCTCTCTGGAGGAAATAATCTTCAATTTACTTCTGTAGGATTCCAAAAGAAAATTGAATTTACACTCACAAATTACTAAACACAACAGAAGCAAAACGCCATTAGTGAGAATCCACACCCACAATAACCACAACCACTGTAAGTGAACTAAACTCATAATTTTTAAAGCAGTATTACTATAATAGATACAAAATTTTTATTTTAAAGGAAAACATAACTTTTACTTTATTTTAATATCTGTGTTCTACTTCATAGAAAAATAGGGGTTGAAGTAAAAAGAATGAAAAAATATACTAGGCAAATAATAACCAAAAGCTGATGTTGCTATATTAATATGTGAAAAAAATTTAAGATCAGAAAGCATTACTAGAAGTAAAAGAGGAAGTTGCATTATGATAAATGATTATTTAATCAGTAAAACGTGTATTCTAAGCTTTATTCCCCTAATAAAATAGCCTCAATATATAAAAGAAAACTTAATATCTTGGGAGGCCGAGGCGGGTGGATCATGAGGTCAAGAGATCAAGACCATCCTGGTCAACATGGTGAAACCCCGTCTCTACTAATACAAAAAATTAGCTGGGCATGGTGGCGTGTGCCTGTAATCCCAGCTACTCAGGAGGCTGAGGCAGAAGAATTGCCTGAACCCAGGAGGCGGAGGTTGCAGTGAGCCGAGATCACACCATTGCACTCCAGCCCGGGTAACAAGAGCGAAACTCCGTCTCAAAAAAAAAAAAAAAAAAATACTTAATATCACCACATATCCCTCTTAAGCACTAAAAGAATAAACAGATAAATATAAGAATCAACAGATTTGAACAAAACATTGACTAGTTTACTGGTTAAGGAATATACATTCTTCTGAAACACATTTGAGACATTTGCAAGAATTGATATTATGTTTAGCTAAAAGCAAAAATCAGTAAATTTTAGGGAAGCAATACTAAACAGTCATATTCTCTTTCCTATATTTAATTAAGTTAACGGTAATTAATTTAAAAGCTCCATAACCTGAGATGACTAAAGCATCCTTCTACATGATTGAGTAGCAGTGATGATCAAAGTATTTAACTTCTATGGCAAATGTTCTAGTAAATTAGAATGAATATTTTACCATAAATAACCAGTGTGGCCATAGTAATTAATGTGTGCCAGCTAAGTGTCAGCCCTTGCTTACAGGGAAGAGAAAAAACAAAAATTAAAATTACAACCCCCTAATTAAAATTTCATAAAACCACGCTTAAGATTGCAGTCAGTAGTACAGCTGTCTTAGTTGTTTTATAGTTAGTGTCCATTCTGATTGGGTGGCAGCTATGCCATAATCTTTGAATAAATATATTCACTATTAATCCTGCTAAGAAATAAAGTATAATTGAATAATGCCTGTTACAATTTACTAGATACAGAAAAAGTAACTTTTTCTGGAAAATGTTCATACTTAAATTCTCGTAGAAAATTTGACTTCATAAGGAAGAAAAAAGGAAGGAAACAAAAAAAAAAATGAGAAGGAACTATCTAAATAATTTGAAATCAAAGCCGATATGCCAAGAATTTTGCTATTTATTCACATTATATTTCTCATTAAATCTTCATAATAATATTGAAAAGTATATTTTCTTGTTCTTAATTTACAGCTGAAGAGACTAAGACTCCTAGTGGTTGTAAATGGAAAAGCTACGTTTCTTTCTCTAGATGTCTACTAGTCAGGAAGAAAACATCTGAAAGTCCAGTTGCTTTTGAGTCATGAAAAATAATCCAAAGGTATTAGAAGGCAAGAGAGTTAATAAACGTAACTGGATTTTACCTTGGCATTTCTCTAACACGGTTAAACTGGGTAATTAGATTAATTTGGGGAACTACAATGACTAAGTCCTGTGATGATTGTGGCCATGACTTAGAGTGGATAATAGTTTGACCTTTTCTTGATCCCAGTATTACATCATCCTCTTGAGAAACATATGGATATCCCTGTACTCACAGGTAAACGACAGTAAGCGCTAAGACCAAGGCCTTTAACCAGAAAACTGCCGAATAAACCTAGGGTCATGGGTTTTCAGTGTGATGTACTTTAGGGAAGGTGAGAGGGTGCAAGAAATTTTTGTTAAGAAAGACAGAAAAGCTTAGTGGTAAGGAGGCTAAATATGCTGTCGAACTGTTTAGATTGGAATCTCAGCTCCACATCTATCTTGCTAATCTATAGCCTAAGCAAGTGATTTAACTTCTCTGAACCTCAGTTTTCTGATGTATTGTGAAGGTTAAATGTACCAGCTCACTCACCCACATTTACAGCACTTCTCTCACTCTAGAGAAAGGATGCTTAGTTCAACAAACCAATGAGCTGGAGAAATATTATACACAGGTTTACTTGAGATGATAGTGAATCCCCAGGTTGATGGAATCCAGCCAGTATATGGAGATGCAAATTAAAACACTAATGATGGACATTCCATTTGATGCTATAGATGGTGTAATTCTTGATTCCAATATTATAGGGAATGCAGAATATGAGAAAAGTAGAGCAACCATTACTAACTCCACCTCACTTTCTAAGGAAGAAAGAAGTACAACCACTAAAGGAGAGGCAAGCAGGCTGTCTAAGGGATAGAAAAAGAGGCATGGCTATGTAGTCACAGAGATCACAAAATGAAGAGCCTCAAAAAGCCTAAAAGGGACTATCCTAACTCTAAGAATGGAAATTGGACATACTAACATCAAAAACATCAAAGATAGCAGTGGAGAAAGAGAGACGCTGATCCAATGAGTTCAGAAATGGTTCCTCCTGGGCATATTGGAGAGGAAACTATGACAGTGGAAACTCCAAAGTTGTCAGGATCAGTAAGACTCTAAATGAACATGATAGAGCAATTACTTTTCTGAGCCCAGATAGGAAATTATGTTTACTATCTCTGGACCAACATTCATGAGGTTTCTAGAGAAATGGGAAAACAAAGAAAGCTATTTTTCCTCATTGCAAATTAATTAAAAATGAAACAACCCCTTCAGTGACTTATGTTTTCTGTAGCTCAGGTAAAGGAACACATTAAACATCATTTAGGTCACAAATACATTTAATCCTCATAAAAACTGAAGACATACAAAATCTACACAATAAAGAATGTGTAATCAAAAAAAGTTATATGAATTGCCCTAGGTCACACAGCCAGGAAGCCACACTGTGGAGGGTAGAATGCAACTAGAGATTCCAGAATTTATGCATGTCTTATTACCGCACCGTAGGGCTCCATTTTTTCTGATTGCCAAAAGACCTGCCGAGATCTCTCTAACCACCTCTGTAGCAAATAGATAATGACAATGTACGGCTCTATATGACCTTTAACCATGTAAAACAGAGTGCTTCCAACGAGACTAACCAACTTGGGAAGATCATTTCTTTTCTATTTGTTATCTCATAGCCTGGTAATTTTCTCCCACAGGAATATAAAACACAGTCTGATATTTACACCTGAACAGGCAACTACATCTCAGAGGATATCATTAAAAGTTGACTGACCTACTTCTCTCTGGTACAAATAGGTTACATAGGGATGATATCCCACGTGCCTGCTAACAGTCTAAAGTCAAGCTTGTTAAAGTGAACTTGTAACTTTTTAACAACACTCTTCCCTCCACAAGTTTTCTGAAGGGAATCTGGGGCTGTTCCTAGGAGATTGCCTTCTCCTCTTTAGTTGTAACTAAACCATAAAAAAGAGCATACAAATTTTCATGTGGAAAATTCGAAATGGGTAATTACTTCATTCTTGGTAAAGGGAGCAGTCCTCTTTGTACTGTCATCACCAAGTCATTTCAAAAATGTAATTAGACAGGCTAAAGAAGACTTATTCCAATAAAGACACGGAGTCACAGTGATAAACTAGTGAGAAAGGGAATGTGATAACACATGCATTTTGTTTGGTCACATGGAATTAATGAGATTTGCTACAGTCCTCACCCTTCTATATTGCTCACATCCAGTCTGTTTTACTCAAATACCTCAATTGCATAGCCCTGAAGATACTTGAGTTTGTGACCCCAGATACATTAAATTATTCAAGTACTTCAATTTCATCCTGGGAAATTAATTCAGGCCCTACATAATTAATATTGTGATTTTTAAAGAAAGAATTAAGAGTTGTAATGAAATAGAATAAATCCAACTTTTGGAGCAGAGATTTTTTTCTCCTACACTGTTCACATATCCAGGACAACCGTGGGACAGGACAATGTAAAAGACAATCTTGCACTACCAAGGATAGGATTCATTAAGACATTTTTCCTAACTCTGATTTACATAATCTACAAAGACACTTAAACACAGCACAAAGTAAGAGCTCAGAGTCAGTAAGACGACTGGCAAATAAAGAACGGTAAGTAAATGATCATGCTAATCAGATCACCTTCGTAATCTGACTATCCATCATGTTGATTCAGAATCACTGTGGAATAACTATGATCACCCCTAAACAACAAACTGTTCATCTGAATCTATATAGGTGAGGATACCCAAGCTTTCTAGCAGAAGGTATATCATAGATATCTATGAAATGCTTTATTGAGATTATATTATATTGAAATAACAAATGTGAGCAAGTGTTCAAGGGATGATCAAGCTGCTTAACTTTTTATCATGATTGCTCAAATTTGTGATGAGATTTGAGAAAACTTAAATTTGGATGTCTCAGATCATTATACAATTATTAATATTATTTAGCACTAATCACAACTAAAATTTATCTGTATCTGTCCCTTTGACATCTGGTAGCATTTGACACAGTCACCTGCAGTGAGAAGGGAATTGGGCTATGCTGACCTGCCAGCTGCAGAGTTTCTGCCATACTATGCACTTCATCCACTCCCACTCCACACACAGCTCCGGGAGAAGCATGAAGCTCTGGCTCAGCCCCGGCTACTGATGAAACAGTCAAAGATGAATATGGGAGTGGTTTGAAACAGCTCATGTCTTTTAGGGAACTGAGGCTCTAGGAATACTAGTGAATGTTGCTGGAATGACAGTCCTGACCCTTGGAAGTATGAGCCAAGCTTCTCTCAAACATTTTCTGCTTTATTTTATCGGATTCTGTGCTGCACATGAAAATGAAGAACATGTAGTCAGACTGTAGCATTTTCACTCATTTTGAGACAAATTTTCACTGTCCAGAGGAGAATTCTAACAAGACACCAAGTTGCGATCGTTTCCCAGTTTACTATGGTTGTGAAACTAGGCCCTGACAAGGATTTTTTTTAGTTAAGAAGACATAGGCAACAATCAATCATAACAAATCTCAGCTGGTATGACATACTAATAAGCAGAGTAGTGGTTTGAAACACATCACATTTTAAGAATATCTGCCATGCAACTACCTGAAAAATACACTGAAGGAAGGCAATAGTGCAAGTTGAGACACCAGTTAGGAAGCTGTAGCAAAATGCCATTTTATCTTATTTATACTCGTCAAAGACTGAATATATTCAAGGTCTATATGTATACATTGTGTAATGATTATCAAAATCAAATTAACACATCCATCACCACCTATGCTGTACATTTGATATCTTGTTCACATTTTATTTATTTATTTTTCTGAGACAGGGTCTCATGCTGTCACCCAAGCTGGAGTGCAGTGGCACAATCATGGCTCACTGCAACCTAAGTCTCCCGGGCTCAAGTGGTTTTGCCACCTCAGCATCCTCATAGCTGGGGCTACAGTCATGCACCCCCAAGCCCAGCTAATTTTTTGTAGAGATGGGGTTTTACCATGTTGCCCAGGTTGGATCTTGTTTACCTGATAACTGAAAGTTTGTACCATTTGACCAATATCTCCCCATTTTCCCCACTCCTAACCCCTAGCGACTACCATTCTACTCTCTGCTTCAATGAGTTTGGCAGTAATGCCATAATAAGCAGGAACTCAGGACTTGTCAGAGCTGTGCCCTACACATCTTTGTGCCTACTAATGTGCTTGCTGAACTACATTCACTTGAATACACTTACAGAAAAATGAGCCTCTTCTAGTTTAAATGAAATTATCTGAAATGACCTGCTAATACTTTGTTTAATCAAATTCAATAAGTTTGTAGTTTTGTCTCAAAGAAGCAATACATATTTTTCTCAATTCATCAGGAATAGATTTCATTCTTTGGAAACAGTGATTCATTTTTATATTATTTCCACTGATTCAAATAGCTTCATACTGAAACAAAAATGATTTCATGTCTCTTTTATTTACCAAAATCGATCGAAAAGTCATTATTTTTGGCATTAACATTAGGCAAACTATACTTAGATTCACTTATTTATAATCAAATATAACAATGTTAACTGTCTTTTATGGAATTCCTATTAAATGCCAAGAAGCAAGATAATCACCCTTTAAACTTTATCACATAACAGTCCTGCAAGATAATTATAGTACCATTTTATAGCTTACTAGAGGTCACTAAGCTACAAATCAGGAAACTGAGGTCCTAACCCATGTATTTCCAACTCCAAAGTCATTCTCTTTCTATAAAAGCAAAGTGCATATTTACAATCATCAATGCTCTTCTAATCAATATAATTAGAAGAGTAGCAAGCACTTTCACTGAGTGTCAACTATGCCTTCATAAAAATGTTAAATTCTTTAATAAATGGTGTTGGGAAAACTGGCTAGCCATATGCAGAAAGCAGAAACTGGAACCCTTCCTGACACCTTACACTAAAATTAACTCCAGATGGATTAAAGACTTAAACATAAGACCTAACACCATAAAAACCCTAGAAGAAAATCTAGGCAAAACCATTCAGGACATAGGCATAGGCAAGGACTTCATGACCAAAACACCAAAAGCATTGGCAACAAAAGCCAAAATAGACAAATGGGACCTAATCAAACTCCACAGCTTCTAAACAGCAAAAGAAACAATCACTAGAGTGAATCGGCAACCAACAGAATGGGAAAAAATTTTTGCAGCTTACCCATCTGACAAAGGGCTAATAGCCAGAATTTACAATGAACTAAAACAGATTTACAAGAAAAAAACAAACAAGCCCATTCAAAAGTGGGCGAAGGATACGAACAGATACTTTACAAAAGAAGACATACACGAGGCCAACAAACACATGAAAAAATTCTCATCATTACTAGTCATTAGAGAAATGCAAATCAAAACTACATTGAGATACCATCTCACGCCAGTTAGAATGGCGATCATTAAAAAATCTGGAGACAACAGATGCTGGAGAGGATGTGGAGAAATAGGAATGCTTTTACACTGTTGGTGGAAGTGTAAATTAGTTCAACCATTGTGGAAGACAGTGTGGCGATTCCTCAAGGACCTAGAAATAGAAATTCCATTTGACCCAGCAATCCCATTACTGGGTATATAGCCAAAGGATTATAAATCATTCTACTATAAGGACACACGCACACGAATGTTCATTGCAGCACAGTTTACAATAGCAAAGACCTGGAACCAACCCAAATGCCCATCGATGATAGACTGGACAAGGAAAATGTGGCACATATATACCATGGAATATTATACAGCCATCAAAAATGATGAGTTCGCGTCCTTTGTAGGGACATGGATGAACCTGGAAACCATCATTCTCAGCAAACTGACACAAGAACACAAAATCAAACACCACATGTTCTCACTCATAGGCGGATGTTGAACAATTAGAACACATGGACACAGGGAGGGGAGCACTACACACTGGGGTCTGTTGGGGGGAAATAGGGGAGGGACAGCGGGGGGTGGGGAGTTGGGGAGAGATAGCATGGGGAGAAACGCCAGATATAGGTGAAGGGGAGGAAGGCAGCAAATCACACTGCCACGTATGCACCTATGCAACAATCTTGCATGTTCTTCACATGTACCCCAAAACCTAAAATGCAATAAAAAAATAAAAAATAAAAATAAATTTAAAAAAAGGAGAAAAACAAAAGAAAACCTCAAAAATTTTTTTTCAAGCTAGTTTTCCTTTCATTAAAAAAGTAAGTCCTCCAATTCCATGATACCATTCCAGGTACCCATTATGACTGTGCCTTTATTGCATCAGGAATTTGCTTCAACATTGCTTTACAGGATGTTGGTCATTTTTCACACCGTTGTTGTTGTTTACCCAGTTTATGGAGGTTGTAATATTTATCTCACTCCTTGAATGACTTCTGAAGAGACAGGGTCTTGCTATGTTGCCCAGGCTGGCTTTGAACTCCTGGGATCAAGTGATCCTCCTGCCTCAGCCTCTGAAGTAGTTGGGACTATAGGCCCACGCCACAGTGCTGGGGTGGACATGTAAATTTGAACTGAATGATTAAACATGACACTAGTTGAAAACACAGCAGGCCAGTAACAGAAAAGCTACATTGTGTTTTTGAAACTATAAAGTGAATGGTTTCTTGGGAAAAATTGTGATTTTGTGTATCTGTTGTTGAAATCAGAATAAATTACATTTTACTTGCAAAAAAAAAAAAAATGTTAAATTCTTCATATGCATGGCCTCATTAATTCTCAGAATAAAAACATCAGGTAGGCATTTTTAAGTTTCTAATTTTACATATAAGGAATTGAGGCTTATACAGGTGCAGTAACCTCCCTAAGATCATTGAGGTAGTGTTTGACAAAGCAGGGCTAATTCCAGAATCTATGCTCTTAACCAGTTCATTCTTAACTCTTACATAACAGAGAATGCTTTGCCCCATACAGTCCTGCAAAACCAGTAACCAGAAGCAGTATGCATAGGAGGGGTCCTTATTTATCGTAGAGAACCTCACATTCCTAAGTGGTTTCTTCAGCAATACTTGTTCGTAATTACTTTAAAAAACACATGGAGAATGACTGAAAGAACACAGAACCATAGACCAGAGCAAGAAGGACAGAAACAGCCATCTGTAAATACTTAAAAAGCTGTCCTCACACCTATAATCCCAGCACTTTGAGAGGCTGATGTGGGCAGATCACCTGGGGTCAGGAGTTCTAAACCAGCCTGGCCAGGATGGTGAAATCCTCTCTTTACTAAAAATACAAAACAATTGGCTGAGCATGGTGGTGAGTGCCTGTAATCCCAGCTACTTCAGAGGCTGAGACAGGAGAATAGCTGGAACCTGGGAGGCAGAGGTTGCAGTCAGCCAAAATCATGCCACTGCACTCCATCCTGGGCAAGAGTGAGACTCTGTCTCAAAAAAGGAAAAAAAGCTGTCATGAGAAAAGTCTGTATATTTGCTTTTTGCTGTTCTACAGAGACAGAGAGTTGCATACAGATAGATACATATCAATATATCTATATCTATAGATATATATAGTTGACTGTAAATAACTTTCTAATAATTAGAATTGCACAAAAATAACTTGTGTGGCCTCATAAAGTGTTCTAATCACTACTGGGTTTGCGGGCAGAAGTAAGGTAGTCATCAACCATAATGTAGATGTGTTTCTGTCATCTCAGAATAAATTTAAGATAATTTCCACCTCTAAGATCCAAATTATGTAGAACTTGACGATTTCACTGGTATGATTGTATTTGAGTATGTAATTATCTTTACCTCTACTTTCATAATTCATTATTGACTGATTAAGGTTATGCCAAAAAAAATAAAATAAAAGCATCCCTTTAAAGAATGTCACGATTATTATCATCACACAATTGTTTATAACAGTAAATAAATGAAAGGAAGACAAATGTCCACTAATTGAAAATAGATCAAATAAAGCTTAAGATATACATAGAACAGAATACTATGTGGCCTTTATATATCATGTGTTCCCTGAGTATTTGATAATATGTAAAACAGTACTTGTGACATAGTATTGAGCATAAAAAGATCCAAATTAAAAGTAAAGGTAGAAGAAATATTGTGACCTGTAATATAATGTTACTCATGTTTATCTTTAAAATTTATGACTATATTTTTCTACCATGTCCAAGTTTATATCAAGGCTAATCACAGTGTCTAGCCCATAACAGGTATTAAATAAATATTTTATGAATGAATAAGTGGGAAACTGTAAGACATATCTTTAATAATTCATTTTGGAAAAATTAGTTAATATTTTTACAATGTAAATCTGGTCTATGCCTGAGACATAAAACAACATAGTTATCATATGGATGAAACAAAAAATAAGCATAGAAAAATATTTCGTTGAGGCTTTTTCAGGGATCATATTAAAATCTTACCTCAATTTGTTAAAAAGCATGTTAAAAATAAGAAGAAAAGACACAGTTTGAAAGATATTTGCAGAAAATTTGAAGAGCAAAGTGTTAATCATATAATCTAATTAATCATTCATACAAATTAAGAGGAGAGAAAATATAAGTAATAAACACAAAGAGGCCTGGCGCTGTGGCTCACGGCTGTAATCCCAGCACTTTGGGAGGCTGAGGCAGGCAGATCACGAGGTCAGGAGATCCAGACCATCCTAGTCAACATGGTGAAACCCCGTCTCTACTAAAAATACAAAAAAAAAATAACTGGGCATGGTGGCACACACTTGTAGTCCCAGCTACCCTGGAGGCTGAGGCAGGAGAATTGCTTGAACCCAGGAGATGGAGATTGCAGTGAGCCAAGATTTTGCACTGCACTACAGCCTGGGCAACAGTGTGAGACTCCATCTCAATCAATCAGTCAATCAATCAATAAAAAAGAAAATGTTCAATCTAACAATCATAGAAATAAAATGTAAAACAAAGTAATATTTTATACAAATAGAAAAGAATAAATATATTTTCTGCTTCTAGAAAATGTAAATTAAGAATGTTCTGTGCAAATATTTTGGGAAAAATATAAAGTGAGGTAAGAGGGGGAAATAGTTTTGCCTGTGTACTAACAATTCTCTCATAATTCATGTTTTTGCATTCTGTAGTTCTAGCTCTAGAAATTTGTCTTATCTCTAGTTGAAGCAACAGCAGATTAGATAGCCAAGTACATAGATAACAATGGTAATTATATAAACATCTCAAAAAGTTAAACATAAATTAATATGTCCAATAATATGAAAATTGTAGGCTATAGTAATTTCACTTAATATTCTTTAAATATTAAAAAATATTGCATACACTATAAAATATCAAAAATCACAGAAAATTATTGATGTGGAAAATGCTAATAAAAAATTTTTTATGCTACAATTCTACTGGTATAAAGAAAAATGTTAGCATGTGGTCTAGAATTAACAAAACTATGAAAAACAGAATTTAAACAGTTGAAGTGTAGGATTCTATAGAGTTAACCTAGTCTTATTTACGTAGTACAAAGAAAATCAAATTTGTGAGAAAAGTTTAGATTTTCTGAGAACTTTTGGGCATTCTAACTGGAGTGCCAACTTATAAGGCCATAAAATACAGACATATTCAATGAATACTCCAAGAAATGTATGGCTGGGGAATGTTTTCTTTAGATCAGAATAATTGGGTCTTTGGAATATGTAGAAGTCAGGAACCGTATCCCTAGAGAATCCTATAATTTTTTGACTTACAGCCTTAGGTAATGAAGAACTTTGTAAAAGTAAGTGCTGATTCACCTCCAAAAAAGTTGAGTCTCCCTTGAGTAAATGTCAACTTAAGAACAAATTATGGGAAAACTAGGGTTACATCATTGATCATTATGCTTAATATGTTTTATTTCCTTGATATCCTCTTAAGAATATTCATGTACAGCCAAACTGTCTGATTGTGCCTACTCTTCCTCACATTTCTTTTTAGGGAAGAGGAGGCACTGTTTTCCAAATTGCGAATCTTCTGGTCTCATCTGAAAAATACAAATGAAATTCAAATTCCTGGGAATTTTTCCTATTACTTAATAGCATGGAGTGGTATGGATGATTTTAAAGGAGGTAAGATAAAGAGAGAAGACTTTATTATGATTATTTCAAAAGAAAAAATCTTACCAACAAATATAAAGATTTTTGAATTGATGTGGTCATTGCTTGTGGCATTTCAAAAATATAAACATTTAATATATATGTCAAGGAAAAAAAATACAAAAATCCAGTCATCACCTACCAGGATATTCTATTTAAATTTTTCTTTTTAATTCCAAAATAATCCAGTGGTCTGCAATCTCTTTTGAGATCACAAAATTAATTCATGTGAGGAAAAGAAAGTTGATTACAATGCAACAGACTCATCAATAATAGGCTAATGGTTATTGTATTCAAGTATCTGGTCCACTAAAGTCTTAAGTAACAGTTATATGGAAAAAGAATACATGGTGATTTACATATTATTCATATATAAACTATGCCCAATAAGGGTTTGAGAAAGCATGTAATTAAAGGTGTTTACAGTAAAAATAGGATTAACAAGTAATATGAAAGAGGGGTGAGAAGTAATTATAACAGTGTTAGTTTGAACCCCAGGCAGCGAGGGCGAAAGAAAAAATATTAAATTTTTTTGAGTTCTTATTTACATAATAATAAGTCAAACTCTACTATGTAGGCCTTAATTTCCCACAATAGACGTGAAAGAAATTTGGGGTGGGCTTTCATTTGAAGTCATTATTGTGGATAATGCCTTGATAAATGGTATTCTTTCGAAAAGAAAAAGAGGTACATTTATTCTCTATGTGCATAATTATCATATAAACCGTTTTTGAAAGTTCAGTGCATCTAATTAAATTGTGGTTTTATAAAATTTTCGTACTGGAAAAATAAGTGAACATTGCGATACAGTGGTAACCTTTACTACTATCAGATATTAAAATTTTCTGCATTGATCTCGCTGGGAGCTGCAGACCACAGATGTTCCTATTTGACCATCCTTTGAAATCTCAAATGAATTTCTTTGTAAAGAAAAGTCATAGTAGTATTTGGGTTATTTTGAAGATTAAGTGATAAAAATTACCTGAAATGTCAAATACATACAATACGTCACATGTTATAAATCGCCCTTCCCTTTGTGAGCTAAAATAATATGTCTTTCCTTATGGTGTACTAATTGAGGGTTAGAGTATATCTATAAATTGATAGTTGTCATGTCCATTAAATTTTGTGTAATATCAATGATCTTAACTGATCTCTTTAGAAAAGCTGGAGATTACAAGATTGTTTCTTTTAGGGAGTATTTAGGGTATAGATGTTACATGTTCTTGCTGAAAAAAAATTAGTACTTTAAATATTAGATCTTCAAGTAGCTAAGTTAATAAAGCAAAGCAAAACCACAAGGTTAGATGTTTTTCTAAAAAGTTAGAGAGCTTGACTTCTGGCTTGAATTAAAAAGTCATAAAGTTTGCTTAGGTCTATTGCAACACCAAAGCAGCCCCAGAGCACTGAATCACAGACTGGTTATTTCTTACAAGGGTTGGGAGAGAGGGATTTGAGGGTGGCAGGATTCCAGCTAGTTTAGAGTCTTTTGTAAATACAAACTTCATCTTCTAGTGACAATTCTGTTCTAGGCATTAATGGTCTGCATCTCTTTTCAGACCATCTAATTGAGTTAGGAACTCAAGTGCTTTATCTTGGTTACCTCCAGAAAACAATGAAGACTGTTACCTGGAAGATTTTAAGTGTAGGGATATAAATGCTCTAGATTTAACACAAACAAATAGTGAGCTCCTGTGGATAACTGGAAAGGACACACCAGCACAATTAGGAGTCATTGTACAATCTCTAGACAAAATTGCTATACTATTTCAATTGTTTTAACATTTTTTTACTCTGAGTTAGTCTTCCGAACATAATTATAGACAACTGCTTCAGTGTTTTTCACTTTTGATTACATTATACCACTATATATATTTATTTTAGAAATGTAGATATTCAGAAAAGTAGAAAAAAGTTATCTAAGATAACCATTCACATTTTGGATATTTCTTTCCAACCTTTCTTTTCTGTCTGGGTTATCTTCGTTTAGGTTTAGGTTTTGCACACAACGTTATATACATTTGTTTCTGTTTTCACTTAATCATCTTAAAATAATTTAAACATGACTTTTGTGTTCATACAAATTCCCCACAAATATATTAAAAGGTGAATAATGGCCCATTACTTAAGTATACGATGATTATTTAACAACTCCACTGAGATTAGATAAAAATAAAAACTTTAATTTTAAAGGTAATATCCAATAATAGCAAAGATCTGGAAAGAATAAAATTGTTTGATACTGAAAGTCCCATGGAAAGCGATTTATTAGAAACTTTTAAAATTTATTCAGCATCTTAACAATCTTCATTCCCTGTTCCCAAGAAGATTCTGGGAATCCATGTTAGGGAATTAAACCTAAGTACAGAAAAAATGTAGGCACAATGCTGGTCAACAGAGTGTTTGTTGTTTGCTTCTTAAATTACACCAGCATTGCAAGATTAATTCAAGTAATTTATTCTATATGGTTCATTATCCCTTTTTTTCCCATTTGAAAGCATGGAAGCAGATTGGTGGTTTCTCTTACAAATACTTGCAAGTGAAATTATGATTGCAGCAACCATCTTGGGGCTGTTAGGATACTATTTATACCATAATTATTTTCCAAAATTAATTTCCAAATAGGAATCAATGTTTAGATGTTCCAAGAAAAGAAAAGAGAGGGCATTCTACCTAATTTATATCTTGCCTGCAAAAACTTCAATGCAGATTTTCAAGACCTCTACAAAAATTTCACTGGCGATTCAGAGTAGATTAATATATGCAGCTATAGTCAGTCAAATTTCTATCTTACTACTAAAAAAAGTATATGCTAACACTTTCTATCCTCTTTGTAATATATGCCTAGAAAGTAGGATGCAGCTTGAATTAGCTGAAACCCCTCGCTTTTATAGCCAATAGAAGTATAAGCATCTAGCCAGGTGTGATGGCTCATGCCTGTAATCCCTGCACTTTGGGAGGTGGCAGGGCGGGGGGGTGGTGGGGGGGTTGGAGGGCTGGGAATCACTTGAGGTCAGGAGTTCGAGACCAGCCTGGCCAACATGGTGAAACCCCATCTCTACCAAAAATACAAAAATTAGTTGGGCATGGTGGTGGGCATCTGTAATCCCAGCTAGGAGGCTGAGGCAGGAGAATCATTGCAACTCGGGAGACGGAGGTTGCAGTGAGTCAGATCATCCCACTGCACTCTAGACTGGGTGGCAGAGTGAGACTCCGTCTCAAAAAAAAAAAAAAAAAAAAAGGAAAAGCAATATAAGCATCCTTTTTTGCTGATTATGTCGCCTGATCATTGTAAACTAGAGTCTTCATAGAAAGCAGCACAACCTGTGGGCAAATGATAAGCATAACAATGGCAAATCCTGTACCAGAAACAGCCATTTGTTTAAAATATTAAGTCAAAATTAATTCATTGGATCAATTTCTTTCCTCTATTTTAAAGCTAGATAGAATGCCATTGAGGATGATGTTTTCAAAATGATATTCTGTGATTTATTTACTATAAAGAAGAAGGTAATCTGCTCTACCCTTTAAGTTTTCTCAGATTGAAGTCATTTGTTACATGATCTTTGGTGCTCTACTCAGGTGCCTAAACAGGACCAACATTCCTTCTTTAGGAAAATACTGGCCCTAACCACAAATTCAACAAGTAGAAGAGGAATGAATTTCGTATGGACAGAGGTAAAAGGGAGGTTCTTCTCTGTACAATTTGGTTCCTTGCATATGTAACCAGAATTAATTGGGATAAACTACACAGAGGTATCTTCAAGTTTCATCAGTGTTCAGTTCAGCATTGTCTATTATGCAATTGCTATTTTACACACAACTGAAGAAGCAAAAGCACTCCAATGGTGTTGGAGTCAGATGGTCTGAAAGGCCTTGCTATTGAGGTATGTTATGTAGACAGGGAATATCAGCATCACCTGGGAACATGTTAATAAATGCAGCGCTCCGAACCCACCACAGACTTATTGAATCAGAATATTTTACAAAGTTCCCCACATGATTTGTATGAAGACTAAAGTTTGAAAGCACTCCACAAGATAGCTGGGTTTCTTCCTGAGTTGTACATTAAAATCATCTGAAGAGTATTATTAAAAAAGAAAATAAAAGATGCCTGATTCCCACCTCTTCAATAGAACTTATCTAATTTTGGCAGGGTTATAAGGTATAGTTTTTAAAGATGGGATTTAAAGACAAAAAAATGAAGCTTTGCATAACAGCTCCCTCACTTACTATAATTGTAAATAAACTTCTCACTAGCCTTCATTTTCTTCAGAGAATTATAGTGGTAATAAAATGAATAATATATGTGAACATATTTGTAAACTATAAAAAACTAAGCCAATGGCATTGTTAATTTAAATCTTTCTCAAACAGATTAAAGCATGCTCTCTTCAAAATATTGATTTTCAAAGTGGGATCAACTGCATGAGAAGTAACAGATGCTTGTTAAAAATGCAAATTGTTCTTCCCTGCCTCACACCTCTTGCATCACGATCTCAAGAAATGGAATACAGGGGCTTGCAAATTTTAATAAAACTACCAATATAATTAACAAATGTCATCAACTCACTGCTTTATGAGTTAGAAGAGGAATCCCAGAAGCTAATCTCAAAGCTGTTACCGCCTCTCTTGGTAGCAGAGATACGCTTGCCCCTCCCACACCAATTATCTCTCACTTCATACTTTAAGACTGTACCGACTGGTTAAACTCCAGGTATAAAAAAATAACATGGAAAGGACCAATTGGACAGAGATTGAGTTCATTCTGCAGGGACTTTCAGAGTACCCAAGAGCTGAAAAATTCCTTTTCGTGATGTGCTTGGTGATGTACCTGGTGACTCTCCTGGGGAACAGCACCTTTATCGTTCTGACACTCCTGGATGCTTGTCTCCACACACCCATGTACTTCTTCCTTGGGAATCTTTCCTTTCTAGGAAAGATTTGGTACACATCCTCCTTCATCCCCTCAATGTTGATACACTTCCTATCAGAGAAGAAAACCATCTCCTTCACTAGATGTGTGGTTCAAATGTCTGTCTCTTACACTATGGGATCCACCGAGTGCGTGCTCCTAGCAGTGATGGCCTATGACCGTTACATGGCCATCTGCAACCCTCTGAGATACCCCATCATCATGGGCAAGGCACTTTGTATTCAGATGGCAGCTCTCTCTTGGGGACTAGGCTTTCTCAACTCATTGACAGAAACCGTTCTTGCAATACGGTTGCCCTTCTGTGGAAAAAATGTCATTAATCATTTTGTTTGTGAAATACTGGCTTTCGTCAAGCTGGCTTGTACAGATATTTCCTTGAATGAGATTATTATAATGTTGGGCAATGTAATATTTTTGTTTTCTCCATTACTGCTGATTTGTATCTCCTACATATTTATCCTTTCTACTGTACTAAGAATCAATTCAGCTGAAGGAAGGAAAAAGGCCTTTTCCACCTGCTCAGTCCACCTCACAGTGGTGATTGTGTTTTATGGGACAATCCTCTTCATGTACATGAAGCCGAAGTCCAAAGACTCTGCTTTTGACAAGCTGATTGCCCTGTTCTATGGCATAGTCACCCCCATGCTCAATCCTATCATCTATAGTCTGAGGAATACAGAGGTACACGGAGCTCTGAGAAAATTAATGAGTAGACACTTGTTCTGGAGGAAATGATGACACACTGACACCTTTGAGTTTATGCATAAAATACACTACAAGTTTGAGACAAGACTTTTAAAGTTAGACAAGAAAAGCAATTAAGGTCATATGTTGAGTCAGAATTTCAGAGTTAGAAAAAAAATTGAAGATTAAGAATTTAACTATATTGCTTTATGAAAATGACTATGATTTCATTAAAATGTAAAAACAAGTGGTCTGTGAGAGTAAACTTTGGGAAAAAAGAAAAATATTTTCAGTAAGTCTTTCTAAGAAAATCCAGCTTAGTAACAATTAGAACACATTTTTCAGCCCTCTTTAAAAAAAAAAAAAACTATTTTGTATTTTTGTTCTTTTATTCCTGCTCTTTATTTTATCCAGGGACTGGATCTGGTCCCAACTTTCCCTTTCAGCTACATTATTTCAACCTCTCTCCCTGTCCTTTCCCTCCCCCTACCTCTTCGCACAAACTGTGTTCTATTTACTATGTAATTACCAGGTTATATCATTTTCTTTCACACCTAAAGACATTAGCACGTGCTATTCCATCTGCATTTTCACATTTCTCCTCAGGTGAAATCCTAACAATCTCATAAAGGACAGGTCAAGTGTCATATCCTCTGCAACACAGTCCAAAGTTTTCCCAGAGTTATTTCCTCCTCTGTGCTGTCCTGGACTTTATCTCCACTAAGCAATTTTTCTTTTATACTACAATCATTTATTACCTTCTGAAATTCTTCCCAGTGGCAGAACTATGGCTCACTGTTCTCTGCATAAAATCTAATGTCAAGTTAATTAAAAAAGAGTTGGCAGTAATTAACTGTTGAATTAATTAAAAATTTTAAAGGATGATAAAATGACGGTCTAAGTACCTGATTTAATACAGGGAGATAACTGAAATGTATACAATATTTCCTTTACCATACTACAATTCTGAAAGATTTTGGTAAAATAACAGCTGATTTTTAAATGTAGGGAAAAATAAGAGAAGATAAAGACTGAATAAAATATGCTTAAAAAATCATTTTGGCCTGGTAAGACAAAAAACCCTAGTAGATATTATTATCAAATAAGTAATTGCTGAGAAAAATGAATCAATTGCATAAATTCTTAAAGAACACTGACAATTTCAATTACTTTCAGAAGTAATTGAAAGTTCATTTAAAAAACACTGTTCTTTCTATTTGGTATCCATTGTTTCTGTTGAGAAGTTGCCTCTGTTTAGTTGCTGCTTCTCTGAAAAAATGTCTTTTTTTTTCTTTTGGTTGCTTTTCAGAAGAAATAGTCTCTTTTAAAATATTTTCCTTTCATTAGAAAAAACCTTGGACTGGCTAGTGAGTAATAATATATAGCTGTATTTTTTATAATAGATATATTTGTATAATATATAGTTGAGCTGCCTGGTACACTGTCATAGCCTGAGCTTGGTGAGGAACTCACCGAGGCTATGAACTTACTTGTGCAGTAAAACTAGTAAAGGTTTTCATAACGCAAAGGCATTGAGAAAGGCATCCTTACTTGTTCTGCCCAGCATGATGTTTTGGAGCCTGTGCGGAATAAGGGAGAGGTCAACGCGGAAGAGCAGCTCAGTTCACCGTGTCAGAGTCCACGCAGCATGAAAGGGGCATACACACAAGAGGAAGGTGTGGATCCTAGCACGTGGATGAGGACCACACCTGCGAAGAAAAGCTGACCAATAGAAGATATTAGAACACAAATGGGATAAGGAAAACACCTGCGCACCATAGGCAGGTGGTCTTCAGTGAGTTGTCAGAGTCCTAAATGGGGTGAGAAAAGCATCCGTAGTGGGATGGGGAAGTTCAGAATATGGGTGTCCAAGTCTGAGAGGGGTGAAGAGAGAATCCCTGAATAAAGACTTAAATGGAATGAAAGGATCACCTGAAAGGGGGAGAAGAGTCCGAGTGTGTGAGAAACAGATTAGGGTGAAGTGGGCATTCTTGAAGAAAACAGCCTTGCCTGAAGTGTTGGAACCCAAGCCAGTTGAGAAGAATGTCAGCGATCACAGCTCCCTGCAGCCTCGACCTTCACTGGCTCAGGTGATACTCCCACCTCAGCCTCCTGAGTAGCTGGGGCTACAGGCACATGCCACCACACCCAGCTAATTTTTGTATTTTTTTGTAGAGATGGGGTTTTGCCATGTTTCCCAGGCTGGTCTCAAACTCCTGGGCTCAAGTGATCAGCCTGCCTTGGCCTCCCAAAGTGCTGGGATTACAGACATGGGCCACCATGCCAAGCCAGGATTTCTTTCAAGGTAAGACTACTAAAGAAGAATTGTTTGTGTAGATGGAGGGAAGTTAGGGGGAGAGTCTGGAAATGTTTTCATTTTGTTCTCAATTTTAAATGATATCTTCACTGAGTATACACTTGTTGGTTGGCAGTTATTTTTTTTTTCAACATTTAAAAAACACTGTTCTTTCTATTTGGTATCCATTGTTTCTGTTGAGAAGTTGCCTCTGTTTAGTTGCTGCTTCTCTGAAAAAATGTCTTTTTTTTTCTTTTGGTTGCTTTTTATATTTTCTCTTTACAGTTGGTCTCTGAAATTTTATAACAAGGTTCTTATAGGTGGCTTTTTTTAACTCATCCTCCTTGATGTTGTAGACCTCCTTAAATCTGTGGCTTGATATCTTTCATAAGTTCAACAATTTCATTTGATATTTGACATATTTTCTTCTAATCCATTTATCTTTCTCCTCTCCCTCTGAGTGTCTAGTTATTTATATGTTAAACTTTTCCATTATATTCCATGTAGCTCTCACAGTCCTTTCTGCATTTTTCTTCCTTTGTCTTCACCGTGTGTCCAGTCTGGTTATTTTCTACTGATCTGTCTTCTGGCGTCTTAAGCCCTGCTTCAACCTTGTCTATTCTGCTATTAAATCTATGTATTTAGTTCTTAATACCAGTTATTGTGGTTTGGGGGTCCATAACTTCAATTTTTTAAAATACAATTTTAGGTTGTCTGGTGAAGTCTTCATCTTGTTATCTAGGCTCACGGCAGGTTAACATTAGTTATTTTAAAGTCTGTGTCTGATTACACCTATATTTAGATCACCTGAGGCTCTTTCAATTATCTGTTTTTGTCTCTTGGTCCTGTTTTCTTATTTGTAATTTTTTATTAAATGCCAGATATTATATATGAAAAAACATAGAATTTATATTTTAGTTATCCAAAGAAAATTCACTTTATTCTCTAGTAGAAACCCAGGGTAAGGGAGATTGTCTTATGTCAAAGATGGGTTGAAATAACTTAGAGTTGGGGACCTGATATTTGATCTGCAGTGGAAGGAAGATTGCTTCTGCTTATTATTGCTCTGCATTTGTTTAGTACTTTAAAATGTGTCAGTGCTGGCTGCTTTGTGCTATTCTATTCTTCTTATAATAGATATTCTGGATCAGAAAAACATTTTAACCCTTGATATATAGCTGTCACCAACCCAAATAATATTTATTGTCACAGTAGAGTATTTAGGAGCTAAGAAAAATAAGATAGAATGAGAAAATTGTATTTGAACAATTTACTGTTGCCTGACATTGGCTATGGGCTATTTAAAACTAGGTTTTGAGCTCTGTAAAAATTAAGATTCTGTTTTCAGCAAATTGCAGAAAACATAAAATATTTTTAGTACTAAAATATTATAGCAAATTTAAATTCAATTTCATACTCTGAGGTATAAATGAGCTCCCAGGAATCCTATAAAACATTTTTCTAATGATTTTAGTAAGGCAGCACAGAAGAAATGGAAATAAGTAAAAAAAAAAAAAAAAAGAGAGAGAGAAAAAAACACCTAGCCACTATCTGGTGTATAATAAATATAAAGGAAATTACAAATTTCAAAGTAAATTGTAGAAAACATTGCTATAATAGAGTCTCCTGGTAGATCTTGATGTGGCCAATATAACTACAGTATGAGTAGATTCTGAGACAGGATTTCTTGTGCCTGGGAGAGTAGGAGATTGATGGAGGCCCAAACCTCAGTGGAAAGCTTCACCTATTTTAGCACAGGCCAAGGTCAATTGTCCTGAATATTTTATGTTCCAACTTACATTCCGCCTGGAACCCCATAATTGGAACTCATATCATAGAGCATTCGAAAACTTAAGGTGAAAAAATATACTTGAGGATAAAGTATTTTTTTTTGAGAAGACGAAAAGCTTCTCTTATCTACAGTAATTGAGTCAGTGTTATTAACAATAAGCTGACATCCCGTCTAACTGGATCCAAACATTAAAAACTGAGCATACCTCTCCTTTTCAGTAAGTATGGATCTGTTTTTTATATATTCCTTAAAAATTCTATGTTTCTGACCAACACTTTCTATGTGGGCTGGGCAAACTAGACACAAATCTACATGTTTGCAAATTTAAAGAGTATTACAGAGAGTAATATTCTTTTGACTTATGGAGATTTCAGCATGAAAAAACATTACAGTCATAAAAACAGGGGTACCGTCTGAGAAATGCAAAATTTGGCAAATCTTATGATGTAAACATCATAAGGTATTTACACACACCTAGATGGGATAGCCTACTACACACTCAGGCTATATAGCATAGCCTATTGCTTCTAGGCTACAAAGCTGTGCAGCATATTACTGTACTGAACACTATAGGCAACTGTGTCACAATGGTATTTGTGTATCTAAAATAACTAACAGAAATACTGTAAAAGTTACAGTAAAAATATATAATCTCATGAGACAGTCATCATATATGTCATATATGTTATCTGTCATTGATGAAAACTTTGTTAAATGGCACATGATTGTAGTTCCTTAGCTTCAGTTGACCTTTCATCAGCATCCATTCTGTATGCAAGGCATGGCCTCCCCAAAACCTCAAGGTAACTAAAGAAGACACTTAATGATCCATATATGGAAACCCTGGAGACTTAATCGTTAGAACTCAAGGTAGTTCACGGCTATGATAACTCAAGATAATATTAAATAATACATTTTGTCTCAGGTTTTTATAGATACCAGAAAATCAGTTTCCCCAGGCCAGTGGAGAATGAAAAGCATGGCTTTTAATGTTAGTCTTTTCAGAGTCATGGCAGACAACACATTCTGACATCTGCAAACTACCCCAGAATTTACGGGACCAAGAATAACATCTCATTTTTAAGGATTTCATTTTATTTAGCTTTTAGTATAATGGAGGCTGTCTATAACAGCCTGAAAAGGCTAATTGCAATAAGTATACCAAGGATGTCTTATAAATAAATGTCTTATGGGCCGGGCGCGGTGGCTCAAGCCTGTAATCCCAGCACTTTGGGAGGCCGAGGCGGGTGGATCACGAGGTCAAGAGATCGAGACTATCCTGGTCAACATGGTGAAACTCCGTCTCTACTAATACAAAAAATTAGCTGGGCATGGTGGCACATGCCTGTAATCCCAGCTACTCAGGAGGCTGAGGCAGGAGAATCGCCTGAACCCAGGAGGCGGAGGTTGCGGTGAGCTGTGATCGCGCCAATGCACTCCAGCCTGGGTAACGAGCGAAACTCCGCCTCAAAAAAAAAAAAAAAAAAAAAAAGTCTTATAAAGCAATGGCATATACAAATCGATGGAACAGAAAGAAATCTATGTGCAAATGTATAGCTATGAGGCAATGTTAAGAGAATTGTCTAATCCCTAGCAATGACCAAGAATAAGGGAGTATTTGAAATTTTCTGTCTATAGTTATTATCCCATTATATTTTAATGTTAAGGATAAGTTATCAGCCAAGGTGTTCAAGTTCAAAATAGACTCGTCATTATATACCCTTTATCTCATAAACTGCAAGCCAGTAAGCATAATTTTCTAATAAAAGAGCTAACATGTTCCAGTGAAAAAATGTAGAGTTGTTTTGTTTTGGACCCTTATTCTTTTATTTGTGATCATTTAATGATCACATATCATTTTAGATGAGTTGGTTGCCAATCCCTCCATAATAAAAAAGAAAAGACGCCAATCTCTCCATAATAAAAAAGAAAAGACCAATCAAAGACGTAAAAGATCTGTATGCTGAAAACTATAAAACATTAATGAAAAAATTGAAGAAGGCATCAGTAAATCAAAAGATATTACACGGGCCGGGCGCGATGGCTCACACCTGTAATCCCAACACTTTGGGAGGCTGAGGCGGGCGGATCACCTGAGGTCAGGAGTTTGAGACCAGCTTGACCAACAAGGAGAAACCCCATTTCTACTAAAAATACAAAATTAGCAGGGCATGGTGGCGCATGCATGTAATCCCAGCTACTTGGGAAGCTGAGACAGGAGAATGGCTTGAACCTGGGAGGTGGAGGTTGCGCTGTGTAGGGCTGAGGGCCCCACAGGGTCGTAGGGTGTCCCTTATGCTTTGCTGAGGTGCAGGATCTGAGAAATAAAGAGACAGGACACAGAAGTACAAGGAAAACGCAGCTGGGCTCAGTGGAGCCATGCCACTTATAAGCAGAGACAGGCGAGGCCCCGAATGTCCAGAAGTATCTGTATTTATTCGGTATAGGTTGGGGGCAGGGTAGTGAGTGAAGTCATCTTTAAGGATAGTGATAGAGTCATGAGCAATAAAACAAGGGATCCACCACCATTAGGTCACCTAGGCTAGGAGGTGGGCCATGTGCAGTAAGGGTCCACTCTCATTAGTTCATCGAGGTATGGAGGTGGGCCGTGCACAGTAAAGAGGGTGCAGTGTGCAATACCTCTATCTATGGGCATGCTACTCCTAAGAAGGTCTATAGGAGGATGCTTAAGTCACACAGCAGTGACAGAGCTGTCAGGGTCTACTGCCACCTGCTGGCAGCTTCCAGTGAGTTCTACAGGAGGATGCTTTTTGAGCTAGCACAGTAACGAGCTGATAAAGCTCACAGTCACCAAGCTGCGATTATCAGGAGGGATTTTGAGCCCTCGGATGCTTGAAGGATTGTCAGTCTGAGGGCAGCCTTCCACAAGATCTGGAGCAAGGTCCTACAGCTTCTTTATCAGGAGGAGTGGCTCTTGCCCCAAGCCTGCCATACAGTGGATATGTTTACGATACTGAATGCTGCCCTGGGCCATGGATTCTTGTCCTGGTATAACTGTTTTTCCCTTAAATCATGCTCTGCTCCAGAGTGTGTCTGCTCCAGACATTCCTCCAACTATAAGCTGCTTATTCCTTAATTCATGCTCTGTGCTGTGTCTACTCTAGGCATTCCTCCGATTATAAACTAAGATAGTTTTATTTATATATATATATATGAAAATAACTGAGTGGTAAGATATTCTTTAGACACTCATTCTATGAACTAATATATGATTATATATAGAGAGGATTGTATAAAGGGAAATAACTGAGCAGTAATACTATAAACTGAGATATTCTTCAAGCTCTAATTCTATAAACTAATATATGGTTATATATAAACAATTATATAAAAGGAAATAACTGAGTAGTAACACTATAAGCTGAGATATTCTTTAGGCCCTAATTGTGCCAGGATTCTGCTAGGATTCTGCTTAGCTCTCCTTCCTTGGTTCCTATATAGGGGGTTACCCACATTGGTGAGCTGATATCATGCCACTGCTCTCCAGCCTGGGCAACAAGAGGGAGACTCTGGCTCAAAAAATAAAAATAAAAATTTAAAAATTTAAAAAAAAGAAAGAAAGATATTACATATTCATGGATTAGAAGAATTCATATTATGAAAATGTCCATATTACCTAAAGCAATCTACAGATTCAATGCAATTCCTATCAAAATTCCACTGTCATTTTTCATAAAAATTGAAACAATAATCCTAAAATTTATATGGAACTAGAAAAGACCTTTCCTAGGCAAAACAATCTGAAGCAAAAACAAAGCTGGCAGTATCAAACATTGAGATTTTAAAATATGTTATAAAGTTATTATAATCAAAAGAGCATGGTACTCACATAAAAGCAGACATATCAACCAATGGGACAGAATAGAAAGCCAAGAAATAAACTCAAGTATTTAAGGTCAATTGATTTTTTGACAAAGATGCTAAGAACACACAATGGGGAAAGGACAACCTCTTCAATAAATGGTGCTGGGAAACTGAATAACCACATACAGAGGAATGAAATTGGACCCTTATCTCACACTGTATGCAAAATCAACTCAAAATAGATGGAAGACTTTAACATAAAACCTGAAACTATAGAGCTACTGGAAGAAAACATAGGAAGAAATTTCATCGACATTGGTCTGAGCAACGATTTCTTGATAGAACTATAAAAGCACAGGCAACAAAAGCAAAAATAGAGAAGTGGGATTGGATCAAACTAAAAAGCTTCTGCACAGTAAAGGAAATAATTATCAGAGTAAATAAACAACCCATGGATTGGGAGAAAATATTAGCAATCAATGTATCTGATAAGGGCCTAATATCCAAAATATAAATGAAACTCTAATAACTGAATAGCAGGAAAACAAATAACTTGATTTTTAAAATAGGCAAAGGACTTGATCAGACATTTTAGCAAAAAGAAATGCAAATGCCCAACAGATATATGAAAAAAATGCTCAAAATCTCTAATCATCAGAGAAACGCGAATTAAAGCTACAAGGAGACATAACCTCACACCTGCTGGAATGGCTATTATCAAAAACATGAATAATAGCAACTATTGGTGAGAATGTGAAGAAAGGGAAGCCTTTGTACATTGTTTTTGGGAATTTATATTGCCATAGCCATTTTGGAAAACAGTATGGAGCTTCCTCAAAAAACTAAAAACAGAATTGTTATATAATCCAGCAATCCCACTTCTGGGTATATATCCAAAGGAAATGAAATCAGTGTCTCAAAGAGGTATCTTCATTTCATGTTCATTGCAGCATTATTCACAACAGCCAAGATATGGTAGCAATTTAAGTCCTCATTAGCGAATGAAAACATGGTACATATATACAATGAAATACTATTCAGGCTTAAAAAAGAAAACTCTGTCATTTATGACAGCATGGATGGAAGTGGAAGACATTATGCTTAGCGAAATAAGCCAGGCACAGAACGACAAATACTGTATAATCTCACATATATGTGGAATCTAAAAAAAGTCAGTCTCACAGAAACAGAGTAGAAAGGTGATTACCAAAAAGGCTTGACACGGGAGGAAGGCAAACAAGAGGGAAAGAGAAAATGTTGATCAAAGTGCACTAGGCTTCAGTTAGATTGGCGGAGTCAGTTTAGTGATCTGTTGCACTGCGTATGGCCTACCATTAATAATAATGTAAGGTACAAAATTGCTAAAAGGATAAATTTTTAACATTCTCAACACTATAAGTTGGTGAGGTGACAGATATGTTAATTCACTTGATTGAATCTTTCTACAACGTATACCTAGATAAAAAATCAAATCGTACCCCATGAATATACACAATAATTATTTGTAAATTAAAAATAAATATTTTTACAAAGGATACGTGATTTTTTTTAAACACAAATAATAGGCTTTTTTAATCCCAATTAGGTGCAATCAGAAATAATAACTAACCATTCTAGTGAATGATTGTCCTTAAAAAATCAACAACTCCATATAAAGTTTTTATTCTAAGTAAGTGTTACATATTTTTTAATTTTTAGATAATTGGAAATCTAATTTGTAGCATGTTACTCTAATGGAACACCTTCAAACTTCATGGCTCACCCATTTATTTTGAAGGGTTCCTGGGAATACCTCACACATATTGAATATTATGTGCCCACTTTGTCTCCCTCAGGACACTGACATCACAGTGCCACGATCTGCCATCTCTCCTATCATTTCCCTGGAATCTGATGCTCCTGCTGCCCTGCTATTTAGGGCGACCATATGTGAGATCCTCCAAACTGGAACACTTTTGATAGTGAAACAGAGAACTATTAACAATTACACTAGGGCAACTGGTATTAACTGGAATAGTTATAAGCAAAGAGAGATATATGGTCATTATTCCATGGTTGACTCCCTTAGGCCATCTTGTTCCAAAGCTACAAGGTGTTTCACACACAAAAAAAGGCATTATGCTTTGTCATCGGTACCTCAAAACAGCACTGTTTGTGCCCTGGCTCACAACAGGTGTTTAAACTTTGGCCTGTACCTGATCACTTCCAAGGCTCAGACCTAAAATCAAGGGGCCAGGTCACATTTTAGTAGACTACAAATAAATTATTTTACTAATTATAGTATTGGATATGCATAATTTTAACTAATTTATTAAAAGATCTAAAACTAGATTCATTCTGTCTTGTAAAGAAGGTAAGAAAGTATGAAGTTGGTTTGGAAATAATTTTATCAAAAATTAAGGGAATAAAAGGTTTTACTCTTAACTAGAAATCCCCCTCCATATTACTTTCTGTCTCTACTTACCTTCACAATTAAGCTCATCAACAATGAAAACCAAACAAAACTCTAATCATCAATTTCTAAAACACTGAAATTTATTTATTTAGTTCCTTTCATTAGATATTGCAATCAGAGAAGTGTATTTTGGCGCTTCAGAGCTTTGGGAGAGGAATGTGAAACAGCAACGATGTTTAACTTTGGTTTCTCTAATTGATTTCCACATTATAATCATAAAATTACTCACACCTTTCTCATTTATTTGTTAAAAACTTTTCTTCTCACCAGGTGTTTTACTGCCTCTTTCACATCCTTGTTTCTAAGACTGTAGATTAAAGGATTCATCATGGGAGCCATCACCCCATAGAACATGGATATAATTTTGTCAGTAGCATCCAAGTCATCTGAACTAAGTGTTTCTTTAGATTTGGGCTTCATGTACATGAACAGGATGGTCCCATAGAATATTATGACCACAGTCAGATGAGCTGAGCAGGTAGAGAAAGCTTTGCTTCTCCCCTCAGAAGAGCTAATTTTGAAGATGCTCACAATGATTAATGTGTAAGAGACAATGATTAATAACAAAGGTGTCAATATGAACAATGTTGTGGCCACGAGCATGATGAACTCATTGCCTGAGATGTCAGCACAGGCCAGTTTCATGACTGCTAGAATTTCACAGGAGAAATGATTGATGATGTTATTCCTGCAGAAAGGCAACTGTACCACAAACACTGTTTGTACTGCCGAGTTGACAGCTCCTATGATCCAGGACCCAGCTGCCATGGATACACAGGCATCCTTGCTCATGATGATGGGATATCTCAGAGGGTTGCAGATAGCCACATAGCGGTCAAAGGCCATCATGCCCAGGAGGACACACTCTGTTGTCCCCATGGCCAAGCCAAGGAACATCTGCACTGCACAGCCAGAAAAGGAAATGGTCTTTCTTTTGGAAAGGAAGCTCACCAGCGTGAAGGGAATAGAGGTGGTGGTGTAGCAGATGTCCAAGAAGGAAAGGTTCCCCAGAAAGAAGTACATAGGGGTGTGAAGGTGAGGGTCCAAGATGTTGATTAAAATGAGAGTAGCGTTGCCCAGAAGGATGACCACATACATTATGAAGATGAGCACGAAAAAGAGTAACTCAAGCCTCGGGTAACCAGAAAGTCCCTTCAGAAAAAATTCCACCAGAATGGTTTGGTTTTCCCATTCCATTTTACTCTCTCTTTTACCTGTAAGACAGAGCATGTTGAGAAGAATATGTATTTTACTCTGATTATGTTCAAGCATGTATCAATGAATATGTACCATAATTTCCAAGGAAAAATAAAAATAAAAAAGGAAAAGACCAAAGAAAGAAGAGAGCGCATGAAGAGAAGTAGACAGAAAGAGGGAATTTATGAATGGAGAGAGGGAAGGGAATGAATGAATGAACGAAGAGAGGGAAAGAAAACTAACATGTTTCATGCTACAGCCATTTAACTCATTTAATCTCATCACAGTTTTCAGAGAGGGCTATTAGTATCCATATTTTACAGATGAATAAATCAAAGCAGATATGTTAAGTAAACTTGATGAAAGGTAAATAGTATATAGCAGAGCTAAGATTCAAACCTAAATCTTCCTGTTGAAGTCTGAACGTTTTGTCTTATTTGTCGTCACATACATAAACTGAAGGTTATAATAGAAAAGAGCATTGTATTCTGTATAACTGAACACTAAACTATTTTTATTGGCTATAAATCACCACACAATAGATCAATGCTCTTGTCACTCCTTGAAATTACACTTCTGTCTTTCCTAGTAGAATGTAAACTTCGCAAGGGCAGGTACTTATTCTTGCTTATTTCCACAGCCCCAGTAGCTAGAATAGAACAGGCACAGAGGCAAATATTCAAAAACATTTGTTGGATGAATGGACAAAATCAAAGGCAAAATAATTGCTAACATTTCTTACTCTGTGCCAATCTTCTATTAATTGTTTTCTTTGTGCATTCCATAATAGAGTCTGAATAGCAAGCTTATGAGGTAATTACTGTTACTATTAGCATCATAATGCCTATTGTGTAGAGGGGAAAATAAGGCACAGAAAAGTAATTTGCTTAAGGTCAATTTCATACAACCAAATAAATGAAGGAGTAAGGACTTAAACTCAAGCAGTATGGCTTTAGAATTTGAGCTCTTAATACTCATTTTGCAAACAGAATTTGGCTCCCAGGCTAGAATACCTTGTAATCTAATCGACAGTCCTAATATTTCAAAAGAAATATCAGCTAAAATGTGTGATTGATCAGAAAGAAGATTTCAATATGGTGAATTGATAGCAGTTGACTTTGATATATTTCGCTAGTACTCATTTCTATAACAAATGTTTTGTCACAGAATTGCATTTGATCTTTATAATTCTTGGGTCCTCCCTTACATAAAAAGTTCTCATTTTCATAATGATGCCTGTTTGACTTTTTTTTCCTTTATTCGACTCACAAAGGGTTTTCCTGTATTACAGGTCTTTTTATAAAAAAACAGCTTTAGGATAGATTTATCCTCTTGACTTTTTGCATTTCATTAAGTTTCTCTCTTCAAAAATGTCTTGTTTATTCCGATCTACTTTTCTAATTTTTTGATTTCTAATTTCTATTTTCTATTTTTCTAATTTCTTGAAATAAGAAGAAAAGTTCTTATTTCCTCCTTCTTACTTCTCTATTTCTTGCTCTAAAGAAGGCCCTGAGAGCACTTTTTATTATAGACTTAATATTTTATGGGAATTTTTTTACTGGTTTCTAGATATTTTTTGTTTTTCTGTTAAGTTCCTCTTAAATCCAAGCGTCTTTCTTCATTATTTAGTGATTAGGCATTTTCATTCTATTTTTATTATTTATCTCCCATTTTATTTTATTTATTTTTCTCAGTCTTGCTCTGTCATTCAGGCTGGAGTGCAGTAGCATGATCTCAGTTCACTTGCAGCCTCCACCTCCCAGGTTCAAGCGATTCTCCTGTCTCAGCCTTCCGAGTAGCTGGGACTACAGGCATGTGCCACCATGTTGGCTAATTTTTGTGTTTTTGGTAGAGATATGATTTTGCCCTGTTGGCCAGGATACTCTTGAATGCCTTACCTCAAGTGATCTGCCTGCCTCGGCCTCCCAAAGTCCTGGGATTACAGCCATGAGCCACCACGCCTGGCCCCATTTTATTTTAATAAGAAAATATGACCTATAATTCTCTAGCTATGGACTTTTGAGCAGTCAGTTACATGATATATGTTGTTAATATTGACCAAAAAAATGTGATTCCTCTTTGGGAAGATATATAGTTTTAAATATATACACAAAACATGTATGTGTGTGTGTGTGTGTGTGGGTATATATAATAAAATTTATTAAATATATTAAAATCTTCAAAATAATAACCTATTTTCTTCCACCTAGATATAATAAATTCTGTGTAAATATTGTTATCAAATTCTCATATACCTAGGATCATTTTGTTATAAAGGTCTAGTTTCTATATTGTCTAGTGTAGATAGGTTTATGGCTAATATATCTTCTTCATAAATTATAACATCATTGATCGATGTATCTTTATTCTATTTAGCACTTTAAAGTTTAATTCTATTTTTATGATATTGATATTACACCCCTGCTTTCTTTTAGTTTGCTTTTGTCTGCTATCTCTTTGTACAACTTTTTATTTTTAACTTCTTTTTCACTTTGTTTAAAGTATACTACTTATAAATAACATATATCTGAGTATGTTTTAACTACTTTTTAAATGTTTGAGTCATTGATGAGAATACTCAGACTATTCTATTTATTTGAACATAATTATTAATGTACTACATTTTATTCTTTCCATACTTTATTTTTATTAATTATTTGAATTATTGCATTCTCTTTTTTCCACTTTTTAATTTTTGCTGATTGATGAAGTTGTCATTCACTATTTTTTTTTCATTAACTTGAACACGCTACTCACTTTTTTCATTCAGTAAGTGTGATTGCCTTCTTTTTCACTTCTCTCATAATTTAACTTCTAAGACCGTAAAGATAAACTGTTTTCTCCATTAGGGTGTGCTCTAAACACCTCGATTATCCCTCAAATTGAAATGAAGCCAAAACAGAATACTTTTACTCCACCACTTTTATGCTAATCTCCTAATTCCTAGTTTGTGCTGGTATAATACTTATAAAGTTTATAAAATCTGCCTTTTTAAGAGTTCTTCAGCCTTTAGATTATGCAAGCTTGGATAGTCAGTATGTCTACCTACCTGTACATCTATTCATTGATCACCATTGATCTGTTTTTGTCCACTCTCTTGAGGATTGTACTTATTGTTTTGTGTTTGATTATAGTTTATTTGCAGAAATTTTCCTCAGATGAGAATGTGAGTAATATATTATCTGAATCCCTATAGATTATCAAATGTCTTCCTTTCATATTGCAGGCAAAAGTTTATGAATTTTGACCTACACTTTCCATGTCTGAGATAGATCCTAAAGAAATAATAAAGATAGTTATATAAAAATGCAACACAGTTATATATTTTAAAAATAGAAAATATGTTGTATATAACAAATATATGAATAATTATATATAGAGTATATACACACAAATTGTGACTGTTATGATTAATCGACATATCTTTACCCTGTTTGGTACTTTGTTATTAGCTGAAAAGGATAGTTAAGAAACCAGTGACCAAAATTTCAGGGAACCTTCAAACAGAAATTCCCTAATATCCCTCCCTGTGTGGCAATATTTATCAAACTAACAAATATATACATATAAAATTTGGCCACAGATTTACTTCTCAGTAATTATCATACGGATATACCAGCACATGGCAAAGTGATTTTAATACAAATGGATTCATTAAAGTATTATTTGTAACAGCAGATGTAGCAAACAATTTAAATTTCCACAAGAAGAAAACAGAAATAATGCAATACTATACTGCCATCAAAAGGACCAAGGATGTTTTCTGCACTAATGTGGAAAGATCTTCAAGAAATATTAAATGGAAAAGTAATAATCAGAACAGTGTATATGGCACACTATCATTTGTGCAAAAAAGATTATATATGTATGTGTATATATACACACATGTATTTTTGCTCACACATAGAATATCTCTAGACAAATAATAGTTTGTTATCCCCAGAAAAGGGAATGTATAGCTTATTAATTTGGGTGGAAGTATTGACAGTATGCCCTTTAGTATATTTTAAGAATTTTGAAACTTGTGAATATATTTCCTACGAATAAAATAACATTTAAGCTAAAGAGTTCTTGTCTGTGGGATTCCTAACCTTTCTCCTTTCACCTTTCCAATAGCACGCTACACTGAAGCCATCCATTGCTATAGGACATGACCACATATGTTTGAAAATTGTTCTACCTTGTTCAATATCACACACTAAATGGTAATTGCCGAGGACAAACAGGAACTTTGTAGTCACCTTCTCCCAATACATAAGATAATTTCTTTAGTATCAATAGGACTTGCAGTACTATATCTGTCTCATTTCCTACCAATCAGTTCTAGGTTGTTCTTTGAGCTGGCTTAGGGTCTAACATCCAATGCCATGTTACTTTTTTTTACACTGTAAGTTTTAATGTTTTTATGATCTAGCAAAGTTCCTGAAACAAAATTACAGCTCAGTAAATGTTGGCTATTATTCTTTTTCGTTTTCAGGTCCAAGGAGCCTTTTCTCTTCAGAATACTTCCTCTACCTAACGTTATGAGATACTTTGCTCTGAATCTCAATTTCAAGATATAATTAGTCTCCTCAAGATTACTTCAAATCCAACCTGATTTCTTTATTCTAAATTCTTCCTCTGATTCTGTAGCTTTTAATAAAATTTTCATTTTCTAGAATTTTTCAGATTTTCTGAATGAAGGTATAAACTACTTGAAATCCCAAAGAGCATTTTGCAATGTGGAGTTCTTTGAATAATGGAGAATATATACACACCTGTAAAAATCTGCTCTCTGCAAAAGTCATTGTTTCATGAGCTACCTCCCTGCTACAAGATATACTATCAGGCACATTTCATAATATTGTCAAGGGCATAGGTTTGGAGGAGGCTTGGTTCAAATGCCATCTCTGCCCCTTATTAAGTAGGTGACCTGGACATGTGTCTGACACCATCATCATCAGTAGAATGAAGATATAGAAAACATCTATACAATGTCCTTGTGCACAAGATTAAATGAAATGATGCATGTAACTCACTTAGCACAGTCATGGTTCCTATTGTTAGAGGTTTCCTTCATGCTTGTCTTTTATGACTCTTCACTCTTTTAGAGTTTTTTTACATTCCTGAACTAGTCATTATCATCCCTCTACAAGGTCAGGTATATGTAGCTTACTTAGATCACATACAATGTTCTAATAGATGGTATTATATTCATTTTTGAAAAATTTTGATACATTCTATCAAGGTCACTCCAATCCTTTGGATGCCAGTGAATTAGGTGACAGAAAAGAAAAATCCAAAAGATCAACCTTTTATCAAAGTCATTTCATTAAAAAGACATGATTTTAATAAGGTGCCAGTGTGTTCCTAGTTTTAAAACACATGGCTTTTTCTTGACTGAAACTAAACATCTTGAGCAAGTCTATTAACATAAAAGAGAAAAAGGAAAGTTACTATTACAATCATGACCTAACAATAAAAAAAACACTCAAAATAGTCACCAATTGTAACGCAAGCACATAAGGATATTCCCTAAGATGGTCTCTTTCTGATTGTGCATTCCTTTGGCAAATTGTATGTTTCAGATCCCAAGAGATTATTATTTTTTTTTTTCAAATTTGTCATAATGTTCTCCTCACATGATATTGTTATATAAAGAGTCCCTGGCACAGTACCTAGTACACAGTTCAACTGGTTCATGGGCAACTGAACCAAATGGACCTGAGTTTCTGCTAGGGAATCACTGTTAAGGATTTGTTTAATATGAATTCCATACTAAAGAACACATAATCTGTTGTTTACTATGTAGTGAGCTTTAATTAGCTAAACAGATGACACAGTGTCCAAATACTTTGTAATGTGATAAAAAAAAAAAAAAACCTGCACACTGAAGAAAAGTTATTCATAAGCGCTGGGCAAATTCAGTGTTTGTTCAATTGCCTTTGCATGCAGACTGCTCTGTTGGTCTCAAGGCTTTTATTTTGTTCCTACTATATCCCAATGAATAGACACTTAAATTCCATTTCCAATACTCAAAGTGACTCTCCAATGAGAAAAAAAAAATCTCATTTTCAAACTGATTTAACCGTTCAGTCCAAGGCTTGCTTAGTTGAAACACTGTTCTTGTTTTTGCAGTAACTTACCTCTAAACCAGAGGCTGCCTCTCTTTATAGGCTGTAACAGCAACAGACAATTTTGTCTTACTTTTCTATTTGCAGCTAGTCTTCATAACCACTCATAGTAGCTGAATCTCCAAAGAGGCAACCACCAGTGAGTAATCACTTTGTCGTAGAAATTTATTGACTAGTTGACGTTTATGGAAACATGGTGTTACGGGTGTGATTACTAGGATAAAGTGTCACGAAATTTCCTCCAGTTCAGAAAAAGTATCATCAGATTCCTCTAGTTTAATAATAGAAAAAAAAATTAATATTTGGCAATAAATTTTAGGAATAGGGCAAATTGAATTTGCCTCTGAAGTGCATGCTGAAATACCATCCCATTGTGGAGACCCACAAATTCCTAAAGATTTGCCTCAGAATTTAAGAAACTATTTAAATATTCTGCTGTTAAGGACTCTTCTAAACCTCTGTGCACAACTTTAAATTGCCTCCAAGATGAAAGGTGTATAAAACTTACGAAACTTCAGAAATAAAGCCCTGAAGACCTAATTATGGGAGGCCTATTACTCTATTTCATACACAAAATCAGAAGGGAGCTCTTCTCTCTGTCTGTCTCTTTCTCTCCCCTGCCACCCTCACGCACACATCATTTTGGAAGTTAATTGAGGTTTTCTGTACACATAAATTTTCCATTCACTTTATGGATTTAGTTTATAGCAAAAGTTGACTCTGAATAAACATGTAATTACAGATGGTGTGAAATAATATGCATTCAGTAGAAACTGTACTTCAAAAACCCATACAACCATTCTATTTTTCACTTTCAGCACAGTATTCAATAAATTACTTGGGATATTCAACACTTTAATATAAAATAGGCTTCGTGTTGCATGATTCTGCCCACCTAATGTAAGTCTTCTGAGCACATTTAAAATGGGCCAGGCTAAGCTGCGATGTTTGGTAAGTTAGGTATACTAAATGCATTTTCAATTTATGATATTTTCATGTAATGATGAATTTATGAGTATACTCTTTGATACTGATATATTTTCATTGATTCTAATGGTGATACAAAAGGATGGAGGAATGGGAAAGGGCAAAGGAAGGAGGAGAGGGAGTAAAACAGGAAGGAAGGGAGGGAGAGAAACAGAAGGTGAGAGAAGGCAAGGAAAGAAAAGATGTCCTCAAGCAGTATATAAAGGTGTAAAAAACAAAGCCAGAAATAAACTATAATTAAATAGCCAGGCAAAAACCACAGTTCAGAAAGGAGGCTGATCTTAATCATACAACAATGCCATAATATAGGTTAAAATAATTTACCTTCCTGAGAGTAAACTGAAGCATCTTAAGGCTGAACACTTCTGAATGATGTTTTCTCTTTATTTTTAAAATTTACTTTTATCAAAATAAGTTCAAATTATTTTTTTAGGATAGAATTCTAAAAGTGAAATGAGTGGGTCAAGAATCAATGAATATTTTTATGAATCTAAAAGAATAATATTAATTTATGTTCCCACCAGGGTTATGGTGTTGCTAATTTTATCTTCCTCTTATCAACACGGGATGTTGTCAATAGTTTAGATTTTCAATCTAATCTAAAGGACTTAAAATGGTATCTCCTAATTACTTTAAATGGCATTTTAATCTCTATAGGTATTTGCTATTTACCTTTTCGTGTCTTAAAAATCTTTATTTTCCTTTATGTGAGTTGTGCACTCATGTCCTCTATTCATTTCCCTATTGGGTATTTTACATTTTTAAATCACTTGTTTTATGAAATATATTCTACACCTACTCTATGAAACTTATATAAAGGATAACTGTGAATATAAAAATGTCTCAGACACAGTCTTCACCTTCAAGAATCCTATAGTTAGAAAGAAAAATATTCATGTAAATATTCATGTAATCAGTTGATTTCAATAGAAAGCTGAGATTAAAATGATGACTTAGTGTGCTATAGAAGTGAAAGAGAAAGAATTCCCTTATCCCCCTGGCAGAGCCTACGATGGGAGTGCGGCTTGTTTCTTTGGTCCTTCGCTGCTCAGACCTCTAGGGAGAGCATGCGGGTGGTCAGGTTGTGGGTCAGACCCCACAGCGGTGTCTAGGGGTGAATGTTTACCACTCCTGAGGCCCCAGTGGGCGTGTGTTACAATGCACTTTTTCAGTGTTGCCGTCCACAGGTGGCTTGAGTTAACCAGCTTACTTAGACACTCTGCGTTATCACAGGGACAGAGAGCTTTCTGTATCCTGGGTTACTGCCTTAGTGTACCAGAAAAGTTGGATCACACGTGGGCTTGGAGAATGAGTGCAAGGTAATTGAGTGGAAGTAGCTCTCAGCAGATGGATGGGGAGGTCAGAAGAGGGATGGAGTGGGAAGGTGGTTTATACCCTGGAGTCAGCTGCACAGCAGCTGGGCTCTCCTCAAACCACCTTGGCCAAATTCCATGTCATTCCACTGGTTGATGGCCTGCCGGGGTCTGCTGGTGCCTGTCTGTGTGCCCTTCCACCCATGTGTTCCTGTCGACATCCAGCCACTTGTGTCTGTGACCTCTAGGGTCTCAAGGTTTAAAGGCACAGGATAGCAGCATGGTGGGCCAGGGTGGTCTTAGGAAATGCAACATTTGGGCGCAAAAACATGAGAGCCTGTCCTCACCTAGGTCCGTGGACACAGGCCCGAGGGGTGGAGTCCTCACCAGGGACCCCACCCTTCTCTTGTCAGCACTTCCCTGCCCCGCTCCTGTATCAGAAGCATAAATGACAAGTAACTCAGAATCAAGAAATAATTTCCAGAAAAGGTGGTACCTGAACTGACTCTTAAATTGTGACCGATAATTTAAAAGGCAAGTAATGTCAGGAAAAACGTTCCAGGAAAAGTAAACAATAACATCAATGGTGTAAAACAAGAAATGGCTTGATGAAGGCAAACAAATAAAAATAACTCAGCATCACAGAAATAGGGGCATAAATAGAAATAAATAGGGAGGGTTGGTGGAGGATTAAACAGGGACCAAAGCAAGAAGAGCTTCATAGGCCATGGGTGTCATCCAGAGCTCTAAGTTACAAACAACAGCAAACATTCCAGATGGTTTAAGCAGAAAAGAAACATATTAGATGATAGTATGGGAGCACTCCTATGCAGAAATTGTTTTTCAGCATCCTTAGGAAATTTGTCTTCCAAATTGCAAACCTCAAGAAGAATTAATTGAGGAACTGGAAAAACTAAAAAGGGTTATAATTCTCTGTTGAGTAATTAAGTTTAACAATCAACAGTGGTTTGAAAAAATCCACTGACATCAAGTCAAAGGCAAGAGGGGGAAACTGACACATAGGTAGTTGTCATGTTTAAGTGTCATGGGTAGTTACTGCCACAACCCTGTCTCCTGATAACAAGGTGCTGTTGTTATAACTCCTTAAATGTAAATTAAATAGTAATAAGTTTATACTTGTAGTATACCATATACAAATCCTAATAAAGTTTTAAGAAATATGTTTTGAAAGCAAAATAAATCTTTACATAGGCAATTTTGAAACACAGTCTGTGTAGTATGCTAATCTGCTAGGAGATCAAAACGTTAATATCATTTGAGTATTTTTCAGTGTTTCAACATTTACTGCAAGCTACAGTTCTTTGTCAATACTACTAAAGTTAATGTTTTTAACGATTAAACCATTGTTAGATATTCATAATGATGACCATTATAGTTTTTCTATTTTCATATAATAAATTATGAGAAATTTAGTGGCTTAAAGCAATACAAATACATTATCACAAAACTTTCAAGGATCAGAAGTTCAGGTATACAGTAGAAGGGTCCTCAGATCAGGGTCTTACAAGGCTGAAATTAAGGTGCTGGTCATACTGTGTTCTCACCTGGAGCTTGGGGTTCTCTTCTACTTACTTAAATTGTTGGAAGAGTGTAGTTTCTTATTGTAAAACTAAAATTCCCATTTTTTTTTGCAGGCTATCAGCCAAGAGTTATGTTCAGCTTCTGGTAGCCACCCTGAAACATCACTCACATAGCCCTACACGACCTGGAAGATTATTTCTTCAAAGGCAGCAAAAGACTCCCACTTCTCATCTCTCTGGCTTTTTTAAGGGTTAATTGGGCCAAGTTCACCTAGAATATTTTCATGTCAGTTTTCTCTCTATATTCAGATTGGGTAATTTCTGTTCTTGAATTTGGTAATTCACTGTTTCTTTCCTCTAAACCTTCCTGCCTACTGTTGAGCTTATCCATTGAAAATTTTATTTCAGTTATTTCATTTTATTTCAGTTATTGTATTTTTCATTTCTAAAATTTCTATGTGATTCTTTTGAATTTTTGCATATGATGAGAGGTAAGGGCCCAACTTCACTTTTTGGCATGTGGAACAGCATTTGTTGTAAACTGAATTTGACACTCTTCACACGCTTGTCAAAAATCAATTGATCATAAATATAGGAGTTTATTTCTAGACTCTCAATTCTATTTCATTATATGTCTGCCTTAATGTCATTGTCACACTGTCATGATTACTGTAGCATTGACAAGTATAAAACCTCAAAATTTATTCTTTTTCAATATGTTTTTGGCTATTCTGGGTCCACTAAATCTCCATGTGAACTTTAATATCTGCTTGACAATTTCTGCAAAAAAAAAAAAGCAGTTGGGATTTTGATAGAGATTGACAGATCAACTGCAGAATAATGTCATCTTAATTATATTGTCTTTCAACCCATAAACATGGAATATTTTACCATTTTAAATTAGGTCTCGGCATATAACTCTTAGGTTTATTTTCTCAAATTTATTTCTAAATATTGTATTGTTTTTGATGCTGTTATTAATGAAATTGTTTTCTTAATTTTATTTTTGAATTATTATTGCTAGTGTATAGAGATGTAATTTTATAGATCATATATTCTGCAACTTTGCTGAACTTGTGAACTAGTTCTTATAGTTTGTAATTAGTTTCTTAAAATTTTCTATGTGCAAATTTTTTCATCTGCAAATAGAGGATTTTTATATATATATTCAGATGATATACTCATATGCAGTTTTGGGTTTTTTTGTGATTGTCTGGTTTTGTTATCTATCTTAATATAAAAACTTGTTACTAGCCTCATGGAGTGAGTTGAGTTCAAGAGTGTTTTCTCTTTTTCTACTTTTTGGAAGCGTTTGTGAAGAATTTATATTAATTCTTCTTTAAATATTCAGTAGAATTTATCAGTGAAGAAATCTGGGTCTGGACTTTTCTTTGTGGGAATTTTATACATTGTTAATCCAATATTTTTACCTGTTACAAGTCCATTCTGATTTTTCTATTTCTTCTGGAGTCAGTTTCAGTAGTGCATGTCTCTTTAGGAACATTTTCATCTCCTCCAAGTTATTTAATTTTCAGTTGTTGATACTATTTTATAATCCTTTTTTAATTCTGTCAGGCCTATACTGATATTCCTTCTGTCATTTCTGATTTTTATAATTTGAATATTTTCTCTGATTATCTTCTAGCTAAAGTTTTATCAATTTTGTAGACCTTTTCATGGAACCAACTTTTTATTTCTTTAATTTTCTCTATTGTTTTTCTATTGTCTCTCATTTATTTCCACTTTAATCTTTATTATTTCCTCCCTTCTGTGCAGTTGTGATTCATTTTCTCTGCCTTTTCTGGTTTTTTTAAATGTGGAAGTTTAAGTTATTGATTTTAAACTTTTCTTCTTTACTAATTCAGGTATTCATATCTATAAATTGTCCTCTAAGTACTGCCTTAGCCACATCTCATAATATGTTGTAAAATACAATCTTGATATGTGTATTTCTTTTGTTATTTATCTCAAATATTTTATATTGTAATGTTTTTCTTTGATTCATTCATTACTTAAGACTCTGTGGTTTACTTTTTACATATTTGTGACTTTACCAAAGTTTCTTCTATCATTGCTTCTAATTTAATTCTATTTTGTTCAGGGAACATATTTTGCATTATTTTAATCTTTTTCAAAATATTGAAGCTTCTTTCATGGTCTAGTATTTGGTCTGTCTGGAGAATATTCCATATGTACATGAAAAGAATGTATATTCTACTGTTGTTTTGTTGAATATTGTGTAGATGTCTAGTAGGTCAACTTGGTTTTAGTGTTTTTTGAGTCTTTCATATCTGTGTTGATTTTCTGCCTCATTGTTTTATCTATGATTAAAAGTGAAATTATATGTTTAAATGTGGAACCAAAATTTTTAAATAAAATATTGTCAGAATCTATAGCTCTTAAAGAACTGATTCATTATAATAAGTATGGTCAAAGCCAAAATCTACTTAAAAATTTCACTGTATGACTATGAAAAAAATTTTAATACAATTACTTATGTATTTCTGGAAATATGTTGTTTTATTATTTTAAAATACCAGAATCATTTTCACCTATCAGTAGAAAATAAAGGTGTTAATCATAACCATTATTACCTTATAGTAAAAAAGCAGGTCAAGACAACTTGTCAAAAAATAAGTATAAATATTGGAAAAGAAAAAATATTAAATTTATTTCATATCATAATATTCTTTCTCAAAGAGATTTAATTACAGATCTAGCCAAGAAGATAAGAGATCAAATGTGGCTAGTAATAAAATCAGTACCTGGAAAAGTAAACATGCTGTAGTAAAAGAATAACTAACGAAAGAATAGCCAGGTGTGTATGCTTGTCTTTAACTTGCATGCTTTGAGGTTTGGGGAAGATATATTAGCTTCCCTAAGCTTTGTGCCCTCATCATGAGATAGTGACACTATTTCCATATCAGAGGATTTTAGAGAGATACTGTATGTGAATTAGCTGATAGCCAATACATTGCTACATTTTTAAGTGTCCATTTTAGAAGTCCCTGGGACAATAAAAAGTTGACATAATCTCAAATTTAGAATATTTGAAAATTGCGCAGGCGTAAAAGTATACGAAAATGATGAAATAATTTGTTGGATTAAAAGAAATGTAATTTTGCCTTTTCTGCTGTATCTCTGTTCTTAAATCCCAATCATGAACCTGTTTGAGGACTTCAATGCAATATAAAAGTACATGCTTCTATCCTGCTGCACCTCCTTTTATATAATTTTCCTATTCATGGATTAAAAACATATATGGAATCATATTATACATGTCATGTTCTAAATTGAGTGCAACGGACGTAGAGAGGGTAAGAATACAGAGAAATACTTACCTTTGTAGATTTTGCTATCTAGTAGAAAAATCACTAGGAACACGCACGCACTGCACATATACACACTACACAGCCACACATACACGCACACAGAGATACATGCCTAGTATATCAGATAAATTTATCTTACTTTGTTTCCAAATTTAGAAAAAACAAGTTGCAAACAACAAAATCATCCTCCATAAGCTTTTAAAATAAATTTTCTGAATGAAAACTCCTCTATAGGCTCAAGTATTAAAATAAAGCATGATTACAGTATTATAATGATTGTGTATTTTGCCCAGCAAATGTGAACACATAAATATATAAAGACAAATGACATGCCTTTATTTTCTTCAGACCTTGATTCTACAACCCTGTGGGAGAAAAACTCTCCAAATATTATCCTGTGAGGAGAAATATGTACTTTAAAATTTCTTCTTGCTTTAATTAATTTTCTATCAAAAATTTATAAATCTGATATAAGACTATGGAGCTACATCAGTCATCCCAGAGAAATTTTGAAAGTGGCTGGATTTAAGCTGTGAAAGAAAACAAACTAAGCATTTGAGCATTCAAGACAGCCTGCCCGCAGGTCAAACATAAAATGCTTGACTTCCAGGGTTTTCTACCTACCTGGAATTCTTAGTGGGTGAAAAAAGTCCAATGAACTGGTGTATGGGACTAATAGATTCTCATAGCCTATTTTGTCAGGAGGTAAATTTAATTATTAATGATCTCAACTCTAGCCATCAGATTTAATCTGTAAACAACTATGATGGATATATTTAAATATAGTTTGTGACTGTTTAATATTCCTTCCACTAAAATTAAAAAGTGAATTTGGGAAGATTAAATGAGTGACTAAACCCAAAGATTCCACAAGCAGGTAATTTTTATTTGTCTATGTAAAATATGTTTATGCCTAATATACTTTAAATTCACTGATCCATTCATAAAAATTGACTCAGCCAAACTGATTTCCTAGAATGTGGTTCACTACTAAACACACTTTGTCATTCATCTTGAGCTATAAGTTTGAAATGTTCACATAGAATAAAAAGTGGACATAAAAACCAAGGCAAAGCAAGATAATGTCTGACGTTCCCCAATCTTCTACTTCCTCAAGTCAAGCTGGTTACTAACAGGGACAAGACATGACTAGCATTCTTACTAAATATTAAGAGCTTGGACATTCTTCTAAGATTTGGAAAAGTGTTGGAATTCCCTTGGGATAGCAAAGAAATCTGGCATCTTCTAAATGGGCATTGATATGACACTCCATTCAACCCAAAATTAGTCCATGTTATTATCTGGACCAGTAGACTGACTCTCAAACCCATTTTTTATTTTGTAAAATGTTCTTTATGCTAAAGCAAACATATAAGTTAAAGAAAGAAAGAAGATAAAGCAAGATATCCTGATTGATTGCATAAACCCTGCTTTTAAACTCTATTTATCTACTCCCTTGATAGTCCCAAATACTCAGCTTTGCAGAAAAACATTTAAATACAGAAGAAGAAAATAGTATTTAATACCTTAACAGGATCTGGAGATTAATGTGAAACCATAACACAAGGCTTGCCACTGGAAAAGGTGAGTGCAGTATGTTGGAGTTTTTTCTGTTTTGCTTTTTCTACAATAGAGAGCTTTATTTATTTTGAAAGATTCAGTGAAATGTTGCCTATGAAATAATGTTATATAAAAAAGTGAACATAAAAAGGCACATAGTACCCAATTCCAATATAGCCAAAAAGAAAAAAGCCATAATATGAAAGATACTGTTCAAAATGTTGAAAAGGGGCTATTTCCCACTAGTAGAGTAACAGGTAACCCCTCCATCTTCTTCATCCTATTGCCCGGTATCTTGCAAATTCTCTACATTGAACATGCAATAATTTTGTGCTATATCTCATTATTTTAACATAATATATGAAAATGCAGAAAAACAGTAAAAGTATCCAAAATTCTGTAATTCTACAGTTTCAGCAATATCAAATGTGTTCATACTCCAGTACATTTTGCACTCACTTCCTAAAGAACCTTCTGTTCAGTAGGTGTTTTACTGACCCCTTCACATCCTTGTTTCTAAGACTGTAGATTAAAGGATTCATCATGGGAGCCATCACCCCATAGAACATGGATATAATTTTGTCGGTAGCATCCAAGTCATCTGAATTAAGCATTTCTTTAGATTTGGGCTTCATGTACATGAACAGGATGGTCCCATAGAATATTATGACCACAGTCAGATGAGCTGAGCAGGTAGAGAAAGCTTTGCTTCTCCCCTCAGAGGAGCGAATCTTGAGGATGCTAGAAATGATTAATGAGTAAGAGATAACAATCAAGAGCAATGGCATCAACGTGAACAATGTTGTGGCCACGAGCATGATGAACTCATTGCCTGAGATGTCAGCACAGGCCAGTTTCATGACAGCTAGAATTTCACAGGAGAAATGATTGATGATGTTATTCCTGCAGAAAGGCAACTGTACCACAAACACTGTTTGTACTGCCGAGTTGACAGCGCCTATGATCCAGGACCCAGCTGCCATGGATACACAGGCATCTTTGCTCATGATGATGGGATATCTCAGAGGGTTGCAGATAGCCACATAGCGGTCAAAGGCCATCATGCCCAGGAGGACACACTCTGTTGTCCCCATGGCCAAGCCAAGGAACATCTGCACTGCACAGCCAGAAAAGGAAATGGTCTTTCTTTCTGAAAGGAAGCTCACCAGCGTGGAGGGAATAGAGGTGGTGGTGTAGCAGATGTCCAAGAAGGAAAGGTTCCCCAGAAAGAAGTACATAGGGGTGTGAAGGTGAGGGTCCAAGATGTTGATTAAAATGAGAGTAGCATTGCCCAGAAGGATGACCACATACATTATGAAGATGAGCACGAAAAAGAGTAACTCAAGCCTCGGGTAACCAGAAAGTCCCTTCAGAAAAAATTCCACCAGAATGGTTTGGTTTTCCCATTTCATTTTACTGTCTCTCTTTTACCTGTAAAAAGTCAAAAAAAAATTTTTTAATATAATTTATTTGCATGAAATAAATTAAAGTTAAATAATTTTTAATGTATATTTACCTTTATTTCATGTAAATAAATTATATTAAAATTTACATTAAAATTGTTTACATTTAATTGATTTTATATGTAATACATTATATTATTTATATAATATAATTTATTACAAATCCATGTATACCAATGCACAAATATAAAAATTTGCCATGAACCCAATAAAAGTATTGAAGAAAGAGAAAAAATAGGGAAGAAGAGAAAGGAATATAGGGAAAGAGAATGAAAGAAATAAACAGTGCAGGAAGAGAAATATCAGGGGAAGCTATGATATTGATCACTTGTTCTTCGCCAGGAATTTTGTGATTTTTTTTTTTTTTTTTACATGTTACTTCATTTAAACTCCACATTATCGTTTGAAAGATAAGAAAACCTAAAGTGAGAGAGTTCAGCCTGAAGTCATATAACTAATGTATAGCACAGCCTAGGCTCCAAGACTACCTGCTTGTGTCCCAACTTGCCTGAGGTTTTTCAATGAATTATAAAAGCAATACAGAGTATATTGTATAAGAGATTTGGTAATTTACTTTAAAACCTCACTCCCAGGTCAGGAGAACTCAACAATGATCCGTGTGTATTCCAACACTGAACGAAGTATGTCAATCTGGATGGAGAATCATCAGAAATGAACCCAACCAGTGATTACTGCATTCCTGATTATCCAGAAAATACGACCTATTCATGTAAAGCCCAATAATACAAAATCTTCGTGTTAAAGGGCAAACACCTTTTTCTTGGATTAGGGGTGGAAATTTTTTGTTTGCTTCTTTAAATTTTCATACAGTTAGATGTCATATCATAAACTGACTCTTTATCTTTTAATGTATGGTTCTATGAATTTTAAAACATGTATAGATTCATATAACCACTACAACTAGAACACAGATCTCTTCTATTAGCTCAAAATACGTACTTGTGATATTCTTTTCTTAGTCACCTCTTCCACCTATCCATACATCCTGGTAACCACCGATATTTTCTATCCCTATAGTTTCACCTTTACCAGAATGTCATGTAAATAGAGTCATATGCGCCACTGGAGTTGGGCTTCTTTCACTTAGCATAAAGCCTCTGAGATCCACTCAAGTTGTTATTGCTAAATAGTATTCTTTCGGGTAGATTACTGCATTTTGCCTATCTGTTCACCTTTTGAAGGACATTTGGATTGTTTCCAGGTTTTGGCAATTATGAACAGAGCTACTATAAATATTTCTGCCCCAATTTTTAAATGACCGTAAGTGTTCATGTTTTTAGAATGAATAACCAGGAATGAGGTATATAAGCCTGTTTACGTGTATAAGAAGCTGTCAAACACTTTTCCAGAGTGGCTGTACCAGTTTTGCATTTCAACTAGCAATGTATGAGAGCTCCACTTGCTTCCCATGCCATCACTTAATATTGTCAGTAATTTTTTATCCATTCTAATAGTTACATAGTCACATTTAATTATGATTTTATTTTATATTTCCTCGAGGACTAATAATGTTGAACATCTTTCTCTATTCTTTTTTCCATTCTTTAGTAAAGTATCTGTTCGTATCATTTGGCCCTTTTTTTAACAAATGGGGGTCTCGCTATTTCACCCAGCCTGTCCCCAAACTCAAGCCATTCTCCCACCTCAGCCTCCTGAGCAGCTGAGACTATAGATTCATATAACCACCAACTTAACCAGAATACAGAACTACAGGCATGAACCACCATGCTGGTTCTATTGCTCATTTTTAATTGAGGTTTCTTTTTTCTTGTTGTTGAGTTTTGAGAGTTTTTTTATATATTCTGGATATGAGTTATTTATCATTTGATTTGCATATATTGTCTCCCAGTAGCTGATCTGTCTTCTCATTCTCTAATGCAAACACCTTTTAGTAGCCATTTTAATTGGTTGCTGCCTAAGTCCAAATTGAACATGATGCAAAGAAAGCCTATGACTAAAGAGACATCTAACAGCACATCTCACTTAGGTGATTCTGCAGAAAAATATGTTTATTGCAGCACTGTTTGCAATAGCAAAGACTTGGAACCAACCCAAATGCCCGTCAGTGATAGACTGGATAAAGAAAATATGGCACATATACACTATAGAATATGTGTACTCTATGCAGCCATGAAAAGGATGAGTTCATGTCCTTTGCAGGGATTTGGATAAAGCTGGAAACCATCATTCTCAGCAGACTGACACAAGAACAGAAAACCAAACACTGCATGTTCTCACTCATAAGTGGGTGTTGAACAATGAGAACACATGGACACAGGGAGGGGAACATCATACACTGGGGCCTGTTGGCAGGGTGGGGAGCTAGGGGAGGGATTGCAGGGGGTGGGGGGATAGGGGAGAGATAGCATTAGGAGATAGATCTAATGTAGATGACGGGGTAATGGATGCAGCAAACCACCATGGCACACGTTTACCTTTGTAATAAACCTGCACATTCTGCACATGTACCCTAGCACTTAAAGTATAATAAAAAACGAAAAATATCCACTGGAAAATAGCCACTCCTTGGGAATGGAAATGCTGGGCTTTGCTTCCAAAAACCTTGCCTCTGAAAGTCTCAAGCCATCTCTTTTAATTTTTCCTCAGTAACAGTCCTTTCCTCCAACTCCACCACCCCTCTATACAAACAAATTTCCAGTAGTATCCTTGTCCATCGATGCAGACGCCATTGAAAATGCCCCAGTTAGTTCACAAAACAAAAAGTAATTTCTGAAAACAAACCAGGCACTTAACACATAGGCCATTTTTCCTTATTCAAGAAACTTCGCACAAGTTTAAGGTCTAAATTGAGTCATTTGAACTTATTTCAACCAACTTCTAACTAACCAGATCTGCCTTTGGCCATTATTAGGGTATTTCTCCTTTCATCCTATTTTGCCCTTATTTCCATCAACTCCACTTTTTACACTTTGGAATTTTTTTATACCCTAGAAATACATCCTTTTTTATCTAAATCCCAGATTCACTTTCTTAATGCTATGTTATAAATAAAGCCACTTCAATTCCAATTCCCTGGTAAATGATGACTGAGAAGCAATTTCATGGTAAGAAACATTCTTCTAACCACTGCCACGATGCAGCCATTATTGTGTCAAGTCCACTTTGTCTGATAGGGGGAATATGTGCTTAAATCCTATCTTGGCCAGTTACTAGCTATGACCATGGGCAATTTATAGCTTCTCTGAATCTCATCTACAATATGGGGTCTTAACAGGCTTATAATGGGGTTCTTGGGAGAATAAATAGGCAATGCATGTAAAGTACATAGCATGTAGTAAGCACAACTTTAGTTGCTTCTTATCTTCTATTGACTTGTTCTTCTCTCAATCAAGTTCTTTTATATCTCTGTCCCCAGTATCAACTGCTGCACAAGTATCTTTGGAATTTCATTATCAGACTTTCTCAGGTATCAAGTCTCCTTTCATCTAACTCAACCTACTATTTTCTTTTTACCACATCCATGATATGAGATAGATGTGCATTATACCAATGTGTACTCACTTTGCAGGGAATAGCGTTATACCATTATAACAAAAGTCCACTGCAGTTTAAAACAAGGAACATACAGGGTGACATGTTTAAATAGAGGCTATTTCAGTTCATTCATCTAAAATATAAATGTGTGCATGTATATCTCACAAATATTAGATCTAAAGTCATCATACAAACGCATTACCAGCAACAAAAAAACATTAAAAATATTCAAACATCTCCAAAATACTCATGCAAGCATAAAAAGTCAAAATTCTTCGTACTAGCTAAAGACTCATTGCTCCTCTTTATTTACATTTTCACAAATTCAGAGATATATTCAAGAACAAGTAATAAAATGTTTGGGTTTCAAATAGTACACTTAGTTAGAGGTTCTGGGACAGGGACCATGCTAGAATATTGTCTACTCATAATTACTACTGGACGGACATTTGCTAAACTGAACAAAATAAGCCTGAATTGGTGCTGCGATTTAAGTGGCCACAGAATCAGAACTTTGGTGATAACAGACTGCTCTGTATTCTGGATCAAGAGTAAAGATCGGCTACCTATTGAGCAGCAGAAGAGAGATGACACTGTTAGATGCATACACGTGTGCTTGTAATAAAGTGAGGACCACAGAGCTATATTTCATACAGTTATTGATATAGTTATATGACTTTATTTCCAGTTAGAAATTATAAACATATTCTGCAGTAGGATTGTCGGGAAAAAACTATAAATCTAAATATCATGTTTTGAACGTTAAAATTACTTAGTTTTTTGGTAATATTTTTTCTTTTTTTTTTCAATTTTCTGATTATATCTGAGACAATCCTCTTGGATTTTTGAGACTATTTCCTGTATACTTTCTCTAATAAGAAATACCACATTTTCAAAACACGTGGTTTATTTCAATTCATTTCATAAGGCTGACTCCCACCCTTAGATTTGTGTTAGTAGTATGCCTTCAGCAATTACCTCTAAATGGAAGGTCAGCTCACTTCCTAGGTTGCAATGCACAGCAGATTATTTTGCCTTGATCTTCTACTTTTAGGCTGTCCAGCAAAATTTTCTGTGAAGCTGATGGATTTCTGAAGAAGGGGGTTGCAGTTTGGAAGCCATAATGGCACAGGTTATATTATCTGTAAAATATTGATAACAAAGGTATTATTTCTAAATTGTTTCAAAACTCCATACATTACATCAGATACATTTACAAAGGGAGGGTAATTTGGTTCTGCTTGTTCAAATGTAAGAGGAGAACAAAATATTGGGCAGTTCAATTTGTGAATATGGCACATTTCATTTGTCCCCGAAGCCTATGTGGAAACATTGTCCCATTGAGATGACCCAGGAAATTCTCTGAAGAATCTTCCTTAGGCTCAGGGAGGCAATTTAAATATTTCCTGCTCTCAGGGACTTCTGCAAATTTCTAAGCCATAACTTTAAATTGCTCCAGGCAAAAGACATTCAAAACTTTTAGAAATTTCGAGAACAATGCCCTAAAGACTTAATTATATAAGACCCATTATTGTACTTTACATAACCAATCAGAAGTCTTGAAGACATATCTTATCCCATTTTCAATCTGCTACTATATACTGCTGAGATCCTTTCTCCAAATACATTTTAATGACTTGGTCCAGACCTTTGTTCATCCTATCATGTTGTCTTGTATGGAGTACAACAGAAAGAATTCAGGCTACACTGTCTTGGATATTAATAGTAGTAACACAGAATATAAATTTCCAGCCATCATTATAAAGGCTTTATAGATATTATGTCATTTAATTTGTTTTTGTTAAATTAGTAAGTAAAGAAAAAACAAGTTTAATGTACAACTAATCTAGAAATAATTGTATTTTTCTCTGAAATTTATAATTTACATGTTATTGTAAATGTGGGTGGCATTTTGAAATTCACAAATTCAGAAATTTTTAAATCATACAATAAAAAAGTAGACGCTATTAAGCTATTCAGCTTTTTTTATTGTAATTCCAGAAGCTGATTTGTAACTTCATCTCACTCCATACTGTAGGCATTTCCAAAAAATTTACCTAAATAGATATATCTATTCTCCATATTTATTGGCATAAAAGTCTTACCTAATTTGCCATGAGAGAAGGTGATAGGAAAACCATCCCAGATCACAAGGAATTGCTTTCTTGCCATCCTCTTAAGTTCTGATATGTCACCATGCAGCTAAGCTTCTGATATGGTTTGGCTGGGTCCCCACCCAAATCTCAACTTGAATTGTAACTCCCAGAATTCCAACATTTTGTGGGAGGGACCCATTGGGAGGTAATTGAATCATGGAGGCCAGTCTTTCCCATGCTATTCTTATGATAGTCAATAAGTCTCATGAGATCTGATGGGTTTATCAGGGGTTTCTGCTTTTGCTTCTTCCTCATTTTCACTTGCCACCACCATGTAAGAAGTGCCTTTCTCCTCACACCATGATTCTGAGGCCTTCCTAGCCATGTGGAACTGTAAGTCCAATTAAACCTCTTTTTCTTTGTACTCTCAGTTATGTCTTTATCAGCAGCGGGAAAACAGACTAATACAGTAAATTGATACCAGTAGAGTGGGGCGTTGCTGAAAAGATCCCTGAAAATGTGGAAACAACTTTAGAACTGGGTTTCAAGCAGAGGGTGGAACAGTTTGGAGGGTTTAGAAAAAAACAAGAAAATGTGGGAAAGCTTGGAATTTCCTACAGACTTGTTGAATCGCTTTACCCAAAATGTTGATAGCGATATGGACAATAAGGTCCAATCTGAGCTGGTCTCAGACAGAGGTGAGGAACTTGTTAGGAGCCGGAGCAAAGGTGACTCTTGTCATGTTTTAGCAAAGAGACTGGTGGCATTTTGCCCCCACCCTAGAGATTTGTGGAACTTTGAACTTGAAAGAGAGGATTTAGGGTATTTGGTGGAAGAACTGTCTAAGCAGCAAAGCATTCAATAGGTGACTTGGGTGCTATTAAAGGCATTCAGTTCTATAAGGGAAGCAAAGCATAAGTTTGGAAATTTTGCAGCCTGACAATGTGATAGAAAAGAAAAACCTATTTTCTAAGGAGAAATTCTAGCTGGCTGCTGAAATTTACATAAATAACAAGGAGCCAAATATTAATCCCTAAGACAATGGGGAAATTGTCTCCAGGGCATATCAGAGGTTTTCACAACAGCCCCTCCCATCACAGGTGAGAGGCCTAGGAGAAAATGGTTCTCTGGGCCAGGCCCAGGGACTCCCTGCTGGGTGCAGCCTAGGGACTAGGTGTCCTGCATCCCAGCTGCTCCAGACGTGGCTAAAAGGGGCCAATGTAGAGCTCAGGCCATGGCTTCAGAGGGTGGAATCCACAAGCCTTGGCAGCTCCCTCATGGTGTTGAGCCTGCAAGTGCACAGAAATCAAGAATTGGAGTTTGGAAACCTCCACCTAGATTTCAGAAAATATATGGAAACATCTGGATACCCAAGTAGAAGTTTGCTGCAAGGGCAGGGCCCTCATGGAGAACCTCTGCTAGGGCAGTGCAGAAGAGACATGTGGTGTCGGAACCCCCACACAGAGTCCCAACTGGGACACTGCAGAGTGGAGCTATAAGAAGAAGGCCACTGTCCTCCAGACCCCAGAACAGTAGATCCACTGAAAGTTTGCACTATGCACCTGGAAAAGCCACAGCCACTCAACACCAGTCTGCGAAAGGAACCAGCAGAAAGGCTGTACCCTGCAAAGCCACAGGGGCAGAGTTGCCCAAGATCATGGGAATGCATCTCTTGCATCAGCATGACCTGGATGTGAGATCTGGAGTCAAAGGAGATCATTTTGGAGTTTTAAGATTTGACTGCCCTGCTGGATTTCAGACTTGCATGGGCCCTGTAACCCCTTGTTTTGGCCAATTTCTCCAATTTGGAATGGTTGTATTTACCCAAAGCCTGTACCCCCATTCTATCTAGGAGGTGACTAGCTTGCTTTTGATTTTACTGGCTCGTGGGCAAAAGGGACTTCCTTGTCTGGGATGAGACTTTGGACTGTGGACTTTTGGGTTAATGCTGAAATGAATTAAGACTTTGGGGAAGTGTTGGGAAGGCATGATTGGTTTTGAAATGTGAGGACATGAGATTTGGAGGGGCCAGGGGTGGTATTATATGGTTTGGCTGTGTCCCCACCCAAATCTCAACTTGAATTGTATCACCCAGTATTCCCATGTGTTGTGGGAGTAATGTGGGGAGGTAATTGAATCATGGGGGCTGGTCTTTCCCATGCTATTCTCATGATAGTAAATAAGTCACTGAGATCTGATAGGTTTATCAAAGGTTTCTGCTTTTGCTTCTTCCTCATTTACTCCTGCTGTCACCATGTTAGAAGTGCCTTTTGCCTCCCACCCTCATTCTGAGGCCTCCCCAGCCATGTGGAACTGTAAGTCCAATTAAATCTCTTTTCCTTCCCAGTCTCAGGTATGTCTTTATCAGCAGCATGAAAACAGGTTAATACAGCTTCCCTCCTAAGAACAAAGTGGTTTTGGAATTCTGTGTTTTGTTTCATAACTATGTACTTTTTTTTTAATTGAGACAGAGTCTCACTTTGCCACCAGGCATGATCTTGGCTCACTGCAACCTCTGCCTCCCAGGTTCAAGCAATTCTCCTGCCTCGGCCTCCCAAGTAGCTGGGACTACAAGTGCATGCCACCAGGCCCAGCTAATTTTTGTATTTTTAGGAGAGATGGACTTTCACCATGTTGGCCAGGATGGCCTCAATCTCTTGACCTTGTGATCTGCCCGCCTTGGCCCCCCAAAGTGCTAGAATTACAGGTGTGAGCCACCATGCCCGGCCTACTTCTTTTTAAGAAATAAAAAGGTAAGTTCTGGGAAGGCTCTTCACTCATTTTTCCCTCCTTGTTCTGGCCAAGTTACATGGAACCTGTAAATTCTATATCCAGCATTACTTAAGTGAAGCCTCCAAATCAGTCATATCAGAACACTTTCAGTTAATGAGATTGCACACTTACTTTGTTTGGCAAAATTTTAGTTACTATTTTTTAACCTATTTCATTAAACCTAGGATACAGATAATACTTCTATAGAATTAAATGATCCATTAAAATGCCCCTCCATCAGAAAAGTTTTAAAAGTACAGTTATTTCTTCTGATATAACTTAGGATGTGAAAAACATCCTAATGAGCATGCAGTACAACTCAGCCTCTATGTGTAAGATGTCTGATTCCCACCCAATGAAATATAGTTTAAAAAATTACATGGAATTTAAAATCAGAAAACTCAGATTTAAATAACAGCTCACTCACACTTACTATAATTTTATATAAATTTCATCTTTTAAGATTTTATTTCCCTCAGAGAATTATAGTGATGATAAAATGAGTAATGTGTGTGATATTTGTAAACCATAAAACCCTAAACCAGTGGTACGGTTAATGGTTTGTATGGTATAAACTCAAATAAATAAGTCTGTTGATCAGATTAAAGTATGCTCTCTCTGATGCTAATTTTTCAAAGTGGAGTTTATGGATCAATTGTATGAGTAATAACCGACACTTGTTAAAAATGCAAGTAGTTCTTCCCTTCCTCAGACTTAATGCATCAATCTCAGGAAGTGGAATACATATGACAATGTAGGTTATACATAATGACATACCAAATATTTTATGAGCTAAAAGAGGAATCCCACAAGCTAATCGCATTCCTGTTACCACTACTCCAGCTAATACTAGTGTAGTTGTTGGACCTCCAACTTCTATGACCTCTTACTTTACATAATATGGGACCATTCATTTAACTCACATGCTGTGTCCTTTTCTGGATTTTTCATACTCCAGGTATGAAAAAGCAAATGGAAAGGACTAATTGAACAAATGAGTTTGAGTTGATTCTCGTAAGTCTACCTGAGTACTCATAAGTTGACAAAAACTCCTTTTTGTCACATGCTTAGTGGTGCATCTAGTGACCCTCTTGGGGAACAGAAACTAGATCATCCCAACACTCCTGGTTTCTCATCTATATTGATTCCATGGAATCCCTCCTTCCTAGATATCTGGCTTACATCCTTTTTGCTCCCTCAATGCTGATAAACTTCCTATTAGAGGGGGAAAAACTCTCTTTCACAGATTGTATTATACAAATGTCCATCTTCTATTCCACAGGGTCCATGGAAAGTGTGCTCCTAGGAGTGATGGCATATGATAGCTGTGTGGTCATCAGCAAATTCCTGAGATATCTGCTCATCATAAATAAAGTGCTTTGGCTGGGCTTGGTGGCTCACACCTGTAATCCCAGCACTTTGAGAGGCCAAGGCAGATGGATCACTTGAGGTCAGGAGTTCAAGACCAGCTTGGCCAACATGATGAAACCCTATCTCTACTAAAAATACAAAACATTAGCCAGGTGCAGTTGCGGATGCCTTTAATCCCAGCTACCTGGGAGGCTGAGGCAGGAGAATCTCTTGAACCAGGGAGATGGAGTTTGCAATGAGCTAAGATCGCACCACTGCACTGATCTGGGCAACAAGAGTGAAACTCTATCTTAAATAAATAAATAAAGTGTGCTGTGTTTTCATGTCTGCTGTCTCTTATGAATTAGGATTTCGCAACAGACTGGTACAAGATGTACTAACAGTCACATATGAATACACTTTTGTGGAAAACATCATTAATCATCTTTATAAAATATTATAGTTAATGAATCTGGCCTGTCAGGTATTTCCTTGAATAATATTGGCTAAAGTAAACCTTTCATTTAATTTATTACTACCACTTCAGTGCTTTATATTCAGTTCTTTATATTTTCACCATCCATGCTGTACTGAAATCAATTCAGCTGAAGGAAGGAAAAAGACTTCTACCTGTTCGGCCCACATAGCAGTGGTGATTGTGTTTCATGGGACTATCCTCTTCATGTACATGAAGGCAACATCTAAGGGCACTACTTCAGAGAAACTGGTCGACCTGTTCTGTGGGGTAGTCATGCTCATGCTCAATCTTATCATCTGTAGCGTGAGGAATATGGAGGTGCTTGGAGCTATGATAAACCTGATCAGTATGAGTAGATCCTGGTGCTGGAAAGATAATTAGAAACTGACATCTCTGAGTTCATGTACAAAATTAGCTCACATATTTTGAGGCAAAAGTTTTAAATATAAATAGAACCAAAAAATGACAATTATGTATAGAAACAAAATTTCAGCATTACAAAGAAGTTTTAACATTAATAATCTAATATTTCTGTTTAAGAAAATGACTGTGACCTCATAAAAATATAGAGATAAGTGGTGTAAAAAGTTCATGTAAAGTTATGGGAATAAGAGAAAAAATATTTTAATTTATTTTAATTAAGCCTTTTCAAGAAAAGACAACGTAACTCCTTAACAAATAAAACGTATTTGTCAGCCCTCTTTGGAATACCTTCTATATATTTATTTGTTTCTGCTCTTTTGTTATTTTACCCAGGGGCCTTATCTGGCCCCAACCTACATTTCTAGATACATACTTCACCCTTTTCTTTCCATGCCCATATTGCCTCAATCCCCTTTGCACATTCTGTGTTCCATTCTCCATGTATTTACACAATGATTTCATGTTCTTTCACACCTCATCACAACAGTTCATGCTACTTCCTCTGCATTATCACATTTCTCCTTCTCTGGTAAAATCTCAGGAGAGATGGGCCAAGTGTCATATCCTCTGCAAAGCCTTCCAATACCAGCATTCAAATAGCAAAAACAGGTCGAGTGCAGTGGCTCACACCTGTAATCCCAGCACTTTGGGAGGCTGGGGCAGGCGGATCATGAGGTCAAGAGGTTGAGACTATCCTGGCCAATATGCTAAAACCTCATCTCTACCAAAAATACAAAAATTAGCTGGGCATGGTGGCGCACACCTGTAGTCCCAGCTACTCGAGGGGCTGAGGCAGGAGACTCACTTGAACCTGGGAAATGGAGGTTGCAGTGAGCCGACATCATACCACTGCACTCCAGCCTAGCAACAGAGCTAGACTCCATCTCAAAAAAAAAAAAAAAAAGGTAATTACTTTTGCACCAACCTAATATTTATGCCCTCCTCTGTGCTGCCCCAAACCTTTACTTCTACTACAATTCTACTACAGTGGTTTTTCTTTTATGCTGTAACCATTGTTAGCTTCTGAAATCTCAATGGTGGACCATCGCTCACTGTTCTCTTCATGAAATCTAATGCCATATTAATTTTAAAAATAGGCAGCAATTAACTGCTGAATTATTATTTTAAAAGAACAGTAAAAATAAAAGTCCAAGTATTCAAACTAAAAGAAATCAACTTTATGTATTATTTGATCCCCCAAAACACAATTCCAAACACTTTTGGTATAATATTAGATAATCCTTTTTTTTTTTTTTTTTTTTTTGAGACAGGGTCTCCTCTCTGTCACCCACACTGGAGTGCAGTGGTGCAATCTTGGCTCGCTGCAGCCTCCACCTCCTAGGCTCAAGTGATCCTCCCACCTTAGCCTCCCAAGTAGCTGGGATTACAACCATGCACCACCATGCCCAGATTTTTTTTTTTTTTTGTAGAGGTGGGGTTTTGCCACATAGCCCAGGCTGTGGTGAGATTATAGGCATGAGCCACTGCATCCAGCCTCAGATAATCTTTTAATACAGGAGAAAGTAGGAGAAAAAAAAAGACTGAATAAAATATACTGCAGTGGTCATTGGGCTGAATAAGACAAAAAAAGCTTATCAGTTTACATTATTCTCTGATAATCAATTGATAGGAGATTACTGTCCATGACTAAACCTCCCTTAAAGAGCACTAATTCTTTCTCTCTGGTTCAGAAACAATAAATAACTTTATTCTGAATATTTTCTCTCTATAAAAATTTTACCCTGGGTGGCTAGTGAGTTATTATTATGTAGTAATGTTGCCTAAGATATTATCACTATTCCTCTTCTGTATGTTTGCCCCAGTTCCGTACTACAAACTCATATTCAAATTTTAAGAACAAATTTTAAAGTAATTGCAAATATTAGGTGATATTTTTTAAAGCATATACTAAAACACTTTGGAGTAATGTTTCTTTAGGAGGAAATTCATTTGCAGCATATACGAAAAAAACTCTGTCTCAATTTTCAAAAAATCAGAAGCAAAATTCTAATACTTCTTCAGAGGAATGCCAGCATAGGTAGCAGGAAAAACAAGTATTCTTAAATTTTATAACAATTTCTCTCTTGCCCTCCTGTCTTTCTGAAATATCTCTAAAAAGAAGTCACGTCATTTTTTATTTTTCTCTTTTTTTTTTTTTTTTTGAGATGGAGTCTCATGCTGTCGCCCAAGCTGGAGTGCAGTGGTGCAATCTCGGCTCACTGCAACCTCCGCCTAGTGGGTTCAAGCAATTCTCCTTCGTCAGCCTCCAGAGTAGCTGAGATTACAGGTGCCCGCTACCACGCCAGGCTACTTTTTTTTTTTTTTAGTAGAGATGAGGTTTCACCATGTTGGCCAGGCTGGTCTTGGACTCCTGACCTCAAGTGATCCACCAGCCTTGGCCTCCCAGAGTGCTGAGATTACAGGTGTGAGCCATTGCGCCCGGCCGTTATTTCATTTCTTAAACTAGCACTACATTTATTGTAGACAGAGAGGGTTTTAAATCCTATAGCCACTCATTACCTGTGACCTTAGCAAAGTCACTCCTCTTGTGGCTTTTGCATTTTGGCTAGCAGGAGGGAAGAGTGCACAGTGGCTTTCTCCCCTGTTGCTTGGGTGAGCAGGAGAGAGGGTGGCAGTGTTACAGTGTTACAGGATTCCTTCAGTGCCATTTCGCCAACCAGAAATCTCGATGGCCACTGTGAGCTCTGCAGGGGGCCTCACTCGGGTTCTCTGGGCTTGCTCCACCCGCTCTGCCCAGCAGGCTGTGCTCAACTCGAATCACCAGCCATGATCCCACGCCTGCCGCGGCTCCACCCTTAGCCCGTGGCTGGACCCAGCGCGCCATGAGCAGTTTCTGCGTTGGGTGCCCGCATCTAGACAAGGTGGTGGCACTCGAAAATTCGGAGATGCCAGCAACCACGGAGCCCCAAGTGGTGTTACAGCTTCTGCTCTTCAAGTCCCAAGGCCTGAGCCCCCAGGAAATGTTACAGCTCTCTTTCCACCGCCCACAGATCAGTGGACAGGGCCATGTTACAGCTCGTCCATTCCCGTGGCCCACAGCTCAGGTTCCTGTCCTGCAATCAAGAGGAATAAGGTGTGTGGACACCGGAGAGTGAGTAAGGCAGAGAATTTTATTTAGCAACAGAAAGAAAGCTCCCAGCAGAGAGGGAACCCAAGAGTGAGTAACCATCTGTCTGGCTGAGTCCGGGGGAGCTTTATGGGCTCAGAATGGGGGAGTGCGTGCTGATAGGGCCCATGGGTGGTCTTGGAAAAAGCACCATTCAATTGGTTAAAATGCATAGAGGAAGTTCTCACACCAATCGTGGACTCTATCCAGCCAGCATCTCCGTCTTCAGCCTTCAGGCAATCTTTGTCTTGAAGGTTGACTTTTACCAGGGCCGGTCCCTGTCTGTGTAAGAATTTGTCTGTCTCCTTCCACTATCACTCTTACCCTAAAACTCCTCATTTGTAAAATGACAGTAATGTCTGTTACGGAGTTCTCTCAAACTAATGCTTGAGGATAGGGACTGTATCCTATCCAACATTTACTTTCCAGCACTAGCAGAAGGACGGGCACATTCCCAATGTTGAATAAATAAGACAATAATTTAATCAACAAAAATGAAGACAATCATATGTTACACTATTACCATTAATTAATTTTTTAAAAATTTAATTAGCATATGTGGGATACCTTGCATATGTTTTGTATTCCTTTAAATGGTGCTGAAAAAGAAACGTCTGGTCTCAATTTAAAAGCAGTTAAATAAGAATCTCTGGAGATTAGACTTCAGAATCAGTACATTTTTTTGTTTGCCAGATGATCCTAATTAGAAGCCAGATTGACAAACACTAATCAAACTGTCTGTTGTTAAAGGCTTTTCCATACTTGGGGACCACGGCATATGTTACGCTCCCTGCATCGTCACATTTCATCTTCTCTGATGAAATGTCTCTCGCTCTAGGGAGTCTTCCAAAACTCCCCAGAGTAATGGAAGCCTTCCTCTCTGCTGTCCTTGACACTTTCTTACACTATAGTGCTTAGCTATTATATTGTAATCATTTGAGACCTTCTCATGGCAGGAAACCTGGCTTTATGTTTTAAAGAGAGAAACAGAGACAGAGAGATGCCCAATGCCCAATAAAATAAAAATACTAAGAAGTTAATAAGTGAACATATAGAAGAAAAAATTAAAAGGATAATAAAAATTTGGTTCAAGAGACACATTTAACACATGAAATAAAAAAGAATGGGAGAGTAACCTCAGCAGGATGGCCAACTAGAGGTGCCTAATAATCATTCCTGCCCCAGAAAAGAACTAAAACAATGAATAAACAACTACATTTCAATAAGAATGATTAAAAGAGTGTGCCGTAGTACATTAAGGAAGTGGTAGAAACTATAAAACACAGAAACTCAGGCTGACTACATAGAAAAGGGAACAAAATACCCTGCCTCTGCCTCCTCGTCTACCCATATGGGATTAGCTGGAAACCAAGAGGGATTTCTCTGCCAGGAAAAGGTAAGCAGGAAGCCTCCAGCAACTCCCATTACCACCACTGCAGTCTTTGCTTTGAGAGAATCCTGTGGTCCTCATGGAGCCTGAACTCAGTTTAAGGGAGCTGCCTGGAGTTCAATTCTACTCCAGAGAAGAAGCTCATGTTGTGCCCTATCCCACCCACCCTCGTGTCCCAAGCTGCCACTGCACTTGCCATCTTGAAATGTAAGCCACTACCTCTGTGGGTCAGTAGCCACTGCACCTGTCCATTTCTGAGTCTCCACCATCATTGCACCATGCTCACACATGGTAGTACAACAATCACCAGCTGGGCTCACCAACCCTGGAAACAGGCTCCCTAAGAGACACTCCATCTTCCCCATTCCAGTGGCTGCTGCACTCTATTCCTGACAACTCAGAGCCTTGGCATGCCACCCCCAGGAAAGCAGTGCCTGAGCCAGCAGAGCAGCCATGACCCCCGAGCATATAAACCAGCCTGATGCCCCTCCCCTGAGGAAGCTACATCCAAGGTGGTGAAGCAGCTCTGCAGCCTTGATGCCCAAGTCAGCCTTGTGCCTCAGGCCCAGAAAACTAGAGCTATAGCCCAGGAAAGCAGCTGCAATTACAGTGCCCAAGCCCACACAATACCCTGCCTCTTGGGGAGGAAGCTCCCGAGCCCAGTGGAGAAGCCACACCCAAGCCAGCAGAGTAGTCATGCCTCCTCAGCACCTGCACCAGCCTGGTGCCTCAACCCCAGAGAACTGAAGCTTTGGCTCAGGGAAGGAACTGCAACCCTGTACCTGAGCCCACATGGCACCCTGCTCCTTTGGGACCAAGCACTCCAGCATGGCTGAGAAACCACACACACGCCAGCAGAACAGTCATGAGTCCTCAGCACCCCGAACCAGCCCAGTACCTCAGCCCCAGGGAAATGGAGCTTTATCCCAGGGAAACAGCTGCAGACTTGATGCATAAGCCCAGTGCTCCAGGGAAACATAACTTTGGTTGATCTGTATCACTCCCACCTTAGGGGTGAACAACCACAGTGCCCTACCTCAATGGATCTGGACCAGTCCTCCAGAGTCTGTGCTGCTGAGGTACACCATCTCCCTAGAATATAGACATTGCACTGCTCCTCATCCATGAAGCTGAAGCCATAGCTGCTCCATACAACTTTTTGCTGCTAAGAAATGGGCTCTTGTTGCTACTGTATTCAGCTCCACAGAGCCTGACCCCTGCTGAGTCCCAGCATTCCAGGATCCACAGTCACCACTATGCAGTACCCTGTCTTGGTGTCCAAGTTGCTACTGCGCCTCCTTGGCTCCAGAATTCAATTACAGATATGCCCTGCCCTCCAGAATGTGAGCCTCCAGAACATACCTTCATCCCTGGAATCATGTCAGCCCTGCACTCTTCCCAGAATCAGTGTCACAGCTATATCCCTGCCCCCATAAAACCAAACTACCGGGGAGTGCCTCATAGTCATAGTCCTTGGCTTGATGGAAAAGCTGCAGCCACCCAAGCCTAAGAGAGTAAACCTGCACCCATGTCACAGGTTTCACAGTGGTTCAACAAGATACAATCCACAGCCACTCCAACCACCTGTGTGGTGGAATGTAGCCTTGTTGGGGTGTTCAATGGCCAATGTCAGATAAAACACCAAGAGAGATCCCCTAAGCTAAGTCTCTCCACTGTGAAGAAAATGAACAAAAAGATCTCTAAAGCCTTTGCCACCAAGAACCCTAACAATCGACCTTGCCACCACTGCCACTAGTTTCCTGCAGCCTAGGCCACTAAGGTACCTACAGTCATCACTGACATTGATTATAGCTGAAAAAACCTCATGGAGATTACAATACTGTGCCCTCTCAGACCCACACTCTACCCAAATGACAGTCAACATACTCTACCCAATTGACACAGTAAGACACATCTTCAAGGGAAAGTCTTTCCCTATGAAAGCTACACTATAAAATTAAAAGAGGCAACTGTTTCATCAGATACACAGATATCAATACGGGGCACAAGAAACAGGAGAAAAAAAAAGAAGGAAACATGACATCACCAAAGGAAAACAATATTTCTCCAGTGGCTGACCTCAAAAGAAATAGAAATTTATAAGCTGCATGAAAAGAAATTCAAAACAATTTTCTTAAGGAAACTCAGTGAGATCAAGAGAACACAGATGACAAGTCAATGAAATCAGGAAAACAGTTGTGATCTAAGTGAGAAATTCAACAAAGATATAGATTTAAAAAAAAAACAGAAATCTAGATGCTAAAGAATTCAATGAAAAAAATAAAAAATTCAATTTAGAGGTTCAACAGCAGACTAGATGAAACAGAAGAAATAATTTCTGAACCTGAAGATAGCTCTTTTGAAGTAATGCAGTTGGGAGAGGGGAGAAAGAATGAAAAAGCATGAAAGAATTTCTATTTATGGAACTGTGGAGCACCATTAAGCAAACAAATATTGGATTGTGAGAAGAACTCGAGAAAGGCACAGAAAGCTTATTTAACAAAATAATTGCTGAAAACTGAGTCTTGGTAGAGATATACACATTCATATTTGTAATACACATATGCAAGCCAATAAATGTGATACCTCATATGAACAGAATGAAGGCCTATTGGAGGGTGGAGGGTAGGGGTGCATGGAGAGGATCAGGAAAAATAACTATGGGTACTAGGTTAATGCCTGGGTGAACTAATAATCAGTACAAAAAACTCACATGACACAAGTTTACCTATATAACAAACCTGCACATGTGCCCTTGAATTAAAAGTTTAAAAAAAGAAAGTGTAGTATATACACACAATGGAATATTATTCTGCTATAAAAAATGGAATTATGTCACTTGCAGCAATATGGATAGAATTAGAAGACCCTATGTTAAGACACAGAAAGATGTTGTGTGACTAGAATTGTAATTACCAGAGGCTGGGGAGGGGAAATAAAACAAATTTGCTTAATAACTGTATAAAAATACAGTATGATAGAAGGAATAAAATCTAGTGCTTGGTAGCACAATATGGCAACTACAGTTAATAATTTATTGTATATATCACACAATAACTAGACGAGTAGATTTGCAATATTCCCAATACAAACATTTAATTAATATTTAAGGTTATGACTATCCCAGTTACCTAGATTTGGTTTATACTGTGCATTTGTATCAAAAGATCACATAAACCCCATTAATATGTACAATTATGTAGCCATAAAAACAAAAAATTAAAATTAATTTTTAGATGAAAAAATATTTCCCCAACATGCAAAAATGAAAGGCATTTTTCACCAATATATCAGCCTTACAAGAGATGCTTAAGAAAGTGCTCCAACTGGAAACAAAAGGACAGTAATCACTATCATGAAAACATATGAAAGTATAAAACTCACTGGTAGTGGTAAACTCATAATTAAATTCAGAATACTCCATTACTGTCATGGTGATGTATAAATCTTTCAAACATCTAGTGTAAAAGTTAAAAGTCAGTATGGTCTGAAATAACTATAGCAACAATAGGTCATTAAATAGAAAATGTAAAAAGACGTAAATTGCAGCAATGAAAATATAAATTATTGGGGGAGGGCAAAAGTCTAGAATATTTGTATATGACCAAAGTTCAGTTGTTATCAGCTTAAAAATGTCTATTACAAACACAAGATTTTTTAATGTAAGCCTCGTGGTAACCAAGAAGCAAAAAATAATAGCAGATATACAATTAAAAAGAGAGAAAAATCATAGCTTAGCAATCCTGAAAATTACCAAAGCACAAAGGTAAGCAACAAGAGAGGGAAAAAGAAACAAAGAATCTATAAAATGATCAGAAAGTGATAAACAAAATGGCAAGAGTAAGTTCTTACCTATCAATAACAACCTTGAATATAAATGGATTAAATTCTCCAATCAAAAGACAGAGTGGCTGAATGGGTTTTAAAAAAGATCCAACTATATGCTGCTTGTAAGAGACAGATTTCAGCTTTAAGGGCACAAGTAAACTGAAAAATAAAGGAATGGAAGAAGATATTCCATGGAAATAGTAACCAAAAGAGAGCAAGGGTGGCTATACTTATGTAGTATACTTATAAAATAGACTTCAGTCTAATAAATGCTGCAAGACATAAAGATGGCTATTATTTAATAATAAAGAGGTCAATTCTTTAAGAAGACATAGCAATTATAAATATATATGTACATGCACACAACACTGAAGCACCTACATTTATAAACAAATATTAATGAACAAGAAGAAGTAGATAGCAAAACAATAATAGCAAGAGACTTCAATACTCCTCTTTCAATAATAAACAGACCAACCAGATGGAAAATTAACAAAATACTGGACTTCAGCTATGCTTTAGACCAAATGGACCTAACAAACATATATAGAATTTTTCATTCAACAGCACCAGAATATACCTTTTTTTTTCTAGTGTGTATGGAACATTCTCCAGAATATACCTTGTGTTAGGCCACAAAACAAATCTTAACAAATTCAGAAAGATTAAAATCATATCTACAATTTTTTCCTAATCACAATAGTATGAAAGTAAAAATAAATAATAGGAGGAATCTTAAAAATTTACTAATATGCATGAATTAAACATGTTCTGGAACAGCTAGTGGATCAAATTAGAAATTTAAAAGAAAATTTTAAAAACATCTTACAGCCTGGGCAACATAGAAAGACCTATCTCTACAAAAAATTTAAAAACATTAGCTGGATATGGTGGCACATGCCTATAGCCCCAACTTCTTGGGAGGCTAAACTGGGAGGATCACTTGAGCCTGGGAGGTCAAGGATGCAGTGAGCTGTGATCACATCACTGCACTCCAGCCTGGGTGACAGAGTAAGATCCTATCTGAGATATGCATATGTGTGTGTATGTAGGAGCTGTGTCTCCCTCCTCAGACAGGGGCTCCCTGGAGATAGGCATTCCAGCCTAGATGATGGAGCAAGATCCTGTCTCAAATGTGTGTGTGTGTGTGTGTGTGTGTGTGTGTTTGTGTGCATGTGTATACACACACACATATATATACACACATATAATTATACATTATATATGTATGTATGTCTACATGAACACACACATATATACATATATTTGGTATGTTGTGTTTCCATTGTCATTTCTCTCAGATAGATTGATATAGATACAGATATAGACAGACATAGAGATATATAAAATATATCCTAGACAAATGATGATAGAAACACAACATACCAAATCTATGGGATGCAGCAAAAGCAGTTCTAAAAAGAACATTTACAGCAATAAATGTCTACATTAAAAATGAAGAAAGCTCCCAAATAAATAGCCTAGCATTACATCTCAAGGAGCTAGAAAAAGAGCAACAAAGTAAACCCAAAATTAGCAGAAGGAAGGAAATATAAAAATCAGAACAGAAATAAATCAAATGGAAAACAGAAAAAAAACATACAAAAGTTAAAAAAAAACAAAATTTGATTATTTGGAAAATTAAACAAAATTGACAAACTTCTAGCTAGACTAAGAAATAAAGAGGGAAGGCTTAAGTGAAATGAAACATGAGTGAAAACATTACAACAGATGCCTCAAAAATAAAAATCATCATAAGAAACTATTATAGACAATTATATACCAACAAATTTAACAACCTAAAGGAAATTGATACATTTCTAGACAAAAACAACCTTCTAAGATTGAGTCAGGAAGAAATAGAAAGTTTGAACAGAAAAATAACAAATAAAGGAATTGAAATTAATTTAAATCCTCCCAACAAAGAAAAGCAGGAAGATTTCATGGTTGAATTCTACCACATATTCAAATAATTATTACCAATACCTCTTAAACTTTCATTAAATAGAGCTAGAGGGAATACTTCCAAAGATATTTTATAAGGCCAGCATCACCCTGATATATAAGCCACACAAAGACACTGCAAGAAAAGACAACTACAGGCCAGTAACTCTGGTGAGTATCAATGCAAAAATCCTCAATAAAATATTAGCAAACCAAATTCAACAACACATTAGAAAGATTATACATCATGACCAAGTAGGACTTATCACTGGCATTCAAGTCTGGTTTAACCTATGCAAATCAATCAATGTGAAACATCACATTAACAGAATAAAAGATAAAAACCATATGTCATCTCAACTGACATGAAAAAAGCATTTGACAATATTCGTCATCCTTTCTTGATAAAAATCCTTGACAATTTAGTAAAGAAGAAAAGATCTTCAACATAATAAAGTCATTTATTAAAAAACACACATCTAACATTATAATCAATCATATCCAAATAAAAAGAAAGAAAATTATCTCTATTTGCAGATGACATGATTCTATATGTCAGAAATTAATCTAGCTAGAACTAGCTAGAACCCCAAAGATTCTACCACAAAAAAGTTAACTAAGTACAAAAATAACATAAAAATCAGTAGCATTTCTAAACACAAATAACCTAACTGAAAAAGAAATCAGGAAAACTATATGATTTATGACAGCATACAAAAATTGAGAAATAAATATAACAAAGAAGGTGAAATAATTTTATACTAAAACTATAAAACATTGATGAAAGTAATTGAAGAGACACAAATAAATGGAAAGATACCCCATGTTCATAGATGTAAAAGATTAATACTGTTAAAATGTCCATACTACCCAAAGTAATATACAGATTTAACACAATGTCAATGGCATTCTTCAAAAACAATTGTTTTAACTCCTGTAATAATATGGAAAGTCACACACACACAGACACAGAACAGCCAAGGCAATACTGAGAAGAAAAAAGCAAGTTAGAAGCATCATGCTTCCTGATTTAAAATTATATTACCAAGCTATAGTAATCAAAATCATATGCACTTGCTACAAACAGAAATAAAGATCAACTGAATAAAACAGACAGCCCAGAACTAAATCCAAACGCTTATGTCAATTAATTTTTAACAAGGGTACCAAGAAGCCACAATAAGAAATGGGTAGTTTTTCAACAAATAGTGCTGAGAAAACTGGATTTCTACAGACAAAATAATGAAATTGGACTCTTATCTTACACCATACACAAAATTCAACTCAAAATGAATAAAATACCTAAATGTAAGACCTGAAATCATAAAATCTCTAGAAGAGAACATAGGGAAAGTCTCCTCAACACTGGTCTTGGCAATTAGTTTTTGGATATGATACCAAAAGTCTAACTACAAAAATAAAAATAAGTAAGTGGTATTAAATCAAACAAAAAAAAGTTTTTATAGAAAAGGAAACCATCAGCAAAATGAAAGGCAACGTACTGACTGGCAAAAATAATTGCAATTGATAAGGGGTTAATATCCAAATTATAATGAACTGTTGCAACTCAATGGTAGAAAAACGAATAACCTGATTTTAAAATGGGGAAGGAACTTAGACATTTTTTTAAAGAAGACATAACAACTGCCAATAGGTATATGAAAATGTGTTCGACACTACTAATTATAAAGGAAATGCAAATTAAAACACCATGAGATATCACTTCACATCTGTATGAATGGCTATTATCAAAAGATAAGAGATAACAAATGTTGGCAAGGGTATGGACAAAAGGGACCCCTAGTTCACTGCTGGTAAGAATGTAGACTGGTATAGCCATTATGGAAAACAGTGTAGAGGTTCTAAAGAAATTAAAAATAGAACTACCCTATGACCCTGCAATCCCTCTACTGGGTCCATACCCAAAGGAAATAAAATTGCCACCTGGTAGATGCACTCCTATGTTCATTGCAGCATTATTCACAATAGTCAAGATACAGAAACAGCCTAAATGCCCACTGATGGGTAAAGCGAATGTGGTGTCTATACACAGTGAAATACTATCTAGCCTTTTAAAAAAGATAGCGAGAGAGAGACAGAGGGAGTGAGAGAGAGAGAGATTCTGTCATTTGCCACAACATGGATGGACTTGAAGGACACTACAGTAAGCCAGACACAGAAAAATGTTGCAGGATCTTACTCATTTGTGAAATTTTCTTTTGAAAGAAAGGTCATATACACAGAGACAGAGAATGGAACATTGGTAACCAGAGGTGGGAGAGATGGGATGGAGAAGAACTGGAGAGATGTAGATTAAAGCATACAAAATAGCAGATGTGGAAAATGAGCAAGTCTAGAGATTATGGGTACTAAAGTTAACAAAATTCATTGTATTGGGGGGTTTTGTTTAAATAACGAGATTGTAGCTGTTCTTGTCACACAAAATACACAAAATAGTAATTATGAATATGGTAGATATATTAATCAGCTTCACTATAGTAACCATTTACCATCTATATATCTATATCCCAAAACATCATGTTGTAAACCTCAAATTCCAAAAAAATATTTTAAAAAAGAGTAGGGGGCCAGGTGTGGTGGCTCACGCCTGTAATCCCAGCACTTTGGGAGGCCAGGGCGGGCAGATCACCTGAGGTCAGGAGTTCGAGACCAGTCTGACCAACATGGAGAAACCCCATCTCTACTAAAAATACAAAATTAGCTGGGGATGGTGGCATATGCCTGTAATCTGAGCTATTCAGGAGACCGAGGCAGGAGAATCGCCTGAACCCAGGAGGCAGAGGTTGCAGTGAATGGAGATAGTGCCATTGCACTCCAGCCTGGGCAACAAAGAGCAAAACTCTGTCTCAAAAAAAAAAAAAAAAAAAAAAAAGAGTAGAATTTATTTAGATTTTTAAATTCCCAAACAAAAATGTCAAATGCTTTGGCAGGGGGAGGCAGAAGGTAACTAATCTTTAAGCCTATAGAAAAGAAAAGGAAGTAAAAGAATTTAGTAAAATACACTAAAGAGGTCACTGGATCTGAGTAAAGCAAATATTCTCATCGATATTTATTTGTCTCTAATATTCAGTTAAAGAGAAAATATATTAATTGACTAAAGTCTACTTAGAGAATATTGGCAAATCTGTCTGTATCAAAAGCAATATTCTGTCTGTATCAAAAACAATCTTATTCAGAATGTTTTTCTTTCATAAAAATTTCTGCGTGGAATGACTTCTGAGTTATAATGTATAGCCATGTTTCTTAAGATATCATCACCCTTTTATATTCCTTTCCCAATTCTGCACTATAAACTGAGATCGTAAGAGTAAATTTTTGGCCAGGTGCAGTGGCTCATGCCTGTAATCCCAGCACTTTAGGAGTCTGAGGTAGGCGGATCGTGACGTCAGGAGTTCGAGACCAGTCTGGCCAACATAGTGAAACCCCATCTCTACTAAAGATACAAAAAATTAGCAGGGCACAGTGGCACGCGGCTATAATCCCAGTTACTTGGGAGGCTGAGGCAAGAGAATCAACTGAATCCGGGAGGCGGGGGTTGCAGTGAGCCAAGATTTCACTTCAGGCTGGGCAACTCTGTCTCAAGAAAAAAAAAAAAAAAGACTAAATTTTTAATTAAACATATATATATGAGTGGTGATTTCTGGAACACTGTCAAAATACCTTGGAAAATAAAAGTTGTTTTTTGTTTATTTTTGGTTTTGCCACAGAGGAAATTCAGTTTGTAGCACACTTGAAAAGACACTGATTCTAAATCCAAATTCAGAATTACCCAGCATTTTGAGAGGCCAAGGCAGGAAGATGGCTTGATCTCAGGTGTTGGATAACAACCTAGGCAACATGGAAAGACCTTATCTTTACATTTAAAAAATGAAAATTAGCCTGTGCATAGTGGCATGTACCTGTGGTACTAGCTACTCAGAAGGCCAAAGTGGGAATTGGAGGGGGATATTGCTTAAGTCCAGGAATTCCAGGCTGCAGTGAGCTATGATCACACCACTGCACTCCACCCTGAGAGACAGAGCAAGAACTGTCTCTAAAATTCAGAATCAAAATTGCAATTCTCCTTCAGAGAACTATCACCATCATTAAAAGGCAAAGTAACCTTTTTATAATAATTTTTAAGAATGTCTCACAGTTCCTCTTGTCCTCCTGAAATACTTCTTTTTATTCCTCAGACTGACTCTGAAATTAATATAGGAAATATAGACAAACAACAGACTTAAATTTTGGCTGCCATTTATAACCTGTGTGACTTTTATATAAGCCTAAATTTTCTGATCCACCTTATAGAGCCATCTGGAGCTAATCCCGGAATGCAGAGAAGTGTCATATCCAGCATTGAATCCCCAGCCCCTAACAGACATATACACAGTGCTGAATGCATGAAAGCAGTAATAACATAAAAATGAAGGCAACATGTATATTAACATTTATAGGCATTAATTAATGAAAACAATTTTTTAAAGACAATTTATATATGACAGCTAGTACACCTCATGGTAAACTATTAATTAAGTAATACTGCCTAACCCTTCCATTGCTTTTCTCATTTGCTCTCTGGTTCTTGAAATTAAGGACATTAAGCAAGGATTCTGGTGTCTGTATCTGAATGAAGCAATGAGAGACAATCGTATGTTACACTTGCCACTAGCATTAATTAATGAACAAGAACTTAAAAGATAACATGCAAATTACCTAGTTACCTAACACATTTTATGGTAATATTATGCATTATTTAAATATGCCTTCTTGTCTCCTTCCTTATCTTTCTCATTTGTCCTCTGAGTTCTGGAAATAAAGTAGTTAATCATAAATTCCTGGGTGGTTTGAATAAGGCACAGAGAGGAGGGAGCATTAGCAGGAAGTCATCAAAGAGGACTGCTAAAGGAAATGAACTCTGAGGGTCAGTTTTCATTTTGCCTGCTCAAGGGAGAAATGGACTACAGGTAAACTAAGGGTAGAAAGAGACTAAAAGACCAGATTTTTTTAAAAAGGAGGAAAATAAAATATAATGAGACCCTCCCATGAACCATCTGCTTTCACATAATGCCTCATTTAACCTTTAATGGGCCAATAAAACACTCAAATCTATTCAATTATTCCATGCTATTTAACACTTATGATATGCTCACCTCTGGCCACAGGGGGATTTCACATTTCTTATTCATTGTAACATATTCTGCATTCAAAATATCAGTCTACTTTGATTTTGAGGTGTATTAGAAAATAATATAGGTAGGATCAGCATGGAAGCCAACACAGAGAAAGAGAGGGGTACACTCTAGTTATAAAATGGAAAGGGGAGGATTTCTGAGTTCTGTTGCTTTCACTTTGGCTGAATAAGCTCCTATCAGACTCAAGCACCTCAGAAATGACAACTATAAACTCTCTGCAAAATGTTTTTAAGAGTATCTCTTAGAAGAAGTAACATTTTGGTGTGAGTTTCACATTTTTATGGCTATAGGCTGACTAGGCACATCATAGGTTGGTGGAAATTCTGATAATAAAATGGCTCTTTCTGGACAAACCAGCAGAGTTCTGGGAAAATAGTCACCATAAAGTAAGGGAGGAATTCCAGAAAGCAGAGTCCCAGCAGAGGAAACATCAAATTCTGTGTAAAAACTTGCCCCAGTTCTCTAAATGACCCGTGCACCATACAAGCACAATCCAGCTAAATACCAATACATATATATGCAGGCATCCCTTGATATCTATAAGGGATGGATTCCAGGACTCCCATGGATACCCAAATCCACAGATATTTATATAAGTCCCTTATATAAAATAGCATATTATTTCCACAGAACCTAAACTCATTTTCTCATATACTTTGAATCATCTCTAGGTTACTTATAATACCTACTACCATGTAAATGCTATGTAAATAGCTGTTATGCTGTATTTTTAAATTCATATTATATTGTTATTTTTATTGGCTTTTTCCTAAATATTTTTGACCCAAATTTGTCGAATCCAAGTTATTGAAATCCATCAATATGGAGGGCTGACTGTAAAAACATAAATATAGATATGTAGATAGAGATCCTGAACTGAGATATGTACTGCTAACAAAAAGATCAAGTTTGTAGTTTGAGTTTTGCTCCTAAAGCAAAAACATCAAAACTATTCAAGGAATTTAATGGTATTCAGAGCCTCTACAATATTGTTCTAGGACAATCAGGTTTGCCTGTCATGTAGGTAACAGACCAATGCACCAAAACACTGGGAGTTACAACAGAGAAATTTTAAGGGAATTTTGGCTAGGAGCGGGCTGAGGAGCTCATTGTTTAGTATGTGTGGAATGAAATCTTTAATAAAGATGTAAAAACTGCATTTGGGGGCTGAGTTAGTTCCTCACAGAGGGTCTTCACACTGGCTGGCATCAGTGGACCCATTGGAATGCAGGATCTGGAAAATATCTCAAAATGGAAAACTTGAAATTTCTTAAAATTAAAGATGTTATCTGTAGAAGTTAGGACCTTATGATAGGAGCTACGTGATTTTTAAGTAGTAATCAGCTGTAAGGAAGTGGGCCGTAGGGCGGTCTGGTTAATGCTTTGCCATGTTTCTACTTAAAGCTTATGCTTTTGTTAAACCTAGCAATTTAGTTTTGTCAATTTTATTAGGATGGCTTCAATATCACATTCACAATGTCTCGGATACCATGTTTTTTCTCTAATAAAGGCAGGAATATGTGTGGATCCTAAATCTGTAATGTTCCCATTCATGTTACTTTGCTGTTTCTTCTCTGGTTCCTCAATTAAAGTAAAAATTTTAAACCAAAGGTTCATGAAAGTTATTTGAGAAATTCAAGTCTATTTATAAACAGTCAAGAATAGAATGGAAACTCCAAGAAATTGGATAGGTACTCAGTACCCTGAAGCCTATAAGAAAGAAGACAAAGTAAGTGCTAGGGGCTGACGAAGGAATGTGAAACAGGCCTGACTGAGAATTTATCAGCAAGAGATTTACAACTATTATCCCCAGTGCCAAAGTGAGCTTTCTAAAGCACCAATCCAAAAACATCAGTTTCTTTCTTATAAGTGTTAGTAGATTCTATTGTTCACTGCAGTGGTTCAAAAACTTTTCCTCACAGGAGAATACTCATTTTCCAAATAAAATATTATGTAGAACCTCAGGGAATATAAAACAGACAAAAGTAGGACCAGATAGGAAGTTTGGAGTATCACAGATCTGACTTCTCAGAATTTGCTCATGTATGTGATAGTTCTGATTCAGCCTCCGGAACTCCAGAGAACGAAAGGTCATCACCTCAAATCTATAGAGGTATTGACTTACATTAGCATCTGAAGCCTTGACAATTTGGCTCCAAACTACCTTTCCAATCTTCTCTGTCACTACCCCAACAATACAACCCAAGTTCCAACCATTCCAAATTCTCAGTAGTATTCCACATCTTGGCACTGTTTCATCTGTCTAGAATATTCTTACTTACAAGATCAGTAGGAGAATTGCTTTTCCTAGGTTATCCAAGTAGAAGTGCCTTTCCCTTCCTCGGACTACCCCTTTGAGGGATTTATATATGTTCCCCTATAAAAACATTTAACATACGCCATTGCAATTGTGACCCACCTAAGGCTGTGACCCACTTAAGTTACCCTCATCCTATGGCCAGTCTCAGCATGATGATGCTGCAAAAGAAACTGAATCCATAACCAAATGTCTTAAAGAATATTGTATATCTTTATTGAGATTATCAAGACACACTGAGGTAGGGTCACATAAAACCAGTATCAAAGCTTTCCCAAAATTCCATGTAGGTAATTTTTCCTTTTTCTCTAATCCGATTTTTACCGTATCAATGTAAGTATTTGTCCTCCTATCTTCAAAATCTCCAGCATGCACTGAGTTCTTTCTCACTATCTTATTTCTTTTCTAGAGATGGTTCAAGCCCTTTCATATGGCAATCAGCTTATTTAAATTACTATAAATCCAACCATTATTCTGCTTAGCCCAACAAAGATCCAATAAAGAGTCCAGCTTAGAAGGTAGGAGAGATGAAAAAGCCATAAATAAGTATTCTTTAATATTTTTGTCTCCAATATATGTGTCAATCTGTATTCCACAAGACTGCTCCTTCACCATGTCTTCGTTGTCGCTTCCAGGTTGTTTTATATGTTTTTATATCACCAATATTTAGCACAACACCTGAGACAAAAATAGGTATTGAGTAAATCCTGGTTGACTGAATAAGTAAATGAGTAACAAATGACTGAGTGAATGAATGGAATCCTCAGACTCCATAGAAAATTCATGTAATTGCAAAAACCTAACTTCTTACAACAGTAAACTCATTATCACTGTGTTCTCAGAGAACTATACTATCAAGTTATTTAGAAATAAAGTAATTTTTTTAATCATTTCACAGTAATGTTTTTCACTCAAAGACAACATTGCTCATCTACTGAAACACAAGGCAGGCCATATTTCCCCATCATCTGGGTTTTCTGCACAGAGTCTCACATTGCCTTAGACACTTCTGCACAAAAGATGACTTGCCAGTTTGTAGCCAAAAGGAAATCATCCCTAGGAAAAGTAGCTTCATTTTTCCATTTCTTCTGCCTCTATTACATATATACAGGCTAGGTATATAACACCTTACGGTGTTCCCCATTTACTTCTACGTGATCAAATTCTACTTCATTCTGAATTATTTACTGTTGAAGTCATATAGCACTCTGATTTTTAGCAAGATGCTTTCTACTTGATCTTCCTAAGAATGGCGTAGATAGAGGATAAAATATTAAGTTAGTAAAAGGGTACTTCCTCTTAGATTACAAAATTTATCCTCCAAGGATTAAACTAAACTCTATTAGCCATAAGAAGAAAGGTGGTTTGGATGAGAATCCTTCTATCCATAAGTTTCTGTTCCTCTTTTCCTTAACTCTGCCATGAAGAGAAAAAGAACTCAGTCCTGGATTTCCCTCTTTCTTTTAAATATTAGGAAGAGAAAAATGAGAATTTCAGGAATTCATGGAATCATCAACCCTCATATTTATTTTGGAAACTCTGAGTGAGAACTAGCCCTATATTCAGAGTAAAATTATTTTTAAAATAAATAAAGAAGCATTCACATTCTTTCTGAGAAGCATTTTTGACACAGTATACTCTTCACTGCTGCCTTCACATCTTTGTTCCTCAAACTATAGATGAGAGGATTAAGCAACGGTGTCACCACTCCATAGAAGAGGGAGATGATTTTGTCTGTGACTTGTTCTTTGTCTGCACCAGAAGAGTCTTTAGCCTTGGGCTTTGCATACATGAAAAGGATGGTTCCGTAGAATATAATCACCACCGTTAGGTGGGCCGAGCAGGTGGAGAAGGCTTTGCGCTTTCCTTCTGCGGAAGGAATTCTCAGAATGGTGGAGAGAATAAAAACATACGAAACAAAAATAAAAAGTACTGGCCCTACAAGAAAAATCATATTAGCAACAACCATGCTAATAATATTTATGGAGATATTAGCACAGGCCAATTTTAAGACAGCCAAGATTTCACAAGTAAAATGATTAATGACGTTATCCCCACAGAAAGGAAGCCTCATTGCAAGGGATGTTTGCAACACAGAATTGATGCCTCCTGCAATCCAGGACCCAGCAGCCATGGACACATACGCAGATTTGTTCATGATAATAGGGTATCGTAGAGGGCTACAGATGGCCACATAGCGGTCAAATGCCATCATACTTAGAAGGACACACTCTGTTGCTCCCATGGCAAAAGAGAGGAACATTTGCACTCCACATCCAGAGAAGGAAATAGTTTTCTTTGAAGTTAAGAAGCTGCTGAGAAATAGTGGGATAGATGAACTAGTATAGCAGATGTCCAAGACTGATAAGTTACTGAGGAAAAAGTACATGGGAGTGTGCAAGTGTGTGTCATAAACACTCACAATGATGATGACTCCATTTCCCAATAGGATCACCAAATACATACACAGGACCAGCACAAAGTAAATGGCCTCTAGCTCTGGGTAGCCAGAAAGCCCCAGCAGGACAAATTCTGTCACAAAAGACTGATTAGACTTTCCCATGCTAATATTTTCTTTGACCAAGAGAAATTCTGTAGTGGCTGGAATGTATGTGGATCTTTTATACCAATGTCTGTAAGAATCATTTGCGTTCTCGAATGGCTTCCCTTATGAGTAATAAAGACCTGTAATTGGGTACACAAATAGCATAAGAATATGTTACGGCCCTCTAAGTTAAGATCAGTTAGACTTCCAGACTTCATGAAGGAGTCCTCAGCTCTCAAAAAGAATATTCTTGTTAGAGAATAGATTAAGAACACATGCAACTGAGCTAGAATTATGAATCTTTTGCATTATGAATTTAAAATTATTTTAATACGTTACCATCATATTTTGACCAAATAATCCAGAACAAATAGAAAATGTATGACATATTACTAGCCAACAGATATCTGACCCTTTTTACCAATATTATTATCTGTAACCAAATAGTTTTCTTCACACTACGTTATACCTAACAAAATTGCTGTTCTTCAGTTACTAAAACAAAGCTGTATGTGAAAGTTCCGCTTCAATGGTAACTTAATCTTAATTTCAGAAGAGTCCTGCAGGCTAAAAGAATAAATAGAAAAGATTTTTTTTTTAGGAAAAAGAACTTTTGGTTATTCCTAATTTAGGGGAAATATGAATACCTGAAATATTCCAAGAATATTGACTAGAGAAGAAGTATTACTTATAAAATAATAAAGGAAAAAATTGAGATAAAATTATTCTTGTTTGTCTTTTTCAATACAGATTAAGAAATCTTTCTAGGTCACCCTATTGTTCTGCCTGACATACACAATGAATAAAAAGTTGACCTCAGAAAAACTCTAGTGTACATTTCTTAGTCTATAATCAAATCATAAATAAATGTATAAATTAAAGAATTTCAGTAACAAGGGATTTGCTCTTTTACCTTTAGAGGTAAATATGAGAAAATACATATTGTCTTCTTCCTGCACAAAAGTCAGCTTTCTCTGTTCTAACAGCTGTTCTGCTGATCTTCCTCTCACTGCATATTCAGAAATACCCATGGTAATGAGAGGAAGGTCACTCAAAAAGTTCTTAAACACAGCAATTTGCTATAATTATTTGTATCCCCATTTGATATAATATGGAGTATTTCTATATTTAAATGCCAAAAGCAGAAGTCCTACATTTTTAATCAAATTGCTAGCCTCATAAGTTCCATCTCAATCATTTCACAAAGATAACTAAAAGAACTCCTTCTCAGTTCTCATTAAAATCAAGTAGCTGCCATTGCTATTGTAAAAGCCAACTAATCATTGGCAAAATAGAAACTAGTTCTAGTAACAATGAAAGCTGGGGCTCTTTGCAGTCTTTTCACTAGCAGAGGATTCTTTAAAAGACCAGTCAATGAAGCATCAAAGCAACTTAAAGTGTTTGCTGCTTTGAGGATGCTTCAAATCCCAAAAGTAATTTAAACCTCACAATGTGGATTGGACAGAATTTTAAAACTTTCTAGTACTTTTGGGATGAAGTCCCTCAGAAGCAATTAAAACAAAGTTGCTAATACAATTTAATTAAAGTTTAACTCATAAAACAGTAACATGTCATAGCTTTACATTCTCTGGGAGGAGCCAGTTTAGGAATGCTACCGAGGTAAAATGGCCAAGACCTGGAAATTAGCATTCACTAAATCGGATGGAGACATGTGGCAATAATCTGTGACACTTAATTCAAAATGATGCTTTGTTGTTCTTAATAAATGAACTGTTAGTCACATTTATTTTGACCATTAATCCTGGAGTCTTAGCATCCATAAGCTTCATACTGGTCTCATTGGCCCCTCTTAACAGTCATAATCATATGCACGGTCATTTTAATTTTGTTCATTCATACCCTCTGTTCAAATATATATGCGATATCCCAACCTCATTCAACCTGCCCTTTAGTTATGTCCACACTAGCATGGCACAACATGAGTCCGACCACAAAACAATTTCCTTGAGTGAGCAAGCCTTACTTTACAACAGGAAAAGAAATTCTGACTTGAATTATTTATAACACTTATCATAACTATCTTTTGAAATGGATATCAACCCTTAAAGAACTCAGTTACTTTACATAAATATGACAAAATAATCTTTCAGCATGGAAACAAGTGGAACCACCATGTGTAATGTTAAAAAGAAGGGAATAAAATTAGACAACAGTGCTCTTTTTTGTCAGTGGACAATATTTTTAAAAAGTTACTGAGCCTGAGATGTAACATAATCCTGAAGAATGGGTAAACTATGCCATGAAAAAATGGTATCATATACTTCCACAAATCAAATTTGAAATAAAAAATTCTCAGAGTTGTTAACTTTATGCAAGAATATATTCAATATACTGGTTTGAAAGGCAGATGTTGGGCATGTTTTCTCACTAATGAATATTCAGTGGACGAAAGAATTCAACAGGTTGAAAGTGACACTGTAGAAGCTATACTATAAAGCAAATAGAGGATAGACTGTAACTGTAAAATAATTTATAAGCAAACTCTGCAAAACAAAACAAAAATGTCGAGGAAAGCCAAATCATTAGAGAAATATAATTAATGAGGTATGTAATATCGATGCTTATAATTTATTTAATTTTTTTTGAGACAGGGTCTCATGTTGTCGCCCAGGCCGGGCTGCAGTGGCACAACCACAGCTCACTGCAGCCTCGACCTCCCAGGCTCAAGTGCTCCTGCCACTTCTCTTCCTCTCAAGTAACTGGGACTACAGACATGAACCACCATGCCCTGGTAATTTGTGTATTTTTTTGTAGAGGGGTGGTGTCACCATGTTTCTCAGGCTCATCTCAAACTCCTGGGCTCTAGCAACCCTCCCGCCTCAGTCTCCCAAAGTGCTGGGATTATAAGCATGAGCCACTGCCACACCCAATCAGATGCTTATAATTTATTACAAACAACAAATACATTGTGTAAGCATTATCCATGCAATATTTTTATTTTATCACAGCACACTTATGCAAGGAAATTAAAAATAATTCAAAGTTAATTGTGTCATGTATTTTTGTTTGCTAATATGGTAACTCTAACTTCCTGTGACCAAGACTCACATGGAATTCAGTCTAAGCCTGATTACCCCAACTAGCATCACCATCAGTTTCAACCACTCGCAGGCACTGGAGAGAGTATGAGACCCAGATCTCTGGGCATTGCTACTCATAATGATACTCCCAGACAGTACTATTTTCAGAACTTTCAAATGAGAAACAGAGAATATTCAGTCTTTGTTTGGGCTGCTATAACAAAATACCAAATACTGAGTGGTTTATAAACAACAGAAATTTGTTTCTCACATCTCACAGTCCTGGAGACTGAGAAGCCCAAGTTCAAGACACCAGCAGATTCAGTATCTGCACAGGTCCTATTCCTCATAGACATCTGTTTCCAATGAACCTCTCATGAAGGAAGGGGTGAGGAATCTTCTGGGATGTCTTTTATAAGGGCAGTATTCCCATTCATAAGGGCTGTACTCTTATGACCCAATCCCCTTCCAAAGGCTTCACTTCCTAATACCATCACCTGGGGATTAGGATTTCAGCATATAAATGGGAGGGGGGACATAAACATTCTGTCAATTGCACAGTATATTTTGCTAAGCCATTCTAGTGGATACAGAATTATATTACTTGTTGTCTCAGATGTACCAAGACACCACAAAAATATCACCTATAGCTGCAACCCTCCATCCCTCTCCATAATAGTAATTTCAGGAAAGTGTAACTTACCAATAATGACCCAAGAAGAAATACAAAAATATGAATAGCCTCATATCTACTTTTTTTAACTTTTCATTTGAGATTCAGAGCAAGTTGCAAAATAGTTTAGCGATGTCCTGTATATCCTTCATCTAGTTTCTCCCAGTGGTTACTTCTTCCATAACTATAGTATGATATGAGACCCAGAGAACTGACATTAGTATAATGTGTGAATAGTTTTATACCATTTTATCACATGTACAGATTTGTGTAACCACAACCCCAAACAAAATACAGAACTGTATCATCATAACAAATATCTCACTTGTGCTACTCCTTCTCTCTCCTGAATCCCTAAGCCCTGGAACCACTAATCTGTTTTCCATTTCTATAATTTTGTCATTTCAAGAATGTTCTATGAATGGGATCATGGAGTAGTGATGTTTTGAGATTGTCTTTTTTTTACTCATAAAATTCCCTTTATATCCACCCAAGTTATTTTATCAACAGTTTGTTACTTTTATTTTCTAAATAGTATTTCATGTCATAAATATATCACGGCTTGTTAACAATTCACCTATTGAAGGATATCTTTGTTGTTTCCAGGTTTTGGCTATTACAATTAAAGCTGCTATGAACATTCATGTTCAGCACTTTTTGTGGATATAAAATTTTGTTTCTCTGAAATAAATGCCTAGGAACCCATTGCTGGGTCATACGGTAGTAAATGTTTAAATTCTTAAGAAACTTTGGAACTATTTTCCAGATCAGCTGTTATATTCCCAACAATTTATGAGAGATGCATTTTCCCTGCATTCTCACCAGCATTGAGCATTGTCGTTATTTTTTACTTTAGCCATGCTAATAATAGATGCATGGTGATATCTCACAGTGATCTTAATCTCCATCTTCCTAGCAGCTAGTGAGTTGAACATATTTTCATGTGCTTATTTGACATCCATATCTTCTCTTCAGTAAAATGTCTTTTCATATCTTTTGCTCATTTTCTAATTAGATTATTTGCAGGGTTTTTTTAATGTTGAGTTTTGAGAGTTTTTTAAATATTCCAGCTATGAATCTTTTGTCAGATATATGATTTTAAAATGTTTCCATCCAGTCTGTATATTGTCCTTTCATTCTGTTAACAGAGTCTTTTGAAAGCTTTTAATCTTGAAGAAGTTCAGTTTGTAAATTTTTCTCATTTATAGATTATGTTTTTTGGTGTCATGTCTTTAAGATGTATCACTAAGCCTAGGTACTGAAGATTCCCTCCTGGATTATATTAGTTGATTTTTCAAACATTTCAATCTGCCTTGCATCTGGAATAAACTCCATTAAGTTATGAATAATGTTTTAAATATTGTAGAAGTTAGTTCGTTAATATTTTGTTAGAGGTTTTCGCATCTATCTTTATGAAGGATATTAGTCTTCATATTTATGAAGGATAAAATTTTCATCTTTTTTGCTAGCTTTGATTTTCTTCAGCAGAGTCATATTAGCTCATAAAATGAGTTGGGAAATGTTTCCCCTTCTTTTATTTTCTGTAAAAGATTATGTAGAATTGTTGTTAAACTTTTTAAATTTTGGTAGAATTCTCTAGTAAACCCATCTGGGCCTGGATATTTATTTTTTGAGAGATTTTCAAATATGAATTCAATTTAATATTTATAGGGATATTCAAATTGTCGATCTCATAGATGATCTACAGTTTTTAGCTCTAAATTCTGAAATTAGAATAGAGAGAAACATCTCTAATCATGCAAGCTCCTATTTTAAGAACTAAAGAAAAACAAATAAGTAGTTTGTGATTTTCAGGGAATTGGTTCATTCATCTAAGATATCAAATGTGTGTCTTGTTTTTGTATTCCCTTATAATACAACCCTTTCGGTGTCTGTAGGCTCTATAGAAGTATAGCATTTACGATACCGATCATTTATTTCTGTTTTTTCTTTATTAATACTAAAGTCTTGTGAATTTTATTAACTTTTCAAAGATCAGTCTTTTCGTTTGGTTGATTTTTCTCTATTGTTTTTCTCTTTTCAAATTATTTTACTTTCTACTTCTACCTTTATTACTTTCTTTCTTCTGCATGTTGGTGTTTAATTTGTTCTTCACTATTTACTTCTTAAAATAGAAGCTTACATGATTAATTTGAGATGTTTCTCTCTATTCTAAGAATTTAGAGCTAAAAACGTCCCTCTCAGCACTGCTTTAGCTGTGTCCCACAAATCTTAATATATTTTTATTATCATTTGGTTCAATTTTTTTATCATTTTCCTTTAGATTTTCTCTTTATCCAAAGATTATTTAGAAGTGTGTTTTTACTTCAAAATATTTGCAAATTTTTATGTTATGTTTCTGCTATTGATTTCTAGTTTTAGTCTACTCTTAGAACTAGAGCAAAAAAAAAAGCTCAGTGATCTTTAAAAACTATGTGTCCTCACTATTATGCCAGTGATTTAGAAATACTGGAATCCAGCACCTTTTCACAAGTATTTGTTATCTGCTTCAGGAATAACAGATATGTCCTAAGAAAAAAATGCTTGAGGCCGGGTGTGGCGGCTCATGCCTGTAATCCCAGCACTTTGGGAGGCCAAGGCGGGCGGATTGCCTGAACTCAGGAGTTCAAGACCAGCCTGGGCAACACGGTGAAACCCTGTCTCTACTAAATGCAAAAAATTAGACTGGCATGGTGACATGCGTCTGTAGTCCCAGCTTCTAGAGGGACTGAGGCAGGAGAATTGCTTGAACCCAGGAGGCAGAGGTTGCAGTGAGCTGAGATCACACCATTGCACTTTATCCTGGGTGACAGAGAGAGACTATCTCCAAAAAAAAAATGAAAAAGATGCTTAAAGCATCTTTACCTATCCAATGAAATGTTTGGTGATAAAAGAAAATCTCTTTAGACAAACCTTCAGAACATAATTATCAATCAAAGCACACTGCCTTGCTATTATCAACCAAAGCATACTGTTTCCAAGCATAATAATCTTGACTCCAATTATTTGTCAGATTTTGCATACAATTTACTGGATGCCAATATCATTTTCTTCTAAGATACAGAAGTTTCTAACCTACCAAATAATGTTTAAAGATAAATTAACACAACAGTCAAGTCTCATGGAAGTAAAAGCATCTAATTCATCACCTCATGCTTAAGTATCCTCTGAAACATCCATAACAGGCTGTTATCGACCTTTCTTGCACACCTCTAGTAATGGAAAGCTCATATCTCATGAGGAAATCTAGTTGTAACTGTCAAAAACTGCTTGTATGAATCCAAAGTTTGTTCTTTTTGTGTGTATATTTTCCACTTTTTGTTTTTAGTTGTATTCTTTGAAACAATTACCACTTGAATTTATTTTTAGAACTAAAATTAGCATTACAGTTTGTATTTTAGAGTAGATTTTTCTTATAATTAGCAAAGATCTTTTCATTCATTCATTGAACAAATATATATGAACCTACACCCTTCTGGGTAATGTTAAACAACATGAGCGCTGGTGTTTTAGATGGAATCTGAACCCAGATCTTTTTCATTCTAAAAGCCATTCCTTATTTTTCGTTTTCTGCTACTATCCAGATTCTTTTCAACTTGGAGATTATGGTCATCTATTTGGTTTCACAGTATCTAAACTTTTTTAATTCTATGCAGTCTGCTACCTCTTCCAAATTAATCTTCCTAATTCATGGTGTTCATCATCACCAACAATTCAAAAACTTACCTTGGCTTTCCAACTAAGACGTAAACACTTTGACCTGATACTAATGTCCCTCCAAAAAACAACTACCATCTAAGAGTCCAGATTATCTCCTTGGGCAATCTCGTTCACTCTATGGTTTCAATGCATCATCAATAAACTGGTGAATCCAAATCTATAGGCCTCATCCCAGATGTCTCTCCTGGGCATTTTATGGTAGCCTCTTATCTAAATGCAGTAAGTAAAACACATGCCTTTCACTAACTATGTTAACTTATACTACATTATCTTCCTGTTACTTTCCCATTATGAAAAGCAATGTTACCCCCTGTTCCTTTAATTTCCAAAATGCTTAAACTGATCTGCATAGTTGTCTAAGATCTAGATCTTAAATAATGTTTTAGCTTCTTATTTCACAAAATTTCAGCTCTTCCTACTGTTCTTTATCCTATGATAGACCAAAACAAAGCTGCTTTTAATTCTTAGAATATACCACCTTTTTCCACCACCACCCCTATCTAGAAAAGGAAGAGCAATGGAGAATTTTTGAGGGAGAAAGAATAGCATAGCATGTGCAAAGGGTAGGGAGCACTTTCTTTTCTTGTTTTATTGCTATTATCCTTTTCCCAGAATATCTTGAAGATGTCATTCTTGACCCCCTAGTCTGGGTTAGGCAACCTTCCTGTGTGATCTGATAACATCCTGTACCTCCTTTAATACAGCACTTACCACACATGATTGCAATTACCTGTTAATTATCTGTTCCCACAAAACGGCAAGCACCTTAAGAATAAGCCACCATCTCTCTCTTGTTAATCATTGTGATTCCAGCATTGACTCAAGTGCCTGACATATTTTTAACCACTCAGAATGTAAGTGTTATATTGTTCACTTCCCTTTCAATTCCTAACTGATTAATGGTACCATCAAATCTGTTTAAACTATCAAAACTTATAAAGTTGGCCTCCTAGAAAAATGCTCAACTTCAGTAGTCATCAGGGAAATAAAAAATAAAATATTATGCTACCACTCCCACCATAACAGCTAAAATGAAAAACAGAGATAATATCAAGTGTTTCCAAAGATGTAAAGCAAGTTAAATTCTTACATACTGCTGGTGGGAGTGTAAATTGGTACCAATACTTTATAGAACTGGGGTCATGTATAAAGCTAAGTATTTACATACTTTATAACTCAGAATTTTTCTGAACTATATATTCAATAGAGTGATTGTATACAAATGTACACCAAAAGATGCATATAAGGATGTTAATAAAAGCACTATTCATACCATATGCAAACACTACAAAAATATAAATGTTTATCACAAGTAGAATAATGGAATATTTAGCATGGAGAATAAAGAAGGTACAACTTCAAACAATACGATATTGGTTAAAGGTATACATAAGACATGATAGTTGAAACACATAAAATTAATATGTAGTATTAAAATACTATATATCTATTAACTCTGAGGAGCTTTGGGGGTGCTTTCTCTGTTTTTCATCTGAGTCCCATAAAGCATTCAATATACTATAGCACTTATAATTTGAGCATTTTCAACAAATAACTAGACAGAGAACCCACTAAATACAGATCCCAATGCATTGCCTAAGATTTCAATAAATGTCTTCCATAATTAACATTGTGTTATTATTACATTATTACATAAGCTGAAATTTATATGGCTCATTCTCTAAAAAAAAGAAAAAAAAAAACAGTCCAGGAACCAAAATAATTTTCAACCTCTACTTAACTTCCTTAAAAACCATGGAAGGAATCCAAGTATTTATTACCACAGTAACACTTGTAAAAATTCCTTTTTCTTTTATCCACTGGCATTGTAGCACCCAGCTGTTTTGGAGCCTCTCTCCATTTTCCAGCTTTGCTTTTTCTTTCTCCCTCTCTCTTGCTTCATTTCATATTCTAGTATTATTTTGACATCAATATCTTTTATCAGGAAAAATAAAATCTATCCTCCTTGGAGCAGGAGTTCAGGGGATGGTAAGTTTTAAAAGAAGGAAAAAAACAGACTTTAAGTATTGAGGATCATGTTAGTGAGCTAGGATATATATTGATTTTATCTCACATTTTAAATTCTTTTGGAGATTATAAAGATCAATAATTGGAAATTCCTGCTTTTTTGAGAGGTGGATTATGAAAAGAGTTGAACATTAATATTCCCAAATCAAGGATTTTTTCTGTCACAGTATTACTAAACTCAAATGCCACATCTTCTGGGAAGCCTTTACTAAAATCTTCCAGGAAGAAAAAACTCCTACCTAAATATTCAGTGTATCAATATGCTTTTTCGTGTCTCTTTTATAATTTGTATTATATATTGTACACTATTTATTCAGAGGGATTTAGTTGAAAGCACACATTTTAGAAATCAGGAAGAGATAGATAAAAATCCCAACTCTGTAGTTCACCAGGAGCATAAAATTTAAAGTCTTAAAGTGGAGTCCTCAGGAAATAGATGTTCATTATAGTTCTTTGTTGAATGAATGAAGGCGTGATTGCCTTTCACTCACTGAAGCTAAGCAAGCTTAGTTACCATTACTGCAATAAGCCTTACCAATCACTGCTGCCTCTGCACCTTTGTTCATGCCATTCTCTCTATCTAAAATCAAAATCTGTCTAATCCATCAAAATCCAAGTCCCTCCTCAAAAGCCTCCTCTGCCTTAAAGCTCCTACTGTATCATTTTAACTAAATTGCATGAATTTAGCAATCTTTCATAATATTTATAATACGAAGATTTATTATCTATTTGTGTGTTGTTTGTATATCCTGCTTTATTGAAAGGTCATTAGAAGCAGAGTTACTGGTCTTTATACTCTCCACAATCAACACATTGATACTGTGGATAACTGCGATTTGCCTTTTTTCATGATGTGTATTCAACTTTTTTAAACAGGCATTTTTCTTTCGAAGGACGTGTCTTGTATGATGTTGTTACAGGGAATACACACCACTAGCAATAAGCCTGGTTGAGAAAGCATTCTCTTCAATAGTGCTTCAGGCCAGGTGTGGTGGCTCACGTGTGTAATCCCAACACTTTGAGAGGCCACGGCAGGCAGATCACTTGATGTCAGGAGTTTGAGACCAGCCTGGCCAACATGGTGAAACCCCATCTCTAAACACACAAAAAATTAACTGGGCATGGCAGTGTGTGCCTGTAGTCCCAGCTACTCAGGAGACTGAAGCATAAGAATCGCTTGAGCCCAGGAGGTGGAGATTGCAGTGAGCCAATATTGCCTATTGCATTCCAGCCTGGGTGACACAGCGAGACTCTGTTTATTTAAAAATAAAAAAGTGTTTCAGTGTTGTTCAGTTGGGTTTGTCTCACCTGGGTGTAACAACCGTGACTATAATAGGTCAGAGAGAGTCTATCTAATTGAATTACACACAGATAATAATCCCTGAGCTAGTGTCTTAAGGTCATTATCTAACAAGAAGAAATATTAATCTATAAACCAGTAATTCCTACATATGTATCTCCATCTCTGACTTCCCTAACATCCAGATTCATATATCGAACTTCCTACTACACATTTCCCCTTAGATAAAGTGTGTCAAGACAAAGAGTTGAATGTAGAACTGCTGATTCTGTCCTTATTTGGTTTCATCTGCCCTATCTCAGGAAATGTACCACCACTTATACAAATCCAATGCACCAGAAAAATTCTGTCAGTTTGACCCAAATTTTATATTGAACCTGAACACTTCAGTTGCTACCACTCCAGTCCAAGGTATCATCCCATCTACACTACTGAAATGGCTTTCAAAATCATCTCCCTGCTTTCATTCTTGTTCTGCTACAAGTCATTCTCCAGTAGCTTAGCTAAGGTGGTTTTTTTTGGTGGGGGAGGGGAATTCTTTTTTTTTTTTTTTGAGATGGAGTCTCACACTATCATCCGGGCTGGAGTGCAGTAACGTGATCTCAGCTCACTGCAACCTCTGCCTCCCAGGCTCAAGCCAGTCTCCTTGCCTCAGTCTCCTGAGGAGCTAGGATTACAGGCACCCGCCACCACACCCAGCTAATTTTTTGTATTTTTAATAGAGACAGGGTTTCACTATGTTGGTCAGGCTGGTCTCGAACTTCTGACCTTGTGATCCACCCACCTTGGTCTCCCAAAGTGCTGGGGTTACAGACATGAACCACCACGCCTGGTCATGTTATTTTAAAAATGTAAACCATATGATGTCATGCTTTTACTAAAAACCATCTAAATATTAAATATTACCATTATAAGTAAAATCCACTCCTTACCATGGCCTACAAGGGTCTCCATAATCTGACCCCACCTACGTCTCCAATGTCATCTCCTACCTCCTTCCCATGCTCACTACAGTCTACATCTGTTGTCTTCTTGCTGTTTCTCAGACATACCCAAGCCTTTGTTTTGCTGTTCCCTCTACCTGGCACAGTCTTTTCTGGTCTCCGAGGTTTCTCTCTCCTTTAACTCAAGTCTTGGTAAAGAACTCATCATACTTTGTTTTCCTTCATAGCACTCACATTTCCCAAAATTGCATTATATATTCATTGTTTTATGAGCTTATTGTCTAATCTCTCCACAGGAATGTAAGCTCCACAAAGGTGAAGACTTTTTCTTATTATTGTTAAGCAATGTTAAACAAATATTATGTACTCTATAAACATTTGTTGAATTGAGAATGACTGAACACATACATTGCAGGACAGCCCTATAACTTGTATACTTTGGAATATATATATAGCAAAATACATACACACACATTTTGGCATTCACTATAAGTTTCTGTTTTTTTCTGATTTGATTACTGACAGGAACCCTAAGGTAGTAATTAAAGGACTACTTTTTTTTTTTTTTGAGGCGGAGTCTTGCTCTGTCACCCAGGCTGGAGTGCAATGGCACGATCACGGCTCACTGCAACCTCCACCCCCCACCCCCCACCCCGGGTTCAGGTGATTCTCCTGCCTCAGCCTCCTGAGTGGCTGGGATTACAGGCACATGCTACCACACCCAGCCTAAAGGACTACTCTTTATACATTTTAGTCTATTTACCTTTCCTCCAGGTTCCACTGATCCTTCTGTTTTCATATGAGTTGCTTGTTATATTTGGTATGTGATGGACTTGGTTACTCCTGGTTTTAGGACTGACTTATTTCACTTTAAAGATAAGTTTAGAATGTCTTGCAAAATGCTGGCTACTTGTTACTCAGTATTCCCTCACTCTTGCTCTCTCTGTCTCCCCGCTGCAATAAAGCTCTTTTTATTCCCCAAATCTAAATTCTTGGACTCCTGTCAGTCTACTTGCAAGAATTCATAGGTTTGGTTGTCTGTTTTTTGGTGATAGGGAAGGTAATAATATTTACTGCTGGAAACAGTCACATCTCAATTGGAGTACAAGCTGAAAATCAGTTTCTAACTAACTTCACACTGACATACTACATTCTGTGTTACATCATTTGACATTCTCCCTAAAATTCAGGTGCACATTTATTTACTAATGCAATAACCGATGGAATGTAAGACACACCATACTTGCAAAACAAGAAGTTAAAACCATTTTACCATACTGTCTAGTGCCAAGATTTTCCCAGGGGATTCAAGCAAGACACTTTAAATATGACATACTGGTAAAAATTCTTGACTTGTGACTATAGCTATTTCTGACAACAATATTATAAAGGCTAAACTCTATATAAGAAACATTTTAAGCCAGGCACAGTTGCTCACACCTGTAAACCCAGCACTTTGGGAGGCAGAGGTGGGCGGATTACTTGAGGTGTCAGGAGTTCGAGACCAGCCTAGCCAACATAACAAAACCCCAACTCTACTAAAAATTCAACAATTAGCTAAGCATGGTGGCAGGCCCTGTAATCCCAGCTACTTGGGAGGCTGAGGCAGAGAGTTGCCCGAACCCGGGAGGTGGAGGTTGCAGTGAGCCAAGATCATGCCACTGTACTCCAGCCTGGGTGACTGAGTGAGACTATGTTTCAAAAAACAAAAAACAAAACAAACAAACAAACAAAAAACAGTTTAGGTTGGGCGCAGTGGCTCACGCCTGTAATCCCAGCATTTTGGGAGGCCAAGACAGGCAGATTATGAGGTCAGGATATTAATACAATCCTGGCTAACACAGTGAAACCCCATCTCTACTAAAAGTACAAAAAATTAGCTGGGTGTAGTGGTGCCCCATGCCTGTAATCCCAGCTACTCAGGAGGCTGAGGCAGGAGAATCGCTTGAACCCAGGAGGCAGAGGTTGCAGTGAGCTGAGATCACACCGCTGCACTCCAGCCTGGGCGACAGAGCGAGACTCTGTCTCAAAAAAACAAACAACCAACAACAACAACAACAACAGTTTAAATATCTTATTATAAAAAGAAATAAGTAAATAATACTCAGTCTTTGAAATACCAACATAGATGACTGGGTAACTCTCATAGACATATAAATGAAAATAGACAAATATGTCATTGAGGAAGAAGCTAGTTTATGTTTTCTTCTTTTGAGAAAATGAGCATATATCCAGGTATACAAATAAAAACACTTTTTAAATAATTTCAGAAAAATTTGAGAGAGCAAACACACCTGGATTCAGACTGGGAAAATGCTTGTGGATTAAGAGACATGTCAATGAGGTAAAATGGAATAAATGCCATATAAATAAGTTTTTAAATATGCTATCTCCATACTATCTGCAAATTCTTTCAGCTAGACTTCTTATGTAAAGCATATGTAGTCAACCTTAGAATCTTTAGTATCTGTTTGAAAACATATATTCTGCCAATTTTAACCGCTAAGAGGAAGGGTTACTCTTGTAGGAACCTGATGCAAAAGAGAAATTTTTTGATGCTATCAGTAATATCCCCCATTCGCTTTAACTCCAGAGGCCATAAAGAGGAAATTTTCTTTTGGGTCTTATCTGCTTTTCAAGTCAATAACAGGTTTTTTTTTTTCTTTTTTTGATAGGAATGTAAGCAGAGCACGATTAATTTTTAATTGTAGCATTTTATGTGACAATTAAATGTGACTGATTAGAAAGTTCAAATATCTAAATTTATAAAATAAACAAAATGATAAAAGGAGAATAGTTTTTTTCATATCATCACCAAGAGGTTATTCTTTATTAAAGCAGTCTTTGCAGAGTTCCCTGAAAGAGATCTTTCCAATATTAAAATACATATGTACATATTTAAATTGACAAACAACTTGTCAAGTTGAATGTATGATGCAAGACAGACTCTAAATGAGGCAAGATGAGTAAGTGGATTAAAAAAAATGTGTCATTGTAAATTTAAACCTTCTTTAGGAAAAGGGTTTTATTGAAAAGGAAAAACTTTTTAATAGGTTGCTTACGACTCCAACAAGGGAGCAATGCAAAATAAAATGTAATGGTCCCTTGGAAACTTAGTTTCCTATACTAAATTCTTGTCTGGATTTCAGTTACTATTCCTGTGGGATAGGAAGGAAGGAAAAGTATCAGAAGATTTACCAAATTTAAACTTGAAGTAATAAGGAGAAAGTCATTAACAAACTTCGTTCACATGATATGTTTTCAGTTAAAGTTCGTGTGTTTTTAGTTACTTCTGAGGAAACTAGATTCCCCTGGGCATGTCAGATTGTATAAACCTTAGCAAAAGGACCTTCGTTACTCCTATAGCATTTATTTTAAAGGAATTAATCTCACATACAGTAAAAAACAATGCATCATTAAGATACTTTTGATAATGTTATTTATCTGTATCTACATAATAAAAGCCTAGATATCATGTAGCATCGGTGTTCTTAAAACCACTAACTTACATTAGTATGCACATTTCTCAGGATCTATTTTAATATGTAACTTTAATAAAAACTAAAAGATTGAAGTTCAATCCAAACTGAATTAAACCTGGATGAAAGAAATATTTCTTTCTCTATGTTACTCATCTGTGCTCTTACACAGATGAGAGATTAAAAGAATGATTACTAAACTATGCAATATTACTGATTAGAGGCTATCTAAACTAATAGTAGCTAAATTATAATAATGATTCAGTTGATCAAGGTTGTAGTAAGCCATGATCATGCCACTGCACTCTAGCTGGGGCGACAGGTTGAAACTCTGTCTTGAAATAATAAATAAAACAAAAGTGAGAGGAGGCAGGACAAGATGGCCATCTAGAAGCCTCAAGTGTCTTCCCTGCAGGAAAACCAAATTGCACAATTATCCACACAATAAAAAGCACATTATAAGAACCAAAACAGCTGAGCAATCATAGCACCTGGTTGTAACTTCATATCACTGAAAGAGGCAAGGAAGACGGTAGAAAAGACAGCCCTAAATCTCTGATGTCATGCCTCCTTCATGTCCCCACAATGATCATTAGATCACTAGAAGCTAATATGAACAATATGCCAATAAATTGAAAAACCTAGAAGAAATTGATACATTCCTAGACATATACAACCTACTAAGATTAAACCACAAAGAAATCCAAAACTTGAACAGACCCATAACAAGTAATGAGACTGAAGCCAAAATAGTAATAATTTTTTCTTTCCCAGCAACAAAAATCCCAGGACCCATTGTCTTCACTGCTGAACTTTACCAAACATTTAAAGAAGAACTAATGCCAATTCTACTTAAACTATTTTTTTAAATCTTCCAAACTGATTCTTTAAGCCCAGTGTTACTGTGATACCAGAACCAGACAAAGATATAACAAAAAAAAAAAAAAGGAAGGGAAAACTACAGGACAATATCCCTGATGAATATTTACTGATGCAAAAATCCTCAACAAAATCCTAGCAAACCAAATTCAACAACACATTAAAAACTTCATTATGACCAAGTGAGATTTATCCTAGCATGCAAGTGTTGTACTGGCCCGAGCATAGAAAGTCAACACCAAGACAAAAGTATGCCAAATTGCAGGGTCTTTATTGCCGGCGGCCACGGACTCTCCAACCCGTGGCCCCGAAAGGAGGGTGTCAAGATCTTTTATACCTGTAAAACCACCCGGGGAGTGAGGGTGAGGGGCTTCAGACATTCCGAGGGCTAGTGGATTCTGTAAATCACCTCCTGGGTGGAGATGAGGGTGAGGGGCTCCGGACATTCCAAGGGCCAGGGGACTTTTGACATTCTGATTGTTACTTAAGTGGTTCACAAAAGTCAAGATAAGCATTTGTTTACACGTTGTCTGGGTAGGGTGGAAATTACAGTCCTTAATTACTTATTCACATTTGGGTTATAGAGAGCAGTTTCAACAGAAAGCCGAGATATGGTTGAGGTATGCAGGTGCATGGGGCTTTTACCATGTCACACAAGGATGGTTCAACATATGCAAATTGATCAATGTAATACATCGTATCAACAGAATGAAGGGCAAAAACCATAGGATAACTTCAACTGATGCTAAAAAGCATTTTATAAAATTCAATACCTCTTCATGATGCAAACCCTCAAAAACTGGGTAGGGAAGGAACATACCACAACATAACAAAAACCACATATGACAGATCCACAGATGGTATCTTACTGAATGGAAAAAACTGAAAGCCTTTCTATAAGATCTGGAACATGACAACAATATCCACTCTCACCACTGTTATTTAACATAGTCCTGGAAATCCTAGCTAGAGCAATCAGACAACAGGAAGAAATAAAGGGCATTCTAACTGAAAATGAAAAGTCAAATTATCCTTGGAGATGATATGATCTTATATTTGGAAAAACCTAAAAATTCCAGCAAAAAACTATTAGAACTGATAAGCAAATTTAGTAAGTTGCAGGATACACAACCAACATACAAAATTAGTAGTATTCTATATACCAGCAGTGAACAATCTGAAAAAGAAATCGAGAAAGTAATCTCATTTACAACAGCTACATATAAAATAAAATACCTAGGAATTAACCAAAGAAGTGAAGGATATCTACAATGAAAACAATCAAATACTGATAAAAGAAGTTAAAGAGGACACATACACAAAAAATGGAAAGATATTTCTTGTTCATTTATTGGAAGATTCAATATTGTTAAAATGTTCATACTACCCAAAGCTATCTACAGATTCAATGCAATCCTTATCAAAATACTAATGACATTCTTCAAAGAAATAGAAAAAGATAACCCTAAAATTTATATGTAATCACAGAATACCCAGAATAGCCAAAGCTATTCTGAGAAAAAGGACAAAACTGGAGGAACCTGACTTCAAATTATAATACAGAGCTATAGTAATGAAAATGCATAGTGCTGGCATAAAAACAGGCACATAGACCAATGAAACACACTAGAGAACCCAGAAACAAATTTGTACATCTGAAGTAAACTCATTTCCAACAAAGATGCCAAGAACAACAATGGAGAAAGGACAGTTTTTTCAATAAACAGTGCTAGGAAAACTGGATAGCTGTATGCAGAAGAATGCACCTAGAACCCTATCTCTCATCATATATAAAACTCAAATCAAAATGGATTAAAGACTTAACCCTAAGACATCAGGCTATGAAACTACTACAGTAAAACATTGGGAAAATTCTCCAGGACATAAAATTTGGCAAAGATTTCTCTCTAATAGGTTAAAAATGTGAAAATAAAAATTTAAATTCAAAGTGAATAAAATTCATCTGAAGAAGATAATTAAATATATGATATGTAGTATCTATAAAGTTTTATATTAAAACAACTAGGGAATATACATTTATAAAACTGACTCCTTGAGTCAGAAAGTGAGACTTAATACATATTGGACAACTAGTAACACTCAACCACATTTTCTCATCACAATGAAACACAATTAGAAATCAACAAGCAAAACATAACTCAAAATATATTTTATATTTGGAAATTGTGAAACACATTTCTAAGTAAATCATTGATTAGTAAAAAATAATAATGGACATTATAAAACATTTAGAACCATAAAGCATTTAGAATTGGGAAACCATAAAACATTTAGAATTAAGGACAATAAAATTACCATCAAAATTAGTGGATACAGTTTAACTGTTTAGAAGACAATGTATAGGCTTAAATATGAAAAAAATGGAAAGTTCATGCACTCGGCATCAAATTCAAACTCTAGAAAAAAAAAAAGAATGGAAAAAACTCAAAGACAAGGAATTTTGAACCAGTTGTTTAAAAAACTGCCAGGTCAAAAGAGTTTCCCTAGAAAATTCAAATAAATTTTCAAGAGCATAAAAAAATCTCTATCTAATTGTTGCAGAAAATAGAAAAAGAAGACGATCTTCCAGAACCAATCTTTTGAAGCAGACAAAAAGTGAGACAAAAACTGGACAATTTAAAAAGGGAAAAAATTAACTACTCCGGAGGCTAAGGCAGGAGAATCACTTGAACCTGGAGGCAGAGGTTGTAGTGAGCAGAGATCATGCTACTGCACTCCAGCCTGGGCGACAGAGAGAGACTCAGTCTCAAAAAAAAAAAAAAAGTGGGGGGTTGGGGAGGGAATAAGTCACTCTACTACATAGACAGAAAAATCTTCAATAAAATATAAACAAACATAATCCAGCAATGTACAAAATAATACCTAATGTCCAAGTAAAATGTAGATCAGGGATACAAAAAAAATTAACATTAGAAAATATATTAATTTAACTTATGACAATATCAATTTAAGGAGAAAAAAGCATGTCTATTTTACTAAATGCAGAAAATTTAATAAAATTCAACATGCATTTATTTAAAAAAAAAATTACACCAAACTAGAACAAATGGAAACCTTTTTAGCCTGACAAAGGGTACCTATCAAAAATCCCCAGCAAATATCATAGTTAATGATGAAATATTAAACATACTATTTTTAATGTTCGAAAATGAGATTAAAATGCCTGTTTTGTTCCTCTGTCAACATTGGACTAGATAGAGTTCAGTATTAAAAAGAATAAGAAATACTATATATGAGGATTACAAAGAAGAAATAAAATTATCATGATCCCAAACAATATACTTATCTACATAAAAAATGAAGAAAAGCTGTAAACAAATTACCTACATTAACAGTGGTTGCTGAACCAAAAATCAATATCATAAAGTCACTAGTTTACCTTACATCCATTACAACTGGTTAGAAAAATGTATTTTTTAAAAATTCCATTTACAAAAGCAACATATATGTCTAGTGCCTAGGAATAAATCTAATAAAAAGAGCACAAATGCTTTATGAGAAAAATTATAAATCTTTATTAAATAATAGAAAAAATCTAAGTAAATGAGGAGCAATGTTTTGTACATGGTTAGAAAATCAAAAATAAATATATTAATTAAACTCAATGTTCTCTCTAAATTAAATGTCTTTCCTACCGAAGTCTAACAGGATAAGATTCCACCTCCCACCCCCACCTTTGGATATTGTCAAACTGATCCAAAAATTCACATGAAAGAGTGAAAAACCTAGAGTCACTAAGAAAATATTGCAGGATAAGAATAAAGAGATGGTAATCATTATACAAGGTCAAGCTTGAGTATAATATTGTAGTTATTTAAATATTGTGGTACTCATGAAGGTAAAGGACAAATAAATCAATGGACTAGAAAGAAAGACTAATAAAAGCACAGGCATCTATAAGAGTCTGATAACAGATTTTCAGACAGTTTGATAACTGATATGGCATTATTTATCTGTATAAAACAAATAGACTATTTGGTAAATTCTGCTTGGTCATTGATTATTCATATTGCCAAAAAAAGATAACATATATTTGTACCTCTTATGCTACATATAAAACTGAGAAAGATTAAATAGCCAAATCTAAAAAGCAAAACTCTAAAATTTTTATAGAAAACTATAGAAGAAGTCCAGGCACAGTGGCTAACCCCTGTAATCCCAGCACTTTGGGAGGCTGAGGCAGGTGGATCACCTGACAACAGGAGTTCGCCAGCCTGGCCAACATGGTGAAACTCGTCTCTACTAAAAATACAAACATTAACCAGGCATGGTGGTGTGTGCCTGTAATCCCAGCTACTCAGGAGGCTGAGACATGAGAATGGCTTGAACCTGGGAGGCAGAGGTTGCAGTGAACGGAGATCGCACCACTGCACTCTAGCCTGGGCAACAAGAGTGAGACCCTGTCTAAAACAAGGGAAAAAAAAAAAAAAACTATGCAAGAATATCTCCATGACATACAAGCAGGAAAGTACTTGTTAAGCAAAAGAACAATAAGAGTAAAGAATGGCAAATTTAGCCTCCTTAAAATTCAAACTTCTGTATGATAAAAGACAGCATTATGCAAGTTTAAATACAGAATAACACTACTTAGGTAATGGCTATGCTGAAAGCCCAGACTCTACCATTATGCAATATATCCATGTAACAAAATGACACTTAAAACCCCTAAATCTATAAAAAGAAAAAGGTAAATATATATGTGTGTGTGTGTGTATATACATATATATATAAATGGGATATAATATCTCCCATTTACACAGATTTTATTAAAAAAGGATTCCAGTCTAGAACATGGTTTTAAAAGTAAAGTAATTCAACAAAAATTTGGCAACTTCTACAATGAAAATAAAACTCATTTATCAGTAAGAATATGAAAAGATGATCTCAAGAGATCAGAAAAATGAATTCTTAGATGAGACATTACACACCTTCAAAATAGTCAAATACTACATTATAGCATCATAAGTATTGACAAGAATATGGAGAAATGAAATCCAATTCATTGCCAGTGAACATATGAATTAATATTTTGAAGAGCAAATAAGATCAAGCAAAGCTAATCCCACAATTCCACTTAAAAGTATGGAGCAAAAGAAATGAGGAAGAAAAAACTAGTCTATGCCACCATCTAGAGGCGACTGTTATAGAAGTTGTGATTCCTTCAGCAATGTTTACAGAGTCCTGAAAGTCCTACGGAAAGATGGACCAAAATCTTACAAACGTATACAGCATATATGCTGTTACTGCCCTCACTAACTCTTGGGACCACATCAGCTCCACCTATGCTGCTTCCTTCTGCAGATTTGCATGAACCTAACCTCATGACTCAACCAAGTAGAAATATCTCAGGTGGAGTGTTTCCTGTATCCATCTCATATAATTTTTTTCATCACCCTTCAAACAATACCTATTGTTTCATGAGTCTTAAAAAGATGCTATTCCAAATTGACCAGACCAGATTCATAACAACTTCAAAGTTGGTCGATACTAAGTATTGGCAAGAATACGATGCAAAGGAAACCCTCATACGGTTCTATTTAGGGTACAAATTTGGAAATGTAGCAAAGATGAATATATACCCCAAAATCAAACAAAGGAAACAAATGAACAAAAAAGCTTTTAAAATAAACAAAAGACAAAATTTACCAAAAAAAGATGAATGGGTGTACAAACTGACCCAGAAAATGCTTTTCCTGGTATATTCTCTGGAGCAGCGGCTCTTGATCCCAAAGGACACCTATGCATAGAATTCAAGGGGCCTAGTAGCTTGGATGGGAAAAATAAGTACATCCTTGTTTTCATTAACCTCAATTGAACCTTAATAGTTCCTGCTGCCAGACAGTTTTACTTATGAGTTCACTAAATTGGCAAGGAACAAACAGTCCTCATCTTATTCAACTTATTTAGCAAAAACAAAATTTAAAAATATTGAGAAACCTGCCTGATCCATTTACTTTTATTTCACGTTCAGACAAGAACATTACAAACAAATAAAGCTTTTTGGCTTATTTCACTTACAACATAGATGTTGAAATAATCAATAAAATATAAAATAGTATCTTCCAATAATAGCATTTGGACCACCTCTCCTGCAGATAACAACTGTACACTCTAGGAAAAATACATTTTAAATTTCTTGTTGGAGGTGATGATTTCCGTTGCTGCTCACCTCGGAAAAGTGTTCTTTTCACAAAGAACAGTAAGAATAACAGTAAAGAGTGCAATAGAAGACTTTTGGAGGTGATAGATTGTTTATGGCATAGATTGTGGTAGTGGTTTCCTGGGCATATGCTTGTCTTCAAACTCATTAAATTGCATACATGAAATATGTACAGCTTTTTGTTATGTCAGTTGTATCTCAATAAAGTGTTTTTTAAGTCCATGTACTCATAGAGCTTTCATTGAAATAACTGAATATATACTTTTTTTTTTTTTTTGAGACAAAGTCTTGCACTGTTTCCCAGGCTGGAGTGCAATGGCACGATCTCAGCTCACTGCCAAGATCTGCAACCTCCGCCTCCAGGGTTCAAACAGTTCTCCTGTCTACAGCCTCAGCCCCAATAGCTGGGATTATAGGCTCGGGCCAACACTCCTGGCTAATTTTTTGTTTTAGTGGAGACGGGGTTTCACCATGTTGGCCAGACTGGTCTCGGACTCCTGACCTCGTGATCTGCCTGCCTCAGCCTCCCAAAGTGCTGGGATTACAGGCGTGAGCCACCACACCTGGCATATATACTCTTGAAGGGTGACATTTATATAAAGGTACATTCATTTCTTCACTAGACTGACAGTATCCCTAAAACAAGAATAGTATCTTGTTAATTTTGGATCCCCAATGAATACCTAGACTATCTAGGTAATAGGTAATAATATAGGTAAAAACGTTTTTTTACTTTATAGGGAAAAAGAAACTTGAAACTTCCTGAAATCAGGATCTTGAAAAGATGTTTGCATGCCAGTGTCATTTCAGCACTGTTCACAATAGTCTAAATATGGAAACAACCTGAATGTGCAGCAATGGATGTCTGGATAAAGGAAACATGTATACGTATGTTTATGTATATATATTCCATTTTATATATATAATGGAATATTATTCAGCCTTTAAAAACAAGGAAATCCACCTGGCCAACATGGCAAAACCCCATCTCTACTAAATATACAAAAATTACCCGGGTGTGTGATGGTGGGTGCCTGTAATCCCAGCCACTCTAGAGGCTGAGGCAAGAGAATTGCTTGAACCTGGGAGGTGGAGGTTGCCATGAGCCGAGATCACGCCATTGCACTCCAGCCTGGGGAACAATAGTGAGACTCTGTCTCAAAAAAAATAAATAAATAAAAAAATAAGGAACTGCTGCCATATGCAATAACATGGATAAAACTTGATAACACTATGCTAAATAAAATAAGCCAGTCACTACAAGACAAATACTGTAGGATTACACTTATATGAAGTATCTAAAATAACCAAACTCATAGAAGCAGAAAATAGAATGATGGTTTCCAGGGGCTGGGTGGTGGGGTAGAGAGAAATGAAGAGCTGCTATTCAACAGATACAAAACTTTCAGTTATAAACGATGAACATCTTCTAGATATCTGTCGTACAACATAGTGCTCCTAGTTAACCATGCTGTATTGCATGCTTAAAAATTTAAGTGAGAACATCTCATATTATCATGTTAAATGCTCTTACCACAACAAACACGCAAATATATACTTACACACATACATAAACTTTTCTGAAGTGGCCAAAACCATCCAGAAACTAGATGGGAGCCGTGAATATTTGCCAGGAAAAAATGGCAAGGATGATTTCCTTTCAGGGGTTTTAAGATAAAAGAAGGACCCAGTCAGCATCATTTTACAGGGTGACTGAAATCCAGGTAGAAAACGTCAGTCTTAGCGGCCTGAAGAAACAGGACAGAGTTCATGAAGGTTATGGAAGTTGAAAATTTGGAAGAGAAACCCACAGAAAATAGACAGCCAGACCAATGAGAGCGTCACATTTTTGTGTAAACTCTACCCAAATACTGGCTGATCTCTAAACTATACATAAGTGATGTTAAGGAGGCTAAGAGACCTGAACAGAGATTTCAATAGCTGCCCATCTCAGGGAAGACAAGTTGGAAAATGGAATCCTGCAGAATTAGTCTTGTAAAAGAAAATGTCAATATTGAGTCAAATTCCACTTTCCAAAAATAATCTGAGAAATATTTTTACTCCAACATGCTTTTCTGAAATATTGTCAGTGCCTACATCAAGAGGTAGAGTCTTTTCATCTTTGTATATTCCTACAACACTGAGAGGACATCAAGTTTATTTGGCATTAAAATTTAGCAAAGGGCCTCACATATATGTATTCTCAAAATAGTAAATGAATTTTGAATGTTCTTCTAATTCAGACCTACACAATTGCAGAGGTGCTTACAAAAATGTAAGTGTGGTTGAGTTGAAAACACAAAGACCTGGAAGCATCACAGCAGTATCTGGGGCCATAAAGTTGACAGAGGATGAGTGGAGTTAGAGAAGACTGTTGAGAAATCACGGCAGGAGTGTGTTGTCCCTTGATGCTGTGAGTTCACAGCTTTGGTTATTACGCCCTATGTCTGCTTTGCAGCTGCAGGGACTTCAGTACATGGACACAAGAAGTTAGCAAAACACTGATGAAAAAGAAGGAGAATGTTTTCCTTGTTCTGAAAGAAACTGAAATCCCAATGAGTACATCAGACTCATTATCCATTTCATAAAAGGGCATTATGAGAACTTCTGATAATGGAAATGGGCCTTAACTCTTAGGACAGAGAAAGTGAAAAAAATCTGTGAGCCTCTTCCTCCAATATTGTTATTAACCTCAAAAAGTTAATGAAAAGTGAAAGGTTGCTGAGAATCCAGCAGAAAACTATTTCATTTCCACTTGTTATATGTAGGGTTTTTTTCCTGTTTTCCATTTTAAAATGTTATGAATTTGTTAAAAATATCCTAAAAATTAACATGAAAAAATACATACAATGTATTATTCATAATAAAAAAATCAGGTAATAAATCAAGAAATACAGTATACTCTCAAGCATGTAAACACAGCATATGCATAGAAATATATTAATATTTACATCTTTTTAATATTTACATATTTACATATTGCTTATTAATATGTACATATATATCACTAATATTACTTATTAATATTTACATCATATTTAATATGAGTGATTTTCTTTTCTCTTTTGGATTTTTTGGAATTTCTCAAATTTTCTATTCTGAGTATATATAACTTGTATAATCAGGGAAGTAGCAATTCAAAGAAGAAAGAAAATTACTGTTTAATAAGTTAGGTATTCCCAGGCATAGTGGCTCACACCTGCAATCCCAGCACTTTGAGAGGGGGAAGTGGAAGGATAATGAGGTCAGGAGTTCAAGACCAGCCTGGCCAACATAGCAGAACCCTCTCTCTACTAAAAATACAAAAAATTAGCTGGGCATGGAGGCGGGTGCCTGTAATCTCAGCTACTCAGGAGGCTGAGGAAGGAGAATTGCTTGAACCAAGGAGGTGGAGGTTGCAGTGAGTGGAGATCGTGCCACTGCATTCCAGCCTGGGCAACAGTGTGAGTGAGACTTTGTCACACAGACACACACACACACACACACACACACACACACAGAGTAAGGTATAATCAGATCTTTGAGATATTAGCCACAATGTATCTAAAAGTCACTATCTTCCACATTATTTAAAGATTCAACTTTAAATTACTTCTGGGAGTACAATCTCTCAGAAGAAAACAAAGAAGGATTTAAATTGGCTACCAGAGCCACTGGCGGGTCCTCTGGAAATATTGGAGCTCAGAGGAAGGAAAGTACTTATGTGACACATTAATTTACTAATGAATATAAACTTAACGGCAAGACTTTCTATTGGGGCTGAAAACTTAATTGTTTATCTCTCCCATGCCACCACTAAGAGTTGTGATTGTGACATACTTGACTATGGGTCCTAGAGTATGGCTATAGCTCAAAGAGATAGAGCTGAGAAGTAAGCGGATTGAGGAGGAGCAGCTACAGTGACTTCAGTATATCGACACAAGAAGTTAGCAAAACACTGATGAAGAAGAGGGAGAACATTTTTCCTTATTTCAAAAGATCCCAATAAGTCACACTATCTATTTTAAGTGGAGAAGATGAAGACCCCATACAGATGGTTGAAAAGGGAACATTAGGGCAAAGCTGGGAAGAAGTATTTCCAGGAAGAAAGAGGTAAATGGGGACAGGGAATTATGAATAATTTATTTGATTTAAAATGCTGGATAACACAATGAAAACTGTAGGGAATTACTGGGTAAAGAAAAATATCATGGATATATATGAATGTCATTTTAAGTAAGTCATTTCTTATCATGGGAAATGAAATAATATTAGCCTAGGGATTCAAATTAAATTAACATATATTATGCACTCGATTCATGCCAAGAAGTTTCAGGTATGTTATGTTCATCCTCACAACAATTCTATGAATAGGTACTATTGCCCCAATTTATATAGGGCATGTCATGCTTGGAGACACAAAGTGTTTTCCCCATAGTTTATACAGCTACTATGCCAAAGAGCCAGGAATGAAGTGTACGTCCTCCAGCTAAGACACAGTACTTCTCTTTATCCGTAGTCAAAGGGAACAACCAGTACATGGACTGGTGCACAGTAGGCTAACAGAGACTCAAGGGCACTGCACTGTGACATATTCCCTAAAGACAGCCCAGGCATGAAGACAGCGGGATAAATCAATCCCAGCAGTGAGCCCATGGCTCATTGAAACTTCCAGCAACAAATATATATTATTGGTTACCAAACAGAAAAAACCCAGAATAATTCTTTAAACCATGTGAGAGGGACAAAAGGGGCCTTGTTCTAACTAGAACACTGCTGCACATTATTAGCTCCTTTGGGGTTCAGAGGGGCTCATTTATTCGGACAAGCACTGGAGCTCTAGTACCAAGGATGTTGGATATTATGAAGAATAAGTTATTGTATAAACAGCAGGATAATCTAGCTGGAGCAGGAGTTAAGATACAATACTTAGTGAATTCAATTTCCTTCTGAGGGCACAGTCTGTTGTGAGAGTTTCTTTGGTTAAAATGAGGGAATCTGGGTGAGTATATATGCCTTATAAGCAAAATACTACTCTTTCTTAACATGGGGAGAAGGGTGAGCACTTCACAATCGTATTTCTCAAGGAGAGTTTGCTTTTCATCTATAGGTGGTATCTGATGCTGAGCATCTATCTAAAGACCAGACCAACCCTTTGGAGAGAGATGTACAAAAAAACAGAGAGCTGGGGGAATTGGAACTTTGCCCTTTTTTGGCAGAAATGAAACTGAGGTAATAGTAATTGCTATTATTCCCCTACACTCCCCAACCATGGGTGTCTCCTCTGCCTTCTCTTTTTACTGTGTGATACAGTTGGGTGTCTTATCACCCTACCTACACTGCCCATTTTAGCCACATTCTAAGTTGTGAGCTCTAGAATCCTAATCCAAGAATTGGGAATGTGCTAGTGTGTCTTTTCAGAGTGAATATATTTGTGAAGTTGATCTCCTGAAGTCAGAACATTCAATGGCATTAAGTCAGTTTATGTCATAAGTCAATAGAAAGCCTTTTTCCAATTTTCTTTCCAATAACTATTCTCACTCATTTGTGAGTATTAGTGAAAACTGGGCCAAAATTCTTCAAACTCTCACCACTGTTTCCTTCAAAGGAAAATTTTAAATATATTTTTATAATCAGAAAATGCACATTCTTTTTAAAAAATTAGAAAGGGGCAAAAGGAAGAACATTCATAATCCTTCCAAGTTCCACATTCCAGAAAAAAAAAAAAGTAGTTAAGATTTCCATGTAACTTCTTTCAGTCATATATATACAAAATTGTGATTATTTATATGGTTATGAGACATTCAGGTTTTTTTGTTTTGTTTGTTTTTTTTAACCATATTGTCCAGGCTGGTCTTGAACTCCTGACCTCAAAATCTGCCTGCCTTGGCCTCCCAAAGTGCTGGGATTATATATGTGAGCCACCGCGCCCGGCCAAGACATTCTTTTTAAGACAACATTATATAATGGGGATTTTCCTTTTCATTTACTATTCTCCAAGATTCAATTTTCATGGTTGTTTAATGTATGAGTGTATATATTCTTATGTGTATATTACGACCTACCAACCCCACAAACCAGAATTCCAGCAACGTGGAGGGAAAAAAATATCAAAGAAAGAAAGAAAAAGCACAGCAACTGTTTAAATCATGATTGAACTTGAAACATAATAGGATATATGGATCCAACCAATGGATGGATATTCTATTCCCTTTGGTTGGATCATTCTAGTGAAAAATTGTTAATAATAGTGCTAACACTATCTTTCCAAACTTTAAGGAAAATACACTGCTAGAGTTTTACCATTTTGAATTATGCTGCCCAATGATTTGAGAGTAATAATCGTTATCATCTGAATTCTAGATCCTCCTATATCTAGATTGCTCAAAGGTTTGACCAAGCATGAATGTTGTATTTTACCAAATGTACTTTAGTATCTTGTTGGAAGACCATGTGTTGGGTTTTTTGCTTGTTTTGTATATTGATAGATTGTCAAATATTAATTTGGAATCTCATCAATCCATGAAATAAATTATGTCATTTTAGTATGTGCACTTTGGATATACTTTAGTTATGACTTTACATATATATTCATAAATAAGACTGATCTATAGCTTTCATCTATCTTTGAAAGTTTGGGAAAACAAGGCTATTTTTGTTCGATAAAATGTTTCTACAAAATATTCTATAACTTTTTCACATTGAAACATGTTATACAGCACAGAAATTGTTTCTTGAAAATGTAAAATAACTATTGTAAGCATTCTGCATCCAGTGCAAAATCCAGTCTTGATTTTGAAAGTCAAGTTCTCACAATCGGATCCCTATTACCTACCATAGTATACATGGCATAGTTTCTGTTGAATAAATGAAGAACTCTGTGAGAGAAATAAGCACAGAGTTTTATGACAGCATATAAAAAGGGCATACTCCTCACAATAGGAGGTGAGAAAGCTTTGCAGAAAAGGTAATAGATAAAAACAGTCATTTGAGTTTAAAGAGACACCATGCACAAATGCATAATGATGAAAATGCAGGCTGGGCCCGGTGGCTCACACCTGTAATCCCAGCACTTTGGGAGGCCGAGGCGGGTAGGTCACCTGAGGTCAGGAGTTTGAGACCAGCCCGACCAACATGGTGAAACCCCATTTCTACTAAAAATAAAAAAATTAGCTGGGTGTGGTGACAGTGCCTGTAATCCCAGCTACTTGGGAGACTGAGGCAAGAGAATCACTTGAACCTAGAAGGCAGAGGTTGCAGTGGGCTGAGATCACACCATTGCACTCCAGCCTGGGTGACAGAGTGAAACTCCATCTCAAAAAGAAAAAAAAAAAGGAAATGCAATATTATGGGGAGACTGAAAGAAATTCCACATGGTCATTGCAGAGCATTTGGGGCCTCAGTAGTGACTCCAGAGTTATAGAGAACCAGAGGTGACAATGTGATTAGAGGGTGAACTAGAGGACTTTCCTTGAAGCTGCATAGCAAGCACATATTTTCCCTTAAATTGTATTTCTCTACTAGGATGCCTTTTGTGGGAAGACTGATGGAGATCATGGGGAAACAAAGTCCCCCTAACAATTCCTCCTTGACAGTCATGGGAGGAGAAATGGTATAAATTGGAGAAAGGTATCTAACAGGTTAGGATAGGCCTGTGTAATGGGTTGACTCAGTGTTTTTGGTGAAGTTACAGTTCCCTTTCTCTTGTTTTGATCTAAATCCTGAAATATTTCACTAACAGTGATAAGCTGAAAAGAATAAATTAAGATTTAAAATAAATTCTGAAATATGAACTTCTTCACCTGGGATATTTCCAGAAAGAAAGCCAGCCATTCTTCCTCCTTCATCTTTGTATCCTCAACATCCCCACCTATAGGGTAAACACATCTGATAGCAATAAATAAAGCATACCCTTAGAATGACCCTGTAATGGCAGATGCACCCGAATGTATGTTCAAATCTAAGGAATCTAGAAGTGGCCAACCGAAAGATTCGTTCCTTCTCTGTAATAAACATCTGAATTTCCAGCCTGTCCTGAACATGAGTTGTGCAGGGAATTGGGTCTCTAAGCTTTTGGTTGAATGAAGGTTGCCAGGCAGAGTTAAGGAGAGGATTAAGTGAAAATGCCATATAAAACTCCATGATTTTACAGGCCATTGTGGTTTTTCTGTCCAGCCCACCACCCCTGGACTCTCTCCCTTGTATGTAATCCCCTAATAAAACCATGTCTCATTTGCTGACTCTGAGTCTCTCGGCCTTTTGAACCTGGTGCTGTCCCTACTGACATTATTAGGGGTTTAGCGCATCACCATCTCCCAAGATACAAGTGGCAGGTTTAGTGCTCTTTCTGTACCCCTACAAATTTGCTTCTTCTCCATCTCTTCTTTCCTTCCACTTTTCTCTACTTCAGAACAGTTACGCTCTATCCAATTAAAACAGCAACCTTAACTGCCCACTTTGTGGAAACAAATCCATGTGCTGACATAGATAGAGACAGGAAAAAGAGGTGCAGAATAAAGGGAATATTTTCCCTTTGTATTTACCAACACATTGGTGTCATCTAATTTTTTTGAATCTCCCAAATCATTGTATGGGTAGTACTCTCTGAGAGGAAGATAAAGGATATGGAAAGGGAATGGAGAGACTTTTTCCCTTCATCTCCCTGGAACCACTACTGATGCCCCCAATGCTCTGCAAAGACCATGCTGAGTTTCTTTCAGTCTCCCCATAACACTACATTTTCTATCAATATGCAACAGGGAGCTCGGAGGACTTGCCATCTATGCCTACCTGAAGAGTAAGCATTCATCCTGTCTTCAAAGTCTCTGGATGTGAAAAGGCCAAAGCAAAAATGGGGTTGTAGGGTCAAAATAATATCAGTAAGAAATATCCTCATTCCACAGGGAGAGCCTGGTGTAAATACAGTTCGTGTAGCAATAGTGTAACAATGTATGAGACACAACCCTTTATGTGAGACATCTTAACACAATACTTGGACATAGCAATGTAATGAATATCAAACAAATGGAGCACATTGAGTTTTCAAAGATGTGGCACTAATGTTATAAATGGGAATCATTTCTCAAAAGACTCTAAGCTGCATTTAGCTTTGCAGAGTGAGGACAGGGCCTATGGGATTTTAGATATGTTACTGATAAAGGCAATGGTGGGCCAGTCATAGTGGCTCACACCTGTAATCCCAGCACTTTGGGAGACCAAGGCGGATGGATCACCTGAGGTCAGGAGTTCAAGACTAGCCTGGCCAACATGGTGAATTCCCATCTCTACCAAAAATACAAATATTAGCCAAGGCTAGTGGCACACACCTGTAATCCCAACTACTGGGGAGGCTGAAACAGGAGAATCGCTTGAACCTGGGAGGCAGACATTGCAGTGAGCTGAGATTGCACTACTGCACTCCAACCTGGGCAGCAGAGTGAGACTCGGTCTCAGAAGAAAACAAAGGAAAAGAAAAAGGCAAAGGTAGGCCAGGTGCAGTGGCTCATGCCTATAATCTCATCACTTTGGGAGGCAGAGGCGGGCGGATCACGAGGTCAGGAGATTGAGACCATCCTGGCTAACACCGTGAAACCCCATCTCTACTAAAAATACAAAAAAATTAGCCAGGCATAGTGGCAAATGACTGTAGTCCCAGCTACTTGGGAGGCAGAGGCAGGAGAATTGCTTGAACCTGGGAGGCAGAGGTTGCAGTGAGCAGAGATCATGCCACTGCACTTCAGCCTAGGTGACAGAGCAAGACTCTATCTCAAAAACAAAAGGCAAAGGTGATGAAGAGGACTTTTGCATCATTATTCTTGACCATGCTACTTCTCATAGTTGTGAAATCACCTTCTACACATAGAAAACTAAGCAGGCCAGGCAGGGTGGCTCAGACCTGTAATCCCAGGTCTTTTTTGAGTTTATTATCTATTTTCTCCACTAAAAGCTCCTTGTAAGCAGGGACTTTTACTGGTCCATTGCTGTGTTTTTCCAGTGTGTAGATCAATGCTAGGCAAATACTAGTGAATACATAGAAATTGGATGTAAAGCATTCTGTAATGCAAAATTATGCATTTTACTTTGGAGTATAGTCATACATAAATGTATGCCTCCTTCTGACTAAATAACTAGCAGGAACCCTAAGGCAAGTAGTTGAAGGACTATATTCTATACATCCCAGTACTCTCTCTTATTTCCATACGCTTTCAATCCAGGTTCTGTTGATTCTCTTATATGTTGACATCAGCTTCTTGTTCCACACTGTCTATGCTAAAATCAGTCACACATCTTATAGGAATTTGATTTGTCCCAAGAAAGTGATTTTTCATTGCATTTGAAAATATAAAGGCAATTTTAATATATGCTTTATTAATTGACTTTTGTGAAGGTTTTATCTTCATAATATACTGCAAATTACTGTATATGTATTGCCCATTACTATGGAAGTACGTTTGTTTTATTTTTCCTGTCTCTTTTTAAAATATCATAATGAATTTCTGTCTCAAAGTTTATCTAAGTGCTTGTTAGATAAATTTTTTGTGGACTCTATCAAGGTAAATATTTTCTATCATGCACTTGGCTGAAGAGAGGACAGTAACATAATTCTACTGCTGTATAGAGTCCCTTCTTGATTAAAGTCCAAGCAGTAAGTTTCCTATTTTACACTACCATACTACTTCCTGGAAAAGATGAGAAGGGTCATTTGGTGGCCTTGCTGGTGAAATGGTGGCTTAAGGAGAGAACAGACTTCTGGCAGCATAGGCAGCATACCCTCTTTTAGAAATAATTCAGTGGCATACCAATTATTAATGTAGTAACTGCTTGAAAAGGTAGAAGATAGTATTACCAGGCTCTCAAAACATTTAAAAATGTAACATCCTTGAAAGAAGATTTGATTTTTGATTCCAAATATCTCTTACACATATGTTAAAAAGGTTAAACTCAATATAAGGAAGGTTCAAATGTCTCAAAACCATAAATAACTTTTAATTGGGAGAAATATACACACACTTTAAAAAACAAATCAACAGTACTAGAAGTGAAGACATATAAATGAAAATTTTTAAATGTATCCATAAGGAGGGCTACTTTTATAAGGGAAAAAGCACATACTGTTTTCAAGAATAAAACATTTCTCAGACTGACAAATTTAGAAGGAATTTGAGAAAGAATATACTTGTAAAAAAAAAAAAAAAAAAGACAACTGAGGCTGGGTGCGGGGGCTCATGCCTGTAATCCCAGCACTCTGGGAGGCCTAGGCAGGTGGATCATCTGAAGTCAGGAGTTTGAGACCAGCTTGGCCAACATGGTGAACCCTCATCTCTACTAAAAATACAAAAATTACCTGAGCAAGCTGACACACACCTGTTATCCCAGAAACTCGGGAGGCTGAGGCAGGAGAATCGCTTGAACCTGAGAGGCAGAGGTTGCAGTGAGCTGAGATCAGACCATTGCACTCCAGCCTGGGCAATAGAGCAAGACTCCATTTAAAAAAAAAAAAAAAGTTTGGGATTGTCATGTTGATAGTGAATAGTATTATTTCCCTTTTTTTCCCCCATAAACTAGATTCTTTCAACTAGAGATTTTACAAAAGTATAAGTAATTCCCATAATACTTAAAAATATTTTAAATAATACATGATAAATACTACATAAAATACTTTTTTTTTTTTGAGACAGAGTCTTGCTCTGTCACCCAGGCTGGAGTGCAGTCACGTAATCTTGGCTCACTGCAATCTCTGCCTCCCAGGTTCAAGTGATTCCCCTGCCTCAGCCCCCGGCATAGCTGGGGCTACAGGAATGCATCACTACACCTGGCTAACGTTTTGTATTTAGTAGAGATGGGGTTTCACCATGTTGGCCAGGATGGTCTCGATCTCCTGACCTTGTGATCTACCCACCTTGACCTCCCAAAGTGCTAGGATTACAGGCGTGAACCACTGCACCCGGCCTACATAAAATACTTTAAAAATAATGCATATCATATTATTTTAAAACTGAGGCTAAGAATAATGGGTACCCTTGTAAAATCCTAATTTGAGAGAGAAAGTAATGTTAGCTCTTATTAATACCTCTCATCACGTATTTCTAGAGGCTGTTGTGTGGAACTCAGTCATGGGAAGAGGATCCTGCTTCTCCATCTAACAACCTACCTGAATTGCATCACTTGTGTGCCTTACTATTTAAAAAGCATAAAAATCTGAATTTACAGTATTAAAAAATGACAGAGGGAGGAGGGTGAACTTCTTTTATGTTACCTGTAGCTCTTTATTAAACTAGACTTCATAAGTGTGTCTGATACGTGAAATTTTTCTTGGCATATCAAAAATGATTTTCCAAAGACATTTAGGATGATCACTTTCAGTATGGCCATATAAGCTCCTAACTCTACTGCATATAACAGTATAAACTGTATGCTTCATTACATTGACTAATGTTTGTTTTTTGTATAGTACAAAAAATGTTTTGTATTTAGTAGAGACGGGGTTTTTTCTATAGTACAAAAAACAAACATTAGGTCAATGTAACAAAGCATACAGATTCAGGATAGGATTTGAAACTCAGAAAAAGGAAAATTATGAGTTGAGTTTGAGAAGAACAAAGATCACCTGGAGGCCATCAAGTAGCCCATCCAGAGGCAAAACTCCTTATCTGAAGAATTTAGAATTAGACTTCCCTATTATCTAAAGCAGCCATCTGGTACCAGGCTGCTTTCCCCAAAATTAATAAATAAATACAATTTCTATACATCTCAGGAATGCCTGCATGTCGAAACTCATTGTGCAAACTTTGCTAACATCAGGGCACAAAAATGCCTACAAATATAATCATTGATCATGACCTACAGAACTAACATGGTCCAAATTGCCCTTAAACTCCCGCTTTAAGGTCCATAAATACCTCTAAAGAAAAATCCACTGCAGTGCGCTCAGTCCTCTCTTGCTGAAGCACCCTGCTGCACTCTTCAACAGAGTTCTTTCCTTCTAATACCACTTTCCTTTTCAAACCTATGCTGTTGGTAAATTCTTCTTATCACCTGTGAGCCAACCACTTTCCACTGCCAAGGCTCTGACACCTTGCCCTGCAGAGTTGCTCACATTTATGACTTTTAGCCCAAGGGCAGTAAATGCTACATAGGATAAAACTGATAGAAACTTGTAGGAGCAAGTATAACCACTTTAAAATGGCAGGGAAACCCGAAAAAGAGAAAGCTAGAGAGAAAAAGCCATGAACTGGGCAGGATACACTCTGCCCGAATTCTGGTTGCCCCAAGCCATGCATGCATGGGGAAGACTTAATAATCCCAGCCACAATAAAAGAAATGAAAAGAGATTCAAGACAGAATTTCTCATTTAAGTGAAATCAAGTTAATTACCTGTTGAAACAAAAACATCAACATGTTTAAACAGATTCTACAGTCTTCACAGCATTACATCCACAATATCAAGATGCAATCCCAAATAACACCAGGAAAAAAGAAAAAAAAAAAACAGAAAAACATGTCCTAGTGTAAAATAAAAGAGAATCAACTGAAACCAGTTTTGAATAGAACCAGATTAGCAAAAGATTAAACAGGCACTTCATAAAAGGAGGTACACAAATAACCAATTAGCACACGAACTCGAGTGTTCAACATTGGTAGTCACTACGGAAGCGAAAAGTAAACCACAAGAGTTTCACATCATCCAGAATGCCAAAAATTATAAAGACTGACAGCATCAAATATTCATAAGAATAGGAAGTAGCTCTCTATATTCCCAGCAAGAATGTAAATGGTACAACCACTTTGAGAAAAGAGTTAATGATTTCTTACAAAACTAAGCATATACCATACACCTATAATTCATCAATTATGTTCCTATGTATGTAGCCAATAGAAATTAAAATGTTTTCAGAAAGAGACTTATACAAGAAAGTCCATTGCAGTTTTTTCATAATAGCCAATCAATGGCGATATCCCAAGTGCTAATCAATAAGCAAATGGATTGACAAACTATAGTCTAATCATACAACAAAATACTACTCAGTGTGGTGAAATAAAAGGAATAAATTACTGACACATGCAACAATGTGGATGAATTTCAAAAACATAATGCTAGATGGAAGAAGCCTTCAAAATAGTGTGCATACTCAAGTTCTAAAATAGGTAAAAATAATCAATGGTATTAAATATCAGAAAGGTGGTTGCCTTGGTATAGCTGGGGCATGAAAATTAATATGTTTTAACCAGCGTGTTTAACTATTTACATTTAATGTGAATATTTATGTTTGATTATTTCATTTGGTGTTTGTTTTTAACATACTATGCTTTTTAATATTTTTGACAACTTTCTTGCCTTCTATTGAATTGCTGAGATTTTCTTTGTTATCTTTTATTCCCTTGACTGCTTTAGGAGTATTATATCCTATTTCTATTGTTGTTATATTTCCCTTAATTTTTTATCATAGTTCTTTAACTTAGCAAATCCTCTAGTTAACATCTGCAATCCTCCTGAATCGTATAGAACTTCAGGATGTTTATATCTGATTTCTAACTCTCACATGGTCCTCCATGTTATTGATGTTTAAACTTTCATTTTTACCTTGTATTGTCCCCTGGTTTATTGCTATCTTTCTAAGTAAAATTAGTGATCATATAGATTTACCCACATATTTGCCAATTTCTTTGCATACTATGCTTTTCTTCATGCCATGACTTTCATATGGGTATAATTTCTTTTGGGGGTCATTCCATGCATGGTAAAAATCTCTTGGTCTAAAAGTCTCTTTATTTGGCTTTCTCTCTTGAAAGATAGTCTAGTCTGGTATAGAACTGTAGCTTTTCAGTTATCTTTCTTGAGCAATTTAAAGATATGTTTCCATTGGCTTTGGACCTCTATTCTCATTGATGACATTTCTACTTTATTCTTTATTTTAAAACATTTGACAAAATACATACTATGGATATTACATGATATTAAAATGTAATGGGATTATTCACCATTAAGAAGAGTCTGATCTTCATTGTTTTTATTTATATTTGGATGCTTTCATACATTATTGCATTTAACCTTGAAAATAACCAGTATCTTCTATACCCACTGTATACTTCTGCACAATCATTTTTATAACTTTTAATGATTCCACTATTATATTTAAAATAGCTGGTCTTGGGATCTTTAACTTTTGAGATGCTTCAAATGCCAAGGTTAAATGAAATGCCTCTGGGGAGGGCAGGCCACAGGGAGGCTGCGAGGAGGGAAAATGGCCCAGACAAACAGGTCCTGAAGCTGCGAGGCTGGAGCGGAGGGTGCAGGGGCAGGCGGGCAGCACCAGAGCTCGATGGGACAGCTGAAGAAACTCCAAGCTACTTACACATCCTGGCCCAGGTTGGTCACTGTGTCCCCACTCCCTGCTCTGTGCCCTCTCCTTCCAGAAATCCACCATGAAGAATAAGGATAAGGTCAGCGACACCGACAGGTGCATCATCCTGCAGTCTGGCCCTGACAGCCCGGTCTCCCAAGTGAAGGAGCTGACCCACACAAGAGCAGAAGAGGGCTCTTGAAGTGAGGCAAGAGGCCTGCCTGGAGGAGCTCAGGAGATACTGCCTGCTGGAGGCCAAGCTGAAGGGCACCTTGCCAGCGGAGCATCCCCTCAAACCAGGGGAAAAGGCCCTCAAGGTTCGCCACAGAAATGGAGCAGCTTACAAACTGGATGACTGGGCCTTGCACAGAGAGGACCCCCTAAGCAGCCTGGAGCGCCAGCTGGCCCTGAAGCTGCAGCTCACAGAGGCAGCCCGTAGGCTGAGCCTGGAGGAGAACCTTGGCCGGCAGGCCAGGCGGCAGCAGAAGCACGCCACGCTGCGGGAAGAGAAGCAGCTGCAGGAGCTCCAGCGCTGCCTGGTAGAGCAGAGCAGCGGCACGACAGCGAGCCCCCTCCCACTGCTGCACTCCCCCTGGGCCGAGAGCTCAGTGCCTCTGACGGCTCCCTGTCAGATGGGCTACTCCTGGAGAGAGAGGAATCCTAAATGCCAAAACCTTCTCCAGAGTCCCCAACCCCACCTTCTCACCTCTCCCACCCAAAACCCTTGAGGGTCTCCAGCCAACAGGACCTGAGCGTGGGGGCCTGGAACGGGCTCCAGTCCAGAACAGCCCCTGGAAGGAGACCAACCTGGACCACCCCTATGAGAAGCCCAGGAAGTCTTCCGACCCTGGAGCAAGTTCAGCCCGGCCACCACACCACAGGATGGGCCCAGTGCTTCCAGCCTGTGGCTTCTGGAGCCTGCCTCCTACCACGCGGTTCTCATCCGAGGCATTCCCGGCCAGTGCCCCAGCCACCCCTGAGATGCAGGGGAGGAGGGGCGAGTCGCAATCTCTGAGGGCGGATTCCTTCCAGGCGGGTCCGGAGGGCCACCGCCGCCCCTCACTACGCAGTGCCGGATTCCTGCTTTTCCCCGACCAAGCCCCCGCTGCCCCACACCGCCTGCCACTCCTGCTCAGGAGACAGTGGCTCTGACGTCTCCAGCATCTCCCACCCCACCCCGCCTGGCAGCAGCCGCCCCAGCGTCTCCTTTCTGCAGCCTCTCTTCCCTCCCAAGACCCATTGTCACTGCGGGGCCTGGGGCCTGGCTGCCCCCTGGCTATTTCCTGTCCCTGCCTATGAGGAGGAGGGCGCTCCCCTGCGCTACCAGCAGCTGATGCCCTCCCGCAGCCCCATCCTGGGGACGCCCTCCCTGAAGGACAGCCCAGCAGCCCGAGGGCTCAGCAAAACCGCATGTCAGAGGAGTTCAAGTGGTGGCAAGAGCGAGCCCGTCTCCGGAGCACCTGCCCCCGCCTCACTGGACCGCCAAGGGACTTTCTGTGTCAGATGCGTTTACACGACTTTTTTCGGAAGCCTCGACCTAAGGATTTATATATGCGGATTGTCCTCAAGATCCCTGTGATATGATTATGCTTTATCCCCCAGAGTTTGGCCTACTAGACTTAAGGCCTTGCCTGTCTGACAGCATATGTCTCCTTATGCAAGACAAGTGGGTGGTGGCAGGGGACGGGACATGAAGCAGAGTAGGCCACCTTGAGAGTTCTCCAACGCTCTGTGCTCTGGTTCTAAGAACTCACCTGGAGAACCGCCCCTGGCCCTCCTGTCCCACTATGGCTGGAGGCAGGATGTGGTACATACTCATGCACATGGCTCCTCCCCATTTCCCAGGTCTCTGGGTACCCAGGCCTGGGCTGGAGGAGAATCCCTTCCCCCTTTCTAATGTGCTCTGTGATACCTGCACCAAGTGGTAGGTCAAAGGTCAGTATATCGTGGTGGTGTACTGTCTTGCTAGACCCAGCTATTTTCCTGACCCCATAAATCCTCCTTAGGGACCCAGTCATTACACCCTGTCTATGCCATGCGAGCTCCCACGCCTCTGAGCTTTGAGTCAGTGACATCACAGACTGTAGCCTCAGGGGGTCTGGCTGGGGACTGGCCCACGCTGGTGGTTAGTGGCCCCACCTCTGGGCATCTCAAGGATTTGCAGCCCCACTGTTCCTTCTAACATTTTGTTTTTCAGATGCACTTTCACTCTTTCCCCCAGACTGGAGTGCAGTGGCAAGATTTCAGCTCACTGCAACCTCTGCCTCCCAGGTTCAAGTGATTCTCCTGCCTCAGCCTGCCGAGTAGCTGGGGTTACAGGCACGCACCACCACACCTGGCTAATTTTTGTATTTTAGTAGAGATGGAGGTTTCCTCAGGTTGGCCAGGCTGCCTTGAACTCCGGGCCTCAAGTGATCCACCCGCCTCAACCTCTCAAAAGTGCTGGGATTATAGGCATGAGCCACCGTACCCGGCCCTTTTACCATTTTTTCATCAGAGTCCTAAAAACCAATACTTCACAAGTGGTTTTGGAAAGGTACCACTTTTGTGGCATGTTCTGGGTGGGGGAGGGGTCACAGTTCCTACTCTCCCCCCCACCCCAGCTATGCTTCTGCTCTGAGAAGGTGCTTATTTACACAAACATGGGCATACTCACTCCCAGGCGCCAACAAGATGCTGAATTTTCTTTGAGGGCATTCATTAATTGTCTCCGCTGCAGCGACTGGAGCAAGTCTGGAAGCTGCCGGTGCTAAGACTACCCAGCATTCCCTGCGTTCTCATTCTAAGGCCTTCTTTGCTTACAGGACAGGGGTCCTGCTTCAGTGAGAAAGCAACTGAGTTGAGGCTAGGAGGGGTAGGGAGAGCTGAGTTCTGACTTTACCTGTGCAGAACTCTCTGCCCCCATGTTCCCTGGACTGGAACAGAATGTGAATACAGCAGAAGGCTCCAAGAACTCTAGTGCCTGACCTAGAAGGGGCACAGTTCTCCCTGCTGCGAAAGAAAATGGTGTAGCCGAGTGCACGAGGGTGCTAAGGGAAGACCCAGAATGGTCCATTAAAAGAACCTGGGAGTGGACTCGGGAGGCTGAAAGGATGCACCTGGTATTTCTCTCACTGTGCTCTTACCACATCAGCAACTCCTACCTTTTGGGCCAGCTCTGCTCCCACCGTGTGTGAATGCCTTGCTTGGATGCTGTGCTCTTCTGGTTTGTCTCCAAGCCCCTTTCCCCAGGCCATGATGGTTTCCCTGGCCCCTCAGTGTCCTCACTGGAGTCCAGAGCGCCTTGGTCTGAGCCACGAGACTGCTGAGCACTGGCCCTCCACACCTGAACGTCCTTTACATTAACTTATTGGTCCTGTATAACACCTGGTGCCGTTGCCAAGTGGCTGTGTCCTCGGCTACAGGGCTGGAACTGTGTGGGGTTTAGTGCCCAATACTTCAATAAAGTTGTTTTTTTTGTGGAAAAAAAAAAAATAGATGGTTAGAAAATGTGGTAAAATTCTCCAAGGGGAGAAGAGACAAACTGTCCCCGCCAAGTATGGCACAAATGCAAGGTTTAACAAAATAAATGTTGTCCTTGTTTTAATCCACTAAATTTTATGGGGCTTTTTACATAATAACAAATACCCAAAACAACATCCTTCAGAGAAAAATAACAGAATTCAGAATTTCTAGAATGTATGATTCATAATTTTCTAGCTAAAACACAAAATTATAGATATACTCAAGCAAAAAGCAATAAATTGATAGATTGACCATTTTGTTATTTCAAGAAATAACAAAGAATATTTCAAGTAGCTATGCTCAATAATTTTTTAAATATTCATATGAATAAACAAATAGGAAATCTTAACAAAGAAAAACTAAACTACAAAAAAGGACCAACTGAAAATTCTAGAACTAAAAAGAATAATATCTACTATTTTAAAAAATACTGGAGAGTTTAACAACAGAATAAAGATGGCATAAGAAAAAAAATCAGTAAAAGTAAAGAAAGATCAACAGTAGTTACCCAATTTAAATACAGAGGAATGAAAAGACTTTATTATCTATTTCCTGCCAGAATTGCCTACACAACAGTAATCTCCTTTCTGCCTTAAAAACCTGGATTTTTTTTTTTAACTATCAGGCAGCAGCATGTTCAGGAATGGTGTAACCAGATAAGCATGACTATTTTGGGCTAATATGGTAACATAATCTCCTTTGTAACTGATGTTTTAGAGGTAGGCATATGACCTAGTTCTGGAAAACAAGAATGAATGAGCTGGGGCTTCTAGGAATGTTTCTCGCCCTGAAAAAGAGCAATAAAAGGGACATGACCTATGTTCCTGCCTCTTGAAGTGAAAGGATTTGATTTCTGGAGCTGTAGGCATACCAACAAGAGCCAGGAAAAATGAGAAAAATAAAAACAGCAAAAGCCTTGTGTCCTCGATGACTTTTCTGAACCTTGAAACCTCCAAACTATGGACTTCTTCTTATGTGAGATAATAAATACTTCACTATACAATACACTTTAAGGTTGCATTTTCTCTAAATTGTATCCAAAGGAATCCTTGCTGACAGCAAAAGTTACTCAAGGCCTACTTCTTCCCTAAGAGTTCACTGGTCCCATGATCAGATAAGGTAACATCTTCTTCCTTTGAGCCAGGACTTACTTTTTCTTTTGAACACATGTCCTACTTTGTCTTGAATAGTCATGGTTTGCTCTTTTCCAGCATGATTATTAATAGCATTCCCATTTACTCTCAAAAAAACCGCATTTGGAGGAAACTTTTAAAATCGCCATATCTATTTTATTTTGACCCTTCTAATAGTTTCATTTTAGATTATCTTCTGCTTATTTATGTTCACGCATTGTTGTGGGGCTATACAACAATAAAAAATAAACCTATATTTAATTTTAAAAAAACTTATATTTTGTGCTGTTGTGCATCCCCACAACGAGTGAACATATTTGGCATCAAAATTTAGCAAAAGGTCTGTTACATAGGTGAATATTAAAGGATAAATAGAATTGAAACAGAAATGATACATATTCCATATAATTCTTGAACTCCCGACCTTAGGTGATCCGCCCGCCTTGGCCTCCAAAGTACTTGGATTACAGGCGTAAACCACCACGCCCGGCCCATATTCCATATAATTCAACCGCAATTGTTACTCTTTCAAATTATAGGTTCCATCCCCTTATTTCAGTGTATTTACTATAGATGCGCTGACATTATCACAAAAGTGAATGTTCTCCTAACTAAAATTGAGAACTTCCTAAAATTGCAGAAGTACCGGAAAAACATAAATGGGATGGAATTAAAACACTAAAACCTGGAGTTGGCACAGCAGGATCAGGGGCCAGAAGATGACAGAAGATAAGTGGAGTTAGAAGAGCCGACTGGGAAACCATGGCAGGAGTGCTTTGTCCATTGCCTTGAGGCTGGGCAGCCACAGCTTTTGTTATTACACCCTATGTCCGCTTCATCCCACTAAGAAAAAAATGTACATCACACTCATTTTCCATTCTCTAAAAAGGGCATTATGAGAATTTCTGACAATGAGAATTGGCTTTTATTCATAGAGAATTAGAATAAATGAAATCTCTGATTCTAGTCTTCACATAGTGTCATTATCTTCGAAAAACCAAAGAAAAGTATAAAAGAATTCTCAAATTCTGATAATGCAATAGAAAACTGTTTCACTTCCACTTGTTAGGTGCTTTTACTCTATTTTCCATTTTTAAATATTATAACATTTATTAAAATTTCTTCATAAAATAACATGAGAAAACACACACAACATACTGTTAATTTTAGCAGCAGGTTATAAAACAGAAAATGCGGATGCTTTTTTTTTTTTTTTGAGACAAAGAGTCTTGCTCTGTTGCCAGGCTGGAGTGTGCAGTAGCGTGATCTCAGATCACTGCAACCTTCAGCTCCTTGGTTCAAGCAATTCTCCTGCCTCAGCCTTCCAAGCAACTGGAACTACAGGCATGCACCACCACCCCCAGCTAATTTTTATATTTTTAGTAGAGACAGGGTTTCACCACGCTGGCCAGGATGGTCTCGATTGCCTGACCTCTTGATCCACCCGCCTTGGCATCCCAACGTGCTGGGATTACAGGCGTTTGAGCCACTGCGCCTGGCCTAAGTTTTTATTGTAGGTAATGTACGCATAAAAATATGTCAAAATATCAATAGTTATATCTGAAATTATGGGCGACTTTCATTTCCTCCTTTGGGCTTTTCTGGATGTCCCAAATTTTCTGCAATGAATATGTTATTTCTATAATCAGGAAAAAAATGAATTCAAAGTTAAAGAAAAATTGCTATTTAATAAGTAAGATGCCCTTAGGTCTTTGAGACATTATTCCTAATATATCTAAAAGTTGCCACCTTCATCATGACTTAATGATTCAACTTTAAATCACCTGTGGGATTACACAGTCTCTTAGTAGAAAACAAAGGAGGACTTAAATTGGCTACCAGAGCCACTGGCAGGTCCTCTGGAAAAGCTTAGGGCCCAGAGGTTGGAGAGTTCTTAGGTTGATGCAGATTGATTTACTATTGATTCAAACTTACAACATGAATTTCTACTGCAGATGAAAGCTCTATGTTCAGTCTGCCCCCTCACTGCTACTAACAGTCATCTGGAACTGAGGGATACTTGCCTACGGTTTCTACTGCAAGACTAGTACAAAGAGAAGGTCGCTATGATTCAAACAAACCTGAAGAGGAACAACCACAGTGACTTCTGTATATAGACAGAAAGAGACACACAAGAGAAAAGGAATACTGAGGAGAAATATCTGTGCTCATGTCTACAATGGCTTTGTTGTTTTGAAGACTGAAGTTGCAATAAGCCATCTTATTTATTGTATGTGGCAAATTTGAGGATTCTACACTGATGCTTTTAAAAGAGGATAATTAAAGCAGAGTTTATTTTCAGAAAGGAGAGGGAATATGTGAACTAGGAATTAGAAATGATTGTTGTATTTGAAAAGTTTGGAATACAACAGTGAAAAAAGCATGGGAAATAAGGTATTACTGGTTGAAGAAAATACTTGGATACTTAGGCAGGTCACTTTAAATTAGTAGTTTTTCCTCACCATGGAAAATGAAAGAATAGCAGCCTTAGGAGTTCGGATTAAACTAACATTACATATTTGCACTCCCTCTGTGCCGAGACCTTTCTGGTATGTTATGTTAATCCTCACAACAACTCTACAAAGTAGACACCATTACCTCATTGAACATCATTCTCACTTCCAAGAAGACTGCTCTTTCCATTAAAACATAGTACTTCTCCATAAAGATGCTTTACTAGCAGGAAGAACAAAGGGGTAAGAGAACTGGATCACAGCAGGCTTCCGTGGTGCAGCCCTAGAAATGATTAGAACAAAATATCCTGTATACGCTAATAAATCTCAGAGGCATTGCCACTGCTCAGATAGAGACTCCTACAACATAAGAGCTTAAAGCTTTGGCTGTATTCCTAGTAACGTTAGTGAAAAAACACGGAATAGTTTTAAGGCTGTACAGAGAAAGGAAAAGAAGACTCTAACTCACCCAGTATTGCTTATTATCAACTCCTTTTAGGGCTCCTAGAGGGTCATTTATTTGGAGAAGCATTGGGGATCTCCTTGTTCTTCTCATATTGTGATGAGCAAAGGTGTTTTATAAATGGTAGGAAAAATCTGGATGAAGCAGGATATAGGATGTAATATTTAGTGCTGAAATTCCCTCCTAAAGAAACCTTTCCTGGTGGGTATAACATATCCTGCTTCAAAAGGTTCCTTGGGTTGAAATCAGGCAAACTGGGTGAGTGCTCATGTGTTACAATTATTCTCTCCTGCTAGTAAACATGGAGAGAAGGGTGAATGATTCAGAATCCATAGTTATCAACTGAATTTTGCTTTCTTCCCATAGGCGATGCCCAATACTGAGGACAGATCTATGATGGAGCCTTTGGGGAGAGATGAATGAAACCTAGAGAATCAAGGAACTGAAATTCTACATTTTTATAACAAAGAAAAAAGCAGAGGTAACAGAAGCCCCTGCTGTTTCCCTGGGCTCCCTCCCACCCACCAGGCATCACTTCTGTCTTTCTTTTTCTTGTGTGATATTGCCAGATGCTCTGCAGTGCTTCCTATCTGCACTGCTAAGCTTGATCACATTCTAAATGGTGCGTTCTAGAATCCTTTTGCAATAACTGAGGCTGTGTCAGTATGTCTACTAATAATGGATATAAGTGTGAGATTGATTGGTGGACATAAGAACACTAAATGGCATTTAATTAATCTACGTAATATAATGTAACATAAAGCCCCTCTCAATTTCCTGTCCATTGTCTGTTTTATTCCCTACTTGGTTTTTAGAGAAAACTGTCCATTCTACACATTCTTGCCACTATTACCTTCCAAGAAAAATGTGAAAATACTATTTCTAATATATATAATAATAAAATGTAGGTTAATTAAGGATTATTTGGAAAATATGGAGAAGATAAAATTATTGGTGCCCTAAGTCTCACATTCCAGAGAAAACCATAGTTAACATTTTGGTGTCATTTCTTCAGACACATAAGTACAAAATTGTAATCATTTATATTATTAGAAACTTCCTTTTTAAAAATATTATATATGTGAATTGTCCCTTGTCCTTACTCTTCTCCAAGACTACAATTTGCAATGGTGGTAGTCCCTGACAGATTAAATAGTCTCACATGTATATCATGCCCATCACATACCAGAATGTCAGCATTCTAGAAAAAAAACTTATAGCAACTGTTAAAGCATGATTGAACTTGAAATATGATAGTACATGAAATGATATTTTTTCAATTGTTGAATCATTTAGGGGCAGATGTTAAATAATAATGCGTTTTTGAATGACTTTTAGGAAAATGTCTCCAGTGTCTCACCATTTGGAGTTATGCTGACCAATTGTTAGACAGAAATAATCTTCATTATCTTAGCGAATTATCCTCCGAAGCTTAGATTACTGAGACATTTTACTAAGAGTGAATATTGTAGTCTATCAAACGGCTTTTGGCATCTAGTTAGATGACAATGTATTTTACATTTGTTACCTATTTGCTTCATATATTGATAGATTTCTAATTTAGAATTCCATGTGTTAATAAAAACAAATAACATTATTTTCGTATACAGTTTGGATATACTCTGTATTTCTGTACATATATTAATTGGATTGATCATAGTTTTATTCTTTTGAGAGTTTTCAGTAAAAGGCTATTTTAGGTTGATAAAATAATTTGCAAAGTAAGCAATAACTTTTTTACATGAGAATAAGTTACATAGCACATAAATTGTTTCTTAAAAGTATAAAATAATTATCAAAAACATTCTTCGCCCAGTGTCCATTTTAGAAGCCTAGTACTCACAATGGGATCCCTACTGGGTATCACAGTATATATGGCATAGTATGTGTTCAATAAACGAGTAAGTAAAGGTTGCTGTGGGGGCAAAAGCACATAGTAGGGGCATCCTACTCAGACCAAGAGGTGAGAAAGTCTTCCAAGAAAATATCTAAGTTGAGAGGAGTCCTTCCGACTTACAAAAATAGCATGTAGAAATGAATGGAGGAAAAGGCAGTATTTGTGTGAGGTAATAAGAAACTCAGCATGTTCATTGCAGAGCATCGCAGGTATCAATAGGAGCTTTGGAATTTCTACATTGGAGGGAACTTGGGATGACAATGTGGTCGGAGGATGGGCTGGAGGGCTTTTCTTGAAGTTGTGTTGCACAGCAGGCACATTGTTTTTCCTCAGACTGTATTTCTCTACTTATGTGTCTTTTTTGGGGAGGCTGGTGAATATTGTTGAGAAGCAAACCCATTCAATAACACCTTCCTTGGCATTATCATGGGAGAAGAAATGGCTGAAGTGGGAAGAAAAAAGAGAACTGAGGGAGTTAAGATAGGTTTTGTGATAGGTTAATGTTTTTGTGTGAAGCTATTTTTGTTTCCTCTTATTTACCCTTAATTCTGGAAAAAAATATTCCCCCCTTACCTGGGACCTTTTTTGAACAGAGAAAATGACAGTCATTTCTTCTTCACCCCTTTCTCCTCACCAGTCTCACTCCAGGATAGAAATATTAAGTTTAGTATACTTTATTTAACAGTAAAAATTGACTCCTTTTCCTTCTTTTCTCCTTTTCTCCCTTCACAACAACTATCTTCCAACAAATTAAAACTGCTGCCTTAACTGATTTCTTTGTGGAAATAAGTCCATGTGCCAATGTGACTAGAAACAGGAACGGACATGTGGAAGAAGGAAATATTTTCTAATATACTAAGACTGTGGTACCATTATCTCTGTTTTCAACCTTACAAAATCACTGTTCAGATGATATTCTTTAAGAGGAAGATAAATGATATGGAAAAGGAATGAAAAGGAAATAACTTTCATGTCTTGTCCTTATAGGAAGACAGGAATGCTGTTGTCTATTACCAGGCAAGAAATAAGCCTCTCATCAATGTCTTCAAGCTCTTTGGATACAGAAAGGCCAGAGAAAATGTGTGGTTTGGGGGCAAGGATATGATCAGCAAGAAATATTTTCATTCACCACCAAAACCCAGGGAACTCTAGCTATGACAGAAATAGTATAACAAAGTTACACACATAGTATACAAAGTACCTTTATACAGTAAATCAGTACTTATGTTGGGCACTTAACAGAATATGAAGCAACTGCAGGATAGCTGAGTTTTTAATGACATGGGCTAAAGTTATAAGTAGGCAGAACTAGCAAAAGATGAGTGGGGATGGAAAAGGTAGAAAAGCCAGGTATTAGGAAAATTAAAGTTCCTGAAATGCATATTGATTTACAGAGTAAAAACAAAAGCTAGAGAATTCCAGGTATGTGGTTGGTAGAAGCAAATGTGACAGAATTCTCATGTCATTATTCTTGATTATGCAAATTCTCATGATTGTGAAATTGCCTGCTATGTGTAGACAACCAAAAAGACCACATTCCAAAGGTTACAAGAAATAAAAGGCTGTGATCCAACCTTCAGAGTTTACTAGCATATCATGTATAAGCAGAAATAAAACAGGCAAGATGTTAGCTCTATCAGTTTAACACAGCAGGAAACATTTTTGTAGTTGTCTCTCGCTTAGAATCAGTGTAAGAATCTGTGAGAAGTAGTGTGGTCTAGTGGGTAAAAGGGTTGACTCTGGAGCCAGGCAACTGAATATTGAATTTTGGCATTGGGATATATTATCTCTGTGACCTTGTAAAAGTTACTTAAACTTTTCTTTGTCTCTGTTTCCTCTCTGAAAAATGGGAGTTAAATATGTTATCTAGGTCACTGAGTTGCACTAAAGATAAAGTGATTAATACATTCAATGAGCTTATAGCAGTGAAATGTGCTTACAAAAATGTGCTCAGTAAAAAGTAGCCATTGTCAGTTCTGTTACACATGGAAGCTTCCTGGCCAAAATTTAAAATAGTATGGAAGACCTGGGGATGTGTTCCAATGCATTAAATACAGAAATTGAAAGAAAAGTATATATTCATAAGTACTTGTAAATGATACAAACTTGCCTGCAAAAGTATAAAATGTGCATCTAAAAGGTAGAGAAAAAGGAATAGGGAATTTAGACCAATTGGAAAATTAGAAAAGTGAAGAAGAAAGATAACACTTGGTGACTAATATTAAAGGGTGAATTCTAGGCCCCAAAGAAAACTGTGCATAATAGCAGTCCAATAACTTTAGTTCCTGGGAACTACATACCAGTGACTCCCAGACTCTTAACTGGTTATATGTTCCCTTTGGATCAGAAAATTGTTCTTGTTCCATCAATTATGCTCTCAGATTTCAATTCCCTTGCCCCAAAATTTAAAAAACAACAATTTTTTCCTTCTGACCCAGTCAAATAGACTTAAAGGCTACAATTTATAATATATATGAACATATAAACATATACTTACTGCTATTTTGATTCTATCATGATCTCTTACATATAATTTTAGATGACATGTTGGAACTACTTACTATACCTGTAACCTAATAGATGTTATCTAAGTTAATTTTCACAATAAACTACCAAACAGTTATAGCTTTCCCCCAATTTTCCTGGCTGAAACCAGTAGCTTAGCTAGCTTAGATTCAAAAATGTTAAGTAACTTGAGAGTCATAGTGAGGATGACTGGCATAGTTCTGAATCTCCATGATATTTTAAATTAGATATGTCTTTATAAAAATAAAAATTTCAAAGTATTCATCAATAGAGATTCATATGTACCCACCTTTGAAAGTACTTTGTCCCTAGATATATAATTTGAGGACTGGCGCTTCCCGGCATAGCCTCTGCTACTGTGTGATACTAGAAAGTATTGATCTCAGTGCCCCTTTTATCATTAGCAAAGTGAATATAATAGCCCTGCTCTTACTGATTCCAGAGGCTGTTCTAAGGATAAAACAAAATCATGGACATGAAAGTTATTTGATAACTCCACATCAAAATTTCAAAATTTCCTGAATCATATTCTTTTCTAAACTCTGCAGATGACATGAACACATAGAGACAAGAAATTACTCTGCCGTGACTGAATTCTTTCTGGCGGGGCTTTCCCATAGCTCCAGCTTTTTCTGTTCGTGCTCTGCATCATCAAGGACATGATAATCCTCCTGGGAAATAGCTTCCTCATTATCATCAGCATCCTGGATTCTCGCCTCCATACCCTTATGTATTTCACTTTACCTGAATCATGTCCTTTTCTATACCCAGCAGACAGGTGACCTAGAACATATGGAGACAAGAAATTACTCTGCCGTTACTGAATTCTTTCTGGTGGGGCTTTCCCAATATCCAGAGCTCCAGTTTTTTCTGTTCCTGCTCTGCCTCATCATGTATGTGATAATCCTCTTGGGAAATAGCCTCCTCATTATCATCAGCATCCTGGATTCTTGCCTCCATACCCCTATGTATTTCTTTCTTGGAAACCTCTCATTCTTGGACATCTGTTACACATCATCATCCATTCCTCCAATGCTTATTATATTTATGTCTGAGACAAAATCTATCTCCTTCATTGGCTGTGCTCTGCAGATGGTTGTGTCCCTTGGCTTGGGCTCCACTGAGTGTGTCCTCCTGGCTGTGATGGCCTATGACCGGTATGTGGCCATCTGCAACCCACTGAGGTACTCCGTCATCATGAACAAAGTGCTGTATGTGCAAATGGCTGCATGGTCCTGGATCATAGGCTGTCTGAACTCCTTAGTGCAGACAGTCCTGACAATGGTGTTGCCTTTCTGTGGAAATAATATCATTGATCATCTTACCTGTGAGATCTTGGCTCTTCTTAAAGTCATATGCTCAGATATCTCCATGAATGTGTTTATAATGACAGTGGCAAGTATTGTTTTATTGGTGATTCCTCTTCTGTTAATTTTTGTCTCCTATGTGTTTATTCTCTCTTCCATCTTGAGAATTAACTCTGCTGAGGGAAGAAAGAAAGCCTTTTCTACCTGTTCAGCGCACTTGACTGTGGTCATCTTATTCTATGGTTCAGCCCTTTTCATGTACATGAAGCCCAAATCAAAGTACACAAAAGCATCTGATGAAATCATTGGATTGTCTTATGGAGTGATCACCCCAATGTTGAACCCCATCATCTACAGCCTGAGGAATAAAGAGGTAAAAGAAGCTGTGAAGAAAATCCTTAGCAGACACTTGCATCTATGGAGTATATGAAAGGCCTTGAGGCATGTGATGTTCTAAACAAGGGATCAGATCAGGTGTTTTGTATTCACAGATAAAGTCACAGAATCTGATGCCAAGAGAGTGTGTATGTTTGTAAAGACAACTTGGGGATTCCCATTCTTTTCATCACAGAATGCTCATGTATGCCTTCTGAATAATATCTTGTCTGCAGAGTTTTAAGCTGTAGGTATCTATGTTCATTGATCCCATATAGGGATATGATTTTTCATCAAGATAAATCTTACTCTTCCCTACTCTTTTCTCTTTCTTACTCATTTTTCTTTCCCTCTTCTCCATCTCCTCCTCTTTCTTGGCCTTCCTCCCCTTCCCTTCTTCTTCTACTTCCTTTCTCTTTCTTCCTTCTGTCTTCTTGGTCTCCTTTATCTGTCATTTTGAATAGAACATCTATTGCTTTGTTGTACAGCATCCCCTCTTCTGGTAAAATAATATCTTTTATGTATATCAACATTCCCTTCCTCTGAGTCCATGTGGTCTGCATATGGCTAACTCAACTGTCTAAATATAGTGGTAGATGCTGGACAAAGGCCTAGCTAATAAAAAAGCAAATCCCTCTAGCTAAGTGATTCATTCAGAATAGCAAGTGAGCCAAGTCAGGCCAATCAAACTCAATAGTGCTGTTTGCTTAACTGGAGAAATGTGAGCCTGCAGCCAATCTTTGACAGTATGAGGAGAGAGCCTAACTGAGATGCAAAGGGGAGTTCAGAAGGAGAGAGAGGGTGTCTGATGCTGTTAATGCCTCGATTCAGCTCTGTCTAAAGTCATTTTCATATTATTTTTAGTTCATGAGTCAATAAATTATCTTTGAATGAAAAGCTAATTTTAACATGAGGGGGATCATGGCAGACGGGAGGCAAGACTAGATTGCAGCTCTAGACAGAGCAGTGTGCAGAGGCTTGCACTGTGAATTTTAGCTCCCGATGGACTGCAAGAACAAACCAGCAATTCCGAGAGGACCCACAGACCCTCTGAAGGAAGCAGACTCCTCCTGTAGGACCCGGGAGATGCCCCAAATACCGTGAGTGCCCCAACTGCAGAAATGGGGAGACTCTCCTCTCTCAAACACACACCCCTCACTGGAGAAGCTGAAGGTCTGTTAGCAGGAGAAGTTTCTGACTTTACCTAGAACTGACCCAAGTTAGAGAGCTGAGTGAAATACAGGGGTAGAGGAAGCAGCAGAAAGGTCCTAAGAGCTCACTGGGTCCCCAAGCAGCCCATTCTTGCCGGGTACCACAGGAATCCATCGGGAGGGTGGCCAGAGGAGCAGGAGGTAAAACTCCACAGGGAGAAGGAACTCTCTCTAACTGCAAGTATTCAAGCTCCTCTCACCCTCTGTCTGGACACAGATTCAAGGCTGTTGGTGGGGGCACTGTGGGAGTGGGACAAGACCTTCAATTTTCATGGGAGTTGGGTGAGGCCTGTGACTGCCAGCCTTACTCACTTACCTGACAACCTGCATGACTCAGCAGAGGCAGCCATAATCCTCACAGGTACACAACTCCAGTGACCTGGAAATCTCACCCATATCCCCGATAGCAGCTGCAGCAAGACCCACCCAAGGATAGTCTGAGCTCAGATACTCCTTACCCGACCCCCACCTGATGGTCCTTCCCTATTCACCCTGGTAGTGGAAGACAAAGGGCATATAGTCTTGGGAGTTCTAAAGCCCCACCCACCACTGGTCCCTCTCCACACTACTACAGCTGATGCTTTCTGGAAAATGCCAACTCCTGGCAGGAGGCTAACCAGCACAAAAATAGAGCATTAAACCACCAAAGCTAAGGACCATCGCGGAGTCCATTGCACCCTCTGCCACCTCCACTGGAACAGGCGCTGGCATCCATGGCTGAGAGACCCATAGACAGTTCACATCAGGACTCTGTGAAGACAACCCCCAGTATCAGCCCTGATCCCAGTAGACTCACTGGGTGGCTAGACCCAGAAGAGAGACAACAATCACTGCAGGTCGGCTCACAGGAAGCCACATCCATAGGCAAAGGGAGAGAGTACTACCTCAAGGCAACACCCTATGGGACAAAAAAATGTGAACAACAGCCTTCAGCCCTACACTTTCCCTCTGACAGAGCCTACCCAAATGAGAAGGAACCAAAAACCAACCCTGGTAATATGACAAAACAAGGCTCCTCAACACAACCCAAAAAATCACTAGTTCACCAGCAATGGACCTAAAACAGGAATAAATCCCTGATTTACCTGAAAAAGAATTCAGGAGGTTAGTTATTAAGCTAATCAGGGAGGCACGAGAGAACAGTGACACCTAATGCAAGGAAATCCAAAAAAAAATGACACAAGAGGTGAAGGGAAATATATTCATGGAAATAGACAGCTTAAAGAAAAAACAATAAAAAATTCGGGAACCTTTGGACATACTTTTAGAAATGTGAAATGCTCCAGAAAGTCTCAGCAACAGAACTGAACAAGTAGAAGACAGAAATTCAGAGCTCGAAGACAAGGTCTTCAAATTAACTCAATCCAACAAAGACAAAGAAAAAGGTGTAAGAAATATGAACAAAGCTTCCAAGAAGTCTGAGATTATGTTTAATGACCAAACCTAGGAAAAATTGTTGTACCCGAGGCAGAAGAGAATTCTAAAAGCCTGGAAAACATATTTGGGGGAATAATCAAGGAAAACTTCCCCAGCCTTGCGAGAAACCTAGACATCCAAATACAAGAAGTACAAAGAACACCTGGGAAATTCATTGCACAAAGATCTGCCTAAGCACAATGTCATCAGGTTATCCAAAGTTAAGATGAAGGAAAGAATCTTAAGAGCTGTGAGACAGAAATGCCAGGTAACCTATAAAAGAAAATCTACCACATTATCAGCAGATTTCTCAGCAGAAACCCTACAAAGTAGAAAAGATTGGGGACCTATCTTCAGCCTCCTCAAACCAAACCATTATCAGCCTAGAATTTTGTATCCAGCAAAACTAAGCATCATACATGAAGGAAAGATAAAGTCATTTTCAGATAAACAAATGCTGAGAGAATTTACCATTACCAAACCACCACTACAAGAACTGCTAAAAGGAGCTCTAAATCTTGAAACAAATCCTGGAAACACATCAAAACAGAACCTTTTTAAAGCATAAACCACATTAGACCTATAAAACAAAAATACAAGTTGGAAAGCAAAAACAAAACCAAAGTACACAGGCAACAAAGTACACAGGCGAAAAAAAAAATGCAGTGGTACCTCACATTTCAATACTAACATTGAATATAAATAGCCTAAATGCTACACCAACCATCTGCTGCCTTCAGGAGACTCACCTAACACATAAGGGCTAACATAAACTTAAAAAGGGTAGAAAAAGGAATTTCATGCAAATGGACACCAAAAGCAAGCAGAGGTAGTATTCTTACATCAGACAAAACAAACTTTCAAGCAACAGTGGTTAAAAGAGACAGAAAAGGAAAGTATATGATGGTAAAAGGCCTCATCCAAAAGGAAAATGTCACAATCCTAAACATATATGCACCTAACACTGGAGCTCTGAAATTTAAAAATTACTAGGCCAGGTGCGGTGGCTCACGCCTGTAATCCCACCACTTTGGGAGGCCGAGGTGGGTGGATCATGAGGTCAGGAGATTGAGACCATCCTGGCCAACATGGTGAAACCCCATCTCTACTAAAATACAAAAAATTAGCCGGGCATGGTGGCACATGCCTTTAATCCTAGCTACTTGATAGGCTGAGGCAGGGGAATAGCTTGAACCCAGGAGGCAGAGGTTTCAGTGAGCTGAGATCATGCCACTGCACTCCAGCCTGGCAACAGAATGAGACTCCATCTAAAGAACAAAAAAATAATTACTAATAGACCTAAGAAATGAGATAGCAACACAATAATAGTGGAGTACTTCAATACTCCACTGACAGCACTAGACAGGTTGTCAGGACAGAAAGTCTACAAAGAAACAGTGGATTTAAACTATACCTTGGAACAAATGAACCTAACAGATATATACAGAACATTTCATCCAACAAGAAATTTCTTTCTTCTACTTGTTCAGTTCTATTGCTGAGACTCTCCAGAGCATTTCACATTTCTAAAAGTATGTCCAAAGTTTCCTGAATTTTTTATTGTTTTTTCTTTAAGCTATCTATTTCCATGAATATTTCTCCCTTCATCTCTCGTATCATTTTTTTTTATTTCCTTGCATACACATTCTATTCAGCAGCATACGGAACTTTCTCCAAGATGGACCATATGATAGGCCATAAATCAAGCCTCAATAAATTTAAGAAAATCGAAATTATATCAAGCACTCTCTCAGACCACTGTGGAATAAAACTGAAAATCAACTACAAAATGAACCTTCAAAACCATGCAACTACATGGAAATTAAATAACCTGCTCCTGAATGAGCATTGGGTCAAAAATGAAATCAAAATGGAATTTAAAAAATTCTTCTAACTGAATGACAACAATGACAAAACCTATAAAAACCTCTGGGATACAGCAAAGGTGGTGTTAAGAGGAAAGTTCATAGCCCTAAACACCTACATCAGAAAGTCTGAAAGAGCACGAACAGACAATCTAAGGTCACACCTTAAGCAACTAGAGAAACTAGAACAAACCAAACCCAAACCCAGCAGAAGAAAGGAAATAACCAAGATCAGAGCAGAACTAAATGACCTTGAAACAAATAAAAATAAATACAAAAGATAAATGAAACAAAAACCTGCTTCTTCGAAAAGATAAATAAAATTAATGGATCATTAGCAAGATTACCCAAAAAAAGAAGAGAGAAAAACCAGGTAACCTCACTGAGAAACAAAATAGTAGATACTACAACTGACACCAATGAAATTCAAAAAAATCATTCAAGGCTACTATGAACACCTTTATGCACATAAACTAGAAAACCGACAAGAAATGGATAAATTCCTGGAAAAATACAACCCTCCTAGCTTAAATCAAGAAGAATTATATACCCTGAACAGACCAATAACAAGCAATGAGATTGAAATCATAATTTTAAAATTACCAATAAAAAAAGAAGTCCAGGACCAGACAGATTCACAGCAGAATTCTGTCAGACATTTAGAGGAATGCCACAAGATAGAGAAAGAAGAAACCCTCCCTAATTCATCCTTGAGGAACACAATGCTAAAATCCTTAATAACATACTAGCTAACCAAATCCAACAACATATCAAAAAGATAATCCACCATAATCAAGTGGGTTTCATACCAGGGATGCAGGGATGGTTTAACATACTTAAGTCAACACAACATAAACAGAATTTAAAACAAAAATCACATGATCACCTCAATAGATGCAGAATATGCATTCAACAAAATCCAACATCCTTTATGATTAAAACTCTCAGCAAAATTGGCATACAAGGGATATACCTCAATGTAATAAAAGCCACCTATGACAAACCCACAGCTAACATAATACTGAATGGGGAAAAGTTGAAAGCACTCCCTCTGAGACCTGGAACAAGACAAGGATTCCCACTCTAACCACTCCTCTTCAAAATAGTACTGGAAGTTCTAACAAGAGCAATCAGACAAGAAAAAGAAATAAAGGGCATCTAAATTGGTAAAGAGGAAGTCAAACTCTCACTTGTTCACTTATGATATCATTTTTTACCTTGAAAACCCTAAGAACTCCTCTAGAAATCTCCTAGAACTGATAAAATAATTCAGCAAAATTTCTGAATACAAAATTAATGTACACAAATCAGTAGCTCTTCTATACATCAAAAGCAAGCAAGCAGAGAATCAAATCAAGAACTCAATCCCTTTTACAATAGCTGCAAAACAAAATAAAATGCTTAGGAATATACCTAACAAAGGAGTCGAAAGACCTCTACAAGGAAAACTGCAAAACACTGCTGAAAGAAATCACGGGTGACACAAACAAATGGAAACACATCCCATGCTCATGGATGGGTAGAATCAACATTGTGAAAATGACCATACTGCCAAAAGCAATCTACAAATTCAGTGCAGTCCCCATCAGAATACCATCATTATTCTGTACAGTTAGAAAAAACAATTCTAAAATTCATATGGAACCAAAAAAGAACCCACATAGCCAAAGCAAGACTAAGCAAAAACAACATTTTACAATGTGACTTTATTAAATGTTTTGTTATATGGTATTGTATTTATTCAACGTGGCATAATTTTTTAAAAGTAAGAGATGGGTACAAATAACACCGTAGTTTACTAGGATTATAAGCTTTAACTTTTGAGTCTCCATTTCCATAAAATGTGGCATTTAGTCCCTAGCTTAGGGGGTCTTATGGGAATTGAATAAGAAAAAAAAAATGCAAAATGCCTTGTTCAGTGCTTGACTAAATGTCAGGCAACAAAAAAATACATTCCCTTTACATCTCTCCATATATAACTATCTTGCCTAATAGACTGAGGGGGTTCCCTGAGCGAAAGATATGAAAGTATTATGTACTTAGGCTGGGCGTGGTGGCTCAAGCCTGTAATTCTAGGACTTTGGGAGGCTGAGGCGGGTGGATCACGAGGTCAGGAGTTCAAGACCAGGCTGACCAACATGGTGAAACCTCGTCTCTACCAAAAATACAAAAATTAGCTGCGAGTGGTGGAACACGCCTATAATCTCAGCTACTCAGGAGGTTGAGGAAAGAGAATCGCTTGAACCTGGGAGGCAGAGGTTGCAGTGAGCTGAGTACCACTGCACTCCAGCCTACTCGAAGAGTGAGACTCTGTCTCAGAAAAAAAAAAGAAAGTAGTATGTACTTAAGAGTCCTTGGTACCCAGAACAAAGTTAAGCATTTACTGTAAATGTGTGTTGAATGAGTGAATGGGTGACTGTCTTTCTTATGCTGAAGTTAAATCATTTTATTTAACATTGCCTGAATAATCCTTATGATTGATGCATCTGCATTTTTGCTAGTACCATTCTCTCCACCTAAAATTGCCATCCCATAACCTATTATAAAAAATCAAGGTTCTCCTCAAAAAATCTCCTCTGGCTTTAAAGCCTTTTTTAATCATCCTAACAAGACTCTACCTTGTCTTCTTGTAAGTTTATACAATCTACGTAGGCTTTGGTGTGTTTATTATATTTTAACTATATTTATTATGTGTTTTTTATTATCCTCTTCAATTATATATATACGATATGTCTGTTATTTTATTCAAAGGTCATCAGACACAGAGGCTGTGAGTTATCTGTTCTTCTAATACCACAAATGTTAACAGTGGGCTTCAATGAATAGATTCTTTGGATCATTGCATTTTGCTTTATTGTATAAAGTCTATTTGTTTATTAAGATAATTTTCTTTTCATAGAATATGAGCAATGTGACTGTGATGTATGTAATACATACAGCTAGCAATAATCCTGCTTAAAATAATATTTCCTTTGTTGTATATATGGTTTTGTCTATTCTGGGCATCAGAGGTTTGACTGTAACAAAGTCCATCTAACCTAGTTATACATAGATATAATCTGTGAACTACTTTATTATGCTTATAACTAGACAATGACCAAAATAAAATATTAACTTATAGAACACTGACTCCCATATATGCATCTCTAGCCCTGAGATATACTCTAGTAGGCATTTTAAATATGACATATCCAAAATAGAAACCTTGATTTTCCCATACCCAAACTACTTCTCTTCAAGTCTTCCCCATCGCAGGTAGTGGGATCAACATACACTCACATCCAGCCTCCCCAGGGATACTATCAATTCTATATTCAAAATTTTACTCTAAGTCTGACCACTTCGTCTGCTACCACCCCAGTCCAAGCCATCATCATCTCACATAGGCTACTGCCATGGCTTCCCAAATCACGGCCCTGACCCCCTTTCGTTCTCCTACAATTCCTTCTCAGCACAGCAGCCAACATGTTTTTAGAAGAGTATATACTGAAGTTATAAAACAGGTAAAAATGAATTAATGGTACTTTTAAAATCAGAACACTGGCTGCCCATGTGGAGAAAGTATTACAGCAGGTATCAATTGGAATGGAGAATGAAGACACTTTTCTGAGGTCCTGTTAATGTTCTATATCTCACCAGGAATTTGTCAAAACTGAATAAGTAAGATTGATGAATTTAATGTATATAAATTTTAAAAGACAAAACTGTAAATAAATATTAAACTCAAGTTGATACACATGCTAAAGTACATAGGAAAAAATGTACAATATTGGCAGTGTGCTTTAAAAGCATGCAAAAATGGCATGGATTTAACAGGAGGATAGAGAGATGAATAGAAACATAGATATGAGGCCGGGTGCAGTGGCTCACACCTATAATCCCAGCACTTTGGGAGGCCTGAGGCAAGCAGATCACCTGAGGTCATTCCTGGCCAACATGGTGAAACCTCATCTCTACTAAAAACACAAAATCAGCTGGGTGTGGTGGTGCACACCTGTAATCCTAGCTACTCCAGAGGCTGAGGCAGGAGAATTGCTTGAACCTGGAAGGTAGAGGTTGCAGTGAGCCGGGATTGTGCCATTGCACTCCGGCCTGGGTGACAAGATGGGAAAAAATGAAAGAGCGAGGGAGAGAAGGAGGGAAAGAAGGATGGAGGGAGGGAGGGAGGAATAAAAGAAGGAAGGAAGGAAGGAAGAAAGGATGGAAGGAGACAAGCAAATCCTCTAAAATGTTAGTGGTAAAAGTAGTTGGTTGGTATATGATGTTCAATGCAAAATTCTTTCCGTTTTGCTTTGTGTTTGAAATCTTTCATAATACAGTGTTGAAAAAACTGCATAAAACCTGTCAGGAATACAGCTCTTGAATGAATGTTGTATGAGTGAATGAGGCAAGGGTAGAAATTGGATTAAAAACTGTATAACAAATTATCTTAAACATACATCAGGAAAAAGTTCTTTTTTAAAAGAGCAAAACTTTTTAATAGGTTATTTACAACTCAGAAATCAAAAATAAATTTTAATGGTCCCTGTGAAACTTAATTTCCTATACTGAATGATTTTCAGGGTTTTCATTGCTATTCCTGGGGGATGGGTGCAAGGGAGGAGGAGGAAAGGGGAAAAACTGAAATACATCAGAAGATTTACTAGAATCAGGTTGTAATGTAATAAGAAAAAAAGAAAACAGCAATTTTTGGCATAATGTTCTGTTTGTGATATTCCTTCATAGAAGGCTATTTCTGAGGGAATTACTGATTCCTCAGGCGTATCAGATTGTACAGACCTTAGCAAAAAGAAATGTATTTTCTCCTAAACATTTATTCTGCAATTTCACCTTTTCAATGCAATGAAAACAATGAAGTTTTTGATAATGCCATTTCTATATATCCACATGATAATCTCTTATAAATCTTGTAACATTGCGGCAAGACTGGTATACAATAACAAAGGATAAATGAGAGGATGGATACCCCATCTTCTATGACGTGATTATTAAACAACGCATGCCTGTATCAAAACATCTTATGCACCCCATTAATATATACTATGGTACTAACAAAAATTAAAAATTAAAAACAAATTTAGACACAGGTATACAATCATTCACATTTCCCAGGGCCTCTTCTAATCTGGAAACTTAATTAAAAAGTTGAAGTTCAATTCAAGTAATCCCTAAATTGGCTGAACTGTTTCCTATGCTACTCATATTCTCATACCAGATACGGGACAAAAAATTATTTAAGATGTGAGGCAATACTGGTTAAGGACAATGTAAGTAAACAGTATTTGTATTATAATAATGATGCAGGTAGTTACAGAATGCAAATGTTAATATGCATGTTGTAATGCATAAGGTTATTTTAAAATGGGAAGTGAGACTTTACTCAATATAGTGAGCACCTCTGGTATTAGTGATGAAAGGACTACTAAGAATGAAATTTGCACTTCTGATCAAATACTTTAAATTTCAAAGCATTTTTATAGCAAAAATGCATAATTCAGTTACTGAGTAATGAACAAGAAAAATTATTGAAGTAGATCAATCAAGATAATTAGATGGCAAAGACTATAAATCATATTTATCTTGGTTCAGAAGGAAAATACGTCTTCATGAGAAAAACATGCAGATTTAGATATCTCTGTGTTTAAAGTCTTTAATTTTCTCACATGGTAAACTGAAATTCTGGAAAATAAGCCAACTTTAAAAAAATAGTGCAAGTAGAGACAAATAAAATAATTTCATATAAAAGGCAAAAGGCAAACTCTGTATTTCTTAGCTTTGGTCTAGGCTGGAAATTTTTACTACATTTTGAAACCAGTTGTCTTATCGTAACAGTGAAATCATTAAAAGTCCTAAGAATGATTGAGTAGACACATACAATGTATGCAAAACTGCATTATGTTTCAACATGTGTGTATATTATAACATTAGTATTTGCTTTAAATCTCTTCTCTAAGATACTGAATTATGAAAGACAGAATTTATTTTTACTTTTATTTATTTATTTATTTATTTGAAGATAGAGTTTCGTTCTTGTTGCCCAGGCTGGAGTGCAATGGCACAATCTCAGCTCATCACAACCTCTGCCTCCCAGATTCAAGCAATTCTTCTGCCTCAACCTCCCGAGTAGCCGAGATCATAGGCATGCACCACCACACCTGGCTAATTTTGTATTTTTAGTAGGGATGGGGTTTCTTCATGTTGGTCAGGCTGGTCTTGAACTCCCAACCTCAGGTGATCCACCCGCCTAGGTCTCCCAAAGTGCTGGGATTACAGGCATGAGTCACCACGCCCGGGCTCTTTTTATTTTTATAATATAAAAAGAAAAATGATAATCTTCAGTATAAACTTCTCTATATAGATTATTGTAGAAGATAACTTCATTTTTGTTCATGTCTGTCATTCAGTCTAGATTTGGCAGGCATACTTAAATTTCAAAATCTAAAACTTATAAAAAGTGGTTTTCAATAAATATTTTAAAATATTTTAAAATGTTTACAATATATCACCTTTTAAAATTAGTATATAAGTATATATGCATATTTATAAATAAGCCAAATATAATGGTAAAATCAGTACCTAAAAGGAAATATGGAAGTTGGTCTAAGAATGTCATAATGCTTCCCACACAGAATATTGATTACAGTTTTTAAAAAATGAAGCGCAGTCTGCTCTTCATAATGAATAATCTTATCACATTTTAATATCACATAATAGCATATAGTGTTTATTTTCTAAAATGCTTTTCACAGAGTAAAAATGCCATCAACTAAAACAGAGGGCAAAAGTCAGTGGAATACTTTCTTAGATTGTTTAAGCAAAAGCAATGAAAACTAGAATTCTATATAAAACCAAATTATCTTTCAAGAAAGAAAGCAAAAGAAAGACATTTTTGGAAAAAAAATTTTTTTTAACACTCAGAAAACCCTCAAAAGAAAGAAACTGTCCCTTAATAAAATAAATGGAATAGAAATCACTTTTCATAGAAAATAAAGAAAAATTGGTAAATATAAGGGTAAATCCAAACTGTTACTGACTTTGAAAAAAGAGAGAGAGCAATTAGGGGACTTAAAAACAAGATAAAAATGAAATCTAAGCTATAAATAACATGGAATATGACGAGAGGGGTTAGAAATCAGAGATAAACATTTTGAAGTCCTTCTACTATTCAGGAGAATTACAAATATATTAAGCAGAGAGGGCATTAAGTTAAACACCCAACTTAAAAATTGCAGCACTCTGTGTGTGTGTGTGTGTGTGTGTGTGTGTGTGTGTGTGTAACTTTGTGCTCAAATAGCTGAAACTGTTTTAAAATCCAATGAAATGTTTATAAAACTGAGGATCCATTGGGTCTCATTGAACACCAAAGAATCAATATCATTCAAATCACAACCTATGTCCAAAATAAACATATTAGAAATTCATATTGAAAAGAGAAACTTCAAAAATGTCTTTTTTTTTTTTTTTTTTGAGATGGAGTCTTGCTCTGTCTCCAGGCTGGAGTGCAGTGGCGCAATCTTGGCTTACTGCAACCTCCGCCTCCTGGGTTCAAGCAATTCTCCTGCCTCCTGAGTAGCTGAGACTACAGGCGTATACCACCATGCCCAGCTAATTTTTGTATTTTTAGTAGAGATTGGGTTTCACCATGTTGGCCAGGATGGTCTCAATCTCTTGATCTTGTTATCTGCCCACCTTGGCCTCCCAAAGTGCTGGGATTACAGGCATGAGCCACTGTGCCCAGTCCAAAAATATCTTTTAAATGTGGAAATTAAAGACATACTTTTAAATAATTTACAAGTAAAAAAGATCATGATAGACATTTCAAAATATGTGTAACTTGATGATAATATAATTACCATAAAATATGTGAGATAAATATTACAGTCAAACACATACGTTAGAAAATGTATAAGAGAGATTAAATAAGAGAGATTAAAAGTTAATACACTAAGAATCTGACTCAGAAAAAGAAGAAATGGCCTACATTCACAACATCTATTCAACATGGTACTGGAAGTCCTAGCCAGAACAATCAGATGAGAGAAATCAGAAAGGAATCCAAATCAGTAAAGAGAAGGTCAAACTGCTGCTGTTCACTAATGTGACTGTATACCTAGAAAACCCTAAAGACTCATCCAAAAAGCTCACAGATCTGATAAATGAATTCAGAAAAGTTTCAGGATACAAAATAAATGTATACAAAACAGTAGCACTGCTATACACCAATAGCAACCAAGCCGAGAAACAAATCAAGAACTCCATACATTTTATAACAGTTGCAAAAAAAATGAAATAAAATACTTAGGAATATACCTAACCAAGGAGGTGAAAGAGCTCTACAAGGAAAACTATAAAACACTGCTAAAAGAAATCAACAATGTAAACAAATTGAAACACATCCCATGCTCATGGATAGGTAGAATCAATATTGTGAAAATGACCATACTACCAAAAGCAATCTACAGGTTCAACACAATTCCCATCAAATTACCATCGTCATTCTTCATAGACCTAGAAAAAGCAATCCTCAAATTCATACAGAACCAAAAAAAAACTAAACCCCATAGAGCCAAAGCAAGAGTAAACAAAAAGAACAAACCTGGAGGCATCACATTATCCAATTTCAAACTATGCTATTATACAAGGCTATAGTTACCAAAACAGCATGGTACTGGTATCAAAATGGGCATGTAGGCCAATGGAACATAACAGAGAACCCAGAAATAAAGCCAATTATTTATAGTTAACTGATATTTAACAAAGCAAACAAAAACATAAAGTGGGGAAAGGACACCCTATTCAACAAATGGCACTGGGATAATTGGCAAACCACATGTAGAAGAATAAAATGGGATCCTCATCTCTCACCTTCTATAAAAACCAACTCAAGCTGGATCAAAGACTTAAATCTAAGACCTGAAACGATAGAAATTCTAGAAGATAACATTGGTAAAACTCTTCTAGACACTGGCTTAGGCAAAGAGCTCATGACCAAGAACCCAAAAGCAATTGCAACAAAAACAAAAATAAATAGATGGGACCTAATTAAACTAAAAAGCTTCTGCACAGCAAAAGAAATAATCAGCAGAGTAAACAGACAACCTACAGAATGGGAGAAAATATTCATGAACAATGCATCCAACAAAGGACTAATATCCAGAATCTACAAAGAACTCAAATCTGCAAGATAAAAACAAATAATTCCATCAAAAAGTGGGCAAAGGACATGAATAGACAATTCTCAGAAGAAGATATACAAGTGGAGTTGCAATTCTCATCTCTGATAAAATAGACTTTAAATCAACAAAGATCAAAAGAGTCAAAGAAGGACATTACATAATGGTAAAAGGATCAATGCAACAAGAAGAGCTAACGATCCTAAATATATACGCACCCAATACAGGAGCACCCAGATACATAAGGCAAGTTCTTAATGACTTACAAAGAGACTTAGAATCCCACACAACAATAGTGGGAGACTTTAACACCCCATTGTCAATATTAGACAGATCAACAAGACAGAAAATTAACAAGGATATCCAGGACTTGAACTTAGACCTGGAACAAGCAAACCTAATAGACATTTACAGAACTCTCCACCTCAAATCCACAGAATATACATTCTCCTCAGTGCCACATTGCACCTACTCTAAAATTGACCACATAATTGGAAGTAAATCACTCCTCAGCAAATGCAAAAGAACGTAAATCATAACAGTCTTCAGACCACAGTGCAATCAAGTTAGAACTCAGAATTCAGAAACTAACTCAGAACTGCAATTCAGAAACTAACTCAGAACCACACAGCTTCATGGAAACTGAGCAACTGGCTCTTGAATGTTGACTGGATAAACAATAAAATGAAGATGTTCTTCGAAACCAACGAGAATGAAGACACAACATACCAGAATCTCTGGGACACATTTAAAGCAGTGTCTAGAAGAAAATATATAGCAATAAAGGCCCACATGAGAAGTAAGGAGAGATCTAAAATTGACACTCTATCATCAAAATTGAAAGAGCTAGAGGAGCAAGATCAAAAAAACTCAAAACCTAGCAGAAGACAAGAAATAACTAAGATCAGAGCAGAACAGAAGGAGATAGAGACACAAAAAACCCTTCAAAAAATCAATAAATCCAGGAGCTGGTTTTTCGAAAAGATCAACAAAATAGACAGACCACTAGCCAGATTAATAAAAAAGAAAAGAGAGAATAATCAAATAGATGCAATAAAAAACGATAAAGGAGATATCAGCACAGATTCCACAGAAATCCAATCTATCATCAGAGATTATTACAAACAACTCTATGCACATAAACTAGTAAACCCGGAAGAAATGGATACATTCCTGGACACTTGCATCCTCCCAAGCCTAAACCAGGAAGAAGTCAAAACCCTGAATAGACCAATAACAAGGTCTGAAGTCGAGGCAGCAATTAAGAGCCTACCACCCAAAAAAAGCCCAGGTCCAGATGGGTTCACAGCCGAATTCTACCAGACATACAAAGAGGAACTGGTATCATTCCTTCTGAAACTATTCCAAATAATCCAAAAAGAGGGAATCCTTCCCAAATCATTTTATGAGATCAACATCATCCTGATACCAAAACCTGGCAGAGACTCAGCAAGAAAAGAAAACTTCAGGCCAATATCCATGATGAACATAGATGCAAAAATCTTCAATAAATTACTGGCAAGCCGATTGCAACAGCACATCAAAAAGCTTATCCATCATGATCAAGTAGGATTCATCCCGGGGATGCAAGGCTGGTTCAACATACGCAAGTCTATAAATGTAATTCATCACATAAACAGAACCAAAGACAAAAACCACATGATTATCTCAACTGATGCAGAGAAGGCCTTTGACAAAATTCAACAGCCCTTTATGCTAAAAACCCTCAATAAACTAGGTATTGACGGAATGTATCTCAAAATAATAAAAGCTATTTACGACAAACCAACAGCCAATATCATACTGAATGGGCAAAAACTGGAAGCATTCCCTTTGAAATCTGGCACTAGACAAGGATGCCCTCTCTCACCACTTCTATTCAATATAGTACTGGAAGTTCTAGCCACAATCAGGCAAGAAAAAGAAATAAAGGGTATTCAAATAAGAAAGGAGGAAGTCAAATTGTCTCTATTTGCTGACGACATGATTGTGTATCTAGAAGACCCCATCATCTCAGCCCAAAATCTCCTGAAACTGATAAGCAACTTCAGCAAAGTCTCAGGATACAAAATCAATGTGCAAAAATCACAAGCATTCCTATACACCTATAACAGATTTAAAGAGACCCAAATCAAGAATGAACTGCCATTCACGATTGCTACAAAGAGAATAAAATACCTAGAAATAGAACTAACAAGGAACGTAAAGGACCTCTTCAAGGAGAACTACAAACCACTGCTCAACCAAATAAGAGAGGACACAAACAGATGGAGAAACATTCCATGTTCATGGTTAGGAAGAATCAATATCGTGAAAATGGCCATACTGCCCAAAGTAATTTACAGATTCAACACTATCCCCATCAAGCTACCAATGACCTTCTTCACAGAACTGGAAAAAAACACCTTAAACTTCATATGGAACCAAAAGAGAGCCTGCATAGCCAAGTCAATTCTAAGCAAAAAGAACAAAGCAGGAGGCATCACACTACCGGACTTCAAACTCTACTACAAGGCTACAGTAATCAAAACAGCATGCAATTGGTACCAAAACAGAGATATAGACCAATGGAACAGAATAGAGGCCTCAGAGGTAACATAACATATCTACAACCATCCGATCTTCGACAAACCTTACAAAAACAAGCAATGGGGAAAGGATTCCCTGTTTAATAAATGGTGTTGGGAAAACTCCCTAGCCATGTGCAGAAAGCAGAAACTGGACCCCTTCCTGACACCTTACACCAAAATTAGCTCCAGATGGATTAAAGACTTAAACATAAGACCTAACACCATAAAAACCCTAGAAGAAAATCTAGGCAAAACCATTCAGGACATAGGTGTAGGCAAGGACTTCATGACCAAAACACCAAAAGCATTGGCAACAAAAGCCAAAATAGACAAATGGGACCTAATCAAACTCCACAGCTTCTGCACAGCAAAAGAAACAGTCATTAGAGTGAATCGGCAACCAACAGAATGGGGAAAAAATTTTTGCAGTCTACCCATCTGACAAAGGGCTGATATCCAGAATTTACAAACAACTAAAACAGATTTACAAGAAAAAAACAAACAAGCCCATTCAAAAGTGGGCAAAGGATATGAACAGACACTTTACAAACGAAGACATACATGAGGCCAACAAACATATGAAAAAATGCTCATCATCACTGGTCATTAGAGAAATGCAAATCAAAACTACACTGAGATACCATCTCACGCCAGTTAGAATAGCAATCATTAAAAAATCGAGAGACAACAGATGCTGGAGAGGATGTGGAGAAATAGGAACACTTTTACACTGTTGGTGGGAGTGTAAATTAGTTCAACCATTGTGGAAGACAGTGTGGCGATTCCTCAAGGACATAGAAATAGAAATTCCATTTGTAAATAGTAATAGTAATTGTAATTGTAATAATAAATTCCATATTACTGGGTATATATCCAAAGGATTATAAATCGTTCTACTATAAGGACACATGCACACGAATGTTCACTGCAGTACAGTTTACAATAGCAAAGACCTGGAACCAACCCAAATGCCCATTGATGATAGACTGGACAGGGAAAATGTGGCACATACACACCATGGAATATTATGCAGCCATCAAAAACAATGAGTTCATGTCCTTTGTGGGGACATGGATGAACCTGGAAACCAGCATTCTCAGCAAACTCACACAAGAACAGAAAATCAAACACCGCATGTTCTCACTCATAGGTAGGTGTTGAACAATGAGAACACATGGACACAGGGAGGGAAGCATCACACACTGGGGTCTGTTGAGGGGAAATAGGGGAGGGGACAGTGGGGGGTGGGGAGTTGGGGAGAGATAGCATGGGGAGAAATGCCAGATATAGGTGAAGAGGAGGAAGGCAGCAAATCAAACTGCCATGTATGTACCTATGCAACAATCTTGCATGTTTTTCACATGTACCCCAAAACCTAAAATGCAATTAAAAAAAAAGAAGATATACAAGTGGCCAATAAGCAACAGCTAAAACATGGAGCTACTCAAGTGTCTGTTGATGAATGAATAGATATGCAAAATGTGGTATATACATAAATATTACTTAGCCTTAAAAAGGAAGGAAATTCTAACACATGCTACAATATGGTAAAGCACTGAGGACATCATGTTGAGTAAGCCAGTCACAAAAAGATAAATATCTTACGATTCTGCTAATATGAGGTAAGTAGAGTTATCAAAATCATAGAGACAGGAAATAGAAGGGTGGTTTCCAGGGGCATTGGGAAGGGGAGAATGGGGAGTTATTTAATGGGCACAGAGTTTCAGTTTTGCCAGATGAAAAGAGTTATGGAGGCCGGGCACAATGGCTCACGCCTCTAATCCCAGCACTTTGGGAGGCCAAGGTGGGTGGATCACCTGAGGTCAGGAGTTTAAGAACAGCCTGGCCAATATGGTGAAACCCTGTCTATATAAAAATACAAAAATTAGCCAGAAATGATGATGGGTGCCTGTAATCCCAGCTACTCAGGAGGCTGAGGTGGGAGAATAGCTTGAACTTGGGAGGTAGTGGTTGCAGTGAGCCAAGATTGCACCATTGCACTCCAGTCTGGGTGACAGCTCAAAACAAAAGAGTTATGGAGATGGATGGTGGTGATGCTTGCACAACAGTATGAATACATTTAATACCACTGAACTGTACACTTAAAAATGGTTAAGATGGTAAATTGTATGTTATCTGTATTTTACCATAATTTTAAAAATATTAATTTTTTTAAATTTACCAGGCACAAATAATTTCCCTGGATAATTCTAACACATTTTCTAAGAACAGTTAACCCCTCTGATATATGAACTGGTTCATAAAATACTTAAAAAGGGAATGGAAAGCTCCCCCAACTCTTTTGGTAAGGCTGGTATAGCCCTGAAACAAAAACTGAACAGGGGTAATATGAGCAAGGAAAACTTATGAGCCAATCTCACTTTTAAACACGGACAGGAAAATATAACATAAAATACTAGCAAACAGAATCTAGCAAAGTACGAAATAATAACAACAACAACAAAAAAGACACGAAACAAAACGAAGAGGCAAAGGACCAACTGTAGTTCTGTTTGTTTTTGAGACTTTGTCACCCAGGCTAAAGTGCAGTGGTGCAATCTTGGGTCACTGCAACCTTCCACCTCCTGGGTTCAAGCAATTCTCCTGCCTCAGCCTCCCAAGTAGCTGGGATTACAGGTGCCCACCACCATGCCTGGCTAAGTTTTGTATTTTTAGTGGAGATGGCGTTTTACCATGTTGGCCAGCCTGGTCTTGCACTCCTGGCCTCAAGTGATCTACCTGTCTCTGCCTCCCAAAGTGCTGAGATAATAGGTGTGAGCCATTGCACCTGGCCAGACCAACTGATTTTTAATAAATAATACTATGAAACAGGACTTATACTCAGGTACCCTCTAAAGTTATGACTTTTATTAACTTTCTTCTCAGTTTTTATTATGTGCTAAGTGGAATCTTCAGATGACTCCAAAGGAGTAAGAAAATTGGGAAATATATTTTTTAAATAGTCTCTTCATATGAGAAAAAAATAATTTTGGATATGAAGGCAACTTCTAATAGCACTATTAAGCTATCTTGAAAAGACAACTTAGAATGTTTTTCAGAATGAATTTTAATCTGAGAAGTTCTAATTTCCCATAAACTATACCTGTCAACCTTCAAAAGAGATAGCGAGGCATTTGAACTTAGAGCATAAAGAATGTGTGGGAAAATCCTAGGCAGTATCCCGAAACACCTAACAAGGAGCAAAAGAGACAATAGCCCCTTTTTGGTTGGACATAGCCTGCTTGCCCCTTGCATTAAAGTTCTAGTTCTCAATATAACATTCAGAATAAATAAAATACAACAAACTTAAAGATGCTATAAAAACAATCAATGAGAGCCAAGTAAATCTAAATCGGATTAGAAAGTGAATCCATTACCCAGCTAGTAGGTACCTGGGACAACTTGTGGAGGTAAAGAATACACTGGAGAGCATTGAATAATGAGTGTTCATTTGGAAGAAGAACTTAGTGAAAAAAATATGTATAAACAAGGTGTATAAGTGCTTAAAGCTAGAAGATGTCTCGACTTACACCTAGAAAAAAAAAGCCATATTTAATAAGAAAAATCTCAAACAAATAGCAAAACGTTCAGAAACATTTGTCCAATAAAATTTCTCCTCAACTCCAATTGTGAGGCACAGAGATTATTCAAAGCAAAAGATGTGCAAAGTCTATTTTAGGAAATAATTCTATTCACTGATGTCAGGTTTTAAAATGTCATTGGCACCAAAATTCATTTTCCAATGGAAAATGTAAAGTCAATTTTTATATCTAAAAAGATGTAATGGATATATATTAAACATGTTTATGTGTTTTAGAAATAAAAATATTTTATTAATAGCAAAATTTTAAATATCTACTGTATTTAAATATTTAGCTATTCACAAGTCTTTACTTCTATTTACTCTAAGAACTCTATCTGAAAAGAGACTAATACAAAAATATCAAGACATCCTGACCACCTCAGAAAGAAACATGCAGTGGTGTTTTTTTCTTTTTCCTTCATTAAGGCATTTAATTCAATGTTAAACATACAACAAATGCTTAAAAAATATTCGGTGAGCCAGGCGCGGTGGCTCACGCCTGTAATCCCAGCACTTTGGGAGGCCGAGGCGGGTGGATCACGAGGTCAAGAGATCGAGACCATCCCGGTCAACATGGTGAAACCCCGTCTTTACTAAAAACACAAAAAATTAGCTGGGCATGGTGGCGCGTGTCTGTAATCCCAGCTACTCAGGAGGCTGAGGCAGGAGAATTGCCTGAACCCAGGAGGCGGAGGTTGCGGTGAGCCGAGATCGCACCATTGCACTCCAGCCTGGGTAACAAGAGCGAAACTCCGTCTCACACACACACACACACAAAAAAAAAAAAAAAAAAAAAAAAAAAAATCGGTGATATGAGTAGATCTCTTTTTAAAGAAAATTGAATAAAAATTGATTTTTTATTACCATTTTTAAAATTATTAACCTGCCTTATTATTAGTAGTAACCTGCCTTTACAGTTTTTCTTCCATACATAATCCAGAATCACAAACAATAAACTGTAAGTTAACTCCACTCTATAAATATGTATAACTTACATTTACAGGAACTCAAAAATAACAACAGAAATAGACATATGCATACAGACACCTAATGAAGAAAAAGTGAGTCTATGCCACCATCTAGTGGCTGCAGAAAAACAAAGCACCAAAACAAGTACCCAGGGATGTAGTACCAAAATATAAGCATCTAGCGTTTACATGCAGAGGTACTGCCCTCCTATTCAGTTGGGCCAGCAGTGGCACTACCTGGCCTATTCTGTTGGACAAGAATTGGGTCTACCTGCTTGCTTCTGCATGAGTCTGACCTTTGAAAAAAAAAAAAAACAAGCAGGAGCACCATCAAGTAGATTGTTTCTTTTGCTCATTTCATACAATTTCTACCGCCGTTCAGTGGATACCTATTTGTTATTAAAGGTATAAAAATGCATCTTCACACTCATCAGACCAGATGGGCAATAATAAAAAAATGGTCAGGAAAACCTCATACACTGCTATGAAACAGTCTGGCACTATTTAGTAAAGATGAATATGTATATAACTTATGACCTAGAAATTCCACTCCTGGGTATGTAATCCAGAGTAGTGGTTTGTAACCTCCAGTAAACAGATTTTGAATGAATCTATGGATAGAATTCAGAGGGTCTGAGGAGTTGGGTGAATAACAGTTGCATCTTTATTGGCACCAACATCTAACTGAAATTAATCATTTTGTTTGTTTATGAAGGTAGGCAACAAACCACAGTATTAGCAGGACCTGTGACTTTGTAACCAATAAATATTATAGATAATGTCAAATTCTATTTATGGTTGTTGCAAATACATAAAAATTTCTTCCACACTTATCACTGCTTCAAAATTACATCTTTTGCACCCATCATTAGATACTGTTATTTAGGGCCCTAATAAAGAAGCACGTCTATTTCTTTTTTAAAAAGTTTTTTTATATTTCATTATTCTAGTTCAATTTTTTCATAGTTGTTTTTTGTATTTTGATGATTCTAGTTCAATTTTTTCTCTGTATTTGTTTTCTTTGCAACCCTATGTATTTGTTATACATTTTAAAAGGATTTTAAGACACACAAAAAAGGTTAGTAATACCTGCCCTAGAGAAATTCTTCTAGCAGAACCAGGAGACATCTACAAATAAATTCAAACAGCTTTGTTGATAATAGTCAGATGGACCAAAAAAATCAAAGTGTTTTCATGTAATAAAATAGCATACAAAAGGGAATTAACATGCAGTTCTCACACAACTGCATTAATGTGGGTGATTTTCAAAAGCCTAAAGTAATAACTAACAATTATGTAACAAAATAATGAAATTAGTGAACAAACAATCTAAGACAAATCAAAGCAATATACTGTTTAGAGTTATATACAAATGTAGTTGAATTTTTTCTGAAAAAATAATGTAATAACACAAAATTTGGGATCATGGTTACTTAAGGGAACTGGGGGAGAGGATGGTAAGAATAATGTGACCAGGAATGAACATGTATTAGGCTTGTGAACTGCTGGCAATACCCTTTTTCTTAAGCCTGGTGGCAAGAGCACAGACATTCACTTCATTCTTCTTCTTTAAAGTGTACACTTCCGTATCTATGATAAATGTTTGATGTTACCTTCTTTCATAGGTCATCTCCATCTATCCAATCCAAAATAACTACCCAGTTACTCTATATCATACAAGCCTATTTTGATAATCTAGGGGTTTTTTTGGTATGATTTTTCTAGCTTTGATCTATCTATCCTTTGGACTATTTGTCAGAATTTCAAGATATGCAACATTAATTTTCAAGATGTTTATCCTATACATTTTCCAGGCAGTTTAGGGATATGTTTTTAAAAACAGCCACAGAAATATATTACATTTTAAATTCTGTCTAAAAGCTATTTTCCACTACAAATCTAAAATTATCTTAATAATCGCCTTTTAAAAATAAATGGTAAACTGAACTGGTTTTAAATCGGTCTTCAAAGTCTGTGCCACTTTGTAGCAATGAACTTGAGAAAACTCTCTCTCCAGACTTCACCTTTCCCACTTACAAACTGGAGATAAAGCTTAACTCACAGCATTTTGAGGATATTTAAAACCTGTGAGAAAGCAAATAGGAGAATATTTTAGCTACTTAGTAGCACTTAACAATGTTTAGCCATCTCTAAATTGCAGCCATGAATTTTGCCCCATCCGTATTTTCCTCTTGGAAATTCCTCTTGGAAGTTCCCTGTTATCTTTCTGTTGGATGAATGCAGTTAATGATGAGACTGGGAATGGCAAAGCCACAGGGTATAAGTGTGGGTCCCTAATTCACTATGTATAGAAGAGCTACCTCCCAACTAGAAAAACCCACTTTGGATTCTTATAAAAAATAAAATCCTATAGTGTTTGAGTAATAATACGCTTTTTTGTGTGATTTGTAAGAGCTATTTAATCTACCCTAATTAATATATTATTGAAAGATACTACCAAATGCTGAGTGTTCTGGCCTTCTTCCCTCCTTAGCCTCAGGAAATTGACAGTAAGGCTTTTCCCACACAGATAGAATACTTGTAAGTTTCCCCTCCCTAACACTGATACACAGAGAAATAACTTGCAGATAAGAGTTTGGGGGAGGGGATATAGTCTTCAATGAAATATCCAGGTCAGATCACCTTACAGTGAGGCCTGCTACTTGAAGAGATCCACCCATACTTACAGTGATTTTAACATTTTTTTCTTACTCCAAAACATATTTTTAATGTAAACATCAATAGATGCAGGAAGGAAAGTGTATTTTGAGAGAGTGGTATGAAGAAACCTAAGTCCTAAATATCTAAGTCAATAGCTAGAATCCTGAGCACTTTTAGAATTCCACTAGCACTTTTATTCTTTGCATCTTACTGTATTTTTCTTTATATTATTGGGCAATCCTGATATATTTACTCTTCATTTGCTTATCTGTTTCCTCCAATCTGTATGTCCCGAGAGAACAGGATCTTTGACTTTTGCTCAGTTCTGTACCCTACTTTCTGGAAAAGTGCCTGGAACACGGAAGGAATTCAGTAAATATCTGTTGAATAAGTAAATGGATTGGCAATTACAGGCTTAAAAAAAGGTCTAAGAAAATAATTTACTCATATAGGTCCAGTCCTGATGCAAAGAATTTCTTTAGTCTTGCACAGTTACAAATGGACTTCTCTCTTCGAGAAAAACTGAGGCAACTCTTCCAAAATAATTTTTAAAAGCTTTCCTTCCTGTGAACAGACAATTCCAAAGCCCTTCCACAAGGCACAACCAATACAACCACAGTTCATAGTCTTGTAATAACTCCCTAGTCCTCATGTTGTAAGCAATATTACATTCATGTGTATAATAATATAATTATTAGCAAGAATAATGCAAAGATTAATATGTAGATTACTGTAAATAATGTAATAAATTACTGTAAATTAATTAACATAAGCATTAATAGATGCAGGAAGACAAGTGAATTTGGGGACAGTGGCATCTATGAGACATAAATCTTCATCTGCCACAGAAGGGAGTCAGCACATACTATCCAAAACTGAAAATGCAAGAAACAGCAGAAAATACTTCTTACTTTAAAACCTGGAAACAAGCATTAGAAAAAACAGCTTAAAATGTTGAAGGTGGTTACTCTGGGAACCAATACTCCCGGACTGGGAGGACTAGACTAGGGTATGTTTAACTTAGACTTTTTCTTTTCAGGCTCGGTGCTGCCATTTCTCTGAGCTCGTGGAAAATTTAACCAGGAGCCTTCTAAGATCACACTGGGGTGGCCATAGGAATGGAGAACACATTCGTTGCAGAGAGGTCAGGCTCAAATACACGTCTATCACATCTAAAACTTAAAAGCTCCACGATTTTAAATGCAAAGCTCTGCACATGCACGCACTCGACACCTCTCCTTCCTTCGCCATGGACAACACACGCACAACCCCTGCACATTTACGAATGTACACAACCGCGCACTGGAGCGAGAGAATTGAGTGAGGGCTCAGAAAGGTGAAGCAGGAATGATCCCAGCGTTCAGTTAATTCTAACGTCATCTCTAATGTTTGAGTAAAGAACTTTCCAGGAAACCACAGGGACCAAGCTTAAGAGAAAGACACCAAGCTACGCGACCCGCCGCGCCTCCAGCGCCGGGGTGGAGCTGACCCCGCCGAGCCCCGCCCCAGCCTGCGTCCGCGAATGGTCCAGGAGCTGCTACTTTCCACTCGAAAAATCTTCAGAGGAGTCTCAGAAAGGACACGGCTGGCTGCTTCTCTCAACGCCGAAGCCGCGCCATGCTGGTCCTCAGAAGCGGCCTGACTAGGGCGCTGGCCTCACGGACGCTCACGCCTCAGGTACCGGCCGCGAGGGGGCCCAAGCCCTCGCCCGAGGGAAGGGGAGGGGCGGGGAGTGTTCCGGTAACGTACGAGCCGCGCGCATGCGCTCTCCGCCATGCGCACCCACAGTGGGCCAGGCGCCGCGCCGCCGCCGAGGTTTTAGCCTGAACCCCGGAACCCCAAGATTGGGGTCCCGGGACGCGAGTAAAAAGGCCACTGCTAAGATAATACCCCCAGCCGGGGTCGTCTTGCGGGCAGTCGCCGTCAGAGTTTTATAGCCTGGATGCTACACCCGCCAGGACACACCCGAGGCCCTAGCTATTGTGTTTTTACCGCCCGGCTACATCGCGGCTGCGGCCCGGGGAACTCTCCCGCGTTATCACCTGGCGCTGTCGGGCCGCCTGTGGGTTTGGGGCTTTCCAAGCCACCGCCCTCTCTAGACATCAGGTTGAAGGAGGAAATGGCCAACCAGCCGCTCGCAACGGAACCGGCCTCCCGCTTTTAAATGAAACACACAACTTCGAGCATTTCGGGGAGATCCTTCAAGAGGAGGCCCAGGGTTCCGGTGGGGCTGGACCCTGCCCGCCACCCGCGCTTCGGTGGTCGCTCCCCCAGCCAGGCGGGGACCGGAGTCTCCTAGCAAACAGGACGACGACAGAGTCTTCTAACCTTAGATGAGAAATGGACAAAAATGGAGCTTGTGATTCTGCCCTAACTTTCGGGAGTGGCCTATCCTGTGCATCAAACCCAGACATTTCTTTTCTTTTTTATGTTAGGACTTTACTCCTTTCTTAAGGGGCAGGATAGGAAGGGGATTCACCTATCCTAGAGACAGGCTGAAAAACACCAAAGAAGAGCAGCTAATGTCCGTTCACCCCAGATTAACAATCCAGCCTTTACCCTAATGATTCTCCTTTGAATTTTTAAAAATGTCCATCAATTCTTCTAAGTGGAGTGGAGGTCGTTGCTGGTGGGAATGAGCCCTATCTTGGAGATAAGGGAGCATGGACGACTTGTGATTTCTACCCCTGCAGTTAAAAGTCATCCCTGCAGCAAAATTCCCCTCACCTCCCATCCGCCTCCCCCACAAACCCTGCTCCCCTGCGGTCTTCCTTCTCTAGTACCACCTGTCCACACCTCTGCCTCCCTGTAGGTTCCCTACTATATTTTAATACTGCAAAAAATTGTAAAAATGTGTACCTTTGATCAACTATTTTATCCCCCAAATACAAATTCCCCGAATCAACCTGAAATCCAGTTGTTAAAATGCCCCATTGACCTATCTCCTGATATATTTTATTATAATAATTTTGAAATTATGGATCCTAGGCACTTGCTTATTATGTTAACATTCTGTTTACTAGAGTTTTGTTTAAAAGCACAAAAATAGTGTCCACGAAATACAGGGGCAGCTGTTGTTTTTGTTGGTAGGCTTAGTCATTTGAGCAGTAAGCATATAACTCAGACATCAATAGAATTAACTCTAGATAATTATCATTAAGCCTTATACATAATTTTGTATTTTGTATACGCATAACTATAACACATATGCTCTTGACTAAAGATGCAATATTGACTAATAGGAAAACTTCTGTAAGTTTGTTAGAATCCTAACTGTAGTTCTTGGATAAAGGTGTATCATTAATATCTCAGTGCCTTCTTATGAGCAATTTCTGAAAAAGTGGCTAAAGGTGACAGTAAACCCCCGCTAGGATACAGTAACTGGATACTAGGCATATTTAATAGTTGTCTTTATAGACGTGTCTATGTAAACCAATGTATATGTGAGGCAGAACAGAGCCTGGAGGCAGGGAACCTAAGGACTTCCTAGAACTAAATCAAACACCTCAGCTCTGACAAGAAATATCCTCTTCATTTACATAGGGCGTGCACAGAGTAAATGATTTTGTAACTTTACTTCATCCTCTTCATTTGCATAGGGCTTACCAAGTAACCAATGGGAAGCCTCTAGGGGGTATTGAAATCCCAGAAAATGCTGTAACCAGGACCCTTGAGCCGCTGGCTTAGGCCCTTTCCTACCCTATGGAGTGTGCTTTCATTTTCAGTAAATCTCTGCTTTTGTTACTTCCATTATTTCCTTGCTTTGTTTGTGCATTTGGTCCAACTCTTTGTTCGAAACACCAAGAACCTGGACACCGTCCACCACTAACATACTGAGAATTGACAACAGAAGTACAAACATGAGTAATGAGTCTACGAATGTTCCTTGTACCAGACTCAGATTTGGTTGTAACATAGTATAATGAATCCTGTCTTACCAAGATATTTACATTTGTCTTATCTTCTTCAGGTGTGCTCATCTTTTGCTACAGGACCCAGACAATATGATGGAACATTCTATGAATTTCGTACTTATTACCTTAAACCCTCAAAGATGAATGAGTTCCTGGAAAATTTTAAGAAAAATGTTCATCTTCGGACAGCTCACTCTGAATTGGTTGGATACTGGAGTGCAGAATTTGGAGGCAGAATGAATAAAGTGTTTCATATTTGGAAGTATGGTAAAGAGTCATCCAGTTTTAGCATTCAGTATAGATTTTCATTCTGTTAAATGTAACATAAGACCTAGTTCTTGGCTCTATATTACTATATATACCCACAGGTTAACTAAGACTTTTGAAAAGCAATACCAAAAAAACAAATTCAGTTCTTATTCTTCCCAGTGGTATACCTCTAACCCCTTGCTGAAACTCTTACATTATAAATTGGAAAACATGGTGTCTCATATATCAAGACATAAAATTGGGAACTACACTTTAATCCTCAGAAAAATGTTAAAATGGTTTGCTATAAAGATAGTTTATGAAAAATTTAAAGCAGCAATTGTAAAAGTCCAAGTGGGTTAACAAAAGGAAAGGAGAAATATCTCTTTTTTTGAAGCTAGGAGGCTGGATATCAGTATTTTAGCAGAAAGAATTCAACCATTTAAGGGACTTCATGAATATGGAGTTTCACAGGGGATGATGGTTAACTTTTTATCCTCACTGAAATCTAGGATTTAATAATTGTTATGTTTAGAGACAACGTTTGTTTAGTATCTGTACCCCAGAGTTTCAAGGAATTCACTGTCATACTACTTGAGGGAGGTATAAGAATAAAAGAGAGTTCGTCCCATGTTGAAACTAACCTACACCTGGTTGAGTAGAGGAAGGAGAACAAGTTACAAGAATCCCCAGAATGCTTGTTATTCCAGTGCCTCTCTACATCAGACTTGATGATACCTAAAGAATTTTTAATAATTTAGTGTTTGGTTTAGGGTTTTTCCCTGTTATAATAGAAAAAGCCCCATTAAAATACAATTTATGCTTTAGATGTGGTACAAGTTTTATCACAGCCCATTTTTAAAAACTAAGTTCTAATACACCTCACTTAAGTTGTAAGATAGGTATTCTTCCTTATCCCAATGTAAACCATATGAAACTCTCTTACCATTAGTCTTATGAAGTCCTAACAGTAAATATAGTACTAGGCCTGTATGTTGGCAAATGTATATAACTGTTTGGGTAACTTTAATAGAAGAGAAATTAAGTGCTGGGGAGAAAGAATGGGTGCCAATAAGTAGGAGAATCAGCAATATTTCTTTGAAATCTTTTTTTGTTCAAAGAAAAAGCTTAAAAAGTCCAAAGACTATTCTAAACTCTTTTCATGTGTTAATCCTCATACAACCCTGGAGGTAGATGTCTTATTATCTCAATTTCACAGAAACTGAGGCACAGAAAGATTCAATAACTTACCTAATTCACAGAACTGCCTACTACATGGTAGAACCTATAAAGCCTGTTACACGACATTACAATTAGTTGCATTTCTACTGCCTTTTTTGTCCTTGAGCAACTTCAGGACAGATGGTCACATCTGTCTATGTTGGGGTCTCCAAAGGCCTAACACAGGGTTCTTATATGGCATCAATGAACTTTTGCTGATTTGAATGAAACCCAGAAAAGTACAGGTGATTTAAAATTAAAACTTTTTATTTATCGTAATTCTTTTCTTCCCACAGATAATTTTGCTCATCGAACTGAAGTTCGGAAAGCCTTGGCCAAAGATGAGGAATGGCAAGAACAATTCCTCATTCCAAATTTGGCTCTCATTGATAAACAAGAGAGTGAGATTACTTACTTGGTACCATGGTGCAAATTAGAAAAACCTTCAAAAGAAGGCAAGTCCTTCCTTAGTCACTTTGAGTTTTGATGAATAAAATACTAAAGAACTGAAGTGATAAAAACTGAAGTTCCTTTGGAAAAAAATTAATCCTTTGTTTTATATAGGAATATACAGTGATTGTGGAGGTAAAAATAAATGAGGGCTCTTACCCTGTCCTTTAAAAAAATGAGCATAAAATCATGAGTTTTTTTTCAAATTGAGATCTTACAGATTTGTAAAGCTTAACTGTGTTATAGAAAAAGTTGACATGGTCAGTAGAAGTTGAGAATTTGTGTACTCGGAGCAGGGAACGTGTTGATACGTAAGCGATAGCATAAGAAGTTTTGCCATAATTTTAAAATAATATAATCTTTAAAATGTAAAAGCATTTCCATACATTATAACTAATCTTGAATCATTAAATACAGCTTTGCTTATAAAATTAACTATTTGGGGGAAACAGATTAACTGAAACTGACAAGCTATATTACTTTAGTCTAACTTTTGTGTCTTCTTTCTTGTTTCTCAGTTTGAAAGTAATGCTTAAGATTTGTCTTCTTGCTGATTTCACTTCTTCCTGACTTAAAGAAACTATTACCTCAATCCAGTTTTAAACAAAGGTCAGATTAGAAAACATAAACTAATTTAAATGTTATTTTACTTCCCCCATTATTCCCAACTTTGTAGTGTATTTAGGTTACAAAAAATTAGCAGTGTTCTTTGGATCTTTACCTACTTAGGTGTCCTCTCAGCTCTCAGCACTATGTAAATAAAACAGTTCACTTCTCTGACAGTGACAAATCTTGGTTCTCCTCCTCTGTGTTCATCATTGCTTAGAAACTTTTGCATGCCTTTCCTACTAGTCCTGTAGTTTCTTTCTCTCCACCAGCCCTATACTTCTGTCCAAAGTATACAATACTTTTCAAGTATTTACTTGGATATTTAGGAAAAATAAAACCATCTCTTTAGGGTTTTTTCCCCCCAAAATTCAGAGACATCACTTCAGGTCCACTCTTTGCTTTGCTGTTCCTATTAAAAATGGAAACTTATAGGGAGAAATTATATGAAGAAAAACATAGTGGAAATTGGAAAGAATGAAAATATAGATTGGAAAATTCTTCTTTTATTCTCTAAAAGTATAGCCTCATGCAGCTCAAAATTCTATTTCATCATAAATTCTCAAGTTTTTTGACAAATTTTATAGATTAAAAATATTTCAGATAATAGTTGATAATAGCTTCCAGTTATTTTTCTTTGTCGTCTGTATGATTAAGCATAACAACTCATTTTCTTAAACATAGGCAAGGACTTTCTAAACATAAAAGCAAAGAAAGAGAATGCAAATATAATAACCATGTCTACATAATATGTATGCGTGTCTGATCCTCCCAATCTGTGTGTATAGATAGTGAAAGGACTGAGAAACGTGATTAGATATTGCTTGAATATCTTCTAAAAAATTCTTTTTCTCCCTATTTCAGGAGTCTATGAACTGGCCACTTTTCAGATGAAACCTGGTGGGCCAGCTCTGTGGGGTGATGCATTTAAAAGGGCAGTTCATGCTCACGTCAATCTAGGCTACACAAAACTAGTTGGAGTGTTCCACACAGAATACGGAGCACTCAACAGAGGTACAATTGTCCATTTCTTCTTATATGAAACTGTAATATATATTGTGACTTAAGTTCCTTGGGTTACTAGGTTCCTTGGGCCTCTCTTTCTCATTATAGAGTATATTTTATTATTTATTGCCAAATGTTTAGTTTTTTAAAATTTAAAAATTGAGAAAATCTGTTTTACATCTTATTTATTTAGAATGTTAACAACTTATGAAACCTTTTTCAAATGCTGAATAGCTGTTTTCCCTGACACATCAAAATGATTAAATTTATTTTTATTTATTTAAGTTTTTTATTATACTTTCAGTTCTGGGGAAGCTCGGCCGGGCACAGTGGCTCATGCTGTAATCCCAGCACTTTGGGAGGCCAAGGGGGGCAGATCACCTGAGGTCAGGAGTTTGAGACCAGCCTGGCAAACATGGTGAAACCCATCTCTACTAAAAGTAGAAAAAGTTAGCCAGGCCTGTAATTTGTGGTGGGTACCTGTAACCCAGCTACTCTGGAGGCTGAGGCAGGAGAACCACTTGAACCAGGGAAGTAGCAATTGCAATGAGCCAAAAACGCACCATTGCACTTCAGCCTGGGCGACAAGAGCAAAATTCCACCTCAAAACAAACAAACAAACAAACTGAAGGAACCTCAAGAAATAATCTGTTACGTTCATCATTTCTTTTCCTCTGAATGTACTTTTATTGATTTTTTAAAAAAAATATTTCTTGGGGTAGGAAGATTATCTCTAAGTAAAAAAGTAATATATATTTTGTATAAATATTAAAGCCCTCCCCATAAAAATGTACCCATTTTCCACCATAGTTTTATATATATCTATATAGACAATAAATATACATATATATTAAGGCAAATTTATATATGGATATAAATTTATTTAAGAAAACACATATTTGGGATATTTAACTTTTAAAGTTGAAAAACATTTAATCAGAATTTCAAGGTATTTTGTGGCAAATTAAAAACATTTGTAAATTTTATCTGAAAGGATAAAGGAGCCAATGAGGTAACTAACACCTGTAATTCCAGCGCTTTTAGGAGGCTGAGGTGGGAGGATTGCTTGAGCCCAGGAGTTCGAGATTAGCCTGGACAACACAGCTTGTCTCTACAAAAAAATATTTTAACAATTAGTTGGGGATGGTGGTGAACACTTGTAGTCCTACCTACTTGGGAGGCTGAGGTGGGAGGATCACTTGAGCCAGGAGTTCAAGGCTGCAGTGAGCTATGATTGCACCACTTCACTTTAGCCCCTGAATGACATAGTAAGACCTGTCTCTTAAAAAAAAAAAAAAAAAAAAGGAACAAAGGATAAATGTCTAAGAATAGCTAACAGATATTTGAAAGACTCATCATAATATCCAGTTGCCTTCCTATTATCTCTTTATGTTCAATGGACATCTCAAACCTAATATACCCATCTTTATGCAGAAATTCAACTTCTTGTAATAATCTATCATAAGAAAATAGAATATATAAAAATAAAGGTATAGTCAGGTTGGAAAGTACATGGGGGAGAAACTGTTATGAAAATTTTTAGATGCCTATCTCACACCATATGCTAAAATAAAGTCAAGATGGATTATACATTTAATGAAAAAAATTTAATTCATAAAATTGGTAAAACAAAATGTAGATGAATTTATTTAGTAATGTGGATTGGGACCATATTTGTAAGCCAAAAGCAAATGAAGAAATGATGAAGAAAAAAAAATCAACTGGTGATTTTATTATACAAAGGCTCAAACTTTCTGGATGCCTGAAAATCACCACAAATGAAATTCAAAAGCAAAAATAAAAATTTATGCAAAAGTAGACATGCACATAGCTACCAAATATATACTAAATAAAATGCAGATTAAAACAATAATGAGATGCCATTTTGTTACCTAATTAAAGGCATACTTATATGGATATCCTATTAGGTCAGGAAAAAAATAAGTATTCAAATACTGTGTAGTGTTCATAAAGCCTTATTTTTATTGTCTTTGCCAGTATTACTTCTAGAAAATATGCATGGGTGTGTATGTGTATAGGTGTGCTAAATTATACAGAAAAGAAATTTGAAAGTATATAACATACGTAGTGATCATATTTCAATAGGAGAAATGGTTATTTTAAGTCTCTGTCTTTTTTTTTTTTTTGAGATGGAGTCATACTCTGGAGTGCAGTGGCATGATCTCAGCTCCCTGCAACCTTCACCTCACTAGTTTACGCGATTCTTCTGCCTCAGCCTCCAGAGTAGCTGGGATTACAGACATGCGCCACCACGCCCAGCTAAGTTTTGTATTTTTAGTAGAGACAGGGTTTCTCCATGTTGGCCGGGTTTCACCATGTTGGCCAGGCTGGTCTCAAAACTCCTGACCTCGGGTGATTCGCCCGCCTCGGCCTCCCAAAGTGTTGGGATTAGAGGCGTGAGCCACCACACCCAGCCTCTATCTTAACTTTCTATACTGCACATACATAACTTTTACTTTTTTAAAAAAACTACTGAAAATTTGTGTTCATACACTTTTTCATTTAAATTCATTCTCAGTGTTAGAATTGGTCATCAGGGCTGGGCGCTGTGGCTCACGCCTGTAATCCTAGCACTTTGGGAGGCCGAGGCAGGCGGATCACGAGGTCAGGATATGGAGACCATCCTGGCCATGGTGAAACCTGTCTCTACTAAAATACAAAAAATTAGCCGGGCGTGATGGTGCGCGCCTGTAGTCCCAGCTACTCAGGATGCTGAGGCAGGAGAATCGCTTGAATCCAGGAGACAGAGGTTGCAGTGAGCTGAGATTGTGCCACTGCACTCCAGCCTGGCGAAAGAGCAAGACTCTGTCTTAAAAAAAAAAAGGTAATCAATACAGACATCATTTCTGGAGGACGGTGTATACTATATACGCTATATGTAAGTGTATATATATAAGACATGCTCTAGTTCTCTCAAATTCTACTTTATATTAAGGAAGTAATCAGAATCAGACTGCCTGGGTTTGAATCCCAGGTACACTACTTACCTTTTGACTTTGGGTAAGTAAACCTCACCATACCTTAGTTTTTTCATCCGTAAAATGATAGACCATTATGAGGACCTAGATTATATGAGGATTAAATGAGTTAGTTAATACATTAAAATGCTTAAAACAAGGCGTGACACATAGTTATCGTTCAATAAATATCAGTAGTCTTCGAAATTATTATAAACATATAGCTGTGCTCAAGTGAAGTTTGTTAATATTGTTTACATTAAAGAAACATTGGAAATGTATGACCTTTATGTAATACATATGAAATACAGAAATCAATACACATGTACATCATATCATGTATTTATGTAAGCATAGGCAAATATGCGGTAAATGTTTATTTGTATAAATATACAACTGCATATAAAAATGCAGGCCAGGCATGGTGGCTCATACCTGGAATCTCAACACTTTGGGATGCCGAGGTAGTAGGATTGCTTGAGGCCAGGAGTTCAAGACCAGCCTAGGCCATGAAGTGGGACCCTGTCTCTACAAAAATAAAATTAAAAAATCAAAATACATATATACACAAATATGGAAAGAGATGCACCAAATATAAAAGTGGTTATTTCTAGGTAATATAGAAATAATTACAATTTGTTTTTTTAATTTATCTGCATTTTCCTATACGTCTAAAATTTATATATTACAACTATATAAAAACTTCATAATTTTGTATAAGAAGAACATTTATTCCAGTATTTTATAGAATACTGAACTACTGGAAATAGTCTAATCAATAACAATAGGGGGTTGGCATAATAAGTTGCTGTATCTGTAAGGAGGAATTTATATAGCCATTAAAAATTAATATTGCCATAGAAAATACTGTTGATTTTTAAAAATCTGTTACTAAGCTAAATCTGTTATTATAACATATAAGACCCTGATTTGGTTTTACTCATTTTCTAAAGGAAATACAATACATTTCCATAGAGATTTTCTCTATACTGTTAACATTATACCACTTTTAATTTTCTTTTTTATATAATATATTTTTAATAGTAAACACAATTTGCTCATAATTTTGCTTTTTTTTTTTGAGACGGAGTTTCGCTCTTGTTACCCAGGCTGGAGTGCAATGGCACGATCTCGGCTCACCGCAACCTCCGCCTCCTGGGTTCAGGCAATTCTCCTGCCTCAGCCTCCTGAGTAGCTGGGAGTACAGGCAAGCGCCACCATGCCCAGCTAATTTTTTGTATTTTTAGTAGAGATGGGTGCTTTTTAAAAAAATAAAGTAAAATGTAGTAGGAAATCTTAAATTTTGGGTCTTGTCTTATGCCTCTAGCTGTTTTACTTTAGTACTTCCATTTTCCAGCCTTCTATTTCATCTATAAAACCAACTTAATTAGTTTATCAATTTCTCTAGTAAGTCTCTGACCCCTCTGAAATCTTACACTAACATATTTAGTTTTACCTTTTTGATATCACTATTTTGATTTAAAGAATAGGATGGTTTTGATTCATTATTTCTTATGAAGGCCATATTTTTTAGATATTTGTCATTTATTTCTGCAGTTCACGTTCTTTGGTGGAATGAGAGTGCAGATAGTCGTGCAGCTGGGAGACATAAGGCCCATGAGGACCCCAGAGTTGTGGCGGCTGGTAAGCTGTCTGACTAGGCATGAATTATTTTTAGAACAAATGTGATTCAGTCAGTAACTCTATATGCCTTTTTATGAAATGTTTTTCCAGTTCGGGAAAGTGTCAACTACCTAGTGTCTCAGCAGAATATGCTTCTGATTCCTACATCATTTTCACCATTGAAATAGTTTTCTACTGAAATACAAAACATTTCATTAACCGCTATGAGATCTGTCTGCTAATGGTGCTTAAATTCTCCCAAGAGGTTCTCACTTTTATTTGAAGGAGGTGGTAAGTTAATCTGCTATGTTTCTTGCATTTTGAAGGCTATATGTGGTACTACCACTTCAAAAATTAGTTCTGTTTACTTTCTTCATGATATTTCAGTATCTGTCATACATTAAAAAATACTTGTCATTGTTTTAAGATCTTGACTTCATTTGCTTCAGAATATCTCTTCTACTGTATTTTGACAACTCTTTGTTTTATAGCATTTTCTTATGTTCAAATGATAATGGTAACATTTCCATGCTTGTAACAGCATTTTAAAATTATTAATATATTTTTTCAACCTTTCCATGTCTGTTTTCCTGGGGTTTTTTGGGTTTTGTCTAGTGAATTTTATTTTGTAATACCAAATAGGATTCATGAAAATTAACGTATTTCTTTACTATAAAAAACCACATTGTCATTTGTGACATCTATATTAACTACAGTTTTCACATTAGTTATTTGACACTTACTTGGAAAATGATGGTGTTAGGTCCTGGTATTAAAAATCTAGAAAAAACTTTTGGTGTATGTGCTGAAATGTCTTTATTTATAATTAATTTTAACTACTACTTACTTCATTTTTTATCTTTGTTTAACAAAGATACTTGAGACATCCGTTTGTTTTAATGTAATCTTTATGGATATGGAAATGTTTTCCCTAATAAAAGCCTACATATACATTCTGGTCCTTTTTATTGAGTTTTATGTATTTATCATCTCTGAAGCTATTGGTGTGTTGCTGTAAGGTAATGAGACAGTACCAATTTACTATCTTTACTGTAAGTATTAAGTTACCTCAAGAAAATTACATGCTACTAACCCCAGAATCAGAGTTTTCTTTAGTACTGTCACAGATGTGGTAGGGTTTTCCTACAAACAACTTTAATTTTTGTTTTAATTGAGTGCTTCTTATTAAAGTAGATTTGGTACTTCCAAGACTATGAAATCTATATTTATAGCTATGTTATTTTTACATTTTTATGTTATTTTATATTATTTCTGTTTTACACTGCTCTTACATATGGCAAAGATAGTAAATTATGAATTAGCTATTTGAGGGAAATAGAAAAACAGAAAGTATAGTCACCCCTCATTTATGTAGCTCCCAGAGATTCAAAGGACAGATGAGTTTCCTACTAAGGCAAAGAATACCCACGACTAGAGGTAAGAACCTATCACAGAAGTTAGAGGCATTTGCTCTGAGTTTTGTCTAAGAGTCTTCCATCTCATATTTATTTGGAAAGTTTTCAGTCAGGAAATTTCAGCATCTAGAGTTTACATGTACAACTGCTGTCTTCCTATCCAGTTAAGCCAGCATTGGATCCACCTCTCCTGCTTTTGCATGAGCAAAAAAACTAAGCAAGAACACCATCAAGTACATTGTTCCCTTTGCCCACTTCCTATAATTCCCACCATCCTTTAACACCTATTTGTTATGAGAGGTGTAAAAATGCATCTTCACACTCATCATATCAGATGGGCAATAATAATAAATTGGTCAGGAAAACCTTATACACTGCTATTAAGAATATATATTTATAGAACAGTTTGGCACTATTTAGAAAAGATGACTATGAACATAACTTATGATCCAGCAATTCCATTCCTAGTTATATACTCTAGAATAGTGGTTTGTAACCTCTAGTCTACACAGATCCTGAAGGAGTTCTATGTATAGAATTTAGAGTCTGATAACTTGGATGGGTAAAAGTCCGCATGTTCTCACTCATAAGTGGGTGTTGAACAGTGAGAACACATGGACACAGGGAGAAGAACATCACACACTGGGATCTGTTGGGAGGTGGGGGGTTAGGGGAGGGATAGCAGGGGGTGGGGAGATTGGGGAGATATAACATTGGGAAAAATACCTAATGTAGGTGACAGGGGTATAGAGGCATCAAACCATCATGGCATGTGTATACCTATATAACAATCCTGCAAAATCTGTACATGTACCCCAGAACTTAAATTATAATTTTAAAAAAGTTCCATCTTTATTGGCACCAACTTCGAAGCATTTCCTTTGTCTGTGAAGGTAGGTAACAAACCACAATATTATTAGCAGGACCTGCGACTCTTTAGTCAGGAAAAATCACATATTGTCAAATTCTACTTATAATTGTTACAAATACAGAAAATTTCTTTTACCTTCATCGCTACTTCAAAATTATAATACCTCTTACACCTACCATTAGATATTGTTATTTAATATCTTACAAAGAATAAGTATTTCTTTATCAAGAATTTGCTTTTAGCAATCCTAAGCAAAAAGAACAAAGCTGGAGGCATCACACTACCAGACTTCAAAATACAGTACAAGCTATAGTAACCAAAACAACATGGTACTGGCACAGAAACATAAACAGACCAATGGAACAGAATATAGAACCCAGAAATTAATCCATACATCTACAGCCAACTGGTTTTTGACAAAGGTGCCAAGAACATACATTGGGGAAAAGACAGTCTTTTCAATAACAAGTGCTAGGAAAACAGTATATCCACATGCAGAAGAGTGAAACCAGACCCCCACCTCTCAGTCTATACAAAAATTCAGCTCAGTGGGTCAAAGACTTAAGTGTAAGACCTGAAACTATAAAAGTAATAGAAGAAAATGTAAGAGAAATGCTTCTGGACATTGTCTGGGAAAAGATTTTACAAATAAGACCTCAAAACCACAGACAACAAAAGAAAAATAAACAAATGAGATTATGTCAAACTAAAAAACTTCTCCACAGCAAATCAAACAATCAACAGAGTGAAAAAAACAACCTATAGAATGGGAAAAAATACTTTCAAACTATTCATCTGACAGGGATTCATATCCAGAATATACAAGGAACTCAAACATTTCATCAACAATAAAAACCAAATGATCCAATTTAAGAATGGGCAAATGATCTGAACTAACATTTCTCTAAAGGAGACATACAAATACCTAACAAATATATATTTAAAAAAATTCAACATAAGTCTTCATCAGGGAAGTGGATTATCTCACCCCAGTTAGACTGCTATTACCAAAAAGTCAAAAAACAAAGCTGGTGAGGAAGCAGAGAAAAGGAAAATCTTATACATTGTTGGGAATTTAAACTCTTAGAACTACTATGGAGAACACTAAGGAGTTTCCTCAAGGTACTACAAATAGAATAACCCACTACTGAGCATTTATCCAAAGGAAAAGAAATCAGTGTATCAAAAAGACATCTGCCCTCCCCCATGTTTACTGCAGCAATATTCACAACAGCCAAGATACAGAATAAGCCGAGGTGTCCATCAAGATTAATGGCTAAAGAAAATATGATATATATACACAATGGACTACTATTCAGCAGTAAAAAAGAATGAAATCCCGTCATTTACAGCAACATGGCTGGAATCGGTGGATATTATGTTAAGTCAAATATGCCAACAAGAGAAAGTTGCACACCACATGTTCTCACTAATGTGTAAGCTTTAAAAAAAAAAAAAAAAGTTGATTTCAGAAATACAAAGTAGGACAGAGGATACTATAGAATGGGAAGGATTAGGAAGAAGAGAAGCATAGGAGAGATTTGTTAAACAAAATTATAGCTAGATAGGAGGAATAAGTTCTAGTGCTCTATACCACTTTAGGATAACTATAGTTAACAATAATATATAGTTTTTCAAATTGCTAGGAGGATACTGAATGTTCTCAACACAAATGATAAATGTTTGAGATGATGTATATTTTAATTGCCCTGATCTGATTACTATACTATGTATTACAACATCACCACATACCCCATAAATATGTACAATTATTATGTCAATTAAATAATCTCATCCCAGTTCTAAAACAGGCAAGCCAAAACAATATACAGTTGGCTCTCTGTGTCTGTGGATTCTGCATTCCTGGGTTCAATCAACCACTAATGGAAGATATTGAGGGAAAAAAAATGGATGGTTGTATGAGGACTGAACATATACAGACTTTTTTTCTTGTCACGATTCCCTTAACAATGCACATGCTGTTGGAAAATGGTACCAACAGACTTTATTGGCAAGGGTTATCATCAGAAACTTTCTGAAAACTTATTATTTTGTAAAATTGCAATAAAGCAAAGCACAATAAAACAAGGTGTGCCTGTATACACTTTTGTACCTATGATAAATGCTTCACGTTACCTAAGATGTTACCTCTTAGTCTGTCTAATCTAAAACAACTACCCAGTTACTCTATATCATGTTAGCCTATGTTAATAATCCAATTTTTGTGTATGATTTATTTAGTTTTGGATTATTTGTCCTTTGGACTTCTTGTCAGAGGTTCAGTATATGCAATAATAATTTTCAAAATACTTAATTCTGTATATCTATGAGATTTTTAGGGATTTATGCCAAAAAAAAGTCAGAGAAAAACATTATTCTTCAATGCTGTTTAAAAGCTTTCTTCCACCACAAATCTAATACTGCCTTAAATATCACATATCTTTTAAAAATAAGTGGTAAACTGTTTTTACAATCTTGCTTCAAACCCTGACTGTGCCACTTAGCAGACATGAACCTGAGAAAATTATTTCTCTCTCAGAACTTCAATTTTCTCTTTTATAAAATGGAGACAAAGCTTAATTCAGAGAGCCCTGAGGATAATTAAAACCTTTGAGGAAATGAATAGAAGATTGGCTTAGGCACCTAGCAACACTTAGCAATATTTCCCATCTCTGTTTACCCATGAATTTTATTCTTACTACTTACAAGCATTTTTCTCTTGGATTGTCCCTCTACCTTTATATATGTGTGTGTGTGTGTGTGTGTGTGTGTGTATATATATATGTAGAACTATATGTAGACAATATATACTTCTACAGTCATCCCTTGGTATCCATGAGTGATTGGTTCTAGGACCTTACAGATACCAAAATCCATGAATGTTAAAGTGCCTTACATAAATGATGTGGTATTTTCATATAACCTAAGCATATCTTCCCATCAACTAAATTATAATAATAGATTACTTATAATACGATGAAAGTGCCATGAAAGTAACTGTTATACTGTATTTTTATTTGTATTAGTTTTTATTTTTTTTCCAATTCTTTTCTATTGCAGTTGATTTAATCTATGGATGCAAAACCTATGGATACAGAGTGTCAACTATATGTTACAGCAATTTAGTTTATTCTAATTAATAGGATATGGAGAGTCAACTATATATGTTACAGCAGTTTAGCCTATCCTAATTAATAGGATATGGAGTGTCAACTGTATATGTTACAACAGTTTAGCCTACCCTAATTAAGAGAGTCTTGAAAAGCTGAACCACAAGGAAGAATACCACAGGAAACTGAAACAAGGCTTATACCCCACACACGGGACACTGGAAGCTTCCACAAAGGATAACAGACTAGACTAGGAGAAATGACAGATAATAATGGAGTGGGAGAGTCACCTCAAAAAGAGATCACTCAGGAAACTCTACAGTGGAGCCCTAACAGGTGCCACTAATGCACAAAGAACTTTCAAATTTTATTATTGTCTCACTCCAAAAAAAGCTGATTCCCAATGATAACAAATACAAAAATATCTTAAGAAAAACTTTAGTACCAAAGGCAGAACATAAATAGAAAACATGACACAACCTGAACAAAACAGAAACAAAGCTGGAAGAAGACCTAAAACAAAAACTATTTTAGAAATAAAACACCTGTAATTCATTTCCTCAGAGATAGAAATACTGATTCCACAAAGCAAAAAGAGGAATACTGTTTAAGAAAACAGGGAGGAAAATACATGATCTTCTGGGAAAGAAGTACAAAAGAAGCTCTTGGAAATGAATACAGTGAAGGCAGAAGTTTAAATTTTCAATAGTTAGAAGATAAAACTGGTATTTTCCTCCAAAAAACTAGACAGGAAATACAGAGGAAAAAAAAGTAGAAAAAAGAAAATTAAGAGAATCAAGTGGAGGCACAACATTTGAACAACTTAAGTTGAGCTCAACAATGAAAGAAAAAAATCCAATAAATACAATATATTTTCCAGTACTAAGGAGTGTCCAGATGTCATCAATGAGGCATGATAGAAGAAACACCTTCTCCAAGGCACATCATTGTGAAATTTCAGGATACCAGGACAAGGACAAAAACACAAAGGCTTCCAATGAGAGTAAAACACAAGTCACATTACAAAGAATCAGCACTCAGAATGGTATGAATTTTTCACTAGAAACTGTAATATAATGGAGCATTGCCTTAAAAAAATGAGAAAAAAAAAATTCCAACACAGAATTTTATACCCAACCAAACTGGGAATCAAGAGGAAATGGGATCCAACAAGAGGTGAATGAGATTCCCAGCGTATCAGTGAAAGGAGATCCCAGAATTACTGCCATGACATCTTAGAGAACTAGTCCATTCTGAAGAGAACTAAGACTTTGGAAAGGTTAACTCCAGAAGAAGAAACTGAAACTGATTAACAGGTTTAATCACAGAGAAAATTTACACTTTTGGCAAATAATTTGGTAATTAGCAAGTGATAGCTATAAGGAAAACAATATAAACAATTGAGAGTGAGAGAGAGAGAAGAAATTCACCCTTGTATTGACTAAAATTTTAGGTTTAAGCCATATAACAATGGGTTAAACTAGAAGGTGATTTCACATGTAAAAGAAGTCCAGAGAAAAGCAGCCCAGTGTTCCCAGTGTGGTGTTCCACGGTGTCAAAAACCAAGCCTGCTTCTCTCTTTGTTCCACCATCTTCAACATATACCTTCTATCTCATAGTCCAAGAACTCAAGGCATTACATCCATATTCCAGCAAGCAGAAATTAGAAACAAACAAGGTAACAACCCCTCCAGCACCCCTTTAAGATCACTTACAGGTCATTAATGTGCCGCCATTTTTTCACTGTTCAGGATTTATTACCGGGTCACACCAAACTGCAAAGATTCTACTATTAATTTTTAAAAAGGGCAGGGGTTGGGCTAGGGGAGAGTAGATACTGAGAAACAGCCAGGGGTCTGTGCTACTTCCCTCCACCACTTTCTATTCTCCATATCTTACTGTATTTTACTTCATACTATTTGTTAATCACTGATATATTTTCTCTCCATTTATTCATCTCTTTCCCCCAACCTGTACATTCCAAGAGAACAGGAACTTTGTCACTTATTCATTTCTGTACCCCAGCTTCAGGAAAAGAGCATAGAGGGAATTTAGTAAATGCTAGTTAAATGACTGAATGTATTAATTCCAGGGATTTAAAAAGTCCAAGAAAATAGGTCAGGCACCGTGGCTCACGCCTGTAAATCTTAGCACTTTGGGAGGCAGGCAGATCACTTGAGGTCAGGAGTTCACGACCAGCTTAGCCAACATGGTGAAACTCCTTCTCTACTAAAAATACAAAAAATTAGCCGGCATGATGGCACGTGCCTGTAATCCCAGCTACTCAGGAGGCTAAGGCAGGAGAATCACTTGAACCCGGGAGGTGGAGGCCGCAGTGAGCCAAAAGCACACTATTGCACTCCAGCCTGGGTAACAGAGTGAGACTTCACCTCAAAGAAAAAACAAAAAGAGTCCAGCAAAATAAATGATATAGAGCTAATGCTGACACAAATGACATTTTGTTTAGTCTTACTTGGTTAGAAATGGGTATCACTCAGCTAGAAAAATTAAGGCATCTCCTCTGGAATTACTAATTTAAAAAACCCTTCCTTCCTTCGAACTGATTATTCCAAAGTCCTTCCACAAAGCACAACCAGTATAACCACAGGTCATAGACCTCTAACAATTCCCTAGTCCTCATGATGGAAGCATTACGTTACATTAATGTATGAAATAATGGAATTATTAGAAAAAATAATGCAAACATTAACATAATGGAGATTACTGTGAAATTAATAATATAATCAATTACTGCAAATTAACTAATTCAAGTATTATTAGAAGAGGATTCATATCTCATAGAAGCCACTGCCCCCAAATTAACCCCGCCAAGCCCCGCCCCAGCCTGCGTCTGCCAGTGGTCCAAAGTCACTTTGGGGGGGCAGTGGTTTCTATAAGACAAAAATCCTCATCTGCCACAGAAGGAAGTCAACACATACTATCCATAAGTGAAAATGCAAGAAATAGCAGAAAATGCCTATCTTTTAAAAATACAGGCTGCGCACGGTGGCTCACACCTGTAATCCCAGCACTTTGGAAGCCCGAGGCAGGTGGATCACTTGAGGTCAGGAGTTTGAGACCAGCCTGACCAACATGGTGAAACCCCATCTCACTAAAAATACAAAAACTGACCAGGCTTGGTGGCTAGCGCCTGTAAGCCCAGCTACTCCGGAGGCTGAGGCAAAAGAATCGCTTGAACCCGGAAGGCAGAGATTGCAGTGAGCCGAGATCGCGCCACTGCACTCCAACCTGGGCCAAAGAGCGAGACTCCGTCTCTAGAAAAAAAAAAAAACAAAAAAAAAAAACCAGAAACAGGTATTAGAAGAAACAGCTTTAAATGTTGAAGGTGGTTAGTCTGGGGACCAGTAGGGACCAGGAGGACTAGACCAGAGGTCGGCTGTTTTGCCATTAAGGCTTACAGAACAATCTAGTTTCAAAGTATCTATGTTTAACTTGGACTTTTTGGTAATCAGGCTCGGTGCTGCCATTCCTCTGAGCTCATGGAAAATCAAATCTTTATTAAGAGCCTTCCAAGATCACGCTGGGGTGTCAATGGGGACAGAGAACACAATGCAGAAAAGCGAAGCCTCACTGGTGTACAAATACACGTCTGTCACAACGTATAAAAGTTAACCCTGTCAACACCTCGACTTTAAATGCAGAGCACTGCACATGCACGCGGCTCAACAGCTCTCCTTCCTTCTCGCACATTTACGAATCTACACAACAGCACATGAGGTCAGGGCCCAGAAAGGTGGAGCAGGAACGATCCCAGCCTTCAGCTAATTCTAATGTCACCTCTAATGTGTGGGGCAAGAACGCTTTAGGAAACCAAGGGGGACCAAGGCTAAGCGCCGAAGAGAAAGACGCCAAGCTACGAGACTGGTCGCGCCTCCCGCGCCGGAGTGGAGCTGACCCCACCGAGCCCCCACCGAGCCCCGACCCAGCCTGCGTCTGCCAGTGGTCCAGGAGTCGCTTTTTTCCACTCGGGAAGCCTTCAGAGAAGTCTCACAAAGTACGCAGCTGGCTGCCTTTCTCAGCGCCGAAGCCGCGCCATGCTAGTCTTCAGAAGCGGCCTGACCAAGGCGGGGGCCTCTCGGACTTTCGCGCCTCGGGTTCTGGCCGCCGGAGCTCGCCCGAGCCCTGGCCCGAGGAGAGGGGAGGAGCGGGCGCGTGGGGGCGTGGTTTCAGGAGCGTGCAAGCCATGCGCATGCGCTCCCAGACTTGGGGCCTCGCGCCGCCGTCAAAATTCCGGCGGGTCTTCGTATCCCTCTGGCGCGTGAGGAGGAGGCTGCTGGGAGAATACTCGCTAGCCGGGGTCGTCTCGCTGGCAGTCGTGGTCAGAGGGCTTTTCTAGCCTGGACGCCACAGCCACTGGGACACCCCCGTGGCGCCGGCTGTTGGGTTTTTGTCGCCCAGCTACAACGCGGCTGCGGTCCGGGGAGCGCTCCCGCGTTGTCACCTGGCGCTGTCGGGCCGCCTGTGGGTTTGGGGCTTTCCAAGCCACCGCCCTCTCTAGACATCAGGTTGAAGGAGGAAATGGCCAACCAGCCGCTCGCAACGGAACCGGCCTCCCGCTTTTAAATGAAACACACAACTTCGAGCATTTCGGGGAGATCCTTCAAGAGGAGGCCCAGGGTTCCGGTGGGGCTGGACCCTGCCCGCCACCCGCGCTTCGGTGGTCGCTCCCCCAGCCAGGCGGGGACCGGAGTCTCCTAGCAAACAGGACGACGACAGAATCTTCTAACCTTAGATGAGAAATGGACAAAATGGAGCTTGTGATTCTGCCCTAACTTGCGGGAGCGGCCTATCCTGTGGCTCCAACCCAGAAATTTCTTTTCCTTTTCATATTTAGGACTTTACTCTTTTCTGAAGGGGCAGGCTAGGAAGGGGATTCACTATCCTAGAGACAGACTTTCTGAGGAACACTAAAGAAGAGCAGCTAATGTCCATTCACCCCAGATTATCAATCCAGCCTTTACCCTAAATATTCTTTCTTTAGTGGCGCAGAGCCAAGAATTATTTCTTTATGGGGCTTTATTCTGAACTTTGTTGAGTTTTTAAAAATGTCTACCAGTTGTTCTCTTATCAGTGAAGTGGAGATCGTTGCTGGTGGGAATGAACCCTAACTTGGAGATAAGGGAGCATGGAGGACTTCTCTGCCTCCAGTAGGTAGTTTGCTCTGCAAGAAAAGTCTCACCACCTCCACACATATCCCTCTCTCCCTGCAGTTAGCCTTTCCTGAGCTTCTCTATTGTATATTTCTCCTGAGAAAGATAATTAAAATGTGTCTATTTGACTACCTATTTGCTTTCTGTGAAAGTTGCAGATACCCAGATGAAATCACTTTTGTCAGATCCAGCCAGAATAAAGCTGGGAAGGCAGGAGGAGAAGAGGCTCCTGCTTAGATAACTGAGTTAAGAGCTGTTTCCAAGGACTTTAATTTTTATATTTTGAGACAGAGGCTTGCTCTGTCGCCCAGGCTGGAGTAAAGTGGTGCGATCTCGGCTCACTGCAACCTCTGCTTCCCAGGTTCAAGCGATTCTCCTGCCTCAGCTTCTGGAGTAGCTGGGATTACAGGAGCCTGCCAACATACCTGGCAAATTTTCATATTTTTAGTAGGGTTAGGGTTTCACCATGTTGGCCAGGATGGTCTCGAACTTCTGACCTCAGGGGATCTGCTCCCTTCGGCCTCCCAAAGTGCTGGGATTACAGGCGTGAGCACAGCTCCCAGCCCAAGGACTTTAAAACCCCCACAGGAAACCCTTTCACATCCTACAGACATCTCCTGCTTTGACAAAGTTTATCATTAAACAATCTTTAGAACTGTAGTAATTCAGATAAGATGTTCTTGAAAGACGGCTCGCCCAGTAAAAGCATCTCTACCACTGAACTGACAACTCTGGTTTTAAGTCTCTGGAACCAATCAACTCTGCAGGGAGCCTACTTGAATCTCCCACTTCATACTGATAAAAGTTTCCCTTTACCTTCCCTGATGGGATGCACTGATGGCTTGCCATTCCATACATTTGTAGCTATAATCCTCATTTTTCATTCCCAAGTAAACACAACAGGTTTGTAGATAATTTTTTCTAATTATCTTTTCTTACGTTAACGTCTCCAGATACAAATCTCCAAAAATCAACCTTAAAAGCAGTTGTTACAAGTACCTCATTGGCCCATTTTTTGAGTTACTTATATTTTACATTTTTAAACTTATAGATACTAAGCAGATTTTTATTTTCAGAATTTGGTTAAATTGACTCAAAAAGAATAGCCATCAAAAGGAGGGATAGCTGCAGTTATTTTTGATAGGAAGAAGGGTTTTCCAAGGAAACTAAGACATGGGCAATAAGGGCATAACTCATACTGTTGGGGTTCAGGGGAGCCCTCAGTTCCCCTGAGAGGACGTTTCTCCAGGTTCTTGGTCTATCACTCCCCAAGAATGGGAGAGGAGACCACGGTGCAGTGCGCTCGTAAAAGTACATGCCGGACTCAGAAGTGTTTGTAGAAAGTGATTTATTTAGGCAGAGAGAGAAAAAGGAGAAGAAGAGAGAAAACTTCCATGAAGCGCGTGTGGAAGCGGGACCCCAGAGGGGACATCCGGTAGGGGAAAGAGAGCTCCCACTATGTGGAAGGGGATTCCAGAGAGCTGGAAATCAGGTGTGGGTGAAGGAGCAGGGGAATTTATCCTGGGAGAAATTCCCACCTCCCCAAGTTCCTCTGGCCTATGGAAAGAGTTCCTTTAAACTTCTGCTAGGGTGATAGACTCTTAGTTTCTTCCCGTGCCTGCGAAATTTAAACAAACCATTTAACTTCCCAGATGGAGAGAGATCAGAGTGGGGCATGGTGCTGGAAAGTTCTTGTCCTTAATACTACGCCCCCTTGTGGACCTGGAAAGAGAACACATTCCCTCAATACTGGAGATGAATGAACTCAAGATAGACAATTATAATTAAGACGTGGTCACAAATAAACTACATAAGCATTTGTATGCTGTAACCAAAAATATGTCAGTGTAAGACGCCCACTGAAACTGTTGTGATAGATTATTCTGGCTAGTGAGCCTCAGGAAGTTGTCACATGCTAACATACCTAAATGAATGGATTTGTAAACTGGAATGCCACAGGAGTGGTCTGTGTATACATGTGTATTTTTACATAAATATTTTCATGTACATACACACAGACTCAGTGGATAATTTCTGACAGGGCATTTGCTACTGAACGTTAAGTTCACTTAGGCTCAGCGGGCCAAATTAGGACAGAAAGTTTACCTATTGGGCATATGAATATTACAAAGGGTGGTGGTTCTTAAAAGATAGTTTCCTAAACTTGGTATACTTGGATGCATTAAACATACATACTTCTTGATGTTGCATCTGTAATTAGAAACAATGATGCAGACAATTCTGCTTTGAGTTTTCCTTTTCAGCCTTTATGCAGTATACACCCATATTACAATACAATTGGAGAAGTCATAGCTTCCTTTTGTATTAATTACATTCCAGTCCTGTTTTTGACCAGTAGTCTTCATCAGTGGATTCAGGAAATACTTTGACCTGAATAACCCTTCCCTTTATTTTAGGAACCTAAAAAAGGGGTTTTTTTTTTTGTTTGTTTTTTGTTTGTTTGCTTTTTTGCTAGTAAACATATTATTGGGCCTGCCAAAAGACATGTGTACTTAATAAAATGTTTTTCAATATGTAACTAACACATATGGTATTGAGTAAGATGGAATATTGGCTAAACAGAAGCAAACCCTTTGTAAATTAATGAGACTAAGTTTTCAATGTAGTTCTTGGGTAAAGGAGTGTCACTACAATCCCACAGCTTTCTTATAAGCAAATTCCCATGAAAAAATGGCTAGAAGTAGACCCTTGCTAGGAAACAGTCGCTATATGTTCATCAGAATTAAGAGTAGCTATCTTTATTGACATTTCTATGTCAATATGGATATGGAGAATTCACAATAAGAGTAAACAATGGATAATGAGTCTACAAGTGTCCCTGGTACCAGACTCAGATTTGGTTGTAACCAAATCTGTAATTCTACTTTCCCAAGATATTTACATTTGTCTTATCCTCTTCAGGTGTGCTCATCTTTTGCTACAGGCCCCAGACAATACAACGGAACATTCTATGAATTTTGCACTTACTACTTTAAACCTTCAAAAATGAATACATTCATGGAAAATCTTAAGGAAAACATTCATATTTGGACAGCTCACTCTGAATTGGTTGGATTCTGGTGTGTAGAATTTGGAGGCGGAATTAATAAAGTGTTTCATATTTGAAAATATAGTAAAGAGTTCTCCACTTAGTGTTCAGTATAGGTTTTCATTCTGTTAAATGTAACACAAGGTTTAGTTCTTGGATCTATATACAGGTTAAGTAAGTACCTTTTAAAAGCAGTACCAAAAAAATAAATTTAGCGGGTATTCTTCCCAGTGGTACACCTCTAACCACTTCTTGCATAAACTCTTATGTTACCATAAATGAGAAAACATGGAGTCTCAAATATCAAATCATAAATTGTGAACTAGACTTTAATCCTCAGAAAAATATTAAAATGGTTTGCTATAAAGATAGTTCATGATGGCCAGGCGCAGTGGCTTTCACCTGCAATCCTAACACTTTGGGAGGCCAAGGTGGGCAGATCACCTGAGGTCATGAGTTCGAGACCAGCCTGACCAACATGAAGAAACCCCATCTCTACTAAAAATACAAAATTAGCCAAGCGTGGCGGTGCATGCTTGTAATCCCAGCTACTCAGGAGGCTGAGGCAGGAGAATTACTTGAACTCGAGAGGCGCAAGTTGTGGTGAGCGGTGAGCTGAGATCACGCCATTGCACTCCAGCCTGGGCAACAAGAGTACAACTCTGTCTCAAAAAAAAAAAAAAAAAGTTCATGAAAAATTTAAAGTAGTAATTGTAAATGTTCAAGTGAGTAAAGATCACAGTTGGGCCTTCCAGCACACACACACACACACACACACACACACATATATATTTAATAAAAATTTTTAAATGTGTAACTAATAATATATATGGTATTGACTAAGATGGAATGTTGGCTAAATAAGGGAGAATCCTTTGTAAATTTATGAGACTTCTAATTCCAGTTCTTGGTTAAAGGAATATCATTAGGATAAGAGAAGTTTTTTTTCTTATTATTACAGCTAGGGCTGGATATTAGCACTTTTGCAGAAATAATTCACCCATTTGGGAGCTTTATAAAAATGGAGGTTTTTAAAGGATGATAGTTAACTTTTAAGCCTCACCCAACTCCGAGATTTAATAATTCTATTATATTTGGAGACCACTTTTTTTCATTTCTATACCCCAGAGTTTCAAGGAATTTACTTTCATACTACCCTAGGGAGGTAAGGAAAAAAAATGAGAGAGAGTTCTTCCCACGTGGAAGCTGACCTACCCCTGGTTTAGTAGAAGAAGGAGAACAAGTAACAAGAATCCGCAGAATGTTTGTTACTCCCATGTCTGTTCTTAACAGTCCACATCAGGACTTGATGGTACCTAGAGAACTTTTAATAATTTCATTCAGTGACCAAAGTTTAGATCAGTGTCCAAAGTTAATAGACATAAAGTAATTCAATATGAAAAATATGTAGTTTTTCTGTTATAACAAAACAGACCCTATTAAAACATAATTTACCCATTAGATAAACCACAAGGTGAAACATGTTCCATTAAAAAAACTGCTAATTAAGTCTTTATAATTCATTTATATGCTTTAGATAAACCACATATATAATTCACTAATATGCTTTAGATAAGCCACATGTTTAATCGTGTCTGATTAAACTGCTCATAAAGTCTTTATAATTCACTTAAGGTGTTAGATAGGTGTTATTACTTGTCCTCAGCACAAATCATATAACTCATTTACTATCAGTCTTAGGAAGCCCTAAACATAAATATACTATAGTTGTCCCTCTGTATTTGCAAGAAGTTGGTACCAGGACCCCCTGTAGATACTAAAACCAGCTCAAATCCCTTATATGAAACAGCATATTATTTCCATCAAACCCACACACATCCTCCCATATACTTTAAGTTATCTCTAGATTACTTTTAATACCTAACGCAATGTATATGCTATGTAAATAATTGTTATACTAAATTCTTTCTTTCTTTTTTTTTTTTTAGAGACAGGGTTTCACCATGTTGGCCAGGCTGATCTCGAACTCCTGACCTCAAGTGATCCACCTGCCTCGGCCTCCCAAAGTGCTGGGATTACAGGTGTGAGCCACCGCGCCTGACCCTATTCTTTCACTTGTAGTTTTTTAAATACTTTTAATCTGAGTTGGCTGAATCCACAGATGTAGAACCTGGGGAGAGGGAGAGCTGACTATACCAGGGCCATATCGTGGTAAATGTATATACCTGTTTGGGCAACTTAGAAAGAAGAGAAATATGTTGTACAGAAAAAGAATTACTGACAATAAATAAAAGAATCAGTACCATTTCATTGGCAGCTGTTGTTCAAAGAAGAGGCTTAAAAAGTGCATCTTAATTTCATTAATGTTAAATTTGATTCAAAGTATACATTGACCTAATCACCAACCACCAAGGAACAACAGTCTTTCTCTATAAATCAAATGCTTATATTAATGAATAAGAATCGTTAACATATCTACTGAGTACTAAGGCGCCAAACACCATTCTAAGCTCTTTTCAAGTATTAATTCATTTAATCCTCACAACAACCCTGGAGGTAGATGTTATACTATTTTCTTCACTTCATAGAATAAGAAACTGAGGCACAGAAAGATTGAATAACCTAATTCACACAACTTCCTATGAAAGTCTTAGAGCCTATAAAGCCCATTCTGTGTCATTAAAATTAGGTCTTCACATTTCAACTCCCCTTTCAGACCATGAGTAACTTGAGAGCAGTTGTCACATATATTTATGTTGGCATCTGCAGTGACATAATAACATGGGGTTCCCATATGGCCTTCAACATTTGCTGAACTGAGTAAAATCCAAGTAAAAATATAGGTGATTTTAAGTCAAAAATTTTTCTTACTTATTTTCCTCCCACAGATAATTTTGCTCATCGAGCTGAAGTTCGGAAAGCCTTGGCCAACTGTAAGGAATGGCAAGAACAAGCTCTCATTCCAAATTTGGCTCATGTTGATAAACAGGAGTCTGAAATTACTTACCTGACACCATGGTCCAAATTAGAAAAGCCTCCAAAAGAAGGTGAGTTCTTCCCTCTTAGACTCTGAGTTTTAATGAGTAAAATACTAAAGATCTAAAGTTATGAATAGTAAAGTTCTAAAGGAAAAAAAATACATAATCCTTTGTTTTATATAATAATATATGGTGAGTCTGGAGATAAAAGTGAATTAGAGGCAGGGCGTGGTGGCTCAGGCCTGTAATCCCACCACTTTTGGAGGCTGAGGCGGGCAGATCACCTGAGGTCAGGAATTGAAGATCAACCTGGTCAACATAGTGAAATGCCATCTCTACTCAAAATACAAACATTAGCTGGGTGTAGTGGTGCACACCTGTAGTCCCAGCTACTAAGGAGGCTGAGACAGGAGAATTGCTTGAACCTGGGAGGTGGAGGTTGCAGTGAGCCAAGATCATGCCACTGTACTTCAGCCTGGGTGACAGAGACAGACTCACTCTCAAAAAGAAAAAAAAAAGAATTAGAGCTCTAGCGCTCTTTGCTTATCCTTAAAACACTGAGCACCAAATAATGAAGTATTTTTCCAACTTGGCATCTAATTGATGCCTAACAAAAGTTGACATGGTCAATACAGGTGGAAAAGTGGGGCTTATGAGCTAGGAAAACAGGTGTAGGTAGATGAGTGGTAGTTTATGAAATTTTGTCACTGTTTTAAAATGTATAAACTTTTAAATATAAAAGTATTTTTTCCACAAATTCAGCTAATCTTAAATTATTAAGTACATCTTTGCTTGTAAACTGTTTTGGGGGAATGAATTAAACTGTTAAGCTACATTATTGTACTTAACTTGTGTGTCTTCCTCTTTCTTCTCAGTTTGAAAAGATTTGTCTTCCTCCAGATTTCACTTCTTATTCACTAAAGGGAATAATTACCTCAATCTAATTTTAAACAGAGGTCAAATTCAAAAAGCATAAACTAATTTAAATTTTATGTCTCCCATAAACTCAACTTTGCATTTTATTTTAGATTATAAGAGATTTGAAAATCCTTGTTTGGATCCTAACGTACTTAAAACTCTTTTAGCTTTCAGCACTAAGTAAAACAGTTGGCTTCTCAGTGTCAGGTCTTATTAATAGTTCCCTTCCTCTATGTTGTTCATAAATTTTTCTTTAGTAACTTTGTATTTCTTTTCTTTTTCTTGTCTAATCTACCTTGTCCTCTATTTTTTTTTCTCTCCACCCATCTTATATTTCTGGCCAGAAGGTAGAATGCTTTCTAGGTCTTTACCTGGATATTTAGGAAGAATAAAACCGTCTCCTTGAGGGTTTACTTTTTTTCCTTAAAAGCTCAGACATGACTTCAGGTCAACTATAAATAGAATCCTATAGGAGGAAATTATACAAAGGAAAAAGTTATTTCCTCTCAAAATTGAAAAGGAGAAGGAAATGTAGGATATCAGGAAGTACTTCTCTTATTCATTTCTTTTTTAAAAGTGTAGACTTGGGCAGCTTGAAAATTCTGCTTCATTATAAATTCTCAATATCTGTTTTTTTGACAATTTTTATAGATTAAAAATATTTCAGATAGTATTTTATATATAGCTTTCAGTCCTTTTTCTTTATTTTCTTTATGATTAATTAAGGTCACTTTATGACCCTTAAATATGGACAAAGATTTTCTAAACATAAAAGCAAAGAAATAATGCAGAGAATTAATAATATGACTACGTATATATATATATATACACATACATACATGGATTATCCTTTAAATTCATTGGTTAGCCTTCTAATGGAATCAAGAAAACCTGGTTAGAAATTGAATGTCTTCTGTAATATAACTATTTTTCTTCCCTATTCTAGGAGTCTGTGAACTAGCTGTTTTTCAAATGAAACCTGGTGGGCCAGCTCTGTGGGGTGATGCATTTAAAAGAGCAATTAATGCCCATATCAATCTAGGCTACACAAAAGTAGTTGGTGTTTTCTGCACAGAATACAGAGAACTCAACAGAGGTACAGTTGTCCATTTGTTTTATGAAGTTGCCATGTATATTAGATTAGTTTGTCTTTTTCATTATGGCGCCTATTTTAATTTTTATGACCAAATTTTTAGAGTTTGTTGTCTATAGGATTGAAAAAACCTGGTTTACATCTTATTTTTTTATAATGTTAATACTTTCGGGGCCTTTTTCAAATGCTGACCTTTTTTTTTTTTTAAACTTTTTAAACTTTTATTTTAGGTTCACGGGGTACATGTAAAGGTTTGTTATGTAGGTAAATTCATGTCATGGGGGTTTGTTGTACAGATTATTTCATCTCTCAGGTATTAAGCCCCGTACCCAGTTGCTATCTTTTCTAATCCTCTCCCTCCTCCCATCTTCCATTCTCAAGTAGACCTCAGTGTCTGTTGTTTCCTTCTGCGTTCATGAATTCTCATCATTTAGCTCCCACTTATAAGTGAGAACATGTGGTATCTGGTTTTCTTTTTCTCTGTTATTTTGCTAAGGATAATAGCCTCTAGCTCCATCCATGTTTTCACAAAAGATATAATCTGGTTCTTTTTTATGGCTGCATAGCATTCCCTGGTGTGTATGTACCACATTTTCTTTATCCACTCTGTTGTTCATGGGCATGTAGGTTTTCATGAAAAGATTCTACGTCTTTGCTATTGTGAATAGTGCTGCAGTCAACATTCACATGCATGTGTCTTATGGTAGAATGATTTATATTCCTCTGGGTATATATCCAGTAATGGGATTGCTGGGTCAAATGGCAGTTCTGCTTTTAGCTCTTTCAGGAATTGCCATACTGCTTTCCACAATGGTTGAACTAACTTACACTCCCACCAACAGGGTATAGTGTTCTCTTTTTTTTACAACCTCATCAGCATCTGTTATTTTTTGACTTTTTGATAATAGCCATTCTGACTGGTGTGAGATGGTATCTAATTGTGGTTTATATTTGCATTTCTCTAATGATCAGTGATATTGAGCATTTTTTTATAAGTTTGTTAGCCACATGTATGTATTCTTTTGAAAAGTGACTGTTCATGCCCTTTAGCCACTTTTTAATGGGGTTCTTTGTTTTTCTCTTGTAAATTTGTTTAAGTTCCTCATAGATGCTGGATATTAGACCTTGGTGAGATGCATAGTTTGCAAAAATATTCTCCCATTCTGTAGGTTGTCTGTTTATTCTGTTTTAGTTTCTTTTACTGTGCAGAAGCTCTTACATTTAATTAGATACCATTTGTCGATTTTTGTTCTTGTTGAGATTGGTTTTGGTGTCTTTGTCATTAAAAATTACTGCCATTCATATAGAAAATTCTCATATTATTGCAACATTAAAAATATCTGTTAATAAGTATAACATACAGTAAGACCCTAATTTGGTTTGCTTATTTTTTAAAAGGAAACACACCATATATTAATAAAGGTTTATCTGGGCAGTTAAGATTATGCTAATTTTTATTTTTTCTTTGTATCACCTAAATTTTCTACAGTGAACAATTTTTTTATAATCTGCTTTTTTAAGAAAATAAAACATAGTACAAAGTCATGAGACTCCGGTCAAGTCTTAATGTGCCTTAAGCTGGGTTACTTTGCTTTCTCTCATCTGCTTATATTTCCAGTTTGATTAACTTATAAATTTATTTCCCAAATTTCTGACCCCTCTGAAATCTTATCACTAACATATTTAGTTTTACCTTTTTGATATCACTGTTTTGATTTAAAGAATAAGACAACATTTCTGATTCATTTTTTCAATATTTCTTATTTGTTACTGCCATATATTTCAGAAACTATTTGTGATTTATTTCTGCAGTTCATGTTCTTTGGTGGAATGAGAGTGCAGATAGTCATGCAGCTGGGAGACATAAGTCCCATGAGGACCCCAGAGTTGTGGCAGCTGGTAAGCTGTTTCACTAAGCATGAATTATTTTTAGAACAAATTCGATTCAGTCAATAACTGTATGCCTTCTTATGAAATGTTTTTCCAGTTCAGGAAAGTGTCAACTACCTAGTGTCTCAGCAGAATATGCTTCTGATTCCTACAGCATTTTCACCTTTGAAATAGTTTTCTACTGAAATACAAAACATTTCATTAACTGCTATGAGATCTGTCTGCTAATGGTGCTTAAATTCTCCCAAGAGGTTCTCATTTTTATTTGAAGGAGGTGGTAAGTTAATTAGATAATTTGCTATGCTGTTTGCATTTCTGAAAGTTACATCTTCTCCACTACTTTAGGAAATAGTTCAGTTCACTTTCACCTTGGCATTTCAGTGTCTGTTACACATTATAAAAAGCTGTCACTCTTTCATGATCTTGGTTTTTTATTTGTTTTAGAATATCTCTTCTGTATTTTAATAACTCTTTGCTTTGTAGCATTTTCTTATATTCAAATAAGGATTTTACATTCCCTTGCCTGACAGCATTTTTGAATTGTTTATATAAAATATCTATCTTTTCATTGTATTTTTTCTGAGATTTTTTAAAAAAATTGCTTAGTAAAGTTTATTTTGTGATATCAAATGGGATGATAAAAATGTTAGATCAAGTATATTTCTTTTGTGGAAAAGCACAATGTCCTCTATTAATTATTGCTTTTACATTAATTATTAGTCATTCTAACTTGGAAAATAATGTAATTGGGTCACAGTGTCAAAATCTAGAAAAGACTTGTTGGTTTATATGCTGAAATAGTTCATTTGTAATTAATTTTACTAATTTCTACTTTGGATCACTATTTAACTGAGATCTTGGGACGTTTATTTGTTTTATAGAAATATTTATGGTTATGGAAATGCTTGCACTAATAAAAATCCAACATATTCATTCTGTTTTTTTAAATTCACATTTTATACTTAGATTATCTCTAGAGCTCTTACTATGTTGCTATAAGATAGAAATATAGTGATAATTTACCAACTTTATTGAAAATGTTAAGTTACATCAGTAAAATGACATGCTGGGAACCTGAGAAGGGTTTCTTTAGTACTGCCACAGATGTCCTGGAGTTTTCCTTGAAACATCTTTCATTTCCACTTTACTTGATGCCTCTATGTTCTAAAACTAGGTTTGGTACTCCTGATAGTGTATATTTACAGCTGTATTATTTTTACATTTTTACAGACTATCTCTTGATAGTCTATATTTACAGATATATTATTTTTATATTTTTAAAATCTTATAGCTATAAAATAGTAAATGGTGAATTAGCTGTTCAAGGGAAATTTGGAAAACAGAATGTACAGTTTCCTTTCATTTATTAGGCTCTAAGCAGTCTGCAGTTTATCTGACTATTAGGCAATGTAAGATATTATTTATGACAGGCAGGCAGTGGCAGCTTAAACAGACATGCCTCCTCAGCATTCTTCTCCATGCAGAGTTCAAAGAGGCATTCTTCCCCATGCAGGGTTCAAAGAGGCCTAAGACATCTCACATTTATGTCAAAGCTCAGTATGTGCTTAGTTACACATAAATTACCAATTAAAATTTAATTAAAATTTAAAAGTTAACTAAAATACTATGGAAGACATTTAATATTTTGCTTCAGAATGTTATAGTACCTTAGGGTTATGAGCATCAATTACCTTTGATCCATACTATATTTAAAGGGAGGGGAAAGCTGACATTTTTATCTTTTTTAATGGATACACTCTAAGTTATCTTACTGGCTTTCCTGGCTTAAGCAAAAATAGGATTATTTGGTTTAAATCATATACCTTATTCTTCATACTTAGCTCCAAGTGGATTTTGACTTTTTCTAAAACTTAACATGACAGAGATTTGCCTTCCAGGAGGACTAATTTGAAGAAGAAAGTAATTTACATGTACAGGTGTATATCATAGCATTATATTTTTCTCTAGTCTATTCATTTTTATTCTCTTCAATGACTCCCAGCACCTGCTCTTCTATCTTCATTCTTAGCCGATGACCTTTCGTTTTACTTCATAGCGAAAATAACAATCAGAAGTCTGCATAAGTTCCCACCGCAACGTCTTCCTGCTTTCTACTGCCAAGCCAACATGCCCTGCCTTCTCTCCTCTTACTGTGAATGAATGGCCCGTGCCCCAAGCAAAGACAAACCCTCTACTTGGACACTCACTTGCTGAAGGATGTAGCTCAGGCAGTTTCTCTCTTTTGTCTCCTGAAGCTACAGTTTCACCCCTCAACTGGATTCTGCTCCTCAGCATACAAATATACTATTATTTTTCTCATCTTTAAAAAAAAACTCACCCCATTTTTTTTCTTTGCAACGTGACTCAGAAGAGTAGTTCATACTTCCTGCCTCCATTTTCTTCCCTCACATTATCTCTTAAACATTCTCTGATCACACCAGCCAAATTGTTCTTGTCAGCTTATTTCCCAGTTCTCATTTTACTTGACTTGTTAGCAGTTGACCTCTCCCTTCTTCTGGAAACAGTTTCTTCATTTCTCCGAAACACTCACTGCACAAGCCTTCACATCTCCTAGTCTCCACCTTGTCACCTTGACCTCTGATGTAAGGACTGAGTCCTTGGACCACTTCTCTTTTTTATTTATGCTCCCTCCCTCTGTCATCACCCCCAGTTTTGTGGCTTCAAATGTTATCTGTATGGGGATAGCTCCTCCAGTCCACACCTCCTTTCTAAGACTTTTTTCAAACTCACACATGTGAATTTAAATTCCAGGCTCATCACATCCAGGTGTGTTTCCCTGGATGTCTATTAGAAATCTCACACCCCCATTGTCCAAAACTTAGCTCTTGCTCTTTGCCCAGAAACCTTATCGCAGTTAGTGGCAACTCCAGCTTTCTATTTTGCTCAGGCCACAGACCTCAGAGTCACACTGCCTTTCCTTTTCTCTCACATACCATTATGTACCTGTCAGCAGATCCCAAATATCTAGAATTTGATTGCTTTACATCCCTATTGCAACTACCCTGGTTCAAGCCAATCATCATTTGGATTTTTGGGAAGTGCTTAACTGGTCTCCTGCCCTCCCGCTCTGCCCTCAACCCTGTTTTCAACATAGTAGCCAGAATAATCTAAAATATAAGCCAGATTGTGTCACTCCTCTGCTCAATACCCTCTCCCAATACCTTCTTCTCTTCCTCAGAGTAATTGTCCAAGCCCCTAACTGGCATACAAGTCTTCACATGATCTCTCCTATTATCTTTGACCACCCTCAGCTCCAGACCTGGCCTAAGAGGCTTTTCTTTGAACCTGCTAAACACACTGTTACCTGAGGATCTATTCCCTCTGCCTCTGCCTGGAATGGTCTTCGCTAGACATGTATTTGCATGGATTTCCATGCCTCCTTCAGGTCCTTACCATCATAAAGCCTTCTCTGACAACCCTATTTAAGATTGTAATCCCCTCCCATAGTGGCTGCTATCTGCTAGAGACTGAATATTTTTGTCCCCACCACCCCGCACCCTGCAAATTCATATGTTGAAGACTTGATCTCTACATAGGAGACTGGGCCTTTGGGAATTAGTTTTAGATGAGGTTATGTGAGTACTAGAATTGGTGCATTAATAAGGGCATGAAGAGTCCTTATTGTGAGGAAACCAGAATGTAGGCCTTCACCAGAACTTAATCATCCTGGCACCCTGGTCTCAGCCTTCCCAGCCACTAGATCCGTGAGAAGTAAATGTTTGTTGTTTAAGCCACCCAGTCTATGGTACTCTTGTTACAGCAACCTGAACTAAGACACTACGCTCTCCCCAGCTTTATTTTTCTGTTATCACCATAATTAATATTTTATATATATATGATTTGTTAATGTTTGTCTCTTCCCACTAGAAACCAAATTCTATGACAGCAAGGGTGCCTGTTTTCATTATTGTCATATTACCCATGCCTGGCATGTGGTAAGCCCTCACTAGATACTTGTTGACTGAATTCACATATGAGATGTGTGAGTTTGAAAAAAGACATACATCATTTCTCCACATCTCATTTTGAGCCACCATTAACAATAGATTACACAGCTGATATTGGAGGTGCCTCACTACTCCACTTGGAAAGTACTCCTGGAAGACACAGTGAATGACTCAGTAGAAGTTCTGGCTAGGGGTGCCATCAATAAATAAAAATAATACCATTGCCTGTTGGTTGTTGTCACAGACTATGAAAGTACTTGAATTGTATTTCCAGGTAGAGAAACAGATATGTAACCAATCTGATTCAATTCCACCCCCTGCCCCAGAATTCCCAAAGGATAAGCAAATGCCACTTGTGGACTCAAACTCTGGACTTCGTCCTCTGCAACAGCTCTTAACTTGCTGCGTAAATCCTATGAACCTGCCTAGTGTGGCAACTGAAGTTGCACACTAGTTCTGTCATTGAAGGAGTGTGAATCTGGAGTATGTTGGAAGAAGTGTTAGGTTCATTAGAGAGACCTCTTTCATAACTGCTGTCACCTACAACGTCTGTTCTCTAAGCATCTTCTTGAAAGAACATTTCCTCCCCCAGGAGGAGGAAATGGTTTTCCTTAGTGATAGATAGTTGGCCCAGAACCCTAAGGTAAAGGAGTATGGGCATTAGACAAAATGAGTTTTATCATAGTTGACTGGAAGAAAAAGAAGTTTTTGATTCTACCTGGAAAGGGCAAATCCGCAGTGGTCTTGAACCAGCCAGAGTGTGTACAAGGCTCCTGCCAGAAGAAATGCCTATAGGATTAAAAGCAGAACAACAAAATCAAAAAGGGAAGGCAAGATGATGCCCAGGTGCAGCCTATATTATTAACAGACAAGGAAAGAATCCCAACACAAGTTCTATAAACCAGCTGTTGTCCTGTTTTCTGCTTCCCTTCAAAGAAAAAATATTGATTTGTGTATATTTGCAGTCTCCCCTTTTTTGCCTCTCATTCTTCCCTGAAAATCTATTCCAGTTAGGTCTGCATCCTTGTCATGCTGAAATGACTCTGATGAAGGTCATCAAGGACCTCTGTCTTATCAAATTCAATAGCCATTCCTGCCTTTACTCATTTACATTCCTTACTCATCTTCTCAGCAATGTTGGATATAATTGACAACTTCAGCCTTCCTGAAACAATAATTCTCTGAGCTTCAGCGTATGGCGTTATACTCTTCAGATTTTCTTCATCACTGGCCAGTCCCTCTCAGTTTCCCTTGCTGGCTTTTCTTCTGAACGTTACAAGATCTCAGGCTCAAGAATGTTCCCTATCTTCATTCTTTCTAGGTAAGCTCATTCCGTCCCAAGGCTTAAATATATACATACCAATAATTTGCACATTTTTTTTAGATGGAGTTTCATTCTCGTTGCCCAGGCTGGAGTGCAATGGTGTGATCTGAGCTCACTGCAACCTCTGCCTCCCAGGTACAAGTAATTCTCCTGCCTCAGCCTCCCAAGTAGCTAGGATTACAGGCATGCACCACTGTGCCCAGCTAATTTTTTTGTATTTAGTAGATATGGGGTTTCACCATGTTAGGCTGGTCGCAACTCCTGACCTCAGGTGATCCACCTGCCTCGGCCTCCCAAAGTGCTGGGATTATAGGCATGCACCACCATGCCCGGCCAACTTTCACATTTTTATCTTATTTTCCATCATTGCCTCTGAGCTTCAGACTGAAATACCAACTGTATTTTTAACACAACTATCTACCTAGTTCAGGTCACAAACTAGAAGTCATTTTCCTACCTCTCTTTCCCTCAGCCCCCACATGCAGTCTGTCAGCTAGTCCTGCTGGCTCTATCTCCAAAGTAGATACTGAACATTACCATAGCTCTCTATTTGTTCCTACCATCCTAGTCCAATTCATCATTATCTCTTACTCTTCCTCCTGTCCTTTCCTCCCATAGTAGCCAGTGTTCTTTCTGAAACACAGTAGGTCACACCACTACTGTTTAAAACTCTCCAGTGGCCCTTGTTGCACTAACAATAAAATCCAAATACCTTAAAAATGCTGGCAAGACCCTGTGTGATGTGATCCCTGCTGTCTCTCCAATTCCACCCCTGCCACTCTCTTCCTTGCTAACTCAGTGCAAGAGACATTAGTACAGATCTCTCTTTTACCCTCTAAGTTCGCCAAGCTTTTTCCCACTGGGGCTTTTGCAACAGTTATTCTTTCTTCCAGGAATATTATTCACACGCACCTTGAAAGGCTGCTCCTGCTTGTGTTATTTGGTTCTGAGCGTATCACTCTTCCGAAAAGCCCGTCTCTGACTTCTCTCCATTGTTACCCAATTACCACGTCTTATTTTCTTCTTAGCACCTATTTCTGTCAAAATATATTAGATGTGTTTGTCCACACATCATTTTCACCACTGAAATAGAAATTCGTTAGAGCAGGAATTCTATTTTCTTCAACATTGTAGCCCCAATACCTAGAGAAGTATCTGATACACAATAAAGTTCAGTAAATATTTGTTAATGTATATTGATGCTGAGGTGATTTTACGAGGTCTATTTTAACTGATACCTAACTTCAATAAAAAGAACACTTTGCCGCTGGACTGTCCCTGCACCTTTGGACGAGTTTCTTATCCAATGAGCTGCAATTTACTCATATGCAAAATGATACTTTTTACCTTATAGGGCAAGTATTGAGGATTAAATGAAGTGCGCCTGACAACACAGTAAACGCTTGAAAACATTAGCTAATATTTTTTCATACTTAATGTAGACATTACCATTACAAGGGGACGAGTTTTTGAATCTGGAAAAGTTCTTTTAGGCTTTTCTCCAGATAGGAGAATGTTTTGGTCAAGACTCATGGGTAGGGCCAGGGGAGGTAGCGCACGCCTGTAATCCCAGCACTTTGGGAGGCCAAGGAGGGTGGATCACCTGAGGTCAGGAGTTCGAGACCAGCCTGGCCAACATATAGTGAAACCCCATTCTCTACTAAAAGTACAAAAATTAGCTGGGTGTGGTGGTGCACCCCTGTAGTCCCAGCTACTTGGGAAGCTGAGGCAGGAAAATCGCTTGAACCCAGAAGGCAGAGGTTGCAGTGAGCTGAGATTGTGCCACTGTACTCCAGCCTGAGCAACAGAGCGAGATTGTTTCTAAAAAAAAAAGACTCATGGGTAACATATTTTCATCTAAATTACTGCCTTTTAATTTTTTAATAAAGTTTTTTTCTCTCCCTTGTCATTTTTCACAAAGAAACAGTGATCTATGATTTCATTAAAGTCACTAATAATGTGAACTTCAAGTAGGAGGATGAAGTTGTGATACTGATGTTCAGGGGGCATCTTGGCTCACTTGAAGCCAAGATTTTTCTGTACACAACATTCAGATCTGTGCCACAGAAAAAGGACTGCTCACAACACTTTGTCATAGCCGTTCTCAAGAGGTCATAAATAGAGCCTGACTCAAAAGGACTGTTTGACAGGGATTCTTCAAGTAGCAAAATAGACATCTTTTGAAATCTTTTTCTGAAACTCTAATTTTTCCCTTTTTTCTTTTTTTTTTTTTTTGAGACAGTCTCGCTTCTTCACCCAGGCTGGAGTCCAATGGCACAATCTTGGCTCACTGCAACCTCCACCTCCCAGGTTCAAGCGATTCCCCTGCCTCAGCCTCCCCAGTAGCTGGGATTACAGGCATGTGCCACCACACCTGGCTAATTTTTGTATTTTTAGTAGAGACGAGGTTTCACCATGTTAGCCAGGCTGGTCTTGAATTCCTGACCTCAAGACCTCAAGTGATCCGCCCACCTTGGCCTTCCAAAGTGCTGGGATTACAGACATGAGGCATCACTCCCGGCCTAAACTCTGATTCTTAATGAGCTATGAAAAATATATCCACATCGTCTCAGCATTACACATATATTGTCTGCATAGCACTCATTACAGGAGAAAAGGAAGGAATCACCAATATTAGTATCATTTCTGTTCCCACATCTACTTTTCCTTCCTGCTCACCCTTGCCACCACCTCTAGCACCTTGCCAGTATAATTGCCACATTGTGTCCTTATATTTTTGGTTGCATAAAGAAAAGGGCACTGAAGTCTGCCTTTGTAGCTTCCCCTGTACCAGGTGAACTTTTATTAAATAAGCTCGGCTACAGAGCATTTTCAGAGATCACAGTGCAGCTTCATAATCATTAAGGAGAATATTTATCTGAAAACCTCTAACAATACCAGTTACTCAGCATCTTAACCAACGTGAAAATACAAAACACCCTTTTATTTCCAAGTAGTCCCCTCAGTTCTCTTTTATGATTAAGGGAACATTTGAATCTTTTCTCAAGTTTTTCCTTTTGATCCAAATCACTTCCCCTCTACTTTTCTAATGGCTTTATAACACTTCAACAGTAGGTGGTGCCACAAATGCATGAAAGTAAATTTCTACACACCAACAGAACTGTCACAGCTTTATTTTGTGACTCATATTACAACATAGAAATATGCATTTTAATACTTCATATAAAGTTATTGACATACAAATATTTTTTTCTTTTTTCCTTTTAATGAAAATGATTTAACTTAGAAATCTGTTGTGAAACTTCTGTCTAGTTTTGCAAGTCTCAGATATTCCAGTGCAAAAATAGATCCCATTACAGACAATGTAAAGTGCTTGGAATGAGGGCCAATGATGAACAAAGAGCACAAAAACAGCTTCATCTGAGGGTATAAGAAAGGATAATAGCATACCTAAACCTTATAGAAATAGAAACGTTCTATAAAAAGGGATGCAACAATTTGAAAAAGAATTAGAGCAAAATTTCTATAGTATTACATTATTACTAGTAGATAATAACAAGGGTACAAATTAATGTCTCAATATCAAAGTGGTTCGGTATTACATGACACATGGCTCTTTGGAAAACATTTTACCTGATATATACAACCACAAGAAGAAAACACAGACAAATCCCTTTAGTCAATGATTACTATACAGTGAATGAATGATGTGCAACATTTAATAGTCACAAAGCATTTGCTTTCAGTACAGATAATGAAATATAGTAGTGTGAGGTTTGGTTGTTTTTTAACAATGAATTGTGCTGGGCATTTATGTATAGAGGGCTTATTATTTTCTTCTGTTTTTTTTTTTCATATTCACAGTTGTTACTAAGTTTTCTGAGGTGTCCAAAAGATGCAAAAGCAGAAATCTTTGAACACGTATTTCGAGAATTTCTGAAACTCACATAGTTACATTCCACAGGGAATATATAGAAATTTTACTTGATTGAGTATAGAGTTGGTAAAAATTTCTACCACAATTAGGTTTTACACAGAAAATGTAAAAGATTACTATCTTAAAAGGTAACACAATATTAATGAAGATGTATAATTGTAGATTGCTTCTAGTTCAGAAGAGATCTTTTTCAATCTGTATTAAAATGTTGTATTTTCTTCAAAATAGTTCACAGTGCCTTTTGATTTTCAAAATATGGCCTTGAAGTCAGAGAAATTGAAGCAAGGAGTTGCTCATGGATTTACTATAATGAAGAATTAGAATACTTTTTTAGTAAAATGAGAAAACCAACAGAAGTTTGATTTTGAAAAATATTAAATGAGGAGAAATTATTTTATGAATTCTATATTTTTGAAGGTACTATAAAATGCAACAATCCCGTATCATTAGCTATTGGAAATATGCCTTCATTATTTATGTTTAAAATCAATATTGACTTTAACTTCTGCTTAGTCATTTATTCCTTTTTAGCAGTGGGTTATGTAACATTCTGTAAATTTTAAAATTATAAGTAATTTGAAATCTGAAGTCTTACACCTTAAGAGTTAATACTTAAATTTTGGAAAAAGTGGAAGAAATTACTAATGATATTGAAAGAGCACTTGAATTTCACCAAACAATAGTTCTCGTATTTTTCTTTTGTCTCAAGACAGATAACATTAAGCATTCGTGAAACAGTATTTTTTAAAAATGTTTACTGACTAGAAAAATAAGACTGGGTTAGAAAATTCTGGAAAATACTCCACATGGAAGTATTTATTGTTTTTATTTTTTTCTTGATTAGTGACTGAGAAACGAAAAGTTTGAGACTGTCGGATTTAATGAGGGGTCCAACATCTGCAAAGCCAGTTATTTGAAGGTACTAAATGCCATAAACACGAGTGGTATTTTTCAGCAAGTTTTCAAGCTAGCTGTTTCCTCTGTTGAAGAATTCATTGTTTAGAATTGTGACCCTTATACTTTCTTGGCTTTTGCATTGTTGCAATTAAAAAAAAAGAAAGGCTGCCCAATATTGTCACAGTGGGCTCCTACAAGCACAAGACAACCTGTATCTGTAAACCAGTGAGCTGGATAAATGGCATACCCTTATACACAGGGAACATACTCTTTCAGCTACAGCACACACTCAAAAAATACTTGATTGATGAATTAAGAGTATCCTAAACGATCTGAAAGAAACTCAAATATAATGTCATGAGATCTTGACCATAGATCTTGACCATTGCTTTCTAGGCATCAGCCATAACTGATATGCAAATTTATATAAGAAAATAAAAATAGTGAGGCAGTGGCCATACTCCTTCATACCACAGGGTTCTACAAAGAGGCCATTCTAAGGATTCAGAAGTCACTGTTAGAACTTACAATTCCAAACAACATTTAAAAGTACAGAGATTTTTGTCAAAATACAACTCCATCTTTTCATTTTCTAGATTAATTCAAAAGGCCAGAAATAATAATATACTTGTGTCAAATAAACATCTTGAGATGCAGTGTACCATGTTTGTTAGTAAACAGTCAGGACAAATGGGCACTGACTTCCCTAGGTTTGAATGCGCAATCTCTTTAATCCCAAGCCCTGGCCTTAGCAGCTTGGAGCCCCAGCAGTCTGGCTGTTGATTCTTCGCCTCTTACCAGGATCTAAGTATATTTAAGAGTCTCAGAAGGACGACCCTATAGACCCATGGCTCAAAGCACAGGACAGTATAACAATGGAACCAAGTTCCCTGTGTCTAGAAACACCCACATTTTTGTTGTGTGTTACTGCCACCAGAATAGCTCATCAAAGTGGGGATCAAAGCAGGATGTTAGCCACACATGGCATCATTTTGTCAACTGATATTTAATGATGTTGATAGACTCTGAGCAGAGCAGCTTTCACAAAAGCATGTAGGACACACCATGGTGCTTCAAACTTTCTGAAAAACTTGGCACTAATAATTCTGGCACACTCATTGCCAGCAATGGATGTGTCACCAGGAAACCAGTCTCCTGGCATGGCATGGCTTAATGAATGAGGATGTGCATGCCTTTTGATTTTGATAAATAATCACTGACCATGATTACTTGATGAATTATTGTTGCAACCCTAGTGAGAATACACAGGAACAAACAAACAAAAAAAAGTAGGATTTCAAACCCCTATGTCCCTTGGGTTCCATAATAGAGTTTCACGTAGGTATAGGTAAAAAAACTAAATTCAAGTCTTTCACTTGAGAGCCATATAAGATATAGGCGACAAAGGCACTGCCCCTGTAATGGAATTTTGTTTTCATTGCATTGAATTGCATTGCATTGAATAGTATCAGTACAGTATCCAGTTTGCTTCTTCCCACAGTAACTTCTGGCTCTTTTCTCTGGAACACTTCACATGGTGCAAAGGAAAGTCTAGTTCCTCTTTACTTTCAGCGACCCCATATGAACAAGATTCTTCATACATAACTTTCTTTCACTTTCTCATCCTGTAGAAAAGATGTGAGAACTGCAACATCTACTACTGTCTGGTTTTTGTGTAATGAGAGGTCCTTTAAGTGGTCATCATCACTTTGGTCCTTGGCAAAGTTCACAAATACCTGTTAAAAGATTAAGATGGACCTTTATACATACCACTCAACTTGCTCATTCTTTATTCTGGTTCTGTTTTTCCAGATGTTGAAATTAAGTCAAGTAGGAGCATATAGAATTGCATAGATAGATTAACTAGAAAACTATGTGTAAAGGAGGGAAGAATACTTGAAAAAAGCAATAACAACTTAAAAATGGACTCTCTCTGTTGCCCCCCACATCACCAACTGCTCAGTCATCCGTTTACTTTGGCACATAGAGTCTTGATTACAGGGAAGAGGGAAGAAAATTTTACTGAATACCTATTAAGTGTCAGGAGCCGTTTGGTACTTTTTAATCTAATTTAAATAGGATAAGGCACCAAGTAAAATACCTGGCCCATGGTAGGTACTCACTAAACAGTAGTTATTATGGTTATTATTACAATAAATTCTCACAATAATCCTGTAGAGTACATAGCATCATCTCCCTTTTCAGGTTCAGAGAGGTTTAGTAAAAAGCATTAGCTAGTAATAGATCAGGAACTCAAGCACACAAACTGCTCTTGGGCCCATGGACACGGGTAGGTGGGCAGGAATCCACACCCTGAGAAGTAAATCTGTTTTGACACTCAAAGCTTACTTGGTCAAGTGTTGTCTGAGAAACAGAGTAGTCTTCTATGTGGAGTCGCTTTTTGCTCTGGGAGAGGATGCTGAATATCCTGGCCAGAGAAGATAACGAAGATGGAAGCTGGTATTGTAGCATGTTCCGGTGTTTCTCTTTTAGAACACTTCCAGGAAAGGCAAGTCCAAAGAAATCCTGGACAGGCTTCAGGTCAGGGTTGGACCCTGCTATTCGTACAACTATTGTATAACCATCTCCAAACCTGAAAGCAAGAAAAAAGTATCCAAATGGAGGCTCTCCAGAAAACTATTCAAAAGAATATTTAACCCTGAGAACCCAATTTGTGCCATGAAAACAGGTGCCCCCTGACAGGCCCAGAAATAAGTTCTGAGAGAAGGAACCAGTTATCATTTACTAAACGTGAAGCGCCGTGCCACGTGCTGTAAATACATGATCTACTTGAATCCTCACCTGGACCCATGAAGTCTGACAGACATTTACAGAGAAACTCCCTGAGGCCCAGGGAGTTAGTCACTTGCCCATGGCTCAGAGCTCATAATTGGTAGGGCCAGGATGAAAACCCATTTGTGTTTGACTCTAAAGCCTGTACTCTCACCAGTACTGGCACATATAAATTTTTTTCATTTCGTCTATGGAACAAAGCTAGGAGGTAGATCTTCCAGAGAAACTGACTCTCAGAGAAGTTACATAACATGCCCAAGAGTCACAGAACTAGTAAATGGTAGACAGAATTTGAATGTAGCTCTGACTTCAAAGCCCTCCTTCTTTCCACTATACCATTTTGCTCAGTTTTATTTCCCTTTATTTTAGAGCCATCAAGTATATACTCAAAAAGAATGAAATCTCAAGCCTTTTCACTAGGCACTATCCCTAAGAAATTATCTTTGTTACCTATTTTTCAGATGTTGGACACTGCCAAGGCACCTGAACCTTCCATTGACCATAATTGCCATCCTAGTGCAAAGAGCTTCACATTCTTCCATACTGCAGTGAAACAGAAAGAGGTTTTAGTTTTCGAGATTCTCTATAACCATCAGAACATCACCACAGCTTCCAGCATTCCCACTTCCCAGGGAATCGTATCCTGTTACTAGTACATGTGGATATAGGGATGATGCTGTTCACTGTAGTGCTGTTTATAATCGTGAACAAGTTGGAAATAATCCAAATGTCTACAAAAAGGGAAATAGCTAAATAAATGAGAGCATATCCTAATAGAATGCTATCCAGCTATAAGAAATGACATCTAAATATAATGACTTGGAATAATGTTTACAGTATATTAAGTGAAAAACAGCAGTATTTATACTGGGCTTGCACATTTGTAAGAATACACATGTACACACATACACACATACACAGATTTGCCTAGGAAAATTCTGCAAACATAGACAGCCCAGTGAAGACAGTAGTTGTCTCTAAGTCGTATGATTTCAGGTAATAATCGTTTTACTCTTTGCTTTTCTGTATTTTCTGATTTTTACAAAATGAACGCGTATACTACTTGGAAAGTTAAAACATCCCACAGTGTAGAAGCCAAGACTTTGCTACGGACCTATGAGATGTAAGCACTACTGATCTCCCCTCCTTGACAACACTTAGGGCGCAATTCCACAAGAATCGCCGGGCTTTGGGATCCATGCCTGTGGTGGGTTCATCCTGTAATTAGAATAAAGTAAGTCTTACTTTCTGGGGGGAAAAAAATCAAAGATAGATTTGTTTTTACATGCAGAAGCATCTCTGAAACAGCTTAAATTTTAACTTACCATTCTAGTTATTTCTTGATGGACCAAAGAATTAAAATAAGTTTCAAATTCATTTGTAAACAAGGTCACTACTATAAATGTCTTATTGATGCAAGAAACTCAAATATTCTGTACTTTTTTTATAGAATTAAACGAATTCCTCCGAATAAATAGGGAAGGAAAAAGGCCATTTAGTTTAAATTATCTTTTCATGACTGATAAGAATATACTAAAACTACCTTTTGTCTGAAACCTCTATTTAAGTCAGTATAAGATTTGGGTAGAATTCCTTTTCTTTTTTATTCCAGCTGACTCCAGATTACCCTAGTATACTACAATTGTTAGCCTTATAGAAGCAAATTCCAGACCCATATGGTCAGGAATACATAAAAGCCTCAACCCAAGGCTTCTTCCTGTAATAACATCAATGCTCTTGTCTACCGAAGAAACAGGGTCAAGGGCCGCTGCCCAGTCTCATCTATTTTCCATCTATCCATGTGTAAAGAACTATGACCTAGTTGCTACCTTGGGGATTTTAAAGCTGTGTCCACACTCTCCATTTTCAGGGAATGAACACAAAGATGATTAGAAAGAATGTTCCAGAGAAAGATCAAATCACATATCCAGCCTCAATCATACTCAGAAACAAGATGCTTGTAGTGTCTCTATCTGGGAGCATCTGCAGGCATGGTACAGCCACCCCAGTATGTGCCAAGGGAGAAGCTTCCCTCTGCTTCTTTAGGGTGGCTCTGGTATCCCTGGTGGGAGACAAGCCAATCATACGACAGCCCTGGACATACAGGACTTTTGAAAAGTCCTGTTTTCCACTCAGGCCAGAACAACAGTTCCATCCACAGTTACACTCACCAGAAACACCACAGGAGGCCCGCCAATCAAAGCCATGGCTGTAGAGAGCTTGCGCTTGTTGCCTCCGCTATAGTTTCCAGCGTATTTTTCTCCATACTTCACGAGGCCCAGTTTCCGGATTGCCCACTCACCAACCTACAGTGATGAAAAGCACCTTGACTTTTGTCTGGATTGGGAATTGTATCATGCTCTCCTACCCATATATGTATGAAAGTTCTTTCACTGAGTAGGACTAGATTCTAGAATCATAACCTGACAACTGGTGAGGAGCCAAAGCAGGGAGAAGGGACTCACGTGGTGGAAGCAGCACTCCCCTTCTGCCCACCCAGCCCCGCCCCACGACTACAGGTTCCCACCCTGAACACAGATGCAAAGAACCAGCATTTGATGCTGCTGCATTCATGAGCAAAAACAGGCTGAAGTCAATGTGTGTGGAAAAGCCATAAGGTATATATTGTCAGGATGCCAAAGGAGACAGGCTGGCTTTCAGGTGCCCACAGTACCTTGCCAACTTCTTTCTCTGGTACTCCTCTCAAAAGGGCAAAGAACTCCACGTGCTCTCTCCCAGTCAGCAGCTCTGTGATGGCATCAAACTGAGGGCAGTAGCCCATGTTCTGATGTACTTCGTGGATGTCTGATAAGATACTGCAAAGGACAGGAAAACTAGTTAGATTTTAAGCAAGTAGAGATACTCTGGTCAGACAGTCTGGCCTCAAGTTCCTGTAAAGTATGCTTCTCCATTACAAAGATACCAATACATCTGCTGCTACTTGAAAGGACAGCCTTCCTGCCCCCAGGATGCCAGCTGTTCCTGGCAGGCAGGGTCCCTGCCTCTACCCTGCGCAGTCCTTGCACCTACCTGGCTCTCTCAACACTTCAGTCTGCAGGTGTAGTCCCATTTCAGAATTCCTGAGGCCATGCCAACCACTGCACATTCTTTACCAACAATCTCCATCACACTACCCTGGGGCTTTCATGCTAAGGCCCCATCCTACACTTCACTCTGTTACCCATTCATGTGCACCAATTGAGAAGGCCCAGAAACTTTGGGTGTGAGCAACACAGAACCTAGTGACACAATTTATGTTGGTGGGGTGGCTTTTGGGTTCTATGAAGCCAATAAAGTGAATATATCAGATATGAGAGAAGTTCAGCATCCACATTCCAGACTGATGACTGCACCTCGGCCACAGAATAGCCATGACCTTGGCCTTTCAGCAGCACTCATTCCTCTCTGTATATCTAATTAGAGTCCCCAGGGTCAGCCTTTTTCTGAATTAGGATTGAGGCACACGTGGACACTGTGCCAGGCCCTCACAGCTATACCAACCAAATCAGTTATTATAACCAGTCCCTGTGACAAACCTTACTATGGGCCGGTTACTGCTGCCATTGCTATATGCGTCAGGAGCTTGGTACTAGGAACAAGCCCAGGAAAGCAGTGGTGCAGTGCTAGGCCTGCTATTCCCAGAATGCCTGTTCTCTTAGGACTCCTTTACGTTGCTACTGCAAAAATGTAAGAGACACAAGAGGAGATCATGAATACATTAAGTCCCTTGCTGTTTTCAATTTTATTGGCTATCCCCCATCCAGTGTGTTCAAATTCTGAGTCATTGTTCATTAGTGGTTTGGGAAATATGTTCAGTGGGTCATGACCAGCACATTTTTAATGACATGGTATACAGCAGAATAAGAAATAGCAAAGTGTGTTACAATTAGTAACAGTAGGTACTGTTTTATGAAACCTTAGGTTATACACGTGAGTGTCTATGTGTCTGTGTGTACATACTGCGTTGAGAAATAAAATTTATTTCCCACAAGGGTCTTGGTCAGAAAAATGTGAAAGCCACTGCCTTGTACTATCTCTCCATATAATAAGCCCAGAGAAGCCCCACAGATTTAAAGTACTTAGAGTAACATTATCTAAGAGGCCTGTAAAATGTAGCTGTATTCCCAAGATCAGATTGCTTTGTGACCTGTGCAGTCTCAGAATGTGGCCTAATGGTGGCTCTGTCAATTCGTACACTCTTTAGAGAGGGCAATTTACTTTGTAAAGGAATTGTTCCTGAGGAAATAATAAAAGATTTTTTTTTCGAGACAAAGTCTCGCTCTGTCGCCAGACTGGACTGCAGTGGCGCAATCTCAGCTCACTGCAACCTCTGCCTCTTGGGTTCAAATGATTCTCCTGCCTCAGCCTCCTGAGTAGTTGGGACTATAGGCACATGCCACCACACCCAGCTAATTTTTTGTATTTTTAGTAGAGACAGGGTTTCACCATGTTGGCCAGGATGGTCTCAATCTCTTGACCTTGTGATACGCCCGCCTCAGCCTCCCAAAGTGCTGGGATTACAGGTGTGAGCCACCATGCCTGGCCAATGAAAGATGTATACATGGACATATTTACATAGTGAAAATGGAAATTAATATGTGTCCGACATTTATAAGGTATTAAATAAATTATAAGTACATGTACATAGGGGAATTTTATGTAGCAATGTAAAATTCCGCATCTTAGGAAATGCAACCCACTAGGAAATATTCATAATACACTCATTAACAGTAAAAACTAATTTTATCTCTATATACAATGTGATCTCAATTTTATGGCACATTTGTATGTGTATATAAGATAGATTTGGGGTGAAGGAAAAGGTCTAAAACTGGATTGTGATGATGGTTGCAAAGCTCTCAATTTACCAAAAATCACTGAATTATACTCTTAAAACAAGTAAATTATATACTTTGTAAATTATACCTGAATAAAGCTGTTAAAAGAAAAGAATGAGACTGAAAGGAAATATAAGTTGTGGTTATCTCTAGATATTGAAATCACTGATGATTTTTATGAGTTTCTTTACCTTTTACTATATTTCAATATTTTTATGAACTCTAAAAGTACCACTGTAATCAAAAACAGCAATATGTTTCTTTAAATAAACTAAAAACAAAGACTTCGCAGCAAAATACAGGCCACTTCATTTCTCACCTATTTTTGTTGAGGAAAGCATCTCCTTTGGTAACAGTGGTATCTCCTGTTAACATCTTGAAAGTTGTTGATTTTCCAGCCCCATTAACTCCCAGGAGTCCAAAGCACTGAAAAAGAAAGATTAACCTGTATAAGCAAACTCTAAAAACGTGAATATAAATGATCCAACAGGTAGCCACCTCAAACCATTATTCTTAGATATCAGCGAAGAATCAAATATTTTCTTGGTTTTAAGACATTGTATAGGTATTTAAACATGTATTTCATAATGGGACTATTTTAAGTGTGGCTGTATTTGTAAGTATTATTTGAATTGTCAGGTTGAGGCCAAAGTTAATGTGTGAAAAACAGTAATGAAAACCAGCTAGCCAAATTGCATCAGCTACTCTGGCAAAGGGCATACGAGAACACAAACAGAAACCAGAAAGGACAAAATCTATTTTTAAAAATCTATTTGAATTTCATCACCATCCCAAATAGATCACAAAAGCATGTTTTAGATGTTCGTGCTTTTTTTTAAACTGCCTTTTATTATTTAAAATCATTCTCTTGATATACCCCATCTTCTCGATGACTGATTGCTCCATACTAGTGTAAATAGAGAAGCCTCTAAAATCCACTTTTACCCCTTAACAAGCATTATTGTTTGATTGGGTAGAGATAGTCTGACTTAATAGGGACAAACACAATACAGACAAAGTGTCTTTACCTCACCAGGAGGAATGCCCACGCAAATCCTGTCAACAGCAGGCTTCCGCTTCCTTCTGTATATCTGCAGAAAAACAAAATGCAACCATTCATGAGCCTCAGTGACTCATAGCTCTCCCAAGCAACTGTGGAAGGCAGGACTGTAAACTATATAAACCACAACATAAGACATGTCAATCGGTCTAAGCCAGAGGCATATTTGATGTGCTAAGGGCCTTGGTGTGCGTTTGTGACAATTGGCTTCTGAATGAATCTGAAGCTCAAAATAAAAGTGAATTTACTTTTTAACCTGTCTTTTTAGAACCATATTGTTCATCAATATCTACATAATTTTTCACTTATTCTATATATATATATATGTATTGTAGATATTTTAAAAATTAAATTCCACAGAGCATAAATTTGTAATAAAAATATTGCAAATACTGCACAGATTACAAAAAAAGTAAAACTTGGGGATGCTGGCGTCTAGAGGGCTAATATAGACCCTCCTAAGCACTGGAAATTTATCTGCTTTTTGGACGAGGAAACTAAAAATCAACCATTTATTCTCCCTACCTCAGTTTTGACTAGATATACAATACTAGTATGTTTTAATAACTTAAACATAAATGTAAGCATACAAAGCCAATACATTCCAGAATGGGAATTCATATTACAAAAGTATTCTCAGTAGGAATTCTTTAATTAAGAAGTCTCCATGGTGTTTTCAAAATAAAATTGACAGAACCTTGGTATAGATGTACATTTTTGGAACACATGCCATTTTATTAAGCAAGTCAGCAAAGTGGTTTACAGCACATAAAACTGAAAAAAACTGAAAATAAGCTCTTGCAACCTGTACTCTCTCACCTTCGTCAGCTCCTTGATTTCTAAGATGTCATTCTGGCCTCCACCATCAAGAATTCTCTGTCTTTCCCGCCTCACATCTTCATCTTCATCATTCAGGGGAGGAAGCTTTGCATTTACAGGTCTTAGGGGAAAAAAAATAAGGAAAATAAACCTTTCAAACTATTTTTTAGGACAAAGATTCAGTCTCTAATGGAGTATTATAAAACCTGCTCGCCACAGTTTCCAGGATGAGCAGGGAGGGGGCTGTGGGATGCCCGCATCAGGAGAATCAGTTTTATCATATCATATATTTTGAGTTCAGTTCAATTCAACCACCACTGGTGAGTGTTTCCCTGTGCGCCTCCTCTGTGACCCTCAACCAGGTGCGGCATGGGTCCTAAGAAAAAGCTCACCTGGGCCTGATGAAGAATCTGTACTGGATCAGAACAGTAATGAGGAAGAACACCACCCCTTCCACGGCCATGGCAAAGAGGTTTCGTCCCACCAAGTCCCAAGATAATGGTGACACAAAGCGATTCTCTCCTAGTAGACACAAGGCAGAGACCTGGTCAGAATAGAGGGACCAAAAACCATGGCCCTTCCTCAAAGTTGGGCCTATGTTCCTAGGAATTCATTGATCTTCCAACAAACACCAGTCGCTATCACCCATGGCAAGGAGAAAAAAGTAACAAGTGAGTGATCAATTTGCAAGTCTGATTTGAGAAAACTTTTTATGACTCAGTATCAGTTGGAATTTCAGAGCCAATGTGTATTAGATTTGTAAAATCACTGAAGATATCTTGTATTTCTTTTTTTAACGGGACATGCCAAAAATCCTTTTAAAAAGGCAGACAACCCAAGTAATTTTTATAGTCAGTATTTTTAATAAATTCTTAGTTTTAGTAGTAAGATATATTAGAAAGCACTGTAACCAGATGCCTCTTTCAGTAGCATATAATATAACCTAGTGAATCAATTAAATCACGAGATTCAATTAAATATAGCTCCGTGTAAATATTCTCGAAATTCCTTATATATCTCCTTTGTACCCCAAGTTGGGAAAAAAGCCCTTCTTTTATGCCCACTAAATAACATGGCCCATTTGACTATACTAGCTAGTGGATGAATAATAATCATATGGCTATAGGAGAAATATTTTTAACCATTCTAAAGGTAGAAAAAGATGTAATACATTATCATTTATAGACTGTGTAAAAGATAATATATGACCTCATTTGCAAGCACATGATTCGCCTAATAGAGCCAAAGTCTCCATCTTTCCTTCCAATTCTCTGCCTTCTGATTCTCAAAGTGGTGGTTTGACTTTTCTAGTGCCTCTGACAAACCCAGTCAGTGGCATGAGCCAATGGAGCCAAGCAAATGCAAGTATTTTCCTTACCTACAAAACTGCCCCTTCACTTTTCTCAATGGTATCAGAGGCACAGACAAATGGCTGCGTCACAAAACCCATGCCACAACCAGCTGTGCTGGCACAAGCCCTGTCAGTGGGCACGGGGGTGGGGGGATATCCTGTGCTTAGTCATCAGCTTCTTTCCAAAGCAAAGGTCAGGGTTCCAAGGCCTATGCAAAGTGCCGTCTCCATTAAAGCAACCTACAGCCACTGCTTCACTCACCAAACCTTTCCAGGGCATCAGCCATTGCCTGGTTTTTCACCATGTCAATGAGCCCTCGTCCCAGGCAAAAATGTGGGAAGATCAAGAACACGGACTTCAGGATATCATTGATATTATTCAGCTTCTGAAAAAAAGATGGGAGGGGAGGGAGGGAGAAGGACTGGATGTCATTCATGGTTTATCCTAAAAATGTATCAAATTCTGAAATATGGGAATAAAGAATAAATTTGATTCTCTAGGGACAAATTGGGCCTTTTAATTCAGATACCAATTCAATAGCAGCAGGCACAGGTGATGATATGTAGCAATAAAATTCTATTCTTTAGAAAATGTGGAGAAATGCTATGAGTATGGAGAAATAATGAATAAAGCTTAGAGACAAGGCTGCATCTCATCAGAAGCAAATCCATTAAAAAATTCCTTAGCAGTTTAAAAGCAAATTCCTCATGTCTGGGTCAATATTTGAGTTTCAGGATTTTGTTAGAATTTTAGAAATTCTTCTCAAATACGTCAGAACTTATGACCCCACAAGGCAACAGTAACCAAATATCTAGCAACTGAGTAAGGTGCTATAAGCTGGATGCACTGTGCTATGGGAGAGGCAAAAGTTAGTAAGAAACAGACTCGACGCCAAGGAAGAAAAGCATGTAAATGGGAAATCACCATGTAAGTGGATGTGTGTTGTACTAGAGGCATGGACTGAGGACTCTGAGAACACAGAGAGAAAAGAGAGAACATCTCCCAGCAGGTAAGGAAAGCTTCACATTTGAGCTAAATCTTGAAGGGCAAGGGAGATACTACCAGACCCTGTGATAGAAGAAGTGCATTTCAAGCCAGGCCTACAGGAGCATGGTGGTTGGGGAGAACTCATCTGAAGCTTACAGCTGGGAAAGGGTGTGACGGTTATGGACAGGAAGAGCTGTGCAACTGTAAAAGGCCTTGTGTGCTGTGTTTGGACAAAGGCAATGGCAACCGGAATGGAGAGGAAGTCTTATTTTAGAGGCCTATACCTGGAAGAACTGACAACATAACCAGTTGAATGGGGGAAATATACAGCAGCAAAGCAAGCATCTAGGATGACTCTAAGAGCCAGCTTGGGCAACCAAACGGATGGTAACGCCACTGATGTCTTGACGGGGATGGCAAGAAAAGCATTAAGTTCTGAGGGGAAGGAAAATCAGGGCATGTCCACTTTGGCGTATCTATGTACTGTCTAAATGAAGCAATCCACTAGGCAAGTGAGAGTGTGAGATTAGAGTTCAAGGTTATGGTCAAAGCTAAATGCACAAGATCTTAGATATAACAATAAAAGACACCAAGAGAGGTGATGGTAAAAGCCTTGGGATTGAATGGCATCGCCCAGCTCTACTGCGGAAAGTGGAGGGCAGAGGAGCTAGTCTTGGTAAGAGCAACATTGAAAAAGAAAGAAATAAAAAAGAACCTATCAAAAGAAACGGCAAGGCTTGACCAGCAAAATGTAAGGCACAGCAAGAAAGAAAGATGCTTTGCTTTCTCGGGGAAGACAGACTCTGAAGAAAGGACAGAGCAGTCAGCAGTGTCAATGCCACTGACGAGTGGACTAAGATCACAATGAAACACTGTCCTCTGGCTCCCAGAGATGCTCATCCCAGCAGGAGGTGTTCCCTCTGCACAACTCACATTGTCGGTGAAGAGCTCCAGCACAAAGGTGGCCACACTGCCATTGATGCCGATGAAGAGGTTCACGCTGGTGAGCACCACATAGGCTGTGCTGGGGATCTTGAACACGAAGGAGGCTGGGTACATGAGAGGTGTGATCGACCACCTGGTGAGACACAAAAAGGTAAGTGTCCACTGAGAGTCCCCTGCCCTCCTTTTGACACTGGGCACCAAATGCCTTATCCATCATGCAGTTCCCTCACTAGAGGTGACTTACCCATACAGCAAAAGTAGAAGGGCTAACACAGGCAGATTGGTGGAGGACACATAGGACTTCTGCTGGAAGCAGATGAAGATGATAATGACCAGTGTGGCAGGGACAACGTAATTGCACTAGAAGTGAAAACAAAGACATACAGTTTACCCCTCAATCAAATATACAACACATCACACAAGGCTTCACCATCATCAGACAAGAAAGGGCAGATAAACATATTGGAGAGTAACTCTGAATTAATGAAGCCACATAAACTATTAATCAAAATACTGAACAATACATTTTGACAAGCATTTTACCCTTGGCTGATTTTATAAACTACATGCCCTTTCTGTCTTTCCAACAGCCAAGCCAAGGTGTCATGCTCAGTAAACTTACTGAACAATGGATTCCCAGTCAGGGTAATTTCAATTTCACAGGCAGCAAATAAGCTTCCATTCTTCTTCCCAAAGATGATTGTGTCTGTTTCATCATTAATGCTATATTATAGTCTCCCCAAGTTCAATCTCACATGTAATCTATTTATGAGGTAACTGCTCATAATATGAATGTCAGAATTGTTTCATCGCACTGAGAATAATTTTAAAGTCTGTCCTGACAGTGTATCAAGCCGTAAAATGCAGAAATAAAGACTTGATGATAGGACAATTATGAGAATTCATAGCCGGCAGAGCAAAGCACAGGCAGGGAAGTGATAGTGGGTTTGTCAGCTGCTAAAAGAATTGCAGCTTCAGACTACAGGGCTCTGCCTCAGTCTAATCCTACTTGATGTGTTTATCAACAACTTAGATGAAGACAGGCTTCTAGCAAATTTCAGGGGCTCTAAAGCAGGGAGGGACAGACAATACCCAGGAAGATAAGTGATGGGTTTAAGGACTTGATCTTTCATCTCTGAATCACCTGTGCCTGGCATAAGTCAGATACATAGTGAGCACTCAGTCTGTGTTGACTGACTGGAGAAATTACTGAATCAAGATAATACAAAAATGGGCCGGGTGCGGTGGCTCACGCCTGTAATCCCAGCACTTTGGGAGGCTGAGGCGGGTGGATCACGAGGTCAAGAGATCGAGACCATCCCGGTCAACATGGTGAAACCCCGTCTCTACTAAAAATACAAAAAATTAGCTGGGCATGGTGGTGCGTGCCTGTAATCCCAGCTACTCAGGAGGCTGAGGCAGGAGAATTGCCTGAACCCAGGAGGCGGAGGTTGAGGTGAGCCAAGATCGCGCCATTGCACTCCAGCCTGGGTAACAAGAGCAAAACTCCGTCTCAAAAAAAAAAAAAGATAATACAAAAACAAGACATATGTAATTTAATATGGATAAATATCAAGTTTAGGTTCAAAAAAAATCAAATGAATTGGTATAGAATGAAGGAGACCTGAATTTCACAATCATTTGTGTGAAATGGAGGTTTTGGTTTACCACGAGTTGCCAATAAGATAGTGCTCCTTCCAAAATGCACAATCTTTGTGCTGCAGTAACAGAAGTATGGGCTAAAGATTAACTCCCTCTAGACTCATAACCATTCAGACCACAGCCTGAACACAAGGTTAATTCTTGGCTTTGCTTTTGAAAAGGGACATTAACAGTATAGAGCATGGCCATACAAGGACAATCGGATCAGAAGAGTGACAAAGTCTAAGAGACTTGGTATAAAGAGCAAAGATCTCGTCATCACTTCCACCATCAGTGCTCACATTTGTACAGTGTTTTAGAGGTTACAAGCTGTGTTCTCATGTATCATCTTATCTGGGGAATACTCAGGTTAAATGAGAGTATAAGAGTTGTCTTTAAATATCCAGAGACTGGTTCAGCAGGAGAAGAATCACATTTGCTCCATGTAGCTTACAATTAATGGAAGTTACAGGGAGATACATTTCAACTGTACTTAACAATAATTAGAACTTCAGAATTCCTTGAGTCCTCCATATTGGTCCAAATAGAAGCAATATATTGCAGCTGGCACAAAAACAGATTTGCAATGGATGGATGAGCTGCTGATAAAACGTATAGAATTTTCAAATGACAGATGGCTTTCCTAGTAAGGCAAAGAATATTCTGACTCTGGAGGTTAAAATCCATCAGAGAAGTTAGAGGCACTGACTTGGAGTTTTGACTAAGGTCCTTGCATCTCTCTGATTCTTGGGAAAGTTCTCACTTAGGAACTTCAGTGGTAGTAGTATTAATTTTCATCATTGTATACAGATTTCTTCCTCTGATATGACATGAACTCTGGTACCCAGCGCTGTGTTTGGTGTCATGAAAGTGATCAACTGCCTCTGCCTTTTCCTTTTTTATACATCTTTAGAGTAGCTGGAATGTTTCCCAACAATAGCCAGGGCTCTTTCTTTCTTATCCCCATCAATCCATGGCCCTGACAGACATTACAAAGAGACAGCAGGCCTGTGTCCTTACCATATCCCAGACAAAATTAGACAGCCAGTAAATGACAGGCTTCACTCCACTGATGAACTGCAGGTGTTTTGCTTTGCTGACCCGCTCCTGGATCAGGAATACGACAAAGCTAGCTGGGACGAAGGACATCGCAAAGATGACGCAGATGGACACAAGGACATCCACTGATGTGGTCATCCTGGAAAGAAAAAGGCTGTGACAATCTGAGGGGTCTTTGATGCAGTTGGGGCTCAATCAGCAAGGCCATGGACACTCAGACGCATATATGCACACAGATATTTGAGGCACACCCAAGGAAAAACATCTGTTCACCAGACATTTTATTCAGGGTTAAGATGATCATTTTTAAGTCAAAAAATATGACCATGTAAATGCCAAACTGATTTTACTGAGGTCAGAAAGAGTCCACTGCCACAATAAAACTAATGAAGGAAGCCAGAGTGGCTAATAGTATTCACTTTGGTCCACTGTTCATGACCTTGTAAGAGCAGTAAGCTGTAAATTTTCACACATGAAGGACTAGTGTGGCTTGAAAACTAAATAAGAGCAGAAATATTACTGTGCAACTACTCAAATAAGTTAATTTTTTTTCTGGCTATAAATCAGCTTGAAAATAATAGTATGTAGCCTATTAATGTAACACATACAAAAATTCTATCAGATTCTTATAAGAAAAATGGTCTTACGAGCCCATTACACGGGGTCTTGGTATAAAGATCCTCGTGTCCTATATTAATATTCTGTAGGAGTTAAGCAGAAACAGTAATTGCCATGCTCTATATACACGAAAGGTATCTAATGTGTGCTAAATATCAACTCTGTGCTGGGTGCTGGGCTTGGCAATTTACATGAATTGTCTCATTTAATATCATACAACTAGAAAGTTGTGAGACCAGATTCAAACCCAGATCTGTATGACTCCAAAGGCTGCATACTTTAAACTAGCTCATGTGGCTTTAAATTTTACACACACACACACACATACACACACACACACACACAGAGCTTAACAATTAAAGATACAAGCCAATAAAAACATATTTCACCAAATTTAAAACAGTGGTTTTTAAACAAATCAAACTAGTTTATTTTATAATTATTTATAAATATTTTATAATTTAATTAACAATTTTTGAACTCGCTTTATATGAATTCACTAAATGTTGTCATTTTTATGTATCAGCGTCATTTCCCTTCTGCAGTTCAAGAAGCTCAACCAGCCTCTTCGTAAACTTATCACTTCTTCCCAGAGCCTGGATCAACCCAGCTTTATCATCATGTAACGGTCTCTGCAGCTGCTCCCCTACAATGAGCTTCATCTTTTTCTCCCCTCCTCCATGACCCTCTCCTTGCCCCACTCCATCCATTCGGACACAGCTGCACTTACAGAGCCACCTCTGAGAGCTGCTGCTTGGTGAGATTCAGGGGATGATTGAAAGCAGTAATCCCATAATGGCTAGGATTCTCTCCCTTTTGCAGGTTGGCCCGGAGAATAGCATTGTTGATGACATTCAGGAAAGAGCTGATTGCATGCCAGCCCTTGTTATTGAACCACACCTGAAAGAAAGCATACACAGTACAAGGTAATGCTCTCAAACCCTGTTCCTGCAGGCAGATGCACACACACAAACCATGCACATAAACCTCAGAAAGAAATTCTAGTCATGTACCAAGGCAAAACACTATTATCAAAGAACATGAAGTAATAATAGCATACAGGACATAGTGAACACTGACTCTGTGAGCAGGCACTGTGGTGAGGACCTTATACCTTTAACTTGTTGAATTCTCACAACAGTTTGGAGACAGCCATGATTATTGTCTCCATTTCACAGATGAAGGAACTGAGGCTTAGACAGGTTAAGTAACTTAGTCAAGGTTACCTGGTATGTCTGGACAAAGCAAATTCTCTGAATCATTTCATTATACTATACGGCCTCGCTGGTAAAGTTAACAGTGGGTAAAGCTCTTTTCTGTTATGAATGCCCCTGCCAACTTTACTATGAGTCGAAAGTACTCCAGGAAACATAAAGATCATTGTTCATCAAAAAGCTACTAGAACAAAGACAGTGATTTACCTTGACATTATTTTTGGTGTCCAGTCCTGTCATAAACCTTCCCAAGCTGTTGAGAAATCGATCTGCAGAACTGTCCTGTAAACAACAGAAACCTGCCTCAGTTGTGACTGTTCACATAGATAAGGGGCAACAGTCAACCTGGAATCTGTGGACAACAGGATGGCCCTGTGAAGAGCAATTCCACTAGTACCTTGTTCACCAAAATGAAACGTAAAGCCATTAAGTAAATGGCTCCTGAGAACCATGTGACCAGAAAGCTACAGCAGTGATGCTGCCATAATGCCACAAGTCTAAAGGAATCACAGAGAAATCCTGGGACGCAAAGTCCCAGGATTTTCATGGCTGGTTATCACGGTGGGGTGAGGATTCCTCAAAGTGCTCCACTGCCCTCAACTGAAGAGCCAGAACACGCTCAGCCTGCAATGCGCCAGATACATGGGCCCATCACTCAAAAGCAGAGCTGCGGATTCTAGGGCTATCACTGCTATCCGCAATCCTTGGGTCTATGTTATCACAGCCCCTAGATTCTCACTTAAAAATGGGAAATTTGAGACACAGAGAAATGAAGTGAGTACTTATCAGGTTCTGCAGACCAGCCTGGCAGCTTCAAAAAGAAAATGATTCTTTTCCTATTTAGTCAGTGATTGTTTCAGCAAAGTATGTTTGAAACCCAGTTTGTTTACTAACTGGCCAAATTTGTAAACTTAGTTGTTCTGAGAGCTTTTAAATCTCTGGATTTGCGGGTTTTTTTTTTTGGAGTCAGAGTTTCGCTCTTGTTGCCCAGGCTGAAGTGCAATAGTGCGATCTCAGCTCACTGCAATCTCTGCCTCCCAGGTTCAAGCGATTCTCCAGCCTCGGCCCCCAAGTAGCTGGGATTACAGGTATGTGCCACCAAGCCTGGCTAATGTTTTTGTATTTTTAGTAGAGTCAAGGTTTCACCATGTTGGTCAGGCTGGTCTCTAACTCCTGACCTCAAGTGATCCACTTACTTTGGCCTCCCAAAGTGCTGGGATTACAGGCATGAACCACCACGGACCTGGCCTCTGGATTTGTTTTTGACCTACACTTTTAAATATACAACTAAGTAGTTCAGCTTTGTCTGGCTCAAATCACTAAATGCCAACGAAGGCTCTGTATTCCAACATATTCAGAACAATGAGCTGCCAGGTGATCAGTTTAACCTGCCGACTACTCCTACATCCCAGCAGCTACACACACACTTTTCTGATATGTCTCATGACAGATACTGTACCTTGGTCAGCTTTAGGTGTTTCTTCATTTGTTTGATGGCATCATTAACTTCTCCACTCGGAGGAAGTGCATGAGAATTACTGACACCCAGGGAAAACCCGCCATACCTAAAAGAACAGCTTGGCATTAAAACCCAGACAGTGGGGTGCGCAGTACCACTAAGCAGCAGACTCAGTGCAGGTGTGTACAAGGTTCACTGAGGCAAATTTCTATTGAAAGGAGGGCTGAATTTTGCCTCGGAGTGGTTATACGTCAGCCTCCCCCAATGAATTTGGCAATCTCTTAACTCCCATGGTTTCTGCCCCGGAGGGAGGACCTGGCCTGATTACACACACAGTTAGATAGTTGAGACATCGAGGAAAGAATGGTGATTCATCTCATAGATGCTGCTCTGACCCAGGGGCTTGGGCGTGAACGTGGGTCTGGAGGCAAGCAGATGGGGAGTGGAAACCCTGCGCTGTCCAGAATAGGTCACAGTGGACTTATACACAGGCCTTGGCTCCTTTCTAGCATGAGGGCTATTATGCGGGGCCTGTGTCTGCTCTGCCCAGAGATCCAGGGGTTCTGGCCCTTGGGGAAAAGGCAGAGAGGAAAGGTGGAAATCAGTAACAAGGAACCTTTGGGGCCCCCGAGGCAGCCACATCAGCTATCTCATTTTCCACGATGTACAAACTGGCTTCAAGAATTCTTCCATCCCCAGTCCTACCTGTTCCTTCAAAACCCAGATGGACAAATGGGTTGAAATACACTGCAAATAGATGGTTTTGGCACTTCTTATTTCCTCCAAGACCTACTTAGTCCCCTACTAAATGGCTACAAATTGTCTCTGAGTCCTTAAGAGGCCCTGGGATTCTGGTTTGGGGGAAAAGTGCAAGTAGGCATTTCCCTCACGACACTGCTTACTTGAAATCCCGAGAGACCTGCAGGAGATGTCTGATTCTCCTCAAGGAAATCAGTACATTGAATATTTCAGAGGCCTCTAGAGGGGCCGCTAGGCACTGAGCCACGATGCTCTAGTCAGAAACTCTATAAAGCAAGCCTAATCTAAATCTGTCTGTGCCCCTGTGTGCACCATGTGTTCACAGGGCTTTTGTCCTCCTCGAGGTGGATGGCACCACAAGTGTGTGAGTGATAAACAATCTCCAAGGCTGTCTTCAATCCAAGACACCTACAGCACCATCCTCCTCCTGAGCTAAAGGTGCCAGAGAGAGAGCAACTTACCTAAACTCATTCACCCAGATCTTGTTCTTTAAGCTGCAGACAGAGACAAAGAAAACAAAAATCAGTTCAAAGAAAGCATTGATCCTGTTCCTGATGCTGCAAAAGGAGTAAGTATCTACCTGGGGATACATGGGAGGGACAGAAATAACCTTAGAATCAGGCTGGCCTTGCAGGGTTGTGCCAGAGAAAAGAAGCCCGTGCTCAGGCCTCTTGCAGTCTTCTCTCTATCTTAAAAACCCCATTACTTCCATCAGAATCATGCCTTGGGTTAAAGCAATTTACAAACCCCCTTATAGACCGAGATGTGACCGAACTAGAAGATTTTTCTTTTCCTTATTTTTCTGGAGGGAGACAAAGTTTCCTTCTTGTTATCCAGCCTGGAGTGCAATGGTGCAACCTCAGCTCACTGCAACCTCTGCCTCCCAGGTTCAAGCAATTCTCCTGCCTCAGCCTCCCAAGTAGCTGGTATTACAGACACATGCCACCATGCCCGACTTATTTTGTATTTTTAGTAGAGACGGAGTTTCACCATGTTGGCCAGGCTGGTCTCGAACTCCTGGCCTCAAGTGATCTACCCACCTCAGCCTCCCAAAGTGCTGGGGTTACAGGCATGAGCCACTGTGCCTGACCTAGCAGCTTTTTCAATTAACAGTAATATTTCAATTGTGGATGACATCTGGAGAAGTTATACTTCTTTCTTGGAAACTCATGGTCACTATCATAACAGCATGTCTGTGCTGTTTAAAGTCACTGAGAAACTCCTAAGTGAAAGACCCCAACTGACCAAGTAGATGGGAAGGACACCAGAACAAACATTTGCTGAGCTAAGCATTCAACACTAGGTTGCCATGTCCTGGGAAGCTAGAAGGCTCTCCCACGGCTCCACAGCCAAGGCAGGCTGCTAAACCTTCCCAGGGCTTCCTCCATGAGACCACACGTTATCACGGAGTCCCCCATCAGAGAGTAACCAAGGCGTTCTACATACATCATTTAATTCGGTCCTCATGACAAACTTATAAGAGCAACATTAATATCACAATTTAGATAAACTAAGGTTTTAAAAGGATAACCAGTTACCTGGTCAAGTAGCTACTAAGTGGCAGAATTTGACTTTGAATCCGTATCTGTTTTCACTCTCGACCTGGCTGCCTCAGCCTTGAAGCTGACAACTGAATGTTCACAGTCCGCTTGTCACCTTTTCTAGCTTGGAATAATATCCTAAACTTCCAATGGACAGAATCAGGCCATAATCTGGCATCTCCCCCACTGTCCCAGTATGTTATTTGTAGGTCTTTAATTCCTCTAATTAGTCATAATAAGGCAGGGGCCAAGTTTAGTAGAAAGTCACCTTTTGGCTATGATCTGCACATACGTCTTCACCAGATAATCCGAAATGTTTCTTCCCGTCAGGTCCTGAAGGATGTCTGCGGTGTTTTGTTTTCTCTGTCATCACATGAAAACCAAGCATATGGGTCTTTATAGACAAGAATTGAAACAGAAAGCAAATCAAGGACAACGGTGACCATGTCCACAGTGTGACCGGAACCCTGACTACAGGCCCCAGACACTGCCCTCAGCCAACCAGCAACGCGACCTGGTCCATCCCGCCCTTGGCACTGGTGATTCACTTACATCAAGCCAAGGTCTTTCTCAAAAATGTATTTTGAACAGCTCAACAATAAACATTGAAATGAGATTCTTTGTAGTCAAGAGATTTTTAAGGAGCACCATCATTAACTATACCTAATGAATCTTTTGCTCACTTTTATACTGATGACTATTTTATTATATTGTATTATATTATACTATCTTTATTATTATTATTTTATTTTTTTGAGACAGAGTCTCACTGTGTTGCCCAGGTTGGAGTACAGTGGTGCAATTTTAGCTCACTGCCACCTCCACCTCACAGATTCAAGCGATTTCTCCTGCCTCAGCCTCCCAAGTAACTGGGATTATAGGTACGTGCCACTGTGCCTGGCTAATCTTTGTATGTTTAGTACAGAGTTTTGCCACATTGACCACACTGGTTTCGAACTCCTGATCTCAGATGATTCATCTGCCTCAGCCTCCCCAAATACTGGGATTACAGGAGGGAGCCACCTTGCACCTGGCCTAGCTGTTATTTTAAAGAGTGGTAACCAAGACTTCTTTTAGTTCTTGTACTTATTTAGAACTGCTTGCCCTTACCCTGCAATTTGGATGCTGATAAAACGGCAGAGAGTTATCAAAGCACTCCTCTTCCTGAAATTCTCAGAAAAAAAAAAAGGCTCAAGACTCCTTCCCAAATAGAGTCTCCAAGAATGCCAGAGTTGACAAGGTCCACAGGAGTTTTCTGGTCCAGCCTCCCTAACTCAGGTGAAGAAACAGGCCCAGGGAGTGAAAGAGGCCCGTCAAAGGCTACCAGCTCATTTGTTACAGAGCCAAGATTGGAAGCCAGGCCTGTCACAGTCCATCCTGTGACTTTTCTGCTGTGGGACAAGCATGGGCACAATGTGGTCCCAACCCCCTCCACTCAAAATTCACATGCTTTTTCCTATGACCAGAAGCAAGTTAAAGACTGAAGTGGACCCTCACGACATCATATCTCACTCCTTCCTGCTTCCAAGTGGAAGCTACCAGCCTACCCTGCACCCCATCTGCTCAGTCGCACCCTGAAAGCACTCACCTGTGGAGGAGGCAGCCCCCCTGCCCCTGGGGGACACACAGGCAGCATCTTCTTGATTTTGTCGCTGCTACACTGGCACGTAGGTGAAGGGTTCTGCATCGTCCAGTTCCCGTTCTGGAAGAGGTCCGTGATGGTCTGGGGAACCGGTGCAGTGGTCCACTCTTCCTCCCCTACCAGGCAGGGCATGTCTCTGCAAAAGGAAGACAGCAAGGTAGGATTACCCGAGAGGGCCTGGCCTTTCTGTTGCCTCAGGAGCACAGGATCATTTCATAACAACCACAAACATGCATCTATTCGCTCACCATCTGGAAAAGACAAGCATGATCTCATTTGATTGCTTGATCCCACAACAGCCTTGTACACAGTGACATCATTTTATACATAAGTAAAATAGAACACAAAGAGGCCCTAAATGTTTATATACTGAGCTCAGTTCAATCCAATCAGTCAACCATTTTCTTATACAACAAATCTTCACTGAGCATCTACTACGTGCCAGATGCTGTCTGGTCTATTTGAGGATCTAAAGTGAAAATACCTGCCTTCCTAGAGGTGTATGCCCATGGAGGAATGGAACAACAAGTAAACTATTAAGACAATCTTAGATGGCCAAAAATAAAGCAAAATAAAAGGAGAGCGACTGGAGAGAATGGACCTACTGCAGAGAAGACATTTCAGCCAAAACATAAACATTATGATGGTGAACGAGCTGGGCAAAGATTTGGCAAAAAGAACATTCTGAGCAAAAGCAATGGCAAGGGCAGGTACAAAGGCCCTGGGAAGAAATGCGTTTCTATTTTTGAGGAGTAACAGGAAGACAGCATGGCTATAATAGGATACGCTATGAAGAAGAGTAATGATAAATGAGGAGGGGAGGAGCAGATGACAGAGGCCTCGGGAAGAGTCTGGATCTTACGCTCAATGTGCTGACAAATGGAGAGTTGTAACATCCAATTTATGTTCTCAAATGAGTAGAGAATGGGTGGGGGGGTGGTGACTGGGGTGAGAGTGCTCGGTACATAAAGACGTAGGTTTCTGCAAATATTCCCTGGAGGAAAGACACAAAGCCTTTAACCTTGTCTCCAGCTTTGAATTACTGTGGGACATCAGCAGGTGTCTTTTGGGGGCTTATTTTTCCCACTGGTAAAATAAAAGTTTCAAATGAGTTGATTCAACAAGTCACTTCCAGTTCCCTCCCAGTTTCAAAATTCCACAATTTAAAGTAAAGCTACCATCATTATTTCCTTACTATTAAATATTAAATATAATTGCCAGGCATGGTGGATCACGCCTGTAATCCCAGAACTTTGGGGGTCTGAGGTGGGTGGATCACTTGAGGTCAGGAGTTCAAGACCATCCTGGCCAACATGGTGAAATCCCGCCCCTGACCCTGGGGGACACACAGAGGACTACTAAGAATACAAAAATTAGCTGGTGTGGTGGCACCTGCTTGTAATCTGAGCTACTTGGGAGGCTGAGGCAGGAGAATCGCTTGAACCCAGGAGGCAGAGGTGGCAGTGAGTGAGCCAAGATTGCACCACTGCACTCCAGCCTGGGCGACAGAGCGAGAATAAACCTCAAAAAAAAAAAAAATCATATATATATTTAACTATTTCTTATTGTTTTCTTATGTCCTAAACATTCAAATGAACAGTTTTTCAGATTGATCTCTAATTGTCTCCTTAAACCACCTGAGCTAACTGGAAAAGACAGACTAAGACACATTGCCCTCCTGAAGCTCACACCCTGAACATTCAAAAGAGGACTGGCTGAGACAAATTTAAATACTGCTGAGACAGGCTCCTGTCAAATTTCCTTCAGTTCTACCATTTTTTGCAAAACCTAAAATTTGAATTTCAGTAAGAGTTGCCAGGGTAAAGGCTCTTCCTTCAGGCCACCTCCGACAGACTGTAGGTGGGTCTCAGACATAATGTCTGAACCCTCTGATGTCAGGCCATGCCTCTTTTGTCTCTATGGGCTCTCAGCCCAGTTCTCACTCCTACAGAGCCTTCCTAGGCTGGCATCAATCCATGAGTTCATATGGTTCCGGGGCCAGTGATGAATCCAGATGACTATATTATCATCTCATCTCACGCTCTATCTTCCCTACACAACCTTCATGTGGGAAATCAAAGGTACCATGAAATCCACATAAGCCATATCTGTGTCCTTCTCCATCTTTGTCATCTGGTTCTAAAATATTGGCTGCTAAGATTTACCACCCATTACGTACTAAGTATTAACAAATATTTAGTAACTATCCAGTACTAATTAAGAACAAACAAGCTCGCAGCAGCTATCCATTTAGAAATCTGGTCTAGAACCTAGTATAAACAGGTATCATAAACACTGCTCTGTGGTGTGCAGAGACAGCCATCTTCCCATGAACACTTGAATTTGCCCCTCTCTCCAATTCTCCAGGACCTTCCCAACTTGCCATAATTCCTCAGAGATCACTGTTGTTTCATGACCTCAGCTGAGATTCTGCCTAAGTTTGGAAACACTAACCCACCTCTACCAGCCTTGAGCTCAACCTCGTAAGATCCTCACCTTTCCACCATCTTTACTCACAGTGATCTGGTGACCTCCCAACCCCTGCACACACTTAAGAGTCATATGGATGCTTTGCTGGATTTATTCATCCACTGCCTACTTTTTAAAAGGGGGTTTTGAAGGAAAGTACAATACAAATACACAATTTAAAAAGAAGAGGCCAGGTGCAGTGGCTCACGCCTGTAATCCCAGTACTTTAAGAGGCCGAGGTGGGCGGATCACAAGGTCAGGAGTTCGAGGTCAGCCTGGCCAACATGGTGAAACCCTGTCTCTACTAAAGACACAAAAAATTAGCCAGGCGTAGTGGCACATGCCTATAATCCCAGCTACTTGGGAGGCTAAGGCAGGAGAATCACTTGAACCTGGGAGGTGGAAGTTGCAGAGAGCCGAGATTGTGCCCCATTTCACTCCAGCCTGGGTGACAGGGTGAGACTCTGACTCAAAAAAAAAAAGAAAAGAAAAGAAAAGGAGAAAGTGTCCATTTTTATAAAAATTCATCATATGCCATCTTGTCAGATTATGAAAGTGAAGAAGCTGATAAACAAAAGCTGAAAATCATATACAATGTCAGCCTATTAAAGCACTTAAGTACAGTGACTGGGAGAGAAAGGAAGGAAAAGCATTTGATCAGTAAGTGTAAAGTGCTATTTAAATTAAATATTAATGTTCTAAATCAGTAAACAAATGTCTGTAATGATGTGCTCTGCATGGTGTTAGAAGACTACAAACGTTTGTTCCTAGATAATTTGGTTAGCTTACTACATTGGCTTTTTGTAATTAAAACATAATAATGATAATGATTCAAAGGGCAAATGCTGGTGGTCACAATGTGACATGCAGCTGATAAATGCAGCATAGTCGAAATTAAGTCAGGTGACCAGCACAAGAAGCCAGCTTATGGCTACAGTGACACTCACGGGATTGGGTTTCCTTCCATACAGCGGGTCCCGAAGCCAGGGTCTTTTGTGAGGGCATTTAAGAGTTCCAGGGTGCCCATGTCCTCAGGAGCATCGTTACTGTGGGTACGTGAGAGGCAGCCAGCTTAGCAATTCATTAAAACCAGTAATCAGGAGTTTAAAATGATTTTATAAATTAAACATTTTAGGAAGCATTTCTACAAGATAGGCTCTAAAAACAGAAATGAGCAAAACACAGAAACCACCCAGGAGGATCTCGGACCCTGGCCCTATATTCGGCATCAAGGTGACATAGAGCACTCCAAGGTAGAGCTTGTATAAATAGGCTATATGTATAAAGGTGCCTATGCGTACACACATGTACATATACATACGCATTTATATATATTTTTTTAATTTGAAGTAAAGCAACTCATTAAGTATTTCAAAAGTGCTTTTACTGTTATCCCGTTGGCACAGACAAGCAGGATTTTCCAAGAAAGGGCAAGACAACTGTACTCTTTGCAAGCACAACTAAAAAGCACAAAAATAACAGACACAGGTCACAAACACATGCTATGTTCTACAACTATGGGCAATACAGGGTCAGCCGCTGGGAAGGAAAGAATAAAGTAAACCTGAACTACATAAGAAGAAAACATGGCTTAGAGAAAAACAGGCCAATTCTCACACACACACACACACACACACACACACACACACACATACATTTGTAATGCTTCCCTTTTGTATCACTGATACACTTCCCCCATCTACAGGTCTACAAATCCTTCAGGACTGAAGAAAGCTCCTGCTAATTAAGACCCAGAAAAACCCTTTGTCCTTTTCTTTGATGTAATGTTATGGAGTAGAGGATATTTTTGCCTAAAGAACAAGCACTGTTATATTTGGGATATTCTGTTATATCCCAAATATAACTGAATAGATAATTACATAAATTATACTTCGCAGAAAACAAGTCTTTGGAGGTTCTGTGCTTTGACAGTGTGCCCTGTGACTCAATTACAGAATCAAAACACAGCTCCCCAAATCCAAATATTTTATAACTTAATCATGGATTTTGGCAAGGGTAGATTATTTTACCTAAAACATATGTGGCTGTTCCTGACAACAGAAGGATAAAGAGGAGAGAGGCTGAAAGGCTCAACAGAAGACCGGCCTATTTATTACTTCAGGGTTAGTTCATTGCTGTTCTATGCATGCAATATTAGCTTATACAGAGGCCTGATTCACAGCAATAAAATCCATTCCACCGTGTAATTCTTAAGTCCGTTCCCTTGGCCCTTGTAAACATCTTTGGTCTGCTTGAATCTTCCCCACTGCTGGGGCACAGAAGACAAACACATACCTGACAAATGTGTACTGTTCATTGTACATCCAGGGCTGAAGTTCCAGGCTGGGGTACTTGCCAAAGGGTGGCACGATCAGGCTGAACACAAGGGCAATGCAGACAAACACAGCTGGCAAGACAATCTTTACCCAGGCAGTGGAGGGGGCAGGGAGATGGCAGGAAAATGGTGAGTGTTAGAAACAAGGCCAACGGGCAAATCCCCACGAGTCCAGCCAGCCTCCCCGACCAACCAGCATGAGGAGTACACGGCCCATGACTGCGCTGCACCAAGGCATTCTTGACAGCTGGGAAGCAATGGAGCCTGAAAACTAACCTTTTCCCTGGTAGCACGAGGCCAGCGGCTATGGCCACCTGGCAGAGGCACTAAGCTGAGAAGTTCACAAGTAAACAGTGATCACGTTCAGGGTGACTCAGAACACTGGGTCCTGCCCTTCTTCCTCCTGAAGACTGAGAAAGACCACACTGGGCCATGAACCCGGGACCAGGAACCAGAAGTCCTGAGTCCTGGTTCTGTCTCTAATACAAGTGCACCCATGTGAAGTCCTCTCCTCTCTGGCCTCAGTCTTCTCATTTTAATCTGAGGTCTGAGAACACATGCCCTATTCAAATCCTCCACTGTAATAAAACCAACTCTACAGCAATGGCTCCAATCACGGACAACCATAATCACTAAGAATAAATATCCAAATCCTTCTTCAGTCTCCTAAGACTTTCTACCATATCTTCTCTGAAAAAAAAAAAAAAAAATGACTTGGGCATACTTTCCATTTATTGCTGAGAAATGTATCCCTTATAACCTTAATGATTCAAATAATGCCCCTGATTCTAATGTTCTGGGATTTCAATGTACAAAATTAACACAGTGAATAATTCTGTACTACCAGTACTATAGTGAGAATTATCTCTATGTTGTCATTATTTATGGTTGTGTAACTGAGGATCAGAGAGACTAAGCATCTTGCCCAAGGTCATACAGCCAAAAAGTAGCAAAGTCAGGATCCAACTCCAGCTTTGTATGCTCCAAACTCCTGCTCTTAACAGTACCCACATCATCAGCACGGAAGACTCTCTGCAGACCTTTTCTGTACATTTCTTGATTTTATAGAGTGAAAAAATTTAACCCTTCTAACTAGGCAAGTTAGCAGGAAAATACTGACATGTAGATAATAGCATAATGAGTCTTCTCTGTTGGCCAACTATATTCTGACCTCTCTTTTCTTTCAGTTTGAGTTAAACATCAACTTAGAGAACAATCATGTTTCTAATAATTTCACAGGTCAAGTGCATCTGGGCATAACATGCCTCATGTTATGACAGCTGAATACACTCAACCAGTTTTTCTACACTTTGCCCTCTTTATGTTCTCCTCCAAAATAAAAATAACATATACACACACAAACCTAAGCACTTACTCACGTCAGACTCCATTCTAAGTACTTATTCATTTTTATTTTTGTAACAACCCTGTATCGCAGGTAATATTATTATCCCCATTTGACAGAGGAGGAGACTGAGGCATAGAGAAGTACTTGCCAGCAGATACACAACTGGCAAGGAATAGAACTATGATTAAAATACAAATAAATCTAGCTCCGGCATCCATATCTTGACCAGGATGTTATCCTGCCTTCACTGGTCACAGAGCCTGCAGCCCACCCATGAAGCCAGAGTCTCTGGCCAAAACAGCACATCTCACCTGAGCAAAAAATCCTTTCCGACTCCGTCTGGCAATTAGCAGTCTCTTCCACAAAAGGGCTACAAACTGTTGCTGTGTGAGTTTCCAGCCCTTCACCTGGTAGGAGCCTTTGCCATCCATCCCACTGAGCAAGTCTGTCTCTCTGGATTCTGCAAGAAGCCAACACTGAAGGTCACCTACTATCTTAGATATTTTTGACATTGCCATGCTCCTTCTTCTGGTGTCTTCAACAACTATCTTGGAGGCGTGTGTTTGAAGCTAAAAGTTTCTCAGAAGTAAAGGGCTTTCATGACAAAGCTATGTCCAAGGAAAAGTTATGACTCAAAATGTCTAACAGTGGCGGTCTCTGCTTTTCTGTCCTTGTCTGATAAGTGCAGAAAACAAAGGTGTCGAGACAACAGAAAAAATGTGTTCACGCATAATCAGGTGTTAAAGCTGACCATTTGGACATATCAAGTCATCAATTTCTTATAGAATATTCTGTGAAACAGGCCATGTACGTAGCTTGACATATTTGAGAACACAGTGGTAGTCAGCTTCTCACCTGTTATATTTTGGTAAAATGTGAACACATTTGAAATGCACTGATACTATGAAGTTAGGCAGTTACACATAATGTAAGAGCCACACACTCTTGTGAGCAGAGGTGAGAGAACTGGAAAGTTTTCTGTTCCTAAAACTTTTCTAGAAATTCTTGTCCTAAACTAATGATATCTAACTGATGTGCTTTTACATCTTAACAATATTTGTTTGATGTCCTCTCCTCTCCATCTCAGTTAAACACACAAGGACACACTCATCCAAAATAGCTAAGTCTTTTTTTTTTTGAGATGGAATTTTCACTCTTGTTGCCCAGGCTAGTGTGTAATGGGGCAATCTTGGCTCACTGTAACCTCCGCCTCCCAAATTCAAGTAATTCTCCTGCCTCGGCCTCCCGAGTAGGTGGGATTTACAGGCCTGTGCCACCATACCGGGCTAATTTTTTGTATTTAGTAGAGACAGGGTTTCACTATGTTGGTCAAGCTGGTCTCAAACTACTGACCTCAGGTGATTCACCCGCCTTGGCCTCCCAAAGTGCTGGGATTACACGCATGAGCCACTGTGCCCGGCCTCAAAATATCTAAGTCAGGGTACAATTAACTCTAACGGCAAATTCCCCTTTCTGACTCTTTCAAAATCATTCATCTACTTGATTGAATATTTGTTCAACAATTAAGCACCTAATATATACAAGAAATTGGGACCCTGCAGATAAGATAAGAAACACATAAGTTCAGAGGATTGAGGCACCATCTTTATGTCTTTAAAGGAAGTGATATGGATGGGCTTTTTCAGGTTTGACCACAGCATGATGCTGCAAAGAGTAAGTGGCTTTTTATCATTTTCTCACATCCCTTTGGACTCTGTAGGGATCTATCACCTTGGCTAAAGGTCATCCAAAGAAAACAGCTGACAGCATGAAAGAGAAATTCACATTCCAACAGTGGAACATGGTGGATCTTTCCCAAACCGACCTGGGTCTATGTCAGAATCATTTGGATCAACAGCATCGTCTTCAGTGAATGGGCGAAGACAGCTCTGCTTGTCCCCAAAGGCCCGCCTGTTTCGTCTTGCTGGCAAGGTACCATCTGAAGGCACAAGGAAAGAATCCCATTGTTTATTTTATTTACAACAAAGCAAACCTTCCCCCTCTGTAACAAATCTACACTCTACAAATGAGAATGCAATAGAACAACTCAAAGGGAAAGGTACAATACTGGCGTGCGGAGAAAGCCTGCAGGAGGCACTATCTTAAGGGTGCCATCAAGGCAGTTACCTGAGGTCTCAGCATCCACCCCACTCTCTTCGGCCACCTTGAGGAATATCTGAAAAATGAGAGCAGGTGAGAACATTATAAGCGCCAACATTTCAAGAGTAGTCAGCATAGCCATGATTATTACATTATTGAGTGGCATGTTAGCCCCTTAAGACATTTCTTAATAACACTTTGTCAGATTCACTTGGGAGAGAAGCCATTTTTGCCAGAAAACATTTCCTCAGTGGTGAGAGCTATCAATCTAGACAATCATTTTCAAATTAAAGCTACGGCCGGGTACAGTGGCTCATGCCTGTAATCACAGCACTTTGGGAGGCCAAGGTAGGGGGATCATCTGAGGTCAAGAGTTCAAGATCAGCCTGACCAACATGGAGAAAACCCCGTCTCTACTGAAAATACAAGATTAGCCAGGCGTGGTGGCACATGCCTATAATCCCAGCTACTGAGGAGGCTGAGACAGGAGAATCACCCGAACTCGGGAGGTGGAGGTTGCAGTGAGCCGAGATCATGCCACTGCACTCCCTGGGCGACAAGAGTGAAACTCCATTTCAAAGAAAAAAAAAGCTATGACAGTAGGACACTGCAAAGAAATTTGTTCTGAGCCTACAGGGAATGAGGGAATGAGTCAAGTGGCTTCTTTCATTTACTGTGGCTCTAAATCTTTGAGTAGACTAGCACTATGATAAGTTATCCAAGATAGAATGAGCAGGAGGAAATAGATCACTATAAATATAATGGCAGAGATTCAACATTAGAGGAGAATCTGAATGAGAGCAGTCATTTCCAAACTCTAGTCTATAGACCACTGCGGCCAAAGCATGCAATAGAATACAGACTTCAAGGCCTTACCTTCAGAAATTCTGATTCACAGGCCCTGAAGCCAAGCCTCAGAATGTTTATCTTTAGTAATATCCCCAGGTGATTGTGCTGCACTGTCAAGCTTGGGGACACTGGGCCAGACAGCTTTTATATCCCCTTCAGCCCTCAAGGTCTCTGGTGTTGTATCTCTAAGGGGAGGCATTACACGGATAAAGAGCATGGGCTTTGAAGCCCCAAACCCCTGATTCTGAATCCCACATCAGCATTCCTGAGTGTTCATTTTTGCATCTTTTTATGAAAATTAAATGAAAGAAAAAAAACAAAACAAGCTCAGCAACTGACACAAGTAGACTATCCATCCATAAATGTTGGTCATTTCCTATGTATGAGAATCCAGTTGATACCTGGCTGTGACACAGTCACACCAGGGAATTGCTTCTGATTCTGACTCAGTAGGTCTGAGCTGGGCTCAAGTTGCTGCATTTCTAACAAGTTCCCAAGTGATCCTGATGCCGCTGGTCCTCACATTGCACTTGAGTGAAGAGGCTCATTAAAAGGTAAATAAGTGGACAAGGAGTTTAAGGTTTGGATGTAAATGCATTAGGTACCACCAGTTTCAATACACAAATAAATCTCAGGCATGTACTGTGGTAAAGAGAAAAACACTTCTTTCCTGCTATCTTCCACTACCATCTTTTTTTTTTTTTTAAGATGGAGTTTCGCTCTTGTTACCCAGGCTGGAGCGCAATGGCGCGATCTCGGCTCACCGCAACCTCCACCTCCTGGTTTCAGGCAATTCTCCTGCCTCAGCCTCCGAGTAGCTGGGATTACAGGCACGCGCCACCATGCCCAGCTAATTTTTTGTATTTTTAGTAGAGACGGGCTTTCACCATGTTGACCAGGATGGTCTCGATCTCTTGACCTCGTGATCCACCCGCCTCAGCCTCCCAAAGTGCTGGGATTACAGGCGTGAGCCACCGTGCCCGGCCCTCCCACTACCATCTTAAATGGCTAACTGGGGCCAACATTACTCAGATGTCAATGACCTAAAAACTCAATGACTAACTCCATGATAATCCCGCTCCCAATGCAGGCTACTTGTCTGGCTTTAGAACATTTGGCCTAGCTATATATTCCGACACTCAGCCACTTAACTTACTTCTTCCAGGGTCGTCTCTGAGATGCCATAACTAGAAATGCCCAGGTCTGAGAGCCGGTCATCAATCTCATGGAAGAGTTCCACAAAAGCCCCCTCCTTAGCAGCTTCATACGGCAGCACGTAGGTCAGCTCATGCCCTATGTCTTCCACCAGCCGGGCTTCAGACACATGCTTCCTGATGAGGTTGGAGATAGCAGAGACATCTGTGGGGACCAGAATGCAAAGACGGCTCAGTCAACTTGAAGGGGCTCCAGAGGGAGGGCTGGCCATCCCCCACCCTCTCCTCAGATGTCTACTGGTCATACACCACACCTGATCGAGGTGTTTTAGTCATTCCACATGTTCATCTCTGGTCTAAGGGTTGGGGGCAAAGGAAAGGACTGTCTTATTCACCGTTGTATCACCAAAGCCAGGCACATTGTAGGTATTCAGTGTAGGATGGATGGATGGATGGATGGATGGATGGATGGATGGATAAATGGATGGATGGATAGATGGACAGATGGACGGATGGATGAATGGATGGATGGATGGATGGATGAATGGATGGATGGATGGATGGGAGGATGGGAGGATGAGTGAATGGATAACTGAGGCTCAAAGTCTGGTGTCTATTACCTACTCTCTGGAATTCCTCAATAGAAAACTCAAGTAAAGGAATCTTAAAAGATTCTTCACCCTTCCCTACACTTGTAAAGGAGGCTCCCTCATTTACCTCAATAGAGGGTTAATCTAACAGTTCATGGAAGCAGAAGTCTTCCTGGGAAAGGCTAGCCATTAAGACTGGGCAGAGATGGCAAGGGTCAAGACTTCCATACTACATAAGCTGCTGGTAACACTGGCTTCCTATACACACACTACCCAAGAAAAACCTGGAAGGCTGTTCCTGGTCTCCTGGGTTCTCACTCTTCTTATCTGCTAGGCTCAAATCCCACCCCACTGGCTTGGCCCTCAGCTCCTTATCCCTGGTGTTCAATGTTCACTCCCCTAAGGGATTCTCCAAACCCCAATCATCTCAGCTCTCTGGGACACTGCCCTGACAGCTCCCAGATCAAGCCCCAGGCACCCCTGCAAGCATTAGGCCAACCCGCCGCCAAGCTGCACCCACCCCCGCAGCCACCCAGCCCCAGCCCAGCAGCAAACCTTGAGTCAGCGCCACCAGCCTCTGCACCTCTCCTCCTCTGCCTCCACTCTGCCCAGCTGGGGGAAGCTCAGGCACCACCTGAATAAGAAACCCCAGAGTCCTTACCGATGGTCAGCGTGTCACTCTCATGGTCACTGCCCAGGCCAGCATCAGAACTGCTCTGAGAAACACTGTCCTCCTGATGGCAAAGAAGGAGGTGAGAACGGGTCAGGGACCGAGCAAGGCAGAGCCACTATCGCTTTCGCCAGGGTGGGCTTCCAAGAAGCTCTGTTGCGTGAGAACTAAAGCAAAAAGCTTTCCCTGGGACACATGCAACTGGCAGCCGTGGCTTCAGAGGACACTGCCTGGCATGTGTGTGCCGTGTGAACAGCCTCACTTCCTGGGGGCGAGAGGTCGGGAAGCAGAGTGGCCAAAAGAACTGTGGGCTGCCAATGAATGCTACCATGAGGCCTTTACCAACTTGCTCAGGCAAGGCCTTCACCTGGCTACTTGTCTAGTTCAGTGCTTCTCAAGCTTTAATGTGTGTTCAACCATTCGAAGACCTTGTTCAAATGCGCAGATTCTGACTCAGTAGGTCTGAGCTGGGCTCAAGATGCTGCATTTCTAACAAGTTCCCAAGTGATCCTGATGCTGCTGGTCCTCACACTGAACTTGAGTCAAAAGGCTCATTAAAAGGTAAGTAAGTGGATAGGAGTTTAAGGTTGGGATGTAAATGCATTAGGTACCACTAGCTTCAACATACAAATAAATCTCAGGCATGTGCTGCGGTACAGAGGAAAACATACCTAGTTACTGGGTCTGGTCCCACCTCTGTTATTTACCTGCTGGGTGACCTTGAATAAGCTACCAAATCCCTACAAGCCTCACTTCCCTCATCTGGGATAATAAATAGAGTTATCTTCTTCCAGGGTTTCTCTGCACTTTAATTGAGATGATAGAGGTTTTAAAATAAAGGTTGTAAATGGTAACAGTGCTATATAAAAATAACTATTATCATTATTTTCTTTTATGCCCAGAATCTCTCAGGCATGAAATCAGTGCCTAATAAAGTGGCTGTTTTGTAGTTTAAAAGTTAAAGTCAATGAGACTGAAAAGTAATGAGCAGGAACAGCAGGTCATTTGCAGCCAAGGCTCTTACCTCTTGACAAGTCTCTTTTCTTTGACACAATAATGTCCTCTAAGGACCTTCCCCATCACTCACCGTGCCTCACAGGAAAAGGAAAATGGGATTCAACAGAACCAGCACAATGGGAACAGAGGGCTCCTTAGCTCTCCATGCCTGAGGTATGATATGATTCCAAAGAGGCAGCAGAGCGGGGCCATGGTGGCTTCAACATGGCAAAAGTGGTGGAGGCGGGGAAGCCATTCACAGCCAGCAAGGCCTGACCGCCCAGACCCAGCACCAAGACTGCAGCTCACCTTTTTCAGGTATGACACCGTGCTACTACTGTTTCTGCAGGAACTGAGGGAGGATTCCACGTCTTTCTTGACCAGGGTCAGGTAGTAGCCTGTTCCCAGCTGGTTCTTCAGAAACAGGGAGGAGCCCACACAGCACAGCTTCCCATGGGAGATGATGGCAATCCTGTCCCCCAGGATGTCTGCTTCATCCATGTGGTGTGTGGAGAGAATAATGGTGCGGCCTGCCAGGTACAAACACAAGGAAGTGGGACAGGTGAGGCCTCTCAGGTCTCACTGGTCACAGTGGCAGAGACAAGCAGGGCAGAGAGACCCAGAAGCCACCTTTAACCCTGTATGGCTGTGACCCCTAAAATGTCAAAGCTTTGGATATATAGGTACCACATCCTCACAGAAGTAAGAACAATAGCATTTATTTGAGAACTTGCTATAAGCCAGGCATTGTGCTAGGTGGTTTGTGTACATTCTCATTTAATTTAATCCTCTATGAGGTAAGCACCACCAGTATTATAGGCAAGGAAAGTGAGGCAAGTTGTGACTTTCCCAATGTCTCAGGGCCAACCAGGGTTGGCTCCAAGACTGCCTATGCTCCTCACACTGTACCACATCAGATCTCTAACCAGAGAGCCCAATCGCCTTCCTGCCCCTCTCCCATCCCAGTCATTTATGCATCCATTCTTCCAACAGACACAGCATCTCCTCTCAGGAATCTCAGTCTAAATGCCCTTTATCTCTTCTGTGATAACAGAAGAGTATCCCTTGGTAAACAGACGAGTAGCCATGGGATCCAGCCATACTTCTCAAAAGCTCCTCCCGTCCCCCGTCCATTTACTCTGTATAAATATACATCAGTCACCTTGTCGGTATTTCAGCAGCAGCTCCCATATTCCCCTGCGGGAGTAAGGGTCCACACCAGCTGTGGGTTCATCCAGAATGACAACTTTGGATCCCCCAACAAAGGCCAAGGCCACAGACAGTTTTCTCTGCATTCCACCTACAAAAACCAGAGCGAGACAAACTCTAGGACCAGCTTGACAGTGAGTGAAGGCAGAGGACCTGGGAACACAGCCAGAGAGAAGTTTCTGTTACCCACTGGCAGTGCTGATTTTTGTCTGCGTGTGTGTAGCTGGAGGAGGAGGGGAGGGAGGTAGAGAAGGTAGCTCTGGGCCGCACCTGACAGCTGGCTTGTTTTGCTTTTCAGCTTGCTTGATGGCAAACCAACATCCAGGGCCATCTGCTCCATCTCCGCCTTCACGTGCTTCTCTGAGAGCCCTTTCAGGCGGGCATAGAACCAGATGTGTTCTTCTACAGTCAACCTGGGGACAGAGAGGCAGGTCAGCTCTGGGCCCTACCGGATGCCCCAGAATAGTGTCTCCTGGCCCAGAACAGAAGAGAACGGGCTTATTTTTCTCTCCTTTTTTAAAATCAATTTTTGAAAAATAATCTTCAAGATTCAAGGTAGAACAACAGTGAGCAACTACATGAGCTGCTCAGGAAATCAAAGTGAAAGGTGATAGATCACTTCCAACCTATTTCCAGCAGGCCTGGCCGCCATGCATGAGGAAGTTACAACTTTCAATTTCAGGGCCCCAGGATGTGCCTTAAATGGGCTGTTCCCACAGCACATCCACCAAGAAGTCAGCTCAGCTCTAACCTGGAGCAGCCCTCCTGAACCTCAAAGGACCTCAGGCTCAGAAAGCAGGGAGGACCCTGGGGAGCACATGAGCCCCAGTTGTTCACTTTGGATAGGAGGAAACATAAGGGAAAAGCCTTGCCTGAGGTTGCAGAGCTTAGGTCTTTCTTTGCTCCATCACACGGGCTCCCTGGGAGGCTTTGTGCTGATGGGACAACCTGAGTGGCAGCAAATGTCTTGAGCAGCAAAGACAGGCGCATCATACCAGGGCCCTGAAGCACTACCAGGTCTGTGAAGTCTGCTCCAGGCCTCAGGAAGGAGTGTGGCCGGGGAGAGGATGGGTCAAAGGGCCCTCCAGTTTGACAGTAATGGAAAGCAATGTTTCCCAAGCCTCCATCCACTGACTGGGCTGATGTCACCTCTCCCACTCAACAATTCACCTCCTATTTCTCCTAAAATCAAAGAACAACTAGGTCCGAAGGTGTTCAGGGAGGTGAGCCTGCCACATTCAAGAGTAAAATGCTTAAGTCCCACTCCTCCCCTGATGGCAAGACACACACATCCAGAAAGGGCCTATTCCTAATGCGCTGCTGGTACTCACATGTCAAACAGCACGTTATGCTGGGGACAGACCCCCAGGTTCTGCCGGATGGTGCTCATCTCAGAGCGAATGTCTTGTCCCAGGATGTAGGCAGTGCCGGAGGTCGGGGGGAACAACCCAGTCAGGATTGACCTGAGGACAAAAATTTGGAAGTACAGGAGTCAGTGCTGACCTACCCTTAACTCTAGATGCTCCACTGAGGCTGCAGAGAGAACAGAGAGAACACCAACCCTCCCACTGCCCCCATTCCTTTCTAATGAACCCTACCAGACACGCACAAAGCAAAGCAGTCTTTTGCTTTAGTAAATAACTACAAGTGGGCCTATGTGTCCGAAATGCCAATTTTAGTATGAGCATTTTTTAAATGAAGTTTCCAATGTGTAATGAAGGTATACTTTAAAACACAGATTTTGTATGCCTAACATCACATACATGGAAAATGGACAAACAAGAACGTATTATTCAAAGATAAAAATAATTTCTATGTTAGTAGGATTTCTGATTGCCTTTTAAACATCTTCTGAAAAGCTCAAAATATTCATGATATATTAATTTTATGTTTTAAAAAAAGATTAAAAGAAAACAGGAAAAGAATGTCACCCCCCCACAAAATAACCCTTTGGAATGGTTGAGGAATCATGCTGGAAGCAACTGAGGCTAACGCTGGTGCTTTACGGCCCTGCTGCCTCCTGACACTACCCACTGTAAGGTCCTAGAGGTCCCAGGGAAGGCAATCAAGCCAGCTGCCCAGCTGCTTCTCATATCTTCTTGGAGACAGAGTTCCTGGGAATTACCAACTCCCTCCAACATATGTAATCTATCTTTCCGTGGCTGCAGGTTCCAAGACCACTGCAAAATTCTGTGAACTACATGGGAAAGGTCAACTGAGGCCCCAGCCTGTTTTAGGCTGAAGAAATAACACCTAGCAAACTAGCTTGTGGAAAGACACTCATGATTACGAAACATTTTCATACTCGGCAACTCCTCATGTGCTCCTGCCCTTGTCCCAAGGACCAGCATGGTTTCCTAAGGTGTAAATTTCGAACTCTACTGCAGAACCCTCCTGTGGCTGACTCTGCAGGAGTCACACCCTCTTCTTACATGGTGGTGGTCTTCCCCGCTCCATTGTGACCCAGGAAGGAGGTGATCTGGCCCTCATAAAAATTCAGCGCCAGGCCATCGACAGCCACCTTCATGCCATCTCGGTAGACTTTTACCAGGTTCTGAATGGACACGCCCAGCTTCAGGTGAGTGGGTTCCTCCTCCATGCAGACTGTGACAGGAGAGAAGACAGGAATGAACCCACAGAAAGCACTGAAGAGTGTAAGAACACAGGGCACTGTGATTGTGCTTTCAGAAATGCCTTCTCTCCAAGGCCACCCTGGTTTCAGAGGCAGGCAGGAGGCTATTAACGTTTATTTGGGCACTGATATTGGTGATGGGAATACAATGATAAACCAGTATTCACAGTCTATTGGGGAAAAGGATTTGATAAACAATTAAAAACAGGTTGCTGAAAGCTGTTTAAATAAATACATCTGGTCAGGCACGGTGGCTCACGCCTGTAATCCCAACATTTTGGGAGGCAGAGGTAGGCAGATCACGAGGTCAGGAGATGTAGACCATGCTGGCTAACATGGTGATACCCCATCTCTACTAAATATACAAAAAAATTAGCCAGGCATGGTGGAACATGCCTGTAGTCCCAGCTACTTGGGGGGCTGAGGCAGGAGAATCACTTGAACCCAGGAGGCAGAAGTTGTAGTGAGCCGAGATTGCACCACTGCACTCCAGCCTAGGAAACAGAGCAAGACTCCATCTCAGAAAAAAACAATAACAAAAACAAAAACAAAAACAAAAAATGAAAAAAACACACATCTAAAAATGCCATGGAACTGTGATATATCCCTACCAGGGAATACTACTTAGCAATGAAGAGGAATGAACTGTTGACACACACAACTAGGATAGATCTCAAGGGAATTCTGCTGAGTGAAAAAAGCCAAGATCACAAGGATTCCTACTGTATGGTTCCATTTACGTAAAGTTCTGGAAATAATAAAACTGTAAAAATGAGGAATGCATTAGTGGTTGACAGGTGTTAGCAACTGAGGAAGAAGGGAGGTGGCTGTGGATATTAAGGGGTAGCCTGAAGGAGCTTTGTGACAATGAGACATTTCTGCAGCTTGATTGAGCTAGTAATTACATGAATTCACACATGATAAAACTGCACAGAACTAAATACGCACACATACAAATGAGTGCACATAAAGCTAGTGAAATCTGAAGAAGCTTTGTGAATTGTACCAATGTCAATTTCATGGTTTTGATATTATTCTGCAGTTACACATGGTGCTACCATTGGGGGAAACTGGGTGAAGGGTTTAAGAAAATCCCCTCATGCAATTTTTATTACTTCTTATGGTTCTATGATCGTTTTAAAATAAAAAGATTTTCTTTCACGTGCCATGGAAGTTCAGGGCAGAGAGTGACTGACTACCTGAGAACCGAGGAGGCCTGCTCAGGGGAGGGGATCCTGAGCCAGATCTTGAAGAGAAAGGAGGAGGTGAGAAGACAGACAAGTTAGAGAGAAGGTTCTCCTGTGAGAACAAACAGAACATACAAAGCAAACAGTACACACAAAGGCCTGTGTGGAAGAACAGGACATATTCTAGCAACTGTGAGCATTTCTAAGGTGACTGAAACCAGAGCTAGGTATAGAGAGGAGGTAGAAGAAGAAGATGCACTAGGGAGCATCATACTTTTACCACAGGCAATCAGGGGATGGGCACAGAAGAGACTGGCAGAAAAGGGACCCATTAAATACTTAGGAAGCCACTTGAAGCATAAAGAACCCGGATGGCAGAGCCTTTGATGAGCTGTGGCTGTATCTGCCTGCAGCCAAGCACCAAGAGAGGATTAGGGGTCTGGGTAATGAAGGGTGATGACATTACAGAGTATACGCTGAGCTCTGCGGTAGCCACTTGGTCTCAGCCCACACAGGCTCATATACAGGTCACCGTGACAAGGCATGCAGCGAGGCTACGGTTCCACAATCACACTCGTCTTTACCTCTTTCTCCTAGCTTGTTAGGAAAGCATGAAATGTGTGTTTGGGAGGGGATCCCTGAACTCCCGATAGGTCAACAGCACTGGACACAAACGGCACGGGAGGATTTGGCAGGGACAGCGCGTGTGTTTTCTCTGTCCCTACAGTGGTTTCAGGGTCTTTTAGAAAGGCGGGAGACACTGCTTGCCCCAACAGTCAGCAGGGGCAGCAGCACTAGGTTTAAGAAAGAACAGGCGGTCAGCAGCACTTACTTTCTGACATTCTCTTCGGGCTAGAACCAGGGTGGCTCTTCTCATCACTATCTTCGCCAAACCAGTAGGACTTGGTGCAAGGAAAATACCAGGGCCTGGGAATTCCATACTGGCCTAAAAGCAAAGCACAGGTATGAGCCAAGCTCAGCACCATCCCAGTATTCTGAGGGTTTCCCAACCAGGTCCATTTCCTCCCTGCCACATGTTTTGGGGAAGGAACAGAGTGGAATGGATGTGGGGAAAGAGGAGGCTAACATCTGCTGAAAGCTACTACGTACAACGTACATTCTGCACCTCTATAAGTCCCTCCAACAACCCATGAGGCAGGTGCCACCCCCATTTTAGAGACGAGGAAACTGAGGGATAAGGAGCCTGTCCAAGGTCCTTCAGCCAGTAAATTAAGGCCTTAAGAATCTGAATCCAGAATCTGTATGCTGCAAAATCGCATATTCAATGAATGAAGTTCAGGCAGAAGTAACAAATATTTCATGTATACCTCCTTAGGGGAGGATCAGAAGGTGACTCAAAAAGGGTTAATCTTGCTCTCTCAGAATTTGATCTCATATGAAAGTTTGTCCCAAGTCAGGTTCATCTTGGACTTGGTCAAGAAGATGTATTAAGAAAGAAGTATTAAAGAAAAATTCAACATGAATTTTTATTGAATGCTAAAATTAAATCGTGGGCAGGTCTTAGAGCTAGTATTTAATTATTAGCAACCTGTACTCAGGAAACAGAACGTCTTTTAGCTGTACCCCCTCTGGGGACATAGAAATACAGAACTGGGTGAGCACTGGGAGGATTCTCCTGGGCTTAGTGACCCAGTGTGACCGAACTGGATTCACCTCCATGTACCAACACTTAACACTTGTGTGACCACAGCTGGTTACTTCACATCTTTGAGTCACAGTTCTGTCATTTGAAAAATGCTGGTTATTACAATAACAACCTCAGAGTAGCATTGTGAGAATTAAACGAAGGAATGTGTATAAAACAGTTTGCATGCTGCCTGGCACACAGTTTTCAAGAAACAAGTGCTATACAAGTAGTGACAATTGTACTTTAAGCATCAGCTGCCTGTCCCTGGATATCTGTTTGCCATCGATCTAAAGGCCAAGCCACTTCCCAGGGAGCCCCATGCTCTGTAGAGATTCTAGCTCTTGGGAAATCAGCTAGAAGTCCTACTTTCCTAACAGATGCCCAAAGCAGTGTACCTGGAAAGACAGCCTCGATGTACCAAGTCATCACCCCATAGAGGAAGGTGTCAAACAGCATCATGGAGACCGAAGTGGTGAGATTGAAGCCATCTCCCTCCACAGGACTCTCAAACAGGTTGTCCCACTGCACTCCAATGCCCTGCTCCTCAAAAAGGGCAAAGTACTCACAGCCGAACCCAAAAGCCACGGGAGACAGCAGGCTCTGTGAGAAACAGGCAAAGTCACTTATCCATTTCCTGGTCTCTCTCATCTTTCTATCTCTTCTAGTGTAAATTACACCTGGAGGAATTTGAATTTGCAAAATGGATCAATCACAAGGTGCAGAAGTAGCATTTACCTACAGAGTCCCTTTAGGGGAGTCATAGGCTACCACGTAACATACAAAATGATTCCATTTGTAACCATCCAATATGAACAAACATTTCGGAAATGTATATAACAATAAAGTATAAAACTTTTAAAACTTTATGTTTCCAAAGATGCCCCAGGGCTCAGCAACCCTGTTTCCCCCACACATGTGCGCACACCCACAGTCCTCTCAGGCTCCCTGCTCAGCCAAGGATGGCTCAGGATCAGAGGAGCCCGTCTGGGACTGCTGATACCTATGGAGCCCAGACTGAGGCATCAGGAACATCCTATGCGTGACTCTTAGCTTTCTTTCTAAGTGACCTGGGGACATCTGACAACTCGCACTTGTAGGGGCTCACACACTATCCAAGATTTCCCCCTGCTCTGTACAAGGGAAGGAAGTGTCCAAGTCAGGAATTTATGGGAAGATGAGGCACCCGCTCTTCAGTCGTGCTCAGTTCAGAAAATATTACTCAAGCAAAACGCCATACTAGACACAAGGAAGACAAGAGGGGCCATCTCTGACCTCAAGAGTTTTCGGTTCTATTTGTGGCCTTGACTTTGTCACGAGCTTGACATGGCCAACAGAGCTGGAGCTGGGAGATAAAGGGCAGAGATGGCACCCGTTGCCTGAAGCCATTCCTCAGTGCCATTTATCCCCAGCCCAGTTCAAGATGCAGTCTGATCTCTGAAAAAATCCATTCAATTCAATTCAACCAGGATTCACTGAGAATACTAAAGGCAAACAATTAAATAAAACACAATCCTTGCCCTTAACCCTTAAAGAGCTTAGAATCTAGAGCTAAAGTTCATGTCCCATTGGAAACAGACTATCATCTTCTGTTCTCGACTTGCTGCTTTTATTCAGGGACTCCAAAGGGGAGGTCAAAGGTGGCTGTAGAGCCACTGAAGAAGGGCCAGAGGCACTCACAGCGAAGATCTTGAGTGTGAAGCCCACGTAGTCTTGCCACGCCACGCAGAGGACGTAGGGCAGGTACAGTGTGAAGTAGATGATGCCCCCACAGGCTGCCGCCAGGTTGGCTCTGGAGAAGAGTGTGCTAATCAGGAAGCACTGCAGGATGGTCACCACGGCAAACACAGACAGGAAGACAAACACCACGCTGGGGTCACTGTAGGGCAGCAGGTTTCCTAACTGGGAAGGAAGAGACACATTAAATGTGCTGCCTCAACAATCCCAAGCACTCACTTGTATGATCTACAGAAAAAAGGCAGGGTTTATTCCTACTCCTCTTAGAGATAATGCAGAAGGGTAATGCTGTTCATCTTTCTGGTGAGGAAACTGATCATTATCATCCTAAAGAAGATAAGTGAGGCCTGTAATCCCACCACTTTGGGAGGCCAAGGCGGGCGGATCACTTGAGGTTGGGAGTTCGAGACCAGACCAGCCTGACTAACATGGAGAAATCCCGTCTCTACTATAAAGTACAAAATTAGCCAGGAGTGGTGGCGCATGCCTGTAATCCCAGCTACTTGGGAGGCTGAGGCAGGAGAATCGCTTGAACCCAGGAAGCGGAGGCTGCAGTGAGCTGAGATCATGCCATTGCACTCCAACCTGGGCAACAAGAGCAAAACTTCATCTCAAAAAAAAAAGAAGAAGAAGATAGTGATTTACCCAAGACTACACAGAAAAATAATGGCAGACTTATGAAGAGAAGAGAAGCCAAGGCTTTCTATGCCATCTCAGTGGGTGAGTTTGCTCTTTGTTTCTTCAATAGGTAATTTAACTGGTTTCTCCTTATATAAGGACTATGACTGGTGGCACCACGGAAGAGCTGTGGAAGATAATGTCCCAAGAAAAACGGCCAGGCAACTTGTCTTTCCCCCTTGATCACCATGGATTCTGCATTCCCAGAATCATCCAAACTCCTGTGGATATTTTGAGCTTGTCTCAGGTGATGGATACATGGCTGCAGGACCCACCAGCATGCAGTTGTCTCAGACCATGGGACCACCACCCCTGCCACTGACCTTGCCCTTGCAGTTAGATGTCAGAACATGAGGACAGGGTTGCTTTTAGCAAGTACTGTATCCTACTGCGGAACCTCAATAGAGTCCTTGACCTTCCTGAGCCTCATTTCCTTGTCTGTTAAAAGGGTTAGTGAGGATAGAGTAATACAGCCCATGTGATGCGTTTAAACAGTGCTTGGCAATCAGTAGGAACTATTTGTAACAGATGGTAGCTAGTATTAAATGTTAGTTCTTACCTCTTTGCACTCCTTCGGCTTCAAAAAAACATTTATTTTTACCTGATGCATCTTTATATGAAACACTTGCAGAGAAAGGAAATTAGGATATAAATATATTAATGTATGGTGCAGACACAAAACTGCACTGCCCAGAGTTCCCATCCAGAGAAGGCTTGTTACCCCGCTGTCAGTAGACAGCCTCCAGGTGTCAGCAACTCTGGGTTTGTCACAGCAGCAGAGAGCAACATGGCCCTGGGGCATGACCTTCCCAGGGCAGACCACATCCAACGATTGATTGAGAGGGCTGAGGTAGGTGGTGTCAGGAGGGAGTCTTTGGGGGAGCACAAAGGGCTGACGTTTCAGCTCGATGAAGAACAACTCCAACAAGCAGCATAGATTGTCTACAGTGACCCACGGGGTTGGCCCTGCATCAGGTTCAACTCCTCCCTCTGACCTTCCATATCCCTTCCACAGGTATTGAGCCCTCATAAATACCCATACATCAAACTCTATTTCAGCCTCTGCTTCCAGACAGTCTAACCTACCACAATATACACCCTTCTGATTATTGTTCTTAGAAACTTGGGAAGAATCGCCACCCAATATATCTAAGAAAATAAATAGTTCTAAGATGCTGCCATGAACCACTGCCAACTAGACAGCATGGCACAATGGAGTGTGTGCTTATCTGGAATGCATGAACCCTGCACTCTAGTCCTGTTTAGCGGCTAACCAGCTGGGTTGACCCTGGGCAAGTCACTGCCCCTCTCTGGGCCTCTCTTTCTCCAAATATAAATTGACTAAATTGCAAGAAATGACAGGTAAGACCCATTCTCTACCAGAGGCTTGGATGTCTTTCTTCTTCTCCTCCCTTACCCCGTGTCGAGCTATTTCGGAGTTCCCTGGCAGGGAAGAGCGGGTGAGGCTGCCTTACCTTCAGGATGACCACCAGCAGGCCAGCGCTCACAAGAAGAGGAACGAGGCTACTGATGAACCAGCTAAACCAGAGGATGCCATTGTCCAGGCCCATGATCCGCATGGTCTCTTTCAGCCGCGCCTCCTTCTCGTACACAATGCCCTTGATGATCACGGCCACTGAGTAAATCCAGGCCAGAGTCATGAAGAGGGGCATTGAGCGGCTCATCACCCGCAGAAAGCTGGAGGCCCCAAGGAAGGACATGGGGAGAAAGAAAGACACACATGAGACAGGTGATGGGCCAAGGCCGCTAGGCCTGCATGCTAGAGAGAGCACCACATCTGGGCCACAGAAGGAAAGGCCCTCCGGACTCTGAAATGTAAGTATGACCCAATGCTTCATGAGCAATGCAATGTAGAGACAAAAACCAGGCTAACAAAATATTGCCAAACAAAATTTCTTTGGGGGTTTGCTTCAGTAACCCTAGTTAGGTAACTATGAGCCATACTTAAACTAAAGGTAGATTAGTTTAAAGTACTAAAAACCAAAACCAAAAAACCAACTCATTATCTCACAAAAGCTCAACATCTCCAAGGCCATCTCACTATTGACTTGCTTATCGTAACTCTAATCACAGCACAGACATACACTTCAGGCAGCTCTTATCAGGAATGTTTCAGATTCCAAACTAGAAAAGAAAACGCAGATCTGTAAAGTAAAAGGGACACAGATTTTGAACCCTGAACTTGAGGTTCAGATCAAAGCTTTAGCATGCAGGCACACACTCACTACATGACAACAGGCAGTGGCTCTTAATGCCCCTGAACTCCCCTGCTTCCATCTTAAGACATCCTTTCTAGAGTAAACCTTGGCTTAGGGGTCTTTGTAAAAGTCTTCCTTTGAAAAATTCCAGCTAATTGTTTAGAAGGTAAAAAACAGGATAATTTCTGGTGACCTGGAAAAGCTATAGATAGCCATACATGGAAACAGGCTATTCAATGCACAACAGAGAGCAAATACAAGGAGAAGAACGCTCCTCCTTCTGCATCCAGGTCCCCACACACCCACACACACACGCGCACAAGCACACACACACACACACCACCACCACCACCAAGAGAGAATAAGAGAATTTCCAGAATCTGGAAGAGACATTACATAGTTTAGATGTTTGCAATAACTACACCTCTGCCCATTGTCTTAGAAGAAATCATTATATCCAAAGGCATAGTTCCCACAATGAGAACTTGGCAGCTGAGTGACTCAGCACTGAAAGATTTTCTAAAAAGTCTAAGATGAAGAGGCTTTGTTTAGTTTTATTTGGATTGTTTTGAAATGTGGTTTACCACCTAGGGAGAAGTGCACACATTTAGATAAAGTGTGCTTTTACAAGTTGAGATGCTGTTTCTGTGGCTGGGGTTATACGTGAGTATGTGCTTGCATGTGTTTGTCATGACATATGTTAAACTTGCAGATTGAGCAAAGTTTGACCAAAAGGGTAGAGTGTAAAAAATTAAAGTGACAGGCTCATGCCTGTAATCCCAGCACTTTGGGAGGCTGAGGCGGGCGGATTTCCTGAGCTCAGAAGTTCAAGACCAGCATGGGCAACAAGGTGAAACCCCATCTCTACTAAAATACAAAAACTTAGCCAGGCGTGGCAGCATGCACCTGTAGTTCCAGCTACTCTGGAGGCTGAGGCAGGAGAATTGCTTGAACCCGGGGGGCGGAGGTTGCAGTGAGCTGAGATTGCGCTGCTGCACTCCAGCCTGGGTCACAGGGAGAGACTCTGTCTCCAAAAATTTTTAAAAAGTGACAACCATGGATAAGAAAGAGGTTTACCAGTGTGTACACATGTATGTATGTCTGTCATGTGGCTGAAACTGTTGACAACTTACATCTGGCAACTTATTTCCAGATCATTCACACACACACACACACACATACACACACGCACACACACACACGCACATACACATACAAACACACACCATCTGGCACAATATAAATGGGTTAAATACAGTGGCTTGCAGGTAACTTACATGTCATCGACGTAACAGGGATAGGGCATCTGTTGCACATAGACACCAGTTTTCTTCTCAGTGCCTGTCAGTACCCTGATGATTCCTTGCTCCACCACATCCTGCAAGTAGGCGAAGCCTCCCCAGATGTATCGCATATCCTCAAAGGGGTCAGCTCGAGGACCAGGGTCCCAGTACCTAAAACCAAACCACAGATAATCAAGCATTCCTTTAGAACCATATAATGAAAATAATCCAATCACCCAAAACCCCACTACCCTTACCAAGCCCCTGTTTCTATTTTTGATTCTCTCTCTCTTTTTTTTTTTTGAGATGGAGTTTCGCTCTTGTTGCTCAGGCTGGAGTGCAATGACACCATCTCGGCTCACTGCAACCTCCGCCTCCTGGGTTCAAGTGATTCTCCTGCCTCAGCCTCCCGAGTAGCTGGGATTACAGGCTCCCACCACCATGCCCAGCTAATTTTCTTACTTTTAGTAGAGACAGGGTTTCAACACGTTGGCCAAGCTAGCCTCGAACTCCTGATCTCAAGTAATCCATCCACCCGCCTCAGCCTCCCAAAGTACTGGGATTACAGGCATGAGCCACCGCACCCGGCTATTTTTGTATTTTACTTTTAGTGTCAGTTGATATGTACACATATTCTTAAATAAATATAATCAGAATGAACACATTGCTTGTTGATTTCCTTTTTTCCCCCTCTACTGGCTGCCAAACATTGCATCAATTTGATCATACCAAAATTTACCTAACCATTCCCTTTTTATTGGTCGTTTGCCCTTTTACACAGAAATAATTAACATCAGCACAGAGAACCAAAAGTCTATTTTTTTCTTTGTTTTTCCTTGTTGATTTAATTCCCTGGAATTAATTCCTTTGAGAGGAAGTGCCAAATCAAAAGATACTGATATTTTATAACTTTTGAAAAACCTTCTAGCAAGGCATGTACCAATTTCACCAAAATCATGCCACCAAGTGGAGTTTTGTTGTTGCCGTTGAAATTTCTACCAAATTCTTAGTTAAAATAAAGTACCTCTTGTCCTAATGGGCACTCTTGACCTCCCGAAGACCAGGCTGGTGTGATGGGATTTCACTTACCCATCCTTGATTTTATTTGTCCTCTCCACATTGTCAATGTCCATTCGAATCTTGTACTTGACATGATGGGGCAGCTCAATGCTGCCTGGAGTAATTCCAGTGAACACAATGCCAGCCCAGAACTTCCTCTCATCCAGCAGCTCCATGGACTTGTTGATGAGCCGGACCTCTGTTGCTATGGGTTCCAGCTTGTTCAGGTTGACACACTGATAGAAGAACAGGCTATGTGACAACATTTGGCAGCCAGGACAAAAGGCAGTGACTGCGACAAATCCTAGCCTCATCCTCGCTCTACACAATTGCTCATCCTCACTCTCTAATCCTCTCTAATGCCGTTTTCCAATCTTCAACCAAGAATGGAGGATTTGGGTTTTTCACTGTAATTTAAGAGAAATTCTGAGAGTAATTTAGGGATATGTTATTTATTGATTTTGTGGCAGAAAAGAGGTTAAACGAACAATGATCTTATTGTACTTTTCTGTTTCCTTAGTAATTCTGGGTCACAACAACTAACCAACCAATCAAACAGACCAAAAAACCTTTTACTCATTCCTACTGATATATTTTTAATATTAAATTTTAAAAATGTAATTGGTCCTGAATTATATTTCAGATAAGTTTCACAAGTAATGCCTGTTTAAGGAAATGATTTGCTGCCATTAGTCACTAAGATAGGAAAACCTTGAAGAAAATGGGTAGAAATATTCTCTTGAGCCTATATAGAATAACTAAAGCTAGAGTTTATTTACTCATTCAACCATTCAACTAATGTTTATTGAGTGCCTTTTGTTACCAAATCGTTTGTTAGGCCTGAGGGATACTTTTGTAAATGAGACTATACATTATTTCTAAACTTGCCTCCTGCCTGAACTTTATTGTAACGTCTTAGTGAAAGAAGCCATAAGTTTTTTCTAAACGATCCAAGCAACAGAGTCTTACCTCCATGAAGCGAGATATGGTCCGGATTGCCTGGTTAGTCTCATTGAAAGCTTCTCTCCAGGTGTACACAGAACCATTACTGGACTGGACATCCTCTGGGTGCTTGGCCAAAAATGCCACAATGTCTTGGGCCGTCCAGTCTAAGCCATGCAACTGCTGTTCCCAAAAGTGGTCATTGCCCCTGCTGTCCAACAGCATCTGCCATTCCAAAGAGAAAGTATTAATAGTAAACACCAACTAAATCTTTTTTTTTTCTTTTTGCTAATTTGCTCTGTGCTCCCAGTTGTGTTATCTAAATGACTTTCTTCTAAACCAAATCCCAAATATCTGTGTTATGGGAAGTAGACTTGTGAGAGTCAATAGCATGCATTTATATTATTGAGGCTATTTGGTGATGTGTGACAATATGACTTAAATCTTGATGTGCATTACGTAATTTATCTAAATCTTGATGTGCATTATGTAATTTACAAAACCCTTGTATATACACTGCCATTGTTTTATCCTCACAGACAACTGTGAGGTTGATGACAGTGTCCCTATTTTATAGGTGAGAAGACTGAGGCTGAAGAAAAAAGAATATGATTTTAACCAGGGCTTTGTTGTACTATTACTAGACGTGGAGCTGGGACTCAAAGTCAGACCAGTCTGAATTCAGAGTCCACCTGCTTTTCACTGTACCACACCTCTCATTTAACAGTATTAACTACAGTAACAACCACAATAATATGTCCTCTATCTAGTTCCTATGTTGAGAAACACATACGATTTACCTCACACAAGTCCATGAAGAGGGTACTTTTATTTTTTTGCCTTATGTTGTCGTTGTTTTGAGACAGCGTCTCACTCCGTTGCCCAGGCTGGAGTGCAGTGGTGGAATCACAGCTCACTGCAGCCTCGACCTCCCAACTGCAAGCGATCCTCCCATCTCAGCCTACCAAGTAGCTAAGACTACAGGTGTGCACCACCATACCTGGCTAATTTCTAAATTTTTCATACAGACATAGTCTTGCCCTGTTGCCTGGGCTGGTCTTGAATACCTGGGGTCAAGTGATCCTCCCACCTCAGCCTCCCAAACTGCTGGGATTAGAGACACAAGTCACCAACCTGATGAGTAACCTTTTAATATTCCCCATTTTACAGATGAGAAAATTGAAGTTCAGAGAGGTTAAGTCGCTAAGATTAGGACACACAGCTATTAAGTAGCAAAGCCAGAATGAAAGCAGAGGCCCTCTGTTTCTAGTGCACCTCTCCACTGCGTTCTATCACCTTCCTCTTTTGAGACATAGTCTGTTGATCCCACATAAAAACCCTAACCCTAGACTGAATTCCTTCTTACTGCTTAGTGGGGAAAAACAATGCTGCTAGTTAAACCAACTAAAGTACAATGTTTTCCAATTGCAGGACGTAGAGGTCATGGTGCAAAGGAGGCCTGTTTCCATTTCTCGTTCCGTTGCTGGTTAGTTCCTCACATGGGTCAACGTGAAAGGGAAGGACAGATCAATCTGCTGCTCAATCAGCAGATCCAGACGGACTGAGGCAGAGGCCTGCACAGATGTGCTGCCAGAAAAGTGGCAGCTGCAAACTCAGCAAAAAGGAGACACGTTTGCAACTCCTGTCATAGCCTCGAGAGAGAAGATGAAACCCTGGCTCTGCCCAACTGGAGTCTCCAAGGGTTTGAAAACTGCCGCTTTTTTAAAAAATCGGTCTTATTCTCACTAACATTATAAGCTTTTTCCCCCTTGTGGCTTGGTATTTATTATTTTAATGGGAGCATAATGATTTTATAGAGTATATGTAATTTCATTAATTATTCCTATAATGTTGAACATCTAGTCTATTTCCAGTTTTTCACAATAACAATTAATATAGCAATAACATTTTCTCTCATCTGGTGACTTCTTTAAAATTATTTCAGTAGGCAACATCCCTGGGGGTGGGTGGAATGGAGGTACACAGGATCGCACATTTTTAAATGGTTCCTGAAATTTTCATTCCAAATTGCTTTCCAATGGACAATAGCAATTTATACCATCAACAGGAAGGTATGTATTTTTGTTGACCTAACAGACATAAAATTATACCTCATTAAAGTTCACAGAGGCCAGGGTTAGCGATTCTGAAGCCAATTTATTTGGAACAAGCAAAAGTAGAGTGAAGAGACGCAGCCTCTGGGGTAAAGTCGGCCCTTCCCAATATGGCTTCTGAACAACATGGCCAAAAGGAACAACAAGACGAGAAAAACGTGCCAGTTGAGACTGCCGAGCACGTGGCCCCTCTGGGGTGCTTGCGAGGGGCAGGAGACCTAAGACCGCCCTTGGGAGTGGAGGCAGAGAGGAACCAGAGCCCTAGGATGAGGAGTTAAAGCAGCTCAGAAAACAGACCAAATCAGTGTCAGAGGATTCCATGACTCGCCCGCGAGAGGTGCCCTGGAACAGATGGGGTGAGACAACAGGTGTAGACAGTTCCAGAGACAGCAGAAGCCTCAGCCACCACCTCGTGTAGGAGATGCCAGGCCGTAGGAGGTGACATGCTTATCTTTGTGGAATTAAATAAATACTCTTTAAGAGAGGAAAGAAAGGCCAGGAGTGGTAGCTCATGCCTGTAATCCCAACACTTTGGGAGCCCAAGGAGGGCAGATCACCTGAGGTCAGGAGTTCAAGACCAGCCCAGCCAACATGGAGAAACCACATCTCCATTAAAAATACAAAAATTAGCTGGGCACAGTGACACGCGCCTATAATCCCAGCTTACTCTGGAGGCTGAGACAGAAGAATCACTTGAACCCGGGAGGCAGAGGCTGTGGTGAGCCAAGATCACACCACTGCATTTCAGCCTGGGCAACAGAGCAAGATTCTTAAAAAAAAAAAAAAAAAAAAGAGAGAGAGAGAGAAAGAGAAAAGAAAGCAGTTGGAGGAGGTTCCCTTTTCTTCCACCCACAGGCTGACGACTCCCTCATCTATCTCCAGCCCAACCACCCTTCTCCACTGCAGACCCCAGTAGCCACTGGCCTACTGGACATCCCGCCAGAAGGCAAGACTCGCTTTGATGCCCCTCTCTTGCACTGTTCCACAACTAAGTAGTCACCAGGCCTCACTTCTTGCTTTATGCCTTGGCCACTGGGATAACCTCCTCCCTGGTCTCTGCCTTCATTCTTCCCTCGTTCCTCTTTGATTCATCCACCCCATCAGAGTAATGCATCTATATCTCCCCTTGCCTGGTCCCCTAGAACTTAAATTAAAGGTCCTCAGCTTGACACACAAGTCCCTCCAAGGCATGCCCATGTCTTTCTCTCTAGCCACAGCTCCCTCCTTTCCAAGCGTGCACACTGGATCTTCCCTACTAGATTCCTCATGAATGCCACTGCCATGTTAACAAGGGTCTTGTTCCTCTGAGAACTGGGAGCTTATGAACAGTTGGAGCATCAAGACAAACTTTCAATTTCAGACTACAGAAGCATCAATTTGTTCACAAATAAAAACTCACTGAGTCACTTTACAGGGCCTCCTATCCTCCTCTGAGAGCCAGACAAAGAGAAAAAGTCCAATTAGTAGAAATACGGATTCCAAGGAGAAGACCAGGAAGAAAAGGCCTGAAACCACACTTAGGTCTATAAAACTCTCTTTTAGAGGAGAGACCCACACTTGAATGGCATGAGCTATTATTATTAGTCAGTTTGAATCCATACAAATCACTGTTTATGCTTTACTCAGTATAAAGTCCTTTGTTTTTAAAGGGACTTCCTCAGTAACCTGCCTCCCAGGGGACCAGGGAATAGTCCTAAACTTTGGAAGTGTTCCCTCCACGTAGGCACAGCCTCTAAAACCCAGTCACCCTTAAAGTCAGTAAGGTTCAAAACTAGAAACCTGGAAAAGTCCTCCCCTGCTTCTTAAGAGGAACAGAGACAAAAGGAAGAGGCCTCCCTCACCATGGAAATAGGAAACAGTCTAATGATTCTCTGACTCAGCCCAAGGCGGGGAAGATGTGATTAAATAGCACTCAGGCTCAGGCAAAGGAGACATTCTGTTCTTGCTCAGCCTGCTCCACATTTGAATCCAATTGTCTCTAGAGCACTTACCCCTTCAAGTGGCTCAGAAGCATTAAGTGCATTTCCCCTTCACACAGTAACAGCAGCTCATCACTCACACAGTGCCCTGAGAATGAGTATCTCACGTATACATGGAACATGATGCTTTTGCTCCCACACCTCTTTCTGGAACCTACTAAGACATAGGGAGGCTAAAGAAGATGCTGTGGCTGGCTGAGAGGCAGCAGCCAAAAATGAAAATAGGTCCTGGAGTTACCCAACTCTACTTCCAAACAGCAGCTCTCACTAAGTTTTGCACAAAACTGCTATTTAACCATCAGAGGCGTGGATGCTGATATGCACAGTGTTATCTCTGCACCATGGCCTGTACTTCTGGAGAGCTGATGTCCTGTGGCTTTAGCTATGCTCACTACATCCCAACTAGATAAACTGAAAGACTTCTCACCTCAGTCACATGTGGGAAAGTGACCAGAAACTTACCTCTCCAGTATGAAGCAGGTACTGAGGAAGGAGACCCAGGCATCTGGGATCACCTCCCCCTTGACCTCCACACTGCATTTCAATAGAAGAAAAGGCTGGCCGACTGGCAGCACCTCATCAATCACCTTCCTATAAGATAGCACGCGTGGTATGGGGGAATCTCTCCAGATGACATTGTTTTTACTTAAAGAAGATCAAATCCCCACCCCACTCCTCCATCTGGAGACCAGAACCCTTTCATATGTGATTTCGAAAGCTGTAAACCCAAGACCCTTTCACATGTAATTCCTAAAACTATAAACCTAAGACCTTTTCCTATGTGATTTTAAAGCTGTAAACCCAAGACCCTTTCACTTGTAATTCTAAGGCTGTAAACCTGAGATCCTTTCACGTGTAATATCTAGAGTGTAAGCCTATATAAAGGCAGAGCTTCTCTTTGTTAGGGGAGCTTGGCCGTTTGGACAAAACATAAAGCCTTGCTCCCAGGCCGTAATAATAAAACCCCTTCCTTTCTAGTTCAGTGTCCGAGAGGTCTGTTTCTCACAGCCGCTCCTGCTTCATTTGGTTCCCTGACCAGGAAATGAGTTCTGGTTGGCAGACGGCAGCAGAAGACTCTCAGGCGGTTTGCCTAGCCCTTCGGAGAATCCCTGTGGGGGGCTCCCGCCACTGGGGTGACACAGTTCCTGAGAGTGCTCCCGGGCAGGTATTTGCCCAGTGGAAAGCCTCGCCAGAGCAGAGCAGGAAAGGCCCCGCAGTGTGGATCCACCCAGTGGCTGAACACCGAGAAGGAACGGGTACTTGGAACGTCCTGACAACAGAAACATGGTAGGATTGGTACCGGGAAACTTGCCCACATCCTTTAGGTGGAAGTGTGGCCTGATCACCCACGGGTGTCAGAGTTGGCACTTTTGAACGTGTCTCTCTCTCTCTCTCTCCTTTTTGTAACTAATCTTGGAAGCTTTTGCTTATGGTATCAATTTGGGTGGAGGGAGGAGAGTGATTTTGTGTGTGTGTGTATGTGTGTGTAGGGGTCCAACTGGACTCATCAGCTGTGAAATGTGGAAGTATCAGGCCCATTAGAAAGGGCCTCATACTTCGAGCAATTTGTAGGGCTAGTTGGTATTAGAGACGGCCACATAAGACTGAGTGGAGGAGCCTTTGCCATCTAGGCGTTGTAAAAGGATTGAAGAGGATGTAAATCGGAGAGTGTGTACTGCGTCTCACTGGGCGGGAACTGCTGTGAGTAGAGTAACACGCTCTTAACAGTGGGAATTGTTTTTTTGGCACGTAGGCATGGGTCACATGCATAGCAAAATCGCTCCTTTAGAGACCATGCTGAAAAATTTCAAGAAGGGATTTAGTGGAAATTATACAGTAGCTATGACACCAGAGAAATTAAGGACTTTATGTGAGGTAGATTGGCCAGCATTTGGGGTAGGTTGGCCCCCAGAGGGAACCCTCGACAGGTCTCTTGTCTCCAAAGTAAGGCATGAGGTTATATGCGGTGAGCTAGAACATCTTGATCAATTTCCGTACATAGACTCGTGGTTGCAGTTAGTTTTGAACCCTCCGAAGTGGTTAAGAGGACAGGCAGTGACTGTTTTAGTGGCCAAGGGACAGAATGCTAGAAAAAGTCTCCCCCCACCGAAAGACGCAGACTCCCAACGTCTGGCGCCTGGGTGGGGCAGAGTCAGTGGCAGAGACACGGACCCCAAGTTTCAGGCAGACCCAGCGGCAGAAGAGTTTTTTATACCAAGAAGCCACAGGCTCTCATTGACCTACTGCAAATGATTATTCAGACTCATAACCCCACTCCTGCTGACTCCCACCAGCTGCTTATGTATCTTTTTAACACACACAAGAGACTCGGTGAAGTGCTTCACATGTATACTCCTTTTGATCCTGAAAGCCCTGAAAACCAACGCATGATATTAGTCAGTCAGTCAGCGGGCAGAAGACGTTAGATGAAAATTGCAGAAATAGGCAGGATTTGCGGTCATGAATACCTCACAGTTACTGGAGATAGCTAACCAGGTGTTTGTGAACCGAGAAGCAGTGAGCTGTAAAGAAAGTCATAGAGATGGGGGCCTGTGGGGCCAGCGCCGCCATGGCGGCCGTGTTTGATCTGGATTTGGAGACCGAGGAAGGCAGCAACTGGGAGGGAGAGCCAGAGCTCAGCCCCGCGGACGTGTGTCCCCTGGCCGAGTTGAGGGCAGCTGGCCTGGAGCCTGTGGGGCACTATGAAGAGGTGGAGCTGACTGAGAGCAGCGTGAACCTTGGCCCGGAGTGCATCAGGCCCCACTGTTTTGAGCTGCTGCGTGTGCTAGGCAAGGGAGGCTATGGCAAGGTGTTCCAGGTTCGAAAGGTGCAAGGCACCAACTTGGGCAAAATATACGCCATGAAAGTCCTAAGGAAGGCCAAAATTGTGCGCAACGCCAAGGACACAGCACACACTCGGGCTGAGCGGAACATTCTGGAGTCAGTGAAGCACCCCTTTATTGTGGAACTGGCCTATGCCTTCCAGACTTGTGGCAAACTCTACCTCATCCTCGAGTGTCTCAGTGGTGGCGAGCTCTTCACGCATCTGGAGCGAGGGGGCATCTTCCTGGAAGATACGGCCTGCTTCTACCTGGCCGAGATCACTCTGGCCCTGGGCCATCTCCACTCCCTGGGCATCATCTACCGGGACCTCAAACCCGAGAACATCATGCTCAGCAGCCAGGGCTACATCAAACTGACTGACTTTGGACTCGGCAAGGAGTCGATCTATGAGGGCACTGTCACTCACACCTTCTGCGGCACCATTGAGTACATGGCCCCTGAGATTCTGGCGCGCAGTGGCCACAACCGGGCTGTGGACCGGTGGAGCCTGGGGACCCTGATGTACGACATGCTCACTGGATCGCTACCCTTCACCGCAGAGAACCAGAAGAAAACCATGGATAAGATCATCAAGGGCAAGCTGGCGCTGCCCCCCTACCTCACCCCAGATGCCTGGGACCTTGTCAAAAAGTTTCTGAAACAGAATCCCAGCCAGCGGATTGGGGGTGGGCCAGGGGATGCCGCTGATGTGCAGAAGCACCCCTTTTTCCGGCACATGAATTGGGACGACCTTCTGGCCCGCCGCGTGGACCGCCCCTTTCAGGCCCTGTCTGCAGTCAGAGGAGGATGTGAGCCAGTTTGACACCCGCTTCACGCGACAGACACCAGTGGACAGTCCCGATGACACAGCCCTCAGCGAGTGCCAACCAGGCCTTCCTGGGCTTCACGTACGTGGCGCCGTCTGTCCTGGACAGCATCAAGGAGGGCTTCTCCTTCCAGCCCAAGCTGCGCTCACCCAGGCACTTCAACAGCAGCCCCCGGGCCCCCATCAGCCCCCTCAAGTTCTCCCCCTTTGAGGGGTTTCGGCCTAGCCCCAGCCTGCCAGAGCCCATGGAGCCACCTCTACCTCCACTCCTGCCACCGCCGCCGCCACCCTCCATCACTGCCCCTCACCCCATCCGTCCCCCCTCAGGGACCAAGAAGTCCAAGAGGGGCCTTGGGTGTCCAGGGCACTAAGAGGCTGGGCGGGGGAGGGCCACCCTTGAGCCCTGTCCCTGCAGCTGTGAGGGCAGCAGGATCCTGGGCCAGTTCCAGAGATCTGGGGGTGGGTGTGAGTGCCTGTGAGAGTGTGTGTTTGCTGGGGCGGCTGGGCCCCTGAAACGTGAGCACGGAGGGCTCCAGGCTATGACTGCTGGGGCCAGGGCCCTGCCGCCCACTGCCCCCGCACTCAGCTGTTCCTGTGGAAGATTAAAGGGCTGAATCGTGGAAAAAAAAAAAAAAAGAAAGTCGCAGAGATAACCAGCGTCAGGCTCGAAGAAATGCCGACTTGATAGCTGCCGCTATTAGAGGAGCATCCCCAAGAGTGTGGGAAAAGGGGCGTTCCTGGAAAGCCCTACAGTCTGCCCACCCACGCCTGCAACGTGATCAGTGCGCATACTGTAGAGAAGTGAGGCACTGGAAGGACAGGTGTCCCCAGCTAACAGGAAAACAGAAGACCCTAAGTGCAAGGCTTCAGACAAAAGTGAAGGAACTCTGTTCAGTCTAATGGAAGGGCCACTGGACTAAAGGAGGAGGGGCTGGGTTCATACGCCCCCAAAGAGCCCATGGTCTAGACGACAGCCCTGTAACCCCCCCATCGAAGAAAACAAAACCAATATTATTAGAGCTACTAAGGTGTTAGAAAAACAGACTTTCTTGTACTTGCTGGACTGCCCCTACCCCCTTTCTCCAGCAAAACTTGTTGTGCAAATTAAGGGCTACAACTATCCCATTCAATAATGAGGACTCCCTGCAGCTAAGATTGCCTCAGGCATTGGTTATCCAGGCTCTCACTGTCCCTCGGGAAGGAGGGTGGAGACCTTCCCTAACCAGGGACTGAAGACTGGTATTTCCACCCAGGCCAGGCAGGGCTTGCATTTGGTTAATCAGACTACAGTGACTTTGCACCCAACTTGTGCACACAGTTGGAATTATTGCCAGCAGAGGACAGTTGGTCAACTTGATTGGATTTAAAGAATACTTCTTTAGCATTGGACTGGCCTCCGAGGGTCAAAAACTATTTGTGTTTCAATGGGAAAAATCCAGAAACAGGTGTAACCACCTGGTACACCTGGACCCGGCTTCCCAAGGCTCAGAAACACTCTCACCATCCTTGGGGAGGCACTAGCCCATGACCGCCCCCCACAAGTTTCTTGCTAAGGACTTAGGCTGCATGCTGCCCCTATATGCTGATGACCTTTTATTGGGACACCCCACGGCAGTTGGGTGTGCAAAAGGAACAGATGCCTTACTTTGGCACCTGGAGGACCGTGGGTATAAAGTGTTTAAAAAGAAAGCCCAGATTTGACGACAGCAAGTGTGATATCTGGGGTTCACCGTCTGGAAGGGGGAACACAGCCTAGGAGCAGAAAGGAAGCAAATCATTTGCAACCTGCCAGAACCCAAGACTAGAAGGTAGGTGAGAGAGTTCCTGGGAGCTGCAGGTTTTGTGAATTGTGGATTCCAAACTTTGCAGTACTGGCCAAACCCTTACACAAAGTGACAAAGCCAGGAGGGGAGAAGACAAGAAATCCTTTAAACTAAAAGTGAAACTTTCGTCAGCCCTGGCTTTGGGGCTATCTGATTTAAGAAAGCCTCTTATGCTGTATGTGTCAGAAATAATAATAATAATAAAAGGAATGGCAATTGAAGTTCTAGCATCAACTCCAGAAGAATTTAAATATCAAAGCACCCCACACAGTAGTGACTCTAATGAATACCGAAGGACATCATCGGCTAACAAATACTAGGCCTGCCAAATACCTACGGCTGCTAAAGTGAAAATCTCCGCATCACCATTGGGGTTGTGCAATACCCTAAGCTCTGCCACTTTGTCCCTGGTGCCAGGAAGTCCATGAAATAACCTGTGTGCTGCTTCAAGATCTCATCCCTAGGTTTGGACTGCCACTGCGCACTGGATCAGGCAACAGACCAGCATTTGTGGCGAATTTGGCCCAAAAGACAGCAATGGCCTTGGGGTATTACTCTGGAAACTGCACGCTGCCTATTGCCCTCAGAATTCGGGAAAAGTGAAAAGAATGAACTGGACCATCAAAAACAGCTTAGGGAATGTGTCAGGAAACAGGATCAAAGTGGGTGCAGGCACTTCCCTTAGTGTTATTCAAAATTAGATGCACTCCCTCTATGAGGACAGCATATTCCCCCTATGAAGTTTTACATATAGGCCCCCTCCCACACTCCGGGCACTCCTGGGAACTCCTCCGGAGTGGGGAAAGATTGAGTTAGGATGCCAGTTACCAGCTCTAGGGAGAATTGCTCAGGATATTTCAACCTGGATAAATGAAAGATGTCCTGCACGCTTATTCTCCTCAGTTCACCCTTTCTCACCAGGTGATCGTGTGTGGATAAAGGACTAGAATTCAGCCCCTCTAAAGCCACGGTGGAAAGGACCCCAGACCATGATCCGGACCACTCCTACACCCGTAAAAGTAGAGGGAATCCCAGCGTGGATCCACCACAGCCATGTGAAAACCAGCAGCAGCTGAGACTTGGGAAGCTACACCAGACCCAGACAACAACTGCAGAATCACCTTAAGAAGGACAACAAGCCCTGCTCCAGCCACATCCCGCAAGCTGGCTGGTCCACGCACAACTGAAGCATGAGGAAATTCATCGTGGGACTTGTTCTTCTTAATATTTGGACTTGTACAGTAGGGACATTAACTAATTTTGAAGGATACTCTCAGTGTGTACACTAGGTTACTGAGGTAGGACGTAAAGTTACTGCCATTCTTCTGTTCTACAGTTATTATGAATGTACAGGGACACAGAAGGGAACCTGTTTATATAATGGTACTTGGTATAAGGTGTGTAATCCAGGGGATGGACAGCTCGATGTATGCTACGACCCATCACAGCCCCTACACATACGACTTTTGAAATTAGACTCCTAACAGGGCGATGGAATAGCCCTACTAAATTAATAGCTAAAACAGAGGAGAATGGAAGGCCAAAACAGGTTACACTAAGGTTTGATGCCTGTGCAGCCATCGGTGCCTATCATTCCAGCTGGGGGGGCTGTGGTCCCCTCGGATAGGAACAAAGTTAGGCAAAAGAGCATAAGTATATCTGCCAGAGAACCTATTGGTGCAATAATTGCATTTTTGGGTCATGCGTCATCTGGGCCACTTGGAAAAATCATACAAATAATCCCATTCGTCTTATAAAAGGGAGAGACACCATTCCAGGGAGTAATGTCTTTTGTGTCTCAGGACATTGTAACCCAGTAGAATTAATAATCACAAACCCCCAAAACCCTAAATGGGAAAAAGGGGCGAGTGTAATGCTAGGAACTGATGGGAAAGGGCTTGACCCCAGAGTAGTATCCAGATTCAGGGAAAAATCCAAAAACACTCAGCCCAGCCAGTGTACCAGCACTTTTACGGTATATTAAATAAGCCAGTGCCAGAACTTCTGAAAAAAACAAAGATTTGTTCCTCCAATTTGCTGAAAATGTGGCCCATTCCCTCAATGTCACTTCTTGCTATGTATGTGGAGGGATGACTATGGGTGGCAGGTGGCCATGGGAAGCCTGTGAGTTATTACCCTCTGACCCTGTCCCTGACCTGACCTCAGTTCAAAGGGTTCAAACCAACAGTTTCTGGGTTTTAAAGGTTTCAATTATTGGACAATATTGTTTGGCCAGAGAAGGAGCAGACTTCACTGTTCCAGTTGGAAAGCTTAGCTGCATCGGGCAGTGACTGTATAATGGAACAGTGGGCACTGTAACCTGGCAGAGCTCAAACTATACTGAAAAGAACCTCCTCATAGAACTTCCAAAATTACAGGATGCTTGGAATCACCCTGGGTCCCGGAGAGACTGGACAGCCCCTCCTGGGTTGTACTGGATATGCGGACATAGAGCATACGTACAGCTGCCCGAAAGATGGACAGGTAGCTGTGTCATAGGCATCATTAAGCCTTCTTTTTTCCTATTATCTGTTAAGACGGGTGAGCTGTTAGGACATCCAGTCTACTCCGCCCGAAGAAAAGAAGTCTGAAAATAGGTAAATGGGAAAATAATAAGTGGCCACCGGAAAGATTTATTGCGTACTATAGGCTGGCCACAGGGACAGAGAATGGCTCATGGGGACACCGGACTCCTATCTATATGCTAAATCAGATCATTCAGTTGCAGGCTGCCTTGGAAATACTTGTTAATGAAACGGACAAAGCTCTGGCCATTTTGGCCAGACAAGAAACTCAAATGAGAAATGCCATTTATCAGAACCGGTTGGCCTTAGATTATTTGCTGGCAGCTGAAGGAGGAGTCTGTAAAAAATTCAAACTAACCAACTGCTGCCTGCACATAAACAACCAGTGTCATGCAGTTAAGAATACAACCAAACTAGCACACATGCCTGTGCGGGTATGGCATAAATTCAACCCTGAGCTCTCGTTTAAAGGTTGGTCCTCAGCCTTGGGAGGATTAAAAACCCTCATCATAAGTGTGATAACAATCGTGGGTGTTTGTTTACTACTCCCTTGTTTACTCCCCCTGTTCCTTCAGATGATTAGGGGATTCATCACTACTGTAGTTAGCCAAAAAATGACATCACAAGTATGTTATATGAATCATTATCAATCAGTCTCTTCAGAGGATCTGGGAAATGAAAACGAGAGTGAGACCTCTCACTGATACTACAGGGTGGTGAGGGTCTCAAAGCGGGGGTGAGGAAGGAGACCCAGGCATCTGGGATCACCTCCCCCTTGACCTCCACACTGCATTTCAATAGAAGAAAAGGCTGGCTGACTGGCGGTGCCTCTTCATTCACCTTCCTATAAGATAGCACGCATGGTATGGGGCAATCTCTCTAGAAGACATTGTTTTTACTCGAACAAAATCAAACCTCCACCCCACTCCTCCATCTGGAGACCAGAACCCTTTCATATGTGATTTCTAAAGCTGTAAACCCAAGACCCTTTCACATGTAATTTCTAAGGCTGTAAACCTAAGATCCTTTCACATGTAATATCTAGAGTGTAAGCCTATATAAAGGCAGAGCTTCTCTTTGTTAGGGGAGCTTGACCATTTGGACAAAACACAAAGCCTTGCTCCCGGGCCGTAATAATAAAACCCCTTCCTTTTTAGTTTGGTGTCTGAGAGGTCCGTTTCTCGCGGCCGCTCCTGCTTCAGTACATGGTCATGGGAGGGACACTCACCCGGACAAGGTCCATTTCTTGGCTATTCTCCATGAAAGTCCAGATCTTGGGGCTGAGTTCTTCCCACATGCCTTCCAGATCGTGGAATACAGCCAGTTCCTGGAAGGTCTTGTTCACCTGGAGTCAAGTGGGGAGCCAGGGACCGCAGAAAGAGGAGGAGAGGCAGAAACAATGAGCACTTCAGCTCCTTCGTGAAAAGATACCCCATCACAGCAGCCCTGTGCCAGTCCTCCCCATCCCCAAGAAATGCCTGCTGGTAACTATGATTCTATACCCAGGACCAGGGAGCTGGCCCTTAACACTCAACTCTGGTCTGCATCAGACTAGAGATTTTCACTCTGGGAATTCCAGAAGAGCCATGAGTATACCTAGCACACATCTCTGAAGCTACCTTGAGTTTTTTGTCCCCAGTTCTGGGAAGATTCTGGGGAGGGAGTCTTGGGCTGGGGGCAGCTTACCTCAGCCATAACCTGCCTCGTGGCTGGAGTGTCAGGTGTATACAGGATCTTCCCCACAAGCAGAGGCTTCAGAGCTTTCCAAATAATGCGGGAAAGAGGACTAGACTCCAAATTCTTCATCAAATCATTGCAGTAAGGAGCTATAAAGAAGAGGGGAGACAAACGTTCGTATGCATGGTCATATACTGATAGAAACTTACAAGGGCTTTGGAGCCAGGCAGTTCTGAGTTCAAATCCCAGCTCTGCCACTAATAGTCATATAGTAAGTAACTTATCTGAGTCTCAGTTGGCTCCTCTGTAAAAGTAAAATTCATAACATCTATTTGGCAGAGATGTGGAGAATATTATCTCAGATTAACTGAGACATTATCTATAAAGCCTCTAGAATGATGCTTGATAAATAATCAGAGCTTATTATAACATCAGTGATGGATAACTCACAACTGAGCTGATCTGGAAAAACGTTTTCACTAAGCACAGCCCCTCCTAACTCCAGATTCACACTCTCATGCCAGCCTCACTGCTGTTTTCACTGTTAACAGGACTAACATTTAAACTAACTCTTGAGGGGCAACCAGAAGGCTGAATTCAGATATCAGTTTTCAAGCAAAAACCAAAATTTTCTTTTTAATTAACACAAACCAGTATATATCCACCTAACAAAAACCCAAATACGAAAGCTGTAACAGACAAATGATTTTGGTTATCCAGCAAGATTCCTGATTTTTAAGAATGTCATTGTAAGTTTTTCAGGGATTTTTAGATACTAATTATCCTTTACATGCTGCAAAGATAATAGAATTTTTTTTTTTTTTTAATGAGGATGTCCTCACAATTATGTCTGTCGTGGAAATAAAGCCTCCCTTGGGTAGACTTGCAAGCTTGGGGAGAGGAGGAGATGGGATTTCATTAAGCCTGCCTACAATACCATCCTCTTCAGGCTTGTAAAGCAACTTGCAAATGTCTGGAGTGCTTTACTCCAGGGAAGAATAGAAGGTTCTTGTGTTACAATAAAGTACAAAACCTGCCTCACTCAGTGTCTGAAAGACACACCTGTGGTTGGAAGTGGAGAAAGGTTCACCTGCATCAAGTTTTCAAGGAAAAGGATGTCATTCCTAAAACTGTAACACTGGATCCCCGCTGCCACCAGGCATATGGCACACATGCCCACTAAAGTGCTTAAGTGTGGGAAGTGGATATGGAGATACAAGCTTCTTTAACACTGCCTCACAGCTAAGAATGGGAAACAAAGGGCAGATCAAATGTCCGAGTGTGAGGACACACACGCCACCAATAATTATTTTAGAGAGCATAGGTCCAGGCAGATTTGAGCTTAAGTGCTGGCTCTTGTGGATTAACTCTGATGTGGCTCTAACCAAGGCACTTAACCTCTCTGAATCTATGAAATGTGGGGTTAAAGAATCTTCCCGGCTGGGCATGGTGGCTCACACCCATAATCCCAGCACTTTGGGAAGCCGAGGAGAGTGGATCACAAGGTCAGGAGTTCGAGACTAGCCTGGGCAACACGCTGAAACCTCATCTTTACTAGAAATACAAAAAAAAATAGCTGGGTGCAGTGGCACGTGCCTGTAATCCCAGCTACTCAGGAAGCTGAGGCAGAAGAATCGCTTGAACCCGGGAGGCAGAGGCTGCAGTGAGCCGAGATCGCGCCACTGCACTCCAGCCTCAGTGACAGAGGGAGACTCTGTCTCAAAAAAAAAAAAAAACAAATAAAGGAAAAAAGAAAAAACTCTTCTATGCAGAGTTGTCATGAGGGTAAAACAAGATAACTTAAACAGAATGCGTAGTGCATAAGAAATTCTACTTAAATGTTAGGGTTTTTTTGTTGCTGTTATCATCATTACTGGTACTTCTTTGTATGTTATTATAAAGCTTACCTCATTGGTAATATTAAGACTGGTTATATTATCCTTTTTAAAAGTGTTTTTCTAGCTTTTCTGAATTATAACTGACAAATAAAAATTGTACATATTTAAGGTATACAATATGTTTTAATATATGTATATATTGTGAAAGGATCACCACAATCAAGCTGTTAATATATCCATCACCTCATGGCTACCTTTTTTGTTTTTTTTTTTTTTTGAGACGGAGTCTCACCCTGTCGCCCAGGCCAGTGTGCAATGGGGCGGTCTCAGCTCACTACAACCTCCACCTCCCGGGTTCAAGCAATTCTGATGCCTCAACCTCCCAAGTAGCTGGGATTACAGGTGCACGCCACCACGTCCAGCTCATTTTTTGTATCTTTAGTAGAGATGGGGTTTCACCATGTTGGCCAGGCTGGTCTCGAACTCTTGACTTCGTGATCTGCCCAACTTGGCCTCCCAAAGTGCTAGGATTAGAGGGGTAAGCCACCTTGCCAGGCTCATAGTTACCTTTTTTGTGTACTGTGAACACTTAAGATCTACTCTTAGCAAATTTCAAGTATATCAAACAGTCTTACTAACTATAGTCATCGTGATGTACATCAGATCTCAGGAACTTATTCATCATGTGAAACCGACACTTTGTACCTTATATATATTCCATATATAAGTGAGATCATGCAGGATTTGTCCTTCTGCCATTATCTCATTCTTGATTACTCTGGAAGCCACCTCCCTACACTCCCCAGAAAACCAGGAGGCTGGCTGTCAATCATTCATTCCATCGATAAACACTACTGTGCACCTGAGATGTGCCAGGCTGCATTCAAAGAACTGGGGACAACTAGCAAATCAAGAGAAGCCTCTCTCCTCCAGGAGGAGCTCAGTCTAGTGGGCAAATGGGCATGTAGACATCTAACGCTGCTCAGAGGGAGGAGATGACACAGGCCAAGGCCAGAACTAAGGCAGGGATGGGGACGGGGACAGGGCTGGGGTCTGCACAGACACTCACTTGTAGAGTTGTCGTAGAAGGTTTCAGCATCTTCCTCAGTGCCATTGCCGCCAAAGAGCGCTTTGTAGTTGTTGTCCTCATACCAGTTGAGAGACTTGATCTTCAGCCCCCCTCCCTCGGGATGCCCACAGACAATACGAGACACAGCCTGGTAGATTTGCGTGGAGGAGCTGGAGCTGTTCACATTGGTCAGAAACATCACCTCCTGTCTCATGTCACTCCAGCTCCTCATGCTGAACAGCTGGTGTCAGGGATGGGGAGGAAAAAGAAGGTAGGGGAAGGGCAGTGCAAGGGTTGGGGATGAGAAGAGAAAGAAACATCTTATTTTCTTGACCTCTCAAGAGCGATGTCCCAGAACACATTTTGTCTGATGTCATTTCAAAGTCTTGGGATGAGCTTGCCAGAACCTGGCTACCCAGTCTGTGACCCAGGGACGAGCAGCATCAGCATTACTGCGGACATTGTTGGAAAAGCAGATTCTGAGACCCCTCTGCGACCTGTAGATTTCAAATCTTCAGCTTCACAAGATGACCAGGTGATTCCTATGCTCACTAAAGCTTGAGAAGCACAGTCTAGAGTTAGTGAAGCCCCTGGAGCTGGGCTTTGTTTCACTGGGATTATCTTCGAGTTTATAGATCAGAATGCTTTCTCTGAACAGCTACATCTGACTGTGGTTGAGCCTATCAGGAACTGTTCTCATCCTCGATAACTGACTCACTTCTAAAACTCCTCAAGCTCCAGTGTGGAAATTGAGGACCCCCTCCCCCTTGGGAAAAGGGTACTGTATGTGAAGTTCTCTGTCTTCATCTCAATAAAGCGTCAGGCAATGAAAAAAGCTTAAGGTGAAAAACTCAAGTATGGGCTGGGTGCATGGTGGCTCACATCTGTAATCCCAGTACATTGGGAGGCTGAGGCAGGTGGGTCACCTGACATCAGGAGTTTGAGACCAGCCTGGCCAACATGGTGAAACCCTGTCTCTACTAAAAAAATAAATAAATAAGTTGATCGGGCGTGGTGGCGGGTGCCTATAAGCCCAGCTACTCGGGTGGCTGAGGCAGAAGAATCGCTTGAACCCAGGAGGTGGAGATTGCAGTGAGCCAAGTGCCATTACACTCCAGCCTGCGTGACAAGAGCAAGACTCTGTCTCAAAAAAACAAAAACAAAGAAAAACTCAAGTCTGAACCCAGCTATGTCCCTCGTCAGCTTATAGCCTTAGAAAAGTCACATCATGTCTCTGAGGACTCAACTTCTCCATGCTTCACGGAGCTTGCTGAGACACAACTTTCACTTGGCTTGGTTTTGGTAACCCCGGGGGGGCAGTAGATGCTTATGCCGTGGTCTGAACCCTGCCCTCTAGTCATGAAGAATAGGGAAGCTAAAACAGTGTGTGCTGAGGGGTAAATCCATGCCACACAGGAGGGTGCCCTGCACAGAACAGCCCCAACAGGGTGAGTCAGAAAGCCCAGGCAGCCAGGCGTGTGTCTGTGACTGCCACTCAACAAGCATCCATCACCCAGGCAGTGCTCTGTCTTACATACAAATGTATTCCAGCACTTTGTGGAGTTCTCAGTCCCAGTGCTATTATTAAATATTTATAGAGCACTTTGTATTTCCAAACATTTCACCATAAATCATTAATAAATCCCTGCATTCCTTGAAATGTCACTGCATGGTCACACTTCCTGGGAAGACTGAGCTCTAGAGCACAGAGGGGAGGGGCCACAAGGCCCAGCACCCAGCCTGGAAAGCTCCGTGTGCATCGCTTTCAGCCTCACAGCCTGCTGGTTCCTGTGAACGGTGCAGTCCAGCACTGTCTAGGTCCTAAGCTTTGCCTTCCGCCTCCAGATGGAAACTAGGTTCTCCAGAGGTGGGTCAGAGGCCACAAGCTTTTTTTTTTTTTTTTTTTTCAGGGAGAGGGCATCTAGCACACTCCACAAAAACACAATTAGGTGAGGCAGACAGCTTTTCCTAACTTCATCTTTTCATAACCTGTATGGGGCATACAGACAGAAAGGGGACAGATAGCCAGGCCATTTTGTCTTTTATTGGTTATTGGAACAGCCTGAGAGATTTTTAAACAATAGTGAGTAAAAGCCACTCACTCTTCTTTCCATAGGAAAGCCTCACCACCATCCCACCACTCCCCAATCAAAAAAAAAAAAAAAAAAAAAAATTCCCTCCCACATAAAGCCAGTAAATTTTTCTAAAGAAGCACCATAAATTATCCATAACTGAGTTATTCCAAACCATTGACTCTTTTCTCAGCACCTGTTTTAGGGGACAACTCTTACTTTTTCTCCTGCACCTCAGCTCACACTCCAGACTTTACCTATGAGGTGCTCCCTGACTGTCAGGGAGGGGCGGCTCTTCATCCTTTAGCCCATGGATGACGGTGGTATTTGAACATCATCGGTTGAATGAATGAATGAATGAAACCGACTTACTGCTTTCTCAATCCAGCACAGTGTCCTTTGTCTTCCCTTTCCCCCATCCCAATCTCTTCTCAACCCAACAACCAGAGTGTAAACGGTCTAAACTCTAGATCTCATCACGTCCCCTCCCTCCAAACCCTCCACTGGATTCCCGTCTCACCCAGCATGAATCCAAAGTCTTGCCAGGCCTGTATAGCACTCCCCGCTCCTGCTCTAGCTCCTCCCCTCCCCCTCACCACTTGCTCAGCTTCCCTGGTCCTTAAACACATTCCTTAGGCATGCCCTAGCATCAGTGTCTCTGTATCTGTCATTCTTCCTGCTTGGAGTTTCCTTCCCTCTCCACAGACACGCTGTCATTTCCTTCAGGTTCAACTGTCACCCTAGAGAGGGCTTCCCTAATCACCCCCTTTAAAACAGTACCTTCTCATGCTCTATCCCCCTTACCCTGCTTTTTCTTCCCTGCATATATCCCTCCTGTGGCATTAAACACTGACCTGTTTATTTCTGTCTCTCGCCCTACACGTGCCCCAAGAGAACAGAGAAGTCAGTGTGTTCACTGCTGAGTCTCCAAACCTAGCAATGCCAGGCAGCTGGTCAGTGCTAGATGGGCATCTGAGATGCTGCCTCCCTGTCCTCCCTTCCCATCACCCAGATGTGAAACTTATGTCAGCTTTCATTCATCTTACTCCTCAAGTCCTCATTTCCTCCCAATTTCCAGGTTCTGCCAGTGCATATTTTCTTCCTTGGAAGAGTCTCCTTTCTATTCCAGTTGCTACTGGAGTTTTTCCACGAAGCAGGCAAAAACACAGGCTTTGGAAACCCACAGTTCTGGGTTCGAATCCCAGTTTTGTCAATTAATTCACTGGATGACCAGAAAAGTTGCCTAACTTTCTGAGCCTTGGTGCCATCTGCAAAATGGACACAATGAGACCCACCCACTCAGGTTTGTCACGGGGATCATAGAAGGAAATGGGTGGCACTGTCTGAACCAAGGCAGCTCCTCAGAAGACATTTGCTCCCTTTTTCTTTTTCTTTCAAAGGTTGTGCTTTGGTCAAAAATTATCAACTTTCTTTCCACACAGTGACCGGAAAAACAACTGCATTTATTGGTCTTCTCTCATTTAGCTCATAGAAATAACGAGTTAGACAATGAGTAACTTGTGATCAAAGGGACCTGGACGTGTTCTATTGAAAGAAGCAGATGGTCTTTGCTTGTCCTGGACCAGGAGCAAGCAGGGCACAAGAAGCAGCTGCCAAGAAAAATATATATGTTCACTTGGAGGGTTTCCACCACATCCGCAATGGGAACATCACATGCTTCCAATTTTTTTTAATGCCAGACAAAAAACAGGGCCAGTGATGTAAGTGAAAACAGCTGTAACCAAACCCTGAGTTTAGAAGCAGCTTCCCCTGTTCCAGCCACTGCTCTGCTTTCTCTAAGGCCAGAAATGAACAAGGGGACTGAGGCTGGGAGAGGAGCTGCAGAGCAATGCAAGGCATGTCAATGTCAGCTAACAGGGCCCTAGAGAAATAGCTATGGACTTGCAAAACAGCTTCTTTCCCATTCTCCCCCTGAAAGAACCCCAGTTGGTCCAGCTTCTCTACTTAGTAAAAGGTCACCAGCCTTCATAACCCGGGTAACAAATGGCAGGCTGAAAGAGGGCTTTTCCTCTGGAAAGGGAACCCAGAAGTCAAACCTCATCAATTAGAAACACGTGAGCAGAATTCGAAGAAAGAAAATGGAACAGGACAGGAAGAAATACACTAAAGTGCCAATAGTGTTTAATCTCAGCATTTCTGCTATTTTCCAAATGGTCTGCATTTTCCACCATGAACATGTAATACTTTTATTGTTAAAAAACATAAAGTTCATTTTGATCTTTGAAAAAATAATGCAAGCACCAAAAAAATGGGTAAGTTAGATACAAGCACCGGAAAAAGAAAAATGATTAGAGAAGCAGCTAAAAATAAGGGTGGACCAAGTCTGAAACAATTTCACCACAAATTACTATTTTCCAGTGTCCTATACATTAGTCTGCATTGTCTGTGACCCCTGTCCCCTGGCTCAGCTTCTTATGCAGAGGGACACCAGACAGTTCCTGGCTTCCAACGTCTAATTTGAAACAAGGCTGGGAGTCAGAAAGTGGACGTGTACACCGGCTGGGAATCAGAGCTAACTACTTTCTTCAGGGCCTACAGGCCCTCGGATTCTAGGACAGAGATTACTCTGATACATTTGTCAACATGTGGACCTAAAAGGCAAACTCAGCTTAATGTTCATTTAAGAGACCATATTCTCATAGCTGAACCTCAGAAGCCAGATGCTTACAAGGAGTACCACGTTATTCCTGTTAGTTAGCGAGCATATGTTTTGGTAAAACGATTGTCTGGCCTTGCTACCGAAGAAGGAATACAGAGAAGTGCATGGGTGGTGACAGATAGAATTCTCCTCTTTATAAATGTATGACTACCTAAGGGCAAAGAGAAAAAAATGGAGAAGGTCCTAAACTAGATATCCAGCTGTTGGCCACTAATTAATTAGCTCTGAGACATCTAAGAATTTTGGTTTCTTCATTTCTAAAATAAGGAAATCAAAACATTATTTTTTAGATCTCTTATGCTTCAAAAATTGATATTACATCTCATGTGATATTAAAATTACAAGGGCCTCTTGGCAAACTCAGAATTGAAAAAACTGATACAGTGGACAGTCTGCTTTCTGGTACTGGAAAGACACAACTTACCTCCTGGGCCAGGGTCCCCAGACTATGCAGCAATGTTTTTGTGGCTTCAGCCAGCTCCTTGCCCGGGAGGGGAGATGTAGAGTTTAGTTCTTTCTGTAATGAGAGAGAAAACTTTGTTTCTGAGCCCAAATGTAAACCTGAACTCTCTATTGGAAATAAACAAGTGAATTAAAACTGTTCATAATCTTGAGTTTAACAAACAAGAAACAGATTCCTAACCAAAACTAAAGATACTACAATTATTTCTAACTGTAAGTTTACATTTTGTTTTTTAAAAACTCATTCTTTGATTAATGGTTTTAAATGATGTAGGAATATTTTACTTAAAACTAGTTCATACGCAATAGATAAAAAGGATCTCATGTGGGCTGTGGGGATGTGTCCAATACAACTCTGCAAATTTCCAAATCTGTCTGAGTCTGCAAGATGGGTAATATGGGAATGGCTTTGAGAAACAAGTTAATGATGGCTCAAAGAAAGGAGGAAAATATCAAGTTTAAAGCTGTCAAAAGTAGGGAAAGATGGAATTCTGTCACTTTTCTAACACTGGAAATTTAATGTACAACACTTATTTTTATGTATAGTTTTAGTCAAATCTTTGTATGTATCAATTCATATATTTAATTCATATATTTAATTTAGTTATATGTCACCTAACTGCACAGCAGATATAAGACAATAATTCATTAGAACAGGGAAAGATAAATCAGGGTAGAAAGCATAAGCTAAAGAAAAAAGAGAACAGTAATTTACAGACTATGAAGTCAGAATTGCTATAGCTGAGGAGCCTCAAGTTGGGTTCTGAGTGTTCAGGCTTCCAAAGAGAAAAAGACATGGGGTCAGTTTCATCACTCTTATTTGTCAAGTAGGAAAAAAGTCTCCAGGGAAAATCTACCTTTCCTGATGTTTCTATGGGTATTGTTTTATTCAATATCATGTCAGACATCTCTGAAATCTAGACAAGGTTGGGCTATTTTGACATTTGTCGCATCAGAGACTGCTGTGAAATTATAATGTAGACAACACAAGAAAATGCCTAGAAGTGGCTGGGACTTTCTCTGAGAAATAGCGGCCTGGGATTTTTTTTTTTTTTTTTCAAGAGAACTCCAAATGCAGAAGAGATTGAGTATCATTCTGATCATTACAATATCCAAGCATAATCCTGAATGGGCATTTCTGAGAAACCCTGCCTAAAGGTTCTATGAAAGAACTTGTCCAGCTGATTCATCTCTTCTGGAATGTATTCTTCATCAGAGTCCCAGTCTTCCCACATTCACAGTCCTTAGAAGGACCCACATGGTCTCCCTTAAACGCTGGACTCAGGTAGGCCTCTGTGATACAACACGCAGATGGTGTTCATGATCTTTCCTTCCATAGAGAGTAACTCACGAGCAACAACAGGTGAGGTGTTTTGTTCCTACTTTCTCTCTTTGGGTTTGCCTTATAACTAAAGGTTAACTAACACACTGGAAGCCGAACTGACAGAGAACTTGCCGTCTGGAAAACTATTACAAACTGAGAGACCTTAATTGAAAGCTATAGGAGGTAAAGTGTTTTTGTGTTTAACATTAGGCCTACAAGATGACAGATGTTCAAGATTGTTTAGCAAAACAAAACAAAACAACAAACCAGGACGAAACCAGAAATGCCAGATTGATGTAAAGTAAATTTAAGTAAAAACTTAAAATGTGGTAGTTAATCCACTTCTTTTATAAAGACTGAATGGAAATAAGATTCTTAGGATTCTTGTGACTCACTCTCCCCCACCACCCTGTGCCCCAATTCTGCAGACATGGGAACCTGAGGTAGCTACAGAACCCTGAGCAAATGACCCAAATTCCCCATCCTTCCATTTTCTCCACGATACAGCAAAATTTAAAATGCTATGCACAGATCACAGAGTTTTTATGAGCACTAAAACTAGAAGATATGTACAAAGCCCCTCGCGCAGTGCCTGGCACATGGTAAGTCCTCACAACTGTCAATAATGCCATCCCCTGCCTTTTTCTTCCCTTACCTGAAAGTTTACTGCCAAAACTGGAGGGCTCTTGTCTACAAACAGGGTTTTCAAGTTCTTAAAAAGACAAACATCCTTTCTCTGTTTCTTGGCAAGGTCTTGAACTTTTTTGCCTATCGGAATGTCCATCCTCTGCTAGGCAGAGAGCTACAGCTATCATCACACAGCACGTCAGCCACATTCCGCCATGCTATTTCTTTTCTATTTTTTTTTTCAGACAGATTCTCACTTTTTCACCCAGGCTGGAGTGCAGTGGTGCAATCTCGGCTCACTGCAACCTCCATCTCCCTGGCTCAAGCAATTCTCCTGCCTCAGCCTTCCAAGTAGCTGAACTACAGGCGCCTGCCACCACGCCCAGCTAATTTTCGTGCTTTTTTTTTTTTTTTGAAAGAAAGAAAGAAAAAGAATAAAGAGGAGGAAAAAGGAAGAGAAAGAGAGAGAGAGAATGGGAGTATTGCTTTCTTGCCCAGGCTAGAATGCAGTTTAGTAATGGGTATTGAAAACCTCTTTTATACCAATAATTATACTTGATGTAAACAGGGAGGAACAGCCAACCAATATTTCATTTAAACCTATGAAATGCTATGCGATTACTGAGTAGTGATTTACTTCCAATTATGTAGTCACTTATGGAATAGGTGTGAGGTGGTAATGTATGTTTTATGTATTTGAAGTGGAGAGTTCTATAAATGTTTATTAAGTTTACTTGTTCCGGGTCTGAGTTCAAGTCCTGGATGTCCTTGTTAATTTTCTGTCTCGTTGATCTATAAAATCGTTAGCTCTTCTTGTTACATTGATCCTTACATCATCCAAAAGAACTGACTTTATTTCAAGAAAATATTAACTAAAAATGGTACCAGCTGCACTGAATATGACCAAAATCATGGCAGAGTTGTGAATGACCAGGACTCACCAACACAGTGAGATCTGGGGAGCTACTGTATCAGAACCACCTGTGGTGCTTGTTAAATATGCAGATTCAGGCCCAGCGCAGTGACTGATGCCTGTAATCCCAGCACTTTAGGAGGCTGAATCAGGTGAATCACCTGAGGTCAGGCAAGACTAGCCTGGCCAACATGGCAAAACCCCCTCTCTACTAAAAATACAGAAATTACCCAGGTGTGGTGGCACATGCTTGTAATCTCAGTTACTAGGGAGGCTGAGGCAGAAAAATTGCTTGAACCTGGGAGGTGAAGTCTGCAATGAGCCAAGATTGTGCCAATGCACTCCAGCCTGGGCAACAGGTGAGACTAGGTCTCAGGGAAAAAAACAACAAAACAAAACGCAGATTCTCAGCCACCTGAGACCTACTGAATGAGAAGTTTAAGAGTGTGATACCCTCAGCAGATTCTTTTACACACTGATGTTTGAGAACCAGCACTATGTTCACAAAGCCTCCCTTCCCAGTATGCTTTGCGCCACTGTTTTTGGTGGTGCATTCCATGTCTGGTCCACATCCTCCTATCTGCTTCAGACTCTGAAGCAGTGAAGAGGCCACTCAGTTCACCTGGCTTTGAGTAGGATCCAAGATGGTGCCAAACACATGGGGAGCCAGGTTTGTCACAGCAATTAGGTACAGCAGTCACCAAGTGCAGATGTTTCTAAAAACCTGACCCAACGTTCACCCATTATCACCATGACCAGTCGTCTGTCCCCTGAAGGATACAAATCAGTGAATGGGTCTGTTGTTTTTATAATATGTCTTCTCCATCTGAATAAATTTACATCTTCATGGGCAACAGTTTTTCCTTTAGGATTTTTAGTTTAAATGTCTTAACTCTGCAGCAAGCTTATTCTTGTTGTTTTAAAAGCTCCACACTTCAGCAAAACTCCAGGCACACAGCTGAGCCAACAGCATGACGGTTTAACCCAGGAATGCAGTTGACCACAGATGTAAACATAGGTCCATGTTAAATTTGCTGTGGCCAACAGACCTTTACATTAGCAGACACCAATTCGATGCCGTATCTTATGAAATGACCTCTTATCACTAGTCTGTCCTTTGGGTTTGTTTGCTTGTTTAATTTGACTGTTTTTGGATTTGGTCTCTAGCAGAAACATTGGCTGAACCCATCCATAAGCAGTAAGGTAGAACAGCCAATGCCATTGTTAGAATCCTTTTTAAACTAGTTCCTTATTTGAGATTAAGTGCTCTGTATTCACCAACAATATTGGAAACCTGTAGTCGATACAAACAAATTTCTATTTTCAAAAGAATACTGGCTGGAGTTACACAGCAAGCGTGGGTCGACATCACAGGGTTAGCAAAACACACATGATGCAAATTCCGCATCAAGTTTAAGGCCTGGATTAGTCCAGATATTCTGCTTATGACTTAATTTTACTTTTCTGTGCATCCAAACATCCCATAACCTGAAAAAATAAGCCAAAGACTAGAAGCATGGGTTTTTAAAAGTTCAGTATAAAAATAGAATACTATGGCTAAAATTAACCAGATGCCACAGGTATCAACATTGATAAATCTCAAAAACATAATCCCCGAATGAAGTGGCAGGCCAATATGCACCCTTACACAATGTGCGCACACTCAGGCCAGTACCAAATATTGTTATTCACAGGATGTAAGTATACATGATATAGAGGATAAAACCATCCAACTGTAAGACAGGAGTTATCTCTGAAAAAAGAGCTAGGGAAACAGAGGCGGCATCAGCTGTACCTGTAATGTTTTATTTCTTAAAAGGAACCAGAAGTCAGCATGGCAAAATGATGGATGATGGTACAGCAGTGTTCTTTTTTTTTTTTTTTTTTTGAGACAGGATCTCACTCTGTCACTGGAGTGCAGTGGTGCGATCTCGGCTCACTGCAACCTCTGCCTCTAGGGTTCAAGCAGTTCTTCTGCCTCTCCCAAATAGCTGGAATTACAGACGCACACCACCATGCCTGGCTAGTTTTGGATTTTCAGTAGAGATGGGGGATTTCACCATGTTGGCCAGGCTGGTCTCCAACTCCTGATCTCAAGTGATCCACCCACCTTGGACTCCCAAAGTGCTGGGACTGCAGGCGTGGGCCACTACACCCAGCCAGGAGTGTTCTTTCTGTTATTCTCTGTACCTATTTTCACGTTGAAACTATTCCATAACTTTCTTTTTAATTCAGTGAAAAGATAAAAGAGGAAGGACAGTTGGGCAGGAACAAAGGAAGGGTAAAGAATCTATGTTGGCCTGAGCACATATAAGATCTAACAGACAGATAACGTCCATGAATAAAATTAACCCCAGAAAAGAATTCATGCCTTGAAGCTAGATCACAAAATATGGTCCAAGAATCATGTGTCTACACCAACTATTAACTGTGCTCTTCTGCTCGTGCTTACTTGACGAAGGCAGACAAAGCTTGCCAAATCCTATTTCCAAGAGCTTCAGTAAACAATTCACAGCTTGGAATTCCTACGATTATTTTTCTAACCAAAAACATTCTCTTGGCTATGATCTCATATAGGTCTCCACTGCACACAGGAGGCAAGCGACTTTCTTATATGAAGTAAAGGAAATAGGAAAAAGAAAAAAAATACAACCTTTAGTGAGGGACTAAGCTTTCTGAGTTAAGCTAACAGGAATTCATGTATGAGTCAATATTTTTAGGTCATAACTTAATACTGTAATGTCATTAGAGGAAGAATGCGCAAATGCTTACTGTGTTACTCAAGAGCTCCTACCCACTTCTGCAAAATGTGTTAATCAAAACATACAACGTTTCCTAAAAGCATGACATTCTGCAACACTGGCCCCAGAAAGACAAAGGTTGTTGTGCCACATTCTTTCAGGGTCTAAGAGATGGAGATGGCTTTATTATATTCTTTCCATCCTCATGAGCTTATGACTTAAGTCAAGAAGGGCTGAAAAAAAACTTTAAAGGCTGTAAGCTTTGGCTTTAATCTTTGAGATGGTGTCTTATTTCATCTCAGTATATCTAGCACAGTTCTGGGCATGTAACAATTAGCCACCCAGTAAGTGTTTCTAGAAGAAAAACGAAAAGGAAGGGAGAAGCGCATGCATAGGATGAGAGATGGACTAATGTGAGTTCCGCTCCAAAGGTCATTCACGTTCACAGAAATGCTGTTTTGCATTCACCTCATCAAGTCACTCAGTCTGTGGAGCCTTTAATGGCTTCCCTTGCTCTGAGAATGAGGCCCTATATCCTCACATGGCTCATGAAGACAGACCTGCCTCAGCCGACCTTTGCCCACCTCTGCAGCGTCATATCTTATTGTTCCTTCTCCCATCAAACTCCCCACAGCTATATCTGCTCCATGCTGAACTATCTCCATCAGATACAGTTCCCCTAAATGCCACCTTCTCTTCCCTCTCCTCTCTGGACCAATGCACATACTATGTCCTCTACCTGGAACATTCTACTCCCTGTTCTTTACCTGGCTGACATCCATTCTTTAGGTCCTTCCTTAGAGGATGCTTCTTTCCTGACTGGAAAGACAGCGGTAGGAGGCCCCATCAGGGCCTGCATCGCACCCCGCAGAGCGTCTCCTGCTCTACACAGCAGCTGCTCCTTTCCTGGTCTGTCCCACCCATTCCCCAACCAGGACAGAAACAGAGAGGGCTGGACCTTGCACATGACTGCCTCCCTGGCCCAGAGCATGGCACTGATTAGGGCTCAATAAATGTTTACTAAATGAATGAATGTGTTTGTTAATCCATTATCACTACATAAAATAAAGACTAGAAGATAACGTGCATTACTAGTGCATTACTAGTGACTAGGAGTCACAGCTAAACAGAAGTAGAAAAGGCATCTGTGCAATTAAAATGCAACTGAAAATATTTTCAATTACTAAAAACCTCATCTACATCAAATTTTTCAGGAATTCTATGACTAAATAAAACGAGATGTGGGTATACATATATTGGAATGGTATTTTCAACACAATACATGATTTTCTTTTCCTCCTGGGAATGCATGTTGCAATGTGTTCACTGAAACACTTCAAATGTCTCTTAAATATCTTCATAAAGTAGACATAAATCTCTACTTCACTTTACCCATATGCAAAATTCAACTCAGGCTGGAATTAGTATGTTTTAGTTCAAACCGAAAACAAGTAAACCACAAATAAAAGACTATCACCACCCAGAAGTAATCACTAACTCTTTCCAATGATTTATTTGACAGTAAAGATTTCTTCTGGGAAACATTTTAATATCTTTTATTGAAGTAGGAAATTATAAAACTAAATTTCTAAGGAACGTTCTAATCTTTTAAAAAGTAATTCAACAATTATTAGCTTTTAAATTAGACGTGTTTAATGCATTCCACCACTTTACTTTTTGCTGTTTCTAAATATAGTTAAATACATCTACTACCACATAATTCAGGGGAAAGAAATTAAACCTGTATCTTAGGTATGGCAATAATTTTCAAGGAAGAAACAGTATAGTTAAGGTGAAACTATCTGTACAGATGGAGTTGAGTAGTCGTATTAACACACTGCCATATCTACCAGCTAGTGTTCTTTTCCCGTTAAGAATTAGGTGAACAGAGAGTCTGAAGCATAAATCTACACAGTGTGTCATTCCACTGAATACCAAACCATGAGGACTGCGGCTGCTTGCTGGGAGAAAGCAAGTAAACCGGTGGGCAGTAAAATCACACAAAGCCAAACAAAATCCGATACTTTCTAACAAAAGTCTGGGTTCCAGACAGGAAAACACAAAGACCAAGTGTTCTCTCCTGCAAAAACCCACACAGACACTTTAAGGACAGCATGAAACAAGTTGCAGAATCTTGCCCTAAAAAGCCATGAGGCAGAAGATAACAAGCCCCATCTGTATTCTGGGTCCTTGTAAGCTAAATAAAGATCCCTCAAGACAAGCATGACTTTGTTCACTCCTTATCCATCTGCTCCTTCTATCTATAGACAGCCCAGCTGTGAGATGACTTGTCCGCTGGGAGCCTCGGGGCACCCTCACGTTACCTTCTTTCTCTCATGAACCAAGTTCCACCTTGGTGGGAATGTGCTGGGCGCACTGGAAGACATGTGAACAGTTTCTGTGAAACCACTGGCTCCACAAAAATAACTTCCTTTTGTCTCCACGCTATTGAGGCGGAGATAAATCTGCACGCCTGGCCTTCCAACCTCAAGGATCAGACACCATTTTCACATCACTGAGGAAATGGTGAGCCAGGGATAGAGCCCATTCAACTCATTTAATCCCACATTCCTCCCACTACAGTCCACAGTGTCTGTGTTGGCAAAGGCTGCTGTCAGGGAGCTAGTGGAGAGGTCATCAGTGGAATTGGGACGAGGGGACACTCTCACTCTGCAGACCCAGACCCTACAAAGAATTCCTCAAAGTCCCAGTCTCAGCCTTAAGGCTGGTTCTCAATGCCCACTAGAATGAAAGCTCCAAATGCATCACATCTGTCTTGTTCGCGGTTGAACTTCAGTGCCTAGAACAGTGCTGGTATAAAGCAGACATACAATAAACATTTGATGAATTTTCTTTTATGAATGTCTCATACCTTGTTCAGAGATGCTCTGCTCGCAAAGTCATCTCTGTATAGCTTGTACATTAAAAACCCTAATAGGTAATGCTTATCATGCTTTAGAGTCACTTTCAGAATATGTGCAAGAAAAAGCAGAGAGCTGCAGAAGAGGGGTCAATAAAAGCCAAGGGCACTGTGGGAACACTTCAAATACATGATCAATTATTCCTTCCAATCAAGAGAGCTGTGGCAGGCTGAATGCCGCCCTTCACCCCAAGATGTCCACACCCCAATCCTGGAGTCTGTGAATATGCACATTTCATGGCAAATGCACTGTGTAGACGTAAGTAAAGTTATGAACCTAGATTATCCTGGATTATGTGAATAGGCCCAAACTAATCACCTGAGCCCTTAAAAGTGAAGAACTTTCTCTGACTAGAGACAGAGAGATGTGACAGAAGGAGGCAACAGAGATTTAAAGTGTGAGAGATACTCAACCTACTTGCAGGAGAGAGGCCACACGAAAAGCATAAGAAGGAATGATGGCAAGATGCTGGAGAGGATGTGGAGAAACAGAAACACTTTCACAGCATTGGTGGGAGTGTAAATTAGTGCAACCACTGTGGAAGACAGTGTGGCGATTCCTCAAGGATCTAGAACTAGAAATACCATTTGACCCAGCAATCCCCTTACTGGGTATACACCCAAAGGATTATAAGTCATTCTATTATAAAGACACATGTACATATATGTTTACTGCAGCACTGTTCATAATAGCAAAGACTTGGAACCAACCCAAATGCCCATCAATGATAGACTGGATAAAGAAAATGCAATACACATACACCATGGAATACTATGCAGCCATAAAAAACAATGAATTCATGTCCTTTGCAGGTACATGGATGAAGCCGGAAACCATCATTCTCAGCAAACTAATATAAGAACAGAAAACCAAACATCACATGTTCTCATTCATAAGTGGGAGTTAAACAATGAGAACACATGGACACAGGGAGGGGAACATCACACACCAGGGCCTGTGGGGGGATGGGGGCTAGGGGGAATAGCATTAGGAGAAATACCTAATGTACACGAGGGGGCAGAAGCAGAGGGGCAGGATGCAGCAAACCACCATGGTACGTGTATATCTATGTATCAAACATGCACGTCCTGCACATGTACCCCAGAACTTAAAATATAACAGTAATAATAAAAAGAAGGAATGATGGCAACCTTTAGGAACAAAGACCAGCCCCTGCTGACAGCCAGCAAGGAAACTTCAGTCCTACAACTGCAAGGAACTGAATTCAGCTGATATCCTGGATGAGCTCCAAGGCAGATTCATCTTCAGAGCCCACCAAAAAGAACCCCCCCCAAAAAGACACACAGCCCACACAAACACCTCAATATCAGCCCTGTGAGACTTTAAGAGTAGACCTAGGTAAGCTCTATTGTATCCAGACTTCTGGCCTTATGAAATAATAAATTTATGTGGTTTTAAACTGCTAAGTATATGGTGACTCGTTATAGTAGCAATAAAAACGCCAATACAATCAGCGAGGACCTTGACAACAGAAGCAAATCAATCTCTCTGGCCAAAATTTGCTGGTCCACTATGATGGCTCCTTCCTACAGTCCAAAACAGATCGGAGGTTTCTGTGAGACAGGAGAGTGGCCCTGTGCTCGCTCCAAGGGAAAGTTAGGAAAAGTTCATCTGCCCAGCACACCCTATAGCCAAATGCACCTTGCTGAGCTGCAAGACAAGAGAAGCCCCTGCCAGGTGGCCCTGAGCTCCTCCTAGAAGTTGTTATCTCAACAGTACAAATACAATGAGCATTCCCTAACAAGTCTCCCTCATGACTAAGTGCATTTATCCCACAGATAATATTTCATCTATCCACCCACTTTTGCACGCATCAAAAGGCCATCTTTTGAGTTCAGTCCAGCGCCTAGAAAGTATCTGACACTATTAAGCACTCAATAAATATTGCTCAGTGCATAGGTTTTTAAGTAAAAGACAACACCTAATGGAAACTGCTCTTAATCCCAGGGAACTTTAAAAACACAACAGCATTCTGACATCCAGTATTAATTTTTAAACAAGGCATAGACTAAGGCATAAAAGAGAATCTTTGGGTGAAAGGCCTTGACGGTATCGGAACAAGAATTCAGTCTTTCATTGAAATATTTGCCAGGACCACTTAGCTTGGTCTGAGTTCTAACAGTGATCTACAGAAGAAAACTTGTATTTTTTCATTTTTTTAACTTATTATTTTATTTTATTTATTTATTTACTTTTTTGAGACAGAGTCTCGCTCTGTCGCCAGGGGCCAGACTGGAGTGCAGTGGCACAATCTCAGCTCACTGCAAACCTCCATCTCCCAGGTTCAGGTGATTCTCATGCCTCAGCCTCTTGAGTAGCTGGGTTTACAGGTGTGCACCACCACACCCAGCAGATTTTTGTATTTTTAGTAGAGAGGGGGTTTTGCCATGTTGGCCAGGCTGGTCTTGAACTCCTGTCCTCAAGTGATCCACACCCCTGCCCCCTAAAGTGCTGTGATTACAAGCATGAGCCACTGTGCCTGGCTGAAAACTTCTATCGTGACAGCAATTGTTTTCAAGGACATAATTTCTATTACTTATGTCAATTAAATTATCAACCTGTATTTATTGAGTACCTATTATGTGCCAGGCTGCAGCCAGGCTCTTCGTATGTATAACCAATAATCACAACAAAGAGTCGAACAAATTATACGTTGAAGAGGAGAAAACTGAGGCTTACGGGGACCAAATAATCTATCCAACATCAATGCTGGTAAAATACTCAAATGCAGTATTCAAACCCAGATCCAGCCGGCCCTCCACACTGCCACATTTTCCCCATGTTGCCACAACACTGCTTTCCAGAGATCACCCAGATTCTGAAAGGGGCCCAGGAGAAAGTCACAATACCCTTGGCTGGAAACAGGGAAACACCCACACACAAAAGAAGGAGAAATGTTTCAAAATATGTGTGTCATGCAATTCCACTTTGGGTACAGAAGCACATATTGAAAGAACAGTTTTTCTCCCCGTGATGTTGGGCCTGGCATCTGGCTGCTGCTACTGCTGCAGTTCTTCGTGCCGTTAAGTGCCCATGTGCAATGTCATCACACGTCACATCCACCTACCATCACAAATCTTGAAATTTCAACCAAGCAGCAATAGAAAAAGGCTGCTTAATGCAAATCGAATATCAGTCCCAACACTCCAATTAAGGCCCTGCTTCATTCAATAAGTAAGAGTCACATTTCAAAATGTTTGGAAGTCATTTCATCCCAAAGGCTTCCTCAAATATCATCTTCATACAAAACAGTCCTGATCATTCATTACATTCTAATTTAAGAGCCCCATTTTGAAGACAGATCTCTTGGTAACAGCAGAGGGGCAGGAGCAGAACCCAGATGCTCCACAAACCAAAGAGATGTGCAGAAAGCACCTGGTAGAAGCCAACTTAAACCACAAAATATTCCGCGGAAATTTTTTGGTGGGGAGAAGAGATAAAGATTTATTTCATTGTGGGGAAAAAAAAAAAAGAAGCTAACTTAATCAACACCTGGTCATAGACCAATGGATCCACAAGGGACAACCACAACACAGCAGGAGGGGATGCAGCGTGGCTGACAGTTCTGAAGGTGCATTTCCCTGCACTCCCTCATGCTGCCAATCCTGAGATACTGTCAAGCTGAAACCTGAGCTGTTAATTGTCAGATGATGAGGGCTAACCCCTCATTCTACTTGGAGTGTAATTCAGACATTATGTGAGTAGAGGGATTTTACCGGGTTGTGTACACAGTAAGTGTTTAATGAGTAAACCGAAATGAAATGGAATGAATGGGCACAGCACCAGAATAAATTACTATGTCCTCTAAAAACACCCATTTTTTTCCCCAAAATTTCAATCATTCTAACTGAAAGGGGGAGCATTTCTGTCTTGTAAAGCAGCCCAAAACAGTCCAAGGAAATGGTTTTGTAATAAATTTTTGTGCCATTTATAATAACCTTTCACCCTCTACGTCTCATATCACAAAAAAAGACCAACAGGCTGCAAATGTCTGCAAAAGTCAGCTTCTCTAACTTTTTAAGCCAGTTACTTCGGGTTGTAAAGATCTCCATAGAGAAATATATCTTACTTTAAATTACAACATGGGGCCAGGCACAGTGACTCAAGCCTTTAATTCCCAGCACTCTGAAGGCCAATTTGGGCGGATCACTTGAGCTCAGCAGTTCCAGACCAGCTAGGCAACATGGTAAAACCCCATATCTACTAAAAATAGAAAAGGTAACTGGGCATGGTGGCAGGCGCCTGTAGTCCCAGCTACTCGGGAGGCTGAGGCATGAGAATCGCTTGAGCCCAAGAGGCGAAGGTTGCAATAAGCTGAGATCCCGCCACTTCATTCCAGCCTGGGCAACAGAGTGAGATGGATCTCAGCTCACTGTAACCTCTGCCTCCTGGGCTCATTCAATTCTCCTGCCTCAGCCTCCCAAGTAGCTGGAATTACAGACACCCACCATCATGCCTGATTAATTTTTGTATTTTTGTAGAGATGAGGTTTCACCATGTTGGCCAGGCTGATCTTGAACTCCTGACCTCAGGTGATCCACCCACCTCAGCCTCCCAAAGTTCTGGGATTACAGGTGACATGCCTGGCCAATGCAAGAACTTTTTGATAGGTATGAACCTTGAGGTGTGTTTCTAAGGTCACATTCTAGGGTATAATCTGGGTACAGGGTCCAGAAACTGAATATTCCTAGTTTCCAACTCTCTATAAAGAATTCATGCCCCACAAAGTCCAAGAGTATTACAATTCCATTTTATTATAAAAAGGAACATCTCTTTCCAGATACATCCTTCCTCCAGGGATCTTTCCCTGGTTTTAAGAGTATCTACTGCCAAATCAGAATACTATCTGGTGAGTAGAAAACCAGAATCCTGGATATTAAATGATGATATTTGGAGTAGAGAGAGGAATTTCACCAGAGGTCTCAGAAAACCTAGAGACATAGTTGTTTTGGAACTCTACACAACACTCTAATAACCAAATTGCTCAGGCTCACCCGCATTCTTTGGTTAAGAATGTATGGGAATTCTCATAGACCGCTTCTCTGAACTATTGATTCCGAGGCTGAAAAAACTTTGTCGAAATTTTACTTTGCAGTTTTGTTAGTAATTAAGCTAATTAGTGCAGTCTCATCTAATTCCAGGGCCTCCCAACTGTGACAGCTCACAATGTCATCTTTATGATGGATTTTTAAACATGAATAGATATCCATGTTCCTATCAATGGTTTCAAGACTTTTTTTAAATCTGAAGAACTCTTTATTCTTGCTTAGTATTATAATATTAGTATTATAGTGTTGATGAACTCTTGCTTAGTATTATAATATTAAAAACATGAAAAAGTAGGTCTTCTCTGATTGAAATAAGCACAAAAAAAACATTTGGCTTAAACTCAGCCACACCCAGCTTATTCTTCCCATTCATGCTTTGGGAGATGGCCCGAAAATCTGAAAGAACACTAGGAACACTTAGAATACCACTGAACTAAACAATATCACAAACTCCCAGCCAGCCGTACTTTTCTACAAAAACAAAGTCATGTTGTCCAAGGAAAAACCTCACATTCCGAAAGCCTGAGTGCTTGAAGTTTCTCCCCTGAGCAAGTCTACTCACCAGGATCGGCTTCAGGATGTCCATGTTGGAACGAAGTACTCGCTCTGCGGCAGCCAGCTTCTCCCTTGGCAGGCCACAAAGCTCGGCAGCTTCTTGGTCACCAAGGTGAATCATCTCTTGTAATTTTGACCCATTGCACAGACTGGTCAAATGTAACTGGTAGCCTTGCAAAAATACCTGGAAGCATTTCATGCAAAGAGAGACAAGCACAACAGGATTACAAAGATCGGAAGCTGGGTCCTTGAAGTCTTCTGGAGAACTTCACATCAATACAGCTTTGAAGATCTTAAAACAGGTCCCAGTACAAATAGTCAAGGCATCAGGTCTCTTTACCGAACCTCAGAATGTATCAAAGCACAAGGCACATTGACAGGACATTGAGAACGTGCAGGTTGCATTAACTCAATGTCTCCCACACACTTGTCCCTCTTGCAAAAAAAAAAAAAAAAAAAAAATCCAGAGTCCAGCTCGTTTTCTCAAGAGTAGGACACATGATTTGGCAAACAGGAATCCAGAATCTGAATTCCTGGAACCAATTTTATTAGAGGAACAACATCCTCACTATTTTGCAATTTATGTTGTCTTTAAGTAGGATTGGGCTAAAATATGGGGGGAAAGCATTTATGCTACTTATCTGTAAGTATCGATATTTAACTAAGACACAGAACTATGTTCTTATAATTTCAGATTTTGGAATTCTCTATTTTACTTGCCTTAGAGCAGAGTGCCAGTAAGCCAGGCTTTCTTACTGATAGTCCAGTTCTAAGTCAGTCTTATCTTTTCTTTATACCAAACCCACTAGAGAGCCTCTTCTTGGTCATATTTTACTTAATTGCATTTCTGGGCTGAAACTATTCTTCTTCATATGTGGTCCAGTGGACCACAAGCTTTGAAAGAAGGGGAGCCTTTCTTTATGGTGCTCACTTTGCATTCACAGTGTTGAAACATGACAGCCAGTATTTGCTGAATGAATGAATGATGCAGGCTCTTTAGTAAACCATTACTAACTGCCCTGTTAGTTTAAACTGCTGCAGGTTGACACGCTTGTAGAACAACCTAAGGTGAGTGATGGACCAAAAACCTCTCAAAACCCATGCAGCTTTTGAAATATTGCGGAGCATTTGGCTGACCACGATTCCCATTAAGTTTTCACGGACTGCCATAGATACTCAAGCACATTTCAGTTCTACTCCTTCCTTTAGTCCTTGCTGCGAGGCTGTCGACGTACAGTTAGTGTCTGTGTTTAAGAATACTGACAACAGGCCAGGTGCAGTGGCTCATGCCTGTAATCCCAACACTTTGGTAGGCCAACGGGGGCAAATCACCTGAGGTCAGGAGTTCAAGACCCGCCTGGCCAACCAACATGATGAAACCCCATCTCTACCAAAAATACGAAAATTAGCCGGGTGTGGTGGCACATGCCTGTAATCCCAGCTACTCAGGAAGCTGAGGCGGGAGAACCACTTGAACCCAGGAAGCAGAGGTTAAGGTGAGCCAAGATTGTGCCACTGCATTCCAGCCTGGGTGATGGAGTGAGATTCCTTCTCAAAATTAAAAAAAAAACTAGTGACAACAGAGGGCCTTTGTTGAAGTCATCTTCTGCCTCTGCTCAATCATGCTTTGTTCCCTTCCCTTTCCTTACACAAGTATTGATCCCAAGGCTTTTTCAATAAATTTCTTGTATGCTCAAAAAATAAAAAAAGAATACTGACAACACAGAAACTCTAATTACCATCCAAGGACCACCTCCAGGCTTAGGATGCCCCTTATTTTAAACTGATTAGATGTAACAGATATGAAATTGGCAGGGGGCAATGGAAATTATGCTAAATGCAACTATTTTCAAAAGCCTGCTGCCCTTGGCCCATCTCCCAACCACATAACTGGTAAACACAAGGCATATTTTCCTAGTTTCAGAAGGGCAAGCAGTAAGCACATTTTTCTAATTTTGAAAATTCTAGATCATGTGAAGCAAAAAGCTTATTTTCAAGCATAAACATTTCTACTACTTCTGCTTATTGTAAAGACAAGCTAGTATGCAGACATGAGACAGGGGAGGAAGCAGTTCCCCTTTCTGCCACAGAATAAACTCAAAAAGTGTCTCTGAAAAATCAATAACCATGCAATCTGGGTCTGCTACCCACTGCACAAGAGCTGTCTAATAATGATGCCAGAGAAAGTTTTCTATGGATTTGAAGTTAAAATTCAACATAATCACTATTATTTCCTAATTTTATAAAATTAAGTTAAAATTCAACATAATCACTATTATTTCCTAATTTTATAAAATTATTTTTTCTTTCTTTCTTTTTTTTTGAGAAGGAGTCTCACTCTGTTGCCTAGGCTTGAGCGCAGTGGCACAATCTTGGCTTACTGCAACCTCCACCTCCCAGGTTCAAATGATTCTCACTGCAACCTCCACCTCCCAGGTTCAAATGATTCTCCTGTCTTAGCCTCATGAGTAGCTGGGATTACAGGTGCCCACCACCACAACCAGCTAATTTTTATATTTTTAGTAGAGACGGGGTTTCACCATGTTGGCCAGGGTATCTGGACTCCTAACCTCAGGTGGTCTACCCGCCTTGGCCTCACAAAGTGCTGGGATTATTATAGATGTGAGCCACTGCGTTCGGCCCTGAGTTTATGAAATTCTTAAAAGTCTCTTAATATACCCTGTCTGAAATCTGTCTTCAATTTTATAGACAGAGCACCTCCACATCAATAATCCTCAACCATGGCTACTGTCTCAGAACTGTGAATATTTTTTAAGTCTAACTCAAAATGTATCCCTTGTAGGAGGAAGTCGTCACAAATGCCAAGTGACAAGCCAGAAATCAATTTTATTTCAACCAACTGGCCCATGACACCGGGTTGCATATTCTACTCCGGGATAGTTTGGCAATTCCTGCCTGAATAGGGAAGTAAAATTAGATGAAGTTGAATTTGAACTACCTCTCTCCCCTTCACCACCATTACGAGGACAGGGGTCTAGTCATTTCTTTCCAGTAGCTGAACAATGTAATTGCCATCAGCCCCACTGAGGAAGCTGGAGGCAACAGCTTACCTTGTGGAGAGTGACATCAGCCCTCAGCATCTTGTCCACAGTAGACCTCGGGAGAGAGAGGTTGTGATACAGGAACTCAGAGAAGGTTTCATTGTCCACCAGGAAATCCTGAAGCTTTAAGTCTATCGAGAAATAGTGTTTTATTTTTATTTAGTAAGCAATTTATAAAAAAAATGGGCACAATGAGGCAGTGGAGAAATGTATCAGAATATTGATGATCGGAAGTCTCCTGGCTAAGCACACATGGGAATGAGATAGGGGAGCATTGCCGTATCAGGCGAGGCGTAAGATAATGAAAATATTGCTTTCTGGTAACACGTTGAGCCACATCCAGCATGTGCTCCTCAATTCAGTGCGATGGTGGTGTTAACACACACAAACACAAACACAGCCTTTTCTTGCTCTTCAAAAAAGAAATCAAACCTTTGAAATGAGCTCACCCACCCCGCCTGAGCTTTGTGACACTAGTCCATTCCGGCTTCCTCAGCACCAACTCACAGAGCTAAAACTGGAGAGATTTAAAGCCTTGTTCCCACAAGCTGCAGGGACTGAAGCTCCTATTTAATGCAAAGCAAGCAATGGTTCTCAAACTTAAGTATGCACCAGAATCACCTGGAGGGCTTGTTAAAATGCTGCCTGCTGGTCCCTACCCCCAGAATTTCTGATATAACGGGGCTGGGATGGGACTGGAGAATAACTTCCAGGTGATGCTGATGCTGGGACCTGGAACACGTTTTGACAAACACTGGCAGAGTGCATTATGCATCTCAAAGTGCTTTCACAGACATGGTCTCATTTTAATTCCAAACATAAACATGTGGCCAGGCATGGGGGCTCATGCCTGTAATCCCAGTACTTTGGGAGGCTGAGGTGGGCAGATCACCTGAGGTCAGGAGTTCGAGACCAGCCTGACCAACTCGAAGAAACCCTTGTCTCTAATAAAAATACAAAATTAGCCAGGTGTGGTGGCACATGCCTGTAATCCCTGCTGCTCGGGAGGCTGAGGCAGGAGAATCGCTTGAACCCTGGAGGCGGATGTTGTGGTGAACCAAGATCACCCCTTTGCACTCCAGACTGGGCAAGAAGAGCGAAACTCCATCTCAAAACAAACAAACAAACAATCAACAACAAAAACGTGTGATACAAAGCCCTAAAACCCAGGTCCGCCAGGTTTTAGGAAAACACATAAACATATATTTAAACCATCAGTCCTATTAAATTATTTGATTGCTAAAGGGTTTCATACAGAATCTCTCTAAATAATAGGACCTCTGGGTACATTTAGAAAAGGCTTCAATCCAGTGCAGCAAAACAGAAAAAGCACCGCTAAGAATCCAGAATGTTAGTCCCTAGAGTTGGAGGCTGTGTCTGGTGGTGTCACTGCGTACTTCATATCATCTTTCTGAACCTCAGTTTCTTGATCTCCAAAATGAGAGGTTTCTGAGCAGATGCTAGGTAGGAGCCCTCTGACTCTAAAACAGTATGGTTCTCCCTGACTCATTTCATTTGACTGTCTACCTCTTCTTCCAACCCACTCTCCTAACAGCCAAACTTCTTTGTAATAAAGATAAAACCAGCTCATCAGGACCACATGAACTGAGTCCCCAGGGCCAGGCGCTAACCAACCTCTAGAGGGCAAACGTTGCAAACTCAAATCATTTATCAGAAGAGAAACAGGTGTGATCTGAAAATGGGGCTACAGTGCGAGGCTTAATGAGGACAGGAGTTAATCCACAGAGCTAAAAGGGTCACATGTGGAGATAAAGTAGCAGGAGGGCCTGACAGCCCAGCCAGTCTCTCATCAATGCTGCACGATCCAGGTGTATTCTGCTTTAGACAAACTTCAGTAATATTGAGTTACATAGAATAAAGTGAGCAAGATTCATATCGCTAGAGAAATGATTCTCTGCTACCCTTCTATGGCTAGCTCCTAGTTACTCCTCATGACAGCCAGTAGCTGTTCCAAGGCCCAGTTAGTGTCCCTCAGAATCGGTGCTCCTGCAAATGGCTACCTACCTGATGCTTCCCATCGCATATGACTTCTACACTGTTACCATCAGGGTCTCTAATGCAGTTGTCAAACCTCAGGGCACCTAAGCTTCATTTACGGAGCACGTTAAAATGCAGTTTCTTGGACCCAGTCCCTAGAGATTCTGAAATAGTGGGTCTAAAATGCAGAATGCAGAGCCTACAAATCTACATTTGAATAAGCATCTCTTGTACTTCTTTTTGTTTTGTTTTGTTTTTTTGAGACAGTCTCGCTCTGTCACCCAGGCGGAGTGCAGTGGCTCGATCTCAGCTCATTGCAACCTCCAACTCCCGGGTTCAAGCAATTCTCTCACCTCAGCCTTCTGAGTAGCTGGGATTACAGGCACCCACCACCACACCTAGTTATTTTTTTTTGTATTTTTAGTAGAGGGGTTTCACCATGTTGGTCAGACTGGTCTCGAACTCCTGACCTCATGATCCACCCACCTCGGCCTCCCAAAGTGCTGGGATTGCAGGCGTGAGCCACCGCGCCTGGCTGCATCCCTTGTACTTCCAATGTTGGGGGAAGGAGGTGTGGAACCATAGTTTAAGGAACATTGTTTTACTTACATGCTGTCTCCACCAGACTATGCCTACAGGATAGGGAATATGTGTTCTTAGTACCACCAATGCCCAGATCAGGCCTGGCACAGAATTACTGCCCAATGAAGGGTAGCTGAATACCAAATACTAGGAGATGGAATTAGGAATGAGAAGATTCCAAAAGAATCTTCTAAGCACCATCCTAGATTTCCTTTTAGCTGATCAGGTCCAGGAAGAATCCAAGGGATGTCAGGACCATCCCCAGGCCACACCCCAGGAGTGAACAGGACTGCTAACCACTAGAACTGCCTTCCCATGAACAGAAAGTGACATCTGGGGTCACTTTCTGTTCTTGGGAGAAACAGGAAGGAAGGTGGGTAAGCTGGTGGCTTTAGCTGAGGACTAGTGTAAAAAGGTAGACACTGATTATTGTACAACGGTGGGAAAAGCACCACCTGGGAGTCTGAACCTGAGTTCTATATCCATTTATTTGTCAGATCATTTCATGTAGTTGTACCTCTACTGCCTTACCTATAAAATGAAGGGTCAAAAAGGCCTCTGTGAAACCTCAACAGAGACAGAATACACCTATTAGCTAACCTCACTGACCAGGTGGGCCACAGATTCCGCCTGAGCAGAGTCAGAGCAATATATCACATTGCACCAGGGAACTTCAAAACAGCTCCCTCCTTCCCAAGCATGGCGGCAGATGTGTGGGGTGGGTGACCCAGGCCACCCCTGCAATGGGCCTAGGTCATCCAGCAACACTCTCCAGACCAATGAGTGTGCTCAGCATGTTTATAAGACTATTCTGTTATGTCAACAGGCTCTGAAGATGAGAACATCTGGATGTGATTAAGCTCCAACCTCCTATCGGCGAATGCCCCAGATGAGACACAAGAAGAACCCAGAGGCTGATTAAACAGTCAACAGCCCTTGGCTGTGCACGTGCATAATGTGGTAGGTTGGCTGGGTGGGGAAGCAGCAGGGAGGGCCAAAGATCCTTGGCTACAAAGAACTTGCAGCCTGATCAGGTGGATATCCACCCATGTGGGCTTAGATTAGACTCACACACTAGCACCAACCGGTGTGAAAACAGGAAGGCAACGTGGTGTAGCACACTGATTCTCAAACATGACTGCCCGTTAGACTCAGCTGGGGGCTTCACAAAAATCCCAAAGCCCAGGCCACACCATGGAGCAACTAATGAGAACTGCTAGGGTGAGACCCAGGCAACAGAATTTAATAAAACTTGGCTGGGCTTGGTGGCTCATGCCTGTAATTCCAGCACTTTTGGAGTGAGGTGGGAGGATCACGTGAGGTCAGGAGTTTGAGATCAGCGTGGCCAACATGGTGAAACCCTGCCTCTACTAAAAATATCAAAATGAGCTGAGCATGGTAGTGGGTGCCTATAATCCCAGCTACTTGGGAGGCTGAGGTAGGAGAATCTTGGAGGCGGAGGTTGCACTGAGCCAAGATTGCACCTGGATGCATTCTGGCCTGGGTGACAGAGTGAGACTCTGTCTCAAAAAAAAAAAAAAAAAAGAAAGAAAGAAGAATTTAATAAAACTTCCCAGTGAGTCCAGCCAAGTCTGAGAAACAATGGTGTGGAGAAAACATCAGGGTTTAGGACTAGAAAAACCTAAATTTGATACTGCACTCTACTGTGAAATAGCTGTGTGATTGTGAGAAAGTGACTTTGCCTCCCTGAGCACAATTTTTCTTACCAATGAAGTGAAGGTAATAGTATCCACATTTCAAAGATATGAAGACTAGAGATATTCATCATGGTAGGTGCTCAATATATGATAATAATTTGTGATTACTCAAAAGGGTTTTTTGTTTGTTTGTTTGTTTTTCTGAGACAGAGTCTCCCTCTGTCGCCAGGCATCAGGCTGGAGTACCATGGCACAATCTTGGCTCACTGCAACCTCTGCCTCCCCGGTTCAAGCAATTCTCTTGCCTCAGCCTCCTGAATAGCTGGGACTACAGGCGCACGCCACCAGGCCCAGCTAATTTTTGTGTTTTCAGTAGAGACGGGGTTTCACCATGTTGGCCAGGATGGTCTTGATCTCTTGACCTCGTGATCCGCCCGCCTCGGCCTCCCAAAGTGCTGGGATTGCAGGCTTGAGCCACCGCGCCCGGCCGGAAAAGGTTTTTTCACTCAACTTTGCCACTGTACAACGCCATTTATACGAAAGATGGGGGCACAGTCCCTGCCCTCAAGGAACTTCCAAGCCTGAAGGGAGAGATAAAGAGGCAAATCAATTCAAGAAGGCAGAAGGAAGGTTTATCTGTAAGGGCTTCATGGGGAGAAATCAGACTGGAGCCAAGTTCTAGAAAAGGACAGACTTGAAAATCCCAGGAAGCTGTGGCTGAAGAGGAAGGGGTAAGCCCTCTCATGATGACAATGACCAGGATATTTTGTGGTCATAATGCTATGCACATAGTAGGTTCTCAACAAATGAATGAACAAGCAGATAATTAGAGAGGAGATTTCTAAAAACCTCAGATTTGGGAAGTAGGAAGGCAGGGGGAAAGAAGTGGGTCAGGACAGAGTACAGTGGCTTTATACCTGCTGGTCTCTGTCTTCTCCACTATGTTGCTGGCAGGAAAATGGGTGGAAAGCCAAGAATATCAAGAAAGCCAGATGTCTGAAACATACTTTCTCCTCTTACCCCATCCTCATGATATGGCCTGTGAGTCACCTCCTCCAGGAAGCCTGCCCCTACCTTCCCACCCTCAAGCTGCGTTACGTGGCCAGCCCTTTCTTGTGACTTTTTTTTTTTTTTTTTTTGAGACAGAGACAGAGTTTCACTCTTTCACCTAGGCTGGAGTGAAGTGACCCGATCTTGGCTCACTACAACCTCTACCTCCCCGGGTTCAAGCGATTCTCTGGCCTCAACTTCCTGAGTAGCTGGCATTATAGGGGCCCGCCCCCATGCCCAGGTAATTTTTTTTCTTTCTATGTTTAGTAGAGATGGGGTTTTGCCATGTTAGCCAAGCTGGTCTTGAATTCCTGACCTCAGATGATCCACCAGTCTTGGCCTCCCAAAGAACTAAGATTACAGGTATGAGCCACTGCACCCAGCCTTTTATGACTCTTCGTGCCCAACATCCTATGTTGCCCGCTAGTATCACACAGATGAAGCTGCAGTCACCTGTGTATATATCCTGCTCCCACAAGAACAGAAATTCCTTGAGGGCCAGTAATTCTAAAGCCAGCGGTGCCTGGCACAGAGGAGGCACTCAGTAAATTGGATGAATGAATGAATGAACTAATAAATGAATGAATACAAATCAGTGAATAAATTAATGACCCGATGTGATTGTAATAAATTAATGACCCAATGCAACTGCAACTTGCCAATTGCAGAGAAGTAAATTCACCTTGCAGTGAGTTAGGGAAAGAATGAAGCAGGACATGAACTTGAAACAAACCAAGTGGAGAGGACACAAAAGTTCTACTAAGCCCACTCAGCCACATCAGCCCAGGTCAAGAGGAGAGTCAGGTGAGCAGCAGTTGGGAGCAGAGTGGGGAATGGGACAGAGGATGGCTGAGTTGATTAATTGGTAAAATGGAGATGACAATGGCACCTGTCTCATTGGGCTGAGCTAGGTGTTAAATGAAAAAATGTACCTGCAGACCTAGTATAATGCCTGGCACTGAGGAAGGTGCTTGGTAAAGGATGGCTAATACCATCATCACTTTCAGGAATGACTGATCTGATCAGATTCATGGCTAATTTAACCTTAAAGCATATTCAGAATAGACAGGACACAGAAGTGGTTTTGGCAGCAAAGTTGAGATGTTGACTTTGTGATCTAAGGTATGCACATTTGTATATGTGTGTGCATATGTATGTGTGTATTATGATACATATTAGCCTGACTGAGTTCCTAAGACAAAATTATTGAGTTCTTTCTGCTGATACTATCTATAAAGTAAAGGAAAGGTTGAAGCTGACTGATTTGTCTATTCATAACTTTATAAAAGAATAAATAAATCTAGTATTTTACAGGGAATCAAGAGGAATGATCCTGTCTGCCAGTCACTGCAAGGATAGATGTAGGTGGAAGATGACCTGGAAGAAAGACCAATCATTCCACACAAGACAGGGAATACTTCATGAACAGGACAGTCATTTAGCCATTTAACTTTGGGCACTGAGTTAACGTGGACCTGGATTTTATAATCAGTAAAATGTGTGGGTTGGAGAAGATGATCTCTGAGGTCTTACCTATGAAATTGAAAGGAACACAGGGCAAAACAAAATCAGCACCGGATAGAGCATCAGAGGGTCTGGATTCAAGGTCAGCTCTGCCATTTCCTGACTGTGTAATCATGAAGCTTACTTGCCCCCCTTTTTAAATCTCTCTAAGCCTCAGTTTCCTTGGATATAAAATGGGGCCAATAACATTCACAGATTATTGTGCAAACCGAAGATCAAGAACGTGAAAGTGCTCTTTCAGGGGAAAGAGCTGATTCGGGTAACTGGAAGGTATGACCTCTGTCACAGGATGCGGAGCTGGGCTACTGCTGCCGGCAGAAGAGAGAGTCACTATCCAGCAAAAGATCAAGAGAGTTCTCCCACCACAGTCTTGTCAATACACACCAAAACACTTGATCTGCTGAGCTCAGCCTCCTTGATTTTGCCTGGAGGAGCAAACAGTGACCTACCAATTAGCCTAGAGTTTCGCTGTGCGTACTGTGAAACAGAGCAAAGGAAAGCGAAAAAGAACAAAAGCAGGTGAAATGTGTGTTTGTGGGCCGGGGAAGAAAGGAGGCAGAATCCTCAGCTTCTTGCCACATATCCTCTGGGACTAGCTGAAGAATGCACTTGCACGTGCAGGCGGAGGGCTGCGACACGGGTTGGGGTGAGGTCCTACTTTCCCGGCCATTCGGTGTTCCTTCACTTCTCTGAGCACAGAAGATAGGGAAGGTGGGAGGAGGGAGGAGAGGGAGGAGAGGAGTGGAGGAGCTAGGCGGGGGAGGGAGAAGAAGGGGGAGAGGAGAGGAGGGACGGCAGCTCGCTCGGGCAGGCAGAGGAGGGAAGCCCTTGACTGAGCTGAGCTGAGCCAGACGGGGTTACTCTCGGTCAGTGCCCTCCAGTCCCCGGCTCGGGTTTCAAGATCTCCGTCTTCTCTTTTGCTCAACATGAAAAGGAACCAGAGCAATCAGCTGCTTCAGAAGTGGGTGGAGGAGGCAAATGAAAAAAAAAAGAGAAGTAGGGAAAATCACATCAACATTCCAGGCCCAGATGGTCTTCTTCAATGAACCCCTGGGGTGGGATGGGGGTGGGGGGTCTCCCAGACTGCTAGGAGCTGTCAACTGGGCAGGATCTAGGAGGGGGAGGCAAATTCCAACTCATGGTTTTAATCAGCCTGAGCTTGTCCAGCCTTATAAATAAGACCTTGAAACACTTCTCTGCCATAAAAGGGCTGGTAACAAATACACTCCAGTGTCTTTAGGGTACTTTTTGGTGTTTTGGTTTGTTTTCTTGATGCTCTGCTGTCTTCTTGAAGGACAGATGCTGCCTGCTTCACCAATGGCTGAGTGCTCTCTGTGAAGACCTGGTCGTTTGGTGCTCAGGAGAAGGGCTCTGAGGCAGCATGAAGCAGCTGCCTCCTCCCGTGACTCCTCAGGGCAGGGGAGAGCAGGCTGGGGGTGTGCCGTGTACACAGCCTAAGGACACCCCTGCTGTTGATCCCGGCCCGCGCTTTCCAACCCAGGAGATGCTTCCTTCTCTACAGAGAAGGCTCACCCAGGGATACCAAGACATACTGGAAAAAACTCAGTTCCAGAATTTTCCAGTTATGTGGCCTTGGGAAAGTCAATTAGGCTCTCTGAGCCTCCATTTTTCTGTACATGGACGTCTAGCTTCCTACATGTGTGGGCTAAGTAATCACTAATGACACTAAGTGTGTTAAGTACTCTGAATGCTGACTCACACATAATCCATGAGAAAATACAAGCTGAAAATTAAACACGTTCAAAATTAATGTGGATAAAGTCACGAATGATCATTTGTAAAGAATTCCCAGGAGAAACCAGGATATTTAGGGTCATGCTCCCTGAACCTTCCGAGGCAGGCATTAGGGAAGCCAGAATCTTCTCTTTCAACCAATGGGAAGACCACAACTTTAGGAAACACATATTCTTTCTAGTATTTTATACATCATATAAACTTGTATTAGTTCAACAAACTTTTATGATGGCTACAGTACCCAAAATGCTCGTGCTGTGCTTCAAAGGAATAATATTTTTCTCAGTGCTCCTTGAAGGCAGGAACCAGCCTATAACAAAAGAAGTGCTGTGTAAAGACTCAGTCCCTGCCCTTGCATTCTAAGAGGAGATGGCCAGAGGGCCGGGTAAGCAGAGGGTGAGCCTCCAACCCTCTCTGCCACTCCAGAATCAGTCAGCACTGAAATCAGGGGTGAAAAGAGACATGACTCATCTTCCCCCAGATTACTCAGGCAATAGCACAGCTGCTATGATTTGAATGTGTCCCCCCTCAAAGTTCATACATTGAAACTTCATCACCAATGTGATAGTATTAAGAGTCAGGGCCTTTAAGGGTGATTAAGTTATGTGAGCAGCGCCCTCACCGATAGCATTAGGGCTCCTTACAGATGGCATTAGGGCCCCTATAAAAGGGCTTGAGTGGCTTCAGTCCCTTCTGCCAGTTGAGGAGATGGTGTTTGTCCCCTCCTAAGGATGCAGCAACAAGGCACCATCTTGGAAGCAGAGAGCAGCCCTCACCAGACACCAAACCTGCCAACACCTTGATTTTGGGATTTCCCAGCCTCCAGAACTGTGAGAAATAAATTTCTGTTGTGTATCAATTACCCAGTCTCAAGAATTCCCTTCTAACAGCACAAAGACAGTAAGACAATACCCATGGACTTACTGGGAAGAGAGAAGGTGGGAGAGGTTACTGGAAGCCCCTAGAATGAGTATTGAAGACCCTGAATGGTAACAAGTCACCCGAGGAGCCAGTGCAGCCCCAGAGGGAAAGGATGACCAGGGCATGGAAGGGCACAGTCTGGCTGGCTTTGAAGCTCAGAAGGAAATGGAAGGTAACGCTATGACGTAACACTGACCCAGATGAATTTTGGACCTGAACAGAAAGAGAAGAAGAAACAAAGAACTGACATCACGAAAAGCAAGAAGACAGCTGAGAAGAAAACTCTGCCTGAAGACCAGAGAGGCAGAAAGATGAGAGAGGATGCCTGGAGGACAAACGGAGTGAAGACAAACAGGAAAGACTTCTTCGAACAGAAGGAGCAGAGAGAAGAAGAAAAGAGAGCTTGAGGCATTCAGTTCTCGAGCAGGTCTCTGACTGAAAAAAGGGACCGGACACTTCAAACACCACACAAAATGGGACTAAGGTCTAAGGAAGAATCTATGTTAACATGCACAATGCATAAATAGTTAAATTTTTTTTCTAACTTTTAAAATTAACAAGATGGATTAAGGGACATGGTAGTGCTTTGTGGGCAGAGAAAAGTGACTCATTTATCAAGCATTAGGCACACTGTCAGTATTGTTTTCCAGAATCTTTAAAAACAGCTTATAAGGGCGGGGTGCAGGGGCTCACACCTGTAATCCCAGCCCTGTAGGAGGTCAAGGAGGGCGGATCAGGAGTTCGAGACCAACTTGGCCAAGATGGGGAAACCCCATCTCTACTAAAAATATAAAAATCAGCCACATGTGATGGCAGGCGCCTGTAATCTCAGCTACTTGGGAGGCTGAGGAAGGAGAATCGCTTGAGCCTGGGAGGTGGAGGTTACAGTGAGCCGAGATCACGCCACTGCACTTCAGCCTGGGCAGTAGCACGGGACTCCATCTCAAAAAACAGCTTATAAGGAAAGGTATTATTATTGTTATTCCCATTTTTCAAATGAGGAAACAGATCTGGAGAATATCTTACTCAGGGTCATAGGACAAACAAGTGGTAAATTTGAACCCAAACAGCTTTGACTGCAAAGCTTTGGTTCTTTCCACTATATCAGCAATTTAATATTTTAAAAATGCTTCATCACGATTTTGGCCTCAAAAGCTGGGGAAGGCACCTATGCTTCCTAATGTTGGAATAAGCAACATGGCAGCATGGTGTGGGGAGAAAATGCTGAGCCTGGGAGTCAGACAGATCCCCATTCAATTTACAGCTTTACTCTGTAACCTTGGGCAAGAGACATTTTCCCTTTGAGCTTCAGTTTCCTCATCAATGAAATAGAGATAATAATACCAATCTGCCCCTAGTAGTGCTGTTTACAGCCTTCAACGTAACAATATATTAGAAACGCAAAATGTCATCATTATCTGGTGCAACTTAGTCTGTTGAACAGTGTCACTCTGAGATTGCTTTTGGTACCTCAACACAACAGTGACCAGAGGACCAGAAATGGGAAAGCTTTCAATGAGAAGCAAACTGGACTCCCAAATTCCCCTTTGCCACCCACAGGCTATATAAACCTTACGTGGGAAAAGCAGGAGACACGCAACACAGTTCTTGATGTTAACAATTCAAAACTTTTCAAGGCAGTCTGATATTTGTGGGGGTACATGCTGTTCTGTAATCGAATGCAATTGTGTTTTCTATTCTTGTCTGAGTAAAGCTGACCTTTGATCTGATTTAGTTCAAGCAATATTTCAACACTGCAGTGGAGCACTGCACCCCACCTCCACCTGCTTACAGTCCATCTGGGGCCAGGCTCTGGCCCCGATGGAAATCAAGAACCTGGGTTCTGGGATGCAGCCTGGCTTTGACAGGTCTGGGAAAACTCATGGCATGTGGAAAGGTTTCAAAATATAAAATTCTAAGGCCTCAAATCAAAACTTTTGACAAGTGCATACATACAGAACGTAAATTGCAATCACCTAAAGATTTCAAAGAATTTCCATTTTGATGACATAATGTTGACATGTGTCACCAGATCGCCCAACAAGATGACACACTGGGGGCCCACAAGGACAGAAAATATAGTCTGAGGCTGCAACCTCAACTGTAGTGGCTGCCTGAATGGGTGAGGGGGTTCGGGCGGAAAATGGGAAGTGGCTGTGAGTCACAGGATGTTCTTTCTAGACGGGCCTTGGGAAACATTCCATCCGTGCCTGAAGCCAGGAAATGGAGGAAATCTGGCCTTTCTTTCGGAAGGCCTCTTGTCTCCTTTCTCATCCCTGCCAGCCCATGCCCCATGTCCTGTGACTTTAAGGAAGCTTCTGGCTACCCAGAGCTGCTCTCTTTAGGATATAAACAACAACAGAGCATGAGAAACTGGAATTCTGGTCCTAGTACTGCCCCTTGCCAGCTGTGCTTCCTTAGGTAAGTTACTTGGCCTCTCTGAACTTCAGCTCCTTCATGTGTGTAGCCCCTACATTTTATGATGATTGTAAAAATGCAGTGAGTAAAGAACAAACCTGGCATCTGTGATGGGCCAGGCACTGTTCTGAGTGCTTCCTCTTATTAGTCCATAATTTGCCACAACAGTCCTGAGAGAGGTACTATCGTTATCCCATTTTGGGGAAACTAAGGCACAGAGATGTTAGGGTATTATCCAAGTTTACACAGCTGATAGGCAGCAAGCCAGGATTTGAACCCAGGCAATCCGGCTGTCAAGTCTGTTCTTTTAACACCAAATTGTACTTCCCAGGGAATATTTACAAGACGTTTGTTTTCTACCCACTTCCCTCAACTCCCTGCCACAGTCAACTATCTTGCCATGTCACCAAAGCGCCCCTGCTCCCTGGAACTCATGTCTTTTTGATTTTCAAAAATCAAAGCAGAATCAAAGGTCCACTCCAATGAGTCCTTATTATTACCAGTAAATCCAACAGCCTTTGGGCATGACCCTTTTTCCCTAAGTAAACATAACCTTTCTGACTAATTTCCAAAAAGTATTTGTCAGAGCCATTATCAGAAAGGCCAAACAGGCTATAATCCCAGCACTTTGGGAGGCTGAGGCACCTGAGTTCAGGAGTTCAAGACTAGCATGGCCAATGTGGCGAAACCCTGTTTCTACTAAAAAATACAAAAATTAGCCAGGTGCGGTGGCGAGCGCCTGTAATCCTAGCTACTCGAGAGGCTGTGGAGGAACCCAGGAGGCAGAGGTTGCTGTGAGCTGAGATCGCACCACTGCACTCACTGCAGCCTGGACAATAGAGTGAGACTCCATCTCAAAAAAATAAAAAATAAAAGGCCAGACAAGCCAGATCCATGCCATGAACATATGAGAAGTGGCAGCTGAGCCACTGACTCCACACAAAAGTCCAGCTGAAGGGAGAGAGAAACTCCAGACCCAAGTCAGGATGGCAGGCTGCTGCCCTGGATCTCTCTGCCAGTCCTGTCCCTTTCTGCCCCTTGACCTCAGCAAGGTGACAGGTCCTCCAAAGAGGTCATCTCCAGCCCAGTGACAAAATGCCCAAATCTGTGTAAGCTTCAGAGAGCTCCACATCCTGAAAAAAAAAGGGCATTTCAGAAGCCTCCAAATCGGGAGCCACAGCAGGCCAGCTGCAGCCCTAGTCCTCACTGGAGGTGACCAAGATAAGGAACTCCAGGTTATGGCAGAGAACCATGAAGGTTGTGCGCTATTCAACTCAAATCAGAACAGTTCTCATGGAGAATGCCATTCACATGGACTGCGGTGTATATGGACCCCCAGAAACATGTGACTTGTCAGCCCTAGGTACAGCTCGAAAGCCATCCCTATCTGTTCTAGCCAAACTCAGCAGGTCTAGAAGATGATCTTTGCAGTCCCACAAAACACTCACTGGGCTTCTGGAGTTACAAGGCACTGGTGCAGCCATAACTTCAGACAGGGCAAGACACCTGCAGAGCTAAGATTTTGACTCAGAAGTTGCTGAGTTCCATGTACAGTGGAGAGAGGCTACCTGGCTTCCAGCCAAACCACAGAATCCACAGCCCTGCCCACACCACTTGGGTCAAACCAGCTAAAAAAAAAGATGGAGAATTTCCGTAGGATGCCCTATAAGTATAGAAATTGTTTCTAGACCAGCATGAGCAGCGGCAAGGCTGAGGGAATAGCTATGGGGGATGCAGCAGTGGACAAGGGCCTCACTAAGTATGGAAACAGGGAACAGAGGGGAGCTGGGGAACTTCTCAGAGGAGATGTGAGGACCCCAGGAGGGCAAGAGACTTCAGCACATGCACTTCCCGACTACAAGCCAAGTAGCAAGTCCCAACCACCACAAGGAGACACCTGCTCAAGAGAGGACTGCGTCCACAGTGCAACCTGGAGTTGAATGAGAGTCTGTAGTCAACATTTCAGGATATGGGAGAGGAGCAGGCCTTGGGACCAAGTGAATGTCTGAGCGGAAATGTTCAGTAGGAAGCAGACTAATGAATCCATTAGGTATCACTAAGCAACACATTTTAAGTAGCTGAAAAGGAAATACACAGTAAAAATAAGACAGCAAAAGGTCACCTTCTCCAGCCCAGCCTTGATTCTCAGCAGCAACAACCCATCAGAAAGGCCTTAGCTTGGGCCAGTCTGCTGCTCACCCCACCCGAAAATGCTAGATTCACCGGAGAGGGGGCACAGTAATGGCAGGTGGCTTGGAGCGGGGAGTGAGGATGACTCCAGGGGAAGGGAGGAAGTTTTGGAAGGGGAGCAGTTCTTCTTGCCCCACCATGCCCTGGCAGGAGCAGATGCAGGTGGGGTCCTGAGGCTGACATAATTTGGTAGGGGGCTCTTTTTAAAAAAAAAAAAAAAAGAATATTTTTTTTTAAATCCTACTTTTGCAAACTTTACAAAAACATACCAGTGTGTAAACATATTGCTAAGACCCCCAGAGAGAACCTTGAAAGGGGCTATGATAAATTAAGTATTTTTAGCTTCCCAGTAAATCTACTTTAGGCCTCTGGGCTGATGGCTGCCCTTCTAGTAAAGTTCTGGGAGGCAATTTTGTGAAAGAAAGAAGGCCAAGACTTTTTGAAGAACTTCTGTCATCATTATTATTCGTGGGCTCTGTTGACCTGGCTTCACACAAGGGAATAAACTATATAATACATTTTTTTTAAGCACTTTTATTTGACCCTCACAATACCCTGTGAAGGACAGATATTTTATTTTCTCCCACCTTCATCCCACAAAGAGTCGCTAATGACTTACCATGCCTCCACTACTGTGCTGAGGCTTGGGACAGAATCATGAACAAGGCCCCCAACCTGCCCTCAAGGGGCTACAGTCTAGTGGACAGCTGACATCCTGGGTAGTCCTAGGTGATCCCCCATCCAAATACTAACCAAGTTTCTGGGCTGAAGCATTTTCTGGTTGTTTCACCAAAGTTCCAATCTCGAGGCAAAGAAACTTGAGGCCAGAAAGGCTGAACAAATGGCAAAGGCCAGTCAGCCAGCCAGGAACAGAAGGGGAAATAAAGCAACTTGAATTTATTACGTGTCAACTGTGGGCTATGAGCTTCGCTATCAGTCATCCACAGACATCATCTAATTTAATGCTCAGTGACCCTCAGGGCAGCTAATCTTTAGGTAAACTCTGGGCCAGAAAGAATCAACACATGACCACAATTCACACGTAATGAGGGATGGAGCATGGATTTCTTCCCAAAATGAACCTTAATACAAAACCCCAAACTCTTACTCTTATACCAGTGTTTTCCAGTCTTCAATCATTTACAAACTACTCTTACAAGTTTTACCATATTCACATAAAATGATGTTTCTTTTGAATTAACTTTAATTATTTTATTCCTGTTGAACATCCTCCTAAGCAATCATTTCCATGAAATTGCAATTTTATGTGAGTTAAAATCAAAAGTCCTCATCTGCATACTACCTAAAATCATGCCAGATGCCATACAAAACTCACCCATAGAAACACTCATATCTGCCAGTCTGCAAAAATGCAGACATGTCACTTTCCCTAGGGTTTCCGAGAATTCACCCAATTTTTACACCTGAGTTGCAGTCATCATAGGAATTTAAGATGAATGAATGCTTCTCACACTGCCTTGAAAACATTAATTTAGCCACCACTCAACTTGTGTGCCTGTACTCTGGTTTAGGCAGAAAATGCTAAAATGTCTAAAAGGTTCCAGTGATGAGAAAAGTGCGTGAGGCACCTCTGTAAGACTTCCTCCTTGGATTTCTTATTAGCAAGATTTCAAGGATAATTAAAAGATTTGTCCACGGTTTAATTCCTGAAACGGGAGTTATTCCCAGTTGGAGGATTATTAAAACAGCGCAATAGAGCACTGCGGATGGAGAACTGCCTGAAGCAGCAGGGGGTTTAGCCATGATTTATTCCCAGAATATCCCTTCTGTGGTTGTGTAGACTTGGGTCAGTCACTTCCCTCTTCTGGCTCAGATTCTTCTCTAGGATAAAAATCCCATATGGAGGGGGCCATATTTGTTTTGTACACCTCTGTGTCTCGGCACTTAGAATAGTGATTGGCATATAGGAGACGCTCAATAAATACTGGTTGAAAGACTGAATCAACTCATTTATCTATAAATGAACTAACAGGTCTCTAAGGTCTCCTCCATTAAGTGGAAATAAAATAATGCTCTACCCAAGGAAATCATGAGAGTATTTGAGTAGAGATCCCCATATCTACAAATCATCTGTGGATAGTCCAGTGAATTTAGCAGATGCAAACTGAAGGAAAGAACAAGACAAACTTTCCAACTGGATCACAGAAGCAGGATCCCCGTGGCCTAGCACTGATTACAACACAGGCCTGAGTGGTAGCGTCTACGGGGGATGTTAGTCTCCACTGGACCGATCCAAGCTTCAAGTCTTTGTCCCACAGTTATCGATGACTTGAATGAGGCCCAAGAGTTTTCATCCCATTTCTAGATGACAAGAAAGGAGTAGCAGATATAATACATGGCAAAATCAGAATCTAAAATGGTTTTGGGAGGATGAGATGGTATAGGGAATCTAAACATGTAAAATAGAAAAAAAGACATTTTCCCTTTAGTTCAAAAAGCCAGTAATACAACAAAGAAATGAGAACAAGTAACTTGCAATTCTGCATATTTAAAATAATTGCGATTTTGTTTGCGTGCACGTGGAATATGAGTCAACAAGGTGACGTAAATGCCAAAATGCCTAATGCAATCTCAGATTGCATTAACAGAAATGTAGCACTCAGAACAAGGAAGGCAAAAATCCCTTTCTCTTCTGTGCCAGATACTTTTGTAATTTCCAGTAAACTTCAAGAAGCACACAGACACACTAAAACATAACCAGAGGAGACGCAGAAATGGGAAGGAAAAGCATTCCACAAGAGGAAAGGAGGCCGTTGCACCTAAAAAATCATGGACTTTGGGGAAATAGGGGGGAAAAAAAGAACACGAGAGCTGTCTTCAAATATTTAAGAAAAATAGAATTAGACTTGTTCTCTAGAAAGCATAACAGGGTAGTGAATATTTTCTAACAATTAGAGCTGTCAACACCCAGAATGAGCTACATAGTGAGAGGTAGGTCCCCGCCCTAGGAAGGTGGGTGTGTGGTAAAGGAGGTGAATGAGGACAAAGCTCCAAACCAGATCAGCTTCAAGAATCCTCCCAGCCCTGAGAGAGGCAGGAGGGCTAAGCTCATCACGCTGTGATGGGGTGTCAGCGCAGATAAACACAGGCCTCTAAGTCGGGTTCCAGACTAACATACCCCAGTCTCAGCTTCTCTCTGAAATCGACAGAGTGCTATTCACAATAGCAAAAAGTTGGCCAAGGGCAACGGCTCATGCCTGTAATCCCAGGCCTTCGGGAGGCTGAGGCAGGAAGGTTACTTGAGCCCAGGAATTCACAGCCGCAGTGAGCTATAAGTGCACCACTGCACTCTAGCCTGGGTAACAGAAAGAGACCTTGTCTCTAAAAAAATTAAATTAAAAATAAAAATAAATTTAAACAAATAAATAAAATAATTAAATAAAAACAAAATTAGTTAGAAGTTACTGATTTCCTGTAGGAAAAGGCAGCGTTTCTGTGCATTTCCCCCTATACTGAAGCCTGTTTTGTGCTGAAAGACAAGCAAAGAAAGAAGGAATTTCAGAAACAGCTGCAGGGCAGAAGAGGGGACATACAGAGTGAACAATGAGATATGAAGCAAGCACCCACATAATAATACACTCAAAATCTAAGGGACCTTCTCTCCTCAGAGCTGCGCACGCAACTGTAGGGTTTTTGGATACAGATTTGGCTTCTCTTCTCCACCTAACTCATGTCTCCAGTTTCTCAAAGAAGAAAACTAGTAGTGTCTTAAGGCAGTCTCCTCCACCAAGATCAGCAAGTGTGCTTGACAGCTCACCCCCGTCAGCCAGTCTATTTCAACTGCCGCACAAACTGAAAGGCAGAAGAACAAGGCCAGGTGCTCAGAAATGCATCGCTGTCTTACAAGAACACTGGCTCTCATTTATTGGAAATCTCCTATGTGTCAGACACTGCCTTAGGTTTTATATTTTACATTTCAAGTTAGCTGTTATTTTATAGTTGAGGAAATTAAGGCTGAAGGGTTAAATGGCTTGGTTGAGATGTCACCACTCCAAAAAAATCGTAATTCATATTCACTAAGTGCTTCCTAGGTGCCAAATGCTGTTTTTAAGCAATTACATGTTTTATTTCATTAACAGATAAGAAGAGGTGGCTGAAAGGGTGCTAACTAACCTATTCACAAAGTCATGCAGCTACAAGGTAATGTATGCCAGCCCTCTTTCCATACTGTCTGTTGGTACAGAGGTAAAGGAACTACCCCCAGCTCTGCCTCTGCTCAACCAGCAGGGGCTCTCCAGTAAATAAGGAAGGACTGAGGCTTGGAGACAGCTACCTGTCTGTCTCCTACATCAGATGAAACACGCATGTGCAAAACCAGGACCCGCAGGTCAAGGAAACAGCATCCAGATGGCCTGGCTTGCAGCCAGGAGTGGTCTAAGTAGAAGCTCCAAGCATGGCCATATCTCTCTCTGCTGTGAAGCACCGCCTCCTCCATGCCACCCCCAAGACAGCTTTGCTTCTCTTTGTCATCAGGTCCCATATCGCCCATTACCTCTTTTCCTGCCTGAGGAAAGCACAGTTCTGCATGCCCTTAAAAAAAAAAAAAAGCTCAAATCTGAGTCTGGTTCAAACTCTAGAACTTTACCATTTCTCCTTTTGCCAAATGGAAAACAAACTGGTTTCAGCAAAGGCCAGTCAACTCCATCCCTCCCAAAACACCAAACGGAATAAAAAGCACTTCCCTGGAGCAGCGGCAGTCACTGGCCCATGATGGGGAGGAGTAATTTATCACTGACATTGTTTAGAACTACCGGCACATGGTAATAATAAAATCCAGACCAACTTTTATCGGCTTCGTTATTGCTTCTCCATTCTCTACAGACCATGCATGGGCCGTTAATGGCCGCACTCAGCCAATTGCTTCCACCAGCCTTTGTCCTCCTGTCAGGACACTGCCTGAAGGCTGCTCTGATGCTATGGCAGCCAATGCCTCAGTCGGCAAATGCCCACTCCTCAGACACTTTCTAGATGGCATGCAATAATTTGCCTGGATACTTACCAGATCAGAGGTAAAGATTCCACTTTTTAAAGACAACAAGTTCATATGCCCATCAGACTAATTGAAATGACTAGGGGAAAATGAATTGCATTCTCTTTTTAGAAATAAGTGCTTAACTTTCACTTATCCATATCAAGTTGCAACTTCAATTGCTCTTATATGCACAGAAATACTCTGTCTATAAATCTGTCCATTCACTGCAACCATATGACCAACTCCAAAAAAATGCAGTTGGCAGCAATCTGCACCCCTACCTGTCCCTAAGGCCAAGTCTGTGATATTCTTCTCTGGAGACTTTTCTTCTGTCTTCCCAGAGGAGATTAATACATCACTGTCTGTGGCAACTAGCTCTTCCAGTTTTTTCACCAATGTCTCCTGCAGAGGCGCCCTACAAGCCAGCCACCAAGGAGAAAAACCCCATAGGGAAAGATCTAATATGAGCAAGCCCCAGACACCTGGGCTACTCTCTTTCCCTGGTGCAGGTCAATTTCCAATTATAAACTGATGCAGAGAGATTTTTGCTTACTTGAGCTGGAATTCTTGATCTGCTGTAATGTTCTCAGGACTTTGCGCATATCCTTCATGCTGGTATCTTTCTGGCTATATAAAAGAAGTCTCCGAGCATCTGAGAACAGGCGAGACACACTGTGAAGGGTGCAAGAAAAGGAAAAAGGCTCTAGTTAAGCCAACGGCCTCTGTTGCTTTATAAAAGTGACTGCCAACGTGCACAAGACTCAGCCTGGCTTCCAGGTCCTCCACAGGCTGGTTCCGGCCCACTCCCACAGCTCCCCACACCCAGCTCCGTTCATCACTGTGTTCCCTCCCCCACCCGTCATCACTGCCCCAAATGCCCTTCTCCACTGCTCTACACACCCAATCTTACCACCCTTCAAGGCCCAGCTCATCATGCGTGTGCACACACACGCATGCACACACATGCCCCCAGGGCCGCCTTCTCCATGAGGCACAGGAGGCTCAGTGCCTGGGCCTGGAATACTCTTAAAAGCATACTCAAATGTTTTAATTTATTTTAAAAGCAGAATTGAAAGTTAATATACTAAAAATGTACACATAATAATGAATCTGGCCTGGATTATATTCATCTTTATACCAATGCAGTCCTGAAACACAATTTTCATATTTTTGTACGAAAGGGGCCCATGAAGGCTACAAAGCCAGTCTAGGGTCCCTGAACATGACAGTGTGGCCCTGTCTGCCCTAGCTGCAGCTTCCTCAGGATTGTCTTCAGCCACATCCCAAAGTCCTTAGTCCATCCTAACTCACATCCTCAATGTCTCATTTGGGAGACACTTATTATGCCCATACTTATGTCCGGGCCCTAAAGCCAAGAGCCAGGAATACAAAGGCAAGGAGGCAGCATCCTGCTTTGCTCAGGGAGCTCACGCTCAGGGAAGAAAGACCTGTAGACATTGTAGTCTGATGGGGCAGAGACAGAGGTGAGAGAGGTGATTGATGCAGAGAAGACAGACCTCCCTTAGCCTTGGCTGTCAGCTCCTTATGGGCAAGAACCCTTCCAATGTGCATCTCTGTGCCAGCCCCTCCCCCTTAGCTCCTAGAACCAGACCATTCAGATGCACAGTAAACATCTGCTGAATGATATCATTAACAATGTACAGTATATTCCAAAATAATTAGCCGACAGGACTTCAAATGTTCCCAATATACAGAAATGATAAATACTCAGTCAGGTACGGTGGCTCACGCCTGTAATCCCAGCACTTTGGGAGGTGCAGATAATAAACACAGGCCTCTAAGTTGGGTTCCAGACTGACATACCCCAATCTCAGCTTCTCTCTGAAATCAACATAGTGCTATTCACAATAGTAAAAAGTTGGCCAAGTGCAATGGCTTATGCCTGTAATCCCAGGCCTTTGGGAGGCTGAGGCAGGAAGATCACTTGAGCCCAGGAATTCACAGCCGCAGTGAACTGTAAGTGCACCACTGCACTCTATCTAGCGCAGATCACCTGAGGTCAGGAATTCAAGACCAGCCTCGCCAACATGGTGAAACCCTGTCTCTACTAAAAATACAAAAAGTAGCCTGACGTGGTGGCACGTGCCTATAATCCCAGCTACTCGGGAGGCTGAGGCAGGAGAATTGCTTGAACCCGGGAGGTGGAGGTTGCAGTGAGCTGAGATCGTGCCATTGCACTCCAGCTTGGGCAACAAGAGCGAAACTCCATTTCAAAAAAAAAAGGAAATGATAAATACTCGAGGTGATGGATACTCCAAATACCCCAAATTCTCCCAAATTCTCCCTTCCCTCATTCTGCAGACTGTATCACACAAGCATTTACAAAAGCAACTTCACTTAAATCCAGCCATTCAAAATTCTCCAGAGGACATGAAGAGAAGGAAAAGGATTAGCTGACAAGTTTGGGAAAGAAAACCTGATCTGATACTTACATGGATTTGTTAAAGTTTCCAACAACTCCGGGAGCCTCCCCAGGAGTCGGGTAACGGAAACAGGGATTGTTGGCATTACAGATAATCCCCTGAACCCAAGGAAGTGTTCCTGCAGAGGGCATGGCTTTGTTTGGAAAGTGGCCTGTTGAAATTGAGGAGCAGAAAAACACAGGGAGATACATTAGTTCTCAGAAGCAATTTTGAGACTCCACTTACACAATGCTTCATGCCAAGTCTGTCCATCCCATTCCCCACATCCCAGAGACCTGTCTTTTCTGAATAAATCTGACTCTCAATTGGAAACTTGGCCTCGGATGCCATTCTTAATCTAGTGGACATCATCTATAGAACAGGGTTCATGACACCAGCGTTGGAGAAGTGATGAGAGGGATCCGAAACAGAAAGTCCCTGGCGTCCTTAGTTCCTCTTCGACAGCCACCCTCAGCTCAAACACAGAGGGACCTTGGGGATGCCTGCCTTAAGCCTATTTTTTCATACTTTAAGGAGGAAACTATGGTAATATAAAGTGGGCAGGATGCAGTGGCTTACACCTGTAATTCCAGCACTTTGGGAGGCCAAGGTGGGCGGATCACCTGAGGTCAGGAGTTCGAGATCATCATGGCCAACATGGCAAAACCCCATCTCTACTAAGCATACAAAAATTAGACAAGCTTGGTGGTGGCACCTGTAATCCCAGCTACTCAGGAGGCTGAGGCAGGAAAATCGCTTGAACTCAGGAGGTGGAGGTTGCAGTGAGCCGAGATTGTACTGCTTCACTCCAGCCTGGGCGACAAGAGTGAAACTCCATCTCAAAAAAAATAAATGTGACTGACAAAGAACACTGACAGAGTCAGCTGGCACGACTGGGAGTAGAACCCCAACTCCAAGGTCCTAATCTAAGCCCCTTCCTTTCACCTGTGGATAGACTGGAATCTAGCCCTTCTCAAACCCCTCTGGTACTCTCCTCAGTTGGCCAAAGACTTGCCAGTTTCACCTCCTCTGCTAGCTCTAAAGTGCCACAAGGGCACCTGAAAAACACGTGGGCTTGGGGTCTGATGACATCCGTGAAGCTTCGGGTGTTCTGTTGTTGTAATTGTTGTTTTTCACTCATCAAAACAATGAGGCCCCGAGCACTAGGTCATCTTCTTGCTCTCCTCTTTCTTTCTTTCTTACAACAACCTTCTTACCAAAAAGATGACGGGACATATTTGGGCTTGGTTCTAGGATTCAGTTTGGCACAGTTTGGTCTGTGGCTCTAATACATGGATGCTGCTTAGGAGGATTAAGATTAATGGGCCCTGGACCAGGGGCTCCTAACCCAAGGACCTGTTAATGTGTGGAAAGAAACGCCAGAGCTCCAGCTTTCATCATATTCTCAGGGCTATCGGTGACCCTCAGAGAGTTCACAGTTATCAAGAACCACAGCCCTAGGTGGTGAAGAACAAGCAGCTTCACAGGCTTTGGGGTCAAACCAATTGGAATTCACATCCAGTCCCTACAGCTTGCTAAGCAGCAACTTCAGCCAAGTCACTGACCCCATACCCTCAGTTTTCTCATCTGTAAAATGGTGAAAAAAATACAATTAACTTCACAGAGTTGTGGTGAGCATCCCAAGAGGTCTTGCAGGCAAAGCATTTTTGCAGAGCGTCTGGTGCAGGACAAAGGATCAACAAATGGGCTGTGAGAATTTTCCAGGTACTGTGGGAGTGAATCTACCATAGCACTTACTCTGCTGTTGCCCAGCAGGAACACTCCTTCTATCTCACAGCTACCACCTCCCTCCCAAGTGGGAACCTTTTTATTTTCACGCAAATGGGCTGAGTCTCCCCAGAAGTTAACCCGAAGTCAGGACTTGCTGCACTTTGCATTTCAATATAGGGTCTTTCTTTCTCTTCTATCCATATTCCAACCAGAGAGGTAACATCCAAAGCAAGGATGTGACAAGATCGGATGACTGTGGCCACCCTCTGCAGGGACTCTGGCCTATTGAACATTTACTCAGTTAATCTTCCTATCTTCCTGTTCATGGTTCAAGGAAAACCAAACAAGGTCCCTTGCCTAAGTCGGCTGCTCTTCATTCAGGGAGATTTATGTAACCCAACCAAATACTGGAAGGACCAAAAGATTCTCCCCTTTCAACACCAGGAGATAGTGGCACTGTAGACAGAGTGGCATAGGTGAAAAGCAGCACAGGGCAGTGATGGTGAAGGTATTTCAGGTCATCCCTTAGTAGGGGTGGCAAAGGCCTTTCCTTGTACGTTGTGCCCCACCCCATTTGCAAACAACAGCAGGATCAGGACTACGCAGTGGTACACAGGAAGACAAGTACATAGCATAATGGACTCCCAGGACCCAGGGAACTTTTTAAGACCTTGATAACTCTGGTTTGAACTGAAAAAGATTTACAGAGAAGAATTTTACATCAGTCCTTTGTTCCTAGGGACAAGACACCTCTTCAAGTTTCACCTTAACTTTTAACTCTGCTCTTCCAACTAGGTCCCTAGAGGGTGACGAGAACAGAAGGTACGGTTGCAAGAAGTGCATGGATGTGGCCAGGAAGGGTGACACATGCCTGTAGTCTCAGCCACTTGGGAGGCTGAGGCAGGAGGATCACCTGAACCTGGGGGGGCGGAGGTTGTAGTGAGCTGAGATCACGCCACTGCACTGCAGCCTGAGTGACAGAGTAAGACTGTCTCAAAAAAATAAATAAATAAATAAAGACGTGCATAGATGTAAGGAAAAGTCTCATTTACTCATTTACCATCTATATATATAAGAATTTCATAACATTTCTGAAAATTTGTGATCTGGAGTCAGAGGAATCCAGGTTAAAAGTCAAGATTACAACCTCGGTGAACGGCAGAAGTAGGATAAAAACACACCCCAAGTTGTCTGATGCCAAAGACATTTGCTATTTCCACTGCACCATCCTGCCTGCTTGTAATCATTCCAGAAAGAAAAGCCTAGTAGATGAAAAAACTGACTTTGCCCTTGAAACATGTACTTCAGTGGGGCTTGGTATAATGCCTAAATAAAATCTAATATGTATTTGCTCATCAATCAAAAAAATCTCTTTGGGGTTCCAAAAGAGAAAACAGAATTATCTGACAGGCATATAAATTTGAGTATAAATTTGTTTATGCTCTCTTTTTTTTTTTTTTTTTTTGAGATAGAGTCTCATTCTGTCACCCAGGTTAGAGTGCAATGCCATGATCTCGGCTCACTGTAACCTCCACCTCCCAGGTTCAAGCGATTCTCCTGCCTCAGCCTCCCCAGTAGTTGGGATTACAGGCATGCGCCACCACGCATGCCTAATTTTTGTATTTTTAGTAGAGACTAGGCTTCACCATGTTGGCCAGGCTGGTCTCGAACTCCTGACCTCAACTGATCCACCCACGTCAGCCTCCCAAAGTGCTGGGATTACAGGCATGAGCCATTGCACCTGGCCCGCTCTTTCCTTTTTTGGTGAAATCAGGAAATCATGTCTAAGAAAATGTTTCTTGAGGGTGTGTGTGTGTGTGTGTGTGTGTGTGTGTGTGTGTGTGTGTTTTTAATATGACTATGTGTGATGTGCATTAGAAAATTTGCAAGTATATAACTGTTGCTATGTATTGTAAGAAAGATGGGACCAGGCCAAGAAACACAATTAGAAGGTGACCCAGGCCCAGTTGCTTTCCTGGAAGAACAGTATCTCATAAGGCTGTGGGTCTCCTAGGGGTATGGACAGAACTGCTTAGCAGTAGGAAAAATCACCGGGCAGTGAAACTGAAGTCCCAGCTAAACCCTCCCACATAAATGTTGATCCTTTAGATTTGGCCATTTCTGCAGTGTCAATCCACCCACTGAGCCCAGCCCTAAGAGAAAGACTGTGATTGTAAGAGGAGACACTAACAATAATAATATGAGGTAGGTATTACTATTCCCTTTTTAAAAGAAGCTTAAATCACTTGTCCAAGGTCATATGCTTAGTGAATGCTGATACCAGAATTCATGCCCAGATAACGTGACATCTGGAGCTTGTGTTCTTAGCCACTACTGTATTTTCTATGCTCACTGTAAAGGCTGTCATCAAATTACATGATTGACAGTCAGATGATCTGAGATATACTTCATCTCTATCTCTTATTAGATGTGCGAGCTTGGGCAAGTCCTGCCCTTTCCAAGCCCCAATGTATCATAAAACTAAGGCAATTTAATAATCATAATAAAGACTACTATTCAAGGTTGTTATGAGAATAAAATAAAAAAAATAGTAAAACTGAGAAGTTCTATACAAATCCTGCTTAAAATTATGTGTTCCATGATTTGCAACTGTGTGATTAAGACATCATGCATATGGAAAAGACTAGGTGTTAAGGCATTATCTTAAATGTGCTTTTAATCACCACTTTCTAAAATTATCTGTAAGGTTATTTTATTTTCATGATTTAAAATGTGTAAAAGAGATGTTGGCTATTGTTATAATTACAACGATCACCATTCACTAGGACTGAAAATAGTCTCCTGAGTTCATGCCTTATCAAAAAATTAGAAGGCCAGGTTTTCTGATCCCAACCACGTGTGATGTTTCCCAAAGACAGCATCTTTGGAAAAGTCCAATTTAGCCCGCATTCATTGCCTGGATTTCCCCTGTCAATGGTGAGTCTCAGGCAACATCCAGTTACTCACATTCATGTTGTTCATAGGGAGGATAGCTCAGCCGAACAGAGATCAGGATCAGGAAGATAAACAGAGGCCAGGCCACTTCCAGCAGCAGCTGACACTGAGTGGGAAATAAGACAGAACACTGTAAATTTAAAAATACCATGGATGTCCAATACCACTGGGATTTGGGAAATCCACAGAAAACTTCATTTAATAATTAATCAACTTCTCCAGTCTCTCCCACAACTCTCTAAGCTTTAAGAGCACTACTCGGAGTTCCCACCTTGTAACACACCATTCCACATACCCGTATCTTCCCTTAGGTAAGCAAAGATGCCTCCTATCCTGATTTATCTGGTTCACCTCTACTCATTCTTCAAGATTCAACCTGGCATAATTTCCTTTACTAAAATCTCAGCCTGAGCTAGAAGCCCTTCTGCTGTGCTACTCCAGTAACTCATGCCCACTCCTCCTGTAGCATTTTTTCTTTATAATATTGAGACTATGCAGCACATATACTTTTGTGTTCTACTTTTTCATTTAACATCATACTGAGAGAGCATTTTCCATGACATAAAATATGCTCTTAAAACATGGCTTTTACTGTCTACTTGGCATTCCACTCTATGAATAGATCATAATTTGACCTTTCTGCTATTGCTGGTGCTTCAGATTGTTTTGGGGTTTTGTTTGTTTGTTGTTTTATTTCTGATATTTAAAAAAACCAGTTTTTGATTTCCAAAGAACTCTGATATGGTTCTATATTAAACTCTTTAAAAAACCTTTTTGGGGATGGATGCAGTGGCTCATGCCTGTAATCACTTGGGAGGCTGAGGTGGGTGGATCACCTGAGGTCAGGAGTTGGAGACCAGCCTGGCCAACATGGCGAAACCCTGTCTCCACTAAAAATGCAAAAATTAGATGGGTGTGATGGAACATGCCTGTAATCCCAGCTACTCAGGAGGCTGAGGCAGGAGAATCACTTGAACCCAGGAGGCAGAGGTTGCAATGAGTCAAGATCACACCACAGCGTGATCAGAGTGAGACTGGGCAGAAGAAAATACAGCAAGATAATGACAGCGGATGTACTAGGATTATAAGAACATGGGTGTGGCCAGGTGTAATGGTTCATGCCTGTAATCCCAGCACTTAGGGAGGCCAAGGCAGGCAGATTACCTGAGGTCAGGAGTTTGAGACCAGCCTGGGCAACATGGTGAAACCCTGTCTCTACTAAGAATACAAGATTAGCTGGGCATGGTGGCATGCTCCTGTAATCCCAGCTACTTGGGAGGCTGAGTCAGGAGAATCGATTAAACCTGGGAGACGGAGGTTGCATGATCTAGGTTGTGCCACTGCACTCCAGCCTGGGAGACAGAGCAAGACTCTGTCTCTCAAAAAAAAAGAAAGAAAAAGAAAAAGAACATAGGTGATGTTTTTAATACTTTCCTGTCTTTTCTAAATTTTCCACAATGAGCATGTATAAATTATCTCATGGAACAAAAAAACAATGTTACCATAAAACTATCAAGGACAGTTTGCATAGATAGTACATCAGAATGAAAAATAAAGGCAAAAGGATCCCTCTCTGGAAGCAAGCAAGTTGACAGTAGAGTACTCAAGACAAAAGATGGGGCTGGTCTTGCTACTGTTTCTGTAAATAATCCCAAAGAGGCAACATACTCAAATACTCAAATCTGCAAGCTTGGGAATGACATTCAGCCTTTTCTTTTCTTTCTTCCTTTTTATTTTTTCATAGCAAACACCTTTTTTCTATAGCTTCCTTTTTAAGTTGAGAGAGAGATATATATCACATTGTATATCTTAAAGATATACAATTTTTATTTGTCAATTATACCTCAATAAAGCTGGGTGGGGTGGAGGTGGGGAAGAAAGCAATTTTCTTTCTGCCAAAGAACAAAACCATGACTCTGTGAAAATAAACTTTTCTCCCAGCTGGGCCAGGACTCCCTTATTCCAGTTTCCCCAGGTACTCTGTGTCTGTGTCAGCACTTGGTATAGCAGGGACCCTATTTATATATGAGCTTCTCCTTTAGGGTCACTTTCTTCTCACTAAGCCTACCACATCATAACAGCTTTAAAAATGTTTGGTGAGTAAGTAAATGAGCTAAAGTTTATAAAATAATGAACATGGAAATATAAATCAGTTGAGCCCTTTGGGAAAGCAATGTAACAATATGTATTCAAGAGTCATGTTTATCTGGTTTGGCTAATTGCTATTCCTGGAAATTGATCTAGGAAACTGAACTTAAGATATCAAAAAGCTATATGCATAAAGTTATTCATTCATTGAAACATTATAATTGCAAAATATTGAAAATAACTTAATTGTACAGCAATAGGGAAATGATTAAATTATGATACATCTACTTGGCAATATCATCCCATCATCACAACAATGTTTATGAAATACGCAAATCATTAACCATATAATATTAAGTGAAAAAAGCAGAACACAAATTTATATGCCATTCCAAGCTTGTAGTTAAATAAAATCACTTACAAATATTAACAAAGACAGAAATACAACTTTTTTTTAATGGCATGACTGTAAATAAATTTAGAAAGTATTAATGAGGCTGGGTACAGTGGCTCACGCCTGTAATCCCAATACTTTGGGAGGTCAAGGCGAGCAGATCATGAGGTCAGGAGTTCGAGACCAGCCTGGCCAACATGGTCAAACCTTGTCTCTACTGAAATACAAAAAATAGCTGGGCGTCATGGTGGGTACCCGTAATCTTAGCTACTTGGGAGGCTGTGGCAGGAGAATGGGTTGAACCCAGGAGGTGGAGGTTGCAGTGAGTCTAGATTGCACCACTGCACGCCAGCCTGGGCAACAGGGCAAGACTCTGTCTCAAAAAAAAAAAAAAAAAAGAAAGAAAATACTAATGAAATTAGTGTAAAAAAAATGAAATTAACAAAGAGTATGAGTAAGATAAGTCGTCATTAACCTTGAGGCTCTGAAACTACCATTTGTACTTTTAAGATAAATAATAGCTACTATTTATTTAGGGCCCAATATGTACAAGGCACATTTTATATGAATTAATTAATTTAATCCTCAGGACAACTCTGTGAGATAGGAAATACTGTCTTCATTTTATATGTAACAAGTCTAAGGTTGGCGGAGGGGTAAATCACAGAGCTAGTCAGTAGCAGGGTTGAGATGAGCAGCCAATTCTACCCAACTCGGGAGACTACATGACATTCTATTTGACATCATAGGTGACTCAGGTAGGAAATGGCCCCACTAGGTAGCATGGTCTAGAAATATCAACAGCATCCACAGAGGTAAGACGAATTCACAGCTTGCAGATCTGTAATATTGACAGCCAATACTGGGCACCTATTGCGTACTCAGGACTTTTTATATATCTCATCTCCAGTATTTAATTCACAATAACCCTGTAAGGTAGGTTGTATCATCACCACATTAGAAGTGAAGAAACTGAGGTCTGAACAAGTTATGAGCCATAAGAAACTGCACCAAGGCTGGGCGCGGTGGCTCACGCCTATAATCCCAGCATTTTGGGAGGCCGAGGCGGGTGGATCATCTGAGGTTGGGAGTTCAAGACCAGCCTGACCAACATGGAGAAACCCCATCTCTAAAAAAAAAGAAACTGCACCAATGTTTGAACCCAGATCTACTGACCCTCAAGTGTGTGCTTTTGTACCCATCATGCTGCCATCACAAAGCTATGTTTGGGACATACACCTTTTAAGATATGCCACTTAAAAGAAACCTAGCATTTGCCAGCCCTGCTGAGCACTGATCTGACCCAATGAATCAAGGCCTATGTTCCTGGATATCTCTGCAGCCCTCATATCTAGGATCCTGTAGGGCAGCAGATGCTCAAAATATGTTGGTTAACTGAAAAATATGAATGGGTCTTCCCCATGGCAATTGACAGCAAAGGGCACACAAAAAATCTAACAAATCACTTTCAGTAGCTGAAGCTGGTGAGTATCAGCTGATCAGGGAAAGGGGTTAAAAAAATTGATGATAATAATAATGGCTAACACTTAAAAAGGTCTTACATGCACCAGGGTTGTAAATGCTTTACATACATTAACTCACTTAATCATCAAATAATCCAATCAGTACACATTTTACAGAAGAGGAAACTGAGACTCAGAGTCAATACACTGCCTAATGGTCCAAGATTGGCAAATGGCAGAGCCAAGATTCAAAGCCACTCTGACTGAAGGACTCTTTCTCTTACACATTATATACCCCAACCTCCTTATCCACTCTGCCCTCACTTACCAGAGCATACAGACTCCTGCTCTCCCAAAGCCTTTGCTGATCTGAGACACTAGCATGTATGAATGAATGAATGAAGAGACTGTCTCCAAAGTTCACACCACCTAAGCCAGAGAACTCATGAGAGATAAAATTTAATCTATGCCCTTTTACCCTGCACCTCTAAAATTCTTTCCATCCATGAACCTAGAAATCACCTTCCAAACCCAGGAGAATGTTCTAGGTATTTATTTTCATAATAGCCTCCTTCTAGAAACCAAACTTGACTTCTGTCAGGATATGCCATTATGGCTACATTCATTAATAAAATCAGACTTCTCCTCCGTCTCTGAGCTTAGCACTTTTCCCTAAACATAAACCCTCATAAATAGCTTGGAAATGAAGTTGATCCTTTACCATTATAAACTCCTACAGAAAACTCTTCTAAATCTTGCTTTGGTGCCTAACCCACCCAACCCCACACCTCCCCATGGGGTGGGAAGATGGGGAGGAACATTGTTTTTTGTTTTTTTTGGGGGGGATGGAGTTTCGCTTTTGTTACCCAGACTGGAGTGCAATGGCGCGATCTCGGCTCACCGCAACCTCTGCCTCCTGGGTTCAAGCAATTCTCCTGCCTCAGCCTCCCAAGTAGCTGGGACTACAGGTGTGCACCACCATGCCTAGCTAATTTTTGTACTTTTAGTAGAGATGGGGTTTCACCATGTTGACCAGGATGGTCTCGATCTCTTGACCTTGTGATCCACCCGCCTCGGCCTCCCAAAGTACTGGGATTATAGGCGTGAACCACCACACCCCACCGGAACATTGTTTTTAAAAGGCGTTTCTCATCAAAGTCAAAGCTGCTCCGGAAAGTACCAAAGCACCACCTTGCATTTACCATCTTGTTATTCTCACCTATAATATGGGGATAATATGAGCAGACACCTCTAGAACAGATTTTCTTGATAGTGACCCTACTGACATTTGGGACCAGATAGTTGTTGGGAGAGACTCCCCTATGAATTCTAGGAAATTTAGCAGCATCCCTGACTTCAACCTCTAAATACCAGCACATACACTCCCAGGACTGTGGAGGGGTGAGGGTGGGGTGAGGTGGGGGGAATAACTGCCCCCAGTTGAGAACCACTGCTCTAGAGTTATTATGAGAATTATATGTATCTCATATTGAAGGCTAATCACCGAGTCTAGGACTTACCATCATCATGTTATTCAATATGCATCAAACCACTCTTGAATCATCATTCATAGCTATGCCAACATCTCACACACTACAGATGTTCGCTGTCCCCTTGATTATTCATGCCCCACTGCTGGCTGCAGAAGTTCATAGACCACAATCCAGTCACTCTGTGAACTCATTTCACTACCCAGCCTGAGGACACGGTTACAGTGCTCTTAAATTCTTGAGATTTATCCACGTTAATTCAAGGCTGGGGCAGCACAAAGGCCATGCACAAAGAACAGAGGAAACTAACAGAATAAAATTGGGCCTTGGGCAAGAGTCTTCCAAATCACGGTAGCCAAAGTAATGCACTCCCTGCTGAAAAACAAAGTCGCTATTTCTTAGTATTGAGATTCTTGAGAATACAACGGGGTATTAAAAAGGAAACAAGAAGAATAAACATCAGAAAGGAAGAGCTGAAGATATCCTTTCTTATAGCACATCACAAATCTAAGAAAACTCACAAAGTTAACTAAAAAGCTGCAAATGATTTGCAAATATGGGTAAATTAATCAGAACCAAGGTAAATTCTCCTAAACAATAGCATTGCTATAAGCCTGTGAAAACCAGTTAAATTAATATAATGTTGGGAAAAGAGAATACTATTCACAGTAAGAACAGACACATAAACAAAAAATCCAGGTATTAACTTAACCAAATATGTGCTGCTTATATAAAAGAAAACCACAGAACTTTGGTAGGATAAATAAAGGAAGATGAGAATTAAGGAGAGCTAAACTCTGCTTCATGATGAACTCATTTAATATCCAAATTTCCCAAGCTAATTTACAGATTTAACACAATTGCACTTAAAATAGTGATAGGGGGCCGGGCGCAGTGGCTTACGCCTGTAATCCCAGCACTTTGCGAGGCCAAAGCAGGCAGATCATGAGGTCAAGAGATCGAGACCATCCTGACTAACATAGTGAAACCCCATCTCTACTAAAAACCACAAAAATTAGCTGGGTATGGGGGCATGCATCTGTAGTTCCAGCTACTCGGGAGGCTGAGGCAGGAGATCGCTTGAACCCGGGAGGCAGAGGTTACAGTGAGCCGAGATCGTGCCACTGCACTCCAGCCTAGCACCTGGCAACAGAGCAAGACTCTGTCTCAAAAGAAAAAAAGAGAAAGAAAATGGTGATAGGGTTATTTTTTTCGAGCTTGATAAGGTAATAATATTCAACAGTAAAAAATACATGAAAATATCAAAAGATATTCTGAAAGGCAAAAAGGTAAGTGGGGGACAATGAGCTCCCCCAGATATCAGAATGTTCATCAGATTGAGGGCACATTCTGGGGTCTATCAGCACAAAAACAAAAACTGCCTATCAAATGACCAAATGAATTAACTCCAAAATTGCTCCCTACACAGATTTTTCTTTTTTTTTTTTTTTTTTTGAGACAGGGTTTTACCACTCTGTTGCCCAGGCTAGAGTACAGTGGTGTGATCATAGCTCACTGCAGCCCTGACCACCCAGACTCAAGCAATTCTCCCACCTTAGCCTTCCAAGTAGCTGGGACTCCAGGTAAGTACCACTGCGGCTGGCTAATTTCCTTATTTTTATAGAGATGGAGTTTTGCTATGCTGCCCAGACTGGTCTTGACCTCCTAGTCTCAAGCAGTCCTCCCACCTCAGCCTCCCAAAGTGCTGGGAATATAGGCATGAGCCACCATATCCAGGTTATAATAAATGTTTTAATAAATATCCCAAAAATAATTAGAAAAGGAATCACTATTTAATCACTAGTGACTATTTGTTAAATAATCACTGGGATGACACGATACAAATGTGAAGAAAAATTAATTTTAGACCCATTGCAAACAGCATACACATCAATGAGACCTGGGAACGCTAAAGTGAAATCTTAAGGATCACATCAGAAAATTGCTAGAGGGGGAAAACGATTTTTAAAACCAGGCCTGCCTTCCCTGAACCACAGTCTCAAGCATTGATGGTGGCTATTCGAATTGGCTGGATCCTCTGGAAAGACATCTTATCATACACTGCAAGGGCCATTTCCCTTCGACCTAGTAATCCTGCTCCTCAGATTTTAGCCTACATAAATAATAGAAAAATAATAAAAAATTAAATGTATAGAATCTTTACAGTAATTTATTTGCAACAGCACACATGGAATAACCTAAGTGTTGGCAACAGGGTTTAAACTTATAGAAACTGTGTTGATGGATTACTGCAAAGCTATCAGGAATGTCACAGGCATCATCCTACAGTAGATCTGGAGCCAAAGTTCCCAGCCCTCCTCTTAGCAACTTTTTTTTTTTTTTTTTGGAGACAGAGTCTCACTCTGTCACCCAGGCTGGAGTGCAGTGGTGCAATCTTTGCTCACTGCAACCTCTGCCTCCTGGGTTCAAGCGATTCTCCTGCCTCAGCCTCCCAAATAGCTGGGATTACAGGCAAGTGCTACCCTGCCTGACTAATTTTTGTATTTTTAGTAGAGACGAGGTTTCACCACGTTGAGCAGCCTGGTCTCAAACTCCTGGCTTCAAGTGATCCGCCCACCTCGGTCTCCCAAAGTGCTGGGATTATAGGCGTGAGCCACCAGGCCCAGCCAATAACTTATTAACAATACTTTCTTCATCTGTGAAACAGAAATTGTAATGCATATACCTCGGAATTGCTGTGAGAATCAAGAAAATAATGGGTATCAAAGTATTACTTTCAAAACTATAAAACACAGCCTACACACCCGAAATCATTTTTCTAAATAAGAAGATGATTTAGAAATATGTGAACATGCACACTAAATAGTGTTAAATGAAAAAAGAAACAGAGCATAAAATGGTCCGTGTATACATAATGATTACAATTGCTTTCTTGGGCCACTGTCACTCAAGTTCCCTCTCTCTCGAGTCACCAGACAATGTGGCCTGACCACTTCAGGGCATCCTTTTGCACATAAAATAAAATAAAATAAAATCCTCCTTCCCCAGTTTCAAGGCCCTGAATGATCCAGTCATGTCTATTACCAACTCATCCCCAGCCAGTCTCATTCACTCACTCCAACAGTGCCACTGGCTTCCTTCCGTTCCCTGACTCAGGGGACAGGCGCCCCGAGTCTTTCTGCCTGGAATGGATCCCCCTGATCTCTAGGCCTCTGATCATTTTTTTTTTTTTTTTTTTGAGATGGAGTCTCACTCTGTTGCCCAGGCTGGAGTGCAGTGGCGCAATCTTGGCTCACTGCAACCTCCGCCTCCTGGGTTCAAGCAATTCTCCTGCCTTAGCCTCCCGAGGAGCTGGGACAACAGGTGTGCATCACCATGCCTGGCTAATTTTTGTATTTTTTAGTAGAAACAGGATTTCACCTTATTGGACAGGCCGGTCTCAAACTCCTGACCTTTTGATCCACCCGCCTCAGCCTCCCAAAGTGCTGGGATTACAAGCATGAGCCACCACGCCCAGCCTAGGCCTCTGATCTTTGCCTGGCTGACCGCTGATTGAAATTCAGGGCTCCCAGCTTTAACGTCACAACCTGTCACTCTAACTGAACTCCCAAACCACATCTGACAGTACTATAGTTTGTTAGATTTTTTCTTCATAATCCTTATCACAGTTTATAGTTAAGTTTTCATTTGTGTGATGATGTGTGTCACATTTGCTGCCCTCACTGAACTGTAAGCTCTATGAAAGCAGTGATCACGCCTGGCTGGTTCCCAGCTAACCATCCCACACGTAATAGATGCTTAATTGATATTTATCCAAATCAAACAATAAATGTCTATTTGTTTTATTCCATAGAACAGAAAACTAAAGCTCTGGAGAAAGGAGTTTTCCTAGGCCACTGAAGCAGATGGTGGCCAAGCTGGGATTGGAATCATGACCACTGCTGCCTGTGCTGCTGTCCTTACTCCAGGAGTAAGGACAGGGAAGAAATGTGTCAGGTGAAACTAGAAATAGGGAAAGGATGCAGAGAGTTCCCGTCTATCCTATAAAATTCTCTAAAGGCTCATAAATGAGGAGTTTTAATTTTTTGATAGCTTATTCCTTTTCATTAAGAATGCCCAAATAGTGGTATTCTGGCCGGGCGCATTGACTCATGCCTGTAATCTCAGCACATTGGGAGGCCAAGGCGGGTGGATCACTTGAAGTCAGGAGTTCAAGACCAGCTTGGCCAACATGGTAAAACTCCGTCTCTACTGAAAATATAAAAATTAGCTGGCTGTGGTGATGTGTGCCTGTAATCCCATGTAATCCCAGCTACTCGGGAGGCTGAGGCATGAGAATTGCTTGAACCCAGGAGGCAGAGGTTGCAGTGAGCCAAGATCGCTTCACTGCACTCCAGCCTGGGTAATACAGTGAGACTCAGTTTAAAAAAAGAAAAATCACAATTAGCTATTTTCCCAGCCACATGAGTAGTCAGATCTATTGAGAAAATTAATAATAAAGGCAAAAGAAAACAGGCCATATGGCCACCCTCACTTTGTCCAGTTTGTTCCACGGGGACCTTGGCCTCTGGATCAGCCTAAAACCAGATGAGGATCTTGAAACCTCTGAAGTTCTCTTCCCCTTCCTGTCCGCAGCCCTGTTTGTACTGAATACCTGCCACCCACACAAGCTAACTGTTACTTTGGACCCAAACTGAGCTTTGTACCCAACTTTCACAACTCAATTCAATGTATTCTTTGCCTAGCAGAAACAACGGAAAAACTAACCCTGGCTGATGGTCCCCCATGAGTCTGCAGAATAGGGGCACAGGAGAGAAGAGGACCCAGGAGTTACCAGCAAACAATAACACAGAATGAAAAGGCAAGCACACTGCATTTCAACAGGGTTGCTCTGGGGTATACTGCTCAGCTCCAGCCTTTTCCATAGTCTTTCTTGTCTTCCTGGCAGCAGCACACAGGCTTTTATGTAGGGAGCCTCCTCAAGGCCTGCAAACTAATGGGCCTTAATACATTTCCCATTCATTTAGTAAATATTAAGCATGTCCCAAGTGCCAGGCTCTGTGCTGGGCTCTGAGGCCAAGCGTAAATACTCCAGGATCTCAGAAGACAGGAAATGCGCAATTAACTTCCAGACACTGCAGGCAACAGCTATCACGGGCTGCTAACTTCTTCCCCTACTATGTGAGCTAACAAAGTAGCCCCACAACCCTTAAGAGGTTCCAATGTCTAAACAATATAATCTAGAAATCCAAGCCAGGTGGATTGGGAAGTAGCTACCGGTCAGAACTTGAGATTCAGAGACATAAAAGCTTTAGTATACAGATAGAGCAAAGCAAAAAAGGGTCTGCAACTACAGGGCCACCGGGAGACTAGTTCTGGTGCTACTTTCTTGACTGACCAAGTCTGGACACCTGTGCCCCCCGAGCTCCAGTTCCATCCATTGTACAAGGTGCAAGCCAGATCTTCCCAACTCTAACCATCTAAGCATCAGTAACCTGAAATAAATCACTTTTCTTTCTGATTCAGCAAAATACACTTCCTTTAGAAATCAGGAAGGGAGGTAAGGAAAACAGGCTAGCAAGCAGTGATATAATATCTTAAGCCCGTTTGTGTCAGGGGGTTGCACCCCACTTCCTTTTTAACGAGAACTCTGCCACAAGGCTACAAACTGCCTTTGGCTAAGCCTGCCTATCTCTCTTATCCTAACACTTTAAACCCATCTGCAACACTGAACAACACGCAGCAAGACCAGTGGAGTCTGGCCTGATTTGAGTGACCCCACCCCACATCCTGTTGTAGGATTCCTTCCCTGGCTAAGCACAGGAAACCTCTTCCCTGCCCTTTCTTCTACCTTCAAGCTGCTATGCAGCTGCAAAAAAATAAAAAAAGAAAAATAGTTTGGAGGAGGGAAGAATAGTCACTGTGATGGGACAGAATGAGGCTTGGCCCTAGTCTTGGGGATCTCAGCTTCTGGTTGCAGCTCAGTGGCTGGCTGGGTGACCTTGCGGAAACACCTTCTCTACTATGTACCTTAGCTTTCTCATCTATAAAATAAGAGGTTCTGACTAGACTACCCCAGAGCCATAGCCCTCCTTTCATTGCCAAGATGACAGGATTCTCTCTACTACTCACTAATGGACACACACCATAGAGAAACCACGGCAGAGACAATTTCCCAGCAAGTGGGTCCCTTCCACCAGGATAAGAAGGGGCAGGGGACCTGGACCACACCACACTGTAGTGAAGGAACAAGAGCAAGGACAGACATACAGGATACCAAGACTTGGGGATAACCGTAGGAGGCAGGGAGAAAGGCAAGGAAGGAGTCAGAAACCAATATTCTCAGATGAAGGATAGGCAAAATAATGATACTACTGAAAAGCCATTTGGCACACTGAGTTAAGAGTGTAAACTTCAGAGTCAGATTATCTGGATTTGAACTCTACCTTGGCTATTTGTTAGGGTGTGGTCCTTAGACAAGTTACTTAACCTTTCTGAGTAGCAAGTTCCCTGGGTATATCATGTGAAAATAACAGTATATCATGTGGCCTTAAAAGGAATAAATCTGGCCGGACGCAGTGGCTCACGCCTGTAATCCCAGCACTTTGGGAGGCCGAGGAGGGTAGATCACGAGGTCAGGAGTTCAAGACCAGCCTGGCCAACATGGTGAAACTCCATCTCTACTAAAAATACAAAAATTAGCTGGGCATGGTGGCGTGTGCCTATAATCCCAGCTACTTTCAGGCGTGTGCCTAAAATCCCAGTTTTCTGACAGCAGGCTGGGAGCCAGTTGTTATGGTCCTGATCATTTTAGTTTCATGGATGTTATCATTTGGGAATGAAGAATCCACTTCTGAAAACAGACTTGAGTGAGGCTCTCTCCCAGCTACTCAGGAGGCTGAGGCAGGGGAATTGCTTGAATTGGGACCCAGGAGACAGAGGTTGCAGTGAGCCGAGATTGTGCTACTGCACTTCTGCTTGGGCTACAGAGTGAGACTCCATCTCAAAAAAAAAAAAAAAAAAAGGAATCAATCTAGTTAATAATGTCTAATCAGCTAGTGCCTCACCCATGGAAGTTCATTCTAAGTGTTTGCTTTTACTGTATTAATATAATATTATCTATTATATTTTACAATTCTTACTAAAAACAGATTGGATCCATAGATTCTAGTCCCTGTTCTCTCACTAATGACCTTGGAATTCAGGTTCCCCATTTGTAACATGAGAGGCTGAACGCAATCAGTTTTTCTTAAGTGAGGCTCTGTATACAGGGAGGGATTATGTTTAAGTTCTCTAGGAGGATTTTAAACACTTCGTTCTCATTTCAATAGTCAGCCAAACAAAGTCTAATAAACACATGGATTTTTTAAATGCTTACTTTAAAGACAAGTTCTGGCACAAGATTTCAAAGCCCAAATTTATATTTGTGTTTATGATGGTGTTGGCATCAGTATAATTGTAGCAAGCTAATGAGAATGGAACAGATGCAGATTCAACTTATGAAATATGAGACTGGACCCAATGAAAGCCAAATACCATCAAATTAAGGTCGTACAAGCAGAAAAATGGATGGAGAGTGCAATCTTTAGCACATGATAATACAGACCGGCCAAACTCCAAACGATCAGCGCTACAGCATTTACTGCCATCTTCACGTTGCAATTTATAATTTGGTTTTGGCTGAACAAGAGCAGCTGCCTCACCACATTTAAGGTGTTAATTTGAATGGTATTGATTATGCAATTTTGTTTGTACTTTATTTGTAAATATGTATGGGTCATATAGTTGTATAATGACAGCCTATAAGAAGTTTATATCTACTTTTACATACCTACATATTTAAGTAACGCTATAATAAAAAAGAAATTTGGTGAACAAAAGGGTGCCTTGATACTTTTGTTCTTTTACAGACAGTGCAAGCATTATTCTAGTTTGAGGAAAACTGAATTAAATTCTCTCCAAAGTCCCTTACGGCCCTTTGAATTTCAGAAAGATGATCATTTTGGTTGCAGACACGATGAGTTTCATTAAGACAGCCAAGTGGGGATACTGGCTTAGAATCCAGGAAAAAAATAACAGGAAAAAGAGACTTAGAAACCACCTACAGAGAAATGCATCCTAGAGATGGGATCTCTAAGGAAGGGTGTTCAGAGACTGAGCTTCCGGGAGTTCACCCTGCCCTACAGCCCTCACATCCCTCTGTGGAACCTTCCATCCACCTGTGCATTAAAGATGATCTCCGGATTACTCAAAGCATTATTGGCCCATCTGGAAAGTCAACGGCTTAGAACCCTCCGCAGAAATAAAACAAGTCTCAGTTACTATATCCCTCTAGGCCTGAGGAAAATCTGTAACGAAAGGGTCCAGATTGACACCAAGGGACCCAGCGTTGATCTCTAAGGGTGGAGCTGTTAACTCGCTTCACTCACAACTCCCAGAAACACAGGGGCCCGTTAGGGGCTTCTGGAGAGCCAGGTGGCCCCCAGGGCTGCAGCCAAAGGAAAAAGCAGGGTGGTCAGGGGCAATTCGGTGCCAGGTCCCAGGGATGAGAATTCATGCCTGGGACCTAGCACAAATCAAAGTTAATATTTCTGCCTGGCTACAAATCTGCCCCTATGATAAGCCACACACCATATCTGGACCACACAGTCCTGTGTCCATAAGAGCCAGATTCCATCAATCCCTGTGTGAAAACCAGCACAGCTTCCTTCCCTCCCTCCCTCCCTCCCTCCTCCAATCCCCAACTCAAAACCACAAAGAAAAGAATGAGAGACACCCCCTTCCTCCAGAAAAACCCAAGCTTACTGTTTGTCTTCTTCTGAAAGTGAGGTTCTTCCACAGCAGCAACCTCAGCTGAGGCCAGTAAGCCATGTTACCTCAGCCAGCACCCACAGCGTGTGGCTCAGGAGCCCTGGAAGGCAGCGGCCAGAGCTCACAGCAGGGACGCCGTGGCTGGTCATTAACTGAAAGATAAAGCAGGAGGGGAAACAGCCGTCAGTTATTACTGCAAAGTCATACACCAACAAGGACTGCTAATCCAGCCCTCTCAGCTGAGACCTCCAACACACAGCTCCACGTCATGACTGCTTCTCAATGGGTCATGAGACCCCAGCTCCCAACCTCTGGGTTCACCCACAAACAGCAATTTGGGAGGTTTTCCAACAGCAGTCTGGGAGCCAGTTGTTACGGTCCTAATCATTTTAGTTCCATGGATATTATCATTTGGGAATGAAGAATCCACTTCTGAAAATAGTCTTGAGTGAGGTTCTCTCAGGTGGCCAGAACACTGAGAACGTAAATGGCATATTGGAATCCCAGAGAGTCTCTCTAAGAAAGTGCCTCCCCTTACCTCAAAAGTCAGCAGCATTTGTAAATTTTGCCTCAAGCCTAAAGTGACATACTATTCTCTGAACTTCCTTACAGACTAAATTTACAATGGGTTACACAACTGGGTCCTTCACATCGTAAAAAAGCACCATCAATAAAGCAGTTTCCTAATCTGGAAAGCCACAACGTGCCTCAGATGACTGTGCATAAAACACCAAGAAAATGCCACCGACACCTGGCTCTCAGGTAATGAGGACAACCCTAGCGCTGTGTCTCTGTGGAAAGAAAGCAATATCCCATGGAGAAACAAGTCTGCTAAGGCAGGCTCAGGGCATCGACTGTGAAACTGACAAACAAGCTCCCACGGGCAGGACATATGCACACTTCTGGCCTCGCTCCACCCGCACCTGAATACACCGCCCCACTACTCCTCACAGGTGCCACCTTGGAGAACTGTTTGTCCTGCTAGGGCAAGAAGGCGTCCTCATGAACAGGGGATACTACATTCTGTGTGTCCCAGCCACCCACGCAGCAGCTGCCCTTAATTAATGCTGGAATAGTCCCAAGAAGTTAAAGTTAAAGCTGGGGCGGGGGCAGAAGATGAAAAATGGAAGAAGGGAAGACACACAGGTGAAAATTCGGCCCTGCTGGTACTTGATAACCATGAACTCTCCTAGCTTTGTTTATAAAATGGCTCAGTGAATGAATCACTGTGGCCTCTAGAGGATTGGGGCAAGGATAGGGTGGGACACTGGGCATGAGGAACAAGGAGCAGAAGGAATTAGGAATGCAGTAGCCAGGTAGGAATATAAAACCAAGTACAGGCTGGGTGCAGTGGCTGACATCTGTAATCCCAGCACTTTGGGTGGCTGAGACAGGCGGATCACGAGGTCAGGAGTTCGAGACCAGCCTGACCAACATAGTGAAACCCCATCTCTACTAAAGATACAAAAAATTAGCCAGGCATGGTGGTGCATGCCTGTAATCCCAGATACTCTGGAGGCTGAGGCAGAAGAATCGCTTGAACCCGGGAAAGGGAGGCTGTGGTGAGCGGAGACTGCACCATTGCACTCCTGGGCAACAGAGCAAGACTCCGTCTCAAAAAAAAAAATTTAAACATTCATTTTGTGAGACTTAGGAATTCTCTAAAATAATAATAATGATAAAACCAAGCACTAGACTGGAAATCTGTGAGTCCAAATGAAACCTCAATGCCAAAGTCAGTCTCTAGTAGAACATCATCCTTTTATCTCCCACCTCACAAGGACTTAGATTAAAACTTCTAGAAAAGTCAAGAGATTGGAGGAAATTAAAGTGTCTGAAAAGAGACAGCCTACCACTCTGTATTCTAATTCATTCATAGACAGTCCAATAAATCAAGAATCCCTCTGAAATAGTCAAGCCTTAGGACCTATTTATTTTCTTTTTTTTTTTTTTTTTTTTTTTTTGAGACGGAGTTTCGCTCTTGTTACCCAGGCTGGAGCGCAATGGCGCGATCTCGGCTCACCGCAATCTCCGCCTCCTGGGTTCAGGCAATTCTCCTGCCTCAGCCTCCTGAGTAGCTGGGATTACAGGCACGCGCCACCGTGCCCAGCTAATTTTTTGTATTAGTAGAGACGGGGTTTCACCATGTTGACCAGGATGGTCTCGATCCCTTGACCTCGTGATCCACCCGCCTCGGCCTCCCAAAGTGCTGGGATTACAGGCTTGAGCCACCGCGCCCGGCCAGGACCTATTTATTTTCTTTATCATTTGTTCAGTAAACTTTTAGAAGGACACAGACCCCCAAAATTTCTCGCTCCAAAAAGAGGAAGAGTTAAACCAGCACTGCATCAATTTGTTCAAAGATGACCACTGGCCCCAAAGCACTGGCAGCCCAAACAGCATTATGAGACCCATGCCTGTAATCCCAAATTGTTTTCTAAGTGGCTCAGGACAGAGCGTGCATTCCAGAAATATTAAATAAATAGATTTTTCTCATACAAAAGCTGCTCTCCAGGAATCACTTTGTTGATTTAGAAGCTACACGAATCTTGTCAGATCCCCCAGGTAACACTGAGGAGGGTACAGTTAAGAAAAGGAAAACTACCAGAAAAAGCCCAGACATCAAATAGACCCGGCTTCCCAACTATGTGCCCTTGGCCAAGGCTTTATGCTCTCTGAGCATCAATTTCCTCATTATAAAATGAGGATGACAATACTTACCTTGTATGGTGTTCTGTGGATTCAACAAGATAATATAAATAAGTTCCCAACACTGTACGTGGCTTACTGTAAGTGCCAAAGCAATATGAGTTCCCTCTCCCCATTTATCTTTCTTCATTCCACCAATATCCTCTAGCTGAGAAATGGTTATATCCTGTCTAAACAGGACATTCCATTATATTTCTAGCAAATCCATTGTGGGTTTCTAAAAAGGTAGGAGGGGCAAAGCAGGAAGGATGAAATCTTAATAGCCTAGCATTGGAGTACCCAGAGCCAAACCCAAATACAGAATATCACCTCCCCTAAACCCTGATTGGAGAAGCTCAAAGGAAGAGAAGACACACCTCTACACAACGTTCATGAGAAGAAGAGAAGGATGAGTTTTTCTGGACAGCATTTTCTTGGAAGTAAAGTGTCTGGATTTCCAAAAAAAGCTTCTGACTCCAGTGACTCTCCAGGAAGCACATGGAGAAGGTTGGTAAGAAGTAGCATAGAGCCGCAGTACAAAGTTCTACCTGGCTTTGCTGGGCACAAATAGGCAAGCTTCCTGCTCCAATTCCTCCCGTCCACCTTGGCACTGCCCTGGCCTCCTGCACAATTTGCTCCCCCATCTCAGAACACAAAGATCAATACTGGGAACATTTCTGTCCTAAGAGGAGGGTTTGGCAATGCCCGGGCCCTTCTGCTCAGGTAACTGAAGCCAAAGGGACATTTCCACATTGGTTTTCGAAGGAAGTGAACAAACAAATCAAAACCAAAAAAAAAGCTATAAAAGAGGCAGCACTATGTACTAGATTTCTCAATGTTTCAAACGCAGCACACTCACTTCTGCCCTCACACACATTTCCAGTTACTGGCTGGAAAGGATCCCACTGCACAGGCATCCCAGGCAATAGGCTACTCTGATCCGGCTCCTGGATGACCACAACCACCACCTCACTGGCCTCTCATCCATTTGCCACAGAGCACCCAGAGTTATTCCGCTAGACCAAGTATCTGAATATGCCTCTCCCCTGATTCGAACCTTTTGCCAGCTCCTCAGCACCTGAAGGTAGAGTCCAGTGCTCACCAAGGTTTACCTGGCCTCCCTTCTGGAACTCCAGCCTACTCTCTCACCGCTCCCCACCTGCTAAGCTATGCTCTGGAGACTTATGTACAGGCTCTGAATGTGCTGCACGTTCTCCTACCACTGGGACTTCACTGGTGGGTTCTCTTGTCCTAAGACACTTTCTCAAGCACTGTTAGCCTGGCTGACTCTTAGGTCTCAAACTTAGGTCTCCACTTCTTCAATGTCCTTTCCTGATCTCCTCCCCTGCAACTGATATGTGGGTTTGGAGCCCTTCCTACGTGCTCCCTAGGAAGGCTCTGCTGGGAAAGAGGATTTCTACCTTCTGAATGAGAGCAGAGACCATTCCTGTTTCCTTCATCCCTGTCTTCCTTAGTATACCAAAGGGTCCTGGCTTGTAGTAAGCACTCAGAAGATATCTGCTTAATTAATTAATTAAGAGATGTACAGGAGAATAGGGTGTCAGAATTCAAGGGTACTGGCACTCCTGGGCCTGTGGTAACTCATTTCTCAAGCTTGATTAAGTGATTTGGGCAAATTATCCCGAGAGAGGGAGCTCTGTGTTCAGCAGCTTCTACCATATGTTTGAGAGGGTCACAAAGGACTGCTGAGCTTCCCAGGTGACTCCTGAGGCATCCCGGTAAATGTAATGGAATCTAAGTCGGCTTCCCATAACCACCAGGTTTAGCTATAGGCTGGGCAGCCTCCCAAGGCCAGCAGGGCCACGCAATTGACTTTCGGCCAATCCTCATCCTCAAGCCCGAGACGCGCTCTCTTTGAGTTTCATCAGTCACGCAGGTGGATCACCCCTTGCCAAACTGTGACGAACTCCACACCTCAACCTTGTTTTGCACAGTTTGGGCATGGCAGAAGTCACTGCTGGAAACCTTTGACCACTTTTTTAAAGACATTTTCGCTGCAAATGTCGCTGATATTTTGAAGTTATTACTATCTACAGAATACAACAGACTACTAAATTAAAACCTCCTCAAATAAGCAAAAACACTCATCATTAGTTGCAGAGAAATACAAATTAAAACCACAATGAGATACCGTTACACACACACTAAATTAAAAATTAAAAGTGCTAGTGTGTGTATGGAGACACTGGGACTCAATACCCTGTGGAACTGTAAATGGAAGAGACACTTTGGAAGATAGTTGGACAGTTTCTGCTAAAGTTAGACATAGTATTAGGATATGACCCAGCCAGCCCATCCTAGGTATTTGTGAATATTTACAGCAGCCTTATATAGAATAGCCAAAAACTGGAAACAATTAGTTGTCACAATGTCCATCAACTGGTGAATAAATTAAACTGGAGCTGGGCGCAGTGGCTCGCACCTGTATTCTTAGCACTTTGGGAGCTGGAGGCGGGCGGATCATCTGAGGTCAGGAGGTCCAGACCAGCCTGGCCAACATGGCAAAACACCGTCTCTACTAAAAATACAAAAATTAGCCAGGCATGGTGGTGGCTACCTGTAATCCCAGCTACTCAGGAGGCAGGAGAAGTGCTTGAACCTGGAAGGCAGAGGTTGCAGTGAGCCAAAATTGTGCCACTGCATTCCACCCTAGGTGACATAGCGATACTCCTTCTGAAAAATAAATAGCCGGCACGGTGGCTCACGCCTGTAATCCCAGCATTTTGAGAGGCCCAGGCGGGCAGATCACCTGAGGTCAGGAGTTCTAAACCAGCCTGACCAACATGGAGAAACCCCATCTCTACTAAAAATACAAAATTAGCTGGGCATGATGATACATGCCTGTAATCCCAGCTACTCGGGAGGCTGAGGCAGGAGAATTGCTTGAACCCAGGAGGCAGAGGTTGCAGTGAGCCAAAATTGTGCCACTGCACTCCAGCCTGGGCAACGAGAGCAAAACTCTGTCTCAAAATATATAAATTAAATAAATAAATAAATAAAACTGGGACACTTACTCAGCAATAAGAAGGAACAAACTACTGATACATGCAACAACCTGGATGAATCCCAAAAGCCTAATGCTAAGAAAAACAAGCCAGACGCAAAAACCTATATATACTGCATGATTCCATTTATATCACATTCTTGAAAAGGTGAAACGAAGGAGATAGAAATTAGCGCAGTGGCGGTCAGTGCTCATGGGTAGAGGAGATGACAGACTACAAAGGAGCAAGGCAGAAGTAGATACACATGTGTATCCATTTGTCAAAACTCATCATACTTTTGTAATGGGGAAGTCTTGCTGTGTGTAAATTACACATCAATAAATCTGAACCAGATAAACTGCCTTCTATTATAATAATTAACATACCTCACAAGTCAAAACTCGGAAGACCTGAGAACTGGATAGCGTAAAGTCTGATTATTGTGTGATCTCCTTGGAAGAGGAATAGTAGATAAATATTCATTACACTTACGAATTCCACAAACAACTGCAGCCTTAACTCTGCAGGGCTCCCATTAGCCACAACAAATATTTATCGAGTGCCTATCACATGCCAGGTGCTGTTCCAGACCTTAGAGATTCAGTGAACAACAGAAGCAAAGTTCCTCCGTTTATGGGGCTTCTATTCTACCAGGGATGGGAAATAGACAAATAATAGCAGGTTGTTCGAGCAGCAGGTGGTAGGATTGATGAAGACAAATAAAGCAGAGTAAGGGGACAGAGAGTAATGGGGCGGAAGTCTTTCCTTTCTGATGCAGCATCTTTGGGACAATGAACTGAGAGGGTGAACCCTATGCTACCCACAAAAGGGTGGCTTAAATGACAGCAGGGATTATAAATTCTTTTCACTTTTCTCTAAAACAAAACCTGGAACACCAGACAGCAGACAGATTTCAGTGATGCTGGCAAAAGAAATATACACACACACACACACAAACACAAACACACTTATATATATCCATATATACACACATACTCATGTATACATACACATACACACACACTCATACATATATATATACACACACACATACACACATATATATTCACAGGAAGCTGGCTGGGAAGGGGGAAATGATGACCCTAGTAAGCACCTGGCACCTGCTCTCCCACCTCTTCCTCACCAAAACATTGTGCCCTTTTGAAACTGACATGTACATTTCCAAGAGAGATGAGAAATGAGAATTACAAAGAAGAAAGGGAGAGAGAGCAAGATATACCAAAAAGACAAGATGGGAGGATTTTCCCCTCATTTGGCACAGCCAAAAGGAAAACAGGAACTCCTTCCCGCGACTGCCCTCTACCCTCCTACAGCACTAAATCTATCTAAGGAAATACAGTGAGGAAAGAAAGTGCATGTGTCTGTACAGCTACCAGAAGCTGTTCGCTTGTGCAGTAACAAGAGGGCTGACTGGTCTTTCTCCTTCCCGCAAGAACACTGCCAGCCCGTGAGCTTTAGAGCTGGGCTCCCATCTAAGGGTGAGAGTCAGCCCTCCTGCCTGAGCCAGGGCAGGTTCCAGAAGAGAGAAATCTCCAAGCAGGGACCACACAAGTGTCACATCTCACTGGGACAGAAATTGGCCCCTCTGGGCAGAAGAAGAGAGCCTTCCACAAAGTCATGCTCCATTTGACTGTCGTGTGAGTAGATAAAATCTCATGGAATTTTGAAGGCCCACTCCCACTATACCCCTGCTGCAATCCTTATAGACAGAGAAGCTGAGGCCTCCCCAAAAGCAAGTGACTTGACTAGCATTAGAGCTAGTTTCTCAAAAAATAACTTTTTCAACAACTCTGTTGTTGTTGTTGTTGTTGTTGTTGTTGTTGGTTTTGAGATGGAGTCTCACTCTCTTGCCAGGCTGGAGTGGAGTGGAGTGACCTCTGCTTACTGCAACCTCTGCCTCCTGGGTTTAAGCGAGTCTCCTGCCGCAGCCTCCCGAGTAGCTGGGATTACAGGTGCCCACCACCACGCCCAGCTAATTTTTGTATTTTTATTAAAGACAGGTTTTACCATATTGGGCAGGATGGTCTCGATCTCCTGACCTTGTGATCCACCTGTCTCAGCCTCCCAAAGTGCTGGGATTACAGGCTTAAACCACTGTGCCTGGCCCTTTTTCAACAACTCTTACATGCCCCTTCCCACTAAGCGATTTCTCTTATGATTTTATTTGCTGTTCTGAATGCATTTCTCATGGTTCTATCCAAATAGTTCACATACCCAAAATGTATAGTCAGCAACTAATTTTCATCTTTCAAAAACAGTGGTTATATGATAGCTAATTCATTAAACCTTAAACAAATGAGTGTGTGTGTGTGTGTGTGTATTCTACTTTGTTCAACAAACTTTCAAAAAGTTACCACAAGTGAGATGGAAGCTGAAATTTCCAACAATAGCTATCAATCTCTCTTTTTTATTATTTATTTTATTTTTAAGACAGAGTCTCGCTCTGTTGCCCAGGATGGAGTGCGGTGGCATGATCTCCATTCACTGCAACCTCTGCCTCCCAGGTTCAAGTGATTCTCCTGCTTCAGCCTCCAGAGTTGCTGGGAGTACAGGTGCCCACCACCACACCCGGCTAACTTTTTCATATTTTTAGTAGAGACAGGGTTTCAACATGTTGGTCAGGCTGGTTTCGAACTCCTAACCTCAAGGGATCTTGTCTCAGCCTCCCAAAGTGCTGGGATTGCAGGCATGAGCCATGGTGCCCAGCCTCAGTATCTCTCTTGATGAGGTTGCTTCTAGATGTCTTTTTTCTTAATCGAGGTATAATAGACAAATAAAAATGTTATATATTTACAGTGTTCTAGATGTCTTATATCAATAACAACTTGCCAGTAAACTACAAAGCAGGAGGTGGATTTAACTGTATCAGATATGAACTGAAAATAGGTTGGTGCCAAAGCTCTGATTGCCTATTCATGAGATGCTGATGCAAAAGCAAGAATCACAGATGTGACTCATGTGCCTCATCTCCAGAGAGATGTACAGGGTCCTAGAATATTAGGACATGAAACTTCTAAGCTCAACAGAACATGCTTGCTTTGGAAAAGGTCTGTTCTCTAATTGCCTCTCTGATCATGTGCCTCTGAATCGGCAGCCACATTCAGGGACAAGCCTAGCAAGGTTACTGAAGGCCAGGAAACTCAGAAAAACAGGTTTACCGCACCCATGATTGAAGACAGAACGTGGCTGCCGTGTGGGTGGGAGGGGATTTTGAGTCACCCTACTATTTCTCCCAGGCTGACCCGTCAGCTTCATTGAGCTTCTCTGAAGCTAATTTGGCTGCTGCAGTTTAATTTTTCAGGCCTCCAGATGCTACTGCACCCTCTATTCTTAAGGGTATCCTTGCTAGGATAGCTTTAAATTACACCTCCTCACACTCCCGAAACCTTCTATAGACCACAATTCCAGGGAAACTGCCTTTAGTTAGGAGGCCTTGCAGAATGGTCATGGGCTGGTACTCACCTCCGAAATTGTGTTCCTACTTTTAACGGCAACATTTTAATAGTCAAATTTGAGAAGCCAAAAGGGATAAGAAATCCTCCAAGTTAAAAGTCAAAAATGAAATGAAGTTATCCAATCATTCCAGAGGAATTCTATCATTCTAAAAGAGGTTCTGCTATCAAATTGTCCATTTAAAAATATACAGATCCCAGGGCTGGGAGGCCGAGGCGGGTGTATCATGAGGTCAGGAGTTCTAGACCAGCCTGGCCAAGATGTTGAAACCCCGTCTCTACTAAAAATACAAAAATTAGCTGGGTGCGGTGGCATGCACCTGTAATCCCAGCTACTCAGGAGGCTGAGGCAAGAGAATCGCTTGAACCTGGGAGGCGGAGGTTGCAGTGAGCCGAGATAGCGCCATTGCACTCCAGCCTGGGTGATAGAGTGAGACTCTATCTCAAAAAAAAAATAGATAGATAGATAGATAGATAGATAGATAGATAGATAGATAGATCCAATGAATTTTATTAATTCCAACAATCTGTAACTTGGGTACAGTTTTTTTGAAGTAGCAAAAGCATCATACTTACTTGATTGTTAGTTACAATAAGATAATAGAGGCTGGGCACAGTGGCTCACGCCTGTCATCCCAGCACTTTGAGAGGCTGCGGTGGGTGGATCACCTGAGGTCAGGAGTTCGAGATCAGCCTGACCAACATGGTGAAACCTCGTCTCTACTAAAAATAAAAATACAAAAATTACCTGGGCGTGGTGGCAGGCACCTATAGTGTCAGCTACTTGGGAGGCTGAGGCAGGAAATCACTTGAACCCAAGAGGTGAAGGCTGCAGTGAGCTGAGATTGTGCCACTGCACTCCAGCCTGGGTGACAGAGCAAGACTTCATCTCAAAAAAAAAAAAAGATAATAGATAACTGCACTTCCTTATAATTCCATCTTTCACTTGAATACATATACAATTTCCTACACAAAATTATTTGCTAATAGCTAATTTTCAAAATGAGGGCTATGAAATGAATATGTAAAAACTGAAACCAGAAATCCATGAATATTGTACAAATCTATACTAACCTTTGAGAAACATAATCCTTCATGTTGTCAACAATACGATTTTACAAGAGCTCCTGACTGGATGTGGTGGGGAGAGGCTGAGGCAGGAGGATCACTTGAGCCCAGGAGTTTGAGGCTGCAATGAATTATGATCACACCACCGTACTCCAACCTGGGCAACAGTGCAAGACCGTGTCTCAAAAATAAACAAACAAATAAATAAGGAGCTCCTAAAGGTTTAACGCCATCTATATCATGTCACTGATACTTGGGCAACCAAAGATCCTATTTATCACCCTCAACATTCCCATTGCCACCTGCTAAATGGTCTCAGAACTTCTAAACCTCACAAGAGCCAGGATTTCTGAAAGCAGATCTGTCTTGTACTCCAGCCCTTGTTTCAACACTGTGGAACTACGAAGAAACTCTAACAAAATGTTGGAGATAGTCTCTCTTCCTCTACTGATTTCCGCTATGCAAACCCAGAGCAACCTTCAAAGGAAGACTTCAGCAAACAATACCACTATTTGCCTTTTCCCTGGTCGGGGGTATGTAGCAAATAGAAAAAAGAACCTTTCCTCTAAAAAAGCAATCAATCTGTCAACATTCTATGTCATAGAAAAAAAATCCATTTCTTCAACCACAATCATAATGCCAGAATAAAAGAGATCTGAAGGGAAGGGACTAGTTAATTCATAAACACCCCGAGGCTACACAGAAACACAAGCAAGCAAGCCCTTATTTGCAGAAAAAAACTTGGTTGGATAATGTTCCCTGCTGTTATAGGAGGGTTTTCCAAGAGAATTTTGGGAGAAATGGTTTAGTGACTTTATCAGCAAAAATCATTTTGTTTGGCTTACACCACTGAAGAATCAACATCTTCAGGTGTTCAACCTTCTCCCGGCCTGAAGGATTTATATTTATTTATGAAAGTGCTCAAAGCAGTTGGGGGGACAGACAAACCCAAATCTTAGTCACTGTCTTTATTTCTTTTCCTTTGGGTCTATTCAACGATGCAGAAAACTCCTCAAATCCTTAACTCCTTTGTTGTCTTGAGTTGTTTCAGCAGGAAGAAAGCAGGTTTTAGAGTCAGAGAAGGCTAGGTTTGAAGCCTGACTCTGCTACTCACTAGTTCTGGAACCCTAGGGACTCTGAGCCCCTGTATCTTCTCCAAAAAATAGAGCTGATAATATATGTAAAGCATCTATTCAGTTCCCGGAACAAAGTAAGTGTACAGTAGCTATTATAATGAGTAATGCTGCCAACTTCACAGAGTGAAGTGTTCATCAAGGGTGGGGCACAGAGTGGGTGGTATATTAAAGGAATCTCTTTTCTGTCTTCTTTGTCCACAGAAGACACTATGTCTCTTAAGGGCCTTTTCAGAGTAAACTGGAGTGTTCTCCAGGACCCAGTGCATTGGGAGAGGTGAAAGCATTACAGGGTATCCTGTTGCCACTTCTGACCATTGTTTTACCATAAATCCCCCTCTTGGGGGTCCTCGCCACTCACTTCTCTTATTTTCTCTACACTCTCATGGAGGTTGATCCTATTTTCCATGGCACATTGCCACCTTCCTACAAGTTTTTAGAACCCGACTCAGTTTTTCTCTCCACCCCATTTCCTCCAGTTTCTATGTCAATTAGAAATCTCTATTCAAAATCTGAGCCTTGGCCAAACGTGGTAGCTCATGCCTGTAATCCCTGCACTTTGGGAGACTGAGGTGGGTGGATCACCTGAGGTCAGGAGTTCGAGACCAGCCTGGCCAATATGGTAAAACCCCATCTCTCCTAAAAATACAAAAATGAGCCAGGCATGGTGGTGGGCGCCTGTAATTCCAGTTACTCAGGAGGCTGAGACAGGAGAATCACTTGAACCCAGGAGTCAGAGGTTGCAGTGAGCCAAGATCATGCCACTGCACTCCAGCCTGCGCAACAAGAGCAAACCTCCATCTCAAAAAAGAAAGAGAGAAAGAGAAAGAGGGAAGGAAGGAAAGAAATCTGAGCCTTATAATTCCATCTTTTCAGCTCTACCTACAATCTTCTCTAGTGTACCAACTTATCAGTGATCCCTGAAAAATAAAGCCATGTGCCACAAGCTAATGTGTCTCAGCATCTTCCTGCTCTCCACCACACTGAGCCCAAGATGACCCAGTGCTCCACAAACATATGTAGAATGCAAGTAAAACCCCGGGGATCAGAAAAGATAATTAAAGGGCCGGGCGCGGTGGCTCACGCCTGTAATCCCAGCACTTTGGGAGGCCGAAGTGGGTGGATCACGAGGTCAAGAGATCGAGACCATCCTGGTCAACATGGTGAAACCCCGTCTCTACTAAAAATACAAAAAAATTGCCCGGATGCGGTGGCTGAAGCCTGTAATCCCAGCACTTTGGGAGGCTGAGGCGGGTGGATCACGAGGTTAAGAGATCGAGACCACCCTGGTCAACATGGTGAAACCCCGTCTCTACTAATACAAAAAATTAGCTGGGCATGGTGGCGCATGCCTGTAATCCCAGCTACTCAGGAGGCTGAGGCAGGAGAATTGCCTGAACCCAGGAGGCGGAGGTTGCGGTGAGCCGAGATCACGCCATTGCACTCCAGCCTGGGTAACAAGAGCGAAACTCCGCCTCAAAAAAAAAAAAAAAAAAAAATACAAAAAAATTAGCTGGGCACGGTGGTGCGTGCCTGTAATCCCAGCTACTCAGGAGGCTGAGGCAAGAGAATTGCCTGAACCCAGGAGGCGGAGGTTGCGGTGAGCCGAGATCGTGCTATTGCACTCCAGCCTGGGTAACAAGAGTGAAACTCTGTCTAAAAAAAAAAAAAAAAAAAAAAAATACATATATACAACAATTAGCTGGGTGTAGCGGTGGGCGCCTGTAGTCACAGTTACTTGGGAGGCTGAAGCAGAGAATTGCTTGAACCTGGGAGGCAGAGGTTACAGTGAGCTGAGATCACGCCACTGCTGTCCAGCCTGGACAACAGAGTGAGACTCCATCTCAAAAAATAATAATAAAAAGAAAAGATAGTTAAAGCAGATTCACTACAGTAACAAACCAGCCAAGAAATTGCACCGAAAGTAAAGGTTTGGGTGACAAAATTTCCAACTGTGTTCAAAGAAACGTAAGTTCCAGCAGGAGTGTACGTAATCTGATTTTCTTCAAAGCCTCTCTAATTTGTAGGGAAGGACATTCATTTTCATTAACTTCATGTGAGCTAGAGAGAATCCATGACTGAAGCACTAGAACCCCTGGTAAACATGCCAGCAAGCAAGGGCACCTCCCCCAGAGGCTCAACCTAGAATATAAGACTGTCAGCATTGGTAAGGAACCTTGAACTCTAAACCCATAGGCTCAAGTCAAGAACTCAGGAAGCCTATCAACACCGGGATACAATTTTGCCACCTTAATACTTTATTCCCTTTACTTGTGCCACACTGAGTTATCCAATCTCCAGGCTCTTGTCCAGTTCTCGTTTATACAGTATCAGCAGGCTTCTCCAGAATGTCCTCTCACCAGCCAGCTCTTGAGGCAGTCATATGTCATGTGTGCAAGACGCTTCTATTTCTGCAGCCCAGCGAGGGCAAGCTAACTCGGTTAGTGAGAATTTAATCAAAGTTAAAGGACAAGCACAGAGACACAGAGTCTAAGTCTGGCTCTCCAAAACTTACAACCAAACTCCTTCTTTAGAATAACCAAAACAAACCTTTTTGCTGGCTGCCTCACTAAATTAAGAGAAGAAAGGGGAATAGGATCACAAGTTTAAATCCACATACTTGTGATTCTGAAAAACAAAAACTTAAGGGTGTTTTTCTTTAAATACTGACAACATGAACTCTATTATGTGAGGTCTGAGAGGCTCCTACGAAAGAACACAGATCTGCATCATTCCAATATTATCAAGATTCTGAGTGTTCCTTATAGAAATAACTACTGTTATTAAGTTTTTCACAAATCAAACATTCTGTGTGCCAAAGAAAAAAGTGGAAAAAAATGGAACTGTATTACTGGGTTGCATTTTTGCTAGTCTCCTCTTCTCAACCGTGGTTTTGAAAAATTCACACAATACAATCCCCTCAAGTAACAATGTGCTAAGTATTCACATCAGGTGAGAACTGGTGTTGGTCACATACTCTAAGAACTAGAATTGGACAATGTCCCAAAATGGAGTGCCATCTGGGGTCAGAGTGTCGTGCTCTTTTCTGCAGACTCCAGGGACACATGCCCTCTGCTTAATGGAAGCCGCTGGAACCAAACATCAGACAACCCTCTGTTTGCTCCACAGAGGAGAAAGCCATGCTCTGATCACGTGAAATGTGACTGAAACTATAAACTGGAAGATGGCACCAATTCCACTAAATTTGCAAATCCTGTAACAAGAATGACAACTGAATAAACAATACTTGACCAAAGGCTTTCTTTATCTTGAACTGAAGGCTTTTACTATAATTAACACAATCATTAAAGTAAAAAAATAAAACCCTCCCTTGAATCACAGTTAATATTAACCAGCCAACATCAACATTAGGTTTCATACTTTTGCATTAAAAAAAGTCTTTAGGAAACCCTCAACATTCAGGATTCCTGAAGAGATTTCCTTCTGATTTGAACTTACAAAGAACAATTTTTATTTGCAAGAAACAAAAAGTTCCAATTGAAAAACCCTTAAGATTCAAATTGGACCAATAGACAGGAGAAATAAATGAGGCCAGTCCAATATTTAACATTTCAGTGTCCATTTTAAGCTGAAAGGAACAGAAGTCTAGAGACACAATTTCTTTTTTCTCTCCTATAAAGGGCACTGTAATACTTATCCTAAATTCTGGTATAGTATGAAGAAGCCTGGATTAAAGAGGCAAAAGACTACGATTTTAATTTCCAGTTAATGGCAGATGGAGAACAAATTTAGCAAGCCTTTCTACCACTGTAGGTAACAGAACATAAAACAAGTCTTTTTTGAGCCGGAGTCTCGCTCTGTTACCCAGGCTGGAGGGCAGTGGCATGATCTCAGCTCATTGCAACTTCTGCCTCCTGGGTTCAAGCAACTCTCCTGCCTCCACCTCCCAAAGTGCTTGGATTACAGGCGTGAGCCACCGCGTCCAGCCAGAAAACAAGTCTTTTTGATGAAAAAGCTGCCCTTTTGAGTGGATGCCCTTCTGAGTCTAAGAAAACTGTCTGGGACTTTGGTATCCAGTAGCCATGGAATATACATCCCAAAGAGCATGAGAAACTATAACACTAGATCCCAACATCAAAAATATGTTGCTATTTTCTCCCATATTGCTGGTAGGGGTGCAAACTGGGGACACTTTGGCAACTTATATTAAAATGCTGTGAGAGAACAGGGAGAAGCATTCCTTAAAAGTTCTAGGAAAGGTGTTGTGGAGGAGGCAGCATGAGAAATTCAGTCAAGTGGGAAAAGCACAAACTCGGGACTCAGACAGACATGAGTTTAGATTCCTGACTCTGCCATTAGCCAAGTAGGGAACCATCAACAAGTTGTTTAACTTCTCTTTGTGTCAGGTGCATCATCTGAAGTATGGGGCTAACATAACAATAGGCAAGCTCAGGATTTCCTCAAATGTGGGAGATACTCAGAGGATTTTAGGAGATGAACAAGCACAGTATTAAACATTGAACCACATCATGAGAAAATATGGTTCTTTTCAGCACTTCTTCAGCCTATATAACATTTTTATTATATTAAGGAGAAAGTGGCCGGGCGCAATGGCTCAACCCTGTAATCCTAGCACTTTGGGAGGCCGAGGTGGGTGAATCACCTGAGGTCAGGAGTTCAAAACCAGCCTGGCCAACATAGTGAAACCCCATCTCTACTAAAAATACAAAAATTAGCCAGGCATGGTAGCACACGCCTATAATCCCAGCTACCCGAAAGACTGAGGCAGGAGAATCACTTGACCCCAAGAGGAAGAGGTTGCAGTGAGCCAAGATTGCACCACTGCACTCCAGCCTGGGCAACAGAGCAAGACATGCCTCAAAAAAAAAAAAAAAAAAGGAGAAAGCCTTTGTTTAGTCTTCTTTGTGATACCTCTTTAACACTTGCTCACAAAGTAAGATCTAGTCTCACAGTCAGCTGGGGCCTTTGAGAACCAATAGTTTATCTTATACATAGACTATAACAAAAATAATTTGTCTTCATCCTAATTATTTTTAAAATTACCTCCCATTTATAATAACTGATATTGTTTTTCCAATTACAGGTCAAATATGAAGTTATTTTTAAATATATTGATGATTACAAAAATGGAGTCAATTTCAGTAGCTTGCACAGGCTGAAATGGTACCTATCTCAGAGTTCTGGTGAAAATTAAATGAGATCAGGTAAAGGAAAAGCCCTAGCCCATGCTGTGTTCCTTCACTCATGGTCTGGTTGATGGGTAAAATTAAAGTAGGTGAAGAATATGAGGAAAGCATCTAATGTGAACCAAGGCAAATACAGGAAATAGATGTGAGATTCCAGAACAATGAGGAGCCAAACAATAGCAGGAAGGGGTTCTTAAAGTAGAAGATGAAAACCTGGAGAGAGAGATTCTAATGGGTACCAAACCATACTGTATGTTAATCAGTCTGGGGAGAAAACCAGGCATAGTTCCTTCAAGTATGTGTGTTATAATCCAGGACAAAGTTGTCAAAATAGGTCACAGTCTTATTTCAAAGAGCCTTGAATGCCAAGCAAAAAGAGATCCTTAAGGGTGGCAGATTCTTAAAAGTCTTTTGACCTCTGTCCAGCATCTAGTACTTTCCAAGGAACATGGTGTTTATTTGCTGAACAAATAAATTTCTGTTTAATAGCACTGTCTGTGTATTAGTGTATTTAATTTTGAAATATGTAATATGTGTGTTGTTGTTGTTGTTAATATCATATCTTCTTTCTCTCTTCCAGTACCAGAGAACAGCCTAACCCCAGCTAAGGTAAACTCTGACACCAACCCAAGGCCTGTGCCTGGAAGTGGAGAAGGGTCTGCAGTCAGTGTAAGCTCATCATTCTGGGCCTTCACTTTCTCTCTGCCTTTCCAAGGAAAGCTGCTGCTTGTATCAGTGTTGCCTTTATGTCAAAGGTGTTATCACCTAAATACCAGATCCAACAGATTTCAAGCCACCACCCTCCAAAGACTTGCTTCTTCAAGAAAACAAGCTTGGTTTGACTCTTGGCAAAAACAATTATTCCCAACCTGGCATCCTACAAGAATTTTGCAAAGCAAGGGTGAATAGGGGTATGATACCCAAACATCTTCCTAGCAACTTCTTCCCCCTCCCTGCCCCTGGCCAGAAACCTCTTTCTCCTTTTCCTCCTTTTTCTCCTTCTTCCTTCCACTCCTAATTTGTTATGATCTCTCAAACAACAACCTCTGGACAATGCTTTAGAAAGCTTTGTGTCTTACCCACCTACCCCCAATGAGAGTCTTCTGAGATACTTAAAACTGTCCTTAGGAGGTATAGTCCAATTCTCCTCCTAGGATGGGTACTAGCATTCTATTCTTGAAGGATGAATTAGCCTGCAGCGTTGATATGTTTTCCTTTGATCACCTATTGGCTTAACAGGACTCCAATATAAGAAGCAAAACTTATACTCAAAATGATGTTCGAGACAGAGAGTCTAATTTTATTTTACAGAGATTTTCCAAATGGTGAGTCAGAAGCAAGAACAGTGCCTCAACTAAATCATGTTTACTCAACTGAAATTTATTGAATTAAACCAACTCCTCCTTTGCATTTCAGATGAGAAACCCTTCTGGTTCTATGATTCAAGTCTTCATTCACTCAAAGCAAGTAAATAGGAAATTTCAACAGCTTTCTCTCCACCTTCTCATTCCTTTCTTCCGTCATCGATCTGATCAGGAATGCTCTGAGGCATTCCCTGGGTATTTCTTGTTTACCTCTCAAAATCCACATGGTATGTTACACTAATGCTCAGCACGTTCCTCAGATCTCTAGGTGGCTCTAATCAAAGGATCACTCCTTCTCCTAAATACAGATCTGGAGTTAGAGGACATAAGAGCTTGAAGGGCTCTTTAAAAGTCAAGTAGTATCATCTTATAGACCAAAAACCTAAATAACAGAAAAATAAAATGACTTGTCCAAGGTCACATGGCTTCTTAATAGGTTTGTGGGCATTCATGAACATCCTGTAATTACACATAAAAATTCGACTATATGGCCGGGCGCGGTGGCTCACGCCAGTAATCCCAGCACTTTGGGAGGCCGAGGCGGGTGGATCACAAGGTTAAGAGATCGAGACCATCCTGGTGAACGTGGTGAAACCCCGTCTCTACTAAAAATACAAAAAATTAGCTGGGCATGGTGGCGTGTGCCTGTAGTCCCAGTTCAGGAGAATTGCCTGAACCCAGGAGGCGGAGGTTGGGGTGAGCCGAGATCGTGCCATTGCACTCCAGCCTGGGTAACAAGAGCGAAACTCCGTCTCAAAAAACAAAAAAAAAAAATTCGACTCTATGAACCCATGTGTATTTTCTCTGAAGAGAGAATCCATATCTTTCTTCAAAGAAGTCAACAATCCCTTCCCCCAAATATGGTAACCACTGACAATTATATGCATCTTTGAAAAGAAATTTAACTAAAATCTAATTGTTCCAAGTCTGAATAGTAATATGAATTAGTGATCTAGAATAAAAGTGGAACCTAATTCAATAACTGTCATTGTCATATATATTCTTTTCACGTCTGGGATATCAATGCAAGTTACATTGGATAAACACAATTTGATGTGGAAGTAAACTATCAAGCAAGTTTTCTATGCTAGCTACTTATTCAGGCAACTGTTTTCAGGTGAAGATACTCAAATGAAAATACTCACCTTTCGCTTTTTGCTAATATTTCACTTGTCAAAACTTTGCTAGTCAGACAAAGTCTTTACCCCGAGATTAGTAAACTCACAGAAGCCAAACTGCCTGGAATGCAACTTCAGCTCCACTACTTACGAACTCCATAATCATCTACCTAGCTAGCCCATACCTCAGTTTCCCATCTATAAAGATAATAACAGCACCTATCTAATATGGTTCTCATGAGAATGAACTGAATTATTACGTGGAAAACTTAAAAACATATCCAACATACCATAAATGAACCGTAAATGCAACTATTTTTACCAAGAGGTGTTTTCAAAGAGTTTATTTCTAATTTGCTATACCAGTTAGTAAGAAAGGCACTTTCTCATCCTATTTCATTTATGAGCCAGACGTGGTCTTTTTTGAGACGGAGTCTCGCTCTGTCGCCCAGCTGGAGTGCAGTGGCATGATATCAGCTCAGTGCAACCTCTGCCTCCCAGTTTCAAGCAATTCTTCTGCCTCAGCATCCCGAGTAGCTGGGATTACAGGCACCCACGAGCATGCCCGGCTAATTTTTGTATTGTTAGTAGAGACAGGCTTTTACCATGTGGGCCAGGCTAGTCTCAAACTCCTAACCTCAAGTGATCTGCCTGCCTTGGCCTCACAAAGTGCTGGGATTATAGGAGTGAGCCACCGAGCCTAGCTAACAAGACCAACTTTGAAACTGTGTTTATTTTCCAAAAAAATGTATCTTAAGAAAAAAACTAAATTTGATTTCTAAACAGTAACAGCAGTAACAGAGAAATAGCTTATTTCAAAAAGTCCACAACATAATTAGGGATAGGACAAGCAGGAATCATATTGTATTATAACAAATTTTTAAACTTCACCAAAGTTAGGATTTACAACAAAATTAACAGTTTACTTCTCTTTTCCTTTGTTTCTTATGGCCTTACAGCCTGCTACTCTCTCATTCCATTTTCTAGAGATGACAGGTGGGAAGACATTTTGAGATCACACAGCTATTCACAAACATCTGACTGAAGCAATAGTATACTGTTCATTACGAACCAAGTAAAAAGTTAGAGTTGAGTAAATTTTATTCTATTCTTTCCAGGATGTTGCAATCCCGACTCAAGCAAGGTCTCAAGTTAAAGAGAATTTGGCTGACCCACTCACAGCAACAAGGAAAATCTGATACAGGCTGTAGAATCTGATAAGGATTATAGCAGATGAATGCAGAGAAGATGGTGAGCAACCTTGAAAAGTTCCCCGCTTGCAGCAGCTGAAATGTTTATGCAGGAGTTAAAGAACTCTGGAGCTTACTGGCTGGGTTCAAGTCTTAGCGCTGCCTCTTTCAAGGTATATGGCCAGAGATGAATTAGTTAGCCTCTCACTTACTTAATCTGGTAAACTAGGGACAATAAATGGTTTTGCTGTGAAAATTCAGTTAGCATTTAATGACCTGCACAGTGGCTTATGCCTGTAATCGCAGAACTTTGAGAGGCTGAGGTGGGAGGATTGCTTGAGTCCAGGAGTTCAAGACCAGTATGGGCAGCATAGTGAGATCTTGACTCTACAAAAAATTTTAAAAATTTAGCCAGGAGCAGTGGCACATCCCTGTGGCCCCAGCTCCTTAGGAGGCTGAAGTAAGAGGATCACATGAGCCTAGGAGGCTGAGATTGCAGTGAGCCTTGTCCATGCAACTGCATTCCAGCCCTGAGCAACAGCGTGAGACCCTGTCTCAAAATAAATACAATAAATAAATAAACATGTGAAAAACATTTCAAATAGTACTTGCCACACAGTGCTATATATGTGTCTATTAAACATTGCAATAACTTTGGCCATTCACAGTTACATCCACATGCAGATAAGAAGATGGTCTCATTTTTTAGAGTAGATCTTCTCCCAGCTCCCAGCATAGTTAAACAAGTGTTCAGAACGATCTTTTAAAACCTGATGCTTGCAGACTTGGTAAAAAAAAACAAAACAAAAAAACAAAACTTGATGCTAGAGTAAATGACCATAACGACTATCATAATCATATTATTTCTTTAATATCTGGATAGAAAAAAAATGTATTTGAGACTGGACGTGGTGGTTCATGCCTGTAATCCCAGCACTTTGGGAGGCTGAGGCTGGCAGATCACTTGAGGTCAGGAGTTTGAGACCAGCCTGTCCAATATGGTGAAACCCTTTCACTACTAAAAATACAAAAATTAGCCGGGCATCATGGTGCACACTTGTAATCTCCGCTGCTTGGGAGGCTGAGGCAGGAGAATCACCTGAACCTGAGAGGCGGAGGTTGCAGTGAGCCGAGATCCCACCACTGCACTGCAGCCTGGGCAAAAGAGCAAGACTTCATCTCAGGAAAAAAAAAATGTATTTGGTTTTAAACGTATTTTAGATATGCAAAAACCACATGCATTTTGATATTTTTCTGGATATCCAAAAGGTTCACAATTAGAAGAGTCTAAAGCAATGTTCATTTATTCTAGAAGCTCAAAATTAAAACAGTGAAGATCTTAATTTGTAGTCACTACAAATACAGCCAAAGTATCCTGGCTTATGAGAGAGAAGATCCCTTTTAAGAAAAAAGATTTAAATGGAAAAATTCCAAGCAACTCCTTCAAATAAGGTAGGTGCTACAGAAGGTAATAAAAAGCTAAGTCGCTGAACTTCCTTCAGTTTCATTCATTTTTAATGTTTACATTGGTACTCCTTGAGCAGAAGGAACCAACCCCTGAAAACAATCAAACCCTGATCACCCTATTTTCCAATCCTGCACTAATGCACCGTCTCACACAAACTGTAAATATGTTCTAAGTCAAAATGTGTCCAGGGGCCATTATAGGCCTGCACTTGTAGAAATACGAGGGTTGGCCAGGCACGGTGGCTCACACCTGTAATCCCAGCACTTTGGGAGGCCGAGGCGGGCGGATCATGAGGTAAGGAGTTTGAGACCAGCCTGCCAACATGGTGAAACCCTATCTCTACTAAAAATACAAAAATTAGATGGGTGTGGTGGCACGTGCCTGTAATCCCAGCTTCTCAGGAGGCTGAGGCAGGAGAATGGCTTGAACCTGGGAGGCGGAGGTTGCAGTGACCTGAGATCAAGCCACTGCACGCCAGCCTGGGAGAAAGAGTAAGACTCCATCTCAAAAAAAAAGAAAAGAAAAGAGAAAGAAAGAAAGAAAAAGAAAGAAAGAAAACAAAGAAAAAGAAGGAAGGAAAGAAGGAAAGAAAGGCAGACGGACAAGGGTTGAGATTTCAAATGCTTATCTGCAGGGGAAACAACGTATCACAGATGTGCAGGTTACAGTCAGATATGTCATTCTGGAACACTATGTGGGTGCTCAAATACAGACTCCTAAACTGCTCTGCCAACAGTAGCAATTCTAGTCCCTTAAACGGCTCGTAGTCATCATGAAGGCTGAAAACCCTCTTCCCTGGTCCTTCTGATTCTACTGTTGGTTCTAAGCACATACTGTGTATCCATGTTTCCCTAAAATTCCCTAGCATTAATTATTTTAATGGTTTGTGGAAGCACTTGGGAAACAGGCTGACAGTGGAACCTGTATTTGAAAAATATTATAATATCTGTAGAGGTTCTACTCAGGAACCTCTACATGTCTCCAAACTTTCTCTGGTTTAGGAGAAACTTTCTCAAGAGAATGATTTTCTTGACAAAAAGATGAAGTTTCTCAACAGAAAGCCTTCATTAATTTTGTGGTAGGTATGAGAAGAATAGGCTGAAATAAAACAGGAGATGAAAAATTAAGGACTTTTTCAGTTCAGTTTTGTTTGAAAAGAAGGTCAACATTTAGGTCTGGTTCTAAGCTACAGCTGTAAAAAAAAAAAAAAAAAAAAAAAATCAAGAAAATTCCAATCTTGAACTTGGGGAAAATTTTTGTCAGGTTCTCTTTGTGGGAAGCAGGAATTGGGCAATGGAGGGAAAGTGACTTGCTGATTTCAGTACCAAAAAAGCTTTTTTAATGAAATTTATCCACTATGATATGAATGTGTACATACTACCCATTCCCTTCTTGGGGTGCCACTGAAAAGTCGGATTTTAAAAACTAATAGTATCAATGCTGCACAGGCAGGCCAATTGCTGCTACCGCCAGACAACTTCTTTTTGTTTATTTTCTTAATTTTAATCTTATTTCTTTTCTTCTTTCTGAGAAAAATATACATAAAGAGGCACTTACACACAACCCTGGCACCATCCGCCGCCCCGAGAACCTTCCCGATTTACCAGCGGCCTGGGAGTTCAGAAGCACGCTAACAAAAAAACAACTAAATGGGCTTTTGCCTCAACCCTCATAGTTCCTCCCTGTCCGCAATCACCGGTCTTTACCAGATTCACAGAACCGCGAGCAAAGACACCTAGCAGAGCCGGCCGATTCCTAGATCCCCCGGCCAGGAGGCGCTGCGGGCCAGTCTCTGGGGGCCACCGCAGCCCGCGCCCAGCACCCCCACCCTCACGGCAGAGCCCAGCCCCGCCACGCCGCGGAGCTCCGAGTTCTGCGCCGCCGGCCGGGGTTACTCGCGGTCATTCCACGGCACCAACTTGCCCCAGCTTCCCCATCCGCACCCAGGGCGAAGCTGCCCCGAGAGACAAGCCGCAAGAGTCAGGGAGATGGGACGGCAGGGGACTTGGGGGAGAGGATTGGGCACCCCACCTCCGGGTTTCCGCAGGCTCTCCAAAGTCTTGTTTTTAAAAGAAACAAAACTCGGCCGGGAGCGGTGGCTCACGCCTGTAATCACAGCACTTTGGGAGGCCGAGGCGGGTGGATCACCTGAGGTGGGGAGTTCGAGACCAGTCTGGCCAACATGGTGAAACCCCCGTCTCTGCTAAAAATGCAAAAATTAGCTGGGCGTGGTGACGCACTTCTGTAATCCCAGCTACTTGGGAGGCTGAGGCAGAATTGCTTGAACCCGGGAGGCAGAGGTTGCAGTGAGCCGAGATCGCACCACTGCACTCCAGCCTGGGCGACAGAGCAAGATTCCTCAAAAAAAAAAAAAAAAAAAAAACTCGTCCCCGCTCTGCACCAGGGACACCAGCTCCGGTGAGCAAACGGAGACCGTAGCAGGACCCCCCACCCTGCCACCCCTCAGGTCAAACAAAGCCCCAAGGCCTCTAGTGAGCAATAACACCACGGACCCCCTGCACCACGGACACCCTTTGGGACACGTCCAACTCGAGTTCTTGGGGACCAAGGACGCGCCGCTCCAGCCCCAGGGCGCTTGAAGCCGATCCCCAGGTCAGAACAGACCAGCTTAAGAACCGAGTGAGGACTCAGTGCTGGCATTTGTCTCCGTAGGTTTCTAACCGGCTCAGGCGCCTCCGAACAAAGGGAAGCGCTCCGTGCCAGACCTGCAACTCTCCCCACTCGGCAGCAGGGCCCTCAGCACGCCCGGGAACCCCCGATCCCACTGAGCCCGGGGTACTGCGCCCAGGTCTCCACGCCCAGAGATGCTCCGGGTCTCCACTGCCTGACGAGCCCCGAGCGCAGCAGTGCCGATCCCTGGTCCTAGGACATTCCCCATTTACGCTGCCCCCGTCCCATTGGAGTTGCAAGTGGTGGGGATGTAGGGCTCCGGATCAAAGCCCCGAAACCGAGCGCTTTCCGAAGCCTCCTTGGCCTCGAAACAAAACAATAACGACCAAGTAAGTCACTGGAGAGGCTCTTACCTGTTTTCCACTTTTGTGTTGGCGTCTCTTCTCCCACCCCTTGACAAGCCTTCCGGAGAAGGGGAGAAAACAGAACCGGAGAAAAAACAAGAAGCAAAGCGTCCTGAGAACTGGCCCTGTTGGCGCGCGGCGCCCCCCACCCTGCCCTGCCCTGCGCTGCGCTGCGCTGCCGCAGCCCGGGAAAGAGGCGTCGGCTCGGCTCTGCGGGTCCCGGCCCCACTCACTCTCCCTCGGAATTACGGGGTTTTTGCCGAGACTAGTTCCTTTTATAGATTCGGCGGCACCGAGCGCAGAGGTTACTATCGGTCAAAGCCTGTTCTCTCCCTCCTCCCCCGCCCCCTTCCCGGCCTCTGTTTATGTAGTTCAGTCACTCAGCAGAAAGCACGTGGAGCCGCTGCCCGCCCCTTAAACGGGCGACGTTCGGCCGCTCGCGAGACGGCTGGAGGACTTGGGGGTGGTGGGTGGGATGAGGGTGGAGAGTGCAGCAGGAGTGTCGGGTTCGGCGGTCTGCACCCCCTGCCCCGCCGGGGCCCGCCGGCCTAGAGACGCGCGGGAATCTCTGGGCTCCGGGCTGCGCCGCAGACTCCCTAGTCCACGTTCCCGGCAGCCAAGGGCACCAGTGGAATTTGCTTCCTCTAAATCGTGCTTTCCACAATTTTGTTTTCCTTTGTTAGTTTCCTCAGCCGGAGGGAGGGATTGGGGGAGAGAGAGCTCCAGGCTGAATCCCCCTCAGGACGCTGGTCATTTTGTCTTTTGTTTCCTTTCAAAGACCTAGGCTGGGTGCGGGGACGGTGGACAGTGCTCTTGAGTACCGGGCTGCTTTGTTTCCCCCCCACTTGACTTTGGTTTTTGATAGGCGACCTACTGCCTCTGAGCTCCCCAGCCTGAGCTCCCCAGGTCCCTCAGACGACCTGAGAGGAACATCTTACTGCTCCTCTTCATAAATGGAGAGGAAGGAGGCCACAAAAACAAAAAGAGAAACAAACAAACAAACAAAAACACGGAACAATGTGGAGCAGCCCCCTTTTAATTTTCCTGGTATTGATCAGCCTCCCTGTGATCAAAACACAGGACTTGAATTTAGCTTGTATGAATTTGTAAAGTGCAGCTAGAGAATTGCAGTCGTGTAAAATTATGTAGCCACTCCAGATCTCCAGCTTCTCTGTTTGCCTTTGGCTGTAGGGAAGAAAAACCACCCAAAACATTTGAGGGGCAAAGGCAAGAGGAGGAATGCAGGCCTACGCATCATATGTCTAAATATTTGGGTCATCCGCCAAGCCAACACACTAAATGTCTCCTACCTTGACGAAGACACCTCTGTAGCCACCTTGTAGAGCAGGTTCACGTTTAGACTCCTCAGTTTGACCTGAGTTTTGGCTAGAATGAGGTGGCATGAGACAGCTGCCCCCAGCTTACCTCTCTTCCATCTCCAGCTCCATTGTATTCCAGAACTCCCAATACCTGCCTGTGGACACCCAGCTGCACAAGCCCCCTCAATGCTACAGTCAACAGGATCTCCCGGCCACAGCTCAAGCCCAAGTACCCACATCAGTGGTTCTGTCAACACTCAGGACAGACCCACAGAAGAGGCCCAAGCAGGCCCTGGAAGTGCATGTGGGGGCCACAAGGCAAGGAATTCTGGAGTGACAGCCACTCATAACTCTGGGTGGCATGGCCCCTTTGCACCATGGACTGCTTGCCCTTAGTAAGGGAAGAATCTGAGCCTGGCGCGGTGGCTCGTGCCTGTAATCCCAGCACTTGGTCAGGAGTTCGAAACCAACCTGGCCAATGTGGTGAAACCCCATCTCTACTAAAAATACAAAAATTAGCTGGACGTGGTGGCAGGCGCCTGTTATCCCAGCTACTTGGGAGGCTGAGGCAGGGAGAATCACTCAAACCCAGGAGATAGAGGTTATAGTGAGCAGAAATCACACCACTGCTCCAGCCTGGGTGGCAGAGCAAGACTCCATTTCAAGGAAAAAAAAAAAAAAAGAAAGAGATGGATCTGAGGAAGGCCAGAGATGAGCTTTGCCCAGGGCCCAGGAGAGGGGACCCTCTTGCCTCTGTCAAAGAATAACCTTGGTCCAGAAATTGGGTTTTGGGGTCAAACTTGACAACCACATGATGAGCAATTTAGGTAAAGTCTTTCTGTTTTTATTTTATTTTATTTTTTGAGACAGGGTCTTGCTATATCTGCCCAGGCTGGAGTGCAGTGGCCCAGTCATGGCTCACTGTAGCCTTGACTCCTGGACTCAAGTGATCCTCCCATCTTATCCTCCCAAGTAGCTGGGACCACAGGTGCCTGCCACCACACCCTTCTAATTTTTGTAATTTTTTTTTTGTAGAGACAGGGTTTTGCCATGTTGCCCAGGCTGGTCTCAAACTCTGGAGCTCAAGCCATCCTCCCACCTCTGCCTCCCAAAGTGCTAGGATTATAGACATAAGCCATTGTGCCTGGCCTGTTTCTTCATCTTTAAAAATGAAGAGAAGATTATGTTCTCTCTTCCTCACAGGGGTTTTCTGAAAGTGAACTTTGTTGAAACCTTTGCGCTCCTTGGCAGAATGGTATTATAAATGCAGAGAGTGTTATTAACTGACTATTCATGTGATTTTCAGGTGTTACCTACAGCCCATAAAGTCTTTGCCGTGCCAAACTTTCAAATCTCCAGGAATAGCACAGTTACAAATAATCACTGGCCCTCTCTATATAAAGGAAAGCTCCTGGAAAAGGTCCTTCCTCACCTGATTTTAGAGCGTATTTAGGTCTCCCTGACATCTCCTTTCTCCTTCTTCTACCTATTTGAAGTTGACCACCAAAATCATACTTTTTGGAATTTTGAAGCATATAGTTCCAAAAGGAACCCCTATGAAGGTAATCGCTTAGACTGCTCTAATAAGAGAATGGGCAACAGTTAAGTTCTATACATGCAAGACAAAGATAAAATACTACAGAAAGGGGATGAGCCCAAGAAAAAAAATCAAAGACCCAGAGAGAGAACAGCCATTGATTCTAAATGCGTAAGTCTATGGCCCCAAAGCCAAACTTGTTTCACTAAGAACAACCTGTGGTTTCAGGAATCTGGTCATCCCCCACAGTGAATACAGGAACACATTGCAGTGTTTGAAATATTTCTTTTCCTTGTAGATCTTTACTGTCAGACGGGCCCAAACCCCCAAAGTGGCTAAGTGATTCGGCCAGGTTGTACACAGGGATGTAAGTTTGCTGACACCAAGCTCATACTTTACAAGTGTAATATTTTCATAGGACAAAAATACTGAATCTCAAAAGCTAGAACCTAAGAGATGCCTCTTAAAAAAGAAACTTACTGCCAGGCGCAGTGGCTCATGCCTGTAATCCCAGCATTTTGGTAGGCCGAGGCAGGTGGATCACCTGAGGTTGGGAGTTCAAAACCAGCCTGACCAACAGGGAGAACCCCCATTGCTACTAAAAACACAAAATTAGCAGGGCATGCCTGTAATCCCAGCTACTTGGGAGGCTGAGGCAGGAGAATCACTTGAACCCAGGGGGCAGAGGTTGCAGTGAGCCAAGATCGCACCATTGCACGCCAGCCTGGGTAACAAGAGTGAAACTCCGTCTGAAAAACAGTAACAACAACAACAAAAAGGCCAGGCTTTTTTTCCTGTAATCCCAGCACTTTGGGAGGCCCAGGCAGCCAGATCATGAGGTCAGGAGATTGAGACCACCATGGCTAATATGGTGAAACCCCATCTCTACTAAAATACAAAAAATTAGTATCACAAGTTCAGGAGATCGAAACCATCATGGCCAATATGGTGAAACCCTGTCTCTACTAAAATACAAAAAATTAGCCGGGCGTGGTGGCGAATGCCTGTAGTCCCAGCAACTCAAGAGGCTGAGGCAGGGGAATCACTTGAACCCAGGCAGTGGAGGTTGCAGTGAGCCAAGATCGCACAAGTGCGTTCCAGCTTGGAGAAAAAGCAAGACTTGCCTCAAAAAAAAAAAAAAAAAAAAAAAAAAGATCAGATGAGTAAGTAGAAGAAGAAAAAGAAAAAGAAGCTTACAAGTTTGAATTATCTTCCTTCCAGCCCTTAGATTGGTTTGTCCCTGAGTATATTTCAATAAGCTTCCCCCTCCCTATCCCATCCCTTCCCCTTACACCAAGTCCTCCTCTAGGTGACTCATTCCAAATACATAGGAAGGCCCTTGTTTGTTGCTGTTTTTCCGGAGAGGCTGATTCTGTAAATGTAGCCTGAGTGGCTTGAGGTTCTATTCTGAGATGACCCTGGAATCTTCTACTTACAGAATCAACCTTCAGGCAGCTGTGGCCTTGGAGACTCTGCTGGAGGTCATGGAGCTACAGAAAAGCTCAATCTTTTCATTCTATTGAAGCTTTTAAATTGGAGTTTACCTAAATGGCATTTCTTGGAGGTTGCTTTGATATATCTGTTAACTCATCTGCATAAATGTAGATGTATACATTGTTTAAAATGATTTTCAAGGCGCCTGAGTTTTTTTTTTGGTTGATACCCATACTGGTTGCTAGAAACGCTGAAAAAAATAGAGCAATGCAGGAACTCAATGAAGAATTTTTAAAAGTATTCCAAAATGATGTTTTAAGATGAATTCGTTATGATTAAGAGGACCTGGCCAGGCACCATGGCTCATGCCTGTAATCCCAGCACTTTGGGAGGCTGAGGCAGGTGGATCACTTGAGGTTAGAAGTTCGAGACCAGCCTGGACAACACAGCAAAACCCCGTCTCTACTAAAAATACAAAAATTAGCCAGACGTGGTGGTGCACACCTAACGTCATAGCTACTCAGGAGTCTGAGGCAGGAGAATTGCTTGAACCAGAGAGGTGGAGGTTGTAGTGAGCCAAGATTACACTACTGCATTCTAGCCTGGGCTACACAGCGAGACTCCATCTCAAAAAAAAAAAAAAAAAAAAAAAAAGAAGAATACTTAATAGCTGAAGTCTTGGAGAATTTCTGGAGAATAAGAGATGCCTCAAAATAAAATAAATAAATAAATAATAGGTAAACCATCTTTCAAATAAAGAGAGGTAGAAAGACCTACAGTTCAAATTGACTCACCTTAATTCCAATACACGTATTAGACACAGAAACAAATCAAGCAATCAACGGTCAAATAAAAATGTACCAGGAACCATCATTATTTGTGCAGTAGACCATGTATTGCACAGGCTCTCTATCAATTCAATTTAATTGGACCAATGTGATCCTCTTCTGTCTTAATGTGGCTCCTGTTGACACGCAAGCAAGATTCAAAATCATTACTGCTTCTGGACTTGAGTGAGATGTTTATTCTGTTTGTCAGTGGGATCAAGAGGTTAACTTTGGCTGGGCACGGTGGCTCAGGCCTGTAATCCCAGCACTTTGGGAAGCCGAGGCAGGTGGATTACTTGAGGTCAGGAATTTGAGACCAGCCTGGCCAACATGGTGAAACCCTATGTCTACTAAAAATTCAAAAAAAATCAGCCATGCATGGTGGTGCACACCTGTAGTCTCAGCTACTTGGGAAGCTGAGGCAAGAGAATCGCTTGAACCAGGAGGCAGAGGTTGCAGGAAGCTAAGATCATACCACTGCATTCCAGTCTGGGTGACAGAGCGAGACTCCATCTCAAAAAATAAAAAAGAGGTTACCCTGGATTACATACAAATACTGTATATTCCACTGGATTTCTAGTTGATTAGTGAGTGATAATTCTTTTTAAAAGCCACCTTTTAAACCCTCTTTCCTTCAAGCTATCCCCTTAAGAGCCAAACTGCTGGAAAGATTTTATTTCTGCCCCCTTCCTTTCATTAACACCCCAGCTCTGTAGTCAAATTTTCACTCTCACAGCTCTGAATCTATTCTGTCCAACTTAATTAATGACAGAGAGAGAGAGGCTGGTACAGGGTTGGAGGTGGGGGTGCAAATGTGATCTCTTTTTCCTGTATAAAATATTTTTAACGTAGAAAAATAAAAAAGAATATCTTAGGCTCAGAAAGACCGCTTAATTGGTAGTGCTGTTGACCTCTTTTAAATCCTTAGGCTATTTGATCGTTGATATTTGACACTACTGACCACAATTTCCTTCCTGAAACTGATTCTTCTCTTTTATTTCATGAATCTGTTTCTCTTGATTCTTCTACCTCTCTAACCACTCTTTCTCTGACTCTTGTTTCTTTATAGAACTCCTAATACTGGTTTTCTCTCTTCATTTCTACTTGCTTTCCTAATCAATATTATTTACGCCCTTGGCTTCATTTCAGCCCTGTACTGCCAGCTCTTATCTCCTTGCCAGGTTCTCCCACTGTGCACCCTATGCTGCCTGGTAGAATATCCAGCAGGACCAGTGGTGTGCTGGAGCCGGCACACAAGCTCACAAGAGTTGCTTTTGCATCTCTCTCTCTCTCTCTTTTTTTTTTTTTTTTTTTTGCATATCTCTAGCAGCTAGCTTGAAATTGGCCAACGGCACGAATATTACACCATTGGAAATCAAATACAAATCAGTGTCTATGAAAAGAGTAAAACTCTGTAAAATATTTAAAGAGATTTATTCTGAGCCAAATATGAGTGATCTTGGCCCGTGACACAGCCCTCGGGAGACCCTAAGAACATGCACCCAAGGTGGTCGGGGTATAGCTTGGTTTTGTACATTTTAGGGAGACATGAGACTTCAGTCAAATAAGTTTAAGAAATACATTGGTTCGGTTCAAAAAGGCAGGACAACTTGAACTGGGGGGCTTCCAGGTTATAGATAGATTTAAAATGTTTCTGGTTGACAATTGGTTGAGTTTATCTAAAGACCAGAGATTAATAGAAAGGAAATGTCTGGGTTAAGATAAAGGATTATGGAGACCAACATTCTTAGTGCTCAGAGGAAGGCTTCAGGTAGCAGGCTTCAGAGAGAATAGATTGTAAATGCTTCTTATCAGACTTAAGGTCTGTGTTGACGTTCATGCCAGAGAGGCATAATGAGGCCTGTTTGACCCCCACTTCCCGTCAAGGCCTGAACCAGTCTTTCATGTTAAATTTTAAGAGTGCCCTCACCCAGAAGGAAGTCCATTCAGATGGCTAGGGGGGCCTTAGAATTTTATTTTTGGTTTACATCAGAGTTTTTTGTTTGATTTGGTTTTTGTATGGGAAGCCACTTGTTAACATTTATTAGGACAAAATTGAGCGGGTCATTCTACAAGTAAATTCAAAACAAACAAATTTCTTGTCTTTCCTTCCAATCTCCTTCCACCATCTGCCTTTGTAAAATTTTTTATTTAATGACATCATCATCCAAACATTCACTATGGAAAATCATGGTCATCCTTGCTTAATTTTTTCAACTGTCTTCACCTTTCTCTTCTCATTTGAAAAAGCACCAAGGTCAGGTCAGATATACCTCCCAAATATTTTTTTAATTCATCATTTATTTTTCATCCCCAGTGTCTAAGTCCAGGCCAAACATCTGGACTCCTACATTGCAGAGCCTCCAAACTGCTCTTTCTGTCTCTAGTTTTTTCCCCTTCCTATTCGTCTTCCCTACTGCAGTAAAGTGATTTTTTGCTTGGGGAAAAAAAAACAAACAAGCAAACCAACACAAAAACAATCTAATTACATCTTTTCTCTCTCAAAAACAAAAAAAAATTCTTTTTTGAGACAGAGTCTCACTCTGTCTCTCAGACTGTACAGTGGTATAATTTCTACTCATTGCAACCTCTGCCTCCTGGGTTCCAGCGACTCTCCTGCCTCAGCTGCCTGAGTAGCTGGGGTCACAGGTGCCCACCACCACGCCTGGCTGATTTTTGTATTTTTAGTAGAGACGGGGTTTCACCATGTTGGCCAGGCTGGTCTCAAACTCCTGACCTCAAATGATCCACCCAATTCGGCCTGCCAAAGTGCTGGGATTACAGGCGTGAGCCACTGCGCCCGGCCCATCCCTCAAAATTTACTATGGGTCTCCTTTGCTCACAAAGGAAAAATACCCTCAAAGTTTTGTAAGCAGACCTACAAAGGCTCTGAAAACACAACATTGGAATGCCTTTGAAGCCTAATCATATGACCTGCTTCCTCCTCCATCCTCTTCCATCCACACCTAACCCCTTACTCACCCTCATTCTACCAACTTACAGCTCTGTTCATCACACCTTCCCATTGCTTGGAAACCCTTCCTCTCATCTCCACTCCTGTCATCCTGTTATGCTTATATTCTAAAAGCAGGAGGAAACAGGGGCAGAAACAAGAAGAAATTCACTTCCCTCATTAAATGGAAAGTTGAGGGATAAAGGGTAGATGAAGAAAGAGAGAGATTTTTAAGTTTCTAAATTAATAGGCAAATATTACCCCCAACTCAGATCCATTATCAAGTGTAACAATAGATTCACAGAAGGCAGTCAGTACCCTTAAATTTGCCAAGAAAATAACTGAACTCAGGGGATTAAAAGAAATCAAGCATTTATTTTAATAGAAGTGGTGCATCCACATTTCTTTCCTTATTCAGGGTACTTTTTTGACACTTAAGAATCCATATTCTTGGCTGTAATTTCTGGGATAAGGGACTGTTTTATTTCTTAGCCGGGAGCTTTTTTCTTACTGACATATTAAGAGAGTAAGTCACACACACACACACACACACACACACACCCGCCCTAGGAAATGTTCCAGATACTCTTTCTCTTAGTCCTCTTGAAAGACCATCCTCTTTCTCTTTCAGCGTTTTGGGAATGATTTCTTCATGAGTGCATGGTTTTCCCTCTGTTGTCCTCAATAGTCTGTGTTGTTTTGACCTATCCTTGCCCAGTGTTCTTTATGACTTCTGAAATTGTCTAAACAGAAGAAATACTTTTGCCTTATCAAAGGCTAAATGTGGAGCTGTGCTATGACCCCACTGTGGGAGCAGGCCTTTATTTCCCTCCTTTATTTCCATTCTGGTGACTGATGTCCAGTGAAATCTGAGCAATTTCTTAGCTGGCTACTTGTCCCAGTATGTAAATTAGTGGGGAATGAGCTCTATTCAGAGAGGCCTGGGCTTGCCACAGAGCTCACCCCAAAGCTGGTTTCCTCTTGAATGGCTCAATCACCTAGCAGAGTCCAACAGGAAGCCCCCACATTTGCCTACTCACCACTGGGATTGGCAACCCTGGACACACTGCCTGAATGAGAAAAGAAAGCTAAATTGGGGGGTGTAGTCTCAAGGTCGTTAAGGAAAATAGAATAGGAGGTTGGGGAAAAGAAGGAAAATAATGTAATCATACTCACAAAAACTGAGGGTGTTAGTAGGCTGCAAAGTGGCCCAACATTCTAATAAGTCAGTTTAGCAACATGTATCAAGAGCCTTTGGCCCACTAATTTTACTTGGAGGAATTTATACTAAGGAAATATCCTATAATATAGTCAAAACCTTATGTTCAAGAATGTTGTCACTATATTATTGATGAGTGAACATTTAAAAAATACTTATCGGGCTGGGTGCGGTGGCTCAAGCCTGTAATCCCAGCACTTTGGGGGACCGAGGCGGGCAGATCACAAGGTCAGGAGTTTGAGACCAGCCTGACCAACATGGTGAAATCCCATCTCTACTTAAAATACAAAATTAGCCGGGTGTGATGGCATGCGCCTGTGATCCCAGCTACTCAGGAGTCTGAAGCAGGAGAATCGCTTGAACCTGGGAGGCAGAGGTTGCAGTGAGGTGAGATCGCGCTACTGCACTCCAGCCTGGGTAACAGAGTGAGACTCTGTCTCAAAAACAAACCAACAAACACTAATCTTCTAACTGATAACAATTCTAAAATACACATTGGTAAATTCACGATAGCATATTATATAGCCATGAAAGGTGAAAATAATGTTTTCAGAGTTGTGATAGAGGAAACAGCTCATGGTAAATGTTAATTGAAATAAAGCAAAGCTATATTTAGGTGTGTGTATGATTCACATTCAGTAACAAATAACTGTTACCGTGTCGATAATCTTTTTCACTGAATATATGTGTCTAGAAAAGACTACAAAAAAAAGCCTAGATAAAAAAGAAAAAATTTTTAAAAAAAAAGAAAAAGAAAAAAGAAAAAAAGAGAAAAATAAAGCCCAGATAGGTGCTAACAGCAATTACCTGAGGATGGTAGGATTATAGGGTTTTTTTTTTGTATATGTCTGTATTTCATAAAATTTCTAGGATAAACATATGCTATATATATTTCAAGACAGGGTCTCACTCTGTCACCCAGGCTGGAGTACAGTGGCCTCATCTCAGCTGTTTAAGTGATTCTCCTGCCTCAATCTCCCAAGTAGCTGGGACTACAGGCGCCTGCCATCATGCCCAGCTAATTTCTTTTTGGTAATTTTAGTAGAGACAGGGTTTCACCATGTTGGCCAGGCTGGTTTCAGACTTCTGACCTCAGGTGATCCTCCCACCTCGGCCTTCCAAGTGTTGGTATTACAGGTGTGAGCCACATCTGGCCTCATATGCTATTTTTTAACTAAGGAAAATGATATGAAAAATAGAGTTTGTTGATAATCAGTAGGAGAAAATATTTTATAAATGCAGAAGGGCAAACAAGAAATTACCACGTGGAAGCAAACAGTAAATCCTAACATATTTTAAAAGCATGTGTACATAGTAACAAAGAACAGAAGAGAATTTGGAGAGCCAAAAACAGTTAAGACAGATTTGGTGGGTAGGTAAAGTGTAAAGAAAATAGAATTTTAGACCAATCCTAAGAATTTACTTCTAAATAAAAGTCTTGTATGTTTAAACCTTCCTACTTACCTGATCTTCTGATTTATCCCTCTTATCTGCAGAACATAGCTGGGTGTCCATCAGCATGTTACTTCACATATCTGTGCCTCAGTTATTCATCTTTCAAATGGAAGCAATATATAGAAGTTGCCTTATAGGGCTGCTATGGGTGTTAGATGAGTAATACCTATGAATTGCTTGGTACTGTGTCTGGTATATGTGTGTGCTCAGTCAATGATAGTTGTTTTATTATTATCATTAATTATCATCATCATCATCATTAAATATTATCCCAAGTAACAATATGTGATCCTCATGGTCCAACAATAATTTAATAAATGTGACTATTTTCCAAAACGCCAATCTTAATTTTCATAATTTAAACTAATACTTTAAATTAAATTATTCAATATGTATAATTATTCAATAAAGTATAATTTAAATTAATACTTTAAATTATTCAATAGGAGTTATTCACCAGCCTCAAGTTCAAATATGGTCTCCTTCTCTCTTCTCTCTCTCTCAGATGTGGGAGTCTTGCTAGCGTAAAATGGCGCAATCATAGCTCACTGCAGCCTCTAACTCCTGGGCTCAAGGGATCCTCCTGCCTCAGCCTCCCAAGTAGCTGGGATTACAGGCATGCACCACCATGCTTAGCTAATTTTTTTAAATTTTATGTTTAGAGACGGAGTCTCACTAGGCTGCCCAGACTGATCTAAAACTCCTGGCCTCAAACAGTACTCCCAATTCAGTCTCCCAAGTCACTGGGATTACAGGCACAAGCCATTATGCCCATCTCCCATATTTCCTTATAATTTCCTATCTACTCACCCAAATACCCACCCATTTATTAGCAGAAAGTCAAGTATCTCTTTGATATGATACCTCTCCATCCTGTTTCTTTCTCTCTCTTTTTTTTTCTATCTCTCGCTCCCCTTCCATCTATAAAAATTGCCTAAAAACCCTGGAGTTCTAGAGATATGGAGAGAATCTGATCTGTCCACCATTGGGCTCCATATTTTTAGTGGTCAATTGTGATATCACCAGCACACGGTAGCATCACTGAAGACTCATTGCACTCCAGGGGCCCACTGGCCACATCCAGCTCTCTGACACATGGTTTGTGCTGAAGAGTGTTAGTATCTTATTTGAAATAGCCAGCAAGTTTGGAAGTGTCACACAGAAATCTTTGTTTCTCAGTTCTTTTGAAAAGGTGGAAGATCTGACCACATGAGGCCTATTTCCACATAGCAACAATCAGCTGGTACTGAAAAGCTCTCTTTAGATGAAGCATGCTGTTTGCACTTTGCAAAGTTTTCACTAATCCCTGTTTTTCTTCAACAGTCTGCCTTACTCCTTTACACTATATGCCTGACCTCTGGTGGCTCCCTGGCCTAGAAGGTCATGGGGAGTAGGGGAAATGACCCATGTTGATGCTAGTGTATCCAGCATCCTGAAAACGTGATGGGGTAAGTGGCTGAGAATGTGAGTGTCGCGGGCAGTGAATTATCTAAATCTTGGTTAGGTTAAACGTAGCTGATAGTCCTTTTATAATACTATATAACTAAATTTTCATTTCAGTGACAGTAATAAGAATTGCATTTTTTTTTTTTAACATGGAGTTTCACTCCTGTTGCCCAGGCCGGAGTGCAGTGGCACAATCTAGGCTCACTGCAACCTCCACCTCCCAGGTTCCAGCAATTCTCCTGCCTCAGCCTCCTGAGTAGCTGGGATCACAGGTGCCAGTCACCATGCCTAGCTACTTTTTGTTTTTTCAGTAGAGATGGGGTTTTACCACATTGGCCAGGCTGGTCTCCTGACCTCAGGTAATTCACCCACTTCGGCCTCCCAAAGTGCGAAGATTACAGGCATGAGCCACCTCGCCCAGCCCCAAGAATTGCATCTTTTCTTAAAGATTGTTACCCTGAGTTTCTACTTTCGCTAGTTTGCATGAGATTTTTTTAGGCACATGCTTTTGATTGAACACAACTTGAGTCACAAAGCAAAAAAAGTCATTACAACCTCTAACAAAAGCAACAGTACTCCTCAAAAATCTCATCCTTCACCAGTATCAAAGGCACAGTAAATTCAGCAGGGAAGAGTCAAAGAGGTCAGAAGCAACACTCTCTGTTGGTAACTAAAAATGAGACCAAAGATTACATCCAAACTCAGAAGAGCCTAAAGTTTGACCCAAGTCCCTTTGTTTATTGAACTGAACCCTGTAGATAAACAAAGGAAGCAAGATGAAAAACACCACCACTTCACTGGGAGTGCACAAGACAAAAGCATTCCCAAATGAATCTTCAATATGTGGGAGAGAAAGAATTTTGAGCAACATAAGATTCAATGAGATAATGGCACCTTATATTTCTGTGAAATATTTGTCACCTTATATTTCTAGGACGTGACCAGTGTGTCATTTTAAAAAATACAATATAATGAAAACAAAGTTTGAAGTTTCACATTATTCATTTCCTTAAAACGATGCAAAGGCAAACAGAAATGTGATACTATGAGATTTCCAGGAAACTGTAGAGTCATAGTAATTCAATTCTAAAAACAGATGCTTGACACGCAGTTATATTTAAATCAACCATCAATCTATCAGGACCTAATTCCTAAAGTTAGTAATAAATAACCTTTCCATATCATCCTCCCAACAACCACCATATGCATATAATTATGCTTTATACTAAGCAAGGTACATTATTTGATTTGTTTTTTTTTTTGAGATGGAGTCTCACTCTGTCACCCAGGCTGGAGTGCAGTGGTGGGATCTTGGCTCATTGCAACCTCTGCCACCCAGGTTCAAGCAATTCTCCTGCCTCAGTCTCCTGAGTAGCTGGAATTACAGGCACCTGCCCCCTTGTCTGACTAATTTCTGTAGTTTCAGTAGAAACAGGGTTTCACCATCTTGACCAGGCTGGTCTTGAACTCCTGACTTCATGTTCACATCCACCTCGGCTTCCTAAAGTGCTAGGATTACAGGCATGAACCACCGCGCCTGGCCACATTATTTGATTTTTAACCCGGTGCACACCTTGAGGTTACTTTTTGTCAGCCTAAGAATTTACTTTTTTTTTTTTTTTGAGATGGAGTCTCACTCTGTTGCCCAGGCTGGAGTGCAATGGTGTGATCTTGGCTCACTGCAACCTCCGCCTTCCAGGTTCAAGCTATTCTTCTGCCTCAGCCTCCTAAGTAGACAGGATTACAGGTGCCTGCCATCACACAGGGCTAATTTTTGTATTTTTAGTAGAGATGGGGTTTCACCATGTTGATCAGGCTGGTCTCAAACTCCCGACCTCAAGGGATCCACCCATCTCAGCCTCCCAAAGAGCTGGGATTACAGGCGTGAGCCACCTCGTCCTGCTGAAATTACATTTTAGATATCAAAGGCAATGCCTCAAAAATGTAAAAGAGTGTTTGTAACCCACACATACTGGAGGGTAAAAAGTTAAGTCATGTAAATAATATTGTTGGTCTCAGCAGTCCAAGAAATATGCAACTAAATGCTCTTTTTCTCTCTCTCTCTCTTTATTTTTTACTTTAAATAAAGACGGGTTTTCGCCATGTTGGACAGGCTGGTTTTGAACTCCTGACCTCAAGTGATCCACCCGCCTTGGCCTCCCAAAGTGTTGGGATTATAGGCGTGAGCCACTGCGCCCGGCTTTTTTTTTTTTTTTTTTTTTTGAGATGAAATCTCGCTTTGTTGCTCAGGCTGGAGTACAGTGGCATGATTTTGGCTCAGTGCAACCTCTGCCTCCTGGGTTCAAGTGATTCACCTGCCTCAGCATCCCGAGTAGCTGGAATTACAGGTGTGCACCAGCATGCCCAGCTACTTTTTGTACTTTTAGTAGAGACGGGGTTTCGCCATGTTGGCCAGGGTGGCTTCAAACTCCACCCACCTCGGCCTCCCAAAGTGCTGGGACTATAGGCCTGAGCCACCATGCCTGGCCTGAAGGCTCTCTTTTGTAGTGTATTTTGGAAGGAAACTTTGGAGGATGGGGTACAAAATATTTGAATAAATCTGTTTTGATTTGGGAAACCTTTAACATTGTCTAAAATGTGAACCTTCAAGCTTTGAGTTTTTATAAAAATTAAAATAAATTTTTAAAATACATCAGTAATACATGCTCAGAATCAAATGTCCAGCCATAACAAAAGTAGAAAGACTATGAAAAAGACACGAGGAAGAAAGTGAGAATCATTATAAACCCACTTCCCAGAGTTAATTCTGTCCATTGTACCTTCTTCCAGAAATTGTTTCTAAACAAGTTTATTCCACATATATTATTTGTAATCTATTATTTTCACTACATTATATAGTGGACATTTTTTCATGTAAACGAATATAGACTTTATCATCATTTTAAAGGAATGTATAATAAATACTTCATTGTGCATATGTATCACAACTTGAAAACAAATTCCTACAGATAGACATTTTGGTTTTCTGGTTTTTTTTTTTGAGACGGGTGTCTCACTGTGCTGCCCAGGTTGGCCTGAAACTCCTGGACTCAAGTATTCCTCTGACCTCATCTTTCTGAATAGCTGGAACTACAGGTGCACACCATTTTACCTGGCTGGTTGTACCTCTTTTTTCTTTTTTTGAGATGGAGTTTCACTTTTGTTGCCCAGGCTGGAGTGCAATGGTGTGATCTGGGCTCAACACAATCTCCACCTCCTGGGTTCAAGCGATTCTCCTGCCTCAGCCTCCCGAGTAGCTGGGATTACAGGCATGCACCACCACACCTGGCTAATTTTTTGTATTTTATTTTTAGTAGAGACAGGGTTTCTCCATTTTGGTCAGGCTGGTCTCAAACTCCTGACCTCAGGTGATTCGCCCACCTCAGCCTCCCAAAGTGCTGAGATTACAGGCCTGAGCCACTGCGCCTGGCCTTGTACCTCTTTTTTATAGTCATTTAAATATGCAGCCATGATCATCTTTGTACTCTCTTTGCACACATACCCAAAGATTTTTTTTTTTTTTTTTGAGACGGAGTCTCGCTCTGTTATCTAGGCTGGAGTGCAATGGCATGATCTTGGCTCACTACAACCTCTGCCTCCCGGGTTCAAGTGATTCTCCCGCCTCAGCCTCCCAAGTAGCTGGGGTGTGCACCACCATGCCCAGCTAATTTTTGTGTTTTTCATAGAGATGCGTTTGCCAATGTTGGACAGGCTGGTCTTGAACTCCTGACCTCAGGTGATCTGCTCACCTTGGCCTCCCAAAATGCTGAGATTACAGGCATGAACCAGTGTGCCCGACCCCCAAAGATTCTTTGGCATATTTTTGCAAAACTGGGACTGCTGAACAATAGAACAGATAAGCTTTACATGTTGATACATATAGCAAAATTGCCCACCATAAAAGTTGGCATCAATGCATACTCTCATAAACAAGACGTTAGAATGCCCAGGCTTTTTTTTTTTTTCATTTTCATAGAGTAAAATTGACTTTTTTTTCTTTTGGTATACAGTTCTATGAATTTTTTTTTCCAGACGGAGTCTCAGTCTGTTTCCTGGGCTAGAGTACAGTGGCGATCTCGCCTCACTGCAACCTCCACTTCCCAGGTTCAAGTGATTCTCCTGCTGGTCTCGAACTCCTGACCTCATGATTCACCTGCCTTGGCCACCCAAAGTGCTGGGATTACAATCTGAGCCATGACGCCAGGCCCAGTTCTATGAATCTTAACACGCGTATAGATTTGTGTTACCATGACCATAATCAGGATACAGATCCATTTCATCTCCCCAAAAAACTCCCTTATTTTCTCTTTATAGCCACACTCTCTCCACACACCTAAATCCCTAGCAACCACTGATCTATTCTATGTCCCCATAATTTTGTCTTTTCAATAGTGTTATATAAATGGAATCCTAGAATATGAAATCCTTGAGACTGGCTTCTTTTACTCAGCATGCGTCTGAGATTCATCCATATTTGTTGCATGCATCAATAGTTCTGGGTTATTATTATTATTATTATTAAGTAGTATTTCATTACATGAATGTTCCACAGTTGGTTTATCCATTCACACATTAAAGGACATTTTCCCTCGGTTTTTGGCAGTGATGAATAGAGCCGCTATAAAGATTCATTTACAATTTTTTTGTGTGCAAATATAAATTTTCCTTTTCTTAGCATAAATACCCAGGAGTGAGATTGCTGAATCATATGGTAAGCGTATGTTTAACTTTACAAGAAACCACGAAACTGTTCCCCAGGGTGGCCGTACCATTTTGTATTCTCATCAGCAATGTCTGAGGTTCCAATTGCTCCATATCCTTTTCAGCACTTGGTATTTTCTGTGTTTTTTACTTTAGCTGTCCTAATAGATATATATCGGTATGAGTAAGTCTAGTTTTTCATCTCTTTGTCAACAGTCTTATCCATCCTTAACTTATGCCCACTATAATTTATTAATGTTTCAATTCATATTTTCTTTGATTATACTAAAAAATAATCAATATAGATTAAATAAAAACAAAGATCGAACATCTTTTCATATTTATTGATGTTTAAAATCCAACGTTTATTCTTTTCTCATTTATTTGTTAAAAGCTATTGTTAAACCAAGTGTTTCAACTTTCTGACTGTTACATATGTTGCAAATATTTTTACCGGATTCCAATCTTATTTTTAATCTGTAAATCTTTTCCCTGAGGGCTTCTGGCTTTGCTGTTTACAGATTCCTTCTCCATTTCAAGATGATAGAAATATTAAACCTCAAATTTCTTCAAGCACTTGCATAAATTATTAAGCATTCAACTTTATTAGTACCAGTTCCCTCCACCCCAGTCCAATGAGGAGAGACTCAGAAATAGGGTAAAGGTCACAGCAGTCAACTGTACTTACCGTTTGATCATGAAAATTGTTTTCAAAAAGTGTTTTCTTTGTCAGCAGGGATCATTTTATACAACCACATCAAAACATTAAGTAAAATATTCTGCTGAGATTCGTCGGAGATACAGCAGGGGTATTAGGGACATTGTTCTGATTCCTTGTGGGAAGGATGGGGTGGGGATGAGGAGAGACGTCCTGGTGAAACTCTGCTAAGAATGAGATCTCTTTAGGCCGGGTGCAGTGGCTTATGCGTATAATCCCAGCACTTTGGGAGGCCAAGGCGGGTGAATCACCTGAGGTCAGGAGTTTGAGACCAGCCTGACCAACATGGTGAAACCCCATCTCTACTAAAAGTAAAAAAACAATTAGCTGGGTGTGGTGGCATATACCTGTAATCTCAGCTACTTGGGAGGCTGAGGCAGGAGAATCACTTGAACCTGGGAGGCAGAGGTTGAGGTGAGCGGAGATCATGCCATTGCACTCCAGCCTGGGCAACAAGAGCAAAACTCTGTCTCAAGACAACAACAACAATCAGCTGGGTGTGGTGGTGCACACCTGTACTCTCAGTTAGTTGGGAGGCTGAGGGAGGAGAATCTCTTGAACTCGGGAGTTGGAGGTTGCAGTGAGCCAAGATCATGCCACTGCACTCCAGCCTGGGTGACAGAGCGAGACTCTGTCTCAAAAAAAAAAAGGATTAGATCTGTTTCTTCCAAAGAACAGAAAATTGCCTTTCTTAAAAGTTAATTACTGGAGGTCCTGATACATCAGGACTGCATGCACTCCAAAGCACAGTTTTAGTGAGTAAATGATATTAATGCTAACTAAGTAGAGGCTGCCCTAAAAGCGATCTTCAGGATAAAGGCAGAGGAAGAGGCTCCGTGACTGGGACTAGTGTTAAGGAGAGCCAGGGAAGCAAGTTACAGAAAAGAGAAGAAATTAATATGCAATAGAGTAAATGGCACAAGGGAAAAGAAGCCAGTCAGGAAACACTACAAGTGAGAAAGGCATCTGGAAGGATGTTCTACAAAGCAAATGCTTGGATATTAATTCATTGCAACAGGAGGTGGTAAGGCCCATGACGAGGAAGGAGAAAAGATCAAAAGGTCGAGGGCTCTGAGGCACTGACACAGGTATCCCTGACTATGCCAGCAACTCTTTAGGGGGAGATTCAGGCTATACTTGTAGCAAAGGCAAAATCTGTAATTAGTTGTAACTCTTTAGTAAAATCAACTAATGGTTTTTCTATATGTTATAAATAAATTATTCCCAAAGGCATTTCATTTTTAAAGACTCTGTTTAAGAATCCCAGATGTTCATCATTTATGTAAAAAATTCCAAGTTCCTGTCATATCCAAAATGGAAACGAAAATCATATCCTCTTATGAATTCTACCTGCATACCTGCCTACCTAGTAGAAGGGAAAGAGAGGAATCCATGATTGGACCTGAAAATAAAGATGTTACCAGTGTCTGTGTTATCATCATCACTATCTTTAAAATGATTGCTTAATTCGTAGTTTAGTATCATCATTGCCGAATAGTGAAATGTTTATAAAATGTCAACAACTTATCCACAAGCCACAATAAGTGAAAGTAATGAGAAAATTATCAGGGTAACTAGAGCCAAAAATAAAGTTATTTATTTAAGACAGAATCTCTGAATACCCATAATTATCTATCTGATGATGTTAACAATTGCTTTAGGCATTTTTTTCAGTAAACATTTATGAGGTACCAGCTATGTCCCATACACTGTGATAGATTCTATCCATGCTTTGAAGTAGCTCACCGCTTAGAAGAGGGAGAAAGAAAGGAAGAATTAATATTATATGAAACAAGCTATGATAAAGGTAGAAGGCAGGAACTAAGGAAGCACAAGTGAGCGACTACTCAGCCTGAAAGTTTCAAAGAGGAGTTGACAACTGAGCTGAGGATTTTTTTTTTAGACGGAGTTCAGCTTCTATTGCCCAGGCTGGAGTGCAATGGTGCAACCTCAGCTCACCACAACGTCTGCCTCCAGGTTCAAGCAATTCTCCTGCCTCAGCCTCCCCAGCAGCTGGGATTACAGGCATGCACCACCACGACCGGCTAATTTTGTATTTTTAGTAGAGACAGGGATTCTCCATGTTGGTCAGGCTGGTCTTGTACTCCCGACATCAGGTGAGTCCTCGGCCTCGGCCTCCCAAAGTGTTGGGATTATAGGCATGAGCCACCAAGACTGGCCCTAAGCTGAGGATTCCTACACAGTGCCGTTACCCATCCAAAGCTTAGAAGAGCTTTCCACGGCGGATAGGTAAAGGCAAAAAAGCACAGGGAGTTGAGCAAAATAAGGTTAGTGCAGGCAAAGTTGCTTACTGGAGCTGGAGCCCAGGAAAGTCATTCAGTAGGAAGTGGTGACAGTGAAGTAGAAAGGGTGTCACAGGCCACCTCAAGAAGAGGGGAGGAGCCATGCCAGAGGCCCTGGATTCACTGTGTCCCCTTCCCTTCTATTTTGGCCTGAATTGGCTTATAATGAAAGAGGTCCCTATCTTCATTTGTCAAGTGAACCAAAACATCCTTGCTCTTGAGGCAGGAGAGTAGGTAAGTGTGAATACTCTGAAACCAAGTGATCTGATTTTAAATCCCAGCCTTGACCCTTGAGTAGCTGAACGACCCTTGACAAGTTATTTACCATCGCTGTGCCTCGGTTTTATCATTCATAAAATGAGGATAACAATAGTACTGCCCCAAAGGTTTGTGGTAAGGATTCATGAGTCAATAGAGCCATGCATTGCTTAACTACAAATATATTCAAAGAAATGAGTCCTTAGGTGACTCTGTCATCCTGCAAACATCATGAAATGAATGTATAAAAACCTAGATGGTATAGTCTATTACATACCTAGGCTGTACAATATAGCCTATTAACTGTATAGCATGTTACTGTACTGAATACAGTAGGCAATTGTAACACAATGGTATTTGTGTATCTAATCATAGAAAAGGTACAGTAAGAATACAGTATGAAAGATACTTTAAATGGCACACCTGTATAGGACACTTACCATGAATGGAGCTTGCAGGACTGGAAGTTGCTCTGGGTGAGTCAGTGAGTGAGTGGTGAGTGAATGTGAAGTCCTAGGACGTCAATGCGCACTGCTGTAAACTTCATAAACACTGTGCGGTTAGACTACACTGCATTTATAAAAAGCTCTTTAATACTAAATTAATCTTAGCTCACTATAACTTTTTAACTTTATAAACATTTTAATTTTTTAAACTTTTTTATTTTATTTATTTGGTTTTTGAGATGGAGTCTCGCTCTGTCACCCAGGCTGGAGTACAAGCAATTCTCCCACCTCAGCCTCCTGAGTAGCTGGGATTATAGGCGCATGCCATCACTCCCAGCTAATTTTTTGTGTTTTTAGTAGAGATGGGGGGTTTCACCATGTCGGCCAGGCTGGTCTCGAACTCCTGACCTCAAGTGATCCGCCCTCCTTGACCTCCTAACGTGCTGGGATTACAGGCGTGAGCCACCACGCCCAGCCTTTATTATTTTTTGAGGCAAGGTGACCGAGGCTGGAATGCAGTAGTGCAATTATAGCTCTCTGCAGCCTCAGCCTCTTAAGTTCAAGCAATCCTCCCACCTCAGTCTTCTGAGTAGCTAGGACTATAGGCATGTACCACTACGCATGGATAATTTTGTTTATTTTTTGTAGAGATGAGGTCTCACCATGTTGCTCAGGCTGGTCTCAAACTTTAGACTCAAGCTATCCTCCCTCCTCGGTCTCTCAAAGTTCTGGGATTACGGGCATGAGTCACTGCACCCCACCTGATTCATTCATAACATGTTATGTTTTAGCTTAAAACAAATACATTGTATAACTATACAAACATTTTCTTTCTGGCTGGGCACAGTGGCTCACACCTGTAATCCCAGCACTTTGGGAGGCTGAGGAAGGTGGATCACCTGAGATCAGGAGTTCAAGACCAGTTGGCCAACATGGTGGAAACCCCATCTCTACTAAAAATACAAAAATTAGCTGGGCATGGTGGTAGGTGCCTGTAATCCCAGCTACTTGGGAGGCTGAGGCACGAGAATCGCTTGAATCTGGGAGGCAGAGGTTGTACTGAGCCAAGATTGCGCCACTGCATTCCAGCCTGGGTGACAGAGAGACACAATCTCAAAAAATTCTTTATATCCTTATTCTATGAGATTTTTTCTATTAAAAAAATTGTTTTAACTGATTAAACTTTTTTGTTAAAAACCAAGATACACACACATTAGCACTAACAGGCATGGAGGCTTTCTCTCCTGTGATAACCATGCCCTTCTTCTGGAATACCTCCTGAAGGACCTGTCTAAGCCTATTTTACAGTCAACTTTCTTTTTAAATAAGTAGGAGTGTACTCTGGAAGAACAATAAAAGGTATAGTATAATAAATACCTAAACCAGTAACATACTTGTTTATCATTACCATGTATTCTATACTATATATAATTTTATTTGCTAGACTTTTTTTTTTTTTAAACAGTGTTTTACTCTGTCTCCAAGCTGGAGTGCAGTAGCACAATCATGGCTTACTGCAGTCTTGACCTCCTGGGCTTAAGTGATCCTCCTGACTCAGCCTCCTGAGTAGCTGGGACCAAAGGCACATGCCACCGCACCTGGTGAATTTGTTCTTGTATTTTTGTAGAGACAGGGTCTCACTATATTGCCCAGGTTGTTCTTGAACTCCTGGACTCAAGCGATCTGCCGGCCTCAGCGTCCCACACTACTGGGATTACAGGTGTAAGCCACTTTGCCCAGCCTGTAAGAAGCTAGACTTCTATAGGTGTGGCAGCACAGTAGGTTTTACACTAGCATCACATTACTTATTACACATGAGTAAGGCATTGTGCTAGAGCTGTCATTAGGCAATAGGAATTTTTGTAATCTTATGGAATCACCATCATCTATTCGGTCAGTGTTGACCTAAAACATCTTATGTGTCACATGACTACACATGTAGGAGTACTTGGAATGTAGCTGTTGAGTAATCAGCGTTCAATAAATATTAGATCTTATTGTGATTGGATGATATTAGCATGTTCAGAAATTAATAATGTGCTTTTAAGTTTCTTTTTCATCATGTATGTCCCTACTGGGATAGGATTAGGAAACATGTGATTTCTGTTTGCTTTTCACAGCCTTGTGCAATCCCCGACCCAGGACAATATCCTTCCTTAAAAATTTCTTCTGAAGCAGAGCAGCATGCTGCTATTGTCAGGCTGATCTCATGTCATCTTTGTCCAGCATGGCTGCTAATCAAAAATGAATACATAGTTCACAACCAGTTCAGCTGTGCCACCCAAAGCACAGCCTGGGGAAGTCTCAGCCCAGGGCACCTGGATTATGACACTGTGGAGACAGACTTTCCATTCTAGAAAACAGGATACTTCCACTGCAGGCATTCTGTTTAACTCTCTGAAACAGCAATCTGCCAAGTCTGTGGGGAATAAAAATAATTTTTAAAAGTGTCCGTTATTAAGCCTGGGAGAGAATTCAGTGCCCAGGCAGGGAATAAATGGACAGTTAAAAGGGGCACTTTCAAGTTCCTTCCAAACTAATCACAAACAGGTGCAGTTAGGTGCCAGTTTGGCAAACTCTGTTTTATGGTCAAATTTATGATCTAGAATGAATTCTGCAAAGGTATGGTGGTTCAAGGACGGTAGAACACCAATTTAAGAGTTGTGTTTTTTGGCCAGGTGCAGTGGCTCACGCCTGTAATCCTAGCACTTTGGGAAGCTGAGGCAAGTGAAGCACGAGGTCAGGTGTTCAAGACCAGCCTGGCCAAGATGGTGAAACCCCATCGCTACTAAAAATATAAAAAATTAGCCAGGTCAGGCACCTGTAATCCCAGCTACTCGGGAGGCTGAGGCAGAGAATTGCTTGAACCCAAGAGGTGGAGGTTGCAGTGAGCCGAGATTGTGCAACAAAGCAAGACTCCGTCTAAAAAAAAGGAGTTGTCTTCCCTGCAAACCTCGCCCCAGAAGGAGTCTTGCTCTGTTGCTCAGGCTGGAGGGCAGCATGATCTCAGCTCACCATGCCCGGCCAACAGTTGTCTCTTGTACATTTAAGATAAAGTCCCAATGTGGACATTCATGCAAAGGCTGTGACTACCACTCCTCCTTCAATCCATGTCAGGCCATAACCAGACATGTTATCCAGATATACCATAAGAAAAAAGTGATCCCAGCTTGGCACGGTGGCTCATGTCTGTAATCCCAGCACTTTGGGAGGCCGAGACAGGCGGACCACCAGAGGTCAGGAATTCAAGACCAGTCTGGCCAACATGGCGAAGCCCTGTTTCTACTAATAATACAAAAAAATTAGCCGGGCATGGTGGCTCACACCTGTAATCCCAGCTACTCGAGGGGCTGAGGTAGAAGAATCACTTGAACCTGCAGGCAGAGGTTGCAGGGAGCCAAGATCACACCATTGCACTCCAGCCTGGGCGAGAAGAGCAAAACTCCATCTCAAAGAAAAAGGTGATCCCAGATCCATAGGTCACTTCTGAACTCAAAGGGCAGGAGCCAAATAATGGGACATTCTCTAAGCCTCAGTGCATTCAGCAGCACCTTTTTGCTAAAAGAATTCTGGTTACCTTAATATTAAAAAGAACCTTAGGGCTGGGCACTGTGACTCACGCCTATAATTCTAACACTTTGGGAAGCCAAGGCGAGCAGATAACTTGAGGCCAGGAGTTCAAGACCCACCTGGCCAACATGGTGAGATGCCATCTATACTAAAAATATAAAAATTATTTGGGTGATGTTCTAGCCACTTGTGAAGCTGAGGCATGAGAATCACTTGAACCTGGGAGGTAGAGGTTTTGGTGAGCAGAGATCATGCCACTGCACTCCAGCCTGGGTGATAGAATGAGACTCTGTCTAAAAAAAAAAAAAGACCAGGTGTGGTCACTCATGCCTGTGATCCCAGCACTTTGGGAGGCCGAGGCGAGAGGATCGCCTGAGATCAGGAGTTCAAGACCAGCCTGGCCAACATGGCAAAACCTCATCTCTACTAAAAAATACAAAAATTAGCTGGGCACAGTGACAGGCACCTGTAATCTCAGCTACTTGGGAGGCTGAGGCAGGAGAAGCACTTGAACCTGGGAGGCAGAGGTTGCAGTAAGCTGAGATTGCACCATTGCACTGCAGCCTGGGAGATAGAGCAAGACTCTGTCTCAAAAAAAAACAAACAAAAAACCTTAGCTTCATATTGACCAGTGAGGATGTATTAGTCTGTTTTCACACTGCTGGTAAAGACATATCCAAGGCTGGGTAATTTATACAGAAAAAGAGGTTTAATGGACTCACAGTTCCACGTGGCTGGGAAGACCTCACAATCGTGGTGGAAGGCCAAAGGCACTTCCTACATGGTGGTGGCAAGAGAGAATGAGAACCAAGTGAAAGGGGTTTCCCCTTGGAAAACCAACAGATCTTGTGAGACTTAGTCACTACTACGAGAACAGTATGGGGGAAACTGCCCCATGGTTCAATTATCTCCCACTGGGTCCCTCCCACAACATGTGGGAATTATGGGAGCTACAGTTCAAGGTGGGATTTGGGTAGGGACACAGCCAAACCATATCAGAGGGCATATCAAAAATGAGGGAAACCGAGTCACAGAGCAGTCAAGTAACTTGCCCGAGGTTACTGTCAGTGACAGAGGTAGAGTCCAGGACATTGGACTTCCAGGCTGTCTGCAGACAGGATGATTAAGTCATGAGGATGCCAGCATATTTATAGCAAACACTGCATAGTGGAATAGCTCAGGTTTCACCTGCCTGTGACTACAAATTAGGTCATGTTATCAAAATCGCCTAAACTTTGTCAGCTCTGTAGCTTTCCCTGCTCATTTGGAATGTATCCCTCTCCTAAAGGCTTCCTACCCATGGTCTTCTGCTTTGTCCTACCCAGATACTGTCCGCAGGCCAACAGCCCCTTATGGGAGGTGCGGACTCTCTTAGCCCCGCTGTGCCCTGCAGGCAGTGCAGCTCCACTGAGTCTTCCCTGATGTGCACCGAGTTCTGCAGACATTTCTGCTGCCCAGTCTCTGAGCCAGAATGAGCACTATGACCTGGGGACTGAGGCTGGGGACAGAGTGGAAAGGAGGGCACTGGGCTTGCATCAGCTACCTGCCCTTGGCCATCTTGGTCCTGAAACAGGACTGTGTGTATCCCAAGCCCCCCCAGTTTCTCATGAACTCAGCTTCTCAGTTACTTATCCTGGTGCCGTTTCCACAGGGACTCACAACCAGACCCTCAGCCGTGAGACCTTGGCTTCCTGTCCTTCTATATTCTTTATCTCCCCATACTTCCCCAAAGGTCTCTGTAAACACACACACACACACACACACACACAGCAGAAACAACAACGCCTCCTTCCTCAGTCACTGAAAAGCAAAAAGTACACACGAATGTGTTTGAACTTGTACAAAGAGGCCTTTGGAAGAAAGTAGTTGCCTAACTTGAGCACCAGAAGTATCTGAGTCCCAGCTCTGTCTTCCAGAAGGTAAGTCCCCTATAGCTGTTGGAATCATATCATAAATTGATAAGAAGCTGAAGTAAATCATGTGCGTGTGTGTTGGGGCTGGGGTGGGGGGTAGGCATCATTTCTAAGCAATGCCTGCCTTAGCTTGGGTGTCCCCAGAAGCAGGAGCTGAGAAGGAATTGGGTATGGGAACTGTATTTGAAGGACGCACCGGCGAGGGAGCAGGGAGTGAGATAAGGAGAAGCACCTGAAAAGGATGTTGCTGTGGTCTGAATGTGTTCCCCAAGATTAATGTGTTGGCAGCTTAGACGCCAACGCAACTGTGTTGGGGTGTGGAGCCTTTTGGGAAGTGTTTAGGTCATGAAGGCTCTGCCCTCATGAATAGATTAATACTGTTACAAAAGGGCTTGACAGAGGGAGTTTGATCCTTTTTATCCTTCTATCTTCTGCCACGTGAGAACACAGTGTTCCTTCCCTCCCACGACTGCAGCATTCAAGGTTCCATCTTGGGAGCAGAGGGCAGCCCCCACCAGAAAACTAAACCTGTCAGCACCTTGATCTTGAACTTCCCAGCCTCCAGAACTATAAGAAATTTATTTCTGCAGTTTGTGAATTACCCAGTCTCCGGTATTTTATTAAAGCAGCCTGAATGGGCTATGACAGGCATGTTAATTAACTGTGGGCTCCTGGGGCTCAGCCCCACTCGGGACCCTCCACCCAGAAACTATGAGGAAATTACCTCAGAATCAGAGCCAGGACTGGGCTAGAGGGAGTGCAGTGCCTAAGGGGATAAATGTAAGGCAACACTCTCAGGGTCGGCCAAGTTCAAGTCATGCAAAAGCAAGGTTAGCCCTGCCCAGAATCATCCCATGAAAGAAGAGGAAGACTGAGGATTTATCCACTGATTTCCATCTCCCATTGGTTGTAAATGTCCCTCCAGGTGCTAATCCCCCTGCACTTCTGGACTGATCCTGTTTCAATACTTGTCAGCTCCTCATGGTGCTAATAAAGCCCCTAAGCAGAGAAAAACAGAGTTACCAGTGCTCAAGGTGGGAAGCTGCCCATGCTCTGGAAAAACTGCCTACAACCGCTGCCAGCGAGCATGGGTGGCAGAGGAGAGAGAAGCAGAGCTTTATCTGCATTGGCTATTACCTGCAAATACCAACGGTATCTTGAATACACATCAAAATTATGAAACGCATGTGCAAACCCCAATTTTGCTAAGTACTTAGGTCTCCTGTAACTCAGTCTCTCAAAACTCAAAGCAGGTTGAAGGCAAAGACATGCTACACTTGGAAGTGCAGAGTATAAACGATAATGCTGCGATTTCAGAAAAATAAACTAGAAAATTAAGAGTATTGGGTTCCTGATCATTTCCTTGGAAAAAAGAAGCCATATTTTATTCTGTTTTCTACTTTTCAAAGCTTTGGCACATTCCGTGAGTCCCACAATGCACATACTTGATGCAAAATTCAAAGAGAGAGAAATCCCTTTACCTACCTAGATTCTCTCTGTTCCTTTTTCAGATTAGACCTCGGCCTCTACTATTTCAGGGAAAAAGGAGGCTTAACATAAAAGCAAAGAGAAATAAGAGATAAGTTTTGTCTTTGAGCTTCTAAGAGCTTGGTTTTAAAGGTGATTTAAATGCTTTTCAACAGCAATTTGATTATACCTATTTTTTCTCATAGTTTCTGTGAAAATTCAGCTCAGTGAATGAGTGATTGAAAAAATTAATGAAAGAAATAATTGCAGATAATTATAATAGTGAGTTAGTGGTAGAAAGGATTTAGATGATAAGAGTTGAATAAAGTTACGGCCTTTTTTTTTTTGAGGCAGAGTTTCACTCTTGTTGCCCAGGCTGGAATGCAATGGCACAATCTTGGCCTACCACAACCTCTGCCTCCCAGGTTCAAGTGATTCTCCTGTCTCAGCCTCCTGAGTAGCTGGGATTACAGGCATGCACCACCATGCCCGGCTCATTTTGTATTTTTAGTAGAGACGGTGTTTCTCCATGTTGGTCAGGCTGAACTAGAACTCCTGACCTCAGGTGATTTGCCCACCTTGGCCTCCCAAAATGTTGGAATTACAGGTGTGAGCCACCACCCCCAGCCAAGTTTAGGGTCTCTAATTTGCAGTGCTAGAACTGGACAAGAGGTAGAGTTGGAAAAGAATTAGTGGTAGCAGATGGGGGTCTCTTATGCATCTTGTGGGTGAGTTGATTATTGGAGGCCTCTAATTACAGAGACTCAAGTCTCTCCTGTTGTGGGTCACTCCGTATCTCCTTGAAAACAACCTTAGTCTTTCTCGGTTTATTCTCTCTTTTCCGTGAGGTATATCCTCCAGTAGCTTTTTGAGAAAGGTAATATTGGAAGTAAATTTTTCAAGATCTTATATGTCTTTATTCCACTCTTGTATTTTATTGGTTGTTTGACTGAGCAGAACATTTAAGGCTGAAAGCATTTTCCCTAAGAATTTCAAAGATATTGCTTCATGGTCTTCTAATGTCTAGGGTTGTTATTGACATGTTAAGTGACATTCCTGTTCTAAATGCTTTGCACATGATCAGTTTCTTGTTATTTCTCCTTTCACTAGAAGATTTTAAAATCTTTTTAATTCAGTGTTTTGAAAGTTCACAACGGTGTACCTGGGTGTATGTAGCTCATTCTTCATTCACTGTGTTGGACACTCAGTGGACCCTTTTTGGAAACATGGACTTCAATTCTGGACCATTTTCTTCTACTATTTGATACTATCCCCCCTCTTTTCTTCTCCTTCATCTCCTTGTCCTTCTTCTTCTTCCTTTTCCCCTTCTTTTTTTTTTTTTCCTTGATTCTTATTCTGGATGTTGCTTTTAATCAGATTTGGACTCCTTGGATTGATCTTCCCATTTTCTTGCTCATTCTCTTTTCCTTTGAGTTGCTTTTGTGTTTTATTTGTCTATTTGTTTCTTTCAGAGGGTCAGTGTATGGTCTGGTGGGTTTTATTATATGATTGGACATAGCTCTAGGATTGCATGTGGGGGATCCCATATAATGGTATCTCTAGTTATTTTATTTGGGATAGACCGGTTTCTCTGAAAAACAATTCTTTCATCTCCTATCTGGGGAGATGGAAGCTTGGCTATTGCTGGGCGCTGTGGCTCACGCCTGTAATCCCAGCACTTTGGGAGGCTGAGGTGGGTGGATCACGAGGTCAAGGGATCGAGACCATCCTGGTCAACATGGTGAAACCCCGTCTCTACTAAAAATACAAAAAATTTGCTGGGCACGGTGGCGTGTGCCTGTAATCCCAGCTATTCAGGAGACTGAAGCAGGAGAATTGCCTGAACCTAGGAGGCGGAGGTTGCGGTGAGCCGAGATCGTGCCATTGCACTCCAGCCTGGGTAACAAGAGCGAAACTCCGTCTCAAAAAAAAAAAAAAAAAGCTTGGCTATTGACATTCTGAGAGCCTCTCATAAGGAGAGGGCTGCTGGTTACTAGGAACTAGGGAAGTCATTCTTACCAGTTTATATACTTGCAGTTAATCCCCCTCTCCCTGTGCCTGGTGTTCCCAAGATGGACACCTCTGCCTTTTTAGAGGGTATTGGGAGAGCTAATTCCTTTGGATTTTTGTAGTGAAGGGAGAAACTGGGTGACTTATTGCTCTTCACACAGACTTTTTAACCAATCTTCCTCCTATGTTCAGCTGCTCACTGGGGCTTGCTGTCTCTAATTCTTGAGTGTTTTGGAGATTCTGCCACTCAAATCAGCTTCCTTCTTGTTGGCTAGGCCCTCTTGCCAGCTCCTAGGTTGCACCTTTCTTTTCTCCAGGTCTGTTATCCACCAACTTTTCATCTTCCAGAATTTTGTTGACATGTCTCCCTTGCTGTCATCTTCTCTTTTTCCTTATGAGTTTATGCCTTTTTAATTGTTCTGTCAGGTTAGTTTGAGTCCTTTGAAAAGCAGATGCTGGTCAGGTGTGGTGGCTCATGCCTATAATCCTAGCACTTTGAGAGACCCAGGTGGGTGGATCACCTGAGGTCAAGAGTTCGAGACCAGCCTGACCAACATGGAGAAACTCTGTCTCTACTAAAAATACAAAATTAGCCAGGCGTGGTGGCACATGCCTATAATCCCAGCTACTCAGGTGGCTGAGGCAGGGGAATTGCCTGAACCTGGGAGGTGGAGGTTGAGGTGAGCCGAGATTGTGCCATGGCACTCCAGCCTGGGCAATAAGAGTGAAACTCTGAAAGAAAGGAAGAAAGAAAGAAAGAAAGAGAGGGAGAGGAAGGAAGGAAGGAAGGAAGGAAGGATTATGCAGCCAACAAACATATGAAAAAAATTCATCATTACTGGTCATTAGAGAAATGCAAATCAAAACCACATTGATATACCATCTCATGCCAGTTAGAATGGCAACCATTAAAAAATCTGAAGACAACAGATGCTGGAGAGGATGTGGAGAAATAGGAACACTTTTATACTGTTGGTGGGAGTGTAAATTATTTCATCCATTGTGGAAGACAGTGTGGTGATTCCTCAAGGATCTAGAAATAGAAATGCCATTTGACCCAGCAATCCCTTTACTGGGTATATACCCAAAGGATTATTAATCATTCTATTATAAAGATACATGCACACATATGTTCACTGCGGCACTGTTTACAATAGCAAAGACTTGGAACCAACCCAAATGCCCATCAATGATAGATTGCTTAAAGAAAATGTGGCACATATACACCATGGAATATTATGCAGCCATAAAAAAGGATGAGTTCACATCCTTTGCAGGGACATGGATGAAGCCAGAAACCATCATTCTCAGCAAACTGACACAAGAACAGAAAACAAAACACTGCATGTTCTCACTCATAAGTGGGTGTTGAACAATGACAGCACATAGACACAGGTAGGGGAACATCACACACTGGGGCCTGTTGTAGGGTGGAGGGAATAGGGGAGGGATAGCAGGGGATGGGGGATTGGGGAGGGATAGCATTAGGAGAAACACCTAATGTAGATGAGGGGTGATGGTGCAGCAAACCACCATGGCATGTGTATACCTATGTGACAATCCTGTACAATCTGCACATGTACCCCAGAACTTAAATTATAATAAAAAAATTAGTGTTCCAAAAAAAGAAAGAAAGAAAGAAAGAAAGGAAGGAAGGAAAAGAAAGAAAGAAAGAAAAGAAAGAAAGAAAGAAGAAAGAAAGAGAAAGAAAGAAAGAGAAAGAGAGAAAGAGAGAGAAAAGCAGATGCCATGATTGGATTAAATATATGAGAAATTTACCGGGGGAAGGGAGAGGAGGACAGCCTCTGACTGCAATGCAGCTCAGATGCCTGCAGAAGGAAGAAAGGAAGAAATCAGGATTGGGTAGGAAGATCCAGAACTATCTTGCAGTTCCACGGAAGGGTTGACAGGCAAATGGGAAGATTTCAGGCCAACATCACTCACTGGAGGAATCCTGTATCTCACAGTCATGGGCTTGCATTAGTAGTCCCACCATGCACCATCAGAAACAGCCTACAGAAAGCTTTGCTTCACACAAGCATGGTGGTTGATCTACAGAGGCAGCAGCTAAAGCCACTGGTGACCTGTGCTCCTTAGAGCAGGAGTTCTGAGAAGCGCATTTCCATGAAAGCCACCATTATCATTTGAAGAGGGAATGAAGATAAATGTTTAAGGCAACATGTTTAATAAGAAGTCTAGTTTATTCTCATGGGGTGCGGTGGTTCACGGCTGTAATCCCAGCACTTTGGGAGGCTGAGGTGGGCAGATCACCTGAGGTCAGCAGTTCGAAACCACCCTGGCCAACATGGTAAAACCCCGTCCCTACCAAAAATACAAAAATTAGTTGGGCGTGGTGGCATGCTCCTGTAGTCCCAGATACTCAGGAGGCTGAGGCAGGAGAATCGCTTGAACCTGGGAGGCAGAGGTTGCAGTGAGCCGAGATCGTGCCACTGCACTCCAGTCTGGGTGACAAGAGTGAAACTATGTCTCAAAAAAAAAAAAGAAGTCTAGTTTATTTCCAACAACTATAACCTGCCCTCCACCCTTACTACTACATTAAAATTGTTGTTGGTCTAGTTAGTGATGAACTTCTGGTTTACTAAATATAATTGTTATTGTTAATAAATAAAACTATTAATTATTAGTGACCCCTCAGAGAGAAGTGCAAAGGAGAGAGAGGACAAAATAAGAAAAGAGATAAAAGATTGGGAGGTGGTGGTATTGAGGAAGCTGGAGAAAGGGGCATATGCATATACAAGAGGCAGAAAGGAGATAAAGGAAGAGAAATTTTGGAGAAAGAACAGAGACGGGTAAAAAAAGATTTCTATCAACTTTTGCTCAGTAGTATGCAATTGCCCCTTCATCTCTCCCACAGAATCCACAGTAAAATTCCGTGTTATTCATTGATAATATTGGAGTTGATTTTGACAGTTATTTGGGACACCCATTGCCCGGGGATTCACTGCATAGAGAGTATAAGGGAGAATAGAGAATGTCAGGAGTCCAATTGCCTCAGTTACGCATGAGCCTCATCAATTTTCTACAGCCTGTATTACTGGTCGCCTTTCTCCTCTACTTGAAACAGTCTTCCCTTGCTTCTATGATGCCACACTTCTTGATATTCTCAAGAGTTTTGCAACTTATGTGATCACTCATTTTGTCCTCTTCTTTTTCATCATTCTTCAAATACTGGTGAACGTCAGCGTTTCTTCATGTCTTTCATTTTCCTCTGTCCACCCAATTCTTCTGTTGCTATCTATAAATTCAATATGCTGAGGACTCCTAGATCTTTTTTCGAAGGCCAGGCTTCCTATATGAGTTCTAAACACTGTATCCAATAGCCTATTGGGCAGTTCCACCTGAATGTCCCATAAACATTACAAACTCAAAACAGGACCCATCAGCATCCCATTAACCCATGTCCCAAAACCATTCCCCTTCTTGTGTCCCCTATGAATCACTGCACAGTCACTCAAGGCAGAAACCTTGTTCCTATCCTTGACTCCTTTCTCCCTCTCCCTCCAATCAGTAGTTAATCACCAAGTCCAGTCAACCTTAACTCTTCAGATCTCCTGACTTTGCCATTTCCTTCCACCCACCTCGCCAGTACCTTAATCCACTTCATTATCACCTTTCACAGGATTACTCTGACAGCCTTTAAACTGGTCATTTACTACTAGTCTTACCTCCAACCCTCCTCCATACTAAGTTGTTTAGATTACAGCAATAGTGTTTTATTATTTGTTTGTTTGCTTGTTTGTTTTAAGATGGAGTGTTGCTCTGTCATCAGGCTGGAGTGCAGTGATGCGATCTTGGCTCACTGCAAACTCCACTTCCCAGGTTCAAGTGAGTCCCCTGTCTCAGCCTCCCAAGTAGCTGGGACTACAGGCACATGCCACCATGCCCGGCTAGTTTTTTGTATTTTAGTAGAGACGGAGTTTCACCGTGTTGGCCAGGATGGTCTTGATCTCCTGACCTTGTGATCCACCCACCTCAGCCTCCCAAAGTGCTGAGATTACAGGCATGAGCCACTGCGCCCAGCCCAGCAATAGTGTTTTTTATAAAAAGTAAATATTTCCATGGAGATTCCTCCATGGCCTGGAAGGTAAAGTCCAAATCTCTACAGTGGTATGCAAAGGCTTTCATAACCGCTCTCCAGCATCATACCTTGTCATCCATTCTCATAATCTACATCTGGTGCTACCAGATTTACTCTCCTTCTATAAACTTGCTCAGTTCTTTCTTACTTTCTTTTCTTTTCTTTTCTTTTCTTTTTTTTTAGATGGAGTTGCCTCTGTCACCCAGGCTGGAGTGCAATGGCGCTATCTCCACTCACGGCAACCTCCACCTCTCGGGTTCAAGCAATTCTCCTGCCTCAGCCCCTTAGTAGCTGGGATTACAGGTGCACACCACCACACCTGGCTAATTTTTGTATTTTTAGTAGAAACGGGGTTTCACCACATTGGTCAGACTGGTCTTGAACTCCTGACCTCCTGATCTGTCTGCCTCGTCCTCCCAAAGTGCTGGGATTACAGATGTGAGCCACCACGCCCGGCCTCTTTCTTACTTTCTTCCAAAAGTATGGCTCTTCTCATGGTGCTGTCCCCATTCTCCTGGCTAATTCCAACTCACCAATCAGGGATTCGATTAGATATGATTTCTTTTAGGAGGCTTTTTCTGATCCCTACCATTGAGTTAGGTGTTAATCTTAGGTTCTACCCACACCCCATTGCTTACGCTTTCTACTTGACACTTTTCCCACTGCATGATAATTGTCTATTTCCTTGTGGTGGTTTTAAAACATGTCGGCATATGGACACTTGTCCAGTGAAGAGGTGGAATCTAACTTTATTCTCCTTGAATATGACTGGGATTTTGTCACTGTCACGAGAAATGGCATGCAGCAGGAGCAATACTATGTGGCTTTTGAAGCAAGGTCAGAGGAAGCCACGCAATTTCTGCTGGTTTATCTTGGAACCTGATCAGGCTGCAGTGAAGAAGTGGAAAGGCTGCAGACAGACGACATTTCTGTCTTGTGGCCACAGCACCAGTCAGGTCTCAGCTGACAGCCAGCATCAACCTCCAGGCAGGCCTTCAGGTGACCCCAGCCCTCCACCTTTAAACTCCCCCAGAAGACATGGAGCAGGGATGAGTTGATGGGCTGAGCCCTGCCCAAATTAGAGATTTGTGAGCAAAACAAATTATTATTATTTTTGTTTTCAGTATTCAGCTTGGGTGTCTTTTTATGTAGCCATACATGCCAGAAGCACTTGCCCATTTTTCTAGTATATTTTTGAAGGTAAGAACAGTGGCTAGTTAACTAATGTATATCCAGCATCTGGCATGTAATAGGTTCTCATAATGTGAATAGAATATGGATGAGAGAATAAAACAATGGTTTCAGCTTTTGAAAAGTAAGTTCAGATTGGGCGAGGTGGCTCATGCCTTTAATACCAGCACATTGGGAGGCTGAGGCGGGTGTATCACCTGAGATCAGGAGTTTGAGATCAGCCTGGCTAAGATGGTGAAACCCTGTCACTACTAAACATACAAAAATTAGCTAGGTGTGGTGGCAGATGTCTGCAATCCCAGCTACTTGGGAGGCTGAAGAACGAGAATCCCTTGAACTCAGGAGGTGAGATTGGAGTGAGCTTAGATAGTGCCACTGTACTCCAGCCTGGGTGACAGAGTGAGACTCCATCTCAAAAAAAACAGAAAACAAAACAAAAAGTAACTTCAGGCCAGGCATGGTGGCTCATGCTTGTAATCCTAGCACTTTGGGAGGCCAAGGTGGGCAGATCACCTGAGGTCAGGAGTTCAAGACCAGCCTGGCCAACGTGGTGAAACCCTGTCTTTACTAAAAACACAAAAATTAGCTGGGCATGGGGCACGCACCTGTAATCCCAGCTACTCAGGAGGCTGAGGCAGGAGAATTGCTTGAACCCAGGAGGTGGAGGTTGCAGTGAGCCGAGACTGTACCACTGCACTCCAGCCTGGGTGACAGAGCGAGACTCCATCTCAATAAAGAAAAACAAGAAAAGAAAAGTAAGTTCAGAGGAAGAATGAGCTTCCCTGAAAATCTGGAGACCATTATTTTGAGATTTGGGGAAGGAATTTGAAGAAAACAGATGTTACTGACATAGGTCTCATAGCTGAAAGTGGGCTTTTGCTTCCTGGACCATTCGATGCTTATGGGAGAAGAAACAATGTGCCAATCTTTATTCCAATAAAAGTTTGTCTCCGTGTCTTTAGCTGTAGAACTTAGTTGCCCAGAATGAGGAAAATCGCATCCTCCTATAACTCATGGTCCCAGAATGTACAGATACGAATCTGAGGAACAATTTACAAAATAATTCCATTTATTCTATATGAAGAGGGGAGCATTAAAGACTGTATAAAATTTAAGAGCTATGAATTGCTAATAAAAAGCAGATTCTCTAATCTCTCCATTAGCTCTTTGGGGACTTTCTTTGCTTTCTTGAGTTAACTTACAGCTATTGCCTGTCAACTCCCTTCCAAGAACATTACCCATCACCTTCTGTGGTCTATATGTAAAATCTTGGCTTCCATTCTTTCTTAAGACAATTTCCCATGAGGATATCTGTGGTTAATTGCGTATGTGTGCTGGTAGCAGCTTTACAGACGAACACTTTTGGTAAAACTAGAAAAACACCCTCACCATGCACCTTCTAGTCATGTTGTCTTCATCTCACTTCCAAAAGGCACCTTCTCTGGGGAGAACCACAATGTCAAGATTTCAAGCTGGCCAAGCCCAAGCCAGACAGTCATGGATCAGTTGGTTATCAGGTACCTCTGGGAATATCTGAATGCTTCCTGTCCACACCTATAAATGGCTATAGGAATCCTGAAGACTAGATTTGTCTGAAAGTTGGACCAGAAATAGCAAGAAATATTGCTAATTAGAATTCACAAGGGGAGCTGCTTAGTGAGTCAGTGCATCACAGAAAAGGGAGTTATGTATCACTCCTCTGAGAAATACCTTTGGCAGAATTCTATCATTATTTATGACTTAGATTCCAGGATACACGAAGAAGAGATGGGGGACAGAGTGTTTGCAGATGGAAGAAATAACACTGCTTCAGAGCCAAATGTTCAATTCTTCTCCGACACCAATCAATATGTAATTTGATTTCTATAGTTAGTGCTAATGCTTATTCAGTGACAATCTAGGAGAGATTTCCACTTGAAGAAAGAAAAAAAAAAAAATATATATATATATATATATATATACTTTCACACTTTTACAAAAAAGTATGTAAATACACACCACACACACATACACACACACACACACATACACACATATATATGAATATGTACTTATTCACCTTATTAGATAATTCAGATTCCTTCGTTGTCCATAATCAACTGGAAAATCTGTCCTTCTGGGTCCAATTAGTACATTATTTTAAGTTATTTTTATTTTTTGAGATGGAGTCTTGCTCTGCCACCCAGGCTGGAGTGCAACGGCCTGATCTTAGCTCACTACAACCTCCGCCTCCTGAGTTCAAGTTATTCTCCTGCTTCAGCCTCCCGAGTAGCTAGGATTACAGGTGCCTGCCACCATACCTGGCTAATTTTTGTATTCTTAGTAGAGACAGGGTTTCACCATGTTGGCCAGGCTGGTCTCAAAATCCTGACCTCAGGATTGTGATCTGCCCACCTTGGCCTCCCAAAGTACTGGGATCAGAGGCCTGAGCCACTGTGCACGGCAGTACATTATTATAATTCCTTCCTCACGCATTCAGCAAACGTTTGGAGATCCTGTATGTGTCAGGCACAGCGTGACACGTGGGAAACACAAATGAGTAGGGCAAAGTTCTCACCCTCAGAAAATGTGAGAAAGCCGAACATCTGAGGAAAAATCTTAGCACGATATTAGAATCTTTAGCACATAGGATCTTCGCTTATTTGGTATTCTAGCAAATCACCAAATAAACAGATTTCATAGTCTTTATAGGCACATCATAGATATAAGACAAAAATATGTCCTTAATGACATGAGTCTAATCACAGTATCTTTTGGCCACTATTCACTATAGGCATGGGGTGTGGTTAAATACTTAAAAATAGTAACAGTAAATTTTCTTCAAGTTAATTCATGTCATGATAATGAATAAATAATAAAGATAGAGGTGGAGCTGCTCTGCTTGAAGTGTGAGTAGAGAATGGCCCCAGACACCTCCTGATTCAATCTTCTCTCTCACACACAGCATTCACTAAGAAATGCCCTGGGGTTTCACAAGGCACCCTAACTACATGCTGAGCAGGTATCCAAAATTCCCTCCAGTTCTGAAGGTCTGTGAGGATGATATTTAGTCACTTGTCTGATAACTGAGTAATCCTGGATTCATAACTTCACTTCTTAGGCTCTCAGTGGGCCAACTTGCAGGCACAAGGCCCATTTCCCCTTCTGGACTATGAGCTCCTTTTCTTTACTGACTGGATTTATCCAACCCTGTGTCCCCAATTCTTAACACAAAACCTGGAAAGAAGTAAGTAACAAGAGTGAACATGGAATAAATAAACAAACGTGCCTGTGAAGAAATAGGATTCCCCTAGGGGAAGTCACTCTGAGAATTGTGGCCCCAGGAGTGTATGCTCTCATCACCTCCTAGCTGCCCACTTTCCTGGACACGCACACACACTTCACCCTTATACTGGGAGAGAGAGCAGCAGCTCTACTGTAGAGTGCTCTGTCTGCATCTCTATTATTGGTAATTGTGTTCTGGGGCTCCTTTCTATAACATGTACTTACTATTTTAAGTCTAAGGAAGATTCTTCTTTTTTTTTTTTTTTTTTTGAGACAGAGTCTTACTCTGTTGCCCAGGCTGGAATGCAGTGGTGCAATCTTGGCTCGCTGCAACCTCCACCTCCCAGGTTTGAGCTGTTCTCCTGCCTCAGTCTCCCAAGTAGCTGGGAATACAGGCATGTGCCACCACGCCCAGGTAATTTTTGTATTTTTAGTAGAGACAGGGTTTCACCATGTTAGCCAGGACGTCTTGATTTCCTGACTTTGCGGTCCACCGCCTCAGGCTCCCAGAGGGCTGGGATTACAGGTGTGAGCCACCCCCTGGCCAGAAGATTACCTATGCTTATGCCATCCTCCCTTTATTCCCTGCCTTTTCTCCTTCTCCCTTATGCTCAAAGTAGACACTCAATACATGGTGGTGCCTTCCCCTATTCTCCTTGTGATAAGCTCTTTAGACCCTCCCCAAGTGGGTCAGGCTCCTCTGGGTTGGTTTCAGTTGGGTAACATCTTTCCTGAAGTCGGATATGTGTTTCCATAAACAGTGCTACTGATGGGTGTGACCATTAGAAGCTACAGTGGAATGGGCATTTCCATCTGATAAGGATACTTAAACTCATCAGGATAAGGAACATATTTTGTACAATTGACTCATATTGTGTTGGAAATTGACTAAAATTTTCTCCTCTTAAGGAAGTCAATTTTCCCCTATCCTATACTTGTGGATTTTCAAAAACACAGGCTTAACAGTTTATATTTCACAGGGTGGCTCAAACCTGTAATCCCAGCACTTTGGGAGGCCAAAGCAGGAGGATCACGTGAGGTCAAGAGTTTGACATCAGCCTGGCCAACATGATGAAACCCCATGGTGAAATATAAAAATTAGTCAGGCATGGTGGCATGCACCTGTAATCCCAGCTGCTTGGGAGGCTGAGGCAGGAGAATCATCTGAACCTGGGAGGTGGAGGCTGTAGTGAGCAGAGGTTGAGCCACTGGGCTCCCATCTAGGTGACAGAGCAAGACTCCATCTCCAAATACATATATATAGCCGGGCATGGTTGCTCACACCTGTAATCCCAGCATTTTGGGAGACTGAAGTGGGTGGATCACCTGAGGTCAGGAGTTCGAGACCAGCCTGATCAACATGGTGAAACCCTGTCTCTACTAAAAAAATACAAAATTAGCCGGGCGTGGTGGCACATGCCTGTAATCCCAGCTACGTAGGAGGCTGAGGCGGGAAAATTGCTTGTACCTGGGAGGCAAAGGTTGCAGTGAGCCAAGATCATGCAAGATCAATATGTATATATTTTTTTATCTTGATATTCATTGTATTTGTTGTGTCTCAAAATGCCGTGTAACGGCATGTATACATTTCAGTTGAGTTATTGATAAAACTGCAAAGTCCTGTGGCATGCCATTATAGACCTCCTTTGAAGTTGCCTTTGGCCCATTATGTTTAATCAGCAATAGATCCGTCATCTTATCATTCAGTTTGAGTTCGCTCCATCTTATCTCAAGGAAACATTTTATCCTGACTGAAATCAAGATCCACTATTTTTTAAAATTTCTCTTCTCAGCGTCATGAAAGGAAACAAGATTAGCTCGGCATGGCTTGCTCTTAGTAAACCCATGCTGTTTCCTGTGCTCTGTGGTTACAAACCATCTGTTCACCATCTGATGCCAGAGATTGAACATCAAATGCACCAGTTTTATGATATTTCCCTATCTTAAAAGTTAGATTTATTGCATGCAGAGTTAAATTTAGTTTTATTTTTATTAATAAAGCATAATAGATTTGGGCAGGACTACGAATATCATGCATTTGCAGATAAACATATATGTTTATGGCTTGTGAGGACCCTGATTGTGTCACAGCTTGAAAGTTGAGAAAACATGGGGCTCTCACGCGTAGGTTTCACCCCCGGGTCGCTATGCCACTGTATCCATCACTGTCATTACGTGGTGTTTCATTTGGTGCCCTTGGCTGCTCCTATGTTTAATACTGGTGATAAACACAGAGGCAGAGCCCAAACCAACAGACATACATAAGGGTTTGATGCAAATGATTTAATAATTGGCAGGGAAAGCAGGGTGACATACTAGAAAGAAAGTAATCACACCAAGATAGCAGCAGCCAAACAGCAGCTATCCTATTCCAGTGTGGATGCACAATACATACTACCTAGTAAGATGGGAAAGGCCAGCGGCAGCCTATATTATATTATTATATTATACCTCACCCTGACCCCCAATGAGTAATGTCAATTCCATAGTTTATGGAGTAAAATCAAATAAGCCCACATTCCCAACCGCCACCACATCCTTTTTAAAATTAGAAGCAATAATTGTGAAGGCAAAGGAAAGGTAAAATTTTGCTCTTGTAACATTCTTTTTTTTTTTTTTTTTGAGATGGAGTTTCGCTCTTGTTGCCCAGGCTGTAGTGCAGTGGCACAATCTTGGCTCACTGCAATCTCTGCCTCCTGGGTTCAAGCGATTCTCCTGCCTCAGCCTCCTGAGTAGCTGGGATTCCAGGCACCTGTCACCACACCCAACTAATTTTTGTATTTTTAGTAGGGACAAAGTTTCACTATGTTGGCCAGGCTGGTCTCAAACTCCTCACCTCAGATGATCCACCCATCTTGGCCTCCCAAAGTGCTAGGATTATAAGTGTGAGCCACAAAGCCTGGCCTTCATCTTTATATTTAATGTGTTCTAGATCATGAAGATAAGAGCAGAAAGAATGATGGAAAGTGAAACAACTAACTCCTGCTGCACTTTGAGCTGGTCTGCCTGCCTCACTGAAGCGGGCAGTTGAATTTGTGTGTGCATCCAAACAAATCCACAGGCACTGGTTTTTCCTTGCGTGCCTTGCAATTTCATGTTTCAGGAATTTTATATTCCTTTATGTAAGAAGCCGACACTCACAAATGAGAGTCCTTAGAGTTTTTTTTCTAATTTTTATGTGCCTAACTATGCTTCGTTTCACACCCTTTTTATCTCTTTCAGAAAAATTTCAATTGGACACTATGGAGTTTTCCTTTCTAGTTCAGATTCTATTTACAAAATTGCTAGAAAAACACCAACAATGCCTCTCTCCCAGACAGAATATTACAGAGCAAGTCTCCTCTGTACAGCCAAATTACTGTCACCGTCACACAGGAAACAAATGCAAAGTTACCCTCCCTTCTTCCCAAATTCTTAAGCAATTGAGGGCAAGGACCAAGAGAAAGAAAAACAACAGTTGCTTTGATCGGGAAAAGTATTGAGACGCATTCGGAAGACATGAGCTGTCTGACATAGTAAATTTTACTTAACCAGAATATTCAGGGACTGGGGCTCTAGTTTTTGTTCTTCTTGTTGCTACTTGTTTGCTTGCTTTTGTTTTAAATTCCCTAATTTAAAAGATGCTGTTACTATATGATTCCATTTTCACGCTATTCTGGAAAAGGCAAAGCTAAAGTGTCAGAGAATAGATGAGTGGTTTCCACGGCTTAAAGGTGAGAGGAAGTGTAGACTACAAAGCGACAGCATGACGGTGCTTTTTGGAGTGTGGAGCAATTCCTCATTTTGATTTTGGTGGTGATTCCATGACTGCATGTGTATTTCAAAACACGTGGAAACATACACTAAAAAGAGTGGATTTTTATATTATAAAATTAAAAATAAACAAATGAAGTAGAATTTTAAGTTGCTGTGTGATGAAGAAGGAAGACTACTGAATTGGGATTCAAGTGACCTAAGGTGACTCCTGCTAGCTCCATCCCCCTTTCTTTCTAGCACTATACAGACAAACTTGCTTTTGCTTTTGTTCTTTTTTTTTTTTTTTTAAGACGGAGTCTTGCTCTGTTGCCCAGGCTGGAGTGCAGTGGTGTGATTTCGGCTCACTGCAGCCTCTGCCTCCTGGGTTCAAGTGATTCTCCTGCCTCAGCCTCATGAGGAGAATGGACTACAGGGGCATGCCACCACGCCCAGCTAATTTTTATATTTTTAGTAGAGTTGGGGTTTCACCATGTTGGCCAGGCTGGTCTCAAACTCCTGACCTCATGATCCACCTGACCTCAGCCTCCCAAAGTACTGGGATTACAGGTGTGAGCCACTGCGCCCAGCCTGCTTTTATTCTTATTACTAGAACTCTTTCTAAAATTACTCTAGGATATGCACCTGCCTTAAGAAGTAGAATATTCAAGACAAAAACACCAACTGCCCTTGGTGTTTCAAAGTCTTTGGAATTTCTGTGTCACAGTCTGGGATACGGAAGGTAACTACCAGCATGGCATCTCCCCCATGAATGCTCTCCCTTCCCTGTCCTTCCCTGGTGCTTTACACCTCCACAAGCTATCATATTTTACCAAAGTCTTAATGCATTTAATTATTCATACATGTTATCGTAAGCAAAATTAACAATTACGTTCTTAGATGCATTTAATGAGTTCAATAATCAAGCACCTGAGAGAGCAATATATGGTTCTGTGATTGGATTCAGCAACACAGAGGCATCTATACTGAATTGCCCTCCTGCACATATTCTCCGCAACTCTCGGCTCTGCCTCTGCTTCCTGTAAACAGCTCTTATGCTAGAGCAGGCATCTTCAACAGTGGATCGAGAGAAATCCTCCTGTTAGACAGTCATGCGTTGTTAACTATCATGCATTGAGGTGTTGTTATAAAAAATATTTCTTGTATGCTTTTACAGGTTTATTAATGATACATCCTCAGTGTTTCTATAGGATTGGTCCCGGGGTATTTTTACTTATCTCATTTCCGATTCATTTTCTATTTCATCAGTGTTCTCTGTCTTTAGACTTGGTCTCCTGGACTCTTTGTTCTGTTTCACTAGCTTGTCTTGTATGATTTTTTAGGGTTCGCTTATACAGTTAAACCATTTACACTTCTTATAACTTTGGATTATGTAAACTGGTATCACTGGATGACAGCATATTGATTGACAACAGTTATCAAGTGAAAGTTTTGCCCAGCAGAAGAACCTTGGTGCAGTGTGTCTAAGCATTTTAAATATAGACAGATAGATGACAGATAGACAGATAGATAATAGATAGATAGATAGATAGATAGATAGATAGCAAGCAATGTCTTTCACATTTCGTTTGTTTCTGGTGATACCCAAGTTCCAGAGTTTCTAGCAGCTACTGCAGACCTATACAGAATGGGAGGAAAAGGCTCCCAGTCAGAGGTTATCCCTGGCTCCTCTTTCTTCATCACCCTTCACCTCCTACTGGTTGCCATCTCTTGACAACTCCCTCACTTCTCTGCATCACTCTGTCCCTCCCCCGCTGGAATAGGCTTCAAACCTCTATATTCCTGGACCGAAGCCACTTGCCCAAGGAACTTGGTCATGGAAAGTACTAAGTAAATATTGGATGGATGAATGGATTGAGGGATGGATGGATGGATGCATGCATGCATGAATGGATGAAGGGAATGAAGGAAGGAAGGAAGGGAGGGAGGGACAGAGGGATGGATGTAGGGAGGGAGGGATGGAGGGAGGGATGGAGGAATGGAGGGAGGGAGAGACAGAGGGATGGAGGGAGGGAGGGAGGGAGAAAGGAAAAACAGAAATAAGAAAATTAGAAAAAGAAGTAGGTCTTTTTGATATCATGTGGATAGAGTAATTGGAAATCAGAAATGACCAGGCTATGAAGCATCTAATTTCCCAGCTCTCTGGATAGGAGAATGAGCCCAAAGAAATAATTTTTGCCCTCCCCAAGGGTTCCCATTATCTATGTGGATAGTCAGCATTTGGTGATTAACAATATTTCACATCCCACCAACAAAAAGTAGAGAAACAAATCAATTTCTCACATGGTCCTCTGGGAAGGGAGTGAGACATTGGTGCCTCTTACTGGCAGACTCCGCCCACCCCCATACTCACAGCTCTCTATATAGCCCTCATGCATATGGCTGTATGAGTCATCCTGACCCTTAGTAACCTTTGTTGCCTGATTTCCTGTTCATTCAAATGAGAAAGCTCTACCACATCATTTCTCAGAGAGACCTAAGTCCTTTTCACCTGCCTGTGAGTCTGAAACCTCTGCCCTGGAAAATCATGCTAGCCAAGAGATCAGCAGCTAGGGCTATACATTGATTAACTAAAGTAACAAGGCTTAAGACGGAAATGCACTCTTAAAACCATTGCTCTCTTTGTTGGTAGAAATGGAACCCCTCACATAAAACTATGTTGATCATAGTTCTGTTAACTAAGAATTTTTTTTCCTAAACTGCTGCTGTTTATTCCAGTGGTATGATACTAGAACTTGATCATGTTTATACAGGTCAATGTTTTTTGGCTTTACTTCATATGGGAGTAAGCCCTATAAAATGAATTCAAGTGTGTGGGGGCAGGTTTTATTAGCTGCAGACACTGCCTTGAAGATTTTCTGTTTGCTGCAACTCTATACCATGGTGTAAACATGGACCACGTTTCCCTTCCCTGGGCGCGAGGCAACTGAAATAGGCTGTATCCAGCTTTTTGCCTCACAGAGAACCTTGTGTTTAAACCAGCTGAGAAGGTGAAAAGTCAATTGCCCATGGCCAAAAGCTTAGCAGGCTTTCCCTAAAGACAGAGAAACTCTTTCGTACCATCTTCAGCCAAGGCATGAACAGGGTTATAGTCCTGGCCTCGAACAGTTCCAACAATTTAGAAGTTATAAAAGGATTAGCAAAGACAATATGGCCAAAGAAGAAGACTGAAAAGCTCATACAACTCATACTATAGGCTCCATCAAGTAAACACAGTGTCTTTTTAAAACATACTCATGGCTGGGCATGGTGGCTCATGCCTTTAATCCCCGGACTTTGGGAGGCCGAGGTCAGGGGGATCATCTGAGGTCAGGAGTTTGAGACCAGCCTGGCCAACATGGTGAAACCCCGTCTCTACTAAAAATAAAAAATTAGCCTGGTGTGGTGTCACATGCCTGTAGTACCAGCTACTCGGGAGGCTAAGGCAGGTGAAGCATTTGAACCCAGGAGGTGGAGGTTACAGTGAGCTGAGATCATGCCACTGCACTCCAGCCTGGGCGACAGAGTGAGACTCTGTCTCAAACAAACAAAACAAAAACATACTCATTAGGTGCTCAGTAGAGTACTATGCAAATGTGGGTTCCTAATTAATAAGCTTTGTTTGCTGATAAATGGAAAGGCATTCTCATACACATTACTTGAGAATCCAGGAGGACCTGTGATTCAAGGTATAAAGTTGAAGGTGGTAACCAGAAAACAAGTCCTATGTGTTCTTGTTAAGAAAAAAAAATCAGACACATTTTTGAATAACCAATTATGATAGTGACAGTGTGCTACCAAAATAAGAAAACAAGGGTTAAAACTTTTCAGCAGAATTGGATTTTCACAGTTAAATAGCCTTAATTTAGCAAAGTACAATACATTCTCTGCAGGTGGATCTCTTGCTGTTTCAATCCTTAAAAAAAAGGTGGCCAGGCGCAGTGGCTCACGCCTGTAATCCCAGCACTTCGGGAGACTGAGGTGGGCAGATCACCTGAGGTCAGGAGTTTGAGATCAGCCTGACCAAAATGGAGAAACTCTGTCTCTACTAAAAATACAAAATTAGCCAAGCGTGGTGACAGGTGCCTGTAATCCCAGCTACTCAGGAGGCTGAGGCAGGAGAATTGTTTGAACCCGGGAGGCGGAGGTTGCGGTGAGCCGAGATCGCACCATTGCACTCCAGCCTGGGCAACAAGAGTGAAACTCTGTCTCAAAAAAAAGGTACAAAAAGTATCTTTTCTAAAACTGATTGCAGGGGAGAGAAGACTCCTATGTAAGAATTTGGCTCAACTGGCCTGGCCCGGTGGCACACGCCTATAATCCCAGCATTTTGGGAGGCCGAGGTGAGCAGATCACGAGGTCAAGAGTTCAAGACCAGCCTGGACAACACGGTGAAACCCTGTCTCTACTAAAATACAAAAAAAATTAGCTGGGCCTGGTGGCAGGCACCTGTAATCCCAGCTACTTGGGAGGCTGAGACAGGAGAATTGCTTGAACCCAAGAGGCAGAGGTTGCAGTGAGCCAAGATTGTGCTGCTGTACTCCAGCTTGAGGGACAGAGCAAGACTTCATCTCCAAAACAAACAAACAAACAAACAAAAACAAAAGAATTTGGCTCAACTGCCAACTCCCTGGTATCTAGAATTCCAATAGATTAATCTGCCTGTTTTGATTCAAAGATGCCAATGGAGAGATGTGTTTAGTGCTTATGATTACACCTTCCATCTGCATTCACCATAGACTTGTAGTAGAAAGCTATGCTCTCAGCTGCAAGTGCGCCACTCATAGAATAAGGATTTTTTGGCCAAATGTAGATCCCTCAGTGTCAGTTAACCGTGTTGTCTCCACTAGTCCTACTGTGTTGCAGGAATGTGGAGATACAAAGCTGGGCAGATGGCCGTCAGCAAGAAATCCTGCCTGTCTTAGCTGTCAGTGCCAAGGAGATCCTGTAGTGAGTGATGGCTCATTGGAGTGAATTACAGGATAAACTCAGAAAGTTACTTGAAAATGTAAGCGTAACGTCAGTTCCCCAAACTGGTCAGTCTTTTCTTTCCTTTTTTTTTTTCTTTTTGATGGACAATATTAAGACATAAATAAAATGTTACAGACATGTTTGAAGTTCCTTCCAATTCTATTTCCTTCCTTACCCCTGAATTTAGTGTTTATTAATGCCATACAAGCTTTTTATATTTTCTTTATATATGTGTCCATAATCAATAACTTGTATTGTTTCGTATGTTCCAAACTTTGTATGTGGTATCATACTGACATTGTAGACGTCATTCTGTAACTTGCTCTTGCACAAATTATGTTTTTGAGATTTATACATGTTGATAATGCAGTTACTCATTTTCTCTATAATACTCATTTTCTTTTTTTGTTTGTTTGTTTGTTTTTTTGGCTTTTTTCAATTTTTCGCTTTTTTGTAATATTCATTTTCTTTGTAATTTCATTTGCAAGTAGCCAGGCGTGGTGGCTCACGCCTATAATCCCTACACTTTGGGAGGCCAAGGTGGGTGGATCACTTGAGGTCAGGAGTTCGAGACCAGCCTGGCCAACATGGTGAAACCCTGTCTCTACTAAAAATACAAAAAATTAGCTGGGCATGGCGTCAGGCACCTGTAATCCCAGCTACTTGGGAAGGTGAGGCAGGAGAATCCCTTGAACCTGAGAGGCGGAGGTTGCAGTGAGTTGAAATTGCACCACGGCTCTCCAGCCTAGGCGACAGAGTGAGACTCCATCTCAAAAAATAAAATAAATAATTTCATTTGCTTTGTAATATTCCAGCTAATGAATTAATCAAGTATCCATTCTTTGCTTGAGGGACATTTTTTATTGTTTTCTATTTTTAGCTCTCATCATCATGACTGTCATGAATATTTTTGACATGTCCTTCCATGCATATATACAAGAGTTTCTCTAGAATGTATGCCCAGAGTGAACTTGCTTTGTAATCTTGACTTTTACGATATTGCCAAACAGAATCAAGTTATACTAACATTAAGAGTAGATGAGATTTTCTTAGCTCAACATCTTTGACATTGCATATTTATAAATTTCTCTTTGTAGAGATGAGGTCTCACTATGTTGCCCAGGGTGTTCTGGAAATCCTAGCCTTAAGTTATTCTACCATCTCAGCCTCCCAAAGCTGGGACTCAGGCCTGAGCCACCACACCTGGCTGACAAAACTTGATATTATTGGTCTTTTAAATGTTTCCAATCAAATAAGTGTGAAACAACTTTTTGTTGTTTTAATTAGTATTTTTCGATGATTACCATTGAGGTTGAAAATCTTACGTCAGCCAGTCAATTTTCCTCTTCCAGAAATTGCCAGGTTATGTCGTTTCATTTTATACTGTATCATTAAAATGTATCATTTGTCTTTGTCTTATTGATTTATAATGTTAAATGTTCTGAACACTAATCCTTTGTCTCTCTTTGAGTTGTAAATATCTTTCTAGTCTGTGCCTTGTCTTTTCACTTTCATGTTTTCTATTGTTTATGTACAGAAGTTTTGTTTGTGTGCTTACTTTTTTTTTTTGAAATGTCCAGGAGTTTTGCTATGGTTGCCCAGGCTGGAGTGCAATGGTGAGATCTCAGCTCACCGCAATCTCTGCCTCCAGGGTTTAAGTGATTCTCCTCCCTCAGCCTCCCAAGTAGCTGAAATTACAAGCAAGTACCACCACGTCTGCTAATTTTGTATTTTAGTAAGATACGGGTTGCGGGGAATGCGGTTTCTCCATGTTGGTCCAGCTGATCTTGAACTCTCAACCTCAGGCGATCCAACTGCCTTAGCCTCCCAAAGTGCTGGGATTACAGGTGTGAGCCACCGCTCCAGGCCTAAGATTTTCAATAAAGTTTTGTACTTTGCTTTGAAGTTTTTGCATATCTTTTCTTTTTTAATCACTGTAAGTGGTATTTTTTTTTATTTATTTATTTATCTTGAGACGGCATTTCACTCTTGTTGCCCACACTGGAGTGCAATGGCACTATTTTGGCTCAATGCAACCTCCACTTCCCAGGTTCAAGCAGTTCTCCTGCCTCAGCCTCCTAAGTAGCTGGGATTACAGGCATGTGCCACCACTCCTGGCTAATTTTGTACTTTTAGTAGAGGCAGGGTTTCTCCATGTTGGTCAGGTTGGTCTTAAACTCCTGACCTCAGGTGATCCGCCTGCCTCGGCCTCCAAAAATGCTGGGATTAAGGGTGTTAGCCACCATGCCTGGTGCTGTAAGTGGTATCTTTTATCAAATTAATGTTGGTCCTTTGTTGATGGCGACAGAAATAAAAATGATTATTGTATAATTGCAGGTTTTTTCCCATCTGTTCTCACTTAAAAGGATTAATAATTTCTAAGACATATTGAAATTTTCTTGTACACAATAACATTGTCTTATATCTTATACCTTCTTGTGTCACTGCGGGGGCTAGGACTTGATAAATTAAGTGAATAATAGAAAAGCAAGTAGCCAGAAAACTTCTGTTCCTCATTGTAAAGAGAATATCTGGCCCAGCACAGTGGCTCATATCTAGAATTCCAGCACTTTGGGAGGCCGAGGTGGGCGGATCACTTGAGGCCAGGAGCTCAAAATCAGTTTGGCCAAAATAGTAAATCCTCAAAAATTAGCCTGACATGGTGGCCCATGCCTGTAATCCCAGCTATTTAGGAATCTAGGAGGCAGAGGTTGTAGTGAGCTGAGTCCTACCACTGCACTCCAGCCTGGGCAACAGAGTGAGACTCCATCTCAAAAAAAAAAAAGAACATTTGAGAATTTTGGAAAAACCTAAATATTACCAAATATCACGAGTATTGCTTCCTCCCTTTTAATGCTTCACAATGTATGAGGGGTTTGTTGAGAACGCAATAGCTGCTCGAGTGATCAAAATCACTATACATCAACTATTTCCATTTTTCAGTATGCTTTTTCTGGGCTACCCCACACAACGAACAAATTGAAAAGTATACATCTTCTTAACTTTTGACCAAGTTGGCCAATTTTATATTATCCATAAATGCCATGCTAAATAGAGTGAACACATACATAGTCATAAAACAGCAGGCTGAAGCTAACTTCAAAAACAAAGAAAAACTCCACCTCTAAACCATTCTGCATTCGAGTTCCCAACTGACTCCCTTTGAGGCCCTTAAATTGTATTTGTTTGCACAAAAAATAAAAACCCAAAAAAGAAAAAACAAATTTAACATACAGGCGATTTTTCAGGTTCTCATTTGCTAAACCAACAATGCAGAATTTGTGAAGTAGGGGCAACAAGTTGCTGAACCTGAGAGACGCCTCTAAACGCGCTCAGAGGTTGTTTATTTCAACTGTGCTGTTTGCTAGTTCAGGTACAACAGGCAAAGACCGAAAGATGCCACCGCTCTCTCAACCCTCCCAGCGCCAGCTCACAGGGCGCGGACTAGGCACTCATACATCCAGACACGTAGCGATCTCGCCGCTTTAAGCCGCTAGAGGCCTTCGGCCCGCCCATAAGTAGGCGGGGACGGCGCGGGGTCTGCTGGGAGTTGTAGTTTCAGGCTAGGCCCTAGCGCTGCTTGACTAGTTTCCTTCTGCCCCCACCGCTGCACAGCTGCTTGCGGACTCTGGAGTTGCTGTGTATTGAGCATGAGGAACAGCTGGGGATGAAAAGGGAGAAGGCTCCTTTAATCTCCGGATCGGGGTGCCGTTGAGGAGTGTTAGAAGGTGTTAGAACGCAGAGTAAGCGGTGCGCATGCGCGGCGGCTGGGGGCCGGGATGGTACTCCCGCGCTTCTCGTGTGCGGCTGCTTCCTTAGGGCTGGTTGGGCTCCTAGGTAGGGCCTGTGATGCAAGTTTGTGATAACATAGCTTGCAGGCTGCGGTTGTTAAGGCAGAGATTTGGAGGGGGTCGGTTGGTGGGGTGGGTAGTGTCAGTAACCAATCGCTACTCCATCCTGCCTTTCGGGAACCTCCCACCTCCTACCCTTTCCCAGTTTGCAGAATTGCAGCTTTCCCCATCCCCCACCCGATCCCTTCGTGGGAAGCCTTTCCATACTGTGTTGTGAAATCCGCTAGAGCTTCTCAGCCAAGGCCTTTTAGCCCGCCTGGAATTCAAGCTGCCCCCTCCTTGCCAAATCCAGGTCATGCGAGACAGCAAAAAGCTTGAGGCACAGGCCCTACAAGGCAGTGCCCCTGTAGTTTTTCTAAATTTATTGTTTACCCTGCCCTCTTCTTCCCCTACAAATTGAGGCAGACTGGCGATAGATTAGATAGATAGATTCCATGTCCTTACATTTGCAACAGGCTTTCATAGCTTTCTTTGCTCTGGAAGGTGGCATCATTATACAAAAGGACAAGTGAGAACACATGAATGTAATCAGCGGCAGACCCCAGGACTGAACCCTACAGAGTTCTAAGTCTTTTTGCATTTCCTGCCACTTCACAGATGTGTCAGAAAGAGCTGAAGGAGGTGACAAGCTGCACCTGATGCTAGCTGGCTTTCAGAATGCTCAGGCCCTGAGCTCCTGGCTCACCACAGCCACTCTTAAATTGACTAGCAATTGCCCCTTAGTGACCTCTCCAGCAAGCCCAGATGATTTTGCCTAGGGTAATGTTTCAGATTGAGCACATACATTGTGCTGGGCCCTGGAAAGATGTATATCAGATCTTAAATTAAAAGGTTTCTTTCCCCCAAAGAGACCAAGCTGTCCTATATTCTGTATTTCCCAAGAGGTAGGATTTTGTTATGTGATTGCTTGTTTGCCTGTTTTTTTTTTCTCTCTCTCTCTTATTTATTTATTTGAGACAGGGTCTCCCTCTGTCGCCCAGGCTGAAGTGCGGTGGTTCGATCATAGTTCACTGCAAGCTCAGACTCCTGGGCTCAAGCGATCCTCCTCCCATCTCAGCCTCTGGAGTAGCTGGGACTACCAGGCATGTACCACCATGCCCAGCTAATTAAAAAAAAAATTTTTAGTAGAGGAGGTCTCAGTATGTTACTCAGGCTGATCTCAAACTTCTGGGCTCAAATGATCTTCCTGCTTGAGCCTCCCACAGCATTGGATTTACAGGCATGAGCCACCACACCTGGCCTGCCTGCCTTGCTTGAGAAGCTGCAGTACTATTTTGTTCACCATTGTATTAGCAGTGCTAACATATGGTAGCCTCTTCATATACGTCAAATAGACATATAAATGATGAATGCATGAGTCCAGTCTCTGACCTTTATGCCTGTGCCCAGAGTCTGTTAAGAGAAGTAGAAATGAAAATAAAGGTAAATGTTTATACAAAGCTTGGGAATAGGAAGACAGATACACATAACTGCCTGGCGTGGTTCCAAAAGCCTGCATGGAGAAGGCTGCTAAAGGCGGGGGCGGGGGGGGGTCTCTGCTAAGCTTTGGAATTGTCCATTATTATATTAGCATATAAGAAGTTATCACACCAAAGGCTCCCCATGAGCTCTGCCTGGGAAAGGGACCGATTATTTAAGAACCGACCAGCACAGGCACGCAGATGCTAACCTCTGCCAGGTGCTCATCCGGAGAAGTTCTGCTTTCCAGGGACTCTGGATTTCTTCAAATATCCTTGGAATGCTCCTTGTGGAAGTGGCTTTTGAGTCTACAGCACATTCTTTTGGACCTCCTCAGCACGGGAACATTTCGTTCCTTTCGGGATTTGATAGTTGGGAAGAGCCAGAAGTCCTTTGGCTGCAGGTCTGGAGTATAAGGAAGATGATTATGCTGTGTAATAGCTGCTGTTGAAATTTGGAGGAAGGTGTTGTATGCTGACATAGGGCAAGAGTTCTCATCCTGGAGTGTGTGGAAGTTTTTAGTATATGTGTGTTTTTGTTTTTTTATTTAGTTAGTTTTGAGACAGGGTCTTTCTCTGTCACCCATGTTGGAGTGCAGTGGTGTTATCTTGGCTTATTGCAGCCTCTAAGTCCCAGGCTGAAGAGATAGATCCTCCCACCTCAGCCTCCTGTGTAGCTTGGACCACAGGTGCGTACCACCACGTCTGGCTAATTTTTTGTATTTTTGGTAGAGATCGGGTTTCACCATGTTGCCCAGGCTGGTCTTGAACTCCTGAGCTCAAGTGATCCACCTGCCTCGGCCTTTCAAAGTGCTGGGATTATAGGCGTGAGCCACCATGCCCGGCTATATGCGTTCTTTACTGAGGGATCCTGTTTTTAGCTTTAACAGATTTTCCCCAAAGACTCCCAATATTAAAAAAAGATGAACAACCTCTGCTATAGATTCAGGAGATCTTAGGAATTCTTAGGATTTCTTCTGTGGCTTGTAAATGGCGCTGAAGAAAAGTCATGTCTTAGGAAAGCAGATGATAGGTTTCAACTGTGCCTGGAATTGGACGTGTGGTCTCAGTGGCTTCCAAAGCTCCAGAACCTTGGTGTCCCCACATATGAAGTGAAGAGTAGAGCTGGGTTAATGGTGTCTATGAGTCTGACTGTGACCCCATGAAATTCCAACAAAGGAATTTCAGAAATGTTCTTCAAAGATAGCGGAATCCCTGGACTAGGCATATAATGCAAACTTCCCAGGTGACTCAAATGCAGCCCCAATTTGGATGCATGTTAGTGTGTTTGTTCGAAGCAGTCAGCCTCTTGGTGTCAGAACTTGAAATCCAACAGGTCAAATCGGAGAGGGAAAGCAGAGGCTCAACAACCAGCCAGACTTGCTCAGAACAGTACAGACTGTTGAGGAAGGTCTTGTCAAGAAGCAGGAGCCTGAAGAGGGAGGAGGGTGTTGGAGTATCACTGCCAGGGGTAGGAACAAGCCCAGATGCGCAGTACTGGAGGCCAGAAACAAGGATTCTTTCTTTTTTAGATGGAGTCTCGCTCTGTTTCCTAGGCTGGAGTGCAATGGTGTGATCTCGGCTCACTGCAGCCTCCATCTCTTGGGTTCAAGTGATTCTCCTGTCTCAGCCTCCTCAGTAGTTGTGATTACAGGTGTGTGCCACCATGCCCAGCTAATTTTTGTATTTTTAGTAGAGATGGGGTTTCACCATGTTGGTCAGGCTGGTCTCCAACTCCTGACCTCATGATCTGCCTGCCTTGGCCTCCCAAAGCGCTGGGATTACAGGCGTGAGCCTCTGTGCCTGGCCCAGAAACAAAGATTCTGCCTTAAGAGTGAAGGTTCTGGTAGAGGATTTCATCACCAAAAGGGCCAGTTGAAGTAAACTGAATTCACTGAATCCCAGGAGGCTGGAGCCCCATTCTAGGAACTAGAATACAGGGTGACCTGAGACTAAGCCAGAAGCCATAGTCCTCAGAATTGGTCCCAGAGCCTGCAGCCAAAAATTCTGACTCCAGCTGTGGGGGTAGGAAACCCTGGGAGCCATTTGAAGTCCGGGAAAAGCTGAGGAGGCCAGTCATTGAAAGTCACCACCGGTTCATTTTCCCCTCTTCCTTGGTTCCTTCTTTTCTTTCTTTCCTTCTCCCTTCCTAGTTTATGTCAGGGAAGGAGAGAGAGATTTTACAGATACAAAATGATGCTCTCCAACCTTAAGGAGCTTGCAAACTTGAGATGAATAAAATTTCCCACTTAAGGAAGTAAATGACCAAGTGCTTAGGTGCTAGAAAATTTAAATTCTACAAAAGAAAGAAAGTAAGTGTGTGTGTGTGTGTATGTGTGTGTGTGTTCAGTAGTTATTCCCTGTTTTTTGGGTTTCACAGAGAGAAGGAAATTTCCATATCATTGGCCTGAAAGGCAGCAGCATGAAGGAACTTCTGAGCTGCTCTCCACCCTAAAGGAAGGGGAGACTAGCCTGATTGGTAAATTGGCCCCGCCTCTTCTCTTTGTGCGTCCTTTATGTAGCTAGCCTGTCCGCAGGTGATTTTCATTCTGGTCTGCCCTGTGGTGAGCGTGGCCAGGCATGTTGTGTCCCACACAGGGAAGCTGGCAGTTGTTCAGGGTAAGCAAAGATTGGAAAGGTGTGTCAGAAAACTCATTTGGCTGCAGGTCAAACCGCACTGTCCAGGTCAGCTTTATCAACAAATCAAGCTGATACTTCAATCTCTGTTGGTCTGCCTCCTGGTCTCATTTCTCAGTCAATTCCAAACCCAGAAGGAAAAACCAGGAATGGTCCTTTTTGGCGTCCCCAGCCTCTAACATAGGGCAGAGGGCTTTGGTGTCAGTCAGTCTGGAAGGAAGAGCTTAGCCTGGTCATTTCTGCATTGGAGCCTAGAGCCCTTGTTTGCCACAGTACTCTTAAGCCTTTGCATTGTTGATCTGGAGGCCTTAAAAACAAGTTTGGGCCAGGCGCGGTAGCACACCCCTCTAATCCCATCAATTTGGGAGCCAGAGGTGAGCGGATCACCTGAGGTCAAGAGTTCGAGACCAGCCTGGCCAACATGGCGTGAAACCCCATCTCTACTAAAAATACAAAAATTAGCCTGGCATGGTGGCACACGCCTGAGATCCCAGCTACTCAGGACGCTGAGACATGAGAATCACTTGAACGTGGGAGGCAGAGGTTACAGTGAGCCAAGAATGCACCACTGCACTCCAGCCTCGGTGACAGAGTAAGACTCCGTCTCAAAAAAAAAAAACAAAAAACAAATTTGGTCTCCTAATTTCTGAAAACTCTGAGTACCCAAGAGTCACCCCTGAAGAGGAAAAAGGGATGGAAAGGGGACCCGCTCCCCCATGTTAATTTGTACAATGAGCAGAGTCAGGACAGAAACATCAGTGTCACTGAGATTAGAGACACAGGAAGAGCCGCCTTCACAGGCTCTCACCTCTCCCTGATTATACATACATGGGCTCTTTGCTTCCTTGCTTTCGCTCAAGCTGTTGACTCTTTCTGAAATTTCTTCTCTCCATTATTTTTACCTATAAAATCCATTCTGAGGAATGCTGTTTCTTCTTAACAAGTTCCTGCACATTACTTAAAACTCTCAGATACCTCCTCCACCATGAACCTTTCCGTGACATTCCATCCACACCCTGCACTCAGTTGTTTACCTGCTCCTCTGAGTGGTCATTGTACCTTGACCTTCCATTCTTCCCGCTGCAGGGCTCTAAAGCCCTGGCCATTTGGCCACCCTCTGTCTCTGGTATATCTCTACTCTTCTTATTCCAGCCACATTGGTACCAACTGCCTGAGATACTCTTCCTCATCCCTCTCTACAATCACCGGAAAACCTCCTTCATCCTGTAATACCCACTCCATTGTGTTCTCTGCAGAAGGTTTGTCTGACCCCAGAAAGAGTTCATTGCCCCTTCACCCTCCATCTTGAGACTCTGTGATTTTTTTTTAAACATACCTATCACAGCACCAAACACACTACTGTACATAGAAATTTTTTGTTTATACATCTATCTTCTGAAATAGACTATGGGTTCCTTTACCACAGAGACCTTTCTTCTCACCGCCCTTGAGCGTGGGACTTAATAGGTACCCATTAACGTGTTGAATAAATGAATTAATTAATGAATATTTTTATTTGTCTACATGAGTGCCCCTCCTACTTTATTGTGAAGTCTTTGAGGTTAGGAACAATGGCTTATTTATATCTTATTCCTGATAGCTAGCTTAGTGCCTGGTATATAATAGGCACCCAATAAATATTTTCATTGAATGTATACATGGATGAATGAATAAAGTGTTTTGTTAGTATCTTCAACCTGATGTATCCTTTCCCTCCTTTGAAACCTCAAGCGCCTTGTTTGTTTCTCCTGTGGCACTTTCTATAGCTTGGACTTGTCTCATTGTCTAATCCCCGCTAGTTGATGGTCAGCTCTTTGAGGCAGGAGCTGGGCCTTACTTCCCTTGGTGTCCCCTGAGGGTCTGTCACAGCATGGGGGGATACAGCGAGTGCTCCAAGTTGAACTGTTCTGAGAAAAATGAAAGTATCTGTGATTCATAGCCCCCATTCCAGCAGTGAGATGCCCCACAGCTACACATAGTGAAGTTCTTAATAAGTTCACTTTGCTTCATGCACGCTTCATGTTGCCAGACTCTGGGTGATACAGGCAAGCAACACTGAAAAGGCCACATTATTATTATTATTATTATTATTATTATTATTATTTGAGACGGAGTTTCACTCTTTTTGCTGAGGCTGGAGTGCAATGGCACGATTTCGTCTGTGACCTCTACTTCCCTGGTTCAAGTGATTCTCCTGCCTCAGCCTCCCTAGTAGCTGGAATTACAAGCACACACTACCATGCCCGGCTAATTTTGTGTAGTTTTAGTAGAGACAGGGTTTCACCATGTTGGCCAGGCTGGTCTTGAACTCCTGATCTCAGGTGATCCACCCACCTTGGCCTCCCAAACTGCTGGGATACAGGCGTGAGCCACTGCACCTGGCCATGAAAAGACCATGTTATTTCATATTTGTTTTAGCTGTAATGCTCTGTATTCATTGGTGCCCAGTCAATATAATTTTCAAATAAATAAGGATATGAAGCCATCTAAGTATGGATGAGCCCCAAAATACAAAAGCACAGCAGAAAGATGAAATTCACATCAGCTATTAGCTGGGCGTGGTGGCACATGCCTGTAATCCCAGCTACTTGGGAGGCTGAGGCAGGAGAACTGCTTGAACCCAGTGGGCAGAGATTACAGTGAGCCAGAGATTACAGTGAGCTGAGATTGTGCCATTGCACTGCAGCCTGGGCAACAAGAGCAAAACGTTGTCTCAAAAAAAGAAAAAGAAAAAGAAAAAAGGCCGGGCATGGTGGCTCACACCTGTAATCCCAGCACTTTGGGAGGCCAAGGCAGGTAATCACGAGTTCAGGAGTTTGAGACCAACCTGGTCAACGTGGTGAAACCCCATGTCTACTAACAATACAAAAATTAGCCGGGTGTGGTGGTGTGTGCCTGTAATCCCAGCTACTCTACAGGCTCAGGCAGGATTGTTTGAACCCGGGAGGCAGAGGTTGCAGTGACCCAAGATCACACCATGGGAAGGAAAACAAAAAAAAGAAAATTTCATCAGCCCTTAAGGAGAAATGGAAGAGCAGCTCTGTGCATTCCCCTTCAGGGTAGCGGCTTTAAAAGAATTGAAAAACTTGTTTTTCTCCATAAACATAAAAATTGTTTTGAGTAAAAACATGTAGTTTGAAAACTACAGGTTTTGAACTTCAAAAAGTTAAGGTTCCCCTGATCTAGTCATAGCTAGAGAAGATCAGTCCTCAAGATTAGAATCTCTCAATTGTGGAGATTTTTTGTGTTGGCTTTTTACCTGGGCAATTGTTCACTCTACTCCCTTCCTCTTTTTTCTCTTTCCTTTCCTTTTGCTTTTCTTTCATTCTGCATATCTTTATTGAAGTTAACTCTAAGCTAGGGACTCACTCTTCTAATTGCTTTACACTCATAATTTCTCACGAACCTCATGACAACTCTGTGATGTCGGTATTAGTATCTTCACTTAAGGAGTGACAAAACTGGGGTTCAGATTCAAGAATGTGCCTAAGGCCCCATAGCCAGTAAGTGCTGGGATCATCATATTTAAACCTAGGCCTCAAGTTCCAAAGTTTGTATCTTGTTACTTAATTCCTATATTGTAAGGCCCCACTATACAGATCAGTGGTTTCTTCTCTCACATACCTCACAGACAGCTGGGAAGACAGACAAGCAAGTCAGAAATTAACAAAGAGCAACTATGGAACACAGAGAAGGTCATCTATGTCAGGGCTGAGGGCGGGGAGGAGGATTGGCAATGGCGTCCCAGGAAAAGGGTCGCTCAAATTGAGATCTGAAGGATAAATGGGAGTTTGGTGGATCCAGACAGGAGCATCATCTGGACAGAGGTACAGCAAATACAAAAACCTTGGGGGTGGGACACAGCCCAAAACATTTAAGGAACTGTATTTCTTTGGGTAAAAATCTTAGTCATTCTGTTTTCAAATAGTTTTCTTTTTTTTTATAGCTCACAGTGGCTAATTGTGCTTTTGTCCGAAAGTGCTGAAGTGTAAGGGTAAGTGGTCATTGAAATGAATTAGGGTTTTCATGTTGGTTTCAAATGCTCTTGAGAGGACCAGCACACTCTGATATCCAAATAACATAGTGAAGTGGTCAATACCACGTGCCCTGCTGTGCCACCAAACTCAGACAACTGGGAAAGGGTGTTAGGATCCTTTAGTGACACAACAATGTGAAGAAAAAGGAATTATCATTTATCACTTGCACAGGATATATAAGTGTAAATCATTTTATTCTCATGATATCAATTTGAAGTCAATTTTTAAAAGAATGATTTCAGGAGTCTCCTCAAATACTCAAATTATATTAAGATCTAAGGTAGTAGGTCCATGAGGATCCATTATACCATTTTCCTTTTTTTTTTTTTTTTTTTGAGACAGTCTCCCTCTGTACCCAGGCTGGAGTGCAGTGGCATGATCTCAGCTCATTGCAACCTCCACCTCCTGGGTTCAAGAGATTCTTGTGCCTCAGCCCCCCGAGTAGCTGCGATTACAGGCCCTCATGACCACGTCTGGCTAATTTTTGTATTTTTAGTAGAGAAGGGGTTTCACCATGTTGGACAGGCTGGTCTCGAACTCTTGACCTCAGGAGATTTGCCCAGCTCAGCCTCCCAAAGTGCTGGGATTACGAGCGTGAGCCACCATGCCTGGCCTCTCCTTAATTTTGTATAAAATTTTTCATAATGGTTTTCTTCTTTTTAATTTTTAACAGACTGTTTTTTAGAGCAGTTTTAGGTTCACAGCAAAATTGAGCATAAAGTACAGAGAGTTCTCATACGCTCCCTGCCTCTACACATACACAGCCTTCTCCACTAACAACATCTAGTATTGTAGTAGTTTTGTAAACAATATAGTCTTTCAATCACATACAGATTACCGGTGCTCTGTTTATTTTACGAATATACACTGAGAATCTCACCATTTGCCCGGAATTTTGCTAGGTCTTAGGGCTACAGCAGTGAGCAAAACAAACATGATCCAGGCTGGGCATGGTGGCTTACGCCTTTAATCCCAGCACTTTGGGAGGCTAAGGTGGGCGGATCACCTGGGGTCAGGAGTTCAAGACCAGCCTGTCCAACATGGTGAAACCCTTTCTCGACTAAAAATACAAAAATTAGCCCAGTGTGGTGGCAGGCGCCTGTAATCCTAGCTACTGAGGAGGCTGAGGCAGGAGAATCACCTGAACCCAAGAGGTGGAGGTTGCAGTGAGCTGAGATCATGCCACTGCACTCCAGCCTGGGCGACAGAGCAAGACTCTGTCTGAAAACAAACAAACAAACATGATCCCTGCCTTTATGTTGGTTATAGTCTGGAGGAGAGAGAGCCATTAAAAGATAATTTCACAAAAAAACTAGTTATAAACTATGATGAGGGAAAGCAAAAGATGCTCGAGGGTCTATGACAGGATTACTGTCTTTGTATAGCTGGTCAGGAGAGGCTTTGCCAAAGAAAATCAACAGGTAAACTGGGATTTGAAAGATAAATAGGAATTAACTAGGAAAGATGGCAAGGGAAAGTGCTTTAGGCAAATGAAATAGCACATGCAAAGACTTAAGGCAAGAAGGAGCCGGGCATATTTTAGGATCAAAGTTGGGCAGAAAATGATAGATGAGGCTGGAGAGCCAGATGGCAGCCAGAACACTTGGGTGCTACAGGCTATGTCCAAGTGTTGTCTTTGCTTCTACCCAGAGTGATAGGAAATAATGATAGGTCTTCCATGGAAAGTGACATGAATGGATTTTGTTTTAAAACAATGTCCCCGCGCCCCAGAAATGATGGTATTATAATAAAGTGGTGATAGTAGGAAGGCAGAAAAATGGGTGGGTGCCAAAATAGTTTATGAGGTAGAAGCAACAAGAACTTGGCATTTGCGTCATAAAGATAGGAGAGTGTTGAGTTTCTAAGCTTGGAAAATTGAATAGATTATGGTGTATGTATTGAGATAGGAGCAGGGGCGATGGGAAGATAAGGAATTTGCAAGGGCTTTATTGCTATTTCTTTTTCTTCTATTTCAAATAATAACCACTCTGTGCTAGGCACCATGGTAGGTAATTTATATTCAGTATCATAGATGCCGTCTTATCTGATGCAATAGGAACTGGCAGCAGGTTGATTCCCATACTGTTTCCATACTAGGATACCTCAACAGACTTTAAAAGATTCCGTTTACTGTCCTCTGTTCGCCAGGATGACTCTTGTGGCCGGCGCAGCAGTTTTGCTGATGCCTTAGCGCGCCAGTTTTTGGTGCAGAGTCCGGAGATTCCCCGGGCAGAAAAGCACCATCAATCTTAACACCGCTATTTTGGCCGGCGCAGTGGATTGCTCAGATTTCGGCGCTGGGAATCAACAAGTTGGAGGTCTGCTCAGAGACCTAGTTAGAAAGTCGACAATTACAAAGACAACAGATGGATAAATATATAATGAAGGGAAGAAATCAGCGTAAAAAGGCAGAGAATACTCAAAATCAGAATGCCTCTCCCTCTACAGGGGATCGCAATTCCTCATCAGTAACGGAACAAGGCTTAATAGATTACGAGTGTGTTCCAATAACAGAAGCAGGCTTCAAAACGTGGGTGATAAGAAACTTCTGTGAATTAAAAGAACTTGTCCTAACCCAATGCAAAGAAACTAAGAACCTTGAAAAAAGATTTGACGAAATGTTAACGAGAATGGACAATTTAGAGAGGAATATAAGTGAATTGATGGAGCTGAAAAACACAACACGAGAACTTCGCGAAGCATGCACAAGTTTAAACAGTCGAATTGATCAAGTAGAAGAAAGGACATCAGAAGTCGAGAACCAGCTCAGTGAAATGAAACGAGAAGACAAGATTGGAGAAAAAAGGATGAAAAGGAATGAGCAAAGTCTCCAGGAAATATGGGACTATGTGAAAAGACCTAATTTACGTTTGATAGGTGTACCTGAATGTGACGAAGAGAATGAATCCAAGATGGAAAATACTCTTCAGGATATCATTCAGGAAAATTTTCCCAACCTGGCAAGGCAGGGTAATATTCAACTCCAGGTAATACAGAGAACACCACAAAGATATTCTTCAAGAAGACCAACCCCAAGGCACATAATTGCCAGATTTATTAGGGTTGAAATGAAGGAGAAAATACTAAGGGCAGCCAGAGAGAAAGGTCAGGTTACCCATAAAGGGTAACCTATCAGGCTTACAGCAGATCTCTCAGCAGAAACCCTACAAGCCAGAAAAGAGTGGGGACCAATATTTAACATCCTTAAAGAAAAGAACTTTCAACCCAGAATTTCCTATCCAGCCAAACTAAGCTTTATAATCGAAGGAAAAATTAAATCCTTTGCGAACAAACAAGTACTTAGAGAGTTCACCACCACCAGGCCTGCTTTACAAGAGCTTCTGAAAGAAGCACTATACATATAAAGGAACAACCAATATCAGCCTTTCCAAAAATATATCAAAAAGAAAAGAACATTAACACAACGAAAAATTTACACTAACTAATGGGCAAAACAGCCAGCTAGCATCAAATGCTAGTATTAAAGTTATATATATTCTAATTGGATAAAAAGCCAAAACCCATTGCTATGCTGCATCCAGACCCATCTCACATGCAACGATACACAAAGACTCAAAACAAAGAGAAGGAGGAAGATTTATCAACCAATCAGAGAGTAAAAATAAACAAATAAAAAGCAGGAGATGCAATTCTCGCCTCTGATAAAGTAGACTTTAAAGTAACAAAGAGCAAAAGAGGCAAAGAAGGACATTACATAATGGCAAAAGGATCAATGTAACAAGAAGAGCTAACGATTCTATAGATCAACAAGACAGAAAATTAACAAAGACATTCAGGACTTGAACTCAGACCCGGAACAAGTAAACTTAATAAACATTTATAGAACTCTCCACTTCAAATACATAAAACATACATTACCACCTCACACCTATTCCATAAGTGACTACATAATTGGAAGTAAATCACTCCTCAGTAATCGCATAGCATTTCATAGGTTTAAATGAAATATTGGTTGGCTGCTCGTTTGTTATTTTCTTCCCTTATTCCTTCCTGTTTACATCAAGTATGATTATTGGTATAAAAGAGGTTTTCAATACCCATTACTAAACTGCATTCTAGCCTGGGCAAGAAAGCAATACTCCCATTCTCTCTCTCTCTTTCTCTTCCTTTTTCCTCCTCTTCTTTATTCTTTTTCTTTCTTTCTTTCAAAAAAAAAAACCCACTACGCCCGGCCTACCTATTCTTAAAATAATAAAGACACAGTGAATCAAGAAAAAAAATAAAAATAATAATAATAATAATTTCTAGTGCACATTGTTTATTACCTAGGTACCACCCATTGGCATATGGATATATGAAGCTCTAAGTATTGTTTTCAGCTCCTATCCCACTTCTTTCTTCATGTGACTCACTAGGCAACTCCCATATTTTTCTTGTCTCTGAACTATACCTACTCCATGGTAACAGGTTTAACAGGTTTATCTAGGTATCTTTACTCTACCACTTCATGGTCATTTAAAGTCCTCTTTATCAGGTCAGGTGATCACTGGACAAGAATGTGCTCAAACTCTTCATGGTAGAAGTTCATCTTCTTTGATCCATTATCCCAAATCCTCCATTCCATTACAGTTCTATTTTTCTTTTTCTTTTTCTTTTTTTTCTTTTTTTTTTTTTTGAGGTGGAGTTTTCCTCTTATTGCCCAGGCTGGAGTGCAGTGGCGTGATCTTGGCCCACTGCAACCTCTGCCTCCCGGGTTCAAGGGATCCTCTTGCCTCAGCCTCCCGAGTAGCTGGGATTACAGACATGTGCCACCACGCCCGGCTATTTTTTGTATTTCTAGTAAAGATGGGGTTTCCCCATGTTGGTCAGGCTGGTCTCGAACTCCCAACCTCAGGTGATCTGCCTGCCTTGGCCTCCCAAAGTGCTGGGATTACAGGCGTGAGCCACTGTGCCCGGCACAGTTCTGTTTTTCTCTAGCCTTGCTTACTTTACTAAGACACTGCAGTAATTTTCCCACTGTTATAGAAATCAGTCCTCAAATTCTCACTTTCTATTTCAAAGCCCTCATCAGAATAGACTATTGCATTATTTTCATCTTTATTCTAGACTTCCTTTCTATTTCTTTGAGGCCTTTCTGTTATGGTTCTCGTTAGTAGCAACCAAGAGCATACAGGATGTTTTCATATATGTTGTCCCATTTAATTGCTACAACTCTGTTTAGTTCCTTTCCTCATGCCTGGCTTATAATAGTCATCTAAATATTTGTCGAATTAATGAATGAACTGGGCCAGGTGCAATGGCTTATGCCTGTATTCCCAGTACTTTGGGAGGCCGAGGCAGAGGAGGATTGTTTGAACGCAGGCATTTGAGAACAGCCTGGACAACACAGCTAGATCTCATGTCTACTCAACATTTTTTAAAAGTTAGCCAGGCTTGGTGGTACACACCTGTAGTCCCAGCTACTTGGGAGGCTGAGGAGGGAAGAGCACTTGGGGCTGGCGTCGTCAAAGCTATAGTGAGCTGTGATTGTACCACTGCACTCCAGCCTGGGGGGCAGAGTAAGACACTATATCAAAAAAAAAAAAAAGGAAAGAAAAAAGAACTCTGTGTTGCTAGGAAATCAAAGCTTTTTTTTTTTTTTTTTGAGACGGAGGCTTGTTCTTGTTGCCCAGTCTGGAGGGTAATGGTGCATTCTCAGCTCACTGCAATCTCTGCCTCCTGGTTCTCCTGCCCCAGCCTCCTAAGTAGCTGGGATTACAGGCATGTGCCACCACACCCGGCTAATTTTGTATTTTAGTAGAGATGGGTTTTCTCCATGTTGGTCAGGCTGGTCTCAAACTCCTAAGCTCAGGTGATCTGCCCGCCTCAGCCTCCCAAAGTGCTGGAATTACAGGTGTGAGCCACCACGCCTGGCCTCAAAAAATTCTTTATTTGGAGAGAGATCAGGCTCTAATTTCTGTTTTAATAGTTTTAACATTTGTTTTCATAAATAACCCATCTATAAACTGTTAATACTAATTTTTAACTATTTAAATTTTTATATATTTATAATAAAATAGTTGATTCTGTATGAATGATTCTACTATGAACTTGATACTTCTAAGTGAATTATTATTTAAATTACAGACAAAACTATATACTACTAGAAAATAACAATTTAAAATTAAAAAATAAAATAATTGGTCTCATGGTATCTCAAAAACACACATCTAGAATTCTAACTTTGGCTGTACATTGAACATAGCTAGATGACTTTTTATAATACTTCAATGCCTCTTCCAGGTTGCATCAGACAGCATATTTTTACCTAGATGGTGCCATGCTATTGTTTTGTGCATTTGGGTAGCACTTTATATTTCCAAAATGCATGCCAATCATATTATTAGTATTTCAGCAAAGCCCTGCTGTGAGGTAGCTCAGCATTACTGAAGCCAAGCATAAACAGAAGTATGCAGTTATCAGGAAGATGCTGATGGGGCTCCAGTAAAATGTCGATGAACAATAATTCACTTTACTCAAAACAGAAGTTTCTACAGATACATTTCAGCAAAACTGTCAAAACCTCTTTCTGTATCATTTGAATTTCCAGCCTTAGAAATGAACCCTAATTTTCAAAGAAATAAGTGATTATTATATTGGATCTTACTTTCAATGTTAGGGCTTATGTGACTATTTAAAACTTATATACACAAAGATTGAAGTTCATGAAGGCAATGTTTAAACCATTATTTCACATATGATAACTCACATTCTTAGCCAGAGAAACTTTTTGAAAGTCAGATTAAAGTAAAAATTAGATGATCTTGTGGCAGAGAATCAGAATCATTCAACTTAATGGATTTGGAATGGCCTCAAATTACCTGGAATTTGCCATCTTAAAGATGAAATTTTAGTTAATAAGCCTAAAACACTTACCTATCATTACCTATAAACAGACCAGCATAGTCCAATAACCTGTTCTAATGCAAGAGATGGCCCTAGTCCATGAAGAACTCAAAGAGGAGCACACACAGATAAATGAAGTGAAATTAGTTGTATCAGTTCGAGATTGTATTTGGTTGCCCTGAACAAAACCTGACTTTGAAGGCATAATCTAAAACAAGTTTCTTTCTCTTATGTAAACAGAGCCTTAGAGCTTGGCACTGAAGCTGGTATGGAGGCCCCGCGATGCCACCCAGTACTTGGGTTCTCCCTGTATCATGGGCTGAACTTCATCCCTCTCCTCCAAACTCATACGCTGAAGTCCTAAACCCAGCACTTCAGAAAGTGACTTATTTCGAGATAGAGCCTTTAAAGTAGTAATTAAATTCAAATCAGGCTGGTAGGGTGAGCCCCCAACCAATCTAATGGGGCAGTCCACAGAGAGATGCCAGGGGACAGTTCACAAAAAGGAAAAGTCATGTGAGGACACCACGAAAAGGTGGTCATTTGCAAGACAAGGAGTCAGGCCTCTGGAGGAACCAAACTCCCACACCTCAATCTTGGATTTCCATGAACTGTGAGTCGCTTATGCCACCCAGTCTATGATATTGTATTACAGCAGCCCTAACGAACGGATTCACCCTGTTGATTTGCTTTGATAGACTCCACATGTGGCCTCAGTTTCATGATTCAAGGTGGAGGCTCTACCTCCAGCCTCCCATCCTTTTTCAGACAAAGAGAAGCTGAAACATGCTAAAAAGGAAGGGGACAGGCTGGGTGCAATGGCTCATGCCTGTAATCCTAGCACTTTGGGAGGCCGAGGTGGGAGGATCACTTGAGGTCAGGAGTTCAAAACCAGCTTGGCCAACATGGTGAAACCCCATCTCTACTAAAAACACAAAAAAATTAGCCAGGCGTGGTGACAGATGCCTGTAGTCCCAGCTACTAGGGAGGCTGAGGCAGGAACATCGCTTGAACCTGGAAAGCAGAGGTTGCAGTGAGCCAAGATCGAGCCACTGCACTCCAGCCTAGTGACAGAGTGAGACTCCATCTCAAAAACAAACAAAAAACAAACAAAAACAACCTGGGGCTGAGGGAAGGACTCAGGTAGAGGCTGGGGAGTGCTGAAACTGTCATACCCCTTAGAGGCTAGCTGGAATACTTGAGCTGGCTCTGCTGGACAGAGACATGGAGGGAAGTTTATTAGTGAGCAGCATCTATTAGTATTAAACTGTGAGAAATGGAGAACCCCAAATATCAGCGGCTTGAGTGAAAAAGCCATGTATTTCCCTCTCATGTGAAAGACGTCTGGAGTAGCCAGGTTTGCTCCACATTACTGCCCTGCTTGCCACACCCACCTCTTGGCCTATGATGACTGTTGAGCTTCAGTCACCATGACTCCATTGCAACCAACAGGAAGGAAGAAAGGGAGAGAAAATCGCCTATTCCCTCCCTTTAAGGAAACTTTCCAAAAGTGTCACAAACCATTTCTGCTTATATCCAGAAGTAGTCACATGGCCATTCCTAGCTAGACAGAAGACAAGGACATTTTATTCCAGATGGCCAAGTGCCTGGTAAAAAATGGGGGTAAAGGAGGCTCTATCACCATTGAGAAAGAGATGGAATTAGGAGGAGGATAGTGGCTTCTGTCACACAGATCCAGGGAGTTAAGAGCCTATGACAGCCTTGCTGAAAAGATCCAGTGAACTGCTGTGAAGACTAGAGGATCCAAGTGATGCTGGTCAGGTGATTTCTGGTGTAGCATTTAAGCTAGATTCTCACTTCTCAAGTGTAGTTCATAGGCCAGCAGCATGGACATCACCTAGAAGCTGGCTAGAAATGCAAAATCAGGCTCAACCCCAGTCCTGCTAAATCAGAAGCTGGATTTGAACAAGATCCCAAGTGTGGGGCTAGAAGATCTCAGAGAAGAGAAAAGTTAGAAACTGGGGAGATTGGCAGCACAGACTAGAGATTTGGGAGGCTTCTAGGTCAAGTGATAGGCTTCTGTGTGCCAGTTAGCTCCTTAAGGAAGTGAATGTGAGGCAGGAAAATAGGGAATTAGGGTAACCAAGGGTTAAGGCAGAAGCAAAAGAACAGCAGGTGCTGCCAGTTCTAGGCAAGATTAGGCAGCACACAGGCCACATCCTCACTCCTGTGATAACAAGATAGAAGTTTCCACTTTAGCCTCTGATTGACCACATGCCAAGTCTCCACTTCAGACTCTGATTGGCCATAGGCCAGTTCTTCATAGGGTGAAACCAATTGGAGGCCTCTAAAGGGCACCTAGGGGTGTTACCAAATTCTTTTAGTTTAATGAAAACCTTAAAGAAGATTGTAATCCTGCCATGCTTGGTGGCTTACGCCTATAATCTCAGCACTTTGGGAGGCCAAGGTGGGCGGATCACTTGAGGCCAGGCGTTGGAGACCAGCCGGCCAACATGGTGAAACTCCATCTCTACAAACAAACAAAAAACAGAAATTAGCCCAGTGTGGTTGGTGGTGCACACCTGTGATCCCAGCTATTCGGGAGGCTGAGGCAGGAGAATCGCTTGAACCGGGAAGCAGACGTTGCAGTGAGCTGAGATCATGACACTGCACTCCAGCCTGGGCGACAGAGTGACACTCCATCTCAAATAGAATAACATTGTAATTGGGGCTCTAGAGCCACTTGCTGGAGCCTGATCCTACTCTGTGGAGTGTGTGCTTTCGCTTCAATAAACCTGCACTTTCATTGTTTCTTTCTTCTCTCATTGCTTCATTCTTTTGTTGCTTTGTTTATGCATTTTGTTCAATTCTTTGTTCAATGTGCCAAGAACCCAGACAACTCAGTCAAGACTTTCCATTCTGTAACAAATGCAGAGGTGGCCAGAAAGCTGAGTGCTTCAACTCAGGGATGAGAGTGGAAGAAATTGCCAGAAAAGAACTAGGAACAGGAGAAAGAAAAGCACTTAGAAAGAAGGCAGTCTTGAAAACAAACTTTAAAAGAGTATCGGTGAAATACAGATTCAATTACCCTGTCCTGTGGACCAGGCAGTCCTTAATCCTCAGAACAACCTTGAGTGGTAGAAACTGTGATTCCCACTTCATGTGCTTGCCAAGATCACACACTAAATACTGACATAGCTCACTATAATATCTTGCAGAGAAATGACCAGTTTACAAAGCACAATTAAATACATTATCTAATTTAAGCCTTGTAATTACTTTGTGAAGTAAACAGAAAGTGACTTTTTTTTTGGAGACAGAATCTCGCTCTGTCACCCAGGCTGGAGTGCAGTGGCATGATCTCAGCTCACTGCAACCTCTGCCTCCCAGGTTCAAGCGATTCTTCTACCTCAGCCTTCCAAGTAGCTGGAATTACAGGTACCTGCTACCATGCCCAACTAATTTTTGAATTTTTAGTAGAGACAAGGTTTCATCACGTTGGCCAGGCTGGTCTCAAACTCCTGACCTCAGGCGATCTGATCTACCACCTTGGCCTACCAAAGTGCTGGGATTACAGGCTTGAGCCACCGTGCTAGACTGTGGCTATTTGAATTTTGCAAGTAAAGAATTCCAGAACTTTTGAATCTCAGTCCAATGTTGTTTTGTTTTTCTCTCATTTTTCTTCCCGATTTCCTGACACATTGATGATAATGAAGAATAGATGTGAGTATGGGATTCCTCACATCTGAATTTAACTGTTTGTGAGGGTCTAGTTCAGGGACAGACATTCAGTAAACCCTCCAATGATAACTGATATTGTTGTTTTTATTATAATTACAACTACTGCTTTGGTTCAAGAAAGCAATATTTATAAAAGTAATGTATTAGAGTGAAAATACAGAAACCAAGTATGGAGGGGAAATTTGAATGAAGATACAATGTCAGCAATGAGGGAAGGAACTCTAAATAATACTTCAGAGCCTGAACTTTGGAGTTAAATAGTTGAGTCTACATCCCAGCCCTGCTACTTATCAGAATGGGGAGTCTGGGCAAAGTGGTACACAGCCCATCACCTCCACTTCCTCATCTTCAAGGCTGACACTTCATGAGATATTATGAAGATTGAAAAATATAAAGTATATAAGATGCTAGCCCAATGCTCAAAACAAATATTTAATAATTATAGCTATTATTAAGTCCTGGTTATGGATGGAAGAGTGGACTTGGTGGAAGTCAAAACAGCAGCAGATTCGAGAATCAAATAACCTACATTGACTGCTTTGAGTGTTTATCAGTTTATAGACTTTATTTATGTCAACTTTAAAAAAGAATAATCTCTCTTCCTCAGGCCCACAGTTTTTACACTCTGATTATAATTAACTTGCCTTTTAGTGATGCTGCCTTCGTGACTGATGTTTCCAAGTTGTAGATTTTTAAATTTCTATATTTACCATAAATGTATTTGGTAACTGAAACTAGCAAATGAGGACAAAACAAAGATTCATGGTCCTTTACCTTTAATGTCTATGAAGTGAAAGAGATCAAAGAGGAAACTCTGAACTTTCTGTCTCATTTATGAGAAGCTTTGGCACAATTTATGAAGGTGACAGATGTTCTGCTTCCTAGAACCTTTTTGTTCCATCCCCAAAATCTATATTTTTCCTTTAGTATATTGATTTCTAGTTACAGAACAGGAATGGCTATTAAATATCTTTATTTGGGAGCTTGAGGGTGCCAGAATGTGAGAAGAAAAATGCATCAGTAGCTAAAGGACAGTTGATGGGATGGGTGGAGAAGGGCCCAAGAGAAGGTAATCTGTGTCTGGGAAATTATTTACAATTTGAAAGGCACAGAGACTTGCCAGAGGAAGAAAAGAGGGAGGAAATGAGAAAAGCATCCAATCACATGAAGTCCTTTGATGGATGAGGAAGGTACTTTTAAAGATGAGAAAGCACTTTCCCCATCAGCCAGATGGCTCATCTCATTTCTCTTTGCAGCTAGCAGCACAGGGGAAAGATCCAGTGTAAAAAAATCATGGAATAATCTGTTGTGAATAAGCTGATGCAAACCAATTACAAATAGAAGTGTTCTTCTTTTCTGTTTTGATGAGGGGACACTGATTTCTCTTTGGGGGTGGGGTTGGATTTTGACTACCGAAATGTAGCTGATAATTGAGTTAACTGATTACGAACAATATTCCAAACACTGTTTTTCTTAGCAATGCAAATAATATTTCTGTAGTGTATTTATAGTTTCAAAGCATCCTCACCTGCATTCTCTGATTTTACCTTATAAATAGCCCTGTGAGGTAGGTGTCATTATCCTCATTTTATATATGAGGAAAGTGAGGCTTAGAGAAATTAATTAACAACAGTCTCCAAACTTGGGTCTGTTTTACTATACTATTTTTCTTTGGGTCTTCCAACAAATGGTAATCTATGGCCATGGTTCTCACAAAGAGCTTTGTGTTTTTGGTGGGGTAGGGGCAGGGGGCATCTCCAGGTTTCCATAATGTGTTTTCCCTCCAATCCAGTTCTATGATCCTTGACATCTCTCAAAGGCAGGAAGAGCACATCTGAGGTTGCCTGGAGGGACCTGGAGTGAGGGTGGGTGCTAGGAGTGGAAAGAGTGGCACAGTCCTACCAGCAACTAAGCTACTGCTTCCCTTGGCTTCAGGGGACCCTGTGTCCTGGTGACATCCCTGTTCCCTTGCCACGCCCTCTCTTGTATCCCCTTAGAGCCCCTGGGCTGCCCTCCAGCCATCCTAAGTATCCCATCCCTCCAAAGTCTGTTTATTTCCATCCCCCTCAGGACATCTCTGCCAGGAAAGCAATCACTTTTTGCACATGGCTATATGATTTCTAGCTTAGGGAACAAACAGCCAGGGAAGAGGATGTCTTCCTTGGCCACACTGGACATGCTTCATGGGCAGAAAGCCTCCAGGCTTGAAGCTACTTCTCCACTTCCTCCCTCCTGATAACTTCCTGGCCTAGTGGAAACTGTTCCATAATCAGTGGTCAATAAGCTTAGAATTGTGCCTATACCTGGAGGACAGGGAGGCTTGGATCAGCTTGGCAGTGCAGAGTAATGCCAGCTACAGTTACAGAGACCAGAATAGTTATTAGTTAGAATATAGATTTGCCTGTATTTGAACTTTGGCATCACCACTTGCTAACTGTAGTACGTTCTCTGTGACTCAGTGTATGCATTGCTCAAGTAGGGTAATAATAGTGCATATAGAGTTATAATGAGGATTAAAAGTGCTATATATGTAAAGAACTGTTCCTGGCATACGAAAAGGCTCCATAAGGATTAGATCAATTAAATTGTTTAAATTACTACTTTTTGAAGTGCCTACTCTATGCTAAGTTCTTTACATCTGAAATTCAGATGTCTGCTGGGGTTGTCTTGAACCCTCAGATGGAGATAAGTGGTTTAGACCTCCTTTTCTATGGATTATGGTAAACAAGATAATCTTCCCAAGACTTCTTGGAATTCCAAAGGGTTCCTTATATTTCTTGATTAGCTCAGGCTCCCAATACCAGCTTCTTCAGAATTATTTTCGTAGGAGATTGTTTTGCTGTTCTCTACATTGTATCTCACAAATGTTTTACTCAATATTCACACGAAACTTACCAAGGCATTCATGTACATAGTGACATTTACTTAATCTTTGGAAAAAGGAAGGTTTTACATTACAAGAACCCAATCAATTTTAAATTCAATATCAGCCATGTCTATTCTTTAAGGCCTTAGATGTGGTCCATATTTTAGGATCCGGCCTTCTGCTGAATTCCTTAATCCTCCTCTCTCTTCCTTTTTCCTAGTGTCTCAGTCCATTCAGGCTGCTATACCAAAATCCCTTATGCTAGGTAATTTATAAACGGTAGAAATTTATTGCTCACAGTTCTGGAGGCTGAGAAGTCCAAGATCATGGTGGCAGCATGGTCAGGTTCAGGTGAGGGTCCACTTTCTGATTCATAGATGGTAACTTCTCACTGTATCCTAACATAGTGGAAAGGACAAATGAGCTCCCTTAGCCTTTTTATAAGGGCACTAATCCCATTCATAAGGGACCTCTCCCCATGACCTAATCACTTCCCAAAAGCCACATATCTTAATACTATTGCATTGGAGATTAAGTTGAAACATATAAATTTTGAGGAAACACAAGCATTCAGACCAGAGCCTCTACTATCTCTCCTCCTTAAGCCTTCGCTCCAGATTGCCCCAGACTCCAAATTCTTGTTCCATAATGCAGAAAAATCCATTAAGTTTTCTCTAACCAGCTGTTTAAAAACCTGGCCAGCTGGATACAGTGGCTTATACCTGTAATCCCAACACTTTGGGAGGCTGAGGTGGGAGGATAGTTTGAGGTCAGGAGTTCGAGACCAGTCTGAGCAACTTATTGAGACCCTGTCTCTACAAAAATTAAAAAACTAGTCAGGTGCATTGGCATGCACCCGTGGTCTCAGCTACTCAGGATGCTGAGACAGGAGGATTGCTTGAGCCCAGGTGGTTGAGGCTGCAGTGAGTCATGATTACAACACTGTGCTACAGCCTGGGCAACAGAGCAAGACCGTGTCTCTAAAAAAAAAAAGGAAAGAAAGAAAAAAGAAAAACCTGGCTAAACTCTTAAAGACCACTACTCTGTCACTCAAAAGCCTTGCTAAAGATTAAAAAATTATCCTTTTTAAGAACTTCATTAAATTATTGGCCAGAGAATAAATCATTCTCATCTGTGTTTGTATGTAGATGGAAAACAGGAGAGGTGTTTTTTTTTAAATTTTCTTGGAGATAGTCTCGCTGTGTTGCTCAGGCTGGAGTGAAGTGGCACACAATCTTGGCTCACTGCAACCTCCGCCTCCCAGGTTCAAGCAAGTCTCATGCCTCAGCCTCCTGAGTGGCTGAGATTACAGGCTTGAGCCACTATGCCAGGCTAACTTTTGTATTTTTAGTAGAGACGGGTTTCACCATGTTGGCCAGGTTGGTCTTGAACTCCCGACCTCATATGATCTGCCCACTTCAGCCTCCAAATTGTTGGGATTACAGGCATGAGCCACTGCGCCTGGCTGAGGGTGGTTATTAAACACACATTATCTCAATTAATTCTCACAGCAATACTGCAGGGTAGGTCTGATTCCCCTCAATTTTATAACTGGAAAACTAAGAACCAGATAAATTAAAGAATACACTCAAGGTCACCTAGTTGCAAAGGGGTGAGCAGAGTCAAGACCATGGGACCATGTCAGTCTGATGCTAAATCCCTCACTGTTTTCATTACACTACACTGCCTCATATGTTATACTTGGTCTTAGGAATTTGAAGTATCCCAAGGTGGTGACAGAAATTAATGCAACTCCCCACTGAGAGAGCCAGGTGCATCTTGGACAACCCCAAGCTGTGCTCCTGGCTTCCATCTTAATGTAGATGTCCATGTCTTCATACATGATGCCCAGACCTGAGCCCAGCCTTCCAGGTGGGATCTGACCAGAAAACAGAAACCACCCACTATATTCTTTACTCTGGATTTCTAGTTATGAAATCTGAGGTCCCTTTGGCTCCTTGAACCCAAATTGCATTGCTGATTCTTCCTTGGTTTTCAGCCAGTGGAAACCCATAAAACAAAGGTCCCCCTTAAGTTCTGGAGTCAATCCCAGGGTGAATCCTTGCTTCATTACTTCCTATGAGAATTTAGACAACTCAGTTCTCTTATTTAATCAACGGTATTGTTGATTGCACAAAAAGAGACAACAATACTATTTATCTCATAAAATTGTTAGAAGAATTAAATAAATTAATGCATACATGATGCTAACCCAGTACCTGGAACATTGTAAAGTTCAACAAACATTAGCTATAACAGTAATATTTACAAATGCCCATCTCTTCTACCTCCAGACAAATTTGATCTCTATACTTCCCCATCTTCCCCACTTCTAACACACACACAAACCTATTACTAAACACACTCTTCTAAAGCAGAAAGTCTGGCCTTAGAAACCCTAAATTCAGTTCTTTTTTTTTTGAGATGGAATCTTGCTCTGTCACCCAGGCTGGAGTGCAGGTGTGTGATCTTGGCTCACTGCAACCTCTGCCTCTTGGGTTCAAGGATTCTCCCGCCTCAGCCTCCTGAGTAGCTGGAACTACAGGCATGTGCCATCACACCTGGCTATTTTATATATATATATTTTTAGTAGAGATGGGGTTTCACCATGTTGGCCAAATTGGTCTCAAACTCCTGACCTCAGGCAATCTGCCCACCTCAGCCTCCCAAAGTGCTGGGATTACAGGCGTGAGCCACCACCCCCAGCTGGATTCAGTTCTATCACATGCTAGCTGCATGACCTTGGGCAAGATGCTTAACTTCTCTACGCTGCAGTTTCTTCCTCTCTAAAATGGAAACCATAACTGTGTATTCACTTAACTCACAGCATCATCATGAGGATTACATAAGGTAGAAATATAAGGAAACTCCATAGTTATTGGTACATTATATCCATTCTCCTTATAATGATGTTGGTAGTTTCTTTTAAAACTAATTACAGGTCTTTAATCTCTATCAAAATGTATAGACTCATTTAGAATTTATCGGATTAACATTGCTCTACATTGCTTCTCTATGTTCAGCCTCTCTCATGTGATACATTTATCTGTTTGTGAGTTTTTAAAAACTCTATTCATATTTAAATAAAAGCATAGGACTCTTATCCCTTCTAGTCACAAATTTTCTTTTATTCATTAAGAATAAAAGAAACAACTAGCTACATTTTCACTGTGCTGGGGGCAATGGCAGAGTCAAAGAAATATAATTTGGGGGGTGTGCCCTCGAGTCTGTTAGTCCTTTGGAGAAATGACCTACATTCTTAACCTTGAATGTTAATATCTTTTTTTTTTTTTTTGAAAAGCAGTCTCCCTGTGTTGCCCAGGCTGGAGTGCAGTGGCAGGATCTCAGCTCACTGCAACCTCCACCTTCTGGGTTCAAGTGATTCTTCTGCCCCAGTCTCCCAAGTAGCTGGGATTACAGGCATGTCCCACCATGCCAGGCTAATTTTTATATTTTTAGTAGAGACAGGGGTCTCACTATGTTGGCCAGGCTTGTTTCGAACTCCTGACCTCAGGTGATCCGCCTGCCTTGGCCTCCCAAAGTGTTGGGATTACAGGCATGAGCCACCGTGCCTGGCCCAAATGTTAATATCTTGAAACAATTATGCATCATGTCAAAGAAATCTGGAAGACCTCAAACTCTCCAATCACAGAACAAACTTGTAACTTTGATGGCAGTTGTCTTTAACAATATTCCCTGCAGGCCCTATCTGAAATGGAGGAGACGTGACATTACAGAATTGCAAAATCTTAGGATTCATCACCTAACTTTAATGCTGAAGGGTTTGGAGATCATTCGGACTAACCCTCATGTTTTACAGTTGAAGATAATGATACTGGAGAAGGAGAGGGACTTATCCCAAATCATCCGCCGGTGGCAGAGCCTGGACAAACCGATGTCTCCTCCTTTCACTCGTTTGGAGTTGTTGCTAGACTGCAGGGACCCGAAGTAGGTAGAGAAGGATATAGGCCACCCGAAGAAGAGGTATTTCGCAGGAGTCTGGTTTTTTCTGCTCCCAAATCGGTGGGATGTCAGCGAAGGGAGGATCTCTGGAGCAGAGGAGCTAACGAGGTCTTCTGAAAACCATCACTGAGGGTGCTGTGGTTGGGAACTCGAAACCTTGCCAGACAGTTAAAAGCATTTCTGCGAATGTGGTTTCTGAGGGCGAGGAAGCCCTCCCCAGCCCCAGCGCCGGCCCCGCCCGCCGAGTGCCCGACAGTAACCCCGAGGCGTGCTGCATGCAGCCCAGGCGGTCTTCAACGTGGTCATCCCGGAAGACAAAAACCAGAAAATGTGCGCCTTCTCATTTGAAAGCTGGTCGTTAGGTCCGGCCCCTCCCCAGCAGAAATGGGAACATTTAGTTTGCGCCCACGTGGCTCTTCCGCGGGCGTGTGCTCCACTCGGAAGCCTGGAGCTCTGTCTGGAATAGGCCTCACTCCCTTCCCCGCTGCCTTTTGCGGGAAGAAGGTTGTGGGGCAACCGGCACAGCTGAATAGGGGCCAGCTGTGGGAAAAGGGAGAGGGCGACAACAGATGGGAGGAGGGAACGAGGGGCAATGGAGCAGCATCGGGGCCAGGGTGACAGCTCAGAGGGCCCAATGTCACCCAGCCATATTCAGAAATTAGGGTGCGTCTGCAAAGCTCACACCCTCCATTTGAGAGCGGAACCGAAAGCATCTCAAGATAGAAGCTCCGGACGCCTAGCCGCGGCGGGCAGCGGGCGGCGCGCAAGCGCGCGGGGCCTGGAATCTGACCTCGAGTTACCCCGCGCGGCGAGTCGCGGCGAAGTAGGTGAAAGGTAACTAGCAGACGCTGCTCGGGGCGACGGCCGCGGCGCGCGTGCGCGAGGCTAGGCCTTGGGTTCCGTTCTACTCCAAGTTTCTCCAAGTCTGCACTTCACTAAACTGTGGGTGTGTCATGGGCCAGTTCATGAAGTGATGGAGTGGGGACATCGAGCAGATTTGGAAAATTCCTATCACCCACTCCTCTATGGAGAAATGAGGTCCAGACGCGGTGCAAGGGAGAGAACCACCTACTGAACGCCGTGTGTGTGCGCGGCGGGCACGGTGCTAGGCGCCCTTCTTCTCACTATCCTTTGAAAGACCTCAAAATGACCTCTCATGGAAGAGAAACCGAGGCCCTATGAGTTCATTTAATTTGCCCAAGGTCATCCAATCAGTTAAGGGCAATTTCCATGAAAGGTCCGTGCTTCAAGGTGGGTTTTTGTCCCTAATACACGCAAATGACACGTGTAGCACATTTGGCAAGGCACCCTCATAGGCATTATTCACTCCATCCTTACCAGAAACCTATGAGGTAGTAGGTATTGTGGTTATTTTCTTTTTGCAGATGGGGAAACTGAGATTCAAGGAAGTTGTTCTAAAATCCCACAAGAGAATATCAGAGCTGAGATTTTTCTGTCCCATTTTAGAGAGATTAGAAAAGCTCAAAGCTCAAAGTCAGGTTCTCCTGTCACCAATCTGAAGACTTATGAGAACTTCAAGCTCTATGGAATGAGTGGCCCAGGCCCTGCTAAAGACAAAGAAATTCTCATTATTGGAGGTCTCCTTTGCAGGTTTCTTTTTTTTTTGTTTTTTTATGTTAATGACCTTTGCAGGTTTCTATTCCAAAATTACAACGTGATCAACTCTTCTAGAAGATAGTTGGGTTGTTCACTTATTAAGGGCAGGGACAGAGTGCACTGCTCACAGTTGCTGAATTGGGTGTTCGTTGGGTGAGCTTGTAACAATGAACACATTTTCAATCCCAGATTACCCAAGGGGGAAGCTGCCATTGTGGTGTCAGGCAATGGGTGAAGTAGCTTGTTTGTGACTTTTCCCAGATGAGGTTTTTTGCAATCACACAGCAAACATACTTAGCATGCACTCTGCGGTGTTTCTATAGCTGGAAAACAGATGGGAACTTCAAAAAGCAGGAATGCCTTGCTTCTCTTGAAAATTCTGTTCTGTTTGTGTTAGTCTTCTCAGGCTGGGTACTTAAACCGCAGACATTTATTTCTCACAATGCTGGAGGCTGGAAGTCCAAGACCAAGGTGCAGCCTGATTTGATTCCCATTGAGGCCCCACTTTCTGGCTTGCAAACAGCCATCTTATCACTGTATGCTCTCATGACACAGAGAGACTTCTCTCTAGAGTCTCTTCTTATAAAGCATGAATCCCATCATGGGGGCTCCACCCTTATAACCTCGTCTAAACTGAATTATCTCCCAAAGGACCCACCTAATCATCATATTAGAGGTTAGGCCTTCAACCTATGAATTGGGTGGAAGGGAGCACAAACATTCACTTATAACAATCACAGATGTCTGGAAGTTTGCCCACCTCCATACATGGTAGAAGCCATAGATTCTCCCTACCCTGTCAGGGTTTCCTGTGACATAAGAAGTAGATCACCCAGGGAGGGGCACAGGAACCCAGTCACAACTCCAACCACCCCACCAACCCCTTGGTGCCTCAGCTGTTCTTCAGAATCACAAAGGCCAGAAAACAGAAGCAGCTCCTCTCCTCCTCTCCCAGGAGGCCTTGGAAACAGAGGGAAATGCAAATGGAAATTCCCCAAAAGAGAAATACAGGGGAAGCAGCAAAAGCTGCAGCAAAGCGGGTCTACCCCCTGCCACCCTCATTTCTTTCCAAGAATCCCCTCCCTGACTGTGCTGTCAGAGAATTGGAATGTCACTGCCCTGTCCCCCAAGACTGTATTGCTGCTCAGGCTGATAAAGACGAAGGCTGCAACTGGACTCTCTTTGCCCGAATGTAACCCTGCCTTGAAGCCTTCCTGAGGTGACCAGGGGAGATCATGTGCTGCCTGATGCTGTCAAGATGCCAGTGTGAGCTGCCTGCCTGGTGGTGTTGGCAGGAACAAGGCTGCTTGGGAACTTACATCAGCACCCTGTGGAGGGGCTAAGGGCTTTGGCATGATGGGCCCTGTGCTGACACTTGTAGTTGAATTCTCTCCCGTATGATCCTCCACAACCCTATGCAGTAAATGATGTGGCCCCTGTTTTGCAGAGCATGAAACTGAGGCTCTGAAAAGGTAAGCGATTTCCCCACATCATACAACCAGTAAAGGCATGGCTGACACTCAGCTCCTTTCACTGCTGTAGGCATTTAAACCCAACACCCTAATAGAACAGGCTCTTGCAGCTGGCTGGGAAAATTGGCCCTAGGTTTCTTCCTTTCTTCCCTAATTATTCCAGAGAAATTTCAATAAAAATGTAGAACAAGTCAAATTGCATGCCTTACACACAGTTAAATAATGAGTGACTTTATAGTGGAATGAATGAATGAAGACAGAAAATGAGAGTAGATAAAGTGCCTGGAATTGTGCCTGACACATAGTAAACAATCAATATTTCCCAAATGGTTGAATAAAGGAATAAGAATATCAAAGAACATGGAAGGGAAGAATTTCAGTGTGAGGTGCAAATATTTTAGGATAACCGTTTCCCTCCCTTAAACTTGCAGATAAAGTTTATGATCTTGTTTGAATTTGAAGTTCTTATTTTGTAATTATTGGTGAAAGATTTACTGACCCTCGCAGGTTATCAGTAAATATACAGAAAGTAGATGCCACAAAGCCCTGGTCCACATCCCCTCCCTATTGGGTTTCTTCCCTGGGTGTCTCTTATATGTGATTTGCGCTGCTAGCTTTTATCATTAGGAAAGGGCTTTCATTCCATTCAAAAAGAGCTACTACTCTTATGAAGCACTAAGTAGGTTAGTGCATAAGATATGGTCCTTGCTCCCCAGGTGGGGAAACATAAATTTTAGTGAGAGGTTCCATGTTTGAGTCCCTGCTCTTGCTAAGGTGTATATTTCAACACATCATTTAATCTTAGCAACCTCATTTTCCTCATATATAAAATGAGTGCATATATAAAATGAGTAGTTTAAGGATAGTAAGGGAATTTAATAGCATGTGAGATGTCAAAAAAAAAAATAGGCGGGGATTAGGGGAAGGAGTTGATAAGTAGCAAATGCTATTAATTTAATTTAATTTAATTCAAAGAGAATATGGGGAGTGTTTTCTCATCAGTTACAAAGCCTAACCTCTCCAGAAAAAGGGAATGGAGAGGTATACACTTGAGACCTAAGAGAGATTCTGGGCTGGGGATTTCCAGGCAGCACGGAGCATGGGAGAGCAGAAACATTTGTTGTTTTTTTTTTTGAGTTGGAGTCTCACTGTGTTGCCCAGGCTAGAGTGCAGTGGCATGATCTCGGCTCACTGTAACCTCTGCCACCCGGGTTCAAGGGATTCTCCTGGCTTCCCCTGCCTCAGCCTCCTGAGTAGCTGGGATTATAGGTGCCTGCCATCACGCCCAGCTAATTTTTGTAGTTTTGGTAGAGACAAGGTTTCACCATCTTGGCTAGGCTGATCTTGAACTCCTGACTTCATGATCCACCCACCTCAGCCTCCCAAAGTGCTGGGATTACAGGCGTGAGCCACCACACCCAGCTGAGAGCAGGAAGTTTTACTGCCTGGAAGTAGTGCAGAAACTGAACAAGTGTGTCCTGGGCCTTGCACCGGAGCTTTGAGCCTGTCTGCCTCTTCCCTACTGAGATATGAATGTGTCCCTTGACTACAGTGGCTGCAGGAGGAAGGAGCATCCCAGAACAGCTGAATTCAGTGAAAAATCTGCTATCTCACTGTGCCTCTGTCTTGCTTGGGTCAGTCTGAATTCCCAGCAGCCAGAATGTATTGAATCTTAGTTAGATTCTAGTCCCTTAACATTCAGAATGCGCCGATACAAATATGGAATTGGTAAGGATAGAATGATGTGAGGGTTTAAGAGTGAAGGGATCAGTAAAAAAAAAAAAAAAGAAAGAAAGAATGAAAGAATGACAAAGACCCAGTATTTGATAGCATAACAGTGACTGTAGTCAAAATAATTTAATTGTACTTTTTTTTTCTGAGACTGAGTCTTACTCTGTTGCCCAGGCTAGAGTACAGTGGTGCAATCTTTACTAGATTACAGGGCAGGAAAAAAAAAAATGGTGCAGTCTTGGCTCAGTGCAACCTCTGCCCCCCAAGGTTCAAGTGATTCTCCTAACTCAGCCTTCTGAGTGGCTGGGACGACAGGCACCCTCCACCATGCCCAGCTAATTTTTTGTATTTTTAGTAGAGACGGGTTTCATTATGTTGGCCAGGCTGGTCTCAAACTCCTGACCTTGGGTGATCCACCCACCTTGGCTCCCAAAGTGCTAGAATTACAGGTATGAACCACCATGCCCAGCCTTTAACTTTACTTTTTTAAATAACTAAAAGAATACAATTGGATTGTTTGTTAGACAAAGAATAAATGCTTGAGGAGATGGATACCCCTTTTTCCATGATGTTGTAATTATGCATTGAATGTCTGTATCAAAATATCTCATGTATCCCATAAATATAGACACCTACTATATACTCACAGAAATTAAAAATTAAAAAAAAAAATAATGGAGGAAGCTTGCACGCTTCAGAAGGAGAAATTCCCCCCTGAAAGATGACTTTTGGCTGAAATGCCAAGAATGGAGCCTATTTTGCCCAGGACAGAAAAAAAAAAAAAAACAAGGTTTTATGCCTTTTAGCAAAACAAAACAAGATAAAAACAAAACTGAGTAGAATTCCACTTTGGCCATACCAAATATTTTGTTTCTTTGACCCAGAGACTTATGAGAACTGGAAAAAAAGAAAACACTAGAGGATCCCTCTTGGTTATGTTGGAAGGAAGGTGAGCAACTAAGTCCTTGCTGCCTCGTGTTTGACTCATTTACCAGCTCTGTGGCCTTGGCTGGTCCCCTCCCTCTGTGCCTCTTTCTTTGTCTATAAAATAAAGATTCTCATACCTTACAACATTGGTGTAGGGATCAGATAAGATGACAAAGGTAAAGTAGCCACCAAGATTGCAGAGACGTGAAAAATTCTAGAGAAATGGCAGCTTCTTTTTCTTTCCCCCATACTGAGTAAATGCCACATCAGGGGTCAGAACTCAATGAGGCTGAGTTCATTCATTTGCATGTAGCCACACAGCTTCTTTTAAAATTATAGGCCCAAGAAAGGCTTCAGAGTCTCCTGCTAGACTCAGAAATATCTGCTTTTCTTCCATCTTATCCACAGAAAAACTGATGCAAGTGTTGGCTCCTTGGGAAAAAACCAACTCTATTAATTAAGCATAACCCCATTCTGTCTGAAGACTGTAATTACCCTTCTGTGTAGATGTCTTGCCTTGAGATTTCCCCTGTTCCCTGGGGTAACCTGTCAGAGCCCAGCTTCCTTAGGGAGGAGATACAGAAGGGTTGAGATCTTAAAATCTGTCCACAGAGAACGAGTTCTAGTCCCCCTGGAAAGTTGTTGAAAACAATTAGTGTGAGCCCCATTTTTTCCTTGAGCTTGCTGACAATTCCAAGGACAACCACACGGAGGAAAGCTAAGCCTCTAAGGCATTTCTCCAATAATTCAAAATACTGAGGTGTCAAGGAAACACTGAAGTTTAACCCTTACTACTCTTTTTCCCTCTTCACACTTGAATTCATTGTAGTGAGTTTACAGAAAAGTTTAATTCCCTAAGGGTTTTTCTTTTTTGCAGAGTTTTGTCATTGGGAAAAACTGTCAGGGCTATTTTTTAAAAAAAAACCAGTAAGTTTGACTCCAAGCTCAACCCATCTCAATGATTTAATGTGCCTTTGGGGGAATCAGGAGGCAGTCATTGCAAGAGCTTAGAAGGGGAGCTGAGTGACTGGGACCTGAGCCCTGTTTCTACCTCTATCAAGATGGGCAGGCTGGGCACACTGGCTCATGCCTGTAATCCCAGCACTTTGGGAGGCTGAGGCAGGTGGATCCCCTGAGGTCAGGAGTTTGAGACCAGCCTGGCCAACATGACAAAACCATGTCTCTACTAAAAATACAAAAAAAAAAAAGAAAAAATTAGCTGGGCGTGTTGGCACACGCCTGTAGTTGCAGCTACTTGGGAGGCTGAGGTGGGAGAATCGCTTGAACCTGGGAGGCTGAGGTTGCAGTGGGCCAAGATCGCTCCACTGCTCTAGCCTGGGTGACAGAGCAAAACTCAGTCTCAAAAAAAACAAAAGGCCGAGCAAGGTGGCTCACACTTGCAATCCCAGCGGGCAGATCACAAGGTCACGAGATCGAGACTATCCTGGCTAACACAGTGAAACCCCGTCTCTACTAAAAATACAAAAAAATTAGCCTGAGGTGCTGGCACATGCCTGTAGTCCAGTACTCAGGAGGCTGAGGCAGGAGAATCGCTTGAACCCGGGAGGTGGAGGTTGCAGTGAGCCAAGATCACGCCACTGCACTCCAGTCTGGGCAACAGAACAAGACTCTTATCTCAAAAAAAAAAAAAAAAAAAAAAGTTAGGCAGCGTTTGCTAAATCATTTTTCTTCTCTCAGCCTCAGTTTCACACCTACATACTTAGAGGTTTGGTAATTCAATCCTTAGGTTCCCGTCTAATTATCGGTCACCTCTGGTTTGGATTTGTAGTTATGCTACGTGCCTCCAAAGAAGGGAGAGTTTTGAAACTAGTAGCCAATATTTCAGAAACTTCGAACAAGAAACACAGACATATTAAAGTTCAAGCACAAACACCCATACACAATTGTAATTCAGTAACAAAGTCTAATTCAGGAAAATATGTACTTGAGAACAATACAAGTATTATTTCTTTCTTTGCCAACAGTTAAACTAAATTAAGTTAGATTTAACCTTTTTTTTGAGACAGAGTCTCACTTGGTTGCTTAGGCTGGAGTGCAGTGGTGCGATCATGGTTCACTGCAGCTTTGACTTCGCTCAGGTGATCTTCCCTCCTCAGCCTCCCGAGCGAGTAGCTGGGAGTATACGCATGTACTACCATGCCTGGCTAATTTTTATATTTTCTGTAGAGATGGGGTTTCACCGGGTTTCCAGGCTACTCTCAAACTCCTAGGCTTAAGTGATCTGCCCGCCTTGGCTTCCCAAAGCTTTAAGATTACAGGAATGAACCATGCCCAGCCCAAATTTAACCCTTTTTTTGCTAAATTTATTTTATTTATACTGCCGTGTCTTGAGTGTTTTTTTTTTTAATATTTGTTTGTTTTGTTTGTTTTTTTTTACCAAGTCCAAACCTCACAATTGAGTATGTTTTTTAAAGGAAGTGCATACATTTGGTTCAAAGATACTATTGTGCCAACTTTTATTAATTAGGGGAAACAACAAATTTGTCTGTTTACCTTTCAGCACATGTATATATTTAGATAAGGAATGAAGACCTTTGAAATCAGTAACTAGGGAGAACAATGAGTACGTTTATGAATGAACTTTTTTTCATATGAATAAAACTAGGAAATGGCTGGCTTGGTGTAGTGGGCACTGTTGGGTGTCCTGTCCAGATTTCCTGTAATCCAAGCACTCGTCTGTCCTCTAGCTGCTTCGAGTAGTCATTGCTGATGGCTCACAATGGCTCACTTTTCCAGAAATTGTCCTCTGTAGAATGGAAACTGACTCTCCTTGAGGTTACGTTCTCCACACCTCAGCTTGCAGCCGAAACTGACTTGATATGGAGTTAAAATATCTGGCATCTCCCCTCAGGGTGGAACAAACTCTGCATGTGATTTAGGCTCCAGAAACCCCTCGGGTCAGGCCAGCACTGGGCTTTATCTGAAGCAATAGCTTTGCTTGACTCCTGGACCTTCCCTGTCCTGCTGTCCTCTTACAGGTTTCTTTGGTGAATCATCTGTCAATAGACACACCTAAATCCCTGTCTCAGTCTCTGCTTCTAGACCTGAGATCAAACTTGACCTAACTCAAGAATGGTCTGTTATTATAAGTAGCCAGTAATGAAAATTACATCTCCATTTCCTTATTCATTTATTTATTCAATCAATATTCATTGAACTGTCAATTGTGAATTGCAGTACAGTAGGTGTTGAAATACAAAATGCAATACTGGGTATATATCCAAAGATAAATCATCCTACTATAAAGACACATGCACACGTATGTACACTGCAGCCCTGTTTACAATAGCAAAGACCTGGAACCAACCCAAATGCCCATCAATGATAGACTGGACAGGGAAAATGTGGCACGTATACACCATGGAATACTATGCAGCCATAAAAAACAATGAGTTCGTGTCCTTTGTAGGGACATAGATGAATCTGGAAACCATCATTCTCAGCAAACTGACACAAGAACAGAAAACCAAACACCTCATGTTCTCACTCATAGGTGGGTGTTGAACAATGAGAACATGTGGGCACAGGGAGGGGAACATCACACACTGGGGTAGGTTGGCGGGTGGGGGACTAGGGGAGGGACAGCAGGGGGCAGGGAGGTTGGGAAGGGAAAACACTGGGAGAAATGCCTGATGTAGGTGATGGGGGAACAGAGACTCCAAACCACTACGGCAAATGTGTACCTAGGCAACAACCCTGCGGGATGTGCACATGTACCCCAGAACTTAAAGTACAATAACAAAATGCAAATTTTTAAATCTTAGAATGATATAATTGTCCTCCCCACAATTTGCATCAGTTTATGGTTCCACCAGCAATATAAATGAATATTAGTGAGCCCTCAAACCATCACTGAGTACAATAGACTCTTGGCATTCCTGGGTTTATCATTCTTAAATTTCCACCCCTTGGAACTTCCCAGAAGGTTCCTGACATGTAGTAATGGATAGTTGAGACAGAAATGGGAAACTGTCAAGACTGATCTGAGTAGGTCACTTAGCACTCTAGGTCTAGCCGAGGTCTCAGAGTCTGCAGTTGGTGGAGGAGCTCTGAGCAGGGCCTTGCTGACTCCATTCTGCAGCATGGCTGCTTCTCAGCATGCCTCCATCAGTCCGCACATTACTGGGCAGCAGCAGTCTTAAATGCCCATCATCATCTTTGAATTTTTGCACATTCAGGTCAGCTCATGATTCACTTTATTTCAGTGATGATATCATAATCTAGTGTCAAGTTTATTTCCATAGCAGAATTTATTTTAAAAGCCCTGTTAAGTTACTTTAGTCTATTAGTTAGAGACTTATTAGGGGTTTAATGAAGTTACTTCAATGTCTCAGTCATTCCTTAATGCATTTTCTGGGGAAAGTTAAACGCTACAGTGACATTTGACAATTGGAATTTCCAAATTCTGAAGACATCCCTTACAGGTGTCAGGAATCTTCTGTTATTCCAAATGAAATGGAATTTCAATACTTGATTGCTTTCAGTGGGCATAGCATCTATGTGAATGAGTCAGTGCTTCTTATGTCCCCTTTCTGTCTGTTTCACACTCCATGATCCAGGGGCATTTGTGACCTTTATGGACAGACTTCTAATTAGCTTAATAAATGCACAATCCCACAATCTGGAAGTTTTGGGTTCTAAGGACCAGGTCTAGTCCTGACTAGCTAGGTATTTTCAGGAGACTTTCTTCTATGGGTTTCAAGTTCCTCATCTTTAAAAGAGAAGTTTATTTTCAAATAGTGATTCCCAGACTGGGATCCTAGAATGTCGTTGGAGTCTTAAGGGTAGTAATGGGTATTCATAGGCTAAACTATTTCTAATGTTTTAGAAACCCTCATGGAAATGTACATTTATCCTGTATTAGGTTTGATAAGATAATAATGGAGGCCCTTTTCTTTGTTTGGGCGGAGATAATGCAGGAGTCTTCACAACCCTATGAGGTATATACTATTCTTATCACTAATCTACAGATAAGGAAATTGAGGCACAGATTGTTAAGGAATTTGCTCAAGGTTGTACAGCTAGTTGGTGTTGCAGTGAAGATTCAAACTCAAGTAATCTGACTCCAGAATCAGTAGCCATGTTACCTACTGCTAATTCTAATTACTTCATGATAATTGGAAGCTCTGATTGACAGTAATATGTCTTTTAAAAAATAAAATATTATTATAATAACTAATAATTAAATACAGTTTGTTTGATTGGCAAAAGTATTCCAGAGCCTTCAGTCTGTGGAAAGGAAACACTTTCAAAAGTTATGAAAAGAATGGAAATGTTTGACTAGCATTGGGTTAGATAATACCCACGTTCTCTCCTAGTTCTAATGTTATGTAAAGATTCAGGAGGAAATATGGATATGAAAGAAAAATAACTCCATGAAATGTCACCCAGAGTGGTGCATTTATATTCCAGGAGTAATAATGAAAACACGATTTCTTTGTTAAATGGTGCAAACAAGTTTAATCTTAAAAACAAATAATGAGATTCAGTGGACTTGACTATTATGAAATTTTTAAGTCAAAAACTAGAGGGCCTGGCCAGGAGTGGTAGCTTCAGCCTATAATCCCAGCACTTTGGAAGACTGAGGCAGGCAGATCACTCAAGGTCAGGAGTTCGAGACCAGCCTGGCCAACATGGTGAAACCCTGTCTCTACTAAAAATACAAAAAATTAGCTGAGTGTGGTGGCACATGCCTGTAATCTCAGCTACTCGGGGGGCTGAGGCGGGAGAATCACTTGGACTCAGGAGGTGGAGGTTGCAGTGAGCCAACATCGTGCCACTGCACTCCAGTCTGGACAACAGAGTGAGACTTTGTCTCAAAACAAACAAACAAAAAAGGGCCTTAGAAATGCATTTTCATGGTTGATTTTTAACACATTAATATTGTGCCGGGGGATAATCTTATACAGTAACTTTGAAAACAGAACTACTTTATAAACATACTCTTTGTTCCCTATAGCAATCTGCATGTTTGGTGACCAGGTTAAGTATAGTTTGTGGACTACTTAATAGTAGGAAAGAGAAAAATAAGGGCAAAGGGAGGATCTCTCTTAGCTCTCTAGCTAGCGTAGTGCTGGCACATGGTAGAAGCTTAGTAAATGTTTGTCAAACGGATGAAATTTTACCAAGGTGTTACTGGACCCTGACAAAATTTCTACTCAGTTGCACTCTATCCATAATGCAAGTTTAATACGATGTAATGCCCCCCAATGCAATTCATCTTAAATAGCCACGCATGATAGTACAATTTAATAGCTCCTAAAGTGAGACAAGATTTTTAAAGCTCTGTGTCCTAGAAACTATGATCGTATCATAATATTCCAATTTTACTTCCTCTTCTCATCAGCTCTAATAATCCTTGTCTTGCTCAGAGTTTGCATTATATTTTGCATTTGTATAATGATTAAGAGTCGTATCCTGACAGTCTTTGGGAAATAGAAAGTCTCAGATTTGAAGTCATGTCATGGATTAATGTTTTTTCACTTTCTTTTATCCAGAGGTAGGTAAATGACTTCTGGTAACCCTTCTGATTTTAACATAGGGAACAGCCTCAACCCCCAGTTCATTGTGCAATGGGGAAGTGGTTTGCTGAGTGAGTCTACACACAAAAAGCAAAAACTGTATTGTGCGTTATATATATGAGTCATATCCCTTGCTCCTTGCTCAAGAAGAATTATATCGGAAACAAATGATGGAATGCCTGGGCCAGGCACTGCCGGGGCTTCTGAGATGAATAAGAGGCAGCTCCAGCAATCATATGATTCGGGGGCTGTGTGAGTCGGGGGAGGGTAAATTAAAAAGAAAAGAAAAAACAAAAAACACTCATACCAATAACTATGATTCAAGGCAGAATGTGGTCACAGCACTCTTAGTTCTCACCAGAGGAAAAAATTATTTCCAGCTAGAGGATCAAGAAATGTCACTAGAGAAGGGTCGTGAGGACTGGAATTCCATGAGCATTTATTTACTGAGTTCTGCTGCTCACCAGTCTCTGTGCCAGGCACTGGGGATTCAGAGGCGAGAGTGGCACATTTGTGCTCATCGAAAAGCTTTCAGTCTGACCAGGAAAGAGAAACTCATAAATGAAAAATCTTAAGCTTCCTTGGCAAATATCCTTTCAGGAAAAAGAAGAAAAAGTTGGCCTGGCACAGTGGCTCACACCTGTAATCCCAGCACTTTGGGAGGCTGCGGTGGATGGATCACGAGGTCAGGAGTTCAAGACCAGCCTGGCCAACATGGTGAAACCATGTCTCTACCAAAAATACAAAAAGTTAGCTGGGTGTGGTGGTGCAAGCCTGTAATCCCAGCTACTTGGGAGGCTGTGGCAGGAGAATGGCTTGAACCCAGGAGGCGGAGGTTGCAGTGAGCTGAGATCACACCACTGCACTCCAGCCTGGGACAGAGCGAGACTCTGTCTCAAAAAATAAAAAATAAAGAAAAAGTCACTGGAGCACAGTTGGTTCTGCCTGGGGAGCCTGTGAAGATTCCACCAAAAAAAGTAAATAAGAGTTTTGTAAGAGATCCAGCATTTCACCATCCACAGTGCAGCAGGTACTGTGATTGGGGTCTTAGGTGCATTGTCTCCTTGATTCTTACAGGAACCCCATGAGGCACTTACTATTTTTCCTAATTCACAAATGGGAAAACTACAGCTTAGAGTTTCAATAACTTGAAAGTTGCCTAAAGTCATATAGCCAGTAAGTGGAGACGCAACAGGATTGAACTCTAGGTTCTGTTGGCTGTCTCCAATTGCCCGGAAAGAAAGGGAAGAAGCCTAGAAAAGGAAAGAAATTTGTTCTAAGAGCCTGATCACAGGCCATGGAAACAGGACAGCAAAGCTCTGTTTGGGATAACATATAGTATAGGTTTCCTAGTGTGCAACTGCCTAATAGTTCAGAATATAGCTGTATAATTATATGTTTGTATATATCATATACCACTATTTTTATACTATATATGTGGTATAGATACAATTATATACCAATCTTCTTGAAATTGGAGGTTTATTTCCAAAGTTTTGCCTTTTTTTTTTTCTTTTACTCTGTCTCCCAGGCTGGAGTGCAATGGCGCTATCTCAGCTCACTGCAACCTCTGTCTCCTAGGTTCAAGCAATTCTGCCTCAGCCTCCCTAGTAGCTGGGACTACAGGTGCCACCATGCATGGCTAATTTTTGTATTTTTAGTAGAGATAGGTTTCACCATGTTGGCCAGGCTGGTCTTGAACTCCTGACCTCAAGTGATCTGCCTGCCTCTGCCTCCCAAAGTGCTGGGATTACAGGCTGAGCCACCCGGCCCTGCCCATGAGCCACCACACCCAGCCCAAGTTTTGCCATTTAAAGCAACTAACACCACTAACAGAAAAAAAGAGATAGTAAGTGATTGGGAAGAGGAAGGTGACTGTTTAGATTGATGATAAATAAAGACCTCCCACTGAAAAAGTAGATGGGCATTTAAAGTCATCGGGTTTTATTCCAAGTGTTAAGGAGAAAGTAGGAAGCCAGAACATTTTGAAAATATAAATAAGTTTTAACATAACTCCTAAAACTTAAATGGAGGCTTAGCCACTAATTATATTTTACTGTATTTCTTTCTAGTATTTTTTTTCCTATGTATATAAAAGAGACAATTAAATAAGAATTTTTTTAATGCTTTACTCTTTTTTTTTTTTTTTTTTTTTTTTTGAGACAGAGTCTCACTGTATCATCCAGGCTAGAGTGCAGTGGCGCAATCTTGGCTCACCAGAACCTTTGCCTACCAGGTTCAAGCGATTCTCCTGCCTCAGCCTCCTGAGTAGCTTGTATTACAGGCGCACGCCACCATGGTTTCACCATATCAGCCAGGCTGGTCTCGAACTCCTGACATCATGATCCACCTACCTCGGCCTCTCAAAGTTCTGGGATTACAGGCGTGAGCCACCATGCCCAGCCCACTCCAATCTCTTACTCCATCATCACATGGCTTTCTTCTCTGTGTGTCTTCACTTAAGGACACCAAGTCATTGGATTCAAGTCTAATCCCATATGACCTCCTCTTAACTAATTATATCTGTGAAGATGTAGCCTGCTGAGGTTCTTCATATATATTTTAATATACACTGTTATTAAAATACTATTAAATATCTGGCTCCTTTTGCAACTCTGTAGTCCCTTATCTGAATTCTTGGGACCAAATTATTTAAGATTTAGATTTAGATTTTAGAAAGAAAATATTTTGTATATGCTATATATTACATAATGCCTCAGTAAGATCTAGAACAACCCCCACAATCAAGCACATTACTATTTCTGCAGTGAAGGGTATGCACATTCATTCCAAGTGAGATGAATGAAGACAATACATAATTTCATATTATTTCCATTTTTTAAAAATGTGGCAGCAAGTTTGGACAAATAAAAAGTTTTCAATTTTCAGAGGTTTGGGGATTTCAGAATTGCAGTTTCTGTGGTCCTGAATTTGAGCTCGTTTTCAGCTGCCAATTTTAAAAGCCCAAGTCAAAAAGCCACCTACTGTGGTAGTCTAAGGCAAATAGTCCAGGTACATCAACTTACAAGTATAAAAGTGGTCACATTATTATGCATACTTGATATCCACCAGCTCCAAAGTTATTTCTACCCAAGTAAGTTTTGCAAAACATTGCAAAGTTCTCTATTCCTCAGATACTTTTGGAAACTCTCAGGATGTAGAGTCCTATATGTATCCACAGAGCCATCCTAAACACTTGTTAGTACAGCTACTGAGCCAGGCAGCTCAGCTGACAATCAGCATGCAGAGATTCCTCTGAGATGATCGTCTGCTGTCCTGCACTGAGGCTGTTCTACGTACCTGGAATCAGAGCCCATTCCCATCACTGTTGTCTCCCCTGAGTCCTCACTGCCAGTCCCTGGCAATATACCCCAAAGTACCCCAATGAGAAGGAAAATGTGGCTCCTTCCTGTGATAAGCTTAGTGAGAGGTTGTCCTACATATGCTTACCAACGTGTTACAGAGTTTACTGAAAGAATTCTTCCAGTTTGCTCATTTTCTCCATGAGTTATACTCATGGTTCAGGGTAGATTGCTTACTGAATTAGTTTCCTATTGTTGCTGTAACAACCACAAATTTAGTGGCTTAAAATTACACAAACATTATCTTACAGTTTTGGAGGTCAGAAGTTTGAAATGGATTTTAGAGCTAAAATCAAGGAGTCGATAGGGCTTTCCTTTCTAGAGGCCCTGGGGGACTATCTGTTTCCTTACCTTTTCTACCTTCTTAGAAGTTACCCTCATTCCTCGGGTCATGGCTCCTTCCTCCATCTTCAAAGCACATCACTCCAACCTCTGCTTCTATTATCACATCTCTGCTCTCTAAGGACCCTTGTGATTTCCTTAGGCTCTCCCTGGATAATTCAGAATAATCTTCCCATGTCAATGTTCTTAATTTAGTTACATCTGCAAAGTCCCTTTCTTCCATATAAGGTAACATATTTGCAGGTGCTGGGAATTGATACGTGAACATTTTTGGAGGTTCATTATTCTGCCTACCACATGTTTAACTTAAAACCAGCCCTCATGCTCTATGCCAGCTCACTTTGTCACTCATAAAATTAACTCTCCCTTTGTGGTCCATCATGCACCCTGCAATCTCACCTTTAGCCAGTCTACCTCTCTCCTCCTCATCATCCCCAATTTATCAGAATTATTTTGTTGAACATAGAAAGGAAAGCAACATGATTTCCTACTCAAATCTTAGCAAATTGTATTAAGATCCTCTTCACGTTTCCCTTGATTCAAATAATGTTCTCAGATGAAATAGATGAGAATCCTTGACTCTCTCAAACAATGCAGAATCACAACTTTTGTTTGTCAAACAATTTTCAATTTATAATTGACCTCACAAAAACCTAATTACTATGGAGAGGGGGAAATGAGAAGTTGCTGTTCAATGGGTGTTTTATTCTCACTGAAGTTAAGGAAACTGGGGCTTTGAAACATTAAATCCCTTGGTCAAGGTTATATTGTTAGCAATCCATTTTCTCAAATGATAAAAAAAGCCAAAGGAAGGGCTAAGCACGGTGGCTCATACCTGTAATCCCAGCACTTTGGGAGACTGAGGCAGGTGTATCACCTGAGGCCAGGAGTTCAAGACTGGCCTGACCGCAACATGGTGAAACCTCATATCTACTAAATATAAAAAATTAGCCCAGCATGTGGCCCCTGCCTGTAATCCCAGCTACTTGGGAGGCTGAGGCAGGAGAATCACTTGAACCTGGGAGGCGGAGGTTGCAGTAAGCTGAGAAAGCTGAGATTGCACTCCAGCATGGGCAATAAGAGCGAAACTCTGTCTAAAACAGACAAACAAACAAATAAACAAAAATAGAACTACCATTCAATCCAGCAACCCCATTACTGGGCACTGGGTATATACCCCAAAGGAAAAGAAATCATTTCACCAAAAAGACACATGCACTCGTATGTTCATCGTAGCACACTATTCACAATAGCAAAGATATGGAATCAACCTAGGTGCTCATCAATAGTGACCTTGTAAAGGCAATGTGGTATATATACACCATGGAATACTACACAGACATAAAAAAAAAAAATCATGTCCTTTGCAGCATTGTGGATGTAGCTGGAGGCCACTATCCTAAAGCAAACTAACACAGAAATATAAAACCAGATACCACATGCTCTCACTTATAAGTGGGGGCTAAACATGGGTACTCATGGACATGATGATGGAAACAATTGACACTGGAGAATACAAGAGCGAGGAGGTAGTGAAGAGGGTAAGAGTGAAAAACTACCTATTGGATACTATGCTCTGTACTTGGGTGACGGGTTCAATCACACTCCAAACCTCAGCATCACGCAGTATACCTTTGTAACAAACCTGCATATATGCCTCCTGAATCTAAAATAAAAGTTGAAAAAAAAATGTATGTTCTTGTCAATTCAGTTTCTCTCTCTCTCAGCTGGGGTAGTTCCCTGAATTTTGAGATACAGAATCTATAGAATGAGTAGAGATATAAGAAGCAGCGGAAGAATTTAACAAGATTTTAAAAGATACCAAGTTTTGGCTGGGCACGGTGGCTCACGCCTGTAATTCCAACACTTTGGGAGCCCGAGGTGGGTGGATCCCTAGGTCAGGAGATCGAGACCATCCTGGACAACATGGTGAAACCCCGTCTCTACTAAAAATACAAAAATTAGCCTGGTGTGGTGGTATGCACCTGTAGTCCCAGCTACTCAGGAGGCTGAGGCAGGAGAATCGCTTGAACTGAGGAGGCGGAGGTTGCAGTCAGTGGGAGCAGGATCGCATCATTGAACTCCAGCCTGGGTGACAGAGAGAGATTCCATCTCAAAAAAAGAAAAAGAAGAAAAAGAAAAGGAGGCAGAAGAAAAGGGACCTTGAGGACATTACGCTAAGTGTCATCAGTCAGTCACAGAAGGACAAATACTGCGTGGTTCCACTTATATGAGGCATCTAAAGTCGCCAAACTCAAAGAAGCAAAAACAGACAGCAGAGTGGTGGTTGCTAGAGACTGGGGGACAGGGAAAGGGGGGAGTTGCTGTTCACTGGGTATCAGTTTCAATAGCTTGAGATGAAAAAGTTCTAGAGAGCTGCTGTACAATACTGCACTTACGGTTAACAATAACATGCTATACACTTAAAAACTGAAGAGGGTAGATCTCATATGATGAGGGTATTTTTTTTTTATTTTATTCCTATTTAAAAAAGGAAGTAGTAGAAGAAAATGGGGCAGGGCTGAAGAAGAAGGACGGGAGTTTGGTACATGAGAGACTTCAGATCTTCTATCTCTTCAAGATAGAAGAGAATTGGAGAGTGGAGGAAGAAGTTTTTGAGAAGTGCAGTTCTGCCCTGGGAATTGGATCCCCTTCAATAATTTATGAGAGATATGAACAAAAAATAGAATTCATTTTTAATAACTTTGGGGGGGAATTGTTTCTTCTTTAAATGTGACCGTGAATAGAATGAACTGCATGAGCATCAGGGATTTGTTAGGGTTGCATATATTACATCCTGTCTACAATTAGAATGGTGAAGTAGTGGGGAAAGTTCAGGCTCTAAGTCAAGTTGAACAGCTTCTGCCTCTTACTAGCTCCATGATTTTGGGCAAGTACTTGGGACTCCATTTCTTCAGCTGACATGGAGGTCATAATACCTACTGCATAAGTCTGTTTGGAATACTCATATATGAATGAGATTGCATAAAAGACAGCACCTAAAGAAAGTCTGACAAATAGTAGCTATACAATAACTGTGATTGCTTTTAGAATGAACCCAGACCAGGGAACCTGTTATGATTGCAAGGTCTCAAACTTCAGAGAGCATTCTAATGCTTAAGGAAAAGGACTGTATTAACTGCTTCTCAAAGAAATGGAGGCAAGAGCTGGCTCAAATGCTCTAAATTCTACGATCTCACCATGAAGCTGAAATCCCTTAAGCTGTGTAAGTTTAAAAGTTCCTCTGTGCAAATTTAAATTCCAATGAGTTACTATTTATGTACCCATCAGATTGGCAAAGACGGAAAAACTAATGACACATGATAGCCAAGAGTATGGAAAAATACGCATCTTCACACATTGCTGAAGGCAGCACAAAACAGCATAACCTCTGTGTAAGGTAATTTGACAAGATCTGTCAAAATTGTAAATGTACCTTTTACCAGCAAGTTTATTTCTAGTCATTTAGCTTACAGATATCTCCCACAAAATGATGTATGTATGAGGGTATTTACTGCAACATTGCTTGTAATACCAAAAGCTTGCAGACAACATATATGTCAATCTAAATGAAACTGTTCTAATAAAACGGGACATTTTAATTTAATTTTATTTTGTTTTTTGGGAGAGAGTCTCACTCTGTCGCCCAGCCTGGAATGCAGTGGCTCAGTCTCTGTTCACTGCAACCTCTGCCTCTTGGGTCCAAGTGATCCTAGCGCCTCGAACTCCTGAGTAGCCGGGACTACAGGTGAGTGCCATCATACCTGGCTAATTTTTGTATTTTTAGTAGACATGGGGTTTTGCCATATTGACCAGGCTGGTCTTGTACTCCTGACCTCAAGTGATCTGTCCACCTCGGCCTTCCAAAGTGCTGGGATTACAAACATGAGCCACAATACTTGGCCCCTAACATAGTTAGACAATGGATTCTATGCAGCATTTAATATAAATGAAACAGCTCTGGGCCAGGCACATTGGCTCATGCCTGTAATCCCAACACTTTGAGAGGCTGAGGCAGGCAGATCACTTGAGGTCAGGAGTTCAAGACCTTTCTAGCTAACATGGTGAAACCCTATCTCTACTAAAAAATATAAAACTTAGCTGGATATGGTGGTGCATGCCTGTAATTCCAGCTACTCGGGAGGCTGAGGCAGGAGAATTGCTTGAACCCAGGAGGTGGAGGTTGCAGTGAGCCGCCACTGCACCCCAGCCTGGCAACAGAGTGGAACTCCATCTCAAAAAACAAACAAACAAAAACCATATTGCAGGCCTGGCTCAGTGGCTCACGCCTGTAATCCGAGCACTTTGGGAGGTGGAGGCGGATGGATCGCCTGAGGTCAGGAGTTTGAGACCAGCCTGGGCAAAATGGTGAAAACCCATCTCTACTAAAAATACAAAAATTAGCCAGGTGTGGTGGCGGGCACCTGTAACCCCAGCTACTTGGGAGGCTGAGGCAGAGAATCGCTTGAACCTGGGAGGCAGAGGTTGCAGTGAGATGAGATCACACCACTGCACTCCAGCCTGGGCAACAAGAGCAAAACTCCATCTCAAAAATAAAAAAGAAAGAAAGAAAAGAAATCCAGCCTGGGCGAGGAAGAGGAGAGATAGTAGCTTTGATAAGAAGAAAGCAACCAGGCTGAGTTATAGGGGCTAGGAATTAAAACGGAGCCACCCAGGATTTAAAAACGAGTCTCAGAGTTGAATGAAAAGATCTCTGTGGTTCCATGGAGACTTTTAATGCCACACTCTTTAAATTCAGGAGACCACCTTCCTGGGCATCTACAGTGGGGCCCAGTGCAATGCTGCCAGCTCACTGGGCAGCCACAGGGATGCACTGAGCAGTCTTTCTCAAAACTGACTAACGCAATCTCCTCTTTTGCTTCAGACATTGAGTCCTAACCACTATTTGTCATCACCTAAACTGTTGGCAGTTTCTCAAAATCGTTCCCTGTCTAACACATCTGAAGTAAATAATACACCTCTGGATGTAAAGTGGCTCTTATTATATCTGATTTGAGAGGCAGAGGATGCTGGGATTTTCGGTGGGAAAAGGCATGTCCTGGCAAAGAATGTTAGGACGCTGTGGAGAAAGAAGGGAGGATTAACATTTGTTAAAAGTCACCTGGGTGATTCTGCTGTACCTAGGTAGGAAAGCATTCCTCCCTCTCCCCTATGCTACAGGGGAGAATCAATATTGTTCCAAATATGGAATATTGACCCTATAAGTCATCCAGTGTGACACCACTCACCTACTTATGGTAATTGCTAACAAGGCAGCCACTTGTAACACAATCTAAATCTTGGGACTGGCCGGGTGCAGTGGCTCACGCCTGTAATCCCAGCATTTCGGGAAGCCGAGATGGGTGGGTCACTTAAGATCAGGAATTCACGACCAGCCTGGCCAACATGGTGAAACCCCATCTCTACTAAAAATACAAAAATTAGCCGGGTGCGCTGGCGGGTGCCTGTCATCCCAGCTACTCAGGAGGCCGAGGCAGGAGAATCGCCTGAACTCAGGAGTTAGAGGTTGCAGTGAGCCAAGATCGCGCCACTGCACTCTAGCTTGAGCAACAAGAACAAAACTTCGTCTCAAAAAATAAATAAAAATAAAAATAATCAATTGATCAGTTAACCTTGGGACTTTACAAGTCCCAAATCCATATCACATGGGGACACTTGCAAACATAATGTTACATTTCTTAATGTTGTGAACACCCTCTGACCCAGTAAGTCTACTTCTGGATATTAAGTCTAAAAGTAATGGAAATAAGCCATACAAAAGAGCTTTATAAACAAAGTTCTATCAGGAATTACGTATAATAATTTTCATTAAGTAATTACATATAATAATGAAATAATGAAGTAGACTAAATTCATAGGAAGAAAGCAATGAGAGCGCTCTGTGTACATCAACTCATCTAACCTATTTAATTCTCCCAGCAACCCAGTGACGTTGGTATTCCTCTTATTTTATGTATTTATTGTTTTACAGTTAGAGATTCAAGGCACCGGTAGCACATACTGATAGTAGTTTTATGTATATATAATTTATGCAAAATTTATATGCATAAAACTACTATCAGTATCTGCTACAATACAAATTCATGCAAATATATATAGTTATTAACAACTTGTATAATATAGAAAAACTACTAGGTGGTAATATTAAGTGGAAAAACAAATGGATAATATAATATCAATTAAATAAAATATGCATTAAAAAGGACTATTTTTCTTTTTGAGATGGAGTTTCACTTTTGTTGCCCAGGCTGGAGTGCAATGGCGAGATCTCGGCTCACTGCAACCTCTGCCTTCCAGGTTCCAGCGACTCTCCTGTCTCAGCCTCCCGAGTAGCTGGGATTACAGATGCCCACCATCACGCCCAGCTAACTTTTTGTATTTTTAGTAAAGACGGGGTTTCTCCATGTTGGTCAAGCTGGTCTCAAACTCCCAACCTCAGGTGATCTGCCTGCCTCAGCCTTCCAAAGTGCTGGGATTACAGGTGTGAGTCACCATGCCCGGCCAAAAAAGGACTTTAAAACATATTAAAATGTTATCAACGCTGTCCTTGGATAGTGAGTTACTTTCTTTTCTCTACTTTTTTATATTCTGTAAACTGTCTATAAGAAGCATGACTGATTTTTGATGTTAGTAAAAATAAAACGAATTGTTTAAGCGTTACCTTCATATACATTAAGACATTAGAGTGGCTATCCTTGGGTAAGTGGAATTGTAGAGTCTGTTGTTCTTTGTAATTTCATGTTTTCCAGTAATAAATATTCATTATTTTCAAGAAAAATGAAAAAGTAATAAAAGAAAGATTTTAAAAAGAAATGTCACTTCAGACCGTGTCAATTCAATAATTCATTCACAGTATTTAGGGTTGCCTTCCCCCGCCACTTTGCCATCCAACTCTTTGTAACTTAAAATAAAAGGCCATTATCCATTTTGCCTCATAGAAAGCCATTCCTTGCAGGATTTAAACCACAAACAACAGGAAGCCACACTCATTGAGCTGTGCATTTACAAAGTGCATGAAGTCAGGAGTCAGTGTGAGCAACGTTCCTCTAAGAGAGAACAATGCACATAAGTCCCTTCTGCAGAAATGTTTTACCAGTGCCTCATACATGTGGGCTAATGTAACTGAGGACAAAAGAAATCTTCAGGTTTTTTGAAAGGGTATTTAGCTTTCAGAAGCCAATAGAGGGTTCAAAAATTTCCCAAAATAAGAATCTTTCATAAGATATCCTCATTCCCAGTCCAGTGAGGTGCAGTTTCTATGGCAGAGAAAAGAGAGCAGATTCTGGAGTCACAGTCCTCTCATTTATCCCACCAATAAACAGGTAGATCTTTGACTTCCTTTTTTTTTCCTTCCCTCCCTCCCAGATCTTTGACTTCCGTCCTTCCTCAGTAGGATCTTAGCCCAAGACCCTGTCATCTCACTTGGATTATTGACATGTCCACCTTGCTTTTCTCAGCATGTCCACTCTTTCATCTTTCTAAGCTTTTTTTTCTTTTCCTTTTTTTTTTCTCAAGACTGAATTTCACTCTTGTTGCCCAGGCTAGAGTGCAATGGCACAATCTCAGCTCACCGCAACCTCTGCCTCCTGGGTTCAAGCGATTCTCCTGCCTTAGCCTCTGGAGTAGCTGGGATTATAGGCGCGTGCCACCACACCCGGCTAATTTTGTATTTTTAGTAGAGACAGGGTTTCTCCATGTTGGTCAGGCTGGTCTTAAACTCCCGCGCTCGGGCGCCTGCCTGGGCCTCCCAAAGTGCTGGGATTATGGGTGTGAGCCACCATGCCAGGCCTTTCTAAGGTTTTTCTTTACAGAAAAACCAAAGTGATTATTTAAAAAAAATAGATCATTTTGCCCCTGTTTCAAACCCTGGAAGACTGTCTCATTCCATGACAAATAAAATGTGTATTCCTCTTTATGGTTAGGAAATCTGATAGGATTAGAGCTGCCTTCTCTCCACCCTCATCCTAGGCCCCTTTGACCTCACCAGCATTCCTGCAGCTGTACTGGAGTATTTTTGGTTCTGTGGGTATGTTGAGCTTCTTCCCACTTCTGAGCCTTCAAACCACCTGTGGGTTCTACTTGGAAGAACTCTGCCTTCTCCTTTTATGGTTTCAGCTAAATTTCAGCTCCTTCGAAAGGCCCATCTGACCATCCAATCTAAGTAGCTGTCCTCCTCCCAACCCTGCCCCCAATATTCTCCACCATTGCACCAATCATTTCCTATATAGCACTCGTCACAACTTAAAATTGTGCATTTCTACCTTTGTTTACTTGCATAGTGTCTGCCATCTAGAGTGTAAGACTCATATCTGGTTCATTCACCACTGTATTACTTTCAATGTGACTCCAGAATAATGCCTGGCACTTAGTAGCTGTTAAAAAAAAGAACCATGTTGCATGAATGAATTAATTCAACTGCTTATTTCTAATGTGTTCTTGCATAGGTTTCTTCACCTCTCTAGGATTCCTTTCTTCATCTGTGCAATGAGAATACTAGTTCCCTATCTATAGATAAATGTGTACAAAAGGCCAAGCACAGTAGCAGGCACAGAGAAAGGCCTCCTGAAACTAGCTTTAATTATGAAGGCTATCATAGGCCAGATAGGTAATAGAGAAATCCTATTTTTGTCTTGTGAACTGATACATGAGCTACTGGTGGTGTAAAAAGGACATAATGGGCCCTTGACAAATGTCTGATCAATGAATCAATTACCAGTTAAAAACTTTAAAATTCTAAACTTTAAAAAGTTTACCATATGCACTGTTTATAACTTTTAAAATTGAATACAACTTAAGTGTCCATCAATAGGAGAATAGGGAAATAAGTCTGGTACATACATACAATAGAGTTGTGTCCTGACATAGGTTGGGATATAAAAATTATCAGTTTGTTACATATAAAGATGAAATCACAGTCACGTCTGTAATCCCAGCACTTTGGGAGGCCGAGGCGGGTGGATCACGAGGTTAAGGGATCGAGACCATCCTGGTCAACATGGTGAAACCCCGTCTCTACTAAAAATACAAAAAATTAGCTGGGCACAGTGGCACGTGCCTGTAATCCCAGCTACTCAGGAGGCTGAGGCAGGAGAATTGCCTGAAACCAGGAGGCAGAGGTGGCGGTGAGCCGAGATCGCGCCATTGCACTCCAGCCTGGGTAACAAGAGCGAAACTCCGTCTCAAAAAAAAAAAAAAAAAAAGATGAAATCACCAAGTCATAAGGAAAAGAGAAACCTTGGCAATAAACAGGTGAATTTTTTAAAAAAAATACAATCCAATGTGGGTCCAGATTGGCTGTGAATTACTTTTAGATTCACAAAGGGAGCTTGGGGTAAAATTAGCATTATTTTAAGAGTCAAGATCTAGCTTCTCTCATCCCGGCTCCAGCATCAAGTAACTACTAGATCTTGGGTAGGTCCCTGCCTCTCTTTGGGGCCTCATCTTCTAAAACGAAAGGCTTGGACTAGATGATTGTTAAAGTTCTGCCAATTTCTTAGAGTTTATCACTTCCTTGACTATTCGCAGCCCTCATTGTTAATTAGCCATCATTTCCCAATTAACAATGGTGGTTTATCTACATTACTTAGTCTCATGAAATAATCAGCAACACTCTATTTTGTGGTCGAAAAACTCAACTGGGGTCTATAAATGCTGCAAATAAAGTATTATTATAACATCCTGATTCTTTTTTTTTTTTTTTTTTTTTTTTTTTGAGACAGACTTGCTCTGTCGCCCAGGCTGGAGTTCAGTGGTGTGATCTCAGCTCACTGCAACCTCCACCTCCCAGGTTCAAGTGATTCTCCTTCCTTAGCCTCCTGAGTGGTTGGGATCACAGGTGCACACCACCATGCCTAACTAATTTTTATAATTTTAGTAGAGACAGGGTTTCACTATGTTGGCCAGGCTGGTCTTGAACTCCTGACCTCAAGTGATCCACCCACCTTGGCCTCCCAAAGTGCTAGAATTACAGGTGTGAGCCACTGTGCCCAACCCATTCTGATTCTTTATAACCCAAAATTCATGTTTGCAATCTAGAGCATGACCTCAAATAACTGCATATTAGACCTCCAAATTTAAAAATCCTAAATTTTCTAGATTGTCACTCTGCAGAGTAGTAACTCACCAAATAATTGCCAGTTCTTACCAAGGACTTATTATATGACAATCCTATCATCCTGATGCAATTGACAATTACCAAGAACTCAAACCATGATCTGTAGCTTGTAGCAGTATACAATGGTACAAAGAATGCAGCTTTATTTATTGAAATAAAATAATATATTTTTAAAGGAATACATTACAACAGCTCTGGTGACTAAAATTGGGTGTAGAGAATTACATATGAAATGCTTGGAGGTAAATCTGGAAAGGTCTGTGTGTTGTGGCCTGTGTGTTTGGGGTGGGGGAGGGGACAGAGTCTCTCTCTGTCACCCAGGCTGGAGTGCAGTGGCATGATCTCTGGTCACTGCAACCTCCACCTCCTGAGTTTAAGCAATTCTCCTGCCCCAGAGTCCTGAGTAGCTGGAACTACAGTCATGAACCACCACGTCTGGCTAATTTTTTTGTATTTTTTATTAGAAACGGGGGTTTCACCATACTGGCCAGGCTGGTCTTGAACTCCTGACCTCAGGCAATCCACCCGCCTCTGCCTCTTAAAGTACTGGGATTACAGGCATGAGCCACTACGCCTGGCCCAGATTATATCTTTAAAATAATTACTCTGGGCCAGGCGTGGTGGCTCATGCCTGTAATCTCAGTATTTTGGGAGGCCAAGGCAGGTGGATAATTCGAGGTCAGGAGTTCAAGACCAGCCTTACCAACAAGGAGAATCCCTGTCTCTACTAAAAATACAAAATTATCTGGGCATGGTGGCGCATGCCTGTAATCCCAGCTACTCGGGAGGCTGAGGCAAGAGAATTGCTTGAACCTGAGAGGTGGAGGTTTGGGGATGAAATTCTCTACCAGAACCTTCACTCTTAAGGCAGAATCCTTGTTTCTGGGCCAGGTGCAGAAACTCACGCCTGTAATCCCAGTACTTTGGGAGGCCAAGGTGAGCGGATCACCTGAGGTCGAGAGTTTGAGACCAGCCTGACCAACATGGAGAAAACCCATCTCTACTAAAAATACTGTGCCATGAATAATTCATAAACCCCGAATGATATTTAAGGACATGTGAAACCTTTCTCAGCTGCAGGTGTCTGTAACAGCTTTAAGGCCACTTCCTGATAATAATCTGTAACTACAGCCTTTAAAAGCTCAAAATTCATCAATTGTCAGTGAGTATTTTTTGAAAGACATTTGGCTTAATTTCAAAGTTAACTGAAACCTGCTGATGGGAGTAGGAAGACTCTGAAGGTCCAAAATTACAAGATCCAAACTAAAAACATCCACATTTTATCCTCCTCTTTTGTCTGAGCTTTCTTTAGAGCCATCAATATGCCCTTGATGGGGCTGAGAACAACGCTCAGACTGTGTGTAAATGTGTCATAGCACACAGCAGACCTGATAACACTGGAATTGGGAATTAATTTTACTCTTTTTCCGGTTGGGTTTTGAGGGCCTTTGAAAGGTTTTGTTGAGAATAGAATAATTCCTAGTATGTAACAGTTAAGTGGATTGCTTAATAGTTACAGAGTTTCTTTCTGGGAATAATGGGAAAGTTTTGGAAATACTGGCAATGATTGCACAACATTGTGAATGTAATTAATGCCACAAAATTATACACTGAAAAAGAGTTAAAATGATACATTTTATGTTATCTATATATAATTTTATGTATACATATGTATATATCATCACACCTAAAAAAAAGTGACCATTGAACTTGACACTAGAAATGGGTAAATTAAATGGCATATGAATTATAGCTCAATAAAAATGCTTAAAAAAAACCTGAATGAAACCTTAGAAATTATTTAGTTATTATTTTTCATGTTAAAAAATACTTCATTTTAATTTTATGTTATATATACTTTGACACAATAAGAAAAAGTATTTTATTTGTATTTTGCCACAGAGACTTATATGCATCTTAATACATCTTTTTTTTTTTTTTTTTTTTTTTTTTTTTGAGACAGAGTCTCCCTCTGTTGCCCAGGCTGGAGTGCAATGTGATGATCTTGACTCATCATAACCTCTGCCTTCCAGGTTTAAACAATTCTTGTGCCTCAGCCTCCCAAGTATCTAGGATTATAGCCACCATGCTCAGCTAATTTTTTTATTTAGTAGAGATGGGGTTTCGCCATGTTGGCTGGGCTGGTATCAAACTCCTGGTCCCAGATGATCAGCCCGCCTTGGCCTCCCAAGGTGCTGGGATTGTAGGCATGAGCCACTGCTCCCAGCCTTAAATAAATAAAATTGTAAAATATGATTGACTTATTAAGCTTTTCTTGATGCCCAGATGACTGGAAGATACCTTAAATAAAACATAGCTGACTAGCTTCTTTTTAATAACGTGCAGTGATACAATCTGAACTCCAAGACCAAGAAGAAGAATCACAGTCCCCTAGAAAGAGAAGAAAACATACCCACTTGCACTCTCTTTTTGGGGCCTTCACAAATAACTCTTTGGTCTTTGGTCTTCAGTCTTTGGCCAGATGAGTGTCACAAGATGCCAAATGGTGTTGACCAAAAGGCCAATCACACCTTTTGGTCCCCAAACAAGAGGACCAAAAGCTGTTGCCCAGGCTGGAGTGCAGTGGCATGATATCGGCTCACTGCAATCTCCGCTTCCCAGGTTCAAGCAATTCTCCTGCTTCAGCCTTCCCAGTAGCTGGGACTACAGGCTGTAGCCCCACGAACAACTTATACATCAATTTTTGGCTGGAAACTAAAGAGCTTGTAGACCAAGTGAAGAGTTGAAAAAACTTCCTCACTAATTCAAGTTAAAAAAAAAAAAAAAAGAAAGAAAGAAATGTTTATATGAGAAAACTAGATGGAAAGTTTTACTAAAACTCCTGAGTTGTTAGACTAGCTCCCAAATACTTAACAGTAATGTCCCAGTATATTTAAGTGTAGAGGTCAATTGAGAGATGCCTCATTATTATTAAAAATTCTTAAAGTACCAATGTTTGAAAATCATTTATTTAAAAAAAAAAAGTAAATAATTTCTGGCCAGGCACAGTAGCTCACACTTGGAATCCTAGTACTTTAGGAGGCCAAGGCAGGCAGATCACCTGAGGTCAGGAGTTCAAGACCAGCCTGGCCAACATGGTGAAACCTCATCTCTACTGGAATCACTGGAAGCCAGGAGGCAGAGGCTGCAGTTAACCAAGATCGTGCCACTGCACTCCAGCCTGGGCAACAGAGCAAGACTCCCCCTCAGAATAATAATAATAATAATTTCTGTGTAACCTACATAAGGCTGGGTCATGAAATGACCCAGCCTCTACTTACAGTTACATTCAGTGATTCAATGTAAACATGACAAAATGAAAGTATGTATTTATCTCTACTCCCTCCTAAAACCCAGATAAAACGACATTAAATGCAAAAGACTTTTTGAAAACCCACAATGGAAAAGGATAAACAAAGGATGACAGAGATCACAGAATTATTGGAAGATAAAAAGAAAATAGGGGCCTGGCGTGGTGGCTCACACCTGTAATCCCAGTACTTTGGGAGGCCAAGGTGGGCAGATGATCACTAGATCAAGAGATGGAGACCATCCTTGCTAACACCATCTCTACTAGAAATGCAAACCCCATCTAGTAGAAACCCCATCTCTACTAGAAATGCAAAAATTAGCTGGGCATCGTGGCGCGCCTGTCATCCCAGCTACTTGGGAGGCTGAGGCAGGAGAATCGCTTGAACCTGGGAGGCGGAGGTTGCAGTGAGCCGAGATTGCGCCACGGCACTCCAGCCTGGGCGACAAAAGCAAGACTCTGTCTCAAAAAATAAAAATAAAAAAAGCAAATAGAGATGCTTTTTCCTCAGTGACTTAGCAAACAAGAGGAAGTTTAAAACAAAGATAATGAAAAGGAGAATACAGATAATATGTGAAGTAATTTTTCCAATGACTTCCCAGAAAAGCCTTAGTACTTGGAAACAGCAGGCCACCACTAGAGAAGTTTGAAATCTGGGGTAACTGATGGTATTAATAAGAATAAGAAAACCCAAACCCAGCTCAAGGCCTGACTAGATTGATTCAATCCCCCAACACTAATGTACGCATATTCAGAGAGGTGTACACATAGCCGGGTATAAATACTGTGATTTCGGCCTCTACTGTTCCATACATGATACCTGGCAGTCAATCAAAAATTATTAGTCCAAAAAACAAAACAAAAACAAACAACTCTTTAGTGGGAGATAAAATAATCAATAGAACCAGACTCAGAGATGACTCAGATATAGGATATAATGGATAGCAGAGAGATAAAAACTGTAAGAGTCAAATGGAAATATTAGAAATAAAATATATATCAGATATGATTAATTTCTTTGATTGGGCTTGTCAACTTAAAAGAATCACTGACGTTTAAAAAGGTCCATAGAAATTATTCAAATGGAAACACAGAGAAAGAAAAAAATGAATTAAACAGAATTCAAAAGCTGTGGGACAATATCCAGCAGTCTAATATATATGTCACTGAAGTCACAGAATAAGAAGAGAGAATCAACAGAAAAAGAAGGAAAGTGAGGGAGTGATGTCATTACATGTCTGAAAAAACATATCGCTGTAGAAGTACTCCTAGCCTCTCTAGTCCCCGGCCAAGAAGAATTCTCTTTGCCTGCTGGTTTGGGAACTTCTTGTGATGAATTAGAGTAACAGGTGGAGATGAATTAGGTGCTTCCAAAATTAGCTTGCCTTTATTTTCATTGGAAAGAGTTGGGATTTACTGATGGGAAAAATAATAGATTCAGAAAAAAGTAGTGATTTGAATTAAGAGAGAATTTGGAGAAGGATTTGAACAGAGGAAGGAAAGAGATAAGAAGAGAAGTTGCTACGTTTATGTTTAGAGAGAGAGAGAGATAAATTGGGAAAGAAAAGATTATGTTTTGCCGTGCATTGTAAACGTAATCCTTTAATATAAATCAAGAGTAAAATTTTAAATTTTCTTTTAGCGAAGATTTAAATTACTTTTCAATTATTGGTTGTTGAACTGGTTGTTTTCATTTAGTTTTCTAGTTTTCAAAGGAACATAAGCATATACTTTTTTAAAATTAAATACTTTTAAAATAATCACATTTTAAAAAATTAAATAAATATGGCTTATGATAAAAAACAGCAGTTCATTTTGTCCTTCCCCCTACTGGTCTAGTTTTGCTCCCCAGAGGCAATCACTTTTCTCTTTTATATCTTTATAAACATCTATATTTTGAAATGATAAGCTCATTATTTTTTTTGGATTAATCCATTTTAGACATTATCTACTAACTTTCCAGAGTGGCAAGTGAATATTTCGATTTCTTTTATTTCCCTACTCAATTTCTGGGTTCTCTAACTTCCAAGTAGCCTTATATGACAATCTTTTGTTAAGTCAGTAGTCAATGCTTACTTAATTACAACTACCAACATTCTTTACTGCTGAGCCATGTGCTGTATTTTGATTATGATTCCTTTCCTATACATTTTGGGTTTTCTAAAGTTAAGCTTTAACTACTCAAATGCTCCAACTGGCTTGTAAATTCTTCTCAAATTCCCCAACAGATTTGTAAAACCGCTCTTAATACTATTTTCCACGTTTAAAAATAATCGTAAAATCTCCCAGATCCAATTTTCTAGTTTTTTTCCTAGAAAACTCATGTTTAGAGTTTATCATTCTCCTTTTTCAATTAGGACTTGCTCTCTCTGCCTAACCCTACCCCGAGCTGTTTTCCTGTCACTTTCCTTTGGTTCATTCCTGAGTTGGATCATGTTTCCCAGTCTCACACTTCCCTCTTTCTTGATTTACTCCTCTTTTTGGTGAAGCTCTTCCTCCAGGGGCTTCCAGAGAAATGATGACTGTGAGGTAAATTAGTTTGTGTTTTTGCATGACTGGTAATGTCATTTCTCTGCCGTCTTAACTGGGTTTCAAAATCAGTGTTTAAAATCATTTTCCCTTAAAATTTTAAAGGTACTACTTCACTATCTTCTAAGTGCTAGAGTTTTTTTAATGAGAAACCCAATGCTATTTCTTGTTACTGGAGCACATGGGGCCTGTTTTTCCCTCTTTTGACACTTTCAGAGTCATCTTTAGTTCTCGTATTGCAAAGCTTAATAAGAGGGTGCCTGGGTTGGATTTTATTTTATTCATTGTGTTGGGTGGTTAATGGGCTCTTTCAATCTGGAAACTCTTGTCCTTCAGTTTGGAATTATTTTTCTTCTGTGCCATCTTTTATATTTTCCTTCCATGTGTTTTTTCAATTTGCTTTTCCTGAATGTCAGACTTCCTAAATTGATTCCCAAATTTTCTTATCATTTTTATAGTTTCTTTTCTTTGTCTTCTTTTCCACCCTTCTCTCTAAAAGATTTATTTCTATTTTATCTTTCATATTTTCTGTGAAATTTTCCATTTCACTCTGCAGGAAACAGTTGCCATAGAAGGCCTAATATTGCTATCTCTAGGAGGTTTGGGGATGGCCCCTGAGAACTTGGCCTCTGGTATGTTCCCTATGATACAAAGTCATAGGTTTTTTTGTGCCTGGAATGCTGAATTCTGTACTGTACCAGCCTGCCTGGATTGCATATGCAAATAACATGATTTATGATGAACACCTGCTTTTCTTCTGAGAGTCTGGAACTTTGGTAACGTGGCTGGTTGCACAGACAGAGAACGCTTGAATGATCAGCAACAAAAACCCTGGATTCTGGGTCTTAAATGGTCTTACCAGGGAAGAAACACTGCATATGTGTTCTGACATTTCACTGGTTAGCATGTTATGTGAGATAACCACTGCTCCACCCAGAGGAAAAACTTTGGAAGCCTGTGCTGGACTTGTCCAGACTCTGACTGAGGTGTTTTTCCCTTGTTGATCCTGTGTGTTCATTTGCTGTATAAACAAAAACTATGATTACAACTGTCTCTGAGTCCTGAGTCTTTCTAGAGAATCACTGAATGTGTGGATAGTCAAGGAAATGCCCCAAACTATCAGTTATCATATGTATATGTGTTTTATTTCTGAAAATTCTATTTTGTTCTCTGGTTGTATCACTTTTAGAAAAGCATAGCACTCTGCTCTTGTTTAAGGTATACAATCTTGTCTTACATTGTGGAGAATTTCTTTTTTTTTTTTTTTTGAGATGGATTCTCACTCTGTTGCCCAGGCTAGAGTGCAGTGGCACGATCTCGGCTGACTGCAACCTCCACCTTTCAGATTCAAGCAGTTCCCCTGCCTCAACCTCCCAAGTAGCTGGGATTACAGGTATGTGCCACCACCCCCAGTTAATTTTTGTATTTTTAGTAGAGACAGGGTTTCACCATGTTGGTCAGGCTGGTCTTGGACTCCTGATCTCGTGATCCACCCACCTCACCCTTCCAAATTGTTAGGATTACAGGCATGAGCCACTGCACCCAGCCGGAGAATTTTAATTCTAAACTTTATAAGTATTGCTCCATATGTTGCCTTTTCCCCCCTCTACTTGGTTTTGGTCTCTCTCTTCAATGTTGGAGGCTTTCTTTATATATTTGGTAATGTCTGGTTGTCCATTCATGGTTAATAATGAAGCACCAAAAAGCTGATGGAAGCTATGTTTGGATGGGCAGCTTGCTGAATGAGCAAACTGGCTTCCTTCATGGGGGGGTATCAGTATATAGAAGCTTTTCACCTGGGAATAGTTTCTGCAGAAAGTAATTCTTTTGTTTTTTGAGACTAAGTCTCACTCTTGTACCCCAGGCTGGAGTGCAATGACATGATCTCAACTCACTGCAACCTCCACCTCCCAGGTTCAAGCAATTCTCCTGCCTCAGCCTTCTGAGGAGCTGGGATTACAGGTGCCCACCACCAAGTCCAACTAATTTTTGTATTTTTAGTATAGATAGGGTTTCACCATGTTGGCCAGGCTGGTCTTGAACTTCTGATCTCAGGTGATCTGCCTGCCTTGGCCTCCCAAAGTGCTGGGATTACAGGCTTGAGCCACCGCGCCCGGCCGAAAATAATTCTTTAATTTTCTATTTGTGAGGTACTTGCAGGGCTCTGGGTCTGTGTGACTAGAGCAGGCAGTGGTTTTCAAAAACTCTGGAGATAGGTGTATGGTACTGTCTTAGTTTATTTAGTGGTGCTATATGGTGCTATAACAGAATATCTGAAGCTGGGTAATATATCAAGAAAAAAGGGTTTTTTTGTTTGTTTTTGTTTTTGTTTTTCTCTCATAATTCTAGTGGCTGGAAAGTCCAAGGGCACAGTGCTAGTAGCATCTTCTTGGCTTCTGGTGAAGGCTTCAGGTTACATAACATGGTGGAGATGTGCAGGGGAAGCAAGCATGCCTGAAGGACCAAGCATAAGGAGGAATCTTGTTTTATAACAGCCTGCTTTCCCGGGAACTAATCTAGTCTCAGGAATGAGTACTCACTCCCAGGAGACAAGATGGTACCAATCCACTCGTGAAGAATCCAACCTCATAACCCAAGCACCTCCCCCTAGCCCTGCCTCCCAACACTGCCACACTGGCTTTTAAACTCTCTTGAGTTTGGTGGGGACCAAACACATCCTCTAGGGCAGCCATTCCTCCCTAATCCGGCACAGCCACTTTCCTCCTACTTGTGACCCAGGGATCATGTGCTTTCTACTCTGTCTATCAACGCTTTTGGGCTGCTTCTTTTGGGCTGCTCCCACTCTCTCCTCTGTCAGACAGGTTATGGAACAGGATGCAGTTTCCTTTGCATCTCATTTTCTGCTTCCCCCAGATAAGTCCTTTTTCCCATAACTATTACTGTAATCAAGTCAGGGAAATGGAAGAATGGCAAAAAAAAAATAAGAAATAGGAGACCAGAACAGAGGTTTCTGAATTCTTATAACATTCTCAAAATTATTGTCCCTAATTTTTGGTCCCTAATTCTACTGTTGCACCCACCTCCACCTTGCTGCCTCCTCCACCCTATACATGTTATACTCTAAAAAATAAGAAGAGGCTTGCCGCACTGGCTTATACCTGTAATTCCAGCACTTTGGAAGGCTGAGGCAGGTGGATCACCTGAGGTCAGGAGTTTGAAACCAACCTGGCCAATATGGTAAAACCCCATCTCTACTAAAAATACAAAAATTAGCCAGTCATGGTGGCAGGTGCCTTTAGTCTCAGCTATTTGGGAGGCTGAGGCAGGAGAATCGCTTGAACCCAGGAGACGGAGGTTGCAGTGAGCTGAGATAGTGCCACTATACTCCAACCTGGGTGACAGAGCAAAACTCTGTCTCAAAAAGAAGAAGAAGAAGAAATAGTAACTTTTTAAAATTTTTACACAAAAGCCAGGCACCGTGGCTCATGCCTCTAACCCAGCAGTTTGGGAGGCTAAGCCGGGTGGATTAGGAGGTCAGGAGTTCAAGACCAACCTGGTCAAGATGGCGAAACCCCATCTCTACTAAAAAGACAAAAATTAGCTGGGCATGGTGGCAGGCGCCTATACTCCCAGCTACTCAGGAGGCTGAGGCAGAGGATCACTTGAATCAGGAGTTGGAGGTTGCAGTGAGCTGAGATCACACCACTGCACTCCAGCCTGGGCAACAGAGCAAGACTCTGTCTCAAAAAAAAAAACAACTTTTTTTTTTAAACACAAATAACATAGGGTTGTAGTAGAAAATTGCAGATAACATTCCCCATTCCCAACCACATACCCACACTCAAATTTAAATTTAAATTAAAGTCCTCCATAACTTGTTCACGCACCATTGTTAACAGTTTGGTGTTATTTCTTCCCAGACTTCCCTCTATTCAAAATGTTAGATTACCCCCATATATAAATCATATTTTACAAAATTAGGATTTTACTGTTCATATATTTTTGTAGCTGCCCTTTCTCTTTACTAAATAATAGGCTTCTGCCTGAATAAATAAATACAATGCACAAGCCCATTTTAATTATCTTAATTATATTGACTAACCATAATTTATCTAACTAAAACCAGATGGATGGATGTTGAGGTTGTTTTCTTTTCTTTTCTTTTCTTTTCTTTTTTTTGAAACAGAGTTTCACTCTTGTTGCCCAGGCTGGAGTGCAATGGTGCGATCTCAGCTCACCACAACCTCAAGCAGTTCTCCTGCCTCGGCCTCCCAAGTAGCTGGGATTATAGGCATTCGCCACCATGCCAGGCTAATTGTTTGTATCTTTAGTAGATACGGTGTTTCTTCATGTTGGTACGGCTGGTCTTGAACTCCCAACCTCAGGTGATCCACCCACCTCGGCCTGCCAAAGTGCTGGGATTACAGGCATGAGCCATGGCACCTGGACAGGTTGTTTTCAATTGTATGCTGTTATAACTATTGCAGGGGTTAGTATACTTGCATAAAAATCTTTGCACATTTGTCCAATGTTAAACCTAGGCATGGAAGTTGAAGGAGCTCTCAATCAAGGTATATTAATTTCTATCCCATCAACAGTAGCCCCTTTGCTACGTCATTGCTAACATTGGACATTAGCATGCTTTTAAGTTTTTGATGGGCAAAAAATGCTAAAATTACATCTTGTTTGTATTTGCATTTCTTTGCTACTAAATAAGTTTCCACATATTTATTGGTCACTTGTTTTTCTTTTATTGCTTTCTTCTTGCCCATTTTTAAAAATTAAGATGGTCAGCTTGTTTTATTCTTTTTTAACAGTTCTTTGAGTATTCAATATATTCACTTTAATCTGATACACAGATTGAGAATTTTCTTTAGTTTGTCATTTGCATTTTTATATGTTTATGGTATTTTTGGATATTTAGAATAGAATTTTCATGTGACCTCCAGGGAGCAGGGGACCACCAGGTTGCCTAAGGAGGGGTGAACCGGCCCAGGTCGGAAACGGAGCAGGTCAACACTCCCGTGCTGACCAGTAGTGGGATCGTGCCTGTAAATAGCCACTGCACTCCAGCCTGGGCAACACAGCAAGACCCCGTCTCTAAAAAAAAAAAAAGAATTTTCATGATCAAATCTGTTTGTGTTTCTCTTCTATGGTGACATTTTCTAAAAAGACCTTCACTCTCTCCCACCCCTGCCAAGATATTTATTAATATTTCCTTCTAGTATTTTTCTTTTTATTTGTTTTTATATTTAATTCCTTAATCCATTTGAATTTATTCTGACATATGATGTTGTGTGTTAGCAATCTCCAGAAAAACAGAACCAATAAGATATGTATATGAAGAGAGAGAGAGAGAAAGGAGAGAGGGAGAGAGAGAGATTTTAGGAATTGAGCCAACTGTGTGACTGGCAAATTCAATATCTGCAGAGCAGGTGGTAGGCTGGAGACCCAGGGAAGAATCAATGTTGTAGCTTAAGTCAGAAGGCAGTCTGGGGTGCGGTGGCTCATGCCTGTAATCCCAGCATTTTGGGAGGCCGAGGTGGGCAGATCATTTGAGTCCAGGAGTTTAGGACCAGCCTGGGCAACATGGTGAAACACAGTCTCTACAAAAAATACAAAATTAGCCAGGTGTAGTGGTGATATCCCTGTAGTCCCAGCTACTGGAGAGGCTGAGACCAGAGGATGGCTTGAGACCAGGTGGCAAAAGTTGCCGTGAGCCAAGATTGTGCCACTGCACTCCAGCATGGGCAACAGAATGAGAGACCCTGTCTCAAAAAAAAAAAAAAAGAAGAAAGAAGAAGTGGAGGAGGAGGAAGAGGAAGGAAGAAGAAGAAATAAGAAGAAGGCGGAGGAAGAGGAGGAGGAGGAGAAGGCGTGGCGGTGGCAGTCTGGAGAATTTTCTTTCTCAGGAGACCTCAATCTTTTCATAATCTTAATGCCCTCAACTGATTGGATGAGGCCCGCCCAGTTTATGGAGGGTAATCTGTAATCTGCTTTACTCAAAGTCTACTGATACAAATGTTAATTTCATCTAGGAAATATCTTCACAGAGATCTCTTCACTGGTATTTGACCAAAGATCTGGATACAGTGGCCTAGCCAAGTTGACACATAAAATAGCCATCACAGTGTGAATCAGGGATCTAACTTTATCTTTTCCCTATTCTCTTCCTGATAGTAGGTCCCACAAAGCCCTGATTCCCTCATATTCCCTTCTGTTACTCTGTGGGGGCTAAACAAAGGTATTCGACAAACTCCCTTCTCTTCTTTTAGTTCAGCCTTCCCTTCTCCAGATCCTACAGATGTCTTTTCAGACCTCAAATGACAGATAGAGGAAAATAGTGGGTGAGATCTAGTCTGTCTGTCTCCAAAGGTTGGGCACTTGAACCATAGCAGACAAAAGGCACGCCCCATCTTGATCTCTGCGGGGAGCAGGGGGTTGCTCATGACAGCAACCGCTTAGACACCCGGAAGAGATAGCTACAAAAGAGTGAAATTTCAAATTTCTACTTATCTTCACACTCTAGTAAGCCCTCTAACCCTTGTTTCTCGACTACAAGGCAGGATCCAAGAGTTCTAGAGCTTCCTAGCCAGGGCATTGGGAGGACATGGCACCCACAAGGAAAATTTCTGCCCAAACCTATGACATGATGATTGACAAGCATTAGTCATTAAGTACTTTGAAAGCTTCAAATGAAAGTTTCACAAACAGGCCAGGATGTCATACAATAAGGATTATAAACTTCTAAGTATTTCAGACTTGCCTTGTGATCAAAACAGAAAACTCTCTATACATTATTAATAAATGTGGAAGCCCCTTTAAAGATGATTCATTAGGTCTGAGTTTCCTTCAGATTCTATGATCGCACTGAAGATCCACACACTAGTCTGTCTGCTCCAGAACTCCAGGCTTTTGTCTCTCTGGTTTGGCAGGAGTCTCCATGGGAGCCCAACCCTAGCCTTGAGTGTGAAGGGTCACCAGCGGGGCATCATCCCCTGCGTTTTGGAGTGTGCTGAATGCCAACTCCCATTACATGGGGACCAAAATGAGCTCAGGATCATTGGTATCAGGCCAGACTTCCAGTCTTCCAGTCAGGCACCCCTGCCAACCTGCAACAAACACTGCCTGGTCTAGCTATTTAGAACTGAATAATTGGCACAGACATAGATGCCTGCTGACTTGCATTTGGTGCTCCCATTTGAATTTTAATTCTTTCATTAGGCCACAGAGCATCCTTTTTAAAGGTCCAGATCCTCCTAGTTTAATTAGACTCTTCCTACAGCAATGGGAAAGCTGAATTATTCTTTCTGTCTCCCTAATCTGGTTGCATTTAAACACAGTGGTGTGTACTTTCTGAAACAATTAGAAGAAAAGGAATAAGATGAGTGAGGCTCAATTCCCTTTTCAAAGAGGGCAGATAAGGCTGGGCATGGTGGCTCATGCCTGTCGTCCCAGCACTTTGGGAGGCTGAGGCAGGCCGATTACTTGAGGTCAGGAGTTCATGACCAGCCTGGCCAATACAGTGAAACCCCGTCTCTACTAAGAATACAAAAATTAGCCGAGCATGGTGGCAAAAGCCTGTAATCTCAGCTACTCAGGAGGCTGAGGCAGGAACCTGGCTTGAACCTGGGAGGCGGAGGTTGCAGTGAGCCAAGATTGAGCCACCGTACTCCAGCCTGGGTGACAGAGCAAGACTCTGTCTCAAAAAAAAAGAAAAAGTGCAGACAAGAGATCTAAAAACGTTTCCTGCTATCCAGTAAGCATGGATGTGCCTTCCTGGGGGTACAGAAGGATAGCCTTGAAAAATTGGATTTTTGCTGTGTACCTCCCAGGGAAACAAGGCACTGACATCCTTGGGACGTGCAAGATTATGGTCCTGTGGTTTGTGTATGAAAGTGCTGTTGCTGTTCCAATGCATTTATAAGCCCTTATTGAGACAGCAGGTGACTAGAGGGAAAAGGACTCCTGTTCAGTTTTTCTGTTGTCCTTGTTTTTTTTTTTTTTTTTTTTTAAGTAATTCTTTAGGAAGCTGGATTGGGCTACATGGAAATATAATTGTGACTCTCACAGGCTGAGACTCATTAACAAAGAGCCAGAATAATGGGTTTTTATATAAGGTATTCATTCATTCATTTTTATTCATTTATTCTTTTACTGAGTATCGCCGCTAAGTGCCAAGCTCTGGGTAGGATCCAGTCGCTGTTCTCAATAAGCTGAAAGTATTTATATAGGAAGGGCAGTGGGGGTGGAGAAGAGAATGCAGGGGAGACAGACAAGTAAATAGGTTATTAATACACTGTGATAATTACTAGAACAGTAGGGGGTACAAGCATCAAAATCCGGTTAGGGAATAATGCAGTAGGAATGGTGTATGGAAAGAAAATAAAAGAAAAAAAGAAGAAGAAAAAGGAATGGTGTATGGGAAGAGTAGGAAGGAGAGGAAAGACCTGACAGTGGACATGAAGCTGCAGCTGAGTTTTTTTGTTTTGTTTTTTGTTTTTTGTTTTTTTTGAGACAGGGTCTTGTTCTGTTGCCCAGGCCAAAGTGCAGTGGCAAGGATCATGGTTCATTGCAGCTTCAACCTCGTAGGCTCAAGCAAACCTCCCACCTCAGCCTCCTGAGTCACTGAACTATAGGTACATGTCACCATGCCCCAGCTAATTTTTGTATGGACTTTTTTTTTTTCCCCAGTGGCCCAGGCTGAAGTATAGTGCAGCCTCTACCTTTCGGACTCAAGCAGTCCTCCCACCTCTGCCCTCCCAGTAGCTGGGACAAGTAAGCACCACCACACCTGGTTAATTTTATTTTTTTGTAGCAATGAGGTCTCATTATGCTGCCCAGGCTGATCTTGAACTCTTGAGCTCAAGTGGTCCTCTTGCCTTGTCCCTCCAAAATGCTGGAATTACAGTGTGAGCCACCACACAGAGCCTTTTGCTGAGTTGTTGTTGTTGTTATTTTTGAGGCAGAGTCTCGCTCTGTCACCCAGGCTGGAGTGCAATAGTGCGATCTTGGCTCACTGCAACCTTTGCCTTCCGGGTTCAAGCAATTCTCCAGCCTCAGCCTCCTGTGTAGCTGAGATTACAGGCGCCTGTCACCACGCTTGGCTAATTTTTGTATTTTTAGTAGAGATGGGGTTTCACCATGTCGGTCAGGCTGGTTTTGAACTCCTGACCTCAATTGATCCACCTGCCTCGGCCTCCCAAAGTGCTGGGATTACAGGCATGAGCCACTGCACCCAGCCTGCTGAGTCTTGAAAGATGAGTAGGAGCTTGTCGGACAGATCAAAAAGTAGGCAGTAAAGAAAGGAGGGCATTCCAGTCAGAGATAAGAAAAGGCTAAATGAAATGGGCGTACAATGACATGGTGTATGCACAGTACTATAAGTTGGTATGGTGAAATGTTGTAAGCATGGGGAAGGGAACAGAGAAAAATGAGATTAGAGAGGTAGCCAGGGGCCAGATCTATACGTGCCTTCAGTACTATGAAATATATCCCTGAGGCAATGTGTCTAATAAGCTGTACCCCGGAATTTCGGGTCACCTGGTACAAACTATGGCTACCTATATCTATCTCTTCCTAATGGTCTATGAACCAAGGAGCTCCCCAAAGAGCAAAGGATATGGCACATCCATTGCTTGACCTGGTGTATGCTAATAAACCATGGACAGGCAAAGGCCCAAGACTAACTCCCTGCACCAGCCACGAGGGGTTTGCTTCCATATCACTTTCCATTCATTAATTGGCATCCACTCGGTATAATTATGAAGCCACCGCATGATACCTGTATCCAGCCTATCTTTCCACATTTTGCCTTCAATAATGTTGCATGAGACATGTCTTGCTGTCATCTGGATAGTCTGTGCTCACTCTGCATATCTGCTCAACCAGTCTAATGGCCTTAATCAAAAAAGGAAATTAGATTACTCTGGCATGACCTGTTTTACTGAAATGCTACTGGCTTAGAGGGATTGCTGCTTAATTTGTAAGCACTCATAAGCCATTAGTCGAATAATCTCTTATGGAATTTTGCCCAGGACTGGTGCCAAGCTCATGAGTCCATAGTGGGTGGAAGAGGGAGGGAAAATTAATTGCATTTCCTAAAAATCAAGGTAATTGTCCATCCTTAGTCCTCCAGTATGATTCCTATTTTTCATGAGTCCCTCAGATTATCAATAGCAATCCTGTGACCTCACCAGTAAATATAATGACAGCTTGTGGAGTGATTTGTTGAGGCCAAGAGACAAAGTCTTTTAAGACAGCCGTTACCTCATTTCGCCCCTCTGAGAATATTTCATCTCTTTAATCAGTTTGTGCCAGTCTTTTTAGTCATAATATCCTGATTCTTGACAGAGAAGAAAAACACCATGTTGGAGTTACCCATTTATCTTTCTAATTCTTTTGTTCCATCTCTTGAACAGCTGTTATGTGTTCTTGGCGAGTCTAAATTTTTTTCAAAGGTTGACTTGCTTGGAGCATTAACTCTCATATTCCATACATTTTGTCTCAATATTTACCATTCTCCAACATCCAAAGTCCACAGGACAAGTGTTTCCAAAATGACAGTTGATGGTCCCTGACACCACACATCTGAGCTCACTCTGAGTCACATGGGGATTTAGGGCTTCAAGAATTATCTCAGAGGTAATACATCACGAGGAAATCTGCAGGGACAAGAGTCTTGCAAATCAGCCTTGACAGGAGAGAGTCCTTGAACTCATCCACTTCTGTACAATTTCATTTCGATATGTCTCTTTTTCATTACTGAGTAAAAGATAGACTTAGGGTTGAGAAGACAATTTATCTCAAGGAACCTCAGTCTCTTAATGTATAAAATGAAGAATTCTGGTAAGATAACTTTTAAGATGTGTCTCAACTAGAAAGTTATACAGTTCCAGAAATCTGAAGGGAAGAAGAAAAGCTAAGATTCATGGAGACCCTATGAGGACTGAGACATTGTGCTAAAATCATGATGCCTGAGACTTCTTTTAGGGCAGACAACAATCTTATGAGCTGACCCCATTTGGCAGATAAGAAAGATGAAGTTTACTGATATTGCATATTTTGTCCAAGGTCACAGAACTATTAATCATAAGTAAGGGGCTGAGTAGGAATTCAAATCCATCTATGTCATTGATTCTCAACTGGGGGCCATTTTGCCCCCCCAGTAGACATTTGGCAAGGTCTGGAGATGTTTTTGGTTGTCACATTTGGGGAACTGCCACTTGCAGCTTGTGGGTAGAGGCCAGGGATGCTGCTAGGCATCCTACAACACACAGGATAGTCCCCACAACCAGGAGTTATCCAGCCTAGAAAGTCACTAGTGCTAAGGCTGAGAAACCTAATATGGATAGAAAACCCGTGATATTTAATAGATTTAAGTCACTTGTCAAATTCAGAAAATATTAACTATCATTGCTACACACAATTTTCTATCAAAAGATTTCCGGTCACAAAGAACAAACACACATCCCCCAAAGGAATGTAGCGATTGTCCAAGTCTGGTGTCTCTGCCCAGCCATGCAACAGTTAGGGGGCATGGGGCAACTGGGACCCTTGGGGCATCTCTGAGGTATGTATTCTGTAATAGAAAGCAAAATTTTCCAATGCTTTTCTCCCAATCTTTGAGTAAAACTGATGGCCCTGGAAGACACAGCATGCTTATCCCATGACTTCTCCTGTCCACTAACTCACCACTCATAAGCCAGGAGTAGGTGTTAAGGGGGTATAGCTAAGCCCATTGGCAACACTAGCCGTATCCACAAGTCTTTGACAACAAAAAATTAGAGCTCCAGCTGGGCGCAGTGGCTCATGCTTGTAATCCCAGAACTTTGGGAGGCCGAGGAGAGCAGATCATGACATCAGGAGTTCGAGACCAGCCTGACCAACGTGGTAAAAAGCCGTCACCACTAAAAATGCAAAAGGTAAATAAATAAATAAATTAGCTGGGCATGGTCGCATGCGCCTGTAATCCCAACTACTGAGGAGGATGAGGCAGGAGAATCACTTGAACACGGGAGGCGAAGGTTGCAGTGAGCCAAGAGGCCAAGATCACACCACTGCACTCCAGCCTGGGCAACACAGCAAGGCTCTGTCTCAAAAAAAAAAACAAAAAATTAGAGATCTAAACATAAAAGTGTTACAAAAGAGAGAAGAAAAAAATGAGTGGAATATGAAGAAAGACCTCAAAATTATCTACTTTGGCCATCTCATTTTGGAGATAAGGAGGCCAAGGCCCAGCGAGGTTAAGTGGCTTGCCAGAAATACACAGACAACAAAGATCAGGTCCAAAAATCATACAGCACTCAATGCTAATCAAAAAATTGGGCCAAGCATGATGGCTTATGCTTGTAATCCCAGCACTTTGGGAGGCCGAGGTGGGTGGATCACCTGAGTCCAGGCGTTCAAGACCAGCCTGACCAACATGGTAAAACCTCGTGTCTACTAAAAATACAAAAATTCGCCTGGTGTGGCATCTGTAATCCCAGCTACTTAAGAGGCTGAGGCAGGACAATTGCTTGAACCCAGGAGGTGGAGGTTGCAGTGAACCGAGACCGTGCCATTGCACTCCAGCCTGGGCAACAAAAGAGAAACTCTGTCTCAAAAAAAAAAAAAAAAATTGTTTCTTGAGAAAATAAATAAATCAGCCTAGACCAGAACTCCTGGTCTCCTGCTCCGTGTTCTCTTCACAGCTGCGATCAGCCTACGTGGCAGACCCTGTCTGTTATAAACCCGGCAGCCTCTTCTCCAGGCGATTGATCATCTAAGCTAGTCATGCCTTCCAAATCACACCACAGAGTTGACCCAGGGGTCCCAGTTGCCCCATGCCCCATAACTGTTGCATGACTGGGCAGAGACACCCAGTTTACCTCATGGTTATGGGGTCTAGAGACCATCTCTATAACTCTGACACCTCCAGGAGCTGCATGCATCTATGAACACCATCACCAGAGTGGATTTCATGGCCACTCTTCTTTATGTCTCTAGCATCCAAAAAAATTCTAGTACCTCTGACTAATGACGTGCTATGAATTGGATTCCTGTGTCTGTATCCCAGCTGCAAAGGAAGCTGGGAAGGCAGGTTTCTGGCCTTTCCTTTGGGTTGGCATGCACCTGAAAGGTAGAGAATTCTCCAAACTTGGCAGAGTATTTAAATGAAAGGTGTCTAGTCTTTTAAAGAATAAAATTAAGTTGATCATCATCCTGATGTTGTGAGGAAGAAGTAACAGAGAGGGAGGGACCATTTGGGAGCTCCACCATTTAACAAGTTACCCAAGCGGGAAACTTCACTACCACCTGGTCTCTTCTTCTTGTCCTTTCCACATAAGTTCTACCAGTTTTACTCTTGAACGCTCTCTAGCAGCTGATCCCTCTCTCCATCCCCTCTGCCCTGATTTAGGTCCTTATCTGTTCTCACCTGGACTGCTCAAACAGTCACCTAACTGGCTTCGCACCTCTAATTTGATTCCTCACGTTGCTCTACAAATGATGTTTGTGAAACGCAAGCCTGATTGTGTCGCTCTGCTACTTAAGAGCTTTGATGGACCCCACTGCTGTCCCAGTTCTGTCCCCTTGCTCATAGGATAAGATGCAAAGTCCTTCATTACGTGACCGTGCTCACATTTCCAGCTTCCTCTCCTGCCACATCCTTTATACACCCTGGTGTAGAGAGCACACACCCTAGTCACAGCGAACACATTTTGTGTTTAAGGCTTTTCTTTTGTTCCCTTGCTAAGAATGCCTGCCCCATCTCTACCTGGTGAAATCCTTCCCTCATTGATGGCCAGCTTGATGTCCTCTCCTCTTGGAAGCTTACAGAATTCCTCTGAAGAGAGTCTGAGGTTCCTTCTTCCTATGTACTTATAGCATTTAGCATCTAGGTCTCCTGTAACCCATCTTGCTATGTGCTTCTGGCTTGATTCCATGGTTGTTCACCCTCTAGATCATGAGTGTCTTAGGGGCACGGGTCTAATTTCAGTGCTCACTGAACTCTTGCTGTCTGGCTGAAGGCTAAAGGTTGGATTGATGACTAAATGGATTTGATCCATTGATTGATGACTCATTGGATTTGATCTGACCTCCTTTCATTGACTATTCTGGTTTTAAGACAGAGGCTTTTGAAATTTGACTTCTCGGCTGGGCAAGGTGGCTCACGCTTGTAATCCCAGCACTTTGGGAGGTCAAGGTGGGTTGATCATGAGGTTAGGAGTTTGAGACCAGCCTAGACAACACAGTGAAACCCCTTTTCTACTAGAAATACAAAAACTAGCTGGGCATAGTGGCGGGTGCCTGTAATCCTAGCTACTCGGGAGGCTGAGGCAGGAACCTGGCTTGAACCTGGGAGGCAGAGTTTGCAGCGAGCCGGGATCGCACCACTGCACTCCAGCCTGGGCGACAGAACTAGACTCCATCTCAAAAAAAAAAAAAAGAAAAAGAAAAAGAAATTTTGCTTCTCAAATTACTCCTTTTATACAAACACAAAATCCATTACCTTAGCATCTTAACATTTTAGGGACATGGTTGTATCAACAATAATATTTTTAATACTTCATTGTGTCAGCAGCTGGATAAGCACCTGTTACCAGGAAGCAACCTACCTAAGAAGCCCTGGGCAACGCTTTGAGTTCTGAGAGTAAAAGCCTCCTCTGCAGCTGGGTGGGGCTACGATGATTAGAATTAAGATTGTGTTTGTCTTAATGCTGCTTTAATCCACAGGACCCACGTTGGATACACATTGGATATACAGGATCCACAGGAGCAGTGATGATTGCTGGTTTTGTTCACAGATACAGTATGAGTGCTTAGCCTGGTGCATGGTAGGTCAATAGTAAATATTTTTTTGAATAAGTGAATAAAAACAGGGCTGGAATTCAAGATCGAGACTGTTACTAAATTCACGGACCTCAACATCATTTTACACTCACTGAAATCTAGGAAAAGAATTTCCAAGGCTAGAAAGAACTAAAGAAGAGTGATGAGGGTTGTTGTCATAGCTCGGCTGGTCACGGAAAGCCTGGCTAAGGAGGGGACGTTTGCATAGAGACATGAATGATGAGCATAGGGAAAGAGCCACCAGTATCTCAGGGAAGAGCATCTAGCTTCCCCTCGCAACCGAAAACATACACCAACTCCAGCCCTAGCAGCTAAATTATTAAAATACCAAAAAATGTGTCTTATTCTCACTTCCACAGCACTCCTTGGAGGTTTGCCTTAATTTCTAACATAACTTATACATCTGGAAAACATTGATGTTCCTCTAGTTAGATTGGGTCAAAATCCCCAGTCAATGGCCTGTGACGGTTCAAAGGCCCTCCTGAGACTCCATGGCTTTCCAGGAGCTCACAACATTCCATGGGTCACTTTCTGATCTATGTCTCACTTCCACACACCTGCAGTCTTGATCCTACACACCTACAAGTTGATCCCGGATCTATGTCTTATTTCCACACACCTGTGGTCTCCAAGCTGACCTAGGTGTACAACAAGAACCCTTCTGAACCTGTCCCTATAAACATAAAATTAATCAGAGAAGAAGGGAGAAGGAGAAACTAAAATAAACCAAGCTTGCTGCAGATTCAGCATTAATCATCTGGAGTAGCTTGCTCTCTGACCTGCTTTGTCATATTTAATAGTTGTTTGTTGCCTACTGTCCTAGAATCAAGTAAGACTCTGTTATAAGATGACAGTTCCGGCCGGGCACAGTGGCTCACAACTGTAATCCCAACACTTTGAGAGGTTGAGGAGGGTGGATCATCTGAGATCAGGAGTTCGAGACCAGCCTGGCCAAAATGGTGAAACCCTGTCTCTACTAAAAATACAAAATTAGCGGAGAGTGGTGGCACAAAGACGGCACACACCTGTAATCTCAGCTACTCGGGAGCTGGAGGCAAAAGAATAGCTTGAACCCGAGAGGTGGAGGTTGCAGTGAGCCGAGATCACGCCATTTGCACTCCAGCCTGGGCAACAAGAGCAAAACTCCATCTCAAAAAAAAAAGATGGTAGTTCCATCAACTGCTCTGTAGATAACAACTTGAACATAATGAAACATTAAGTTTTCCCTTTGAGATATTCTTTCAGCCCTGTATAATAGTGGAACTACTGATAACAGCTGCTCTGAAGGACCCCACTGACTCAGCTGAGGGGAGAAACACCACAAGAAGCTGACTCACCAAAGAATGCAATTTTCACATTGTGATAATTTCATGTCCCTTGCCATGACCAATCAGTTACCCCAATTTTGAAGTCCGTTGCCCTCCACAATCCTCTTAAAAATCCCAGCTCAGGGCGAGTGCAGTGATTCATGCCTGTAATCCCAGCATGTTGGGAAGCTCAGGCAGGTGAATCATCTGAGATTAGGAGTTCGAGACCAGCCTGATCAACATGGTGAAACCCTGTCTTTACTAAAAATTTGTAAATTAGCTGGGCATGGTAGCAGGTGCCTGTAATCCAAGCTACTTGGGAGGCTGAGGCAGGAGAATCACTTGAACCCAGGAGGTGGAGGCTGCAGTGAGCCGAGACTGCACCATTGCACTTCAGTCTGGGTGACAGAGTGAGACTCTGTCTCAAAAAAAAAAAGAAGTCCCAGCTCAGAACACCCTGAAGGTATGGATTTGAGGGTCTCCTCCCATCTCCTCACTCAGATCCCTAGAATCATTAAACTCTTTTTTTTTTTTGAGACAGAGTTGTTCTGTCACCCAGGCTGGAGTGGAGTGGTGCGATCTCTGCTTACTGCAACCTCCACCTCCCAGGTTCAAGTGGTTCTCCCACCTCAGCCTCCCAAGTAGCAGCGTAGCAGGGATTACAGGTGCACACCACCATGCCTGGCTAGTTTTTGTATTTCTAGTAGAGATGAGGTTTCACCTTGTTCATCAGGCTGGTCACGAACTCCTGACCTCAGGTGATCTACCCACCTCAGCCTCCCAAAATGCTGGGATTCCTAAACTATTTTTGTGCTGCAAACCCTGCTGGCTCAGTGTAATTGATCTGTTACTACACAGTGGGAATATGAATCTGTTGGTCCTATAACAAATTTTGGTGAGCCTGGCCTAGAGCCCCTTGTGAGCATTTGCCCATGGCTCAGCGTCCCTTTGTCCTTTGGAACAACCTGGAGACAAGCCCAAGCAGTGGCTTGGTTCCATTTAACAATGGGCTGTCTCCAGTGCCCTGCTTGTTAATGGGACAGTGGTGACCTTCAGTGCACATAAATAGCTTGCAGCAAAGAAATAGTTTCTGGTATTGAAAAACATCTTTGGTAAGTTTTCTCTGTGCAACCAGCACCTCTTTTCCCTTTCGAAGTTTGCTGGCCTCCTCAGAGGTCTTTTGACCTTTTATGAGGTTTCATTGACCCTCCCAACAGGAAGGGCCTTGTTTGAGGAGATTCACCCCAAATTGGAAGGAGAATAAAGGGCACTGCTCGGGAGAAATGCTCTTGATTTCTGAAAGTTGGAACTTGGTTTTGGAGGGCCTTTTGTTTGTCTTTGTCTAGTTCTGTATGTTTATGTTTATGAAAGGGATTTCAGAAGGAATTTCTAGCAGGTGACTTAACTCAGGTGACCATCCACTTTCCCATTTTGCCCAGAGACCACCATGGCAAGATCTACTCATTTTTTTCCACCTTGGGTGAAGCAAGGGCTCCGGGGGCGAACAGAGGCAAGTTTTAGTCTTGCCAGGTCAAACTTAGGCACTGAGTGATGTGACTAGTGTCTATGTTTTGTTGTTTGTGCATTGTCTTGGCTGGGATGGGAAACGCTGATTTCAACATGTGATTCCAAGCAGTCCGTTGGGCTGCATCTTGCAAAACTGGGAAGCCAAGCTACATCCTCACCACATCAGTGCAATGGGTAACTTTCCCATTAAAGGCAGGAATCCTATGAAAAACTATGTGAACAGTCAAAGGCATGCCAAGTTGTCTAGAACTCCAGCTGGTTACTTTTTTTTTTTTAATTTTGCTTATCACCTTCTACTTTGGTAGAAACATCTGGTTACATATTATGACTCATTCTTGTGCACCTTTTTAAATTGATGGGCAAATTACGGCAAGGATAATTCAGAGCTCACAGCTGCAACTATGAGTTAAAATGTATGTTAAATATAGAGTCTTTTAACGCTATCTTTTCTTTTCTGACTGTTTTGAATCTGCTGTTATTAAGCTACTGGTATTAAGATAAGACTCACGGTTTATGGTATTACTAATTCAAACTTCTGTGAGATTTTGTTTTTCTTATACAATTCAGCCAGTTCTACCTCAAATGTAAACACTGAAAACTCATTTGAAACTGAAAAAAAGGAGGGGATAAAAAAGATTTTTTAAAAGTCAAACTGCCACAGACACTGCTTTACCCAAGATTTTGGTTCACAGACTTCACTGGATTACCAACGGAGGCAAAGTTAGCTGTTTACTATCTTTTATAAGCTGGTGAGTTTGTATTGCTATCTCATGGCTAGAAATTCCAAGGTAAAAGCTATAGGATCTTTGTATGTATGTGTATATATATATGTTCAGATGTGTTTGTGTGTATGAACATGCATTATATGTTGTGTCTACATGGTACCAAATTGGTTTATAAATAAAACAGCACTCATAAATTAAGTAAATAAATCTATATGCTTTTCAGTGTCATGTAACTCAAATAAGTCTTTAATAAATAAGCTGGCTTTAAAATTATTTGTAGGAGCCCGGGTGCAGTGGCTCACACCTGTAACCCCAGCACTTTGCAAGGCCGAGGCAGACAGATCACCCGAAGTCAGGAGTTCGAGACCAGCCTGGCCAACATGGTGAAACCCCGTCTCTACTAAAAATAGAAAAATTAGCTGGGAGAGGTAGCACAGGCCTGTAATCCTAGGTACTCAGGAGGCTAAGGCAGGAGAATCGCCTTAACCCGGGAGGCGGAGGTTGCAGTGAGCAGAGATCATGCCACTGCACTCCAGCCTGGATGACAAAGCGAGACTCTATCTCAAAAAAAATAAACAAAATAAAATAATTTGTAGGGATGGGCGCAGTGGCTCACTCCTGTAATCCTTTGGGACGCCAAGGTGGGCAGATCACCTGAGGTCTGGAGTTCAAGATCAGCCTGGCCAACATGACAAAACTCTGTCTCTACTAAAAATACAAAATTAGCTGGGCATGGTGGCATGCACCTGTAATCTCAGCTACTCGGGAGACTGAGGCAGGGGAATAACTTGAACACAGGAGGCGGAGGTTGCAGTGAGCCAAGATCACACATTTGCATTCCAGCCTGGGCAACAAGAGTGAAACTCTGTCTCAAACATACATACATACTTCATACATACATACATACATACACACACATATAATTTGTAAAATAAAAAAATGTATTTGGAATTGTCAGCAAACATTTTTGTCTGAGCTTATTGGTCAAATGGTTTTATATTTGTCTCTGCTAGATATATAAAGGTGTCAGGGTTTGGCACAAAAGTTACAAGACTATAAACCCAGCGAAAACCGGAATGATCTTTGTGTGATTTTTGATAAGTAAGACTAATTTAATATTGTTGATTCAATGAAAACAGCTGAATCTTCTGAGTTATTGATAAAATTACCCATGTATTTAAGTTTTTTACTTAGATGAAAATCTAATATTCACAGGCTATAAAAATGATTAATAAGAAAACAACTTGAAAGGATGACTGGCTTTGTCTAATGTCTCAGTTTTCATAAGTAATCTAGGCAAACTATTCAAAATGAATAAACAGTAAATGTAATTAGAATGTAATTAAGATATTTGTCTATAGGTAAACTTTCTATGTAATTTTTTTTTTTTTTTTTTTTTTTTTTTTTTGAGGCAGAGTTGCCCAGGCTGGAGAGTAATGGCATGATCTTGGCTTACCACAACCTCCGCCTTCAGGTTCAAGTGATTCTCCAGCCACAGCCTCCCAAGTAGCTGGGACTACAGGTATGTGCCACCATGCCCAGCTAATTTTATATTTTTAGTAGAGACAGGGTTTCACTATGTTGGCCAGGCTGGTCTCAAACTCTTGACCTCGTGATCCTCTGGCCTCACCTCCCAAAGTGCTGAGATTACAGGCGTGAGCCACCACGTCCAGCCAACTTTCCATGTAACTTAAAATTCCAACATTATTTTGGATGCTTGTTAGGTGTCTGTATCATTTCCAATTAAGAAACGGTTATGATATGGGGAAACATGTTTCTAAGAATTGTGGAGTGATTCTCATTTATAAATTATTGACACCTGACAGACAATTCAGTGTTTCTTGCTTCCTAGGTTTTTATTAAAATTTAAGGTTGCTAAGAATTGTAGTTAATATAATTATGTATATAGAATGTGCCAAAGAAAATGTGTTCTTATTGAGAAAAAGAATAATTTTGAGGCCAGGCAGGGTGGCTCAGCCCTGTAATTCCAGCACTTTGGGAGGTTGAGGTGGGTGGATCACTTGGAGGTCAGCAGTTCGAGACTAGCCTGGCCAACATGGAAAAATCCCATCTCTACTAAAAATCCAAAAATTAGCCAGGATGGTGGCATGTACCTGTAATCCCAGCTACTAGGGAGGCTGAGGCAGGAGAATCACTTGAACCTGGGAGGCGGAGGTTGCAGTGAGCCCAGATCGCGCCACTGCACTCCAGCCTAGGTGACAGAGACAAGGTGAGACTCCGTCTCAAAAAAAAAAAAAAAAGAATAGAATAGAATAATTTTGTCTCATTTGAAAGTTATCTAGGGGTTGATTCAAATTGTAAACTTGGAAAGATTACTTACGAAACCAAGTAGAAAAAACCCAGTAAGCAGTGGAGAGGGATGTGAAGAAAGTTATAGATATAAAGATATATTTTTGGTAAGGAAGGTGACAAAGAAAAGAGAAAAATTTTGTATGAGAAAAAATCTTGTGTAGTAATATTTTGTCCTAAAGTAAAATGATTATTTAAGAATAGGGAAACATAGAACAAATCAGAAAATCCAAGAATATTGTATATGGGCCTTGTAAATCATGATAATATTCATAAAAGTAAATTTATGAAAATAATTTTCTGGCCAGGAGTGGTGGCTGATGCCTGAAATCCCAGCACTTTGGGAGGCTCAGGTGGGCAGATCACCTGAGATCAGGAGTTCAAGACCAGCCTGGACAACATGGTGAAACCCTGTCTCTGCTAAAAATACAAAAAATTAGCCTGGCGTCGTGGCTCAAAGAATCACTTGAACCCGGGAAGCAGATGTAGCAGTGAGCCAAGATCGCGCCACTGCACTCTAGCCTAGGCAACAGAATGAGATTTTGTCTCAAAAAAAAAATATAAATAATTTTCTATAAGATTAAGCTGGCTAAAATGGAAAGAAAATTATTTATAATGCCTTATAATTTTGGTCCCCTGGCCAGGTGCAATGATTGATGCCTGTAATCCCAGCACTTTGGGAGGCTAAGGCAGGTAGATCACTTGAGGCCAGCAGTTCGAGACGAGCCTGGCCAACATGGTGAAACCCTGTCTCCACTAAAACTACAAAAAAATGAGCTGGGCATGGTGGCATCTTCCTGTAGTCTCAGCTCTTTGGGAGGCTGAGGCATGAGAATTGTTTGAACCCAGGAGGCAGAGGTTGCAGTGAGATCACGCCACTGCACTCCAGCCTGGGCGACAAGTAAGACTCTGTCTCATTAAATAAATAAATTTTCGTCCCCTATATTAAAACAAGGTTTTCCTAAGGCATTGACTTGCTCTTAATAAAATTATAAAGGTTTTAATTTTTAATTTTATAACTGTTCCTTTTTGAAAACTTCTCAGAATTATATCTCAGAATTTCAACTTTTGCTGAGTCTCACCGTTTTTAGCTTTTTCTCCCTTCGAGAAGGCATGAGATGATAACTCTTTCCTTCAACTTTTTTGTGAACTCCTATTACTTTTCTCCTCTGGTTCTAATTGCTGTTGTAACCTGATGCTAAAATGTTAAGTTTAAAAGTCTAGAAAAGCAATGCTTCCTCCAGTATAACTTGATTCTGTACTCTTGGCTTTCCTTGATATGTCTGAATTGTTCCATGTAACCAGGAAATTTCTCATGCTGTTACTAAGAGTCAATGAGATATTATATGACATGTGTGTAATATAATGTTCACCTATGACCCTGGACACACTCTTCCTATGTCTAAACAATTCGATCGAATACTCTCTTTTTTTTTTTTTTTTTTTTTTGAGTTGGAGTTTTGCTCTTGCTGCCCAGGCTGGAGTGCAGTGGCATGATCTCGGCTCACTACAAGCTGCCTCCCAGGTTGAAGCGATTATCCTGCCTCAGGCTCCCAAGTAGCTAGGATTACAGGCATGCACCACCATGCCCAGCTAATTTTGTAGTTTTAGTAGAGATGGGGTTTCACCAAGTTGGACAGGCTGGTTTCGAACTCCTGACCTCAAGTGATCCACCCGCCTCGGCCTCCCAAAGTGCTGGGATTACAGGCATGAACCATCACGCCTGGCCAAACATAAAGTCCTATAGCCTTCAGCTTCTGAATTTCCCCAAGAGTTAAGACTGGCTCTACTAAGGATTTGAACCAGCAGCCTTGCAGTTGCAAGCCCTATACCTTAGCTACTGTGCTAACAGGCCACTTTTGAATACTCTCTTAATCAAGATTGACTTTCAGGTTATGTAAATGGGCTCCCATAAGGAGAACCAATGATGCTGCAGAAGATTTTCTTTGCCTGTTGGTGACTAATCTAAGAAACAAAGATTTTACATTTATCAAGATAATTCCTATGTTGTCTTTATTAGGGTTTTGATAACTTTGGAAAACTGAGCTTAAAAAGAAAGTTTTTACCTCCATGTAACTTTCATGTTTGTTTTGCTTGTTTGTTTGTTTGTTTGTTTGTTTTGAGACTGAATCTTGCTCTGTTGCCCAGGCTGGAGTGCATTGCCCAGGCTGGAGTGCAGTGGTGTGATCTCGGCTCACTGAACCTCCGCCTCCCAGGTTCAAGTTATTCTCTTGCCTCAACCTCCCAGGTAGCTGGGATTACAGGCACGTGCCACCATGCCTGGCTAATTTTTGTATTTTTAGTAGAGTCGGGATTTCTCCATGTTGGCCAGGCTGTTCTCGAACTCCTGACCTCAGGTGATCCGTCTGCCTTGGCCTCCCAAAGTGCTGGGATTACAGGTGTGAGCCACGGTGCCCAGCCAGCATCCATGTAACTTTCTATATTGCCTTCAAAGTCTTTGCTTAAATGAATAATAATTATTTTACAATGACCTGTGATTCTGTTTTGACCAAAACTTTCGAGCCTTTTAATATCTTTGATAATCTTTCTAATCCCCACAAGGTTGTAGAATCTTTTTACAGCTTCCAGTCAAACTAAAGGCACTCCAAGGTCACCACCCTCAGCCTGATAATCACATATAGTGGAAGAGACATCAGTTAAAGGACTTTCTTTGGCCCCCCGTAAAAGGGTCCTTATCAGGCGCTATTACCTAATCTTTGTGCTGAGTTGCAGGGTTTTGACTCCTGGGTACACATATCTCATCTGAAAAAGGAACTGACTCCTGCTAAATCCTGAATATTGATACCAGTATCTGATACCAAACTTAAGTTAACTAAAGCCTTGTCTTCACACCCAGGAGAAGGTGACAATCAAAATGAAAGCTTTCATGAGACATAGGGCCAGGAATTAAAACTGTTCAATCCCTTTAGGCCCAGGAGCAATCACAGAAGAGGTGGGCATGTGAGATCTAAGGGCTGGTTTTGAGGGATAAAATTAGTTCAGACCCTCCAAATCAAGGATGGGCACACAGATGCCTAAACAGCTAATGGCTCAATACATACAACTTATAGATAAGTCCATTCTGGGTTTTTTTTGTTGTTGTTGTTGTTGTTGTTGTTTTGACAGAGTTGCGCTGTGTTGCCTAGGCCGAAGTGCAATGGCATGATCTCGGCTCACTGCAACCTCTGCCTCCCGGGTTCAAACGATTCTCCTGCCTCAGCCTCCTGAGTAGCTGGGATTACAGACGTACACCACCATGCCCGGCTAAATTTTTTTTGTACTTTTAGTAGAGATGAGGTTTCTCCATGTTGGCCAGGCTGGTCTCAAACTCCTGACATCAGGTGATCCGTCTGCCTCCACCTCCCAAAATGCTAGGATTACAGACATGAGCCACTGCACCTGGCTGATAAGTCCATTCTGTAACCTTACTTTTTGGCTTTTGGTTTTTGACGCTTATATCGCTCAAAAGGTTTTTAAGGATTCATGAGTGCCTTCCGACTTCCATCCCATCTGGACTAGAATGTTTAAGTGGCTATAAGCCTTTTGGTTCTAAGTCCCTTGGCCGTAGGGGTCCCATCAATGGACTGAACGGACCTGCGGAAGGTAGCCATACTACCCCAGAAATGATATAAAACAAAACTGTAGCCATAGATACTGTGTGTCTCTGGCAAATTTTGACCAAAAAGGCAGGGAATGTAAACTAAAAAACAAAATCCTAAGCCCCCCTCCACTGACTGAATGGGCCCCCTTGTGGCCAAGGGGACACAGTCCACCCCAAAACCCTTAAAACTGAGTTCCTGGCCAGGTGCAGTGGCTCACGCCTGTAATCCCAACATTTTGGGAGGCCAAGGCGGGCGGATCACCTGAGGTCAGGAGTTTGAGAGTAGCCTGACGAACACGGAGACATTCCGTCTCTACTAAAAATACAAAATTAGCCAGGAGTGGTGGTTCACAGCAACCTCCACCTCCTGGGTTCAAGCAATTCTCCAGCCTCAGGCTCCTGAGTAGCTGGGATTATAGGTGCCTGCCACTACACCCAGCTAATTTTTTTTTTTTTTTTTTTTTTTTTTTTGTATTTTTAGTACAGACAGGGTTTCACCATGTTGGCCAGGCTGTTCTTGAACTCCTGGCCTCAGGTGATCTGTCCGCCTTGACCTCTCAAAGTGCTGAAATTACAGGCGTGAGCCACTGCGCTTGGCCAGTCTGGTTAACAATTAAATGTGCCCCATGCTAAGTCAGTGGACAGGAGCACTAATGTGTTCATGCTGTACCCCTGAAATTCCCAACCAGGAACTCATGAATACTTACAGGCTACTGCCAGGCAGTTTCATTCCTCCATTCCTATTACCTGGCCTGTGCTGCCCCTTGCTAGCCAGAAGAAGCTAGAGTGATCTTCAGCCAATTCCCACTATATTTGTTCTCACCTCTGGATTGAGGTATGATCAAGCCCAGGGCAGACTCAAACTGTCCTTATAAACTTTATAAAATTAATCATGTAAGAAGGAGAAGGGGAAATGAAAATAAACCACTACTGTAGCATTCAACAGTAATCAGTAGGCACCTTGCTCTGGCCCCTTTCCACATTATTTGTTGCCTATTGTCCTTGAATCAAGTAGATCCTGTTATAAGATCATAGTTTCCTTCACCTGCTCTGTAGATAACAACTTCAACATTATGAAATATTAAGTTTTCCCTTTGCGGTATCCGTTCATGTCCTAGATGCCAGTGGAACTACTGGTATCTGCTGATCTGAAGGACCCCATGGGGAGCTGACTCATCAAAAAATGAAGTTTCTTTCTTTTCCTTTTTTTTTTTTTGAGATGGAGTTTTGCTCTATCACCCAGGCTGGAGTGCAGTGGCATGATCTTGGCTCACTGCAACCTCCACCTCCCAGGTTCAAGCAATTCTCCTGCTTCAGCCTCCCGAGTGGCTGGGATTATAGGCATGTGCCACCATGCCCAGTTGATTTTTTATATTTTTGGTAGAGACAGGGTTTCACCATGTTGGCCAGGCTGGTCTCAAATTCCTGACCTCAAGTGATCTGTCTGCCTCAGCCTCCCAAAGTGCTGGGATTATAGGTGTGAGACACTGCGCCCTACCAAAGAATGCAGTTTCTATATCGTAATGATTTCATTCCCCTTGCCCTGACCAATCGATTACCCCAATTTTTTTTTCTTTTGAGATGAAGTCTCACTCTCTTGCCTAGGCTGGAGTGCAGTGGCACAATCTCAGCTCACTGCAACCTCTGCCTCTTGGGTTCAGAGGATTCTCCTGCCTCAGCCTCCTGAGTATCTGGGATTACAGGAATGTGTCACCACATCCAGCTAATTTTTGTATTTTTAATAGAGATGGAGTTTCACCATGTTGGCCTGGAGGGTCTTGAACTCCTGACCTCAAGTGATATGCCCACTTCGGCCTCCCAAAGTGCTGAGATTACAGGCATAAGCCACCATTCCCAGCCTATGACTCCAATTTTTAAGACTTTCACTTTCCATGACCCTTCAAAACCCCAGCCAAGAACTCCTTGGGGAGGGGGGTGAATTTGAGAGTCTCCCCCACATCTCCTCCCTCAGAGCCTGGTAATCATTAAACTCTTTCTGTGCTGCAAATCCTGCTGTCTCAGTGTAATTGGTCTGTTACTGCATAGTGGGCATATGAACCTGTTGTTCTTATAACACTTCCACAAACTTCCCCTCTCCACAGGCACAAACACATAAACCCATTCATATAATGATTCGTGCATATTTCAGGCTTTACCGAAGATTGAAAGATCTAGGGGAGAGGAGGTCAGCGTGGTTTGCCTCACTTGAAACAAACAAGTTTGACACTAAACATGTGGCCTGTCTATTCAAAATGTCTTCTGGCCACCCCACCCCAGAGGAGTCTCCACTGGCCCTTCATTCCACAGGGTCCTATACGCCATCTCCCAGCTTTTCCTACTGCCCCCTTTTTCTTCTTGTCTCACTCAGAGCAGTTTGCTCAGCATCTTTTGCTGCCTTGGTTCCTGTTCTCTGGACCTCACATTCAACCCAGGCAGATTCTCAAGGCATTTCTACCAAAGTGTCTTCCAGTATCAAACTCACGGTGCCAGCTGTTTGATCAAATTTCGTTTTTACTTCATTACACTTGGGAAGAGGGAATTCCAGTATTAGTTCTACTATAGGGATAAACAGAGGGCCCTGCGGAGGGACCCGTAAGCCAATCTTGGAGGAGGTATCAAGTAGAAGGTTTTCCAGAGGAAAAGACATCTGAAGGAGGAACAGGAGTTACCCAGGACAAGAAGAGAGATGGCACAACCCACAGCAGCTTAGGAAATTTTAGAATGTTAGAGTAGAACGTGCACATAAGGAATCAGGCTAGAGAGCAACGAGGCAGGCTGCAAGTGGAGTGCATCAGCGAAGGGACTGTCACTGCATTTAGAAAGCAATGAGGAAACGGTAAAGGATTTTGAAGGGAAACACAAGCAGATTTGCACTTTTTTTCTTTTTTTTTTCTTTTTTTGAGATGGAGTCTTGCTCTGTTGCTGGCACAATCTCACAACAACCTCCACCTCCCAGGTTCCAGGGATTCTCCTGCCTCAGCCTCCTGAGGAACTGGGATTATAGGCGCACGCCACCACTCCCCACTAATTTTGTATTTTCAATAGAGACAGGGTTTCACCACGTTGGCCAGGCTGATCTCGAACTCCTGATCTCAAGTGATCCACCCGCCTCAGCCTCCCAAAGCGCTGGGGTTACAGGTGTGAGCCATCACGCCCAGCCTACACTTTTTTCTTTCCAAAAATCACTGCAAGAACTCCCTTGAGGACAGAGAGGTTGGAAGAGGGGAGAGAACCCGGAGGCAGAATGCTGTGGACTGGGGAGGGGAGATGCAGTTCCAGAGTGCTGACTAGAGATGGAGAGGAGGGGAAATTAGGGAGCTATATCAGAGGTAGACTGGATACCACCTAGTGATTGATTGGCAGAGGCGGGGCGGGTGAGCCAAGAGGATACAGGATCGCAGTGAGGATTCAAAGGTCAAGATTGCAGCAGGTTTCACTGTTGGATGGTGTGGCCTTCTGCTGGGAGGTGGGGCATTTGGGCACAGCTGATGGATTGATTCCACCTGGTCCTCCTAGGCTGCCCTGTGGTGACTTGACGGGCTCCTAACCTGCAGGATATTTGCTTCTCCCCATCCTTGTTGGCTGCAGTGGAGGACCCCCACTCCCTGAGCTCTGCCCAGCTGCAGCTGGAAAATGTTTGAACACTTCTGCTCCCAGCTGATGGCTGGTGACTTGCGGCCTCCCACAGAGAGAAGAGATTGAAGCAGCTGGCACTGCAGCCAGAGACGGACGCAGCTGAGCAGAGAGAAGAGGGCACAGAAGGCACCGTGAGGAACTCAAAGCTGCTCAGTGGTTGTGCGACTGCAGGCAATTGAGTTACCTTCTCAGTCTTAGATTTGCTATCTACACTTTGACGACGGGGGAGAATACTTACTTCAGACATATGTTTTAAAGATTTCACATAAAGCATGTGGAAGTGATTCCTGAAGTGTAAAATTCTTTAAGGGAGTGAAAGGAACAAATATTTGTGGCTAGATGAATTGAGATTCTCAATCTTACCCCCAGCTCCTCTCAGGGAAGATCTGGGAATCATAGAGCTGATATATAGGAAAGTTTAGTTCATCTTGATGGACTCAGAGTCCCTTCGAAGTGAAAACAGGCTCTGAGAGTAGGAGCACGTACTGTTAGCACAATAACGTCAAGGTCAATATTTCACAACATTGAGAGTTAAAGTCATTTTAACTGGAGAAATTTCATGTTACACCGGATCACAGATCCTCATAAGAAAATAATTCTTGTACAGACATTTGTCTATGATTAATCAGGAAGAAAGAGGGCATAGTCATTACCGCCAGAGAGAAACCAAACTGAAGTCTGCTTTTTACCTTCCCCCATTCCCTTCATAAACAAAGAGGCCCAGGGGAAGAATCGCACAAGATGAGCACCTTCTCATTCAGATAGTGAGTGATGAGGCCAGGAGTCAAGGCTACATCCATGTGTGCATGGAGCACAAGCCCTTCCTGAGATACCAGAAGGTGAGATCGCAGGGATCTCAGCCCGTTCAACCCCTGGTTCCCTTCCCCTACCAAGCTTTCTACCTCCTCCAGACATACATAAGCTGCCACCATCACCATCACCACACACAGCACCCAAGTTCCAACCCAATAGCTGAATTGACCTTCCCTCCAGAAATGTGACAATACCAAACACCTTCCCAGGCCTGCCTGATGCTGGCTTAGGAGACGGGAGACCCTGCCCCTGCTGGTGGATCTCCCAGTGAGGTGAGGAGACAGCCCTAGAGGCATGTAACACTGACCCCTCCACAAAGACTCAACAGCACTCCCCACTCCATTTTGGAAAGTAGGTACCTGGGAAAAAGGAACTCACCCAGGGATTTCTTCATGCCTGAAGAGCCCTGTGGGAGAAGGGTGTGCCAGAAGCATAGTGGGGAAGGGAGCAAAAAGAGGTTCCCTGTACCCTGATTAGCTCCACTTCACTAGGGGCCTTGAGCTGCTCTTCCCCCAGCCTGGCTGCCTGCTGTCTTGGGAGTGTCTGAGAATCAGCCACTGGAGACGGTGAGTGTGGCTGGAGGAAGGCGGGAGGGTGACCGCTGGTAACCTCAGCTGCACATGATGGTGGCCAGCTGCCAGCTGGCTCCTCCCAAAGCCTCCCAGCTGGCAACGGCTTTGAAGTCAGACAAGCCACAGCTCCTAGGCCGTCCCAACGGGATGTAAGTCCAGGACCCTATACACAAAGCACCCATCCAATGACAAGCTAAGTCCAGGCAGGTCCTCCTAAAGCCCCCTGGGTCTCAGACCAGTGGATGCAACTAGACCAGAAAACACAGAACATGCAAAGCTTACTCACTGCCGGCTGAACACAAATGGAAGGACAGTTCACAAAGCCATTTCCCATCCATTATGTCATTTCATCTGCCCAGCAACCCAGAGGAGAGTTCTCCCGACCCTGACCCTGGGCACGCTGCTCAGCCTCTCTGTGCCTTAGTTACTGTCCTTGTGAAATGGGCAGCAATAAGAACACCTCTTCTGCTTTCCAGCTGTTTGTCAATTTCTAGCCGTGTGTCTTGGGCAACGCATTTAACTTAATTGTGCTTCAATTTTCTCACACATCAAATGGGGTTAAAAATAGAACCAACCTCATTGGATAGCTGGGAAATTAAATAAGTTAATTCACCTAGAGCCCTCAAAACAATGGCTGGCTGCATAGAAAGTGCTCTGTAAATGCTAGCAACTATTACTATTTCTGTGGCTATTATGAAGCAGGGGATTGTTATGAGGATCAACAAAATAAGAGCAGCTGGCATTTATTGCACATTGACCATGTTTCTGGCACTGGGTTTAGTCTTTTAGGGGAATTACCTTGAGCATAATGTTTAGTACACACTAACTGCTGCACGTAATTTGTAATTTGCAGAAAGCCCTCAACAAACAGCCACTATCATTATCTCCCTCATTCCACAAAGGAGCAAACAGCTCAGAGGCTTAATGATTTGCCCAAGGCTGCAAAGCTAATAAGTACGGAGAACTTAGACTTGAATCCAGGTCTTCTGAGAAACAGACTTCCGTGATCCTTCCATTCTCACCTTCTTCTTGTCCCACCTCCTCCAGCTTGGCACTCAGCATTTGCTCCGTAGCTAAAACTGGCTTCCCTTCATGAGACACATCTGCTGCTCAGTTGCAAGGTGCGCAGGCTTCTCTGCACAGGTGTTAAGAACTCCTGCAGGCCAGGCGTGGTGATTCATGCCTGTAATCCCAGCACTTTGGGAGGAGGTGAGCAGATCACCTGAGGTCAGGAGTTTGAGACCAGCCTGGCCAACATGACGAACCCCCACCTCTACTAAAAATACAAAAAATAGCCAGGTGTGGTGGCAGATGCCTGTAATCTCAGCTACTCTGGAGGCTCACTTGAAGGAGGCTCATTCAAGGAGAAAGCTTGAACCCGGGAAGCGATAGTTGTAGTGAGCCAAGATCGCACCATTGCACTCCAGCCTGGGTGACAGAGTGAGACTCCATCTCAAAAAAAAAAAAAACCCTCCTGCAATGGGAAGGACCACACTTGCCTCCAAATGGCCTTTTTCCTTTAGGAGCCAGGAACTAGGCTCCAGCAGGCACAGAGGGGTGCAAGGCAATGAGACGGGGTCATAGATGTTCCCAGGGAGCAGACCTGAGCAAACTGAATCCACAACCAGCAGCAGCCTGCTGAGAGGTGACAGATGCATGCCTGCATGTTACATATCAAAGGCAACGCTTTGCTGAAGACATGACTTATGGACTGTGGCAAGTCACTTCCCCTCTTTGGGCCAGTTTCTTCATGTGAAATGTTGAAAAAATAAGACTCATCCAGCAGAGCTGCTCTAAGGGCCAAATGAGAAAATGGATGTCAGAGCACAGGACCTGGCATCAGAAACACAAAGAGGAGGAGTGAGCACCCTGTATGAACTCCACAAGTGCCCACTGACCAGATGGAAGCCAACAGCCCGATGCGCCAAGGTGGCTCCCAGGAAAGTGAACACAAACACATCGGAGGAGAATATAAGGATGTGAGATCAAGATCATCACTGAAGAATAAAAGCATGTGTCCCACACAGGGGGCTCCAACCTGGAGAACGACATTCTCCCAGAAGCTCTGCAAAACCTCACTTACCATAGATGATGGAGAAGCTGTGTGGCAGAGGCACAAGATAGTAGCCATGGGGAGATGTGAGCCGTTAGGCAACAAGGAAGCAATGGAGCTGTCTTTGCATTTGAAGCTTGATATTCATATGAGCGGGTCTTTGCCAAGAAACAGGTGCACACTGAGAAGGACCAGCACGGTGGTACGCAAGAGCTGTCACGGATCATGGCCCACAAGAGCCAACTGTTGGGTTTTCAGAATGTTTGCAAACCAGTTATTAAATGTGACCATGATTAAAATTATACAAACTTAAAATTAAGTGAATATTAAAATCAGTGATGATAAACACTCAAAATTCATCCCTTCCTAATTATTATACTGTATTTTACTGCCATCTGTACTCTTAAGGTGATTTATATCTATTATATCTGTGCGATGGAAACACTCAGCTAGGTGTGGTGGCTCACAACCGTAATCCCAGAACTTTGGGAGGGCAAGGCGGGTAGATCACGAGGTCAGGAGTTTGAGACCAGCCTGGCCAACATAGTAAAACCTTGTCTTTACTAAAAATACAAAAAAAAAAAAAAATAGCTGGGTGTGGTGGCACATGCGTGTAGTCCCATGAGCTCCAGCCTGGGCAACTGAGTGAGACTCCGTTTCAAAAAAAAGGAAATGCTCAGTGCTATTACATTTTAACTTGAATCAGTCACAGAGTATTTACAGCACAGGAATGGGCAAACCTATAAATCATAATCCCTTCCCTTCCCTGCAGAGTCAGTTGTTAAACATTCATCACTGATGAAGAGCCTCTCCACTGCTCCGGTGCCTCCAAGAAAATGGGCTTTAATGAGACTTTGAGTCATGCTGTCTTGCATGCTTAGCTTGTGTTTTCCCCGTTAATTAAATTTCTGGCCACAACTTCATATTAACAGCCCTCACAAGGCATTTCATGAGGTCTAATGACCTCATTTAGGAATGTTGAAAGGCACATTTCTACAATGACCCAAACAATATGGGGGGCTTCATGAAGCATGCTGCTCTTCACAAAGGGCAAGGAAGTCACACAAGAGGAGACCAGTATCAACTTAAAGCCTTTTCTTGTCTTCCCCAACTTTCAAAACTTTCCTGTAGCATTCGGATCAACTAACAGTTATTTCATACTCATCACAGCCAAGGCACTGGGTCAAGAGAAGAAGGAAGATGCATAGTCTATTCTCAGGGAGCTTGAAATGAGTTGAGGTAAACACACTCTCTCACCATCACATTGAGGCCTACAATAAACTCCCTATTTTAAATTATAATTCCCCCAGCACTACTAATCCCCCCACTCTTTATTATTTTTGGAGACAGAATTTTGCTCTTATTGCCCAGGCTGGAGTGCAATGGCACGATCTCTGCTCGCTGCAATCTCTGCTTTCCAGGTTCAAATGCTTCTCCTGCTTCAGCCTCTGGAGTAGCTGGGATTACAGCCATACACCACCACACCTGACTAATTTTTGTGTTAGTAGAGATGGGGTTTCACCATTTTGGCCAGCCTGGTCTTGAACTTCTGACCTCAGGTGATCCACCTGCCTTGGGCTCCCAAAGGGCTGCGATTACAGGTGTGAGCCACTGCAACTGGCCAAAAACTGGTTCTTTGGGGACAAGGTATATCTTTTTTTTTTTTTTTGAGATAGAGTCTTGCTTTGTTATCCAGGCTGGAGTGCAGTGATGCGATCTTGGCTCACTGCAACCTCTGCCTTCCGGTTCAAGTGATTCTCCTGCCTCAGCCTCCCAAGTAGCTGGGATTACAGACATGTACCACCACATCTGGCTAATTTTGTATTTTTACTAGAGATAGGGTTTCACCATGTTGGCCAGGAGAGTCTCAAACTCCAGGCCTCAAGTGATCCACCCACCTCGGCCTCCCAAAGTGCTGGGATTACAGGTATCAGTCACTGAGCCCAGCCCTAATCCCCCCATTCTTATTTTTTTCATAACACTTGTCACTTTTTTTATTTTTTAATTTCCCTGTTTGTCTTCACCTGGGACTTTCTAACATACCATATAATTTGCTTTTTTTTAAATGATTTTTTTACTGTCGTTCTTCCCTCGCTTGAATATTAGATCCACGGGGCAAGGATTTTAGTGTGGTTCGTTCTCATGCCTGGAATAGTTCTGGCCCAGAGTAGGCCATCAGTAAATTTTTTATATATTTATATGTAACATACTAGAAAAAACACTGAATTAAATCCTAATTTCTGCTCTACCCCTTACTGTGTGACCCTGGGCAGGTCACTCTACCTCTCTGATCCTCCCATTCTCATATGGTAAACTACACAATTTGGACAAGGCTACAAACCAGACAATGAGCAACTCAAAATTCAATGTGTCTATTAGATACGATAATCATGGCCTGTCTGCCACATGCATAGTCACCTCCACTCTCCAGGAAACTATCTTCTGCAGCCCCCAGCTCCAGGCAGCCATGCTCTGAACTCCACGGTGCAGCCATCTGGTGTTCTCCAAACCCCCAACTCCTCCCTTCAGCTCTCTGTGATTAAAAACTATGTGGACACTTGACCCCAGGGCAGACAGAGGCTTCCAGTGCAGCCCAGGGAAAGACGTGCCATAATAGGGAAGCCTAGATCAACCCAATACTACTCTTCGGAATGTAAATTGGGGAACGTAGATAAAGTCAGGCACTTTACAGAAGCTTAGGCTGCAAGTTTGAGAGAGGCTGGAGAGGCCACAATTAGCAATTAAGTGAACCAAGTGAGAAGTCAGCAAATAGCAGGAGGCTGAAAAAAGACATAGTATACAAAGAGGAAGTCAGGTTTTAGCAAGAAGAGAAGTAGGCAGACACAGAGAAACCGACCTCAAGGACAATTTGTGTAACATCTCTTGGGGAGCACTTTAGGGAAAATCTGTTGCAGAGATCCTGGTGCTGGTCTACCCTCCACCTCCAGTGCCATGCAGTTTGGTCCTATTTTGCCTTCCCCTCTTAGATTTCCACAAGAATGCCTCTCTTTTGCCCACAGACCTATCTTAAGTCCCTATCCCTTGCAATGAAAAGAACCCACTTCAGAGATAGAGGGTAAGGCCCACAGACAGACTATGCTTGATTGACTGGTCTGTCCTAGGAACTCGTGGCAATGTCTCGTGTGATTGTTCATTCTCTTGTGCAGGAGTTGCAATGACCGACCCTGTTTCACACAGTGTCCTTACAAGATATGTACAAAGAATAGGATGGTTTGGAATGGAATGGGAGGAACAAGAGCAACAGTCCCACTCCTGCCAAGGTCCGCCACATCATCTTTGCTGCAGCTCTTTAAGATAGGTATTATGAGGCTGGGCGTGGTGGCTCACACCTGTAATCCCAGCACTTTGGGAGGCCGAGTGGATGGATCACTTGAGGTCAGGAGTTCGAGACCAACCTGGCCAACATGGTGAAACTCATCTCTACTAAAAATACAAAAAAAATTAGCTGGGCATAATGGTGCGATAATATTTCTTGTATTTCTTGATTTTTTTTTTTTTTTGGTCCTGCTGAGAACCCTGAGATTCCACTGCAATTCTCTTCTTGAAGTCCCAGTTTTGATCCCCAGCTCCAATATGGAATCAAAAATATGAGGAACACCTCAACAATACTGTTCCTTTTTCTCTAAGGGCCCAGCAAAGACTAAAAGCTATCAAGGAATTTGACTTGGTGAACCCTAACAGAGCCAAGAAGATCCCCAGAGACTTTAGAAAGTATAGGGACTTGCTGGGCACCTGTAAGCCCAGCATTTTGGTAGGCTGAAGTGGACGGATCATCTAGGTTATGAGTTCAAGACCAGCCTGGCCAACATGGTGAAACCCCATCTCTATTAAAAATGCAAAAAATTAGCTGGGTGTAGTGGCAGGCACCTGTAATCCCAGCTACTTGGGAGGTTGAGGCAGGAGAATCGCTTGAACCCAGGATTCAGAGGTTGCAGTGAGCCGAGATTGCGCCATTGCACTCCAACCTGGGCGACAGAGCAAAACTTCATCTCAAAAAAAAAAAAAAAGAAAGAAAAGAAAGTATAGGGACTTACTGCTCAGGAGCCATTTGAAGCCTAAACCTAACAGGGATGATTTAATGCTGAGACTGCATGACATGCAAAGTGGGTCAATCAAACAGAACGCTAAGTCTCAGTGAGCTGTCACCCACTCTGCACCAGATGAATAATTCTGCAACACTAAGATGATTGTGACCTCCTGACGCCATGCCTGCCCACATATCACTAGTAGAAGCCAGAATGAACCTTTGTGAAAAAATTAATTTGCATTGTCATTCTGGAGAGAAAATGTCTTGATCTCCAGTGATAACAGGAATATTACCAACTTCCAGCCCCGTCTCATTTTTCTTCACTTTGTCTTACTCAGCTACCTAATACTGAGTACACCGATGTCTTCACCTTCAGGAGCAGCCTGCTTCCCAAGCCAGTTCCCACTCCTAACAGGAGCAGAAGGCAGTATCAGTAGCCTTTTTTGTTCTCTCTTTCTTGATCTTAGGAGTTTAGGAACTGATCATACTCCCAGATCCAGTGTGATCACCTTTAAAACCAGTGGACTCCCAAGATCCCACCAACCAGATCGGAATGATTTAGGACTAATAATGCAGGCTCTGAAGTTAGACTTAGAGTCAAATTTGAACTCTGCCACTTAAACTTGCACAAGGCCAGTGCCTCAATTAGGTTAGGATGGTCAACAACGCTAAATAAGAAAATCAATTTCTCCGCTGGGCACGGTGGCTCACGCCTGAAATCCCAGCACTTTGGGAGGCTGAGGCAGATCACCTCAGGTCAGGAGTTCAAGACCAGCCTGGTCAACATGGCGAAACCCTGTCTCTAGTAAACACAAAAATTAGCTGGGTGTGGTGGCCCACGCATGTAATCTCAGCTACTTGGGAGGCTGAGGCAGGAGAATTGCTTGATCCCAGGAGATGGAGGCTGCAGTGAACCAAGATGGCACCACTGCACTCCAGCCTGGGCAACAGAGCAAGACTCCATCTTGAAATAAATAAATAAATAAAAATAAGAAAAAAGTGATTTCTCATCACAATATATGTCCAACATAGGTTAGTGGAAGGCAGCACTCCACGTTGTTACTCAAGAACCCAGGCTGACAAAAGTTCCATCTTAAAATGTCATCATCACAACAGATGGTGTTCAGGGATACTAAGACAGGGGAAAGATGGGGGAAGGGCCAAGTTTGAGTTTTTAATCATCTCATCCCAGAAATGACACAATGGCATTCCAGTTGTGATCCATGGGCTGGAACTAGTCACGTAGCCCTGCCAACCTGCAAGAGCCTAAGAATCATCACCTTCCTTTTTACCAGAAAGTGGAGGAGAACTGGATGTGAGTAAATAATTTTACTACAGCCAGGCACACAGCATACGATACTGCTGTGTAGTTACTTTGTTCCTTCAAGGGTCTTGCAGGTCCAATAGACCAAGGATTCATTAAGCTAAGGAAAGGCCCTATTGTTTGTATAACAACTCATCAGAAGACTCTATCCCTCATGTCACTCTCAACCTCGATGCCACTCCACAATGAACAGGCTCAGTTCACCAGCGTGGGCTTATGCCCTGGGCTTTTCTTCCTAGTCAGTCTTGCCCTATTGACCTACTTGATTTTTTGGCCTCCCCTTCTAAGCTTGAGCCTTATCCCAATGAGAAACTTTGTAGGACTGGAAGCTTCATATTTTGTTCAGCTCTTGCCAGTTCTTATGAGCAGTCAATGTTTTAGCAGTGAAGCCATCTTGGATCCTCAAAACTTCTTGGAGACCAAAGGGCTAAACAATCCCCAGTCACAGGCCGGGCACAGTGGTTCATACCTGTAATCCCAGCAGTTTGGGAGACCAAGGCGGGCAGATCACAAGGTCAGGAGTTTGAGATCAGCCTAGTCAACAAGATGAAACCCTGTCTCTACTAAAAATACAAAAATTAGCTGGGTGTGGTGGCAGGAACCTGCAATTCAAGCTACTTGGGAGGCTGAGGCAGGAGAATTGCTTGAACTCGAGAGCAGTTCAGTAAGCTGAGATCATGCCATTGCACTCAAGCCTGGGTGACAGGTTGAGACTCTATTTCAAGAAAAAAAAAAAATCCCCAGTCACAATGAATTTGCTGCCAAAGACAGTCACTCACCCTGCCTAAGGAAGTAACTGGATATTTTAAAAAGGGTTATATACAAAGATGTTTATTAAAACATTATTTGTAATGGCAAAATATCGGGAATAACCTAAATGTCCACCAAAGGGGAGTGTTTATAAATATAAATCATCCACATGATGAATGTGTAAGTTATGCCTGCCAAGTTCATCAGGGTAAACAGAAGAGACAAAACCAGATTACTTATTAGGATGGAGTTGATTTCCTAAGCCAGGGGTTCACCGTGGGACCTGCTTTCATTTTGTTTGCACTGTACCTCTACCTTCCCAGATTCTATTGGCTCATTTTGGGGCCATTCTATAGGAATGCTCACACCGGGCAGACAGGGCCCAGCTCATATTAGTTGGGTAGCCTTTGCCACTGCATTGGTCCCCAATCCAATCGTCTATTATTAGGGGAGTGGCTAGCTCTCCTTGCAAGTAGAGAAGGTTGTTTTGGCCTCTAATGAATTCTCCTTCAGTCAGTCTAATACGGTGAAATATTACATACCCTTTAAAAATGGTATTTACCAAGTTTTTAATGACCTGGAAAAGTATGCAGGAAATATTGTTAGGTTTTTAAAATTTATAAAATTGTATCTATACTCTGATATATGCTGCAATATAATTTAACCTTAAAGGCCAGATTCAGTGGCTCACGCCTGTAATCCTAGCTCTTTGGGAGGCTAAGATGGTTGGATCACCTGAGGTCAGGAGTTCAAGTCCAGCCAGCCTGGCCAAAATGACGAAACCCCGTCTCTACTAAAAATACAAAAGTTAGCTGGGCGTGTGGCAGGAACCTATAATCCCAGCTACTTGGGAGGCTGAGACATGAGAATTGCTTGAACCCGGTGGGCGGAGGTTGCAGTGAGCCGAGATTGCGCCACTTCACTCCAGCTTGGGCAAAAGAGCGAAACTCTGTCTCAAAAAAAAAATTTTTTTTAATAAATAAAAATAAATGAACCTTGAACACATACTAAGTGAAATAAGCCAAACCAAAAAAAGGCCAATATTGTATGACTCCACTTATATGAGGTGCCTGGAGTGGTCAAATCCCAATGACAGAAAATAGAAGGGTGTTTGCCAGGGGCTGGAGGGAGAAGGAAATTGGGTTTAATGTTTAATGGGTATGGAGTTTCAGTTTTGCAAGATGAAAAAAGTTGTGGAGATGGATGGATGGTGGTGACGATTGCACAATGATGTGAATGTACTTAATACTATGAACTGTACACTTAAAATAGCGAAAATGGTAAACTTTATGTTATGTGTATTTTACCATAATTTAAAGAATTGAATCTATAGTTTCATCACAAATGGGTGAGTTTTGTTTTGTTTTTTACAAATGTGTGAGTATGTGTGACATTAGCAAGCTTATACTTCTGAATCCTTCATTGCACAGGCTTCTTCTGAGGGGGACCCAGCAATGTGTCCATGCTGTCAGATATTACTATAAAATTTGCCAAAATAAAATATTTTAGCCTCTAAGAGTGAAGATTGCCATCTCCTTCCACTCCCACATTACCTCCTTCACACTTCTCCTCCTGCTAGGTAACTTGGAGTGGCCTAGTTACCTGGCAGGCATTTTGTATTTGTTTTCTGAAAGAAAGCTCTCTAAATTGTGTAGGCTTCACTATCCTGGCCACTGAGATAGACATTAAAACTTTAAACAATAAAAAGGAAAAAAATCCAGGCCAGGTGTGGTGGCTTATGCCTGTAATCCCAGCAATTTGAGGTCAGGAGTTCGAGACCAGCCTGACCAACACAGAAAGTGAGAAGAGGGAGCATGTTATCACATTTGCAAACTTAGATATGTTTTTTAAATCTGGAAGGATTTAAAAACAATAAATTCACTGTGATATCTTTTTTTTATTTTATTTTAATGGAGACGGAGTCTCGCTCTGTCACCTGGGCTGGAGTGCAGTGGCAGGATCTTGGCTCACTGCAACCTCTGCCTCCCAGGGTCAAGCAATTCTCCTACCTCAGCCTCCCAAGTAGCTAGGACTACAGGCTCACATCACCACACCTGTCTACTTTTTTGTTTTTTACAAGACATCGGGTCTCACCACATTGTCCAGGCTGCCCTCGAACTCCTGAGCTCAGGCAATCCGCCCGCCTCGGCCTCCCAAAGTGCTAGGATTACAGGCCTGAGCCACCGTGCCCGGCTGATTGTAATATCTTTAAATTGTGGGATTATGGATAATTTGTAAGTACTTCTCTATAACTTTTTATATTTTATAATGTTATAATGAGCATACATTGCTTTTATAATCAAAAGATTAAGTTAATATTCCAAAAAATTATTAAACAAAAATCCCCAAGAGCACACCAGGTTGAAATCCAGTGAGAATCACATGAGAGACATTTCAACAGGGTCAAAAATCTGGGTAATCCTTAGCTAATCTAAGTTTGTTTTTTGACCTGAACTCTACTCAGAAAGAGCTGAAATCTGACAAGCCCAATATTTTCCTGGCCTGCTCAGCCACATGACCCATAATTTCATTTGTCCAGGCACTCTCTGCTCTCCTGGGAATTCCTGTGCCTTCTACAACTGCTGTGTACTTTCTTTCCCCCTCCATTTGGTCAAAGGTTCTCTACTCTTTTTTATTTTTATTTTTTGGGTTGAAGTTTCACTCTTACTGCCCAGGCTGGAGTGCAGTGGCTCAATCCTGGCTCACTGGGACCTCTGCCTCCTGGGTTCAAGCGATTCTCCTGCCTCAGGCTTCCAACAAGCTGGGGTTACAGGTACCTGCCACCATGCCCAGCTAATTTTTTGTAGTTTTAGTAGAGACAGGGTTTCATCATGTTGGCCAGGCTGGTCTCGAACTCCTGACCTCAGATGGTCCACCACCCTCAACCTCTCAAAGTGTTGGGATTACAGCATAAGCCACTGCATCCAGCCAAAGGTTCTCTTTTCAAAGGCCATAGACATTGGTTCTGCAGAGAAGTAAGTCAGATCTGGATTAGGCTTTGCTACCTAGCTGAGCTAGGATGAGGTATTAAAGTTTTGTCTATTTAAGGGAGGTAATCCTATCTATGAGGGAAGAAGGGATTCTCTGCTATTCTGCTCAATTACCTCTTACTCTCCCCAGGGGACTAAAAACTAATCTGCATTGTATACAGTGACTGGGTCTTTTTGTTAGTGGTGAGGACTCCCGGTCCTCCACTGACCATTCACAGAGGAGACTTGGCCCACCTTCTATGTTATTGTCATGATGTCCGTCCTTTGTCCACAAGGAAATTTCTTGTGAGGGATGTATGTAGCTTTTTTTATCTTAGAAATAGACTGGGAGGCAGGTTTGCCCTAAGCAGTTCCCAGCTCTCTTTCCCCGTTGGCTTCCCACATTCAACATTTCCCAAGATCCATTCCACAGCCGTTGCCCTGGTTCCAGTTAGCCAGCATCTACAAATCTTTTGTATGTACATTACTTCTTCAGGGAGTGAGTAGATTGAGTAGACTGGTGATTCTTTTCTCCTGCTCCTCCTTCCCTGAAGCAAAAGTGGTCAGAGAAGCAGGCATTCCCTGGATATGGGAGGAGGGCAGCCATCTTGAATTCGTTCCTTTGATTTCCTGCCAAGTAGCTGGTCAGAGTGGTGGTATCCTAGGATTTGTATTTAAATTTAGGGAGAGGAAAAAAGACTTCAAAGGCCTTGCTTGCCTGTAACACAGGAATCTGTACTAGGTTTTTGGCATAAACCTAGATATTTTCTTCATGTGATAGAATCAAGACATGCTTACAAAATTTCAGAGAATATTACCTTAATCTATTAAACCCCACCACTACTCCTTACCTCACAAAGGTACAGAGAAGACTAAATAAACTAGATGGGATATAGTAGCTAAAGAGCCAGGTACATAGTAGAGGCTTAATATCAGGGAACATTGAGGCTGGGCCCCTTGGCTCATGCCTGTAATCCCAGAACTTTGGGAGATGGAGGTGGGTGGATCACCAAGTCAGGAGATTGAGACCATCCTGGCTAACACAGTGAAACCCTGTCTTTACTAAAAATACAAATAATTAGCCAGCATGCTGACACATGCCTGTAGTCCCAGCTACTCAGGAGGCTGAGGGAGGTGGAGGTTGCAGTGAGCAGAGATCAAGTCACTGCACTTCAGCCTGGGTGACAGACAGAGACTTTGTCTCAAAAAACATATATATTTTTGTATATGTGTATATATATATATATATATATATATATATGCAGTCAGAGAACTTTTTCTTTCCCTCCTCCTCCTCCTCCTCCTCCTCCTCCTCCTTCATCCTGATCTTAGGAGACCTTCATCTAATAACTATAGAATTTATAATGCTGAATTGTAAGCACCTAATTTACTAGATTATGAGTGCCTAAGAGGACCAAGCTTTATTTTTGTTTTGTTTTGTTTTTTCCAGACACAGTCTGGTTCTGTTGCCCAGTCTGGAGTTCAGTGGTGCAATCTTGGCTCACTGCAACCTCCTGCCTCAGCCTCCCGAGTAGCTGGGACTATAAGCAACCGCCATCACACCAGGCTGCTTTTTGTATTTTCAGTAGAGACATGTTGGCTACGCTGATCTCAAATTCATAACCTCGTGATCCACCCTCCTTGGCCTCCCAAAGTGCTGGGATTATAGACGTGAGCCACCGTGCCCAGTCCCCAAGCTGTATTTTTCTTATTCACCATTAAATTCTCAGAGCCAGCTCCTGGTGTCCTTTCCAGAACATTAACCACTGAGTCTTGAGACAGTGCTCCCATAATAGTAAATTTCACCCTGCACCCTTATATTCCACCTCCCCTAATTCAGCATTCCCCAAGATCCATTCCACACATGTTGCCCTGGTTCCAGTTAGTCAACTCCTACAATTCTTTGGTATATTATTTCCTCATGGAGCATGAACTGTATTCTTTTCCCTCAGGCTCTGATGCAACTTGTCCCTAGTTATTGGACTTAGGGTAATGAGGGCAGGCAAGAGCAGATCTTAAGGAGTACAAGTATCATCTTGCAAGGAACCTGCCGATGGAGAGTTTTTTTGTAGGGCTTCAGTCAAGGGGAGACTGCTTTCCCCTAACAAGAGTGAAAGAACTGATGGGAATCTGGAGTTGCAAGATTCTTAGGCTCATGCCCTCAAATGTTCCCATCGTAGGTGTTAGTTCCTGCTCCTTTTCTATTAGGGCCCTGAGTTTACATTTTGTCTTCTTTGTAGCTCAGTCATTCTTAAAAACGGATTTACACCATTGTCTGCCCTGAGGCTGCAGGAGTTGAGGTTCTCCTTAAAGCCACCATAAAGTCCTTTTTTTTTTTTTTGAGACAGAGTCTCACTGTGTCGCCCAGGCTGGAGTGTGGTGGTTCGATCTTGGCTCACTGCAACCTCCAACTCCCGGTTCATGCTATTCTCTTGCTTCAGCCTCCCAAGTAGCTGGGATTACAGGCATCCGTCACTACGCCCTGCTAATTCTTATATTTTTACTAGAGATGGGTTTACACCATCTACATGTTGGCCAGGCTGGTCTTGAACTCCTGATTTCGTGATACGCCCGCCTCGGCCTCCCAAAGTGCTGGGATTTCAGGCGTGAGTCATTGAGCCCGGCCATAAAGTCCTTTTGAGTCTCACAACATACCTGGAATTAATTGTTGTTTGACCAGAATCTGTCATTTACTGCCAGGCATGGTGGCTCACATCTGTAATCCCAGCACTTTGGAAGGCCAAGGGGGGCATGGATCACTTGAGGTCAGGAGTTCAAGACCAGCCTGGCCAACATGGTATAACCCCATCTCTATTAAAAATACAAAAATTAGTTGGGCGTGGTGGTGGGCGCCTGTAGTCTCAGCTACTTAGGAGGCTGAGGCAGGAGAATCACTTGAACCCGGGAGGTGGAGGTTGCCATGAGCTGAGATTGCGCCACTGCACTCCAGATTAGGGGACAGAGCTAGATTCCATCTCAAAAAAAAAAAAGAATCTGTCATTTACCTTCATGATTTCTAAAGAAGGTAATAAAAGCCAGCCAACTTCACTATTCTCAAAAAAGAAAAAAACATCCTATTATGCCTATACCATCAGGTGCCTTAGCTAGCTCATAATCCAATACTTCCCCCTTCACCTGCACCCTGTTCTAATCCACTGCCAGTGAGAGACTTAGCAATTGTGATGCCCCAACATGCCAGGGGTGGCATGCCCATCACCAGCAGTGGGGTGGGTGGCAAGTGAACCAGTTCCAGAGTCCAGTATAAGAGTCAGCTTTCTAGGGTCACTCCTGGTACTGTCTTGAAAATGCCTTTGCAAAATTTATAACAGTGAGAAAATTATGACAGTGAAAGAGATCTAATCTAACCAACCCCCAACCCATCTTTAACCTCCAAATTGCCCTTAATCATTCCTGGGCTTAGGCCAAGCTAACTTTGGGAGACATTTAGTTTACAGTTTAGATGATAATTAACCTTCCCCAAAACTAAACTGCTTTTGTAAAGCCAATGAAAGACCACCAGGTTAGGAGGATGAGAAACCTGAGTTTTGCTAAGATGCAGACACAAAATTATTACCAGCCATTATTCCAGAGATCACAAGATTTGCAACTCCTCCAGTCACTCCTGTGGATAACATCACTGTGGTAGAACCTAAGATTGGCCTTTTGAGATGTCTTTTCAGATTTTTGCATTTCTGAACAATAGTTCCTCCTCGCCCCACCAACCGGTCCTGTGGCCGCAGACAGAAGCGAACTCCCTGGCCTGCCAAACTATCCTTGAAAAACCCTAGCCTTCAAATTTTTTGGGAAATTGATTTGGCTAATAACTGTCTCCCATATGGCCTGGCCAGCCTTATGTGTATTAAACTTTTTTTTTTTTTGAGACAGAGTTTTGCTGCTGTTGCCCAGGCTGGAGTGCAATGGCGAGATCTCGGCTCACCGCAGCCTCCGTCTCCCATCTGAAGCAATTCTCCAGCCTCACCCTCCAGAGTAGCTGAGATTACAGGCATGTGCCCTATGCCTGGCTAACTTGTTTGTATTTTTAGTAGAGACAGGGTTTCTCCATGTTGGTCAGGCTGGTCTCAAACTCCCGACCTCAGGTGATCTGCCCACCTCAACCTCACAAAGTGCTGGGATTATAGGCTTGAGCCCTCGCACCTGATCTAAACTCTTTTTTTATTGCAAAGCCATGGTCTAAATGAATTGCTTTTGTCTGTATAGTAAGCAGGGCAAACGCATCGCGGTTACAGTTTTAGCCTAGGCTCCTCCTCAAAAGTAGATCCTACAACAAGAGCTCAAAGAGTAAGAAACTGGAGGGAAAGAAACAGAAAGAGAAAGAGCCCACATGTAATCAAGTTGGTCACCACTTGAGTAACTGACCCTTCTGAAGCATATAGACTAATACAGAATTATCTGCCCAGGAGAGAGAAACAGGGACGCAAGCACTTATCTATCAGCCCCCATTGTTAAGGGTTGCCTCATAGGGTGTTAAGTAATTCACATCTCCAGGTGGCAGGTGGGTGGGTAGGTGGGAAGTGGGGGAAGAAAACGAGATGTTCAGTGTAACTGAGTCCAGGTACTGTCAGGTTACCCTTGTGTAATGACGGTTGCCAAAGCAATGACATAAAAGGTGGGCCAAGTCTGCACACTTTCTCTGTAAATGGCCAGATAGTAATTATTTTAAGCTTTGCAGGCTATGTAAGGTCTCTTTCATGTATTCTTTTTTCTTTTCTTTTTTTTTTGAGACAAGAGTTTCACTCTTGTTGCCCAGGCTGGAGTGCAATGGAACAATCTTGGCTCACTGCAACCTCTGTCTCCTAGGTTCAAGTGATTCTCCTCCCTCAGCCTCCCAAGTAGCTGGGATTACAGGCATGCGCCACCACACTCGGCTAATTTTTTTTTTTTTAATTTTTTTTCTTTTTTCTTTCTTTTTTTTTTTTTTTTTAAATAAAGACAGGGTTTCTCCATGTTGGTCCAGCTGGTCTCGAACTCCCGACCTCAGGTCATCCGCCCATCTCGGCCTCCCAAAGTGCTGGGATTACAGGCATGAGTCACTGCACCTGGCCTGTATTCTGTTTCCTTATTTTACGACTCAGGTCTGGCACATTGGCTCACACCTGTAATCCCAGTACTTTGGGAGGCTGGGATGGGTGGATTACCTAAGATCAGGAGTTTGCAACCAGCTTGGCCAACATGGTGAAACCCCATCTTTACTAAAAATACAAAAATTAGCCAGGCATGATGGTGGGCACCTGTAATCCCAGCTACTTAGGAGGCTGAGGCAGGAGAATTGTTTGAACCCGGGAGGGAGAGGTTGGAGCGAACTGAGGTTGCACCATTGCACTCCAGCCTGGGCAACAAGATCGAAACTTTGTCTCGAAAACAAAAAAAAAGAAGAAGATGGACCAAATCCAGATTTGGCCAGTGGGCTGTACTTTGCCACTTCCTGGGCAAGAAGCTGTGAGGCCTCCTCTAGATAGAGAGGTCTTTGTCGACCTCCCTATTTATGAGTCCACTACCCCTCACTTCTCTCAATCCCCTTCTTGCTTGATTTTTCTCTTTAGCATTTATCACTTTCTAAAATGTTATATAATTTACGTATTATGTAGTTTATTTTTATTGTCTGGGCGTGGTGGCGCATGCCTATAATCCCAGCTACTCCATGCATGAATGCATGACTTTTTTTTTTTTTTTTTTTTAGACAGATCTTGCTCTGTTGCCCACGCTGGAGTGCAATTGCACAATCTCAGCTCATTGCAAGATCTGCCTCCTTGGTTCTAGTGATTCTCCTGCCTCAGCCTCCAGAGTAGCTGGGATTATAGGCACCCACCATCATGCCTGGATAATTTTTTTGTATTTTTGTAGAGAGAGGGTTTCACTATGTTGGCCAGGCTGATCAGGGGACCAGGCTCCTGACCTCAGGTGATCCACCCACCTCAGCCTCCCAAAGTGCTGGGATTATAGGCATCAGCCACTGTGCCCAGCAGGATTCAAAGATTTTCTGATTGGCAATTAGTTGAAAGAGTTTATATCTAGGCCAACCCTGGTGACTCACGCTTGTAATCCCAGCATTTTGGGAGGCCAAGGCGGGTGGATCACCTGAGGTCAGCAGTTCAAGACCAACCTGGCCGATATGGTGAAACCCTATCTCTAAAAAAAAAAAAGAAGAGTTTATATCTAAAGACCTGAAATCAATAAAAAGGAGTGTCTATGTTAAGATAAGGATCTGTGGAGACCAGGATTATTATTATGCAGATGAAGCCTTCAGGTAGCAGGCTTCAGAGAGAATAAATTGCAAATATTTCTTATCAGACTTAAAAAGGGGCCAGACTCAGTTAATTCTCTCTGGGATCAGAAAAAATATCTGGAAAGGGAGGGGGATTCTCTACAGATTGTCAAGAGACAGCTTTGTAGGGCCATTTTAAAATTAGTCAAAGAAATATATTTTGAGGTAAAATACTTCGGTTTCTTTCAAGTCCTGCTATGTGTCATGTTGGTATCTTACTGCTACAGAGTCTGTTTTGTCAGTTTTAAGGTCTCCTTCTTAATGTTAATGCTGGTCAGCTGTGCTTGAATTCCAATGGGAGGGAGGTATAACAAGGCATGTCTGACCAATCATTTCCATCATAGCCGGAACTAGTGTTTCAGTGTTAACTTTAGAATGCCCTTGGCTGAGAGGACAGGTCCTCCCAGTTGGCTGGGGGGGGGGTCTTAAAATTTTATTTTTGGTTTACATCAGTGCGAACCTCAAATCTCTGAGACAGGTCTCAGTCAATTTAGGAAGTTTAGTTTGCCAAAGTTAAAGATTACGCCTGTGACACAGCCTCAGGAAGTCCAGATGACATGCACCCAAGGTGATCAGGGCACAGCTTGGTTTTATACATTTTAGGAGACAGAATACATCAGTCAATATAGGTAAGATGTTCATTGGTTCCTTCTGCAAAGGCAGGAAAACCTGAAGCGGGTTGGGGGCTTCCAGGTCATAGGCAGGTAAGAGACAAATGGTTGCATTCTTTTAAGGTTCTGATTAATCTTTCTAAAGAAGGCAATCAGATATGCATTTATCTCAGTGAGCAGAGGGATGACCTTGAGTTCTGTCTGTCCTTTGTCCACAAGGAAATTCCTTGTGAGGAGGGTGTGTAGCTTTTTTTGTTTTGTTTTGTTTTGTTTTGAGACGGAGTCTTGCTCTCTGGCCTGGGCTGGAGTGCAGTAGTGCTCACTACAACCTACACCTTCCAATTCAAGTGATTCTCCTGCCTCACTCCCGAGAATCCCGAAAATTAGCAGAGTGTGGTGGTGTGTGCCTGTAATCTCAGCTACCTCCCCCAGGTAGCTGAGATTACTGGCGCACACCACCACACCCCACTAATTTTCGTATTTTTAGTAGAGACAGGGTTTCACCACGTTGGCCAGGCTGGTTTCAAACTCCTGACCTCAAGTGATCCACCTGCCTCAGCCTCCCAAAGTGCTGGAATCACAGGCACTCGGCTCCGTGTAGGTTTTTTTTTTTTTTTTTAAATGGAGTCTCATTCTGTTGCTCAGGCTGGAATGCAATGGTGTGATCTCAGCTCACCGCAACCTCTGCCTCAGCCTATGTGAGAGGTAGCACCTCCCCCAACCCCCGCCCTAAGTAGCTGGGATTACAGGCATGCGCCACCACACCGGGCTAATTTTGTATTTTTAGTAGAGACAGGGTTTCTCCATGTTGGTCAGGTTGGTCTTGAACTCCCAACCCAGGTGATCCACCTGCCTCGGCCGCCCAAAGTGCTAGGATTACAGGCATGAGCCACCATGCCCAGCCAGTAGCTATCTTTTTAAGGGATAGAATGGGAGGCAGGTTTGCCCTAAACAGTTCCCAGCTTGACTTTTCCCTTTGGCTTAGTGATTTGGAGCCCTAAGATTTATTTTCCTTTCACACTGGTCACAGCACAGGGAGACAGAGTTATTGCTCAAATCAATCTCTCCAAAAATTTGGAGGCTAGGGCTTTTCAAGGACAGTTTGGTGGAGTCCTTTTAGGTGGGGCCACAAGGACCAGTTGGGGGTGGGGTCAATAGGTCCTGGTGAAGCCACTGGTCATCAGAAATTCAAAATCCTGAAAAGACATCTCAAAAGGCCAATCTTAGGTTCTACAATAGTGGTACTACCTGCAGGGGTAATTGGGGGAGTTGCAGATCTTGTGACCTCCAGAATAATGACTGGTAATCATTTATGTTGTAAACCAAAAATAAAATTAGAAGTCCCTCTGCAACTGGCTGAATGGACTCAGCCAAGGCACTCCAAAATTTAACCTGAAACACTGGTTCAGGCCATGATGGGAAATGGGGGTGGGACAGGCCTCATTATATCCCTCTAGCATTAATATCAACACCGACCTTAAGTCTGATAAAAAACATTTACAGTCTATTCTCTCTAAAGCCTGTGGAGGCATTCTGCATGATAAAACCTAGGTCTCCACAACCCCTATCTTAACCCAGACATTCTTTTCTATGGATAATAACTTTTTCAACCTATTAATTGCCAATCACAACAGAATATACTTAAATGGGCGAATAATCCCAGCGCTTTGGGAGGCCTAGGTGGGTGGATCAGTTGGGTCAGGAGTTCGAGCCAGGTGTGGTAATCCCAGCTACTCGGGATGCTGAGGCGGGAGAATCAATTGAACCAGGGAGGCGGAGGTTGCAGTGAGCCAAGATTGCACCACTGTACTCAAGCCTGGGCAACAAGAGCGAAACTCCATCTAAAAAAAAAAAAAAAAGAATATATTCAAATCTACTTGTTACCTGAAAGTTCCCCCTTCAAGTTGTCCACCGCTTCCAGTTCAAACCAATGTAAATCTAACATGTATTGATTGATATATTATGTCTCCCTAAAATGTATTAAAAGCAAGCCGTCTGCGACCACCATGGGCACATGTCCTAGGGACCTTCTGAGGCTGTGTCACAGGTACATCCTTAACCTTGGCAAAGTAAACTTTCTAAATTGATTGAGACTTGTTCCAGATACTTTTTGGTTTACAACATCCACACGTTAGCAGAATTCAGGCTCTTCATCCTCCTAACCTAGCCGTCCTTCATTAGCTTTATGAACGTGGTTTAGTTTGGGGAAAAGGCGATTATCATTTAAACTATAAACTAAATGTCTCCCAAAGTTAGCTTGACCTAAGCCCAGGAATGATTAAGGACAGTTTGGCAGTTAAAAGCAAGATGAGGGTTGGTCAGAGCAGATGTCTTTCCCTGTCATCATTTCTCACTGTTACTATTTTTGCAAAGGTGGTTTCAGTAATACTTGCTTTACAAAGCTATGTGAAGATTAAATGAAATGACATATCTAGGGAAGTAGTAGTAGAATTTAGTACCTAGGTTGTAAATTGACAACCTTTGGGCAAGGACGTGGGAAGGAGTTGGAGCAGAGAACTTAAAATTTCTATGTGCCACTCCCTAAGAAAGTGGTGAAAAACAGTCTTTGCAAATTCTAGCCCATTTCCTAGGAAGAAAAGGCACAAACACATTTCCACTGTTCGCAGGCACCATTTTCACCACCTACACCACTGCCCTTGGGCTGAATTTTGTTTTAGTTTGGATTTGTCTACAAGTATGTTAAAAGGCAGATGTTTTAAAACAGGTGTTCAGCTTGATTGCAACATAGGTTGCTTCTTGCCAGTTTTCTTACTCTAGTTTGATGTATTTATTGAACGTGTCTGGCCCCTGTAGACATTTTGAGTAATCTACCTCTGACTTAGTATTAAGAGTTTTTGACAACAACCAGGCATAGGTTTGAATCTTGATTCTACCACTAATCTCTCTCAGCCTCAACTTGCTCATCTATGTGAAACTGGAATAGTTTTGCCTTCCTACTACAATGTATCCTAAAGTAGGACACTTGAGCCCCTGAATTTGCAAGATTCCTAGTCTAGTCCCTCTTGTGATTTTCCAAGGGGCTCCCTAGCCTGCAGATAAGCAGATGAAATGAAAAGCCAATTCTGTTTGTTCTCAAGGCTGTATCTTGCCGATAGCAGAAACCTTGACATTCCAGAGAGATGTCTCCAGCCCTCACTGCTGCCACCACTGGTGCTAGAATAACCACCCCTGGAGCTTATAATTGTTAGTCCCCAGACATGACCTCCCAGTAATCCATCGCTCTGGATATTCACTCTCTTCCCTTAAATCTGGGCAGGCCTAGAACTAACTTTTGATGATTAGATGTGCCTGAAGTGATACTGCATGTCTTTGGAGGCTGGGTTATGAGAAATAATGTACCTTCATCTGGCTCCCTTGGAAAATGCAATTTTGGGGAAGCCAGCTGTCTTTTTCTTTTTTCCTTTTTTTGAGATGGAGTCTTGCTCTGTCACCCAGGCTGGAGTGCAATGGCATGATCTCGGCTCACTGCAACCTCCACCTCCTGGGTTCAAGTGATCCGCCTGCCTCAACCTCCCAAGTAGCTGGAATTACAGGTGCCCACCACCACACCCAGCTAATTTGAAGACAGCTTTCATGTTAGAATTCTAACTACTCTGAGACCTCCATGCTGCAAGGAAGCCCAAGCTACCCACGTGAATAGGCCCTGTGGAGGAAAATCAAATGCCTGGTTGTTAGTTCCAGCTCTTCTCCTATTCAATAGCCAGCACTGGTTTATAAGATATGAGAATGAGGACACCATTTGGATATTCAACTCAGTCAAGCCTTCAGGTGCCTCTGGCTCCAGCCACCATCTAACTGCAACTGCCTGACAGACACAAGCAAGAACCTTCCTGCTGAGCCCACCACAATCCCACAGAACAAGGAGGAGTAATAACATGGCTGTTTGAAGCTATTCTGTTTTGGGAAGGTTTGACAAGCAGCACTAGGTAATAGGCACAGGATCACACACACCACTGTTGCCTGACATGTCTGAAGCCACATGGCTGGGGCTGAGCTTTTGCCTCCAATTGCTGCCAACATGGTAATGAAACTTCTTGCCTAGAAGATGCTGTTTCTAAAAAGCAAGGGAGGATGACTCTTCTCTCTGCGTCATATTTGGAGATGGCTGCTCCATGGCAAAATTGCCTTAGGCTTCCAGTGTTACAAGTCTTTCAAGCCAGTCCTCTAGCCATTTCCCCAGGACATTAGCCAGCTATCAAGATGGCTGCGTTGGGACAGGTTCTGGAGTCTGCTGCCAAACTGACTGTATCAATCAGGATTACAGGAGAAAGTAGATGGTGCTTTCAAACTAGAATTGTTTGAGTTCTTAGGAAAGGGCTATTTATAAAAAGTAGGTGTAGAGGACTCACAAGGGACAGTGGAATAACCCCAGTAGTAACAGTGGGATGTTACCACCTTTAAGCCCTTAAAGAGAAAAGGAAGGAGCAGCTACTGGAAACTTAATAGACTCATGCAGAGAAGTCCACTTTGAGAGGAACTATGTCCTCCAATCCAGAGATAAAGCCTGCTTTGGGTAATACTGCAGGGAGTAAGCCTGAGAAATAAATATCCAGACTTCCCTCCCACACCATCTTCTGATTTCCTGCTGGAGCTTTTCATTTGCCAAAAATCAAACAGAATCTAGAAGACAAAAAAGCCTGATGAAGGCCGGGCACGATGGCTCATGTCTGTAATCCCAGCACTTTGGGAAGCCGTCTCTACCAAAAATATAAAAATTAGCCAGGCATGGTGGTATACACCTGTAATCCCAGCTACTTGGGAGGCTGAGGCAGGAGAGTCACTTGAACTTGGGAGGTGGAGGTTGCAGTAAGCCAAGATCGTGCCATTGCACCCAGCCTGGGTGACAAGAGCAAAACTCTGTCTCTTTTTTGTTTTTCTGCAAGTCTACCTCAATAAAACTCTGTCCCCCACCCCCCAAAAAAAAGAAGAAGTAGAAGAGGATCAAGAGAAGGCAGACCACTGCTGGAATTCCTATGACCCTGAAGAAGGAGGTGAGATCATGATGGCCAGAGAGAAGTTCCAGGGTCAGAGAAATGCCATCTCCTCTAAAAATGGCGTAAGACTGATACCTGGATCAGCAAATCTGATACTCCAAGCCACAATCACCCTCTTAGCCCCCTTTTGACAAAATTTTTTTCCTCACACTTTTAGGAAATTATTTCCAATGGAATGTTGTTGAATTCAAAAGGAAAGACAATGAGCATAAAGATTTGGTTCCTAGAAATGTCTTTCTCCTGCTACTTTACTGGAAACTCTTTATTTTTCATGGATCTCCTTTAGTGACCCTTGACGCTTTTCTGATGGTAGCAAATGTCATTGCAAAACTGCTGGAGTTGGCTCAGCGTCCCTTCCCATGCTCACACACGCTATTCCATTCTCAGACCTTTAAAGGTTGTTACAGAGTGTGAAGATATGGAGCCCAACTCCTTCAGCCACACCTTGGACAGCCAACCCTTGAAGAGACATTTTATTAGTTCCCTCAAAGGTGGGTAGCCCTTTTTAGTAGGACAGCTCCTTTCTTCACATTCCCTGAAAAGGCTGAGTGATACAACACATGAATACTCCTCCCCAGGGACCATAAGCCGGGCTGCAGATCAAGGTTCAGCTCCTCCTTCTTTCTCTCTGCCCACATGGGATATCCTGCCGTAGAGGTGGAGAAGCTTTCATTTTCATTCTGTGTGTAGAATCTTCATTAATTTTTAAAAAGCAATTTATTGAGTTCCTGTGCTTCAGTCTAACAGGGAAGATAGACAATTAAATGACCACAACACAAAATGATAATTGTTATAAATGAGAAGCACAAGGAATTATGGGAGCTCATAGGAGGACCACCAACTAAAACAGTGAAAAAAACTTTCTGAAAAGTTTTAAGCTGAACCCTAAAGAATGAGGGGGACTTATTTAAGCAAGTGTGAGGTGCTGGGGATGGGAGATAGGGGTAAGAGTGTGTGTGTGTGTGTGTGTGTGTGTGTGTGTGTGTGTGTCTGTGTGTGTCTGTGTTCAATGTGGGGAAGCAAGAAGGAATGTTTGAAGAATAAGAAAACGGCATGTGCGACGCCAAAGTAAAGAAAGCACAGACATGTTAAGAAATTGGAAAGGCTGAGTATGGCTAGAATAGCATATGTTGGGGAGATGGACACAGTGAGAGATGAACTTGACAGGTGAGCAAAGACTAGTCTATTTCTCCTCTCTATTTAAATGTTTTCATATTTGTTTACTGAACTAATATTTATTATGTTTTTCAAGTGTGCCTATTAATGGGAGGTCACGAAAGGCCTTGTAAATTAGGTTAAGGAATTTTGTATTTATCCTAATCCTAAATACAGTGGTATAACACTAAAGTGTAGGCCAGGCGCAGTGGCTCATGCCTGTAATCCCAGCATTTTGGGAGGCTAAGGCAGGTGGATCACCTGAGGTTGAGAGTTCAAGACCAACCTGACCAACATGGAGAAACCTAAATTGGCCAGGCATGGGGGTGCATGCCTGTAATCTGAGCTACTCGGGAGGCTGAGGCAGGAGAATAGCTTGAACCTGGGAGGGGAAGGTTGCGGTGAGCCGAGATCGCACCACTGCACTCCAGCCTGGGCAACAAGAGCAAGACTCTGTCTCAGAAAAAGAAAAAAGAAAAGAAAGTTTCCTTTTCTTTTTTTTTTTTTTTTTTTTTTTTTTCGTTTTTTAGAGACAGGGTCTTGTTCTATCAGCCAGGCTGGAGTGCAGTGGTACAATTTCAGCTCACTGCAACCTCTGCCTCTTGAGTTCAAGCAATTCTCCTGCTTCAGCTTCCCGAGTAGCTGGGACTGTAGGTGCACACCACCATGGCAAAACAATTTTTTGTATTTCTAGTAGAGCAAGGGTTTCACCATGTTGGCCAGCCTTGTCTCGAACTCTTGACTTCAGGTGATCTACCTGCCTCAGCCTCCTAAAGTGTTGGAATTACAGGCATGAGCCACCACGCCTAGTGCACTAAAGTGTTTTCAGCAAGACCAAACTAACATCTTGGGAAACGTGCTATTAATCACCAAGTTCCCCTCAGTCTTTCTCTGAGGAAAGCCAAGGAGGTTATCACTCAGATAGGATCCAAGAGCCTGAGGGGAGGTGGGCAGAACCCTTCTGGGACCCTTACTACAGTATGCTGAGGGAAACACCTAAAGAAAATGAAGGTCAGAAACAGTTCCCTTTCCTCACTCGGCGTCTTCCTTGGAGATCTGGAGCTCCAGGGCAAGAATCCCTCTAGGACACCTCCTAGGGTCGAATTTCCAAGGGGTACTCAGAACAACTCTGGTTATTTGGTATATAAACTTTTAAGATTATGTCTTCTGGATGAACTGACTCCTTTATTATTATGAAGTGATTCTCTTTATCCCTGGTAATGTTTTTTACTCTTTACTCTAAAATCTGCTTTGTTTGACATTAATTTAGCCACTCCAGCTTTAATTTGATAGGGATAAAATGGCCTATCTTTATTCATCTCTTTACTTTTAACATATTCATGTTTTCATATTTAAAGTGGGTTTCTTGGTTGGGCATGGTGGCTCATTCCTGTAATCCTAGCACTTTGGAAGACTAAGGCAGGTAGATCACTTGAGCTCAAGAGTTTGAGACCAGCCTAGCTAACAAGTTGAGACCCCCATCTCTACAAAAAAAAAAATAAAGTTGGACATGGTGGTACATGCCTGTGGTCCCAGCTATCTACTTGGTACTCAGGAGGCTGAGGTGGGAGGATTGCTTGAGCCCAGGAGGTCAAGGCTGCAATGAGCCATGATCCCACCACTGCATTCAGCCTAGGTGACAGAGCAAGACCCTATCTCAAAACAATTAAATTAAAATAAATAAATAAATAAAGTGGGTATCTTATAGGTAGCTTATAGTTGGGATTTGCTTTTGTATCTAATCTGACAATCTCAGTTTTACATTTGGGTGTTTAGATCATTTATATTTAGTGTGATTATTGGTATGGTTGGGTTTTAATCTACCCACTTGTTGCTTTCATCTCATTGGTTCTCTGCTTTTTCTCCTTTTTCTGCCTTCATTTAGATTCATTAATATATTTTTATTCCCTTCTATCTCTTTTATTGGCTTAATTAAAACTTTTGCTGGATTATTTCAGTGGTTATTTTAGGATTGATAGTATTATGAAGTACCTTCTCCCTATCAAGCTCTCTGACAGATGAAATCTATTGCCTAGAGCATTTTGAGTAGACAGAACTGGAAAATGGGGTACAGCCCACAGCTGCCTGAGTGATTAACTGCATAGAATCAGCTCTATATCGTGGTGATGGCAGGAAACATCATCCATGTATATGTTCATGGAACATCAAAGCCCGCAGGTATTAGATTCCATATCGGTCAGGCTCTAAATATGGGGCAGTCAATAACCAGGACAGCAAAAAACAAAGGAAAAGGGCCATGGTCTCAGAAGTTTTGTGGAAGCCCAGGAACATTTTGGAAACTTTCAGATCCGAAAGGGGAAAGCCAAGCTACTTGCCTCTTGTTTAAACTGGCCTGGACAGGCTGAACCTTTAAATACAGTGATAAATGAACCAGCTGTCAGGAGCAGAGATTGAAACAGAAGCTCACACCCCAGGTCTATTCATGCTTCCCATGGAATGCCCTCCTCACTATTACCACCTGTCTATATATTTTCCATATTTACAAGCTGGCTCATATTCCCCCTCTAACAGAAAGCCAATGGGGCATGATTTGCTTATCTTCTAAACCTCCAATCATCCTCCCCAGTACCTCCTAGAGAACACATCACATTTTGCCTTTCATTTTCAAACATGATTTTGCCTGTTTATATTATATAAAATATCTTGCAGACAGTGATTACTAACTTTTTATATGGATTCTAATCCCATCTCTGCATAGCGATACATAAAGCTGAACAACTCCTCTAGCCTCTCTGAGCCTGGTTCATCTGTCAATAAGCATCACAAAACCTGCTCTGGCTATTCCTCCCATGGTTGTTGTGAAGTGCCATCAGAGTCAAGGTTATTAATGTACTTTGTAAATGGTGACATGTTAGGCAAACGTGACTACAGATTGGGAACATTAAAGTACTACATATGGGTCGGGCATGCTGGCTCACGCCTGTAGTCCCAGCAATTTAGGAGGCCGAGGTGGGTGGATCACCTGAGGTCAGGAGTTCGAGACCATCCTGACCAACATGGAGAAACCCTGTCTCCACTAAAAATACAAAATTAGCTGGGTATGGTGGCACGTGCCTGTAATCTCAGCTACTTGGGAGGCTGAGGCAGGAGAATCGCTTGAACCCTGGAGGTGGAGGTTGCAGTGAGCTGAAATCACACCATCGCACTCCAGCCTGGGAACAAGAGTGAAACTCTGTCTCAAAAATAAATACATAAAAATTATAAAGTATTAAATATGTTTAAGTAATGTTTTTTTGGTTTTTTTTTGAGATGGAGTCTCACTCTGTCACCCAGGCTGGAGTGCAGGGGCGCAATCTCGGCTCACTGCAATCTCTGCCTCCCAGGTTCAAGCTATTCTCTTACCTCAGTCTTTCAAGTAGCTGGGATTACAGGTATGTGCCACTATGCCCGGCTAATTTTTTTTGTATTTTTAGTAGAGCCAGGGTTTCACCATGTTGCCCAGGCTGGTCTCAAACTCCCGACCTCAGGTGATCTGTCAGCCTCATCCTCCCAAACTGCTGGGATCACAGGCATAACCCAATGTGCCCAGCCTAAGTAATGTCTTTAGTAGATCCCTCAGCAAATAATGGCAGAATTAAAGAGAAGCTACCCATCCCATCCCCACGTCTCTACACCTCTGTAAGAGCATAGTTAAGACCACAGACTCTGAAACCAGACTGCCTGGTTTCAGTGCCAGCTCCACTCCTCCTGAGCTTTGTGACCTTAGGCAAGTTATTCGGCTTTCCTGTAAGCAATATTTCTTATTCACTTTTATATCTCCCAGGTGGATAATTAGCATCCAGTGTCAAAGAGCCAGAGCAGTGTTGAAGGAAGCAGAGGATCAAGTATCAGCAAGCTATCCTAACTGGCTGCGCCATGAGCATGTCACCTAACCTCTCTGGATGACTTTCTTCATCTATACCTCAAAGCTAGATGAGCTGCTTTTAAATAGAAATAGAATAGGATTTGGTGATGGTTATGTACCACCTCATGACCATAAAAAGTCCTAAAATAGACTCTTCACATGCTGTATTATTAAAAGCATCAGAAAAGCATCCAAACATTTGGGAATCGCATGGCTCATCTTTTCAAATCAAGGCAAATGAGCAAGAAACAAACCCAGGATTAGTACACTATAACCACTGCCCCAGTTTAAAGTTTCAACCAAGTTTGGTGGGAAACCATGCTTGGTCAATTTTTTTTTTTAAGAAAATTATAAATTTGGTGCTCAATTATGGATGTTTGAAAACTCAAGCTGAATCACACACATCTATATTCTGGGATCATTTTCCCAATATGTGAAGAGTTCAAAAGTTCAGATTGAGGCCAGGCCCGGTGCCTCACACCTGTAATCACAGCACTTTGGGAGGTCAAGGCAGGTGAATCACTTGAGGTCAGGAGTTCAAGACCAGCTTGGCCAGCATGGTGAAACCCCATCTCTACTAAAAATTTATTTTATTTTATTTTATTTTTGAGATGGAATCTCACTCTGTCACCAAGGCTGGACTACAGTGGCAGGATCTCAGCTCACTTCAACCTCCATCTCCTGGGTAACTGGGATTATAGGCATGCACCAACATAAACTGCCAATTTTTGTATTTTTAGTAGAGATGGGGTTTCACCATGTTGGTCAGGCTGGTCTCGAACTCCTGACCTCGTGATCTGCCCACCTTGGCCTCCCAAAGTGCTGGGATTACAGGCCTGAGGCACCAGGCCTAGCCTCTACTAAAAATACAAAAATTAGCCAGGCATGTTGGCACATGCCTGTAATCCCAGTTACTTGGGAGGCTGAAGCAGGAGAATTGCTTGAACCCAGAAGGCAAAGGTTGAAGTGGGCCAAGATTGTGCCACTGCACTCTAGCCTGGGTGATAGAGCAAGAATCCACCAAAAAAAAAAAAAAAAGTTCAGATCAAGCAGGTTTATAGCCATCACTAATTACTGTGGGGAGCTAGGGGAAGCTACCCTATCTTTCTGGGTATTAATTTTATTCATTGCAAAATGAGAGCACTGGAATGGATGATTTCCAAGTCCCTTATGACTCTTAGCAAGTCGCAGAAAAGGAGGATTACAAGGCTTTCATTTGGAATAAGCAGAATTGGCATCTGCCAATATATATACGTTTTGAGAGTCAAGAAAGAAGAGCCTCTATCCAAAAATATCTTTGTCACATTAGCCAAGGACCCAACTGCGCAAGTTGAGGTAGTGTAAGGCACGGAGGCTTTGGAATCAGCCAGGCCTGGCCTCTAACCCTGACTCTGACACTGGCTTTCTGTTGGTGTTATACGTAAATTTTCGGTGCCACAAAAGAAATAGCACTCAAATATAAATGTATGGCCCTCGAATATAAATTTTCTCAGCAAGGCAATTTACTTCTTCTTTTTTTTTTTTTTTTTTTGAGGTGGATTCCCACTCTGTTGCCAGGCTGAAGTGCAGTGGCATGATCACAGCTCACTACAACCTCTGTTTTTCGGGTTCAAGCAATTCCTCTGCCTCAGCTTCCCGAGTAGCTGGGACTACAGGCACATGCCACCATGCCTGGCTAATTTTTGTATTTTAATAGAGATGGGGTTTCACCATGTTGGCCAGGATGGTTTCGCTCTCCTGACCTTGTGATCTGCCCTCCTCAGCCTCCCAAAGTGCTGGGATTACAGGCTTGCGTGGCTGCACCCGGCCTGGCAATTTACTTCTATAGAAGGGTGTGTCTCACTGATGAAGCAATGATGAGGGCACACATGAACAGTGGAGAGGAATGGGGTTCTTATCCCTGATCCAGACAGTCCCTATTGGCTAGGGTTGGACCGCACAGTCTAAGCTAATTCCAATTGGCTATTTTAAAGGGAGCAAAGGTATGAGTCAGAGTGGCGAAGTGAGCAGTTTGGTGGGAAGGACGGTTATGGAACAGGTAACTAAAGGTGACTCAGGTCAGAGCAGGTGACAAGGGGTGACTCAGGACAGAGCCGGTGATAGAGGCTAGGAGGGGGTTGTTTACTGAAACTGGGGCCAAGGAGATGAAGAGAACAAGGAAGTTAAACTTAAAAATGAAGAACAAAGAACAGGGGAGCTGAACATACTGATGATACATTGGTTCTTTGGAGAGGATCTCAGAACTCATTGCACTTAACAATTTATAGGCTAAAACCTTTGAAGAGGAATTTATTATATCCTACATCAGTATGCAAATTACTTAATTTCTCTAAACCTCAGTTTTCTCATCTATAAAATGTAATTTTCAGTCCACAGTCTTTCAGGGTGTAGCAATGGCAGTCCAGTGCAGCATGGATCTAAGAGGGGCAGGCCTCCCCAACTTGCAGGGTTAGTGATAGAAATTAACAAGTTCAAATGACCAGCCTCTACTCTAACAAGGGGCAGAATGTGTAGGGACCAGTTGCCTTCTGAGTCTCCCTGAATGTATCAACTTTGTCTGACCCTCTTCCAAAGCCCAGCCGCAGTGAAAAAATGAACCCCTCCCAGGTCTAGCCAACAATATAATTACAGTTTATAATCTCTAAATAACGGAGCATTTACTATAATATTGTTTTAACTGTGGTTTTGGATTTTTTTGAACCTGCCGTTCCATCTTTACTTGCCATTACCCGCATTGAATCAAAAGTTGAAAGTTGACTAGATAATAATGTGTTAAGAGGTGATGTTATGGGTTTTTTCCCTTTTGTTCAATTAATGACATAGAAATCCCCTTAAATTCTTTTCAGAGCCTGGCAGACTTGAGCCTAATTTTAGAGCAGCAATTTTAGAGTTAAAGAGAATTTGAGGGCTCACAGGAGCACAAGACCTAGTCTGCCCCAAAGCATCTTGGGAAATGTGTCCAGTGCAGAGAAAAGAGGAAATGCAGCCATGTTATCCCTCACACATATAGTTTTAGACAGGATAAAGTGAGACAATTTCTGCAACATGTCTGACATGGTGCCTAGCCATAGGAGAGACATTAAGTGGTAGTTACTATTATTACTCACAGCTGGTCTGTGTAGCTCCAAAGTCCATCAACGTTCTGATATGCATACTCCCTCCCTACCCCAAATGACAGTCTCCAAACTTTTTGGATAGTATATCACTATAATTTTTTTTTTTTTTTTTTTGAGACAGAGTTTCGCTCTTATAGCCCAGGCTGGCATGCAGTGGTGCAATCTCAGCTTACTGCAACCTCCACCTCCCAGGTTCAAGCGATTCTGCCTCAGCCTCCCGAGTAGCTGGGACTATAGGTGCGCACCACCACGCCCGGCTAATTGTTGCACTTTTAGTAGAGACAGGGTTTCACCATGTTAGCCAGGATGGGCTCTATCTCCTGACCTCATGATCAGCCCACCTTGGCCTCCCAAAGGGCTGGGATCACAGATGTGAGCCACCACGCCCAGCCCATCACTATAATTTTTTAAAGGTTTAACATATAGATTCCAAAATATGCATATTCACATATTTATATAATATACAGGGGCTACTTTACATGTTAAAACTTGTAAGAGAGATATTTAAAGGGTACAAAAGGTACAAAGTAAAATCTTTAAATAATATTTTATTAATTTCTAGAACAAAAAATATCCATAAGTGATGTGTTCAATGTGTTTCATTATTTTTAAAATCTTGGTCTAAGGAGGCAGAGGTTGCAGTGAGCCAAGTTCTTGTCATTGCACTCCAGCCCAGGCAATAGAGCGAAACTCAGTCTCAAAAATTTAAAAAAACATAGTCCAGGTGTGGTAGATCACACCTATAATCCCAGCACTTTGGGAGGCCAAGGCGGGTGGATCACCTGAGGTCAGGAGTTCGAGACCAGCCTGACCAACATGGAGAAACACCGTCTCTACTAAAACTAAAAAATTAGCCAGGCTTTGTAGCACATGCCTGTAATCCCAGCTACTCAGGAGGCTGAGGTAGGAGAATCGCTTGACCCGGGGTGGTAGAGGTTGCTGTGAGCCGAGATTGCGCCATTGTACTCCAGCCTGGGCAACAAGAGTGAAACTCTGTCTCAAAAATAATAATAATAATAAATTTAAAAATTAAAAAAATAAATAAAATAACATCTTGGTTTAATGTTTTTTGTGTCACAGCAATTTGAAGGTGTGCATCTAAGTTCAGTTTATGATCAACTCCTAATTCTAATGGATGACACAGACGGAGAAAGAACCTCACATGGAAGTTCCAGATAGAACCAAATGGAAGAACTGTCTTGCTTAGCTGCACTTAGATTATAATAATCATCTTTTAAATCCTATCCCTCATTCATGCAGAGGTTTTTATTGAAATTTGGCCAATAGATTTTCATCATTCTTTTTTTTTTTTTTGAGATGAAGTCTTTCTCTCCCAGGCTGCAATGCAATGGCACCATCTCGGTTCACTGCAACCTCCGCCTCCAAGGTTCAAGCAAGTCTCCTGCCTCAGCCTCCCAAGTAGCTGGGATTATAGGCACCAGACATCAGCCTTGCTAATTTTTATATTTTTGAGGAGATGGGGTTTCACCATGTTGGCCAGGCTGGTCTTGAACTCCTAACCTCAGGTGATCCGCCCACCTCAGCCTCCCAAAGTGCTGGAATAACAGGTGTGAGCCACCATGCCCAGCCTGATTCCTATCATTCTTAATGCCAAAAAATTAGCCTGCAAACAAATGAGAAGGGGTTGCTTGTGTATACATATAATATATATATATGTACACACACACACACACACACACACACACATATATATATAGGTTTTTTTTGTTTTTTTTTTTTGAGATGGGGTCTCGTTCTGTCACCAGGCTGGAGTTCAGGGGCACCATCTCGACTCACTGCAACCTCCACCTCCCGAATGATTTTCCTGCCTCAGCCTCCCGAGTAGCTGGAACTACAGGTGCACACCACTGCACCCAGCTAATTATTGTATTTTTAGTAGAGACAGGGTTTCACCATGTTGGCCAGGATGGTCTCGATCTCTTGACCTTGTGATCCGCCTACCTTGGCCTCCCAAAGTACTGGGATTACAGGCATAAGCCACTGCGCCTGGCCTGCATTTTTATATTTCTTAACAATCAGATTCAAAATCCACTACAGATTTTGAGAGATTATTAAACATATTAGAAAATTCTTTTTCCAATGTATTCAGTATGCAGGTGATAAACATATATAATTTTTACAACTAAACAATATTGCAATAGAGACATTTCCTCAGAGCCATTTTCAAAAATGTTATCTGGGTATCTTTTAAAAAGCAGTTTGTTTGTCATTATTAGATGTGACTTTTGCTTTGAAGAAACAAGCCATTTAATCTGTTCTTATTTTTCTCTAAATTTATCTGCTTGGTAGCATACTACTGACAACCGCTTGTCACATAAAATACCAATAACTTGGCTGAGTGCAATGGCTCACACCTGTAATCCCAACACTTTAGGAGGCTGAGGCAGGCAGATTGAGTGAGCCCAGGAGTTTCAGAGTAGCCTGGGCAATATAGCAAGACACCCACATCCCCTACCCCACCCTCATCTCTACAAATAATTTTTTAAAAAAATTAGCTGGGTGTGATGGTGTGTACCTGAAACACAATAAATGGCAGATTTATCTTTAACTTCAAGAACCTCTTAAAGCGTTTTGATAGAAGATAAACAACGAATCTCTGTGTTTATGGCTACCCATCTCATTAGAAAGCAGGGGTCCAACTATGGCCCTTACATCGAATGCATTCCATTCTTGTTTTATGAATAAAGTTTTATTGGAATACAATCACACTCATTAATTTACATATTGTCTATGGCTGCTTTCACCCTACAGTGGCAGAGCTGAATCACTATAATATGGACCATATGGCCTGCAAAACCTAAAATGCTGACTATCTTCTTTACCAAAAAAGTTGTCAACGTCTGCTATATATCATTATGAAGTTTTTAATAATAAAGGTTCTATTTTCACAAAATTTATCCCACTTAACATTCCTGGAATTTTAATCGTTATGGCTCTAACTTGTTTAGTACAGTAACTGCATATGAATGATGTAGTCACTAAATTTCACTTATGCTCTGTCCCTCTAGCCTTAACCCTCTTGTATGTAAGAAGTAATTATAATTATAATTAAAGGTATAATGATATCTTTATAATTAATGGCTCCTCCAAGATATATTTTTCTTAATGGAGATAGAATTGTTTTCCATGTATTCACTATTTAAACAGAGTCTAGAAAATAGCATAAACTGAGTCAAGTTAGAAATATATATACTTCAGTTGGGTGCGGTAACTCATGCCTGTAATCCCAACACATTGGGAGGCCAAGACAGGCGGATCACCTGAGGTCGGGAGTTCAAGAGGAGGCTGACCAACATGAAGAAACCCCGTCTCTATTAAAAATACAAAATTAACTGGGTGTGATGGTGCATGCCTGTAATCCCAGCTAATCGGGAGGCTGAGGCAGGAGAATTGCTTGAACCTGGGAGGCGGAGGTTGCGGTGAGCTGAAATTGCGCTACTGTACTCCAGCCTGGGCAAAAAGAGAGAAACTCTGTCTTAAACAAACAAACAAAAGAACTATACTTTCATCCAATCCTATCAGAAACCTCCCACAAGGTCAAATCTATCCTAACACTTGTTTCCTCAGATCTTCAGCAATCTTTTCTATGCATCTTTCAATGATATTGACAAAGAAACAAATTTTTCTTATTACTTCAGCCAAATTTTACCAGGGCAGAAGAATACATGTTTCTCTAATAGTACGTAGCTTTTTAACCGCTGTTCTTAAGCTAAAAACCATAAAGTTAGTGAAATTATGTCAAGTAAAATTGAGCATTACCTGATTAAATCATTCCTGTAAAAAAGCTGTAAAGATCGGCCTTCATACTCTAGATACTTCATTTCTAAATGTCATGATAACCATGACAATTTTATGGATAAAACTCAAGCACAAGATACACTTCGCAGCAATGTTCATTGTTAGTGGTGTTAGACATAAATCCACAGTTCCAACAGGGCTCCATGGCAAATTCTAATTTTTTGACACCTTTTGCCAGATCTCACTAGATATCACTGTGTGTTTTTTGTTTGTTTGTTTTTTGTTTTGTTTTGTTTTGAGACAGAGTCTCGCTCTGTCACCCGGGCTGTAGCACGTGATGCGATCTTGGCTCACTGCAACCTCCGCCTCCTGGGTTCAAAGGATTCTCCTGCCTCAGCCTCCTGAATAGCTGGGATTACAGGCACACTCCACTACACCCAGCTAATTTTAGTATTTTGAGCAGAGACAGGGTTTCACCATATTGGTCAGGCTGGTCTCGAACTCCCTACCTTGAGATCTGCCTGCCTCAGTCTCCCAAAGTACTGGGATTACAGGCATGAGCCTGTGCCCGGCTGATATTATTGTTTTATCTCTCTCTCTTTTTTTTTTTTTTTTGAGACCGAGTCTTCCTCTGTCATGCAGGCTAGAGTACAGTGGTGTGATCTTGGCTCACTGCAACCTCTGCCTCCCAGGTTCAAGTGATTCTTCTGCCTCAGCCTCTCAAGTAGCTGGGACTACAGCCGTGCACCACCATGCCTGGCTAATTTTTGTATTTTTAGTAGAGATGGAGTTTCACCATATTGGCCCAGCTGGTCTCGAACTCCTGAACTCGTGATCTGCCCACCTCAGCCTCTCAAAGTGCTGGGGATTACAGGCATGAGCCACCAAACCTGGCTATTTTATCTCTTAACGTGGCTAACAAAGAGCTTGTAACAGAGGAGAAGTGTTTGTTTTGCCATTTTCTCATTGTTTCCTTATGCTTCCATTAGAGGTATTATCTTAAATTTACAATTTCATTGCAGACATCTTTTTAAGCTTTTTGTTCATTTTGTGAAAATTACTTTAGTTCCAACTAGATAATGCATTTTTCTTAGAATCCACACTGGCCCACAAAAACTGCAGTATATCACAGTATGCTGAGAGCCAACACCTAGAAAAAGACAACTGAATCGAGCCCTCCATGTTGTAGAAGCCCTACTCTTCCCTTAGAGAACTCATGAACTACTGTTAACATTTGACCTATGTGAAGACTCAAATATCAACCTGTATATTAGATATTAGCAACACAATTTTCCTTTATGCTTTAGATAAATGCAAATTGAGGTCATAATATTTTTTATATGATGCATTGCCATACAATACTATACAATGATTTTTCCATTTTATTTTTATTTTATTTATTTATTTTCTTGAGATAGAATCTTATTCTGTTGCCCAGACTGGAGTGCAATGGTGCGATATTGGCTCACTGCAACTGCTGCTTCCCAGGTTCAAGTGATTCTCCTGCCTCAGCCTCCCAAGTAGCTGGGACTACAAGCACATGCCACCACACTTGGCTAACTTTCGTACTTTTAGTAGAGATAGGGTTTCGCCATGTTGGCCAGGCTGGTCTCAAACTCCTGACCTCAGGTGATCCACCTGCCTTAGCTTCCCATAGTTTTGGGATTACAGGTGTGAGCCATCACACCTGGCCAATTTTGCTATTTTAAAAGCACAATACTTAAAGGAGGTGAGAGTTATTCTACTAATACAGTAAGGTATGATATTAGGTTGGTACTCAGCAAATATTCAGTTGCCTACTGAGTACTTACCATATACCAACAAACACACACACATATACCAGTATATCAGGTGCTATCAGTGTTACCGAGATGAATCAAAATAAATCAGACATGAATCCTGTATTCAACTCCAGTCGTTCACTAATTTATTCATTTACTCAGGAAACAATTACTGGATGCCTTCAAGTTCCAGGGACAGGGTGAGGCACTAAAGATTGGTGTCCTGGTGACTTTCACTTCTCACATGGCAAACTATTAATCAAACTTGAATTAGCTTGGATAGATTGGTCATTATTATGGTACTTTTTTTTTTTTTTTTTTTTTTGGCTTCCTAGAGTTTTTTCTCCTATCCTTTTTTTTTTTTTTTTTTTTTTTTAAAGATGGAGTGTGATTCTGTCACCCAGGCTGGAGTGCAGTGGCATGATCTCAGCTCACTGGAACCTCCACCTCCCAGGTTCAAGCTGTTCTTCTGCCTCAGCCTCCTGAGTAGCTGGGATTACAGGTGTGCCCTATCACACCCAGCTCATTTTTGTACTTTTAGTAGAGACAGGGTTTCACCATGTTGGTTAGGCTGGTCTCGAACTCCTGACCTTGTGATCTGCCCACCTCAGCTTCTCCAACCCACCTGCTGGGATTACAGGCATGAGCAACCACACCCAGCCTGTTCTCCTATCCTAATAGCACTCCAATTTCCTCTTGGATAACAACCTTCCCCCATTGTGAGACAGTGAACCAAGGTGAAACCACAGAGTCAAGGCACCATGAATAGGGAGAAACGTATTCTCTGCAGAAAACCAGAATGAAAAGAAGCGGAGATGAAAGATGAAAGGGTCTTAGAAAAAAAAAAAAAAAAAAAAAACAGCCTTATTTCCTTACTTTCTATCTACCTTTTATAGACCCTCTAAGGCCCAACTATATATATTTTATTTTTTCTCCATAAATGTCTATAACATTGCCTGACTGTCCTAGACATTGGTGGTTATAGCCATATAATAAACGTACCATTTTACTTGGGCTAATTTTAGCGAGTTTCTCTTCCTTGCAACCAAACAGTTCCTAAGAATAATTTGGTCCCAGGAAGAGGCATTGCAAACAAGCACTAAGAGGCAATTAGGAATGACGGTTGTAGAACTGTGACCCTCTCCTTCCTTCCCATCACCACCTTCCAACCCAGATAAGAAGCTGGAGGTCTGAGATACACAGTTTGAGAATCAGCTGGTTAAACTTTTACCTTGAGTCTGCATCTCCATGCAACTTTAAGCAAAGAATTTTGAGATAGAGGAAAGACAAAACTCAGTTACAGATTGTCTGGCTTGAAATAGATTAGGGGAAGAAAATAACATTCTGGGGGAATGGTAGCACCATGTATTGCTATCCCAGTTTGGGGGATCTGGTAGTCTTAGTTAAGCCATCTAAGTATAGGTGTGGAAATTCTTTCCCATAATTTCTCTGAGGGTCTAGGGGTCATCTTTAGTCTAACAAAGAGAAAAGGTATTTTCGTGAAATACCATTAGAGGTAATTGACCAGTGGCAGAAATAGATACATGCTTCAAGGTCAGCCTTGCTTCTACAGGAAGGAAAACTATTGAGGAGACCTGATGTAAAATAAACAAGGTTTCATGAAGGGTGAATACCTGATCTTCGGAAGCCAGGGGATAAGTAATAGGAGATTTTCAATCTTGTGAAAACTGCAGAGTCAGCTGGCAAAGTTTCTAATCCGATATGACTCCAGGGGCACAAAGACAAGCCTCTTTTTTTAGACAGAGTCTCGCCCTGTCGCCTACCCAGGCTGGAGTGCAATGATGCGATCTCAGCTCACTGGAACCTCCGCCTCCCTGGTTCAAGTGATTCTCTTTCCTCAGTCTTCTGAGTAGCTGGGATTACAGGTGCCCACCACCACACTCAGCTAATTTTTGTATTTTTAGTAGCGACGGGGTTTCACCATGTTGGCCAGGCTGGTCTTGAACTCCTGACCTCGTGATCCACCTGCCTGAGCCTCCCAAAAGGCTGGGATTACAGGCATGAGCCACCGCGCCCAAACAAGACAAGGCTTATTATGGACATCTTCTCAACTCACTTGTGCCGATTTTTCAGCTGGTAGCCCCAATCTTGAGCCACTTTTCTGACTGTGGATCAATGGTCCTTCCTATTTTCTCACTATATCCCTTTCATCCTTTCACATCTGAATGTTTATTTCTTTTTCCTTTCCTCCCAATTCTCCATCTAAGTCCTTAATGAGTTGACTCAAGATCATCAGCAAGAAGTGAGATGGCCAATGAAAAACCAAAGCAGGCTAAAAAAAGGTAAGCAATGAGCAACAAATAGTAGCCCTTTCTCAAGAACATGGAAGCATTTTTGAAACAATAGTCTTCAAAACGCTATTGCCTAAATCTCCACTTCCTGGAAGGAAAGGGAGGTTAGACAGATGATAGATAGATAGGTAGGTAAATAGAGAGAGAGATAGAGATTAAGAAATAGATGGAGATTGTCTCGGTCCAGTTTGTGTTGCTATAACAAAACACCTGAGACTGGTAATTTTTTTTTCTTTTGAAACAGAGTCTTGCTCTGTCACCCAGGCTAGAGTGCAGTGGCACAATCTTGGCTCACTGCAGCCTCCACCTCCCGGGTTCAAGCGATTCTCTTACCTCAGCCTCCCAAGTAGCTGGAATTATAAGCATATGCCACCACACCCAACTAATTTTTGTATTTTTACTAGAGACAAGGTTTTACCATGTTGGTCAGGCTGGTCTCGAACCCCCAACCTCAAAAGATCCACCTGTCTCGGCCTCCCAAAGTGTTGGGATTATAGGCATGAGCCACTGTGCCCAGCCATGAGACTGGTAATTTATAAAGAAGAAAAATTTACTTTCTCACAGTTCTAGAGGCTGGGAAGTCCAAGATCATGGCACTGGTAGGTTCCATTTTTTTATGAGGACTGCTCTCTGCTTTGAAGATGACACCTTGTTGCTGCATCCTTCAGGGGGAGAAACACTGTGTCCTTACATGGCAGAAGGTGGAAGGACAAGTGAACCCAATGCTATGTGAAACTTCTTATGTAAAGGTTTTAATCTCAGTCATGAGAAGAGGACCCCTCATGATGTAATCACCTCTTAAAGGTCTCACCTCTTGATACCATTACATTGGCCATTAAGTTTCAATGCCTGAATTCTGGAGGGGACACATTCAAACCACAGCATGGATATACAGATTCTATTTTAAGGAGGGTATCCACTGCTCTAAAGTAAGTTGAATGAGTTCTTCTAGTTCCAAATAGATCAAGACAGCCTGGGCTCTTGTTTTAATACAAATTAAACACTAAACGAAGAGAAATGTGTAACCTTATTGTAAAACCTTTTCTGCCTGCAGGCAGTGCTTTAAGTACCGCCAACATGAATTTTTTATTGAAGAGGACTGGGGTTCCAGGTATTGGAATGGGGGTATCAGAGAGGACCTTAAGGGATTAAGAAGCTTGATTCCTAGGTCCTTCATTAATACTTTGCTTTGGTAAGGTTCCTTCTAGGAGAGAGAACCTGGCTGCCATCTTCTGTGTCTGAGAAATTTAATCCTTTGCCATAGAGATGAGAGATGAGTCTTTGCTATCCCTGTTCAGCAGGAGGTAATATTTATTATAGAAAAAGTACCACTGCATGTTGTTTTCTATTTTTTTTTTTTTAGACAGTTTTATTCTTGTTGCCCAGGCTGGAGTGCAATGGCTCAGTCTCAGCTCACTGCAACCTCCGCTTCCCATGTTCCAGCAGTTCTCCTTCCTCAGCCTCCTGAATAGCTGGGATTACAGGTGCCTGCCATCACGCTCAGCTAATTTTTTTATTTTTTATTTTTCGAGATGGAGTTTCACTCTTATAGCCCAGGCTGGAGTGCAGTGGTGCAATTTCGGCTCACTGCAACCTCTACTTCCTGGTTCAAGTTATTCTCCTGCCTCAGCCTCTTGAGTAACTGAGATTACAGGCGCCTGCCACCGTGCCCAGCTACTTTATTATATTTTTTTAGAGACGGGGTTTTACCATGTTGGCCAGTCTGGTCTTGAACTCCTGACCTCGTGATCCACCCACCTTGGCCTCCCAAAGTGCTGGAATTACAGGCGTGAGCCACCGCACCCAGCCAATTTTTTGTATTTTTAGTAGGGACAGGGTTTCACCATGTTGGCCAGGCTGGTCAAGAGCTCCTGACCTCAGGTGATCCTCCTGCCTTGGCCTCTCAAAGTGCTGGGATTACAGGCGTGAGACACAGTGCTCAGCCCTTTTTTTCTCTTTTCTAAATTAAAGTTTTTTATTGTATTACATTCCTCGACTAGACATGGGTTGCCGAACCAAGAGAAGTCATATTCAAAGCAGCCCAAAAAGAAGGAAGATCCCCCAGAACTTTGGACTTGGAGCTTAACCGGCTGGTAAATACATCAAATTGTTTTGCTTTGGGAAAAGGGATGAATATATTTGAGGTATCTGGATGAGGGCTATGTGATTTCCGGGTGCTTTCTTGGAATACTGTCTATGGGAGGAGAATTTGTGTTACACTAGGCAGTCAATGGGATAGACGGTAGCAGACTGCGGTGACTTACTTTTCCTCTCAGAAGCTTTCACTTGTTACATCCAGGTCTGGTCAATTTCCTTGGCAATAGCAATGGTTCAAGAGGAAGCATGCAACACAAGCAAAACCAGTGAGAACTTCCATCAGGGATAAAATAGAGACTTAGGGAGAAAGATATCTTTTCTTTTCTCTAAGGTTCCTAAGCTAGGGCTACCAGCAGCCATGTCCATACGGAGGAGTAGGAGAGAAAGGACACCAACATAAACAGAAGAGCAAACACAAGTAGCGACGATCATGAGAACAGGAGAAAAAAACGTCTTTGTCATAAGGAGGCATCAGTGCTAGCCCCTGAGATCCTGGTTATCCTTTAGTTCTGTAAACTACTCCATCCCTGCTCTGTGCTCCAGTAAGCCACCCCCTTTTCTGCTGAGTCTCGTTTAAATTGGGTTTCTATCACTTTAAAGAGTCCTGATGAGGCTGGGCACGATGGCTCATGCCTGTAATCCCAGCACTTTGGGAGGCCGAGGCGGGTGGATCACTTGAAGTCAGGAGTTCGAGACCAGCCTGGCCAACATGGTGAAACCCCATCGCCACTAAAAATACAAAAATTAGCTGGGTGTGCTGGTGCACGCCTGTAATCCCAGCTGCTCAGGAGGCTGAGGCATGAGAATTGCTCGAACTTGGGAGCTGAAAGTTGCAGTGAGCTGAGATCACGCCACTGCACTCCAGCCTGCTCAACAGAGCAAGACCCAGTCTCAAAAAAAAAAAAAAAAAGAGTCCTGAAAAATACATGCCCAGAACCATGGGGAACTCAGAGGGATAATTTAACACAAGTTTAGGGTTTTTGTTTTTGTTGTCATTGTTATTTTTTTTCTGAAACTGTAATACAAGCCTAGGGTAAAAATTCAAACAGTATAAAGAGGTATATTATCTAATTATAGACTAAGTCTTCCTCCTAAAACCCTGCTGTGGAAGAAAAAAACCTGTTGATAATTTCTTTTGTATCCTTCTAGAAATTTTCTTGAATTAACCTTATAGCACTCTGAAGGACCAAGGAGAGAATGAAGCAAGTGAGATGTATTACTCTCAGATCTAGCTCAGCAAAGCAGAGATATAGCAATATTATGTCTATTTTTCCCTTTTTCTGATTAAAGTTGGTTTAAATTTTGCAGCTGTAAAATTGCCTTACTGTGAACATCTACATTTTATATTATTAAGTAAAATCCCAACAGGGAAGAAGTCAATAATGAGTTTTGTTTTGTCATCATGTGGGGCTTTTACAACATAGTTTAAAACACTCAACATCTTGAAACAATTAAGAAAATCATTCAACTTCACAGAAAGTTGGTTTGTTTTTTGAAGGCCAATAAATATAGAGGAATTTATTTTATTTTCTTTTATTTATTTATTTTTTGAGACAGAGTTTCCCTCTTTTGCCCAGGCTGGAGTGCAATGGTGCGATCTTAATTCACTGCAACCTCCGCTTCCTGGGTTCACGAGATTCTCCTGCCTCAGTCTCCTGAGTAGCTGGGATTACAGGCGCCTGCCACCATGCTGGGCGAATTTTTGTATTTTTAGTAGAGATGGGGTTTCATCATTGACCAGGCTGGTTTTGAACTCCTGACCTCAGGTGACCACCCGTCTTGGCCTCCCAAAGTGCTGGGATTGATTACAGGCGTAAGTCACCATGCCTGGCCTAGGAATTTATTTTTAACTCCACTTCTATGTTGCCTGGTTTGAGATTTCACTTCTGCAAAACAGTTAGAGGTCAATCTATTCTGTCACTGTAGTTTTATTTTTTGTCTTTAAATGTGAGGGGCAAAAGAAATTGCTAGAACACCATATTTAAATGGTCCAGCTGATTCAACTAAATTTTGGAAGTAGCTACATCATACATAAACGTATGAACAAAAATAGATGCTGCACAACATTGTTAATGTACTACATGCCATGGAATTGTTCACTTTGTTTATTACTTATTTATTTATTATTTTTTTGAGACAGAGTCTTGCTCTGGTGCTCAGGCTGGACTGCAATGGCACAATCTCGGCTCACTGCAACCTCCACCTCCCGGGTTCAAACAATTCTCTTGTCTCAGCCTCCCAAGTAGCTGGGACTACAGGCTCCCATCACCACACCCAGCTAATTTTTGTCCTTTTAGTAGAGATGGGGTTTCACCATATTGGCCAGAGTGGTCTTGAACTCCCCCCGTCAAATGATCCAGCCCCCTGGGCCTCCCAAAGTGCTGGGATTATAGGCATGAGCCACCACATCCAGCTGAACTGTTCACTTTAAAGTGGTTAATTTTCTATTATGTGACTCTTACCTCAATAATAATAATCTTTAAAAGGTGGCATTTTAAAAATTATACCTTTTTAACCTTTTAAGTTAAAAAAAATAAAGCAAATCTAAATCAAAAGATTTTTTAAAGTCATAATCTCTGAAAAAAAACAAGAATTAACCTGTGTTAAGAACCTACTCCAGGCAAGACCCTGTACTAAAAACTTTCCAGTAAACAATAGACATAATACATAAATTATGATCGTTATGCTAGAAGGCGATAGACACTATGAGGAAATAAGTAGAATAAGGTAAAAAGGATTAGAAGAGACAGAGGCACAGGGAACAGAATGTAAAACAGTGGTCCCGAGAAAGCATCATTGAGAAGGAAACATTTAAGAAAAGATTCAGCCAGTCGAGGTGGCTCATACCCATAATCCCAGCACTTTGGGAGGCTGAAGTGGGCAGATCACCTGAGGTCAGGAGTTCAAGACCAGCCTGGCCAACATGGGGAAACCCCATCTCTACTAAAAATACAAAAATTAGCCAGGCATGGTGGCACAAGCCTGTAATCCCAGCTACTTTGTAGTCTAAGGCAGGAGAATTGCCTGAACCCAGGAGGCAGAGGTTGCATTGAGCAGAGATCACGCCATTGCATTCCAGCCTGGGCAACAAGAGTGAGACTCTGTCTCAAAAAAGAAAAGATTGAAAGGATGATAGGGAGTTGGTCAAGCTGATGATATCAGATTTCTGGGAGAAGAAATCTGGAAGAAGGAGGAAGGGGGAGCAGCCAGTGCAAAGGACCCAAGGCAGAGACATGCCTGACATATTCAAGGAAGAGCAAGGTCGGCATGGCTAGAATAAACAAAGGAGAAAGTGACAGGAGAAATCAGAAAGGTCACTGAGGGGCTTTGGCTGTTACTCTGAGTAAACTGGGGAGCCACAGCAGACTTTAGGAGCCATGGCCCACGCAGAGGACTACGTTGGGAAGAAATTGGAAGGAGGGAATGAAAGACAATAATAGCTATGACCAATGACGTAACAATGGAGATGACAGAAAATGGTCAGATGCTTAATGCGTTTTGAATATGGAGTTCAGAGAATGTCTGATAGATTGGATTCAAGGTGTGAAAGAAAGAAAAGAGTTAAGGATGAGCTCAAGGTTTGGGGCTTGAACAACTGGGAAAGAGAGAAGCAATGCACTGATACGTAGATGGCTTTGAGTGAAGCCTGTTTGAAAGAGGGATGGGGAGTGAGAGGGGAAGGGGACAGCTGTGACGATCAGAGGTTCTGTTTGGGACAAGTTGCATTTGAAATATCTGATAGAAAACCAAGTGGAGGTCGCTCATAGAAGCGAGGTGATTTTTGGAATAATTGAGCTATCCAGTCCCTCTGCCTCGTTGCAAAGCAATAATATTTAATTATGGTGGTATCAGTAAAATTCAATGTTTTCTTTTTTAACGCTTCCATATATGTTCCTATTTATTTACTTTACATTTTTAACATTTTTTAAATTGAGGTAAAATGCTAATGCTTTCTTTTTCTCTAAAGATTGAGGTCTTCACCTGCTCCACTGTCTAATTATGACATGATTTTTCCATACTTCACCTTGTGTCTCTTCACTACCTTCCTTCCTTCCTTCCTTCCTTCCCTTCCTTCCTTTCTTTCCCTTCCTTCCTTCCCTCCTTCCTTCCTTCTTTCCTTTCTTTCCCTCCCTCCCTTTCCTTCCTTCCTTCCTTCCTTTTCTTTTCTTTTCTTTGACAGAGTCACATTCTGCCACCCAGGTTAGAGTGCAGTGGCCCAGACTCAGCTCACTGCAACCTCTGTTCCCCTGGGTTCAAGCAATTCTCCTGCCTCAGCCTCCCTAGTAGCTGGGATTACAGGTGTGTGCTACCATGCCCGGCTAATTTTTGTATTTTTAGTAGAGATGGAGTTTCATCATATTGGCCAGGCTGATCTTGGATTCCTGACCTCACATGATCAGCCTGCCTCGGCCTCCCAAAGTGCTAGGATTCCAGGTGTGAGCCACCGCACCCGGCCCTCCACCACTTTTCCAAACGGGAATTTAATTTACTCCTTAACTCTTCTCTTTCTTTCACACCTCGAATCCAATCTACCAGACATTTTGGCCAATGTATTTTACTCTTTTCTTAAAAAAAAAAAAAAAAAAAGATGCTACTGCAATTTACTGTTATTTTTAAGAAAGCTATGACTACATATCTTCCAACAATTATGTTAAAAGAGTCCACAAATGATGATTGCCAAGGTGTAATTTCCAAGCCTTTGTAGAAAGGTGAAGTATGACACCCTCAGAAGGAGCCCGGACTGCAGTCTATCTGACATATGTTATCTACTGGATTCCTTTCTTAGGGCTGTGTAACAAAGTACCAGAAATTTTGTGTCTTAAAACAACAGAAGTTTATTCTCTTGCAGTTCTGGAAGATAAAAGTCCAAAATCAGCAGGGACATGCTCTTTCTGAAGGTACTGTGAGAGGAGCTTCTGTTCCTCTTCCATATGTGTCTGTTTTTAAAGTTCCCTTATGTTACAAGAACACTAGTCATTTCATTTAGGACATACTTTAATCTCGTATGGCCTCACCTTGACCTCATTACATCTGCAAATACTCTATTTCGAAATAAGGTCACATGTGCAGGTATCAGGGGTTAGGACTTCAACATGTCTTTTTGTGGGGACACAATTCTCAACCCATAACAACAACAAACCTCAGTTATTCATTCATCTATTGACTGAAACTAGTACCTGCGCTTGGCACACCTGCAGATACTAGCGATACAAACATGAACAAGATGACATAATTCTTACCCTCAGGGAGCCTGTGATGTAGTGTGGGAGGCAGACACTTGCAGTTCAATAGGGTAAAAGAGAAGAACTGAGGCCGGGCGTGCTGGCTCACACCTTTTATCCCAGCACTTTGGGAGGCTGAGGTGGACGGATCACTTGAGGTCAGGAGTTTGAGACCAGCCTGGCCAACATGATAAAACCCTGTCTCTACTAAAAATACAAAAATTAGCCAGGCATGGTGGTATGTACCTGTAATCCCAGCTACTTGTGAGGCTGAGGCAGGAGAATCGCTTGAACCTGGGAGGCGGAGGTTGCAGCGAGTCAACATTGCACCACTGCGCTCCAGCCTGAGTGACAGAGCGAGACTCTGTCTCAAAAAAAGAAAAAAAAGAGAAGAACTGGCTGGGCATGATGGCTTGCACCTATAATCCCAGCTACTTGGGAGGCTGATGCAGCAGGAGGATCACTTGAGCCCAGGAGTTCAAGACCAGCTTTGGCAACATGTTGAGACCCCCATCTCAGAAGAAGATTAAGAAGGAGAAGTCGAATAAGCAGAAACAGAAAGGGAGGAAGAGGAACAATTGAGTAACATGGGAATTCAGGAATGTGACGCTTAGCCTAGAAAGCCAGGACGGCCTTACCACTTTCTGAAGTAAGCGATATCCAAACTAAGACCTAGATGGTGGCATGGAAGATAGAGGGAAGAAGACTCCAAGCAGAGGGACAACATTTGTTGAAGTCCAGATGTTAAAGAAATTATGTAGCCGGGCGTGGTGGCTCATGCCTGTAATCCCAGCATTTTGGGAGGCTGAGGCAGGTGGATCACCTGAGGTCAGGAGTTCAAGACCAGCCTGGCCAACATGGTGAAACCCTGTCTCTACTAAAAATACAAAAATTAGCCAGGCGTGGTGGCAAGCACCTATAATTCCAGCTACTCAGGAGGCTGAGGCAGGAGAATCACTTAAACCTAGGAGGGAGAGATTGTAGTGAGCTGAGACCACGCCATTGCACTCCAGCCTGGGCAACAAGAGTGAAACTCTGTCTCAAAAAAAAAAAAAAAATGTACAAAAATTTTCTTGGTGAGGTGTAATCCCAGCTGCTTGGTGGGCTGAGAATCACTTGAACCCAGGAGGCAGAAGTTGCAGAGAGTGGCGATCGAGCCAGTGCACTCCAGCCTATGCAACTGAGTGAGACTCTGTCTCAAAAAAAGAAAAAAAGGTAATAGTAGAGTTTTAATAATAGAGACAGAATAAAGCAATAAAAATCATCCCAACCATTAATCTTTAGTTCATCCAGTTAGTTTCAAACTTTCTTCCACACCAAACCTCTAAAAGAGCACATTAAGATGAAACCAAATGGATTTTTAGCTTGGACATAAACAAAGCACTGTGGGCATCTCACAGCCATGCAGATCAGACAGAGAGGATGAAACAAAACCTGGCCCTGCATGTTCACAGCTGAATCTTGAGCAAGAGGAATAAGCCCAGCTGCAAAAGCAAATATCAGACTGGTAGGCTGATGGGTAAGGCACACTGGCCAAAGTTCACAGGAAGCTCAGGCAGGATTGAAGCAACTCTGTAATCAAATGGGTGGAGCCAATGGAGAGGAACCCAAGCATCTTGTCTGCCCTCCCCCATCAGGCACCCAGGCCAGCAGACAGGCAGGTAGGAGGTTATATGTAACAAATTGTCCACGGGTAGCAATGGACTAGTATAAGATCCAGGTTCTGTCCCAGAGAAAAGGGCTGGCAAGTGCCACATAGTATGCCAGGGCCCAGTCCCAGGCTGAGTTCAGGAGCAGTGTGAAGTCCTAAAAGGGAACTGTGCCTCTGGGCAGGAGAGCTAGAGATCAGGTAGAAGCTGGATCTCTGGATTGGGCCAACAACAGATGTCACTCAGGGAAACATGACTGTCAGAGGACGTCACTGGACTATCAACCTCCAAGTTTCAGTGGATGACTGGGCACCAAGTCCCACCAGAGGCACTGAGGTGGTCAATCTACTTCCTGCCTGAACTCGTTCAGATTCAGGAGCTGGGGTGGGTGGGTGGCAGCTGAAAGTGAGACGCATCACTGGACCCAAAGGGGAGCAGCTGGACAACGTAAAGGCATGGAAACTGAGGCCGGAGGTCAATAGGGTTAAGTTATTCTGCTTGACTGGGCACCATGCCCACTCTCTGGTGGAGGTGCTTATGGGAAAGAAATGATTACAGCTAAATTACCTACTTGGAAATCTACCGAAGTGACATTAAGAAATAGCTCTTCATGGCTGGACGTGGTGGCTCATGCCTGTAATCCCAGCACTTTGGGAGGACAAGGCAGGCGGATCACCTGAGGTCAGGAGTTCAAGACCAGCCTGGCCAACATGGAGAAACTCCATCTCTACTAAAAATACAAAATTAGCTGGGCATGGTGGCGCATGCCTATAATCCCAGATACTAGAGAGGCTGAGGCGGGAGAATCGCTTGAACCCAGGAGGTGGAGGTTGCGGTGAGTTGAGATGGTGCCATTGGACTCCAGCCTGGGCAACAAGAGCAAAACTCCAACAATAAAAAAAAAAGGAAGGAAGGAAGGAAGGAAGAGCCCTTCATTCCACTAACATTTAATGAATACCTCCCATGTTCATAGCATTGTCTCTGCCTTCCAAGTTCCCGTAGGAGAACAAGCATGATAGGAGATTCACAAAAATAACTATGTGAGAAGTCCCACCCAAGTGCTGTGGAGCACAGAGGGAAAAAGAAGAACACCTAGAAGAACAGAGAAGTCTCCCAAGCTTCTTGAGAAGAGACCATGGCCATTTTTGCCTGGATAGCCCAATTCTAATTATCGCTTTATCAGAGACTTTAATTGCCTCTGGGTGATGCCAACTGCCTTGAACTCCAGGTCTGAAGTCACAGCTGTTGCTACTTAATCCACATCTCACTCAGCTATCTAAGTCTCAGGTTTGTAATCTTATCACAGAGGGATCCTAGGGTTCCATATGACAGGAATGAAAATCCCTAGCTCTGTCACTTACTAAATAGTCACGTCTGCCTTTTCTAACATTCCTGAACTTCAGTTTTACTCTTTATAAAATGAGAATAAAGACAACCCAAACTTCAAAGCGCTGTTTCAAGGATTAAGCGAAGTCGTGTATACGCAGGGGTTTTGTAAACTTTAAAGAGCTAGAAAAACATTTCTTATTTTAATGGTGTCTCAACTTGAGTCTGCACTGGGCTGGAGCCATGCCTGGGTGTGTTTGATGGAGCCCCTGATTTGTGGGGCTTCTGGACGTCACTCCGTGTGAGGATGAGGAAGTGGTTTGGCTTACGTGCCAGAAAAAGACGGAAAGACAGCTGGGCAGCATGTGGGAAGCTTCAGATATCTATGCCTATCCTTGCTCCGTGGAATGGAAATCATAACTCAGCAGAGAGGCTGGGCGCGGTGGCCCATGCCTGTAATCCCAGCACTTTGGGAGGCCGAGGCGGGCAGTTCAGGAGTTCGAGACTAGCCTGGCCAACACGGCAAAACCCTGTCTTTACTAAAAATACAAAAAAAATAGCCAGAAGTGGTGATGCATGCCTGTAATCTCAGCTACTTGAGAGGCTGAGGCAAAAGAATCACTTGAACCCAGAAGGCAGAGGTTGCAGTGAGCCGAGGTTGTGCCATTGCACTCCAGCCTGGGTGACAGAGTGAGACTCCGTCTCAGAACACACACACACACACACACACACACACAACAAAAGCAAAAAAGAACTCAGTAGAGAAAGGGGCTTTAGCTGTTTTCACAGGGGGATGTTACCACTGCCACTTTAGGGCCTGCTGATAAACTAAGATGCGGAAAGGGAGGTGGAGGTGAAAGCCATGCTCTTCCCAACACAGGGAGAATTCCAGAGTGTTCATCACTCATCACTGTTTAATCACCTGAAGAGTCTCCTCGCCAGAACACGTTCTCAGTGCAGATACAGCACATAAGGCAACTGCTGTACCTTTCCCTGGAGTTGCCAGATGACCCAGAGACATTGCCAATGCCGGAGTGGGGCCGGGGAGGACGTGTAAGAGGAGTACTTGTAAGTGGCTGCAAAATGCTCCTGGGGACAAAGTCTCAGGAGCAAAGGTCAGCCATGACAGGCCATTGCCCCTAATATGAGCCCAACAGTGACACTGACAGGTGGGTGAGGCCTGGAGAAACTCGGCCACATGACTCTTCTGTCAGGATGAGTGTTAGATGCCATGTGATTCCCACACCAGTAGCTGCTATTTCCAGTTGCTTCAATTGCTTCCTTTGTTCAGGGAACCCAAGAAGGGAGATGTGTTACCCAGTGAGGCTAGAAGCCACTTCTCGTAACAAAGACCACCCAGAAGTCAGCCAAGGAATTGGAAAGTACCCAATGCGTGCTTTCAACAAATGCTGCTTAAAGCTGCTGCAGTGTCCAGTAAACCATTGCTCTTGGCTCTCATCTCGGAGTTTCCCGATGCTGGGAATACAGACAGAAGGATGTGTAAGATTATGACATGGGAGCTACTTGGTGAGGTGGTAAAGGAGGAGACAGGAGCAACAATTGGGCACCAACAAGAAAATGTAAAATGTTCCTTTTTTTTTAAGATGGAGTCTCTCTCTGTCACTCAAACTGGAGTGCAGTGGCGTGATCTTGGCTCACTGCAAACTCCGTCTCCCAGGTTCAAGCGATTCTCCTGCCTCAGCTTCCCAAGTAACTGGGATTACAGGCATGCGCCACCATGCCCAGCTAATTTTTGGATTTTTAGTAAAGACAAGGTTTCACTATGTTGGCCAGGATGGTATCAATCTCCCGATATCATGATCCGCCCACTTTGGCCTCCCAAAGTGCTGGGATTACAGGCATGAGCCACTGTGCCCAGAAAATGTCCCCCCACCCTTTTTTTTTTTTTTTTTTTTGACAGAGTCCTGCTCTGTGGCCCAGGCTGGAGTGCAGTGGTACAATCTTGGCTCATTGCAGCCTCCACTTCCCAGATTCAAGCTATTCTATCTGCCTCAGCCTTCTGAGTAGCTGGGAATACAGGACGGCGCCACCACACCCAGCTAATTTTTACATTTTTAATAGAGACAGGATTTCACCCTATTGACCAGGCTGGTCTCAAACTCCTGATCTCAAGTGATCTGTCTACCCTGGCCTCTCAAAATGCTGAGATTACAGGCATGAGCCATTACACCTGGCCAAAATGTCCCTTTTAAGTAGAGATGAAGTTTGGGACAGTGCAGGGAGCTGGGGCCAAAGGTGAGTCAAAGAGAACAAAAGATATGGCAGGAGATCTGGCCAAGGGTGGGGACACTGGGGTTTTTTTGTCTTTCTCTGCAGCCCACCAACATTAAGTCTAGACTTCTGGGTCAAGCATCTTTAGAGGAGCCTCAGATGTGCCCAGCATTGGACACGCCACACAGACGCCTGCATTCACTCAACAAGGAGAGAGTAAATAATTCATCCAAGGTCTGCCAAGACAGCTCTCTGGCACCACAATGCTCTCTGAGGTTGAAAGTTGGCTCTTGCCAGACAGGGAGGAGCCCAGCAACCAACAGGGGTCTGTGGGTCAAGATGGCCAGGGGGAGAGCTATGCTAATTCTAGCTAAATAATTATAAGCTTGCTTGGCTCAGAGTACATTGAAGTTTATACACCAAACTAAACTATATTATTGGTGCAGTTAATTAGCAATCCAGTGGCAACAGGAGGCCTAAGGTAAAGACCATCTGAGAGCGCAGTAACACCGGGGAACACCTCCGGGTGGTTGCAGAGCAGGGAATACTGCTCTGGTCCCACGAATACCTTCTCAACTTAGAGACTGCATGAGGGTCTCGTAAAGAGGGCTTGTGCAAAGATCTCTGAGAAGGGAGGTAACCTCTGCTCAGAAGATCTGGGAGGGTCTTTGCAGATGGGAGCTGGCAAGGAGGAGAAAAGCCTTGTAGGGCAGAGATCACGAACATCTCAGGCTCTGCCTATGTTCTAAGAATATGGAGTGATTTTAATTGCTCTATGTCCTCAATGCTCTGGAGATAAAAGCCCCTTGATGCATTGGGTGTGGTCAGACCAGGTGGCTCCTCCTCCGCTATCCTTCTGATGCAGCCGCACCCTGCTAACAATTGGTGATAAACTCAGAGTACTAGTTTAGTTTGTCTTAGAAGGATCTCAAGTGCTTCCCCCTACCCTCCATCTTTCCTACCCCTTCACCCTCCCCTTCCATGTCCATAAGATCAATGAGATTATGCACATAATAAAAGTGTTTGGAGCCCAGAGCTCGGGGCCAACACGGTTCTCAAGCTGGCATTGATCCCCTGGACCCATGCTGTAAATTCTACTCTTGTGTTGAAGCAGGAGCGGCCGCAAGAAACACTGAACTGGGAAGGAAGGGGTGATTTATTCCGCCGGGAGCAAGGCGGCATAGTTGCCTAACAACCAAGCTCATCTAACAGAGGAAACCTCTGCCTTTATATGAGCTTACAACACTAGACAATACATGTGAAAGGGTCTTGGGTTTACAGTTTTAGAAAGTACATGTGAGGAGGTTGAGATCAGTGAAGTAAGCTGTGGGGGTTTGAGCAAGATTGAATGAGAACAATGGAGGGCGTTTCTCCATATCTCCCCACCCTAAGATCGCCTGAGATCTTAAGTGGGGGCTAATCTTTAACCTCCAGGCCACTGACCTCATGCCTTCTATGTCTCAACTTTTACTCCCTCCTTCTTTGAGACAGGAGACAGGAAAGAGGGGTTTCTTTCCTCAGTGTCTCCATCTTTATTTCCTTTTCTCAATCCCTTATCACCGCCGGGACTAAGGGCACCCACATATGGGGTTGTGGCTGGTATCCAACAGGGGTCTCCTTAACAGTTTGGAATCTCTGTACAAATGCCAACTCACAGTCACTCTGACCAGTCCAGCAGTGCCCTGGGCCCCTGCAGTATGCCCCGGACTAGCTTCATCCAGCAAGTTGCTGCCTCTGACAGAGTCTGATGCCCATTTCTGCAGCCAGAGTGTCAACCATGGGCCTGAGTGAAAGAGACATGGCCCTTGACTGCCTTGGAAGAGCCGGCTTAGGACAGGGTAGGGTGGGAGGGCAGTGGACCCATGGGTCCCAAAAATGGGTAATAAGTGGCCAACTGGTGAGCACACAGGTGAAGGTTTGGGGAAAGAGGAGCATTTCCTAGAGGTAGAGTTATTTAAGCAGGGTTTTAAATAGTAAGCTGGAGCTCACCAGGCGGGAAAGGAAATTAAAAGGAACAGCTAGAGTTGTGTTAGAGCTTGGTATGTGCAGGCAGTGTGAAAAGGGCATTTCATAGAGAAAGAACAGCAGGTATGAAGTATTAGAAATGTGAAAGTGCATGCTGTGTGGACAGGCTAATTCTTGTTAAAAAATTATTTTTATAGATTTAGAGGGTACAAGTGTGGCTTTGTTATGTGGATATATTACATAATGGTGAAGACTGGGCTTTTAGTGTAACCATCACCCCAATAGTGTACATTGTACCTGTTAGGTAATTTCTCATCCCTCACCACCCTCCCACCATCCCACATTTCTGAGTTTCCAATGTCAGTTATTTCACTCTCTATGTCCATGTATATATATCCATTATTTAGCCCCCACTCATAAGTGGGAACATGCAGTATTTGACTTTCTGAGTTATTTCACTTAAGATAATGACATCCAGTTCCATCTATGTGGTTATAAAAGATGATTTCATTCTTTTTGATGACTGAGTAGTATTCCATTGTGTAGATTGCACGCATGCACACACACACACACACACACACACACACAGCTCATATTCCCTTTATCTAATTGGAATAGGCACATTCTACGTATTTGCCTATACACAGGTGAATTCTGTGTAGATAATGTTTAGTGTACCGTGAAAGCTGTAAAAAGATAAAACTACAAAGGAAAGTTAGAACCGAAAAGGCCTCACAAATTTAAATATATATACTTATGCATAGGTCTGGAAAGATACATACGCCAATATGTTAGCATTGATTTTGGTGATGAAGACTCGAGAGATTCACTTTCCCTCTTTCTGTTTTTGTTTTTCACCAACCAAAAGAAAAGAGGTTGAGGAAGTGGGTGATCTGAATACCATTATAGAAAGTGTGCACTTGATGCTGCAGGCACTGGGGAGCCACTAGAAATTCTTAAGCAGAAGACCGAGGCAACCAGGCATGAGCCATCAAGGGCTGCTTACGTGGGAGGCCCTCAGTGACTCACTCACTCCTGCTTCCCTGGGACTATCTTCTCGTACCACCTGCAGACCCAGAAGTCAAGCTCGTAGGATGAAACCTGTCCGTCCACGAGATGGGAAGCTGCCAGTAGTGAGCGGAGAGGCACAGTCAACGTGAGCGCTTTCCTCTGCCCACTCAGAACTCCTCAAAACTTGACAGCGGGCACAAAGCAAGCTGGCTCTGCCCCAAGCACAAAGACAAGGGCGAAAAGGACAGGTGGTAAAGCATTCACAAAAGCTAGGGGGAGAAAAGGCAGATTGGCTTTTTTCCTACAATGTCGGAGCCTTTATTACTAGAAAATAAAATCCTGTCTGAGCAAATGCCAGGAAAACGATTAAGGGCCCAGTTTAGCTTGGGAGGCTTGGCTGGGCACTGCTGAGCAGGGACCTAAACAATGTCAAGCCCACTCTCTGTGCACATCACGTTTGGGGTGAGTGGCCTGAGCCCCAGCCAGGCCTTTCACCGCCAGTTTTGTAGAATTACAGTTAAGCTTTGGCCACTTGGTTTCAGTTAAAAGCATTGTGTGGAAGGAAGGATAAAAAGCTGTTGCGTGCAGACCAGCTGTTGCGTCTGAGGACTAAGAAGAAGTGCAGCCGGGGTGGTGCCAGGCCCTGCAGAAACTCTTCTTCCCTGTGGTTCTCAGGCTCTCCAGTCTGACCCAGGAAGGGCAGGAGATGTATAGGAGCATGGGCTGGCTTTGGAGTTAACAGGCCTGGGTTAGAGTTTCCATTCTACTCTGCCTGTAGGGCTTGTAGGCAAGATTTTAACTTCTTTTTTTTTTTTAGATGGAGTTTTGCTCTTGTTGCCCAGGGTTGGAGTACAATGGTGGGATCTCGGCTCACTGCAACCTCCGCCTCCCAGGTTCAATCGATTCTCTTGCCTCAGCCTCCCGAGTAGCTGGGATTACAGGCACATGCCACCACACTAGGCTAATTTTAGTATTTTTAGTAGAGACGGGGTTTCACCATGTTGGCCAGGCTAGTCTTGAACACCTGACCTCAAGTGATCAGCCCATCTTGGATTCCCAAAGTGCTGGGATTATAGGCGTGAGCCAGCATGCCCAGCCGGGAAGATTTTAACCTCTCTGAGTCTGGTGTCTTCATCAATAAAGTGAGGATAATAGTATATAGGATTATTATGGGAATAAAATAACATGATGTATGTATTTTTTTTATCCACTCGCTTTTATTAGGTACACGATGTATGTAAAGCACCAATAGGCTGGGCACGGTGGCTCATGCCTGTAATCCCAGCACTTTGGGAGGCCAAGGTGGGTGGATCACCTGAGGTCGGGAGTTCGAGACAAGCTTGGCCAACAAGGAGAAACCCCATCTCTTAAAAAAATAAAAATAAATAAATAAATAAAAAATAAAAGCACCAATAAAGTAGACACTTGGTAGCTTCTTTCTATCCTTTTTTTCCCTCCAGGACCTCCTAAGGAAAAGAATTGTGATGCAATGGGAAAGACATGAGATTAGAGTTTGAGAAACTAAGGTTCTAGTTCAACTATTTATTTATTTATGAGACAGAATCTCACTCTGTTGCTCAGGCTGAAGTGCAGTGGCACCATCTCAGCTCACTGCAATCTCCGCCTCCCAGGTTCAATCAATTCTCATGCCTCAGCCTCCCAAGTAGCTGGGATTACAGATGCCCAGCTAATTTTTGTATTTTTAGTAGAGACAGGGTTTCACCATGTTGTCAGGCTTGTCTCGAACTCCTGACCTCATGATCTGCCCACCTCGGCCTCCCAAAGTGCTGGGATTACAGGCATGAGCCACCGTGCCCAGCCTCTAGTCCAACTACTAATGAGCTGTGTGACTTCGGGCAAATCTTTACTCGGTCTCCTTGGGCTTCACTTTCTCTTATTTCTCTTTTTTTTTTTCTCCTGAGAATATACCAAGTAACCTGGGCTTCGCTTTCTCCCACTGAAAAATCTTAGATTAAATAATCTCTAAGGGCCCCTCTATCTCTGACTTCCAATATTAATTATAATTACTATCATGAAAGAGTTGCTATATGTCAGGCATGTTGCTCAGCAATCCACATGCATTATCTTATCAAGTAGTATTATCTTTAGTTTACAAGTGAAGAAAATGAAGTTTATAGGGGCTTAAGAACTTGTCCCAGATTGCATAGCTAGTAAGGACAGGCCAGGAGGTGTTTTCTCTGACTTACTATTTTTTTTTTTTAAACTAATTAACCTAGCCCCAGGGTTCCAAGTCTTTGTACTAAACAGGTAATAAAATCACACCACTCTGCAGGTTCTGGGTCATGTTTAAATGGCTACCAATTCTTGAAACTGTAACTGGGGATTCAGGCCTGAAGATTACTGATCACTTGTCACAGTGTGAAACAGGCCCAATAAAGGAGACACTCATATCAGAAGGTGAGAAAAAGATGTTGCAAACTGTCATTCCTGGGACTTTCAATTAGGGCAGCAAGAGGGCATTGTGGTGGGGACCCAGAGAGCCATGCAAACTGGCAGCTGTCAATCAAGTGGGCAAGCAGAAGTAGTCCCCAGCTCGTCAGTACAAAAAAGGTTGGCAGAGACCTATCCATGGTGAAACACAGGTTCAAGCAGAGATGCAGGCCATTTGAATTATACCACTCTGGAGTGAGTAGGGAAGAAGGAAAGCTGTGACTTGGCAGCCAGCTGCTAACCCTGGGGACACAAGGCCTGAGTCTGACTGGCAACAAGAAGACTCAGGAAGACTTATCAAAGTGCAGCAGTCATGACCAGGCCAGGGAGCCCAGGGCTGAAGAAGTGAACTGTTGCTAAGCCCTATATCAGTTGTCTATTGTTCCATTTTAAACCACCCCAAAACTTGATGGTTTAAAACAACAAAGCTGGCCAGATGCAGTGGCTCACACCTATAATCCCAACACTTTGGGAGGCTGAGGTGGGTGGATCACTTGAGGTCAAGAGTTCAAGACCAACCTGGCCAACATGGTGAAACCCTGTCTCTACTAAAAATACAAACATTAGCTGGGCATGGTGGTGCATGCCTGTAATCCCAGCTACTCAGGAGACTGAAGCATGAGAATCACTTGAACCTGGGTGGTGGAAGTTGAGGTGAGCTGAGATCATGCCATTGCACTCCAGCCTGGGTGACAGAGCAAGACTCTATCTCAGAAAAATAAATAAATAAAAATAAAACAACAAAAATGTGTTATTTCTCACAATTTTGTGGGTTGGCTGGGCTCAGATGGGCAGTTCTTCAGTCCCATATAATGCCAGCTGGGTTCGCTTATGTTACTACATTTAGCTAGGAACTTGGTGGGGTTAGAACATCAAAAATGGCTTCACTCTCATATATGGCAGTTGGTGCTGGCTACTGTAAGAATTAAAGAAAGAGGAAAGAAACATGAAAGGTGGATCAACAGTCAAGGACAGGTTTATTTTAGAGAAAACAAACCTGAGAGGGGCTTTTAGCCAAGTTAGGTCAGAGGCATACTCTCTTACAGAATAAGAGTTAAGGATTCAGGGCAGGAGAGTTTATCAGAGGCTTAGACTGCTTCTGTATTTCTTTTTATGCTTATCTGGGAGGGAGAGTTTTGTGTCTGTTCCCATACATCTTCTTGCAGCTGCAGGAATACCCCCAAGTCTGCTTTTAGCTTCCCTATCTTAGTTCATCTGAAGGGAAAGGAATGTGTTTATTAAGGCCCACTATTTTACTGGGGCCCATTGTATGAGGGTAAAGCTTAGCCTAGCAGTTACCTAAGAGGCTTCCCTCTCACCTTCCTCTGTGCCCGAGCTGTCCTATCTGTCTTTTACTGTCTGCTCTTTTTGGCTGCTTGTTGTTAGAAGAGAAGTGATTTCCTTGAAATGCATGAGGATGGAAAGGGAGCTAGAACTTTAAGTGATGGGTGTTTGTCTAAGATGACAGTGCTCCTGCTCTGTCAGCTATCGGGCTGGGACACCTCAGTTGTCTGCCACATGGTCTTTTATCCTCCAGGGCCTTTTTCTACATGGTCTCTCCACCAGGATAGCCTAGCCATCTTTACATGGCTGGTGGCTTCCAAGAGGGCAAAATCAGAATCAGGTCAATAGACAAAGAATCAACTGGATTTATTTATACTAGCAATAAATGCTTTGAAACTGAAATTTTAAAAACAGTACCACTAACAGTTCCAAAACATGAAGTACTTAGGCATAAGCTAACAACTACGAAACACTAATAAAATAAATTTTAAGAGGTAAATAAATGGATATACCATGTTCATAGATTGGAAGACTGGATATTGTTAATACAGTAGTTCTACCCAAATTGATCTGTAGATTTATGGAAATCCAGATATTATACTCATTGAGGGGGCAGGCTGTTATAGATACTTACAGAGGTATTCTTAAAAAGGCAAAGGAACTAGAATAGCCAAACCAATTTTGAAAAATAAGAGCAGCAAATAAGTGGTTAAACAAATAGCACTACTGAGCAATAAAAATGATTGAAAGACTGAAGTACACAACTTGAATGAATCATAAAGGCACTCATTATTCTAAGTGAAATAAGCTAGACTCAAAATTTATATACTGTATGATTCCATTTATATGTAATTCTAGAAGAGGCAAAAATGTAAGGACTTATTATAATCAAAACCATGCGATAGTGGGCATAAGATAGATAGATGTAGCAATGGAAAAGACAGAGAGGCCAGAAGAGACCTACACACATATGGATCAATTGATTTTTGACAAAGATGCAAAGGCAATTCAATAGAAAAATGATAGACATTTTGGCAAATGGTGCTGGAACAATTGGACCTCAATATGCAAAAACATGAATCTTGACCTACAACCCACACCTTATACAAAATTTTTAAAAATAGATTATAGAGCTAAATGTAAAAGGTAGAATTAGAAAGCTTTTAGAGGAAAACATAGGAGAAAATATTTATAATCTTGGATTAGGCAAAGAGTTTTTAGTAGGACAACAAAAGCACACTATGAATAAGTTGGACTTAACATTTTTTGCTCGATTAAAGACACTGGGCTGGGCATGGTGGCTCACGCCTATAAACCCAGCACTTTGGGAGGCAGAGGCGGGTGGATCTCTTGAGATCAGGAGTTCAAGACCAGCCTGGCCAACATGGTGAAACACCATCTCTACTAAAAATACAAATATTAGCTGGGCATGGTGGTACATGCCTGTAATTCCAGCTACTCCGGAGGCTGAGGCAGGAGAATTGCTTGAACCAGGACCTGGGAGGTAGAGGTTGCAGTGAGCCAAGATCGCTCCACTGTACTCAAGCCACAGGCTACAGAGCGAGACTTCGTTTCAAAAAAAAAAAATCTAGTCAATATTCCTTCTCCAGACCCACCCTGGAGTGGATACCAAGTATTGTCCCAATAGTAAACAAATTTTTTTTAATGTTCAACCTCCCCATTAATTATAAAAATGATAATTTAATCAAAGCAATACCATTTGCCTCCCCATTACATATATTTCAAAATTATTGGCAAGGGTATGATAACGTGGGTACAATCAAATGCAGTGAGTGGGCATGTGAATTGGTACAGCCGTTTTGGAAGGTAATATGGCAGCATGTATCAAAAGCCTTAAGTGTTCTTTTTTAAAAAAATTTATTAAATTTTTTAAATTTTATTTATTTATTTTTTTGAGATGGAGTCTCGCTCTGTCACCCAGGCTGGTGTGCAGTGGCACGATCTCAGCTCACTGCAACCTCCCCCTCCCGGGTTCAAGCGATTCTCCTGCCTCAGCCTCCAGAGTAGCTGGGATTACAGGCATGCACCTATAATTTTTGTATTTTTATACAAAATACAAAAATTGTCTTCAGACGCCACCAGCAATCCCCATCTCCTCATAACAGCTCTTCTTTTTGTTCTCAGCTAATTTTTATTAATCTCCTCGCTCTATGCTATTATTATTATTGTTGTTGGGTTTTTTTGTTTTTTTGAGATGGAGTTTTGCTCTCGTTGCCCAGGCTGGATGCAATGGCTCCACCGCAACCTCCACCTCCCAGTTCAAGTGATTCAAGTGTAATTTTTGTAATTTTAGTAGAGACAGGGTTTCACCATGTTGGTCAGGCCAGTCTCAAACTCCTGACCTCATGATCTGCCTGCCTCAGCCTCCCAAAGTGCTGGGATTACAGGCGTGCCACCGTGCCCGGCCAAGTGTTCTTACTTCTTGGAAAAATAAAGCCACTTCTAGGACTCAATCGTCATGAAATAATCAGAGCTTTGGATGAGGATCATTATCTTTTCTGCATTGAAATACTGTCTCCATCATCACAGGGATAGACATGCAGTGGGTCCCAAGCAAATGCTGCTAACTATCTGGATGGCAACTGACATCTATAAAACATCTTGCTCCCAGCCAGGAGTCTGGTTGGAAGAGAAGCCGTCTACATCCTGGGCCTGTTTGGTCAGGATGCTGCCTTCTGTGTAACAGCTTTCAGTGACTGTCTCCTTTCATTGTGAATGACCATGTGACAATTATATGCTCAATGATTTAATAAGCAATACTTCTTACCATGCCCATAGAGAGAGTAGGGGTTCCTCTTCCAGACTGACTACCTCATGATAAACAAACCCAGGAAAGCAGATGAGATAGAATTGAAGAGGCAAGCGAGTCAGTTCAGTAGATGCTGAGGACCGCTGCGAAAGCCGGGGAATTCAGGCTGCGAGGCTGTCCAGCCAGAGCCCAGGCTGCACTGACAGATTCAGACAAAAGCTGATTTCTAAGAAGCCCTGCGAATTCAGGAAGATAGCTCAGCTTGGCTCAACATTCAAGAGAAAAGAGAAACATCCTGCACAGCAGCCAGAGAAAAAAGGGCTTAGCTGAGAAATGCCAGGCACGAGCTTTTGAAACATTGGGAAAACATGGTCACTTTAAGATGAAGAAAGATCCTGACACAGAACTTAGGGTATAGGTCTTGTCTTCAGACCCCATCAGCAATCCCCATCGCCACATAACAGCTGTTCTCTTTGTTCTCAGCTAATGTTGTATTAATCTCCTTGCTCTATGCTATTACTGTTGTTCTTGTTTTGAGATAGAGTTTCACTCTTGTTGCCCAGGCTGGAGTACAATGGCATGATCTGGGTTCACTGCAATCTCCGCCTCCCATTCAAGTGATTCTCCTGCCTCAGCCTCCCAAGTAGCTGGAATTATGGGCATGCGCTACCACACCTGGCTAATTTTTTGTATTTTTTTTTAGTAGAGACAGGGTTTTGCCATGTTGGTCAGGCTGGTCTCAAACTCCTGACCTCAGGTGATCTACCTGCTTTGACCTCCCAAAGTGCTGAGATTACTGGCGTGAGCCACCACACCCGGTTCACTCTATGCTATTATATGGGCACTGCAAGTCCTCGTCCCAGTCCTGGCTGGTTAGACACCCTGGCTATGGTGTTCCAGAGACCTTCTCAGTCCAGAGATCTGGGCTCTCTCCCAAGGCTCCCAGGCCCCACCCTACCCACCATCTACTTTCCCTGCATGCGCACATACACACCACTCACACTCCCTTAGAAGTTAACAATAGGTACTGTGAGGGCTTAGTCGATGTGACTAAGTTTCTAAGGAAGCAAGGATTCTTCTCATATTATTGTCTCAAGTTGGAGAACATTTAATTCATTTGCTGACTAACAAGTGACCATTTCTAACACTGAGTGAACACTCACTGTATTCTAGGCACTGTGCCAAGTGCCCTACGTGCATTAAGATTGATTACAATTTGGCCCAGCGCAGTGACTCACACCTGTAATCCCAGCACTTTGGGAGGCTGAGGCAGGTGGATCATGAGGTCAGGAGTGCGAGACCAGCCTGGCCAATATGGTGAAACCCCGTCTGTACTAAAAGTACAAAAATTAGCTGGGCATGGTGGTGGGCACCTGTAGTCCCAGCTACTCTGGAGGCTGAGGCAGGAGAATCACTTGAACCCGAGAGGCAGAGGTTGCAGTGAGCCAAATCACACCACTGCACTCCAGCCTGGGTGACAGAGAGACACTTGGTCTCAAAAAAAAAAAAAAAAAAAAGAATTATTACTATTTAATCCGCACAGCAACTCTGTGAGGTGGGAACTGGTACTATCATGATTAACATACCCATTTTACACATGAGGAATTGCAGGCTCAGACAGGTTAAGCAATGTTCCCCAGACAAAGGGGTTAATAAACAAACCAAAGACATAACTTTGAACTTGTTCATTTAGCAAGCGTTAACCGAGTTCCCCCATGCGTCAGACACTGCACTGGACTCTGTCTTGTCCGCCAATATAGCTAGACACAGGCACTAGGCTATATCGGTGGACGAGACAGAGTTAGCCACCTGCCTTAAGAAACCCAGTTTCTAGCAGATTAGGTAAACCTCAGGCCTCTACAGCTGCCCTAATGGGCCACAGAGCCAGGATTCAAACTCGTGTTTTCTACAACGAAACCCAAACAACAACCACAACACTTCCTGCCTCTCTCTTATCGGAAATAGTCCCTCTGTGAGAAACCTGAAGTCCTGGAAGTTCTCAGGCTGAAGTCACGCTGCATACCTGTATGACCTGATGTTGATGGTGAATTAAACGCTGTGAAACAGGATACTGGATGCATGGAACCTTTGTCAATACTTTGTTCAAATGTCACTTTCTCAAAACGCTTTTCTAAGTATTTGCTTCCTATCAGCATGGTTAACTCATGTTTCCCTGCTCACTTTTTCATCATGCCTATGATCTTCTTTTATAATGTATTATTTATTTTATTATTACACCTATTATTTAGCGTGTGTTTCTTTGCTTTTTTTTTTGAGACGGAGACAGAGTCTTGTTCTGTCACTCAGGCTGGAGTGCAGTGGCACTCCGGTGCGTGATCTTGGCTCTCTGCAACCTCTGCCCCCTGGTTCAAGCAGTTCTCCTGCCTCAGCCTCCCTAGTAGCTGGGATTATAGGCATGCACTAACATGCCTGGCTAATTTTTGTATTTTTAGTAGAGATGGGGTTTTGCCATGTTGGCCAGGCTGGTCTTGAACTCCTGACCTCAAACGATCTGCCAGCCTGGGCCTCCCAAACTGCTGTGATTATAGGTGTGAACCACCACAACCAGCCCTTTGCACTTTAATATAAAGTTCCCCCAAGGGCAGGGAATCCCTATCTGTTTTGTTCAGTGATGTATCCCAGGGTTTAGACAGAATCTGGCACACAAAAAGTGCTCAGCAATTAATGTTTGTGTGAAACAATGAGGGTGAAGAGAATGTACAGGGTTAGCAGACAGATGGTGCTAATTAGGAATAAAGGATAGGGAAGGAAAACTGAGCTGGGAACTGAGGATAGGAGGTAACGGGGCAGTCAAGAGAGGTGTGCCGCCAGAACGGGAAGGAAGGGACCACGCAGGTCCCAGCCTGGGAAACAGAAGACCCTGCGGGAGATGGAATGTTTATTCTTCTCTGTGCTCAGAAGCATGTGAGACATGTGAGAGCCAGGAAGCCAGGGTAGATCAGGAACTGTATGGCCTCCTATGCTCTGCAAGAATCCCAGGGAGTCAGGGGGTCAAATGAACAGTCAGGGGTTGGGAATCAGAGCAGGCAAAGGCTGAAATCCAGGAAGTCTGAGAGAGTAAGATAATGATACCCATCCACCAAAATACAGAGAAGAGCCTAATCCTGAGGCAAGAACAGTGGAAACGAAGGTTTCTGCCAAGTTTTCTCCCAGGAGCTGTACAGTTCTTAGGGCTGCAGGAGTGGGCAGGGAAGAGAGCATGGTTAGTGGTAAGCTACAGCTGGAGAGAGCTGATTGTGCATTTTCTCCTCCCAGATGCATGTTTCGTGTCTTCATGTCTGTAGGTTGAAACTGACACTGGCAGAAGTATTTACACCATGGAAACGCAAATGCTGTAAGTCAGGGATTGTTTGTTTGTTTGTTGGGCAGCTGGTTGTTAAACACTTATCAGCACACCACTGGCATGGTTTCTTATAGAACTGAGGCTGCGGGAAGAATTCTGTTCTTGTCTGAAAAAAGAAGGCACTGTAATTGCAAGTAGGTACTTAGGCTACAGTGCATCCCATGGAAAGACACCTATGCCCTTGGGTAACTGCAGACCGAGCAAACAGCCGAACTTAATAGATCCCTTCCCAAGGGTTCTTCTGTTCACTATAGAATTTACATGGGGATTCTTTCTTTTAAGTTTGGAACCCAGAGATTCATTTGAATCCATATATTCATTCGTTTAACCAGTACGAATAGAGGATCTGCCATATTCCAGGTTTGTAGCTAGATGACAGCGGTGACAAGACAGACTTGTTCCTGCCCTCATGGAATGTGTTGCCTAGTACAGAAGTCTACAAATCATGGCCTGAGGAACACATGTAGCTCAGGACCTCTTTCAGTAAACAGTCTTCAAGTTAAGGATGGTTTTTACATTGTTAAAGGGTTGTGAGGAAGAACAAAAGGAAGGAGGAAGATGTAGGAGAAGGAGGAGTGAGAGAGACCACGGTGGTCTGCAAAGCTTAAAATGGTTTCTATCTGAGCCTTTACAAAAAAAGTTTGCCAACTCCTGGTGTGGCAAACTAGACAAACCTTACTCCTTTACAACCACCCTAATTGGTCATTAAAAGAACAATGTTTGGCCAGGCGAGGCAGCTCAGGCCTGTAATCCCAGCACTTTGGGAGGCTGAGGTGGGTGGATCACCTGAGGTCAGGAGTTCAAGACCAGCCTAGGCAACATGGTGAAACTATGTCTCCACGAAAAATACAAAAAAGTAGCCAGGCATGGTGGCAGGCACCTGTAATCCCAGCTACTCGGGAGGCTGAGGCAGGAGAATCACTTGAACCTGGGAGGCAGAGGTTGCAGTGAGAAAAGATTGTGCCATTGCATTCCATTCTGAGTGACAAGAGCAAAACTCTGTCTCAAACAAAACAAAAACAGCAATGTTTGAGCCAGGGCTTGGCCTGAGGAAAGGACCAGGAGTAGGTCAGGTGACACTAACACAAAAAAACGAGGTGGCCAGGTGCAGTGGCTCACTCCTGTAACCCCAGCACTCTGGGAGGCTGAGGCAGATGGATCACTTGAGGTCAGGAGTTCAAGACCAGACTGGCCAACATGGCAAAACCCCATCACTACTAAAAATATAAAAATTAGCCAGGCATGATGGCAGGCATCTGTAATCCCAGCTACTCAGGAGGCAGAGTCAGGAGAATTGCTTGAACCCGGGGGTGGAGGCTGCAGTGAGCCAAGATCGAGCCACTGCACACCAGTATGGGCAACAGAGCAAGACTCTGTCTCAAAAAAAGAAAAAAGAAATAAAAAAGAATGAGGCTGGATGTCTCCCGGGTTACAAATCAGTTACCAATAAGAAATATGTGTTTGCAAGTATTTGACTGTGTGGACCAGAGGATGAGACTGAGGCCTAAAAGTTGAGTTCCAGAGAGGGAAGGTCAGGGGTTAGCCCAGGAACATAGGCAGGAGGTCAGAGGACCCTTACAGGAGTACATAATGAAGGTAGAGAACAGTAGCAACAGCAAACACTTCCAGAAGGCCTGCTGTGTACCACGTGCTGTTCCAAGCACATTACTCGTATTCACACATTTGATTCTCCCAACAGCCCTATGAGGTTGGTCCTATTATTATTGCTATTTGACAGATGAGGAAACCGAGGCACAGGTAACAAAGACACTTGGCACCAGTCACACAGCTACTAAGTAGTGGAGCCAGGATTTAAGACCAGGTAGTCTGATTTCAGGATTCATGCTCTTAACCACTACACTACACTACACAACACTACACCACACACTACACCACACCACACCACACCACACCACACCACACCACACCACGCCACGCCACGCCACACCACACCACACCACACCACAGACACACTGGTGGCGGAAGGTAGGAAAGCAGGAATTGTATTGCTAGTTAAGTCTTTTGCTGGGCCCTGTGTCTGTGACTTGCTCCGGAGTAAAGAAGGGACTCTGTTAGAACACGAGCTGTTTAAAAAAAAAAAAAAAGAGAGAGAGAGAGAAGGGACTCTGTGCTTTCTCAAGAGAAGCAATTTCAAAAGGAATAGGGATGATAAACTGTACCTGAACCCAAAGGATGACTGACAAAAGCAGGGCACCAACCACAGTCAGGCCACCCTGCACATTTCCCCAATCCCGTGACAAACAGAACTGAGCCTTCTCTGTGCCAGGCTCTGTGCTGGATGCGGCAGGGACAGAGATGAGTCAGACTCAGCCTTGAGGGGCAGCAGCCATGAGTAAACAGGCTATGCTGGTAGAGTCTAGAGCACCCATGGGGGACCCGTGGAGAAAGCAGCTCCACCCCCAAGGGAGCTGTACCTGTAAGCTCGAAGCCAGGTGCCAAGGGAGGGATGAGGAGCATGGCTTGGTCAGCATCACTCGGATGAACCTCCCTTCAGAATAGATGACAAAAGAAAGGGCTTCACAGACAAGTCAAGGGATCACTGGAGAGTCCAGTAAACATCAACATGCAGAAGAGAAACGCAACAGCATAAATGCCAAAGTAAGTGCTAAGTCTAAAACCAGATAAAAGGCCAAGCAGGTGTTAGCAATGACATGGTGGGCGTCTGGGAAGGCCAGATCAGCAGCAGAAGCCAGAGTCAAGCAAGCAGAAATGGAACAATGTGCGATCATATTGGACATCTACAGGATTATTTGCCCCAAACCCTCTCCTCCTTTATGCCACACTACCTTCCCTACCTCACAGCTTTATTCTTCATCTATCTCCTCACAGCTGACTCTCCGCCCGCCTTACGGACCAGGAACTTACTAACATTGCTGCCTCCTAGAACTGGGGATGATCTATCCATATCCAGAGTTGGGTCTTTTTGTTTTTGGTTTTGTTTTTTAGACAGAGTCTTGCTCTTGTCACCCAGGCTGGAGTGCAGTGGCATGATCTCAACTCACTGCAACCTCTGCCTCCCAGGTTCAAGAGATTTGCTTGCCTCAGCCTCCCAAGGAGCTGGGACTACAGGCACATGCCACTATGCTGGCTAATTTTTTTATTTTTAGTAGAGACAGGGTTTCACCATGTTGGCCAGGCCGGTTTCAAACTCCTGACCTCAAGTCATCTGCCCACCTTGGCCTCCCAAAGTGCTGGGATTACAGGTGTGAGCCACTGTGTCCAGCAAGAGTTAGGCATTTTCTGCTAATGCTCCTCCTACCTCCTCATCCCCGCCAGCAACTGACTTTCCCAGGATGAGCTAATGGCCTTCCTTTAAGAGAAATAATGTCAGGCTCCTTTCCTTAATCACATTTCTCCCTTGCATTATTCCATCCAGAGCTTAAGGCTGCTGGTGACCTAGTGGTGTTGGTGACTTCACCATTCTCCCTCTGGGAAATGAAGTGACTCAGCAGTCACTAAGGCAAAGAGAACAGTGCCATCAGCAGTTCTTCGCAGAGCAAAGAAATGTCAGGGTTATTGGGTGTCTGAATAGAGCTGGAGGTCGTGGGGTTAACACAGCAAGAAAAAATGACAGCGTAGAGTTGCAGGCTATTCCAACAAATACCAAGTTCCCAGGAGCAACTCTTAATAAAAGCTGGATGGCCGTTCTGGCAATAGGAAGGGCGGTGTGTAAGACTACAGCTCTTCCTTCCTGATTTCCGACATACCAATTGATATGCCGGTGGATGCAGTTGCTGGTTGTGCTATCATATAGGACATCTATAGAATTATTTGCCCCAAACCCTCTCCTCCTTGAAACTACCCACCACACCCCTGTCCATATGGCATGTTCTTATCTGGCCTTGTCTTCTCTCTTCACATTTGATTAGTTAAGATTGGGTGTTTGACTCAAGGTGGGCCAATCAGAGCCTTGCTTGGGATTCTCCCAGCTGGAATAAAAGAATCAGTCTCCCTTTGGTGGTGGAAGTTGAAAGATGTATACTGCAAGAGTTTTTAATAACTGTGTATACAACCATGTGAAGAAAGGCTATTTGCAGTTAGAGAAGACGAAAGTATAAAAAGCAGCAGAGGTTAGGGAGGAAAAAAAGCAGTTCTTGGCAGCATCCAAGTCTTGGGATCCAGTTGTTCCTGAGGCCAAGTTGCAGCCATGCTTCCTGCAGCTTGGTCTGTACGTATGATAAGCTATGCCTGATTGTTTATTGGGTTCCATGAGCAAGTACATTTGCATTCTTTGCCTAAGCTGCTTCCAGCCTGAGATTCTTCTGCTTGGTGATAAAGTGTAGGAGTCAGTCTGCACTTCTGATGACACTATATGGTAGCACAAAAAAAGTAAAGTTCCCCAGAATGGCCCCCTGGGAACTCCTGACTTTGCTCTCATGGACAGGGTATGATTAAAGAGGGTGTCAGTGTGCAGAGGCAGGCTGTCCCCAGCCCAGGCCGATCACACCAAACTCAACGTGAGAGGAACAAGACAGCCACCACCTTCTCTACCTTCATCTACACTGGGCCTCTGCCTGCTCTACTGTCTCTCTAGCTTCTCATGCATTTAGCCACCCCAACCGATGTCTAGTTGGTCTATTTCTTTAGATTCCAACTTTCTGATTCATTCTTTACTATTTCTCCCCTTTTAGCATGCCCTTCAGATATTCAATTCCAGTGTCAGAGGCGTGTGAACCAGAGCAACTCCATCTTAAATAAGAGCTGGGTAAAATGAGGCTGAAACATACTGGGTTGCAGTCCCAGAGAGTTAAGGCATTCTAACTCACAGGATGAGATAGGAGGTCAGCACAAAATACAGGTCATAAAGACCTTGCTGATAAAACAGCTTGCAGTAAAGGAGCTGGCCAAAACTCACTAAAACCAAAATGGTGACAAGAGTGACCTCTGGCCATCCTCACTGCTAGTACACTCCCGCCAGCACCATGACAGTTTACAAATGCAATGTCAGGAAGTTACCCTACATGCTCTAAAAAGGGGAGGCATGAATAATCCACCCTCTGTTTAGCATATCATCAAAAAATAACCATAAAAATGGGCAACCAGCAGCCCTTGCGGGGGTGCTCTGTCTATGGAGTAGCCATTCTTTTATTCCTTTACTTTTTTTTTTTTTGAGATGGAGTCTCGCTCTGTCGCCCAGGCTGTAGTGCAGTGGGACGATCTTGGCTCACTACAACCTCTGCCTCCCAAATTGGGTTCAAGCGATTCTCCTGCTTCAGCCTCCCGAGTAGCTGGAACTACAGGCGCCCACCACCACACTGGGCTGATTTTTTAATTTTTAGCAGAGATGGGGTTTCACCATGTTAGTCAGGCTGATCTTGAACTCCTGACCTCATGATCCGCCCGCCTTGGCCTCCCAAAGTGCTAGGATTACAGGCATGAGCCACCATACCCGGCCTATTCCTTTATTTTCTTAAACTTGCTTTCACTTTGAACTGTGGACTTGCCCTGAATTCTATCTTATGTGAGATCCAAGAACCATCTCCTGGGGTCTGGATCAGGACCCCTTTCCAGTAACACCAGCAACTTAAGTAGCCAGCAACCTAAGTTTTGCCCCTGCCAGTCAGTATCAAGGACTGAGCCTAGGTAAGTCCAGTGAATCAGTAAATGACAAATGACATGGTATAGTCCAGAACTACCATCAAAGGTCAGGGAAGGGAAAAATCAGTGTGGGGTAAAAATGGCCTTGAATTTGGAGAGGTAGAAAGGACATTCTGACCTGAAAAACATAAACAAAGACACTGAAGTAGAAAAGAGCATAGGGACAAGAGGACTGGAAATAAAAAGTAAGCCTGGCTAGAGTGGCATGTTATCAGAAAGGAACCAGCATTAGGTAAATCTGACAGATAAAAGGGGGTCAGATTACACAGCATCTTAACAATCAGACAGAGGAGGTTAGACTTCATTTGTAGGCAGATATTATGGTAGGTTTTTGATCAGAAAAAATGATATGAGGAATATGATACTTTAGCCATGCACTTCTTTCAGAGGATAAGAAAGAGAATATCTCCCTGGCTTACACAAAAGATAAAAGAAAGAATAATGGTTATTCTCTCTACCAAACACATTCTTCACGTTCCTAAAGGATTTGTCATTGCTTGTCTTGAGTCTTTTTGTTGTTGGGGGTGCTGTTTTAAAACACAGTTGTGTTCAATATAGGAAGTTTTTTTTTTTAGATGGAGTCTTGCTGTGTCGCCAGGCTGGAGTGCACTGACGCAATCTCAGCTCACTGCATCCTCCGCAACTGATTCTCCTGCCTCAGCCTCCCAAGTAGCTGGGACTATAGGCATGTGCCACCATGCCCACTAATTTTTGCATTTTTAGTAGAGACAGGGTTTCACCATGTTGGCCAGGATGGTCTTGCTCTTCTGACCTCGTGATCTGCCTGCCTCAGCCTCCCAAAGTGCTGGGATTACAGGCTTGAGTCACTGTGCCTAGCCATGTACCTTTTTAAGAATTCTATTCCATAGCTCAAACCAGCATTTTCCTAAATTGATTCTATGTAAGGGTAGAGTTACAAGATATTCCACCTCAAATAAAAAAGTTATGTTTAGGAAAGGCCATATCCCTTGTGGAAATTAAAGGCTTCTCAGTGTTCTCTAGTTAATTGATCAAAGGTAAAAGAAGTGTGCTCCAGGAAATACGTTTTTAATGAAAATGCATTAATATTTGTATAATTCTGATAGAAAGTAACGGATGCAAAAACAGAGAGTTCGCCAGGAGCAGTGGCTCATGTCTGTAATCCCAGAGCTTTGGGAGGCCGAAGAGGGCGGATCACCTGAAGTCAGGAGTTAGAGAGTAGCCTGGCCAACATGGCAAAACTCCATCTCTACTAAAAATATAAAAATTAGCTGGGTGAGAAAAAGGGTACCTGTAATCCCAGCTCGTTGGGAGGTTAAGGCAGGGAGAATTGCTTGAACCTGGGAGATGGAGGTTGCAGTGAGGCAAGATCATTTCACTGTACTCCAGCCTGGGTGACATCTGGCACCTATGGAAACAAATAAAGGAGCCTCCATTTGCAGAGACAGATGTGATCTCCCCATCTTCCAGTGACACCAGCAGTGGCCATGTAGCCACTCCACACTGTTTAGAGACCAGAATTCAAACATCTGTGTGAGGTTGGCTATGTAATTGTCAAGGTCCTTTCAATCTTGAGATTCTGAATTTTAATTGAGTACATTAAATAATCTTTTTTCTTTTTCTTTTTTTTTGAGACAGAATCTTGTTTTGTCACCGGGCACCAGGCTGTAGCGCAGTGGCATGATCTCGGCTCACTGCAACCTCTGCCTCCTGGGTTCAAGTACTTCTCCTGCCTTAGCCTCCCAAGTAGATGGGACCACAGGCGTGCACCACCACACCCAGCTAATTTTTGTATTTTTTAGTAGAGACAGAGTTTCACCACGTTGGCCAGGATGGTCTCAATCTCTTGACCTCGTGATCCGCCCACCTCCGCCTCCCAAAGTGATGGGATTACAGGCCTGAGCCACCCACCGGTGCCTGGCAAAAACTCTTGTTTTAGATCCAATCACTCTAGGTGTCAGTTGCTTCATCTGTGAAACAAAGGGTCTTTGAGGCCAGGGTTGTCATCTGATGCTGGGTCACAAACTCTAGATCCCCTTAGGGTCCCGCCCAGGTGACATATTCATGCTCTATTCTTTCTCTTTATTGAGGAGGAAATAGTATAGGCAAACAAAATCATCAAGAGTTGCTCACATATGCACACGGAGCACGCACCAAACAGCTGCAAAACAAAGAAAGTAGGTGAAAGGTGAAGTTGTTTTGCTGAATGGGTGTCAGAGGTTGGTTTATAAATCCACAGGGAGGACCAGAGCTCAGCAGATGCTGATACTTGCTCTGAAAAATCTGTTCACAGAACTGCTAGCAGCCCAGCCTCCCTCCCCACAGCTGGCTTCTTCTGACAGGCAAGTAAAGTCTGAGTTTTGGTGTTTTGTTTTGTAAGAAAACAAAGGGAAGTCTAAAAATGTAAAAAAAAAAAAAAAAAAAATTGCTGAGGTTCAATCAGAAAGAAATTCCTCCCTGCCCCTAAGAAAAAACCTTCAGTTGTTCCAATACAGCCCCATGAGATTGGTTTCTCTGAACTCTGAGGGGTCTTGTTGTTTTGTCTGTTCCTCAGAACCCAAAGAAAACCAATTCCAGGCCACGCACAGTGGCTCATGCCTGTAATCCCAGCACTTTGGGAGACCAAGGTGGGTGGATCACTTGAGGTCAGGAGTTCGAGACCAGCCTGGCCAACATGGTGGACCCCTCCCCCCACCCCCTGCCCCGTCTCTACTAAAAATACTAAAAATTTAGGTGGGCAGCCACCTATAGTCCCAGCTACTCAGGAGGCTGAGGCGGGGAAATTGCTTGAACCCAGAAGGCTGAGGTTGCGGTGAGCCAAGATCATGCCATTGCACTCCAGCCTGGGTGACAGAGACACCATCTCAAAAATAAACAAAAAAATTCCATTTTCCTCTTTCTTCCTGGTGTTGAATGATAAAGGGAAGCTAAAGGGAATTTTCTTCTATCTGGCATACTGTGCAATGTAGAAAAAAATATCTCTGAGTTGTGGTCACTTCCTGAGGTGACCTTCCTTCTTCTTGACGTGACCTTCTACTTCTTGAGGTGACCTTCCACCCATCCTCCAGGCAAAATATCACAAAGACCAACAAAACCTCAATCCGAGAAAGGCACAGAGCTGATTCCCTGGATGACTCAACCCCCTGAGACAGGCACTCCAGGCACTCAGCTCTGAAACCCTCAGGGCTCCTCACTAGCTTCAAGATCATGCTCACTGCTCATGTTTGAATGAAGTATACAAATTTAATTAGCAGTCTGTTCTTTTTGGTGGGGTGCCAAGGTCTATTGTTCCTGTGGTGCTATGTCTCTTCCCATAGAGGCTGTAACTTTAACCTACTAAAAGGTTAGTTGGTCCTGTCATTGTAATTTCCGTGTGTCTATTTCAGAGAGAACCTACCATGTTTGTGTTACTTGTAGTGTCTCAGGCAGAGAATGCCTCTTCCCAAAAGCCTGAAGAACCAGTGTAAGACAGTTCTTTTTTTTTTTTTTTTTTTTGAGACAAGTCTTCACACAGGCTGGAATGCAGTGGCGCAATCTCGGCTCACTGCAACCTCAGCCTCCTAGGCTCAAGGGGTCCTCCCACTGCAGTCTCCTGAGTAGCTGAGACTACAGATGCATGCCACCACACCTGGATAATTTATTTATTTTACTTTTAATTTTTTATAAAGACAACATTTCCCCATTTTGCCCAGGCTGGTCTCACACTCCTAAGCTCAAGCGATCTGCCCGCCTCAGCCTCCCAAACTGCTGGGATTACAGGTGTGAGCCACTGCACCAGGCCTAGACAGTTCTTATACCTGCTAGCTAACAAACATTCACAGCTTTAGTAGAATTTTGTCAAAACTTCACCTAGTGGAAAGGTCATAAGGAAAGGGAAACATAGCCACCATTCACATCTAACCACCAGAGGCAAGACATCCCATTCATTGTGGTTTGCCTAAGACTTTCCCAGTTTTAGTAATGAAAGTCTCACGTCCCAGGCAACCCTACAATGCCAGACAAATCAGGACATTGGTCACCCTACATATCTACCAAAGAATTTAATAATTGCTGAATGCCAAATTTAGCCAGTATAAGACATCTGGTTTCCCTTAAAATAGCTTCTACCATGGATATAGGCTTACATTTCCAGAAGGGATGAAAGGAGAGATGAGATGTGGAGCGCTGCTACTCAATGTGTGGTTAAGAGATCAATGGCGCTGGGCCCCATGGCTCACGCCTGTAATCCCAGCATTTTGGGAGGCCAAGACAGGTAGATCATGAGGTCAGGAGATCGAGATCATCCTGGCCAACATGGTGAAACCCTGTCTCTACTAAAAATGCAAAAATTAGCTGGGTGTGGTGGTGCACGCCTGTAGTCCCAGCTACTCGGGAGGCTGAGGCAGGAGAATCGCTTGAACCTGGGAGGCAGAGGTTGCAGTGAGCTGAGGTTGCACCACTGTACTCCAGCCTGGTGACAGAGCGAGACTCCTTCTCAAAAAAATTAAAAAAAAAAGATCATTGGCATTTACACCATCCTGGAGTCTTTCAGATGCAGACTTTCAGGCCCCATCTCAGACCTACCAAATTAAAGCCGACAATTTAACGGGGCCTCAAAATGGGTTCTCGCACAAGGGCTCCAGTTACATTAAAATCTGTGATGCACTGGCCCAGAGGGAAGTATCTCAGGGTGATTTTTAGCTAGATCTTGAAGTCAAGTAGCATTAGTGGGCAGAGAGGGGTGGGAGGGAGCAGGAAACTGGAACTGGAAAACAAGGGTATAAAGGCAAAGAAAACAATGTGTTTATTAACCATGAGTGATTTGCTGTTTCTGGGAGTGAGAGATGGGAAATAGCTTGGGAAGGCACGTTGGTGAGAAGACCGCAGAAGCCTTTCAACAGCAGACTGGAGCAGTAGCTTTGGATCGTCCCTGTTCTCCTTCCTCTCAAGGCTCAGCCCACTGCTAAACTGTTTCATCTTCTGAAATCTAGAACCCTTCCCGAAGTTCCAGCAGAGAAGAGGGCAACAGGCCCAGGAAGATCCTCCCCTAGGGATGCATTCAGAGGCAAGCTCTTCTCGGGGTCCTTTGAAGGATCAGAGCCCTGGGCTCCTTAAGGAACTCCGTTTTTGACTGGGTAAGACAGAGGATACAGCCAGCAGTGAAAGGGGTCCAGATGCAAAATGAAAAACAAGGAGGTCTGAGCAATATCTCTTTCATTCTGGGACATAACATAAAGCAGTGATCACTTAACCACTTTGTGCCCCAGGTTCTGAAACCACAAAAAAGGAGTAACCCTTGTATCATCCCCTAAGTTACTAGGATTCAGTGAGTTACTACATGCAAAGCTCTTAGGACAGTGCCTAGCTCCTACTAGGAACTCCCTAAAAGGTACTACCTGAATTAAACATTTGCCTTTGTCATAATGTGGAGTTGGAGGCATGGCTTGCTGAGTGGGGAGCTGGGTGGGACAGCCAGCTTCCATGTTGAACCCCAATGATCAGCAATCTCACTTCTGAGATTAGGTCATTATAGACTGTGGCTTCCAGCTTGGGATCTCTTTTTCATTTTGGGGGATGCCAATGACTTTGGGGGAAGCCAGCTGCCAAGTTGTCAGCCACTCTATGGAGAGGCTCACATGGTGAGGAACTTAAGGAAGACTCCAGCCAACAGCCAATGAGGAACTGAGGTCTAGCAACCACCAAGTTAGTGAGCTAAGAAACAAATTTTCCAACTCCAGTCCAGTCTTGAGATGACTGCCACCTGGGCTAACAGCTTGACAACAGGCTCATGAGAGGCCCTGAGCCAGAATCACCCAGCTAAACCTCTCCCAGACTCCTGACCCACAGAATGTGTGTATAATAATAAATCCTTCATTTTTTTTTTTTTTTGAGAGGGAGTCTTGCTCTGTTGCCCAGGCTAGAGTACAATGGTGTGATCTCTGCTCACTGCGACTTCCACCTCCCAGGTTCAAGTGATTCTCCTGCCTCAGCCTCCTGAGCAGCTGGGATTACAGGTGTGCGCCACCACACCTGTCTAATTTTTGCATTTTTAGTAGAGATGGGGTTTCACCATCTTGGCCAGGCTTGTCTTGAACTCCTGACCTCATTATCCACCCACCTTGGCCTCCCAAAGTGCTGGGATTATAGGCATGAGCTTGTATAATACAGGCTTATTTTCTTATGTTTAGATATGCCTAGATACACAAATATAACTGCCTGCAGCATTCAGTACAGTAACATGCGGTTCAGATTTATAACCTAGGAGCAATAGGTTATATTATATAGCCATGTACGTAGTAGGCTTTACCATCTACGGTGCATCTTTGTGTAAGTGCACCCTACAACTGCACAATGACAGAATTGCATAACGATGCATCTGTCAGACTGTATTTCAGTCAATAAGTGACGTATGACTGTACCATATCATCCAGCAATTCTACTTCTGAGTATACACCCAGAAGAATTCAAAGCAGGGACTCAAACAATATTTGTATACCTATGTTCATAGCATTATTCATAATAGACAGAAGCCACTCAAGTGCCAGTCAACAGATGAACAAAATGTGGTTTATACATATACATGAAATGTGGCATGTACATACAATAAAATATTATAAAGCCTTAATAAGGAAGAAAATTCCTTTTTTTTTTTTTCTTTGGAAACAGAGTTTTACTCTGTCACCCCGGCTGGAGTATAGTGGTGTGATCTTGGCTCACTGCAATTTCCGCCTCTCGGGTTCAAGTGATTCTCCTGCCTCAGCTTCCTGAGTAGCTGGGATTCCAGGCACACACCACCATGTCCAGCTAATGTTAGTATATTTAGTAGAGATGAGGCTTTACCATGTTAGCCAGGCTGGTATTTAACTCCTGACCTCAGGTAATCTGCCTGCCTCGGCCTCCCAAAGTGCTGGGATTACAGGCATGAGCCACCACCCCTAGCCAGGAAGAAAATTCTAATACATGCTACAACATGTATTAGATCTCAAATGGATGAACCTTGAAGACATATGCTAAGTTAAATAAGCCATTTGCAAAAGGACAAATATTGTTTGATTCTACTTATATGAGGTTCCTAGAGTAGACAAATTCATAGAGACAGAAAGAATGGTAGTTGCCAGAGGCTGGAGGGAGGGAGAAACAGGAATTACTATTTAATGGGTAAGGTTTCAGTCTGGGAAGATGAAAAAGTTCTGGAGATGGAGTGGTGGTGATTGTTGAAAGACAATGTCAACGTACTTAATACACTCAACTGCACGCTAAGTGGTTAAAATGGTAAATTTAATGTTATGTGTATTTTACCACAATAAAAAATAGTGAAAGCTAATGTTCACTGAGTGCTTACAATGTACTAGAAACAGTATGCTAAGAGATAGAGACACATTGTCTCATTGAATCCTCACAGCAACACTTTTGAGATCAATACCACTGTGGCCACCAAGGTCCTTTACAGCTCAGCAGAGCTCTTAGGAGTTGTCACACACTAATGGTGAGGGACGGTGGGGAGAGCACCCTTTCCCCAGTCAGAAGCCCTGTCTGTCACTAACGTTCCTCAGATGCATGTTCTTTAAATCCTTCAAGACTCTTGGCTTTCCAGAGCCTCCTATTATACATCCTGAGATCTGGACTGGATGGGCTGGGTCAGGAGAAGAGGAAAGAAAATAGAGTGACGATGCCTTTTGGGAAAGCAATGGCTTTCTTAGACTTCCCCCCAAGAAAGTTTCCAGGGCATCTTTGTAGTTGCTGACTTTTCAGAATACATTATTCCTTGCTACTTAACGTGGTCATGAAATACGGAATGCTAATCAATCAAACACAGTGTGAATGGAGACTGTGTACAAAAGTCAGGGGTTGATCAGAGAAGCAGAACCATGATGGGTAATGTAGAATAAAGAATTTATTATATGGCTAGACCTTAAGCTAACCTGGCATAGTACAAAGCCACCAGACTGTGCATCCCTAGCATAGCTGATCCATTTTGAGAATTTCACAAAAAAAAAAAAACTTTTTTTTTTTTTTTTTTTTTTTTGAGATTGAGTTTTGCTCTTTTTGCCCAAGGTGGAGTGAAATGATGGCCTGATCTTGGCTCACTGCAAACTCCACCTCCCAAGTTCAAGAGATTCTCGTGCCTCAGCCTCCCGAGTAGCAAGGATTACAGGCATACACCATCATGCCTTGCTTATTTTTGCATCTTTAGTAGACATGGGGTTTCACCATGTTGGTCAGGCTGCTCTTGAACTCCTGACCTCAGGCAATTCACCCGTCTCAGCCTCCTAAAGTGCTGTGATTACAGGATTGAGCCACCACTCTCAGCCTCACCAAAAAAATTCTTATCCCATATACTAAAACCCAAATGGCCTCTCTGGGAAGCCTTTGTTTTGGTCCTTCCCACTTGAGTATGTACCACACAGCCCTTTATAAACATCTGTAATAGAACCCGTATCACTTGAATTCTAGTTATTTTTGTCCACCTCCTCTCTGGACTCTGTAAGCACCTTCAGCCAGAATCTATGTTTCATATCTTCACATTTGCAGCTCCAGGCACGGTGCCTGTCATATATGAGATCAAACCATGGGAAACTGCTTCTATTCTATCATCTTTAATTAAAAAAAAAAAAAAAGGCAATTTCATAAATTCCAGAGTAATAGGAAGTTCTGGGCAAATGTTTGCCAAATAAATGAACACAGAGCAATCAAATACCCACAAATTCTGATTAAGCATCAAAGAAAGGAAGCGCTGTAGGTTTTCGTGTGGCCTTGGGCTCCTTACCACATGCCTCAATTATCCTTGCGCTCTTGAACATGGTGGTGCTGTGAGAGACTCCCAACAGGTCAACACACAGCTCTTGGATCATTTTCTTCTTTCTGGAGCCTGGCAGTATCTCCCCACAGAAGATGAGTGATCTCCGACAGGTCAAATGCATGGTTTTCTACACTGTGTTTATGGTTCTGGAGGCCAGCAGTTTCTCCATGCAGCTGATAAGTGGCAGACCCTGAGATGGATGAGATTAGCATCTGGGATGGCAAGTGTCCAGGATGGCTCAGAAGTAGCTGCCAAACTCCACTTGACTCTCAGTCCCAGCATCACAGGGTAGCAACGAGCTGCAGAGGCCACGGATCTCAACTATCTATCACTTGGAACTGAAAACTAGGAGATGCAAAATAGCTTTTTAAAAATCAAGACACGGCCAGGCATGATGGCTCACAGACATAGTCCCAGCACTTTGGGAAGCTGAGGCAGGAGGATCGCGTAAGCCCGGGAGTTTAAGGCTGCAGTGAGCCATCATCACACTACTGCACTCCAGCCTGGGTGACAGAGCAAGACCCTTTCTCCAAAAAATAAATAAATATTGGCTAGAGGTGGCTGGTTATAGACCTTCTACAATGCAGCCTTTGACTTCACTGTATCTGGCCCATCGTCAGAGGCTAAAATTAAGTGTGAAGTTTGTCAGGCTCCATCATCCAAATGGACCCCAGTGGCCACCATTCACAATTGCAGAGAGGCCTGAATTAGTATATAGGGGAGAGGCTGTTCTCAAACTTTAGAAAGAATTAAGCTCCAAAAAAATTTCATACATGCAGAGATGCTTCTGCCTGGGTCCAGCCCTGCAATTTCCTAAATTCAGAACCTCCTCTCCCTCCCACTTCCTGGTCCTTATTCAGGGTCCCCTGACCTACCCTGCCCTCTACCCTCGGTTACCTGATAATCCAACTCTAGGCTTCCATCCTGGATCCTACCTCTTGGACCTGCCCTGGGAATGGAGACAGGGAAAATGAGCTAAGAAGGATTGATTGCTTTATATAGGTTACCTCACTTCCACCTCACAAGGAAATGTGGAGAGGTTAGGGTTGTTATCCTCCTTTTAAAGATGAAGAAAGGACAAATCAAAGAAGTTAGGTAATCTGCCTAACACTACAGAGTGGCTAACAGATGAAAAAGGAATCGAAACCCAGGTGTGTCCAACTCCAAAGCCCATGCTCTTTCCAACATGCCACACTGCCTCTCTTCGCCTGCTGCCTTTCCACCTTCCCTTGAGTCTCATGTGCACATCCTGCACCCCTGATACTCATTCTGATGCCCTCTTCAACCTACACTTCAACCCTTCACCTCCTGCAACATCCTTTCTCCCAGACTCCCACCGACTCCTAATGTCTTCTAAGATAGAAGAGCTGGGCCTGGTGTGGTGGCTCACGCCTGTAATCCCAGCACTTTGGGAGACTGAGATGGGTGGATCATCTGAGGTCAGGAGTTCGAGACAAGCCTGACCAACATGGTGAAACCCTGTGTTTACTAAAAATACAAAAATTAGCCAGGGGTGGTGACAGGTGCCTGTAATCCCAGCTACTCGGGAGGCTGATGCAGGAGAATCGCTAGAACCCGGGAGGTGGAGGTTGCAGTGAGCCGAGATCATGCCGTTGCACTCGAGTCTGGGCCACAGAGCAAGACTCTGTTTCAAAAAAAAAAAAAGGGAGAGAAGAGCTGCCCACCATTTGTAATCCAGAAATGAAGCGAGGGCACACTTGATCACACCTTACTTCTCTGAGTCTCCACTGCTTCAGGAAGGGTCCAAATATCTCATCGTGACATAAATGCCACTAACAATGCAGCCCTTACCGGTCCCTCTGGCATCACCTCTCAACTGGTCCTTCTGTCTTCCCTTTTTAATGTTTTTTTTTTTTTTTTTAAACCAGATTTCAACCACACTAAATCTCCTTCCTGAACAAGCTTACTACAAGACCACAGAGCAGACAGGTTGGCCTACAGTATTTAATGTAATAATGTGAAGAACTTTTTATCTTGGCATCTCATGCTAGAATTTCTTTTTGGGAAGAACCACTTTTATTGGAAAAAGTTCATTATAACCCCCATTGTTGCAGAGCTTGAGTTCCTAGGGCCCCACATGGGGATAATTTGTAGGTCTGGAGTTTGGAGTGCAAGCTGTTTATTATTGTTGTTTTGTGTGTGTGTGTGTGTGTGTGTGTGTCTGTGTGTGTGTGTGTGTGTGTGTCTGTGTGTTTATGTGTGTTTGAGACAGAGTCTCACTCTATCACCCAGGCTGGAGTGCAGTGGCACAATCTAGGCTTACTGCAACCTTTGCCTCCCAGGTTCAAGAGATTCTCCTGCCTAGCCTCCCAAGTAGCTAGAATTACAGGCATTCGCCACCATGCCTGGCTAATTTTTGTGTTTTTAGTAGAGACAGGGTTTCACCATGTTGGCCAGGCTAGTCTCAAACTCCTGACCTCAGGTAGTCAGAAAGTCAGGTGGTCGCCCTCCTCAGCCTCAAAAAGTGCTGGGATTACAGGCATGAGCCACCACGCCTGGCCAAGATGTGCATTATTAACCCAAATACACATCAACTGATAAACGGATTAACAAAATCTGAGTCTGAATATATAGCACATTTTGGAATATTATTTGATCATAAAAAGGAATAAGGTATTAATGCATGCTACAATATAGATGAATCTTGAAACCATTAAGCTAAATGAAAGAAGCTAGTCACAAAAAGCTATTGATATGATTCCATTCATATGAAACATCCAGAATAGGCAAATCTAGAGACAGAAAGTAGAGGAATGACTGCCAGGGAATAGGAGTAGGGGAAATAGGGAGTGACTTCTAATAGGTACGGAGCTTCTTTCTAGGAGCCATGAAAATTTCTGGAATTAGATAGTGGTGATGACTGCACAACTTTGTAAATATACTAAAACCACTTAGCTGTACGCTGTAAAAGAGCAAGTTTTATGGTATGTAAATTATATTTCAATAAAACTGGTATATTTTAAACATATTTTAAAGGTGTTTATTAGGAGTCAATATCTGTGAAAGAAAGGAGGAGGAGCCAGTGCGGTGGCTCACACCTGTAATCCCGACACTTTGGGAGGCCAAGGCGGGTGAATTACCTGAGGTGGGAGTTAGAGACCAGCCTGGCCAACATGATGAAACCCCATCTGTACTAAAATACAAAAGTTAGCTTGGCGTGGTGGTGGGTGCCTGTAATTCCAGCTACTCTGGAGGCTGAGGCAGAAGAATTACTTGAACCCAGGAGGCGGAGGTTGTGGTAACCTGAGATCGTGTCACTGCACTCCAGCCTGGGCTGTAGAGTGAGACTTCATCAAGAAAGAAAGAAAAGAAGGAAGGAGAGACAGAAGGAAGGAAAGGAGGGAGGAAGAGAGGGAGGGAAGGAAGGAGGGAAGGAAGGAAGGAAGGAGGGAGAGCAAGCAAGCAAGCAGGATCGGGCAGAAGATTTTCTAAAGCCACAACTAACCAGGCAGGGGTTCTGGAGCAATTATGCCCATCAGAGTGTCTCCCATCAGGCTGAAATGACCCAGGCTTTATGCCTCTACCCTGCTTAGTCACTAGATGTGGGTTGCCCTGGGCAAAGCAGCTCTCTCCTGCTGGAATAGACCCTGAAGCTGCTGGACAGCTGGAGGTTGTCTGCAAACCCACTCCCTGGACATGGGTAGCAAGTCCTTCTTAGAAGGGGGTCTGAGTGGTGTAAATACCATGCAGGCCACTGGAAAGGAATGTGACAGTTGTTTCAGAAAGGAGAGAGAAGTTGACAGAAGAAAAAGGAGTGAGATAGAGCCAGAGAGATGGCAGGAACTGTGCATTATGCAATGGGATCCCACCTCATAAATCATCATCTTCACCTGGGTTAGGACGCACGGTACAGAACCTCAACATTTTGTCAAATAGGTAATTCTCTTTTTTTTTTTTTTTTTTCCTTTTTTGAGACAGAGTCTCACTCTGTCACCCAGGTTGATATGATCTTGGCTCACTGCAACCTCCACCTCCTGGGTTCAAGTGATTCTCCTGTCTCAGCCTCCTAAGTACCTGGGATTACAAGCGTGTGCCATCACACCTGACTAAGTTTGCTTTTTTGTTTTGTTTTGTTTTGTTTTGTTTTAGAGACAGAGTCTCACTCTACCTTCCAGGCTAGAGTGCAGTGGTGCGATCTTGGCTCACTGCAACCTCCGCCTCCCAGACTTGATTCTCATGTCTCAGCCTCTCAAGTAGCTGGGATTACAGATGCATGCCACCAACCCGACTAATTTTTGTATTTTTAGTAGAGACAGGGTTTTGCCATGTTGGCCAGGCTGGTCTCGAACTCCTGACCTCAGGTGATTCACTCGCCTCAGCCTCCCAAAGTGCTAGGATCACAGGCATGCACCACCGCACCTGGCCAGTAATTCTAACCCTCTCTCTTTTCCTTCTTAGGCTCCCATTTCTCTCAGAGCCTGAGCTAGTTGCAGCATTCACTCAAATTTATTTTTTTAAGTTTTGTGAGGTGGATATGGTAGTGCACATCTATAATCTCAGCTACTCAGGAGCCTGCAGCAGGAGGATCTCTTGAGCTCAGGAGTTCCAGGCCAGCCTGTGTGACCTTATCTCTGAAAATATTTTTTAATTTATAAAATAAAAATAAAGTTTTGTGGGAGAGAGAGCACCTCTTTTTCTTATCTTCACAAACATGTTAAAAGACGTTACAATTAAGGTGATTTATAAATGATGATCAATACTGTGCTGACGATCTACATGATGAACAAGAAGAGTAGTGAAGGAAAAACAAGAGGCATGCTACCACCAAAACCAAGTTAGATTTAGTATCAGGTGTTCCATCTACCAGCTTTTCATAAAAGCACATCTGGAAGCTGCAGGAAAGACTGTATTTCACACACACACACACACACACACACACACACACACTCTGCATCTGGTTAAGACAAGAATAATAGAGAAACCAACAGGGAAAATACAAACCTAGACATTGAACAATAATGTTTTTGCAAAGGTGCTTTCCTATGTCATCCCATTTATTCTTCTCAACAACTCTGCATTATAATAATCTTCATTTTATATTATAGTTGAGCCAAATGACATTTGGTTTAATTGATTGGTTCAAGATTGCTTAGCAACTAAGCAATGGTACCAGGACTTACATCCAGAGCTAGTGACTTTTTCTTTTTAGACCCAGTCTCACTGTCACCCACACTGGAGTACAGTGGCGCAATCTTGGTTCACTGCAACCTCTGCTTTCTGGGTTCAAGTGATCCTTCTGCCTCAGTCTCCCAAGTAGCTGGGATTATAGGCTTGCACCACTAAACCCAGCTAATTTTTGTATTTTTAGTAGAGATAAGGTTTCACCATGTTGGCCAGACTGGTCTCGAACTCCTGACTTCAGGTGATCTGCCTGCCTCAGCCTCCCAAAGTGCTGGGATTACAAGCGTGAGCCACTGTGCCCAGCCACTAGTGACTTTAAACGCAATACTCCTTCCAGGACTACATCAAGATATAGCACAACCTTCATTTTCTCTCTACCTTCTGCGGCCAGACAGGTAGCCACAAGATAATAGAAATCTCCTCAGCTGTCTAAATGCATTTCCCAAGAAGCAAAAGACATTGAAGGATTAACTTCTTAGAGAGAATATTTCATTGACGAGCACGGCTTTCAGCCAACAAAGAGAATAAACAAAACTACCTCTAATACACCTCAGAAATGCAAGAACTCATTTGTGTGTGGCCTTGAAAATTTTAAACAGGAAAACTCCAGACAGGCAACCAGTAACCATTTGTAACTCCAGCTATGACAGGAAGTGAAAATTTAAAGGCAAAACAGTGGGAGAAGTTATTAAATAAGGGTCTTCATAGAACAGAGTAGCATTCAGCCCAGGAGTATACCCCCTCAACAAAAGTCACTACGACAACACTGGGAAATCAAGAGCATTCATGAGCAGTGATGGTGAACATATCTACAGACCTGGAGCAAAGTGATACCTCCAGCATTGGTATGGGTTATATAATTAGCAATGAAGAAGAGACAGGTTCCTTGGACCAAAAAAATGTGTTTGCAATACTGTGACAACCAAGTTAAATGGATTGCTTTACTCCAGGACTTCCCAAGAGGGGAATAGTTTATACCCTGATTTAAGAAATGGTGAGCTCCAACAATAAAATGATCATTTGTAACAGTTGCAGAGAGAAACTGATCACTTGGACAAGTAGTTCAGGTATGACAAATAGATGGTGTGTTTGCCTTCATTTCTCCCGCCTGCCTCCTTGGAAGGCATGACTAATCACTCTGTTTTTTGCCACTGACTCCAGATATAAACTCATACTCTTTAAAACAGCGCTTCAGGGAGCCACTACTGGTTAATCATAAATGCACTGAAAACTTTGAAACAAAAAAGGGCTGGCATAAACCTGCGTAGGATGAAGAAATAGACTAGATGATTCCCAGGGTGCAACAGATGGAGAGTCTAGACCAAAAAGACCTGCTAGCGAACTCCCAGGGGAGGAGTTAAGGGGTAGGGGCCAGATCCCATTTATCATTGTATCCTCGACACCTAGCACAGAGATTAACACCCAAATCATATGGTAGCGATGCTTTGACATAATTTATATTTCATATATATATATATATATATATATATATATATTCGCTATGAGGAAAACTGTATATAATTATTCCCTATCATGTATTCTTTTTCTTTTCTTTCTTTTTTTTTTTTTTTTTTTGAGACAAAGTTTTGCTCTGTCGCCCAGGCTGCCTCCGCCTCTCAGGTTCAAGTGATTCTTGTGCCTCAGCCTCCCTCCCAAGTAGCTGGGACTACAGGCCTGCACCATCATGCCAGGCTTTTTGTATTTTTCATAAAGACGGGGTTTCACTTTGCTGGCCAGGCTGGCCTTGAACTCCCGACTTTGTGATCCACCTACCTTGGCCTCCCAAAGGGCTGGGATTACAAGGCAGGAGCCACCACGCCTGGCCTGTTTCTTTCTCAGTTATTTTTTTCTGCTATCTTTATAAGGACCTTAATGAAGAACCTCATTCAGTATCATTTAAATAAGTACCAGGAACACAGAGAGTGTAATATCAGTGAAACTTGGTTTGAATCTTGACTTTACATTTATTTGCTCTACAGTCCTGAGAAAATTACTTGACCTCTAGAAGCATTAGTATCTTCATTGGTAAAAGGAGGATACTATCATCTACTCTGCAGGATTGTGCTATGTATGGTCTGAATGTTTGTGTCCTCCTAAAATTGATGTTGAAACAATCCCTAATGTAGTGGTGTTAAGAGGTGAGAGGCCTTTGGGAGGTGAATAAGTCATGTGGGTGGAGCTCTCATGAATGAATTGGTGCCCTTATTTTAAAAAGCCAGAGTGAGCTTGTTTGTATTTCCTGCCATGTGAGAACACGCAGCAGGTGCTACCTATGAAAAACAGACCCTCACCAGACAGTGAATCTGCTGGTGCCTAGTTTCTGGACTTCTCAGCTGCTAGATCTGTGAGTAATAAATTTCTGTTGTTTATAAATGACCCAGTCTAAGGTATTTTGTTATAGCAACCTAAACAGACTAAGAAGGTTATTATAAAGATTAGGGATTTAGTACGCAAAGTACCTGATACAGTTCCTGGTTCTTTTTCTATTTATTCCTCTCTTTGTTTCCAAAAGGATTTAAAGTAGCTTAAAAAGTTACCTACAATTAAGTAGATACATTTAAAATAAACACGTAAAAATTTTTATAGAAAAAAGGAAACAAAAATATTTTAAAATACAGTAAACAAAGAGTGAGTTACAGCGTCTCACATATAGTAAACATACAATTAAATGTTAGTTGTTGGTAGTAATAGTTTGTACTAATAACACTAGTCATCATTGTTGCTGTCATCATTTCTGCCGAGAGAATTCCATTCATCTTTCAAATTCCCTTCTGGGGTCCTGCCGTATCAGATAGCAAACACAACATAAAACCTCAAAAATTAAAACTGCGGCATAGTTACATGACTAGATAGACCAATAGAACAGAATAGAATGTCCATAAGAGATTTCAGTATATAATAAAGTTGCATCACGTATATACATAAAGTACATGACAAAGTTGAGTCTATTATAAAGTTGCAAGATTTTGAAGACCTCACATACAGATGTAGACATTAAGGCACAAAGCTGTTCAATAACTTGTCAAGTTTATGCAGCTAGTTAATTACAGAACTGGGATTTGGATATAGGCATTCTAATCCAGAGTCCATTTTATTAACCACTAAATGATAAAAAGTTTTTTTAGAAAGCAAACTTTACATCAGTAAGTATAATATGCTACCTTTGGAGAGGAAGAAAGACACTTAGCTATGTTTGCTCATGTATGCACACAGAAATTCTGGAAGGACACACAAGAAACTAACAGCAGTAGTTACCTTAGAGAATGTGGAGATGGACAAAAGGGTACTGGGGATATACATGTGTGTGTGTATATATGTATATATATATGTGTGTGTGTATACGTGTGTATATATGCATCTGTGTGTATAAATATGTATGTATATGTATGTGTATGTTTATAATTTTTATATTATATATTGGAACTATATGAATTTGTGACCAGATTCAAAATTAAGATAAACACAAAAACAGAAAGAAAATGCTTGTCTCGAGCAAGTCTTTTCTGACTACTCCCAGCAGAGTAAGCTCACCCTTTTTTTTTGTTTTTTTTGGCAGTAGTGGGGACACAGTCTCACTCTGTTGCCCAGGCTGGAGTGCAATGGCATGATCTCGCCTCACTGCAACCTCTGCCTCTTGGGTTCACATGATTCTTATGCCTCAGCCTCCCAAGTAGCTGGGATTACAGACATGCACCACCATGGCCAGCTAATTTTTTAATTTGTGTTACAGACAGGATTTTGCCCTGTTGGCCAGTCTGGTCCCAAACTCCTGGCTTCAAGTGATCCACCCGCCTCAGCCTTTCAAAGTGTTGGGATTACAGGTGTGAGCCACCGCCCCCGGCCTCTACCATCCTTCTACTTGGTCTCTCTGAACAGTAGGATTACTGGTTATTATTTTTTCTTTTTAATACTTTTCTGTATTTTCAGATTTTTTTTAGACGGAGTCTCGCTCTGTCGCCAGGCTGGAGTGTGGTGGCACGATCTCAGCTCACTGCAACCTCTGCCTCCCGGGTTCAGGCAATTATCCTGCCTCGGCCTCCTGGGTAGCTAAGACTACAGGTGCACGCCACCATGCCCAGCTAATTTTTGTATTTTTTCAGTAGGGACGGGGTTTTACTATGCTCGCCAGGGTAGTCTCCATCTTTTGACCTCGTGATCCACCCACCTCAGCCTCCCAAAGCGCTGGGATTACAAGCATGAACCACTGTGCCCAGCCTATTTTCACAATTTTTTAAATGAGCATCTACTGCCTTTATAGCAAGGAAAATCAATAAGGCTATTTATTATCAATATCGACTTATGGATTTTTATTTTATAAAATGGATTATCACATTATGCATTTATAATAAATTTATTTGAAATTTTATAGGTGACAGGAGAGTATTTCTACCCCACAAAGCGTAACAAAATAATACATAAAAATAAGAAGATTGGATTGTCCAAACGGTAGCCATTAGGAAGAGAATGTGCTTTACGTTAAGGCTGCTTCTCCCTAAGAGGCAAGCCAATTAAATGAAACAAGTAGAATTCTGGATAAATATAGAAAATGTTTGCAGAAGGAAATTTTATTTCATTGCCTCAGTCCTAAATGGCATTTGCAAATACTGCAAAGTAATGAACGAGGTCACTAAGAAGGAACTAGAAACGCCTTTCAATGTTATGGAAGAAACTGTGACATCTTAATTATATTCTGCCACCTAGTGACAAAGGAATATTAACATATTTGCTTAGCCCAGCTCCAACAGCAGAGAGGGCTGCCCTCTACCACCCGAACACCAGAGCCATGGCCTGACTGCCAGGACAAGCCTGATCCTACAAGCACTTGGTGCCCGGCATCCTCTGTCTGCTTCTGCTCACAACTCTGGGAGACACTGCAAATACGGTCAAAAGCCATGGAGCTGTTCAGTCTGTGGCTGACAGACTTCCCATGGAGCCAGGTCCACCCTCCACCACTCGGCATAGTACACTAGGACCTTTGCTATCTCTTGCATGTTGCTAAGGACTTCCAGGGAGAAACAAATTATGAGACTGAAAAGGCCTGACTCATATTGGGCATTTTCATCCCTAACCTCCACTGGACGTAAAAAGAAGAGTAAACTAAATACACTGATCCCCTTAACCCTGAAGTGGGAATTTTTTTTTTTTTTTTTTTTTTTTGAGACAGAGTTTCGCTCTTCTTGCTCAGGATGGAGTGCAATGGCACAATCTAGGTTTACCACAACCTCTACCTCCCAGGTTCAAGTGATTCTCCTGCATCAGTCTTCTCAAGTAGCTGGGATTACAGGCATGCGCCACCACATCCAGCTAATTTTGTATTTTTAGTAGAGACAAGGTTTCACCATGTTGGCCAGGCTGGTCTCGAACTCCTGAATTCAAGTGATCCGCCCACCCTGGCCTCCCAAAATTCTGGCATTATAGGCATGAGCCACCACACCCAGCCAAAATGGGATAACTTTTATACAGAAATCTTTGGGATTGCACGAGGTGATAGGCACAAAAATTCCTATTAATTTCCCCAATATAAATTGGGGAAGGAGTGGATGTTCTCAAAGCGCGTTCAGGGGCAACCACACACCACCTGGAAGAAGCTTCTGGTCCAGTGGATGTGGACCATCTGAAGTGGTGACCCATCATTCATTGTGATGATGGGTCGGCAGGTCGGGGCAGGGCCAGGGCCAGAACTAGAACTGTGTGGCCTTCATGGTTGCTTGGGGCCCCAGAGGTTCTATGCAAGAATCATAGAATCACCGTGATTCTTTTTTTTTCCTCTTTTTGAGAAAGAGTTTCACTCTTGGTTGCCCAGGCTGCAGTGCAATGGCATGATCTCAGCTCATTGCAACCTCCGCCTCTTGGGTTCAAGCGATTCTCCTTCCTCAGCCTCCCCGAGTATCTGGAATTACAGGCACCTCCCACCACATCCAGCTAATTTTTGTATTTTTAGTGGAGATGGGGTTTTGCCATGTTGACCAGGCTGGTCTTGAACTCCTGACCTCAGGTGATCTGCCCACCTTTGACTCCCCAAGTGCTGGGATTACAGGAATGAGCCACCGTGTCCAGCCCACCATGATTCTTTAGAGGCTCTTTGGGGTCTCCTCTGTGCTTCTGTCAGCAGTTTCAGCCCATTTTCCCAAGAACATTGGTGATAACAACTGTGGCATTTAATAAGGAACTTGATCCTGTGCAGAAATTTTGTGGACAAGATTAGATAATACACATCTAAGCAACTGGCATCTGGAGGACCTTTTGATACTGGCCCACCTTTTCATATTGGCCCAACATGTCAGCAAGAGCTAGAGAGGAAGCTTTTAAAGCTGACCAGATGGCTCATGGCATCAGAATAAAGCTTCCGTGAAAGCAATGTCTGAGATGGGGCTAAGCTAATAGTCTAGGTCAGGGATCAGTGAACTATCAGCCTGTTTTGTAAATAAAGTTTTATTGGAGCACAGCCATGCTCATTCATTTAAATATTGTCTATGGATGTCATCACACTATAACAACAGAAGTAAGTAGTTGCAACAGAGATGATATGGTCCGAAAAGCCTAAAACATTTACTATCTGGCCCTTTACAGAAAAAGTTTGCCAATTCATGGTCTATATGAATTACCCAAGGGAGAACATGGCTTTCAGTCTTCCAAAAACATCCATTCTTCCAGCTGGCTTCCAATAAGAATTATAGATGATACAGTGATGAAGCCCTAAGAATTCACTTTTTGGTTTAAAGGCTGATAAACTGACACTCTTAAAAAAAAAAAAAGAAAGAAAGAAAAAACAAAAGGAAGTCCAAACTTGTAACGTTTCCCAGTTTCCATGGTGTAAATTAGGATTTCTTAACCTCAACACCACTGGTGTTGGGGCCAGATAATTCTTAAGCAGCACAGTCCTTGACATTAAAGGATATTGAGCAGCATCCCTGGCTTCTACCCACTAGATGTCAGTAGCAACCCCCAAGTTGTGACAACAAAATATTAATATATCTCTAGAGACTGTCAAATGTACCCTAGAGGGCAAAATCTTTCTCATTGAGAATCACCAGTGTATATACTCCTGCTATAACCAATTTCAAGCTAGTAACTTTACATCAGTGAACAGCGATGTGGAAAAAGGTGCACACAGTCTAACAAACCAGCAAGACTAACATCTCCAGTGCTGTGTGAGAGCATATTTGCACAGGTAGTGATGCTGTTGCCCTGTTTTTAAAATGCGATGCCTAACCAGGATCCACATAGAAATTAATCTGCTGGCAAGGTTAATTTTCTCTTCAGAAAGTGGACCGAGTCTCTCTACACAAAGTTATATACCATAAAGCATGGTTGAAATTTTTCTGAACTAAAAAATATCCAAAGCAAAGGTCAACATTCACCTCAACGGTTATTCAAAACTCTCAATAATATATCAATAAATCCCATGGCTTTCCAGTGGATTTGACAGGATGAATGAATCCTAAGGCAATTGAATGGCTGTACTTGTTAGATGGATTTGGGTTCTGTTTTGTTGTGATTGTTGTTTTGTGGGGGGGGGGGTTTGTTATGTAAATCAAATGAATTTGGAGAAATATCTGCCAATGATTATGACATTCTCTTTGGAAGACTTCGCATTAAAAGTACTGACAATGGTTAATTACTCAGAAACAATTACTGGGGACATCCTTGGGCCATGACATTAAAACCATATCATCAGCACTCAGGAGGACATTTACCCTCCTGTTCCAGGAGAACAGCTATCTATTTTTATCTACAGTTTCAGTTGATTAGGATATAACACTATTTCTATCAATCCTGAATTTTTAATGCAAGCTTTGTAGGAACATCCATAATGCAGCGTCTGTACTGAATTCATGCTACCTAGAGTGACAGGCCAAGAGCAGGTCAGTAAAGGCTACAGTCATATTTTTCTTGCCAGATTTCTGCACAAGATCACTCTGCACAATGACTAATATTGTTACCACTTCTGGAGTTTCCTTTCCTCTGACTAGCTGTGGCCTCCTTGGACACCACACACACACACACACACACACACACACACACACACACACACACACAGAGTCATCCACAAATTTGAGCTTCAACTCCGGGGTCTCACCCAATTATTTTACCTTCTGGTGGGATGTTGGCATCTTGTGACATGTTGTTAATACCTGCTCATAAGAACTGCAAAAGTTCCCAGATGATCTAGATGCTCCCAAAATCTTGGTACCAAGATATTACTTAAATATGCAGAACTTCCACAGAGAGCAGCAATAAATAAGTACCAAAATCTATGTATCAAATTTGTGAACATTACAGAATCCCAGCTTGAATTACTCAAACAGTACAACTACTGGAAATAGAGAAATTCTAATTATCATAAGGTGACCTTATGCAATGATTTTACACACACACACAGAGGATATAAAACTTATAAATGCACTGTAGGTTAGCATGTGATTGTAAACCTCTGACGATTAAACTGAGTGAGTACAATTTACCCCCAATCCTTTGAAAAACTTCACGTAATCTTCAACAAATAAGACAGTAGATGTGCACAAAGACCATTTGCTCTCCATGTAAAATTCTGACCTAGAAACCCAGACAAGCAGTTTCTTAAGAATGAGCATGACACAAAGACAAGAAAAATACAGCAAACCACCATAAATTAAAATGGAATTTAGAGAGCTAGAAGGTTTCCTTTTTAAAAAATTGAGTGGCACTGGGCGCGGTAGCTCATGCCTATAATCCCAGCACTTTGGGAGGCCGAGGCGGGTGGATCAAGAGGTCAAGAGATTGAGACCATCCTGGCCAACGTGGTGAAACCCTGTCTCTACTAAAAATACAAAAATTAGCTGGGTGTGGTGGTACGCGCCTGTAGTCCCAGCTACTCAGGAGGCTGAGGCAGGAGAATTGCTTGAATCCAGGAGGCAGAAGTTGCAGTGAGCTGAGATCGTGCCACTACACTCCAGCCTGGGTGACAGAGCAAGACTCTGTCTCAAAAAAAAAAAAAAAAAAAAAAAATTGGTCTCTGTTTTGAGTGTATTCAAATTGAATAGTACTAGTAGAGTTAACCATAAAAAAGTTTGATAAGAATCAGATTACTACCAACAAGACACTTTGAAAAAAAAAAAAAAAAAACAGCAAAATAAGATCTTTATACTGGGCTTTTTTTTTTTTTTTTGAGACGGAGTCTCACTCTGTCCCCCAGGTTAAAGTGCAGTGGTGCCATCTCAGCTCACTGCAACCTCTGCCTCCTGGGTTCAAGTAATTCTCCTGCCTTAGCCGCCTAAGTAGCTGGGGTTACAGGTGTGCGCCACCATGCCCAGCTAATTTTTGTATTTGTAGTAGAGACAGGGTTTCACCATATTGGTAAGACTGGTCTCGAACTCCTGACCTCAGGTGATCTGTCCACCTCGGCCTCCCAAAGTGCTGGGGTTACAGGTGTGAGCCACTGCACCTGGCCAACACCTATTCAGATTTAAACGTGATAACTCCTTGAGTCACCCCCAAACCTTTCCCTTCAGCTATGTAGCATTCTTTGTTTGCATAAGGCAGAGACCAGAGACTTTAGGTTCTAGAAAACCTCATCATCCTCACCAGCACAACAATTCCAATTGTACTGTTAACACAGATCATATTTGAGTCCCAGTTAAATGTTCTAGGGAACCTAGCAATGAAGAGGAGGGCATTATTCCGGCGTCTGGGTTCCAAGTGAAAAAAATCCAACTCAAACTGGCATGGACAAAAACATCGCAGCCAAATTCAGAAAGAATGATAGCAGGCGGGGCCTCAAGGTAAGACTGGATGTAGGAACTCAAATACTCTTAGCCCTCCCTTTTTCTTTTCCATCTCTACTGCTCTCTGCTTTGTCACCATCTCTTTCTCAAGCCACCTTTTCCCAGCAGGAGAATGGAAGGAAAATATGACCCCAAGGAGCTCTAGGCTTACAACCAGAAAGGAAGCAAGGGCCCTTTCTCACCAGCTCTTCTTAGGAAGACTCTAGGAAAGCCACTGAAGTAGCGGCGCAACCAGGTTTGTGCCTTTTTTTCCCCCCTCTTTAGACGGGGCTTCAATTTTGTGGCCCAGGCTGGAGTGCAATGGCGACATCTCAGCTCACCGGAACCTCTGCCTCCTGGTTTCAAGGGATTCTCCTGTCTCAGCCTCCTGAGTAGTTGAGATTACAGGCATGCGCCACCACGCCTGAGTAATTTTGTATTTTTATAGTAGAAACGGGGTTTCTCCATGTTGGTCAGGCTGATCGCGAACTCTTGACTTCAGGTGATCCGCCCACTTTGGCCTCCCAAAGTGCTGGGATCACAGGCATGAGCCACTGTGACTGGCCTAGGTTTGTGTTTTTAAAAAAATGCCTCTGAACTGCTGTGTGGAGAATATACCGGGCAGAGGCGAAAATGAAAGCCCCACTTGATCCTGCTATTCCTCAGTGAAATCCTCTCTTCTCTTGCCTCTGTGACACAGAAACATTCTTGGTTTCTGATAGAGGCTAAGAAGCCCTTTGGGTTCATTTCTGTTGTTACCACAGAACATCTCCTGGGTACTTCATGAATTGCACACACTGGGGAAATAATTCAGAGTATTACTATGCTGATTCTGAAGCTGCAACTCAAGTGGAAAATTTACTCAGACTGATCCTCGATATCGCTTCTTTCCATAGGTAAATCCAAACCATATTGTTCCAACCTACTTTTCTCCTGAGCCTGCTGTTACTACTTAGTTCAAACATATCCATGGCTCCTCAAGTTTATTGATTTAAATACAGACTACTCAGGTTCTCCCACAATACTTTCCTGATTTAATTTTCTAAGCAGTTTCTTTTTTTTTTTTTTTTTTCCCCAAGACGAGTCTCACTCTGCCGCTCAGGCTGGAGTGCAGTGGCACGATCTCAGCTCACTGCAACCTCTGCCTTCCAGGTTCAAGCAATTCTCCTGCCTCAGTCTCCTGAATAGCTGGGACTATAGATGCCACCACGCCTGGCTAATTTTTTTGTATTTTAAGTAGAGACAGCATTTCACCATATTGTCCAGGCTGGTTTTGAACTCCTGACCTTGTGATCCACCCACCCGGCCTCCCAAAGTGCTGGGATTACAGGAGTGAGCCACCGCACCAGGCCTTTTCAGTTTTTATTACCTACATATGTGTGAACACCTTTTCATAGAAGACAAATTTAGAAATATACAGAGAAAAAGATGGCAGCTCGCCTTTAGCCTTCCCTATCCCCTCTCCAGAGGTGACCACTCTCAACTGTTGGGCAGGTATCTTTCCAGTCTATTTTTAATACATGTATCATATATATGTATGAAAATACAGATGTCTCTTTTTATAAATATAACAAAGATAATACAATATGTACTGTTCAGTCGGTTGCCAAATGGTATAACATATATGGTATTATTACTTAACAATATGGCTTTCCATTTCAGTATGCATAGATCTATCTTACTCTTTTTAAAGACAACCTAGTATTCATCAGGTAGATAAAGTACAGATCTGCAATCCTTTACATGCAATTTTAGATCCAAAACATTCTGAAAACTGAACGTTTTTGGTAAATTTACAGCAAATGTATCTGGTGGTAAAACCTGACCTGAACTGACATGAAGCTATTTATAGAGTTTTATTTAACCTACTTAGTGAATATTCATAATTTTCAATGCAAAAAAAATAATAATGTGTTTGATTAGGGACGTTTTCCCTGGACCCCACTAGCGTTGTTGAATAATATACAACCCAAAATTCTGAATTATGAAACTTACCTTCCCCAAGAGCTTCAAATAAATGATTGTGGACCTATAGTTCGGGGATTGGGGTATATATATGCTTTCACTTTCTTGAGAAAAGTTTACAAAATATGTGAAACTACTACTAATAATTAATACTTATCAAGTGCTTATAATGTACCAAACATTATTCCAGTACTTTCCATAAACTAAATAATGCAATCCTCATGATACTGTCAATAAGTATTATTATGATCTCTATTTTACAAATGAGAAAACCTGAGTCACAGAGAGACTAAGGAATTTATGCAATTTCTATAGCAATTTACTCAGTCAAAACTGAATCTAAACTAGTCTGGCCCCTGAATATGTGCAGTTCATCCACTATGCTATTTTACCTTTGTGCCCTCTGGGAAAAATATAGCAAACATCTGGTTAGATCTAAGCATTTTTCCCCATTTTCCTGACATTATTTAAAAAATATATAACCTGGCTGGGCATGGTGGCTCATGCCTGTAATCCCCGCACTTTGGGAGGCCAAGGCGAGAGGATCACTTGAGGCCAGGAGCTCAAGAGCAGCCTGGCCAACATGGTAAAACCCTGTCTCTACTAAAAATACAAAAATTAGCCAGGTGTGGTGGCACGTGCCTGTGGTCCCAGTTATTTGAGAGGCTGAGGCATGAGAATCACTTGAACCTAAGAAGTGGAGGTTGTATTGAGCCAAGATCATGCCACTGCACTCCAGCCTGGGCAACAGAGTAAGACTCTGTCTCAAAAAAAAAAAAAAAAAAAAAAACCATGCCGGTTGGGGTGGCTCACACTTGTAATTCCAGCACTTTGGGAGCCCAAGGCGGGTGGATCACAAGGAGTTCAGGACCAGCCTGGCCAACATGGTGAAAGCCCGTCTCTACTAAAAATACAAAAATTAGCTGGGCATGGTGGCATGTGCCTGTAATCCCAGCTACTCAGGAGGCTGAGGCAGAGAATTGTTTGAACCTGGGAGGCAGAGGTTGCAGTGAGCCGAGATTGCACTATTGCATTCCAGCCTGGGCAACAGAGCAAGACTCCATTTCAAAAACAAAACAAAACAAACAAAAAAAAAACTCTACAAATACAGTTGAACCACTGTGTACTCCAACCTAATCCCATTCCCCTTGCTTCAGAGAGGTAACCACTGTCCTGAATTTGGTGTTTATTATTTTATGCATGTTGTTTAAATGTTTATTCAACAACATGTAGTACTTTTTATTGTATTTTAGAGCTTACACATAGCAGTAAGAGGGACACAATTGAAAAAAAGACATCAAACGGGACATTAAATTCATGAAACTTCAAATTACTACTAATTATTAATATTCTGTTTCTTAAGCTAGACGGTGGGGGTATGAGTATTCATTTAATAGTACTCTTTACACTGCACATGTACTATTATTTTGTATTTTATACATACCATAAAGTTTTTAAGGACATTTCATATTCATATAAATAATATTGTAATATTTTATAAATGCTATTGAAAAAATTTAAATCTCTCATTGGCCTGGCTTGGATATGTTCCCACCTCTTAGATCAATCACTACATCCAAAAGGGTGGAGGAATCAATAGATTAACAAGGATCGTGTGTCCATTCCTGGGGCCAAGGAGTAGGATTTGGTACTCAAAGAAGCATAGGTTGGACAATGTTGGACAAAGCAACAAATATAAAACAATGGCCATGGTGGGAGCCAGAAGTGTTGCAAAATATCAGAGAAGAAAAATGTCATCCAGACTCTCTTATTTAGAATGTCCATTACCTTCCCCATTGCTACCCAGATGGATATACTTTCTACCTGTTCCTTAAACATTAATTTTTAAATGAAAGACAAGACTCTAAAAATTAGAAGAATAAAATAGTCCAAACAAAGCTATTCTGGAAAAATGAAGAATGAAACTTCCCTCCCCACCACTTCACTCCCTCTACTTCACCCCAGATGAAAGGGCAAGAGGATAGAGCCAGCTGGGCATGTAGCTCACACCTGTAATCCCAGCACTTTGGGAGGCCAAGGCGGGCAGATCACTTGAGGTCAGGAGTTTGAGACCAGCCTGGCCAACATGGTGAAACCCCATCTCTACTAAAAATACAAAAATTAGCTAGGTGTGGTGGCATGTGCTTATAATCCCAGCAACTTGGGAGGCTGAGGCACGAGAATTGCTTGAACTGGGAGGTAGTGGTTGCGATGAGCCGAGATACCACTGTACTCCAGCCTGGGCAACAGAGCAAGACTCTGTCTCAAAAAAAAAAAAAAGAAAGAAAGAAAGAAAAAGAACATGATGATGATGATAGAGACTTGTTTATGCCCACACAGGCAAATTCAAAGCTTTCACCTGGTCGTTGGGTAACGTTGGTAGTGGCCATCAGGTAGTATGTGGTTCTCTAAATGGATCCAATTTATTTTCTCTGGGAAGCTTGAGAAGAGGCAAAATTTTAAAAGCAGGAGGTGACTAATGAAAGATTCTGATATTCCTCTGCAAAATAATGAGAAAGATCAGCTCCACTGTGGGCAGTGGTGGACTTGCCAGTCATAAGGCAGCTCATAAAACATGATATTCTTCTTTTTTGTAGGGTTGATCTGTACCATGGTGCTTCCCCGCAAATGGAAGGAGATGAGGATGGTAAAGATTTAAAGAAAGAAACATATCTTAGAATGAGATCAAGAATAAGAACTGGTACTAAATGCCAAGGTATAATACAGCTCCCAATACTTTTCCCCAGAACTTAACCTATCAACATGGTCACAGAAAGACCTGGACAACCACCACGCTCTTGCAATCCCATCTGACTCAAAGGCTTACTTTACGGCAAAGAATCCAGAACGCATGCATTCTTAATTATCTATTAGTTTGGGAAGTGAGAAACCAATACGTGCTCAGCCATCATGCTCACCACAGCAACACCTTTGCCCAAGCTCACTAATCATATAAATTCCTTCCCCTCACCTGGGAAGAACAAGTAACGAAACATAAAAAATATTCTACACGATTGTGGAGTCGAAATGCTTTCCCCTCTATAGAAACACGAGGACTGAGGAATACATTTATCTGAAGTCCTAACTCAATTGTCAATTTCTTAATATCAGGAAAATATTACTTACATAAACTTATGCATCTATCACAGTTCCAAGTGGAGAGCTGGGCTTACAATAGACAATAAGCAAGTTTGAGTCGATTTGACCATCTGCATTAGTCAGGGCTCTCCAGAGAAACAGAACTAACAGGAGATAGAAAGACAGTGTATTAGTCTGTTCTCACATGGCTAGAAGAACATACCCGAGACTGGGTAATTTGTAAAGGAAAGAGGTTTAATTGACTCACAGTTCCAAGGGGCTGGGGAGGCCTCAGTACACTTATAATCCTGGCAGAAGGGGAAGCAAATACATCCTTCTTCACATGGCAGCAGCACGGAGAAGTGCTAAGCAAAAGTGGGAAAATCCCCTTACAAAACCATCAGCTCTTGTGAGAACTCACTGTGAGGAGAACAGCACGAGGGTAATTTCCCACATGATTAAATTATCTCCTATTGGGTCTCTCCCGTGACACGTGGGGATTATGAGAACTACAATTCAAGATGAGATTTAGGTGGGAACACAGGCAAACCTATATCAGATAATTGATAGATAGGATGGAGACAGAGAGAAAGTGAGGGACAGATATTATAAAGAATTGGCTCACGCAATTATGGAGGCTAAGAGCCCCAAAATCTGCAGTCCACAAGATGGAGACACAGATGAGCCAATGGTATCGTCCCACTCCAAGTCTGAAACCCTGAGAACAAGGAGAGTCAACAGTTTAAGCATCTAAGTCTGAAGGCCTGAGAACTAGGAGAGTCAATGGTATAAGTATGAATCCAAAAGCCAGCAGGCTCAAGACCCAAGAAGAACTGATTTTTTAATTCAAGCCTGAAGACAGGAAAAGACTTATGTTGCAGCTCAGTCAGCTAACAGGAGCTCCCACTCATTCATCCGTTTTGTCGTATTCATGTCTTCAATTGATTAGGTTAGACCCACCAAATTAGGGATGGCAATCTGCTCTACTCAGTCTCTCCATTCAACTTTTGTACATTAATTTTTTATTTTTTAGAGATCAGATCTCACTCTGTCACCTAGGTTAGAGTGCAAGTGACATGATCATAGTTCACTGTAGCCTTGAACTCCTGGGCTCAAGTGATTTTCCCACCTTAGCCTCCTGAGTAGCTGGCTCTACAGGCATGTGCCACCAAGCCCAGATAATTTTTTTTTTTTTTTTAGAGACAGGAACTCACTATGTTGCCTATGCTTGTCTTGAACTCCTGGCCCCAAGCAATCCTCCTGTCTCAGTTTCCCGAGTAGCTGGGATTACATCAAATGTTAATCCCATCCAAAAACACTCTCACAAACATGTCCAAAATAATGCTTGACCAAACACCTGGCTATCTATCCTAAGACCCAGTGAAGTTGACATGTAATTAATCATTACACCATTCTATATTGTGTGTATGTGTGTGTGTGTGTGATGAAGACTAAATATAATTTTAACGTATTCCAATTATACCTACTAGTTGAGAAGTGCTCTACAGTTTGTAAAACATTTCCATATACATTACCTCATTCAGTCTTCACAGCAGTCAGTATTATGAGTATGGAAAATGAGGCTCAAAGGGGTGGCATAACTTGCTCAAAGTCACACAGCTAATAAGAATTAGAGTTGATACTTGATCCACGTGATCTGACTCAGATCCAGTTCTGTCTGCATCATACCATAGCTGCTTTACTATGGCGATGAATTTGTTAAGCATTTTGACCTCCTTAAAGAAGGAAAGGCTGCTGCACATGAAGTCTGGGGCAGCAGCTGTATCCCCAGCTGTCTGAAATGCCTCCACCAGGTTTGGCAACAGCTGTCTCAGCTTGACATCTCACCGGGCTTCTGTCAGAGCCCCACCTTAGGGAATGACAAGTTTAATGAAGAAAAATCCAACCTTCCACCTGAACTCCTAGTTTTGCAGATGCAACTGACATCTGACAGGCTTGGAGGCCCTCACTGCAGGGAATGCGGTGACCCCAGCCTCCCAGCTCATACATTATATGTTTGGCAGCTTTCTCTGCAATTGGTTGGCAACATTTGTGCCTTCTCTAGATCCTACTCCCTAGTCTCAATGCTAATTTAGATGCAATTCAAACAAACACTGAGTATTTCATATGTGCCAGGCACTGGGGATATATAAAAAGATGAGTAACACATCATTTCTGCCTCAGAGGCACCCAAAGTCCTACAGAAGAGTTAGAAACTTTATATTGCCAGTATTTCTATGGAGACAATACCATTGTCATGGCAAATGGGCCCCTCTTTTTTTCTTTTTTTTTGAGATGGAGTCTCATATCGTCACCCAGGCTGGAGTGCAATGGCACGATCTCTGCTCACTACAACCTCTGCCTCCCAGGTTTAAGCAATTCTCCTGCTCTACCTCCCAAGTAGCTGGGATTATAGGCACCCACCACTATACCCGGCTAATTTTTTTGTGTGTCTTTTTTTAAAAGTAGAAACAGGGTTTCACTATGTTGACCAGGCTGGTCTCCAACTCCTGACTTTGTGATCCACCCACCTCGACCTCCCAAAGTGCTGGGATTACAGGTGTGAGCCACCGTGCCCGGCCAATGGGCCCCTTTAGAACAGAGAAACTCTGAGGAGATTGCTCAAAAAGTTAAATACCATGTAGCCAATTTTCTTTGGGAGGAACAACAAATTCAAATGCCAGCAAGAATCTCAGAGGGGCAAGAGCTGTGGAAGGGACACTCTGAAATTAGTATTTGAGAACTAGAACCTCAGTTTTGATCTTACAAAACACAACAGTGGTCAGCACGTCACAGGCCACATGAAAGCATGGGATATGTTAGGGGACAAAACAAAGCAAAGCCACATTATTTGGAGGACAGGGTACACTGAGGACAGTGCCAGGAGGTGAGATTAGAAAAAAAGGTGGTGAAGAGGCTTCAATGTCATGCCATAATGTTTAGAATATATCCTGAATAGAGCCATAGAAGATTCATAAGTTGGGGCTGAGGTTAGCATGCTTTGATAACATGATTTAGAAAAGTAACACAAGTACTTAGTGGCGGAAACAGCCGTTAGAGACTAGTCAGAGGGAACACTAGAATGTCCCGAGTGAGAGATGAGGAGGGCCCTAACCAAGGGGTGGAAATGGAAACGAGAAGGACTGGAAAGACCATTCAGAAGTGGGATAGTCAGCTCGGGGTCAAGGAGAGGTATACAATATCTAGTTATGTGGCAGGGTACTGGAAAAGGTATCAAAGAACCCAGAAAAAAGAAGCAGAGAGGGAGAAGTTTCAAGAAGTTGTTGAGTTTGGTTGGGGCTGGACATGCTCAATGTGAAGGGTTGACAGACCTCCACATGAAGATCCTTAGTGAACAGACAGAAAGGATAGGCCAGGAAAGGGGAGCAGGCTCACAGATTAAGCCATGGGAGTGAATGAGACCACTCAGGAAGGCAGCACAGAGAGAAAGAAGGCAGTGAAGAACAAGGCCTGCCCTCAGGAACACTGACATTTAAGAGCCAGGCCAGGTGCCAGGTGGGGTGGCTCACGCCTGTAATCCCAGCACTTTGGGAAGCAAAGGCGGGTGAATTAACTGAGGTCAGTAGTTCAAGACCAACATGGTGAAACCCCATCTCTACTAAAAATACAAAAAATTAGCTGAGCATGGTGGTGGGCACCTGTAAGCCCAGCTACTCAGGAGGCTGAGGCAAGAGAATTGCTTGAGCCCAGGAGGCAGAGGTTGCAGTGAGCCATGATCACGCCATTGCACTCCAGCCTGAGCAACAAGAGCAAAACTCTATCTCCAAAAAAAAAAAAAAGAGCCAAGTCAGGAATCAAAAACTGGAAATGGAGAGCAGTCACAAGAGAAGAAGAACTAAGAAACAGCAGCGGCAGACAGGCAAGAGTGAGCGATAGTAGCAAATGCTGCCAAGAGATTGCAGAAGATGAGAACCACGGGGGAACTTCCAGGTTCCTTTGGAATTTGAAAGGTCATTAAATTTAGAGAAAAAATGAAAAAACAGTAGGGAAGAGATCAAATAAGATTGGCAAAATGTCCATCATTGTTGAAGCTGGATCACGGGTACATCAGTGTTTATTATAATACTTTCTCCACTTGTGTATATGTTTGAAATTTTTTCCAAATAACAAGTTGAAATTCTAAAAACTAATACATAAAAAGAATAAAATAACATCTCATTACCAGCTTCTAAGATAAGCGTTTCAGTTTATTTATTATTATTTTTTTTTGAGATGGAGTCTTGCTCTGTCACCCAGGCTGAAGCAAAATGGCATGATCTCGGCTCACTACAACCTCCACCTCCCTGGTTCAATTGATTCTCCTGCCTCAGCCTCCTGAGTAGCTGGGATTAAAGATGCCTGCCACCATGCCCGGCTAATTTTTGTATTTTTTTAGTAGAGACAAGGTATCACCATGTTGGTCAGGCTGGTCTTGAATTCCTGACCTCAGGTGATCCACCCACCTCGGCCCCTAAAAGTGCTGGGATTACAGGCGTGAGCCACCACCCCCTGCTGAGGGGGGTTCAGTTTAAATAGAAAATGAGAACAAAGAGTTGGAGGGGGCAGCTGGTCTCAAGTGTAATATTTTGAACTTTTGCTGGCAATGTGATATGGCACTGGGGCTGGGCGGGGCCCAGTGCTTGTATCATTCATTCAGTATCAATACAGGGAACAGCCGACACTCACATTAGGATGGTTCCCTGAGGGCTTAACAAATGGAGTATTTATGAAGTAGGAGCAGAGTGTGGAGAAAGGAGTACTGCGGGAATGCCCATGCTGGTGGCAGCGGGCTGTCACCAGCTTTCTCACATGCTCTTGGTGGCGTGCAGCCATGAGCATCTATTTCTCCTGGGCGTGCAGGTAGACTGGCGGTCAGCTGGGGGCTCTGTTTCGAGCTGGTGTCCAGCTGGGCTTGGCTCCTCTCTCTCTTTGTGGATCAAGCTCTGGGCTACTCCACGTGTGTTTATTCTGCGGCCCAGACTCAAGAGGCAGCAGCTGCCCAAGGGAAACTCTTCCCATAAAGACAAACTCCACGCAATGGTTTTTCTCTTAATGCTAAGGCTTTTTCTTTGTCTTTTTTTTGAGACGGAGTCTCGCTCTGTTACCAGGCTGGAGTGCAGTGGCGTGTTCTCAGCTCACTGGAACCTCTGTCTCCCGGGTTTAAGCAGTTCTCCTGCCTCAGCCTCCTGAGTAGCGGGGACTGTAGGCGCTTGTGACCACGCCCAGCTAATTTTTGTATTTTTTTTTTTTTTACCCCAATCCACCAGAATTTTTTTGTATTTTTTAGTAGAGATGGGGTTTCACCATGTTGGCCAGGATGGTCTCGATCTGTTGACCTCATGATCCGCCCGCCTCGGCCTCCCAAAGTGCTGGGATTACAGGCGTGAGCCACCTCGCCAGGCAATGCTAAGGCTTTTTCTTAAGGCTTAGGCTTGAAACTGGTATAAACGGTTGGGTGTACCCGCATCCCATGGGCTGAAGCTAGTCATAGAGCCAAGCCCAAGGGCAAAGGGCAATATATCTTTCCTTTTTGGGAGTAACTACAAAGTCACATTCAGTCAAAGAGCATGGATACCAGGAGAGGTGAAGGATTAAGGCCAATAATTCATCAGGAAGCAAGGGAGGGGAGCCCGTAATAGAATCCAGAAAGGCATGAGAAGACCCCTTGAGAGAAGGCCTGACCTTCCATCTGAAAGAATGTGAAGAAATCCCACAGGGAGGATGCTGGGAGGTTACACGTCCTGACTCCCTCAGGTCTTCTCCCTGGCTGCTTACTCCCTGAACCCAGGAAGAAGCCAAAAAGCAAAGAAGCCCTTTGATCCATGAAGGTCAGGCTTCCAGGACAGGTAGCAGCGTGGAGAACAGCAAGGGTGTGTCTGTAGGGCCAAAAAGAGGATACAGGCACACACACACGTAGGAAGCAGATGAGCTGGGACATGAATTCTGGTAGTTTGCTCAGAATCCATGCTCTTGACGACTATAATGTAATATCCTCCTTTCTAATGCCTGCTTGGGGTCCCAGTTCAATTTTTTTTTTTTTTTTTTGAGACAGAGTCTTACTCTGTTGTCCAAGCTAGAGTGTGATCTTGGCTCATGGCAACTTCCTCCCAGGTTCAAGCAATTCTCATGCCTCAGCCTCCTGAATAGCTGGGACTATATGCAAGCGCCACCATGTCCAGCTAATTTTTATATTTTTAGGAGAGACGGGGTTTCACCACGTTTTGGCCAGGCTGGTCTCAAACTCCTGGCCTCCAGTGATCACCTGCCTCAGCCTCCCAAAGTGCTGGGATTACAGGCGTGAACAACCACGCCCGGCCCCATTTCAATTTTTTGCGGCCTAATAAAGCAAGTGAACCCTGATTTTAGACTCTGGACATACAAAACTTAGAATTTAGTTTCAGGGGCTCCTTCCACCCCATAGAAAGTATCCTTTGCTTATAAAAGAACTTACTGCTACTAGAGAAGGACCAAGTGACGGTGATGGACAGGCTAATAGGAGAGACTCAGTGTATGAAGAAAACCCTCATCTCCCTCCAGGTCCAGACCAGGAAAACAGGGAACCTATGGGCTCAGAAGTTGCAGATGATCTTACAGGTAGCCTGGACTGCTACGTGGACATCTGATCCAGGGGGATGGCAGTGCATCAGGAGAGAGGCTTTTCCTCCCACAAGGAAGAGACACAGCTGGAGGTGGAAGCAGGCAATTAAGACTGATTGACTCAGCAATCAAATTAGGCTGTGACAACTACTGATAGTCAAGAGGAGGCAAGTTGCCTGTGGGAGTTGAGAACAGGCAATCAGTGCAGATTGACGCTTGAGAGGATCTGGGAGCAGATTCTGTGTCCAAGGGCTCTGGGGAGACACCTCCCAAAAGGGAACACTTTGCTGAGACCCACCAACTCTCTCCAGGAGGCTGTAAGGAAGCTCTCAATGTTTGTGCTAATTGTTTCTTGCAGACAAATTAATGTCAAATGAAGCCAGTCATCATAATTGGCAGCAATTTTTTTAAGCAGTCAGTTGTTCTTTTATAAGCAAAGAATCCTTTCTTGGCTTATAAGGGTGGAGAGGATGAGCCCCTCAAACTAAATTCTAAGTTGCATATGTCCAGAACGTAAAATCAGGATTCACTTGCTGTATTAGGCCACACAAAATTAAAGTAGGACCCCAGGCAGGCAAAAGAAAGAAGGTTGTTACATGATAGTCATCAAGAGTGTGGATTCTGAGCGAATTCACATCCCAGCTCAGGGGCTTACTCTGAACTGTGTGTGTGAGCTCAGGGAAGCCACCAACCCGTGTCCTTAGTTTCTCCATTTGTAAGATGGATATAATAATACAGCCTAGAGCTGTGAATTTAATGAGTTAATAGATGTGAGCACTTGGTAGCGTTGTACACACAGTTAATGATATTTGAAGGTTCTTATTACTACTGGCCCTAGTAAGCAGACTCAGGAACAATCCCCTGCCCCACATTCAGGCAGCATCTCTACCTTCTACCACTGCACCCGGTGTCACAGATGGGAGTCACAGATGGTCCAGCTCTCTACCTGAGCCTTTCTTTCAAGTTGATCTTACCACAGCACTGAATACACCTGAGACAGGATTGTTCTCCTCACCTAAGGGTAAAGCCAGAGGGAAATTTCCTTTCTCACTGACCATTCCATCCAGCATTGACGCAAGTTGATGAGAAGAATCAAAGGAAGAGGTGCTAGCAGCAGAAGGAAATCAGTATTTTAATGAAAGGCAAAACAAGCCTACTAGAAAGACCATTCCAAAGGAAAAGAAGGGACTGACAAAGGCAGTTTAGCTTCTTAGCAGCATGGTGCTTCAAGAGTTACTGAGTCCCCCATCTTCCTGAAGTTTCTGACCCTGTGTTTTTACAGGGTGGAATCTCTCTCCTCTTTCACTTTTTTTTTTTTTTTTTTTTTTGAGACAGAGGCTTGCTCTGTCGCCCACGCTGGAGTACAGTGGTATGATCTCAGCTCACTGAAACCTTCCCTTCCCAGGTTCAAGCGATTCTCCTGCCTCAGCCTCCTGAGTAGCTAGGACTATGAACCTGTGCCACCACTCCCAGCTAATTTTTGTATTTTTAGTAAAGACAAGGTTTCATCATGTTGGCCAGACTGGTCTCAAACTGCTGACCTCAGGTGATCTACCCATCTTGGCCTCCCAAAAGTACTGGCATTATAGGCGTGAGCCACCACACTTGGCCTCCTCCTTCACTTCTCTTCCCTTCCTCTCTCTCACTCCTTTCTTTTTCCTTCTTCACTTTCCCTCTATCCTTTCTCCCTCAGCTCGCTCTCTCTCTTTTTAAAACCTGCTTTATGACAGTTTTTACATAGTCCTTGATTGTCTGTGGATCCATAGCTGTCAGTACAAATACAAGGGTTTTTTGCCTTTCAGTTAGAACAACTGGGAATCTATTTCACTAGCTCCATCACTAATCCCCAGTATAATAGTCAGCAATAGTAACAGCAAACACATGTGACTGAGAAAGGAGACCCCCCTTCTCTCAGCCTGTGCTTGGAGGAAAGGAAGAAATGAAAGTGAAAAGTCAGCCAGATGAGGTCAGTGGAAGAACCAGTGGACGCTGCTGACCAGGTCTGGAGGTTAAAAATTAACACCCCTACTCCTACCACAATCCTATATATAGATCATAGGCATGGCATGGAGGAACCTTATCCCGGAAGGCATTGTTCTTACTCAGCCACTCAAGGCCCCTATCCAGTCACGTCCCCCACGCTTGCTAAATCAATCACGACTCTCTCACTTGTGCACCTCTTTGATCTCTTAGATTGTGAGCCTTTAAAAGGGCCAGGATTTTCTTTTTCAAAGAGCTTGGTTGTTGAGGTTGGTAGGTATGCCTGCCACAGCTCCCAGCTGAATAAAATTACAACCTCTTTCCCTGTTGGGTGTCTGAGGGGTTTGTTTGCAGCCGCTCCTGCTTCATTCCAATTAATGTACATCACTGCATCACTCACCCTTCTAAGTTCTTTATGTGTGATATTAACTCAGTTATCAGGACATCCCACAAGGGGGTCTTTTATTATCACTATCATCACCTGTGGTAAACTAGATTACTATTCACCAAATACTTTGGGTTCCCTCCTTCAGAACTCTTGCTGGTAGGAGGTTTAAACTATCCCTGCCCTGTTGAACAGAGTAGTGACCACATGACTTTCTCTTGCCAATAAAGGTCGTAAAGGGTCATGTGACATTTCCAAACGAGAAGCTTTAAAAATCGGTAAGTGCTTGGCCGTGTTCTCCTTTCCTGTGCCATGATGACTGGCAGTGTCCCAGCTAGTGGCTACTCTGTCTGAGGATGAAGAAAGCTTAGAATGGGCCGGGCGCAGTGGCTCACGCCTGTAATCCTAGCACTTTGGGAGGCTGAGGCAAGCCGATCACCTGAGGTCAGGAGTTCAAGACCAGCCTGACCAACATGGTTAAACCCCAACTCTACTAAAAATACAAAAATTAGCTAGGCACAGTGGCAGGTGCCTGTAATCCCAGCTACTTGGAAGGCTGAGGCAGGAGAATCAGTTGAACCTGAGAGGTGGAGGTTGCAGTGAGCCAAGACCATGCCATTGCACTCCAGCCTAGGCAACAAGAGAGAAACTCCATTTCAAAAAAAAAAAAAGAAAGCTTGGAATGAAGCCATAGCCAACTCGTGAAGGACAGAAAGTATGAACAAGAGATAAACATTTGTTTTTATCTGTCTTTGAGATTTCCGGAGTTGTTCATTACCACAGCATAACCTAGCCCATCCTGACTGATGAATCTTCATTTTCTGGTAAGGAAACTGAAACACGTTTAGAAGGTATTTGGCAATCTGGCTTCAAAGTCTGAGCTCCTAAATACCACACTATTTTACTTCTGTGAGCCTCAGTTCCTGGTTTATGAAGTGAGGTGATCTGTACCCTAGTTGAGAGTGACGAATGCTGTTTCTTTCAGTCTTGTCTATTTGATTCTCACTCATTCCATTTCCTGCTTTCTTCTCAGCTTTCAATGTTGTCGGCATGTTTCTTTCACAGCTCAGGGCTGTAAAGGGAACTAGATGGGAACATCTGTTTAGGACCAGAGACTCCTACTCACATTGTTCCCAGTTCAGCACACCATGAGGAAAGAATTGCAAACCTCCACTTCTCCCCACCAAGTCTCCTATCTTGGATATTCTTTATTTTATTTCTTTCTTTATTTATTAATTTTGAGAAGGAGTCTTGCTCTTGTCGCTCAGGCTGAAGTACAGTGGCATAATCTTGGCTCACTACAACCTCCGCCTCCCAGATTCAAGTGATTCTCTTGCCTCTGCCTCCCGAGTAGCTGGGATTACAGGCATGTGCCACCACGCCTGGCTAATTCTTGTATTTTTAGTAGAGACGGGGTTTCACCATGTTGGCCAGGCCTGTCTTGAACTTCTGACCTTAGGTGATCTACCTGCCTCGGCCTCCCAAAGTGCTGGGATTATAGGCGTGAGCCACCATGCCTGGCCCTACCTTTGATATTCTTGGAAGGATGATAATAATTGCTTTCATTTATTAAGTAGCTGCTATGCTGCAACAACAATACAAACATTATTTCTAATTCTTAAAGCCACACTATAAAGGAGGTATTGTTCCCATTCTTCTTGATGAGGAAACTGGAGGCTAATAACACTAAATAACATGTCTAAGGGCCGGGCATGGTGCTCGCGCCTGTAATCCCAACACTTTGGGAGGCCAAGGCAAGCAGATCACCTGAGGTCAGGAGTTTGACACCAGCCTGACCAACATGGTGAAACCCTATCTCTACCAAAAATACAAAAATTAGCTGGGCGTGATTGTGGGTGCCTGTAATCCCAGCTACTCACGAGGCTGAGGCAGAAGAATTGCTTGAACCTGGGAGGCGGAGGTTGCAGTGAGCTGAGATCATGCCATTGCACTCCAGCCTGAGCCACAAGAGCAAAACTCCATCTCAAAAATAAAAAAAAATTATTTTAAAAAAAAGAAAAACATGTCTAAAGTCATACACTTACTACATTTAGCCTCCTGATTCCCTTTCCGAGCCATCTGACACTTAAGATCTTTCCACGAGGCTGCTTGTTGTAGAAAGCATCACTCCAGCTGCTCTTCTGATACATTCCCTTTTATTATTTGTGACCTTGGAGGTTTCTGAATCTTTCAGTGTATTCTGTGCTAAATAATGTTTAAAATGCTCCAAGGGACACAGAGAAGAGCCTTCTGAAGAAGGAAGCAGAGGGATGGTTAGCTGAATCTAGACAAATTCCTAAGAAAGTCTTAATGTAACCAGAAAACCAGAGAGACTTGAGAAATAAAGTGAAACAGACAAAGCAGTTTGAGGTAGGTATTTAAATAAGGCCGAGCACAGTACTGAGGAGTCTGATTCAAAGCTTTCTGCGCTCTCAATCAGACATGAATGAAGCAAACCTCCAAGGGACACATCCCAATTAGACCTATTTTCCAGATGATCAGAGTAGAACCCTAAAGTCCAATTCCTGTCCCTGGTACTCATCTTGGAACAAAATTATCCCTATTGAGAAGTTATGCACCAAATACCACTTGTACAAATAACTGCCTGATTTTTACAACAAGCCTATGTCTTAGGACTTCTTGGCTGCCACTGTAGGATAATGAGCTCATTGATCATTGCTGTGTTTCAATAAATATTTTTTTCCTGATAATGAGCCAATTTATAATCTAAAGCCAGACGTTGTCAGGCCTGGGCATCTTTTATAAAAAATGTATCATCATAATTGTTGTTATTTGGTATTGCCATCTGGGTCTCATTTTACAAAATAAAAGGCTTTCTTATGCTTCTGGAAGCTACCTTCTGGGATAGTGTGTCCTTAAGACACCCCCTCATAGCATGGCCTCACGAATAGCAAGTTGTTCATGTAGCCTCCTCCAAACACTTTCTCCTTCGTGATCCCATTTTTAACAAAACCCCCAAATGATAATACCCCCTTATTCAGGCAGCTGCCATTTATAGAGTGCCTACAATATGCCTGGCCTAATGCCAGATGCTGTGGAGAATGCAGAGCTATGTAAGACACAGCCTGGCCCTCAACATTTAGTCTGAAAGGCATTAAATAAAAATTAGTGCCATTACGTGACATTTAAAATTTGGAAGCCATGTTAGGATAGTTTGCTTTCTTGAGTGAAATCAAGGTTCTATCACTCTGTCAGGACTCATTTTACTCCACCATCCAAGAACAGGATGTTGCTATACATCAATCAGATTTAATATTTCTTGGCTGTGGCTCACGCCTGTAATCCCAGCACCTTGGAAGGCCGAGGCGGGTGGATTACCTGAAATCAGGAGTTTGAGACCAGCCTGACCAACATAGTGAAACCCCGTCTCTACTAAAAATACAGAAAAAATTATCCAGGTGTGGTGGTGGGCGCCTGTAATCCCAGCTACTCGGGAGGCTGAAGCAGGAGAATCACTGGAACCTGGGAGGCAGGGGTTGCAGTAAGCTGAGACCATGCCACTTCACTCCAGCCTGGGCAACAGAGCAAGACTCCATTTAAATAAATAAATAAATAAATCAGATGTAGTATTTCTTGGACCACTCTCCCAGGAAGTGGTGCTTTGGGTATGAGAAGGAAAGAAACTAAAGTTCTGAGGCCCTCGAAGCTCTCGTTAGCCCCTGTCAGCTACCTCCTTTGCTGTTGTCTCTTCACCATCTTCTTTTTCTTCCTAGACTAGGGAGAGAGAGGCATGGAGCTACCTCCCCGCGGGAAGGACCTTCTGTTTCCTTGAGTAGAAACAAAGTGAAGCCTAAAGAGAAGCCACCAGGTCTACACAGGTGGGCAAAATGCTTTCTTGGTAACACTAGGGTATGAGATGGTAAGAAAAATATCCAAAACGTTAGTTTGAGAGAGTACAACCTGTCATTTATTTATTTTTTATTTTTGAGACAGAGTCTCCCTCTATCATTCAGGCTGAAGTGCAGTGCTGAGATCATAACTCACTGAATCCTTGTCCTCCTGGGCTCAAGTGATCCTCCTACCTCCACCACCCAAAGTGGAAACCTGACTAGTACACTATCTTACTGGTTCCTTCACTAATTAAATAATATCATTAATGCATGTTTACTCTACAGTTTTATAAAAGTCATATTATTTTTTCTTTTCTTTTTTTTTTTTGAGACGGAGTCTCACTCTGTCGCAGGCTGGAGGCAATGGTGCGATCTCAGCTCACTGCAACCTCCACCTCCTGGGTTCAAGTGATTCTCCTGCTTCAACCTCCCAAGTAGCTGGGACTCAGGTGCGCGCCACCACGCCCAGCTAATTTTTATATTTTTAGTAGAGATAGGGTTTCTCCATGTTGGTCAGGCTGGTCTCGAACTCCCAACCTCAGGTGATCTGCCCACCTCAGCCTCCCAAAGTGCTGGGATTACAGGCGTGAGCCAAAGCACCCGGCCAAAAGTCATATTTTAATTTCACTTTTGAAATTCATAATTTAACAGAGGGCAGAGGCTGATCCAGTGGTAACAGAGGGTTCCCTTGTCCTGGCCTTGCCTCTGGCACTCATCTCCCCTGGGAACCTCAAGGAGGGGAGGCTGAGGCACAGAAGGATCCGGTACCTGCAATCTTAGATCTTAGCCAGATACAACCTTCTGTCATCTCACTGAGAGCACAGGCCACATATTGTAAGAAGCAGAAATTTGCAATAAAATTATATACAACAAAATAAAATAGTATTGGGCTACTATCCAATATATAGAATAAATATCCATACATTAGGCTGGGTGCAGTGGCTCACGCCTGTAATCCCAGCACTTTGGGACACCATGGTAGGCAGATCACCTGAGGTCAGGAGTCTGAGACCAGCCTGACCAACATGGTGAAACCCTGTCTCTACAAAAATACAAAAATTAGCCAGGTGTAGTGGTGCACGCCTGTGATCCCAGCTACTTGGGAGGCTGAGGGACAAGAATCACTTGAACTTGGGAAGTGGACGTTGCAGTGAGCCAAGATCATGCCATTGCACTCCAGCTTGGGTGATAGAGTGAGACTCTGTCTCAGTAAATAAATAAATAAGCATACATTTATACTGATAGAAATAAATGATTAAAAAACAAACAGGAGAAGGCTCACATCTGTGCAGAAATCCAAGTAATTTATGTAGATACTCCACCCTTAAGGAAGTGGAGCATAACTCCCAACTCTTTAAGCAAGGACTGCACATAATAACTTTCTGCCGACAAGTGCAGTATGAAAACAGGGAAGATAAAGAGGAACTTTACGGCAGACAAACCTGACAAGCACTAACTCAGCCAGGCAATCAAGGTTAACATCAACAGTGACAGTATGTACCCTTGATATGATATAATGAAAATGGCATTTTTAAGTCTGCTTTTCCTCTCAACACATAACCCCAGTTTACTCATGAACAAAAACATTAGGTAAATCCCAGCTGAGGGACATTCTACAAAATACCTGAACAATACTCCTCAAGATATTCAAGGTCATCAGAAATAAGGCAAGTCCTCGCCAGAGGAACCCAAGGAGATGCTCCAACTAAATGGAATGCAGTATCCTGGATAAAATCCTAGAACAGAAAAGGAAGGACATTAGGAAAACACAGAGGAAATTAGAATAAAGTATGGATTTTTGCCAACAATAATGTATCACTATGGGTTTATTAATTGTGACAAATGCACCATGCTAATGGCAGATGTTAATAAAGGAGAAACTGGATATGGAGTATATGGGAACTCTCTGTACTAGCTTTATAATTTTTTTTCTGTAAATCTGAAGCTGTTCTAAAATAAAAAGTTTATTTAGAGATAATACCATCTACAAACTTTCAAAATTGAATTAACCTGATTTGCATCCCAATTGCACAGTTTATGGGCTGTAATCTTGGACAAATCATTTAATCTTTCTAAACCTCATCCATAAGAGGATGCCATTGTGACCCACCTCGCAAGATTATCATGAGGACAGCATACGAAAGTCCCTAGTTCCTTCAGCTTGACTTTGGGGCTGTTAAAAAAACAGTCAAGGACTGGGTATGGTGGCTCACTCCTATAATCCCAGCATTTTGACAGGCCAAGGCAGGCAGATCAGCTGAGGTCAGGAGTTCAAGACCAGCCTGGCCAACATGGTAAAACCCTGTCTCTACCAAAAATACAAAAATTAGCTGGGTGGTGGTGTACACCTGTAATCCAAGCTCCTTGGGAGGTTGAGGGAAAAGAATCGCTTGAACCTGGGAGTCAGAGGTTGCAGTGAGCCGAGATCGTCCATTGCACTCTAGCCTGGGCAACAGAGTGAGACTCTGTCCCACCCCCAAAAAAATAAGGAAGAAATAAAAGGTAAAACAGTCAAGGCCAGGTGCAGTGGGTCACACCTGTGATCTAATTTAGAGGCGAAGGCAGAAGGATCACTTGAGGCCAGAGGTTCAATACTAGCCTGGGCAACGTAGTGAGACCCTGCCTGGCTCTACAACAACAACAAGAAAAAGAAAAAAACCCAATCTTTTTTTTTAATTGTACTTTGGGCTCTGGGGTACATGCACACATCCTGCATCCTGCAAGATTGTTGTATAGGTACATACATGCCACGTGGTTTGCTGTCTCACAGCCCCTTGTCGCCTACATCAGGCATTTCTCCCGGTGTTATCCCTCCCCATCCTCCCCGCCCCCCCCCACCGCCGCTGTCCCTCCCCACCTCTCCCCTCCACCCCCCAACCTAGCCCAGTGAGTATTGTTCTCATCCCTATGCCCAAGTGTTCTCATTGTTCATCACTCGCCTATGAGTGAAAACGTGGTGTTTGGTTTTCTGTTCTTGTGTCAGTTTGCTGAGAATGATGAAAACCCCAACATTTTTAATTAGCTGGCCATGGTGATGTGACCTTTGATCTCAGTTATTCAGGAGGCTGAGGCAGGAGGATCGCTTTAGCCCACACTATAATGAGCTATGATTGTGCTACTGCACTCCAGCCTGGGCAACAAAGTGAGATCTTGTCTCTTAAAATATATATATATATATTAAAAGCAGTCAAATGAACTTCATGAATACATGAAGAGGAAATGTATTCTATTTTGCCTGGAAACTTACCTCCTTTTCACTTTCTTGAAACACTCTTTAGCAGTGCCAGGTACACGGCCCACCCAGAACGAAGCTGAATAAATATAACCTCAACACAATTTCCAAAATACAGCTCTTAGTGCCCTCCCAGTTTCTGAGGTTCTTGGCCTCCTAAGAATGAGGGGTGGTGTGCAAGGATGTCGCTGAGCTTGCCTGTGCTTACAGAGCAGAGTAAAGCCTAAGTGAGGTATAGGTGGGGTCTGTTCTCACAGAATATGCCTGAGGGAGACTTTGAGGGCTGATCTGCCAAGGAGACTGAGCCAAGCTCCTTCCCAGGAGCTCCTGTTTGAATAAAATGTCAAATAGCACACACAGAGCCCAGAGTTAGGGGTGCAGCTTGCTGGGCAGAACTGGGTTGCTCCTTGGCATGCCTTCCTGATCCACGGATGAGGCAGTAGGAGGATGTTCCTCCTACACAGTCCCTTTTTCTTTAAAAAATAATAATTAAACCTTTTATTTTAGGTTTGGGGGTACATATGAAGGTTTGTTACATAGGTGAACTCATGTCATAGAGGTTTGTTGTACAGATTATTTCATCACCCAGGCATTAAGCCCAGCAGTACCCAATAGTTACCTTTTTGCTCCTCTCCCTTCTCCCATCATTCACCCTCAAGTAGACCCCAGTGTCTGTTGCTCCCTTCTTTGCGTTCCTAAGTTCTCATCATTTAGCTCCCACTTATAAGTGAGAACATGCAGTATTGGTTTTCTGTTCCTGTGTTAGTTTGCTGAAGGTAATAGCCTCCAGCTCCATCCATGTTCCTGCAAAAGATAGAATCATGTTCCTTTTCATGGCCACATAGCATTCCATGGTATATATGTACCACATTTTCTTTCTTCAATCTGTCATTGCTCGGCATTTAGATTGATTTCATGTCTTTGCTAGTGTGAATAGTGCTGCAATTAACATTCATGTGTATGTGTCTTTATGGTAGAATGATTTCTATTTCTCTGGGTATATACCTGATATATGCCTGGGAGGCAGATGTTGCGGTGAACCAACATCATGCCATTGTACTTCAGCCTGGGCAACAGAGCAAGACTCTTGTCTATACATAAATAAATAAATAAATAAATATCCGTTATTTGGAATTTCAATCAGTATGAATATATGAATATTTATTTATTTGTAATGAGATTGCTGGGTTGAACACTAGTTCTGCTTTTAGCTCTTTGAGAAATTGCCGTACTGCTTTCCACAATGGTTGAACTAATTTACATTCCTACCAACAGTGTGTAAGTGTTCCCTTTTCTCTGCGACTTCTCTCTATCTGTTGTTTTTTGACTTTTTAATAATAGCCCTTCTAACTGTAGTGAGATAGTATCTCATGGTGGTTTTGATTTGCATTTCTCTAATGATCAGTGATATTAAGCTTTTTTCATATGCTCTTTGCGGCATGTATGTTTTCTTTTCAAAAGTGTTTGCTCATGTTCTTTGCCCACTTTTTAATGGGTTTGGTTTTTCTCTTGTAAGTTTACATTTCTTATGGATGTGGATATTAGACCTTGGTCAAATGCATAGTTTGCAAATATTTTCTCCCATTCTGTAGGTTATCTGTTTACTCTGTTAATAGTTCCTTTTGCTGTACAGAAGCTTTTTAGTTTAACTGAATCCTGTTTGTCAATTTTTGCTTTTTGGCCCGGTGCAGTGGCTCACATCTTTAATTCCAGCACTTTGGGAGGCCCAGGTGGGTGGATCACTTGAGGCCAGGAGTTTGAGACCAGGCTGGCCAATATTTGCAAAACCCGATCTCTACTAAAAATACAAAAAATTAGCTGGGCATGGTGACACATGCCTGTAATCCCAGCTACTCGGGAGGCTGAGGCAGGAGAATTGCCTGAACCCAGGAGGCGGAGGTTGCGGTGAGCCGAGATAGCGCCATTGCACTCCAGCCTGGATAACAAGAGTGAAACTCCGCCTCAAAAAAAAAAAAAATTAGCCAGGCATGGTGGTGCATACCTATAGTCCCAGCTACTCAGGAGGCTGAGGCATGGGAATCACTTAAACCCAGGAGCTAAGATCACGTCTCTGCACTCCAGCCTGGGTGACAGAGCAAGACTCTGTCTGATTAAAAAAAAAAAAAAATTGCTTTGTTGCAATTGCTTTTGGTGTCTTTGTCATGACATCTTTGCCCATGCCTATGTCCAGGATGGCATTGCCTGGGTTGTCATCCAGAGTTTTTTTACATTTAAGTCTTTAGTTCATCTTGAGTTGATTTTGTATATGGTATAAGGAAGGGGTCCAGCTACAATCTTCTGCGTATGGCTAGCCAGTTATCAGAACACTATTTATTGAATAGGGAGTCTTTCCCCAAACAGGGATCATTTGACTTTCTCTCTATTTATTGAATAGGGCGTCTTTTCCCATTGCTTTTTTTTTCAGCTTTGTTGAAAATCAAATGGTTGTAGGTGTGTGCCTTATTTCTGGGCTCTCTATTCTGTTCAGTTGTTCTATGTGCCTGTTTTTGTACCAGTGCCATGCTATTTTGGTTACTGTAGCCCTATTGTATAGTTTGAAGTTAGGTAATGTGATGCCTCTGGCTTTGTTCTTTTTGCTTAAGATTGCTTTGGCTATTTGGGCTCTTTTTTTGGTTCCATATGAATTTTAAAATAGTTTTTTCTAATTCTATGAAGAATGTCACTGGTAGTTTAACAGGAATATCTTTTATTATGTAAATATCTTTGGGCAATATGGCTGTTTTAATGATACTGATTCTTTCTGTCCGTGAGCTTGGACTGTTTTTTTTATTTATTTGTGTCATCTCTGATTTCTTTGAGCAGTGCTTTGTAATTCTCATTGCAGAGATCTTTCACCTCCCTGGTTAGCTGTATCTTTAGGCATTTTATTCTTTTTGTGGCAATTGTGAATGGGATTGCCTTTCTGATTTGGCTCTTAGCTTAGCTAAGTTGGTGTATAGGAATGCCGGTGATTTTTGTACATTGAGTTTGTGTACTGAAACTTTGCTGAAGTTGTTTATCAGCTGATAAACAGCTCTCTTTTGGACTGAGCCTATGGGTTTTTTGAGATATAGAATTATGTTTTCTGCAAACAGAGATCATTTGACTTCCTCTCTTCCTATTTGGATGCCTTTATTTCTTTCTCTTGCCTGATTGCTCTGGCTGGGACTTCCAATACTATGTTGAATAGGAGTAGTGAGAGAGGGCTTGTGCCAGTTTTAAGAGGAGTGCTTCCAGCTTTTGCCCATTTAATATGATGTTGGCTGTGGGTTTGTAATAGATGGCTCGTATTATTTTGAGGTATGTTCCTTCAATATATCATATATTAACAGTTTTTAACATGAAGAGGTGTTTAATTTTATTGAAAGCCTTTTCTGCACCTGTTGAGATAGTCATGTGGTTTTTGTCTTTCGTTCTGTTTGTGTGATAAATTACATTTATTGATTTGTATATACTGAAGCAATGTTGCATCCTGGGATGAAGCCTACTTGATTGTGGTGTAATAGCTTTTTGATGTGCTGCTGGATTCAGTTTGCAAGTATTTTGTTGAGGATTTTTGCATCAATGTTCATTAAGAATATTGGTTCATTAAGAGTTTTCTTTTTTTGTTGTGTCTCTGCCAGATTTCGGTATTAGGATGATGCTGGCCTCATAGAATGAGTTGGGGAGGAGTCCCTCCTCCTCAAGTTTTTTGAATAGTTTCAGTAGGAATGGTATCAGCTCTTCTTTGTACAACTGGTAGAATTCAGCTGTGAATCCATCAGGTCCTGGACTTTATATGGTTAATAGTCTATTTATTGCTGATTCAATTTTGGAGCTTGTTACTGTTCTGTTCAGGGAATCAATTTCCTGGTTCAGTCTTGGGAGGTGTAGGTGTCCAGGAATTTATCTGTCTTTTCTATACTTTGTTTGCGTAGAGGTGTTTGTTGTAGTTTCTTATGGTTATTTTTATTTCTGTGGGGTCAGTGGTAACATTCACTTTATTTCTAATTGTGTTGATTCTCTTTTCTTTACAAAAGCGAAAACATAATGGTAAAGGATTCATTTCAACAAGAAGATCTATCTTGAATTTAAACAGGTTAAATATCCCACCTAAAAGGCACAGAATGGCAAGCTGGATAGAAGAGCAAGTGCCATTTAAGTGGGACATTTAACCTGTTTTAATTCAAGGTGAGTATCAATACATGTGGCTCTGGTTCTGTCATTGTGTTGTTAGCTGGTTATTAGTCTGACTTGTTTGTGTGGTTACTTTTTAGTGTCACTGGCCTGTGTGTTTAAGTGTGTTTTTGTATTAGTTGGGAGTGGTCTTTCTTTTCTATACTTAGTGCTCCTTTCAAGATCTCTTGTAAGGCAGGCCTGGTGGTAGTGAACTCCCTTAACATTTGCTTATCTAAAAAGGATCTTATTTCTTTTTCCCTTAGGAAGCTTAGTTTGGCTGGATATGAAATTCTTGGTCAAAGATTTTTTTCTTTAAGAAGTTGAATATAGGCCCCTATTCTCTACTGGCCTACAGGGTTTCAGCTGAGAGATTCACTGTTAGCTTGATGGGGTTCCCTTTAGAGGTGACCTATCCTTTTTCTCTAGCTGCCTTTAACATTCTTTCTTTCATTTCGACCTTGGAAAAATCTGGCAATTATATGTCTTGGGGATGACCTTCTTGGGTGGAGTCTTTCAGGAGTTCTCTGAAATTCCTGAATTTAACTGTTGGCCTCCCTAGCAATGTTAGGGAAGTTTTCTTGGACAATAACCTGAAATATGTTTTCCAAGTTGTTTGCTTTCTCCCTTGCCCTTATGGATCATAGATTTGACCTCTATGATTCATAGGTTCAAACCTATGCCAGTGATTCACAGATTTGACCTCTTTGCATAATCCCATACTTCTAGGAGGTTTTGTTTATTCCTTTTTATTATTTTTTCTTTATTTTTGTGAGACTGTCTTATTTCGGAGAGCCAGTCTTCAAGTTTGAGATTCTTTCCTCAGCTTGATGTATTGTGCTGATAATAGTTGTGATTGCATTGTGAAATTCTTGTTGTGTTATTCAACTCTGTCTGATCTGTTAGATTCTCTCTTATACCAGCTATGTTGTCCTATAGCTCCTGTATCATTTTACTGTGGTTCTTCGTTTCCTTAAACTGGGTTTTCCCATCCTCCTGCATCTCAATGATTTTGTTCCTATCCATATTCTGAATTTTATTTCTGTTATTCTTGCCAGTTCAACCTGGCTAAGAACTCTTGTTGGAGAACGGTTCAGTTGTCTGGAGGACATGTGACACTCTGGCCATTTGAGTTACTAGAGTATTTGCATTGGTTCTTTCTCATCTCATCATGTGGATTTTTCCTTTAACTGCAGTGTGGATTGAGTACAGTCAATAGACTTCTTTTCTGGATGTTTTCACTGGGCCATGGCTTTGTGCAGAGTCTTTATATGAAGCTAGCCTTTTGTCTCTGGTTTCAGAGGAGGGCATGTTAGTAAGGTGTTTTTTGTGTTGAAGCTTTGAGGTGTAATTCAGCAGGTGGCACTTAAAACTTACTGGTCAGTTGGTAGACTCTTGCTAAGTTGTATGGCCCCTTATGTTTCCTCATAGTTACAGCCATGTTCCCTCTCAATGCTCTGAAAGTGGCCCTGAAACTGTGGGTTCTTCTCCCCTTTGAGTGCTGGCTATAGACTTCACACTCCTGGACTGCCCACTCTAGCTCTGGGGTTATCTCCTTCTCCAACTTGGAGGTAGCCAGGGGAAGGAACCTTAGTAATGGTTGTAATCAAGGGTCTTTTGCTTGTTTACTGGGGGGCTCCACCCCAGAGTGATGCAGGTCAGCCATCGCTCAGTGCAATCAGTCCGGGATAGAAAGTCTATGCTGTGGGCCCAAGTCACGGTTCTTCGTCTAGTGATGAGCAGATCAGTGGGGCGGGAGGTGCATACCCATGGGAGATGAACTGACCTCTTCTCCTTGGGTCGACTGCAGCTTGTTGGAGGTGTGGATAGGGCATTTAGGGTCTTTGCTCCTGTGTTAGTCTGAGGGTAGTAAGGGCAGTTCCATTGGACATGCAGTGGCATATAGCTTTCAGTTGCCCCTGAGGACTCTGTCCAGGGAGCTGCAGAGCTTCCATTGATGTGATAGCTCTGGCAGCAGGGTGGCTGGAGAACCAGGCCTGGAGGACCTTCCCGGTGAGGAGGTATGGGAATGGACACCCACGTAGGAGTTTGGCAACTTTTCTGTAGAACTCTTGCAGTGTGCTGCCTGCTCCAGTCCCTAGTCACCTTGGATTTTCTAGAACCTGAAGGTATCAACAGTGAAGGCTATAAAGCAACAAGGACAGCAGCCTTTCTCTCCCTCTGGGAACTCTGTCCCAGAGAGGTACAGACCTGTTGCTGGTCTGAATGTACCTGTAGGATGTGGCTGGTTACCCCAGTTGGATGGTCCCACCCAGTGAGGAGAAACAGGATCAGGGACCCACTTAAAAAACAGTCAAGTTTGGAAGCTGAGGCAGGCGGATAACAAGGTCAGGAGATTGAGACCATCTTGGCTAACATGGTGAAACCCCATCTCTACTAAAAAATACCAAAAATTAGCCGGGTGTAGTCGCAGGCACCTGTAATCCCAGCTACTTGGGAGGCTGAGGCAGGAGAATTGCTTGAACCCAGGAGGCGGAGATGGCAGTGAGCTGAGATCACGCCACTACACTCCAGCCTGGCGACAGAGCGAGACTCCATATCAGAAAAAAAAAAAAGTTTGTGTAGAGCAATTGTGCTGTGCTGGGGTACTACTTCTGCCCCGTGTCGGCTTGGACTCTTCAAAGCCCGAAGGCTAGAATGGCTAAATTGCCCAACAGCAAAGATGGTGGCCCAGTCCTTCTCTGGGAGTTCTATCGCAGGGAGGTGTCAAATCTCTGTCAGCTGAAGAACACTGGTGAGGATGGCTGGAGACCCTGGATGGGAGGTCCTGCTCAATGAGAAGGAATGGGTATTAGGGATCTGCTTTAAAAGCAGCCTGGCCACATTTTTGTAGAGCAGCTGTGCTGTGTTGGGGGACTGCTTCCATCCCTGGTCAGCCTGGACTCTCCAAAGCCAGAGCTGGAACAGCTAAGTACCCAAGCAGCAAAGATGGTGGCCTGCCCCTTCCCCTGGGAGTTCTGTCCCAGGGAAGTGTAACACTGCTATCAGTGGCTGGCTGGAATTCCAAGCCAGTGGGTCTTATCCTGTGAGGTGTCAGGGAAGTGGAACCTGCAGACTGTCACTGCTCGGCCCCCTGGATTCAGCCCTTTTCCTAAGGGGATCTAACCTCCCACTTTGCTGGAATTGTAGCAACTTTTGTCAGGAAGCCCAGAAATCCCAGGTATCTAAGGCTCCTGGGTCTCTGCATGGACCTGAGCGGCTGCTCTACCAAGACTCTGTGTAGCGCTAAGTGTCAAACTCAAGGCCCTGATGGAATGGGTTCAGGAGGGGATTTCCTGACCCAAGGATTGCAAAGATCCATGGGAACAGGGTGGGTTCCCAGGCTCACACATGCACTCACCATGTCCCTGGGCAAGGGGAGGCTCCCCTGGCTCTGCGGTACTCCTGGGTGAGCTACTGTCCTGCCTTGCTTTTCTCTGTTCTCCATGGGTCGAGTTGTTTCATTGATTAGTTCCAATGCGTGCACCTGGATGTTTCAGTGAAGGTGCCGTATTTACTCACCCCTTTGATTCCTCTCTGTGAGAGTTACGCACACTACCTGCTTCTAGTTAACCATCTTGGCCACTACCCTGTTCCCAGCAGTCCCGTTTTCTTTTTCTCTTTTTTATTTATTTATTTATTTTTTTAAGATGGAGTCTCACTCTGTCACCCAGGCTGGAGTGCAATGGCACAATCTTGGCCCACTGCAACCTCCGCCCCAGGTTCATGCGATCCTTATGCCTCAGCCCCCCAAGTAGTTGGGATTACAGACATGCGCCACCACGCCCAGCTAATTTTTGTATTTTTAGTAGAGATGCGGTTTCACCATGTTGACTAGATGGTCTCAAACACCTGACCTCAGGTGATCCACCCGCCTTGGTGTCCCAAAGTGCTGGGATTACAGGCATGAGCCACCACACCTGGCCTCCATTTTCTTACGCTGTTATTAGTCCTGCTGCTGTTACTGTGTGCAATGCCTACTGTACGTTTTAGGGGACTTTAGATGTGCGGCAACCATTGAGTTGGATCTGCTATACTCTAAAGAGGAGAGACTTCTCTACTAGGTTGGAATCAATATTTCCACAGTTTCATTAATCAGGATTCAGACAACGCAATCCTTTCTCAAAAAGGGAGTTGTACTCACAAATGCCTGTTTTATAGAGATCCATACCAGAGAGCAGTATGCAGGCTCTATTGTAGGAATGCCCTTTTTCCTTGTGCATACAGCTGAGTAATGGGTCTTCTCAGCTGTTTTCTGGAAGAATGAAAGAGGAAGGGGGTTGTATTTGTTCTCTATTACGGCATAATAAACTACCACAAATTTCGTGACTTAAAATATCACCCATTTCTCAGCTTGCGGTTTTGTAGGTCGAAAGTTCAATGCTTTCACAATCAAACACAGGAGACAACAGTGGGTCTGGCTGCCCAGGAGGAGTGATCCAGGAAACTAGGTCATTTTACACCAGAGCCATGACCTTGGCTAGCCAACTCTCTAGTGCTACAGCAACTTCAGTCAAGGAAAAGAAAAGGACAGGATTCAGAGTGCTTTTGAAGAGCATGAGAAAGCAGCTGAATTGGGGTTTGCTAGGTTTACAGACTTTCCTGAGTGTTCCTGAAACCTGACTTCAGATAAAAATTTCATTTCCTATGACAGAGTAGTTGGGACTGTGTTGGATTCATCAGCACATTGAAATTTGTCCAAGTCTCAAAAAAAAAAAAACCTCTTGACTCTATAACTTTTCTTCTGTGGTCTGGACTTCCCTGAGGCTGCTCTTAAACTATGCTCTTTTTCAAGGCACCCTGGAAGAAAATGAATCTCTCAGGGCCTCAAAATGCTAACGTAGCCAAAATCCTCCCGTTGCTTCACATTTTTTTCTTTTTTCTTTTAGACGGGAGTCTCATTCTGCCACCAAAGCTGGAGTGCAGTGGTGGAATCTCTTGGCTCACTGCAACCTCCACCTCTGGGGTTCTCCGGGTTTCAAGTAATTCTCCTGCCTCAGCTTCCTGAGTAGCTGGGACTACAGGCGCGCACCACCATGCACAGCTAATTTCTGTATTTTTAGTAGGGACAGAGTTTCACCATATTGGCCAGGCTGGTCTCAAACTCCTGACCTCAAGTGATCTGCCCACCTCGGCCTCCTAAAGTGCTGGGATTACAGGCATGAGCCACTGAGTCCAGCCCCATTGCTGTTATAATACAGACTTCACTTAGGCTTAAAGGACACCTGAGCAGAATTGGGGTTAGTTTTACTATGCCAGTCTACACAACAGAATTTGAAAACCGCCACCCTCTTACTTTCTCTAACATGCTGCATTTTCACTTTTAAAGACCAGAGGCAGCTAAAGGCAGGTCTGTGTTCTCTCTGTGTTGGAGACATTTTTTACAACCAGTTTCGTTAACCAGTTAGAAAGCCTTCTTTTTCATTTGATATTCAAGACTTATGTGGCTCTGTTGCTTGAATTTACCGAAGAATCACGTGCATTTAAATAGTATGCTTGGTTCCAAGATGTCAGAAGAGGCCAGATACTGCTACTGCCTCTTTGGGATCCAACATACCACGCAGTTGCTAGAAGAGGAGCATGTGAATGGGCTTTTCCAAGAGAAATAGCAAATGCTCCTGTTTCTGCTTCTCTTGGTAATAGTCCCACTTAAAGGATACGGTTGTTAATCTACAACAGGAAGGGGATGCTAAATCTGGTGCAGAGTGAAGAAGATAGCACAATGAGGAAAAGGAATTAACCTATAAAAACTATGTGGGGAAAGGCTTATTCCTTTGAGTTGACCTTGAGACATTTCATCGCCTACTTCTGTGCCACCAGCTGGCTTCCCATGGACAATCAACTCCTCTAAAACACTTAATGTAAAGTCGTTGTTTGTCTTCATTAATTTACCCTGGTGAGTCTGGGTGGGACATTACTCCAAAGGGGGAAGTACAGTCCCAGGATAGCCCTAGCCTCTCACTGAATTACCAAGGGCCAAATTTTCACACATAGCTGTTTACTTCCCTTTTGGCAGCCTTCCCTGTGGTGATGGTTGCCCCCTACTTCCCCAGCAAGCCTAACTTGGTCTTTCTCACTTTTATCAGTATATTTCCATTCAGCAACCAAGCCATCCTAGACCAATGGCACTATCTAGTCCATATGCCTAACACATGGCAGGCACTTAAAATACATTAGCTGAATCCAACACTTCTGCCTTTACTTCCAAATTAACATATTCTCTCAACTGGATGGGACTTGTCTCTTCCTTATTCTAGATGTTGTTTTCTCCGACTGTACCAGGACAGCCAAATGACTATTCCTACTATCACAGATATTGCCCCACCTAGATGTCACCTAGGTGTCACAGATCCTAGGCATTCATTTGTTTAAATCCACCTTGAGAAGAGCTGTACATTAAATTGTTGTTTCTTGGTCCCAAATGGATTATTTAGGGCCTTTTTGACAAGTAGATTGTCAAAGCATTTGGCTGTTTTTTTTTATTGACAACAAAACCTTTCTCTTGCAGGTTGACACCAGAGAAAACACTAAACTTTGAAGTATCTAAAGTTTATCCAAGTTTCAGTTGCAGAAAATAATATTTTGGAAGAATTACCTAAAGGATGTGTAGTCCAGCCATTCCTCTGAGTCATCAAAATGTTGTCTTTGGATCAAGTCAAACCATCAGAGAAAATTGATTGGCTTTTGCTTGTTGTGGCTGGTGTTTTGACATTAACCTACAGAGAGGGAGATCATTTTTAAGAGCCCATAAAAAAATTTTGTTTGGGAGCCTTTTATAGACATGTTGTCAATGGCTATCACAAAGTATTTTCTTGAGGATTACACAAGAGAAGTTTCTCTTCAGTCTCATTTCTAGGAATTTGACTTTATGTACACTGTGAATGAGGCCTCTTTGCATTCATTTTAGGAAGCTCGATTTTAAATTGGTGGCCCATCTTTAACAATGCACAGGACCTCAAACCTTTGTATGCTCACCTTACCTCTGGCTTTATTGTAATTTGCTGTTCTTTGCTACTTTATTGTAATCTAGCTGCCTTTCTTTTCTCTGTTTGCTCAGATTTCCCTACTTAATTTTTTACTCTAGTATACTTCATATATTTCTGCCACAAATCCTTTGGAGAAGAAGGCAGGCATAAATATATTGTGATTTTTATTAATTCAAGGGTCTATGTAGGTCAGTCTCAAACCTATATTATATTCAAATAACATTGTACAATAACCAAAGGTGATTAAAAGAGAATTCCATTTTTACTTGCCATTTTTTAAAACTTTGAGGTAAATCCACATATATAGCACATAACACCACTTACTAAAATTCTGTTTCTTCATCTATCCCTTTTCTCAGCCTCCTCTACTATCTTTCTCTTCTCACACCCCATAAGACTCATGCACCAACACTCCATTCCCAGCAGCTATTTTCTCCCACTCCCCTCTCTCTTCGTTGTATTCATTTATTATGTGACCTCTCTTCATCAAGTAAGATCCCATCTGTTTTTGAAAAAAGAAGAAATGAGAAAATGCAGCTGGCTCCTTGAGAATTCCTTTTGCTGGGGGAAGAGAGTAAGGCAAATAACACTCTGAAATAAATAATTTGACTCATTACATATAAATATTTTTTTAAAATGTATCAGTAACTAAAGCTTTATTAGGCTTTACTTAAGGTATCATCCAAAATAGTCAGTACTTCTGGACACATGAGGGCTGTATTAGTCTGTCTCACACTCCTAATAAAGACATGCCAGAGACTGGGTAATTTATTTATTTCAAGACTGAGTCTTGTTCTGTTGCCCAGGCTGGAGTACAGTGGTGCAGTCTCGGCTCACTGCAACTTCTACAAGGAATTCTCCTGCCTCAGCTTCCCAAGTAGCTGGAATTACATGTGCTTGCTACCACATCCAGCTAATGTTTGTTTTTTTTTGTTTGTTTGTTTTTTACTAGAGACAGGGTTTCGCCATGCTGGCCAGGCTGGTCTTGAACTCCCGACCTCAGCTAATCCACCCGCCTTGGCCTTCCAAAGTGCTGGATTACAGGTGTGAGCCACTGTGCCCAGCCTGCATCTGGGTAATTTATAAAGAAAAGAGGTTTAATTGACTCACAGTTGCACATGGCTGGGGAGGGCTCACAATCAGGGTGGAAGGCAAATGAGGAGCAAAGTGGCAGGCAAGAGAGAACTGTGTAGGGGAACCCCCTTTTATAAAACCATCAGATGTCAGGCGCGGTGGCTCATGCCTGTAATCTCAGCACTTTGGGAGGCTGAGGCAGGTGGATCACCTGAGGTCTGGAGTTCAAGACCAGCCTGGCCAACATGGAGAAACCCCGTCTCTACTAAAAATACAAAATTAGCCAGGTGTGGTGGCTTATGCCTGTAATCCCAGCTATTGGAGAAGCTGAGGCAGGAGAATCGCTTGAACCTGGGACGTGGAAGTTGTGGTAAGCCGAGATCACAGCATTACACTCCAGTGTGGGTAACAAGAGTGAAACTCTATCTTGAAAAAAAATAACAAAAACAAAAAACCAACAGGTCTTGTGAGACTCATTCACTATCTCTAGAACAGCACGGGAAACACCTGCCCTCATGATTCAATTACCTCCCACTGGGTCCCTCCCATGACACATGGGAATTCTGGGAGCTACAATTCAAGATGAGATTGGTGGATACACAGCACAGCCAAACCATCTCAAGGGCCTTGATTACTTCTGAGGAGAGAGAGGAGGGAAAGAAAAGATGCCATATACTGGAAAGGATGAGACTATACTGAGAAATAATCCCAAAGTAGGAAAATGCCATGTACAAGAACACATTCTTGGAATTCTTGCATTTCAAAATTAGAACAACCTAAGTGTCCACTATTAGAGAAATGATTAGGTAAATTACAATCTATTCTTGAAATGGCATATTGTTCAGCCATGAAGTGTTTATTTATTTATTTTTGGCATGTTTGTTTGTTTGCTTGCTTTTTGATACAGGGTCTCGCTCTGTTGCCCAGCCTGGAGTGTAGTGGTGCTATCTTGGCTCACGGCAACCTCACCTCCCGAGTTCAAGTGATTCCCATGCCTCAGCCTCCCGAGCAGCTGAGATTACAGGTGCCTGCCACCACCACACCCGGCTAATTTTTGTTTTTTTGGTAGAGATGGTCTTTCGCCATGTTGATCAGGCTGGTCTTGAACTCCTGACCGCAAGTGATCCGCCCACCTCGGCCTCCCAAAGTGCTCAGATTACCTGTGTGAGCTACCGTGCCCGGCAAAGTGTTTATTCTGAAGAATATATTGCAGCAATGAAAAAAGTTTATGTAATAATAAGCAAAAAAAAAAAAAAGCAAAACAGAAAATTGTATTGTGCTGTAATCTACTTGTCACTTTGTGTATCTGTACCACCATTAGAGGAAAAAGCTAGGGGAAGGGTGGTGGGGAGTCAGGTCAAGATTGAACCCTGAGGAACACTGTTATTTATGGCCTATTCCAGTAAGGGCTCCTTTGTCTTCAAAGGAGACAAAAAAGATGAAGCAAAGAAGCCATGAAAAGGAGGGCACCGACATTCCAGAAGCTGAGAGAAGACGGCACATTCAAGGGGTCTGGCACTTAATATCCATTACCACATTTAGTCCTCACAAAAGGCTTGGGTGAGAGATCCTGTTATACCCATTTTGCTATAAGCAAACTAGGTTTCAAGAGGTTGAGCACATTGGGCAATATCCCAGAGGAAGGGAGAGATGGGATTTGAGCCGAGGTCTGCCTCTAGGTATAAACCAAAATGTGTCTGAGGCAAGTCTCAATCAATTTATTAGGTTGGTGTAAAAGTAATTGTAGTTTTTGACATTAAGAAGTAAAGGAGGCTGGGCGCGGTGGCTCACGCCTGTAATGCCAACACTTTGGGAGGCTGAGGCGAGTGGATCACCTGAGGTCTGGAGTTTGAGACCAGCCTGATCAACATGGCGAAACCCCATCTCTAGTAAAAATACAAAAATTAGCCAGTCGTGGTGGTGAGCACCTGTAATCCCAGATACTTAGGAGGCTGAGGCAGGAGCATTGCTTGAACCCAGAAGGCAGAGGTTGCAGTGAGCTGAGATTGTGCCACTGCACACCAGCCTGGGTGACAAAGCAAGACTCCATCACAACAAAAAAAGTAATGGAAAGTTTATTTTGCCAAGGTTAAGGACACACCTGTGACACAGCCTCAGGAGTTCCTGAAGACCCGTGCCCAAGATGGTTGAGGTATAGCTTCCTCTTATACACTTTAGGGAGATATAACACATCAATCAATTGAACCATTTACATTGGTTCAATCTGGAAGGGTGGGACAACTCAAAAGTGGGGTGCTTCTAGGCCATACGCAGATTTAAACATATTCTGATTGGCAGTTGGTTGAAAAACTTATTATTAGTAGAAAGGAATGTCTGGGTTACAATAGGCGGTTGTTGAGACCTAGGTTTTACACCTCCAAGTAGCAGGCTTTAGAGAAAATAGACTGTGAATGTTTCTAATCAGACTTAAGGTCTGTGTTGATGTTACTGCTGGAAGGGTGTAATGAGGCATGTCCAACCCATACTTCCCATTATGGCCTCAATCAGTTAAATTTTAGGGTGCCCTGGCAAAGCAGGGAGACCATTCAGATGGTTGGGAGGGCCTTCAACTTTTGTTTTTGGTTTACATTCACAGAGCATGTGCTCTTTGCTTTATACCAGGCTGCCTCCCTGACCTGTTAGAAAGATCTTCTAAATGTATATGAGGTCATGGTTTAGGTGGGATCAGTCAGTTGTATTTTCTCTTCAATATTTTTTTTTTTTTTTGAGACAGAATCTCGCTTTGTCACCCAGGCTAGAGAGCAGTGGCACAATCTTGGCTCACTGCCACCTCCACCTCCCAAGTTCAAGCAGTTCTCCTGCCTCAGCCTCCCAAGTAGCTGGGACTACAGGCACGCACCACCACACCTGGCTAATTTTTGTATTTTTAGTGGAGACAAAGTTTCACCATATTGGTCAGGCTGGTCTTGAACTCCTGACCTCGTGATCCACCTGTCTCAGCCTCCCAAAGTGCTGAGATTACAGGTGTAATTTTTTTTTTTTTGAGATGGAGTTTCACTGTTGTTGCCCAGGCTGGAGTGCCATGGTGCGATCTCAGCCTACTGCAACCTCTGCCTCCTGGGAAGCCATTCTCCTGCCTCAGCCTCCCAAGTAGTTGGGATTACAGGTGCCCACCATCACACCTGGCTAATTTTTTTTTTTTGTATTTTTAGTAGACATGGGATTTCACCCTATTGGCTAGGCTGGTCTTGAACTCCTGACCTCAGGTGATCTGCCTGCCTCAGCTTCCCAAAGTTCTGGGATTATAGGCATGAGCCACCACGCCTGGCCAATACATCTATTTTCTATTCCATACATATGGGGGTTGATTCTCTCACCCCTTATCAGAACAGAGGTCGGGGAGGAGGGGAATGAACCCGCAGGGTGATGGATTAGTATGAGGATTGCAAACTCTATTCCCTACAGGGCAATTAGAGTAAAAGGGGAGGTGGTGTGGCAAATTAGAGCAGGCACATACTGTCACAGGGGGCGGGAATGTGGGAATGTGGCCCACTGTTGTCAGATATCCCAATTTGTTTAAAGGAGCCCAAAATCTTTCTTTGTGAAATTGTTAATTTTTGATGTTGGGAACTGACTAAAAACATTTTTTTTTTGAGATGGAGTTTCACTCTTGTCACCTGGGCTGGAGTGCAGTGGCGTGATCTCAGCTCACTGCAACCTCTGCTTCCTGGGTTCAAGCGATTCTCGTGCCTCAGCTTCCCGAATATCTGGGATTACAGGCCTGAGCCACCATGCCTGGCTAATTTTTGCATTTTTACTAGAGACAGGGTTTCGCCATGTTAGCCAGGCTGGTCTTGAACTCCTGACCTCAGGTGATGCACCCGCCTTGGCCTTTCAAAGTGCTGGGATTACAGGCGGAAGCCACTGTGCCCGGCCCTAATTAAAAACATTTACAACACTGTGTAGACTAAATAAATCTGTAGAGTCCATAGGGTCCAGTTCTAGACTCCTGGCTGAGCTCTCCAATGACAGAGTTGTTCTTCAGGGAAGCTTACCCTCAGTGGTGTTGATTCTTTGCAAAGTCAATCCCCAGGCTAAGAGGAAATCCCACCCCACCCTCCCGGCTGCAACTGAGAAAGGAAGCAGGCCTTGGATGGGGCATTTCTCTTTCCATTTCCTTCCCTAGCTAGTCTCATTGGGCCCATCAGTCAACTTTCCATGATGAATGCTTTGTTGGGTTCTGCTCCATGGAGTAAAAGGAGCATGGAGTGTCTCTCATCACAGCCTCTTTTCTAGGAAAATAAATGGCCAACTCCCTGGAGTTGGGGATTTTTTTATGCAATGACTTTCCTCCACGAGATTTATTGCAGCAGCTTTGAGAGAGATTTGTAGTAAGTAGTGTTCAGGCTGTAGGTCTTAAATCCTCAATGCCACAGTCATAACTCTCCAGGAAGGAAATGATAGAAGATCACAGTAGCTAATATTGCATTATGATGATACTGTCTTCCCAGAAATGATTGTGGTCTTGCTGCTGCTGTCTTACTTAGGAAACAGGAGCTCTTCAAATGTGCTTGAGATGTCTGTCCTCGTGGTACTTTGCAAGAGCCACAAGAAACTACAGACTAGGCGAAGAGAGCAAACATTTATGAGCACCACCCATACCTATTTTACATGTGGGGAGACTGAAGCGCAAAGAAATTAAAATCATTTTCCCAGTATCTCTAGCTATAAAACCTCTGATTCCAAAGCAGATCTTGTCTATTGCACCACCTTTAACGTGTTTTAATTTTAGATATATAAAATAATATTAGTCTGGGCACGGTGACTCATGTTTGTAATCCCAGCACTTTGGGGGGCCGAGGCGGGTGGATCACAAGCTCAGGAGTTCAAGACCAACCTGGCCAAGATGGTGAAACCCTGTCTCTACTAAAAATAAAAGAATTAGCTGGGCGTGGTGGTGGGCACCTGTAATCCCAGTTACTCAGGAGGATGAAGCAGAGAATTACTTGAACCCAAAAAACGGAGGCTGCAGTGAGCTGAGATGGTGCCACTGCACTCCAGCCTGGGCAACAGAGCAAGACTCTCTCTCTCAAAAAACAAAGGAATATTAATGAGTCAAAGTTGACAGGAGTGAATGGTAAAATATTTTTATTGTTTTAGGTTTAATCTCAATCTATTTCATTTTTATACTTAGTCTACATTGTACAATAAATAGCTTAAATGATACCATGAGGAAACAGACAAATCCAGGCTATGAAAAAAAGACAATTGTCCTGCTCTCTACAAAAGTCAATGTTATAGGGGCAAAAAAAGTCAGGGAACTATTTTCTCTTAAAAAAGATTGAAAAGACAACTGAACGTAATAGATGAACCTTAATAGATGAACCCAGCTCCAAGGGTGCCAATTGTGTAAGTCATTTTGGGGACAGGGCGTGGTGGCTTACACCTGTAATCCCAGCACTCTGGGAGCCCAGGGTGGGCAGATTGCCTGAGGTCAGGAGTTCAAGACCAGCCTGGCCAACATGGTGAAACCCTGTTTCTACCAAAAATACAAAAATTAGCTGGGTGGCTCAAGCCTGTAAGCCCAGCACTTTAGGAGGCCAAAGCACAAAGCAGGCGGATCACCAGGTCAGTAGATCGAGACCATCCTGGCTAACAGTGAAACCCCATCTCTACTAAAAATACAAAAAACTAGCCAGACATGGTGGTATGTGCCTGTAGTCCCAGCTACTCAGGAGGCTGAGGCAGGAGAATCACTTGAACCCAGGAGGTGGAGGTTGCAGTGAGCTGAGATCATGTCACTGCACTCCAGTCTAAGTGATAGAATGAGACTTCGTCTCAAAAAAAAATACGAAAATTAGCCCAGTGTGGTGGCGGGTGCCTGTAATCCCAGGTACTCAGGAGACTGAGGCTGGAGAATCACTTGAGCCCGGGAGGAGAGGTTGCAGTGAGCTGAGATTGCGCCACTGCACTCCAGCCTGGGAGATAGTGTGAGACTCCATCTCAAAAAATAAAAATAAAATAAATAAAAATAAAGTCATCCTTGAAGCCCGTAGTAGAAATATTCTGTATTTTTATAATCAGTAAATGCATTGAATATATTGCTTTACTAAAAACAAATCAGTGTGAGAACTTCAGCTCTATGAATTCCTTGTGGTTAACAAGATCTAGGGAAAATAACAGTAAGAAAAAAAAATAATTACAATTACAAATAAAACAGATTCAGAAAATTAGTTCAGCTTATGAATGACCACATAATTTCAACTAAATTATAAAGAACAATTGACTAAAGTGGCTCCAAAAACACAGACCAGCCACCTGGTTTTGTGAATAAAGTTTTATGGAACACAGCCATTCTCATATTTACATGTTGTCTATGGTTGCTTTCAAATGGCTGGGTTGCGTAGTTTTAATAGAGACTATGTGACACACAGCAAATGTTACTATCTGCTTGTTAAAGAAAACGTTGTTGACTCCTGGTCTAAAAGTATATATAGGAATGTATATAAAAAAGAATCAAAGGAGAATATAAAAAAAATAAAGTCGATTTATTATGGTGAAGCAATTGTATTTGATTTCCATTCAAATTTTAAATTTTACATTGTTACAATGTGATTTGTTAAATATTTTTAAGAAAAAATAATTGAGAGTTTTTACTGTTTTTACAATGTGTAGAATGATGATGGGGAAACAAATAGCAAATATGTACTACAGAGTTGTTAAATCCTGACTTGGAAATTCTAATACTCAGAATTGTGCCAGAGAAAATAATCAGAAATGCAGGGGGGATTGCGAAGGTAGTTCTCATGGGATTGTTCATAATAACAAAAATGGAAATCACAGGGTAACCATTAACCAAATAATGGTATGTCTCTATATGATGGAATAGTATACAACCATAAAAAATTCTTTTAAAAAAGCATTTCTTACTTTTGTAATCAGAAAAAAATAAGACGTTTAAAGGATGCAGTACTACTCACTGACATGGAAAACATTAATAATAGTGATATTGAAGTAAAATAAATTATAGAATATTTCCAAATACTTATTTATAAGTATTATTTACAGGTACTTACAAATATACAGAAAAGTATGTCTGGAAAGATATTAAACTATACCATCAACAGTGGTTTAGGAAGTAATATCTGGGTGGACTTTTCCTTTCTCCCTAGTATAATTATATTTAGTGTTTTTTTTAACAATAAGCATGTAAACCAAGAGAAGAAACATATCCATATTTTTTTCTCTAATGCTTATTAAAAGCTATTAAATGATTCAGTAAGATGAATATGAAAAGCTGAATACAAAATTACAGAAAGAATATAATCTCAACTTCAGGAAGAAAACGTGCCCAGGAAAAGGACCTAGAAAATGTCAAAGCATTTTATTGCCTCTGGGTGATTACATCGTGCATGATTCTTGCCTTATCTCAATGAACATCTATTTCTTGGATAATCAGGAAAATTTTAAAGTACAAATTTGTTAAAATAACTTTTAAAAAGAAAAGAATATTGTTACGGCCTTTACCTGTCCATATTGCTCTCTTAGATCCCTTTATATCTTCTGTCTTCATTTCTCTCTGTGTGTCTTTCTCTCTGTCACACATGCACACACACACACACACAGTAGTTCGTGGCAAAACAGTGACTTCTATTAAATAGGTTTTCCACATCTGTTTCAAACGTCCTGCCCTCCTTCCTTCACAGCTCACCAAAATCTCACAAGTCATTTGAACTCCACAGGTAAGAGGGAAAGGAGGAAAAAGAAGACAAGATCATTTAGGGATATATTATCTGCAAGGCTCCTCATATAATGGAAAGAATAAAATACCAAGATCCTTGAAATGGCCTACAAGACACACACACACACACACACACACACACACACATACACACACACACAGCCCTACCTCTCTTACCTCATCTCTCACCACTCTCTCTGTAACTCTCATATTTCCTTCAGGTCCCAACTCAAATTTCATCTTATCTGGGACACCTAACTTCAGCTTTCACCAATTTCACCAACTTGGTTTTGAAACCAAGTTTGACTATATTTGACTATACCTTGAGGGTTAGTCTAAATGTGCTTTATTAAATTGGAATGAAATCATCAAAGCAAAAGATCACATGGTAATTAGCTTCCAAGATGGCTCCTTGATATTCACACCCTTGGATAGTCCTTTCCCACACTAAATAGGGCTGACCTGTTAACCAATAGGGTACTGCAAAAATGACAAAGCGTGGCTTCCAAAACTAGGTCATAAAAGTCATTGAGGCTTCCTCATTTCTCTCTTAGATCACTTGCTCTGGGGGTGTCAGCCACCATGCCAAGAGAATGCCCAGGATCCCTACAGAAAGAACCGTGTGGTTCTAAGCCCCCACCTGCCAACAGGCTGTATCAACTTGCCATTCCTGTGTGTGAGCTGCATTGACAGCAGATTGTCTGGCTCCAGTCAGATCTTCATATGATTGTAGTCCTGGCAAACATTTTGCCTGTAATTTCCTGAGTCATCTTGAGCCAGAACCATCCAGCTAAGCTGCTCCCAAGTTCTTGACCTACAGAAATTACAAGAGATGATAAATGCTTATGTCATTTAACCCAAGTATCAGGATGAAACACTGCTCATTTCTGCTTCTGTTCCTGCATGGGGACCCAGGAAATTTAGGCTGGTTATACCTACCTACCCTGCCTGGAGAGGAGCAGGAAAGTTTGTATCTAAAGTTTATCTGAACAAGTCTCCCTTGGCCTGTTTGGTGGGTCAGATTATGCAACCCGAACTGTCACTACGGTAGACAGCAGCCCCATTTCCACAAAGTGATAATGATTTCCAGTTAGAGAGAGTCATCTTGACTACATGCCCTGACTGCTTTGTCATCATTGTTCCTTAGTTCTCCCTCAGCACTTTTCTGCCTCCATCAACCAACTCAAATGCCACCAAGAAACATTCTCAGTATATAAAGTATAAGCCATACTTTTAAGAGCATGTATGGTATGCATGTATCTCTGTATGTATGTTGTATGTGTTCATATGTCTCTGTGTGTTGTATGTTTATCTGTATATATTTTGTTTTGTGTTTGTATGTTGCATGTGTCTATTTTTGTCTGTGCTGCATGCACATGTGTATATCTGTATGTTGTATGTATCTATATGTATGTCATGTGTATATATCTTATGTATATCTGTATTATGTTGTAAGTATATCTGTGTATTGTATGTTGTGTCTGATTTGCATCTATCTGTATGTTGTGTGTATCTGTATTATGTTGTGTATGTATCTGTGTTTGTATGACTATCTGTATGCATGTTGTGTGTGTCTGATGTGTATGTGTCTGTTTGTATATTGTATATGTTTATCTGGTGTGTGTGTGTGTGTGTGCATGCGCATGCATCCAGACTTTACTATCCTGGGATTCATACAATTTCCCTTCATAAGAACACTATCAATACAACTGATTCTTAATTTTCATAAGTATGTCACAGTTGTATAAGATGTTAACATTAGGGAAAGCAGGATGAGGGGTATAGAAGAACTCTTCTGTGAATTAAAATGTTTCAAAGTAAAGAGTTTTTTTTTTTTTTTTTTTTTTTTTGAGAGAGAGAGAGTTTCGCTCTTTTTGCTCAGGTTGGAGTGCAATGACGCGATCTTGGCTCACCGAAATCTCTGCCTCCCGGGTTTAAGTGATTCTCCTGCCTCAGCCTCCCGAGTAGCTGGGATTACAGGCATGTGCCACCACACCTGGCTAATTTTGTATTTTCAGTAAAGACAGGGTTTCTCCATGTTGGTCAGGCTGGTCTCAAACTCCTGACCTCAGGTGATCCACCTGCCTTGGCCTCCCAAAGTGCTGGGATTACAGGCTTAAGCCACTGCATCTGTCCAATAAAGAGTTTAAAAAAAAAGCAAACAGCTTCCCAGATTGGTAGGAAAGTCAATCTTCCCCCTTCTTAGATCTAAAATATCCCAGGGGTACTTAACTTTTGTCCAAGGCACCATCTTGATTGTAATTTCCTCTCCAGTGGAGTTGGAGTCAGGCCTGATGCTTTCACAACCACAGCCCAGATGGACAGCTCTCTAGCTTGCCAATGGACATTCCTATTTGCCGAACCTACAGCGTGACTGCCAGCAATCCACATCCCCTCCCAGACTTGTGTTGTAAAACACTGAAAGGAAGATAAAAATAAAGAGATTTCTTAGAAAAAGACAAGGAAAGAAAGACAGATTGAAGGGCCAGTGGCTAATTTGGGCAGAACTACATGTTTAAGGACCCAGGGGAAGGGCAATGAGGGCTCTGCCTGGTGTTGAGTCTCCAGATCTAGGGTGGGCTGAGGGAAGGGTCCAGAGGAGGAGGAGCAGAAAACTACATGGCTGACTCAGGCCTTAGATATTCAAATCCTCCCTAGTACTGTGGGTGTTGCCATGGGCTCCACATTTTACAGATAGCTGTTTGGGGTTTAAATATTCTTGCCCGTTCACCACTCCACAAATCAACTAAGACTCATTTGAGCAGGAGTGGATCTGCTCAGCCCTGCCTTTCTAGGCTAGAAACAAAGTGCTCAGCTCCTGGGGAGAGTGGGGTTTGTCCTTGCTCTCCACTCCCTAAGCAACCTGTTGACGAGCTTATAATTACCAGAACTGTGTGCTACACAATGAATGTTCTTGGAGATTTTAATGATCGAAGTGAATGAACATGCTTCAACATTTGGAAATGTGCTTGAGAAGAATAATTGCTTTAAAGTGTTTCATAAATTGTTGCTAGGAGACCACATCAAGATAGGCCTTTTTACTTACAACTTGAAGTTCAACTGGCAGGAAATTCACCCATTCAAAATATAGATAAGCAAATAGAACAATTTGAAAAAGGAAGAATGAAAGACAGAAACCTACTAGCTATTAGAGAAAATCTTCCACCAAAAACAAAGTGGAGAACAAGAGGCAAGACAATGTTGATGGTCTTTGTGGATTTGCATCTCTGTTCTTACTGGTTATGTGTCTTGGGCAATTTCCTTGCACGTCTTTTATTTTCAGTTATCTCATCTGAAAAAAAATTGGAGCTATCAATAGCTCACTCCTAGGATGAGAGATGACTCACATGTGGATGTATCCAGCACGTAATACTCAATATTTAATTATACAGGGTTTTGAGATCACTCACAAAATTATTTCCTGACTAGTTTGTGTTGCCCCAAAAACAGGCTCTGACACAAGAAATTGGGTTTAGGTGGCTGATTTGGGAAATGATGCCAGGAAACTTAAGTGAAATAACGGAGAAAGGAAGACTGAAAAAGGACAAAGTTCAAAGCTGACAAAGTTCAAAGTTGCATCAATGAGCAGGAAAGTCCAGTAGCAATCAATCCTGCTGGTAACCCTCTGAAGGTTCATAAAGGACATGCCGAAGGATTATCCTGCCAAGGGATGGGGAAGCTGAGGGATGTGTCCACCGACTCATTTCTCGGGGGTCAAGGGTTGCACCTGGGAACCTTAGGTTCCCAGCACCTCCATAATGCCCAAGCAGCCTGATAATTTCTGGTAGAACAGGAGCAAACCCTCTGGGAGAGAAGCAGGGAGCCACAAGCACATGAGGTAGGCACCTGTCCGTGTGTCCAGGAGCTGACCCACTCCAGCTGCATGTGGAGTCGAAGGTGGGCCACAGTGATACAGGGTTAGGCATCAACAGGATCTGCTACACTTAGGATTCAATGAGGTAAAATTAGCTGATGAAGAAATTAAGGTCAAATAAAAACAAATAGTCTGTTACTGAATCTTTTTCTATTTAAAAAAAAAATAGATTATTGGCCCAGCATGGTGGCTCACGCCTATAATCCCAGCACTTTGGGAGGCTGAGGAGGGCAGATCACCTGAGGACAGGAGTTCAAGACCAGCCATGGCTAACATGGTGAAACTCCATTTCTATTAAAAATGCAAAAAATTAGCCAGGCTTGGTGGTTTGTGCCTGTAATCCCAGCTACTCCAGAAGCTGAGGCAGGAGAATCGCTTGAACTCAGGAGGCAGAGGTTGCAGTGGGCCAACATTGTGCCATTGCACTCCAGCCTGGGTGACAAGAGCAAAAACTCTGGCTCAAAAAAAAAAAAAGAAGATTATTTTGTAGAAAGACTGGCTGTAATACTGACAACATTTTTTTTTAATGTTTTCTAGACTTCTAATCAGTAAAATAGCCTGGAATTTGAGGATTCAATATTGCTGGGGGCAATATATGGTTAGGCAAATCCTTCACATATGTCAGTCCCTTGTTGACCAAATTCTAGGGAATCTGGAACGTTCTTATGGGGTTCAACTATGTTTGGAATTTAGACCTGAAGTGTTATATTTGAAGTTTGGGCACCAAGTGGTAGTTGGAAATTACGTTCCCATTCTGCATGGATCAGGAAGAAAATACTTCAGCTACTTCCCTATCTAGCAGACCCTTCCCTGCTTGACAGCTGTTTGCCATTTAATCAATAGCAAGCCAGCAGGGCTCAGACTTGGCCTTCCCTAGTGTAGAAGAGGAAAAGCAATAAAAAATGTTAGTCTCTGAAGTTTTTTCAACATGTCTGTTCCCCGCTCTGCTCTGGGAAGGGCTTTAGCATCATCATCATGCCCCATAGGAATGGAAAGCCATGTTGATGACATAGACAGGTAACAAGGGAATAGAGCAGAGCAATATGACAGGAGCAGGCAGAAAGGCTGGCAATCCCTTCCCCAGACCCCCAATCTCCCAGCTCCCTTTCCAGGAATCATAAAGGTGAGATATGAAAATATGAGAAGGGATGAATGAAAAACAAGCAGGAGAAAGGCAATCGGACATTATATGCCCCTAATGGAAGAATACAACACAATTTATGAAGTAGTCTGGCTAAAAAAATTGAAGCTGGGTCTGATCAAGACTCTAATTTTAATTACCAATGAACAGGAAATGCAAGGGACAAAAGAACATGTTAAATGCCACCACAGGGACAAATACAAAAAATCCAGACTGTGGGAAACTCTACAGAACAACAAATCAGCTTTCTTCGACAAACACAGAAAAATCTATAGATCAAAAGAGACCTAAAAGATATATTGACTAATTGCAATGGATGAATATATTTAAATAATGAGAATTATTTCAATCTTCCTTCAAATAAATTAATTTTAAAATAATGAGGCTGGGCGTGGTGGCTCATGCCTGTAATCCCAGCACTTTGGAAGGGCAAGGGGATCCCTTGAGCCCAGGAGTTCAAGACCTAGGCAGCCTAGTGAAACCTTGTCTTTACACAAAATACAAAAATTTGCTGGGAATGGTAGTGTGCACCTGTAGTCCCAGCTACTCGGAAGGCTGAGGTAGGAGAGTCATCTGAGCCTACGAAGGTCAAGGGGCTGCAGTAGGTGGTGATCACACCACTGCACTCCAGCCTGGGTAACAGAATAAGACCCTGTCTCAAAATAAATAAATACATAAAATATAATGAGTTTAGGAGAAATGAAATTTAAACACTGGATGAATATTATGATGATATTATGAATATGATATTGTTAATTATTTGGGTAATAGTAGTATTATTTTAAAATTGTTTTTATTTCAATAGCTTTGGGGGTACAAGTGGTTTTTGATTACATAGATGAATTGTATAGTGGTGAAGTCTTGAGATTTTAGTGTACCTGTCACCTGAGTAGTATACGTTGGACCCAACAGGTAGTTTTTTTAATCCGTTGTGCCCTGTTACACCCTCCCCTTTTGAGTCTTCATGGTCCATTACATCACTCTGTATACCTTTGCGCACCCATAGCTTAGTTCACACGTATGAATGAGAACATATAGTATTTGATTTTCCGTTCTTGAGTTATTTCATTTAGAATAATGGCATCTAGCTCCATTATTCTGCAAATAAGTTGCTGCAAAAAACATTATTTTATTTTTTTTGTGATTGAGTAGTATTCCATGGTGTATATACATTGCATTTTCTTTATCCACTCAATAATGGTACTTTTTTTTTGAGATGGAGTCTCTTGGTCTGTTGCCCAGGCTGGAGTGAAGTGGCACGATCTTGGCTCACTACAGCCTCCGCTTCCCAGGTTCAAGTGATTCTCGTGCCTCAGCCTCTCGAGTAGCTAGGATTATGGGCCTCAATGCCTGGATAATTTTGTATTTTTAGTACAGACAGGGTCTGTCATGTTGGCCAGGTTGGTCTCAAACTCCCAAACTCAGGTGATCCACTGCCTCGACCTCCCAAAGTGCTGGGATTACAGGCATGAGCCACCACTCCCAGCCTAATAGTACTATTTTTAAATAAAAATAATCTTGCCAATGTTGGCTGGGTGCAGTGGTTCATGCCTATAATCTCAGCACTTTGGGAGGCCAAGGTGGGCCGATTACCTGAGGTCGGGCGTTGGAGACCAGCCTGACCAACATGGAAAGGCTGATCCTGACCCATCTCTACTAAAAATACAAAGTTAACTGGGCATGGTGCCTCATGCCTGTAATCCCAGCTACTCAGAAGGCTGAGGCAGGAGAATTGCTTGAACCCAGGAGGTGGAGGTTGCAGTGAGCTGAGATTGCGCCATTGCACTTCAGCCTGGGCAACAATAGCAAAATTCTGTCTAAAAAAAAAAAAAGCCATATCTTTAAAAGATGGATTCTTAAATATTAATGATTAAATTATATAATGTCTGGAATGTTCAGTGGAGATGGATGGGCAGCCTTGATCATGGGATAATGAGTAACAACTGGGGTTCTTAAATTATTTTGTCCACTTTTGCATATATTTCAGATTCTCCACAAGAAAATGGTAAAATACAAAACAAAATAACAACAAACCCAACAGGTAAGTGGGCTGCCTTCAAAACATGACCAGCAGTCATATGAAGTCTTGTTTCAGCAGAAGGCATATTTTAGATGTGGGAATGTGTTCTGCTGTGAGGAAGCTTTGGCTTCTCAGCTCTGAAAAGGATCAGGAAAAGGTCCAGAGTAGAGGAAGCAGGATGCTGCTGCTCAGGTTGTTGCTTGATCTCAAGGACCCAGCCCCGGCAGGATCTCTCTGCATTCTGAAATGACCTGCCTAAGGTTTTGCATTAAACATGTTTCCTACTGCAGATGCACGAGAGTGCTGTGAGTTGCTCCTGCAGGCATGGCTACATTCATGATTATGATCAAGACATACTGGAATTAATAAAAGAATTTGGGCCAGGCACAGTGGCTCATGCCTGTAACCCCAGCACTTTGGGAGGCCAATGCAGTTGGATCACTTGAGCCCAAGAGTTTGAGATCAGCCTAAGAAACATGGCAAAACCCCATCTCTACAAAAAATACAAAAATTATGGGGGCATGGTAGTGTGCACCTATAGTCCCAGCTACTTGGGAGGCTGAGGCAGGAAGATGGCTTGAGCCCAGGAGGGTAAAACTGCAATGAGCCATGATCACATCACTGCCCTTCAGCCTGAGTGACAGAGTAAGACCTTGTCTCAAAAAAATTAAAAAATAATAGCAATAAAAAAATTTGGAACCATTTAAGTTTTACTACACTGAAACTACATCATAAAGCTAAAAGCAATTACCAATAATAATAATAATAATAATGGCAATTAACATTTATTAAGAGCTGACTTTAGGCTTTGATAGTGATCTCTGTTTTACAGATAAGGAAACTGAGACATAGAGAGGTTATATACCTTTCCCAAGGTGGCAGAGCTGAGATGTGGCTGAGCTGGAATTCAAACCCACTGTGTTTGTTTCCTAACAAAGGAACACAGATTGGATGACCTAGACAACAGAAGTTTATTTTCTCATAGTCTTGGAGGCTAGATAGCTGAGATCATGATGTCGGCAGCGTTGGTTCCTTGTGAGGGAGATGAGGGAGGGATCTGTTCCAGGCCTCTCTCCTCGGCTTGTAAATGTCTGTCTTCTCCCTGTGTCTTCACATACTCTTCTGTCTTTACTAGTCTGTGTCCACATTTCCTATTCTCATAAGGATAGCAGTCACATTGCATTAGGGCCCACCCTAATGACCTCATTTTAATGTAATTACCGTTTTTAAAACTCTGTCTCTGGCTGAGTGTTGGCTCATACCTATAATCCCAACACTTTGAGAGGCCAAGGCAGGAGAATAGCCTGAGGCCAGGAGTTTAAGACCAGCATGGACAACACAGGGAGAGCCTGTCTCCACAAAAAATTTAAAAATTCACTAGGTGTGGTGGTGCCTACCTGTATTCACAACTACTTGGGAGGCTGAGGTGGGAGGATCGCTTAAGCCAGAGGGCGTTAAGGCTGCGGTTGAGCCATGATCATGACACTGCACTCCAGCTTAGGCAACAGAGTGAGACCCTGTCTCAAACAAACAAACAAACAAACAAAAGCCCTATCTCCAATTATGGTTGCATTCTAAGGTACTAAGGGTTAGGATTTCAACATGTAAATTTCGAGAGAGCACAGTTTAGTTTGTACCCCTCTGTAGCCTGCTCCCAGAATGCTCAGCCCTCACACTTTTCACCAAATTCTCTACCACTGAAGGGGCAATGGCCTGGGTAAAACTGCAGGTCCACTCCCTCACATTTTGAGTCATAGGAGTAGGCCAAGTGTGGCCTCTCAAAGCACTGTTGCTGTCCATAAGAAGTTCATGGGTTACGGTGGAGGGAACCTCCTAACATCTTGTGATCTGAGTGAAAAGAAAACAAACATTTATTTTATTTAATTTTATTTATTTTACTTATTGACATGGTGGTTCTCCTGCACATGCCTTGGTCCCAATGAACTTATGGTCACTAAATCCTCAGGGACCTTGCCTTCTCTGTTATCTTCTTCCTCTATTTTTTGACACAGTATCTCGCTCTATTGTCCAGGCTGCATTATAGTGGCATGATCTCGGCTCACTGCAACCTCTGCCTCCCGGGTTCAAGCAATTCTGCCTGACTCAACCTCCCAAGTAGTTGGAATTACAGGCATCTGCCACCATGCCTGGCTAATTTTTGTATTTTTTAGTAGAGATGGGGTTTTACCATGTTGGTCAGGCTGGACATGAACTCCTGACCTCAAGTGATCCACCCACCACAGCTTCCCAAAGTGCTGGGATTACAGGCATGAGCCACTGCACCTGGCCTTCTTCTTTTCCTGTACCTTCAGTCTCTCACTCTCTACTCCCTTTCCCCAAAAACCTGTAAATATCCTTCTTAAAGACAAAAGCAACTTTGTTTACCACGTGTTCCCTTGTCCCCCTCCAGTGACTGCTTCTTGTTCTTCACTTCTTAACCAAACTTTCCGCAGGATCCATCTGCAGTCACTCTTCTCACTGTCCTTTCCCCTATTCAATCCTTGACTTCTCACAATAAAATCCCCTCCGACCTTGCTTCTCATGTCCTAATTTCTAAATTCACTATTAGTCACTGATTGATTGTTTTTACTTTATTTCTTTATCGTATTTGGCCTGCCCCTTCTTGAAACTCTCCTCCATGGATGATATTGGTCAGGGTAGACTAAGTTATGTGTCAGTAATAAATTAATCCCCAATCTCAGTGGTTTAACACAACAAACATTTGCTTCTCACTCATGCAACAGTGAATGGTCTAGGGCTTTCCATGTGGTTAGTCCATGATTCAGGTTACTTCCATCTTGTGGTTCTGTCAGGTCAAAAACTGGCCTCTGTGGTTGCTAAGACAGAGGAAGATAGAGCTAGAGGGTCATATATCAGCTCATCAATGCTTCTGTGCAAAAAAGATACATATCCCTTCTACTCAGCGCACATTGCCAAACTAACCACCTGACCCTACCTTCTAGAATGGGAACTGGGAAATGTGGAAGAGCTCGTGGAACTGCAGTGAAGAATAATTATTTCCGACCAGGCTCATGCCTGTAATCCCTTGGAAGGCCAAGGCGGGTAGATCACTTGAGGTCAGGAGTTTGAGATCAGCCTGGCAAACAAGGTGAAATACTGTCTCTACTAAAATGCAAAAATTTGCTGGGCATGGTGGTGTGTGCCTGTAATCCCAGATACTCAGAAGGCTGAGGCAGGAGAATCTCTTGAACCCAGGAGTTGGAGGTTGCAGTAGGCCAAGATTGCATCACTGCACTCCAGCCTGGCAACAGAGCAAGGCTCCCTCTCAAAAAAAAAAAAATTAAGTATTTCTATTATATGAATTTCTATAATAATTTTTTATCTCCCAATCTTTTTCCTACATCATCAACTCTTCCTTCAAGACCAACTCTTTTCCATGTCTACCTCACATTTCTCATGGTTCTGTTCTCCATCCTCTTCTACATACTCTCCCTATAAGAGCACATCTACACTCCATTCTGCAAGACTATTTGTAGAATTATTACTTCCAACCCACAGTCTCCATGTTAGAGATCTAGGTCTATAATGGGCATAATCCACCCAATAGCAGCCTGGTAGTTATGTCTTCTGATGTTCCATAGGCTACTGAAACTCAGGGAACTGATCATCTTTCTTTCCCCTCTAAAAACAAACCTATCCTTCCTCCTGTTTTTCATAGGATCCAAGCTGTTACCAAGGACAGAAATCTGGGGTCATCCTTGATACTTTTTTCTAACAATTTTTTCAACAAACGAATCAATCACCACGTCCAGTAAATTCTACTTTATAAATATCTCTAGATTTGGTTCCTTCTCTCAATCCCTGCTGTCATTACATTTTCCTCAGGCTTTCACTATCTCCACCTTGATTGCTCTATTAACCTCCTCACTCATTTCTCTGTCTTACTGTATCACCCTCCCGTCATGCATGTTGCTCAAGTAAAGAGACCACCAGACAGGCTTTATGTGGGCAATAAGGCTGTTTATTTCGTGCTTGGGTGCAAGCAGTTCAAGTCCGATAAAGGAGTTAGGCAAAGGGAGTAGGAGAGGGGACTGGTTATATAGGTTGGGGCAAATGGTCAGTAAAAGGTGGTAATCTACCTTAGGGAGGGGGAGGGCGTCACAGGACACATGATTACAAGGGTAAGGGTTGGTAACCTATCTTGGGGAGGGGAAGGGTGTCACAGGACGCATGATCACAAGGTAGGGGTCATTTATTAAAACAGGCATGATCATAAGGGTAGGGAGTATCAGTTGCAGTCAGAGGGGAGGGTGCAGTAGATTACATAGCTACAGGGGTGGGGGTCTTGAGAAATCCAATGTCTAGGGGGATTTTTGCAAGGCTGAACAGGAATAATGGGTGCAGGTTGCAGCAATTAGTTGAGGTAGGAACAAGTTGTTTTACTTCTTTCTGTGGTCACCTGGTTACTTGTCGTTGCTTCACACTTTCTGGTTCCTGGAGACCATCCAGGGGTGTACGTGCGGGTCACCAAGGCTAAAGTGGCCAGGCCTGGACTTCGAGGCCTAACACCTCCAACTGTTTATTTCTGGATAGATTTTAAAAATCCACTGGCCGGGCACAGTGGCTCATGCCTGTAATCCCAGCACTTTGGGAGGCCAAGGCAGTAGATTACCTGAGGTCAGGAGATCAAGACCAGCCTGGGCAACATGGAGAAACCCCGTCTCTACTAAAAATACAAAAATTAGCCAGGTGTGGTGGCAGATGCCTGTAATACCAGCTACTTGGGAGGCTGAGGCAGGAGAATCACTTGAGCCTGGGAGGCAGAGGTTGCAGTGAGCCGAGATCACGCCATTGTACTCCAGTCTGGGTGACAAAGTTCATGCCTGTCATCTCAGCACTTTGGGAGGCCGCAGCAGGCAGATCACCTGAGGTCAGGAGTTTGAGACCAGCCTGGCCAACATGGCAAAACCATGTGCCTACTAAAAATACAAAAATTAGCTGGGCACGGTGGCAGGTGCCTGTAATTCCAGCTATTCAGGAGGCCAAGGAGGGAGAATCACTTGAACCCCAGAGGCGGAGGTTGCAGTGAGCCGAGATCACACCACTGCACTCCAGCCTGGGTGACAAGAGTGAGACTGTGTCTCAAAATAATTTAAAAAATCTATTGAATATCTACTATGTTCCCTGGACAGTATACTATGTGCATAGATGAAAGATACAGCTCTTCCTCACGAGGTGCTCATTATGTAGCGGAGGTGGAGAAATAAACAGTTTGCAACACTGACAGGTCAATACTTTGAGACCCCAGAAGATGGGCCTGTAAACCAGGGAGATCTTTATAAAAGGCAAATTTAGTCATGCTTTCCACTAGCTTTAAATTCTCCCATGGTTCCCCAGTACCTTCAGAAGAAGCTTAGACTCCTCAAATGGTAAGCAAAGCCATTTTGATCTTTGAGACCCTCATCTCCTGCCTCAGTTCCCCTGTACGCTCATGCCTTTGCTTCTTCATATAGGCTAATCCTTCTGCCCAGAAAAACCTTTCTTCACAATCTTTCAATCTACTCTTCATCTTTCAAAGCTCATAGCAAGAACCATGTCCTTGTGCAAGCCTTCCCTAATCCCCCAGCTTCTTCTGCGCTTCCTACTGCCATAATTTTAGGACTGTATTCTAATAGTCTCTCTCCAAGTGCAAGAAGGAGCAGCATCTTACGCCCTTTGGAATCTCCAGCACTGAGTCAGGCACACCATGGAGTTGGGAGAAATTTTCAGCCGTTTGCTCTTCTACCTCACTCAAATCCCATAGCACAGGCAAACACCCTGAATGGCGATTGTTTGCCTGGACTTTGATCAATCCCTGTGGCCTTGTTCTCCAGCCTTTATAAATGTTGATTTCCATTGTCTAATCATCCTCTGACTTGTGGCTGCCCAAGCCCTGGGCACCATGCCCGTTTCTGCAAGCCCACTGGTACCCTCAGCCTGCTTTTATGTCACAGTATGATAGAATAATTCTCCTTTTACCTGCCTCTTCCCAGTGTTCTTTCTCTATCACAGTGTGGGGTGGGGGTAGTGTGTGTGTACGTGTGTGTGTGTGTGTGTGTGTGTGTGTGAGAGAGAGAGAGAGAGAGAGGGAGAGAGAGAGAGAGAGAAGGGATGTTGGGAGCTAATGAAACTGCTCCAGAGATAGTGTTCAGTTTCAGTCCAGATAGCAAACTCAACCTCTTCACCAATCTTCACAGATAATCATGCATACTAGACATTCATTAACTTGGTATATTTTATGAAAATGTGTGCATTGCCAGGAAAGCTTCCATTGTGCAGCAGGTATCTTTCTGCCAGGATTGTGGTTGCATTCTTTCCCCCATCTTGCTGCCCTCCCCCTTCCTCACTGTCTCTTAGGAGCAATACAATTCCTCTCCTTGTCTCATGCAAAGCAGTTTAGCAAACACTTTTTTCTTGATGGAGAAGGCCCTTGAGACTTCACCTTCCACCCCAAATGTCATTTCAAAGTATTCCTTCTAATGAAATAAAGGGCTCTCCTTCAGAGGGTTCTGGTAACCAACATTTTCTCCACCTCATTACTTGCAAGTTTTCACAGTTCTGCCATTTGGCTGTGGCTAAAGTTCATCCCTCAGGCCCCAAACAAGAAGAGTTGACAGTTAGCAGAGTACAGGGCTTACTCACAGGACGCCATTTGTATTAGTCATTCTCATACTGCTAATAAAGGCATACCAAGACTGGGTAATATATAAAGAAAAGGGGTTTAATTGACTCACGGTTTTGCATGGCTTGGGAGGCCTCAGGAAACTTACAATTATGGCAGAAGGGGAAACAAACACGTCCTTCTTTACATGGTGGTAGGAGAGAAAATAATAGAAACTGAGTGCAGGGGGAAGCCCCTTATAAAACCATCAGATCTTGTGAGAATTTACTATCACAAGAATAGCATGGGGGAAACCATGCTATTCTTAAATGTCCCCATTTAATTGCTTCCTACTGTGTCCCTCCCATGACACATGGGGATTTGGGAACTACAATTCAAGATGAGATTTGGGTGGGGACATGGTCAAACCATCTCACCATCTCCTGGGTGAGGAGCTTGTCTTAGTCATTTCACTGAGTCACCACAGTGCCCAGAACAGTGTCCAGCACACATAAGAGATATTTGCTTATGGAATATAGAATAGTTTGAGTGATTAACCAGCATCTCTCATGACACAGGAAAAGATGACACACAACATTTGGAGAAAGGCAGGACCCAGGAGGCCCAGAACCCAGGCAAGGTGTGGAGGAAAGGAGGCTAGCCCTTGGATAAAGGTGGTTTCCTAATCCTAGAAGATATGTCCATTTTTCTGCATTTAGTGCCTTTGGTAATAAGATAGATATTTCCTTTGTAATCTTGTGCTAGGGTCTGAATATTTGTGTCCCCCCAAGATTCATATGTTAACATTTAATCTTCAATGTAGTGGTATTAAGAGGTGGGGCATTAGGCCAGGCATAGCGGCTCATGCCTGTAATCCCAGAACTTTGGGAGGCTGAGGTGGGTGGATCACCTGAGGTCAGGAGTTTGAGACCAGTCTGACCAACATGGCAAAAACCTAGCTCTACTAAAAATACAAAAATCAGCTGGGCGTGGTGGCAGGCACCTGTAATCCCAGCTACTCAGGAGGCTGAGGCATGAGAATCATGTGAACCTGGGAGGCAGAGGTTGCAGTGAGCTGTGATCACACCATTGCACTCCAGCTTGGGTGACAGAGTGAGACTGCATCTCAGGAAAAAAGAAAGAGGTAGGGCATTTGGGCAGTAATAAGGGCATAAAGGCTCTGACCTCATGAATGGGTTTAATGCCCTTATAAAAGAGGCTTGAGGGAGTTGCTTGCCCCTTCTGCCAAGTGAGGACCCAGCAAGAAGGTGCTATCTATGAAGCTGGCACCATTAGACACTGAATCTGCTGACAACTTGATCTTGGACATCCCATCCTCCAGAACTATCAACGATAAATTTCTGTTACCTATAAATTACCCTATCTAAAGTGTTTTGTTATACCATCCCAAACAGACTAAGACACCTTGTTTTTTGTTTTCATACTTTTTGGAAGTGTAAACCTATAGGAGTTGTTTTATGAGAAATCAAGATGTTCTGAACTGACCCAAGCAAATTTGGCCACTCAGCAATTGCCAGGTTCTTTGGGTAAATATCAGTAGCCTCAAGTGGTTAAAGGTGAGTAGTAGCATACGTTCCCTACCTCATAATCGCCACAGCAGGTGAGGTCTCAAAGCAAATTCCGCCAAAGCTACAAATGTTTACTAGCCAGCAGGACAAGAATAGTCCTACAACTGGTTCTTGAGACTCTTGAGAAGACCCATTCTCTGCCTTAGGCACTACAAATAGCACAAGCTTTATAAAGCAGACATGAAGACCAGCCACTCTTCTGTAGGGTCAAGCCTCAGCCACTATGATGGAGACTGATCCAAGGAAGCACTAGAACTCAAGCACCTAAAGTTTGACCACTGAGCTTGCTGGATCCATACACCTCACTCATGCAAGAGCAATAAGGCATCTATGTAACCAATCATATGTCTTGGACCACTGTTATCTTAGTCATTCAAAATTATTTCTCTAGGGCATGCATGGTAGCTCATGCCTGTAATCCCAGCACTTTGAGAGTCCAAGGCAGGTGGATTGCTTGAGCCCAGGAGTTGGAGACCAGCCCGGACAATGTGACAAAACCCTGTCTCTACCCCCCAAAATATAAAAATTAGCTAGCTGTGATGGTGCATGCCTGTAATCCAGCTACTTGGGAGGCTGAGGTAGGAGAATTGCTTCAGGCTGGGAAGTGGAGGTTGTAGTGACCAGTGGAGGTTGTAGTGACCAGTGATCACATCACTGCACTCCAGCCTGGGTGACAGACTGAGACCTCATATAAAAAAAAAAAATCCCTCTCTGATTAAAATCCCTCAAGTGAGATTTTTGATAAGGATTTCAAAGTACTGCGTAGCCATCTTTGGAGGGTTAAGTCCTGATGAGAGAACTTCAAAAGCTAATTTACCTGCCCCAGGATATATATTAGCGGTCACTCAAGCACATAGGTATCATGCCATGTATTAAAAGTATTTCCAAATACAAGGTCAGGTGCAGTGGCTCACGCCTATAATCCTAGCACTTTAGGAGGCCAAAGCAGGTGGATCACCTGAAGTCAGAAGTTCAAGATCAGTCTGGCCATCATGGCGAAACCCCGTCTCTACTAAACATACAAAAATTATCTGGGCATGGTAGCATGTGCCTGTAATCCCAGCCACCTGAGAGGCCAAGGCAGAATTGCTGGAACCCAGGGGGCAGAGGCTACATTGAGCCAAGATCGTGCCTCTGCACTCCAGCCTGAGCGACAGAGCAGGACTCTTGTCTCAAAAAAAAAAAAAAGGTATTTGCAAATACAGACAATGTAACATTAAAAAATAATATATATTCCATGATGAGACAGGAAGTGTAGAGTTATAAGGAAAAAGGAAAAGTCCCTTTTTGGAAGTGGCAGCAGCAGGAATTCAAGTAGAACACTATGGGGAAAGGGAAGAATGCACAGGTGGGGTTGGAGTGTGGCAAAGGTCCAATGATCATCTAGAGCTTTCCTCTGCTTCAACATGAAATGACTTGTGTTCATTTTCACGTCAGAGGCTGTTCTATCATCAGTGGACTTGCAAGAACTAATTTCAGCTCTGTTTTTATAACGCCTCATTTTAGAAGGAATGGTTTCTTCTGCTGTCAGCACAAATGTAAAAATTAGGAACATATCTGATTGCACCTGTAGTTACCCACTTGCAGCCACAATTAGCCATAAGCACCACCTGAAAATGGCAAAAGCCATTAAGCATGCCTGCAATTAAGTAATTGTGGGCACCATTAGTTGCATCATTAGTCACATGAATAAGTTTTATGGTCACCATGGCTACCTCCTGATACCAAATTATCCACCCAACAAGAGAGCACTAGAGCTGCAAGCTGACCCCCCTTCCTTCTCCAATTTTGTGAAAATTGCATGCTTTTTTCCAATTATTTCACACAAATGAATGGGCAATGTTTGCAAATACAAACTATGTCAAGCAAAACAGAAATGGTCACCCTGGGTTCTATACATAAATTGTTCATATTTTATTGCTGTTGTTGTCATTTGACATACAACAAAGCAAAGAAAGCTATCTTTCTTTTTGGTAGAATAACTCACTTGTGGTATATAGGTGACAATATAATCTTTCATTTGTACATTCTCATATATGGTTTATTTCACACTATAGTTATCATTTCCCAATTTTAATATCTGCTACAAATTTTTAACTAGAGGGCTTTACATCCTGTTAAAATTGAAATGTTTAGATCTTTTTCCCAGAGGATTTTAGTCTGGAAGGAAAATGGGCCCAGAGGCCTAGGAAGAGAGTTCATGCCTAGAGAATGATGATCTGTAGAAATGTCATTGAGAAATGTATTCTTAATGAATCACCAGCCTGAGAATGAAACATAATGTTCTTCTAAATCCCAAGAAATATATATTTATATAACAGATAAGAGTAGGGCAGAGAGATGCATGCTTTAATTATATTTATTTATATTGTATGTTCAAGGGACTTGATATGACAACAGATAATTCATCTTTTACTAAGTAGCATGTTTCAGATTTACCCATCCCAGAGATGAGTAGCTAGGCCCTGTCAATTACATTTAAGAGTTTAGAAAGTATGGAATAGATAGGTGATTAAATAACTCATAGTCTCCCATTTGTCTATTGGCCTCATTTGCCATTTGGAGAGAGGAAATATTCTATCCGACTTTCTGAACCTAGTAACCTTAGGCAAAAAAAGGGAAATCTGTCCCTAGAGCAATGCTAGCCAATGGAACTTTCTGTGATGATGAAAATGCTCCATGTCTGCACTGTCCGGCATATAATCACTAGCCACTTGTGACTATTGTGTGCTTGAGATGGGACTAGTATGGCTGAGGAACTAAATTTTAAATTTTATTTATTTATTTGTTTATTTATTTATGTGTTTTCAAGACAGATTCTTGCTCTGTCTCCAAGACTGGAGTGCAATGGTACTGTCTTGGCTCACTGCAACCTCTGCCTCCTGGGTTCCAGTGATTCTCCTGCCCAGTCTCCCGAGTAGCTGGGATTACAGGTGCATGCCACTACACCCAGCTAATTTTTGTATTTTTAGTAGAGGTAGGGTTTCACTATATTGGCCAGGCTGGTCTTGAACTCCTGACCTTCAGGTTATCCACCCGCCTTGGCCTCCCAAAGAGCTGGGATTACAGGCATGAGCCACCATGCCCAGCCATTGATTTTAGTTAGCTTAAATTTAAATAGCCACATGAGGCCAGCAGTTACCATATTGCACTATGCAGCTCTAGAATACATGGCTACAGTCAGAAAAAGCAGCCAACAGTGGATCCAAATATGATCAAAAGTGTGATAAATGGGTGGCAAAGTATTTAAATCCAAATTCACAGGCTGTAGTCTTGGCTTCCCCACTTACTAACTGTATAATGTTGGATGAAACACTTCTCAAGTTGCATTTAAAGATATCACATTGGAGGTAGCATGGAGATTGGAGAGAAATCAGAGATGACAGTGAACCATCCTTTTGCCTGGATGTCTGTGCTCTACCATAGAAAGCTGTTCAGGGGAAAACTCTGAAGGCCTTCCACCTTCATATATTATTGCTTATACAACAGACCAGAGATTATTTTCCACCAGCTGGTTCTGAGATATTGGTATCCTTTAATTATTGTGCTAAAAATGGACATTGATTCAATTTCTACTTGACTGAATGACTTGAGTGGCAGAGTTCCCAAAGGACATGCATTCATGCTGATAATGATGCTTGGAAGCCCCAGATATATTCTGCTGGTTTGCTTTCTTTAATCTCTGCTATTCTAGGGAGAAAGAAAGGATTGGTCAGTAGAATAGCTGTTATTTGTTTATTTGTTCAACAACAGTTATGACACTACTGTGTGTTAGAAATGGTGGTTGGTGTTGTAAAAGTCCATCCAGAGGGCAGATACTGTACTACATGGGAGCATTGTAGAGGGTAGGGGGGAAGCACTGGGCTTCAAGTCAGAAGACCTGAGTTCAAGTTATGACTTTGCTGGTAATTATCACTGTGATTTGGAGACAAAGTGTATTCGGAGACACTGTGATTTGGAGACAAATTCAGTAATTTGGAAAATTACTAAAATTCCCTTGAACTGGAAAAACATCTCTGATCCCATGAAAGGTTAGATCTCCATTAGCATGACTAAGGCCTGCTGCCTGACCTTTTGAGAACTAGCAAGCAAGCAGAAAAACACGCCTTCACCCTCAGAATTCAACATGCATGTCTCTTCTGGGATTCAAGCTGAGAGGATCAAATTAAAATAAGAGACTCCACAAGAAGCTTTTTATTTTATTTTATTTTAAGACGGAGTCTCACTCTGTCACCCAGGCTGTAGTGCAGTGGTGCAATCTCGGTTCACTGCAACCTTCACCTCCTAGGTTCAAGTGATTCTCCTGCTTCAGCCTCCTAAGTAGCTGGGACTACAGGCATGTGTCATCACACCTGGCTAATTTTTGTATTTTTAGTAAAGACGGGGCCAGGCTGATCTTGAATTCCTGACTTTGTGATCCACCTGCCTCAGTCTCCCAAAGTGCTGGGATTACAGGCATGAGCCACTGTGCCCAGCCAGGAGCTTTTTATTAACTCAGAGGTTTTTCTTCTTGGGACTAGCACAGTACCAAAAATTCTCCAGGAGCCCAGGTACAATCCTACTGCAGGCTGAGATTCAGAGAAAGGAGGGTCTTATATGTTAAATACGGTGAGCTCCAAATTTCTCTTCAAAGAATCAGTATGTCAGTATGTTCGGCAATCTTATTCTTTGTTCTCCATTTTAAAGTTTAGCTTCCTTGTTCTCTTCGCCCCCTTGCCCCTAGTTTCAGTAAAAAAACTGCCCACCAGTTCTAATCAGTAGTCCACATCTGTTACCCTGGTCACCTGCTCCATCCTGACTCATTCTGGTGACCTGCTCTGACCTGAGTCACCCCCGGTCACCTGCTCTGACTTGATTCACCTTTAGTTACCTGTTCTGTGACCGTCTTTCCCACCGAAACTGCTCACTTCACCACTCTGGCTCATACCCCTGCTCTCTTTAAAATAGTCAATCGGAATTAACTTAGACTGTGTGGTCCAACCCTAGCCAATAGGGGAATGACACAGTGGTAGGGGCTACCTGCATCAGGGATAAGAACCCCTTCCCTTCCCTTCCCTTGTTCAGATGTGCTCTTGCCATTGCTCCATCTGCGAGACACACCCTCCTATAGAAGTAAAATGCCTTGCTGAGAAAATTTATATTCAAGTGCTACTTCTTTTGTGGCACTGAAAGTTTATTTATAACATACAGAATAAGCAGGAATTTATCAGCTGGAGGGACAGGGAGAAGGATATTTTTGGCCTTTGATAGGATTGGGACAAAGAAGAACTGCAGCTGAGAGGCTGCCAGCACTGGTGATAGTGAAAAAGTGGGTCCTTACAGGTGACTATATTTTCCCCAGATTGGCTTTGCACATCTCCAGTCTCAAGTTCTCTGAGTTCCAGAATCTTGTATCCAATTGCTTACCTAAAATCTCTATTGGAGTTCTTACTGACACCTCAAGTTCAACAGTTCCTAACTGAATCATGATTTACCTCTATCCACACCCCAACAGTCTGATTTCTCTCTAGTTCTCCCTCTCCTAGTAAATAGAACCACTGTATTGAATTGTGCAAGTGAGAAACCTAGGATTCCATCCACTGATAACTGTCCTTTCCTCTCTGATTGTTCTTCTGGAGATGGTCTACTTTTCATCTCCATTTCCTGACCTGGTCTGAGCATTTGATCACCTCTCCTCTGGAATACTACAACATCTTTCTTATATTCACAATAGGCATGTGTCCAGTACTTTCTAAAAGCACAGCTAGAAAAACATTCTAAACATGCTAATCTGACAATGCCATTCATCAGATAAAACATTTAAGTGACTTTTAGTTTTCACAACCTAAAGCACAACACACACACACACACACACACACACTTCCTGTCTATGTGAAATTTACATCATACAAGCATTAATACCTTATAAAAGCATTAGTTAAATATACCAATTCATGTAAAATTTCAAGAAGGAGGTGAGAAGAGATGCATGACATATGTACTATCTCACATCAGCAGGGAGATAAGGGAAGGCTTTCCAGAAGCAGCAAAGTTTGAGCTGAAATCTAAGGGTGAATAACATTTAGTTAAAGAGGTGAGAGAATAGTGAGATAGACTCTTGGGGCAACATGTTCAAAAGGCCTTGAGGCGAGGAGGGAACAGGCTAAAGGAATGCCTGTGTGATCCAGCTCAACAGAGATGTGTGGTTCAAGAAGGTAGAGAGGTGGAAAGACTATGTAGACCATGATAAGCAAATTTGACTTTATCCAAAGTAATTAAAAGATACTGAAAGTTGGTTTTTTTTTTGTTTTGAGATAGTTCAATAAGCCTTTTTTCTCAAGACAGAGGTCAAAAAGACCTTACTGATAAAACAGGATGTGATAAGGAAGCCAGCGAAAACCAGCCAGTATCAAAATGGTGATAAAAGCAACCTCTAGTTGTCCTCACTGGTTATTATACACTAATTATAATGCATTAGCATGCTAACAGAAACTCTCATAAGCACCATGACAGTTTACAGATGCCATGACAACTCACACAAGTTACCCTATATGGTCTAAAAAGGGGAGGAACCCTCAGTTCTACAAATTCCCTGCCCCTTTCCTGAAAAACTCAAGAATAATTCACCCTTTGTTTAGCACCTGATCAAGAAATAACCATAAAAATAGCTGACTTGAAACATTTGGGGCTGCTCTGCCTGTGAAGTAGCCACCATTTTATTCCTTTGCTTTCTTCATAAACTTCATAAACATATTTCTTTGTTAAATATGTTAAAATATGTTAAAGTAATTCCCAGAGGTCATATTGTTTTGCTTTCATAGGCAATACTTGAATATTTAATTGCTAGGAATTTTCTAAAATGAATAAAAGGTACCATCCACGGATTCAAAAATCCCAACCATTCACAAGCAGGATAAGCAAAAATAAACCCATATCTGGACACTGTACAGAAATTGTACAGAATATCAAGACAAAGAGAAACTCTAAAAAGCAGCCGTGGGTTTACATAACTTGCTCAAGGCCATGTAGCTAATAAATGACAGAGTCAAGCCTCCTTTCAGGGTCAATTTATTTCTAAATTCAGCATCTTCCCTTAATAGTACACTAAACCTCTATACTAAACTCATTGCTTGTGTATCATGAAGAGAATTGATATATTTACATTAATAAATATATCTCTTGATATATGTCTTCTTTTACAGTAATTTCTTCTAACGTATTTTTAGTTTACTTACTCTGTCTTCAGTTATATTTAATATGTTATATTTACATTCTCCTTCAGAATTGGGACCAGAAAGAACTAACATTCAGTCCTTTACTAATGGGTTTTTAACTAAGGATTAAGAGTAGACAGAGCCCTTACAGGTCAATGACTTTAAGTCTTAATTTTATAGATGAGAAAACTGAGTCCTAAGTGAACAGACTTGGCTGAAGATAACAGCTAACATATCATTGCCCAGACATACAGGAAGCTTATACTTGCAATGCAGACTGCTAATCGTGGCCAAAATTTTTAGAGAGAGCTAGCTACATGGAAGGAATTTTTATTTTTAAGTTAGAAAAATATTTCATCTGATCTGAAAAAGACGGGCTGTGTCAATATTTCTTTAATTTCCTAATGAGAGAAATAAATTGGATATCCTTAAAACAAGCAGTTGTAGAAGTAAATGAATGCCTTCACCCTAGTAAGGTTGGGAGCAATCAAAGAACTGGTGGAGTGAAAGCCACTAACAGTTGAGGATTAAAGGGACTGTAAGAGAAGACAAAGTGACATTTAATTCCAGCCTAGACCAGATATTGTTGGAAAGTGTGAGCTTTACAGAACATTTTAATCAGACTTTGTAACTTTGTATGTAAGATCAGGATTCAGTGATTGATAAGTTGAAGATTCAATAAAAATTACCAACATTTTAAAAATAAATTCTTTTTAATTTTTAGAAGTTATATATGTTTATTACAGGAATTTTAGAAAGCACTGAAAAATATAATAATAAAAATTTTAAAAGATATATAAGAAATATTATTTAAAGTGCAATAAGGTCGGGCAAAGTAGCTCATGCCTGTAATTACAGTACTTTGGGAGGCCAAGAGGTCAGGAGTTCGAGACCAGTCTGGCCAACATGGTGAAACCCTATCTCTACTAAAAATACGAAAAAAAAATTAGCCAGGTCCACACCTGGCACATACCTATAATCCCAGCTACTTGGGAAGCTGAGGCAGGAGAATCACTTGAATTCAGGAGGTGGAGGTTGCGGTGAGCTGAGATAGTGCCATTGCACTTTAGCCTGGGCAACAAGAGTGAAACTCCCATCTCAAAAAATAAATAAATAAATAAAAATTAAAAAATAAAGTGCAATAAAAATCATCAAAAGTTACACTGATATAACTTTTAGTTACCTTAGTAACTAAAAGTTATATCAGTAACTAATGATACATTGCTAATGTATTAGTTTTCTTCTCATTTTTCTTCTATGCAACATGTTTTTACTATCACTGTCATAAACAACCTCACTCATAAATCTTGATCATAATTTTGTTTATTTCCTTTAAATAAACTCCTAGAAGTGAGGTTATAAAGGTTAAGAGCTTTGTACAGTTCATGATATATTACCAAACTGACTTTCAGAATGGTTAAAATTACATTTCCAAGAACTTTATTCAAACTGGAGTCCAACAGTAGAGGATTTGTTTCTTCAGCTATGGTAAAGCATATGATGAACTATTATGTAGCCATTGAAAATCATACATTATAGAATTTGAATTCTATATACTGATGCAGAAAATGCTTACACTGTAACATTAGGTTAAAAAGTAGGATACAAAACATTACACCCAACACGATCCCAATTTTGTTCAAAAAACTGCATGTACATCTAGAAAACACACATAAGTATGTATATAAAAGAAACTGAAAGGCAAAACACCAAAATATTAATAATGGTCAGTGGGGAACAGAGTTCTTGTAAAACTGCAGAGTTGTTAAGAGATTAGGCTTCCAGTCAAACAGAGCTGTGTTTGAATCCTGGCCTGCCTCTTGTAAGCTCAGGTTTACAACCTTAGGCTACTTCCATAACTTCTCTAGGACTCACTTACCTCCTCTAAAAAAATATGAAAAATGTAAAAAATGAAACTACTTCATAGGTTTACAGTAAGGATTAAAATAATGGAATGAATCTAGAACTGCTGAAATACAGTAATCAATAAATGATTGTTATTTTTGTCTTTTGGATAGCATGATTATAGGGGCCTTTATTGTCTTTGGTATACTTCTTTTTAATTAAAAAAAAATTTTTTTGAGACAGAGTCTCCCTCTGTCACCCAGACTGAAAGTGTGGTAGGGTGATCTTGGCTCACTGCAGCCTCCGCTGCCTGGGTTCAGGCAATTCTTGTGCTCCAGCCTCAGTATCTGGGATTACTGGTGTATGCCACCATGCCCTGCTAATTTTTTTTATTTATTAGTAGAGACAGGGTTTCGCCATGTTGTCTAGGCTGGTTGGGAACTCCTGGCCTCAAGGAGTGAGCTGTCCATCTCAGGCAGACAAGGATGCCAATAAAGATGAGGCTTTATTGTTTTTTCACATCCTCTGCAGACAAATCACTCCCTGACTAGGCACTTCTACTGCTCTGCCCTTGGCATAGCACTGCATAGCTCCTGGCAGATAGTAAGCACTCCATACCTGTAAACTATTATTATTTCACTACAGGTCTTTTAAAACTTGAGAGGTTCCTAGGCTTTTTTTTTTTTTTTTTTTTTTTCAGAGAGAAGAACAATGACATAGAAATATGACTTCATTCCCCAATAAAGAAGTAGTATTATCAGGCTGGGTGAGGTGGCACATGCCTATAATCCCAGCACCTTGGGAAGCCAAGGCGAGTGGATCACCTGCGGTCAGGAGTTCCAGACCAGCCTGGCCAACATGGTGAAACCTCTTCCCTACTAAAAATACAAAAATTAGCTTGGTGTGGTGGCGGGCACCTGTAATCCCAGCTACTCAAGAGGCTGAGGCAGGAGAATCACTTGAACCCAAGAGGCGGAGATTGCGGTGAGCCGAGATCATATCACTGCACTTTGGCCTGGGCGACAGAGTGAGACTCTGTCTCAAAAAAAAAGGATTATTTTAAATTGTTCATTGCTTCTAACTAAAGAATAAGACAATGATGATCACTGTTAATAATTTTGTTGTTCCCATGTCAAGCATGCCAGATACACCATTGTAACCTTGCCAGGTGCTCTTCCTCATTTAATAATCATGATGCAATGTCACAGATGAGGAGTTCAGAGAACTTCTGTAACTTGCACAAGATCCCACAGGTAGAATTTGCTGACCTGGTTATCAATCCCACATTTGTCTCACTCCTGATCCCAAGATTGTAACTAGTGTGTCAGGATGTTTGAGTCGCTGACAACAAGAGCAAAGTGAGGAATAAAGGTTTTTGAGCTTCAGGTTCATTTTGAAAATGGAGCCTTGCTTCAAGGAAGTTCACTACTTTTGCCAAGAACTGTGGTTTTTAGATTGTCAATTGTCTGTACCAATACTCTCCTAAGCAATTACCCAGGGCCCTGAAGGAGTTTATGCACCTTCCCATAGGAAGCAATTTACTTTCCTTTCTCAGGACAAAAACAAAGGCATTTTCTTATGTCACATAATAGAAATTTAATTTTTTTCTAAATAATATTAAAATAATAAAGAGGGTCTAATTTTGGAGTTGAGACAAGGATGTTATAATGAGCCAAATGGGCTTTCTCAATAGGTTAATACCTGAAGGCACTGGTGCTCACTCTGTATTACACGTGCCTTGACATTTACTTCCTAGAGAGGCACCAACATTTACAGTGCTTTTAAATGCAAGACTGCTCTCAAGCCACAACTTTTAATTCCGCTGTGACATTATCCTTTCCTTTTCCCTGAAGTCATGAATGAGTTGTGCTTGGCAATACATGAAGAAAATTGCTGATATCAGGAAAAGGACTGGTAATAGAATCAGAAATTAAATGCTGGAAGTGTTGGGATCAGGTTACTAAAGTCTTTCCTTTGGCAAAATTTCAACTCGAACTTTCTCTCACTATGGAAGCCCTTAAATTTCCAGGAAGATACTTGTGTTGGCAGAAAGAGGGGCAAGAACAAGAAATGACAAGAATTCAGACTTAAATATTCATTGAGGTTATGTTATATGTCCTGAAGTCTTTTACATGTGCTTTGACATTTACTTCCTAGAGAGGCGCCAACATTTACAGTGTTTTTAAATACAAGACTGCTCTCAGGCCACAACTTCTTCTCAAGCCTGAAGGCTCTCATACTTTTACCTTCACAGCAATCTTATGAGATTTCTGTTTGTCCCTATTTTATAGATAGGAAAAGTGCCTTTTTTTTTTTTTTTTTTTTTTTTTGACAGTGTCTCACTCTGTCACCCAGGCTGGAGTGCAATGGCATGATCATAGCTTACTGCAGCCTCAACTTCGTGGACTCAAGTAACAATCCTCCCACCTCAGCCTCCTGAGCAGCTGAGACTTCTGGCATGCCCCATCATATTGGCTAATTTTTAAGTTTTTGTACAAATGAAGTCCCACTATGTTACCCAGGCTGGTCTTGAACTGGACTCAAGCAATCCTCCTGCCTCAAACTCCTAGAGTGCTAAGATTGCAGGTATGAGCCACTCACTGTACCTGGTGAAAAACTGCTTTTAGCAGAGGCTGAGGGACTTGCCCAAGGTCTCACAGCTAGTAGGTGGTAAAATGGATATGTTAGCTCAATTGTCTCAAGTCTAGGGCTTTTTCCATCATGCTACAGCTGCCTCTCCAAACTATGGCCACTTCCATGCCCAACATAGCATTATCAAGTTATGGAAAAAAATCGCACAGACTCTGGCATCAGATAGCTTGAGTCACCTGAATGACTATGTAAAGCTAACCTTGCTACTTAATAGCTATTGGACAGTAAACAAATTATCTCTTGGAGCAGTGACAGTGGGAATAATACTTACCAAATAATCAATTTCTTCTATATTTCATCACTCTTTGATTATGTGAGGATATGTGACTGGTACTAACTAGTAAAATGTAACCAAAAGTGGTATGTGTCATTTGCAGACTGAAGCAGTAAAAATTCCATGGGTAATTATCCAACCTTCTCTTCTTCCAGAAAGGGTTGGAAGACTTCAAGTTACATAGGGTGCAGCTAAAATATCTTAGAAAGCTGGCCACGGTGGCTCATGCCTGTGATCCCAGCACTTTGGGAAACTGAGGCAGGTGGATCACCTCAGGTCAGGAGTTCAAGACCAGCCTGGCCAACATGGCAAACCCCTGTCTCTACTAAAAATATAAAAATTAGCAGGACATGGTGGCATGTGCCTGTAATCCCAGTTACTCGGGAGGCTGAGGCAGGAGAATCACTTGAACCCCGGGAGGTGGAGATTGCAGTGAGCCAAGATCGTGCCACTGTACTCCAGCCTGGGTGACAGAGTGAGATTCCATCTGAAAAAAAAATAAAATAAAATATCTTAGAGCCTTCATAAGCCTGGGCACCTGAATGATTGTGTAAAGCAGGCACTATTATTGCCAACTCTCTCTCTGGACCAACTGCTGTGTCATACATACTGTGATGGAGAAATAAACCTTTCTCCTATTAAACCACCTAGATTTGAGAGTTAATTTGTTATAGAAGCTTAATACAGTCTATCAAGACTATCTTTTATACCTCATTTTACTAATTTCTAAAATAGTAACAATAATTTTTACTTAATAGACTTACTATAAAGATGAAGCAAGACTTTGATATGTTATACCTGAATACATTATCAAACTACCAAGAGGCAAGAAACAAGTTGAATATATGGCAATCTTGGTGACTTGTTATCTCTCTGTGTTTTTCCTAAAAGTATAGGAAACTGGACTACACGATCTTTAAAGATTCTGTGCCAGCAACTGCAATGTTCTGCTACTTCTCACTCTAAATTTCTCTTTGACCTCAGACTTTGGCCATTCAGGTGTTCAACCCAGATTTATCAGTGATGATTCTGTGTCAAACACTGTCCTGGGAATTGACCTCAAGAGTGGTCTGTAAGAAGGGATGATCTAGGCTGGGCTTATGCCTGTAATCCCAACACTTTGGGAGGCCAAGGTGGGTGGATCACTTGAGGTCAGCCATTCAAGACCAACTTGGTCAACATGGTGAAACCCTGTCTCTACTAAAAATTAAAAAAAAAAAAAATTACCTGGGCATGGTGGCATATACCTGTAATCCTAGCTACTTGGGAGTCTGAGACAGGAGAATCGCTTGAACTGGTGAGGTGGAGGTCGCAGTGAGCCGAGATCATGCCATTGCATTCCAGCCTGGGAAACAGACCAAGACTTGATCTCAAAAATAATAATCATCATCATAATAAAATTTAAAAAATAAGGGACAGTCTGAATTTCCACTGAATTTAAACTGAAGACAGGGTATATATTTTCTGGGGATAGAAAGAAGATGGCCTGGAGAAACTTAGCATAGTTTCTCTTTCCTACTTTTGAGGAAGCCATAAATGAAACTCTCCAGGAAGGAGCCTAGGGAAGCTGGTGACAGTCATGAGCAGGCCCTTCGGGAAGGGACAAGCATGTCATTTTTGCTTTAGTATCTTTTAAAATGTCTTTCTACCTCCCCGCAACTAGCTGAGGGGGAGTAAGAGAGCAAAGCTGTCAGACCAGCAGCATCTTAATTATGGAGATTAGAAATATTTTATGCAATTGACACAGTCTGTTCTAAATTACATAGTATTAAGGAAAACGCCTCTGTCTAGCACCAATGGAAAAGGAAGAAAGGAGATCTGTGAGAAAGAACAGGTAGATTTTGACAGTTTGTTCAATAAAATAATAATAGGGAAAGAAACTTCAAAAACCAAACTAATACTATACTTTTCATTGCCTTACACAAATCTCTTAACAGGACTTGAGGTAAGCTGAGAATGACTGCAGTTAAGCTTCAAATTGCTAGTTCAGCAATTTGTACAGAGCCTTGTAGCCCACCCCGCCTACCCATTCCTCCACATTGCTCTGTAGCACCACACTAGCAAGCAAACTATGGAAGCACTTGGGAAGTGAGTTGGTGGTCAAGTCAGGCTTAATTTCCAGGGAGTCTATGTCCTTTGCTCAGTGGGAGTAATATCAGTTAGTATCCCTGAAGTGGTACCTTGGTATTCTCAAAAAGTTCAATTACTTCCCAAGGCCTAGTAATTTCCTGCCAGGCACAGGATCATCTGGTTCTACGAGAATTGAGTCCCACTGAAAGCATTCTGAAGACTGAAGGCTTTGGGAAAGAATATGGAAGACTCCTGTCAATCATACTTAGGCACTATTTTTCTGAATTGAGTAGGGGAGTTGATGAGTAGGGGTATAGCTCTAGCACCTAGTGTTTTTATTATTTAATATTTCCTCCCTCTAGTCCGCCCCGTAAGATACCATCATAGTGATCATTTTAAAGCAAAAAGCTCACTGTTTTACTACTTTACTCAAAACCTTCTGGTTCCTCTTATCTGTAGGAGGTACAAATTCCAAGGCCTATGAATGCCAGAGCGTAATGTAGATAGGAGACACTGGCCCCCGTCAGAAGATACTTTAGAGTGTTTGAAACTGTGACAAACAGAAGAGCTCATGCCACGATCTCCCAACCAACATGTTCTTCTTACAGTATGACATTGATACTCCTCAAGGATAGGGTTTGGGGAACACTTATAGTCCCTTCCCTTGAATCTGAATGGGCCTGTGACTATAGCAAAGTGATGCTGTGTGCTACCCAAGGCCAGGTTATAAAAGGTAATGCAGTGTTAGCCTGGTCCTCTAAAGATGCTCACCCTGGCCTGGTGCGGTGGCTCATGCCTGTAATCCCAGCACTTTGGGAGGCCAAGGCAGGTGGATCACCTTAGATCAGGAGTTCAAGACCAGCTTGGCCAACATGGTGAAACTCTGTCTCTACTAAAAATACAAAAATTAGCCAGGTCTGGTGGCAGGTGCTTGTAATTCCAGCTACTCGGGAGGCTGAGGCAGGAGAATTGCTTGAATCCAGGAGGCGGAGGTTGCAGTGAGCCCAGATCATGACACTGCCCTCCAGCCTAGGTAGCAGAGCGAGACTCTGTCTCAAATAATAATAATAATAATAATAATAATAATAATGATACTTTTTAAAAAAAGATGCTCACACTTAGAACTCAGCTACCAAGCTGTGAGGAAACCCAGGTCACATGGCAAGGCTCCAAGTAGGCATTCTGGCTGACAGCCAACAGCCAGTATTAACCTCAAGACATGAGGAAACTTCAAGGTAACTCCTGCCTCATCCAATAACTAAATGCGTTACATGACAATGCTTAAGTGAAAACCGCCTAGCTGGGCCTACTCTGGTCCCCCAACTGTGAAAGCTGATGATTGTTATTGCTTTAAGTCATCAAGTTTTAGTTTGGTTTGTGATACAACAATAGATAACTGGAATATCCAGTAGATCTTATTGATTTCTAAGCCTGCACCTTTGCTTAAGTCATTTTACACAGAGAGTTCTCTTTTTCTCCCCTCATCTTCACTTATCCAAAGCTACATGTTGTTCAAAAAACAACTGAAACACCATTTCCTTTATGAAGCTTTTCCTAATCATGGCATTTGTGACCTATTCTTTCCTTGTACTCTGGACACTGTATATGTTCTTCATGATTAACAGGTCATTCCGGAGAACCCCCTCCCTGTTCTTAATAAAATAAAATGTTTTATTTTATTAAAATATTTAAATATAGTTTTTTAAAAAGTACATGCTTTTGTCAAAATTACAAAAAATTCAGAACATGTCTCTCTTCTGTCTTGTTCTAGCTCACCACGTTTTATCCCTACCTCCTCTCCAAAGGTAACTGTTGCTAACAGATTGGTATATATTCCTCACAACCTCATCTATACAAACATGCACACATGTGCTTGTGCACACACAATTTACATCACATACACACAACTGACATGAACAGGATTCCATCATAATCCTGTTTTGTAAACTACTGTTTTTAGTTGATGGCATATTTTAGTTATGCATGGCCCATGTCATTAAATGCAGGTTGCTCATACTTTTTTTTTTTTGAGATGGCGTCTTGCTCTGTCTCCAGGCTGGAGCACAGTGGCGCAGTCTTGGCTCACTGCAACCTCCACCTCCCAATCCAAGCAATTCTTTCGCCTTAGCCTCCTGAGTAGCTGGGACTACAGGCGCATGCCAAATGCCCAGCTAATTTTTGTATTTTTAGTAGAGATGGGGTTTGACCATGTTGGCTAGGATAGTCTTGATCTCTTGACCTCATGTTCTGCCCGCCTTGGCCTCCCAAAATGCTCATACTTTTTAACAGTTGTATAGTGCTTCCTATTTTTTAAGCAATTACTTAGCCAATCTTCTGTTTATGGAAATTTAGATTTTCCTCAATTTTTCCATGTTAAAAACAAGACTGTATTGCTGTTGGATATTCTAAGGGGAAGAATTGCTGGCTTAAAAGAATACACCTTTTACATTTTGATACAAATTCATAAATTTCTCCCCAGAAAGAGGGTAACTATTTATATCACCGTTAATCGTGTATAGAGTACTATGACCTTCTCTCACACTGGTTATTATTAAGCTTTTAAATCTTTGCCAATTTGCTAGGTGAGGAATGATGTCTCCTAATTTTTAAGTTTACAGTTTTATTATTAGTGAGGTGGAGCAACATTTCACATTTTATTAGTTCTTATATTTCTTTCACTGTGGATTTTGTCTGTTATGTCCTTTACTCATTTTTCTCTGGAGTGGGTTTTGTTTTGTTTTAAATAGAAGCTTCTTGTGTATTATGTAAACCTTTATATAGACGTTACAAGTATTACTTATCTTTTCGTCATTTGTATTTATTTTGTAGTACCTTTTGCATGTAGGAGTTTTAAAAATGTTTATATGGTTAATCCTATCTGTCTTTTACTAAGGTATTAGGCTAGTGTTATCCAAAGAAAAGCCTTCTATACTTCCAATATTAGAAAAATAAACTTTTTTTTTTTTTTTTTTGAGACAAAGTTTGGCTGTATCATCCAGGCTGGACTGCAGTGGTGCCATCTTGGCTCACTACAACCTCTACCTCCCAGGCTCAAGCCATCTTCCCATCTCAGCCTCCTGAGTTGCTGGGACTACAGACATACACCATGATGCCTGGCTAATTTTTGTATATTTTGTAGAGACAAGGTTTTGCCATGTTGCCTAGGATGGTCTCGAACTTGTGAGCTCAAGCGATCTGCCTGCCTCAGCCTCTCAAAGTGCTGGGATTACGGGTATCGGCCACTGTGCCCAGTCAGAAAAACAAACCTGTTTTACACCAGAAATTATACAGTAAAAAAAAAAAGGATTTTTAAAAGTAGTAATCTGATATTTAAAATAAGCTTTCCTTTGAGACACTCTAGGCATTTATAAATCTAAATTCCTAAGGATTCATTGACAAAATTCATTTATTCACTGAATAAATATTTATGAAACATTCCTGGATACCAAAAACTGTTTTCTAGGCATTTGGTACACAGTGGGAACTTGTCTAGTGGAGGTAAGAAAGGGTTAACAGGAAAAAGAAAAATGTAGCAGCGTTTTTTAAATTAAAAAAAAAAAAATCAATCTTTGTGGACCTCCTTTAAGCTTATATAGCATGTGGACTTTTCCCTTTCATTAAATTTAAACTATGCTCTGTTCTTGGTTTAAATATCTTTCCACACCTTAACAATGATCTAAAGGCAAGGAATGTACTTTGTCTTTGAATCCCAGGGACTTAGGTAGGTATTTGGTTCATTATAATGGCTCAAGAAATGTCGTTAAATAAATAGATTTCCCTACTTTACAAATGTCTTTTTTCCTTCTCAAATTAATACTCATAACCCTGCTTCTATTTCCTCCTCTTCCTCATCCCACTATCCCAAAACAAAAAACCAACACTAATTTTATGTTGGAAACAGCCCACATCCCTGAGGACTGATGCTTGAGCACAGGCTACTTAATCAAAATCAAACATGCTTAGCTCATAGAAAGCAGTCAATACAAAAATTATTAAATGAATTGAATGATTACAATTTTTTTTAAAAAGTCATTTGGAAAAATAGTAGGGAGAAGCTACACCCCTCTAAACACAAGTTCTAGAAAGCATTTAAAGAGAATTCATACATTGTTTGATCTTGCAACAAAAATCCAAGTGAAACCACAAATAAAAGCCAGAGGTATTAATTAACACTGGAGGAACATCAACTTACATGTGTGAGCAGAAACAAAGTTGCAGAGCTAAGGACTTAAGACTTGCCAGTCTTGCTAATACAATGTTGTCTTCTTCTATTGTATGCCTGAGTTCTTTTCAGGTAAAGTGGATTTCTAACTTCTGGTTTAACTGGGAGGCTGAGATACATTTCTAACTTCTCAAATAGAGACCTGCTCTTGCCTCTCTGGCAATGAATGAACAGTTACATTGGTTACAATTAGTTTTTGCTTTTGGAGCATCTCCCAGGGGTGATATGCGAATGCTCAGGAGGAAGAGGTTGTGAGGCAAATCTGGAAGCTAGGGCTCTGCTGAAGCAAATATGCTCTTGTGGGATGTGGCTGTGAGCACAGTATGTGCTAAAATGTAAATAACACAGCCAAAGCACCAAATGCCATAGTTTTTAAATTAAGAGGACTATTCTGGGCAGTTATAGACATATACATATAGAGATGCATTTATATTTCTGTTACCCGAAAACCTGAAATCATGTGAACAATGAGTCGAGCTTTATTAAAATCATTGGAAAGACCATTAATTCAATGTTTTCCCTCAGTGAGTGGCCAGCACCAAGCCCTCCATCTGAAGCTCGAACCCTTGGAATTCATACGGCCAATTATGCAATACTAGACCATTGGGAAGCATTTCTGGCTGGCTCAGCTGGTGATCCGATTTTACTCTGCAGCATCAAGATTGATAGACCTTATAATTTTATCCTGGTTAGTGCAGATGCTGTTTGTACGTAAGTTTTATAAAAACCTCCTCTTTTTCCCAAAAGGAAAAGAATAACCTAAGCCCCTTCGAAGGGGCTTGCCCTGACAACATCTCATGATGGTGAGATGAGTAACCTGATCACTGGCTTAAGAAAAAAAAATCCCTTTTGTGATTTCTGAGTTTGCTGTGTTTTAATTTCATTGAATGCCGTGTGTACTTGTTTATGAGAAAGAGCGAAAAGGAATAGTAATTTGCCCCTCTCTCCTTTTACAAGGCTTTTTTTTTTAGCCTGAGGGGGATGGGAAAGAGACTCATTCTTAGAAGGTACAGGATATCAATGCAAGAGCTGTTAGTTTCCCTGAGGCTAATGAAGAGGTATAATTTTGAAACATCACATTCATATGCATATATGGTGCATACATACATAATTAGTGTGTTTACAAAGCACCTTGCAGAATCTTAGAATTCTTAGTTCTATTAACCTTAAAGGGGAAACCAGAATTCAGATCAGTCAAGCACAATGGACTGTGGTTGCTTTCAATTATATTCACATTATCTATGTCAGGAAAGAGATCTCCAAAAAAGTAAAATATATTTTATGAAGCACTGCCACAGTCTGTTACACATTTATCTGCTTCTACAGTTCCAACTACAGAATAAGCACTAGCTACTCTATGGAACAACAGCACTAGCCAAAAAGATTTTTCTAATCTGAGAGAAATGCTCCCATATTGACTCTGCTAAGAGAAACAACTCCCCTTTCCTTGACTATAAAGGAGGAAGACAGATGGCTTCTTGTTTAGGACTGTAATTTTACTTTCAGCCTCCTCCCTAAGTTAAAAACAAGATGTACTTTTCTGGCTTTGAGGGAAAAACCTCAAGGGAATGTTTTTTATTCCTGGCTGCACTGAATAATTCAACAAACATTTGAAAGAGCTGAGGGAGATACAAAAGAGAAAATACTTTTCCTTGTTCTCAGGGAGTTTACAATCTAATTCTGGAGTTTATAACCAGAATTGGGACTAGAACCATTAGAGTTTTATGTCTTCACTTGTATTTATTGGTCTAATGGTTGCCAGAAACATGTAGGATTCGCCAGCTCCGTGGTATGGTGGACCCTCTGATCAAATTGAAAGGAAACTAGGAAGAATGCAAAATTCAGGATCTCAGACAGCTGAGTACTTGCTGACCTAGCAGCACATTTTTATGTTAATTTAATCTTGACCACAAGACTTTACAGTCATACCTGCTACCAGCATTTCACAGCAGAGGACAATGAGATTTGGAGAAGTAACGCGTCCACAGTCACAAACTCAGGAAATGGCACAGGAAAACACCAATTAGGAATTCTTCTCTGGCCCTTTCTGTTGCTGTCCCCTTACAGGCTCCCATTCCAACTTTCCTTTGCTTAAATTCCCTTTCAAAGTATGTAAAGTCAACTTAATTCGGTGTTCTTTTCTTCCCTTTAAAGTACTCTTTAAAACTTGATGTCGCATATTTGGTGAATCAGTCCTTTTGGAAGTCTCACTCCCTGGCATCTTTGCAAATCAACTTACTTCCTTTTCTGAGTCTGTCTTTTGAGACATTCTTTGACAAGATGAAATGAGATGTGAAGGTTATAACATTGCCTGACAATGTGGTTCTCTTAACATTAATCATTATCGTTAGTTTTATTTCTTTCACTTTTTTTTTTTTTTTTTTTTTTGAGACAGGGTCTCGCTCTGTCGCTCAGGCTGGAGAGAAATGGCGCAATCTCGGCTCACTGCAACCTCCACCTTCTGGGTTCAAGTGCTTCTCCTGCCTTAGCCTCCCGAGTAGCTGGGATTACAGGCGCCCGCCACCACGCTTGGCTAATTTTTGTATTTTTAGTAGAGTCAGGGTTTCGCCATGTTGGCCAGGCTAGTCTTAAACTCTTACCTCAAGTGATCCACCTGCCTCGGCCTCCCAAAGTACTAGGATTACAGGCGTGAGCCACCGCGCCCGGCCATTTCTTTCATTTTTTAACTGTTTTCACCTCACACTGTATTTCCTAACGACTCTTTTGGAGTCGCAAATTTCTTGAAGATACTGACCATGTCTACTCTAACTTGTTACTACTTCCTTGAGTCTATTGGTTTAGCAGCAGGAACTTGGTAAGTCTCTTTCGTTCGTGTCTTTATTCCCAGTACCAGTTACTGGAACTTAGCATGTCTTAAGTAAGTATTTGTAATATGAATAAATTAATGTCCGCTTCTTGTTTTTTGTGGACTATCCCGTATAAGAAAGTTAAGCTTAGATCCAATACGGCTTTGATTGGTGAGCCTGGAAAACTTTTTGCCTTTTTCTTATTTCTGGCTCTTTATTACCATTTCAACCTTGGGGACGTTTCATTAGGTTCTTGGTCCCTTTCAAGGCTCAGTTTCCACATCAGCAAAATGGGGACAGTAGCAACAGATGCTTGTTTCTTCCCGTCTTCTATCACCAATTCCTTCCCCACGAAAGGTTTCTTGTGTACGCTTTCCTCTGGAGAGAGGAAAAAAAAAAAAAAATAGCGACGGACCGGTAAGAGGCCATCAGGATCCTCAGTTGCGCGCCCAGCGGGAAGGGTCTGAAGTCCCGCCTGCCTCCGGAGGCTGGAAGCAACCAGGCCCCTTCTCGGCAGCGAGTCGGCCCCGGTCTTCGGCTGCCTCAGTCAGCGCTGCCCGCTCGCCTCGAGGCAGAAAGCTGCCTCGGTGCCACCGCTAAATGAGCCCGGCGCCGCGCAGCCTCTGACACGCGCGGAAGGGCCCGGCCTCGTTCTGGCTGCCGCCGCCCTGCCGCCCGCGCGGCGCTGCACTGGGGGCGGGGAGTCTGATGGGAGACGCGCGCGGCGCTGAGGAGGCGGCGGCCCGGGAGAGGGAGCGGGAGAGGGACTGGGCGCGGGAGGCGGGAGGCGGGGGACAGAGGGAGGCGCCGCCGCCGCCGCCGCCCGCCCCTTTCCGCTGGGGAGCAGCTGCAGCAGCAGGAGCAGAGCAGGAGCCGCGCAGCCGCCGCCGCTGCCGCCGGGGGATGTGGCGGGCGCCTGCCCCGAGCCGCGCCGTCCCTTGAGTACCAGCCGCTGCCACCGCCGCCGCCGCTGCCGCCGAGCCGTGCAGGGCCAGGCCGCGCCCTCCCCGGGCGCCCGCCGGCTCGCATGCCGAGGGGCTCCGGGGCGTAGCTGCGCGCCCGGCGCCGCCTCCGGGCTCCTTCGGCCCCGCCATGGGCTGCTGCAGCTCCGCCTCCTCCGCCGCGCAGGTGAGGGGCTCCCGCCTCCCGGCCGCCCGCCCGGATGCCTCCCTTGCTCCGCGTCGCGCAGCGGGCGCCCGCCGCCCGTTGCCTCTCGCTGTCCCCAGCCTCCCCTGAGCGCACCGTGCGGTCCAAAGATCCCCACTCCGCCTCTCCCTTCCCCGGGTCCTGCTGATGCCTGCGCGCTCGCTCCGCGGCTGCCGACTCGCAGGCGCCTCTGCGCGGCCCCCAGTGCGCCCTCAGCGGCCCCTTCCCCACTCGACCCCCTCCTCCCAGTCACACCTGAGCGGCCCGTCCCGCCCGCCGGCAGGTAGAGGCTGCACTGGCGCCTCCTCTGCCCCAGGTGGCATCCCCTTCCCTGGTCTTCCGGGCCTGGCTCCTCTCTTCCACCTCCGTGGAGTCTCCCCGCCATCCGCCGCCTGTTTTCTGTGCTCCTCGCCGCTGTACCCCCAGCAAGGGCTCTTCACCTCTCCCACCGAATTCCAGTTTCTGCTTCATTAGATATTCGGTGTCTTTTCTCTTGCCCGCCGTCCCCCGGTTGGGTTCAGGTGTTTGAGCGGGTCCCGAAGCCCTTCCACGGCCCGCTCTGCAGACCTCGCTTGCTCGCTCGGACCCCATCCCCCCTTGGTGCCGTGACCCGGGCCCCGCGGCCTCCCCGCACTCGGAGGCCCCTGCGGGAGCGCCGGCTCTGGGCTGGGAAGGAGATTGGGCACCTGGTGGGTGACGGGAGCGTTACGGAAACTCCCTCTTTGTTGCCAGTGTAACAGGAGGAAGAGGTTCCGAATTTAGTTTTTCTGTGGGCACTGGCTGAATGTTGTCGCTGAGGGCTGAGATGCAGAGATTTCTCCCAGCTTCTACCCTGCCCCCATCCAAATTTCGCTAACCTCCTTCTCTCGGATCCGAGCCCTTAACCTGGGTGGAAATGTTTAGACAACTGTATGAGGATCAAATGTAATAGAACTTGACTGCTGGCCACTAATAACTGAGAGGACCTGTTTGTAAATTACCTAATTTAGTGGATTAGTGAGTGTATTTACAAATACGATAAAAAGCAGTCAGGAATACTGCATCAAACAGTCTTGTGGTGGTGTATGAAAAATAGGCTCTGACAACGCCTGGGATGTAATCTCACAGTTTCATTAGCGTAGAATTTAACTGTGTCTATGATTTGTTTGTTTTAGGGGTAGAAAAGGGCTCTTGTTTTTAGAAATAAAAGGATGGTTGGTTCTTGGTGAAGAAAAATTGCTAGTTTGGGGGAAAAAAATTCCTGTAGCGATCTAGCATCTGTGATAATGCCAGAAGTGTTTTTGCTGCTGCTAAATGACTATATATAACTCAGTTTTAAATAACCTGCATACTTGTTCTGAAAATCTGAGATCTGCTAGAGAGAAAATGACTAGAATTGCAGATGAATGGGGGACATTTATGTTTTATTAGGTATCCATTCTATCATCCTATTCCTCCAGTCCTTTTTTCCCCCAATGTTTGCTTACCCATTTGCTTTTTTTTTTTTCTACTAGTATTATAGTCAGGCTTATTGGTGTAGTTAAACGTTATTATTCAGTTATAATAGCAAAGGAAAACTATATGTAGAGGTGTTAGGAAGGAGACACTTGGTATATCAGAGTTTTCATATTAACATATAAAGGTGTAGAATTACAAGTAACTTTCAACTGATTAGGAATTGAGGGGGTTCTCGTTGGTTGCTGTTCATCTAATATTTATTTAAATATAATTTTCACCAAAAAGGTGTTTTTCAGATTGCCTTTCTTTTTAGAATTCAATTGATTTACATTCTGTTTCAGTGGTGAAATGCCTTTAAGACAGAAAAGTATTGATAGTTTATGGATGGCTTGTTCAGTGCATGAAGAATTAAATTTGGAAGGGATGGGTGCTGCACTTGAACTCTGCTTTAAAACAGGTAGTGGGTCTTGCATATGTCTAGCTCCACGTCATACTTTTTAGAATGCTATCGTATATGTTTTCTTTTACCTCCTCTCAGTGTAGAACATACCATGTTCTACAGATACGATGCATTTCATGCACCCAATGGGTGCATTTTTTTCCTGTGGATTCCTATAACCAATCAACAGCTGTCACATGCCTTTAAGTTCAGCTTTAGGGACTTGTAGTGTTCAGTGGAGCATTGAGGAGCAGGTTTTGTGCCAAAGAGCTGTTTTTGTTTTTTTTTTCTTATTTGAGATTTTTGGCATCCTTCTTCATTTGTGAAATGTTAATAATCTGCTGACATTTTAACTCTCCTTTCAGGAGCATCACCAGTTTTAGAACACTGTTATTCCTATATGTGTTTTGAAGCTAAATAGGGTTGCAATTCCACATCTTCTCCAGCATCTCTTAGGCGTCTCAAATGTTCAAATATATTTTCTTTTTCTTCTTCTTTTTTTTTTTTTTTAAGATGGAGTTGTGCTTTTGTTGCCCAGGCTAGAGTGCAATGGCGTGATCTCGGCTCACTGCAACCTCTGTCTCACGGGTTCAAGCAATTCTCCTGCCTCACTCAGCCTCCCAAGTAGCTGGGATTATAGGCATGCACCACCTCACCTGGCTAATTTTGTATTTTTAGTAGAGAAAGGGTTTCGCCATGTTGGTCAGGCTGGTTTCGAACTCCTGACCTCAGGTGATCCACCTGCATCAGCCTTCCAAAGTGCTGTTATTACGGACATGAGCCACTGCACCTGGCCAGGGGTCTCAAATGTATTTTCACATAGAATATGTTTGTTTCATCCCTTCTACTGGATTGTGAGCTTCTTGAGTATAGGAACTGTTTTTGTTTTCCTAATCTGTGTATTCACTGCAGTGCCTCACTGTACCTTGTATGTAATAGTTGCTCAGCAGTAGTCACCGGAGGGAATACATACACACATATTTGAACCTCTGGCTGGCAAGTGGCATCAAATGTGAATGAAGACCTGACCCTTCTTCTGTTGGAATTCCATGGGCTGGTTGACTAATTCTGCCAAGGCATCCTCTTCTGAACTCAAACCTGTATTGTTTAAGTTAAAATTTACCTGCCTTTCCTATATTCCTTCTTATTCTTTTCGTGGTACCATCAGCTTGCAGAATTGTGCAAAGTTTTCCTTTGCTCCTGATGACTTGCTTAATGTGTGTGTTTGGAGCAGTGGCTATAATATCTTAAAAGAGCTTGTCTGCAAACTCTAATGATAACCTACACAACACATCAAAACAGTGTGCTTTGAGGTAATCTTCAGTTCAGCTTAGCTTTTCTCAGCAGTATCTTTAGCAACTTTAAAGCTCTGGCAGGTTTTATCAATGTAAATAAAGTGAATTTTCTTTTTGTGGCAGGTATTCACTTTTGAAATATAATTTATTTTCCTTTATAGTCTCTTGCTGTGTTGTAGATTCTCATAAAAGAGTTTGTGGTCTTCCAAACTTTCATCTCTTGTAATCTGTCCTGGTATTATTTTCATTTTCTTGGCAGTGTCTGGGTATCATAATTTTCCATCCAAATAATTATACTGTTTTAGGATTTAGATCAAAGAAAAGTGTCACATTCTGTACTAGTATTTCATCGCTAGATGAGCAAATTATTGGCAAAATAATTTGTTCTGTATTAGCTATGTACATCTAATAATCTTAAAAGTGTGTAGTGAGTCAGGGCTCTTAAAGAACTTTTAAAATTATTTTTAAAAAATTAGTAGCCATTACAAGTTATTTACTAATATTGGTAATTGCTCAGTACAGACCAACACATGATAGTCTTTGCCTAAAAGCCTTTTGAGGTGAACGTAAAAGTAAGATAGTCTTGAGTTTCTTTTTACAGTACTAATCCTCCCTAAGACTCTTACAATTTGTTCCCATCTCCCTATAATTCGTTTGTTCTGTTATAACCTGACATAATTTCTATCCTTGTAATGTTAAACTTCAAAGTTCACTTGTAAATCTTCAGATTTATTAAATGCTCTTTCCCATTGACAAACCAGTTTGAATGAATCTTTTGAAAGATTACTTAGCAAATTGCCATTAGTCTTTGTCCTTAATGGCTAGATCATTATTTCTCACAGCAGTGCTTTGGAGGCAAGGAGATTTTGCAAGTTCTGTGAAGTTCTATGTCCTTCAGTTCTAACCTTAGAAATTGTGAGAGGGATGGAGGAGAATCTTTCGAGTTGAACAAACTGCCTCTTGTCTGTCTAGCTTTAGGAGGCTTTTGTCCACTGTCTCATCCCATGGTCTTCAAATTGAAGGCTGTATAGTAACTGTCTTTTTCTAGCTCTCATATTCTGTTTTGGGAGTAATAAAAACGATCCAAAGTGGTTTACAAATGCTGGTTAATATTTGCATATGCTAACTGTGCTTTAACAGAATTTTAATAATACTGTCATCTATAGCAGCTTTGTGGAGTTTGAAGTCAGATGGTAAAAATTAAATTTGAAGAGTGTAGTGGGAATTACCAGCAGAGATTAAGTTGCTCAATTAAATTATGACCTGCAAAGTAAACTTGCTCTAACCGGAACAGAAGTCACAACATGAAGCCTTTTTTTTCTTTCATCTTCTGAATACTGTGCTATTAGCATAGAGGATCCACTCCTCAAAATATGTATATCAAAATTAGTGTCCAAATTGGAAAATAATGTAGAAATGGTATTTCATTTTATTTTATTTTTTAAGATGGAGTTTCACTCTCAGTGCCCAGGCTGGAGTTCAGTGGCATAATTTTGGCTCACTGCAACCTCCACCTCCTGGGTTCAAGTGATTCTCCTGCCTCAGCCTCCCAAGTAGTTGGGATTACAGGTGCTCACCACCACACCCGGCTAATTTTTTTTTTTTTTTTTTTTTGCATTTTTAATAGAGACAGGTTTTTACCATGTTGGTCAGGCTCATCTCGAACTCCTGACCTCAGGTGATCCACCTGCTTCGGCTCCCAACTGGGATTACAGGCATGAGCCATCATGATGGGCCAAGAAATGGTAATATTTTTTTGTATAGCTGTTTTCCACAACCATTTTCATGTTTTAATTCTGATAGTAACTCTGAAGTTAATTTTGCTTCCATGTTACAGCTAAAGAAATTGAGACTTGGGATTAGGAAACTTGGCTGAAGACACAGAGATACTAGGTGATAGATTTAAACTTAATCACAGATCTTCTGAATCTGAATCCTGTGCTTCTCTCTCTTCACATGTATAATTCCCAAATCTTTTTTTTTTTGAAATGGAGTCTCACTCTGTTGCCCAGGCTGGAGTGCAATGGCATAATCTCAGCTCACTGCCACCTCTGCCTACTGAGCTCAAGTGATTCTCCTGCCTCAGCCTCCCAAGTAACTAGGATTATAGGCATGTGCCACCACGCCTGGCTATTTCTTTTCTTTTTTTTTTTCTTTCTTTCTTTCTTTTTTTTTTTTTTTTTTGTATTTTTAGTAGAGATGGAGTTTCACCATGTTGGCCAGGCTGGTCTCAAACTCCTGGCCTTAAGTGATCTGCCCTCCTTGGCCTCCTAAAGTGCTGGGATTACAGACATGAGCCACTGCCCAGCCAATTCCCAAATCTTAAATTGCAGCTTACTTCTTTTTTCTTTTTTTTCTGAAACAGGGTCTCGATCTGTCACCCAGGCTAGAGTGCAATGACGTGATCGTAGCTCACTGCAGCTTCAATCTCCCAGGCTCAAGTGATCCTCCCACCTCTGCCTCCTGAGTAGCTGGGACTATAGGCATGAGCCTACACCTGACTATTTTTTTTTAATGTTTTAAATTTTTTATAGAGACAGGATCCCACTATGTTGCCTAGGCTGGTCTCAAACTCCTGGGCTCAAACAATCCTCTCACCTTGGCCTCCCAAAGTGCTAGGATTATAGGTGTGAGCGACTGCACTTGGTCTACTTTTTTATCTTTAAAAAAGGTTTACTTAATAAAATTTTGAATTAAAGAATTTCCAAGTTAAATTTCATGCCACCATTTTGAACTTCCTGCAGTTGCCTTCTGGAGAGTAGCATGGTACAGCAAAGCTAGTCCACTTAGAATGCTTCCAGGTTTAACAAATACTATACCATCAAATACTATTTGATGCGGTAACAGTGCAATCATTTAAAAATGTTGCAGGCCTGGGAAAATTATTTGTAAAAATATATTCTACTCCCAGTAATTGGTTAAAATTTTTTCTATGCTCCCCTTTCCCCTACTCAGACTGCAAAGAAAGAATGAAATATTTCAATTTGATAATTTTGCCTCAGATTTTTGGGACTATAGAGGATATAAGAGATAAACCTACTATTTTCTGTTGATCTAAATTAGAATTTAGGAATATGAAGTAGTCTGAGGTCAGAGAGATACATTATGAGGTAGCTGGGATTAGAAACCTGCTTAGTCCGTTAATCTCTTGTCCTTTCTGTAGTACAGTACTATTAATTCTTAATGTCTTAGGCTTTCTCCTCCTTTCAGCCTTAGCTGCACGTTAGAATCACTTGGAGAAGTTTACAAAACACTGATGTCTGGGTCCTATTCCCAGAGATTCTTGTGTATTAGTTCAGGACTGCTGTCTGGGCATCAAAAAAATATTTTTTCTTTTATAACTGCTTCTTGCAGAGCAGGGCTAACTCATAGCAGTGCACCCAGAGTAGCCAGCATCAAAATTTTTAAAAGTTCCCCTGGTAACCCTCATGTGTCACCAAGGTTGAAAGTCACTGTTGCTTATCCTTTCTGTAGTATGAAACCATCCCTTGTATGGTTTCAGTTACAATCTGTATGCTAACAGTTCCCAAACTAAATTACTGTTCTGGTCTCTGATCCTTATATGCACCTGATTAATTAGCATTTACACTGGAATATTATACAGGCAACTCAAACTCAGCATGTTTAAATCTGACCTCAAAATTGTACCCCTCACCCCCAGCTTTTTCAGTACTTTACCTCTGGTTCACTGAATGATACCAGTGTCCTGGTTGTGGAAACTGGAGACTTGAGTCCTTTAGAGAACCTGTCTTTCACTCTTCTATATCTAGTCACCACATCTTGCCTCTTTGACCTTCTCAACGTCACTGCCAGCACTGTAGTTCAAGCCTCTATCATCTCCAGCCCAGTTCCTTGGTTACAGATCTCTTCGTAACCATTCATGCTCCCTTCTGATATTTCTTCATATTACAATCTTCGTGATCTTTGAAAAATCCGAAGCCAATTTTGTTTCTCTCTGACTTAAAACCCTTTAATGGTTTCCCATTGCTCTTAGGACAAAGACCAGAACCCCTAACCCTGGACAAGAAGACCCTGTGTGGCTGTTCTCCATCTGTCTATAGGTTCATCTTGTGCTATGCTTATCTTTGCTCATTGCACTCCAGCCTCACGGATTCTTCAGTTGGTCGTATTCCTTTTTCTGTGAGGGCTTTTGCATATGTGGTTCACTTGTCTAGAATTCTCTTTGCTTTTCTCCCTGGCTTTTGGCTGGTTGCTTTAGGTTTCAGCCTTAAAGTTACTTCCTTGGAAAAGCCTTTTCTGATCCCTTCAAACTAGGCCATGTCTCCTCATTAAACTCTCATGGTCTTATGTGTTTTCCCTGTGAGCACTTAAAGCAGTAAATACATAATTTTACAGTTAATATTAATGTCTAGACTAGGAGTTGGCAAACTACAGCCCATGAACCAAATCTGACCTGCTACCTGTTTTTGTATGGCTTGCAAGCTAAGAATGGTACTTACATTTTTAAGTGGTTGAAACAAATCAAAAGAATATTATTTCATGAGAAATTTATTTCATAAATTATGAAATTTTAATTTCAGTGTTCACAAGGTTTTATTGGGACACAGTCATACTAATTCATTTACTTGCCTGTAGCTGCTTTCATGGCAGAGTTGAGTGGTTGTGACAAAGGCCTTATGACCTGCAAGCATAAATATTTACTCAGTGGCCCTTTACAGAAAATGTTTGCTGACCCTTGCTCTAGGCTGAGTTGATGAAGAGAGGGGTCATGTTTGCTTTGTTTATTGCTATCTTGGTGCTTAGCTGGTACTATACATGCTAGGTACTCATGAAATACTTGGATGAATTAACAAATATTCTCTTTCCCTCCATGGATAGAAGTGATTGAACTCCTACCTTAGAACTCTGGGGTTTAAAAATTCAATATAAAATTTAAAAAAAGATTCTTCTTTAGAAGATTCTTAACAGAATTTTCAACAGCTCTCTGAAGCAGCTTGTCTGTTGAAGGTATACATGTCATATACAAAGCAAGTATAAAGGTATAAGTTACTGGATCAAGGTGGATGAGAAAAGGCTAGTGCACTCCAGTAATGTGCCAGTCAGATTTACAGTGCTGATGTTTTTATAGCAGGCACAAATGGATGAGACTTTATGGCAAGCATTGTAAAGAAAACGTGTTTGAGCTGGTGAAAAATTTAAGTCATTAAAGAGTTGGACATTGTTATCTCTGCTATGGGAATTCACTCTGTGAAAATGGTTAAAGTTTTTGACACAGTGATATTTTTTCCTTTTTGGTACTGTTTGTTTTCTCATTTATTTGGAATATAGTATAGCATAATGTTCCAATTTTGAATTTATGCATTGTATCAAATTTAGTAATCTTTTTGGGAATTTAAAAAACGGATTTACATTTTTCAGTATGTTTTATTATACTCGATAAAGGGGTGCCAGTTTTTTCCCTCTGGGGGACTCTTTTGTAATTGTATAATATGATAATGTTGCATAATAGGGTTCATGTAACAAACATTTGGTTGATAGAAACCACTGGAATTTATTTTTTTGTGTGTGTGAAAATATTAATTATTCCTTTTAGTTGCTCTCTACAATATCCCACAACCAGATATTTAGACTTTTATTTAGTAGGGAAACCCTTAAAAGCAATTTTTATTCTAATTTTTAAAGTTGCCAGAAGTGCTGAAAATTCTTAAACAGAAGTGTTTGACTTCTGGATATGTTTATATTATGTAAAGTAAAAAAAACAGCAAGAAGATAGAAAAATTAAAAACAGATGATTGCCTCAAGATATTTAAGTAGCAGGGAAGGTATTAAAGTTTGTGGGGTTTTTTGTAGATTTGTGGTAATATAATGATGATTATGATCTCAGAACCTTTTTCATTATGAACTACTTATGAAGTTACAGCTATAAGAAATTAAAAAGGCCGGGTTTGGTGACTCACACATATAATCCCAACACTTTGAGAGGCTGAGGCAGGAGGATTACTTGAAGCCAGGAGTTCTAACCCATCTCCACAAAAAATAAAAAAAGAATTAGCCAGGTGTGGTGGTGTGTGCTTTTGGTCTCAGCTACTTGGGAGGCTGAGGTGGGAGGAAGCTCTCCTGAGCCAGGGAGGTTGAGGCTGCAGTGAGCTATGATTGTGCCTGCACTCCAGCCTGGGTGGCAGAGCAAGACCCTGTCTTAAACAAAAAACAAAAACTTAAATCCAAATAGCTAAAACATTCAGGAAAATTGGTTATCTCCTATAAGTCAAGGGGTAGGATAGCTTCCAGTTTGGTTAGCTCAGTGGCTTGATGATATCAGCAAGGACCTAAGTTTTCTCCTTGTTTTTTTTTGTTTTCTGTTTTTTTTTTTTTGGTCATTTTAAGGAAGGTAGCTTTTTCTTAATTAGCTCCCCTGGAGATCCCACGATGGCTGTGGGTCTTCTTACCGTCTTTTGCTGAGCTGACAATCTCCAGTGGTTTTCCTGTCATGGGAATTATAGAGAGGGCTGCACACTCATGCCTAAACAAGCTTTAGCAAGAAGAAGGCAAAGGACTCTGCAATTGGTTTAGACTAACCAGGACTTCCCTCTGAGTCAAGTGAGGGGCAGAGCAACACCGGAACAAAAGGAAGACTTTGCCAGCAAGGTAGTGGCAGGGAGCAGGAGCAGACATGGTGGCTGGGTAGGTAGCCAATTCTTTCTGCTGTGGCTTTGCCATTTTCTTCTGTCTTTAAATCAGACTTCCGTAGTATTTCCTAACATTTTACTTATAGCTCCATTATGAGCTTCACAGTTCGTAGTTGAAAGTCACACAGTTTTCTTCTTGTCCTAGTGATGCTGCTCTAGCCTTGTCCTAGTGATGCTGCTCTAGCCGTCGCTGAAACCCCTGTCTTTCTCCTTTGCTCACCCCCACTGCAACTTTCCCATTCTGAGCTAAGGACAGTTTCAGATAACAAGAGCCTTTGAGGTTGGAATAATGGTTAAGTAGTGAGTTAGTATTCCTGTAAGCCATAGTCCCTCCAGAGCACCTTGGGGGTTAGTATATCCTCTTCTCTCTCTAGCTCACAATCTCCTTTTCTACCTCTTTTGAAGTCTCACTTCTGTATGTGTTTATCTCTGTTTCAAAACTGAGTATCAAAAAATTGATAGTTTTCATTTTCCTTATTTTTCTCTCTATCTCCAGCTAATACACTTAAGGAGCTATAATACTGAGTAGAATATACCTCAGAGGGAAAAAGGGAGTGCCTCTGTTTTCTTTCTTTTTTTAACCCGTTTAATTACAGTTTCTTTTTTTTTTTAAAGTAAACAAGAATTAAACTGAAAAGTCCCATTATTTAGAATAAAGAGTTCTCACAGTATATAAAATGCATCCTTGCAATAAATAATTTACAGAAGGAAACTATTGTGTAAATATGTTTAATCTTGTTTTTTTTTTTTTTTTTTTTGAGTCGGAGTTTCGGTCTTGTTACTCAGGCTGGAGTGCAATGGCGTGATCTGGGCTCACCGTAACCTCTGCCTCCTGGGTTCAGACAATTCTCCTGCCTCAGCCTCCTGAGTAGCTGGGATTACAGGCACGCGCCACCGTGCCCAGCTAATTTTTTTTGTATTTTTAGTAGAGACGGGGTTTCACCATGTTGACCAGGATGGTCTCGTTCTCTTGACCTTGTGATCCACCCGCCTCAGCCTCCCAAAGTGCTGGGATTATAGGCGTGAGCCACGGCGCCCGGCCTCTAATCTTGTTAATCAAATTAAAGCATAGAGGCATCCTTTCACATCTATAACTTTTGTAATAGTTAACAAAATCGTATTAATTGCCCAAGTGGTTTTGACTCAAATATACTTTATTGGTTTGCTGAATAAATTGGAATGACCCTCTTGAGATACATTAAAAGCCATAAAAAAGTTGACACCCTTTATTTGTTAATTCAAAAGTAGAGTAATGCTATATGTAAGAATCTTTCTATTGTAGCACTATTTATAATAGCAAAAAGAGTTTAATTTAAAACATTATATATTTGCTGTAAAACTTTTCTTCCCTTTTCTTAATAAAATTCATTTGAATTTAGTCTATTATACTTCCTCATCCCCAACTAAATGATCCTCCCTTAGTCATTGAGTGGCCTTTTGCCTTCCTCAGAAGTCCTTTCACTATTCTCTAAAGGGCTATTAGAATCCAGAGCATTGAACACCATTGCGTACTGGCAGCAGGGTGGGCTCTATATCCAGACTATAGGGTTTTGAATCCCACCTTGTCACCAGCTGGGTTATTTGGGCTACAATTTATTTTTTTTTTGAGGCAGAGTTTTACTCTGTCGCCCAGGCTGGAGTGCAGTGGCATGATCTTGGCTCACTGCAACTTCCGCCTCCTGGGTTCAAGCGATTCTTCTGCCTCAGCCTCCCAAGTAGCAGGGACTATAGGCACACGCCACCATGACTGGCTAACTTTCATATTTTTAGTAGAGATGGGGTTTCACCATGTTGGTCAGGCTGGTCTTGAACTCCTGACCTCGTGGTCTGCCCTCCTTGGCCTCCCAAAGTGCTGGGATTACAGGCATGAGCCGCCGTGCCTGGCCCCTATTTTGGCTACATTCTTTAACCTTTGGTGCCTGAGTTTCACCAGCTGTAAAATATAAACAATAATAAAACTTGCTTCAGAAGCTTGTAGCAAACTGTACTACTCATGAATTTATCTCAGAAATTACAATTTTAATGTAAACCAAATCTCTCTGATGTTCTAATAACCATTAATCCTTCCCTTAAACAATTTTTTTGTGTTTGAGTTTTGGAAAGGTACCCTGACTTCCAAAAATTCATTTTTTAATTTTTGAGACAGGGTCTCACTCTATCACCCTGGCTGGAGTATGGTGGTAGATCTCGGCTCACTGCAACCTCTATCATCTATATTCAAGCAATCCTTCCACCTCAGCCTCCCGAGTAGCTGGGACCACAGGCAGTTACCACCATGCCAGCTAATTTTTGTACTTTTTGTAGAGATGGGGTTTTGCCATGTCACCCAGGCTGATCTCAAACTCCTGAGCTCAAGTGATCTGCCCACCTTGGCCTATCAAAGTGCTGGGATTACAGGCATGAGCCACCACACCTGACCTGCTTTATATTCTTGTGGTAATTTTATTGTGAGACAGAGTATCATTTAAGAGTTAGATCCAGCTGCATACAACAGAAAAAGTAGCTAGATAAACCAGATAAAAATTTGTTTCTTAGCCAAAGTAAGTGCAGAAGTAGTGGTTTCAGGGCTGATATGATACTCCTTGGTCTTCAGAGACCCACTCTCCTTTTGGTTGGTTCCATTATGTAAGCATATGGTTTTCATTCTTAAGATTACAAAATGACTGGAAACTTTTTTTTTTTTTTTTTGAGGCAGGGTCTCTGTTGCCCAGGCTGGAGTGCAGTGTTGGGATCTCAGCTCACTGCAGCCTCAATCTCCCGGGCTCAAGTGATCCTCCTGTCTCAGCTGGGACTACAGCCATGCACTACCATGCCTAGCTAATTTTTGTATTTGTATTTATTTGTTTTATTATTTTTTGAGACAGAGTTTCATTCTTGTTGCCCAAGCTGGAGTACAGTGGCATGATCTCAGCTCACTGCAACCTCTGCCTCCTGGGTTCAAGCAATTTTTCTGCCTCAGACTCCCTGAGTAGCTGGGATTACAGGTGCCCATCACCATGCCTGGCTAATGTAGTATTTTTAGTAGAGAGAGGGTTTCACCATGTTGGTCAGGCTGGTCTCAAACTCCCGACCTCAGGTGTTCCGCCCACCTCGGCCTCCCAAAGTGCTGAGATTACAGGCGTGAGCCGCTGCTCCTGGCCTGTATTTTTTGTACAGATGAGGTCTCCCTATGTTGCCCAGGCCGGTCTCAAACTCCTGGACTCAAGGGATATGCCCGCCTTGGCCTCCCAAAGTGCCGGGATTAAAGGCTTGAGCACCTGGCCCCCAGATTGTGTTTGGAAAATGTAAACTGTGTCTGGAAAATGAGTGCAAAGAGGGAAACAAATAGAAATAATGAGAGGCTAAATTGGGTGGTAAGGAGTTCAGGGGACCGGGAAACTAAGAAAGAAAGGAATAGTTGGGGAGTGGGCTTCCTGAAAATGATTCTCCAACAAAAGATCTGGTCTGGAAGAATGGGGTTTAGAAAGAGTGAAAGGCAGACAGATTTTAGTATAAAGCAGGGAGAGGAGAGAGCATTCCTGTGGAAAGGAACAGCTTGATCAAAGGCAAGGAAGCAGACCACTTACTGCATGTCAGTGTAGAAAGGAGATCTGACCAGAGTAGAGTGAAGAGATGAAGAGATGTTACATGTAGGGAAGGCATTAATATTTGAAGGGGAGGAAAGTGGGCAGCGATTTATATATATACAAATTTATGTATATGGGTGGCCTGGCACTGCCAGGATTCAGTGACTCACGCCTGTAATCCCAGCATTTTGGGAGGCTGAGGTGAGCAGATCACCTGAGGTTGGGAGTTTGAGACCAGTCTTACCAACACTGGAGAAACTCCATCTCTACTAAAAATACAAAATTAGCCGAGTGTGGTGGTGCATGCCTGTAATCTCAGCTACTTGGGAGGCTGCGGCAGGAGAACTGCTTAAACCCATGGGTGGAGGTTGCGGTGAGCCAAGATCGCACCACTGGACTCCAGTACGGGCGACAAGAGCGAAACTCGTATCTTAAAAAAAAAAAAAAAATCAGTGCACCTCCAACTATAGAGGCCAGGGTACAACAGTTTGGAGCCGAGTCTGAAAATGGTCATTATAAACTTCAGACTCTAAGTAAGGACCAATGGCTACTGTGCATTTCCTCCAAGGCCCTTCTATATTTTCGTCTAAGAGCTAAGCCTGAACAAGTCTATCACGGCAGCAAGTTTACTACTTGTGAATATAATTGTGTTCTTTCCCTGTAATTTACCAATTTCTGAGAATACAGTTTTAAGTAAGGAATGGATATTTATATGTTTAGTCAGTCTTTGGAGATTCATGGCCTCTGAAAGGGTTAATCTAATTGATGCTCGTGTTATTAATATTGAGTACCAACAAGGCTCTGGAGAGCAGTAAGAGAGGAAAGGGTGAAGAAAATGGCCTCAATGAAGTTGACTCTGAAGCACAAATGATTAGTGTGCACATTAAGATCAAATTACGAAGGCAGAGATTCCTACCATCAGAGCAAGAGCTGGAATTTTTAAAACAAGAAACTTCACTTTAAAAACTCAGCATATTTAAGACTGTTTTATTCCTTGCTTGCTAAACCTCAAAGGTTTTCCACATTTATTTTGCATGTGGTTTTGTATTTTCATGACAATTCTGAAGCCACAAGTGTTGGAAGACAATTCTAAAGATATCAAGTTTTAAATATACTTTGATGTATTTTGAAACTAGCTGTACTTTTCATCAAGAACATTTTTGAATGTACACTGCTGATAGAAGCAGATTTCAGTTATGAAAGTTTGGAAATAATACTTTAATAAGGCACTTCATTTTAAAACGGAAAGCAGTTCTAGTTTGGTGCTAGTTTTAAAAGTTTATACTTTAATGTAATCTGAGAAAGTAAACCAAGACCAAGTGGAAACACTTACAAATCTTGAGGTTGCAACAAGCAAGTTGAGCTGGGAGCCTTCTGTGTGAGGAAGGATCTGCTACTTAAATCAGGCTCTAAGATATAATAGGTAGATGGTGCTCTACACGCCATCCCATTTAAAGATCCAAATGTTTCTTATATAAGAATATCTTAATTAGGATTTCTCCCAAGTATGTGCTTCCAAAGCATCAGGGCTACATGGTGTTCTGCCAGAAAAGGGTTCTGAGGTCAGAAAAGTTTGAGAGGTTCTTTTGCTCACTTCATACCACCCCCAACCCCCCCTCTCCCTCCCATTTGAAGAGTAATAATGAATATTAACATATTTAGGGTCATTGCCCTGCCTCCCAGGAAACCAGTTTAACTTTGCTTAACTGGCCTTTATTGGACTTACCTGACCTTTAGAATTTTTTTCATTATATCTTGAACTGTTCTCCTGCAGAGCACTCTTTGAGTAACACTGCTTGAAATATTGGTTCTCAATTTCATTTTCCTAAATGACAACACAAGTGATTACAGTGAAACCAGAAGCAACAAGAGGGTTGTTGGATCAGATGACTCTTAACTAAGAATCACTTAGCTCTGAAGCTGAGTTTGAGTGCATCATAAACTTCATGTTCTTCTATAAAATATTGGCAAATGTGGATAAATTTCAGGTCACTCAAGTGTATTATAACTTAAAATCCTTTCATGTGAATCATTGTTTCTCAGATTACTGATTTGAGATCTCCAGGGGATATTAGGTAGGGTAAATGATTGACAAAAGGATCCTTCAAGTTTGAAACTCAATAATATGAACTGCTATGGGGTCAGCTGGGCCAACAGCAAGAAGGGGAGCTGCCATCTGCACTGAAGGATTTTCTCCTTTTCTTCAAGTCTGCTGTAGCAGAGGGGCAGTTACAGTTATCACTTAAACTACAAATGGCCATCCAGAGATGGAATGCTATCTTTTGTTGGAGAAAGAATTGAGGACAGGGATGATGTTATATGGGCCAAGCAAATAATAGATCCTCAATAAATGTTTATTGAATACATATGGAACAGGGATGGAGTACTCAGAGATTAAACATTTAGTTTGTGGTGCTGATACTTGTCAAGATTATGGTTAAAACAAATATAACTTGTCAATGGAGAGAAATGGGAATGAACCTGAAAATTTAAACTAGCTGCCATTCAAAATATTTAATTCTGGTGGGCTTTTGAACCCTACCTTGCTAGCATGTATTGCTGTGTTATAATGAAGTCTTTGCAAAGACATTAGTATTAACCAATCAGGAAAAAAGACACATCATAAGCTAGAACCCTCTGGACCTCATCAAAACATCAGTAAGACAGGTAATCAGCACTGGACAATAGATTTATTATATAAGAATGAGAGCCTCTTTTCCCTTCTGCCACACCTGCTTCCCCCACTCACCCCACAACACACCCCTTGTTTCTGGCCCACAGAGCATAATGAAAGCTCTTCTGGCCCATTTTCTCAGTGCCTGCCTGGGAGTAGAGTGGGTAGAGCTCCAGTCCTGAGTATTTTGTTCAGAGTGGGACCAGGAGGGTGACAAGCAGCACTGCAAGAAGGACCCCTGCTTCTGCCCAGTGCAGCAATGAGGAAACTCAGAGCAGAGGAAAGATACTGAAAAGTAAAAGTAAAAGAACCGGAATGTCGATAGAATTAAAAGAGAATTCCAAGCTGGCTGCATGCTTTGGTCCTGTTCAATGTTTATGGGCTGGTATGCTGCTCAGGCTGCTAAATACTGGGCTCAACAAAGAATCAGACTTTTCCCTCTGTAAGTGTGCAGTTTGTTAAGGGAGATACTACAGAAGGGTGTAGTTTTGTCAGTGTGCCAGAGCACAGCTGAATCTGTGTTTCTTTTTTTTTTTTTTTTGCTTTTTTTTGAGAGGTGGTCTTACCTTGTCACCCAGGCCTAGAGTGCAATGGCACAATCTCAGCTCATTATAACCTCTGCCTCCCAGGTTCAAACAATTTTCCTATCGCAGCCTCCCGAATAGCTGGAACTACAGGTGTCTGCCACCATGCCTAGCTAATTTTTTTTTTTTAATTATTTTTAGTAGAGACAGGGGTTTCATCATGTTGATTGGGCTGGTCTCGAACTCCTTACCTCAGATTATCCACCCGCCTTGGCCTCCCAAAGTGTTGGTGTTGTGATTACAGGTGTGAGCCTGTAGGAAAACACCGTGCCTGGCCGTGTGTTTCTTATATAGCTAAACATTAGTATAGTTTACAAAGTGTAAAGCGCTGATAATTTCTTGCTAGATTTTAAACTAATTTTCAAAACGAAAACCTAGAAATACAAAAGTACCCTAAAGAAACATAGAGGTTATTTTGGAAGTTTGGTTTGTGTTTATGCTTAGCTGGTAAGGATGAAGTTCAGTAAACTTTAGGATAAAGTTACTGTTTGTAGGCATGACAGAATTTTATGATACAGAGTGGAAAAAAATATTGTCCTTGAGTAGAAAATAACAAAGATTCAGATGTCTATATGCAAGTCACAGTGATTTTTGAGGCAATCCCATAGAAAAGATTGTACCTATAATATGTGTAATATTTTAATTTTCATGTTGAAATGGCCAGCTCTTAAGCTAATATATGAGTTTTGTTTTTTGATAGAGCAAGATTCTAGAAACTTTAAAGTAGAACACATCAAAAGTATTCTTCTGTTATTGTTGACTAACCTGTGGTGACTCTTTTGTTGTTCTTATGTGTTTATCACCTAGTCATTTACCTCTGTCCTATTCCCCTGCCAGGAGACCCAAGTGCTCTTGCCATAGTCCCAAAGTCTCATACCTAACTGGGTACAGTGACCTGTTTAGTGTTCCATGGCCACTGAACTATAGGGTCCAGAGTGGATTCAGGGACACCCAACTTTTCAATTTGTTTCCTGCCACTACATCAGACCACCTTCTCATTTATCTTCCAGCTTTCTCCCATTCAGACATACATTTCCTCTTTATGTTCTTTAAGTTTTTATATCTCATTTGCTTCCAAAAATGTTTTAGGTAATTTTTAATCAAATATAAATATATTTAAGACTTTTGAAATGAAAAACCAAAAGCTGAAAGGAGGTGGAGGTGGGATAAAAGGAAAAAGCAGCACAAATGTACTGAGTGCATGAACTGCTTCACCTACCAGTGTTTCTAGTCCTATTTTAGAATGCTACTGATTCAAAGGAAGTTATCACATGAAATCTTTACAGAATTGCACAACTTCAGGGACTTAAGAGGTCTACCAAGGTAGCCATGAATTTTATATCACATCCTCTACATGGATTTTGTTCAGTCTCTGTTTAAACACTTCCAGCAACAGATAACTTGCTGCTTCCTGAGACATTTGTTCTACATTCAGGCGGTTACTAGAAATTTCTTTTTGCACTACCGAGCTCTGTGTCTATGTAACTTTAGTGTTCTGATTCTGCACCCTTTAGCCAAACAGAATAAAAAACTGAAATTGGCCTTTAATGTGTGCCAAGGTGTATGTGTGTGTGTTTTAAAGTTAAACACCTTTAGTTTTTACAACCATTTATAAATGTCAGACTTTCAGAATCTTTACTGTTCTGGACCCCTTCCTTATTTTCCTTTTATGCTTTCATTATCAAATCTATTTAATTTTTATTTTTATCTGTTACACATGTATGTTTTGGTTTCTTTTGTTTTTGTTTTGAGATGGAGTTTTGTTCTTGTTGTCCAGGCTGGAGTGCAATGGAGCGATTTTGGCTCACTGCAACCTCTGCCTCCTGGGTTCAAGTGATTCTCCTGCCTCAACCTCCTGAGTAGCTGGGATTATAGGTATGTACCACGATGCCTGGCTAATTTTGTATTTTTAGTAGAGATGGGGTTTCACCATGTTGGTCAGGCTGGTCTCAAACTCCTGATCTCAAGTGATCTGCCCACCTTGGCCTCCCAAAGTGCTAGGATTACAGGCATGAGCCACCATGCCCAGCCACATGTATGTTTTAAAGAGTTAAGCTTTTCTAGGGCTTGTTATTTTAAAAAGCCACCTCCCCATTTTCTGCTGCATCACTTTAAAATATTTAATTATTTTGCCTTTCCCCCCTATGTCTTGCTTATGCTTATACCTCCTAACTTTTCAATTTTTGACATTAATTTCGGACTCCAATGTAGAAGATAAATATTGAGCTGTCTTCCAACACCATCCTCTGCCCTACCCCATGCACCTACTTCTGGTTGCCCTTATTCTTCTGCTGCAGATATATCATCATAACTTTGGATCAATGTTCAGTTTTTTGTTTGTTTTTTTGTGTGTGTGATGGAGTCTTGGAGTCTACTCTGTCACCCAGGCTGGAGTGCAGTGGTGTGATCATAGCTCACCACAACCTCAACCTCCTGAAGGATCAAGTGATCCTCACACCTCAGCCTCCTGAACACCTGGGACCACAAATTCGTACCACCACGCCTGGCTGATTTTTAAAAATTATTTTGTAGAGATGAGTTCTCTCTCTGTTTCCCAGGATGGTCTTGAACTCTGGGGCTCAAATGATCCTCCTGCTTTGGCCTCCCAAAGTGCGGGGATTATAGGCATGAGCCACTGCATGCTGCCTAATGTTTAGTCTTCCTCTTATGACTAAGTGGTTGCTCTTAACAGCTGAGTCATTAATATTTCATAATTTGTCACTCTTGGAGATCGTGATTGTCTTGTTCTATCTATCCAGCTTTCTATTAATATACACTTATTTTTTTTTTTTTTTTTTTTTTTTTTGAGACGGAGTCTCGCTCTTGTTACCCAGGCTGGAGTGCAATGGCGCGATCTCGGCTCACCGCAACCTCCGCCTCCTGGGTTCAGGCAATTCTCCTGCCTCAGCCTCCTGAGTAGCTGGGATTACAGGCACGCGCCACCGTGCCCAGCTAATTTTTTTGTATTAATAGAGACGGGGTTTCACAATGTTGACCAGGATGGTCTCGATCTCTCGACCTCGTGATCCACCCGCCTCGGCCTCCCAAAGTGCTGGGATTACAGGCTTGAGCCACCGCGCCCGGCCTAATATACACTTATAACTGATTGTGTATAAACTCTCACCTAGTTGCGTGAATCTCCTTTATGTATACAGTACAATTCATTTTTTGTTGTACAGTTCTATGAGCTTTGACAGATGCATGGCCTTATGGAGCCACCACCACCAGTACCAAGATACAGAACAGTTCTCACTTCCAAAAATTCCCTCGAGCTGCCCCTTTGTCGTCAGATCATTCCTCTACCCTTGGCAGCCATTGATCTATCCTTCTAGTTTTGTTTTTTCCAGAATGTCATATAAATGGAATCATACAGTACTGTAAGCTTTTGAGTTTAGCTTCTTTTCTTCAGTGTAATGCATTTGGGATGCATCCATGCTATTGCATGCGTCAATAGTTTGTTTTTGTTGCTAAGTAGTATTCCATTATATGAATATATCATAGTTTATTCACCAGTTGAAGAACACTGGGTTGTTTCCTCTTGGGGGTGATCATTAACAAAGCTCCTATAAACATATGCAGTGTGAACATTTTCATTTATCTTTGGTAACTATCTGGGAGTGGAATTGCTGGGTTGTATGGTAAGTGAACGTTTATAAGAATCTGCCAAACTGTTTTCCAAATGGGCTGTACCATTGTGCATTCCCATGAACAATGTATAAGAAGAGTTCCAGTAGTTCCGTATCCTTGTGAGCACTTGATATTGTCAGTTTATTTTCTAAATTGTTGGCATAGATGTTTAGTGATATCCCACTATGGTTTTAATTTGCATTTTCCTAGTGACCAGAGACGTTGAACATCTTTTCATATGCTTGTTTTAACATCTGTATATCTTTCTTGGTGTCTTATCTTTAAAATTACTGCTGTATGTGTGTGTGTGTGTGTGTGTGTGTGTGTGTGTGTGTGTGTGTGTGTGTTAAGAGACATGGTCTAGCTCTGTTGCTCAGGCTGGATTGCAGTGGTGCAATCATAACTCACTGCAGTCTCAAACTCTTGGGCTTAAACAGTCTTTCTGTCCCAGCCTCTTAAGTAGCTAGGCCTATAAGTGTGTACCACTGTACCTGGCTAATTTTTATTTTTTTAAATTTTTATGTAGAAACAGGGTCTCACTGTGTGCCCAGGCTGGTCTCAAACTGCTGACCTCAAGCTTCCCAGGTTTAAGCAATTCTTCTGCCTCAGCCTCCCGAGTAGCTGGGACTACAGGAGCATGCCACCAAGCCCAGCTAATATTTGTATTTTTTTTTTTTTTTTTTTTTTTTTTGAGACGAAGTTTCGCTTGTTACCCAGGCTGGAGTGCAATGGTGCGATCTCGGCTCACCGCAACCTCCGCCTCCTGGGTTCAGGCAATTCTCCTTCCTCAGCCTCCTGAGTAGCTGGGATTACAGGCACGCGCCACCATGCCCAGCTAATTTTTTGTATTAGTAGAGACGGGGTTTCACCATGTTGACCAGGATGGTCTCGATCTCTTGACCTCGTGATCCACCCGCCTCGGCCTCCCAAAGTGCTGGGATTACAGGCTTGAGCCACCACGCCCGGCCAATATTTGTATTTTTAATAGAGACAGGGCCACGTTGGCCAGACTGGTCCCGAACTCCAGATCTTGTGATCTTCTTGCCACCACTCCTGGCTGATCCTTCTTTCTTGGCCTCCCAAAGTGCCGAGATTACAAGTGTGAGCCACCATTCTTGACGTTCATTGCTTATTTAATCTCTTACTGTGTTGTTTAATCACTTACTGTTGAATTAAGAGTTCTTTTTTACACTCTGGATACAAGTCTTTTATCAGATATGAGACTTGCAAATACTTTCTGCCAGTATGTTTGTTTTTTATTATTTCAATATTTCAAAGAACAAACTTTTAAAATTTTGACAAAGTCTGTTTTATCAATTTTTCTTTTATGAATTATACTTTTGGTATCATAGCTAAGTAAATTGCCTAGTCCAAGGTCACAAATATTTTCTCCTTTGTTTTATTCTAAAATTTTCTAGTTTTACATTTTACACTTAGGTCTATTATCCATTTTGTTAATTTTCATATAAGGTTTGAGGTATAGGTTGAGTTGTTTTTTTTGTGTATGAATATCCAATTATTTCAGTGCAATTTATTGAAAAAGACTATATATGTTTTCCATCGAATCACCTTTGTATCTTTCTTAAATATTAATCATGTATGTGTGCGTCTATTTCTGAGCTTTCTGTTCTGCTTCATCCATGTGTTTGTCTGTCCTAATGGTAATACTCTATGGTCTTGATTATTATAGCTTTATAATATATATTGAAATCAAGTTATGTGAGTCCTTTAACTTTTTCCTTCTTTTTCAAAGTTATTTTTACTATTGTAGTTCTTTTACCTTCTCTTATACATTTTAGAATCAGCTTGTCAATATCTACAAAAAAATTTTGCTGGGATTTTGATTTGGCTTGTATTGAAACTATGGATCCATTAGGAAAGAATTAATTGTCAAATAATACTGAGTCTTCCAATCTATGAATGTGGTTTAGTTCTCCATTTATTTAAGCCTTCTTTGTGTCCACCCCCAACCATCAGTGTTTCTGTACTGGTGTTTTCTTTCTTGGTTTGGTAGAACATCTCTGTCAGTGGCTTACTGAGAAAGGCTCCATAAGGGAAGTTTTTTGACACCTTGCATTTTTTTTTTTTTTTTTTTTGAGATGGAGTTTCGCTCGTTACCCAGGCTGGAGTGCAATGGCGCGATCTCGGCTCACCGCAACCTCCGCCTCCTGGGTTCAGGTAATTCTCCTGCCTCAACCTCCGAGTAGCTGGGATTACAGGCATGTGCCACCATGCCCAGCTAATTTTTTGTATTTTTAGTAGAGACGGGGTTTCACCATGTTGACCAGGATGGTCTCGATCTCTTGACCTCGTGATCCACCCGCCTCAGCCTCCCAAAGCGCTGGGATTACAGGCTTGAGCCACCGCGCCCGGCCGACACCTTGCATTTTTTAATTTAATTTTGTTTTTTTCCTTTTTCTTTCTTCTTTTTTTTTTTTAGTAGAGAGAGGGTTTCACCATGTTGGCCAGGCTGGTCTCGAACTCCTGACCTCAGGTGATCCACCTGCCTCAGCCTCCCAAAGTGCTGGGATTACAGGTGTGAGCCACCGCACCTGGCAGCGTGTTTTTATTTTATGTCACATATGTAATAGTTGAGTGAATGTAGAATTCTAGGTTGGAAATTATTTTTCCTCAGAATTTTAAATGAGTTGTTCTATTGGCATCTGACTTCTAGGGTCGCTGTTGAAGTCTGATATTCTGATTCTTGACTCTTCATATTAAACTTTCTCTCTTGAATACCAGTAAGTGGGAAAAATAAAATAAAAAAAAATAAACTTACTCTCTCTCAAATCTCTTAGGATCTTCCTCATAACCCACCTTCTGACATTTTTCAGCAATGGGCCTTCTATCTATTATGCTGGATACAGTGTGGGCTCTTTCAATCTGGAAATTTCTTGTTTGCAGTTGGGAAAATTTTTTCTTAATTCTTTCTTGGCTTCCCCCCCGCCCCATCTTTTCCCCATTTCTGAATTTTCTTATCTTTTAAAAGTATTTTTGAACTCCTTGTCTTTTCTCCACGTTGCAATAGATTTCCTTAATTTACCTTTCGGTATTTCTATTGTGTTTTTATTTCAGCTATGATTTCTAATTTCCTAGGGAGTGCTTTTGTTCTCTTCAGTATTCTTTTTTGTTTTTATATCATCCATTCTTCTCTCTCTGTGTGTGTTTTAATTTCACTTCTGTCTGCATCTGCATCATTTTTTTCTTCCAAGTTATTTTTTTCTGTTTGTCATGGTAAAAGATTCCTTAAATGTTTGTTCATCTGTAGCTATCTGGTTATTATTAATATTTAGAAACAGGACCCTAAAAGGTTGTTTGAAAGCATTGTATTATTTGGGCATGGGATTGTTAGCTATGGCATTTTCTGTGGAGTGATCTGGCTTACATTTTTCTTTGGGAAACACCAAGGGGGATCAGTATCAGTTGGTCTTTTCTCTTGGACTCATCAGATTTCTCCAAAGAAGTCTCTTCTGGGGTCCTGAAAGGATATTAGTCTGGCTGCCAGAGTCCTGGGACTCAAGCAGGGAAAGAAGGTTGGGGTGGGGGTTGGCTTCAATATTCAGTGTGTAAACTTCCACTTCATCGTTTTATTTTCTGTGTGGTACCTGTGTGTGGTCCAACTCTTCTGGGTAGAAGAGGGGCAGTTGTCCAGCTGCATAGAGGATCTGAATGCTCTCATGCAGCCCAATGAATCCTTCATTTTTAGCCCCATTGTCATCTGCAGTTCCAGAGATATTTTAAACTACGAATTCTTGAGTTTTGAGGGAGTTTTGTGGCATAAGTGGATTAGCTTCCTGTCTTTTCACACTGCTGCTTTAGGATTCAGCTTTTTGGAGTATACTAGGTCAATTTATTCTCTCCAACCTGCTTCTTAGTTCCAAATGTTTTAAATCCCTCTATTATTTCAGTGGAGTTTTGGAAGGGAGTAGAATTCAGTACATGTATTCAGTTAGTCAGCATTTACTCTAAGTAGACTATCCAAGTCTCTTTCATTGGTCTGAGTTCTAGTTTAACAATCTTTTTCTTCTTTTTGAGACAGAGTTTCCATCTTGTTGCCCAGGCCGGATTGCAATTGCATGATCTCTGCTCATTGCAACCTCTGCCTCTTGGGTTCAAGTGATTATTTTGCCTCAGCCTCCCGAGTAGCTGGAATTACAGGCATGCGCCGCCACATCCAGCTAATTTTTTTGTATTTAGTAGAGATGGGGTTTCATCATGTTAGTCAGTCTGGTCTCGAACTCCTGACCTCAGATGATCCACCCCCTTCAACCTCCCCAAGTACTGAGATTACAGGTGTACGCCACCGCTTCCAACCAACAATCTTCTTAAAGTAGGGTATGCAAAAAGCAGCTCATTAAAGTACATACAGGTAATCCCTTCTTCTGGATTCTTAATGTTGCCTAACATTGAATTTGCTTTTTCAGCAACTTCACTTAACATTACCTTGCTGTTCACCAAAGCCCTTAAAGCCAACTTTCCCTTTTGTGCTGTTGTTTCTTGTAGGATTTTGAAAACTTAAGTATGAGGTTGGAATTTTCCCCAAGAAATTTAAAGCTGTTGATTTTTGCCCAGCTTTGTAGACTATCATGAACTTTTATTTTTATTATCCAGTGTATGTGCTTTTCCTTTCCCAAGTTTCTATTATCTGATTAACATGCAGACATAAAGCAAATTATGTCTTCATATTAATTTAGGGAACACCTCCTGATTGTGGCGTTCACTGTAGGGTGGTCTGGCTGGCCTGTTTCCTTGAGAAACCCCTAATGACAGTATCTTTTGGCCTTGATATTACCATTTTGTTTTTATTGTTAAACATTTTTAAACATTTTCTTTCAGATCCTGTCTTTAGATAGTCACTCCTTTAGCTGGTCACCTCTTTTCTCAAGACCATCCTAGCAGTTTCCTATACAGTTGATCTGTACTTTCGTCCATTTCCTCCCATCTTATCCCCTGAAATATTACCAGAGTTAGGAATAATACATTTTAATAAAATTCAGGTATGTCATGTGTTTCCCAATCTCCATTCTCCTATCAAAAATGGACAAGACAGGAATGGCTTACTCAGGTGCATGTGTTGGCTCTAACTGGTCACCTCTTTGTCTAAGTCCCCACAGCCCTCCCTTTGGTATTCTGTTCTAGGGTTTTACTCAGAGTTGACGTTACGCTCAATTGCTAAGTGTGTATTGTTCACTTTCTTTCCCCTTTTAAAACCAGGGATGCTGCCGTGTTCTCTCTGTGTTTTATTGCTTTGGTTCTCTGCTGTTGCTTGAAAGTTACTGAGAGCTGCCAGCAGTCTTCTTGGCGCCGTCTTCTTTGTACAAATCTTCTTGATGTTTGTTCAGGCATGTGACTTGTCTGGACCACCAGGGTGTGAACTCTTCCTTGGGAGACAGGAGAGGCAGGTCTTAGCTCTCTGTTCTTAGTGTGCCTCTCTAGTAACATTCAGAGGACACTCAGTAAATGTTTCAGTAAGCTTGTTTATTTGAAGCTGTTTACTCACCTACTAGAGCTTAAAGGTTTATAGACCAATATTGAATCCCATCCCACTAAATTTTGGTAATACCTGTAAGGTTATACTTGCTTTGTTGTGTTAAAGGGTCAAAATCTGTTGGAAAAAATATCTTTTCCCGGTACCTGCTGATGTTCCAAGCATTGTGCTGGGCTTTGGAAATAATCACAACACATGACAGCTCTTACTCTCATGGAGCCCAGCAGTATTTTGTGCATGATCATCCTCTCCACTTGTTTATCGACATTGGAGGTTGCATATGTGGTGTCCCTTTTTCTAAAAATTTTTCTCCTAAGACTGTCTCCAGTCTTTCTTTACATATCGTATCTGACATGTGTCAATTTTGTTGCTGCCACCCTAGTCCAACTCACAGTTATCTTGTGCTTAACCGCCTGCAGTCCTTTGTTCACTCAATAGCCTGAGTGATCAAAAAGGTGATTCAGACTCCACATCCTCTCCCCTCCAGAGGCTTCCATCACACATAAATATAACATCCAGACTTCTTCTCTACCTTACTCTGACTCTGCCTCCCTTTCATCTCCCCACTACCACCCTTCTCATTTATTATGTTCTGGCCAAGTTCACTGTTGTCCAACATGTGGAGATCCTTCGTCTTTCAGGGCCTTCCTCTTCTCTCTGGCTGTAACCTCAGATCTGCCAGACATCCTCCCTCAGTTCTGCACCTTCTACCCTAGCTGTCATTTTCTGTTTCTGTACTTGACTGTATTTTGTCAAAGCTGAACATCACCTGAAATCATTTTTTTTTTTTAATTGGCTTTCTCCCTACATAAGCACTGGGATTTTGTCAGGTCTGTTGACTGCTGTATCCCCAGTGTTAGAACAGTACCTGGTCAATGTTTGTTGAATGAGTGATGCAGTATTGTATCAATTTACATTGTTTCTCTCTACTTCTCCATTTTTAGTTCAGAGCCCTTTGGATGAGACAGGGCAGTTTCTGAACAAAGGCATTCTTCCAGACTTAATTAGGTTCCCTCTTCTAGGGGTAAGTGCTTAATCTTTGCAGCATCTTAAAACGGTAAAAACTAAATTCTATTCTTTGATGCCATCTGTGTAATCAGTGGTTAACTTTTCACACGATTTTTATTCCTGTTGGAATAATACATGAAAAGATCAAGTGTGGCTTTAAGTCCTTCCGTTTTATAATTCCTGGACACATTTCCTGCTGCTGGTTTTCTTGTTATCCCATAATCTTAACGGGTTTTCTCTCACCTCCTGGATTCCTCCTGTCAGACCTTGTTAGACTTGTTAATTTTCTGTATAACATGGAATGATGGTTTTCTAGAAGGTTCTGACAAATTTTTAATCTCATTTATCTCATCACTCCTATGGTACAGATCTTTCATTCCTCTCCTATGGTCCTGGGTATCTTTTTTTCCCCCCAAATCACCACCCTTAATTCCAAGTGGGTGGAAGGAAGAGGAATGGAATTTGGTCTTACAGGATATCAATAAAGGAGCTATAGTCTGCAGGAATGGTAGGAGCAAAGACATAGAAGTGTGAAATGCATAATGTGTTTGGCAAAAGTGGTTTGGGATGACTGGAGTGTGTGTTTATCTATAGTGTGAAGTCAAGTCTGGCCAGAAGGGTAAAGAGTAGATTGTGACTTTTTTTCCCCCACAGACAGAGTCTCTATCTCCCAGGCTGGAATGCAGTGATGCAATCTCGGCGTGCACAAAATACTTCAACCTCCACCTCCCAAGTTCAAGTGATTCTTCTGCCTCAGCCTCCCAAATAGCTGGGATTAACAGACACCTGCCACCATGCCTGGCTAATTTTTGTATTTTTAGTAGAGATGGGGTTTTGCCATGTTGGCCAGGCTGGTCTGAAACTCCTGACCTCAGGTGATCTGTCTGCCTTGACCTCCCAAAGTGTTGGGATTACCCGGATGAGCCACTGTGCCCAGGCTGATTGTGATCTTAAGTGCTAGTTTTAGGATTATGGAAGTCTGTACTTCGGTTTCATAATATTTTTGTTTTCCTAGTGTAGAAATTATTTTGTTCTGTTTTACATATTACTTGAAAGCAAGAGACTTTTTGTTTTTTTTTTTTTTTTTGAGACGGAGTTTCACTCTCGTTACCCAGGCTGGAGTGCAATGGCACGATCTCGGCTCACCGCAACCTCCACCTCCTGGGTTCAGGCGATTCTCCTGCCTCAGCTTCCTGAGTAGCTGGGATTACAGGCATGCGCCACCATGCCCAGCTAATTTTTTTGTATTAGTAGAGACGGGGTTTCACAATGTTGACCAGGATGGTCTCGATCTCTTGACCTCGTGATCCACCCGCCTCGGCCTCCCAAAGTGCTGGGATTACAGGCTTGAGCCACCGCGCCCGGCCAGCAAGAGACTTTTTATTTTTTTCCTCATCTTCAACAGTATCTAATAGAGTAGCTTGCACATAATAAGAGTTCAAAGTTGAGTTGAACTGAATTCTGATAAAAGAGTTTAATTTTCCTAAGAAAATCTAGAAGGCTGGACTTTTTCTACTGAGTTAATCTAAAGGAAATAATACATACTTTTTAAATTGTATACCTTATATGAGTCTGTACTGTGAATATTCATTTTTTGTCTTTGTATCTCCTACTTCACTTCTCCTTTTTGTAATATGTAATCACCACAACAGGCAGTGCTGGGATCAAGGAGAGGAGTTTGGGAGAATATAACTGCTCGGCATCTCCATCAAGTCCCCTTTATTTGATAGACAATTAATCTTTTCATCATCTTCAGTGCAGTGCTATGCAGAGGCATGTTCATGTACCTCCTTCCAATCAGAGAACTGCCTGTGTCTCCCAATGTAGAAAATCTGGATCCACCATTAAGAACTTATATCCCTTTGAGAAAGGCTGAGAGAAGAAAAAAAAAACCTTATATATTAGGTGTCACTCTTCAGTTTACAGGTGAAAAAGCTGATTCATAAAGGTTAAATCTCTAAGATTAATTAGCTAGTAAGCAAATGAGTTGGAATTAGAACACAGGTCTTATATTATTTTCTTTCCTCTATTTGTTAGGTATCCCAAATTCCACTTAAGGTTGATGAATGGGCTACTGGTCAGTTGAAAAAATTCAATTTGTGCAGCATTGGCTAGCACAAATACTGAAAGTAGGTATTCCCATCTGCTAAGAGATACAAGCAAATTCAAAGCCTGTAGCCTTTCTTGTGACACATGCATAAAAGTAGATAATAAAAAGAAAAATAAGTATTATTTTATGCCACATTAAGTATAATGTTAAAATAATTTCATTCAGTACATTTAATTTTCTTTCATATGTATATTATAGGCACCAGCCACTACACCCAGCTAATTTTTGTATTTTTAGTAGAGACAGGGTTTCACCATGTTGACCAGGCTGGTCTTAAACTCCTGATCTTGTGATCGCCTACCTCAGCCTCCCAAAGTGCTGGGATTACAGGTGTGAGCTACCATGCCCGGCCTCTTTTCCTATATTTTTAACAATGACATTATAATTCTCAAAAGGACTTCCACCATTTGGCATAAACTATTGCTGTTGATTGATACTTTTTTTTTTTTTTTTTTGAGACAGAGTCTTGCTCCATCTCCCAGGCTGGAGTGCAGTGGTGCGATCTCAGCTCACTGCATCCTCCACCTCCCGATTTCAAGGGATTCTCCTACCTCAGCCTCCCAAGTAGCTGGGATTACAGGCATGCACCACCACACCAAGCTAATCTTTTTTACTACTATTTTTCATAGAGATGGGGTTTTGCCATGTTGGGCAGGCTGGTCTCAAACTCCTCACCTCAGGTGATCCACCCCCTCGGCCTCCCACAGTGCTGGGATTACAGATGTGAACCACTGCACCAAGCCTGATAGTTTTTATTACAGTAAGAGTTTGATTAGAGTATGAGTGACCAAAATCTATTCCTAGAACATAGAGTTTTGATGAATTAGAAAGGGGTGGATGTTACTCCTTATTGTCTACATGTTTCATGTAGACTGTGGAGATGAATGGATTACATTTGGCTTTTATTAATACTTATAAGCTGTATTTTTCCTTTTTTGCTTTTTTCCAGTTCTGATTGAACAGGATTGATTTGAAAAATTCATATGTAAACTCAGGATGCTGGGCTTTATGACATTTCATGGTGGATGATTTGTGTAAAATTGCAACTGAGTGAATTTCATTCAAGCAGTAGGAATCTTGAAGATGTGAGTTCATTACTAGCAAATGTTATGTTCTTAGTATATTGTTTGAGTTTTTTATTTACCTGCAGTCACAGAGCAGTGACAGTTCATACTGTTGAACATAGCCATATCATACTTCATTAAGCAGTTTTATATTCCTCTAAAATCACTGTTTTTGATTTTGTCCTCAACAATATGTGTCTGATTTTTTTTCTCTTAGTAGTATTAATAATAATCTACTTTCCCTGGCTATGATGCTCTTTAGAGATCAAATAGCATTTTTAAGTTGCATGGAACCCCTTCCCAGTTGTCGTCTTCTGCTTTTTACCCACACCCACACAGTCACATGTTAATGAATATGATAGTTCTGTAGCTTATTATTTCTTTATGCATATAAATATGTTTCATGGTACTTAAAGACATGGTAGGGTAGTAATACTGACATTGATGTTAAAGTAGTGAATAAAGCCAGTACAAAAAAAAAAGCAGTAAAGGATATATCCATCAGTAAGGTTTTGCTTATGCTTTTTTTTTTTTTTTTTTTTTTTTTTTTTTTTTGAGAAAGAGAGAGAGAATAGGAAGGAGAAAAAAGGAAGAGAAAGAGAGAGAGAGAATGGGGAGGAGGGAGAAGGAAAAGAAAGAGGGAGAGAGAATGGGAGTATTGCTTTCTTGCCCAGGCTAGAATGCAATTTAGTAATGGGTATTGAAAACCTCTTTTATACTGATAATTATACTTAATGATGTAATCAGGAAGGAGTAAGGGAAGAAGATAACAAACAAACAGCCAACCAATATTTAATTTAAACCTATGAAATGCTATGCGATTACTGAGGAGTGATTTACTTCCAATTATATAGTCACCTTTGGAATAGGTGTGAGGTGGTAATGTATGTTTTGTGTATTTGAAGTGGAGAATACTATAAATATTTATTAAGTTTACTTGTTCCGGGTCTGAGTTCAAGTTCTGAATATCCTTGTTAATTTTCTATCTCGTTGATCTATAGAATCGTTAGCTCTTCTTGTTGCATTGATCCTTTTGCCATTATGTAATGTCATTCCTCGCCTCTTTTGATCTTTATTGCTTTAGAGTCTACTTTATCAGAGGTGAGAATTGCATCTGCTGCTTTTTGTTTATTAGTTTATTTTTACTCTCTGTTCAATTGGTAAATCTTCCTCCTTCTCTCTGAGTCTTTGTGTATTGTTTCATGTAAGATGGGCCCGGATGCAGCATACCGATGGGTTTTGGCTTTTTATCCAATTAAAATATATGTAAGTTTAATACCAGCATTTGATGCTAGCTGGCTGTTTTGCCCATTAGTTGATGTGAATTTTTTATTGTGTTAAAGTTCTTTGCTTTTTGATATATTTTTGGAAAGGCTGATATTGGTTGTTCCTTTATATGTATAGTGCTTCTTTCAGAAGCTCTTGTAAAGCAGGCCTGGTGGTGGTGAACTCTCTAAGTACTTGTTTGTTCGCAAAAGATTTAATTTTTCCTTCGCACATAAAGCTTAGTTTGGCTGGATAGGAAATTCTGGGTTGAAAGTTCTTTTCTTTAAGGATGTTAAATATTGGTCCCCACTCTTTTCTGGCTTGTAGGGTTTCTGCTGAGAGATCTGCTGTAAGTCTGATAGGTTTCCCTTTATGGGTAACCTGAACTTTCTCTCTAGCTGCCCTTAGTATTTTCTCCTTCATTTCAACCCTAATAAATCTGGCAATTATGTGCCTTGGGGTTGGTCTTTTTGAAGAATATCTTTGTGGTGTTCTCTGTATTACCTGGAGTTGAATATTACCCTGCCTTGCCAGGTTGGGAAAATTTTCCTGAGTGATATCCTGAAGAGTATTTTCCAACTTGGATTCATTCTCTTCATCACATTCAGGTACACCTATCAAACGTAAATTAGGTCTTTTCACATAGTCCCATATTTCCTGGAGACTTTGCTCATTCCTTTTCATCCTTTTTTCTGCATTCTTGTCTTCTCGTTTCATTTCACTGAGCTGGTCCTCGACTTCTGATATCCTTCCTTCCGCTTGATCAATTCGACTGTTTAAACTTGTGCATGCTTCGCGAAGTTCTCGTGTTGTGTTTTTCAGCTCCATCAATTCACTTATATTCTTCTCTAAATTGTCCATTCTCATTAACATTTCGTTAAACCTTTTTTCAAGGTTCTTAGTTTCTTTGCATTGGGTTAGAATAAGTTCTTTTAATTCACAGAAGTTTCTTATCACCCACGTTTGGAAACCTGCTTCTGTTATTGGAATACCGGTGTAATCTATTAAGCCTTGTTCCGTTACTGATGAGGAATTGCAATCCCCTGTAGAGGGAGAGGCATTCTGATTTTGAGTATTCTCTACCTTTTTACGCTGGTTTCTTCCCTTCATTATATATTTGTCCGTCTATCGTCTTTATAATTACCGACTTTCTAACTGGGTCTCTGACGTCCAACTTGTTGATTCCCTGCGCCGAAATCTGAGCAATCCACTGAGCCGGCCAAAACAGCGGTGTTAAGATTGATGGTGCTTTTCTGCCCGGGAATATCCGGACTCTGCACCAAGAACTGGCGTGCTAAGGCACCAGCAAAACCGCCACGCCGGCCACAAGAGTCGCCCTGGCAACCCGTGGAGCTCCTCCACTGGGAATCTCGTGGTCCGTGAGCAACTAATATTCGTCTGAAAGTGTGGCGTCCTCTCGTTCTTTGCGCTTTCACTGGGAGGTACGTGCCCGAGCTGCTAATCATCAGCCATCTTGGATCTCTCTCCTGCTTATGCTTTTATAGCAAACTCTTATTCATCCATTTACTAGATAAACCACTAATTTTCATTTTACCAGATGTTTCCCTTAAGCAACATGAAGCTTCTTCTTTTCCACTTTTTTTCTGTTCTGCAATATATCTTTTATATCAGCATTAGATTCAAACCTCCCCCTGGTCTATGCCCTCAGTTTACTCATCTGGCCTATGTCACTGAACAAGAATTGTACTGGTGGAGGTGTATTGGCCTTTTTGAATGAGCATCTTCACTGCTGCCTCGCTGCTTTTACTTATGAGGTCCTTGTTTGGAATTTTTCTTCCTCTTATCTGAATCCTATCGTGATGAGCCAGTTCATATTCTCTCATTTCAAGAAGCCTTCCTCTTCAGTCCACACTGACCACTCCCTTCTCTGAACACAGCATACATTACCTTGGGTATTGTTACCTAAGTGTTTCGTGTCACCTACCTAAAGAAATATTAATTTTTTTAAAGCAGAGGATGAGGCCCTATCATTCTGAGCATGAAACGAGTTCTTCTACCCAGAATTTAATAAGATATTATTGAAAAGTATGGTTAGAGTAAATAATAGCAACACAGCTATGTGTCCAGTGTTACTTTGGTATATGTAGTGGTATGTATTTCACATATACTGTGGTTAGCCTCGCAACTGTTACAGGTGAGGAAAATAAGGCACACATAGGGTTACATTTGCCTATGTCATGTAGTTGCTTTTTTGTAGTAGAGCCAGGAGCTCTTAGTTATCTCCTCCAATCCCATCTATGAGTTTCTGAGGCATTTCTATCTTTCATAACCTTGATCCCATTGAAAAGTAAGCACCTGTGCTTTTAGAGCAATGAATTATATAATCTGAAATCCACACATGTGGATCTATATGAAGTTTAAATTCTTAACAATGATGATATAAAACAGTTCAGTAGTATTATGATTCCAAAATTAATTTGAAATCAGTTTGAAAAATAAATTTTTTCCTTCAGAAGTACATAGTTAAAGGCTTGGAGCTAGTCTTGATAGGAAAGTGGTGTTTAAGAAACAACCATACTCTACAACTGTAGCATGTATTAGTGAGGCCTATCTCAATTTGTTGTAATGCTAGATTTACATCACAGATGGTAGCTGCAGCTTTGATTTCAGCTTTTTCATGAAAAATAATGTGTTTTACAGCATGAAGGATTATAAACATGTTCCAAAGTTGACTGCATGTGAGAAGTTTTGGGATAGCTTTAAGCTTTGTAAATTCATCTTCAGAATGTCACGAATATTGAGTTTTTGTTGGTTATATTTTGCTTTCAGCTCTTGCATTTTGTTCATGAAAATGTGAGCCATGGCAATGGGATAAATGCTTGGTAATTCAGGCCTGTCCCTGAGGTATACACCTGCAGGTAAACACAGACAATGAAAGTGTGATTCCTTATAAAATTTTGTGACCTTCTTTTGAAATTGATTTCTAGGAAATATTCTCTACATTTAAAATTTAGTGATTCTATTGAGTTTGGGGGTTGGTCAGCTTATGAAAAATGAATGCAGTCTCCGCTTAGTTGATCCACATGTCTGGTTTGAATCAGAACACTTGTGTTTCCTTGATCATATCAGCAGTGCTACTGCTTTTTTCCTTCTGTAGTTTCAGTTTTGGTGTGATCAGATGTCTTGTCACCTCAGGGAAGAACCAAAATATATATATTATATATATAAATTATATATGTGTGTGTGTGTGTGTGTGTGTGTGTGTGTGTATATATATATGTATGTATGTATGTATTTTTTTTTGAGATGGAGTCTTGCTCTGTTGCCCAGGCTAGAGTGCAATGGCTTGATCTCAGCTCACTGCAATCTCCAACTCTTGGGTTCAAGCAAGTCTCCTGCCTCAGCCTCCCAAATAGATGGGATTACAGGGGCCTGCCACCACGCCTGACTAATTTTTGTAATTTTAGTAGAGACGGGGTTTCACCATGTTGCAGCAGCCTGGTCTCGAACTCTTGGCCTCAGGTGATTGCCCACCTTACTCTCCCAAAGTGCTGAGATTACAGGTGTGAGCCACCGTGCTCAGCCGGAAGAACAATCTTATGAGTCCCCAGGGGGTCTGACAAGTTGAGCCACTCCAATCCCTTTAATTCCAAGTGTCCTTGATCTGAAGAAGCAGCTTAGTAAATCTCTTGAACAAGTTTTCACAGCCTAGCTATATGACTGCATTAAAATAAAGTCAACTTCTATATACCTCTTCATCTTCTTTCAAATATTTCTTGGATTTGTGAAGATTAAGGTGACTCAGGAATCACAATCTCAGTCTGTCATTGCCTTCATCACAGCATGCAGTGAACCTGATTCATTCATTCAGTAAGTAGTTTTTGAGATTTCTATGTACTAGGAGCTATTCTAGGTACTGAGGATACAGCAAAGAACACCAAGCTTATTTTTTAGGGGACAAAACAGAGACACAGGTAAAATATATAGTATAGTAGATGAAGATATGTACTACTTTGGAGAAAATTTAGTTAGGAAATGGGGATGGGGAGCCTGTGTGTGTGTGCGTGCGTGCGTGCGTGCATGTGTGTGTGTGTGCGTGTGTGTCTGCAGTTTACAATAGGGTTGTTAGGAAAAGCCTCACTGGGGTGAGTGGGCAAACAAGCTTGATATTTAAGAAAGGAACATTCCAGGCAGAGGGAATAGCAAGTGCAAAAGTCAGGAAGCAATCCTGAGAGCTGAAGTGGCATCAAGAAAACCAGAGTGGTCTGAGAAGTGGAAGGAAGGGAACAGCAAGTCCAGGCTCGTTTGTTCCTGAGCATCTAGGGTGTTCCAAGCCATTATAAAAACTTGGCTTTTGCTCTGCATGTGACAGGAAGATATTATGGGGTTTCAAGCAGAGAAATAATAAGAACTGGCTTTCTGATCACGTTATTGAAAGTAGTATTGAGGGGATGTGTGTGGAAACAGAAGGCTATTGCAGTAATCAAGGTGACAGATAATGGTGACTTGAACCAGGATGGTAACAGTGGAGACCTGATAGGACATGGTCAGATTCTGGCCATATTTGGAAGACAGAGCCATCAGCATTTCCTGATGAACTGGATATATGCTGTGAGAAAGTGGCAATAAAGTTTTAAGTCTGAACACCTAAAGGTGGAATTACTGTTTACTGAAGTAGGGAAGGCTGTTGATGGAGCAGGTTGTGTAAAATATCAGGAGTCGGTGATAGATGTATGTTGTGGATGAGACAATGGAACCCAAGTGTTGGTTAGCCTTATCTCTTGAATACACTTCAAAAATTGCACACCCCTCTCAGTACTGCAGTTACTCCATTCATGATAATAATTTAAACTTTTCAGTGTTTAAATCAAGTGTCTTGGATTCCCTGGTAGCAGGTACTCATGCCTATTAGCTAACGGGGTTACAAAAATATCTCAAATCTCAAGCAGGCTACACTCTGGTAAGCAGGTGGCACTAGATCCAATGGTTCTATAAGGAGGATCCAAATATTTCTCCTGCCACACCGTATAGGTGAACCTGGAAAAAACAAACAAAAATAGAATAAAATGGAAGCCTCAACAATAATTTAAAAATACAATAAACAACCCATGTTTGCAAAATTAGGCACTGAAAACAGTAGGGCTGATGGGAAAAATAGAATTGGGACTGACCAACTAAAACTGAGCAAGTTTGTAAAAACCAAGTAGTTTAATAGGATTTAGTCCTTCCCATGTCACCAAGTAGTGCATGAGAAGTACTCACAAAATGTTAGTGGCTTTTGTTCATTTGTTGACACAGGAGTACTAAAAAACAAACTGAAACAAGAGCTAGCACAGTTAAGTCTAACTGGTATTTGTTTCCAGTATTACAGTCAGAAAATTCTATGTAACTATAAACCCTGGGGCTCATGCTTTCTTCTTTGAGAAATAGTCTTAGAGGGTATTTTGCTTCTAATAGAGACCATTTGCATCAAAATTTAAAAGCTGATCCAGGATATAGCCTTCTTAATTAATCCATTGTTTTAATATAGGGAGGAATGTATTTGCAGCCTTTTTTTTTTTCTTGAGATGGGAGATGGAGTCTTGCATTGTCGCCAGGCTGGAGTGCAGTGGCACAATCTTGGGTTCAAGCAGTTCTCCTGCCTCAGCCTCCCTAGTAGCTGGGATTACAGGCACTTACCACCACACCCAGCTAATTTTTGTATTTTTAGTAGAGACGGGGTTTCACCGTGTTGACCAGGATGGTCTCCATCTTTTGACCTTGTGATCTGCCCGCCTTGGCCTCCCAAAGTGCTGGTATTACAGGTGTGAGCCACTGCACCTGGCCTTCTGTTTTTTTTTTGAGATAGAGTCTCACTCTGTCACCCAGACTGGAGTGCAGTGGCATGATCTCCACCCACCACAACCTCTACCTCCTAGGCTCAAGCAATTCTCCTGCCTCAGCCTTCCGAATAGCTGGGATTATAAGCACGCCACTACCGCCCAGCTAATTTTTTTTTTTTTGTATTTTTAGTAGAGACTGAGTTTCATCATGTTGGTCTTGAACTCCTGACCTCGTGATCCACCTACCTCAGCCTCCCAAAGTGCTTATAGGCGTGAACTCAAGTGATCCATCCGCCTTGGCCTCCCAAAGTCCTGGGATTATGGGCATGAGCCACCATGCCTGGCCATATTTGCAGCTTTCTCATCTGCATTTGCAGCTTTGCAGATAACTTAAAAGAAGGAAAGTATAGTGGGTTTTGAAGCTACTGAGTCAACTACCACTTATGCTGAAGTAAGTCACTTCTGTAGACTTTCAGCTTTTTTTCCCCCTTCAGGTCATCTTACATTGCAAAGGCTTTCTCTTTAATAATCATGAGAAAACTTGTCTCTGCTTGAAAACATTATTATGCTGGGAAAAATTACATGCGAGCCAATGTGACTTCTCTATTATGCCAACAGCATTCATCTGTTGCCAGTCAGGTATGAGGTAATGCCTGTCAAAGAAACACACTGCAGCAGAACAAACTGTCCTGCTGACCTAGGACTCCTTAGATCTGCCCTTCAACTCAGGAACCAAATACTTCCTTATCGGTACTCCAGGATTTTTCAGTTTAAAATAGTGAGAACAACCTTAAATTATTTTAATATGCTCAAAAAACATTTGAAAAAGCTCAACATCTATATATTTTTTAAAGCCATTTTACAACTAGGAAGAGAAAACTGTATCTTTAATAAGATCCATCATCTCAAACAACAAGCCAGTCTCGTGCTTGATACACTACACTATAGTGTAGTGATACAGTCTTGTGCTTGATATCACTACACTGTAGTGTAGTGATACACTACAGCATCTTCAGTTTACATCAGGAATATATAAGTGTAGTAGTGATACAGTCTTGTGCTTGATATCACTACACTGTAGTGTAGTGATACACTACAGCATCTTCAGTTTACATCAGGAATATATAAGTGTAGTAGTGATACAGTCTTGTGCTTAATATCACTACACTGTAGTGTAGTGATACACTACAGCATCTTCAGTTTACATCAGGAATATATAAGTAAACCTTCTATCACCATTAACATTGTTCTAGAAGTTCTAATTCATGCAATAATCCACAAAACCAGAGTAAGTATAATGATCTAAAAGGAGATAAAATACAAAGAAAAAAGGAAATCAACTAAAAATTATAAGTACTATATTTGGTAAGTATACAAAAATCGATATCTTTCTCAAGTGTTAGCAATAACCAGTTAGAAACATATAGTATTAAAAAAAATCCATGTTTTTATCAAAGTTTTAGCAAATATAAAATTAGAAATAACCCTAACAAATATGTCCAGTTGAAATGAAGAAAACTATAAAACTTTTCTTGATTTAAAAAATAAATAAATGAACAAGAGGGATATACATTGTTTCTGGATACAAAAACTGGAATATTGAGATGTCATTGTTCCAATTAAATTTAACATGATTTGAGTAAAATTGACAAAATGATTTACAAAATGATTCTAAGCAAGAAGCATACTCCCACTATGGCCAATTTTAAGCTACCAATGTAAAGTCCATGAGTAGGAGTCAGGAAGAAATGTGCAAGGTTGGCTCTCATGAGCTGGCGTGAGCTGATGTGAGCTCACTATAGCACACAAATGACACAGGCATGGCAGAACATGCTGAGAAACCGTCTCAAGGTCACCCAGCCCACCGAGGTAAACTTGTAACTCCCAGGCCAGAGCACATTTCTTTTTGTAAGTGCCTTCTCCAAGAAGTATAAGATAGACATAATAGAGCAGAAAATTCACTGTTGTCCTGAAGAGCACCTTGACAGGAAACTGGACCTGCACATGGAGGGATTTATTTCTCCAGTAGAGAAATCCCTGTAGAGTGGCTAGGGCTTAGCCTGGGAGCAACTTCTTTGGGAACAAAGTCATACAATGGCTGAAGACTAAGGAGAGAGGTGTGGCTAGGCAAATACTCTGGACCAGAACAGAGATGACCTCTGCTGGCTTCTTCTCTTTCTGAAACCTGTGATACTTTCGGCAGTGTTGCATGTGTTTTACTCTCTTTTAAACTATCTTTTTGACATTGTTTAATTATTTCCTATAACAGTTTTCATAAATGTGGTCACCAGAAAGATGATTCATAGAGGCAGTGGTAGTATGTGAGTGCATGAAGGGTTGTGTCTAGGAGTGATGACTCAGGTGATATCTTGTAGTAAAGGATGTGTCTCGTAGTGGCCAGGCCGACATACTATCAGGAAGGAGGTTTGAAGATGTAGAGGCTTGGGGTCTTGTGACATGTTTGTTGGTTGACACAGGGCTTCTATCAAGGGCTTGCCCTTTTTATTCCACAGTGGATGACTACTAGCTGGTCATTTGGTAACCCAGGTTTACATGTGCCATCTTAAAATAGGTTGTTCCTTTGTGATTGCATCTGTGGTTCTAGTGGAAGATCAGCTTATTCTTGGGTGGACTTTGTGGAAAGAAGCAGGATTTAACTGGGTTTCAGAGAAATGAAGACTTTGTGAATTTGGGAGCCATATTATTCAAGTTGTATAGTTATTTGAAGCCTATGATTGAGAATCATTGCTTAGGGCAGTACAGAAAGAAACAATTGACATGGGGTGGGATGGGGTGCAGAGACTGAAGAGAGAATAAAATAGTTACTTTTGTGGGATTAATAAAGATTAATTTTACACTATGAGAAAAGTAGCTGTAACAGACACATAGAAGACTGGCTGCTGGGCAAGATGAATTACCATGATTGTGTACAAACCAGTCAAGGTCTGAGTGAGCTTGGGACCTGGCTTTGGAGATAGACAGACAACAATAGTTTCTTAGGAGTGCAATGTCTTAATGACTCATTGGGTGTGGCAGTTTACAGATGCCTGTGTTTTTAGAGCATTTACTTATTCAAGTTAAGTTCATTAACATTCATTTTTCTTGGTTTTAAGAACAAGCTTAGTATCTCATTTGCAGAGCTATTAATTTGATGATTCAGTGTTCCCCCTCACTTATTTGGGTGTGTCTAATATTTTTATGTGAGTTTTTCTTTAATCACTTTAGATCCTTAGCTAATTTTCCTTAACTCAGCTTCTGGTGTGTCCGTATGTTTTCTTATGAATGTTTGCTGATCATGGAACCGTTGAGAGTTGGAAAGGACTGTAATAGTCTTCTAATCAGACTGTCAATTTGATGTTTGAGTCATCTGTATTATTTTCTTTTCTACTTCCTTCTTAATAATAGATTGGGTCTTAATTTTTTTTTTTTTTTTTTTTTGAAACGGAGTCTTGTTCTGTTACCCAGGCTGGAGTGCAGTGGTGTGATCTTGGCTTACTGCAACCTCCACCTCCTGGGTTCAAGCAATTCTCCTGCCTCAGTCTCCTGAGTAGCTAGGATTACAGGTGTGCGCCACCACGCCCAGCTAACTTTTGTATTTTTAGTAGAGATGGGTTTTACCATGTTGGCCAGGCTGCTCTTGAGCTCCTGACCTCATGATCCACCCACCTCGGCCTCCCACGGTGCTGGAATTACAGGCGAGAGCCACTATGCCTGGCAGGTCTTGATTTTTTACTAGTTGGAATTTGCCAAGAGGGAGGATTTAGGGGTTTTGTGACAATATATCATCTTCAGATTCAGCAGTCACTTGGAGATAACCCATTGGTCATACTTAGGGGTAGCTGAAGGCCAGCTGGTTATCTGATGCTGAAATGTCAGTGCACATTCAGTGGTCCCTGCTGCAGGGTACTCCAACCTTTAATTTTAAACCCTGGGCCGGAGGTGGGAGTTTAGTTGGACTTTGGACCCAAATTGTAGGGCCAGGTTAAACTCAGCACTCATGTTCTGAGCACTTCCTCCATGGTTCTGATCTATTTCGGGGCATGGAGAGGGTGCTGGAGGTTGGTTGATTGTGGAGAAACAACCTTGTCATATCCAAAGATAGTAAGACAAGCTGGCAGGTCAAGAGCTGCTTATTTGTAAATTATACTGAAATGCTGGGAGAAGTTCTCTGAAAGTGGTCTAAATTGTAGTTTTTTAATATTTTCTGCTTGTAGAATTTGAATGGGGAGTACTTGGGTGGTTTAAATTTTACCAAGGAAGGCCAGCTGATGGCTGTGAAGAGGCTGTACTAAGTGTCATTGACCTTAGAATCCACCAAGCCCTGGGGCTTTGGAGACTCAGAACTCAATTTTACTAGATCTAGGTGTACCCTTCTGTTAATGTAGAATTCATGTAAAACTATATCATAAGGCTCACCTATCAATTCAGAAGGCTAATTTTTTAAAGAATCAATTGACAGGCAGACCAGAAATTTTTAGTCAGTTTGGTAAGCATGAAAGTAAAGCCAAATTATTATTAAGAACTATTACATTTTTTCTTTCTTTCTTTTTTTTTCTTTTTTTTTTTTTGAGTCGGAGTTTAGCTCTTGTTACCCAGGCTGGAGTGCAATGGCGCGATCTCGGCTCACCGCAACCTCCGCCTCCTGGGTTCACGCAATTCTCCTCCCTCAGCCTCCCGAGTAGCTGGGACTACAGGCGCACGCCACCACGCCCAGCTAATTTTTTTTTTTGTATTTTTAGTAGAGACAGGGTTTCACCATGTTGACCAGGATGATCTCGATCTCTTGACCTCGTGATCCACCCGCCTCAGCCTCCCAAAGTGCTGGGATTATAGGCGTGAGCCACTGCACCTGGCCTACATTTTTTCTTAATAGAAAAGTAGTATGGTTATTTTTTTAAAATCCAGTCCCAATGTGTATGAGTCCTTTCTCATTCCACCTCATGAGATAACAAGTGTTAACAGCTTAGTCTGTATATATTTTTCACAATTGTCTGTAAATGCAATAACCTCCATTGCTCTATTGCCTTATTTTTCTATAGCTCTCTAGTTATGTTGTGCACTATGCTTGTCAACCTGCGGTAGGCAAGAGGACAGTCAGAAGGTTGCCTGATGACATGGAATCACATGAAGGGGAGTAGGCTGGATGACTCATGGCACAGCCGAAGCTCAGTGGCCTGAATTGTCTATTCAGCAATAAAAGCACATCTGCATAAGAGGCTAGGTGCCAGAGTTCACTCTCCTACCACCCTTTCCCCAACACAGTTTGGAAGAGCAATATCAAGGTTTATCTCTCAGACTTTTATTTTTCACTGTAACTACCCAGGTACAAGTCCTGGCACCTGATAGTTGCTAAGTAAATAGTAGCTATGTGTATCTTCCTGCCCTATCCATTTCCTATTTTCTGACAAATACAGTCTTTCTTTTTTTAATTTTTTTTTTTTAAAGAGATGGGAGTCTCACTATGTTGTCCAGGCTGGTCTTGACCTCTGAGCTCAAGCAATCCTCCCACCTCTGCCTCCCAAAGTGCTGGGATTATAGGCATGAGCAACCACACCTGGCCCTGAGAAGTACTATCTTTCTATAGCTGTGTTTATGTTGCAGTCTGGTTTTTCCTTGTCACATGAGTCCTTTGGTCTCTTTAAGATGATTTTTCTGACATCTATTTCATATTATATTTTAGTTCTCTGCAACATTATTTACCCTTTCCCCTTGTGTTGCCTACAGAGGGACTGAAAATCAGCACCTTATCTGGAAATTCTAGTAACTTCTCATTTCTCAGAAATATGCTTTCATTCATCAAATTTCATTATTACCCAAGTCTTTACATTAGTTAAAGGGCTTCTGCTTTTGTCTTCTATGTCTGATGTGGTAGCTATATGAAAAGTGTTCATATGGAGTCTGTCATGAAGTCAGCAGAACTCTGCATGTGAAGTGGCCATTGTGGACCCTTTGAAGTGTTTTAATGTGATTTCTTTAATACACATAACAAATTTATTGAGATACAATTCATGTACCATAAAAACGATTTTTGGTATGTTCACAGAGTTGTACAACCACAACCACAGTCAGTTTTAGAACATTTTTATCATCCCAGAGTAAACCCCATACCCATTAGCAGTCATTCATCATTTTCCCTCCACTCCCACTTTCTGTCTCTATAAATTTGCCTATTCTGGATATTTCATATAAATTGAATTATATAATTTATGGGCTTTGTGCCCATTTCTTTCACTTAGAATCTTTTCAAGGTTCATTCATATTGTAGCATGTATCACTACTTCAATTTTATTGCAAAATTATATTCTATGGTATAGATGTACCGTATTGTGTTTAATCACTCATCGGTTGATGGACATTATATGTGATTTTTTTAATAGCAACGTAGCACTTTAGGTATTACTGTTTTTGAAATACAATCAGGTGTTTTACAGAATTTAGGTGGAAGTTACAGATGGTGAGGAGGAAACAACAGTTTGTTTCTACCTGTTAAATATCACTGCAGGTGTTTTCTTCAAATATCAAGAGTAATATTTGGACATTTGAAAACTACCTTTGAAATCAAAAGACAAAATATGTTAATAACATGTTATTCTTGATTATGACCTATAATTTTCCTGTAAGAAAGTTATCTATGTAAAAAAAAAATAATTTACCAGCCTGGCTAACATGGTGAAACCCCGTCTCTACCTAAAAACACAAAATTAGCCATACATGGTGGTGCATGCCTGTGCCAGCTACTTGGGAGGCTGAGGTGTGAGAATCACATGAACCTGGGAGGTGGAGGTTGCAGTGAGCCAAGATCATGCCACTGCACTCCAGCCTGGGCAACAGAGTGAGACTCTGTCTCAAATAAATAAGATAGATAGATAGACAGACATAGATAGATAGATAGATAGATACAGAATATACTGTGGTATTTTTACTGCAATTCTTATGCCTCTCATTTTCCTCTTTTCCCTCCTTTTTTCCACATAGTTCATTCCACAGTGTCTACACAGGATATGCTAACCACGGTAAACAGAACAGAGGAAAGTGTCATGGGTCCTGGAGCCCAACTGTCTGGTTCACATTCCTACTGTAGTACTTACTGACCATTTGACTTGGGGATATTACTTAACCCCTCTTTGCCTCAGTTTTCTCATCAGTAAAATGGGAACAATAACACTGTCAACTTCATAACACTTGTTGTGAAGAATAAATGGGTTAATATACGCAAAATGTCTGGTACATGGAATATGCTCAATAATATTAGCTAAAATCTATCTCTCTATAGTATTATGATTTAGTGTTAAACAGTCACTTTAAATACTTGTATAAAACATCATTTTGGTAATATTCTTAATTATGATTGCTCTATAACCTTTTTCTACCTTAATGTGCGCAGTTTTTCCTATCATTTTGCCAACCCTCAATTATGAACTCAAGTGGGTTGTGTTATAAAAGGGAGGACAACCAGGCATAGTGGCTCATGCCTGTAATCCCAGCACTTTGAGAGGCCAGGGCAGGAGGATGACGTAACACCAGGAGTTTGAGACCAGCCTGGGCAACATAAGCAAGACCCTATTCTACAAAAAATAAAAATACCAGCCAAGGATGGCAGTGCACACTTGTAGTCCTAACTACTCAGGAGGCTAAGGTGGGAGGATTATTTGAGCCCAGGAGTTTGAGGCTGCAGTGAGCTATGATTGTGTCACTGCTTTGCAACCTGGGTGATAGAGGAGGATTCTATCTCTAAAAAATAAATAAAATAAAAATAGAATATAAAAGGGAGGACAGAAAAGGTAGAACCCAGAGATGAGGAAGGTAAATTAGTAAGAAAACAGCAGAAAGTTGAAAGTAAAGTAGCTGAATCTCTTAAACTCCAGCACAGTTCCTTTCGTATGATAATAAATTATTTATCGAATGAATGGATTTTTAATAGTTTGGTTGATTATGGGTTTCAGAATTGAAATTTCCTTCAACTTTCTTAAAACTTTAGGACCTCACAGTATATGTATATCAAAACATCATGTTGTACACCTTAAATATATATACTTTTTACTACTCAATTATACCTCAATAAAGCTGTGGAAAGTTTAAGCTGTAAAAAAGGCAATTCAGTTTTTCTCATTGTATTGTCATTTGAAAGTTACTAATTGTTTCTTTCCACAATTCTCTATAAAACTGTGCACTCATTCATTTCTTCTGGTTGTGTTTGCCTTACAACTAGTTTTTCAGTTTTCAAGCACATATTTTGTAATATGTACCATATGGCAACAACTGAAAGATGTTTCAGATGAATATTTGTGGGAACTCACTTTTTTAAGTGCTTTAAGGGAAGATTTTCCCTGTAGGCAATTGGGAAAGGATGTTAACAATGATTCAGGGCCTAGTTCTAGGAACTTAAAATAGTGTATGCTGAAAACAATGCATGGTATAGGGTGGTTGTCCTTTCCTTGCAGGTGGGGAGATCAGTTCAGCTGATCATCCTCCTATTTAGAAAACTAGCTAGAATTCAAGCCCAGGTTTGTGTTTCTTTCCCTTTCCACACCAGTTTACCTCTCTAAACTGCCGGTTTTCCTGCATTCTTCGGGAGAAATCTTGCTCCTACCTAAGTGATTCTCAACATATAGCTTTCTAAGGAAGTTTGAAGTGTTCTGATCTCCCATAAGTAAATGTTAGGTAAAATGACTTAAACATTTTCTGGTGGTTTTGATACTGTATCTTTTTATAGGTGATATAATGAGGAAGTAGAAAAAGCATAATCTGGATAAATGGGAGCTAATATATATATTTGTTATTTCTTTCATGATTAAAAAGCATTAATGGAAATCAGAATGGGAAAAATGCATTATAGATCAAACTACTTAAAAATTGCATCATCCCTTTCCAATGCTTGCATATTTGCATATTCTCTTTTGCATATTTGTATAATCAGAGCATAGATACAATTGCAAACCATGTTTCTAATATAACTGTTTATTATAATCATTTTTATATGTTACTATACAGTCTTCATAATTATTTTTATGACTGCTTAATATCCCAGTTGTATATTTAACTATTTCCTATTAATAGTTCAAACATCTATAAATGTTCAAACAATTTTTTTCTTGTAATAGCATTGCATTGAACATGTAAAGCTATCTTAATGTGTTTTTTTTGTTTGTTTTTTGTTTTGAGACGGGGTCTCGCTCTGTCGCCCTGGCCGGGGTGCAGTGGTGTGATTCCGGCTCATTGCAGCCTCCACCACCTGGGCTCAAATGATTCTACCACCTCAGCCTCCCAAGTAGCTAGAACCACAGGTGTATGCCACCATGCCTGGTTAATTTTTTAATTATTTGTAGAGACAAGGTCTCACTATGTTGCCCAGGCTGGTCCCAAACGCCTGGGATTAAGTGATCCTCTCGCCTCAGTCTCCCAAAGTGCTAGGACTATAGGCATGAGCCACCGTGTCTGGACCCTATCTTAATATTTTGGATTATTTCCTTGGGCTTCTAAAATGTATTGCCAAATTACTTTCTAAAAGTAGTTAACCAATTTATATTGCTTTCACTTACAGCGTAGTCTTAACCAATGTTGTCAGCCTTCTGAAAGTTTTTCAGTGGGAGTAGCATCCTAACTATAAACTCATATTCTCTGATTTTTAGAAATATAATGAGAGAGATTGGCATTGTCTGCATCCACTTCTCTCAATGGGTGTATGACCAAATATGTTTTGGAGAATCTTACAATAAAGGCTCAAAGAAATCCTGCTTGAAAGACTAGACTTCGTTAACCCACTTTTCCAAAACTTATTTAAAATGGGATTAATTTTTCTTATATAATCCATTAACAAGAAACATACCATATAATACCTGTGGGAGAAGGAGTCTGCTTATGATGCAATAGAATACTTTTTGGGTAAATAATCTCATGCAAGAGAAGCAGTAAGGTGGTCTGTTCTAACATGATGCCACTCTAATGGTAAGAGACCTTACGTGCTAGCTGCTGTAACTACTGGTGACGTAAGAATTAACAAAACCAAGTCCATGTCTCCAAGTAGGCAAAAAGTGGGAAGACTGAATATTATATATTCAACCATTTAGAGGAAGCTTCTGAACACATTGTTTTGCATGGACTAGGTTTTCATTTGAAGAATATTTGAGTGTTTTCTATAAACAATGTTAATCCTTGGGTTAAACAAAAAATAGACATATTACACTTACCATCAAAAAGTCATCACCTGGGAAAACATAAATAATTATAATATGGAATGATAATTACTGTAATGGTATATACAGAGTGTGATGTAGGAACACAAAGGAAGGGAACCCAATTCACCTTATGGGTCCCTCCTGTAGGGATTTGGTTCACTTAAGAGTTTTATCCCAGTGCCATAGAACTGAACACATATTTGTTTCGGTGCATGACTCCTGTGAACTGAAAACATCTTAATTGGCAAAGACAATACGTAATTTTGATTTAGAACATAAATTTGCCAAATTCTGCCCTCCCATTTGCTATGTTATTATCAGTGTAATCTTCATGTTACTTCTCTATAAGTCAGTTCTTTTTTTTTTATTTTTTGAGATGGAGCTTTGCTCTGTCACCTAAGCTGGAGTGCAATAGCACAATATCAGCTCACTACAACCTCCCCTTCCCAGGTTCAAGTGATTCTCTTGCCTCAGCCTCCTGAGTAGCTGCGATTACAGGTGCCTGCCACTATGCCTGGCTAATTTTTTGTGTGTTTTTAGTGGAGACAGGGTTTCACTATGTTGGCCAGGCTGGTCTTGAACTCCTGACCTCAGGTGATCCACCCATCTCGGCCTCCCAAAGTGCTGGGATTACAGACAGGCATGAGCCACCGTGCCCGGCCTGTAAGTCAGTTTCTATCTGTTCCACTGTGGAAAGGGAGCAAGATTGGAGTAAGAATCTTATATTGCATATCTGTGAGATTTTTAAAAATGGTTACAGCATAGCAAGAAAAGTCAATATACCTCTTAACAGTCTGGAAACTGTTCTGTAGCAGATGGGAGGTGGAAAGTAGAGCTTTGGTCTATTAGTCTTGGTATCATCAGGTACTGAAGAAATTCTGACCTTTGTAGGATGTGATAGGAAAAAAATGAAGCCCATGAAAACTATAATTAAAAAAAATTAAATAGTAATTTTAAATTATAAAGGTTGCTTACCACTGATTCAGAAGAAAGACGAGTTAGAGATACTGTTTGAGGATTGCAGGAAAGGCTTGTCTGTGTAATTTTGATTGTTTCTAAATTAATAAAGATAAAATATGTTAGCTATGTTGCAGAGCAGGATTAACTTGGCCTCTGTCCAGTAATTATCATGTGGTCACATGTAAGAAAGACAGTCATTGAGAAGTCTGATGTAAGAGGGACATCTGTATAACAGGCCCACAATTATTTTTTAGGGGAGTTGGAGGAAGAATGAAGTCATTGCCAATTTATCTCTCTGTGATCTATCACTATGTAAATACCTAACTTACAAAGCACCTCTGGTCACCATTTCACCCTTTCTCCTTGAATGGATGGATGGATGTTTGTGATTTAGCATAAAGTTCATGAACTAAGAAAAGCAGTTGGGCACAGAATCCTGTATCTTTCCACACAGTGTATCTTATTACCTTTAACTGTCTGTTAAAATCATGCTTTTAGTTTTACCTTTCCATAATGAATTGCTGTCACCAGGCTTAGCAAATGAAACAGATTACTTATGGTAACTGTAAGTAGTTATGCACTTCAGATCCTTGACAGAGCCTTCCCAAAGGACAGGCAATGTCTTTCAAAATCCTATTACAAGATTTTATTTGCAGATGCTATGAACAGAAGGCTAGAGCCTCTATAGTTTATTGCTACTCAACTTCATCAGGTCTGCTCACTCTATTGAAAACTCTGGCAAAAATTATATACATCAGCTCTTTTATTCTTTTGTTACCACTCTGCGCAAATAAAAGCATATTGGGGAATTTAATGAAGCAGTATGTCCTTGCAGGGAGCTTTAAAGATTCTGAGTGTACAACTATTCATCTTTAATACTGAAGGTTTCTGTGTAAAACTGGCAGGAGCAAAATAAAGTCTTCACAGACCCATGTTTGCCACATACACACTTGAATTGCATGAATGTTTATGCAGTGGTGACCTTGGAGATGAATGCATTCAGCGACTATTGTAGTGGCTTTTGAGGTGTGTCAGGGAGTAGTTAGGTTAGAGCTACTGGAACCGTGGGACTGTTTTGGAGATGGTCTGCTAACTCAGGAAGTGAAGACTATGATGTTCAAATGAAAAACTAGGGGAGGGGTTGATTACTCAACAATTACCCAATTCAACCCAAGGACACATTCTGGAATCCATGCTGGATGAGAGTACATCTTAGCTTGCTTTGGCTTTGCTAGGTATAGTTGACTTTTTATCAGAATCTGGGAAAAGTAGCCATGATCGATCTGTGCTGCAAAGATCTAGGCAAACATGAATTTTAATATTCCTATGCTTGTCCTGAGGTATAGGCTTCAGGTTATATGGGATTCCTAGCCTGCCAGCTTAACTCTCCTTACTAGTGACCGTAAGAACACAGGCATATGTTGATAACCTTGTCAGAAGGATACTCTTGATTGTGCTTAAATTTCTAAGCTTCAGTACTTTGTTAGTAATTAATACTTTTTGCCTCCCAATTGATTAGAAAAAATACAAGAATATGGGTGGTGCTGTAGTTGTGAAATGGGCAGCCCAAGTGATATTGGAATCTATAATGGTTGGTCCCTTATTTTTTTTGTAGACTTAACCCTGCCCGTATACCGCTTGCTTCTCTTCCTCACGACCAGCCTCCCAGGCTGCTTTTTATTGTTACTTTGAATGTCGGAGAATGCAGTTCTTTGTCTTACTCTGGGAGAATGCCAAAGGAACATGTAGTCATTTAGCCTGTCAGAAATTCTAAGTTGCAGCAACTCTAGATACATGTGACCAGATAGTACTTAACTCATTGTTAGTAGGGATCTCACCAGTGACAGCTACATGAGAATATTATTCCAATAGCTTACTTAGTAAATGTAGCCCTATACAATAAGTGTCAGAAAACAAAGGAAGATATTTTTCCTCATTTCTGACGCTAAAGGCCTCTTCCTAACTGGAGCCACAAAATCTTTTTTTTTTTTTTTTTTTTTTTGAGATGGAGTTTCGCTCTTGGTACCCAGGCTGGAGTGCAGTGGCGCGATCTTGGCTCACTGCAGGCGCAACCTCCACCTCCTGGGTTCAGGCAATTCTCCTGCCTCAGCCTCCTGAGTAGCTGGGATTACAGGCACGCGCCACTATGCCCAGCTAATTTTTTGTATTTTTAGTAGAGACGGAGTTTCACCATGTTGACCAGGATGGTCTCGATCTCTTGACCTCGTGATCCACCCGCCTCGGCCTCCCAAAGTGCTGAGATTACAGGCTTGAGCCACCGCGCCCGGCCAAATGGCTGATTTTTTTTTTTTTAGCAACTTAATGTTCTATTTGTTTACTACTAAACATTTCTAGGTGTAATAATTCTTATTTCTCCATCATAACTACCAAGAATTTTTAGAGTGTTTTGGGGCACAAAACACATTCTATTTTAGACACTGAAAGATCATTTTCATGTTTGCCTTGGAACTTAATCTGCAAAAGTTTATGAGGTAATTTCAACAGATCTCACAAATGTTTTCCCAACTATATCTGTATTTGCAATAACATGGAAATTTAGGTTAAAACATTTTATAGGTGTATTTACTGAAACATACACACCTTTACTATAGCATATCAAATTCACTAGAAAGCTTTGGGTTTAGTTATTAGGGCTCATAGTGAGTGTGGAGTCTAAGACATGATAGTACTATGACTTCTATAAGAGATACCATGGAAGCTAAAAAATTAGATATCTGTGCAGTACAAAATGTGGGAAGGTATATGAAGGTGTTACACATTGTTCCTCCCTAACTTTAAGGATATAAATATAGCACAAACAAGAGGTATATGCCAGCTGTGGTATGACTTAGAATTGTTCCTTAATTCTCCAGTAGTAGTATTAGAAATTGTAATTTTGCGTTCTAGATTATTAACCTTGTATACATGTGCAAAAAAGCATATACTGTGGATATTGTTATAAGAATATATTCACGCACTTATTTTTAAACATTAAAAACTTTTTATTATGGAAAATCTCAAACCTTTGTTTTACCCATTTTTGGAAATCTTTAAATCTTTCTTTTGTACCCTCAAGTTTGTCTGGTATCAATTCCTTGTGCCTGAAGAACTTTCCTTAACATTTCTTACAGTTCAGATCCGTGGCTAATAAATTCTGTCATGTTTTTTTGGTCTGAAAAGTCTTCATGTCTGAGAGATATCTTCTGTCAGCATCGAATTTGGGGTTGGTAGTTATTTATTTATTTTTTTTCATTTTCCTTACAGTGAATTAAAGATGTCATTCTGTAGTTTTCTACTTTGCATAGTTTCTAACAAGAAGGCTGTTGTAATCTTTGTTTTTATGTATGTAATGTGTCTTTTTTTTTAACCCCTTTGGCTGCCTTCAAGATCTTTGTATCTTTGGTTTTCAAAGGTTTGAGTATAATATGTGTAGGGGGTATGTGTTTGTGTGTTACATTTATCCTGCTTGGGATTCTCTGAACTTCTTGGATCTCTGCTTTGATTTATTTCATTATTTTGGAAAATTTGCAGTCATTATTTTTTGAAATATTTTCTCTGCCTCATTCTGTCTCCTTCTTGGATTTCAATTACACATTTGTCATATCATTTGTTCTTGATGCTCTATTCTGGTTTTTAAATCTCTCTCTCTCTCTCTCTCTCTCTCTCTCTGTGTGTGTGTGTGTGTGTGTGTGTGTGTTTCAGTTTGGAAAATTTCTGTTAACCTGTCTTTGAGTGTACCAATTTTTTTCCTTGCCTGTGTTTAGTACACTGATGAGCCTGAGAGAGGCATTCTTCATCTTTGTTACCATGTGTGTTTGTTTGTTTTAGCATCCCTGGATCCTGTATTATAGTTTGTATTTTTCTGCTAGAGTTTGAGACTCAGGTGTCGGACAGATTTTCTACTTGTTTTCTTTGATTTTTTGTTTCCTATTCTATAAAATAGAAAAGTCAGGAGTAATAGTAACTAACAGAATTGTTGTGGGAATCAAATGCGGTCATAGATAACAAAAATATGTGCCCTTGGGCAAGCCCCTTCGTCTCTGGGTCTCAATCATTCTCATTAAAGGCTTGGACTGTATGATTCCTTTGGTACTATTTAGTTCCTCAATTGCAAGATTCTGTGAAGGGGAGAGACCTAACGTTTACTGAAAGCCTGGTATTAATCTTATGTAGAATCTGAGAAAGGGGTAAAATCACATTTAAAAAGTGCTTTTGCAAAACAGTTTACATTTGCTAGATCTATGTAGAATTTTAATTGGAAGAAACAGAGAGCATTAAATCCTGTTGCCACTTGGTTAAATCTGTTAAAGAATTCTTAAAATTTTTCAGCTCTTGGGTTTTCTGACTCACTTGAGAAACTTCATGGCTCCTAACATATCTCCCTTGCTTTCTCTGTACCAATAGGATTTTAAATTATCGAGTCGGCTTACAGACTTTTCATTGTGAGGAGAAACTAATGGAGGCTGTTGCTTTTTACTAACTAGTGCAATAGACTTTGGAATAGGCTTTGAAGTCAAAGACTTGGGGACAAAGACTGATTGTACAGGTATGAAACCTTAGGCTGATTATTTAACTTCGGAGCCTGAGTTTCCTCGTCTGTGAAATAGAGATGATACCTACGTCATCTCTGTTCTACCTTTTGAAGGTAGAAGACATAGTGTGTGTGAAGCTTTGAGTCTAATGTTTGATTAATAGCAATCAATAACTGATGGTATTAACAATGGTACTAAAATGATATGTGTCACCATTGAGTCAAATTTTTAGTAAGTATAAGGGAAAAAGAGAGTTTAATATTATTTATATCCTTTTTAGTGGGAAGGTCCACTTGGTAAAAGGATATTTTTTTTTTTTTTTTTTTTTTTTTTTTTTTTTTTGAGACGGAGTCTCGCTCTTGTTACCCAGGCTGGAGTGCAATGGCGCGATCTCGGCTCACCGCAACCTCCGCCTCCTGGGTTCAGGCAATTCTCCTGCCTCAGCCTCCTGAGTAGCTGGGATTACAGGCACGCGCCACCGTGCCCAGCTAATTTTTTTGTATTAGTAGAGACGGGGTTTCACCATGTTGACCAGGATGGTCTCGATCTCTTGACCTCGTGATCCACCCGCCTCGGCCTCCCAAAGTGCTGGGATTACAGGCTTGAGCCACCGCGCCCGGCCGGTAAAAGGATATTTTAACAACGAAGAGAGGGTTAACTGAAAAGTATTGATGAATAATAATAATACCCAAGAACTGAGTGCATGCTGGGTGACAGGTGCTCACATGTACTCCTCAAAACAGGTCTGTGAAGTAAGTGACCCCTCCTCTGCTAAGTCTTCCTTTGTCCAACTTTTGTTCTTCCACTCTACTTTAGACTCTGTCAATATTTTTTATATATAATTCCTACCCTCTTTCCACTTTTCATTTTCAGTGAAAGAATTTCTGTATATTTTGCACAGAAGAAACCCACAGCAAGTTGAATGGAGTTGTTAAGATGTTGAATCTTTGTATTTATCTAGTCAAGAGTGAAATATCTCTTCCTTTATGTTATAGATGAAAATTTAAGCATTAATGAACTGAACGTTGGTCTAAGGTAAAAAGACTAAGAAAATAGTTTTGGATAAAGAAACTACTCAGCCAACCTGAGACTTCCCCTTTCTTCCCTCCCCATACATGCTGTTTGTCAAGACAAACAAATATAGCATTTCAAAGTAGCTTTTGCTTTATAAATTACCATGGAGTAAATATAATGAATATCAAAGATATGTCCAAATTCTGTGTTTGGAAGCAGTTTTACTGTAATGGGTATTATTCAAGACTGAAATTATTTAATACAAAGAAACATTCTTCATTCACACTGTGAACAACTGTCTTCCAAAATACCACAATACAGGCATTCTTATATGAATAATACAGGGAATTATGTCAAATTATTTTGCAGTTTTTTCCAGTCATAACAATGTTTCACAAAAGTGCATTCCTGATCATAGATTTTTAGAGTTGGAAGGAACCTAAGAGGTACAAACTAACTCTTTCCTGCCACCAAGAGAGATGAAGCAATTTATCTAAAGTCATGTAGTTAACTAATGACAGAGCCAGGGAGAGAACCAATGCTTCATCTATTATGCCACAGTGCTGCATTCCTCTGGAAAAAACTGCCTATTCATTCTTGGTTTTTAATGCTAGTTAGAGTCTTAGGGTAAGGTTTTTTTCCATGACTAACTAGTGTTCTTTTGTTTTCTGTGTGGGTGTTTGGGAACAAGCTAACTGGTTGTGTTTTTTTGTTTTGTTCTGTTCATAACAATTGTACAGTGTAACATGGTAACAGAGCATTTGTTTGGTTAACACTTTAGGGATTAGGAAGAAATGGTTTTAACTCAAATTCTCTGCCCTCATTGTTGATAGGCAAATATTTTAAAGTTGTGTTTCTTAACCTGGGGTTTGAATTCCCTAAATTCTTAAGAAAGTTATGTGAATATATGGTTACTTTTAGTTTGGAGATGGAGTTTCATTCTTGTTGCCCAGGCTGGAGTGCAATGGCATGATCTTAGCTCACCGCAACCTCCGCCTCCTGGGTTCAAATGATTCTCCTCCCTGTTTGGAGATGGAGTTTCATTCTTGTTGCCCAGGCTGGAGTGCAATGGCATGATCTTAGCTCACCGCAACCTCCACCTCCTGGGTTCAAATGATTCTTCTCCCTTAGCCTCCTGAGTAGCGGGGATTATAGACATGCGCCACCACGCCCAGTTAATTTTGTATTTTTAGTAGAGACGGGGTTTCTCCATGTTGGTCAGGCTGGTCTCAAACTCCCGATCTCAGGTGATCCGCCTGCCTCAGCCTCCCAAAGTGAGACACTGCGCCTGGACTATGCTTGCATTATTAATAAAAGAATCTGTAGTTTCCATCAGGTTATCAAAGGATACATAGTTCAATACTATGGTTTTAGAAGGAAGAGAGAACTAAGCCTGATTACACTCTATATATACTAATTTTACTAGAGGGCTCCCTTATTTTCAGCCCTCTCCTGCTGGTGCCCTTTCTTCCTGACAAGCCTTTTCCAAATAGTTTCCTGAATCTTGTCATGGAAGCCACTGGAGGCCTCAACCTTCTCAGAGGAACCTTTCCCATAGGCTTTCCAAGAATATCTTATTTCTCACTTCTCTGCTTACTTTTTCCAGGAGAAGGTGTGAGACTCAGGGATTTTTGTTCATTAGAAACTTTAGGGCGGTTATTTCAGTTACATTTCCATTAAAAGGAATTTGTGAGCTGACCTGAGATCCTAAGACTATTGAAATAAGAAAAAAAATGCAACTGGAATTCCAGTCAATACTTTGCAAATTAACTTTTAGAATGCCTCTAGTTCTGTACTTCAGGATTCTCTGTGTTTGATCTAGAAACTCACATTTTCTAGGAGCAAAATGAAAATGCATGAATTTACATGGATTATTTAGGAGTTGCACAGATCTGTCTATAAAAGCAGAATTTTTTTCTTCCTGAATATTATTAGACTTAGAAGAATCTACCCCTGAATATAAATCCGTCCCCCCAGTCACCTTTTTTTTTTGAGACACAGTTTTGCTCTGGTTGCCCAGGCTGGAGTGCAGTGGCACGATCTCAGCTCACTGCAACCTCCACCTCCTGGGTTCAAGCAGTTCTCCTGCCTCAACCCCCCTGAGTAGCTGGAATTACAGGAGCCCACCACCATGCCCAGCTAATTTTTGTGTTTTTAGTAGAGATGGAGTTTTGCCATGTTGGCCAGGCTGGTCTCGAAATCCTGACCTCAGATGATCCGCCCATCTCAGCCTCCCAAAGTGCTGGGACTACAGATGTGAGCCACCAGGCCCAGCCTGAATAGGAATCCATTTTGATGGGCATCCTTCCTAGGAGATAACATATATATATAAACAGCACATTCTTTTTTTTTAAGTTTAACATCTGAACACACAAAGAAAAAGCTAGCATTAAGACTGAATTTGGAAGAATGTATTCATTTATTTATTCATTTTTAAAAAGCCCTTACTGAGTACATATTATGAACCTGCAGGCATCATGTTAGATGCTGAGAAATAAACCTGGTCTCTTCGCTTGTGAAACTCACAATCTACTGGGGACACAGCATAACAAATAACAATGACAATTTTGCCTGCTAAAAACTCCATTATAGGTACCAAAAAAGCAGTGAACTCACTACCGGGCCTGACCGGGAAGAGGATTGGGAGTAGAGCCAGGGGAGTATTAGCTGTGGGAGTTAGCGTAAACGTAACAGAAAAGGTGACACATATTTGAGTTGTGTCTTAAAGGTTCAATGGAAACTTGTTCGGCCAAGAAGGCTCTAGCTGTAGCTGATGTATTTGTGCCCTTCTAACTAAACTTAACATTTAACACTCTCTTATTTTATGTTTCCAATTAGAGCTCCAAACGAGAATGGAAGCCACTGGAGGACCGTAGCTGCACAGACATACCATGGCTGCTGCTCTTCATCCTCTTCTGCATTGGGATGGTAAGGAAACTCTCATAGATAATCCAAACCTGGACTGATGATCCAAGGGAATGATGAGGAGTTGGTTTAATGAGGGGACTTGTTGTGGAATATACCATTCCTCATACAATTCAGTGGTATTTTGTGTCACCCTTGCTTTTTTTTCTATATGAAAGCTGAGCTCAAACTAAGGAGCAGCGGGGACTCATATGACATTCATTAGATCATTTCAGAAAGCAGATCATTTGATATAAGTCTCTGAATAGTGATATTGATGGGGTGGTGAGCAAAATGGTGACCATGAGTCAAGAGCCCTGTGTAGTCACGCAACCCAGTCACACCAACTTGTTGGTTATCTTTAGGGCAGTCAGTTCCTCTCAGGGACTTGGTGTTCCACAGTTCTTCCTAGATGGGAGGCTGGTTGCTCACTGCTCCTTCCTCCTTCAGCCCATCCTAGGCCCCTGCTGCCTGCTGTGTCTACTGTAATGAGTGGCATCTTTCAGTTGGAGATCAAGGGACCTGGTGATTTTCCAATGGGTATAGAGAATGGGGGAGCAGAGTGCTGGTATAAGGTATTAAGGGTGTGCACATTCAATTGTATACCCACTCTGCTGTGCAGGAGTTTCTAACACAGACTTCAGTGGCGTTAGAGTCCCTGCCAGTGTGCTGGGTTGGAAAAAAGATAGAAAACTGCTATTTTTAAAGTGGACTGATATTTAGAGATAAAAAGGACTCAGAACTCCTCATCTAGTCCATCGCCCTTATTTTACAGATTAAAAACTTCAAACTCAGAGATGGAAATGACTATTCCAAGGCCATGCTGCTAGTTCATGACAGAGCTGGGAACAGAGCCCAGGTCTGTTTACTTCCAGGTCAATGCTGTTTTCTAACACTCCATTTCCTCTTCCTCAAGGGGACTGTGCAGACACATTATTCCTCTCTCTTTCTTAGTCTTTTTGTAATTACACTACCTCAGGCAGCTGTTTTCTTACTCATGTGTATTTTTAACCCCCTTCTTACTACACCTTTTATAGAGTTTCTTTAGGAAAATCTTATTCTTTGTCTCCTCTAACTGCCCACCAGGCCAGCGCCATTTGTGAATCACAGAACAACCATAATCTTGACTAATAGGCACAATTGTAGGTACCAGGTCTGCCTCTGAGCAAAGGAAAAGAAAGCAATACATTTTAATGAGATCTGATAAATCTAGTAAAATAAGGAGGGTTTATTTTAAAGATAAAAGCACAGTTTCACCAAATTTAGGATATTTAGGAAAGGTCAAAATACCTGTCTCCTAACTTATGACTTATAAGATATTGCTCAAAAGTTTACTTAGTTTAATGGAATGGCAGCTGAAATATATGCATGAATGTTTATGCAGCATGTGAAGAAATTTTTTTTTCTTTTGGAGATGTAGTTTCACTCTCGTTGCCCAGGATAGAGTGCATGGCATGATCTCGGCTCACTGCAACCTCCACCTCCCAGGTTCAAGTGATTCTTCTGCCTCCATCTCCCAAGGAGCTGGGATTACAGGCATGCGCCACCACGCCCAGCTAATTTTGAATTTTTAGTTGAGACAGGGTTTCACTCTGTTGGCCAGACTGATCTAGAACTCCTGACCTCAAGTGATCTGCCTGCCTCAGCCTCCCAAAGTGCTGAGATTACAGGCGTGAGCCACTGCATCCTGCCAGAGAAAGAGTTTTTGATAACAGAATTAGTCCACAGCCTTTCCCCACTCCCTGAATTTAATCCTGGGACAAATAGAAGCTGACCTTTCAAAATTGTTTACAAAAACATATACCATGCCACCCAAGGTGGTTTGGATTTTCTGTGCTAAAATAGGTCAAGAAAGTGCAATCATTAATGTTAATAGGCTGATTTGGGAGTGACTTGACACTAAGGAGTTATTTGTTTACTGAAACATTTTAATGCAGTGGTAATTAATATAGTGTTGATTTCAGTGCGATGGTAATTAAGACCCACTGTGTGAACTCTTAAATGTTGGCATAGCATTGTTTTTGCATGATTCTTTTTAATGGATTACCTTCATGGAGTTAAGCTAACATCATATTTTGCCATGTAGAAACAAGAAATCTCAAAGTTCTATTCACTGGCACAACAGAGATTCAACATTTTTTGGCTTCTGGGCATTTGTTTTAAATGATTTTTGGAAGATTTCTTGATTTCTCCCTCTTTGGATTTCATTCCTTAGTACTTTTAAAAGAAACATTTAACAAACATTTGTTGGGCATTAATCTATGCTCAACACTTTAGTACGTGTGTGTGTGTGTGTGTATATATATATGTGTATCTTTTAAATTTTTTTTAATTACTCTATGAAATAGGTTTTATCCCCTGCTTATAGACAAAGTATAGCAAGGTTAAATATTAGCTTGTCTAAGAATATACTGCTGGAAATAAGTGGCAAGGACAGAATAGGAACTGGAACTTTCTGGCTATGTTCTTTTCATTGAGTGACCCAGCTGCCTGCTTCTCTTACAGATTATTTCTTCTTAGTCATCTTGCAGCCTGATACTCAAACTGTATCTTTATTCTCTGTCTTTATTTGCATTTTTTTGCTCATTTTTTGACACCTATGGTCTAGTTCTTAAATATTCTAAGATCTTGTCATCTTTCACTCATTTCTACTATTAAATCTCTATACATATTCATCTCTTCATCAATGTTTGTACTTCTATTTCTATCCTTAGTTTCAAGATTATTCTAATGCTTGAGTTGTCTAGAACTTAAGAGTTTTCCAAAGCAAATTGCTATCAGCCTTCTTAAGCACTATCTTCTAAATTTAAACTTTCCTTTTTCATCACTATTTTTGAATTACTGGGTATATACTTATTCTGCTCAGAAAAATTACTTGTAACATTGCACTGCTAAATTTGCATATTTCGTTAAGGTAGTAAACAAGTGGTTTTGAGGCCTAGTTGTACATTGAATTAGCTGTGATCTTTTCTTTGTTTATTATTATTATTTATTTATTTATTTATTTATTTTTAGGATAGTCTTGCTCTGTCATCCAGGCTAGAGTGCAGGTTGTGATCTCGGCTCACTGCAAACTCTGCCTCCCAGGTTCAAGCGATTCTCCTGCCTCAGCCTCCCGAGTAGCTGAGATTACAGGCACCCAGCACCATGCTTGTCTAATTTTTGTATTTTCAGTAGAGACAGGGTTTCACCATGTTGGCCAGGGTGGTTTGGAACTCCTGACCTCAAGTAATCTGCATGCCTCGGCCTCCCAAAATGCTGGGATTACAGGTGTGAGCCACCGTGCCCAGCCTAGAATTAGCTGGGATCTTTTCTTTAAAAAAAATACCAAATCTAATTCCTCAGCCCTACCTCAGCAATTCTCATGTAATCTCTGCAAATCTGATATTCAACCAAAGTTGAGACCCACTCTTATAGGCACAGATAAACCACTGAGAAGTGTTGAGCAAGAAGTGATATGAGTGGGTTTAGAAAGGTGGCTCTGGCAGCTAATGTTAAGGATGACTTGGAAGGTGTAAAGAGGTTTCAAGAGACCACTTTGGAGGCTGATGTAATGGTCCAGATAAGAGGTGAAAAACCTGAAATAAGATAGTGCTAAAGGAGAGGAAGAGAGAGGTTGAAGGATTAGGATGAATAACATTTATCAATGATGTTATCAATGTTGTAGACAAGTGAGAGACAGATCAAGGATGACTAAAAGGTTCTTGTGTTAGGTGTTAAGGATAGGTTTTTCAGCTCAAATCCCTCCCCAGCTCTTCCTAAGTTCTCAACCATGGTTTCTGTACACATTAGAAAACAAGAGTGGAATGGTTAAATAAAGCACCACTTTATTAGTAGATACCTGATTATGCCGAATAAGGTACTCCCTGGTAAAAATAACTTGTGGAATGGAACTTGGGCCCACAAGGCTAAAGTTCCTTCCCATCTAGGATGGTCTGACTTCATTCTGTCTCAGGGAGAGGTGTTTGTCAGAAAAGGAGGAGAAGAGAGAATGGAGATCTACCTGGACAAAATGTGCCCAGATCAGGTTACCACAAAAAAGCAAGAACAGAAGAGACTGGATGGCCCTTAGAAGAGTGCTTACCATGGAAAATAGAAGATACACAGACCCCCTACAACTTACTTACCCTAGTAGTTATTGCTGCTTACTATGAGCTAAACACTGTTCTTAGCGCTTGACACATAGAAACTCATTTAATTCCCATAACTTCTCAAGGAAGTATACACTGTTATCACATTCCCATTTTACAGAGAAGGAAACAGAGGCATAGAGATAAGCTCAGTAACTGTCTAAGATTACATAGTGGCAGCACTGACCCAGAAGAGAAGAGGGAGAAGGGGAGGCCTCGAGACGTAGTCCCCACTCTGTTGCCTGGAATTGAGGACAACAGAAAAAGTTGTTCAGAACATGGACCCATAGGACAGAGTAACCAGTGAAATGTGATCTCATCAATATCTCAGGCTCTGACCAAATTGCTTGGCATCACCTCTTCCTTTAGTGTGGTGTAAGGAAGCTAGAGAGTGAGGGGCAGAAGCACAGAGAGAGGAGACTGCAGTTTTCCACTTGGTATCTTGTGTGTGCCATCTCGTAGATAAGTGGTGCCATTATTGGAGATAGAGTATATGCAGGAAAGAGAAGTGTGGAATGAGAAAATGAATTGTGGACATGTAGAATTTGTTGGTAAGGAGAAGCAATTGGAAATGCAAGGTTGGAATCTTGGAGAATGATCTGGACTAGAGTTGGATTTAGGGGACATCTTGCATAGTTTGTCCCTTCAGACTGCTTTCAAGGAAGGACCTTTTTTATTTTATAGCATTGGTTTACTTCCCAGGGCATGATGTTTCTACCTCATTAACTATTGTTGAGCATACAGAACAAAATGAGAAATTCACTGCAGTATTTAGTCACCTGTTTGATGGGCTGTTCTTTGCTGAGATCACAGAAATAAGAAGAACAGCATGCCGAAGATTACCATAAGGTTACCTGATCTCAATGACTTTCTACTTTCTGTTAAGTATGTTTCTTTTCTTTTTTTAAATATTGTGATAAAATGTACCTAACATATTTACCACTTTAAGCATTTTTAAGTATGTAGTTCAGTTAAATCCATTTGTTTTTAATCTGGTTTTGCTTTATTTATTCTCAATCACTGTAGTAAATCAAACCGATGTGAACTTCTCCCTGCACGTATACTCTCAAAAATTGTACTCTGTATCTGCTTTCCCTTAGAATCATAATACATTGGAAGAGGAAGGGCTTTAGAGATCAATCTAATTCTATCCTTGTGATGATAAGGAAACTGAGGCTCAGGGAATGAAAAGTTACTTGCTCAGGATCATAAGGAGCATTTGTGGCAAAGTGAGGGTCAGTTTTCAGTCTTCCTTGTCTGTATTCTCGTCATTGTTCTAGCTGGCCATGAAATTGAGCCTCTAATTTTGCTTCCCCCTGCCCATTAGTTTCTTCTCTCGAGAACATTTCAGTTCTTTTAGAGTAAACCTTGCATTTGTAATATGCTCAATAAATACTTATTGAGTGGTTATTTCCTAGGCTTTCTATCATTCTTTTGTTTTTTTCCAGAGTCAAGGTCTCACTTTGTTGCCCAGGCTGGAGTGCAGTAGCATGATCATGGCTCACTGTAGTCTCGAACTCCTAGGTTCAAGCAATCTTCTTGCCTCAGCCTCTTGAGTAGCTGATACTTCAGGTGTGTGCCACCACCCCTGGCTAATATTTTTATTTTTGTAGAGACAGGGTCTCACTATATTGCCCAAGCTGGTCTTGAACTCCTGGCCTCAAGTAATCCTCCCACCTCAGCCTCCCAAAGTGCTGGGATTACAGGATGAACCACTTCTCCTGGCCTCATTCTTGTTGGTTTTTTTTTTTTTTTTTTTTTCCTTTTTCTTCTTTCCACCTTCTTAGAGTGAGGCATCCTATTACACTTTTTAAAAAATCTAGAAATCTGACAGATTGGCAAAAGTTTAAAATTAATTTTGTTTAATTTGTTTACATGAATAGTCACTCTGCATCAGGCCTTTTCTAGGGTAGGATACTAATCTTGCCCTATCTGCTGGGTCCTAATAGCCCTCTGTGTCTCAGGGTTCTTAAAAGAAGAGAAACAGAAGCCAGATATTCCAAGGTTTTACAAATCAGTTATTATGAGATCGAGCCCAAGCATTGAAGAGGTATGGGCTGGATAGAGGTGAAGCGAAGGAGGTGGTATCTGAGAAAAAGAGAGTCTGCATATGTTTTCATTAATTCCAGGGGAGAGGGCTGTAAGCAGAACTCCTTTTTCCCCTATCTTTTTATTTTGAAACATTTTGCCATATTCATGCACCATCTCCCACCCACTCTATATGTGTTTTTGTTGACCATTTTTTTCAAAACTAAATGAAGTCCTTCTGCCTTGCTCAGTTGCATAGTAAAAGCTCCAGGTATAAAATTCAAACATGCTTGTAAAATAAAAATGTGTCCTATTTTTTTTTTTTAACTAATAGCAAATAAAACTAAGCAAAAGCCCTTACTTAGGTACAACTAGACCTTGTGATATGAAGGGAAAATGAGCACAGTTCATTAATGAGCAAATTGTCTTTCTCCCACTTAGGCAGTCGGTACTTATGAGTTGCCAGATCATGCCTCTGACCCACCATCCCTGTATGCCTTCATCTGATTTGAATCACCTCCTGTTTGTGAATAAATTTATCTGTTCCTCTTCTCTCTCTCAAAATAGCAGTGCTGAAAGCACTTCTATAGCTCACTCATTTGAACATTTTAGCCATGGTTTTCTTCCTTGCTTATAGTTTTACTTTCTCCCTAAGATTGCTTTCTACTACATGCTTATGAAAACCTTCCTTATCCCCTTATCATTTGCTAAATTAATGTGATTTTTCATTCTGTTGGATGCCTTTTCCCTCCTCTCTCTACTGAACCATTAAATTATTGAATGTATTCTGTAAAGTTTCTCTCACCCCCACTTTAATTTTATGTGCCACATTTTTTCCCTTCTGAAACTATATTGCTTTCCACATTTGGATTTTAGAATTTTTCTTTTTAAAGAGATTGTATTTTTAATTATAGTTGGCCTAGTTCCCCATTGTCAATGCTTGTACCATATGAGAAGTCCCTAGGATAGTAGTCATGGTTTCTTCTCATCTTATTAGCTTATTCTCCTCGCCCATCCCCTACCCCTGGCAGCTTCTCACCCTCTCTAATGCTTCTGGAAGCTACTAAGAAGTTTAAGTGGCCTATGTGAAAATATGTCAGTGTCCCAATTTAGCATATATATGTAACATTTACAATTTATACCCCTGCCTACATCCCAGAGGGATGTGAGGTGGTTTATGATAAAGAAAAAAACCCACATGTCCAACAGTACTGTTAAAAATAGTCAGAAAAGGAAATCAGAAACCACTTAAAGGAATCTGTAACACAATGTACTTATCAAACATAAGAAGAAAATTTCTATAAAAAGTGAAGAAGAACATAACCTTTTAATTATGTAACAACTTTGCTATTCTAGATTAGTAGTGAAAGAAGATTGTAATTGTGGTCTGAAAATATTTTTATATGGTAACAAAATTATATTCTCACTGTTCCCCCCTAGAAATTTTTATTCTAAAATAGAGAACTGAAGGGGTTTTTGTTAGTGTCCAATTACCGTTGTTAACCTCTTTAGTCTGACTTCCCCATTCAAATTCACCGCTAACAGCTACCATTTATTGATCACCTGCCATGTACCAGACATTCAGCTAGGGACTGGATATGTGTTATTTCATTTAGTTCTCATCATTAGGCTGTGAAATAGATGGTATTACTCTGTATTAGAGATGAGGAGGGAACTAAGTATGTAATAATAAGTATGTAATTAGATCAAAGTCAAACAGGTAGTAATTGGTAGAGTGAGGGTTTGAATCCAGGTTTTACTGAATACAAAGTCCATTCCCTTATCATTAATCTGTTAGGCTTCTTGTTAAAAAATGTGTTGGAGGCCAGGAGTGGTAGCTCATGCCTATAATCCTAGCATTTGGGATGGCCGAGATGGATGGATCACTTGAGGTCAGGAGTTTGAGACCAGCCTGGCCAACATGGTGAAATCCTGTCTCTACTAAAGATACAAAAATTAGCTTGGTGTGGTGTGTACGCCTGTAGTCCCAGCTACGCAGGAGGCTGAGGCAGGAGAATTGCTTGAACCCGGAAGGCAGAGGTTGCAGTGAGCCGAGATTGTGCCACTGCACTCCAGCCTGGATGAGAGAGCTAGACTCCATCTCAAAAAAAATAAAAAATAGAAGTGTTGGAAAGGTTAGCTATTAAACCTCTTAATACTCACCTCCTTTTCCAGTTTTTACTCAGCACAGGGCTTTCTAATTTGGAGTTCAAAGATACGCTTAAAATGGTATGCAGATTCATACATGTAAATATGCAAATATGTACGCAGAGGATTAAATTTTTTTTCTCACATGTCTTAGTATTGGGTTGAAGTTCTGAGGTGGAATTGATTACCATACAGTGTCCTTGGAGGAGTCAGGAGATGGGGAGAGGGGCAACAGGGTGAGTGTGCATGAATAAGTACTGACCAGCTGTGTCTAACCCTAATGCTAGCAGTTTGATACTTCTTGGAGGCAGAAGGAGACTAACATGTATAGAGATATGCACTTTACATGTAACGTGTTATCTCATGTGATTTTCACAACAGCTTTTGTGATAAGTGGTTTTTAACCTTAATTTATAGGTGGCAAACTGAGGCATAGAATTAAGCAAGTTTGTTCAAGGTCACCCAAGATTGAAGGTCACCCAAGAAGAAAATGGAGTCATCAGTATTCTATTGATCAACACAGGCTTTCTGACCCCAAAACCCACCATCTTTCCCTTACAGCATGTTCTCATTCCTAATAATAGTGTCTAACAGCTATAATAGCTAAGACTTTATTGAGCTCTTACTATGTGCCAGGCAGGTTTTTTTTTACCACTTTACTGGATTGTATCATTTAATCCTTACAACAGCCCAATGAGCTACATACACTGATTATCTCAATTTTACAGATGAGTAAATTGAGACAGAAAGTTGAAGCTAGTGAGTAGCAAATTAGGGATAGTCTCTACTCTGTCTACTTTTTTACAAGGTGTAGTTTTCAAGAAGTTTCTACTGACTGTGGCTATGCTCTTTATTCTTTCCTCGTAGCTCCCTTAACTGCACAATGAAAGTAAAGGGGTTATTTAGAAAAGAGTTTGTTTGCTTTTTTAGGTAAGTATATTTAAAGGGGAAATACTTTTCTCTGAGGAACTGTATATGATTATAGTATTTTCCACTGTAGGCCTTAGATCTAGCAGGGCTATTTAGATAAGTACTACTCATGATACTTGGCTGTGATTAATTAAATAATGATAGTCTCTGCCTTCTTAGCCCCTTTACTGAAGATAATAAAAACTTAACCTTTTAATGACCAGGTTGTAAGAATAGTTGTTAACCTCAGTCTTTCCCCCCAATACAATTAATTTATCAGTAGTGATTCACTTCCTCTTCTTTTGGCTAGTAGCTTGCTGTCAAGCGTAGGCTTTTATTGCTTTGTTTTGGTCAGTGCATGCTTGACTTAGCAAGCATGATGTGCTTCTGAAGTATCTACCATTTGCCTTTAATACTGTGATGAAGCATATTCCCATGAAATGAAGTGACCTTTGCAGTATACAAAGCGAGCGCCTTACTCCCCTCGTCTTCAGTATTAAGAACATAAGAATATGGCAATGCTTCATAATGTAATTCTTTGACTTGTATATAGCTTTATTGCAGGAAGGAAACAAGTGTGTGTGTACTGAAGCGATAATGATTCAAAACCCACATTCCTGTTTTTCTCTGAATTTGTTTCTTTCATCCTTTGCTGATGTTCACTTAACGGAACCCCTTTACAATCAAATGAAACTAAAGAATGAGAGAAGCTGGGTTTGATTCTATTTTCTGATCTTTACTAGCTTTGATGGCCTTGGATAACTTGTTTAACGTCTCTAGACCTCAGTTTCTTCATCATGAGGATTAGAGATAACATACAACAAGCACCTATTAAGAGTACACAGACTGGCACAGAGCAGATGTTCTATATTGAGAAGCTTCTGTTATTACTATTATTATTATTATAAAATTCAAATATGATCTCATGATGTAAAGGTTGGGATTTGTTTTGTTATGGTAGTAAATAGTGTTTCCCTATGGACTTCTTTCTACTGCTATGTGCAATCCAAGGAAAACAGTGGAATAGTGTTTGCAATAAGGAAAGATAGCTCTTTGTTCCCTTCAGCAGACAAAAGAAACTCATTATCGTATCAACTAGTGACTGTTGGCTATTGAAATGGTTTATTTGTATGTTTTTTTTTTCTGTTTCTTTCCTAGGGATTTATTTGTGGCTTTTCAATAGCAACAGGTGCAGCAGCAAGACTAGTGTCAGGATACGACAGCTATGGAAATATCTGTGGGCAGAAAAATACAAAGTTGGAAGCAATACCAAACAGTGGCATGGACCACACCCAGCGGAAGTGAGTAGACTGTTGCTGAATGATGAACACATGGAAACTTTGAAAGAGGCACAGAGAAAATCCTGCTATTCCTACTGTTTGAAAGATAATATCTTACCAAATATTATTTTTATGTGACTTCTGTTGGTGTGTTTGATTTTTTTTCCACTGAACCCTTGAATCATTCTTGTTTTTGGTCTACAAATACATTCTTCAGGAAATAGAATTAGCTGCCATGTTAAAATGGCTACCTTTACCCATGTTAATGTTAATGGATAAAGACTTAATTTGAAAAGGTTATTCTTTTACTCTTTTTTTTTCCATTAGCCTTTAAGTTGTACACTAAGTTTTAACCCTGTAATATTTTCCCCTAAGATTATACTTAATGGGAGACAGAGGGATGATAATGGATTTTGAAATATTAACATTATAAAAAACTTTTTATGTTGTATCATTTATAAGTACACATCAGTTTCCAATTTTATAAAAGATACATTTTCTTTGTCAGACTTTAACATTTGCTTTGGGTTCTCAATATTCATCTTTTAGATTTCATGAAATTTCTGACTTAATTGATTTTTTTTCTTTAAAAGAGCTATTATTTTGTTTTAATATCTATGGAGAAAATAGATTTCATCTAGCATATTTTATGTATTATGCTAATATATTTTTACAGACTATATATTTATGCCCCTTGAAACCTTATTAGGCATTTTAAATATCTAACTTGTTCTTCAGAATTAACAAAACTAGTTTTAAGGTAGTAGGCTAATTTATCCAGTTAATGCACTTTATAGGAAAAGGCTAAGCAGGTAACATTTTTAAGGTTATAGGTCTATTATAAAGCATTTTCCAGAAAGGTAATATGTAACAACTGTATTTGTTATTATATACATCTGTCGGTTAAATCTGGGCCCCTAGTGGGAAGTATGATTAATTTGATAATGTCACAAACCTGAGGAAATCCAAATAGTTAATTTCTCAGCATTATTCCTCCCATTAACGAAGACAAGATAATGCAGTTTAAACAAAATTTTAAATAACAACAATGAGTATTTGTATAGCATGCCAAAGTCAACTAGCATATGATACCACCCTGTGAGGTAGGTGTAACAGAGGCTTGGAAGATTGAAGTAATTTTCCCAAAGTCACATGGCTGGTGGGCGGTAGAATATCCAGCCCAGAAATTGAGTTTTTCTCTTGATATGCACCTGCATCCATTGAGAGAAGTGAAAATTGTACTCTTAGCAATTTGAAGGATTGTTACATTTATTCTTTATGATTGCTTCATAGCAAATTTTAGAATGTATGTTATTTCTTGTAACAAGACTACCCATATCCTTTTTGTTTATTTATTTTTATTTTGAAATAACTTTAGACCATAGAAGTTACAAAAATAGTGCAGAGTTCCACAGTACTATTTTTTTTTTTTTTTTTTTTTTTTTTGTAGATAGCATCTACTTTTGAGATAGAGTCTCACTCTCTTGCCCAGGCTGGAGTGCAGTGGCACGATCTTGGCTCACTGCAACCTCTGCTGCCTGGGTTCAAGTGATTCTCCTGCCTCAGCCTCCGGAGTAGCTAGGATTACAGGCACCTGCCACCATGTCTGGCTAATTTTTGTATTTTTAGTAGAGATGGGGTTTCACCATGCTGGCCAGACTGGTCGTGAACTCTTGACCTCGTGATCCACCTGCTTCAGGCTCCCAACATGCAGGGATTAGTCGTGAGCCACTGCATCCAGCCTATTTAACTCTTTAATGCTGCTGACATGTATCCAATACAAAATATTACAATTTAGATAATTGAGAAGAGGAAAAGGGATCTGCTCCCTCAGGTCTTCTACTTACATGAAATTGGAATCATTTTTATGGATCCTTTCATAACTTGCCATGACTCCAAGCACATTCTCACCATAAAGTTTGTGTAAATGCCACTCTTTATATTTAACCTTGTGGTGATTCATCTGTTCAGTGGAGCAGATTGCAAATCCTAGAATTATTCTGTGTACATTTTGGCCTCTTCCAAGAGAGGCTACTTATTATTCTGAAAAAGTGGTCTCTGTTCCCTGAATGCTTAGCATAGTCAAGAGCCATTCACATAGAGGGAAAATAGTTTCCCAAGTGTAACTGTTGTTTAATTCATGTACACATGCTTACAATTTATTTTTGATTTCTACTTCATCTTCTGTTACAGTATGACCTTTTTAGTGCTAACCTACTTAAATATTTCTATCTATAAATGTTTTTTTTTTAAAAATGAACAGGCTTTTTTTTACCTTTCTCAGATAAGTCTATGATATTTTGATTTGAAAAAAGACAGGAAAGCAGCAGTCTTTGTGTTTGCCACCTTTATTCCATCCTCTTCTTCCTCCTGAAGATGCATTAGTTTCCTTCCTTTACACTTATTTCCTCGTACTTTTTTGCTTCCTTATGAATTGTAGGCCCTTCTGTAGCTATACAGTATTTTTACACCTGTTTTGTCTACTAGTACCTCAGCCTGACCTCGATCACTTTCTCCCATTCCTTACTGTCAGCCCCTACTACAGTAGCTGGTCTTACTAGGACCTTTATACATATTTGTTGAAAAAGTCAACAAATCAGTCCTCTAAAATATCAACTATAACTCTTTCTTGCCTTCATGAATATCATTTCTTCTATCAGAAAAAAAAATTCCTCCCAATCTTCACATGGCAAAACTCTACTCATCCTTCAGCTTTCAGCATAAATGTCACTTCCCAGAGAGGCCTTTTTATTCTCACAATTTAAATCTGATATTCAAAAGTACTCTCATTGTATCCTGTAATATGTGTAATTATATACTTATTTTTTGATTATTTGTTAAATGTGTATCTAAGTGCCATGAGAGTAGAGGTGAGATATATTTGATTCATTGCTATGTCTCAGATCCTAGCTCACTTCCTAGAGCATAGTAGGCACTCATTTAAATCTTGTTGAATGGATAAATCAGTTTATTTCCTTAGAACATACTTTAAGAAGTAAATTAGTGAGTCTGAGAATTTGAATATTTTAAAATTGTTAATGTATATTGCTGAATGGCTTTCCATAAAGACTGTTCCATTTATATTCCCACCAACAGTGTCTGAGATTACTTTATCTTTGCTAGTATTATTAGTTTTTATTATTTACTAATTTGTTAGGCCAGAAAATGGTGTTTTATAGTTTTAATTTGCATGTCTTTGATTATTAATGAGTGTGAACCTTTTTTCCCCATGTTTGTTAGCCTCTCATGAAGACTGTTGTGCTAGCATATCTATTCTTGGTCATCTTATCTCTAATCTGCTCCATCCTTTATACTTGATAAGATTAAGTTCTTTAAAATAGGGCTCTTATGTTGTCATTTCCCTCCTCAAGAGCCTTTCCTTTGGTGGTGGTGTCTATAGCATCAAAGAAGAGCCACTCAGCCCTGCCCTTTCAGACCTCTTGTGATTTGGACCTGTTTCACCTATTCAATCTCCTCCCACTGTTCCTCAGTGTGATGTTCTTATTGTCCGAGACATTGAATTGATTCTTACCTCTTTGCTGTTCCTTCTACTGTCTGACAGTCTGAATTCTTGAAACATTTAAGACACGTCTCATAACTAACCCCTGTATGAAATGTTTCAAAACTAACCTTATCCGTAGTGAGCTTTCCTTTACCTGAAATTTCCTATATTTACTTGTTCTACTGCCTTTAGTTTACCCTCTTAATTATATTTTGTGTTTCTCATTTGTCTGTATTAATTGGCAGTTGCTAGGTAACAGTATTACTATAAACTTAGTAGCTTAAAACAAGACACATTTGTGATCACTTTCAGTGGGTCAGAAATCTGGGTGTGGCTTACCTGGGTCTTCAGCCACAGAGTCTCTCACAAGCTGCCCTTAAGTTGCTGGTCAGGGCTGGGATTTCATCGGAGGCTCAGTGAGGGGAGGTTCCCCTTCCAAGCTCTTGTGGTTGTTGGTAGCATAGTTTCTTGAGGATTGTTGAACTGAGGGCCTTTGTTCCTTGCTGGTTGCCATTTTTTTGATGGTGGGGATGAGGGTAATAGTAATATATTTTGAACTCTGATTAGGAATTCCAAAAACATACTTTTTCTGCCACATTCTAGATTGTCTGCAGCCTTTAAGTCTATAATATGTAAGTAGCCTTAGAGTGTATATGTCAATTTTAGATAGAAAATTATCATTATTATTATTATTATTATTATTATTATTGAAGGCAGAGTTTCACTCTGTCACCCAGGCTGGAGTGCAGTGGTGCAATCTCAGTTCACTGCAACCTCCACCTCCCAGGTTCAAGCGATTCTCCTGCCTCAGCCTCCCATGTAGCTGGGACCACAGGCATGTGCCATTACACCTGGCTAATTTTTTTTGTATTTTTAGTAGACATTGGATTTCGCTGTGTTGCCCAGGCGGGTCTCGAACTCCTGAGCTCAGGCAATCTGCCCAGCTCAGTGTCCAAAGTGCCAGGATTACAGGCATGAGCCACTGCACCCAGCCTTATTACTATTATTATTATTATTATTATTATTATTCCCAGAGAGGAAGCTCCCTATCTTCCATATCTATTTGGACAGAGCAGAGATTGTCCTATTTAGTTGTAAGATACCTGAATAAGTGAGTGTGTATACTGAGCTAGGACAAAAGGTCTTGCTTTGTTGACCTCTGGGGAGAAGATTGGGGTGAGGGCGAGGGTGTTGTGCTTCTACTAAAGATGTTCCCATGTGTTGGGTGCCTGAGATGGGAGAAGATATGGCAAAGTGTCTGTAGCTCTTAGTAAGCATAGGTTATCATTGTAAAGTTGGGCAACAGTAAGTAAGGAACTGCTCTTAATCTTTTTGACATAAGCATTATATCATTATTAGAACTTTTTCCTCATTCTGCAAACAGTCCTAACACAGCTTAGTGTCAGCTTTCCTTGTTACTCCAAGAAGTTTTCCCAGTGTGTCTCACACATCAATATCAATTCTTCCATAGAGATTCTAAAGATATATTTTTGCACAAATCTAATTTTCTTTTTTATCTTTTTGTCTTTCTTCCAAGGAAGCCAATTAAAGTCCCAATCAGTGATAAAGTCTTCATCGCCCTAAAATGCCTCTCAAATTTCAGATAATCTATATTAACAGGATGTAAAGAATTAGAGGTCTGAGGAGGATAATAGCATCTATATATGAGTAAAATCTATAGGGGGTTCATTTTATTTGAGCTCTTTTCAATTTCCTGCATAATCTTTACCAGAGTACCTAGTAAAAACAGAATCAGAGTGTGAGTTTTACTTCTTTCTCCTTATGGTTCTCATTGGCAAGATACTTAAAGCTTAAAATGTTTGTGCTAAAACGATCCTTGAGATCATTTTACAGGTGAAGAAACTGAGTCTAGGAAATGAGTGACTTGATGGTGATAGACCAGCACTCAATTCTCACCCTCAGTGAGTGCTCTTTGCATCATACACGAAAATATCATCATACACTAAAATAGATCTGGTGAGTTGTAAGTTAATTCCAGCTTCCCATCTTTTTTGCTTTGGGGCTTTCTCCCTCGCAACATTTAAAAGTGAAAGAAATTTTTAGGGGAATTTGACAAATCCCCGTACACATTTAAACAACTTTGAAGGGAACCAAAGCACTTATACAATCTAGAAAGGCCTTGAGTAATTTGAAGGCAATTTTGTGTTTCTTTCTCTGTCAGATAAAGAATATGAATTATGATGATTAACTGTATTATTCTTAATTCATATTTGGATTCTTTTTTTTGCCATTTATATGTTTTCAATATTTACTGAAAAATACTTAGCTTCAAACTGATAATGACTTTCTTTTTTAGTAAGATAATTGATTGTTTAATAGACAGTGGTCTTATTTTAGGGAAACTATTTTTATAATATCTATATGGATACAGAATAGGACTTTAGTGGCCACTAATCACCTTCTTTAAAGTCAGAGTTCTGTATCTTTTATGTCTCTGGTTCAGTCTACCCCATGATCACATATTAACTTGTGTAGAGGATTATTTAGGGGATTGTACCATATGAAGACTGTGTTCACTCTTTAAATGATTGCCAAACTTTCTGGGCCTATACTATGCCATGTAACCATCTATTTTAGGAAGAATCTTATTCTTTAATTAGTCAGCATATAAAATATGTCTCTTTTGAAGACTTTTTAAAGAGTTACCAAATCTTATTGACTGTGCATACCTGTTCCTGTTTGAAAAAGAACTAGAAAAATACAGATAAAATATGCTAAAATGTTTGCATGGAAGGTCCTTTAATCAGCTAAGTACTTACACAGTTTTTCATTATGTGACTAGGACTTCTTTTCCTCCTGATGACTTAAATCATATTGCTGTTTACTAAATGACTATCCTTCACCATTTTTGAAAATTATGTTTATTATTTAGCCCTCAGCAGACATTTATTGTAAATCAGCTGTGTGCTACAGACCACTATTAGGAATATTAAAATAACAAGCAACCTAAGTGGCTGAAAAAAGGGTTTAGTTAAATTCATTCATTCATTTATTCATTCATTTGTGAACTCTATTTCTTGGCTATCTTCTTTGAGTTAGGCACTTGAGATTATACTCTTGAGCAAAAGAAGCATGCTTTTTTATCTCATGGGAATTACAATTTAGTGGAGAAAACAGTAAAGTTACCATACAATCACAAATTATTATAGCTATAGGAAGTGTTTTGAAGAGAGAGGTATAAGGGTATTGGAGAGGTTATAACGGGAGGGGCATGAGAGAGGTTACAATGGGAGGGCCCGGCCTGGTCTGAGACTGGAGTCAGTAAAATGATGCTGTAGAAGTTTGTCCATAGCATGCAATATATGCATAGCATTATTAAGGGAAAATAAATTGCAAACCAGTATATACAGCATGATTTTATTTATATATGTAAAAATATACATGTACATAGGAAAGTATAGAGTGACATGAAAATGTTAACAGTGTGATTAACTGTTGAATTATGGATGTTTTAATTTTATACCTATCTCTTTTTTTCTAAGTTATCTATAATCAATATATATTCCTTGGGGTAATGAAAAAAATTAAAAGGATAAAAAGACATTTGTCCTTGAAGTCCAGTCCTTGAAGTCCTGTCCTTGAAGACCTTGCATTCTAGTGAGGAAGACAAAATACATAGATAAATTATGACAGTTCAGTGTTGGAACATCATTTAAAAATGTTGTCTATTGTAAGCTGAGTGACACCACTTTCTTGAATTCCTAACAGCAGGCTGGTGGGGAGAGGAAGATAAGGCAATTTGATGGTACTACTGGAACCACCATTGTGTTAGTTTCCTAATGTTGCTGTGACAAATTACCATAAACTAAGCAGCTTTAAACAACAAAGTTCCATAAATCAGAAATTGAAGCAAATTCATTGCTTTAAAAAACAAAGTTCTGTAAATCAGAAGTCTATGCACAGCATAGCTTAGCTGGTTCTTTGCTATAGATTTTGAAGGCTAAAATCAAAGTGTTGACAGGGCTGTGATTTTTTTTCTTGAGATTCTAGGGAATGAATCCTCTTCTAAGCTCATTGAGTCTGTTGATAGATTTAGTTGCATATGGCTGTAGGACTGAGTTCCTATCTCCTTGTGGGCTATAAACTTGGAGTCATTCTCAGTTTCCAGAGGTAACCTGTATATTCTGTAGCATATATTCTGTGGCTCATGACTCCCTTCCTCCAGTGTAATTGGGTCAGATTCTCAGTCTTGAATCTCTCCCCTTCAGGGCAGCCTCTTGGTTACAGGTTGTACATGTGGGTTGAAGACTCTCAGCCAGTGACTGGGGATTCAGGGACAGGGTAATGTTAGGCAGAATTTTGGAGCCCCAGTTAAGTGTAAAGATGTGAACTAAATTTTCAGAAGGTAAATTTATGGAGATTTCATTGAAAATATTTTTTGTCATATTTTGGGGGTTCAAGGTAGGGCTTGCATTTTATTAGGGTAAAATCAAGTAAAGTAGGCTGTGGAAGGATGGTACACATAATGGTGACTGGAAAAAGAGGTGAATAGATGGTTATGAGGGTTTGGGGACTGAGAGCTATCTCCAGGAGCCCATCTTCTGGTGAGAATGGAATTCTGATTAGAATGCCAAGTTTGGTTCTCATCAGCTGAGGAACAGTGTGGCTGGGTCTATAGGATGGAATTCTTGCTGGCCATCCTAAAGCCCTGGGAAGATTGGTCCACACAGGAAGTTGCTCCCGCCTCTATCTTATGGAGTTGTAGAAGCTTAGAAGAAGAGATTTATACATTTGTCCATTGGACTAATGCTTAAGTTTTACAGAGTATTCTACCTACTTGTTGTCAAGGTATTCCTCAGAGCAGTCCAGTAGATCACCCGCTAGTTCTCATACTTAGGGATAAGTTTAAACAAATGGAGATGCTCTAAGTATTGGATGAATTTGGCTTTGTTTTGAGGGAAAGCACTCCTCTCTCTGTCTCTTGTCAGTAGTCTCTGATTCTAACTCTAACCTACTACCACTCCTACTTTAGCATAAAGTGAAAAAGAGTAGCCTAGATAGATAGCTCACATAAGCTTGAATTTTTTATTTCCCTCAATTTACAAGCATTTGGAAATAGTACCATCTGTGATGTTCTAAATGAAAACTTACTGTATTATTTATATAGGTTTTTTGTTTGTTTGTTTTTGAGATAGAGTCTTGCTCTGTCACCCAGGTTAGAGTGCAATGGCAAGATCTTAGCTCACTGCAACCTCCGCCTCCTGAATTCAATCAATTCTCCTGCCTTAGGCTCCCGAGTAGCTGGGATCACAAGCACCCGCCACCACACCCAGCTAATTTTTGTGTTTTTATCAGAGATGGGGTTTCACCATGTTGTCGAACTCCTGACCTCAATGATCCTCCCTGCCTCAACCTCCCAAAGTGCTGGGATTATGGGCGTAAGCCACCACGCCTGGCCTATACAGTTTTTTTTTTTTCCCTAAGCTTTCATTCTCTCTCATGGAAAATATTAGAAGTTGTAAAGATGCTAACTAGATTTTCAGAAGGTAAATTTGTGGAGATTTCTTTGGAAAATATTTTTTGTCATATTTTGTGACCACACTTCTCTTTAGCCTAAATTTTTAAACTCTTTACAAAGATAACATCTGTATTGCTAGTGTAATTCTGCCTTTAGGATAATACTTGCTGTGGAAAATACTGATATCAATTTGAAAGAGGAGATCCAGCTACATACCTTAGAAAATGCAGGAGTTGAAAGTCAAAATGTTTCAATAATTCTAAATAGGGAAGTGAAAAGCTGTTTAACAGAACTAGATGACATGTATGCAGCTAGGCGGCAAGGAAGGGATGATTGGTTTTTCTCCATATTGTTTGACTAGGTGTGTATATTTGCCATGTCTAAGTTAAACCGCTGATACAAATGCTCAATCTCAAGTCTCACTACTTGAGTTGGTTCTGGGTTACCTGATACCTGTAAAGTTTTTTAAAAGCTTTAGTCATTGTACATGAGCTCATAGACAATGACCTTTGTAATATACTTCAGGTAATTATTAACTGCTTCAACCATGAGTCTGATACTCATTGGTTTGCCACCCATTTGTGTTTACCTGGGTGTGAGAGTTGAGGGCACCTAAGAAGTTAGAGGGCACACAGTCCACACACAACCATCATTATATCTGACCCCAATTGCAAGATTAGGGGCCCATAAAACCACCTATTTCCTGGCAAATAACTTGCCAGGAAGACTTACAGAACTCACTGAATGCTACTGTACTCATGGTTATGGTTTATTTTTAGGAAGGATATAGAGTGAAATCAGCCAACAAAAGGAGTGCATGGGGCAGAGCTTCCATTGTTGTCTCCCTTGGAGAGAGTGGAGTACACAGAGTCAGAGCACAGTACTTTCTCACTATCAATATGTGACAATACACAGTGAGTGTGGCTAACCAGGGCAGCTCACCTAAGCCTCAGTGTTCATAATTTTTGTTGGGACTCCATTACATGGCTGACTCAGTCTCCAGTCTCCAGCTCCTTGGGTCAAGTTGATACCATGTGATCCCAAACTCCTAATCTAAACAACATTGTTGGTCTTTCTAGGGTGCTTGACCCCCACCCTAAATACTATGTGGAGTGATCTATTCTGACCCTAAAACACATTGTTAGACATCTGCCATGACCCAAGAGCACCAAGTAAACAAAGACACTCCTATAAGGCTTAGAAATTAACACCCAGAAGTGAAGGGCAAAGTCCAGATCTCTTTCTGAGTAATGTTAAACTCTTACTACACACTGAGGCTCATTAGGTTAAATTGGATTTTGTAAAGTCAATTTTCAGGAAGAAATTTAAAAATATTTTATTTTATAGTTTTGTTGAGTTATAACTTACATATAGTAAAACTTACTGTATATAGTTATCAAACTATAAAACATACAGTAAAATATACTGTATATAATTATCAAACAAAAGTTTAGTTTGAATTTTGATAACTATACACAGTCATGCATCCTCCACCACAATCCACACCTCTTTCGCTCTTAGAAAATTATGTTATGCATCTTTGTAGTCAGTCCTTGCCCTCATTCTTGTCTCTAGACAACCACTGATCTGCTTTTCATAGTATAGTTTTGTTTTTTGTCATATACATAGAATTATACATTATGTAGTATTTTGTGTCTGCTTTTTTCAACATATCATAATAATGCTACTGAGATTCATGCATGTTGTTAAATATATCAGTGGTCAGTTCCTTTTAAATTACTAAGAAGTATTTCATTATATGGATATAACACAGTTTATCTGTTCACTAGTTTTTTGCTATTTGGGATATTTTAATATTTAAGTTTTTTGGGTTTTTTTTTTTACTATTGTGAGTGATACTGCTTTAACAATCTGTGCATGTGATTTTATCTATTTCATTACTCTTGGATAGTTAGCTGTGTAGTATTGAGATTGCAGAGTCATGTGGTGAGGATGTTTAACTTTAAAAGAAATTATCAAGCTGTTTCCCAAAGTGGTTGCACCATTTTGCATTCCCACTAGGAAAGTAGGAGGGCTATATTTGCTTTACTTCCTCACAAGCATTTTGTATTAAGAGACTTTTTGTTGTTTGTTATATTTTATTTTATTATTTTTTTAGAGATAGAATCTGTGTTGCACAGGTTGGAGTGCCATGGCTATTCATTGCATGGTTATAGCGTACTACAGCTTTGAACTCCTGGCCTCAAGTGACCCTGAGGCTCCCAGATAGCTGGGAGTATAGGTACAGATCACCATGCCTGTCTCTGTTCTTTTTATTCTTAGCCATTCTAGTGAATTTGTAGTGGTATCTCAATGTGATTTTAATTGCATGTTTCTAACGACCGATGATGTTGACCATCTTTTTAAGTGCTGGTTGACTATCCATCTGTTTTCTTTTGTGAAATGTTCATATCTTGCACATGTTAAAACAAACTGGTTCTTAATGAGTTGTAAGCACTAAATCTGTATACAAGACCTTTGTTAGGTAAGTGTTTTGCAATTATATTTTCTTTTCTTTTTTTTTTTTTAATTGCATTTTAGGTTTTGGGGTACATGTGAAAAACATGCAAGATTGTTGCATAGGTGCATATGTGGCAGTGTGATTTGCTGCCTTCCTCCCCTTCACCTATATGTGGCATTTCTCCCCATGCTATCTCTCCCCAACTCCCCACCTCCTGCTGTCCCCCCGACTCCCCCCCAACAGACCCCAGTGTATAGTGCTCCCCTCCCTATGTCCATGTGTTCCCATTGTTCAACACCCGTCTATGAGTGAGAACATGCGATGTTTGATTTTGTGTTCTTGTGTCAGTTTGCTGAGAATGGTGGTTTCCAAGTTCATCCATGTCCCTACAAAGGACGTGAACTCATCGTTTTTGATGGCTGCATAATATTCCATGGTGTATATGTGCCACATTTTTCCTGTCCAGTCTATCATCGATGGACATTTGGGTTGGTTCCAGGTCTTTGCTATTGTAAACTGTGCTGCAATGAACATTCGTGTGCATGTGTCCTTATAGTAGAACGATTTATAATCCTTTGGATATATACCCAGTAATGGGATTGCTGGGTCAAATAGAATTTCTATTTCTAGGTCCTTGAGGAATCGCCACACTGTCTTCCACAATGGTTGAACTAATTTACACTCCCACCAACAGTGTAAAAGTGTTCCTATTTCTCCACATCCTCTCCAGCATCTGTTGTCTCCAGATTTTTTAATGATTGCTGTTCTAACTGGCGTGAGATGGTATCTCAATGTAGTTTTGATTTGCATTTCTCTAATGACCAGTGATGATGAGCATTTTTTCATATGCTTGTTGGCCTCATGTATGTCTTCTTTTGTAAAGTATCTGTTCATATCCTTCGCCCATTTTTTTTTGAATGGGCTTGTTTGTTTTTTTCTTGTAAATCTGTTTTAGCTCGTTGTAAATTCTGGATATCAGTCCTTTGTCAGATGGGTAGGCTGCAAAAATTTTTTCCCATTCTGTTGGTTGCTGATTCACTCTATTGACTATTTCTTTGGCCGTGCAGAAGCTGTGGCGTTTGATTAGATCCCATTTGTCTATTTTGGCTTTTGTTGTCAATGCTTTCGGTGTTTTGGTCATGAAGTCTTTGCCTACGCCTATGTCCTGAATGGTTTTGCCTAGGTTTTCTTCTAGGGTTTTTATGATGTTAGGTCTTATGTTTAAGTCTTTAATCCATCTGGAGTTAATTTTAGTGTAAGGTGTCCGGAAGGGGTCCAGTTTCTGCTTTCTTCATATGGCTAGCCAGTTTTCCAACACCACTTATTAAACAGGGAATCCTTTCCCCATTGCTTGTTCTTATCAGGTTTGTCAAAGATCGGATGGTTGTAGATATGTTGTGTTGCCTCCGACGCCTCTGTTCTGTTCCATTGGTCTATATCTCTGTTTTGGTACCAGTACCATGCTGTTTTCATTACTGTAGCCTTGTAGTATAGTTTGATGTCTGGTAGTGTGATGCCTCCCGCTTTGTTCTTTTTGCTTAGAGTTGACTTGGCTATGCGGGCTCTCTTTTGGTTCCATATGAAGTTTAAGGTGGTTTTTTCCAGTTCTGTGAAGAAGGTCATTGATAGCTTGATGGGGATAGCGTTGAATCTGTAAATTACTTTGGGCAGTATGGCCATTTTCACAATACTGATTCTTCCTAACCATGAACATGGAATGTTTCTCCATCTGTTTGTGTCCTCTCTTATTTCATTGAGCAGTGGTTTGTAGTTCTCCTTGAAGAGGTCCTTTACGTTCCTTGTTAGTTGTATTCCTAGGTATTTTATTCTCTTTGTAGCAATTGTGAATGGCAGTTTGTTCTTGATTTGGCTCTCTTTAAGTCTGTTATTGGTGTATAGGAATGCTTGTGATTTTTGCACATTGATTTTGTATCCTGAGACTTTGCTGAAGTTGCTTATCAGTTTCAGGAGATTTTCGGCTGAGACGATGGGGTCTTCTAGATATACAATCATGTCATCTGCAAATAGAGATAATTTGACTTCCTCCTTTCCTAATTGAATACCCTTTATTTCTTTTTCTTGCCTGATTGCTCTGGCTAGAACTTCCAGTACTATATTGAATAGGAGTGGTGAGAGAGGGCATCCTTGTCTAGTGCCAGATTTCAAAGGGAATGCTTCCAGTTTTTGCCCATTCAGTATGATACTGGTTGTTGGTTTGTTGTAAATAGCTTTTATTATTTTGAGATACGTTCCGTCGATTCCTAGTTTATTGAGGGTTTTTAGCATAAAGCCCTGTTGAATTTTTTCAAAGGCCTTCTCTGCATCTATTGAGATAATCATGTGGTTTTTGTCTTTGGTTCTGTTTATGTGGTGAATTACATTTATAGACTTGCATATATTGAACCAGCCTTGCATCCCCGGGATGAATCCTACTTGATCATGGTGGATAAGCTTTTCGATGTGCTGTTGCAATCGGCTTGCCAGTATTTTATTGAAGATTTTTGCATCTATGTTCATCATGGATATTGGCCTGTAGTTTTCTTTTCTTGTTGAGTCTCTGCTGGGTTTTGGTATCAGGATGATGTTGGTCTCATAAAATGATTTGGGAAGGATTCCCTCTTTTTGGATTATTTGGAATAGTTTCAGAAGGAATGGTACCAGTTCCTCTTTGTATGTCTGGTAGAATTCGGCTGTGAACCCATCTGGACCTGGGCTTTTTTTGGGTGGTAGGCTCTTAATTGCTGCCTCGACTTCAGACCTTGTTATTGGTCTATTCAGGGTTTCGACTTCTTCCTGGTTTAGGCTTGGGAGGAGGCTACTGTCCAGGAATTTATCCATTTCTTCCAGGTTTTCTAGTTTATGTGCATAGAGTTGTTTGTAATAATTTCTGATGATGGTTTGAATTTCTGTGGCATCTGTGGTGATATCCCCTTTATCATTTTTTATTGCATCTATTTGGTTATTCTCTCTTTTCTTTTTTATTAATCTGGCTAGTGGTCTATTTTGTTGATCTTTTCAAAAAACCAGCTCCTGGATTTATTGATTTTTTGAAGAGTTTTTCGTGTCTCTATCTCCTTCAATTCTGCTTTGATCTTAGTTATTTCTTGTCTTCTGCTAGGTTTTGAGTTTTTTTGATCTTGCTCCTCTACCTCTTTCAATTTTGACAATAGGGTGTCAATTTTAGATCTCTCCTTTCTTCTCATGTGGGCACTTATTGCTATATATTTTCCTCTAGAGACTGCTTTAAATGTGTCCCAGAGATTCTGGTATGTGGTGTCTTTGTTCTCGTTGGTTTCGAAGAACATCTTTATTTCTGCCTTCATTTCATTGTTTATCCAGTCAACATTCAAGAGAAAGTTGTTCAGTTTCCATGAAGCTGTGCGGTTCTGGGTTGGTTTCTGAATTCTGAGTTCTAACTTGATTGCACTGTGGTCTGAGAGACTGTTTGTTATGGTTTCCGTTCTTTTGCATTTGCTGAGGAGTGATTTACTTCCAATTATGTGGTCAATTTTAGAGTAGGTGTGATGTGGTGCTGAGAAGAATGTATATTCTGTGGATTTGGGCTGGAGAGTTCTGTAAATGTCTATTAGGTTTGCTTGTTCCAGGTCTGAGTTCAAGTCCTGGATATCCTTGTTAATTTTCTGTCTCGTTGATATGTCTAATATTGACAATGGTGTGTTGAAGTCTCCCACTATTATTGTGTGGGAGTCTAGGTCTCTTTGTAAGTCATTAAGAACTTGCCTTATGTATCTGGGTGCTCCTGTATTAGGTGCATATATATTTAGGATCGTTAGCTCTTCTTGTGGCATTGATCCTTTTACCATTATGTAATGTTCTTCTTTGTCTCTTTTGATCTTTGTTGCTTTAAAGTCTATTTTATCATAGATCAGAATTGCAACTCCTGTTTTTTTTTTGCTCTCCATTTGCTTGGTAAATCTTCCTCCATCCCTTTATTTTGAGCCTTTGTGTATCCTTGCATGTGAGGTGGGTTTCCTGGATACAGCATACTGATGGGTTTTGGCTTTTTATCTAATTTGCCAGTCTGTGTCTTTTGATTGGGGCATTTAGTCCATTTACGTTTAGGGTTAATATTGTTATGTTGTGAATTTGATCCTGCCATTTTGATGCTAGCCGGCTGTTTTGCCCATTGGTTGATGCAGATTCTTCATTGTGTTGATGCTCTTTACCATTTAGTGTGTTTTTGGAGTGGCTGGTACTGGTTGATCTTTTCTATGTGTAGTGCCTCTTTCAGGAGCTCTTGTAAAGCCGGTCTGGTGGTGATGAAATCTCTGAGTACTTGCTTGTTCACAAAGGATTTTATTTTTCCTTCACTTATGAAGCTTAGTTTGGCTGGATATGAAATTCTGGGTTGAAAGTTCTTTTCTTTAAGGATGTTGAATATCGGCCCCCACTCTCTTCTGGCCTGTAGGGTTTCTGCTGAGAGATCTGCTGTGAGTCTGATGGGCTTCCCTTTGTGGGTAACCCAACCTTTCTCTCTGGCTGCCCTTAGTATTTTCTCCTTCATTTCAACTCTGGTGAATCTGACGATTATGTGCCTTGGGGTTGCTCTTCTAGAGGAATATCTTTGTGGCGTTCTCTGTATTTCCTGGACTTGAATATTGACCTGCCTTGCTAGATTGGGGAAGTTTTCCTGGATAATATCCTGAAGAGTATTTTCCAGCTTGGATGCATTCTCTTCATCACCTTCAGGTACACCTATCAAACGTAGATTAGGTCTTTTCACATAGTCCCATATTTCTTGTTGACTTTGTTCATTCCTTTTTACCCTGTTTTCTCTAATCTTGCTTTCTCGTTTTATTTCATTGAGTTGATCTTCGACCTCTGATATCCTTTCTTCTGCTTGGTCAATTCGGCTGTTGAAACTTGTGCATGCTTCACAAAGTTCTCGTGTTGTGTTTTTCAGCTCCATCAATTCACTTATATTCCTCTCTAAGTTGTCCATTCTCATTAGCATTTCGTCAAATCTTTTTTCAAGGTTCTTAGTTTCTTTGCATTGGGTTAGAACATGTTCTTTTAGCTCACGGAAGTATCTTATTACCCACTTTCTGAAGGCTGATTCTGTCATTTCATCACACTCATTCTCCATCCAGTCTTGTTCCCTTGCTGGTGAGGAGTTGTGATCCCTTGTAGGAGGAGAGGTGTTCTGGTTTCAGGTGTTTTCATCCTTTTTGCGCTGGTTTCTTCCCATCTTTGTGGATTTATCCACCTGTCGGCTTTGTAGTTGTTCACGTTCTGATTGGGTCTCTGAGTGGACGTTCTGTTTGTTGTTGATGAAGTTATTTCTGTTTCTTAGTTTTCCTTTTAGCTGTCTGGCCTCTCTGCTGTAGGACTGCTGAGGTCCACTCCAGGCCCTGCTTGCCTGGGGATCACTTGCAGCAGCTGCCGAACAGTAAAGGTTGCTACCAGTTTCTTCTTCTGCTTTGTCCCAGAAGGATACCTGCTAAATGTCAGTCTGAGCTCTCCTTTATGAGGTGACTCTTTGGATATACGGGGGTCGGGAGCTGCTTGAGGAAACAGTCCTTTATATTAGCTCAGGTGCTGAGCTGTGAGCCCCATTGTTCATTCAGAGCTGCTGGGCTGGTAAATTTAAGTGTGCAGCAGCAGAATTCATAAACCCCCTTTTTTTTTTTCCCAGGTGTTCTGTCCCAGGGAGTTAGGGCTTTATGAGTTTCCGCTGTACTGCTGCCTTTTTTTTTCTTCAGAGCTGCCCTGCCCACAAGGAGGCAGCCTAGTCACTCTCAGCCTGCAGAGGCTTCGCTGAGCTGCTGTGGGCTCCGCCCAACTGCTGTGTGAACTTCCCTGCAGTCCTGTTTATATGGGTGTAGTTAGAGCTGCTTCCGCAATGTTGGCCCGCCTCTGTAATCACGGACTTACCCTGTAATGGCGGGTTGCTGCAGCAATGGCAGGCTGCCTCAGTAATGGCGGACGCCCTTCCCCCACAGAGCTGGACCGTCCTGGGTTCAGCTGTGCTTCCTGTGAAACTCTCAACCAAGAGTGTTTCCAATTGCTGTTTTTTTGTTTTTGTTTTTGTTTTTGTCGGGGTGGGACCAGCCGGGTCTGATCTCCTGGCTCCCTGCCTCAGAGCCTTTTATTTTTTCGTTGAATGGTCGGCCCTCTCCCAGGTGTCCTGGTTGCCTGTTGAATAGGCACACGGGATCTGTGTGATTTCCCGTGCGGCGACCCACTGCGCCGCTGAAACCACGGCTCTGAGATTTGTGCCGCTTTTTTTTTCGCCCGGGAATCTCCCGGCCTGGCTCCCTGTTTCAGCTCCCCTTGCTGGCTAAGTGGGAACACAGTCCCGTTTACTCTGCACTGGGAGCGGCTACGCCAGGGCGCAGGCAAAACAGCCGCGCCGGCCAAAACAGCCGTGCTGGCGACCTGTGGGGGCTCCTCCGCCTGCGAATCTCCTGGTCTTTGGGCAATAAAAATCCGTCTGGAAATGCGGCATCCACTCACCCTCTGCACTTTCACTCGGAGCTGCAATCCTGAGCTGGATCTAACTGGCCATCTTGGAACTACTACTCGCAATTATATTTTCTAATCTTTGGTTTGCTTTTTGTTTTCTTAATGGCATCTTTTGATGAGCAAAAGTTTTAAATTTTGATAAAGTTGAATTTGTCTTTACTAATAGCTCATTTTTTTGTGTCCTATCTGAAATATTATTGCCTTACCCCAGATTCACAATTTTTAATGCTTTCTTCTGAAAGCTTTTTAGTTAGCTCTTATGTTCATATATATGATTCATTTTGATTTAATTTTTGAATCTGCTGTGAAGAAGAGATCAAGGTTTACTTTTTTCCTCCAATACAAAAATACAGTTATTCCAGAAGCACTTATTGGAAAGACTGTCTTCCTCGTTGAATTACTTTGGCACCTTTGTTGAAAATAGATTTTATTATAGGTTTAATGGAATAAAGGGAGGCTGATGGATTTTCTAGTAATAGCAGCTACCAATATTATGGAGAAATAGAAATAGTGTACCTCAAATTAAGTAAGCAAGATCATCTTTTTAATAGCACTGTTTTAAATAACTAGTTGCAGCAAATCATAATAAAAGAGATAAATAGAATATGTATAGGTGATTAGAAAGAAAAATAATACTGTTTGCCAATGACCAGGGGCTATAATCTGGAATGTTTAGTAGATTCAACAAAAACATATCTTGAAATGAAGTGCTTAAATTATAGGTTATAAAACAGATGCCTAACTAAAGTCAGTCATTTGTCTTATCAGTGCATAGAAAATACAGTGAAAAATATAATACCTTGTTTTATTAAAAAATAAAATCTAATAAGATATATGTAGAACCAAATACAGAGAGTTATAGTACTTAATTTAACAGAAAACAAATAAGGGAGATATAATCTATTCCTGGTTGAGTAGTCTTAATATAGTAAAGATAACAGTGCTAACAAAGTTAATTTATAGATTTAATACAGTACCAGTTAAGATCCCAGTAGGATGTTCATTGAAGTTGATTGATAGCATAAATCACAGAGTAAAGAACCAGGCAAGAATTTCAGAGGGGAAATGTTTTTACATTGTTTCTCATTCACAAAATAATTTAAAAGGATTAGAAGTAGGTGCATATATTATATGACAATGAAATGGGAATAAAAAAGATCAGGAACTATACAATGGAAGTGGAGAAGTGATGAGAACAGAAATCTAGGCCAAGTGTAGTTACTGACATTAAGCACTAAATTAGCTGTGAACTTTCTGGTTTTATAGGCAGGAAGGAAAACGCCTGGTTTCATCAGAGGTTGCAGATCCAAAAGCCCCTAGGCATACAGTATAAATCACTTACATGGGTTGGGTATAAGACAACAGAAATGTTGGAAATTTTGAACTTTATATGTGTGTGCCCCATATGAAGGAGATAGCTGCTAATTGGGGTGAGTTTTGGCATGTGAGTAGATGGAGGCAGTGATGCTAAGTTTTCAAAAGAAGCCGGAAGTCTGTTTGTGAGAAGAAGAGTGTATCAGTCTTAGGATTTTTAAATGTTGTCAGTTAGTATACTAGCCAAATAAAAGGTGGGAGCAAAGGGTTACTCATTATGTGAGTAAAGATTGTGTATCTATAGTTGTTATTATCTAATTAATAATTGTGTCACTTGGAGGAGAATAAAAGGGGTATTGCCATTCTAGGGCGAAACCTGTTCTAAATGACAGTAACAAGACTACCTGGACACAGGTTAATAACAATGATGGAAACAAAATAGGAACAGCAGAAATAAAAACTGTGAAAGCAATCAGTGTTTAACAAAAAAATGTGAGTTCAGTGATATTGTGAAGAAAGCTATATTTAGATCTATTTTAATCTCATACCATGCAAAATAAGTTCCATGTGGGTTAAATATTTTAAAGTGAATATTCTACTTTGTATAATTGAATATTGTACTTTAATGAATAGAAATTATACTTTGTAAATTTCAATGTTTTAAATGAATATTATACTTTGTATAATTTCAACAATTGATATATCGTTAAAGCAATAAAGAAATTAAGTAAGGCCAGGCGTGGTGGCCTGTGATCTCAGCACTTTGGGAGTTGAGATGGGCGGATTTCCTGAGGTCAGGAGTTCAAGACCAGCCTGGCCAACATGGTAAAACCCCCTCTCTATTTAAAAATAATACAAAAATTAACTGGGCTTTGTAGGGGGCACCTGTAATCTCAGTTACTCAGAAGGCTGAGGCAGGAGAATTGCTTGAACCCAGGAGGCGGAAGTTGCAGTGTGCCGGGATTGTGCCATTGCACTCCAGCCTGGGCTACAGAGCAAAACTCCGTCTCAAAGAAAAAAAAGAAAGAAAGAAAGAAAGAAAGAAAAGAAAAGAAATTAAGTAGTTCCAAGGTAGGCATGTTTTATTATCAAAAATTTGATTCTCTGATATAAAAGCAATACAATGGGAACAACATTCAGTTTTTCTATAATAGGTAAGATTTTTCATGCAATTGGGGATGTATCTGTATGGGTAGATCCAGTAGGCAAATATCAAAGGACAGGTTACACTGTTGAAAATAACAATAATAATGTTTAGCCTACGATCTTCATTTGTAAAAATGAAAATAATAGCAGTACTTCTTGGGTGTTTTAGAGGACTAAAGATCATAAATCATGTATACTCCTTAGCACAGTGCCTGGTACCATGAACGTTGTTAACTGCTGTTTATTATAAACATCTTCATTACCATCATCCAAAAACAAGCTTGAAAATTACTTATCAAGGATTCTTTCCTTTTAACCTAAATGAGGAAAACATAGCTATTTTAACCAACTGTTACATTTATGTAGTTTACAAAGCACTCTCACATATTGTCTCATTGATTCTCACTATCCCTGGGAACTGTTTAAATTTTTTCTCAGTGGAGGCTTTCAGGGTTCACTCTTTTATAGACACAGCTTAGTCTTCATCATCACCCTTAATTGTTTTACCTATAAAATCAATTCAGAGTAATTTAAAAATTCCCCACTCTCACCTTGGGCTTCTCTCCGTCCATCTTGCATTGCATGTCCTTTTTTGCCCACTGCAGCCATTGTTTGACCTCTAGTCCTTTGACTCCAGTACTTCCTCCCAAGTGCTTTTTAATTTTTCTTTTCTGAGACAGAATCTCGCTCTGTGGCCTAGGTGGGAGTGCAGTGGCATGATCTCAGCTCACTGCAACCTCTGCCTCCTGGGTTCAAGTGAGTCTCCTGCCTCAGCCTCCTGAGTAACTGGGATTATAGTTGTGTGCCACCACACCTGGCTGATTTTTTTGTATTTTTTTTTTGTAGAGATGGGGTTTCACTGTGTTGGCTAGGCTGGTCTCAAACTCCTGGCCTCAAGCAATCCATTTGCCTCAGCCTTCCAAATTACTGGGATTGCAGGCATGAACCACCGTGCCTGGCCTGCAAGTGTTCTTTTTACTCTACTTTCATCCTTGTTTTTTTGTTGTAATATAATTTTTTCATAATGTTTTGACAATATCTAGTATATATCTATGCCTTACTCTGCCTTACTCAAGAATTTGAAAGAAATCTATGATAAGCAAAGGATTCCAATGGACATTTCTTCAAAGCCGGTATATGAATGGTTAACAGGCACATGAAAAGATATCCAACATCGATAGCTGTCAAGAAATGCAAATCAAAACCACAATGAGTTACTCTTTCACATCTACTAGAGCAATTATAATAAAAAGGTAGTTATAGATGTTGGTGAGGATGTGGAGAAATTGCAGCCCTCATACATTGCTGCTGGGAATGTAAAATGGGATAGCTACTCTGGTAAACAATATGGCAGTCCATCAAAATATCAAACATAGAGTTACCATATGATCCAGCAATTCCACTCCTTAGTATCTACCCAAGAGAACTGAAAACGCATGTCCCCACAAAGACTTGTACATAAATGTTCATAGCAGCAGCACCATCTAATAGCCAAAAACAGAAAACAGCACAAATGTGCATCAACTGATGACAGGATAAACAAAATGTGGTATATCCACACAATGAAAAGTTACTCAGCCATTAAAAGGCATGAAGTACTTATATATAACATGGCATGAATGAACCTCGAAAGTGTTATCCTACGTAAAAGAAGCCAGCCACATACTCTATGATTCTGTTTATACAAAATGTATAGAATAGGCAAATCTATAGAGTCATAAAGTAGATTAGTAGTTGCCTAGGCCTAGGGAGTAGGGGTACATGGAAAATATTCACTTGTTTTCAGTTGCCTATAGCAGAATACCTGCAACTGGATAATTTATACAGAAAAAGGAATGTATTTCTTATAATTATGGAGGTTGAGAAGTCCAAGATGGAGGGTCTACATCTGATGAGAGCCTTTTGCTGGTGGGGACTCTGCAGAGTCCTGAGATACCTCAGGGTATCACATGGTGAGGGGGCCAAGTATGCTAATTTGCTAGGTCACATCTCTCTTCTTACAAAGCTACCAATTCCCCTCCCATGATAATCCATTAATCCATTAACAAGGGAAGAGCTCTCATGATCTGATCACCTCTTAAAGGTACCACCTCTCAATACTGCTACTCTGGGGATTAAATTTCAACATGAGTTTTGGACGGGACAAATATTTAAACCATGATAGATGGGAAGTAATTCTAATGGATGTTAAGGTTTCTTTTGGAGATGACAAAATGTTCTAAAATTAGATTGTGGTAATGGATGAACTCAGTCAGATATACTTAAAAACAGTGACTTGCAGCACTTTGGGAGGCCGAGGCGGGTGGATCACAAGGTCAAGAGATCGAGACCATCCTGGTCAACATGGTGAAACCCCGTCTCTACTAAAATTACAAAAAAATTAGCTGGGCATGGTGGCGCGTGCCTGTAATCCCAGCTACTCAGGAGGCTGAGGCAGGAGAATTACCTGAACCCAGGAGGCAGAGGTTGCAGTGAGCCGAGATCGCGCCATTGCACTCCAGCCTGGGTAACGAGCGAAACTCTGTCTCAAAAAAAAAAAACAAAAAACAGTGACTTGCACAGTTTACACAGGTGAATTTTACGGTATGTTAATTATATTTCAGAAAAGCTGTTAAACTAAAAAGAAAATGAAATTTCTGGCCATTGACTCATGACACATATTATTTCTCATATTTCAGTATGAGTGCTGGAACAAGTTGATTTAGGAATGTTCTTCCAATTTATTGGACTAGGTAGAAAATTGTTTTTTTTTTCTTGTAGCTCTTGTGGAATGTTCTTTAAATTTTTTTTTTAAGAGACAGGGTCTTGCTTTGTCACCTAGGCTGGAGTGCAGTGATACAACCTTGGCTCACTGCAGCCTCAACCTCCTGGGCTTAAGTAGTGCTCCCGCCTCAGCCTTCCAAGTAGCTGGGACTACAGACGTGTCACCACATCTGGCTAAATTTTGTATTTTTTTTTAGGGATGGGGTCTCCCTATTAGGTTGCCAGGCTAGTCTCAAACACCTGGCCTCAAATGATCCTCTTGCCCTTGTCTCCCAAAGTACTGGGATTGCAGGCAACAGCTAATGCACCTAGTTAAAGTTGTTTTAATTTACTTTCTTGCCTCAGTTTATTATAAATATCATTTATAATTTATATCAGTTTATTATATATATATCATTTGCTCTGAGTGACTCTTGGTTGCCATTCTGACATTTATGTCTCCCTTCATGGTACATAGATAAGGAGCAGACAGGCATTGTAGCTAAATAAGAGAGTCATTCTTCCCCTATGCTTTTCCAGTTCCATGCCTTTGCTTTGCAATGTTAGTATCTACTTTGGCTCTTTCGTCATCTTACTTTTTACTCTTAGTTTTCATCTCTTTGTAGGCCTTTGACAGTCTCTTCAAAACTATGAAATATAAAGTCTGTCTTCAGAAAAATACATGTGAATTTGCACATCAGATTTTGCTTATCATTTCTGGAGGCTCATAGATTTCACCCAGGCTAAGAATCTTAATCCTTCACACTGACTTTGGTGATCTCATGCATTCCCAGGGGCAAGTTACCATTTATATGCTGATTATTCCAAAATCTGTATCTCCTGTCCAGATTTCTCTGCTAGAACCCTACAGCCAACTGTATAGGTCCATATGGACACTTCATAGGCACCTCCAACTCAAATTGTCTAAAGTTGGAACTTCATCCTTATCCTTCTGTACTCTGCTCCTCCTCCTGAGTCCCCTATCTTACAAAATTGAGCAGGATTCCAAACCAGAATGTCCTAGACATCTTGTCTGAGATGCTAAGCATTATCTTTAATATTTTCCTTTCCCCCTACATAGAATCAGTCATCAAGTTTTCTTCATTGTGTCTAAATACTTTTGAAATCTGCTTCTTTTTATTCACATTCCCACCCTAGTCCAAGTCATCATTTCTTGATAGAAATTTAGTAGCCTTCTGATCAGTCTCCTTACTTTTTTTTGGCTCACCTTTGATTCATTCTGCACATTGCAGCTGGTGAGCTCCCAGTGGCTTCCCAGTATCTTTAAGATGAACTCCAAGCTTTCTAACATCTTTTCTTTTTAGAGATGGAATCTCACTCTGTCACCCAGGCTGGAGTGCAGTGGCTCAATCTCAGCTCACTGCAACTTCCACTTCCCAAATTCAAGCAATTCTCCTGCCTCAGCCTCCCAAGTAGCTAGGATTACAGGCTTGCACCACCACACCTGGCTAATTTTTGTGTTTTTAGTGGAAACAGGGTTTCACCATGTTGGCCAGGCTGGTCTCAAACTCTGACCTCAAGTGATCCGCCCACCTGGGCCTCCCAAAGTGCTGGGATTTATGGGCATACCATTTATAAGGCCCTACATGATCTAGCAGCAGCCTGCCTTTCCAGTTCTCTGTCTCTTTCACTGTAGTTCCTACCAACCATCCTGACCATTTTTTTATTCTCAGCTGTGCCATGATCCCTTTCACCTCTTTGCCTTTGCCTGATCTGTTCCTGCCCTGTTTCCGCCCCCTTTCCTCCACACTCCACTCTTACTCATTCTTTAGGTCCCAGCTTTAGATATCCCTTCCTCAGGACATCTCTCCTGATTTTCCATTCATGGGGCGTTTGATACCTCCTCTATGATCCTGTTTGCCCCGCTCTAGCACTAGCACACTGTAATTGTCTTCTTACTCTCTGGATTGTGAACACTGAGAAGGGAGACACTTATTTGTGTGATCTTATGTATCATCGTATCTTTAGTAATTATTTAGGACTACACCTGGCAGAATAGGTGTTTAATAAAATTCTTTTGAATAAATGAGAGTATTTCTCTGTTCCTGAAATGTCTTCTTCCCTACCTTCACTCCACTCTGGCCCCACTTAGCAAAATCTTATATAATTACCATCTGTTTATTAACTTAGGAAATAATTGTGCAGCAGCTTCTTTATTCCAGGCATCATTTTAGGCACTAAGGATATAGGGATGAATTAAGTAGTCAATTATGTCTGCCCTGTTGGAGCTGATATTCTACTAGTGGCAGTGGAAAATAAACAGATAAATAAGTAAAATATACAGTGTATGAGCGAGTGTAAGTCCTGAGGAAAAACAAAGCAGGAAAGATGAAGGCACATCAGAGTAGAAAGCTGGTGTTTTAGACAGGCTGGCCAGCGAAGCCTTCACTGAGAAGGTGTCCTTTGAGTGAAGACTTGAAAGGAGGGAAGGAGCTAGCTCTGTTGCTATCTAGAGAAAGAACCCAGGCAGATAGGCCGTGCAGCAGCCCCAAGGTGAGAGTGTGCCAGGTTGCTTGAGGAACAGAAAGGAAACCAGTGGGAGACCAGGGGAAGATGAGGTCAGAGAAGTGCACATTCTCTGAGTATTGCTCTTAGTCTGATCCTTGGGCTTCCTCTGCAGTTTAAAGTTATTTTCAGCTCTCAATGCTGTGAATTACCAGAAAGGACCATGAAAGTTTGTCTTCTTAGCAGTTGCCTGTAAATCAAGGTCTACAGAAGTGCTGGCGGAGGAGGCTGCCATGCTGTTTAGAATTCGGTTGTCTCTTTGGGGGTTGGTGAGATGCATCCTTAGGTTTTAGTTTTAACAAGTGGCACTTCTTCCTTAGGAGATTTTTGCCTCTTCCTAATTAGGATTGGGGAAGCAGTGGGAAAGGAGCACACTCCTGTCATCAACCGTATGCGTTGGGTTTCTTGGGTTTCACCAACTCTGGCGTGCTGCCCCCACAGTTCTGTCCTGATATAACAGATCTCTTCTAGGGGTATTTGCATCCCACCCCAAATGAGATGACTGGACTTGCACCCCGACGCCAGCCCCTCTGGAAATAAGAGGCCTCCTCTGGGCAGAATTCCACTGTGGGTGGAGTACAGATCTGCAGGGCTCTCTGTAGCCTATGTTTAGCAATAGCAAGCCTCTACTAGGCTGTCACGGTTTTCATTTTGGTATGATTCACTCACGGCAATGCTCTCTGTAGAAAGGGGCTATAAATTGTAAATTGATATGAGGTAATAATTGGAAAAATGATCAGACTCCATTTTTATTCCCCTCTGGGGAAGACACATGTTAGGAATCACTAAAGCAGAAGGTGATGGAGGGATTTTTCAGCCAGCTTTCCAGCTTTAGTGCCGCAGTGCTTCCATCCTGATTAGAAAGGAGAGCAGCCAAATTCGTCAGGAGGCGGCCAGCAGACTTAGTATCTGCTTGCCACCTTTTGCTCCAAAAAGCCTTGTTGCAGAGTTGCCATGGCAGCAGGAGGCAATTTAATGGCAAAGGCTCATCTCTGGAGCAGCACTGCTGTTCCCCAGCCATTCCCTGTCTAGCCTTCAACCGAGGGGCTGGCCATACCGTGGTATCACTGTTCCGTGGCCATTTGAGTGCATATTGACTAATGGAAGAGTTTTAAGATCTTCCAGATTCTAAGAATGGCAACATCTTCTATCCCCTGCTTCTCCTTGGTGCATAGCTCTTTGATGCCCCATCCTATAGTCGACTTTATCAGATTATTTGCAGTTCCTTCAATATGCTTTTAGACATGCAGTTTCCTCTGCCTAGAGTGCTCCCTTCCCCATCTGTCTGGAAAATTCCTACTCAATTTCAAAATGTGGCTTAGATGCTGCCTCCTCCTCCTTAATGGTTTCTCTAACCCCTTATCCTCCCATGCAGAATTACACAATTTCCACTGCCATCTCAGCTTTGCCTCCTATCACATGGTTTTAAAATGACTGTTTACATTTGTGTTTGTTCTTCTTTAGACTGTTACTTACTTGTATTCAGGAACTGCATTTTATGAATTTTGTATCCAAAGGGTCTAGCCCAGGAGTGTACACCTACTGATGTTTGTTATAAATGAAGTTTTTCTTATCATCCTATTTAATTCCTAACATGTGAGTGTTGCATACCACATAGAGTACAGCCCTATATCATGTCCAGGTAGGGTTTTGTCTGCGGGGGGATCCCAGAAGATCGCACTGATTTAATCAGCTGACTTGACTGGTCTGTAACTCACTCTCCTTTACATTTATTCTCACTTTCCAGTTTGAACTGAAAAGTTAGATTAGTCACCTAGCTTGCCAGTCAGTTCCCTCAGTTGTTAAATCAGGATGTTGTAAGGGTAAAGCCTGCGATGCTTTGTGACTCAAGGTAAATTATTGGTGAATCTTATTTTCTTTGCCTTCTCCTATCTTCAGTAAAGAAAGTAAAAGCAAAACAGAAGTTTAAACGAGTTTTAAACCTTCTGTGGCATCGTATCATTCATTTTCATCTTCTTGCTCTGAGCACAGCTTTAAAAGCCCCTTCTTTTTGTGGCGCTTACCCTTTTTCCTGAGCTTCAGTAATTTAATGTCCACCTTTGCCTCATTGCCCTGTTTTCATCTTTGGTGCATCTGTCCCCCTCGTTCACTGTGTAGACAGAGCATTTTATTTAGACATCTCTCCTTTTCCTGCCTTTTGGGATAATTTGTTACTGTATCTCAAAAATATCCATTTAAAGATAAACCATTTTCTCTTCCTCAAATAATTTGTGGAAACCACCCCAACTGTAATATATACATATTTACATGTCTTACCTCCTATCCTCTGTAATATTTGCCTTGCAGTTTGGTCTGAGCATTTTTCTCCATTCCCATCTAACTTTTAAGTTCAAAGCTTACTTAGGCTGTTTTGCAATTTCCTTTGCAAATGTGTTTCTGTATCAGCTGATCATGCTATGTGTGTGTCGTATATGCCAGTGCCTGCAGGTGTCTAGGCTGTTTTGTTTATAGAGTATTTTTCTCTTACTGCTTCTTGTCTTTCATTCTTACTTTTGGTATTTTATTTATTCCTGTTCCTCTAAAGGATGTAAACTTAAACAACATTGTATTTAGGTTACTAATAGGCCCAGTAAAAGATTCACTAAAGATAGCAATGACAAACTTGCTCTTAAACTTAAGTTTATGGATTATCTGTGACATGGGCTCTCCACCTTGGAGATGGAGTAGAGAAGAAGAAGGTATAGAGGCCAAGACACATAATCAGACAGGAGAAGCCTTCTCAAAATGGATGTGCCATATCTCTTTCCTGATTCCATTTTGGGAGTAAAAGTAGGCAGATACTGTGTGTTACCCTCTCAGCTGAAACATCTGTCGTTTTCAGTGACTTACAATGACCTGGTTTGACAATGCCATCCTTATTTAAGATTCAATTGTTTGGCCGGGCGCGGTGGCTCACACCTGTAATCCCAGCACTTTGGGAGGCCGAGGCGGGTGGATCACGAGGTCAAGAGATCGAGACCATCCTGGTCAACATGGTGAAACCCCGTCTCTACTAAACACATAAAAAATTAGCCGAGCATGGTGGCGCGTGCCTGTAGTCCCAGCTACTCGAGAGGCTGAGGCAGGAGAACTGCCTGAACCCAGGAGGCGGAGGTTGCGGTGAGCCGAGATCACGCCATTGCACTCCAGCCTGGGTAACAAGAGCAAAACTCCATCTCAAAAAAAAAAAAAAGATTCAATTGTTTGTTTCATTGTCAAAAAATAAAAACTATCACATGCAGTTCATTTACTTTAAAGTGAAAACTGAAAAACTAATGTAAGCATTTATTTACCTGGTTAAGGAAATTTTCAAATCAGAAGGCAAGAAAGTACGTTTTAATAAATCATAAATTGGTTTGATACAAGCACTTTGCCCCCCGTAAATATTCAGTTAAATATGAATTAATTAAAATATAATTACTTGTATGCATGTTGCCATGGATTGGATGAACTTCAGAATGCTGGAAGCAGAATGTTCAAAGTTAATAGAGAGCAGTTAAAGTTATTAATGATTATTTGTAGGAAATATTTTGAGAATAGTGCAGAATAGAAACTGAAACTCAGCATCAGAGATACTAGGTTTGAATTCATGGTTTGGAACCTACTAGCTGTCGTGGGCCTGGTGTTAGGCCTCCGGGCCTCAGTTTTAACATCTGTGGTGGTGATATAGTCCCTACCTCACACAGTTGTTGCAAAGATCAAAGAAGGTCTTGAATGTGACAGTGACTAATACCTACACACCCAACAAATGTTAATAGAATCTGAACCTAAGGTCAAGGTCTCTGTTATTTTTAATTTTATGTGTGTGCATTTGGATATGTGAAATGCATAGAGAATTAAGCTAAATATACTATTCTTTCTTTCTTTCTTTCTTTTTTTCTTTTCTTTCTTTCTTTCTTTCTTTTTTGAGACAGAGTCTTGCTCTGTCACCCAGGCTGGAGTGCAGTGGTGTGATCTTGGCTCACTGCAACCTCTGCCTCCCGGGTTCAAGTGATTCTCCTGCCTCAGCCTCCCACGTAGCTGGAAAATACAGATGCCTGCCACCACACCCAGCTACTTTTTTTGTGTTTTTAGTAGAGATGGGGTTTCATCATGTTGGTCAGACTTGTCTCAAACTCCTAACCTCAAGTGATCTGCCCACCTCAGTCTCTCAAAGTGCTGGGTTTACAGGCGTGAGCCACCACGCCTGGCCAGCTTAATATATTCTTAGACTATGGAGAGCAGGTAAGATATGGAGTGTAAACATATGATGTATGTGAGTGTATATTTTTTGAAGATACCATTTCAAATAAGTTTTTAGATCTTTTCAAACCATATATGCGGGCTAAACAAACGTGCAGTATTCATTTCACAGTGTTGTAGTCATGGTAGCATTCTTCTCACCCTCCTGTTCTTGTTTTCCTTGTGCTGGACCTGTTGTGGGGGCCTACTTAGTTCTTAAGGGTAATGACCTTACCCTTAGTCATGAATACTCCTACACAGATTTTTTTTTTTTTATAAATGAAAACTGAATGTTAGTATTGTATCCCTGTTTTATGCCCATATAAGAAAGCATTGCATTTAGTTCCTTACTATGAATTGTAAAATGTGTGGAAAGCAAATAGTATTCTTAATGATAACGACTTGAATCACCGAGTGCCTAGTATGTTAGGTACTTTATGTATAGTATTGGTCACATTACAACAAACTATAAAATAGGTGATATGTAGTTTTTCAGATAAGGAAACTGAGGCTCAGAAGAATAAATGTATTTTCCAAGGTCAGAGAACTGTTAGAGAGAACCAGAAAGCAAGTTCACATTGGTCTGACTAAAGGAAAGGATAAGGTTGCTGCCCATTCACTGGTATAGATCAAAGGAAAATGTTTTTAGGTATAAAAAAAGTTAGAAATATAATAGGAATACATTTGCCCTTGGAGAAGGCAGAAGCCTGCAGGACAGACAGTGCATCTATTCTCAAGAGGTTGTCATTGATCCAGCCTAGGCCCAGCAGCAAGGCCCTGGCAGCTTCTGGCTTTTTTTTCCTTTTCCCTAAGCTTCTTTTTCTACTGTGATGTGATTTCCCCAGATGGTTCTCAAGGCATTGCTCATCACTTAGAACTGTTTCCTCAATCCCATCCCAGTTCCACTGTCCACCTCCCACCCCATAGAGAAACACAACAGAATTACTATGAGAATTAAATGAGTTAATACATGTAAAGGATCAATACAGTGTCTGAGAAATAGTAAGTCTTCAATAAAATTGGCTATCATTTTTAAAAGTCTTTATCTTTAAGTTTTATTAGGCCAGGTGCAGTGGCTTATGCCTGTAATCCCAGCACTTTGGGAGGCCGAGGCGGGTGGATCACCTGAGGTCAGGAGTTCAAGACCAGCCTGGTCAACATGATGAGACCCCATCTCTACTAAAAATACAAAAAGTTAGCCAGGCGTGGTGGCACACACCTATATTCCCAGCTACTTGGGAGGCTGAGGCAGGAGAATCACTTGAATCCTGGAGGCAGAGGTTGCAGTGAGCTGAGACCACACCATTGTACTCCAACCTGTGCAACAGAGCAGAACTCCGTCTCAAAGAAAAAAAAAAGTATTCTTAGTAGTAATGATGGTGGTAATGGCAATGGTAGCGGTGATAGTGGTGGTGGTAGTAGTAGCTGAAGTGGTTGATTCAAAGGTTTTATAACACATTTCTCAAGGTTCTCAAGGTCCTGATTGTTCCCTGTCCAAGATCTTCATGCAATTCATTATACAGGGTCTTAGTCAGATGCCCAGGATAGATGAAGGGAGAATTACTAAGGGCATGCTTCTTTCCACTCAAAAGTTGCCAGAAATAATTCTTTGTATCAGCCAAGGAAGCAGTCCACAAAACCTACTTCTAAACCACATCTTTCTGCCTGGCTTTTTTTCTTTCCTTCTGTTTGTATAGACAGAACATTAATGGGTTTGGAGTCACTGATACGATCATATATAAAATTTTTTTGTTTTTTAGTTTGGTAAGTTATACCTGACCTTCATGCTGGGTTCCCAGTCCCCTTGCTGCGCTGAAGTGTTTAGTGTTACTTGATCTGCAAAGGCCTCTGTAGTAGTCCCCCAACCCTCCACCTTTTTTTCCTACTTACTGTTTTTTTTCCTGGTATCTCTTTATATTTCCCATTTCAGCATATGTATTGACTTTATCTTTTCTTCTTTTCAGTTTATTCGCCTAATTTTTATATTTGGTTATATTTCCCATTCCAGATTTGAAACTCACACAGAGTTTAACTGTGTGAAAGGCTATTGACAGATGCATGATTTTATAAAACTTCTTATGGACTCAGTGGACTTGAACCCTGGTTGGAGATTCTTAACTCCTATTTTAGGTGGAAGCATTCCTTCTTGTATTCCCTTCCTTGATCTGTAATATTGCACTTAGCTTATCTCAGTTGAGAATATTTAGCCCTTACTTTCTCTTTGAGCAGATGTTAACATCTATAATCTTTATCATCTCATCTACTTTATAACGTTAAAAATACTTGCTTTAGTGTGCTTTCTAATTAATCTTCCCTTTCCTAAAATATAAATATACAGAACTTAAAGGGTATAATTTCAGACTTGGGGATTATTTTGTCTATCTGTAATGGACAGTATTTAAACCATTAATAAGCAGTATTTACTGGAGTTATAGCAGTTCAAAAGTAATTTGCATTCTTTCTAGAAGATGTGGATTCCAAAAGGTAAAATAAAGTAAATTAAAAATCCCTTTATTTTAACACCTAGAGATGACTGTAGTTGAAATGTTGGTGTATTTCCCTCTAGTCTCCATTTAACTTTATATATTCAGTTGTATATATTAATTGATATATATAATATATATTCATTTTCGGAACTATATAATTCTGTTTATATGAATTATATATAATGAATGAATTACATTTATTAACTAAAGTTTACAGTTTATATATGAACTGTAATTCATGCTGTACTAGATAGCAGTATTATGATATTCCAATTTTTTTGGTGCAAGTTTGACAAAATAAGAAAAAATTAATGATTTGAAGAAAATTAAAATAGATGATTTCTGATTATAAAATCTTCATGTGCGCATTACAAACACTTAAATGTTAGAAAAATAGATCATGAAAATTATGATCCTATGATTCCCCTATTCCTACTGTTTAACAGTCTGTTTATAAGCAATTTTTTTCAAATGTATTCATGATGAGATTTTTATTGTGGAGGAATGTGAAATAGATGTTCTTTGCTCTAGGCTTAGTCAAATATGCAGTGACCCACAATGTGTTTTGTGAAATAATGTCTCAGTTTTTTTCCTCCATGCTTTAGGTATGTATTCTTTTTGGATCCTTGCAACCTGGACTTGATAAACCGGAAGATTAAGTCTGTTGCACTGTGTGTAGCAGCATGTCCCAGGCAAGAACTGAAAACTCTGAGTGATGTTCAGAAGTTTGCAGAGATGAATGGTGAGATATTAGGCTATCCAAATCTATGTCCTGTCACTTTGTTCTCTTTGTTAAATATAAATTTGCCCTAGTGTTAAATAAATTATCAAGCAACCTTAGAGAATCGAAGTAATTTTGGACTTCCTTGCTAAAAGATGTTATAGTCACCCAGGGAGCTGTTAAACTCCAGATTCCTGGGCCCACCCCATGAAATTCTGAGTGGGTCCTTGCACTCTGGAAATTTGTATTTTTTAAATAAATATCTCAGGTGAATTTGTTGTAGTCTATTGAGTATTTGGAAATTACTAAACCACTCTGTGTAAAATTTGTTTTTTGTTCCCCCTTCCCAAGTATTGGTTGAAAGTATTTTAATTCATATATATATATATATATATATATATACACACACACACACACATATATATGTAAATCAAAACAAATTTTATATATATTTAAATTATATATGTATATATATGTGTGTATATATATATGTATATATATGTGTATTTACCCCTGGTTAGCAATGTAACTATATATATTATAGGAAATTTGAAAAGTTCAGAAAAAATAATTAGAAATTAAAATTCCACCATCAGTACTTTTTCAACGAGTCGGTGTGTATATAATTTTGTGTTCTGCTCGATAAATTTAATGTTATGTCATAGATCTTTTTCTAAGAATAATTGTGAGAAACTTTGAGGCTAAACATATGGGAATTAGCTGAGAAAACTAACATAGTTTCCTGAAACTTAGCTCTGTTCTCTTAGGCTTTTTTCTCTAGGTACCATCCTCAGGTCCACATGATTTGCTTCACTTCTCTTTAAAGAATAGTTGTTTTTTTTTAACCACCCTTTGTAGAGGCCCATGTTTTTAAATTTCCTTGAGGTTTTATGCTTATATTTAGTGTGTAGGAATCCTCAGAGCTGCATTGGTCCTACCCAGATCCACAGGCTAGTGCTGGTTCTTTGGAACAAGGACTGACCTAAGTATCCAGTGGGTACAACTTCTAGCTGAGTGGACAGACAGGCTGGAACCATAGCTCTGCACATGGTAGCATGGCTCCAGAGTCTTTCAGTTGGGGATCCTAGCCTTCTGAAGGCAGGGGGACTGCAGCCTTCCAGGCTGGCAGTATCCCTGTTCCATCATTCCATGCCCTCAGCATAGGATAACATGGATTGATTTGGGTCTGGATTCCAGTACTGACTTTGTCACTGACTGGCTCTGTAATGAGGGCAAAAGGCAAAAGTTCTCTGAGCCTTGGCTTCCTCTTCTGAAAAAATGTGGATTAAAAACAACACTCCCTCATAGGTTGTTGTGAAGACTAAATGAGATGATGTGTGAAGAATACTGGATGCTTGGTAGGCACTGAATAAAGAAGTGCTAATCCCTCTTTATGATCTCATTTTTTATTCCCATATGGTATCCCCACATGTGTTGTTGCTGAGCCTCACAACTGTCAGCCTCATCATTATAAGGTTTCTTAGGGAGGAGTGAACCCTTCCTTAAGGGGTTTTCCAGAGTTTTAGACAGTGTGAGTACACATAGTATACTCTGACAGGTGGTGTGGTTGAGTGGTTAAAAGTATATGCTCTGGAGTCCAATTGTTTGGGTTCAAATGTTGCTCCTACCACTTACTGACTGTGAGACCCTGGGCAAATTATTTTGACTTCTCCTTGCCTCAGTTTTCCCATCTATGAAACAGGGACAATATTCGTACCTAATATACTTTATAGGATTGTTATGAGAACTTGATACATGAACAATGCTTAGAACAGTATCTGGCAAATATTAAGTTGCTAAGAAAAATTACTGGCTACTGCTATTATCATTATAATTATTAATATTATTATTCCACCAACAGAATGTAATAGTCTTTCTGCTTCCGGTATCTCTCTACTTTTAGCTCTCTTATGTACTGCTGCCATATTAATAGTCCTAGAGCTTCAATCAGTGCTAACCCCTTGCTCAGAAATCATCCATAGTAAAAAATAAAAGTCTGTATGTCTTATATTGTCATTCAAAGCTATGATCTAGTCATGAACTATCTTCCAACATTTCTTCTCAAACCCACTGGATGTGAGTCTTGCTACCTTGAACCTGTGCTGTCATCTGGAGGGCTAAAAGAGAGCTAGGTCTTTGTTGGCTGTGTGGCCTGCTGAGATGTTCCCTGGAGGAGAAATGCCCCATGCTTCCCTGCTGGTATGCTTTGTTTCCAGGCTGGTATCCTTCTAAGTGAATATGATACTGACTGTGGCCTGTTCTGGTCTAGTTAAGAAGACACTCGTGGTGGGTTTTGCAGCTTTGTATTTCTCACTGTGTCTTGCACAAAGAAGGTGTTCAAGATGTCATTGCGAATAAACATTATTTCAGAAAACAGACTTCTTAAGTGGGTGCCTAGCTACACAGGTACCATTAGGCTTTTGTGCCAGCTATATGAGTAATAATAACGTAGCCATAAAAAATGACAGCATCAAGAAGCGCAACAATGGAGGATGGAGAAGACAAAATTTTAACAGGCAAATAGAAAAGTTGAAAAATTACATCAGAGAGAGAGCCTTTGGTATAGGGGCCTCAATGCCTTATTTAAACAGCAACCCTAAGTTGAAATTTCTAAATTTCTCAAAAGAACCTATGCTGTTGTTTGAATTGCTGGCTTAAAACTAGACCTGGTAAGATTTAATTCCAATGTTACCCTTATCACTGAGAGAATTACTTCTCTGTTTTTTGATTATTTTTCCTTCTTTTGTCTTTTTAAGTTATCTGGTTTTTTTCTGAAGTGCAGAGACAGGCTGAAGTGCAATGGTCTAGGCTGTAGTACAGTGGCACAATCATGGTTCCTTGCAGCCTTGTACTTCTGGGCTCACGTGGTTCTCCTGCCTCAGCCTTCTGTGTAGCTGGGACTACAGGCATGTGTCACCATGCCCAGATAATTTTTTTACTTTATGTGGCAATGATGTGTTGTTGTGTCGTCCAGGCTGGTCTCAAGCTCCTAGCCTTAAGTGATCCTCCCTCCTCGGCCTCTCAAAGTGCTGGGATTACAGGTATGAGCCACACACCTGGCCATTCAATTACCCTTTCTATCATTTGAGGTGCAAGTTGTAGCAAATAATTCAAGAGTAGCAAATAATTTTTATTAGAATCTATGTCTTCATTGTTGTTACAGCATATTTCTTTTAGAAACTACACAGGCCTTTTGACCTCAAATATGTAGACCTCAATCATTAATTTCAGAGGGGAATATCTTTAATATATAATTCAAACTTAAGTGGGAAATTTTCAAATCAGTAAGAGGGGATAGTTAAGAGTCCATGAAAGAGCCTTACTTAGAGCTAAAACTGCAAAAACTCATGGAAGAAAATGTAGGGGAAAGCTGCATGGCATTGCATTTGGCAGTAATTTCTTGGATGGCACCAAATTGCATCAAAAGCACAGGCAACAAAAGAAAAAAAAATAAATTGGATTACATCAGAATTAAAAACTGTACATCAAAGGACAAACATCAACAGAGTGAAAAGTCAACCCATAGAAGATATTTGCAAATCAGATATCTGGTAAGGAGTTAATATCTAGACTATTTGAAGATCTACTATAAAAAGCACACAGAAAAATCACACAAGTGTTGGTGAGGATGTAGAGAATTAGAACCTTTGTATACCATTGATGGGAATATAAAACAGTGCAGCTGCTATGGAAAATAGTATGGAAGTTCCTCAAAAAATTAAAAATAAAATCAGCATATGATATAGCAGTTCCACTTCTGAGAATATATCTAAAAGAATTGAACATAGGATCTTGAAGAGTTATTTGCACAACCATGTTCATTGTAGCATTATTCACAATAGCCAAGAGGTGGAAGCAACCTAATGTCCGTGGACCAATAAACGGATAAAGAAAATATGGTGTACTGCCAGTCATGGTAGCTCACACCTGTAGTCCCAGAACTTTGGGAAACTGAGGCAAGAAAATCACTTGAGTTCAGGAGTTCAAGACCAACCAGCCTGGGCAACATAGTGAGATCTCATCTCTACAAAAAATAAAATTAGCCAAACATGGTGGCATGCACTTGTAGTCTCAGCTACTCGGGATGCTAAGGTGGGAGGATCACTTGAGCCTAGGAGGTTGTAGTGAGCTGAGATCATGCCACTGCACTGTAGCCTAGGTGATAGAGTGAGACTCTGTCTCAACAAAACCTCAAAAACAAGCAAAAACAAAGAAAATGTGGTACATACATACAATGGAATATTATTTTAGCCTTAAAAAAGGAAGAAACAATGTCATATGGTACAACTTGCATGAAAATTGAGGACACTATGCTAAGTCAAATAAGTCAGTCATAAAAGAAAAAGACTGCATAATTCCACTTAACGTGAAACAAAAAGTAGAAGTGTGGTTGCCAGGAACTGGAGGAGGCAGAAAAAGGGAGTTGTGGTTCAGTGACTAGAGTTTCAGATTTATAAGATGAAAAAGTTCTAAAAATCTGTAGCACCACAATATGCATATAGTTAATAGTGCTGTACTATACACTTAAAAATGGCTAAGACAGTCAATTATATGTTATGTATGTTTTACCACAATAAGAAATAGGAAAAAGAATTCCAACACACGGTATAACATGGATGAACCTTGAGGATATTATGCGAAGTGAAATAAGCCAGTCACAAAAGGATAAATACTGGATAATTCCACCTTGGAGTAGTCAAATTTATATAGACAGAAAGTAGAATGATAGTTGCCAGGGTGGTAGGGAGAATGGAATGGGGATATTGTCTAATGGGTAAAGAGTTTTAGTTTTGCGAGATGAAGAGAGTTCTGGAGATGGATGGTGGTGATTCTTGCACAACAGTTTGAATGTACGTAATGTCACTAAACTGTACACTTACAAATGATTAAGATAGTAATTTTATGTTTTCTGTATTTTATCATAATTTTTATTAAGTTCATTAAAGAGAAGAGTCCTGTTTGAGATAGTAACAGTTTAAGTGTTAATTTTATGCCTATTTTAAGATGCAAGGCAATATAACATGTTTCTTACTAGAATGAGAACATAATATAAATCCTTTTCAAAGAATTTTAAGTTTCCGTGACAACATTTGAAAGTACTTTTTAGCACTTAACAACCATCCATTCACATGAAAATTTATTACCTCTAGAAATTAAAGGGGAAGAAGCTCTTGGTTCCTCTGTGGTGGTTATAAGAAATGTATTTACTAGGCAAATAAATTATTTCCTCAAATCTTTGTTTCTTTTAAACAAGAAAGAGGAGTTGTTTTCTTGGGCACTTAGAGTTTGTGGAATGCCCCTGTCAAGTATGTCTGACTAGAATAGAGAGTTTGGAAACAATAGCTGGAAATTTAATTGGTATTGTGGAGATGCTACCGTATTACAAAGAACTTTGAAAAACAGACAAACAAATATAAAAAATGTGAGTGCTGGCTCGGCGCATGGCTCACACCCTTAATCTCAGCACTTTGGGAGGCCAAGGTCAATGGATCACCTGAGGTCGGGAGTACAAGACCAGCCTGGCCAACATGGTGAAACCCCGTCTTTACTAAAAATACAAAAATTAGTCAGGCATGGTGGTGTGCACCTGTCGTCCCAGCTACTGGGGAGGCTGAGACAGGATAATGGCTTGAACCTGGGAGGTGGAGGTTGCAGTGAGCCAAGATTGTGCACTGCACTCCAGCCTGGGCGACAGAGCAAAACTTCATCTCAAAAAAGAGAAAAAAAGAACTATGAGTGCTAGTGCATGAGTTGGGTGGTAGGGTACATATGTGCATTTGTTTTTATGGTTCATAATTCATATAACACAATATTATAAATATATAATGCTAGAGAAGAAAACAGTTTAAAAATTGCCTTTAAAAAATTAAAGTTGCCAAATACTATAAGGACTCGGTATCAAACTTCTTGTAGTTGTGTATGAATTTCCTAGGGACAAGCCCTATACATCTGAGAATATCCAGGCCCTAATATAGAGGCTTACATAGTAGATATCCATGTTTTTTGAAAGAATGATAGGCTGGATTTCCCTATTCACCTCTATTGGCACTTAATAATTTCTCATTCTCACAGAACCATTTATCCTCAATTCTGTATCTGTGTGAGTTGACACCAACAGGTAAACTGTTCTGCTCCAATTTAAACACTATTTCTGTGAAATCAATTGTTTTATTCATCTCTAAATAACTCATTTTATTCATTCATTTATCTCCCGTATACATACTATCCAAGTGATTATTCATATCTCTTCTTCTCTTAAGCCCTCTTGTTTGTCCTCTTTCCTAAACTTATGCCCTACAGAGAAAACTAAAACCATCTGGTGAGAGCGCCCATCTGAGTTCTTATGTTCAGCAGGGCATGAATTCCATCTTACTTTTACTTTTCTTCTCTTCAGTTTCTGATGAACAGGCTACTTTGCTCCTTATTATCATTATTTTCAAAAGCTCAGATAACACATACAATAGTTCTCCCTTATCCACAGTTTTACTGTTCGATTTTAGTTACCCGTGGTCAATTGCAGTCTGAAAATATTTAATGGAAAAATTTTAAAACAAACAATTCATAAGTTTTACATTTTGCACTTTGCTGAGTAGCATGATGAAATCTTGCATAGACCTGTCCCATCCCACCCAGACATGAATCATCCCTTTGTCCAGCATATCCACACTGTGTATGCTACCCACCAGCTAATCTCTTTAGTATCCCTATCAGTTATCAGATTGAAAAGACATAGTATATAGAGGGTTTGGTACTACCCACAGTTTTGGGCATCCATCAGGGGGGTCTTGAAATGTATTTCCATGGATCAGAGGGGACTATGTACATTGTAGTGGGAGAGAAGAATCTCCCTCCTTCAGCTTTATGTGAGATTTTCATCTCAACCCAGCCATACCAACACAGGTGATGAAGGGAAGGGGAAGACAGTACCTGCTCAGACAGTTCTGCTTTCTCTCTTCTCTAATTCTGGCCTAGCATCTCTGGTCCACACACCACCCTTCATTTCACTCCCCTGTCCCCATAGTTCAGCATGGGCATCTGAATCGGAATAGAAACATCAGACCTAAACCCCGGATTTTGTTTCAACATACCATTTATTGGTACCTATTGTATGCCATGGACTGTATCAGATGCTTTGCATAGTATTTTTACTTTTTGCACTTGCTATCTAAATTCTAAATGGCAGTTTACAAATGAGTACAATCTCCCTAGAGTAGTGATGCATGTCTGTATTCCCAGCTACTAGGAGACCAAGGCGGGAGGATCACTTGAGCCAAGGAGTTCAAGGCCAGCCTGGGCAACATAGCAATATCATTGTCTCTAAAAAAAATAAAAAATAAAATAAATAAATAGAAATGAACATAACTTGTGAGTCATTTAGGGGCTGACTACAGGTTTTCAGTGCTAATCGTTCACATGAAATTTTTATTACCTTTTCCATTATTCTTATCAAACTAATTTATAATACCTATTTTATCTTTCCTAACAGTAGTAAACTCTATCAGAAATCTTATTTTCCTTTTGTTTGCCTCCCATTTATAGTATGTAGAAAAAGCACTCCCATTTAAGAGTGCTTCTTCAATGTACTATATTTTGAAAAAACAAAATTTGAGAGCTTTATAACCTGCCCTTGAGACAGTGTTTACATTTTGAGTAGAGTCATGAAGCTTGGTATTTTCTTTCTTTTTTTTTGAGATGGAGTCTCGCAACTTTTTTTTTCTTTTTTGAGATGGAGTCTTGTTCTGTTGCCCAAGCTAGAGCGCAGTGGCACGATCTTGACTCACTGCAACCTCTGCCTCCCAGGTTCAAGTGATTCTCCTGCCTAAGCCTCCTGAGTAGCTGGGACTACAGGTGCACACCACCACACCTGGCTATTTTTTTGTATTTTTAGTAGAGACAGGATTTCACTGTGTTAGCCAGGATGGTCTCAATCACCTGACCTCGTGATCCACCTTCCTCAGCCTCCCAAAGTGCTGGGATTACAGGCATGAGCCACCATGCCCGGTCTAGCTTGGTATTTTCTTAAAGATTATTGTTTAGCCATTAAAAACTTTAACTGATTGTGTGGTCCATTCAGATAATGCTAGTTGTGAATACTAATAAATCTTTTGATTATTGTTATCTGGTTGTTAGAGACAGTATCAATAGATGATCAGCATATTACCCTTTTTCTTACCAGTCAGTATCAATAAAATTTAAACTCTAGATTCATTATGTATTCTTTGTGGCACAGTAAGTCAAAAGATTTGACTTGATATCATTTATAAATGAATGAAATGATCAACTCTAGCAACTGAATTGCCTCCAAGTCAGATATCAGCAAGGATGCTTGGTTGTTTAAAAAGAAGGAAAATTCTTACATTTGATCATGCAGTTTAAACTAATTCTTTCATTCAACAAATACTTGGTACCCATTAAGTATGCATCAGAGATACAAAGTACAATGCCCACATGGAAGGAGTTTGCAGTATAGTTGAGTCAAAATTCTCCTTATCCTCCACAACATCTAGTAGAAGTCTTGTACATGGATGTTCAAAATTAATTCACTCAGCAAATATTTATTATGTGTGCTAGTATGTGCCAACAGTGGTTGACAGATGATGCCACATCTTACGTGGATAATTTCTGTAGGTGGATGCTTCTTGGGAGTTGCAAATATGTCCATATTTTTCATGGGTTACTAGGAATTAAAATTGGAAAATTATCTTCCATTCTCTCAGCATATAAATAGGTTTCCTAATTAGACAAAAAGAGGTTAAATTAATTAGACATCACAAGGCAATGGAAATCTTTCATAATAAAAACTGTTCTGCATTGAGAGACTTTCTCTTCTATTAATTTCAAATTTCTAAATCATGTTTTAAAGAATATTTCTTCTTTAATCTATCATACAAATATTGTGGTGGTAAATTAAACAAAATTTTAAAGCAAGAAAAATTAGCCTTCAACATAGCAACTCTTGGTTTTATATCTTTATTTCAAATAATGTGCTGGTTTAAACCATTGGTTCACAACTAAGAGTACTTTTGCCTCCCCAAAGATAATTGGCAACGTCTGGAGAAATTTTTGGCTGTGGTGAGAGCTTAGGGAGAGACTACTGGAATCTAGTGGATAGAAGCCAGGGATGTTGCTAAACATCTTGCAATGCACAGGACAACCCCCTACAACCAAGAATTGTTCAGCACAAAATGTCATAATAGCAAGATTGAGGAACTTGTTTTATATAGTATACTTTGTAGCAAATGGTGAAAAGCATCTGAACATTGTATATAACACAAAACATAATAGATTCAAAACAATTATTTTATCTTTTCCCCACTCAGGGTATCTGTTTTATTCAACAGAAGGCTTTTGGATGACATCTGTGTACCAGGAAATACAGGTTCCAGACATTCCAAAGGCATAAGGTTCAAGTTCTCAGAGTTTGCATTACAAAAACAGAAATAATATATAAACAAAAATTACAAAAGCATATGCTATGTTTTATCATAGAGCTAAGGAGTAAATAGCTTTGTTGGGTGGGTCAGAGAAGGCTTGACAGAAGAGATGAAGTTTGAATAATGTGTAGAAATTCTGCTCAGACATTAACACTCAGGTGCTAGCTGGGAAAGAATGGAGCAAGCAGAGGGAACAGCATGTGTGGAAGCCTGGAAGCTTGTTAAACAGCAAGCATTGATTTCAAGTAGTTTATTATGTTGAGATGAGTCTGGAGTTTTAGGTAGAAACTTGCTTTAGAAGGATTTTGATTCCAGGGTGTTTGGACTTCATCCTGAGGATAGGGGTATAGTATGACTAATTTGCATTTTACAAAGACCATTCTGATGGTTATATGCAGGATGGACATGAGAAACACTTTAAAAGAGTATTTTAACTGACTCAGTAGGAGATCCTGAAAGTCTGAGATAACATAGGAAGGTCTAATCCCCAAGATGCAGTATCTCTTTAATGATATAGGAAGACAGTAAATAAAAAAGATGTTGGATGACTTGTATGTTTCACAGATGATGGAACCATTAACCAGGACAGAAAATATACAGGCCCAAAAGTACATGGTGGAACTAATTTTTCTCCAGAGATGTTCCTTTTGGGGTATCTGTAGAACATATATATACATATATATATATTTTTTATTTTTTATTTTTTATTTTTTATTTTTTTTGCCTAGGAGTTTATTGAATACTTGCCCAATTATGAGTATTAGGAATGGCACAAAGGAAGCATGGCAGCTTAGAGGCAAAGAATTCCACTTCTAAGTATGCCACTGATTGCATTTAAGGCCTTGGAAGTATTACTTTTTTTATTTTTCATCTGTAATATTTGGAGTGTAGTGATGGAAATGTACCTCTTAGGGGAGTTGATATAACTGATATTGAGCTAAATAACAAATAAAGACTAAATAAATGACTATTATACAGCATTTGAAAAATTGTAGTAGTTAAACATTCTGGAGGCCATAGCAACCATTTACCATGATAAATGTTTTTACACTAAACTTAGAATTCCTAAGCTCACTCAATTTGATAGTCTGAATAACATTGGATGAGTTGCATGGATTGCCTCTGGTGTGCTTTAGATAAGCTTTTGTTCTTAGTTTTCTGCTTTTCATTACTCATGTATAATTTTTACCTGCTTTTGCATTAGAAGGAAAACTTTGTCTTACTGGTTATATCCAAACTTTGTGTGCTAAGTATTATTTATACTTTCACTGTAAAAAAAAAAAAACAGATTCTACCTTCAAAATGTTCACTGAACATGCCTTAGCTAATGAACATGAAAGAAATACAATTGTAAAATCTTTGCCATTACTGCACTGTTTTAATGTTCTTCATTGAGACTTCTCTGTTCATCAACCCTTTGAGCAGGAAGCAGTATAAGATTTCTTATGACTATTGCTACTAACACATTGTAAAGATCTTTTTTGTTTAATCTGTTTAGTATAGGATCTATTTAGTACTGGCCTATGTCCCAGAATACCATCAGAGATAGGGCTATTATCCTTTCATTGAGTATTATCCTGGGAAAGTATTTATAAAATTGAACTCCGTTGCACCTGCTGACCTCCTTTTTTAAATGAAGAAAGGGTGGGGATAGAGATTATGCTAACTGAATTCAGATGAAGCTGTGGGTTTGGTAGCACTGACACAAAGTGCTTTAGTTAGGGCCTTTTATTTTGTCCAAGTCGATTCCATCTTGGACTCTGAAAGAAATAAGTTGACAGTTCAGATCAGGAAGTTGATGATCACATTGGGTGCTCTGCACTTATTGGCACAGTTGCTATTTTTCATAAGCAATTCTGTACTAGGACTCCTAGCTATTTCAGGATTAGTCTAAAATGTTTGCTTGCCATTGTTGTCATGTTTTCTGCAAAATTGCTATAAATGTAATCTAGTGGCATTATATTCAAGCATGGAAGACATTACTCTTACAAGAGTTAAAATTTAATATTCATGCTTAGCTTTTTTTAAAAAAATAGATTGTTAAAATGGAAAAGAATAATCAAGCACAATTTTTAAAACTTAGTTTCTGACTGAGGCTATCTTAACCTTAAAAAGCTTGAAGAACTGCCATGTAACTTATAATTATCTCTTTAAAAATATTTTTGCATTGTCAAATTAGTGGGACTATCTTTATATAAAATATACGCTACATGTACTTATTTCGGTATGCTATTAAGGCTCACATATTTAAACAGTTAGGTTTTTTGCTGGTTTGGGGCAGCATTGCTCAGTTAATGGTTGCCTTTCTAAAAATTATTTTGATTGATAGGACAAGATATAAATGAAACAAATATGCTCCCCATTTTGTTGTACCATTAAATCAATCTTTTTTCTATATTCCCTTACAGTTCCTTCTCATATGCTTACATGCCTTTTCCATAATTAAGTCAGTGTTGTAGTCTGCTGTTCACATTATATTTTAAGCTTTTTCCATGGTGGTATAATATAAAAGTTCATTATCATAATACAAATGCAAAGCTGTTCTGTTTACTTAAGAATAAAGTATTTGACCAAATTAGTAATCTGGTAGGAATATCAGTTAATCAAATATAAACAGTTTATGTGATAAAATGCAGCAAAATTAGAACTGGAGCCTAGGTCTCCTCACTTAGCAATATATTATACAATGAACCTTCGAGTATTCTAGTTGCTGTATTTTAAAATTAGCAGGTCAGTAAAATAAGACTTATATAGGATTTAGTGGACTGTATTCATCTCAATTTTCTATTTTAAGAAAATGTATATACCAGCTTTATAGAGTTATACTAAATTATATAATACATAAATGTAGTATGTAAATTTTACATTATATACATTTTACATATATTAGATATGTGTTGGCCATATAATCAGAAAAATTAATGGTTTTTTTGCATAACCAATCTAAAGTTGAATGTAAGCTATCTTAAACTCCGAAAACTGGGAATCACATTTATCAATTTATCAGTTTTATCAATTTGTTCAGTTTATTTATAGTTAGAATTGATTCCTGCTACCCTTACAGTTTTCCTGCTTTCCTGCTTTTTTATTTTTCTGCTCATGTATTATCTGAATTTACATGTGTTATATGCAGTAATTGTAAACATTTAGTAATGGAAAGCATAGGAAAGACAGGCATAATGTGTAGTTGAGCACAGGCTTTGTAGTCAAAGAGATGTGGTGTTTAATCCCAGCTCTACTCTTACTAGCTCTGTGTTCTTAGGCAAGTTATTTACCTTATCTCTTAGCCTCTATTTCTTTCTCTCTAAAGTAGGTTTAATAAAACCTGCCTTATAGAGTTATAGTAAATTTTATAATACATAAATGTCATCTTGCAGAGAACCTGACACTCAATAAAGCTAGTTCTAGTACTTATTACCTTTAATATTAATTAAAATTTGTACATGAATTACATTAATAGTAATTTTAGAGAAGAATCAGTTTTAAATGATTGAAGACTGATAATATAGATCAAATCAGATTTTTATGAATTCTATGATGTTTGGAAGTTGCATATGTTGAATAATACAAAATTAAAATGAATCCGTAAGAGAATTTTTTCAGACTGTTGGGCCAGCTGACATATAATTTTTCTTTTAACAGGTTCAGCGCTATGTAGCTACAACCTAAAGCCTTCTGAATACACTACATCTTCAAAATCTTCTGTTCTCTGCCCAAAACTACCAGTTCCAGCGAGGTAAATTTTATTGCAAAGTTGTTAACTTGTGACTGTTGTTTTTGTAGGTAAATTTTAAACAATATATGTTATTCTGAGAAAATAGTAATTTGATGATACCCATTGGCCAGGTCCAATACTTTTATAATAAAAATTTTAAAGTAGCAATAGAAATGACATTATTTTTTTCATATTTAAAAACAACACATAGACAACCAACTTTTCTTGTTCTGAGTTATTTTAAATTTCTTTTAGGGGCTTGCTTTTTTTGTTTTTATTTTCATGCCATAATTTTTAAGTACACAAAACCACTGAATTGTTGTAAAATCTGCAACAAAGTCAGAAACCAACTTTCACAATCTCCAAAGAGTTTTTGAATTGATCCCAGTAATATTTACTGGGATTGTTTATTTACTTCGTAAATTTAGAACGTATGCCAGTGATTATTCCCCATAGTTTCTTTCAGGTTGTATTTTTTAGGTAACATTCTCTTTATTAGGTTGTTTGCTGTATCTTATCCAAGGTCTTATTCAACAAACATTTATTATTAAGTACCTACTGTGCGTAATAGATACAAAGATGAAACAAGAAATGTTCTTTGGAAGGATCTCAAAGTAGTTGTAAGTAAAGCAGCATTTAACATTATAAATAGATTTTTGAAAGGAAATGAATTATCAAACATTGTAGAATATATCCTCAGAATTAGGTAGGTATATGTATATGTGTATGTGTATATTTTTGTATATGCGCTCATGCGCACACACACACCCACACACTTTGGAGTGTTGGTCAGATCACCACCTTAGTGTATATTGCCAACTATGTGTAACATGAGTCAACTTCTTCAGGAAAATTGACTTGAGGCCACTTTTATTGTATCTCAATATATTATAGAAGCTGTTGTATAAAAATTTGGGACTCATGTCTACTTTCTTTTGGATTACTTAAGGGTGTAACTTGGTGTTTATTAGCTTGAATTTGAAATTTTCTGTTGAAAGTAGAAAAAATACATCAGTTAAATATATTTTTAGCTCATTAATCTTGTGAAGTTGCTATTGAAAATCAAAATTTAACACCTGTAGACATAAAAATAAAGGTACTATTTTAAAAGCTAGTAAGAAAGACCTACAAATTATGGCCTTAAACCAACAGGTAAGGAGATTGCATTCATAAAAACTGAGAATATTAGGGAGGCTGTGGCAGTAAAGAAAAGGAGATCCTTTGAATAGTCTTAGGAGAAAATTTATCCATATAAAAATGAGAAAAGCTCTATACCCTTATCTGCCCAAGTGGTAAAGTCTGTTTTAAATATCTACTTTGAGTGTAGAATCATGCTTTCAAGATTAAAACATATTATGACAGGATAGCCAGAAAGCCTGGGTGTGAGAGGGAGGTCTCTGCTCCCCTTTAATGGGGGTTGGATGTGGGGTGGGGCAGCTCAGCTCATCCTGCACCTCCTTCCCTGCCTCTGACCTCTGAAGCCACCATGTTGCGGACTGTCTGTTCCTGGTTATCTTGGATTTTCCACTTTTTGGTGCACACATGCATCTCACAATGTCCTAGGGGTATTCACTGGAAGACAGAGCATAGTATTAGGGGAGAAGATTTTAGAGATGGACAGCAATGGCTTCTAACAAGATCATCATCTGATATCTCACTAATCTAAAATGCAGTGCTGAACCTGTACCATCTGAAAACTGACTGCACGCTGTGTTTATGCTGTGTTTAAAGATCCTTATGTTTTACATATTTTAGTACATCACAGTGTAAGTATGTTATCACTTTTGTCTGAACTAAGCCAGTTGGAAAGTAGGAGAGAAGAACAGTTGATAAAAAGAAGGCAAATCTTGTAAATACCAGAGCTATTTAGTATTAGGTAAACAAACTGAAAGGATCCAAGAATAAGAATAAATTTGTTTTAATAAAAAGACCTGGGCATTGCCCTATTCCACACACCTTTGTATTAGATACCAAGTCTCCAAACATGAGTAAGACCTAGTCTCTGTCCTTAAACTCATAATCTAGTAGGGACTATGTTTTTGGTGACTTTTTTTAATGGCCAAAGACCAGCACCTGGTAAAACTATGGGGCAGGCACGCACCCCTCAGCATCTTTGACATCTCTTTTGGTGTTCTCGGAGCATACTATTGGACAGAAGAACGTGAACTTTGAGATAAGTCTGGGGTGAATTCCATATAATTACTTTCTATTTGTCAGCTTGAGCAAGTCTCTTAACCTCTCTGTAAAGCAAGTTTTCTCATGTGTGAAATGGGAATAGTCATACTCCCCTCAAGAAATTGTAAGAATTAAACCAGATAATATACATTAAACATCCATTACTGTGCTTGGCACTTGACTTAGGAGGTCTTTCTCTAAACTTCTAGAACCTCTTCCTTTGGCCCATCCTTCTTGGGTATCCAGGGACCTTTTATAGCTAAAAGCAGCACCTGTTTTAGAGAAAAGCAATTGTAAACTAATTTTCGCTAAAGTATTAGCGACACATAATAACCAGATGATTACCATTCCTAAAAGCTTTTGAATTTTAAAAATAAATACCTAGAAAGAGTTTATCCAGATTCATAACTCTATTGGCAAAATGCCAACCATGGTGGCAAGATAGGGAATAACTAGCCTGCATGTTTACAATGCTTTTAGAAATAGCCAGATAAAACAGCAATAGTAGAAGCAGATTACATAAATTCACTTTATTCATCATGTATTTAGGTACCTCTGGATGCCAGAAAGGTTACTAGGTTCTGGAAAATTAATGATAGAATAATGTAAAGATGAGAAATTAATAACCAAAGGCTGGGTGTGGTGGCTCATGCCTGTAATTCCAGCACTTTGGGAGGCTGAGGGGGGTGAATTGCTCAAGGCCAGGAGTTCGAGACCAACCTGGCCAACATGGCGAAACCCCATCTCTACCAAAAACAGAAAAATTAGCTGGGCATAGGGTGCATGCCTGTAATCCCAGATAGGAGGCTAAGACTCGAGAATTGCTTGAACCTGGGAGGTGGAGTTGCAGTGAGTCAAGATTGCACCACTGCACTTTAGCCTAGGCAATAGAGCAAGACTCTGTCTGAAAAAAAAAAAGAAAGAAAGAAATTAGTAGCCAAGAAAAAATGTTATCTGTTCCTGTTTTTCAGTGAAGGATTCAAGAATAAATTAACTTTTACAAATCATCTGCTATGTGCCAGCTATCCCACAGTATCACTCATATATGTTATCTCATTTAACCTTCATAAAAACCTATCAAGATATTGCCCCCAATTTGTAGATGAGGAAATAGAAGATGAGAGAGGTTACAGTTAAGTTATCTAAAACCATACAACTAATTGTTACAAATTGGAATTTGAATCCAGGATGTTGTAGTCTATACCATAGTCAGTGCTCAACAACAACAAAGAGTATGGGAGTGAAAGAAGGCTGAACACAGTGACTCATGCCTGTAATCCCAACACTTTGGGAGACTAAGGCAGGAGGATCGCTTGAGCCTGGGAGTTCAAAACCAGCCTGAGCAACATAGCAAGACCCTATCTCTCTATAAAAAGTAAATAAATAAATAAATAATGTATTAAAAGGGGTGAAAGAAGAGATAAAAGAAATACCACTCCATATTTAGGCTCATATTTCCTGCCTTTAGTGTACTATAGAGATATTGCCAGAATACTTTGTTATACTTTCTGAAATAAAACTTTTGGCTAGAAATCATATGTAATTGTTTATTTATAACCTGAGGATCTAAAGTAATGATATGAGATGCAGACTCCTGCCTTCTTGTGAAGGCAAATGGACAAGTGGTATTAGGCATTGTTTGTTATCATACTTTAAGGAGCTTATTAACTGTGATGATCTGAACTTAAAGGTAAATGTACAATATGTTTGTCAAGGTAAGATATAATTTTCATATGAGGGACTCATGTAAAACTTTTTAAAAGGCTCATTGTAAATTCATTTTGTTCTTGTTGACTGCTTCAGCAGTGAAACAACATCACTTCCTAATGCGACTATGTTAACATCTTCAAGATTCAATATTTGGTGGGCTTTGAAAGGTGGAAAAACTTAATGTATATAGAATACCTCTGCTTGTCCTTTTAATTAAGAAGCACAAAATGTGTCTTTTAGGTAAGATACTAAAGTAGAAATGATCTCATATACTGGCGCCTAAGAAATATTATTTTCTCAGAGGCATATGAAATCAGTGAGTTCAACTCCACCTAAATTCATTAAATCATGTGGGATTTAAATACTAAAATATAAAACAAACCATTTCAATGGCACGATTATTACTTAGTTGTTTTTTTTTAAAATTTGATTTAAAAATATGGAACACTTCACGAATTTGCGTGTCATCCTTGCGCAGGGGCCATGCTAATCTTCTCTGTATCGTTACAATTTTAGTATATGTGCTGCTGAAGCGAGCACTTTTTTTTTTTTTTAATAAGAAAACAATTCAAGTACCAAAACCCCAAGGCTGGCAGAGTTGTTATTATTTGGGGAAAAGTTGAGAAAACGAATGACATAAGGAAATCTAGTTTGTTAGGATTTCAAACAAGCAAATCACATGCTTTTTACTTTAAAGCTAAGTATTTTATTTTATTTTGAATAATGCGCCTATATATTATTTCCTGTTATGTTTGCCTTCTATTTTTGTTATTCCTTACCGCTAGGAACAGATTTTGACTATCAGCTAGACAATGTAATCAGCTTGTGCTAATTTTATAACTTTAAATTTAGAGCATCAGGTTGGTTTTTTTTTTTTTTTTTTTAACTGACATAGATTGAATTTTGGTGTAAAGGGCTGTTGTTATTTTGCTCCAGTTCTTTGAAGGGTACTTATAAAAGTACTCTTTCCAGTTGGACAAGTGTTAATAAACAGTGTAAAAATGTTTGAAAGGGTAAGTTCAGAGCAGATATTACCCAGCATTTCCTCCTAAATAAAAAAGAAGCATTTTTATTTTGAGAGTTATAGTCATTCTCTTTTAAAATCATCTCTCCTCATCCTAAATTTGAAAAGAAGAAAAACACTGAACATATTGGGTATCTGTTCCTATATAATTTTGGATCATCGACTTATGGGTGCCCTCTTGGATGATGATAATGATCTGAAGAGACTTGCAGAGTACTTTTTCCAATGGAGAAAGTAAGAGAGAAATGGAGTTACATGCAGGGTGCAAGGTTAGAAGAATTGGGGCTTTTTATAGTTACCTAGCAGCAGAAAGAAAACAGGAAAGCCAGGCCGAGAAAAATAGTGGGTACTGAAAAGAAGAAAAAGACATTAGTATCCTTAAGTGGATATATTTTATGTTCAAGGTTGGAGGCAAGTGAGTTAAACAGAGACTAAATCAGAGATGATAGGGTAATAAATAAAGAGGATGGAGATATAGATAATCATGAAACAGAGAGGATTTTAGTTTTGAAGGATAGAGAACTAGGCTTTAGTTTAAAAATATGGTTAGAAGAGTCCTTAAGCAGAGACATTAAATTGCAGAGACAGCATCTAGACAACATCAGAAATTTCATCATGACAGTTGTCAGCTTAAAGGTTTCTGTCACAAATCAGCTTCCATTGACTTAGAAATTTAGCACTAAGGCTGGGTGCAGTGGCTCAAGGCTGGGTGCAGTGGCTCATGCCTGGAATCCCAGCATTTTGGGAGGCCAAGGCAGGCAGATCACAAGGTCAGGAGACAAAGACCATCCTGGCTAACACAGTGAAACTCCAGCTCTACTGAAAATATAAAAAATTAGCCAGGCATGGTGGCACGCGCCTGTAGTCCCAGCTACTTGGGAGGCTAAGGCAGGAGGATCGCTTGAACCTGGGAGATGAAGGTTACAGTGTTACAATGAGCCAAGATCGTGCCACTGCACTCCAGCCTAGGTGACAGAGCAAGACTCTGTCTCAAAAAAAAAAAAAAATTAGAGTTAATCCTTTTGATTCTCTTATTTTTAACTAAATCTACTTCACTTAAAGCTATTCTATAATTTAATATCTTTTTCTATCATTAGCGAAGCACTTTTTGGTTAAAAAGCAATGACCTGAATACCTATAATTCAAGCATATCTTAGAATGCCCTGGCTTCCTGCACTTTCTGATACAATATCAAACCTTTGGCATTAACTTTCACTAATACCATTTTGGAGGTTTACCCAAATACACAGGGACACAAGAGGCAATTTTTAAAAATGAATATTAATGTCATATTATTATGTCATCATTTTTGGATATATTTACTAAATCAAGACTAAGGCAAGGCTGGATCTTTAAAATTATATTCTTTTAATGTTCCACCAAATATTACAGCATGGAAAATGTTACTTATTCTTACCACTAATGGAGTTCATTTACTAACATTTAAGGGAAACTGATATATAGCGTGCTTATACTCTTATTTGAAAAGACATTATTTTTCAAGGAAGGAACAAGGATAGTGTTTTGCTTCAGGTCATACAAAGTTGCTTTGCTCAGCTTAGAAACATTTTAGTGCCCAATCATGTAATTTTATTCACTCATTGGACCAAAATACAGTGCCAACCAAGAATAAGAACACATTTATATCATTCCAGTCAAAAATGTTGTAGCTGCGACTTAAAGTTCTATGAACATATTTTCATGGATACCATTAAAAAAAAGTTGTAAGAGCAATTCTGGAAATGTGGGATTCATGTTAGCGATGGCTAAATTTTAACATAATGCACACATAAGTGTGTACGCATGGACTTGCATATGGTTCTCTTAGAATCCAAGTAAATCACAACTGAAGGCATATTTATAGTTCGTTGTTTAAAATCTCTCAGAAGTTGAACAATGTTGTAACAAACCAGACTAATATCACAGTTCACACGTAGCTGTAATCTTTCACAAGCAAAAGTTTCAGTCCATATAAGCCTAATATAAATGACTAAGTAATTGGTTATTTTGCATCTTTTTAGACACAGATAATCTTAATTAATAGTAACTGATAAAAAGAAAATAGTCCAGAATTCTGTGACCCTAACAAGTCTGGTATTTTTCACTTTTTAAATATTTTCTGTTCTCATGATTATGTGTGATCTTTTATGCAGAGATATCACATTAGATACACTTTTTTCCTCTTGTATTATTACATTATAAACATTTCCATATATTAGTACTCATGGTTACTGTTTTAAATAGCTGCCTATTATGCTGTTTGTTGATGTCTCAGCATGACTGTTTCTATGAGAGGTATTAAGCTTATGCCGTAAACACCTTTATTAATCTGAGATTTTGTATGCTGTTTTGTTAGAGGAAACATTCTATTAATGGTGGCACATTTCAAGTAAAAGCACATGCTTTTTATTTTTAAATCGCTTATGGCAAAAATTCATTTTCAGTTCAATAAAGTATGTGTTTGCAAGCTTTGTCATCTGCCCCTTGATTGGTAGATGTGCAGGCTGAGGAGTTTTAAGTGTTTGGTTTTGCTTTTGGTAGTTCTGTGTGTGTATGTGTGTGTGTGTGCATTTCTTTTCAGAAGGGGAGGGTAATGTCTTCTGTTGGAACATGCACTCCACCCTCTTTGATAAGGCTTGTGGTAAGATTTGCATCACTACCCATGACAGTCATCCTCATAGCATTAAGCACACAGCTCTTAGCTCCCATAATGATGTGTGGAGGGTGGAATGTATTGCAGCCATATTCACCTTTCATTTGTGTGTTTGATGTGGCATTTATATTAAGTAGGAGTAATTTTTTTTCTGATTTTTTTTCTTGTGTCACCAGTGCACCTATTCCATTCTTCCATCGCTGTGCTCCTGTGAACATTTCCTGCTATGCCAAGTTTGCAGAGGCCCTGATCACCTTTGTCAGTGACAATAGTGTCTTACACAGGCTGATTAGTGGAGTAATGACCAACAAAGAAATTATATTGGGACTTTGCTTGTTATCACTAGGTAATTGTTTTTCTCATTATTAGCTATTGCATAGTATTGCAGTAGAAGACTGTTTTGTCTTTTAGCCAAAATATGAATACAACTGGGGATACTTGTAAAATGTTTAACTTCCCATAGCCAAAATCATTGTTTCAGATTATATATAGTTAAGAATATGTACATATAAGTATGTATATATATCTGAAACTCATTCCCTTTTTTTTTCTTTCATTGGAGAAAACTGGTGTTTTCCCAAACATTGGTTATTAAGTCTGTAGCTACTTTAATATGATAGCAGGAGGCTTCTTTTTATGAATCAAAAACCCTGTGTTTTTAGTTATGATTCCTAAAAGGTATATTTACTTATACAGGAGGCTACATATTCTCTTACGTATTCCCATCTAAGAACTTAGATTTCTGATGGATTACTTTTGAAGTATGCACTTTTCTTTTCATTGCTGCAGTGCATAGTATCGATGTATTGCTGGAAAAATTAGGAAATGTCCACCTGTTAGCCACTGAGATTTCTAGTCAATAAATAGATAATAAATCAAATACAAATTTTATTTTCAAGGTTAAAACTCCCTATATTATTCTAGAACTATATGTAGCCTTGTCTAGAACTATTTATAGGCCTTCTTAGTTGGGAGAAGTAAACTATGGTAGGAACCAACAGCTATTTCATGATATAAGTAAACAGTATTTATGCCTGTTAACAATTATAACCATTAAGAAGATACAAGCTGTATTTCCGTCTTTCCTGTCATTAGAGAGTATTTTCTTTTTGCTTAGGTAGTACTTGACTCAATTGAAATAATGCTGTCCATATGAAAATCTATTTCTGTGATATTTGAAAGGCTCCCATCTGTTTTTGGTTCCTGTACATTTATTGCAAAAGTGAGTACCTTAATAATGTTACCTAGACACAAATCCCAACCATTTATTTGGCTTTGCAAGTGGCCCCAAAAAACTTGACTATTAGTCTAGCTTTATATCAAAAATATTTGGTTTTTGAAGTAGTTGAATACTTTAACCAAAAAACTAAAAATCCTATTTAAAATAGTGCCAATAATGTTAAGCCGTCGGAATTCTATTTTTTATCAGAATGATTCTCTTTTGAGGCTTAAGAATGTAATATAATCTTTAAAAATCTTTGTTCATTTGTTTGTGGAATGGGCATTTAGATAATTAAAAATTTTATAAACTTTTATTACAGAAATGTATTTCCCGTGCGAGGATTAAATCTTTTCTTTCTTCTTTAAGATTTTTACTCAAGATTGTAGCACATGGGATTTAGCTTGGGTAGATGGTAGCAGAATTGGCTGTGTAACTCAAGCAGCTTTGCTCCTTTTTGAGGAAGGTCTCCTCACCTGGGACCCCCGACTTCAGTTGAGAAATTAGACAGAGGAAGTTTGGCCATAGTAGGCTTCAGGATGCTATTCCATAGGATCAGACCATCCACTAGAGTTCTAGAGGAGAAACAGCTAAAAAAGGATAAGATGCCATCTAGCTTGTTGACTGACTGTCAGAGAAGTTAGTTGGTCCTGAAATACATAGATTACTCAATAAAGTATAACACTGAATTTAACTGATCTCTATGTGTAGTAGTTTTTCTTGTCACCAACATGACATGTCATTCTCTACACTTTGTGTGCTGGCATGTATGTTTGCATGTCTGATGTCTTCCCCTTGGTGAATCCACAACAGTCTTGTGCTGTTTTTGAGTCACCATGTGCATTTGCATGTGTTTTTTTTTTTTTTTTTCTGTAGTTTATAAACCCACAGTTAGGTGACTGGTTTCGAGTGATGCTATTTAAGTGGTACAAGTAGCAAAGTCAAATACAACAGCAGCCAGTTTCCTTCCTTATCTAAATTGTGATCAATAGCAACAGATTATTTCCCTGGGGGAAAATATAACAATTGAAAGGGTTTTTCTTTATATTTACCTGCATTTTCAAATAATATTCTGCATGTTCTCTATTTATCTTCCCTGCAGTTCTATCCATGATTTTGATGGTGATAATCAGGTATATATCAAGAGTACTTGTGTGGATCTTAACGATTCTGGTCATACTTGGTGCACTTGGTAAGCTATTTATTTGTTTGTTTTCATGGTACTTAACTACTTCGGTAGAAAATAGAAATATAAAGAAGAAAATAAATTTTATTTTCACATTCTGTATCATCAAGGAAGAGTATTAATTTTTGCCTTAAAATTTTTTATAATTATATTTGCCCCCTCCCCTCATTTCATCACTGTTAGCATTTGAAATCCAGACCTTTTTTCTATGCATATGTATATGAACATACATAGTTAAATTTTACCAGCTGAATATGAAATCTTTTAGTAATGGAATTTGTCCTCATTACATTTATAATCTTCAATGTTACGTTTGGTCTTACTGTTCTCATCTGTTCTGTCTTTTCCTAAAATTCATTCTTTCTTGTTTTGTTTTCTCTCTTTGCTACATGAACTATGTTTTCTTTGGTTATCTTCACCCTTGCTTTGATGGTATACGTTATATTTTCACTTCTGCAGTTGTTTTCAGAAAATATTCTTTAGACTACTGTAATTGTTAAAGTCAGAAATAATATATGTTCAGTTCTCCCCTACCTCCCTTAAATTTAACATAAACTTTCCTTCCTTTCATACCTACTCTCTTCTCTTCCCTCCCACTTTTTGCCCTAGCTAAATACTCGGGTTATAATTAAAGTTAAAATATTACTTTCACTTGCTGTATCTTTTTTAAAATCTTATTTATCTTTGCCTTAAAAACTTTCATAATTTTATTTACATTTAAGTTTTCCTGGACTAGTTTTAGTAGGAACTACTGGTCCTTCTTCCATAAAGTAGTACAGAACTGCTAGTGAGAAAAACTAAATCAGTTATTTGGAAATACATTTGAAGAGGTATTCCTGAAGGTAAAGGAAAATGACAAAAAAATAAAATGTTAATTTAGAAGATGATAGCAGAAGAATAAACAATGACCTTAGGAGACAAAAAAACAATGGGACAGAAATAATAATCAAATACAGAAATAAAAAATTTCAGAATTGAAAAAGATTCCCTCAAAAGATCATAGGCAAATTTAATTAAGATTCAGAATTAGACAAAACTTTAAAACTCTACATATTAATAGTATTGTGTTGATTAAATTAGGTCACATCTATAAAGGACTTAGCACAGTTCCTAACACAAATCTAAATGTTTAATAATAAATAATGTGTACCACGACTATTGTGAATAGCTTCCTCCTTGACATCATTACTACAATTTCATTCAATTTTTTTAACTTAAGCTTTTCTCCTATAATTTATTTCTGTTTGTAGAAAACATATTTTTTTTTTCACTTTCTGAATATATTAAACATTTTTTCAAATAATTTTCTTGTACCTGCAAGACTTGAAAATGGAAACATTTCTCTTGCTCTAAAATGTTTTTCACTGATTTCTGGTAGTTTTGATTTGTTCTCCTCTTCAACAGATGGAAAATTTATACTTAGTGTTTGCCATCGATTAGGGTATGGAATTTCCCTTTGACCCTATTCATTCTTAACTTGAGTGCAGATGTTGATGTATATCAACTTTAGTTCAGGTTTTTTTTATCTCCCAGACATTTATTGTATCAGTCACACACACATATCTCTACTTGGAATCATACATTTCCTTTCTGTGACCTACAAGACCTTACAATTGTGGTCTGGTCCCAGATACCTCTCCACCCACATCTCTACCACTTTCCGCATTGCTCATTGCAGTAGCCGCAATGGTCTTCTTACCCTCATACTAGGCATTGTTCTACCTCAGCCTCTTTGAAGGCTTTGCCTGGAACACTCTTTCCTTAGATAGTTTTATAGATTGCTCTGTCTTTGATTCCATTACTCAGATTTCATCTTATTAATGCCAGTGAGATCTTGCTTACCCATCTTATATAAAATTGCAAAGCTTCCCAAACCAAACACTCTTTATCCTTCTTACCATGAGACTGTTTTTTCCTTAGACTTAATATACTATATACCTTGTTTTCTTATTTTTTTTATTTCCCTATTATTATATAAGTTCCATGAGCAGCAAGAGTTAGGACTTGGATTTGTTTACTGTTCCATCTCTAGCTAGAACAATAGGTGCTGTAGCATTCAGAATGTTTGCTGAATGGGTTGAATGTAGGTACATAAGTCAGCTTTCATATATAGAAGTAGATTTATCTCCCTCTTCAGTCTAGTTCTTCGAATCTCTCAATCAGTGTTGGAGATTAAAAAATGCTCATCCCTAGCACCCACCACTGTCAGAGATTTCCCCTTTGTTCCTCCCTTCTCCCTTTGGTGGGAACTATTCTTTTGATTTGCATTTATTCATTATACAAATATTTAATCAACTTCATGACTCTGTGTCAGCACTAGGCACAGAGGTGTCTGTGATGATACAACAGAGAAGATCCTTGCACTCTTGAAGCTTGATTGATGTTTTCTGTGATGCTTATTTTCCTTCCTTCAGCCTCCTCAACTTAAATGCTGAGGCTCTTTCTTTGTGATCAATTCCTCTCAGGGGTATATGTTTCTACTGGCTCACTCTTAGCTTCATAGTCAATAATAAATACATTTGAAGGAAGCTTATTTGATACACTGAAGGATTCATAAGTGCTTACCGTGAAGGATGATAATAGAGTAATGGTCACTTACTTTATGCTGGCAAAAAGTTATAGCTACGTACTTCCCAGCCAAAGGGATTGCCACCGCATTAGTCCCATAATGATCTGTAGGGTCAAGAAAATTAAGGATTTATGTTACACATTTTCTTATGCTAATTCATGCAGTAACAGTTGGGTTTTTTGTCTCCAGGAGGCACAGGTGTACTGTGGTGGCTGTATGCAAAGCAAAGAAGGTCTCCCAAAGAAACTGTTATTCCTGAGCAGCTTCAGATAGCTGAAGACAATCTTCGGGCCCTCCTCATTTATGCCATTTCAGCCACAGTATTCACAGTGAGTATAGGCTTTAGTGTGTCTTTCTGTTTTGTGTTTTTATTTGCAGGAGATCATTAATGAAACAGAAACTCTAGCTTTTGCATTCCTAACTCTGATCTCCAGTAGATGATATCTCTGTCCCACAGTGTATGAAACACTAAAAAGTCTCTTGAAGGCTTCCCTCATGGATATGTGCTGTTTGATGAAACATTTTTTCTACCGTCTGCTTTTTGAGAGAGGATTTTCACCTAGAATACTTACATTACCATTTGCTTACAAGAATATATTTCTTATTGTTATAATATAATTACTTTTTAAAAATGGTTCCCTTTACTGTAGAAAAGTATATTAAAAAATATATTATTCCACTTACTTGTTTACTAATTATTTCCCCATTTTTCTTTCAAACTTTTTGTTTAACAGTATGGCATTATTTGAAAAATATAGGTGTGGTGAGATGTAGTGGCTTATGCCTGTAATCTCAGCACTTTGGGAGGCTGAAGTGGGAGGATCACTTGAGCCCAGGAGTTCTAGACCAACCTGGGCAAGATAGTGAGACCCTGTCTCTCCAAAAAATAAAAATCAGTTGGGCATGATGGTGCACACCTTTGGTCTCAGCTACTTGGGAGGCAGAGGTGGGAGGATCACTTGAGCCATGATTATGTCACTGCATTACAGCCTGGCCAGTAGAGTGAGACCTAGTCTCCAAAAATATATATATGTGTTTGTGTTTGTGTTTGTGTGTGTGTGTGTGTGTGTGTGTGTATGTGTGTGAGATTTACTGCTTAGGTATTAAGCAATAAAATTACCAATTAACATGAGGTTAAATAATTTATATGTATATCTTTGGTTCATCATCATATTCTTTCTGAAAGAAGAAAAAAAATCTGTCTACTTCTCAGAGCAATCATGAGCTTTTTATTGAGCATAAGAAACAAAAAATAAAGCCACCATAAAACCATTGGTGCTAAAAGATATTTGTTAGTTATTGTTATACAGATATTACAACAAAATATAAATGAAATAATCTCATTTTAGGTACAATTTGCTTTGCCAACTACTGGAGATGGGACTTGGTGGGAGGAGGCAAAGGGTGAATGTGACACAGATCCCACTCTTAAAGAGTTCTTGGTCCAATAAGGAAGATACAAATAAAAACCTCGTTTTTGTGGTGTATCTGTTCAAATAAATTAAGAGTCTCATCCTGACTGACAATATGTTTTGATTCATAATGAGTGGCAAAGGGAAAAGGAGAAAAATTCTAGAATGTATTAATAAATTGAGAAATCCTTTTATGTTTTGCTTTAAAAGACAATTGGTAACCATAATATACAATTGACAATAAATATTGCAAGAAAGATACATACTGATAGAGTATTATTGAAATGCAAAGAATGCTACCTCCAGGTTTCACGATGAAGGGTTATGTTTTCACTATTTATAATAATAACTGAAACCATTCTCTCTATACAGGTGATCTTATTCCTGATAATGTTGGTTATGCGCAAACGTGTTGCTCTTACCATCGCCTTGTTCCATGTAGCTGGCAAGGTCTTCATTCACTTGCCACTGCTAGTCTTCCAACCCTTTTGGACTTTCTTTGCTCTTGTCTTGTTTTGGGTGTACTGGATCATGACACTTCTTTTTCTTGGCACTACCGGTAAGAAGATATGCTTCCTTTCTCTTGGTGACAGACGTGGTTTGCATTCCAATATTTTAGAACATCAGAGGTAATTCTTCAGACATTTGTTGATGAAGGTCCAATAGCTATCAGAACTTGTAGTGGTATGGCTCTTCAATAACCTACTCCACAGTCGTGATTTTTTTTGTTTTTTTCAGACAGAGTCTCTCTCTATTGCCCAGACTGGTGTTTAGTGGCACGATCTTGGCTCACTGCAACCTCCGCCTCCCAGGTTCAAGCGATTCTCCTGCCTCAGCCTCCCAAATAGCTGGGACTGCAGGCTTGTACCACCATGCCTGGCTAATTTTTGTATTTTTAGTAAAAATGGGGTTTCGCCATGTTGCCCAGGCTGCTCTTGAACTCCTGGCCTCATGTGATCCATCCACCTCGGTCTCCCAAAGTGCTGGGATTACAGGCGTGAGCCACTGTGCCCAGCTCATATTCGAGATTTTTTAGAACATCCTAGCAATGTAAGTCTAGATCAGGGAAGGCCTGAAATTGCATTCTAATTTTGAAATGGTCATGAATTTGAAGTAAATTCCTGTACTGATTCAGACATTTGGATTTACCCTAAGATGAACCAATGAATGCAATGTCACTCAGGAGTTACCTCACATCCCAGGTATAGCCAGGGATCTACTTACTTTCTTGGAATTTTCTAGTTTGGAAATGATCTGACCCTAGTTAGATCTCCAAGTGATGATATAGTTCATAGTTAGACAGACTTTCTTATAGCCATACTCAATATCAAAGGGTAAACTTAAACGAAACTAATTGCAAAAAGTGTCATAAAGATAGTAAACTTGTATGTAACTATGTAACTTATCTGTCCATTCAGTACACACACTCAGCAATTGAATATATTAATTTCTGTACTTTGCTAAGATATCGCGATGATTGGATAAATAATAGGTCTTGAAAAACTGAAGTGTTTGAAAATTCACACCTAAACTAAATAACTGATAATGTAAGAAGAATTTTATCAAATAGAACAACTTGTAAAAGCTTTATATAATGCCTTTTAGGACATCAAAATGCATAATAGTACAATTCTTAATTTCACAACTTTTGAAGTGATAGTTATTTTTGTCCCTTTATGAAATAGCACTAGGATCAGGTTTGTGGCTAGGGATAGGGCCCTATATTGCCTTCTATTTAACTGCCATATTTCTGGGTTTGTACTTTATGTGCTTCTTCTTTCCTTGCTTGATGTTTTCCTAGGCAGTGCTGTTCAGAATGACCAAGGCTTTGTGGAGTTCAAAATTTCTGGGCCTCTGCAGTACATGTGGTGGTACCATGTGGTGGGCCTGATTTGGATCAGTGAATTTATTCTAGCGTGTCAGCAGATGACAGTGGCAGGAGCTGTGGTAACATACTATTTTACTAGGTGAGAATTGGTTGTTATCAGAAAACTCAAGTTCATCTAAGGGATGGTGTCCACAGGCTGGAGGGGAAGGGAATCAGACTGGGGGAACTGTAGGAGTTTCATTTATTTAACAAAATAATTAGAAATGAATACAACAAAGTGTTGTATATAGTTGTTAATTCTGGGAGGTGGTCAAATGAGAGATTATTGTTTTATTTATACTTTCTGCAGTTGTCTCAAAAAATTTATTATGATGTCACAAATTGTATTTAGCAGAAACATAAATCTTATAGTGGTGCCATATGTACTTTTGCTTTATATAAAAGTCAATCAAAGGACAAGTCTTTTTAGTTTTAGATCAGAACAAGTGTGAGTTCCCTTTGCTAACTTTAGAGCCAAGTATAAAAGCTTTAGGCCTCATAGTTTTCTATTATAATGAGATTCCAAGTCTATATTGAACATCTTTTTAAATTCTGTTTTCTGATTATATGATTAACCCCATAAGTATTCACTAATAAAAGCTTTCAGAGCGCAGTTTTATTTAACTTGAAGTATTAGAGCATCAGAACCCCACAAAACTACCATAGAGCAATGACATTAATTTTATATAGCATGTCTGTAGCATTTATATTCGTTATATATCACTTGGCCATTTTGTCATAAAGCTAAAATAAGAATGACGAGCTGATTTTTTTTTTCACTGCATTGGACTCTAAACTATATCTGTGTTTCTATCCTGATCTAGGCTTTGTGTAAATTGTCTTTTTGGTCATTTTTTAAATAGGGATAAAAGGAATTTGCCATTTACACCTATTTTGGCATCAGTGAATCGCCTTATTCGTTACCACCTTGGTACAGTGGCAAAAGGATCTTTCATTATCACATTAGTCAAAATTCCGCGAATGATCCTTATGTATATTCACAGTCAGCTCAAAGGAAAGGTAAGGGGAAAATGCATTTCTGTACTTTCTGTGGGCACATTCCAGACCTTAATTCTGCGTGTAGTAAAGTACCAAATAATGTTAAATACAAAGTTGTGTTTTCTTCAAAGTCTTTACAAGGTGAAATCCAGCCCTTCTCCCTTGTCGCCCAGTCATGCACTCTGTATGCTCCAGCAAAATTCATCCAATCACTAATTACTAAAAGTATCCTGTGCTGCTCTTCCTCTCTGTTGACTCACATACCTTTCTCCTTAGAACTTCTTCCCTATCCTTAACTGTCGGAATAACATGCATTTCAACATAGTTTAACTCAAATTCTACCCCTTTGTAGAAACCTTTCCTGATTCCTCCCATCTCCCAAACAATGCGTCTCTTTGTTCTCCACTCTCATAACACTTAGTATCTATACTATATTCTGATTCTAACCTTTTTTGTGTTTAGTATTTTTTTTCTCCTACTAGATTGTAAGCTCCTTGCAGGTGTTATAAGCTTCACTGTATCTTTTATGCAATAAAGACGAAATAAATATTCAACTGATTAAAAATAATTCAGTCATTATGTTTTAAGGAAGTAATGGACAAGTATGGAGGATTTGAAGCATAAATTGTGATTTTTAACTGTTTATTTTTCTAATGTTCCAAGTCTTCTATATGACAGTTTAATTCTTTGGTTTTTTGATTATTTCAATTTTTCCCCCATCTAGGAAAATGCTTGTGCACGATGTGTGCTGAAATCTTGCATTTGTTGCCTTTGGTGTCTTGAAAAGTGCCTAAATTATTTAAATCAGGTAAAATATTTTAAAAATAAATCTAATATTTACTTTCAAAGATAGGTTCATTGTTTCTTCTCCCAAAATAAAATAAACTAAGAAACATGTTTTTCTTGTGGTATTGTACATTGTATCTTTGTTTTAATTGTCTTTTTAATAGTGTATCTATTTCAATCATACTCTTATTTTTTAAATTAATGTATGTGCTTACCAAGGCTCATTATTATTTTAATTTTTTCCAACTTTTATTTTAGGTTCAGGGGGTACATGTACAGGTTTGTTACATAGGTTATTTTTATTTTAATAAATAGATAAAACATCACTAGGGTTCATCTTTCAGGAAAAACATTTATCTCTTATCCCTCAATTCACATTCCTTCATCTTTAAAATTTTCCCTAAGAATCTGACTATTAGTATCCTTTCATTTTTAAAAATGTTGTTTGAAAACTTCAGCATAAAGCTGTGTGACACTTAATCCTTTTTATAACTAGCTACTATCATTCAAACTAGTATGCTCTCTATGCTGATACTTTTTTTTTTTTTTTTTTTGCCCAACTGGTAAACACTATGATATTGGCCTGGGAAATATCAAAGGGAGTACTATTTATAAGGTTGAATGGAGGAATTGAGAATTGATATTTATAGGATAAAAAGCCTCAGGGAAATGGGTTAGTCCTCTATCTATATCTGAGGATCTAGGAGTCTCTGTGGGGCACTCCTTCCTTCTTTTCTTTATTTTTTTAAATTACTTTTCCATTCCTTGAAAATCAGTTCTAATGTATTAATGCCATCATCTAATAGGCCAGAGATAAAATTGGCTTTCTCACCATTTATTGCTAAGTGATTGAAGACTAGCATTGCACTTTGCATATACTCCAGGATAGTCACAGGTTGATAGTCCTATGGCCATGGTATTGAGCATGCCTGGACTTTGCTTTATTGGGTTCTATGGTAATATGAGAAAGTAGGTATGATGTTCCATTAGCAAAATGCATTCTTATAGATCATGATATTCCCTATGGATGTACAAGTGTTTGGAAGCTCATTCTTAATATAATTAGTAATGGCCATAACAACCTGAAAATTTGTGTCCTTTAAAATTGGTTTCATGCCAAGTTGTCTTTATCAGAAAGTTGATGGATACACTAAAGATTATCATAATTGCATTTTTATACTCACCACTAAGTAGCTTATCCTGGGAGAGATATGCTAAGCCCAGATCTTTAGGCTCAATCCTACTACCATCCCCTAGGTACCTTTTACTTTTGCAGTTTTCCAACACCAGACTAGTTCCTACTGAATCTTAATGATTCTGCCTGAGCATCACCTCCCAGAAGCCATCCCTCTTCACCTCAGCCCCTCTGCTGAGCTTCTAATACTAGGTCATATCTTAATGTTCAAATGCTAACAATACTATATTGAAATTATCTGTTAACTTCACCCTTAAATTCCTAGCTCCTTTAAGGTAAGGATCTCCTTTTTCTTGGTCTCCTCACAAGCTAGCACAGTACCCAATATACAATAGGTGGTCTTTAAGTGTTTTCTGAATGAATTATTAATTATATTAGTGAATAGTTGGACTCTTTAAAAAGACTAACAGGATGATATAAAACTATAAAAATACTGAAAAGGAGATGTGCAGTTATACCGAGGAAGAAAATAAATCATATGATATCAAGATAGCTGATAAAAGGTTTAAAAAATCGAAGGTTTTCAGCATATCCCAAGTTAAACGTTAGTCAGTTATTTAGTACCAACAACACTGAGATGTTGGTCTTTTTTGTACAGGTTTTGTTCATTTTGGATCAGCATTTTATAGGCATGATGTTTGAGGTTTAAGCAGAACATTAAAATAGTAAATCAAACATGTGAGCAAAGGCTTAGGGAGAGTTATTCTGAACTCATACTTAATAGTTCTGTTTGGGAATACGAAGTGCTACAATGTGGGGACTGATCACCTGCAGTGCTTCATGTCTCCTGGGCTCATAGGAAATGCCACATGTGAAATGTGGCCAACACAACTCTGTAAGGCTAACATTATTTTCTCATCTGTTTTATAGATGAGAAAATTGAGACTGGCATCTTGTGACAGATCACAAGACCTAAAGGTGGAAGAAGTTTTCAACAAAGTTTTCCTAGCTCTTTCTAGTATGTCATACTGCTGCCATTATATCACACTCATATACATGTAAATATATATACATTTCTGAGTGACATAAACACAAACATGGTTTATTATAGAAAATGCAGACATCTCAAGTTATAATGATTAATTCTGTAAACTAAGACAATGATGCTTTTAAAGAAAATCTGTTGAGGTTGAGTGTGGTGGCTTACGCCTGTAATCCCAACACTTTGGGAGGCCAAGGTGGATGGATCATTTGAGGTCAGGAGTTTGAGACCAGCCTGGCCAACATGGTGAAACCGCATCTCTACTAAAAATACAAAAATTAGCTGAGTGTGGTGGCACTTGCCTGTAATCCCAGCTGCTCAGGAGGCTGAGGTAGGAGAATCCTTTGAACCTGGGAGGCAGAGGTTGCAGTGAGCCAGAGGTAGCAGTGAGCCAAGATTGAACCATTCCACTCCAGCCTGGGCAACGGAGCAAGACTGTCAAGAAAAAAAAGAAAGAAAGAAAGAAATATCTATTGAAGTTAAGATTTGCAACACATTTATAATTTTTATGACCTTGAAAAGGTCTAAGAATTTAGAACAAAATTGGATGAAGCCTACAGTATGGGTTTGACTTTGTTCCCTGTTTAGGCTTCTGTAACAAAATACCATACACTACGTGGCTTCTAAACAACAGAAATTTATTTATCATAGTTACACAGTTTATGAGAACTATTCCCATAGTTCTAGAGGCTGGGAAATCCAAGATCAAGGCACCAGCAAATTCAGTGTCTTGTGTGGGCCTATTTCCTGGTTCAGAGACGGCGCTTTCTTGCTGTGACCTCACATAGTGGAAGAGACAAAACAGCTCTTTCGGGTATTTTTTTAAAAAAATAAGGGCACTAATCCCATTCATGAGAGTAGAACCCTTATGACCTAATCACCTCCCAAAGACCCTACCTACTAATACCATTACCTTGCTGACTGTATTTTAACATATGAACTTTGAGAAGACACAAACATTCAGACCATAGTGTTCCCCTTCTCCCCTTTGCCTCAAATAAGAAAGGAATAATTGTAATTACCTTTTCCTTTATTTAATTTATAAGGATCCATGCAGAATTGCACATACCCTATTCCCTTAGCATTGCTGTCTAGCTTGCCCCTATTGAGTCATGTAAATATTTTAAACTTTAAGAAAATTTCTAGGTTCTTCAGTAAAGAAAGGAAAGAAAATATAAAAATGAAGAAGTTGTGTTCTGGACAGATGGCCACACAGACCTGTTACATGCATGGTGACCCTCTGCCCTAACATATTTTCTTTCACATGATCAGCACTTTTTCACTATATCCTGTCACACAGAAGTACAACCAGGAATTGCGTGGGCTAACAGGTATCCTTTTAAAAAGATTCCTGGATGGTGGTCATCCTTCATCTTGCTCGTGGGGGTTGAATAGTCTCAAGCTTGTGTCCTACCCAAGCAGATGTTGAGCGTAGGCTAAATGTTAATCACTGATGTCTGTCTGTGGGCAGTTTAGCTCCAGATAAGGAAGGCTCTCTGAGAAGAAGGTGGGTGGACTCTAAAAATCTCAACCAAGAAGTCTGAAGAAAGCTCAGAGAACGGTTATTAGGGAAAGCCACAAAGGACTCCAAAATTCCTAAGGACCTTAAGCATGAAATCTTGTAGACTAGGAAGTATAGAAAAGAGAGGGAATTTTCATTGGCCTGCTATGATCTGCAGCACATTTTTCTTTCTGAAGAGGTCATCTTGACCTTTGTGTATCCAGTTCATCTTCCTACCTTGGGAATGAGTGAAGGAGCTTGCAAAATATCCATCTACTTTTTTTCAGTTGGATTGAATACAGAGGAATTTCATAGATCCAAATTTAGAAAGGCTAAATTTCTGTGAGTATGTCCGACCCTTACAGAAATCTCTCAGAGGGGTGGAGAAAAGAAATTATCACTGCCTCTTTATCTACAAACAAATAGACTTCTGCCCTGAAAGCAGATGGAATGGGGCAGGGCAGGGTGATAAGAAGGAAGCAAAAGAGGAATAATCATAATTCTCAAATGAAAGGAAGCTTCTAAAAATTAATGAGGGAAATAAAAAAGCTTTTATAGTGTAGTTTAGAAGTGGGCATTCTCGCATCATCTGGTCTGATGATAATACAGGAGAGAGAATGAAAATATGTGGGTCCTCTCTTGCTTCTGTCTCAAGGAAATTCATGGTGAACTGGAAAGGGTAGAACACTGTAGTTAAGAGTGAGTTGTTCCTTACTGGGGGTGGGAGTAGACATAAGCTAGTACCTAGTTGACTTAAATGGGTTGTACAATTTCCTTGATTGTAGACATTATGAAACTGTTTAGCATCAGGATGCATCTCATAATCAATATGTATATTTAATATGGTAGGATATTTTCTCCTGAAAACTTGTTATGAATAACTGGCTCATTAGTCTCTTGATGAGATCTTAGAATGTGGGAAATAAGGTATTTCTTTTCAAAGGAGTCAGATCCCAGATCACTGAAGACTTTTATCAATTATATTGTTTAACTGAAGAATTACAGTGTAAGATGCTGAAAGATTGGAGATTGTGGAGGAAGTTACTAAAACTTGAAATGAGCACATGTGGTTTGTATTTCCAATGAGAGGGTGAGTTCCACATACAGTAGATGAGCTTGATATTAATCCTTGGCAGTACTCTAGATAGAACAGGAGGGCAGCAAGCTTTTTCTGTAAGGGACCAGAGAGAATATTTTTAGCTTTGTGGGCCATACAGGATCTTTCATGGCTGCACAATTCCATCACTGTTGCATGAAAGCAGCCATAGACAATATATAAACGATGAGCACAGCTATGTGCCAGTAAAACTTTATTTACAGAAGGAATTGGCAGGTCAGATACGACCTGCAGGTGGTAGGTTGACCACCCCTGCTCTAGAATAAATTGTTAACTGAGTGTTTTTGTGAGTACTTAGGGAACTGGTGAGAACTGGAAACCAATCTGTGTTCTTTGAGAATAGAACTGGCTGGGGCAGTTCTTCTTTATCATTTTTCAGCAAGGTTAATGTTACACAAGATCAAAAGTGTAGTTTATTTTTACTTCATTGAGGCACTTGGCAGAGTATTTCAAAAGAAGCTTTTGTAGAATATAAAAAAAAAAAAACTTGGAGCACTGCAGTTAGTTAACCCTGTGGTACCTGCTATCATTTATCTGGTAAGAAGCACGGGCAGATGGCAATGTAAAGGAGCAAGAAGCAGGTAGATGCTAACAGAAACACTTAGTATGTGTTCTTTAAAATATTCTATATTTTAGTTTTTGAGATAAAAAGACTTGTAAACATAATATAGTAATATATTCTGATGATGATTAACTTCCCCAATTTTTATGATGGAATTCTATATACCAAAATCATACTGTATTTCTTAGAGAGCACCATAATTTATTTCCTACTGCCCCATTACTGGAAAAAGCTTAAGAACCATAGGTAGTGACCTGCTCAGTACAGTACTCTCCTTGGCTCTGAAATGTTCTGCATTTTTAATCAATGAATTTATTCATATAATGGCAAGTTAAATTTTTGATAATTCAAACTTCATCTTCATTACAGACTCCTAATAACTAACAAGCTTATAATTAGATCCATAAATTGTAGACTATCTCTCCTGGGCTCAGTGGTTAAAGCTTTATAGACAGCACAGTGTAAAGTAAGCTCTTTATCTCCAACAGTTTCCCAGCAATCCCAACATTTGGGACACAGCGACAATTTAAGTCAACACTAAACCCAAAATTCCTCAGGACCGAAAGTTTTAGTCACAAAGTTCATACACTTTTCCTTCCTAAGACTCAAGCATATTTGATGTTGTAATGCTTTTTCACATTTCCCAGAAAACATCAATGCTGTTCTAGAATGTAACATAAAAAAGAATGGAAAAAATCGGTCTATGATTAGTAGGTCAAAGAGCACATGGGGCAGCAGAAGCAGGTATAATTGAATGAAAGTGTATCAGCTAGAACTCAGTATTTTAAGGAACAGAAAGCTCAGCTCAATCTGGCCTGAAAAAGAGGGAGAGAGAGAAAAAAGGGGAGAGGGAGACGAAAGTGGAGCAGGGAAGAGCTGGGATTCTTAACAATTTATTAGCTTCTATAACTGAAAAGTTAGAAATCTGGCAAGTTCCCAATGTCCCAGATGTCATCAAGGCGAAGTACCTGGTTCTCCCTGCTCTGATTTCATGGTGTTGGCCGCACCCTCAGTTTTACACTGTGACCTTCAGCAGCTCTTCTCATTATGTTAGCCAAACACCTATAGCCATTCATACCCTCACGAACCTTTCCAGAGAACCTATGGAAGAGAAAGAAAGCCTCTTTTTTCCAGAAGCCCCAGGGAACATCGCTTTTGCTTTCATTGACTCTGATTGGTTTATTCACCAATTCTGAACCAATCATTGTGGCCAGTAGGTAGAGTATGCTAATTGACTTATGTCAATCAAGACCCATCCCCAGAGCTTGAGGTAGTGACAGTCTCACTGGAACTGAGACAGGGAATGGGTTAAGGCTGTTTGCTCAAATAAGATTTAGGGTTCTGCTCCCAGGAAGAGGAGGGGTATAAAATGCCAGCCATCAAAGAGTTGTGTACTACAAGAGCTGTGAGAAGTGAGAGCATAGAAGAAAGCCACCAATAGTGGATATTCCAGATAAAACAGCATAGCAATCTGATGCCCCCACCTACCTCTTCAGCTTTTAAAGCGTCACTGAAATGATTACAGTGCACTGCTGGTGTTCACAGTCACGACCCTGAGACATCTAGGAAAGATTAAATTATGTTTGATTTACTAAGACAGGGAAGAAGTTAATGGATGTTAGAAAGGTTTGTGAATGTTTTAATAAATAACAGTGTTTTTAAAGGAACAAAATGAAGCCAAATGGAAAGTTATTTTTACCATATGAGGTTTTAAGTCTTATATTTTCTTGTACTCAGTCTCAATCTTCACCTCATTAAAGGGTGCCATATGTTTGAGTGAAATATTTTTAAGCTATGTTTTAGCTGTGTTCGGTTTATATCTTAACAAAAGAAGTTCAGTTTTTGATAAAAATGCTGTTTTTGCTTTTGTCCAGAATGCATACACAGCCACAGCTATCAACAGCACCAACTTCTGCACCTCAGCAAAGGATGCCTTTGTCATTCTGGTGGAGAATGCTTTGCGAGTGGCAACCATCAACACAGTGGGAGATTTTATGTTGTTCCTAGGCAAGGTAAGACCAAGTATTTTGTCTGCAACATACAGTACTTTTTACATATATATTTGCTCTTTTATTTTAAAAATATCCAGCCTACCAGAAAACTAAAAGTAATAAATAGCAGGTACTTAGAAAGCCCCTACTGTGTGTCTAGCATTGCTATAAGTACTTGACATATATGGTGCTCATTTAATCCTCACAATAAATTTTTAAGGTAAATTCCATTATTATCCTCATTTTACAGATAGGGAAACTCAGACCTGGAGAGGCTAAGTCATGTGCTTATCCTTCTCTTTACATATTTCGAACTGTAAAGAATTAGGAAATAGTCTTCCTTGTAGTTAGTGGTACTGCAGCTGGAGCCTGACTGCCTGGATTTCAGTTCTGGCTCAGTCACTGATAGCTGTGTGACCTGGGCAGGGTAGATAATTACTCTGGGCCTCAGTTTGCTCATCTGTAAAATTGGAATATAATAGTGCCAAACTTGTAGGGTCGTGAGGTTAATGCATGGTTAATACATGTAGGGTATCTAGGAGAGTGCCTGACACATTTTAAATTCTCAATGAATGTCAGTTGTCATCATTATTATTATAGTATTATGTATAAGCCCCTTTAAAATAGAGCCGTAAAAGAACGAGACTTGTACTTTCCTTAGAAGTGTCGAACAGGAAGCAATTTATTCTATACTATTAAAATACTGCAGAATATTCAATAACATAATTAGATTTCATTGTATCTGAATTTAAAACCATAAAATACTCAGAAATTTTTTTTAATTGAGGAAAGAAAAGGACTTATACTACCACCACTATAACTGAATAATGTATCATTTCTATATATTTCTTTCCATGTTTTTTTATTGGCTTGTATTTCTCTATAGTATAATAATCACGGCATACATACCTGTTTGTTCTGCCCATTTCTCTTTATATGACATCCATATTTATTTTTCATCTTGCTTTGATAATTTTCACAATTACTCATTATTACCATGGTAAATATCCACCAAATACTATTTTTAAACATTCTCTTACTATTGAACACTTAGGTTGCTCTAGCCAACTGTTTTTTAAATGTTTTTGTAAAGAAAATATGTATGGCATGGAGAAGCATAGCATTGTGTACGGTGAAGTGGATAGGTTCCCTACAGCTGATTCAGAAAGACTTCACAGTCTTTATTTTTATTTTTGTTTACATATTTATAATTTATCCCTACAGCTAAGAAAGATATGAAGCAACTTAGAATAAAAGCATATATATGTATATACACATACACACAGCGATTTGTAGTCTCACTCTGTTGCCCAGGCTGGAGTGCAGTGGTGCCATCTCGGCTCACAGCAACCTCTGCCTCTCAGGTTCAAGCAATTCTCTGCCTCAGCCTCCTGAGCAGCTGGGATTACAGGTGCCTGCCACCATCCCTGGCTAATTTTTGTATTTTTAGTGGAGACAGGGGTTTTACCATGGCTAGGCTGGTCTTGAACTCCTTACCTTGTGATACACCTGCCTCGGCCTCCCAAAGTGCTGGGATTACAGGTATGAGCCAGCGCACCTGGCCCCACACAGCAATTTTTAAAAAGGGAAATAAGAAGCCATTTAGAGAACTAAGGGAGATACTAAGTCGCAATATTTGATGATGATGATTTTAGTAAACCCTGATTAAGATACTTTGGGTACCAGGCACTGAGTGAAGGCCTTTTGTTAAGTGTTACATATGGTCTTCCCCTGTAAGGTGAGCTACTGGTGTTATCTTTGGTTTCCTCTACTGTAAAATAAAGTTTAGAGAACAAATTAGGTTGGCCAAATTTAGACAACTAGAATGATGTGGCAGTTCAAACTCAGGTCTATATGACTTCTAAGTTATTAATCACTGTATGCTATAATTGCCTCTACTGACATTAAATTTGCCCATGGGCCTTCTTTTTTTTTTAAGCCTTTGACACAGTAATTCTGAGTCAGTGGTAAGCCATTCCTGGTAACACTAATTGCAAACAAATACAGCATTATAATGACCAATTGTAAGCAATCTGAACCCTAACAATAGAGAAATGGTTGGAATAATAGTCAACAGACTGATATTCACCTACTAAGCCATGTTTTTTATTAAGAATTTGTAGTACGAAGAAATGCATATAATGTAATAAATGAAAAAGCTGAGTAAAACTACCAGGCTTTAGTAGTGTTTAAAAATGTACATAAGAAAAATAATGGAAATGAATATTTCAAGTTATTAATAATGATTGCCTTTGGATATTGAAAATATAGATGATTCCAAACCCCTACCCCACTTTACTATAGTAAGATAATGTTCTCTATATTGAGTATGCATTCTTTTTTTAATGAAAAATATAAAGATGGGCTGGGCACGGTGGCTCACACCTGTAATCCCAGCACTTTGGGAGGCTGAGGTGGGTGGATCACCTGAGGTCAGGAGTTGGCGACCAGCCTGGCCAACATGGTGAAACCCCATCTCTACTGAAAAATAAAAATAAAATAAAATAAATAAACTTAGCCAGGTGTGGTGGTGGGCACCTGTAGTCCCATCTACTCAGAAAGCTGAGGTAGAGAATCGCTTGAACCCAGGAGACAGAGACAGGAGACAGAGGTTGTAGTGACCTGAGATCGCACCACTGCACTCCAGCCTGGGTGACAGAGTGAGACTCTGTCTCAAATAAATAAATAAGGAAAATATAAAGATGATAAAGGACAATGTTCTAAAATTGGCTTTTTTTCAGCAGCCTAGTGAACTGTCAAAACTTTTTCTTTATCATATTCTTTTATTTATATCTTTATAGTGTGCCTACTAATAATTATGGTTAGGACTATTATAGGTCCTGGTTATATACTGATCAATACATATAATTTAAAATCTAGTAGAGGACCAGGAGCGATAGCTCATGCCTGTAATCCCAACATTTTGGGAGGCTGAGGTGGGTGGATCATTTGAGGTCAGGAGTTCAAGACCAGTCTGGCCAACATAAGGAAACCCTGTCTCCACTAAAAATACAAAAATTAGCCAGTCGTAGTGGTGCATGCCTGTAATCCCAGCTACCTGGAGACTGAGGCACAAGAATCACTTGAACCTGGGAGGTGGAAGTTGTGGTGAGCCGAGATAACGCCACTGCATTCCAGCCTGGACTACAAAGCCAGACACTATCTCAAAAAAAAAAAAAACTAGTAGAAATGGCAGTTTTGTATCCCTCTTTTCACTTGGTATTACATTATGAGCATTTCTTGTTTTATTAAAACTTTTCTAACTATGGTTATACAGCTGTTGTGTCATCATTTATTTAATCAATCTTCAGGTTTTTGTTTTTACAGTTGAGCTGTTTTCAGTTTTTTTACTAACCTAAAGCTTATATTTGTATATAAATCTTGCCCACATCAATATTTATTTCCTGAGGCCAGAATCCTGGAATTAGAATTAATTAGGGTTCTTGATGTGCATTGCCAAATTGCTTTCCAGAAAGATATATTTTTAATAATGTAATATTTATAATATTTCAAATGACTTTAAAAACCATAAAAGATAAATACTTTTTTTTTTTTTTTTTGAGACAGAGTTTCGCTCTTGTTACCCAGGCTGGAGTGCAATGGCGCGATCTCGGCTCACCGCAACCTCCGCCTCCTGGGTTCAGGCAATTCTCCTGCCTCAGCCTCCCGAGTAGCTGGGATTACAGGCATGCGCCACCATGCCCAGCTAATTTTTTGTATTTTGAGTAGAGACAGGGTTTCACCATATTGACCAGGATGGTCTCGATCTCTTGACCTCGTGATCCACCTGCCTCGGCCTCCCAAAGTGCTGGGATTACAGGCGTTAGCCACCGCACCCGATAAATACATTTTTTAATTGAAACATTTAAATGAGAAAAAAGAGGAAAAGAAATCTTCTGGATTTCTAACATTTTAAGATAAATGTTCTTTAGTTTTTCTTTCATTACAATTAAATGACTGCTAGTATACAGAATTTGTTTCTAATCAGGTAGTTCAACTAATAGATCATAGTAAACATTATAAGACATGATGCCAGAAATGAATTGTTCATATACACAGCAACTTGAATGAATCTTGAGGGAATTATGCTGAGCAAAACAATCAAATCCCAGAAGATTAATTCCATGTATATAATATTATAGAAATGACAACAGGGCTGGGCACCGTAGCTCACGCCTGTAATCCCAGCACTGTGGGAGGCCAAGGAGGGTGGATCTCTTGAGCCCAGGAGTCCAAGACTAACATGGTGAAACCCCATCTCTACAAAAAAATACAACACTTATCTAGGCGCTGTGGTGTACATCTGTATTCCCAGCTACTCAGGAAGCTGAGGTGAGAGGATCGCTTCAGCCCAGAGGCAGAGGCTGCATTGAGCCGTGATCACACCACTGCATTCTAATCTGGGTGACAGAGCAAGACTCTCAAAAAGAAAAAAATGAAATAACAAGAGTATGGAAATGGAGAATGGATTTGTGGTTAGAAATCAGGTTGGGGAGGAGAGGAAATAACTATAAAATAGCAAAGCAAAGGGTTCCAGTGATGATAGATAATACTGTTCATCTTTGCAATATCAATGTCAGTATCATGGTTGTGATATCTACTGATATCACATGCTATAGTTATATCATGCTATAGTTTTGCAAGATGTTAATATTGAAGGGAACCAGGTAAAAGGTACATGGAAGCATTCTACTCTTTCTTACAACTGCATGTGAATTTGTAATTACCTCAAAATTTTAATTTCAGTTTTTAAAACTCTGAATTTAAAAAGAAAAACTAAAAGACATCATTATGGGTTCCATTTCTGTGGTATCCTAACACTTTTATGGAATGTGAATTAGATTTGCAGGGGACCTTAGCTCTTCCAGTTTAGTGACTTGAAACATATGGTCACTGGCAGATAGGTTCCTAAAGGTAAAAATAGAGATTTATTTTAAATTTAAAGCTAATTTGAATATTTTAAGTATTGATATTTGTCCTGATAAAGCTATCTGAAAACCCCTCAAAATCTCAAATTTCTTTGCTTCTGTGTGAAATTGTTTTACCTCTATTTGGTAATATCTTTTCTCACACTAATTATATCTTCTAGTTGACAATTTATTCGACTTGGATTAATAAAAATTGAGAATATGAATTATTACTTATTAATCCTATTTTGTTGGTAAACAATATCTTTCAAAATGTAGGTTTTCTGGGGAAAGGGCATCATAAATGTTGCACTTACAATAGCTAAAAAAGAAAGAAAGGGAGGGAGGGAGAAACATTGCCAGGCATTGCATTAAATACTTTTAGAATGCTTGTTTTAACAATTGTGGGATGTATGTATTATTATGTCTCTTTTAAAGATGGAAAAACAGGCTCAGAATGGTTCAATGAACTTGCACAGAGTTACAAAACTAAGTACTAATTCTGTAATTCAAATCTACGTCTTTCTGACTCCAAAACTAGCATCCTTTCCTTCCTGCTTCCCACATCCTACCCAAAGTGTGAATCTCTTCTACTGTATTTTCAAGAATTTATCCTCTAGAATGTCTAATTTTTTTTCTTTTTTGAGATGGAATCTTGCTGTTTGCCCAGGCTGGTCTTGAAGTCCTGGGCTCAAGCAATCATTCTGCCTCAGCCTCCCAAGTATCTGGGACTATAGATGCAAGCCATCATGCTCAGCAAGGGATGTCTTAAACTTCTAAAGTCATGCGCCCTATTAAGAAAAAAGTTTGATCATGTCTGTTTAATATATTTATATTTATTTATCTGTGATATATATATGTATATACACACACACACACACACACATATACAGTTGTTACTAATATATGCCTTATAAAGCATACTAAAGAAGACATTTTAAATGTATGAGAAATATAATGGAAGTCCCAGGTGATCCTGTTAACAATACTCCCTAGGATGTGTGTACTCCACCATGGAGATCACTGATACACACCAGTACTTCTTGAGACATAGGCTTTATCAGCACCTGGGATACTTTTTAAATGTCAACTACTGAGCTTTATCTTGGATCCAGCCAACCAGATTCTGGGAATAGGGCCCAGGAATCTGCATTCTAAGCCTTTCTACAGTTTGAGAACCATTCGTGTATCTACTTGAATAAGTGCATGATACTCTTTCAATATATTTAGGAGTAACTACTACATTTTTTTTTTTGGCTAAACATCACTAATTGTTGAAGTTGTCCCTTGCATGACAGTATCTAACCCTCCGTCTCACCAGCTTTTTGTCTCAATAGCTAGTTTGTTTGAGCCACACCTTCTTTCTATAACTAACTTTACCATTTCAAAGGGGCTTAATTTTTAATGGCATGATAACAGCATGAAGAACCTCAGCCTTTCAATAGGGTGGATGTGTAACATTTGGAGAGTATAGTATAGTTATTACTCACTATAAAATTGAAACCAGGAGAGTAGAAGAAAATGGAAGTAATGACTGAGCATGGTAGCTCACACCTGTAATCCCAATACTTTGGGAAGCCAAGGTGGGTTGATCACCTGAGATCAGGAGTTCAAAACCAGCCTGGCCAACATGGTGAAACCTCGTCTCTACTAAAAAATACAAAAATACAAAAAAAAAAAAAAAAGCCAGGTGTGGTGGCTGGTGCCTGTAGTCCCAGCTACTCGGGAGGCTAAAGCGGTGAATCGCTTGAACCCAGGAGGCAGAGGTTGTAGTGAGCCGAGATTGTACCACTACACTCCAGCCTGGGCAATAAAGCAAGACTCTGTCTCCAAAAAAAAAAAAAGAAAAGAAAAAGAAAATGGAAGTAATTAACCATCTATGGAAATAACCCCAGAAAATATGTCATTATAAGACAAGATTTATAAATGTATTGCTACAAAAATGTTGGGGAAGGCCGGGCACGGTGGCTCATGCCTGTAATCCCAGCACTTTAGGAGGCCGAGGCGGGCGGATCACGAGGTCAAGAGATCGAGACCATCTTGGCCAACATGGTGAAACCCCGACTCTACGAAAAATACAAAAATTAGCTGGGTTTGGTGGCGTGCGCTTGTAGTCCCAGCTACTTGGGAGGCTGAGGCAGGAGAATTGCTTGAACCCGGGAGGTGGAGGTTGTAGTGAGCCAAGATGGCACCACTGCACTTCAGCCTGGTGACAGAGCGAACTCTGTCTCAAAAAAAAAAAAATGGTAGGGAAGTCTTCCAAACCTTGGATGGACCCAGATTTGCTCCCTAAAAGCAATTTATAGCTTAACCAATGTCCCCTCTGAGAGAGGGATCAATTTGTAGCTGAACCAATGTATCATCTAATGCATTTAACTCCGGGTTAAGATAATGGTGAATGAAAAATGCTTTGATGATGTTAAATATTGGAGAAAATGCCAAAGAGGAATTATCAGTCTTAGCACTAAACAAGAAGAGGTTGCCGTGATTCTAGAGGTCTCTCTTTTCTCTTGACTTAAGGCCTTATAGAAGACAAAGTAAAGGGCTAGGTAAGAGTGTGTCTAGAATTCAGTAGAATCCATTACTGCTGTGTATCAATCAATATCCAAATATTTGCTGAGTTTTTATCTGGAAAGAGCACTGCGGTTGACAACATAAGACCATTATTTGTGTAGGATCTATTCTTTTTCTTTACTCTTGTGACCTTGACATTGGATCTACTCTTTTCTTTTACTCAGGTCAGCTAGCATCTCTAAGTTTGTTTCCAGGTCTATAAAATGGGATGATAATCTATGCCATAAACCATTCATAGGATTATTGAAAAGCTGGAATAAAATGTATTTTAAAAACACAAAAATTTTAAAATGCTGCATGTGAAATGATGAAGCATCAGAGTAGGTGGTTCTTGACAATAACTAAATTGGCTATTTCTTTTATTCTTTTAGCATGGATGTTTTTGGCAACCTCTTTCTTCACAGAGAGTCCAAATATATACTTCATGGCAAATTATGTTAAATTTACCACATATTCTATGTGAAATAAAATACGAAACACAGAAAAAGTTCTAAGACTATAGATGTTTGTTGCAGCATTATTTATATCTGAAAACAGTATAAATCTCCAACAGTAAGAGAATGATTAAATGTATTTTAAATCACTCATAAAATGAAATTATGTAGCTGAGTAAATATTTATGAAGCATTTATAATGAAATTTCTATAAATATTAATGAAAAGCTTATAGTGATTTGTTTATATAATACTATTTCATATACGTGAAAATGCTTAGAAAAAATGCATAACATTACACTGAAATATCAGTCTTTTCTGAGTGCTAAGAGTGTGCAAATTTTTACTAAAATATTCATACATTTATCTTAAAAATTGCCACAGATTCTAAATAGGTTAAGTTTTAGGGAGCACACTTGAAAAACTTGATTATCTTTAAACCAGAATCATTTAAAGTATGATTTTAGAATGTATATGATAAGCATGTATACTCTGTGTGTATATGGGAATATGTGGATTATATTTCCTTATTTGTGATGGAGTGGCCTCATGCAACCATCGTTTATAAATAGTAAAGAGAATTTTTAAGTCTGCAAATGATGAAGAAAGAGTGGTTTTCTTCAGTAGGACATTAAATGTGGTCTTTGTTCTCTCTGCTTCAGGTGCTGATAGTCTGCAGCACAGGTTTAGCTGGGATTATGCTGCTCAACTACCGGCAGGACTACACAGTATGGGTGCTGCCTCTGATCATCGTCTGCCTCTTTGCTTTCCTAGTCGCTCATTGCTTCCTGTCTATTTACGAAATGGTAGTGGATGTATTATTCTTGTGTTTTGCCATTGATACAAAATACAATGATGGAAGCCCTGGCAGGGAATTCTATATGGATAAAGTGCTGATGGTAAGTACTTCAAATGCCCTTTCCTATTTTAGGGATAAAAATACCAATAAAAATATTTTACAGAACATTCTTTATATTTAATTCGCACTATATGCAATTGAGTAATTTAGAATTAAACCAGTAGCACTCACTCATGAATGAGGTTAATCTTGGGTAAGTGAGGGAAGAAGGCATCTTGGCATGGACAAGATCATTTCAGATCCACCTAGCTAGAGCAGTACTCATTAATAGTCCTAAGTTCACCCTCTTCCTGCTGCCTCTCTCTGCAGTTAGATTTGAATTGACTTTTTAAACTAGCTTCTAGCCCTTGAATTGGAAAACTGAGCCACTGATGTTCTGTGTGCCTTTTCCTGAAATGGGGCTCAAAGACAAAATATCCTGTTTCCCAGGTCCTAGTGCCTTCCTGTCTTTCTCTATCTACCACTGCCCCAAATGTTACTGCTGTCACCCCTGGTCAAAACTCATCATTTTAAATATGGTAGGCCAAATTGAAAGCATTTTGTGGTGAATACAGATAACAGAGCCATGACTGATAGAGTGTATTGTTTTTTATTAGTCAAGATCTAAACCTTTACACAGATATTAAGTGCAGATTTTTTATATTAGAACCTCAATTCAATTTTTAAAAAAATTTGAGAACCTTATTAAATGGTTTAAGTACCATGATAATCAATGTTAAATGTTACCAAAATAAAGATGCTTTTCTAAATAATAATAGTTTGCTATTAAGCTATGAAATATTTCTATCTCAAAAATGAGTAATAATGAATACTAAGCATTATACATTGAAATAACAAGTCATTTACCAGGAGCATATTTTGTCCAGTTAAATCTAAAATAAGTGTATTAATAAATAAGCTAGATTTTTTTTTCTTTCTTTTTTTTTGAGATAGAGTCTTGCTTTGTCACCTAGACTGGAGTGCAGTGGTGTGATCTTAGCTCTGCAACCTCTGCCTCCCAGGTTTCAAGCAATTCTCCTGCTTCAGCCTCTTGAGTAGCTAGGATTACATGCGTGCCCCACCACACCCAGCTAATTTTTAATAGAGACTGGGTTTCACCATGTTGGCCAGACTGGTCTCGAACTCCTGACTTCAAGTGATCTGCCCATCTCAGCCTCCCAAAGTGCTGGGATTACAGGCATGAGCCACCGTGCCCAGCCTAGGTTTTTTTTTTCCAGTGGGAAGAATTCCAAATGATTTAGCTGACCTATTTGGCACTGATTTCTTCTTTTTCTGACAACATCAGCTAAATTGTGGACATTTTCTTAATGTCTAAACTAATTCTAACTGATTATTTTCTTAATAGAATTTGATCATGAGTATTGCATCTCTTTTGTGATTAAAGTATTTAGAAGAGTGTTACTGTTTTTTGAGTTACTGATCAAAAGCAGAGTAAAAATTCTATTTTTCACCCTACAGTTTTGTTTGTAGGAATGGCGAGGGTATTTAATAAAGAAGTGCCCCATAAACATTGACAGAACAGAAATGTTTCCTTCGGGGCATATTCCCATTTCAGCTACTGCTAACCATAGGTTCTGGTTGACATTAAAAAAAAAAAAAAAGTACTTTGTTTATGATTTGTTTGGTTTTAAAACAAAAGCATTATGTGCTTAGCAATATCAATGCATTCTTTTACCTTCTATGGTTATTTAAAAGTGGTAACATATTCTTGTTGTTTCATTAAACCTTGATATAGAAAAAAATAAAACAGCAAATAAAATGATATTCTGAGTGTGAGAAAATAGCCTCTTTAAAATGTTAGGTATTTTCTCTTCCAGATAGAACTAACATTATCTCTTGGAGCCTTAGTAAGATTGTCATAATGAATGGATGGAAAGAAGATTATTTTAATCAGCGGATTGCAGTCCATTCCTACAAAATTTAGTAGCTCTCATGTGTGATACTAAACATTATTTATTGCTATGTTTTTAGGCCATTTCATTTACCAAGATTGAGTCAAAAATGTAAATGTTCTTTAGAATTTATCTACTAACAAATCTGAAAGGACCCAAGAATTTATGCAGTATGGTCCATGTTTTGCAGGAGTTTGTGGAAAACAGTAGGAAAGCAATGAAAGAAGCTGGTAAGGGAGGCGTTGGTGATGCCAGAGAGCTAAAGCCGATGGTAGGTGGAGATGAGGAGGTGGCCGCCCTCCAAGAATTTCACTTTCACTTCCTCTCTCTCTCTGTCTTCACTGACTGCACTTCTTCAGGAGAAGCTTTTGTTATCTGTATCACGCAGGACGTGCTGCTCTTTCTGTTTGTGTGCTTACCCATCACTTGGATGGCAGAATTCTTGTCACAACTGAGACCACCTTCTGTAAAAGTAAGCTGAAAGGAACAGCATCCTTGTCAGTGCTCAGGGGGGTTGGGGATGATAGTTTTGTCCCTAAGGTAAAACTGCTGTTGCTCTTGTTTCCTTTTTAACTGTCAGTGTTTGGCTTTCATCAGACTGAACATTTTGGTGTACACTTGAACTGACGGTTTGATTTTTTATCATTTTGGAAGGTGATCATAGCAATTCCTTTCAACTTGCTAAAATTCATACTCCTCCTTTTAAAAATATTGTTCTGTTTACATTGCTGTCCTTTTCCCTTGGCTGCCTTTTTCTTCTGTTGCCTAGGTTGTACTTTGTTTCTTAAGCTATTTTTCAGTAGCAAACAAGGCTGTTTTCATCAGTACTCACATTCCCATTCAGTAAGACAATCTAGTCTTCTCCCAGTTTAATTATGAGATGGGTATATTATTTCTAGTCATTGATATTATATATATGTATATATACATAAATATATCTCTCTACTTTTATTTGAAAAAAGCAGCTTAATGAGTGTAAGAGAATCTTGAGCTGCTTTTCCTGTGGATATTGTCACAATATTGTAACAACAAATGCCTCTATCATATATTGATCTAATTACTTCTAATTTAAACACTGTTAAACATAAAAACATTATTTTTTAAATAGCCTGTTTATTTTCAAATATTACATAATTGTCTATATCCTTAAATAATTAATTTTAAACAATGTGCCCCTGATTGCATTAATGTTAAAAAGTGTGAGGTAAGAAATTCCCTTTCTGTCTTCCTTACACTTTAATAAATGATTTGATTTATAGCAAGCTTGTCTAACTTACTGTCTGTGGGCCACGTATGGCTTAGGAAGGCTTTGAATGTGGCTCAACACAAATTTGTAAACTTTCTTAAAACATTATGAGATTTTTTTGCAATTTTTTTAAGCTCGTCAGCTATCCTTACTGTATTTTATATGTGGCCCAAGACAATTCTTCCAGGGTGGCCTGAAAAAGCCAAAACATTGGATACCCCTGATTTATAGGTTTTCAAATTAAAAATATATGGTATAAAATAAGCTCATTTAAGTAAGAGTAAAGGAAATAGGTTTATTTATGGAGGGAGGCAGGGAGGTTCTGTGTATATGTAAACTAATTGCATATTCAACCTAAGTTAAAGCCTCAATAAAATACTTAGATATAAACCCTTTCCTCTATAACCCCTTCCAGTGCCTATTTTGGTGTTACTCTTACTTCATAGCCTGAATAATTATAAAATCAAATTTAAATGTTTAGCTTCCCAGAGCACAGATCATGCTAGTACCCACATAGCTCTGATTTTTAAGTTTGCATCACCCAGACATCGATTGCTTGGGCAGATGGGAGCTCACCAGAAATACTTCCAGTCAGGTTCCATGCCCGCCTCCCCCCACCCCCCCCCCCACACACCTTCTGTATCCCTCTTACTTCACAAAGACTGAGGAGGGCAGCAGTGGAGATTCTGCCAACCCTATGGCAACATGGAGAAATGAGGAAGACTTCCTTCCTTCCACTGCGTGGTAGTCCTAATTGTTCAGCAAATGGATTCCAAGCCCGAAACTTAAAAAGACATACAAAATTCTAAAATATAAACCAAGCTTTCCCCACTTTTCTGTTTTTCCAGTGATTGAAGCTTTCTTTACATCATTCAGTAATAAACATTTAAAGAAAGGGAAAAATATTTTAAGGTTGAAGACTAGGTAATCTGGCCATGAGCTGGCACATGTAGTATTGTTTAATAAATGGTAGATGAATTTTAGTAGATCAGAATGCAAGTATACCTTCCTTACCTAAACTCCTAATTTATAGGTAATGATCCTGGGAGAATTGCCCAGGTTATGTGGCATTCTATCAGATGCCAAATATTCATTACTTGCAGATGAATGGCAAAAACCCTCTGCTGCATCCCAAAATACATCTGTGTGCATTGTTCAGGTGCTTTGGACATTATAGCATTGGGTCCCTAGGAATGATATTTTAAATGGTTAAAAAAATCTCCCAGAAGACAAGTGTGAAATGCTGCTCACAGAGTAATTTTATTTTTTCAGCACCTCAGTACCTTCTTTCTTTTTTCTTTTTCACAGTATGCATGATTAGAGTTGGCCCCTACTAACACCATTCCCTTGCATGTGTTTCTAAAAAACGATTTGAGAAATTTCTACTGAAAGTTTGGGGAATTGCTAGAATTTAGGATTGCTTATTTGTATTTGCTTGATATAATTCACATATTGTTGCTGTAGTTGAAAGTTCTATAAAAGAGCATCATGCCTATTTTGCAGTCACTCTAGAAACATTGCTGCTGTTTGAATTCGCTATCTTCCTCCCTCCTCAATGGGATATTTTAATTTAGGCTTCATTTTTAGCCTATAAAATAATGTTCAGTAAAATGAGGCTTTATATTTTTCTTTTGACGGGGGATCATTGAACTAAATATGAGAACTTCCAGTTTTGCTCTTGAACTTTTCCTTTAGAGAGGCTAGTTAAGGAAACTTTAAAGACTGATGAATTTTTTTTTTATGATTATTTGAAAGAGATTTTGGAAAAATGTACCAAAAGTGATGAAGAGGTTTAGGAAAGAGATTTTCTGACTGTCTGCTTGCTATCATACAGGAAATAACTTAAAGAGGAAAGGGAAGAAAAATCCTAGACACTGTAGAAACATGGACTAGAGAAGTATGCTCTGTGTATCTCAGAGATGATCCTGGAGGAAGCGTGACTTTCAACATTCATGAGAATTTCAGCTCTAGGAATTCAGGGGAGAAGGATTCTCAGTCCATTTTGCCCTCTTGCTGTTTGTGACCATGTGTATATTTGTAACATCATTCATGATCTACTTTTAATGGTAATTGTCTAAGATTATACTCTGTATGACTTTGTTTTCTAGGCTTCGGGAGCAAGTTCTGCTTGAACATAGCCGACGGTTATGGAAATCCATTGACATTCCAAAATAATATATACACATAACTATGTATTTGTGTGTGTGGGTGTGTGTATATATGTATATGTATGTGTGTATATATATGTATATGTATATACACACACACACATAAATCAGCCAAAATCAGAGAAAAGGAACAGGGATTTAATACCTTTTTTATGCTTATTTTTGTCAAACATGTACTCCTTTCATACGGGTGGCTTTTACAAGGCAACTTCCGTCATTTAATGTTTTCAACTGTAATTGTCTTAATGGAAATGTTAAAATTCATATCTGATTAACATTTTTAATAACTTAGAGGAGATTTTAACTATAGTTATTTAAAATTAGGTAAAATTATTGTACCAAATTATGTCTAAAGTCTATTCAGGGGTGATTTCCCTGATGTGTGTATAAAATCAAGATCTTATTTTACTGATGCATAAGTCCTAGTAGGTCAAGACTAGGCATATGCTTTCAGATAAATAAGGAATTACTCCAATCAGTTTTCCCCAATCAAAGAAGCCATGTCATTTTACTTTTAGAAACAAACATACAAGTGGGCCCAATATGGGAATTTTCATAATAGTTCATACATTTGTCAGCCAACATTAAAAGGTAACCAACTCCTCAGGTATTTGTAGTTTACCCTAATGCTTCTATAAAAGAAAGTAGGTAAAAAAAGAAAAGGGTAGATAATCTTTCGTATGCAAACTTTTTCCTTATATTTTATCTTTCTTTCCTTTTTGACTTTGGTAGCATCCTCCACACATTTGTGTGCCTGATTTGAAAGGAAGCTGGGGCACCCAGCGAGTTTAGCCTTTAAGTTTCTGTGTATTGATTTGCAGATTAAATAATGCTGGGAGGAATAAAGAAGGGACAGAAACATGAAACATAAAGCATTGAAAATTCTGGTGCTTGGGCTTCTGCTTCAGAGGAACATCAGTGGCTTAGGGTTAAACGGCCATTTTATTCAAATGCTTACTATAAAATCTGAAAACATACTGGCAGGTGCTCTCCTTGGCAATTGATTGAGTATCCAGAGTTCTATGATGTTTAACTGAAGAATTGGCTAATGTTTTGATCCTCCGGTATGACTGGTTTTTCTTTTTTGTTTGGGGGTGGGTTTGGGGTTTTTTGCTTTTTTATTCCTGAAGCTTACCAGATATGAATGGCTAATTTTCCATTGTTCTGCTTATTGTAATGGTGAATGCTTTAAGAAAAAAAGTGTAATTTGCTAAGAATAATTCATGATCTGTTTATGCGATAACTCCTTTTTGTTACAATTTTTTTAAAAAAAGCTATTTTTGTTAATGTAAAGTAAATATTTCAGAGCAAATTTTTTAAACTTATTGCACTAAATACAGGCTCTGTACAAAAAAAAAAAAAAAAAGTCTCAGCATTTTATCATTCCATGGAAGGAGAATCTTTTGAAAGAAAGCATTGCCTCCTACCAGAACTAGACAGTGAATTAGACCGGTGTTATGGAAATGCATACAAGTAATGTCACTAGGGCTTAATAAGCAGCTGTTTGCTAATGTGCTTCCTTTCAAAGGGTTGGACCTTTAAATTGCTGCAAAAGGTAAATTGTATTTTTTTTTTTTAAGTATTGGTGTTCTTTACTATAGCTAGGCTAAAATTTGCTAAATGCCTTGGTTTCTTTTCAAAGTTCATGTAATATTTCTGATTTTTCAGAATATTTGCGGTGAGTCTGGATTTAAAAACACACACACATACACACAATTAAGAGCTCATGTATTAGCAAGATCTGAGAAACCAACACTGCAAGAGTAGCTATTTTGAAGGAATAATTCTCCTGAAGTTAACATCTAACATCTAGTATCACCAGACAGTATCACTCTTCTCTTTTATTCATTTGAAATGGAACAAATATAATTATGTAACTAACAATTGTCCAAATAGATGAGAGAGCAAATCACGTGAGAAAATTCAGAATACCATCTGTTTCATAGCCACACAGATTTTGGACTTTCACAAATGTTGGGAACTAAATTTAGAATTGGCAAAAGTCTAGAAGATGGGTATCAAAGCAGAAGATATTCCAGGAGCTAGCAATTTTAAGAGGTGTCCCTCCAAAGTGACCTGATGGAAGTCCTGAACTTGGAAATTAGGTTCTACTCACTTGGACATCCCTGCATCATGGACTGTTGCTGCTCCCTGTTCCATATGCTCACAATCTCAGCTATTTGGAAACCACCAGGAATGCTTTCTAATTATCATTTGCAACTAGAACTGTAATCAGAAAGAAATTTTGTATTTTTGTATAACTTGATTGTGTGCCATTTTATATAACAGGTCCTGTTTTACAAATAAATTTTGTTTTACTAACATTGTGTTTAGAAATTATGATCTATGTGTAACCATGTCATTTGAGTTGCAAATTAATTGCCAGGCTGTTTTCCTTAAGTAAATTCATGTGCCATATAGATATATGCAGATATGCATATATATTACACAGGCACGCACAGAGAGATATTTGATATGTGGAATATCACTCATGAGCTTTATTCCTTGATTAATTTGATAAGCCTCACAGAGGATTTTAAGCAATATTTAAATGTGTTGAGGTTATGTTTGGATATTCCTGCTGCCTCTGTTCATTCATTTCAAGTCATTCTTCAGCTAGCTACGGGCTGCCTTATTGCTATTCGCTCACTGCTTCCATCTTCTGCCCAAGTGAGAAGAATAGATGAAGAACAAAAATTTATCTGTGAAATGTGGATTCCAAAATAATTTTATAAATCATTGATTCTGTGTTGTGGTTTTTGTCTTTTTCTGTGGTGAATCTTCAAAACTTCATTCAGGACTCATATTTCTAGAGTTTTAGTTAGGGTCTTGTATTGTCAATTGTGGTAGTGACCAGAGTGTCATGGTTTCTGCCAACAGCTAATTAAGGCTCTGGTGCATAATTTAGGCCTTCTAAGCTCCTCCCTCAAAAATAAGGTCTTCCATAATGTGGAAGAGAAAAGTTATATTTCAGAGTAAATGCAAGAGACTCATCTTCTATGAGAGGCTTACCAGTGCAATAGTAATTAAACATTAGCAATTTAGCTAGAGCACTGAGATTGTATAATCCTTGCATGGATGAGCAGAGCTCAAACCCAGTTGTTCCTTTAAACCATTTAATGCAATGGCTAATGTTTAAGATTAAAGTTTTTATCCTATCCTATAAGATAATTAAGTCCTAAGTCACTACAACTTAAGTAGCTTAACTGTATGTTGGTCACCAAACTTTTTCCATAATGGTTAAGTGGGGAGGTACTTACTGAGTTTATTTTAAAATTATGCTAGAAATGTTTTTCCTTTGTAGAGATGCTCTCTTATTCTTCCCTGCCGCCCACCCCCCCGCCCCCGCACCTCCCACCACGCCACCATTGAAGGGCATTAAGGTTCTGATTGTAAGTTCTTTCCAATACCACTGATCTTGGTATCTCCCAAGGGCTCCCTTGCCTTCCTTGGACAGTTTTAGGATTTCAGCCCAGTAGGGGTTATGAGGCACTGACCCCTTCATTCTGGACTGACTTTGCTTTAGAGCAGAGTTATTACCTCTCCCTCCCTCTTGAAAACAGCTACAGGAACTGCAGGCACCACATATGTGTGAGACCACATCACTGCCCCCAAGGCTTCAACCATTTCCACCATGCACTATCACTAGCTACTAACGGCCACTTCAAGAGGTCTCCTAGCCTGCAAGGTAGAATTTTGTGATCAGTTCCAAAACCCGAACTGCCAGTAATGGTGACTTGAACATTTTATTTGATTTTTGGACAGTAACTTTTTTAAATTGGACTTTACAATAGCCTTAACATGGCCTCTGAGAAGTTTCCTCCAGAAAGGTCTTTAAGCTTTTGCTTTTCAATAAGTAAATTCTTTACTGCTTTTCTACTGCTACTTTAAAAAAATAACAACAAAACTCTCAGAGTTTGGAGGCTTATCAGTGTACCTGCAATAGTTAATTTCTGTTTTCATACATTCCATCTGACAAATAGGAATGCACTATAATGGCTTGCCTAGAGTTGTTAAAAAGTGGTCTGTGAATATATATTGAAAAAAATTGGGGTTCATAAGTAAATGCGTAACGCAGAGATTTGTGTATTCTGTATTCGCAGCATAGGCTGCCTTTTGCTTTAAATGCATATTCATGTATCTGTGTACTAAGAATGCATGTTAGCCCTTTTGAAAAGTAGGCACTGTTCATACACAGTAACTTCTTGGAATTAATTCATCTTTGTTAACTTAGTGGCTCATGGTCCAATTAAAAAAAAAAAAAAAGCAAGACCCTTGAGTATGCCAAGAGAAAATCTAAAGCTGGCAGACTTAAAAAGCAAAACAAAAATTACGTTGTGTACACTTGCAAATTTAGAATAACACACTTTTCCCATTGAAATTTCACCAGTTTGAGCCAAATTCTTATATTCCACAATTTAATTTTAAAAGGATAATTTAAATACAAGACTTAAATCTTTGAAAATATCTTTCTTATAGAAAACTTCAATGCAGTTTTTAAACTTACTGATTTCTGTGGAAAATCTTTCTTTTCTATAGAAATACTATAGTGCCCTTTCTTCCTCCCCATCTTGATTTTTGTACATGTAAAGACAAATGATTCCGTTTCAATATTGCATGAACATTTGCCACTTTTGTAAATTATGTGGACAGAATGTGTTATTTTCTAAGGAAATTCATTAGTAAATTTGTGAAAAATATATGAAATTTTTAGAGACCTATTCGCTATTCTTCAGATGCTCAGTTTTACAACTTAAATGATTTTCTCCAGGACATGGAGCTCAGAACAATAAAGCTTTTATTAATGGTCTAGTGAAGATCTAATTGAACATGGAAACATTGTAATTTACAAATGTCTCAGAAATTTTTCACTTTTATTTCCTAAGACCTGAATTTAATATTCAAAAAGAAGTTATTTTGAAGGGGCCATGGGTCTCTTTGAGCTTAAGAAAGTTATGGACTATGTTCCTCTCCAATGCTCATAGCATGTCTATGAACACTCAAAATGCTCGTAGAATTTCAGGGCCCTCAGGCTGCCAGCTTTCCCCCACTTCCCCCTTGGGCTGATGAACACAAGTCAAAAGCCTGCTCTAAAGTTGTTCTGATAATGTTTTTTGAAATGAAGTGTGATTAGGCCTCCACTAGAGATACTTTTGAGATGATACCTTCTGGCCTGGAATCATTTTATAACTTAAAAACTTTATGTAATTTAATAGCAAGTTAGGGAATAGAAACCACACTAATCTGCAGGAATAACAAGATGATCAACACTGAATCTTCATGATAAGATTTTGTTCCTTGGAGGTATGCGGGAGTGTACGTGTGAGAGAGAGTGTGTGTGTGTGTGTGTGTGTGTGTGTGTGTGTGTGTGTGTGTCTGTGTCCTGGGGGTTAATTCTGGGCAAGGTACCAGATTATTTGCAATGGGCCAAAATAATTCCAGAAGAAATAAATAGGGAATCCTTGTAATTAATCCATCAACTAAAATACTTGATTCTTTTTATTGTAGCTCAGATATGACGTTATGTGGCTTAGTGTTATCAGTATATTTATGTCTTAAAATATGTTTGTCAACATGTCCAGGAACAGTTGAAGATGATGATGAAATTGCAAACTCAAGTGTAGTCCATAGTTGGCAAAAAATAAATTTGGTAGAAAGTTGGAGGAGCAGATGCTAAAGGTAGAAATGCAAAAGGTGTTTTTTCTCCCAGCATAAACCAGGGAGGTGTTTTCTGTTTTAGAGTTTTCCAGTCACCCACTAGAGCAGCTTCGGACTGCTCTGCCAGTAGAAGACTGCTCTGCCGTCCCTAGTCCCTTATCTACTCCATCTTCTATAGGGAAGCATGTGGATTTCTTCACATCTGCACCTTACTATTAGGTAACAGTGCTGCATCTACATGGAAGGCTCCTTGGGCCCTTGAAAAACCAGGCAGAAATTATTCAAGGGGCTTGAAGTTCTTGTGAAATTTGATTCCAGTGGCCCATGATTTATAGTCAGACATCAAACCATTGCCTACCTTTTCTGAAGAAAGTGGAAATGTCATAACTGGCTGGTGAAAAAAGGAGAAAAGTCAGCTCCCTACCCTGCCCCACATTCCTAGAAGAGTTTTTTGGTTTGGTTTGGTTTTGAGACAAGAGTCTTGCTCTGTCACCCAGGCTGGAGTGCAGTGGCACAGTCTCAGCTTGCTGCAACCTCCACCTCCCGGGTTCAAGCGATTCTCCTGCCTCAGCCTCCTGAGTAGCTGGGACCACAGGCATATGCCACCACACCTGACTGATTTTCGTATTTTTAGTAGAGATGGGGTTTCACCATGTTGGCCAGGCTGATCTCGAACTCCTGACCTGAGGTGATCCACCTGCCTCAGCCTCCCAAAGTGCTGGGATTACAGGCATGAGCCGCCACACCCAGCCTAGAAGAACTTTAATGAACCTTCCACAGTAGTAAATACAGAGACCACTGGTGGGAATTCCCATGTCAGATAGAAAAGGGCCTAAATCCAGTGTAAGTATCTAAATTTGATTGTCCTTTTGACACAGAAGTATAAGACTTAAAGGGAATATTCTGACTTTCATGTATGAATCTGATCCACCCATCCTGTCATCTGGCATTATAATTTGAACTGTTGTTTCAGGAGTATGTGTTAAATCATAGGAGTAAAAGTAGGCATTGAAAACACTTGGGAATAATTGGGCAGATAGAATGGGTTCAATGGATCATTCTACCTGCCACTAGAAAATGTGAGCTCTCTCTTCATTTACCATGTTGATAATCAGGTTGTGACTTTTTCATAAATTGTACTAGATGCCACACAGGAATGTGACAATAATAGCTTTGGGGGCTGGACTGTTAAGTAGATTTTCTCCATCTTCTAGGTTCCTGTAGTCTGTGCTCAGAGCTTGCTTTTTGGCCCCTATTGTTTTTGCCTATTTTGATTTTCAGAGATGAGCACATGGGGACAGTTAACTTTTCTTCTGCTGTGTTGCCTTAGTGCTGCTAGATTGTGTTGTGTTGTGGAGTTTTCTGATTTCTTCCCTATATAAGGGTACTAAGAGCTCCATAATGAAAAGAAGTTGTTATAGTTTCTCAAAATATTCTGGACCACTGAATGCACTTCTAATAGATTTTACACCTAATGAAGTTAGTTTTGTGGTTGTTAACTGATTTGATTATAGGAGGAAAAAACTTTATCATGAACAAAAAGGCAGGGAGGAAAGTGTGAAGGGCATCACGTGAAATAACAGGGGCTTCAAAAAACAACCAAAGACAAAAGCCTATCTTCTGAAGACCAAAGGTCCAACTTTACCTTCTGGCTGGCACAGCCTTTCTGAACTCCTTGAGTTTAGAATAGAACTCCTGGAATAATAAGGCGGCCAAATTTAAAGATCAGCCCATACAGTAGGGACCTGCTATTGATCTCTCAGGCACTGAGTCTTCACATCCAGTGTCGAGCCCAGCCCAGCATATGGGGTGGAATGAGCAGAAAACACACATCAGTGTATCTTGATTTCTTGCAACTGTGTAATGTAGCATGAGAAGTATGTTGTAGTGCCACGTATTTCTCAATCTGATGCCTTTTTGTCTTTCTTTTTTTTGCCATTTGCATCCTATTTCACAGTGCCAAAATGAATTTTTGTATCTCGTCTTGTCTTTGTCCATTCTAAACTGGAGGATCGCAGTTAAGCCTTCCATGAATTCCATAGTTTGGGATCATTTACCTTACCATTATTTTGGGGTTTTTTTCTTATTACAGTGTCACTACACTGTATTCATGTGGGGAAACAAACATGTAGGTGCTTGAACATGCCCCACAGACACAGTTGTAGCCCTAGTATTTGTGACTCGTTACTGACACAGTGCAGACTTTACAGATGGAGCGTTATGCTCTCAGAGGACTTTAAAAATATGTATATTAAGCAATTAACTTTCTGGAGTTGGAGTTATCAAATCTTGCTGGGAAATTAACTTCCAAGAGCTCTGAATTGGATGGAATTCCATCTGGCTTCAGAGAACAATGAGCCTATATGAAATGGAGCTTTGAAATGTTTTTCTTGTGCAGAAATATGAACTAGAAACAAAAGTGCTGATCTAATGCTAAGTTTTCTCTGTGTACTGACTCAGTTGCCAGAATTATAATGAAAACTGTATTTTAGTCTAACAAATGTATAGAAATTTTTTATGTAATAAATAAAATTTTATAGGAAAGAATGTTATTGTCTGCTGTGTTGTAACACTTCCCCATGCCCAGAGTGGTGACTGATAAAATCGTGGGCAACATCTTCATTTCAAATTAGGTCAGTGTGCTGCAACGGTGCCCTAGAATTTCCTATCTATTCCTTTCTGTCTCTCACAGCATGTTCTGGGGGCCTAGGAATAGCAAATATAAATGTACTAAAACCAATTTCTGAAGTACAAAGTTTATCCACTGCCTAGCCAGGCTTCATAGCTGGAGTCTGAGTTGCCATGCGAATGCTAAGATTGCAACTGAACTCAATCATCAGGCAGAGTAGCATTCACTGTGCCTGGTCCAGTGCCCTGCACGTGAATTGAAGCCTGGATCTGTACTGAGTTTAATGCATTTGTGAAACTGGTGTGCCATCATGTAGGCAGTAGTTGTGCCCCATTTCGAGTTTAGAAAAATCAAGCTTTTTAAAAGCCAATAATTGTAGATAATATTAGGAACTAAGGAAGGGATGTTCTTCTTAAGTGGAAGACCTTTTCCAATACCATAAACCTCTCCTAATTTGTTTTGTTATTTTGGATTTTTCTTGAAAGGCTGCACTGTAAACTGTCTTACTAGCAAGTGTGAGCTGATGATAGTCCTGGTTGTTTATTCCGTCCTGCCAAAAGAGTTGTTACAGAATATTTGTGAGGTGTCTTAAACTTAGCTGAGGAATTTGGGATTCTGAAGAATATTAACCTATCTGGACTGTTCTTTCTTTTTTTGAGTGGTTCTGATGCAGATTTACATAATTTGTATTACATAGACCACCTGATGATTAAAGAGCCTGTGAAAAGCCTCACATCTAAAAGGTACCTGAAAGTCTTTTCTTCCTGTTTGGCCATGGAACGCATACTCTGTATTTAACCTCAAATCAAAGAAAATAAAGAAAAATCTAGAGGATTCTTTTAGGAGGCACAATACTTATGCACCCTATCTTAATATATAAGTAGTGATTAACATTTTAGCTGCTTTAAATAGCTGTACAGCTCAAAGCTCTTACACATGTTGAAAGGTTCAGAAAGAAGCCAGTACCTCGTGAGGCTCTTTGGCCTCATGTCTTTGATCAGGTGTTGTGGAACCAGCCCACTGAGTTTGTGCCTCTGCCAGGGGTGTCCAATCTTTTGGCTTTCCTGGGTCACACTGGAAGGAGAAGAATTGTCTTGGGCCACACATAAAATATGCTAACACTAACAATAGCTGATGAGCTAAGAAAAAAATTACATATATATATATATTTTTTTTTTAAGAAAGTTTATGAATTTGTATTGGGCTGGATTCACAGCCGTCCTGGGCCACATGTGTCTTGTATGGGTTGGACATGGGTTGGACAAGCTTGGTTGGACATGGGTTGTCCAACCCTTGGCCATGGGTTGGACAAGCTTGCTCTACACATTGTTTTTTCTGTTTTTTTTTTTTTTTTTTTTAACTTGTGGCAAGTAGTAGTGAAAATAAGAACTGCTTTATGCCTTTAATTTGACAATGTGCCTCATTTACTGTCCCGATTCCAAGAAAAATAATTTTAGCAGATTCACCTAGGTTAAGTTTAGGATTCCAGAAAAAGTAAAGCTAAGCTATTAGACCATTTCATGGGCTTATCAGCAATTTCAATAGAAACCTTAAAGCTCTCTAGGTACTTACAAGCTCCCTGGCCAGGACTGTCAGACTAGAGAGGCAACAGGAAGGAATTGCCTTCAAGGCAAAACAAAGCGGCTTTCAGTCAATCTCAGGTTGCATCCTGTAACCTCACACTGGGAGACAGGATATTAGGTATTTGTGGTTGGTCTACTCACTCCATCTTCCAGAAAGGATTCTCACAGCTTACAACAACATAAAACAATTTTAACACATATGACCCACACATACAAGTTTTGTAATTAAGAGGCAAATCGAAAAAATTGAGGAAAGGAGATTAGCTATATGAGAAATCCTAGGCTAGGTGTAAGACTAAATTCCAAACTTCCTGTCGGTCCTGGCAAAGAGGAAATCAAGAAAGGTACATAGTTTTAATGTTAAATTTGAAAAAGCATAAATTAAAGTTCAATAAGAAGGACTGGGCAGGCATTCACAATGATGTAAATAATATTTAATAACTTGGAATAATGTTTACAATATAGTTAGTGAAGAAAGCAGGGGCTCAATCTTATAAGTAAGAATATTTATTTCATATAAATGAGATCAAGCAAAGCATTGTTGGCCGGGTGCAGTGGCTCACACCCTGCAATCCCAGCACTTTGGGAGGCCAAGGTGGGTGGATCATCTGAGGGCAGGTGTTCAAGGCCAGCCTGACCAATGTGGAGATACCCCGTCCCTACTAAAAATACAAAATTAGCTGGGTGTGGTGGCAGCACATGCCAGTAATCCCAGCTACTCGGGAGGCTGAGGCAGGAGAATTGCTTGAACCTGGGGAGACGCAGGTTGCAGTGAGTCGAGATCGCTCCATTGCACTCCAGCTTGGCAACAAGAGCGAAACTCCATCTCAAAAAAAAAAAGAAACGAAAATCGTTTTAAATTACAACGTAGGTATATTCTTCTTTAAGACTTCTGACTCTTCTGAAGTTGTCTACTGTCTTTGGCATTAACACCACCAATAATGTAACCTCCCGAAAGTACAATAATATGAAATATTGATTATTAAAATGGATAAAAAATCAGAGATGCTTACGAAGCCCATTGAATGTAGATTCCTAGTGTGTGTGTATGTGTGTTTTGAGACAGAGTCTCACTCTGTCACCAGGCTAGAGTACAGTAGCACAATTTTGGCTTACCGCAACCTCCACCTCCCCAGGTTCAAGCAATTCTCCTGCCTCAGCTTCCCAAGCAGCTGGGACTACAGGCACCTGCCACTACACCTGGCTAATTTTTGTATTTTTAGTAGAGACGGGGTTTCACCATGTTGGCCTGGATGTTCTTGATCTCTTGACCTCATGATCCACCCACCTCAGCCTCCCAAAGTGTTGGGATTACAGACGTGAGCCACCTCGCCCATCGGTTCCCAGGTTTTTATAATTTATTTGCAATGTTTATATTTCTCACCTTCATATAACTTGAGAGTAGAGTTTTAGCATTTTTTTGAATTTTTGCAAGGCATTCAACCTTTCAAAGGATTAATTTTTATAGAAATGACTTTTCATATTCATTGTTTTTATCGATATACAATAATATTTAAATAATCCTGGCAGTAGTGTAACCACCACACCTCCATAACATGTTGAAATATACACATCTGACCCTTGCTAAGCACAACCACCTGATGCTCAGAATGAGCACACAGAACACAGGCCTCTGAGTGGAAGCCCCTCTCCAGGAACATTCGGCGTACAATAGTCATCAGCCAGTACATTCTACAGGAGGTTGGAGAAGATCAGTTAATGTGGCAGAATGGTTAAGTAAAAGTCAGCTATGAGAGCCATCTGTTTACATAAAAATGATAATTATGTTTATCTTTGTGGAATTATGAGTAATTTTCGTTTTTTCTTTGCTTATTTGTATATTTAAAATACTCCTCTATGGTTTTTAATAGGAAAAATTTATATTAAAAACAAATAGCCGGGTAAGATAACAAAATGATAGTAACTAAACCAGTGTGATAATAGGCCAATGGAATAGAAGAAAAAGTTTCCAAAACAAATTGTATTATTTGTAAGGGATTAGGCCAGGTGCGGTGGCTCACGCCTGTAATCCTAGCACTTTGGGAGGCTGAGGTGGGTGGATCACCTGAGGTCAGGAGTTCAAGACCAGCCTGGCCATCATGGTGAATCCCCATCTTTATTTAAAAAAAAAAAAAAGGGATTATGCCTAACATAGAATATATCTAGAATGAATAAGGAAGGGAAGAATCCATTTAATAAATTGTATTTAGGACAGTTGGCTTTCAATTTGAAAACAAATCTAAGTCAAATTTAAATGGATTTAGGATTTTTTTTTTTTTTCAGTTAGACAAGAGAGGTCAGGAGAAAGAGTGGAGAAGATTTGATAAAATTAGAATAGAAGACATAACAAATGATAGACTTGAAATAATAGGATGATAGAAATGATAGGCGGGGATTAGGGAGATACACACCTCACATTTCATGGAAATTGTGATGAGTGAGGTCCATTTCAGATGCATTTCCTAAGCATGCCCACAGCAGTGTGCTAAATGTATCCACTTTCATTCAACAAACCTTCCTGGAGACCTCTTCTGGTCAGCCAGTTATATTCTGGGCACTCAGTGCTAAATACTCCCTGATCTTAAGTAACTCACAGCCCAGTGAGGGAGGCCGAGAGCAGTGAGTGATGATAAGTAGCGGGTGCTTTGGAGCACAGAGGAAGGCGTTGAGGTCATTAGGAGAAGCTGTCTCAGCTGAGTCTCGAAGGATGAGCAGAGATTAGCCAGATGACGAAGGGGTGGGAGGGTGATTCTACCCAGAATAGAAGCACTTTGGCACTCATATAGCAACATGAGGAATACAAGCCATTCAGGATGTCCAGAGCAAAGAAGATGTGGGTTTGCACTAAGAGGGAACCATCCTGGAGAGGATACAGGAGTTTTACATGTGTGTTCAGACCTACAGTATGAGTTCTGGGGAGCCTGTGATAGGTTCTAAGCAGAGGAGCGATGTAGCCGTATGGAGACTGCATTGAGAATGGAAATTTAGAAGAGAAAGACTTAGGAGGAAGGAAGCCTGAGCCAGGGCCTAAGAGGAAGACTGGAGAAGAGGAGGATTCCAGCGGGATATCCAACAGGCTTCATAACTAATGAAATTAAAGGGAAAGGGAAAATAAATCATGAAGGCCTACACTCAGGATGATGTGTGCCACCTTTTCCTTTAAATATAGGGGCTTGTACCAGATGATCAAACTCATCTAAGCTCTGATTCTCTACTTCATTGAATATTGGAAATATTTGCCTTTTCTGTTCAATGCTAACTGTTGTAAAAATCTCTGAAATAAAAAGGAACCCATTAGAGAAGAGTTGGAGGTCCTGAAAATATTGATCTGTGCCAGCAAAAAATGTTTTCCTCTGATAATGATTTCTGGTTTTCGGCTCCCAACATAACAATGGCTTGTGTGGCTTAGGTAGTTGCAGACAAACTTTCTCTCCATGACTCCAACTCTGTTCTTCCACATTGTCACCCTAACCATTTGTGTGCTTCTATGCTAACAAGCGATAACAGGCAATGTGTTTTTAGTGTATGTATGTTTATATATTTATGCCCCTTTTGTTTTCCAAAAAGGCATATATACAAAAAGATTTATTTTTAACCACAGGCTGAAGTGCCGTAATGCTGTCATAGCTCACTGCAGCCTCAAACTCCTTAGCTCGAGTGATCCTCCCACCTCAGCCTCCTGAATCGCTGAGACTACAGGCATGCACCTTCATGCCCAGCTTTTTTTTTTTTTTTTTTTTTTTTTGGAAAGAGACAGAGTCTCACTTTGTTGCCCAGGCTGGTCTCCCAACTCCTGGCTTCAAGCAATCTTCCCACCTTCGACTCCCAAAGTGCTGAGATTACAGGTGTGAGCCACCATGCCCACACCAAAAAGGTTATTAAGCTAAAAGTATAAAGACAAAGACAGGAAGAAATAAATATGCTAGACTCTAGGACTGATATGGTCACAGTGCATTGAAGCCTTAAATTCTTTCAGCTTCCTTAGCAACCCTATAGGAAAGGAAAACACAAAGATCTATAGAATGTTATTCTCTAGTAGAAGAAGGTTTATGCATTCTTCAATTTACTGTGGAAGCAAAAATAACCCACACATGGCTCTTAAATTGGGATTTGTAGATGCTAAGCTGGGGAAGTCCCAGCGTGTAATTTCCTAATGCTTTAACTGAAATTGTTACCTCAATTCCTTATTCAGGTCTGCCTCTATTATGAGTTACAAGACATGGTCTTAAGTGTGAATAGAAAGATAGCCTTCATTTATTTCAGATATATTTACTGAGTTCTATCTATATTAGCTAAGGATACCAGAATAAGAGACCCAGCCTCTGCCCTCTGAAAACTCACAGCCTATTTAGGAAGCAAAGGAGTAAGCAGATGATTGTAATCTAGTGTGCCAGCCAAATAGAGTTAACTCAGGAGGAGCAGGGAGAGCCACCTGAAGGTGGGAGGGGCAGGGAGGTGGGACTGTAATAAGTAGATAAACATTTGAGGAAAGGAAGGTAGAGCGTGTCCAAGGAGGAATAGCAGGTGTGAAGAAAGGATGATGTATCTGTGACTCTGTACTGCAGTGTAGGTGTGGGGACACAAAATCGGAGTGGTCGGTAGGCATCAGATTCTGAGGGTCTTGCAGGCCACCCCAAGGGTCTTGATTCTATGCTGAAGAAAATGAGGACTCACTGAAAGATTTTAAGCAAGGGAATGTTTGGTACCCTGACAGCAGTGGGGAGTATGGCACATGATGAGTTGCTTCTGGGTCAGGAAAACAAAGTGAAAAGACCATTGTAATGTCCCATGTAATTTAGAATGAGGACTCCAACTAAGGCACTAGCAATAAGAATGGAGAGAAAGGGCAGGAGGCTGAGGCAGGAGAATCACTTGAACCCGGGAGGCGGAGGTTGCAGTGAGCTAAGATCATGCCACTGCACTCCAGCCTGGGTGACAGAGCGGGACACCATCTCAAAGAGAAAAAAAAAAAAGAATGGAGAGAAAGGGATATATTTAAAAGCTAATGAAGAGACAGAATCATCAAAAATGGATGTTTGGTTGGGAAAGGGGCCAAGTGAAAGACAGGAGTCAAACGTGAATCTCCAGGTCCTGGTTTACATGCAACACTGCATTAGAAAATAATTTGCTTTTCACCTGGAAAGAACCACATTTAGATGAAGCCATATTTACTTTAATAAAGAGACAAGATAAAATAACAGAAAAAGCACTGACCTAGGATTTGGAGTATTGGATTTATCGCCAGTGCCTCCAGTCCACTCATGGGTTGTTTATCTTCTCTGCCTGTTTTCTTGTTTATAAAATGGAATATGCTCAGCCTGTGCTGTAGGACTACAGTGACAAATAAACAAGCTGAAGGGACAGGAATATGCTTTGAAAGCAATTAAATACAACAGAGTTGTTATCTCCTTATTATCTGATGCCTAAAGGAGCCAGCATATTATAAGGGAGAGAACAAAGGTCTTGGGATTATGGATATAGATTTGAATCTATCTCTGCTGCTTATTGTGTAAGCTGGGTAACCTGGGGAAGCCACAAAAGCTTTTTGAGATTAAGTATCTTCCTTTGTAAAATGGGAAGTCATGTTTTATAGGGATTTTGTAAGACAATAATAATTTGTTCATTTCACTCAATCATTACCTAACAGATATTTAATGAGTACCTACCATGTGTTAGAAGCAAAGAATATAAAAGTGAACACAAGCTAGAGTCTCCACTCTAGTTTTATGTATAAAAGCTAAGAGTGGCTGGGCGCGGTGGCTCACATCTGTAATCCTAGCACTTTGGGAGGCCGAGGTGGGCAGATCACTTGAGGTCAGGAGTTTGAAACCAGCCTGAGCAACATGGTGAAACCCCATCTCTACTGAAAATATAAGAAAACTAGCCAGGCATGGTTGCAGGCACCTATAATCTCAGCTACTTAGCAGGCTAAGGCAGGAGAATCTCTTGAACCCAGGAGGTGGAGATTGCATTGAGCCGAGATTGTGCCACTGCACTCCAGCCTGGGCAACAGAGCGAGCCTCCATCTCAAAAAAAAAAAAAAAGAAAAGCTAATGGTGGGATATGGTTGAAATGGCAGAGCAGGAAATTCCAAAACTCCATCCTTCCACAAAAGCAACGATCAAGTTGGCAAAGACTGTCCAATCAATTTTTGCCAAATTCTAGAATCTAATAAAGAACTTACACACCGAGGCAAATGCTAAATGAAGAAATTTCAATGAAGAGAGAATTGAGGCATGCTAACTTATTTGCATACCATCCCCACTCCCCGGCTTAGCAGCCGCTGTGAAACTGGTGGCTCAGGCAGGTTTCTGATGTGGCTTGCTGATGCCCAAGTTAGCAATGTGTGGTTGGACCTTGTTCTCAAAAAAAAAAAATTGTGGTTGTGTGTTTTGAACTATCTGGTGGCTCCCTGAAGGATCAACTCAGGGGTTTATCTTTGTGTCACGTGCCTCAGAAGCTTCTTAGGGCTGACGTGATGTCCCAGGTGACATCTGTCAATAGCACTTAAAGGCATATATAGTAACTGCAGCAACCTGTGGTGAGGAATAACAGATGTGGCAAACAGCAGACAGATGGAAGCCTGGGAAAGAACAGGCTAGAAAAGGACATACACGGAGGAATAACAGCTTTCCGAAGCTCCTGCATGTACCAGGAAATCTACAAGGCCACACACGTGCCCAGGGCTAGACACAGGAAGGACCTGAGAAGACCACAAACATTAACCGCTGACTAACCTTTCGATGCAAGCAGGAAGTAAAGGCGAAAGCAGAGTTGTGAACAGTCTTGCTAAGTGTTAAGCAGTGCCCCCATGGAGAATGAATGTGCAAACATTAGAAGGTGATCTCTTTTTTTGTGGCTCCAGGTATTTAAGGAAAACTCAATCAAATCACTAGCTGACCACAGCTAACAAAACGGAGACTTCAGTGACCACACACACACCAAAGAATACAGTCTCTACAAGAAATAGCTCAGGAAAGTCATTGAACAAATTAACGGCTACAACCCACAACCAGCAGGAAGAACAAACCCTAGGGAGGTGGAAGAATCTGATTTCCAGAGTTGCCACATTATAATATGCAAAATGTTCAGTTTTCAACAACAATAAGAAATTACAAGGTACACAAAAAAATAAAGTGAAGCCCATTAGCAGAAGATATGAACAGAAACTGTCCAGATGTGGTGGTTCACACCTATAATCTCAATACTTTGGGAGGCTGAGGCAGAAGGATTGCTTGAGACCAGCAGTTCAAGACCAGCTGGGGCAACATAGTGAGACTCCATCTCTACCAAAAAATACAAAAATTAGCCAAGCATAGTGGCATGCATCTGTAGTCCCAGCTACTCAGGAGGCTGAGGTGGGAGGCTTGCTTGAGCCCAGGAGTTCGAGGCTACAGTGAGCCAAGATTGAGCCACTGTACTCCAGCCTGGGTAACAGACAAGACTTGATCTCTTTAAAAAAATGTTTTTTAAAAAAGGAACTGTCTTTGAAGAAGCCCAGATATTTGACTTCCTAGACAGAGACTTTAAATCAACTGTCTTAAATATGCTCAAAGACACAAAGAAAGTGAAGGACAAAGAACTAAAGAAAATCAAGAGAACAATGTTTTACTTAATAGAAATATCAATAAAAAGATAGAAATGATTAAAAAGGGGAACTAAATAGAAATTCTGGAGTTGAAAATAACTGATATCAAAAATTCTCTGAGAGGGGTTCAGTAGCAGATTTGAGCAGGCAGAAGAAAGAATCACTGAATTTGAAGATAGATCAACTGAGATTATTCATTCTGAGGAGCAGAAAAAGAAAAGAATGAAGAAAACTGAACAGAGCCTAAGAAACCTGTGGGTTACCATCAAGCATACCAACATACACATAATGGGAGTTCCAAAAAGAGAAGAGATAAAGAAAGGAGTAGAAAGAATATTTGAAGAAATATCTTTGTAAGGTCTGGGCTATTAAAAAATAAGAAGAAGACTACTTGAAGAAATAATGGCTGAAAACTTCTCAAAAGTGATGAAAAACATGAATGCACAACTAACAAGCTCAACAAACTCCACATAAAATAAACCCAAAGAGATCCACACCAAAACTGATTATAACCAAATTGCTGACAAGGATAAACAGAGACTATGAAATGCAGCAAGAGGGAAGTAACTCATCACATATACATGATTCTTAGTAAGATTATTCCCTGATTTATCAGAATCAGGGAATAATGTATAGTAACCCTGAGAGAAAAACAATTGTTAATGAAGAATTCTTTAGCCAATGAAATTCTCCACCAAAACTGAAAGAAGGCCAGGTGCAGTGGCTCACGCCTGTAATCCCACTGTAACTCCAGCACTTGGGAGGCTGAGGCAGAGAATCACCTGAGGTCGGGAGTTTGAGACCAGCCTGGCCAACATGGGGAAACCCTGTCTATACTAAAAATACAAAAATTAGCTGGTCATGGTGGCACACGCCTGTAATCCCAGCTACTTCAGACCCTGAAGCAGGAAAATCACTTGAACCTGGAAGGTAGAAGTTACAGTGAGCTGAGATCATGCTATTGCACTCCAGCCTGGGCAACAGAGCAAGACTCTGCCTCCATTAATAATAATTTTCTATCTAAAATTGACATAAATAAGCAAAATCCATAAAGACAGAAAGCATATTCATGGTTATCAGGTACTGGGGGAAATGGGGAATTCCTGCTAATTGGAAATAGGGTTTTCTTTTGGGGTGATGAAAATATCCTGAGGCCAGGTGAGGTGGCTCACGCCTGTAATCCTAGCACTTTGGGAGGCTGAGGTGGGTGGATCACCTGAGGTCAGGAGTTCAAGACCAGCCTGGCCATCATGGTGAAACCCCATCTTTAAAAAAAAATAAAAAGAAAAATAAAAAAGAAAATATTCTGGAACTATATAGTGGTGATGCGTACAAAACTTTGTGAATTTACTAAATGCCACTGAATGGTAAACTTTAAAATGATTTAAATGGTAAATTTTATGTTATATATATTTTACCACAATAAAAATACATATAGAAAAGTTAGAATAGTTCAAAGAATTTATATATATACCTTTCATCTACATTCCCTAAATGTTAGTATTTTAATGAATTTGCTTTATCTTTTTCTCCTCATTTCCACTCAATCTAGCTTTTTGCCCTTCTCCTTCCTCTTCCCCTGCTTCCCTTTTCCTACCTCTTCCTCCCTCTCTCTTGCTCTGTCTCCATTTCTCTCTGTCTCCATCCCTCTTGGTCTCTTGGTCTCTTGGTCTCTCTCTCTCCCCTCCCCCCATATGTGTGTGTGCGCACACGTGTGTGCATGTGTGCACGTGCACATGCGCATTCTACAGACCTTCTTTAAATTTTAATAGTTGTCCCACTAATGTTCTTTATGGAAAAATTTTTTTTCTGGTCAACAGTCCAATCTAAGATCACACATTGCATTTCATTTTTATGTCTCTTTAATCTCTTTTAACTTGGAGCAGTTGCATAGTCTTTTTTTTTTTTTTTTTTTTTGTCATTCATGACCTTGATATATTTGAAGAGTCAGGCCATTTATTTTTCAGAATGACCTTCAATTTAGGTTTGTCTAAAGTTTCCTCATGATCAGATCCAGGGTATGCATTTTTGGCAGGAATACCACAGAAGGCATACTGTGTCCTTCTCAGTGCATTGTACCAGGAGACACATGGTCTCATTTGTCCCATTACTGTGATGTTGACTTTGATCATTTGGGTAAGGTGGATCTTCCTGGTCTCTCCAATGTAAATGTACTGTTTCTCCCTTTGTAATTAATAAGCATCTTGTGGAGAAATATTTTGAGACTATGAAAAATTCCTGTTTCTCATCAACTTTTCACATATCTATTCACATTCTTCTCTGAAACAGCAATTACTGTTGTTTTCATATAATGGTGATTTTCTAATTTCATCATTCTTCCTATATTTATTAGCTGGTGTTCTACTGTAAGAAAAATCTTTCTCTTCTTGCCCACTTATTCATCAAATAAGTATATATTTGTCAAATAAATTTTTAGTTACTCATCAAATACATATTTATTTGTCTAATAAATATTGATTGTTCATCAAATCACTAAATATCAAATCCCAAATTGTTACTTTTTTCTGTTACCCTCATTTATTTTTATGCCCACATTGTCTCAGATTTAGCCAATAAGAGCCCATTCAAGCTGGCTCCTGTACTTTTGATCTGTCCCTGTCATTCTTTGAGTACTTCCTTGTTTGCTGACACAAGCAGATGTTCCAGGCTCATCTTGTGCTTTCCACGTCTCAACTCTGTAATCAGCCAAGTCTTCAAGCGAGTCCTGGTTCCTTTTAATGGGAACTCGTATTTGGAAACCAAGGTCTGGGCACAATATGTGCTCTTTGTGGTAGCCATTCTGTAATAGCGACCACATAGTATACAGCAGGAGAAACAAAATGACTCTGCATTACGTTTTATGGGTCAGTCCACACCTGGAATATAAACGAATGGGAGTGTTTTCAGAGACAAGCCTAGAGAAGATATCTACTGGGAAAGGAGACACCTTGGGGCAGAGAAAGGGAAAAGCAATGATTACCATATTCAAGTATTTAAAGGGATGTTGTCGAAGAAAATGGTGTCTATAGTCATGTCCTGAACCCCTAAAGGGTTCTAATGGTTGGGAAAAGAGAATTATGTTTTATCAGTGATTAACATGTGTTAATCACCTGTTACTATCAGACTGCGGCAGTGAGTGCTGATTGCCCTGCTGTTGATCTTCTGCCCATCTTCCTCATGAATATAACCCAGGTATCATTCTGGCTAGCAAAATGCCTTACTAAAATACTCACCTTTCCATACTTCCCTGAAGCTTGAAGCGGCCATGTGACATAGTTCTAGTCAATGAGATATCAGCTGAAGAATAATGACGATTTCCAAGAAAATTTTGCCTTCCCAATATAGGTGCTGCCCATCCTCCCGGTTTTCCCCTTCTCTGGCCTGTCTGAAATGCAGATATGATACTACTTGGAGGAACAAAAGACATCTTACAAACACGAAGAAAACCACAGACCAAAGATGGCAGAACCAAAAGACAGAAGGAGCCTGGTTCCCAGAAAGCATTCTCGTATGATTTCTCCACACTTGGGCTTGCTGTCTTCTGGGCTTACTGTTACATGAGAAGGATGAATCTCTTTCCTGTTTAAGCCACTATAATAGGTTTCTGTTAAATGCAGCTGAGATGCAGTCCTAACTCAGGCACTATGCTGAGTCCTAGGAGGGGAAAGGCCACCTAGTGAGGTCACTGGATTTTCCTGCTTATCAGACAGAATGTGAGGAAGACTTCCAAAAAACTGAAACGGTACCAAGATGGACTTAGCCCCAGGAGGAGACGTGATGCCCCTGAGTCAAAGGAATGTGTGTAGAGGTACTTTTGCAGCTGGGATGTTATAAAGCAGTATTGAGCACAGAGTGAAAGGCTAATTCAGTGACTCTTTTTTTTCTTTCTTTCTTTTATTTATTTATTTATTTATTTTTGGAGACAGAATCTTGCTCTATCGCCAAGCTGGAGTGCAGTGGTGCGATCCTGGTTCACCGTAACTTCTGTTTTCCAGTTTCAAGCACTTCTCCTGCCTCAGCCTCCCGAGTAGCTAGGACTACAGGCATGCACCACCATGCCTGGCTAATTTTTGTATTGTTAGTAGAGACGGGGTTTCACCATATTGGCCAGGATGGTCTCGATCTCTTGACCCCATGATTTGCCCGCCTCAGCCTCCCAAAGTGCTAAGATTATAGGAGCGAGCCTCCGCGCCCGGCCTCAGTGACTCTTAGAGTCTATTCTAGTGCAAATTTTTTTCTAAGGGTCAGAAAGTTAAAAAAAAAAAAAGTAGGTGGACTCAGGGCATGCTGTTTTCGCTGGACAGTTAGTGTTTTTTATCTGTAGTGTGCGTTTGGATACACGATTTTCATTAAAGTTTCTAAGAACACATGCCCCCTCAACACCCCTGGGTAAACATATTACAGCAATTTTCAGTTTCTAATGAAATATTTGTATTTTATTTGTAGCAATCTAATTTATCCCTTTTTTTAGCTAAAATTTTTATTTATCTTGGATTTACAATGTTAATATTGCAGTAAAACATAGCATTTTTGAGTTTTAGATACTAATGGATTTATTGTTTTTATCTGTGTTTAAAGTCATAGTAGTCTGAGCACCGTGGTGCACACCTATAGTGCCAGCTACTCAAAAGGCTAAGGCAGGAAGATCTCTGGAGCCCAGGAGTTCTGGGCTGTAGTTCACGATGATCACACCTGTGAGTAGCCACTGCACGAATGTTTATGTCCTATAAACTAACTAGTAGGGATCAATTTGTTGACAGAGTTTCTATAAATATATAAATGCTTTTGATGAGAAGAGGAGATTTTTTTTTTCCTCTCAGGATGGAAGTCAGGTTCTCTGGTCGGATACTCACCCGTGAAACATAAGAAAGGAAATGTTAAGACTTTACTGGATTCTGTGGTTAATCTCAAGCCTGAGGTAGGAAGACAGACTGCACAACTTTGTTAAAGTACCCCATAGTAACTGGCAAGTTGTTAAGGGAACAATAGATGTTTGTTGAGTGAATCGACAAATGAATCCTTTGGCAGCCTGATTGTTTCTGAGTCGAAGCTATGAGATGATTTTGCACTGTCCACATAGGATGGAAATCAATGTTTCTCAAAATGCATCACTATAGGGGGTGCCGGGAAGGGAAAAAGGCAGTGTTTAAAACAGAAATTACTCAGGGTTTCACTTCAGCCCTGCTGAACCAGAATCACCACAGCCGGCAGAACGAAATCTGCGTTTTAACACACCCCAACCCAATCCAGAGGATTCTGCTGCATAATGAACTCTGAGAACGATGGACACACATGCTGTTCCAGCTGAAGCTTCCACGGAGGGACGGAACCTTAGAGGGAGGCAGGAGTTCCAGCTGGAGCAAGGTTTTGGGGTGGTCGTCCTTGAAAAGGCAGCCATAGTACATGTGCTTGTCTCTAGCGACACCCGCTGGTTGAGAGTGACAATTAACAAACCCCTGAAATGACACAGGTGTTTTCTCTAATGGGGCCTCCAATACTAAAAGCATTTAGTGTTCACATTCTAACAGTGGTAATTAATATACCCAAAGCCCCAGGTATGGGACACTAACTTTTATATGTGTATCCTCTTTTCAGTGGTTTTCAGGTGGAAGCAATATATACATGAAGAATATTGTCCTTAGATTATCTTATACGTTTCTTAGAACGAATGTTCCCGTTTTATGTTCATTTGAAACAAGGCCAAGTTTTGAATATCCTCTGAAAGGATTTACTGAACTTTTTTATTTTTTAGACAGAGTCTTGTCTCCCAGGCTGGAGTGCAGTGGCGTGATCTTAGTTCACTGCAACATCTACCTCCTGGGTTCAAGTGATTCTCCTGTCTCAGCCTCCCTAGTAGCTGGGACTACAGGTGCCTGCCACCACGCCCGGCTAATTTTTGTGTTTTTAGTAGAGGCGGGGTTTCGCCATGTTGATCAGGTTGATCTCGAACCCCTGACCTCAAATGATCCACCCACCTCAGCCTCCCAAAGTGATGGGATTACAGGCGTGAGCCACCACACCCAGCCTACTGAACTTTTTGACTAGGGAATTTGTTCACTGTGATTGTTTTATGGAAATAAGAAGAAGAGGGCCGGGCGCAGTGGCTCACACCTGTAATCCCAGCACTTTGGGAGGCCGAGGTGGGTGGATCACGAGGTCAAGAGATCGAGACCACCCTGGTCAACATGGTGAAACCCCGTCTCTACTAAAAATACAAAAAATTAGCTGGGCATGGTGGCACGTGCCTGTAATCCCAGATACTCAGGATGCTGAGGCAGGAGAATTGCCTGAACCCAGGAGGCGGAGGTTGCAGTGAGCCGAGATCGCGCCATTGCACTCCAGCCTGGGTAACAAGAGTGAAACTCCGTCTCAAAAAAAAAAAAGAAGAAGAAGATAACTCTTATCTGATATCAAAGACTCCAGGCAAGATAAAGAAAAAATGTACCATGATATCTTAGAGAAAAATTAGTTCCTTCTCAGGGAGCTCACAGTTGGTAGGTGGAGAGGGGATAGGTGTGGTCAGTGCAGCAATGGAAGTGTGTATAATGTGTCAAAGCAGTTGTTGGGGTCAAGAAATAAGTTGAGGCCTGGAGAAAAAGTGTGTTCTTCCAAATCCTGCACAGACATCACCAGATCTGAAGTTCCCAGAAGAGAGACTGATGTGTGCTAAGGCATACAGGTGTGAAATAGCATTTGCAGCGTATGCACTTGGAAAGCAGTAACCTCCAAATAATAGGTTCTTATAAAGTGTGAGGCTGGAAATGATAAGAGATGAGGCCAAGGAGTTAGGCCGGGTCTCACTCACCTGCCAAGAAGGTTAGATTTTATCCTGTAGGTGGTGAATAACCATAGAATAGTTTAAATTTAAGATCTGCTTTTTATCAGGTTGTTTATCCCACTAGAATATCAATGCACAAAGTATAGAACCTCCTATTTATCTTGACAGTGGTCAAAACTGAGTCAAAAGGCCTAAGATTATATCTATTAATTGAGAATTTTTTGCAGATTAAACACAAAAAGTCCCAGTCCCTTTGGAAAGTCTCTTAGTATTCTGGTAATTACATTTGACCTGTGTGGTGTAAAATGTTTTTGTTTCGGTTTTGGTTTTAATGCAGCTATTTAACGGAGCTGAGTTGCTGTGCCCTTTATGTCTGAGCTTCTGCACTGCCTCCTCTCCCTGTCCTAACAGGGACTCACACAGAATTCCCCTCACACAGAGCCCAGAAAATCCCATAGGTGTCTTTACTGGGGCCAAACGCTGAGCACTGGTTCCTAGAACCTGAGGCGTGAAATAAACCAATTCATTGTTTTCTGCATCATTTTGCATGCTTTTAAAATAATAAGTATAATGGATATATTGCCATGTTGCCTTTCACAGCAAGGTAAGATGCTCACTTTGTGGTCATGCAGATGATCAGGACCTTCCCTCATGGCAGATGGATGAAGAATCCCTTTGTTTCACCCTCCTCCCTCCTGCTTGGTCTTCAGTCATACCATGCATGTCTTTATGTACTTATCATGGTCTGGTAGAAAAGCATGCTATTTGAAATCTAATGGATTTGACTTTGGTTCTTGCCCACCCCATCACCTTGGCAAGTCCCTTAACCTCTCCTCTTTATTTACCTGGCAAAAGGAGCTGACAATACTAATAATACCTTCTCTTGAGGATTGAGTGAAAAATGTTATTACATCCTGAAATCAGTGCCCAGCACAGAGCAGCTCCTTAATAAATGCTAGGTTCTTTCCATTCTTTTTCTATCTCCCCTTGACTTCAGTGAGCCATCAGAAGGCAAGGAATCAGCGGGCATGGTGGCTCACACCTGTAATCCTAGCTACTCAGGCGGCTGAAGCTGGAGGATCACTTGCAGTCAGGAGTTTGAGGCCAGTCTGGGCAACATAGCAAGACCTTATCCCTATTAAAAAAAAAATTTTTTTTTTTTAAGTTAGCCACGTATGGTGCATGTATCTTAGTCCTAGCTACTCAGAAGACTGAGGCAGGAGGTTTGCTTGAGCCCAGGAATTTGAGGTTACAGTGAATTATGATTGCACTAATACAGTCCAGCCCAGCCAACAGAATAAGACTGTCTCTAAAAATAATGATAATAAGAAGTAAATATGTTTTAAAAGACCAGGAAGCTCACAGCCTTCGATGCAGACTGCAACAGTAGTAACTGGCCATTAGAACATGTTGTTCTGTGCTGTTCTATGGGGCTTACCTCTGGAACAGGTTAATTAAATAAAAGCAATCTTTTTAGCTTACAGATTTTTCTGTCTTGATGTCTTTGTAAAGATGTTAAGTTCTTTTGGGTATGGAGTCTGACAGTCATTAACCAGCCCCCACCCTTCCTACTCCCTTGTTGTTCCAAGAGGACCCGGGTTCTGTCAATATTTTCTGACCACTAGACATGGGCCACACCCTGATGTGACCCCCAAAGCCAGGCTTTCCTGGCCTATGGGTGAAGCTGCCCCAGTTGCACAGATAAGCAGCTTGTGCCTGACTGGTCTGGCCCCAAATCAGGAGAGGATCTCTTAGCCACTCATGCTGAATCGTGACTTTCTCATTGGCTGATATTGCCTAACAGACTGTGGTTTCTTGCTCATTGGCAAAGTCAACAGCCTAAAGGACCTTACTCTAAAAAATTTAGTCAAAAGTTAATCTTTGACTTAGACACACAACATTTTTGGGGACAGACTTCATTGCACGTAGTTTGTTCTGTCTGTACTCATCTACTCTTAATATAATATTTTGGATATGCGAAACTGTTGGCAGATTGTGACTGAACAAAATTTGGCAGTGAACTTGACGATCAAAATAGAGCCAAGTGACAAAAGTCTGAAAAAGACACAAAAGAAAAAGACTTACAAGCTGAAGAACCCTAGCATTAGCATTGAGACATATGGTTTTTTAAAAAATGCGAGTTTGCAAAGCTGTTGCACAAAACAGCACCAATATAAACGCCTGCCCAAGGGCGACTGCAAGACAAAGCTGGTGCCTGATATGGGGAGGTAATGATGATCCTGAAATATTACCCTGCTGTATTCGTACTTGAAGGATTTTAAAGTATGTTCAAAGTAAATTCTATCTGTGTTTAATAAGCTCACAGGATAAGAAAGAGGATTGTGCCTTCATTGTAGTTTTACAGAAAGAGTATCTTTCAAGACATACACAAGACAGGAGAAACAGCCTTTGGAAAGACCATATGTTGCGGTCTGGGAATTAGAAGGTTTGAATGTCTATACTCCGCGAAGCCTCTTACTTGCTTTGGAACTCCCAACTTACAGGTATAACCAACTGTTAATTACTAATAGAAATTAATTTAGTAATTTCTACCATCTACCTAGTTCAGAAGTTCTCTTAGAAGGCAACGTGTTTCCATGCTGCCTGCTCTGATGGTTGGAGAGCAATATCTGTTGCTTCCTAACTCCTATGCAGTGCTCCTTGCTCTGCCTTCTGGAACAGCAGGTGCCTGTGCTGTTCAGCAGCCCTTGGAGCATTTGATTAGAGGTCTCTTTTGTCTGCCATTATTCAGAACAAATGCATGGTCTCCAACCCTCCCATCCCCCATCCAGGATCCCCTGACCCTGACACAGGCAGAATGCACCCTGTTGCCTTGCATCACCCCAGGGTTTTGGCAGGAACAGAGGAAAGAGGCCAAATGTCCTATTTTACTTATTTTTAGAGTAGTAGAAAGAGCAAGGCAGTGAAAACACTTGATTAAATAAAAGTTAGGATCATTGGTAACTTTTATTATTTACAAAATGTTGGCGTCCTATTGGGTATGGGAAATTAAAGTTACAAACACTCTCTCCCTTGTCCCGGAGATGTGTGTTGGGGTATAAGGGAGAGTTACAAAGACTCTTTTCTTTACTGAGAAACATGCATCCCTTTTTAATATATCTTTCCTTTTTTTTTCCTTTTTTTGAGATGGAGTCTTGCTCTGTCGCCCAGGCTGAAGTGCAGTGGTTCTGGCTCACTGCAACCTCCGCCTCCCAGGTTCAAGTGATTCTCCTGCCTCAGCCTCCTGAGTAGCTGGGATTACAGGCACATGCCACCATGCCCAGCAAATTTTTATATTTTTAGTAGAGACGGGGTTTCACCATGTTGGTCAGGCTGGTCTCAAACTCCTGACTTCACGATCTGCCTGCTTCACCCTCCCAAATTTCCCAAAGTGCTGGGATTATAGGCATGAGCCTCTATGCCTGGCCTCTTTTTTTTTTTTTTTTTCAAATTAAAAGAAGTGCCAGAAAGTTGAGCTGATTATGAGTCAGTGCCCAGTGTATCCAAAATGGATGGTCTAGATAGACGTGCTGTTGTGTCTCTTTGATGTCCGGCTGAGTTAGGCACTGTCAGAGTCCATTCAGAAAGACAGATATATAGCATAATTTCGATAAATAGAAAACATTCAGAAAATGTTGAATAAACTAACAAATATCCAGAGTTCCATAGGTTTAACTATGTCATTTATTTTTAAAAGGCAAATGTTAAACCTTTTAAAAATTATTTTACCTTAGAATTATTTAGTTTCCTTATAAAACAATACCTGGAAGTGGTTAGTCTGGTTTTCAAATATATGGTCTGATAAATAAAATGCATTAATGCTTCATGAATTTGATGTGCTGGAATGGCATACATTGCTCCTGGAACAGCTATCATTTACTGGACACTTTTCCTCCTTTTACCTGGTAAGCAAAAGATACTGTGCTGAGGGCTTTATAGGCATTATCTTTAAGTCCTTTTAAGAATCATGAGACTGGGAGTTGTCCCCGTTTTAGAGTTGAGAACACAATGACTCAGAAACTTAAGTTATGTTATAGAGGTCAGAGAGCCTCTAGCAAGTCATTTAAGTACGTGTTAGAGCCACAGTCACTAACAGAGTTCTGGATTACAGGAGTTTATATAATAACCCATATTCAGAGAATAGAGCAACAATACTCATAATCCAGTCTTGCATTAGGTTCACAAGACTTCAAGAATCTCCTTTCAATTCCTTCAGCACACTGGTGCATTGTCAGTATTTTTCAGCCTTGCGCAGGCCTAACTTTTCCAATAACTTTGGATTTCTGGTAGAAGTCACTATAGTACTGTGCATACTCAAGTGTTTCACTGAGTGCCAGTTGAGAGAGGTGATACCATTAGGTTGGACTCTCCTACCTGAGTTACAACAGTAAGGAAATCCACCAACTTCCTTTTTTCCTAAAGGTCAGAGTTACATCTAGCAACTTAGGTGCTCAAGCCAAGTAGTAGAAGTTTCCTCTCAAATCAACAGGGTGGAAGCTGGTTCTATACTGAACAAAAAGGGGCCCTCATGTTGCCAGACTCCTGCCTGGATCATGATCTTGGGTCTCCTGCTCCATCCTTCTCTATCAGCTGCCATGAGACAGATCCCGGGATAGGACAGACCTGCCTCATATGCTGGAGAATTGCTGTGACCATTTGGTTAATTAGAGGACCAAATTTGCATTGTAAAATGGTACCCTTTAAATTATAATTCCTTGGGGGCAAAGCCTATTTTCAGTGGTCTGGATGAAGTTAAACATCTTTTTCTTACAAACTCTCAGTGGCACCACCAACTTAAATAAAGAAGGAATTTTAGCTTATTTGTCTGGTGTCCAGAGTCAAACAAGTTTGTGGGTAGAACATCCAAGTCATTTGTATTCAAAACTCTGGAGTTCTCCATAACCCTTCCTTCTTCCCAGTCATCTCCTAACTCCTAACAAGGAACAGAGGTAGATTTATATCAGGCCCTGTGTGGGACAGAATAGGTAGCCCTGTGCGGGACATAATAAGTACTTAATAAAGTTTAGTTATCAAGTGAACAAAGGAAAAGTGGGAGGGAAGGAAAGAGGGAGGGAGACTTAGAACCTGAGTGTTTGAAATCTAATGTTAATAGTGTGAGGAAAGAGCTCTTTTAAAAGTCATTTGGCAATGTGTATTAAAAATCTCAAAACTGGGCCAGACATGGTGGCTCACGCCTGTAATCTGAACACTTTGAGAGGCCAGGGCAGGTGGATCACCTGAGGTCAGGAGTTCGAGACCAACCTGGCCAACATGGCGAAACCCCGCTCTACTGAAAATACAAAAATTAGCTGGCCATAGTGGCACGCAACTGTAATCCCAGCTAGTTGGGAGGCTGAGGCAGGGAGAATCGCTTGAACCCGGGAGGTGGAGGTTGCAGTGAGCCAAGATTGCCCCATTGCACTTCAGCCTGGGCAACAGAACAAGTCTCTGTCTCAAAAAAAAAAAAAAAAAAAAAAATCAAGAATGTGCACATTCGTTACCCAGCACTTCTGTGTCTAGAAATTAAGGATATGTGGGCTGGGCCCAGTGGCTCACACCTGTAATCCCAGCACTTTGGGAAGCCAAAGCGGGTGGATCACAAGGTCAGGAGTTCAAGACCACACTGGCCAAGATGGTGAAACCCCACCTCTACTAAAAATACAAAAATTAGCTGGGTGTGGTGGCACATGCCTGTAATCCCAGCTACTCAGGAGGCTCAGACAGAGGAATCTCTTGAACCCGGAGATGAAGGTTGCAGTGAGCTGAGATCGCACCAGGGCACTCCAGCCTGGGCAACAGAGCAAGACTCTGTCTCAAAAAAAAAAAAAAAAAGAAAGAAAGAAATTAAGGATATGTGAAAAGATTTTGCTGCAAATCAGACTATTGTTCCTTGTTATAAATTATTGCAGCCAACCTAAATACCCAACAATAGAGAATCAATTGAATGAATCATGATACATCTACACCAGTTCTTCTTCTAACCTTTCCTATCTCAGTAAATAGTAACAGTTAAACCAGTTGTTCAAGCTGATAACCGAGAATCATTAACTTTCCCTTTCTTTCAACCTGTCATTTTGAGTCTATCATTTTCCTAAATATACAAGGAGTCATCTTATACATGTATTAACTTAAGCAATCAGTAGGTGTCATCAAGCCTAAAAGCCAACGTATCAAGAAAATATGATTGCTTTTAAGGGTTTACTCACCATGGATATAGAAGGAAACATTGTTCAAGTAACCAGGTAAGTGGGTGTTGATTCCAACATCATGGAAAATAAAATTAAATTAATTGAGAGCCATAGGGAAACATGAACAAGGAAAAATGAAAAGTAATGATACAGGGCTGCATACATAAAGCATACGTACAGTGTTCTACTTTATGGATGACTCAAGAGATTTTGATTAGATGCAATCAGTACAACCTTTAGATCCTGAATACCATGTCCCCTGCTCTTGCCTGCCTCTCTCTGGTCCCCTTCCATGGGGCAAGGATTCCACCGTGGGACTAAGGGAACATGCCCACCCTAAGCCTAAGACCACTCTTCAGAAACCCGGGACCCTAGAACTCCCTCCCAAGACAAGGCCTGTATGGGTCTCTTCTCCAGGTACTTCTTCCTAAGGATGGATACTGGCTGTGATCGTGGCAGGGGATGTGGCTGGAGCTTGCTCTTGTGGGCTCGGGTGTCCACAAGTAAGCGTGAACAGCCACTCCTAATGTGGGCTGGGGCGAGGAGTGGGAAGAGAATGGGAACAGGGTCTTCCATTTGTCCTCTTGCCTCCAACCTCACAAATGTTAACAGTCATCCTGAATGCAGTGTTTACTGCTGACTAGTCATACTAACTCTCTCACTCCCATATAGGATATGACTCCATTAGATCTCAAATTCAACTTTTATAACTACAAAGGTGATAAACAGTATTTTAAAAGATAAGCAAAAATAAGGAAATTGGCAGGGTGTGGTGCCTCATGCCTGCAATCCAAGCACTTTGGGAGGCCAAGATGAGCACATCACTTGAGGTCAAGCGTTTGAGACCAGCCTGGCCAACATAGTGAAAACCTATCTCTACTGAAAATACAAAAATTAGCCGGGCGTGGTTGCAGGTGCTAGATACCACCACGAGTAGCAGTAATCCCAGCTACTCAAGAGGCTGAGGCAGGAGAGTTGCTTGCACCTGGGAGGCGGAGGTTGCAGTGAGCCGAGATGGCGCCACTGCCCTCCAGCCTGGGTGGCAGAGTGAGACTCTGTCAAAAAACAAACCAAAACCAAACAAAACTATATATTTGGGATCCTTGAGATGGAAAATTTCTCACTGGAAAGATGGTCACTATGACTCATACTCAGTGAGGCTGGGACAGACGAAGCTGGAGGCCTTCCACGCTATGCAAGGTGGTTTGCATTTTCAATCTGTGTAAGTAACATATCTGTTTTATATTTTAGAAAGCTTACTCTGCCTGTTCTACGTAGGAGAATGGGTTGGGGCTCTGATGTGAGATGAAGGACTAGTTAGAGGAGTATTGCAGAAGTGCAAAGGAGATGATAGGGGCATATAGGAGAATATTTGTGTAATTTGGCCTTTCTGTCTATATAAACCGTTTAAACTTCAAAATAAAATCTCTGGGCTATGTAATGCATCACTAATTCCACTAGGTGGCGATGGCATAGCTATGAAGCAACACTGGCGAATTTCCTGGGGTTACTCAGTGCACTGCATTATTTCTAAGGTTATATTTTTCAATGTTTGATCTTTGATTTACATTGACATTTATATTCCCTTTAAGTTCCAAGATGTAATAAATGTAATATATTTTACAGTTCTTGTTTTAAAATTATAATTTCAATAACTCCCTTGACTGGTAGAATGTGAAGGTCTCTGCCCACACACTTTTGGTTCCTATTTCTTTGCATTTACTTAAAAAAATAACAATCATAAAATAATGTCAATTGCCATTTCTTGAGCACCTTTTCTGAGTGAGTTATCGTGCTGAATATTTATATACATTACCTCATTTACTCATGCAGAGTAGATGTATTTCTTGTCATTTATAGACAAGAAAACAGAGACCAGGGAAGATTGGTAATTTGCCCAAAGTCACAATTATTATCTGCCAGAACCTGAATTCAAGCCTAGTCTCTTTAAACAAATTATTAAGTGGACAAATTGGTAAATAAGCAAATAAATGAGTAAATAAACAAGATGATTATACCTAGATGAACTGAATAAATTGTTCGCTCATTATAGATAATAAAATATCAGTTACAATGAAGTTACAAATATAACCCAAAATATGCAAGTATGACAAAATATTGTTTCATAACCCAAAGATAAAGATAAAATACATATTAAATAACTTCCATCTTTTCTTTTTCTTCTTTCCTCCCTCCTTCTTTCCTTCCTTTCATCTTTCTTTCTTCTTTTTCTTTTTCGAGACAAAATCTTGCTTTGTCACCCAGGCTGGAGTGCAGTGGTGTGATCACGGCTCCCTGCACCCTTCGCCTCCCAGGCTCAAGCAGTTCTCCCATCTCAGCCTCCCGAGTAGCTGAGACTACAGGCCCACCACGGTCGGTTAATTTTTTGTATTTTTAGTAGAGACACTGTTTCACCATGTTGGTAGGCTGGTCTTGAACTCTTGAGCTCAAGCGATCTGCTCACCTCGGCCTCCCAAATGCTGGGATTACAGGTGTGAGCCACTGCACGTGACCTATTTTCTCTTTCCCTTAACATTAGAAATTCCCAATGGTATTAAAACTTCCTTGAAAACAGGACTGATTCATAATATTCTTTCATGTGAACATACTATATTGTATTTGATAATTCTCTTATAATTGAACTTAGCAATTTTCTCTCAAAGTTAAGGGTTTATTAATAATGCTATAATGATCATCTTTGTACAGAAATTATTTGTATCTCTGCCCATTTTGTTAAGGATAGCTTCCTAGAACTTAATTTATTGGATAAAAAGAAATTAACTTTTAAAACACTCTTGTTTGTGTTATTTTTTTAAACCTGATGAGTAAAGTAACACATTTTTCTTTAAAAATATGTAGCAAAGTTTCTCAGAAAAGAAAAATTATGCTGCACCCCTATAACCAGAATAACTACTTTTATGATTTTTGTGTATTTATTTCCTGCTCTATATGTATTTATATATCTATATCTGTAATGATTATCCATATATACACCAATTTTCAGTTATGATAAAATATATATACATCTTGCCCTTGCCATTTAACATTATGTAAGGTTATATGTAGATATCTTATATTTTTTATAGGTTTAGATATCAATATCTGAACACACATATATAATAAACATGTTTCATATCATTAAATATCGTTCAGAAATATGATGTCTTTTTTTTCTCTGTCTCTTTTTTTTTGAGACAGAGTTTCGCTCTTGTTACCCAGGCTGGAGTGCAATGGCGTGATCTCGGCTCACTGCAACCTCCGCCTCCTGGGTTCAGGCAATTCTCCTGCCTCAGCCTCCTGAGTAGCTGGGATTACAGGCATGCACCACCGTGCCCAGCTAATTTTTTGTATTTTTAGTAGAGACGGGGTTTCACCATGTTGACCAGGATGGTCTCGATCTCTTGACCTCATGATCCACCCGCCTTGGCCTCCCAAAGTGCTGGGATTACAGGCGTGAGCCACTGCGCCCAGCCTGATGTCTTTTTTTAATAGAGGCAGAAGTCTGACTATATTGCTCAGGCTGTTCTCAAACTGCTGGGCTCAAGGAATTCTCCTGCCTCAGCCTCCCAAAGTGCTGGGATTACAGGGGTAACCACTGCACCCAGACTCAGAAATATGATTTTTAATAGTGGAAGTACATTCCCTTAAACTTTTTACAATCTTTTTACTATAGAGATATCTTCACCATCTTGCTAATTCTTTCCTTTAGATAGACTTCTGGAAAGGGTATTACTACATCAAGAGGTGAAGGTACTCTATGAATGTTGATGCATATTGCCAAATTGCCCTCCAGAAAGGCTCTACCAATTTACCTTTGTACTGAAGTCTACGAATGTCACCAGTTTCCACATCTGGCAGATACTCATGTCATCATTCTTGTCACCTTTAACAATATTAACAGCAATATTGTTATTTTAATTTGCATTTTTTTCTTAGTGAACTAAATATTTTAGAGTAATTTATTAGTCCTTTATATTTTCTTTTCTGTAAATTCTCTATTCATGTCTTTTGCTATTTTGTTATTAAGATGTCACCATTTTTCCGACTGTTGAATAAAAGATTTTTATATGTTAGGGATAATAGTGATTTTTCAGTCATATTAGTAGCAATTCTTTCTCCTTCTTTGTAGTTTGTCTTCTAATTTTGTTAGTGATAATTTTACCTATAATCTATATGATTTAAATTTTTGATAATTTCCTTAAGCCCCCATATCAGTAAAATAATTGCCTATATTTTCTTCTATTTTTAAAAAATAATTTTATTTTATACATTAAGGAATAATTTACATTCTATTTTTAGTGATTTTGTTTCTTTCACTTTTTATACTTACGTACTAGCTAGAAATAATTTTGTTATATAATGTGGAGTAAGACCCATTTGTTATATAATTTATTCCTTCCTCCATTGACTTATGTGGATGCTTTGCCATACAGAGTAGATCTATAATATTCTACGACGTATAGTTGTTCAGAGTTTAGACTCTGTGATCAGTCACATCTGGGTTCAGATCTTAGCTCTGCCATCTTTTTGGTCCTGGGCAAGTTACTTAGCCCATTTAATTCTCAGTTTCCCCATCTGTAAAAGAGGAATTGTTGGGAGGATTCCATTATCTGGAGCATGTAGAACAGTCAGCATGGGCTGTGTTACCTAGGAAACATTCAGTACAGTATGCATTCACTGCTAGAATTATGACTGTGATATCGACAAAGTTATTCATAACTTTAATAAATTCTGATATTCTTAAATGGTGCAGAACACCCCAAACTTTTAATGAGTTACTTGGCATATGGTCGGAAAATAAAACAAAGCCGCATTCACATCTTCATAGTGGGCATTTGCTTGTCTCACTCCCAGGTAAGGGATACACTTCCACATCCACAGGGCACACAGCTTATATCTTGCCTTAAAAGGAAGAACTGAAAGTATATAAAACCAGATTATCTCAAATGTTAGAGTGATTTAGGAGGACTTTTCTGTATTACTTTAATTTTCGTTTGATTTTGAAATGGAGTCTCACTCTGTTGCCCAGGCTGGAGTGCAGTGGCATGATCTCAGCTCCCTGAGACTTCTGCCTCCTGAGTTCAAGCAATTCTCCTGCCTCAGCCTCCTGAATAGCTGGGATTACAGGCTCATGCCACCATGCCTGGCTAATTTTTGTATTTTTAGTAGTGATGGGGTTTTACCATGTTGGTCAGGCTGGTCTTGAACTCCTGACCTCATGATCCACCTGCCTTGGCCTCCCAAAGTGCTAGGATTACGAGCATGAGCCACTGCACCCGGCCTTGATTTTGTTTTTGTTTTGAGACAGGATCTGGCTGTATCACCAGGCTTAAGTGCAGTGACATGATCACAGCTCACCGCAACCTCCTCCTTCTGGGCTCAAGCCATCCTCCCACCTCACCCTCCCAAGTAGCTGGGACTGCAATTGTGCACCACCATCCCTGACTAATTTTTTAACTTTTTGTAGAGATGAGGTTTTGCCATGTTGCCCAGGCTGGTCTCAAACTCCTGGGTCAAGCAATCCTCCCACCTTAGCCTCTCAAAGTTCTGGGATTATAGGCATGCACCACCGCACCTGGCCCTTCTGTATTACTTTAATTTTTGACAATAATTATACATACTGAGGGGAAAACAATAAAGATGTACCCTTGGAAAAAAATGCTTTCCTCAGAGAAGTTACAGATTAACCATCCAGGATTTAGAATTAATTGCAAATAGTAAAAATATTAACACATCAATCTTCAAATACAGACGCCTTTTAGGAACCATTTCAAGGTATGCCGAAATTTGGTATGATCTCAATTTTATTTAAATCTTCTTTCATATTTCTTAATGCATGTGTATACCTTAATTATAGGATATAAAGTTGTAAGTCTAATTTTTTTGAGTCAAGGTCTCAGTTTGTTGCTCATGCTGGAGTGCAGTGGCACAATCACGGCTCACCACAGCTTTGACACTTCCAGGCTCAAATGATCCTCCTGCCTCAGCCCACTGAGTCGTTGGGACTACAGGCATGTGCCTCCAATGCCCAGCTAATTTTTTAATTTTTGTCAGCTTCTTTCACTTAGCATGTTTTCAAGGTTCAATCCCTTTTTATGGCTGAATACTGTTCTGTTGTGTGATATATTTTGTTCATTCATTCTTCAGTTGATGGAAACTGAGGCTGGATTTGCACCTTTTTGCTATTCTGAATAATGCTGCTATGAACATTCGTGTACAAGTGCTTGTGTGGATATACATTTTCAATTCTTTTTAGTATATACCTAGGAGTGGAATTTCTAGGTCATATGGTAACCCTGTATTTAACTTTTTGAGGAATGCCAAATTGATTTATGCAGCAGCTACCCCATTTTACATTCTCACCAGCAGTGTATAAGGGTTCCAATTTTTCTACATCCTCGACATGTGTAAGTTTCCATCTTTTTGATTATGGACATCCAGTGAGTGTGAAGTTGTATCTCAGTGTGGTTTTGTTTTGCATTTTCCTTATGACTAATGATATTAAGCACCTTTTCATATATTTATTGGCTATTTGTATATGTTCTCCAGAGAAATGTCTATTCAAGTCCTTTGCCCTTTTTAAAAATTGGATTGCCTTTTTGTTGTTGAGTATGAATACTTTATATATTCTAGATATATACTAGCCCCTTATCAGATATGTGATTCATACCTACGTTCGCCTACTCTATGAGCTATCTTTTTACTTCCTTATAGTATTCCTTGAAGTGAAAAGTTTTTAATTTTGATGGCTCAAATTATGTATCTTTTCCTTGGTTGCTTGTTCTTTTGTTGTCACAACTCAGAAATCATTGTTAAATCCAAGGTCATAAATATTTAGCCTTAAGTTTATCTTCTGAGAGTTGTATAGTTTTAGCTCATACATTTAGGTTATTGATCTATTTTGAATTAATTTTATATATGGCAAATATGGAGTATATGTAGGTGTATATATATGATGTATTTGCAGGTGTCCAACTTTCTTCTTTCACATGTGGATATCTAGTTGTCCCATCACCCTTTGTTGAACAACTATTCTTTTCCAAGTGAACGGTCTTGATACCTCATCAATGTCCAAATCAATTGACCATAGATATATAGGTTTATTTCTAGATTTGCAATTCTATTCCATTGGTCTATAGGTCTCAGCTGAGCTCTTGATAAACACTGGCATAAGATGAATATATTTCATTCTCTAACAAGTGCCTGGAATATAGCTGAACTCTGGCCCATGCTGCTTACCTGCCAGCTGGCATGAGTAAGAGATTGCCAGCCTCCTCTGAGACATGAGGATTATATGAAGGGCATGCACCTGAAAACAGTTTGCACCTCTGATCAACTCCAGGAGTCTCCGTAGAGACAGACAAACAAGGTCCAAATTCCAGTCCACATAGCTTGGCTAAAATAATTTGAAGTCTAGTAATTTTTAGGCAGGTGTAATTCATACACCATCTCAGCACCCTCAAATTCACCTGATAAATATTTATGGGGTTCTATTCTGTGCTGTGTACAACAAGCAGCTTTAATTTGAGGACTTTTGTTTCCTGGTATTCTTTCAACAAACTACTTACAGCAAAGTTGCCAAAGACAGTAAGCTGATTGTATGAAGCTATCTTTATTTATTTATTTAGACAGGGTCTCATTCTGGCACCCAGGCTGTAGTGCAGCGGTGCAGTCTTTGTTTACTGCAGCCTCCGCTTCCTCAGTTCAAGCAATTCTTGTGCCTCAGCTTTCCGAGTAGCTGGGATTATAGGCATGCGCCACCATGCCCAGCGAATTTTTGTACTTTTAGTAGAGATGGGATTTCACCATGTTGGCTAGGCTGATCTTGAACTCCTGACCTCAAATGATCTGCCCACCTCAGGCTCCCAAAGTGTTGGGATTACAGGCATGAGCCACTGCACCAGGCCTGAGGTTATTGTTACAGGCCAAAGACAGTTGAATGGCGGCTCTCATTTTTGAAAAGTTGATTTATAGCCCTTCTCTTTGGTAATAATTAGCTAGTAGACCAACTGTCTCTTCAAGCCACTCCTTGTTAAAGGCAATACAACCTTATCATTTGTGTATAATAGAATGTTTAGTCTTTCTGTTTTGCTTTGTTGAAGGTAGGATGGTGAGATATCTGCAGGATTGCATTAAACTTACCCAAAATGATGTTAGGTTGTTAACATGCAAGTTGTAAAGAAGGGAAGCAGAGACAATTATTCCCTGGGCCTGGAAGCTTCATTCTTGTGCTTTTAGGGACCAAAGCTTTGTTGCCATATGGTCTGCCATAACAACCCAGGACTGATCACTTTCTTCCTGTTTACTGGTGCCAGAGATCCTAGAATAGCAAGGTATAGTTTGTGTCTGGTAATGTTTAATCTTGATGACAGCTGGAACAAGAAACATAACCCTGAACCCTGGAACAAAGATGGTTTTCTGCTCAGTGCAAGTTCTCTTGCAGTGTATTACAGGAAGCTCAGAAAGATAGCCAGACTTCTAAATTACATTATTCCTTTTTAAGTTGCTAAAATTGAGGCTGAGGCAGGAGAGTCGTTTGAGGCTTCCATTTGACACGGTAAAAATTAAGAACTTCAGTTCATCAAAAGACACCGTTAAAAGAGAGAAAAGGCAAGCCACAGACTTGAAAAGGATATTTTTAAAACACATATTTGGTAAAGGATTTCAAACTAAAATTTATAAAAACAACTTTTACAAATCAAAATGAAAAAGACAGGCAACCCAAATGGATAAAACATTTAAATGAGTACCTCCCAAAAGAGGACAGCCAAGAGGATAGAGCATGTAAAACGATGCTTAACATCTTCAGACACCATCCCCTACTCTGTGCAGTCAGGCAACCTTCTCATCCTCAGCAGACACAGAGGTATTCTCTGAAGAGGTTAAAACAGGACTTGCAAGGGGAGAGGGGAAGAGCATCTAAAAAAGAGGTATCATGCTAAGTCAGGGGGATTAAGACCCCCCCCCCCCCCCCGCCAACTTCTAGAATTCTCACAACCAGGTCTTTACCCACCAAGCAGGAAACTGAAAGATTATTTTCCAGGGAATCCGACCAGCCCAAAGGAAAATACCTAGATGCTCACACAGGGGGTTCTCCAGCTAGAGGGCCCAATCAAGTCACTATACAGTGAAGCATTTCAATGACAAAATCTACCCACAAATAAAAACATCAAATTAGTTTTAGTGCTACTTTCTTAAATGAGAATTACCAGACCCTTGGGGCAATCTACCATGAAAGACACAGATCAAAACAGAGAGAAAGACAACAACAACTTAGTGGAAACAGACTATAAGGTAAAAGAAAACTATAAATTACCAAACTCAGATAATAGAAAAGACTGTACTCAAGAAAATAGTTTGCTATTTAGACCAGTGGGGTGGCTCATACTTGTAACCCCAGCACTTTGGGAGGCCAAGGCAGGCGGATCTTTTAAGGTCAGGAGTTCGAGACCAGTTTAGCCAACATGGTGAAAACCTGTCCCTGTTAAATAAACACAAAAATTAGATGGGCATGGTGGTGCATGCCTATAATCCCAGCTACTTGGGAGGCTGAGGCAGGAGAGTGGTTTGAACCTCGGGAGACAGAAGGGTTACAGTGAGCCGAGATCTCGCCACAGCACTCTCGCCTGGGTGACAGAGAGAGACACTGCCTAAAAAAAAGAAAAAAAAAGAAAAGAAAATGGTTTGCTATTTAAAAGAGGAAGGTTCAGAGAACAAAAAAATTTTAAATAGAAAAAAATGTAAAATCATAGAAGGGTTGAAAGATGAATTTGAGGAAGTCTCTTAGAAAGTAGGGCAAAACTAAGATGGAAAAGATCAAAGTAGAGATTCATTCCAGGGGATTCAACATCCATGTAACAATTTCTTTATACCATACATATATAGAAGGAAAACTTGTTTGAACCATCTAATTAGATGTAGTCTTGGACTTTAAGTTGGAGAAGGGTGTTCTGGGCTCTCAAGGGATCTGACACAAAGAGAAAATTCAGGAAACCTTGAATTGAATCTTCTGATCACTCATTGGGATGAGCTAGATTATGCTGCAAGTATTCATGTTCAAGGGTAGTAGGAAAGATACGTCATCCAAGTGTAATGAAATCACATTTAATCAGACCGTATACTTTAATCTTAAGGGTTGCATTTGGCTTTTTAAATAATATTTTTAAATTTAAAAACAGGAAGAGGTCCAGGTGCAGTGACTCATGCCTATAATCCCAGCACTTTGGGATGCTGAGGTAGATGGATTGCTTGAGCCCAGGAGTTTAAGACCAGCATAACATAGTGAAATCTCATCTCTACAACAAACACAAAAAAAGTAACCACCCGTGGTGCAGGCCTGTAGTCCCAGCTACTCAGAAGGATGAGGTGGGGGATTGATTGAGCCTGGGAGGTCAAGGCTGCAATGAGCCGGTATCATTCCACTGCACTGCAGCCTAGGCAACAAAGCAGGACCCTGTTTCAAAAAAAAAAGCATGAACCAAAAAAAAAAGGAGGAAAGCTGAATGTAATGTAGTCTTCTGGATAGGATTGTGGAACTGAAAAGGACATCAGGGAAAAATTAATGAAATCTGAATAAAGTATGAAGTTTAGCTAATAGCTGTGTAGCAGTGTTGGTTCACTAGTTGTGACAAATGTATCATAGTAATGTAAGATGCTAGCAATAGGGGAAACTAGGCATGAGGTAGATGGGAACTCTTTGTTATCTTTGCAACTTTTCTGTAAACCTAAAGCTATTCTAAAATTAAAAAGTTTATTTAAATAGAAAAATAGGAAGAAAGAATTTTTACCTTAACCTCAGACAAATCACAACTTTGGCATAAGCCTGGTCACTAGGCCACATGACCATAACCAAGCAACAATCAGTCAGATGTCAGTCTAATAATAGGTCCTGTTATCTTCAGTAAAGGGAAAAGAAATCATGAAAGTTGAAACTGCAAGTCAAAGTATGTAAAATCATAAAAATGGAGTGGCATGGAATTCCTATAGTCCCAGTTACCAAGGAGGCTAAAGTGGGAGGATTGCTTGAGGCCAGGAGTTTGAGGTTACAGTGAGCTATGATCATGCAACTGCACTCCAGCCTGAGTGACAGAGCAAGACCTTGTCATAAATAAATAAATATATTAATTAATTTAAGAAAATGAAATTGATAAGACGGCAAAGTTTAGATGAGGTGTTGAGGAAAATAGGAAGCCATTGCCAATTTCTTGAGTGAGAAACTAATGTGGTGAAAGCAATGATTTAGGGATTTATTCTATCGGCAACCTGCCAAAATGGGTTGAAGTTGGGAAAAATCCAAGGCGGGGGGGAACAGCAATAACTGGCATGTACTAAAATCTCAAAACTAAAACCCTAAAATGAAACTTTAGGTAAGGGTTTCAAGCAATGTTATTCTTAGTGCCATATGTGATCTGTTTTAAGCACCTGGAGACAAGCAGAGTCTATTGTGGAGACAGATGTATCAGATCTTAACCTGACTTTGTTAGATATCGGAATCATAGAACTATTTCATACCCCCTTGTTCCAAGTCCAAGCTCTCCTGGCATCTTGTGGTTAGGACTGTATCTTGTTACTTCTGCTTGTCCTGCAGTGGCTCTGGGCTTGTTTGATAATCAAACTGAGCCTGCTCTTATTTTTAATTTTTAACCCATCCTAATGGGGCTATTTGGAAATGATTTTAAACCTAAAGAAAAGCCGCAAGAATAAGAATGGTACGTAGAACACCATGCTACGTGTTGTTACACCTTTGTTAAACATGTATTTTACCCCATATGCTCATCCATTCTCTATCTAGATCTCTCTAGATATATCTATCTATTGAGATCCAGATAGGTATCTAGATGAGTATCTAGATAGATTGATATAGGTGTATATAGAGAGTATTAGGTCCATACTCTCTCTCTCTCTCTCTCTCTCTCTCTCTCTATATATATATATATATATATGCATATCTATATACCTAATACTTTTGGATCATTTGAGAATAATGTTCATCCATCATTGCCCTTTAGTCCTAAATACTTCAATGTGTATTTCCTAGAAATAAGAATATCCATTTAAAGAACCACATTATTCTTCTTATCTTCAGTTCATTTACTTAGTCACTATTTCTCGAATTGCACCAAACTATGAGAACATCCATTATCCTGGTCTGACCTGACTCACTGCTAACTGAATTACAGGAGTGAAAAATTCAAAATTTCATTTGCATTTCAGGTTTTGGTCTCATTTGAGAGTATCATGGAATCCAGTTTTGCAGATTAGATTTGAATTTGACTCATCATGGGTTTGATTCAGTTCAACTATCCTAAGAACCTCTTTGTCAAAGAATAATACTAATACCAATAATGGCAAATACTAATCTAGTCTTCCTCGATATGTGTCAGTGTTCTAAGTACATTGTCTTTACCAATGCATTTAATCCTTACAACAACCTTAAGGAAATCATAATTATCTCCATTTTAGACATGGAGAAATATAAGAAGTTAAATAACTTGAGCATGAATACACAGTTGATAAGGGGATCTCTCAGATATCTTTTTAAATTTGTTAATCGTGTGTGTGTGTGTGTGTGTGTGTATGTAGCCTTCTTACATTTCATAACGTTTTCTTTAAAGACGATCCCACACTATTTCTAGTTATTGATTATTTCTCATTGTGTCATGTTCCCCTAGGACAGAAGCATTCATTTTCTTGATGTGTTGATTTTTCAGCTGAAGAAAAGGTGACTGGTCTCATGAGCCCGGAACAATGAACTCAGAGGAGGTTGTTTACATGAGGTTCTCCCACTCACCAGCTGTTGAGAGTCTGCAGTTATGAAGAGCAGGATCTTATTACTTCAATGAAAGCATGTAACAAGGTTCCCAAACCACCAACAGCCAAGTGGATTGGTACAGTGCGGCTATCTAATAAATAATCAAAAGCATTTGATAGAAATCTGTCTTGCAGCACTGTCTTCATATTTAATGTTGCTTTCTCTTCTAGCCTTGGGTATGTTTAAATGATCCCCTTTTCTCACTCTAGTGCCAATACTGACCTGAAGGCTAGATCCACAGTGAAATTCTTGTTCAGGCTGGGTCTGTCCACTTTGACTCTGCTATTTATAGAGCCAATGTGGGTTAATAACTACTATTTATTGAGTGCCTGTTCCATGCCAAGCATTAGGCTGGGAGCTTTACATACATTTAATCCTCACAATAGCCCTGTAAGGTTGCACCTATTATCTCCACCTTGCCCATGAAGAAATGGAAACTCAGAGAGTTTGTGTGCTACATGTAAGACCACAGAGTTGCCAGAGTCAGGGATTCAAATCTAGGTCTAACTCCAAAGCCCTCTACACTTACATTGTTTTGCTTATCAATGCTCCGGAGATAATTACCCCAACCCCTTATCAATGGTATACTTCCTCTCATGATGGCGGTGTATGTGTATGGGAAGCGTCTGAGATGGAGGACCAGGGAGTCTTTAGAGGTAGAGAAGAATCACAGAATTATCTTCTAAAAATACCCCACAATATTCTTTGAGACCAGCAGTTGATAAAATATGGCCCCCAGCTATTTTAGTAAATAAAGTTTTATTGGGAACACAGCCACACCCAGTCCTTCATGTCTGTGGCTGCTTTTGCTCTACAGTGATTGAGCTGCATAGTTGTGACAGATTCCATTTGGCCTCCAAAGCTTAAAATGTTGACTGTTTGGCCCTTTAAGAAAAAGTGTGCCAACCTCTGTTTTAGATGACTTTGGAAGAAAGTCAACCATCTTCATCCAGTCAATTTATTATTTTTCCATTTGATTGAAAAAGTACTTAAAGATTTATAATGCTAAGATAATTACTGCATTCTAATGGTGGTGGTGGTGATGGACTGGGGGTTGAGGGGCTGTAGGGATCTAACCAGGAAAGGGAAGGGGCAGGGTTAGGAGAGGTCTGGGCCTCTGGATCTGCAGTCAACTCCTTACCCCAGACTCCTCCCACTCACGTCCTTCCTATTTCTCCTGCCAAATCAAATGTCCTAAAATAACTCATTGCTCATAAACATGCAAGTGGCTTCCCCCACACAACATGCTCAAAACCCAACACCTTGGCCTGGAATTCAAAGACCATTACAGTTTGACCCCTACTAATCTCCCTCTCCACCCTGTTTTTCCCTTTTCATTTTTTTTAATCATGAAGAAATCATGCCAAATTTGAGTTTATGTATCAAAGCCAATTTTCTTGTCTTTGATTCACTTTTATGTAGCAGAAAAATAAACATATACTACTTGTAGGTGTTTGTCTTAGTCTTTTCTGGTGGCTGTAACAAAATACCATACACTGCGTGGCTTACAAACAACAGAAATTTATTTCTCACCAGTCCAGAGGCTGGGAAGTTCGAGATCAAGGTGCTGGCAGATTCAGTGTTTTGTGAAGGCCTGCCTCCTGGTTCACAGATAGCACCTTCTCACTTCATGCATCCTCACCTGGGTTTCTCCCAGGACTCTTTTATTCATGCCATTCATGAGGGCTCTGCCTCTAACCCAGTCACTTCCCAAAGGCCCCATTCCCTATTACTATCACCTTGGGGGTTAAGATTTTAACAAATGAATTTTGTGGAGACCCAAACATTTGAACCAAAACAGTGTTGTAGCAGGCACGGTGGCTCACGCATGTAATCCCAACACTTTGGGAGGCTGAGGTGGGCAGATCACTTGAGGTCAGGAGTTCAAGGCCATCCTGGCCAATATAGTAAAACCCCATTTCTACTAAAAATACAAAATGTAGCCGAGTGTGGTGATGGGTGCCTGTATTCCCAGCTACTCAGGAGGCTGAGGTGGGAGAATCGCTTGAATCCAGGAGGCAGAGGTTGTAGTGAGCCAAGATCGCACCACTGCACTCCAGTCTGGGCAACAGAGAAAGACTTCATCTCAAAAACAACAACAACAACAACAACAACAACAAATTAATGTTGTATTTGATCACAGGAAGCCAGTCTGAGCTTTCATATATGATGCCACTTCACCCGAGCTAAAAGGTATAAACAAAATAAAAACTTATAAATGCATTAGTTATTTTTCTATAGTAGGCATTATCCAATTGTATTTAGAAAAATTATTCTAGCTATTTTTGAAGTTTATAATATTAGAAACTCTCTCATTGCTATGTATTTTTCTTACAGATAATTTTCATGGCTGTAGAACACTACATCTCCTATATGTTCTACAGTCCTCCTAATGTTTCCCCAATATTTGGGCACTGAAGGTTGCCCTTTACACTCACTTCATCCCCAAATCCATTTCTTGGAGTTGTTCTTCCATTGTTTCCCTTCTTTGCTCAGACTGTTTCTTTGGCTTGGAAAGGGTCCAGTCTTCCTTTTCTGTCTCCTTGTCTTAAGTCCTTCCTTTCTAGCATAAGCCCTATCACCTTTCTCCCTCAAACTCTTTGTCACGGAAAAGTACAGATTGACCTTTATAATGAAGGATGAATTTCAAGAGGCTTATTTTCCCCAGAAGTGCTGACATAGTACCATCTTCACTAGCAGCAATAACATTGCAGTACCAAAGGGCTCACAGACACTATTATTTTCTGGTGCTGTACTTAGGAGAACAGTTCATTTTAGAAAATGATAATAGAGGCCAGGCTTGGTAGATCACGCCTATAATCCCAGCACTTTGGGAGGCTGAGGCTGGTGGAGCACCCGAGGTCAGGAGTTCAAGACCATCTTGTGCAACATGGTGAAACCCCATCTCTACTAAGAATACAAAAATTAGCCAGGTGAGATGGTACATGCCTGTGGTCCCAGCTACTCGGGAGGCTGAGGCCGGAGAATTGCTTGAACCTGGGAGGTGGAGGTTGCAGTGAACCGAGATTGCGCCACTGCACTCCAACCTGAGCAACAGAGCAAGACTCCATCTCAAAAAAAAAAAAAAAAAAGGATAATAGATAGTTAACATAATAGATAGTTAACATACAGATAGCTAAATATCATGTATTTTCTATATGTCTACCATTATTCTAAGCATCCTATATACATTAAGTCATTTATCTTCATAACAAACCTATCAAGTGGATGTTGTTAATACTCTTATTTTAGAAATGAGAAAATTGAGGTACAGAAAGAATAAGAAATTGCCCAAAGACACAACTGGCAAGACGTGGGATGTGAATTCAGACAGTCTGTCACCAAAGTCTGAGTGCTTAGGCAATGAAATAGAAGTGCAGAGAATTTGTGATGGCCCTTTATCTCCCTAATCTCAACGTGGCCCTTAACATTTTCAGAGTATACGGAGAGGGACAGGGACTGCTGAGCAGTGTTCTTCCTAGGAACATTCAGTCTGTTCCTCTGTGTTGGAGAAACCTGGCTGGGGGCCACCATCCTTTCACAATGAGGAGATTGGCAGGCAGATAAATTTGCTTTGTCCTTGATCATTCTCTGAGTATGATGAGTTCAGAGGCATGACCAGAGCCAGGCAGGGTATGTTGAAAGCACTTGTACCTTCTAGACCTTAATCATCTCAGTGTCTCTAGTGCCAGCATAAACTAGGCCATTACACATGGAGAAGGTATTGTGACACAATCACATCATAATGACTAGGGTTTAATTAACTATCCCTCTCAGGTCTTCCCTCAGGAAGGAGTGGGACTTCTTGCAATGAACTACATGGGAGTGAGGGTGGGGAGAGGAGATTCAGAGAGCCTTCCAAACGCGAGTATAATTACAAAACGGAGTCATAAGGGAATGAATGGTTTTGCCCTCCAGTTTAGAGAATGATGTAACTTCACAGTTCCGGAAAATCTTAAAAGTTATTTCTGCTGGGCACGGTGGCTCATGCCTGTAATCCCAGCAGTCTGGGAGGCCAAGGCAGGCAGATTGCTTGAGCTCAGGAGTTTAAGACCAGCCTGGACAACATGGTAAAAACCGATCTCTACGAAACATACAAAAAAAATTTGCTGGGTGTGGTGGCATGCATCTGTTGTCCCAGCTACTCGGCGGGCTGAGGTGGGAGGATGGCTTGAACCTGGGAGGTGGAGGTTGCAGTGAGCCGAGATTGCATCATTGCATTCCAGCCTGGTTGTGCAATGAGCCAGACCTGTCTCAAAAAAAAAAAAAGTTATTTCCACCAGGTACCCTTCCAGTGCCTGAATCCCATTATGAATGCTCTGCTAAGCAAATGCTCAGCCTCTGCTTGTATACCTGCACCAACTGGGATCTCACTACCAATCTATTCCAGCTCCGTATGGCTCTGTTAGAAAGTAGGACATTTTGTTAAATGGAAATCTGTTTTCCTGTAGCTTCCACCGACTGGGTCTAATTATACTATGGGATGCTACAGAACAAGTTAACTTCCACTTCCATACAACAGCCCCACAGAAATGTGAAGTCAATGATCATATCCACTTTGAGTTTTTCCTTTCAGGCTGAATACTCACAGGTGCTTTGGTTGTGTCTCTTCTCACATGGTTTCACTAGTCAGGTTTGTGTCCACTGACTGCTTACCACTTGTCTTAGAGTTCTTCAAGTATAGAGTGCCAGCCCACGTCAGGGCAGAACCATTCTTTCCCTCTGTATTAGTCTGTTCTCACGCTGTTGATAAAGACATACTTGAGACTGGGTAATTTTTAAAGAAAAAGAGGATTAATGGACTCACAGTTCCATGTGGCTGCAGAGGCCTAACAATCACGGCAGAAGGCGAAAGGCACATCTTACATGGCAGCAGACGAAAGATAGCTTGTTCAGGAAAACTCGCTTTCATAAAACCATCTGATCTCATGAGACTTATTGACTATAACGAGAACAACACAGAAAAGATCTGCCCCCATGATTCAATTACCTCCCACTAGGTCCCTCTCACAACACATGGGAATTGTGGGAGCTACAATTCAAGACGAGATTTGGGTTGGGGACACAGCCAAACTATATCATCTTCCTAGGAGACTCTGTCTATAATGAGTGCCTAGGATCAGAAATTTTTGCTCTGACTTCCAAGGGGTTCCAGGGACTTTGGGTGAGTTTGGTTTTTAGTCAGAAGAGGGCAGGAAAAACAAGGCCAGACATGGTGGCTCATGCCTATAATCCCAGCACTTTGGGAGGCCAAGGTGGAAGGGCTGCTTGAGGCCAGGAGTTCGAGACTACCCTGACCAACATAGAAGACCATGTCTCTGTTAAAAAAAAAAAATCAGAATTAATTAGGTTTCTATGGTTGGAAAGAGATGATAATAGCTAATATATTTTGAATGCTCACTACATGCTAGGCACTGTGCTCAAAATTTAATATGAATTATATCATTCACCACTCAACAACCCTTGTAGGTGCTAATTTTATGATTTCTATTTTACAGATAAAGAAACTGAGACCTAGAGAGGACTTGGAGTCTTCCCAGGCTAGGTAGCAAATGCTAAGACTCAGGCCAGATACAGTAGCAAGGAGCAATGGGCAAAGATTTGGGGCTTCAACAAAGGGCAGCATTTGACTAGTGATTATGCTTCATAAAAAAACAGGTAAAACAGGGAAAAGGGGAGTTGGGGTGAGAATAGATCTTCTAAGGCCCTACAGATCCAGAAGGAAAAAGAGCTGTGCAAGGGTAAAACAGAAGGACATGATGAGTAAGAGAGAAATTATTAGTAACAGCTACCACTTGTTAAGTAACACTAGCCAGCATTTGACCTACATAATCTCCTTTAATCCTCACAGCAATCCTAAAAGGGAATTACTACTATTCTGATTATTATGCTACAGATGAGGAAATTGAGGTTTAGCAAGGTTCAGTGACTCACTGAAGGCTATATGGTGCTGGTGAGCAGCAGCATCTGGATTTAGATTCAGACTGCTGACTCCATGCCTATGGCCCTATACTGACTCCCCAAGGGAAAGACTGCTGGCAACACTGAAAGGAAAGAAGAAATTTCTCTCCTAAGAGATGGGGGAATCTCGGAACATACGAGGCAGCCCAGGGCTGTGGGCAACACCTGGCACCACTCAGAGAGGATAAGGAACCTGGTTCTGGGAGAGACAGTTTTCCCAGACACTCTACATCAGCCTCTCTATGAGGCTATTCTAACTTGAGATTTCCTCAGAAAGAGGTTCCTGGAGGCCCAGAAACCTCAATTGGATAAATACCTATGACTAGATAGGCTTTTTAAGAATCAGAAACCTAGGTTTCGAAGTGATATTTTTATGCCTCTGAAATCCTCCCCCAGCCCCCTTTTTTTGTAAACAATTTGCTTTCTCTCAGTTCCATGGCTTTCAAGCTTAGCATTCATCAGTATCACCTGGAGGAACCATTAAAACATAGATATTTTGGACTTTACTCCCAGAGTTCCTGATTCAGTTGGTCCAGTTATAAGACCAGACAATTTGTACTTCTACAAGTTACAAGGTGATGTGGATTCAGCTGGTCCAGGGATCACATTTAAGAACAAATGCTTTATTTGATTTGCTAAACTACCTTTGAAAATTTCTAAATGGATTTGGCTGTGAAAAAATAAGTACAGAAAAGGCAAAGGACTTGCCTATAGGTCAGAAGTACTGGGAAGGGTTGGAAGGCAGACTTAGAGCACAGCGTGGTAAGTGACTGTGATAGGAGAACTTGTATAAATGGGGATGACAGAAGTCACAGTCAGAAGGAGCTAGCTGTTTCCAGACGGGAACGAAGGGAAGCAAAACGCCCAGGATGAGCTGAAAGCCAGACTGGCCAGAGACAGAGATCGGACGAGGGCAGAAGTCAAATGGGGTAGAGATGTTGTCAAAAGCTGCAGTCTCCTGGCTGGGCTACAGGGAAGGAATTAGGGAAGCTGGAGGCAAGGAGCCAGGAGTGAGCTCCCGGGGTGTGGCCCTGTGACAGTCTGGTGATCACATTTCAGCTGCAACTTACTGTCCCCAAAAGCCTCTTTCTTCTTTCTCCTGTGGTGCCTGTCAGTCATAAAGTGCCCAGGAATTGCCCTCTGACAGTAATAAGGCGAAGTCCTTGCAGCAAGACAAGTGGAGACATTGCCAAGCCCTGTTTTCTCCTCTTAGTGGTGGGTCCCATAGTGGCAAGCAGGGCAGAGCCAGGAAGCATGCAGTCTGGTGATTAGACTTTAGATGTTCTCCAATCCCCAGGCTGCATTTCTCCCTCATGGGAAACTGACTCAGCTGCAGTACACAGTGTGGAGAATGACCTTTGTGGATGTAGCAGTTGGCTAATGGCTGGGCACCTGGCTGCACTTGCTGTTCCTCATGGAATTGGGAAGGGTTGAATAGGAGGCTCTCTTTTCTTGGTACCAAGAGACGGGTATGTCTTTGCAGGACTGCATACCACTACTCCTTTCAGCTGGTACACAGAGGCCCACCCTGGACCCTGGCTTTCTAAGCACTACCCACCTAGCCTTAACCAAGCTTTTTTTTTCCCTTTTGTAAACTTCATTTCTTGTACATCTCTGTCCAGTTAAAAAGGATATATTAAGTGCATACGTACAGATATGGGGTAAAATAAATTCAGCCCTCAAGAAAATCACAGTATAGTCAGAGGGATCCATGCGGAGACATGATCCCAACATTGTAGAATAAATGCTGTTTCTCAAACACAGAGTTCCTTCCCTCCACGAGGCCTCTGTATTTGTTGTTCCTTCTGTCTAGAATGTTCTTCCATAGATTCTTGTACAATTCATCTTCTCATTTTATACTCAGGTCATTTCCTAGAGAGACCTTCCCTGACGTTTCTATGGAAAACTAAACGCTTCCCATTTTCTGAATCAATTTGCCTTATTTATTTATGTAGGAACTAGGGTTTCACTCTGTCACCCAGGCTGGAGTGCAGTGGCATGATCTGGGCCTCCACCTCCAGGACTCAAGTGATCCTCCCGCCTTAGCCTCCTGATTGGCTCTGGCTACAGGCTTGCAGCAGCATGCCTGGCTAATTTTAAAAAGAAATGTCTGTAGAGACAGGGTTTTGCCATGTTGCCCAGGCTGGTCTCGAACTCCTGGACTCAAAGCAATCCACCTGTTGGGCCTTCCAGAGTGCTGGGATTACAGGTGTGAGCCACCATGCCTGGCCTAATTTTTAATTGCAGCACCTATAACCACCTAGCACATTAATTTTATTTTTATTTTTTTGGTTGGCTTCCTTTACTGGATTGTAAGCTATGTGAGAGAAACAGGGCCTTGTCCACTACTGAATTCTGTTTGTAGAACTGGTACAGAATAGGTACTCAATACATATTTTCCTTTTATTCATTCATCATAAATGACTGTCCAATCGAACTTTTGTGAGCCTCTCCAGAGTCATCCAAATGGAAGATGAGGCCTGTCTGCTTGAGGAAGAACTTTTTCAAGCCTACTAAATGCCAGACTTTCTAAAGTTTTTATTGCCACCTCATGTCACACCAAGCAGGTTCTAACTCCCCACTAGCAATGACTATAATGGGCCAGGCAGAGTGGCTCACACCTGTAATCCTAGCACTTTGAGAGGCTGAGGTGGGAGGACCGCCTCAGCTTAGGAGTTTGAGACTACCCTAGGCAACATGGCTAGACCCTGTCTCTACTAAAAGTACAAAAAATTAGTCAGGTGTGGAGGGTGCGCCTGTAAGCCCAGCCAATCAGGAGGCTGAGGCACGAGAATTCCTTGAACCCGGGAGGCGGAGAGTTGCAGTGAGTTGAGATGGCACCACTGCACTCCAGCCTGAGCGACAGAGCGAGGCTCCGCCTCCGAAAAAAAAAAAAAAAAAGAATGACTATAATTTACTCAGTACTAATTATATACCATACGTTATTTAATCCTCACAATCCTCTGCAAAGTCCGCATTATTTCTCTCGTTTTACAGAATATTAAACAGCCTCAGGGAGAGTGACTTGCTTAAAATCACATAGGTAGCAAGGTGCCAGGGAGGGTCCCTGGGAAAGCTGTGCCAGGCCCCAAAGCTCATATTAATCCCATACCCACGTTTCCGCCACTCTCATCCCTATATCCCCTCTCCCACGTTTCCACTACATCACCTAAAGGCCCTTTCCCACGTTTTCGCTACATTCCATCCCAGCCCTTTTCCTCTCATTGGACCGCTGGGTTCGCTCTATCCTGGCTGTCCCTCAAAGGCTAGTGTGGGGAGGAGCTTCAGATGTGTGCGAGGTGCAGGGTGGGCTGATCGGTCTCCAGCACCAGATACTCTTTCCTTCTGGTGCCCTCACCACCCGCCGGCTGCTGGATGCCCAGTGGCCTATTTCAGGGCCGCAGAGACCGCTGTCGCCGGAGGAAAAAGGATGGGGGAAGGGAGTGCAGGCTGCAGAAGCACTAGCGGGAGGCAGACGGGCAGCGGTCCCCACCCTGCGCCGCTCCTTCCCGGGTCCTGTCAGCCGCTGCGCGCAGGCGCGGGGCGCTCCTCCACCCCTCCCTTCTGCGGGCCGCCCTTTCACCCTGGCAACCGTGGCGCGACGGCGGCGCGCGCGGGCTGGGCGCGGACGGGTGGGGCCGGGCGGTGCCGGTGCGGGCTGGGTCAGTGCGTGAGTAGCGGTCTTGGGGTGTGCGACCTCGCTGCGCCTCCTTGCACGGTTCGTCGTCGCGGGTTCTGGCCCAGCGGGCTTAGCCCCTCGCCATGGACTCCCAGAAAGTAAGCGGGGGAGGGGATCCTGGATCCAGAGGGACGAGCCGCGCAGGCACAGGGTGGGCGGGGCCCCCGGCCCGGGTGGGCGGTGGGTGCGCGGGGTGGGTCCGGCCGGGTCGGGCCGGGCCGGGCCGGGCGTCCGGGCTGCTGTTGCTGCTGCGGAAGGCGAGGCCGCCCGACCGCTCTCTGGGCGGGAGCGAGGAGGCGCCCACACGGCTGCGGGGACCGCGCCCGGTAACTCGGGCTGTCCTCTGCCCTGTGCTCTGCCGGGGGTCCCTGACTCCTGAGGAGAAACAGGGAGCCATCCGCCTTTTAAAATCAGGCACTCTGCAGCGCTCTAGGCCCATTTTGCTGCCCGCAGCCTGCATGCGTGCTGGTGGGGGTGTATCCCTCCTCAGCAGATGAGGAAACCGAGGCACAGCCTTGTTTGGGGTCTCCCTGCTGACGCCCAAGCTGCGGCTTTTTCCTCGACCGAGTCTCCTCTCGGCACCGTGCTCTTTAGGTCAGGAACCGAATCTCCTTTGTACCGTCCACCCGCTCCCCTTCCCTAGACTTTTCCAAGCAGGTCTTAGTGTTCCTTGTATGGAGGGAAAAGACTTCAATTGTTAGGGCAGCCGCCCCACTCTCTGACCAGTTGGTGTTGCTGGGCACGGTTACTTATACTTTCCGAACAGTTGAGGAAAGGTTATATAATCGTAAAGGTTCGATTCAGAAGAAATGTTTGGAGAACAAAGCCAATGTCTTGAATACAGTTAGAAGTGAGAGTTATTCAGTCATAATCTCCATATGGAAATAACCACCCTGTTCTCTTTGTTAGACTATAATGTAACTGAAAGATAGTACGTGGTAGGAAAGAAAAAAGAAGTATTAATAATGTAGCAGGGAAAACAAAGACATATCTATGAGGCTGTTCTTTTCTATTATTAGGACCGGAAAGACTTGGAACAACGTTTTCTACAATTTTGTCTAGATTCACCTTCTTGAGGATCACTTCATTGAGGGCATGAGAGAATAGTGATGTGTTGAGCATTGACCATTATAGTATTTAACAAAAATGCACATGATTTCATTGTATGTGTTAGTCTTGAAACTCACCTTGTTATGCTCAATTTTTATTTCCACGACTATTCGTAAGACATGTTTAAAAAATTGCATTTTGAGTATGTATAGGTTTAAAACATTGTCTCTGTCTAAATTTATAAAACATCTCTCAGCTTGTTAGATAAAGGTTACGATATTTGAATGGGCATTAGCAGAGGTCAAGTGAAGGAGCAAAGTCCAGAGATGTGGATTCCAGGATGCTATGTATGTACTAGATCTGTGGGAAGGAGCAAGTCACATAACTGTGATTAATCTGTTTCCTCATCTATGCAGAAGTAAGAGTATTTTATAGTGTTGTAGTAAAAATCTGATAATTTATTATGAAAACACAGTATTTTAAAGTTTACAAAGTATGAGTACCAGAATTAGCTGCTCTTTGTTATTAGTACTAATATATCTTATTTGTGATATCTTTGAGAATCAACTTTTCAATATTCGAAAATACGTTGAATTTCATTGATGGTACCAAATCTTTCTAATGAAAAAAAAAAAAAACCCTTTGGTTTATAGCTGTAAAAAGAATGTCCATGGCCGGGTGTCGTGGCTCATGCCTGTCATCCTAGCACTTTGGGAAGCTGAGGGGGGCGGATCACCTGAAGTCGGGAGTTTGAGAACAGCCTGACCAACATGGAGAAACCCCATCGCTACTAAAAATACAAAATTAGCCAGGCATGGTGGCGCATGCCTGTAATCCCAGCTACTTGGGAGGCCAAGGTTGCAATGAGCTGAGATTGCGATGAGCCGAGATCACCCCATTGCACTCCAGCCTGGGCAACAAGAGCAAAACTCTGTCTCAAAAATCAACTTTGTTGTTTTCAAAACAAAAAGAATATCTGGGGCTAATGTGCATAACCAATTTAGTGCTCTGAACCTGAGCTTCCTTCTCTTATATGAATTGCCGCAGAATCACTTACAAGTCTCAGATTCTAATGATCTAAGCTGGATATTGTTCTCTTTAAATAAGACAGTAGTACACCCCAGACATAATTTTTGGAGACTATTTTTTGTTTTGGAATATACATTGAAAATAGTAGCAAGGGTAGTACTTCAGTCAGTAGAGTGTAATAAAAATAGGTACTGCAGAGTGTGAGGAAGACCTGAATATATGCCTGAATGTTTGTTAGGCATTGGGATTTGGGCTTTACATTATTAAGAGGATGGCTCTGGAGCCAGGTCTCCAGTTCTGTTTATAAGCTGTATGAGCTGGGGTAGTTTGCTCTGTGTTTCCATTTCTTCATCTGTAAAATCGAGATAACAGTTGTGCTTATCTCACAAGATTATTGTGAAGATTGTGTTCTTTTTTTTTTTTTTTTGAGACAAAGTTTCGTCCTTGTTGCCCAGGCTGGAGTACAATGGCACGATATTGGCTCACTGGAACTTTCACCTCCTGGATTCAAGAGGTTGAGTAGCTGGGATTAGAGGTGCCCATCACCACACCTGGCTAATTTTTGTGTTTTTGGTAGAGATGGGATTTTACCAGGATGACCAGGCTGGTCTCAAACTCCTGAACTCAGGTGATCCTCTTGCCTTGGCCTCCCAAAGTGTTGGAATTACAGGCGCGAGCCACGGCGCCCGAACTTATGTTCATTTTTAAAAGCCACTTAACAGTGCCTAGCATGCAAAAATACTATCTGTTAGCTATTGTTATTAATTTAATAATCCCAACCTCAAAGTAACTTTCTCTTTTTTTAATTCAGCCTAGACATTTTTACTTTTAAAGCATGTTTTCTGCTTTTGTATCTGTAAGAAACGATTCACACGGTGGTGCCAGAGAAGAGTTGTTAAATTCTAATAGAAAGAGGATTGGAAGTTCTGACTCATGCACTCTGACAATATAGGTTAAGTTAACTAGACAGTCTTACAGAGGCTTGATGGTGGCTAGTCAACAAATGGATTAGCTTGACCAGCTGCTTTTTTGTCTGTGAGAATAACTTGGACTTCAGTGTTAATGTTAGCAACAGATGCTCTGTTTGAGTAGAGGAAGAAGACATAATAACCCCGGGTATGTAAGGCATACTGTTGGATACAGAAAACCACAGTATTAACTCCTAGAAATAAACAGAGGGATTTTGTTTATATCGAGTTTCTGGGACACTTTTGTGAACAGGATGTGTTATGGATAGGTGGCTTTTGTTTGATACTCAAATCTTTTGATTATGCCTTTAAATGGTTTTAAGATAAAATCCCAAAGGTTTCTTTACCTGATGAAATATGTGCATGTTCAAAGAAAACATTGAAACAAATAAGACATTTGTACCTTTTTAGAATCTTGGAGGTTGGAATTTTATAGTTTACTTTTTGTACAAATCATTCACATGCATAGGGATCACTCTTTCTAAGAAAGGTACTTACTGTAGGAATAAGAAAGAGTGGAAAGGAAGGGAGATGAGAGCCCAGAGGAAGTAAGTCACCAAGAGTGTACATTGTCACTTGTTTGCTTTTCCCCACTTTTTTTTCCTGCGTATTCTTCCTACTTGGAAAGGGGTAGTGAGTGGCAGGTGAGGCTTGACTGGACAAAACTAGAGTGGGGAGATTGAATGGAGCAGGAGGAGTTTTCAACATGACAACCTACAAGTAGTTTATCTACACTCGGCTTCCTTATCCCAGTTTCTTGCTCCAAGCTACGTGCTATTCTTTGTGTTCACATTTTACCTTACCAATTCGGAGAACCCCGCCACATCCATAACCAATCAACTGTTACATGTTCCAAAGTTACTCCTTCTCAGTTAAAAAAAAAAATTGTTTCTTGAGGAAAGAGAAATAAAATTTGACTATTGTTCTGCATCCGATATTGTGTTGGACTGTCACAATGGTTCTTATTCTCGTAGCACTTTTAGGAAAAATGAAGCCCGGAGAAGATAAGTGTCTTGTTCAGAGTCACACAGCTAGCTAGCAAATAGTAGTCTGGATTCAAACCAAGTTTTTCTTCACAACTCAAAGTTTTTTATTACCACCCTTCTTGCCTGAATTCTTTGCATTTAAACGGTGGTATGATTAAAGTAATTAAAACTTAAACTGTAACAGGGATAAGCCCTATAAAGTAGAGTTTTCTCTCTTTTTCTTTCTTTTTTTTTTTTTTTTTAAACAGAGTCTGGCTCTCTTGCTCAGGCTAATGGCTCATAATGGCAACCTCTGCCTTCTGTGCTCAAGCGATCCTCCCAACTCAGCCTCCTGAGCAGCTGGGACTACAGGTGCATGCCACCATGCCTGGCTAATTTTTGTGTTTTTTTGTAGAGACAGTGTTTTGCCATGTTTTCCAGGCTAGTCTTGAACTCCTGGGCTCAAACAATTGGCACACCTTGGCCTCCCAAAGTGCTGAGATTACAGACATGAGCTACCACATCTGATCTAAAGTTGTTTTTTGCTAGTTAAGTGAAGTGAAAATCGTTGATAGATGATAAAGAACATGATTTAGGTAAAAACCTGGAATTTGGTCTCTCTTGTTGCCCCAAATAAAATTACTATTTATTTATTTATTTATTTTGAGACAGAGTCTTGCTTTGTCGCTTAGGCTGGAGTGCAGTGGTGTGATCTCAGCTCACTGCAACCTCTGCTTCCTGGATTCAAGCAATTCTTGTGTGTCAGCCTCCCTAGTAGCTGGGATTATAGGCGCCTACCACCACACCCAGCTAATTTTTTAAATTTTTAGTGGAAACGGGGTTTCGCCATGTTGGCCAGGCTGGTCTTGAGCTCCTGCCTGACCTCAGGTGATCCACCCACCTCTGCCTCCCAAAGTGCTGGGATTACAGTTGTGAGACACCGCACCTGGCCTAAAATCACTATTTTTATGTAGAGTGTGTGTGTGTCTTACATATATCTTTCCCCTTTTTTCAACTCTTTCGAGGGAGTGTCTTAGCTATCTAAAGTAGAACTGTGAGCAAGAAAGTAGAAATGAACACCATATTGACATACTTATGATCACTGTATATAATACAGATATCTTCATTTTTCAATTGAACTTGGCAGTTTTTAATAATTAGAAAGATAGTGAAGCAGATCTTTTTTTTTTTTAATTTTTAGTACAGTGCTTGTTTGCAATGCTTGGCTGAATGTAAGCAGGATTATTCATGCAGTAAACACATATTGAATAGATATTCCACTCTAACCGAGGGTGGACAATATTTTTAAGTTGGTTGATTTTATCTCCAGACTTTTTAAAATATCTTTTTCACCCTTTGTTGGCACTTCTTCCCAGCCACAAGGTTCTGATAGAATCTGGTTTCAGTTACTGATGCTTGTTGATTGCTAGTTAATTGCATTTTGAACTAATTCATTGAAAAAGTATTAAAATAGCCAGCTTTTGCACTTCTATTGCATTATAAATATAGATAATACAAGCTTATTGTAGGAAAATGGGAATATAAATAAAATGAAAATAAAATTAAAACCACTCAGTTTTGCCACCCAGAAATAACCTCTTCAACATTTATATCACCATCTAGTTTTTTGATATATATATAAAAACTTTTTTAAAATTATGCTATCATGCTATATGTGCTGCTTTATAGTTTGTCTTTCATATAATATGGATATTTTTTCATATTAATCATTCTACAATACTTTTAATGATTAAACAGAATTCTTTTGCATGCATGTTTTACTTCATTTTATTTAATCAGTACCCTTTTGTTGTACATTTTTGTTGATCCCAACCTTTTAATGTTATAAATATCACAGATGAGCATCCTTATAGCCAAGTCTCTGATTACACCCTTAATTATTCACTTAGAATAAATTAGAAATGGAATTACTGCCAGGCGCGGTGGCTCACGTCTGTAATCCCAGCACTTTGGGAGGCCGAGGCGGGTGGATCACGAGGTCAAGAGATCGAGACCATCCTGGTCAACATGGTGAAACCCCGTCTCTACTAAAAATACAAAAAATTAGCTGGGCACGGTGGCACGTGCCTGTAATCCCAGCTACTCAGGAGGCTGAGGCAGGAGAATTGCTTGAACCCAGGAGGCGGAGGTTGCGGTTAGCCGAGATCCCGCCATTGCACTCCAGCCTGGGTGACAAGAGCGAAACTCCGTCTCAAAAAAAAAAAAAATAGAAAAGAAATGGAATTACTGAGTCAATGTATATATACTTCAAAAATTCTATTTGGTATGTATTGTCAAGTTGCCCTTGAGAATGGTTGTTAGTTTACACTGATACTCTCATCTCCACTCCAGTGCCACCTTCCTTCATTAAATGGTGGGACCTCTGGTTTCTTTGGCCGAATATGAGCCTCCTTGACTTTACGGGGTAGAACAGCCACTTCAGAGGCCACCGAACATAGTTAAGGCTTCTTTTTTTTTTTTTTTTTTTTTTTTTTGAGACCGAGCTTCGTTCTTGTTACCCAGGCTGGAGTGCAATGGCGCGAACTCGGCTCACCGCAACCTCTGCCTCCTGGGTTCAGGCAATTCTCCTGCCTCAGCCTCCTGAGTAGCTGGGATTACAGGCACGTGCCACTGTGCCCAGCTCATTTTTTGTATTTTTAGTAGAGACGGGGTTTCACCATTTTGACCAGGATGGTCTCGATCTCTTGACCTCGTGATCCACCCGCCTCGGCCTCCCAAAGTGCTGGGATTACAGGCTTGAGCCACCGCGCCCGGCCCATGGTTAAGGCTTCTTTATCCTCTAGTGTGCTTTATTTCCCTCACATCCTAGACGAGAGATTACTTCCTCTTTTGCCGTGATATCTTAAACTGGGTTCAGGTCAGAAAGGCAGCGTTCCTCAGCCAGTTCTTTTACTAGCATTTAGATTTTTCTCAGCTGGTAAGCTAAACAATCAGAATTGATTGTAGGTTGTCTGGGTTACATCTGTATACAGGTAGTGTTCTCAACTGTTTCACTGTTAGAGAGGGTATAGCCTTCCACCATTTAGGTATTTTATGATTAGATTCCTGAATTTCTCTGTTCTCTTTTTTTCACCTTCTTGCATCACATCTGAGCATGATACTTTTGTTAAAACAACTGGTGAGATTCTGTTTAGCTAACAGCCGGATAGAGCTTTCTGGATTCAACTCTTCATCACTGTATGGTAAATCTACCTAATAGCAATAGTTTAAGCATACTATTAGAATGACCCTGTATGGCATACTCACCTAAATGTGTGTTCTGAGCTTCACGGGGCTGTGTAGTTATCTTGTTCAGCGCACTGCTACTGGACCTTTTCTGTACATAAGGCAGTTCTCCTGCCCAGCCTGCCACCACTGGACTCTATCCCTTGTATGTATTAAATACCCTGGTGGTTTTTAATACTCATTTGGTGGCTCTAGGTTTCTTTTTCAGCCTCTTGAAGGTGGTGCCATCTCCATTGGAGTCGATGGAGGGGTTCAGCATGAAGTCACCTAATTCAAAGGACAGGTCTGTGGTTTGGGATGTTGCAAGTGGCATATTACTGGTGGCAGTTGGACATTTTTCAGGAATGCTACATACTGGTTTGATCAGTCTCTTTCCTCAGGTTGCAGGAACCCTATGATTATTTCGTATAGTCCCCAACAGTTTAAGCAGTTTAGAGTACAGGCTCTGGAGGCAACCTCCTGCATTTGAAAAGCCGAGGCTCTGGGGGCAGCCTCCTGGATTTGAATTGTGATTGCCAGTTGATAGCTGTGTTACCTAAAACAAGTTTCTTAACATCTCGAATCTTTCATTTATCCAACCATACAATGTGAAGACTAATACTGCTTTTTTTTTTAAAATCAATTGTGATGATTAAAAAGATATTCCATGTTAGTAGCACAGTGCCTGGCACATAGAAAGTACTTAATGAAATACTGACTAAATTGGCTATAAGAAGTTTGACCCCTTTAACTTATAGATCCATTTGTGGTGTTTGCAGGGGTTCTTGACTTTTGTATCTTAATTTTCTGGAATACTACTATAGAATTTGACTCAGAAGTCTTCTCCTCGTCTTAGAAGATGCTACTGGGAAACCCATATGTCAACATTTCTCTAATTATGTTATGCTGATGCCCTCCGATTTGGGGTTATAACCTGTTGATCAGTTTTAGGTTTCCAGATTGTTGATCTTTTCCAGATTTCTAATCTGGAAGTAAACTCTTAGTCCTTTGGATGCCTTTAGCTGTTCGGACCTTTTCATGAACCTCTGATCGCTACCTTATCAGGTAGTACAATGTAGCCTTTAAGAGAACAGACTCAGGAATCAAACTGTCTTAATTTGAATCCTGGCTGTGTGACATACTAGCTTTGTTATTCTGGGCAAGCTGCTTAACTTCTCCATGCGTCAGCTTCCTCACTGGAAAATGAGGATAATAATAGTATCTTACCTCACAGAATTCTTGAAAGGATTAAATGAACTGATAATATGTAAAGAGCTTAAATAGTGCTTGGCACTTAAGGGTACCAAAGTGCTCCTTTGCTTGGTCTATTGATTATCCTTTTACTTGATTGATAGTGATTATAAACATAACTTTAAGCTGTGCTGCATTGAAGAGAGTAACTCATGTCTTGTATATACTAGATTACTTTGATTCATTCCATGACGATGGTTGCAGTTGTGCTTGGCTAGGGTGTATAATGTTTTTTCTTGTTGGTGTAGCAGTTGCCTTAGTCTAAACCCATAGTCAAAACATTGTAGTTTTTGTTGTTGTTGTTATGAGGGCCTGGTAATTGTGCTACATCACCAAAAGACAATTGCTGAGATTGCTGTGCACAAATGCCAATTTGTATCAGGAATGCTACATGCTAGTTCGATCAGTCCCTTTCCTCAGGTTGCAGGGACCCTATGATTATTTCGTATAGTAAATAAAATAATCTATTTTACTATGATTTAGCAGAATTGGCATTTGTCAAAGAATGTTTTCAGACCTGTATCACCTGGAACTTTTAGTTTTCACCACCTGAGTCTTATAAAATATAATTTTCTAGATAACCCTCAGATAATTTATATTGCCTTTATTCATCTTTGTTTATCTATTACTTTATCCATCAGTGTTTGGAAGGTAATGGGAGGCTTGAATCCCATGGGGCAGATGAAAGCTGTCTTTGCCCTCCTTCACCCATAAGGCTTTGATGAAAAAAAACTCTATAGTAGTATTCCAGAAAATTAAGATAACAAAAATCGAGAACCCCTACAAATATATGTAACATGGGCTCATTCTATAAGTACGTTTTTGGAATTTGTTTTATCAGTACATTGTGTATATGTTTTAGGATAGAGGTTATAGGTAGAGGAACTGATAAATGAGAAGGCTCTTAGGTAGGAAGCAAGTCAAATTAGATATATTCATAGCAGGCTATGCAGCTGGAGTGTAACAAGGGAGAGGAAGTCTGGGGAGATGAAGTAGTTGAGGTAGGCAGTGGAGAGATCATTTGAGATCTTACAGGTCATGGTAAAGATTTTCAGTTTTATACAAGGTACAATGGGAAACCATTGAAGAATATTGATCAGGAAGAGTGATGCTATCATTACCCTAGGTGAAGTTTATAGAGGACTGAGTGTTGGGGAGAAAGATTGTTATCAGAGTCTGATTAAGTAGTGTTGTTACAGTGAAGGCTGAGATATAGGTTGAGATATGATAGTAAGTTTTACTAAGACAGTAGTAATAATTTTAATGTCACAAGATACATGATGAAACCCCATTTCTATTAAAAATACAAAAATTAGCCAGGTGTGGTGATGTGCACCTGTAATCCCAGCTATTCAGAAGGCTGAGGCAGGATAATCACTTGAACCCAGGAGGTGGAGGCTGCAGTGAGCCGAGATCTTACCACTGTACTCTAGCCTAAGCAACAAAGTGAGATTCTATCTCAAAAAAAAAAAAAAAAAAAAAGCCAGGCACAATGACTCATGCCTGTAATCCCAGCACTTTGGAAGGCCAAGGCAGGTGGATCACCTGAGGTCAGGAGTTCAAGACCAGCCTAGCCAACATGGCGAAACTCTGTCTCTACTAAAACTACAAAAATTAGGTAGGTGTGGTGGTAGGCGCCTGTAATCCCAGCTACTCTGGAGGCTGAGACAAGAGAATTGCTTGGACCTAGGAGGCGGAGGTTGCAGTGAGACGAGACCGCACCACTTACTCCAGCTTGTGTGACAGTAAGATTCCATCTCAAAAAAAACAAAAACAAAACTTAAAAAAAGTTCCACCAGAAAAATTATAAAACATTGGTACCAAAAAAAAGGCAGATGTAGTTCAGAGTCAAAAAAAAAAAAATATCCTTAGTATAAAATAGCTTACCATTTATGTATTTTTTTGTTCTAAGTTTAGTTCAAGCTTTGCATTTGAGAAATTACATAGCAAAAATCTGAAGATAGCTGTAGCTTATTGCCCCATTTGGGTAAGCCCTGAGCTCCAAAGATTTTAATGAGAAGCCTACTTTTTTTTGTTTTGAGGCCCTGTCACACAGGTGGGAGTGCAGTGATACAATCATAGCTCACTGCAGTCTCAACCTCTTGGGCTCAAGCCATCCACCTGCCTCATTATTTGACTTTTTGTAGAGATGAGGTCCACTATGTTGCCCAGGCTGGTCTCAAACTCCTGGGCTCCAGCTTCCCAAAATGTTGGGATTACAGGTATGATCTCTGCTCTCAGCCAAAGCCTACCTTTTAATGCTCCTGTTATTTACTGAGTATAGTCAAAGACATCTAAATGCTCTAATTTTGAATCAGATCTTCAAGCTATAATCCTCTGATCCTTTAAGAGCGTCCCACCTGCTGCAAGTTAATAGACTCTGGTCTAATAGTGATGTTAGAGATCAGAATACAGGCTTTACCAACTGTAACGTTTTCATTCTCCTCAGAGCAGTACTGTCCAATAGAAATATAGGAGGAGCTAATAGTAGCCACATCAAAAAAGTAAAGGAAAAACAGGAGAAATTAATTTTAATATCTTATTTAATAGATTTAAAATATATTATTTCAACATGTAGTCAGTATTTTACAATTAATGAGTTTTTCTATTTTTGGTAGAGTCTTAAAAATTCAGCATGTATTTTACACTTATGCATATCTCAATTCAAATTAGCCACATTTCAAGTGCTCAAAAACCACATATGGCTAGAAGCTACCATCCTGGAAAATACAGGCTTAGAGTTCTATGTCATCCAAATAGACCATGTATTTCTAAGAGTGGATATAGAGTAGAGATCCTCCATTAATCTTATTTATTTGTAATTAAAAGTAAACCACAAAAAAAAATTCGGAACTTTTTTCTTAAAAGACCAGAATTTCTTTATGTTTATGTTATGCCAGATTCTTGATTTATAATAGCTCTATGTGGATATAAGTTAAAAATGTTAAAACCAACTTCCTTTACCAGAATTTCACTAATTTCTCAGTTTTATTTACATAAATATTAACTCTAGAAAGTGAAAGACATTTTAAAACCACCAACTTTCAAAAGAAATTGGTGCATAAGTAACGTCATTTGTGGTCCTTCTAATACCGCTAGAAAAGGAATAAATACACTCCTCTCTCCTGTGAAATTTACACTGTTCACTCATGTTATTGGTTAGAGAAGACTTTCTGGGATCACAAAAAGTGCACATGTCCATTTCAAGATTGGCAGCTAACATAAAGACTGCACCTGAGAACAGCTGACATATAGATTATACAAATTCAAAGAATCATCAGAATAATGCCCTCCATTTTCTATGATACTGTCCCATACCTCTAAAATACCACCCTTAGATTACTGTTAATCTTTTTTTTCCTCTGAGATGAAGTTTGGCTCTGTGCCCCAGGCTGGAGTGCAGTGGTATGATCTCAGCTCACTGCAACCCCTGCCTCCCAGGTTCGAGTGATTCGCCTGCCTCAGCCTCTTGAGTAGCTGGTATTACAGGCGCGTGCCACCATGCCCAGCTAATTTTTTGTATTTTTTAATACAGACCAGGCTAGTCTCGAACTCCTGACCTCGTGATCCACCTGCCTTGGCTTCCCAAAGGGCTGGGATTACAGGAGTGAGCCACCATGCCTGGTGATTACAGTTAATCTTATCTTTACCATTCCCCTTAAATTCATTCAAAATTCTAATATCACAGAATACCAGACTCTTTTCCACTGTAAGAAGTATTAATACCCATACTTCTGGAAAGAAACTCTACAATCTGTGTTAAAGCCTTCAGGGGAATGATATTCTATATGAATTGCCTAAGGCTGTAAAAATACCATAGTGGATGAGAAAGAAAGGTCTTTAAAGGCTGATATAGTATTTCTGGGAAACATGGTCTCATTCTTTGAAGAAAGAGAGCACTTCTACAACTCTTGAATTTAACAAGGAGTTCCAGTACAGCATAAGAGTCTGTAATATACACCTAGATAAAAGACCCACATTCTGAGAAAAGTTGCTTTACCCTAATGCCAAACTGCAAACACTAAAGGCCTAGATTATTTTAAGGGGATGCACTTCAATCTCTAGGTGGGGACAGCTTCAGAGCCTTGGCTATAATATACCACTGAGATGCTGTCAGAATGGACAAGCCAGTTGTATAGGGCTCTGGAACCCTAGCATTTAAGATCATCTATATTTTAAAAGCTACCGAATGCATTAGTAAACATGACTGCAGAAGAAGCAACTATTCAGATCATAAAGAATGAGAAAGTCAAAGCAACCAATGTGACCTTGTTGGCCAATACAGATAAAATGCTGCCTCTCTGTTAAGCTTTTCTAAGCTTAAAGGAAGAAGGAAACATCCCGAAAGTTCCCCAATGGCAGACTACTGAGACAAAGGCTCCGGAAGCTTTATCCACTTGCCTTTTAATCTGTAACTGCTGTGGAGAGGATGAGCAGATGAAAGATTAATCAAGAGCTAAAATTTGCATTCTAAAATAGTAAAATTTTATCAGGGAGGGAGCTAGGTCTTCAACCATTCTGGCCCTCACAAGAATGGAGACTGGCTGGAACTAACTGGAAAAGGCATAAAGATAAAAAGCACAAGGAACTTGGCGCTCAGTAGAACTAGAAAACAAGTTACAAGGAATCAGAATATTTAAGACAAAATTGCCACCAGCACCAAAATATATGAAAACTAAAGAATTAGGATTACATGCGCTGAGTTCTGAAACTTGATCCTAGCTTGTGTATGTGACATAAAGCTAAAATTTTATTTAGGGTGGTATGAGTCAAGTAAAAGGTATATATAAGGATAGTATGTGTCTAATCTAGGAGGTATACAAGAAGAGTCTGGCTGAATAGGTACCAAATCCAGCAGTTTTTAAAAAGTGTTTCTAGATATAGTAGGCAATATGCCAGAGCAGAGAAGAGAGCAGAAAATATCTAAAAGATATCATAACGAAATGGGTTTTCTACCCCAGTCTATCCCTCCAGGTCCTCCAAATTTAATCAAGAGCAAAGACAGAGAGCTAGGCCATTATTACTAATTTGTGCTCTACATGCAGTGATAAAGTTTATAGAGTTTACCTCCTTAATGGTTCTAGTGATAGCAGACCTGTTCCTAGGCAGATAGTGGCAGGGTCCCTGGTGAAACCTGACCTTCAGGCGGAAGACAGCCTGAAGCCTGAAAACTGGGCAGCCAGTTCCTGGTGGAATCCACCACCCTGAGTGAGAATTTCCTTTATGCCTTTCAGCCAATCAAATGGTGGTTCTTCCAGGCCTACCCATGGAGCAACTGGCACACACTTCCACCTGCCCATGGACCAATCAGCATACACTTCCCCATTTTGAGCCCATAAACACCCCCCCAATCCCTGCCTCCACCTCAGCCACACATCAGGACTACCCATTTGGGGACTCCTCTCTGGTGAGAGCTGTTTTGTTGCTCAATAAAACTCTTCTCTGCCTTGCTCACCATCCAGTTGTCCATGTGACCTTATTCTTCCTGGATGCAGGACAATAACTTAGGAACCCCACAAATGCAGGTGTGGAAAGGGCTGTAACACTTTGCTGGCTACCTTGCCAGGCTGCTGGCAGGAGCGAAAGGGACTGTAACATGTTCCTGGCCAGCTCGCCAAGCTGCAGGCAGTGACATGAACTGCAGGAGTGAAGAGCAGCAACACTTCCAGGGGCCCAGACCTGGGGATTCCCTGAGCCAGAGCTGTAACACTATAACCCTCCCACCTTCCTCCAGCATCAGGCAGCTGCCCCACATGACAGTAAGTGACAATGGGATTGGGCCAGCCTGGGAGCCATAGGCCCAAGTGAGGTGGCAGGACTGAACAGGCTAAAACACACCCTGCCCTTCCCACTGGGCAAGCTGTGGTTGGCAGGAATGAGAGAGCTGTAGCATCCCTGCACCCCCAGCCCCTTGGGGCTCCCCAGTTACTGGCATCTCTGAGTTTTCAGGCACCACCGTGTTCCCCTCATCCAGACACAGACACCCACAGAGGAAGCTGCTTGCAGTATGCCTGGTCCAGCTGCAGCCTCTCATGGAGCTGGCGACTGTGCCAGTGCCTGGAGCTGCCCACCTTGCCACAGCAGCCAGTGTGCTTGGCTGTGCACATAACCAGACCCCACACTCACTCACTCGCTCACACATCCCTCACTGCTCCATGCCTAGCTCACCCTTAGTAGGTGTGGGATCCAGGCCAGTAGCATGAGCTGAGCACAGCCTGCAGGGCCAAGTGGGCAGAACGAGCCCAGTGGGCATGAGTGAAACTCAGAGAGAGACACTGCCAGCCACAGAGGTTGCCAGCTGGTGAAGAAACATCCAAAGTATCCCGGGATTACAGGTGTGAGCCAGCGTGCCCAGTTGAAAATTTTTAAATTATAGCAGTTCTACTATGAGTCTCACAATTCCTGGAGATAAGGAGATTATTATTATTATCATCCCTAGGGCTGCCTAAAAACTCTCTATTGTATTCACTTACACTATTTCTTCCCATTGTCACTACTGTTGGTATTTTAATATAATAACACAATGAAGTTATACTATGAAGACCAATGACACCAAGAATTAAGTGTTTGTCCTCCTCCCAAGAACTGGTGCACCAAGACTTGGGGGAGAGGTGGACATAGCTGGAGAAGCAACATTGGAGAAGCAATGGAGGTAATACAGAAATGAAGAAAAGGAGATCAAAGGACTTAAATCTGCTAAGTACTTCCCCGAGATAGGTTCAGTATGCTTTTCTTTTTCTTTTTCTTTCTTTCTTTCTTTTTTTTTTTTGGGATAGTCTTGCTACAGTCACCCAGGCTGGAGTGCAGTGGTACAATCCCAGCTCACTGCAACCTTACATCCCAGGTTCAAGCAATTCTCTTGCCTCTGTCTCCCAAGTAGCTGGGATTACAAGCATGTGCCACCACACCTGGCTAATTTTCGTATTTTTAGTAGAGATGGGTTTTTGCCATGTTGACCAGGCTGGTCTCAAACCCCTGGCCTCAAGTGATCTGCCCACCTCAGCTTCCCAAAGTGCTGGGATTACAGGTGCCACCACATCCAGCCTTAATACATGTTTATTTATTTATTCTTTTTTTAGACAGAGCCTGGCTCTGTTGCCTAGGCTGGAGTGCAGTGGCACCATCTCAGCTCACCACAACCTCTGCCTTCTGGATTCAAGTGATTCTCCTATCTCAGCCTCCCGAGTACCTGGGATTACAGGTGTGAGCCACCATGCCCAGCTAATTTTTGTAATTTTTAGTAGAGACAGGGCTTCACCATGTTGGCCAGGCCGTTCTTGAATTCCTGACCTCATGATCCACCCACCTCAGCCTCCCAAAGTGCTGGGATTATAAGTGTGAGCCACTGTGCCCAGCTGAATACATATTTAAAAGCAACACAATGGAATAGTAAAAACAGTTCTGTACAGTACTCAGACTTTATAGTTAATAAGATTGGGCTCTTTCGGGCTAATGATCTGAATCTGCCTCCCCATCTATCCCTCACAATGGCAGGGTTATATCTATATTGTGCAGTTGAGAAAATGGAAATTCAAAGTAACACTGCTATTAAGGTAAAGATGATCTGTGTCCAAAGCCCATGCTCTTAACTGCTTTGGGATAGTGCCTCTAAATTCAATCAATTAGCCATCATATGGTATACTTATACAATAAAGTACATATTCTTTAAACATCTTATTTGCCGAGAGTTTTCAATGACAGAACTGTTGGAATTTTCATAGTAGAGAATCACAGCTTGATTCACTGGGGAGGCATATCTAATGAACTCAGAGAGAAGTTGATAATATTCTACCAGCACAAGAGTAGAAGAATCTTCTGAAAAAGATTATCTTCTATGAAAAAGAGGAGCCAGGCCCAATGAATTCAACCCAGTAACAAAATTACAATCATCATGAGATATATGAGTTCAAAAAAAAAAATGAAAAAAGGCCGGGTACACTGGCTCACACCTGTAATCCCAACACTTTGGAAGACTGAGGCTGGTGGACCACCTGAAGTTAGGAGTTCGAGACCAGCCTGGCCAACATGGTGAAAACCCATCTCTACTGAAAACACAAGAATTAGCTGGGTGTGGCAGCTCACACCTGTAATCCCAGCTGCTTGGGAGGCTGAGGTAGGAGAATCACTTGAACTTGGGAGGCAGAGGTTGCAGTGAGCCAAGATCGCACCATTGCACTCCAGCCTAGGCAACAAAAGTGAAACTTCATCTAAAAAAAAAATATATATATATATTTATATTCACTACTACAATGCTTTATGAACATTTGTATAAAATGTTGCCAGGTGTGGTGGCTCACACCTGTAATCCTAACACTTTGGGAAGCTGAGGTGAGTGCATCACCTGAGGTCAGGAGTTTGAGACCAGCCTGGCCAGCATAGTGAAAGCCCATCTCTACTAAAAATGCAAAAATTAGCTGTGCCTGGTGGCGAGCAGCTGTAATTCTAGCTACTCAGGAGGCTGAGGCAGGAGAATTGCTTGAACCTGGGAGGCAGAGGTTACACTGAGCCGAGATTGCGCCATTGCACTCCAGCCTGAGAGATGAGTAAAAAACTCTGTCTTGGGGAAAAAAAAAATCAAAAACGTAAAATGTTCTTCTCCTTCAGACTGTCCTGGGCTCCTTATGTATAATTCTTTATCAATATCTGATTATATTTTTTAGGATAACCCTTATTCCACAAAATCTTATAGGCTTTATTAAAATATTTAAGCTCATAGGTGCTTACAGAAAAAAGTCCTATCCCTCTGAGAAAATTACAAAGTATTAAATTACTTGCATTTGATTTTTTTCTGAGACTATAAATAACCTTGTTTGGTTTTTGCTGTTGCTACCAATGAAGAGTTACTGCAACTAGACTTGTGCTGTCCAATATGATAGTGTTGGTTACATGTGGCTGTATAAACTGAAATTAATTAAAGTTTGAAACATTAAATTTAGTTCCTCAGTTCTAGTCATATCTTAAGACTTCATTAACTTTCTGTGGCTAGTGGCTACTATATTGGACGGTACATTTATAGGACATTTCCATCATAGTGGAAAATTTTATTGGATAACAACGAACCAGAGAAAAAATTAACCAAATGTTTTATTTAAATAGGAAGCATTATCAAAGTCTGAGCTATTTGCTAATAAAATTGCTTTATTTATTATAGTTCTATAGCATCTGTAAATGTTGCAATGAATGTCATTCTAAATGCACATTTATTACCTAGTTTCATATCTCTAAAATGTTTATTTTTGTAAATAAATAAAATATTGGTGAATTTGTGTCTCCTTGCTTTTATTCTTTGGATCCTGATGTTGTATTCCATTTCCACTTGTTTTTACAACATTTAAATATTTTGCTCCATTCCATTGCCATGGCCTATGACCTAAAATAATTCTGTTGATATTACGTTATACTGATCATTTTCAGTCTGAAAAATATCATGGTGATTAAGTTGTATATTAGGAATAAGAGAGTTCAGTACAGTAGAAATATATACCTCATCTTTTGTAATTATAAGCCTTTGGAAATTTTGAACAATGAGAAATTTTACATTGCTCCTTTTTCTTATACAATATGCTCTCATATAAAGTTTGTTTAGAGAATGCTTGTTAATGAGTTTTATAACTTTCTTTCATTGAAATGTAGTATTTTAATGTTTTTCTTAATTCTAGGAAGCTCTACAAAGGATCATTTCAACTCTGGCAAATAAAAATGATGAAATTCAGAACTTCATTGATACACTAAATCATACACTAAAAGGAGTTCAGGTATGATTTTTTTTAATGGAAAATTTTGTGTAAATATGTCACGATGAATGAGTCATATGACGTACAAATATACTCTATGAACTTTGGGTTATAAACTAATGGAGGTAAGAGCACCGTTTTAAAATAGCAGACAAAGTAAAAATGTTTTCCTTGCAATTCCTGTTTTCTTCATGGAAAAGTCAAAATAGGGAAAAGGAAAACTCTGGAATAATAGTTGTTGGGGAATACCAGAGTGCTCACTTCAGTCCTTTTCCATTTGACGTTTTTTTCTAATTTCAATTAAGAGCAAATTGTACTTTTTGAAAAATGCTGGCAAGTAAAACATTTCTTTTACAGTAAACACTGGAAGAAAAATGTTGGCCATCTATGGTGGTTCACGCCTGTAATCTCAGCATTTTGGCAGGCTGAGGCAGGTCGATGGGTTGAGCCCAGGAGTTTGAAACCAGTCCGGGCAACATGGCGAGACCCCCATCTCTACCAAAAAAAAAAAAGAGAGATACAAAATTTAGCTGGTTGTGGTAGCATATGCATGTAGTCCAAGCTACCCAGGAGGTTGAGGTAGGAGGATCATTTGAGCCCAGGAGGCCGAGGCTGCAGTGAGCAGTGATCATGCCACTACATTCTAGCCAACCTGGGTGATAGAATGAGACTGTGTCTCAAAAAAAAAAAAAAGAAAAGAAAATGTTAATGGTAAGAGATCTACTTATAGAAGTAGATGAAAGTAACTTAAAAATAAAAGGTAAAGTGCCCACTGAGGAGGGAGAGGAATACTTAAGAAAATAGTTCCAAGTTTGGGCAGATAATCTAAATTGAAAGTAATGACATATTGATTGCGGAAGAGAGCTCAAGATAATCTGGTTGCTAGAAATGTACAGCCTCCCAAGACTGAAGGTCTGGGTGAAGTTGGGAACCTTAAAACAACCTTTCATGTTGTCCTGTGGAAAACAGTAAAGTGAAGAGAGTAGGGGCTAGTTTATAAAAGGTAACTTAACTGATAGTATAGCTGAAATAGTACTGTCAGCATTAGCAGGCAGTTTGTTGCATTTATCTCTTTTTAAAGGTTAAGTCAAATATTAGAATTATGTTATTTTTGTATTAGGCCAACATAGTTTATAATATAAATTTATTCTCTCTTTTGAGTATACCTTTTAGTTTTTAAATGTTTGATAGCTCTTCAGTAAAATTGTTTTGTTTTTTAAACAGGAAAATTCATCTAACATACTCTCAGAGTTAGATGAAGAGTTTGATAGTTTATACTCTATACTAGATGAAGTGAAAGAAAGTATGATTAACAGTATCAAGCAGGAACAAGCTCGTAAATCCCAAGAGTTACAGGTGAGATCATACAATTATTCAAATATGAATAATAACTTTAGTCTATTTAATGCTCGATTTATGATAAGCAAAAATTAGTGAATTTCTGAGTTTGACTATACCTTTACCTTGTAGAAGAATGGCTTTTTGTTTTGGCCATAAGTATTCTAAAATTGTGGTTAAAAAACATTTATTCTTTTAACCTTTTTTTTTTTTTTTAGACAGAGTCTCCCTCTGTCACCCAGGCTGGAGTGATCTTGGCTCACTGCAACCTCCGCCTCCCGGGTTCAAGCAATTCTCCTGCCTCAGCCTCCCGAGTAGCTGGGATTATAGGTGCCCACCACCACACCCGGCTAATTTTTGTATTTTCAATAGAGATGGGGTTTCACCATGTTAACCAAGCTGGTCTTAAACCCCTGACCTCAGGTGATCCACCTGTCTTGGTCTCCCAAAGTGCTGGAATTATAGGCATGAGCCACCATGCCTGGCCAATTCTCTTAACCATTTTAAAGTGTACAGTGTACAGTTTGATAGTATTAAATATATTAACATTGTTTATAACAGATCTTCAGAATTTTTTCATCTTGTGCAAGTGAAACTTTATGTTCCTTGATGAACAATTCATTTCTCCTTCCTACGAGCCCCTGGCAATCATCATATTATTTTCTGTTTCCATGATTTTGACCATCTATATGTCTTACATAAGTGTAATCATATAGCATTTGTCCTTTTGTGACTTATTTCCACTCAGCATAATGTCCTCAAGATTTATTCATGTAGCATGTGCTAGGATTTCTTTCTTTTTTGTGGTTTAATAATCTTCCACTTATGTATATACCAGATTTTCTTCATTCATTTGTATGTCTGTGGACATTTGGGCAGCTTACACCTTTTAGCTCTTGTGAAGAATGCTGCAATGAACATGGGAGTTTAAATATCTCTTTAAGATCCTGTTTTCAATTCTTTTGAATATGTATACTTAGAAGTAGGATTGCTGAATCATGTGGTTTTAGTTTTTTAGTTTTTAGTTTTCTGAGGACCCTCTAAACAGTGTTTTCCATAGTGGTTTCACTATTTTACATTTCTACCAAGCCCAAGGCTTCCAATTTCTCCATATCCTCACCAATGCTTTTTATTGTCTGTTTTTGTGGATAATGGCCATCATAATGGGTATGACATGATATTTCATTATGGTTTTGATTTGCACTTCTCTAGTGATTAGTGATGTTGAGCACCCATCTTTTCATGTATTTGTTGGCCATTAATGTACTTTCTTTTTTTTGAGACGGAGTCTTACTCTGTCACCCAGGCTGGAGTGCAATGGTGCCTCCAGGTTCAAGCCATTCTCCTGCCTCAGCCTCCTGGGTAGCTGGGATTATAGGTGTGTGCCACCATGCCTGACTAATTTTTTGTATTTTTAATAGAGACAGGATTTCACTGTGTTAGCCAGGTTGGTCTCACTCTTTTGACCTTGTGATCTGCCTGTCTTGGCCTCCCAAACTGCTGGGATTACAGGCATGAGCCACCATGCCCAGCCAAGTGATTAATGTATTTTCTTTAGAGAAACATCTATTCAGGTTCTTTGGCCATCTTTTAATTGGGTTACTTCTGGGGTTTTTGGTGGTGATTCAATTGCGGCAGCTTTCTATTCATTCTGTATATATTAACTCCTTATCAGGTATCTGATTCGAAGTTTGTTGAGATACTAAAAGAACAAGTCCCTAAGAGTCTTACCATTTTGAAGCAGAGTCAGGGCTGAAGGAGGAGAGCTCTAATAACATTCATGTTATGGCATGTGTGTTTTGATCTTGTAGGAGAGTTTTCCTTTTTAATTTAAGGTGCTTAAATTTTCAGAATTAGATAATCTTCACCCATTGTGGATTTTGGGCTTAAAATATGTCTTCAGACTTCTAGAACAAATGATTTTTTTTTCATATAAGAACTTATTTTTTGACAGCCTTATACAGAGCTGCATATATGTGTACGCAAGTAAAATATACTGTGCTCTTCTTAGACTGGGCTGAATTTATTGCTCTTGTAAACTGATGAATTTATATTTTTACTTTTGACTAAATTCTCAACAGTACATCATTGGGTCATATAAATTTATCTAAACATTTTTTTGTCATGAAGCCTCAGGTAGACTCTGTCCACTTTGGGTTTTGTGAATCTTAATTACAATAATGAACACAGTGATTTTTTTTTTTTCAGCTGATCTGATCTGATTCATGGAAATCTGTTAAAATTGTATTTGGTCTCTTTTTAAATGGGACGACTTTACTCTGATTTTTTGATAAAGTATTCTAACAAATTCATCATTAGCTTTTGATTATCAGTGGGGAATTTAAAATGTTGCAGAAAATGGAAGAAACAACTTAAATTCTGTTTGGAAGTGGTGATAGCAAAGATGTTAGCACCATCTTCTCTTACTTTATCATCATTTCAACTCTATGTTTTTCCCAGTTATTCCATTCAGCTTTTATCTTTTATCTTATATTTTATTATCCTGTGAAGTTCTTAATATTTATGTCTTCTCAATATCACAGAAATGTTGGTAATTTTTTTTACAGGGATAGGGATCTAGGGGAGATCAAGGTATACTAAAGGGACAGTAGTTGGTTATACAGTAGGACTGAGTTATTGAAACATAAACTTGGTGAACAAAACTGTTCATTCTTGAACTTGTTATTGTGTTATGATTCAAAGGAAAAGCTATGATGGTATCAACCTAATGGAAATTGAACCATAAAGTTTTCTTGGGATAGCTTAAAAAACAAATATGAAAAAGAGTCAGACTTGGCTACTGAGGCCATTTCCATCTTTAGTTGGAGGTTGTAGAGAATCTGTTCTTTTTTTTAGGTTTACAAAGTTATTCATAATATCTCTGAATAACTGGTAAGTTAATGCTCTTAAATTGCATTCCTCTGTAACCTGCCCCTGTTTTTGTTTTTCCTCTTGACCTCAAAGCAAGTCCATAGCATTTCTTAGAATAAAATATTTTAAGGCCCGGCGCAGTGGCTCATGCCTGTAATCCCAGCACTTTGGGAGGCCAAGGCAGGTGGATCACGAGGTCAAGAGATTGAGACCATCCTGGTCAACATGGTGAAACCCCGTCTCTACTAAAAAAATATATAAAAAATTAACTGGGCATGGTGGCGCGTGCCTATAATCCCAGCTACTCAGGAGGCTGAGGCAGGAGAATTGCCTGAACCCAGGAGGCGGAGTTTGCGGTGAGCCGAGATCGCGCCATTGCACTCCATCCTGGGTAACAAGAGCGAAACTCCATCTCAAAAAAAAAAAAAAAGAATAAAATATTTTATCCAAAATTTTGACCTCAGTCTGGACTTTTAATAACTGCTTGAGGTATATTTCCTGTTCTCATTTTTTTGACTTTAATACTACATTGACTTTGTCTGCCCATTGATCCTGCCATTTTGTTCTCAATGATTTTGCTTAAACCTTTTTAATAAAGCTAATCTCCAAATGGGATATTCCAAATGGTTGCTGGTTAATTCTTGCTTGGGACTCATGAGATTTACTGCCCCATAAGAGGGGCAGTATTTTTACAAAATTGTGATTAAGTTTTTAAACTAACACATGAAACCCTATTTTAACCCAAAACGTGACTGAACTATTCTACTTTTCCAAAGTCAAATAGTAGAACACATCAGAAACCAGTAAAATCAGCCATGATTTTATCTTTAGTCCTAATCCTGAGGGAAAAATAAGTAGATTTTAATCTCAGATTTGATTAATAAATATTCTGAAGAAATATCTTTGGTACATTTAAAAGCTTAGAAATAGGATCTATTTGTTTGTTTGAAGGTAAACTAACAATCTTTTCAAGTTATACGTAGAGACAACTGAATAAGAAAGGTTGTATTAGGTAGAATTAATATGTGAGCAATAAAGACAGAGCACATCACTATAACAACTGCCATCTTTTGAATTTCTTTGGAATTTTCTTTTGAATTCTAGGAACTTGCATTAGTAGTTCCTATGCTATCCAGTCTTAGAAACTATAAATTAGCATTTATAGTAGTATGCATTACTTGTGTAGTTTGATGAATGAAGTATTAAGATTATGCTCAACTGAATGTACCTGTAACTTCATTTACAAATTGCAGCTTAAATAGTTAACTACCACCAAGAATTTTAGTGTTCGTTGCAGAGGATATTGTCTGTAGATAGATTGTTTTGATATTTTGATTTAAATTGAAGATATTTTCCTGACTATCCTAATTGAGAAGAGTGCTTAATTTGACTTTAGTTATTTATAATTACTTTATTTTCTTTTTTGTCTTAAATGGTGAGTATATCTTTACCTGTATGCAGTTAAGCTGTTTTTGATAAATCATGGAAAGAGGTACAAAGTATTAAGATAATTAAAATTTGTTATTTATATATATATATATAAAACAAATATAACAAGTTTTATATGTATAAAACTTGTCTTGATTATCTTGCTACAATAGCTCACTGAACTATTTTTGCTGTATTATTGCTATTAAAATTATTTGTAAGTTCATTATAACAATATATATTTAAGATTCTGATGGCAATAGGAAATTTCATTTTAATGATTTAGTGTTTTTTTTTTCCCTCCCTAGAGTCAGATTAGTCAATGTAATAATGCCCTGGAGAACTCTGAAGAGCTACTAGAATTTGCAACAAGGTCGTTAGATATAAAGGAACCTGAAGAATTTTCAAAGGTATGCAAAAATTGCATTAACACACTTAACAAGGAAAGTTGTATTTTTAAAAAGGCGTTTTTGTTTGTCTTTAGTTTTGGATTTCTTTACTCATTTCTGATACTAATAAAGGCTTGGGGTTTCTTGATGAGTAAAATGCTAGCTGTTTATTTATTCCAAAGCAAACACTTAAAAGTATGTCTTTGGGGTCATCAACAAAAATGTTTAAAAAGTGTTTTTGTGTTCCTTCTATGAACTGATTGGGAAAGCATCCTTAACTTTATGCATATGAGCACTGTAACTGTGTAACTTCTTATTGCAGATAAATGCCCCTACTACTTAATTTAAGTAAGTGAGTGTTTTATTAAAACATGAAATGTATATCCTTACTTAAGGGATATGCTTAGTATAAAAATGTAGAGTAGAGCAAGAAGCCTACTAATGTTTTAACTTAGATCCTGGTGTTTAAGTGATTGTAAATTCTAAATTCTAATGCTTCTTTTAAGTAGGGTCATTTTAAATGATTACCATTTTGTCAAATCAAATTTCAGAAATGTAGAATATATTTTAAAATGATGTCCAAAAAGTGGGAAATTAAGCTATATAATTAGCAAAATATTACTGCGTAGTTATCAAGATAAGATTTGACTTTGATGTTATTTACTTCACCTTTGTGGAGTGTGTAGTGAGCTGCATTGGTGTTAGAAAGGTAGCTTTATAATTGATTTATGCCTAGTGATTGTTTTCATTTTATGATTTTCTGTAAACTTGAAGATAGAAAAAACTTTCTTGAGAAGGTAACATTTACCACCTTACATCTTTGAATATTAAAATTGAACTTTAACATTGATTTCTTCTTCTAAACAAATGAATTAAAACAAAAGTTCTTTTGCTGTAAGCCAGTACATGAATTAATTCTTTACATTTGGAGGTGAGTTGTAATGAAACTTACTTATGCACATAGTTGGACTTATTATATAAAGGGATTATGAGAGAAATGTACCATCCTTAAAAGTACTTTAAAAGTATGATATGTTGGCCAGGTGAGGTGTGGTGGCTCATGCCTGTAATCCCAGCACTATGGGAAACCAAGGTGGGTGGATTGCTTCAGCAGAGAAGTTTGAGACCAGCCTGGGCAACATGGCGAGACCCTGTCTGTACAAAATATACAAAAAAATTAGCTGGCCATAGTGGTATGCACCTGTATTCCCAGCTACTTGAAGGCTGAGCTGGGAGGATTGCCTGAGCCTGGGAAGTCTGTTTCCTATTTGTCAACAAATTCTCCTTTTAGTGGAGTAGGGCAGTTGTTAATGACAGGCATAGTCATAACAGCAAGAATTACCAACTGACAGCCTGAGAGTGAGGAAGAAGACAAGAAAACTATAAAATATGGACACTAATACTCAAAAATGCCTTGAATCCAGTTGATTTAAGGAGGGACTGATACTTGGAAAAACTGTGATAAAAGTTTGTTTCTCCCACATTTCTCTTTTTATTGACATTTTCAGAGTTCTTCTCTCCTCTTTCTCCCAAATGCTACCCTTTTCTCTTTCACTGTCCTTTGTTCTTTCCAGCTTTGTTTCTGTTATAATTTGTCCTAACAGATTATATATTAGAAAGGTTCTGATAAAGTACGTCACATTGTGGTTTAATATGCTACTTTGCTTATTCTTACTATTTTGGTCTTGTCTTGCAGCAGCTTATAGTACTATTTAGTAGCTTACACCATTTGGAGATGTGGTGAAATGAATTACAACCATGGGTCCCTTAACGATGAGGATGTGTTCTAATTAGGCAGTTTCATCGCTGTGGGAATACTAGAGTGTAATGGCACAAATCTAGATAGTATAGCCTACTGCCTACCTTGGCTGTATGGTATAGTCTGTTGCTTCTGTGCTACAAACCTATGTAGCATGTCACTGTACTGAATACTGTAGGCAATTGCAATATAGTGGCAAGTATTTATGTATCTCAACATACAAAGGGTATAGTAAAAATACAGTATTATAATTTTATGGGACCACCATTGTATATGCAGTCCATTATTGACTGAAACATAGTTATGTGGCAATTACTGTATCTTTCAATGTTTCCTAGCCAGAAATCTGGGTTTATCATTCTGGAAAAATGCTTAACTGAGAGCTGCTTGTAATTATTTTCTTCATATATTCAAATACTATCCAGATAATGATTTGATTCCATGTCAAAAACTAAGTTAACTTTCCTAGCCAGCTATGGACTGCAGGCCTGCCACAGACAGCTAGTTGCTGACTGAATAGGTAGAGATAACTTTGGAGATTGTCAGTCTAGCAGTATATTGTTAGATGTCTGGAAAAAGAAGTTCCTTTAAAGTATACTGTTTGTGAATATCCCATATTAAAGTGCTTAAATGAGATTAATATGAATGGCTTATGGGGACAAAAAGAATAGCATAGGCTAAAATCGAGGTAGTGTGTCTTCATACTTCATTATCTTCAAAAAGTATTTTAAGTTCTAATGTTTAAATTATCACATTGCAGTATCTCATATGAGAATTGAATGTGAAGCTATGCTGTATACCAGCCTTTTACTTTCTGAAAGTAAACAAATAAAAATAGCACAAATGCAAAAAGATTTTAGAACATACCTTCACTAATTTTTTTGACTGCTAGAAGTTTGGTTGTTAGTAAATTGATGCAGAAGGATCACCAGCAAATTGGATCCAGATCAATCATAGCTTTATTCCTGGACTTACAGATTGGCGACATCCCACCAAATGTGGGTTCTCTGCTAATAGCTGGCCTGTAGAACACTGCTTGGGTCCTTTACCAGAATTAATATTTCTATTCCCACCCTGACTTTAGACCTTGAATGCTCTCTATATAAAGAGCTGGGTCAGTGGGACAATTTCCAAGTCAGTATAACTAACTTGCCATCACAATCTTGCCACACATACTCCAGTTGTCAGACTAGAAGAGAGAAAATGGTTTCCTACCCATGAGGTCCCTAAAATAGAGGAGTGAAAAGTACAGTTAAGTGAAAGGGGAACAGTGTCTTCTGCATTTGATCACAGATGAAGAGGGAGAATGGGTTTAGCGTCTTTCCCACATCTCACTCACAATGGATGATTCGCCTGTAGAATATTGTCCAATGAGTGTTAGGCTCTGACCACTGGCAGGAGTAAGAGGGGGAGTAGGTAGAAGCTATCTCAGTACTTTCAAATGAGCAGAAATACTGCCAGAAACTCCCTCTGTAGGCTGAAGTGTAGAATATTAGGAGACAGGAGAGGACCTTCAACAAAAGCATGAATGTTTCAGTTTTGAGGGCAATATAAAAAAAACAGATCTAAATATTTGTTAAGCATAGATCAAACTGTAATTTTCACCTTAATTTCATTTCTGGGTGTTTATGTCTTACAGAAATACAATCTCCTGTTGTACAAATGTGCCTAATCATAAAACAGTTGCCTGCAGTGCTGTATTTCAAAGTGTATTTTAAGTTATTTACTGTGGCTTTTGTGATAGATTCTTTCAAATGATCATGCTTTTTGAAAAATAGTTCCTTTTATAAACAGATAAATATATGTCTACCAAATGCAAAACTTCCAATGTATGAAATCAGCTGGTGTGCAGTCTGGTTTTTTTTTTCCAAAGACGTATATTTTTTGCCTAAAAAAAAAAATAATGTTTTGAGGCCATCTCTTTTTCCCTCTCCCTTTCTATAAAAAGAGAAATAATGATATTAAAGAAGAAAGATAGAAACAATAAGATACTTTATCTTCAAAGTGCTTGATAAATTCACAGAAGAAAATAGATTCTGTATTCACCCATTACAGATTAAGAACAAGAGAGATTGAGAAAAGATCTATTTAACTCATTTCTCTATGATTGGGAAAATATCTGGTTTAACTTCTTTAAATTTAATTGGCAGTTATGAAGATTGGTTTGTGATTACTTCTACATTATACTTGTATTACAGTTTCTCTGCATTCATATCAGAGATGGTGCCTGCCTTTCTCCATCTCCCTCTCTCTCTCTCTTCCCTCATTCCCTCTCTCTAAGTTAATTGTTTTTAAACTAAATCTTAGAATTCCATTTCTTTAATCAGTCATAGAAATGTGTCACCAGAGACCAAACTTCCTTAAATAGAATTGTAATGCTGAATTTTGTCAAACATCTGTTTAATTAGTACCAACCACTGCTTTGTTGCCAAGACATTTATTTGAGCCTACATAATTCCATGTAGTGAGTTATGAAGAACCTGCAATGAATGTTCAGATTTATTTTTAGGTTATGGTACTGTGTATTATTGAAAAGCTTCCATGAAGCTTAGTCATATTGCTTTACTCAACATCACTCTTTAGATCTTCTGTTGAAATCCTTTTTGCCAAGTTTGTAATTGAAAAAATTCCCCATTCCTGAAGTAGAAACTTAGAGGAATCAAGCTGTATAGTATTGTGTATCTTTTGGATACCTTTCTGTTTTGAGAAAAAAAATTCTAGAAAAAAATTATTTTCCAATTTAAGAGATTTATTGAAATTGGGATCTTTCAGAGAAATATCTTCAGAATTTGAAACTCTGCCTTCTAATCATTGCTTAGAATAACTTCTTAAACCTCTCTTGCATTCATGCAATATATATGTAGTAAAATTTGAACCTAAGTGAAAGTGAAGCCATGAGAGTTTTCAGTTTTACCAGCTGGGTGTATTCTATATAAATGCATGGACAACAGTTTTTCCTAGATTATCTGGCTTTTCATTTATTCTTTTCCTGGTTTTTCACAAACAGCATGGTACGTGAAGTGATACCATGGAAGCTTTGCATGCACGCATATGTGCACACACACACTAAAAAAAATTTCACCTTATTAAATTCAGTAACACTTGACACAAAATTGAATCATCGTGGTCAATTTAAAAAACAGTGATAGTCTTTATATCATTGGGTTATGTGAGGGTGATTGATAATATTCCTCTAACCAAGTTCAAAACCAATTAGGAAATAAGATAAAACAAAACTGGTAAGAGGCCAAATTATGATAAAAGGATATTGGAAAATATGGCTGTTATTGGGCAAGTTTCCTATAATAAATTCCTAGAATTAGACAAATTCACCCAGCTATAATCAGCAGGGGCTACCTCAGGTGATGGGCAGGGGAAGCATCTTTCAGTAAAAGTTATGGCACAGAGGGAAAGAACAGAATATATGTTCGCTGTGGGCAAGCAAGCTGCCAGAAAAAGCAGAAGGTCCTGAGCTACTAATTTCTAGTTTATCCTTTGAAACCCATTATCAGATAAGTCATACCATTTTCCTAGAAGAAATAAGGGAATGGAGAGGCAAACAGTAATCCTAGTAGTACTTGTTTCATATCAGGTACAGACAGGAGTCCTCTATTCCCCTCCCCTAACACTTACATTAAAATCTTTATTTTGTAATTCTAGCTTTAATGACAGTAATTTAAAAAATCAAGAATTTTCCTATCTCTGGTACTAAAGTAGTTTCATGACTTAAGATACATACAGATGCCACAGAATTTTGCTTGTTTTCTATAGAATGTGGGCCTTGGAAATGATTTTCAGATACATTAAGAAACAAAATTCCTTAGTAAAGAAATAGAATGATTAGTATACAAGGTCTCAACTGATTAATAGTAGTGCTGAAACTGTATAATATGCTGATCTCTTAAATCTCAGTTCTGTGTTTTTCAGTAGAAAGGGTCCTCAGACCAGAATATTTTAGGGCAGATATAAAAATGACCAATAACGAATAGGAACAGTGTTAGAACTGAAGAAGAGAGGCCACAGAAGCATTGCTACATATATCTAATAAACATTCAAATAAATTTAATAATTATTAAGTCTTACTCTGTCCTAAGCATTTTGCCTAGGCACTGGGAATGCAGTGTTGATCAAAACAGCCTGGTCTATGTCTGATATATTGTTGACTATACTGGTTACTGTGGGGAGAAAAGCTTGTGTTGGATATATTATATGTAAATGTAAAAGGGACAAAAAAAATGCTTCTTTTTTATTATTTTGTATGACCATGCAACACCAAGTAAATAGCTGAGTTCCCTTTCTAAACTTTTGCTTGCATTAAAAAAAGATGAAAGACAGACCTTATGTATAGGTTTAAGTTGGTAGCATCTATTAAATCATCATGGAGAAAGACCCCATTGCTAGAAGTATTTCTCTGGTCTCTTTGTGTCTGGATTTCTGCCATTAAAAGTTTCTTTGGAGTAAAGGTTTATAGAATTGCAGCCTAATTGTATTTGATAGCAGGCAAGCTCTCAGAATTCTTTGCCCTATAGAGGCATATAGAGAAAACTTGCAACAACCATTATGAAGTAGTGAAAGAGATCTCTGAAGAAAAATTAGAGGGTAAATTTGACATGTACAAGAAAACCATGAAGGAAGTTGTCCCATGAAGGAGGTTGGTTGCTCTAGTTGACAAGTTATCAGACTGAATGAAAGTGGAGGTGTGTTTTGATAATCTTAAGGTAAGAAAAAAACATTTACAGTCACTGGGAATTTGAAGTGTTAAATTTTCCTCCAAAAAGGTGATCTATGTGGGATCTGGATTTTCTGCTGTAGTTGTAACATCACATGATGAAAGCTTATGTGAACTATACACATACATTTCCTATAGTTTATGTTTTGGTGAATATGAACTAATCTATTGCAGGGTTTATATCCTAACTTTTCTTGCATGTCACTGCCATTGAAACTTGCATGAAAAGCACTAACTGCCTTCTTTCTCTTCTCCCTGATTGGCTCCAAGGCTGCCAGACAGATCAAGGATAGGTATGGTATAAAACACATTTTTACTTAAGTATCAATACTGAAGTCAGAAATGAAATTCAGAAATAATTTTTTTATTAGAATTGTGTTAGTTAAGATAAAAATACCCAATGACCAAGTACAAAATAAAATATCCTCTGTATATTTTCTTGGAATAACCATTGTATCAATAAGATTTTTTAAAAGCATAGTTGTGGATAATTATGTGCTTCAGAAGAATTTCATTTCTGGTGTAATAATGTAGTTAGTTTTAGTTTTAGAACAGTTCTTAATTAGCTGTACTAATGGAGAGGGGACTATTTTGAATAACTCAAAAATATATATTCCTGGAATGTGTTTTTTGTTGTTAATTTAAATATAAGTGGGTCTTATTTTCTGTGAACTCACTGATTTTATTTTAAGTAGTCCTCAAGAGCTAAAGCTCTCCTACTTCATTGCCCTACTGTTTAACACCTTTGTATTCTCATTCCATCCTGTTCCTGGTGCCATCTCTTTCTATTTCTAATGCCACCACTATCTAGTTAATAATCTATGGGAAGAGAAAATTAAAGAAAATTATTAAAGGTTTTGGCTTAAAAGGTCTTTCTCATTGGTAGAGCCAAGCTTGAGAAAAGGTATTTAGTACTTGTTGTAACAAACATAGAGTCCTAAAGGAGTTGCTGGCAACATTTGGATTTCATTAACACAGAAGGAACAGTTTGGATCTGCCTGTCTAGTCACTGAGCATTGCCTGTATTGAGATTGTAACAAGACTTTTTCTTCTGAGGATCATGAGATTCTCTGAAAGGCACAGCTCTATAAAGTACCATTCCAAATCCTAGGTTAAATTATTCTTCATCAGATAATTCATAAAAATTTTCATGGATTATATGAAAAACAGTGCCTCTATTGTTAATCTTGGCTGAAAATTTTAATTCTGGGTTTCTCTCTTTTTTTTTTTTTAAGGCAGAGTCTTGCTCTGGTATCCAGGCTGGAGTGCAGTGGCACTCCAACCTGAAGCTTCTGCCTCCTGGGCTCTGCCTCAGCCTCCTGTGTGGGTGGTACTATAGGCATGTGCCACCATACCCAGCTAATTTTTGTATTTTTTGTAAAGACAGGGCCTTGGTATGTTGTCCAGACTGGTCTGAAACACCTAAGCTCAAGCCATCCACCCAGCTTGGCCTCCCAAAGTACTGGGATTACAGGCATAAGCCATTGTTCCCAGTCCTATATTAATTTTTATATATGTTTTATATATTTTACATCAGGCAGTAGCTAAAGACGTGGATCACTCCTTTAAATCCTGGATCTAGAAAGATGATTGTGAAAGTTTGAAGGTGAAAAATATTAGCTGTGTGAAGGAATGGATGGTCAGTTTTGTGGATAAGGTAGATTTGGGTTGTGTCAGGAATTTGCTATGAGTCATCCATCTTCCTCCCTGGCTATATTATACTTCCTGTTTAGCTACCTATAATACTACATCTTGCTCTAGTTCGTAATTTTCTGAATTAGAAGTTACTTCCTAATCACGACCTTACAAAATCTCTCCTTTTTTCAAGATTCTATATGGCTCTTTGCGTCACAGAATCTTGTCTGTATCCTTGAACTCTTTCTCTTTGCCCAGATTTGTTTGTCAGAATTTAATTTTATAACCAATTTCAAGGCTGTATTCTTTACTGAAGCTTGTGTTTTTTTGCCTCCTCTAAGCCAGCCTCTTGGCTTGATTTTATTGATATCTAGGTGATCTCAGGAATTAGGGTTCAGGCAAACTCCTTTGTTTTTTGGATTTTTTGGCTTGTTCAAAGCTTATAGCATTTTTGTGGCCCCCTGCAAAGTTTTTATTTCCTGCCCAAGGAACATTTCTGAGTCTCAACTTAGTTTTTTTTTTAACCCCCTGTCACCCAGGCTGGAGTGCAGTGGTGCAATATTGGCTCACTGCAACCTCCGCCAGTTCTCCTGCCTCAGCCTCAAGTAGCTGGGATTACAGGCACCTGCCACCACACCCAGCTAAGTGAGTGAGTGAGAGTGTGTGTGTGTGTGTGTGTGTGTGTGTGTGTGTGTGTGTGTGTCTAGAGACAGAGTTTTACCATGTTGGCCAGGCTGGTCTCAAACCCCTGACCTCAAGTGATCCACCCACCTTGGCCTCCCAAAGTGCTGGGATTACAGGTGTGAGCCGCTGCACCCAGCCCTTCAACTTAATTTTTTAAATTTGATGTTTAGCTTTATAATGTTCAGGTTTCTCTGGTGTAGTTTTTGGTATTCCTCAACAGTGAACTTTTAGAATTCCATTATTGCCATTTAAAATATAGAAATAATTTAAACATGCAGTCATAATAAAATAGTTACTTTAGCTATTTACACCAAGCAAAGAAAGGATTTTTTTTTTTTGAGACAGAGTCTTGCTTAATCACCCAGTCTGGAGTGCAGTGGCATGATCACAGCTTACTGCAGCCTGGACCTCCTTGGCTTAAGGGCTCCTCCCACCTCTGCCACCCAAGCAGCTGGGACTGCAGGCACGTGCCACCATACCCAGTTAATTTATTTGTATCTTTTGTAGAGATGGGGTTTCGTCATGTTGTCCAGGCTGGTCTCAAACTCCTGGGCTCAAGCCGTCCTCCTGCCTCAGCCTTCTGAAGTGCTGGGGTTATAGATGTTAGCCACCTTGCCTGGCCTAGGATTATCTTTTTATAAGGACAGAGGTGATTTTAAGGGAGAATGTGTAACATATCTGAGCAAGGAATTAAATATAAAAAATGAAAATATCTGAAAACTCATAATTTATCATTTGCTATGGTAGAAGTTATGCAGAGGAACAGCAGGATTAGGAGAGAAAACTAAGGATAGAAATAAGAGCCAGAGCAATCAGGCAAGAAAAAGAAATAAAGGGTATTCAAATAGGAAAGGAGGAAGTCAAATTGTCTCTATTTGCAGACGACATGATTGTATATCTAGAAGACCCCATCATCTCAGCCCAAAATCTCCTGAAACTGATAAGCAACTTCAGCAGAGTCTCAGGATACAAAATCAATGTGCAAAAATCACAAGCATTCCTATACACCAATAACAGACTTAAAGAGAGCCAAATCAAGAATGAACTGCCATTCACAATTGCTACAAAGAGAATAAAATACCTAGGAATACAACTAACAAGGAACATAAAGGACCTCTTCAAGGAGAACTACAAACCACTGCTCAACGAAATAAGAGAGGACACAAACAGATGGAGAAACATTCCATGTTCATGATTAGGAAGAATCAATATCGTGAAAATGGCCATAATATGCCCAAAGTAATTTACAGATTCAGCGCTATCCCCATCAAGCTATCAATGACCTTCTTCACAGAACTGGAAAAAACCACCTTAAACTTCATATGGAACCAAAAGAGAGCCCACATAGCCAAGTCAATTCTAAGCAAAAAGAACAAAGCGGGAGGCATCACACTACCAGACATCAAACTATACTACAAGGCTACAGTAATGAAAACAGCATGGTACTGGTACCAAAACAGAGATATAGACCAATGGAACAGAACAGAGGACTCGGAGGCAACACAACATATCCACAACCATCTGATCTTTGACAAACCTGACAAAAACAAGCAATGGGGAAAGGATTCCCTGTTTAATAAATGGTGTTGGGAAAACTGGCTAGCCATATGCAGAAAGCAGAAACTGGACTCCTTCTTGACACCTTACACTAAAATTAACTCCATATGGATTAAAGACTTAAACATAAGACCTAACACTATAAAAACCCTAGAAGAAAATCTAGGCCAAAATATTCAGGACATAGGCGTAGGCAAGGACTTCATGACCATAACACCAAAAGCATTGGCAACAAAAGCCAAAATAGACAAATGGGACCTAATCAAACTCCACAGCTTCTGCACAGCAAAAGAAACAGTCACTAGAAGCAGCCAACAGAATGGGAAAAAATTTTTGCAGCTTACCCATCTGACAAAGGGCTGATATCCAGAATTTACAAAGAACTAAAACAGATTTACAAGAAAAAAACAAACAAGCCCATTCAAAAATGGGCGAAGGATATGAACAGATACTTTACAAAAGAAGACATACACGAGGCCAACAAACATATGAAAAAATGCCATCATCACTGGTCATTAGAGAAATGCAAATCAAAACTACATTGAGATACCATCTCACGCCAGTTAGAATGGCGATCATTAAAAAATCTGGAGAAAATAGATGCTGGAGAGGATGTGGAGAAATAGGAACACTTTTACACTGTTGGTGGGAGTGTAAATTAGTTCAACCATTATGGAAGACAGTGTGGCGATTCCTCAAGGACCTAGAAATAGAAATTCCATTTGACCCAGCAATCCCATTACTGGGCATATATCCAAAGGATTATAAATCGTTCTCCTATAAGGACACATGCACACGAATGTTCATTGCAGCACAGTTTACAATAGCAAAGACCTGGAACCAACCCAAATGCCCATCGATGATAGACTGGACAGGAAAAATGTGGCACATATACACCATGGAACGTTATGCAGCCATCAAAAACGATGAGTTCGCGTCCTTTGTAGGGACATGGATGAACCTGGAAAACATCATTCTCAGCAAACTGACACAAGAACACAAAATCAAACACCACATGTTCTCACTCATAGGCAGGTGTTGAACAATGAGAACACATGGATACAGGGAGGGGAGCACTACACACTGGGGTCTGTTGGGGGGAAATAGGAGAGGGACAGCAGTGGGTGGGGAGCTGGGGAGAGATAGCATGGGGAGAAATGCCAGATATAGGTGAAGGGGAGGAAGGCAGCAAATCACACTGCCACGTATGCACCTATGCAACAATCTTGCATGTTTTTCACATATACCCCAAAACCTAAAATGCAATAAAAAAATTAAAAAAAAAAGAAATAAGATAATAGCGCATCTCTACAACTTGATAGAATTACTGGCGTGTACTTCTGGGCACTTAATAATACTGAAATATGATTAGTTGAGATATATTGCAGGAGTTATTGGTTCTTGAAAGACAGGGGTTATGAAAGATTCAAGTTAATTAGGTAGTTTGAGGAAAGTGTTCATATGTTTTGTAGTTGTTTTCTTTTTGCAAAAATCGAGAGGAAAGGATCCTTGAATTCACCTTGCACTCGTAGAAATGAACTAAGAAAATCAAGGGGAATTAAAACATACCTAGCCACGTGGATCCTGTAATATAGAGAATTATCTAAAGAATTTTAGATGTTTAGTTTGGGCTTTGAGACACATGTCTAAATATGTGAAGTAAAAAATTAAAGTTCAGTCTTCTGAAAGATTGTAGCATTGCTGCACATCTAAATTGGTTCATGGAAACTTTTAAGTTTTCATTCACTAAGAAATAAGAGTTTTTGTTGTTTTAAGCTCTGATAAGCCTTTCTAATGTGTTTATGGAGCATATTCTTTTTCTTTGATGTCATGGTGATTAAGACAGGTTTAAGGTTTAAGATTCTCTAAAATACTTTCAGATTTTTTTTCCTATATTTCTGAGTAAGCATTTAAATATTTGGTCAGGCTTTGAAGAAACCAAGTAGGTTCAAACCTATTCACTGATTCAGTGAGCATTTATTAAGTACCTACAGCTCTTTCAGATGTCCTCAAATCAAAGGATACTTGGGGCTGTAAAGAATAACATCTGAAGGACTTAGTATTTGTTCCTTTTTATTGAAATTGTATTATTTGAGAGCCAAACAGCTTAGTGTAATATGTGTGAAATACTCAGCATTATACTTGGCATATAGTGCATTCAGTCAGTGTGAGTTCCCTTTTTTGTAAATTACATTTCAGTGTAGCACTTTCTTGATAAACACATCAACTGTTGCTTACTCATTGTTACTATTAAATGATTACTAGTTTTAAAATGAAGTAAAATAACTGAAGACAGAAAGAGTTTGACATTTTTCATCCCAAAATAAGTGAATACAACAAGTTTGACATCTTTCATTTCATTGACCTCTCAGGTAGATTTGGCAGATACAATTGATTTGGCAGATACAGTTGACAAGGCCAAGTATTCCCTTTGTCCACCAGCTCTGTTTCCTTCCTCTTCCAAATTGTGTACTAGGAGGCCAGTGTTCACCTGTAGTACTTCTCATCATTCTTGAACCAAAGATAGTAAGGGGCTTACTTTGTGATACTTGTGGAAATTTATTGAAATAAGAAAAATTGAAGTTTGAGATAAAATTACAAATTAATAGAATAAGAGGATTTCTTTTAATCTCCAGTTTTAATGAACTGCAGTTTCTGTGTACTTTGGATAAAGTGGCTTCATTCTTTTTTGGTTTGTCTAGTATATGTTTATTGAATTCCTATTATTTCCATGGCATATAGTTTTTCACAGGGTTGTTTCTTATAGTATGTTTTCCTATGTCTGATGTTGATTGATCAGAGTGACACCTAGTATGGTATTCATTGATAGTGATTTCACTTATCCATGGCCTATCTTTAGCAACTACCAAACTATACAATATTAGGTCAATCTACCTCTACTCTTATTTGAGGGTACATGGGGTAGTTCTTATGACTAGGGAGAATGTTTGAATCGGTGTGATTCAAATGAATTTAAGTTCATTATCTGGCATATGAAAAGGAGTAAGGCTGGCATCAGGAAGTCAGTAAGATTGAGTGTACAGAGGTTCAGATGAATGTGGGGTCTGGTAAAGATTATTTTTATTGGATATGTTTCTTATGTTATTTGTACATGTGCAATTTAATAAAAATTGGCTGGAGGAAAGTTGCTAACCAATTGTCTTAAATATCTTTAAAAAGACATTTTGTAGTGTTTTTATCTAGTTAATTTTGAGAAGACTATAAGAGCAAATTTCTATTTCCCTTTTACTTTTGTTATAGTCTCTGAAATTGTTAGTGATATAATTTGTGTCTTTTCATTTTAGAAATTAAATATGATTTGATACTTCCTATTCTTTTATTTTAAAAAGTATGTTTGTGTTTACCATAGAGTCACAATGGCTTCAGCCTTTCGCCTTTCTTTGAAACCAAAGGTCAGTGACAACATGACTCATTTAATGGTGGATTTCTCACAGGAAAGACAAATGCTGCAAACTTTGAAGTTTTTGCCAGGTAAATACATGTATTACATGTAAAGTTTGTATAAAAACTTTTTAAAAAGATTTGTTTGCAATGAACATTGGTATGTAAATATTAAAGAAATATAGTGTGATTTTTTTTCATTCAGCTAAGGAATAAGTAAATTTGCTAGTTTTTTATTTTTAGAGATTTTATTGGTAGTAAAAATTGCATTTTAAGAATCCTATCAAGGGATCTTTTATTGTTAGCTTGGCAGAGGGAAGCAGTATGGTGTGATGGTTAACAGTGAGTCTCAACGCCAGACTTCTCAGGTTTGAATCCTGTTGCTTACTTACTATGTAATCTTGAACAATTTACTTACCTTGCTTCATTTTTAACATCTTTCAAATGTGATATTATTCTTCTAGGGTTTTTATAAGGATTAAATAAATTGATACCTCTAAAGTATTTCTAATACTACCTGCATATGGTTAAAATTCAGTGACTGTTAGGTGTTATTACTGTTGTGATTGTTGGCTCAGATGGAACTTTAGTAATATGTTAACATTGTTTTATAAAGTATTAATATGAGGATATTGCAGCAGCCAAAACCATTTGTGATCGAGTTCCAAATTATTCACATATGTACAAGAGCCAATTAAGGACCAGTCTTAGTCTGTTTTGTGTTGCCATAACAGAAGGCCAGAGACTGGGTAATTTATAAAGAAAAGAGGTTCTGTAGGCTGAGAAAGTCAAGACTGGGCAGCAGTGTCTGGCAGTTTCTGGTGATAGCCTCATGCTGCATCAAAACATGATGGAGCACAGAAGACGAACCAGACACATGCAAAAAAGGCAAAACAAGAGAGACAGCCTCACTTTGTAAGACCCTTCTTTCATGGGAACTAACCCATTTTTACAAGAACTGACCTAGCCTTTTTTTTTTTTTTTTGAGACAAAGTCTTGCCCTGTTACCCAGGCTGTAGTGCAATGGTGCAATCTCGGCTCACTGCAACCTCTGCTTCCCGGGTTCAAGCAATTCTCCTGCCTCAGCCTCCTGAGTAGCTGGGATTACAGGCATACACCACCACACTTAGCTAATTTTTTTGTATCTTTAGTAGAGACGAGGTTTCACCATGTTGGTCAGGCTGGTCTCAAACTCCTGACCTCGTGATTCACCCGCTTGGCCTCCTGAAGTGCTGGGATTACAAGCATGAGCCACTGCACCTGGCCACCCAGTCTTTTGAGAAAGATGTTAATCTGTTGTGATGACCTAAGCACCTCTTAAAGGCACCACCTCCCAACACTGCCATATTGGTGACCAAACTTCAACATGAGTTTGCTAGGGACAGACAAGTCAGGAATATGGCTTACAACCTTTTGGTTAGGTTTTTTCTGAGCATCATTTGCTGATAACTAAAACTATTTAGATATGGTGATTTGAGGGATCAAGGAATTTCTTGAAAGTGACATGTTTTACTTACAAGTACTTGTTTTGGAGGTTAGCTGTTTTTGAATAGAGAATGTTGATTATATGAAACAATTCCTTTTTTCCTTAAATATATAGGATAAGGGACTTTAAATATGATTGGAAAAACAAGTTGGTAGTTGTAGCACTATATTGGAACCTAGAAAGGGTAGTACGAGTGAAGTACTAATTTGTGTGATATAGATTAGAAGTTCTAGAGGAGTTCATAAAAGGAAAAGATGAGAGAAGGAACTGTAGTTGTAGAGGAAGAAAGTATACTTGTCATTGCCTATTTACCAAAACAATGGCCTTTCAGAATTTCTATATTTTCATTCACAGGGCTCTACTTAAGAGTGAAACTGATATTAAAGCAGGAATAAACATTTTTGGAAGTTTTATTTTGGTTACCATATAATTTTAAATGATTTGGTCTTTTCAGTCTAATATATAGAATTTATTAGTAAGAAGCTGGATTTTATTTTAGTTTTGAAAATTCGAGGTGGTAGTATCAGAGTTTCACAGTTTACCAGTTAACTGAGGTTTGCTTTTAAGTAGAACACTCTTCTGTTCACCTGTAGGAGATAGGGACTTAAATTTCAGACTAGGAAACATATGTCCAAATGTGAACTCTTACTTAAGAAAGGAAAATAGGAAATATGTTTAGAAGTCACATTAACTATATGTCTCTGCTTACCACCAGTATGACCCTAAAACTTTAGAATTTGACCCTTCTTCATACAGCTGTCAGATGTAAAACATTTTTAATATAATTTCCATCTGGGCAGAGAGCAAAGAAAAATTTCAGCAACATAGAGAGGAAAGTTATCCTTTCCTGCTTATCTGTTTACATATTAAAGTCACTTTAGTGTTTTTACTGGAAAAGGGAATATATGCATGTGGTAAGCAGTTAAAGTAGTATAAAAGCATGTAAAGTAAAAAGTAGCCTTCTCATCTTACACTTCAATTTTCCCTAGGAGCTAGCACTGTTAACTAGCATATCCTTATCTTTCCAGAAACAGTCTAGATGCCTATAAAAGTATCATCATATAGACAAAATCATAAAATTGGTATTTTTTGGCAATTTCATGTGATTAAACCTAACATATAATTCACCTCCTTTAAAAAGGTGGACACTTATAGTAGAGCAAGAACTCAAAAAAAGGAAGCATACATATATACTATTATATAATATTGCTTTGCCACTTAACAGTATGTAGGAGTTTATTCCAGATCACTGTAGAGCTTCACTTTTTTTCATGACTAGATAGTAGGAATGTAATTAGTTCTTGATGAGTATTTAGGTTTATAGTCTGTTTATTAGAAACAATGCTGAAATGATCAAATACTTGTATTTATTTGCAGAGTGGTGCCACTATCTCTTGAGGACAAATTCCTGGAAGTGGAAGTGCATGTTTATTTTAAATTTTAGTAGGTTTTAAGTTGTCAAAGAGATTTCACAGTTTATATGTACTGGAAAATATTTGAATGCCTATATGGTTATACTGCTACAAACACTACTGTCAGGGTTTTCTTTTTTTCCTATTCTACTAGGTGACAAATGTATTATGATTGTTTTAATGTTCATTTCTTAAATGAGTTTGTGGATTTGTCATATTTTCATAAGCCACTTTAAAAATGAACTCCCTATTTATGAATTTTGTCAATTTTTCATGGGATTGTTAGTCTTTTTTGTAATGATATGTAGGGCAGGACCTTTTAATAAAGAAGTCAACCTTTGTTCTATGTAGTGTATATCCTTGCTCACCTTGATCATTTGCCTGTTGAATTTATGGTGATTTTTTTTCCTAGCAAAAAGTTTTAATTTTAATGCAGTTATATACATCATACTTTTCTTTTGTGACTCAGATTTTATAAAGATCTTACTTAGAAAGACTTTCCCTATTTCAAGATGTAAAAAATACACATATTTTCTTATATTTATAGCTTTTTAAAAATACACTTTATTTTTAGAGCAATTTTAGTTTTACAGTAAAATTGAATGAAAGGTGTGGAGATTTCTCATATACCTTCACACATGTATAGCTTCCTTCACTATCAACGTCTCCCACAAGAGTGGTAATTTATTACAATTGATGAACCTACAGTGACACATCATTACCACCCAAAAGTCTATGGTTTACATTAAGGTTTCCTCCTGTTGTTGTACATATTATAGGTTTGGACAGATGTATACTGACATGTATCCAGCATTGTATTATAATAGTATTTTCACTGCCCTAAAAATCCTCTGTGTCTCACATTTTCATCCTTCCCTACGCCCAGTTCATGGCAACCACTGATCTATTTATTATCTCCATAGTTTTGCCTTTTCTAGAATCTTGTATAGTTAGAATCATATAGTAGGTAGCCTTTTCACATTGCTTTTTTTCACTTAGTAATATACATTTTAAGTTTCCTCCATGTGTATTGATGACCTGATAGCTCATTTCTTTTTAGTATGGAATAATATTCCATTGTGTGGATGCACCATGATTTATTTATTCATTCATACACTGAAGCACATCTTGGTTACTTCCAAGTTTGGGCAATATGAATTAGGCTACTATAAACATCTGTATGCACATTTTTGTGTAGATATAAGTTTTCAATTCCTTTTGGTAAATGCCAGTTACTGAATAGTATGGTAAAAGTCTATTTAATTTTATAGAAAACTACCAAACTGTCTTCCAAAGTGTCTGTATGATTTTGCATTCCCACCAGCAATGAATGAGAGTTCTCTTGTTCTACATTTTCATCAATTGGTGATATTGTGGTATTTTATTATTTTTTTAAATTTCAGTTTCCCTAGTGACATATTATGTGAAGGATCTTTTTACATATTTATTGCCTGTATGTTTTCTTTAGTGAGATGTCTGTAAGGTCTTTGGCTTTTTTTTTTTTTTTTTTTTTTTTTTTTTACACATTGGGTTGTTACTTTTCTTATTGTTGAATATTAAGAGTTCTTTTGTAGTCCTTATCAGATGTTTCTTTTGCACATATTGTCTCCCTGTCTGTGGCTTCTTTTTCCCTTGACAGTGTCTTCTACTGAGCAAGAATTTTAATTTTAATAATGTTTAGCCTATCTTTATTGTTTCTTTCATGAAGCATGCCTTTGGTTCCTTTGTCTCTTCTTTCACCAATACCATGTCTTGATGACTGTAGCTTTATAGTATGTCTGAGAGTTGACTAGTTTCAGTCTTCCAACTTTGACCTTCTTTTTCAATATTGTGTTGCCTTTATCTGGATCCTTTGCATTTCTGTATAAACTTTAGAGTCATCTGATTGATATCCACAAAATTGCTTACTGGTATTATGATTGGGATTGTATTCAATCTGTAGATCAAGTTGGGAAGAACTGACATCTGATTTAACATTGAGTATTTCTATCGATGGACATGGAATATCTCTACAATTTAGTTCTTTGATTTCTTTCATTAGAGCTTTGTAGTTTTCCGCATGTAAATATTGAACATATTTCGTTAGATTTATATCAAAGGATTTCATTTTTGGGGTGCTGTTGTAAATGGTATTGTGATTTTAATTTCAAAATTCCACTTGTTCATTTCTGACATACAGGAAATTGGTGGAATTTTATATATTAACCTTGTATCCTGCAACCTTGCTGTAATCACTTATTAGTTTCAAGAGTTTTTTGTTGATTCTTTTGGATTTTCTACATAGATGATCATGTCATTCGTTAACAAACACAGTTTTATTTCTTTCTTCCCAGTCTGAATACCTTTTATTGTCTTGCTGCATTACCTAAGACTTCCAGTACTATGTTGGAAGCACTCGAAAGAGGGGAATCTTTGCCTTGTTCCTGAGCTTAGTGGAAAAACTTTGAGTTTCTCACCATTAAGTATGGTGTTAGCTGTAAGCTTTTTTGTGTAGCTATTTCTTAACAAGTTGAGTTGAGGAAGTTCCCTTTTGTTCTTATTTCACTGAGAGTTTTTATTTTGAATGAGTGCTGGAATTTGTTAAATGCGTTTTTTGTGTCTATTTATATGATTGTGAGGTTTTTCTTTTTTAGCCTATTGATGTGATGGGTTACATTGATTTTTTCAAATGTTGAACCAGCCTGCATACTTGGAATAAATACCAGTTAGTCAAGGGTATAATTCTTTTTGTTGTTGGATTTGGTTTGCTAATATTTTGTTGAGGATTTTTTACATCTGATTTATGAGACATATTGGCTTGTAGTTTTCTTTTCCGGTAATATCTTTGTTGGTTTTGGTATTAGGGTAATGCTGGCTTCATAGAATGAGTTAAGAAGTATTCTCTCTACTTTTTTCTTCTGCAAGAGATTTAAGAGAGTTGGTATACTTTTGTCCTGAAAAATATGGTAGAATTCACTAGTGAACACTTTTGTGCTTGGTGCTTTCTGTTTTGGCAGGTTATTAATATCAATTCAATATTTTAAATAGATACAGACCTATTTAGATTGTCTGTTTTCCTTCTGTGGATTTTGGCAGATTGTATCTTTCGTAGAATTGGTCCATTCATTTAGGTTATCAAATTTGTGGACATAGAGTTGTTCATAGAATTCCTTGATTAGCTTCTTAATGTCCATAGGAGCTGTGGTGATGCCCCGTCTTTCATTTTTGATACTTGTAATTTGTGCCCTCTTTCTTTTCTTAGTCTGGCTAGAGGTTTATATATTTCATTGATCTTTCAAGATTTTTTTCCATTGATGTTCCTCTTTTCAGTTTCATTGATTTCTGTTCTTGTTTTTTGTTTGTTTTTAGAGATAGGGTCTTGCTCTGTTGCCCAGGCTGGAGTGAAGTTACGCAATCATAGCTCACTGCAGCCTTGAACTTCTGGGCTCAAGGGATCATCCTGCCACAGCCTCCTGAGTAGTTAGGACTACTGACATGTGCTACCATGCCCAGCTAATTTAAAACTTTTTTTTTTTTTAAAGAGATAGGATCTTACTGTGTTGCCCAGGCTGGTCTCAAACTCCTGGCCTCAAGTGATCTTCCCACCTCAGCCTTCTAAAGCACTGGGACTACAGGTGTGAGCTACCACACCCAACCTGATTTCTGTTCTAATTTTTATTATTTCTTTTCTTCTGCTTGCTTTGGTTAATATATATATTTTTTCCTTTAGTTTACCAAGGTGGAAGCTTAAATTTTTGGTTTTAGATTTTCTTTTCTAATATAATCATTTGTCAGTGGTGAGGATACATTCTAAGAAATGTGATGATTGGCAGTTTTGTCACTGCAAACATGATAAAGTACAAACATGACAAACCAAGATGGTATAGTCTACTCCGTATCTAGGCTGTATGATATAGCCGATTGCTCCTAGGCCAACAGCCTTTACAGCATGTTACTGCACTGATACTGTAAGCAGTTGTAACACAATGGCAATAATTTATATATCTAGACTGAGAAAAAAATACAGTCAAAATGTGGTATTGTAATCTTATGGGACCACTTTTGTATATGTGGTCTGTCGTTGACCAAAATGTTGTTATATGGTTCATGACCATATGTGCATTCAGTGTTATACATTTCCCTCTAAGCACTGCTTTCATTGCGTTCAACAAATTTTGATAAGTTGGGTTTTCATTTTCATTTAGTTCAAAATATTTTAAAATTTTTTCTTGAGATTTATTCTTTGACTATGTGTTACTTAGAAGTGTGCTTTTTTGATTTGTTTTTGGTTTTTTTTTGGAGACAGAGTCTTGCTCTATTGCCCAAGCTGGAGTGCAGTGGGGCGATCTCAGCTCACTGCAACCTCTGCCTCCCAGGTTCAAACAATTCTTCTGTCTCAGTCTCTCAAGTAGCTGGGACTGTAGCACTCCTGGCTATTTTTGTATTTTTAGTAGAGATGGGGTTTTGCCGTGTTGGCCAGGTGGTCTTGAACTTCTCACCTCAAATGATTTCCCCCGTCCCCATGCCCCGCCAAAGTGCAGGGATTACAGGTATCAGTCACTGGGCTTGGTTAAAAGTGGGTTGTTTGATCTCAAAGTATTTTGGGACTTTCCAGCTATCTATCTTTTTCTGTTAATTGATTTCTAATGTAATCGTTGTATGATTTCTAGACCTTTGAATTTGTTAATGTGTGTTTTGTAGCCCAGAATGTAGTCTTTGTCTTGGCAAATGTTCTACAGGAGCTTGAGAAGAATGTGTATTCTGCTATTGTTGGATGACGTAGTCTGTAGATATCAATTATATGCAGTTGATTCATGGAGTTGTTGAGTTCAACTATGTACTTAGTGATTTGCTGCCTCTCTCCCATCACTTGTATCATTGCTGTCATTTCTTTCACTTATGCAGCAGTATATATAAGCACATATATACACCACACACATTCAAATAAATAGTTGCCCCTATTATTTTGAATTAACTGTTACTGGTTAGATCAGTCAAGAATAAGAAAAATACGTTTTTATTTTACCTTCACTTATACTTCTCCAGTGCTCTTTGTTTCCTTCTCTTTAAGAAACTTTTAAAAAACATTCTTACATGGTAGGTCTATTGGCAACAGAGTTCCTCAATTTTTATTTGTCTGAGAGAGTTTTTATTTATCTTTCACTACTAAAGGATAATTTCAAGGGATACAGAATTGCTCCTCTGTAGGTAAGGTCCCCTCCCCTCCACCCCCACCTGGCTTCTTTCAAGTGTTTTCTTTGTCTGATTTTCTGTAGTCTGAATATTATATGCCTAGATACAGTTTGTGTGTGTGTGTGTGTGTGTGTGTGTGTATGGTGGGAGCATTTATTTTGGTTGATCACTGAGCATCAGATCTGTAGTTTGGTGTCTGACATCAATTTGGGAATTTCTCTGTCATTATTGTTTCAAATATATCTTCTTTTCCTTTCTGTCTTCTCCTTCCGTAATTTCCATTATACATATTTACTCCTTTTGTAGTTCCATAGTAAATTTTGGATGTTCTGTTCTGTGGGGTTTCTTCCAATCTTTTTTGTCTTTGCTGTTTCATCTTGCAGGTTTCTCTTGAGAGTTCCTCAAGCTCAAGAGATTCTTTCCAGTCTGCTAATAAGTCCATTAACTTATTCTTTTTTTTTTTTTTTTTTTTTTTTTGAGTTGGAGTTTCGCTCTTGTTACCCAGGCTGGAGTGCAATGGCGTGATCTCCGCTCACCGCAACCTCTGCCTCCTGGGTTCAGGCAATTCTCCTGCCTCAGCCTCCTGAGTAGCTGGGATTACAGGCACGCACCACCATGCCCAGCTAATTTTTTGTATTTTTAGTAGAGACGGGGTTTCACCATGTTGACCAGGATGGTCTCGATCTCTTGACCTCGTGATCCACCCGCCTCGGCCTCCCAAAGTGCTGGGATTACAGGCGTGAGCCACTGCGCCCGGCCATTAACTTATTCTTAATTTATGGCACAGTGTTTTATCTTTAGCCTTTCTTTGTGGTTCTTTCTTAGAATTTCTATCTCTCTGCTTATATTGCTCATTTATTCTTTTATGCTATTGACTTTCTCCATTTTATGCTGTCTGCTTTCTCCATGAGAGCCCTTGGAATATTATAACTGTTTTAAATTATTGGTCTGATAATTCCAATATCTCTGCCGTATCTGAGTCTGGTTCTGATGTGTGCTCTCCTATTCAGACTGGTTTTCTTGCCTTTCCATATGCCTTGTAATTTTTTTCTTGATAGCCAGACGTGTATTGGGTTAAAGAAACAAATGTAAATAGGCCTTCATTAATGTGGTGGTAAGGTGTGTGGGAGGGGAAGCATTCTGTAGCACTATAATTGGGTCTCAGTCTTTTTGTGAGCCTGTGCCTCTGGACTGTGAACTTCAGTTTTCGCCAGTCATCACTCCTGAATTTTTAGGTGGAAAAGGATGGCTGGAGTGGGCTGGGATTGGTTTGGGTATTTCCCTTTGACCACATGGAGTAGCTAATCGGAGTTGGATATTTCCCTTTCCCCAGGTTACTGAGGCTATGATAAAACCCCAACAGATTAGACTCTGATGAATAGTTTCTCTTAAGGGAACAGAAGCTCTGATGTATTTCAAAATACTTCCTTATCTCCTTCCCCGGCCATGGAAGCATAAGGGGATTTTTCTCCAGTATTCATGGTGAGAACCTGGTAAGCTCCTGGAGGTGTGGGGACATTCCTATGACTGAGTCCACTTGGAGCTGGACTCTCAGACATCCTGCTGTACCCCTTAAATAATTTCAATTTCAATTAAAATTTAAATAAAAATTTGGCCAAGGGATTATAATCTAAAGCATTTGAGATAGTTTATTTCCCTTTCAGTTCCAAATGGAGTATTTTATGGAGAAAATTCAGTTTAATAATATCAGAAAGGCTTTTCTAATCGTGACAACTGACTAGCTATGTGACAAGATCGATTTCAGGCAATAGTAATTCTTCTCATCACTAAAAGAATTCAAGAAGCTTGACAATAACTTGAAGCCAATGTTGTAAAGGGAATGCATTCATCAGAAGATATCGACCAGTTGCTTCTCAAACTTTAAAGTGCATGCAAATCAGCTGCAGATTCTGATTCAAGAAGCTTAATGTTGGCTTTGAGGTAACTGTTAGGGCGATTTTTATACACATTCAAGGTGAGAAGCACTGCCTTATTTATAAAAGCTCAGCAATGCAACACAATAAAATTATTTTATGCAGGATTTTTTTTTTTTTTTTTTTTTTTGCTATGATAGGATCCCTCCAAAGTATAGTAGTTATAACAGTCTTTGGTAGTATATGAGTCCTCTTCTTTTTCTTTTTGAAATTTTTGAAGTTTTTTTTCAGATTGTGCCCAATCTCTTGCTCTGGTTTTCATGAATTCTTTAAGATGACATTGTTGCTTATTTCTTTTTTTTTTTTTTTTGAGATGGAGTCTTGCTCTGTCACCAGGCTGGAGCATAGTGGCGCAATCTCGGCTCACTACAACCTCCGCCTCCTGGGTTCAAGTGATTCTTCTGCCTCAGCCTCCCGAGTAGCTGGGACCACAGGCGTGGACCACCATGCCCGGCTAATTTTTTTGTATGTTTAGTAGAGACGGGATTTCACTGTGTTGGCCAGGATGGTCTTGATCTCTTGACCTCATGATCCACCCGCCTTGGCCTCCCAAAGTGCTGGGATTACAGGCATGAGCCACTGCGCCCGGCCCACTGTTGCTTATTTCTAAGGTTCCCATCATTTACACTTCCTTATTTTTTGAGATAAGGTCTTTCTCTATCACCCAGGCTGGAGTGCAGTGGCATCATCATAGTTCACTGTAGTCTCTAACTCCTGGGCTCAAGCAGTCTTTCTGCATCAGCCTCCTGAATTGTTAGGACTACAGGTGCATTCTAGCCACAGCCGGCTAATTTTTAATTTTTTTTTTTTTTTTTTTTTTTTTTTTGAGGCGGAGTTTCGCTCTTGATACCCAGGCTGGAGTGCAATGGCGCGATCTCGGCTCACCGCAACCTCCGCCTCCTGGGTTCAGGCAATTCTCCTGCCTCAGCCTCCTGAGTAGCTGGGATTACAGGCACGCGCCACCGTGCCCAGCTAATTTTTTGTATTAGTAGAGACGGGGTTTCACCATGTTGACCAGGATGGTCTCGATCTCTTGACCTCGTGATCCACCCGCCTCGGCCTCCCAAAGTGCTGGGATTACAGGCTTGAGCCACCGCGCCCGGCCTAATTTTTTTTTTTTTTAAAGATCGAGGTCTTGCTGTGTTGCCCAGGCTGATGTCAAACTCCTGGCCTCAAGCCATCCTCTAGCCGTAGCCTCCCAAAGTGCTAGAATTATAGGCGTGAACCACTGAACCCAGCCATCATTTCCGTGTTTACATCTGTGTTCTTATTATTGGTCATACTTAGGTCCAAAAAAGTTAGTTTACCAAACACAGACTCTACTTTCCAGGTTATTAAATTACCAATAAGGCAAAGTCATAACTTTTCAGAGATTCTGCCTTTAGGTTCCCAGGTCAGTTCGGTTTCTATCATTCATCCTTTTGTGTTAGTTTTGTAGATCACTCATTGCTACCTGGCCAGATAGTTTAACTTTCGTAACATGTTTTTTTCTTTTCATCATTATTCAGATGTCTTTCTGCATGCTACTGTTCTTTGATTTTATATATTTTTATATACTAATATATATGGCCTTAGCTTAGAGTGCCTTTCTTTAAGAATAGTAAAGGCTGTTGTCTCTTAAGTCAGACTACCTATGTTTAAATACTGTTTCTTCTTTAATTGTCTAGCTTTGTAATCTTGGGCAAGTTACTTTGACATCTTTGAGCCCCTAATAAAAATAATGATAATATAAAGTTTATGGTATTGTAATGGTAAGGATTAAAGTGAAAGCACTCAATAAATGATCGCTGTTGTTGTTACTACCATTATTTTTTACTTTTCGATTTAACTTGTGAAGAAAATCTTGTTGCATTGATGCCTTTGAAATTGTATTTTTCACTTGTATTTATTTCAAGTTCACTGTTTTACTCGTACTTGGAGAATTTACATGTTGATTTATAGCAGTTGAGACTTTAACTGTTTTTTCTACCCCCTTCTCAGTTTTCTCATGTGAATCACTAATACCGATGATAACATTTTTTCCCATAATGTTTTCTGTTGTAAGCAGAACTTTCCCCCCTAAAATCCAGTGTATATATCTTCATTTTTCTTTATTTAGGTTTTCCATCACTTCTAAATTCTGACAGAGAGGGAACATACACATAGCTATTACTACTACTTTGATTTTAAAAAAACGATTTAAAAAGCAGTCTTCTTACCATTACTTCCCTTCTTTTGGGCTTTCAGTGACAGCTTAACAGACCAATACCATGCTTATTGTATAGTTAAGTAAATTGCATGAATGGTTAGGATTTCCCCTTTTGGTAAACTATTAAGACAGTCTAAAGGAATGAAGTATAATAAAAAAAAGAAAAGAAAAGAAAGCTTTTTGAGACAGGGTCTTGCTGTGTCACCCAGGCTGGAGTACAGTGGCACAGCCACTGAATGTCAACCTCCTGGACTCAAGCAGTTCTCCTGCCTCAGCCTTCTGAGTAACTGGGACCACGGGCATGCACCACCATAACCCAACTAAATTTTTCTGATGTTTTGTAGAGATGGGATCTCACTTTGTTGCCCAGGCTGGACTCAAACTTTTGGGCTCAAGTGATCCTCTCGCCTCAGCCTCCAAAAGTACTGGGATTACAGCTATGAGCCACTGTGCCCAGCAGAAAAATATAATAGGTTTTAAAAGTTCATGAAGAAGGCATTTAAATCTCTAATTTTTAATAATCTACTATAGCATAAACATTTTCTATAAGATTGAATCAAATTAACTTATAAAATGAAGAAATATCTTTATATCTTAATTCCATAAATGCTACTATAATCTATTCTATAGTATATTATGTGTAGTGATATTAGTTATGGACATATCTGAGTCTTAACAGTGGTAGTGATGATGATCAGTGATAATTACAAAGTCATTATCTACTCTTAGCCATTTTTTATGCATTGAAATTTTGACTTTATATTCTTTCTCCTTTCTGAGTTTCTGGAGCTAAGAAAAGAAATAAGTCTGGCAATGCTGATGCCACTTATCCTTTTACATTCAGATGCAGAGAAAACATTTAGTAAATTCTTCAACTAATTTCTGCACTATTGCTAGTTAGTCACTGTTGCTTTATGGAAATATGTAGGTAGATGTGTGGATTGCTTTCCTTCCAAAGAGTTCTGCATTTCCTAAGTAATATTTTTATGTTATAAGTATACTACCTTTCATCTTTCCCTGAATTTGAATGCCTTATTTGGGAATTGTTTTCTTCTATATAGAATCTAGAGTGAACTTCCCACATGTTACATCCAAGTCAACCTTAATTTTGACATACCACTCTTAAATTATCTAAATATTCTTTGTCCCTCCCACACGTCATCACTTTCTTAGGTTTTTTTTTTTTTCTTTTTAACTTCAGTTTCCATTTTATCAGTTGGCTTTCTTTTGGGGACCATTATTCACAAGAAAGAAGAATCTGCCTGCCGGTGCAGTCTTACTAGAATAGCAGCTGAATGGAGTTGTAAATAGTAGGGAGCTAACTAGGCCTACTTTTTTTATACCTATCTCTCAGGACTTTTAGTTGCAGATTTACGACTCAGCAAAATTTTCAAATTGCTGTAGACCATAGGCCTTTACATTTCCATGTAGGCGTAGCAGAGCATATTAAATTCATGAGTGCCTTCTCTTGGCAGTGAATAATAGTCTATAATTCTTATGTTTCAGTAATAGAGAGTAACAAATGTTACGGGTTATAAAGATGAAAATCCTACAAGACAGATGAAGGAAACTGATGACAGTGACAAATAATAAATGCTTCTTTGGTTGTCACTTGTCTTACTAATAAGTTATATCCTATTCTAAGTATTTTTTGTACAATTACACATGCAGAGTTTAACTTTGGGGAGACTCTCTAGTTAGTGGAAATCAATCATACTTCTAAGTCAAATTTTTTTCATCTTGGTGTTATTTTACTGAGTTTATTATTTGTTAGGTCTCATATTGCTTTGCATCTTAACTTTTATATGTAATTCTTTTGTTATTGTTGTGGTTTTAAAAAAACTTAGCAAGAGTCATCCCTCAGTATTTGTGCGGGATTGGTTCTAGCACCTTTGTTGAATTACCAAAATCCACAGATGCTCCAGTCCCTTGTAAAAAATGGTTATTTGCATATAACCTATGCACATCCTCCCATATACTTTAAGTAATCGCTATATTACTTATAATACCTAATACTATGTAACCACTGTGTCAATAGTTGTTACACTGTAGTTTTAATTTTTTTATTGTTGTATTGCTATTTTTACCTTTTCTGAATATCTTTTGATCCAAGGTTGATTGAATCTGTGGATACAGAGGGCCAACTTTACTTTGTTTTTTAGAACAGGGTTATATTTGTGGAGAATTGAGTGTGATAGTACAGAAAGTTGCCATAAACCCACTACCTCCCCCATATACAATTTCCCCTGTTATTGCTATTCTACATTAATGTGGTACATTTGATATAATTGATCAACAGTGCGATACATTATTAGTTAAATTTTATATTTTATATTGGCATTTACTCTTTGTGTTAAGCAGTTCTGTGGGTTCTGATAAATGTATAATGTCTTATGTCTACCATTATATTACCATACGGAATAGTTTCACTGCCTTGAAATTCTCTTCTGTTCCTCCTATTCATCCCTTGTATCCTGCAACCCTTCTATGATCACTTGTTAGTTCCAGGAATTTTATTCATTGGATATTCTACATAGACAGTCATGTCATCCACAAAGAGTTTTATTTTTTCCTTTATAATTAGTATTTTTCTTTATTTATTGATATGATTATATAATTTTTCTGCAGTTAATGTGATAGAATACATTAATTGATTTCAAATGTTTAGTCTTGCATAACAGGAATAAACCTTTTGAATTTTATTTTTAGTAATAAAATGTTTAAATCTGATACCTGCTGGACTGCATAGTTTTACACAGTTCAGACAAGTCTGTATCACTGGAGGACCATGTTCTACAGTTGTTATGTCAGTGGAACATGTGTTAATGTTAAAAAACTATGAAATATGTCTTTCATGGAAAAGAAATTAACATTCCTACATGTTAAATGTGGCTCATTTACTTCAGTTTATTTTAATGAAATGTAGAATCTTGGGAGAAACATTCAAAAATCCCCAAGTATTTTGCAGGGTTGGGGAATTAATCTTTGTTTAGTCCTGAGAAATTACAATTCTTAGGTAAACGAGATTTTAAAAATACATTCAAGAGTGAAAATATACTCTTGAATTATTTTAATCATTATATTCAAAGCAATTTGTTCTGTTTGTTAATGTTAATATAATTTGTATTCCACAGCTATTTGAAATATCATATTAAAAGTATAATATGTTCAGAAGTATCAAGTCATTCTTGATTCTTTATCCTTAGCATGTACTTTGAAAATAGTTATTTTATATTCATAGGATATCCTTTTGCTTAATCCGATCTACTTTTGAGCAGTTTAAAAGCGGCATGAAAAAGCAATTTGAATGATACAAATATTTGATTAGTGCTGTAATAAATAAGGAATGAATGAGTCCTTTTTTTCTTCTTTGCAGTCCCCAAAGCTCCAGAGATAGATCCAGTAGAGTGTTTGGTGGCAGATAACTCTGTAACAATAGCTTGGAGAATGCCAGAAGAAGATAATAAGATTGACCATTTTATACTGGAACATAGGAAGACTAATTTTGATGGACTTCCACGTGTAAAGGATGAGCGATGCTGGGAGATAATTGATAATATTAAGGGTACTGAGTATACACTATCAGGTAACGTGACTGCATTTCAGGAATCTCATGCTCAGAAGATAAATGTAGTTCTGAAAAATATTTTGAGTTACTTTAAAGGATAAAGTTTTTAAGTTTCTTTAGCCATACTGGGTTTTTAGATATTTATTATGGAAATGATTTTCTGTTGAAACATCAAAGAAACCCTTTTTTTTTTGAGATAGGGTCTTGCTCTATTATCGCCCAGGCTGGAGTGCAATGGTGGGATCTTGGCTCACTGCAACCTCACCTCCTGGGTTCAAGAGATTCTCCCACCTCAGCCTCCTGAGAAACTGGGACTATAGGCTACCATGCCTAGCTAGTTTTTGTATTTTTTGGTAGAGACAGGGTTTCACCATGTTACCCAGGCTGGAAACCTTTGTTTTTATTACTTTTGGACATTTGTAACATAGTAAAACAATATATGTAAAACAAGTATGAAGGGATATTCTGAAAACAGTATTTCAGAATAACATTTAATTTTTACCTTGGTTTTCTGACTCGTAAAAAGCTATTGGTTTTTTTTTTTTTTTTAGATGTTTTCAGTACCCATTTCACTAATAACGTAAATACTGTTGCTTTTACTATTTTAAGATTACCTTCATGTTAATAATTAAAGATCTGCGACTTGGTATAATAGTAGAAATTCGTGTTAGCTTTTTGAAAGAGGCTGTCTCAATATATAGTGGATTTTTTTTTTTTTTTTTTGAGACGGAGTCTTACTCTGTCGCCAGGCTGGAGTGCAGTGGTGCAATCTCGGCTCACTGCAACCTCTGCCTCCTGGGTTCAAGCGATTCTTCCGCCTTAGCCTCCTGAGTAGCTGGCACCACAGGCACGTGCCACCACACCTGGCTAATTTTTGTATTTTTAGTAGAGACGGGGTTTCACCATGTTGGCTGGGATGGTCTTGATCTCTTGACCTTGTGATCTGCCCACCTCAACCTCCCGAAGTGCTGGGATTACAGGCGTGAGCCACTGTGCCCAGCCTATAGTGGACTTTTATATTTGAAATGGCTAAATGTTGCCTGAGTTATTCAATGTTTTTTATGTGTGAGCAGTGATATTAGGAGCACCATCATTGAGCAGTTACCATGTGTCAGGAGATGGGCTCGAGTGTATTACATATAGTACATCTCATTTAATCAGCCTAAGCTCATTTATCTTTACAACAATTATGAAGTTGGTTTTATCATTTCTGTTCTACAGCTAGAAAACTGAGGCTCAGTCAAGTTGTTGAAGGTCCCATAGCTAGTAATTTTTAAACTGAGATTTTAATCTAGATTCAACTTCAAAATACTTGTTACTAATCTCTGCTTTACTTCCTCTTTAAATTCATTTTCACATAAAAAAACAATGTTTCATGAATATACAAATTAGGGTGTCCACTTTAAATTGAATATGTTATTGTAAATTGTACCATCTCTCTCTCAGTGAAATACTACTTTTAGTGAGGCTTGAAAGGGTACTTTTAAATCACTTGGTTAAAATAAATGTTGATGCTTCCTTCAGCAGCACATATACTAAAATTGGAACGATACAGAGAAGATTAGCATGGCCCCTGTGCAAGGATGACACGCAAATTCATGAAGCATTCCATATTTTTTTTGGGAAAACTGGCTAGCCACATGCAGAAAGCAGAAACTGGACCCCTTCCTGACACCTTACACTTAAATTAACTCCAGATGAATTAAAGACTTAAACATAAGACCTAACACAATAAAAACCCTAGAAGAAAACCTAGGCAATACAATTTAGGACATAGGCATAGGCAAGGATTTCATGACTAAAACACCAAAAGCATTAGCAACAAAAGCCAAAATAGACAAATGGGATCTAATTAAATTCCAGAGCTTCTGCACAGCAAAAGAAACAATCATTAGAGTGAACTGGTAACCAACAGAATGGGAAAAAATTTTTGCAATCTACCCATCTGACAAAGGGCTAATATCCAGATTCTAAAAAGAACTAAAACAGATTTACAAGAAAAAAACAAACAAACCCATTCAAAAGTGGGCAAAGGATATGAACAGACACTTTTCAAAAGAAGACACATACGAGGCCAACAAACATATGAAAAAATGCTCATCATCACTGGTCATTAGAGAAATGCAAATCAAAACCACATTGAGATACCAGTCTCACACCAGTTAGAATGGCGATCATTATAAAATCTGGAGACAACAGATGCTGGACAGGATGTGGAGAAATAGGAACACTTTTACACTGTTGGTGGAGGTGTAAATTAGTTCAACCATTATGGAAGACAGTGTGGCGATTCCTCAAGGACCTAGAAATAGAAATTCTATTTGACCCAGCAATCCCATTACTGGGTATATATCCAAAGGATTAGAAATCATTCTATTATAAAGATGCATGCACACGAATGTTCATTGTGGCAGTGTTTACAATAGCAAAGACCTGGAACCAACCCAAACGCCCATCAGTGATAGACTGGACAGGGAAAATGTGGCACATATGCACCATGGAATACTATGTAGCCATAAAAAATGATGAGTTTGTATCCTTTTTAGGGACATGATGAACCTGGAAACCATCATTCTCAGCAAACTGACACAAGAACAGAAAATCAAACACCGCATTTCTCACTCATAGTCGGGTATTGAACAGTGAGAACACATGGACACAGGGAGGGGAGCATCACACACTGGGGTCTGTTGTGGGGGACTAGGGGAGGGACAGTGGGGGGTAGGGAGTTGGGGAGGGATAACATTGGGAGAAATGCCAGATATAGGTGATGGGGATGAGGCAGTAAACCACATTGCCATGTATGTACCTACGCAACAATCCTGCATGTTCTTCACATGTACCTCAGAACCTAAAGTGCAATAAAATATAAATATTTAAAATAAAAATAAAATAATAAAAGTTGATAAACTATGTATTTCTTTTCAAGAAAATAATATTAAATCATGATTCCTCTTATTTTAAGCATATCACTCTTTTAACATAAATTCACACTCTTCCTGAATACAGAGACACAGTACTTAATGTTTGAAGGCTCATACTCATACTTTTGGGAATAAAGTTCTTTACTTTTCATGTTTGAAAATCATGTTCTCATTTTTTCAGGCTTAAAATTTGATTCAAAGTATATGAATTTCAGAGTGCGAGCTTGTAACAAGGCTGTGGCTGGAGAGTATTCTGATCCAGTGACTCTAGAGACCAAAGGTAAGATCAGGAGCTATTTATACAGCATAAAACAAAGCTTAACATCTGAAGTTATTCATAACTTTGTAACAGGAAGCACTTCATGTGATGTTGAATTCCTTCTCCACTTCCCCTAGCGAAGCTTTCTCAACAGTAAAAATTTTAAGAAAGGGAAAATAGAACTACATTAGAGGTTTTAATTGGGTTTTCCTATGTGATTATGTTCATACAGATAAAATAGACTCAGATGATGGTATTGTATTCTCTGGTGAATGATTAATTTACAAATTTCAATCTTGTTACTAATAGGTAAGTGTCACCAAGATTTGCCCAGAGTTTTCTCATAGAATGGATTATGAATCGATATCGGGGAAGTATCTGTTTGGTTTAGTTCAGGTCCTTTCTGTTTTCCTGAATCTTATTGTAGTAATTAACATTTATATATGTTAATGGTTGCAAAGCACTCTCAGTTCTTTATTAGATTACTAAAATCATCTTGAGAAATCAGTGTACTAGATATTGTTGATACCCATATTGCAGATGAAAAAAATAAAGTTTTAATATGTTAAATGACTTTCCCATGATCCCTAGACCTAATTTGGAAAGGTGTGAATAAGAATCCACTTCTGAGTTCTGTGCCAGCCCTTACTATGAGTCTGGAACCTAGGTTCTTCTAGTCTCTGCAAGCAATTTGGATGTAATGAAAACTCCCTTGAGTAGCAGACTTGAATACAGAGGATTTTTTAGGTATTTACCAATTTGAAGGTCATAATGCTGGAGACTTTCACAATTGTGAGATGATTATTGACTGGGTTTAATTCTGGAACCAGACTCTACACATTCTTGTAGGCACTTGGGGCTTAAGGCATTCCACTGACCTCTAGTTCATATAGCATTTGACTAGGTTTACCTGTCAAAATTTGACAGGATTTGGAGGATAACAAAAAAAAAATCATATCAGACTAAAAATATGAGGCTTATAAATTATTGCTGAGACAAACTCAGAAAAATGTTTGCATCACAAAGGTCTAAAATAAAATCTAACTTGAAGTAATTTGTTTGGATTAGCAAATGTTTTTATTTGAGAACTATAGGTAACTTAGCCAAGAAATGCAATTACTCTGTATTACTTGTTATCAAACTGAGATGTTACTGTGATTTCTTTAGAAGTTTTTACCATTTGAAAATATAGTCATGGCTGGGCACAGTAAGCGCCTGTGATCCCAGCACTTTAGAGGACCGGGTCAGGCAGATCACCTGAGGTTGGCAGTTCAAGACCAGTCTGACTAACATGGATAAACCCTGTCTCTACTAAAAATACAAAAAATTAGCCAGGTGTGGTGGTGCATGCCTGTAATCCCAGCTACTCGGGAGGCTGAGGCAGGAGAATCGCTTGAACCTGGGAGGTGAAGGTTGCTGTGAGCCGGTGAGCTGAGATCGTGCCATTGCACTCCAGCATGGGTAACAAGAGTAAAATGCCATCTCAAAGAGCTGCATAGGAAAGATCCACATTTTTACAGATGATACACTGAATAATTGTTTACCAATTTGGCTTGTTGCAGCCTTTTTCAACCAACCAGTAGAAATTAGTACATGGACAAAAAACTAGAGAGAGAAAGGAAAAAAGGTAGAGGCTAAATAGTTGAGCCTACCAAAATTTCATATCCTTCCATGTAAGGTTCTTGGTATGGAAAAGAGTGAACATTGTTTATTTCTGGCCCTTCAACATATGTAGCACTATTTCTTCTGGCATTGAAATTCTCAAAAGTAATGAGTAATATAAGTTCTGTTCTTATCACCAGAATATTTAAGCTATATTATTATTTATTGTTTGTGAAGGTAAACAATATTATATTACTAAATCGTAAATTACTCTCCAATTTTAATTGATAGCAGCTGTGATATAATTTTATCAATAAAGCAGCCACTGCCACAAGTAAAACATAAGAAACATATCTGTACTCTGATATTTGGTGCTTTGTTTTCACAGACTTTTAAAGATAAGGGAACCAGTATCTAGTTTTATTATAGGGCTTATACAAGAGATAGGACCTCACTTTTGAGGCTAGATTTTTTTTTTTTTAATACAAAGTGTTATCTGTGTTACCTTAGAGGAGCTCTATAACTCTACTGAGGTCCTATAAAGGGATAATGTCCAAAAAGAGAAAGAAATATGAAAATGACACCTCTTAGGATTGAAACCCATGTCTTTTTGTTTGGATGCTGCAGCATTTGATAATTCTGGTCTTACGTGGTTTGGAGTGGTACTTTCTTTTTTTTTTTTTGCCACCTTTGACACCAGAAGGTGGCCCTTCTCTCCATCATAGCAAACATTAGGGGACAGCCTTAGGCTGTCTTTCTTTTTTAAAAAAAAAAACAGCCTTAGGATTTTAGCAAGCAGTTGAGAATTGATGGCACCTTAGAGTTAAATCCAACTTTCTTTCTCAAAAACGTAGGTGCTGTCACATGCATTACCTAATAGTTCACATATAGATGTTAACTTTATTAAGGCAGTTCATTCTTGGAAATGCAGGGTATCAGTGTTAACTTAATCCTAACCTTCTGGTAACCTGCCTATTAAGGAATTCTATTTTCATTTTTGTTAAGAAGCTGCATTATTGCTGCATTATTTCTTTTTTCTGTAAGTTTATTTCTGTTTAGATGCAGATTTTGAAAGCTGTGAACTTCCTTGTATTGTATGACATTTACTGGAAGCTGTGTGGTCAGTAGATTTGTATTCAGAATCTTGTTTCATAAATAAAAACAATGAACAATAGCTCCAATGCATAGTTGAAATTAAAGTGCTCTTTATAGAACAGTAGGGGATAAAAGGATTATTGATTCATTAAGTAAACAGGCTCTCTATATGTTTATTTTGTTGTTTGATGATACATAGTTCACAGACACACTGAAGCCTTAGCTAAATTAAGTAATATCTGTAAGTGAAATTGAGTTTTATAAAGGAATACTGTTATTTCTTAATAATTACTAGAAGTTTGAACTTTTGGAGGGAAATAGAATTAATATGCAGTTTAGTTAGTAACTGTAATAGCTGATACCTTGCAAGATTGAGATTCTGAGAGTTATATTTTAAGATAAAAGGAATGGTACATTGATCAGCCATGAATCAATACATTCTAATGATTTACCCTCAGTTTCCAAAAAGGGAAGCTTATAACTTGTTTCACTGATTTCCTAAATTAGCAGTTCTGAGTAAGTCTTGTGAAAAGTATAGATAATTCCTCAAAATATCAAGTAATCTGGAAAGCATCGTTTTGTTTTATGAGTTTTTTTTGTTTGTTTGTTTTCATTTATGTGGTCCTTTTTCCTCTGTACTCTTTGCCATGTAAATCATCTATCAGCTGGGTCAGTTTCCTTGTTCTGCCATCATGGCCTCAGTTTCTCCATGCTTGTCTTACTTTGAAACTGAGAATTTAGGTGTGAAATTATTAAATATTAGAGCATCAGAGAAAATGTGTATGCCAGCTTCTATAATTTTTTATACTGTGTAGCTTTATCCTTTTCCTTAATTCTTCCAGTTCCCTTTCCTATTTAGTTATAACAGTCAACTGATATCCTAATAACAGGAAATTGAGGTTACTGTGTACTCATTGAGCTTTTAATAGAATGAACAGCAGAAATGCCAGTAGCCATGCAAGTACATTGTATTTGGTTGGAGTATAGGATATATTGAGAAGAATAATGGGAAATCAGGTAAGAATTATAAATTATAGCCTAATTGTTGAGAACTTCAAGAGCTAAGATTATGAATTTGAACTTTATTTTCTGTATTCAGTATTGGATTGAGTAGGAAAATATTGTGATGATAGCTGTGTTTCAGAAAGTGGAGATATGCTATATTTTAAATATATATTGAAATATTGTCTTAAATAGCACTTAACTTCAATTTGGATAACTCTTCATCCCATTTGAACTTGAAAGTTGAAGATACCTGTGTAGAGTGGGATCCTACTGGAGGAAAAGGCCAAGAAAGTAAAATTAAAGGAAAAGAGAACAAGGGCAGGTAAGCTAGGGCAGTAAATCTGTCATATGAACAAATGATTGTATACTGGTTCTTAAGTAACAGTAACTTACATTGAAATTCTTAGTCAATATACCTATGAGATTTATGGTATATTAGTAGCACCAAAGTGAAGAATATAATACTATTTGTCAATAGTTGAATGTCATTAACGTTTTTATTACTCTTTTTTATTTTCATTCCTAATCCTCTTATACATTTTCATTTCAGTATTCCAATTTTTTAAAGTTACATGTGCAGCAACTTGACTTGCTTTAGAAGAAGTTTCTGGTATAATTCCTGAATTTTAGACTTAAAGATCACCTATCTTACCTGCAGGTCTGGTTTGCACTAAATGACAGTGTTTAACAGGTACAACCCTAGGGTCTTAACCTCTCATCAGCAACACAATGAACCTAAGAGGCAAGCTCGAGGACCTTTTGTTATTGTCATAACTAAGTTATTTAAATAAAATCAAAGCATGGGAGCCTCTTTCTTTTTTAATAGAAGAAATTTTTGCTCAAATTGAAGATAAATGCCATGTGAGTTACAATAATGAACCCCAAAAAATTCCTCACCAGGCCTTTAATCTGATTTTGTTATAAGCTGTTAAAGTTATAAAACAGTTTCTTAACAGTTGCCTGTTTTTATCTGACAGTGTCCATGTTACTTCACTGAAGAAACATACAAGGTGATGATCTATGTCTGTCTAGTTCTAGGATTTAGTATAATCTAGCTTGGCTGATTTAAAACAACTTTGATTTTTTCTATTAACCAATATGCAGAAGCCATTGCGGCAGCGTTCATAAGCTAAAACACTGCTCTGCGTAGACTGTATTGGTAGCTTACGTTTTGAATTTACATTATAGTGTGCTGCATATTATTTGGATTATATTGTATGTGGCAACAAAATAAGCTCTGCTTTAAAGTCTTTCTTGAATTTATTTCCCTTATCTGATTTTTTTCTGCTTGTACTCATAGCTGGCATCTTTCTTGTTGTACTGAGTAATATTCATTAGTTTAACATTATATCTTTGCTTTTATTTGACACACGGCAGGTTTGAATAGTTCTCTATTTTATAGTGATGAGGCAGTTTCAAAAGCAACAAGGACAAAAAATAAAGGTCATTGCTAAAGACAGTGCCAGAAAGATGAATTGTTTCAATTTGCATGAGTAATAATGTGCTTATTTTGAAGATACTACATATCTTTACCGGAAAGCAGAATGTGTTCTCTTCTCAAAATTAGCTTTCTCTTCTTTTCAGTTGATTTACTCATTATTGGTTAAAGTGGTTTTGTGGTATATTATAAATTGGAAAATGCTGGATTTAATAGTCTATGAAATTTTGTTTGGTCACTTGGAAATTTTTAGATTGCATATTTATGATTTAAGGTTATGTCATTTCTTTCTCCCTCCCTACTTTTTAAGAGTATTTTATATATAGGCTACTTGTGGAACGTTATACGCATTTATATATTCTTTCCATAAATATTTGCTCACTGTAGGATATCTTCTGGATGTTACAGGATTTATAGGGATTAAACACTGTCTCTTCTTTCAAGAAATTTGCCCTAATTTATGTAGATGAGATATATGTAAAAGTAGCAATAATGCAAGGTAGATATATGTGCAATGCTAAGTGTGAATAAAGGTGTTCAGAGGAAGAAAGACATCTAGAGCTGTCAGGTGTTGAGGTGGTCAGGTAGGATAGTGAGCCTAGCTAAATAATAATCAAGCCTTTATTGATGTGCTGTGATAGTATACGCAAGAGGCCACGAAAGAAAGGGTACTCACTTCCCCAGTGTTCAGTTTTTCCCAACAGAATGGCCCTGGTTGAAGGTCACATAAATCAACACAGATAACAAGTAGTGGATCTTCTCAATGCCAGCAAGCCCCAAACAAAAGACTCCTGCCAGTTTATGGACCTGAGAACCAAGAAGGTGGGGATTGAGGGGCTAAAATGGGAAAATACTAAAACGGAGTGTAGAAGAATGTTTTTAGACCATCACTCCTCCCCTGGCCTCTGCCCTAAAGGAGTTTTACACAGAGGCACCTGAAAAGTATCTCGGCCTATGGCCTCCCTCTGATAAGGGGACCTCTCAATAGAGGTGCCTTGGCTAGGAATGCAGATATGGTGTATGATTGTGGTGGGGAGAAGTGTGGAATTGCAACTCTTTCTAGCAACTACAGTGCACTAGCTGTGCACCAAGTCTGGTGTGAGGAGGGCAGCTCACCCTACCCTGTGCCCCCACCCTGCCTCACCAACACCTGCCTATGCTTGGGCCTGAAAGATCACACATAGAATTTGGGCCTGGAGCTGGACTCCTCAGGCTGGTTATTTAGCTTGGTAGGATTTGGGGGACTTTCATTAAAGAAATGGTATTTAGGCTAGTTCTTGAGCAAGTGGAAAAATGTGTGGTGGTTAGACTTGCAGTGAAAGGGGGAACAGCCAGAGGAAAGGCACTGAAGCAAATGGTGTGAGTTTAAACATTTTCACTGGTATATTTAGCTGTGTAGTGCTCTCTAGGGGTGAGAAGGCTAGAAAGGCAGATTGGGACTAAATCAAGAACCAGAATGCCGTGCTAAGTCATTTGTAAGCAGTATAGAAGTACGTGAAGATTTTTAAATAGAGAAATCAGAGGTAGCTTTATCTTGTAATAATGAACAAGATGAATTGGATAGCAAAGAGATTATTTGAGAAGCTGGTAAAACAATGCAGATGAGAGGTAGCTAAAGAGCCTTACTTAAATTCAGGTAGTTAAATGGCCAGGGTGTTCTTAACCCTGGTTGAGGGAGGGGATGGGAGGAGATCATGCTTGACATAAAACTTATTTTAAGTTGTTTCTTGCAAAAGTGACTTAGGAAGTCTGGAATGCAGCAATGGAAGAGTTCTCCTTATTTAACTTTTCTCTGAAATTAAACTGCCAATGTCAATAGTTAATGTCTGTTTTTCTTTTCTCCATGCTTCCCTTTATTTCTTTACTACTGGTAAGTTATAAATTTTTAAAAATTGTTTTTCTGGTTATCAAAAGAGCTCTTAACACATTTTGAAACAGTGCTAAGTGAAATTTTTCTATTTATTTATATGACTTTCACTTTCTATTTGTTGCGCTGAGTTACTTGGGAAATATTTTTCAGAATGCATGTTTTCTCTCAGCAGACCCTTTGACCCACCAGTTGAGGTGGTGAACATCAGTGTATTTTGAAAAAGTTTCCTGATTGTTTCTCATTCTGTGTGCCTTTTCAATTGACAATCATCGATTTATTACAAAATGCCAAAGGCCTTTGTTTTTCCAATTTAGTTCTTTGACTCAGGAAGGTACAGATGGTCCTTAATTGATAATATCACATATTTACTCAGGAAGATACAGATGGTCCTTAATTGGTAACATCACAAATTTACTATCTGTTTACTCAGATAAGCTCCTTCTAGTCAGATATTGTACACCTACTGTGTACTGAGGATGCAGAGATAGAGATGTGGTTCCTAGCAACAGTTATTTCCCTTCCCTCAGCTACTCCATAGCCAAGTTCCTCACTTGCCATAGCAAACAAGGACTAAGGGTGCCATATGATAGATTGTGTAAAACCTGTCTTTTCATCACCCTTTTAATCCTTGCTCCTTGATAGGAAAGTTTTGCTTTGTTTTACCTCAGTGGCTCCTAGCCCAGCTAAACAGCAAAGTCTTGAAATTCTTATTTTAAAAACACAGACATGTGTTTCTCAAGCCTACCCTCCAGTGTCTGATTTAGTAGTTTATGGTAAATCCTGGTAATTTGCATTTTTTAATGTTTCCCAAGTGGTTCTGACGTGCAGCTACGTAGGAAAACCACTGGTTTGGCTCATTTAATTCCTTCTCACTCCTGATTACACATTTACTTCAACCTCTCATCTCCTTTCATGTGATTCTTACCTAGTTACCCAAAACAAAATCTTGTTGACTTTCTTTGCTCTGTTTCTCAGCTGAATAGCAACCATAGTCATGACTGTTAGTAGTTAGGAGAATACTAGCAATACTAAAAAGCACTGGGCTTTGAAGTTAAGTTAGATAGAATGAAGAGCTAGTGTTCTGAAATTATTGCATCACATCTTCCTTCTCTAGTTACAAAAGTAATTTTTCACAAATACTGACATTTTTGATTAATTAAAAGTGGGTTCATTTGTGTATAATTACCAATATTTGCTATTGAATAACTTGAGTGGAGGAAGATTGATATGAAGTCAATTTATGAATTGGTAACTTGATGAATTGGGTAATCTTTGGTGAGCTCTGCACCCATTTTTTTTTCTAAGGGAGAATGTACTTTCATTTCAGATAACCTCAATCACACAAAGTTCTTTTATTACGTAGGTGTTCTGGAGACCTAAAAGCTTTTTTGTTATAATTTATATACCATGTTGAAACAATTTTACTTTTACCTTCTTTCTTTCCCTGTCTTTCTTTAATGTTGCATCTAAAATATTGTTTTTCACACCTTTTTTTTTAAAAAAAAAAACAAGAGTGTGGTTTCTTTAATGAAGTATTTCCAGAAGCCTAGTCTAAAAAGAGAAAAGTAGAGCTGGTTAAAAAAGGGAAGAAGCCCTAAAGCTGGCTTCTTCCCATAGTACCTCTGTGGCATCTGTGGATTCCCTTGAGTTCAGGAAATGGTTTACAAATCGCTGATTTCAAGATTGTTTGCCCCCTACAAGATCATGAATATAGAGCTACATGTACTTTTTTTTTTTTTTAAAACTCTGGGGCAAATACAATGTTTTATTTTCTCCTGAGCTTAAGATAAAACTTGTGAAAACACATAGACCTTTTGTAATCAGGCTTTTAACATTCTCTTTCAGCTTGTATAAAATGAATCAAAAAGAAAATTATGATGTAGTTCTTTTTTCCTGAGTTATCAGTTGACAATGTTTGCAGTTTTACTTTCTTACTAATGACTCTTGCAAGTATTGTATAAGTATCAGCTTAGAAAACGTGGTCATTCCAAACCTTGAAGAAGTGAAAATATATATTTTTGTTATTCAGGATAAAGAGTATAAATGTTTAGTAATTTTTATTTGTTTCTATCCTTCATTTTGGAGAAGACTTCAACAACTATTCTGGAATTTTCCCCCCTCACATTCTGTTTTGCTGTCCCCCTACCCAATGGCAAGAAACTACTTTCTTCCTTAGCACAAGTTTCACAGAATTTTTAATCTTATCTATCCACATTCAGCTTTGTTCATGCTGTCTGTTCAAATAGAACCTATAGTCACTTTTTAAGTGTCTTTTTAAATAAATACCTTTACAAAAAGGACCTTTGAAATCCCTTGGGAAGAAATAAACTGCCATGTGAATGTTATAGTTCTAGACCTATACTTTTGCTACTTAATATTATTCACTAAAAAGACAGTTGAAGTGGTCCTGAGTTCTTGGAAATTGTCTAATAAATCTGCTGATAGCAAGACATTTAAATAATGCAGAATGAAGTCACTGAATTCTATGAAATGAATCATATGAAATGACTTTAAATTTTATCTGTGTTCTTGTTTTGCCTTTGTCAGGCATTTCTATTCTAGTATTGATAGATTATATTAAAATCTACTAATTGATCTTAGGAAGAAAATTTCCAGTGCTATGTTGGAAAAAAGTATTTTTATTTCTAATCAGTGGTGAGAATATAGTTGTTCCATTTTCTCTAAATAATAACTTTGGGATAATCTTGACCAAAAAAATCTTTTTTTAAATGCAGTAATTCAATATAATTAAAATGTTATTTTGAAAACATCTTTGGGACTTAATCTATTTTGAGGTTTTGAAAGTTAGTAAAGATCCCAATATTCTCAAGTTTTCCATATATCATATAATTTGATATATGGAAGATAAGAGGAAGTCAAGGTGGATCTTGTCTATTTTAGTAGGAGAAATGCTTTATAATACTTGATATTATCCTGTGCATGGATTTGGAAAATTGCCATTTCTTTCTTTTTTTTGAGATGGAGTTTCTGCTCTTGTTGCCCATGCTGGAGTGCAGTGGTGCAATCTTGGCTCACCACAACCTCTGCTTCCTGGGTTCAAGTGATTCTCCTGCCTCAGCCACCTGAGTAGCTGGGATTACAGGCATGTGCCACCATGCCCAGCTAATTTTGTATTTTTAGTAGAGATGGGGTTTCTCCATGTTGGTCAGGCTGGTCTTGAACTTCCGACCTCAGGTAATCTACTTGCCTTGGCCTCCAAAGTGCTGGGATTACAGGTGTGAGCCACCGTGCCTGGCCACCATTTCTATTTTTAAGAAGGTAAGATTCAGAGCAAAAATACTATTTATAAAAAGGGTTATTTAGTTATGATTATAAGAAGAAACCTATCTTTGCTTTTAAGTTTAATTGCAAAAAAAGTTAAGCTGTAACTCATTATCTTTCTTGAGTTCTTTTTGTTTCCTTTAGTAAGTCTTGTCACATTTTAGCATCGTTTCTTATTTCAGCTATGTGTTCTTTGTATAAGCCTTGCTCAGTCTGCATGCCATTAGTGTTTTCAGCCTGCTCTGTATTGATAGCTTCTTACATTTCAGTGTTTATAATTGACAGCGCTCTTTAATAATAGTTTAGATTAAATTGAATGTTGTTATTTCTATAGCATAATTAGAAATCTTTTCAGAGGTTTCTTCCATGAATTGTAATTTTAGTTTATGAAACATTTAGAATATAAAATATTTGTTTTTCTTTTTTCTTCTTGCTTATCTAGAAGTGGTACACCATCCCCAAAACGAACATCTGTAGGCTCCAGGCCACCAGCAGTAAGAGGCAGTAGAGATCGTTTTACTGGAGAATCATACACAGTGCTGGGTAGGATAAAACATAATTGTTCTTTATTATCTCAGATTAAAGGCATCACAATCACACTGGTGGACTTTCCACTCAAAGTGACTGCCTGTATATTGAATAAATCTTTGCAAGAAGTTTTTCTCAATTGAAGCTTAATTACTTTGGGGAGTTTTCAGAGTGTCTTACTAATATTGATACTTTTAAAACTCTACATTAGCTTACATGGTGTTCCCACATCTTTATATATATATAAACCTGGAGGGGAGATAGTAAGGAAGAAAACCTCAGCAGCATTTTATATTCAGAAGAATAACACTAAACATAAAGGTAAAATTATAGCAGGCACTCTGCATTTAGTGTCTGTGTGTTAACAAGATTATTCTTATAGAAAAAGTACTTGAATAAAATTTTTTGTGCCTTTTTTTGGGAAGAGTGATAGGTAAAACTATGTGACTCATAACGAAGAGATGAGAGTCAAATCTGTCTTTCTGATCTTTTGTAGGAGACACTGCTATTGAAAGTGGACAACATTATTGGGAAGTCAAGGCCCAGAAGGATTGTAAATCCTACAGTGTAGGAGTAGCATACAAAACGTTGGGGAAATTTGACCAGTTGGGAAAGACAAACACTAGTTGGTGTATCCATGTCAACAACTGGCTACAAAACACATTTGCAGCAAAGCATAATAATAAAGTCAAAGCTTTGGATGTTACTGTTCCTGAAAAAATAGGTGTATTTTGTGATTTTGATGGGGGTAAGTTTATTTTCTCATATGTTATTTCATCATAATTGCTTGAATTTCAGTACCTTTCACTGGTAATCATCTATACAGGATTTCCATTTGTATTGTGGTAAGGACATTTTGATGAAGTAGATTTTTGATCACAATCATAATCTCAGTTCTAGAATTGACTAGAATGGTATATGTGATGTCTGCCTGGAGCCCTACAAAAGCACTCATTTATAATATACTAAATCTGAAAGATTTTGCTAATTTTAGTCTTCAGCACTAACATTTCTTCTGTCCATTTTAATTCCTTCCTTACTATATTTTATTACCTACCTCTAAAGAGTGGTAGTCAGAATTTTCTAGTTGAAGTAGACCTTAGAAATTACCCAACCCAGGATGAATACCCCATTTTACATGATGTGTTTATTACACATTGCATGCCTATATGAAAACCATTTTATGTACTACTATGTACCTATGAAAATTTTTTAAAAATTCAAGAAGATACGAGAGCCATATTTTCTACTATCCTAGTAAATATAAGCTATACAGCAAATTTTTATTATGCCAAACCCCATCAAACTTGATATGAATGGAATGTTCTTAATTTTCAAGATGCTGTCTTTAAAGATATTCTTCAGAATGACTTGTGATATCTTTATAAGGGCCAAAGGGGTTTTCCCCCAATATCAGAATTTATTACAGAACTATTAACACATTGTGATCTAATCCAAAAAAGAAAAGAAAAGAAATTACTCCATCTGACACACAGTATAAAATCATTATTACATTATCTCTGCAGGTAGTTGGCACTCCTGTGCTTGAATAACTTTTTTTTTTTTTATAATTTTTTAATTTTACTTTAGGTTCTAGGGTACATGTGCAGGTCATGCAGGGTTGTGGCATAGGTGCATACATAACCAGGTGGTTTGCTGCCTCTCTTCCCCTTTCATCTATATCCAGCATTTCTCCCCATGTTATCCCTCCCCACCCTCCCCACCCGCCTTGAAGAACTTTTAATGTGAAGTTTACTGTCTTAGAAAGCAGGCTGTTTCATTGTTGGACAGCTCTTGGTTAGAATATTTTTCTTAAGTTGACTTGCTTAACTTAACTCGCTTAACTCCGGAGTCTCCCTATAACTCCGGAGACTGTTGCTCTTAAATTTTGCTATCTGAATAAACACAGAATTATATTTCCTCATTAATATTTGCATGATAATCCTTATTAAAAACTACGGGTATACTAACATTGCTTTTCTTGCCCTGTTTTTCCAGACCATATATTCTCTGTTATTAGCTGCTCCTGTTAAAATTTAATTTTTCCAAGTCTTTATAGTCTCCTATGCCTGTCTTCTATGTCAGTGTTTTTCTTAAAGGTTGGTTATTAGAGTGGAACACGTGACCTCTGACTAGCAAAGGGCAGTAATTTGGCTGTGCTACTTCTATTAATATGACTTAGCACTGCTGACCAGTATTGAGCTTGTAGCTACCCTAGTCCACTAGATCTTTTTTCATGGCATTATATTAAATTATTTTTCTTCTTTTATTAGTCAGTTTAGAGTTGGTTTTTTTTTTTTTTTTTTTTGAGATAGAGTCTTGCTCTGTTGCCCAGGCTGGAGTGCAGTGGCACAATCACAGCTTACTGTAACCTCCGCCTCCCAGGTTCAAGCAATTCTCTGGCCTCAGCCTCCTGAGTAGCTGGGATTACAGGCATGCACCACCACGCCTTGCTAATCTTTGTATTTTTAGTAGAGACAGGGTTTCACCATGTTGGCCAGGTTGGTCTTGAACTTCTGACCTCAAGTGATCCACCTGCCTCAGCCTCCCAAAGTGCTGGGATTACTGGTGTCAGCCACCACGTTCGGCCAGTTTAGAGTTTTTAAAAATAACTCAATGTTATATATAACGTAAATGATGGCTATTACATTTACCCTTTTTTAGTTTCATCTTAATAGACCTGGCCACGTTTCCTCTCCTGTTAAAATCATCTGAAAATTAACTTGATATTTATATTTTGAGAAAAGTTTAAATCCCATTGAATTAGTTATTTCATAAGCATGTTCTCTACAGTCATCTAATGTATAATAAATTTGAAGAAGACATAATATTGAATTAAAGTAATCCCCTAGATGTTTTATTTCCAAGTTGACACTTAACCTAATAATAGTAAATTTTGTTATTTTAGTAATATTGTGCCCAAATAATTCCATGAGCTATCAATTAATTTACTCAAAAAAGGAGAAAAAGTAGTTTTTTTAGTGATGACATGTCAGTTTTGCTGTGTTGTTTGTTTTTTAACCTACTTTGAATCAGATAAATCATTTTCCTCAGGATAAATGGCAAATTTATTGGCACACATTTTCTTTTTCAACTACCAAGACAACATTTGCTTATCTTCTCTTTCTTTTCCCATGCTATGTGAGTCCACAAAGGTAGTAGTGAGATACAATTTTCAGCCTAGAGCATAACATATGGCAAGGGGAAGTTGTATTGTGGAATAGGATCAGATTCTGAGAGCCTTGAAAAATAATAATGGAGTGGTCTTTAGTAGTGGGGAGGGGTGGTTCTGCATGTTTTAGAACACTATAGTCATAAAATAATCTAGTTTTAGAAATATTAGAGAGTCAGTGGTTTAAGCTGGAAGAGATTGAAAGCATAGAGAGCATAAGACTTTTCAGGAAGCAGTCTTCAAGCAGTGTAGAGCGGACCATGTCTCTTTTGTTAACTATTAAGTCCTTATTGCCTGGCAAGTGCTTTTCACATAGGAAGCCCTTAATAAGTGTTTGCTGAGTAACTGGCAACAAGGATCTGAGCAGTGGAGAATTAAGACTGAATTTGACAGTGTGGATGTAGAATTCATAGGATTTAGTAACTAAATATGGATCAGCTGAGGAGAGACAGTTGAAAATGACTTTGAGGTTCCAGCCAGTGTGATCAAGAGGATGACAGTGTCAACAGGATAGGAAGCATATTCGAGTTTTGGGGGAAATGAAATGCCAGCAGGATAACCATATGGCATGTTTAGCAAGCATTTTGAAATTCAGTGCCAGAACTCAGCAGTTAAGTAGAGCTGATGCTAAATATTTGAGACAGTATTACAGAATTGCTATTGAAGATTATACAGAACAATATATTTAAGCACTACTGTTCTGCTGTTTACTAACTGTGATCAAAGTACTGGGTACTTTACATATTACCTCAAAATATTAAGCAACCTACATAATATTGTGCATACATACTAGTTTCTTTTATCTTCTTCTTTGGTGGCAGTTGATATATTAAGGAAGCATTATATAAAGAAAAAAGAGCGTGGACAAAGCAGCTACATTTAGAATAGGAAAAAAAGGAGGAGATTGTGAAGTTACCCCCAGAGTTATGATACAAACCAAGAGAATAGTCATCAGAGAAGAGTTTTAAGAAGTGATAGCAGTTGTAAGGATGCCATTAGATTGGACAGTTTAAGAGGTCAGACAGACAGCTTTTTTTTAGGGCATGATCCTTTTGAAAGATACACTGTGAGGTGATTTTAAAAATTAACAAAGCAGGTCAAGCATGGTGGCTCATGCTTGTACTCCTACCACCTTGAGAGTGTGAGGTAGAGAGAAGATTGCTTAAGCTCAGGAGTTCAAGACCAGCTTATACAAAATAGCAATACCCTGCCTCTATTGAAAAAAAAAAAACTTAACAGAATTGAAGCAATGATAATTATACTGTGATTTCAGAGACTGGAGTATGAGTATGGCTTTAGGTAGATAGAAGACAGGGTTTAATAGAGTAAACCTTAATTGGTGATTAGGATTTGGGTGAGAGGCTAGTTATAGAAAAAATAAGGAGGAAGAAATGGTCTTGGTTTATACTGGATTTATGAAGCCATTGTTAAATAATGATAAAATAAAGAAATAGTTTGCATTAAATAAGTAGAATAGTGCCAGATTATAGAGATATTATGGAGGTCTTGAAAACCAGGGAAAGAAAATTAGATTGGGCTTTGAAAACTTAAGCATGTGTCCTTCTGATTTTCATGTGAGAATAATTAATCCAGTTCTCATAGTTTATAACAGAAATTAATGCCAACTTATATATTATTACTTTTTTGCATGATTATACATTAGAATTAAATGCTATAATTTTTTGTTTAATAAATTAGGCTTTTTTCTTTCTTTTTTAGGTCAACTTTCATTCTATGATGCAAACTCGAAACAGTTGCTATATTCCTTTAAGACAAAATTTACTCAGCCACTATTACCTGGTTTCATGGTTAGTATGTTTTATATTTTATATAAACCTAATTTACTTGGTTTGGCGACTGTAAGGAGAATATTCTATACTGTATATTTGGAGGAGAATATTTTATTTTTTCTTCATATTCTTCTCCCTTTCCCCAATTCACCCCTCCCAAATCTGTGATTTTCATATATTTTTGGTATATTTTATTGAAGTTAATACATGAAGTACACAAATCATAAATATGTAGTTTGATGAGTTCTTATAGGATTGCACTCAAGTATGTAACCAGCACCTAGAACATTACAAGAACCTCAGAAGCCCTCTCTAGTGTCCATTTCCAGTCCCTGATGGCGCTTCTCCAGCGTTAACACTGTATTGACTTTAAATACCCCAAATTTGGCCGGGTGCAGTGGCTCATGCCTGTAATCCTAGCACTTGGGGAGGCCAAGGTGGGCGGATCACAAGGTCAGGAGATTGAGATCAGCCTGGCCAACATGGTAAAACCCCGTCTCTACTGAAAATATAAAAATTAGCCGGGCGTGGTGGTGTGTGCCTGTAATCCCAGCTACTCAGGAGGCTGAGGCAGGAGAATCACTTGAACCTGGGAGGTGGAGGTTGCAGTGAGCTGACATTGTGCCGTTGCACTCCAGCCTGGTGACAGAGTGAGACTCTGGCTCAAAAAAAAAAAAAAACATTTACTTCATTTTCAGTTTTATATAAATAGAATCATACAGTATCTTTTTGACTCAACATTGTTTGTGGGATTTATCCATATTCTGTGTGGTTATATAGTTCATTCATTCTCATGAACTATAGCTGTATAGTTTTCCGTTCTGTGACTGTATCACAATTTATACATTCTAATTTAGTTGGATATGTGGGTGTTTTCCATTTGTGGGTTTATACAAATAGAACTGCTGTGAATATTTTTGTTCATGTTTTTCGATAAATGTATGTGTATATTTCCATTGAGTATATACCTATGATTGGGGTTGCTAGATTGCATGATACATGTGTAATCAACTGTAATAGTACTGCGAGTTTTCCAAAGTGGTTGGTTACGCTAATTTACAACTAGCAGTATGTGAAAATTTGAGTTTCTTCAAATCCTTGCCAACGCTTGGTAATACCTTTAAAAAAAAGTTTTGTCCTTCTAGTGGATAATATATTACATTGTGGTTTTAATTTGCATTTCCTTGAGTATTAGTGCTGTTGAGCACCTTTTTACATGTTTGTTGACTATTTGGGTATTTTTTTTCGTGAACTGGCTGTTCAGATCTTTTGCTTGTATTTCTATTAGGTTGTCTTCCTATTATGGATTAATTTGTAGGATCTTCTTCACTCTGGTTTTCCTTTTCCCTTGTTGGTATCATTTGATAAACAAAAGTTAATTTTGTTGAGTGTATCAATTTTTTCATTTACATTTAGCACTTTTTGTATTCTGTTTAAGAAATCAGTATGCACTCCCAAGGTCATGAAAATATTCTTGTCTTCTAAAAGGTATATGTTGCATATTTAGATATAGACTGCATTTACAATGCAAGTACAATGTAGAATTGATGTGTTTGGTATGAAGTAAGGATCTAGGTACATTCTTGAATTCCCTATGGAATTCCATATTGACAAGATCATAGTGCATTGTCATCTTTGTACAATATTAGATGACTGTCTTAGTGTGCTATGCTGAATATATGTATGCACACCACACAGTAATTACATCCTATGTGATTGCAGGTCTACTCAATTTCAGGCTGATAAAAAAAAATCATGTTTCTCTGCACAAAATAAAACATGGCTTTGAATTTATTTTTTTAAGCAAATGTTACTGTTTTTTTTCCAACTGGTAGCCCTCTGCATTTCTTCATAGGTTAGGTTCCTGTGGGGAGTTCTGGGATCCAGTTAAAGTTTCTGTTACTTTGACTAGAACTTTTCTTAAATTTGGAGGCTACCTCTATAAATCAAAATGGTGTATTTCAAATGCAAACTTAGAATATTTTGCATGTGTGTTCTTCTATCATCATCCCTAATTGTAACTTCTCAACTATAAGGAGAAAGTTTTCAGAGTTTGAGTGGGTTTAAAATACAGTGCTTCAGGAACACAAAATCAAACACCGCATGTTCTCACTCATAGACGGGTGTTGAACAATGGGAACACATGGACACAGGGAGGGGAGCACTATACACTGGGGTCTGTTGGGGGGAAGTGGGGGGGACAGCGGGGGGTGGGGAGTTGGGGAGAGATAGCATGGGGAGAAATGCCACATATAGGTGAAGGGGAGGAAGGCAGCAAATCACACTGCCACGTATGTACCTATGCAACAATCTTGCATGTTTTTCACACATACCCCAAAACCTAAAATGCAATAAAAAAATAAAAAATAAAAAAAATAAAAAGAAAGAAAGAAATCTGGAAAAGTACAAGGTACTCAGAAGGCCTACATGAATAGTTTCCAGCCACTTAGCGACATCAGAGGGGTTCCTGCCAAGGGTGCACTGACCTTTTTCATCTCACTGTCCTAGAAGTACTGGATCTGTCTCTGGTCATCTTGAAGGAGATAGATCATCCTTCCCTCCCTCTATTCCAGTATCCTGTGCATCTTCCTCAATGGTTTTGCCATGTTGTGTTCATAATGATTGTCCAGTTGATACCAAATCTTAAAAAAAATTTCCAAAAGAATATTTAATTCTTCTTTGGTCTCAATTGTCAATTGCCCTTTTACATGAATCTGGGGCAGATCTAAGGGACTCGTTAGATCTCATGTTTTATAAGACCCCAATCTCTGGATGTAGTTCCTCAATGTCAACTTCTTAAATATATATTCCATCCCACATTCTCTTCCTATGATGTAACTTCAAGACTGCTACTGTTCAGTGTTCTAGTCCCTTTACTTTATGTAGTGAAAGTGACTATTGCTGATATTTTAGTCTACAGTGTAATAGCGCTTCTCCTGACTCTGTGGGAATGTTCATGGTGGAAAGTTAACTATCATGCTGTGAGCAACCCCAAGTGGCTACCTGGAGAGGCTGTTTAAATATATTTGAGGTAACAGCCCCAACTAAGGAACCCCAGATATCAGTCAGGATCATCTACAGGACTAGAAGTAGAACGTCTGTTGCCATTATTTAATTAGTGATCATGAAAATGACCATTTGGTGTGTAGACAGACTCAGTTGACTCACTAGAATCTGGGTTTTCATCAGAACTCAGTTTTGCTTGTTTTGTCTTGTTTTCTTTTTTTTCCTGATACTAAGATGTTCCCACTGTAACATGAGGTGATTATGTCTCAGGTTTAGGTTATCAGTGAGAATTCACAATCTGTGTGAATTGGAAGTATAAACACATTTTATTTTTTTAATTATTTTTTTTTTTTGAGACAGAGTTTCACTCTTGTTACCCAGGCTGGAGTGCAATGGCGCAATCTCGGCTCACCGCAACCTCCGTCTCCTGGGTTCAAGCAATTCTCCTGCCTCAGCCTCCCGAGTAGCTGGGACTACAGGCATGCGCCACCATGCCCAGCTAATTTTTGTATTTTTTAGTAGAGAAGGGGTTTCACCTTGTTGACCAGGATGGTCTCGATCTCTTGACCTTGTGATCCACCCGCCTCGGCCTCCCAAAGTGCTGGGATTATAGGCGTGAGCCACTGCACCCGGCCCCCTGTAAACACATTTTAAAGCAGACAGTCTGCTCCTCGGTCTATTTTTCCCTGGGTGATGCTGTTTGCTTTATTAAACAGCTACAGAAATCAATGTGAGTTAAACATTTTGGGTTCTAGCTCAGGCATTGCTAGCAAGTTCTCAGAGAAGCAATAGGCTGCACCATTTGGCCCATGTCTGCAGATGGCTATTCTGTCTGGTTTTTGTAAGTTCACTCTGATGTTCACACAGTGTAAAAATTACTTAATAATGCATTTCTCAGGATATATTTTTGTCACCATAGAACACATGACTGTTAAATCCCTATTTTTGCCCAAAGATTCAGTGAAAATTTAGGTGTAAAATGAATTTTCCCCCTAAAGTGATGAGGTGTAGAATTTATTGTATCAATAGGAGGGAGCTCTCACACTTGCAAATGCATTGTACAAAATCCTGTCTGTCCATGATGTGTAAATTGTGTTCCTGTATGAGATCATTCATCTGGAATCACACACCCATATATTTCCAGAATTCCATCCAATAAATTCACAAAGCAGTTGAAAATCACAATATACATTTTAGGTAATTGGCCATCAGAGATTATTTTAATTGTAGGAAAGTGTACAAAAATATTTTGCATTTTACGTATCTTTTATTTAACTGTAATAAAGTGAGGTGGTACTAAAACAGAAAAAAAGCCTGAACACTATGATTCCTTTGCTTCAATAGGGAAGGGCTCCCTTGTACATGCAGTTCCCACGCAGTCAGTTTTCTTCATCCTGATCATCTGTGGCCAGTGTAAAAGAAAGGCCTGACAGGGAAATTTAAGGAGCCAGCTGGGTAACACCATATGAGGGAATTCTTGGTGACATTCAAAAAACTCACACTTCCACTTTCAAAATCCAGAAACACACCAACCCGACCCAGAGGTTTCTCTACATAGTGAGGAAGCATTGGAGAGCTGGTCAAGAGATGGAAATGGTAATCCACCTTCACACATAAAAGAAGACATATGTCCTCAGATGTAATCATGGTGCCATTCTTCCTTATCCAGGAGTCCTTACAGACACCCAGAGCCCAGTCCCAAGAGTCGTCCACATCCAGCTCCCAGTAGTGTTTCCCAGAGGAGAAGCCCCGGACTCTCCATGCAGCAAAATAGTCAGGTCTTTCAGAATCCAAAGATCCACCTTCCCGTTCAGGTCTAAACATCCAACTTCTCACATCCTCCAACAGGCTGATATTGTGATTGCTTATTTCATAATTGAAGGAAATTTCCACTGTAGAAAAAAGAGAATATTCCAGTGAAAAGCAGTTTATACATTCTTATGTTCAGGTAAGAAAGAGACTCTCACTAGAAAACACAGGTTAAGATTAAAAGGCAACTTTTGTCTGGGAAAATGTTGGAATCAGAGGGTGTTAGGATATCTGCACAAGCACATGGTTAAACTAAAATGATCACAACTTCTATAAACTCAAAAATATAAGGGGAGGATTTTCATGCCTACGTCTAGTCAGCTACTTTTTATAACAACTGAAAAACTGGAAGCTCTTGCCCTGCAGCCAACTCCATAGCAATAAAATATATGTCCATTGCCTCTTCCCTGTCAGGGCAGAGCAGGAGGCTGGGGACAGGAGATGAGGTGGGGAGCCATTCTTATACCTAAATAAGTTATCACTTTGCCAGAAATATGATCTGCCACTTAAGTAAGCAAATTCATACTTAAAGAGAAAATCTGAATCCATCTTCTGAAAAGTGCAGATTCCTTGCAAGAATTATCTGACTTTCATGCTGGATTTCAGCACAGACTTCTTTTATCTGCCTGATTGATCATGATCTATCCTGGAGTTCTATCTAAGGACTCATCAACCACCAAATCACTTTCCTATTGTTTGCAGATCCTCAGATTTGCATTGTTATTTAAGTTACTCATGTATGTTTTGGTTGATTAAAATGCACATGATTAAAATTGCAAATGCTATGAAACTTCACCTGAAATGTACTTAAAAATAAACACTGTCACCAAATCACAATCATTAACAGCACTTAATTTGAAGTTGAAATGTCCTGAATTAACGCAGTTCTGTATACCTCATATAATACTTGTATACATGAAATTGTGTCAGAGAATGTTTCTAAGTCCTAAGGAGCTATTCTGCATGTTTTATGTTTTTCTAAGTAATTTGTTATATGGCTGATTCTTATTACATTTTACCAGCTTTTAGTTTAGTCTGTTTTATAATAGTGAAACTATACATATAAAAAAAAAATAAAATAAAATACAGTGCTTTAAAATCTCATTATCCATAATAATTATTTATTCTAGATACCTTAAACTCTTAAGTTTAAAACAATACTAATAACCAGGACACCTACTTTTACTTTTACATTAAAGGTAAGTGATTAGTGACTAAAATTATTGCTCATGGAAACATAAAGATATTGGAAGGGTTGTTTCTTTTTCCTTTTTTTTTTTAACTTGGTATAAGCCTCTGCTATATTATGCGTTTTTGGATATTTTTCCAAACTGGTCCATCAAGGACAAATTGTTCACCATGTGGAATGCAGAAAAATGTTTTCCAAGTCTTAGATGTGCTTTTACAAAGAGTAGATTTAATTTTTAATTTGAATCTATCTCGTGTGTATGTACTGAGTTTTTGTACATACAAAAACTCAGTTTCTGTGTGTGTGTGTGTGTGTGTGTGTGTGTGTGTGTGGTTTTTTTCCTCCTGAACGTTTATTTGCACCTCTGCTCACTGAGCATTGGTGGACCGCGGCCCCCGGGTGGGTTCCTCGAGCCCCTCCCCAGGAAGCACGTCCATGTGCCTCTCTGGCCCCCCGTTTGCCACCTTGGCGGGCTGAGCGGGTGTGTTGTGTTCGGCGGAAGGAGACGCCCGTCAGAGGAAGGTCTGTCTTTCTGGGGTGTTGCCAGCCGACATCTGGGTGCTCTGAGGCCGAGAGGGCAGCTGGCCACTGGTGCTGAGGGATGGCTGCCTGTGCACATTCAGCCAGGGCTGCCTGGACTTGCGCTTTGAGGTCCCTGAGCTGTCTTTGCTGAGGATGCCTGGCAGCCTTGTGTCCATCCGTCCCTTGTAAATGTGGCCATCTAGGCCAAAGATGTCCACCTCATCATGCTTCATGGCAATCTGGATCTCTTCGGTGGGATACAGACCCCGGGACAGGTGCTGCAGGTGGCTGCGGTGATAGGGGTAGGTGAGGGTGTGGCTGCCCCTGCAGTATTATTTCATTCCAAATAATACTCTAATTATATTAGTAAATGTCATAAGATTCTGCAAGAAACTATTTTAAACTTGTTAAAAAATTTTTCTTTCATTGAAGGCTTTTTTTATTAACCACGTTAATGCCTGTTAAATGTTTTGTGTACAAGATTAATTTTAAGTCAGTTTTATTGAATTACAATTTATAGTATGATGCAGTTCTGTGTTTTTTTAGCAAATGCCTAAAGTTGTAAAACCACCATAATGAAGATACAGAGCATTTCCATCACTCTAGAAAATTCCTTTGTGTTCCTTTATAGTGGATCCTCCATACAATGAGCTCTAGCTACCAGTAACCAGTTCATAGGCCCTATAGTTTTGCCTTTTCCAGAACATTATATAAATAGAATTGTATGATATGTAGCCTTTCAATTCTGTAGCATAATGCATTCGAAATTCATCCATTTTGTTGTGGTGTCACTATTCTCTTTTTCATTGCTGAGTATTTCATATATGTATGTAACACAGTTCATTCATTCGCCAGTTGAAAGATACTTGGGTTTTTCCCAATTTGGAGCAGTTATGAATAAAATCACTATAAACGTTTACATATGGGATTTTCCCTTGGATAAATACCTAACAGTAGTAATAGAGTTGCTGTATCACACTGAAAGTTTATGTTGAATGTCAGGGAACTACCAAAATGTTTTCCAAAGTGGCTGTACCATTTTTTGCCTTCCTATCAATGATATGAGAGTTGGTCATATCCTTGCTATTATTTGGTATTACCAGATTTTTTGTTGTTGTTAAGCCATTTTAATAGGTGTGTAGTGGTATGTCATTGTGTTTTTATTTGTACTTTCCTAATGACAAATGATGTTTCATGTGATTATTTGCCATTCATATAATTTCTTTGAAGTAGCGGTTAAAATTCTTTGCTTACTTCTTAGGACTTATTTGTTTTCTTATTTTTTATTCTACTTTATTTTTAAGACAGGATCTTGCTCTGTCACCCAGGCTAGAGTACAGTGGTGCGATCATAGCTCACTGCAGCCACAACTGCCTGGGCTCAGGTGTTCCTCCCACCTCAGCCTCCTGAATAGCTGGGACTACCCCAGCTATTTAAAAGGTTTTTTTTGTACAGCTGGAGTTTTGCCATGTTGCCCAGGCTGGTCTCAAAGTCCTGGACCCAAATGATCCACCAGCCTTGGCACTGCAAAGTACTCAGATTACAGGCATGAGGCACTGTACCTGGCCTTGTTTTCCTATTTTTAAGAGTTATTTATACAGTTTGGATATGAATTCTTTATCAGATATATGCTTTGCAAATATTTTCTCCAGGTTTATGGTTTGCATTTTCATTTTCTGAATGTTTCAAAGAGAAGTTTTTCATTTCGATATGAAGTCCAATTTAGTAATCTTTTTTCCCTTTTATGGATAACACTTTGCCCAACTCAGATTCACAAAGGGTTTATGTTTTCTTCTTGAAGTTTGACAGTTGTAGGTTTTACATTTAGGTTCATGATTATTTTGAGTTAATTTTTGTGTAAGGTATAAGATATGGCTTGAAGTTCATTTTTGTGTGTCTGTCCAGTTGTTTCAGTACCATTTATTGAAAAGACTGACTTTCTTCCATTGATTTCCCTTTGCATTGATCATGCTAGATTTTGAGTAAATATTTTTCTAAACCATTTAAATAATTTCCAAAAAATAATATAGTAGTTTTATAATCAAAGTTGCTTTTGTATTTTGGGAGTTATCATTACTGAGCCTGCTAGTTTTGAAAATTTAGAATGTTGATTATATAGTTACGAATTTCACAGTTCAGTAGATTCTTTGGTACAATAATCTAGTTACTTAGTAGATACTGAGCACTTAAGGATATAATTGAAGGTGCAGATACTTTAAAAAAAACATTTCCCTTGCTTTAAGCTTGTGTCTGCTATTAATACATACAGGGTAGTTGATGTAGTGTCAGTGATCCATATTTTCATATTTTAATTCTTTTGACTGTGTCCCAAATCTTATTTCTTACTTTATTGAATCATAGCTGCTCTGTTCACAAGCAGAGCAGTTTTATCTTTCACAAAATCACTCACATTTTTGATGCGTAATAGAACATAGGAAGTACATCTGGATATTGTGATTGGCATTTTTGTCAGGAGTCCCTCTTAAAGAATTATAAAAGAGTTCTTGTTGTTAACAATGTAGAGAAGAAAACAGTAGATTTTACTGTTAACAGAGGGGTGTTAGATTTTGATAGTCTGAAGCCATATCTCATTATCAAAACCAAAAGCATAATTGGGAAGTAAGTTGGTGCTTTGTATGCTTCCCTTGGTTGTGAAGGTTAGCATCAGTAATGATAGGTAATATCTTTTCCCTAGATTAATCCAATTAAGTTTCTCAATTTCTGTAGCCCTGAGTTCCTCTCTTGTGTGCAGCTTCAGTTGGTTCTGCTACCAGCAAGACTTCCTCTGGCCGCTGTGGTTCTTAAAGAATTCTGAGTTAGTCTTTCCATTTCCCGTCAGCTCAAATATGATGGTTACCTGTTTGAGAATGATTGATGCTCATATGTGTGGCATTTTGCCACAAATGGAAATTTTAAAATCACTGAAGTTCTAATTTGATTTGAAATCTGACAGGTTTTTTGTCTTTTCTTAGGTATGGTGTGGTGGACTTTCTTTGAGTACTGGGATGCAGGTTCCAAGTGCTGTGAGAACACTTCAGAAAAGTGAAAATGGAATGACTGGTTCAGCTAGCAGCCTGAACAATGTTGTTACTCAATAATGTCTAATCAGAATACGTTTACCCTCCCTCTTGATTGGGTGGCCTTTTCTGTGCAGTTACTAATCACAGGAATTTGTGAGTAGTGAAAATCAGGTTTGCTGTGTTCTGCTTTGAGGCCTGGAATTTGTTATCATTAAACACCAAGTATGAAGCATTTGCAGGAACCTACTGTGCAGTATCATAGAAGCAAGCAGATACCCAGCAAGAAACTGATGATTGAAGAGTAAATGGAGGGAAAGGCAGTGTTTAATTACCATAAAAAGTCATTTTTATATTTCTCGGATTACTTTGACTGTCCTAATATGTTTAATTATGTATGGCAACCCTAAGTCCTGGGGAGAAAACTTTTATATCTTGCCTTCTTTCTTCTGTACTTTGTCTTTTGTTAAAATCCCGTTACTACTTATTGTTTAGTTCTTACACGGAAGCTTTAAAAATACATAGTCCTCTAAGGTTTTCTAAAAATTGAAATCATATGTTGGGAATGATAAAAAGGTTTTCAAATGGTTTATTTTTCCTCTTTTTAAAATAAGTTTTACAAAATTATCCTCTTTTGTTTATTTACTAGATTGTATATCATTTTCTTTTTTCCAAAATATTGTGATAAGAAGTTTCTAGACACAACAGTTTAATCTTACCTTCAGTAGTTTGGTAAAATTCCCACTTGAATGTGGCACTAACTGGTAATAATTATGCTGATCTTTAACATCTCTAATAGGAATGAAAGTTTATTAAAGTTACATAGAGGATTGAAAAACATACTACTCAATTTTTATCTAAGAAGGATAGGTTATAAAAGGAGATACCTAAATACTCAATGTATATATTCTTTTGAATAACATATGGAATGCTTTAAGCAATTGTTTTGAAAAAAATCTGCATACCTTTGACTTAATTGGCACACAGGTTTTTCAAGCAACCATTCATTCAGAGGTTAGTTTTCTGTCCGTCCTTTGCTACATTTTCTTTTTAAAGAAATGTTAATTATTCCAAAAATTGACATAGATGTCTTTCCCAAACTTGGGGTAAAACCCATGGTTATTAAGCAGAACATAACTATTCTTAAAAAGTCAATTGTAATTTGTAACTTACATCCTTTGAGCTAAACTAAAAGTTAAAATGACAGTATTTAATGATTCCTTGGGCATTTTTAAGAGGTCTGAATTTGTTTTTCTTAATTTTTGAAACTTTTCATTTCTCTTGTTGTCTTTTTTTCATTCTCATTTTAAATATATTGTGCTATGATAACCTTCATCCAAGGATTGACCATTACTGCCTACATTTGAGTTGCTTTCTACATAAAGACCTGTGTAATAGTATTAATAATAGCTCATTCTCTCTAAAAATTTACTGCTTACTGATAGGATATTTTGTTCCCTTGATAAAAAAAATGTAAATGAGGAGTTTTATTTGAATTGGAATATTGTTTTTCCAGAGGACATTAATATCTGCACTATTATCTAATGACATGTTGGTAATTTTAAAGACTGCAAGGCAGTATGAAGTATGCCAATAGATATTCTTTTGATTCTCCAAGGAAATATAATTCTGGTTTTTGTTCCTCATAGAGAGTTTGAAAGAAATTTTCAGATGTTCTGTTTCCTATAGAGGGGCTATTCCAGGATCTAAGTAAATGGAAATTTATAATGCCCTTCATAGACTCAAACGTGAAAGCAGAAATTTTTAGTAGTTGAGTTGCTTTAAGTGAATTTTAGCAAATGTGACACAGAAAAGGTCAGATGCTCTTGTATAAAATTTTTTACTACTGTCTTATATAATTGTTTCTTCTCATTAATTCAGTGCCTTTTTCCTCTAAGCATACTCTTGGTCCCTGACCCATGCAGTGTCAACTGATGTTTAAGCTACAGAGCATTATGTTAAAGTGGTGAGGGCCCTCTGCTGCAGGGGCATGGGGAAAAGCATATATGAATCAGGGGCTGGAGGAGTGTACATGATTCTTGTGCTCATGTCGTCATTTGAAACTCTCTGCTTAAAATTTTCTAATATTCATTTGGAAAACCTCTCCAGTGGAGAGGTTTCATCTCTAAGAGGCTTTGTAGTAATAGTATAAGTTCAGTAAATCCAGAGTCCAAATTCTCATCACATGTATTACTTGATATTAAATTATGCAGTTATTCACTTCAAAATAAGAATCTGAGGATTTCTTCTTACTGTCCTTCTTAAAGGTCTCTAACATTAAAGAACAAGATGTGTGGGGTTTTTTTGTTTAAGATGTTTTTAGTTTATTTGTTTTTAAGTTAAAAACTGAAAAAAGTTTGTCATCCTCATTCCAAACTAAAAACTAATCAAATATAGTGACTATTTAAATATCTTAAAATAAGGTAACTATTAACCAGAATATATAATATTCTCATTGACATTTGAATTTAAAAATATTGAGCTCTTGCTCAGTTTAATACATTGTAGAAAATATTAAACCCTTTCAAACATCTTTTGTTGCTTATTTAGTTTTTGTTTCCACAGGTCAAACATGATTGCTTTCTATAAAAGAAATGCTTGAGAGCTTGACTATAATGAATATATCACAGATATAAAACAGTTGTTTTATAAAAACATGGATTTAGTATGGCATTTCTCTTTTAGCAACTGAATTCCAAACCAGTTTTATTAAACTAGATATAGAAATGAAGGAGTTGCCTTAACTATAGAAAAAAGTTTTTGACAATTCATTTTGACTCTCATGGCTGACCATGTCACATTATATCTTTAAATTTTGGTAAATATGTAGATACCAAGCATTAATAACTAATGCATAGAGAAATTTAATATACAGCAATTATTTGAATGTCCCAAGTATAAGGTAAACTAATTGTAAGTATTAAGGACATGCCTGTCTACACATGGGTTGTACTGATGGCATCTGTATCATCTTGACAAATCGTGAACTACTGCTGTACAGTTAGATTTGGCCTATTTACTCTGTTCCGCAAACAGTAATTTTATGAAAAGAGACATAGTGGTTTGCTGTTATTTACTTATTTATGAAATTAAAGCATGAATAATATCATGTATAATTTGAATTTTTTGTGACTGGTCCTTGGTGGTATAAATAATAAAAGTAAATGTAATGGAATCTTTTAATTAGGCTAAGATATGCTATTTCATGACTAGAATGATTAATTTTTCTCTATATACTTTGTCCATAAAATTATAATTGTTTAAGTAATTTTATTGTTTCTTATGGAAACAATTGGAAAAGTATATGGAAAATGATTATTTCAAAGAGTATTTATTTAAAGAGGAAAGTGTAGACTTCTTACTATAAAATACGTGATTCCAGGCTTAAGAAATTAATTATATTTTAAAATAATTATTTTTTAAAACGTGATTTGTTTTTAAAAGATCAGTCTCCATTCATTGGCTAATTTCATACAACAAATATTTGAGTGTTTGTGATATGGCAGTAAAGATGTGATGATTACTTTGTATGCACATTAACCAAAACCAATGAAGTTTGATGTACTGTGCATATAGTTTTGCAACTTTTTGAGTAGTGTGACAGAGTTTGCATCTTAAAAATGTTTTGCCAATAAGTCAGAAGTTTAAAATGTTTTATAGTTTGCTAGAAAAAAATCAAATTAACTGCATATAAATTGTTCACTTTTATATAGTCACATGTAATGAGTCTGAAAAAGTTTCTTCTTTGATTTTGTGTTTACTCTAGATATATTCTTTTAGGGAAGTGTATGGTCAACTCAGTATAAATTTACTCAGTATACAGATAATCATAAAGTTGTTATTTTTAACCAAAATATACATTTCATAATGTTGGCATTGGAGTATTATAAGAGATCATGAATGTTTCCTGAATTATCATGGCAAGATTACCTCACATTCAGTATAGTTTAGTTTTATGTGTATCTTACAGTATGCACATTCTTCAGTTATTTGTGATCCTGATATGTCACATATAATAGCTTTGTTACTTGGAGTATTTGATTAACCTAAACAGTTTAAGCATTTTTAATTAGTTGGAATTTAAATTGATTACATTTGGTGTATGTTGTCTTCATTGAAAAGATACTGTTGGACATGCCATATCAAAGTTAGTATTCACTTATAAATAAATACCAGAATTTGCCAGAGTACACTTTTCTATTCAGATGACTCAATTATTAAATAAAAGAATATTATTTTTGGGTGAATATAAGATACTGATTTCTGATTCATAATCATTTAAGCTAAGTGAGTTTAAACTGATACCTTTTCTTAGTGGTACTCATTCAATGTAAGCTGGTCCATGGGAATGGACATGTAGAGGATTTCACAGTATGTAAAGCAGAAGGCAGGTGAATGTGTTTGCTTTGGCCTGGAGCTTATTAAGTTTTGCTAGTGTTAAAATAATTCAAATAGTAAATGGTAAAACACATTTTTGTTAGTATTGGAACTTTTTGGAGAACTTAAGGGCCATGAGAATGCATGATTTTTAACATTTCCTATATATCTAAGGTACCAAAGCACTGAGTCTAATTTACCTATTAAGGGAGACTCTTTAAAATCAACTTTATAACTAATTCATACTATAAGACAGATAATAGCTAAAGTTTTGAAATAATTTATATTAAAATCTACAAGTCTTAAAAATTCCTGGATATGACATAAAAAGGATTTTGGCTTCTTTATTGCAGTATTTAAAATTAATCACCTTAGCTCTACCATATACTAGATCTATGACCTCTACATAAATCGTTTGTCATCTTTGGACCTCTATTGCCTTATTTATAAAATAATTATAAGTAGTACAGCCTACCTCACAGGGCTGTTGTGAGGAATAAAATGAAATGGAGTATGTGAAATTGCTTCAGCAGCAATAAAGTGCTATGTAAATGTAAAGTGTTCTTTTTGGATAATAATGGATATTTAAGTGTTTGGATAATTCTAGATTGCATTTAGTTTGATAAAGCATGTGCTTAACGTGGTATCACCAGTGATTTCAAACATGACTTAAAAAATAAAAGAAAACCCCAATTAAAATGCTTGTTAATATTCATTTAGTTTGTGCATGATTTGTGGCCTTTCTATATTTTCTCAAGCTTATTTCGCTAGAGCTATAAAAGCTCTCTCACAGCATTGGTGTGTCAGTGTAGAATAGTGGCATAAATAAACAAATGGATTAAGCTACATTTCCTTGCAGGCATTTTCAGTGCCACATGCAAAGAGTGAATTCAGTCTGAACAAGTCTTTCCAAACAACCAAATGGCTGGGCAGTTTGTTGTCACTGGATAAATGATATAAAATGTAACCACGGAACATTTGACAACTTCGTTGCATTGTTATTTAATAAAAAAAGATGAAACATTTCAAAACCTTGTTAGTTAACCTGGATATCTCTTGGTATCTCTCCTGACATATTTGTTTTGCTTTAAATTGGATTAAATGGTTTACAGGTTATCTGAATCTACAGATTTAGTATGTCTGTTATCTGGACATGGTTTTGCTATGCAGTTGTGATAATAAAAATTCTAATTCCTCAGGTTTAGCCTTTATGTTATGGATGAAGACTTTTAATGAACTACTTATGATGTACTCAGTGCTGCACAATAGTATTTTAATAAGCACATTGCCTCATTTTCCTTAGAAACAAGACAAAGCCTTTTTTAAATGTTTTTTTAAATTTAAAAATAGGATCTTCAAGTGGAGTTACTTGTATTTTGAAATGATTTTATGTTCTGTATAGAATGTCCCAGTTAAGATTTTACAGAAGCATCTGGAATATCTCATTAAAAATTTAAAAACATTTTTCCTGCTTTCTTTTGCTTCATTGCTTGATTTTATTAACTTTTATTTAAGTATAAATACAATATGCTGTTGGGGATAAGAATATAAAAAAAGTCATAGTTCCTTTGCCTAAAACGCTTAACATTTTAGAGCACTACTGTTCAACAGAATTTTATGCAATTATGAAAAGTTATTTGTGCAGTCCAATACAATAGTGACTAGCCATAGGCGGCTACTGAGCACTTTAAATATGGTTAGTGCACTAAGCAAATGAATTCTTAACTTTAATTAATTTAAACATACAGAGTTGCATATTGCTAATAGCCACTGTTTTGAACAGTGTACCTACAGATGGAAAATGCAACATGCTATATAAGTAACTATAATATAACTTATGAATTTGGTTTCTTTGGATCTTGCCACATGTTGGGTTACATTCTGGTAAATGGTAACTAAGAGAAGCAGAACCTAAACCTTTTTAAAATTCCTGTTCTAACTTGAAAACAGTTTAGAAGAAAAAAAAATCAGTGAGACTGAAGCTCCTGTAACTAAGAAGTTATGTAAGAAGAATGAAAGGAGACTGGATAGTCTTGAGTCACAGGAAGAAGAATGAACAAAGATTGAGAAACCACTATAGAAGATGGAAAGTGAATGGTTGCATTTCTGGAGAACAATTTTAGCAATACCAAGATTTTTAAGTGCACATACTCCTTAATTTCTAAGTATTTCTCCTACGTGTATACTCACAAAAAAGCCAATATTCATTGCAGCATTACCATAGTAAATAGTAGCAACCTAATTATTAATTCAAGACATACACATTTGGATGGCCTTGGAGGTAAATTCCTTTTCCTTTTTTGGTAGCAAGGCAAAGATCTGGTTAAAAAGGCCTAAGTTGCCTCAACAAAAGAATGTGATAACAGAATTTTGAAGGCTCCCCTTTTCTAACTTGCTGCAGCAACAAATATTCTGCACATTCCCCTCCCCCAATAAATGTTGTATAGACCATTATGACAGTTGGCTTCTTAACTAGAGCCTTTTCCTTGGTATACCAGCCCAATTGTGCCTGGCTGAGATTTCTGTGGCATAAGAGCTCAGGCTATTATGTGCACTCTACTTTTCTGCCCAAACTTTTCCTTACTAAACCCCATTTTACACTTAACAGTGCATGGTACTTGTATTTTTTTGTTTGTTTGTTTTGGTTAGACTGTGGTATTTCCATGTGCTCTTACACAGCTGTTAAAGGACATGCTGTTAATGGAAGTGTATTTAACTGTGATATGATTAAACAGAGAAAATCATCGAGCAATATATAGAATATGATACCATGAGTGTGTGCATGCACTTATATTTGGGTAAGAGGGGACCCTGACCTGATCCCCACACACTTGCTGTGCCTCTTTTCATGGGGTGGAAAACTGAGCCAAGAGATTATACCTACTTGGAATGCATATTCCTTTACCCACTTCTATACTATGTTACTGAAACAGTCTTTCATTGTCTGAGATAACACCCTGAGTTCTTGTCCTACCTCCAAGACGATTATGGAGTGTGGACACAAAGGTGAGGTTAGAACAAAAGTTTAGTAAGTGAAAGACAGAAGCTCTCTGCCAGCAGAGAAGGGGTCCTGAACGGGAGTACCCACCATGAGGCTGGAGTCCAGGGTTTTTATGGACGGAAGAGGACAGCCCGCAGACTAAAGAATATGCTTAGTCTGTGGGCTGTCTTGGTGAACGTGTGACTCAGCTTGGCCTGGGACCAGTCAGGAGCTGAAATTACGATTCATAGATGCTGCGTAGCCTGGCCCAGGACCTATCAGAAGCTGAAGTGAAAGTTTGGCCCGGGACCAATCAGGGGTTGAGGTGATGATGCATAGAATCCAGACTTAGAGTCCTAATAAAGAAAAGTAAAGTACCCACTGGAACCTACTGGATCCCAATGTGCCCATGCCTACAAAAGGAAAAGAAACTTTCCTGAGAACCTGCTGACTATACAAAGGACAAAGTCATTTCTATGCCAGGCCTTGTTCCCTTATCTGAGTGAGCTGGAGGTTTGTGCAAGTTTTTATCCAAATGGGCTGTAGGTTTTTCTGTCTCTGCAGCCATGGGCATGTCTCCAGGCACAACACCCTGTGCTAGTTCCCTTGTTGGTGCCTGCAGCTTGAGTTTTTTCCCAGGCTGCTTTTTATGTTATGTGGGGTTGGGGCACTGACCCATGGGCCGAGGGTTCTCCGGAACCCTTCCCTTATTACCTACCTAAGGCAAGCTAACTAATCTGATTCCCACACTCTTGCTGTGCCTTTCTTCATGGGATGAAAAATTGAGGAGTCAAGAGACTACACCTACTTGGAATGCATGTTCCTTCACTGACTTCTATACTGTTATCAGATAGCCAGGACCCCAGAATTTCTTGCCCAGTCAGCCTGAAGCTTCCCTCCAGCATACATGCAGGTCTCTTGTCCAAGTCCATCCTGATAAAAGACTACAACAGATGCATATACCCCTATGGCTGGCAGTTTGTGGGAAGTGCAGATGAAACTTTTTGTGCAGACTGAGTTGTCCACGTGCATGCATGACAGGCCCCTTGTGGCAGGCTGAAGCTAGAAGTAAAAAGAGATCCAGGGGCTCAGGGAAGGGCAGGCCAACCTACTGTCACTTTCTGGTACACATCTGAAGAATCTGCAAATTGCATATTTGAATCTAGATTTCTGTTCCCTGAGAATAAATACGTGTTGAAGTAGAAAAGTATAACATTTTATTTGTTGGTTAACACTCAGCTGTTTAGACACTGAAAATATGTCAGGGTTGGCTTCCATTTGTATTCTTGCCCTAGACCCTACAAATGTTAGGAGTGGGCCAGGGTGCTTGGACGTGTGCAGAGCTGAGTGGTTTATAGAACATGAATATTTACTTATAAGGGAGGTTGTTTTATGCATCCTTATACCCCCTCTTTCAACTGAATTTGCTAACTAGATTAAAGCATACTGACTGACGTCTGCCATGAGCTGAGGGCTCACATTTGACCTCTCAGTATGCTTGAGAAGTAGCACTGCCACCAGTTGAGTTGTATATTTACCTTCAGTTATGTTTGTTCCCAAACCTGCTTATGCATGTGGCAGTCATAGTTGTAATTATGTAAATATGTAAACCAATTATATAATGTAAATATATAAATATGAAACGAGTATGAAAAGTTACTTATAAGGAAAGTGGGGGAACCATTATAGATGAAGTGTTTAAAAAATTGCTGATAAGTTAGTTGTGGCCAAAGTAATTGAGTGATGGGGAAGATTTTTGTTTAAAAATTCCAGGACTCCACATGCATCTTCCTTTACTTGTATCTTTAAATTCCTCATCCATTTTACAGAAACAGAAACAAGAAATGATGGATGATGCATTATGTCTGTGGTTTTGTAAGAAAAACGGTGAGATACTCCAATCAGTTGGTCCATACTTAAAATGAACTTAGTTCAAATCAGAAGATTGGCCATTGTTAACCCTGTACTGAAACTGCCTTTTTAAAAGATTTATTCAGAACTAGATTTGTTATACACTTGAAAAGTATTAACTTCTAAGAACCTGATAATTTTTCCCTTTTCCTGTTACTTTTAATTTCCAAGTATACAGAAAAGTAGAAAGCCAGTGCTTTGTGCTCATCACCTAGGTTATCAATTGTTAACATTTTGCCATGTTTGTGCCATCTATTTTGTTTTAAAATGCCACCTGTAAGTATGCTATATGCATCAATGATGGCTTTTTAAAAACAGCCACATTCTGTTAACATTCTTAGCAAAATAACAGTAATTCTGTACTATTATCTAATGGATCAGTCAATACTAAAATTTCAGTTGTCTCAAAAACATCTTTTTACAGTTATGTTCAAATCAGGATCCAGACAGGGTCCACACATTGTACTTCATTACACCTCTTAAATATTTGATTTTTTTGTAGTTCCCTCTTCTGCTTTTAAATGCCATTGATTAAAAAACTGAGGCATTTGTGTTGTAGAACGTCCTGTTTTCTGAATTTAACTGGTTGCTTCTCTATATCCTGTGTTAGATCTAGAGTTTGAGTAAATGCAGGTTCAATTTTTAGGCAAGAATCCTTCACAGGTGTGGCTGCATACTTTCCATCGCATCAGGAAGTATATAATATATGCTTGTCCCAAACTTAGTGAGATTAAGATTCATCAATGGGTTCAGGTGGTGCCAGTCTATTATGAAGTTCCCCATCAACCTTTCACCTTAATTTTAGCATCTATTGATATTGCCCTTTCTATTATTTAATTAGAAGTTGCAAAATCGTGATTGTTTTATCATTCTCCATTTATTAGCTGGAATTCATATAAGTATTTTGGTTACACTGAAATTCAGTTCATACAAGAAAGGCAGGATAAATGCCTGATGTTTTCCCTTTATCAGGTTTCAGATTATTTAATCTTTAACCTGGCAACCTTCAATCACGACTGAATTTTATTTATTTATTTATTTATTTATTTATTTATTTATTTATTTTTGAGACAGAGTGTCGCTCTATCACCAGGCTGGAGTGCAGTGGTGCGATCCCGGCTCACTGCAATTTCTGTTTTCTGGTTTCAAGCAATGCTCCTGCCTCAGCCTCCCGAGTAGCTCAGACTACAGGCACGCGCCACCACGCCCGGCTAATTTTTTTGTAGTTTTTAGTCGAGACAGGGTTTCACCATGTTGGCTAGGATGGTCTCGATCTCTTGACCTCGTGATCCACCCACCTCGGCCTCCCAAAGTGCTGGGATTACAGGCGTGAGCCACCGCGCCCGGCCTGAATTTTATTTTTTAAGGAGTCATTAGAAACTCTAGAATTTTTATATTTTATGTGTTTCAATCAATAGCAGGTATGTGATGCTCAAGTTTTCCCATGTTCCATCACGTTAGCACCTCTGTTAATACCATTCGGCTTTGATAACTTCTTTCCTCTTGATGTAACCTACTTTTTTAAAAAAATTAACCTACCGAGTACCAGTTCTGAGTGTGTTGGATAGGAGGATTTCTACAGTAAGCTTGTATGTACGAAGGGATTATTTGATAATGAAAAACAAAACGTTGGTAAAAGTGATAACCTCTAGGAAATGAGGAAGACTTCCTTTTCTTTCTGTATTGATAGAATTTTTAAAAAAACAAAGCTTAGAAAACAAATATATTACGGGAGTATTTTCCGTTTTGTAGAAATAAATTATTACAGTAACTGGTTTAATGCTTTATGGTTTTCAAAAATTTATATCAAGAGTAATAACTGAGACTTAACAACAATCTTTTGGATTACACCGTTAAAAGTTAACCAAGGTGGGAGGATCGCTTGAGGCCAGAAGTTCGAGACCAGCCTAGGCAACATGGTGAGGACCCCCCCGCTCCCTCCTCTGCTAGCCCCCAACGTCTCTATAAAAAAAAAGAAAAGAAAAAAGTTAAAGAATTAGGTCCAAAATTGCATCCAGCCTGAAACTGGAGGGCAACAGGCCGCTGGATCTTGGAAGTCATAAAGTCACCTCAGCTTCATGAGCAGTAGTGAACGCAGCTGCTATTTTCCACTCTATTCCCTATCTCTACTAATTGTATCCAAACCAAAATTCAGGGAGTTATGCTGAATCCCTCTCAGCGAAGCACACGCACTAAAAACTCATTCGTGTATCAGAAGCTCACATTTAATGAGCATTCTGCCTTATCTGAACTCACACGCTTTGGAAAACAGCTCAGCTGCTGTCTCCAGTTCATCGCCCGCTGCCAAAAAAGTTTGAGAACTTTTCTTAAAATCTCAGTGAGCTGCTGTAGTTGTTAATTAGACAAGAGATAAGAGGGCTTTGGCAAAGTGGCTAGATTCTAAAAGCGAGGAATCGCCAGGGCTCAGTAAACTTCTGGCGGTGAGGATGCGACAAGAGTCACAGACAAGCCGAGGCGAGCACTGGACTGTGGGAACCTCCCGGCCGGAACCCAGCCAGCCTCCGCGACTCAGCACTTGACGGCCGCTTTTGCAGCGATTGCTGTGAATGCCGTAAAGCGGAGCGGCTGCAGCTGCTGTTGAGTGAGGTAAGGTATGGGAGTCTCAGCTCCGTAGCTGGGGTAGGTGGGCGCCTTCAAACAGGTGCCGCTAGTGGCTCAGGTGCCCTTACCGGGCATCCTCCAGTATTCTGGGCAATTGCCTACCCCTTGGCGGGGAGGCCGGCCACAGGCTGAGCGCGCTCCGGGCTGGGTACTCTTCAGTCAGTCCACGAGCATCGCGTGGTAGACTTCCACTTGGCCAGTCCGTCCCACACTTCTGGGCGTGTCACAGGTAAAATCTTCTGGGACAGGTGAAAGTTTAGAGGGCTATCGAGACTCTTGTAGTAGCGGGGTTGCCCTAGTGACACCTGACCTCAGGTGATCCGCCACCTCGGCTTCCCAAAGTGCTGGGATTACAGGCGAGCCAAAGCTCCCGGCCTGAAATTTCTAATTTGTAAATTAGCATGAGGTAACCCCCCTTTCTCTTGGGTTCAGTTTTCTCAGATGTTTAAAAAAGAAGAAAAAAAAAAAAAGACAAGGTCCTAGGTGATATATCAGATTCTTTATGCTTTTGAAGATAGCACGTTTCCAGTGAGTAAAAATCAATCTATGAACTAATATCAAAGTGAATGATAGAGCAGTACCTTAGAAATTGGGCAGGTGGAAGCTCAGTAGAAAAGGCTGTTTGAGCTAGACTCTGAGGATGAATAGGGTTTGAGTGATTGGAAACCATCTCTGTTGAGCCATGGACAAAGATATCAAAGGCAGGAATATTATATTCTATTTGTGGACATATGTTTAGTGAGGGTAGAGGATTTGGGAAGGCTGGCACTGAATGATGAAAGAACCCCAAGGGGAAAGAAATGCAGGGTGTTCTGACAAGGAAGAAAAAAGGAACCAGGTAAATGCCCAAAGAACAATACACAGGATTTTGAGTTCTTGGATCTAGGTGATAATATTTTTAACCTGGGTTTCTAAAAAGTAAGTTTAAGTGCTGCTGGCAAAAATGGGAATTCTATTGAATTCCAGCATGCAATAGTGTATTGGGAATAACATTATTTAGATTGTAGAGTGCTGATGTTGCCAATAACTAGCCTTTTGACTATCATTTAATTCTTCTAGTGCCTGTTCTCCATAAGGTGATGTTGGGTCAGCTGCTCTTTCTTGTCTAAAGCCTGTAAAACTAGAGACTGTGAGGATGGAGAGCGAGCCACTTTCTTCTGGAGGGGGAGACGAAGATAGTTGACAGAGAATAAAATTGTTAATTTTGGGCCGGATGCAGTAGCTCACGCCTGTAATCCTGGCACTTTGGGAGGCCGAGGTGGGTGGTCACCTGAGGTCAGGAGTTCGAGACCAGCCTGGCCAACATTGTGAAGCCCTATCTCTACTAAAAATACAAAAAATTAGCCAGGCTTGGTGGCAGGCGCCTGTAATCCCAGCTACTCAGGAGGCTGAGGCAGGAGAATCGCTTGAACTCAGGAGGCGGAGGTTACAGTGAGCCAAGATCAGGCCACTGCACTCCAGCCTGGACAAGAGGGAAACTCCATCTCAAAAAAAAAAAATGTTGATTTTGAACATGTTAAATTTGAGGTGAGGTACAGGAAATATAGCTGAAAACATAGGCGAATAGAGTGCATAGACTGTAATTTAAATAGTGTTTTCTCTCACAGGTGGTAATTAAAATGTTGAGAATGGATTTGTTTTGAGGGAGAGATTGTAGAGAGAGTAACTATAGGCTATACCCATAGATAGGAGGTTAGAGAAATTATTGAAGGAGGCATGTGGATCTCAGAGCTGAGAGCAAGGAGTCCTTTTACAAAAAAAGTTACATATAATTGTAGGTTCTCAGGGCCCACTGTTGTTATTAAACTAATTTAACAGCATTTGCAGCAAATGATAAGCACCTACTTCTGGGGATACTGGCAAAAAATAAATAATTCAAATAGATAAAATCTCCATTGCCTTTCTAATTGTCTATCCAGAAGTGATATTATTTACATATTTATTTATTCAACAAATATTTATATGTTTCAAGCACTGCTGGTGCTAGGGATATAACGATAAACAAGGTAGACATTGTTCTTATCCTCTCTGCATGTAAAACCCTTAGCGTCTAGATCAGAGCTTTTCAAATTTTAATGTACATATGAATCATATGAGGATTTTATTAGAATGTAGATTATGAATCAGTAAATGGGGCCTGAAAATTCTGTATTTCTAACAAGCTCCAATGTGATGCTGATGTTCTTGGGACCATACTTTTAAGTGACAAGAATCTAGATCCTGTTTAGCAAATATGGCAATTATTAAGCCACTACCACCACCCATTATCTGTTTCTCTTAAGATAAAATAATTACTCCTTATGAAAATAATATATGCCCATAAAAATATTGGAACAATATAGAAAAGTATAAAGAACCATGTAAAAATCACTCTTAATTCTCCCCACCCAGAGATAACAATTATTAATATTTTCGGGAACATTCATCCAGCTTTTACATACGTACATACATTGATAATTTCAGTGTTGCACTAAGTACATGATATACTCTAAGCCCTGTGTTTGATTCTATTGGTTGTATAGTTTTATTAAGATAAATACCCAAATGTCTGCAACCAAGCAATTAAGTACTTGAATTCTTGAGGAAGTCACTTAAAAATAACTTGGGAGCCAGACATAGTGTCTCATGCCTATAATCCCAGGTGCTCAAGAGGCTAAGGTGGAAAGATTGCTTGTGACTAGCAGTTTGAGGCAGCAGGGAGCTATGATTGTGACACTGCACTCCAGCCTGGGTGACAGAGCAAGACCCCATTTCTTAAAAAAATAAAAGCTTTTGTTACTCCAGAAATGGGGAGACATTAGCATAATTAAACCTTGTAATGCATGTGGGCTCTTGTAAATGAATATTTGTCATTTCATTTAGGGTAAGAGTTAAAAAAAACTTAGTAGTTTTTTATTATTACAAAATCAATTGATGTTCACATAACATAAACAATAAAGAAAACAAATAAAACCACTTACACTCTTACCAACCCAAAGACAATCCTTCCTGTCTTCACCTCCCTTCTTGCTAACCTGTCTTATCTAGAGCTTTCATTTCAGCCACTCTGTTTTCAAAACCCTCTTACACCATCGCCATTCAGAAGAGGGTCACTATGTATTCATGATTTTTCTGGAACATCTACTGGAGAGACTAAATTTCATTAGCTTTTTATCTTCAAGTGTTAGCATGTTTAGGTAGAGGTTATATTGCAAAGGATGAAGAAGTGCATGAATGGTAAGCAGATAAAGAGACGTCTTAACCCCTTTCAGTATAATGTTTACTTCCAAGCTGCTGACAGTTGTGAGAAGTTAGAAGTGAAAGGAAAATAAATGGATGGTGAGGAAGACCAACAGTATTTAGGGACATTTTGATAGTAGCTGTTGCTACTGGGGTATTTTTGGCTTTTGAGAACAGCTGAACAATGTTTATTTTTTTTTTCTTACCTCTGAATACATTTTCAGAGGCATTTTCTCTTCATGCCTGCCAGTTTGCTACTCAGTCTCCTTTTTGTTTTGCAGTTCAGGGCATATTTGTTGATTTCTTCTTATTTTATGGCTGGAAAACAAGAGACATATAAAGATATCGAGAATAATAGGTATTAGTATATTTGAAGAATTGAAGGAATAAATATAAGCACTTAAAGAACTAAAGATATTTAACCAAAATCAAACAGTGGAGACAAGTTAGGAAGAAGTAGAACTGTATTAAATTTCTTGTCCTAAAGAATTAATCAGAGATGAGACCTAAGATAAAAGAACAAAATGTTTATTGTGACATTATATACAGTTGAAAAAACTGAAAACATGCATGGAGTATTAAGAAAAACTGACCACATCCTAGATCACACACAAACTTGAAAAGCATCAAAGAGCTGCCTCACAGGCCATGTTCCTTGACAAAAAACATTCTCAGTTTCTTCTTTGGAAGTGGTTCTCAGCATTGTCAGTAGCATCAGCATCATTTGGGAACTTGTCAGAAATGCAAATTCAGAGGTCTCATACCAGATTTACTGAATCAGAAACTGGAGAAGAAAAGCACCTCTCAAGCTTTGTTGGTCAGTTTTTATAAATATCTATGTTTTCAGTTATTTGCAGTTATAAAAAAAATGCCATGATAAACATTTTTGTTCTTTCATCATTGATCCCATATTTGATTGTTTCTTTAGCATAGAAAATGATCAGATCAAAGAGTGCCTGCGGAAATTTAATTTTTTCTTTGTTGTTGGTTATTAGAGGTGAAAAATTGAAGGTTTTTGTCTCTTTAGAAATATCTTTTTTGTTCACAGAAAACAAAATTATCTTCCTTTCCAAATCCAAAAAGATGAAAACGACTGAGTTACTTTCAAAAGACAACCAAGTGAGCACCACAGACTAATGAGTAGAATCAATAAGAACGTGGTTTTGGCCCTTTTAATACTGACAAGTTCTGCATTTCTGCTGTTTCAGTTGTACTACTACAAGCATTATTTATCAGCAAAGGTAATTTTACTCCTCCTTTCTTATCATTAGAATTCATTTTAGCTGCATATTTTCCTATCACATTTCTCTTTGCAATACATAAAATTAATCATGGTTATTTAAATTCTTGGATTTTTTTGTTGTTGTTGTGCTTTAAGTTCTGGGGTACATGTGCAGATCGGGCAGGATTGTTGCATAGGTACACACATGCCATGGTGGTTTGCTGTCTCTATCTCCCCCTCACCTACGTCAGCCATATCTCCCAATGTTATCCCTCTCCAACCTCCCTGTCCCCCACTGTCCCTCCCCTAGCCCCCTGCCCCAACAACATACCCCTGTGTGTGATGCTCCCCTCCCTGTGTCCATGTGTTCTCATTGTTCAACACCTGCCTATGAGTGAGAACATGCAGTGTTTGGTTTTCTGTTCTTGTGTAAGTTTGCTGAGAATGATGGTTTCCAGATTTATCCATGTCCCTACAAAGGACATGTACTCATTGTTTTTTATGGCTGCATAGTATTCCGTGGTGTATATGTGCCACATATTCTTTGTGTTGATCTGTCTAATATTGACAGTGGAGTGTTAAAGTTTCCCACTATTATTGTGCAGGAGTCTAAGTCTCTTTGTAGGTCGTTAAGAACTTGCTTTATGTATCTGGGTGCTCCTGTTTTGGGTGCCTATATATTTAGGATAGTTAGCTCTTCTTGTTGCATTGATCCTTTTACCGTTATGTAATGCCTTCCTTTGTCTCTTTTGATCTTTGTTGGTTTAAAGTCTGTTTTATCAGAGATTAGGATTGCAACCCCTGCTTTTTTTTGCTCTTCATTTGCTTGGTAAATCTTCCATCCCTTTATTTTCAGTCTGTGTGTGTCTTTGCACCCGAGATGGGCCTCCTGGATACAGCACACTGTTGGGTCTTGACTTTTTATCCAGTTTGCCAGTCTGTGTCTTTCGACTGGGGCATTTAGACCGTTTCCATTTAACGGTAATATTGTTATGTGTGAATTTGATCCTGCCATTTTGTTACTGGCTGGTTGTTTTGCCTGTTAGTTGACGCTGTTTCTTCATTGTGTCGTTGGTCTTTAGCATTTGGTATGTTTTTGCAGTGGCTGATACTGGTTGTTTCTTTCCATGTTTAGTGCTTCCTTCAGGAGCTCTCATAAGGCTGGTATGGTAGCGACGAAATCTCTCAGCAACTGCTTGCCTGTAAAGGATTTTATTTCTCCTTCACTTATGAAACTTAGTTTGGCTGGATATGAGATTGGGGTTGAAAGTTCTTTTCTTTAAGAATGTTGAATATTGGCCCCCACTGTCTTCTGGCTTGTAGGGTTTCTGCTGAGAGATCCACTGTGAGTCTAATGGGCTTCCCTTTTGGGTGACCCGACCTTTCTCTCTGGCTGCCCTTAGCGTTTTTTCCTTCATTTCAACCCTGGTGAATCTGATGATTATGTGCCTTGGGGTTGCCCTTCTTGAGGAGTATCTTTGTGGTGTTCTCTGTATTTCCTGGATTTGAATGTTGGCCTGCCTTGCTAGGTTAGGGAAGTTCTCCTGGATAACATCTTGAAGAGTGTTTTCCAGCTTGGATTCATTCTATCTGTCACATTCAGGTACACCGATCAAGCGTAGATTAGGTCTTTTCACATAATGCCGTATTTCTTGGAGGCTTTGTTCATTTCTTTTCACTCTTTTTTCTCTAATCTTGCCTTCTTATTTCATTGAGTTGATCTTCAATCTCTGATATCCTTTCTTCTGCTTAATCGATTTGGCTGTTGAAACTTGTGTATGCTTCGCGACGTTCTCGTGCTGGCGTTTTCAGCTCCATTAAGTCATTTATGTTCTTCTCTAAGCTGGTTATTCTATTTAGCATTTTGTCTAACCTTTTTTCACGGTTTCTAGTTTCTTTTCATTGGGTTAGAACATGTTCCTTTAACTCAGAGAAGTGTTATTACCCACCTTCTGCAGCCTGCTTCTGTCAATTCATCAAACTCATTCTCCATCCTGTTTTGTTCCCTTGCTGGTGAGGAGTTGTGATCCCTTGGAAGAGGAGAAGTGTTCTGGTCTTTGATGATTTCATCCTTTTTACGCTGGTTTCTTCCCATCTTCGTGGATTTATCTACCTTTGATCTTTGAAGTTGGTGATTTCAGATGAGGTCTCCGAGTGGACGTCCTTTCTGTTGATGTAGAGGCCATTTCTTTTTGTTTTTTTGTTTTCCTTCTAACAGTCAGGCCCCTCAGCTGTAGGACTGCTGGAGGTCCATTCCAGGCCTTGGTTGCCCAGGAATCACCCGCAGAGGCTGTGGAGCAGCGAGGATTGTTGCCTGATCTTTCCTCTGGTAGCTTCGTCCCAGAAGGGTACCCACCTAGTGTAGCCTGAGCTCTCTTGTATGAGGTGTTTTTTTGATTCTACAGGGGTCAGGGAGCTGCTTGAGGATGTAGTCTGTTCCTTGTTTGCCTGCTGAGGTGCTGCTGGGCTTCCTTGGCCTCAGCCTGGCTGCTATATAGGCTTCCTCTGGCTTTTGTTTACTCAGGTGCGATTACCCCACCTTCACAATGGCGGACTCCCTTTTTCCCACCGAGCTTGATCGTCCCTGGTCGAGTTCAAACTGATGTGCTGGCTGTGAAACTCCCAAGCGTGAGGGCTTCAGTTTTCTGAGCGTTGTTGTGGTGGGATCTGCCAAGCTGTATCACCTGTCTCCCTGCTTTCAGCTCTCCCTCTTCCTGGGGGGCGAGTAGCTTTGTCTGGCAGGTGCTCTCGTTGCTAGTCAGATCTCCCATCCAGATTGGTGCTGACAACCTGTGGTGCCCGCCGGAGCTGCCGCTCAGATTTGTGCTGATAACTCTCAGTGCTTTTGGTAGGAATCTCCTGGTCTGTGGGTTGCAGAGGGCTTGGGAGAAGCACAGTATCTGAACTGCAGTGCTGAGGGAGGGAGAAGTCCCGGATCCTATGGTCCATTGCATTTGCCAGGTGGGGCAGTACCCTACCCTGCCTTGGTTTGCCCTCTTTGGGCTACACCCACTGTTCAACCATTGCCATTGAAACGAACCTCGTACGTCGATTGGAGATGCGGAGATCACTTGCCTTCTGCGTCTCTCTCGCTGGGAGCTGCGCTCCGGAACTGTTTCTGTTCAGCCATCTTGGTGGAAGTCATCTGTATCTATAGGAATAAAGAAGAGACAATGATGTGGAAATCAATAGCTTCTGAAAATTCCATAGAATATACCAGATAAGGAATTCCGAAGTTGAGACGGTGTTGTTACATTGTGAAAAGTTGCCAAACACTCCCTCTAGGGTTTATTATGATAATTATCGAGAATTGTACTAGATGCTTCCCATGCTCAGTTTAATCCTAAAAACAATCATGGAAAAAAAAAGATTTTTGTGTTCTTTTTTCATGTTTTTATCCTCATTTCTTAGTTAGAACTATTCATCAGAATTAATCACTTTGCTCCCCTCCTCAGCTAGAGGGGAGTATGCTTCCCTGCCTTTTTTTTCATGTTGGGCTTGAACAGTAGAATGTTAACAGACACATGCAGAAGGTTCAAACAGACTGTTTTGATTTGACTTAGTTTTTATACTCCCCTGACCTCTGGGGGAAGAGAAAAATGTATGGAGCAGACCAATGCATGGCTGCTCAGCTGACACAGATTTGTGGCGGGAGGAAATAAATGCTTATAAGCCGTAAGACTGGGGGAGGTTTATTGTGCAGCATTGTTACATGAGGTTATTAGACCTAATTTTTATTGATGAGAAAACTGAAACTCTTCTTTTTTTAAGAGAGGATCTCGCTCTCACCCAGGCTGAAGTATAGTGGCATAATCATAGCTCACTGTAACCTTGAACTCTGGGGCTCAAGTAGTACTCCTGCCTCAACCTCCTGAGTAGTTAGGAGGACTACAGGCACATGCCATCACACCTAATTTTTTAAAAAATTATGTAGAGACAGGGTCTTGCTATGTTGTTCAGGCTGGTCTTGAACTCCTGGCCTCAGGCAGTTCTGTCACCTCAGGCACCCCAAGTGCTGAGAGTATAGGTGTGAGCCACCGCAACTGGCCTGGAAAACCAAAACTCTTAACAGAGACTTTAAATAATTTACCTATCCAAACCACCCAATGTCTAATGTGCAGAGCTGACTTCTAATGTCCCTAGCTCATTTTTTCCATGTTATATAATTTTAAAAATAAGGGACTATACTGATTCTACCTGTGATCTTGGCTGTTTATCCAATGAATGTCTTTCTGTGACATCTTCAACCCTTTCCTGATTATTTTCTTAGGTTAAAGTCCTAGAGTTGAAATTCTAGGTCTAATATGCACATTTTAGATTTTTGTTATGTATTGCAAAGTTATCCTTCCTAAGGATAAGCAGTATGCCTGATTTCTCATACCTTTTCATAAATAGGAATTACAATAATAATGGCATCCGTTTCAGTTAGAGATGGTTGGCTAATAGTAGCTTAAACAAATAGAGGGATGTCAGTCCATATCTGTAAGTCCAGAACCTCTAAAATTATCTTGGTATTTCCTTGTGCTATAATCAAGGCTAGTAGAAGTAATAGCGTGATCTACCAGGCTTCCACTTTTGTGACAGTGGCCAGCAGATTCCCAAATATAAGAGAATCTGGGGAAGTAAGGTTTTACTATTGTCATTTAGCTTTTCCAGCCTCTATAATAGAGATTGCAAAAGGGAATGGGTTTCAGAATGGGTGGTCAGGTCAGCTTACCTATAGTGTCTGCCATAGCAGCTAACATTTTTTGATGTGCTTGATTGAGTAGACACTTTGCTAAGCGCTTTACATACATACATTGAATTCTTATAACAACAAGTTGAGTAAATCCAGTTCTCCCCAATTTTCCAACAAAAACACTGAGGTTTGGAGAGATTTACTAATTTTCCCAATGTCACAGTTATTAAGTGGGGGAGATGGAATGTGAACCTGAGGAGTCTCCCCCAAAACCTCATTCATTAATTTTTAGTGTTCATAATATTCAGAAACTGAAAGCTATTCAACTCCATTAGAGGTCATTTCTTTGATTACTAGTTGCGTTAAACATCTTTCCGTATGTATATTGGTTCTTTTTATTTGTATTCTTATTTCTTCTTATTTATATCTTTCATGTATGTTCCTGATGATGTTGTCTTTTTCTGTAGCTGTTCTTTATAGTTTGAAGGATATTAAATCTTTATCATATTTCAAATATTTTTCCTGACATGTGATTTGCCTTTTAACTTTATATTCATGATGTACTCCCTCAATAAATTAGTACTTAATTTCTAAGTAGACAGATGTCAAGATCTTTTTTCCTTAGGGCATCTGATTTTTATGTTATAACTAGCCCAAGGTTATGGGAATATTTAACTGTATTTTTGTCTATTTAATGTTTAAATGTTTTCACTAAATTGAATTTATTTTAGCATGAGGTATGAATTAGATATCTAACTTACATTTTTCCCAATGATTGACCAATTGTCCCGGTATCCCTTATTGAATTATCTATTCATTTAAAAATCCCATCTTAATTATATATTAAATTATAATAAAGAACTGCTGTCTTGACCCTTTTCCCTTGGTGGCAATGTAACATAGTTGTTGAGAGCACGAACATCAGTTTCGAATTAAACCTCATCTATACTGTTTATTAGCTGTGGGATCTTGAGTTAATTACTTGACTTCTAAATGCTTTTGTTTCCTTATCTACAAAATGGGGGGCAATAACAATACCACCTTGTAGACTTGTAAAGCTTAAATGAATTGATATATATAAAACATTTGGAACAATGCACGTTATTCAGAAAGAGACCAGTAAAAATTGGCTGTTATTATTTTTAAATTTTATATGAATAATGGTATTTGTTGTATTGTGTCCGTACCATACAAATTACATTAGTAATAGTGCCTTATTCATTAAAAAAATATAATATTTTGAATAGAAGTAGTATGTAATTAAAGTTCAGGTAACCTTTATATACCGTCAATTTTGTAAAGTTTGTTATTCCTACTAGATTCTTGTTTTTTATGTTTACTTTTGGTAATAGGTAGACATTATAACATCTAAGTTCTAAAATATCACAGATTATTTTTATTTTATTGAACTGTATGGAGTGGGTACAGTGGCTCACACCTGTAATCCCAGAATTTGGAGAGGCTAAGGTGTGCAGATTGCTTGAGCCCAAGAGTTTGAGCCAGCCTGAGCAACATGGTGAAACCTCATTTCTACAAAAAATACAAAAAATTAGCCAAGCATGGTGGCATGTGCTTGTAGTCCCAGCTATTCAAGAGGCTGAGGTGAGAGGATAACTTGAGCCTGGGAGGTTGAGGTGCAGTGAGCTGTGATTGCACCTCTGTACTCCAGCTTGGACGACAGAGGGAGACTGTGTCTCAAAAAAATTCTTTTTAAATATATGGAAATTATATTAAACCATTTCTAGCTCAGTAATTGTATCTTTTAAAATGGAATTTTAAAATTTACTCATGAACTCAGAAACTATTATTTAAAAGTCACAATTTGTAGAATATTTTGCCAAGGCAATAGAAACAATGAATGAGGTAGTTTTTTCCTGCCTAGTATTTATAATTTAATTTGGGACAGATGCTGATGGGAGTGTAGATGCTTCCTGTATGTTGTAATGTAAGAAAACAGGATACTATCTGTAAAGAATATAAGTAGTTTCTCTATGCCAGTAGGAAAAAAAAAAATGCTTTGTTTAAAAATAGTAAGGAGACCAAGGTGCCTGCCCGTAATCCTAGCACTTTGGGATGCTGAGGCGAGAGGGTTGCTTGAGCCCAGGAATTTGAGACCAGCCTGGTCAACAGAGTGATATCTCGTCTCTGCTAAAAATAAGAAAATTAGCTGGGTGTGGTGGTGCATGCCGGTAGTCCTAGCTGCTTGGGAGACTGAGGTAGGAGAATCCTTTTGAGCCCAGGAGTTTGAGGTTACAGTGAGCTAACATCTGTACTCCAGCATGGGCAAGAGAGGGAGACCCTGCCTCAAAAAAAAAATAAATAAATATGTACGTATGTAAAATAAACATAGTAAGGATAGACTAATTAGATGCTAAAGATACCAACTTTTAAATTTTTTTCAGTGTTGTTGTGGAAAATTTTTAAGGTTTTGGTGTTTTGTTAAACTTCTAGATCTCAGTTATACACAGCGTTTTTGAACTCAAACTTAGTTAAGTATAGATGCATCCTCAGTTTTCTAATGTATTTTCTTCTGACAGGAAGAGAACCTGTACTATTGTTAACTTTCTTTACTGAATATATCTCAATTGCATTACTCTTTTGTTCAATGAGTAGTGTTTTGTGGGATATTCTTAGATAAATAGAGTAAAGTCATGTAAAAATTATTTCTAGTTCAATTAGATGTTTGATTTGGTAGCCAGAGTACAGAATCATAGTCTTGATCAGTGTGAAATTATAGGTTAGTGTCATCAACATAAAAACCAAGATTCTAAGTCATCCTTGAACTTCAAGGTGATTTTGAGAGACACTTGAGATTATGTGTTAGAGATAAGGATAAAAAGTTGATTTTATCTTTGATCCCAACCCAAATTTAGTAGCAGTAAATTCCTGCAGCACTATGTTAAGAAGGACTGCAAAACTTTTTAGGCTTTTCAGAAAAGAATACTCTAATATCTATCATTGGTTAGGATAGAAGGGGTATTTGCTACTTTGGAGTTTAAGGAGTCTTACTTCTGACCATTTTTAGGGCCTTACCACAGAATTTCTCTTTGTCCTAGCTGGTTAGACAAGCCTAGCTTTTTTTGATCCCCCAAATGGAATTTAAGTAATCCAGTTATCATGTTAGCATTGAAGACAAATAATTAGTATATTTATTGGGACTGCTATAATTTCATAGATGGATAGAGTTGACTCCTCAGATTCCAAAACAACCCTTCAGGTCTTTGAAATACAAACTCCTTTGGTGTGGTGGCCTTGTGAGCGCTGTCTGTGGGCTTCAGCTTTCAAGTAATTGACTTGCAGCTCACACCAAAATGAAAAGGACATGTTTCTAGGACCCTGAAGAGAATTTTCATTGTTCACTGTTTTTTTTTTTTTTTTTTGGCACCTAACAGGATAGTATGATCATAATTGTGTGTGCTCATTTAATCTGTATTTATTGATCACTCATCTTACACCGTGTACTTAGGAATACAGAGATAAATAGAACACAGGCCCTACTCAAGAAACTCATAATATGATAGACATGGCAGAGGCGATAATTTTTGAGTTCAGGGGCTACATAGTCCTGAGTTCAAATCCTCATGCAATTGTTTGGCTTTCAGCAAGTCACTTAACTTCTTTGAGCCCCAGTTTCTTTAAATGGGTCTAATAGCAACATTGCTGGTTGAGATAATATATATGATATATCTGACTTACTGTCTGCTACATGGTAGATGATAACTATTAGTAGCTTACATTTTCTAGTACTTTTAAGGTTTACATTGCAGTTTGACAAATAAAATTGTGTTAAATTGTTGTAGTGTCCCTATAAACTTATATTTTTGACTTTTTCGTAAACCAGGTTAAGTGGGGTCGAGATACGTTAAGTTGCTTAAGTTCAAGATTGCCAATCAGATCCTAAAACTTGTATTTATTCATACACCTAGTCCAACATGTAGATATAAATTTGTTCAAAAGAATTAAGAGTGATAAGATATGAAATGAGATGGCTTTAAGTTATGCTGTAGCACAACAGAAAATTGTAAAATATTGATGCTTATGTGGAGGGAAGACAAAGCCAATGAACTGTGTTTGTATTCGGCACTGACTGATTCAGGCCTTTTTATTGTTCTTGACTTAGTCCAATAAGCAGCACCAGTGCCTGCAGTAATCAGCTGTGTGTATAATCTAGGAGCCCACTTATAGAATCGGGTGCTAAGATATCTTATTTTGCATGATATTTAGTAGCCTATGTATGTTTGGTTAGAAGGAGGGAGGAGGGAGTTGAAAGAGGACTTTGGATTTCAAGTTTGGTGGTAGTCATTCACAGTGAACAATTATATATGCTGTTATTAGAAATGGAAATTAGTCTTTTAGCCATTTAGATCATGTGCAACAAAGGCTTTTGAATATTTTTAGTTGGTCAGTTATTTGCTAAAATTATGCAAGAAATATGATTTTCCCTTTATCTTTTTTTGACTTTTGGGCTTCTTCCATTTTGCTCTGAAGGATAATATATAGGTCATTTCTGGAGGAAGAATATTATATTTGATAGCTTGATCTAATATGGTAAACTTTAATAAATACTACTGCCCCACTTTTTCTACTACCCTCTCTCATCCCTGCTATTATCCAGGAAAAATGTGTTGTGATTTCTTTCATTAGAATTGAAGGATTTTTTTTACTCTTTTTATTTATTTTCAAACATTAGGCTGTGTAGGTTTTCTGGCCAGTTTTGATTATTAAGAATCACAGCTTTTCTACCATTTCAAGTCACATGAATGAATGATTCACTAATCTAAGAACTTCAGTAGCTTGGGAGTAAATATAAGAGGAATGTTTCTGCTGAAAGGAGAAACACGGAGAGGCAGAAGTGGAAGACTACCTGGAGGGCTGTATTTGCACTGGTCAGTGTTTCTGATCCTTAGATTTCCAAGTTTATAAGCAATTGAAAAAGATTAGTTCTTGAAGACTTAATTTTTTCTAAAAGTACTACTGTTTGATTCTACATGAGCATGATTAATGATCATACTGAATTAAGAATTTGCTTTAGGGGTTTCTGTAAGAAACATGATTGGATACTGCCTTTCAAAAATGATAGGGCTTTCTCTTTTAAATCTTCACCTCCTATTTTCTGGATGCTTTTTCTTTGATAATATATCTTTATTTGACCCAGTTATCACTAGAGTTAAGTTGCTACCAGACTTTTTCTACCAGTTGTTGTTGGCATCTGATTCCATCTGTTTACTCAATTATTCATTTCCCCTAAATTTTTACTCCAAATATCCCATAGGCAGTGTGTCAGAATATCTTTAGGCTTTTTTTTTTAACCTATTGACTTTAACTATATGGCATTTCTTTCAGAACATTCTGCCGTTCATTTGTCAAGTATTTGTTGAAAGCTTACCATGTGCCAAGCACAGCAATAGGCTATGAAACAAAATGATGAATGAAGTTCAACCCTTGCTGTCTGAAAACTCACAAATTGGGAGTTTGGGGGTGAAGGGGAGAGAGGTTAAGAAACATAAAGCCACATGTAAACAAACCACAATAATACTTCATAACTTTTTGTTCCCTAGTGTCTAGCCTTTGTAATCTTTCTTCTGTACTGTTGTCAGAGATGTTTTTCTTAGATGCAGATCTGATCCAAGTTATTCTCTGCATAGTATACCTATGGAATAAGAAGCAAACTTCTTAGCATAGCATGCTGGGTATACTCTGTTTGCTCTCCAGATTCTCTCTTTAGCATACTCAGTGCTTGGGGAGGCTGACCTTTATGGATTATATTAGCTAAGCTCTCTTGCCCTTTGGTTTCCAATTGGGTTCAGCTAATGTGATACAGCTGGAGATTGGAAACTGGGAAGAAAGAAAGGTCAGATTATTTATTCTCTTGGTTCTCTACTTGTAGGGTCATTGGTTGACAGTGACTGCATTCCTCTTCTATAGCTATAGTTGCAGGCTCTATAGCTGCCGCTGAGTGCCATTAAGTCTTGTTCTCCCGAGATGGATTTAACATTAAGAAAATGAAATTTAAACTTCAGGGCCCCTCACTTCTGGGGACCTTTTAAGGGCCTTAGGAATATATTTACAAAGCTGTTTACTTTTTGTAACATTTGCAAAATATATTTTTACATTATTCTTAAGAAGGGCCAATGGCTGGGCACGGTGGCTCATACCTGTAATCCTAGCACCTTGGGAGGCTGAGGCAGACAGATCACCTAAAGTCAGGAATTCTAGACCAGCCTGGCCAACATGGTGAAACCCCATCTTTACCAAAAATATAAAAATTAGCTGGGTATGGTGGCGCATGCCTGTAATCCCAGCTATTCAGGAAGCTGAGGCAGGAGAATTGCTTGAAGCTGGGAGGCAGAGGTTGCAGTGAGCCGAATTACGGCTCTGCACTCCAGATTGGGTGACAGAGTGAGACTCCATCTCAAAAAAAAAAGTGTTGGCTGGGGAGGGCACAAACAAAATGGTATAATCTTCAGGCCCTATAAAACTGGAACATCCAATATTCCTAACCTTGACCCTTCAAGCCTAGGTAAGTACAAAGATTACAGGGAAGAGGGACTGCTGAATAACATACTTGGGAAGCCTGTTATTGAATATTTCATGCATGAAATAATAATTTGAGTTGGTCTTGTAGGTTGAGTAGGAGTTCTTCAGGTAAAGAAGGATGGAACGGTTGTTACAAATAGAAGACATAGACTGTTCAGAGAGAATGAGTACTTTGATGTCTAGAGTAGAGGCATACTAGGTAGAAAACAAAGAAAGTACAAAAGCCCTAAGGCAGGAATATGTCTAGCCATTTTGAGACCAGCATAGAGATCAATGTGGCTGTAGATGAATGAGTGATGGGGAGAATAATAGGTAAGGTCAGAGTTTCCTATTATGTAGGGCCTTGTAAACCATTATAAGGACTTTGACTTTTATCCTGAGTGAGACTGGGAAACATAGGAAGGTTTTGAGCTATGTTACATGATCTGATAGCAGCATGACAATGGATTAATACACAGAGAGACCAATTAGAAGGCTATTCTAGTAATTTACACAAGAGATGATAATGATTTGGACAAGAGAGTTGATGATAGAGTTGGTGAGAAATGGAAAGTAGAATTTTCAGGATTTGTTGATGGGTTAGATGTAGGGTATTAATTAGAGTGACAGAAAAGTCAGGGATAACTCTAGTATTTTTGTTCTAAGTAATTGGAATGGCAAAATTGCTGTTTATTGAGATGGATAAGACTGAGAAGAGCAAGTTTGAGGAATGGTGAAAATCAGGTTTTTTTTTTTGTACATGTTAAATTTAAGGTGCTGTATTCATCTGTTTTTGCATTGCTATAAAGAAATACCTGAGGCAGGGTAATTTATAAAGAAAAGAGGTTTAATTGGCTTATGGTTCTGCCGGCTGTACAGGAAGCATGATGCTGGCATCTGTTCAGCTTCTGGGGAGTCCTCAGGAAACTTACAATCATGGCAGCAGGTAAAGGAGGAGCCAGCACCTCACATGGCCAGAGCAGGAGGAAAAGAGAGAATGGGGAGATACTACACACTTTTAAAGAACCAGATCTTAGAAGAACTCACTCAGTCCCTATCACAAGAATAGCACCGAGAGGATGGTGCTAAACCATTCAGGAGAAACTGCCCCCATAATCCAGTTACCTCCCACCAGGCCCCATTTCCAACACTGGGGATTACAATTTGACATGAGATTTGGTGGGGACACAGATCTAAACCATATTATTCTGCCCCTGGCCCTTCAAATCTCATGATCCTCTCACATTGCAAAGCACAATCATGGCTTCCCAACAGTCCTCCAAAGTCTTAACTTATTCCAACATTGACTCAGAAGTTCAAAGTCTCATCTGAGACAAAGCAAGTGTCTTCCACCTATGAGCCTGTAAAACCAAAAACAAGTTAGTTACTCCCAAGATTCAATGGGGGTACCATCCTGTTCTAAAAGGGAGAAATTTGCCAAAAGAAAGGGGCTACAGGCCCCCTGCAAGTTCAAAACCCAGTAGTTACTCATTAAGTCTTTTTTTATTTTTTATTATTTATTTTTTTTTATTATTGCATTTTAGGTTTTGGGGTACATGTGAAAAACATGCAAGGTTGTTGCATAGGTGCATTCGTGGCAGTGTGATTTGCTGCCTCCCTCCCCCTCACCCATATCTGGCATTTCTCCCCATGCTATCCCTCCCCTACTCCCCACCCCCCCACTGTCCCCCCCACTCCCCCCAATAGACCCCCATGTATAGTGCTCCCCTCCCTGTGTCCATGTGTTCTCCTTGTTCAACACCCGCCTATGAGTGAGAACATGTGGTGTTTGATTTTGTGTTCTTGTGTCAGTTTGCTGAGAATGATGGTTTCCAGGTTCATCCATGTCCCTACAAAGGACGCGAACTCCTCGTTTTTGATGGCTGCATAATATTCCATGGTGTATGTGTGCCACATTTTTCCTGTCCAGTCTATCATCGATGGGCATTTGGGCTGGTTCCAGGTCTTTGCTATTGTAAACTGTGCTGCAGTGAACATTCGTGTGCATGTGTCCTTATAGTAGAACGATTTATAATCCTTTGGATATATGCCCAGTAATGGGATTGCTGGGTCAAATGGAATTTCTATTTCTAGGTCCTTGAGGAATTGCCACACTGTTTTCCACAGTGGTTGAACTAATTTACACTCCCACCAACAGTGTAAAAGTGTTCCTATTTCTCCACATCCTCTCCAGCATCTGTTGTCTCCAGATTTTTTAATGATCGCCATTCTAACTGGCGTGAGATGGTATCTCAATGTAGTTTTGATTTGCATTTCTCTAATGACCAGTGATGATGAGCATTTTTTCATATGTTTGTTGGCCTCATGTATATCTTCTTTTGTAAAGTATCTGTTCATATCCTTCGCCCATTTTTGAATGGGCTTGTTTGTTTTTTTCTTGTAAATCTGTTTTAGCTCGTTGTAAATTCTGGATATCAGCCCTTTGTCAGACGGGTAGGCTGCAAAAATTTTTTCCCATTCTGTTGGTTGCCAATTCACTCTATTGACTGTTTCTTTTGCCATGCAGAAGCTGTGGAGTTTGATTAGGTCCCATTTGTCTATTTTGGCTTTTGTTGCCAATGCTTTTGGTGTTTTGGTCATAAAGTCCTTGCCTATGCCTATGTCCTGAATGGTTTTGCCTAGGTTTCCTTCTAGTGTTTTTATGGTGTTACGTCTTATGTTTAAGTCTTTAATCCATCTGGAGTCAATTTTAGTGTAAGGTGTCAGGAAGGGGTCCAGTTTCTGCTTTCTGCATATGGCTAGCCAGTTTTCCCAACACCACTTATTGAACAGGGAATCCTTTCCCCATTGCTTGTTTTTATCAGGTTTGTCAAAGATCGGGTGGTTGTAGATATGTTGTGTCGCCTCCGACGCCTCTGTTCTGTTCCATTGGTCTATATCTCTGTTTTGGTACCAGTACCATGCTGTTTTGATTACTGTAGCCTTGTAGTAGAGTTTGATGTCCGGTAGTGTGATGCCTCCCGCTTTGTTCTTTTTGCTTAGAATTGACTTGGCTATGCGGGCTCTCTTTTTGTTCCATATGAAGTTTAAGGTGGTTTTTTCCAGTTCTGTGAAGAGGGTCATTGGTAGCTTGATGGGGATAGCGTTGAATCTGTAAATTACTTTGGGCAGTATGGCCATTTTCACGATATTAATTCTTCCTAACCATGAACATGGAATGGTTCTCCATCTGTCTGTGTCCTCTCTTATTTCGTTGAGCAGTGGTTTGTAGTTCTCCTTGAAGAGATCCTTTACGTTCCTTGTTAGTTGTATTCCTAGGTATTTTATTCTCTTTGTAGCAATTGTGAATGGCAGTTTGTTCTTGATTTGGCTCTCTTTAAGTCTGTTATTGGTGTATAGGAATGCTTGTGATTTTTGCACATTGATTTTGTATCCTGAGACTTTGCTGAAGTTGCTTATCAGTTTCAGGAAATTTTGGGCTGAGATGATAGGGTCTTCTAGATATACAATCATGTCGTCTGCAAATAGAGACAATTTGACTTCCTCCTTTCCTAATTGAATACCCTTTATTTCTTTTTCTTGTCTGATTGCTCTGGCTAGAACTTCCAGTACTATATTGAACAGGAGTGGTGAGAGAAGGCATCCTTGTCATTAAGTCTTAAAGGCTCAAAATAATCTCTTTGACTCCGTATCTCATATCAGGGCACACATGTGTGAGGGGTGGACTCCCAAGGCCTCGGGCAGCTTGGACCCTGTGGCTTTGCAGGGTTCAACCCCCGCAGCTGCTCTCATGTGCTGGCATTGAGTGCCTGCAGCTTTTCCTGGTACACCATGAAGGTTACTGGTGGATCTACCACTCTGGGGTCTGGAGGACTGTGGCCCTCTTCTCACAGCTCCACTAGACATTGTCCCAGTGGGGACTCACTGTGGGGGCTTCAACCCTGCATTTCCCTTCCACACTGTTCTAGTAGAGGTTCTCCATGAAGGCTCCATCAGCAGCACACTTCTACCTGGACATCCAGGCTTTTCCATACATCCTCTGAAATCCAGGCAGAGGCTCTTAAGCCTCAACTCTTACACTGTACACCTGCTTACAGCTTGCACCCTCTGAAGCAAAGGGAGATGAAGCAAAGGTCACTTTTGTTATGCCTTAGCAAGGAATCTTTCACCCCCTCTTCCCCTTTTTAAAGGGGTAGAGAGAAAGTCTCAACCTCTGAGCTTTGGGACCCTCCAACACACTGGGGAAGTTGGAAGAGAGAAATAGAGAAAAACCAGAAATATGGTGATACAGAGAGCTAAGTGACTGAAGTGTTTGGGTGAGACGCAAGTTGTCAGCAATTCTTGGTAGATGAAATAAGATAAGTACTAATAATTGACCATTGGATTTAGCAGTGTGCAGGTCATTGGTGATCTTGATGATGCTCAGCAGAGTGAATTTAAGCTGAAGTGAATTCATGGGAGGAGAGAAATTGGAGACAATGAGAAGAGACAACCCATTAGGAGTTTGCTATAAAGTAGGGGACAGAAAGTTGTTCTTTGGGAAAATAGGAATTAGGAAGCTTTTGTTTTTTGTTTTAATTATGTTTTAAGATGGAATAAATAATAATCATGTTTATATACTGATGGTAATGATCCATCAGAGAAAGAAAAATTGCTGGAGCAATGTCTTTGTCCAGTCAAGCAGGGATGGGATTTAGTGCATAAGGGGAGAGGCTGACATTAGATAGGAACATAGACAATTCATCTGTTATGACAGAAGGAAAAGTGTATTATATGGATATAATTCTTATATAGTAGGTAGGAAGATGTGGTGGGGGCTTTTGAAAATTATTTTCTAATTTCTTTTTTCTCAGTGAAATAGAAAGCAATGCCATAAGTTGAAAGATAGGATAGGGATGTTAGAGACAAGAAGAGAAAAAGTCATCTAGGAGAATAAGACGGTTAATACACAAGCAGAATGTAGTCTGATTTCTGGGTGGAATTAAAGCTCCATTTGAGATTAATAGTCATGAATTTAAAGTGACATCAGCCAGGTGTGATGTCTCACACCTGGAATCCCAGCACTTTGGGAGGTAGAAGCAAGTGGATTGCTTGAGCGCAGGAGTTTGAGACCAGCCTAGGCAATATGGTGAGATCCTGTCTTTACGAAAAATACAAAAATTAGCCAGATGTGTTAGTGCATGCCTATAGTTTCAGCTGCTAGGAAGGCTGATGTAGGAGGATCACTTGAACCTGGTAGTTTGAGGCTGCAGTGAGCCATGATCATGCCACTTCACTGCAGCCTGGGTGACGGAGGCCCCTGTCTCAATAATAATAGTAATAATGATAATAATAAAGTAATATCACTCAGCAGCCACATTAGCTGTGCAGTTGCAGGTGCCAAATAAGTAGAAAGCTGGGCTTTTGCTGAGCAAGTGAAATGAAGTCAGAGGTAAGTTGTCAGTGTATACAAGAGAATGATTATGAAACATGAATATTTGTGATTATATTTTTCATAATAGCCAAAAGCTGGAAATAACCTAAATGTTCATCAACTAATGAATGAATATACAATGGAATATTAGCCATATAAAGAAATGAAGACTATTATATGCCACAACATGAATGAACTTTGAAAACATCATGCTTAGTGAAAAAACAGATGTAAAAGGCCACATATGATGCCATTTTTATGTAGTGTCCGTAATGGGCAAATCCACAGAGAAGATAATTAGCACTATGATTGGAGCTGAGTGGAGGCGTAAAGGGAGTGACTGTTAATAGGAACATGGTTTCTTTTTGGAATGATTAAAATATTCTGGAATTAGATAGTGGTAATAGGTGCACAACTCTAAATATACTAAAAATCACTTTAGAAAGGCAGATTTTGTGGTATGTGAATTATATCTTAATAAAGCTATTATAAAAATAACATGCTACTTATTATCTCAGTTAAGAAGCTCAGAATTAAACAGCTCAGAAATTTAGTCTAATGTAGGACTAAGGTGAACAGGTAGCTATGTTACAATGTTTGCAGTCTCTTTTCAAGTTTGAAGATTACAGTTGTTTTTTTCTCGAACATCCCTCAGTATTAAAAAGTAATTGGCTCAGTTGCAGAGCTTGTGAGGAGAGACCAAATCTGGCTCTGTCATAATTACTTAGTATATTCATCTCTGCATCCCTTCTTTTCTCCTTCCAGTTAACAAACCTTTACTAAGCTATGCAAATCACCACGCACTATCCTAGGTACTACTGGTGATACAAAGATGGATTGGACTTGGTCTCTACCCTTGAATGTGAGGTTTAGTAGGGAAACGAGTTTAGGAACTTGGACCACATTTCATTTTTAAGGTGAGGCTACTCTAATTGTTCTTCAGCATCCTCCCATCTATAGCTTATAGATAAAGTATGCACACAAGGCATATGAAACTTATTTGGATCTTCTTTAAGCTTGAAGCATTCTTCCTTTTGTCTCACATTCTTTCTCCGGTTACTTCAAAGTATTTTGGGGCTTATCAGATGAAAACTCACAATAATTTTCTTTCTTCTGATGCTCTAGACCTGAAATGTTTTTTATAAAAACCTCAAAATTCAAAATTATGATGTATGTTAGGTCAAGTGTGCATACTGGTGCTATCTGCAAAACAATTAATTGTTACCTTGCAGGATTGTTGTGAGGATTGTCAGTGAGAATACGTAATTACCTTGCAGGATTGTCAGTAAGAATACATAATGTTTACCTTGAAGGATTGTCAGTGAGAATACATAATTCGTATATGGAAGTGTCAAACACAGTACCTAACACGTGCTCCTCAATAAACATTATTATACTTTATAACTTTGCTAAGATCTACAAACACTAATTTTATATATAGAGATATGTTGAGATTACAGATATAGACCTAAACAAACAAACCCTAATTCCAAAGAGTTTGCCATTCATTGATGGAAATTAATTGGTTCAGAGATGTTGGCCATGTCTACCTTATTATTTAATAACTTAATTAACTTACTACAAATCTATCCGTGTTTTCCATCTTGGATTTTTATATCATAAAAATGTAGAATTCTTAGCTCATGACTATATGAAAAATAGATAATTGGATAATGCTTTTTAATGATTATAAGCTAATTATATTTTGAATCTCATGCCTAACTGAAATGTAATGTTGCATGCTGAGCTTTGAATTTACTAAAAAGTTCTTTTGTTATCTTCCTAGAATGCAGCTGGTTTGTCAAAATCCAAAGGAAGCCGAATTGGATTTGATAGCATACAGTGGGTGCGTAGAATAAAGAAGAAATTTCTCAATTATAATGTTCATTTAGTTCATTCATTTACTCCATAATTATTTGTTGAATGATGGCAATAATAATAGCTACCTTGGGTGGTGGGTGGCCGGTTAGTAGTGGCAGGTAAGGAACAGGACCTTCACTAAGTGCTTTATATGCAATATCTTACTTAGTCCTTAAGGAAACTTTAAGAAGTGAGTAAATATTGTTACTTGCAATTCACTTAGAGAGATTAAGGTTAGTTGGCCAATAATTTGGTAAAACCAGATTCTGTCTGCCTCTAAAACCCTCATTCACTGAGCTATGTTGTTTCCCTAAATGAATGAATATGTGAATCAGATTTATTCAACTAAGGGAAAAGTAATGATCAGGAATAAAAATCAATTCAACATAGTTTCTTTATAAGATGAGGGGAAGCCAGCAATATATACAATATATCCTTGTTTTGTTTTACAAATTTCAGAACCTGCACATTGATTAAATATATTTTCCTATGTTTTAAAACTAAATTTAGAAAGAAAAACATTGCTGTGTTACTAATAAAAAATAACTTTTATTCTGTCAGTATACATTATGGGAATGACCAGATATTTCTTGATACACTTCAGTCTTTGGCTTCTCTACAACCAGAGATGTGGAAGGCTTTAAATTAGAAGTGGATTTTCAGATCACTGAAAAAAGATCACAAGCAGTGGTCTTTTTAGGTCATTGCTAACACCAAGTAGATTTGAACTACTGTTTAAAAAGTAAAGTCTGGGATATCCTGTTACCAGTCTCCTCAGCTGTCTATAAGTATCAGTGTAAAATTTAATTTGTTAAAAATAGCAATTGTTTTGCTCTGTGAATTTAGAGTATTTTGAGAATAAAGGTAAGCATGATATACTTGGAATTTATACTACCCAGTCAGTTATAAAGATTTTAGATTAAATTAAAAAGGGGTATTTTGTATGCTTCTCTGTAGCCCTTCTCTACCTCTATCCCACCCTTAGGAAACACATACACATAATACTTGGACCAGATTTATCATCCTGTGGTTAAAATAATTTACTGAGAATCAAAATTCAGTATTTAACAGCCAAAGGCAACAGGGGTGATCTATCATAAATTTTAACATTATAAGATGTGATGATACTTAGAGAAACATAAATTTTTCAGGTTTGCCATTTATTAGGAGTCTTCATCTGTACACTGAAGAGCAATTTCAGAAAAAAAATTAAAGCTGTAATAGCTTCAGTAGGACAAAAGATTTTCCTTTATCAGTATTAACCACCAACATTCTGACAACATTCCCAAACCTTTTCATAAATAGAGCAGTCAGAGTAGGTACAGGTTCACTGATACATTTTAAAATGGAATTTGTGAATAATTTAAAGCTTAAAATAATAGAAAAAGGTGGCTTGACTCTATCCTTTTCATTCAAGAGATGATCCTTGAGGTAGGAGAAAATAATGGATTTTTTTCAAAGTCTTCACTTCCACGGTATACAAGCAAAAAGTTGAAGAGCAGCTTACCACATTCAGTGAGTTCTCTTTATACTCTTTTACATTGAGGGGACTAAAAAAAAATGTAAATGTGGTCACTGAATCACTATATTTGCAAAATCACAGGAAAGGAGAAGCAGTGACATACTCTCATTCTGAACTTTTAGAAGGAATAAAAGGTGAAATCTCATCAATAATTTTGATATTGAGCCCTGGTAAAATTCTAGGGCTAAATGTTTAATGAGTTATTAAACAGATGACTTGGGAGCACTTAGAAAAGAAAATGGTCATAATTAGGAATTAGTCTTTTACTAAGAACAAGTCCTGCCTAATTTTATTAGGTTTTAATAAAATTTTAATACAGAGACAGATGAATAGGGTATTATGGTCTCAGCCTAACCTCTTTTCAACAAGATGTTTTCCATTCTTATAAACAAAATGAATTACTGAAGATCAGATGATAATAGTGATTTGGAATTAATTGGATTTAGAATCAATTGGACATGTTTTCCAGGAGCATTAATGATTATATTGATAACAACTTGGAGGATATGTTTAGAAGGTGAGTTAGAATCTCTCCTTGACTCTGACGTACTCTGTATTTATATTAATAATGATAATGAATCTATGTGTTCATCATATTTGTATTTAACACCAAGCTGAGATCCATTCAACAAACATTTATACACCTTTTATATAGTAGTTCTGTTATCTCATCTTTCTTCCAAAACCATTTCTTTCTTGTTTTTTTCCCTAGCATAAAGCACAGAAAGCAATAACCCTAAAAGACAAAAAAACAGCTAAATTGGACTATTAAAATTTTAAACTTCTACTCATCAAAAAATACCCTTAAGAAAATGAATAAGGATGTCACAGGGTAGAAAATGTTTGCAAAGCATGTATCTCACAAAGGAATGGTATCGAAGATATGTGAAGAACTCTCACTCAACTCAGTAATAGATTTTTTGTTCATGCCCTTTATCAAGTTGAGGAAGTATTTTATTCCTGATTTGCTGAAAGTTTTAAATCATGAATAGATATTGAATTTTGTCAAATGCTTTTTATGTATTGAAATTATAAGTTTTTCCTCTTTATTCTGTTGATTTGTCAAATTTTATTTGTTGATTTTTTAAATGCTAAAGTAACTTTTCATTTCTAGGATAAATACTACTTGGTTATGATATTTACTTTCCTTTTTTAATCTTTTTTTAGTTATTGGAATTGATTTTCTTATTTTCTATTAAGTATTTTTTCATCTGTGTTCATGAGGGATGGTGGTCTATACTTTTTTTTGGTAATGTCTTTGTCAGGTTTTGCTTTTTTTTTTTTTTTTTTTTGAGGTGGAGTCTCTGTTGCCTAGGCTGGAGTGCAATGGTGCAATCTCGGCTCACTGCAACCTCCACCTCTTGGGTTCAAGTGATTCTCCTGCCTCAGCTTCCCAAGTTGCTGAGACTACAGGCGCATGCCACCACGCCCGGTTAATTTCTGTATTTTTAGTAGAGATGGGGTTTCACCATGTTGGTCAGGCTGATGTCGACTCCTGATCTCAGGTGATCACCCGCATCGGCCTCCCAAAGTGCTGGGATTTCAGGCATGAGAAGTTTTGCTATTAAGTATTGCACTGGCCTCATAAAATCAGATAGGAAGTATTTTCTCCTGCTCCATTTTCTAAGAAAATTTTTGTAGAATTGGTATTATTGTTTAAAACTGATAGAATTCACCAGTGAACTGTCTTAAGTCTTAAGTTTTTCCTTGCTGTTTTGAGGGCAGTTTTTTTTTTTCTAACAAATTCAGTTTCTTTAATAGGTATAGGGCAATTCAAATTTTATGCTTCATCTTGTGATAGTTTTGTTAAGTTGCATTTTTAAAGAAATTTGTCTGTGTCATCCAAGTTGAATTTTTGGTATAACATTGTTTATTCAGACTTTTTACTTAGCTGTTTCTCACACTGAATTAATAAAACCCTATAAGGCAGCGATTATTGCATTCCTGGCATTTGCATAATATTCTACACTAAAAACAAATAATGAGACTGATTCCTAGCTTTATCTCATCCTTTATCTTTAAAATTCTTGATATTTTATCTATTTATTTATCTTGTATATATTTTTATGAGTTCCTTCAGATTTTCTGAATAAGAATTTATTCTTAATTTTATGAAGCACCTTTTTGATCAGCAAACATTTCTTTAAATTAAGTCTTGCTTTCATTGAAGTAGGCTTTTAGGCAGTAGTGTATGCCAGATATTCTGTTTATCTTTGCGGCTCTTAGGTATTACTTACTCCTAAGTGTGATTTAGTCTGGTTTCATTCTGCTTTTGAAATTTTTTCTTTCAGTAGGGGACCTGACTTACTATCTAGCAGATTTATATTTTGAAATATTGCAGTATTAGAAAAGCACATTATATATGGCAGTCATCAAGCAAGCAGTGTATTTTGGTCTGAGTCTTTTGCTTAGAAAGATTATTAAGTAGCATTACAGATATGAAGAAAAATGGTACAAACAACTGATTTTTGTTTTTGAAAGATTAACAATACGATTTTTAAAAGCTAAAAGATAGTTCTCTGAATTTTGCTTGCAAAGATTTAGCTAATACTAAGAGAATAACTTTGTAAGGCCCCACATTTTCATGTCAGATACCACTTCCTCTGAAATTTCTTATCCTTTTGATGTACAGTAAATTTGTAGCTTACTGGTGTGTACTTTTATAATATGTTGTATATATTTTTTTGTTTTGCTTTTTTTTGTTTTTTTTTTTTGAGATGAAGTCTCACTCTGTCACCAGGCTGGAGTGCAGGGACACAATCTCGGCTCACTGCAACCTCTACCTCCTGGGTTCAAGCGATTCTCCTGCCTCAGCCTGCCAAGTAGCTGGGACTACAGGCGTGCGCCACCACACCCAGCTAATTTTTGTATTTTTAGTAGAAACAGGGTTTCACCATGATAGCCAGGATGGTCTTGATTGCTTGACTTCATGATCTACCCACCCCAGCCTCCTAAGGTGCTGGGATTACAGGTGTGAGCCACCACGCCCAGCCCACATGTTGTATATGTTTTTATTATAGCATATTTCACCTTATGTTGAAAGTATTCATCTTTCTTAGAAGACTGCTTATTGAGAGCAGAGACCATATGTGTTTTTAATTGTTTATATCTTTTAGCACAATGATAAGCATGTATCTGTTGGGTAAACACTCTATGCATTCTTATACAATGAATGAATAAAAATGTAATAAAATAGGCTATTGTGTTGGTTTACTGGAATTATGCAAATTCTTTTTCTCTCAAACAGCGTGCAGTTAAAAAATTTCTTATGCTAACATCCAACCAAAATATACCGGTGTTTCTTATTGATCCTTCGATATTGGAATTGATTAACAAGAACTTTGAACAAGTCAAAAATACTTCTTATGGCTCCACTTCAGAATGCAAATTTTTCTGTGTTCCAAGAGACTTTACTGCATTTGCACTGCAGTATCACCTAAGGAAGAATGAGGTAAGTGATTTACTTTCAGATAATGGAATATGTCTCTTTTTACAAAATAGTGTGGGATTAGGCTAGTTTAAAATGTAAAACATTAACAGATTTTCCTAAAACACTTCATAAATTGTATCAGGAATATTTCAGCTTTAAAAAACAATACAATTAATCACTAAGGCAAATAGGGGATTTATTTTTCTTATATAATGAGAGGTTAAAAGGTTAGTGGCTAGTGGCTGTTGATATTAGTTTAGCCACTGATGTCAGAACTTGCATCTCTGAAATTCTTTACTCATTTCCCTCATTATCACAGGATAGCTGTCATAACTCCAGATATCACATCCACGTTCACAGCAGGAAGATGAGAGGAAGGATGCTTTTTTTTTGCCTGGGGAGACTCCCCAGTATCAGTATTTTTAGACCATTTCTGTTGAACTGTTTGATATCTCACAGAAAAAGCCTACAAGGCTTATAAATAATTTTTACAAAGAGTATTTTGTAATGTCCCTTTATTTTCCCCAAATGAAGTTCATAGAAACTTCCTATATACATAATTCCCCAAAACAATATAATGTCTTAACTATAATATAATGTAGCAATAAAAGGAAATGATGTGTATTTCACTGTGCAGATGCTCCAGCATGACTATACTGGAAGACATACTAAAGTAATTTAGATACTTGTATTTAGAAGTAGGATCACAGAATATAGTAGCTACAAATATAAACTTATACTATGAATGGTATTATTATTAGTAATATGATTTTCCAAAGTAGTGAGCAAGTTTCCAATAACAAAAATGTAAAATTATCTCTCCATTGACATGACTATTGTATTCTTGAGAAATAAAGGCTCAGACAATTATAAACAAGTTTTTCACTACGTGATTATCTGACAGGACACTTGAAATTTAGTACACAAGATAGATTTTCACATTTTGGATTATAGTATGTCTAGTGTTCTTGGCCTAGGACTCTAAATGCCAATTTATTAATATGATAAACCAAAAATATCCCCACAAATTTCTAAAATGTCTGTTGGGTACAGTCCCACTTGCCTTGAAAACTATTATTTTAGAAGAAGGGGAATATGCCACAATTGGCAAAACTGATACTACCACAGTCAGAGGAAGAAGCAAAAGCTCAGTCATGTCCAGAATTGGCACATGGGTTCAAGTTTATCCTTTTATACATATGACATCCTACTATTCAGGAGATTCAAGTCCCCCCTAAAACATCCCCCAGTGTGGAGCTAATTAGATTGTTAGATCTAATAATGAAGGCTCTATTTGCATGTGATTTTTCTTTATTAATGCCATTACCATAAAATGAGCAAACCTCTGCCAAGGCAAACTGGGAGTGGACTTTTGCAGCACAACCTTGACCTAGGCCTTTATATCAATTGATCAAAACAACTATTTTCTTTATTACTTCTCTTGTTGATGGTTATAAGAAAGCAGACCATATCATAATTCTGCCTATTTTATCTGTCAGTCTTTCGTCCTATAACCCAAGGTCACGTTCCTCTCAAGATCTGGCTAGCCTTTTAAATATTTCCTGATTTATCAGCTGATAATGCCTTTCTTTTATTCTGTTCAGTAGTCTTTCTCTGAATTGGCTAACCTTACCCTCAATCAGTGCTTTCTACTTCTTAGGTGTATCAAGAAAGAAAAGGGAAAAAGGGAATATTACACTTGATATGAAACAAATGATGTTGGAAAATGAACCTTGTCTTATGTTATGTTTGTTTACTTTCTAATGATTTGTGTTATGATGGTGTTCTATTATGGTAGTATTTTAAGGTGTTGGGATATAAACTATGAGATGAAAGAACTACTTTTTTGAAGTACTTTTGAAGATAAAGATTATAAAAGTTAAATTAAGAATTCCAAGTTTAATTTTAAGTGCTGTTCCTAAATCAACATTTACTTTATAGAAACTACCCAAGAAACACTAATTCTCATTCTAAGGAAGGGATTTGTATTAATTTTCATAAGGAGAGTCTTTTTTTTTTTTTTTTTTGAGACAGGGTCTCACTTTGTCACTCAGGCTTGAGTGCAGTGTGCGATCTTGACTCACTGCAGCCTTGACCTCTCAGGTTCAAGCGATCCTCCTGACTCAGACCCACAAGTAGCTGGGACTACAGGAACACGCCGCCACACTTGGCTAATTTTTTTTTGTATTTTTTGTAGAGATGAAGTTTCACCGTGTTGCCCAGGCTGGTCTCAAACTCCTGAGCTCAAGTGATCTGCCTGCCTCAGCCTCCCAAAATGCTGGGATTACAGGAGTGAGCCACTGTGCCCAGCCCATAAAAAGAGTCTTTGGCTATATCTTTTCTGCTACATACTTTGTATTTTTGCTACTTTCCTTTATTCTCCCACCACTACCTTCTGCCCATCACCCTCATTTAAAAATATTGTTATAGAGCAGATTTGGACAAAAATATGGCTCAGTTCAATATAAGAATTACTTTAGTTTTGCTACTAGTATTTGGCTCTAAATATTCAATGTTTAAATGTTGTTTCTTGATGTTTGATGCTTCTTTGGTTCTAGGAAGGCTGGTTTCATATAGCTGAGAATATGGGATTTCAGTGCATAAAGATTGAGAGCAAAGATCCCCGGCTAGATGGGATAGACTCACTTTCTGGAACTGAAATCCCCCTGCACTATATCTGCAAATCGGCCACTCATGCGATCCACTTGGTAGTCTTTCATGAGAGGAGTGGCAACTACCTCTGGCATGGCCACTTGAGACTCAAAGAACACATTGACAGGAAGTTTGTTCCCTTCCAAAAGTTACGGTTTGGTCGTTATCCAGGAGCTTTTGACAGGTAAGTTCAGAGTCAAAAAGTGAAATGTGAAATCAGTGTTGTTCAGTCATGAATTCTTGCAGTGTTTTTACGTTTGAGTATTGAAATCTAATATATAACTTATCTAAGTGTTTATGATAACATTGTTCTTAATGCCTCCAAATTAGAAGCAACCCAGATGTCCTTCTACAGTAAAAGGATTGGCTGGGCGCAGTGCCTCTTGCCTGTAATCCCAGCACTTTGGGAGGCCAAGGCAGGTGAGGTCAGGTGTTTGAGACCAGCCTGGCCAACATGGTGAAACTGCATCTCTACAAAAAAAAACAAAAATTAGCTGTGTGTTGTGGTGGGTGCCTGTAATCCCAGCTATTGGGGAGGCTGAGGCAGGAGAAGCACTTGAGCCCAGGAGGGGCAGACATTGCAGTGAGCCAAGATTGTGACACTAACACTCCAGCCAGGGCAACAGAGCAAGACTCTGTCTCAAAAACAAAACAAAGAAAAACTATAAAAGAATAAATAATGTTTGATATTCATATAGTAAAGTATTACACAGCAGAGAAAAATAAACTAGAAGTCTGTGCACATTGTGGATGAATCCTACAATGCTGAGTGACACAAAGAAGGCACAAAAGAATGTAAATACTATGATTACTTTTATAAAAAGTTCAAACACAGGCTGAATTATTATGTTCATGGAGGTATACCTTTATAGTAAAAGTATTAAGAAGACTAAGGAAGAGGTACCAGAAAAAAGTGGATAGAGAAGTCTGGACAGAGAACTACAGGAAAGCTGGCAGAATTTCATTTCTGTGGTGGAGACTTTGGTGTTTACTTAATAATTCATTATTTTGTGACTTTGTGTTATATGCACTTTCCTGTATATTTTTTAAAACTGTGTGCAAAAATTTATCTTTGGCTATCGCAATAACAAAAATGCTTCTTGTGAGAAATAGTTATTTGAAGAAACTTAAGTAACATTTGATTAGCTATAGTTTGTAATAGTAACAATTACAGGATTAAAAACATTCTTGAAGTTATACTTGGAGTATGAAGTTTCTAACCTAGAATTGTCCTTTTTATTCTCCTTTTGAAATCAGTAATAATGATGTTACAATCTGTTTTGAATAGCAGAATCTTGATGTAAAGGTAGCAGTAAATATTTGTTAGGATTTTCACATTAAAAACTCCTTTTCAGCAACTTCCAGTGAGACAATGCTTATCTGTTACACTTGAGAAGTATAAACGTATGTTTATTCTTGCCTTCTTTATACACACACACACACACACACACACACACATTTTCTCTCTTTTTCTATCTAGAATCATGTGAAATTGCCTTCTTACTAGTACTTAAAGTCACATATTTGAGAACGACTGAAAAAGGTATTGAAAACTGAAGTCTTCTGTATTTTTTGTGTATGAAAATTCAAAACTTTTCTGAACCAAGCCATATTTTCAAAACAAAATGACCCAAAAAATGAGTAGAGATGGAGGAAAATACTTTGTTTTTTGTTTTTATTATTGGCTCCTCTTATTTTAGTCAAAAATCTTTTTTTTTTTTTTTTTTTTTTTTTGAGACAGAGTCTCACACTGTTGCCTGGGCTGGAGTGCAATGATGCTATCTCAACTCACTGCAACCTCCACCTCCTAGGTTCAAGCAATTCTCCTGCCTCAGCCGCCTGAGTAGCTGGGATTAGAGGTATCTGCCACCATGCTCAGCTAATTTTTTTTTTTTTTTTTTTAGTAGAGACAGGGTTTCACTATGTTGGCTAGGCTGTTCTTGAACTCCTGACCTCATGATCCACTCACCTTGGTTTCCAAAACTGCTGGAATTACAGGCATGAGCCACCATGCCTGGCCTTAGTCAAAATCTTAATACTCACTGTTCTCTTGCCACTTTTTTGAATTTTTTTTCTTATTCTGTATTTCAAATAACCTTCTTTAGGGAGACATTATCTTTTAGTTTTTTAAAGCTTTGTGAATTTATTTCAAAGTTTTATAACTCAGTAAAGTTCAAAATTGTCAGTTACTTATTAAACATAAATGTGTGACAACAGATAAAAACTGTCTCTGCATTGTAAAATTTTATACGAATAGGAATGGAAAACTCTCAAATAATATTTTTAGAGTATGGGATCCAAAATGATAGATTTGCAGATTAGCATTTTACCCATTAACGAGACTCTCAGGCCATTGTATTTAACTTGTGTGACTTAAGTGTTAAAAACATTTGCTTCTCTAAAAGTAAACTGATAATTAAAAATTATGTCACATAGCTTTTCTTTCTGCTTAAAATGCCAAAGTGTGTATGAACAAGTACAAATATATAAATACATTAACCAAAATAATTAAAACTCAACTGTTGTTTGATGTTAGATTTTTGAAGGTCTTATTAAAGTTGCTAATTGATAGCTGAAGTAATTGATGAAAATATGCTTGATGTTTAGGTATTTTGCTAATGTTTGATATTTTTAAGAGGTTGCCAGTATTCTGGGTTAAATCCTCTTAATAAATTTTATATTATTGTTATTATTTTATTTTACTTTAAGTTCTGGGATACATGTGCTGAACGTGCAGGTTTGTTACATAGGTGTACATGTGCCATGGTGGTTTGCTGCACCTATCAACTCGTCATCTAGATTTTAAGCTCTGCATGCATTACTTATTTGTTCTAATGCTCTCCTTCCTCTTTCTCCCGACCCCCCCATTAATAAATCTTAACTTTTGTTTTCAGGCCAGAGTTACAGCAAGTTATTGTTGATGGACTGGAAGTTCTCATTCCAAAGGATCCAGTGCACTTTGTAGAAGAAATACCACACTCTAGGTTTATTGAGTGTAGGTATAAAGAAGCTCGAGCATTCTTTCAGGTTAGAGACAACCAAATGTGTACTTTTAAATTAAAGAAAATTTTGGGATTATTTTTAATATTTGAGGATGGTAAGCTGAAGGGACTTAGGAAAATAGAAAAATAAACATCCTTTTTTGATGTGTCTATTTTCTTCTGGCTTGTTTTCTTTCAGTTTTTTAAAAAAGTAGATTAAAAATTAACCTTAAAAACGATTTTCTAAGTGAATTGATATTTATTTATTGTTTTATTTGAATAGCTTTAGTAAATTTAGCACTGGCTTCTGCCTTTAGTTAAGATAGCCCATTAACTTTGTAAAAGATGGGGTATTCTCAATCCAAGTAGGATAAAGCCACTATAGAAGATGGATCATGTAGATTTAGAAAAGACTTCATGAAAATATAGTTTGTTTCAGAGTTGGCATTGAATATGGTTTTGTTTTTTTTTAAACTTTATTCTCCTGCTGCAGCTTTCAATTCAATACACATTTAGTGAAAGCTAAACAATCCCAGGCTTCTGGCCCTGGGAATATAAAGATGATTTTGAAAGGCATGAAAATTCAGCTCTAAGAGATGACATGAAACACAGAGATACAGTGAAAACAGGCAAATTTACAGTGGGGTTTTGATACCCTAATTCTTTCACTTACCCTTTATTTTCTGGGGTTCCCTGCCAAGAAAAGCTATATCCATGAGGGAAGAAACACAATGTTGTATGTTACTGTCAAGTGCCCAAGACCTACAAATCAGGTTTTTTTAATAATAGTGTACTGGCACCTAAAACTGAGGCCTGACAGCCCAAGTGGGCCTTCCTAGCCCTATTTCCTTAAGTCATTGTGGAGCTGGGAAATTTATGCAGCCAGCCTCATGAATAAAAAGCTGAAAAACCACATGTGTGGATGGGCCTGCTTTAGTAGAAAAGTGCTGCCTGACATATCCCTACCACATAGTAACAGGAAGTAGAAGAGATGGAGTTTTATGCTTAAACTTGACCACTCTTCCTGTCCTAAGGGAGTTTGCTCTGGTTGTCATCTCTTATGCAATTATCACAGTGAATTATGAATATCTGTCTTGTCCTCTTACCAAATTTTATGAATTTCTTGATAGCAGCCATGTTCTTTTTTTTATTTGCCTGTGTTGGCCCAGTATCTACTATACCTGGTACAAAGAAAAGATCCAGTAGGATCAGTTTTCAAATTAAAGTGAACGTACATGTATTTGAACACTAGATGGCGCCAAACAGTCTTAAATGTAATACTTGGTGTAAAGCAATGAATTAATCTAATAGACCTCATAAAGCAGTCTCCTTTTTTTAAGAAAAATAATTTTTTAAAAACAATTTTAAATACATAAAACCTGCAAGTACACTACCAATGCCTTTTTTTCCTGAACGATTTGGGAGTAACATGTTGACCAGATGCCCCACAACTTCAAAAAATTTAGTATTTTTAAAAAAGAGGAACATTCTCTACATGTCCTAATATTAAAGTTAGAAAATTAACATGTACATTTTTACTATTTAATCCCTGTTCAAGTTTTGTCAGTTGTCCCAGTAATAACCTTGGTAATAAAAGGATTCAGTTCAGAATCACATGTTGTCTTAATTTTCCTGTCTCTTTAGTCTTCTTCAGTCTGGGACAGTTTCTCAGTTCTTTTATTACTTTCATGACTTTAATACTTTTGCAGATTACAAGCCAGATGTTTTGTGCAGCATCCCTCATTTGGGGTTTGTCTGGGGGTTCCTCGTGTTAGATTTAGGTTATACTTCTTTAGAAGGTTACAAGTGGTGCCCTGTTCTCGTTACATCTCATTGGGCACAGCATAATTTTGTTTTGTCCCGTTACTACTGATATTCACATTGTTCACTTGATTAAAGTGCTGTCTGTGAAACTTCATATCTTCACCACTATGAAGTTTCTGTTTTTCCCTTTGTAATAATAAGCATCTGGCAAGAAGTTACTTTAAAACTATGTAAATATTGTTTTCCTCATTACATTTTCAGTTTATTTGTTCATATCAGTATGCGTTCCTGGTTTCCTATTTTACCCAATGGGTTGTAGTCCGTTATTTTCATTATTTATTTTGATCTTCAGATTGTTCCATATTTGGCCAGTAGAAACTCTTTCACAATGCTTTCTGTGTCTTTTTGACTTGTCTCAGTTATTTTTTGGACACTTTATTACTTTTTAGCACTGCAAGTTATTCTGGGTTCATCTTGTAATTTTCCTACCTTTACCCTGGAATCAGGCATTTCTTTAAGTCCTGTTTCCTTTTAGAAGCCAAGATCTGGATGCCAGATATACCCGTTGCTATTTGGGCTTTGCTGCAGACAGTTTCTCTCAGTGGGCAGGGATAGGGTGTGTATGTTTGTGTGTATTTATTTCTGTATCTATCTATTGAAACCTGTGAATTCACATTGATATCTCCAGTCAAGTTATAAGTTCCAATTAAACACCACAGAGTTCATTTCCATATTTGTGACTCCCTTCTCAAATAATGAGAAACTTGACTCCCTTTGTCCTTAATGTTTGCTTATTTGTTCAGTCTCCCTATATGTAACGTGTCCTCCCCTCCCTACCCCTACCACGTGGTTGTTCTTCTCACCCTACTTGGGCATTGCTATCCCCTGCTGGGTGCACCCAGGTAGAGATACTCTTCTTTCCCTGTTCAGACTCTGACTTCCCATACCTGGCCGCTCTTCTGCAGGGAGGCTCTCCTCACCCTGCTTGGGCTCTGACTCCTCACCCTGGACACCCCGCTACCCTCTTCATGTTGATCCCCTCATTACCTGCCCAGGCTCTGACACCCCATACCAGGCAATCCCTTTGCACAAATACCTTTCTTGCTCTGCCTGATCTACTGGTTTTAGAATCAAATAGTTCAGGAAGAGAAGGAGACATTATTTACTTTTAATTATTTTCTCAATCTATTATGAAGTTCAAAACTAGAATAATATACATATTCCTGAATTTGATTTTGTTTCAGCAAAAACCATCACAAGGTAATTAATGAGCTCCAGCCTGTTGAATATCAGTGAAAAACCAAAAGGAAAGTTGGAATACCTGTACACCTGGCCCAGGAATCTCTAGATAGCAACATTCTTGTTTTACTTCTGCTGATTTGCTCTAAGATTTTTGGCAATTTTCTGAGCCTTAGTTTCCTCAGCTACAAAAAAAGTTGGTACCTTCTGTCATCTTATTCTTTGATATAAAATTTGTGGTTTTGGATTCCAAGATTCTTCTTGAGCTTTGTGTCCCCATTCATTGGCTGAACAGGAAAAATTAAATAAACATGATATTTAAATTAGAATATTAATTTAGTCTTTTTTAGAGGAATAGTATTTCTAAGATTTGCACTTGGAATTTATTCTTATATAATTACTTATTTATTTTATTTTTAACTTGTATTTTAAGTTCAGGGGTGCGGGTGCAAGTTTGTTACATAGGTAAACTTGTGTTGTGGAGGTTTGTTGTACAGCTTATTTCACCACCCAAGTATTAAGCCTACTACCTGTTATTTTTCCTGATCCTTTCTCTCCTTCCACCATCCAAAAGGACTCACTGTGTGTTGTTCCCCTCTATGTGTCCACCATGTGTTCTCATCATTTAGCTCCTACTTCTCAGTGAGAACATGCAGTATTTGGTTTTCTGTTCCTGTGTTAGTTTGCTAAGGATAATGGCCTCAGCTCCATCTGTGTCCCTGCAAAGAACATGATCTTGTTCTTTTTTATGACTGCATAGTATTCCATTGTGTATATATGCTACATTTTCTTTATCCAGTCTATCATTGATGGGCATTTAGGTTGATTCCATATCTTTGGTATTGTAAATAGTACTATAGGGAACACACACATGCATGTGTCTTTATAATAGAATGAATGATTTATATTCCTTTCAGTATATACCTGATAATGGAATTGCTAGGTCAAACGGTATTTCTGTCTTTAGGCCACTGAGGAATCACCACACTGTCTTCCACAGTGCTTGAACTAATTTATACTCCCACCAACCATGTATAAGCGTTTCTTTTTCTCCACAATCTCAACAGTATCTGGGGTTTTTTATTTTTTATTTTTATTTTTTGTAGTAGCCATTCTGACTGGTATTAGGCAGTATCTCATTGTGGTTTTGATTGCATTTCTCTAAAGATCAGTGATGTTGAACTTTTTTTCATATGATTGTTAGCAGCATGTATGCCTTTTGAAAAGTGTCTGTTCATGTCCTTTGCCCACTTTTTAATGGGGTTGTTTGCTTTTTCTTATAAATTTGTTTAAGTTCCTTATAGATGCTGGATATTAGACCTAATATCTATGATTTGCAAACCATAGGTTGCAAAAATTTTCTCCCATTACTTAGTTACCTGTTTACTCTGTTGATAGTTCTTTTGTTGTGCAGAAGCTCTTTAGTTTAATTAGATCCTATTTGTCAGTTTTTGCTTTTGTTGCGATTTCTTTTGGCATCTTCATGAAATTTTTGCCTGTGTCTATGTCCTGAATGGTATTGCCTGGGTTGTCTTCCAGAGTTTTTGTAGTTTTGGGTTTTACATTTAAGTCTTTAGTTCATCTTGTACAAACTATTTTTAAATGAAAAAAAAAGTATGTATACTATATTTAAAGTTTATAATAGATGTTTAAGGTATATAGGTGTATGCATGTATGCAGTTTGACACATACTAGGATCAGTTCTAAGAAATGGAATTTCTGGCCAGGTGCGGTGCCTCATGCCTGTAATCCTAGCACTTTGGGAGGCCGAGGCGGGTGGATTGCCTGAGCCCAGAAGTTTGAGACCAGCCTGGGCAACATGGCAAAACCTTGTCTCTACAAAAAATACATAAAGTAGCTGGAAATGGTGGCGTGCACCTGTAATCCCAGCTACTTGGGAGGCTGAGGCAGAAGAATCACTTGAACCCAGGAGGTGGAGGTTGTAGTAAGCCAAAATCGCACCACTGCTGCTCTCCAGCCTGGGCAAAAATAAAAAAGAAAGAAAGAAAAAAGAAATGGAATTTCTGAGAGTGTCACAGTGTCATGTTAGGGAAGATGTATCAGGGTGGGAGTATGTCCATATGGGGGCAGTACCAGCAAGAGGTAACTGTCAGACCTGATGTTTTTGTAGAGCCCAAAATTTTCATATCTGCTATTTAATCCTTTCAGTCACTCTGTGTAATAAGGCAAGGATTCTCTTAACAGATAAGAAAATTGATGTTTCAAGATATCAGTTACACAGTCATTGTTGGTGGAGCATGGACTGAGTCCTAGATCTCTACCTCTTAACTCCAGGCTTTTCCCACTATAACAAGCATTAGAAGATGTATCTCTCATTCCAGTCATATGTTGTAAGAGCACTTATGGCTTTGAGGAGAGGATTGTGTTCAAATTAAAGAAGGGATCCTGTGTAATTTGTATATTCTGTAGACAGTGACTTATCTGCAAGAAACTCTTCTTCCTGAAGGTAGGGTACTTTTTGCTTAAGATCTGTATAGTCCATCTGGGATCTATATTCTTGCCTGCTGTATTGTAAAAGAATCACAGGATATTTTAGAATGTTGCAGGCATGGGAAGGGCTTAGTCAATCATTTATTCATTTGCCCATTCATCAGTATGTGTTTTTCAGATATTGTGTGCCAGGTACCATTCTAAACCTGTAGATACAGTGATGAAGAGATATGTATTTGCCCTCAGAGAACCATCTTTACAGTCTATTGGAGGGAATATAAATAAAGTTGATGATTAGGATTAAATACGATATGAATTATAGTAAAAGTATTTACAAATAGTAACTATTATAAGCTTGTTAAGGAAAAAGATATTTCATTTGTCTTTGAATGTCTAGAACCAAACATGATTCTTTGTTCTATAAAGGTTGAAGAGAAACACTTCCTGAATAAGAACTGGAAGAATAAATACATATGTCTTCCTGGGAAAAATGAGAAATGTTTCTCAGAGGTTGGAGCTGAGACCTGAAAGATTTTGTTGATCAGGGGCACATCAGACAAAGGAAACAGCGTATATAAAGTACAGAGGCTTGAAAAGTTGTGGTATATTTGAGGAGTTACAAGTTATTGTGGTATATTTGGGGATTTAAAAGTTATGATATGAAGTGTGAGGATTGTACAAATGAGGCTGGACCCCAGTTGTCAGAGACCAGAACACAGTGTTTTTGTCCACCAGGACAGAAGTTTAAATTTTGTCCCATATGTAGCGAAGCATCACTATAGAATTTACAGTGCTTTCCTCAGCTCCAGAATACTCTAAAAATGAAGAGAATCAGAAAACCAAGATGAATTAATGATATAATATTTGATGACCTTATAATTTGCAAGACATTTTCCTTCTTCAATCTTCACAGCAATCCTGCAAAGTATAATAATTATCCTTAAACTACAAATGAGAAAATTAGATATAAGAGAGATTTGTTTATTCTTACATTCTCTCATTCATTCAGCAAATATTCAGGCACTATTCTACCCACTGGAGCCATAATAATAAAATGAATTCACTTTCCTCATAGAGTTTATATTCTTCTGATATGATCATGCCTGTGGTCACAGCTAAAAAGAAGTATACTAGATTTGATCATCTGATTCAAAATCTCAGGCTCTTTCTACCCTACTACACAGTCTCTAAAGACTAATAGAATCACTGAATGGTGAAAACATTATTAAATTCATTTTGTTTCAGCTATGTTCGTAGCTCTCATAATTAGCCTTATTTTATCCTGACTGTCCAGCTACTAAATTATGATGTAGAGGAGGGAGCTGATAAAAGGATGTCTCATCCTTTGGAAATCCTGGTTCTATTCTTTCCCTTTTAATTCTCTCTCCTAGAATCTACTCTTACATGCTCATTTTAATGTGGGACAAACAAGTAACTATAAAATGGGATTTTTATAATAGAAAAAAGATGATATGGGGTCAATTTTCTTTTTTTTTTTCCTCTTCTCGTCTCTTTTTTTTTTTTTGAGACAGTCTTATTCTGTTGCCCAGACTGGAGTGTAGTGTCGTGATCTTGGCTTATTGCAACCTCCACCTCCTGGGTTCAAGCAATTCTCTTGCCTCAGTTTCTTGAGTAGCTGGGATTACAGGCGCAGGCCACCACTCTTAGCTAGTTTTTATATTTTTACTAGAGATGGGTTTTGCCATCTGGGCAGGGCTAGTCTTGAACTCCTGACCCCAAGTGATCTACCTGCCTTGGCCTCCCAAAGTTCTGGGATTAAAGGTGTGAGCCACTGTACCCAGCCTGGGATTAATTTTCAAATTTAATTCAGATGCCACAGAAAGTTTCCTAGCAATTTAGAAATGGCTGTAATAGCTGACTATTTATCATATCTGTAGCAGTACCTTGATGATAACACCGTGGAAGCCATGGCCTTTCGGAAGAGTGCAAAGGAATTACTACAGCTAGCAGCGAAAACATTAAACAAATTGGGAGTACCATTCTGGCTGAGCAGTGGGACTTGTCTAGGTAAAATTCTTATGACTTTCCATTTGTCTTTTTGTCATTTTGTCCTCTGTCTTTAGGGATTACTGCTTGAGATGACAAAATATCAGTGATATTTGAAGTGTCATATTTATAGACAGAATAAACATGAGTGCATACAGCAAGGATCTATTGATTTCTTTAAAGAAATTAATTTGAGAAATATAAAAAAGAATATTAGAAAGGCTATGTTTGTGTTTACTAAAAATTATAAATAATATGTATAAAATTTGTATCAGAACATGTAGACTATACAATAGTTCCCCCTTATCCATGGGTGATACATTCCAAGACCCCCAGTGGATGCCTGAAATCTCTGATAGTACTGAACCCTATATACACGGCTTTTTCCTTATACATACCATACCTATGATGACATTTAATTTATAAATTAGGCACAGTAAGAGATAAACAACAATAAATATAATAAAATAAAATGGAACAATTTTAACAATACTATAATAACAGTTGTGTGTGATCTCTCTGTCTCTCAGAGTATGTTATTTTACTGTACTCAGTGTTGTTTTTCTTATGATGGTGTTAGATGATAAAATGCCTCCATGATAAGATGAAGGGAGATGAAGCATGTAACATTACGATGTAGTGTTAGACTACTATTGAAAACTTCTGGGCAAATCAAGGAACGTTTCGCAGAGGCTAGGGCTGAGTCCTGCAAGATTTGATGTAACACTTCTGAGTTGTTTATTTCTGGAATTTACGTTTTAATATCTTCAGACTGTGGTTGACTACGGGTAACTGAAACTCCTAAAAGCAAAACCATGGATAAGTGGGGACTCCTATAGTTGATTCTTGGATAAGCCTTAAATTAGCATTTTATTATTTCATCCCAAAGATTGTTTTTTTATTGCCTTTTAAAAATAATTATTAAAAACCCTCGTTTCTTTACTTATGTGCCATACAAACAGCTTTCATTAAACCAAATGTTTCTAATGAGAGGAACATTGAAGGGAGTGTCATAAGGTCTTCCATCAACCTTTCCTAGGTCATTGTTAGTATCACTAATTGGACATCACTGTTCATCTGACATGAACATACAGACTTTTATATAGTCCTTAAACAAGTTGCTATTAAAATCTGTGAGTGATTTCTGGGTCTCTGTCCACTGTCCATTAAATTAAACTTCTTTGGAATTTAGAATTATTTATAATCTTAAATTTTGTTTTGTTATTTGTTATCTTTTGATTATCATGATAGTTAATTATAGCTGTATTTGCTTTTTCTTTATTATAACCATATTTGTACAAAAGTTAATTCAACTCCTGCCTTAATAGGGTTGCCATCTAATTTATTGTTCACTTCAAGAGACTTAAGAGTGACAGGAAGCACCATTAATAATTATGTTCAGGCATAAACTGGGATATATGCTTATCCTATCTATTAGCCTTTGTTGAAAATTTACACTGTTCTTCCTGCCAAGGAGCTTACTACTAGAATAAGCCAAAAAAAAAAAAAAAAAAAAAAGTACATCTCTCACATCATGTGATATTTGCTTTAAGGTTTAATTTCTTAGAAACAAGATTGTTTTATAATGTGTATCATCAAAGGCACTTCTTAGTCATTTGACGTGGTTTGAGTTTTTAGTCCCATGGTTTTTTTCACTTAATTTATAAGGGAGTTGTATTAGATGATATTTAAGAAACCTATTTTTAATGGTTTATAATTATTTAATAGAATTATTTTAGAATTCCAAACAATATTAACCAATAACAATGTCTATAAGGATAATCGTAGTCATGTATTTACTTTTGAAATAATTGAAATGGAATGATTAGGAAGATCATAGGGGAGACCCAGGAGTCCTTAATAATATTAAGGTATATGTTTTATTTCTTTAAAACAATGCTATAGCAACTGACTGAGAGCACATACATGGTAGACACTTAGAAATTATTATTTGGCAGTGTGTTGAAAATTGAAGCTGTTACTGCTTTTCTGTTTCATATGACTCATTAGGTAGTCACTGTTGAGAGCTGTTAGGTTCTACAAATGATTGCTCAAGAAAAATATATTGGTTAAGCAAAAGATATGCAAAAATATTTTTTGCATATCTTAACAGCCCCCTCTATCACTAGAGATTAATGATTAAACATTCTCATCTGCAACTTATTATTAAAGCTAATGGTTTATTCAGAAACTAAAATATATCATGAAAGTTTTTGAGAAAGCTGAGAGTGCTCAGACAGTGAAAACGGATACATAGATAGAAGGTTCAGGTGTCTACTCCAACAAAGTCATTTAGTTTGAGATTTAATTTTTAAAAATAATTTTGGTAAAGCACCTTAAGTCTAATCCTATGAAATAAAATCCATTTTGTACTTCCAGCCACTTGAGAGGCCAAGGCAGGAGGATCACTTGAGCCAGGAGTTTGCGTCCAGCCTGGGCAATATAGTGAGACTCTGTCTCTTTAAAAAAAGAAAAAAAAATGATTGTTACAAATATCATTTGTTATAATAACTATTTTTTTCCAAACCTAAATTTTGTTAAAAAAATTTAATCTTCTTTTTAGGATGGTATCGACAATGCAACATTATTCCTTATAGCAAAGATGTCGACCTAGGAATTTTTATACAAGATTACAAATCTGATATTATTTTAGCATTTCAGGATGCTGGACTTCCACTCAAACACAAATTTGGGAAGGTCAGTAATAAAAGGCGGCTTCATTTCATAAGTAACATATCTCAATTGTAAAGCTTAAATTAAACAACTCAGATATGGTGAAGAATGCTGCATACATAATTTTATCACTCAGTACTGACTAGGATGAGTTCAGCAGAAGCCTATTACCACTTGTAATTTCTGCACTATCTAGGGAAAAGCAAGAAAATCTGGCTTTTTATTGGGTTAGTGCAAAAGTAATTGCGGTTTTTGCCATTACTTTTGCACCAACTAATAATGATGAGAAAAGAAGGATCTTGAACTCTTATAGGTGAATTTATAGCTATTATATTAGGCAACAATGTAATGTAAAATAAATATATATGATATACAATTAATATAATAAGTAAGAATCCCACCCACCCTACCTGAAGTTACATTGTTTCTCATGAGTTGTTTAATTTTACAATGTCATTATCAACATAAAATATTCCATTGATTGCTAAGGGATAGAAATTATTTGAATCATTTCAAATAAGTACTTCAATTTCTTGTTTATCTTACATGTCCTAGGTTATAGTAGTTTGCTCAGAGGTCAACCAGGGATAAGTCATTGTAGTCTAAATGAAATCTTCCTCTAGACAGTTTGATTCCTATGCCCTAAGCCCATGATCTCTTGCAATCATTTTGTTCTTAATTTGCTTCTTCCCAGAAAGGTGTTATCCTACAGTAAGCAAGTAAAAATATGTTTAGTCACCAGAAAATTATTTCTTCCATCATAAATAATTATTCTATTTTACTAAAAAATATAAATAAAATATTTTACTGAGGTCAAAGTCAAGTAATAGAGCTCTAGTTATTTAGCAAACATTCATTATAAGTCTGTCACTGTCTTTTCCACCTGTGGTACAAAGATGAATAAATGATAGTTCTTACCCTTGAGAAGCTCACTGTCTAATTGGGAGGGGGAAAGACTGCATAAATAATTATTCTGTGATTAGTGCTGTGGCAGACAGATGTACCAAGTCCAAAAGGAATGTAATTATTTGTATGATAAGTTTTCTTTAGGGAAATGTTCTCAGAATTCTTAATTTTTTTTACCTTAACTTTTATTTTTTCTTTTTTCCATGTGTGTAATATAATGATCTAAACTATTTATGTGGCTATGAGGAATACCTCTTTACTTAAGTACTTATTTATTGATTGTTATGAGAGACTTGTTTCCTGATAGTTTTATTTGGTTATTAAAGGAAATAATATTTCTTTGGTTCTTTTCCTTGTTTAGTCGGAAAGTTGCTCTGGAATAGGATGTTTCTTTTTTTTTCTGCAGTGATAATTACCATAAGTCATTTACTCTGAGTTATCATCAATTGTAAGAAACAACATTATTTTAGATGCAGTTAAGAAATTAAATGATATGTTACTGATGCATCCCAATTTCAGAGGTGCTTTAACTTGAAAAAAAGTACATCTTAGAATGAATACTCTGTGTATGTAAAACATAAGAATCTGTTTCTTTATTTAAAAAAAATGTTTTTAAAAATGTATTTCCTTTGTTTCAGTGTGTGAAGGTTGTCATCTTTCCCATAGGTAGAAGACAGCTTGGAACTATCCTTCCAGGGAAAGGATGATGTAAAACTTGACATTTTTTTCTTCTATGAAGAAGCTGACCACATGTGGAATGGAGGCACTCAGGCCAAAACAGGAAAAAAATTCAAGTATGAATCAAATAAGTACTTATAAAGGCACTGCAGAAATAATTTCAGGAGGTAGAAATAAAGAAGTAACTGAAAATGAAAAGAAAACCAAAGGCCGCTTTCAAGACTCCATTATTAGCTAACACTTTCTTAGCTTATCCATAGAGTCTGTTTATGCCTGTGAAGTGAGAATATCTATAAGGACAGTTTGTGAGGAGGAATTGTCTCTGGGTTTGTCAGTTCAAGCTGATGATGCAGCTGGTCTATTCTCAGTTCTGAGAGAGAGAATGGGAACCTCAAGAGCTTGGGTTTTGAGTCAGGCTGACCTGGGAAACCTTAGCTCCATCCTAATTTGTGGCCTTCAGCCTTTTTGAACAGTAATCACTTTATCTATTACATTGAGTAATACTACTGTGTGTCATTTTACATATTCTGAACATTTTACATATATTAACCCATCTAATCCTCACAACAACCTTCAGAGGTAGATATTCTGAAGCCAGTGTGCTTGCTGTTGAATACCAGCTCTTTATTTTACCAGCTGTGTTACCTTGAGCAAGTTATTTAACCTCTCTGCTTAAGTTTACTCAGCTGTAAAATGGCAGTTATACTAAAAATTGCCACATAGAATGGTTTTAAGGATTAAAAATTAATACACAAAAAGAGCTTTGAGTAGTGTCAGGATGTCCTGGGTGCTAAGTAATTATTAGCTGCTATTACTACTACTACTGTAATAGTACTAGTAGTAGTAGTAGTAAAGAAAACTATTTCTCTTCTTAGTCTCATGAGAAATTTATAGATTAGAGACCTGTATAGTTATCTCAGTATTAAACTGTTGCATCTATTCTTAGAGAACTTCTATGAAAGTGTTACCTTTTTTCTAAGAAAGATAATTTTTAGAGCCAAGTATTAGAATCCTGTTATTCTTAAATTTCTTTCTAAGGCTTGAATTTTTTCTCTCACTGACATGATCCGAAACCTGCAAATCTCAAAAGAACTGTTCATTTCCAGCTACTACATATCTGGATAGAAAAAGCTTCTTTCATTCTGCCTTAACAGCTCTTTATAGTAGCAGTGTTTGGGAAGTGTGAAGTATTCTGATTATTTAACAAGAGAAATGAGCAGTGATAGAACTGTCTGGACAGATGGTGTGAGTCCCAGATTTTCTATCATGTTACTGTGACCTTAAAAGGCAGAGAAAAGAACAGGAGATGGCTGAGTAGAGTAGTTTCTTTGGAAGATTCCCCCAGCCATATGCCATTTTTATTCTTTGCAGCACTATTTACTTAAGAAAATGTAGTATTTTTAATGTTACTATTCCTTGTGGATGAAGAAAAACAAAATGTTTAAGCTAGCTGAAGGGTCTTTTTAATGGATTTTTAATTTTTGAATAGATTATATATTACATAGTTAAACAATTCAAAGAATATAAAGGACATGTGTGAAAAAACCTTTCTCCATCCTCTGCCCCTTGTTTTCCTGTTTCTAGGTGTCCTTTCCAGAAACAACCATGATTACTCATTTCTTATGTATCCTTTCAGAGACAGACGTATGCTTGTATACATATAGTATTTACATTCATCTCTCCCCCTTTACACAAATAGTATAATAGTATATTACACACTGTATGTTCTTTTCCTCACATATCTACATATCTTGGAAAATGTTCCAAATGAGTATATATAGAAATAGCCGCACTTTGTTTCATTGTATGGCAATACCATAATTTATTCAACCAATTCCCCATTGATGAATATTTAAGCTGTTTCCAGTAGTTTACTGTGACCCTCAGTTCTGCAATGACTATATCTCTGGCCACATGTCTTTATGCACATGTGTGAAAAACTCTAGGATAAAGTATTAGACTCAAATTTTGGGGTTAAAGGGAATATAAGCATATTTCAGTTTTGATAGATATCGCCAAATTGCCCTCCAAAGAGATTTCCCCAATTTATATTCTCAACAACATGGTTTGATAATATGGGTTTATTTTTTAAATGTGCACTCTCTATAAAGAGAGGTAAACCTGCTTAATGTTTGCCACTAATCAGTAACTAATCAGTTAGTTGTAATCAGTAACTAAATCTACCAGACACCAAATATAGTTGGGAGCACGTTAGGATTACTATTGAAACTAGTCAGTGTAATGTATCATCTCCCCTTCCCTAAAGGTCTTTTTATCTTTCTAATAATCTATTTCTTATTTTATATAGAGTTCGTTCTGAGAAAAGCTTAACAGTACAGCATGCTTACGATTTTTAAAAAGATAAGGAACTCAACAAGGAAGAAAAAAGATTTTCTTTATAAACTACTCTGCAGGCCTACCGAATGATCTCTTTGGTCCTAAGATTTAATAACATATTAACAGTAATAATAAAGATATAACCACCAGGATATCTGCTAGCTATTAGCCACTATGAGAGGTAGTTCATATATATAATCTGGTTAATCTTCATACTATCCCTGTGGGTTTGGTATTCTCACCTCCAGTTAGACATTAGGAAATGAAAGCTCAGTGTGAAGTAACTTACTTTACTCAAGGCTTTTGGTTGATGGCAAGACCAAGATTTAATGCTAGACCTGTTTGACCCTCAAGTTAAGTGAATTAGTACGTATAATGCATTTGGAACAGTACCTGGCACATTATAAGTATTGTGTAAGTAGTAGCTACTGGCAGTACTGTATTATTATAACTTAACTGTTATTATTATTACCATGCTGCATTGGCATAAGGTATGGTACCTTCAGCACAGTGGTAAATTGGATTAGTAATTTTCTAGGCAGGCATTTTCTTCCCCCGTCTCATGCTATATCATTCCATCTTTATTTCTCAGTCTTTCGCTTCTTTCTAGGATACCCTTCTTTTACCTGAATTCCAAATTCCATTTAAAAATGTTGACTGGATTCTTTATTATGTTTTTCTCCAGCATCCAAATCTGCCAGTAATAAAAGTGGCTAATATAACAACTCTGCCTATAGAATGTGAAGTTTTTATTCCTCAACTTCACACTTCCTAAAGATGCTGTCTAGATTTATTTGGTTTGTTTCTTTCCCTCCCATTTTGAATCACCTTGTAAGGGTAGAGGCCAGAAGCTTGAAAGGTAATAATAATAGTTAACTTTATTGAATACTTACTATAAGCCAGGCACCATCCCAAGCTTTTATATGTGTTATCTTATTTAATCCTCACAATAAGTTTATAAAAGAGATTTTATCACGATCACCTGTATTTTATGGACAAACAAATTAAGGCAAACCTGAGTCAGACCCAGGTCTATATCACTTCAGAGCCCATGTTCTTACCAGTATACTATGTTAGTGTCATCATGATCTCTACCATGTTGTTAATAACCCCTCCATGAAAACATTATCAGGGTAATACAGCTATTGCTGTATCCTCTAATAGGAAATCTACTCCTTGGGCTAGTAGTGGGTTCCCTGTACCTTCTGATAGTTACAGTTTCTGCTTATTGGATAGATCTTCAGAAAATTCGGATTCATCCTCTGTGGACTACAATCTTATCCAAGTGTGGATTTTATGTCATTTATCATTCATTTCTGTAAAATGTATTTACTAACTGCTGTGTGCTAAGGATACTGATGTGACTGTAACTTAGTTTCTGCTCTTAAGGATCTCATGATCTAGACCGTGAAACATGTTAAAGTACTCTGATAGCAGTACTGTAATCAAATATGTATAATCTGTAGTTAGGTACCAAATCAGCCATATCTAGAAACAATGGCAAAGAAGTGTGGCTTAAAAGTAATTTGTTAGGTAGACTTAGGAGAAATGTGGAAAAAGGCCTAAAAATAGGTTTATTTAACTATTTTTATAATTAGTTTATTTCTATTTTTTAATTTAAAAAATTCTGTGGGCATCTGTATTCCTAAAGTAAAAACTTTATTAGGGGTTGTTTTCTTTAATAGATACCCAAAGGTAGAATTAGTAAGTCAAACGGTATAAGCCTTTTAAAGAGTTTTGATACGTATTGCCAGATTGCATTCCTAAAAAGTTATACAAATTTGTATACAGTCACCAACATAAATGGGTGTGCTTAGTTTGCTAAATCATACTGAATTTTGCATTGTATTCAGTCATTCATGACTCCCCTGATAGTTTCTTTGATTAACATTTTTTTTCACTTTCTTTTCGTTATTCCAAGGTATCTTCTATCATAAAACCAGGCCAATCATTAATATCAAGTTACCATCAATTACTACCTTTCTGGCCAGGAGCAGTGGGTCATGCCTTTAATCCCAGCACTTTGGGAGGCCAAGGTGAGAGAACTGCTTGAACCCAGGAGTTCGAGACCAGCCTAGGCAAAAAATGAGATCCTGGCTTTATATAATTTTTTTTAGAAAATTACCCAGGCGTGGTGCACATGCCTGTGGTCCCAACTACATGGGAGGCTGAGATGGGAGGATCACCTGAGCCCAGGAGATCTCGGCTGCAGTGAGCCGCATTTGCACCACTGCACTCCAGCCTAGGTGACAGAGCAAAACCAAAAAAAAGAAGAAAAGAGAAAGAAAGTATTACTTTTCTGTTAACTATTCCAAACATCAACTGGCTTTTAATACACATCTAACCACCTCCCTGCCATCCCCAGTCTCCCTTTCAAAATCCAGCTTTAAAATATTACAGTGCATTTTGAATGTCTTGTTATAGGTGTTTGCTAGACACTTATTATGTAGAGACTTTTATATCGAAGCTTTATACACGTGTGATTTTAGGTGAGTAAGCCCAGGAATTAGAAGACTTGGATTCAAATCTGAGTTCTGTTTTTTTGTGTCATATAACCTACCGAGCTTCAGATTTCTCCTCTGTAAAATGGGAATAACACTGTGTACTTCACAGGATATAATGCTTCGATTAAATAATTTGTAGTTACCTGATTCAGTGCTTGGCACATAATAGATTCACAGCTGTTTGTTAATTCTTTTTTTTTACTTTTTATTTTTTTATTTTTTAATTTTACTTTAGGTACATATTATATCTGGCATTTCTCCCCATGTTATCCCTCCCCACCCCTCTGCTGTCTCTCCCCTACCCCCGCAACTGCCCCCAGTGTATGATGCTCCTCTCCCTGAGTCCATGTGTTCTCATTGTTCAACACCCACCTATGAGTGAAAACATGCAGTGTTTGGCTTTCTGTTCTTGTGCCAGTTTGCTTAGAATGATGGTTTCCAGATTCATCCAAGTCCCTACAAAGGACATTAACTCATTGTTTTTTATGGCTGTGTAGTATTCCATGGTGTATATGTGCCACATTTTCTTTGTCCAGTCTATCATTGATGGGCATTTGGGTTGGTTCCAGGTCTTTGCTATTGTACACAGGACTGCAACGAACATACATGTGCATGTGTCTTTATAGTAGAACGATTATAGTTCTTTGGGTATATACCCAGTAATGGGATTGCTGGGTCAAATGGAATTTCTATTTCTAGATCCTTGAGAAATCGCCACATTGTCTTCCACAATGGTTGAACTAATTTACACTCCCATCAACTGTGTAAAAGTGTTCCTATTTCTCCACATCCTCTCCAGCATCTGTTGTCTCCAGAGTTTTTAATGATCGCCATTCTAACTGGTGTGAGGTGGTATCTCAGTGTGGTTTTGATTTGCATTTCTCTAATGACCAGTCATGATGAGCATTTTTTCATATGTTTGTTGGCCTCATATATGTCTTCTTTTGTAGGTGTCTGTTCATATCCTTTGCCCACTTTTGAATGGGGTTATTTGTTTTTTTCTTGTATATCTGTTTTAGTACTTTGTAGATTCTGGATATTAGCCCTTTGTCAGATGGGTAGATTGCAAAAATTTTTTCCCATTCTATTGGTTGCTAGTTCGCTCTAATGGTTTCTTTTGCTGTACAGAAGCTCTGAATTTTAATTAGATCCCATTTGTCTATCTTGGCTTTTATTGCCATTGCTTTTGGTGTAGTCATGAAGTCCTTGCCTATGCCTATGTCCTGGATGGTTTTGCCTACATTTTCTTCTAGTGTTTTTATGGTGTTAGGTTTTATGTTTAAATCTTTAATCCATCTGGAGTTAATTTTATTGTAAGGTGACAGGTAGGGGTCCAGTTTCAACTGTTTGTTAATTCTAAATTAGGCAGGCAGAGCATAGAAATCTGATTAGGAAGATTCATTGCTAGGTAACAATTAGAAAAAAAATCACATAGTAATGGATTAAAGCCTACCAAATGTTACAAAGATGAATATAAACTTGTATTACATATAACTGCAGAGAGATACAGTTTATAGGAATAAAATGTGTAAAGAGTACTGATTCTACAGAAGTTTTCTCTGAAAGTGAGGGTTGAGCCAGCACAATTTGAATGACTGTTGTTGAAGGGGGAATTGCTATTAAATTAGATTTGGTTGCCTCTAGGAAAGGAGACTTATGGTCATGTAGAGATGATATTGGGTAATGTTGGTAAACTGGTTAATTGGCAGAAGGTCTTGTTTGGTGGGGTTTTTGATTGGATGTAATAAAGAATGTCTCTCATAAGGCTTTAGTAGAGAATGTAGTAAGACATGAGTCCTATTGAGGAATATTGTTCTTGCTAGTGTGTGTAGGCATGGAAAGCTGGTATAGTGAGCAAGACTCAGGTGGTTGAGGACCTATACTAAACAGGAGGTGACTCAAAGAAGTGTTAAAAGGACTTAGCACCATGCCTGGTTATGAACAAGGGGAGTCCAAGAAAACTAAGTGTCCAAAATAACATATAACTGTATAATCTTAAGAGCTAGAGAAAAATTAGGAAATAGTGGATTATTATGTTAAATTTTTAATTGAAGTGTATCATACATACAGAAAAGTACACAAAGCAAATGTATAACTCCAAGAATTATTGAATGAGCAAATAATGTAACCAACACCCCAGTTAAAAAAAAAATAGGTACTTGTCAGCACCCCAGAAACCCACATCATTTTCCCTCATGCTCACAGCTCCTGTTTCCCACAAGGTAACAGCTATGCTAACTTCTGATATTACAGTTTAGTTTTACCTGTTGTTTTTTTAATTTTATATAAACTGGATGATATATTGCTGGTTTCCTTTCATTCAACACTGTATTTGTGAGAACCATTTATATTTCTGCGTGTTGTAGCTATTCAGTCATTTTCTTTGCTGTGTAGTAGTTAATTGTATGAATATGTCACAAATATTTATTAAGTCCACTAACCCAAATATTAGTTGGAAATTTGGGTTGTTTTCAATTTGGGGCTATTATAGATGATGCTGTAGTGAACATTTCTGTGCATGTCTTTCAGTGCCCTGATACATGTTTATCTTAGTTTGCTCAGACTGCTATAACAAAATACCATAAGCTGGGTGCTCATAAACAACAGAAATTTATTTCTCAGGGTTCTGGATGATGGGAAGTCCAAGATAAAGGTACCAGCATGATCCGCTTCTGGTGAAGGCCCTCCTAGTGGTTGCAGACCGCTGACCTCTCCTCACATGGTGGAAGGAGCAGGCAAATTCCTTTGGGCCTCTTTTATAAAGATTCCATTCAAAAGCATTCCACCCTTATGACCTAATCACCTCCCAAAGGTCTTACCTCTTACACTGTCACCTTGGAGATTAGGATTTCAGCATGTGAATTTTGAGGAGATGTAAACATTCAAACCACAGCAATGTTCTTCTATTGGGTTTATACATAAAGTGTGAGATTGCTTGGTCATAGGGTATTCATATGTTCAATTTTGGTGTATTATTTACAAATAGTTTTCCAAAGTTTGTTATTCCAAGTTATGTTCCAATAAGTTATAGAACTTTCCGTTGCCCCACATTCTTATTAACACTTGGCATTGTCATACTTCTCAATTTTTAACCATTTTGGTAGGTGCGTAGTGTTACCAAATTGTAGTTTAGATTTCCATTTCCTTGACTCAATGAAAGCAAGTTCATGTTTGTTGACAATTTGGATATCCTCTTTTGTGAGTTATCTGCTGAGTGTCTTGTCAGTTTTGTTTTTAATTTGAGTTGTCTGTCTTTTTCTTACTTGAAAATATCATCTCCCAATCTGTGCCTTTCTTCTTTACTCTTTTTGTTTGTTTGTTTTGGAGTGCAGTGGTACGATCTCGGCTCACTGCAACCTCCACCTCCCAAGTTCAAGCAGTTCTCATGCCTCAGTCTCCTGCAGGCACACTCCATTACACCCAGCTATTTTTGTATTTTTAGTAGAGAAGGGGTTTCACCATTTTGCCCAGGCTGGTCTTGAACTCCTGACCTCAAGTGATCTGCCTGCCTCAGCCTCCTGAAGTGCTTGGATTACAGGGATGAGCCACCCTGCCCAGTCCTTCTTTACTCTCTTAATAGTGATTTTTGGTCAATAAAAAGTTATTAATTTTAATGTAGTTCAGTTTATTTCTTTCCCTATCTCAGGGTAATGAAGCTACTCCTCCTATACTACCTTCTAAAAACTTTATTGTTCTGTATGTAATATGAAGTAAAGATCAAGTTTAGGCTCTATACTTTATTTGGATTCACTAGTTTTCTACTAAAGTACTTTTTCTGTTCTGAGATCTAATCTAGGTTACCACATTGCGTTTAGACACACTACCTTTTGAAATTTGATTTTAGTCCAAGATTTTAAGCTTGTCACTGGTAATGCTGGATTATCGTACATCATCGCATGTCCCAGTTCTGCTCATTCAAGGGCCTTGAGTTCCTGTCTCTTTGTACTAGCTTCTTGGTACCTCTATCTGGAAATAATCTTCTCTTCCTCTGCATTACTACAGATTTTCTTTTTCTTTACCTCTCTCCTACTTTTTTGGAGTACTTTTGCTGATTTGTCTGTCCTTTCTACGTGATAGGCAAAATCAGGCCTGGTACGTGTTATGTGTTTGGCCTGAGACTAAGTGAGACCTGAGTCCTATATGAAACTAAGTCAGATCCTCTTAAGTGTAGTCTACACTGTTTTGTTAAGATGATAGGGTGACACTAGGTTGATGCCTTTATCCAACCTAATGCCTTTGAAGAATTAAAGCTATAATTAAGTTAGCCTAGTAGTTTTCAATCATTCTGCTTCACAAGAAGTTAAAAGATTAAAGGTAATTGTTGAATCCTTACTGATCATCTCTCTCGGCTTCACAGATTGATAGTGTGCTCGTATAGTTATAACTGCAAGAAATGCATTTGTCTTTTTAGTACTTACAGCTGTGAAGCTAAAGGCAAATTTGAATAATTTTTTTAAATGAGTGTATTTAAAACGTTGACTTTTCTAAAAATGATCTCATATTTTCTGCTCCGTTTATGCCTTTATATTTTACAACATAAAGATTATATCTTAGGTCTCCTTAATTATACCGCCAAACCTCTAGTAAGTAGCAGGTGCAAAATTGAGAAATTGAGAGAAGAACTTTGAAAGAACTACTTTTGGAAGTTTTGCAGTTATGCATGTTATATGGTAATTGTATACTTATACAATATGTAGACATGGCAGTTATTTATATAGCAAGCTTTGTTTATTTCTTTAAGAGAAGATTACCTCCAGGTGAATAAACAGCAAATATTTCATTTATGTGAAGTAAATTATTTTTTTTTAAGACTGCCACCTCACGCCAGTTATAATGGCGATCATTAAAAAATCTGGAGACAACAGATGCTGGAGAGGATGTGGAGAAATAGGAACGCTTTTACACTGTTGGAGGGAGTATAAAGTAGATCAACCATTGTGGAAGACAGTGTGGCACTTCCTTAAGGACCTAGAAATAGAAATTCCATTCGACCCAGCAATCCCATTACCAGGTATATACCCAAAGGATTATAAATCATTCTCTTATAAAGACACATGCACACATATGTTCATAGTGGCACTGTTTACAATAGCAAAGACCTGGAACCAACCCAAATGCCCATCGACGATAGACTAGTCAAGGAAAATGTGGCATATATACACAATGGAATACTATGCAGCCATAAAAAATGATGAGTTCATGTCCTTTGTAGGGACATGGATGAATCTGGAAACCATCATTCTCAGCAAACTAACACAAGAACAGAAAATCAAACACCGCATGTTCTCACTCATAGGCAGGTGTTCAACAGTGAGAACACATGGACACAGGGAGGGGAGCATCACACACAGGGGTCTGTTGGGGGGAGCCAAGGGAGGGACAGCAGGGGTGGGTGGGGATGTTGGGGAGGGATAACATGGGGAGAAATGCCAGATGTAGGTGACAGGGGGATGGAAGCAGCAAACCACACTGCCATGTGTGTACCTATGCAACAATCCTGCATGATCTGCACATGTACACTAGAACCTAAAGTACAATAAAAAACAAAAAACACCTGCCGTATATTTTGTTGTTTGAACATAATTCTATAAGATGGTATTCTAAGATAAATAAAAACATATTTTCAGTAAAGACTTGTACACAAATGTTTATAGTAGTCTTACTCATACCAGCAAGAAATGGAAGCAACCCAAATGCCCATCTTCTGGTGACTAGTTATATAGTTATGATAAATTCAAACAATGGACTACTACTGAGCAATGAATAACAATGAACTACTGATAAATGCAATAACGTGGATGAATTTCTAAAACATTATGCTAAGTGAAAGAAGTCAGATAGGATGAGTATATACTATGTATTTGCTTTTATTTGAAATTGCACAGGAAAAACCATTCAATAGTGTAATAAGATTAGTGGTTTCCTAGGGCCAGGGTGGGTTGATTGCTTGAATGCCAAGGAGCACAGGGAACTTCAGACAGGGGTTGGTAGAAATGTTCTATATCTTGATTATTGTGGTGGTTACACAGGTATATACATTTGTCAGAACTCATCCCTTAAAATGGATGCATTTAAGTTATACCTCAAAAGAAGTTACCTTAAAAGGTTAAGACCTGACACATATGATTAAGCAAATTGAGTAATCTGATGATAGTTTAAAAGCCTTTTGTATTGAGTATGAAAATTAAAATTATAATTTTAATTCTTTTAAAAATTATCTATTATATGCAAGGAGAAATCCTGTAAAAACTGTCTGAAGGAATGCAAGCACATCTGGAATCTAACTGGTTGTTGAAGAGCTGTAGATCTAGTTTTTGGAAGTTATGCAGTTATCTAGAGCTATAGAGTTTTTGGAAGTTATGTAGTTATGTCCCACGGCTTTGTCCTCTGGCATTGAGGAAAACTTTTGTACTTGTTTTAAATTGATAGTTCTTAATGTAGTCATTATGTATATGCATTCAGGTATTAAATTATATTGGTCCTTACAGGGTTTAATTTGTCTACTCCTTATCCTTGATAGAATAAATTTTTTCTCGTTTTTCCTATGGTACAGGTATGTACTAGTTTTGTCACTGGGGCAGTGGTCTTATGGGGATTGCATAGTAAAGTTAATAGTAGGATAAATGGAATCACTCATGTACTGTTGAAGTCAGTAGGAACATGAAGTGTAAGAGGTAGAATTTTACTTTATAAAACATATATATTCCTCACCCCCCATATATAATATGTTAAAAGTTTAGGATGGGGGTGGAGAATCAGATTAATAAAGATCTCAGAGAGACTGTAACCCAGTGTAGGCTCTGAAAAGTATGTTAGCAATTCCTCTCTCACTCCTTTTGCTTCTATCATCTATGGTGGGATTGTGCAAGGTGTAGTAAAAGAGGTGGTTAAAGAAAATACTAGGCAGCACACTGTAACCTTGGTTTTCAAGAGTTAAGTCTAATTCTTAGATGACTATTTAAGGGCAATGTTGGTGATGATGACTTATAATTAATGTGACACAGTCGTTTTTCACTTTGCCACATTTCACTCCAAACACAAAACACTGATGAATGTATCTAAAAGATAGAGCTGAGCTAAAAGAAAATAGAGTAAATGATGAAAAGCAATATTTCAAGACAATTTACAAATTAAAGACAGACAAGCAAGATAAATAATAAATCTAAGATACTACTTAAGGAAACCAATATCAAAACCAAAAATGTTATAAGATACCAGAGAAAATGGGTTGCTCACAAAGGAGTAGCAAGTATACCTTAGCAACAATAGCAGTCAGAGATAATGTAGTAACATCTCGCAAAAGCTGAGGAGAAATATTTGTCACCTTAGAATGTTATGTACAGTTAAAACTAACATTCAAGAATGACATCAAAGTAAAACATTTACATATATAGAAAGACTAAAAGTTTAACTTAGAGACATGTGAAAGAACCCAGAAAGAAGACATGATATATATGAAATGATGGTGAACAGAAAAATGAATTAAAAGGTCAGTAAATTTGTTAACCATTGCTTATAAAAAAAAAAAAAGGCAACTAATGTATTAAAATGAGAAAGGAAGCCAGGCACAAAAAGACAAACATCACATATTCTCACTTATATGTGGGATCTAAAAGCAATTGAACTCAGGGATATAGAGAGTAGAAGGATGAGGCTGGGTGCAGTGGCCCATACCTGTAATCCCAGCACTTTGGAAGGCTGAGGTGGGCAGATCACTTGAGGCCAGGAATTGAAGACCAGCCTGGCCAACATTGTGAAACCCCGTTTCTACTAAAAGTACAAAAATTAGCCAGGCATGGTGGCACATGCCTGTAATCCCAGCTACTTGGGAGGCTGAGGCATGAGAATCACTTGAACCCAGGAGGCAGAGGTTGCAGTGAGCCAAGATCACACCACTGCATGCCAGCCTGAACAGCAGAGTGAGACTCTTAAAAAAAAAAAAAAAAGAGAGTAGAAGGATGGTTATCAGAGGCTGAGAAGGGGCATGGGGGAAAGGTTGGGATGGTTAATGCATGCAAAAAAAAATAGTTATAAAGAACAAATAAGGCTATTTGATAGCACACAAGGGTGACTATAGTTATAACTTAATTATACATTTTTACATAACTAAAAGAGTATAATTGATTGTAACACAAAGCATAAATGCTTGAGAGGATGGCTGCCCCATTCTCCATGATGTGATTATTATGTATTGCATGCCTGTATCAAAACATCTCATATATTCTGTAAATATATACACTTACTATGTACCTACAAAAATTAGAAATTAGAAAAAGAGAAAGGTCAAAAAACTCTAAGTTGAGGAAAAGGTGTTATATCAGTGTTCAAGGAGTAAAGTATACTAAGTTTCATGTTTAGAAAGAGGGCAAAGATTCTGCATAAATTTACTTTTTAATAGAGAATGTTATAGTGAAGTAATATGTTTTAAAATAAACAGTAACTAGGATGGCAATATTATCTAAAACTTCCAAACAGAATGAAGGGGAATATATAAACCTTTATCAATCCAAGTGAAAGTTTCAGATGTGGAGGAGAGGGTCAAAGAAAAAGAATGGTAAATCGAAAACTTGAAAATAATCGTACTATGTTGACAATAGTCAACACTGTTAATAGTACCTACTGTGTCTTAAACACTGTTCTGAGCACTTTACATTTATTTATTCATTCTGTACTAACGTCTCTCTGAGGTGTAGGTACTATTATGATCCTCATTTTATAAATGTTGAAATTAAGGCTCAAAAAAGATAGATGAGGTCATACAACTAATAATTGGTGAAGCCAGGACTTGAGCCCAGGCAGGCTGACTCTAGAGTTCAAAATAAGTTCAACATACAGTTTATCACAATAAATATAAAAAATACATAAATGAATTAAACTAACCTATAAAAAGACAAAGATTATCAAATGAGGAAGCAAAATTTAGGTGTATAATGCTTGCAAGAGGCATATCCCAAGCAAAATCACATAGAAATGTTGAAAATTATAGAGATGAAAAGCTGTACCCCAATATAAATTAACCAAAGAAAACTGGCATTATAGTATTAGTATCAGACAGAAGAGAATTTTAGAGGGGAAAAATTCAAGGATTAGAAGGCTCATTACAGAATCTCTCAAAGAAACAGTCTACCAAGAATAAATGATATTCATGAGCTTACATGACTAACAATGTGGTTAAAAATATAAATCAAAAACTGATGAAATTTTAATGAATATTTAACATGTCCACAATTGTGGTGGGAGATTCTTATATGCTTTTATTTTTTAATTGCTGAAAACCAGGCACAGTGGCTCATGCCTGTCATACTAGCACTTTGGGAAGCTGAGGCGGGAGGGTCACTTGAAGCCAGAAGTTTGAGACCAGCCTGGGCGACATAGTGAGACCTCATGTCTATAGAAAACATTTTTTAAAAATTAGCTGGACATTGTGGCATGTACCTGTAGTCCCAGCTACTCAGGATGCAGAAGTGGGAGGTTCACTTGAGCCTAGGAGCTGGAAGTTATAATGAACTGTGATTGGACACTGCACTTTAGCCTGGGCAACAGAGCAAACCCTATCTCAAAATAAAACTGCTTGTTTAAAAAAGAAGAAATTAGTAAAAATATTGAAGATTTGAACAAAATTAACAGGCTTGATCTATTTGACTTTATACATAGAAAGTCTTTACCCAATAAATGGTGAATATATTTTCTTATCAGCTATAAACAGAACATTTACAAAAGTTGATCATATACTATATAATGAAGGCAATTTTAAGAAGTTTCAAAGCCTTAATAAAAATTTTCTTGTGTGTGTATAATTCTCCATATTAATAGATTAAAGGAGAAAAAAACTACATGGTTATTTCAGTAGATAGCATTTATGACCACAATGGAATTAAATTAGAAATTGGCAATTAAGACATCTTTAAAATGAGTGAAAACTTAAAAATATCCTCCTTAATAACTCATGAATTAAAAAGGAAGTCATAATAGAAATTATAGCATATTTAAGACTTAAAGATGATGAATGTACTACATGTTAAAAATTATAGGCTGGAGCCGGGCACTGTGGCTCACACCCTGTACTCCCAGCACTTTGGGAGGCCGAGGTGGGCTAATCACAAGGCCAGGAGTTCGAGACCAGCCTAGCTAACATTGCAAAACCCTGTCTCTACTAAACATGCAAACATTAACTGGGCATGGTGGCACATGCTTATAATCCTAGCTACTTAGGAGGCTGAGGCATGAGAATTGCTTGAGCCCAGGAGGCAGTAGTTGCAGTGAGCTGAGATGGTACCATTGCACTCCAGCCTGGGCAACAGAGGGAAACGCTGTCTTAAATATAAAAAACAAAACATTATAGGCTGTAGTTTTGGGCTAGAAATAAGTATATAGCCTTAAAAACATTAAGTATGAAAAAGTAGATTTAAAAACAAGCATTCAGCTGAAATAAAAGAACAGAGTCAAGGAAGGTGAAGGAAGGAAGCCAAGAAAAGAAGTTAATGAAGTGGAAAATAAACATTATCAAAGACCAACAAATCCAAATTCTGGCTTTAAAAAAATTAATTTAAAGACTAGTAAAATAGCAAGACTGATTAAGAAAAAATAAAAATCTGGGATGGCTGGCTTTAGTTTATACTCAACTGTGTTACACTGACTCTTGAAAAAAATGTGGATAACTAGGTCAATAAATGTGATAATTAAAATGTGAAAATGATAATGTGAAAATGATTTTCTAGAAAAATCAACTCAAAAAGATCTAGATAACCTATATTCCTTCAAGAAATTAAATTAGTAATCAGAAATCCTCCTTTCTCTTTCTTTTCCCTACCAGAGAGTACTAAAACCTAGAAAGTTTACTGCAAAGTTTTATTGTGCCTTCACAGAACAGATTATCCTATATTGTACAACTTATTTCAGGCAATAGAAAAAGATAAAACTAAGTAACTATTTTATGAGAGTGATAGGAAAAGTGGACATGGACAATACCAAAAAAAAAACTGTAAGGGCAATTACTGTCTCAGTGAATACAGTGAAAAAATACTAAATGAATAGAATTTTGTAGTGGGTACATATTAGTATAATTCTCTGTATTACACTAATATAATTATTAAAGGGGTTCTATATTAAAGGATTAAAAGATTAAAGGAACAAAAACACTATGATTGTTTTAATAGATGACATTAAAATTTTTTGATAAATTTTATAATTAGCCAAAAGGAGAGAGACCTCTCAGCAAATGTGGATTAAAAGGAATCTGGGTTGGGCACGGTGGCTCACATCTGTAATCTCAACATTTAGGGAGGCAGAAGTGGGTGGTTCACTTGAGATCAGGAGGTCAAGACCACCCTGGCCAACATGGTGATACCGTGTCTCTACTAAAAATAGAAAAACTAGCCAGATGTGGTAATGTGCGCCTGTAATCCCAGCTACTCTGGAGGCTGAGGCAGGAGACTGGGAGATGGAGGTTGCAGTGAGCTGAGGTCGCACCACTGTACTCCAGCGTGCACTCCAGTCTGACAACAAAGTGAGACCCTGTCTCAAAAAAAATAAAAAATAAAAAATAAATCTGAAATTTATTTAACCTAATAAAGAGAATATAAAAAAAACCTAGAGTGAGCAATCATGTTTAATGATAAAACTTTAGAAGCCTTTCCGTTAAAATCAGAAAAAAGTTAGGAATGTATGCTAGCCCTGCTTCCATTAAACAATATGTTAGAGGGGTAGGCACTGGAATAACATGAGAAGAACAAATTAAAAGTTAAAAGAAGAGGAAAAAATTGGTAGAATAAACCATTTATGTTTTGCAGGAAATTCTTGTCAAGAAATGGCTCTACTGCTCCAACTCAGGAGTTAATGTAAAACTTAAGTTTAAAAAAGTCAGGTTCAGTTATAGTTGATGTTGTCTGTCTCTCTGAACCTCGTAATAATAAAACATTATTATTCTGGGATGGTGGAATAACCTCCTTTTCATTTAGCAATTATGTTCGTAAATTGTACTTAAAATGATTGTATGTAAACTGATGAAATTATCCAACTACCACCAAGTAGTTTTATAGATTTTAAGGATATCTGTGAGGGAAAAAAATGGTCTATTCCAACTATTTACTGTTTTATGTAAAGATAATATAAAGTGAAAGTGATATGAAACAGAAAATGGATGGCAGGATTTTTTTGTGGTAATAAGATCTCTTAAACTTGTAGTCTGATTTAGAGTTGCCTTAGTCTGAATTTAAACCTGTTCACATGTTGGATCCAATCCCAGGGCTTTAAAGTACAAACTGCTCAGCTGAACTTAACCTTAGCTTAAAAAGTCAAGATAACATTGCAGACCCATGGTGTATTTTAGTCTTAGTCATTATTTACTGGTTGCCTGGACAGGGTACATGGCATGTGCTGTTCTGTGTCATTCACTCCCCTTCACTTCCTCTCCACAATGCTATTTTATAATTAGTTTTTACATTTTATTGTTCGTTTATTTTTCATTTTCTCCTAGGAAGCTGGGATTTTCTTTTTGCTGAATGGATTGGAAAATAATTGGGGAAAAGAAAACCATAAAGGGTTTAGAGAGGTTTCTGTTTGAGTACAAAAATCAACATTTGAGTTAAATTGACTTTGAATTATTTTCACATTGTTTATATATTTAAAATGTTTTGGTTTTGCTCATAAATCCTTCATTGTTCAAAACATTGCTTTTGTAAAATTTGTAGTATTCTCTTTCACCCCGTCTATCCTGTATCTATTATTATTTTTCCCTCTTTCAGCAGATGAGACCACAGAGGATAATTCTTAGAGAAGTTTCCTGGCCTGTGTTACAGGATAGACCATGATTTCTGCCTCAATTCAACTTCAGTGTGTCAACTTGATAGGATAGGACAGGTGGACATTCTGCTAACCAGCATCTGATTAGAGAGGGTGGAGGCTGGTGATGGATCGTTATGTGTGATGACAAAATAAGCAATTCCATGAACATGAGTGTGCAAAGTAAAATTGGGACCAGCAGATGGTGGGGCTAAGCTGTATCTTATTTCTCAGCTATGAGATTTTCTGTGACTGCCTTTTCACAGTAGCCAGCTGGGATTGTCCATTAACTGGGTTTGAGTAGAAGAGAGTTGTTGCTTTCTTTAGAATTTGTTCAGCCTCTCCTTTTTATGTATGGCTTTATGTTCATTTGGTGGTAAAACACAATATTCAAAGGCAGAAGAATGTATGAGAACTGACCTTTTCTTGGAGAACATCCCAGTTAGATCCCATTTCCACAATATGATTACATTTTAAAACCTGGCTTTTCCCTGTTCTTTCTTTAATCCTCTGATATTTTAAATTCCTATACTCTCTGCCATTGCCCCTTCAAACCTCATTACTGAGAGTTCTTCCCACGTTGAAACATTTCTCAGAAAAAAAATGCAGAATATACAGTAGAGCTATAATGTAAACTTAAACAGACATGCTAGTTTTAGCTTTCTTTTATAGTATATAAAATTTACTTTACTTGATCCAAAGTACCTTTAAGAAACATGTTTTGGTTTAATTTCTGTTTGTTTCGTATTTTTTTTGAGACAGGATCTCACTGTGTCACCCAAGCTGGGGTGCAGTGGTGTGATCACAGCTCATTGCAACCTCCACCTCCGGGGTTCAAGTGATTCTCCTGCCTCAGCCTCCTGAGTAGCTGAGATGACAGGAGTACACCACCACACCTGGCTAATTTCTTTTTATTTTTAGAAGAGATGGGGTTTCATCATGTTGGGTGGGCTGGTCTCAAACTTCTGGCCTCAAGGGATCTACCCGCCGCAGCCTCCCAAAGAGCTGGGAGCCACCATGCCCAGCCTGGTTTAATTTCTGAAACTTACCTACTAATTGACTTAGTTCTACAATAGATATAGTTAAAATCATTATAACTCGTATTTCTTGGGCTGGTTTAAAGATGTTCTTTAGCATTTGAGATGAAAGGCGCAGAAACCACGGGTAGGATCACGTAAGCTATGGAACCAAAGGAAAAGCCTGGAAATACAACTTGGAGTGCTGCTTACTCTGTATTCTTGGGAGATCCAGATTGTGAAAGAAAAGAAAATGATCATTTTCATCTATCTTTTGACAACTTTTTGTTTTGACACTTCTTTCCCTGATAGTTCCAACAGAAAGCCCAAGGCTGCTGCCTCAATCACTAAGTTACTGGCCTGGGTCTTTTTTACCCATCTCTGGAGCTTAGGGATCGGGTCAGCCTCTCGTCAATCTTATAGACTTGCAACAGGGAAGGAAAACTGGGGCACTGTTAACATTAGAAGAGGAAAGGGGTTCTGGATAGTCAAAAACAATTAAATATCCACCCTATTTCCAAAGCTGTTTTATGGGAGAGCACTGTCCTTCAGCCAATAATGCACTAGCAGCTGGATTCCTTAACCAGACCTTCCACTGTTGAAGCCTAATCCCTCTGTTTTGCTGCAGATACCTGTTTCCCAAGTTTACACTTTGCTGGACTGAGTTTGTAGACATGAAGGTTCATGTGCCCTGTGAAACTCTCGAATACATTGAAGCCAACTATGGTAAGACCTGGAAAATTCCTGTAAAGACATGGGACTGGAAGCGCTCTCCTCCCAATGTGCAACCCAATGGAATCTGGCCTATTTCTGAGTGGGATGAGGTTATCCAGTTATATTGAGATACTAGGTTGAATGGGAGAATTCCTCTCTTGGAAAAAAAGGTAGATAACTGTTTAAAAAGAAACATGCCTATTTGTCAAACATAAGTGGGAACCAAAGAAAAGTGACAAGTTTGAAGACACAGAAAGGGTCATCACTCCAGAGCCATCTGATTTAATTCTCTCATTTAGCACTTACTGAGGAATTTTCATGTGCCACATACAATGCTAGGTTACAGTGGAGAAGCCTAGATTAATGAGACAAATACCTGCCTCTTTTATTCTTCCCTTTGGTAAACAACTCGATTTTCCTTTGAGGGAACTCTCCCCCACCCTTTGAAGAGTTCAAGTTCTGTAAAGGTTTTTAAAATGTTGAACTGGAAGATGAGCTCACCAGGCAAAGCTAAGGAAGGTTATACTAGTTAAAAAGAATAACCCATTCCTGTTCTGGGCATTTAAGCTGATATGTTAGTGCTACTTTTAAGATTGCAGAGTTTGAGTTAATATTCAAGTGATCAGACTTTGGGTGGCATCAAGAAAAGATGACATCAGATTTATTTTTCAGCTAGTCTTATGTGGAATTGAATTAGAGCATAAGGCATTACTCTTTTAGGGAAGATGAGAGCTTACTTATATCAGAGCTTATTTGTCAAGATAAGTAAATTTCTGTATACATACTGTTTTCGTATTTGAAGTGAGAAGAAACTCTGTGCTTGTGTAATGCTTAAATTTCCATCCATTGTGAGAAATTTTTCACTGACCTCTGATGGCACTTGTTGACAAATCATTCAAGTGAGACCATTCCACTTGACATGATTTTGAGAGTCCGTGATTTCACAAAACTCACTTTTATTTTATTCTCAGTCACTCTCTTAGGTACAAATATGAGAAATTCTTGTACATTTTATATTTTCTGAATGTATAATCCTTGCACTCCCAATTTTAATGACACTAATATATTAATAAAAATTTTAATGTATTCTGATTTTTAAAATGTACTCTTATCTTCATTTATCCCAGCTTTATATCTTTAATTTATGGTCTATATACCAATTCAAATGTCATGTAAACCTACCTGTTTCTTCTCCTCTTCTAATATATCAGATCTCCAAAATGGAGGCTAAATGGTGGACTTGGCAACTATTCACCCTACCGCAGATCATAGAGTTTGTAAAGTTTGTGTCCATCCCTAGTTTTTCAGTCTGTTAAATGTTTATGGGGCAAGAACTCAGCCTTCTGCTTTATCAAGTACCACACATTCTGGAACCCTTCAGTTTCCTTTTCCCCTCAAGATGTCTGAGTCGGCTGGGATGGCTGTTTCCCCCATCTCTTCACCAGTCACTCGAAGGATATATTCCAAGTGAGAGGTAAAGGAAAATGCAGGCATAATAAGCACTGCTGTTTTTCTCTTTGGGAAAGGAAGCTGAATCTTATATCTTATCTATGCTATTTAGGACTACTTTCTGGAGCTTGGCAGATTTTCCTCTAAAACCAGAGAACAATAGGAGTCTCAAAAATGGAAACCTGAATGTCTGAGGGAATGCACTGATAGACTTTCCCGAAAACCAATTAGGGAAAGTAACCTACAACCACCGCATTCTAAGTTTTTAAAGCAACATACAAACCTTCTTTGATAAATGACAGCCAACAGTCTTCCTGTCTTAAGTTGCATTCTCAATGCAGAATTACTGGGTCTTTCATAAATAACATGAGCAGGTTTCTGTGGACCTTTAAGATTATCAGCAAACTTGTCCCAAAATGGCATATCATCATAATCAGTTTTCTCTTTTCTAGAAAATCGGCCCATAGAGTGCATTCCCAAATTCTAAATAGCTGACCCTAAGTTCATTTTTCATGTTCAAAAATAATATAACAAATAATAATAGCATTTTTGGGCAAAATCCACCCTACTTGAGGAGACCATTTGCTCGTGCTCATTATCTAGAAATGCATACACTCCACATTTCTGCCCATTTCAAATTGGGACTCACTCTCATTCTTTGCCAGGAGAGTTTACCCATTCCTGTTCAGATTAATCTTTTATCTAAAGTTCCTGGAGTACAAAATCTTAAGAGTGTCTGAAATCCAAGACAGGTTGGCCCCATTGACACAGGTTCTATATTCTTCCCTACAGAGACTACTGGCTGCTAAAATACTTTTCTTGTCTTCTGGTTTCACAGGCTTCAGCTCATGGGTTCTACCCTAACTTGGGGGAACAGAAGCCTTCCCCTAGAATCTGAAGGCCAGGCTTCCCTCTGATTCTGATTCACTATACTTTATCTTATGCTTTTTAACAGTTGGATTCTGTGGAGTGTCCCGAGACCTTGGGTTAGGTATATCCATCATCAGTACCTCACTGGATCACTTTTCTTTCCTCACTTGAGTATTCTAGCAGTCATTCTCCTAATCTGACCACTTTCAGGTTTAGTTTACCTGGGGAAGTTGGCTTACCTGGGGAAGCTGGCAACTTGTTGGTAGTTAGGCACCCATGGATGTCTCCAGAGACATCCTGAGAGGTAAGATTCCTCTTAATTGACAGCCAGGGCAACCAGGTAGCCACCCAGTCCATCTCTAAGCAGCGAGCACTTGTCCTTCTCTCCTCTGCTGCAACTGCTGATATCTGGCCCCTGGAATAAAACCATAGTTCCCAAAATTGAGCATCCTTAAGAGTAGCTGCTCTGTGGGACAGCTGATTTCCTTGATTCCCTAGCTGCAAAACCTGCAGTGTGACCACTAAGTGACAGAATGTTTGCCAGTATCCCCACAAAACAAGTTAAAACTTAAGTGAACGTCATTCTGCTTTTGAATCTTAAAGTCTGAAAGAGACCATAATGTAATACTCATTTTAAACTCTCTTATTTTATAAGAGGGATTAAATATATAAATAAATAAACTAAATAAACACAGAATGGAATGATCTGAACAAGAACAGCTGAGGCTAAAACTGGAGACTGCCATGACTTCTAGTCAAATGTCTGTTTTGCATTACAACACAGTATCTTTAACAGTGCTTGAGATGCTTAACAGAGAAGTCATCCGGTGCTTCAGTTAGTCTAAATTTCAGGGTATTTCTGCCACTTAGTATCTTTTTGTTCAGAAAACCTATATGACAGAGAGGTCAAGAAGAAGTATTTTCTTGTTCAAAATTCTTGGGCAGCCTTAATACCTTTATCTGGAAAATACCTTTATCTGGAAAATACCTTCTCTCCGGACAATGAAATAGTTCACTTCTGGAGACATCAGCCTTTGGTACCTAATTCTCTAAGCTCAAGATGCATCCCATTGCTACTTTACCATTCTACTTCCCAAGGGAACCCTCAGCACCAATCTGCTAAATGCCTGTATGTGAAGAGTCTTTCCCCTTTAAAGTGACCTTTCATGAGGCTTTCTTTCCTAAGGTACCTTTACCTGGTAGTAGTGGTCTCATTCACACACACACACACAAATAATACATGTAACTGGAATACTTTGCAGTTTTCAGGATTTTACTTGGCTGGAAAGGTGACTAGAGTATCTAGTTTTTAGTGTTTAAACTACTTTTAATTATTTATATTGATACTCTCTGATAAATGCAAGTAGTTAAGAATAGATTGTACTCATTCCTTTCTAAATTTGTGACCTCAAGCCATTGTTTTTGTTCTTACATGACTATAGTACTTCAAATGGCACATAGATAGGCAAGATATTACATAGGTAAGCAGGAATTTATACATTGGGTACCAGAGCTAAATCTGGAGAACACATTTGGAATGAGCTTCCACACTTCAGTCTAAAATTTCACTCAAACTTATGTCTACACATTTTTCTAAGTTTCCTCCTAGTTTCACTTTCTGGAAAGTGAACAGTTTTTAAAATCTTAAATGCTATAAATCCTTAGGAGAAATATTCCCTCAAAACCTAGTCAGAGAAATGGTCCCACATTCCCACCTTCTAACATGTAGTTATTAGTTGTAACAGCTTTAAGGCATGGAAAAACTTCAGTTACCGACCAGTCAAGAAAATTTCTCAAGAGAAATCCCAGCAACTATTCCTCTTTCCTCCTTGTCTTCCACTATCATTAAGACCTGGGCTAGATCACCTCTGACATCTCACTTAGGGATGACAATATGTTGGCATAAAAAGACCACAGCTTTTGAGTTAGGCCTAAATTTGAATTTCAGCTTAATCATGTGGGATTTATGGTGGGGGCCCTTTCAGTCTCAACTTCCACACTAGTGAATTGGGAAATGATACATTCTTCTAAGGGTTTTTAGGGGGATTAAATGAAGTATATAGTTCTTAGCCTCAGGCCTAGGATTAAGTAAGTACTCAAGAAATGTGCAATTTTCTAGTTCCATGTTTCTTTTCTAATCTTCAAATGGAATTATAGAAACCATGGGTCAGAACACATTGCTTCACTCAGGAGGTGGCATGACTGAATTTGCTTAAGAAAAGAAAATTCTGTCAAGTCATTACAAATTAAATTATATGGTTTATGAATTCAGAGACATTACCAGTTTGCCTCCTTCTCTCAATAGAACTTGTATTTTCATTTTTTTGATTAAGCAGTTGTCTTTTAATATTATCCCATTGCTACCTAGTTTGCTGGTCCCAGGCAGTTCACTGTACTTCCCTAGATTTGGTGCCTGCTCTCTCCTTCTTCTTTTTCAATATTCTAGCCTTTCTTAGATGCAAATCATTACCTCCTTGTTAGTGAAATTAAATATAAGCCATGATTTGGAGAAGGAAGAAATCTGGAATACTTAGTTTCATTTAATTGTCTATGCTGATGAATGCCTGTGTCATTGTTAATAAAGGAGAATTGAAAATACTCATTTCTACTTTCTGCCCCCAAACTTGTGTTTCTGTCTCAACTAGGCAGGGATCAGCAGGGTGGTGTGATGCCATTTTAAGCTGCTTCACATCAGACTGAAATCCTAATTATAGTTTATAAGTGAAACAGACTAATTCAATGGTGATACCTTTTGTACAGGTCCTGTGCTTAAAGTGGCAAGTATAAATTTTCTAATAAGAAATTCCTGCTTCTGTCAGGTGCGGTTGCTCATGCCTGTAATACCAGCAGTTTAGGAGGCCAAGGCGGGCAGATCACTTGAGGCCAGGAGTTCAAGACCAGCCTGGCCAACATGGTGAAACCCCGTCTCTACTAAAAATACCAAAACTAGCCAAGGGTGGTGGCTGGCACCTGTAGCCCCAGCTACTCCAGAGGCTGAGGCAGGAAATCACTTGAACCCAGGAGGCAGAATCTGAAGTGATGCAAGACTGTGGGCAACAGAGTGAGAGTCTGTCGAAAGAAAGAGAGAGAGAGGAGGGAGGTAGAGAGAAAGAGAAGGGAGGAAGAGAGAGAGAGAAAGAAAGGTGGGAGAGAGAGAGAGAAAGGAGGGAGGGGGAGAGAGAAAGGAGGGAGGGGGAAAGAAAGAAAGGAGGGAGGGAAGGGGAGAGAGAGAAAGAGGGGGGAGGGAGAGAGAGAGAAAGGAGAGAGGGAGAGAGAGAGAAAGGAGGGAGGGAAGGAAGGAAAGAAGGGGAGAAAGAGAAATCTCTGCTTTTGTACTATCATAACTTCTACCCTAGAATGCCCTTTGGCACCTCCTAACCCAACCTGTTACAGAGATTATGTAGGGACCCATTAACAAGCTGCCATATAATTATAAGCCGTTCTCATAGTAGGGTTGAAAGAGAGTATAAGGAAAATTAGAAGTACTATATTTTGCTATTAGAAATGAAATATTATTTCATGCACCTTTGAAAAAATTAACAGGATTTTTAGCCTTCTGATGATTCATTCAAAGCATAGGGAATAGTTCATATGTTTGCTAAATGAAAATCTTATGTAGATATTTTTATGTCTTCCACTTCATAACTACAAAAACATATGTATGAATTTCTAAACAAAGTGATATTTTAAAGATGAATATATTCAGTGTGTACTTGCCAGTTTACTATTTGGTTTTATATTCAGGTACAGATAGTTTGTGGTACTACTTAAAAATATCTTAAATAATACTATTTTTGTCAGAATTTCAATATATAATCCAGTTGGGGATGTTGAATAAAATTTTTCTAATCTCTTGAGATATTTTGTATTTATTTTTGAGACTTGCTGTAAAAATAACAGACACTGACATTCATAAACAATCTGGTAAAATAGTAATCTTTCCACCAGTACAGTATTTCTAAAATTCAACTCTGGGGACCCTAGTAATCTGTACACATATGCCTGAGTATCCAAGTTCTCAGAGATAAAACCTGCCAGCCAAAAACCACCAGAAACACACCTGTAATCAAACAAGGTTAGGTTTATTAGCTTGTTGAAGTAAGAGGAAACAGCCACCATGGGGAATCATAACATATTTCAGGGAGAAAGAACTAGAAAGGTCTTTTATAGGATTTGAGCTGATGTCAAAATTGTTAAAAGTAACAGTGGTGGAGTGGAAATACCACATGACATGGAGTAAAAAGTTCTAGTTTGTTCTGAATCCAACAGTGTCATGAACAGTAAGGTTTGTTTCAGGTGTACATGGCTAGTTCAGTCTTAAAACAGTCAGTGTAATGCACCATATCAACAAAGTAAAGAAAATAATATCAATAGACACAAAAAGAGTCTGACAAAATCTAACCCTCATTCATGAGAAAAACTCAGTAAGTTAAAAATAGTATTACCTCAACTTGATGAAGAACATTTTTAAAAAGCCTATACGTCTTACATAATAGCAAAAAAACTTAATGTTTTTTCTCTAAGTTTAGGAACAAGGCAAGGATGTCTGCTTTCACCACTCTTATTCAGCCTAATACTAGAAGTGCTAGTCACTGCAATAAGGCAATAATAAATAAATAAATAAATAAAGACATGCAGACTGGAAAGAAAGAAATTTTTAAAAACTTTTTATTTGCGGATGACATGATTGTTTACATAGATAATTCCAAGGAATTTATTTTAAAACAAGCAAACACCTGGAGCTAATAAGTGAGTTTAGCACAATCACAGTATACAAGATCAAGACCAATGCCCCCAAATCAATTGCATTTCTATATTCAAACAGCAAACATGAAAACAAAAACAGTACTATTTAAAGTCACCCCAAAGAAAATGAAGTACTTAGGTATAAAATTAACAAATTGTATACAAGATTTGTATGTTAAAAATGCTGATGAAATCAAAGACCTAAATAAATGGAGATGAATACCATGTTCATGGATTGGAAAACAACACAATAAAGATGTCAGTTCTACTCAGTTTGATCAATAGGTTTAATGCAATTCCTGTCAAAGTCTCAGCAAGGTTTTTAGTAAACATAGACAAATTTATTTTAAAATGTATGTGGTAAGTTTATTTCTCTAGACTATCTCAAGTAATCTTTACAAGGAAAAAGTAACAAAGATTTGGCATCAGAAGACCTAAGTTCATTCTTGCACTTCAGTTGGTACCACATCTGATCTTATAAGGTAGATGTTATTATCCCTTGTTTTGCAGATGAGGAAGCTGCAACTCAGAGGTAACACAGATCTTAAATCCTTGTTTTTTGACTTGAAATCCAGTGGCTACTCACTCTCAATTCTCGTTAATTGTTGATCTGAAAAAAAAAAATTTTTTTAAATTATTACTTGAAACCAGCTTCTTATACTGAAAGTAAGAAGGATCACTCTACCCAATATTAAGGTTTACTGTATAGCTATAGTAATTGTTATGAGCTGAATTGTGTTCTCTTATATCTCTCAAAATTCATATGTTTAAGTCCTGACCCCCAATATCTCAGAATGTAACTGTGTTTGGAGATAGAGCTTTTAAATAGCTAATTAAGTTAAAATGAGGTCATATGGGTGATTCCCAATTCACTGGTGACTAGTGTCCTTAGAAGAGCTTAGGTCAGGGAGGAGCACAGAAAGAGGACCATGTAGAGACATAGAGTGAAGATGGCCACCTACAAGCCAAGGAGAGGATCCCTCAGAAGAAACCAGCCTGACCAACACCTTAGTCTTGGACTTCTAGTTTCCTGAACTGTGAGAAAATAGATTTCTATTGTTGAAACCACTCAGTTGTGGTACTTTGTTATGGCAGCCCTAGCAATCTAATGTGGTAGTCAAGACAGTATGGTATTGGTAAACAATCTCTGAAACCAGAGATTGACTCATGAATATGTCCAGCTGATTTTTTACAAAAGTGCAAAAGCAATTTAGTGGCGGAAAGACAGTCTTTATTTTCTTCTATAGACAGGATCTCACTGTGTCACCCAGGTTCGAGTGCAGTGGCACGATCATAGTTCACTGTAAACTTGAGCTCTTTGGGCTCAATCAGTCCTCCTGCTTCAGCCTCCTAAGTAGCTAGGACTACAGCTATATGCCACCACAACCAGCTAGTGTTTTTTTGTTGTTGTTGACATGGAGTCTCATTATGTTGCCTAAGCTGGTCTCAAACTCCCGGCCCCAAGCTATCCTCCACCTTGGCCTCCCAAAGTGCTGAGATTGGAGGCATGAGCCACCACACCCAGCCAAGATAGACTTTTCAACAAATGTTGCTAGAGCAATTGGACATTCATAGGCAAAAGACAAACTCAATTTGAATGAACCTCACACCTTGTACAAAAATGTACTTAAAATAGATCACACGCTTAAATGTAAAATATAAAACTGTAAACCCTTTGGGGGAAAAAAAGGGAGAAAATCTTCATGATCTAGTGTTATGCAAAGCACTCTTTTTTTGACTTAACACCAAAAGCACAATCTATAAAAGAAAAATGGATAAATTGGACTTCATCAAAATGAAAAAATGCTGCTCTGCAAAAGCCCACATGTGTGGGCTGAAAAGTCAAGCTACAGACTAGGAGAAAATACTTGCAAACTACATATCTGACAAAGGACTAGTACTTGGAATATATAAAGAACCTGAACATTCAGCAGTTTTTTGAAAAATTCAATTAGAAAATGAGCGAAGACATAAACAGACATTTCATTGAAGAGGATATACAGATGGCTAATAAGCACATGAAAAAGAAGTTCAACATCATTAGCCAGGGAAATGCAAATTACAACCACATGAGATATCAGTGCATATCTATTAGAATGGCTAAAATTAAAAATAATAATAACACCAAATCTGCTATTTGCTTCTTTCATGATTTTCTTTTTGAATGTGTACTGTGCACCATTGGTTTTACTTCAATTTTACTTGAGTGTCCTTAAACATTTTACAAACATTCATAATAGGTAACAGTCTTCATAATAAAAAGGAATAATCTTGTCTCAGTTTTTGGAAGACAGGTTTTTAGATTTTTGTTTTTGCCTCTCCTCCAATTCTTTATTGATTTACTCTGTAATTTTAGTAACCCTCTTTTTATAATTTATTTTCTCTTTATTATCCCTTGGTGTTCTTTGACTTTTCTTTAATTAGATTTATAGTAAAGCCCTTTAACAGCTAGTGCTATTTTTCCTAGTTCTCTGCAACTCTACCAGTAGGGCTTTTAAAATCTAAAACTTCTATTTATTTTTTATTTATTTATTTTTTTAAGATTGGGTTTCACCATGATGGCCAGACTGGTCTTAAACTCCTGACCTCAGGTGATCCACCCACCTTGGCCTCCCAAAGTGCTGGGATTACAGGCGTGAGCCGCCGCACCCGGCCAACCTAAAACTTCTAAACTCAAATTCTTTCTTCTGTTTATCTCAATAATTTGGAGGATATTTTCTGGTGAATTTTGCAGGGAAGGTAATTGAGTGGCCAATGTTCTGAAAATGTTCCACCACCAAATGTCTTTCAGATGTGTTAGAAGATGAAAATCTCATAATTGGAGTGTGAAAGAGTGTTTTGGAGCCTAAACTGGGCTACCCTCTAATCCAGCCAGATCCTGCTTAGCAGAAAAAAGAAATTTCTGGCATGTGACCTCATAAACAAGGGAAAAGCTCTCCTTTTAGGATTATATCTTCTTTTATCATCCCACTTGTAATTTGTTAGGAGCCATCTTTTCCCCCATGTCTTAGTGGGAGACCACAGAATTATCTAGAGCATTCTGTGATGCTGCAAACGATCTCTCTGTAGCCACTAGCCACGTGTGACTATTGAGTATTTGAAATGTGGCAAGTGTAACTGAATAACGAAATGTTTCATTTTAATTGACTTAAGACTAGTAGCTAGCACATTGGACAATGCAGATCTAGAGGGTTTTATGGGATCAGCAAGGGTTTTGGATTTGTAGACTGGAATCCAGAGTCCTCCACTTCCTAGTTTTGTGATCTCGGGCTAGCTTTTTAACTTCTGAGTTCTGAATTGTTTTTCAACTAATAGGGCTAAATTAATACCTACCTTTAAAGGCCATTAAAAGAATTATAAAGAAATCTGCAGTGTCTGGCAAACTGCTCAGTACATAGTAGATGCTCAGTGAATGGTAACTGTTGTTAATATTATGTTCACGTGGCTTTACATCTGCCTTTGGCATAAATCCTATCAACTTGTATTTTCCTGATAATCCCATATAACAATTTTTCTGTAAGATTAGTATTTCAGATCCCTCCTGAGTAGAGGCCCTATCCTGAGCATTGGTGATAAGAAGCAACCCTGGCCTCAAGAGCACAGGTACAAAGCCTATTCTTTGGGGAGAAAGTTTGTGGGGTTAAAACATAACACTTAATGGAATTGAGTCTCCAAGACCAGGCTTAGGCAAGGAGACAAAGTCCTGGACTTTGTAGATGGCCAACTGAGCACCTCAGCCTAGAAAAAGCTCCAGGAAGGAGGACAGGGACTGGCTATTGAGGGTCAGCTGAGTCTTAGGTCTTGAAGAACAGAAAATTTGAATAAATGAAGAAAGAAAACATTTCTGAATAACAGGAGTCAGTAAATTCACAGAATAGGCTTTATAGGTCAGTGAATAAGACCATCTGCCATATGGCTAAATAGTGAAAAACATGACTGGAAAAGTGGGCAAGGAACAGACTGCAGGGAATGAGGGGACTGAATATTCTGCTCCAAAGTTTGGATGTGAGAGAGTAGAGAAAAGTTCTGACTAGGAGCATCATGCCTTCAGTAAACACTTCTGGCCTGGTTACTGCTCACCGGCACTGTCCTAAGGGCTGAGGTTCAATGAACATCCAGGAAACCCCTTCAAGGACAAAGCAGGGATTTAGGAGAATCCAAATTTACTGAAACTAGAGACCCTAGAATCCCAATAGTTGCAGGGACAGAGGATAGAAACTTAGCCAGGTGGGCATAGGACCCTAGGTGGATTAAGGTCACTCCTAGGAATTCTCAGTCAGTGCTACACATGGGCACAAGGAGTCCAGGGTCAGGAAGCGCTTGAGGCCAAGTGAGCAGGGCACAGTTCGGAGATGGTCTGGGAAGTGGAGCTCAAGAGCAGCATTGCAAGCCACAGAAAGGAAGTACGATAGGACAAGGCATGGTCTTATCCAGAGAGTTCCAGGGAATTACAATAGGCCTTTGAGAGCCAAGACAAAAGCTCAGTTCGATGAATTGACGCTGGAGAGCCAGTGAGATTCTAGACTGTGGGGAAGACATGAAGGCAATTTTTGGAACATGGTGGAGGAGTGGAGACCAATGGTCAGTGCTAGGGCTGAGCACCACAATACAGGCAATGTGAGAGATGTAGGAAAGAGGCTGGAGCCATTTCTACCCCTGTCACTTCAGTTAGAAACTAGGACAGGATAGACTTTTCACATGGTGATGCCCTGGCATAACTGGAAGCTGGGGAGAACAGAAGCCAGGAAGGGAGATAAGCTCAGTGTCGATTTTAAATTCAGGGTCTTAACTTAGTCCTCATTGCCCTATTGACTGTTCACCTCTGGAGACTATGGGCTCCAAAGGGTAAAAAGCAGTTGCTCTGGTTGTAGTAGGAGGGTAGTTTGTGCTAACAACTGACCTCCTACCCTACCTCTACCTCTATGAGAAGGCTTGGGACTCCAGTGGCTTTCTGGGCCATACTAAACAAGGCCATTTTGTCTTCACTGTTCCTCATTTCCACCCAGACAGATTCTGCTGCCTGGGTAAGAGAGCTCAGGCAGGAGAGCTCTGGCTGATGAGGCCTGGGCAAGCCTATAATCCCTGCAGAGACCATAGGGACAGTGAGTGGGAGGGGAGCCAGGCACAGCTTGTATCTTGTTAAACCAGTCTGCATCAGCTACAGTGTGAGTCTCAGAAACAGGTCTGAAACCCCAGCTGGTAACCTGTTTAGTTCAGGCAATGTGCAAATAAACCATATCCCCGCCAGCTAAAAAGATGCATGTGCTCTTGGGTAGTGAGAAGTATGTGTTATGAAAAGCAAAGGTAACAACAGTAGTGGGAAATTAAGGTTTCCTCTATGTGTGTTTTCTTATTGGTTGCATTTGAGGTGACAGCCTCTAATTTTCCTAAGCACAGTGGGGCCTCCTGGAAACATCTGCTGGATTTTAGGAGTAAGGGGATGCCTCCCTCATCCTCCAGGTGTGTGTATTTGGTTTGGGATTTATCAGTCTGAGAAGCTGAGGGCTCTGGGCAGCTTGACCCGGCAGATTTCCCCCACTTGCCTGAAAAGCAGCCGAGAGGGCAGAGGCCCCTCCCCAGCTCCATCCTGCACCTTCACTCTTAGCGCCCGGAGCTGTGGCCTTTTATTTCAAGTCTGGTCCCCAGGGAGCTGAGTGGGAAATGAGGACAGCTGATAAGCCTGACAGTATTGACTTTATGGGGAGTATTCAGTGAATTTACTTTCTGCAAGTAGGCTGCCCCCTTATCTGCTGCCCACAGAGCATCTAAATCCTCATCTAAGGGACCCATTGATGAGTCATGTCCCTTACACAAAGACCAGAGAATAAAGAAGGAAAGGGGAATTACACCAGCCCTTTCTTTTCTCCAGTACCTTGTCCTTCCCACTCCAAAACCTCCCCTTGGTTTCCCCACTGTGCTTGGGTTTATTGGCTGAAAACAGAAGCACTCACAGCTCCAGACCTACGGAGTCAAGGCCAAGCCAGCCTGGTCTTGAGAGGTCGACAGCTGGGCACACCCAGGGCTCTGTGTCCCTCTAGTTGGTAACTATGGGAGGCCCACTTAAAGTAGTTGTGTCCACTGCTTTATGCTGCAATAGTCAACATTTGCTCTGGACAGAAATACCCTCATGGCTTTAACACCAGGTGTCTTGGAGATGAAATGTGGGTGTGTGGGTGTTACCAAGGGGTCCTGGGTCTGGGGTGCTGGAGAGTGGAAGTTAAATGTAAGAGAAAGGCCTGATGCTCAAGAGAAGTTTTTCTTTCTCCTCTGGCTTCTCTTTCATCCAGTCCTGGGCTTTGTTTCAAATATTAGAAAAATAAAAATAAAAACTTTTTAGCAGCACAGAAACTAAGTAATTTGAAGGAGAGAGGTGGGAGCCAGAATGCTGGATTCGGCCGTTGAAAGAAAAAAACTGAAAGCGTCCTCTGGCAGAAGTTAGAGGCATGTGTTTAGATTTGCCGTCTAGCTTTCAGATAGAGTTTTTTGGTAGTAAAAATAAAATGAAAACTGTGTATTGAGTAACTATGGTTCCATTAGATGACTGTTAGCACTATTTTTTAGTATTTACTCCAAAGCACTAACTTTTCATACATTAGCTCACTGAATCTTCACAAGAACCCATGAGATGATATTTCTAAGTTATAGCTGAGAAGATTGAGTCTGGGATAAGTTAAGTAACTTGCTTAGGATGACAACTATGATAGTATCAAAGCAAGGATGCAAACACCAGCCAGTCAGCCTCCAAAGCCAAGGCAAAGGTCTCTCTTAGCTGCCACACAAAACTGCCTGCTATTTGGCATTTTTCAATATCCTATCTCAGTCCATAGCCAATCAATGAGTGTTTATCATTCCCGTGTTATAGGAAACAGGCTCAGCAGGATACCACTACCTGTCTAAGGCCATAAAACCAGTGTATATCAGAGGCTCTGGTCCAGAGTCTAGCATCTCTCCTTCTCTGTCACCATTTTTGTTAACAAAAATGGTGACAAAACAACCAAATCTCCCTTTACTTATGAGAGAAGACAAAAGCTCTTACCCCTCTGGTGCATTGCCCACTGCTCAGGTGGAGACGCTGGCCATATCAGTGCATTTCTCCCTTCCAAGTGCCCTGGTTTCCTGTGTCACCTGCTTTCTTTCACCTGCTGCTACTTGCTTGATAATTCTCTTATTTGAGGGAGGTTGGAATGAGGGAGGCAGGAAGAGCCTGGGAGGATGTGAGCTATTCACTGAGTTGCTCTGTGGGCCTGTGAATAGAGTAGTATGAACATCTGTGAGAATTTGCAGCTTCTGCAGGCTCTGGGAAGATGTATGTCTAAAAACCACTAGTAAAACTGAGCCAGCTATATGCTTGTTTCTTTAAGTATACGTTTTACTATTTGACTTCTTTGGGAGAAATAATTTTTTTGTTTAGGATAACTTGTTATGTAACTTTATATTTAATATTTATAATTTTTCATATTGAATAAGAAAACCTGGGTGAAATGCCTAGCATGACACCTAGAACTTAAGGTTGAATAATTGGGGCAGAGGATTCAGTTCCTGGCCCAGAGTTGATGCTTAATGTCAACGCCCTCCTCAAATCAAGCTGTCATCTCCTCCTGCCTGCATTGCTTTCATGGCATCCTAACTAGGCCCCCCACTGCACCTCTCCTCTTGTTCTCTCCATGTAGCAGACAAGATATTCTCTCCTTCTTAAAAAACAACCAAAAATAATAATAATAATAACCCTTCTATGGCCTTGGAAACATTTACCTCACAGAGCAAGCTATGTGTCTAATGACAGAAAGCAGGGCAGGCTGGAGGCAGCTGTCTGAAGAAATAAGAGCTTTCTTGCATTCATTCAACAAATGTCTAATCAAGCAGCTTTTATGCACAAGTGAGCACAATTCCTGGGGTCTAGTGATTAAGGAAACGAAGTCTTTGTCCTCATGAAGTTTATAATGTAGCAAGTAAACTAGAATGAGATTTGTTTTGAAGAATTCAACCTGGAGGTAGGGTCTCCTTTAAAGAAAAAAAGAATTAAAAGAATTGAAATTTATCAAAAAGAGTTTCTTATGATCAAGAGTCACTCCCACACACCCACAAATTAAGTGTAAAGAGTAGACATGGTTTAACTTGGAAAATGCAAATTCAAAAGGGGTTGTAATATTAATATAATAAACAAAATGAAATTCATAGTAAAAAGCAATACATTTTGATATACATATTGATATAGGCTACAATCCTCTAAGTCAATAAAAAAACTTCCATGGGTCTTTATGCTTCAAAAGCAATGCATCAAAAGATGTAAAGATCTAAAGCAAACACTCCTGGAAAAACAAAAAGAACAGACGCAAAATAGTAAAGGGAGATTTTCACACAGTGCTCTCTTGAACAGATCAAGTAGATCAAAACTTCCAAGAATATAGATTTATTTAATGGCTGTGTAAAAGGACATTTTGCCATTCAAACAGAGAATATATCTCCTTTTCTAGTACCTGTGAAACATTTATAAAACTTGAATGTATGTTTTACCAAAGAGGAAATGCTCAATAAATATCCCCAAGCAAAAAACATACAGGGCATATCTTTCACTATAATGCAAAAATATTAGAAACTAATAGCAAATGGTTGCCAAAAAACACAACAACAAGAAAATTTAAAAACACTTTCAAAAAGAAAAATAAGCAACAGACATTAGAAACCGATGACAATGATACTACAAATGAAAACAGGATATCCCCAGAGGTATATCAGAAGAAAGTTCACATCCTGGAATGCTTTTCTTACTAAACAAGAGAGAGTAAAAATAAATAAGCATTCGCTCCAAGAGTGGTAGGGTGGAGAGGAAATAAAATAAGCATAAATAAAAAGAACAGATTTAATAAAGATTTGGTAGAAAGTGTATTTGAAAATCATAAAAATGATAAGCAAATCCCAGAGCTAGTTTTTTTTTAAGAGCAATAAAATGGATAGACTTTTGCAACAAGAATCAAGAAGAGAGAGAGAGAAGTCATAAACACATAACATGAGGCATGAGAAAGGGGATAAAACAAATAGAGATTCTAAAAAGTAACTGAATAACTGTATATAGCACTCTTCTAATGAATCTGAAAGTATCCAAAATTATATGTCAACGTGCCAAAATTAATTTAAGGAGAGAGAGAACACATGAAGGAACAAAACCTACCTAGAAGGATTTACTAGTAAATTGTATTAAATATCAAGAACCAGCTAATTCATCTGTTTAATAAATTAATGGATGCATGCACAATAGGTGGATGAAAGAAGGGATGAATAAATGATTGGGTAAATGGAGAGATGATGGAGGGATAGGGGACTCAATACATAGAATTGGAGATTGGTAAAGGGTCAAGAACGGAGGAGGGAAGAAGAGAGTTTTAAGAGTGGCAAAGGCTGATGCTTGACCTCCAGCCAAAACAATCTTGGCCCACACCCACTTAGGATGGCAGAAATCCCTTCCAAAAGTTCCAAGTTTGGGCCATGGCTGTGGCTGACTCCTGTAATCCCAACACTTTGGGAAGCCAAGTCCAGAGGACTGTTTGAGTCCAAGAGTTCAAGATCAGCTTGGGCAAGATGGTGAGATCCTGTCTCTACTTTTATGAATAAAATAAATAAATAACAAAAATCCCACGTTTGGTCTTTCCTGAAACGGACAACCCCTGTATACAGGACTAGAAGGCCAGGATTCACAGGCTAATCCAGACAGATCAATTAAACCAGGAGAACCAGAAAGCCTGACAGTGCCCAAGCTCTCCTAGTGACCTGCCCTTCCCTCCCCAGCCCTCTGTTTCCTCCCCAGGAGCTCGCAGGTGCAGTCTCTCCAGGGGGTGGTGAGAGCCATGAATAGTAAGGGTTTTAGCTCAAGCACACAGAGGCGTTTAGCTGCCCAAACCTAATCCCCCAATAATCGGCTTATGTAAATTCCTACTTCAACCCCTTCCCCTGCAGGTCCTAGCCCCCAAATTCTCTACATTGGGAGACTGGCATAGGAGAGGACCCATCACTCTGAAGGATCACTGCTAGTGGAATGATGCCCCACAGATTGTTCCCCAGGTTCTAAAAGTATAAAACCAACAATAGCATTTAAGAACATTTTGAAAGGAAAAAAACATCAATCCTGATCCCAGTATGTCAACACAATCATGCTCCTTTCTCTGCAGCCCCTGTCCTTTCTCTCAGTCCTTGTCCACTTGCACACAGATCCTATCTGACAGCTTATTGTTTCATTTAGTATCGCACGTTTCCAATCTTGCTGCCCTATTACCACAATTCTTTTTCTCAGCTGTAAAATATGCCATTGAAAAAAATATTACCGTACAGTTTTTAGCTAAGGTGAAGATTAATACTGGTTATTGCTTTAAAATGTAACATTTGATGTATCAGAATTACCATATAGGTAGAACAGAGGAGCAGAAAGAGGAGCAAATCAGGGAAGTTGACTGCAAACATTAGTTTTTTGTTGTTGTTTGTTTTTCGAGATGGAGTCTCACTCTGTCGCCCAGGTTGGAGTGCAGTGGCGTGATCTCGGCTCACTGCAACCTCTGCCTCAGGCAAAACAATTCTCATGCCTCAGCCTCCCAAGTAGCTGGGATTGCAGGTATGTGCCACCACACCTGGCTAATTTTTGTATTTTTAGTAGAGATGGGTTTTTACCATGTTGGTCAGGCTGGTCCCAAACCCCTGACCTCAGGTGATCCACCCGCCTCGGATTCCCAAAGTGCTGGGATTACAGGCATGAGCCACCATGCCTGGCTTTAGGTTATGTTTCTAAAGATCCCTTTTGACCAACTAATTTTCTCTAATCCACCCTCCAATCCATCCTCTATACTGCCACCAGAATGAGTCCTGTGACCTGTAACTAAACATACTATTCCCATGTTCAAAGCACAGGGTTGTATTTGCCTGGGCTGCCCTCTCCTCCACTCCTACACTTGTATTATAATTCCTACCCAGCCTTTGCCACCCTTCCACCAGCCACCCAGGCAGTCAGAGCCCCTGCCCTGGACACTGCGCTTTAGATGGCCCTGCTCTGGCCCTCTTCCAGTGCTCACCCAACCCCCATGTCCTACCTTCTAGAACATATTCTGGGTATCTGGGGCCCCTGAATTTCTGCTCAAATGGCTGTGAGCCTATTTCTAGGGCCTAGATAGGGCTATTCCTGAGGCCCATGTGGGCTAGGAGTTCACATCATATTCACAAGGCCCTTCACAGAAAAGGACAGAGCTAGCGGGTGGGAAAAGAATGTGGGTGGGGATGGCATCTCCTAAAGGCCTAGTTTAAATGCCATCCGTCCCGTGAGTAATCTCTGATCCCCCAGCTAGAATCTTCTACCGCTCTATCCCTAACTCTAATTTCACACTCTCTCGCATGCAGGACTGTCTATCTTATATTAGTCACATTGTCATGTCTTCTCCCTTCCAATACAGTTAGTGCCTTGAAAACAGATACAGAGCTTTCCTCACCTTCAGGCCCACCTCCCCATCCTACCCCACTCCCCGCCTACCACCATAACTGGCAATTTATCCAACACATTTTAATTTATAATAAAACTGTATTGTTAGTTGGTTTTGGAGGTGGGTAAGGTGGGTGGTGGTGTGACAACCCCAAAGTCTCAGTGACTTCAGACAGTAAAGATTTATTTCTCACTCATATTATATGAGGACTACGGATGGTTGTGGGTTTGCTCCGTGGCGTCCAGGCTGCACAAACAACCCCAAATATAACTTTCTCATGGCTGAGCCTATCCAGCAATCCCAATCAGCATTCTGCTCTGTCCCCAGGCTGGAATGCAGTTGCATGATCTTGGCTCACTGCAACCCCTGCCTCCCAAGTTCAAGCGATTCTCCTGCCTCAGCCTCCCGAGTGGCTGGGACTACAGTGGTGCGCCACCATGCTTGGCTAATTTTTTATATTTTTAGTAGAGATGGGGTTTCACCATGTTGGCCAGGCTGGTCTCGAACTCCTGGTCTCAAGTGATCTGCCTGCCTCAGCCTCCCAAAGTGCTGGGATTACCACCATGCCAGGTCCAGCAACCCCTTGTAAAGCTTCATCATGAGCAAAATTAGGGCTGTTCACATTCTACTGGCTGATGCAAGTCGTATGGTCAAGCCTGGCAATAGGGCAGGGAGGTATAGTCCCTCCACTTACAGGGAGGCGCTGTCAATCACATGGCAATGAATGGGGCTATACAATCCTCTCCCAGGGAAGGGAGCCAATAGTTGTTAACAATAATACAATAAAATATACAATATACCAACTGTGTGCTAGGCATACTGCTAAATGCTTTACCTACTTTTTTCTCATTTAATCCTCACAATTCTGTCTTTGTCCCCATTTTACAGGTAAAGAAACTAAGGCAAGCATACATTCTATAATTTGCCTAGGATCACATAAGTGAATAGACAAGGAATTTCCACTTGCGTAATGTAACTCCGGAGTGCTTTGCTCTTATCCACTAAGGTGTAATGCATTTGTGAATTTATTGTGCCAGATCCTATACCAGATCTCTCAGAGAGAGTGGTACCTAGGAATTCATTACTTATTCATTCATTAATCAACATTTGATGAACACCTATTCACTGGCAGTAGATGGGGTGGGGAAGAGGCAGAGAAGATAAATAAGTAAATATTACTAAGTGGGGAGGAGTGTTAAGAATAAAGCAAACAGAAGGATGAAGACTCTGTGTGTGTGTAAAGAAATCATTTTACTTTTTTTTTTTTTTTTTAAAGAGGCAGGGTCTCACTATGTTGACCGCTGGAGTGTTGTGGCTATTTACAGGTGCGATCATAGTGCACTACAGCCTCAGACTCCTGACCTCAAGCTATCCTCTTGCCTCAGCCTCTGGAGTAGGTGGGGTTACAGGCTTACTAGCACGCCAGACAGACGTTGCAATTTTAGATATTGTGGTTAGAGACTTCACTGAGAAGGTGATATTTGAGTGAAGACCTAAAGAATGTTAGCTCCTTGAGGGCAAAGACTTGTATCTGTTTTGTTTGAAGTTGTGTCCACAGCAACTAGAACAGGGCTTAGCTCATGGTAGGCTCTTAATAATAATGTGTTGAATGAATGAAAGGGGGTTAGGGAGGGAATCGTGTGGATATCTGGGGGAGGTGTTTAAGGCAGAGGAAACAGTCAGTGAAAAGGCCTGGAGAAAGGAGAGTGTCTGGTGTATTCCTGAAACAACAAACAGACCAGAGTGGCTAGAACTGAGTGAGCCCCAGGGAGAAGAGACAGGTCAGAGGGATAAAAGGTATGTCTGGGCCCCTTACAAGGGCTTCAGCTTAAACCAGTGAAATGGAGAGCCACCAAGGGGTTTTGAGCAGAGAAGTGACCAGAATGTGACTTGTGTTTTCATAGCATCATTCTGGATGATTTTGGAGAACAGACAGAAGGAGGGAAGTGCAGAAGCAGGAAGACCCATTAGGAGGCCCCTCCCTCACTGAAATAACCTCCCTCACTGGGCACTGTGGAAACAGATGGATGAATTCGGAACCCTGCCCAGTACAGTGACTTAAATTCTGCTGTGCATCTTAATCTCCTGAAATACTTAGGTTTTAAAAATACAGATTTCGGACCACACCCTTACCCCCCAAAAAATCCTGGTTTCGTGGGTCTGGGTTGTGGGTGTTGGGATTCTCCTTCCCCACCTGTGATTCTGAAGCAAGTGGTTCCTGAACTCCAGCTGGAGGTTCACTGAGGCTTAATAAACAACTGATGAATTAACAACGGATACCGACTTTCCCAGGTTTGAATGTTTTGGAGAAGGAGGTGGGTAAGCGGCTCCCCCAGCCCAGGTGTGTGGTAGGACCCCCTTACCGCCCCCAAATCTCACACAAGGCGGGGCTCTCTTTCCTCCCTTGCTCCCTTTCTGTAACACAAGAGAGGGCTGGTCCGGGAAGCCAGGGCCCGGGGAGTGGGGAGGAACCGGTGGGAGTCCCCTTCGGGAAGGGGCCCCCCAGGGCCCGCGAGACAAAGGGCGGTGTCCTATAAAGGCGGCGGCGGCGCGGTGTCCAGGCGAGGGCGCACACGGCCGGCGAGGGCGAGGGCGACGGCGACGGCGCGGGCTCTTGGCGAGGAGGTGCGTGGACTCCGGGGGGACGTGGGCGCCACCAGGGCCGGGCTCGTGGGCCTGCGGGTCTCTCGCTGAGCCACACTCACATTCACCCGGGAAAGCAGGGAAGCGGCGGAGACTTGGTAGCAGCCACCGAGCCAATTCGGTGGGAAGACCCGGGAACTTTCCGCGGGGCAGGGGCGGTGGCTCGGCTCCGGGGGTGCCAGGCCCACTCTCTAGCGTGTTGGTGGGGCCGCGTCGCTTTCAGGGCTGATGTCGGGAACCTCCTGTACCGCTCCCGGCAGCGCATCTCCCAGAGCCCTTCAAGGAGCTCGCGCGTCTCGGAGCCACTCCCGGACACCTGGCAGTTTCGAAACTTCAGCCACGAGATGCTTTCCCGGACTTCCGAAATACTTAGTAGGCAAGGCGATGGGTTGCAAGGGGGAGCAAACGTTGTAAAAAGAGAAAGAAAAAGGCTTAGAAGTGCAGCTGGCAAGGGAAGAAGGTTGGGCCGGTTGGGCGGGGTTCCACGTGCATCCAGGCTGCCAGGTGCAGGTGTTGCGTGCATCTTACAACAGGTGGTTCCCCCAGTGTGAGGCTACTGTGAACCGCGCCGAAGAGCAGTATTCTTACTGTGTGCTGATTTAATATATCAACATGCACAGTTGTGTAAGTGAGAAAAGTAACTTGCATAATATATATGGTGATTTTAAAAGTTGGGGGTGTGTGTGTAATACACTAAACTGGCTGCACCTGGGGGAGTGAGACTTGAGTAGCTAGACAGGTAGGGAGCCTTTTCTGCTTTAGGCACATGTGTATGCTTGATATTTTTATTCTTAAATAAAACTGCTCCCCAATCTAACTATATAAACCACCCTTCATGGTATTTTCACTTACTTTCAAGAGAAAGGTGAAGAAAGAGACAAATGCACAGGACTAAACGCCAGGAAGAGACATTTAAAGCGGAATGTAGAAAGAGCTGTATGTGAGTGAATGCCTGGGACAGCCCCCTCCCCACCCCCACCCCTTTTCGTGTCCAGGAACCCCTGGCATAAAAAGTAGCAGCTCCTGTTAGGGGCATTGGTCTTCTTGGGGGACTGTGTCCTTCTTATCTCTGCTAATGTGTTACCTTCAGTAGCAAAAATATAAACAGAGAATGTATGCATATCCATGTTCCTGGTGTTTCTACCTGACTTTCCTCCAACCCAGGCATTCTTAACCTGGGGTATACAACCCCCATCCACCCAGGGATATGTAGATAGAATTCAGGGGTTCTATGAATTTGGCTGGAGAAAAATTACATCTTTACTTCTACTAACCTTTCATTGAAATATAGCGTTTCCTTTATTTATGAAGATGGGTAATAAATTATAGTAGTATTAGCTGTGGCAGTGAATTTGTCACCAGTAGAAATCGTAAATACATGCACTTCATGTCACAGATGTTGCAGATCTTTTGAAAACATCACTTACATTCACTTTTTAGAGATTATTGTAATCTAGTTATTTAATGGGTTACAAATGAAGGACATGTATTGCTATATTGTATTTTAAGTGATTTTAACAACTACTAAATATAATTGTTTATTTTCTGTGTCTATATATTTTAGTTTATGGACTTAAAATAATTATTTTGTGATGGGAACCAAAGCCTTTTTACTTTATGTATTTAAAATCATTGTTCTGAAAAGGAACTGTTCCTAGGCTTCCCCAGACTGCTAAAAGGGTCCATGGTACAAAAAGGGTTATGAACCCTGACCCGGCAGGAGTCCTCAATGGTGATGTAAATGCATCAATATCCAGTTCTGGGGCACAGGCTGTACCGCTGATTCCCTGTGTGGCCTAAATGCTTCGCCTCTGTTTTGGCATCTATCAAATGTTCTCTGATTCTGTGACATTTAATTTTTTTTTTTTTTTAAACTCTTACATTACTCTGAAATCACGATTAGCAGCAATCAGTCCTTGCAACTGGAAAAACACTAAATGCAATTTTCCTTTGATTTAATAAGTACTTCAGTGATTTTCCAGTGACCTCTACTTTGAGCTTTTCCAGCCTGTTAAATCACTGATTTCTGTTTCCCCTGTGGAGAAGGAGAGGAACACACTTGAGGATAAATCAACAAGGAATGATTAAGCACCTCCTAGGATGGCAGACTACATTTTAGAAGCCAGTCTTCTCTGTTTTTTTCTGTCTGTTTCTAGTACAATAGGATAGAGCCCTCTTAGAAAAGAACACCGCAGTTAGTTTATCCTGCCTAATCTTTTTTCCTCCCAGCTTGAAAAAGACCCCCCATGGGACTACGGTTGACTTAGTGAATGAGCTAAACCCTCTTTTGATAAGAGAAGCGTGAATGTAACTTTGCTTCTACAATCCTGGCCAGTGTCTGTGTCAACAAAACTGGATAGTTTTCTACCTTAAAATCCCCTTGATTCAGGTTCAAACTTTTACATTTTAGGTATACTTGGATATAGTTCTGACAACATTCATGTTTTCATTGTAATACCAGAGGTCAGGTTATTCAGAAATGACTTACGTTAGATAAAAGGCAATGGGGCTGGGCATGGTGGCTCATGCCTGTAATCCCAGCACTTTGGGAGGCTGAGGCGGGTGATCACCTGAAGTCAGGAGTTTGAGACCAGCCTGGCCAACATAGTGAAAAACCGTCTCTACTGAAAATACAAAAATTAGCTGTATGTGGTGGCAGGTGCCTGTAATCTCAGCTACCTGGGAGGCTGAGGCAGGAAAATTGCTTGAACCTGGGAGGCAGAGGTTGCACTGAGCCGAGACTGCGTTATGGGAGGTAGAGGTTGCATTGAGCCAAGATTGTAAGATAGGCCACTGCACTCCAGCCTGGGCAACAGCAGCAAAGATCTGTCTCAAAAAAAAAAAAAGGCAGTGGGTGGGGCATTGTGGCATTTCAGAGTAGAAAGAGGTCCTGGAGATCACCTGGCCCACCCCTTTCAGTTTTGGAAGGAGACCTGGCCTGCCTGGGAGCCTGCTAGAGTTCCTGGTTAGCTGCTGCTGCTCGGTTCCTGTAGTCCCAGTGCTTCCCTCACACATCAAAACAATCAGCCAGCCTCTCAGCACTCACCAGCAAGCATTATACCTGGTTCAGTAAATATTGGTCCCAAAGCTTGGAGTGCATAGTATTGTAATTGGTCCATGGGTCCAACTAGGAATGTCTCCACGGAGAGAGGATGTGGGTCTAAGTAGACAGTGGAGGGAGCCGGAAGCCATCCAGTGACCTTGGGCTGCAGTTCTTCCAGTTCGCTGTGAATTCGCAGCACAGCACTGGACTCTCCAACTCAGACACAAGCAGGAGAGGCAACAGGAAAGGAGCTGGGATGGGGAAATGTCCTGGGGGCACAGAGATGATTGAAAAATGCAATTGGTGTGGTGGTTGGCCTGTAATCCCAGCACTTTGGGAGGTTGAGGCAGGAGGATTGCTTGAGGCCAGGAGTTCCAAGCCAGCTTGGGCAACATAGTGAGACCCTCTCTCTACCAAAAATAGTTTTTTTAAAAAAGCACAAAGAGAAAGAAAAATGCTTTTCTTTGCAACAATGATGCTTTCCATGTGTATAGGGAAGAAATTGCTGCATTTATTTAGCATCCGTGTGCCAGATACTTTATAATGCATTTCATGTAATCCTCACAAAAGTCCTGCAGATGGCTGTGTCTCCCTCCATTTTCCAGAGAAGAAAACCGAGGCTTCGAGAAGTTAACTAGGAAGATAACTAGGAAATTGAGAGTAGAGAGTCAAAGCTGGGTGTTTCTGCTCTAAAGCCCATAGCATTTAAAACATTTTTTTCTATTGTGAAACAAATAATACACGAATAATTTCTTATAAAAATATAAAACAGCTGGGAGCGGCGGCTCACACTTGTAATCCCAGCACTTTGGGAGGCCAGGGTGGGCAGGTCACGAGATCAGGAAATTGAGACCATCCTGGCCAACATGGTGAAACCCCGTCTCTATTAAAAGTACAAAAAAATTAGTTGGGCTTGGTGGCACGCACCTGTAGTCTCAGCTACTCAGGAGGCTGAGGCAGGAGAATCACTTGAACCTGGGAGGTGGAGGTTGCAATGAGCCGAGAGCGTGCCACTGTACTCCAGCCTGGGCAACAGAGTGAGATGCCGTCTCAAAAAAAAAATATATATATGTATATGTATATGTACATATTATTTTATATATATATGTATATACATATATATGTATATGTATATATTTATATATACATACACATGTATATACATATATATGTATATACATATATATATATACATATATATGTATATACATATATATATATATAAAAAATAATACCAAAGTATACAGAATAAAGCACCACAAGTCCCAATCTACTGTCCTCCCCCAGGGAACCACTGTTGACAGTTTGTCCTGAATCCTTCCAGGTTTTTGCTCTGCATACATACACACACAAACACACACACACACACACACACACACACACACACACACTGTAAAGTGAATCAATTATATTGATTCATATATTCCTGTAAAGTGAATATATATTCCTGTAAAGTGAATATATATGTTCCATGAAGTGAATATATATATTCCATAAAGTAAATATATATTCCTGTAAAGTGAATATGTATATTCCATATATTCCTGTAAAGTGAATCAAAAGAGCACATAAACAAAGCTCAGACCTTCTCTACTGCATGATAACTTCTTCATTAGGAAGAAAATGATAAATTACGATGTTTACTTTTCTCTGTTTTATTTGTAGAGATAATAATTATTAATTTTTTGTTGTAGTTGAGACAGAGTCTCACTCTGTCACCCACGCTGGAGTGCAGTGGAGTGATCTTGACTTACTGCAACCTCCACCTCCTGGATTCAAGCAATTCTCCTGTCTCAGCGTCCTGATTGGCTCTGACTACAGACATGCACCACCATGCTCGGCTAATTTTTGTATTTTTAATACAGACGGGATTTCACCATGTTGGCCAGCCTGGTCTTGAACTCCTGACCTCAGATGCTCTGCCCGCCTTGGCCTCGCAAAGTGCTGGGATTCCAGGTGTGAGCCACAGAGCCCGGCCAATCATTAACTATTTATTGAGCCTTCACTATGCGCCAGTCACTGAGCTAAGGTGCTTTATGTGCATCATTTTATGTGTCCTCACAATGATGCAGTACCCCTGAACTGATCTTTACTTATGAGGCATTTGAAACACAGAGAGGTTAAGTAGATTGCTAAAGGTCACACAGCTAGGGGGAGTAGAACCAACAGCCAAACCAGGGTTCTGGCCTTGGAGCTCTTGACCACCATGCACACGGCTCCACTGATGGCTGAATTCTCTGAAGACTCCTGGAGAGTCAGGGTTTGGTGGAAAGGGAAGATCTGACCTGCTCTTTAAAGAAATAGATAAGTAGAGAGTGGGGAGGAAATGCAAGGAACAGAAAATGACAATGTGCAAAAGGGCAGAGTTGAGAATATTCATGACTCTTTGGAGGAACTAGAAAGGGCTCAGTGCCCAGGGGAGCTGAGCATGGAGTAGGCAGCAGACCAATAGCAGTAAGCCAAAATACCAACCTGCGTGAGGCTGGCCTTTGGCTTGTTTGCCAGTGCATCCCAAGTGTTCCTATAGCACATGTTAATCCAAGCCACCTGAGAAAAAGGCCCATGCCTCTAAGACTGAAAACTGGCTGCATAATGCTTGGCAGTGTATGGTGATAAACCACTGTTCTAGACTTGGAAAGGTCATCCAGTGCAGCCCCAAAGAGGCCCAAGTATCTTCTATGGAATCCACGCCAAATGACCACTCCCACCTGCCCCTTGTCTTTTCATTTTTGTGAGACTAAATACCCCCACAACGGGGTTTCAAGACCCTTCATCACTCTGTTCCTCCTCCCCTAAGTATAGTCCAGTCTGGATATTTCTGTTCTTACAGAGAGGGGTTGAATCCTCTGGGTGGGATTTGCCAGCTAACAAGAGAGCTGTATTGTCTTCTCCATTCCAAATTTTAATTTATTAATGAAACCTACAATCATTTTCTTTTTTTACTTCATTCTGAGAATACACTGTTGATTCATACTCAACTTTCTGTTGGTGGCTGGGTGCAGTGACTCACGCCTACAATCCCAGCACTTTGGGAGGCCAAGGTGGGCAGATGACCTGAGATCAGGACTTCAAGATCAGCCTGCCTTACATGGTGAAACTCCATCTGTACTAAAAACACAAAAATTAGCCAAAGATAGGGGCAGGCACCTATAGTCACAGCTACTCTGGAGGCTGAGGAGGAGAATTGCTCGAATCCAGGAGCTGGAGGTTGCAGTGAGCTGAGATTGTGCCATGGCACTCCAGCCTGGGTGACAGAGTGAGACTCCATCTCAAAAAAGAAAAAAAATACCTTTCTATTGGCCAAACATATATTGTATTCACACATAATCAATATTGTACCTGATTCCGAACAATTAGGAAGGCTTGGTTATAAAGGAAGAAATAGGAGTATTGGGACAAAGCAGTCTTTCAATTGGAGGCTTCAAAATAGCCAGGGAGAAAGGCTGAAGGGTGTTGTTCTTACCTTCCCCTCTCTACTACATTTTCTTCTCTTGTCAAAAAACCTGAAATTGAGGAAATGAATCTCCTAAGCTCTGGGTCGAGAAAATCTAACATCTCAGGTTCTTGGCAGGACACATGATGCCAATCAGGCCTCTTATAAGATATTGGCCCTGAGGGCCCTTTTTCTTTCCATCTCAGGAACTCAAACATGACCAGGAAGATCTTCACAAATACCAGGGAGCGGTGGAGGCAGCAGAATGTCAACAGCGCCTTTGCCAAGCTGAGGAAGCTCATCCCCACTCACCCTCCAGACAAAAAGCTGAGCAAAAATGAAACGCTTCGCCTGGCAATGAGGTATATCAACTTCTTGGTCAAGGTCTTGAGCGAGCAAAGCCTGCAACAAACAGGAGTGGCTGCTCAGGGAAACTTTCTGGGGCTCTTCCCTCAAGGACCCCCCCTGCCGGGCCTGGGGGACGGGACTCTGCTTGAGAACTACCAGGTTCCTTCACCTGGCCCAAGCCACCACATTCCTTAGTGTGGCTCTGGCTGTCATCTCCCCGGGCAGCACTTGCTCAGAAATCACTGGCTGTGGACAGACTCTTGCACGGTCCAGAGTTGACTTGATGATAACTTGTGAAGCATGAATTTAAGCTTCCTGGAGGTGGCACAGGGACAGCTACAGGGAGCTGAAAGGAGCTATGAGGAATGTCCGCTGGTGGGCTGCCACCTGCCAGGGATGTCAGGTAGAGCAGCCTACCTCTGCCTATTTTAAATCCAGGTTCTGCATAAGACTTTTGGATAAAAAATTCTAAGTAAGAAAAAAAAAAGGGGTTGAAAATCACTGTTTACTCTATGTCTTCAGTTATAAGAAAGAAGTTTTCTTATAAGGGATCTCAGATAATTAAGTAGAATATGCCTCCTTCAGAACATATTTTAAAGTTTGTTTTGAAAAATGAGATGTGATCAAGGGTGAACAAAATCTTAAGATTGAGCTGGGCGCAGTGGATCATGCCTATAATCCCAGCACTTTGGGAGGCTGAGGTGGACAGATCACCTGAGGTCAAGAGTTCGAGACCAGCCTGGCCAACATAGTGAAACCCCCATCTCTACTAAAAATGTAAAAATGAGCCAGATGTGGTAGTGTGCACCTGTAATCCCAGCTACTTGGGAGGTTGAGGCACAAGAATCACTTGAACCTGGGAGGGGGAGGTTGCAGTGAGCCAAGATCATACCACTGAACTCCAGCCTGAGGAATGGAGTAAAACTCCATCTCAAAAAAAAAAAAGAAAAAGTTTTCTCATAATGGACTGCAGATGGACGAGTAGCATATACTTCCCTCAGAACAGATTTTAAAGTTGGTTTTGAAAAATGAGATGTATTTGATCAAGAGTGAACAAAGTCAATCTTAAAATTGATGAACAGAAAGATAACCCCTGCAGAAACCAACCTGGGAGACTTGTGGGAAAAATCTGTGGAGAAAAGACACCCGCCTCCCCCAGCTAAGGGGTGGGGATTACAGGAATGCGGCAGATATATGTGAAAAAGTTCTGTATCCTTTTAACTCTGTGGAAATGTGAGGTGCTACTTGTGCTGAGCCATTTGTACATAAGTGATTTCTAAAGCCAAATAGTGAATTATATCTGTGAGAGGAAAGGACTGGACAATTTATGTGTTAGAGTTCATAGTTTTCTTATGAAAAACAGCTGAAATAAGTTAGCTAAAGCCTTCGTTTCACATGTCATGCATTAAAACTTTTCACTTAGCCTGAACTCCTGTTGATTTAAGACCTGTAAAATTCAATTAAAATTATGAAAATCCAAACATTACCATTTAACGACTCATTTAGCAGAGAGCTTAGTTTAAACAAAACATTTAGAGTAAACAATAGAAATGTAATACCAGACTCTAATGAACTAAGAAATTTGTAATTTGTCTTCTTTGCTATGGAGCATTAGCTTGGTCTTAGGCTTGGAGGGCTGGTACCCAACAAGTTACTGAAATGGCACAGATCTGGCAGAATCCATCACCATATGCCACCCTGATGATACTTGGAGTCAAAGATAAATCCCATAGTTGAACCTGGAATACAAATAATGTCATTTGATTATCTCTGGGACATTTTATTTCCCCAAAGTTCTTGACAGTACGTTGGTTTTAAAACCTTCTGAACCATAGGTAGGAAATTGATGGATTTGAGATTAGGGATTTCCAGTGTATACACATGGAGGAATTTAAATTTCCTGCCACTCAGAAAGAAGGTATTTTACTTGTGAAAAGTTGAAATGAGCCTTCCTTGTCTGGTGATCGGAAGAAAGCTGGATGAAACTCTTACAATCTAATTCCCCTGAAATAGAAAGGTCATTATGTCATTAAACTCTATACAGCATTCGCACTTGTAACGCAATGCATTTATTTGAACCAGTAAGTTTTCCTTCTCGGCCCTTTATTTAAACTGCATTCGGTAAACTTCCCCATGGACCCCGCGTAGTCCAGGGAAACACATAAGCAAAGAGACCAAAATGGTTTCCCTGAATGTGCTTTTTTTTTTTTTCTCACTATCTTATGTGGACACAAACTTACCCCCAAATTACTGGGTGATAGTACATTTCAAAGTTTTGATGACAGTTGTCAATTACTCTCTCATCTGAAATTAAATCAAAATAATACTTTTTACAGTATTTTTACGTTAGCTTCGTTTTAACATGTTGCCAAGGAAAGCAAGAGCATCTCATTGCCGAAATAGAGGATTTTGCCGCTCTACCCAGGATGAGTCCACTTTTCTGCTGCTGGGGCCATGATCTGTGTCAAAGGGGGCCATGATCTTGGACAAAGAAGGCCTTTCCACTGAAATTAACAGAGTGCTCCTGAAAAGTCATGAGGAGATTGAGTTCTCATTAAACTATACAAGGGGGAAATTATTTAAAGAAAGGTTGCGAAAAATCCTATACTAAATGAATAAACATTTAAATCATTAATCTGTATAATTCACCTCCTAAATGATTTCTTTTGCCTGCTTGCATTTTTGTACAGCAAGTCATGTTTGGTTAAAGTGACTGTTAAGCCAGGTGTGCTGGCATGTGCCTGCAGTCCCAGCTACTCGGGAGGCTGAGGCAGGGGGACTGCTTGATGTTAGGAGTTTGAGGCCAGCCTGAGCAACATAATGATACCTATCTCAAAGAAAAGAACGAAGGAAGGAGAAAAAAAGAAGGTGACTGTCAAAAAGAAAATATAGTCAAATGTGGACCAAAACCTCCACAAGGTAACTGGAGACTGGAAGCTAACTCAGAAATCATTCTAGAGTCTTCTCTGATGTCCTGTACTTAAGGCTTGGTGATGGCAGCAGCAAGAATTTATGATTCAAAAACGTTGTAGTTCACTGGATGGTACATCCGTTTATAGATCATTTGAGCCCAACAGAATAGTTTCAACAGGTTATATAACCTATGCTACTCTGTAACTGAAACAAAAGTGTTTGGGGGCGGGCATGGTGGCTCACACCTGTAATCCCAGCACATTGGGAGGCCAAGGCAGGTGGATCACCTGAGGCCAGGAGTTTGAGACCAGCCTGGCCAACATGTTGAAACCCCATCTCCAAAATAAATTAGCTGGGCATGGTGGCGGGCACCTGTTATCCCATCTACTCAGAAGGCTGAGGAGGAAGAATCACTTGAATCCAGGAAGTGGCAGTTGCAGCCCAGCAGTGAGCAAGACTCCATCTCAAGAAAAAAAAAAAAAAAAAAAAGAAAGAAATGTTTGGTCTGCTATGGACACCACTAGAAACTTCTAGAAACCAGGTATAAACAGGTCCATTGATTCGTATAGATTATTTGATGGGCTGTGGGATAATGCCAACCCCTTATTTTGCAGAGGAGAAAATGGTTCTAGAGGGTTTTGAAGTGACTTTCCAGAGGCCATATGCGCAGTTAGTGGAAACCCAGGACCCAGATCCAGGTCTGCAGACATTGTTTAGACTTTCTACAGCCCTGTTCAGGTACCAAGTATTTTAGGATTGAAAATGAAAAAGCACCTTATCATTATGCTTGTCTCTTTTCTATAGCATTCAGTAATCTTCTTCACATGTCTTCTTACTGAAATTCAATTATTGTGCTTTGTAAAACATGATTAGATATATCAACCAAAGATTTTATTTGTTGATGTTTTGTGAGTTTTTAACCATTGATTTTAATTTGTCATTTAACTGCTAATTTATTGCAAATAAATTATTTAAGAAAAGAAATTGTTATTTTAATTTAAAGAAAAATTTCATAAATTTACTAAGCACATTCACCCCTTCTCTCATCTTCACAGCCACTGTCCTGGCTTGGACACGTGCCTCCCACCCCCAACCAACTCCCCTGTGGTCTTCAGTATAGAAAAAAACCAGCATCACCTGAAATCAGTCTTCTTCCTCTTCATGTCACTTTTCTCACAGCTCCCTAATGGGCCTTCTCAAATCACAGCTGTACTACAGCAGTGATCACTTCTCTGCTACAAAACCTTCAGTATCTTGTCCACCCGATTGTCCACCCTAGCAAACCAGGCCCTCTGCAGCCCGGCCCCAGTGTGTCCTTCCCTTCACCCTCCACCATGCCTGTACGTATTGTACATGCCTGTACGTATTGTACATGCCAGTGAAACTACTTAAAGATCCCCAAACATGCCCACTCTTTGCTGCTTCTGACTTTACTCCTGTGATGCCAAATGCTTGGACGAATGCTCCCATTCTCACTTGTTCTACTCACCCCCCACCTATGCCAAATTCCACATGGCTGATCCTTTTTCCTCTGGTTGGAGTTCAGTGGCACTATCACTGCAGCCTCAAACTCCTGGGCTCAAGGGATCCTCCTGCCTCAGCCTTCTGAGTAGCTGGGACTACAAGTGCATGTCACCACACTTGGCTATTTTTTTTTTTATTTTTTATTTTTTTTGTAGAGACAGGGTCTTGCCATCTTGCCCAGGCTGATCTCCACCTCCTGGGCTCAAGTGATCTTCCTGCTTCAGCCTCCCAAAGTGCTGGGACTACAGGCATGAGCCACTGCGCCAGCCCATGACTGATCTTAAACACCATCTCCTAGATTTCTAGTACTTAATCTAATCTCTCCTTCCTTAGAATCCCCTTATGTGCTTTATGATCCCTATTTCTTCTGCCTTATGTTATAGACATCTGTGTGTATTCTGTTTCCCCTAAAAAGCTAAAATCTGCTTGAGTTCAGGAAGAGTTTCTAATATTTAATCCCTGCAGCAGCACTGCAACTGACCCCTCACTTTTAAAATGTGAAAATTTATATGACGACGGACTCTGTTAAGAGTACTCTTTTAGCTTTCTCTAAAAGATGACATTGAAATGAAACTTGAACAGGCTGAATTTTTCTGAGAAACCCAAAGTCTAATGCTCTTCTTAAAAGTTTTTCTCATAATTCCTATTCAAGGATACCCCTGGCAGCACCTGCCTTAGGAAGTTTCATCACCTAAGAATGGCTTGAGATGGCCAAAATAAGTGAACATTATGCACGACTGGCTTTGTCCCTAAAAAGGCAAAAGATGAAAGGGCTGGGAGAATGCACAGCTTAACTGCTGACCCACAGGGCAAAGGTTAATCAAAAGTCACATCCTTAAATAAAAAGGTCAGAGATAAGGAGGGAATCTAAAAGTCCAGTGACAATGCAAAGTGAAGGATTTAGAGGGCAGGTGTTAGGAAGGGAATGCCAAGGAATGAATGCAGTTGAGGGATTACAGAAAGCAGGGCAAGGTCTCCTGAACCACACTTGCACTTCTGCGTCTGTTAGAGTTGTTTACTGTAAAAAGAGAAATGCTCCATTTTATCTTCTCTTTATTGCTAATGGCTTATCACAAAGAGATTTTGAAGAGCACTAGATTCTTAGATAAACCTTAGGTTTGTAATCTACCAGCTAGTATTTATTCTAAGAATTTAATTTCCAGATAGTCCAATGAAGCAAGCTATTCAATTGTCTTTATTAGTAAACTTTAAAAACAGAATGTAGTCAATATGTTCATATGTTTGAACCTAAGTCATTATCCTTCTAGGAACCTATCAAAAAGAAATAATTGGAATTATGATCAAAGAATTAGGCACATAAGTATCTATTTCACAATTATTTACAACATTCATAAAATTACAGTATTAAGAGGTAAAGTCAAGGTTGGCTGAATGCTTCCTTTTTATTTTATTTCTACTTATTATTATTATTTGTTCTTGGAAACAGGGTCTCACTATGTTGCCCAGGCTGGTCTTGAACTCCTGGCCTCAAGTGATTCTCCTGCCTTTGCCTCCCAAAGTGTTGGGATTATAGACATGAACCACCACACCTGGCTGGGTGAGCGCTTTCTACATGCCAGCACTATGCCAAGAGCTTCCTGTGTATCAGCTCATTTAATCTTTGTAACAATATTATATTGTTAATATGAGCTATGTTATACTAATTACATGAATATATTATATTAATATCACTGTTCCCATTTTGCAGATAAAGAAACTGAAGTGTAGAAGGTTATCTAACTTGCTCAAATTTCCACTGCAGAGCCAGAATTTGACCCTCAGCGGTTTTTACTCAAAATCACTGCATTCTGTAAAGCCAGGGTTGCTTTTCACAGACAGCTTTTTTTAAACATCAGCATTCTTAATTCTTTTTTATCCTAACCACCTAATGGAACCTCATGGACTAGGTATATTACCCAATAACAATATTGGGTACACAAACACAACCCCTGAAAAAAAAAAGCTTCCTGTTTGGAAGCACCAGGCTGGAGTTAACACCACGATGAGACACCATGATGAGACACCATGAGAAGACTGTTATACTGCGGCAGGCTTGAATGTGATACCTGCAGGTACAACTCGTTAGTTCAGTGGTCTGGACGTGGTGACGTGCCAACATGACATGGTTTTGTTGTTTTCCAGTCACTGCCTTTTGTGATGCCTAATCTTCCTTTCCCATCCAGTCAGGACATGTTGGGCTAGTTTGGGCCAACGTGAAAGTCCATCTCATCTCCTTCCTACCTCCAACTCCACTCTGGCTCAAGCTTGACCTATGTCTCCAGTGTGTGTGTGCAGGGGAGGTACACTCCCAGGGTGGGAGGTCCACTCCTCTACATCTTCTGCTGTCCCCCTTTCGCTTTTAGCTCCTCTGGAGTTGGGGAGGAAGGAGGGTTTAAGGAAACAAAGTGTTTTTGATCACTAGGCATGGAATTGCATTCTTGCTCTCTTCATATATTTTTAGACTTTTTGCATCAGTTCTTTTTAACTAGTGATATAAAAGTACCTGGTTTAAAAAAACCGGAAAACAGCATAGAACGGCCTCTTAAATTCAGCAAGACTCTGTCTTACACATAGTCTCATAGCTACTGAGATCCTCTTCCCACTTCGGAGGAAGTGGAATGTTGTGCTGAGATTCCTTGCATCTGCGCCAGTAGCCAGATCACTTAATGATGTGTTTTGAATCTTTCACTAAATAAATCAAGATTTCAGTTTACCTTATGGCGTGTGTGTGTATACACGTGTTTGTGTGTGTGCACCTGTTCTCTTTCTGCGGACTATAGTACACCTGAGATGGTACAATTGTGCCCCTCACACCACATACAGGCGCTGCACAGAGTATGGATTTTGAAAGAGATGTTGATAATAAGACGATAGTGACTGAAAAATGCCTGGGAAGGACTAGATAGTCTGTTACATGAGATTGTTCTGTAAGAGAAAGTAGGAGATGTCATATCAGTGAAATCTACTAGCATTCCCCTTTCTCCTTTCACTTTGGACTAGTGAATGACTAAAGAAGGTAAGAGATGAGGTTCAGGTGGCCTCAGACCCAGGGTCTTGGGTTCTTTTTAACATTCTAGCCAAGGAGGTGGAGAGCACAGAAAATCTACATAATGAGCTAAATCCCACAGGGAGGAGGAGCCTGGAGCAAGGGCTGTAACCCAGGTGTTCTGGGGATGTTCCCAATCTCATCACCTGGTCTGGTAATATTACAGATGGAATATTACCTTAGAGACATCCCCTTTTCAGCTCCCACTAGACTGAGGATCAGTGGCCTTCCCTGCAAATACTGGATCCATGCTCAGTTTTTAAGCAGTATGTGAGAAGAGAGTCAAAAATGCTCTAATTCTTCCCGGATGAGCAGATTTTAAAAAGAGGAGGAGAGAGGGCAACCGAGGACAAAACAGTCAAGTATACAAACGAGCAGACATAGTGTTTACCAAACTGCAACAGGAAGCCTCTAAAAATCACTTTTTAACCTTGGAGCACTAATCTAGGCAAATATATTGTGAAATACTCAGGCGTAAAAATTTGTTTTTGGAATTAAGTCACATTTATACTTGAAATGGGGTCTTTTTTTATTATTATACTTCAAGTTCTGGTATACACGTGCAGAAAGTGCAGGTTTCTCACATAGGTATACACATGCCATGGTGGTTTGCTGCACCCATCAAACCATCATCTGCATTAGGTATGAAACGGGGTCTTTTTAAGCAAAACTTTAAAGACATCAAATTTTCAAGGTATAAACATAATTTTTCCCGTAAGTACTCCTGTTTAAAAAAATAAGTGTGATGTGGTCAGGTTTAAGTAGATGAGCCAAATGTGTAAAAATTTAAAAAAGCTCTACATCTTATCATGTGTGGGTTATAATTGTATTAAATTAAAATGGCCTCAATTCAACTGCCATCTTTTATAAGTTGATAGTGTCTTAAAATCTATAATTTTAATATTTTAGAATAATATTGTTTAAGGTACAATTGAGATGATAAAAATGATAATATGCCCAACAAATGGTTATTGAAAAATTATTTTCTAAAGCTATTTTTAAGGGGAAAAAAGGTAAGAGTGGGATTAATAGCAGGAGTATTTTTTCTTTTGGAAAATGTTTGGGAGTAGATAATTTACTTATATGGTATAAGAATCAAAATTATACTAAAAGACAAATATTGAAAAGTCTTGTTTCCACTCTGTATCTACCACCTCTATCTCCCATCCCTTTTCAGAGTTTAATTATCTTTCAGTAGTTCTTTATGCAAATACAAATGGTTCCCAATTTTCGATGGTTTGAATTAGGATTTTTCAACTTTAAGATGGTGAGAGAGTGAAATGCATCCAGTAGAAACAGTACTTTGAAGACTCATATAACCATTCTGTTTTTCACTTTCAGTACAGTATTCAGTAAATTACATAGTAAAGTAAATTACATGTACTTTCATTACAGTATTCAATAAATAGTCAACACTTTATTATAAAGTAGGCTTTGTGTTAGATGATTTTTGCCCAACACCATTGTAAGTATCCTGAGTATGTTTTAGGCCGGCTAGGCTAAGTTATGATGTTTGGTAGGTTAAGCTCATTAAATGCATTTTCAACTTGGAATATTTTCAGTTTATAGTGGGTTTATTATGATGTAATCCTAAATTGAAGAGCATCTGTACAACTGTATATTCTCATGTCCTCCTCTTTTTTACACCATCTTGCTTTTTCTTTTTTTTTTTTTTTTTTGAGACAGAGTCTTGCTCTGTTGACCAGTCTACAGTGCAGTGGTACAATCTTGGCTCCCTGTGACCTCCGCCTCCCAGGTTCAAGTGATTCTCCTTGAATCCCAGCCTCCAAAGTAGCTGGGATTACAGATGTGCACCGCCATACCCAGCTAATTTTTGCATTTTTAGTAGAGACGGGGTTTCGCCATGTTGACCAGGCTGGACTTGAACTCCTGGACTCAGGTGATCCGCCCACCTAGAACTCCCAAAGTGTTGAGCCGCCATGCCTGGCCTGCTGTTTTCTGATAACGTTATAACCTAGAGATCTTCCCAAATCGTAAAGAACTTTCTCATTCCTTTTAATATTTGCATGTATTAAAACATGTTCATTTGTGTTGTTTCCAGTCTTTTGCTGACACTAATGATGCTGCAGTGAATAACCTTTAACATACGATTTCCCAAGTGTGCTGGGACACCTGTAGAATGAATTCAATCTTAACAGCAACGTATGGGTGTTCTTGTTTCTGCACAAATTCGCCTTCAGGTTATGTTGACAACTGCTGGGATACTTGCCAATCTGATAGGTGAAAATGTTATCTCAATGTGGTTTTAGTTTGTCTTTCTCTTATTATGAGTGAGGCTGACATCGTACGTGATAAAAGGAAAACTTCAGCAAAATTAAATTTAAAGGAGCTTAATTTAACAATGAACAATTTGCAAATCAGGCAGCCTTCCCAGCCAGAGTAGGCTCTGAGGTTCCAGCACAGCCATGTGGTGAAAGATTTATGGACAGAAAAAGGAAAGTGACATACAGAAAAGGGAAGTGAGGTACAGAAACAGCTGGATTGGTTACAGGTGGGCATTTGCTTTATCTGAAAATGGTTTGAACAGTTGGCTACATTTGATTGGCCAAGACTCGGTGATTGGCACAAGTGTAGGCTATGGTGGGTTTACTTGTTATGGTTGACAATGTACAGAGAAACTTTTAGGCTGAACTTAAAATGTGTAAGGAGGCAGCATGATGCTAAACTTGATTTAACATGTTTGTGAGTTGTTTGTATTTCTGTTTCTGTGGACTCTCTTAAATGTCCTTTGCCCTTTTTTTCTACTGATTTCTAAAAACTCTTTATATATGAAGGAGATCAACTCTTTTTCTGCAATTTGGGCTACAAATATTTCCCCCCAATATTTCATTTGTTTCTTATGACCTTGTTTATGGTATGTGCCATATATTCAAATTTTATTTTAATGTAGTACAGTTAATCTATTTGATGGTTCTGGATTTTGAGTTGTACTTAAAAAGGCTTCCTTTTCTCTGAGTTTTTGTCTTTTTGGGTTCAGTTTAAAATCTTGCTGTGAGGTCCTATCTTTGAGACTTCGGATGCAAGAAATGGGGGGCCAGGGGATCCTGAATATTCTCCCTCTTTTAATAAAGACTTCTTAAGAACATGAAATTATATACTTAAAGTAAATTCCAATGGAAAAAAATTGCTCTCTCACCACATTCTAAATTTGGCTCTAGAAAAGGAGTTTCAAAAACGTGCTCCCTGGAACTCTGACACAAGGAAGAGAAAGGACCCTGGATCCACTGGGTCTTGATAGTGTAGTACCCCATACACTGACTCTTAGCTGGCTAAGAGGACACATACCCCTGGATTGGAACAAAAAGAAAATCCAAAAGAGCAAGGAAACAACAAAAAAATAAAGTTTCGCCGGGTGCGGTGGCTCACGCCTGTAATCCCAGAACTTTGGGAGGCCGAGGCGGGTGGATCACGAGGTCAAGAGATCGAGACCATCCTGGTCAACATGGTGAAACCCCGTCTCTACTAAAAATACAAAAAATTAGCTGGGCATGGTGACGCGTGCCTGTAATCCCAGCTACTCAGGAGGCTGAGGCAGGAGAATTGCCTGAACCCAGGAGGCGGAGGTTGCGGTGAGCCGAGATTGCGCCATTGCACTCCAGCCTGGGTAACAAGAGTGAAACTCCGTCTCAAAAAAAAATAATAAAAAATAAAAAATAAAAAAAAAAATAAAGTTTCAGTTGACAACTGCTTGGCAAGTGGGACCCCCTAGTGAGATGGCTGGGTAAAGGAGAGGCCCAAGACTCCTGTTGCCCACTGCTAGTCCCCAGTGTAACTGGAACCCAGCATAGGTATGGCCATGGAAGAAGGAGGGGCTGTCTGATGGCAGCTACGGCTGTAGATATGGGGAAGGGGATAAATACCTCGACCTGTTTTTCTCCTCCCACCTGCTGTTCTGCCACTGCCTTCCATTGGCCAAAACCAGCCAGAACCCAACCAGAAGGCAGAGAGGCCAGCGTGATGGAAGCTTGAGATGTGTATAGGTCAGTCTCTTGGGGCACAGAGCAGGCAGAGCGTCTTCACTACTCTTTCCCCTCACAAAGAACCAGATAATAATTTTTTTCTTTTTTCCTGAAGGTCATTCTACCTGATGGGTAATAAATTTTAATGAAAGACCTTCTGATAGCTATTTAGATGAAAATGATATATAATACTAATATATTTTCTTGTGTTGTTTGGATAAATTTTACTTGGCCACGGTATAATTTTATTTTCATATGCAGTCAAATTATGTTCCTCATAACCGTGATAATAAAATATTTCTGAAAAAGTCAAATGTTTCCACAATGAACCTTTACTAAAATCTATATGGGGAAGTACAAAATAATGTATATATGCAGAGCGCCTTGTCTGACTAAGGATACCTTGCCCACTTGCTTTTATGCCATTGCCATTTCACTACTCTGTCTCTGTAAGAGGATGCATGAACCACCATGTGTCCACCTGCAGCCTGAGAGAGAGATATGGGCTGTCAGAGCCAATGAGCTTCCCAGGCCTTCCCCTGAGCTGCTTCTTATCCTTCCCTCTGGACATGAGGTCTTCAGATCCCCATCTCACACTTAAGGTGTTTTGAATGCTCACTCTGACTTCTAGCAGATAGAAATAATTTTCCTACCTGCCTTCCTGGACTAAATTTCTTCCCTGGGCTCCAGAGCTTCTGAAAACAACCTTGCAGTATCTCTTTCATCCCTCTCTAAGAGGCTCTGTGGCCCTAAACTCCAGGAAGAAAGATGTCTCATCACAGAAGTTGAGAAGAATGGATGAACTGGTAAAACAGCAGGGGAAACAGAGCAAAGACAGCCCTTGGGACTAGAAAACCCCTTGTACTGTGCTTGGGTACCAGGATACACCTATTTGTACGCACAACATATATGTATCTGAGTATGGCAAGTTTTACTTGGGGAAGGAGTCAAAATATAAATATTTCAAGGAAATGTTTTATATTCATCGCATGCCTATTATAGATAGTTTATAAAAGTTACCTTTAATCCTTCTCACAACCATTTAATGGAGGCATTTGCTCCAGCTTACAGTTTGGAAAATTGTGGCTTAAAAGAGTTTAAGAGACAAACTTCAGCTCACACAGCCAACAGCAAGGTAGGCTCTGAGCCCATGTCTGCCTTCAGCAAAGGCCAAATTTCTTTTACTATATTCTTTTCTCTCTAAGGAAGAAATTTCTTGTGAAAGATATGCTCACTGCAGGCAGGCAATGATTGAAATAAAGAAAAAAAAATGTGCAGGGCATGGTGGCTCCCACCTATAATTCCAGCACTTTGGGAGGCCGAGGAGGGTGGATCATGAGATCAGGAGTTCAAGACCAGCCTGGCCGAGATGGTGAAACCATGTCTCTACTAAAAATACAAAAATTAGCCAGATATGGGGGCTTGTAATCCCAGCTACTCAGGAGGCTGAGGCATGAGAATCGTTTGACCCTGGGAGGAGGAGTCTGTAGTGAGCCGAGATCATGCCACTGCACTCAAGCCTGGACAATAGAGTGAGACTCCGTCTCAAAATAAAATAAAACGAAGTAAAAATGAAAGAAAGAGAAAAAAATGCATAGACCAATTTGGTTGGTGATCCAAGTTTTCTATCCTGAAGAATTCTTTGGTAAAGAAAAAATTATCCAAAAGAAGTGATGGGGATGTCTGTTGCTCGCAGCATTTAAATTACATTGAATGACTTAGGAAGATCTCTCTCAACAGAAACAATCCTTCTCTAGCTGGAGGTGATTCCTTTTCTTCTGCTCCTGACCTTAGAGGTAAATCATGTCATAGATCAGGCCTAACCTATGACTTCCTTTCAGTCCCCAGAGTTAAACATATTTTATGTTCCCTGAGAATCATGGAAACATGCTCAGTCCCCCGAAAGTACAAGGATTTCTTTGTCTTAGGTCTTCTTAATATTTTGGGAATGGGCTGGGGGTGTTGGGGGAAAAAGTCTTTTTTCAACTAAGAATGGTAAAAGAAATTACTTGCAACATTTACTTCACAAATACAGTCCCTTTCTTATCATGAAAACTTCAACCAAACCCATAAACTGTCCATAGCAGAGAAAGGGGTACCCTGTCAAAAATGTTCCTGTGTCACCTATTCTAACAAGTGGATTGTTGGGTTTTTCTTTTGTGCTTTTAAGCACACATTACCCAAAGGCCTAAAACAACTACCATCGCCTGGCTTTTTTTTTCCCCAGAAATAAAGGAAAGAGACAGAAGTCCAGTTCAGAAGGTACTGAAATCAAACATCCAATGGACATTATTCCCTGCAAGTAAACTCCTTATCAGTCTCTTGCAGAGATTCTAAAACGTTATCTCGAAAGACCAGATTATGGGGCTGACCCACTCTCAATGCTGAGTAGGAATCAAACAGACATTCTTTTCTGTCAGCAACCCCAGCTTTGCCAATCCAGATAAATCAATTAATGGGATGCAGAGCTGCTGTCTTGCCTTTCTCTTCCCCATGCTTACCTCCCTGAGCTCCCCCGGACTCCTCAGTCCCCTGTTTAATACCATCTAAGAGTCCTTATTTACAAGAGGGCTTGTGCAGGTGCAAGCTTTCAGGCCAGCAGCACAGGAGCAATTGCATCCCCCCTCCCTTTCCATCCTCCAGGCTCCCCTCTTTGTGAGACATTTTTTTCTTTTCTCTGTTTTTCAGACCAAAGACGCCCCTCAGAAGCCAATCTAATCGGATTATGCTAATTTGTACTTCATGAACCTAAACAGCATAACTAGATCTGCAGAGGGCTAAGGCCAGGAAGAGAGGGACAATGACTTTGTCAGTAAACCCACCCCCGAAAAAGTGCAAAAAGAATGTATGTCCTGTGTTTAGCCACACAAAGCTGCTCCTCTGGGAAGCTACAGAGCTCTTGACAATTTAGAGTACCCAGGAGCGGTCTATGCTCAGAACAGAAAAGGAAGCACAGTGAAGGCACAGTAAAGACCACAGTGACAAGGCTGTTTCTCCCTGTGGAAAAGCAAGGCTCCTCTTCTTCCTCTTCCCAGTTTACTCACTTTCACCCTCTTGGCTAATCGATTCATAATTTGGAAGCTGAAGTCCACTGGTGCAATTCAACAAATATTCATGGGCATCTACTACCTGTTAAGGACTACACGTGGTACTAGGGAGGCACAGAGTTAAGACTTTGTTCTTGCCCTTCAGAATTTATACTCTGATAAGGAAAGATATTCTAGGTACAGAAATGAGAAAACACGTGAATGGGGTGATTGCAATTCCTGTATTCTCTCTGCCTCATGTTGGATGACTCTGCTAGTCATTTTCCACAATCTTCCACAGATGGTTTTGGTATTATTTTTAGTTTTTTTTTTTTTGGAGACAAGGTCTCACTCTGCCACCCAGGCTGCAGTGCAGTGGCACAATCATGAGTCACTGCAGCCTCAAATTCCTGGGCTCAAGAAATCCTCCTGCCTCAGCCTCCCAAATACCTGGGACTATAAATGTGTGCCACCAGGTGCAGCTAATTTACTTTTATTTTTTGTAGAGACAGAGTCTCACCGTGTTGTCCAGGCTGGTCTCAAACTTCTGGGCTCAAGGCAGCCTCCCACCTTGGCCTCCCAAAATGCTGAGATTACAGTATGAGCTACCACGCCCAGCATCACAGTTTTTAAAGATAATGTATGTTCAAACAAAGCTTTATATTTTATCAAAATTTATAACGTATGTAGATAGTGTAATTTTCACAACAGACTGTGAGATAAATAAAACTTGTATTTTCAACCCCATTTTGAAGTCTTGAAACTGAGACTTGGAGATATTAAGTGGCTCCTCCAAGAGAAATCCTCCAGTTACCAATTGGACTTCTGATTCCAAAGTTTCCCAACAGAAAGTTCCGTGTTCTCTTAGCATGCTACCTCACATAAGGCTGGAGGGGGCCTTATGAGGCCAGCAAGTCAGTTCTCATGCATGTGAATAGGACTGTACACAAAGCATTAAAAATTTTACACTAATAGCCTTTAAAAAGCCTTCATGCATTGTGAAATGGGAGAACTGACCCTCCTCCCCATCAGGTTCTTGATGTCCTGCCTGGTTGGCACTCAGCACTTTTGCTAACTAGTTTCTAAGCAGGCTATACCCTTGGATGATGAAGCCCAAGTATTTGGAGACATCTTCCCTGGAGATTATCTGCCACACACCTGCCTCTGTCACAGCTTGCAGTGGAACACACCTTTCTCATATTCCAGAGGACTCATTCCCTCTGGATCTCTCACTGAGTTCCTGCTTCTGATCTGAGAGACTCTTGTAATTCACAGCCCATTTATAGAGCTGAAAAGACTTACTACTCTGAAATTAATGAATGACTGAGGCTTTCTCAGTCAGATGCTCATTTTGCCACACCTTCCTTCCCATCACCTCTGAAATAGCTTAAACAGCAACATGCAGCAATGATTACTTTCCATCAACAAAAGAAAAAGAAGGCTTATTTAATATCGGCTTTCATTCCTGCCCTCTCTCCCGTTTTTATTTTACTCTTTAAGTTTTGGGGTACATATGCAGATTGTGCAGGATTGTTACATAGGTATACATATACCGTGGTGATTTGCTGCATCCATCCCTCCTGTCACCTACATTAGGTATTTCTCCTAATGTTATCCCTCCCCAATCTCCCCACCCTCTGCTATCCCTCCCATAGGTCCCCACCCCCCAACAGACCCCAGTGTGTGATGTTCTTCTCCCTGTGTCCATGTGTTCTCATTGTTCAACACCCACTTATGAGTGAGAACATGTGGTGTTTGGTTTTCTGTTCTTGTGTCAGTTTGCTGAGAATAATGGTTTCCAGCTTCATCCATGTCCCTGCAAAGGACATGAACTTATTCTTTTTTATGGCTGCATAGTATTCCATGGTGTATATGTGCCACATTTTCTTTATCTAGTCTATCATTGATGGGCATTTGGGTTGGTTCCAGGTCTTTGCTATTGTAAACAGTGCTGCAATGAACATATATACGCATGTTTCTTTAAAATAGAACGATTTCTAATCCTTTGAGTGTATACCCAGTAATGGGATTGCTGGGTCAAATGGTATTTTTATTTATAGATCCTTGAGGAATTGCCACACTGTTTTCCACAATGGTCGAACTAATTTACACTCCCACCAACAGTGTAAAAGTGTTCCTATTTCTCCACATCCTTTCCAGCATCTGTCTCTAGAGTTTTTAATGATTGCCATTCTAAATGGCATGACATGGCATCTCAATGTGGTTTTGATTTGCATTTCTCTAATAACCAGTGACAATGAACATTTTTTCGTATGTTTCTTGGCCACATAAATGTCTTCTTTTGAAAAATGTCTGTTCATATCCTTTGCCCATTTTTTGATGGAGTTGTTTGTTTCTTGTAAATTTGTTTAGTTCTTTGTAGATTCTGGATATTAGCTCTTTGTCAGATGGGTAGCTTGCAAATTTTTTTCCCATTCTGTTGGTTGCTGATCCACTCTAATGATTGCTTCTTTTGCTGTGCAGAAGCTCTGGAGTTAATTAGGTCCCATTTGTCTATTTTGGCTTTTGTTGCCATTGCTTTTTGTGTTTTAGTCATGAAGTCCTTGCCCATGCCTATGTCCTGAATGGTATTGCCTAGGTTTTCTTCCAGGCTTTTTATGGTGTTAAGTTTTATGTTTAAATCTTCAATCCACCTTGAGTTAATTTTTGTATAAGGTGTAAGGAAGGGGTCCAGTTTCAGCTTTCTGCACATAGTTATCCAGTTTTTCCAACACCATTTACTAAACAGGGAATCCTTTCCCCATTGCTTGTTTTGGTCAGGTTTGTCAGAGATCAGATGGCTGTAGATGTGTGGCATTACTTCCAAGGCCTCTGTTCCATTCTGTGGTCTATATCTCTGTTTTGGTACCAGTACCATGCTGTTTTGATTACTGTAGACTTGTAGTAAAGTTTGAAGTCAGGTAGTGTGATGCCTCCGGCTTTGTTCTTTTTGCTTGGGATTGTCTTGGCTATGTGGGCTCTTTTTTGGTTTCATATGAAGTTTAAGGTGTTTTTTTCCATTTCTGTGAAGAAGGTCAATGGTAGCTTGATGGGGATAGTGTTGAATCTAAAAATTACTTTGGGCAGTATGGCCATTTTCAAAATATTGATTCTTCCAACCATAAGCATGGGATGTTTTTCCATCTGTTTATGTCCTCTCTTATTTCCTTGATCAGTGGTTTGTAGTTCTCCTTGAAGAGGTCCTTCACGTCATTAGTTGTATTCCCACCTATTTTATTCTTTTTGTAGCAATTGTGAATAGGAGTTTGCTCATGATTTGGCTGTCTGTCTGTTATTGGTGTGTAGGAATGCTTGTGATTTTTGCACATTGATTTTGTATCCTGAGACTGTTGAAGTTGCTTATCATCTTAAGGAGATTTTGGGCTGAGATGATGGGGTCTTCTAAGTATACAGTCATATCACCTGCAAATAGAGACAATTTTACTTCCTCCTTTCTTAACTGAGTACCCTTTATTTCTTTTTCTTGCCTGATTGCTCTGGCTAGAACTTCCAATACTATATTGAATAGGAGTGGTGAGAGAGGGCATCCTTGTCTAGTGCCAAATTTCAAAGGGAATGCTTCCAGTTTTTGCCTATTCAGTATCATATTGGCTGTGGGTTTGTCATAAATAGCTTTTATTATTTTGAGATACATTCTGTCGATATCTAATTTATTGAAAGTTTTAGCAGAAAGAGCTGCTGAATTTTATCGAAGGCCTTCTCCACATCTATTGAGATAATCATGTGGTTTTTGTCTTTGGTTCTGTTTATGTGATGGATTACGTTTACAGATTTGCGTATGTTGAACCAGCCTTGTATCCCCGGGATGAAGCTGACTTGATCATGATGGATAAGCTTTCAGATGTACTGTTACATTAGCTTTGCCAGTATTTTATTAAAGATTTTTGCATCGATGTTCATCATGGATATTGGCCTGAAATTTTCTTTTTTAGTTGTGTCTCCACCAGGTTTTGGTATTGGGATGATGTTGGTCTCATAAAATGAGTTCAGGAGGATTCCCTCTATTTGTATTGCTTGTAATAGTTTCAGAAGGAATGGTACCAGCTCCTCTTTGTATGTCTGGTAGAATTCAGCTGTCAACCCATCTGGACCTGGACTTTTTTTGGTTTATAGACTATTAATGCTGCCTCAACTTCAGACCTTGTTATTGATCTATTCAGGGATTCAACTTCTTCCTGGTTTAGTCTTGGGAGGGTGTAAGTGTCCAGGAATTTATCCATTTCTTCCAATTTTACTGGTTTATGTGCATAGAGGTGTTTTTAGTAATCTCTGATGGTAGTTTATATTTCTGTAGAATCAATGGTGATATCCCCTTTATCATTTTTTTTTTGCATCTATTCAATTCGTCTCTCTTTTCTTTTTTATTAGTCTGGCTACCGGTCTATCTATTTTGTTGATCTTTTCAAAAAACCAGCTCCTGGATTCATTGATTTTTTGAAGGCTTTTTGTGTTTCTATCTCCTTCAGTTTTGCTCTGATCTTAGTTATTTCTTGTCTTCTGCTGGCTTTTGAATTTGTTTAATCTTGCTCCTCCAGTTCTTTTCATTGTGATGATAGGATATCGATTTTATATCTTTCCTTGCTTCTCATGTGGGCATTTAGTGCTGTAAATTTCCCTCTAGACACTGCTTTAAATGCGTCCCAGAGATTTTGGTATGCTGTGTCTTTGTTCTCATTGGTTTCTAATAACATCTTTATGGCTGCCTTCATTTCATTATTCATCCAGTAGTCATTCAGGAGCAGGTTGTTCAGTTTCCATGTAGTTGTGTGGTTTTGAGCGAGTTTCTTAATCCTGAGTTCTAATTTGATTGCACTGTGGTCTGAGAGACTGTTAGGATTTCCATTCTTTTACATTTGTTGAGGAGTGATTTACTTCTAATTATGTGGTCAATTTTACAGTAAGTGTGATGTGGTGCTGAGAAGAATGTATATTCTGTGGATTTGGGGTGGAGAGTTCTGTAGATGTCTATTAGGTCTGCTTGGTCCAGATCTGAGTTCAAGTCCTGTATATCCTTGTTAACTTTCTGTCTTGTTGATCTGTCTAATATTGACAGTGGAGTGTTAAAGTCTTACACTATTATTGTGTAGGAGTCTAAGTCTCTTCATAGGTCATTAAGAACTTGTTTTATGTATCTTGGTGCTCCTGTATTGGGTACATATATATTTAGGATAGTTAGTTCTTCTTGTTGCATTGATCCCTTTACCATTATGTAATACCTTTCGTTGTCTCTTTTGATCTTTTTGGTTTAAAGTCCATTTTATCAGAGACTAGGATTGCAACCCCTGCTTTTCTATTTTTTGCTCTCCATTTGCTTGGTGAATCTTTCTCCATCCCTTTATTTTGAGTTTATGTGTGTCTTTGCACATAAGATGGGTCTCCTGAACACAGCACACTGATGGGTTTTGACTCTTTATCCAATTCGTCAGTCTGTGTCTTTCGATTGGGGCATTTAGTCTGTTTACATTTAAGGTTAATATTGTTATGTTTGAATTTGATCCTGCCATTTTGATACTAACTGGTTATTTTGCCCATTAGTTGATGCAGTTTCTTCATTGTGTCAGTGGTCTTTTCATTTGGTACGTTTTTGCAGTGGCTGGTACTGGTTGTTCCTTCTTTGTAGCTCTTGTAAGGCAGGCCTGGTGGTGATGAATTTTCTCAGCAATTACTTGTCCATAAAGGATTTTATTTCTCCTTCACTTACGAATCTTAGTTTAGCTGGTTATGAAATTCTGGGTTGAAAGTTCTTTTCTTTAAGGATATTGACTATTGGCCCCCATTCTCTTCTGGTTTGTAGGGTTTCTACTGAGAAATCTGCTGTGAGTCTGATGGGCTTCCCTTTGTGGGTAACCCGACCTTTCTCTCTGGCTGCCCTTAGCATTTTTTAATTCATTTCAAGCATGGTGAATCTGATGATTATGTGCCTTGGGTTGCTCTTCTTGAGGAATATCTTTGTGGTGTTCTCTGTATTTCCTGGATTTGAATGTTGGCCTGCCCTGCTAGGTTGGGGAAGGTCTCCTGGATAATATCCTGAAGAGTGTTTTCCAGCTTGGATTCATTCTCCACATCACATTCAGGTACACCTATCAAACGTAGATTAGGTCTTTTCACATAATCCCATATTTCTTGGAGGCTTTGTTCATTTCTTTTCACTCTTTTTTCTCTAATCTTGCCTTCTTGTTTTATTTCATTGAGTTGGTCTTCAATCTCTGATATCCTTTCTTCTGCTTGGTTGATTCGGCTATTGAAACTTGGGTATGCTTCGTGAAGTTCTTATGCTGTGTTTTTCAGCTCCATCAAGTCGTTTATCTTCTTCTCTAGTCTGGTTATTCTATTTAGCATTTTGTCTAACCTTTTTTCAAGGTTTTTAGTTTCTTTGCATTGGGTTGAACATGTTTCTCTAGCTCAGAGAAGTTTGTTATTACCCACCTTCTGAAGCCTGCTTCTGTCAATTTGTCAAACTCATTTCCCATCCAGTTTTGCTCCCTTGTTGGCAAAGAGTTGTGCTCTGGTTTTTGGTGATTTCAGCCTTTTTGTGCTGATTTCTTCCCATCTTCATGGATTTATCTACCTTTGGTCTTTGACATTGGTGACTTTCAGATGGGGTCTCTGAGTGGACATCCTTTCCATTGATGTTGAAGGTATTTCTTTATGTTTTTTAGTTTTCCTTCTAACAGTCAGGCCCCTCAGCTGCAGGACTGCTGGAGGTCCACTCCAGACCCTGCTTGCCTGGGAATCACCCACAGGGGCTGCAGAACAGCAAGGATTGCTGCCATTTCTTCCTCTGGTAGCTTCGTCCCAGAAGGGTACCCACCAGATGTCAGCCAGAGTTATCCTGTATGAGGTGTCTCTTTGGATATATGGGGGTCAGGGAGCCACTTGAGGAGGCAATCTGTCTCTTATCAGAGCTCAAATGCTGTCCTGGGAGCTCTGTTGCTCCCTTCAGCACTACTGGGCAGGGACATTTAAGTCTGCTACAGCAGAACTCACAACTGCCCCTTTTCCCAGGTGCTCTGTCCTGGAAAGGTGGGGCTTTATTTATAAGTCCCTGATGTGCTGTTGCCTTTTTTCAGAGATGCCCTGCCTAGCAAGGAGGGAGTCTATTCACAGTCTGCCTGCAGAGGCATTGCTGAGCTGCTGTGGGCTCCACCCAGCTGCTGTGTAAACTTCCTTGCAATTTTGTTTACACAGGCAAGGTTAGAACTGCCTTGTTAATGGTGGACTGCCTCGGTAATGGCGGACTGCCTTAGTAATGGCAGAAGCCCCCTTCCACACTGCGTTTGACTGTCCCTGGTTGAGCTCAAACTGCTGTACTAGCTGCAAAAATCTCAAGCCAGTGGGTTTCAGTTTGCTGGTCTTTGTGGGGGTGGGACCTACCAAGCCAGATCACTTGGTTTCCTGCTTTCAGCTCCCTTTTTTTCAGGGGAATGGGTGCCTCTGTCTCACAGGCATTCTAGGCACCAGCTAATCAGGCTGTCAAGTTTTGTGCCAGAAACCCACAGCGCTGGCTAAAACAGCAGCCCAGATTTGTGCTGGAAATCAGTGCTTGTTGGCCCTGGTGGGAATCTCCTGGTCTGTGGGCTGTAAAGACCGTGGGAGAAGCACAGTATCTGAGCCAGACTGTCTGAGTGTCCGGAAAAAGTCCCCGATGTCCTCCATTGGGTAGGAACGGGGGTCCTCTGGCTCATTGCACTTCCCGGGTGAGGCAGCACTGCACTCTGCCTCGGTTTGCACTCCTTGGGCTACACCCACTGTCCAACCAGTCCCATTGAGGTGAACCTGGTAGCTTGGTTGGAAATGCAGAGATCATTTGCCTTCTGCTTCGCTCTCTCTGGGAACTGTGCTCCAGAGCTGTTCCTATTCGGCCATCTTGGTGGAAGTCCTCACCCCACTCCCTTTTAAAGCAAAAGAACATCCTTATGAATTCTCATAGCCTCAGATGCTGGTTTGGGATGAGAAGTGGAAGGGCAGAGGGTTGGAGATGGAAGATTTCAGACAAATTTAAATAAATAATTTCTTACCACTAAAATATCCTTATTCAACTCACAAGTGCCTTGGGATAGCTTTTTGTCTGGAAAGTTTCCACTCATAGTTTTAAATCAATTTTCTTAGATGGTTGATTATTACAGATCAATTTCAGACTTTTTTACTACTAGCAATCTAAACAATAATGAATATTTAAACATCTTAACATTGGTGTTAATTTTGCTGTGGATGGCCTTCTGTTGTCGTTGTTGACATGGAGTCTCATTCTGTTGCCCAGGCTGGAGTGCAGTGGTGCAATCTCGGCTCACTGCAACCTCCTTCTCCCGGGTTCAAGCGATTCTACTGCCTCAGCCTCCCCAGTAGCTGGGACTACAGGTGCATGCCACCATGCTTGGCTAATTTTTTGTAATATTAGTAGAGATGGGGTTTCACCATGTTAGCCAGGGTGGTCTCTATATCCTGACCTTGTGATCCGCCCACCTCGGCCTCCCAAAGTGCTGGGATTACAGGCATGAGCTACCACGCCTGGCAGCTTTCTTTTGCTGATGTAATGCTGCCCTATTGGATTTTTATCCATCCACATTCTTTTGTCAAATTATTATGATGAACTAAGGACTGAGGGTTAGGGTGGATGTGGCTGCAGTGTAGATGATTTACTACCTTGACCACATTCAACTTAATTATCATAGACATTGCTCTGTGAATAAGATGATTTGTTTGTGAAAACTGTAGTGATAGAGTTTTTTTTTAACCTAGAGGATTTTAAAAAATCTGGCTAACATTAAAAAAAAAAAAATCCCTGATGAATAGAAAATGTTTGTATTGTATAAGACCTAATAATAAACATTATTATGATGCTAGAAAATTTATTACTGAATGTATTCTGACAGTTTTTTCCCTTTTGTGCTGTTTAGTTTCCAGGATTCCCATAGGCAGAGTCTAGCTGATCCCTGATGTAGAATATATGTGAACTGTCCTCCAAACCCCAGTTGTACAGTAGAGTGCAGGCTCTAAGAGCTGCTGCTACTGTTAGTGTAATACAGACAAAACAAAGAATGGAAAGGAGTTATATGTCAGGTTAGAATAGGCAGGATGCCAAAAACCAAGTCCAAATAGCCTTGGGTGTTTTGCCTAGGATCAGTTTCTAGGGTAGCACAATGGAAATTCCCACATGCAAATGCAACATCAGAATCAAAGTCCATGATTACCTCTGGGATTAAAGCCAGAGAAAGTTAAACAGAAAAGACCAGACAGTTATCAGATCCAGAGATTTGGTTTATTGGGGCTTCTTATAAAGACAGGGCATATCATCTCTGTGACTGTCCTTCATTATTCATGACAACACAGCTCTCTGGACTGGTGTGTTCTCACTATGGCGTTCTTTTCCCCAGTTTTGTGCTAGGTGTCAAGTCAGAGTAGTGGTTGGTCTTTGGACTTTGCAGGAAGGTGGCTATGGAAAGATGCCGTGTGTCTGAGGTATTGCAGAAGTGGGGAGCAACTTTTCAGTTTCACTCATTGACCGTTTCCCCAGCTCCCAATCCCCACCCACTAAACACCGCAATTGCCCTGATGCCAGGAGTCCTTGACCTCTTTCTTCATCATTCTGAAGAATCTACAAGTTTATCTGCTTTCAGAGCCTAGTCTTTGGTAGATGCATATCCCAAACTTGGACCCCCGATCCAAGTTTGGGGTTCAAGGAGAACCCCTGAAGCTTTGCTGAAAATCACTGACATGAGGCAGTTTAACTAAAAGGAGGAAAATGTGTACAAATGTATTTAACATGTATATACAACAGCCTTCGAAATGAAGATCCAAAGATAAAGGAGAAATTGTCTATTTTTATGCTTAAGTTCAATAAAGTACGGCCAGCTATGTTCTCCTTGGATCCCAAACTTGGATCAGGAACTGAAATACCAATGAATATAGCAGTGGGCCTCAGAGATTCCTAATATGATGCTGGGGAAGGGGTTATTTGGGGTGCTTGAGCCCATGCTTTTGTGTTAGATATATACACAGAAACAAGAGAAGGAGATTGCTCTGTGGAATAATCCATCATGTGGTGGTCACCTTCCCTGCCTGACACCTGTTCTTCCACTTACTTAAAGCAAAAATTTTTGCATTGGTTCATGGACTTGGAAGCTGTCTCCTGGAAGCCCAAGCTTCTAGGAGACAGCTATTGTGGATGTTTGGGCTCAGAAAACAATACCCCAAAATGAAGGCCTCAGAATTAGCCTTAAGAGCAAAAGTTTTTCTTTCACCTTTTCCTGCTCTCATGTCTCTCCATCCCATTCTCCCCTGAGGCTAGCCATAGAAGCTATTAAAAGTAATGGTGCCAGGCGCAGTGGCTCATGCCTGTAATCCCAGCACTTTGGGAGGCTGAGGTGGGTGGATCACCTGAGGTCAGGAGTTTGAGACCAGCCTGACCAACGTGGAGAAACCCTGTCTCTACTAAAAATACAAAATTAACTGGGCATGGTGGCGCATGCCTGTAATCCCAGCTACTCGGCAGGCTGAGGCAGGCGAATCATTTGAATCCGGAAGGCAGAGGTTGCAGTGAGCTGAGATCATGCCATTGCACTCCAGCCTGGGTAACAAGAGTGAAACTCTGTCTCAAAAAAAAAAAAAGTAATGACAAAAACCACAATTACTTTTGCACTGACCAAATAGACTCCCTCTTACCCAAGATGGACTAAATTAGTAGTAACCAGAACCCTTTTTCCCTAAAGTTAGCCATAAAACCTAAAAATATTACTCTAACTTGCCTTCTGCCTTACTGTGTAAAAATTGGTCATAAAGCAATTATCTGACCTACCTTGTTTGACTGTAGATCCTAATATCCCATTCCAAAGAGGGTCCTGCCCCATTCCCAGAAGGAAGAAATAGATTCTCAGAGAGGCCAGGAGAAATTTACAGACACACGCCTTTCCCCACTCACATTATTAGCATTAGATTTTACACCTTTTGTTCAATCATATTTCTACATAGCTGGCCATACTTTATTGAACCTAAGCATAAAAATAGACAATTTCCCATTTATCTTTGGGTCTTCATTTTGAAGGTATTGTGTATACATGTTAAATACATTTGCACACATTTTTCTCTGATTAATTAATCTGCCTCATGTCAGTGATTTTCAGCAAAGCTTCAGGGGTTTCCTTGGACCCCAAACTTGAAGACCAGAGTCCTAATCAACTTCTGAACTGGGCACACTGTGACTCCAGATCTCGGAGAATTTCTGCTATTTAGTGGCCTAATTTGCTTCCATGTGATAGGCTAGGACCTTCTGAAAGAAATTCCTTCCTTTAAATTCAGGGATGGCAGACAAAACACTGTGGTATACAAAATGGGGTTGTGATTCTAGAACATCTGACAGCCAGCTAGTTCCCAGACTTTCTTAACCTCTCTTGTTTGAGTTAGAAGCTCAACCTCCAAGAGGTGTCACAATACCTCAAGTTTCCTGCTGTTACAGCACTTATTATGCCATACAATCTTTGTTCATTTGTTTCTGTGCTATTAAAGCAAAGCTTCCTGAAAGCCTGGAGATGTTCTTTATCTGGACATAAAGTTGATTAGATGCATGACTGGCCTTTGGGAATTTCATCATAAATATCTCCCAAGAGTCCAATGTAGGTGGTGATGGTGGTGGTCAACTTTTCAAATAACTATTGAACCATTCACCATTCCACTTCTTCTGAATGGCAGTCTTTAGGGGAATCGATGTGTTCTCATCTCTATCCTCACTGACTCTCATGATCTACCAGCCAGTAGAAAATAGCCACTTAATAAATTTCGAGCCTGATTTCAGGTACCCTCGCCACTGAGCTCTGAATTCTGGGGTGATGACACATATTGTAATATTAGCTCCTGGCCAGGCACCTCCAAGAGCTTCATAAAGTTTGCATGTGCCTGGAGCCCAAATTATATGTTTGTTCAAGCAATAACACAAGACAAGAATCTAAGCCCTACTTAGGTGGAATTACTTCCCCTTCAGGAAGGAGGGGAGGGCCCTTGTAGTATGGAGGCCTATAATTGAGCCCCATAGTAGACTTGGAATCTGCCACTCCATCTACTTTTTAAGCAGCTCTGCCCCTGAATGTAAAAAAATAAAATAAAATAAGAAACTTAAAAAAAATAAAGATGTAAATGACATGGAAAGCCATTCATTTTTAAGGCCTTAGATTACTGGCACCTAAAGATGATCTTGCGTGATTAACCTGGAGTTATTAACTTCATCTGCTCTGGAAGTAATTATTTGAGAAACAGACTTCAGGGGAGCATGGAATTAAGGAAATTATATACAATTTAGCTGTTACATCTCGGGGATCCAGAAGGAACCTCTGACTGAGTTGATAACACAGCAATGCCTCTGACTGCATTACAAACACTTAATCGAGTTAGGATAAGATAGGATAGGCTGTTATCCCTTAGTTCCCATGCTACTCCCAGGCCTCTCTGGAGAGACAGAAAGCCTAAGCAGAGCCAGACTGCTTACCAAGTCCCAGGTTGCCTTCTAAGTTTGTTAGAAGATGTCCTTTTACCCACTTTATTGAATTATTATTTTTTTTAGATGGTTTCACTCTGTCACCCAGGCTGGAATGCATTGGCACGATTTTGGCTCACTGTAGCATCAACCTCCTGGGCTCAGATGATTCTCTCACCTCAGCCTCCCGAGTAGTAGCTGGGATTACAGGCATGTGCCACCACACCCAGCTAATTTTTTGTATTTTTAGTAGATACGGGGTTTTGCTATATGGCCCAGGCTGGTCTCAAACTCCTGGCCTCATGTGATCTGCCTGCATCTGCCTCTCAGAGTGCTTGGATTACAGGCATGAACTACTGCACCAGGCCTTTTGAAAATTTCTGAAGTATGAAAGACACATAGAAAAGTACACAAAGCATAAAACTGCAGCTCTATGAATTTTCACAAAGTGAATACCCCAAGATCATAAAACGGAACACAAACTCCAGAACCCCACTCCAGCCTCCAACAGCAAACATGATCTGGACTTCTAATTTCATAAATTACTTTTGCCATTTTTGAACTCTATATAAATGGAATCATGCAGAATGTATTTTTTAAAGCCTGGCTTCTTTTAACACCATGTATGTCAAATTTATTGATTTTGATGCAGGTAGCATTATTTTATTTATTCTAATTGCTGTATAGAATATTGTATGTATATTCTATACCAAGCCTATATCAAGATTTACTCCTTTTAACAAACATTTGGGTTGGGGCTATTGCTGCTATGGACACTTGTGTATATGTTTTTGGTGAACACATGCCCCCTTTAGGAGTGAAATTGCTGGATCTGAAGACATGTATATGTTCACTGTCAGCTTATATCACTAGTTTTCCAAAGTGGTTATACCAATTTATATTCTCACCAACAGTGTGAGAGTCTTCAAGTTGCCTAGCATCCTCACCAGCACTTGGTATTACCTCTTTTTTTTTTTTTTCATTTTAGCCATTTTGATAAGCATTTCTTATTGTAGTTTATTTAAATTTTCATTCACATTTCCATGACGACTATTGAAATAAAGCATCTCTTTAGAAATTTATTGATTATTTAGATATCCTCTTTCCTGAATTACCTATTAAGGCTTTTGATATTTTGTATTGAATGTTCTTAAGAAATTAGTTGTCTTTTATTTATTGATTTATACAAGTTATTTATATTTTCTGGTAAGAGTCTATTGTTGGAATATGTGTGTATTTGGGTATGTGTGTGTGCATATAACAAGTATCTTCTTCTTTTCTTTTCTTGCCTTTTTACTCTTCTTTTTTTTTTTTTTTTTGAGACACTGTCTCACTCTGTCACCCAGGTTGGAGTGCAGTGGCATTATCTCGGCTCACTGCTGCCTTGACAGCCTGGGCTCAAGTGATCCTCCCACCTCAGCTTTCCCAGTAGCTGGAATTACAGGCAAGCACCACCGTGCCTGGCTAATTTTTTATATTTTTGTAGAGACCAGGTTTTCCATGTTGCTTAGGCTGGTCTCGAATTCTTGGGCTCAAGGGATCCACCTGCCTCGGCCTCCCAAAGTGCTAGGATTATAGGTGGGAGCCACCGCACCAGGCCCCTTTTTACTCTCTTTAAAGTGTTTTTTGATACTTGAAGTTCTCAATTTTAATGTAATCCTATTTATCAATTTTTTTCTTCTCTGATTAGGGCTCCTTGGTGAGAAGGTGTCTCTTGGATGGCATATCTTTTTTGGTGCAACTCTTCACCTGCCTGAGAGAAATCCTTGTTTGGCCCCTGCCAATGCTGGCATCAGTAGTTTTATGTGGCTGGTCATCCACCCTGTCCCTGAGATGTCTTCTTGGTTCGTCACCTAACCTTTTTGCTCTGGTAACATTGAAGCCAGCTGACTACACCTCATCTGTCCTTAGGTTGGATTTCTTAGTCTGAGCTATGATCTGACTGACCAAACTTGCCAACCGCCCAGTCTACTTAGCCAGTCTCAACCTCCTTTTATCTAATTTTATCTTCAGCCTCTCTTCTAGTTTTGGATTTGCAGCAGCTGTCAGCCCAGTTGTCCTAACCTCAGTCTAGTAGGGAACATTCCCAGCCTTTATTTAGACGCTGTCCTGGCTAACATTTTCTTACTTTGGCATCTCAAACTTAGGTGAATTTAGAGGACCAGAGGCCCTATTGAAGGCTTTTCCAAACTGAACTAGTATAGTTCAATATAGAGGACTCGTAGCTGAGAGGATGTGAAAACGGAACTAGAAAAACTCAAGAACATGGCTTTAGTCAAAGCAATAACATCATCGTTGTACATTAAGGGAAGGATTATTGTCATTTCTACTTGGGTATATGTTATTATACACGTATAACACTGAAAAAAGGATATAAGAATAAAAAACAAAACACAAACCAAAAGAGAGAAAAAAAAGGAAAAATATCCATACTTTCTTCTTGGAATGTTACAGTTTTTCTTAACTTCCTGAAGTCTGTAACCTAAGCATCCTTTTTTATGGCACACCAATAATTCTGTTCATCATTTCAATTAGGTCAAATAGCTCAATACAGTAGAACACAAATTCGACTGCTTTTATGCAGTAGGTAATTTCTACGAAATTAAGTCCAAATTAAATTCTATTCATAACAAAAGAAAGTTATTCAAAACATCATTACAATATTTGGAAAACAAATTTTGTATAATAATAACCAACCTTTATTGAGAGCTTTCTGTGTGCTGGGCACTGTTCTTTACTTGTGTTGATATATTTAATTTTACAAAAAAACCATGAAGTCCAGAGTATTCATTCTAGGAATGAGAAAGCAGGCAGAGAGACTTGCCTTAAGTACTTCAACTAGCAAGTGGCAGAACAAGGCTTTGACTGAGGATGTCTGGCCTCAGCCCCTGTAGCCTTAATCACTGAGCCTCTAAAATCAATATAATCTATACAATGTTAGTAGTTAAGAAGGCAATAGGAAAGGAACTTCCAAATTCCTACTAAGAGATCTGGATAGTATAGAAGAACAGTAATAGTTAAGATTTATCAAGCACTTACCTTGTGACAGGCACTTGTGCTAAGCAATTTATATGCCTGCCCTCTTAATTTTAGAAACAACATTGTGAAGTAAATACTGTTATTCTTATGTTAAAGACGAGGATGCAGGCTTACAGAGATTTAGCAACTACTTCCTATGAGGTTACACAATGAATGGAATGTCTGACTTTAAGGCCTGTATATTCTATGTTACCACCATACTACACTGCCTCCCAAGATGAGAAAGTTTTCAAATGAACTCAAGATAAAGTCCAGGATGTAATTTGATATGCTGGTAGTGGCTGGTTAAGCCAAACAGAAAAGTAGCTGAAAAGTTGGAAGTTGCAGCCATGAGTTCATATCCTTTGCAGGGATGTGGTTGAAGCTGGAAGCCATAATTCTCAGCAAACTAACACAGGAACAGAAAACCAAACACCACATACTCATAAGTAGGAGTTGAACAATAAGAACACATGGACACAGGGAAGGGAACATCACACACCGGGGCCTATTGGTGTGGTGGCAGGGGAAGGGGAGGGAGAGCATTAGGACAAATACCTAATGTATGCCGGGCTTAAAACCTAGATGATGCGTTGATAGGTGCAGCAAACCACCATGGAACATGTAACAAACCTGCATGTTCAACACATGTATCCCAGAACTTAAAGTAAAATAAAAAGAAAAAAAAAAGACAGCCGAGTGTAGTGGCTCACGCCTGTTAATCCCAGCACTTCGGGAGGCCGAGGCGGACAGATCATGAGGTCAGGAGATCGAGACCATTCCTGGCCAACATGGTGAAACCCCATCTCTACTAAAAATACAAAAATTAGCAGGGCATGGCGGTGTGTGCCTGTAATCCTAGCTACTCGGGAGGCTGAGGCAAGAGAATCACTTGAACCCGGGAGGCAGAGGTTAGAATGAGCTGAAATCATGCCACTACACTCTAGCCTGGGTGACAGAGCAAGACTCTGTCTCAAAAAAAAAGAGGTGAAAGAAAAACCTTTGCTATCATAATCTGATGGTTCCTATCTGAAAGATGAGAGACATATTTACTGAGTGAATAAATACTGTAAATAACCTGATGGTCCAGTTGAAGCAGCAGAGACAGGAAAGGTTTTACATGGGGTTCTCCAAGATGGATTTCCAGTTTTATGAACTGCTTGAAGGAAAAAATTGTTTCCAAGGTTAAAATACTGTGGGATATTATCCCCTTCTTAGATCATCATAATGCCTATGAAAAGCTCTGCCGTTATTAATAGTAAAAATATTCTCCTTCGCTTTTTTTGGATTAAGGAAGCATTACCAATTTTTGTATGTAAAACTATAAGAATATCCAGCTTCATGGATAAAAAATAGAATACTGATAGATTTTTACATTTTACAGATTTTACATTTGACGTGATTTACAGTTATTTAAAGCACATACAGTGATTGAAACATTCCTTGGACTATACATTCTACCTATACATATGTATACAATTCCACTAATTGAACATTATCTTTAACAATAGTCCTGAAAATATATATAATGTAGACACATTCTGTATGAAAGCTAGGCAAGTTTGGACTCAACCAACAAAGTCTGTATTTATTGTCAATTGTCACATGGAAACAGCGTACGTTGGAGTAATTTTCCTCTGTGATTGTTAATGCACCAGCAACTGCATTTGCCCTGTCTGTATTTATGGACCCTCCTGACCATGCATGCTCTGTTATTTGGACACATTTATAAATCCCTAGGTATGATTCTTTTTATTTGCTCATACATCAAGTATACGTTGTGTTCTCATATGATGCTAGTGTTTTGGTTTGATCAACCCATCTACACAGATCACTGACATTTTGTGGGTTCCCAGCCACAGCCATCTGCATTTTCTTTCAAACCTCACCCATCCATCTCATTCTTTTTGAGACAGGGTTTTGCTCTGTTGTCCAGGCTGGTGTGCAGTGGTACAATCATATCTTAGTAGCCTCAAACTCCTGGGCTCAAGTGATCCTTCTGCCTAAGCCTTCTAAGTAACTGGGACCAGGTACAGTCACCACTCCTGGCTATTTAAAAAAATTTTTTTGTAGAGATGGGGTCTCACTATGTTGCCCAGCCTGGTCTCAAACCTCTAGCCTCAAGAAATCCTCCCACCTTGGCCTCCCAAAGTACTGGGATTATAAGCATCAACTACCACGCCTGGCATCATCCACCCCATTTTCTAATCTCCCTCCTTTGCCTGTTGTCTAGTATAACAAGATGCTAATTTATCATGAAATTCCATCACTGCCCCTAAGACAAATGATGTTACTTCTACATTCTGAAAAGACAATTAAGCCCTGTCTATGCAGGACTTAATAAAATATAACAACTGGTCCAGAGAACTTCACTTTCAACAATCCAAGAGGTCAAGAATTGAAGGGAAATTTATGGAAGGGAATTCAGAGGGCTAGAAGGCTTTGCTTTCCTACTCCTCTCCCTGTGAAGAAGGAGGTGCTAACTTCCCCCAAGCCAATTCAGACTCTATTTAAACAGATAAGGAATTATTTTTTCACATAATAGGAAGTCTGAGAAAGATACTCGATAACTTTGATGATCTACTCTTTTCTCTCATGGTTACAAGATGGCTGCCCCAGCTCCAGGCAGAAAGACAATGAGAAGGGCCAGTGTCAAGGGCATAGGTCCCTTTTATTAGAGAAGCCACATATTTTCATTGATCTATTTTTCAGTTTTTTTTCACCAATATCATACTATCTTGATTATCACTGTAGCTTTATAGTAAATCTTAAGGCTGGACAGTGTCAGTCCTCCAACTCTGTTTTTCCTTACTTCTTTTTCAGAAGTATGGCAGCCTAGGTTCCCTGAAGTTTTATTTGCCAATATCCTAACATAAGTTCATGCCTTGCTGAGGGGCTGAAAAAACTGTATCTAATGTTTTAACCCAATACACAGAGTTGAATATGTGTGCTGAGTTAGTCGTCCAATGATGTCTGCCATAACTGTAGAGTTTAGGAGATCTTACTATGTGAGCTCCATGGCATCATTGGGGAACCCACAAATGCACCCCATGAATGAATCCGCATTGAGACCCTGCCATAGAGAAGAATATCAATAGCCAAAAGCAAACTAAGACAAAGAAACAAAACAAAAAAACTATGACCAACATTTGCCGACTAGAAAGTCTTCTATTCCTTTTCTCTAATTTCCCTCCCAACTGCCCTAACCCTAGAAGACACAGAAGATGGAAGAAGCAGAAGATGAAGAAAGATTGAAGGACTCTGCCATGCCCATTCCCCCATCAAAATCTCTGAGAGTCCTGAGTTAATGGGAGGGAAGAAGTTCTGTTTGCATGTAAGATTGATGTTTTAACTGGACTGGACCTTTTATTTTATTTTTAAAATATCTTAAATTAGCTGCGTGTGGTGGCAGGCACCTATAATCCCAGCTCCTTGGGAGGCTGAGGCAGGAGAATCACTTAATCCTGGGAGGTGGAGGTTGCAGTAAGCCAAGATCCTACTACTGCACTCCAGCCTGGGCAACAGAGCAAAACTCCATCAAAAACAAACAAACAAACAAAAACAAACAAAAAACTTAAATGACAATAAAGCAATGGGATCTGCTGAGATAATGTCAAAGAATGGGATAGGGTTACTAATAATTACTAATTTGTCTTCCTGGTCCTTATGTGGTGGGTGGCCTTTACATTGCTGTAGGGATGCTGAATCTGTTCATAAAGGAAAACGTTAAAAGAAGTATTTGAGTTCTTTTGGACAGGAGAAAACCTAGTAGGAGTACATAGGGAAGACTGATTGTAACAGAATAGTAACAAATTTTGGTCTGTCACTGCCAGTGGTGACCTCTCGAGCACTTAGTTTCCTACTTTAAAATAAATGGGTTGGCCGAGCACAGTGCCTCATGCCTGTAATTCTAGCACTTTGGGAGGCTGAGGCAGGTGGATCACTTAAGGTCAGTAGCTGGAGACTAGCCTGGCCAACATGGTGAAACCCCATCTCTACTAAAAATACAAAAATTAGCTGGGCGTAATGGCGGGTGCCTGTAATCCCAGCTACTCAGGAGGCTGAGGCACAGAACTGCTTGAACTTAGGAGGTGGAGGTTACAGTGAGCTGACATCGCACCATTGCACTCCAGCCTGGGCAACAGAGCAAGACTCACTTGCAAAATAAATAAATAAATAATAAATAAATAAAATAAAATAAACTAGTTAAAGAAAATGATTATACTAGACATCTCTTGGGATGTCTGCCTAACTCCCTCCTTTCTCTTTATTTTTTTTGAGACAGTGTCTCACTATGTTGCTCAGTGTGGTCTCAAACACCTGGGCTCAAGCAATCCTCCTGCCTTGGCCCCTCAAAGTCTTGGGATTACAGGTGCGAACTACTGCACCCAGCTGCTCCCACCTTTTTCAGGAAATTGCCTCTGATACGTAGGAATGTTTCAGATCTGAACTACGTGACCCAGCTGTCAGGGTCCGACAGGTAGACCCTGACCCCGTGACGGATGAATAAATTCACTCAGACACAGAATACAGTGAACGAGTAGGCTAGGGCTGTCTGTGGCCTCTCACCTGAAGTAGTTAACCACCAGCATTCCTGGTCTTTATTCAGCATACATTAAATGACAAAGGCTTTTAGTCAACACCACTAGAGGGTAGAGATTAAAGGCCAAGTTCCCAGGCCTAAAGCAAACACCATTAGTGGGTAATATCCCTGGTCAACTTCCCCCTGAGAGAGCCATCTGGAATGATCAAAGGTTGATTTTAGGACCACATGAGCAAACAAGTTAGTTAGGTAAACTCACATTCCTTTGCTTCTACTCTATTTAACTAAGGGGACAAGGCTGCCTTCAGCCAATTCAGCCACGTACAATAGTAAAGACCCTCAGGCCTTCCAGAAGAGCTTGTGTATATTCTCTATAGCTAAAATTTCTCCTGCTAGCCTGACTGAACCCCCACACCCAGCCTCCCATCAGAACTGATAAACCAGGAGTGTACAGCTGTCCCAGGTCAGGCCAGGGTCTCTCTCCTGGCAATATTCAATAGGGGGACCCAGAAGCTTAGAAATGTTGCCATTGATTATCATCAATCACTGAGAAAAGTGCACAACCCCCCCCACCCCCACTGCTGCTGGCCCCAGAAATACTCTGCTTCTTGCTCTTCTTGGGTCTTAGCTGTCCAACTTTTCTTGGCTTTCATGAAATTTCCTAGTAGATTTTCAGCAAATTTCTCATTTTGCTTAAGCTGCACAGAACAGTTTTCTGTTACTTGTACTCTGTCACTATTTTTTTAAAAGGATTCATTCAACTTCCAAAATTCATTTATTCTGTGATTTAATGGTACCTGTTACTCTTGAACAGAGATGTTGCAGAGTAAAATGTTGAACTTAAGTGTTGATGGCCACATACAACAGCTATGGCATTGGTAAGTGACTTCAGTTTCGGCAGTCCTTACGCTGATAAAATTAGAGATAGTCCCACAATAGCATCAGGTTTTTAATCAGGGAAGTTTGTACTTGTTATACATAGAGAGCGTTTTTAGTTTACTAGTTTATATTAGTGGTATGAATGACAATTATAGAAAAGGATTTTAGTTTCCAGTGCAATAAATAAGTGAGCCAAGTCAGGTTTTCCAAGACACAATATCAAAGGCACTATTATTAGATACATGCTGAGTCTAAAGAGTTGAGTATATACTTGAACTGGTTTCATTTAAATCTCATGCACTGGCATCTAATTGTACTGATTGAATTCAGTGGGTATTTTGAGGGCAATTGGTGCTCTCTAGCTAATTCTCCATGATAATCCTGAATATTAGGAAAGGTTGAATTCAAATTATATATACTTTGTCTTAAATGTCACATATTAATATATTATCATTTGTTACAGTGTGGCTATCAAGTGCTTATTGAAATAACTTTAGAATGAAAATGCCTTACCAAGAAACTAAAGTTTAGGAGTGCAGTTGGTCTCTTTAATATGAAACTTCCTAATCGTGGACTCCAAGGAACTTAAAAAAGTTCAATAGCATGGTAGGGTGACTATGGTTAACAATAACATATTGTTTATTTCAAAATGGCTAGAAGAGATGATTTGATTGATAGTCCTTTAAGATTCAAAAGAGAAAACAAAAAAGGTGATTTGAAATGTTCCCAATATAAAGAAATGATAAACGTTCAAGTCGGTGGATATGCCAAATGCCCTGATTTGATCATAACATATCGTATGCATATATCGAAATTTCACATGTACCCCATAAATATGTGCAAGTATGATGTATTAATATAAAAAATAAGAAGTCATTATTATAGATTTCCCAAAGTAAAAGGCATGCCACTTAGTGGGTAGAAAGCAGTATTGCAGGGAAGAAAGAGCTGGGGTTGCATGTATGATACTGGTTTCAGGATATTGTCAATTTGACCCAGGAAGATGGATGAGTAAAATGAGATGAAGAATGGCTATATTAATTTTTCTAGAATTAAAGAGATAATTAACATTAGTGGCATGACCATATTGTTTGTATTAATAGAGGCGTATATTGCTGAAGAAAGCATTTATTCATTTATAACAGTACTTCTGAACCAGGGGTGATCTTGTGCCCCCCAACCCCTGCCCCTGACCCAGAAGACAATTGGCAAAGCCAAGACATTTTTGGTTGTCACAAATGAATGTGTGTATGTGTGTGCGTGCATGCATGCGTGCACACACATGGACATGGTCCTGGCATCTGGTACCAGTGATGCTGCTAAATGTAATACAATGCAAGCACAGTCCATGACAAAGAATTGTTCAGCCCTAAATGTTAATCATGCTGCTGTTGCAAAACTTGGTTTATAAAAATTAGATTCACATATTTTTGAACTAAAAAGTGCCTCCAACAGATTTAGTCAACTCTTTTTCAGGCCAGGAGCGGTGGCTCACGCATGTAATCCTAGCACTTTGGGAGGCTGAGGCTGGTGGGTCATCTGAGTTCAGGAGTTCGAGACCAGCCTGGCCAGCCTGGCCAACATGGTGAAACCTTGTCTCTACTAAAAATACAAAAATTAGTCAGGTGTGGTGGTGGGCACCTGTAATCTCAGCTACTTGGGAGGCTGAGGCAGGAGAATCATTTGAACCGGGAGGTGGAGGTTGCAGTGAGCCAAGATCATACTACTGCACTCCAGCCTGGGCAACAAGAGTGAAACTCAGTCTCCAAAAGAAAAAAAACCCACAAAACTCTTTTTTGGATATTAATACAATTAGACCAGTTTGGCTTCCTAATGAATAAACTATACTTTATAATTTGGATTCATTTTATCAACAATAATTATGTAATTTTGTAAACCACTTCCAAAAGTCAGGAAAACTTTGAATCTTCACATGTAATTTTCCCAAATCTTGCGTTTGCTTCTTACCAATTTAAAGGTAACTGGTAATTAAAATACAGTTGGTCCCTTTAATATAAAACTTCCTAACTGTGCACTCTAAGGTACTTTAAAAAGTTCAATAACATAGTAATTTAAAGGTAAGAATAAAAGGTTTTTTTTCCATTCTCCATTTCCTCCTCCTATGCTCATTTTAATAGACTAAATAACTCAAGCACTGACCAGAAGCAAATATGGTGAGCACATTTAAAATGTAGATGGAACTTGTCTTTTTGTGAGATTATGATTTAATTTCTCCTAGATCTTTATAATGAAATTTCTTTAGGTTATAGGCAGATAGGACCAAGCTTATTCTTACCGTTTTGAAATGCAACAGATTTCAAATTATCTGTAGATTCTGAGATGATTAATTCCTTACTATTGGAATTACTTCCTCCGTTTAAGGAAGTAAAGTGCTTGATTTACTTTCTTAAGAACAACTGATGTTATTCACTTTTGCCCCATTGGTGTTAATAACGGATTTAATGATACCCAGAATGATACTGGCATAGACACATGACTCAGTGATGCACATGACTCAGTGACGTCTTAAGGATTACATCATATTAAATATTTTTTTAAAGTCCAAATAACCATATATTTTGTAAAATTTAAGACTGTTAAAATGTAAAATCTTTTAGGAAATAATATCCAAACTCTGAGCCTAAATTCACAAAACTAAAATTCCAAAAATACGAGAATGTGTAAAAAAAATATAAATATTCGCAGGAAAGTATAAATATTCACAGTTTTTTTTCCCCCCTTAGTTTTGCTAGAAAGTGTGCTACAAGGGGCCGGGCACGGTGGCTCACGCCTGTAATCTCAGCACTTTGGGAGGCCGAGGCTGGCGGATCACGACGTTAGGAGATCGAGACTATCCTGGCTAACACAGTAAAACCCCGTCACTCTTAAAAATACAAAAAAATTAGCCGGGGAGGCGGAAGTTGCAGTGAGCTGAGATCGCGCCGCTGCACTCCAGCTTGGGTGACAGAGAGACTCCGTCTAAAAAAAAAAAAGCGTGCTACAGGTCTGAAGACATTTCTCTATGGGAAGTGCTTGCTTAGAAAACCACACGTGAAAAGTATTTGAAAAAGTCTATTCTTTCTTGATAAGTAATGTAGAGTTTTACTTCAATTTGCGTACGTTTTTTTTTTTTTTTTTTTTTTTTTTTTTTTGAGACGGAGTTTCGCTCTTGATACCCAGGCTGGAGCGCAATGGCGCGATCTCGGCTCACCGCAACCTCCGCCTCCTGGGTTCAGGCAATTCTCCTGCCTCAGCCTCCTGAGTAGCTGGGATTACAGACACGCGCCACCGTGCCCAGCTAATTTTTTGTATTAGTAGAGACGGGGTTTCACCATGTTGACCAGGATGGTCTCGATCTCTTGACCTCGTGATCCACCCGCCTCGGCCTCCCAAAGTGCTGGGATTACAGGCTTGAGCCACCGCGCCCGGCCGCGTACGTTTTAAATACTTAGTGTTTAGGCCAGTACTTCTGACATCCAGCAAAATGCTGACTATAACAGGCACGCAAAAACCATTTTGTTAAATGAATGAAAATTAATGAATAAATATTCGGATAAAAAATTTCTTCTTTTGCAGTGCATACTCCCGTGAAGCTGTCACCTACCTAGCAGCTAATCACGTGTCTCCAATTTCCTGGTGCCATCATGATCTGTTCACACATCAAATAAAGGTGTGCCAAACCTACTCCTTCTTGTTTCCTATTTATCTGAATGCAACCACCATCCTCCTATCACCCGTTCCTCATTTTCTTTGACAAATGCTGCCTTTCCCTCCTGTTCAGATTGACACCCACCGACCGTATTCTGCTTCTACTCATGTTTCTCACAATTGGGTCTCAATTCCTGCTGCCACAGCTTCCACTACCTTTTGTTTGGACCGGTGAATACCCTCCGATTTTCCGTCCTCAGTCGCTTCTCATCAATCTATTCTCAATATTGTTGCTTGGTTGCACCTGCACTCCGTCACCCGCCACCAAACAACCCAGTTAGCGTAATGGTTAGGAGAAGGACTCTGGCTCTGAGCATAATACAGTGATTGATCAAGAATTTAACCTCTGGAGCCAAACTGCCTGGCTTTGTCTGCCATCCGAGAACTTTTGCCAGCCTCATTTCTCACTGTGTAGTCAACCCAGAATGCCTCCCTCCATCTCCCACCTAGCAGTTGTTTCTCACTTAACTTTTAAAGTCCGGCTCACATGTCACTTTACCCACTTCCCGGAATTGTAATCTTCCTCTCGAAACTGCCCTCGCATGTCATCTATACCTCTCAGTACCTGCTTTTGTACCATTATGTGCGTTTTTTTCTTTTTATAAAAAATCTTTTAGGGAATGCATATTTCTTGAGGGTAGGATATTACTGTTTTATTTTTATATCTCCAGTAAGTCAGTGTGACTTGCACTGTGGTTGCTCGATAAATGTTAGGTGAATGACATCAATTGACAGAAATGAATCCAACTCTGAGTGTCTCCCCTTGAGGACCGTGTTTTGTTCATCTGCCCGCTTTCCAGCTCCTGCACTGTGTCCAGGACGGAGAAGCTGGACCCTTATTAGGAGAACCTGGCCAGAGCTGGTTGTAGCTGCCAGGAATCCGCTCGCCCCGCCCACTCCCCCCGAGAGCTTGCGGCTCCGGCGACGCGTGGTCCCGCCCCTCGGCGCCAGGGCGCACGCGCAGGGCTGGAGTCGGCGCGGCGGAGAGCGCGGCTGCGGCCGTCCCATCTCCTATCCCTCACCGCACGCGCAGGGAACCCGTATCCGCGGCTGGTTAGGCTGCTGCGGTCGGTCGTCGTTATGGACTCTCCGTGGGACGACTTGGCTCTGGCCTTCTCCCACACGTCCATGTTTCCCTTTTTTGACTTCGCGCACTATCTAGTGTCCGTGATGGCGGTGAAAAGTCAGCCGGGTGAGTGCGGGGCGCCGCAGGCCGGACCCCTCAGAGTGCCCCTGACGGCGAGAACCGTCTAAGTCGGGTGGGCGGCCGAGCGGCCGCTTGCCCAGAAAGTTCTATGGTAGAGTTGGAGGGGCGCCAAGGGCCGGCTGGTCCGACTTACTGAGTGCAGATGGGGAAACTGAGACCGGGAAGGGAGGCCCTAGTAGTCGTCAAAGGAGGCGTGACCTGGGGTCCGCGACGCCGCAGCCGGGGCGAGCGGGGCCGACCTTGCCCACCGCCGGCCGAAGTCCCGGGACTGACAAGCCGCCGCCGCGTTTCAGAGCCACGGGACGGTCGCCAGCCCAGGGTTTGCACGGCCTCCTGGCGGTACCGCCACTCGCTCGCACAGTGTTTAAAAGTCACATGAGAAGGCAGAGGGTTTCTGACTTAGTCTCTTGGAGTTTCAGATGGTTGCGGACTACTCTGCAATTAGGAAAGTTGTGCAAGCACTGAAACTTAAAAAGCCTCCTGTAGCCAGACCAGACTTCCCCTTCACGCAGTGTCCTGACACCCTGCCAACATGTGAGAAGCGAGTGCATTTTCCCGTTTTCACAGTCACGACGGACACTGTACAAGTAGGATAAACTGACATTCACTATCTGCAGAATGGGGATATAGTCTTGAAATTTTGAGTTCTTTTAACAATGCGATCAAGGGACAGTAGTTATATTTTCTTGGATTTTACATCAGGTGTGTTTGCTCAAATCCTGCTTTACTTTTGTAGTTTTTCTACCGTTCTTTTAGTTGTATGGATCTCTTCTTTCTTTGAGGTCAGGCATTTCTTTGCCTACTTTCTTTGTACTTTTAATGTCTTTCATCTGCTTTGCCCTACAGATAGTTGATAAGTGCTGGAGGATGATGCTGTACCTTCCTTATGGACTACTTACTGGTTTTTAAAAATTCTTGGACTCAGAAATATTTTTCATTTATGTTGAAGTTTGTAGCTCAGTTTAAATCATTGGTACAAAATTTGACCTGGAATAAGGATGTATTAAAGTAGAACACATTATCTGCCTAAGATATTATTTCTTTGATTTGAAAAAAGTAAGTTTTGTTGCTACTACATGTTCAGAATTTGATTTTTTTTTTTTTTTTTTTTTGTATAGGCTGAATCAGATTCAAATTGTGGTCCAGGGACCCATGGGATTCTCTGACACTGCTAGGTTAAAATTTCTTTAATAATGATATAGAGATATTATCTTTTTCATTCTCATTTTCTCAAAATGTACAGTGGAGTTTTCCAGCGGCTGAGTTGTGATACCTTAACAGAAGGAAGCAGATTTGAGAATCTAACAGTTTTCTATTTAAAGCCAGACATTTGTTAAAATGTACAACAGTGTCTCTCTTGTCACTAAATGTTTTTTTTTGTTTTGGAAAAGTTATTTTTCATAAATAATACATTATTATTATTGAGACGGAGTCTCTGCTGCCCACGCTGGAGTGCAGTGGCGCGATCTCGGCTCACTGCTGCAACCTCCACTTCCCAGCTTCAAGTAATTTTCCCTGCTTCAGCCTCCCGAGTAGCTAGGATTACAGGCACCTGCCACCACAATCGGCTAATTTTTGTATTTTTATAGAGATGGGGTTTGGCCACGTTGGCCAGGCTGGAAGAATACATTATTTATGTTACACATTTAATGCATTTTTTTTTTAAATAATGAAAACATGAAAAACAATTGTTGCATAGTGGACAAGTTTATGCAGTTCTACCCTCAAAGGGTGAGGAAGCTGAGAGTCTGAGGAATCCAGTTTTTCAGAAAGAAACCTTTAAAAGGAACTTAAGAACAGAAGCCATGTCTTGAGTGGCCCCGAGGAGACAGTGGATCACGCCCATTACCCCAGCCCCCAACCCCCAACCCGGGATGTGTAGGACAGTTGCTTAAGGGCAGGATTTATAAGTGAAATAGTGTCCAAGTTGTTTGACCTAAGAGCAGGATTTACGATAAGTATATACTTTTACACAAGGAACAGTAGATAAAATATAAATCTTAGCGGTAATCCCAGAACTGGGGTTAATCATAATTCAACATGGCAGATGTTGGAGTTGCTTTAGCCTCCACAACTATTTTTTTTCAGTTATAATTTCTAAGATGCTAAGTATTGATATGTGTAACCCACATATACAAAACCCCTTGGGATTCTCAAGAAATTTTAAGTCAGGTTTTTTTAAAAGATGTAATTTACATACAGTATATTAATCATTTTTAATACAAACTTCTGTGTTTTGGGACAGACACATACAGTCATTTAACCACCATCACTATCAAGATATAGAATAGTTTCCTCACCCACCCCAAATTCCTTCCTGCACTTTTGTAGTAAGCTAGCCCCCATCCCCCCATCCTTGGCAACCATTAATCTGTTTACTTAAATTTTTAGGAATGTAGAGGGCTCTTGAGATTCCAGACTTTGAGAACCACATGATTATTGAATACGAATACAGTATCATACAGTACCAGTACTTGTAAAGAGGTAAAAACGATAGAATTCACACACATGAGTGTTGAGTGTACCTGTTTAACCTTTTACTTGAAGTGTGTTAGACTGCCCATTTCCTTTGACAGTTCTATTATCGGTCTTCAATACCATGCCATTCTGATGATCAGAACACAGTATTTCATTTGCATTTGTCATGGTACCGATGAGTTTGTGACTGTTATTGGTCATTTATATTTCCTGTAAATCGCTTAATTTTTTTTGGGCTGTAGGTTGTTGTCTTCTATTGTGAATCATGGATATTAATTCTATTTATGTATGTAGTCCTTTTTTTCCATAACTCTTGCTATATTTTAACTTTGTTTATATAGTCTTATTGCAGAAGTTTAAACAATTTCATAATATTTTACTCTTTCATAAAAAATATGTTAATTTTTTTCTCCTATATCAGTATTGCAATTTATGTATTTTAAGAAAGTCTTTCTCAGGCCTAAGATTATAAAAATACTCATCCTTGATCTTTTTTAAAACAATTCTATAGTTCTAAAAAAGTATAGGTTCTTAATCTATCTGCAGTATTTTTGTGTGATACAGATATTCCTTTGCAAGTCTGATCATGGCTGGATAGAACAGTTGGAACTCAATGATCTCAACAGAGTATGCTCTGTACTTACTGAACTGGTTCTGATCTAAGACTTTTAGTAAGATCATCCCTCCTGCATAGACCTCTGGAGTGCCTTTAGTTCTTGTTTGTTTTCTTTAGCCTGTGAATTTTTTTTTTCCTGTGAGCTACTGAAATCCTTTTAATGAATTCTTTATGGCTTAAGTTTGTTGGTTTTTGTTGCTTGTAGCCAAGAACCTCCATTTCTTTTTCTAGTTTCTTTATATTAAAGAATGTTTTGTTGAATACTAATGACAGTGACTTTGTCTTACTCCTGATATTCCTGATTTTAATGAGAATGCTTTTAAAGTTTTATCAAGTGTGATGTTTGCTATAGGATTTTTATGAGGGACACTTTAAGGAAGTTTTATTTTATTCCCAGCATTCTAGGATATTCTTGTATCTTTTTTTTTTTTTTTTCTGAGACCGAGTTGCTCTGTCACCCAGGCTGGAGTGCAGTGGCACAATCCTGGCTTATTGCAACCTCTGCCTCCCGGATTCCAGCAATTCTCCTGCCTCAGCCTCCCGAGTAGCTGGGATTACAGGCACCTACCACCACTCACGGCTAATTTTTTGTATTTTTAGTAGAGATAGGGTTTTACCATGTTGGCCAGGCTGGTCTTGAACTCCTGACCTCATGATTCACCTACCTCGGCCTCCCAATGTGCTGGGATTACAGGCGTGAGCCACCGTGCCTGGCTGGATATTCTTGTATCTTTATACTGTCCTGGTGGAGAAGGTGACATATTTTATCAAGTGCTATTTTTTTTCAAAATCTATTGAGATCATATTTTGTTTCCCATTTAAAAATGTAACGTAGTGAATTACATTAATACATTTTTAAAAAATGATGAATCATCCTTATATTTTTGGACTAAACTACTTGATACATTATTTTAATTCATTAGGGATTTTGATTTGGTAATATTTCATGTAAAATTTTTGCATTTATGTTTATAATGCAAATGAGCTTATTAGGTTATTTTGTTGTGTTATCCTTTTCCAGTTTGGGCCCAAGGTTATGCTGTTACTGTAAAATAGATTGGGAAGCTTTCTGTTTTTTAAGCTTGGGATGGTTTGTATAATAGGTATTGCTGTTCTTTGATATTTGTAGACTTTAACTATGTAGTTTTATGTTTCTTGGTGTATTTTAATGGGTAAATCTTACTTTTTTTCCAATCCAGATGTAAGTCATTTTGGCAATTTATATTTCTTTCAGGAATCATCTATTTCTTTTAGATTTCCAAGTCTATTGGAGTAAATGTTTACATTATACTGTAGAAAATTGCTCTGTATTCTTCAGTAGTTAATTCTTAAATGCTGTCTATTTCACTGAATCTTCTGGATCTTAATCACTTTATTTTCTGTGGTAATTTTTTTTTACAGCCCATATATGTCTTTTTTTCTTCTAACTCATTTTGATTAAGATACATTTGTTCAGGTTCTATCAGTAGATGCAGTGAGTAGCTTGTATTACTCTCTATTTATGTGGTCAGCATTCCTTTTTCATCTTCGGAACTGAAGAGCTAATATGTGGGTACTTGTTCTATTGCAACACTATTTTAGATTTTTACTTAGTATATGTATGCTTTACTTAATTGGCAACTTTTTCCTATCCTCCAGTGATTGATTCTCTAGAACTCACACCTACAGTAAACTATAATTCATATATATACTACTACCAGAGTTCTTCACATCTTTACCCTCTCAGACATGTTACTCCTTGAGACTTTGTTTTGGTATGTACTCTACCACTTCTAATATCTTACTGTCTACTTTCCTACCCCATTTATATCTGATCATTTGTACTGTCTGCCTAGATCATAAAAAATGCCACTGGAGGCTCACACCTGTAATCCCAGAACTTTGGGAGGCTGAGGCTGGTGGATCACTAGATCAGGAGTTTGAGACCAGCCTGGCCAACATGGTGAAACCCTGTCTCTACTAAAAATACAAAAATTAGCTGGGCATGGAGGCAGGTGCCTGTAATCCCAGCTGCTTGGGAGGCTGAGGCAGGAGAATCATTTGAGCATGGGAGGTGGAGGTTGCAGTGAGCCGAGATCACATCATTGCACTTCCGCCTGGGCGACAGGGAGAGACTACCCCCACCCCCTGGAAAAAAAAGCCACTGGAGGCAAAAGGATAAAGGGGATTAACTCTTTTTCTACCTAAGGTGTGAAGGACTGTATCCCATTTTTGTTTGGTTCAGGTTTTAGGCTTTAAATCTCAGGAAAGATAATACTCTACCCTTCTATGTAACTTGTGCTTTGTAAGCAAAGACATGAAAGTCATCAGGTAATATAACAAGTGGGATTAATTTTTTTTGTTTGTTTACCTCCATGTATCTCATGTGAACAAACATGTGATTCCTTCTGAACCCTGGTATGTGATGGGCTATAGTTTTCAGTTTGGGCTAATAGTGTAAGTTGTTTTTTTTTTCTTTTCTCTGTCTCCTGGGCCTGGCTAACATGGTGGAACCCTGTCTCTACTAAAAACATAAAAATTAGCCTGGCGTGGTGGCACATGCCTGTAATCCCAGCTACTTGGGAGGCTGAGGCATAAGACTCGCTTGAACCCAGATGCTGAGGTTACAGTGAGCTGAGAACACGCCACTGCACTCCAGCCTGGGAGACAGAGCGAGACCCAGTCTCAAAAATAAATAAATAATTAAGTAAATAAATAAATATAATTTGAGTTAGAGAAAATTTTCATATAATCTAGAATGTTTTATTGGTCTTTTTTGGTGTGTTTTTTGACTTCAGCATTTAAAAAATGTAGGCCAGTTGTTGATGTTTGTTTTCTCAGAGTAGCCCTCAGTTTGGGCTTGTCTGATTTGATTAGTTCAGGTTGTATATTTTTGTTAGAAATACCAGAGAAGTGGCTGGGTGTGGTGGCTCATGCCTGTAATCCCAGCACTTTGGGATGCCGAGGCAGGCAGATCATAAGGTCAGGAGTTCGAGACCAGCCTAGCCAACATAGTGAAACCCCATTTCTACCAAAAATACAAAAATTAATGGGGTGTGGTGGCATGCGCCTGTAGTCCTAGCTACTCAGGAGGCTGAGGCAGGAGAATCGCCTGAACCCAGGAGGCAGAGGTTGTGGTGAGCGGAGATTGCACCACTGCACTCCAGCCTGGACAACAGAGCGAAAGTCTGTCTCAAAAAAAAAAAGAAAAGAAAACCATAGATGTGGTGATGTGTTCTCAGTGCATTATATCAGGAGTCATTTGATGTTATTTACACTGATGTCTGCAAGGTTTCCTGGCTTTGAAGTTATTATTTCCCTCTACAATTAGTAAGTAATTAGTTAGGTCTCATGTTGAGAAAGTATAAATATCTATTCCTAAGAAACCTTTCACCTTTGGGTTTATTTTGTTACTCTGTTTCTGACCTGTCTTGTTGAAAGCTTAGTTTATTTATTTCAACTTCTTTATAATATACTTAAGATTATAAATTTTTCTTAACAAATCACTTTGGCATATTGTCTGGGAGTACTTACTGTAGGGTTTGGGATGAAAGGAGACAGTAAGTGAGAATATTATTTATAATAATCTATTATTAGGAAACTGGCAATGACAGCCTGAACAGAAGAGTATTTTAAAGGTGGCAAAGTGCCAAAAATCACCCAGTAACAAAATGTTTCCAGTCTTGCTTTAAAGAATAAAATATAAGGTTTTTAATGATTTGATTGGCACATCTATGAGTAATAGTTATTGAAAATTATAAATTAAGAAGTTTATTTCTTTGGTGTAACTTGTACTTTAGGGCTTGTTAATAAATATATAATGATCTCAGACTGTATTTTACTTTACCATTTCAGGAGCAGTTGCATTGGCATGGAAGAATCCTATTTCAAGCTGGTTTACTGCTATGCTCCACTGCTTTGGTGGAGGAATTTTATCCTGTCTACTGCTTGCAGAGTCTCCGTTGAAGTTCCTTGCAAATAGCACTAACGTATTACTGGCATCTTCAATCTGGTAAGCTGCGGTTATGGTGACCTATGGGACATTTAAACAATTGAGTTATAATTGTTAGTAAAATAAATTTTTTTCTTTGTTTTATGTTCTTGAAAAGTTAATGCCAAAGGTTTTTTTTTTTGTTGTTGTTGTTATTGTTGTTGTTTTTTGAGACACAGTCTTACTCTGTCTCCCAGATTGAAGTGCAGTGGCATGATCTTGGCTCACTTCAACCTTTGCCTCCTGGCTTCAAACAATTCCCTGCCTCAGCCTCCTGAATAGCTGGGATTACAGGCACCTGCCATCATGCCTGGGTAATCTTTGTATTTTTTGTAGAGACGGGGTTTCACCATGTTGGCCAGGCTGGTCTTGAACTCCTGACCTCAGGTGATCCACTCGCCTTGGTCTCTCAGAGTGCTGGGATTACAGGCGTGAGCCACTGCGCCTGGCCATGCCAGAGGTTTTAAGTGCAAAGTATGTCTCTTCTTTTCTTTTTTGTCTCCCCTTACCTTCTCCTAGAAGCAATTATTGCCTACCATTGTCTTATGTATCTTTTTTTTTTTTTTGGAAACATAATCTTGTTCTGTCACCCAGACTGGAATACAGTGGCATGATCTTGGCTCACTGTAACCTCCGCTTCCTGGGTTCAAGCGATTCTCCTGCCTCAGCCTCCCGGGTAGCTGAAATTACAGGCACACGCTACCACGTCTGGCCAATTTTTGTGTTTTTAGTGGAGATGGAATTTCACCAAGTTGGCCAGGCTAGTCTCGAACTCTTGACCTCAAGTGATCTGCCCACCTCAGCCTCCCAATGTGCTGAAATTACAGGCGTGAGCCACCAAGCACGGCCTGTCTTATATATCTTTAATATTAACATTGCTAATATGAAAGGGCATTAAATATTTGGCCCTGAAGAGTTTATCTTGTGAACCTAACTGGTATACACAGATATACAACATGGTAAAATCATGAATGTAACCAAATAAAACTAAACAAAAAGTCCAAATAATTATGGCTTATATTTAATTATTCTTCTCATACTCTTTGTTGGTTTTATGAGATCTTTAAATTTTATAATTTTGAAGTGAAGAAAAAATGTTACTAGGAATTGCTTTGAATTCTTGCAAATCCAAATTCATTATCTTTAAGAGGACTGATCCATCAAATTAAAAAAATCTATAATACAAATTATAGTGCTTTTTTATATCTAAAGCAGAAACTGTTTTCTATTAAAAACCATGTCATCAAATATATAACACGTTAGGAACACTTACAGTTTATTTTTATTGTGATAATTTTAAAATGAATATGTAACCAGTTCTAAAAGGGATATTACAAATAATAGTAGTAATGAGAAAAAGTAATCCTGGGAACCTATGGCAGTATTGAGTTGTTACCATATGTCAGTTAATTTCTTTATATTCATTTTCATATAATCACAGGAGTACCGTAAGGTAGCTATCATTATTCCCATTTGAGAAATGGGAAAATTGAGGCATAGAAAAATGCTGCTTAATTTTCATGTCTAGTAAGTGGTTGAGCTAGAATTGAAACAAGTTTTTAACTGTCTAGGCTCAGTGGCTCACACCTGTAATTCCAGCACTTTGGGAGGCTGAGGTGGGCAGATCACAAGGTCAGGAGTTCGAGACCAGCCTGGCCAACGTGTTGAAACCCTGTCTCTACTAAAGGTATAAAAAAAATTAGCCAGGCGTAGTGGCATGTGCCTGTAATCCCAGCTACTCGGGAGGCTGAGGATAAATTGTTTGAACCCGGTAGGTGGAAGTTGCAGTGAGTCGAGATCACACCATTGCACTCTAACCTGGGCACCAGAGCAAGACTCCATCTAAAAAAAAAAAAGAGAAGTAAAAACTTTAGCGTCTTCCCACTTAATAGCCACTATCTCTCACAGATTTGTTTAACGATCTCTTAAAGTGTAGTCTTCCAGTTGCTATGTGTTTTTAAAAACTTTCCCAAAGACTTATTTCTATAACAATATTTTTAAAAGTTATTAGTATTTTGGAAGAATTTTTTTGCTAGATGCTGAAACGATATGAAAAGGAAGATACCCAGAATTTGATACTTTTCATTATTTCTACTTCTATTCCTATAGTACTGACCTCCTGGATGATTGCAGGAGCTTCCTAAGGGGTCTTGCTGCTCCTTTGATTATCCCTTTGAATCTATTCTTTATTCTTCACAGAGCAGACAAAATTATTACAGTTGGCCTTCTATACCCATGGGTTTTGCATCCTTGAATTCAACCAACTGCAAATCAAAAATATTTGGGAAAAAATCCAATAAAAAATAACAATGCAACAATAAAAATAATGCAAATAAAAAATACAGTGTAGCAACTCTTTATGTATAGTATTTACAGTGTATTAGGTATTGTTAACAATCTAGAGATGATTTAAAGTATAAGGAGGATGTGTGTAGATTCGTGTAAATACTCTGCTATTTAAATAGGGACTCTCACATCCACAGGTTTTGAGAGAGAGTCCTGAAACCAGTCACCCACAGATACCGAGAGACAACTTGAGTAAATTAGAACATGTCACTCATGTGCTTAGTAATTTCTTATCTTATTAAGAACAATACCCCAAAGCTTTACCATGGTCTGTAAAACCCTGCAAAATCTTTGCTTTCACTTTCTTTTGTGTAATGTCTTACCACTCCTGCTCACTTTTCTCTAGGTCACATGAGCTTCGCTATTTCTTTAACACGTAAGGTATCTTCTACCTCAGTGCCTTGGTACTTGCTTTCTTCTCTTTGTAATCATTTTTTCCTCAGAAGTCTCATATTTTGTTTTATCAGAGAGACCTTCCCTGACTAAAGTAGTGCCTCCTCTTCCATGACTATCACATCATCCTTATTTTCTTCTTAGAATTACTGCTATCCAACATGTTGTCTGTTTATTTTTTTTATGTTGCTCTAACTGTACTAGAATAACAGCCCATCAGAGAGTGAGCCACTGTCCCTGGCTCCTGGCTAATTAAAAAAATTTTTATATTTGTTGACATGAGGTCTCACTATGTTTCCCACGTTGACTTTTTTTTAAAAACTATAAAAGTTATTTATTCACTATATACAGAACTTGTCCCCTATAAAATGTACATGTAAATCACTAAAAAGTAAAATTTGGTGAACATTTTTTCAGTTACAGAACATACTAAATCAGCTGGGATAACAGCTGTCAGCCTCAAAATAATCTAATTATAGCACCCAGTCTCCTTTATATCTAATGCAAAGTTAAATACTTATTTTGGGGATTACTTCCTAGTATGTGTTTGGTGAGGCAGAGTAAACATTTTAATATAACTCTAGTATATGACAGTCATGGCACAATAAACCGCTTATTACAGATTAAAACAGCATTTTTTCCATTATTTGTAATAATGGGATCAAACAAATACTGGATACTTTTAAATGGCAGATAACCACACAATTACTATCTTTGGTGGTGTATTGGATTCTGTAATTACATTAAGATATGAATGGTATAAAATATTGTTATGAATAATACACCTCAAACAGAACAACGAGGTCACACTATAATGATTTACTAGATTTTGCTCAGTAGACATTTACTGAATGAGGGATTTAATCTGTTTTTCTTCTCAATTATCCAGTATAATGTTTTGCCCACAGTAAGGGCTCAGTAAATATTTGCTGAACATACTGACTAGGATAGAGGTGAGAAGAGATGGGCCCTCTTAGCTGCATGTCAAATATAATTGGAATTTACTTGGGAAGGAATGTAGTTAAGGAAAATGTAAACTGCATGTGTTGTACAAGTAAATAAACACAGTTACCAACAAAGCAAATGATAAAGCAGAATATGCCGGAACCAAAATAAAGAAAGGCAAAATTTGCTAGTGATGGCGAAATGGAACTTTTATATTGGACCATATCTTTTCCCACCCAACTGAGTTTGAGACAGACTAACAGAGGCACTGTAAGAGACTATGGCTGTGTTCCTTGGTATTCAGACATCCTTGTTTCCAATAATTTATTATGGACCTGTTATCCATGAATCAGTATAAACCTATTCATAGAGATGAGTTTCTACAAGTACAAAGTTGAATTTCCTTTCATTTGTCCTAAAATGTTTACTTTCCAGCTTAAAGGGACTTCAATTATTCCATGTAGTTTTCCATAACATTCTTTTATCTTTTCAGACCAGAGTCAAAATATTTGTACAGTATTCATGCTACAGCACCTTCCACCCACCCTTTAGTCGCTTGAACTGCCCTTCTTTGGTTCTTTTTCCACTTTCAGATCTTTCTTGTAGTAAGCAGAACTGTTCTAGGTATTCCAGCTGCAGTTTGGTCTGGCGTTGTTGGAATGGCTTCTGCTATGCCGTGGTCTTCCAGCTGGTCTATTTCTAGGATTATATGATCTTCTGTAGTTGTAATCAAAAGACTGACTTATTGATCTCCTTCTTTCATAACTTAGGCTTTTAGAACTTCTGTATCTGTCATAATCATCATAGCATGAAGAACTGTACCTATTCCTCCCTTCCTCGACTTTCATCTGATTTGGTGTCTTCCTGTCCTCCTGGGCAAACTGTATTTCAGTCTGCCGCCCACAAATCTACTTTCTGTCCAAATTATGTAAAGCATCTTCACATCACAAACATTCTTAAATTGAACATAAACAAATCCTCTTGGACGGTGAGTGTAGTAATCAAGTGGAACATACACATCAACTATAGGATCATAACGATCAAATTCACACAGTAAATCTTCAGACCTGGTGTTGTTGGCTACGTTCCTGATGAACAGAGGCGTGTTGGGAGGACGCAGGTAGCAGGGCAGCGGTGTGTCTCTGCCGGGTGCACTAATGGGCTCAGCAAACTGTCCACGGCTCCGGCTGCCAAGCCTCAGACACACACAGCCGGAGGGCTGTGCTACTGCAACCACCTCTTTTCCTGAGACTTCACTCCTGCCTCCACTCCCCACTCCTGCCTCCACTCCCCACTCCTGCCTCTGCGTAGGGCCAGGACCTCAACGGTTCTTTCCCATTAAATCACCAGGCCTGCGCCTGCCAGATGTTTTTTTTTAATGTAAAATTTCAAGTAATACTGAATTAGGTAAAAAAAAAGTATTTATAAAATTATGCCAAATAGAATTGTGATACAATTAAAAGTTATATATCCATCATTTAGATTAGGAAAAAAATTGTCACTTAAACAAATCTTTATATTAAAAAAACTGAAAATAGCTGGGTGTGGTAGCTCAGGCCTGTAATTCCAGCACTTTGGGAGGCCAAGGCAGGCAGATCACCTGAGGTCTGGAGTTCGATATCAGCCTGGCCAACATGCTGAAACCCTGTCTCTACTAAAAATACAAAAATTAGCTGGGTGTGGTGGCCCATGCCTGTAGTCCCAGCTACTTGGGAGAGTGAGGGAGGAGAATCGCTTCAACTGGGGAGGTGGAGGTTGCAGTGAACCGAGATCGTGCCACTGCACTCCAACTTGGGTAACAGACCAAGACTCTGTCTCAAAAAAAAAAGAAAAGAAAAGAAAATACAGAAAACCACAAAGCCAAACATAAGACCTAATAAATTATTATAGGGTACATCCTTGTAGCCACTACCCAAATTAAGAAATACAACTTTGCTGCTGGGCTGTCACAGCCTGGCTGGGTGTGCCCACTCTTAGGGCAGTGCTAACATGCCAGCCCCCTGCCACCTTGGCCCCCTCTGAACTTTAGGTGCTGAAGAATGCGGGAGGGGAAGCTGAGGGGAGCTGAGGGTGACCAGGTGCTGGCCTGCAGATGCCTCTTGGTGCCAACAGCCTGGGTATGATGGATGGTGCCAGAGGCAGACAGGCTCCTGGGCAGAAGCTGGCAGGTCCACAATGAAGCCCAACCTTCAGGCTCTGGGAGGCCTGAAGCCTTGAGGTGGGCTGCCAGTCCTGCCATCAGAGGGGGAACTCATGGTGCCTTTTCCTGTGGCTGCCCATTGCTACCCATGGCTGCCCATGGACCAATCAGCATGCATTTTCCTCCTCTGAGGCCCTTAAGCCCTGGGCTCAGCCAGGGCAGGACAGAGGAGGAAGAATCCACGTATGGCAAGTTGCAGAGAGGACGGGCCTCCTCTGCTGAAAGCTGCAGACATGGGGAGGACCAGCTGCAGGGAGGAGCTACCCTCTCTGCTGAGAGCTGAGCATAGAGGAACTACCGTCTGCAAGGCCTCCTCTCTACCCTCAGAGAGGGTAGCTCCTCTCTGCAACTAGTCAAACTCACATCTATAGCTGCAGAGAGGAGCTACCCTCTCTGTTGGGAGCTGAGCACTTGTTGGGATGACTTGTCTGCAGAGAGGAGCCTCCTCTGCTGACAGCTGCAGAGACGATGGGAGGACCTGCTTACAGAGAGGAGCCACCCACTCCAGGGCCTCCTCTCTGCTGAGAGCTGTACACTCAATGGGATGGCCTGCCTATTGAGAGGAGCTACCCACTGTGGGTCTTCTCTGAGCTGCTCTAACACTAAACAAAGCTGCTCTTTGTCTTGCTCACCCTCCACTTGTCTGTGTACTTCATTCTACCTGGACACAAGACAAGAGGTTGGGCAAAGGTGCCACCAACCACAGAGTTTCTGGCCAGAAAAGTGACATTCCAAAGATCTCAAAATACAAATAGATACTTCCTACTTACCATCTATTTGGAAACCAGCTGTGCAATTCATACTGGAAAGGTAATGCTGGGTTCTTTTATTTACCAGTTTTCAGTACAGTGAACTGGATCTCTGTCATCCTCCAAAGATAACCAGCATAAAGGAAATAATTATGAGCTCATGGACTAACCATATTTCATTGGTTTCAATAAAATTTCAGTTATTTTCACATCGAAGCTCAAATTATCCCATCTTCAGCCAGTGGAAGCCTGTTGAGACAGACTTTGAATTAGCTTACTTTCTACCTGGTGTTGAAAGATTCATCTTGTGCTTTTCTTCTGGAATCACTTGTTTCTCTAAGAAGTTCTGGTGTCTTTTGGTGATAAATGGCATTTCAAGACCACAATTTGAGTGTTAGAGAGGCTTACTGTTAGTGGGTTGATCATTATGTCTAGGCCTTTTCAGTGAACAGAGGTAGGAAAAATGAAGATAAAATAACTCATGAGTTCATATTGAAATTTCCAATTCAAATTCAGGACCGTATAGCTTTTATTTAACTTTTCTCTATTATATATATATCTCCTTTCTTCCACCCTAAGAATTTGGGTTTTTAAGGACATAGGATGTGATTGAATTAATATATTCTAACATTGTTGATTTTTTTTTCTGTATTATGCTCACAGTAGTCTACAGCAATGTTCAAAGACTACCAAAGAAATGATTGTAGAAAATTATTATTGTGTATATTTGATTATTCTCCCATTTTAACAATAAATGTACTATTTTACACTGTCATTTAAAATATATTACTCTTATTTTCTTGTGGCTTAAAGCACTGCTGTGAAAGTCTGGTGATCTTTTAATTTTCTTTCTCTTTTAAGATCTTTATTTTCTAGATTCCTAAAGATTTATTTTTTCATTAAGGCCCAGTCATTTAAATAAAATATCTTGGTGTTGGTTGTTGTGTGACAGTATTCTCTTGTACCTGGTGTGTTATTTTTGGTACCTACAATTTTTTTTAATTGAGAAAGTAATACTAGTATTTGTATTCCTCCTTTGCATTGGTTTTCTTCAAGAACTCTTATTATTTTGGCTCTTCTTTGCCTTTCTTCAAGGAATCTTTTAAACTCTGTATTTCTAAGAAAATTAACCTATTTTTCTCTTTTCACCTGCTGTTTCTTTGAAGACACTATCTGTTATGTTTATTTCTCTTTGTGTTTTCTGGTTTGTTTTTTATTTTGGAAATTGATTTTTTTTTTTCCTTTTATCTCTCATTCTTTCCTGAGTGTTGAATCTTTGGTTGTCAATTTTGCTTATTCTGATATGTGTTCTTTTATGTTTTACATCACTTTCTTAATGTCTTTAGCTTGTTTTGAAATAGTAGTTTACAGTTTTGATCTGTTTTGTGGACACATTTTACTGAGTGCTTTCATTGTCTGTAGGGATTTATTCTGCTTATTTTTTTTTCTTGTTAAAAATTTTTTTGGGATTTGATCTTTGATACTTTTGGTCATTTTTATATGAAATTGGCTTTCATAAGCTTGCAGAATGTGGTGGAAAGATTTTTTTTGACTTCACAGAGCTCCTGCTTTTGTTTTTATGTAGTGTTCAAAAGATGAGGACCTGCTTTTTGAGATTTCTTGCGTCTCTTACCTTCTTCGGTTTGGTTTGGACCTTCTCTTTCTTCTGTTCTATGCTGCTTAGGTTTGATTCTTCTCAGTTTCTTCAAGTGTGGGCTTGTTCTAGAAGAGAACCCTGGTGGATCCATTTCAAACGCTTAAAGCTCAGAGGGACTAAACTGTTCCAAGACTTTCAGAACGTCTTATCATGGACTCTTTGTCTTATCTGTTGTTAGAAATGCCAGAACCCCTGTCAGTTGTAGCATTTGTGTATGTGTGCTTGCGTGCGCATGTGTGTTTCCAAATTAGTCTACTCTGCTTTCCATTGTATACCCATTAGCTATTTTTGTATTATTTTGGTTTTAAGTTCTTCAGTTGCTACCTTGCTTTCTTCTTTCTGCCAAGTAGTACAGTGTTGTGGGTGTCAGTGATTTTCCTCTACCCACTTGCATTTTGGGGTTTGAGGGGATATCTTGTCACATAGTTTTGTTGTAAGTATAGTTAACCCTTGAACAACGTGGATTTGAACTGTGTGGCTCCACTTATATGGAGATTTTCTTCAGCGTCTGCCACCCCTGAGGTAGCAAGACCAACGCTTCCTCCCCATAAAGCTACTCTTTGTGAAGATGAAGAGGATGGAGACTTTTATGATCCACTTCCACTTAATGAATAGTAAATACATTATCTCTTCCTTAAATTTTTCTTAGTAACATTTTCTCTGGCTTACTTAATTCTAAGAATACATCTGGGATAGATAGGTGACAGTGGAAAAATTATATAATACATATAACATAAAAAATATCTGTTAATCACCTGTTCATACTATTGGTAAGGCTTCTTTTCAACAATAAGGTATTAATAGTCAGATTTTGGAGAGTCAGAAGTTATATGTGGATTTTTGACTGCATAGGGGTTGGGACCCCTAACCCCCATGTTGTTCAAGAGTCAACTATTGTGCATGGGATTTTGGTTTTCCTATCTTGTTGCTCTGTGTGTTTTTATGGGAATTTGAAGAGCTCAAAATAAACAATTGTGTAGCCACTACCATCTTCTCAGAACCCTTACCATTAGTTTTTATGTCCCTTCTGTGGTTTCCTCCCATTCCATCTCCTTTCTTCTGCCTTCAGAGGTAACCATTATCTTTAACTTCATGATGCCCAGTGAAATAACTAGAAGCAATAAAAGTGCTCATCCACAGAAGAAAAAAGATGGGTATTAATATAATGGTATTATGTAATAGAGTTTAAGAATTACTTTCCTCAAATAAATCTCTTAAGCATATACCAAGAAAAAAATGTTGCTTATGTACAGATATGTACAAGAATGTTTTTAGAAATGCTATTTATGATAGGGAAAACTAGGAACAACTCTCTGTCAACAGATAAATTATGACACATTAATTCTGTTATGGTAAAGACTGGTGAAAATTAAAATTATAACCACACATAATAAGAATAAATCTCAGGAATAGAACTTAAACAGAAAAATACATATGATTCTATTTATAAAGCTTTCAAGAACTATATTGTTTATGGATATAAACATATGCTAAAACTACATAAAAAAGCTAAGATTTGTTTTCAGCATTATGTTACTAAGATTCATCTGTGTGTTTGTATGTAGCCATAGAACATACCTTCCTTCTGCTGTATAGTCCATTATATTTCTGTCTATATTTTGTTTGTTGATAGCATCTTTATTGGTTCTAGGTGTTCTGTTAGGCGTTGTAAAACAGCAATAATAGCAATTGCTTACATAGCATTTATTGTGTGTCCCAGACAGTGTACTTATTTCGCTTAAACCTGAGAAGAACTCTGTGAAGTAGGTATTATTTTATTCAATTACATGTTAAAGAGCATGTGATTGAGGCATAGAGGGGTTAATAACTTGCCTAAGGTGTCACAGGTACTGCGTAGTTGAAGCCGGGATTCAAACCTGGGGTATCTAGTCCTTTAATCTGTACTTACATAGTATATTATTTTGTACTTTAGAAACAGGAACGTTATTTCTGTTCTCAGAGATCCTTAAATATAAAAAATGATGCTGTCTTAAAGATTTAGTATATTTTACTATTTTCTTTTTTACAGTTTACATATTTAGAACAGTCTCTGCTTCATTTGATTTTAATTTGAGAGATAAAATGGTGTTAGAAATGTTTTTAAACAAGCAAGCAAGGTCATCTTTAGTGTAATAGCTCATAGTGTATACATCTGGAAATTAGCACCATCTACTGGCAAAGAGAAACAATAACTTGGTATGTCATAGTATTGTTTGGAAGACAACGTACACTTTCATAGGTTTTTCTTTTTTTTTTTTTAAAGCTGTTTCTGGGGAAATTAAGATTTTATAATTTTTAAATACTTTTGTGCCCTAGTATATATTTTTTAAACTTCCAAGTATCAGTTATTATATATGGCACATTTGTGTAAATGAGACTACATTTAGATGAGAAAAAATACAAGAAAAAGTATCATTTTATAGGTATCATTCTGTCTGTATTTTTAAAAGCATGTACAAAAATTGTCAGTTTGTTAGAGTGATAAGAGCAAGAACAAAGCTGTCATATTGGACTAACATGAACTGTATTTAGTTTATCATTGTGTTTTGGCTTAGTTAAGTGATACTGTCTTCGATAGAGGAGTGGAATTGATAGTAGAGTGAAAGCAGAGTTAGTACTCAGTGACTAAGCCTGGGAAGCTTCTCTCTGCGCAACTTTTTGTATTAACCTAAATTATACTCTCATTTTTCTCAAACTGGTTGAGATTTCATTTGTTAGTGGCCTAGGATCTTGTTTGTATCCCGTTTGAGACTTTTAGTCTTTTGTTATTATTTTCTCTCCATTAACTTAACCTATACAAGTTAAATATATGAGAAATCAAGTGTTTTCTCATTCTATTTCTTCTTTCTTTTTCCAATGTGTTTTCTTTAGGCAGTTTACAAGTTAAAGTTACCTTAGATATGACAATTTTAGTTAAAGGTGAAATTATGTTTACAGAAGAAGTTACAAGGTGATTACCTAATAAGTGTTGGTTGAGGGATTTATTAAAAGAATTTAAAAAAGCTAATTTGTAGTGGGAGGGAGAGTAGGGGAGGGATAACGTGGGGAGAAATGTCAGGTATAGGTGATGGGGAGATGGTGGCAACACACCACTTTGACATGAATGTACCTATGCAACGATCTTGCATGATCTACACATGTACCCCAGAATCTAAAGTACAATAAAAATAAAATAAAAAGAAAAGCAAATTTGTTATAGAGCAGGAATGATTGTTCAGAGTGCCATTGGTCTGATATGTTTACTTGTAAGTCTGCTGAGCACAATAAACAATTGTACTTTTGCCCTGTGCCTACTGAACTCTCAAATGAAAACAGTTTTTTTGTTAAAAAATGTTAGCTTATTACAGGTATGCTTTAGAAAGATCTGATTAAATAGAAGAGTTGCAATGATTGCAAATTTTATGTCTTATGCTATAATGTCACATAGTTGAATGTAAAAGTTGAAGATTGCTGTTGTAATAGTATAAGTTTTTAACTCACGTTAAAGTTAGGCTCAGTGTAAGGAATGAAAATGAGGTCAATTGTAATATTCTTTTTGTTGTTTTTTGAATATTTTACTTTTGGGCACTAAGTACTGCTAAGATGAAAGCAAATCCCCCTTAATGTAATCTATAATAGATACAAAAATACTTTTATTTTATTAAAAATACATTTAAAAATTAAATGTATATACTGTTCCCGCATTACCTAACCAACTTCTTAGAAATTAGTCTATGTTCAAAGAGAGAAGTATACAGAGGCTTTCAAATTTTCTATGAATGTATAAAAATTTTAAATCAAACTAGTTGTTTTTAAAATCTTATATAAACATGTAAAATATGAAAGCCATACAAATGGTTTTCAGAAATCTTTTTACTACTTTCAGATAGTTTATTCTTCTTTCTCAAACTCTTTCATTATCAACTAATTCTTTGATTTGATATATTTTATATTTTGTCTCCAGATTGACTGCTAATAAATGATTTAATTCAGGGCTACTTTTCATCATGCTGAGTTTTAGGTTAGAGGGTAACAAGATGAATGATTCCTGTCATCTAAGAACTATTATAATTTATAAAGGCATTACAGCCTTTATATTATAAAGAAAAATGTATAAAGAGCTATTTTTAGGCATAGGAACCAATTGGTTTTGTTATGTAGAGCCATCAGAATGTAGTCTGAACTGAGATGATGAAATAAAACAAAACTCCCAAAGTCAATGACTATGGTAATATCTGAGTGGGACCTTCAAGAATAGGAAGGAATTGGTAAGTGGAGATGAGGAAGAAAGGATGCTTTAGGCTAAACAAATTATTGTATCTATTTAGTTGCTGAAGCAATATTTTGGCAAACATTTTATATTTCATGAACATTGAAGAATTCTGACTTTATGAATTATGAATTACAATAAGATTAATAGCTTCTTTTAAAAGAGATATATTCTTTCATGCCATGAGTTTTATGTCACCTCGTTAGAAAGAAGATATGGTCTACTTTAAGCACAAAATTGTCTGCCAGAGTATTTTGGGAATGGAGCAAAAAAAGCAGTATGTTTTCCAGTAGATCTTACTGCTAGTATTTGAGCAGATGCTTAGAACAAATGAAGTTTAAAAAAATAATTTACCAGAGATGGGATGAATTATTTTTAATCACAATTTAATTTGATTAAAACTTAAACTTAGTGCACTAAATTAAAGAACAAGCTTCAAATTCTTTCAGCTGTATGAAAATACGTTTTTTTATAATACAAATCTGCCTCCTTATGATCCATCATGTATCTTTGTATAGATTGCAGTTTATGAGCTGCACAGTGGGGCACAGGTGAATATGTTAGTTGGGGTTGAATTGTAGCCTTTGCTGTTACCAAAGGGCCTTTTCTCTAATTAATTTTCCCAGAGGACAAAGACACTATGTAGGAGTCCCTATCCCTGGAATGATTATACATTTGTTTTGGTTACTGGATTCAGCATTTAACTTCTAGAATGATATAGACACAAATTAAGAACTCACTAAATATTTCATATATCTATAAAGTATTCAGAAGTCCACAATTCACATTCTCCTCTGATCATAACTCTTTGTCAAATGGCATATGTTTCATGTGATTTGAAAAACTAACTCCCTACCCAAGCAGTGGTTTTATTAAATTCAAGTTAAATGTTTATATGGAAAATTCCATTTGTTGTGTTTTGCCAAATTGTTATTGCTATTAGGTTGGATTGTAATTTTTGTTCTTCTGACTCCATTCGTATATTAAAATGTTTAAATTTTATTTTCAGGTATATTACATTTTTTTGCCCACATGACCTAGTTTCCCAGGGGTATTCACTTCTACCTGTTCAACTACTGGCTTCAGGAATGAAGGAGGTGACCAGAACTTGGAAAATAGTTGGTGGAGTCACACATGCTAATAGCTATTACAAAAATGGTTGGATGGTCATGATAGCTATTGGATGGGCCCGAGGTAATATTAACAATATGTGTTCATAAATACCCTCTTATTGATATATTATTAATACCATTACTGAACAATTCTCTAGTTACATTAATAATATTTTAATAACAGACTTCTGGAAAGTAAAAACCTTGTTTCTATTGGCTAGTAAAGTTAATTCAAAACTAGTACTAGTCATAAGCCATTATTTTGAGCCTGTCTTATAATAGAAAATTTTTATGATTGGTTTAAGATCCCCAGAACCCAGAAAGATTTATAGTTAATTAAGATATAGTGCCACTGTAAATAAATAAGTTTACATAAGAAATTATGTGGTACATGTGAATAAAAAATATTGCTCTTTTCTGTGTGTTTTTTTTTTCTTTCAGAATTACTAGAAATAGTAAATATGATTGACTATGGGTTCATTATCACTGAACTTTGCATCACTTGCCTTTTTGTTTTGTATGTAGGAATTTAACAAATTTCTCTAACCTCCTTTTAACAATATACTGCACCTAAAACCAGTCATATCAGGAAAGGAAATGATAAACCAGAAGATTTTATTTTTCAGTTCTAAAATGAACCTCTAGCCATACCTTTGTGCCTCTCTAACCATACCTTTGTGCCTGAGGTCCCAATTTTAACCTTAATTACAGTACAATAGACGGTTGCCATGCTGGTGAAAGAGAAGAATTGCAGTTGTTTTAGTACCCTAAATATACGAGGCAACTTTCTTCTTCTTCCCAAGAATTATATTTTGGGAATCTTCTTGGAATTTTTTATCAGGTGATAGAATTATGGCTCCTTTTAAATATTTTTTTCAAGAAAATTTGGCTAACTATTTTTGTTTTGTTTTTGTATTTTTAGGTGCAGGTGGTGCCATTATAACAAATTTTGAGAGGTTGGTAAAAGGAGATTGGAAACCAGAAGGTGATGAATGGCTGAAGATGTCATAGTAAGTTGATATAAATTATACTGAGACCTAGATGTTTATCCTTAGATCTTACCAACTTTCTTTTTAAGAACATTTTGGGGACTTTAAATGTGGATGGAATATAGCTGAAAAAATAAATAGTAATAATGGGAAGAGAACTAGCAAATTTTATTCTTTTAAAAAGTCTGCTCTCTCAAATGTAGTTTAAAACATATGTTTTCCTTCTCTGTGGATTTCTCTCCTTAGAAAACAAAACCCAACAAAAACCTCTAGATTACAGTAAACTTGTGGGTAGAGTATATGTTTATGAAGTGAAAACTACATCGGAATAGACATCTCTGGATGGAAATGAATTAGTGATAGGCTCTTGGCATTTTCATTAATGACTATGACATCATCCAGATTTCAGTTTATATACATAGTTTTTATAGTAAAATGTCAAGTTTATGGGAACAAATCAATACATTATCATAAAGTCCTTTGAGTTGCTTTAAAAAATGACAGTTGCGCTTAATTACAGATAAAAATAAGAGAACAATTAGAGAAATAACCCATTGTGTGATGCAGACTGCCTTTTGCATCTATTTAAGAAAATCTGTTCTCCGAAGACACTGACTCAGTCTTATTTATTAATTTGTTTAAGAGACAGATTCTCTTTCTTGTCACCCAGGCTGGAGTGCAGTGGTGTAGTAAGAGCTCACTGCAGCCTACCTCTTGGGCTCAGGCGATCCTTCCACTTCAGCCTCTCACATATTAATGGTTGATACTACAGGTGTGTGCTATCATGCCCGGCTAATTTTTTTTTTTTTTTTTTTGAGACAGGGTCTTGTTCTGTCACCCAGGCTAGAGAATACAGTGGTGTGTTGGGCTTAAGTGACCCTTCCATCTCAGCCTCCTGAGTAGTTGGGACTACAGGCATCTACCACCATGTCCTGCTAATTTTTAAAATTTTTTGTAGAGACAGGGTCTCATCTCACTATGTTGCCTAGGCTGGTCTTGAACTTCTGGGCTCAAGCAGTCCTTGTACCTTGGCCTCCAAAAGTGCTGGGATTACAGATGTGAACCACCACACCCAGCCAGTATTTTTGTTTTGTAGAGATGGGGTCTTGCTATGTTGCCCAGGCTGGTCTTAATTTTTGCCTCAAGTGATCTTTCTTCCTTGGCCTCCCAAGGGGCAGGGATTACATAATGAGCCACTGTGCCTGGCTGGACTCAGTCTCTTTTTTTTTTTTTCTTTTTTTTGAGATGGAGTTTCGCTCTTGTCACCCAGGCTGGAGTGCAATGGCATGGTCTTGGCTCACTGCAGCCTCCACCTGCCAGATTCAAGCAGTTCTTCTGACTCAGCCTCCCGAGTAGCAGAGATTACAGGTGCCCGCCCCTACGCCTGGCTAATTTTTTTATTTTTAGTAGAGGTGGAGTTTCACCATGTTGGCCAGGCTGGTCTCAAACTTCTGACCTCAGGTGATCCACCCGCCTTGGCCTCCCATAGTGCTGGGATTGCAGTCATGAGCCACTGCGCCTGACCAAGACTCAGTCTTAAAAAAGTCACAGATATATTTCTGATACACTTAAAAATGAAGAAGAGAAATATAGTTACTGTTCTCATAATTCAAGAAGGAAAAGACTTAGAGACTGTTGGCTATAATAAGCAAGATGAGGAAAGACTTAATATAAAAATAAGCTCATTTTCTAATTTAAATTGGATTAAAAATAGATTATAAACGGATTAAAAATGAAGGCTGAGCCTGGGCAACATAGTGAAACCCCGTCTCTATTAAAAATACAAAAACTAGCTGGACATGATGGTACTTACCTATAATCCCAGGTACTTGAGAGACTGAGGCACAAGAATCACTTGAACCTGGGAGGCAGAGGTTGGTGTGAACTGAGATCACACCACTGCACTCCAGCCTGGGTGACAGAGCCAGACTCTTGTCTCAGAAAAAAAAAAAAAAAAAAGGAAGAAGGTTGTGAAAGGCAGTATGAGTGACGAAGTACATTTGCGTGAACTAACAAATTCCAGGATATTGGAAAGTATCCCTTTAAGCTTGAATGAAGTAGTTAGAAATAGAACAAAGGAGGCTTTGATTAAAGATAAGTTATAAATAAGATATTCATGATATTCAGGGGATATTTTTCTCATTTGGAGTATATGCCTTAAAACGCCTTCCATAAAACATTTTTTTTGGCTTTTATAGCTAAAATCAAATTATGTTTCTACTTTGTTCAAGACCTTGCATTGACTCCTCTAAATGGTCTATAAGGCCCTCCAAGGTGTGCCTTTCCTCCTTTCCAGATTGCTTTGATTTCATCTCTTGCTATTATCTCCCTTGCTCACTCTATGCTTGAGCAAGTAACGTATGTTCTGGTTTAACACTAGCTTTTATCACTACCTGGAGTGATTTTTCTTAGATGGCTAACTCCCTTATCTACTGTGCTCAAAGTATTTTCTCAATGTTTCCTTCTCCTGAGGACTACCTTGCTTAAAATTGCAACACCTCCTTCTTTACTTTTTTCTACAACATTTATCACCTTCTAACATGTTTTATAATTTACTTAATCATTATGTTTATTCCCCCTCCCCTTGGCTCTTCTTCCCACCCTTCAAAGAATATAAAATGCCAGGTATAGAGATTTCTGTCTTGTTTGAGTGCTCTTGTGTTCCAAGCACCTAGCACATAATAGATAAAACATACTAGATGACTGTATGAATTTTCAACAACTGGGTCAAGTGAGATTGATCATTGGTTCATTATGATGGTTTGTGTTTATGTATATAGTCATGTGTTGCTTAACAATGGGGATATGTTCAAAGAAATGTGTCATTTCATCATTGTATGAATGCTATCAAGTGCAGTTACACAAACCTACATGATATAGCCTACTACACACCTAGGCTATATGGTATAGCCTATTTCTCCTAGGCTACAAATCCTTACAACATGCTACTGTAGTGAATGTTGTAGGCAGTTTTAACGTAATGGTAGGTATTTGTATATCTAAACATATCTAAACAGAAAAGGTACGATAAAAATATGGTATGAAATATAAAAAATGGTACACCTATATAAGGTACTTACCAAGAATGAAGGGGGCAGGACTGGAAGTTGCTTTCTGTGAGGCATTGAGCAAGTAGTAAGTGAAGACCTAAGACATTACTGTATACTACTGTAGACTTTATAGATACTGTACACTTAGGCAATACTAAATTTATAGAAAAAATTTTTCTTTAATAATAAATTAACCTTAGCTTACTGTAACTTTTAAAAAAAATTCTCTTTACTTATTTTTAAAATTTTTTATTTTTACTTATTTTGGATACATAATAGTACATATTTATGGGGTACATGTGATATTTTGAACCAGGCATAAAATGTGTAATGACATCAAGATAAATGGGATATCCAACACATCAAGCATTTATCATTTCTTTGTATTAGGAACATTCTAATTCCACACTTGGTTTTTTTGAAACGTACGTTAAATTATTATTAACTGTAGTCTCCCTTTTGTGCTACCAAATACTAGATTTTATTCCTTCTAACTGTAATATTTTTACTTGATAAAATTTTTAAAAACTCTTTGAAGCTTTTGTAGTAACACTTAGCTTAAACACAAATGCATTATACAGTTGTACAAAAAATTTTCTTTCTTTGTATTCTTATTCTATAAGTGTTTTTCTATTTTTAAGATTTGTTGTTTTTTACTTTTTAAACTTTTTTTGTTAAAAATGAAGACACAAACACACACATTAGTCTAGGCCTACACAGGGTCAGGATCTTCAATATCATCATCTTCCACCTCCACATCTTGTCCCACTTAAAGGTCTTAGAGGCAGTAACACACATGGAGCTTTCATCTCTTATAATAACAATGCTGCCTTCTGGAATATTTCCTGAAGGATCTGACTGAGGCTGCTTTTTGGTTCACTTTTTTGAAAAAAAATAATAGAAAGAGGCTAGATGTAGTGACTCATTTCGGTAATCCTATCACTATGGGAGACTGAGGCAGGCAGGTCGCTTGAGCCCCAAAGTTTAAGACCAGCCTGGGCAACATGATGAAATCCTGTCTCTCCAAAAAATTACAAAAAACATGAGCTGGGTGTGGTGGCAATGTAGTCCCAGCTACTCGGGAGGCTGAGGTGGGAGGATGACTTGAGTCTGGGAGGTTACAGGGAGCTGTGATCAAGCCACTCTACTCTAGTCTGGGCTCTGAAGGTGAGACCCAGTCTCAAAAAAAAAAAAAGTACTGTATATAAACCAGTAATGTAGTTGCTTATGATCATTATCAAGTCTTATGTATTCAAAATAAACAAAGCTGGAGACATCATGTTGCCAGACTTCAAACTATACTGTAAGACTACAGTAATCAAAACAGCCTAGTGAAAAAACAGACTCACAGACCAGGGGAACAGAATAGAGAACACGGAAATAAAACCTGCACATCTACAACCATCTAGTCTTGGACAAAAGCAGCACAAGTCAGCAGTGGGAAAGGCACTATGGAGTCAATAAGTGGTGCTTGGATAACTGTTTAGCCATATGCAGAAGATTGAAAATGGACCCGTATCTCTTACCATATATGAAAATTAACTCAAGATAGATTAAAGATTTAAACGTAAGATCTCAAACTATAAAAATCCTCGAAGAAAACCTAGGAAATACCCTTTTTGACATAGGCTTTGGCAAATAATTTATAACTAAGTCCCCCAAAGCAGTTGCAACAAAACCAAAAATTGACAAATGGGAATTAATTAAAGAGCTTCTGCTCAGCAAAAGAAATGACCAACAGATACATCCTGAGAGGGAACTGAAAAAAAAAATTACCAAGAGTAGACAGGCTACAGAACAGGAGAAAATACTTACAAACTATGCTTCTAGCAAAGGTCTAATATCCAGAATCTACAGGGAACTTAACCAACAAACACCAAAAAATCCAATTAAAATTGGGAAAATAACATGAACAGACACTTCTCAAAAGAAAACATACAAGTGACCAACAAACATGACAAAGTGCTCAACATCACTAATCATGAGATAAATGCAAATCAAAACCACGATGAGATACCCTTTCACGTCAGAATGGCAGTTATTAAAAAGTCAAACAATAGAAGTTGGTGAGGCTGCAGAGGCAAAGGAACGCTTACACACTGTTGGTGGGAATGCAAGCTAATTCAGCCACTGTGGAAGGCAGTTGGGAGATTTCTCAAAGAACTTAAAATGGAACTACCATTCAACCAGAAATCCCACTACTGAATATATACCCAAAGGAAATTACGTCATTTTCTCAAAAAGACACATGTCCCTGTATGTTCATTGCAGCACTATTCACAATAGCAAGGACATGCAAGCAACCTAAGTGCCCACGAGCAGTGAATAGGATAAAGAATATGTGGTACATATACACCATGGAATATTATGCAGCCATCAAAAACGATGAGTTCGCGTCCTTTGTAGGGACTTGGATGAACCTGGAAACCATCATTCTCAGCAAACTGACACAAGAACACAAAATCAAACACCACATGTTCTCACTCATAGACTGGTGTTGAACAATGGGAACACACGAACACAGGGAGGGGAGCACTATACACTGGGGTCTGTTGGGGGGGAGTGGGGGGGGACAGCGGGGGGTGGGGAGTTGGGGAGAGATAGCATGGGGAGAAATGCCACATATAGGTGAAGGGGAGGAAGGCAGCAAATCACACTGCCACGTATGCACCTATGCAACAATCTTGCATGTTTTTCACACGTACCCCAAAACCTAAAATGCAATAAAAATAAATAAAGAATATGTGGTACATATACACCATGGAATACTGTGCAAGTATAAAAAAGAACAAATCATGTCCTTTGTAGCAACATGGACGGAGCTAGAGGCCATTATCCTAAGTGTCATAACAACAAGAACAGAAAACCAAGTACAGCATGTTCTCACAAGTGGGAGCTTAACACTGAGCATACATGACCATAAAGATGGGAACAATAGACAGTGGGGATTACTAGATGGGGGAGAGAGGAAGACGGGCATGGGCTGAACAACCGTTGACAAGTTGGGAACTATGCTTATTGCCTGAGTGATGAGATCATTGGAACCCTAGGCCTCAGCATCATGCAATTTACCCTTGTAACAAACCTGTGCATGTATCCTTTAGTCTATAATAAAAGTTAAATATATAGTATTATATACTGTACATAATTGTATATGCTAGATTTGTATATGGCTAGCAGTGCAGTAGAATTGTTAACACCAACATCGCCACAAACACATAACTAATGGATTATGCTTCAGTGTTACAGCTGCTACATTATTAGTTAATAGGGTTTTTTGCTCTATTACAATCTTATGCAACCACCTTCATATATGCCATCCCTCACTGATCCAAACATTGTTATGCAGCATGTGACTGTGTGTCTGTGTGTGTGTCTGTAAAAGTTCACATATCTACCATCAAATACTTTTGCATTCTTATGACATTTTTTCATGTATCCATTCAGTGCATATTTGTTGAATGCTTACTATAGGTAAGAAACTTGGTAGAGCACAATATACTCCAAAGTAAAGTCTTTGGAATAGTGTATGAAATCAGTGTTAATGGAAGTAAGTGAAATTGAAATTGGCTTTTTTTTGAGACAGGGTCTCTCTGTCACCTAGGCTCAAGTGCAGTGGTGCTGTTGTTACGCTTCACTGGAGCCTTGACTTCCCAGGTTTAAGCAGTCCTCCCCAGTAGCTGGGACCACAGGCGCATGCCACCATGCCTGGCTAATTTGAAAAGTTTTTTTTTTTTTAAATAGGTGGGGTCTCCCTATGTTGTCCAGGCTGTGAAATTGAAACTGGAATCCTAAGCTGTTTTTTGAGCCAGGTGCCGTATGCCAGGTGTAGGTACTTTAAAAAATACGTGCTATCACTAAGCCTCACAACAAACCTGAGAGGTAGGTATTATTTTCTAGTTCACAGGTTAGAAAACCAAGGCTTAGAGAAGTTAAAAGATTTGCTTAGGCTAGGCACAGTGGCTCATGCCTGTAATCCCAGCACTTGGGGAGGCTGAAGTGGGCAGATCACTTGAGGCCAGGAGTTTGAGAGCAGCCTGGCCAACATGGTGAAACCTTGTCTCTACTAAAAATACAAAAATGCATGAAATCTATTTCTGGCCTCTCTATTCTATTTCACTGATCTAAAAGCCCATCCTAATGCCAATACATACTTTTGATTACTGTAACCTTACAGTAGTGAGAATCTCCCAGTTTTATATTTTCATTTGTTTTTTAAATTGCTTTGGCTATTCTAGGTTCTTTGCATTTGCATACAGATTTTGAAATCAGCTTATAAATTTCTATAAAAAGTCAACTGCAGTTTTATTGTGATTGCACTTTATCTAGATATCACTTTGGGAAAAAGTGAGATATTAGTCATGTAAAAACTTATATATGAGCATTGTATATATCTTAATTTTATCTAGGTTTTAAAAAATACTTTGTAGTTTTCAGTATAGAGGCTTTGTGTGTCTTGTTAAATTTATTCATAAGTATTTTACTTATTTTGACATAAATGGAATTAAAAAATTTATCTCCCAATTGCTACTAATATACAGGAATATAATTTACTTATATATACTTTAACTTTGTATTACTTATTAGTTCTAGCAGTTTTTGTAGCTTCTTTTAAGATTTGTATTAATATTGTGTGCAAAGCATGAAGAGACAGTTTTATTTCTTCTCTTTATGCTTTTCTCCCCCTACCCCTTTTTTTGCTTTCTTGGAATGGCTAGCAGTGGCACATTATTGAATAGAAGTGAGAGCAGACAAGGCCTTGTCAGATAAGGCCTTGTCTTGTTCTGTTGATCACTAATAGTCAAAGACATACTCTATATAATTTTAATGCATTTAAATTTGTTAGGATTTGTTTTACAGCCCAGCATATGGTTTATCTTGGTGAATATACTATGTGCACTTGAAAAGAATGTATATTCTGCAGGTCAGCGTGATTGATGGTGTTGTCCATATCATCTGTGTTCTCTCCTGATCTTTTTTCTTTAGTTTAGTTCTATCAGAGAGGAATACTAAAATCTTCAACTATGATTCTGAAATTGTCTATTTTTAAAATTTTGTTTCATGTATTTTAAAGCATTCATATTTATGATATATCTTTTTGATGAATTGATTCTTTTATTGTTATGAAATATCCTTTATCTCTGTGATATTCTTTGCTTTGAAGCTTTGAAACCTTCTTGTGCTTACTATTTACATAGTATAGTAAGTCCTCACTGACCATTGTTTGTAGTTTCTTGGAAACTGCCAATTTAAGTGAAACTATACTGTATGCAATAGGAGGTCAATTCTTACATATATCAACTAACCTATTCTAAAATTGGTTTCGTTATACTGTGCATTGTTTAAAGTTGCAATTACTAAGAACCTATCAATGATATTAATTGAGGACTTAGTTGTATATCTTTTATCCAGCATGTAGTTGGATCTTGCTTTTTTTTTTGAAATGGAGTCTTGCTCTGTCGCCCAGGCTGGAATGCAGTGGCACCGTCTCGGCTTACTGCAACCTCCGCCTCCTGGGTTCAAGCGATTCTCCTCCCTCAGCCTCCCTAGAAGCTGGGATTACAGGCATGCACCACCATGCCCAGCTAATTTTTGTATTTTTAGTAGAGATGGGGTTTCACCATGTTGGCCAGGCTGGTCTTGAACTCCTGACTTCAGGTGATCCACCTGCCTCAGACTCCCAAAGTGCTGGGATTACAGGTGTGAGCCACCGCACCTGGCTTGAATCTTACATTTACTATGTTTCTTTTGTGGTGTCACATTTCCTTGTTTTTTCATATTTTGTGTGTCCCAGCATTTATATCTGCACATCTGGTGGAACAATCACCTATTCCAAACTTTACAGAGTGGTTTTCGTAGGGAAGGCTTTCATCTGTGTGTACCAATTGGGCAGGTATTGGTGGTTCTTGTTCTGAGTTGGCACACTGATGTAGTTTCTGTGCACCTTCTTTAACTATAATCAATGTCAATGATGACTTTGGGTATCTAAGTGCTTAAGCTTTAAGAGTTTGTGGCACCAGTACTGGCAGCATGAGTTGTTAGGATCCTCAGTTGCAAGGACTTTTGGGCTTCTCCAGTTCTTGTTTTCCCAACAATGGGAGGGACCCTAGTTGAGGGGATCCTTCTCGGCGTCTGGTCTGACATGGCTCGCAGGCCCACCAGGATTCACCAGGTTGCCCAGGCTGGTCTCAAACTCCTGGGCTCAAGTGATCCACCCTCTTCAACCTCCCAAAGTGCTGGAATTACAAGCATGAGCCACCACGCCCAGCCCTTAGGTATTCTTTAAACGCCAGTATGTGGAATTGTTTCTTAATTTTTTTTTCATATTGCTTACTGCTGCCAGTTCATTTAAAAAAATCTAATTCTGCCAAAAACAAAGTCAAGTCGTCCTCTCTCCCCACAGTAACTCTTTTAGCATGTTTTCCTTATTTTCCTTCTTCACCCCCAAGTTTTAAGCCACAGCTGTGCTGGGCTGCCGGGTGCATGCTTGGATTGGCTGAGGAGCCAATGTGCTGAGCTCAGAGTCTATTGAAACTATTGTAGCACTTGGGACTTGGGCTGCATATTTACTCTGTGAGGTCTGAGTAGATGCAGATTGGCCACAAAACTAGGGTCTTTGATGCTGAGGTGTACTGCAGCAGCTTGTTCCTAGGGGGAAAGGGTGTAGCTGTGACTCTGATCTTGGGGACAGGGCACAGAATTGGCATATCTGGAGAAGAAGGAGTGCTCCAGAGGCCTGAGCCCCAGGGAGCAAGAGTCCCAGAGTCAAGAGTTTACACCAGAAACTCAGGCTCTGGGGCATGAGGCTCTGTGCAGTGGGGACTTGACCCTGGGCTGGTAGTACATGGCAGAGGACCAAGTTTTGTGAGGCCAGGTGCAGCAACAACAGTTACCCAGTAATGGTGGAGCACAGCAGTGTCATGGGCCCTGGAGGACAGGAAGTAGCATAATGACAACTCTACTTTCTGAGGAGGTGGGATGCCTCAGCAGGTTAGACTCTGGGGACTAGTCTAGTTGTATAGAAGTAGGGTGTTGGATCTGTTCTACCTGGAAGACAGGGTGGTTCAGCTCAACCAATGCTCCATTTCCCTGGGAGGTGGGATGTCATGTCAGCTCAGGTGCTGCTTTGGTTCAGGTGCCAGAGGTGTGACTGGTCTGCTTGGCCAAAGCCCTTATTTCTCAGAAGGTGAAGTGCTGCATTAGCTTAGACCCTGAGGATTAGGATGCAGAAGCAACTGGGATGCAGAGGATGGAGTGGCTCCATAGCAGCTTGAGCCCAGGGGTAGGGCACTGTAGCAGATAGGCTTGAGGATGGCAGGTCACCAGACAGGTATGGTGTAGTGACAACAAAACCTCAGGGAGGGAAGGGTATAGTAGCTATTTGCCTGCAGAGCAGGATGCTCTCCCAGAGTGGCTCTGCTTTCAAGATGGTGTAGCACAGTAGCAAGTAGGGCTACAGAAGATGAGGGAGGTGTAGGATTCTTCCTTGTGGTGAGCACAGCCATATGGACTCTGGGCAGTTCTCTCAGCTGGTCTCAGTACCTGTGGAGGACTGCAGAAATACACAGTGGTGCAGACCGTGGATAAGAGTTGTTGGGGTTCTGTTTTTTACCATTTTGTGGAAGGGAGAAGTCCCTCCTGGTTTCAAGCTGAACCTGTCAGGGGAAGTAGTGGTGGAGACAAGATCTTTTCTTGCCGTCACTCTATGGCCATACTGGGTTTAAGTGCTGCTAAAAGTTGCTTCTACTCCTTTGTTGTATTCTGGTACTCTCCTTTAGTAATTTTCATCAAAATGTACTTGTTATTCATTGTTTGTTTTGGCGGGGGGGGGGCGGAGAGCGGGGGCAGTGCTAGGAACTTGTAGTTGGTCATCTTGCCAACATCACTGTATTTTCTTGTTTCTTATGCTTTTGATGTCAAGAAGAATCCATTGCCAAATCTAAAGTCATGAAGATTTTATCCTGTGTTTTAAGAGTTATCTTATATTTAGCTCATAGATCCATTTGAGTTAATTTTTTTTTTTGAGATAAGGTCTCATTCTGTTGCCCAGGCCGAATGCAGTGGCCCTGTCACAGCTCACTGCAGCCTCAACCTCCTAGCCTCAAGCAATCCACCCATCTCAGCCTCCTCAGTAGCTGGGACTACAGGCATACATTGCCATACCCAGGTAATTTTTTATTTTTTGTAGAGATGGAGTCTTACTACGTCACCTAGGCAGTCTCAAACTGCTGAATGCAAGCGATCCTTCTGCCTTGGCCTCCAAAGTGCTGGGATTATAGGTGTGAGCCACTGTGCCTGACCTGAGTTAATTTTTATATAGCATATGAATAGGGGTTCACCTTCATTCTTTTGTATGTGGATATACAGTTGTCCCAGCACCATTTATTGAATTCTTTTCTCATTGAATAGACTTGGCACCCTACTAGAAAATCAATTGAGCATAGATGTATGGGTTTACTTCTAGACTGTCTGTTCTATTCCGTTATCTATGTGTTTATCATTGTGCTACTACCATACCATTTTGATTACTATAGCTTTTTAGTTAAGTCCCAAAATTGGGCAGTGTGTCTCTTACTTGGTCCTTTTTTTTTTTCAAGATTGTTTTGGCCATTCAGGGTCCCTGGCAATTTCGTGTGAATTTGAGGCTTCCATAAAAATCCTAGGTATTTTTTTCCATTTTAAAAAAAAGGAAGCAAACAACAAAAACAGTGTTAGAATTTTGATAGAGATAACATTGACCCCGTAGATCACTTTGGGAATTATTGCTGTCTTATAATAATATTAAGTGTTCCTTTTTTTATTTTTTTAGACAGAATCTCACTCTGCCCCCCAGGCTGGAGTGCAGTGGAGTGATTTCAGCTCCCTGCAACTTCTACCTCCTGGGTTCAAGTGATTCTCCTGCCTCAGCTTCCCAAGTAGCTGGGATTACAGGCATGCGCCACCACGCCTGGCTAATTTTTGTTTTTAGTAGAGACAGGGTTTTACCATGTTGGCCAGGTTGGTCTCAAACTTTTGACCTCAAGTGATTTGCCCACCTTGGACTCTCAAAATGTTGGGATTATGGGCATGAGCCACTCTACCTGGCCAGTTTTAAGTCTTCCAATTTATGAACATGGGATATCTTTCCATTTAATTAGGTCTTTTTAAACTTTTTATTTATTTATTTTTTTGAGATGAAGTCTCATTCTGTCACCTAGGCTGGAGTGCAGTGGTACAATCTTGGCTCAATGCAACCTCCACCTCCTGGGTTCAAGTGATTCTCCTGCCTCAGCCTCCTAGGTAGTTGACATTACGGGCGCACGCCACCACGCCCAGCTAATTTTTGCATTTTTTGTAGAGACCAGGTTTCACCAGGTTGCCCAGACTGGTCTCAAATTCCTGGGCTCAAGCGATCAACCCTCAGCCTCCCAAAGTGCCGGAATTATAAGCATGAGTCACCATGCCTGGCCCTTAGGTATTCTTTAAATGCTAGCACATGGAGTTTTTTTTATTTTTTTATTTTTTTTATTGCATTTTAGGTTTTGGGGTACATTTGAAAAACATGCAAGGTTGTTGCATAGGTGCATACGTGGCAGTATGATTTGCTGCCTCCCTCCCCTTCACCCATATCTGGCATTTCTCCCCATGCTATCCCTCCCCAACTCCCCACCCCCCAGCTATACCCCCTCCCCCCAACAGACCCCCGTGTATAGTGCTCCCCTCCCTGTGTCCATGTGTTCTCCTTGTTCAACACCTGCCTATGAGTGAGAACATGTGGTGTTTGATTTTGTGTTCTTGTGTCAGTTTGCTGAGAATGATGTTTTCCAGGTTCATCCATGTCCCTACGAAGGATGTGAACTCCTCGTTTTTAATGGCTGCATAATATTCCATGGTATATATGTGCCACATTTTTCCTGTCCAGTCTATCATCGATGGGCATTTGGGCTGGTTCCAGGTCTTTGCTATTGTAAACTGTGCTGCAATGAACATTCGTGTGCATGTGTCCTTATAGTAGAACAATTTATAATCCTTTGGATATATGCCCAGTAATGGGATTGCTGGGTCAAATGGAATTTCTATTTCTAGGTCCTTGAGGAATCGCCACACTGTTTTCCACAGTGGCTGAACTAATTTACACTCCCACCAACAGTGTAAAAGTGTTCCTGTTTCTCCACATCCTCTCCAGCATCTGTTTTCTCCAGATTTTTTAATGATCGCCATTCTAACTGGCATGAGATGGTATCTCAATGTAGTTTTGATTTGCATTTCTCTAATGACCAGTGATGATGAGCATTTTTTCATATGTTTGTTGGCCTCATGTATGTCTTCTTTTGTAAAGTATCTGTTCATATCCTTCGCCCATTTTTGAATGGGCTTGTTTGTTTTTTTCTTGTAAATCTTTTTTAGTTCATTCTAAATTCTGGATATCAGCCCTTTGTCAGACGGGTAGGCTGCAAAGATTTTTTCCCATTCTGTTGGTTGCCGATTCACTCTATTGACTGTTTCCTTTGCCGTGCAAAAGCTGTGGAGTTTGATTAGGTCCCATTTGTCTATTTTGGCTTTTGTTTCCAATGCTTTTGGTGTTTTGGTCATAAAGTCCTTGCCTACGCCTATGTCCTGAATGGTTTTGCCTAGGTTTCCTTCTAGTGTTTTTATGGTGTTAGGTCTTATGTTTAAGTCTTTAATCCATCTGGAGTCAATTTTAGTGTAAGGTGTCAGGAAGGGGTCCAGTTTCTGCATATGGCTAGCCAGTTTTCCCAACACCACTTATTGAACAGGGAATCCTTTCTCCATTGCTTGTTCTTTTCAGGTTTGTCAAAGATCGGGTGGTTGTAGATATGTTGTGTCGCCTCCGATGCCTCTGTTCTGTTCCATTGGTCTATATCTCTGTTTTGGTACCAGTACCATCCTGTTTTGATTACTGCAGCCTTGTAGTAGAGTTAGATGTCCGGTAGTGTGATGCCTCCCGCTTTGTTCTTTTTGCTTAGAATTGACTTGGCTATGCGGGCTCTCTTTTGGTTCCATATGAAGTTTAAGGTGGTTTTTTCCAGTTCTGTGAGGAAGGTCATTGGTAGCTTGATGGGGATAGCGTTGAATCTGTAAATTACTTTGGGCAGTATGGCCATTTTCACGATATTAATTCTTCCTAACCATGAACATGGAATGTTTCTCCATCTGTTTGTATCCTCTCTTATTTCGTTGAGCAGTGATTTGTAGTTCTCCTTGAAGAGGTCCTTTACGTTCCTTGTTAGTTGTATTCCTAGGTATTTTATTCTCTTTGTAGCAATTGTGAATGGCAGTTCGTTCTTGATTTGGCTCTCTTTAAGTCTGTTATTGGTGTATAGGAATGCTTGTGATTTTTGCACATTGATTTTGTATCCTGAGACTTTGCTGAAGTTGCTTATCAGTTTCAGGAGATTTTGGGCTGAGGTGATAGGATCTTCTAGATATACAATCATGTCGTCTGCAAATAGAGACAATTTGACTTCCTCCTTTTCTAATCGAATACCCTTTATTTCTTTTTCTTGCCTGATTGCTCTGGCTAGAACTTCCAGTACTATATTGAATAGGAGTGGTGAGAGAGGGCATCCTTGTCTAGTGCCAGATTTCAAAGGGAATGCTTCCAGTTTTTGCCCATTCAGTATGATATTGGCTGTCGGTTTGTCATAAATAGCTTTTATTATTTTGAGATACGTTCCGTCGATACCTAGTTTATTGAGAGTTTTTAGCATAAAGGGCTGTTGAATTTTGTCGAAGGCCTTCTCTGCATCAATTGAGATAATCATGTGGTTTTTGTTTTTGGTTCTGTTTATGTGGTGAATTACATTTATAGACTTGCGTATATTGAACCAGCCTTGCATCCCCGGGATGAATCCTACTTGATCATGGTGGATAAGCTTTTCGATGTGTTGTTGTAATCGGCTTGCCAGTATTTTATTGAAGATTTTTACATCTATGTTCATCATGGATATTGGCCTGTAGTTTTCTTTTCTTGTTGAGTCTCTGCCGGGTTTTGGTATTAGGATGATGTTGGTCTCATAAAATGATTTGGGAAGGATTCCCTCTTTTTGGATTATTTGGAATAGTTTCAGTAGGAATGGGACCAGTTCCTCTTTGTATGTCTGGTAGAATTCGGCTGTGAACCCATCTGGGCCTGGGCTTTTTTTGGGTGGTAGGCTCTTAATTGCTGCCTCGACTTCAGACCTTGTTATTGGTCTATTCAGGGTTTCGACTTCTTCCTGGTTTAGGCATGGGAGGAGGCTACTGTCCAGGAATTTATCCATTTCTTCCAGGTTTTCAAATTTATGTGCATAGAGTTGTTTGTAATAATCTCTGATGATGGTTTGAATTTCTGTGGCATCTGTGGCGATATCTCATTTATCATTTTTTATTGCATCTATTTGGTTATTCTCTCTTTTCTTTTTTATTAGTCTGGCTAGTGGTCTGTCTATTTTGTTGATCTTTTCAAAAAACCAGCTCCTGGATTTATTGATTTTTTTGTAGGGTTTTTCGTGTCTCTATCTCCTTCAATTCTGCTTTGATCTTAGTTATTTCTTGTCTTCTGCTAGGTTTTGAGTTTTTTTGATCTTGCTTCTCTAGCTCTTTCAATTTTGATGATAGGGTGTCAATTTTAGTTCTCTCCTTTCTTCTCATGTGGGCACTTATTGCTATATATTTTCCTCTAGAGACTGCTTTAAATGTGTCCCAGAGATTCTGGTATGTGGTGTCTTCGTTCTCGTTGGTTTCGAAGAACATCTTTATATCTGCCTTCATTTCAGTGTTTATCCAGTCAACATTCAGGAGAAAGTTGTTCAATTTCCATGAGGCTGTGCGATTCTGGGTTGGCTTCTGAATTCTGAGTTCTAACTTGATTGCACTGTGGTCTGAGAGACTGTTTGTTATGGTTTCCATTCTTTTGCATTTGCTGAGGAGTGATTTACTTCCAATTATGTGGTCAATTTTAGAGTAGGTGTGATGTGGTGCTGAGAAGAATGTATATTCTGTGGATTTGGGGTGAAGAGTTCTGTAAATGTCTATTAGGTTTGCTTGTTCCAGGTCTGAGTTCAAGTCCTGGATATCCTTGTTAATTTTCTGTCTCGTTGATCTGTCTAATATTGACAATGGTGTGTTGAAGTCTCCCACTATTAATGTGGGGGAGTCTAAGTCTCTTTGCAAGTCTTTAAGAACTTACCTTATGTATCTGGGTGCTCCTGTATTAGGTGCGTATATATTTAGGATCGTTAGCTCTTCTTGTTGCATTGATCCTTTTACCATTATGTAATGTCCTTCTTTGTCTCTTTTGATCTTTGTTGCTTTAAAGTCTATTTTATCAGAGATGAGAATTGCAACTCCTGCTTTTTTTTGCTCTCCATTTGCTTGGTAAATCTTCCTCCATCCCTTTATTTTGAGCCTTTGTGTATCCTTGCATGTGAGGTGGGTTTCCTGGATACAGCACCCTGATGGGTTTTGGCTTTTTATCCAATTTGCCAATCTGTGTCTTTTGATTGGGGCATTTAGTCCATTTACATTTAGGGTTAATATTGTTATGTGTGAGTTTGATCCTGTCATTTTGATGCTAGCTGGCTGTTTTTCCCATTGGTTGATGCAGATTCTTCATTGTGTTGATGCTCTTTACCATTTCGTGCGTTTTTGAAGTGGCTGGTACTGGTTGTTTTTTTCTATGTGTAGTGTCTCCTTCAGGAGCTCTTGTAAAGCTGGTCTGGTGGTGATGAAATCTGTGAGTACTTGCTTGTTCACAAAGGATTTTATTTTTCCTTCACTTATGAAGCTTAGTTTGGCTGGATATGAAATTCTGGGTTGAAAGTTCTTTTCTTTAAGGATGTTGAATATCGACCCCCACTCTCTTCTGGCCTGTAGGGTTTCTGCTGAGAGATCTGCTGTGAGTCTGATGGGTTTCACTTTGTGGGTAACCCGACCTTTCTCTCTGGCTGCCCTTAGTATTTTCTCCTTCATTTCAACCCTGGTGAATCTGATGATTATGTGCCTTGGGGTTGCTCTTCTAGAGGAATATCTTTGTGGTGTTCTCTGTATTTCCTGGACTTGAATATTGGCCTGCCTTGCTAGGTTGGGGAAGTTTTCCTGGATAATATCCTGAAGAGTATTTTCCAGCTTGGATGCATTCTCTTCGTCACATTCAGGTACACCTGTCAAATGTAGATTAGGTCTTTTCACGTAGTCCCATATTTCTTGTTGACTCTGTTCATTCCTTTTTACCTTGTTTTCTCTAATCTTCCCTTCTTGTTTTATTTCATTGAGTTGATCTTCGACTTCTGATATCCTTTCTTCTGCTTGGTCAATTCTGCTGTTGAAACTTGTGCATGCTTCACGAAGTTCTCGTGTTGTGTTTTTCAGCTCCATCAATTCACTCATATTCCTCTTTAAGTTTTCCATTCTCGTTAGCATTTCATCAAGTCTTTTTTCAAGGTTCTTAGTTTCTTTGCATTGGGTTAGAACATGTTCTTTTAGCTGACGGAAGTTTCTTATTATCCACTTTCTGAAAGCTGATTCTCTCATTCCATCACACTCATTCTCCGTCCAGTCTTGTTCCCGTGCTGGTGAGGAGTTATGCTGCCTTGTAGGGGGAGACGTGTTCTGGTGTTGGGTGTTTTCATCCTTTTTGCGCTGGTTTCTTCCCATCTTTGTGGATTTATCCGCCTATTGACTTTGTAGTTGCTGTCTTTCTGATTTTGGTAATTTTAAGTCTGCAGCAGCTGAACTCATAAACACCCTTTTCTTCTCCCCAGGTTTTCTTTCCCAGGGGGTTAGCGCTTTATGCTTTTTGGCTGTGTTGCTACCGTTTTCCCTGCCCACAAGGTGGCAGTCTAGTCACACTCAGCCTGCAGAGGCTTCGCTGAGCTGCTGTGGGCTCCGCCCAGCTTCCGTGTGAGCTTCCCTGCAGTCCTGTGGGTGTAGTTAGAACTGCTTCTGCTATGCTGGCCCGCCTCTGTAGTGACGGAGTCTCTGTAGTGGCAGGTTGTCTTGGTTACGGAAAATTGCCCCGGGAACTGCAGGGTGTTTCCCGATGGAGGACGCCCCTCCCCCACAGAGCTGGACTGTCCCGGGTTCAGCCGTGTTTCCAGAGGGGCCCTCTTTGCCCGGTAATCTCTTGGCTTGCCTCCTTGCCACAGCTCCCCTTGCTGGCCCAGAGGGGACACAGTCTCGTTCACTTTGCTCAAGGAGCCGCTGCTCCCCGCCCCCGGTGCAGGCCGAGCAGCTGCTCTGGTCCAACCAGCGGAGCTGGGAACCCGTGGAACTTCTCCGCCTGTGAATCTCCTGGTCTGTGGGCAGTTAAAATCCGCTGCCCTGTGTGCCGCTGCCTCAGCCGAAGCAGCAGCTCTGAGATTCGTGGCGCTCCCTTGCCCGGGGTCTCCTGGCTTGGCTCCCTGCTTCAGCTCCCCTTGCTGGCTCAGAGGGAACTCTGTCTCTCTTGCTCTGCATAAGAAGCCACTTCCCCCCGCCCAGGGCGTTGGCTGAGTGGCCACGGCACTCAAACCAGCGGTGCTGGCGACCCGTTGGGCTTCTCCTGCTGTGACTCTCCTGGTCTGTGGGCAGTAAAAATCCGTCTGGAAATGCGGCGTCCACTCACCCTCTGCGCCTTCTCTCGGAGCTGCAATCCCGACTTCCTCCTAAGCGACCATCTTGGATCATGGAGTTGTTTCTTAATTTCCTTTTCACGTTACTTATTGCTGCCAGTTCATTTAAAAAATAGCTAGTCCTGCTAAAAACAAAGACAAGTCATCCTCTGTCCCCACAGTAACTCTTTTAGAGTGTTTTCCTTATTTTCCTTCTTCACCCCCAAGTTTTAAGAGGTAAAATGTATGTATAATGGAAAATTTGGGAACATGTTAACATAAAAGAAATTTCTAATCTATTGTTTAGTGACAACTTCTGTTAATGTGTCAGTATATTTCTTTCTATATTTTTTGAATAAATATATTTTTACAGTAAATAAATGTAGTAAGGCTGAATAATGGTTTCTAAAGTTCTCATGGTTTTTAATCCCTGGAACCTGAAATGTTACTGATATGGGAACACGCTCTTTGCATATTTGCAAGTTAAAGATCTTAAGATGAAGAAGTTATCCTGGATTTCTGGTGGGACTGAATGCAGTCACATGTATCCTTTTAAGAGGAAAGCAGAGGGAGATTTGACCACACATCTCAGAGATTAGAATGATATATCCACAAGCCAAGGAATGCTGGTGGCCACCAGAAGCTGAAAATCACAAGGAATGAATTATTTTCTAGTATCTCCAGAGGTAGTGTGGCCCTAGTGACACTTTGATTTTGACTGAATGAGACTGATTTTAAATTTCTCTGTTTTAAGCCACTGAATTTGTTGTAATTTATTACAGTAGTCACAAGAAAGTAACACAGACTTTGGTACCAGGATGTAGTGTGCTGCTGTAACAGATACCTGGGATTAGATAATTGATGGAGGCTACAGGAATTTTGAAGCACATAGTAGAATTATGGATGTTAAAGGCACTTCTGGTGAGGGGTCCGAAGGAAGTGAGGAGTACATTAGACAGAGCCTATAAATATATAGTCTTAGAGAATACATATATTGTTATAAGCAAAATGTTGGTAGGAATATTGTTACAGATGCTGGTGAAGACTTCAAAGGAAATGAGGAACATGATTTTGGGAACTGGAGAAAGGTTATCCTTGTTATGAAGTGGTGGAGACTTAGCCACGCAATTGTTTGCCACAGTTGTGTGGAAAGCATTACTTGTAATCAGTGAATGTGGATGTTTTTGCTGAGGAAATTACCAAGCAAAGTTTTCTAGTTATAGCATGGTTTCTTTTTGATGCTTATAGTAAAGTGCAAGAGAAAAGGGTTAAATTGAGGGAATGAATGTTACTAACCAAATAAAACCCCTCAAAGCCAGGACTCGAACATTTGGGAAATTCTCAGCCTACTGGGACTGCAAAGTTGATAAGGCTGGGATATTCACTCTGGAGAGAAGACCAAGGGTGTGGCTGGACCACTTTTCCTAGTGTTGAAGGGATTGGATGTTTGATTCATGGATCCATTCAGTTGTTACAGCAGAAGCCAGGAATAGAGAGGAGGTTATCCAAGAAAGATCTGTGGAAGACTCTCTTTGTCTAGTGACATGGATTGCTGTGCATACACAGGAGACCCACTGGGGATTTGGAAATATTAAATCAGAAGAAACACTGCCAACTTGGACTGAAAGGAGAAAGATAGGATTAAATGAAAGAAGGCTGTCAGACTTAAAATTCTGAAGGCCAGAATCAGGCTGATAAAACTGCTCAACTACAAACATATGCTTGGAAAAGGAAGAATGACTTCATGGTAGGAGCTACTGGCCCTGAGGCCTGAGGCCAGGCCATAGGTTGGATTCGGGTGCAGAGACCAGAACCATCAATGTAGAGGGTGAAGATGTGGATTCACCTCAAGCCGCAGAAGATTATTCTCACGTCTTGAATCCTAATGGAATTTGCCCTTCTGGTTATTGAAATGGCTTGGGACTACTGAACCTTTTTCTTTCTCTTTTATCTCTTTTGGAATGGCAATATCTATAACTGTTATCCAATGCTTATTTCACCATTGCATTTTGGAAGCAGATAACTTGTTTGCTAGTTTCAGAGAAACTAATATATAAGTATAAGAATTTTCTAAATACATCCTAATCTTTTTAACAAATCTCATACTCCAGTTTTAAGTGGACTTTTTTCCTAAATTTCAGCCCCTTCTCTAATGCCTTGCTCCAATGCGTTGTTTATGAAATCCTTGTTCCTTAGATTCAGCCCTTAAGAGAATACAACCCAAAATGGTAGATGTGTATGCCAAGGCGATGTATGCAATGAGCCACTGTGGTACAGAAAACAAACTGTGAGAAAGAGTAGCAAAATAACCTTCCATGTTTTTATCTAATTTTTCAAAAATTTTAATTCTGTGTACATTTTATAATACAGTTTTACACGTATATAATTTCTAAATTAATTGTTAATCATAATTTGGGAATATTATAAAACTTTTTTTTTAGCCAATAGAGATGCACAATCAAAAAGGTTTAGAGACCATTGTTCTAAAACATGACTGTTGGCCGTGCATTTGGTGGTCCTGCGGATGTGTTTCTTGCTTCAACGGTGTTTGGATGGAACAGATCTGGGGACTAAAAAAAAAAAAAAGAAAACAATAAAATAAAATAAAACATGACAGTCATATTGTTAAGCAAGATCCAGAACCTGAAAAAGACAAGGAATGGATTCTTTCTTAGAGTCTCTGGAGGTAGTGTGGCCCTACTGACACTTGATTTTAACCGAGTAATACTAATTTTAAATTTTTCTGTTTTAAGCCACTGAATTTGTTGTAATTTATTACAGTAGCCACAGGAAAGTAATACAGGTTTGGTCTATTGTCAAAACCTAACCCTGTTTGGAACTTAGTCCTCAGCTTGTAATAATTAAATAAAATTTTAATAAAATGGCTTATAGGAACCTTTAGATTTGTCGTATTTTGCAGTGTGGCATTCCTAGAGTTTATCATTTATCTTTTTTACTTGTAAGATGGAGAGCTAGACAATGATTTGTTGCTGAGATATGCTTTAAATATGTGGCAAATATATAACATAAAGTAATACTTCTTATTTGGTAGATTAGCATCTCATTTCAGACTTTACAATTTAAGCATTAATATATTAGCTAAAACTAATATGCTGTGCTAGAGTTAGCTAAATGATGTCCTGAAGATGGCTTTTACCGTTTTGTGATAACCAGTTGTGTGCATCTCTCCCCTTCGACACAGTAACCTGTCATTGGCCATGATGGGAGTATTTACATCATGGAAATGGGCAAATGCTAAAAATTCAGGCTTTCTTTTCCTCCAATCTACCCTGTGAGCTTTTTAGCATTGTAAGGTTTTAAATCACTAATTCCAGATCATGTTGTAGAACCTGGAACTTTGAAATCCTTTATGAAAAAACTGTTATATGGCCAAATATGTTTCAGAAATACTGGATATAGAAATGTACTCTTTTTGTTGGAGAGTCGGAATATGTATGGTTATTCTAAAATCTATAGTTTATGCTGTGAAGAAGGGTATTTAACTTTGTATAACTCAGCATTTTCAACACTTGTTTAAAGTGTATTAACAAAACTCATCTTTGCATTACATCTATTAATGGCTTATTAAATTACTGTTTTGCAGAGCACTCTTTGGGAAAGATAGAGATAGATCGTATTTATTCCTTGCTGATTTAAAATGTGTTTCATTTTCAGCCCTTCCAAGGTAACCCTGCTGGGGTCGATTATCTTTACATTCCAGCACACCCAACATCTGGCAATATCAAAGCATAATCTTATGTTCCTTTATACCATCTTTATTGTGGCCACAAAGGTAAGAATTCAAAGTACCTATAATTATTACAAATCCTGTATGACATTCCCCTTTGATACAATTCTGCATCCTGGGCAAGTAAGAGGAACATTTATTTATTGTTGTTAGCTAGGAAGAAGAATTTGGGGAGGTTTACGCAGCACATCCATGACTTTCTGAAACTTAGATTTTCTGTGATTTCTCATTTGCTTTATGCCAGGGCTATCAGGAAACACTTGCACATAGCCTAGTAGTGTATTGGAGAACAGAGGGTAGTGGAAATAGCCAAGGCTGATCAGAGACTGCAAAGATGATACTGTCTCATTTGTAAAATGAGTTACTTGAGATAGGTATTCTCTAAATTTCCTTTAAGCTCTAAAATTTCAAATATTTTATCTTAGGACATATTTATGGTTATTCTTTTCTATTAATATTGCCTGGGTGGAAGCTTTATTCCTTTTTGAAGATAGGTTAGAGACCAGTAGTCTTGGGTTCAAATCCCAGTTTTGCTGCCTAATCCCTGAATAGGCAAGCCACTTAATGTCTTTGAATCCTAATTTTCTCATCTTCATTGTACAACTGTTGAGAGGATTGGAGAGGATGCATGCCTTTCTGTCACTGTATCCGATATGTCTTATGAATTTTATTGAATTTTATATCATGAGACTAGTTCTGATTATTCTTACCATGATTAAGTATTGTTCCCTATTCACAAGTAGACAATTGATTTTATAATAAGATTATTTAAGCCTATGATCACCTCTATTTTAGAGTAGACATTTTTGGTTAAAACTTATCTACAGGATTTTTAAAAGGAAAACAGGATAGATTATGTAAGTATGTGTCTTAGAAAGAACGAAGTCACTGTATGAATCATTTATTTTTGTTTCGGTAGTCTCTGAAATGGAGATGGTCTGTGGCTGTAATTCAAGTAACAAATACTGGAGGCAAAATCTCTTCACATGTGGTCTCTTCTAGTCCTCAAAGTTTGAGCTGTATATATTTTTTCTAACAGCTTCATTGAGATATATTTTTCATACTGTGTTAGTCTGTTCTCATGCTGCTAATGAAGACATACCTGAGACTGGGTAATTTATAAAGAGAAAGAGTGTAATGGATTCACATTTCCCCATGGCTGAGGAGGCCTCACTGTCACGGCAGAAGGCAGAGGAGGAGCAAAGGTTCATCTTACATGGTGACAGGCAAGAGAACTTGCGCAGGGGAACTCCCATTTATAAAACCATCAGATTTTGTGAGACTTATTCACTATCACAAGAATAGCATCGGAAAGACCCTCATGATTCTGTTACCGTCATCTGGCCTTGCCCTTGACACAGGGATTATTACAATTCAAGGTGAGATTTGCGTGTGGAGATAGGAGTGATATATTGTTTGAGTCAAACCATATTGTGTATCATATAATTCACTTTAAGTGTATAATTGAATAGTTTTTTACTATATTCATGGAATTGTGCAATTATCACTACAAATCAATATTAGAACATTTTTATCACTCCAAAAAGAAACATCATATTCTTTAGAAATCATTTCATATTTTCCTCAGCTGGAAAGCTGTAGCCCATTTTATTTATCCGTTTATCAATTGATAGACATTTTGATTGTCTCATGTTTTGGCTAGTATGAATAATGAGTTTTGAACATTCATGTAAAAATTTTTGTGTGGACATGTGATTCATTTCTCTTGAGTGTATCATCTATGAATGAAATTTTTAGGCCATATGTTAATTCTGTGTTTATCCCTTTGAGGAGCTGACAGATTGTTTTCCAAAGTGGCTTTATCTTTTTATATTCCCACCAGCAATGTATGAGATTTCCAATTTCACCACACCATTACTAGCTCATATTATTGTTTGTCTTTTTTATCATAGCCACCCTAGTGGGTGAGAAGTGGCATCTCATTGTGGTTTTGATGTACATTTCCCAGATGACTGATAATGCTGAATATCTTTTTTGTGCTTGTTAGCAATTTGTGTTCTTCTTTGGAAAAATACCTAGTCAGATCATTTGCCCATTTTAAATTTATGTTGAGTTTTCCTGTTGAGTTGTAAAATTAATTTCATATTTTGGATACTAGAACCTTATCAGACTTAATGATTTGCAGATATTTTCTTCCATTCCGTAAGTTTTTTTTCACTGATAGTTTCCTTAGAAGCACAAATTGGTAAAATTTTGATGTAGGCTAGGCGCCATGGCTCGTATCTGTAATCTCAGCACTTTGGGAGGCCGAGGTGAGCAGATCACCTGAGGTCAGGAGTTTGAGACCAGACTAGCCAACATAGTGAAACCCCATCTCTACTAAAAATATAAAAATTAGCCAGGTGTGGTGGTGGGTGTCTGTAAACTGAGCTACTCAGGAGGCTGAGGCAGGAGAAACGCTTGAACCAGGGAGGCAGAGGTTCATTGAGTTGAGATTGCACCACTGCACTTGAGCCTGGGCAATAGAGAAAGACTGTCACACACAAAAAATTTTTTTTTTATTTAATGAAGTTCAGTTTACTCTTTTGTTGTGTATTCTTTGTGTGTCATAGCTAAGAAACCGTTGACAAATCTAAGGTCATGAAGATTTGCCTCTATATTTTCCTCAAGAGTTTTGTAGTTTTAGCTCTTGTGTTTAGGTTTATGATCTGTTTTGGGTTAAGTTTTGTGTATCGTATGATGAACAGTCCAACTTTTTTCATGCGGATATCTAGTTGTCCCAGCACGATTTATTATAAAAACAATTCTTTACCTTTGTGAATTGCCTTTACAATCTTGTCAAAAATCAGTTGACTGTAAACTTGAGGGTTTATTTCTGGATTCTCAATTTTATTCCATTCACATGTGTTCCCGTCCTTATGCTATTACCACTATGTCTTAATTGTTGTAGCTTTGTAGTTAGTTTTGAAATCAAGAAGTGTGACTCTGGTAGGATCCAAGATGGCTGATTAGAAGCAGCTGTGGTCCACAGCACTCACGGAGAGGAGTGAAAAGGGGAGAGAGTGAATTCAGCACCTTCAACTGAGATATCGAGGTTCTTGCATTGGGACTGTCTAGGCAGACACCTCAACCCGTGGAGAAGGAAGAAGAGCAGTGGGGTCGGGGATGATGGCTCACCCAGGAGCAGCATGGAGCCAAAGGAACTGCCACAGCCAGCCAAGGGAAGTGGTGAGTGATTATGCAGCCTTGTCCAGGAAGCCATGCTTTTCTCACAGACCTTTGCAACCTGCGGATCAGGAATTAGGAGATCCCCTTATGAGCCCATGCCACCAGTGTCTTGGGTTTGATACACAGAGTTGTGTGAAGTTTTGGCAGAGCAGCCACTCAGGCATACACAGAGACCCAGGAGTTTTATATACTCTGGCCCTGGGGTCCCCAGCAAACAAGGAAATTCATCTATACATATCCCTAGGAAGGGGTTGAATCCAGAGAGCCAAGCAGCATCGTTCTGCAGGCCCCTCTTCCATGGCACCTCACAATTCAAGCCCATGGGCGTGGGTTCCAGCCTGCCAGCAGCAGCAGGCTAGAATCTGCCTGAGACAGGTCTGAGTTCCTGAGGGGAGGAGTGGCTGGCATCTGTAAGGTTTGGTTGACTCAGCCGTTCTAGCTTGCTGGCTTTGGAGAATACAGACAGTCTGGATGCACAATGCAGTACAGCTGCCTTGGCAGATCATGGCCAGTTTGCTTCTTTAAGCAGGACCCCGATCCATTTATCCTCACTGGTCGGGACCTTCCTGTGGAGGCTTCAACTACTTCAGCAGGGGTTCTGTTGGGACGTAACTGTCACGGGGAGGAGTGGCCACCATCTGTGTTGGTCAGTAGACTCAGCCGCTCTAGCCTGCTGGCTTTGGAGAATACAAATGTTACAGATAGGAAAGGGTTTCCCCGCAGTACAGCACAACTGCTTTGCTAGATCATAACCAGACTGCTTCTTTAAGCAGGACCCTGATCCATTCCTCTTCACTGGACAGGACCTCCTTGCAGGGACTTTATCCGTTCTAGCCAGGGTTCTCCATCTCTCCCTGGGATGGAGCTCCTGGAGGAAGGGCCATCTGCCATCTCTGTGGTTTGATTGACTCGTCCATTCTAGGCTGCCGGCTTTGGAACACCCCAATGATTTGGACAAGGAAGGGTCCCCCCACCCAGCAGAGTACATCTCTTCTACCAAAAAGCAGCCAGATTGTTTTTTTAAGCGGGTCCCTGATTCTGTTCCTCCTGACTGGGTGAGACCTCCCAACAGGGGTCTCCAGCCACCTCCTACAGGTGTGTTCAGTCCAGCAGCAGGTCAGTACTCCCCTGGGATGGAGCTTCTAGAGGAAGGCGCTGGCTGCCATCTTTGCTGTTTCATAGCCTTCACTGATGATACCTTCACGTTTGGGAAAAAACAAGGCAAGAAGGGTCTGGAGTGGACCCCCAGCAAACTGCAGCAGCCCTACAGTAGACTGGCCTGACTATTAAACAGAAAACAACAATATCAACGAAAAAGATACCACAAAAACCCCATTCAAAGGTCAGCAGCCTCAAAGATTGAAGGTAGGTAAGCCCACAAAGATGAGAAGGAATCAACACAAAAACAATGAAAACTCAGAAAGCCAGAGTGCCTCTTCTGCCCCAAATGACTGCAGCATCTCTGCAGCAAGGGCATAGAACTAGGCTGAGGCTGAGATGGCTGACTTGACAAAAGTAGGCTTCAGAAGGTGGGTAATAATGAACTTCACTGAGCTAAGGGAGCATGTTCTAACCCAATGCAAAGAAGCTAAGAATCCAGATAAAAATCCAGAGGTGATAGCCAGAATAGCCAGTTTAGAGAAGAACATAACCAACCTGATTGAGCTGAAAAACACAAGATGAGAACTTCACAATGCAATCACAAGTATCAATAGCAGAATAGATGAAGTGGAGGAAAGAATCTCAGAACTTGAAGACTATCTTTCTGAAATAAGACCGGCAGATAAAAAAATAGACAAAAAATAATGAAAAAGAATGAACAAAACCTCAGAAATATGGGATTATGTAAAGAGACTAAACCTATGACTGATTAGAGTACTTGAAAGAGATGAGGAGAATGGAACCAAGTTGGAAAACATACTTCAGGATAATATACAGGAGGAATTCCCTCACCTAACAAGACAAGCCAACATTCAAATTCAGGAAATCCAGGGAACCCCCCAGTAAGATACTCCATGAGAAGATCAGTCCCAAGACACATAATCATCGGATTCTCCAAGGTTGAAATGAATGAAAAAATGTTAAGGACAGCCGGAGAGAAAGACCAGGTCACCATCAAAGGGAAACCCAGCAGACTTAACAGCAGACCTCTTAGTGGAAACCCTGCAAGTCAGAAAAGATTGGGGGCCAATATTCAACATTCTTAAAGAAGAGAATTTCCAATGCAGAATTTCATATCCAGCCAAACTAAGCTTCATAATTGAAGGAGAAATAAGATCCTTTTCAGACAACCAAATGCTGAGGGAATTCATTGCCACCAGGCCTGGCTTGCAAGAGTTCCTGAAGTAAGTACTAAATATGGAAAGAAAAAAATCATTACCAGCCACTACAGAAACACACTGAAACAGATCAGTGACACTGTGAAGCAACCACATAAACAAGTCTGCAAAATAACCAGCTAGCATCATGATGACAGGGTCAAATATACATACAACAATACTAACCTTAAATGTAAATGGGCTAGATGCCCCAATTTAAAGACACAGAATGACAAGCTGGATAAAAAACAAAGACCCATCAGTATGCTGTGTTTAAGAGACTCATCTTCTGAGCAAAGACACACATAGGCTCAAAATAAAGGGTTGGAGGAAAATTTACCAAGCAAATGGAAAACAGAGAAAAGCAGGGGTGCAATCCTAGTTTCAGACAAAACAGACTTTAAAACCAACAAAGATCAAAAAAGACAAAGAAGGGCATTACACAGTGTTAAAGGGTTCAATTGAACAAGAAGAGCTAACTATTCTAAATAGTTATGAACTCAATAAAGGAACACCCAGATTCATAAAGTGAGTTCTTAGAGAACTACAAAGAGACCTAGACTCCCACACAATAATAATAGGAGACTTTAACACCTCACTGACAATATTAGACTGATCATTGACACAGAAAATTAACAGAGATATTCAGGACCTGACCTCAGATCTGGATCAAGCAGACCTGTTAGATATCTACAGAACTCTCCACTCAAAAACAACAGAATATGGATTTTTCTCATTGCTGGACAGCACTTAATATAAAACTGACCACATAATTGGAAGTAAAACACTCCTCAGCAAATGTAAAAGAACTAAAATAATAACTTACAGTCTCTCAGACCACAGCAAAATCAAATTAGAACTCAAGATTAAGAAATGCACTCAAAACCAGACAACTACGTGGAAATTGAACAACCTGCTCCTGAATGACTCTTGGGTAAATCATGAAATTAAGGCAGAAATCAAGAAGTTCTTTGAAACTAATGAGAACAAAAAGACAGCATACCAGAATCTCTTGGATGCAGCTAAAGCAGTGTTAAAATTTATAGCACTATAATAGAGAAATTTATAGCACTAAATGCCCACATCAAAAACTAGAGAGATTTCAACTTAACAACCTATCACCTCAACTAAAAGAACTAGAGAACCAAGAGCAAACCCCAAAGCTAGCAGAAGACAAATAATCAAGATCAGAGCTGAACTGAAGGAGATAGAGACATGAAAAACCCTTCAAAAAAAAAATTAATGAATCCATGAGCTGGTTTTTGGAAAACATTTATAGACTGCTAGCTAAACTAATAAAGAAAAACAGAGAAGAATCAAATAAACACAATCAGAAATGATAAGGGGGATATCACCACTGACCCCACAGAAATATGAACGACCATCTATACTATAGAGAATACTATACTATATACTATAAACAGAGATTACTGTAAACACCTCTATGCAAATAAACTAGGAAATCCAGAAGAAATGGATAAATTCCTGGACACACACACCCTCGCAAGACTGAACCAGGAAGAAGTTGAAACCCCAAATAGACCGGTAATGAGTTCTTAAATTGAGACAGTAATAAATAGCCTACCAACCAAAAAAAGCCCAGGACCAGATGGATTCACATGAACATTCTTATCTTTTTCTTGATCCTAGGGAGAAAGTATTTTGTATTTCACTATTAAGTATAATGTTGGCTATGGGTCTTTTCTAGATGCCTTTTAGCAGAGTGGGAAGTTAGTTCCCTTCTACTTCTAGTTTGCAGAATGGGTGAGAGATGTATTATTTTTGAGTTTCTAAAACTTTATAAAGAAAATGAATGTGTATTGTGGGTTTGGTGAGAATAAATAACACTGGCATCTTACATTTTCTTGAGTCATAGGAACAGTTTTTGTTCATGGCCTAATTTGTGGAATAAAAATGATAATTTTTCTTACAATTGTTGCTGGATATAAAGTTCTGTATTTTAACATCCAAACTTAAACACCATACTGCAATGTAATAATAATAAAGATATTTAAAAATAGGAAGACATACAATGTTGAACTTCTCTTAAAATATTTCTCAACATTTTCCCAATTAGAAAGTATATCCACCAGTTTCTATATAGAATATTCATTTTTAACTCATTCTTTTACCCAAATCCCATTTAGATTTTACTGATACTGATATTTGATAATTTTAATCATTATTTTTTTTTATTTTTTAAACTTTATTTCAGTAGTTTTTGGGGAACAGGTGTTTTTTGGCTACATGGATAAGTTCTTTAGTTGTAATTTCTGAGATTTTGGTACACCTGTCACCTGAGCAGTGTATATTGTACCCAATGTGTAGTCTTTTGTCCTTCACCTGCTCCTGCTCTTCCCCTGGAGTCCTCAGAGTCCCTTGTATCATTCTTATGCCTTTGCATCCTCACAGCTTAGCTTCCACTTGTAAGAGAGAACATACAATATTTGGTTTTTCATTCTTGAGTTACTTCAGTTAGAGTAATGGTCTTCAACTTCATCCAGGTTGCTGCAAATGCCATTATTTTATTCCTTTTTATGACTGATTAGTATTCCATGGTGTATATATACCACATTTTCTTTATCCACTTCTTGGTTGATGGACATTTAGGCTGGTTCCATATTTTTGCAATTGCTAATTGTGGTCCTATAGACATGAATTTGCAAATGTCTTTTTCATATAATGACTTCTTTTCCTCTATGGAGATAACCAGTTGTGGGATTATTGATTGGATCAAATGGTAGTTCTACTTTTAGTTCTTTAAAGAATCTTCATACTGTTTTCCGTAGTAGTTGTACTAGTTTATATTCCCACCAGCAGGGTACAAGTGTTCCCTTTTAAACCACTCTACACCAATATTTTAAAAATATTTAAAAATAAAAATGATTTGAAAAAAGATTGAGAAATATGGATTATCTATTGGCTGCTCAGTATAAGGAGTAATTGTGAAATACAGCTATTGTGAAATAAAGCAGAAGGAATGGTAAAGAATGACTAAAAGTGAAAGAGGCTGTTGGGTTTTGAAATTAAGAGATATATGGTGACCTTGGTAAAAGCAATTTCAGTGGACTCGTAAGGGATAGAAAAATGGTTGTAATTCATTGAGGTGAATAAAAAAGTGAAGATGAAGAGTATAAACTATTTTAAAGGGATTTGGAGGAAGTGTAAACAGGAATAAAACTTGGGAGAGCAGTTTGGCAGTATCTGACAAGGTTGAAGATTCATTTATCTGTGACCTGTTAACTCCATTTTTAGGTATAACCAACAGCAGTGTTTCCAAGGTATAGTACAGGGCCCAACTTTATCAGGATAACTTTTAAAAAAAAGCAAAGTAGCATTTAGTTATTTATTTATGAAATCATTAGAAGTGAGCTCCTTTAAAATGTTTTAAAAATCAACTTTTATGCATATTAAACTATATTCATGGATAATAAAGTACATTCAGTGTGGGAGTACATTTTGATGAGTTTTGAAAAATTTGTACATCTGTGTAATCACTACCACAGTCAAGGTATGAAACATTTCTATCACTTCAGAAAATTCCCTTGTACCTTACTCTAGGAAATCCCAGCCACTACCCATAGCCCCAGTATACCATTTATCTACTTTCTATCACTACAGATTAGACTTAGACTTGTCTTTTCTGTAGTTTTATATAGTCATATAGTATGTACTCATTTTGTTTTTGAGATGTACCCATGTAATTGCATATGCCTAAGTAGTATTAGGTACCACAATTTGTTTATCCAGTTATCTGTTGATTGATTTTGGTGTATTTCCAGCTTTTGAATATTTGAAAAAGGTTGTTATAAATAAAGCTGCTATGAATATGTGTACATACATATGTATTTTCATTTCACTTAATAACTAGGAGTAGAATTGCTGGGTCATATGAAAAGCATATGTTTAACTTTTTAAGAAACTGCTACACTAGTTTTCAAAACGGTTGTATCATTTTACATTTCCACCAGCAATATATGAGAATTCTAATTGTCCTAGATCCTTGCTAATTATTTGGTGTTATCAGTCATTTTAATTTTAGCATTTTATAGGTATGAAGTGGTGTTGTATTGTAGTTTTATTTTGCATTTCTCTGATGGCTAGAGACTTGAGCATCTTTTCATGTGTTTACTGGCCATTCATACGTCGTCTTTTGAACAATGTCTGTTTAAGTTATTTTGTCCATTAAAATTGTATTATTATTGAGTTGTAACAGTTCTCTATATATTCAGAATATCAATTTTTGGTGAGATACATGTATTGCAAATAATTTTCTCCCAGTTTATGCTGTTCCTTTTTATTTCTTTAATGTCTTTTTTTTTTAATTTTTTTTTTTTATTGCATTTTAGGTTTTGGGGTACATGTGAAAAACATGCAAGGTTGTTGCATAGGTGCATACGTGGCAGTGTGATTTGCTGCCTTCCTCCCCTTCACCTATATCTGGCATTTCTCCCCATGCTATCCCTCCCCAGCTCCCCACCCCCCCGCTGTCCCCCCCACTCCCCGCAACAGACCCCCGTGTATAGTGCTCCCCTCCCTGTGTCCATGTGTTCTCCTTGTTCAACACCCGCCTATGAGTGAGAACATGTGGTGTTTGATTTTGTGTTCTTGTGTCAGTTTGCCGAGAATGATGGTTTCCAGGTTCATCCATGTCCCTACAAAGGACGCAAACGCCTCGTTTTTAATGGCTGCATAATATTCCATGGTGTATATGTGCCACATTTTTCCTGTCCAGTCTATCATCGATGGGCATTTGGGTTGGTTCCAGGTCTTTGCTATTGTAAACTGTGCTGCAATGAACATTCGTGTGCATGTGTCCTTATAGTAGAACGATTTATAATCCTTGGGATATATGCCCAGTAATGGGATTGCTGGGTCAAATGGAAGTTCTATTTCTAGGTCCTTCAGGAATCGCCACATTGTTTTCCACAATGGTTGAACTAATTTACACTCCCACCAACAGTGTAAAAGTGTTCCTATTTCTCCACATCCTCTCCAGCATCTGTTGTCTCCAGATTTTTTAATGATTGACATTCTAACTGGCGTGAGATGGTATCTCAATGTAGTTTTGATTTGCATTTCTCTAATGACCAGTGATGATGAGCATTTTTTCATATGTTTGTTGGCCTCATGTATGTCTTCTTTTGTAAAGTATCTGTTCATATCCTTTGCCCATTTTTGAATGGGCTTGTTTGATTTCTTCTTGTAAATCTTTTTTAGCTCATTGTAAATTCTGGATATCAGCCCTTTGTCAGACGGGTAGGCTGCAAAAATTTTTTCCTATTCTGTTGGTTGCGGATTCACTCTATTGACTGTTTCTTTTGCCGTGCAGAAGCTGTGGAGTTTGATTAGGTCCCATTTGTCTATTTTGGCTTTTGTTGCCAATGCTTTTGGTGTTTTGGTCATAAAGTCCTTGCCTACGCCCATGTCCTGAATGGTTTTGCCTAGATTTCCTTCTAGTGTTTTTATGGTGCTAGGTCTTATGTTTAGGTCTTTAATCCATCTGGAGTCAATTTTAGTGTAAGGTGTCAGGAAGGGGTCAAGTTTCTGCTTTCTGCATATGGCTAGCCAGTTTTCCCAACACCACTTATTGAACAGGGAATCCTTTCCCCATTGCTTGTTTTTATCAGGTTTGTCAAAGATCGGGTGGTTGTAGATATGTTGTGTTGCCTCCGATGCCTCTGTTCTGTTCCATTGGTCTATATCTCTGTTTTGGTACCAGTACCATGCTGTTTTGATTACTGTAGCCTTGTAGTAGAGTTTGATGTCCGGTAGTGTGATGCCTCCCGCTTTGTTCTTTTTGCTTAGAATTGACTTGGCTATGCAGGCTCTCTTTTGGTTCCATATGAAGTTTAAGGTGGTTTTTTCCAGTTCTGTGAAGAAGGTCATTGGTAGCTTGATGAGGATAGCATTGAATCTGTAAATTACTTTGGGCAGTATGGCCATTTTCACGATATTAATTCTTCCTAGCCATGAACATGGAATGTTTCTCTATCTGTTTGTATCCTCTCTTATTTCGTTGAGCAGTGGTTTGTAGTTCTCCTTGAAGAGGTCCTTTATGTTCCTTGTTAGTTGTATTCCTAGGTATTTTATTCTCTTTGTAGCAATTGTGAATGGCAGTTCGTTCTTGATTTGGCTCTCTTTAAGTCTGTTATTGGTGTATAGGAATGCTTGTGATTTTTGCACATTGATTTTGTATCCTGAGACTTTGCTGAAGTTGCTTATCAGTTTCAGGAGATTTTGGGCTGAAATGATAGGGTCTTCTAGATATACAATCATGTCGTCTGCAAATAGAGACAATTTGACTTCCTTCTTTCCTAATTGAATACCCTTTATTTCTTTTTCTTGCCTGATTGCTCTGGCTAGAACTTCCAGTACTATATTGAATAGGAGTGGTGAGAGAGGGCATCCTTGTCTAGTGCCCAATTTCAAAGGGAATGCTTCCAGTTTTTGCCCATTCAGTATGATATTGGCTGTCGGTTTGTTGTAAATAGCTTTTATTATTTTGAGATACGTTCCGTCGATACCTAGTTTATTGAGAGTTTTTAGCATAAAGGGCTGTTGAATTTTGTCGAAGGCCTTCTCTGCATTGATTGAGATAATCATGTGGTTTTTGTCTTTGGTTCTGTTTATGTGGTGAATTACATTTATAGACTTGCGTATATTGAACCAGCCTTGCATCCCCGGGATGAATCCTACTTGATCATGGTGGATAAGCTTTTCGATGTGCTGTTGCAATCAGCTTTCCAGTATTTTATTGAAGATTTTTGCATCTATGTTCATCATGGATATTGGCCTGTAGTTTTCTTTTCTTGTTGAGTCTCTGCCGGGTTTTGGTATTAGGATGATGTTGGTCTCATAAAATGATTTGGGAAGGATTCCCTCTTTTTGGATTATTTGGAATAGTTTCAGTAGGAATGGGACCAGTTCCTCTTTGTATGTCTGGTAGAATTCGGCTGTGAAACCATCTGGACCTGGGCTTTTTTTGGGTGGTAGGCTCTTAATTGCTGCCTCGACTTCAGACCTTGTTATTGGTCTATTCAGGGTTTCGACTTCTTCCTGGTTTAGGCATGGGAGGAGGCTACTGTCCAGGAATTTATCCATTTCCTCCACGTTTTCTAGTTTATGTGCATAGAGTTGTTTGTAATAATCTCTGATGATGGTTTGAATTTCTGTGGAATCTGTGGTGATATCCCCTTTATCATTTTTTATTGCATCTATTTGGTTATTCTCTCTTTTCTTTTCTATTAGTCTGGCTAGTGTTCTGTCTATTTTGTTGATCTTTTCAAAAAACCAGCTCCTGGATTTATTGATTTTTTGTAGGGTTTTTCGTGTCTCTATCTCCTTCAGTTCTGCTTTGATCTTAGTTATTTCTTGTCTTCTGCTAGGTTTTGAGTTTTTTTGATCTTGCTCCTCTAGCTCTTTCAATTTTGATGATAGGGTGTCAATTTTAGATCTCTCCTTTCTTCTCATGTGGGAACTTATTGCTATATATTTTCCTCTAGAGACTGCTTTAAATGTGTCCCAGAGATTCTGGTATGTGGTGTCTTCATTCTCATTGGTTTCGAAGAACATCTTTATATCTGCCTTCATTTCAGTGTTTATCCAGTCAACATTCAGGAGAAAGTTGTTCATTTTCCATAAGGCTGTGCGGTTCTGGGTTGGCTTCTGAATTCTGAGTTCTAACTTGATTGCACTGTGGTCTGAGAGACTGTTTGTTATTGTTTCCGTTCTTTTGCATTTGCTGAGGAGTGATTTACTTCCAATTATGTGGTCAATTTTAGAGTAGGCGTGATGTGGTGCTGAGAAGAATGTATATTCTGTGGATTTGGGCTGGAGAGTTCTGTAAATGTCTATTAGGTTTGCTTGTTTCAGGTCTGAGTTCAAGTCCTGGATATCCTTGTTAATTTTCTGTCTCGTTGATCTGTCTAATATTGACAATGGTGTGTTGAAGTCTCCCACTATTATTGTGTGGGAGTCTAGGTCTCTTTGTAAGTCATTAAGAACTTGCGTTATGTATCTGGGTGCTCCTGTATTAGGTGCGTATATATTTAGGATCATTAGCTCTTCTTGTTGCATTGATCCTTTTACCATTATGTAATGTCCTTCTTTGTCTCTTTTGATCTTTGTTGCTTTAAAGTCTATTTTATTCAGAGATGAGAATTGCAACTCCTGCTTTTTTTTGCTCTCCATTTGCTTGGTAAATCTTCCTCCATCCCTTTATTTTGAGCCTTTGTGTATCCTTGCATTTGAGGTGGGTTTCCTGGATACAGCACACTGATGGGTTTTGGCTTTTTATCCAATTTGCCAGTCTGTGTCTTTTGATTGGGGCATTTAGTCCGTTTACATTTAGGGTTAATATTGTTATGTGTGAATTTGATCCTGTCATTTTGATGCTATCTGGCTGTTTTTCCCATTGGTTGATGCAGATTCTTCATTGTGTTGATGCTCTTTACCATTTTGTGTGTTTTTGGAGTGGCTGGTACTGGTTGTTGTTTTCTATGTGTAGTGCCTCCTTCAGGAGCTCTTGTAAAGCTGGTCTGGTGGTGATGAAATCTGTGAGTACTTGCTTGTTCACAAAGGATTTTATTTTTCCTTCACTTATGAAGCTTAGTTTGGCTGGATATGAAATTCTGGGTTGAAAGTTCTTTTCTTTAAGGATGTTGAATATCGACCCCCACTCTCTTCTGGCCTGTAGGGTTTCTGCTGAGAGATCTGCTGTGAGTCTGATGGGTTTCACTTTGTGGGTAACCCGACCTTTCTCTCTGGCTGCCCTTAGTATTTTCTCCTTCATTTCAACCCTGGTGAATCTGATGATTATGTGCCTTGGGGTTGCTCTTCTAGAGGAATATCTTTGTGGTGTTCTCTGTATTTCCTGGACTTGAATATTGGCCTGCCTTGCTAGGTTGGGGAAGTTTTCCTGGATAATATCCTGAAGAGTATTTTCCAGCTTGGATGCATTCTCTTCGTCACATTCAGGTACACCTGTCAAATGTAGATTAGGTCTTTTCACATAGTCCCATATTTCTTGTTGACTCTGTTCATTCCTTTTTACCCTGTTTTCTCTAATCTTGCCTTCTTGTTTTATTTCATTGAGTTGATCTTCGACCTCTGATATCCTTTCTTCTGCTTGGTCAATTCTGCTGTTGAAACTTGTGCATGCTTCACGAAGTTCCCATGTTGTGTTTTTCAGCTCCATCAATTCACTCATATTCCTCTCTAAGTTGTCCATTCTCGTTAACATTTCGTCAAGTCTTTTTTCAAGGTTCTTAGTTTCTTTGCATTGGGTTAGAACATGTTCTTTTAGCTGACAGAAGTTTCTTATTATCCACTTTCTGAAAGCTGATTCTGTCATTTCATCACACTCATTCTCCATCCAGTCTTGTTCCCTTGCTGGTGAGGAGTTGTGCTCCCTTGTAGGAGGAGAGGTGTTCTGGTGTTGGGTGTTTTCATCCTTTTTGTGCTGGTTTCTTCCCATCTTTGTGGATTTATCCACCTATTGACTTTGTAGTTGCTGTCTTTCTGATTTTGGTAATTTTAAGTCTGCAGCAGCTGAACTCATAAACCCCGTTTTCTTCTCCCCAGGTGTTCTGTCCCAGGGAGTTAGGGCTTTATGATTTTCCGCTGTCTTGTTGTTTTCCGTGCCCACGAGGTGGCAGCCTAGTCACACTCAGCCTGCAGAAGCTTCGCTGAGCTGCTGTGGGCTCCGCCCAGCTTCCGTGTGAACTTCCCTGCAGTCGTGTTTATATGGGTGTAGTTAGAACTGCTTCTGCTATGCTGGCCCGCCCCTTTAGTGACGTAATCTCTGTAGTGGCGGGGTTGTCTTGGTTATGGCAAATTGCCCTGGGAACTGCAGGGTGTTTCCCAGTGGGGGACGCCCCTCCTCCACAGAGCTGGACCATCCCGGGTTCAGCCGTGTTTCCAGTGGTGCCCTCTTTGCCTGAGAATCTCTTGGCCTGACTCCCTGCCTCAGCTTCCCTTGCTGGCCCAGAGGGGACTCAGTCTTGCTCACTCTGCACAAGGAGCTGCTGCTCCCTGCCCCAGGTGCAGGCCGAGCGGCCGTGCCAGTCCAAGCAGCGGCGCTGGCAACCCGTGGGGCTCCTCCACCTGTGAATCTCCTGGTCTGTGGGCAGTAAAAATCTGCTGCCCTGTGAGCCACTGCATCAGCTGAAGCAGCGGCTCTGAGATTTGTGGCACGCCCTTGCCCAGGAGTGTCCTGGCTTAACTCCCTGCTTCAGCTCCCCTTGCTGGCTCAGAGGGGACTCAGTCTCTCTCGCTCTGCACAAGGAGCCGCTGCCCCCCGCCCCAGGGTGTAGGCCGAGTGGCCGCGCCGCTCAAACCAGCGGCGCTGGTGACCTGTGGGGCTCCTCCTCCTGTGAATCTCCTGGTCTGTGGGCAGTAAAAATCCGTCTGGGAATGTGGCGTCCACTCACCCTCTGCGCCTTCTCTCGGAGCTGCGATCCGGAGTTCCTCCTAACTGGCCATCTTGGATCGAATCCCCTCTTTAATGTCTTTAGAAGAGCTAAAGTTTTGAATTTTGATGAAGTTCCCTTTACTAGATTTTCCTGTTATGGCCCTTCTTTTGTGTCCTATTTAAGAAATTCTTTTATTCCTCAAGGTTTTCAAGAGTTTTCACCTGTTTCTTCTAAAAGTTTTATATTTTTTGCTTTTACTTTTAGAGTCTATGAACCATTTCAAATTAAGTTTTATGAGTCCTATGAGGTAAAGGTCAGTTTTGTTTTTTTTTCCATATGAATATGAAGTTGTTACAACACGGTTTGTTGAAAAGACAGTTCTTTCCCTCATTGAATGATCTTGCCACCTTTGTTGAAAATCAGTTGACTTGACCTATGTGGGTTCATTTCTGGACTATATTCTGTTTGATTGATTTATATGTCTATTTCTAGCCAATACTAAACTGTCTTAATTACCATAACTTTATAGTAAGTCTTAAAATCAAGTAGTACAGTTTCTTCAACTTTATTCTTTTAAAAATATTTCTCAGGGTAGTTTAGTTCTTTTATATTTGTAAGTAACTTTTATGACTAAGTTGTTACTTTATATGGAAAATAAAAGCCTTCTGGAATTTTTTTGAGAATGAACCTGTAGATTAATTTGGGAAGAAATCACATCTTAAAAAGATTTAGTCTGCTGATCTCTGAACATGGTATGTTTCTCCATTTATTCAGGCCTTCTTTAAATTTTTGGAGTACTATTTTGTGTTTTTTATTGTTTTATATATATCTTACTTAATTTAAATTTATCCTGAAGTAGTTCATATTTTTGGATACCTTTAGAAATAGTAGTCTTTCAAATTTCAATTTGGAATTTTATGTTGCTTGTATTTAAATATATGGTTAATTCTTACACATTGTTCTTGTATACTGTGACCTTGCTAAATTCGCCTGTTGGTTCTGGGAGCTTTTGTGTGGATTTCTTAGCATTGTCTATATACATGGTCTTGTCTATGTTAAAGAGAGTTTTACTTTTTCCTTTTCAATATGGGTGCTATTTTTTTTCTTGCCTTATTATATTGGCTAGAATGTCCTGTACAATGTTGAATAGAAATGGTGAGAGTAGACATCTTTGTTTTGTTTGTTACATTAGTGGAAAAATATTCAGCCTTTTACCTTAAATATGATGTTAGCTCTTAAGCATCTTGTAGATGTCCTTTGTGTGGTTGAGGAAGTTCTATTTCTATTTTGCTGGCATTATCATGAATGGGTATGGAATTTTATCACATGCTTTGTTCTGTATCAGTTAAAATAATCAAAGGAGTTTTCTCCTATATTCTGTTAATATAGTGGATTACATTGATTGATTATTAAAATATACATAAATCTTTCATTGCTGTGATAAACCTCATTTAGTCATGATGTGGTATCCCTTTTGCATTTTACTGAATCCAATTTTTAAAATTTTTTCAAGATTTTTTTTTCCTGTGTGCTAATGGATACTGGTGTGTAATTTTCTTTGTAATTTTTTTTCTCTTTTTTGTATTAACGTAAAACTGGGCTCATTAAATAAATGGAAAAGAATTTCTCTGTTCTTTGAGTTTATGGAGGTTTGATATTATTTATTGGTAAATGTTTGGTAGATTCATTAATGAAGTCATTTGGGCCTAGAATTGTCTTTAAAAGAAATGATTTCTTAAATAGATATAGGGCTATGCAGATTTTTAAGTTTACTTGTGTCTGTTTTGCTAAGTTGTATTTTTTAAGGAATTTGCCATTTTACTTAAGTTTTTTATTGTTGGCATGAAATTTTTCATAGTAGTTTTTTGTTATCCCTTTAATGTCTGTAGAAGTTGTGGTAATGTCTCCACTTTCAATCCTGATGTTGGTAATCTGTATTTTCTTTTTCTCTCTTTTAAAATCACTCTACCTAGAGGTTTGTCAATTTCATTGATTTATTTCAAAGATCCAGCTTTTGGTTTCATTGGTTTTTCTGTTTTAGATTTCATTAATTTCAGGTCTTTATTATATCCTTCCTTCTGTTTACTTTGGGGTTTACTTGGTTCTTCTTTTACTATGAAGAAAAGATTGATAAGTTTGACTCCATAAATTGTTTTTTAAAGTTGCTTGGCAGAAGCCAGTGTGGAAAAAGTCAAAATAGCTATCAAACTGTGATAAAATACTTACAACATATATCAGAGGGCTGGTATGCCTGATATATAACAACTGTAAGGTCTGTTCTCGCCGAGGACGAAATGAAGAAACTGAGGCCAGCACGAAAATAATCCAATGCAAGGGAATTTATTCAGGCTCCCGGACGAGTTTCTGCGGCCCGACAGGAGGGGCCGGAGAAGTCGCGCAGACTCCTCTCAGGCACGGGGTTTTATAGGGAGTGGAGGCGTCCGATTGACTGTGGCCAAGGTGAGTGGGACAAAATGGAGGGGAGTGGGACCCGGATGAAACAAAATGGAGGGTAGTAGGACCCGGATGGTGGGGAGTGGGACCCAGATAGGACAAAATAGTAGGCAGGGAGTGGAGCCTGGATGGGACAAAATGGTATCAGGTAAGTCCTGATGGGGCTTTTTTTTCCCGGGCTCCCGGCGGTGGGCGGGGGGAGGAGGAGGCGTTTCTGAGCTCCCGGCAAGGGAAGGAGGCGTGTCCGAGCTCCGGGCAAGGGAGGGAGGCGTGTCCGAGCTCCCGGCAAGGGAGGGAGGCGTGTCCAAACTCCCCGCGAGGGGAAGGGGCGTGTCCGAACGCCCCGCGAGGGGAGGGGGCGTGTCCGAACGCCCTGCGACGCAGCCAACCTTACAACAACCTCTTAAAAATTAAAGGATAAAGGACCAAGTCTGCTGGAAAAATTAAAAGAAAGTTATTAACAAAAATTCACACAGAAAAGATTGGGAAATATTCCTCAAACATTAAAAAATATGAAACTCATACTTGAGAAATGTTAATTAAAATAACACTGAGATACCATTTCTATCAAACTGGCACAAAATTTAGAATTTTTATTTTATTTTATTTTATTATTGAGACAGGGTCTCGCTCTGTCGCTCAGGCTGGAGTGCAGTGGCATGATCATGGCTCACTGCAGCCTTGAGTTCCCAGGCTCAATCTTCACATTTCAGCCTCCTGAGTAGTTGGGACTACAGGTGTGTGCCACCATCCCTGGCTAATTTTTGTAGTTTTTGTAGAGACAAGGTTTCACTATGTTGCCCAGGCTGGTCTTGAACTTGGGCTCAAGCAATCTTCCCACAAACTGTAAAACTTTAAAAGTCTGGCTACCCATTCTATTGATGAGGCTGTGGAGAATCAGGCACTACTGCAAATGTTCTTTTTCAGTGTTTTCTGGATTTCATCCATGTTTGTTTTTTCAATATATTTTTAGCTATTCTTGTATATTGATATAAACTTTAATAGCAATTTGTCTAGCTCTGTAAAAAACCGTGTTGGTATTTTTATTGCAGTTATGTTAAATTTAGAAGCCAATTTAAGGAGGCAGTTATATGCGTAGGAAGGAAAGCGTGGAAAGAGGAGTGAGGACTGAGCCATGAAATTCTCTAATATTTAGAGAAGGGAAATCTAGAATGGGAAACAAAAAAGGAGTGGTTGATGAGAGTTTTAAGGAGGAGGAGATAGTTGTAAGGAGCATAGATGTGCTGAATAATGATGAGCAGTATCTTCAGGTAATGTATTGTTTAATACATGAATGAGGGACACTGTTTTTAGGCCCTTTTGGGGATCTAAATGACCATATAAACATTGAATAAGGTATAATATATACATTTTATTCATTAATGCATTGATTAAGATGTATTGTTAAATACGTGAATGAGGAACACTGTTCTTAGGTACTTTGGGGGATATAAATGATTATATAAACATTGAATAAGACCCAAATCCTGTCCTATTATTGTCTAAAAAGGAATGAGACATGTTAACTTGACTTTTAAACTTTATGAGGAGAGGTACTAAGTTTGCTGTATTCATCACTGCATCCTTAGCATTGAGTCTAGTGTATATAGTTGATTTTTATATGTATTTGTTGACTGACTAATAAATGACCAATATGCTCTTTCACAGGTCTCTTTAATTATTCCACACTTAAAGATATACACCAGAAATGAACAGTTCATTCACCTATTTTTTTTACATTTTGTAAAAGTGTAAATCCTATGATTTTATTTGAATCATTCATGTTAATAATTAGTGATGTCTGAGGGAATGACATAATCTATGGAGAAAGCATAGAGTGATCAGAAAACCTAGTTGAATATGCCATGTGCTGTTAGGGATTCACATTAGGGCCAAGTGACTTTCATTGGAAGACATTGATAAGGGTTTAATGGAACAGACATGAGTTACACTGCAAAGGATTATTTGAATTTGGGCAGGTGGAGACAGAAAGAAGTATGTTCTGGATTAAGAGAGAGGTTAATTATGCAAATTTGCTTATATAGATATTCTGCAGTATTCCTTCAATTATTGCTATGAGGGAGATGTAACATTTATTAATTCAGTGTATTCTCAATGCTAGGCTCTATAGAGAACATCAAAGTAGATGTAAGTACCATTTATACTGTGTGTCCCATTTTACTGGACATTTTGAAATGGTGTGATTTGAGATATTATATAAAGAATATAGCAGAGATTTAAACAATTTCTTGACCTGAATTAATTTATATTTTAGGATACGTTGAAAATACCAAAATATTTTTGGGGCTTCTATTTTCTTTTGTTTCTTCTCTTAAAGTAAGAGACCATGAAGCCAAATGCTATTTAATTTAGGTAATATGCTTTTTCTTTTAATAGTTTGCTAAATAAGGAGACAGTTATATTTTATTTGTAAAAGAAAAATGATTTATTCTATTTGTCATATTTGTCACCTTGTTAAATCAAGGTCTGATAAGAGACGGAATTCACAGAAGCTTGTCCTTGAACCTCATATGTCTATTTCAGCAGTGATTTCTTTTTTAATTTCTTTTTATTTTTTTAAATTTTACTTTAGGTTCTGGGGTACATGTGCAGGTCATGCAGGGTTGTTGCATAGGTGCATACTATATCCAGCATTTCTCCCCATGTTATCCCTCCCCACGCTTCCCACCCCCTGCTGTCCCTCCCCTACCCCCCCAAATGCCCCCAGTGTGTGCTGCTCCTTTCCCTGAGTCCATGTGTTCTCACTGTTCAACACCCGCCTATGAGTGAGAACATGCAGTGTTTGGTTTTCTGTTCTTGTGTCAGTTTGCTGAGAATGATGGTTTCCAGATTCATCCAAGTCCCTACAAAGAACATGAACTCATCATTTTATATGGCTACATAGTATACCATGGTGTATATGTGCCACATTTTCTTTGTCCAGTCTATCATTGATGGGCATTTGGGTTGGTTCCAGGTCTTTGCTGTTGTAAACAGGGCTGCAGTGTACATACGTGTGCATGTGTCTTTATAGTAGAACGATATATATATAGTTCTTTGGGTATATATACCCAGTAATGGGATTGCGGGGTCAAATGGAATTTCTATTTCTAGATCCTTGAGAAATCGCCACACTGTCTTCCACAATGGTTGAACTAATTTACATTCCCACCAACTGTGTAAGAGTGTTCCTATTTCTCCACATCCTGTCCAGCATCTGTTGTCTCGACTTTTTTAATGATCGCCGTTCTAACTGGCGTGAGATGGTATCTCAATGTGGTTTTGAGTTGCATTTCTCTAATGACCAGTGATGGTGAGCATTTTTTCATATGTTTGTTGGCCTCATAAATGTCTTCTTTTGTAAGTGTTTGTTCATATCCTTTGCCCACTTTTGAATGGGGTTGTTTTTTTCTTGTATATCTGTTTTAGTTCTTTGTAGATTCTGGATATTAGCCCTTTGTCAGATAGACTGCAAAGATTTTTTTCAATTTTTTCCCATTCTGTTAGTTGCCACTTCGCTTTAATGATGGTTTCTTTTGCTGTACAGAAGCTCTGAATTTTAGTTAGATCCCATTTGTCTATCTTGGCTTTTGTTGCCATTCCTTTTGGTGTTTTAGTCATGAAGTCCTTGCCTATGCCTCTGTCCTGGATGGTTTTGCCTACATTTTCTTCTAGTGTTTTTATGGTGTTAGGTTTTATGTTTAAATCTTTAATCCCTCTGGAGTTAATTTTAGTGTAAGGTGACAGAAAGGGGTCCAGTTTCTGCTTTCTGCACATGGCTAGCCAGTTTTCCCAACACTATTTATTAAACAGGGAATCCTTTCCCCATTGCTTGTTTTTGTCAGGTTTGTCAAAGATCAGATGGTTGTAGATGTGTGGTGTTGCTTCTGAAGCCTCTGTTCTGTTCCATTGGTCTCTGTCTCTGTGTTGGTACCAGTACCATGCTGTTTTGATTACTGTAGCCTTGTATTATCATAAGTCTGGCAGTGTGATGCCTCCAGCTTTATTCTTTTTACTTAGGATTGTCTTGGCTATGCGAGCTCTCTTGTGATTCCATATGAAGTTTAAAGTGGTTTTTTCCAGTTCTGGCATTAATTTCTGATGTCAGCAATACTTCTCGACTGAGTGATGAGTCTTTTGGGAGTGGAGATTCTATGAAAACACTTGACTTTGAAAAATACGATAGTTCATGTTCTCAGAAAATATTTTAAACCCTGGCACTCTTCTCTTTTGGATTTTGTAAAAAAAGACATTGCTGTTTTCCTGACAATAGACTATTGTTCTTGATTTAAATTCTGTTATCTTTTATTTGCAGTTCATTAAGTCAAGCTGTGACCAAGGTAATTATGCTAGTATATCTCATTGTAACTATTTATTCTAAGGAATAATTTAATATAAAAAGTCCTTAGATCTTACCCAATAATGGCATAAACTTGGAGGTTAATGTTATATTTAGACTCCTCATTTTACATTCTCTCCAAGTGTGTATACTCATATTTATGCATTTACCTTTCACTTGTAAGGTAAATGACTTCCAGGTTTATATTCATTATTTAAATGTTCCTAGGAAACCTCTATTACTGCCCTTTACTCTTCTTTGTCTTTTGTAATTACTGATTTACTTGCCTGTCTCTGACCAGTCTGTAAGCTCCTTGAGGGCAGGGACTACATTCAACATCTTCTGGAAGACAGTTGTTAATGCACAAGCTGAATATTTTAATCCTATTGATAATATTACATTTAATGCTGTTCTATTTCAGTTTGCCCTGCTACAGTGTAACCCTTTAGGGGTCTTACTTTAAGCCTGAAGTACATCCCTGGGCGGTTTCACCTTGGCTGACCTTGAATTCCAACTTATCTTCCCAATACCAAGCAACTGGCTGTTGAATTGTCTGCTCAGCTATTTGGCCTCCCAGCTATTGCTGTCTGCTAGGCTTTTGGATTCTCTTCCTTCTTATGTATGCAGAGTTTAGGGATTGGTAAATTCCTCCACGGTGAATTGTACAAGGATTTGGGGGCTCACTTCCATGTGGTTTCCTCCTCTTTGGGCTGTATTGACCTCAGGTCCTTACAGCTTTGGCTTTCTTAGATTCCAGCCTATGGCTCCTTATCCCACCTGAACTTCTGCTTTCTATTCCCCTGCGCTATGAATTTAGGTACATATCTTCACGAGAAAAAGCAAGAGTGAATGTGGAACTCACTTTATCCAGCTTCCTTTCTCTTGGATAGTAGCCCCATCAGGTTCTGTCTATTTTAGTTGTTTCCCAGTGTCTTTTTTTTTTTTTTTTTTTTTTTTTTGAGACGGAGTCTCGCTCATGTTACCCAGGCTGGAGTGCAATGGCGCGATCTCGGCTCACCACAACCTCCGCCTCCTGGGTTCAGGCAATTCTCCTGCCTCAGCCTCCTGAGTAGCTGGGATTACAGGCATGCGCCACCACGCCCAGCTAATTTTTGTATTTTTAGTAGAGACAGGGTTTCACTTTGTTGACCAGGATGGTCTCGAGTTACTTTATATACTTCTGTCTTTTATTGATTTTGGTGAGAGACTGAGTCTTGATACAAGTTATGTAGTCATGACTGGCCTGAAGTCCATCGGCATGTATTTTTTAAAAATCGCTTTTTTTTTTTCTTTCTTTCTTTCTTTCTTTTTTTTTTTTTGAGACGGAGTTTCGCTCTTGTTACCCAAGCTGGAGTGCAATGGCGCAATCTCGGCTCACTGCAACCTCCGCCTCCTGGGTTCAGGCAATTCTCCTGCCTCAGCCTCCCGAGTAGCTGGGATTACAGGCACACACCACCATGCCCAGCTAATTTTTTGTATTAGTGGAGACGGGGTTTCACCATGTTGACCAGGATGGTCTCAATCTCTTGACCTCGTGATCCACCCGCCTTGGCCTCCCAAAGTGCTAGGATTACAGGCGTGAGCCACCGCGCCCGGCCCAAATTGTTTTTTTTTTTTTAATTGAGGTCAAATTCACATAAAATTAGCCATTTTAAAATACACATTTCAGTGATGCTTAGTACTCTCACAATGTGGTGTGTGAATGTGTTTTTATTTATATAAATGATAGAACACTATAGCTCTTGTTTTGTGTCTCATTTCCACCTAACAGTATGTTCTAAGAATTTTTTGCTTTTTCTTTTCTATTCTAACTTGCATAGTATGCATTTAACTTATCTAGTCCTTCTGTGATGAACATATTCTTTTCCTCCAACTCCCTACACTGTTTTGCAACTAGCAAGAATTTATTCTTGATACCATTTTCCCCAAGCCAGATAGGTTATGTAGGGGTCTTCTTTGGAAATTTGATCCCCAAAATTTCTAGTTTGAGTCATTATCTGTGTTCTGAAGGGATTGAGTCTTGGGGAGATTCCTGGATTTTTTGGAGCTATGACTTGAAAATTCTCCTCCCAGATTTATGTTGGTATCAGTCTAATTTCTTGAGCATATCTAAATATCTGTGAACACCACATTTTGCCAGATAAAGGAATGGGAGTGCTCTCTACCCCTTGAGGTCTTGGTTCCTATATATAAAAATATATATGAAAAAATTTGGGTGATAGAGAGTTTCTATATTCCTTTGGGAGTAATATTCTGCAATTCACTGACAGTCTGACTTTAGATGATGACAGTCAGTGTATTTAGTAATCAAACTGAAAATCTGGATATTGCAAACTTCTTTACTGCTTATTAGCTGTGTGACTTTGGGCGAGTTATCTAACCTCTCAGAGCCTTGGTTCCACATCTCTATGATTAGGGTTATAATAGTTATAATAGAGTAGTTGTTGGGTTAAAATTAAGGAGAATAACAATGTAAAGCAGTTATCTCAGTTCTGATACATGTTAAGTGCATAGTAACGTTGATATTTTATCTTATTTCCTTTGAATACTAAATGCATTTTTGTGAAAATGGTCATTTTGCTCATTTGGCATGCCAAAATATGGTACCTTCTATTATTTTTAATGAGTTGTGTTCTTTTCCATTAAGTATAAACTCATGGAGAATAGAGATTTTACCAGAATCTAGCTTTGATTGCTTCTCCTGCAGATTACATTAAGAATGCATTTTACGTTTTTTTCCCTTTTTTTTTCCTCTCTTTTGAGAAACTTTTGTACTTAAATTCAAAATTGAACTTTTTTTCCTCAGATAACCATGATGACTACACAGACTTCTGTGACATTTGCTCCTTTTGAGGATACATTGAGTCGGATGTTGTTTGGCTGGCAGCAGCAGTTCTCATCATCTGAGAAGAAAAGTGAAGCAAAATCACCTTCCAATGGCACTGGTTCATTGGCCTCAAGGCCTAGTGATGTTGCTTCAGATAATGTTAAAAAGAAACTTACTAAGAAGAATGAATAAATTTACTTGATGAGCTCTACAAGGCCAAAAAAAATTTTTTTCTTATCTACCTGTTAGATTGTGATAATATTTCTATGTACATGATGTGAAATGAAGACTATATATATGGAATGGAGGTGACAGAAAGAAAGAAATTCTTTGAGGGAGACTAACCCTTTCTGGATTGTAGTTCTTGAGTGTTATGAGTGTATCGTGTGAATATGTTTTTCTGGTAAAAAAGATTCTGTTGTGATTATTTGAATAGTTTTATATTAATAAAAGAAGGCAAAATTTTTTAAATGTTAGAAAAAGCAAATCTGTCATTGAAAAGTAACAAATCTTTAAAAAAAGTAGGTATTTTCATATTTTTAAAATTTGAATCTATTTGAGCTTTAGTTCAGCAGAATTAAATTTTTGCATTATCATTAAACTTGCTAGGTATGGAAAACAATTCCTATTTTATTTTGAAAACTGAGAAGAGTAAACTTTTCCTAAAACACTTTATATTATAAATGAAAATAAATTGCTAGTTTATAGTTTAGATATAAACATTGTATTTTTTATTAATACATGCATCAAATGGAAAATATCTGAAAATTTTTTTCCATAGCGGATATTTTCTACTAGAAGTAATTTTACTACTTTTCTTTGAGAACAGAGCATGAGTCTTAATCTGAAGTCTTTCTCACGCCTTTTTTTAAAAAAAACGACTGTTTTTTCCAAAAAAAATCAAGGGTATAATTTTTAATAAATTGTTAATCCCATGTTTTGTAATTTTCATTTTATAAGCTTGGCTTATATTTTTCTCTCTCGTTAAAACACAGTTGTTTTAATTGTAGGATAAATTACTCTTCTCAACATTTCTCATGTTCTTTCTAATCTTTGTTGGTCTGAATGTATTGGTAGTAGTTACTGTAATTATTCAACAAAAAGTATCTCAATTCAAAAATTTTTCCAGTATGGCTTCTTTGTAGTGTCTACTGTTTTAGTTTTCTAGTTGAATGTCTCTGACAAGCTTTCACATAGTTTTGTTATATTTTCATCTACATGTACGTGTGTTATTAATTTTATTTTAAATGAAAACTAATCACCTTCGTGTGGAAATGGTCTGAGAATTGACCTCGGGCATTTGGTAGTAACCAGCTAACCAAAAAGAAACAGAGAAACCAGAACTTCTTGTGGCAGTCCATTCAGATGAAGAATGATGATGTAAAATCTGGTTTTGTCTTAGCAAAATAAAAAAACAGGAAAAGATACTAAATGATGTGAGATTTTCTTACTTTATGATTTAAAAGTCCAGTGATAACATTAAAACTCTGTGACATAGTTTATTTTACCAAAACTATGAACCTACTACCTGTATCAGGTATTTTGGTTGGCTTAGAAGTACTCAAGTCACATTCAAGTTAGAAGTTTTGTTGTTGTTGTTGTTGTTGTTTTAAAGTTTTAACAAATATAACACCAGCAGGTACTATACTTTTACTTGCTTAAAAAATTGGGAGAGGACACTTTCGATAGTTTTGGAATGCCTAAGAAGTTTATTTTTAATATTGTGACAGAAAGCATTAAATATTTAAGAGTTCTATATGATATTTGGTACTCTTACAGTTAAAAACTTTTCAAAATTAATACTTTGTTAATTATTGACCGGTTTTGAAGTTTGGGTTTAACTATAGTTGAAATGGAAGGAATCTTGTTTTATACTTGTATTAAAGATAAATTTATTAAAGTAAGTTATTTATCACCAATGGAGTATTACATTATTTTTTTGTTTCTTCTTTTATATTTTCCTTGAGGTAGGGTTTCAGAACTCATCTGGTGTTTTGACTCATATAGTATATATTGAGTGATTACTGTCCAAATGCATTGGTAGAAACTTTATTAATCTATGCAAGTATCTTATAACCCTCAATTCAAGGTTCTTATGTAAAATCTGTACTGGAGAACATGACTTAGGCCTGAAACCCATCCTGAATCTGTTCAGATCACTTGGAGAGTCTTGACTTGGATTTTCAAAGCAGGTTGTTAGACTCCTTACCCAATGTGAAGCGTGAATGAGGCTTGTAGACCTGCCTCACACAGCTAATCAGAGGTGGCACTGAGAAAGTCAAGACTTAATAGGTCTCATTAAAAAAAAAAAGGGAGACAAGAAGCTGGCAAGACCATGGGCCAGCTTACCTCAGTGATCTCACCCTCAAGTAAAATGTGGCCAAATGAATTATCAAACTGATTTATCAGATTAGTTACTCTTCCTTACTGAGGGAGTATCAAGTAAGGGCTGGAGAGAGACCAGATATGTGGAGTGGGTTTCATTGGAAATGCCAGCCTCCCTGTAAGTAGAGACCCAAAGATAGAGAGATGAGAGAAGAAGGGAGACTCTGGTTAGTGTATTTTTTCTTTTTTCTATTCCTTAAAGCCCAGGCACCTTTCCATTGAAATCCACTTCAAATCACAAACTGATTACAATTGAGTGGAACATTTCATGTTGTAAATGGAATAATGTGTTCAGAATGCTCTCCCTTTCCCCCAATAAAACCCTTTATAGTGTTGGCCCCAGGTATAATTCACATTCTTGTTTTTTTTCATTCAGTTGTTTATTCAACAAATATTGAGTGCTAGTTATGGGTCAATCATTATCCTAAACTCTGAAGATAACAGAAAACAAGAAAAATGCTTGCTCCCTTGGAGTTTATATTCCAGTGGTGGACAGATAATAAACAGATGTATTCTTGTGGTGATAATAAAAGTTATGAGTAAATATTAAGCAGGACATAAGGATAGAAAGGGGAGTGGGAGTGTTTGTTAAAAGAGGACTGCTAGGCCTTTCTGTTAAAATTGCATTTTAGCAGAGACCTGAAAGATGTGAGGGAGCAAGCCATGTAGACTTTGGGTAAGTGTAAGAGTCATACTGATCCTTCATATACTTGATTTAAAGCATATAGTCCCACAAATTATTGAATTTATTTTTCTTATTAACAATTTTACTCTGTAGTTTGTAACAGACATACTTCTTAAGCAATTTTTTTTACAATTTTTTTCTCTTGAGATAAGATTTACATACAATAAAATGCACAAATAGTATACATACCATGCATTGTGAAAAATGCATATAACATTATAACCTTAACTTCTACTTAGCTTTGTTACCAGCACTTCTGGAAGTTTCTTTCCAGTCAACTCCCTACAACTGAATTTAACATGAATCATACAATATGTTCTCTTTTGTGTAGGCTTTTTTAAAACTCAGCATAATGCTTTTGATATCATCCATCTTATTGCATTTATTAGTAGTTTATTCCTCTGTAATTGCTTCCTAGTTCCACCTTATGGATATACCACAGTTTTTATCCTATTGATGCACATCAGTGATGTTTCTAGTTTAGAGTTTTCCGAATAAGCTACTCTGAACATTTTTGTATAAATCTTTTGGTGAACGTTTTGGTGAATGATTTCTGTTTCTTTGGGCATATACCCAGTAATGGGATTGCTGGATTGAATGGTAGTTCTGAGTTGTTCATGAAATCTCCAGACTGCTTTCCACGATGACTGAAGTTATATACATTTTTACCAGCAGTGTATAAGCATTCTCTTTTCTCTGCAGCCTCACAAGCATCTGTGATTTTTAAAATTATTATTTTTTAAAATGTTCTTTATACTTTTAAGTTCTGGGGTACATGTGCAGAATGTGCAGGTTTGTTACATAGTTATACATGTGTCATGGTGGTTTGCTGCATCCATCACCCTGTTATCCACATTAGGTATTTCTCCTAATGCTATCCCTCCCCTAGCTCCCCACCCCCCAGCAGGCCCCAGTGTGTGATGATCCCCTCCCTGTGTCCATGTGTTCTCAATGTTCAATTCTCACTTATGAGTGCGAACATGCAGTGTTGGTTTTCTGTTCTTGTGTCAGTTTGCTGAGAATGATGGTTTCCAGTTTCATCCATGTCCCTGCAAAGGACATGATCTCATTCTTTTTTATGGCTGCATAGTATTCCATGGTATATAAGTGCCACATTTTCTTTATCCAGTCTATCATTGATGAGCATTTGGGTTGGTTCCAAGTCCCTGCTATTGTGAACAGTGCTGCAATAAACATATGCCTACATGTGTCTTTATAATAGAATGATTTATAATCCTTTGGGTGTATACCCAGTAATGGGATTGCTGGGTCAAATGGTATTTCTATTTCTAGATCCTTGAGGAATCACCACACTGTCTTCCACAATGGTTGAAATAATTTTCACTCCCACCAACTGTAAAAACATTCCTATTTTTCCACATCCTCTCCAGCATCTGTTGTCTCCAGATTTTTTAATGATCGCCATTTTCTAATTGATGTGAGGTGGTATCTCATTGTGATTTTGATTTGCATTTCTCTAATGACCAGTGATGATGAGTTTTTTTTTTCATATGTTTGTTGACTGCGTAAATGTCTCCTTTTGAGAATTGTCTGTTCATATCCTTCACCCACTTTTTGATGTTTTTTTTTTTTCTTGTAAATTTAAGTTCTTTGTAGATTGTGGAAATTAGCCCTTTGTCAAATTGGTAGATTGCAAAAATTTCCTCCCATTCTGTAGGTTGCCTGTTCACTCTGATGAGCGTTTCTTTTGCCTTGCAGAAGCTCTTTAGTTTAATTAGATCCCATTTGTCTTATTTTGGCTTTTGTTGCCATTGCTTTTGGTGTTTTAGTCATGAAGTCCTTGCCCATGTCTGTGTCCTGAATGGTATTGTCTAGGTTTTTTTTAAGGGTTTTTATGGTTTTAGGTCTTACATTTAAATCTTTAATCCATCTTGAGTTAATTTTTGTATAAGGTATAAGGAAGGGATCCAGTTTCAGCTTTCTGCATGTGGCTAGCCAGTTTTCCCAACATCATTTATTGAGTAGGGAATTCTTTCCCCATTGCTTGTTTTTGTCAGGTTTGTCAAAGATCAGATGGTTTTAGATGTGTGCTGTTATTTCTCAGGGCTCTGTTCTATTCCATTTGTCTATATATCTGTTTTGGTTCCAGTATCATTCTGTTTTGGTACCAGTACCATGCTGTTTTGATTACTGTAGTCTTGTAGTATAGTTTGAAGTCAGGTAGCATGATGCCTTCAGCTGATTTTTTTTGCTTAGGATTGTCTTGGCTTTGCGGGCTCTTTTTTGGTTCCATATGAAATTTAAGGTGTTTTTTTCCAATTCTGTGAAAAAAGTCAATTTGACTTTTTAATAATTGCCTTTTTTTTTTTTTATTTTGCACTGTGCCAGGCTGCGATGCAATGGCACACTCTCTGCTCACTGCAACCTCCGCCTCCCAAGTTCAAGCGATTCTCCCTGCCTTAGCCTCCCAAGTAGCTGGGATTACAGGGTGTGCTGCCACACCTGGGTAATTTTGTATTTTTAATAGAAGTGGGGTTTCACCATGTTAGCTAGGCTGGTTTTGAACTTCTGATCTCAGGTGATCCACCCATGGCCTCCCAAAGTGCTGAGATTATAGGCATGAGCCACTGTGCTGAGCCAATAATGGCCCTTCTGACTGATGTGAGATGGTATCTCATTATGATTTCTATTTCTCTAATGATTAGTGATGTTTGGCATTTTTTCATATGCTTGTTGCCACATGTATGTCTTCTTTTGAAAAGTGTTGATGTCCTTTGCCCCCACCCTGCCCTTTTTTTTTTTTTTTAGACTGAGTCATGCTCTGTCTCCTAGGCTTGAGTGCAGTAGTGCAGTGGCACAATTTTGGCTCACTGCAACCTTTGTGTCCGGGTTCATGTGATTCTCATGCCTCAGCCTCCTGAATAGCTGTGATTGCAGGCATGCACCATCATGCCCAGCTAATTTTTGTATTTTTAATAGAGTTAGGGTTTCACTATGTTGCCCAGACTGGGCTCAAGCAATTCTCCCACCTTAGCGTCCCAAAGTGCCCTTTGCCCATTTTTTAATTGGGTGGTTTGTTTTCTGCTTGTCAATTTGTTTAAGTTCCTTGTAGATTCTGAATGTTAGACTGTTGTCGGATGCATAGTTTGCAAATATTTTCTCCCATTCTGTAAGTTGTCTGTTTACTCTATTGATAGTTTCTTTTGTTTCCCAAGACGGATGTCCAGAATGGTGTTTCCTAGGTTATCTTCCAGAGTTTTTACAGTTTTCAGTTTCACATTTACATCTTTAATCCATCTTGAGTTGATTTTTGTGTATGGTAAAAGGAATGGGTCCAGTTTTAATCTTTAGGACATGGTTAAGTTATCCTGGCACCATTTATTGAATAGGGAGTCCTTTCCCTGTTAATTCTTTTTGTCAACTTTGTTGAAGATTAGATGGTTGTAGGTATGCAGCTTTATTTCTGAGTTCTCCAATGTGTTCCATTGGTCTGTGTGTCTTTTTGTACTAGTATCATGCTGTTTTGGTTACTATATCTTTGTAGTATAGTTTGAAATTGGATAGTGTGATGCCTCCAGCTTTGTTCTTTTTGCTTAGGATTGCTTTGGCTATTTGGGTTCTCTTTTGGTTCCATATGAATTTTAGAATACTTTTTTCTAATGCTATGAAAAATGTTGTTGGTAATTTGATAGGAATAGTATTGAATCTGCAAATTGCTCCTGGCAGTATGGTTATTTTAACAATATTGATTCTTCCTATCCATGATCATGGAATGTTTTTCCATTTGTGTTGTCTCTGCAATGTTTTGTAATTTTCACTGTAAACATCTTTTGCTTTTCTGATTAGCTGTATTCCTAGGTATTTTATTATTTATTGTTACTTTGTGGCTATTGTGAATTGGATTGCATTCTTGATTTGGCTCTGCCTTGGACATTATTGGCATATAGAAATGCCACTAATTTGTAGTTTAGCTTACACTTCACTATTTGAATGCCTTTTATTTCTTTCTTTTGCCTGATTGATCTGGCTAGGACTTCCAGTACTGTGTTGAATAGGAATGGTGAGAGCAAGCATCCTTGTCTTGTTTGATTCTCAAGGGGAATGCTTCCAGCTTTTGTCTGTTTAATGTGATGTTGGCTGTGGGTTCATCATAGATGGTTTTTATTATTTGAGGTATGATTTTTGATGCCTAGTTTGTTGAGGATTTTTAGCATGAAGGTATATTGAATTTTATTGAAAGCCTTTTCTGTCTGTTTAAATAATCATGTATTTTAAAAATTCTGTTTATATGATGAATCATATTTATTGATTTGCGTATGTTGAACCAACCTTGCATCTGTGGAATAAATCCTAATTGATCATGGTGGATTAACTTTTTGATGTGGTGCTGGATTTGGTTTGCTAGTATTTTGTTGAGAACTTTTGTATCTATGTTCATCACGGATATTGATGTGAAGTTTTCATTTTTTTATTGTGTCTATGATGGGTTTGATATCAGAATGATGCTTGCCTCATAGAGTGAGTAAGGGAGGAGTCCCTCATTCTCAGTTTTTTGGAATAGTTTCAGAAGGATTAGTACCAGCTCTTTATATGTCTGGTAGAATTTGGCTGTGAATCCATCTTGTCCAGGGCTTTTTCTGGTTGATAGGGTTTTTATTACTGATTCAATTTTGAAACTCTATGTGTTCAGAGTTTCAATTTCTTCCTGGTTCAATCTTGGGATGTGTTTTGTTTCCAGTAATTTATCCACTTCTAGGTTTTCTAGTTTTTGTGCACAGATGTATTAATAATCATCTCTGAGGGTTTTTGGTATTCTGTGGTGTCAGTGGTAATGTCCCCTTCCTCATTTTTGTTTGTGTTTATTTGGATCTTCTTTCTCTTTTTATTAGTCTAGCTAGCAATCTAATAATTTTATTCTTTCAAATAATGAACTTTTGGTTTTGTTGATCTTTTGTATGTTTTTTCACATCTTAATTTCATTCAGTTCAGTTCTGATTTTGGTTATTTCTTTTCTTCTGCTAGCTTTGGGATTGGTTTGCTCTTGTTTTTGTAGTTCCTCTAGGTGTGATATTAGGTTGTTAATTTGAGAGTTTTCTAATGTTTGATGTAGGTGTTTAGTGCTATGAACTTTTACTTTAACTGTGTTCGCTGTATCCCAGAGATTCTGGTATGTTGTATCTTTGTTTTCGTAGCTTTATAGAATTTTTTTAAATTTCTGCCTTAATTACCTTTTTAAAATTACTCAAATGTCATTCAAGAACAGGTTGTTTAATTTTTATGTGATTGTATACCTTTGATACATCTTCTTAGTATTTATTTCTGTTTTTCTTGTGCTGATGTCTGAGAGTGTAATTTTTTTTTAAATTTGTTGAGATTGCTTCATGGCCTAATGTGTGATCTGTTGTGGAGTATGAACCATGTACAGATGGTATATTGTGGTGTTGTTTGGTGGAGCATTCTGTAGTTTTCTGTTAGATCCATTTGGTCAATATCAAGTTTAGGTCCTGAATATCTTTGTCAGTTTTCTGCCTTGATTATTTGTCTAATACTGTCAGGGGGATGTTGAAGTCTCCCACTGTTATTACATTGTTATCTAAGTCTCTTCTTATGTTTCTAAGAACTTGTTTTATGAATCCAGTTGCTCCTGTGTTGGGTACATATATATTTAGATAGCTAAGTCTTCTTGTTGAATTGAACCCTTTACTATTATGTAATACCCTTGTCTTTTATGATCATTGTGGGTTTAAAATCTGTTTTGTCTGGAATTAAAACAGCAACCTCTGCATTTTTTTTTTTTTCTGTTTGCTTAGTAGATTTTTGTCCATCTTTTTACTTTGAACCTATGGGTGCCATTGCAGCTGCTATGGGTCTCTTGGAGACAGCAAACAGTTGGATCTTGTTTCTTTATCTAATTTGCCATTTGTGCTTTTAAGTGGTGGCGTTTAGCCTGTTTACTTTCAAGGTTAATACTGATGTGTGCAGATTTGATCCTGTCATCATGTTGTTAACTGGTTTTTGTGTAGACTTGATTATGTAGTTACTTTATAGTGTCAGTGGTCTATGTACTGAGTGTTTTTGTGGTGGCTGGTAATAGTCTTTTGTTTCCATAATTAGCACTCCCTTAAGGACCTCTTATAAAATAGATAGGCTGGTAAAAAATTCTCTTAACATTTGCTTGTCTGAAAAGGATTTTATGTCTCTTTTGCTTATCAAGGTTAGTTTGGCTGGATATGAAATTCTTGGTTGGAATTTTTCTTTAATAGTGCTGAATATAGGCCACCAGTCTCTTCTGGCTTGTAGGGTTTCTACTGAAAGGTCTGCTGTTAGCCTGATAGGGGGGTTCCTTTTGTAAGTGACCTGCCTTTTCTCTCTAGCTGCCTTTAATATTTTTTCTTTTGTGTTGACCTTGGGTAATCTGATGACAGTGTGTCTTGGGGATGGTCATCTTCAATAGTATTTTGATGGTGTTCTCTGAATTTTCTGAATCTGAATGTCAACCTCTTTAGCAAGGGGAAATTTTCATGGACAGCATCCTTAAATATGCTTTCCAGGTTGCTTGCTCTACCTCTCTTTCAGGGATGCCAGTGAGTTGTAGGTTGGTCTCTTTACATAATTTCCTATTTCTCAGGGGTTTTGTTCATTTTTAAAAATTCTTTTTTATTTATATTTTTTTCAAATGAGTTGATTCGAAGAACTGATCTTCAAACTCTGAGATTCTTTTCCCCTCAGTTTGGGCTTTTCTGCTGTTTGTACTTCCAATTGTATTATGAAATTCTTATAGTGAGTTTTCTAGCTCTGTCATCCCAGTTTTTTTTTTTTCTTAAAATGGCTATTTTGTCTTTCATCTCGTGTGTGTGTGTATTTGTGTGTTTGTATATATATACCTTAGCTTCCTTGGATTGGGTTTCAACTTTGTCCTGAATCTCAATGGTTTGCATTGCCTCTTTGTCCTGAATCACAGTGGTCTCCATTGCCATCCAGATTCTGAATTCTAAGTCTGTCATTTCAGCAATTTCAGTCTGGTTAAGAACCATTGCTGGACAGCTAGTGTGGTTGTTTGTAGGAAAGAACACACTGGCTTTTTGAGTTGCTAGAGTACTTGCACTGATTCGTTCTAATCTGTGTGGATTGTTATTCCTTTAATCTTTGGAATTGCTTTCGTTTGGATGAGTCTTTTTGCTTTTATACTGTTTGATGCCCTTGAGGGTTTGACTGTGGTATTGTTTGGGTTCAGTCAACCGGCTTTGTTTCTGGACAATTTCAGGGGTCCCAGACTCAGCTCCCTACTTTTGGGCTGCATGCTTCAATCCTGGGGCCCTGGTACCAGGTCTATGGCTTTATTCTTTGGTCCCTCAATGTTTAAGCACCTGCTGCACTGGAGGGGCTGAGGTGTTCCCAGTCCACTGGAAACAACACTCCAATGGGGAGTGCTGACAGAAGTGCTTTGTCAGGGCAGTAGCAGTAGGGGCTCACATTTGTGTGCAATGGTGCAGTGGGGTTCATGTGTGTGGTGCCAGAAGTGTGGAGAGGTCCCGTGTGTGCATGTGCAATGGTGTGGCAAGGTCCCTGCACAGATTCATGCAGAAGCAACAACATTGCAGCAGCACCCATTTGTGCACATGTTCTTGCTCATATCTTTTAATGAACAGAGGTTTTTTAATTTTGAAGACATCTAATTTCCCAATATTTATTGCTTTCTGTGTGTTAAGAAATTTTACCTATCTCCAGCTCATGAAGATTTATGCTAGTCCGAGGAAACCCAAATAAAGGAGTGTCTAGAGAATCACTTAAAAGAGAAACACTTTATGCTATTATGTAAAGCAGTAATTCTGTTACTCAAAAAGTCTCTTAGGCCTTGTTTTTGGTTCTGCTGCCTGAAGATCACTGTGTACTTATGTATGTGATTACTTTTTCTGTCCTTATGCTGTAGGCTATTCATCACAAGAATTTAGGACTTTTCTGTCTATGTAGGGGCTTTCTGTGGGCAGGTTTGATCTTGGTTTATCATAACTCTGGTATTTAGAAGAGATGGTGACTAAGAATGTGTTAGTAGAAAATATTTTTTAAATGATGTAAAATCATTTAAGCTCAGTTTAGGTGTGTGGTTAAAATGGTTAGGAAGGCAGTGGTTCATATTGAAATATATGATCTAAGTGTGTATTTGTGGTGACTAATGGTCTGGTATGTAAATCAGTAGACTCTAGCTTAATTTACATGGAAGACTGTTAAGCGATCCATGACAATACAGAGTTATGTGGCATACAAAACTGGAAGAAGAGAACTACTACTTCTACATTTAATAAAGAGAATTAAGATTTAAGTGAGATCAATACAAAAAAATTCATATGGTGGGATTATTATCAGCAAACAGTGGTTTCAGGGGGGGAGGGAAAGAGAGGGACTCCAAGACAAATTTAGTAATTTCGTGTTTTTCTTTCACCTGTACAGAATTGTAGTAAAGAGAATAAAGTTGATAATGCTTATTTGGATTTTTATACAAATGTTGTGTAATCAGGCAGTGCTTTACTTAAAATGTAGTCTAATCTCAAAGTAGACTATAGACTGAAACATTCCTTAAAAATAATATGAAATGAATCTGCTACAGTGGCTGACAGCAACATTGTTATATTTGACATCTTATTGAGCTGTGAGAGGAAGTATATAGCATCCTGATTAAATTTGCAGATTACAGTAGATGTTATGAAAGGCTGTAATGACAGAAAAATTCAAAGTATTAGTATGCTTGGAAAATGATTTGGCTTAAAAAATGTAAGTGTACATCTGGAAAGAATGTAAGATCAAAACCTAAGAACTTTGAATGACAAAAATTAATGAAATATTAATATAATTTTATTTTGAGCTGCTTTCCAGTTTGGGCATTTTATTATTGAGGAAGAAGGGAGTAATTCATATTAGAGGACAAATAACAGTCCTCTAATAACAGTCTTATTTGTTAGAGGAAAAAAGTCTTTGCTAAAACTGCTGATTTTAAGGAACTGTTTTGAAAATAAAATAATGTGTATGAAAATGTTTTTACAACTATTTCACAAAGAAGACTCCCATTTATAAGTGAAACCAGAGTTATATATTTTGGAATGCAAATAATGTGCCCCAGTCATTTCCTATGTGTAATACTTGAATTCCACAAGACAGAAAGGCAGGAAATTCGGAAGTCCATTCTCCTCATTACACTGTTATTTATTATTGTTGTGATGTTGTGGTGATGTGATGGCATTCTAATAGAGGAGCTGAGTCACTCTGTGTATAACAGTCTGACTCATGCATTTAAATAATTCCTGTCATCTTATTACTGCATTACTATGCCAACCATCATGATCGCATTCCATGTCTGAGGTTTCATGTTCTCAGTGGGACACAAGTGCTCAAAAGCTCCCATTATTTTTTTCTATAATTATTCATTATGTATTAAGACACATTTTGTGGTGATTAAATCCACTTAAACAGAACCTTAGATCAAAAAGATCCCCTGCCTCTCCCTCCAATCTTTCACACTGTATGGTTATGTATTCAAAGGGCTTCTGGTTTGATTCTGCCTCCTCTTGAGCAGTGTTATAGTGTTGCTCTTAGTAAAGGAGACTTGAAGCCAGACTCTAGAATCTTTCAAGTAATTTCAAATCCTCTCAACTAAATCCATGGGATGCTAGGGTACTCCATGACTGGGAATGACACAAATGAATGGTTATTCCTCAGTGGTGGCAGTGATTTGACCTAATGGATCCAGAGTACTTCTGGTTAGGTGAAGCAGTTGAGAAATGTTTGAGCAGAACATGTGGGCAGCCTGGAATGAGGCTGAGAATTTTTTAGGAAGATATGCTCCTCCTCAGAAAGGCTCCAGGGAAGTCTTTCTGAGTACTCAGAAGTGCTTTCTGCTGGCACTGTTGCCCCAAATATCAGGTCTTAAATAAGATGACTGAGGCTGAATCTTCTGCTCTAGCTGCCATCAAGTCTTCCAGGGTGAAGTTTTCAGGACAGTTGTTTAAAGGACAATCATCCTGGGTCATATGCCATTGAAGTGCCTTAATTTCCTAACAGACTTCTTGGCAAACAACTCTATTTCACTTAACACCACTGTATTAGTCTATTTTGCATTGTAAAATATAATCATGTCTTCCCAGCCGTCCCAAGAAGTCTTAACTTATTCCAGCATTAATTCAAATTCCAAGTTTCAAAATCTCGTCTGACACAGGGCAAGTCTTTTCTATGTAGAAGCCTGTAAAATCAAATGCAAGTTACTTACTTCCAAGATATAATGGAGGAATAGGTATTGGGTAAATACTTCTGTTCCAAAAGGGATAAATCCGCCAAATAAAAAAGGGCTACAGGCCCCACACAAGTCTGAAAACCAGCAGGGCAGTCATTAAATCTTAAAGCTCCAAAATAATCTCTTTTGACTCCATGTCCCACATCCAGGGCATACTGGTATGAGGGATGGGTTCCCAAGGCCTTGGGCAACTCTACCCCTGTGGCTTTGCAGGGTTCAGCCCCCACATCTGCTCTCACGGACTGGTGTTGAGTGCCTGTGGTTTTTCCAGGCACAAGGTGCAAGCTGTTGGTGGATCTACAATTCTGCGTTCTGGAGCATAGTAGCCCTCTTCTCACAGCTTCACTAGACAGTGCCCCAGTGGAGACTCTGTGTTGGGTATCCAACCCCACATTTCTCTTCCACACCGCCCTAGTAGAGGTTATTCATGAAGGCTTTCCACCTGCAGCAGGCTTCTGTCTGGGCAACTAGGCTTTTGCATGCACCCACTGAAATCTAAATGGAAGCTCCCAAGTCTCAACTCTTGCCCTCTGGGCCCCACAGGCTTAACACCATGTGGAAGTTACCAACACTTACAGCCTGTGCCCTGTGAAGCAACATGCTGGGCTGTACCTTTGCCTCTTTGAGCCATGGCTGAAGCTGGGATGCAGGGAGCAGTGTTCTGAGGCTGCACAGGGCAGCAGGGCCCTGGGCCTAACCCATGAAACAATTCTTCCCTCCTAGTCTTCCAGGCCTGTGATGGGAGGGGCTCCCTCAAACCTCTCTGAAATGCCCTCAAAGCATTTTCCCCATTGTCTTGGCTATCAGCACTTGCCTTTTTCTTATGCAAATTAATGCAGTTTGCTTGAATTTCTCTCCTGAAAATGGGCTTTTTTTTCCACCACGTGGTCAGGCTTCAAATTTTTCCGACTTTTATGCTCTACTTCTTCCTTAAATATAAGTTAAACTTTAAATAATGTATTTGCTCATGCATATGAGCATAGACTGTTAGAAGCAGCCAGGCCACATCTTAAATGCTTTGCTGTTTAGAAATTTCATCTGCCAGATACCCTAAATTATCACTCTCAAGTTCAAAGTTCCACAGATCCCTAGGGCAGGGGCACAATGCAGCCAAGTCCTTAGCTAAGGCATAACAAAAATGACCATTGCTCCAATTTCTAATAAATTCCTCATTTCCATCTGAGACCTCCTCAGTCTGGCCTCCACTGTATTACTATCAGCATTTGTGTCACAACCATTTTACCAGTCCCTAGGAAGTTCCAAACTTTCCATCTTCTTTTCTTCAAAACTCTACCAATCTCTGCTTGTTACCCAGTTCCAAAGCAGCTTCCACATTTTCAGGTATCTTTATAATAATGCTCCACTCCTCAGTACCAAGTTTTTTGTATTCACCTGTTCTCATGTTGCTATATAGAAATCCCTAAGACTGGGTAATGTATAAAGAAAAGAGGTTTAATTGGCTCATGATTCAGTAGACTGTACAGGAAGCATGATGCTGGCATCTGCTTGGCTTCTGGGGAGGCCTCAGAAAACTTACAAGCAGGGCAGAAGGCAAAGGTGGAGCAGACATATCACATGGCTAAAGCAGGAGCAAGAGAGAGGGGAGGGGGAGATGCTACACACTTTTAAACAACCACATCTTGTGAGAACTCACTGTCATGAGAACAGCACCAAGGGGATAGTGCTAGATCATTCATAAGAAGCCCCATCACCTCCCATCAAGTCCCTCCCCCAACACGGGATTACAATTCAATATGAGATTTGTGGCGACACAGATCCAAACCATATTAACCACTTTCGAAGGCACAAACCTAGAACCCTTGTTCCTTCCACTTCTTGATGACTAACTCGTCCCACAAGGGATAATACTTACAGCCATTCAAAAAATTATTAGTTTTAGTTTCACTAAGCCTCTCTCTGAGGACAGGAACCCACTCAAAATTCTTTGCAGAAAAAGGAAGATCTGTTTCCAGATGACTTTTAGTCCTTGAGTATATCAAAATGCAGCTGACAACTCACTGTAGAAGAGAAATTAGTACATATATTTAAACTCTCATAGAACATTCCCCTCGAAGGACACCCTACTACACAAAGTTAAAGGAAATAAATTTAATTCAAGCAAGGATGAGGGGAAATTGTTAAGGCAAGTAATCTCTATTAGAAACAGTAACATTTCTTTCAAAGAATATTTATCAAATTTGCACTTAAATTTGATATACAAATTGGCACTGTAGTTGTTATATTCCGAAAAGTACACAAATCATAAGTATTTGTTTTGCTGTATGATCACAAAGAATATGTCCATGTAATCACAATCCAACTCAAGATATACAACATTATCAGTATCTCCTTATTTTTTTTTCTAATCACTGCTCTTTTCTTCTTTTCAGAGGTAACCAATATCCTGACTTCTAATACCAGATGTTTGTTTTGACTGTTTTGGAATTTTATGTCAATGAAATTCGACTGTATTCCTGTGTGTGTGATTTATTTTGTTCATTATTATACTTGTGAGATCCATCTATGTTACTTTGTGTAGGTATAGTATTCATTTTTTTCTTGTATGAATATACCTCAGTTTTTGTATCCATTTCATTTTGTTGATGGAAATTTAGATTGTTTTCAGTTGTAGGCTATTGTAAATATTGCTGTTATAAACATTCGTGTGCATATGTTTTGGTGTACACATACACATTTTTCCCCCCAGTATGTTATGTTCTTAGGAGTAAAAGTGCTGAGTCATGGGATATGAGCATATTCAACTTTTGTAGATAATTCCAAAAAGGTTTTTCACAATAGTTGGCTAAGTCTTAATTTGTACTCCCAACAGCAGTGTATGAGAGTTCTAATTCCTCCACATCCTCACCGATACTATTATTTGTTTTTTAAATTTAGTAATTCTGGTGAAAGCATAGTAATATTGCCTGTTTTTAAGTTTGTATTTCCCCAATGATAAGTGAAGTTGAACATTTCAAATAATTTATTGGCCATTTGGATATCTTCTTTTGTGAAGTGCTTGTTCCAGTTCCTTGCCCATTTTTTTTTCTGTTGTGTTGTCTGTCTTTTTGTTTATGTAGAGTGTGTGTGTCTGTGTCTGTGTGTATGTTTGTGTGTGTGTGTGTGTATGTATGTACACTCAGGATATGAGCATTTCAGCAGTTTTATATATGTCCTTCCACTTTATCAGCTTGCATTTTTACTCTCTTAATTGTTAAGTGTTATGAACAGAAGTTCTTTATTATGATATAGTGTAAGTCAGCAATATTCCCATTATGATTAAAGCTTTTTTGGTCTTATCCAGAAATTTTTTCCTATCCCAAGGTCATGAGAATATTCTCCTATATTATCTTCTAGAAGCTGTATTACTTGTATTTTTTCTTCTAAGATCTATATTCCATGTAAAATTAATTTTTTTGTATGATATGAACATGGGGTCAGCTTGCTCACTTTCCCCCAATTTTCCTTTCTTAAAATGCCACTTTGTCATAAATCAAGGATCCATATATGCATGAAAATGTTAGGGACCCTGTTACACTATTCCATATGTCTATCTTTATTCTGTACTACATTATCATAATACTATAGTTGTGTAAGTGTTCACATCCAGTAGAATAAGTCCTCCCACTTTGATCTTTTTCTTCTTCTAAGTTTTCTTGTCTATATTTGGTTCCTTTTGCTTCCATGTAAATTTTGGAATTATCTTTTCAATTTCCACAAAAAGTAATTGCTGGAATATTTATTGGCATTACATTGAATCTATAGATAAATCTGGGGACAATTGACAATTTTACTATTGAATCTTCCAACCCAAAAACATGTTATATCCTTCTATCTCTCTTAGCTATGTTTTATAGTTCTCTCTGAGAGACACTGCATATTCCTTGGAATTTGATGTTTTTTGCGGCTACTAAAATGGCATTTTTAAAGTTACATTTTCTGTACTGGTATACAGAATTACAGTTAATTTTTTATATTGCCAGAAATCTTGCTGAACTCATTTAATTTTAATGATTTTTCAGTGTATGTTTTCTTTTAGCATTTTTATTGAAATATTAACAAGATTCATCATTTAAAAGTGTATGTGTCTGTGATATTTAGTATATTTGCTACCTTGCGAAACTATCACTATCTAATTCCAGAACAGTTCTATCACCCTTAAAAAAGACCTATGCCTATGAGCAGTTAGTTCCAATTTGCTACCTTTCCTTAACACCTGCTACCTGTAGTCTACTTTTTGTCTCTATGAATTTGCCTATTCTAGACATTTTATATAAATGGACTCATATACCATATGGCTTTTTGTGTCTGGCTTCTTTAATTTAGCATAATGTTTTCAAGGTTGTAACATGTATCAGTATTTATTTTTATAGCTGAATAATACCCATTTTACCAATATACCACATTTTGTTTACGTATTCCTCAGTTGATGAATATTGGGTTGTTTTCATTTTTTTTTTTACTATTAAGAATAATGTGTTATAAACATTTGTGTGCAAGTGTTTGTGTAAACATGTATTTTTAGTTATCTCTAGTATATACCTGCAATTGGAATTTCTGGGTCATAGGGTAATTCTGTGTTTAACTTTTTGAGGAACTTCCACTGTTTTCCATAGCAGCTGCTCTGTTTTACATTCCTATCAGGAATGCATGAAGTTTTAAGTTTCTCCACATCTTTGTCAACACTTGTTGTTACTATTATAATTACCATCCTAGTATATGAGGTGGTATCGCATTGTGGTTTTGATTTGCGTTTTCTTGATGACTAATGATGTTAAGCATCTTTTTGTGTATGTATTGGCTATTTGTATATATTTGAAGAAATGTCTATTCAAATCCTTTGCCTATTTTTAAATTGGGTTGTCATTATATTACTGAGTTGTAAGAGCTCTTTGTATATTTTGGATACTAGATCCTTATTAGATATATGATTTGTAAATATTTTCTCTCATACTGTGAGTTATCTTTTCATTTTCTCGATAGTATATCATGAAGCACATTAGTTTTTAGTTTTGGTGAAGTTTATTTTTATCTATTTTGTCTTTGGTTGCATGTGTTTTGATGTTATAGCTAAGAAACTTGCCTAATTCAAGATCATGAAGATTTTTACCTTTGCTACCCTCTAAGAGTTTTATAGGTTAGTTCTTACATTTAGGTCTTTGATCCATTTTGAGTTAATTTTTGTGTATTGTGTGAAGTGGGGTATCAGGGAATTTTTGGAATGTGCTATTTCACAATTATGTTGTCTGCAAATAATGAAAAAATACATAAATATGTACTTTATTTATTTTGCCTTATTGTAGTGTCTAGATTAGAATCTCTAGTAAATATATATATTTTTGCTATACCTGCTGGAATGGGATCTAATAAAAATTTTAATGTAAGTGGTAAAAAAACATTGTAGGCTTTATTGTTGATATCAGAGAGAAAGCTATTAGCATTTGATCATTAAGTATGATTTTTGCTATAGATTTTGGTAGACGTTCTTTACCAGATTAAGAATGTTTTCATCTATTGATAGCTTACTAGATTTTTATTATGAAGGATATTGAATTTTATCAAATTATTTTCTGCATTAATTGAGATAATTTTCCTTTTTAAGTTTCTTAATATTGTGAATTACATAATTGAATGTTAAAGTAACATTTTGCATCCTTGGAATAAACTCAACTTGATTGTGATGGATCATCCTTTTAAAAAATCTATTACTGTATTAAGTTTGTTTAAAATTTTTGCAATTTGTTCATGAGTGGGATTGCCCTGTAATTTTATGTTCATGTGACGTCTTTGCACTGTAATGTTATGCTGTCCTCAACACAATTTTGTTTGCGTTTCTGCTTTATAAAATAGAGATTGGTTATTCATGAATAGAACATTTGGAGGAAGAGGCTGAAAGCCAGAATGCACTGGCTTTAAAAATTTGATTATGAAGAGAAGGAGAAAGAATGGGCATTGGCCAGAGGAGATGTAGTATTGAAAGAAGATAATTGGTTTTTGTAAAGGTAACATTTGAATATGTTCACATTATAAAAAGCACTAAATGAAGAGTTGAGATTAGATTTACAGGAGAAAGAGTGGTACATTGACAGATGAGATTCCAGAGAAAGGGAGTTGAGGTTGGGGATAGGATCAGGTTGAAAGGCTAGTTTTATACAGAGGGGAAAAAAAAAAATAGTATTTTAGCAGAAATTGGAGGTAAGGAAGATTATAAGGAAGGGAAGGTATATAAAGATAAATATGGAATTGATAGACAAGAAGTTAAGAGAATTTCTATTGGATGGTGGCTTTTTTTCCTGTGTAGTCATAGACAAGGTGCTCCCCTTTGCAAAAGGTAATAGATGAGATAGTAAAATGGGTAGAGACTTGAAATAGATGAAGTGAATGGTAGAAGTAGCCAACTGGGGATTACATTATTCTTATATGGCCTGGAAAATGTTGGTGGCCCAAGTGGTATTGGAGAATACAGTTGAAATGGCACCAGTTTGCCCTGTTGGATGATTTTTTTTTTTTCTGCTAGGTCCAATAGCTGAGGTTTAGAAGTGGATAGGTAATATGGAGTGTTTGCAGTAACCTTACTGGCACCATTATCTCATAGGCAGGCTAGGTGAAAGCCAACATAATGAGAAGATTCTTTGGTAAGCTTGAAAATAGGCCAAGGGAAGTTTATGGAACTCAAATATCTTGTGGCATTAATTTCAAGTAGACTGGTGCAACCATTTTCACAATTGTGATGTTCCTGCCAGGGAAGCTGATATTCATGCAGGCGTGTCACGCTATCCATTCTTCTAGGCAGTGCTTAGATGGACAACACCATTTTAGTGAATGCTTTGCTCAACCATGTTTACTCCTTTCAGTTGGTAATATAAACACTGTGGCCCTCAGAGATGCAGTGACTGTGGTGATTAAGAATGCTTCAGGCTGTATTACCTGAGGTGCATTTTAAAGGTGATCCAGTTAATTCTTCTTGCTTTAATTCCTTGTCCTTTAAGTAAATGTTTGCCTACAATTTATTTCTTGTGTATCTGCCTAAAGGGAGAGAATGAACTAGTCATGCCAATTGGAGTACTCCAGATTATGATAACCATTGCCTTTTATTTTAAATTAGTACAATTGCAATTAATCAGCGTGGTTAGCAGGAGACTGCCTCTGTCTGGATTCAGTCAGATTTATAGGGCTGTAAGGCTGAGAGGCATATCTTGGACCCTGGTAAATTAACCAAGATAATGCCACCTGTCAGGCCCCCTGGGAACCAGCTAGCCGGTCTCTCCTGGAAACATCTCTCCACCTCGTGTGTTTCTTCTGCAAAACTTCAAAGAATTCATTGTGATAATGTCTCCATTATGATATATTACATTCCTAACCATCTTACGGCATTGTTTCTCAAACATGAGGGCACTTATCTGTTTTACTGAATCAGAATATTCAGGTGAGATGTCAAGAAATGTACATTTTTATAAACTCCTGAGTGACTTTTTTCATTGGGCAGCCTTGGGAACTTTGTAGGTTTCACTTCAGTTCTATTTATTTCCTTTACTCAAATATTATGTTTTTATTTTTATAGCTTTATAATGTTTTTAACTTCTGTAAGAATAAGCTTCCTCTATGACTTTAATGTATTAGTTTCTAAAATCCAACTTATACTTGGAGTATTTAAAAATAGTTTTATCAAGTCTCCAAATCATGCGAATTTAATCAGCATTGAGTAAATTTAGAAAATAATTTGGGAAGACTTGGCATTTATTCAATATGAAATCTTCCCATTTATGTTCAATGGAATATCTCTCCCTTTATTTATGCCTCTTTCGTGTAAACATTTTTGTAATATTCTTTATATTGATCTCTTAAATTTCTTAAGCTTATTACTTTTTATTTTTTGGAGACAGGGTCTCTATCACCCAGGCTGGAGTGCAGTAGCGTGATCATGGCTCATCACAGCCTCGACTTCCTGGGCTCAGGTGATCCTCCTGCCTCAGCCTCCCAAGTAGCTGAAACTATAGGTGTGTGCCACTATGCCAAGCTAATTTCTTGGTATTTTTGATAGAGATGTGGTTTCGCTATGTTGTCCTGGCTAGTCTCAAACTCTTGGGCTCAAGGGATCCTCCCATTTTGGCCTGCCAAACTGCTGGGATTATAGGCATGGGCCAGGCCTCTGGCTAGCTTATTACTTTTTTAAAATTATTTTTTGTTATGTTTGTTGCTACTGTGACTACAATATTTTTAGCATTATTACTTTGAATTGGTTAACATACAAGAAAAATATAGTTTTTATTTAACTAAGTTTATACTTTATTCAAATTTCATTTATTATCTAATATTCCTTTCCTATTACAATATCCCATCTAAGATGTTACATTACTTTTAGCAGGCATAACTCAAGCTCCTCTTTGCTGTGACAGTTGCTTGGGCTTCTTTGTTTTTGATTACTTTGACTGTCTTGAGGCATGCTGGTCAAGCATTTTGTAAAATGTTCCTCAATTGGAATTTGATAATTTTCTTATTATTAGACTGGGACTGTGTGTGTTTATTTTCAGAGGAAGAACACAGAGATAACATGCCGTTTTCATCACATCTTGTCAAGGGTACATATGATCAACATGACTTTTAACTATTGTTTTTAACCTTAATCACTTGAAGTAGTGTTTGCTGGGGTTCTTCACAGTAAAGTTATTCTTTTTTTAACCAACTTCCATGCTATACTCTTTGGAAGGCAGTCACTATGTGCAGTCCACACTTAAGAAGTAGGAATTTAGGTTCTACTTTCTTGAGGATGGAGTATCTACATAAGTTATTTGGAATTCTTCTGCACAGATTTGTCTTTTCTTCCTCACTTAATATTTAGGCATTTATTTATGTCTGTATGGTCTCATGAATATTTTATATTTTGAGTCCTTACCATTACCTAGTACTGCTTCATTTATTTTGTGACTCAAATTGTTATAACTGACTATTGGGAGCTCCTTCAGTGGTCTCCTAGGTTCTTTTTACATACTCCAATTAATGTGAGTTTTTAACAAATAAACAAACACCATTTTAACTTTCTGGTATTAAAACATATCCCAGGCTCATCTTGTGTATTTTCTGTCTTAGAATTAGCCATTTCTCTAAAGAGACTTTTACTTCAAAATATTGCCCTATGCATGCTTTTTGCCACTGCATTAATGATGCATATATGACCTCTTAGCTAACAGAGGAGGGAGATTTGTATGTGTGTACTAACCTATGTATATACACATAACTATAAATATTTCTAAATGTAACCATCTGCATCTATATCAAGCTAAACATGAGTTTATATTGATGACTTCAACTGTAATCCATTACTACATGGATTGTTCTAGTCTTCTCTCCTTGCTTATCTGTAACCTCCAACAGGTGGGAGAAACCTGACTTCTATCATCTACCTTCTTCTATCTATTTATTTAGTAGTTCAGTTCTAGTATACATGTATACCTATATCAGAATTGTTAACCTGTAAACCCATGAGAAAAAAAAACCAACTTTATCAAGTAGAGTACAGTGCTTACCTACCATTTCCTTTGCCTTTACTCTTATAGACTCCACTCATTTCCGAAATTACTTAGGTCAGCACCCTTTTTTCCCCATCCCCATCAGTAAAGTTATTTCATGCATTTATAAGATTGTTTTGTCACATTCTGCATTCTATCCTGGGATCCCCTGATCTCTTCAATGATATTTGCACACATTAAAGTTTACTCTTTGTAATTTAAAATTCTATGGATTTTAACAAATGCATGTCATATATCCATCATTACAGGATCATACCCATCAGTTTCACTGCCACCACTTCCTCCCAAAACACCTTGTGCTTGACTTACTCAACTCCCCTTGCCCTTGAACTCCTGACAACCACTGATCTTTATATCATCCCCACAGTTTTGCCTTCTTCAGAATGTTACATAGTAAGAATCATCTACTATGTAGCTTTTCCAGACTGACTTCTTTCACTTTGCAATGAGCATTTCAGATTCCTCTATTTGTGGTTTGATAGCTCATTTATTTTCTCTGAATAATATTGCATTGTATGGATGTGCCATAGTTGGTCTCTCCATTCAGCTATTGAGGGACATCTTGGTTGTTTCCAGTTTTGGATAATTATGAATAAAAATACCATAGACATTGTGTGCAGAGTTTTATATTTTAAGTTTTTAAATCAATTGGGTTAATACTTAGGGATTGCTGTATCATATGAAAGACTATGGTTAGCATTGTAAGAAACTGCCAAACTGTCTTCCGAAATGGTTGTACCATTTTTGCATTCCATCAGCAATAAATGAGAGTTTCTGTTGCTTAGCATTCTCAACAGGATTTGATATTGTCAGTTTTCGAATTTAAGCCATTTAACAGGTGTGTGGTGGTACCTTATTGTAATTTTAATTTATGGCTCTTTAATGACAAAGGTTAAAGGCCATTTTTTTCCATATGCCTTTTCTCCATTACTCATTTTAAAAATTGGGTTGTTTCTTTCATTATTGTTGACTTTTAGAAGGACCTTCTATGTTGTGGATCTAAACCCTTCATCAGACATGAGTTTTGCAAATATTTTTTCTCAGTCTGTGGCTTATCCTTTTATTCTCTTGTCAGGATCTTTTGCAGAACAGAATTTTAAAATTTTTGTGGGTACATAGTATGTGTGTATATGTATGGGATACATGATATATTTTGATACAGGCATAGAATGCAGAACAATCACATCAGGGTAAAAATGGGTATCCATCGCCTTAAACATTTATCCTTTCTTTGTGTTAGAAACAATCTGATTATACTTTTTTAGTTCTTTTAAAATGTAATATAAATTATGTTGATTGTAGTCACTCTGTTGTGCTATCAAATACTAGATCTTATTCATTTTATTTAGTTGTATTTTTGTACTCATTAACCATCCCCACTACCTACCTTCCACCCCTACTAGCTTTTCCAGCCTCTGGTAACCATCATTCTACTCTATATCTCCATAAGTTTAGTTGTTTTAACTTTCAGCTCCCACAAATAAGTGACAACACACAAAGTTTGTCTTTCTATCGCTTGCTTACTTCACTTAGCATAATGTCCTTCAATTTTATCCATGTCATTGTGAATGACAGGATCTCATTCTTTTTATGGCTGAATAGTGCTCCATTGTGTATATGTACCACATTTTCTTTATCCATCCGTTGATGAACAGATACTTAGATTGCTTCCACATCTTGCAACTGTGAATAGTACTAAAATAAATATAGAAGTGCAGATATCTCTTTGATATACTGATTTCTTTCTTTTGGGCATATACCTATCAGTGGGATTGCTGGATTATATGGTAGTGTTCTTAGTTTTTTGAGAAACTTCCAAACTGTTCTCATAAATGATTGTACTAATTTACATTTCCACTAGCAGTGTATGAGGGTTCCCCTTTCTCCACATCATTGTCAGCATTTGTTATTTCCCGTCTTTTGGGTAAAAGTGGTTTTAACTGGGGTGAGATGGTATCTCATTGTAGTTTTGATTAGCATTTCTCTGATGATCAGTAATATTGAGCACTTTTTATATACCTGTTTGCCATTTTTATTTTTTCCCTGGAGAAATATGTATTCTGATTTTTTGCCGATTTTTTTTTTATTGGATTGTTAGACTTTTTCCTGTTGTTTGAGCTCCTTAAATATTCTGGTTATTAATTACTATCAGATGGGCAGTTTGCAAATATTTTCTCTCATTCTATGGGATGTCACTTCAATTTGTTGATGGGTTTTTTTTTTTCTTTGCTGTGCAGAAGCTTTTTAATTTGATGTGATCTCATTTGTCCATTTTTGCTTTGATTGCTTGTGCTTGTGTAGTATTAATCAAAAAATCTTTGCCCAGACCAATGTCTTGGAAAGTTTCCTCAATGCTTTCCTTTAGCAGTTTCATGGTTTGAGGTCTTAGATTTAGTCTTTAATCCATTTTGATTTGATTTTTGTATATGATGAGAGATAGGGGTCTAGTTTCATTCTTCTGCATATGGGTGTCCAGTTTTCCCAGCATCATTTTTTGAAGACACTGTCCTTTCCCTAATATATCCTCTTGGCGTCTTTGTTGGAAATGAGTTCACTGTAGATGCACAGATTCGTTTCTGGGTTCTCTATTCTGTTCCATTTGTCCATATGTCTGTTTTTATGTCAGTATCGTGCTATTTTGATTACCATAACTCTGTAGTACAATATGAAGTCAGGTAATGTGATTTTGTCAGTTTTGTTCATTTTTCTTAGGATAGCTTTGACTATTCTGGGTCTTCTGTGGTTCTATATAAGTTTTAGGATAGTTTTTTCTATTTCTGTGAAAAAGTCATTGATATTTTGATAGGGATTGCATTGAATCTGTAGATTGCTTTGGGTAAGATGAACATTTTAATGACATTGATTCTGCCAATCCATGAACATGGAATATCTTTCCATTTTTTGGTGTCCTTTTCAATTTGTTGCATCAATGTTTTATAGTTTTCATTGTAGAAATCTTTTACTTTTTTGGTTAAGCTAATTCCTAGGTATCTTATTTTATTTGTAGCTATTATAAATGGGATGAGTTTCCTGATTTATTTTTCAGATTTTTCATGTTTATTATCTAAATATAGATAATAAATAATATATATACATATATTTTGTATCTTGCAACTGTACTGAATTTATCAGTTCTAATAGTTTTTTGGTAAAGTCTTTAGGTTTTTCCAAATATTAATATAAGATCATGTCATCTGCAAACAATGATAATTTGACTTCTTCCTTTTCAATTTGGATGCCCTTTGTTTCTTTCTCTTGTCTGCTTGCTGTAGCTAGGACTTCCCTACTATGTTGAATAACAGTGATGAAAGTGGTCATTCTTGTCTTGTTCCAGATGTTACAGAAAGGCTTTCAGTTTTTCCCTGTTTAGTGTGATACCAGTTAAGGGTCTATAATATATGGTTTTTGCTGTGTTGAGATATGTCCTTCTATATCCAGTTTTTTCAATGTTTTTATTACACAGGGATGTTGAATTTTATCCAATTCCTTTTCAGCATCTGTTGAAGTGATTATATAGTTTTTGTTTTTCATTCTGTCGATATGATCTATGACATTGATTGATTTGCACATGTTGAACAATCCTTGCATTGTTGGGAGAATCCCAGTTGATCATGATGAATTATCTTTTTAATGTACTGTTGACTATGGTTGTTAATATTTTGTTGAGGATTTTTGTATTGATATTCATCAGGGATATTGGCCTATAGTTTTCTTTTTTAAAATGTGTTTTTGTCTAGTTTTGGTATCAGGATAATACTGGCCTTGAGAAATGAGTTTGGAAGTATTCCTTCCTCTGTTTTTTGAAATAGTTTGAGTAGAATTCATATTAGTTATTCTTTGAATGTTTGGTAAAATTCAGCAGTGAAACCATTGGATCCCAGGCTTTTCTTTGCTGGAGACATTTTATTACAGCTTTAATCTTATTACTTGTTAATAGTCTGTTCAGATTTTGGATTTCTTTATAATTCAATCTTGGTAGACTGTATGTGTTTAGGAATTTAGCCATATCTTCTAGGTTTTTAAATTTATTGGCATATAGCTGCTCATAGTAGCCTCTAATGATCCTTTGAATTTCTGCAGTATCACTTATAATGTCTCCTTTTCCATCTATAATTTTATGTATTTGGGTCTTCTCTCTTTTTTCCTTAGCATTGCTAAAGATTTGTTGATTTTGTTTATTTTTTAAAAACAACTTTTCATATCATTAATATTTTGTATTTTTTATTTCAATTTTAAGAATTTTGTTTTTGCTGTGATCTTTTTATTTTCTTTTTTCTTTTTCTCCCCCTCCTTCTTGCAATTCTTATTCCAGTATTGAATCTGATCTTTATTATTTATTTCTTATTTATTTATTTATTTAGAGATGGGATCTCACTCAGTTGCCCAGGCTGGAATGCAGTCACACAATTTCTGCTTACTGCAGGCTTTGCATCTAAGGCTCAAGCAATCTGCCCACTTCACCCTCCTGAGTATCTGGGACTACATGCACATGCCACCATGCCTGGCTAATATTTTCATATATATATATTTTTAAAGATGGGGTTTCACTATGTTCCTCATGCTGGTCTTGAACTCCTGAGCTAAAGTGATCTGCCTGCGTTGACCTCCCGAAGTGCTGGAATCACAGACCTATGCCACTGCACTCAGCCTATTTCTTTTCTTCTATTAACTTTGAGTTTGGTTTTCTTTTGCTTTTTAGATAGCAAAAGATATACTGTTTATATATTTAAGATATACTGTTTATATATTTAAGATATACTGTTGGGTTGTTTGTTTAAAGTTTTTCTACTTTTTTTTTTTTGATGTAGGCACTTATTGCTATAAACTTTCCTCTTAGTACTGCTTTTGCTGTATCCATAGGTTTTGGTATGTTTTGTTTCCATTTTCATTTGTTTCAGAAAAATGTTATTATGTTTTTCTCAATTTCATCATTGACTCACTGCTTATTCAGGAACATATTGTTTAATTTCCATGTGTTTGTATAGTTTCCAAAATTTCTCTTGCTATTGATTTCTGGCTTTATCCCAGTGTAGTCAGTGAAGATACTTGATATAATTTCAGTTTTTTGAAATTTTAAAAACTTGTTTTGTGACCTAACATGTAGTTTATTCTGGAGAATGATCCATGTGCTAAGGAGTAGAAGGTGTATTTTGCAGCTGTTGGCTGAAATGTTCTGTAAATATCTATTAGGTCCATTAGGTCTATAGTGTAGATTAAGTCTGATGCTTCTGTGTTGATTTTCTGTCTGGATTATCTGTCCAGTGCTGAAAGTGGGGTGTTGAATCTCCAGCTATTATTGTATTAGAGTTTCTCTCTCTCCTTAGCTCTAATAATATTTGCTTTATAAAGGGGTGCTCCAGTGTTGGGTGCATATATCTTTACAATTATTATATCCTCTCGCTGTATTGAACTCTTTATCATTACGTAGTGAACTTTTTGGTCTCTTTTTATAGTTTTTGTCTTGAAATCTATTTTGTCTGATGTTAGTATAGCTACTGCTGATCTTTTTTGGTTTCCATTGGGATGGAATATCTTTTTTCATTCCTTTGTTTTCAGTCTCTATGTGCCTTGGTATACGAAATGTGTTTCTTGTAGGCAACAGATCATTGTGTCTTTCTTTTTTAAATCTATTCAGTCACTCTATATCTTTTGATCAAAGAGTTTAGTCCATTTACATTCAATGTTATTATTTCTAAGTAAGGATGTATTCTTACCATTTTGTTATTCATTTTCTGGTTGTTTTGTGGTCTTCTCTTCCTTCTTTCCTTTCTTCTGATTTTCTCTGGTGGTATGTTTTAACTTCTTGCTTTTACTTTTTGTGCTTTTTGATTTGAGGTTACTAGAAGGCTTGCAAATAATATCTTATAATCCATTATTTTATACTGATGAAAACTTAACACTGATTGTACAAAGAAAATAATGAGCAAAGAGAAAACTAATAAAAACTAAAATTTAACTTCATCCCTCTACTTTTTAACTTTCTTTTGTTTCTGTTCATATCTTATTGTACTGTCTATGTCTTAAAAAGTTGTTGTATTTGTTATTTTTTGTTACATTCATCTTTTAGCTTTTCTACTCAAGATATGAGTAGTTTATACACCACAATTACAGTGTTATAATATTCTGTTTTCCTGTGTACTTACTACTACCAGTGAATTTTGTACTTTCAGATGCTATCTTATTGTTCATTAACATTCTTTTCTTTAAAGAACTCTCTTTAACATTTCTTGTAGAACAAGTCTGGTGTTGATGAACTCTCTTAGCTTTTGTTTGTCTGGGAAAGACCTTATTTCTCCTTCATGATTAAAGGATATTTTCATTGGATATACTAATCTAGGATAAAAGTTTATTTTCCTTCACCACTTGAAATATGTCATGTCACTTTCTCCTGGTCCGTAAGGTTTCCACTGAGAAGTCTGCTGCCAGTATTGGAGCTCCTTTGTATGTTATTTGTTTCTTTTCTTTTGCTGCTTTTAAGGTCCTTTATCTTGGACCTTTGGGAGTTTGATTATTAAATGACTTGAGGTAGTCTTATTTGGGTTAAATTTGGTTGGTGTTCTATAACCTTCTTGTACTTTGAATATTGATGTCTTTCTTTAGCTTTGGGAAGTTATCATCCCTTTGAATAAACTTTGAACCCAGATCTGTCTTCCTCCACTTTAAGGAAATAACTCTTTGATTTGTCCTTTTGAAGCTATTTTCTAGATCTTGTGGGTGTGCTTCTTTCTTTTTAAATCTTTTTTCTTTTGTCTCCTCTGACTGTGTATTTTCTTTTTTCAGTTTTTGTTTCAGACAGGATCTTGCTCTGTTACCCAGTCTAGAACGCAGTGGTGTGATCATGGCTCATGCAGCCTTGACCTCTTGGGCTCAAGTGATCCTCTCACCTCGGCCTCATGAGTAGTTGGAGCTACAGGCACATGCCATCATACTCAGCTATTTTTTGCATTTTTTTCTAGAGATGGGGTTTCACCATGTTGCCCAGGCTTGTCTTAAACTCCTGGGCTCAAGTGATCTACCAATATTAGCCTTCCAAAGTGTTCATATTACAGGCATGAGGCACCATGCCTGACCTGACTGCATATTTTCAGAAAGTATGTCTTCAAGCTCACTAATTCTTTCTTCTGCTTGATCAATTCTGCTGTTAAAAAATACTGATACATTCTTCAGTATGTCACTTGAATTTCTCAGCTCCAGAATTTCTGCTTAATTCTTATATTATTTCAGCCTCTTTGTTAAATTTATCTGACAGGATTCTGAATTCCTTCTCTGTGTTATCTTGAATTTCATTGAGCTTCCTCAAAATAGCTATTTTGAATTCCCTATCTAAAAGGTCACATATCTCTGCCTTCCCAGGATTTGTCAATGGTGCCTTATTTTGTTTATTTGGTTAGCTCATGTTTTCCCGGATGGTCCTGATGCTTGTGGATGTTTGTCAATGTCTAGGCATTGAAGAGTTATGTATTTATTGTAGTGTTCACAGTCTGGGCCTGTTTGTACTCACCCTTTTTGTGAAGGTTTACCAAGTATTTGAAGGAACTTGGGTGTTATGATCTAAGTCTTTGGCCACTTCAGCTTTATTTGCATTAGGGGACACCCCAAGCCCAGTAACACTATGAGTTTTGCAGACTTGTAGAGGTACAGCCTTAGGCATCTTGGTTGAGATCCAGGAGAATTCCTTGAATTATGAGGCAGAGACTCTTTACTTTTCTTTTATATTCTCCCAGACAAATGGAGTCTGTCTTTCTCTGTGCTTAGCTGCCTGGAGCTGAGGGAGGAATGAAACAAGTACCCCTATGGCCACCACCACTAGGACTGTGTGTAGTTAGAACCAAAGCCAGCACAGCACTGGGTCTTGCTCGAGCCCTACAGTGACCACTGCCTGGCTACTGCCTGTATTCACTCAAGGCCAAGGTGCTATACAATCAGTAGGTGGTGAATTCAGCCAGGTTTGCATCCTTCTCTTCATGGTAGAGAGTTCCCCCCATACCCAGGTGGGTCCAGAGATGCTATCCAGCTGCCAGGGCCGGAAATTGCAAAACTTAGGAATCTATCTGGTGCTCTATTATACTGTCACTGAGCTGCCACCCACGCTGCAAGACAAAGTCCTTTCCACTCTTCCCCTCCCTTGTCGTCAAGTGGAAGAGTCTCTCTCTGTGGCCACCACTGCCCAAGGCCCACAGTGAATACTGCCTGGCTACTGCGAATGTTCACTCAAGGCCCAAGGGGTCTTCCTTCAGCTTACAGTGAATGCTGCCAGGTCTGGGGCTCTCCCTTAACAGCAGTGGTCTCCTCTCTGTGCCAAGGCAGGTCCACAAATACTGTCCAGGAGCCAAGGCCTGGAATTAAGAACCCCAGGAGCCTGTTTGGTGCTGTACCCACTGTGGCTGAGCTGGTATCCAAACTACAGGACAAAGTGCCCTTTACTATTCCCTCTCCTTTCCTCAAGTAGAAGTCTCTTCCCATAGCCTTCATAGCTGGGAATGTGCTGAGTCACACCTGAAGCTGATATGACTCTGAATCTCCCCCAAGGCCCACAGTGAGTGCTACATGGCTACCTCTGCTCATTATTCAGGGCCCAAGGGCTCTTTAGTCAGCAGGTGATGAATCCTGCCAGAACTGGTTCTTTCCCTTCAAGGAAGCAGGTTCCCTTCTGGCCCACTGTGTGTCTAGAAATGTCATCTGGGAGCTAGGAGACCTCACGACTGTGCCCGATGGCCTATCCTATTATGACTGAGCTGTCCATGTTGTAAGACAAAATTCTCTACTTTGCCCATCCTCTCAAGCGGAAAGGAATTTCTCCCAGATCTGCAAGGTGCACTGCCTGGGGTTGAGGAGGGTTGGCACAAGCACTCTCTTGGCTGCTATAGCTGGTGTCTCACCAGGTTGCAGCATCCCAAGTCTACTGACTGAGATCAGGAGTGTACCAGGACTTGCCCAGGAATTGCACTCCTTGTGGCCTAGGCTGCCTTTCAAGTTTATTTAGGATTCCTGAGCACTTTAGCCCACAGTGGACAGGCTTGCTAGAACTCAGGTTCTGACTGCTGGAATGGATGATTCCCCTCTGACTAGGGCTGATCTAAATGCTTCCTCCTTGGGAGCTGGCTGAGCTCTGCATGGTGTTGCTTTCTGCTGTGACAGGGCAGCACTGAGTTCCAAGTCTGGCAATCAGTGCTGTCTTCCTCCCCCAAGTACACAGATTCTCTCTCTGTGCCATGTGGCTGTTGCCAGGGGATGGGAGAGGGTGTAAGCAATTCAAGATTGCCTTTCCTACCTTCTTCAATGCGTCTTTCCTAAATATGACATTAAAACCAGGCACTGTGATCACTCACCTGTTTTGTGGTTCTTATGAAGGGGCTATTTTTTTCCCCCTCTGTGGATAGTTGTTCAATTTGGTGTTCCTGCAGTGGGGATGATTTCTGGAGGGTTCTATTTGGCTATCTTGTTCTCCCTTCCTCCAGAAATTTTAAATTTTAATTAATTCCAACAACAGGTTTTTCCTTCATAGATTATACGTTTGGTGTCATATCTAAAAAGTCATAATCAAACCCAAGGGCATATAGTTTTTCTCTTATGTTTTCTTCTAGAAGTTTGATGGTTTCTAATTTTACATTTAGATTTATGGTTCATTTTGAAGTAATATTTGTGAAAGATGTATGGTCTGTGACTTTGTTATTATTATTAATTTTTTATGTGTATGTCCGTGTTTTATAGCAGCATTTGTAGAAAAGGTGATCCTTTCTTCATTGAATTGCCTATGTTTGTTTGTCAAAGATTATTTGACTCTATTTGTGTAGGTCTATTTCTGGGCTTTCTATTCTGTTCCATTAATATGTGCATCTGTCTTTTTTGCCAGTACCACACTCTCTTTATTATTGTAGCTTTACAGTAATATACATTTTTGGCAACCATGTTTTTAACTTTTTCAATGATTGTTTTTCAGTTGATTCTCTTGTGATTTTAAAAAAATTTTTACCAATATATATTTACAAAATTGACCTGAATTTCCAGGGAAATATTAAATCCGTATATTCAGTGGCTCTCAAACTTGGGTGTTCACACAATTCAGCTGTTATGATGGCTAGTATGGCTAGTTTTATGTGTCAGCTTGGCTAGACTATAATATTCACTCATTTAATCAAACACTAATTTAGATGTTGCTATGAAGGTAATTTGCAGATGTAGGTTACATCTACAATTAGTTGACTTTAGTTGAAAGAGATTACACTTGACAATGTGGATGAACCTCATCCAATCAAGTTAACTGCTTAAGAATAAAAACTGAATTTTTCCAGATAAGAAGAAATTCTGCCTCAACACTGCAAATCAACTACTGCCTGAGTTTCTAGCCTGGCCCATATAGATTTTAGACTTGCCAACTCCATAACTGTGTGAGCCAATTCCTTAAAATAAACTACGTATGTATGTTTGTTTGTATCTATTCATCTATTCATCCATCCATTTATCCTATAAGTTCTGTGTTTCTGGAGAACCCTAGCTGATACAGAATTCAAAAGAATAAAATCCTAGGAATAAATTTAATGAAGAAATAAAAGACTTGCTCTTGAAAATTATAACATTGCTGAAAGAAATTAAAGAAGATCTAAATAAATGAAAAGATATATTCCATGTTTATGCATTGTAGGACAATTTTTTAAATGACTGTACTTCCCAAAGCAATCTACAGATTCAAAGCAATCCCTACCAAAATATCAATACTGATTTTTGCAGAATTTGAAAAGCTTATTCTGAATGCATATGGGGGTTATGCATGAGCTCAGCAACATGGACATCTACTCACCAAGGCTGACTTGGCTACAGGCACTGCCAAGTGCCCAATCTGCCAACAGCAGAGAACAATACTGAGTTCCCATTATGTCACCATTCCCCAGGGTGATCAGCCAGCTACCTGGTGGCAGGTTGATTACACTGGATTGTTTCCATTATGGAAGGAGCAACATTTTGTTCCTACCAGAATAGATGCGAATTTGAGTGTAGATTTGACATCTTTGCTTGTAATGCTTCTACCAAAACTATTATCTGTGCTGTGTTAGGCCATTGTTTTGTTGCTATAAAGAAATATTCAAGGATGAGTAAGTTATAAAGAAAAGAGGTTTAGTTGGCTCAGATTCTCCAGGTGTACAGGAAGCATAGCTCTGGCACAGGCTTCTGGGGAGGCCTCAGGGAGCTTTTACTCATGATGCAAAGCAAAGTGGAAGCAGGCACATCACATGGCAAGAGTGAGAGAAAGGGGGAAGGTGCCACATACTTTTAAACAACCAGATCTCCCAAGAACTCATTATTTATTGCAAGGACGGCACCAAGCCATCAGGGATCTCTCCCATGACCGAAACACCTCCCACTAGGACCCACTTCCAACCTTGAAGATTACATTTCAACATGAGATTTGGATGTTACAAATATCCAAACCATATCATGTGGATTTACAGAATGCCTTTATATGTATATTCCATTATCTGCATAATTCCATACGGCATTGTTTCTGATCAGGGAAGTCACTTCAGAGCAAATAAGGTGCAGCAATAGGCCCATGCTCATGAAATTCACTGGTGTTACCATGTTTCTCTCTTGCGTCTCATCTCCGCTCTTGACTGATTCAAGGACCTAAGATCCTAAGCCCAAGTATTGTAGGAAGAGCACATTTCAGGTAGGGACTCAGCACACTCTTTACAACATTTTAAAACTGGGTTACAGAAGTTTTAGTTCTAGCCGTTCCTAATTACCTCAAAGAAGGCAATTTCCACGTCTTATAAAAAACCAGTTTGAAAAATCTAGAAAAACAAGGAAAATCAGTAATATCGCAGCATGCTTTTGGATTCTTTCATCTCTTCATAGGGTGGCACTGAAGTTACAGACTTAGATCCTCCCTCATTGAGGAAGACTTGTCAAACCATCACTGGATGGACAGACTGAGACAAATAGACTAAGGGCTGTGGCTGTGTATACTCTCCCATCTCCTTGCCACAAATCTTGCCTTTCTCATCCCTGAGCCCATAGGTGCTGTTCTTACTTAGATGGGATTGGCAGAAAGATGCTGGGATCTCAGCCATGCGTGGTAGAAAATATAAGCAAGCTGAGGCTGAGTACAAGCCAGGAAGATTAACGCATCAATGAGGAGGTTCTATGTGAAGGATATTCTAAGGACTACTACTGAATCGGGGCATAATCCACTTGTATTAATTGGATAGGCCAACTGCAGTAACCAAGGTCCATGAGTGTATAATGACTCACGAACAGTCCAAAATAGTTCCAGTTGGTGGATAACTATGCTTCACCCAGAAATCCAGGGATCCAGGCTGTCAGGATCTGCCACTTTTAATACATGGCTCTCAAAGTTGCCCTGGACATCAACACCAAGCCACTGGAAGAGAAAAAAGGTCACACAGGAAGTTTTTATGGGACAGACCTGGAACACTACTTCCCAGGTTCCTTTAGTAGAACTGAATCATATGTACACATCTAACTGCAAGGGAGACTGGAATATGGGCCCAAGAAGAAGAGGAAATTAATTTCGTGAGGAACAGCAATCTCTTACACACTGTCTGTGCCCAAGGGATGGCGATGTGATGTCTGGATTAGGGCAGCAGGAGCTAAAGCCAGGGTTTTGCTGGACTTCAGACAAGAGGCAGAATTTTCTTTGGAACAGTTCTGCCTGGTTTAGAGTAAGACCTAGCCAGTTGCCGGTATGGAGAATGCTTTCGGTGGTGGGAGTGTTACGGATGTTAACGTCCAGGCCCTGCGGCAAAGGGACTGCAAGAATGAAGTAGGGTGGAGTTCCTGAACCTAAATCACAAGGACTAAGATTCAAGTCCAGGCTCTAGTGATGATATTGAAGGCCAGTAATGTAGACAGAGATTTGGACAAAGGCTTACACGTGAGGACTTGCCTTGACATTAAGACGTAATTCCAGGTCTCCGTTGTCAGTGTGTCTAGAACTGCTTGGGTCAGGCTTAGCTCTGGGTTAGTTTGGGGATGGTTCTCATGCTGAAATTTTCCTTAGGCCTCTCTTTTCCAGAAGGGCACTTACTTATGCACTTCAAAGGGTTTAATTTCTCAAGAGCAGGGGATGAGGGCGTGGCTGAATCCTAGTACCTATGGCTTCCTCAAGCAGCCTTAGTCATTCTTCCGAGCTTTTAGGAGATTACATTAAAATGATGCTAAGATACAAGCTACAGATTTCTGATGTCCTGTGATCTCTTAGGACACATTCTGTCTCACAGTTAGGCATGTAACTTAGGGGCTAAATACCTACCATTAGATTCTATGTAGAGAGCTGGAACATCAATTATATGCTTTGTTTGCTTTGTGGGTGGCTAAAAAATCTTAACAATTGTTAAGCCTTTCTGAAAATTGCCTTTTAAGGATGACACTGCATGTACTGTCTAGAGATGTTGTTGGAACAGATGTTGTGAGAGGCTCTTACACTCTAATATGCTGAGAATGCCTGTGTATCCCCCAGGCATGATCGCAGAGAATCCAACACATTCATAGCACTACAGGGCGTTGCCTTCCACTTGACCCTTCCATTCTCTTGATTGTTCAATGCACAAGGGTTATTAAGAGGCTGAATGACGCTTATTACACTCCATTGTGGTTGCCAGCTATGTGCTGGCAGATTTTTGAAAACAGAAACCACTGCAGGTTAATAATATAATGGAATGTGGAAGATTTTAGTCTTGGAGAAAGCTACACTATTTTGTAGAGCAAAATGTGGGATGATAAAGGCAGCAATATATTGTGGTATTTGAACATAGGATCTGTGGTGAATCTGCCATTTGCTGGAAACTTGACCTTGGGTTAATTGTAATCATTCAGTGGCTCAGTTTCCTCATCTTGGAAATAAAAGTTATAACAGTACTCACTTGCACGGGGTTACTTCGAGAACTAAATGAACCAATGTATGTAAAGTGCTTAGCACAAAGCCTGGCATATAATAGGCCCTCAAAAAATTATTTATTATTATCGGCTAAGATTTCTTTAAAAAAACTTGTCATTTGAGTAATAAAAGTGGGAGATTAATCAGTCACCAAATTTAAACACTTGTTCTTCGTGGTTAGAACTGAATCCTTAGAATTCTGTTGATAAAAGGGAATTTAAAAAAAATTAACTCCACCTCTAGTTACCCACCTTAAAAAATATTAGATCAAGTAAGGAAGATGTCCCCCAAAAAAGTCTAGAGCAGAGGCTGTTATAGTGTGAGCTCCAGGTCAATGTGAATCAGCATCATAGGGAACTTGCTAGAAATGCAAGTTCTCCGGCTGGCCACCCCAGACCTACTGAATTAGAAACTCTTGGGGACAGGCTCAGCAGTCTGCTTTACAAGCTTTCTAGTTGGATCTTAAGCTCATATTTGAAGACCACTGGCCTAGAGCCATCAGAGATAAATTGTTGATAAAATGTAGCCTGTAGTCATGGCAGAAAACTTATGCAAGTTTATGAGCCCAGACTTGCATTTCCAGCTGCCTTCTGGAATCTCCGCTTGAGCTCCTCGTTCCCTACTCTGCTTCCTCCTATGGCATCTTGGTTAATAGTCCTGCCACCCACCCTTCTAAATTATTCTCCTCTCTCACTTTTCACCCAACCAGCCACTAAAAACCTGTTGATTCCCTTTCCTGAATGCTTCTATCTGTCTGCTCCTCCCTCCCCACTCTCTCCACCCTCATTCAGGCTCTAACTACCTCTTGCTGGGTTGAGGGTGGTAGCATCATATTTTTGTTACCACTTCTGATCTTCGCTTCTTCGGTTTCCCCCCTCTTCTCTCCACACTGCTGCAGAGCACTGGTGGATCAGTTGTTTCACTGCTTAAAGACCTTTCATGCAGTAGACAAATTCCTTGCCATGATATTCCCAGGGCTTCACAACCTAACCAGAGACTCTGTTTCCAGCCTCCCCTTCTTCCCACTCCTCTGTCTCCTGCCTTATGCCTTTCTTGTCAATGCCACGCTCCTTCACGGCCCCTTACTTGGTGTATGTATTTGCTCTCTGCCTTGCACGATCCTCCTCATTGTCTGCTTACTGAGGTTCTATTTAACAGCTCAGCTTCAAAATCACTGATCCTAAGGCCTTCCCTGACTCTTTTTTTTTTTTTAGACGGAGTCTCACTCTGTCCCCAGCCTGGAGTGCAGTGGCGCGATCTCAGCTCACTGTAGCGTCTGCCTCCCGGGCTCAAGCAATTCTCCTGCCTCAGCCTCCCAAGTAGCTGAGACTACAGGCGCGTGCCACCATGCCCAGCTTATTTTTCGTATTTGTAGTAGAGATGAGATTTCACCATGTTGGCCAGGATGGTCTCCATCTCTTGACCCCATGATCCGCCCGCCTCAGCCTCCCAAAATGCTGGGATTCCAAGGGTGAGCCCTGTGCCCAGCGACTCTTCTAAGGATATTTAGAATCTCTCTTAGCAGTTCTCTAGCCATATTCTACTTTTAAAGGCATTTACTACTAACATTGACAGCTTTCCTACTAAGCTGGGAGCTTCTCAGGGCCAAACCAATCAAACAAACAATCTTATTCATCTCTGCACCTCCAGCGCAGTGGTTAGCACTTATTAAGTAGGTGCTTAATAAATGTTTGCTGAAGGAATAAAGCAATGAGTGTGTGTTGTTACAAGAGGATTTTCCTCCTAAGGAACAAAACCTCAGCTGCCCAGGCATAGGATCCTGCCTTTGAGAGAGTATTTATGTTCTGGATCATGGCAGCCACGGAAAAGGATCTGTCTCCGAGGGAAACCATGGGAGAGTTTGGGCAGGTGAAATGTAATTATCCACGCTGGCTCTATGCCAAGGGTTTGCAGCGCTGCCGCCAGGCCAGGGCTAAACACGAATGGGTATGACCTTCATCTTGCCTCCCTTCTGAAGAGCAGCTCCTCCAGCAGCCCGGGGCTCCGGAACAGCTTGCTAGGGCCTGGGGTCAGTCTCACTCGCAGGAAAGAGGCAGCAGAGTCCTGTGACCCCGCTGAGCTGGCTCTGTCGCCGTTGGTTTAAACACACAGCCTGGTGTGGAAAAGGCAGATGGACTGTGATCTTCCGCTCCTTCTTTTCAGCTGCACCACTGCACCCCTTCCAGCTGAAGTTAGCAACACACACTTCCCTTTCGGGGCACAAGACCCCAGCATATAACGATAACTTGACGTCAGGTTACCAGAAGCCAGTTTCCTCACTGTGTTTATGTGTCTGTGTCTTCGTGTGTATTTCTAAAACCAATAAATCTCCCTATCCAAATTACAAAGCAACACAGGCATAAACGCAGAAAATGGAAAAGCTGTTTTGCAGCTGACCGTGAATCCTTTCTGGAAGAAGGTACAGGTTACAGAAAAAGTGGCTGGTCTGGGATTTAAACTCAGGAAGTGTGACTTTGCTGCAGGTTGGGCTCTCAGTGGGTCTATCTGGGGTGGGGGTGGGTTGGAGGCAGCAGAGGGCAACACACATAGCAGGGACCTCGGAGCCCCCTGGTTTTGAATGTAACTAAAGCCATAGAACCTTGGACCTTCCATAAATACGACCTTGGAGGTGGCTACAGGAGACAGGTGGAGGAATGCAGAGTGGAGAAGGAGGCGTGTCCTTTCTACAAAGCAATCTCACATTTAGTTGGTATTGTGCCTCTCAACCATTCTCCAGACAAGATTTTATGCCCAGAGCAGAGACATGCCCCTTAACAGCAATATTCCTGTATGTTCTATTTTCCATTTCCTTGATTCTCCCTCCAAAGGTCTCCAAGCAATTTACAAACTGTAGGTTGTGTTTGCAGTTTGTACCCTTAAAGTTTATCTATGTTTCTCTCCCCTCTCACTTTTCTTTTGTCTTTTATGATTGTGACTAAAAAAGAGGAAGAGTGGAGAGACCAAAGCTCATGAATGTATATGAAGCCATTACATTTGCTGGGCGAGATGCATGCTCAGGCACTTCTTTTTAAATGCTTGTCTCCCCATTGCGAGAACTGCTTTGGAGCTTTTCCCTCCAATTGCACAAATTCATTATTTGCTCTTTTACTGCATCTATTTACAAGTCCGCATGGACCCTCTGGGAGGCCCAATTCGGGCCTCAGAGCTCCTGTAATGAAGCCTGGCTCACTCTGCTTTGATATAGCTCACTGCTACTGCTGCTTGGGGGATAGAGTGTGTGCCCACCACTTTTTTGGAAGGTCAGCGTGACTGAGGACAAAGGATTTTAAATTGTGCTCTGTGGAATCCTGGAATCCTGAGTAGGCGGCCAAAGAGTTCTAGGAAATAACACAAATAAAATCAGCCGTGGACATTCTTTTATTTCTCAAGGCACTGTGATTTTGGTTTTGTTGTTAAACTCTTTCTGGGGTTAAAGTATAGAGCTAGTGCAAGCAGACTGTACTCCCTGAAGTTTGTTTTAAAAGTTCTCCAGCGGTGTGCAGCGAGTGTCTGTTTGGAGGAGCCAGATGGGAGTCATGGAGACATTCCCTGGTGGTGACTCGTCCCACATAGGGGTTTGTCTATTTGACCAGTTTGTCAGACCCAAGAGGACGATGCCTGGCAATAGTAAGCACTTAATAAATCTTTGTTGAATAAATGAATGAATGAGTGAACGAATGATTTTTTTGGCCACTCTGTGCCTCTGATGGTCCTATCTGCAGGCTTTCTTCTGTTCCAAATTTTGTGCTCATTTTGACCAAAGAAGGAATTTTATCAGAAGCTTTACTGTATGTGCCTCATATGCTTAGAGTCAGGACTCTCAGGCCTGACTGGGACAAGTGAACGCCTCTTGACCCACTGACTGACCCCATCAAGCGTCTCAAGTTTTCTTTGCGGCACAAGGTTTGCTCCCAGGGGAATTCCGGGGTGCTTGGCTCACCTTTGGTTCCAGCTCTTCCCTTTCTCCTCCAGTGATGACTCCCTGTGATTTCAGGGCAGGAGCTCTGAGGTCCTGGCACCCTGGAGTTTCTCTCCAGATGACTGCCTATCCTCCTACTCTGAGGTCTTGGCCACCAGCTGAACTGACCAGGTCCCTGGTATCAAAAGCTTTGCAGCCTGGCTGTTCCTTGGAATCTGCTTTTCTAGTTAGCCAGACCTCCCCCTCAGAGAGCACGTGTGTGTGTGTGTGTGTGTGTGTGTGTGAAAGAGGGAGAGAGAGACTTTCACTCAGTTTCTCTCCTCAAGTGACCTGTAATGCTCTCCCAGACTCCCATCCTCAAAACTCCCCAGAAAGGCCAACATTCTCAAAGTTTAGAGGAAAGGGAAGTCTCTAACCTCTACCTACCTGGTCATAGATAAGCTAACAGTAAGAGTACAAGTACTTCCACTAACAAACATATAGAGTGACCCCTTGGGAAAGTATTGGAGTCCCTGGCCTTTTGCTTTCTAAGGTTGCATTTGTAACAAAGGAACAAAATGATTGTCAAAAATATGATTTATTGCAATTACTTCGGGAAAAGCACTCAACATGAGAGAACTTCACTTCTTAGAGGACTCTGCTCATTTCCCTCCATAGAAAATGAGAGGGTATCTCCGGGCATCCTAGTATTGCTCAATGGTGGCGGAAGCAGATGTCCTAGTGGTAACTTTTGGTGAGGATGCGGGGGCCAATGGCCTGCAGGGAAGAAAAAGTAAAGAACCCGGGAAAGTCTCCATGTGAGGGAGATGTGGAAAAGAAGGTTTTAGAAGAAGCAGCTGCTGGAATTGAAGAATTACAGAAGGGTGGAAAGGAAATTTTAAGAAGTGTCACTTGGGTTATGATTGCAATCTTCTTAAGTATTTCTTAAAAGCACAATAAAAGGTTCAAATTATTTTTGGCTGCGGGACTAGTTTATTTGAATGAGACACTATGCTGGAATCAAACCACTTAGGAACCAGAGATTTTATTCATCAAATATTAAGTGCCAGCTACTGAGGGTACAACAGTGAACAAGGCCGACCAAAAATCCATTCTCAAGGGCTTATTAGGAGAGACAGAAAGTAAATAAAATAAAATAAGTAATTTATGTCATAGATCATAAAGTGATAAGTACTATGGAAAAAAATAAAGCAGGAGAGGCAGATAGGAAATACCAGGGAAGAAACGTATTGCAAATCTTAAATATGGTGGTCAGAAAACTCCTCCCAAAGAAAGAGACATGGGAGCAAAGATTAGAGAGTGTGAAGGGGTGAGCCAGGCAGGCAAGGTCATGGAAGAGTTAGAAATAGGGCATATTTGTGAACCAGCAAGGAGGCCAGCGTGATTGATGTGGAGTGAGTGTGGTAGGAGAGATCAGAGAATCGAGGAGACCTAACCATGCAGGACTGTGTAAGCCATTCTAAAACCTGTGGCTTTTCCTCTGGAGGGGACTGAGCAGAGGAGTGGTAAATACAGCTTAGGTTTTTTTTTTTTTTTTTTTTTCCTGGTTTGTTTGAGACAGAGTTTCACTCTTGTTACCCAGGCTGGAATGCAATGGCATGATCTTGGCTTAACTGCAACCTCAGCCTCCTGGGTTCAAGTGACTCTCCTACCTCAGCCTCCTGAGTAGCTGGTATACAGGCTCCCACCACCACACCTAGCTAATTTTTTTTTTTTTGTAGTTTTAGTAGAGATGGGGTTTTACCATGTTGGCCAGGCTGGTCTCAAACTCCTGACCTCAGGTGATCCACCCGCGTCGGCCTCCCAAAGTGCTGGGATTACAGACATAAGCCACTGTGTCTGGCCCAGTTTAGGTTTTAGTAGGAGGAAAGATGGAAGGAGAGGCAGATGTCAACAGAACAGTTACAAATTATTATAAAAATCCAGTGACAGATGAAGATGGTGACATATAGTGAGATGTGTTTGGATTTATTATTATACATCCATGTACCTATTACTTATTTAAATTAATAAATCATTTGATAGCTTAATGAACACTTATTGAGCCTTCACATAGATTATAATCTAAAATCCTAAACCCACCAGCTCCAGAATGCTAGGATTCTAAGGAATCAGAGATGGTGGCCTGAGAAAGCGAGAAGCTGACACCTTCCTGTCATAGAATCTACTGAGAAGCATAAAGAATGAGTTTTTGGCAGGTGACATTCCATGTGGACGGAGGACCAGGTACGGCAAAGGCCCTGAGCTGAGCAAGGGGAACTCAGACGCATAGGATGTGGTTGGAGCTTTGTGCATGAAAGAGGGTGCTGGAGGTTATGCCTCCAACCTAGGTGGGAGGCAGTCGTGAAGCACATGTTGATGATGAAAGCTGCAGAATAGAGTGGGGTTTGGGGAGAGACTCCCCTTAGCAAACACCACAGCCTTAAAGGAAGACCTGCTTCTCTCAGTCCCAACCTGTTCTAGGGGAAGGAGACCGCTAGTTTGCCTGCAACCAAATGGTATGCTTTGAGACTCTGAGGCAGAGGCAGAGCTGGAAGAGCCTTCAGCAATCACCCAGCTACTTCTACTCATTATGTGTGAAGAGTGTGGTGTGGAAACCTTGGAGGCTGGGGGAGTTTTTAAGGTTACCAGTTAGAAAACGGCAGAGCTGGGCCTTTAGCCCTGTACAGAGTTTTGTCTATTGCACCTGAATGTTTCAGAAGCTTTACTCAGCCTCTCCCTTCTCTCCTTTATCCAGTGGGACAGGGCCCTATCTCTCAGGCATCTATTAGCAAGGACCCATCCATCTGAGGATCTGGTTTGTCTTGGCAGGTAAATCACGATGGCACAGATTTTGCCCCAGAATCAAGCTGGTCTCGGGCTTTTTCTCAGGAGTTTTGACCTGTGGCCCATTTTTTTTGCATCTCTTGTCATCTGCCTGGATTTGAGACTTGCTCCAGGCTCCAATCTCTTGTTCCTATGATCTGCTCTTCTCTGCCTGATGACCTATCTGAGGCTAGGCCCAGTTCTGTTTGCTCCCTCTCCATCCACCCATCTTCTATACAAGGCTATAATACCAAAGTCTCATTTCTCTCCTACTATAAACTCCAAAATACTCTTTTCTAAACCCAGCAGTAGGGTTTCTCTTCATGTCTGGCCCACTTTCCTTTTTCTGCAGACCTTCTTTTCCTCGTGTCCTTAGTTCTCTTCCTTTCTGTTTTAAGTCCTGGTATCTTCTTCCTCATCTTGTATCATCTTCCTTGTTAATTACCCCACTACTCACAAAAAATATTTAGGGACTGTTGGATAATTTGGCAAGAAAGAATCCCTTTGGGAGTGAGGGGTAAGCAGGGAAAGAAGCTGTGAATATTCAGGCTTAGTTATTTTTCGCTGTCACATCTGCTTCCCATAACAAGTGGGACACTGAATTTTAGGTTTGATCTGCACTGTGTGGAGTGGAGCTGTTATGTCTACTTTTCTTCCTTCTTCTTTGAACTATGTATTTTCATGAAATGGACAAAGATTTCCATTCTTCAGATTGCAATTTTAGACGGCCACATATGAGCTTCCTGGTGAATTAAACACTTATCTTTCTCTCACCTGCTGCCACCAACTCACAACACCTTAGTGTGACACCCATTGTGCCATTTCTCATGGCTCCAACTTTTGATCAGCCTATGCCTTCAAATAACACCTCTTTCTGATGACTGTCAATTTTATACCACTAGCCCAAAAATCTCTCCAGATTAAATCCCATTAAATTGTCACAAAGCTAACCATTACAAGTTTCCGAATGAGTTTGAATCCTGTAATTTTCTGGCCTTCATCTAAGAGAAGTTGCTCAGCTTTTTTTGTTTTGTTACTTAGCTTTTTCTTTTTTGAGACAGTCTTGCTCTGTCACCAGGCGCCAGGCTGGAGTGCGGTGGTGCGACCTCGGCTCACTGCAACCTCCACCTCCCGGGTTCAAGCAATTCTCCTGTCTCAGCCTCCCGAGTAGCTGGGACTACAGGCGTGCGCCACCACGCCCAGCTAATTTTTGTATCTTTTAGTAGAGGAGGGGTTTCACCATGTTGGCCGGGATGGTTTCGATCTCTTGACCTTGTGATCCACCTGCCTCGGCCTCCCAAAGTGCTGGGATTGTTACTTAGCTTTTGAGCTACTTTTTCCTCTCCTGAAAATGGGAGAATATGAAAACCCACCTGAAAGGGCAGGTGGGAAGACCAAATGACATAATTGATGTAGAAGTGCCTTGTAGCTTGTCATGGATATAAAAAGCCCTCTCCAAATCTTCATTGCCTTGTGAGTTGCATTTGCAACTTCAGCAGATACCAGATAAATTTAGAAATTGCCCCTGCAATAGACATATGTCGCCACCAGGTGGCAGGAGAAACCTGTGAAGCACTCAAGGAGGACAAACGTTCTCAGAGAAGAAATAAAATAAATTCTGATTGTTAGAAACAGCCAACTCTTTAGTGATTATTAAATAAACAACAAAGCTTATTTATAAATCACAGCAACGCTGAATACACCAAATATTAATCCTCTAATACAGGGTGTTTCAAACAGTTTTTAGGCTCTGGTGCTCATTTTCCAGCTGAAATCTTACATAGAACCCCAAGTATAAAAAGTAAATAGAAGTGGCAGAACTTTTTCTGAAGTAGGGCAGGAACACTGGGAGTTAATTCACTCATACTCCTTCTTTATCCTTGAACCACCTCTGCCAAACCTCAGGTCTTCATGGGACGGAGTTCTAAACCACTGTTCTAATAACTGTCTAATACCCTTTAAAAATACTCCTTTGTTATTGTAAAAAAATGCATATTACTTTAAAATATGTGGAATTTTAGAGTTTATGTAAAATATAAATTATAAATGTATATAAATGTGTGTAAATATAAACTTATAAAATTTGGGCCAGGTGCAGCAGCTCATGCCTGTAATCCCAGCACTTTGGGAGGGCGAGGTGGGCAGATCACCTGAGGTTAAGAGTTCGAGACCAGCCTGACCAACATGGTAAAACCCTGTCTGTATTAAAAAATACAAAAAATTAGCCAGGCATAGTGGCAGGCGCCTGTAATCCCAGCTATGCAGGAGGCTGGGGTGGAAGAATCCCTTGAACGTAGGAAGCAGAGGTTGCAGTGAGCCAAGATTGCACCACTGCACTCTAGCCTGGGTGACAGAGTGAGATTCCATCTAAAAATAAAATAAAAAAATATATAGAGTTGTAGCATATAAAATACAGAATTTTTACAGAATCTATATAGAATATATATTATATAAATGTACAAATTTTAAGTTTTAGAATGAAAAAAGGAGTCATTTTTTGAGGCACTTTAGAAAGTGCCTAAAAAGAATGTTTCTAACATTCCAAGCTGCTCTTTACCTCTGACTTCAGCCCGTTGGATATTTTCTACCTAGTTGTTGGTTCAAGAAGGCAGACTGAGCACACAGATTCAACCTCTTCCACCTTTAAAAGTGTCGGTAGGAATAAGTGAATTCAATGTAAGAAGGTATGAAAATAAATGAGTTTATTAAAAAGTGAGAATGTGACATAGGAGAAGGTCAGCTGTTTTGAAGAATTTCTAGAATATAGAAGGCATATCATATTTAAGCTCATGTGCAAACCAGACTAGAGAGGGCCAGGGCTCAGTTCTGCCCTAGAGAAAGCAGGAGTGAGGGGGAGCAGGTTTCTGTGGGGAGGAGGATAGCCTCCCCGACCGACTCCCAGGAGTCCATGGTGTGGAGAAACGCAGCAGGAAAGTAGGGGGCGTGGCCAACCTGGAGATAAGGAGCAAAATGTCTCTAGGATGGCTGCCTTGATTAGGTTTCAAAGCCACTCTCTCTACTAATGGGTGTCCTTTCCATCTAAGGCTGAAGGGAAATCGATATTTTCTAAAGTAATTGAGAGATCTGTATGCAAGGTGCCAAGCTTCACAATATGGATGGTTGGAGTCCAGAAGACGATCTTCTTAATATAGGCTCTGGGTCAGTGGATGTCAGAAGTGGTGCCACCCGCCTGCTCTGCTTTCTCACACCAGGAAGAGATGCCTTCTAGTGAACACACTTCCCCTACAGACAGAAAACCCACATTCACTCCCCTCCCTAGAGGGACAAACATAAACCCATCTCTCTCCATTGGTTAACCTACCAAGGGTGTCCAACTTTTGGCTTGAAAGATTGGGAGAAGCTACATTGGAAGAAGAATTGTCTTGGGCCACACATAAAATACACTAGCACTAAAATAGCCAAAGAGCTAAAAAAGAAGATAACTGCAAAAAAAAAATCTCATAATGTTTTAAGAAAGTTGATGAATTAGTGTTGAGCCGCATTCAAAGCCATCCTGGGCTGCACGTGGCCTGTGGGCTGGGGGGTTGGACAAGCTTGACCTAGACCATTCTGCAGAAATGTGAATGGAGAGCCAGTGCTCACCAGGCTCGTGAAGAGAATGAGCAGTGTAAAATGAGAATGAACAAACAGAACTGACCCCAGAGAAAATGGCGACAATTCGGGGAAAAGAAGAGAACTTTAGAAGGATTATGAGTAATGTGAATTATTCAAGATAATAATATACTCATAAAATGAAAAGTGTATATTATGATAAAGAGGCCATAAGTGAACAGAGAAAATTCCATGGAGATTTAAAAATAAGATCCTTGGATGGAGGCTGCCACAGTGCACAACTCTAGGGGTGTCCTTTGCATTGGAGTGCTGTGGATGGAGCCCTCTGGATGTGCAGTGCACAGCTGGTGTGGTCACATGTGATGACTTGAATGTGGAGGTCTGGGCACCTGGGTTCAAGTGCAGACTATGGCATAGCTGGAGAGATGGCTTGACCTCTCTGGGCCTTAGTTTACTCCTGCTCTAAAACACTGTGTTGCTAGGGATATATTTAGTGAGGGCACAGCAGAAGGCCTTTCTCTGTCTTTGGTTCCTTCAGATGTTAAGAGGTAACCCTCCCCTCTCCACCACTTCCCGAAGGTGGCTCTGCTCCTGTCTAGGTCATTTAATAAGTGCATTTAGCCAGGTGCGGTGGCTCATGCCAGCACTTTGGGAGGTCTAGGTGGGTGGCTTACCTGAGGTCAGGAGTTTGAGACTAGCCTGGCCAACATGGTGAAACCCCTTCTGTACTAAAAATACAAAAACTAGCCAGGTGTGGTGGTGGGCGCCTGTAATCCCAGGTACTCAGGAGGCTGAGGCAAGAGAATCACTTGAACCCCAGAGGTGGATGTTGCAGTGAGTCGAGATTGCGCCATTGCACTCCAGCGTGGGTGACAAGAGTGAAACTCTGTCTCAAAAAAACCCAAAAAAACAAAACGTGTGTGTATGTGTGTGTGTGTGTGTGTGTGTGTGCTGGGAATATGAAGGCATTGAGAGACCACCCTCTCCCACTGCCCCTGCACCCAATCTTTGGCTAGTCCCAGAACAATTCTTTCTTGTCAATGTTTCAATACTGGACTAGTATATACCTCCTTCATAAAGATGAGAATATAGAAAAATCAATATAAAGTTTATGGAAAAATTCTGTAGCACAAGAGAAGCATGGTAATGTACTGTGACTAAGCAAATTCACTCTCTTCTGAAATAGATTTTGTGCAAGAGAAGGAAAGCTTTAAAAAATAAAATATCAGTTCCTAAAAAGAGGATACTTTCTTCCATTAAACTGACCAGGCTCTTATGGGGGGTAGGCATAGGACGTAAGAACAAAAAATGATGCATGAAATGAAAAAATATAGTAGCTAAAATAAAATTTATATAAGGATAAAGAAAGTGAAGACATAGTACTATAAAAAGGCAATTAGGCCAGGTGCGGTGGCTCATGCCTGTGATCGTTAACACTTTGGGAGGCTGAGGCGGACGGATTGCCTGAGCTCAGGAGTTCGAGACCAGCCTGGGCAAAACAGTGAAACTCCGTCTCTACTGAAATACAAGTAATTAGGTGGGCATGTTGGTGTCTGCCTATAGTCTCAGCTACTCAGGAGGCTGAGGCAGGAGAATTGCTTGAACCCGGGAGGCGGAGGTTGCAGTGAGCTGAGATTGCGCCACTGCACCCCAGCCAGGGCGAGAGAGTGAGACTCTGTCTCCAAAAGCAATATGAAAGAAGATAGCAACTATCAGCAATAGAGAGCAGAAATTCACTTCATAATTAGTAGGTGTTCTAAAAAAAAATCCGGAACAAATGGAGTAGAGGCAATAAACAAAAAGGCAAGAAAAGTATTTCTGAATTTAAAAGAAGTCTTTAAAAAAATTGATTTCAAAGAAACAGAAGCAAATGCTACAAACATTCTGAAGAGAGAAGAAACTGATTGCTACAAATGAGCAAAAAGGAGGTTGTCAATGCTAAAAGCCAGAAAACAATATAGTGATGCATATAGAACTTACTGGAGAAAGTTGTGGTTTTTACCTTAAGGGAATAGGAAGACACTGTGAGATATGTTTGGGGTTTGGAGAAATGTTTTGAAAAATATACACCTACATAATAGTGCTTAACAAATTAGTCATAAATTGTTCAATTATTGAGACATGAATCACACTGCAGTGAGCATTGACTATATTAAACATATAGACATAATTTGAGTAATAGTGATAGATGTGGTTACGTAGAAGGCAAAAGGTTATTTGTAAAGAAATTATATACATATATAAATTTAAAAGAGAATATTATCTGAATTCAAAATAAAGGAAGGTAGAGGGAAAGAGAAAATGCCAGTGCTAATCTCCACATTTCCAATAGATTAGAGTAAAAATGACAGTCTTTATATTTGATAACTAAACATAGATTTTAAAGTTTTAGATGCAATTTACCAGAATTCCAAATATTTTCAGATTAAAACAAAGTGTGGCTTATAAAGAAAGGAAATATTAAAAAGCACACACACGGAAAGCATAAAATGGTGTAGACAAACCAAGCATACCAAGCATGAGAATAAATGTACATGGTTTAAATTTTTCATTAAAAAGTTAAGCATTCTCCAATTTGATCATTAAATAAATTCAGTGATGTGCTATGTTCCTAGATATCCCTAAACAAAAATGACATGAAAAAACAACAATAAAATTAGAAGGCAAAAACATATTAGAAAAACAATAAAGAAAAAGAAAGCAGCATAGTCATAGTAGTCATTAACTGAGTTATTTAGAATCATTTTACATGCTAGAAGTTTTGATATAGATCAGTGATTCTCTAAGTGTACATCAGGATCACCTGGAGGCCTCTTAACAGATCAGTGGGCCCCACTCACATAATTTCCGAATCCCTAGGTCTGGGGAGGGGCCTGAGAATTTTGATTTCTAACAAATTCCCAGGTGAGAGTGATGTTGGTCCAAGGACTACACATTGAGAAACACTGATTGAGAGTGAAGATTTGATGGTAATGAAATTTTATGTGCTAAGAAATAGCATCAAAATCAGCATAGCAAAAAAGACATTGGAAGTATAAGAAGACAAGAGAATAACAAATTTTAACACATTATTTATATTAAAGAGAAGTAAGTTAATAAGTAATGCAATTAAATATTTTAGTTAATATCAGTATAGTAAAACTATATAAATATAAATATATCATTTAAACTATCCATGGGATATTTGCATTTAATCAGATTAGTATACCTTTATAACTATCAATTTATAAAGATCAAGATAGAAAAATACACGATTAAAATTTTCTACAGATATTACACATAGGAGCTAGAAAATAAATGAAATACTAATTTTAAAAAGTACAAATAAAGAATTTAAATAAATAAACTTAAAAATAGAAAACAGTGGAATTTATAAATAATTATTAGAACTAGTTCTTGGCCGGGCGCGGTGGCTCAAGCCTGTAATCCCAGCACTTTGGGAGGCCGAGGCGGGTGGATCACGAGGTCGAGAGATCGAGACCATCCTGGTCAACATTGTGAAACCCCGTCTCTATTAATACAAAAAAAAATTAGCTGGGCATGGTGGCGCGTGCCTGTAATCCCAGCTACTCAGGAGGCTGAGGCAGGAGAATTGCCTGAACCCAGGAGGCGGAGGTTGCGGTGAGCCGAGATCGCGCCATTGCACTCCAGCCTGGGTAACAAGAGCGAAACTCCGTCTCAAAAAAAAAAAAAAAAAAAAAAAGAACTAGTTCTTAGCCAGGCATGATGGCTAATGCCTGCAGTCTAAGCATTTGGGAGGCTAAAGCAGGAAGATCGCTTGAGCTCAGCAGTTCCAGACTAGCTTCGGCAACATAGCAAGACCTGTCTCTACTAAAAGTTAAAAAAAAATTAGCCAAGTTTGGAGGTAAATCCCTGTAGTCCTAACTACTAAGGAGGCTGAGGTGGGAGCCCAGGAAACTGAGGCTGCAGTGAGCTATGATTGAGCCACTGCACCCCAGCCTGAGTGACCAAGGCACTGTGTCAAAAAAAAAAAAAATTGGTTCTTAAAAAAAAAAGTCATGGAAATTTTAATCAAGATAAAAGTGGGAAAAATGTATATAAAAGTAATATAGATCAGATCAGTAATATAACAATATTAAAAATTTAAGTTAGTAATATGGACAGTGAACTAGAGATTCTCCAAGAAATGGATGGGTTTCTTGAAAAAAAAAAAATTCTCAAAAAGAACTCCCCCACCACACTCTAGGCTGGAGATGACTATGTTCTTCCCCAGTCAACAAGAACTGAAAAATTTCCAAATCATTTGCATTGATTCTAGAATGTGGAACCCAATGAGTTTAAAGCCAATTCAAAAGTAGCATAATTGCCAGGCATGGTGGCTCACGCTTGTAATCCCAGCACTTTGGGAGGCTGAGGTAGGTGGATCACTTGAGGTTGGGCGTTCGAGACCAGCCTGGCCAAAGTGGTGAAACCTACTAAAAATACAAAAATTGTCTGGGCATGGTAGCCCACACCTGTAATCTCAGGTACTGTGGGGAGGCTGAGGCAGGAGAATCACTTAAACCTGGGAGGTAGAGGTTGTAATGAGCCGAGATCACGCCATTGCATTCCAGCCTGGGTGACAAGAGCAAGACTCTGTCTCAAAAAGAAAGAAAAAAGAAAGAAAGAAAGAAAGAGAGAAGGAAGAAAGAAGGGTAGCATAATTTCAATCTTCTGAATGAGGATGGATGAAAAGGAAATCTATTTCCTTGAATTATAAATGTCAAAAAAATAAAAAGTGAACAAAGATGACACAACAGAATCAAATAGGATTATTTTTAGGAATTTATTACTGTAAGACATCATAGCCATAGAGTCACAGTAAGACCCTTAAAAATGATTTTATTACTGCCTTAATAAATGCTGAAAAAGTAATAAAACATAAATGCATAAACATTATACTCATTTTACTAGAACACTTAGCATTATCAAGAGTATCTTGCCTTTGACACAGATGTAGTTGGTGGTGATCAATTATGGTGATCCAGTTTCCGTTAATTTTATAAAATTAATGGAAGCATTTACAATTCCCCAAGTAGACAGTTCAATTGGGTCAGTTTTCCCCTGCTTATATGGAATGCACCTCTTAAGTACTGTGTGTATGAAGCTGTCTTAAGTGTTCTCAGTGTCCTTCATTCCTTCACTTCTCTGGTGCCATCTGTGCCTCTAGTAGTAAGGTTGTTTACACATGACTCACATGGCTCCAGCCAGGGTGCATATGTGGGAAAGACCTACTTGGGATTTCTTTTCTCTGGAGGAAAGTGAACTAGAAAGCATTTCTTAGACTTCCTTTGCAATGTGTATAGTTCATGGGTGTCACTTTCTGAGCCATACAGCATCTGTGATAGAGAAGACTTAGGGGCAAGAGTTGCAATGAAAGATAAGATTGTATGAACACTCTTCTCCACTGCAGAAATCCTTAAAAATATTGCTGCTGGCTTTTGGTCCGGAAAGCAGCAGAGCTGAGCCATCAGTGCCATCTCTCTGTTCTTTTTGCCCACTCTCTGGCTGTCTGCCCTCTGGGCCGCCATGACAGATCAGGCTACCTCCTTTGCCAAGGTCTTCCTGGCCAGATGCCTTACTGCAGTCATCTCCATGATGCCGTGGTCCTCAGCAAGTGGGTCAACCTTCTGCTGCAGGTGCAACGTGCCAGTGAGCAGATCACGTGTGATAAGTGGGTCAATGGCATCATGGACTACATGGTTTGTATACCCAAGGAGCAGGGTGTGCTGTTCTGGAGGGGCAACCTGGCCAATGCCATTCACTTCTTTCCAAAGCAAGCCCTCAAGTTTGCTTTCAGGGATAAGTATAAGCAGGTCTTCCTGGGGGGTGTGGACAAGCACATGCAGTTCTGGAGGTATTTTTCAGGGAACCTGGACTCTGGAGGGGCAGCCCAGGCCTCCTCTCACTGCTTTATCTACCTCTGGATTTTTCCAGAACCCACTTGGCAGCCAGGCAATTGGGCACAAAGCAGGAACTCAAAGGCCTGGGAGACTGGGGAAGATCACTAAGTCTGATGGGATCAAGGACCTGTATCAGAGCTTCAGTGCCTTGGGCTGGGCACTGTCATCTATCTGGCAGCCTCCCTTAGTGTATATGATACAGCCGAAGGTGCACTCTCTGACCTCAAGAACCTTCGTTGTGGTGAACTGGATGATTGCCCAGACGTCATGGCCATGACCTAGTGTGGTCTCCTAACCATTCAACACTGCGTGGAGGTGGATGATGATGCAGTCCTGGCACAAATGAGCTGATGTCAGGTATGTGGGGACCCTAGTTTGTTGGATGAAGATCTTCAGAGATGAAGTGAGCAAAGCCTTCTTCAAGGACGCGTGGTCTAACATCCTCAGAGGCATGTAGTGAGCCTTCATACTGGTCCTAACAACAAAAGTCATCCAAGTGTGTCTATCTCCTTGAAAGCAATGGGAGCCAAGAGAATTTTGAACAGTAAATAAGAAAACACTGTTAGGGACTATTAACATTCAAGAAATTCCAATTACCTTTGTCCTGGCCAGATTATCTCTGTAGAGGGATGGAGAAGGTTCTAGAAAAGGAGCTCATTGTGATCACCCATTGGCACTGGATTCTGTGTGACATGGTTTGGCTGTATGTCTCCACCCAAATCTCATGTTGAATTGTGATCCCCAGTGTTGGAGGTGGGGCCTGGTGGGAGGTGACTGGAACATGGAGCAGCTTTCCCCCGTGTTATTTTATTGATAGTGAGTGAGTTCTCACAGGAGCTGGTTGTTTGAAAGTATGTAGCACTTCCCCCTTATCTCTCTCTCTCTCTTGCTCCCCATAGCAAGACATGTGGCTTCCCTTCACCTTCTGCCATAATTGTGAGTTTCCTGATGCCTCCTCAGCCATGCTTCCTGTATAGCCTGTGGAACCATGAGCCAATTAAACCTCTTTTCTTTGTAAATTACTCAGTCTCAGGTAGTTCTTTATAGCAATGTGAGAATGCACTAAAACACTATGTATTGATTATTAAGGGGGTGATGGGGGGAATCGTGATGTCATTGCAGGCCCACAGGTGAGGCAGCTCCACTATTCAGACCTGGAGTCTAGATGGTTGTAGGACTCCCATTGTGTTCAAGTATTTATTTAAAACAAAAGAATCATGTCTCCCATTTGCACTTAACCACTAGCTCCTCTTTTGAATAGCCAAATATTTGTAATTATGTTCTATGTTGGACATTCTGCTGCAAAACAGTGAAAACAGGACATTGAGGAAAATAATATTGATGGCCCTGAACTTTCTGCAGCTATGTGTATTGCAGTTGTAAGTTATTTCCCTTGGCAATTTAAGGACATAGTGGCTTAAAAAGTGGTACTGGGACAATTGGGTATGCAAATGCAAAAGAATGAGGTTGAATCCCTACTACACACAAAATGCAAAAATTAACTCTAAAATAGGTTAGTGACCTAAATGTGAGAGTTAAGACTATACAAATTTTAAAGAAAACATAGGTTTAAGTCTTCACAGTCTTGCATTTGGCAATGAGTTTTAAAATATGGCACCTATAGCACAAGCATCAAAAGAAAAAATAGATGAGTTTCATCAAAATGAAAAGCCTTTATGCCTCAAAATTTTCAAAGGACACCATCAAGAAAATGCAAAATGATAGTATGGAAGAAAAATATTGCAAATCATGTTTCTGTTAAGGTAGTTGTATTTAGAACGTATAAAGAACTGTTACAACTCAATAATAAAAAGTGAAATACAATTAAAAATGGATAAAGGATTTCTCCAAAGAAGATATACAAACAGCCAGCAAGCACTTGAAAAGAAGCTCAACATCATTAGTCATTAGGGAAATGCAAATCAAAACCACAGTGAGGCACTACTTTATACCTACCAGAATGGCTATAATTAAAAATACAGATAATAACAAGTATTGGTAAGAATGTGGAGAAATTGGAACACTCATACACTACTTGTGGGAATGTAAAATGGTGCAGCTGCTTTGGAAAAGTCTTTCAATTCTTCAAAAATTTAAATGTAGAGTGCCTATGTGATCCAATAATTCTACCCTTAGGTATATACCCAAGATAAATGAAAACATATATATGAAAAAAAAAACCCACAAAAAACTTGTACATGCATGTTTATAACATATTATTCATAACAGCCAAAAGGTGAAAACAACTCAAGCGTCTACCAACTGATGAATATAAAAACAAAATGTGGTATATCTATACAATAGAATGTTATTTGTTCATAAAAAGGAATAAGTACTGAAGGACATAAAAAGGAATTAAGTCCATTCCCACAATGCTATAAAGATATATTTATAGGAGACTGAGCGATTTATTAAAAAAAGAGGTTTAATTGACTCACAGTTTTATGTGGGTGAGTAAGCCTTAGGAAACTTACAGTCATGGTAGAAGGGGAAGGGGAAGTAAGGCACGTCTTACGCCATGGCAGGACAAAGAGAGTGCGGGGAAAGGGCTGCTTCTAAACCATCAGATCTCTTGAGAACTGACTAACACAAAAACAGCATGGGGGAAACTGCCTTCATGATCTAATCATCTCCCACCAGATCCCTCCCTCTACATGTGGGGATTACAATTGGAGATGAGATTTGGGTGGGGACACAGAGCCACATCATACCATACACTGTGGGTATGAACCGCAAAAATATTATGCTAGGTAAAAGAAGCTCTTTACAAAAGACCACATCATTCCATTTATATAAATTTGCCAGAGTAGGCAAATCCACAGAGACAGAAAGGATATTAGTAGTTGTCTAAGGCTGGAAGGAGATGAGGTGTTTCAGTGCTAAAGGATATAGGGTTTCCAAAAACTGCATGTCCTCATTTATAAGTGGGAGCTAAAGGATGAGAACACACGGACACATAGATGGGAACGAAACACACTGGGGCCTATCAGAGGCTGGAGGGTGGGAGGAGGGAAAGGATTAGAAAAAATAACTTATGGGTACTAGGTGAAACACCTGGGTAATAAAATAATATATACAACAAACTTCCATAACACAAATTTACATGTATAATGAACCTACATATGTACCCCTGAACTTAAAAGTAAAATAAAAAAGGATATGGGGTTTCCCTTGGAGTGATGAAAATATTCTAAAATTGATTGTGATAATGGTTGGATGTCTCTGTATACATACTAAAATCTATTGTATTGTACGCTTTAATGGGTAAATTCTGCATGAGTTATAGCTCAATAAAGCTGTTGTTTTTAAAAAGCTAGAATATTGTAAACATGAGGGTCATGTGTAGATTAGATCTCTGATATATCTTCCATGTCTCTCCTCTTTTTTTATGTTTAACAAAATATGTTTATCTTTTTGCTTAGAGTTTTGAGTTTCTCATTTATCTTCCACTTTGGTAATCTGATATTCTGTAGTATTTACCTGCTTTCGTTACAACTTCAATTCCACAGTTTTGTTTTCATCTTTACCCAATCTTTCCTGATGTCAGATTGTTAACTTCTTTACGCCTTTGATTTAGTTTCATAGATGCAACATATTCTTGAATCTTGCTGAGAATAAGACTCATGAATTGTTTCACTTTTTGTCCTGCTTTTTGGATGAAATCTGCTTCATAAAAGCATTTAAAAATCTATTTCATAAGAGCATTTTTAAAAAAAGATTCTTCTGATCTTCAGTGCTATGTGTTTATGTCATAGATGTGGTGATTTTACTGTTTTCTCACTTGGGGCATTTCACCTCCATGGAGACATTTTGTCCTCCAGTGGACCAGCAATTAGCACGAATCAGCTGTTGTTTAAATGCTGTATATACCCTGGGTAATGCCAATCTTAGTGGTCTTCAGCAGGGTAGTTCTAAAAATTGCTAATGGAGTGTTAACTGAAGTTTATTTGTCTTGCTTCCTGAAAATTTGGAGGTGGGGACATCAGATATCTGCTATAAGTCATCATCTTAGCCAGTCCCTTTCTGGTCAAATTCATTTGCCAAAAAAGTTTAATGCAGAATTACCTATACATAGGTTAGGAATATTGAGACTTACAGACATATTGGCAGGAATTTAAATAATTGGAAAAGCATTTGTAAAACTTTGGCTTTGAAAGAAGAATGACTTATCACGTGATAATAATTGCAGGAAGAGGCAATAATGGAGGCTTTTGTCAGAAATAGTGTTAGCTAGGTCAGTGGATCTAACATTTGATTACTACCATACATAAAAATGAATTCCAGATGGACTCAAGAGTTTAAAGAATGTACAGTCAGAAAACAGATTAAAATAAGAGAGTTGTTATTTTTTCCCCTCTAGCAGAATACCTTACCAAGTATTGAAGTCATAGAAAAATAATTATAAGAGAAAAGGTTTCGAGTTTGGATCCATAAAATAAAAAACTGTTCAACAACAAAAATTCCTAAAATTTAAAAGACAAATATACTTTGGATGTATTTGTAGTGAAAATACAAAGTTATGGAGATAGCATTTCATTTCTGCATGGAACCTCAGGAATTACTTTGGTCAAATTTCTCCCGGGGGGCTTGTGGCTAAATTGCTATGAGAAGGCCATCAAGTGTACCGATTAAAAACATGGCTTTTGGAGTTTCAAGGTCCGGGTTTGAGTTTCAGCTTTACTACCTATTAGCTGTGTTATCTTGGAGAACCCATTCTCTTCTGAGCCTCAATTTCTTCATCTGTCACATGAAGGATAATCATTATCTCTACCTCACCAAGTTATAGTGAAAATAAGATGAGATAAAGGATTTAAAGTACCTAACAATGCCTGGCACGTAGAAGGAGCTCAATAAATGGTATTGCTTTTATTTATAATTGCCATCATCCTCCTCATCATCCTTATTGTCAACCATCACTGTTATCATCATCATCATCATCATCATCATCATTATCACTACCCGTATTTGAATCCTGAATCAGCTTTCCTGAGTGTCAGAATCTTTTTAGAATCTTTAAGGTGGCTTGTAAGAAGTCAGCCTTACAGGTGGATAAGGGGGAAATGAGGCCAGATTGGGCAAAAGTCCAGCTGTTGCTTTGCCCTGGCTTCCTCTCTTCCCTCTGCTGGTTTCCTGGCTTGGCCCTGCTCTCCCTGATTTTAGACATTCCATCTCCTGGCCAGTCCTGATGTTCCAGGACACCATGTGACACTGGGAAGGTTATAAAACTTTTCTGAGCCATGGTTTTCTCGCTCAGAATTTGGGAATAATAATTTCTACATCCTCGCAGCTGTGATGAGGATTTTAAAAAGTGCATGGTTATGGAATTTAGCATAGTAGCAGGCATATTGCTGGTCTTCCAAAACTCTTAATTAATTTTGAGAGAAGGTGACTTGCTCAGTGTCACATATCTTATTGAACCAAGGAATGCCCTTGGGCACACAGCGTCTAACTATTGTCAGATTTATGGCCTGGTCTCGTCTTAAATATGGAAAGGCAGGCTGTTGCTTGGATATGCAATGCTTGACCCAGTTCTCTCTGAGCTTCATATTCATCCACTTTGGAAATTCTTAGATTGGCTTTTCCTCACCAAGTAGTAATAGCCTTTTAGCTTTCTCTGATAGCTTTCTTTTCTTTTTTCTTTTTATTTTTAAATTACTTATGACCACTTTAAAAAGACATAATTTAAAGATCCAAATCTGACACCCTTCCCTCATGTAGCAGTTGGCAAACACACTAAAAATATGCTAAAACTTAATTTTATGTGTATATATTTTTTTACCCCCAAGAAATAATAAAAAAATTATACTTGCAAAACATGTAATGTGGGTCTTGAATCAAGTAATCAAGTTACTCCTGCCAGATGCCTCTGACAGCACCCAAGAGGGTCTGGACTCCTGGGGTTACTTTCCCTGTGTGCACCCATCTGCACATCTATACTTTGTGTGTGTGTGCAGGGTATAAGCTGTTTGTGACCCACCCTCCAGTGCACAATTCCTGGTGTTAAAAGGCAATACTAAGGACATTTTTTTTGTTTGTTTCAAACAGCATATTTTTGCCTCAACAGTCTGATGCTAAAGCAGACCTCCTCTGGAAAAGCAAGTCTGTTTCTCGTGCAATCCCCCCCCACTGCACCCCCCCTCCAACCCTAGCCATATGCTTTTCCTATCTAACTCCCATCTCTTGGATGCCATACGGTTTGGCAGAATCTTGGCATAGGGCTAAGAGATCTGAAATTGTGTGGGATGTGGTGTCTGACCACTCTCCCTTTGTCTGTCTGGCTTGACTTACTGCAGTAATGTGGCTATGCATGGTAATATGGGCCTGATTTCCCACTCAGGTAGCTGGAATCAATTGCATCTCATTGATATTGATATGCTCACCCTGATTTAAACACTGCCTTTTAATTTAGAGAATTTTATTGGGAAGGTGTTCTTAGCATATGTTCCCAAATGACATTATTCTTCTGTAGCTGTGATTCATTGGGAACAGATTCAGTAGGAGCTGGATCATATGCCCCTTGGATGTGATTTTTCTACCTACAAGTGGTAGTGCCATAGTGCCTGGCACCATTGATGAATGGCTGCTCATGACTTATTTAATACAGAAGATGTACTTGCATTGTGATGGCCTCTATGCTGCAAACTCTCCAAGGTTAGTTGTGAAAAACTGTGAAAAGGGCACAGTATCCACTGCCATCTTGTTTCCCTGACCTCTGCCTTCCCCAGCAACTTCCCACTGGCACCTTCCTCCCCTAACCTACCTGCTAAAGGTTGTTCATTGGTAACCAAACTTTGGACCTATGCACTGCCAGGAGCTAGCCCAAGGCACCTATGTAACTCTATCCATCCATCCATCCATCCATTCATTCATTCATTCATTCATCTATCCATTCATCCATCCAACCATCTATCCATTCACTCACTCATGAAAGTTACTGAATCCTTGCTCCCAGATAAGTCTTCCCCTAGGCCCTATGAAGGAGATAGGAAAGTAAGGGACAATTACTTGACAGTGAGATAAAGAACAAAGAAGAGATTTTAACCCAGTTGGGGGTCTAACTATTGTCAGATTTATGCTTACCCCCAGTTGGGGGTAAGCACAGAGGGGGCCATAGGGGAACGGTTCTTGAGAAGCAAACTCATAGAACTGAGTCTCCTCACTTAACCAGCTTTTTTGCCTCCTTTCATACCACAGGACTGGTTCCTGCCTTGTACTTTATTAGTTACCTTCCTAATTCTTCATTCTCATCTTTGGGTGGATGTCTATTCTTGAATCTCAGTGAATCTGGTGGAACCCAGGTATTCTATTTAACTTCCTTTGTCCCTCTCTTGAATGATGGAATGTACTGGGCCCCCTGTCCCTTGCCAGGGACTTTTCAGAGTCAGCTATACCACTTCTTGGCTCTTGAGCTCTTTGGCCCCTGAGTCTTGGACCTCACTGCTGGGTCATCCTCCCAGAGTCAGAATACCCAACACAGGTATGTGAAGAACCAGATTTTTGCATCTGGGCTGGGGGCCACGTACTTGTCCTGAACCAGGTTAGCATCCCCAGACCCTTCTCTCTGGTCCCACTTCTGGTTTTTTTTTTCCTCTCAGCTCAGGGTCTCCATTTAACAATTAACCCCATCTTGCACCAAGATTCTAGTATGCCTTACATCTGAGCACATCTGAGCTGTACATATAATCTACCTATATGCTGAATGAACTTGGTAGAATACAATCCAAGAATAACTTTATTGACACCCCCACTGCCACTGTTCTTCAAACCAGTTCTGTTGGGAACCCCTTTTCTATTCCTAGATAGCATCTCAAACAAAGATAGAAGCTTTTTTTTTTTTTTTTTTTTTTTTTTTTGTAATACCAGGTATTAGAATAGTCTCATATTTTGAGTATCAAAAAGTTCAATTTGATTTAAATTATATTTCACTCTTTTATCAAATTCTATTTGTCTTCTACTGCCCAGCTCAGGACAGACCCACGCTCAACTTCGTGCCTTGGAGAAGGGAGATGTGATCTGTTTTTGACTCTGCCTCCCGGCTCTTGTTCCCTCCTCTCTGTTCACTTACTGGTTCTGGATAAGTGAGGAGGAAGAGTGAGAAGGAAATATTGTTTGACAGTTGCTGGCATGATAAGGCCTGATGCTCTCAGTGTGGTGGAGACCCACATGCTCAAGGAGAATCTATGAGTCCTTCAAGCACTCTCCTGGTCCTCCCAGAGATCTCTGATACTACACAGCCCTCCCAAGTTGTTGATGCATTATCTAGTTGGCTGTCACCATCTGCTCTACCTCCCTGAGCTCTTGCTCAGAGGAAATGTCTCCAGACATCCTGCTGAAATCTCTTCAGTCTGTGGGCAATCTTCCTTTGCAGGGGTTTTTTCAAGATGGCTGAAGCTTAGCAACGTTTGGTGAAGTCACCTTAACTCATATGGAAACCTACACCCCTGCCTTTTCTTCTGAGTAAGTGGAGCTTGCTCACACTGTGGCTATCCTCCTCCACTCTGCAGTCACAGGCAGCTCCCTAGGAACTGCAGTGAGGCAAAGTATACACTCTATGACCCTGCCATGGAGAGCAAAAGAGGATGCCACGCACTTCCTGCCAGGCAAACAACAAAGAAACTCTCACTTCAACTCTTAAAGCTTTTGTAGGATGAACTAAGGGATTCAGGTCTCATTTGTGGCCACCTTTCAGCTTTGAGCTTTAGCCAAAATTCCAAGACATCAACACAATCACCATTTAGCAAAGACACACTATGGGGTGTTTAATTAGGAAAATGTATCAGACAGGAACAGTCTAGCCTTGGAGAAACTTATCCTGTACTGTTCATAAGCTGAGATGCCCTTACTGCTCAGCATGGTTCACACAGCCACAGTGAATGCTGTAATGGGCCCTGTTTTCTCCTTGATTGGTATGAGTCTCTCCAAGCACATTTTCAGCTTGGAGACCTGGAAGAAAACCAGTGAAGAGCAGGAATTTCAAATGGATCTGGAAGAAAACAAGTGAAGAGCAGGAATTGAATGGGAAAGTTGTTAGGTGGACTGAAGTCATACCTACTGTGCACTGTGGGCCGTAAGCATGCAATAAAGAGGAAAAAGGCATATTGATAAAAGCTGGTGATGGTGACAGGTAACACGTGTGCCATCATAAAACAAGACATCAGTGAGTATGACTCTCGCCTCCTCCACCTGAGCCTCAGCCTGTGATGGTAGTGAACATGTATATGTGTACATGCAAGAATGAAGGAGAAACTTAGTTCATTAAGAGTGTTAAAGTGTGTAAGAGAGCTAGTGGATTAAAAAAATATGTTAAGAAGGTGTAATTTTAAGAAAGAGAAACCTCACTGGAAGAGAATTTGAGCCTGTGAGGTATGTATGTCTGTGAGAGGTAAGTGAGGAAAAGGTGGAGAGAAAGAGAAAGTGATAAAAAAGAAAGAGAGAAAAAAGAGAGATTTAATAGAAAAAAAGAGAGAAAAGGACAGGAGAAGAGAAAGAAAAAGGAAAAATGAAAGAGAGAAAGAGAGAGAGAAAGAGAAAGGGAAACAGAAAAGGAAACAGTAAGAGAGAAAGAAAGGAAGAGTGAAAAAGAAAGGAAAAGAGAAAAAGGGGAATGAGAAAGAGAAAGGGAAAGAGAAAGAGACATAGGCAAAGAGAAAGAGAAAGATACCAAGAAAAAGGGAAAAAGAAAGGGAAAGCTAAAGAAAGAAAGAGGGAGAGAAAGAGAAAGGGAAAGAGAAAGGCAAAGAGAAACAGAAAGAGAAAGAAAGGTAGAAAGAGAAAGGAAAAGAGACAAAGAAACAGAAAGGAAAAGAGAGGGAAATAGAAAAAGAAAGGGAAAGAGAGAGAAAGAGAAAGAAAGGGAAGGAGAAAGAAAGGGAAGGAGAAAGAGAGAGAAAGGAAAAGAAAGAGAAAGGGCCAGAGAAAGATGTAGCAAGAAAAAGAAATGGAGAGAAAAAGAAAGTGGAAAGGAGAAAGGAAAGAGAAAGTGAAAGAGAGGAACAAAGAGACTTTATTCATTTATAGATTATAGTCACATTCTCAAGGGGAAAATTATAATGTCCTGTCCAAATGAGGGAAAATTCCAAAAGTAGTCACAGTTTCTCCAGATGAGAAGGAATGAGTGGAATAATTCTGGAAGTATGAAAAAACAGGATGTTCTGACAGCCACCAAAATGAAATTTTTGAAGTGCAGATAAAGAATTCAAAAATATTTATTTTAAACAAGGTCAAAGAGATTCAACAGAAATCTGAGAATCAATACAAAGAAATCAGAAAGTTAATTTGGAATGTAAACAAAAAATGTATCAAAGAGATAGTTATTAAGAAAACAAACAACTTCTGCAAAAGAAAAATTTATGAAAGGCATTACAAAATGCAGTTGAAAGTTCCAACAATAGATTAGACCAAGCAGAAGAAAAGTCTTAGAGCTTGAAGACATGTCTTTCAAATTAATCCACTGGACAAAAATAAAGAAAAAATAATTTAAAAAAATGAATTAAGGCTTTGAGAAGTCTTTGACTATGTAAACTATTTGAATCTATAAATCTTAGGTATTTCTGAGGGAGAAAAAAAGAAGCAAAAAGTTTAGAAAACGTATCTGAGGAAATAGTTGAGGAAAATTTCCCTACTCTAGCAAGAGACCTAGACATCTAGATATAAGAGACTCGATGAACTCCAGGAAAATGCATTTCAAGAAGGACCTTGCCACAATATATAGTCATCAGACTGTCTAACATAAACATAAAGGCAAAAAAAAAAAAAAAAAATCCTAAAATCAGCAAGAGTAAAGCATGTAGTCACCTATAAAGGAAACTCCTTCGGACTAGCAGTGGACTTCTCAGCAGAAACCCTATAAACCAGAAGAGTCTGAGGTTCTGTTTCCAAAGTAGTTAAAGAAAAAAAAACTTGTCAGCCCCAAACTTTGTATCCTGCTAGAATAAGCTTCATAAATGAAAGGGAAATAAAGCCTTTCCCAGACAAGCAAATGCTAAAGAAATTCATCACCATTACACTGGTCCTACAATAAATGCTCAAAGAAGTTCTAAACATGGAAAGGAAAGGTTGATACTCACCATCATAAAAACACATGAAAATATACAGGAGCCTGAGGCAGGAGAAACTCATAGTCTTATTAAATACACAAATGAGGAAGAGAAAGAAATCAAATGGTAACATGACAGAACACAAAACCACAAAGACAAAGAGAGAAAAAAGAAACAATATGCTCAAGTAACTAGATACAATTAACATTACGACAGGAAAAAAACCTCACATATCAATATTAACCTTGAATGTAAATTGATTAAATGCTTCCCTTAAAGGATATAGATTGGCAGAATGGATTAAAAAACATGAACCAACTATATGCTGCTTAGAAGAAACTCACCTTACTGGTAAAGATAATGACTCAAGGTAGAGGAGTTTGAAAAAAGATTACATGTAAGCATAAACCAAAAGTGAGCAGGAGTAGCTTTACTTATATCAGATAAAAGAGAATTTAAATCAACAACAGTAAAAAGTACAAAGAAGGTCATTATACAATGATAAAGGGATCAATTGAACAAGAAGACATAAGAATCATAAATATATATGCACCCAATACCAGAGCTTCCTGATTCACAAAACAACTATTATTGGACCTAAGAAAAATGATAGGCAGCAATACAATAATAGTGGGGGACTTCAACAACCCATTGTCAGCACTAGACAGATCATTGAGACAGAAAGTGAAAGAAGAAACACTCAACTTCAATTGGACATTAGACTAAATGGACCTAACAGACATTTCAGAAATTATACCCCAAACTGCAAAATATAATTCTTCTTATTAGTGCATGAAACATTCTCCAAGATAGACCATATATTAGGCCACAAAACAAGTCTTAGTAAACGTAAAAAAATCAAAATAAAAATTATATCAAATACGTTATCAGAACACCATGGAATAAAACTAGAAATTAATTCCAAAACAAACTCTCAAAACTATAGAAATACATGGAAATTAAACAATATGCTCCTGATGATCTTTGGGTCAAGAACAAAATTAAGGTGAAGATTAAAAAGCATTTTTAAACAAATAAAAATGGAGACATAACAACCAAAACTTCTGGAATACAGCAAAAACAGCACTAAAAGGGAAGTTCATAGCAAGAAGTCCTACATCAGAAAAATAGAAAGATAAAAAATTAACAAACTAATGATACAACTTAAGGACCTGGAAAAACAAGAACAAACCAAACCCAAAGCTAGGAGAATAAATAACAAAGGGTAGAGCAGACTAAATAAATTAGGACCAAGAAAAGAGAAGGATCAATAAGACAAAAACTTTTTTGAAAGATAAAAAAATTGACAGACCACTAGCTAGATGAACATAAAAAAAGAAGATTCAAATGACACAATCAGAAATAAAAAAATGAGACATTACAACTGATATCACAGAAATACAAACGATAACCAGAGACTACTGTGAACAATTCTCTGCTCACAGACTAGGAAATCTAGAGGAAATTCCCAGAAACATAAAAGCTCCCAAGATTAAACCAGAAAGAAATAGAAATCCTGAACAGACCAATAATAAGTAGTGAGATTGAATCTGTAATAAAAGATCTCCCAATAGAAATAAATAAAAAGCCCAGAACCAAATGGGTTCACAGCTTAATTCTACCAGACATACAAAGAAGAACTAGTACCAATCCTATTCCAAAAAAAAAAAATTGAAGAGGAGAGAATCCTCCCTAATTCATCCTACAAAGTCAGTATCACCCTGATACCAGAGCCAGACAAAGACACAAAAACAATGAAACTACAGACCAATATCCCAGACTAATGTACATGCAAAAATCCTCTGCAAAATATTACCTGAACAAATTCAACAGCATATGAAAAAGATAATACACCATGACCAAGTAAGTTTTATTCCAGGGATACAAGGATGATTCAACATATGCAAATCAATAAATGTAATTGCATAAATATAACTAAAAACAAAAACCATATGATTATCTCGAGAGATGCAGAAAAAACATTTGATAAAATTCAGCATCTCTTCATGATAAAAACTCTCAACAAATTAGGCATAGGAGGAACATACAACAAAATAATAAAAGGCATATATGACAAACTCACAGTGAAAATAGTGCTGAACATAGTACTGAATGGGGAAAAGTTGAAAACGTTCCCTGTGAGAACTGGAACAAGATAAGAATGCCCACTTTCATCACTCCTACCTAACACAGTCCTGGAAGCCCTAGCCAGAACAATCAGGTAAAAGAAAGAAATAAAAGGTATCCAAACTGGAAAACAGGAAGTCAAATTGTCTCTGTTTGCTGATGATGTGACCTTATACCTAGAAAACCCTAAAGACTCTGCCAAAAGACTCCTAGATTTGATAAATGAATTCAGTAAAGTTTCAGGATACAAAATCCATGTGCAAAAACTGATAGCATTTCTATACACCAGTAACAATCAAGCTGAGAACCAAATGAGGAACTCAATCTCATTTATAGTAGCCACAAAAACAATAAAATATCTAGGAATATATTTGACCAAGGAGATGAAAGAGCTCTAAAAGGAAAACTACACACTGATAAAAGAATTTATAGATGACATACAAAAAAAAAAAAAATGGAAAAAACATACCAGGCTCATGGATCAGAAGAATCAATATTGTTAAAATAAACACATTGTTTAAAGCAATCTACAGATTCAATGCAATTTCTATAAAAATACCAACTTCGTCTTTCACAGATTTAGAAAATATAATCCTAGAATTCATACCTAACCAAAAAAGACCCCAAATAGCCAAATCAAGCCTAAGCAAAATGAACAAAGTGGGAGGCATTACATAAATTGACTTCAAATTATACTATAAGGCCACAGCAACCAAAATGTGTGGCACTGGTATGAAAATAGACAAATAGATCAATGAAACAGCTTGGAGAACCCAGAAATAAAGTTACATACCTACAGACTACAGATCTTTGACAAACTTGACAAAAACATACACTGGGGAAAGGATACGCTATTCAATAAATGAAAGGTGCTGGAAAAATTGGATAGCCATATGCCCAAGAATGAAACTGGACCCTATTTCTCACCATAAACAAAAATTCACTCAATATGGATTAAGGATTTAAATATAAGACCTGAAACTATAAAAATACTAGAAGAAAACCTAGGAAAATCTCTTCTGGACATTGGTGTAGGCAAATAATTCATAACTAAGACCTCGAAAGAAAATGCAGCAACAACAAAAATAGACAAATGAGACTTAAAGAGCTCTGTACAGCAAAAGAAACAGTCGACTGAGTGAACAAACAACCTACAAAATGGGAGAACATGTTTGCAAACTATGCATCCAACAAAGGACTAATATCCAGAATCTACAAGGAACTCAAACAACCCAACAACAACAATAACAACAACAAACAATCCCATTTAAAAATGGGCAAAGGACATGAACACATATTTTAAGACATACAAACTGCCAACAAGCTATGAAAAAAAAAGGAAAACACCAATAATCATTAGAGGAATGCAAATTAAAACCATAATCAGATACCATCTTACACCAGTCAGCTGGCTATTATTAAAAGTCAAAAAACAACAGATGTTGGCGAGGATCTGGAAAAAAGGAAATGCTTCTTCACTGTTGGTGGGAATGTAAATTATGGAAAACAGTATGCATATTTCTCAACTAAAAATAAAACTACAATTTGATCTAGAAATTCCACTACTGGGTATCTACCCAAAGAAAAATAAATTATTATATAAAAAGATATCTGTACCCATATGTTTATTGCAGCACTATTCACAACAGGAAAGATAGGGAATCAACCCAAATGTCCATCAACAAATGATTGGATTTAAAAATGTCATACCTGTATACAATGGAACACTGCTTAACCATAAAAAAGAATGAAATCATGTCTTTTGCAACAACATGGGTGGAAGTAGAGGCCATTATCTTAAGTGGAATAATTCAGAAACAGTAAAATATTTCATGTTCTCAATTACATGTGGGAGCTAAATGATGTGTACACATGGTCATAGAGGGTGAAATAATGTACATTGGAGACTCAAAAGGGTGGGAGGTTAGGAGGGGATGAGGGATGAGAAAGTATTCAATGGGTACAATGTACACTATTCAGGTGATGGCCACACTAAAAGCCCAGACTTCACCTGTATTCGGTATATTCATGTAACGAAGCTGCAATCGTACTCCCTGAATCTATAAAAATAAAAAATAAAAAAAAAAAGAGAAAGAGCATTCAGAAGGAGGGAGCTACAGCAGCTTCAGCAAAGGTGCACCATTAGAAACACAAACCCTCATACCCAGAAGTAAGGTAGGCACGACAGAGACCAAGAGCCTGGTCAAAGGGGAGGAGTCATTGATACTTTGGCTGACTGGTGTGGACTTGGCTCCTTGCTTTCTTTGATCTTTAATGATTTCCAAGCCACCCTGTGTAGTTAGAATCCAAGCCCTGGGCCCTCTTTGGTACCCTCCAATGCTCCAGTCTCCCATGACCCCAACAAGAAGAACTCAGTGTCACACGTGTTCTGTTTTCATCCAGCCTCTCAGCTCATCTTCCCAGCTGTGTCTGCTCACCCGTCTCCATGTGGCCCAGGTGGATGAGATTTCAGAGAAGCTTCACAACTTTTAGTACACTTTGTCTGCTTTGGTGTCAGAAAGCCTGGGCTTGATCTAAACTTTATAGTTTCCTCCTGGACGAGTTTGGACAAGTCACTAACCTTTTCCAGGCCCAGTTTCCACTTAGCCCCCGTGGTGATTGTAAGACTTGAATGAAGTCATTGTTAAGTAATGCACAGATATCAGTTGTTAAGAGGACTCTAAGGCAATAGTGTTAAAAATGACATATAATTGTGTTTTCAAGCTAGGAAACGCTCAGAAATTATTTTTTATGGCCACGTGCATCATATCAGTGTTTTTAACCTTTTCTGAGGGTAAGAATTACTTGGAACTTTTAGAAAATACAGATTGCTGGGCTCTTTGTCAGAGACAGAATTTCCAGGGGAGAAGCCTGATAGTCTGCATATTTAGCAAGCAAGCCTTCCAGCTTCCTATCAGCAGTCAAGTTTGGGAAATCTGGTTCTACGATGCTAATACTCAGGTGCTGGGAATCTGTAGAGGAGATCAGCATGAGGAAGGGAGGTGGAGGGTAGGAAAGAAGAGGCATTCAATAATTTACTAGCGATGAGGACCGCAGCCTTATCTTTTAAGTGTTGGGCAGTACAGTTATCGTTACTAGTCCTGGCTGTGAATGAGTCAGGAGCCTTTGCACTGAGGCTGCCCTTCTCTCTGTTGCTCTCATCTTGAAGATTAACAGCCCTATTCTTCAGTGGCTGCACCTGTGGGAGGAAGTCAGGGCACAGTAAAAGCGTGAAGGCAAGGAAGGGCACCGAGAAGTATCCACTCTAGCTGTCACCGGGGCTCTGCCGGCAGGAGTCTGATGAGGGCAAAATGCTTTGGGCAAGGCGGGCTTCAGCTTGACCCAGAGGTGAGTTTGTCCAGCCCTCCCTGTCTCTTGTGGGTACAGAACTTCACTGCTCTCTGGCTGCATAAATGGACCGTCAAGGGCAGAAAGCACATTGCAGCCTACTCACCTCTTAGGAAACAGGACACTGACTTTGTTTTCTCTAGCAGAACCTGGCTGCGTGGTTACAGTTGCATGTGCTCTTCCAGGGAAAACTGTAGTGGGAAATGGTGTTTGTCACATCCAGGCTTGGTAGTTACAATTTTTCTACAATATTACTGGCTCCTTCCTTGTTTGAGCAGCAGGGAGTGAAGGTCTCTGAAAGGGTAGAAATACATGGTAGAAGGATTCAGATCCCTGATCCCAGGATAAAGAACCTCTCAGGCCCTCATGGGACTGTGGCAGCCATATGATACACAGCACTGAGATGCTTAGGTTGTTATCATAGGTGGGATATCGCCGCAGGCCAGCAATTCTGTGATCATAATCTGTGTCCGATTCATCTTTGCAATCCCCAAAGCTAGAGACAGTACCTAAAATTGAGTAGATACAAATGAAAGTACTCTGAGTAGACAAAGTAGTCTTTGGGTGTGGGAAGAGCAACCGCTGATGCCTTTGCTCCATACCCGCTCCTCCCCTCCTCCCCTCTCCTCCCCCTCCTCCCCTCCTCCCCTCCTCCCCTCCTCCCCCTCCTCCCCTCCTCCCCTCCTCCCCCTCCTCCCCCTCCTCCCCTCCTCCCCTCCTCCACCTCCTCTCCTCCTTCCCCTCCTCTCCTCCTCCCCTTTCTCTCCCTCCTCCCCTTCCTTCCCTTCCTCCCCCTCCTTTCCCTCCTCCCCTCCTCCCCTCCTTCCCTCCTTCCCTTCTTCCCTTCTTCCCCTCCTACCCATCCTTCCCTTCCTTCCCCTCCTCCCCCTCCTTCCCTCCTCCTCCTCCCTTTCTTCCCCTCCTCCCCCTCCTTCCATTCTTCCCCTCCTCCCCCTCCTTCCATTCTTCCCCTCCTCTTCTTCCCCTCCTCCCTTTCCTCCCACTCCTCCCCTTTCCCCTCCTCTCCCTCCTCCCTTTCTCTGGCACGGAGTCACGCTCACTTTCGCTGCTAAAGGAGGGTGATGACCTTTGTCTTTGTAAAAGGTACAATGCTAAAACACAGGTTTGGGGTCAGATATTGGGGTTCATATTTCCGCTCTGCCTCCGGTTAGCTGGGCCGTCTTACCACCTTCGTGAGCCTCAGTCTTGACAGCTGTAAAATGGGCCTGAAAGCTCTGACTGCTATGATTGTTCTGGGGATTAACAGTGACATTTTTGACAGTTACAGGGCTGTCAGAATGTCCACTTATGTAATACATTGAGCCTGGTTTCCACCTGTGACCATCCCTGAATCCATGCATAGATCTTTTTCTGGTTGGGGGTATGTAAACATAAATGTATTGGACCTTCCTCATAACTAGAGAAGAATTTGTAAGGATGGAGAGGTTTCTCAGGACCATGGAGGCTAGAGGTCAGTTGGATCTCAGGCTACTCTGATTCCCGGCCCACAGGTTTCACTGTTAGAGGCTCTCTTTTTAAGTGACCAGTGTGAATTGACTGAAGTCTAAAGTCTTGGGCAGGAGGGCTCAGCCCACTTTATAGGAACATAGCTCTGAGAAGACTTATTCGCCACTTCTCTCTCACATGTACGTAGTCAGTGCTTTCAAAAGTACCTGATAAGAATCACCTGTGAAGCATATTAAAAAAAATCTAGATTTTGGCCAGGCGGGTGGCTCACACCTGTAATGCCAGCACTTTGGGAGGCTGAGGTGGGTGGATCACCTGAGGTCAGGAGTTCAAAACCAGCCTGGCCAATGTGGCAAAACCCCATCTCTACTAAAAAAAAACACACAAAAATTAACTGGTCCCAATGGCAGGTGCCTGTAATCCCATCCCGTCGGGAGGCTGAGGCAGTAGAATTGCTTGAACCTGGGAGGCAGAGGTTGCAGTGAGCCGAGATTGTGCCATTGCACTCCAGCCTGGGAAACAGCAAGACTCCTTCTCAAAAAAAAAAAAAAAAAGTCCAGATTTCCCAGCATTGACTAGTTTCTGGCACATACTAGGCTATGAAAAACGAATAAACAACCAGTGAATGAAGTCTTCTTGTGACTACTGGGAGTGTATCCTATACAATTCCTAGCAAAGGATGGGCTGTGTGAACAATGCAATTATATCTCCATGGCTGGTGTTTTAGATGTTAATGATGACCAGCCACCATTTACTGATCACCTACTCTTTGCCAGGCATTATGCTAAGTGCTCCAGTATAGATTTGGAGCAGGTGCTATTGTTATTCTCTCTCTCTCTCTTTTTTTTTTTTTTTTTTTTTTACAGAGATAGCTCAGAGAGGATAGGTAACTTTTTTGAATTCCCACAGCTAGTAGGAAGAGGACCTGGGCTTTGAACCCAGGCAGTCTGATTCTAGCACTGGAGCTACAAACTGCAACACACTAACCACATCTCAGGTACAATGTGAGTTACTGAGAGTCTTTTACTGGAGCAATAAGGTTGGACCCTCTAATTGCAACTTAAAACAGCACTTTGTTGATAGTCTGAGAGGCTGGAGGCAGGGAGACCAGCCAAGCAAACGGGGAGAGATGAAGAGGTCTGGATCAGGACTGTAGCTGGGGTGGGGGTGAGGATGGGGGAGCTAGAGGGGAGAAGCTGGAGGAGGCACCTCAGACTCCCCACCCCAGCAGCCCTGGGTGTCCGTTTCTGATTTATGGTCTTTCTATCTACAGGCATCACATTTAGTTAAATGACCCTTTAGTGACCCTGGAGAGTGTGGTACCCCTTGCAGCTCTTGGGGCTGGTCCCTGGTGAGGAATAATGGGAATATTCTCTTCATGGCTAAGAGGCTTTCTGTGGGTTTGTGCCGATAAGCTCTCCCTCTCGTTCAGCTTTATAAATTTATGAAGTTGATTTGATTTGCTGATCATTTTTTCTTTTTGAACTCTTTTTTTAAATAAAAATTTTAAGTTGACAGATATTTTAAAATTATGTACTACATTAGTTTTGAAGTATTATGTACTACATTAGTTTTGAAGTATATATACACACACACACACAGTGGTAGAATAGTTAAATCTAGCTAATTAACAAATGCATTATCTCACATAGTTATCATTTTTATGGTGAGATCACATAACATCCACGCTCTACATTTTCCAAAATACAATATATTATCATTAACTATAGTCACCTTCTTGTACAATAGATCTCTTGAAATTTATTCCTAACTATAATTATGTAACCTGTGACCAACATCTCCCTGTCCCTCCTCCCTCATAACCACCTCAGCCTCTGGTAGTCACCATTCTACTGGCCACCTCTATGAGATCAACTTTTTTAGATTCCACATATGAATGAGATCATGTGGTGTTTGTTTTCTGTGCCGCTAATTTCATGTAATATAATCTCCCTCAGGTTTATCCAAATGGTCTCCAATGACAGGATTTCATTCCTTTTTATGGCTGAGTAGTATTCCATTGTGTATACATATCATATTTTCTTCATCCGTTCATCCATTGATGAACAATTCGCTGCTTTCATATCTTGGCCATTGTGAATACTCCTTCAATAAACACAGGAGTACAGATATCTCTTCAACATACTGATTTCACTTTCTTTGGGTATTTACCCAGTAGTGGGATTGCTGGATCATATGGTAGTTCTATTTTTAATTTTTTGAGGGACTTCTGTGCTGTTTTTGATAATGACTTATCTTTCTGAACTCCCTAATGTTCTTTTCTTTGATTTCTACTCAAGAGTCTTATTATTTTTTTATTATTTTTTTTTGAGACAGAGTCTTGCTCTGTCACTCAGGCTGGAGTGCAGTGGCGTGATCTCGGCTCATTTCAACCTCCACCTCCTGGGTTCAGATGATTCTTGTGTCTCAGCCTCCCGAATAGCTGGGATTATAGGCATGCACTATAATTTTTGTATTTTTAGCAGAGATGGAGTTTCGCTATGTTGGCCAGGCTAGTCTCGAACTCCTGGCCTCAGGTGATTGCCCGCCTCAGCCTCTCAAAGTGCTGGGATTACAGGCATGAGCTGCCATACCCAGCCTACTCAAGAGTCTTCATCCTTTTCTACTACTTATATATTTTTTCTGTTTGATTAATAACAATTGCCATCTTCATTCCATTTCAGTCTATTCCATCCTAGAATTTCCTTCCCTCTGCATTTTTGTTGAAGCAGCTTTATATGTTGAAAAAGCCAGAAACCTAGAATCTGAAAAACCAAATGCCCACTGACAGTTTGATAATTAGCTTCAGTCTTTATTTCCTTGTCGGTAAAATGGGGGTAATTTACCCTGAAGAGCTGGTCTGAAGGTTAAGTGAGATGTTTGTAAAACGGCTCTGTAAACCCTATGGTATTGTATAAAATGGTAGGTTGTTTTGTTTTGTTTTAAAGACAGGGGCTCCTTTGTCTCCCAAGCTGGAGTATAGTGGCATGATCATAGTTCATTGCAGCCTTGAACACCTGGGCTCAAAAGATCCTCCTGCTTTGGCCTCCTAAAGTGCTGGGATTACAGGCGTGAGCCACTGCACCCAGTTATAAATGGCCATTGACCTAATTTCATTTTATTATTCATAATATCTTCACCTTCTGTAACCCCCTTCTACCCTGCTCTTGCTGATAGCTTCTCTTTGGCTCCATAATAATTAATAACAGGAATTACTAAAGTGCAAAACACTTCCCTGGATATTAGGTAGGGCCCAATTTAAATGATCTGGCCAAAGAGACTCAATGGCCACTTCCTCTTCCCTACACAAAGTAGGATTTTCTTTTCTAATGTGATCAGAATACTCTTTCTTTAGGTTTCAATTTGTAGCAATACTCTCTTTTTTTTAAAAAAAGTGGTAGAGCAGTACAGTAGGTCCTTGTATAAGGCTGTTTCATTCAACATCATTTTCTCATAATGTTGATTGAAAAGAACCTCAATTTTTGGCTGGGGCCACTGTGTATGTGGAGTTTTCACATTCTCTCCATGACTGCATGGGTTTTCTTTGGGTGCTCTGGTTTCTTCACACATCCCAAATATGTGCATGTCAGATGAAGTGGCGTGTCAGTTTGAGTGTTGGGTGTGTGCATGAGTGTGGGATGGTGTCCTGTCCCGGACTAGTTTCTGAGCTGGCCACCTGTGATTCTGAATTGGCGTAACTGGGTATAAAATTATCTTAGTTGTTTTTAATAACCTTTCTTAAATGTGTGTATAGCTCACATTTATTTCAATGTTTAGCATTAGAAGTGCTTTGGGTTGTTATTTAGAAGTTTGGTTATGTTTTTCTGGCCAGCAATATGCCATGAAAACTTAGCTCTGGTTTCTATAACTTAGCGTGCAATAAAATTGGTTTCATTATACATCGTTTTACTTAACGTTGCAGTTTCTAAGAACCTATTGACAATGTTAATTGAAGACTGACTGTATTTTATTTTTAAGAAAGCAAATTGTCAGTCACATTAGGGGATTGTTTAATGACTTGTTAATGACTTTGTGTTGGCCAAAAATATTTGAGATAGAAATTAGTAAACTCACTAGGAGATGACACATCTTTAAGTTTGCAAGCTGGATTTGAATAGTGTTTTCCAAATTTGCTTAATCTTAAGAATAACAGGGAGCACTTGTGAAAATACAGATTTCTTGCCCCCACTTGGAATGAGCAAATCTACCCCTGTGAATGATTCCTATCAGGCAACATTGGAAAGTACTGATTTTGTACATTTGTGAGAGATTTTTGGTACCTGTGTTAGGATTCCTTCCTTAACCCCATATAGCAATACATTTTAAAAGTGAACACACCCAACATTATATATTAACAAATCCAGCGTGTGCTTTTTTTTTCTTGTACAGCTACTCACATACAGAAAGCAAAAGCAAAACGCGTTCCTCTGTAGGTCAACGTAAGACATTTAGAATATTGGGTTATGAGTTAATTCAGTCTCTACAGTCTTCCTGTTTATTCTTAACTTAGAAAAAGAAAGATGAACTCTCTTGCTTTTTTAATTCCCCAAAAGAATTTGCTCGAAGAAATATTTTCTCGTATCTACAAAAGAAACACATGACTATCAGAAGCTGGATTATCATTTCAACAGTTTCTGACATTAAGCGATTCTCAAACTATTCCAGCAAGGCTGATTTTTTTAAGATTCAGATGGAAAAACAGGCGCTGTGCTGGGTGCTTTCTCATTTAATCTTTATAGCAATTTAGTGGGGCACCACTTGATAATGACTGGCCATCAGTCATTAATTTAGTGGGGCATTATCACCATTTTGCAGGTAAGCAAATAAAGTTCTGAGATTTTGGGAAATTTGCCTCAATCTGTTGCTATTAAATGCTGTCGCTTTCTTAAAATTCTCATTAACAAGAATCACTCTTATATCTGAAATGAATTCCTATTGGATCTAGAGAGTTGACTTTGGGTATGCTTTTTTCAGAGATTAATGATTAACCTTAGTATGGAGAATGTTGGTAATATTTTACATACTAAGGTTATGGAGACAATATTGGTAACAATATTCTTGTTACCAATATTCTGCATGTTACCAATATTTTCCATATTGGTAACATGCAGATACCAATATTTTCCATATTGGTAACATGCAGAATATTGGTAACATGCAGAATATTGGTAACATGCAGAAACACTTTTGCTGTAATAGAAAGAGAACGGGTTTTACAGTCAGGAAGAGCATACCACTTAGGGGCTATGTGGCTTAGGCAAGTTACTGAACTTTTTTGAAACTCAGTCTCTGAAAAATGAAGACAATAGTATCCAATTCACTCCTCAGAGAAGATTATGAGGAGTGAATGAAACAAAGAATTTAAAGGGTCTAAGAGTGTCTATCACATGGGCAGTGCTTATAAAGTTTCATTCTGTCTTCCTTTTCCCTTCTGGTCACAACTGGAATAACTGCCTGTCATTTTACATTTTCTCAAGCTTTTTGCTAATGCTTTCCTAGCTACAGTAGGATTCTGAATAATAATATTTACATATATACATAATAACTGATGTTTATTGAGTGTTTTACATGCATTATCTCCTTTAGTTCTCCCTATAACTTTATGAGGAAGATATTAGTATCATTTTTAGTTTACAGAGGGGGCAGCATTGTAAATCCATGAACCTCAAGTAGCATTGTGTGGGAGCACACAGCAGGGGCTTCTAACTGGGTTGGTAGAACCAGAAAGACTGGAGAAAATGAGTTCTAAGCTCAGTCCAGAAGGCTGAGCAGGAATCAACCATTCAACCCTCCATGTTCACACCCACAGCACACTTTGCAAGAGCAAAATGTAAACTTAGGTTAAGCTCCTGAGATGTTAGCGTTATTTCCAGCATACAAACACAATATACCCTATGGTCCAACAGCCCACATCCCCGACATTCTCTGATTCCTTATTCTGCCTTATTGTTCTTCTTAGCACCTAATACTATTTAATATTAAATGACATATTAATTCACATCTTTGCCTAATATCTACTTTCCTCCAATAAACTCCGTCAGGGTGAAGATCCCATGGAGTCTTTGTTTTGTCCACTGCTGTATCCCTTTCATCTAGTATAGCGGTTGGCACACAGCAGGTGCTCAATAAACAATTTTGAATGAATAAACTATCTACACCCGTCAAACACTTAACACGTAACACTTAACACATAGCCTAAGGTGTTTCTATTTACATTAAAATGACAAATATTTCTTGTGCATACCTACTATGTGCTGAATAGACCAGGGAATTTCACAGTAAATTATATGTCTACCTCCCCTGTGATAAACTCCTCAAGGATGGAGACTCATCTTTTGTGTTTATGCCCCATTTCCTGCACATAGCAGACATCGGGTAATGTTTGTTGAGTATAGGGATGATTTGCAAGCCTGTGAGGAAGGCATTATTAGCATCTGCAAAGAAGGAGATGAACTGAAATGACTTTCCTGAGTTCACACTGCCAGTAAAAGACCAGGTTCGACTCTTGCCACTGCATCACCCTGAAACATGTGTTCTTGCAAGACATTATTTTCTTCATTATTCGCTTTTACTCCAATACAGCCTATGGGTTATGATGGACACCCATTAGATTGTAAGTCCTTTGAAGGCAGGGCCATGTCTGGTGTCTGGTTCTTTTATCTCAGTGTCACTGTTACCTACACAATGCCTGGAGAATAGTGTCAGGAACTCAATACCTGTACGGAAAGAATGAACAAGCTCATTTTAGAACACATTCCTTTGTAAATGTGTCTGTTTCTTTATGATAAACTTTCTTGAGCATTTTACCCTTTAAGATGTACCTGGCTGGAAGACATATACCTGTTCCAGGTACCACACCAGAGTGTCGGGGGCTTGCTCTGCTCACTTGAAAAGCTCACTTGAACTTCCTACCTCCTTTCTTCTCTCTTTTGGGTTTTGCAAGTTCAGCACTGACAGGGGATACCCATTTCATAGGTAGCTTGCCAGCAATAATGGCACATTGTCCTCAGATGGCTGATGGGCCTTTAAATTTAGGTTCTTTTGGTATGAGGGTCAGGCTGCCACGTCTTATTCAGCCACAGTGATAATTGAGGAAAAAATAGCTTGCTTTTCACTCACTATAGTTTCGTGTCAGGAAACAAAGTGTATGAAACTTGCAAACTCTGGAGTCAGACTGCCTAGTTTTGAATCCTGGCTCCAGCGCCTACTAGCTGTGCAATCTTGGTTCAGCCACGAAACTTCTCTGTGCCTCAGTGTTCTCATCTGCAAAATGGGCATAATAATTATATCTGCATAATTACTGCATGTGTGTGTATCTCACACGGACCTGTGCAAGCGCATAGTCAATATCAAATGAATGTTATTATAACTAAACACATTTCCATTATTTATTTAAACAAGTTTCGCTAGTGCCCATTAGGACTCAGCACTTTGTTCAGTGCTGGAGATACAGTAATGATAAGATATACTCTCTGTCCTCAAATTGCTTGTAATCTTAAGTGGGGAGAAATATAGGAAAATGGGTAGCTCTTGTACAGTGGATGAGTGCTGGGAGGATAGAAGTTGAAGATGTCTTGGAAGCACATGCAGTGGCTTCTAACATGGTTGGTGGAGCCAGGAAAAACTGGAGGAAATGATTCTGGGTGAGTCTAGAAGGCCAAACAGGAACCAAGCATTCAGAGTGTTGTGATGCGGGGTAGGTTAAGGGCATTCCAGGCAGAGGACTAGTCTGTGCAAAGGCTATTTGGAGGCTAAAGGGAATATGTGGCCTTTGGGAGCATGCACATGGTTCAATACGGTTAGAATTTGACTTTCTGTGCCAGATATGGCCTGAGGTGGGGAGTCAGGGCCTGGAGGGGGTCCCGCAGGTCAGTGTTTTCCAAAATTTAATGTGCTGGCAAACCATCTGGAAATTTTGGCAGAATGCAGATTGTGATTGAGTGAGTGGTGAGCTCTGAGATTTTGCATGTCTAACAAGCTTCTAAGGGCTGCTGCTGCTGAATCTCTTTGAAAAGCAAGGGGGTAAAATATTATGAAGGACTTTATTGTATTCTGCAAAAAACGAGGGGTTTGAGTTTCTCTACAGATGAATGCCTCCTCCTCCACTAAGATAAAACCTACTGTAGTTTTTATGTTTCAATGTTAAATTGGCTTATTGGAATGTTACTCAGAGGACGTTGAGGAGTGAGGGGACCTTCTGCAACAGAATCACTGCGGGATGCTGATGAAAGCTGCAGTGTCTCCTCGTTTGTGACAGATGACAAGTGCTGACAAAGTTGAAGGGATGCTGGAGACAGAACAGCAACATTTTGCAACGGTCATAGTAAAGACTGGTTTAGGTTGGACATATCAATAGATGTGAAATCTGGGGGAATTTTGATTAAGATCAGGACATTCGCTTGATCTTCTATTGTTACTACTTTTTAATAAATGGTATATTAGAAGCAAGAAAAAACTACTTTCTATACATAGTGGAGAGTGTGGACAATACCTTGACCCTGTTTATATTTAGCATCAATGAGGGGCAGACAGACCGTGCAGGCCTTAAGACGTGATACTTTGAGAAGGACACACATCATAGAGTATCACAGCTGGAAATGCATCCTCTGGATCTACTCATGAAAAACATCAGTGTATAATAAAGAATTTGACCTTGTGCCCTCAGCTTCTGGGAAGTAACCTGTGTTATATCTGTTGGAGTGTTTTTGTTCAGGATGGGAGCTGGCCACGCCTTCAGTCTTAAGGTAGGGCTGGCCATGCCAGAAAGACCAACCATGTGAATATGGTAAGGGCTTTGGGTCACATGATATTGGTAGACATAGAGACTGAGTCCAACCCTGGGGCAATTAATCAATCAATCATGTCTATGTGACGGAGGCCCTAAGCAAACTCTGAGCACTGAGGCTTGAGTGAGCTTTTTTCGCTAAGGCTTGTGTGTTGTCACACACAGATTCCTGGAGGGTAATGCATGCTAACTTCATGGAGAGGAAAACAGAAACTCCACATTTGGAACCCTCCAAGACTTTGCTCCACGCATCTCTTCCTTTGGCTTATTTTGATCTGTATTTTCCCCTGTAATAAACTGTAACCGTGGGTATAATAGCTTTAGGTGAGTTCTGTGAGTTCGTCTAGCAAATTATTGAAACTTCAAAGGGTTTGGAACTCCCTGAATTTGCAGTGGTATCAGATGTGAAGACAGACTTGGGGACTGTGGCCTCAAGCTATGGCATTTTGTTAGCTTGGCCATCAGAAAACTCTAAATGAGGAACTTTCTATTTTGAAAAGTGGATAGTATTGTTCAAAAAATGTGAATGTTGGCTAGGCACAGTGGCTCATGCCTCTAATCCCAGCACTTTGGGAGGCCAAGGCGGGTGGATTATCTGAGATCAGGAGTTTGAGACCAGCCTGGCCAACTTGATGAAACCGTGTCTCTTCTAAAAATACAAAAATTAGTTTGGCGTGATGGTGCACACCTGTAATCTCAGCTACTTGGAAGGCTGAGGCAGGAAAATTGCTTGAACCTAGGAGGCAGAGGTTGTAGTGAGCTGAGATCGCACCATGCACTCCAGCCTGGGAAACACAGCGAAACTCCATCTTAAAAACAAAAACAAAACACACAAAATCAAAAAAACAAAAAATGTGAATGTCATAAAAGATAAAGAAAGGCCAATGACCTGGTCCAGACGAAGGGAGACTAAAAGACATGACAACTCAGTGCAATACCTAAGCTTAGACTGGATTCTGTACTGGAAGAAAAAAAATCAATGCAGGATATTAACTCTATTAATAAAATTAAAAAGTGAATGGTAAATAATTATATCCATGTTAAATTGACAGAAATCAGTAACTCTGGTTTGAAGAGAGCACTCCTATTCTTTTCAGCAAATACACGCTGAAGTACTTAGAGGTAAAGGGCCATGATTTCTCAAATGGTTTAGAAAAATTATGTACAGAGAGCAAATGATATAGCAGGTAACACAAAATATCAAGATGTGAATCTGGATAAAGAATAAATGAGCGTTCTTTGTGCTGTATTGCAACTTTTCTAGGTTTGAAATTATTTTCAAGTAAGAAGTTACATAAATTACAGGCCCTGCACCTAGTACCCAGATCTTGGTATCTAAAACTATTCTCTAGTAAAATAAATCAGTGCTCCTTGGAAAAAAGAATATTTTAGGAGTGGAATAGAAACAATGTAAAATGAGCATGAGACATCTTATGGTACCTGAAGGTAAGAAAGTGCTCAAGACCAAAGAAATGAAAAACTAAATTGATTAAGGGTATGTAAAAGGGAAATGGAGCCAACCCAATGGCCAGTGTTGGAACAATTTGTGCAACAAAGTAAAGTAGTATTGGATTGGAACCTGAAGTGTAAAATGAATAGCCAATAATCTATGCTGACATGAAAATTCTCTGCCCTCTAGAAGGGAAAAGCACAACTTTCTACTTCATTCATGTGGGCTGTATGCAGTGGCTTCCTTCCAAAGAGGACAGTATGAAACTAGATGTAAAAAATGTCCTTACAGTGGAGAAAACTGACAAATACTACCTGAGTCAAGTGACTTAAAGTCACTTGGTTGCTCTGTTTCTCCCCAGCTAGACATGACTTAGTCAAGATCTCCTTGTCTCTGAGACCCTGGGGGGATTTGGAGCCTGGCCTGGGGAAGCAGTCCATGTATGCTGACTGAATAATTAATATTAAAGACCAGTTCTGCATGTGTGACAGCTCAAGTGGAGAGTGACAGTTAAAGCAGAATTTCCCTCTGTTCAATTTCAACTAATCCTCATGAGTGAGCACTTGCTACCCATCAGGAGTCAGCAGATATTTTCCTAGGATGACCCACTACAATGGTTCATGATTCATTGTTCTCATTGAGCAGTGTTTTAAAGGAAGGAGTTGCCACTGCCCAACCTTGGGGAACATGCTCTCTGGGGGATTGGGCAGGGAAACTGGGGAGGCAATGAGGCCCAGCAGTCTGCAGACATCAAAAGTGCACGCTAGGGGAGCTGCTTTCTGTGTCTCCAACTGAGCAGAGCCCGGAACTGAGCCAGACTATTGCCAGGGCCACCTGCCTGTTCATTCACAAACACTTATGGGGCACTGGCTTCCTGCTGCTTGGCTTGGCTGACTGCTTGGGCCAGAGAAGCACTGCCTTCCTAGGGAGCCCCTGCTGAAAGCTCAGGAAATGCCGGTACCGCCCCCTTGCTCTCCTGGCTGCCCCATGGTCTCCTCTTATTTTTGGTCATTTTCTTCCTAGTTGGCTGCTTTTTCCTGGATTGAACTTTGGCTCTAGCTGCAGGTCCTACTTTTTTTTTTTTTTTTTTTAAGTCTGGGGCAACATCTTTGTGATTGAAACTTTGCTAAAGACACTCTTTGGCTTTGCTCTGGGACCTCCGTCACATTCTGCCTGTGTAGGGCCCAGTCCTGGAGAGTACGTGGACTATCAAGGAAAGTTTAAGAGCAGTGTTGGGAAAGGGCTCCTAGAAGAGAACCAGGAATAGCAGTCTGCTCACTCTCTGCCAGGGCACTATGCTAGTATCACCCCAGGTACCCTTAAAAACAGCCCAACACACAAGTAGTATAAGCGTATCAATTTTCTGGAAGAAGAATTGAGGCTCAGTAAGATTCAGTCCCCTGTATGTAATGAGTGACAGAGATAGTCTTTGAATGCAGTTAGTCTCATATTATTTTATAAGCTAGGTTGGTTAACACAGACTAAGTAATGGTGACTTGAAACAGAAGGTTTATTTCTTTATTTCATAAAAGTCCAAGCTAGGATGAAGGGATGGAGAGTTGGGTTGGCGTAACAGACATGCCTGTACCCCACCTCAGTCACCCCAACACTCACCCCAACACTCACTCCAACAATCACCCTGACCTACTTCAACCTTCTAGCACCTATGCGTGCCTGAGGGCTCTCCCTGATCCCAGAGCACTCTGCCTGGTGGTGCGGCAGGCTTATGGTGCCATGAAATAAATGGCCCCTTCCACCAATATCCATCAACCAATTTCTGCAGGTGTTAGTAAATATAAGTACCCCCGCTTCCCCTTACCCCCAGGGCAGGACAGCTTAGAATCACATTCAACACACTCTTCTAGTTTTCCCATTTTGGTTGAGATCCAGCTGCTCATCGTGGTAACTGGCTTGATAATGTATCATGGGTTTTCTTCTCTTCTCTGTTTCACTTCCCCATTCCCCTCCTGCTGTTTCCTGGAATCATCACTGAAATAAATGCATTGGAATTCTTATCTCCAGAGAAGCCCAAACCAAGCAAAACAGCGTTACACTCCACAAACCCTCAGTGACCCAAGCTCCTGAATGTTGTCATCATCATCCTGGGTCAAAGCTGGCTTATTATCAACATGTGCATTTTCCCACCCCTGAGAAAGAATAGAAAGGGGAAAGCAAGCTTTCTTTTAATGAAAAAAACAAAAACAAAAACAAAAATCACAGAAATAGCACACATTACTATCCCTGCATCCCAATGGCCAGTACCAAATCACATGGTTATATCTAGCTGCAAGGGAGCCCTTGTACTCAGCTAAAACTCAAGAATTTCATTGCTAAAAGGAAGTAGTGAAGGATGGATTAGCATTAATTATAGTCACAATACTAAATTACCTTGTTAAGAAATTAGGAGCGGGGGTGGTGGTGGGTGGAATTGATGAGACTAGGGAAGTAGCCTGCGTCAGAATATGAAGGGGGCGTTTTGCAAGTTAAGGGATTCTGGCTGACACTGGGAGGTGAGAAGAAGGGGTCATCGTAACTTTTTCATCAGGCATGCAACTTGACGAAATTAATTTATTTAAACAGAACCCTCCATTGACAGTTAAGTGTTGGGCTGATGAGGCGAGACTAGAGATTGAGTCAGCAGGTGGCTGACCTTTGCAGGGATCCAGGCCTGACCTGGGGCATTGGCAGTGGAGATGGAGATAAGGTGACTAACATGTTTAATCAGCATTGAGATGGGAGTTGAGGAGAGCATTAAGAATGATGCTCTAATTTCAAGCTGGACTCCTGGGATCTATACATTTAGAGGCTGAGACGTTGTGGAACTCTTCCAGCTCTGTCTAGAGGCAGAATCTCTGTATGAGAGAAAATAGTTTTTCTATGTCAGAATTTTCACTTGCCAACAGAGTGGCCCTAGTTAAGTTACTCCAAGCCTCAGTTTCTCTGCTTGTGAAACAAATTCTTCTTATCTTTTGTGGGCATTGTTACGGTGAATAAATAGGTAAGAACCTTTGAGGGTAGATTAAATGGGAAGTTTTATAACAGGGAAAACTTAGGACAGACTTGGAAATTGAGAGGGTAGAAATCCAAAAAGTGAGCACAGCACACAGGGACATTTCAGAGGGAACTTTCAAAAAGACTTTTATTGTATTTAGCGTGTACTGGAAAAACTCAGACTTGTCTCTTTCACACTCTTAGCTGTGTGACCTCAGGCAAGTTACTCGACCTCTCTGAGCCATAAGCACCTCTTCAGTAAAGCAGAGATAAGTACCTCCTCCTTATTGGGTTGTGATCATCATGTGAGAGTTGGCAAAGTGCCTGGCACAGAGCCTGGTGCATAGTGGTGCTTAACAAATGTGAATTCTCTCTTCCCTTTGCCTTTGTTTAAGATGAATCAAAAGATCCAGTTGACCATGTTGGTTTAGTCAAGCAATGGTTAATTCAGAGAGGAAAACTCGCCCATCTGATAGTTGGAATTTGGTCAAGGCAACCTGGTTGTTTGACCCAAATCTTTTTCTACCAGTTGCGTTGGCATGGTTTTGGCACAGCCATCATGAGAGCTACTTGCTGGAACACTGAGAGAAGGTGGCTCTGTGGAAATACGAGGCAGAATGAATATAGTGCTTTTAGAAATATAAAAGTGACATGTAATCCATTAAATAACATTTTCCCCTCCCACTTCAGGGTAACGACTCCAGAATTGAGAGGAATGGCTCCAACAGAAGGAGAGGGAGCCATAGTTTGCGGTCCATATGCCCACTTCATTTTGCAGTTACTCCTGGCTGCCCATCTGTTCGTGACTGCCTAGTCTAGCCATGGGGCTTATAAAACGGTGTCCACATACACGGATGCCTTCACTAAACAGATGCGAGAATGAGGAATGTCCACGTCTCACACCAAGCACATTCAGCATCCCTTTGTGCCTCTTTCTGCTCTGTTTACTTTGCCTTTCAATTTCACTTAAATATATTTCCAAATTGTATTTACAAGAAGATGGGAAAAGGAAGGGGTTCTAAAATCTGTGGGATTCCTATGCTGTGCTAGGTACTCACTGGGAACTCTGTGTCTAATATTAACATCTCTACATCTAATATTAAAATCATTGCCACAGGGTAACCATGAGTTTCACAATTTTACTGATGAAGAAACTTAGGCTCAGAGAAATGAAGTCACTTGTCCAAATTGATACACTAGGAAATGGTGGCACTGGGATTGAACTCTAGTCTAACTGCAGGCATTTACTCTGAGACTGATGATGAATAATGATTAGAATGATTAGAATACCCCCTAGCATATACGTCATATACGTACACACACACACACACACACACACACACACACACACACACACACACACCTACCTCTCAAGAAACCAACCAGCTGACCTTTTTCCACTGTCTCCCCTGTATTTTGAGTTTGAGCTGAAATGACTTCTTCGATGCTAAAGGATGAGCTCCCTCTAGTGGCAGAGTGTGGTTTGGCGCAACTTCCGTTGCCTGGGGACACTGGTAAATACAAAATGACATTTTCTTTGATGTAGCAAAATTTTGTATAAAGATACATTATTGAGACTCTTTTAACACAATGCAAAAAATGGAATCCAAATCTAGGTTTACCTCCAGATGGAGGAATTACATTTTCACTGAGCTCTGTGATTCTCCAAGAGCTTTCACATTTCTGTCTCAAGGTCTTCACAGCATCCCTGGGAGACACTTGTCCTTTCCTTATAGTTGGAAGAGCTAGGAATCAGAGAGGTTAGGTGGATTTTCCAAGGTTGCACAGCTGGTCAGGAAAGAAGCCATAATTCTAATCTGAGGTTTCTATTTTTAGACCCTGTGCTCTTTCGACCATATCATGGAATCTTTCTCTCTTTTTTTTAGAGACAGAGTCCCACTCTGTTGCCCAGGCTGGAGTGCAGTGGCACGATCTTGGCTCATTGCAACCTCTACCTCTTGGGTTCAAGCGATTCTCCTGCCTCAACCTCCTGAGTAGCTAGAACTATAGATGTGTGCTACCATGGCAGGCTAATTTTTGTATTTTTAGTAGAGACGGGGTTTCACCATGTTGGCCTGACTGTTCTCAAACTCCTGACCTCTGCTGATCCACCTGCCTTGGCCTCCCAAAGTGCTAGGATTACAGGTGTGAACCACCACGCTCAGCCTCATGGAATCTTTCTGTTCCAGAACTGGATGCACATCACAGGGTGTTATCCATCAGGTGAAGGATGGGTAATCATGGTGAAGATGTGGGGATTAAATGAGACAGATTAAATTATGACACATAGTTATAATTTCCTGCCATTCAATCCTCTCTCCTCTGGTCCATCCTCTCACTGCCCTAGAAAGATTAAAGTAAAAAGTGCAGATTACATCAACTCCTTCCTTGAAAACCCCCGTGTCTCCCCATGACTCTCAGGATAAAATCGAAACTCTTAGTCCTGGCATACAAAAACTTTCATGGTCCAGACCCTCCTTGCCTCTCCAGACTTATGCACCTTAACCTGCTGTCACCTTAGGAGATTTAACCTTTCTCTTTTTTCCCTAAAAGTAGCAGCTCCTGTCACACCTGTGCTAACTTCTCTATCTGGAGCAATTCCACTAACCTTCCCTTTCCAGGTGAGACAGCACCTTTCTCTGAAGAATTTCGAAACCCCACAGATCATACCGTCTCCTCTTTGGTAATTCTGACACTTGATGCTCACCCCACATGGTTCTTAGTTTATGAGCTGTGATTTTACTTTAAGCATTTCTCCCCCCGCTCAATAGTCTAGTTGTTCCTGGCTTAGTTCATCTCTGGGTCTCCAAAGCCTAACACAGTTCCTGGCACACAAGGAGTTCACTTAATCTTTGCTGAATGGCTTCAGGAAAGCTACAAAAAAAAAAAAAAAACCACCTCTGGGAATTGTGGACAGATTTGAAGCCAACTTGATGTGTTAAATGGGGTTTAGGGCTACTTTATTATTTGTAAAGCAAATCCATTGTAAGCCTGTATTCAAACGCCATTGACCATGGTTTTAGAATAAATGTAAAAAAGTGTCTTAAGAAGAAAATGGTTGAAATTAAGAGCTACTTGGTTAACCTTGGAGGTTTTTTTCATGGTGCTTTCAGAAACTCCTGAGCATCAGAAGGGAAGGAAGTTTGTGGCTTCTTGAATGACTCATGCCTTAGGTCTGGGTTGTTTTGCATCCCAAATGTAGATAGCTGACTACAGCAAGAGGGTGCTGGAGGAGAGAACTCTCCATGGCCCTTCTCTGTGGATTACCCCGGACCATCTCAATTGTGCCTCTAGGAACCCACAAAGAACTGACCCAGCTGGTCCCTACTTGACCTTTCTTGAATTAAATTTTGATTTATTTTAATTATCATCTAGGAAAAGCTCCTGACTAGAGTAAAAAGCGAAGATTGCATCGCGCTTTGTCTTTTATTCCCCAAAACTCTACTACACCATCCCTAACCAATGAGCTTTTAGCACCTGCTCGAACTTCGTGGGCTCACTCCTCTGGAAATAGCCCATCCGTTGTTATGGCAAAGACTTTCCTTAAATATTGATCTAAACTTGCCCTGTTTAACATCCCACCTACTAGTTAGGTGTAGGAGGTATAAAAACTTCTTTTCTTCCCTACTAAAAATATTTTCTTCATTGCCAACTTTTGAACCCCTTTTGCTCATAGACTTAGCTAATAGCTTCCCCTGAGCAATATCGGAGCAGGCTTGGAGGTATGACTGCCTGGTGGGCAGCACGCAGCTGTCATGATAAGTGTGAAATGAGATATATTGAGCCACACATGAACATGAACGCATCCGTAGCTTTCTCTGTTGAGAGATGGCCAGGGCTGGAAAAAAGTATTTATTACAAACGATGATAACAGGAATTAAAAACCACCCGTGCTCCCTCAATCATAAAAATCAATGATTTTATCTTCTGTGTTTGCTGCCAATTGTCCGTCCATATGCAGAGCTCACATTTATAGTTACACTGACAAGCTGGGTATTTCATGTGCTTTTCTCTGCTGAATGTATCTTATGTTTCACGGCATTGAAAAGCTGCCTATATTATTTTAATGGCTATAGAACAGTTACTTGAGTGGAGACACCATGATTTACTCCACCGCTCCCTCACAGTGGACAGGTGGGTCGTTTCCAGGTTTTTGGCTACTGTGGATACAGTATGACTCAGTGTTACCCCTTCCTGTTCCGTGCATGGCCCGCAGCTTCCTGCTAGGGACCCTGGCCTGGTCCCGAGTCTGTCAAGTCTGAGGATTATAGTCTGTTGGGCTTTGATGTAATCCCATGGGTCTGAAGGAGTCCGGCTACCCTTGGCCTGTGACTTACAGAGCTTTAGGAAGCCTTGGCTCCTCCATGGCCAGACAACCCCCGCCATGTGGCTTTGCCTTATACCTAGGCTTTCTCTTTGGTTTCCAATTCCCTCCCTGGGGACCTAACCCAGTCCGCTGTGGTCAGACCACATTCTTCTGTGGTGGATGCTACCGTGGCCACCCAGAGCCCTCTTAGTAAATGAAGGACATGATTCCCCAGCTGCTGGTGGTGCTGCCTACAGATAGCTCTACAGGGATTGCCTTTGTGGAAGACCTCACCCAGGACATGTGAACTTTTCTGGGCCACCACCATGACCAATGGGAGGATATAAGGAACTGAACCTGGCTCTCCAAGCTGGGACAACTCTGAATGGCCATCATAGTTTCAGAGTCCAGTGTAAGCTTGGCTGAGGCCTCCATCAAGGCTGCAGCCCATCGTCTCCCTCTGCCCAATCCTGCTTTCTTCCTTCCCCTCTCATCCGTAGGCACTGATCCAGAGAACACACTCAAGCGAACCTCCTGCACTCTAATCACCATCTCAGAGTGCTTCCTGGGAAATCCAATCTGTGACCTCTTTTTGGTCCCTGCTCCCTGTGCTCTACTCCCCCATGGCAGCTAGCTGTCACCTAGGAGGCTCTTAGAGGTGGGATGTCCCCTTCCCTGGGCCACTGCCTGGGAGGCTGATGCAAGTGGGATGTCCCTGTTTCCTGGACCGCCACTCATGAAGCTCCCCTGAGCTGCAACATTGCACTCGGCTACAGTCAGAGCCTTACTGACCCCTGGCTAAGTCAGTTTCCAGCTCTTCCTCTGAGATTGTTTTCAATTCTTATCTCTTCCTTAAACCTCCACAATCAAAGAGTTACTGAGTTCTGGTGACTGGGTAATGAGACTATCCAGAAGAGCATATTCCTTCCTTCTCTCCCACCTATCTCTTCCTTTCCTCTCCACTATCACTACTTTGTGGCCTTCCATTGTCCGTCTCTGCTTAGACTGTGGCCACGTTCTGTGAACTGGCCTCCCGGTCTGCTCTTGTCTCTCTGCTGTCTTCCTCTACACTGCAGCCAAAGAGACCATTCCAAGGCTCACACTGACTGATGTCATTCCCTTGCTGATCACATTACAATGACTCCTTGTGATTTATAAGACAAAGCCTAGACTCAGCCGAACACGGAAGGCCCTCTATGGTCTAAGCCCAACTGCCTCTGAGTCTCCTGTAACCCTGGACTTTCCTCTGGTTTCCTGCTGAAAACTTTTGCAAGTGTCCAGGAGTTTGCTCAGGTTGTTCCCACCGCCTGGAATGCTGTTCTCAACTTTCTTCACCTGGTTAACTTGCTCACTCTTCCAGATTCAGCTCAATTATCAACCTTTCTAGGAATCTGTTTTCTAAACCTCCAAGGGAGGGCTAACGACCCCCAGTTAGATGGTCTCATGACCACCCCCGCCAGCCATGCTTACCTCGTATGGTTGTGGGTTTTTTTGTTTGTTGGTTTTTCTTTTTTTATGAAACAGGGTCTCATTCTGTTATCCAGGCTAGAGTGTGATGGTGCGTTCATAGCTCACTGCAGCCTACACCTCCCAGGCTCAAGCCATCTTCCTACCTCAGCCTGGAACTACAGATGCATGCCACCATGCCTGGCAAATTTTTAATTTTTTTGCAGAGACAGGGTATCACTATGTTGTTCAGTCTGAGGTCTCAAATTCTGGTTTCAAGTGATCCTCCCACCTTAGCCTCCCACAGTGGTGGGATTACAGTCTTAACTCACCATACCCAGCCTTACCTTTAGTACAGAAACATGCCTTCACTTCTGTCTCTGTGTACAATGAGTTTTTTGAAGACATTGAGCAAGTCTTATTCATACTTGCATTTCCAATACCTGATGTACCCGGCACTGAGGAGGTGTCTCTACAGGACCCAGCCTGAGGCTCTTAATTTTCTGTGCTGCATTGGTTTGCAAAGCATTATATCAATTTAAATTGTTACAAGCAATGTGCAAATGAACCAATTTCATTATAACCTCACCAAAGTTGTGTATTGTTAGTCTTAAATTCGATGGCTGTAAAATGCTCTCCATTGTTTTGATTGCATTTTTATAGATAACGGGATTAGACATTTTCCCATGTGACTTGCTGATTAATTGCATCTCTTCTTGTATGGATTACATATTCCTGCCCTAACCTTTGCATTGCCTCATGTCAGTTTCTTGACTTAGAAATGTCGACACTGAAGTAGGCTCATCCAGATGTGAATTGGCTTGAATATGGCTGTGTGATTTTGAAATAGTTACGTCCCTCTGTGGGCTTCAGTTTCCTTTCTTTAAAATTATAGGTTACTTTACTTAGCTCCTGGCTGGAATCACTTGGTAGCTTTCAAAAAATACGGACTCCAGGACTTAACTCTTCTGATTTGGTCTCTCTGTGGTTTTTCTAAGTCCCCTAGGTGACTCTGGTGCAGTCACTTTAGCCAGGTTTGTAGCCTGACTTTGGGAGTCATGGGCCTCCCGGCTCTGTGGTCTGTTTGGCCTGGATATGTGGGGCCTGCAGAAAAGAAGAAAGGAGGAATCTGTGGCTGTATTCTGAGACCCGAGGCCCCATGTGGAATGAAGAACACTTTTACTCAGAGGGAGGCCACTATGAAAAGGTGGCTTTTGGCTCTGCAAATTTGGAAACTCGCCAAAGACTCACATGACTCAACACAGAGGCAGGAAGCCTTGGGGGCTGTGGGAGAGTCAGTACAGTGATGCACAGAAAGGGCTTGGTTCTGGTGCTCCCACAGAACAAACCCTCTGTAAATGAACGCGGTGTTCACACGCTCAGGCCTGGCAGATGGGTGTCTTGGCCCCACTCTCTGCTGGCTGTATGACTTCAGGCAAGTCTTGGTTACTTCATCTGCAAAGTAGGGATAATAATAGTTTCTGTCTCACTGAGTTTTTTTTTTTTTTTAGTTAAAGCTGTATTTACATATTTTTAAATTTGTTTTATTTATTTTTTTGAGACAGGGTCTCACTCTGTCGCCCAGGCTGGAATGCAGTGGTACAATCACAACTCATTGTAATCTTGAACTCCTGGCCTCAAGTGGTCCTCCACCCTTGACTTCCAAAGTGTTGGGATTGCAGGGCATGAGCCATGATACCTGGTCTTAACAGATTTCCTGAGATATAATTCACATGCCATACAATTCACCCATTTAAAGTGTACAATTTAGTAGTTTTTAGTACGTTCACAGAATTGTTTCACCGCCACATTACAGATTTACTTTAAAGATAAAACGAGACTATGCAGGAGAAACATTTAGCACAGTGTCAGATGCATAGTGTGAGAAATGAATGCCAGATATCATTGTCCTTGATGGATTCCTTATCCTTGGTGAGGTTTGAGAGTTTTTGGAGTGACAATTTCATAGGGTTATTGCTGGGGACAGTTGGATATCAGGGAGGGAGGAATAGGGCCCAACTGAGCGAGGTCCCAGGTCTCTTCTACCTTGTGGAGCAGCACATCTACAATAATTATTAATGTTCATGTGTGCACGAGTCATGCAAAATTCCTTAATCCTCACATTAGCTCTGGGAGCTAAGTTTTTATCCTCATTTGTCCCCATTCCTCAAAGTTGAAAACTGAGGCTTATAGAGGCTGTGGCTTTTGCAGGATCAAAATTCCACGATTTCTTTATATAGGGCAGATAAACACGTCTATTTGCCACCTACTTTTGTTTGGTTTTGGACGTTTAAGTTGCAAGTTTTCAGAAAGGATAAGACCCGTTGGAAACATTCCAAGAAGCACAGAAATTGACTTTAAGTTTATCTGATGAACGGTAGTCAGCAGTTCCCCTCTCTCTGAACTTTCTCTTTTCTTACTTCTCCTTGGATTTTCTCTTGCATGCTACAGAAGGAGACACAGAAGACAAGGACGAAAGGCAAGGGGGGCTCTTTAATGAGGGTATGATGGGTCTGGGAAAGTCAGGAGGCAGCATTCCACACGCACTGTGTGCTTGGACCCTACAGTGTGCATTTGGTTTAAAATCCCAGTGCACATTTGGTTTAAAATCCCAGTGCAAAATTGTATGGTATGTGAATTGTATCTTGAGAGAGTCCCTGCCCACCCAGTTTTCCTCCAAGTGGGTTTGAGTCAGTCCCAGCCCATCCTGAGCTACTTTCCTCTTTCTCAACTTTCAACTGAATGTACTGATGCCACCCTACAGGGGCTTCCTTGTCCCTGTCCCATCCCCATCCCCATGGAGGCTGGGAGGTGGTGTCTGCTACAGGTACCTCTCTTCCTCCCAGGGAAGTAGACTCAGTTTCATCAGCCTCTTTGTTAGAGAAGGAAAGACAGGTGCAGCCCTGGCCGCTGGTACCTTCTACTGTGACCTGAGATGTGCCCCTACCCCATGCCTCCCCATATATTAGGACACTCTGTTTAGACAGAGGTTTTACTATTCCTGAGTCTCAATAAAACTCGATGAGTCCTAGCCCGTAAAATTGGTCTATCTCTGTCCCCTCTTCTAAGCTTCTGTTCTGGTGCTGCCTTGTTTATGAGGCTGGCTTCCCGGGCCCCAGCTCCAGTCTCTTTGGTCAGACCCCAAATGCCAACTGTTGACCCCTCTCCTGGCTGAGCACTGTCTATTTTTGTTTATGATTAAATCCCCAGGATCTAGCTTTACGCCTGGCACACAGTAGGAGCTAAATATTTATTGAACACATAAATTATACGCATTCAAGGGAAATGGGTATTGCAGGAATGGGTGGCAATCAGTTATTTGTTTTCAAGTCAGGATGATTTAAAAAGTTTTCATTGTTTATTTTCACTCAAACCTAACCTGCTAGAGAAACATATGACTGATTTTCTTAGATTTTAAAAGGTGCCAGAGGACTTAATTTCACATACTGAAACTCTTCAAATTTCTGAACGTTACCCCGGATGCTCTTGCTGTATCATCCCACATCCTGTTCGAATTTCTCCTGTTTAGATTTGATGTGTCTTCCTACCCCACGTGGGGATAAATGGCTCTTTAACAATTCTGTAATAAAATGACTTCAGCTATCTTTTCTATTTAAAACCTGTATCTATCCAGATATTTATTTATAAGCACATCCCCTTATATGATTTGAAGGGATTTAGATACTCTTTGGAGGTATTTCAAATCTAAGAGTTCACTTTTCAAAAATCAAATTTTGTGGTTGTTTCTCTGTGGGGAGACCAACCACTTTAGTGATAAAATAAAGGGAATAACAATGGCCGGGCACACTCGGAATGTGAGGTCGGCTTGAGAAGGCGCCGGGGAGTGTGGGAAGTTTTCCTCCAGGTTTCCCACGCTGCTGCTGCTGCTTGTTCTTGGCCCGTCAGGAGGAAAGCCCCGGAGGCCCCGTTCTAGGAAACTGGCTTGTTCTCCAGAGCACCTTCACTTGCCACAGTGGAGCTGCATCTGCTTGCTCTGCATTTTAACACATTCATTTCCTGGCCTCGGTTACAGATTGAACTGTTTCCTCCCCTACCAAATTCACATGTTGAAGCTCAACCTCCCAAGGTGACTATATTTGGAGATAGGGCTTTTATGGAGGTAGTTAAGGTTAAATGAGGTCATAAGACTGGGGCTCTAACCCAATAAGACTGCTGTCCTTATAAAAAGAGGAAGAGACACCAGCGCACTCTCTCCCCACACGCAGAGGAAAGGCCATACCAGGACACAGTAAGAAGGCAGCTGTCCTTCTCTTCACCAGCAAGACAGCCTTTGCTGGAAAGTGAATTTGCCAGCACCTTGATCGTGGACTTCTAGGCTCCAGGACATGAGAAAATCAGTGGCTGCTGTACAAGGCAGGCTGGTGTTCTATTATGGTAGCTCAAGTACACTAATACAGGTTCCAAATGGGTTTTCTTTTTCTATTCCTTTTTATCCCCAGGTACAGTGTATTCATTTCTTAGGGCTGCCACAAGAAATTACCATACACTTGGTGGCTGGAAACAGCAGATATTTATTCTTTCAGAGTTCCTGAGGCCAGAAACCCAAAATCAAGGTCAAAGGGGTCATACTCCCTTCAAGCCTCTAGCGAGACCACGTCCCTGCCTCTTCCCACTTCTGGAGGCTCCAGGCATTTCTAGGCTTGTGGCAGCACCACTTCAAGTTGTGCCTCTGTCATCACATGGCCTTCTCCTCTCTCTGTGTCTTTTTCTGTCACCCATAAGAACATTGGTCATTGGATTTAGGGCCCACCCAGATACTCTAGATGAGTTCATACCAATATTTTTAATTACGTCTACTGAGACCCTTTTTCCAAATAAGGTCACATTTACCCTCTAAGGTGCTTAGGATGTGAATGTATGTTTTGGGGACCCACCATTCAACACACTAGATAGGCTATTTTATGTAACACTAGTGATGACCTACATATGTATATTGTTTGATAATTGTGCCCTTTCACCAATCCGGAGCTCATATGATCTTGACAAATGCTGGGAGTGGTAGCTCTTGTTATCATCTCCATTCTAGAGGAGGAAAGGGAGTTAAGTGACTTGGTCAAGGCCACACAGTGAACAAATTATGTGGCTACATTTTAATCCAAGGTTTCCTGTCTCCAAATTCCATGTTCTTTTTACTCTTCCTAGTGGCTGTCTACACTGATGAAATGAAGATGATGGTGTTAAGAATAATAGCTATGCACCTGTATTAAATGCTTACTCTGGGCCTGGCCCTGTGCCAAGGGTTTTATTTGTGTTATTTCGCTTAATCCTCACCACAACTCTAAAAGATAGATGCTATTATAATATCCATGTTACATGTAAAGAAAGTGAGGTACAGAGAGTTGAAGTTAGTTGTCCAAGGTCCCCAGTTGACAAACAGCAGAAGTAGGATTTGAACCCACATCTTTTGTAATTCAAAGCACAAAGTCTTTTATATATATATATATAATTGCATTTTAGGTTTTGGGGTACATGTGAAGAGCATGCAAGATTGTTGCATAGGTACGCACATGGCAGTGTGGTTTGCTGCCTTCCTCCCCATCACCTATTTCTGGCATTTCTCCCCATGCTATCCCTCCCCAACTCCCCACCCCCCGCTGTCCCTCCCCTAGTTTTCCCCCACAGACCCCAGTGTGTGATGCTCCCCTCCCTCTGTCCATGTGTTCTCATTGTTCAACACCCACCTATGAGTGAGAACATGCAGTGTTCTATTTTCTGTTCTTGTGTCAGTTTGCTGAGAATGATGGTTTCCACATTCATCCATGTCCCTACAAAGGACACAAACTCATCATTTTTAATGGCTGCATAGTATTCCATGGCATATATGTGCCACATTTTCCTTGTCCAGTCTATCATCGATGGGCATTTGGGTTGGTTCCAAGTCTTTGCTATTATAAACAGTAAAGCACAAAGTCTTAATCCATGTTAGCTGCTTCCTTGAAAGAATGATGTAGTACCTTGACATTTGCAAGTACCTGTGGAATTAAAATCCAAATAGCATACACATTAATGGGCCAGGCTTTGGAGTTGAGCCTGCACTATTTTATCTGCCTTTTGAGTTCAGAGAAGGAACACAGCGGAAAGGGCATGGATTCTGGAGCCAGTCTGTCTAGGTTTGAATACTTGTTCTACCAATTCCTATCTATGTGACACTCAGTACGGCTATTTTCCTCAGTTAGCTAGGAGTGATACCCCTAGTATCTACTTCATAGGGTGGTTCTGTGGATTTAATGAGTTTATGATAGTATTTGCAAAGCTTTTAGAATAGTATCTGGCACATGGCAATGGCTATGTAAGGGTTCAATTTAAAAAACAAACCCAAAAATCTTCCTAGAGTCTCAAGATAGGGGTTAGACATACCTTAGGGAACTTCTGTGAAGGCTAAATGCAAACGTTCCCAACACAATGCCTGATTCAGTGTTGTAGATAACAATGGCTCTGGTTATTATTGTATATGGGGAGTCAAAGGTACCTTGATCTCCTTCCCTTCCCTTCTTTGGAAAGAACATTACAGCTGCAGACTCCAGGTGTGGAGGCTCTCAACTTCCCACCTGACTTGGCACAGACAGGCAGAGTTGTCTTGGGTGATTTTAAGGATAGTAATTTTGCCTCCCTTTAAATCCAGAGAGTTGCCAATTTTGCATCTATCAATATTCCTGTAAAGGAATGTAGTTTACTGTCATGAAACAACTATCTTCACTCTTAAAAATAAGGGGTGGAGTGGTTGATAGCCACAATCTTACCCCAGTCTTCCTGGAATATTAGCCTAGAAGCCTCATGACTGACTATTAGAGTTTCTGGTAGTGTAGGGAAGCAAAAGTGAAGTTTAGTGACAGGAGTCCAGGCTGCTGGGGAAGGGTCTTCAGAGACAAGTTATCTTTCAAAGACTGTATCATGTCACGAAGAAAGAAAAGTGGATGTGAGGCTGGGATGAGTGGATCTTCTATTCTACTTTTCTCTACTTTGGTTTTTTCTTCTTCACTTTCCCACGTCTTAACCTGGATCATCAACCAGCTGGTAGCAGGTCTTATGCAGATAATATGAAATGATACCATCTAAAATTTGGATAGGTCTACAGTTAGTAGATTCTTTCAACCTACCTGATTTCATTTAATCCTCATAATGACTCAACATGATCTCCAGTTTACAGATGAGAAAATTGAGAACCAGAGAAGTTAAGTCCCAGCACATATAGCTAGGAAGCTGGAGAATGAGGATCACAGCTCAGATTTCTTGAGTCCAGTTTTTGTATAGTACCTCGGCAGTGCTGGAAGGAGACGAAGCCAGGGATATCTCCTTCCCTCTTTCCTTTGGAATGTTCCTTCTCTTCCTGTTAACTCTCCCATCCTGCAGACCCAGAAGACCTGAAGGGGTGTAGCACCCCAGCTAGCTCTCTTCAGCCAGATTTTCTCTAACCCCCTCCCCGCAAATGCTAAGCAAATGTTGCACACAGGCTTCTGCAGAGGACACTGTGCCTGAGCCAGTCCCCCAGGGTATGTTGGTACCTTATGCATCCCTGAAATCCTGGATCTGGAATGGAACCCTCCTGCCTCACCTCCAGAGGAGTAAAGCTATACCCTGTTATCTTTCAGCTGTGTACCAATTGCTCTTCCCCTAAAAGGCACTGAGCTTCGTGAGGGCAAGACTGGGCACTGGTGAGGTGCTTAGTTGATGGAAGTTTCCCAAAGTTGAGTTGTACTGTGGAGTCTTTCTAGTTCTGGCCTGTTTTATTTTTCTCGAGTGAAGGAGTGGGGCTGGCTTCATGGGGATGCAACCTTTGTCATTGCACAGGGCTCTGCACTTAGAAAGTCCCTGAGCATGGCTTCATGCTCTGTTGTCACTTTCTTGACAAAGAGAAACTCTTAATAATCTTTGACTAAGGGGCCTTGCAAATCATGTAGTTGCCCCTGGGAAGGAGGCTTGTCTATCTTCAGGTTTTTCAACCAAAAGCCCCATGAGCTCCAAAGGCCTGATTTTCCTTTGGGCGGTATACATTACATTTAAACAGATGTATAAAAGTTAGCATTTTTTTAGGTCAGTCTTTTGTTTATCATTTATATCCCTGGTACTATGATTAGGAAGTTTTCTTCTGCCTCTCCAAGGTGATATATCTGCTTTTTTTTCTTTTTAAAATATTTTAAGTTCTGGAATACATGTGTAGGATGTGCAGGTGTTTGCTGCACCTATCAACCCATCACCTAGGTATTAAGCCCACTGTCCATTAGGTATTTATCCTGATGCTCTCCCCCAGCACCCCTCTGCCCTCCTGACAGGCCCCAGTGTGTGTTGTTCTCCTCCATGGGTCCATGTGTTCTCATTGTTCAGCTCACACTTATAAGTGAGAACATACTATGTTTGTTTTTCTGTTCCTGTGTTAGTTTGCTGAGGATGATGGCTTCTAGCTCCAAACATGTCCCTGTAAAGGACGTGATTTTGTTCTTTTTTATGGATGAGTAGTATTCCATGGTGTATATGTACCATATTTCCTTTATTCACTCTATCACTGATGGGCATTTGGGTTGATTCCATGTCTTTGCTATTGTGAATAGCGCTGCAATGAACATACAGGTACATGTGTCTTTATAATAGAATAATTTATATTCCTTTGGGTATATACCCAATAATGGGATTGCTGGGACAAATGGTATTTCTTGTTTTAGGTATTTGAGGAATCACCACAGTGTCTTCCACAATGGTTGAACTAATTTACATTATCACCAACAGTGTAAAAGCGTTTCTATTTCTCCACAGCCTCACCAGCATCTGTTGTTCCTTGATTTTAAATAATCACCATTCTGACTGCTGTGAGATGGTATCTCATTGTGGTTTTGATTTGCATTTCTCTAATAATCAGTGATGTTGAGCATTTTTTCATATGTTTGTTGGCCATATAAACATCTTTTGATAAATGTCTGTTCATACAATTTGATAGGGTTTTTTGTTTATTTCCTTGTAAATTTGTTTAAGTTTCTTGTAGATTCTAGATATTAGATCTTTGTCAGATGGATAGATTGCAAAAATTTTCTCCCATTCTATAGGTTTTCTGTTCACTCTGATGATAATTTACTTTGCTGTGAAGAAGCTCTTTAATTAGATCCCATTTGTCAATTTTTGCTTTTGTTGCAATTGTTTTTGATGTTTTCATCAAGAAATCTTTGCCCGTGCCTATGTCCTGAATGGTATTGTCTAAATTTTCTTCTGAGATTTTTATAGTTTTGGGTTTTACATTTAAGTCTTTAATATATCTTGAGTTAATTTTTGTATAAGGCATAAAGAAGGGTCCCAGCTTAAATTTTCTGGATATGGCCAGCCAGTTCTTTCAGCACCATTTATTAAAGAGGGAATCCTTTCCCTGTTGCTTGTTTTTGTCAGGTTTGTTGAAAATCAGATGATTGTAGATCTGTGGTCTTATTTCTGGGATCTCTATTCTGTTTCATTGGTCTATGTGTCTATTTTTGTACCAGTACCATGCTGTTTTGGTAACTGTAGCCTTGTAGCATAGTTTGACATCAGGTAGCATGATGCTCCTAGCTTTGTTCTTTTTGCTTAGAATTGTCTTAGCTATATGGGCTCTTTTTTGGTTCCATATGAATTTTAAAGTAGTTTTTCCCCTAATTCTATGAAGAATATCAATGGTGGTTTAATGGGAATAGCATTGAATCTATAAATTACTTTGTGTTTTATGGTCATTTTCACATTATTGATTCTTCCTGTTCATGAGCATGAAATGTTTTTCCAATTGTGTTCTCTCTTATTTCCTTGATCAGTGATCAATAGTTATCCTTGAAGAGGTCCTTCACTTCCCTTGTTAGCTGTATTTCTGGGCATTTTATTCTCTTTGTAGCAATTGTGAATGAGAATTCATTCATGATTTGGCTATCTGCTTATATATTATTGATGTATAGGAATGTTTGTGATTTTTGCACACTGATTTTGTATCTTGAGACTTTGCTGAAGTTGCTTATCAGCTCAAGAAGCTTTTGGGCTGAGCCAATGGGGTTTTCTAGATACAGGATCATGTCATCTGCGAACAGAGACAGTTTGACTTCCTCTCTTCCTATTTGAATACCTTCTATTTCTTTTTCTTTCCTGATTGCCCTGCCCAGAACTTCCAATACTATGTTGAATAGGAGTGGTGAGAGAGGGCAACTTTGTCTTGTGCTGGTTTTCAAGGGAAATGCTTCCAGCTTTTGCCCATTCAGTATGATGTTGGCTGTTGGCTATGGGTTTGTCATAAATGGCTCTTATTATTTTGAGGTATGTTTCATCAATATCTAGGTTATTGAGAGTTTTTAACCTGAAGGGATGTTGAATTTTATCAAAGGCATCTATAGAGAGAATTATGTGGGTTTTGTCTTTAGTTCAATTTATTTGATGAACCACTTATATTGATTTGTGTATGTTGAACCAGACTTGCATGCTGAGGATGAAGCTGACTTGATTGTGGTGGATAAGCTTTTTGATGTGCTGCTGGATTTGGTTTCCCAGTATTTCATTGAGGATTTTTATATCAATGTTGATCAGGGATATTGGCCTAAAGTTTTCTTTTTTTGTTGTATCTCTGCCAGGTTTTGGTATCAGGATTATGCTGGCCTCATAAAATGAGTTAGGAATTCTTTGGAATAGTTTTAGAAGAAATGGTACTAGCTCCTATTTGTACCTCTGGTAGAATTCAGTTGTAAATCTGTCTGGTCCTGGGCTTTTCTTGGTTGGTAGGTTATAAATTACTACCCAAAATTATAACTTGTTACTGGTCTATTCAGGTATTCAAATTCTTCATGGTTCACTCTTGGGAGGGGGTATACATCCAGGAATTTGTTCATTTCTTCTAGATTTTCTAGTTTATTTGCATAGGGGTATTTATAGTATTATCTGATTATTGTATATATTTCTGTGAGGTCAGTGGTGATATCCCTTTATCATTTTTTATTGTGTCTTTTTGATTCTTCTCTCTTTTATTAGTCTAACTTCAGTGTATTTTATTAATTTTTTCAAAAATCCAACTCCTGGATTCATTGATTTTTTTTGAAAGAGTGTGTGTGTGTGTCTGTGTCTGTCTGTCTGTCTCCTTCAGTTCTGCTCTGATCTTGGTTATTTCTTGCCTTCTGCTAGCTTTGGGGTTTGTTTGCTCTTGGTTCTCTGGTTCTTTTAGTTGAGATGTTAGGGTGCTGACTTGAGTTATTTCTAGCTTTTTCATGTGGGCATTTAGTGCTATAAATTTCTCTCTTAACACTGCCTTAGCTGCATCCCAGAGATTCTGGTACATTGTCTTTACTCTCATTGGTTTCAAGGAACTTTTTGATTTTTGCCATAACTTCATTATTTACCCAGGAGTCCTTCAGGACCAGATTGTTCAATTTCTACGTAGTTGTGCAGTTTTGAGTGAGTTTCTTAATCTTGATTTCTAATTTAATTGCACAATGGTCTGAGAGACTGTTATGATTTTAGTTGTTTTGCATTTGCTGAGTAGTGTTTTACTTCCAATTATGTGATCAATTTTAGGATATGTGTCTTGTGGAGCTGAGAAAAATGTATATTCTGTTGTTTATTGGGTGGAGAGTTCTGTGGCTATCTATCAGTTCTGCTTGATCCAGAGCTAAGTTCAAGTCCTGAATATCTTCATTAATTTTCTGTCTTGATGATCTGTCTAATACTGACAATGGATTGTTGAAGTCTCTCTAAGTCATTTTGTAGCTCTCAAAGGACTTGTTCTATGAATATGGGTGCTCCTGTATTGGGTATATATACATTTAGGGTAGTTAGCTCTTCATGTTGAATTGAACCCTTTTCCATTATAAAATATTCTTTGTCTTTTTTGATCTTTGTTAGTTTTAAAGTCTGTTTTGTCCAAAAGTAGGATTGCAACCTCTGCTGTTCTCTGCTTTCCATTTGCTTGGTAAATTTTTCTTCATTACTTTATTTTGAGCCTCTGATCTTTGCACGTGAGGTGGGTCTCTTGAATACAGCACACCAATGGGTCTTGGCTCTATCCAGCTTGCCATTCTGCACCTTTTAATTGGGGCATTTAGTTCACTTACATTTAAGATTATTATTTTTATGTGTGAATTTGATCCTGTCATCATGATGCCAGATGGTGATTTTTCAGACTTGTTGATGTAGTTGCTTCATGGTGTCATTGGTCTTTGTACTTTAGTGTGTTTTTGTAGCGTCTAGTAATGATTTTTCCTTTTCATATTTAGTTCTTCATTCAGGAGCTCTTGCAAGGCAGGCCTGGTGGTGATGAATTCCCTCAGCATTTGCTTTTCTGAAAAGGATTTTATTTCTCCTTTGCTTATGAAGCTTACTTTGGCCAGATATGAAATTCTAGATTGGAAATGCTTGTCTTTAAGAATGTTGAATATGGGCTTCCAATATCTTCTGTCTTGCAGGGTTTCTGCTAAGAGGTCTGCTGTTAGTCTGATGGGCTTCCCTTTGTAGGTGACCAGCCTTTTTCTCTGGCTGCCCTTAACATTTTTTCCTTCATTCCAAACTTTGAGAATCTAATGATTATGTGTCTTGGGGTTGATCTTTTCATGGAGTATCTTACTGGGGTTTTCTGGATTTCCTGAATTTGAATGTTGGCCTATCTTGCTAGGTTGGGGAAATTCTCCTGGATATCCTGAAGCATGTTTTCCAACTTGGTTCTGATTTCCCTCTCTCAGGTACCATAATCAGTCATAGGTTTGGTCTTTTTGCATATTCTCATAATTCTTGGGGATTTTGTTCATTTCTTTTTAGCTTTTTCTCTATTTTTATCTGCCTATCTTATTTCAGCAAGACAGTCTTCAAGCTCTGAAATTCTTTCCTCCATTTGGTTTATTCAGCTCTTGATACTTGTGGTTGCATTGTGAAGTTCCCATGTTGTGTTTTTCAGCTCCATCAGGTCATTTATGTTCTTCTCTAAATTGGCTATTCTGGTTAACAGCTCCTATAATGTTTTATGATGATTCTTAACTTCTTTGCATTGGGTTAGAACATGCTCCTTTAGCTCATCAAAATTCACTACTACTTACCTTCTGAAGCATACTTCTGTCAGTTCATCCGTCTCAGCCTCAGTCCAGTTCTGTGCAGTTGATGGAGAGGTGTTGTGATTACTTGGAGGAGAAGAGGCACTCTGGCTTTCTGAGTTTTCAGAATATATATATATTTTAATTGTACTTTAGGTTCTGGTGTACATGTGCAGATCATGCAGGATTGTTACATAGGTACTCACATGGCAATGTGGTTTGCTGCCTCCATCCCCCCATCACCTACATCTGGCATTTCTCCCCATGTTATCCCTCCCTGACCTCCCCACCCCCCATTCCCACTCTCCCTCCCTTGTCCCCCCAACAGACCCCAGTGTGTGATGCTCCCCTCCCTGTGTCCATGTGTTCTCATTGTTCAACACCTGCCTATGAGTGAGAACATGAGGTGTTTGATTTTCTGTTCTTGTGTCAGTTTGCTGAGAATGATGGTTTCCACATTCATCCATGTCCCTACAAAGGACACGAACCCATCGTTTTTTATGGCTGCATAGTATTCCATCATGTATATGTGCCACATTTTTCTTGTCCAGTCTATCGTTGATGGGCATTTGGGTTGGTTCCAGGTCTTTGCTATTGTAAACAGTGCTGCTATGAACATCCATGTGCATGTGTCCTTATAGTACAATGATTTATAATCCTTTCGGTATGTACCCAGTAATGGGATTGCTGTTTCTAATGGAATTTCTATTTCTAGGTCCTTGAGGAAGTGCCACACTGTCTTCCACAATGGTTGAACTAGTTTACACTCCCACTAACAGTGTAAAAGTGTTCCTATTTTTCCACATGCTCTCCAGCATCTGTTGTCTCCAGAGTTTTTAGTGATTGCCATTCTAACTGGCATGAGGTGGTATCTCAATGTAGTTTTGATTTGCATTTCTCTAATAAGCAGTGATGATGAGCATTTTTTCATATGTTTGTTGGCCTCATATATGTCTTCTTTTGAATAGTGTCTGTTCATATCCTTCTCCCACTTTTGGATGGGTTTGTTTGTTTTTTTCTTGTAAATCTGTTTTAGTTCTTTGTAGACTCTGGATATTAGCCCTTTGTCAGATGGGTAGATTGCAAAAATTTTTTCCCATTCTGTTTGTTGCCAGTTCATTCTAATGATGGTTTCTTTTGCTGTATGGAAGCTCTGAAGTTTAATTAGGTCCTGTTTGTCTATTTTGGCTTTTGTTGCCAGTGCTTTTGGTGTTTTAGTCATGAAGTCCTTGCCTATGCCTGTGTCCTGAATGGTTTTGCCTAGGTTTTCTTCTAGGGTTTTTATGGTGTTAGATCTTATGTTTAAGTCTTTAATCCATCTTGAGTTAATTTTAGTGTAAGGTGTCAGGAAGGGGTCCAGTTTTTGCTTTCTGCACATGGCTAGCCAGTTTTCCCAACATCATTTATTAAACAGGGAATCGTTTCCCCATTACTTGTTTTTGTCAGGTTTGTCAAAGATCAGATGATTGTAGATGATGTGTGACATTGCCTCTGAGGCCTCTGTTCTGTTCCACTGGTCTATATCTCTGTTTTGGTACCAGTACCATGCTGTTTTGATTACTGTAGCTTTGTAGTATAGTTTGAAATCAGGTCGTGTGATGCCTCCGGCTTTGTTCTTTTTGCTTAGGATTGTCTTGGCTATGTTGGCTCTCTTTTGGTTCCATATGAAGTTTAAGGTGGCTAAAAATATGGAATGCTTCACGAATGTTATCCTTGCGCAGGGGCCATGTTAATCTTCTCTGTATCGTTCCAGTTTTAGAATATGTGCTGCCGGAGCTAGCACTCAGAATGTTTTTTGTTGATTCTTTCCCATCTTCATGAGTTTATCTACCTTCAATCTTTGAGGCTGCTGACCTTTGAATGGAGTTTTTGTGGGGACTTTTTTGTTTATGTTGTTGCTGTTGCTTTCCATTTGTTTTTCTTTTAACAGTAAGGCCCCCTTCTGTAGGGCTGCTGTGGTTTGCTGGGGGTCTACTCTAGACCCTATTCACTTAAGTCTCTCCTGCCCCTAGAAGTGTGACCAGTGGAGGCTACAGAACAGCAAAGATGGCTGCCTCTTCTTTCCTCTGGGAGCTCTGTCCCAGAGGAGCACTGACCGGATGTCAGCAGGAATGCTCCTGTATAAGGTATTTGGTGACCTCCGTTGTGGGGTCTCACTCAGTCAGAAGGAACAGGATTAGAGTCTTACTTAACGAGCCACTCTGGCTGCCCCTTGGTGGAGGTGGTATGCTGCTCTGGGGGAATCCCACTTGTCCAGACTGCCGAATTCCTCAGAGCCAGTAGGGGGAAAGACTAAGTCTGCTGACCCAGGAGACCACACTCTTCCCTCCAGGGGCTCCATTCCAGGGAATTAGAGTTCTGTCCATAAACCCTCAGCTGGAGTTGCTGAAATTCCCGCAGGGAGGCCTCAGCTGGTAAGGAGGAATGGGTCCCCGTCTGGCCTAAAGAGGCAGTCTGGCTACAATCTGCCACAGCCTGTGCCGCACTGTCGGGAATTCCTTCTGGGTCCAGGCTGCCCAGTTTCCTTGGCACCAGCAGGGAAAAACGGCAGACTGGAGCTGCACTGATGGCTGCCACTCCTCTACTGGGGAGCTGTCATCTCAGGCAGCCACAATGATGGTGGCTGCCCCTCCCCGTGGGAACTCCATAGTTTTAGGTAGTCTCCAGTGGGGCGGCCATGGAGAATCTGCACAGCTCTGTGCTTGGGACCGAGGGCCCTGGTGGGGTGGGTTCATGAGGAGATCTCCTGATCTATGAGTTGCACAGATCTGTGGAAAAAGCATGGTTTCTAGGGCAGCTTAGCACAATCACTCACTGCCTCCCTTGGCTGGGGTGGGAGTTCCCTTGGCCCCTGCAGCTCCCCAGTGGACATTGCTCCACTCTGCTTTTCCTCACTCTCTGTGGATCTCACCAACTGCCTGGTCAGTCTCAGTGAGAGAGCCTGGATACCTCAGTTGCCGTGCTGGATTCACTCACTATTTTCAATCTTCTCAGTGGGAGCCCCCAACTGTAGCTGTTTCTAGTTGACCATCTTGCAATTTTTTCTACTGTTTTTTTCCTTTAGTTTTTGGGTTTATTTTCATTTATCAACCAACTAAACAGGGACTGTAGTTAAGCAATGCCTTTTGCTAATGGAACAGTCATAAGTTTGCTCCAGAAAGATAATAGTAAAAATCTGCCAAGGTACGAACAAATGCACGGTCTGGCTTGCTAAATGTTGGAGCTGATTGAAGATGGAACCATCCTTCTATCCGGGACTGAATTCAAGCCAGGGACTTACCTGGAAGGTCAAGGGTCCCGGGCTCCAGAAAAGGTCAACCTTTATTCCTGGAATCGTTTTGCCATCTCTGTTCCCTTTGGAACACAGAGAGATTTATTGAATTAGGGAGTGCTGTTGGGAGTCAAGAGGGTCCTGGTTTGACTATCATCTTTTCTTGCATGTACAATTTGTGGGAACTTGGCATAAAAACAGCAAGCAAGAGACAACGCTCTGCCCTTGTGGAGTTTAGAGCCTAGGGGAAAGAGCAAACAGAGGTAAAGCACATAATAGCAGCAATAGATAATACCAGCACCACTGTGTATTAGAATAGAAGACCACAGGGAGAGAGGATGGAGGGTAAGGAAGGTATCCAGGAGGAAGTGACGTTTGAGGAGAGAGGGGAAGGATGAGTTTATTAGGCAAGGGGATAGGAATAGGGGGATGGAAGGAACAGTGTGTGCAAAGCTTCTGAGATGGGAGAAGGCATTTGAGAAATTAAAAACAGCCAGTGTGGAGTGGAGAATATGAGAGGCGGGTGGTGCCAATAAGTCTGGAGAGGTAGGTGAGGATGTGCAAAACAGAGATTACGATTTTGATCTTGGTCCTTAGCATGAGAAGTCATTGATGCCATTAAAGGACTCTTAGTCCCAAGTTGTTAAAACCAGTCTGTTTGAATTTTGAAGAGAAGACTGGATGGGACAAGAAGTGGGTCCAGGTCGGAGGCCGTGCCAGTGCCCAGGCAAGAGCTAATGGAGGTTCAGACTTGGTAGTACACCAGTGGAAGAGTCTGAGGGTTATTAAGAAAGAAAAGAATGAGACTTGGTGATAGATTGTTATGGGGGTTTATAAAGACTAATAATACTCCTTACCTTTTAGGGAAGTAAGGTTGGAATGAGAAAACACAGGAACAAGGCCTGCACAGAGCAGGCGCTCAGTAAATATGTTTCCTTCCTCATCTTTGAACCTGGGTTTCTGAGGCTCTATCAGGTCTTGAATACCCTCTTGGAGATGTCAACCTATAGCTTCAGCTTCTCAGAGGGTTCAAGGGAATCACCTCTCACCTTTCTAGATTTCATACCTTTGCACTATTGCCTATCTTGTGGCACTTGGTGGGCAGCCGTTCCTTACATAGAAATTACTGTCAACAAAGGTCATCAGGTCTGTGTCTTCATGCTGCCAAACCCACCTCTGCCACCATGCACTTTTCCAAACCACAGGCCGCAGATGAGGAGAAACTGTGCAGGCAGGTTAGTCCTCAGCTTAGGTGGAGCTGAGATCACATGACGGGGGCGTCTTGGTAGCTGAGCCATGGATCGAGCAATACCCTTGTCCTCAGAAGAGGAGAGTAGGGAGCAGAGGCCATGTGGCTTCTGTCTTTCCCTAGGTGAAATCTAGGAGGAAGGGATTTATAAAGGGATCATAGGGGAGAAGGTCTCAGCCAGGGGTCAGGCTCACATATATAGGCACTTGCGTGCATGTATCTGTGTACCCAGGGCTGTCTGCAAGTGCATGCTGATCAGTGCACACGTAATGATGTTATGTCCATGTGCTTGCAAGCTTAGGCTCAGGTCTGCATGTGCGTGTATGTGCATGCCTTTTTCCATGTGTGTACATACATGCTTGGATGTGTGGAAAGTGGGTATGTGTGCATGTGAGCACATCATGTATCCATGTGCCTCTGTGTGTATCCCTGCAGAAGCCTTGGGCCTAAGCAGCCCCACCCCTAGAGTCACACATGCCCCTGACTGCCAGCAGGTGGCCCCTGAGCACTGTGTGCTGGGCTCTGGGGAAGGGGTCAGTGTATTCCAGTTGCCCTCTCCTTCCTGAGAATCCCTGTGGTTAGGAAGGCCAGAGCCTTCTGCATTGCTCTGACCTCTTAGGACTTTACCTCTGAGGCTCTGTCTACCTGGGGTTCCACCCTCATGCCACACAGCAGAGAGGCAAATCCAGTAGCCAGGGGCAATCCTGGGCCTAAGGAAGGCAATTCTGACCTACATAAGGTCCTGAAAGTGGCAGGGCTTACCTTTACGTAGGGCTGCTGAACACCTGTGGTGTTCCTGGCTCTGTGCAAGGCTCCTGCAGGGAGATGCTGGGCCGGACCAAGGCAGGCAGCAGGCACATAGGCAAGCCCTACGCCTGAACTGAGGCTGAGGAGGAGTGTGGTCTGAGGATGAGGACTGTTCCATCTGGGCCACAGAATGGGCAGAAGACAGTGCCCAGGGATATTTGCTGACCCCTGCTTGAAGTGGCACTGAGGCCAAGCAAGAGAGACAGATGGCATTTCCCTTTCTTGGAAGGGGGGCAATGCCATCATCCATATCTCATAAAGACAGCAACCAAGTGCACAGAGACAGGCAATCTTTATTAATTGTGACTATGTGGCCTCAGGACAGTCAGGAAGGCTTGAAAAGGAAACCAAGGACTCAGTTGGATTTGACCACATGCCCCTGAGAGCCACCAGAATGCCAGAGAGCTCCCTTAGTCCACTCTGTCTGGCTTAGCCCCCATGAATGGCTGTGAGCAGATAGGTCCCTGGACAGCTGGTCTCTGGATCTTTGGTGCCTTGCACAAGGCTGAGCCAGTGTGGATACTCGTTGGTGACTCCGTGGTTCGGAGTCTTGAAGGGGTGTCGGGCAGTGCCTTGAGCATCTGGGAGGTGGGGTGCCTAGGTAAGGGCAGTTGAGAGGGTAGAGGGCAACTGGAAAGATATGGTGGTACTTGAAGCTGAGTCTGGACCAGAGCTGCTCTGGTTGGGTTAGAGGAAGTCTGAGAGATATGAGGCTCCAAAGAAGGGGCTCAGATTAAACCCTTGTAGAGCTGAAAAAGACCCAAGCCATCAAGCAATTCCATGGTTTTTTTTTTTTTTTTTTTTTTTCTTTTCTTTTTTTAATTTTTTATTTATTTATGTATTTTAATTTATTATACTTTAAGTTCTGGAGTACAGGTGCAGAACGTGCAGATTTGTTACATAGGTATACACACGCCATGGTGGTTTGCTGCATCCATCACCCCGTCATGTACAGTAGGTATTTCTCCTAATGCTATCCCTCCCCTATCCCTCTACCCCCTGCTATCCCTCCCCAGCCCCCCACCTGCTGACAGGCCCCGGTGTATGATGTTCCCCTCCCTGTCCATGCGTGTTCTTATTGTTCAACACCCACTTACGAGTGAAAATATGCAGTGTTTGCTTTTCTGTTCTTGTGTCGGTTTGCTGAGAATGATGGTTTGCAGATTCATCCTTGTCCCTGCAAAGGACATAAACTCATCCTTTTTTATGGCTGCGTAGTATTCCATAATGTGTATGTGCCACATTTTCTTTTCTTTTTTTTTTTTTTATTGCATTTTAGGTTTTGGGGTACATGTGAAAAACATGCAAGGTTGTTGCTTAGGTGCATACGTGGCAGTGTGATTTGCTGCCTTCCTCCCCTTCACCCATATCTGGCATTTCTCCCCATGCTATCCCTCCCCAATTCCCCAATTCCATGGTTTTTATACAGCTTCCTGCAGGACACTAGAGGACCCCCGAGGTGCCTGAGAGCAGGCAGTGGTGGTGAGAAGGAAGTGGAGAGAGAGGCAATAGGCAAGACTCTAGACTCCTGCCTCAATTCAACTGAAGCCACTCAGCTTGTTATCTTGAGGATAAATTGGGGTTTATTTTAAATCAAAAGCCTATTTATTGAGTGCCTACTGTTTGTAATCCGTGGTTCTAGATTCTAGTACTAATTGAGGAACATGGTATATAAGGTCCCTGCTTTCTTGGTAATTTTACTCTAATAGGAGAGACAAGTAAACAAATAGATTTTATTTTGGGTGGTAAGTGGTAGAAACATAATAAAACAGGGTATGCAAGAAAGTTATGTCTGGGGAGGAAGAGCTGGAGTTCCTTTAGCCTGGGAAGTTAAAGATGGGACCTCTGAGGTCATAGTTGAGCTGAGGCCTGAATGATAACAGTGGGAAGAGCGTTCTGGATAAGACTCTGATTGAAGAAAAAGCTTTGTGGGAAAATTTGAAAATCACCTAGTCTTCTTTATATATATTCATTTATTTAAATTTCAAAAGTAATGTGTATTCATTGTAAAACATTTTCAAACTTGATTATTGTATTTAAGGTACGATGTAGAAGCAACTCCTTCTCCGTGTCCCCTCCCTTTACTCGCATTTCCACTTCCTGGAGAAAATCCCTTTATAGGATAGGAAGGTAACCTCTCAAATTTCTCTCCATGCATTTGTAAAAAAATAATATATATATATATATGCATATGTGTGTGTGTGTATTTTGTTTTAAAATTTTTATTTGTTAAGAGACGAGTCTCACTCTGTCACCCAGCTGGAGTGTAGTGTTGCAATCATAGCTCACTGCAGCCTTGAATTCCTGGCTTCAAGCAATCCTTCTGCCTCAGTCTCCCAAGCAGCTGGGACTACAGGCATGTGCCACCATGCCCACCTAATGAAATCTATAAATTAATTAATTTATTTTCAGTTGATTGTCTCCTGAAACACTGAAGCTTAACAAGTCCAGAATGGTGCTTTGGATTCTCTTTACTAAACCTCTTCCTCCTCTGGGCTTTCTCATCTTAGTCATGGCACCACCGTCTAACATAGGTTCAGTCCTAAGGCTTGGAGACATCCTTAAATCATTCTTTGCCATCTGACCACATGTCCAATCCTCTAGCACATCCTGTAGGCTCTACCTCCAAAGTCTGCCCAATAGCTGGATACTGCTTACACTCCCCACTGTGTCCAGCCTGATCTAAGCCATCAGCACACCTTGCCGGGACCTCCTGACTGCACTTCATTCTCCCATTGTTATCTTTTACAATCATTCTCCATCCAGCAGCCAGCATGATCTTTTAAACATCGTGAACCCAGTCACATCCCTCCTTGCTTAATACCCCAGTGGCCTCCCGTCACCCTTAGGAATAAAACCCAATCCCTTCATGTGAATTCTAAATGATTGGGCCACTGTCTTCCTCTCCAATCTCATCTTGTTCTTTGTTCTCTTATTCATTATCCTCATCTACAATGGACATTCTTTCCTTTTCTCCTTCCTGTTGTATCCGGAGGCCTTGAATTTGCTGGCCTGATTCTTTCTCTTTTCTTTTCATTTTTATTTACTTTTAAATTTTACTTCAACAGTTTTGGGGAGCAGGTGGTATTTGGTTACATGAATAATTTCTTTGGTGGAGATTTCTGAGGTTTTGGTGCACCCATCACCTGAGCAGTGTACACTACACCCAGTGTGTAGGCTGTTATCCCTCACTCCCCTCCCACCGTCTCCAGAGAGTCCCCAAGTCCCATTCTGACCTTAGCTCAATGTCACCCTCCAGGGAGGCCTCCTCATGGCTCCATGTAAAATCGTCTCCCTTTCGCCCTCCTCTCTCTCCTCCCCCTGCCACCTTCTTTTATTTCCAGTTTATTATTTCCTTTATAGCATTTACATTTTCAGAAGTTAACTTATTTCTTTGTTTCCTGTCTGTCTCTTCTACCTGCTTGGAACACAGGCTCCCTGGGGTAGAAAGTTTGACTTTCATCCTTGTTTCTGGACCTAGTGAGGGATAAATAAAACTGTTTCCAGATTGTTGCTAATGATCAAGGCTCTGGTGAACATTTTTGTACATATACCTTTGGGTAATTGTGTAAAAGTTTCTGTGGGACAGTTTCCTAGAAGTAGAATTTTTGGGTCTAAGATGATATATTTTTATTTTTTATTTTTAAAAGCCTACAGCACCTGGTATTCCCAGGCGGTCTCCCATCCAAGTACTAACCAGGCCCAACCCTGCTTAGCTTCCACAATCAGATGAGATCAGAGCATTCGGATTACAGGCACGCACCACCATGCCCAGCTAATTTTTTGTATTTTTAGTAGAGACGGAGTTTCACCATGTTGACCAGGATGGTCTCGATCTCTTGACCTCGTGATCCACCCGCCTCGGCCTCCCAAAGTGCTGGGATTACAGGCGTGAGCCACCGTGCCCGGCCCTAAGATAGTATATTTTAAGGTTTGATATTGTCAAATTACTGAGCAAATTATGATATTAACTTGTACTCCCGTTGACTTTGATCTGTGGCTTTCTCCATATCTTTGTCAACACTGGATCATAGAAATCTTTTCCCTCTTTTTGGCTTATATTATGAGCAAAAATAAAGTATTTTACTTTGTTTTAATTTGTATTTCCTTTATTATGTTAAGTCAAATATTCTTTCATATGCTTTTTAGTCATTTGTACTTTTTATTTGAATGACAAACACATTGCTAGCCCCATCCCCAAACATGGTTCTGTTTGTAAGAAATCATAGACAACTGGTAGATGATTATCAGTATTTGCCACATGTCACATGGTTATATATATTTTTCTGGCTGTTTATCTTATTGATTGGTAAGAACTCTTTATGTTTTCTGGAGTTAACTTTGCGGTATATGTCACAAATATTCTCTGTTTTTCCTTTGTCTTCCAATGTTGCTTAAGATATTAACAGTTTTTTAAAACATGGAGATGGATTCTTAACTTTTCCATTTGTTATTGTGAAAATAGCATGTGCACCTGTAATATGTTTTAAAATCTGTAAAAAGGTATTCAGTGAAAAGTGGTTCTCTCTCCCATGACACTAAGATAAGCTTGCTGTGTTAGGCCATTCTTCCATTGCTAGAGAGAAATACTCGAGACTGGATAATTTAAAAAGAAGAGAGATTTAATTGGTTCATCATTCTGCAGGCTTTACAGCAAGGATGGTGCTGGCATCTGCTTGGATTTTGGGGAGACCTCAGGAAGCTTGCAATTATGGCAGAAGGCAAAGGGGGAGCAGGCATGTCACGTGGCCAGAGCAGAAGCCAGTGAGAAAGAGTGGAGGAAGGATGCTGCCCACTTTTAGGTGACTAGATCTTATGTGAACTCAGAGTGAGAACTCACTTGTCACCAAGGGGAAGGCCCAAGTCATTCATGAAGAATCCACTCCCATGAGCCAGACACCCTCCCGCCAGGCCCCACCTCCAACACTAATTCATCATGAGATTTGGTGGGGACTTACATTCAAACTATATCACTTGCATATCCTTTCAAAATGCTTTTGTATATTTACATGCACATTCATTCATCATTCATTTTTCCAGCAAATATTTACAAGTCATTTATACTTTTAATAGATACTGGCTATCTACTATATTCCTGACATTGTACTAGGTATATAAAAAAAGATTATGTATAAGATACATGTATATATATATGTATGTAGTCTTCCTTTGGTTTTAGAGGGGAAGATGTACTGTGTTTGTTTATTTTTATTTTTTTACATTTGAGAGGCTTCTATACTAGCATAAACATATCTACCTCATTGTTTTTAATGTTTGACTATTCTATTTTATGTATATACCAGAATATATTTAATCTGGTCCTTCTTGATGGACATTTACATTGTTTCCTGTGTTTGCAATTACAAACAATGTTGTAGTGAATATCCCTGTAGCTATATCTCTGCAGCCATGTACAAATATATCTGTAGCACAGACTCCTAAAATGGAATTGCATTTTAAATTTGATAGACATTGCCAAATTGTCCTCCAAAGCTGTGTTCCAATTCACACTCCCGTCAAATGTGTGAGAGCGCCCATTTCTTTACTTTATTTGCAGCCCCGGATATTATCAGTCTTAATTTTTGCAAGCATAATGGGCAAAGAATGACATTTCATTGTTTTATTTCGCATTTGCCTCATTAGGAGTGAAGCTGAGACTCTTTTCATATGTCTATTGGTCATTTGTACTACTTCTGTGCTGTCTATACCCTTTCTTTATGTTTTTATATTGAGTTGCCTTTAAAAAAATTTAAATTGATCTGTAAATTCCATATAGTATGGATATTCATGCTTTGTTATGTGTTGCAAATAATTTTTGCTAAGCTGCCCTTAGTCTTTTAAGGTTGTTTATGGTAGAACCCCACTTTTTTGATGGAGAACACAGAGTGCTCCTGTTAAACCACATTTCTCTAATGTCTTCCTGCAGATGTCTGAACTTATGTTTAGGGTAGTTTTCTTTCTTTCTTTTTTTTTAAATCCAAAATTCTTAGGTAACTACAGTAGAATCCTGATGTAAAGGCAAGGAAGAATCTTTCACTGACTTTGTGGTTGTCATTTTCCTTGTGTTGATAGGGTACTTCACCATTTATTTGCACATTTTCCTACAAATGAAAGCTTTTTGTTTGTTTGTCTGTCTAAAATGTTAGGACTGCATGTCTTTTTTCTAACTGAAAATGTTGTATTACACATAACACTGGATGGCCCCTCATCCTTGGTTTAGATCATCACCTTAACAACTACTCCAGGGAGTCCTAGTGATTCAGTGGAAATGACTCAGGGGCCATCAGTGGGTGTTGTCTAAAGAGGATGGGTAGAGGTTCTCACCCCTCCTCCATCTGAAGAGCTGCAAGTAGGCTTCTGTATTATTCCTTCTGGAGAAAGCAAGGGTTTTTGTCTTAGCAATCATGGAAACCGCTACTCTAGAGTGAGGTCTTTATTTTCCAAAGCTGTGAAGCTCCGGGGACTTCAAAGAGTATCCTTCTTTTATATTATAATCTCTGCCTCCCTCCTAATGTGAGACCTGTCTTTAAGCTTCATAGGTGTTCATAGAACAGATTTTGGTTAAAAGACCATCATGAAATCATTCTTTTTTTGGTGAAAGTACTCAGATTTATCAGTCTCTTATCTTTAGAGCAGCAGTAACTCATGTCTGCTCAAATATATGAATGTTCCTATTTCGACCAAAAAGTTCATCTGGGGCAAAGGTACAGCAAGAAAGGAAGTAAGTGGAGGGTCATTTCTGAACATAATCACCAATAATTCCCTATAGCAGTCATGCTGCTTTTGACTGCAATACTGGGAACTCCAACCATGAAGATAATAATGACTTTTTTTTTTTTTTGAACAAGAAGCCCACAGTGCTGGTTAATTCAACAACTCAACAAGGACCAAGGTTTTTTTTTTTTTTTTTTTATCTTGCACAACATATTGGTTGTGGTTTGGGGGCATGTGCTCATACAACACTGTATGGTGTTTTTACTGCTGATAAACTCTCCACCGAATATCTTTTCAAGAGTGAAGAACCTCCTGTCCCCAACCCAGAAATTGATTTCCTCATGTCTCATTTGTTGGAACTGAAACACATCTTCACACCTAAACCAGGCACTCCCAAATAAATGAGCTTAGTTCAATCAATTTACTATCTGCTCAAGATTTTACACTGAGCTGAGGAGAGAGTCATCCTTCCTGGAGTGTTGGTTACCTGGTCAAAATCAGACAGCAAGGAAGGGGGAAAGCATAGGCAATCAAGAGCAGTTGCTAGGATACCGCTTTTATTTTAGTTAATTAATTATATATTTTCCAAAACATTAATGCAATTATTGTTGAAGCCATCTGATTTAGTCTTGAACCATAAAATTTAAGAAATTTTATGGTTTACTTCAAGTGACTGTAAATAAGAAAGAGTGTGCATGTGCTTATCTTAAATCTTGTTCCACTTCTGGAAGGAACACTGAGTAGGGAGGGGAATAGAACTTTGTTGCTGTGAACACGATTACGGAATAGTTGGTGTTAAGAAAAGAAAATCAGAGATTTATTAGAGGCAGAACTAGACGTACAGTTCCTTTATAAACTCCTCACTCTTCTCTGAATGTTTAATACACACTATGCAATTTTAGAATGTCATCTGTTGGGATTTGCATCCATCTAGTTTTGCAACAATGGATGGCAACCATCTACTAACAAGTTTTAATTAATTAGTTATTATGGTATTGTTTTAGATTGGTTGAAAGGAGTTTGGACATGAGGGTGGCTAACCAGGGCTCAACTGGTTCTAGATATTTTCTCTCCGTTAAACAAAGCCACAGGTATTTTTTTTTTCAGATAAAAATTTGCAGCTTCCACATGCTGTCTAAAGAAAACAGTGGTGGAGAACAACTTGGATGGTGCTAGTGGGCTGTGACATACCTCCATGAAAGTTGGCTCTGCAGTAGGTGAAGGTTGCAAGGTACAGATTTCCATGGACAGAGATAAAACTGTGTGTGTTCTGACTAAATCTGCTGCTGGGATCTGAAGACATTGGAAATCCAGTTAAGTTACATGCAGTGCATACTGTTCAGAGTATGGCAAGAGTAACAAGAAGACTATGTAATGGGTCAGGATGCATGTGGTGCCCAGAGAACGCCATCAACACCAGAAGACATGAATTATATGATACGTAGCTCCAAGCTATTTGAGCTAAAATTGCCCCTCCGGGGTCTGGAACCGAGTTCAAATTCCTCATGCTGTTATGCCATGGAATGTAGAAAGGGGAAGAGAAGAGAAGGCTCACCTCTTACTAAGCTTTTCTATGCTTGCAAACAGCAGAACTTATTCTCCAAAGTAATTTTTCTTCATGCATCCAGACATTTGAACAATGCAGTGCAGAGTCAAGCCTTGAGCTTCTATGGCAATTCATCCTGAAATTAAATGCCATTCTCGGCCTTGGCCAATATTTTTTTCCACTGTCTCAGAGCTCCGGAGACCTGGTGGTCTTGTTCGACTGAGGGTTGAGACTAGAGAGACATACTGATGATGGTGGTCTCAGCATGGGGATGAGTAGCAAACAAAGGATGGTGTGTGTGTGTGTGTGTGTGTGTGTGTGTGTGTGTGTTTGAAAGAGAGAGAGAGAGACTGAGAGATACTGATAGAGATTGACAGAGAATGTATCTGTTTCTAAGAGAAGCCCTGGTAACAGGTTTCTGGGTAAATGAAAGTTGGATTGTCTTCCATCAGAGATGACTTGAAAATAAAGTGCTTTAATGCTAATACTGCAGATGTCTGCAGGAAACTCAGCACCACACTGAACACTGTAGTTAGATAGCTGTGCAAAAAAGTACATGAAGGAAAGGTCTAATGTGCAATACTTCTATTTAAGATAGAAGGAGGAAATAGAAATTGTGATAGCATGCTATTTCAAGTAATAATAGAAAGTACTTGATGTTTACATGGTGAATGGATCAATACTAATTGTGTAGTCAGCGCACATACAGTAGTTTGGATTATACAAGTGATAGATGCACTCAGTATAGCTGAAATTTCCACCCTGCAACATTTATTTCTTGCTGCGTGTTAGATGGAATTTTCCACCCAACTATCTGGAAGGATTTGCATAAGAATGGTGATAGAGCAGTATTCTTTAATGATGTGCTTTTCTTTGTTAAACTTCAAAAATGTCTATGGTACATGATGAGGTTTGGGTGAATTGCCAAGCTAATGCTTTTATATTTTCTTTAAAGAGCTTATCTTCACTGTGTTGTGGGAGTTACTTTATATTGTGGTTATAAAGGCAGTGGCAGTAAAGCTGAATTTGTAGCAACCCCCAATAAGTGCCTCCCCCTCCTCAAGAGCTTGGTCCTGTAAAGAGGGGAATTTGGGAAGTCACTTGGCTGCTGCTGGTTCAACTGCAAGGAGTCCGTTGAACTCATTTGATGTTCTGTACCTGGTTCTGCTCACCAAGAGTGAGAAGGCCATTCTCCAGCTCAAACAATGACCTCTTGTTAGTCTAAATCAGCACCGTTCCTGTCAAACAGGCTTGAGATCAGCCCAAAGCCTAGTGCTTTCACCTAGGTTGAGTTGAATTATTCAGATGAAAGTCTGGGAGCAAATGCTGTTTGGAAATGACCTTTTTGTCCTCCCCCGCAAGAACCTAATGTTTACAATGTGAGGAGGAAAAGGGACTGGAATCTTGGGAATTCCAGGAATGCAGCCACCAAGCAAAAGAAGACTCAACTCTCCAGATTTTGCTCCTCAGCAAGGATTTGCAAGTACAAAAGTGGAAAAACAAAACCCCAAAGCTGAAGCCCAGAAGGGTAGTCCAAGAGAGGACTTCACAGTAACCACAGTTTCAATGAAACAAAGAATTTTGAAACCCAAGTGTGGAAGGAAGCTTAGAGGTCACTTAATCTGACCTTTTGCCTAATGCATAAATCTTTTGTCCAACACAGCTTTGCAGCTCATTGATCATAAATTGTTGCTTGAATACAGCCAAGGACAAAGAACTCAGTTTCTCCCGACAGCAAGGATAACAGATGACATTATATGGAGGACTTGCTATGCACCAGGCAAAGTGGCAAGCCCTTGAGATTCATTCTTATTTAATGTGCACAGCAGCCTTATGAGGTAGGTGGTTATTGTCATTCCCATTTTACAGATGGGGAAATAGAAGTTTTCTGTGTTGTAGGAAAAGGATTTAAGCCTGTGGAGCTCCAGTCCTATGTCCTTAACCCTCAGACTCCTCTGCCCAGCCTGTTTCATCATTGGTAGTGCTGATCATTACTCTTCTGTCCTTTGGAGACACTTGGAACACACCTTGTCCTTTTTTTCCATGATAGCTCTTAAAATATTTGAGGCAGCTTTCCTGTCCCTCTTCTGGTTTCTCAGTTCTTTTTCTTTCTAATTCCAAGCGAAACATTCTCCTTTGGCTCAGTTTGATGAATTCCTTTAGAAACATTTCTGTTTACCAATGCTCTTCTCAAAACATGTATTTATCGAACGTTTTACAGAGACTTTTTGCTTTCTTTTATTAGGAGACAGTGGGCTTTGTTGGTGACATCTAACCATGAAGGTATCTATTTTGGGTGCCCAGGGAGGCTTTCCAAAGAGCACATGATGAACTTTTTCCACAGTCCCTTTACAGGGAGAAGGCATTTGAAAAACCCAGAGCATTAAAATGAGCCAGGATTGAGCTTCTATGTCATCGCTAGTAGAAAAGGCAATGTCAGGATAAAGAATAGGAAGCTTTCCTGCAAAGCTTTAGGGGTGGTCCTTCAGGGTCCTGTGGGAGAACTGCTCTTGGTTGCCTCTGACCTGGATTCTCTGAAGCTCACTGGCAGGTCACCAAGCTCCTCTGCATTCGCTTCCCCGGCTTGTGAAAAGTGATCATGTTGTTGACACTCTGGTGTTATATTTCTCATGGAGTGAGTTCTGACTCAGAATCAGGCAACCTGGGGCTTGTTGCATACTCGTGGGTGAGAGTCACTGTTCCTCTGTGAGTTAGTGTCCTCAGCAGTAAAGTCAAGATAAGTAAGCCTTTATAACCAGGTGTGGAAAAAGTTAAATGAAATTATGTTTGTGAGAGCACCAAGCTTCCTAAAAGTTAGTTGAATTGGTCTATAATGAACCTTGTGTAGGTCTTGCAGGGGTTAGAACTATGGCTCATGTGAAATTGCAATTCATCGTAGTAGTGAGGACTAAACTGACCATTTTCTTCTCTTGCCCAACTTCTCATTGAAAGCACCTGGGGAATCATGCCCTACAAAGCATAAAGTCTCATCAGAAGGGTTTTATTTATCCCTACATAAGGTGGCTTACTTTCCATTCTGACTCTGGCATAACATCACATGATAGATAAAGAAGGAAATAAAAATATTTTAACCCCAAATAGGTTTTCTTTGCCCTATCTTGAAATGCTCCTGCAAAGCTGACTCTTGTGGGGAAAATCTACATTCTGAAGGAAATCCCCTTCCTTTTCTTTCCTTTTTCCTAATCCAGGAGAAAATCAACTCTCATAAAGCCTGCTACCTGGAGACTTCCTCTGCATAACGGGAACCCTGGTCTCCACAAGCCCTTCTAATGCAGACATCGCTTTCTATTGATTCGGGGACATTAGACAGTAGTTTAACTCTTCCAACCAATTGCCAATCAGAAAATCTTTGAATCTTCCTGCGACCTGGAAGCCCCTGCTTCCAGCTGTCCTGCCTTTTCAGACCAAAGCAGTGAACATCTTACATGTATTGATTGATGTCTTATGTCTCCCTAAGATGTATAAATCCAAGCCATATCTTGAACACCTTGGGCACATATTCTCAGGATATCCTGGGACTGTGTCATGGACCGTGGTCACTTATATTAGGCTCAGGATAAATCCCTTCAAAATATTTTTCAGAATTTGACTCTTTTTATTGATAGTAGAAATGGCTAACATTAAATGAACATTTTCTACAGGCTAGCTTCAGAGTTACATTATCTAATTCATTTCTAATACGAATTTTAGGTGAGGTGTATACTTTTACCACCCAATGAGGAAACTGAGGTACAGAAAAGGTATAAGTGTCTTGCTCAAGGTTCTGGGATTTGTAAGTGGTGGAGCCGAGGTTTGAACTTAGGCTGTCAGGTACTTCCTCCAAGCTGTTGATAGATGTCTTCTTTAAATGAATATTATTTTGCTCTGAAGAATCTCCAAATACTGAAGAGCTTGTGCTAGAAACATGCTGTTTCCTTCCCAGTCCCTGGAGAACAATGCCTGTTAGAAGTTACATGCATAGTGTCTCCTTGGCCATGAGGAGGGTCTGTCTGATGGTCGAACTCGATCATTGCAGGCCCATGGATACTCCCATTGTGGTGCAACTCTGCATAAATCAAGATCAGCACAAGTGAGGCTGTCATTGAGCTAACAAAAGAAATTGATGACAGAGAATTGCATTGAAAAATTTGTAAGTTAAAGACTCAGACTTGCTAAAGCAAAGCTATTTTGAGTTAAAAAGTGTTCATCACTAGTAAGAAATTGAAAAAAATAATTTTTAAGGAGCCATTTATAGAATTTGCAGTTTTCTCTAATCCTTGTGATTTTCTCCAAATACACATCATTGACAAAATAATTTTGTTTCCTTACCCACCCATCTTTTTTTCTTTTCTGATTTCAGGGAAAAGTTAGAATAGGGAAAGTGATGGTCCTTTATTGGTTTAAAAATACTTAATTGTTTTTACATGGTGGGACACTTGAGTTTTCATTTAATGGAGTGGAAAGAACACTGGGTTATGTAAGAGATTTGGTTTCTAGTCCTGGTTCTGTGTGATGTGACCTTGAGGGAACGTTCCTTCTCTGGGTCTCCTATTCCTCATCTGTTGGGGCTGGTGAAGGTGATTTTTGAAGTTGTCTAAGTCTGGCTGCCATGTGTCAGAGCAGGTCAAGGCAAGGCAAGGCAAGGCAAGTCAATTTAGTCAACGCCATTGGAGTTCCCATTAAGCATCAGACCTTGTGCTGGGTGTGGAGGTACGAACAGTGAATACAAAGACACAGAGCTTCAGGCCAGTGCAGTTGCAGCTGGAATTACATCCCACCATTGCCTCTTGCTAACTAGGGAATCACGGTTCTGTTGTTTTCCTTTTGTGCTCCATTTTCCTCATGGGATTGTTGTGCTAAGAAATGAATACATGTCAAGATATTTCTGTGGTGCCTGACACATAGTAAACGTTTAAATAATGTTGACTTTTATTAGAATTATTATTGGAGGAGGGAGGCAGATGCTAATCAAATAATCACATATAAGCATAAGAGAATCAATTTCCTAAATGTTCTGACAGCATATATCAGAAGGATTTCCTTAGCCTGGGAAGAAGTGATTGAGGTTAAGATCTGAAGGATAAGTTCATTAGTTGAAGGGAGAGTGGAATAGAGTCCTAGGCAGGTGGAATGGCACAGCAAAGCCCTTATAGAGGGAGGAAGCACAGATTTCTGGGAGCTTAAAATAGGCCAAAGTGAAGAAGAACAAGGAGAAACATGACAAGAAAGGTGTTTAGAGAGGGGAACAGAGACCGTTTGAGCCTACAATGTTAGAAAAATGGTTTTTCATTTGCTTACTGAAGGTCAGGGTTCCAGTTACAGCCATGTCTCTGATACCCTGAAGTGCTGTTTGACAAGGATTTGTCTTCCTTTAGGGTAGAACCTAGGAGGAACCAGCTTCTGAGGGACACTGGGGCAGTGCGTGTGATGAGTGATGGCTCAGAAGGGTTGGGATCACCTGGGCCATCATGCACTTAGGTCATGCTTCAGGGATCAGAGTCCCAGACTGTGGTCTCATCATTTCAGTGCCCTCTTCAGTGTCTTATGGCTGGCCAGATCTGAATAGAGTTGAAAGGCCAAACTTAATTTTTTCCTGTCCATAGGGAGACAAGTCTTAATGGGTCTTCAGCTATTGCCATCATATTCCTCATTTGAGAATCTGAAGAAACCTGTGGATTTTCTATCTAGAGAGAGGTATCTACATGCTCGAACCCAAATTTGAGTGCATTTTTAAGCTGGCTTTGTAGGTCCCCATGAAACTCATCCATGGTCCCAGGTTGTGTAATCCTTTCATTATGTCTTAGTGCATTTAGTGTTGCCATAAAGAAATACCTGAGGCTGAGTAGTTTAAAAGAAAAGAGATTTATTTGGCTCATGGTTCTGCAGGCTGTACAAGAAGCATCATGCTGGCTTCTGCTCGGCTTCTGGTGAGGGCTTTTGTGTTGTGTTGAAACATGGAAGAAAAGGTCAAAAGGGAAGAGGGCATGGGCACAGGGGGATCAAACCCAAGGGGTGTCCTGGTTTTATAGCAGCCCACTCTCATGGGAACTAATTTATTCTCCTAAGAACCAATCCAGTCTCACCAGAGCAAGAACTCCCTGCCCTGAGAACAGCACCAAGACATCCATGAGGGATCCACTCCCAAGACCCAAACACTTCCCATGAGGCCCCACCTCCCAATACTACCATGTTGGGATAAAATTTTAAAATGAACTCTGTTGGGGACAAACAAGCCCTATGCAAACCTCAGCATATTGCCAGGCGATGTCCAGCATTGAAGGCTATATATCCTCTTTCTGTCTCCGTGCTCCCTGGTCTGTCCTCTCCTTTCCTTTTCTACTATTGTCTTGATTTTGAACCCTCATCACTATCCTCCTAGGCTGTTTTAATTTCCTCTGAATTTGTCTCTCTGCCTTTAGTTTCTCCCCCTCCAAATTCATTCTATACGTAATCTATAGAAGGAAATTATGTTGAAACAGTGTATGTGAGATAAAAGTTAATAAAATTGTAAAAATTTATTTTTAGGATAAAGCAATGAGGTTTATTATAGATACTCTGGAAAATACATGTAAGTTTTAAAAAAATTGATAATCTCAGCACCCAGAAACAACCAATGGTAAATTTTTCTTCCAGTGTTTTTCTATGGAAAATTTCTTTTTAGTAGTTGTGATCAAGCTTTATATGCCTGTATATTTTTACATTCAAATGTTTTACTTGACATTTATTTTTTTCTTTAGCTCAAATGCACATATGTTTTAAAATTTGTTTATTATGGAAAGTTTCTTTTTTTCTTTCTTTCTTTTTTTTGAGATGGAGTTTTGCTCTTGTTGCCTAGGCTGGAGTGCAATGGTGGGATCTCTGCCTCCCGGGTTCAAGTGATTCTCTTGCCTCAGGCTACTGAGTAGCTGGGATTACAGGCACCCACCAACATGCCCAGTTAATTTTTTGTATTTTTGGAGGAGACGGGTTTCACTGTGTTGGCCAGGCTGGTCTCGAACTCCTGACCTCAGGCAATCCACCCGACTCAGCCTGCCGAAGTGCTGGAATTGCAGACGTGAGCCACCACGCCCAGCCTATGGGAAGTTTTAAACATACAGAAAAACAAAGACATTATTATAATGACCACCTCCCCCACATGTCTAACTTTTACCTTCAGAAATTATCAAATTTTATCAGTGAGTTTTTGATATGTAACAGGTGGCCTCAAAATTTAGTGACTTAAAATGACAACTATGGATTTAGTTAATAATTCTCTGGAGCAGCAATTTGGGCTGGGCTCAGCTGTGTGCTTCTTTTGTTAGTCTTGGCTGACCTCACTCATGCATCGGTGTACATCTGTGTTTTGCTGCCACTTAGCTAGATGGCTGTCCTTCCAGGATTGCTGGCTGATGTCTGGGGTGACATCAAGAACTAGGTCTGTGTATCTCTCATCATCCACAGGCTATCTTTGGGCTTCTTCATGCTGTGATGGAAGGATTCCAAGTACAGTGAGAGGGCAAGTATCAGTGCACAAATACTTTTCAAGTCTCTGCTTGCATCTCATTTACTAATATTTTATTGGCCAAAACAAGTCACAGGGTTGATCTACCCTCAAGGGGTTGAGAAATAGATTCCACTTCTTAAAAGATGTTACACATCAATTGCAAGGACATGGATATGGGGTGGAAAAAAAATTGTGGCCATTCTTATAATCTACCACAAATGTATTACTAATCTTTATTTATTTATATATTTTATTTTATTTTTTTATTATATTTTAAGTTCTGGGGTACATGTGCAGATTGTGTGCAATTGTTACACAGGTATACACATGCCATGGTGGTTTGCTGCATCCATTCCCCTGTCATCTACATTAGCTATTTCTCCTAATGTTATTCCTCCCTAATCCCCCAACACGCTACTATCCTTCCCCTAGTCCTCCCACCACCCAACAGGCCCCGGTGTGTGATGTTCCCCTCCCTCTGTCCATGTGTTCACATTGTTCAACACCTACTTATGAGTGAGAACATGCGGTGTTTGGTTTTCTGTTCTTGTGTCCATTTGCTGAGAATGATGCTTTCCAGATTCATCGATGTCCCCGCAAAGGACATGAACTGATCCTTTTGTATGGTTGCGTAGTATTCCATAGTGTATTTGTGCCACATTTTCTTTATCCAGTCTATCATTGATGGGCATTTGGGTTGGTTCCAAGTCTTTGCTATTGTAAACAGTGCTGCAATGAACATACACATGCATGTGTCTTTATAATAGAATGATTTATAATCCTTTGGGTACATACCCAGTAATGGGATTGCTGGGTCAAATGATATTCCTATTTCTAGATCTTTAAGGAATCATCAAACACTGTCTTCCACAATGGTTGGACTAATTTACGGTCCCACCAACATTGTAAAAGTGTTCCTATTTCTCCACATCCTCTCCAGCATCTGTTGTCTGCACTCTAACTGTTGTGAGATGGTATCTCATTATGGTTTTATTTGCATTTCTCTAATGACCAGTGATGATGAGCTTTTTTTCATATGTTTGTTGGCTGCATAAATGTCTTCTTTTGAAAAGTGTCTATTCATATCCTTCATCCACTTTTTGATGGGGTTATTTGTTTTTTTCTTGTACATTTGTTTAAGTTCTTTGTAGATTCTGGATATTAACCCTTTGTCAGATGGGCAGATTGCAAAATTTTTTTTCCCATTCTGTTTGTTGTCAGTTCACTCCATTGATAGTTTCTTTTGCTGTGCAGAAGCTCTTGAGTTTAATTAGATCCCATTTATCTATTTTGACTTTTGTGGCCATTGCTTTTGGTGTTTTAGTCATGAAGTCCTTGCCTACGCCTGTGTCCTGAATGGTATTGCCTAGGTTTTCTTCTACAGTTTTTATGTGTTAGATCTTATATTTAAATATTTAATCCATCTTGAGTTAATTTTTGTATAAGGTGTAAGGAAGAGATCCAGTTTCAGCTTTCTGCATATGGCTAGCTAGTTTTCCCAACACTATTTATTAAATAGGGTATCCTTTCCCCATTGCTTGTTTTGGTCAGGTTTGCCAAAGATCAGATGGTTGTAGATATGTGGCATTACTTCTAAGGCCTCTGTTCTGGTCCATTGGTCTATAAGTCTGTTTTGGTAACAGTACCATGCTGTTTTGATTACTGTAGCCTTGTAGTATAGTTTGAAGTCAGGTAGCATGATGCCTCTAGCTTTGTTTTGTTTTTTTTTTGGCCTAGGATGGTCTTGGCTATGCAGGCTCTTTTTTGGTTCCATATGAAGTTTAAGGTGTTTTTTTTCCAGTTCTGTGAAGAAGGTCTATGGTAGCATGATGGGGATCACCTTGAATCTATAAATTACTTTGGGTAGTATGGCCATTTTCAGATATTCATTCTTTCTAACTATGAATATGGAATGTTTTTCCATCTGTTCGTATCCTCTCTTATTTCCTTGAGCAGTGGTTTGTAGTTCTCCATGAAGAAGTCCTTCACATCCTTTGTTAGTTGTATTCCTAGGTATTTTATTCTCTTTGTAGCAATTGTGAATGGGAGTTCACTTTTGATTTAGCTCTCTGTTTATCTGTTACTTGTGTATTTCTAATCTTCTCAACATTAGTAGGTCATCATTTTTTGATGTTATTGGTAACTTGCCATGAATATAATTTAGATGGCTAAGTAATATGTTACCTGTTACCTAGTAGATGTACTGAAGCTTGCATGACCATTCCCATACTGTTGGGTGTTGAAACAGTTGGCATTCTTTCTGCCATTATGAGTAATGCTACAATGGATGCTTTGTCACAGAGCTTTTTCTGGTTTTAGGATTATTTCCTTAAAGTAGTCACAAAAGTGATATTACTGTGTTAAACATTTTTAGAGCTCTTAGTACACTTCACCAAATTGCTTTCCAAAAAGATTATATCAATTTACCTTCCCACCAATGTGTGTGAGTACCCCATAGGGATCCCGCTACAATGCAAATCTGATTGTCTCATGTCTGGTTTAAAACTGATCTCTGTTGCCTTCACAATAAAGACTAAAGTGTATAAGACAAAACTATATCTACTACATGATTTTTGAATAACTAAAAGACTACTTTAGCTTGATAAGATCTTATTTCAGGGTTACAGAAGCTAATTGGAGACAAGACTGGGTAGGTTCAGAACCCAGTTTTCACCTTTTCCTGATGGAAATTTGAATTTTCACCATTTTTATGTGGTTTTCAGTTAACATGTTGTTACATGTTTTCAATATGTAAGTATCATATTATAGAAGAGGAAACTGAGGGTCAGAGAGTTCAGTACTTAAAGTGGAAACTTACTTATAGCTTTCTGTCTGTGGGATCATCTATTTTTGCATCATATAATCTTTGAAGAGGGATTCACATACATAAGTTTAAGTACATATTTAACCATATAAATACATTCTAACATACATTTGTTTTGTTGGTTAGAATTCTCTAGTTCTTAAAAATGAGACTAAAATTTAGAGTGAGACAGATCTGGATTTGAATTTAGTTTCTGTCATTTACTAGAATTTGAGCAAGACTTAACATCTCCAAGCCTCAATTTTGTGATCTGTAAGACACGGATAATAATACCTTGGTCTTAGGGGTTTGGTGATGATTCAATGTATATTTCAAATGTCTAGCAGAACCACTCAACAGTTCTTCTTCTTATTTGAGATGAATATGTAAATAGAAGAGAAAAAAATAAATGTAACTAAAATTAGGAGGCTTTACTAATCTAAGACTATAAATAAAACTGTGGGTTTTAAAAGATACCATGGTTTGGGACCTAGTTGAGTGTTCTAGTCTAAGTTCTTTTCTTTTCTGAAGTTTTCCTGTTCTTAGTATTTGTGGGAACCCCCAGGTTGATGAATGTTTGGTCCTCCTTGATGCTTACCTATCCTATCCCCTGCCTAAAAGGGAGAGCAGAGACCAAAATGCCTTCCTGGAGGTGAAGTTCCTCAGCCAACAATTTCCTAGCAGTCCTGTTTGCTGTTCTGGATGCCTCCCATGGCCAGGGAGGAAGGCAGCCATTGATGACAGCAGGGCCACCTGGTTTTCTCATGCTTTCTTTCTTAGGGATATTCTAGAATGGCATCATTCAATAGAAATACAGTATGAGTCATGTATATAGTTTTGAATTTTCTAGTAGATACACTAAAAGTATATAGATATATATGAAATTAATTTCCATAATGAGTTATTTAGCCCAATATATCTAAAATATTATTTCAACATGAAATTGATTTACAATTATTTTTATTTTTAGCATAAACTTTTTTAAAATTGCATTTTAGGTTTTGGGTACATGTGAAGGACATGTAAGATGGTTGCATAGGTACACACATGGCAGTGTGGTTTGCTGCCTTCCTCCCCATCACCTGGCATTTCTCCCCATGTTATTAATGAAATTATTGACATGATTTTGTTTGAAGTTTTTGAAATCTGGTGTATATTTTACCTCTGCAGCACATTTGAAGATGGACTAGCCACTTTTTAAGTATTCAGTAGGCACACATGGCTGGTGGCTACTATATGAGACAGCACAGTTCTAGAGGAAAACTACTAGGCTCCAACTGATACAAATCTCCAGGAGTCTAGGTCTTGTAACCATTTGTCCTGAAAACCTACTTCTGCTTCCAGCTAGGCTGGGTCTGTATGGCTCTTGGTTTACTACATACTGGGTCTAGAATTTGTCCCATTAACCTATTATTTATTGTATTTAGTCTACCAATCAAGACACTATTTTCCATCCAGTGAAATTCCTTTCAGTGGTCTCTTGTGTTTTCCTGTTTTGATTGCTCCTACCCTGATGTGTTAGAGAAAAATGTTTTTTAATCTTTGAACATAAACATATGGAGGGCAAGAGAGTCAGAGTCTTAATTAACTTCATTTCTCCCACGAGGCTCCTTTGCTCCTATGTGAATTTGTGGATACAAAGTGATGTGTGGAAATCTGTAACCCAAATGCTGTACAAGGATATGATGGGGAATGGATGATTCTTAGCAATAGCCAGCAGTGTCTGAGCCTTAGGCAATGGCTTAGCTAAAATGTTCTGATACATAAGTAATAATGACATACTCAAGGAAGTGTGATGTTAGATGGAGTATAAAGAAGTGATATGGAGGTGCAGAGAGCAAAAAATTCCGTACTGACAGAGACCTCCTGGAGGAGGCATGCACTGGGAAGAATTTTCAGTAGTGTCAATAGGGTCACCAAGGTCCTACTGAAAATAAGAGCTTCACATGCCTTGTTTCTTGAGGTAGGAATTATTATCCTTTTTTCAAAGATGAAATAGTGAAACTCAGAGAGATTAAATAACTTAGCCAAGGCCAGAAAAAAGAAAGGACCCAGGTCTGGGGTTGGAGGGTACTCTAAAGACCCTTTTCATTGCTTTATTGCTGCCTTTGACTATTAGGTGTGTAAGGATTGACTCAAGGGACCACTTGGAGTGTACACGAAGAGACTTCATTAGACAGCAAGATGTCTTTGCAGCAAATATTTATAATTTCTTACAAAAGATATGTTATACTATGTTATTGTTCTAGCTGCTATTGCAATGAAATAAATTACTTCAAAATGCCATAAAATAATTCCTTATTATGCTCGTGACTCCATGGGTTAGGAATTCAGACAGGGCAGAGTAAAGTAAGCTTATCTCTGTTCTGTCATGTGAGGCCTCAGTTGGAAGACTCAAAGGCTGAAGGCTAGAATTATTTGAAGACTCATTCACTCGGGTATCTGGTGGCCGAGGTTGGCTGTTCTCCATGTGACCTCCCTGTGTCATCTCTCCAGGAAGAAAGCTTTGACTTTCTCACAGTGTGGTGGCTGGGTTTTAAAGGTTAGAACCAGACAGAAGTCACGTTGCTTACAATTACCTTGTCCTGGAAATCATGCACCATGCACTCATACATTGTATTCAGCAAGGTGGTCACAAAGTCCTGTCTAGTATCAGTGGGAGGTGAGATAGACTCTGCCTCTTGATAAGAATTGGTGAGGTTCCAGAAGGGCATGTGGGACCAGAAATACTGCTGGTCCCAATGTTAGGAAAATACAATCTGCCACAGTTATTATCGGTGTTGTTGACCAACTGCTGGATGAGGAAGAAATGGTAGGTAGGTAAATGGGAAGAAAATGTTTTATTGAAATGCGAGGGCTTTTAGCAAATGTCAAAATAGTGAAAGGGAATTAGGAAAATGATGGAAAGGCAAATTAGTTCAAATGCAAATGAGGAGGCTTCCTCCTGCTGAAGACCCCTTCAAGAAAGTGGTGATGTCATTCTTGACTCTGTCCCCTGGCCTTATTCTCTTCCTTGCAGCCTCCATTGGCCAGGGCTCTGCGTCCTATGAAACCTTTGGCAGCTCAGTCCCAGGTAGAGCCATGACAGCTTGCCTTGGGCCTGCCCTCCTTTCTTCATGGCTTAACCTCAAGCCCTCTTTCAGTAGAGATTTGGAATTTCATTAAATCAGGGCTTGAACTGAGAAATAACGACCGTCTTTATATGCACTGGCTCTACTGGCAAGCTATTATATTAGAGAAAAGATAAGGTTCTGTAACACTGCAGGAATAAAGCCCAGAAAATTATGCGAAAAGCTCCACCATCCAGGATAAATGTTATAGGAGGCATTAACCTTCCATAAAAATCCCTTTGCTAGGCAAGAATTTAAATGACAGTCACTGTGAGAGGAGATATTTAGCCTTAGAAACATATTATACTGCCACCTCCTCTTAGAATAGCAAGTTCTTTGGTTATCAGTAGTTGAATATTGTTCATCTTTTTCAAAGGCATGCTCAGAAATACAGCAAATGTATATATGTAGTTTTGTGAGTGTACCCTAAACACCACTTCATATTTCCAAGAAGTTGTATATACAATCTCTATTTTTATTTGGGAAAATCGAATAAGAAACTAATATGCAAGCTAAGCTGAAACAAACTGTTATTACAGGCTCCAAATTACTTGCCTTGAGGAAAAAATATTTTTTCTCCCTAAGGCATAAAGCATGATTCTATAATGAGTATGTTAGGTCAGAAATTACAGAGATTATATAAAGTTGGCTCTTCCAGTAAACAAACCAACAAACCCATAAGGCAAAGATTTTATATAGAAGCTTACACATTTTCCACATATGTGTTTGTATATGTTTGGTGAAAATCTCAGGTGATCTTCTAAAAATGATTATTCTGCTTTAAATCCTCATTTTCTGGGTCCCAACATCGGAAGCATTTGTAACAGAGTGAGAAACCAGACACTTCCCTGTTGTCTTAGAGTCTCACTGAAGCTCTAGAGCTGCTTGCTCTACTTCCAGAGTTTGGTATGAAGAAGTTGCTGAATTTCTTTTTTTCTTTTTTATTTTGTATCCAACAAAAAGGATGCTGAATTTCTTAATGGATTGAGTGGATACAAGTTGTTAATGTATACCCTTTTGAGCTCTACTATTCTTCCTAAGTGGTTGCTCCCCAGGAATTCACAAATAAGACATTATTTTTTTTTCTGTTGAGAGAACACCTTTGAAAATATTGTTTGAAGAACCCAGAACTGAAACTTATAATGGGTGGTTGACAGATCCACAATTGCCCTTTAGTTCTTTTAACCGTGTTGGTATATTCATGAGTTGATAACTTTTAAGAATTTTAAGACTTTCTCTAGACTAAATCACAATAAAAAGAACTGAGATTAACTTTGAGAGCTGGAAACAGCTACAAAAAATGAAAGGAAAATGGACTTAAAGTTCTATTAGGGAAGAGTCTGTATGGTTTTTCCTTATAATAAAATAATGATGCACTCTACTAGTTTGTATTAGACAATACTTATTTAGAATATGGAAAAGCTTTATGCTTTAAAGTGGACTAAGTAAAAAAAAAAAAAAATCTTCAGCACATCATATGTGATGCCAAATGAGATTTGTTATTTTAGGAAGAGTGAAACTCTTATTTATTAATGGCCACTCTGTGCCAGGTGCCATATTCATTAAATCCATTTGATCACTGGACAATGTAGGTGTTATTATCCCACTTTTTCAATTAAGAAAACCAGGACATAAGGAGATCTACCAACTTGCCTAGACTTCACTTTATCTGGAGGAAACCAGAGTTTGCCACTTATCACCTCAGAATCGTTGTAGGTCTTTAGAATTTCTCTAAATTTCGACATGGCCAGCCCGTAAGTGGAAGACCAAGGTAAAATATTGGATTCTTTCTTCCAGTTAAACCTAATCCATTGAGAAATTCTCTCAGTTGTGCTGCTACATTGATTGCAAATCCACATATTCCTTTCTGTCATCACTGGCATCGTCACTGGAGTCCAAGGAACCATGATATCTCTCTAGCCTGACCCCTGCCATGGTTCCGACATGTGCTCTCTGCTTCCTTGCTTGCTCACATCTCATTATCATCACAGAGTAGCCAGAATCATCTTCCAAGAAATAAGGGAAAAATGCATTTCTCTTCTGCTTGGAAGTCTGCTGACTTTCTATCGTACCTAGAACAAAATAAGGAATGTCTCACCTTGGCCCGCAAGGCCTTGCAGGATCTGGCCCCAGCCCTCCTGTCTCATTGCAACTCTGACAGTCTCTGCTTTGCTCCCAAGCTCCCCTCCTGGCTGACATCTGATTATTTCTGGAGAAGAGCAGACTCTTGCTTCTTGCTTTTTTCCCACTTCACCTTAGTATATTCTTCCCCTGACTCCTCACATGGCTGGATCTTGCCCCTACGGTCTCAGTTTGAAGGCCAGTTCCTCTGTGAGGCCTTCCTGGACCTCCCTATTTAAAGCAGCCTTCTCTGCTGTGTTTTTTGTTATCACAACACCTTGTTCACCTGGCACTGGTGACAAATTGTGATTATTTTGTGTATTTGCTTACTTGTGTGTTATCCCTCCTTGCCCATCACCCTGCTCTGACTGTAAACCATGTGAGAGCAGAAACTCCGCCAATCCATGCCTCAGTGCCCAACACATGGAGGGCATTCAATAAACCTTTGATGAATCAATTAGTCCATATTTGGGTGGTCTTTCTGCTCTTAAAACCCCTCACCATCCCAAATCATAAAGCCTATTCAATGATTGTTTACTTTTTTAGTGTCATATTGGGCAAAAATCCTGGAGTTGGCTTTAAGCCCTCTGGTCTCCTTTCCCATTTTAACTGTTAAGTTGCTGTATAACGTTGAGTGAGTCATTATTCGTTTCTAGTCTTCATATTTCTCTTCTGCCAAATGAGGGGCAGAAAGCAGAGATTCTCTAAATTCCTTCCCAGCCCTGACTTCTGATTGTTTTCTATTTTCCTACCACTGTCTTCCAAGAGAAACCTCAATTGAAATAGCTTGGTTTTAACTAAGTCTTTGTATCGAAGTGCAGTCTGCAATTTATTTAGGTGGACCCAGTGTTTCTTTTCTGTTTGGAGACTTTTGGGTGATGTTAAAGGAATGTGCTAGGTGCTGATGTCTGGGTGCTGACCCTCTCACAGTGCTGCCCAGGGAGGCAGATGGGTTTACTGCTGGCAGCCACCTGTGATGGTGGGGAGAAACCCATTTGCCTTTTGCAACCCTCAGCCAGGTTGAACAAGCACAGAAGAGAGACAGTACTTAATGATACATAGTGCCCTCAACTTCTAATCCTGATTATCCCAGGAAGGGAGCTCCTTACCAGGAATCCTGGTCTGAAAAAGGTGACTAGAAGCAGAGAAGACAAATTCCTGAGTGGGGGCTGGATCAGGACTGTGTGGCAGGGCCCAGTTGGTCACCTGTGTCTCCAGACCCAGTAGGAATCTGCTTTCTTCTGCAAGGATTGTCTGGGGAGGGAGGAGGAGAGAAAAGTGGGTGCTATTTGCTATGCTGCTGTATGTGCACTGCATCACTGAACACTGCAAGGAAGTTAGGATTTTCATAGTACCCATTTTCCAGATGGGGAAGCTGAGGTGTATAGAGAGGTTAAATAACTTACTTGAGGTCCTAGCTTTAGGTAGTGGTAAGGTTCTGGAGTGTTCCTATTGTAATCCCTACTTCTTTCTTGTATCATCAGACAGTTTCTGGTGTCACGGGAGGTCCCAAGCTCTTCAGAAGGAGCCATTCTCAGGAACTGTTTGATAAGCCACTACGGTGGTTGGAGTGTGCTGGGATGACATTTGGCAGACAAATTCCCAACAAGTGAGCTTTGCAGCTTTATTTATTTTTTTAAATAAAATTAGGCAAATTGCATCAGATATCAAGATAGAGACAAAGAAATGAATACGGAGAAGAATCCTCTGCTTAATAGGAAAAAAAAAACCACACCAAACCCAATAATGTTCAAGTAAACTTTAAAAAAGGAAAAATATTTTTATTTATATCTTCATTGACATCATGGCTTTTGGATGTTTTAAGAAAGCTAAAATTTCCTCAAGCCAGCAAATCAACCTTCCAGAAGATAGCCGAGAGCCAGAAGGAGGAGATATTCAACCACGTTTCTGGAGTGCCGACATTGGGCCAAGCCCTGCTGGTCACTGGAGATAAAAAGGTGAAAAGACACAGCCCCTGCTCCTGCAGAGTCAGCCTGAAGGTGGAGGTCAGGGATCGACAAGTAAGTGGACAGTTTAATATGCTGTGGTTCAGGCTATGACAGGGCTGAGGACAGGAGCCTGTGGGAATAGGGGAGAGAAGGTTCTGCAGAGGAGATGAATTTTGAGATGGGGCTAGAGGATAAGCCAGCAACAATAGGCTGAGGGAGGAGGGACTAGGACAGGCAAAGTTATGGAACCACTGGACTGCAGAGTGTCGGGGGAAGTAGAAGAGACTGGAGAAATGGATTATAACCTGCTTGTAAAGGGCTTTGAATTTCAGACTGTGGCACAGACTATAGGGAGATTGTTCTAACAATCCAGGTGAGACTGAAACAGTCTTGAACTTGGCTAATGGCAGTGTAGGAAAGAAGAGAATAAGACAGTTCTCAATTGCACAAGGAATTCTACGTGTAGAATTCTTATATTAAGATGATAGAATGGCACAGAGTAGATACTCACTGTTTGAATAAAAGCTGGGTATTACAGATGGATTATATTATACATATGATTAGATATTTACATACAGATATACTCTCACATTCACCAGCTATATAATTTTCATGATAAATAAATATACCTGGGGATTTTAAGTTAAAATATTTATTTTCATAACAGAAAGTGAATGCAAATTATGGCAATTTTGAGGCATCTAATGCATCATATATTAAGATGACAAATTGTTCTTTCCAAATAATTCATATTTAGTAACAAAGTTTTCTGCTTGATTGCTTATTATATTATTGTACTATTATGGATATTGTATTTGACCTTAGAGTGGAATTTGCTGTTCCATGTCCTTAAATAAATTCTCAGTAATATATTTTATTTCATTCCTCAGAGAATTAAAGGAGTTCAGTAGCGTTGAAGCATGTGCTTGTCTTCCAGGGTATTAGAAAAACACAAAACACCTTGTTGCAATTTATTATTATTATTTTTTAAAAGATGACATTGAAGATGGGATATACTCATGGTGTGATGATGAAGGTGGGCTAAACTTGAACAACTTATGACTGCTTGTCCTTCACGGCTAGAGAGAGCCCATGACTGCCTGCCCTCCCAGTATAATTTAGATTCTTTTTCCTGCCTGTCCGCCAGTCTCCCTCTTGGCCCCCTGTTTTCATACTTCACAGGGTTTTTCACAATTGTAAATTACATATTTGTGGTAGATTAAATATGACTGACAGTTCTTCTTTCATTAGGAAGAAGCAGGGTCTGTGTACCCTCCTTTGGGTCTGGGCAGGCTTCTATGGCTGCTAGACCAATAGAACATGGCAGAAATTATTATGTGGGAGTATCCAGGCTCAGACCTTAATAAACTGGAAGCTTCTGCTTCCCATCCCTTGGAAGATTTCCTGGAGCCGGGAGCTTCTAAGCAAGAAATCTGATTATTCTGACACTGCCACACAGAAGAGTTACCATATAGGCTTTCTGGTCAACTGTCCTAGCTGAGCGCTGTCTTCCAGCCATCCCTGCTGAGGCATATGATGTGCTGGCGAGCTGCTTTGGACCCTCGAGACTACAGCATATCTGCTAGTTAAATACTGACCTTCATCCACATTATATGACACAGAACTGCCTAGCTCAACTCTGCCTGAATTCTTCATCCTCAAAATTGTGAGATGTAACAAAATGGTGGATGCCTTAAGCCGTTAAATTTTTGAGTAGTTTGTTGTGTGGTAATGGACAACTGGAATTAACATTCATGTTTATTTGCTTATTACTATCTATTTTCTCCTTTAGACTATAAGCACCATGAGGACAACAGGGGCCATATCTGTTATGTTCACAATTGTGTATTCACTTAGCCCACTCTTGGCACACAGTAATTTTAATATTAAAATTTAATATTTAATTTTAATAAATTTAATAACTATTTATTTCAAGAATGAATGGAAGTTCTATAACAGAAATTGGACAGAATAGTTAGTCTAAAACTTAGGTGTGGATCCTCTACTCTAAGACTCCTTGGGTTTCCTCCCATGTGGTGTGTGTTCTAATATTAAAACTCTTTTGCTTTGTTTGCATGGGATGCATTCTGAAGCTAAGGGTGCTATCAGTTTCAATTGAGGGATATATTCTTTTTTCTAGCACACATCACATGCCCAATTTTTTCTGGGAGCCAATGGCAAAAGTGTGAGCATTATTTGATTCTGGAGTGAATTAAGAAGCAGTCTCTCTATCTCTCTCTTTATCCATCTAATAATCATCTATCTGTGTGTCTATGTATCTATCATCTATCTATCCATCTATCTGTCTATCAGTCATAGTTTTGGCTCTGAGGCTCTGATGCAACACTTGAAAAATAATTCTTGGGTTTACTGGCGTTTGATACCTCACTGTGTACAGAGAAACAAGCATGTTTACAATGGAAAGAATGGCTTCCCTGCCTGACTGGCTTTGATAGCCAAGCTTCTGCTTTCTCAGTGTCCACAAACTGTAACCATTAGTAAGGCATTCATTAAAAAGTAGAATGCTGGCATGGAGTGCTTTGTCTTTTTACTACACAATCTATATCTGTGCCAGCAAAGCTAATTATTATTATTTTATTTGGTTGCAATTTCACCTCCCACACCACAGCATATGGTAAACATGTGATGACTCTTGAAGCATCTTTATTAACTTCTCTAAGAATCTTTTTCATCCCCTAAATGATAGGTGTTTTAGAAAAGGCCAAGCTGATGTGACTACTGAGATGGCTTGACAATATCCTTCTGGATGGTTTTAATAACAGTAGTCTGTTTTCTTAAGAAAAGCACTTTATTGTGAGTTAAAAAAAATGCTGCCATAACTTTTTTGACAGGTTGTGTTTTAAATGGGTTATTCTGTGTGTGTGCACATCATTAATACAACCCCCTGGCTGGGAGGTGGGTGTGTACCAAGACAATTGGATGATGGACTGAATACTTACTTTCTCACAGCTGGGCACTTTACATTAGGTGGACCAGAGTCCTAAAAGCCCTCTTGTTTCATTATTACATATATTTTTCCTTGCAGGGATTTTAAAGAATTTGATAGTATAGTCAGAGATAATGCAAAAGGCAGTGTCTGGTAATAATTTATTAATGTGATTAGTAATGTGGAAGACTCAGGGAACAATTATATTTAGGGGGTCCATTGGGTATAGGTGTGTAAGTGGATAGGGGAAGGGATGCTCATGTTGTCAGTGATTGTGGTAAGAGCTATGTTTTACCGAGGGAGTCTTAACATTTCATTCATGATTGAAAGTAATCAAGAAAAGCTGATGTTTTAGTCAGGATTCATTTGGTTAAAACTGATAACAAAACAAGTCAGACTATCTTTGAAAAAGATAACATTTGTTGACACGTGTAATTGAAAATTCTAATTCTTCAGGCATAGTTGAATCCAGGTGGTCAAATCACGTTACCGTGTTGGATTCATTCTAAGGAATGGTTTTTCTAAATGGTAGCAAAGAAGGCCTCTAGCAACTCAAAGCTTTTGTAGTCCTTACAACTTAATATTTTAGAGAACCCAGAATAGATTCTTTTCTAAAAGCTTCAGCAAAATCCTGGAGATGATTCTCATTGGCCTTATTTAGGTCATTTAATTATCCCCAAACCAATAACTGTGGCCACAAGGAGGACGTGTTCTAATTATTCAGGTCTGGGCTATATTCTTATCCCCGGAACTGAGACGTAAGGTCAACTCCAAGTGTTGATTAAAAATGGTGGCAGAGTGGTTTCTTTCAGGAGTGCTTCAAGACCTATTTCATTACAAATGCTTATTAGTCTTCTAGGAACCTAGGAGCAAAGAGTGGGATCCTTCCTGAGTTGAGATTCAGGTGGTAAATTTGAATCTAGATCCATTTTGCCATTTTCACTTAATGATCATGGACTGGCTACTTTCTCTCATGGGGTCTCAGATTCCTTGTTTGTAAAGTGAAGAGTCTGGATGAAGTGATTCTGAAAATTCTATCTGGCTCAAGTGTTCTACAGTTTTATTTATCCTTGCTAGAAGGATTATTATAAACATCCAGGGAGAAAAAGTATGTAATATGCTCCAAACTGGAAGGATTTCTGATTCTGATGTTGATGGTGATGATGATGACAGCAGTCCTGCACTCTATTAGAAACAGCCCCTGGTCCTCGCTGCTCTCAGAGATGCTGCTTCAGAGCTCTTCCTCTCACTTTCCCCAAAGCTCATCAGCAATGCTGGCAAGAGACGTTCTGGCTGCTGTAAGGTCACTGGGATAAATGGGAAGGTTGGCCGATTGCCTGAAAATGAGTTTGGCTTAAAAGTTTCTTGCCCAAGAAATGGAAAGAAAAAACCTGCTGGGATAGCCAAGGGGAAAGAGAAGAGTGAGTGACCTCTTTAGAAAGAACTGCAGCCCTGGAAATCTGACTAATGGCTGGAGAGGGTATGTGATGATAACTCACAGCGGCCACTTGGATTTAATTATAGCAACATTTGCAGACAATAAGTGGGTCTTGAGTGAAGCCTGCCTGATGAGATGGCAGTGACAAAAGCTAATCTGGATTTCTAGCCAAAAGGATGGATGAGAAATGACTTGGGAACTGTAGAATATTTTTTTTTTGTTATCACCAAGGCCAAATATTTATTAGGTTTCTTGGGGTGAAGATGGTACTCTTCTAAATTGTGGAAAAAGGAGTGGACTTTGAGTTAGAAAACCTGAGTTCACTTCTGGAGATTTTATTCACTGGGCCTCATTTTCATTATTTTCAAAATAAGGAGCTTTGTTCTTTGTGGTTGAAAATTAGTAATTTTGAGACTATGGTTTGGCTAAGGTACATTCTATTTTTTAAAAACATTCTCTGGTTTTTTAACTTCTCTTCCTTCCATGTAGAAAAAGAAGATAAGAGTCTTGACTTTTAGGTACTCCTAATAAAAAGGAGTCATAAAGAATGTAGTAGAAAATTTAAAATTCTTAATAGTAGGCTGTCAATAGGATCCTAGGAGAAACATCATGTTCTGAACAGCAAAGTCAAACATTTTTCCAACTTGCTTTCTGTTTATTGAGTATTTATATGTCAGCACAGTGTTGGTACTTTATGTACAGATCAATACTGTGGGGTAGGTTTTTCTAAATCTGTTTTAAAGGTGAGGATACTGAAGGTCAGATAGGTTGAATAATTTGCTCAAAAAATTCTAGTTTTTAGAATGAACATTAATACATTTCTAGTTGCAAAATTAACTTTCAAGGCTGCAAAAACCAAAGCTCTTCATTTTGCAAATAGTGAAAATGAGTCTAAGTGAATAAGTAAGAACTCTGGAAATGAACCCAGGATTTCTAACTCCAAGTCCAGTAAGTCACCTTATAAGGGATGGAGTGGGAATTCAGGTCTGTCTGAAACCAAGCGTTGTTCTCCTAGCACTATGCTATGCTTTTGCTCAGTTTCTTTCTCTTTACCTCCTCTCTAGGTCTTATTAAATGCAGGCAGTTTGGGAGTTTCTGGTCCTAGAAACCATCCTCTAGAAGTAGGTTTCTGCCTTGTATCTGAGATGTTTGAAATCCAAGCTTTGAGAATGTGAAGGTAAGGTCCTTCTGCAGTTACACAGAGTGTGGAAGGGTCTGGGGAATGGGACCCTAGAGGACATGGAGTATTGTGGTTAGTAGCTTGCAGTCAGCTAGCACTGCAAGAATATTGGTTGGTGAGGATGCTTGCTCCTTTTCTCCTTGAGGCAAACTCCATTTTCTTTTGTGTAAGGGAGTTGTGCCTTCCAAGAAAATGGTCTTACAGATATTCTGATTGTATCTCATATCTATGTAATAATCATGACCATTAAATGATTCTTTTCCTTTGGTTGACTTGTGAATGACAATCATGACTTATGAATGATCTCAGCCACTATATCAGTTAGCTTTTTCTGCTTACAAACCTTTCCAAATTTAATGGCTTAAACAATAAACATATATTTAGATTATGATTCTATGGATCAGCAGCTTAGGCTGGACTCAGTTGGGTGATTCTTCTGGTCTTGGATTGCTTCAGTCTTGCCTCTCCTACCAGTCACCTGGGTGGCTTTCTTTTGGGGATTAGTGGACTGTTGGCTGGAGAGATGGGGGCAACTGGACTATATGTCTTTCATCGTCAAGCAGGATAACCTGGGCTTGTTTACTTGAAATTTGGACAGTATTTTAAGAGAGATAGAGAACTGTGCACGTTCTCCTGAGCCTCAAAACTGTCTTGACATTACTTTTACTGCATTCTGTTTGCTGAAACAAGTCACAAAACCCACTCTGGTTAAACAAGTTGGGAAATAGCTTTCATCTTTTGATGGGAGGAGGTGAAAAGATACATTGCAAAGGAGAATTCACACAGGGAAATACTCTTGTTATGTCAATTTTTGTGAACAGTCTACCATAGCTATTCCCATTGATGTTGAGCTGATGAATGACCATATAGATGTCACAGTTGCTATAGAATAATAGCACCCTGCAATAGAAAATAGGGCATTGTCTTCAGTGAATAAATGGAGCTTCCATTGCAGATTTTTGTCCTTTCTCATTAAGAAGGAATTTGGGGTAGCTTGCAGAGATACATGTAGCAGGACAAAGTTAAAGAGAAAATAGAAGGCTTAGAGCTAGGAGCATAGTTAGGATGAGAAGACACAGTTTGTTGTATAGTGCTAGAGGTGGGCTACACATTTGCATCTGGGATCCTAGTAGCCAAAGTACAGAGGAGAAAATGATTAGTTGTGTGAAACATGATACCCATAACAGAGAAGGAGGCTAGCATCTGAGCTCACTGTTGGGTGTGACAGGTCAGAGTTGGTATGAGTGTAGCTTAGGGAGGGAGCTTTTCTTTGAGTCCCATGGGAAAACCTGTGGGGTAAAATGGACTAAGCAAAATTTGAAAAGTGACTAAGGGTACTCCAAGTCAATATGTATATATTGAGTATATTTGATAAAAACTAAAGCTCACAGTCATGTTTCACAGGTTATAGGTGCTTGACAAGTTCCAAAGTTCTTGTGCATCATCATCTTTTTATTGCCACTAACAATGGTTCAAGATAAGTAGGGAAGATATTATAATATAACCTTTATTTAATAGATAAGGAAACTCAGAGAGGTCAAGTGACTTGCTCAAGGTCATATGGTATAATAAGACATGTTGTCTTATTCTGACATGACACAGAAGTCATGTCTGACTTCTGTGACGCTGGGCTGTGTTAGAAAATTGGATGAGCTGCTTTGGAAGATACAGAGGACTGACATGGTCTCAAACTACGAAATCTTCAGGGAAGAAAAGATATATTAACAGTAATAATAACAATAAAGATTTTTTTCTTGCCTTCTCTTTTATATGTATTTTTTTTCTTGATATTTGCACAGCCTCTTTGAGTTATTTATTCCCATTTTACAGATGCTAACCAGAGGCTCAAAGAGTATAAAAACTTGACTATTTTCTCCCAGATGGTAGTGGCAATGTTGGTTTGCAACCCCAGGTCTCTCTTAGATCAAATCCTGGAGACTTCACACTAATGGATGCTGGCTGAAACACAGGTACACTTGATATTGGTAGGGGACACTGTAAGATAGTGTTTAACAATATGCAAATAGAGTCTTAGGAAATCAGAAGAAGCAGAGGCCAGGACAGATGATCTTCGCAGGGGAGAATTCATGAAGGAACACAGAATTTGCCAAAACTCAAAGGATTGGCAATGATGCCCATGGGAATGGAAGGCCAAAGAGTAGACCAGGCAGGGGAATGACACCAGGATAGTGGGTGATGTGAGTTCAGAGTAACCATGAATGAACAATTACTTTTTTTTTTTTTTATTGCATTTTAGTTTTTGGGGTACATGTGAAAAACATGCAAGGTTGTTGCATAGGTGCATACGTGGCAGTGTGATTTGCTGCCTCCCTCCCCGTCACCTATATCTGGCATTTCTCCCCATGCTATCCCTCCCCAACTCCCCACCCCCCCGCTGTCCCCCCCAACAGACCCCCGTGTATAGTGCTCCCCTCCCTGTGTCCATGTGTTCTCCTTGTTCAACACCCGCCTATGAGTGAGAACATGTGGTGTTTGATTTTGTGTTCTTGTGTCAGTTTGCTGAGAATGATGGTTTCCAGGTTCATCCATGTCCCCACAAGGGACGTGAACTCCTCGTTTTTAATGGCTGCATAATATTCCATGGTGTATATGTGCCACATTTTTCCTGTCCAGTCTATCATCGATGGGCATTTGGGTTGGTTCCAGGTCTTTGCTATTGTAAATTGTGCTGCAGTGAACATTCGTGTGCATGTGTCCTTATAGTAGAACGATTTATAATCCTTTGGATATATACCCAGTAATGGGATTGCTGGGTCAAATGGAATTTCTATTTCTAGGTCCTTGAGGAATCGCCACACTGTTTTCCACAGTGGTTGAACTAATTTACACTCCCACCAACAGTGTAAAAGTGTTCCTATTTCTCCACATCCTCTCCGGCATCTGTTGTCTCCAGATTTTTTAATGATCGCCATTCTAACTGGCGTGAGATGGTATCTCAATGTAGTTTTGATTTGCATTTCTCTAATGACCAGTGATGATGAGCATTTTTTCATATGTTTGTTGGCCTCATGTATGTCTTCTTTTGTAAAGTATCTGTTCATATCCTTCGCCCATTTTTGAATGGGCTTGTTTGTTTTTTTCTTGTAAATCTTTTTTAGCTCATTGTAAATTCTGGATATCAGCCCTTTGTCAGACGGGTAGGCTGCAAAAATTTTTTCCCACTCTGTTGGTTGCCGATTCACTCTATTGACTGTTTCTTTTGCCGTGCAGAAGCTGTGGAGTTTGATTAGGTCCCATTTGTCTATTTTGGCTTTTGTTGCCAATGCTTTTGGTGTTTTGGTCATAAAGTCCTTGCCTATGCCTATGTCCTGAATGGTTTTGCCTAGGTTTCCTTCTAGTGTTTTTATGGTGTTAGGTCTTATGTTTAAGTCTTTAATTCATCTGGAGTCAATTTTAGTGTAAGGTGTCAGGAAGGGGTCGAGTTTCTGCTTTCTGCATATGGCTAGCCAGTTTTCTCAACACCACTTATTGAACAGGGAATCCTTTCCCCATTGCTTGTTTTTTTCAGGTTTGTCAAAGATCGGGTGGTTGTAGATATGTTGTGTCGCCTCCGATGCCTCTGTTCTGTTCCATTGGTCTATATCTCTGTTTTGGTACCAGTACCATGCTGTTTTGATTACTGTAGCCTTGTAGTAGAGTGTGATGTCCGGTAGTGTGATGCCTCCTGCTTTGTTCTTTTTGCTTAGAATTGATTTGGCTATGCGGGCTCTCTTTTGGTTCCATATGAAGTTTAAGGTGGTTTTTTCCAGTTCTGTGAGGAAGGTCATTGGTAGCTTGATGGGGATAGCATTGAATCTGTAAATTACTTTGGGCAGTATGGCCATTTTCACGATATTAATTCTTCCTAACCATGAACATGGAATGTTTCTCCATCTGTTTGTGTCCTCTCTTATTTCGTTGAGCAGTGATTTGTAGTTCTCCTTGAAGAGGTCCTTTACGTTCCTTGTTAGTTGTATTCCTAGGTATTTTATTCTCTTTGTAGCAATTGTGAATGGCAGTTTGTTCTTGATTTGGCTCTCTTTAAGTCTGTTATTGGTGTATAGGAATGCTTGTGATTTTTGCACATTGATTTTGTATCCTGAGACTTTGCTGAAGTTGCTTATCAGTTTCAGAAGATTTTGGGCTGAGGTGATAGGGTCTTCTAGATATACAATCATGTCGTCTGCAAATAGAGACAATTTGACTTCCTCCTTTCCTAATCGAATACCCTTTATTTCTTTTTCTTGCCTGATTGCTCTGGCTAGAACTTCCAGTACTATATTGAATAGGAGTGGTGAGAGAGGGCATCCTTGTCTAGTGCCAGATTTCAAAGGGAATGCTTCCAGTTTTTGCCCATTCAGTATGATATTGGCTGTCGGTTTGTCATAAATAGCTTTTATTATTTTGAGATACGTTCCATCGATACCTAGTTTATTGAGAGTTTTTAGCATAAAGGGCTGTTGAATTTTGTCGAAGGCCTTCTCTGCATCAATTGAGATAATCATGTGGTTTTTGTTTTTGGTTCTGTTTATGTGGTGAATTACATTTATAGACTTGCGTATATTGAACCAGCCTTGCATCCCCGGGATGAATCCTACTTGATCATGGTGGATAAGCTTTTTGATGTGCTGTTGCAATCGGCTTGCCAGTATTTTATTGAAGATTTTTGCATCTATGTTCATCATGGATATTGGCCTGTAGTTTTCTTTTTTTGTTGAGTCCCTGTCGGGTTTTGGTATTAGGATGATGTTGGTCTCATAAAATAATTTGGGAAGGATTCCCTCTTTTTGGATTATTTGGAATAGTTTCAGTAGGAATGGGACCAGTTCCTCTTTGTATGTCTGGTAGAATTCGGCTGTGAACTCATCTGGGCCTGGGCTTTTTTTGGGTGGTAGGCTCTTAATTGCTTCCTCGACTTCAGACCTTGTTATTGGTCTATTCAGGGTTTCGACTTCTTCCTGGTTTAGGCATGGGAGGAGGCTACTGTCCAGGAATTTATCCATTTCTTCCAGGTTTTCTAATTTATGTGCATAGAGTTGTTTGTAATAATCTCTGATGATGGTTTGAATTTCTGTGGCATCTGTGGTGATATCTCATTTATCATTTTTTATTGCATCTATTTGGTTATTCTCTCTTTTCTTTTTTATTAGTCTGGCTAGTGGTCTGTCTATTTTGTTGATCTTTTCAAAAAACCAGCTCCTGGATTTATTGATTTTTTGTAGGGTTTTTCGTGTCTCTATCTCCTTCAATTCTGCTTTGATCTTAGTTATTTCTTGTCTTCTGCTAGGTTTTGAGTTTTTTTGATCTTGCTCCTCTAGCTCTTTCAATTTTGATGATAGGGTGTCAATTTTAGTTCTCTCCTTTCTTCTCATGTGGGCACTTATTGCTATATATTTTCCTCTAGAGACTGCTTTAAATGTGTCCCAGAGATTCTGGTATGTGGTGTCTTCGTTCTCGTTGGTTTCGAAGAACATCTTTATTTCTGCCTTCATTTCAGTGTTTATCCAGTCAACATTCAAGAGAAAGTTGTTCAATTTCCATGAGGCTGTGCGATTCTGGGTTGACTTCTGAATTCTGAGTTCTAACTTGATTGCACTGTGGTCTGAGAGACTGTTTGTTATGGTTTCCATTCTTTTGCATTTGCTGAGGAGTGATTTACTTCCAATTATGTGGTCAATTTTAGAGTAGGTGTGATGTGGTGCTGAGAAGAATGTATATTCTGTGGATTTGGGCTGGAGAGTTCTGTACATGTCTATTAGGTTTGCTTGTTCCAGATCTGAGTTCAAGTCCTGGATATCCTTATTAATTTTCTGTCTCGTTGATCTGTCTAATATTGACAATGGTGTGTTGAGGTCTCCCACTATTAATGTGTGGGAGTCTAAGTCTCTTTGCAAGTCTTTAAGAACTTGCCTTATGTATCTGGGTGCTCCTGTATTAGGTGCATATATATTTAGGATTGTTAGCTCTTCTTGTTGCATTGATCTTTTTACCATTATGTAATGTCCTTCTTTGTCTCTTTTGATCTTTGTTGCTTTAAAGTCTATTTTATCAGAGATGAGAATTGCAACTCCTGCTTTTTTTTGCTCTTCATTTGCTTGGTAAATCTTCCTCCATCCCTTTATTTTGAGCCTTTGAGTATCCTTGCATGTGAGGTGGGTTTCCTGGATACAGCCCACTGACGGGTTTTGGCTTTTTATCCAATTTGCCAGTCTGTGTCTTTTGATAGGGGCATTTAGTCCATTTACATTTAGGGTTAATATTGTTATGTGTGAATTTGATCCTGTCATTTTGATGCTAGCTGCCTGTTTTGCCCATTGGTTGATGCAGATTCTTCATTGTGTTGATGCTCTTAACCATTTTGTGCATTTTTGGAGTGACTGGTGCTGGTTGTTTTTTTCTATATGTAGTGTCTCCTTCAGGAGCTCTTGTAAAGCTGGTCTGGTGGTGATGAAATCTGTGAGTACTTGCTTGTTCACAAAGGATTTTATTTTTCTTTCACTTATGAAGCTTAGTTTGGCTGGATATGAAATTCTAGGTTGAAAGTTCTTTTCTTTAAGGATGTTGAATATCGGCCCCCACTCTCTTCTGGCCTGTAGGGTTTCTGCTGAGAGATCTGCTGTGAGTCTGATGGGTTTCCCTTTGTGGGTAACCTGACCCTTCTCTCTGGCTGCCCTTAGTATTTTCTCCTTCATTTCAACCCTGGTGAATCTGACGATTATGTGCCTCGGGGTTGCTCTTCTAGAGGAATATCTTTGTGGTGTTCTCTGTATTTCCTGGACTTGAATATTGGCCTGCCTTGCTAGGTTGGGGAAGTTTTCCTGGATAATATCCTGGAGAGTATTTTCCACCTTGGATGCATTCTCTTCGTCACATTCAGGTACACCTATCACACGTAGATTAGGTCTTTTCACATAGTCCCATAATTCTTGTTGACTTTGTTCATTCCTTTTTACATTGTTTTCTCTAATCTTCCCTTCTCATTTTATTTCATTGAGTTGATCTTCGACCTCTGATATCCCTTCTTCTGCTTGGTCAATTCGGCTGTTGAAACTTGTGCATGCTTCGCGAAGTTCTCGTGTTGTGTTTTTCAGCTCCATCAATTCACTCATATTTTTCTCTAAGTTGTCCATTCTCGTTAGCATTTCATCAAGTCTTTTTTCAAGGTTCTTAGTTTCTTTGCATTGGGTTAGAACATGTTCTTTTAGCTGACGGAAGTTTCTTATTATCCACTTTCTGAAAGCTGATTCTGTCATTTCATCACACTCATTCTCCATCCAGTCTTGTTCCCTTGCTGGTGGGGAGTTGTGCTCCCTTGTAGGAGGAGAGGTGTTCAGGTTTTGGGTGTTTTCATCCTTTTTGTGCTGGTTTCTTCCCATCTTTGTGGATTTATCCACCTATCGACTTTGTAGTTGCTGTCTTTCTGATTTTGGTAATTTTAAGTCTGCAGCAGCTGAACTCATAAACCCCCTTTTCTTCCCCCCAGGTGTTCTGGCCCAGGAAGTAGTTAGGGCTTTATGATTTTCAGCTGTGTTGCTGTCGTTTTCCCTGCCCACAAGGTGGCAGTCTAGTTACACTCAGCCTGCAGAGGCTTCGCTGAGCTGCTGTGGGCTCCGCCCAGCTTCCGTGTGAACTTCCCTGCAGTCCTGTTTATATGGGTGTAGTTAGAACTGCTTCCGCTATGCTGGCCCGCCCCTGTAGTGACAGAATCTCTGTAGTGATGGGTTGTCTTGGTTACGGCAAATTGCCCCAGGAATTGCAGGGTGTTTCCCGATCAGGACGCCCCTCCCCCACAGAGCTGGACCGTCCCTGGTTCAGCCGTGTTTCCAGTGGGGCCCTCTTTGCCTGGGAATCTCTTGGCTTGACTCCCTGCCTCAGCTCCCCTTGCTGGCCCAGAGGGGACACAGTCTCATTCACTTTGCTCAAGGAGCTGCTGCTCCCTGCCCCCGGTGCAGGCTGAGCGCCTGCTCCTGTCCAACCAGCGGCACTGGGAACCCGTGGAGCTTCTCTGCCTGTGAATCTCCTGGTCTGTGGGCAGTTAAAATCCGCTGGAGCAGCAGGAACAATTACTTTTTAAAATTTATTCAACTTACTGAATGAAGACTTATTGAGTACCAATAGTGAAAACAAAGATGAATTAGATCTGACCTAGCCCTCAAAAAACTTGAGACAAACATCAACAACCGTAAGGAAGGTGGGGACTGAGGTGAAGAAAGTACTGGTTAATTAAATAGTGATAGAATTGTCAAGATGAGGATCTTGAGCTTGATTTTATTGAGATAAGGAAGAAAGAAAACACACACAAAACCAAAACCAAAACCAAAAAGAATAAAATAGAAAAAGCCTTTATGTAAATATAAGGATTCTGTAAGTCAGGTGACAAGTGTAAGGAGAAAACAGTCTTAAAGTCAACTATTGAATAGTCTGAATTCAATTATCAAATAGACTGAAAACAGTCTTAATGTCAACTCTTCAAGCTAAGTGTCCTGAAGAGGGTACAGGACCAGATACCTGGGTCAAGCTGTGGCATAGAGTTTGAGCATCCTGAATGCAGGAGATGGCTGTAGATTACCTTTGGCACCATCATGAGCCTTGGCCTGAAAACAGTAGTTAGAACTAAAATATGTATTTATGTGACTTTCTTTAAAAAAGTCACCCTATTTTCTCTGATAGATGTAATATATGTGCATCATAAATTTTTTTTAATGTAGAAAAGAACAAAGATAAAAGTCATTCATCACTATACCATCCAGAGGGAAACATCGTGAACCTTTTAAAGAGCTCCCTCTAGACACTTTTTCTAGTCATGTGTCTTATATAGCTGTATTCATCTATTTCCTCTTATGTGTGGATCAGAGAGTGATAGCTCAATCTTTAAGCCCTTATCTCTGAAAACTTTTTTAGGTGTCTTAGAAATGGAATCACTTAGTAGCATTAAGGATCGTCTTAAAACTAAAATTATTTCTGGAAAAGGTGTAGCAATTTTTACTCTCACCATATATGGAAATGCTCATCTTAATGCACTGTTGCTTCTTGAGTGGTATCATTAAAAATAAATCTGTTCCCCAAAGCCCATAAACCCAGTATAATCATGCATCAGGCAAATCCAACAGGGAGACATTCTACAAAATACCTGATTAGTACTTCTCAAAACTGTCAAAGTCATCAACAACAAGGAAACCCTGAGAAACTGTCACAGCCAAGAGGAGCCTAAGGGGACACTATAACTACATGCAATGTGGTCTCCTGGATGGGATCCGGAAACAGAAACATTAGGTCAAACCAAGGAAATCTGAATACAGAATTAATAAGTAATAATGTATCAATATTGATTAATCATTTGTCTCAAATATACCAGACTGATGGAAGATGCTAATAATAGGGGAAATTGGGTGTGGGATGTATCTTCACAATTTTTCTGAAAATGTAAAGATATTCTAAACTAAATTTATTAAAAAACAAAGCACACACACAATTACAAGTGTAACAAATGAAGTCACTGATGTGAATAGATAACTACGAATGCATTTCTAAAATTTGCTAATATTACTAGTCTGTACCTAACATAATGAGTCATTTGTGATCTCTAAGCTTTTCTTGAAATAACCAGAGCTCACAGATGAAACTGCAGAAGAGAATCTTATATAATACATATTGGGTTGAAAGTATGGTGCTTAAGAACATAGAGACTGGAATCAGAATGCCTCAGTTTAAATCCTGGTTGTGTTCTTTACCAGCTCTATGATCTTGGGTTAGTTATCTCATGAGTCTGAGCCTTGGTTTTTAAGTCTGTAAACTAATGGTAAAATACTTCAGTGGGTTGCTCTGAGAATGAAATATGTTGATATTTGTACAACAATGCCATGCAGTTAGTGGTATAAAAATGTTTGTTAATAGTGAGAAAAAAAAATCTGTTAATTTACTTATGAAATAAACATTTATTGAGCACTCCTGTGTGCCAGGCATTGGGTTAAGTGCTAAGGACAGTTGTGAGAAAGAGAGACAATGCTCCTACCCTCAAGGAGTTTACTGTTTAATTGGCAGAGACAGATAATAAACAAACAAGTTAATTGTAGATTGCAATAGGGCTAGGAAAGAAATAACAAGGCCAAAGTGATGGTAAAAAAGATGCTTTATTTATGTTTCTTTGATTCCTTGTGATAATGAATATGTATCAATATTTTTGCTAATGACTTAGTGTTCTTCTTTTGTTTATTGTGTGTGCCTTTTGTCTGTGTTTCTATTGTGCGATTGTTTTTTACATTGATTTGTAAGGGCTGTTATTTATTAGTGGTACTAAATCTTTTCCCTAGTTTTGCCTTTTAATTTATTTTTTTGAGATAGGGTCTCATTCTTTTGCTCAGGCTGGAGTGCAGTTGTATGATTGTGGCTCATTGCAGCCTTGACCTCATCTCATTAGTAGAGACAGCCTCAACCCCACCTCACCAGTAGAGACATCTACACCATGTTGCTCAGGCAGGTCTCGAATTCCTGGGTTCAAGTGATCCACCCGCCTCAGCCTCCCAAAGTCCTGAGATTAAAGGCAAGAGCCACTGTGCCTTGTCTATTTTTGTTTCAAAAATATACACATGCAAAATTTTAATTTTCATGAGGGTCACTTTATCCCACTTCTCTTTGAGATTTCCTCCATTACTTTTATGAGAAAAGCATAAATTTTTTCTTCAATCCCAAAACAAACATGTTTTCTAATATATTTTTCTTTCCAATATTTCCTGAGTTCATTTCTTACATTTAGCTCTTTTATTCGTCTGACTTTTATTTCTGGATAAATGTGATGTAAAGATTCAGACTAAAATTTGTTCTAAATCTGGTCAATTTATTGAATAATTCTTTTTCCCTTGATTTGTGATGTTATTATCATTTCCTAAATTCTTTTACATAGTAGAGGTTTATTTCTGTAATTTCTATCATATTTCTCTGTTGTTAAAAACATTACCATACTATTTTGATTACTGTAGTTCTATGGTATATTTTATTGATATGGCAGGTAGCTACCTCATCACCTTTTCTCCTCCAAAATTTTCAGTTATTACTGCCAATTTTTTCTTTCAGATAAACTCTTTAGTTACTTTGAAAACTTCAATAAAAGTGCAACTAAGCAATTGGAATTTTATTAACATCTCATACTATATTGAATAGAGTTTTAATCTTTCCAATATTACAATTAATGTTCCATCAAGGAACATACTACATATTTCTACATAAAATCTTCCCCAAATAAATTATTAAATATTTAACTCTACTTTCACTGATTTGAATGGAAATGTAATTAAATATTCAATGCTTACATGAATTTCAACCTATTATATCTACTTACTTTTATTTATCAGTATGTCTATTCTATGGTTTTAATCATTATACCTTTTAGTACATCTTGATATCTGATGGTGCAAGTTAACTTTTATTATATTTACTTTCTTTTTACTTAACAATTGATACATAATAGTTGCACATATGTAATATCTCTATTTGTTTTCAAATCCATTAATCTTTTTTCCCTTCTGCTATGAGATTTGTTTGCTGTTCTTCATTTCTAACTTCTCTTGCTAATGATTAGTTGTTTTATTTTCAGTCTTTCTTGATTAATATAATTTTTAAGGCCATGAATTTGACTCCAATTATAAATTTGGTTGCATTTCATAAATTTTGTAATGTGATATGTCCACTATTCCTATTTGCTAATTATACTGTAATTATAATTTGGATTTCCTGTTAATGGTTATTTACAATATAATTTTAAGATTTCAAAACAGCTGTTTTTCTTTATTGGCATAAACATTTTATTTTAAATTTCATTATGCTGTAGTCAAAAAATGTGACTTGTACAATTGATGATTGGGGGAATTCCTGTGGTTTTTCATAATTAATCTTTGTGTTTCCAACATAAAAAACATGATAAATGTTTGAGATGATGGATATTCTAATTACCCTGATTTGATCACTATACATTGTGTGTATCAAAAGATCAGTCCTTACCCCATATATACAATTATTATATGTCAATTAAAAAAATTTCAAGGCTGGGCACAGTAGTTTAGGTCTGTAATCTCAGCACTTTGGGAGGCTGAGGTGGGTGGATCACTTGAGGTCAGGAGTTTGAGACCAGCCTGGCTAGCATGGTGAAACCCTGTCTCTACTAAATATACAAAAATTAGCCAGGCATGGTGTTGCACACCTATAGTCCTAGCTTCTCAAGAGGCTGAGGCACAAGAATCGCTTGAACCTGTGAGGTGGAGGCTGCTGTGAACTGAGATGGTGCCACCACGCTCCAGCCTGGGTGACAGAGCATCTCTGTCTCAAAAAAAAAAGTCTCTGACTCAAAAAAAAAAAAAAAATCCAAAAAACAAAAAACTTTCAAGAAAATTTATACATCTAGAAAAAATGAAATGGTACTAAAGGGTTTGTTTGAAAAGCAAGAGTCCACCTGTCAACCTTTTCTTATTCTTACTCTATCTCTTGCCTTTGTGTTTTTACTTTGGGGATTGTTTCCACATTTCATTATAATGTGTTTATGCTGCCATTACTTGATTTATCAATTGTAGGTAATATTAATTGACTCTGCACTATGGACAGCGAGAACTGACATCCTTACACTATTTATTTTCCCTTTCCCAATTTCTAATAGTTAAATGAATCTTTTCAGTTCTTTTATTAATTACTTTAAAAACTTTACAACATTAAACCCCTTTCTCATTATATATTTACAAGTTTTTTTAGATATTTTGATATTATATTATTTACCACTTATATAATCATGATTGTTCTACCTTCAATATGTATTGTGACAATTATCAGTATAAACTGGCATTTTATCTTACACTGTTTTTCTGCCTTAAATTTTTATTTTTTGATATTAATAGTCATTTCTGCTTTTCTCTTTTGTTTTTCTTTTTTGACCAACTTTTTTGTTAATCTCTCTATAACATTCTTGCTGAGAATATAAATTTTATCTCTTACCTGGTGTTAAGAATTTTCTTAACATATTATAATTATAATTTATTTCTTAACATATTATAATTATATTATAATTACAATTTAGACTTCTTTTATCTAGTGTTAAGAATTTTCTTAACTTATTATAATTTAGACTTCTCTTACCTAGTGTTAAGAATCTTACCCTAGTGTTGAGAATCTTCTTAACACTAGGTAAAAGAAGTCTTAAATTATAATATGGAAGTCTAAGTTAGGTGTATTTTGATAATTATATGTCTGTCATTTATTTTTATTGTTTTTTAAAAACTTTTTTTCAATTCCAGCTTTTTGCTCTATGGACATTGATTTATTTATTTTCAGTAATCCTACATCTATCTATATTGCTCTACAAATTGATGTTAACAATTTTAATTTTTCCTTCATATAGTAATGAACTAAACATGTTTTTGCTGCTCTTATCTTACCCCATCCACTTCCTGACTCTGATAACACTGTCTAAGACACATAGCTATTATTAAATTATCTTTTTTACTTTTGTATTTATTTTCTTTCAAGATGATATTCTATTTCCTAGCCACATTTATAATACTTGGTTATCCTGAGTTCTATGTTTATTGATTTCATGTAATGTCCAGTTTTTTAATACTAGGAAAGTCTCATCTTTGACATCTTTGTTTTGTGTTAACTCTTGATGAGTTAGAATCTATCTTCAAGTACTTTTTCTGAGTTATATCTGGATCATAATCTCTATCAGTCCTGTTTTTGTCAGAGAATATCTTCCTAGTTTTTCTGATTGAGTCACTTTTTAGTTACTGTGTCATTATTTATGTATATAAACATATTTATACACGCATTTATTTATTACATTGATATATTTATTATGGAAATTGGCTCATGTGATTATGAATGCCAACAAGTTTCACCATCTGCTGTCCACAAGCTGAGAACCAGGAGAGCTAATGGTGTAATTCAACTTGAGTTCAAAGGCCTGAGAACTAGGAATTCTGATGTCCAAGGGCCAGAGAAGATGAATGTCCCAGGTCAAGAAGAAAGAGGGAAACCTCACCCTTTTTTAGCCTTTTTGTTCTACTGAGGCCCTCAACAGGTTGGATAATAACTGCCCACATTGGTGAGGGTGGATATTCTTTACTCAGTCTACTGATTTCAAATGCTAATATCTTCTGGAAACACCTCCACAAATACACCCAGAAATCTTGTTTTACCAGCTGTCTGGGCATCCCTTAGCTCAGTCAACTTGACACATAAAATTGAGTATCACAGTTTTTCCTTTAAAAAACTGTCGAGACTTTGCTCCATTGTTTTTTGGTATTTAGTTTTAAGGAGAAATCTGAGAAGACCCTATGTTTTTATCTTTTAAAATAATTTATATTTATCTTATGTTTGGCAATTGTTCTTTCTGGCTACTGGTCTCTTTTTAATCAATGTTGACTGGTACTTTTAAGTCTTTTTATTTGATAGATATAAATTTTTCTTTAATTCTGGGAGGACTTTTCCCCCCACTTTTATCTTTGATTTTTGCTCTATTTCAATTTTGTTCCATTTGTTTTGGCCTCATTTTTAGGAATATCGATTATCTGCAGATTTGATTTCTGTTCTCACCTCTACATCTATCCATCTTTTCTCATTTTATTTTCTTCTCTTCCCTATCCTTTGCATTTTTGAAGGATTTTTCAAGTTTGTTTTTAGACAATAAATTTGATTTTCTACAGTGTCTATGATTATATTTTCTGCTTCTAATATAGATTTTGATTGCATCATTCATTTCTAGTTTCCTTCTCATCTCAGCAAGCTTATCTTTATGTCTCTGTATTTCGTTCACCTATTTTTAAAGTTGCATCCAACACCTGATACTCTTAATTTTTAATTGCTTAATGGCATCCTTATTCTCTGAACTTAATTAAAAACTAAAATGTATGATTTCTACATTTCTTTAGTCTTCTGTATAAATAATTTTCAGAAGACAGCTGTTTGAATCCATCAAAGATTTTAGTTTAATGTGAAAGAAACTGACTTTGGCTAATTTGAGTGTGTTGATGTTGGGTAGTCTCTGGATTATTGTATAGTGGGCATGCACTGGATAAGTGAACCCAGAGATGATGTGGCTGGAATTCTTTTAAAACCACACCAGAACTGGTCAGATGAGCATTATCTGCTAACTTTGCCAAGCACCCAGTGCCACAGCTTCCACCTCTGTCATTACTGCCTCCCAAAACTATATTGCTGCCATGGTTGCCCTTCTGCCATCCAGAATGGATTCTCCACTGTTCTGCTTTTTGCATTACTAGACATTGGTTCGTAGTTCAGAAAGCATTCACATGATTGGCTGAACCTAGATTACATGTCCATGGTCTAACTGCAAGTAAATCTGGTAAAGCAAGTTTCTGATATTTTTAGCACCAGTAGAAGGTGAACTCTGTCTCCCACCAAAGCCTATAAAGACAGTGAAAATGTAAAGAATGGACGGTCAGTACAGTAGGGTCCATTATATTCTTCTTTGTATCCTGAGTGCTGTGCTATTTTTCCTTCTGTTTCAGAAACTTCTAAATTCTCAAGCTTGATTTTTACATTTTTTAATGAGTATATTTCTTTTAACAAGGATATATATAGCAGAGCTTGACATTTGCCAAAAACAAAGTGAGTAGATTTCTTTGGTCCCTGGCACTGCTGGCGATTACTTTTCAAATCCTTCTTTTGCCTTTTGAAATACTAAGCATGGTGGGCAGAATGGGAAAAAGCTTTCCCACAGGAATAATTTATATTTTTTATCCACATTGGTTATTGTTGAAGTATCAGAAGTGGAGTAAAAAAGGAGAGGTATCTCTCAGCCTGAATTGAAACAGCTATCTTTTGGAATAGGCACATTAGGTTTATTCTTTTAATGGTCAATATCATACTGAATGGGCAAAAGCTGGGAGCATTCCCCTTGAAAAATGTCACAAGGATACCCTCTCTCACCACTCCTATTCAACATAGTATTGGAAGTTCTGGCCAGGGCAAGCAGGCAAGAGAACAAAATAAGGGCATTCAAGTAGAAAGAGAGAAAGTCAAATTGTCTTTGTTTGCAGATGACATGATCTTATATCTAGAAAATCTCATTGTCTCAGCCCAAAAGCTTCTTGAGCTGATAAGCAATTTCAGCAAAGTCTCAGGATACAAAATCAATGTGCAAAAAGCACAGGCATTCCTATACACCAACTATAGACAAGCAGACAGCCAAATTATGAATGAATTCTCATTCAAAATTGAAATAATATTTAAGTGGGCTGTAACCTTATTTTAAGTTGATGAGCATCTCTATTAGGTGAAGTGTCTATTCAAGTATTCTGTTCACACTTTATCTGTCAGTTTTCTTATTGAGTTGTAAGAATTTTTTATGTATTCAAATTACAAGTATTTTCTCCAATTATATGGCTTATCTCTTCATTTTTTTTAAAGATGTCTTTTGATAAGCATAATTTCAACTTTTGATGAGATCTAATTTATCATTTTATTTGAGTTGTTTGTGGTTTTGTGTCCTAAGATTTTATTACCTACCCTGAAGTTGCAAGGATTTTCTTCTTTGCTTCTCTTTTGTTTAATTGCATTCAGGCCCATGGAAAATTTTGATTAATTTTTGTTTATGATATAAAATAAGGCTCAGTGTTCATATTCTCACCCAAGGGTATCTACTTGTTCCAGCACAATTTGGGGAGAAAACGTTCCTTTCTTTTTAAAATTACCTCAGCACCTTTTTTGAAAACTAGTCAAATATGTATGCATTTATTTCTTTGTTCTGTAGTCTATAGAAATTGATCTGTATGTCTATCTTTTTGCCACTACTACATTGTTTTGATTAGTGGGTCTTAAGAGTCAGGCTCGAAATCAGGTAGTACACATATACTAATTTTTTTCTTCTATTTCAAAAATGCTTTTTATTTCCTAAGTCATTTTGATTTCCATATAAAATTTATAATCAACTTGTAATTTTCTGCAAAAAAAAAGTCCTGCTGGAATTTTTTGACGTTATGTTAAAACCATAGATATATTTGGAAAGAGACATCTTAATTATATTGTCTTCTAATCCATGAACATGGTTTACCTCTCCATTTATTTAGATATTTGCTAATTTTTCTCAGCAATATTTTGTTCTTTTTCTCAAAGATATATTTATTTGGTGCTATTATAAATGCAATTTAAAAATTTTGTGTTCTAATTGTTTGCTGGCAATATGTAAACACTCAATTAATATTGATGTTATCTTGATTTTAAAAAATTTAATTCTATAATCTGAGATCTTGATAAATTCCCTCGTTAGTTCTAGTAGTTTTTTTGGTTTCATTCTGAGGGTTTTCTTCATAGTCACGTTATTTGTAAATAAAGGCAGTTTTATTTATTCCCTTCTAATCATTATGCCTTTTAATTTTTCTTAATTTGTTAAATTGCTAGCATACTAGTGTTGAATAGAATTGGTGAAAGCAGATACCATTGCCTTTTTCTGATCTTAAGGGAAAAGCATTCATTATTTTATCATTAAATATAATAATAGCTGTAACATTTTTTCCTAGTTATTCTTCATCATATGGAAGAACTTCCGTAATTGGCTGAGAGTTTTTGTCATGAATTGGTGTGAAATTTTGTCAACTGCTTTTTTTCTTCAGATGTTAAAATATCACAGGATTTAAAAAAAATTTTATTTTAGGTTCAAGGGTACATGTGCAGATTTGTTATATAGGTAAACTTGTGTCATGGAGGTTTGTTGTACTTCCATGTTGTACATTACAACCTCCATGTTGTACATGTTGAGGATTATATTACCACTTAGGTACCACTAAGTCTAGTACCCAATAGTTACTTTTTCTGTTTCTTTCCCTCATCCTGCCCTCTACCCTCAACTAGGCCCCAGTGTCTGTTGTTCCCCTCTTTGTGTCCATGTATTCTCATTCTTTAGCTCCTGTTTATAAGTGAGAACATGTGGTATTTGGTTTTCTCTTTCTGTGTTAGTTTGCTGGAGATAATGACCTCCAGTTCCATCTATGTCCCTGCAAAAGACATGATCTCATTTTGTTTTATGGCTGTGTAGTAATCTATAGTTTATATGTACTATATTTTCTTTATCCAGTCTACCATTGATGGACATTTAGGTTGATTGCATGTCTTTGCTATTGTGAATAGTACTGAAATGAACATATGTGTACATGTGTCTTTAGTGTTGAATGATTTATATTCCTTTAGGTATATACCCAGTAATAGGATTGCTGGGACAAATGGTAGTTTTGTTCTTAGCTCTTTGAGGAATTGCTACACTGCTTTCTGCAATGGCTGAACAATTTTACACTCCCACCAACAGTGTATAAGTTTTCCTTTTTCTCTACAACCTTGCCAGCAGCTATTAATTTTTGACTTTTTAGTAATAGTCATTCTGACTAGTGTGAGATAGTATCTTATTGTGGTTTTGATTTGCATTTCCCTAATGATCAGTGATAATGAGCTTTTTAAAATATGCTTGTTGGCTGTATGTATGTCTTATTTTGAAAAGTGTCTGTTAATTTCTTTTTGTCCACATTTTAATGGGGTTGCTTTTTTCTTGTAAATTTGTTTAAATTTTTTACAGATGCTAGTTATTATACCTTGGTCAAATGCATAACTTTCAAAAATGTTCTCCCATTTTGTAGGTTGTCTGTTTACTCTTTTGATAGTTTCTTTTGCTGTTCAGAAGCTCTTAAGTTTAATTATATCCCATTTATTAATTTTTGCTTTTGTTGCAATTGTTTTTGGCAATTTCATCATGGACTATTTGCCGGTTTTTATGTCCAGAATGGTATTGCCTAGGTTGCCTTCTAGGTTTTTTAAAAATAGTTTTCAGTTTTACATTTAAGTGTTTAGTCCGTCTTGAGTTGATTCTTGTATATTGGTGCAAGGAAGGGGTCCATTTTCAGTTTTCTGCATATGGCTAGCCAGTTATCCTGGCATCATTTATTAAATAGGACCTCTTTTCCCAGTTGTTTGTTTTTGTTAAAATCAGATGGTTATAGATGTATGGCCTTATTTCTTGGCTCTCTATTCTGTTTCATTGGCCTATTCTTATTACAGTTACCAAAACAGTATGGTACTGGTACAAAAACAGTTTGACGTTGGGTAACATGATACCTGCAAGTTTATTCTTTTTACTTAGGATTGCCTTGGCTATTTGGGCTCTTTTTTGGTTCCACATGAATTTTTAAATAGTTTTTCTAGTTCTGTGAATAATTTCCTTGGTAGTTTTTTAGAAACAGTGTTAAATCTGTAAATTTCTTTGGGCAGTATGGCCATTTTAAGTATAGTTAGTTATATTGATTCTGCATATCTCTGAGCATGGAATGTTTTTCCACTTGTGTCATCTCTGATTTCTTTGAGCAATATTTTGTAATCTCATTGTAGAGCTCTTTCATCTCTCTGGTTAGCTGTATTCCTAGGTATTTTATTCTTTTTGTGGTAATCATGCATGGGATTTGTGTTTCTGATTTGGGTCTTGTCTTGGCTGTTGTTGAGTGTGCAGAAATGCTAGTGATTTTTGTATGATGATTTTGTATCCTGAAACTTTGCCAAAGTTGTTTATCAGCTGAAGGAGCTTTTGGGCCAAGACTATGAGGTTTTTAAAATCTAGAACATGATCATATCACCTGCAAGCAGGAATAAGTTTGTCTTTCTCTCTTCCTATTTGGACACCCTTTATTTCTCTTCTCTGATTGCTCTGGCCAGAACTTCCAATACTAAGTGGAATAGGAGTGGTGAGAGAAGGCATCCTTATCTTGTGCCAGTTTTCAAGGGGAATGCTTCCAGCTTCTGCCCATTTAGTATGATGTTTATCATAGATGGCTCTTATTATTTTGAAGTATGTTCCTTCAGTACCTAATTTATTGAGACTTTTAAACATGAATGGATGTTGAATTTTATTGAAAGCCTTTTCTGTATCTATTGAGGTAACCACATGGTTTATGTCTTTAGTTCTGTTTATGTAATGGATCACAGTTATTGATCCACATATGTTGAACCATCCTTGCATCCCAGGGATAAAGCCTATTTGATCATGGTGGATCATGGTTGTGCTGCTGGATTTGGTTTTCAGTGTTTTGTTGAGGATTTTTACATCCATCTTCATTAAAGATATTGGCCTGAGTTTTATATTTTCGTTGTGTCTCTGTCGGGTTTTGATACTAGGATGATGCTGGCCTTATAGAATGAGTTGTGAATGAGTCCCTCTTCATCAATTTTTTGGAATCGTTTTAGTAGGAATGGTACCATCTCTTCTTTGTACATCTAGTAGAAATTGGCTGCGAATTCATCTGGTCCTAGGTTGAGTCTTTTTTGTTTTGTTTTGTTTTGTTTTGGTTGGTAGGCTATTTATTACTGATTAAGTTTTGGAGCTCACTATTGATCTGTTCAGGAATTCAATTTATTCCTGGTTCAGTCTTGGGAGGGTATGCTTGTCCAGGAATTTATCCAACTCTTCCAGTTTTTCTTGTTGTGTGCATAGAGATATTCATAGTAATCTCTGATGATTATTTATATTTCTGTGGGGTTAGTGTTAACATCCCCTTTGTCAAGTCTGATTGTGTTTAGTTGGATCTTTTCTCTTTAATGTTTTATTAGTCTAGCTAGTGGCCTGTCTTATTAATTTTTGTATTAATTTTTTTTAAAAAAACAACTCCCAGATTTATTAATCTTTAGAATTATTTTTTTATTTTGATGTCCTTCAGTTCAACTCTGATTTTGTTATTTCTTATCTTCTGCTAGCTTTGGGGTTGGTTTCCTCTTGCTTCTCTAGTTCTTTTAGTTGTGATATTAGATTGTTAATTTTAGCTCTTCCTAACTTTTTGATGTGGGTGTTTACTGCCATAAATTTCTCTCTTAACACTGCCTTAGCTGTGTCCCAGAGATTCTGGTATGTTTTATCCTTATTCTCTTTAGTTTTAATGAACTTCTTGATTTCTGCCTTAATTTTGTTATTTACCTTAAAGTCATTTAGGAACAGGTTGTTTAATTTCCATGTAATTGCATGGTTTTGGGTGACCTTTTTTTTCCCTCAGTTTTGATTATGTGGTTGATTTTAGAGTATGTGACATGTGGCAATGAGAAGAATGTATTTTTTGTTGTTTCTGGATGGAGAGTTTTATAGAGGTCTATCACGTTCATTTGGTCCGATGTTGAGTTTAAGTCCTGAATGTCTTTATGAATTTTCTGCCTCGATGATCTATCTAATACTGTCAGTGGAGTATTGAAGTTTCCCACTATTATTGTGTGGGACTGTAAGTGTTTCTGTACATCTCTAAGAACTTGCTTTATGAATCTGGGTGTTCCTGTGTTGGGTGCATATATATTTAAGACACTTAGATCTTCTTGTTGAATTGAACCCTTTACCATTGTGTACTGCCCTTGTTTGTCTTTTTTAATCTTTGTTGGTTTAAAGTCTGTTTTGTCAGAAATTAGGATTGCAACCCCTGCTTTTTTTTTTCTTTCTAATTTTCATTTGTTTGATATATTCTTTTCTCCTCCAATTCTTTATTTTGAGCCTGTGGGTGTCATTGCATGTAAGATGGGTCTCTTAAAGATAGTGTACCATTAGGTCTTCCTTTTTTATCTAGCTTGCCACTCTGTGCCTTTTATATGGGGGTATTTAGCCTATTTACCATCAAGGTTAGTATAAATATGTGTCAATTTTATTCTGTCATTTTGTTGTTAGCTGGTTATTATGCCTGCTTGTTTGTGTGTTGTTTTATAGTGTCACTGGTCTATGTACTTAAGTGTGTTTCTGTATTGGTTTGTATTGGTCTTTTCTTTCTGTATTTAGTGCTCCTTTCAAGATCTCTTGTAAGGTAGGTCCAGTGGTAACAAACTCCCTCCACATTTGCTTATCTAAAAACAATCTTATTTCTCTTTCACTGAGGAACCTTAGTTTGGCTGGATATAAAATTTTTAGTTGGGCCAGGTGCGGTGGCTCATGCCTGTAATCCCAGCACTTTGGGAGCTGGGTGGATCATGAGGTCAGGAGTTTGAAACCAGCCTGGCCAATATGGTGAAAACCCATCTCTACTAAAAATACAAAAATTAGCTGGGTGTGGTGGCATGTGCCTGTAGTCCCAGCTACTCGGGAGGCCGAGGCAGAAGAATCACCTGAACCCATGAGGCAGAGGTTTCAGTAAGCTGAGATTGTGCCACTGCACTCCAGCCTGGGAGACAGAGCAAGACTCCAACTCAAAAAGAAAAAAAATTCTGATTTGAAGATTTTTTTTTTTAATGTTGAATATAGATCCTCAATATTCTCTGGCTTATACAGTTTCTACAGATTAGCCTGATGGGATTCCCTTTGCAGGTGACTTGCCCTTTCTCTCTAACTGCCTTTAACATTTCTTCTTTCACCTCAACCTTAGAAAATGTGTTGATTATGTTTCTTTGGGCTGATCCTCTTGTATAAACTTTGGCGGGGATTCTCTGTATCTCCTGAATTCGACTGTTGGCCTCTCTAACAAGGTTAGGGAAATTTTCATGCACTATATCCTCAAATTTGTTTTCTAAGTGTTTTGCTTTCTCTCACGTCCTTTCATCGATGCCAATGATTCATAGATTTGGCCTTTTTACATAATTCCATATTTCTTGGAGGTGTTGTTCATTCCTGTTTACTTTTTTCTTTATTTTTGCTTGATTCTCTTATTTCAGAGAGGCAGTATTCAAGTTCTGAGATTCTTTCCTCAGCTTGGTCTATTCTGCTGTTAATACTTGCAATTGCATTGTGAAATTATTATAGTGTGTCTTCCAGCTCTGTCAGATTAGTTAGTTCTTAAAAAAATACTATTTCATCTCTCAGTTCCTGTATTGTTTTATTGTGGTTCTTAGTTTCCTTGGATTGGGTTTTTGCTATTCTTCTGAATCTCAGTGCTCTTCATTCCTATCCATATTCTGAATTTTATTTATGTAATGTAAGTTAATTCAGCCTGGTCAAGAACCCTTGTTGGAGAACTAGTGAGTCCATTTGGAGGACATAAGACACTCTGGCCATTTGAGTTGCCAGAGTTCTTGCATTGGTTTCTTTCTCATCTCTGTGTGTGGGTGTTCCTTTAACTGCTGGGCCACCTCTGATTGAAGTGGTCAGGCAGGGACAGGGTGTTAGAGTCCCAGGTTGGGTGGTCTTACCCACTGAGGAGAAGTAAGGACTGAGACCTCACTTTTGCAAGAGCTAGGTGCTCTGTGCTGGGCATCCAAACCAGTCCCTTGTCCCACAGACTCTCCAGAGACCAAAAAAGCAAGGACAAGGGCTGTGATGCAGCCAAGATGGCAACCTATGCTCCCACTGGGAGCTCTGTTTCAAGGAATTGCAGAATTGCTACTGGCTTTACTGTCCCAGTTTGGGTGACTAGAGACCCCACACCAGGAGGATCTGCCTAGTGATGAGATACAGGATTGAAAAACCATGTAACAAACAGTCTGGCTACTTTTCCATAGGGCTGCTGCAGTACCTGAAGATGTCAACAGTGAAGGCTACAAAACAGCAAAGATGGTGACCTGCCCCTTCTTTTGGGAGCTCCATCTCAGGGAGATATGGAGTTATTATTGACTCAGATACACTGGTGGGGTGGGGTGCTGGTGGCCCAGGTTGGGAGGTCATGCCCGGTGAGGAAAATGAGGTCAGAAAACTGTGTAAAAAAGTAGTCTGGAAACATTTTGGTAAAGAACTGTGCTGTGTTGGGGGTCTGCTCCTGCCCTTAGTCACCTCAGACTCTTCAAAGCCTGAAAGTGACAATGGTGAAGACTGCAAAACAGCAAAGATGGTGGCTTACCTCTCCCTCTGGGGGCTCTGTCCTAGGGAGGAACTGCTGCTATCTGGAAAACACTGGTGAGAGTGGTCATAGACCTCCGTTGGGAGATTCCATCCAGTGAAGAGAAATGGGATCTGGGACCCATGTGTAGAAGCAGTCTTTCTGATTCTTCATGGAGCTGCTACACTTTGCTGGGGGATCACTCCAGTCCCTTGGTAATCTTGGATTCCCCAGAGCCTGAAGGCATCAATGGCTAAGGCTGTAAAACAGCAAAGATGGTGGCTCATCCCTCCCTCTGGGAGCTCTGTCTCAGGGAGGTGTAACACTGCTACCCATGGCTGGCTGGAGTCCCAAGCCAGTGGGTCTTATCTTGTGAGGTGCTGTGGAAGCAGGGCCTGCAGACTGTTGGTGCTCAACTCCCTGGATTCAGCATTTTTTCTAGGGGTATACAAGGTCCTAACCTCTTGCTTTGCTGTTGTTACTGCTGCTTTGTTGGGAAGCCTGGGCATCTAAAGCTCCCAGGGCTCTGCTTATGCCTGAGTGACTGCTCTGCTGAGACTCCATGTAGCTCTGCATGTCATACTGTGGGCCCTGGTGGAGTGGGTTCACAAGGGAATCTCCTGACCTGAGGGTTACAAAGATTTATGGGAGAAGTGCGGTCTCTAGGGTCACTCACTCACTCACCACTTCCCTGGGCATAGAGGCTCCTCTGGCTCCTTGCTCTTTGTTGCTCCTGGGTAGGCAGTTTTATCTTGCTTTTTTCTATTCTGTTTTCTGTTGGTCAAGGATTTTTTTTTTTTTAACTAATCCCTATGTGTGTAGCTAAGTATTTCATTTGAAGGTGCTATGTTTACTTGCCTCTTCTATTTCTCTCCATGAGAGCAGTGCACACTAGCTGCTTCTAGTGGACAATTTTGGCCAGCCCCCTTGGGATATTTTTTCTTCTTTATTTTGTTAATATGGTGAATTGCATTGGTTTATTTTTAAATGTTAAACCAACCTTGCATTACTGGAATAAATACCACTTAGTCACGATATATTAACTATTCCTTTGATATATTGCTAGGTTTAACTTGCTAAAAGATTTTTGTATCTGTGTTTATGAAGAATATGAATCTGTAGTTTTTTTAATTGTAATATCTTATGTAATTTTAGTATCAGGATGATGATACTCTTTTTTCCTATTTTTTTTTTTTTTTTTTCTTGAGGAGTTTGTGTAGAATTGTTATTTTTTTCTTCCTCATATATTTGGTACAATTCGCCAGCAGGGACATCTGGGCCTGAAGGCTTTTTTGAAAAATTTTTATATAAAGGTTTTTTTTTTAAACAAGTAATTTTATTTCTTTAGTAGATATCGGGTTATCTATTTCTTCTTGATTGTACTTTACTAGTTTTCAAAAAGTGTATTTATTACATGTAACTTGTCAATTTTCTTAGCTTGTTAATATTTGTACTATCTACCATTATAACCCCTTTTTATTCCTGATATTGGTAATTTGTGTCTTCCCTTTTCACCACCATTTTCAACTCAGTTCAGCTAGATATGTAGCAATTTTTTAAAATTAAGGAATCGGCTTTTGGCTTTATTTTATTTATTGTTTATTTTCTATTGCATTGATTTTTGCTCTTTACTTACTTTCTTCTGTCTGCTTTGGATTTACTTTGTTCTTTTTTCCCCCTAGCTTCTTAAGGTCATTAATTACAAATTGTTATTTTTTCTTTTTCTTTACATAAACATTTAAAGTCATAAATTTCCCTCTACTGCTTTAACTGAAGCCCACAAATTTATTTGTATGTTGTATTTCTGTTATCATTTGGTTTCAAATATTTTCTGATTCTTTGATTTTTATTTGACCCATGGATTACTGAGATATCTGTTGTCCACTTATGTAATTATTCTAGCTATATTATTTTGTTGATTTATAATTTAGTCTTTTAGTGGTCAAAGAACATACTTTGTATAATGTTGATCCTTTGAAATGTATTAAAACTTGCATTATGACCTAACATATGTTCTGTATTGGTGAATATATCAAGCGTATTTGAAAATAATATATATCGTGCAGTTGTTGAGTGTAAAGTTCTGTAAATACAAATTAGGGCCAGATACAGTGGCACATGCCTGTAATCCCAGCACTTTGGAGGCCAAGATGGGCAGATCACGAGGTCCAGAGATCAAGACCATTGTGGCCAACATGGTGAAAACCTGTTTCTACTAAAAATACAAAAATTAGCTGGGCGTGGCTGCGGGCACCTGTGGTCCCAACTACTAGGGAGGCTGAGGCAGGAGAATCCCGGAGGCTTGAACCCCAGAGGCAGAGGTTGCAGTGAGCCAAGATCATGCCATTGCACTCCAGCCTGGCAGCAGAGTATTGAAGAAAAAATACAAATTAGGTAAAAATAAATGACATGTTCAGTGATTCTATGTATTTACTTGTTTTTTTTTTTTTTCTAGTTTTTAAGTAATTTGCTGAAAGAGGGGTCTTCTCTAACTCTATAAAATTATCGATTTCTCCCTTCAATCTTACAATTTTTGATTCACTTATTTTAAAATTCTGTTATTAAGTACACACACATTTATAATTGCTATGCCTTCCTGATGAATTAATCCTTTTATCATTATAAAATATTCTTCATTATTCTTGCAAATACTCTTGAGATCTATTTTATCTGATATTATTACAACCACTGTAGTCTTATTATGGTTACTCTTTACATGGTATATCTTTTTTTTTTCCATTTACTTTCAACTTTTTAATTTATATTTAAGATATGTCTCTTGTAGATAGAATTTGGTTGGGTCTTCATTTTTAAAAATCCATTCTGATAGCCTGTGTCCTTAATTGCAGTGTTCAGCCCAATTAACATTTAATATAATTACTGATATGGTTGAATTTAGGTAACCATTTTATTTTCTATATATTTTTAATCTCTCTCCTTTTCCCCACCCTTATCCTACCTTCTTTTGGGTTATTTCAGTATCTTAATTTCCATTTTAGGACACGTATTTATTTGAAATTATACTTCTATACATTTCAAAAAACATGTTTGCTCTATACATTCTTTTCACAGTTTATGCAATGCTAATATAATAAACAGTAGAATTATTGTAATGTAAAGGTCTCTTTACTTTCTATGTTACCATTCTTTAAGTTATAGTTGTCACGTATATAACATCTAAGTACATGGTAAATCCTATAAGAAAATGTCATACTTTTTGCTGTGAATAATCATTTGTATTCTTAAGAAATTAAAAGAAGAAAGTGTCTTATATTTACCCATATATTTACTATTTATATTTCCTACTCTTCATTCATTCCTGAAAATCCAAAATTTCCCTTAATATTGTTTCCTTCAACTTGAAGAACTTTTTGTACCATTCTGGTGGAGACCAATTTCCTGAGTTTTTCATTACCTAAAAATGTCTTTATTTCACTTTCCTTTTTGAAGCAAGTTTCACTGAATTTAGAATTTTAGGATGACAGTTATTTTCTTGTAACATGTTAAAGATATTCTACTGTCTTCTAGGCTCTATGGTTTCTGGCGAAAGGTTTGTGAGAAAAGTTTGTGATAATTTCTGTATCATTGTTCTTCTATATGTAATGTGATATTCTTCTCTGGCTGCTTTCAAATTTTTCTCTTTGTCTTCCCTGGACATCAGTTTGGCTCTAATGTACTTAGACATAGATTTCTTTGCATTAATTTTCTTTGAGGCCTTTTGAGCTTCCTAAAGCTGTAAATTTACACCTTAAAAAAAAGTGGAGATTGTTTCTGTTATTTACCTTTAAAATGTTTTCCTGCCCCATTGTTTTTCTTGGTAAGATATTTTGAAATTATTTCATGGGTCCCCGAGGTTCTGTTTATTAAAAAAAAAAATTTTCCTCTACCTCTCTTATTCCAATTAGATGACATTTATTGAGCTATCTTCAAATTCACTGACTGTTTCCTTTCATCTCCATTTTGCTGTTAGCACCAATCACTGAATTTTTCATTTCAAATGTTTCAGTTTGCAGTGCTAACATTTCCATTCATTTCTTTTTTATATTTTGTTTTTTCTTGCTGAAGTTTTTAATCTTTACGGTCATTATATTTCCTTGACATTACTGAGTATACTCACAATAGCTGTTTTAAAATTCTTTCCTGATAATTCCAACATATGGGTCATCTTAACACTGGCTTCTCTTGTTTGCATTTTCTCTTGAGACTGGGTCACGTTTTTCTGGCACTTTGCATGTTGAGTAATTTTGTATTATATCCTGAATACTGTAGAGGCAGGATTGTAGAGACTGAATTTTCTAATATTGCTCTAAAGAGTGTTGATGTTTTGTTTTTAAAAGGCATCTTATTTCCTTTGGCTTAAACTGAAGCCTGTAATGCGTTTGGTGAGTGGAAGTTCAGAACTGAGTTTAATTCTGTAATCCTTAACCGCTAGCTGCTTTCCATTTGGCCCATTCATACATAACTCAGGGGTCATCCAGAAATTTGAGCTAAGTGTAAACAGAATTTGGTGGTATTCTTTTCTAGCTTTCTCCCCCAACTTCTGATTATCTGCTTTGCCTGGAATTTTCTTGGTTCCTCCAGTCAAAAAAGTAGGAGACTTTTTCTTGGAATTTCGGCAATGCTACTTTGGTCATGATTCTGGTTGCCTTTAGGGCATACCTGAAAAAACTATAATTTACTCTGTGCTGACTTCTTACTGTAAATTTGACTGCCTTCCAAAATATGCCTGCTTTTTTTCAGTTCTTGGAGCCATGAAGTATTTATATTTTTTTCTTCCGGCATTTTGAGACATTATTTATGGGAAGATACATTATTAGACACCCACCCCTTCGTGTCAAAAGCAAAAGATTTTACTTCTGTCCTTGAAAGTCTACGATTTTGCCTAGTGCTTTCTTCATTAATCCCTATTTTACTTGAGTTAGCTTGATTGGGTTTTTGTTTCTTGCAGAACTGTAACAGAAGCCATTAATTATAGAATCCAGGATTACTATAGGCTTGGCAGAATGTTGCAGTGGCAAAGGCATAGGTTTGGGAAATGGATATACCACTCTATTTAAGCTATATGACTTAAACAAGTATTAATGTTAGTTATCTATTGTTGTATAATAAATTACTTGAAAATGTAGTCACTTAAGATGAAAAACATTTATTATTTCACATGAATTTTCAGGGTCAAGAATTTTGGAGCTATCTAGATGGATGATTCTGTCTCAGAGTCTCTCATGAAGTTGCAATGAAGTTGTCAGACAAGGTTGCAGTGCTAAAGACTTGACCAAGGCTGGAAAATCTATTTCTAAGCTTACCCACTCTTGTCAGGAGGCTGTTGGCAAGAAGCCATGTGTCCTTGCCGTGTGGGCGTCTTTATAGGGCCACTTATAATGTGGCTTTTTCCAGTGAACAAGTAGAGAAAGTGTGTGTGTGTGTGTGCGCGCGCGCAACAGAAGGGGGGGTGTTAGCAATTAATTCACATAACTGAACCTCCTTTCTTATGCTATCCTTAGCAATTGGCTTTGAGTTGCTTGGAATCTAACCTGCTAGGTGGCTGGTTTACTTACTGTAGCTTTCAAAGCTCATGGTCACATTAAAGCTCTTGCATTGTTTCAGCACCGTTACCTAAAACTTTAATCTGAGGTAGCTTTGTCATTCTAAGATAAAGATCTTAGAATTTATGAAAATCTTAGAGATATGAAAGAATACTGAGCATCATGCTTTGACTCACTGATATCCTAGTAATTCATTTTGGACTTTTTGGAAGACGCTAGAGGGCATAGCTGCATGAAAGTTTTAAGAAGAGAATAGTGGCCAGGCATGGTCGCTCATGCCTGTAATCCCAGCACTTTGGGAGGCCAAGGAAGGCGGATCATGAAGTCAGGAGTTCAACACCAGCCTGGCCAATATGGTGAAACCCCATCTCTACTAAAAATACAAAAGTTAGCTGGGCGTGTTGGCAGGCACCTGTAGTCCCAGGTACTTGGGAGGCTGAGTCAGGAGAATTGCTTCAACCTGGGAAGCGGAGGTTGCAGTGAGCTGAGATCATACCATTGCATTCCAGCCTGGGCAACAAAGTAAGACTCCATCTCAAAAAAATAAAGAAGAGAATAGCTGGGTTGATTCTGGTACTTCTTATAATCAACAGAATTCCCTCCCTCCCCTCTGTCCTTTCCATGAGCAATTCCGACAGAGCCACAGCAGAGAGGCTTGCATCCTGGCTTTTCCCTACTCTGTAGCCAGCCCATTTCCATTTTTTCCATTCTTATTCCCAAGGAGGAAGAGTTGGACTTTAATAATAGTCAACTCCTGTGAGGTTCCCCTCCCTGGCTGTCTCCAGCAGTAGTGTATTGCTTCTGTTCTACATCTGGAGTTTCCTATTCTCTATCTCTTTGTACTTTTTGGATTCATATTATTTGTACTGTACAGTTAGCATAGAAGCTAACATTTGGGTTGTAGCTGTGAACCTTAAAGTGTATCAGAATTCCACGGGCTCTCCAGATTGAGAGGTTGCTGAACATGTAGAAATAGGCTTGCTTTTAACTTCGGCACTTGTAACAATAGCAATAGCAGCAACAACAAAATTGTCACTGTGAGGGAACCTGGAGAACTCCGTGAATATATACATTGCATTACCCCATTTTATGTGAAATGGTTCTAAAAAATGCTGTCTTTTGGTCTTTTGAATAATTAACATGGCTCTAATAGACCTCATTTTGCCAGAGTATGAAATGAAGGAAACAATTGTGAGAGTGCCTTTTGAACACTTACATTTGTGTAAAGTAAATGAAAGAGAATAATAACATTGCCCATGGAACCTGATCTTTCTTTCCCTGCTATTGGAGTGTGTAGTCATTGTCTTCTAATTATGGTATCTTTGAGATTCCTTTTCCATTTGGCACTCAGTCCAACTAAGCTATTTTTCTGACATCTGAACCAAGTCTCCTTTTTCGTTTTTGACCAGGATGCCTGCCTATATTTCCATCCTCAAGATTAGGCATGTATGGACCTTACCCTTCCATACATATCTTTCAATATCCAAAGGTATCACTCAAGCAACGAGAATGCTCAGTGATACGGCCAACGGCTGCTAAAGAGCAAAGGGGATGTGGGAGGAAGGGCAGGAACCAATGTGCTGCTATGCATCCTCAGTCTCTCTAGTGATTTAGAGTTGGTTGATCTGAAGAGACATAGACTGTGATGGACATAACTTACTTTATGACCTTCCTTCACTAGCATGTGTACAAGCATAGCCTTTTCTGTATTGTTTATGTCAAGAGAGTGTCCTTAAGCTCATTAACTACCTCTTTTATCTTAAAAATTATGACCTAGTACCCCTTGCAAGCAAAAAAAGTACTCATCCCCTAAAGCTCACTGATGTCTTTAATTGAGTAGATTCCATATTTGTTTCTTTGGGTTCCACAGCAGTAGTCATTAATGCACACTCTGGAGTCATTCTGCCTGGGTTTGCATCCTTGCTCTGGCATTTACTAGCACTCTAGTCTTGGGCAAGTCATATATCCCCCTCTCTGTGCCTCACTTTTCTTTTCTTTTCTTTCTTTTTTATTTTGAGACAGAGTCTTGCTCTGTTGCCAGGCGCCAGGCTGGAGTGCAGTGGTGCAATCTCGGCTCACTGCAACCTCCACCTCCCAGGTTCAAGCAATTCTCCTGCCTCAGCCTCCCAAGTAGCTGGGACTACAGGTGTGCACCACCATGCCCAGCTAATTTTTGTATTTTTTAGTAGAGACGGGGTTTCACCATGTTGGCCATGATGTTCTCAACCTCTTGACCTCGTGATCTGCCCACCTCAGCCTCCCAAAGTGCTGGGATTATAAGCGTGAGCCACCGCGCCTGGCCTGTGCCTCACTTTTCTTATTTGTAAAGTGGGGATAATTATGGTACCGACCTTATAGGGTTGCTGTGGAGAATAAGTGAGTCAGTATTTCTGAACAGCTTAGAACAATCCTTGGCACTTAGTAAGTGTTAAGGTATTGCTGCTTCTCTTCCTCTTTTTTTACTTTTCCTTCTCCTATTCTTCTTAAGCATTCTGGATCCTGGTCTTTCCTATGATCCCTGAGTTAATCAAAACATAGGGAAGAGCAGAGAGCAAGGCTGGAGAAATTATATGTCAAGCTCATATGACTTGTCTCTCCAGAAAAATATAACTTACTTAGTGAGCCTTTATAATATGTTAGACACTTAACATGAATTTCTCTAATCCTTACAGCAACCCTGGAAGGCAGATATTATTATTCCTATTTTATAAGTAAAAATACAGTAACTTTACCCAAGTTACTTTGGTAACTTGCCCAAGGTCCCACAGTTTCAGTTCATTTTCTGTTGCTGTTGTTGCTATTAAGGAATATCCATGGCTGGGTAATTTATAAAGAAAAGAGGTTTATTAGGCTTATGGTTCTACAGACTGTACAAGAAGCATAGTGCTGGCATCTGCTTCTGCTGAGGGTTTCCAGCTGCTTCCTCTCATGGTATAAGGCAAAGGGGAGTCAGCATGTGCAGAGATCACCTGGGGAGAGAGGAAGCAAGAGAAGGGGAGATGACAGGCTCCTTTTAACAACCAGCTTCTGTGGGAACGAATAGAGTGAGAATTCACTCATTGCCATGAGAACAGCACCAGGCTATTCATGAGGGATCTGTCCCCATGACCCAAACACCCCTCATTAGGCCCAACTCCGGTATTGGAGATCAGATTTCATCATGAGGTTTGAGAGACAAACTTATCCAAACTACAGCACACAGTAAGGGCAATTTTGAAATTTAAAACTAACTCATCTGACTTCAATGCCCATTTAGTTTTCTCTCTGCAATGGGGACTTTTGTGATTCCTTGGTTCCTTGCACTAAGATTTTCTTTCTTTCTTTTTCCGAGATGGAGTTTTGCTCTTGTTGCCCAGGTTGGAGTATAATGGCGCTATCTTGGCTCACTGCAACTTCTGCCTCCCGGGTTCAAGGATTCCTCTGCCTCAGCTTTCTGAGCAGCTGGGATTATAGGCATGCACCACTCTACTAAAAATTTTTGTATTTTTAGTAGAGACGGAGTTTCACCATGTTGGCCAGGCTGGTCTCAAACTCCTGACCTTAGGTGATCCACTCTCCTTGGCCTCCCAAAGAGCTGGGATTACAGGTGTGAGCCACTGCGCCTGGCCTGCGTTAAGATTTTCAAGTCCTAGGGAAAGGGATGGATGGAAGAGGCTTGTATTATTTGGATGATATCAGTAGCTCTCTTTGTAGAAAGCAGAGTAACAGGCTCAGAGTTACGTGAGCACTTGAGTGCTGATCTCACAAGTTAATAGGCTGTAGGTGGCACCAGTAGCATGACCAATAAAGCTGTGGCATTTTAGTCATTTAAAACTTAACCTTGCCTTTGGTATATTTGAGACCTAACTACACTAAATGCTTTTGGGTATATGTCTAGGTCTCTACAGGACAGTACGATGGATGAGAGCATCTTTATTTCTAGTAATGTTGATACGGTTTTGTCCAAATACATGGAATATTCCCACCTTCACTGGTTCCTTTCCTAGTAACAAAATCATGGGCCATTTATGACCTCACCCACGTGCCTCTCTATCGAGAGACATAAAATATGGCAGCGTATTTTTGTGCCAATGAGCAGAGAAATTGTCAGCTTCTCTTTTTTTTTATTAATATGTTTCTCAGGGTTGTCACTTGGCATTATGGGTAATGTGCATATTGATTGGTACATATGACTGGGGGTTGCAGACATCCTAACAAAATGAATAAATGAGATGTGGAGTTTCTCTGTAATATACAAATTTGCGGGAAGTTGCCAAGTTAACGGGAGGATACTTTGGTTTAAAATAAAAGTTAACATGAGCCATGTTGCCAGCAGAAGTGCTAAGGGGAGACATTTTATAATTTATCAAGTTTTAAGCCTCTGTCTCACCAATAAACAGAAGTATTATTCATTTTGATTAGCTAAAGAGCCTCCTCACAGACAAGGACCTGATTCTGAGTTTGGAGATTCTTTGCTGATTATAAGTTCAGGCTCCTGAATGGCTCTCCTTGTCCTCTTCCCCTTCCCGCCCAGTGCACCACTTCAGAAGAGTGAGAGGCAGTTACATTCCTACTCTGTAATTCCTTATTTTGCCTCTTTCCCCACTAATTCATTCTGAACTCCAGACACACTGATTTCCCTTTGCTTCAAACTGGTTTTACCTAATTATTAACCCAGCAGGAAGAATTAACTTGTAACTCCAACGTTGTTTTTGTGTCTCTTGAGACATCTCAGCATGACTGAGCACCATAAAATTTGAGTTGTGATTTCTGGACCTGGAGTATAGTTGTAGAGGAGGAAAGTTAAAGGGTGGCTTGTAACATAAGGAAATCATTTTGATGGGAGTAAATGTCTGCAAGTGAACATTCACTAATGAGGCTGAGAGTTTATTTATAGCAAATAATCACCGTTATTATTCTTTACTTGCCATGCATCACCCCAGCACTGGGTTGTATACAACATGCCAAGATTTTTGCTGAGTGTTTTCTCTTTAAGTCATATGGACAAGACAGTTTAAACAGGTGAAACATAATCCAATTAGAGGAGTGGGGAGTTTTCTTGATCTTTTATGTCACCAAGTTAAGAAATTAAGATAAACAGTTCATGTGTACATATCTGAATTAATAAATCTAAGATCAGCGTAGTCAAAAGGGGTGAAAGTAGAATCTATTGAGAGAGAGGAATCATATGTGGAAGACAATAATAAATAACGTTGTATGCTATTTGCTATGGCTTTTTAACAATAGCTATCATATTGAGCTGTTACTTGATGCCAGGAAAATCTATCTTGCTGCCTGTTTTTGTAAATAAAGCTTTATTGGGGCTGGGCACAGTGGTTCATTACTATAATCCCAGCAATTTGGGAAGCCGAAGCAGTAGGATCACTTGAGCTCAGAAGTTTGAGACCACCTGAGTAACACCGTGAGAGTCCATCTTTAACTTTCACCAAGCTAAAAAAAAAAATTAGTTGGGGTCAGGTGTGGTGGCGTGCCTGGAATCCCAGCACTTTGGGAGGCCGAGGTGGGCAGATCACTTGAGGTCAGGAGTTTGAGACAAGCCTGCCTGACATGACGAAACACCGTCTCTACTAAAAATAGAAAAAATTCGCTGGGCGTGGTGGCAGGCACCTGTAATCCCAGGTATTCAGGTGGCTGAGGCAGGAGAATAGCTTGAATCTGGGAGGCGAAGGTTGCAGTGAGCCGAGATCATGCCATTGCACTCCAGCGTGGGCAACAAAAGCAAAACTCTGTCTCAAAAAAATTAGTTGGGTGTGCATACCTGTTGTCTCAGCTTTCAGGAGGCCAAGGTGTGAAGAACATTTGAGCCCAGGAGGTCAAGGCTGCTGTGAGCTGTGTGATTGTGCCACTGCATGCCAGGCTGGGCAACAGAACAAGACCCTGTGTCAAAAGGAAAAGGTTTTATTGGAACAGAGTCACATTCATTTGTTCAGGTATCATCTATGGCTGCCTACACATTATAATGGCAGAATGAAGTAGTTGCTACTACTTTACTGTTTTACCTATTTGGAGCACAGATAAGTTAGATAACTTACCCAAGCTCACACAGTTAGGAAGTGGTTGACTCAAGATTCAATCTCACGTGGTCTGACTCCAAAGCCTGCTCTCCTCAGTACTGTACCATATTGCCCTTCTTACTATATAAGACATAAGTCTAGTTGCCTCTTGAACTTACCACTCCATTGTTTCTCTCACCGGTCTGGCTCAAACTCTATCTGGACAGAAGAGCAATTTAGGTGAATTAGAGGCTACACTGGGGAAGTGGCTGAAGGTGCCATCAGCCCTGAAGCCATCTGCTGTGGTCTGAATGTTTATGTCCCCCCTCAAATTGTATATTGAAATCCTAACTTCTTTTGGGATGGTATTTAGAGATAGGGCCTTGGGGAAGTAATCAGGTAATGAAGATGGAGTGCTCGTTAATATTAGTGCCCTTATAAAAAGACATAAGAAAGTTTGCTTTCTCTCTCTTAGTCATGTGAAGATACACAAGAAGATGACTGTCTGCAAACCAGGGATAGTCCCCTCACCTGACACCAGATCTCCTGGTGGCACCCTGACCTTGAAATTTTCAAGCTCCAGAACTGTGAGAAACAAATGTCTGTGATTCATGCCACTCTGGCTATGTATGCTTTTAGCTTGAACTGGCTAAGACAACACCTATTCCCTACCATTGGGTCCAGGTATGCTAGACTGAACTCTGCCTAGGCAGACATTGGCGTTTTCTTTTTAAAAGTTTATTTTCAGTCGGGCAGTACAACTGGCACAGGATAGGAATTCAAAGACTGTCATTATGGAGTCTCTCTGCTCAGTTTCTATTAGCTTTCCTTCCTAATATAGCACCTTGAATTTCCATTGAGAGAGCACCTTTCTACCATAGTCATTCATGTAGACTGAGTGGGGTTGACCTCACCCTAACTCCAGTGGTGGGTCCTGATTAGCCCATCAAAGTGTCCTGTCCTTTTCTCTATCATAATGGTGTAGGGATGGGCACATGATTTAAGCTGATCCAACTAGAGTATAGCTCACCATTTGTCATGGAAATGCAGGGGCATAAATGCTCTCTTCCCCACGGAAGGTGGTATTAAGAGGAGTTGCAGCATGGAACTATCTTCTCTGTGAGGGGAGAACTTGTGATTGCTAGGGAGCTGCTATGTAGAGCTTGAGGTTGGAGCTATCCCAGATTTTCACCTGGGGCCTGAAACCAGACTTACTCCTTGAACATTTTACTTATGAAAAACAAATTGTGTTTTTGTTCAAGCAGGTTTGGGTTTTGGATTTTCTGTTGCCTGCTACCAGAAGATTTCAGACTGATAGAGGCAGCAATCTAGTATAGTACAAATAAGATAAAACTAGAGCGAGGAAATCTGTGTTTAAGACCTGGCTTTCTAATGAACTAGTTTGTGTTCCTGCTGATTTATGATTCCTGTTTTCCCACTTGAAGGAAAAGGACGGCCCCATCTTCCTCATAGGACTGTTGTGAGAAGGAAGATACATCATTCATACCTTCAGAATTGTGTTTGAAGGTAGAGAAGGTATCCCTAATGGGGCTGAAATCCTGCAGACAGAAGTCAACTCTACTTTGTCCACTGGGGTATAGCAAAGCCCTCCAGAGCACAGTCTTGCTTCCCTGGCAATCGCACAATGGTTGGATGATGCCATTTTTGTGTCTGGGTTGATAGACATCTCATTTTATTAGTTTTTAAGAGGAAGGATTCTTTCATTAGTCTGCTCTAGGTTTTCTACTTTGAGTCAGGAATAAAGGACAGAGTGAGTAGATGAATAATGAGAATGCCATGTTTGCTCAGGTGGAAGTGATTACACAGAGGCTAGTTGGCCACACGTTAGGGATGCAGAGAGGGCACACTTGCACCTGTACCAGACCTGCATGTGTTTCACATTTCTTTCTAGGTAGAATTTTTTTAAGTAATTGGCATGTTATATCATTAGAATAGCAGGCAGACAACCAGGCTTTCAGTCCAGGTTCCGTTTCTCACTGTACAATGCTGTGCTAGTAATGAAAGGGTTTGAATTTCCTGAGGCCTCAGGTTTTCTCATCTGTCAAATGGGCATCTAGTATGTACACTGGCAACCTCACATTGCTGGCATGGGAATAAAATGTGAAAATGTTTTAGATTTGCAGAAAGCCCAAGCAAGACACTAAATATGCAAAAATTCAGAAGCTGCACATGTTTTTAGATTTGTTTCTTACTCACCGAAACCCTTTGCAAAGGGAATTCTTGCTCTATGAATTACACTTTCCAATGGCATATCTCATAGGGGATGGTAACATGTGAGCTGCTGATGATCTTCAGGACTCAGTGTGTACGTGCAGCTACTGTCTAGAGGAAGCCTGTGGATCACTGTCATTGTCAGCATCATTGTGTATCTGCATCCTCAACACTGCATCATCACCACTACCATTTATTAAACACCAAAAGTATATCAGGCATTATGGTTGGTGCTTTACATATATTCTCTAATTTAAACCTTGCGATATCCCTGTAAGATATTATCTCCTTTTTATGTATGAGACAATCAAGATTCAGAGAGATTGAGTTTCCTAAGGTCACATAGTTAGTTGAGAGCTGTGCTGTAACCCAAGCCCTTGCTCTTTTCACTGCAGCATATTGCCTCTACCAAAGGGAGCTTTGGAATTAGACCTGGAAGTTCTTATCTCATTCCATTGCTTCAGCAATTCAACACAAAGGCTCTGGTCCAACCCTTTCCTTTTGTGTCCTGGTAGGTAATATTTCATCCTTCTCCCCTCTGATCCCACCCTCATTGCCAGATTCTGGAACCGTCTGCATGTTTCTGGTCTGTAGTTCAGCTTCTCTCCCCAGGCATTTGAGAAAGGCATTCTCCACAAAAAGGGAAAACACATTTTATTAAAGCAAACATGCAGTCCTCAGCACTTTTACTTATCTTATTTATACACTGCAGTGCAGCTTTCTATGACCTAGTGATTATCATTTCCCAGAGCTATCATCATTTTAAAGCTACCTGTTCATCCCGCTTCAGCAGATGGTACTACGCTAGGAGTATTGTAAGAGCTTTAAAGAAAGGAAAACAAACAAAGGAAAGATGTGTGGTTGGGTCAGCCAGGGGAAGAACTCACTTGCATTGTCTCCCGACACCGTTCTGTTTCAGCTTGGGCCATGACGTGTGACATGACTCCTACAGGTCTGACCACTGGGGAAATTTATTTAGGCAGTGGTTTTCTTTCTCCCCTTTTTCCCTGTCAGTTGATGGTCTACAGTTGGTTTAAAATATTCTTATAGCCGATCTTCCCAATTAAATCTCATATTTAAATTGAAGTCATTTGTCCCTTTACTCGCTCATCTGACAAAAGACTTTATGAGCATCTACCTTGTGTAACGTACTGTTCTAGGTTTGAATTTCCATTGGCACAAATAGTTCTATGTCCTTGGGCAAATCCTTTGCTTTTCCAGTCCTCACTTTTTCCTTCTAAATGATGAGGGAGCTGGCTCAGGTTGCTAAATCTCATCTCAGAAACAGAGGGATCGGAGCCTGTAAAACCATTTTACAGATAGAAAAGGTAGTAAACAAGCCAGGCTTGTTAACGATGAACAGCGTCCAAGGAGAACTCCCCAAAGGGTTACAATTCAAGTAGGTGGGCTGCTCAGGCCGAGTGAGGACCAAGCTGTCCCTCTTCTCTGTTCCAAATTCTATGAAATTCTTAATACTCTACAGCAGTGTTTCTCAACCTTTTTTTCATTATCTCCCTCATAAACAGCCTTTTAAGACATTTTTTTGCTAATCCTTTCCCTGTGAAATTTTAATCCCACAGAAATACTGGATACCTCTTTATGTACTATGATCTTTGGGAGGCAGGCAACAAACCATGGTAATATCTAAGGCTTTTGGCCTTCAAGAACCAAATTTCACCACCTTGGCAGTTATATTGGACCCTACTAAAGATGCATGCCCTAGAGCAGTGATTTTCACACTTGTGTTTTAGCCTATGCAAATTCTTTGTAAAATTCAACATATGAAATTGATAAAAGCAGTATTTTACTCAGCCAATGAGGAAACAAGTTAATATCTTGGTAGTCTCCAAAAGGAACATTGAATACAGGACACTTGAATGTACTTTTTTTTTTTCTTTGAGATGAAGTCTTGCTTTTGTTGCCCAGGCTGGAGTGCAATGGCATGATCTTGGCTCACTGCAACCTCTGTGTCTTGGGTTCAAGTGATTCTCCTGACTCAGCCTCCTGAGTAGCTGGGATTACAGGTGCCCACCACCACACTCAGCTTTTTTAATAAAGATAGGGTTTTACCAGTTGGCCAGGCTGGTCTCAAACTCCTGACATCAGGTGGTCCACCAGGCTTGGCCTCCCAAGGTGCTGGGATTACAGGCGTGGGCCAGCACACCTGGCCAAATGTACCTTTTTAAAAGTGTAGTTTTGAGATATTTTAAAATGTATTTTGAGGAAAACAGTTTAAATGAACATTGACAGAACCCCTAAAACGCTGGCACACAGTTTGAACACCATTGCTCTATAGTCTTCTGGAATATGAAATTTAGAAGCAGATGGGATGGCTCTGAGGTTATTTGCTGTTATACCAACTACCAGCTATACCATCCTGGGCAAGTCTTAAAGTTTGTTTTATCATCTGTAAAATGGGTGTTTGAATGAGAATGTATTTCACAAGATACCTATGAGAACTGAAATAGATAATCAACTGTGTCTGGCACATGGTACACACTGAGGAGAATTTAGTTATCTCTCACGCCACTCTGTGTCTTTATATTTTCTTCCACTGATTATGGCAACTCGTGCTTGAACACACAGCAAACAATAGCTGCTGAGGAACTGTGGCCAAATAAAACAAGGAAGGACTCCAGTATCACTCTCAATGACTCTGTTTTCCCTTTCCTGGACACAGAACAGGGAAGTGTATCATTACTCTGCCTGAAATGATATTAAACTGGCGTGAGTCCTGATTTCTTTTCTTAGGAAACTTGTGGACCCGGTTATTAACTCTTCACATTCTAAGAAAGGTAAATCTTGTTTAAAAAATCATGTATCATTAAATTGAGACCACCCAGTTTTATAGTGGAAACACCAAGTGTTGTTTTATAACAAACTTTCTTTAAAAAGTGTGCCCTATTTTGAGGACTTAGCAGTAAATACAGTTTTTTTCTCTTTGGACATATGAGTTGTCTATTTATGAACATTTATGGATTTGTTGTGTTTTGAATATGATAATAACCATTAAGTATCAATGACCTTGTTCTCTTCAAAGTTCTAGTTAGGGTTGTTATCTATAAAGGTGGGAGGTGACTTGCTGGGATTTGACACCAAGATAATTAAGAGTACTACCAGGTATCAGTGTTGTAAAGAGAGTTCAGGGCTGTAGTCTAATCCCAGTTGAATTATTTCTGAGAATTTGCCATGGTCATCTGTAGAAGAGGCTATGGGGGCTCATATAATGTGCATTCTTTCAGATCCATCAATATGAAAACCAGAAATAGTGATTCCAGTGACCCCCTACTCCCCACAGTTTTTAAGAGGAAAAACCTATGGAGAAAATGAAACAAACAAAAAAAGCACAACAGGTTCACTGCATTAACCTTAAAATTTCTGCTAGGGGAAATACATAGTATTTTTTTTTTGGTATGTGTGTTGACGCCAGTAGTTGATAAAACTGAAGTTCTACATCATAAATTCCCATTTGGACATTCAGTTCTGAGAACCGGCATCCAGCAGCCTTATCACTTTGAAGTAAAGTCACAATCACTAATGGAATCTGCTAGCTTTTCACACACTCAAATTAGCTTTGATTCTTTCCCCCAAACATATGTTTAAAAGCAACATGCACATACTGTATACTGACCCATCAAAGCAATCAATGCCATGGGGGAGGCTTGTGGACTCACCTATTGGGGTTGAATTAAAAAAATGTATTTCTTTCAGGACGAGGAATAGGATTTCTGAGGTCTCTTCTGGCCCCAAAGAAGGGAGAATCTCTTTCTTCTTTCCCTATGAAAGAAGAGAATGTAAATGCCATTTTCCTTTGCGACTGTGAATAATAACATTTATGCTCTGAGATTGGTTTGCTTCTTTAATATGAAAAATGATATTCTGTTTGGATGAGACATTTCCTTGAATGCTTAGCATAAATTGAGCCCTTAAGCTTTTAACAAGAAATTCTGGGCTGTCTTGCCTGAAAACTCTGAGTAGATCTTGGAAGCACTGCAGCTTTCTTGATTTGATGCAAAAAAACTAGCCTTTTTCATGAGATTACTAACAGCACCCTTTGTTTGATATTCAGGAAGAGCCATCCAAAACAATCCTTGTTTGTATATCATTTTTTCTCTATCCTTATCGCATTGTCTCTCTCAGATTGTGTTGCTCACTTGGCTCTTTATTTCTTTGTTTCTCTCCTTCTTCTCCCCTTTTTTCCTCTTCCTCTCCACACTCCTTCTTTCTCTCACACCTTTGCATACATACTTCCTTTCCTTTTTCTTTTTTAATCACACCCTGGAGTGACACAGACCCAGTTAAGGTATTACAGAACTGAGAGATATGTATGCTGGAGAAGGAAATGCATTTTTCGTCACTCATAGTGACAATTAAAATGACAACAACAAGGCCAGACTCCTCCATCATTTTTTTTTTAAAATGCTGTCAGCATCAACTTTGCCAGAATTATTCTGGCTGATGCATGAGTGGACTTAGTCATTTTTTACATTGTATGATGTAGAGCTTCAATATCATTTCAGAGAATAAATTAGCCTCCATCTCATTTAAACTAGAATCCTAAAAACCCTTCTCAGCAACATGCTATTCTAGCCAAAGAAGGTGTATTTATATAGATATAAAATCTCTACAAATTTTGGCTGGGATGTTTGTAGAGATGTAAAATCTTTCTCTTTGTAGTGTAGATGATGCATTAAATTCTAGTGTCAAGAGATCAAAGGCATTTTGTTGTATCACATTTGGATTCCCTACGAGGACTCAGTGGGTAAGCTGTAGCCACTCACATTGGGATTCTAACATATACCTTGATCATTCTTCGGTTCTGGAGAATACACAAAGGATGGCAGAAGCACTTGGGACCCTTCCAAGGGAATGCAAATACAAATGGCTAGTTGTTTCACAGTGTGGTTTGCATTTCTGTACTGGCAGGATGTATCTCCACGCTAGACAGAAATTTGGTTAAGCCTCTTTGAGACAGACTGTCCCTGCCTATGACTTGGGTATCCTGTTCTGCTGCTTCTCGTTTTGATGCCTACGATGGATAGCCTGCTGACAGACTAAATGGGGTCCAAAGAAGACCTGTATTCATGTCTGCAGCTGCCAGAGACCTCAGAGTATTTTATTGTTTGAATGGTTTTTTAGCAGGGGAATGAGTTGGAGAGATGACTGCCAGGCAGAGGCTGATGCCACTAAAATCTCACTTGGAGAGGCTGAAGTCTGATCTTTCTTATAACATGTAACCTTCTGAAATAGGCCCCTGGGTGACATAGTCCAATTCTTGATCAATAGGAAGCTTGGATAATGGAAACTCAACAAATCTGACCTGGCAAAGCCAACATATTTTTGTGTGTTCCTGGAGGTAGTTATATTTCAAGGTATATTTATTTGATTTCCTGGATATTGTGACCTCATCTAGGCCTGGTTTTCTTTTTCCGCTTTTGCCTATTTCTCCAATGTTTAATTTCTTTAAGGCTTAACTCAGATGACCCCCCCGCCTCCACCACCGTGTGTGTGTGTGTGTGTGCATGTGTCTGTGTGTATTTTTAAATCAATATCTGCCTTCCTGGGTGGTCCTTCTTTTACACTCATCTCTGCTCTGGCACTTGTATGACATTGTAGAATTGGTTTGTCTCTCTCTACCGGGCATGTGTGCTCTGAGGGCCAGGACTGTGTCTTACTCATATCTATGCCCCAGTATCTGGCACGGTGCCTGGCACATTCTAGGTGCTTAGTGCATACTCAATAAATTTCACATGCCAATTTACAAAAAAGAATTAGGATTTTGTACACTTGTGTCCTACCTTCCCCAGACTTAGTTCAGGTGCATACTTGGAGAAAATTTAGAAACCATGGCATGGAGAAGAGTTAAAAATCATTTAAGTAAAGTCAAAGGATGTTGAACAACCCTGGGAACTCATCAATCCTAATTTAATAGGAGCGAGAGATGTTTCACATTTCAAATTCTGGCTTTCTGGTTTTTGAGGGTAATGCTGTGTTGACCAATTGTTCATGCCCACCACTTTTTTTCTTCCTTTTTCATCTGTGAATAACAATCTCATTGATGTTGGGAGATGTTCATGGATGTTGAAAGCACTTCACTTTGTTGTCTAAAGAAGGCTTTGTCCTAAAGGCATGAGATTATTCTTTCACATGAGGTGGAAAGGAAAATAAGAAAGCCTCCTTCTGTCCTTGGGTTCACATTGTAGGAACTCTTTCTTGCAGCAATAAAAGGCTTTGGAAGAGACCTTTCATTATAAGGGTTTCATGTTAAGTACTGCATATGGGGACAGAAGCTAAATTCCAATTTACTCAGCTGTATTTCCCAAGATTTGTTCCCTTGCAGCATCGGAGCTCTGTGCAAGCTCCATCAGGCCACTGCAGACCAACCCAGAGGATTTGAATATTAATGCCTTTCAGGTTTCCTTTTAGAGGAAGCCCTCTTAGTCACAATAGTGAGACCCTGCCTGCGAGTCTATGACTGAACACAAGTATAAAGAGTTCAGAGTATATCAGTAAAAGGAAGAATCAGGAAAATGAACATAAATCATGCCCAACCATCCAACATGTCTCACCTTCTATCAGGGTATAGAGAATGCTGTTTTGAGAGAGAGATGCTCATTGCTTAATGAAGACTTGTCATTTAGGAGCCAAAATAAAATCAGTTTTCCATGTAGTCAGATACATTCTTGATGAGATTCTGAGTCTCACAAAAGAATTTGCAGATTCTTTCCACTCACATCAAGCATCTAAATGTTGATCTGGAGAAACAAAGACATGGAAAAAGAAAAATGAATTTGTTGTCAAATTGAAATACTACATTTTTGTATTGCTGGCTGATGTATCTGTAATTCTCATCTGCCATTCCTTCATCATATATAAGTGTGTGTGTGTGTGTGTGTGTGTGTGTAATTTTTCCTTCCAAACCTGCAAAACATTGCAAAACTCGATTTAAATATTTCAGGCGGACTGCACCCAGCATTTGCATTCCTCTGACTCATTCAGAGAAAAGACATCTGAGCAGAAATACAGCAGATAAAAGAGAAACCATTAATCCAAGGAAGATTACTGGCACAGAATCTTTATCTTGTATCCTTCCTGAAATGAGACAAAGATCTCACTATGTACATCCCTCTGGCTTAGCTTCAGATAGTAAGCAATATAGAAGTATAGACGTGGTCCTTTTTAAAGGCACATTGCTGCATTTGTCTGAATTCTGAAGCATCATCTTTCTGTTAGATTCTTGCTTTCTTGAGTGTCTTGCCTTCTTTCTCACCATCTTCTGCCCTGGCTTTCATTCCTTATAGTGTAGCTTTCTAACTAGGATCCTTGCCTTCCCCAGGATGTTAGGGTTGACTTTTAAAAGATTATTACATAATGTCCAGGTTAGTACTAAGTGCTCTGAGCCATGAGGCACTACAGCTAGAGCCTTAGCTTAATTCATTTACTGTAGGAATCTAGGTATAACTTTACTTTCTTTATCTGTTAAATGGGCAAATACCTGACCCTTATACTGTACTTAAGGCACAGAAATGTTGGGTTCATTTGAAAAAGCTTTGGGAATAGAAGTGATGTATAAATATAAGCTATAATATTTTAAATATAATATTAAAAACATGTTGAATACAAAATTAAATAATTTTAAGAGTATTAGCCCAATTTACTACGAGCATTGAAATCCGTCTTTTTTAGGAAGGATCTCTACTGCCTTCTGAGTTAAAGCCAAATACAGTAGTTGTTACCATTGCCATTTTGAGCATCTACTGCACTGTGCTAGGCATTATTCAGGAATCACTTCATTTAATTCTTACAACAACTCTGAAAAATAAATGTTTTCTATCAACATTTCTATTTTGCAGATGAAGAAATGGAAGTTTCAAGAGGGTAAGAAATTTGTCCAAACATTCATAGCTAATGGGTGTCTGGATTTGAACTCAGCTGAGTCTAGGCTCTAAATTATTTCCAATCTTTTATCCTGCTACTGCAGTTTATAAGAATCCAATCAGGTTAAGACTCAACTTTGATGTTTCTTCATTTACATATTTCCACTCCAGATGGATGAGAATATGTGCAGTTACAAATGTATTACACACAAGGTGGTTTAATAAGCAGTTTCCAAGTTTAACAGCCCTCACTGTCATTTCCTGATGAATCGCCTCAGTCTATAGATCAAGTTCAATGCCTCTCAGTTTTGCTGACAACCAGGAACACTGGCCCTCACTCTATATACAAAGTGATGTCCTTACCCTGAGTGTCCCATGATGAAGGTAATATCAAGTCTGAATCTCTCATAGAGAAGTGACACTAGCCTGAGATGTCTCTGGGCACTGCAATTGTCTCCATCTTAATCTGTCGGAAGGGTGTTATCAAACAAGATGTGTTAAAACCATCAGATACTCCAAGACTTCCACGGTGGAAGGGATGATTATGATAATGATGATGATGATAGAGAAGGGGTTAGCAAAGTGAGGAGCTAGAGAATAAATATTCATTCTCTAGCTAGAATAAATACTTGCAGGCCACATGGTCTCTGTCATTAACTACTGAACTTTGTCATTGTATTGTAAAAGCAGCTATAGGTAATACATAAATGAATAAGTATGGCTGTGTTCCAATAAAGCCTTATTTACAAATGCAAGTAGAGTGCTAGATTTGGACTACAGGCATAATTTGTTGACTTCTGATTCAAGGAATTTGGGCCAACTATTTTGAGCAGGAATGATAGGAGTTATTAATCCCATCTTTATTTTGGACCTCCTCAACCTAAGGTAAAGAGAGAATGAACAGTATACAGTATTCTCCTCTGGTCATTGTTCCTTTCTAAGATTTCTAAGAAATATAAGTCAGGATGATGACAATGACGACGATGACAATGATGATGATGATAAAATAATGATGCTATTCACAACCATCTAAATTGATGTAAGCAGTTCTTTCTGTCTCAGGCCATAATTTGAAGCCAAACTCTTCTCTGACCACTATTCCTGCTGAGCTGCCAATGGTCATTGGCCATTTTAAAAATAATTTATCTCTATGTTGCAAAGATAGCAAAATCTACTATATCCAATTAAGTCTCCACTTACGGCAGCTCAGGGAGTGTGATCACTTCCTGGAGATAGATCCATGTCCCTGTGACCTGAGCTTCCTATACTTTGCATTTAGCTATGAAATTAAATTGCAGGAAATGATACAGTTTTGAATCATTTCATTCAAAAGGCAGAAGCCAGAAGTTCTCCTATGAGTGACAAATGCATGGACTGCTTTTTAGATGGGTGACATCAGTACTTTAAATGGGCTCTATAAACTGGGCCAGAGGTTCAAACATCTCCAAGCCTGGTGGGGTTTGTGCTTTCAGATTTGCTCCAGCTAGATTTTATTTCCAACAAAGGCTCTTATTCAGATAAAGGAAGTTCGCCTTTCTTGTTTCCTAGGAGACTTTTTTTTTTTATAGTTCCCTGGAAAAGATTCTTCTTGAGGCATCCTCAATCTAACTTCCTCTTCTGGTTAAGAAACTGAAGAACATTAAAACTTGAGGTTATGAAGAGTTATGCCAACTGGGACTAAGCTGTGATTATTTTGTTGATTTAAACTGACAGAAAGGTGAAGTAAGAATAAAATCTTGTTTCTCCCGTAATTTAGAGGCTAGGAACCATGATGGCTTTCCCCCACCAATAATGTTCAAATTATCCATTCAGAGCGATTTGATTTCAGTTTGAAGCTGGAGATCGCAGTAATAATCTTTCTCAGTATGAAGCACTTATTTACGAAGTAGTCTTTGCCATTTTTAATTGCACTTTCCCCTCATGCCCTTATTAATTATCTCTCTAGTTCCTCTTAGGTCTTGTCACGATGCCAAGTATTGAAATAGAAAAGGTTTATTTATTTCCAAAGACATGCAGAACAGGACAGGTTTTACATCTTGCTGATTTGACTCTTAAAAGGTCATACTTGCAGTGGGCAAAAAGGTGCTCCATGTAAATTGGAACCCCCCCCTGGATTTTCTGCTGGTAATGCTACCCTTGGGACTGTTGCTTGCCTGGGGTGTCCTTGGAAACCTCAAAAAGTGAGGTGTTTTGTGAACCTAGTGAAGCTGCAGTTACCAATTAAAATGCTCCTTTGGTCAGTGATGGTCAGCAGCTCCCAAATGCTCCTGGGATATTAAATATCCTTTCCTCTCATATGACCACAGCTTTGTTTTCTTCTACCTTCCTCTTCTTAGTCAAACAAGTCTCTTCGATGTGCCTAAACTATTCTTAACACTTTTTCTGCCTCTGTGTTCATGTCATTTTCTTCATTTGGAATGTCTTTGTTTCAGTCTGTTGAAATCTTACATATAATCCTTCAAATCTCATCACATTTTCAATTTTTCATAGAGCCTTTTATCAACCCTCTTTTGCCTCTACAGAGTACTTGAATTATACTTCTTTTGTCCTGCCTGGTATTATAACCATTAGTAATCTTGTCTTAATTGTCCCCGCTTGATTGTCAACTCTTTTAGGGCAAGAAGGTACTGACTTATTTTATATTCTCCCAGAACCTTGAATGTGCACGTGTGTATGTGTATGTGTGTGTGTGTGTGTGTGTGTGTGTGTGTGCGCGCATGTGTATGTAGTAGATTTCCTACGCAGGTTTGATAAACTCAACTACAACAAAATATTCTAGTTCAATTCTTGAGGATCTATTCTAGAGAAGGTTGGCAATAAAAGAGCTCCTTTGAAAGGATAGATCTGATTGTCCTACCTGGGCTTTGAACACTCCAGAGAATTAGGCGAGGTCTAAAACAAACTGGCTCCTAAAACTTACTGGAAACAGCAACACCATGGTTAGATCCTATTTCTCAGTTCAAGGTGATAGGGACATGAGAAAATGAGATAATTATTGACAATAAAACAAAAAAATCTCTGTGACTGAGAGACAATATGCTGAATATATACAAAGAGCTTGTTTTCTATCTGTAAATTATAGAAGAAACATTGGAGTTTTATCTGTATCTTCTTGAGGTTAAATACAACCTTCTTGTACAAAAATATTATTTGTTATGAGGGTTAGAGATGAGTGTTACCCAGAGAGGCAGCTTTAATGTTTTGCTCTTTAAAAGTCTTTCCAATTCTCAAACTTACCCTTCTCTAACTTGTAGGGCAGTTGAACGTCTTCTAACTGAATGATCTCAGCAGGACATCCTGAGCTTCTAAGGAGGTTAGCATTCCAGAAAACATTTGGCTTAGAGAATTCCTAAAACAACATGTACTCTAAAGGCAGTTAAAATTTAAGGAGCCAATAGAAGCGTTCTCTCTCTCTCTCTCTCTCTCTCTCTGTGTGTGTGTGTGTGTGTGTGTGTGTGTGTGTTTCAGCCTCTGGAATGTGAGAGCTAGTATTCTCTCTAGTAATTTGTTTTTCTCTCTCATACTGATTACATACTCAGATTCAAAATGTAATAGAGTGCATATTATGTTATTCTCAGAATATCTGAAAGGAAACCAAACATTCCATCCTTCATGAGTCAGTTTTCCTAGTTGTGGTGTAGAAAAAAGTGACCTCTCAGAGAAGCTGATGAAATTGACAGATTACTTTTTTGAAATGAACTTAAATTTTCTGCAATATTCTCAGTCTGAACCATCAGCGGAGTAGCTTTCCTTTTTGTGTGTATATTTTAAAGTGCCAGTCATGGTTGAATGTTAATAATCGATCTGGCCATTGATCTTCAAAAATACAGAATGCCTTTCCAAATGTGCTGACTCTTGTGTTTAATACAAATTTATTTTTGTTCTTGGTGTAGACAGGAAGGAGAGGTCAGTCATGTATTTGCGGGATTTGTATGTTCTTGACATTTGAACATTTTTGAATCTTTCCTTATCCATTTAATTTTTTAGCCATCAAAGATTTAATCTGTGCCTCTACTGTGTGCCAGGCTCTGTGCTAGGAGCTGGGAAGTGTCTGTGAAGCAAAAGCGAACTCCTCATAGGTCAAATAAAGAACAATTTCCAAGGGGGGAAAAAAGCTTCAGACAGTCCCCCGATAACTGCCCTTTCAGAGCCACTGTTGTCGGCTACTGGCTCCACACAAACCCTGTTCCCTCCTTTTATAACCCCACAGCCCTGGAGACCTTTGTGTGCCTTAGAGGTCAGTTCACAGATGTGGCCCTGGGACGCACTCCTCTTTATCTATATTGTACTTACAAGAGATGGAGCCTCATGGGTCTTTTCTAATTTTTTCCTTTTTCTTTTTTTGATTAGCATCTGCACAAATGGCCTCAGTTCATTGCTTTAAACTAACTAATCCGGCTTGTTAAGATGGAGATTGTCATCCACAAGTTGTTATTAGCAGTTTTCTAAAGGAAGAGGGTCCCAGTCAAAGCAGGGCAGGCTTTGGAGAAAGGTTATATAATATATGTTCTTCAGGAGCCATATGAGAGGGAGACAATGCTGCCTCCCAGGGCCTGTTCTCAAGAGCTACTTTACAGGCTTACATAGTCCTGCCTATTCTACCTCATGAAAAGGGAGATCCAATCATTGCTTTCTGCAAACTATTCTCCTCATCTCTTTGGCTGTCATATGTATTTAACAGTAGTGCCCTCAAGGACAATGGTAGGGGGGGCGGGTAAGCATGCTAGGGGCTCCAGCCTACAGCCTGTAGTTTTTCATTTCACGTTGCTGGGTTTGCTAAGAATGGTCTTCTTTGTTTCCATTTTGAGTCATGGCTGAATTCTTATATGTTGTCTGATCTTCAAGCTCAAATACCCAAGGGACCAGGCAGCTGTGAATCAACCCTGAGTGTGTGTGTGTGTGTGTGTGTGTACGTGTGTTTTCTAGGAGGTACTATAGCAAAGAAGACAGTATACTTTTCCTTATTTCTTTAAATCGATAGGGATTTGGAGGAAAAGACTTTAATAAAATAGAATTGTGACTGATTATTTTCCCCTTTCCGAGCACTGCTGTGAAATCAGAAGGTTATGAATAGCATGAGGAAAAAAATAATAATAAAAAAACCCTTTTCTAAGGCAGTCCTATGGATTTAAACCCAAACCTTAGATTTATAATAAAAGCTCAGTGTCTATATGCTAACCTCCACCTTATGAGATGGATCTCTTTTCTGATGGCGGAGTATAAAGAAATCTTCCACATGCTTTCACTTGTTGGGAAGGTACACAGTTGCTTATCTGTTGTTTTTCTTCCACATAGTCTACACTGTGATTTGGAAATTTGACATCATGTATTTTTTTTCCCCAGGCCAGATGTTTTATCCTGCTATGTTAAGTCATCTTGACATGTTGCCATGAAATGGAAACAACTGCTCATTTTAATATTGCTCCATATCTTTATTACAAGGTACGTCTCATGCATCTTAATTCCTCATATTTTCCCTCACTGTCGTTCTCTGATCTTCTGCGTCCCAACCCCCCTCTACTCCTGAAGAAAGCATATTGTAATTGTATGACAGTCGTGTCCCAGTAGCTAAAGAGGTTCTAGATAGCATAATGAATATGCAGCGTATTATCTCCCAGGATGTGTGCCTGTGTCTTTAATCACAGCTGGAATGCAAAATCGAGCTCCACCTTTCAACTCTATCTCCATCATGCTGAGAGAGTGAGAGAGAGCGAGACGGAGACTGCTAGACAGCTCGAAAGAGATTGCAGCTCAGATGTCCTGAAAAACAGCAAATCCCTCAGACCTGGCAGATTCCGTTACCATGAGAACTGCAGATATTTCCATTGTGATGGTTCGCTCCAACAGCCATCTGTTACACCCATTTGATTAGGAAGTACAGTTCAGCTTGCATGGGATTTTCATCACACCTTATCCCAGGGCAGTATATAGAGGCGCTTGCTTTTTTATATGCTAAACTCCAAGGCTTCAAAGTACTGTAATTTACCTAGGCGGAGGGCATTTAATGAAATGGTATGAGAAGGTCACTAAAGACCGAAGTGCTGAGAAGAAATACATACAGGAGATGTAAGAGAGGATTAGACTCCACAGCTGAAATGCAACCAACTCAGAAAATTAACCACGTTTAGCCATCCCTTCTCTTGGTAGAGAAATGTAAAATGAAGACCTGGGATCTGAGCGCTTGCATCCCAAGGGTGGAAGATGTTTTTGGGTAGTCATGGCATGAGTATTACTGGAGCGGTAATTCTTTCTCAGGACTCAAGGACGGTCAAAAGAAAGGGAGAGAGGGGTAGTGCCTCAAACACATCTCATCAGTGGAGATGAATCCACTGTATAAAGATTACATTAGCTCTAAAAATTTTATGATGCCATCTAACTTTTCCGTAGACACAAAACGACCTTAAAAGTTCCTTGAAGCAGTGCTGTAATTTACAGATTTAAACCAGTTATTTGGACTAGTTGCCCCTCTGTGTATTTTTGTGGGGGAGGAAATGCTGATGGTACATCATATAGACATAAAAATAGGAATTTCCTTCAATTAAGGCTCTCCAAATACCCTTCCCTGGTGGTAGGCATTCTACATCCAGCCTTCCAAGAGGGCCAGCATGGTCCAGGAGGAGCTACCTGGAGTGTCTTAAATTGACTGGAGCTCCTGTAAACCTGGGAAGCTAATTAAATGCTTACACACTGACATGAATTTGTGATTGCTGTACAGGGGCCCTTCATGTGGCCTCCTTTGTTTTCCAGCCGACATTTTCTAGGTGGGACTCTAATAATATATCACTCAGGTTGGGTGAAAGCAGCCAAATTTTCCAAACTTGCTAAGTTTGCAAGTTTCTCATTATATCACCTTTTGTCCGTTGGTTTGGTTTTTGGGTGACTCTATCTGAACAAGGGAAATGCTCTCCCTATCCGATTGCAACGAGGCTAAAGAACTTTTCACCTGCTCTCCTTCCTGGCCTGGTGTCAGGTTGTCATCTAGGGAGGCTGGGATGTCAGGAGAAACCCAAAAACTCATTCCCTGCTTTAATGCCAAAGACCTATTTGTGGTGTGAAAGAAAAAATTCTTTGTAGCGCTTGTTCAAGATGGTAAGGAAGACTTTATTCAAGCGGGGCTACGGTGATGGGTGTGGGGCCCACTGGAACAGGGCCTTGCAGCAGGGTAGAGAGATTGGGCTGGACTCCGACTCCAACAAAGACGAGTGGGGATTTATAACCAACGAGCAGGTGGGGGTTGGTAGATGGAAAATTGCTAAAAGGAAAACATGAGGAGTTAGGGGGATTCTTGTTAGACTGACTCAGTAGAATTCTTGCTGAAGGCAGACCGGGGTGATAAGATGTAGAGGGTGGTCAGGAACAGAGGGTGGGGATTTTCAGTGACTGACTTAGCAGGATTCTTTCTCAAACTGGATTCCAAAGGAGAGAGAGGGAAGCCCAATGTTGCCCTAGTCTGAAAGGACTCAGGAGCCTGATTCAAGTTCGGTCACAAGAGAGAGTCTTTGTCACTGGCCAGATAAAATCAGTAATGAGGACTATGGAGATTAAAACTCAGAACAAGATGTTGCTCCTTTTTTCTTTCTTTCTTTCTTTTTTTTTTTTTTTTTTCGCTGAAACATAGTGGATTCTTTCATTCTGCAGTGGAAAAATTCAGACTTCACAGATGAGGATCTGTGTTTTCCTTGAATGAGGAACCAACTAGTTAGCCAGGAACTGAAGGTATAAATGAGTCTCCGTCCCTCCTTTGCAAGTCGGAAGTTAGGAGGCTCTGCTCCTCCATCCTCGCGGCAAATGCCGCACACTGCAGATCCTCCAGTTGTGTTGACTTTCTGTCAGTCCTACACCCTGGAGATTGCCCTTTCTGGAGGGTTTTGAGGCAGGGCTCTGGTTTTATGAACACAGCATCTGTCTTTGAAAGGCAGCAGATGCAAAGAGGGCCTGAATCAAAACAATAAATACCATTCAGGTTTCCTGCTTGGAACTTCTTATATAGTGGTTCCTTTGTTAGAGCGAACATGGACTAAAATGCCTTCTCCCTTCCTCCCTGCTCCCTCCAGCTCCTCTCCACAGCCAGGATCTCAGCCACCTTTGGAAAGCAAAGGTTAAGTACCTGAGCCAAAAAGAGTTGAAACACAAAGGAGAGGAAAGCCAAAGTATCCCTTACTTGCCAGAAAGAGAGTGAGTGGGGCAGAGAGCTTTTGGGGAGGGGATGAATTTTAGTTGAAACTGGAAGAGAAACAGACCTTAGAGGGGAGTGCTAGCTAGAAATATTCTCCTCCAAGCTGGGATGTTAACAGTGGCACCTTCTGACTTAATGTGGCATCTTTCTTCATCGTTATCAATCTCATGAGAGCTTTCCTGCCATCTGTACCATTCCTGCTTCAGGCTCCCATATGAAAGTCCAATCTGGCAGCATAAATACTGGCTAATGAAGAGTAGATGTCTGACTGCCTGGGAGAGAAGCGATCCTGTGTCATTGATGGAGCAGAATTCATTCATTTAAAACAAAATCTGCATTTACACAGCCATTCAAGAAGAAATTTTCTCCCCTTTTCTCTCTCTCTTTTTTCCCCTCCCTACTCTCTCTCATCCTCCTTTTTTATTTTCTTCCTGTGTCATTCTACACAAATGGAGTTCATACAAAAGTCAGCATAAAAATCATCTTTGCCCAGAATGCTATACCTTGGAGATTAAAAATAGGAATGCGATGTGGACTTGCCGACATGTGGTGGGCTATTTTTTTCCCCTTCAGTGGGAAAGCTATAACTACATAGATTAGCAAAACTTGTGCAAGAATGGATGTAAAACAGATTTATCTCTGTGTCAGCTTTATCTGATCCATTTGGTCTTGCAGAGTTTGGATGGCTTCCTTTGTTACAATAACCAGCTTTCAAACATCTATATCCTCAGGGTATTAAATGTCAGCCTCCCATGTACCAGTCAAGGATAGAGGGTTGACAGTCTGTGGGCTGGAGGAGTACTCTTTGTGTGCACATGAGAGGAGTCCCTTCTGCACCAAGGCTGGCTCCTGGTATGACCTAGAGGAACTCCTACAACCTCCCTGCATCACAGCATCACAGTGGAGGGGTGCTGAAGCTTGCAGCGGCCATTAATATCCTTTTACAAAGAATTCAAAAAGATTTCCTGTCACTGACAAGGACAGATTTGTTAGAGGGCTCTCAAGGAAATGGATAGTAACTAATTAATTGAACACTCCATGACTTTCTAAGTTACATTTTTTCATTTATCTGTTCTAGTTTCTCATCATGTAGGTCTAGCTCTTATTTTTCTTTCATTTCTTCCTTTATCTGCCTCTTTCATTATTTCTATCATCCTCTTCTTTCCCTCTTATCTCATTTTCTCCCAGATTTCTTCTCTCTCTCCTTTATATAATCTAAACTTAAAAAAAAATCCCTAGTAGGGTACACATATGCAAAGATTTTATCCAGGAATATGGATACATTTCTTCTGAGTCTGATAACTGTCATCTTTTAGGGTTGGAAGAGGCCTCGGAAGTTTCTTCTTTGTACTGGATAGATACATAATCTTCAACTTCATTGACAAGGTATTGCAAAGTTTTTGTTAAAATCCTACAGTGCCTAAGTGTATTATTATTATTACTATTATGATTATCCAGGAATAATGAAGTATGTATGCTGTAGAAAATAAGGAACAATGTTGTCTTAATTTACAGAAAAATTATTGCATTCCTGTCTAATTAAATGGCATTTCATCAGACCTGGCAAGCAGTTCTATGGATCTTGAATGCTAAATGTAGATGTTGCCTTATCCTTATAACTGTGCTGCCTGGTTCACAGCAGGGTGTGAACCTGGTTGCTGCCTGGTTGGAGCAGGGTGCCAATGAGTTCAAGGTCCCCTGTTCCTTCTTCTGTCACTTCTGCACATGGAGAACTGGAATTCCTTAGTATGCACGACCTCTGTTCTCATGCCTGTCTATGTGAAGAAACACAGGGCATGGAGTGAGGTTGTTGGAGAGAGATAGTTCTAGATAAAAGCAGACAGACCCGGGATTGAATCCTGGCTCTACCACTGTCTTTGTGTATGTGGCCTTTAGCAATCAGTGGACCTCTTGGTGCCTCAATTTTGTCATCAGGAAAGTGGGGATATCAATGTCTTGACTCACAGTAAACTCATGGTGTGAATGAAGTATGTCTTAAAGTGTTAGAAACTGAGTGCTGACTCTAGAGTGACCAGCTGTCCTAGTTTGCTTGAGAGTGACAGGGTGCTAGAAACACAAGACTTTAAGTGCTAAAACCAGGACAGTCTTGGGAAAATTGGGGTGATCAGTTATCTTACTCAGGGCAACTTATCCCCTTTGGAGGACTTGGACATAGCTTAAACAAGTACCCCAAGGGGTGCTGGAACTTTCTCTGTGGTTGAAGAAGGTCTTGTTTTCTTCTGTGGACTAGTTGCCTACTCTTTTGTGGATTTATGGATTTTTTTTTATTTCCATTTTTTATTTTAAGTTCAGGGATACATGCGCATGTTTGTTACATCGGTAAACGTGTACCGTGGTGGTTTGCTGCATAAATCGTCCCATCACCTCGGTATTAAGACCAGCATTCATTAGCTATTCTTCCTGATGCCCTCTCTCTCCTCCTGCCCCAAACCCTCTTACAGGCTCCAATGTGTTGTTCCCCGTCAAGTGTCCATGTGTTCTCATCATCCAGCTACCACTTGTAAGTGAGAACATGGGGTATTTTGTTTTCTGTTCTTGCATTAGTTTGCTGAGGATAATGGCTTCCAGCTCCATTCATGTCCCTGCAAAGGACATGACCACATTCCTCTTTATGTCTGCATAGTATTCCATGGTGTATATGTACCATATTTTTTTATCTAGTCTATCATTGATGGGCATTTATGTTGATTCCGTGTCTTTGCTATTGTGAATAGTGCTGCAATGAACATATGCAGGCATGTATCTTTATAATAAAATGATTTTTATTCCTTTGGGTATGTACTCAGTATCGGGATTGCTGGATCAAATGATATTTCTGCCTCTAGGTCTCCAAGGAATTGCTAAACTGTCTTCCACAATGGTTGAACTAAGTTACACTCCCACCATGTAAAAGCATCCTTTTTCTCTACAATCTCACAGCATCTGTTATTTTTTGACTTTTTAATAATTGCCATTCTGATGGGTGTGAGATAGTAGATCTATGGATTCTGAACTCTGATTTATAGAAAGCTTACTCACTACACTTATCCTCAATATCTCGAGGGGTAGCGTAAAACTTAAAAAATAAAATATGAAGATGTAAAATAAAACAAACACATTCCTTCCTCCGAGGCAGAGCTTATTCATTCTTGAAAGCCCAGTACATTTGTTATCTCATTCATGACACTTTCACCCATGCCCATCTTTTAGCATGATTCTGTGCTTTCCAAGAGTAGTGGATTAGGTTATTGCCTTCCCTCCAGCTAGATTTTTAAAATAGTTGAAGGCAGAAAGCCTGCCTTATGTTTTCTGATAAACCATTGAATAAGTGAATAAATGAAAGAATGAATGATTTAAAAGTAGGAAAATGAGTCAGAGGGAATAAATGAGTGAATGAGAGAGTGAATGAATGTATGAATATATGAATGATTTTTATATGCTTGTTAGTCAGTTACATGCCTTTTCAGTCTTGTTCTGGCCCTGTTGTGGATTTTACGTATGTCTAAACTTTTTGACCTTCAGATCCCAGACACCAGTTCTTAGCTTTAGCTGGCATATTAAATTCCTAATACCTAAAAGGAACCAGCTTATAATGGGGGTGACACTCACTGATAAAGTAGGAGAATATAACATTTTTTTCTTTATAATTTTTTGAATTAATTTAAAAACAAAAGTAGAACCTGCCTATGTCAAACAAATAATTATTTAAACTACTCATGAGTCCAAAATGAAAATAAACATTTATCTTATCTTTTTCCCTCTGTACCCCAATTTTTTATCTATGAAATTCAAGTTTCTGCTTTTACATTTTTGGTGGCTACAATTAAAATTGTAAATCATAGAATTTACAATTTATCTCTTGAGATTTTATTGATATTCTAATGGTTAGCTTTATACCTTTACAAATTCCCCATTCTCTGTTTGATGACTTATATTTAGACATTATCTATGGAATTCTCACTATGTAGCACATTTGCATTAATTTCTGCATTTCTCTTTTGTTCTAGAATTTTGTTGCACTTATTTTTATGTTGTCAAGTTTTAAAAGATTTGCATTCTTTTGTCACTACATTGTTTTTGGTATTTATCCATGGGTTGATTGTAATTATTAACCAAGGAAAAATAGTATTTACAGAACTCACCCCAGTGAAAAGATTGGATCCAAAGAGAAGGGAATGTAGTCCCAAATCACTCAGGAGCTTCTAAGCCACAGAAGCCAGAGTTTTCTATCTTCATTTCTTTGGAGCTTGCTTTCTTCTGGGTCATGCTCAGATGTTATTTTTTTTCAAATGTTTATCTCATCTCATTTTTCTTGTCATATTTCATTTTTGTTTTACTGAAGCCCTTTATCAGAACTTTAAGAAAATATGAAATATAAGGGAGTTACATTTAAATATCTTTGAATATCTAAAACTGTCTTTAGTTTTACTTCACTTTTGATTGACAGTTTGGCTGGATATGTATTTCTAATTTCAAATATCTTCCTCAGAATGTTGAAGGAATTGCTCACGTATTGCTGTGGAGAAGTATACTATCATTCTGATCTTGTTACTTATAAGAACCTCCCTTCTTTATGATAATTTTTAGGATTTTTGAAATTTCACCAAGATTTCTTCAGATGTGTGTTGTTTCTGTTCACACATTAACTTGGTAGGTCTTTTCATTATTATTATGTATGTGTTTTAGAGACAGGGTCTTTTTCTGTTTCCCAGACTGGAGTACAGTGGTGTGATCATAGCTCACTGTAACCTTGAACTCCTGGGCTCATGGGATCCTCTGTCTCAGCCTGTCCAGCAATTGGGATAACAGGCATATGCTATCATGTTAGGCTAAGTTTAAAAAAAAATTTAGAGACAGGGTCTTGCTATGTTGCTCAGGCTGGTCTCAAATTCCTGGCCTCAAGCAATCCTCTCACTTCAGACTCTGAAAGTATTGGAATTGCAGGGGTGAGCCACTGTGTCCAGCTGGTCTTTTCATTCTTAAGAATTATCTCTTTCTTTACCCCCAGGATTCCCACCCACCTTTATTTCTTTGATTATTTTTTCCTCTCTATTGTTGCTAATTTTCTGCTTTAGGACTCGGATATATGTTGCCTTCCTCGCTCTAACTTCCACAAGCTCAAATTTTCTATCTCTTTTCATTTTTGCTCTTTTTCATGAGAAAATTTCTCTATCCAGTCTTCATCCTTATTTGTTATAATTGTCTATTCCATGCATTGAATTTTTTAAAGTTCAGTAACCATATTTTTAATTTCCCAACATTTGTTCATGTACTCTTATTTCATAGAAGCTTTTATAATCTATTCATTTTTTTGATATGTGTTCAACACCCACTCAAATGTCTCTTAAGAAACATCTGAAAACATTTAAAACTTATTTTAACTTTTCTGAATCATTTCTATTTCTTCTGATGTCATATTGGGTTCATCTTGTTTTAATGTAAATTGATTTCCTCAAATGTCTTGTGATCCTGATTATAAATGAAGGAATACTTTGATTCATATAGCTAATGTACATGGGATTTTCTCTGCCGTTTTTAGAAGTCTGTTTTCTCAATAGGTTTCTCTTTTAATTGAGAAGTCTTACTTAGGGCTCTAAAAAGGTGAATAGAGGGACAGATTTTCAGGTAGGATCCATAAGCAAAGAAGAGGCATGTAGATTAGCAAACTTCTCACAATCTCCAATGTAATAGAAATTTACTCTGGGGTTAGAAAACTATAGTTTATTTTACTCCTATATGGAGCTAACTTCTCCTATCGCCCATGCATCTGGTCTAACGTGAAAGGGTATAGTTATCTATTCAAACTCTTTCAGGCCCTGTCTCCTATACTAACTCCCTTTCCAGTCACATTTCTAATATTCCTAGAGAGAAGTTATCATACTTTATCCTGAGGGCATAAAATGCTGCTGCCATTCTCATAAACTCTGTAAGCCTGAGAACACAGCAAAGGTCTGATTAAGACTCACATTCCTATTGTAATTCTCTAGTTTATTATCCTGATAATGAGTCCTCTGCCCATTCATGCTCTGTCATACACTTGGTAAGGACTGCTTCAATTGTTTATTTTTAAGCTATGGTTTTCCCAACTTGTATTCTTCACTGAACTTATCCTAGCTGCTTTATATTTTATAGAATTTCTTCAATATTTCTTGTGACAGCTGGCTTCCTTTGTATTTGGTTTCATGAAATGATTTTTCTCTCATATCAATATATCAACAAGACCTCAGTATATGAGGAGGTGATGCATGTGCTAGGTCTATCAGTTAGAAATGCAAGGCAGAATATAATTTTTGAGAAAGTATGTATAGAGTTGATGGAGTGCCTGATGAACTTAAGAATGTTTCTGTTTCATTTAAGTGACTTCTTCCCTTTGGCCAAACATACAAATTCTTCATTTCATTGTAGACCCGGCCTCCTTTGCCTTCTACCTCAAAGGCCCAGATGCCTTTGCGCTTTCTCTCTGAAACTTCTTTTGACTTCTTTAGCTCACCTAGAGTCTTTTTGGAACTCCAGAAACACCTCAAGTTAGGGTCAGAGAGGTGAATGCACAAGACATTTTCATAGCTTTTTTCTGTTTGTTTTCTATCCCTAAGCTGATGATAAAACCCTTCAGGACTGACCCATATATCTTTTTTCTTGTGTATTCATGTAAGAGTGTATGTGTTCTGGGAAGAGAGTGGGGTTTAGAGGATAAAAGGATGTGGTTTGCTAGCCCTCACAGCATGGTTAATGAATACTCATTGATAAATTTTTTAAAAAAATGAAAATTCATTCTCACAGGAGCTTGACTATATACTGTTCTTTTCCATAACCTCATTTAGGAATGTGCCAGAAATGTGCTACTGAAACCTTGATAAAAAAAATTTTTTAGTCTCCACAATTTTTTAGTAACATTTTAAAATAGCCCATTAGTGCCTGAGAGGGTTTAGGTTTGTAATACATAATTAGGCATTTTTCCCCAGCAAGTCTGAAATCACATATTGATGGGAATCCGACATCCCTGTAATCTTACTCTTTTCTTCCTTGCACAAGGAAGGTTGAAATATTAATTGCTGCATCAGCCACGTTAAGATTTAATATATATATTTCCCATTCTAAGGACTACGTACCTCCTATGTGACTTCTAACTGTCTATTCTCACAGCTGTCTGAGAGATAAGCAACTCTGTGTATCTGGGAGTAATCTATAAATCATATCCAAATTCATATGTCCAAATGATCCTTTCTTTAATCTCTAAAATAACTCTACTGGAGACTTGCTAGTGAACTTCAATTGAAAACATTGTGTTTTCCACCTGCTCATATTCCTGTCAAATGTGTTAGTGTCGGAAAAAGAAGAATAGAACTGGTGAAACAGGCCTTCAAACTCTCTGCTGGCTAGAGAGGCTGCATGGGTACGATAGGGCACCTGGTTCAAATCAGTAAGCTCTGGCTTTTGAAAGCAAACTAGAAAAATGAGAATGAAGTAATTTGGTTGCTGCTAGAAGAGACATCTCTTGTGAATTGTTTTTGTCATGCCATGGCTCTCAAAGAGAAAATGTCTTGATTCTAATAATAATTTGATGTTCTTAAAATGTGCCAAAAAGAGGTTATAAAGGTGAGTTATTGTGTGAGTATCAGAAGACACCCATGGCTTACAGTTTGGCTCAGTGGTACTTCAAGTTCTACACCGTCTGAGCCGTTCTACCAACCTAACCTCTCCAACCTCCAGCCCTAGTGGGTTGGAGTTATTCCCATTCTCTGCATATGCCATGTCCTACATATTCACACTTCTATGCCTTTCCTCCTGCCATTACTCTGCCTAGAATACCTGTTTTTATTCTTCCTCCATCTTCAAAACTTTTCTAATGAGCAAGTAACCTCTCTAAGATATTCCTCAAAATCAAATAACTAAATGATTTCTTACTAAAATCCTGATTTATTCCTAATACTCTGTCAGCTGGATAGGATATAGAGAATGATTTATAATTAACATTTATTCCACATACACTATAAGGCAGACATTAGACTAGGTCATATGTTTGGAGTGTTATCTAAGTCAACTGTCAGACCTTGCACAATTTCTAATTTGTAGATAAAGAAATAGAAGTTATTCACCTAGTAACGGAAAAAATATTATTTGAACTCATGTCTATCTGACACCAAATTCCATGTTCTTTTCCCTAGACCGTGATGTTCATGACAATAGATTTACAATCTAGTTTGGGTACGAGGTAGAGACAGAGCTATGTAGAATCCTAAATCACTATGAACTCAAAGTTGGGAAGATTTTTTGACATCATATAGCTCAACCGTCTTTTGGATACTGGATATTTTGTATACCATAATAATGAAAAAATAACTTATATCAGAAAAGCTTCAGCAACAGGAATTCCATACTTGTCATGTTGGATGAATGGACTTGGGTGAAACTTTAAATTTGCGTCTATTGAATGCCATATCAACAGCTTTGTCTCTTTTACCAGTCAGTTCAGAAAATGTTGTAACTTTGGTCATTCAACATTATCATTTTCCCTCCAAGTTGTATATTTTCCCCAGAGTGCCATAAATATCACCATTCTGCCATTGACAAAAATATTCTTGAAATGGACTTGTGAGCATATCACTAGAGCTTTCCTAGCTGGTTGACAACAGTGCAATGATTGGCATTCTTCAGGTGTGGTCATTTGACTATCTAGAAAGTTCATCAAAGGTGGTTTTGCTCTTAAATTGTTGGCAAGGAGAGACTTTGTTAAATACTTTGATGAAATGCAGAGCATTGCATTTATTCCATTTTCCTATTATACCTTTCTAAAATCCCTGCACAGAAAGGAATTAAGCTAGTCTGGTGTGACTTGTCCTTGATGAGCTCAGGTTGGCATCACAGCATCTTTTCATTTCTTTCCAAGTCTGCATAAGCTGCCTATTTGCTAATCGGTTCTAGACTTTGGCTAAAGAATGATACAGATGACTTAACATCCAAATTCTTGCAATTTTGAAAAAAATAGGACATTGAAAAAACAAGAAGAGCCAGGCGTGGTGGCTCACGCCTGTAATCCCAGCACTTTGGGAGGCCGAGGCGGGTAGATCACGAGGTCAACAGATTGAGATCATCCTGGTCAACATGGTGAAACCCCGTCTCTACTAAAAATACAAAAAATTAGCTGGGCATGGTGGCGCGTGCCTGTAATCCCAGCTACTCAGGAGGCTGAGGCAGGAGAATTGCCTGAACCCAGGAGGCGGAGGTTGCGGTGAGCCGAGATCGCGCCATTGCACTCCAGCCTGGGTAACAAGAGCAAAACTCCATCTCAAAAAAAAAAAAAAAAAAAAAAGAAAAAACAAGAAATAGTGAATCGGTCACAAACAGTCCCTAATGAGGCACAATGTTAATTGACATAGCTCATATTCACTTGTGGGAGAATTGAAGGGCATGGGGCAACCAAGAAAGTCTTCATGGAGGAGGTAAACTTTAGAGGATGCCTAGAATTGAGTTAGGAAGTAAGAAGATTACAGAGAATTCCAAATGATGAAAACAGGATAAGCAAAGATACGGAAGTCTTGAATATGACTGAATTTGATGTGTTTGTGGGTCCAAAAGTTGGTGTGGCTGGAATAGTGAGTACATACTGAAAAATATCAAGAATACAGCAGGACAAGCAGGGTTGGTCCTACTTGTGGGATGGCCAGAGAATGCTGGCTTTGAATACCATGAAAGGATAAAAGGCATTGAAGGTTTTTGAGCAGAGGAGTGACCTAGCAAAGAGTAGCATGAAAGAGGATGCTGCTGGCAGCTGTGTGCAGGATTGCACCATGTGGAGGAGCAGTTGGAACCCAGGGGGCTTAATGGGAACTGGCACAGTGATCCCTGCGTGAGGGTGGAAGAGTCTTACCATGTATAGGATTTTGGGACTGAATAGGAATGAACACAAGAACCACTTCAATGAGAAAGAGTCCAGATTGGATGGTTGACTAACTCTCGGTGATGGAATTATTGAATGAGGGAATATAAAGAATGAAGGGTAGTGACGAGATCATCTTCATTCTTCATCATGAATATGACTCTTCCAGTCTTGGTGTTTGGGAAGACTCTGTTGTCATAATGAGATTCTGTAGGGGGTTGGGGTGGGAACGTCTACTTTGGTTGCAAAACTGGGTTAATTGGAAATGAAATCCTATATAGAAATATTATTCAGAGGTCTTCTAAATACCCCTCTACCAAAACTTACATTTGGAGGTGAATCCATTGTAGGTATCTCTTTAAATACATATGTAGGGGCAGCAAAATAACCTCCCACCTCAGCTCTTTAGAGGAAATAAGAGGCCCTGTAACTATTGAGGAAAAATACATTCACCTTTAAATTATATTGTTTTAGAGGTTAAAAGTATATAATTTCCCAAGGACCACATCACGATTCAGCCTGCTGGGAAGTTATTGCTCAATTACTCTCAGCAGTGGCAAAGGTGCCTACAATTCCTTCAGCTCTGTTTAAGCTGGTGGGAGCAGAGGTTGTCCAGGCTGCAGGCTGACAGGGCAAATTCGGGCCTGACAGGTGTGACACTGTCCCTTGGACCGTGGTCCCTCTGCTGATATGCCAGAAGCCTACCTAATCACAGGTTGCCTGCACAGGTGGCCCCGGCCTCTGTGCCCCAGGCCTGTTAGTTAATTCGTCTGGCTGGCATATCTCTGAGCATGTTCGTGTACCAGGCTCCATCCCCAGGGTGTGACCAAGTGGAAAGATCCATGCAGTTTCTAGTCTGTGAAAAGAGGTCATATCTGGGATTAGCTGACTGAAGGGGCCATGGTGGCTGCTGAGATGACCCTGCCCTTGCAGGTATGGACTCTGTCACCTTCAAGCTGCAAAGGTCTTGGTGAACAAGATGTGCTGTGGAGTGGCTCAGCAGGCTCCAGGCTTGTGGCCTGAGGATGCATCTTATTAGAGATACAGCTACTTGTTATTGGGCATTATGAGGTGCTGTGGCCATCTTACATTTTTGTGACTTTAATAATTTAGCATCTGATGTTGTCAGAGGCTTCAAGTGTGACACAAGGAGGTCATCCGCTGTTTGCATGTATACACCAACGTGTAGATCATTGATATAGACAAGATGCTTTTCTGTATTTTTTTTCTGTGTGCACCATGTCTTGATGTTCTGGTAATTTTGAAAAATAGAATTATTGAAACTCACCGAACAGGATTTTAGGGCTATCTTTCTTGCCACTACACTTCCTTGATTTTATCAATTTGAATGTGACTTGGCATAAGCAGAAGCAGTGCTTGACCTAGGCAGAGGGTGGTGGAGAGACTGAATTGGTAGCTTTGAAAAGTAGTAGAGAGAAGAAATCACCCAGGTGGGAAAGTGGGGACAGTGTGAGAGCCTGGGGAGCTCTCATCCCCTCACCCCTCTTCCTTTCAGACCATCCATTACTCCCACCAGCAAGCCTTGAGAGATTGCTTGCTAAGGCTCCGGAGAAATGAGCAACCAAAACAAATCCACTGCAATCAATTCTAAGGTTGATTCTGGTCTGCAGTTTTAGCTTTTGGGAAATGATCACCGGCTCATGTTAGAGATTTATAAAGGCCCCAATGTCAGTCAAAGGCAGAGCATCAAGAAAGGAAAATGCTAGAATCTTTGACTCATCAAAGAGAATCTGTAGCTTTTCCAGCTCTCCTCTCTCATTCTCAGCATCTCTGTTGGTAACAAGGAGAGTCTGGAAATTGTTTTTTAGCAAATGCATTTGAGGGCAGGTTGAAGGGAAGTGACACATTGACAGGTGACTGTGGGAACAAACCTGGAAAAGGATGGTTAAAAAAAAGTAGCTGCTGAAAAAGAGGGCCTCCCAAAATTCCTTCAAGGTTTAATTGCAGGTATGCAGCTGACCCGTGTAAACTGGAACTTCAAGGGAAGTGGCAGCATATCTTCTTCCCTTTGGAAACACAACAGATCTTAAAACAGTCTAGTAACAGAAGCAGCAGCCCCGGCCCCAATTATTCAGGACTGGTTTTGATGGTATTGCCTGTGTGCACTCCATCTGCAGTTTGGTTTATGCGGCTCTATCCTCCACCTTTGTGCAGGCTTCCTATATCATCATCACCATCATCATCTTTATCATAATAGCAAGTAGCATGGAATGATGTTTATGCTGTACCAGGTGCTATACTCAGGGATTGTTTTTTCCCATGAAGTAAGCCTGTGGGGCATTTATTGTTATCATTTCCCATTCTATAAAAGGGGAAATCTGAGGCTCAAGGTATTAAGTACCTTGTTCAAGTCACACATCTAGGACATGATTGAGTCAGGGTTCAATTCAGAAAGGCTGCCTCTAGAGCCCCTATGCTACACATGAACAGATGGGTGGCTGAATGGATGGTTAGATAAGCAAATGAATGAATGACTTTCAGTAGGCTCTCAAGCAGTGTTCTCTTTGCCCTGGCTTAAAGATTCATAAAGCCCAGGGGAGTGGGCTGTGGCATCCCTCTGCAGTCCTTACCAGTGGTAGGCATTTGTTTCCTGTTTGGGGTGTATGTCCCCTTCCTCAAATGTACAGCTTTCCTGGGGCAGGTTGCTGATGCCTCTGTGTGAGCCCCGTCATAGCCTTCTATCGTAGCACTGGGCGGGGCACCTCTGAGAGTTTCTAGGAACCCCAGGGGAAAGGAATATCCTCAACCTCATGTACCTTAGGTCTCCTAGTGGTACTTAAATTCAGAGGGACCAGGTCAAGTACCCCTCTCCATGGGTGGGAATAGGGAAGAAGGGGAGGCAAGTTCCCAGTGCATTAGTATTAATTGCTTCCATTTACAAAGAGACCAGTATGTGCCAGGCAGCATGCTAGGTTCTTAAGAGCATTGTCTCATTTATTTACTGTAACCCAATAAAGTACCTACTTTATTACTATTTAACTAATGAAAGAACTAAGACCCAGAGATAGTTAAATAAAATATTAACAATACATAATAACATCAAATAAGTTTTGAGCACTTATTATGTTCCATTCTGGCGATTTTTCATACATCCTTTCATATAATGCTCCTAGTGACCCTCTGACATCCATTTGGTTATTTCTCCTAGTTTTACAGGGAGGGTAACTCGCTCCACGTTGCTTAGTGCACACACTAAATGTGTGTTCATTGCACATACAATGACATAAGACATGGCATCTGCCCTCTTAGAGATCACAATTCAGATGAAGAGAGGAAACTCTTTTTTATGGAATAATTCAGGTTGTGTTTACAGATGGGTGTAAGAGTGGGCGGAGGCCCAGGTGGCCTCAGAGAAATATTTCTCTCTAGGAGAGGGAATGGGGAGGAACCTATGGAGATTGGCCGTGAAATACCTCATTTTAATTGTGTTAGAGGGGTTGGAGCAAGACATAGGGCCTGACGGTAGGAGGTTCTCAACATTTGCAAGGATTTCCCTTCTGAGAGGGGCAGTGGTATAATCAGTCTAGAATGGCTGAGCTTGACTATCTTCCTAAGAAAAGAGCTGGAGGGATGGCCCTTAGATATATCACTTAATGAACATTAAATACATTCACATTGAATTAGGAAGATCAGTATGTGCTCTTAGGTGTGATAAGGATTCACTCTTCCATCACCTTTCTAGTTGGGAAACACAGTTCATGGGGCTTTGGCTACACCCTGAAGAAATCACTCTTAGGATTCTCTGGGTGTGGTGTTAATTCTTTGGGTGTGGAGTTAATGTCTCCCTGATTTGAAGACACTGGGATCTGAGTGAGGCAGAGCACTCTCCATAGAGGGGATTTTTGCCATTGTACATCTGCTTCCACTGCCTGCAGTGGTCAAATCTCCCCATTCCCTACCAAGCCAGAGAGGTCATGGAGCTCTGGGCTCAGACATAGTACCCTGGGAAATAGCCCACCCACGTGTGGATGTGATAAGAGAGGCAGCCTCTGGGGCAGGAACTGAATTCCAGGTTTGGAAATCACTCAATGGGTCATTCACCTGAAGGGGCTGCCAAGAGAAGTTGAATTCACAGTGAAAACAGGAGCAATGGGAAGAAAGTGAAGCATTAGAACAAGACATTAGAGAGGAACAAGGAGGACATCCTGGATTCAGAGAAGGTGGCTGCAGGGATTTTCTAAGGCTCATTGGCCTTGAGTTGGACAAGGAGAGATCAGAGGACATCAGTTTTTCCAAGAATAAAATGTCCCCTAAACCCTTTACTCATTTGGAAAACTCTTATGCTTATTTTTCTCTCTCATCCACTTTGAGCAATTCAGTTTTGGGATAATGCAGTCTTATTTGCTATACTTCCATCCAGCTCATGGCCTATAGAAGCTGAAGGCATGTTTACTGACCCAATTATACATTTAAAAATAGAGTTATTTTATATAGATTCTATTTTATAGAATCTAAAACTCTTTAAAAAATAACCTATTTTTCAAAAAGATCACTTAAAAATGAGATTAATTGGAATATCAGCTCTTACAAGCTCAGAGTGCATGGGCAAAATCATATTTTGGGACCTGGAAAGCTAAGTGGATCCACTGAGTCCCCTTAGGTCCTGGCCCCCATGAAGTCCAGCTGATGTCATCAGTCTCACTCTTTAACATCCCTGTTCTTTAAATTCAATGGGGTTTGAGGCCGCTTCTGTCTTCTCCGCCTGTGGAATGTGCAGATGGTGCTGGCAGCTGCTCAAGTTGGTGCTCCTCCTCAATGCTTCTTGTTCCTCTGGTGGGGGACACTGCCCATTGGGCCTTGTGCTGGCAGAGGCTGGAGAGTCCAGGGGGAGGGCAGCTGGGGAATCTGACTTTTATGCCTGGAATGAAAACTACCCTGGGTGGCCTGGAGGCAGTGTTCTGACCCTCTCTGAATCACCTGCACTGAGATGGCCGTTGAGCTACCGGGCACTTCTGACTCCAAGGAAAAGCTTGCAGGTCCAGGCCTCATTGCTGTACTCAATTTCCATCTTCAGGAGGGAAACATCTCCTGCTTCCGCCTTCAGAGAGCCTTTCTCTGTGCTTCTTTGTGAGCCATTTCTGAGAACTGCCTGCATTCTGTTGCTGGTGGTGAATTGATTGAGAAGATCCTTTGTTGATAACCCAGCTTCAAAAGCATGCAGGCTGCTGTTTGTCTTCTTTCTCCCTTCCAACGGAGGAGATGCTCCTAAAGAAGAGTGGGGAGAAACAAAAATACCCTTTTTATTGACTTATAAACTTACTAAGCTTTTTGTAAAGGTGTCTTAGTGTCACTATTTTACAGGTAAGTTGTATGATTTCCACGTTTTAACCCTGTTAAATGGGGAGTGGGTAAATGAAACCATTTTATCTATGAAGAGTAAATTCTATTGTCAATGTTTATAGTTTTCTTTTCTTTTTTTTTTTTTTGAGACGGAGTTTCGCTCTTGTTACCCAGGCTGGAGTGCAATGGCACGATCTTGGCTCACCGCAACCTCCGCCTCCTGGGTTCAAGCAATTCTCCTGCCTCAGCCTCCTGAGTAGCTGGGATTACAGGCATGCGCCACCATGCCCAGCTAATTTTTTGTATTTTTAGTAGAGACGGGGTTTCGCCGTGTTGACCAGGATGGTCTCGATCTCTTGACCTCGTGATCCACCCGCCTCGGCCTCCCAAAGTGCTGGGATTACAGGCGTGAGGCACCGCGCCCGGCTATAGTTTTCTTTTGTACAGATAATTATTTAATTTTATTTCAGTAAACATTCATTGGGTGCTTAATACATGTTAAATGTAGATAAATGAGATCCACAATTTTGAGGCTCTCATAGGCAGCTGGAGGAGAGATAGGTAAACAAACCACCATAGTTTCTAGGGCAACTGGGGCACCAAACCCTCTGATACTGACAATTATGAGATCATATTCCCTTAAGGGCACCATGCAGGTCTAAATTGCCTTTATATGCCCCAAAACATCTTAGGTACCTCATGCATTTAGAAGGTATTTAACCAACATTTATTGAATGAATAACTAAATGAATGAATTGAATTTTGAATCCTATCATTCCCATATTCTTGCATGCTTTTTTTCTAATGTAAGGATGAAGTGGTCTCATGAGCTCCTTGGCTAACTTAAATGCTCCTCCCCACCCCTCCAAAAAGGATGTTCAACTTGATACTGGTTGGAGTTTTAAAGAAAGAATATAGTCAAGCTCATACCTGTAATCCCAGCATGATTACTGGCTTTGGGAGGCCAAAGTGGGAGGATAATTTGAGGTCAGGAGTTTGAGACCATTCTGGCCAACATGGCAAAACCCTTTATCTACTAAAAATACAAAAATTAGCCTGGCATGATGGCCTGTGCCTGTAATTCTAGCTCCTTGGGAGGCTGAGGCATGAGAATCACTCGAGTCCAGGAGGCAGAGGTCACAGTGAGCTGAGATGGCACCACTGCACTCCAGCCTGGGTGTCAGAGTGAGACTCCGTCTCCAAATAAACAAACAAAAAAAGCGAAAGTATCTAGTCAGATGTGGGCCTTGCTTAACGAAGCTGGGGAGAATGGTATTTACCTTGGGAAATTTTCTATGGTTCAGGGGCTGGATTTGGAGGATTCAGAAAGTTAATACTTGGCCAGTAACTTATTCAGAGGAAATACTCAAAGTGGAGGCCAGATGGGGCAAATGGATTGCAAAACTGGCCCTAATTCTTGGCTCCCCAAGTTCCTACACTTAGCAATGTGACTCTGTAACTGCTCCCATCAAGGGGTGGAGCTATTCCCCCACTTGTTGCATTTCGGTTATCCTGTGGTTTGCTTTGGCAAATTGAATGAAGTGGGACAGATGGTGTTCCAGTTCAAACCTACGCCTCAAGAGACCTCTTATGCCTCTGCTCTCAGATCCTTGCCACTGTCATATGAACAAGACGGACCCAGCTTTCTAGAGGGTGAGTCACCCCTGCTCCCATAGTCACCAGCCAGCCAGCTGCCAGAAGCCAGCCAACCTCTAGGCAGCCAGCCCTCAGCTGATCTACCAGGAGACTGCAGACAACATGAGTGAGCCCAGCCAAGATCTGCCAAGGTTGGCCCAGATCAGTAGCACACTCAGCTGACCTACAGACTTGTGTGCAGTCATAAGTGCATCTTGTTTTGGGCCACCAAGCTTTGCGATAGTTTATTATGTAACAATAACCAACTTCTATACCAGGATTCCCAGTTCTTCATTTATGTGTAGGAGCAAACTCAATTCTCTCATTCCAACTGACCCATGTTCACTGACTTAACCAGAGGTCTGTCTCCCACACCAGCTCTTGGGGCACCACAGGACAAGGAGAGTTTGGAGAGTCAGGGCTTGGAACAAAGAAAGGTACTTGATCAGAAGATCCCTGTGTTCAGTGGCCTTTAGCTCTGATGCAGCCATTTCTACAACAGGGATGCTGCAAGTTCAGCGGTACACAGTGGCAGTATTCAAAGTCAGATACTCTGTGTTGCCTGAAATCTCAGAAAGGTCTATAAAGGCAGCCATCTATTACATGCCAGATCCAGGGCCAGGACCTGGATCCTAGGCCAGGGCTGGGCAGATACTGCAGATGCTTCTCCTCATTGTTCTTTATTTTCTCTGATGACCTTATCCTCTTCTGATTTCTGCTTCTTGCCTTAAGAATGTAATATCACCAACACAGTGAAGTCTTACTCTCATCTAGAAGCCGGTCAGCATTGTTAAGGTACCTGTAACTATGTGTTCATTTAATGGTTTAACTCCAAGAGGGAACTTCATTTTCCTTTTCATTGAACTCTCTGAAGCCTTCACCATACTGCCCTAGATGGTCTGGCCCATCCTGCCTTCTAGAACTCTGCTGCTCCCTTAGCACACTGCTGGGCCATGAACTGTTAGTTATCACTCTGGGACAAAATAAATACAGAAATGGATGGTGAGCATTTAAAAAATTTTATAACAATTTAGTATTGCTGTAACATACAAGACTTTGATCAGTAAACGTTGTGTAATTGATCAGGTTATTAACAGTTCAGGAGATGCTGAACTTGTACAGTGAGTCACAGGTGGTAAAAACTGCATACTAGTCAAGTTCAGATATAGTAGGACCATGAACCAGCCTGCAAAGGATTGGCAATAAAACACACACACATGTACACACAACACTCTCACTCAAACTAAACGGCTTTCACTAGAGAGTTTGAAAAAGCAAACTCTGCTCAACTTCCAAGTCTTAGCTTAGCTTTTTTCTCATGTGAAAGCCTGAAAAATATTCCTTATGCTCTCTGCCCTTTGTAGATACCGTTACTAATAAAATTATTTTCTTATATAATGATTACTAATTTGCAGTGACTTCTAGACTATGAAGATATAGACAGTGCTAAGTTATCTTGGGTTTGCATATGGGGCATAATACAATTCTGTAATGGTTGTGGAGTGATTAACTACAGAGAGGAAAAAATGCAGTTTCCCCTGCCCCTACCACCAAGACTTCTCGTAGATATTTCTCTGGTACTCTGAATTCTGAAGAGGTGGAGAGGTGTCTTAGATTTTGTCGTGTATTTAGATGAATGGCCCCTGTATTACTCGGCCTGATTGAGCATGACAGAAACTAAGTTAACTGGCTTAGACAGAAAGGAGATTTATTGGCTCTGATACCAAACTGCAGGATGGATGGGCAGGGGTACAGCTGGCCTTAGGGATGTCAGGAACCAGGGACTCCATTTCCACCAGGCCTCTCTCTCATGTGCTGCCTTTGCTTCTACCTCGCCCTGCATGTTAGTTTCTTTTCACCAAGTTTTGGGCACAGACAGGCGCCCGGTCGCATCCTCTTATCTTTGACTTCAGGGTGGGAAAAACTCTTTTCTCTTGGTTCCAATTCGAAAAGTCCTGGGGAAGGACTCTGATCAGTTTTTCCTGATTTCATGGTCCTTTCTAGGCCTGAGGTGATGTGGGGAGTTACAGTTGGCCAACCATACTAGAGCGGGATAGGTGGAGAAGGGGTGACTCCATCCTTATATCAAAGGGGAGTGTTGTTGTTCCCAAAAAGAGGGAGGAGTGCGAGGCAGACAAAAAGTAACTGCTCATCACAGCCGAGGAGCATTGATTAGCACAGATTCCTGTCTGAAGAGAAAGCCAAGTCTTACATCCATCCACGTTTGATGTCTTCCTCCACAACCACCTCTTCTGGGTCAGGACATCACAGGCTTTCCTCATCATCAGCATCATTATATTTATTTAGTGAGCACCAGCTATATGCTAGGCACCAGACCAGGTGCGTCATATATTATCTCATGTATTTCTACAATAATCCTATATGGCAGAAATTCTTTTCCTACTCTGTCAAGGTTCAGCCACATTAAGTAATTTACTCAAGGTCACACACCTAGTAAGTGGAGAATCTGCAATTTAAGTCCTAGTTTGACTTCAGAGCCTGTTTTCTTTCTGCTACCTTGTTACTACTTAGGATTTGTGCAGCTTTAGGATGAAAAAATCTCCTAATAACAATGTGTAATTGAACTCAAAGCCTTTTGCCCTCCAGCCATGCCCTCTAAAATCTCCACTGGAAATTCTGTCTGTGATGATTTGTGAACATGTTTTATGAGAGCTCCAGGCACAAGGAACAGCGTTTGGAACAGGTTTGGAACAAACAACTCTTCCAGCCCATTCACCAGTCTAAATCTGCAGGTGGTCATAGTTGGCTAACTGGCAAAACGAGTGGGCGACGAACCGTGCTGATTATTCATTTTTGATGGAATCAATTGTGGGGTCCGTGATCATTGTTTTTTTAGAGTGTTTGGAAAAACAAGCTGAAGAAATGCCATAAAAACGTGCTATGTTCCCAGGAGAATGTTCTGTGTTTATCCCTAGGCAGAGTCTCAATTTTAGTTGACAATAAAATAGTAAGAACGGTAATGGCAATAGTAAATGTCCACAGTCTGCCACTGGTTCTTACCTCCCTCCAGTAGTGGAATGCATGAAAATAAGGTAAATTGTAGTGCTATTTTGAATAAAAGAATCAAGATATCCTACAGCCTCTTAGTATGATATGTAAAGGTTAACTTATGTTCTTGTTTCAGAATGAAGCTGATTCCTCTTATGACATTGAAAGTAAAGATGAGTGTATCATTCATCCTTTGAACATTTTTCTGCCCCTATGAGGAAAAGATATATTCCATTGTATGTGGGGGAAATTGGCATGAAGGATTGACTGGATTATTATTTGCTAAGGGATTAGAAAAGAGTCTGGCACACGGTAAGGACTATAAATGTTGGTTAAGTTAAACTATAGTACTTGGCAGTTTATGAGTTTTGGATATATGATATACTTTTTAACTCTTGCAATAACCCTGCGGGTTGATATGGCAGTGATTATTATTCTCACTTTACAGATGAAGAAAATGTCATACAGAGAAGTTAAAGGACTCGCTTAAGGTCACCCAGCTAGTAACTAAAAGGGATTAATTTAGAATTCAGGATTCTATTTCCCTTTTTGGTGCTCAGGCCACTCGATCAGCAGTAGCCAAGATTTTATTTTCATGGGCCAGTTTAACAATTATGTTTCTCTTGTCCATTAGGCAGCTCTTATAATGCTTCAGAGCTTCCAGTCACATGCTACCACAGGCAACAGTTTTAACATAGTTTAAAAACTATGCAGGTTATGCCTCATTTCGCGTCTTCCCACATTTCATTCTGGGCCCATCCCTGGCCTGCTCTGCATCCAAGAGGCTGACCCGTGGGCTGTACCAGCTCTGTGCTGGCTGGCTTCCAGTTGACCAATGGGAGTCCCCGCCAGGAGACTGAGTAGTGACAGGAGAGAAACTCTGCTGCAGTGCGGCACGGCAGGGGTAGTGATATTCCTCCAAAGCTATGGCTTCTGCTGGTGGCCCCTTCTCCATGGCTACAGCACTCACCAGGCTCCAGTGACACAATTTCCTCCCCTTGACCCTTCCGGGCATCTCACTGCCCTTGTTTATTCTCCCACCCCTCCCAGCTCTGTGAGTGGTTCTTTCATTAAAGTCTCTTTATTTGAACCATCTGGGGTGAATTCTGTTTCCTGCTGAGACCCTGACTGTTACAAAGACCAATATTGACTTGCTTATTTTTAGATTGCCAAGTAAGGGCATAAACAAATAAGCAAAACCCAAACAAAACTGCTGTCTGCTACCACTCTATTTATCCTACTAAACGAAGATATTTTAGCACCGAAAAAAGGAAGAAGGGAATAATTGTAGAAAATTTAACTATATTACTTTATTCTTATTTTATTATGACCTACATAAGAAGCAAAACCTTTATTAGAAATGGAATGTGGTCAACAAGCCAAGGTTTGGGAGTTAATGGGTGTGCTCACTTGATCACTCCAGCAATTTGTTCCCCTGGTATTTAACACAAGTAGAGATTCTAATACAGTATACATGCAGTGCCCAATACTTACAGTGCACTTATGCAGTTATATAAATGCTCCATTTTTTACAACAAAGCTGCATTGAACATCTATTTTTAGGTCCCCCAAAAACTGGGAATATATTGATGTATAAGGCATAATCCCTGCCATTGCAGCCTAGTTAGAGGGAAAGACAAGAGGCGATTGTAATATATTGAGAACAGTGCTGGGAAACAGGTTAGCAGAGGGCTGAAGGAGCATATCTCAGAGACAGCAACTAATTTGGGGGGGTTTGAGGGGGGTGCTGATGTCTAGACCAGGAAGCATGTGACCAGAAGCTCTGAAGCATTATAGAGGCTGCCTAATGGAAAGGCAAAGGGCATTTCCAGCAAAAAGCCTGACTTGAATGAAGGCATAGGTACATGGCAGAATATGATACCCATAGGAGTGTGTCTTGAAATTAACTTTGGGAATCTGAATTTTAGGGTTGAGAGTGAGTTGCAGAAGGGAGCCAGAGGATGAGGGAACTTTAGATTCAGTACTGAGAGATTGAACTTTCATCCTGAAGGCAGCTGTAATTTATTGGAAGGTTAAAAAAATTCTTTTTTTAATTAAGGGATGTAACATGGTCAGATTAGCATTTTACAAAGATCACTAGTTGTCACTGAAGAGAGGAATTGGAGGGGACTGAGATTAGGCATTCAGCTTCTAGTTAGAATGTTACAGCAATGCCTTAGAAAATGTAAAAAAGTGAGGTTCTTGATTAAAGTGACAGCGTAGATGTGATATTCCCAGTGCAAATCCCCTCAAATCCACCTGCTGATCAAGGGGGAGGTCAGAGAGAGTCCTCCTTTGAACTTTCTTCTTAGCTTTAGCCTCCAATCTGCCACCTAGTAACCCTAGATCCTGGCAGTCTGTGAAAGGCAGCAATTAGGAAGTTCCCACCCTCTCATGAGTGTTTGGATTTGCATGGAGTTAGGAATCTCATGAATGCGATGCTTTTACAAAGGGGTGCACTGGTAAAATAAAAGACAGACTTTATATCCCAGGAAATATCTCTGGGTAAGTGCTACTTCCTTTGCTGACTACTTTGCCTGCATGTTTATACAATGAGGGCCTGAGGTTTTGGGAAATCTCTTCTGGGTATGTGTGTGTGTGTCCTATTTTCCCCATCCCCTCTTGCCTATCACCTTGGAAAACGAAACCTTGTTTGCCATCCGCCGAGGAGCAAACCTCCCCATTGCAAATTTGGACTCGGTGAATTTTCAGATACCGCTATGTGATTGGGGCTACATTTCTCTGGCCTTTTTGTCAGGTTTTTCATTCTAAAACAATGAAAATTTTATACACACACACTGATCATTTTTATGAGCTCTGAAGCATGGGGAGTTTTGGTTTTATTTATCACATGTATCACTTTGTCTATGTCTTTATATATATATTTTAGAAATTTTCATAGTAGCTCCATGGGAAACTGGGAAACCTAGTTTATATAAGGTAAACCCAAGCATCCTTCTTTATTGGGAGTGAAGCATTGGGTAGGTTACTGAACCTCTCTGAGACTCAGTATCATCATGGGTAAAATGAAAGTGTCTTATAAACTCTTAAGTACATCCTGAAAACTATTGTTTTTGCTATTATTGTTAACAACACAGTTTGAATATATTTCAAATGTCAGGGTAACCTTTGTAAATCTTTCTTACGGTGGTTATAGTAAGTCTAGATGGTTCTTAGAGTTATCAAATCTGGTATTTTCTTTTTAGATGAATATAAGAGGAACTACTCTCAACTGAGTAGGACAGAGTATTTGTTGATTTGTGTGTTTAAATTCTAGAGAAATTCTGTAGTTCCTGCCTATAGCTAGCTACTATTATTAATAATTTATTATGAAAAACAAAAATAAACTTTTTAAAGTGCTTGACTGACGATAGTGCATTTTCCCGTGATCAGCTAAACTCATCTTCATAATTGCCACAAGGGTTAATTTAGATGACCACCATTATCCCCATTTTACAGATGAAGAAATGACATGGCTGCCTAGCTGGCCTTCTTGACTTCAACATTCTTGCTGACATCCTTTCCCAGAGGCTAGTTTCACAGTTCCTCGGCCTCTTGAAATCTGTGACCTTCAGCTGTACTCCATACATCACATCTTTCAAGCTAGAAAAAAAATAGAGTTTTAGCCATTCAGAACAGGAAGTGCTCTTATTGATCATTTAATTCAACCCTATCATTTTTCAGATAGGGTGACAGAAGAAGGGACTTGACCAAGTGAGTTATTTGCAGAGCAGAAAATAGATCCCAAGTGTCTTTTTGTCTGTTTGGGGATTCTTTCAGCTGTACCACTGCATCTTCCCAGACAGACTCCTTGTTTTACTATCAGCATTAGTGTGTAACCACAGTCCTTAAGACACACCCAAAGGTGGGGCTGCTATGAACTTGAATCAAAACATGTGAGGTTTAGTTTTAATGTGGAGAATATTTTCATGCTTCTAATTTCTTCCTGTTTGATATTTATAGAAAAAAAACCTCAGAGACTTGGTTCTAGTTTACATTAGTCCACAAGACTTTCTTAACCAAATAAACATTATTTGAATTTACTCTCTAGTAACTTAAGACTAGAATGAATTCAGTTCAATTTGAGATACATTTATTGGAGGCCTACGTGTCAGGTACTGAAAACACAGTCACTGTGTTTTTATCAAACGTACATACCAGGAGCAGAGAGAGCGAGCTGTCAGGAGTTGAATGCAATAAAAGGTGAGAAAAGGGGTAGCAGAGGTATGCATGCAGCGTTCAGTACTGCATGAGCGCCAAGAGGGAGGAGTCACCCTGGCCTAGAGAGGACGGGGATGAATCACAGAAGAGGTGACTCCCTTAAAGCAAATCTTAAGGGTAAATGAATGTTTCTCAGATAATTGAGCTAGTAGTGGTGCTGATGAGGGATCATGGAGGTGAGGATTAAGATGTATCCATTGGCTTGTGCAATGTGGAGTTCACAGGTATTATTGGTGAGAGTGTCTAGGATAGAGTTAAGGAGTGAATGATAGAATCTAAGCACAGTGAAAGTGAACATCTCTGTCTAGACACTGGGTTATAAAAAGAGGGAAGGGGAAGGCAGTAGCTACTAGATGGGGATATGGAAAAGGAAGGGACATTAAAGTTAAGGGACACTTCCTCATGTTTCCCAGGAGTAAAGGAAGGATCCAGAAGAAAGGGAGGATCTGGACCATCACAGATTGAAGGACCACTTGTGGAAAGGGATAAGAAGAACAATCAGGAAAAATGTGCCTGGAGCAGCGGGAGGAACATATCTTCCTTGGGCACTGGTGGGAGAAGTTCGAAGGGAGTGGGTGTGTTGGATGATTGTTGGTGTGGACAAAAGAGGGTCAGGAAATCTGGGCTGGTTCACTTGTTTTGTCTGTTGAATGTTTTCTGTGAGATCATCTGAAGGAGAGGGATGAAGGGAAGACATAGGGGGCTTGAGGTGAGTGGAGAGGTTTGGAGCCACCATTGAAGGGGACAAAGAAGGAACTGGCCAAAGATGAATAAAAGCAATGCCTGTTAAGGCACACTAGGGCTCACTGATGTTAAAGAGCTCAGACCTCCCCTGACAACAATTCAAAGAGCTGTGGTACCATCTTGCATGCCACTGTGGATGGTGTCCAGGGTGAAGATTATGTTGTTCTATTGGGGTCTCTTTAAATTTTTGTATGTTTGGTTTAGGGTTTTTTTTACTGTTATTTTCTGAGGACTTCACACTTCATCACTTTTTTCAATTTTTTATTTCTATAGGTTATTGGGGAATAGGTGGTGTTTGGTTACGTGACTAAGTTCTTTAGTGGTGATTTGTGAGATTTTGGTGCAACCATCACCTAAGCAGTATACACTGCACCCTATTTGTAGTATTTTATCCCTCACCCACCTCCCACTCTTCCCCGCAAGTCCCCAGAGTCCATTGTATCGTTCTTATGCCTTTGTGTCCTCATAGCTTAACTCCCACATATCTGTGAGAACACACAATGTTTGGTTTTCCATTCCTGAGTTACTTCACTTAGAGTAAGTCTCCAATCTCATCCAGGTTGCTGCAAATGCCATTAATTCATTCCTTTTTATGGCTGAGTAGTATTCCCTCGTATATATATATATATGCCACATTTCTTTATCCACTCATTGACTGATGAGCATTTGGGTTGGCTCACATTTTTGCAGTTGTGAACTGTGCTGCTATAAACGTGTGTACAACTATCTTTTTTGTATAATGACTTCTTTTCTCTAGGTAGCTACCCAGTAGTAGGATTGGTGGATCAAGTGGTAGTTCTACTTTTAGATCTTTAAGGAATCTCCACACTGTTTCCCATAGTAGCTGTACTAGTTTACATTTCCACTAGCATTGTAGAAGTGTTCCCTCTTCACTGCATCCATGCCAACATCTACTATTTTTTGATTATGACCATTCGTGCAGGAGTGAGTTGGTATCACATTGTGGTTTTGATTTGCATTTTCCTGATCATTAGAGATGTTAAGCATTTTTTTTTTCATATGTTTATTGGCCATTTATATATCTTCTTTTGAGAATTGTCTATTTATGTCCTTAGCCCACTTTTGGATGAGATTGTTTGATTTATTTTCTTGTTGATTTGTTTGAGTTCATTGTAGATTCTGGATATCAGTCCTTTGTCAGATGCATGGATCGTGAAGATTTTCTCCCATTCTGTGAGTTGTCTGTTTACTCTGCTGTCTGTTCCTTTTGCCGTGTAAAAGCTCTTTCATTTAATTAAGTCCCAGCAATTTATCTTTGTTTTTATTGCATTTGCTTTTGGGTTCTTGGCCATGAAATCCTTGCCTGAGCCAATGTCTAGAAGGGTTTTTCCAATGTTATCTTCTAGAATTTTTATAGTTTCAGGTCTTAGATTCAAATTCTTAATCCATCTTGAGTTGATTTTTGTATAAGGTTAGAGATGATGATATGGTTTCATTCTCCTACATGCGGCTAGCCAATTATGCCAGCATCATTTATTGAAAAGCGTGTCCTTTCCCTACTTCATATTTTTGTTTGCTTTGTTGAAGATCAGTTGGCTGTAAGTATTTGAGTTTATTTCTGGATTCTCTATTCTGTTCCATTGGTCTATGTGTCTATTTTTATACCAGTACCATTCTGTTTCAGTGACTATGGCCTTATAGTATAGTTTGAAATCAGGTCGTGTGATGCCTCCAGATTTGTTCTTTTTGGTTAGTCTTGCTTTGGCTCAGCAGGCTCTTTTTTGTTGCATATGAATTTTAGAGTTGTTTTTTTTCTAATTCTGTGAAGAATGGTGGTGGTATTTTGATAGGAATTGTGTTGAATTTGTAAACTGCTTTTGGCAGTACGGTCATTTTTACAATATTGATTCTACCCATCCATGAGCATGGGATGTGTTTCTATTTGTTTGTGTAGTCTACGATTTCTTTCAGCAGTGTTTTGTAGTTTTCCTTGTAGAGGTCTTTCATGACCTTGGTATATTCCTAAGTATTTTATTTTATTTTATTTTTTTGCAGCTATTATAAAAGAGGTTGAGTTATTGATTTGATTCTCAGATTGGTTGCTGTTGTTATATAGAATAGCTGCTAATTTGTATACATTAATCTTGTATCTTGAAACTTTGCTGAATTCTTTTACCAGTTCTCGGAGCTTTCTAGAGGAGTCTTCAGGGTGTTCTAGGTAAACTATCATATCGTCAGGAAACAGTGACAGTTTGACTCTCTCTTTACCGATTTGGATGCCCTTTATTTCTTTCTCTTGCCTGATTGCTCTTGCTAGGACTTCCAGTACTATGTTGAAGAGGAGTGGTGAGAGTAGGCATCCTTGTCTTGTTCCAGTTTTCAGAGGGAATGTTTTCAACTTGTCCCTATTCAGTATTATGTTGGCTGTGGGTTTGTCATAGATGGCTTTTATTATATTGACGTATGATCCTTGTGTGCTAATTTTGCTGAGTGTTTTAAACATAAAGGGATGCTGGATTTTGTTGAATGCTTTTTTCTGTGTCTATTGAGATGATCATGTGATTTTTTAAAAAAAATTCTGTTTAGGTGGTATGACATTTATTGACTTGCATATGTTAAACCATTGCTGCATCCCTGGTATGAAACCCACTTGATCATGGTGGATTATCTTTCTGATATATTGTTGGATTCAGTTAGCTAGTATTTTTAAAAAGATTTTAGCGTCTATATTCATCAGGGATGATGGTCTGTAGTTTATTTAGTTCTACTCTGATCTTGGTTATTTCCTTTCTTCTGAATGGGTTTGGGTTTGGTTTGTTCTTGTGTCTCTAGTTTCTTAAAATGTGACCTTGGATTGTCTATGCCCTTTCAGACATTTTGATGTAGGCATTTAGGGCTATGAACTTTCCTCTTAGCACTGCCTTTACTGTATCCCAGAGGTTCTGATGGGTTTTGTCATTGTTGTTGTTCAGTTTGAAGAATTTTTAAATTTCTATCTTGGTTTCATTTTTGACCCAATGCTTATTCAGGAGCAGGTTATTTAATTTCCATGTATTTGCATGGTTTTTAAGGATCCTTTTGGAATTGATTTGTAGTTACTCTACTGTGGTCTGAGAGAGTACTTGATATAATTTCAATTTTATTAAATTTATTGAGGCTTGTTTTGTGGCCTATCATATGGTCTATCTTGGAGAAAGTTCCATGTGCTATTGAATAGATTGTATATTCTGTGGTTGTTGGATGGCATGTTCTGTATAGATCTATTAAGCCCAATTGTTCTAGGGTACAGTTTAATTCCATTGTTTCTTTGTTGACTTTCTGTCTTGATAATCTGTCTAGTGTTTCCAGTGGAGTGTTGAAGTGCCCCACTGTTATTGCATTGCTATCTATCTCATTCATTAGGTCCATTAGTAATTGTTTTATAAATTTGGAAGCTTGAGTGTTAGGTGCATATATGTTTAGGATTATGACATTTTCCTATTGGACAAGGCCTTTTATCATTATATAATATCCCACTTTGTCTTTTTTAACTGCTGTTGCTTTAAAGTTTGTTGTGATATAAGAATAGCTACCCTTGCTTGCTTTTGGGGTCCATTTGCATGAAATATCTTTTTCTACCCCTTTACCTTAAGTTTGTGCAAATCCTTATGTGTTAGATGAGTCTCTTGAAGGCAGCAGATAGTTGATTGGTGAATTCTTATCCATTCTGCAATTCTGTATCTTGTAAGTGGAGCATTTAGGCCATTTACATTCAATGTTAGTATTGAGATGTGAGGTACCATTAATCATACCATTTGTTGCTTGTATACCCTGGTTTTTTGTTTTTTAAATTGTATTTTTGTTTTATGGGTTCTATGAGATTTATGCTTTAAAGAGGTTCTGTTTTGATGTGTTTCAAGGATTTGTTTCAAGATTTAGAGCTCCTTTTAGCAGTTCTTGTAGTGGTGGCTTGGTAATGATGAATTCTCCTAGCATTTGTTTGTCTGAAAAAGACTGTGTCTTTACTTCACATATGCAGTTTAGTTTCACTGGATACAAAATTCTTGGCTGATAATTGTTTTTTTTTTTGAGGAGGATGAGGATAGGGTGCCAATCCCCTCTAGCTTGTAGGGTTTCTGCTGAGAAATCTGCTGTTAATCTGCTAAGTTTCCCTTTATAGGTTACCTGGTGCTTTCATCTCATAGCTCTTAAGATACTTTCCTTCATCTTAATTTTAGATAACCAAAGACAATGTGCCTAGATGATGATCTTTTTGTGATGAATTTACCAAGTGCTCTTTGTGCTTCTTGTATTTGGATGTCTAGGTATCTAGCAAGGTTGGGGAAGTTTTCTTTGATTATTCCCCCAAATATGTTTTCCAAACTTTTGGATTTCTCTTCTTCCTCAGGAAAACCAGTTATTCTGGGATTTGTCATTAAACATAATCCCAGACTTCTTGGAGGCTTTGTTCCTATTTTCTTGTTCTGTTTTCTTTTGTTTCTGTTGGACTGGGTTAATTCAAAGACCTTGTCTTTGAGCTCTGAATTTCTTTCTTCTACTTGTTCAATTCTATTGCTGAGACTTTCTAGGTCATTTTGCATTTCTGTAAGTGTGTCCATTGTTTCTTGAAGTTTTGATTGTTTTTCATTTATGCTATCTATTTTCTTGAATATTTCTTTCTTCACTTCTTGTATAATTTTTTGGATTTCCTTACAATGGGCTTTGCCTTTCTCTGGTGCCTTCCTGATTAGCTTAATAACTAACCTCCTGAATTCTTTTTTAGGTAAATCAGGGATTTCTTCTTGGTTTGAGTCCATTGCTGGTGAACTAGTGTGATTCTCTGGAGGTGTTAAAAAACATTGTTTTGTCATATTACCAGAGCTGGTTTCTGGGTCCTTCTCATTTGAGTAGGCTCTATCAGAGGGAAGGTCTAGGGCTGAAGGCCATTGTTCCGATTCTTTTGTCCCCCGAGGTGGCCAGAGCTGTAGTGATAGTTATCTCTCTTCTAGATCTGGCCACTCTCTACAAACAGCCCCCAGTACCAGCCTGGAGCCTGGTAGACTTGGTGCTTCTCATGTACTACTGCTACCACCACGATGCTGTCCACTAAAGAACACTTTCTGCCTTGGGTCTACCAGGCTCCAGACTGGTACTGGGGGTTGTCTGTAAAGAGTCCTGTGATGTGAACCATTTGTGGGTCTCTCAGCCTTGGATACCAGCACAGTATTTGGGTTGTCTTCCAGGTCTCATGGGAGCAATCTGCTTCCTTCAGTGGGTCTGTGGGTTCTCTCAGGTTTCCTGATGTATTCCTGCAGTTATTCTATAGCAAAAATTCATGATGTGGGCCTCCACACACTGCTCTGCTCATCAAAGTCAGAGCTGCAATGTAGTCCTGCCTCCCATCTGCCATGATCCTCTTCCTCACTCTTGAGTCTTTGTCTCTTGATTCTTCTCCAGATATTTCATGGTTCAACAAATCAGCATTGCCTAGGACAAGGATAACAGCAAGAAATACCTCAAATTCCCTCCAAAAGCTCTAATATCTAATTAGCATTTATATGGAAAAGTCACATTCCTAATGAAAATAAGATGCAGAAATCTCCAAGTTGGCACTGTAAGTAGAATTTCTTAAAAAGGAAGGGCAAACAAATGAAGAAATCTCAGCCTTTTTTTCCAAGCTTCACCCTCCTCCTGGTACTCCTCATGTACTACTGCTGCCACCATAATGCTGTCCACTAAAGAACCCTTTCTGCCTTTAACATTTGGGGTAAGTATCTAGGTAAAAGACTCATCCACTTGTCCAGCTGAATTGTACCACACCAGTTGCTTGGAGACAGGAATGGAAAAATAAAGAGTATTAAAAAAAAATCCTTATGTTATTAAATGCTCACAGATTTTTAGTTATTATTCTAATTTTAAGGGTATGAAAACTGAGGATTACTCCATATCCACAAATAGGCAAGACTTGATCAAGGTCCCCTGATTTCACATCCTGGACTCTTTCTACTCTCCCTTACTGGGTAGAAATTAAATGGGAAAGCTAATTTTCCTTTGCGGTCATGGAGGCTCAGTCTGGCTACTCAGTGCATACCTCATTCAAGGGTTAAGAGAAATATGAAGAGAAATGGCCAACATGAAGCTCCTTTGATATTTTCCCAAACCTTCATTGGGGGAGATGGGTGAAACACAGCCTACTTGATTGTTTAGAAACCCATAAGTTTCTAGTAAATATCATAAGTTCTCTTGAATTTTCCAAATGTGTGGACTCTTGATGGGTTGGAAAAAGTACATTTGGAGTTAAAGAATTCCTATCCTTCTACCCCTTCTTACTCCCTTTAAGTTTTACATAAGTAACATTTTCAGTTTTAAACTTCCTGATTTCATAGCATCAATAATTTGGTTTGAGTCTATTTCTGTATAGTAATTTAAAATACTTTAGATATAAGCTTCTAGATGTCGACTAAAGAAAGAGGGAATGTGGTGGGAGGAATAAGTCTGTGGTAAGGGAAGTTCGTAAATCATGGGGAAGCTCGAAAATTCAGCAGGAAAATAGTTGGAAAGAAGCAGCTGCAATGTCCTGCTACGTTCATTGTTCCAGGACAAGCATGATCATCTCTTTAACTTCATACTTTCCACCCATCCCCTCTCTCCCTTCTTGTAGTACTCTTTCCTTTCCTTCCCTTTTTTTCTTCCTTTCTTTGCTTCAACACCTTGGATATTGAGTTTATTTTCCATGAGTGTTCATTTCAATAAAGCCAATACCTAACAAAAAGCATGAAAGAAAGACAATTGCTTAAGGAGAAAAAATAGTCTTTGTTTAGGAGAAATGGTAATTTGTTTCCTGGGGGAATTACAAAAAAGAGGCTCACAACCACTTCTTTGCAAAGTTGCAGATCAAGGTTGTGTTGCTGCTTTCAGGTAATTTGGAAGCAATTTGTAGGTTTGAAAAATGACTCATTCTTTCACAGGTGAAACTTGGACTATCCCCTTCTATCATAATTATAAACAGATTTAGATTGAAATAATTGTGGAATGCATTGTCCTTACAGTTAGACAGGGATGTGACCATGAGTGACTCTGATGGGAATGCCTGAAAACAGTGCAGTTCACCATCACAGCCCCTAAAGTGGCTGAGGTATGCAAAAGTGCTGGTTTGATCCAAAAGGTATAAATAGCACTCTAAGGGGAAGGCTGAGCAGGGCTTACAGGCTGCTGTGTTGGAGGAACAATTTGACAGAGACAGAGCAAGATGATGATAACTTGGAAAAAGGATAATTTGTCATGATTGCCTCTTTCCCCCTCCTCCCTAGAGAGAGTAGCTTGCATCCATTGGAATTCATGTATGGGGGAAAAAAGCATTGTAACCTAGAAAGCATATTGTTTTATATATTCCTTTTCTGGTTCTACACTTTGGGTGCATGGAGGCATCAGATTATAAAAGTTCTGCTAAAAAGATACGGCATATTGCAGGATTTCTCTAAGATTTGAGATATTTTAGTTCTAGTAGCTTCTTCATTTGGAGGTGCCGCTTCTAGATGCAAGTACTTTGGATTTATTACTGATTATGCAGTCATCAGACAACCTAGCTGCCTCCACCAATGTTGCTGCAAATGCATTTGCCTCATAAACTCAAATGGTGCCAACTGCTATCATGTGTTTGAAGACAAATCCCATGAAGTTTTCGTGTAAGGAAACTATCACCTTGATGCCGCCATGCAGTTTCCAAAGGAAGCAAGTGAATAGCCCAAATTTTTGTAGCTAAAACTTTGAATAGCCTGCCCGCTTTTCCTTTTTAAAATAACATTTACTATTTTGAAAAATAAAAGTAGCATATATTCCATGTAGCACTTTTCGAAATATAGAAAAGTGTGAAGATGAAGGAACAGAATATTATTGATCATTTCATCACGGTATGTGAGTGTGTTAAAACTGACTGAGGACCTTGGAATCTTCCACCTGAATCACAATAGATGTGGTTTTCTTTGTTCCACCTCTTCTCTCTTCTCCCTCCCCTCCTCTCCCCTCCCTTCCCCTCCCCTTCCCTTCCCTTCTCTGCTTATAGTTGCCCTTTCTCTCTTGTCTCCTATCTCCTTTTGTGTCTGTGATTTTGGTTCACTGGCTCTGCCTTTGTGCTACTCACTTGCTTCCTTTGGAAACTGCATGGCAGGAGCATGGTGATAGTTTCTTTACACCAAAACTTCATGGGTCACAGGAATATTTTACAGAAAAACAACTCAGTCGATTTCTGAATGTAAGGTTGCTCTAGAACAGTGTTTGGAGATTTCTACCCTGTGGTAAGAAAATACCTCCTTAAATCCATCACTCTGGGAAATGGAGGTGGGTTGCAATGGAGAGCCCTGGTGGAAAGAATGGGGCTGAGACCAGAGTTGCCAGATTTAGCAAATAAAAATAGAGGATGCCCAAAGGTTTTATGAGGCATACCTTAAAATATGTATATATATTTTATTGCACTTTAGGTTCTGGGGTGCATGTGCACAACATGCAGGATTGTTGCATAGGTACATACATGGCAAGGTGGTTTGCTGCCTCCATTCCCCCATCACCTATATCTGGCATTTCTCCCCATGTTATCCCTCCCCAACTTCCCTACCTCCCGCTGTCCCTCCCTTGTTCCCACCCAACAAACCCCAGTGTGTGATGCTCCCCTCCCTGTATCTGTGTGTTCTCATTGTTCAACACCTGCCTATAAGTGAGAACATGTGGTGTTTGATTTTCTGTTCTTGTGTCAGTTTGCCGAGAATGATGGTTTCCAGATTCATTCATGTCACTACAAAGGACAGGAACTCTTTGTTTTTTGTGGCTGCATAGTATTCCATGGTATATATGTGCCACATTTTCCTTGTCCAATCTATCATCGATGGGCATTTGGGGTGGTTCCAGGTCTTTGCTATTGTAAACAGTGCCACAGTGAACATACGTGTGCATGTGTCTTTATAATAGAACTATTTATAGTCCTTTGGGTATATACCCAGTAATGGGATTGCTGGGTCAAATGGAATTTTTATTTCTAGATCCTTGAGGATTCGCCACACTGACTTCCACAATGGTTGAACTAATTTACACTCCCACCAACAGTGTAAAAGTGTTCCTATTTCTCCACATCCTCTCCAGCATCTGTTGTCTCCAGATTTTTAAATGATCGCCATTCTAACTGGCATGAGATTGTATCTTAATGTGATTTTGATTTGCATTTCTCTAATGACCAGTGATGATGAGCATTTTTTTTCATATGTTTCTTGGCCTCATCAATGTCTTTTTTTGAAAAGTGTTTCTTCATGTCCTTTGCCCACTTTTGGATGGATTTATTTATTTATTTATTTTCTTGTAAATTTGCTTTAGTTCTTTGTAGATTCTGGATATTAGCCTTTTGTCAGATGGGTAGATTGCAAAATTTTTTTCCCATTCTGTTGGATGCCAGTTCACTCTAATGATTGTTTCTTTTGCTATACAGAAGCTCTGGAGTTTAATTAGATCCCATTTGTCTATTTTGGCTTTTGTTGCCAGTGCTTTTGGTGTTTTAGTCATGAAGTCCTTGCCTATGCCTATGTCCTGAATGGTTTTGCCTAGGTTTTCCTCTAGGGTTTTTATGGTGTTAGGTCTTATGTTTAAGTCTTTAATCCATCTGGAGTTAATTTTAGTGTAATGTGTCAGGAAGGGGTCCAGTTTCTGCTTTCTGCACATGGCTAGCCAGTTTTCCCAACACAATTTATTAAACAGGGAATACTTTTGCCATTGCTTGTTTTTGTCAGGTTTGTCAAAGATCAGATGGTTGTAGACGTGTGGCATTGCCTGTGAGGCCTCTGTTCTGTTCCATTGGTCTATATCTCTGTTTTGGTACCAGTACCATGCTGTTTTGATTACTGTAGCCTTGTAGTATAGTTTGAAGTCAGGTAGCGTGATGCCTTCAGCTTTGTTCTTTTTGGTTAGAATTGACTTGACTATGTGGGCTTTCTTTTGGTTCCATATGAAGTTTAAGGTGTTTTTTTCCAGTTCTGTGAAGAGGATCATAGGTAGCTTGATGGGGATAGTGTTGAATCTATAAATTACTTTGGGCAGTATGGCCATTTTCAGGATATTGATTCTTCCTAATCATGAGCATGGAATGTTTTTCCATCTCTTTATGTCCCCTCTTATTTCCTTGGTCAGTGGTTTGTAGTTCTCCTTGAAGAGGTCCTTTACATCCTTTGTTAGTTGTATTCTTCGGTATTTTATTCTCTTTGTAGCAGGTGTGAATGGCAGTTCATTCTTGATTTGGCTCTCTTTAAGTCTATTATTGGTGTATAGAAATGCTTGTGATTTCTGTACATTGATTTTGTATCCTGAAACTTTGCTGAAGTTGCTTATCTGTTTCAGGAGATTTTGGGCTGAGAGAATGGGGTCTTCTAAATATACAATCATGTCATCTGCAAATAAAGCCAATTTGACTTTCTCCTTTTCTAATTGAATACCTTTTATTTCTTTTTCTTGCTTGATTGCTCTGGCTAGAACTTCCAATACTATATTGAATAGGAGTGGTGAGAGAGGGCATCCTTGTCTAGTGCCTGATTTCAAAGGGAATGCTTCCAGTTTTTGCCCATTCAGTATGATACTGGCTGTAGGTTTGTTGTAATAGCTTTTATTATTTTGTGATACATTCCATACTTATATTAAAAAAAATCATTGATCTGAAATTCAAAGGAAGTGGGCACCCAGTATTTTGTCTGTCAAACTCTAGCTGAAACAGTAGCTAAACCTCCAGAAAGGCAGTGGATTCTGGAACAGAAAAAGGTGACTAGGGAAGGTGGCCTCATCTCACTTCAGTGGATTCATGGGAGCCTTGTTCATTTCTAGATATGGATGGCCCCAACCCCAGGACCTAAGTCTGACCTGTACTCTCCTTTCTCTACCCTCAAATGGTCAGCTCCTGATGGGGATTCTGATGCCTTAAAACTCTTTATCCACCATCCCCACCACCCCTGTCCAGTTCAGGTTTTCGCCAGTGGTCACCTTGCCTTGTGATGACTTCCTAGACCAGCCTCTAATATGAACAAAATAAAAGCTCCTCCAACCCAGCTTTTACAATGCTACTGAGAGCTCTTTCTAAATGTAAATCTAGGGAAGTCCACTCCCTCTGCTTAAAACCTATCAAAACGTTCCCATTGCTGTTAAAGTCTCCTCTCTAGAAAGCCTGGCCAGGCTTTTTTGATATAGCCTCTGTCCTCCTGTCCACCCTCATGCCAGATTTCTCCGTATCCCTTTACATTCATCCTAATTTTCCCTCGAATTATCTGAATAAAATGTGTTCTTCTTGGATTGTAGACATCATACATTTTTAAAAATTCACTCAAAAAGCATTCATTTCTTCTCTCCCAAGTGCCATTCATAGAGGTGAACAAGATTTGATTCCTCTCCTCATGTAGGTCTAGGCCAGGACTCAGCACTCAAAGGTATAGAGGGTCTGGAATGGCCATACTGTGAGGGAAAAGAGTGGGTAAAACATGGCTTCGTTGCTGTATCCTACCTTTTCCACTTTTGGTAGAAACATGAATGTAAGAAACATTTTGATTTTTCCTTGAACTGTACTATTAGAAAGACAATAGCACAAGCTTGATGATAAATGGAGCTGGCCTTGGCCTCACTGCTAGGGGCATGTCTTAGTCCATTCTGGCTTCTGTAACAAAATACCTTAGACTGGGTAATTTATAAATAATAGGAGTGTATTGCTCATAGTTCTGAAGGCTAGGAAGTTCAAGATCAAGGTACCAGCTGATTTGGTGTCTGCTCCTCATAGATGGAACCCTCTTGCTGTGTGCTCATGTGACAGAAGAGGTGAACAGTGTCCTCACATGGTAGAAGGAGAAAGGCAGCTCCTTAAGGCACCTTGTGTAAGGGCACTAATGCCATCCATGATGGCTCTGCCCTCTAACTTGGTGGCCCCAAAGGCCCTCACCTCTTACCATTCTCATATTAGTAATAATTAATTGCCATTAAGTTTTGACATATGAACTTGGGGGGATACATTCAGGCCATAGGAAGGCACAAGAAAAAGTGATAGAAACTGGGGTAAATCAGACCCTATTTAAAGAGGCAGTCATTACTCAGTTCCAGTGAGCTGTTACCTTGAGGGTATTTCAAGAGAAATCAGAAATCAGAATTTTAATATGAAAACCTTCATTGATGAGAGTAATTAAAAACAACAACATCAACATACCCACAAAACTCTGAGAGCCAGATAATGAAACAGATCTGTGGGTTTGCTTTTTCTCTTGAATCTCTAGTGTGAGAACTCTGCCAACTGCCTGGTTCACTCATCAATCACATCCTATTTACCTGGAAAACTCTTACTCATTCTTAAATGTATCAAAACACCCCCTTGTACACCATAAATATATAGAATTATTATTTGTCAATTAAAAAAATAAGTTACTCTGATCATAACCTTTCTTAGCTGCTGCCTTTAACCCTTGACTATGTCAAGTTCCCCTCCAGAGTGTTTCTGTAATGGGAGGCACTACGGGAAGCCTTTCTTTCCCTATCCCAGCACTTAACCCACTGTGTTATAGCTGCCTAGGCAGTTTTTTCTCTTCCTTCATCATCTGTAGTAACTTCCAAGTGGGCAGTAGCTTGTGTATCCTGCTGGCTTCTGTTCTCACGTGCAGTATTCCTGTCTCCAACCTGCATGGCCATGAGCCTGCTGTAATTTCTCTACTACTCCGTTAGGAATTGGACTATTAATTTATTTGCAGGATTCTGCCCACCCCCTCTGCCTTTTCCTCATCTTCATGCTCCAGGCTTGGGTCAGTCACTGTGCTCTAGGAGATGTGGAGGGTGGAGGTAGGTTGAATCCTGCTTGCTTCTTGCCACAAAGATCAGAGTATGAATTATAAGCAGATCTCTTGTTGGACGGAAGCATGGATGCTCTGGCACTTTCTGTGTAGCACATCCAAGGTGACCCTTCTTTCTCCCACCAGCTTCATGAGTGGTAGTGTTTAGCCATTCTGCACCTAAGATAATCTGGCTTCATAAATGCTCCTTGGTATTCAGTAAAATGCACCAAACACTTTTGATACGTAAAGACAATGAACTCAGAAAGAAGTTTTATGACAGAAACTACTTCAAATAAGACTTTGGTGTTATTTTAAGTCAATTTTTCATAGTAAATATTCTACTGTATTTGTTTAGAGGCCAAGCTTTTTCATCCCCTTAAAAATGTATCCTTATCAGTTCAGTTTCTGATGTTCTCTATGAAGACTGAGAGGTACTTTACAATATGTAAGGGGTGGAGGTAGGGGTGTGTGTGTGTCTGTGTGTGTGTGTCCCAGTGTCAGCTTGGTGGGAGATCTTCTGCTGGTTGCATCTAGTCTCACCTCCACAAATGTGGGGATAATCCCTCCTGTGTCTTCTGGGAGCTGTTTTCTACTCACTGCATGAGTGCGTGTGCATGTGTGTGCAGGTTTGTGTATGTGGTGTGTGTGTGTGTGTGTCCCTGCAAGTGACCTGGACCACTGAATGAGGCATTTTTGACATGGAGTGGATTGGATAAGAGGCTGAGAAATCTCTTAGGGCAGAAGGGAGGTGAACATCTTGTGGGGGATGCACTGGTTGCTATTGATTGGTAGTGGTTAGTAGTAACTGTGGGGAAGCCAGGTTTTCACTCTGCTCCCAGGCTGACGGTGCTGATGATGAATGGCTTCTGCTGGGGCACATGCCTGTGGTCTCTCCATCTCACTCTTTTTGTCTGTGTGATTCGTCCTCTTCCTTTCTCTTGGTCCGTGGAGACTTTTATCTAGTCTAGTGGCAGAAACAATCTCCTCTCAAAGTCTGCTCTCAATCTTTCTGTTTTACACCTAGCCCTGTGGCTTTTGAACTCAATATTTAAGAATAGCCCCTTGTGGTTTTCTGGGTATTCAATGTGGTGTTGACCTCCAAGCAGTAGGTGGCTCACATCTAGGTGTCTAGGCAAAGAGGGGATGTCCTTGGAGTAACAGTGAGGAAATTCCATGAGAGCAGACATGAAGGCAAAATACACTAATTACTACTTCAAATTATTATTATATGTTATATCCTACTTGCTTGTTAATATATATGCAAGATTTTAATAGGAGAACATCTGTAGAGGGTAGACTTTAAAAAAATTCAGGCATATTTGCTGAGCTGACTTTAAATCAGATAAGGATGATAATTTGCATCACCCTTGGTTTGCAAAGTACTTTTACCATATGATGTTAATCTTATATCCAACTTGTGAAACAGGCAGGATCTGTCATGTTTTTCTCTGTTTCGTGATAAAAGATCAGAGAGGTTACACGACTTCCACAGAGTTGCAAAGCGAGTAAATGTCAAAGGACCCAGGACCCTGGACTCTAGTCCAAGTCTCATTCTGCTATCCCAAGACTGCTTCTCTATGATATGGAAGGGTTAGCCCTGTCACTGAGTAAGCTATATCTCGTAGGTGCCCATCTAAGGACAGGATGTTTCTCTATCTATGGCATCATGCATACCATTCTTTGTCCTACATACAGTCAGTTGTAGATAGATAAGCTGCCCTAAGTGAACTTTTATGAAGAGGCCCTCTTTTTTTTTTTTTCTATCATAGCTTACAGGACTGCTGAAAACTTTGACCTATTTCATAAGTAAGTATTTAATTAATTAGTTAATCCACCTATCAACTATTTATTGATGCCAAGTTCTGGGATAGGCTGTGGGGAGAGAAATGTATAATTTGTTCTCTGGCCAGAATGCACAGGAATGAGGAACGACCAATGAGGCTTAGTAAGTGGCTGACTGCTGGTGGTGTGTTTAGGTAGTGATAGAGGTGTTTTTAAAGTGTTGTGGGAGAACAGGGGCAAGACCATTAATCAAGACCAGGCAGGGAAAGTTTTCATGGAGTGAACTGAAAAGTTGATCAGCCCGGAATAAGGAAAGGACATTCTAGCAGAGGGGTAGCCTTGAAGAAAATCATGGAAGCCTGGGGGTGCGAAGGCCAATGTGACTGGTGTTGAGGTGAGGGGTGAGTGATGGGACAAGAGCCATGGAGACTGACAGAGGTCAGAACGTGAGGGGCCCTAGAACCTAAACTGGGTCTGGACTTTATGCCGAGGCAGGTGGGAATTGCTTGGGGATGGTCAGAAAGCGGATGATAATAGTAATTTAAAAAAATCTTTCTTGAGACAGAGGATGGTTTAGAGAGAAATGAGACTTTAGGCTGTCACATCAGTTAGAGGAAGAAGGCCTTGACCTGAGCACCATCAAGGCTGTGGAAGAGGACAGGGATACATTTGCGAGGTGGTTAGGAGAGGTAATTGATGTTGGTAGAGATGAATGGGTTGTGGTCATGCTTAAGAGAGGGAAATCTCTAGGCACCATCTCACTCCTGGATGGACAGGTGGAGGATACTGTCTCTTATGAGAAAGGGAAGCCTTGGAGGAGGAGCAGGTGGTGAGCATGGGGATGATAGTTTGCATCACCGTTGGTTTGCAAAGTGCTTTTACATGTGATGTTAATCTCATACCCAGCTTGTAAAATTGGCAAGACGGGTGGGGTTTGGTCAGGTACATGAGAGGGTCCCATGGCAGTATTTAATAGGCAGGAAAGAATGGTGATCCATTGTGAGCAGAGGTACACACTGCCAGCCCTAAATAAACCCACAGGAAAGCTCTTGTTGCCTCTTCTGCCATCCAGTGATATCAACCTGAGATTGAGAGGGGATCTGGACTAGTACCAAAGAGATGTTCTCAGCTACACTCTAAAGGTTTGTCTTTATGCTATAGGACCTTCATCTCATGAACTTAAGACCTGGAGGGAGGAAAGGTGAGAAATTTGCAAAGCAGCTGCAACTAAAATCAAGAATTAAAGAATAATGTTCTTGCCTGATTTGTTAGGGAACAAGATAAATAACTTCAAATCAAACCTTAGTTGATCCAGATCTAAAATAGATTTAAATCAGCTCTCCAAAGCCTGGGCAGGTTTTTAAATCAAAACCTGTGTTTCAGGTTCCTTTTGTTAAAGAAATGCCCTTACTTGATAGAACATCAAAACCTCATTAAATTGCAAACATTGGACTATAAAAGATGGAGAATGAGCAATTCTATTTAGCCGCTTCAGCCCTCCACACGGTGCCCCAGAAGGACAATGAGTTCCAAAGGTCAGGGTTACACATGGCGTGGTAAGTGTTTTTCTCCTTCTAACACTCAACAGGCTTGGAAAATGGCCAATTCGAGAGACAGAGAGAAAGAGGGAGAGGAGAAGAGGGAGGGAGGGAGAGAGAGAGAGAGAGAGGGAGGGAGGGAGGGAAGGAAGGAGAGAGAGAGAGAGAGAGGGAGAGAGGGAGAGTGTCAGTCTGTAGTCAGGCTTCTTCAAGAACGAAACGTTTTCCCCCGCTGTAGAAAAAAAAATTTGAAAAAAGGCAAACCCTGAAGAAAAGCAGCCAGCTGCTAACTAGTTGTCTAGCTGTCTATTTGTGGGCACTTCCTTTCATCTTGTCATATCTTTTGTGGTGTTTGAAATGTTTGGAGCTTAAGAGTGGAAGAACACTCAGTGGAATCCAAAATTTTATTAAAAGAAAGGGAAAGGGAGACAGCACAGTTCTGACGATGAGTATTTCAATGTTGGGGCCATATTCTGCCCAAATATCAAGCAGAGGAGCCCTCTATTTCTAGCTAAATGAAGCAGAAAACATACTTCGATTAAAAATACACAAGAAGATAACGTGTAGGAAACCAACTTATTTTGTGGGAAGGCTGCGGAGCAATACAAATGGACCTTAAGAAGGGGCCAGGAGGAGAGGGGCCTCCTTCCCAGGCTTGGCCAGGGTCCTTTTGTGCTGGTTCATTGGAATGCTAATTTCTGCTCCATTGTCCCTGAGAAGCCACTCTGCTTTCTTGCACTGGAAGCCCTTTCTCACTCTCTTGTCTTTGGTGGTCTTCACCAGCTGCTTCTATTAGCTTAGAGCCTCAGGAGATTTTATTTCCATGAATGTTGTTTTGTCCAGACCTCTGTTTCTATTTGATCGATTCATCCATTTGATTCTCATTCCTTCTTGCATTCATCCTCAGGGGTTAAACCACCAGATTATGGTTTCCTTGTCAAAATTAGAAACCCAAAGTGGACTGTCACAAGGATCCTGGGGATTTTGTCTTTGACATCCATTTCGGAGGAAATGGAGATTGAAATCTTAGCAGGGGAATCTCTTCAGGGACTCTGATTTTTCTTTAAAAGGAACCAAGTCCTGAATTAAAATAAATACCTAGACTTCAGATGAGGCATCAGAGAATCAACAGAGGGCCTAAGTCTTTGTTTCACTGGCTGGCTGTGTGCACCATAATTAGGGGGAAAGCGCTTAGGGAATTATCCACAGCTCAGTTTTCATAGCCAGTTTTCTTTTCAAATTGGATACTTAACATATTGCTCAGAAAATGTATTTCAAAGACTTCGCTAGGTGCCTGTGGTATGCTGTGGCATTGACAGATGGGCAGAAGCTGGGAGGATGGGTGGGTTCTGTTCCTTCGTGTCCTAAAATACCAGCCGCTGTTGGGCTGCACATTTCTGTGCTACTTGGGGCTTTTTGCCTAGCATTGGAGTAAGTTGTGGTCTCTGTCGTTTCTTCTACTACATGAGGAGGCAACTGGTGTAGCATGACAAGGTGGGAAGAACCGAAGCCGGGTCCGCCAGATCTGGCTTCTGCCACCCGTCCTCCCTGGGCCGCATCTGTAAAATGAGGAAAATCTGCTTTATGGTTGTGAAGATTATATGAGATCACATATGTAAAGTCCCAGGGATCTGGAAGGCATTCGAGAAAAATTAATTACATACTCTTCTATCCCTTCACCCCTACCCTCATGGAAGATTGAGAAATGACTCTAAACCTAACAAACAGTTTGATGCTGTCCCTCGAATGTGTCATGCTTCTTCCTGTCTCCAAGATTTATTTGGCACTGCTGTCCTTCTGATTGGAATTGTCTTTCCCTAGATTCCCACCCCCACCACACCCCGTGGCTGGCTCCTAGGCATCATTCAAGTCTGAGCTTAAAGGTGGCTTTTTTCAAAGACTCTTCTAGCCCTGGCTGAAAATAACCCTAGGCTACTAGTCACAACAGCAAAGACATGGAACCAACCCAAATGCCTATCAGTGACAGACTGGATAAAGAAAATGTGGTACATATATACCATGGAATACTATGCAGCCATAAAAAGGAATGAAATCATGTCCTTTGCAGGGACGTGGATAAAGTTGGAAGCCATCATCCTCAGCAAACTAACACAGGAACAGAAAACCAAACACTGCATGTTCTCACTCATAAGTGGGAGCTGAACAATGAGAACTCATGGACACAGGGAGGGAAACGACACATAGCAGGTCCTGTTGGGGGAGGAGACTAGGGGAGGGAGAGCATCAGGACAAATGGATGATGCATATGGGGCTTAATACCTAGGTGATGGGTTGATAAGTGCAGCAAACCACCATGGCACACATTTACCTATGTAACAGACCTACACGTTCTGCTCATGTATCCTGGAACTTAATGTAAAAGAAAAGAAAAAGAAAAGAAAAAAACCCTAGGCTAGCCCCTTAAGTCCTCTATATTTTTTCCTAGTACTTACAGCAATCTTAAGTGTTTTTTTTTTCCTCGATGCATATTACCTACTTCTTTCTGCTAAAATGTAAGAACCACGAGTGTGTAAACTTTGTCTTGTTTACTAGGATACTGTGTGGCATAGATGTTTAGGTGCTTTGGCCTGATGCTGGCTGAGGATAGAGGCATGAATGAGACCCAGATCCTACTCTCCAGGAACTGTCAGACATGTTAAGAAATAGTTTATAATGCACACAGGATATAGCCTTGTGACTATATCTCCTTTTGGCTTCCGCAGAGTAGGCAGATATAGACATATATAAGTTTATATAGTAATCTGAGGCCAGTGCATTAATAGAAGTGTATTCTAGGTACAGTTGACACAAGAAAGATTTGATGATTCTGCCTGGATGTACTAAGTAAGGTTTCCAGGAGGAGAGGTAATTTAGTTAGGACTTGCAGGATTAATTGCAGGTCCTGGTTAGGTAGACTGGGGTGGAAAGGCATATCAGCAGGAAACCTGGAGATACAACATAGCACACAGCACATAGTGGGACATATTTTGTTCAGGTTTTTATATTAAACCTGGAATATTTCAGCATATTGGCTTCTTCTCTGCATTCCAAACCTTTAGGGTTATTTTCAATTCCTCATCTTGACATCTGTGATATTAAAAATCTCTCCTGACTTGGAGTCATCTGAAGTATGTCCATAAAGCCCTATAAAACTGGTCAGTGGCTGGAATTGAAAGGGTAAGAAAGGAAATGGGCATGGGAGATATTTATCCGAGAAAGGTTTAAAATTGAACCAATCATGGGGGAAAAGTGTGCAGTGGAAAGAGCTCTGGGCCAGTAGTTAGAAGACCTGGTCCCTCACTCTTCCTGTCACTTGTGTGGCCTTAGATCATTTAATCTCTCTAGGCCTCAGTTTCTTTATCTGTAAAGTAACAACAACAGCAAAATAAAATAACAAAGTGTGGTTAACAGTACCTGGTAAGATTGGGAATCACAGGTGATGAGTTTGAGCTTCCAAGGAATCTTTACTGCCATTTAAGTGAAACTATGGGCTATGAGAATACCTGGAGGTGCTAGGATTCTATGGACTTTAAATGTTTATTGTTATTTGACTTTTTTCCTAACCATTTTCAGGTTTAGATTTGCAAAATATTTTCACTTCCTTGTTTTTCCCAATCTCTCCTACTTTCATTTGTAATTGATAGTGTTGGTTTTTCCATATTGTCAGCCAACAGTTGAGCATGGGATATTTCTATCCCAGATATTCCTCCACAAAGCTAATCAAATAATACCAGTTTTTTGCTCACACAGATATTAGTGAAGACTAGAGACAGTCACTGAGAATCATGCCCTATGTCAGTATGCCGAATCCATTTTCCAGAGTTTTCAGGGTGTGGGTCTCTCTGTTGCCACGAGATGAGCTGTGGTTGTGCCCTTGACTGGCTGGACTGTTGGCATGTGTCCTGTGAAAGCTTTAAGGAACCCTGGGCATGATCTGATCTACCTACCTCATTTTACAGAAGAAGTTGTTGAGGTCCTAAGAGAAAAAAATTTGTTCAAGCTTTGACAGTCAGTAGATGAGCTAAAACAAAGTGAAACAGACAACAAAGAAGGAGAAATCACCTGTGGCATAGCCTTCCCTATTCTATTTTATATTTAAAATCTATGTAAAAATTATCAATATATGAATTTGTCTCAGAAAGGATCAGGCTGACTTTTAAAAATATACACTACAAACAGTTTTCTAAAAAGTAATTGAGAATGACAGGGCACTCGCCCACAGACTGGGAGAAAATATTTGCAAGAGATATATCTGATAAAGGACTGTTATTCTAAATATACAAAGTACTGTTAAAACTCAACAATAAGAAAATAAACAACCCCAGGTTAAAAAATGTGCAAAAGATCTGAACAGACACCTCACCAAAGAAGATACACAAATGTAGAATAAGCATATAAGCACATGAAAAGATGCTCATATTATATGTCATTAGGGAACTGAAAATGAAAACAATGAGATAAACACTTTTTAAGGTGACTAAAACCCAGACCACTAACACCACCAAATGCTGGTGAGGTAGTAGAGCAAGAGGAATTCTCATTAGTTGTTGGTGGGAATGCAAAATGATAGAGCCCCTGTATTAGTCTGCTCTCATGCTGCTAATAAAGACATACTCCAGGCTAGGTAATCTATTAAAAAAAAGAGATTTTTGTTTTGTTTTTGTTTTTGTTTTGATGGAGTCTTGCTCTGTTGCCCAGGCTGGAGTGCAGTGGCACCATCTCAGCTCATTGCAACCCTCCGCCTCCCGGGTTCAAGGATTCTCCTGCCTCAGCCTCCCGAGTAGTTGGGATTACAGATGCTGCCACCACACCAGGTAATTTTTTTTTGTATTTTTAGTAGAGACAGGATTTCACGATGTTGGTCAGGCTGGTCTTTAGCTCAAATGATCTGCCTGCCTTGGCTTCCCAAAGTGCTGGGATTATAGGCATGGGCCACTGTGCTCTGCCAAGAAAAGAAGTTTAATTGACTCACAGTTCCACATGGTTGAGGAGCCCTCAGGAAACTTACAGTCATGGCAGAAGGTACCTCTTCACAGTGTGGCAGGAGAGAGAATGAGAGAATAATAGCCAAATGAAGGGGGAAGCCCCTTATAAAACCATCAGATCTCATGAGAACTCACTATCTTGAGAACAGTATAGGGGAAACCAAAATACTCTTGTAATAATCCCCTTGACTCATGGGGATTATTACAGTTCAAGATACTATTTTGAGTAGGGACACAGCCAAACCATATCAGCTACTTTGGAAGACATTTTGGCAGTTTTTTTTTTTTTTTTACAAATGAAACACACACTTACCTTACAATCTAGCAGTTGTGCTCCTTGGTATTTACCCAAATGAATTAAAAACTGAAGTTCACATAAAAACCTGTACACAGATATTTACTGCAGCTTGATTCATTAATTGTCAAAACTCAAAAGCAACCAAGAAGTCCTTCAGTAAGTGAATGGATAAATAAACTAGTAATCCAGACAGTGGGATATTATTCAGTGTTAAAAAGAAATAAATGATCAAGCCATAGAAGAACCTTAAATGCATATTACTAAGTGAAAGAGGCCAATCTGAAAAAGCTACATACTGTGTGACTACAACTGTATGACATTCTGGAACAGACAAAACTCTGTAGACAGTAAAAAGATCAGTGGTTGCCAGAGATTTGGGAGGTGGGAGGGATGAATAAGCAGAGCATAGATGATTTTTTGGTCAGTGAACTACTCTGCATGACACTACAATGGTAGATGCATGTGATTAAACACATATCAAAACCCATAGAACTGTAACACCAAGAGTAAACCCTAATGTGAATGATGGATTTGGGTTGAAAAGGATGTATTAATGTAGGTTCATGGAATGTAACCATATATATATGAAATATGTATATTTCCAAGGCCTATATCCCTTGGAAAAATACTATTCTCAGCTAGATCAGAGCCCTGGGACCTGTTACCTTCAGTCATTTGCCTCTGGGTGTCTCTACGTTCCAGAACCTACTGGGTTTGTTTTAGCTACACAGACCAAAACTAGAGAGCTGAGAAGCTGCGTAGGTCCAGTCAGGTGTGATTCTTGATATCAGAATGTATTTTGGTTCATGGCATAACTTTGTCCAGTGTTGTAAATAAAGAGAAAAGTCACACCTTACTGGGAAAGGGAGCTAGTGAGAGCCTCATCATGTGTAGGACATAGTTAGGTGGCTGAGATTTTAGGCAAGGATCTGGACTCAGGAGAAAAATAAAGGCAGACACTTCTCATATAGCCTATGACAAGTGATGGTGGTGGTGGGAAGGAAAATAATGAAAATAATAATTCTTATAATTACAAGCACTTACAAAGTTTCTTACAAATGGGGTGAATGCTATTCTAAACATTTAGAATCTTATTTACAAATTTAATCCTTCTAGGGATCCATTCTCATTTCAAAAATGCAGAAACTGAGGAATAGAAAGGTTAAATAACCCAAGGTCCCTCAGTTAGGTAGGTTAAGATATGGAATTCACATGGATGTCTAGGCTCCTCCTGAAGAAACAGGCCTTGTTTCTAGACCTTAGGACTGAAGTTGCTGAATTGCTCCACTGGTTAGAGTCTGGGCAGGTAGAAGACTTTGAGCTGATAGCTGGGCCGGGTTGGTTGTTGGGGGAGGATTGCTAAGGTGGGTCCTGAATGAAAATTGGAGCAAAGTATACTGGAGGTTTAGATGGGGTCTGAGTACAAAACTGCAGTGATCAATGTTTCTCTTCATGTTCTTCTCCAGTTTGTTATTGCTGCAATGGTAACTAGCATCTTGTTTTCTTGTCTATGGATGGGCGACCTAATAATCTGCATTCTCATTAGCCTTGAAATTCTTGCAACCATACTGTCCAAATCTCTTGCTTTTCTGCATTAAAAAAAATAATTTAAATATAATGCTATCTAATCTAGTAATGCTGGATATTGGGGAAAGAGATATAGATTCAAGTGATACTTCCACAATCATAATACCACTTTGGTAGCATTCCTCAGTATATTCTTTGGTTTAGTCTAGACTTTTCCAGGGCTCTTGTAATGGTGCAGTTAATTGCTAGATGCCAAGAACGCTCAGAAGAAGTTAAGATCACGAGATGATACAATTGAGGACAGACATCTCTACAGCAGAGCTAAGCACTCTCCGTGTTCCTTCTGTTCCTCCTGAAAATGTGCCTCAGGCTTTTCATGCTTGACTGTTATAATGCTGTGAGAATTAAGGAAAATATGTGCTGTTATGGTGTGGTGTGGTGCGGAGGGGATTTTAACCTCTATAAACTTTGTTACATCTGTTTGTGGGAACGTGGAAGAAGGTTTGACGTGACCTGTTGCTATGGTTTGTGAAGGAGGATCATGAAGCCAGTAAGGATTCTAAAGAGTCCATGAGCCAGACTAGTTTTTGCTTTTTGCTTTGTTGTACTGAAACCCAAAGGGGACCATGGCTTCAGATGGAAGTGCTGGCAGTGGAAATGCTAGAGAAGGCAGAAGCTGAGCTGTTAACAGCTTCTCTTATGAATGAGCAAGGGGACCTACATTTGCATGCTATATAATCTTAAACCTTCTAGAGAACAGGAGGCATGCTTTGTGCTTCTTGGTTCCATAGTATCTTGACTTCTCAGGAAATATTTGCTGACCTGAATTTAAGGGTGGGCTTTCTTTTCACGTGATAGCTGGGTAAGATGACCTGAGGATATCTATGGATTTCTCTAAGACTGAGAATAAGCAGATAAATGAAATGAAACCTAATGCTCAGCACATAGTAGAGGCTCATTAAATATTTGCGAATAAAAGCCTTTTTCCTGGTTGCATGTTAAATTATAAAACTGGGGTCAAAAGGAGATCTGAGACTTATCTTGTTTAAGCAATATTTCTTACTTTCAACCTTTTCTGTTCAATAGAGAACCATAAACTCCTCTAGTGATAATTCCCACAGTCTGAGAAACAGCTCCTGGCCAGGAAGGACACGTGCAGTGTAAGCAGGGGTACTTGGTAAGCATTTGGAGGAACTACCCAAGAATGTTTGGACCAGTACCTCAGCAAAATCCCTATTGTAGAGAAAGAAAGACATACAAAGTTGCCATCCACAAAGACTTACTCCTCCACTCCCCTTTCTTCCTGCTTGAACTGTGGATCCTCCATTTCCTGACATGTGAGACATATAAGCTGAATCCACAATCAGCTCTTAATTCGCAGGTCTGCAGCTCTTTTCTCTACTAATCTCCTAAAACTCTTTTTAGTGTCTTTCATTGGTGGACATTATCCTTAATATTTTGTACTTTCTGAAAAACAGCTTTGCTGTGTTCAAGAGACTTCAGTTTGCACTTGGACATACATATTTTTGAATCCAGTGCATTGTGACTTTGAGCAAATCATTCTGTTTCATTATCTTGAGGAGTGGAAGCAATACCACTGTACTGCACTGCTGTGAATGAAAAAGATGATACGCAGTACTGGGCACCTGGTAAGCATTCAGGAAATATTTGTCCCTTCCTTCTTTGTTGCTGCCTTAATTTTTGTTTCCTACCCTGGCATTCTGCTTCTTTGTCATTTTTTAGGCAGAGCTGAGCATAATGAGCCTGCATAGAGCCCCGTTGCCCTGTCTTTGGGTCTTGATTGCTTTTGCCTTTCCCCCTATAAATGAAGCATCACCTCCTGGTTCCTTGTTGATTTTCAGAGGCAGACTGTTTGACAAACCATTTCAGGTGCTGTCTGCAGGCTACCTAATGAGCCCTCATCTTTCACATCACTGACTGTTCAACTGATTTAGGGAAAAGTGCCCCCCACTGATGTGTAAGAAACAGATGCAGCATAATTGTTCCATATCTTTCCCCCTTTTCTTTTTATCTATCTCCATTTCTATGCATGCTTTCCCAGGAGATCTAATAGTTTCCATTATCATTTCTCTACTGGGAATATATTCCAATAATGTGATGTTTTTGCTAATTGAAGTACAATATTAATTGACATTTATGGGTATTTTTCTTAATCTGATGTTTGTTGCTGTTTCATCTAATGCTTATTATTTAATGGCCTGGTTTCCCATTTCTAGATTGCTTTAAACCTTGAACGTGCTTTTAGCTGGTCTTTAAACATCACCTCTATTTCTTCCTGTTTTGGTGGCTCTCCCCTTCTTGCCTTTCCTTCTTAAGGCAGTAAATAGAAATGCTTGTGTGCTTGTAGTTTAACTGGTGCATAAGTGCCTTTAGCAAACTTCTCTAGCTATGTGATTCAAAATAGCAGCACTTTCATAGAACCTATGCATCTTATTTTCAATCTGGTTTCCCTTATAGACTTGTGGTTTGTATCCTGGAATAGCAAAATACGCACTTGAATCATGGATTCCCAGGGCTGTATGGGACCTGAAAGGAGGTCTAGTTCAAATCCCTATCTGATGCTTTTTTGACTTTCTTAGGCAATGTAGCAATATCTGAACCCCTCACCTGCTTGTGACCTGGACAAACTAGAAAAAACAGATTGTGGTACTGAATTCTGCAGACAAACTTGGTGAATACATCCGTGGTTGTGTTAATTTAAAAATAGCAGACTTCTTTTTTCTGTGTTAAATTAGAATGTGTTGACTATCATGAGTCCTAGAGAATTGGTGGTCCCTTGGTAATTTGTGGATAAAGCCTTAATACTCTGTCACAGATGTGTGCATGCTTATGGTAGCAGTGTTCCCCAGGGTTGCGGAAGGAACTTGGACATAGTGATTCAGTTAATCCTATTTTGTAACTAGGATGAAAAAATTCAAGGAAAAGTCAGTTGCCTCTGCCAAAATTTAATAACTTGATGCTAAGGAGCTGCTTAATTGCAATGGTTATTTTAGGCATAATTATTTAAACCAGGGATTCCCATCTTTTTTGGATATACATTTCTATCCTCACATCTTCCACAAAGGATTTGAGGCAGCTCAAATATTTGCTTCATTACACAGCAACGCTTCTCCTCAAAGAACTGAATGGAATATATTTATTTTTAAATTCACATAAATTAAATTAAATTGTATTTTGAACATTTTTCAAAAATTAGGAAGGGGAATGTAGTAGGAAAAGCTCTTCAATTGGAATCAGAGGACCTGAGCTCCACTCCCAGCTTTGCAGATTAATAGCTGCATGGTCTTGGACAAGTCATTTTTGTTTTGCATCTGTAATCTGGGGAAAATAATATAGATGATTTAATACTAACAGGTTCCATTTATAATTATTAATATGTGTCAGGTATATAATTTAGCTCCAGATCCCTCTATAATCCTGCAAAATATGTCTTATGCCCCCCTGTTTTAAAGATAAGAAAAATGAAGGCTGAAAAAGTTGATGTGACTTGTTCAAATGAGCCCAAATAAGCACAGGAGTGGCAGAACATAGATTTTTATGGCTTTTCCCATGATGCCAGGATGTCTCTAGGTAGAAGGAGGACCCAGATGAATCTAATTCTGTTCATTGTATGTTTATCATGCTTATGGAGAGGTGGTCAATGCGCATAGCTCCTTAGTGAAGTGATAGTCACTTAGTGATAGGACACTGGGGCTGCTGAGCCCTGCCTCAGTTAGGTTCACATTTTATAAGCTTGGTGTAGCTGCATAGCTTGGTTCTTACTTGTGCAACTGAAGAAAGAAAGGTTTGTGATAGAATAATCTTGGTTCAAGTCTAGCTCTGCTAGTCTTAGTTATCTAAACATAGTGGCTTGAAACAACACACATTTATTATCTTGTAGTTTCTGTAGGTCAGAAATCTAAGCGTGGCTGAGTTGAGTCCTCTGCTCTGGGTCTCAAAGGCTGAAATCATGGTGTCTGGCTGGCTACATTCTCATCTGGAGGCTTGACTGGAGAAAAACACACTTCCAAGCTCATTCAGGTTGTGGGCAGAATTTATTTCTTGGTGGTCTATGGGAGCTGGATGCCTTGGCTTCTCTCTTGCTATTGGCTGAAGGACATCTGCAGGTCCTACAGTTTACCTGCGGTTCCCCACCATGTTGTCCTCTACCTTGGCAGGTCACAACATAGCAGCTTCCTTCTTTAAATCCAGCAGGAGAGCCAGACTGAGTCTACTAACAAGGTGGAGTCTTACGTACAGTAACCTCATCACGGGAATGACATCCCACCCTCTTTCCTATATTCTGTGGGCCAGAGGAAAGTCCCAATTCCCGCCTACACTAAAGGGGACTGCCAGAGTTGGTTTGGAGTTTCAGTGGAAGCTGTAGCTTTTAAGAAAAATCACTAACATGGTCTTTCAGCTAAGAAGGTTTGACCATTTGTGGAGCTTCAGAAGAACAGTGAGGGGAAAGGTGACACCTGCCTGGGTGGTCACATTAACCAAATCTGCTTGAAGCATCAATGTTGAAGAGAAATCTTGTTACACAGGACTGATGTTTGGTCACTCACTCACTGTTCTTGAATTTTCTTTGTTAAGTTGGGACCTTAATTACTTATGGAGTTGTGGTGGGATGATGGATGTCAAAAAAGTTACTTGCAAACAGTAACACAACACGTTTACTAGTCACCTTTCTGCCTGGAAGAGACAGGATCCCCCTCCACATCAGCTGCTGAGAGTTGGCATGGTGCCAGCTTCCTTTCTAGGAATTCATCTGCCCCAACCACACAAAAATAAAAATGCAAACACTTTCTGGCCTGATGAAAAATAATGCAATGATTTGCACATTTTGGATGCTTAAAAATCTACAGGGGCCATTGTAAAGACTCTTCCAAGCATCTTTAAAAAGGACTGACGTGTCATCATTTTGCTGGGAGTTTTCATCCCTTTTTCATTCCACCTTGTAATTTTCCTTCTGGACCAGTTAGGAAAAAAAAAAAAGAATTTTAAAAAGCAGCAGTAGAAGAAAGCCTTAAGAAAACACTCCCATGTCTCACAGTTAGCCAGAGGTTTCTGAAATGGTCACTTCCTGCCTAATTCTGGCCTTGTGTCCTTATTCAGGTGCCTGAGTTGGGACTTGTTGGGCAAGAAAGCAGGGCCATAATGATATCTTCTATAAACATATGCTCCCTTTTAAAGGGATTCTTAAGATTACCAGAATATTTATAATTTTCATCTCAAGGATTGGCTGAGTTGGATGGTTTAATTTTTGATGATTCCAAATCGCAACATGTTTCTGACAAATGGTGCATGGCCTTGTCTTTAGCAGTCAGTCTGTATCCTCATGAAATTAGGTGGTTGGCTCAATTTGATTATTACAGTTTTCTGTATTCCTTTTGGGGTTACCATTAATAATGTTCAGGAATTTTAAAAACAATTTTTGTTGAACCTTGGTGTACAGTGCATGCTAACTTTCTTTACGTTTGGCTCACTATTACATTCAAATGACCCAGTTTTGAGGAAGATATTGGTACCTACACTTGGCTCCTCTATTCTCTCCTTAATCCATAGATTTACTGGTTTTCTCTATGCATGAAATCATATTCAATGCCATAATACCTCATCTAGTTATCTAATTGTGGGTTTGATTTCTTTAGGATAATCTTAACAATGCAGTCAGTAAATCGAAAGAATATCTAAACAAACATGACAGTATTTTAAGTGAGCCTTTAAAGAAAGATTTGCATTTGGAAACTATTCTCTCAGAAAACTTTTCTGAGCACTTATTCAGTGCCAGGCATTCTGCTTGATGTTTGAGTAAAAGAAAAAATACAACCATCATATCATTGGCCATAAGTTCTTTGAGGCTATAGCTGTGTATTACTCACCCTTGAATATACCAAATACAAGCACTTGAAATATACTAATAATCATGATAAAATAAGTAGTGTTAATGCATAATTATTAATAAAGTGCCCTGGAGCCAGATGGCTTTAGTAGTGAATTATTTCAAAATTTAAAAGAATAGATACATACATTATTTCACATAGAAAATAAAGGAATTTTTCATGTAGAAAGCATTCTTTGTTGTGAGGGAGGCAATGCATTTTCTGAGCTCTTTTCCTACATTTGTATGAGTTCTCATAGGAGGCAAGACCCATGACCCATAATATAGGCTCATACGGAAACTGGGCCTTGTGCAACCTGCCATCCTAGGGTTTTGAATCTGAATGAGTGTGGCAAAGAAACAGTAGCAGAGCAAATATTCTGAAATGGTAGGGGTGGCACCTGGGCCCAACAATGGTACTGCCCATGACAACATACCAGCTGTGGGCTGGCATATTTGGTTTCCCTTGGTTTATGGGCTTGGTCTTCTAGCTTTGTAATTTATTCTATGATCTATCCATTGTCTTACTAATCAAACCATTCTCTGATGATGTTTTCTAGTGCTAGTGTCTGTTATGACAGTTCTATTTGATAATACCTCTCAAATAACTCAAATCTTCCACCAGTTTCTTCGAGTGTTTTTCCTGTACCATAGATTTGAATGCACTTTCCTTCCTAGTTACTTTCACCTGAAAATATTTCTGTTGTTTTCAACCAAGAATCCTAATTGGTGTAGAAATTGTCATAGGAGAGGATTGCACACAAATGATTCTCAGAAGGTAGGGAAGTGTGTGTGTACGTGTGTGTGTGTGTGTGCGCACATGTGCAATTGGAATTGTGTATTTGCCCTAACTGGAACTGAGGGTGGTGAAAATCCAGATAGTCAAGGAAACTGGCAGTGCCTGGCATGCATTTATGAAACAGCAAATTATTATATAACTTGTGGTCACATAGAATGAAGTGCCCAGTGGAGGCTTTAGGAAATCAAGTGGCCGTCACCATGAAATAGCCTGGCATGGAGGGATTAAAAAATGCCAGAATGGTCAGAGAGTAGGTGCTTCTAATAGCTCTGAGTAACTTAAAAAAAGAGAAAGACTTGTTTAAATGTTTTGGTTCAACAAATAAATAGAAATCCAGGAAATATTAATGTCTGTGCTAAAGAGTTGTGTTTCCTTTCGCTAGGGCAAACAAAATGTGGTTTACTGAGGTGCAATGTCAGTTGAATGCATAGACTTAAGAGGTTTATTATGTGAAGGGTGTGGAAAAGAATGATACCTGAAGACTTGGAAAGAAGATCCCATCCCCCAGCTTTCCTTGTTAACCAAATAGCCCATTCTCTCTCACATGGTAATGCTAGTAATATCTTGCTAAATGATAACCTCTTTACCAGAGGGGATTACTTTTTAAAGGAAAGCCAGTTTGCACTCCTGTCCTTCTTTATTTCTAAACAAGCTAAAAGAATTCAGCATGTCTCAGTGGACTTAGCCCAGAAGAAGACTTCAACATCAAAATAATTTTAGGACTTAAGCAATTTATGTTGGCAAGACTGAAGAATGTGTATGAGAACGCTTGCCTGGGTGCTCAATCAGGGAAGAGAAAACAGAAATTTAGATAGAGTTGAGTACTTTGATATGGGTTTGCTTATCAGAAATTCTGGATTCAGTGTGCCATATTTAGCAGATGGAACAGTGCTATTTGATTGGTTGACTGAAATCAGGATATTATTTTTATAATCTTGTTCCATATTGAATGAAGCTTAGATACAGAATTTTCTTTACTTATTATATGACAGGGGATACTGATGGGAGAAAGTAGCATTTACTAGTGGTGAAATCAGCATAGAAAGATTTGGAGATGATGAGACCCATTCATGGCACTTAACTAGGGGAGCAAGGTCAGCGGTTATCACCATTATCGGAGTCTGCAGCGATCTTTGGTTAGTGATTAGGATCAAAATGAAAGGCAGCACACTAAAGTTCTTGACTTGTATGATTGAAAAAAGAAAATCCCCTGCAAGCCGATGAACTAAGGCCTGACATGGACTACTAAAAAGATCATGTCCAGTAACCAAATTCTCAGACCTGAGTAAGGTCATGAAATACTTTAAAGACAAAACTGCATTCCTGGAATGGCACAACCCCACAGTCACATCACAGCTATGTACTGGGAATCTTCCTCCCAATCTTCTCCAAAGGGACCTGCCACACTGTGATGGTAAATACTGAGGGTCAACTTGATTGGATTGAAGAATGCAAAGTATTGCTCCTGGGTGTGTCTGTGAGGGTCTTGCCAAAGAGATTAACATTTGAGTCCGTGGGCTGGGAAGGGCAGACCCACCCTCAATCTGGATTGACACAATCTAATCAGCTGCCAGAGCAGCTAGAATGAAAGCAGGTGGAAGAACGTGGAAGGACTAGATTGGCCAAGTCTTCAGGCCTCCATATCTCTCTTGTGCTGAATGCTTCTTGCCCTCAACCATCAGACTCCAAATTTGTTCTCTTTGGACTTACACCAGTGGTTTGCCAGGGGCTCTCTGACCTTCGACCGCAGACTGAATGCTACACTATCAGCTTCCCTACTTTTGAAGTTTTGGGAATCGGACTGGCTTCTGGCTCCTCAGCTTGCAAACGGCCTATTGTGAGACTTCACCTTGTGGTCATGTAAGTCAATTCTCCTAATAAACTCCCCTTCATATGTGTATCTATCCTATTAGTTCTGTTGTGTTCTGAACAGAACAGAACTAATAGGATAGATACACATATGAAGGGAAGTTTATTAAGTTGTATTAACTCACACCATCACAAGGTCCCACAATAGGCCATCTGCCAGCTGAGGAGCAAGGAAGTCAATCAAAGTCCCAAGGTTGAAGAACTTGGAGTCTGATGTTCGAGGGCAGGAAGCATCCAGCATGGGAGAAAGATGTAGGCTGGGAGGCTAAGCCAGTCTAGTCTTTTCACATGTTTCTGGCTGCTTTATATTCTGGCTGTGCTGGCAGCTGATTAGATGGTGCCCACCCAGATTAAGGATTGGTCTGCCTCTCCTAGTCCACTGACTCAAATGTTAATCTCCTTTAGCAACACCCTCACAGACACACCCAGGAGCAATACTTTACATCCTTCAATCCAATCAAGTTGACACTCAGTATGAACCATCACAAGTCCACACCTTGTCAACTTGAACCCATACCTATCTCCTGAGATCATGCATAATCTTCAAATAAAGACAATAATGAGATCGTAATTACAGTTAACAACCGTACAACCAGAAAGGCACCAATCCTCAACCCAAATGCTTTTACATAAAGTTAATACTTAAATACTGATATGAAGTCAATAAATCTTATGTCACATGATAAAGGAAAAAGGAAATAAAATGAATTTTTTTTTTTTAGTACAAGTGTATGCATGCACAAACATATTTTTAACTAAAGAAGGAGGAAATATTCATGACAATTACAGTCCTCGTTTCTGCAACTGGTCAGGTGGTCATAGCTGGTATTGATGACTACCTTCTTGTACTACCCATTCTGTATTCCCTTTACCTTCAGCAAGACCCTCAGCTGGTCTTTTTTTTTTTTCCTGGTGGAGTGACCCAAACCTTCATTCCTGAAGGGTCTGGGCCATTTATTGTCCTGCCTGGCTCGGGCTGTTGTAGTTTCCCATTGACCTTAATCACATGGCATAGTAATGCTAAGAAATGCCCTAATGGATCTCCTGTACTCCATGTATGCTCTTCCTTACCCTTCCTTACCTCTGTTGTGGAGTAGTAGACTGATTTCATCTTGATAGTCCAGATCAATCACCCCAGCCAACACTGTAACTCCATTCTTAGCCTGTTGACTTGAAGGTAGGAGGAGCCCAAAGTGTCCAGGTGGCTATCTTAACTTCCAGTTTAATGGAATTGTTGTGTCTCCTGGTGGCGGTGTTTCTCCCTCTGGAACTAAGGCCTCTAGGCCAGCAGAATGTAATGTTGCAGGAACAGAAAGCAAAAATTTTGCTAGTGGATCATTAGGGGTGACGGTGAGTGGTGCCACTTCCACTTTTACCCCTTGATTCCTGGGCCTGTGAATCCTGGCTATGGGATAAACAAACAGTACCATATAGTGGACACTGATTCAGAGCATACATGGCCTTTTGGAGAACTTTGCCCGAGCCCTGCAAAGTATTGTCACCTAGTTGGCACTGTGATTGTGACTTCAAAAGGCCATTCCACCATTCTATCAATCCACCTGCTTCAGGATTATGAGGAACATGCTAAGACCAGTGAATTCAATGAGCATAAGCCCACTGTTGCATTTCTTTAGCTGTAAAGTGAGTGTCTTGGTCAGAGGAAATGCTGTGTGGAATGCCACCGCAGTGGAGAAGGCATTCGTGAGTTCATGGAGGGTAGTCTTGGCAAAAGCATTGGATACAAGATATGCAAATCTGTATCCGAAGTAAGTGTCTATTCCAGTGAGCACAAACCTTTGCTCTTTCCATGTTGAGAGGTCCAGTATAATCAACCTGCCACTAGGTAGCTGGCTGATCACCCCCAGGAATGGTGCCATATTGAAGGGTCAGTGTTAGTCTCTACTGCTGGCAAATTGGGCACTCAGCAGTGGCTGTAGCCAGGTCAGTCTTGTTGAGTTGAGGTCCATGTTGCTGAGCCCATACATAACCTCCATCCTTGCCACCATGGCCATTTTGTTTATGGGCCCATTTGGCAATGACAGGGGTGACTTGGGAAAGAGGCTGAGTGGTATCCACAAAATGGGTCAACCTTTCCACTTGCTTATTAAAATCCTTCTCTGCTGAGGTCATACACTCACGTGGAATACAAATATCTTCACAGTTTTTGCCCACTCAATGAGGTCCCTCCACATACCTCTTACCCAAATTTCTTTGTCACCAAATTTCCAGTCATGCTTCTTCCAAGTCCCTGACCATTCAGCCAAACCATAGGCTACAGCCATGAATCAGTATATAATTGCACATCTTGCCATTTCTCCTTCCATGCCAAATGCACAACTAGGTTCACTGCTTGAAGTTCCATCTACTGGGAAGATTTCTTTTCACTTCTGTCTTTCAGGGATGTCCTAGAAAGGGGCTGTAGTGCTGCAGCTGTCTGCTTTCTGTTGGTACCTGAAGATCATGCAGAACCATCTGTGAATCAGGCTCTAGTCTTCTCTTCCTCTGTCAACTGATCATAGGGAACTCCCCATGAGGTCATCAGTGCAGGCTGGGGAGAGAAGGCAGGGTGGCAGGAGTGGAGACCATGGGCATTTGAGCTACTTTTTAAATGTAACTTGCTTGTGCACTCAGGGCCTGCTTGAGCCTGATCACATAGATACCACTTTTATTTGTTGATGGAATGCTGCTGTGCATGACCCACTTTATGGCTAGATGGATCAGAAAGCACCCAGTTCATGATAGGCAGTTCAAGTTGCATGGTGACTTGACGACCTATATTCAAACATTGTTTCTATCAAAGCCCAGTAATAGGCCAAGAGCTAACTCTCGAAAGGAGAATAGTTATGTACGGAAGATGGCAGGGCCTTGCTCCAAAATCCTAGAGGCCTCTGCTGTGATTCACCTATGGAGGCCTGCCAAAAACACCAAACAGCGTCCTTATCTGTCACTGACACCTCAAGTACCATTGATCTGCTGGGTTATATGGCTCAAGTGGCAGAGAAGCTTGCACAGCAGCCTGGACCTGTTGCAGAGTCTTCTCCTGTTCTGGACCCCACTCAAAACTGGCAGCCTTTTGGGTCACTCGATAAATGGACCAGAGAAACACACACAAATGAGGAATGTGTTATCTCCGAAATCCAAATAGGACTACTAGGTGTTGTGCCTCTTTTTTGGTTGTAGGAGGGCCCAAATGCAGAAACTTATCTTTCACCTTAGAAGGAGTATCTCTGTAGCCCCACACCACTGGACCTCTAGAAATTTCACTGAGGTAGAAGTTCCCTGAATTTTAATCAGATTTATTTCCCATTCCCTGGCACACAAATGTCTTACCAATAAGTCCACTGTATTTGCTACTTCTTGCTCCATGGATCCAACCAGCATAATGTCATCATTGTAATGGACCAGTGTGATATCTTGTGGAAGTGAAAAGCGATCAAGTTCTCTCCAAATAAGATTATGACACAAAGCCGGAGAATTGATATACCCCTGAGGTAAGACAGCAGTGGTATATTGCTGGTCTTGCTAGCTGAAGGTAAATTGCTTCTGGTGGACCTTATGGACAGGAATAGAGAAAAAGGCATATGCCCAGTCAATAGCTGCATACCAGGTACCAGGATATGTGTTAATTTGCTCACGCAATGAAGCCACATCTGATACAGCAGCTGAAATTGGAGTCACCACTTGGTTAAGCTTATGATATCCACTCTCATTCTCCAAGATCATCTGTCTTCTGCACAGGCCAAATGAGAGAGTTGAATGGGGATGTGGTGGGAATCACCACCCATGCATCTTTCAAGTCCTTGATGGTGGCACTAATCTCTGTAATCCCTTCAGGGATGTGATATTGCTTTTGACTTATGATTTTTCTAGGTAGAGTAGAGGCAGATCTAATGGCTTCTATTTGACCTTTCCCACCATAATAGCCCTCACCCTACCAGTTAGGGAGCCAGCGTGGTGGTTCTGCCAGCTGCTAAGTATGTCTGTGCCAATTATGCATCTGGAACAGGGGAAATGACTGCAGGATGAGTCCAGGGACCCAATGGACCCACTGCAGGTAGGACCTGAGCTAAAACTCCATTAATTACCTGACCTCCATACAATTAGAAGTAGAGTCCTTAGCATTTTTGGGTCCAATTATATTAAGCAGACAACTCCAGAAACCCCAAAACCAATGAAAGAACTATATCCTTAATATTCTGTTCCTCGAGATCCACTCCTGGTACCAAAATTTGTACTAGTCAGGTTTCTCTAAAGGGACAGAACTAATAGGATATCTATCTATCTATCTATCTATCTGATCATGTGATCATGTGAGTTAATACTACTTAATGAACTCATATGGATAGCCATAAGCAGTATTAGCTCACATGATCACAGGCCCCACAATAGGCCATCTGCCAGCTGAGGAGCAAGGAAGACAGTCCAAATGCTGAAGAACTTGGAGTCTGATGTTTGAGGGCAGGAAGCATCTAGCACAGGAGAAAGATGTAGGCTGGGGGCTAAGCCAGTCTAGCCTTTTCATGTTTTTCTGACTGCTTTATATTCTGGCCACCCTGGCAGCTGATTAGATGGTGCCCATCCAGATTAAGGGTGGATCTGCCTTTCTCAGACCAGGGAAATACTAATCTCCCTTGATAACACCCTCACAGACACACCCAGGAGCAATACTTTGCATCCTTCAATCCAATCAAGTTGACACTCTGGATTAACCATCACACAAAGTAAGTATGTACTGGAGTATGAAAAATATCCAGATTCTTCCAGGATTATTAGACATGGACTATAAGCCCACATTAATTATTGGGAGCCCAGAATATTACTATGTTCAACCATAGTAGTCAGAGTGGGAATTTATTGAGTTCAGGTGTTAAACAGAGCTTTGCCCCAAGTGTGCCTCATATAAGCTGTGTAGGACTCTGATCCTATTCCTATTCCATAGTTGTTTTTCTATTTTCTACTGTACAGTTGGAATATATGGCCTCAGGAACTAGAAGAATTCTTATCTTGGCTCTGTGAATCTTAGATAAAGGGATGATATGGTAGAAAAGACCAAATGGAAGTCTCTGGAATTCTTCCTTTCTGCTAAAAAAAAAAAAAAAAAAATTAAAGCAATATTTTATTTTTTGGAAATTTGTAGTGATTAGTGCTTTCATCAAAGAAGTGAACATTGTGGGTATGGGAATTCTTATATTTAATTCTCCATGGATGGCCAATGCACAATATAAATAGATTTTGGAGTGACATGATGCTGATGTCATAGGAAAGAAAACTATAGACATTCTTACTATTAATTTGATACAAATATCTTAAATAAAATGGTAGCAAACTGAATACAGTAGTATATCAAAAGAATCATTCTTAATAACTGAGTGATTTATTCTAGGAAAATGAAGATCGTTTCTTTATTTGTTCCACAATAAAAACAAATTGATTAACATAGTACATCACAACTCTAGACAAAACAACAAGAGCTACACAATGTTAGTAGGTAGCAAAACGGTATTTAATAATATGCTATTTCAGATTTTGAAAAACAAATTAAGAGTAGGATTTTTTCAATGTGCTAAAAATGAACTATTTACAAGTAATCATGATGATACTTAATAGTGAACTATTAGGCTTATTGCCACCAAGATCAAGAATGAGGTATTTTTACATAACTTTTCTTTCTGAAAGTTCTGGACCACACAATAGGACATCAAACAGAAATAAGAGACATAACTATTGCAAAGGAAGAGACAGAGACATGATGATTTTCATGCATTTATATTAATAGGAAACCTGGAAATTTCAACTGTAGAACCCTTAGGATGAATGAGTTTAGTAAAATCACTATATAGGAGATAAATATATAAACATTAACAGTTTTTATGTAGTAAATAGAACAAAAAAATTTTAGGTGATGTGATAGAGAAAAACATCTAATAACTGTGACAGTAATAAAAACAGTACATTTTTAAAGCATGAAGAAACTTAAAAATTATAGAGAGTAATGTAAAGAGTATTTTGATAACTAGAGTGACACAGCATGTTCAATATTGTTAAATGAAAAAACTGAGTAGCACAAAATTGTCTTATCCTCTTAGAATGCTGTGCTCAGTTCATTCTAAGTCTTTTCAAGTGGGAGGTAAGAGATTGAGCCTGATCATAAGCCAGTCATTATTACCTCTTTGCAATACAAATGCCATATTATAACCTATGGATAATATAGCACCATAACTTTGCTAGCAGGATAGGAAACTGTATGCAGGACCTAGACATTCAGTTGAGATATGGCTTGCAAAAGACATGATAGGAAGGCAGAAGATACTTGGTATCTTCCACTTGGGTGCTCCCATTCCTTGTCAGTGCATCACCGCAGGCAGGCAGATACACACTACTGCCACTCAAGGAAATGGTAGATACTTGGGAAGCTTCAGTCAGCTTAATATCTTTAAGTAGTTACAGCTGGCTTCATTCAAGGGACTCTCATCCAAAAGGGGCCCACAGGCTGGTTGTGGTGGCTCATGCCTATAATCCCAGCACTTTGGGACTTTGAGAGGCTAAAGTGGGAAGATCACTTGTGCCCAAGAGTTCATGATCAGCCTGGGCAACATAGCAAGACCCCATCTCTAAAAGTTCACTAAGTGTGGTGGTGAATGCCTATAGTCCCAGCTACTTAAAAGGCTGAAGTGGGAGGATTGTTTGAGCCCAAGAGTTTAAGGCTGCAGTGATCTATGATTGCACCACTGCACACCAGCCTGGGTGTCAGAATGAGTTCCTGTCTCCAAACAAAAAAGATGGGGCTCACAGTTGGTTTATTGCTTTGCTGTTGCCATCTTGAAATTTTTGAACAAGGGGTTCTGAAATTTCATTTTGCACTATACCTTATAAGCTTTATAGCCTGTACTGCACACTAAAGTAAAACACAACTTGTATGAGATGTCAGAGTATTCATCTTTTTCTGTCCTCAAACTCAGCTGCTGCAGAGTTTGTAGTAATAAACAAATTCAGTTTAGTACTATCTCAATTAAAATTATCTTTTTAGGACCTCCTAACAGAGGTACTTCATGAACAGCAAGGAGTTCATGGTGACTAGAACAGGGAGATGGTAGAAGGTGCTATTGGAGAGGTAGGTTGAGGCTAGACTCTGAAGAGATTTGCACACTATGCAAGGAATTTGGATTCTATCCAGTTAACAATGAGGATGATATGAAATAGCTTTTAAATTATAAAAATCAAACATACAGTAAAATCAAAAGAATTTTAACATTAGATAACTGTATATGCACCATCTAGATTCTATTAATATTTTATCATACTTTAAAAAATCACATAGCTCTAAAACACTTCCAGCAAGGAAGCAGTATCAATGCAAAGGATATAGAAGATGTACTGGAAGCAGAGAGATGCATGGAAAGGTGACTAGAAGCTACTTCCAATATTACATATAACACAAAAATCACATGAAAAAATAATTTCCCTTATCTCAAAATACTCGTGTTACAAAACGTAGCATTCAGAATGCTTTATTACTTCCTGATATTTTGGCGTTCCAGAGTAAAATTTTGAAGCCAGTCTGAATTTTGTTTCTTTCAAGATAACTACCCCACTCCTCCATCCCCCCATAAGCTTTTGGGATTTTCTCCCTTAACTATATAATTAACAAAAATTCCAGATATCTAGGTTTGGGCTTGTTTCTCTTAATTTTTCTGGGTCAAATATATTTTTTAAAGTCAAAAACTTGTTTTAGCTCTGGGAAGTTTTCTTTAGTTATGTCTTTGATTATTTTATCTTACTCAAGGTTTCTGGGATTATCTCATTCTTAGATTATATCATACTTTTCTTTCTCCTTTTCATTATTTACCTAATTAATTAAAAATTCTTGTTCTTCTCCTTTGAGTTCTTAGGGACTTCAGTTTTCCCTCTATATGAGTGTCTTGATTTATCACAATGGCAATTCTATTTCTAACAGAGATATCATTTCTGGTACTGCTTTCTAATCTTACCTGGCTTCTATTTTAATCTCAGTTAATTGTCTTGTACCTTATCCTATTATATTGTTACCTCTCCTTTCTTTTTAGTCTTTTATTATTATAATTATTATTTTATTATTATAATTATTTTTCAAAGGTCTTCTTGGATTACTCAGGATGATGCTATCCTTTCCTTTAGCTGCAGTTTTACTTCACATGTTCTATACTGGATTTTTATTTTATTCATCTGCACATAAGGGAATATTTCTCTAGACTTGTATTTGCATAGGCAGAATGCATGGATTGGCTAATGACTTTATTGGCTTCTTGGGTACAGGTAAAGCTATTTCTTACATCTAGAACTAGGGGCACACTGTTGTGAACATATTTTGGTCCACGTACCATGGATATTATTATTTTACTGATTATCAATGATATAGGTTGAAGTGAGATCATATTTCATACAACCACCTGGTTCTCTGATTCTGTGAATCAATGGAGTACATAAAAATGACTATTTCCAGCATCTACTGTCTGTATTCACCTCATAACACTTTACCTACTAAAATGCAATGGGTCACTAACACACCCCATAAGTAAAAGAGCATTAGATTATTAAGCTGTAAGTCGGTGACCACACATAGTACTATATTGCCCAGCTTATAATCATATTGAAAGAAGACTTAGTGAGTATTGATGATAATGATTTTGATTATATGAAATAGATATTTTCTACTATGTGTAACTTTAATTCGGTACTTGCATTTATGATTTCTGGAGTCACATTCTTTGGTGTATGCCGTATCTCCTTAGATTAACACACTAGGTCAGGAAACAGATGCCCAGTGGGAAAGATTTCTACTCCTATTCCTTCTACACATGGACATTTTCCCTTCACTGTTTTGCAAGTAAGGGTTGTCTCATCCACCTTTAAGATTTCTCAATCTTAGCTGTGCTGAAAGATTCCCAAGTGTGTACATTTCTGCTGCTGACCAAAGTTGTATTTCTGATTAATTTCAGCATGCCTTTTTTTTGAGTAGACATCAGATGTGCCACAGGGGTGGAGCATGCGTACTAGGTATTTGGGTGGGGATATAGAAAACTCAGGGTGTAGGGGTCAGGGGAAAGAAAGGGAGGAGATTTAAAAGAGCATATATAACTTGGATCTCAGAGTTTATGGGGTTCGTTATCTACTAGGACAAAGAAGGCTTAAGGAAGGACAGTAACACAAGGCAAATTTATTTAGAAGAGGTAGCAAATCAAATTATTCTCCCACACAGCTGTATAAAGAACTCTGTGAAAGAGAAAAAGTCATATTAATATTATGATTAAAAATCTTTCCTGGCTCCTCATTTCCTGGAAGACAAAGTACGAATTTTGTAGCATGTCATTTATGGTTCCTCAGAGTTGGACTCTACCCATTGTTCCCTATATGCATATGTTATACTTCAGCTGCTCTAGGTATTCTCACACCTCCATACTTTCATTCATGATGTCCTTGCTGATTAGAATATCTTCTCTTCCCACCTTCATCAGTCTTCATCCTGAGTCAACAAATAATGGCTCCAATGCCATTATTTCAGCAGAGTCTTTCAATATTTCTCCACTTAGAATTATTTATTTCTCTGTGCTTCTATAACATGGTGATAAGAGAACTTTAATTACAGTTGTGTCCATTTGTCTCCTCTAATAAATTGAGTGTAATTGGAGTGACATTTTGAATATTTGCAGTAGATATCAAAATAACTGATACCAATTTGTTCAGTGAACATATATTTATTCAACACTCACCATAGTTGGCCCTTGGAATATAGGAATGAACAAGACAGAAAAGGTTCCTGATTTCATGAAGGTCACGGTTCAGTGATGGGATGATACATGACAAATAAACAAGTAAATTCAAATGGTGACCCAACATAGCTGCTTACAACATGCTTGATGAGCTAATTTCTTGGATGAATATTTGATGCTATCAAAAAATAAGGAAGTACAGTTTTTGCAGCAGTTACTTATGGCTTTAGAACATTCAATACCTACAAAAGTCTGAGCATTATATGACAATAAGCATTTTTCTGAAGCTCACATGCCCGTGGGTCAGCTCAGCTAATCTAGGCTGGTTTCACTCATGTGTCTGTAACTGACTGAGTACAGCTCATCTAGATTGGGCTTGGCTGGTGTAACTCATCTGTCTTTTGCAACCAACATGGTAACTCTGGCATAACATATAAGAGTACCAGTCCCAGTAAACAACCTATTCCAAGCCTTTGCTTGTGTCTTATCTGCTACCATCCCACAGATCAAAGTAAGTCACATGGTCAAGTACCCAGTTAAAGGGTAAAGAAGTATAGCCCACTTAAAGGGAGGCCACCACAAAGTTACATGCGAAGAATTATAGATTTATAATCCTTATTGGGTAGAAAATGAAAAATTGCCTCAAGTCTCTTAATGTATATGACATCAAATGATAAAAAGGATTGTAGCCTATTAAATACTCAAGCCAGTGCTTTGATAACTCTCTTTATGTTTCTGTCTTTCTTTTTTCCCCATCCTATCCAACCCTTCACCACTACCATATACTGGCACATTCTCTTGATCTTGGTTCATTTATGTGAACTCAGTGATGCTATGGTTTCCAGCATCTGCATTTCTTGCTTGAAAGCCCTTCTTCCCCACTGTTTTGTGTGTGTGTGTGTGTGTGTGTGTGTGTGTGTGTGTGTGTCTGTTTTGGCTTGCTTCAGAATAACCAAAATTAATTCCAGACAGAAGTTTGTGTATAAATACAGTACTAGTTCACTCACTCAAAGGGGAAAAATCTGAGATGAATCTTCTACAGTGACCCCAGAGTTCTCGATGGAATCAAACTTCTGGCTTGGGAAGAAACCCTTCATTGACTGTCTCATGTCTCTACTCCCCTATTGGAATTTCCTGGGATTGTTCATACATAAATTGCTTACATTCACATCTTTGTCTTTGGATCTGCTTCTAGGGGAAGCCAAGTAGGAAAACATGTACTGAAAGTCTACTATGAGCAGAAAGTACCTGCAGAAATCCATTCTTACTCTGGTAAGTGAATCCTGAGAAGTTGTATTTGTTACTATATTACTTTATTTTAAAAATCAAATAGGTAATAGAAAGAATGTGAGCTTTGCAATCAGACAGACCTGGGATCTAGCTTTCTCCACAACTTACTTTCCTAACCTTTCTGAACTTCAGTTTTCTCATCTATAAAATGGAGATAATTCTGCCCTCTTAGTGTGAGGAGTAGATGCAATAACACCAGTAAAGTGCCATCTACAGTACCTGGGACACAGTAGTATTGAGTAAGTTGTAGCTATCTTTATTGTTAAGGCACCAGCTCCTTTCAGATAATAGTAAAAATAACATTTATACAACACTGAGAGTAGGCATTATCTTATTGCGTGTTTATTATAAGTGTACGGAGCAGGTATTATCATTTTTATCAGACACATTTTACAGAAAAAGAAACTAAAACTCAGAGAAGCCTTGAGACTCACTCTGGATCACTTAGCCAGCACTGGGATCAGAAACAGTTTTTCCGACTTCAGGATTTGTATTCTTTCCATTATACCCTGTCTTCCTTCAGCCATTTTAGTTATTTATTCTCTGCCTTGCCTCATCTAAGTTCCTTAAAGACAGGAATAGATTCATTCTCCCCATGGATTCTGGGGCTCCACTCAAGGAATGTGGTTATTGAGAAAGGAATTAAATAACTGTCGGGGGGAAAGACAGCTTGTAGGAGAATGTGATGAATCCAGCTGAGAAAGCACCAAGGGCAAAGACACATGCAAAGCTCGTACCAGAGGTCAGGCCTCTGGACTGTTACTTAATAAAATTAACAGCTCATATTTGTCTAGCATTTCACTGTTGTCAAAGTACTTCTTGATGTTTAGTCTTACTTGATTCTCGCCACAGCCCTGGGATCTGAGGTGACTTCTTTTGTCAGCATTCTTATGGCAGGAAACTGAGGCTCAGATAAAACAAAGGATTGACTGAAAACAATCCAGCTAGTAAATATTGGAGCTAAAAGACTTGAGAGAGTTTGGAAACCAGATCTTCTGTTGCCAACTTCCAGGGTTTAGGAGGTAGAACATTTTCCTACATTCATAACAACTAGAATTTGCAAAGTACTTAGCAGTTGAAGCCTGTTCACAAATATTATCTCAACTATGTTTATAGCTACAGAGACATTGTCCCTATTTTATGGAGGAGAAATCTGGGGTTCAAAGAGGACTTGTCCAAGGACATCATTAGCAATTGGCTGAGCCAGGATTAGAAGTGGAATCCTTTGACTATGAAATCATGACTTCCTCCACCACAGCACTCCACTGGACCCTAAATGCAACTTCCCTAATCAAAATGGAGAAATAACTTCTCTTGATCTAGTCCCAACTTTTTCCCAGAGAAAATCTTCCTTTTCAGCCTTTTCTCATCTTTAGTCCCTAGTCAAGATCAGAACAGTCTTCACAAGGGGCAGGAAAGAGGCCGCAGGGAAGGTCTTGGCAAGAGTAGAGAGCTGCCCATTTGTTAATTAAGATCAGCTGGGCCTCCTGATCCTCTCCTCTGCCAGTAGCAGTGAGGTGTCTCACTGAGTTAAAAACAGCTTCAGAAGCAGACGTTTTTCATAAACCAGAAACTAGTGTGGCTGCCTGGGCAGGTGGAATCCCTGGGTCTCCGGGCAAGAGCCTTCTATTTAACTATTGTCCACCCACCTCTCATCTATCCACTGGGAAGCACAGTAATGAAGACTGAGAGGAGGAGGACCAAAGCTGCATGCTTGCCTCTTCCACATGAGAAATAGCTCCTTGCTTGTAAGTAGCAGAGGATCTGGGGGAAGACCCAGCCTTGGTAACACATCAATCCAGGGAACTTTTATATTAGTTGCAGAATCTGGGTGTTTATTTTTCTTTGCTTGTATTGCAAATTTATAACAAGCTGAGAAAAAAGCAGACCTCTTGTTTTTTTCAGTTGGCCTCTCACTCTCTTCCCCAAAAGGTCTGGGTTTCCCTCAAAGTTACCAAGTGCTAATTTGAAAAATATGTTGCTGACAAGCGGGAGAAAAGCAGGCATCCAATGTGAAATGCCCTCTGGGGCATGAGGGAGCTCCCAGAGAGAAAGAGAGAGAGAGACAAAGATACAGAGAGAGAGTGTGTGCGTGTGTGTGTGCCAGGGTTGCGTGCACTCTGAGCAACAGAAGGAAAGGGAAGCAGAAAGAAAGATGGGTTGATGGACATGAAGACATAGGAGCCTGCATGCAGTTGGAGAACATTGTGAACTGCAGGAGAAAGCCTCCGTTGCATTTGAAGCATACACAAATTTCATTGTTGGTGTTATTCACTGCATCTCTCAGAGTTCCCTATAGGACACTTCATAAGATAAATTTATTTTAGAATTTAGTACAAGGAAATACTTGCTGCTTCCAAGGAGCCCATATGTTTTCTCCTCATGAATATGTTACTAATTAGTTTCTGATTTTGTTTTGTCTATTGGGAAACTTAGGGGAAAATTTAAAAACAGCTATGGTAGCGATCCCATCACCTGCTTAACAATATTCTGTTTTTCCCTTGACTTGTCTCTCTTATTCTAATGCAATTTCTTTTGTTGTGATGATTTAGAAACAAATATTTTACTATTTTTTGTATGTTGTTGAATGGCTTCAAAATCTTTGTCTAATGAGGTAATATATAAGTAAATAAACAAAAATAGATATGAATTAGCCTTGCTAGAACAACCTTTTAGTGAGCAAAGGCAGGAAATTCTGAAACTGACTTCAGGCTTTTTTCTCATCTATATAAAATGCCACAACTTAATTTCTTAACTTCTACCACCCTTAAGAAATGCACTGTGAATGGAGACAACATTCAAGAAAAAGCTAAGAGAAGTGGCCATAGTGTATGGCTGCTAACCTTGTGCTCTTCTTGTCAGCAGAGTGCCAAAGACTAAGAGCATAGAATTAAATTAAATGTGAACATTTCAGAGAGATCTTCCCCTGGATTTGTCTCTGGGCTTTAAAAAAATGTTTTATTATTTATTATACTTTAAGTTCTGGGATACGTGTGCAGAACTTGCAGGTTTGTTACACAGGTATACACGTAATGATGGTTTGCTAAACCCATCAACCCATCATCTACATTAGGTATTTCTCCTAATGCTATCTCTTCCCTAGCCCCCCAGCCTCTGACAGGCCCTGGTGTGTGATATTCCCCTCCCTACGTCCACGTGTTCTCATTGTTCAACTCCCATTTATGAGTGAGAATATGCAGTGCTTGGTTTTCTGTTCCTGTGTCAACAAACATATGAAAAAAAGCACATCATCCCTGGTCATTAGATAAATGCAAATCAAAACCACAATGAGATACCATCTCATGCCAGTTAGAATGGAGTTCATTAAAGTCAGGAAACAACAGATGCTGGAGAGGAAGTGGAGAAATAGGAATGCTGTTACACTGTTGGTGGGAGTGTAAATTAGATCAACCATTGTGGAAGACAGTGTGGTGATTCCTCAAGGATCTAGTACCAGAAATACTATTTGACCCAGTAATCCCATTACTGGATATCTACCCAAAGGATTTTAAATCATTCTACTATAAAGACACATGCACACATATGTTCATTGCAGCACTGTTTACAATAGCAAAGACTTGGAACAAACCCAAATGCCCATCAGTGATAGACTGGATAAAGAAAATATGGCACATATACACCATGGAATACTATGCAGCCATGAAAAAGATGAGTTAATGTCTTTTGCAGGGACATGGATGAAGCTGGAAACTATCTCTGGGCTTTCTAACTTCCTCAAGGCAGTCTGCTTTTTTTTTTTTTTTTTTTTGTAAGTATTGGAAACAGCATTGGATTTTAAGTCCAAGTAATAAAAAGTTTCTTGCTCCAACTTTGAGGACTTGGGCCTGACCTCTCTGACTTTCTGCAAAGAGGAGAAAATAATAACTTTACAGCATTAATTTGGATATCAAGTGAAAATGAAGGTGAAAGTGCTGTGTAAATTAAGCAAATCTCATTACATATCATGATGAATTCAGGACTCTTTACAATTTTCCCCCCTCACCATTTGTGATCTTATTACACAAATGCCCCCAACCCATACCCAGTGGCCCCTGTGTACCAGTCATTCCTTGACCTTGCCAAGTCTGTGATCAACTCCTACATGACCTTTGAAGTTCAACTAAAAAATCACCACCCCAATGAAGTCATAGTCCTGCCATTCACAATGTACATGTTACTTTTTCTCTATTCTCGGTCCACACTTGGTTTACACCATTAATGTAGCACCTCTTGTATTGCAGTTGGTTGTTTCCTGCTCGCCACCTCTCAGTGCAGCTTCTCACTGGCAGGAACTGTCATTCACCTTTAAATCTCTGGCACACTGAGGCACATCCAGCTTCCAGATGTTAAATCGCAAACTAAACATGGGGTTTGATACCTTTGAGCAGAGAAGAAAGTTTTCTAAAAATCCATCTGTACCTTAGATATATTTTGTGCTGTGAAAATGCAAGTTGATAAAAATGAAATGCCAGGCAATAGCATTGAAATGGACTGTTTCTTTTATGACTATCAAATGGGGATGAGTAGATGCTCTCAATTTCCTCTGAAAACTAAAAAATATTTCTGACTTCCAAGTCTAAGACCACATTAATGCATGACTGGAGCACTGGGGACATTTTATTGTTAGAAAGGAAGCCAGGCAGATTGGACAGTGGTGGGGACAGCAGAGCAGAGAGATTTGGAGTTCAGGCTGCGGCGACAACTAGGTAAGCAATTTAATTTCCTTGTGTTCCCACATTTGAAAAATAGGGAAAATGGTAGCAACTACCACTTTGGTTTGTTTCAAGAATTAAGTGAGATAATACACGAAAAACACAAAGTATAGTGTCTGGCACATGGCAAGTGCTCAAAAAATGTAATTTCTTCTCATAATTAAGTCGCAACTTCATTTTCACATAGAAGGTCTCAATAGTCCCTGAGCTTTCAGAGTTCTGACAGCTTAATTGTTGCCTTCCTCCTTTCTAAGTGGACCCATGTGCTTGCATTGTGTGGGAAAGATTGGAACCTCTGCTGGGCTGCAGTGGATGCCACAGGAGTGATGGGGCCTGCAGGTACTCTGACTGACGGCACGTGGTCTAGTATCGCTCTATTCATACCTCATCAAAAGCATGAACTCATATCTGGATGCAGCACCTGGGGAGGAGCATTGACAAAGAGGCCTGTGTTCAGAGACTTATTTCCCTATCTGTACCAAGAAGGTGACAATCCCTATGTTACATAGTTTCTGGAAAGAACACATGATAATAAAGTATGTTAAATTGCCTCATAAATAAAAATAGGGAGCTGTCTCTATCTTTGTTATTTAATTATAACAGACTATGGCTGAATTTAGTCCCATGGACAACATGGGACTTGGATGGCTATCCACATTATACTAGCAATAGCCATCAAGCCCATGTGTGGGGGATAGTCCCAGACATGGAAGAATTGTGAGAGAAGATACATTTCAAGGATGTCTTTCAGCACTTTGTGCTAGGTGTGGATTTTATCCAAACAAAAAGAGGGGAGAAATTCTTCTCAGCTACAAATGAAACTTGGAGTAATCTCTCCCAGTTGACAGGGAACTACTATAACCTCTGCTGACCTAAGAGAGCTGCTCCTTGCATTATGGAAGGTTGTCACAGAAATATTGCATTCACTTAGCCAAGGGAGCTGCATCAGCGTTCTAGAGGATTGCTGAACTCAACTATTTAGAGAGCCTTATGTCTTCTCCCCGACAGGATACCACAGCGGTGGTGAGGATGAGAGGGAGCAAGACTGTTCGAGCAGGGGCATGGTGATTTAAACTCAGCCCCTGCTCACTTTGATAATGGGCATCAAAGCAGGAGGGATCTTGTTCTAATTTTGAGTGTTCTTCATTCGGGAAATAGCTGTATTCATGAAGATTTGTGTGCAAGGCAGATTTTTAGAATCAGATGATTTAAAAGCTGTTTGGGAAGACCACTATTTGAAGGAATTCATTGAGGACTCTGGGAATCTTTTTGTGATGGCAGTTTTAGGTGCTTTGTAAATTTGAAGTTTTGTAAGTTGGATTGTTTTTGAATGGTGGACAATACTAACAAAAACGTGCTTGTTTTAAGCTTTACTACATTTCTTATAAACATTTGCTTGCTCATATTATCTTTCCTTTGAACTTTGTCAAGTATTGCAAAGTTCTGGATTTCATTGGAAATTAATTCAATTAATGTAGCATGGATAGTTTGCTCTGCTTCAAGCACTGTGTAAATCCAATTTTTTGGCATACTACAAAGCAAAGGGGTTGGAAATTGATGTATATTTCACATATCTACAATACTCATGTCTCTCAAGTATTCTCTTGAAAGGTGGAGCTAGCTTTTAAATATTCACAAAATGTTTCCATGAGATAGCAAAAGAATATGAGGTGTTTATTTAACATGACTTAATTTAATATACTGGGAAATGAGTTTGCCTATAAGCTTTGTCTTGTGTCCCCATAAATGGAGCATCTATGCTCTACCTGTTATTATTCTGGACATTTCTATAGTCTTTGTCTTATTTAATTATCACAACAGATATTAGTTAATGTGCTTTACAGGTGAGGATCTGAGGCTCAGAAAATTTAAATGAATTGCTTGATGCCAGCAGTATGGTAATTTGCAGATCTAGGACTTAAAAGTGATGCTTTTAAGATTTATGTTCTTTAACATAATCATGTAAACAGTGAGCAAAATGAACCAATGGTTTGAATCAAGAGTGAAAGATATTGGAGTAGAAGGAAGGATTTTAAATTAGGGGCTGAAGATATAGTTGGCAAAGAATGGAAAAGCTTCTTATTATGGATATCTCAACCATATGGCTACCATTTATCAAGTGCTTACCATGAGCCAGGCATTGTGCTAAGTGTTTCTCATTAAGACTCACAGAATTCCCAGGAAGTACTCCCTTATTATCCAATTGTACAGATGAAGAAATTGAGGAACTGAGTTTAAATGGACTTGCCTCAGGTCATACAAGTGAATAAGCAGAAGCATTTGGACTCAGTCCTATTTCTATCTTCCTCTAAAGCTCATTCTCCAATAATACTCTGCCACTGACCATCCAAAGTCTTGAAATGTGAATGCTTTTGCCTGTTAATAACCACTTGAATTTAGGCCCCAGTCTCCAGATTGTCAATATTATAAAAGGCCACTAAACCATACAACAATGTACTTTGAAGCCTAAAAACCAACATTTTCTTAATAGAACAAAAAAGAAAAACCTTTGATGCTATTAAGGTAGTAAAAATTGTAGAAATTATTTTCCCTAAGCTGCTGCAGAAGCTTAAAATATGTCAAGATAGCTTTTTAAGGATATATTTTTATAAAAATTATAAGAACACGTTAAAATAGTCAAGGAATTTTATATAATTTGCAATAGAAAACAGCCATCTCCTGCCTCCAATGCACATTCTGTTCCCACCAGTTTCCACTTCCAGAAGCAGCCACTTACATTTATGTTTGCCTCCATGTTTAAAATATAATGTATATACTATCATTTCTTTTTTTAAAGGTATTGTATTAGTTTATTAGGGCTGTCATAACAATGTACTGTCAAGGGATACTTGGGGTATTGCTTTGCCAGCTGGACACCTCTGTGGCTGGTGGCACCTTTTGCCTGAGTATTGCTCGTTGCCCATTGGGCTTCTTCTGTCTTAGTGAAGCAGGCTGCACTCAGCTCATGCTGCCAGCCTGGATCCCACACATGCCAAGGGTGAGCCAGGCATGGAGTGGTGAGGGGAGTGTTAGTGAGCATGGGGTCCGGCCACTGCACATAGCCAGGCATGCTGGCTGCTGTGATGGGGTGGACAGCTCCAGGCACCAATACAGGTACTGGTTTCATGCAAGGCTGTGCTGGACCAGATGTATTGCACATGGCTTCTGTTGTGGGCATCTGTACCTCGACAAGGGGAATGCAGTGGCGCCTGGAAGCTTGGACATGCCAGGAACCACAGATCTCCAAAGAGGGTGTTATAGACCTGGATTGGGGAGCCCCTAGGTTTAGGCTCTTAAAGGGTGGCAGCTCTTCTCTCCTTCTTGTCACCCACAACTTGGTGAGTGGGGTGGGTGAGTGTGTTTCAGCCTCGTTTGTGCTACAGATCTTTTCCTGGGTCCCAAGTTCTTGTTCTGTATCCAGGAAGAATGAGGTAAGTGGACAACTGGAGGATGAGCAAGTTGAAAGGAGTTTCATTGAATGACAGAACTGTTTTCAGAAGACCTGAAGTGGGTAGCTCCTTTCTGCAGTCAGGTCATCCTGTCAAGTCTGCAGCTCTCAGTGGAGAGGAGACTCAGAGTGGGCTACTGCCCACTCCATCGCAGTAAGCTCCTATTCACAGGCAGGTTGTCCCATCATCTTTGCAGCCCTCAGCAGAGAGGAGACCCAGAGTGGATAGCGCCTGTCCATAGGCAGGTCGTCCTGATATCTCTACAGCCCTCAGCGGAAAGGAGACCCAGAGTGGATAGCGCCTGTCCATAGGCAGGTCGTCCTGATATCTCTACAGCCCTCAGCGGAAAGGAGACCTGGAATGGGTAGCTCCTATTCACAGGTAGGTCATCCCAACATCTCTACCGCCCTCAGTGGAGAGGAGAGAGACCCAGAGTGGATAGCTCCTACCTGCAGGCAGGTTGTCTGGTCATCTGCCCGAGTTTAGCTGAATCCACAATTTTTATGGGCTTCAGAGGGGAGGAAGTTACCTGCTGATTGGTCCATGAGTGGGCCCAGAAAAAGCATGATAAGTTCTCATTCCAGTCTGCAGAACTGGCAGCCTGGCCCCCAGGCTTCAGGCTGTCCATGGCTTGAAGGTGGGGCTTCACTGGGTACCCGCCCCTTTCCACCTAAGAGCCTGTCTGCCTCCTGCCACCAGCTATATGTCATCCATGGTTCCCAGGCTGTTCATGCTGAGGGGTGTCTGCACCAAATCCCCCTCAGCTCCCCCTCAGCCTTTCTCTGATGCTCATTGGTGCCCAAAGCTTGCAGGGGGCTGAGGTGGCAGGGGGCTGGTGTGTCAGTACCACCCTGAGTGCGTACACACCCAGCTAGGTCAAGACAGCACCCAGGCTCAGCCACAACTTTGTTCCAAAATTGGAGCAGGCACCAGGAGCAGGGAGAGGCCATCCAGTCATTTCTGAGCCTGTGGGGATAGGAGGGGCTTCCCAGGCCCCCAAGAATGCAGGAATGCTTGGGTCTGCAGCTGTAGCTGGGTGGCTGCTGCTGTGCCTGGGAGAGTAGGGCTCCAGTCCCTCCAACTCAGAAGTGGGTAGGGCTCCCACCGGCTCTGTGGAGCACATGGCCTTGACTGTACCTCCCCACTGCAGCCAGTGTCATGCAGCAGCCACTCCAGACGGGCCACTGCTACCATCAGTACCACAAACTGGGTGGCTTACACAACAAAAATTCATTGTCTTACATTCTGGAGGCTAGAAGTCCCAAATCACTTGTCAGCAGAGTGAGTTTCTTCCAGGGCTGTGAAGAAGAATGTTCCATGCCTCTTCCCTAGCTTCTGGTGGTTTGCTGGCAGTCTTTGGTGTTCCTTGGCTTGTATATGCATTAACCCAATTACTGCCTTCATCTTCATGTGGCTTCTTCTCTGTGTCTTCTTCATGTGGTCTTCTTTCTGTGCATGTCTATTGCTATGCCCAAATTCTCCCTTATAAGGACACCAGTTATATAATGACCTCCTTTTTATTTGATTACCTCTGTAAATATCCTATTATTATTATTATTTTGAGATGGAGTATTGCTCTTGTTGCCCAGGCTGGAGTGTAGTGGCACAATCTCAGCTCACCGCAAATTCTCCCTCCTGGGTTCAAGTGATTCTCCTGCCTTAGCCCATCGAGTAGCTGAGACTACAGGCACCTGCCACCAAGCCCGGCTAATTTTTGTAGTTTTAGTAGAGATGAGGTTTTACCTTGTTGGCCAGACTGGTCTCGAACTCCTGACCTCAGGTGATCTACCTGCATTGGCCTTCTAAAGTGCTGAGATTACAGGTGTGAGCCACCACTCCCAGCCAAATATCCTGTTTTTAATTAGGATCACATTCTGAGGTACTGGGTGTTAGGACTCTAATATATATTTTTCTGGGGACATAATTCAAACATAAAAGTTATCTTCCATGTATTCTTACCATAAAATGTGAGGATTTAGTTATTATACTCTTTACATCTTCCTTCCATTCACTTTCACTTCTCCTACCTTCTGAGAGTAATGTTTTTGTTATGTCAAAGTTCAATGTTTACCTTATTATGACTGTACAAATATTATTTACATGAGTCATGTCATCAGTTTGATTAAATTTCCTTTCCTGTGCACTTGGTTTTCATGGAATTAATAATGGTCTTATATTTTTGTTTGCTTAGTTTTCTGAGCCAAAAGAGATCAGCTTCTAGACTATAAAAGGCATTTCTGCAAGGCAAAAAGAAAATAAGGGAAATGAATAGAAACATGGGCAAAGGTGTGAACAAGTAATTAAAAAAAAACTCATATGATTAGCAAGCAGATGAAGAGATGCTCTAACCCACTGGTGATTAGAAAAAGGAAAACATCAAAATATTACTTTATTCCTCTCAGTAAAGTCAGAATCGAAAAGCTGGATAGTGCTAAGATTGGCGGGTATATGATAATCATACAGGAACTGCAAAGTACCATGATGGAAGTGCATATTGGGGCAGCAATTTGGGGAGCACTCTTCCACCACTTAGTCAACTCTGTCACTCCTCAGGATCTTCATCCTACAGAAATTTCCTACTTTGTTTGTGACAGCTGGAAATTGGAGACAATCTAGTTGTTGATCAATAAGGGACCAGGTAAATGCATATGGTGGATATACATTAAGGAATTCTTGTGAATTAGAAGCAATGAATTAGATGTATACACAGTGCCGTGGTTTAAATGTACCCCTCCGAAGTTCATGTGATGGAAACTTGGTTTTTAATGCAGCAGCATTGGGAGGTGGGGCTGAACAGAAGGTGTTTGTGTTATAGGGGCATTGCCCTAATGAATGCATTAATGCTATTATCAGGGGAGTGGGTTTGTTTTTCTGGAATAGGTTCTTTATTAAAGGATGAATTTGGCCTCCTTATGCTCTTTCTTTTCTTCCCTTTGCCTTTCCACCTTCCACCATGGGATGATGTAGCAAGAAGGCCCTTGCAAGATGCTGGCCCTTGCACTTCCCAGACTCCAAAGCTGTGAGAATACATTTTTGTTTATTGTAAATTACCCAGGTTGTGGTATCATTTTGTAGCAGCACAAAACACACTAAGACACAACAGCAATATGGATAGATTTAAAAAATGCTGGGTAAAAAAAGCAAAAAAAAAATTAGATATTTAGAAATACCACATGTGTAAATTAAAAATATACACAAATAATATAATACACATTTTAAAAGAACTCATAGAAATGAAATATATACTTGAAACATATCAGGGTGTTTGCCTGTAGGGGAATGGAAATAAGGAGAGAGACGTAAATAAATAAGAAAGGGGCTGCATTAAGACTGATGCTAGTAAGCCAGAGTTTGAAAAGTATGATTAACTCTACCATCTGCACTGAAGTCTAAAAACAGATTCAGTGTTTACATAATTATGACTAAATAAACATTATTTACACTTTATACATGAGTCATATAGTGTATTATAATTACATTTTCTTTGTGAGAGATTGGGGATATTACAGCTTTTTTTCACTTTGCTGCATTTAATAATGGTTCCATTTTTTTGGGTTTAATTTGTGTTTCTATGAATGATTACTAATGTATCTCTAAATTCTTTGCCAGACGTATATACCTCCTCCCTTTATATTCAAATTTCTCAGTCTGTCAGTTTCATACGTTTAGTGACATCCTTCTTGTCACCTGCTGTGGAATGATTGCATCTGCAAACAATTCATTTGTGGAAGCCCTAATTCCCAGTGGGACTGTATTTGGAGATAGGAGCTCTAAAGGTAATTAAGGTGAAGTGAGGTCATAAGGGTGGGGCCCTAATTCATAGGACTGGTGGCCTTAGGAGAAGAAGAGGAGAAAGAGACCGTCCCCTCTCTGCCATGTAAAATACCTGGCAAGAAGGCAGTCATCTGCAAGCAGGAAGAGAGCCCTCAACAGTGACCCTTCTGGACCTTGATCTGGGACATCTAACCTTTAGAATTGAAGGAAAATAAATATCTGTTGTTTAAGCCACCCAGTCTGATTTTGTTATGGTAGCCCAAACAGACTAAGATATTGGTACCAGCAAGTAGGGTGCTGCTGTAACAAATACCTAACTGTGTAAGCAAGTTTGGAACTGGATGTTGGGTAGAGTCTGGAAGTGTTTTGAGGAGCAAGCTAAAAAGCCTATATTGTCATAAAGGAAATATTGGTAGAAATAGGGATGATAAAGGCAATTCTGGTGAAGACTTAAAATGAAAGGAAAACTGGAGAAAACGCCTTTACCTTCTTAGAGACTATATAATCATGAACAGAATAATCATGTTGATAGAAATGTAGATATTAAAGATCATTCTGGTGAAGTCTTCTATGGAAAGGAGGAATAAGTTATTGAAACTGGAGGAAAGGCAATCCTTGTTATAAAGCGGCAAAGAACTTGACTGAACGGTATTCTAGTGTTTTGTGGAAATATAATTCATGTGTGATAAAATTGGATATTTAACTGAGGAGCCTTCTGAGCAAAATGTTGAAGGTGTGGCCTAGGTCCCCTTGACTGCTTGACTGCTTGTAGTAAAATGAGAGACAGAGACAGAGAGAAGCTGAAGAAGAATTGTTAAGCAAAAAGGAACCAAAACTTGAAGACTTAGAAAATTCTCAGCTTTACATATTACAAAAAGTGAAAAAGTTTGTTCTCAGGGAAACATCAAGGGTGTGGCTGAACAACCATTTGATAAGAAGATTAGTATGAATGTGAACTATACATTTAATCAGTCACTATAACAGAAGCTAGGAATAGAGACGGGATTGTATGAGTAGAAACACTGCCAATTTAAACTGAAGTGGATAAAGAAGAAAATAATGAAGAAAGGTTGTTGGGCTTCTTAGATTCAATAGGACTGGACAGCAAAGCTATTTTGGGAACATGTGCTATTTTTCAAGAAAAGGGAAGAACAACCCTCAATTTTCTCCCCTCTGGTTTCTCTGTTCTCTCTCTCTCTCTCTTTCTCTCTGAAAATCCTATTATTTGTATACTAGGCCTCCCAGATGTGGCTCTAATTTTCTTATCTGCCCCTCTACCTGCCCAATTTCTATCCCTTTTTCTTTATTTTATACTTTCTGGGAGCTTTCCTCAACTTTATCTTCCAACCCATTCACCGATTTTCATCCTGCTCATTTATTTTTAGTATCAAATCTCTCATTTTATACAAATTGGTTTTTTAAAAAATATATGCATATTCTTGCTTTATCCTGACAATATTTTTATTTCTATGAAGATGCTAGTTTTTGGAGATGTTTTCTTCTGTTCTCTGCATTATTTTTTTTCCCTGTGATTCTTTTACTGTTTGTTGTTTTGGTCTTTTTCAAATTAGAACCTTTCCCTCAAGTATCTGATGATGTGGGCATTTTTGCTCAGAGTGAGACACTACAACCTTGGAGGAAATGATCATTCTGTGAGCAGATGTTACCTGGTGAGTTTCACTGTATGATGATCTGGCAGGGCTGTGCAGGACCAATGCAACTATGAGCAACTTTAGGTCTTTTTTATCCAGTTGAGCACTTCTTTCAGGTATCAGTCTTCTGATCTCCCTTCTAGTGGAAATATTCTTGGTTCCAGCATTCTTGTTGCTGAGTTTGGTAAGAAGACTGATCTTCTCTGCATTCAGTAAGGAGACCTCACCTAATCTTTCAGTTTTCAGTATGAAATCTCCCTCAGCTCTGCTAAATAACCCTAATACCAGACAGAGTATCTGGTTCAACCTCTTCATAGAGTATACACCTAGTCTTCTACTGGAACTGGGGAAGAGAGAACCCAGCTGCAGCTTCTAATCCAGACTTTCAATTAAATCTTTTGTTGTTGTCCTATCTGCACCCCAACTTTCAAAGTATGGGAAACATAAATTCCTGAGCCTCCTTGGGTTCTTTCACATATGTAGAGTTGGAATGTACAAAAAGCACTTTTGCCAGCAACTTCCTTTCTTTGGAGGATGATTATTAAGTCTGGACTTTTAAAAATCAAATTTAGGATTTACAAAAAGTGAAATTCCTATACAAGAAAGATCTTTGTGAGAACAATAAATATAAGTGCTCTGTTGGAATGGAGAGATCTCTACTCACCAGTGTGATAGAGTTTCACATATCCTATTTCTGCATTTCTTTTTCTTTTCCCCCTGACCTTCTACTTTTTCTTCCGAAATTTTTCATTTCTCCTTTTTTCCCTTTACTTTTCTTGCCTCTTCTCATCTTTTTTTTCTCCATTTATTTGTTTGTTTGCTTAGTTTTAAAAATTCTCCTTCTCATTGTCTTCCTCCTGCTTTTCCTCCTTGTTCATCTGTATTCTCCTCAGGATTGTCAACACCTCAGTTGCATGAATTATGTAGGATATAGTGCAGAGGCCCTATAAAGTTACTAAAAATGGTGGCTTCCATTTTTGGGGGGAGCTTACATTTGCGAACATACGTTTGCAAACCTAAGGGTGCTTAGGGCCAACTTGAAGAGAATTCTTAGGCAAAATCTATGGACTTCTGTTAGAATTGTTATTCTCCAAAGAACTCATAGGTGTCAATTACAGGATTATGACTACAAAGCGGTGACCTCCCCTGGGATCTCCAACTCATTTCTTATAGGGCACCGAGAGCCCAGCAACCACTGCAACTTTGTATAACTTTCCAACCTCAGACAAATCTGAACTGATGACCTGAGGGTGAGAGGCTCTGTATAACTTGATTACATTTTTTAAAAAATTCCATTTTTCTTGTGAAAAGACACCTTCAGAACACAATTTCAGTTTATCTCTGCAATTTTAGACATCAAATAGCTTATTTTTTTAGTTCTATCTGGGTCAAAGAACATTATTAAGAAGAAAAATGTAAAAAATATTGGTTTTGTAACAATTCAGTATCCAAACTGAAGGCTCTAATAAACTCACAGAAATGTTCTTGCTTTGAGACTTTTTAGAATTCTAAAGAAAAGATAAAAATATTATGTAGGACTAGGGTGCCTTACAATGTATGCTAAAAAATAAAACTAAACAATCAACAGATTTTGAATGATAATATGCCAGAATCCTTTTTTTTTTTTTTTTGGTAAGTAGTATCATGTAGGCTCCTGGTGTCATGAATATGCCATTTTAGTATTTTATTTCTGTGGGATATCACCTTAGAATCCAGAGTGTAGATTTTTCACAAACAGGAAAGAAATAAGAATGACTTCTTAACTTCTCTATTCATGTAAGAATCTGTCAACTGAGATGTTTGCTCCATTTCTCAGTGTAGACAAAAGACATTGGATCTAATTTCAGGGCCCCAGGATTAGAACTTCATCTCCAGATATTGTGAGGTTGCTTCATCAAAACAGGCACATAGAAATTAAAACAACTGGCACAATGTAATGAAAATGAGCACACTGTTCTATTTTTTTTTAAGTGGATGGAAAAAAATCAATATTTCGTCTTCAAGTGCTTACACCTATGCAGGAAAGAGAGGTGAAAAAACGAATTGTTCCAACTGTAATTTCAAGCAGGGAAAATGAGTTACAAGCATATCAGCAAAAAACAGACAGAGATAGACCCAGCGAAGCAGAAGGAAAATGACTAACCACCATTTCCCCTTATTCCCATAACTGATTGGATGTAAACAAAACATTCTCCCCCAAATGAGAGGCAAAAAGTCTGACACCGAGTAGTGGCTACTTCTCAAGATATCTTTGTCAGCAAGATGGGTTCAAGTCATGATTTCACTGTTTCTATGATTGACGTTGTTACGGTTCTTGGAACAGTTACCATGGTAACAGAAGGGCCTTGTATGTATTTGAAGTAATTCACCTGACCTACTGCTCAAAATGAGGGAAGGCTGAGGGCTAGTATTTCTCCCAAGGATTCCCCATGATTTGGCCAGTGTAAACTGTAGTCTTGGCTCTGATCTGAAGAGGCTGTCCAGGCAGTGCACGTGAGGAAGGATGAAAAAAATAGCAAATTCCTGCATCTGCCAAGACAAACTCCAGCTTGAGATTTTCCCTAGGGATTTATGATATTGTCAGTAGCCTCTGGTGTTTTCTTCTTCCTAAATATGGACTTGATATTTGCCATTTCCTTCCTGATATTTCCTGTGGAGGCCCACAGGAAGGATGCTTCCATCGATTCGTAGGAAGACATTTGTATCCCACCTTTGGATCAGAGAAAAAATGGTGAGTAAGAGAGATTGAGATTGAGAGAGGGAGACATGACCAAGCTTATGGTGGTTGAATCACAGTCTACCAGAAATGATACAGATATCTGAATAATATTAAAAATCAGCCGGTGTTCCCAGCCCTTTTAAAACAGAAGACAAAACTCAGGGAGTCATGACTATCACAACATCACAGCATCTCTTCAGCTCTGACACTGGTCAGATCTGTCTAAGACCCCAAAATGCACCACATTCTCCCCTTCACTAATGTATTCCTCTGGACTATTTCATTCCTAATGTCTACATCAGGATGCTCCTATTTCTTTTAATTCACAAGACTTTGAATTCAAGAAGGAATGCTGGCAATCTCCTCACTCTTTGCTGCTGCTCTGGATGATTTTTCTTCCAACACTCGTCAATATTTTTTTTCCCCTTGTGGAGCTCAGGCGGCCACTTTGGCCATTTCTTTGCCATCCTCATTGCTGTTATTGGTTGACCTTTGGGATCCTCTTTTACTCTTCTTAGTGACCTTAGCACCTGACTCAGCATTTTACTTCCTGACTTCTCCCCAACCTTCTACTCAAGGAATTCCATTTCACACCAGTAATTCTTCTAACACATTGGTTCTCTCCCTTTCTTAGACCTCTCAACTCTTATCACCTCCATCTGTCCTCTCACCATAGTTACGAGGGTAAAAATAACTGCATTTTGATCTCACTTTCACCCCAAACTGAGATGCTTTCTCTCTTACCACAACTTTCTGTCCTTTCACCTGACATACTCTGACTTTCAATCAGCGTTCTACTGATCCTTATTGATATGGTTTGGCTGTGCCTCACCCAAATCTCATCTCATCTTGAATTGTAGGTCTCATAACCCCCACGTGTTGTGGGAGGGAACAGGTGGAGACAATTGAATCATGTCGGCAGTTTCCCTTATTTTGTTCTGGTGATAGTAAGTTACTTCTCACGAGATCTGGTGGTTTTATAAGGGGCTTCCCCCTTGACTGGGCACTCACTCCTCTCCTTCCACCGTGATTACTTGGTTTCTGAGGACTCTTCGGCCCTGCATAATTGTGAGTCAAACCTCTTTCCTTTATAATTTACCCAGTCTCGGGTATGTCCTTATAGCAGTGGGAGAACAGACTAATATACTTAACAATGCCTTCAAGCTTGGGAACCACTCTGTGTTCTAAAAGACATGTCTTGTTCTCTTGGACATTCTTAGCTAGCACGGTTATTATGGTTAATGAGTTCAGCTTTCTTTCTCAACAACAATTTGGGCCTTCTCAGAACCTACACATTGAGCTGGATATGCTATAGCTTATTCACTCATAAAATATTGACTGAATAGCTGGCATTCTCTTAGGTACTGGGGTTATGGACCTGTTCTCTGTTTTCCTGGAGCTTGTAAAATAGTGGATAAACCAGATAATAAATATAAACACAAAAATACAGACTAAAGTGTTAGGAGGACGTGAAGAGGATGCTGTGATGATAAAAAGTGCTTACTGAACATTTATATGGACCAGATATTATTATAAGTCCTTTATGCTTTTTTTAAATTCTTTTAACCCTTCCAACCAGCCTCTGACTACGTTATGTTTTTCCCATTTTACGGTGGAAAGCTGAGTTACAGAACAATTAAATTCACCTGCCTAGAGGTCACACACGTGTTGGAGCTAAGCTTTGAAATCAGTTTCCTTAGTCTACCTTCTTAACCACTAACTCCTGGCTTTAGGGCAGCAGGCATGGTATTTTCATAGACAAGCTGGTCTTTGAGAGCTCCTTTGAGAAGAAGGGATTTAGCTTGAGGCTTCAGGAAAGAGAAGCCCTCCATACTGACATAAATAAATGAAAGAGCCAGGAAGCAGCATTTCAGTGACAACAAGTTGCATGGAGACAGGCCTGAGTGTGTTTGAAAATGGAAAGAAGGTCAATATGGCTAAACCACAGACGGGGAAAGAGAATGGCATAGGATAGGGCTGGAGAAGAAAGCTGAACCAGATCTAAGCAATTTTGGCAGATTACGGGATTTGTACTGTATTCGAAAAGCCATGGGGAACTGGCGTCAATGTTCGCTTTTGGAATCTGTCTGGCAGATATGTGGAGAATGGATTCGGGGTAAATACAGACATGGGAACAACTGGAAAACTTGTGCAGGACTCCATTCTAGAGATAATTGTGGCTTGGACTGTGGTGGTGGCACTGGGGATGAATAAAGGTGGCTTTGTTGTTAGACATGCTTTGGGGGTAGGACCAGCAGAACCAGGTGATGGGTTGATGTGGTAAGTAAGAAAGACAGAAACAAGGATGAGTGTCAGGTCCCTGAGTCAAACTAGGTAACTTTTGTTTTCACTGAGCACATGAGGCCGTGTAGCAGCCCAACCCTCTCTTTCATTTACCTTCTGAATCATCATACATCCTTTCTCTCTTTTTTTCCCATATCAGGGAAAGTTGTCTTCTTATTCTTTCTATCTAGCATCTCAAGCTGCAAATTTTGAGCCCCTTTTCCTGTCATCTTTATGGTTTTGCTTGATCCCTTATCCTCATTCTGTCATGTATTTTCAAGTTTTCCTCTCCTGGTGTCCTTTTTTGCTTATATAACGAACTCAAGTTTTATCTGCTCTGAAACATAAACCCTTCTTTCAATGTTAATTATCTCCAGAGTTGTTCCCACAGTCCCTGCCTTCCTGTGAGAACAAGCTGTTTTAGTAAGTGGTCTATGGCTGTTTTTTTAAACTCTTTATGGCTGTTTCTCAGAATGGATGTTCTCACCTTGATGTCTCATGAACTAAGAGTGATGTAGGGCCATCCTGGGTGCTATCCAGCCATGTGATTTATCTAACAGTTCCAGATACTTTGCCCCACATCATATTATTTACTGTATTCCCGCAGCCTTTCTTGGTAGCAGCTTACCAAAAGGCAAACATTGTGTGATGCAAGCACTTTGAGAAAGAGCTAATGCTTTCTTCCTTGTAATTTCCTTTTTAGGGATCTCCTAGAACCTAGGGTTTCTAAAGTTCATTAAGATGAGCATCACCCTTAGTTCTGTGTCACTTCCACCTCTCATAAAATGCATAGACAATCAGGAAGGTTTTCCACTGAGAGGAAGAATAAATTATAGTGTGGCCTCTTTTGATATGGCAAAAATATTGGCCATCTCAGTCACATGACAAAACACCAAAAATCATTTTTAAATACTCAGTGTTGAGTGGTCATCCAAATAACATTAAATAGTTGGCATTTTTAAGAATCTTGTTTATTCAAAGCAGGTAAGTCCATCACTTTCCCTCACAGGATATTTGCTCTGATGAGCCAACAAGTCTAGCTGTTGAATGAAAGGAGACCAAAGAAAGAGGCAGAAGGTGGGCTTTGGCACCTTTGGAAGGAATCCAAGTCTCATAGAATAACCGGGAGGAAATATTGGGGAGGCTTAACAGGCAACTTAATCAGCCTTGGCTTCTTTTTTTGATCTGTTCCCCCAATTTTGCTGTATGCACTGCTAAATTGTCTTCAAACATTGAGTTTCCACACTCTAATGTATAATGTTCCCTCCATATGGATTCCCTTCTCTGGTTTGCAAACTGTTTATCCTACAAGTTCTGCTTCCTGTGTTACCTTCTCTATAAAGCATCCTCAGTATCCACAGTACACTACAGAGTTGGGAGTGTGGTTCCTGGAGCCAGAATGCCTGGATTCAAATCCTGACCATGTCTCTTATCAGCTAGATCTTGGATAAGTGACTTGAATTCCCCATGCCTCGGCTTTCTGATATGCAAAATGGAAATAATATTTCATATTGGGGTTGTAATGCTTAATGAGCTGGTACATGTGAAGTATTCAAGATACTCTCCGGCACATAGTAAGTGCTTGGTCAGTGTTGGCTAGAATTTTTCCTCAGGTAGAGTTATTCATTCCTTCTTTTAGACACTCATGGTATAATCTTCTATGATAATGCTTATCACAGTGGTGATTATTTTTTTAATATGCCTCTAAGATGTGGGCTTGCAGAAGATCAAAACAACATTGTTCTTTCTGTCTTGCATAGTGTCTCATGTGGTACATTGTCTGTGGTACAATTTCAATGAATGTTTATTAAAATAATGAACTGAGAAATTTTGTGGTTCATTTAAAGATGAATTAATAAGGGACTCAAGGTGAAGTCATTACTAATTAAATCAGCTATAGTGATTAACCAAATTACATAGTCATTTGTAGTTTTGCAGTTTTAATCTTTGACTACATTATAATCAAATCCATATGTACTATGATGAAAGAAAGAAGTGAAGATCTGTTGAACACTATCTTTGTGCTATATGCTTTATATATCATAATTAGTGATCTCCTTTAAGTTATTACCATTTTACAGTTGAGGAAAGATTCAGAGAAGTTTAGTGATATATCTAAGGTAAAAATAAATATATATATAGGGGCTGGGTGCGGTGGCTCACGCCTGTGATCCCAGCAGTTTGGGAGGTGGAGGCAGGTGGATCACCTGAGGTTTGGAGTCCAAGACCAGCCTGACCAATATGGAGAAACCTCGTCTCTACTAAAAATACAAAATTAGCTGGACTTGGTGGTACATGCCTGTAATCCCAACTACTTGGGAGGCTGCAGCAGGAGAGTCACTTGAACCCAGGAGGCAGAGGTTGTGGTGAGCTGAGATCGTGCCATTGCACTTCAGCCAGGAAAGCAAGCAAAAACTGTCAAAAACAAAAACAAACAAAAAAAACACCCAAAAAAACTAGTGAGTGGCAGGCTGACGTTTCTAACCCAGGGAGTTAAACTGTAGACTCTGAAGTATCTGTTTTTTTTTTTTGTTGTTGTTGTTTACTTTTTTTTTCCAGTGGAAAATAAGTTGTATTGAGACCTTACCAGCTGCAAAATCTGTTCCTGGAATTAAGCTCCTTCTTCCTTCACAATTCAGTCTTTCTTGAGCAGTCCTATGAATGCTTTCTTCTCCTCTATGGTCTGGAAGTGGCCATGGCCAAACTTGGAGGTGGTGTCAGTGAACTTAAGGTCAGTCTTCTCCAGAGCCTCCTGCTTGGTCTGCACCAGCAAGGACTTGCGGAGGGTGAGCACTTGCTTCTTGGTTCCCACCATACAGCCTTTCAGCATGACAAAGTCACTGGGCACTTCACCATAGTGGACAAAGCCGCCCAGAGGGTTGATGCTCTTGTCAGGTCATAGTTGGTGGAGGCATTGTTTTGATCAGCTTGCTGTCCTTGATAAGGTAGCCTTGGCCGATCTTAGAGATCTTCTTGTTGATCTCAGTGTGGTGACGGTAGCCTTTCTGCCCAGCGTGAGCCATAGTGAAGGCCACATGGACAGGATGCCATGCCCCAATGCAGGCCACCTTGCGCAGGCCTCGGTGAGTCTTGCAGGGCTGTTTTTTACTTTTTTATATTGTCTCAATTAACTTATTTTTTTGTTGTTGGTTACTTTCTATCATCACCTCTACTTCTGTCCCCATTTAGGATTTTATGATTTAGCAATAAATGCCCTTGGGCCCCTGAGGCTTATGCCTTATTTCTCATTTAGTATCTTTTCCCCCCACCCATGGAAAGCAAACCATTGTGCTTGCTTTGTCAGTCATTGGTAGTCTAAAAATAGTTTCGTAACTGGATAAAGGAATTTGGGCATGAACAGAGTTGAAGTGTTCAGTTCAGCTTGATAAAAATTTCAGACTTTAACTGTCAGCTCTGTTTAGCTTCACAGTCCTCTATTGGTATGGTATAACCTCACAAGCCACAAAAAAGAGCTCTCCCTGAAGGATCTGTTAGTCGTGGAGGAAATAAGACCTTTTTGCTTCTAGATTTTCCAGCCGTACCAGCAGGTTCAGATTGGACTACCCTCAGAGCAGACTCCATGCATCTGAGTGGTGAAACTCCCTTGGTCCCCCATACAGAGAAATCCTCATTATTGAACTTTTCTCTTTCCTGGCACTTCCTTCCTGAACCATTTCCCAACAGTGTCTGTCCTCTGCTCCCAAGCTCTTTCTAACCAATGCGTGTAGTTCCTTCATACTTCTGGATTTTGATTTTCCCCGAGATCTTTCAGCCTGGAAAACATTATTCTATCTCCTCGACCTAATTTCTCCAAACTAGGATTCCTTTCACCCTGTATCCCTCCTTCCCTGCAGAATATTTCAGCTATTCAGGCTGCCCAAGCATTATTTCTATCAGTGATGAATTCGGTTTCTCCATACTTTCTTTCCACATTTGAGAACTTAGTTGGAAAGCAAGTCAGATCACCATGTCATTAAAGGAATTTTGTTTTTTTTCTTCTCTTTTTAGTTATAATGCTTTGATGACTGAAAAACGTTCATAGCTTGACAGCAAAAACTTGAGGGTAAATTTCCACTATTACTAAGGTATCTCTACTTCAAAGTATCTGGTAGGTTATGTAGATTACCCACTTACAGATAACAAATATATAATATCTTAGGGGCAAACAGTCATCTAGAAATTAAATGATGGACTTCTGTGCAGATCTCCCTTCTTTTTTCACCAGTTTTTGAATGGTGGCAGATTTTCAGGTGGCAAAATCAGTTTAGAGAATTATAGGCACTTTTCCTTTATGGACTCTGCTGAAATGTTGAGTAAATAAATAATTATACAGCTTTCCCATCAAAGGCAAATGGCAATGTGCTCCCAACTTACCTTCTTGCTTCTACCCCTGTCCTCCTCCTACATACAGCAACCAGAGCGACTCTGTTAAGGTATACGCCAGATAATCTCACTCCTCTGCTCAGAACCCTCCAATGCACAGATTGAGGATGACACCCCCATCTCCTCTGACAGCACCCGCAGGAAGGGGGATCGCTGTGGTCACCGTCTGTGAACAAGACTCCTCAAAATATTTTCTGTTAATAAATTGCCTTCATGTAAACACCACCACCACCACCACCCTCCAGTGGCTTTCCAAGTGAAGCTAAACTCCTTAGGAGAGCTCTCAAGGTCATCTATGATCTGGCCCCCTATCTGACTTTATCTGGTTTTACTCTCTTCTTTGATCCCTCTGTTCCATACACATCAGGTGCCTTGATGTTCCTTGGACTTCACAGGCATTCTTTTGCCTTAGGGTCTTTGCAGACTTTTCCTGGATCTCTCTCCAGTATTCTTTTCTCCCAATTCCTGTCAAATCTTGACGTTCTCTGTGGGAGCTTCCCTGATTACCCTATTTTAAAATCACAAAACCCAGTGTTTTCAATCATTTTCTACTTTTTCTCATCTATCATAGCACTTACGGTACTTACTTAAATATTTTGTTCCTCTTTATCCACTAAAATAGAAGTTCAGCTTGGGCAGAAATCTTGGCATTTGTTCATTGTTTTATTGACAACCTCTAGAACAGTGTCTGGCACATGGTAGGTACTCAATAAATATTTGTTGAATGAGTAAGTGGTATGGCCTAGAATTTTGGCGTTTTTTTCCCATTGATTTCACTGCAGTCTCTTATGGGCTATACATAAGGGCATGGTGTGTGTTGTCTCTCTCTCTCCTTGAGGAGTTTGCCAGAAGTTTGAATCTGTCACAAAGAACTGGGCAACATCCAGATCAGAACCCAAAGGATTCCCTGGGGAGCAGGCCCTTGGTATTTTTCTTTTTAAATTTTGGAATAATTTTAGATTTACAGAAAAGTTGCCAGATAGTATGGAGGGTTGCTGTGTATCCCTTATCCCATTTTCCCTGTTTTTTAAAAATACTTTATGGAGGTAGGATTGCCATACAAAAAGCTGTACATATTTAGTGTTTATAACTTGATGAGTTTAGAGATAAGTATACACCCATGAATCCATCACCACAATCTATGCCATAAACCTATTCATCACATCCAATTATTATTATTATTTTTTGTGTCAAGAACACTTAACATAAGATCTATCATCTTAGCACATTTTCAAGAACATAATATATTGTTAATTATAGGCACTATGTTGTAAAGTAGATCCCTGGGATTTATTGATCTTGTATAATTGAAACTTTGTACACTGATTAATATCTTATCTCCCGGCTGCTGTCAAACACCAGTCCACTATGCTTCTGAGTTTATTTCAGATTTATTATGTAAATTGTATCATGTAGTATTTGTCCTGTGTCTGATGTATTTCACTTACCATACTGTCCTCCAGATTCATCCATGTTGTCACAAATGGCAGAATTTTATTCCTTTTCCTTTTCAGGGCTGAATAATGTTCCATCATATTTATATGCTATGTTTTCTTTATCCATTTACTAATGGGTGGGCATTTAGGTTGCTTCCATGTCTTGGCTATTGTGATTAACACTGCAGTGAACATGGGAGTGCAGATATCTCTTTGAAACCTGTGCCCTGTTCTTTACATTCCTTTCTTTTTTTATATTTCAGTTTTTCCTTTTTACAACAATCCCACATGTAAATGGCACTTGAATTCATCCCAAATAATCTCATTTGATTTTCACATCAATCCTGTAGACAGAGAAGGAAACCAGCAATAATTGAGCATTACTTTGTACCTGGATGTGAGCCAGGAACTTTCGTAATGGTTATTTCATTAACAAATTAACCCCAGAACAGGGGTATCTTTAGTTCTATTTTACAGATGGGGCTTGGAGAGTTGGTGACTGGTAACATGCCTGAGATCACACAATCACTCAAACCTCCAAGCAGACTCCATGCATCTGAGTGGTGAAACTCTTTCTACTCTTCTATCTAATTTTTACTCTTCTATCTTCTTTCCTCTATGCTCCCAAAGCCTCTTTTATGTGGGCTTGGTTTCATTTAAATCACATTTCAGTTTTGCTTCTTCCCTAGAGACTTTTTGGCTTTAGTAAGAACAAGTTGTAGCTTCTTCATTTTGGTTACTATTTGTCCTTGAGCATGAACCCAGGGTCCATAGCAGTCAGACACAATTTAATGAGCTGCAAAAAAAAAAAAAAAGTGAACTGCTTAGGATTTTAACTCATCAGAAGAAAGTTACCTCATCAATTCAGGGCATAGTACATTGCAGAAATGAGACTGTCTTCAACGTTTGGCTTGGCGCACTGACAACAAGCACTGGGGTGTTACTTGGGAAGAGCATTGAAGGTCCTTCATCCTGTGCAGGAAAGATTAAAACTCTTTCAAGGCAGAATTTGAGTTAGTTCTCTGAAAAAGAAGAGGTGATTTGGAGAAGCCAATCTGTCCCAGCAAAAGTATATACAACTTAAAAAATCTAATTCAGCCAAGTTTTCTCTGTTGGCAGCATCTAGGACATATTCTCATCTTATAATCAGCCAGTCCTGAGAGAACTTCTCAAAGTTAAAAAAAAAAAAAAAAAAAAAGTCCCCAGATTATCCAAATAGTAAAGTTTGAAAAGCAGCCAAAGTGAATTGCATTTTTCCTATTATTACCACATGTGCTTCCCTGCATACTCCATTTCACAAAGAGCAGAATAACAGTACACTGTCTTTATATCAGGAATGCAGCCCCATATCATCCCATTGGCATGGTCACATGCCACACAGGCTTGTGGCTTTCCTTGCACAGAGTTCCCATCTTTACAGCTTACTTAATTCTCACTCAGCTCATGTACTTTAAGTTTTCTTTCTTCCCCATGCAAGCTACATGTGTTGCATTTACACACAGTGAAAGGACTTTATTTTTCATCTGAGTAATTGCACTTTAGCGCTTTCAGGATACGCCCATGCAAACAAATAAAATGTTTTGCCACCCAAAAGAACAGTTTTAGAAAGTAATCAAGTGCAAGTACAGTTGGAAGAATTTTTATGGGGAGCCAAAGCCAGCTACTGAGTGTGCAGAAAGATTTGGATTGAACTTGCAACAACATGGAGGCATGGGGCATAGTGCAACACGCTTAGTGACTTATTTGTCATATAGAGAAGCAACAAGAAAGAAAAAAGAGCTGGACTTTTGCCAGCTCTTTAATTTGCCAGCTATCTGATTTTAGAGTAGGAAATACCTGGGTTACAAATGTTACCCCTGTCTTCTATTTGTTATGTGACCTTGGGTGTGACATTTAACCTCTCTGAGTCTCATTTGCCTTATCTGTAAAGAGGGTGGTCATCTCTTCCTTATAGAGTTTTATAAGGAATAAAGGGCACTGCATAACTGTGATATACATAGCATATTTCTTTCCTCCTTTCACAATTCCTTCCTACATTGACAGCTTATTGGTCCTCTGGGTGTAACTGGGTGGGTTTTTCCTTCCCTCCCACTTTATAATCAAGTTAGCTCATTCTCTCCTCATTCTTTCTCCTTGAAGGCATGCTTTCAGCTGTGTATCTGGAGTGATATGCTACAGGCTAAAATTCTGATTAAGATCTCAGCACTGAAAGTTGCATAACAGTCCACTGTTAAAGTTAATTTTTACATTGCACTTTAACATTTAAGGAAGATTTAAAAATAAGTCATCTTGTTTGATTCTCAACATTATTCTGTGAACCAGTTATTAATATTCATTATTATTTCATTTTCCAGATGAGGAAGTGGGGGCTCTGAAAAGTTAAGGGAATTGACTAAGGTTACACAGTTGGATACTGGAGTAAGCATGGGCTTCACCCAGTGCACCTAGGAGTAACACATGGTACTTTTCAGGTACTGACTTTACCTCTCTCTTCTGTACTCCCCACCTCCTTGCTACCACTGGATCTTTTAGTCCCCTTGTATTTCTAGGATTCCCTGAGGACTCTTTCATAAGTCCCCACAAGCACATCCTCTTAGCTACTGCTTGGTGTTGGCCATTTTTGTTCTCTCTAGATTTGGTTTATTTTGGTGAGAACTGTTTCCTGAATTGAAGCATTGTGAAGGTGCCTCCGTGTTGCCATGGCTACAGGTGTCTGCCATCAAAGGAGCTTATATTGAAGGTGCAGTTTCATTGTGCTCCCAAAGTCCCTGGTACTGCTGCTCACCACATGCCGCCTAAGCCATGGAGATCCTGATCACTGTACCTCTGTGGTTAGACCACCCAAGTGGGGAGAAAACTTTTCCCTATTTTGCGTCAAGCTCCTTTCCTTGAGCCTCAAAGCAGTACTGCCTTGTCCCTCACCCCATCCTAATGGCTTATGAAGTTTAGTGAAACAGTACTTTTAGTTTTACTATATTCCCTCTTGAACATCCCAATAAGATCTGGCCAAGGAAAACATAAATCCAAACAGCAGATAAGGTATTGACCTTGGAATCATCCTCTGACTTCAACCACTGATCATTAACGATATGTCTGATAGGCTATTTCTTATGTTTCAGTGAGTTTTTCCCCTCTGAGTTTCCTTAGTCCCACAAGCAAAAAAGCTACCTTCTGGTGTTCCCTACTTGTCTTCAAATGCAGCTGAATCATTTGGTGACCATAGCTTCGGTCCATCCAGGGACCACTGCCATCCATGTATTATTACAATGATACTCTGGCTTTTGGATTTCAAAGACCAGTAACACTTCGGAGACAATTTGCAGAAATAACATTGAATTGCCAAGTGTTTCTTTGGCCACCTGAGGAAAATAACAAAAGAGAAAACCCAAAACAATAGCCATTTACTAAAATCATACAGAAAGAGTTGAACTTTTGCCAGCTCTTTAATAACAGAAAGAATCTTAACACCAGAAAAGTAGGAAAGATATTAACACCAAAATAAGGAGTCAGTCTTTCATTTAATGAATAGCTTTATTAAGAATCCATACATTTTCATTCTCCCATTTTGCTACAGACTGTAAAATATTTGTTGCCGTCTGGCATTTTAGAAATGCTATATTGCTTCATTTGCTATTCACAACAGTGTGAGGTAAGTTTTACAGTTGTCCTCATTTTACAACTGTAGAAATTCAGGATCAGAGGAGTTGGGCATCTCACCTAAAGTCACAGAGACAATAAGGAGAGCAGCTAGAACTTAAATACAAGCCCTGCACTGCCAAACATGTCCTTGCTAGGTTGATCACGCTGCTAAAGATGCTGGGAATACTCAACTGGAATTAAGTCTGCTCCCATGCTTATACTTTTTAAAGTATTTAAAATAAATTCCTTTAAAACGGATGATTGCTTATTGTTCACCAGCATGTTCTTTTGGCCAAATATTTGTGAATAAATGTGCACACATATCTATAAATATTATCAGTCTGAACAATGTGTTATAATTTGTGCGTAAATTCTTTTATCTCTATAATCTGAAGAATCTGCTATAGAAAACGTTATGGAATTGTTACTGTAATTCTAAGTGTTGCAAACATCTAGCTGTTTCTCTTCGTATGTTCACACAGAAAATGGGCAATTATGAAATCTTTTTAGACTTTATTTTGCTTACCTTTCCCTTTTCTTCTCCACCTCATTCTTCCTACATCTTCATTTTCCCCTGACTTTTTCTTTGAGATTGGGACTGTTGGGTCAGTGGAAACATCTTCCAGGAATAAGTTTTGGATGAATCCCCAGCCTCAAGGTTTCCTCATGCTGGGGTCGCTCCTTTTATCCAAATTAATTTCTAGTTTATACCAACCATGAACATGAACAAAATGGTTTATTTTTGGTGGTGGTGGGCCAGAGGGATGGAGAAAATCATGGGGAGGACTCATGGCATACATGAATTTAGTATTTGATATTTCTGCTTTTTATGAATGACTCTGGAGGCCAATGCTCTGGAGCCCCTTGTAATTTTTCTAGGACCGCTCGACACCTATATTTTAATATGGTTTTGTTGTTTATGTTTATCACATGGTCTTACTTATTTCTCATAGATAGTCCATATTTGGATCTCAAAATCCCTATTTTGTAGATGAAGAAAATTTGGCAGAATATATGGTATAGACATATGGAGTAGTCAAAAATTGGGGTATTCAGAAGTCTTGGTCCCATTCTTCTCAAATATAAAGGTTATATGATATATTGGAGCCTACTTCTGCTAAAATTATGTTGAAAGACCTCCTCTTACTTCACATTGCTTCTGGAATCATTTGCATTAGTTCTGAAGCATTTTTTATTCTTTTGAAGCTGAAATCTTAAAAAAAAAAATCTTATTTGGTTTGCACATTTATTTTTAACTGGAGAAAGAATTTGGAATCTAGAAATTTAGGAGAGTGGAACACAAGTGAGTTCTTTAAGTGGAAATTGTTTTAACTTTTCATCTTTATTAGAACCTGTAGTGATCATGATACAAATATGTTAATGTTCTGTTTACCAATTACTTATTTCACACGACAAGCCTGTGCTGAGAAAAAACATCTCCTTGAAGCCCTTTGATTTTCCAGTTGGAAGGTTGGAGGGATATCTAATTTTCTTTAAAGGCAAGTTCAGAGAAGATCATTTCCGTTTTTTTACCAACCATTTGGCAAGAAGCTTTTCACAATTACAAAAATGTTTATGAAAATATTATTTGGTTTTCTCTTCTGGAGAAATCCCTCTTGAGACTCTGGGATGAAAGATGAAATAGGGTTAGGGGTGAATTGTTTTCACAGTATCAACTAGAGGATAGTAAAATTTTAGTAGTGAATTTTTGTTTTAGAATATGGTAAAGTTCAGCAATTTCGCCTAAGAACAAGTTGGGATAAATGGATAGATTCCTGTGAGACAGTTTGACAAAATTCTGTCTTACATCATTCTATCCCAATTTATAATTTCCTGCTCACTCATGACAGGGCTAGAATACTAGCTCTTTGGGGGTACCTAGGAGATTCTAAAACACAGATTCTTTGGAACCTGAGAGATTAAACATTGTTGACCCATTCATTCATCAATGAGTCTTTCATTTAATGAATATTTACTGTGCAAAACTACTCCAGGCATGACTCTAGGGGTAGGGTACAAAGATGGATAAGATGGGGTTTCTAACTCCATGAAGCTTATTGTCTGTGGAGAGACAGGACATAAACATACAAAAGTACATAATGAAAGTTTTGTTGAGGATTCTGAAAGAGAGAAGGGGAGAAGGAACAGAGAAAGAATCTAGGTCTTTGCTCAGCCTTGTCTCCTTACCTTTAGTGAACTGACTACTGAAAACCCACCCGGCAAGAGATGGCTTGCATGTGCCCACTGTGCTCCAAGAAACAGTTCTGGACCATTCCCTGCCTTTCTGTATGGTTTCTTGCCTCCTGCTTTTCATTCATTTGTTCACTCATTCATTCAGCACACATTTTTTGAGCATCTAATCACTTCCAGGCTTTCTGCTAGGCAACACAACAGTGGAAGACAAGCAGAATTCCTAGTTTCATGGTGGCCACAGACTGGTAAGACATGAAGACAAGTTACCAGACAATTAAAATACAGTGGATGTGGGCTCTGGTAGAGACAGGACTAGACGATGGAAAGCAAACAACTTTGGGGGATAAGAGATGGCATGTAGAAAACAAGGTGAAAGGAAAGCAGGGTATTGTAGAGTACTCCAGGCAGAATGAACAGCATATATAAAAAGAGGGAAGAGGAAGCAGGGGTTTCCCAGAAACTGAAGATAATTAAGAGCAATAGAGGGAAGATGTGAAGGGGGAGAAGCAGAGGGACAGGAGATTGGAGAGGGGGAGACACAGACAAGGTAATGCAGGTCTTTGAAGGCTGTGTTAGTATGCTTTTTCTCAGCACCTGGTAGCTAGGCGTTTTCTCTTGGTTCGACCCTCATGCCCTTTATATTTTATTTTTTCTGAGAATCTCACTGGCTTGATTATACTTCAGTTCCTAGAACCCAACTTTATTATCTATTCACTTTTCTGATATTCTTGGCTAGATCTTTCTAGGCCTGCTGAAAAGGGACTGGATAATATGGGCTTATAGTCATGAAAACCTTAAAAATACCCATAGATTTATGAGATGGTCTAGACTGTTTTCTTGAGATAAATGTACTGAGTATCAAAAGGTTGAAGAACTGATCATACCTGAAATAGGGTACTCAGCTGTTGGGGGTGTAGTTCTAGGATAACAAGACTTCCAAACTTAGGTGACCAGGAGTACTTGTGATCACCGCAATTTGTATATTTCTCACTCTTGCCTTTTGAAGATCAAGCATTCCGGGAACTCTGAGACAGCTCAAATGATGTTTGTGAATTTTGCTTCCTAAACCTCCCATGGTTGAGGAGTACCAAAAATCACAAAGGTTTTTACTTAGATCCACAGTTCTGTATCCAAAACCCTTAGGGCCAAATATATTTCATAAGTCAAATGTTTATGATTTTGGAAAAGTAAAATGGAACATATATTTGATATTTTGGGACACCCCCAGAGGGTCTGAAGTGGAACCTACCTTGTAACCATCATGTTGATATTTCCACAGCAAAACGTACAAATCCATGCAACGTTAGATGATCAAAGACTTTAAAAAGTTTTCAATGAGCTTAAGCTAGGTTTTGCCTCCAGATGAGTTAAGTTCACAACAGGTTTTGTTGCCAGATGAGTTATGTAAAAATGTTTACATTTCAGAGCTTTTGAATTTCAGAAATGCAGATGAGAGAGTTTGTGGGTCCGCAGCATAACAACTTGCTAGGCTTGATGGAATAAATTATTCACCATAGGAACTGAAGAACTCTAGAAGATTTCTTAAACAGGAGAGTGAAGTTCTGGTTCTCCAATCTACTAAATCTCAGACCATCTGGGAGTGGACCAGGAGAAGATACATTTAACAAGCTTCTCAGATGATTCTGATTCACATCAAATTTAAGAACCTCTGCTCTAGAAGAAATTTCCAAGGGAGATTGTGACATTTTCTTCTCTATTCATCTAAGAAAATGTTGATTTCTTTTTGATCTCTGTGAGTGGATAAATGTGTTAACTTTGCAGCAAACAGGCTCCAGCTGGAGCTAGGATTGGGATTCAAGTACTTGGGCATTTTGGGCTTCTGTTTCTCTAGAGGTCAAGACTGCCCCACCAGAAGATCTGTGGCTGACATGCCTATGAGTGTGCTTGGACTAGGACTCTGCATTTCCTCCTCCTCTTGCTCCTCAATTACTCAAGTGCTTTGATGCAATGTCTCCTGCATGACTAGCCCTCTGCTACACACTGCAGAAAGAATGGTTGATGCCTGCTTTCAAAGAACTTACTGTCTCCACGAAGAGAAAACACCTGCACATGTGAGTGTGCATTAATGCCAGAGCTTTTAATTTGGTCACAGTTCAACTGGTTAACCACTTCAGAGCTACATCAACATATGTCGTTTTTACTTTTTGACTTTTGGGGAAATGATAAACTTACGTGGCAGAGATGCTAGAGAAGGAGGAAACCTAAAAGAGCATTCATATATTAAAATATATTAATATAATTACCTTATTTTTATAAGCACGGGATTTACTAGAAGTGGGGTAAAGGGACAAGGACTTTGGTGTCAAAATAGTCCTGACTTTGAATCTTATTTCTGCCTTTATCAGCTTTATGATCTTAGGTACGTTAACTTAATCTGTGTCTGTTTACCCATATATAATATGGAGATGATAACACTTACTTCGTGATGCTGCCATGTGATTAGGTCAGTTTCTCTCTATGGACTCTCCTGGAACCGTGAACACTGGTTTCTATATTCTCTCTGCCCTATGGAACTTGGATCATTTGTGTTTCTGCATTTGTTCTTTATTCTGTGTCATTCATTTATCTGGTGCTCATTGGTTTTTCATGCTGGATTGTGAGCTCTTAGAGTACATGGACCTCATCTTTCTAGATCTCATCTCCTGTGTCTGGCATGTGGTAAGCTCTCAACAAAGGTTTTTTGAGGAAAGAGATGTGTGAATTGCAGACTTAGTAAAGGAAGTGGTATGATAGTAACTATTTAAACTGCTCATTAATAAAAATGTATGTGTGTGTTGTCTTTATTATAAGCTTTACTGATTTAAAGGATATATAGCACAAATTGACAAATTATAAAATGTATAATATACTTTGTCAGTCAATTTCATAGGTCCAATTGATTCTTTCAGAATACTTTAAGTCTTGATCTGGGGTTAGCAAACTACCTCCTGACCTGCCACCTACTTCTGTAATAAAATTTTATTGAAGCATAGTCACACTCAGTGACTGCTTTTGCCCTGTAGTGACAGAGTTAAGTAGTTGTGACATAGACCATATAGCCCACAAAGCCTAGAGTATTTACTATCTGGCCCTTTACAGAAAAAGCAATCTGTCTATCCTTCCCGGTGCTCTTCTCCTCCTATTCCCTGTCTGACCTCTTCATCCTTCAACTTCTTCTTCTTGTACAAGCCTTAAAAAATGTCAAAACCACTTTTAACTTGTGGGCCCTGCAAAAATAAGCTAAGGGCTGGATTCGTCCATTGAGCCACAGACGGTTGAGCCCTAGTCTTGACAATCAACAGAACGATGAATCAAGCCCTGATTTGTAGCATTTGCCAATTTCTGTGGTGTAAATACTCAAATTGGCTGATTTCAAGCTACCAGCATGATATCATTAAATATGGAATTAGAAGATGTCTAATAGCATACTCATATAATATTACTATCATATAGGAGCTATAGACGTTAATAACCACAAGAGCATAGAGAACAGTAAAATAAAATGAGTTTTTAAGTTATTTAATAAGTTTATATAATTTAATTTTTTAAAAATACCTGTGATCAACAACTGGCTTATAAAATTCCTGAAAATGTAATAACTCTTGCAATGCAATAAAAGCTGAGGCTAGTACATACTTGGCCTTTGAGTTAGTTTTTGCTGGAGGGCTGAGTCTTAATAAGTGTTGAGGAAAGAGGAATTCTAGCTTTGCACCTCATTTCTTTATCCCACAGCTTTCATCTAGTTGAAATCCTAGTGACACTAATGCAGAATTTGATCCAAGCTGGACTTTCTCTCTGCAAAAGTTCAAACTGAACTAGTAGAGGCAAGGGTGGGGGTGAAACCGTGGAAAGGAGCCACACGGAGGTTGAAGTTGCTAAAACAGTGTTCATCACTTTTTGACACCCTGATCAGTCCTGCAGCTCTAGTGATCATCCTGATGACCCAGTTCTTATGAATAGGTTTTATTTGATGGTGTAAATAGAGCTTTTGGAGGAAGAAGGTGAATTTTTTGAGTTGACCTCACTTATTGTTGGCTACATATGAGTAACTAGACATTTGGCTTCTATACTCGTGAGGCTTATCCTCTTTAATGGCAATGTGGCACCCTATTATTTGCAATATTACACTTTTACGGGAGAGCACGGAAGAGTCAAAACCAGCTGATGTAGTCATTATCATGAGTTGAAACAGGGCAAAGCCACCATCATACCATGCTTCTCATGCCGAGCTCGTTAATGGGTGTAATTTTGTTAGTCTTGCAGTAAGGACTCTTTAGGTAATTCATACTGTGAGAGGTGAGAAGAGAAAGCTAATTTAATAAGGGTGTTGCCTCCTTAAAAGCATATTCAAAGGCTTGCTAGCCAAAGAAACTCAAATAAAACAAAGGGGTCATTGCTGAAAGCTTTCTCTTCCTTTCCTCATTTTACTTTTCTTCATTCAACAGGGACTTCTGGAAATACTGTCTAAGGAATGGCAAAAGAAATGGAAAGAGAAAAGTTACATTTCTTTTTTTCCCCTTTCCTTTGAAAGCTGTACATGAAGGATCTGTGGCTTGTGTGGAGTGGATGAGGTGCTCTGTAGCTCTGAGACATTACCAAGGGGAATCCAGGGCCAGAGGTGTGCAGGTGGGGCTGTCAATCAGAGACAACATCAAGGGCTCTTACAAAAACAAAAGGAAAGAAAATGGATGTTTAATCAATAAAGTTGCTCTCTGCTTAACCTTTTGTGTTTTAAGCAACATTCACTGGAGCCCAGCAACAGAGTCCAATATTTAACACATAAAAGGTACTCAAAAAGGTGAGGCCTTGGAGAACAGCTAGAAAGTGAAGATGGATCGGAAGGTTAAGAAATGGAAAGAAAAAGAATTGGAGGAGAGGGAGGTCAAATGGATGCTTAAAAGCTGGGAGCCATTAAGAACAGGCTGAGCACTGCTAGAGAGGCAGATGTGAGAGCCCAATGTTAGACTGTGTGAGTTTTGGGCACCTGCTGATCTTGAGCTATATTCAGTTTACCTTTTCTTACTTCTAGAAGGTAATCAGAACAACTCAAGCTTTGGCTAAAAAGAGAGGAAGAAGCTGCCATGGAAGGCTCAACTTATTTAGAATACTGTTCTGACAGCAACTGCTCACCTCTCTGTGTCCACTCTGATTTGGGATATGTAATTCAAAATGATGGATGTGGTGGTATCAAGCAGGTGCTAAAGAAAACATCTGAGAAGAGCCTTCGGCTTCTTAGCAATACCCAAGTCAAGCTATTCATAATCTCCTATGTGAACTATTAAAAGAGGCTCCTAACTATCAGCCTGCCTCCATGTTCAGGTTCATTCTCCAGAGTGTCATTTTTCTTCATTAAAATAGTTTTGAAAATATGAAAATGATGGAAAAGTATGAAGAGGAAACTTAACCATCCATATCTCATCCATCCTTTGTTCAGCATTTACTGAGTACCTATTATGTGTCAGGAACTGTTTCAGAAAATAAAAAGATGAATATAGCTGACACCTTGACCTAGTCTGGATGGAAAGACATGCAGGCAAATAATTGTAATATTTTGCTTCAGTACATGCATATATTTTCATTTTATTTTTGTAATAATTTTGATTAAGTAATATATGTAAACAGAACAAAATTCAAAAATTACAAAAGGACATAGAGTAAATGGTGAGTCTCTTTCCTACCTCTGTTTTACCCAGTTTTCCATCCTAGAGGCAATCACAGGTACCAGTTTCTTACTTTCCTTTTCTTTCTGTGTAATTATACATGTATATGTTTATAAGCATATACATATACACATATTCATGTATAACACAAGTAGCATATTAAATAACTCATTCTACATCTCACATATTTTACTTTGTATATTCTGGAGATCGTTCAGCAGCAGTTAAAACAGCCTATTTTTTATTTGGCTGCATAGCATTTAATTGTGTACATATCAAAACATATGTTTTATATATAAGTATAAATATGTTTCATATTTATGTTTTATGTCTTATATATGGCTACATATGTATATATCCACAAATAGTAAATGTTGCTTAAAATATATATAAGCATAAAATATATTTAATATATAAACATGTTTGAAAATATGCACTTTATTATTTAGGTTCAAAGTGTTAACTGGTTATATTTCTTAATTCATGAAACATCATTCGCAGTGGTCTTTGTGAGATCCATTCTCACACAACTATTATGTTTTTAGATTTATCTGTTTCTTTGTGTGTATGTAGTTTGTTGCTTCTAAATAATACTTAAAATTCCATAATATGCATCTAATACATTTTATTCATCTGTTCTTGCAGTGATGGAGAGCTAGGTTGCTTCTAACTCATTGCTATTACAAAAAACTCAGTTATCTTTGCACATGTTCCCTTATCTACCTGTGTGATTGTTTCTATGAGCTATAAACCCAGAAGTTGAAAGGCTGGGTCAAGGGATACATGTGCATTTGATGAAAGTACTACCAGACTGCACACCAGAGTGCCTGGACTTGTGTTCATTCCCAACACCATTGTGGGAGGTGTCCTGTTTTGCCACATTCATTTCAATACATCGTACTAGCCAGCTTTCCAATTTTTGCTCATTCGATGAGTATATGGTAATAGCTTCTTGCTTTAATTTGCACTTCTACAAATAAAAGTTACTTTAAACATATTTTTTATATGCTTGTTTGCCTGTTGGACTTCCTTTCCTGTGTATTACCAGTTCATATCTGTCTGGTTTTCTGGCTAGATTTCCTGTTCTTTCATTATTGGTTTTAATAATTTCTTGAATATCCTGTGAATTCTAGATATTAGTTTCTTGTTTTTAGACAATGAAAATATTTTCTCCCATCTGTCATCTGTTGTGGATGTCCATGTTTTTATGTATAAAAATCTATCTTTTTTTCCTTCCTTATGTATTAAGCTTTCAGAGTTTTGTTTTAGAAGTCCTTTCTCACCCCTGGGTATAAAACTGTTCTCCTCCATTACTTCGTATAAAGTTATATCGTCCCCACCTACATCTTTAATTCATCTGCAACCACTATTGTATATGGTGTAACGTAGGGAATCCAGTTTTTAATTTTGCTTCATATATTAAGCTAGTTATTTCTAATATTCCATTACTGCTGCTCTAACAACATACTACAGACTGGGTAATTTACAAACAGCGTAAATTTACTGCTCACTGTTACGGAGGCTGGGATGTTCAGAACCAAGGAGCTTGCAGCTTTGGTGTCTGGTAAGAGCTGATTTCTGTTGCCAAGAAGGCTACTTAAACATTGTGTCCTCCAAAGGAGACAAATGTTGTGTCTTCACTTGGCAAAGCACAGGGCACAGTGGCCTCCCTCCCACCTGACTGGATTACTGGAATAATAATTCACTCATGAGGGCAGAGTCCTCATGACTATAATCATTTTGCAAACGGCCTTACCATCCCCTTGAGTTTAAGTTTCAACATGTGAATGGTAAAGGGACCAATACATCCAAACGATAGCAAATACCATCTATCAAGAATCAGACTTTTCTATACTGATTTGTAGTGTCATATCAGGTTACCATAAATTCATGGATCTGTTTCAGAACTCCCTAATCTCCTCCATTGATTTAATTCTTGTTATATGTTCATTTTTATCATGATGGCTTTGTAGCAGATCTTAATATTGCTTAAAATTGCTTAAAGAGCAAGTCTTTACTCTTTAACTTTTTCAAAGGCGACTTAGTTAATCATAGGTATTTTGTCCTTCTCCATAAATTTTTGAATAAATCAAGTTCCTTAAAGGCCTACCTGAAATATAGTTTGAAATTTAAGTAAGTTACTATTAGGATAAATTGATATTTTTATGGCATACGTTTTTCTCTTCATTTATCCAGATCTGAAAACACAAAAATACTTTCATGGAGGCCTTTGAAAGCTTTAGTTAATTCTTTATTATAGTTTTTTCTTCTTTATAGATGGTATCTTACATGTGATTATATTTTCTACTTGGCAATTTCTGAGGAAGAAAATTCTATTTACTTTTTATATGTTCACTTGTTATTAGTAACATTGGTGAACTCATAATTATTCTAATAGCTTGATGACTTCATTGTTTCTTATTCTATGGAAATGATCATACCACTTCTAATTATTGACGATTTTATGTCTTTTTTTCTTTCCAGTCTGTGTGCCTCTTATTATTTCTTTCCTTATTTCACTGGCCATGATCTGCAATACAATACAATAGATGGTAGCAGCCATTTTTGTCTTGTTTCTGTTCTTAAATTTTCTTTAGTAAGAAATACATAGTGAATCTCAGAAAAAATATTTTCTATGTTAATAAAGTTCCCTTCTATCCCTAGTTTGCTAAGAGTTTTTGTCATAAATAGGTAATAAACTGTATATATCTATATATTTTTTGTATCTAGGGTTTTTTCCACTTAGACCCTTAATGTGTTGTATTTACTTGAAATATTTTTTTGGTATTGAACCATCTTTGCATTCTTGGGATAAATCTTAGCTGACCATGATATATTTTTTATATATACTGTTAGATATGATTAGTTAATACTTTTGTTTCTAAAAAGTGAATTGGGCCTCTACTTTCTTTCTTTATGAGACGTAATATGGAATATTGCTTTAGAGTTCAGATTTTTCAAGCCAGACTCTCTGGATTTCAGTTTGGCCACTTACTTGCTGTGTGATCTAGGGAAGCAGTAAACCTTCCCAGCCTTATTTTTCTTACCTATAAAATGTAATTAATACTAATGATACCTAATTTATAGCTTGTCATGATGAATAAATGAGTTAGCATTCAGAGAAGTATCGAGCACATAGTAAGCTTTATTTAAATGCTAACTATGGTGATGGCACCAAGTTAATTTTGGTTGGGGATCAACATTATACCAGCATTATAAAATAATCTAGATAGTTTTCTCAGTATATTTTTGGTACAATTTATATAAGAAAGGAATGATTCATTCCTTGAAAATTTGGTAGGAATCACCAATAGAGCTTTATGAACCTAAAGTTTTTTCCAGTGAAGTCTTTTAAACTTCTCTTCCACTTTAATGTATTTGTGCTTATTGGTCTAGTCATGTTTTCTATTTCTTCTTTCACCAATTTTGACATTGTATAATTTTTTTCAGAAATGTATGTATTTTGTCTAGATTTCAAATTACTTAAGAGATAGTTGTTCATAGTATTTTAAAATTGTAGCTGCTACTTCTTAATTGTACATTTGAATATTTACATTTTTGTCTTTTTACCTTGATTCATCTTGCTGAAGTTCTATCTTATTAAAAAGAACCAGATTTGTTTTTAAGTGCTTTTCACTCTTCTTTTGTTATCCATTGCATTGATTTGTACACTTTTGCCATTTACTTCTTTTGTGTTTCTTAGAGCACATTTTCTGTTTTTTCAGCTTCCTAAGTTAAAAGCTTAGCTTGTTTACTTTTTAGATCATTCTTTTTTGACTGATAAAATGTATCGCAAGCTATAAACTTCTAAATACTACTTTAGTTCTGTACCATAAATATTAGCATGTTGTATTTCATTGTCCTTAAGTTCTAAGTGTTTTCTAATGTCTCCTCTAGTGTCATAAATTCAAGGGCTATCTAGTACCATATTGTCTAGTTTTCATATAGGATTTTCAAAAAAATGAAGCCTTAATTTTTTAATTAAGAAATATTTTTGAAATAGATTCTCTAGTTCTGCAAAGAATGCCAGGGCAATTTAATGGGAATAGTATTGCATTTACAAATTGTTTAGGGAAATATGGCCATTTTAATGATAATGATTTTTTCCTATCCATGAGCATGGAATGTTTTTCCATTTGTTTATGTTATCTAATTCTTCAAGTAGTAGTTTTTAGCTCTCCTTGTAGAGATCTTTCTCTTCCTCTGTTAGATGTATTCCTAGGTATTTTATTCTTTTGGGGGCAGTTGTGAATGAGAATTAGTTTGTGATTTGGCTCTTGGCTTAACTATTGTTGGTATATGAGAATGCTACTGATTTTGGCACAATTGATTGCAAAATGAACAAAGCTGGAGGAATCATGCTACCTGATGTCAAACTATACTGCAGGGCTAAAGTAACCAAAACAGGTTGGGACTAGTTAAAGACTCATAGGCCAATGGAATAGAACAGAGAACCCAGAGATAAGACCACACTCCGAAAACCATCTGATCTTCAACAAAACTGACAACAAGCAATGGGGAAAGTACCACCTATCTAATAAATGGTGCTGGAATAACTGGCTAGCCATATGTAGAAAACCGAAACTGGGCCTCTTCCTTACATCATATACAAGAATAAACTCAGGATGGATTAAAGACTTAAATGTAAAACCCCAGAGATATAAACCCTGGAAGACAACCTAGGCAATACCATTCTGGACATAGGCATGGGCAAAGATTTCATGATGAAGACACCAAAAGCAATTGCAGCAAAAGCAAAAATTTGCAAATGGGATCTAATTAAAGAACTTCTACACAGCTAAAGAAACTGTCAACAGAGTGAACAATCTACGGAATGGGAGAGGGTTTTTGCAACTATGCATCTGATTCAGGTCTATCTCATATCAATAAGAAACTTCAATTTACAAGAGAACCTCATTAAAAAGTGGACAAAGGATATGCATAGACACTTTTCAAAAGAAGATATATATGCAACCAACAATCAGAAAAAAGCTCAACATCACTGATCATTAGAGAAATACAAATCAAAACCACAATGAGATAACATCTTACACCTGTCAGAATGACTATTAAAAAGTAAAAAAATAGCAGATGCTGGCAAGGTTGTGAAGAAAAAGAAATGTTTCTACACTGTTGGTGGTAGTATAAATTAGTTCAACCACTGTGGAAGACAGTATGGCGATTCCTTAAAGACAAATACCATTCAACCCAGCAATCCCATTACTGGGTATATACCCAGAGGAATATAAATTGTTCTATTATAAAGACATATGCATGCATGTTTTCATTGCAGCACTATTCACAATAGCAAAGACATGGAATCAACCCAGATGCCCATCAATGATAGACTGGAGAAAGAAAATGTGGTACATATACATTGTGGAATACTATGCAGCCATAAAAAAGAATGAGATCATGTCCTTTGCAGGGCCATGGATGGAGCTAGAGGCTATTACCCTTAGCAAACTGACACAAGAACAGAAAACCAAATATCACATATTCTCACTTATAAGTGGGAGCTAAATGATGAGAACACATAGAGGGACCAACATGCCCTGCGGCCTACTAGGGCAGTGGAGGGTAGGAGGGGAAAGAGAAGAAGAAAAAATAATGGATACTAAGCCTAATATCTGGGTGATGAAACAATATGTTCAACTGACCCCCATGATGCATGTTTAACTATTTAACTTGTACTTACTATACATGTACCTTGAACCTAAAAGTTTCAAAAAAAACTTTTTGTACTTAGAGTATTTGGTATGTGTACGAGATACATGAAATAGAAATAAATGCCAAATAAGCCCCAAACCATAAAATATAAGGGGGGAAACAAGATTACTATAGTATACAGCAAAAAAAAAATTTGGAAAATTGGTCCTGTAATTGTTAAATTCAGGTTTTTTTGTTTTTTTTTAATAATTGACTGTTTGATCTTATTAAATAAATATTTACCAAAGAGTCTTGTCTTGTGGTTAGGTCTGTAAAACATTGAGGAAGACTTCAAACCATCAGCTAATAATCTATGAATGAATCCATAAATTTGCTTTTTCTAGTCTAACAGGTAATAGCGAAAATGCTCACTTTCTGGGGAACTTGTTTCTTGAACACATAGAGTTGCAACTCCTGCCCCAACCCCACCCACATTAGAGGAAAAGACTTTAGGAGACTCCAGTTGAGGTGGAGGCTCAGAGCTGTCAATCTCCAGCTTCATTCTGTGAAATTCCAAGCCATGTTTGAGGGTAACATTTGGATAGGTGGGAGAAACATGCTTTCGTTTCATTTCCCATAATGTTCCCTCATCATGTGATGAACATTTTTCATCACATGATGAGGGAACATTACCTTCATGATTGAGACTGTCAGGAACTCCTATCCCTGCACATGAACTTCAGATAGAGGTGCCCAAAGATCATGTAAGATCATGTACAGTGGGATATGGGTTACCTACTGTGGAACCATACTTGTAAGAGGCAATAGCTTTAACTACATAAGAGAAAAGTTATAGGGGTGGGTGATGAGCTGCAAAGTTCTGCACATGGTGGAAACCTTGACACTCTGTGGGTTACGGAGAGGCTCTCGGACAAAGTGGAGCATTGCCAGTTGGATCCAGGGAGCAAAAGGCTGGGCATGGGTGAGACTAGCATTTGGCATTAACATTTCCTAGAAGTCTTGAAATCTTCTAGGTTTTAGCACTAGAGATTTCCTCTCTCATAAACTAGCTGATTATAGAAGTCTTCCCTGAGATTATGGAAGTGCTTTGGCAGGGAGTGCTCTCATTTCTGTCATCTCTGAATGTGCTGGTTCATAAGGCAATCCGTTCTTTTTCCCTCTGGGCCAAGGCAACATATTTGAGCCCACAATATGCCAGGTCATCTCAGTCATGGTTTGGAGACCTCTTTGAGAGAGGAGACAGATCCTCCAGCATCATCTTGGCACTAGTTATTGTCCCCAAATATTTTAAAAATTTCTTTCCTTAAGTTTTCCTCATGAATAACATCATCCTTTTTCTACCAGGATGTCTAAAGACTGTGCAAGCAGATTCAGAGAGATCATCTCAGTTTAATCAAAATGTTCCTGACAAACTTTTAGTAGTCACACTAGTCTGGCCTGGGAATTTGTAATTTTAATCCATTCGTGTTTTAATTATAAAATTATGAAAATTGCCAGGAAATTTCTTTCATATTTGCAAAAAATCTGAGAGCAGAAGGACAAAGAGTCTGCCCTGTAGTATGTGACATCAGAGAAGGCAAGTGCATATAGTTCAAACATAAATAGTCTGAGTTATGATAGGCATTCTCTGAACAAAAGCACCTATGTGCAGTTAGAAAACAAATGTGGACGCTTACTATGAGACAAACTGCAGTGGCAACTCAAGAAGGGAGCAGGTGAATTCCCTGATAGGAATTCTGCTGTTTCCTTTTTGAAAATTCTTTTCCTCTGTAGCCTGTGGAGTCTGAAAATGGTAAAGGCAGTGGCAAATAGGGCGACATGAAATTTTGTATATTTATACCTTTGTTTTTAATTTAAAACTGTATTGCTCTGTGGTCAGTATGATACTAATTAATTGGGATTTACTGAAAACCTTTTTGTAGTCTACTACATGGTACATCTATGTAAATGTATATGTGCTTGAAATGAAAGTATATTCCTTATAGTGTGAAAAGATCTCTCTATATCTAAAAATACAAACTTTTAAATTATGTTATTTATATCTTCTGTATATCTGACTACTTTTTGGCTTTTTGAGGAGAAGGTATTTAAAATCTCCCAAATCTTCCACCACATTTGTCTATTTATCTACTTCCTTCTCTAGTTCCATCAGTTGCTGCATTTTATAGTTTGAGACTATGCTGTTAGGGTCATGTATTCTTGAAGCCAACTGTTGGAGTCTTCGCTTTTAAAGATACTTCAGATGGACAAAACTAGCCAGTTTTTTTCCTTCCATTATGTGAAAACAATGAATCACTGTCTTCTTGCTTCAGTGTTTGCTCTTGAGAATTGTGATATCACTACGATTCTTTTTCTTTTTTATTTCATTTTCTTTTTATTCTTCTGAATTTAATTTTAATTTCCAGGATACATGTGCAGGATGTGGAGTTTGTTAGACAGGTAAACATGTGCCATGGTGGTTTGCTGCACCTATCAACCCATCACCAAGGTATTAAGACCCACATGCATTAGCTATTCATCCTGATGCTCTCCCTCTCCCTACTTCTCCGACAGGCCCTAGTGTGTGTTGTTTCCCTCCCTACGTTCACATGTTCTCGTTGTTCGGCTCCCACTTATAAGTGAAAACATGAGATTTTTGGATTTCTCTTCTTGTGTGGGTTTGCTGAGGATAATGGCTTCCAGTTCCATCTGTGTCCCTGCAATGGACATGATCTTATTCCTTTTTATGGCTGCATAGTATCCTGTGGTATATATATATATACCACATTTTCTTTATCCAGTCTATCATTGATGGGCATTTGGGTTGATTCTAAGTTTTTGCTATTGTGAATAAATGTGGGCAAAGATTTCATGATGATTCTTTTTCTTTTGTTAGCAATATGTAGCTCCTTTTTAGAATCTTAAAAAAATCTGTCTGTTAGAACTGGAAAAAACCACCTTAAACTTCATATGGAACCAAAATAGAGCCCACATAGCCAAGTCAATTCTAAGCAAAAAGAACAAAGCGGGAGGCATCACACTACCAGACTTCAAACTATACTACAAGGCTACAGTAATCAAAACAGCATGGTACTGGTACCAAAACAGAGATATTGACCAATGGAACAGAACAGAGGCCTTGGAGGCAACACAACATATCTACAACCATCCAATCTTTGACAAACCTGACAAAAACAAGCAATGGGGAAAGGATTCCCTGTTTAATAAATGGTGTTGGGAAAACTGGCTAGCCATGTGCAGAAAGCAGAAACTGGACCCCTTCCTGACACCTTACACTAAAATTGACTCCAGATGGATTAAAGATTTAAACATAAGACCTAACACCATAAAAACCCTAGAGGAAAATCCAGGCAAAACCATTCAGGACATAGGCATAGGCAAAGACTTCATGACCAAAACACCAAAAGCATTGGCAACAAAAGCCAAAATAGACAAATGGGACCTAATCAAACTCCACAGCTTCTGCACGGCAAAGGAAACAGTCATTAGAGTGAATCGGCAACCAACAGAATGGGAAAACATTTTTGCAATCTACCCATCTGACAAAGGGCTGATATCCAGAATTTACAGAGAACTAAAACAGATTTACAAGAAAAAAAACAAACAAGGCCATTCAAAAGTGGGTGAAGGATATGAACAGACACTTTACAAAAGAAGACATATATGAGGCCAACAAACATATGGAAAAATGCTCATCATCACTGGTCATTAGAGAAATGCAAATCAAAACTACATTGAGATACCATCTCACCCCAGTTAGAATGGCAATCATTAAAAAAATCTGGAGACAACAGATGCTGGAGAGGATGTGGAGAAATAGAAACACTTTTACACTGTTGGTGGGAGTGTAAATTAGTTCAACCATTGTGGAACACAGTGTGGCAATTCCTCAAGGACCTAGAAATAGAAATTCCATTTGACCCAGCAATCCCATTACTGGGTATATATCCAAAGGATTATAAATCGTTCTACTATAAGGACACATGCACACAAATGTTCATTGCAGCACAGTTTACAATAGCAAAGACCTGGAACCAACCCAAATGCCCATCAATGATAGACTGGACAGGGAAAATATGGCACATATACACCACGGAATATTATGCAGCCATCAAAAATGATGAGTTCGTGTCCTTTGTAGGGACATGGATGAACCTGGAAACCATCATTCTCAGCAAACTGACACAAGAACACAAAATCAAACACCACATGTTCTCACTCATAGGCGGGTGTTGAACAATGAGAACACATGGACACAGGGAGGGGAGCACTATACACTGGGGTCTGTTGGGGGGAAATAGGGGAGAGACAGTGGAGGGTGGGGAGTTGGGGAGAGATAGCATGGGGAGAAATGCCAGATATAGGTGAAGGGGAGGAAGGCAGCAAATCACACTGCCACATGTGTACCTATGCAACAATCTTGCATGTTCTTCACATGTACCCCAAAACCTAAAATGCAATAAAAAAAAAAAACTATAAAGAGATCCCCCCAAAAAAATCTGTCTGTTAATCTATCAAATTTTCCCTTGTCTTTGATCTAAAATTTATGTGATATGTATCAGTGTGTGTTTTTCTGTATCTCTCCTGTTTGGCACTTTGAAGCCTTTAAGTTAAACATATGTCATCTTTTTTTTTTTTTTTTTTTAACTTTGGGGGAAAGATTTTATCTTCTTTATTCTTATATTTCTTCCTTTATTTTTTCCATTTTTTCTTTCTGGAGCTTCTATTATATGGATGTTAGTGTTTCTAGTTCTGATATCCATGTTGCTTTGATTTTGCATGTCATCTTTTTTGGCTGCCATCTGGTTTTCTCAATCATGTCTTACATTTCACTAAGTTATTGATCAGCAATATCCACTATACACTTCATTCCATCTGTTTACATTCTTTGTTTTATTTTTACTGGTTAATACTACTTTGGATTATTTATGATTCTTTTTTTTTTTTTTTTTTTTTTTTTTTTTTTTGAGACGGAGTTTCGCTCTCGTTACCCAGGCTGGAGTGCAATGGCGCGATCTCGGCTCACCGCAACCTCCGCCTCCCGGGTTCAGGCAATTCTCCTGCCTCAGCCTCCTGAGTAGCTGGGATTACAGGCACGCGCCACCATGCCCAGCTAATTTTTTGTATTAGTAGAGACGGGGTTTCACCATGTTGACCAGGATGGTCTCGATCTCTTGACCTAGTGATCCACCCGCCTCGGCCTCCCAAAGTGCTGGGATTACAGGCTTGAGCCACCGCGCCCGGCTATGATTCTTATTTCTTTTTGAGAATATGCTTACTTTAAAATGTTTTTTGTGCATATATCTAATTATTATATATTAATAGTTACATAATAATTGGCATATAGTGCTGCTTGTTAATTAAAAAAAAATAGTTGTCCACTTCACATGTCTACTAGTTTTGGCTTATGAATTCATGTTTTCCTAGGAATATCAACTACTCATATACTAATGTATATGAAGGAGAAAGCCAATACTGAACCTGTATGCTGTGTTTCTCCTGGTGACTACAGGGAGGAAGAGAAGTAAACTGTTTGTCCTTTTTGTCACCACTCTATCTAGCAACATCTATGGTCAGGGATTTTCCCTTAAACTATATTTGGTAGAAATAGCACTGGGAAGAGAAAATCTCATTAGATCAGTGGTTTTCAAGCTGCATGTTTAATGGGGTACAGCCACTATCTTAAAAAATGAAGTAGAATTAAACGAAATATCAGAGTACCTCGCAATTCATTAATGTAAGTACTGTTTAGTGAAACTTTTGTTTCAGCTCTGTAGATACCCACCAAAAAAGGTGTGTACCTGGAATAAACGTATTCTTTACTGTTGATAATGATCAAACATTTTGAAAGCTATTGTGTTGGATTTAATCTACCAATCTTTGGGTTGGGGCAGGGAAGGCTGATAATACATCTCTAGCTTCTTTTCTTGGTCCTTTATCCCAGCAGGGCTTTGGGGCTTCCCTGTTATAGTCCTGCAGACACTGTGATTTTTATCTCACAGGGCAGCCATGATTCTATCAAGACAATTCTGAGGAAAGGCTGGAGCAGGATGTAAAAGTTTTCTTCTCTCTTACTCTCTGCCATACCTGGACTATCTAGCCTAACAAGGCATCATCCCTCAGCCTTCTCCTTCTCAAGACTTTCATTTTCCTAGCTCTCCACGGGGCTCTGACAGTATTTAGGCAGTGCCTCAGAGGCTTGCTTTCCTCTCTTATTTATTAATTCCTCTCTTAGTTATAGTTTCTCTATGGTTGATCTTGGGAGCTGGGAAACAGCCAATTGCACTAGAGTTTTTTCAGAACCTGGAGCCAACTACATTTTGAATATTTGATATTTCTGTATATTCGGAATCATGCTTTCTTTGACTTAACACTATATCAAATGCATTTTCTTTATCAAAAGTCCAAATGAACATCACTTTAATGGCTATGTAATATTCCATCTAATATTACCATAGTTTATTTAATCATTTTTCTATTATTAGACATTTAAATTGCTTTTATTTTTCTTTTTTCACAAAGAAACGTGACTTTGAGTTGTAAATTTTTATGTCTCAGTCTTTGCCTAGGGTTTAGATCAGAATAACTTTTACATTTGTAACCTGATCATACTACTACCCAGCTTATGAAGAGCTTATTTTTACCCACGGATAAATTTTTGTAGCTAAAAGGAAGAACTACTATTAAAACAACAACACTAAAATGACTGGAGCCATTTCTGCATTCGAAGGGTGCTGAGGCATTATTCTCAAGAAGAAACTCAATCTTTTGTTAATACACCATGGAATATTATGCAGCCATTAAAAATGAGGAGTTCGCGTCCTTTGTAGGGACATGGATGAACCTGGAAACCATCATTCTCAGCAAACTGACACAAGAACACAAAACCAAACACCACATGTTCTCACTCATAGGAGGGTGTTGAACAAGGAGAACACATGGACACAGGGAGGGGAGCACTATACACGGGGGTCTGTTGCGGGGGAGTGGGGGGGACAGCCGGGGGGGGGAGTTGGGGAGGGATAGCATGGGGAGAAATGCCAGATATGGGTGAGGGGGAGGGAGGCAGCAAATCACACTGCCATGAATGCACCTGTGCAACAACTTTGCATGTTTTTCACATGTACCCCAAAACCTAAAATGCAATTAAAAAAAAAAAAAAAAGAAACCATATTAATGAAACTTCTGCTATGACAGTCAAGATAATGTGCGATGATGTGATAAGGAAGTGTAGTTTAAGGAAACTAAACTTTTCTGCATAATAGTGTGAATGATAGACATTGTTCTGGTATATAATCTATTTTGGTATTTTCAGCATGCATCCCTGATCTGTGGTTTGTAAGAAGCCTTGACATTGGGAAGAGGAGAGGAAACGGAAGGAAGGACTTGGTTCTGAGTAAATGCAGGACCTAGGAAAATGACAGTAACTAACAGTCTAGTGAGAAAGGAGGACCCCAGGAGAATACCTGTGACAAGGCGTGTGTGTGGGCAGCTGGTGAAAGGAAGTGTGATAGCCAATGTTTCCTGTTTTAAATTTCTTCTGTTATTCCTCTTTCTCCTTTTCTCCCTTTGCCTATCTCAAAACTTTAATAGCGCTGTTGGGATGGTTAATACCGAGTGTTAACTTGATTGGATTGAGGGTTTCAAAGTATTGATTCTGGGTGTGTCTGTGAGAGTGTTGCCAAATGAGATTAACATTTGAGTCAGTGGGCTGGAAAAGGCAGACCCATCTTTAATCTGGGTAGGCATCAGTTAATCAGCTACCAGCACCACCAGAATATAAATGAAACAGGCAGAAAAATGTGGAAAGAGTAGACTAGCCTAGCCTAGCCTCCCAGCCTACATCTTTCTCCTGTGCTGGATGCTTCCTGCCTTTGAACATCAGACTCCAAGTTCTTCAGTTTGGGACTTGGACTGGCTCTCCTTGCTCCTCAACTGGCAGATGAGACCTATTGTGGGACCTTGTGATCATGTGAGATAATACTTAATGAACTCTTCTTTATATATCTATCTATCCTATTTGTTCTGTCCCTGTAGCGAACTCTGACTAATATAGCTATGTTAGTGGCTAAGAGTTAACCTTGTATAAAGGCTGCCTTGGAGAATAAAGGGTTGCATTTATGATTATGGATATGGAGAAATCAATCAGAGACAGCTGAAGCTGCATGAGAGGAGGCCCAAGGTAATTTAGGTAAAACTTGGGCTGACAGAAGACAACCATTACTTGTCAGCACCTGCCCCAGAACTTCTCAGTTCATGCAGAGAGAAAGGATTTGCAGTCATATGAAGAAAGGAGCTCAAGTTGTTTTATTCAGGTGATAAAGAGGTGCTTATAAAGATAGAGGACTTGGGGACATTTGGGGAAGCAAGGCTTTAGTAAGCAATCAAGATCCATTGTCTGCTTTCCTAATACCCTATGCTTCTTTTTCATGCCATCAGTCCCAGTTGTAGTAAAATAATAAAATAATTATGTATTTAGTTGCTCAATGTCTGCTTTCCCTTTAGAATGTGAGGTGCCCAAGGCCAAGAAAGGGTTTGTTTGGTTTGCTAGCCTTTAAAACAGACTGTGGCACAAGATAAATGCCTGGCAAGCATTTTTGAAATAAAGAAATGTAATCAATTGCTGTTGTTTCTATTGTTATTAAAGAGAAGCTCTCAAATATAACAATTATTATGCTAGGGCACTGGAATTTGGGATACTATCCCTCTCTTTTTTCATACTTTTCTATGCACCTTTTATATTTTCACCAAAGGGTGAAAAAAAAAGAATAATTCTTGGTAAGACCTCTTTACATTGAGTATTATATTCTTTGGAGATTTGCTTCTGTTTCTATGTTCTTTCTGATACTTGAGATTGATTGGTGAAGCTCTGCTATGATGCCCAGATCTACCCACCAGAGAGCTAATTACAAAGCTATTCAATGGCACGCCTCTGCCTTTTGGAACTCCAAGTTTTGTCATTTGGTCTGCCAGTGTGGAAATTTATGTTTAGATTCTGATTCTTAGATATGTCTTGATAAATTATGAAAATATTGAATCTCAGATTTTTATACTCATAGGTTCATGCTGTGTCGTAAAGGGAAGGTTTCTATAAATAAAAAACATACACTTCCTTCTTTTTTGGTTGCCTTCATTAATAATTAGTTGACTTTCACTTACCTTGAAAATTGTTATAAATTTTTAACCAGCTACTCCTTTGAGAATTAAGGGGCGATTTGGTCCATTGAATGCAATAAGTGAGGTGGTAATTCCAGGTTCTCTTGGGTTGCTGAAGTTGACAAGCCGTGTGTGTTCTTGGTCTTCTCCTTGGCCCTTTAAAGCAGCTTCCCCTTTTCTGACATACTCCAGTGGAAGCAGCTATAAAAACCAAAGGCAGAATGTAAATCCTCTTTTCAGATTAGACTGAGAATAAAATCCAGAAAGCACAGCCTGATTAGAATGGAACGATATGGATCCTGCTTCACTTCCATCCTTACAAAGATAACAATTTCTTCACTGTTCTTAGCTTTCAAACTTTTGGTGCATGTAGTTCACCCTTTTGGTGTTCATTCCTCACCTCTTTTTTATCCCTCAGTGTACTACAGCAGGATTCCATCCTGCATCACCTCACTGGAGCTGCTTAGGCAATAAATAATTGCCTAATTGACAAATGTGGCATCTTATTTTTATTCTGTCTCTCATTTTATGTCTGCATTTTTAAAAAATCTATGTTGATTCTATTCCTTGAAAATCTCCTTCTATGACCCTGAAACTCTTAGATGTCTTCTTCCTCTTTTGGCTTCACCTCTTTACTGTTTTTCCTGTCTCCTCTTTCTTTACTACCATTTATGTGTTGGTATTCTCCAAGATTCTGTTCTTGGCTGCCTTTTCTACTTTCCAAGGTGACTGCCTTCAATATCATGAGTTTAGCACATGAACACCAGTGTGTCCAAAATGTGTATTTCCAGCTGAGATTTCTCTCTTGGAACTTCAGTTACATATTTCCATTCATCTAGTTGACACATCCTTCGACTATGTAACCAAAGGCAATTCAAACTCAGTACATATAAAACTGAATTTATTTTATTATCTTCTCCACAAAACATCTGGATCCTCCTCCTGTATTTCCTACCTTGGTGAATGATGCCTTCATATACTTTCCAGAAATCCAGAAGTTGAATAATAACAATTCTTTTCTGTCTATGTAATTAATCACCAGGTCCTATAGATTCTATCCAATAAACATCTCTCATGTGTATTTTGTCCTCTTCATTCAACATGCCATTGACAACATAGTTTCTACCAAATCCATCCTCTCTACTGCCATCAAAATAGTCTTTCTTAAATATAGATGTGAATCCTGGCACACACCTGGTTAAAAACTTCATTGAGGCTAGGCATGATGGCTCATGCCTATAATCTCAGCACTTTGGTAGGCTAAGGCAGGCAGATTGCTTGAGCTCAGGAGTTTAAAAGCAGCATGGACAACATGGTAAAACCTTGATTCTACCAAAAAATACAAAAATTAGCCAAGCGTGGTGGCATGCACCTGTAGTACCAGTTACTTGGGAGTCTCAGTTGGGAGGATGGCTTGAGCCTGGAAGGTCAAGGCTGAAGTGAGCTGAGATCGTGCCACTGCACTCCAGCCTGGATGACAAAGTGAGACCCTGTCTCCAAAAAAAAAAAAACCAAACAAAAAAAAACCACTGAAACACACAAAAAACAAAACCAAAACACTTTATTGAATAAAATATGAGACCTAAACTCTTTAGCAAGGCAAACATGATCCCTTCCATGAAGAAAATTAGTCTTCTACATATTATCATATCATTTTGCATAAAATTCTGTTATGTCTTTGGAATATAGTATGTGGTTATTTTTGTTTTTTTGAGAAGGAATCTCACTCTGTCATCCGTGCTGGAGTGCAGTGGCACAATCCTGGCTCACTGCAACCTCCTGCTCCCAGAATCAGGCTATTCTCCTGCCTCAGACTCAATCATAGCTGGGAATATAGGCACCTGGTACCATGCCTGGGTAATTTTTTTTTTTTTTTTTTGTATTTTTAGTAGAGACAAGGTTTCACCATGTTGGCCAGGCTGATCTCGAACTCCTGACCTGGTGATCCACTTGCCTCGGCCTCCCAAAGTGCTAGGATTACAGGAGTGAGCCACCGCACCCAGCCAGTATGTGGTTATTATATGTACTACATATGTGATTTATCAAATAGATGATAAACTCCTGGAAAGGAAGAGCCATGTCTTTTTTATTCTTATATTTCTAGGGCTAACCACACAGAATAAAACTAGATTTAAATAAAGTGAACAAATGGATGAACTGGGGAAGAAATGTTGAAAGATTTGTTCTGCACAATGACCAGCATCAAAGGATCAAAGTATAAGACATTGATGGGGTGATATGACAATAGTGAAAACAAGAGAGATCATCAGGTTATAAAAGTCCATTAACTGGAATGCTGCATAATTTGTCATTTCAGAACATGTTCTGTGCTTTTTCAGGACCTGCCTCTTTAGTGGTTTTAAGATAGATATAAAAATTCTTGACAGTCCTCTCTTAAAGATGGAGCCTGACTTCCCTCCCTTGAATGTGAATCAGACTTCATGACTTGCCTCTAACAAATAAGATGTGACAGAAAAGATGCTATATGATTTCTGAGGCTGGATCATTAAGAAGGTAGCTTCTGTTGGCTCTTTTTCTGTTTTTAATTGCATATGTTATGGAAAGCCCATTTTCAAGCTATGAGAACACTCACACAGCCTGTGAAAAGGCTCATGTGAGGAGGAACTGAGGCCTTCACCATCAACCAGCCACAACTTTGCAGCCATGTAAATGAATCACCTTGAATGAAAATTTTCTTGCCAGTCAAGCCTTCCAAGGACTACAGGCCCAGCCAATATCTTAACTGAAACTCCATGACAAATTGCAAGATTAAATTTCCCAGCAAGCATGCTCTGGAATTTGAGACACACAGAAACTATAAGAATAATCAGTGTTTATTTTTGTTTCAACCTACTGACTTTTGAAGTAGTTTGTTATGCAGCAATAGATAGCTAATACATGATCTACTAAGAATAATTCTTCTCTTGATGTCTTAGCATTCTATGTATTCTTTCAGGTCTAATTTGTTAGGCAGCAATAGCTAATGCATTCTCTACCAAGAATGACCCTCCTCTTGATCTTTCAGAATCTCATATATTCTTTCAGGTTCTGCTTCCATTGCCCTGGATTGTTCCCAGCTTCCTCTAGTCAGAGCTGATATTTGCCTCTTGTAGTTTTACCTCCTTTTATTGCTTAATATCATGTATTCTTTTAGCAAAAATGTATTCATGACTCACTCTGTGCTGTATTCTATGCAAGGCATGCAAACCAAAAGGTGAATGACTCCAAATTCTTGAAAATGGTTTTCTCCCAAAATACCCCCAATTTTCCTCAAGAAAATAAATTACATTTGATTGTTGTTCATCGTTAGGTTGTTTTGGGGCTTAAAAGTGTGAGTGTTGGGTTAAGGTTGTCTGGATAAGTGTCCAGGCTTAGCCTGTTTACTATCCCAGCTTACTACCTGACTTTGGACAAGTTACCTCTCAAAGCTTAAGTTTCTCTGTAAAATGGGCATAACAGTAATTTGTCTTATATGGTTATTGTGAAGATTAAATGGGATCATACATGTTCAGTGCTTAGGATGGTACCTGGCACTAAGTAAATACTCAATTAACACATTTTAGTATTGTTGCCATTGATTGTCCCACTCAATATCTAGCATAGTGACTAAAAAAGGGTAGGTATTCAGGAAAGAAATGTTTGTTGAATTAAAATGTAAATGGGATGGGTTGCTTTTGATCATATTGGAGGATAGGTAGTCAGAAAAGTATTTGAGACATGAAGTATCAGTTACTACTCATGAGGTGTTGAGTCACTGAGTACAATCAATTCAGTAACTTATTAACTGGTTAATTTATTGAAAGTTTAGTTACTACTATATGCCATTAACTAGAGACATAGGAAGATTAATGAAAGACATAGAAGGGCCAGGTGCTTGGAAACTGGAGAAAATGTTCCTTAACCCGGGCGCTTCCATGGGAAAGCAAAATTCCCTGTTGCCAGAGTCCTAGTTTCAACAAGTATTTATTGAGCAGCTGTTATATGAGAGGCACTGTTACAAGAGCTTGGGATACAGCAAATTTTCATTCATTTGATAAGTATTTATTGAACACCTTTATTTGTCCCAGTCATTCTTCCAGTTCCATTCTGTGAGCAAAATGGAGGAAGATTTCAGCTTTCATGGACCTTTCTCACAAGGCGAAATGGACAATAAATCATATTCACCTGTGATGGTTAACACTGAATGTTAACTTGATTGGATTGAAGGATGCAAAGTATTGTTTCTGGGTGTGTCCATGAGGGTGTTGCCAAAGGAGATTAACATTTGAGTCAGTGAACTGGGAAAGGCAGACCAATCCTTAATCTGGGTGGACACCATCTAATCAGCTGCCAGCATGACCAGAATATAAAGCAGGCAGAAAAACATGAAAAGACTAGATGGGCCTAGCTTCCCAGCCTACATCTTTTTCCTGTGCTGGATGCTTCCTGCTCTTGAACATCAGACTCCAAGTTTTTCAGTTTGGGACTTGGACTGGCTCTCCTTGCTCCTCAACTTGCAGAAAAGACCTATTGTGGGACCTTGCGATCTTGTGAGATAATACTTAATAAACTCTCCTTTATGTATCTATCTATCCTGTTAGTTCTGTCCCTGTAGAGAACCCCAACTAATGGAGCTTTGTTAGTGGCTAACATAGTGCTAGAATGGCTAGAATAAAGCAGGCAGAAGAAGTTGTAAAGAGCAGACTTGCTGAGTCTTCTGGCCTTCATCTTTCTCCCGTGTTGAATGCTTCCTGCCCTCGAACATCAGATTCCAAGTTCTTCAGCTTTTGAACTCTTGGACTTACACCAGTGGTTTGCCAGGGGATCTTGGGCCTTTGCCAAAGATTGAAGGCTGCACTGTCATCTTCCCTACTGTGAGGTTTTGGAACTCAGACTGGCTTCCTTACTCCTCAGCTTGCAGACAGCCTATTGTGGGACTTTACCTGGTGATCGTGTGAGTCAGTACTCCTTAAATAAACTCCCCTTCATATGTACATGTGTCCTGTTCTGTCCCTCTAGAGAACTCTGACTAATACATCATTCTACCTAGTTAATGATATAATTCGTTAGAAGATAACAGAAGCTATGAGAAAAAGGACAAGAAAAAGTAAAGCAAGGCAACGAGGGTCGGATATGCCAGGGTTAGTGTATGTAGGGGCCTTTGCAACTTGGTATATTTCTCACTGAGAAAGTGAGATATTGGCAGACTAGAAGGAGGTGAAAGTTCATTTCAGTGATGAGCAAAACTAAGTTCCTCTTATACCATGTAGTGAAAAAGACAAGAAGTAAGAAAATAATTAGTGGATGGCATGGTGGCTCACACCTATAATCCCAGCACTCTGGGAAGCCAAGACAGGTGGATCATTTGAGACCAGGAGTTTGAGACCAATCAGGGCAACATAGTGAGACTCTGCCTCTACAAAAAAAATATAAAAATGAAAAAAAAAATGATAAATGTCATTAAAAAATAGAATAACTTGGCCGGGCGCGGTGGCTCATGCCTGTAATCCCAGCACTTTGGGAGGCCGAGGCGGGTGGATCACGAGGTCAAGAGATCGAGACCATCCTGGTCAACATGGTGAAACCCCGTCTCTACTAAAAATACAAAAAATTAGCTGGGCACGGTGGCGCGTGCCTGTAATCCCAGCTACTCAGGAGGCTGAGGCAGGAGAATTGCCTGAACCCAGGAGGCGGAGGTTGCGGTGAGCCGAGATTGCGCCATTGCACTCCAGCCTGGGTAACAAGAGCGAAACTCCGTCTCAAAAAAAAAAAAAAAAAAAAAAAAAAATAGAATAACTTGAGAAAGTCATGATCTGTGCCCTTCCAGGAGGGAAGCCCAGACCACTGCCAGTCCTGGCCATCTGGCTGAATAGAGTTTCTGTTGAAGCACATACCTATGTCATGACCACCTGCTATGTGTCTGTGAATAGGATAGCAGAAATGTTATGTGTTTTAGCAGGTATTATATTCCAACAGATTAGTCGACAGAAGAAGAGACACTTGTAATCTGTTAGTTACACTTCTGGTGGTGTAAATGGGTGATGATGGATCATTCTAACTCACAGGTAGACTCTAGTCTCTCTGCACAGCACTGTAGCAGAAACCATGCTAGCAGCTGATTAGACTGTGCTCACCCAGGTTGAGGGTGGGTCTGCCTCTCCCAGTCCACTGCCTCAAATGTTAATCTCCTTTGGCAGCACCCTCATAGACATACCAAGGAACAATACTTTGCATCCTTCAATCCAGTCAAGTCCAGACAGTAAAGGATGTTGTCATACAATGGAAAAGATTTGCTTGTTATGAGAACAGAATTTTTCATAGGTTTGAATTTGATTTTTAAATAAGGACTATTAAAAGGAGATGGTTCTTTCAGTTTTCTAACATAAATTTTATTCCTGATGAGATGTGGCTATGTCTCATGTTTAAAAAGGGGTGATGGGGTTGTAAAATGTTTCTCTCTTTCAGTTCTGTTGAAGCTAGAGTTTACATACCCTTAAAAGGGGTGTAGAGAGTAGGGAGTATTCAGAGCAGAGCCAAAAAAGGGTGATTAAAGGACCTGGGGAGGAAGGGAAATTAAAATTATTAGGCCTGCAGAAAGGCATGTGTGTGGCCAGGGTGAGGGGAGGAAGGGAAAGGGAACTGACTTAATAATTGTTCTCTTGCCACTAGGGGTAGAACAAGAGGAAACAGACTTAAATGAAAACAGGATGATTTAAGATAAGAAAGCTGAGTTTCTTCCCTGGGTTCTGGAGGGTGACGTCTCTTCTGTAAGATCTCCAGGGAAGATACACATCAGTCTGGTGTAGTTCATTTTAGCTTTAGGAAACATTTTGCCCGAGGTGTGTAGCTTTGTCCATCTCTTTCAATGCTTCCAGCTGGTAAACTGAGAATACTTATGATGTCTGAAAGCTGCGTTAGGCTGAGGAAATCTGATCTTAGTGTCAGGTATTGAATTTCCAATTAGAATGCTCATTTGTCCTCTGTGCTGCACACTTTTGGGCCTTGGGCTAATTTAAATGGAGTATTTTCAGTGGATCCTGCCTAGAGACAGGAAGATAGTTTAGGGGCCATCTCTTGCTTACTTGTATTCCCCACATACTATGGGAAGTACTATTTATTCATTTATTTAAGATTGCTGATTGAAGGTCAGATTATTTTTCAGCTAGTGTTGCTTGACATTTTTGCATATGATCTTTAATATTCTTCATTTTTAAAAGGTATATATAAAATACGAATATATTTGTGTGTGTACAAAATATACTATATAGTGATAAAGAGAGATGTAAAAGATGGCCAAGAAAATGTTAATGGTGCTTACATAAGGAAGGTAGAATTTCATGTGACCTTTATTTTGTTTTTTATGGTACAACGTGGTTTTTGAATTTTCTACAATGAGAATGTGCCATCTATATCATCAGAAAGAAAACAATAAAGCTATAGAGAAAAAAATACTCCCAGCCGCATTTTGAGATTATCGTGATATATCAAAGAGGCAAAATAAGAATTTGCTCTGGATTCAAACCCAAACCTCACTCCAAGCCATGTGACTGGCACTTTCTTAGGTAATTTGAGAGATACAAAGAAGCCAAGGACATAGTGCCTTCCGCTGGGGGAACTAACAATCTGGAGAAAAAAGTCACCTAAGCCTGAGACGTGAAAGACAAAGCCAGGGGCAAAAACAGGGAATGCCTTAGGAATTCTGTGAAGAGGTCAAGAAGGCCTTCCTGGATGGCAGAGGATCTTGAAGATGACAAAACTCAGATAGCTCAGGGAGAAGGGGAATAACATTCCTGGTGGAAGGCACACCATCAGTAAGGCTACAGGGGTGGAAATACACAAGGCAAGTGTGGCAGAACAATTTGTTGAGATATTAATTTGTGTTTTGTGATCTCTTTTCTCCAGAGCTTTAGTTGCAGAGCTGAAAACAGAAGTTATTTGAAGACAACAGACATTGCTGGCCTTTGTCTTTAAAGCTTCAGTTTATTGAGGGAATTATAGGAAGGGGAGAGGGAAGTGGCTAGTGCCTTTGTATGGGACACAGGACAGTTGGAATAGGGGAAAGCCATTTTCCCCGAGACTACAAGTGGGCTGCAGCTTAGGTTTGTAAGAGTGGCTGTACCTGTCTCCTGCACTCTTGCAGTGTCTCAGAGAGGTTGTAAGACCTTGATAAGGAAGCATTGCATTCTTACCATTCTGTTAAGCTGGACCCTGGGCTCCAGTGCCCAGCCTTGGCAAAGACCCAGTGCAAAGTGGAAGATTCTCACATACATACAGAAAACAGAACAATTCCATAGTGCTAAAGAAAACAAATGAATATACATATGCAGATGCTTGTGAGGATACATTGCTTTGACCAGGTCAGATAACTTCTGACACCTTAGTTTCTCCAGCTACCAAATAAATGGGTACGTTGATTCCTTCCAGCTCTAAAATTCATCAAATCTACTAAATTAGAATGTCTGTACATGGCATCATTTCATTTCCGCCTGAAATGCAGTGAGGGTTGTGTGGAAACCCCATTTTAAAAGAGCGACCATGAGAATCTGCACATATGCATAATGTTTTTCAGCAGGAAGTAGGAGTATACGGCATAGTAATTGAATCTGCCTTTTGAATCTTCTAAGCCAGCAGGATCTGATACCTGATCAGATGAGCATTGTTTCTTCCTTCCTGTAAAATCAGCTAAAACGGGAAGACTGAAGTGCAAATTTCCATCACAACTTGAGAAATCTCCTCCTGCACTCATCCACCCCCACACTCTCTTCACGTGTGCCCTTTATTTGTATAGATTCTTGCTTTCAACCAGAGGGGTTCAGTTCCAGAGAGAGACAAATCATACACAGAGAAAAAAATTGCTTCCTAGACTTGAATATTTAGTGATGAACTAAACCTTCCGAGAGGGGAAAAAATACGATTCTGTTGTGAAGGAGAAATAAATGTCCTCCAAATCAATGTGAAAATGGAGACTTAGGGAAGTGAGGTTCACATCTGTCCTTAATGTGGCTCTGGAAGGATGGAGACAGAGACAATAAATGATATATCAGACATGGTGCTCTGCTTAGAAATTGCAATTCTAAATGTCATATACCGTGAGCTTCTCTCACTCCCCCATAATTCAAGACAATTCACAGGAGATAACTTCTTTTCTCTTCCATAATAATATTCTCGAGCTTGTCTCCCAAATAAACAACACTGGTTTCTGCTTTAAGCAATACCTTCCCCATTTTCCCACACCACTTAAATCAACAGCCCCTTTCTCTGTCTGATCTGAATCCCAGGCCCCCAGCTTTGTATTTTGCTACAGATATGCTTCCCATTCTGAGTTCGCGTTCCTTATCTCCAGTGTTATTAAAGAGCAGCAGCTCGGCGTTGCCCGGTTTATACTGGAGTTTTTCGCCACTCTAGAGAAAATGGAAATATTTTGTATCTTCCTTTTTTTTGGAATCACCTTCTTAATCGTTATCATCTCTTTTTTTGTTTCAAATCTGTGATTTTTCTGTGTCGATTTTTTTTTCTTTTTATTAATCGGTGCAGACTCCAATCCAGTCACCTCCTTACTGAAATGAGAAGGCTGGTATTCACATCACTCATCGTGGTTGCTTTTGGAGCTTGGTGAAGATTAAAAACACAGGAAAACTTGCAAGTAGCCTAGAGGGAATAGAGAGGTTGCTATTAATGTGTTTCTTCATTGAACAGAGCTCATCTGTGCATTTGGAAATAAAGAGAAGGTGACTGTTCAAAGCCACTGAGAAAAGTGCTATCTGGGACATTTTATCTGAAGATTTTATAGTAAATGAAGAATGGCCCAAAGTAAAATGTGGGATCACTATAGATGATCCCAGTAATATTCTTATTAATACTGGATACTTGGCTAATAGTAACAAGGGGGGAAAATGCCTTTTGAAAACGGGGTTGGCTCAGGGAGGAAGAAAATGCTCTAAGCAGAGCATTTATAGGGCCCAGAACTACTCGGTATTTGCAGAATATTCAGTTTTTTGCATTCCTCTGGGCCTTCAGAATTCTTCCTTTTCTTGTACAAGTCAGCCACAGTGAGATGTCCCCAGAACTAGGGAATGAGGTCACTCTCTGAAGGTCAAATATCTAAAAGTCAGAAAAGAATAAAGGAATTGAGCCATCTTCAGACATGGCCCAGCCTCCAAGATGTTCTCTACTTGTGTGATTGAATGAACATCAGAATGGATATAGAATAGTTATAGATTCAAACAGTGTGTTTAGGATTTGTCTTTAGGACCAGAATCACAGAAATTGAACAAAGAGTGCTTTTAATAGAATTAAAATAGTAGCTACTATAACAATAATCACACATTAGCACAAATACTGTGCTAAGCAGTTATAAACATTTTTGTTAGGCCTCACAACAGTCTAGAGATTCTCGTCACTATTTTATAGTTCAGCAAACTGTTCAGAGAAGGTGAGTGATGTTTCCAAGGTCACACGGCTTGCCGGTTTTAGAGCAGGCTGTCAAATCCATGTGTGATCGTTGGATTTCAAAACTTAACTGTATGAAGGGAAACATTCTATGTGTATTTTGGAGAAAGGAAGGGGAGCAAAACTTCAGCTCTGTGCAATAAAAGGAGATGTTATTTTGGTAGACATGAATGTCAAGTAATCAGATCACCTAGGAGGTGGAGTCTTTTGTGGGAAGAGTGAGTCTATCTGGCTTTGGCATGTCTGGATCAATACCCCACTGGATCTTCTAGTTCACTATGATCTCATGCACACCAAGTCATCTTCCAATAGCTAAGTTAGCTTCCTGTGTACTTGGCATACCCCAGTTACTGGAAATGGATATCTGAATCTTTAAATGAATGTCTATGTCTTGTTTCTGTATCATTGTCTCCAGAGTTGGGGAAATCTGTCCAGCCCACCAATGCAATTCCTTTAAGGACACTGTTGAACTACTGTCAGCACATTCAAGACCATGGCATAAGTGAGGAAGGCCCTCTGTCTGAACAGTGGACCCACCTGCTCCTTTCTCTTTACACTAGCCTGGCTTTGCTTTACATCCTTTCTTCAAATCATCAAAATCCAAATATTAGCTGTACAGTAACCACAGTGATGATTACTATCATTACCTGAGGGCTTCATATGTGCCAGTTGCTGTGCGAGGCACATCATGAATTCTACAGCTCATTGAAACCTCACAAGTCCCCTCTCAGATACTTCTGCTTTACTGGAAATAGAGGATTGGAGAGGTTGTCACACTGAATCTAAGCTGGGCAGCTGGGATTCCTGTCCAGATCTATATGCTCTTGGCCACTACGATGCCAGTTTTGCCTTGATCACACCTTGTCAATCTGGGCCAGTCTTTTGCCTTTGGGACTAAAACTGTGGCTCCCTGAATAGACACCTTTATATCAGACTGCCAGAAGGAAACAGCCTCCCAGCTTGCCTGGTTCTCTGAGACTCTCCTATGGGGAAGCACCTCTAAGAGCCTGTTGAGTTTTGTATGTGTGGACATGTTTGAATTCCTGAGCCTGTAAAATTGATGATCAGACCTCAGGCTCCAGTGTTGCCACCATGGGGACCTGGTGTAGTCAGTATGGAATGTGGGGAGGCAAGAGAACATAGGAGAGAAGATTCTGTTTGAATGGTCAGCTCACATTCCTTTGTGACTTCTTTCTGTAACAACACTATCTTCCCTCTCATATTTCCGTAGATTCAAAGCCTCAGGCACCAGCTGCCACTATGTCATTGAAGGAGGCCTTGATAGGCTTCCCTTAAGGAGACATGTATGATGAGCTATGATTTCTCCAATACCAAATTTATTATAAAGATACTCATTAATAGCAGCCCTCTAGATTTATAAAGCCCCTTTCTCCTAAGAATTTCCCTCCTAGAGCTTTTCTCATTTATCCTCACAGAACCTGAGGGATGAGGAGAAGGAAATATTGCCACTTTTACATTATGGATTGCCATGATCTAGAAGCTTTTATTGCTGTACCTATTTCCATGTGGAACTGTGTTAAGAACTACACAGAGAGACCCCACAAATGCATCAAGTGTTTTCTGAGGGTCTTTTATGTGCCAAAATAACTTTGTGATATTGGTATTATGATCCCATTGCACAGATGAAGGATGGATGTTTCAGAGAAGCGATGTGCTTAACAGAATATATAAATGAGTAAATATGGTTTCTGCCATCACCAAGAAGACAATACAATAAATGAGTAGCTTTTGTTGAGCATTTACTATGTGCTAAGCACTGTGCTAAAAAAAAATACAGGAGTTATCTTTGGTAATTATTTTAACAACTCTGCAAGTTTGTTGTACTTTAACAAACTATAATTATCTCCACATTGCAGACGAGGCATAGAGAGATTGAGTAGCTTACCCTAAGCTACATAGCTGGTAAGTGGCTGATTTTGAGAGAGAAAAGAGCAGAAAGGAACCAGGTAGTTCAAGTTGGATTCCAGCTACAACAATTGCTATGTAAACCCTGAGGAAGTTGCTTAACTTTTCCATTCCTCAGTTTCCTAACTTGTTGATATGGTTTGGCTGTGTCCCCACCCAAACCTCACCTTGAATTATAATAATCCCCACAGGTCAATGACAGAGCCAGGTGGAGATAATTGAATCATAGGGGCAGTTTCCTCCATACTGTTCTCAAGGTAGTGAACGAGTCTCACAAGATCTGATGGTTTTATAAATGGGAGTTCCCCTGCACTAGCCCTCTTGACTGCCACCATGTAAGATGTGATTGCCTTCCGCCATGATTGTGAGGCCTCCCCAGCCATGTGGAACTGTATGTCGATTAAACCTCTTTCCTTTATAAATTACCCAGTCTCAGGTATGTCTTTATTAGCAGCATGAGAACAGACTAGTACACTTCTGAATGGGAATAATATAAGCATCTACTTCATAGGGTTATTGTGATGGTCAAATGCAATGATTTGTGCAAAGCACTTTGAACTGTGCCTTGCGTATGTTGGCTACCAGTATCCAGGATTTTAATCCAGACACTTGGACTCTAGAACCATTATACTCTGCTCCAACAATAATTCTCCCTGGTGTAGAAACAATGACGTTTAAACTTTGTCTTCAAAGGACAGTCAGTAGCTTGGTTCTAGCAATCTAGTTCTAGCTCAGTCAGGAAAGCCACATTTAATAAGTCAATTGTGAAGAGGTAGTCACCTTTTTCATCTCTTTATAATTGTCTCAAGTGCTGGGACTTTGGCTCCTGAGCATCTCTGGATTTCTCCCATTCAGAGGACACTTAATGTATTTCCTTACAAGATACATGGAAATTCTGCCAGCCATGAAAGTAGTTATCTACTCCGTATTTATTGAAATATTTTTCTATTTTGAGGAAATGGCAAAATTGTACTTACTGTGTGTTGACAAACTGATTTTTCTTTTAAGATTCAGCAATATGAACATAGGCCTATCTCTCCACTCTTAACACACACACACACACACACACACACACACACACACACAATCCCAGGAAATGCATTACCTTCAAGGAATATAGTGGAGCTACTATGTATGGAAAGCCTAAGCTTTGCCTTCAACTAAAAATTTCAACTAAATTTTAAAATAGTCTTTTAAAAACTAAAAATAGAACTTCTATTGGACCCAGTATCTACCAAAAAAAAAAAATCATTATATGAAAAGACACCTGCACTGTTCAGAATAGCAAAGTCATGGAATCAACCTAAGTGCCCGTCAGTGGATAATCGGATAAAGAAAATGTGGTGTATATATGCCATGGGATACTATGCAGCCATAAAATGAATAAAATAACATCCTTTGTAGTAACAAGGATGGACTTGAATGCCATTATTTAAGTGAAAAAAACTCACAAACAGAAAAATCAAATATCACATATTCTCATGGATAAGTGGGAGCTAAACAGTGGGTACACATAGACATAAATAGAAACAATGGACATTGGAGACTCCAAAAGGAGGGAGATTGGGAAGGGGGTGTGGGTTGAAAAATTACCTTGGGTACAGTAGTTCACTTTGAGTTATGAGTACACTGGAAGCCAAAACCATGCAATTATACACTATATCCATGCAACAAACCTGTACAAGTTACCCCTGAATCTAAAATAAAATTTTAAAAAGTATTCCTTTAAAAATACATTTGTCAAATAGTTTGTCGACTGAATCCTGGATACTTGTTTCAATAGAGAAAGTCCTATTGTTTTCTAACACAATTAAACAGAAGTTTACTTGTAGCATGTGTATTGAAGCAAAATTATAACCTATACTTATTTAGGGTAGGCAAATTTAGAAGCACTTGTCAAACTAGTAACAATACAATAAAAGAGTAAAAATAAGGGAAGTACAATTGATATTTGTATTGCCGAAAAACCTTATATGGTATAACTAGGCTATTTAAGTCCCAAGGTTTGTCACTTAGGCAAAGGGTGTCATAAATGTATTTCTGTTAAATAATAGCTATTAATAATTGTTAAACATAGTTTAGCAAGATGGGCATGATTTCTATCTTATAGATGGTAGAATTTAAAATTTTGAGAAACAATATTACTTTTCTAAGATGGTAAGACCAGGATTTGAACCTGAATTAATTCCCAAATCTACACTTACTTACTGAGCTATCTGTGTTATATTTTAAACTAAGTAGTGCAGCCTTTATTTGAACCCATGTTCCCTGATTTGACAGCCTATATGATTGTACAGCAGTTCACTCCTTTTCCAAAAGTTTATCTATTCTGACTCTCTGAGCTTTATTCTTCGGAGATAGTCAATTGCTTCATTTTCTTTATATGGAAGGCAACCATCCAAGAGATGTAGTTTGAAGCCAAGACTTTCATGCTCAATTTAGATCAAGTTTCTCTAATACATACCATTATGGTACAGATCTCTGTAAACTAAACAAAAATAATTCTTAGCTCCTACTGTGGACCTCCTAGCCTACTCAATAGATGATTCATCCATATTCCAATACAGCTAAAGAAGAGGGGCAGTCCATCGGATTTTTAAACATTTGGTAATAGAACTTCCATACTCACACCCCTGCTGCTATGTAGAAATAAAAATCCTCATTTGATATATCTGTGTGTCGTAAGGTACAAGAGTGGCAGCGTGTTACGTTCAAAAGAATGTTGGAGCTCTGCCTTCTGCTCCTGCCTGGCTCAAGGGGATTTTGAAAATGGCCTGCTGTTTATGGAGTAGGAGTCAAAAAACACAGGTTTTATTGGCCCTGGATCTGCCAATTGGGCAAGTCTCTCAATTTCTCAGAGCCCCATTCCTTTGCTGGTAAAATGTGGTTGATCCTTTCTGCCCTGCCTGCCTCCCAGGGAGGTAATGAGGATCGAATGAGAGCGCGCACACGAAGAGCCGCACAAGCTTAAAATATAATTATGATGATGCCGGGAGGGGAGTGCTCCCAATCTAACGAGGTGTGCTTGTCCTTCATGTACCCTCTCACCTTCCTCCCCCTTGCTTCCTGCTTCATAGCATTTTCTCTCTTCCCTTCCCTCACTTTTATCCTCTGTCTCCTTTGCTCCCTCCTGCTGGAGTTTATGACCTAGGCTAATGAGACAAATATGGCTCCTCACATCAAGGGTGGGGAATTAAGGCCTGGTTATAGCCCAATTTAATTTTCATGATCTCTTGAACAAGTGAAGGAATGCTTGGGAAACAGGCTGCTCTTGGCCTGATGCCGGCCCAGCTCGAGTCGGGGCAGCCGTTACCCATACTAGCGCATCGCACTCCTGGTAGACATTTCAATTAGAAGTCATTACCCTTCTTTCCATGCCTGCCTCAGCAAAGGCTGCCGCCAGCCCTGGGTTTTAGTCCCAGCTCTTCCACTTAGCAAACAACCTTGAACGACTCATTTAATTTCTCTAAGCCTTAATTTCCTCGCTTATAAAATGGGGATATTAATGTTTTGACTTTCACACAGGACTGTTTCAGGGATTGGATTAAATCAGATGACTTCAGACTGGCCAGTTCTATATTATGATTTTTAAAAATTTTAATTATAGAACCTGCCTGGCTATTCATATTTTAAATGAATTCTTCCAAGTTAGTATTTTTAAGGAATATTTTTGGATAGCATATTTGCCTTTTCTAGCTCTCCTGTGATTATCTGAGATATAGAGTAAGCACTTTTACAAGACTCTTAAGAAGTTTAATAAAGATAAAATACTATATATTCCATGTGTAGAGTGTTAAGTCTAGAAAAATTCTTACAGAAGTTAGAATTCCACACAAACTTGCTATTTCTCTACCCTGCAACCAGAGACATGGTACATTTTTCTAATAATCATGAGACCCTTGGAAACGCCTTTATTCCCACCTTTATTCTCCCATCTTGTCTGGAATTTTCCTGTATTCATAGACTTTACAAATGGCTGGGTTCCCTCTCTGGGACCTGTCTCATCTTTTCTGTGTGAACAGAGGCTCTAGCTTCCCATTTGCTTGGCCAGTGTGCTCATTCCTTCTTGGATACCTGACTTGTTTCCTTTGTAGCCTGCTCTTTCTGCCAAGCGAAAGTTGCTGCAATTTTGTTTCTACTCTTTCCTGTCTTGTACTAAGGTTGAGTAGTCATTTTCTATATCAGCTAGGTCTTACAGGACCTCTCTATTGACACAATCCTCAATACTGACCTCTTTTTTTAATTTTTTTTTTATACTTTAAGTTCGGGGTACATGCGCAGATCGTGCAGGTTTGTTTCACAGGTACACACGTGCCTTGGTGGTTTGCTGCATCCATCACCCCATCATCCACATTAGGTATTTCTCCTAATGCTATCCCTCCCCTAGCCCCCCACCCCCTGACAGGCCCCGGTGTGTGATGTTGCCTTCCCTATGTCCATATGTTCTCATTGTTCATCTCCCACTTATGAGTGAGAATATGCGGTGTTTGGTTTTCTGTTCTTGGGTCAGTTTGCTGAGAATGATGGTTTCCAGCTTCATCCATGTCCCTGCAAAGGACATGAACTCATCCATTTTATGGCTGCATAGTATTCCATGGGGTATGTGTGCCACATTTTTCTTATCCAGTCTGTCATTGATAGACATTTGGGTTGGTTCCAAGTCTTTGCTATTGTGAGCAGTGCTGCAGTAAACATACGTGTGCATGTGTCTTTATAATAGAATGATTTATAATCCTTTGGATTATAAATCCCAGTAATGGGATTGCTAGGTCAAATGGTATTTCTATTTCTGGATCCTTGAGGAATTGCCACACTGTCTTCCACAATGGTTGAACTAATTTACACTTCTACCAACATTGTAAAAGCATTCTTATTTCTCTACATCCTCTGTTTTTATCAATAAAGTATAGTTTTGTTAGAAATATTTTCTCTAAAAATTTGTTTCAGTGATATCATTAATAAGTTCTCTTTTCTCCTCTAAATGCTTGCATGTCCCAGCACCCTGTCTTCAGCCCTCTTTTTATGTGTATTCACTTCCTACATTACTTCTCCAGTCCAAAGCTTTACTTATCCTCCATAACTGAGATAAGGGGACTCTGGGAATATGGTGACATAAACATAACTCTCTTTCCCTCCCTTCGAAGCAAATTTGCCTTTTCTGAGCCAAGTGGGAACCAAGATCTTTCAGTAAATGGTATAGCTAGAGTTCCAGGCTCTGTTAACTTCCCTGAAAGAGAACTGAATGGGACTTCTTTTAAGTGCTGGGCAATCACCCAGGAAGTAGCATCAGAGACTAAGGATGAGGGTAGGGTCAGGAAGAGCCTTTGGACCCTAAAGGAAGTCTAATGCTAATCCTTAAGAGTGTGCTCATTTCCTTAACCTACAAAAGGCCAAGAAGGATTTGAAAGAGTTAGTAAAGTTTTTCCCCCTTTCTGGGTTGGAAGAGTTCTGGTAGTACTGATAGTGGAGAGGCTACCCGAGCAGCCTTACGTGGGGGCTGATACCCTGTTCTTAAAACACAAGCCTACAGGATAAAAGATATCTTGACCTTTTACCTTCTTTCAGAGTCTCATCATTAAGAATATCTTAGCATTTAGGCTTGATGGGCCCTAACAGTCAGAAGAGGAAAAGAGGAGAAAAGAATCAGGTTGACCAATTAGGGAACAAATGTGGCAGAATAGATCTACTTGGGGGAGATGTATGACCATCTGAGTAGAGAAAGGATGAGGGAAGGAACATATACAACATAGCCTTATTGGAGCTTGATAACTACTTGATTTTTGAGCTAAAATCTTCCCTAATTGAGAATGATCAATTTGAGGTCCAAATTAGTAGTCTGAAGAAGTAAATACAAAAATATCTAAAAATATTTTCTTGTTTGGCTCCCTCCCTCCCCCAAAATTACCTCAAATCAGAAACTGAAACAAAGACTTGGGTGTAGGCAGCGTGTTTTACAGGTAATTCCGGGATGCAAGAGTGGGAGAATATGGAGATTGAGACAGGGACAGTAAAATCTGATGTAGGGATGCATTATAAAATCACTGTTATGGGTGGCAAGACTCAATTCCACAGGGACCTCCTGAGAAGCATCTAGAAGGCCTCCTGGAACTGAACTCTTGAAAGACAGGAGGCTAGAGAATTTACTTACGGTCTCCCAGTCCTTACTGATGGAGAAATGTTCCTATGAGCCTTAATTCCTCTGCATTTCAAGATGTGGGCAGAGGCTGAGGTGGACAGCTGTCAGGACAAGGCAAGTCTGAACGCATGTGGAATTGTCCATGGCAATTGAGTTGACATCTGAGATAGATGTCAAGTGTATAGGAAACAGGGCACCATCCATGTCTGTATCACTATTTCAGCAGAAAGATAAAAACTGGGAGATCTTGGGAGAAAAAGTAACTAGAGGAGAGATTCAAGAGACCCAACACACAAATAGATGATAATGCAGAAGGAAAAAAATTGATGGAAAAGAAACATAAATAAAATCATCACTATTGACCAGACAAAATATTGACCAGAGAAATATTCCTATGAGGTAAGCATATACTTATACCATTTATAGTCTAACTCCCAAATTCATCCCTTTGGACATAACCTATACCATGGGATGCAGACTTGCACACCCTATGCATCCTCCACGTCTCCACTGGGGATGCCAATTAATGTTTCCAGATTAACACAATGAACACAGAACCCATGGTTTCTTCTCTCCCACTCCTATCTTAACTTGCTCCTTTCTCAATCTTACCCACTGAGTAGGCACTGTCATTTGTGCCATTGCTTAGGACAGAACCCCCGATGTCATCTTTAATTCCTCCGTATATCTCACTCACCACACCTAATTTACTAGTTGGCTTTACCTTCAATATGTACCCCATATCTGACCACATTTTTTCATTGCCATAGTTCAAAGCATCATTTTGCCAACTGAATTACTGCAATAACTTCCTGTGATATTGTGATAAAAAGAAATATATGTACATATTTCCTTTATAAGACAGGATCTCACTCTGTCACTCAGGCTGGAGTGTGAAGTGGTGTGATGATAGCTCACTGCAGCCTTGACCTCCCAGGCTCAGGTGATCCTCCCAATTTAGCATCCTGGATAGCTGTGACTACAGGCACATGCCACTACACCTGGAAACTTTGTGTATTTTTTTGTAGAGATGAGGTTTTGCCATGTTGCCCAGCTAATCTCAAACTCCTGGGCTCAAGTGATCTTCTGCTGTGGCCTCTCAAAGTGCTTAGATTACAGGCATGAGCCACTGGGCCAGGGTAGAAATATGTATTTGATGTCTTCCCTCAGTTCTAGTATTTAATCTTTGACATTGGTTCCTGACACATAGCAACTAAAATCTTTGTAATTTCCTACGTGTTAAGAGTGTCAGACAGAGCTCTGAAATCTCTTGGAATTCCCTGGATGATGGGAGCATCTTTTGTTCTAATGATGTGATTTGGTGGGCTTCTGGATAGCCTCAGAATGGAGGCTGATTTTCAGGTGAACCAACCAGGTTATTAGAGGGTTGGAAGTTTCAGCCCCACTCCCGATCTTCAAGGAGCAAACAGGGGCTAAAGATGGAGTTGATCGCCAACGGCCTACATAATGAAACCTCTATAATAACCCAAAAGGATGGGGGTTTGGGGAGCTTCCAGATAGCTGAACATGTTGAAGTTCCTGGAGGGTGGTGGGCCTGGAAAGGGCATGGAAGCCCTGTGCCCCTTTCCACGTGCTTCCTCTATGTGTTTCTTTATAATATTCTTTATAATAATGAGTAAACAAAAGTAAAATGTTTCCCTGAGTTCTGTGAGCTGCTTTAGCAAATTAATTGAACGCATGAAAGGAGAACTTAGCCTGCTGGGATTCTGTATTAGGCTAATCAGAGAGGTAAAGGAGTATCCAGGCTGAGCTCAGGATCCAAGGGCTCCCATCTGAGAATGATGAGGCAGCAGGAGACTTCAATCATAAAATGGAAAGTTTGTGCATCATGATTGTGTTCGTGTGTGTTCTTTTTAGTATAGAATAGGAGACTAGTCATTCAGTTAATCAATAAGAACCCAAAGGTATAGCTGGTTGGTCAGAAGCAGAGGTTGCTGGAGAACTATCTCTAGGTAGAATGTGACAGAATTGAACTAAATTGTTGGATACTTGTTTGGTGCCCACTGGAGAACTGATTGCTTGGTGTGTGAGGAGGAATCTCCACATATCTGGTATCAGAAGTGCTGTGTTGAGTAACTGTGTGACAGTAGAGAGAAAAAGTGATTTGTTTTTCTCAGACTTCTGGCACAGTAGAGAGAAAAAGTGGTTTGTTTTTCTCAGACTTCCGGTCTGGGGTCTCTGTTCCTTTTGTCCCCACATAGTGTGTTCTTCACACAAAATCCAGAGTGGACCTTTTAAATATCTCAATTTTTGTCACTCCCTGTTCCCAAACCTTCTTGTGATTTCCCATTATATTAAAAAAAAATCCAAATTCCTTACCCGATAAACCCTGCAGGCTCTGCTTGTCCCTTCTTCAGTTATCTGTAGCCCCCCGTTTTTCCATCACTTTACTCCACCTACCTCAACCTTCTTGTTTCTAATCACTCCAGTCTATTCCCACTTCAGGGCCATTGCACTCACTATTTCCTTTACCTTTAACTCAAATCCACCAGAGTGTTATTGCAATCTAGGTATAATCTACTTCCAAACTCATATAATTTATTTTTCCCAACTGGGATAATTTTGGGTATATAATGAGTTGTTATTAATGATTGTGTCAGGAAATGATAGTAAACTGTAACTATTCCAGGCATAAATGGTCATCCTAAGATATTTTCATGGCTTGATCCCTTACTTCTTTTAGGTCTTATGTCAAGCATTATCCTCTTAGAAAGGTCTTCATTTGCCAACCTATTTAAAATAAACACTTGCTTCCATCACTATCCCTAGATTTCCCTGACTCTCCTTTATTTTTCTTCATAGCATCTGATATTTCTTGAATTATGTGACACATTATGTGAGCATTTGTTTACTTATTGAATGCCTGCCTCATTCCTAAAACATAGGTCCCATGGGGAAGGACCTTGTCTGTCTTGCTCACCACCATAACTTTGCTGTCAAGAGTACATAGTAGATGTTTAATAAATTTTTGTTGAATGCATGAATGAATATTGATCCTGGTCAAAGCTCTTGCAGAAGGCCACTGCCTTGACACCTTCCTGCCTCATCTTGGGTGAACTCAGCATGCTGGGGCTTGGTGTCCAGCCAATCAGAGAATTAAAACAGCATCCAGGCTAAGTTCAGGATCCAAGGCCCCCATCTGAGATGGGTTGGGCAGCAGGAACATTCACGCATAATGTGGTCAGATTATGCATCAATATTGTGTTCATGTATATTTTTTTCAGTTTGGAATAGAAAACCAGGCAGTGGTTGATGGCCAGAGAGCAAAGTTTAGCTGCCTCCAGGAGAGGAATTTGACTGCTCAGGGTGATGAAGGGTATCATGCCCCAGCCATTCTACTGGGGGTCAGGGATGGCTTCCAGGCTCAGTGTCAGGGGACCTGCATTGCAAAGTCAGGATGTCTGGTGAGGCAGGGTTTGTTAGGTTAGTGTAATCCTGAGGATGATTGATTTCCAAGCTAGGATATATTCTTTTTACTTTCTGACATTTCTCTCTTCTTCTTGGTGCTCACACTAGGATTTATGGAAAATTATTTCTATGACTGGTAAAGCTAGAGCTAGGGGAAGGTCATGTCACCAGAGTTGAATAAAGTGGTCAAACTAAAAAATAGCTTCAGCCTAGAAACTGGAAAATGGGAAAAATTCTTAGTGACTTGAAAATCAGCAGCTTTATGTTCCATACCAGTTCTGATAGTATATTCTTGGTCATTTCAGGGTAGCATTTTATTTTTTCATCTAACGAGCAGGATGGACAAGTTAATCTTAAAGGATCCTGTCAATTCTGAGCAAAAATCAACAATTGATTCTTTTCAATTCATTAAGTATTTATCAAGAATCCTGTATGTGTTGGGGACTGTGCTAGGTTATGGATAAGTAGAAGTAAAGAAATTATAGTCTCTGTCTTTAATAAACTTTTAGTTTAGTGAAGAAGGCAGGTAAGTGAGCTTGCAGGTAAATGCACCTAGGCACCATGCCAGAGGTACTTACACAGCTTTGTGGAACATAGTTGAAGGAGCAAGTTAATTCTGTCTTCTGGAGTCAGGGGAAAATACAGGAAGAGGTGCTGTTTGAGTTGAAAATGTTAAGGAATAATTTGATGGAGAGGGGAGGAAAAAGAATTCTGGCAGAGGAATGAACACATGCAGTATCAGAGAAGAATGATGTCCACAGTAAATCAGGGTACAGATTGTAGTTCAGTATGGAATAAAATTTTGTGAAGTTCAGATTGGCAAAGAACTTGAAGGCCAGTTTTTTTTTCTTAAGTCATGTTAGTTTATCCATTAGGATTGTTTTAGGCTGCAAGTAACAGCCTCTTCAGCTGACAGTGTCTTAAACAATAGAGATTACATTTTCTCCTATGGCAAGAAGTCTAGAGACAGTTCATTCTAGTTTGGTGCAGCATCTCAACAATGTCTTCAGACTCAAGATCTTCCTATTTTTTTTCTTTTGAATCTTCATCATGCTGATATTCATTTTTAGTTTTCTTTGCTTCATGGTCATGTATAGTTAATGTAATGCTAGCTGCTGTACTGGATAACTTCCTCAATTCTAAGTGGCTTAATACAACGAAAGTTTATATCTCTCTTCTATAAAATTTGAAATAGGTTTCCTGATAAGTTGATGGCTTTTCTTCAAGTGGTTTTCATCTTGTTATCCACCAGCTTCAATATAGCTTCCAAAATTTCCAAGACTTTGATCAGGCTGGGACAGAAAAGAATATAAGGATCAGCTGGGCGTGGTGGCTCACTCCTGTAATCCCAGCACTTTGGGAGGCTGAGGCGGGTGGATCACGAGGTCAAGAGATCGAGACCATCCTGGTCAACATGGTGAAACCCCGTCTCTACTAAAAATACAAAAAATTAGCTGGGCATGGTGGTACGTGCCTGCAATCCCAGCTACTCAGGAGGCTGAGGCAGGAGAATCACCTGAACCCAGGAGGCGGAGGTTGCGGTGAGCCGAGATCGTGCCATTGCACTCCAACCTGGGTAACAAGAGCGAAACTCCGTCTCAAAAAAAAAAAAAAAAATATATATATATATATATATACACACATATATATAAGGATCATGCATGAGAGCATTTTCTGTGTTAACCCTGGGAGTGTTGTACAGTACTTTACTTCATATTCTATTGATTAGAATCCTTAACTGCAAGGGAAAATGGAAAATGATGAGTATCGATGCAACTTGGAAGAAGAGGAAGTAAATTGACTGATAAGTGAGCAGTCTCCGCCATAGGTTGCAATGTGAATAATGAAGCTTTGAACATCACCTCCTACGAAATCATTTTCCAGGGAGGAAGAAAGGGGAACAGGGAGAGCAAGAAAGCTTTTCTCTTGAGTTTGTACCAATGTTTCGAGAAATTTTCTAAAGGGCTTCCCCTTCCATGTTCCTGATCAAAGCTATGTCACTTGCTCACCTTCACCCAGACACAGTGAGGCTGAAACAGTAAGCACCTGAATGGGAGTGACTGACATAGTGCATCTTGAATAATATTTTGGAGTTTGAGAGAAATGTACTTGTTTTGTGAAAGGGCCGTACTATATGCAAAGTGACACACAAACACCCAAGGAGCCGAGAAACCAAAGAGAAATCCAGTTTGTTGGTATGAAGTGATTTTACTTATGGAGAGAAGTGTGGTCTTCCATGGCTGTAAGGCAGGCAGATTCCTCTGCTGCTACCCCAAGACCCAGGGCTTATTAACCACAGGGAAAGGCTTTTCTTGCTTCAGAGGGATTGGGTAGGAGAATTTGCTTAAGGGCAGAATTTATGGCAAGTATGTGCTCTTTTACAAGGAACAACCAATAAACTGGAAATCTGAGAGGCATTCCTGGAACTGGTGCTAAGCAGAAGTCAATGTTGTGGTTGGGCAGTAAAGATGGACTTGCTTTAGGGTCCACAGTACTTCTCCTGAACACATCAAATCTGTCCAATTCCTGAAGAGAATCAGGGTTCGGTTAGCCAGGAATAAGGGAAAAATGATGGTTTGAGTCATTAATTATAAGTGTCTACCAAGGAAGCCAAGGCAGATTTTTTGAACAGAGGAGTGACATGATTGAATTTGTGGTTTAGGATAGTTGCACTGGAAAATAGATCGCCAGAGTTTTCCTGTTCTGAGACATGGGCACCAGTGTGTCTCAGGGATGTATTAAAATCTAATAAGGTCAGAGAAAATCTTAGATAGCACTCAGCAAAGTTGATGTCTCAAAACTTTTACCTTGTGAAGAAATATCTAAATCTTTGATTCCAGAAATAAAATTTCTTTTTGAATAATTAAAGCCTGTGTCAAGGTGATTGATGGTCCAAAAAAATGTTTTAAATATTTTTCATGAAAAAAAGTTTCCTTTCCTTTGAAACCTTGGATATTTTTATTTCTCGCCCTAACTGGGGTCTTCAGCTATAAATGTTTTTTATTCACAAATGAATGGTACCATATTTAGACCATAATATGACTTGCTCTGCACTCATTAGAATGGTTTCCAACAACTGCATGTGTGACTTGGATAAGCATGACATTACCTGTGGAGTTGACCAACCTTTTGGTTTTTTTAAGGGTAGAGATTACTGAGGCAGAAAGAAGGTTATCTGAGTCAAAGAAAATATGAGATATATATAAGTGCAGAACATAATAAAATGACTAGGCATAAAATCGATCATTAAGGTATGATTTGGACACATTGTTTAAATTCTGAGAGCCTCAGTGATGCCCCAGGGATCACATAGGATGATGAGTTAGTGCTTATCAAATATCCATGTCCCCTTCTACATTCAATACCCACCTTGCAGTTAGGTTCTGATCACATGACTGACTAATTCAAGACAATATAATGTGAGCAGAACTGATGTTGGTCACTTTGGGTCAAGGCCAGTTAGAATCAATGTTTCCTATCTCTCTCTTTCTCCTTCTGTGCTGACTTGGATGCAGTGTGTTCCAGATGGCATAGCTATGAGATGGAGGAGGGCCACTGGCCCATCTCTCCATGAGCAAAATATAATCCTGTCCAGGTACCACAGGTAAGAAAATGCTTTGTAAATGTTAGTCACTACTAGTGGTGCCATTGTAATTTAAAAACAGGTAACCCTTTTCACTGCTATCTTAGCTTATAAGAGTTAAGCCTCGGCTGGTTTAGTTAGGTTCTACTTTGCTCAGAAAATAAGGCTTTCCTTTCATGTCTTCACCCCTGCACAAGGTGTCAAAGGCCTCTACTGTTTACTCAGGGAGCTTGCAACTATCTTGGACGAGAGACGCTGGAGGGTTCATACCTGAAAAGAAATCAATGCTGAGTCCCACCCGGCCCTCGAATTGAGAGGTGCTACTTCTTCCTGACACTTAGCTCCCTCCATGCCTTCCTTTCCCGTTTCAGTCTCTCCTCTGATTTCTCATCACTCTTTCTCCATCTTCAGGCAAGGACAACCTTTGAAAGTATAAATGCATAGTCAAAGAAATTTCTGTCTCATTTGTAGATCAGGTTTGGTAGTTTTTTGCACTTTTATTTGTGTTGGTGAGGACAGAGTAGGGGAAAAATGGCCTTTCAGCTAACAGCGAGGGAGCAGAAGAGCAGATAGATATACTAAAGCACATAGATTATGAATTTTAATTAAACCTGTTATTTTTATTTATATGGCTATTAATAATAAATGAAATGGGCTGCTGAGATTTGATGTCACATAACATGAAGGTAATTCACAAAAATAATTCTTGAGAAATTTATTATATGGCATGCAATCATCCTGAACCACCAACACACTTATCTACATCTATCAGAGGTAAACAGTAAGTCATATTTAGGTGAATGTAAATGCCAACACAAGTCAGGAAGCAGAGCAATCAACAGTTTCTAGAAAAGATTTCTAAAGTTGCCTACACTTTATTGCCTTCTCTTAATCTAATTTGTGATAGGCATCTTCTGACATTGTCCCAGTGTCCTTGCTTCCCGTCACATGTGCCCTTGTGTATTCCTCCCCCTTCCCGAGTATAGGGTAGTCTAGTGACTTGCTTCTAATCAATAGAATGTGACAAAAGTGACAGTATGGAACTTTCAATATTAGGTTATAAAAGATTGTGACTATCAAGAAGATGATAGTTTACACTCTCTCCCTGACCCTCTTGTTTGCCCACCCTCATGAAGTTAGTTTTCAGAGAGAGCCCCATATATGGTACTGGAGACACAAATATGGAGAAGACTAATTCCCTTCTTTTGGAGAGTGCATAACCTACAGGAAAAATGTAACTCATGTTTTAATAGAGACATGGTCAAAGGGTGGTGGCAACATAGATGAAGGAGCAATTAATTGAAATGATCAATAAATATTGATAATAGCTGAAGCAATCAATGTACATTTTCAGAAGATGATATGGTACAAAGCAGACAGTCTGTATATGCTAATACAGAGGTGGAACATCAGGGAGTTGCAGATAGAGAGTCTGAGACCTGAGCATTAACATTTCAGCTCTGGTCCAAGAAAGTAACCAACTAAACAGAAGCAGCGTGGATCACCTTGGGAAATGCAAGTGACCAAGAAGATTATTACACAGAACACAGTGACATCAGATGCAGGGGTCTAAGTAAAACTCAGATGGGGACTTTGCTCTAAGCTACTTCAGGCTGAGGATTTCCCCAATGGTTATGGAGGGTGATTTGAAACTTACCAGCAGGTCCTTCTGTAGGAAATTCTGCCTATTATTTTCTGTTACTATATATTTTACAGCTAAATTCTCCTCAACAATATTTGTAAAGTGCTATTACCTACCTTTAGAGATGTTTTACTAAAATAAAACAAACACACAGAAAAGTGTGCAAATCATAAATGTGTAGCTTGATGGATTTTCACAAATGGAATGCAACCATGTGACCTGCACCCAGCTAAAGAAAGAACATTACCAGGAGTTATCTCATGCTCCTTTTGAGTCCTTTTTTTAACTTTAAAAATTTTAAAATAATTTTAGACTAGCAGAAAAGTTGCAAAGATAGCACAGAAAGTTCCTATATGCCCTTCACTCTGTTTATTGTAATGTTAACGACCGATCGAATTATAACAAAATTATCAAAGGAACACGGGAATCAACTTGGACTAGCAGCAATGAAATCTTGGATGCTTTAAGCAACAACAAGAGGAGCAACAAATACTAGAGTGTAACACATAGATTAAAATAAATATTAATAAGTCACACATATAAATAATTGAATAAATAGAAAGGACTGCCCTTTTTTAAAGTAGAATTTGAGTTAATAAATGCATTAGGAATGCTGAAAATAGAAGATGATCATTAGGCAAACACCACATTAATAACCGTGTCAGGAAGAATCCTTGATAGATGTTAAAAGTAGTTGGCAAGAGCATGATGAGCAACAGAATATTTGCATAATCTCCAAGTATTTCTCTTTGAGAAATACTTAATAACAAATATCTTAATGATTAATAAGACATTTGTTAATTAAAAAGGGGAAAATGGTAGCTTTCCAAGCGGAGAAATCTGCCAGACACTACCTTAATCTAGTAATAGAAATGAACATCACCGTAATAAGATGCACTTAATTCATATACCTCCTGATATGATGCACTGAGAAGGGTACAGTGTCACTTTGCAATATTTTTGCCCAAAATCTGTAGCTTCAATGTAATCATCAAAATCATTATACAAACTGAAAATGGGGGACGTTCTGCCAGACCACTTTCAAAGTGCCAGGGTTGTGAAAGACAAAGATTGAAGAACTGTCCCAGACTGCAAGCGTCTAAGGAGACGTGACAACTTAATGCATCATGGAATTAGATTCTGGACCAGAGAAAATAACAGTAGTGGGGAGACTTGTGAAATCCAAGTAAGGTCTGCAGATTAGTTAATAGTAAATTAATTTAACTTTCCTTTTTAATTTTTTAAAAGATGAGAGAATAACAACAGCTAATACATGGATACTACCTGCTTTATGCCAGATACCACTGTAAGTGCTTTCCATGTATTCATCATCATTGTCATTTTGCAGATAAAGAAACTGGAGCATAGACCAATGAGGCTTTATTCAGCTAGAGTTACACAGCTGATGAGCAGCAGAGTAGGGATCAGTGCTGGGCTTTCTGGCTTCCAGAATCCATGGTTAACCTCTCTGCTTACAGCCGTTCTAGCATAGTTCCTTTAGGGATCATACAGGGCACATTTCTGGGCCCTGGACTCCTGAGTGAGCAGACCAAAACAAGCAGCACTTCCTTACGGTCTTCCCAGTGGGCTTGGAGGCAAGGCCTGCCTTCCTGGCTGGTAAGCACCTTACAAAGGCACTTTTCTCCCTGAGATTCTAAAATAGAAGCTCGGGGCTCTGTCTTCCCACAGAAAATATCGACATTTATATTTATTCCTTTTCCAGAAGCTGAGGAGACCTAGTTCATGCTAATTGCAGTTTACCAAACAAGCTGATTCTTAACCCCATGAATATTTTTGCCATTGAAAGCGCCTACAACTTGTGAAAATGAACAAATGGTAAACTGCTCTGCTCTTTTCACTTCCCACACACGATTATATTTTGTTGCCTATTAACTCTGCAGTTGCACCACGGGCATCACAGAGACATGACCAAGGATCCCAGCAACCCCCAGTCTGGGTACAGCATGGACCCGAGGTTAGTTCATACACACATTTTAGTCTCGGAAGAACATAGCCAAACACTGCTAAAAATGAGGTACTTAGGTGATCCTTAGGCCAGTAACTCAGGATTTAATTATTTACTTATTTTTCTATATTTTAAAAGCTATTTTAAAACCTTTTTATAATTACAAATAGCAGAACGACTAGAATAATGAACACACATCTGTCCATTATCTGGATCCAACAACTGTCAACATTTGGTGAAACATACTTCACAGACACACTGCTGGCGTGCACACACTCATACAGTCACATGCCATATAAGTACATTTCAGTCAACAATACATATATGATGGTGGTCCTAAAAGATTATAATACTATAATTTTACTGTACCTTTTCTATGTTTAGACATGTTTGGATATGCAAATACTTAGCATTGTATAATTGGCTACAGTATTCAGTACAGTAACATGCTGTACAGGTTTATAGCCTAGGAACATTAGGCCATACCATCTATGTCTGTGTAAGTACATTCAGTGAAGTTCATAAGGCAACAAAATTGTTTAATGAAGTACTTCTTAGAATGTATCTCTATCGTTAAGCAATGCATGACTGTATTTATTTCGGTATTTTCTATTTCAGAGGAAACTACAAATTCTATATAATACAGTCTTAAGTGGGGTAGAATGCTGCCAGAGCTACAGACCAGAGAAGACTTTAGGACCACTCTTTTATTTGTGGGTCGGGGGCAGGTAGGGTTAAGAAGATATTCAGGATTGGGCAGCATTGATTAGCCCACAGGGTAGACTGGTAACAATTGGGTGTAACACTCACCATGGAATCATAGAAAGTCATTGCTGAAAGCTCTGTTGCAAGCCTCTTTTCCTCTCTCTCCTCCCCTCTACCTTGTGCTTTAGTTAAATTGGTGTACTTAATTAACCATCAGAGAACATGGTCTGTACTTCCCACCCTTGTCTTTGTGATTTCCGCTTCATTTGTCCCTCCTTTTTCTCTCTATCACCATCTTTCTCCTATCTTTATCTACCCAAATCTTTTCTAAGACCTGACCCAATGGCACCTTCTTCCAAAATATACCTCTTCTCTTTAAATGCATGTCGTCCACAATATGGAAACTGTTCCCCTGCTTTGACCTCCTATGAATTTTATCTGTAGTGCTTCTGTAGCCTTTATCACTTCATTTTGCTTCTTGCTTGGTTATGTGCATAAAATCTTTGCCTCTAGATTATACATTTCTGGAGACACGTATAGGTACCATACCTTATTATCTTTGCATTTTTTCAGTGTCTTGTACCTAATAGTGTTTTATTGCTGTTTGTTGTGTGTGTGCCCAAAGGCCGTATAATGATTACCTAGCTCATTAATGTCCAGAAACTGATGTGGCCAACTTTTCCAATGTATCATTTTCTGGTTTGAATGGCTGGAGAAAGGAGAGGATCAAGGCTCATTTAAAGGCTAGAGTCCTCTGGGACAGCTGCAGTGGGTACCACTGTCCCCTAGCACAGTAGATGTCATTGTGATCCTGCTATCTGGTCCATTGGAGTGAGGGTGAAAATACCAGTGTGTTACTTAAAGGGCCTGGAGGGTTGACAGATGCAAAAGATTTCTGGTCTTTTTTTGACAAGCTAGATTCCCAATACAATTAGAAATTAAAAGGAGCAAAAGAGACCAATTCACACAATACTTCCTTCGTTATTCAGATAAGATACATTTTACATGCTTTATGAGGTTAATGTCCCCTGCTCCTGATTACCAAAATCTGATTGGCATATTAATCAAGTTATAAAAGAGAAGGAAGAACCACAAAAGAGGTGGCAGCTGCTCTTTTGCTGCTGAATCCATTCAGGATATAAAATTTTTGCTGAGATATTTATTGTAAAATAGTTTTTTTTTTCTCTCCTCTTGCTTTTATTTTTAGCCGGCGTTACCCCAGCATCTGTTCCACCTCATGTGAGAAATGTGTTGAAATGGGAGGGCGAGAGGAATGTACTTAAAAAAAATTGGGAAGGCTTCTGCAGAGTGTGAGAGGAGAGGCAACACATCCTACTCTAATCAAAGTCTCAGGCTCCTGGGAGGAAGTCGCTTTTCTCCTCTTGACACTTACATTTTCAGATCCCAGAGTTTTAAGAGACATCTGGGAAAAACTCAGATCTTGTCAGCAACATCCCTACTAAGTGCTTGCCCAACTGTTGCTTGAGTACTTTCAATGATGGGAAACTCATGACCTCCAAAATCATCTTTAAAGAGGAAAATAAAACAGACCAGTCTTCAGGATCTTGTTTGTAAGGAAGAAAAAGACACCATAGGAGCCAGTCGGAGTCATGGGGAACCAGCAGTTCATTGACTAGTGGAGTTCCATGTCCTCATCAATTAGACAGTTGTTCCTCATTCATAGATAATGCTTCTACAGCTTGTTCCTCCTTTGGTCCACTGACCTATGTATGACAAGTCTATTGCCTATTCAAATGTTTAAAGACTGGTTTCTCTCCTAAGAATTCTGTTCTCCAGGTTCAATTTCCCAGTTGTTTCCTGAGTTCCTTTGAAATCATGGTTTTGAGTGCTTTTGCCTTTCCAATTACTCTTGTCTTAACCATATGAATCTACTAAAGATATGAGTTCCTCATTTGAATTTATTTCTCTACCTGAAGGAACACTTACTTTGCAGGTGTAGAGAAGGAAAGAAACTCTGACATCTTATTCTGTGTTTGTTTTTTTTATTACCTCTCACCTCAAGTCAGCATTAATCAATTGATAACCTAGGCATTGGTTTGCAGGTTATCAGATCTTGTTACTAAAATGAATTGATTTGTTCTATAACGAAAACATTATGTAACATAGGGGCTGAAATTTCAGGCCTTCAGCCAAAGCACTAATTTACAAAGATATGTATTCTGATCCTTGTAGACAATAGTTTACGATGAACTACAAGTTAAACCACATAAAATGGGATACAATTTGGGGAAAAAAACTTTGGAGAAAATGAAGAAGTGATTGTATTAGAATCCAGATAAATCACTAGAATTGGGCATTAAATAGAGTCCAAGTTTCCTAATAAAGACAAAAATAAAAATACAGTAAATCTTTTGGTTTTTCTCTGTTGGAAGAAAATGTGTCCTTTGGATGAACACATTTTGTCCTACCAACAATGTACCACATAATAAATCTATTTATTTATATTCCACCTCATTCCCTCTGAAAGTATGCCACGTGGTGCTAGGGATCATGTCTCTCTTGCTCAATGTCCCATCCCTCGTGCTGGAGATAGGGTTGGTACTTATAGACACTCAAAATGTTTTTTGACAGGCTTCCACAAAAAAGATTTGAGGCTGTTGACTGTAAAATCACTTGTAATAAAACATTATACAATAAAAATTAATCAGAATAAGAACAGAAAAGTAATACATGAAGTTTAGTGACAAAAGGAACATAAGCTAAGTTACTGTGAGGGTCAAAGGATTTTGACTGCAGGTGAACGTCATATTTGACACTGAGCTTGTGGTGGCAAAAGTGGAAAAGAAGATATAATCAGCATCGTTCATCTTATGCCTGAAATAGAAAAGTATTTCACTTACTTTCAGGAGGAAAAATTTTCCCAAGTATTTTGAAAGACATTTCTCATGTGGAAACCTATGGAGAGTATGGGGAGCCATGCTTTTAGCAACATTCCTGTTGCAAATGCAGTTAAAGGCTGTCCCTCATGGTGTCCTGAGATGGTAGCAGAGGGACCATGGTGACAAGTAGCTCTCACAGTGAAGGTGAAGGGGTGCCTCCTCCCATGCAATCTCACAGAGGGACGCCAAGGAGTATAGGAGATAGGCTTGAGCTTTGCTTTTGCAGGTGCTTCCACTTGGTGACTGTGAATTCAAAACAAAGTCAAGCTTGGCCCCTGGAAGGGGGAAGACCACAGGAATTGATCAGTGGCCATTATTGGGCACTCCCCTACTCTGTTGGTGGTTTTTACCCTGAATCACCCTACAATGAAGATAAAGTTGTTTTAATGAATCCTAAAGTTCCATCAACTTAAGTTAACTGTAAACTAGTTCTCTAGGGAACTGAGGGAATCAACCTGATTGATGTTGTCTTAGTTTGGGTTTCCCTGAAATCAGATTCCAAAGCAAGCCCTTGAATGTGGTGGTTTGTTGAGGAGACAGTCCCAGGAAGCTCAGCCGAGGAAATTGGGAACGTGAGATGGGGAAGGAGACAAACCCAGTGAAGTCTTGTTAGTGATTGGTTTGCCCTGTAGGTGAAGAGTATTGACTTGGTTTTTACCTCTTTGGGATTTTAAAAAAATTCCACAGCCTATTGTGATTTTTGCTTTCCCTTGCTCCCATTGCATATAATGTATGTGGCATTCCTGTATCACCAACCACATCACGCGATTTGTCAGCATTTGTGATACAGATGTTTTTTCTACCAGAAATTGAGTTCCTTGAAAAAAGGCATAACCATATTTCAATTTCTTTGGTCTGGCACACAATAAGCAAAAATATTTGTTGATTGTATTCAGGTGGACCTCCCACTGTCAAGTGGAGCAATCACATCCTTGAGAATCCATTGCCCAGTTCTCTTCTGCGTGGCTGGACCTGAACTGGCAAAACAAATTCTTTGATAAAGGGTCAGCAGGAATGTCTCTCTTCTTTTGTGAGTAATACCACCAGAAGTGATTTTAGATTTTTGTTGCTATAGAAACCTCAGAAAGTACATTACCTTCAATGCAAAGGCATCTTATTCCTTAAAAATTTCATGTTTGAATGATTTAAATGCAGGTCCCAGCTGGGTGATTAAATGCTTCATGTGAGGGAAGCAGTATAATGCAGCGGTTAAATGTGTAGCAGGCTTTAGTTTCAGACTGCCTGGGTTCAACTGCTGGCTCCATCCCTTAGTATCTGTGTGACCTTGAACAAGTCAGATGAAGAAATTGATGCTTAAAGACACTACGTAGCTTTCCCAAGAATTCACAGCTCCACCACTTAAAACTGTACCTGGTGGTTAATATTGGCTGCAGAAACTTGTTAAGGTCACACTACTAGTAAGTGATTAAGTCAGAATTTGAACAAGGAAAAAGAAAATAATACCCCTCCTCTCTTTTCCTTTTCTTATTTTTTTTCTGGGAGAAAAGTTCAATTGGACTCTTATTGAAAAGGAGTTTAATTACATTACTGTATGAACTGAGAGTCTATTTCTAGTAACAGGCAATAGTTTGTTATATCACTTTGCTTCGACAATATAATCCCTCTTAAAATGGAAACATTTTTGTTTGCTTTAATAGAAACCATTTATTGGGTGCCTACTGTGTATCATGTTCCAAATCAACATAATTTCTAATCCTCAAAATAATGCTGCCAAGTAAGTTTTATTGTATTAGTCCAGTTTTCCTAGAGGCAGACCCTGAAAGAAAGATTCAAATTCAAGTTCAGTTGCACTTTTAACAACATGGGTTTGAACTGTGCCAGTCCACTTATAAAAATTTTTTTAATAAAAGTTACACTGGAAATAACTCTTTTCCTGTCTCCCCTTCTACCTCCTCCTTCTGCCTCTGCCACTCCTGAGGTTTCAAAAACCTGCCTCTTCCTCCTCCTCTGCTTTCTCAGTGTCAGGACGATGAAGATGAAGACCTTTAAGTTGAACCACTTTGTCTTAATGACTAGTAAATAGACTTTCTCTTCCTTATGATTTTTCTTAATAACATTTTCTTTTCTCTAGCTTACATTAAGAATAGGGTATATAATACATATAATGTACAAAATATGTGTTAATTTACTGTTTATCAGTAAGGCTTCTGGTAGCTGAGTTTTGGGGGGATCAGAAATGATACGTATATTTCCTACTGCCCCTAGCCCTTGCATTATGCAAAGGTCCACTGCAGTTTATTTGAACAATGATCCCAGGAAATGGAATAGTGAGCAGGAAAGGGAAACAGCAAATTCAGGATGTGCTCTCAAGAACGTTAACACTGTGGGCAACTGGGGTTAATCCTGCTGAGCACCTCTGGGAGCTAGTGTAGAAAAAGTACTTCAGGGTTATCCTAGTGAAGGTGTGGGAGCTGGGACATTTTATACACCAAGTCCAGCTACTCACTGGCTCAGGGCAGCACTGAGATACAGTAATGCTCCAGTATTTGTGGCTCACCATGGATCAGCAGAGTAAGCTCCTCCAGATACATTCTTAGGCAAAAATGTGCCAGTATTGGCAGGTGGAGGACTCAAGGGAACATGAGTAGGCCATTAACAAAGTCAGGTACAGTTAATTGCCATCCACATTTGAGGTTGAGGAAACTGAGGTTCAGAGAAGTGAATTGACATGCCCCAGATCTCCGGTATGTAAAATATTGGATCTGGCATTACAATTCAGATCGTTCTGACTTTAAAATCTGAACTTTTTCTACTCCTCGCATCATCTTGCCTTCCAACATTGGGCTGGAAAGTAATTAGAGAGTCTTTGTGAACTCAAACTAGTCTGAGAACTAAAACTGATACGAGGAATGTGCTTTTGAGGATTCCAGTGAGTTTGGAATAATATAATTGTTCTGTGTTATAGTAATTGGGATTTGCTATAGGGTGAGTTGTGTCCCCACGACACCCCCCAAAAGATATCGGAGTCTGGCCAGGCTCGATGGCTCACACCTGAATCCTAGCACTTTGGGAGGCTGAGGTGGGCAGATCACGAGGTCAGGAGTTTGAGACCAGCCTGACTAACATGGTGAAACCCCATCTCTACTAAAAATACAAAAATTAGCTGGACATAGTGGTGTACACCTGTAATTCCAGCTGCTCAGAAGGCTGAGGCAGGAGAATCACTTGGGCCCGGCAGGAGGAGGTTGCAGTGAGCAGAGATTGTGCCACTCCAGCCTGAACGACAGATCTAGACTCTATCTCCAAAAAAAGAAAAAAAAGATGTCAAAGTTCTAACCCTTTAGCACCTTCAGCACCTTAGAATGTGAGCTGATTTGAAAATAGGGATTTTTCCCCCAGATGTAGTTAGTTAAGATGAGGTCATACTGGGGTAGGATTGGCCCCTGATCATATATGAGTGGTGGCTTTATAAGACAGCAATATGTAGACAGAGATGCCCAAAGAGAACACTGTGAGACCAAGAAAGCAGACACTGGAGTTATGCAGCCACAGTCAAGGTGCACCAAGAATTGCCAGAAAACCACCAGAAACTAGGAAGAAGGAAGGAAAGATTCAGAGACAGTATGGCCCACCTTGCTGATGCCTTGATGTTGGACTTCTAGTCTCCAGAAGTATGAGACAATAAATTTATGTTTTAAAAGCCATCCAGTTAGTAGCATTTTCTTAGACAGTTCTGGGAAACCAATACAAACCTCTTTTTATTTAATAAAAACTGTACTGAAACTAGTGATTGTGCAAGAGGGAGATTTGTGCTAGCTTGCAGAATTGCCTGAGTTGCAGGCATGACGACATTTTTTTAATGTGATATGGGTCCCTTGAGGAATCAATGCTTCTGAAACAAAAAGTATATGGCAATGAGGTTTGGATAAAAATAATTTCCTTATATGGCACTTCCTAGGATCTTCCTGGATTGATGTATCTAGCACTGATTTCAGCTAATGTAAAATAGACCGAATTTCATAGTCAGAGAAAAACAAAAATGGAGCAGTAAAGGAACCCAGCGTGAGGCTACAGGCCCCTGCACAGCTCTGGCATCTGATGTAGCCTCTTGCAAGGCATTCCCCATCTGATCCTCCAGGATTCCATAAGCAGCTTCTCCTGCTCTACTGCACTGACAAGACTTGAGCAACTGGCCCGGGACAAAGAAGAACTAAAGGAAGATTCACTCTTAGAAATGATAATCGTTGGCCTTAGACAGAGGGAACAAAGAGCATACCCTCCAGGGAGGGAGAGTAAAGAATGAGTACCCAAGTCATGTTAAGAGCACCCAGAGACAGTGAGTGAGTTCATCCCATGTGCAAATGATGGTGAACCATAGCTCACACTTGGGAGGAAATATGTATAGGCCACTTTCTGCTTCTGTCATCTTGAGACAAAATCATTGCAATGTGGCTTTATGTTCCCGTCACCTTGTACACTGACATGGGAAACAACTTCAAACTCCAATGAATCGGACTTCAGAGTATTTGGGGCTGCTTCTCTGTGTGTGGCTCATCCACCAGCAATGGACCCTACTGATGTACCATTGCTCAAAAGAGATGTGTGCCTTTACATCCCCATTGGTTAGTGTTCGACCACGTGATGCGATGGAAAAACTGTAGGTATTGGAGGTGTGGAAGTCTGGGTTTGAATGAAAAAAGGGCTTATAGTTTCTTTGCTCTGTTTTCTTCTATATCTGTAACTATAATGTGGACATAAAGGTATCCCTGTTACAGTGTTGAAGGATTAAATGAAGGTAAGGAGAGAATCCATGATCTAGGTCCCTTGGAGGATCAAATGTACAAACTAAATATACAAAAATTAAGTGCTGTGCCTGTAAGCAATCAACACCTTTTAGCTCTTTTTATTGTTACCATTATCACTATTAAAAGAGATAATGTATGCAAAATATCTGGCATGTCAGAAGTAGGCATATGTATTATTTCTTAGGATGCTGCAAATTTGACCACTCCAAATATACACTGAGTCCAAAGGAATGGGAAATAACTTATATCTATCTACATCTATATATTTATATCTATATCATCTGTCTTATAATGGTATCCAAGTAAGTTTTTCTCTACTTGGGAATTTATGAAGACAAAAGGAGACTTGTTATGGCAGACAGAATTTACCCTTCAGAGTGACAGGTGAATAATGTACAGGCATCCCCACAGAGAGATCTTGGGGTAAATACCCAATCCCTCCTTGCTTTGATGGTGATGACCCTCTTAGGCATGGCATTAGTGTTGCCTGTCCTAGTTAGGGTTTGTATCAGTGTTTCTTAAACTTTTCATGGACCTGCCAATGACTTGGGAAACTCATCAAGATATAAATGCAGATTCAGGGGTCTGGAGTGAAGCCTGAGGTGCTCCATTTCTGACAGGCTCCCTGGTGATGCTGATGCTGCTCATTGGCCACACTTTGAGAAGCAAGGCAATGGATGCTTTCTTATTGTCCCCATACTGTTCCATTGCATCTGTACATCTAACTCTTTGTGGACCCCATTGTTCCTTGTCAGTTCACATCAGTCTGATTACTTCTGATTTCTTCTGTGGCTCGTTCACTCTTTCAACATTTATTGAGTCATTATTGTGTGCCAGAAACTAAGTCAGACACTAAAGCTCACAGATGATATTCTGGATTCGATCATGGGCATGGATTTCAGTGCTATTGACGTGAGTTGTAGCATTTTTCAGAGGGACAAGTCCCTCTGGGTTGTGATGTCTGCTTTTGGTATTCCCCTGCCTATTTTCAACTCTCAGAGTTGTGGACTGGGTCAAGAACATGTGGTAGGGAAAGAAGTTGTCCTTTTCAAATTTAAGCCAGCTGATGACAGCCCCTAGCATCTGCATAGTCTGACTGTTCGTTCGGTGTCTGCCTATTTTAACACAAAATTCTTCTCCTTTGTAAAACTCTAAATAGAATCACAGGATCATAGTGAATTGTGCACAGCAGGCAACTCAGGTAAAGTCTGGAAGACATGTTTATTTGCTTGTCTTTCTGTATTTTTTATCAAAGAGGTTTCTTCCAGCCCACCCTTTCTCCAGTCTTACTGGTTTCCTTCTTCCCTTTCCCAGATCTTCTCTCACCCTCAAATTCTCCTCTCTTATGCTAAGCAGTTTGGCTGTGTCTTAGCTCTTTGATATTTTTGTATCAGTTTTGGCAAGCAATGGCTCCTCCACTTGTCAGAGCCCATCTTCTATAGATGGTAGTAGTACATTAGGACTAACAAACATTTCTTCCTTACGAAACATAAAATCCCAGAAACTATGGGTGAAAGAGCTTAGTGACATGTTAGTGTCCTATAGAATGAGGAAATTGTTCTAAAGAAAATGACAGAAATTAGAAAACAAACTAATGCGTCACCAATGTCTCTTGCCACACGCATGCTGTAGATGGCTGAGCCAATCTTACAGCTTCATTTGTTTCTGTTCTGATTGCAACGAAGAAACGGAAGCAGCTCAGCAGATTCTCTATACTGATTTCACAGTCTTTAATCCTTATGAATGAAATTGCTTAAGGTTCAATCTATATTGTAAAGATTTCTTCTTGTGTTTCTATTTCTCTAGTGATTTCTGTTCTTATTTGCTATGGCATAAATCTGTGAAAGGATGAGTATTCTTACAGGAAAACTTGCTTTGTAAAATTCTTATTATAAAATGGCTTCTTTCTGCACTGTGGTGATGGGAGGGTCTTTATAGCTCTCTCTGACTTTCCGTGAATAAAACAATTTCTGGGCCAAATGTTGGATAAGATAATGTTTTTCTTGCATTTCTTAAAAATCATTTACTCTATGAGTACTTCATGTATTCTCCTATCAGCTGTGTTTTCTCTGACTAGTCTCCCCACTCCCTGTCCCCACCTATAGCAGCTGGACTAAAACACTATGCGCTTGTTTTATGGTTTTGTGCTTAATGGATTCATGTCCTCTTACATGTGGACCACATAAGTCAAGGAAGGAAATCATTTTTATGTTCTACATGTTTACTGCGGGTCGTGTCGTTTCTTCTTTGACCCAAACTCTGGTGTGCTGGCGTGTGAGCTTGTTTACTCTAGATAAAACACAACTTCCAATTTGGAAATGAGATGACTTAACAAGTCTCATAAAAAGAATTGGAAAGATCTCTGGACATCCAAGAGCTCTTATGTGCCGGCATTTTGTAGAATGTAAAAGAATCTGGAACATATGGATTAGATTCCTGTTAAAATATACACATTCCTTTTAAAAACTGCTTGAGAGAAGTCACATTTTGAATTTCCTCAGCCTCTCTCTTCTCTTTCCTTCTGGCTAATATCCTATCCCACTTTTGGGACATTTTTTCAAATGGTCAAAAACACTGTCTTGATGTTCCTATAATCAACCATCCTGAAGAGGTTTCGGAGACCTGCTTTTTAATTTTCAATCACTTTCATCTTTTCTGATGGACAGTTCTAATATTTCAAATATGGGTTCCAGTGATGATTATTGTTTGCACTGTTATGTTTTTTGAACATGCATAGTTTTATTTTTCTGATTTTCTGATAAGAAGGATAGACTGTAAGTCAATGTAATTGACCACCAGATTTCTTTTAAAACTTTTCATTGAATTTCTGATTATTAAAGTATTCTAGTTTTCTCTCTACCTCTCTTGCTACTACTTAAGAGTCTGCTTTATTGTAAGCTGTAGGAGTAGTAGAACTTGGCTCACTTCTAGGTCTGTAGGACCCTGAACAGTACCTGGCACACAGTTGGTGCTCAACCGACATTTATTGACTTGTATGACTAAATTTTCTGAATGGAGTTATGGTTCAGGCTTTATCCTTAAGATCTATCCTTGACCTCACTTTCTACCTTACTTCCTTACAAATCTCAGCCACTCCTGTTCTCTCAGCTGGTACTCACTGGCCCCTCTATACTCCTGCTTCCTCTATCATGACTCCAGTTACGTGCAGACACACCAATTAGCTGTCTTCCCATCACCTTAGGAAAAAAACAGTGTAATTTACATTCTTTCCCCCAGTCTTGGAGTCAACCTTTGTTTTCACCTTTGCTTTCCCCATTATTATCTAGACATTTATAGCATCCTTTACATTCTTCCTTTTTAAATTTCTTGATTCTTTTTACTTCTATTACCAGTTCTCTAGTATTTTGTCAAAATATAATATTTCCTCTAAGCTTGTCCTCCTGCCTTTCTTATCTATCTTTACATGGTTGCTAGATGTATATTCTAAAATCTTGCTGCGCATATATGGTTTATGTGCTTAGAAATGTTCAGTGCAATAGGAGTCTTTGGAAAAGGATGATAATTTTGTGTTTGAATTCTCAAAGTCCTTCCTCCCTTTGTCCCAGTCTATCTTCCCAACTTCATCAAAATTGAAATGGTTTGCTAAGGTGATATTCAAAAGTAATGTACAGGATGATTTGGTGGGAGAGGGCATGTGTGACTTGAATCTGGGGCAACTGTCATTGAGAATAACCTTAGAAATAAAATTTATATTTCTTAAAAATAAAGAGAGGCTGGAGGCCAAGACATAGGTTCAGAAAGTCCTCAAATGCCTGTTGCTCATGTTTTGGTATTGATATGTGTCTAGACTAAAGATCCTTAAGACCAGAAATTATTTCAGAAATCTAGAAGTTGCTTCTGAAATCGATAGTGTAATAACAGCTTCTGAAAACAGTCAAATGTAGGTTCAAAGCCTTCATTTCCTAAGTAGTTATCACTTTGGGTAAGTTATTTACCTTTTTCACAACTTGGTTTTTTCATCTACAAAATGGAGGTGAAAATATATAACATAAAAATTGTTGCAAGATTAAAATGAAGTAATTTATGCACTGTACCAGATGCAGTCCTAAAATAACAAAGTTACTCAGAGATTCGTAGATATTATTATCATTATTTTTCCTCTTTTAGACGCTTAAAATTCTTTTTTTGGCTCAAAAAATCTGGCTACTTATTTGTCATAGCTGTATCTCTAGCACCCCTTACAAAGATGGGTATTTTACAGACTGTCAATATGTTTTTTAAATTGGTGATAAGTGTTACTGACATTTATTAAGGTGGTTATCTTGCCTTTGGAAACCTTCACTATTGTCAGGAAGAAGCTAAACCAAAAACTCTAGCATAAACCAATCTACAGTTGCTGATATCATTGGTGCCTTTTTATTTTTATCATTCTATTAGTCAAAGTTTTCTATGTGGGTAATATGACCCTTAAAATATTAACAGAGGCTAGTTTTTATGGAGTATTTAATAGATGCTTGGTCTTTGTCAGGTAACAAAAACACTGAGCTCTAAACCCTGCTTTGAGAAACACATACTGTAAGGACATTCCACCAAGTATAAAGCATTATGAGAATGACTGAATCTGCCAGAGAGTCCTAAGAGCCTTCTTAGAGGAGATGAGAGCTGAATATAGACATGATCAGTGGGTTTTAGTGGTGAGGGGTAGAGTGGATGTGGAATTCCAGGGAAAGAAAATCTTTTGAACATATGATACGTCTGAAAGGGAATGGCAGGCAGTTAAGCATGATGACTTCAGAATTTCTACATAGGAGAGCTTGGGGGCAGCATTCTGGTTGTGAAAAAGAGCCAAGAAACATGCATGAAAGTTGCGTTTGCATAGCACCTTGATGTAAAATAATAAAATATCCATTATCCATATTAAAAATGGGAGGGTGTGTCTCCTGGATGTTACTGGAGGGGACGGGCTAATATCTTCTAACTCATCTCCATGGCTCTGTATCCATGACAATCTGGAGAACTGGCTGAGATGAGTTGCAGAAGACGCAGAGGCAGGTAGAATAAGTAATGGAAAACCCCGTAAAGCATGCTAAGGATCTTCTGCAAGGTTTAACATGATCAGTGTGATGTCTCAGAAAGTTGACTCCGGCTAAAGTGTGGAGGGTCCATTGGGAGATGATGAAAACTGAGACAAAAGGTGAATTAGGAGCAGTGGATGGATTGAAAAGGTAATTGAGCTCATTCTTTACTACAACATTGTTTTGATTGATAAGAAAACATTTTATCTATGAGATACTTACAGTACAATGTTATAATACTTAACATTTATTGAGCTACTTCTATGTTTCAAACATTATTTTGGCCTCTTTCCATGAACTACTTTGCTTAATATTTATGACAACCCTGTATTTAAACATTCATTGTTTTCTTTCATTTATAGATTTTAAAAAATGAGGCATAGACAGGTTAAGCAACTTGCCCAAGGTTACACAGCTATAAAGAATTAGAATTAGTTTTAGGTGGCCTGATTCCAGAGCCAGTGCTCCTAATTATTATGTTAAGTTGTTTATTCATGACAACAATATTTTTACGTTTAATAATAAATTATTCAGAAGATCAATGAGATGCTATATCAACTGCAGTGTCTTACATGTAGGATATGTGTAATTACTATCTGTTGAATCAACAAGTAAGTTACTAATAATAAACATTCATCGAGCATTTACTATCTACCAGGCACTGGGCAAAATGCTTTACTTAAATTATTTAGTCCTCATAATAGTCTCTTGAAGTAAATATAGCAAAATACTAATACTTTTATATAATCAATTAGGATTACTAAACAGGTTTATATAGATAATCTATTTTGATTTACATAAAAATTATATAAATAACATTTTGGTTCTTATTGTGAGGTTAAAAGACATACCCAGGTCATAAAACTAATACATTGTGAAACTAATGCTTGAACCCAAGTCTTCTGATCCTAAATATTGCTAACACTACACTGCCTGTCAGAGATCTTGATCTTATTATAAAACTGTTCTTTTGTAAGAATTAAACTAACCAACGACTGTCATACAGGGAAGGAGGTTTGGCACTTGCCCTTAAAAGGTGGGAATACAGGTGTGGGAGAACATTCCAGGTAATAGGAATGATTGTCAAAGAAGAAAAGAAGGTTGGAAAATGTGAGATATTTTTGATGTTTAGCAGCTCAGGTGTGTGGCAGGTACTTAGCAAACTGTAAAGGCACGATATAAACAGTAGTAGTTGTTATAATGGAGTTATTACTAGAGTAGGCCAATTTGGATTCCTGACACATGTTGTATTTCGTTTGGATGGAAGGAGAAATCCTAAACTGTTCAAGGAACTGGAATACGCATTATACACATATATACGTTGGAGGACTGGACCCCTGCCATTCCTATTTTTATATGTTGAAATATCTAACTGTCTAATCGTGGTGGTACAAAGTTCACTCCCTCAGCAGCCAAGATTGATTTTTTCTTTGAGTAGACATGCTTCACAGAAGTACCCTTTCCCGTTACATTTTGAAAGTCATCAGACACGCTGTTATAAATGATCACGGAAGATTACTGGAGATGCTGCAAAATAATAGTGAACCAAGTAGCATCTGTAATTTCCAAGGATAGCTTGCAATCATCACTCAGAATGAACCCTATCTGAGTGCAGGGCTGAACTTTTTCTTTTCCTCCCTCTCTCTTCCTTTTACTACTTTATAACATAGCTGAAATGGATACGGCACCTCATGAATTTTTATGCAAAATATTAAGTTGCAAGCCACTGCTGTGCAGACAGACTTTCCTTGTGAAGATGAGAGTTAGCCTGCATAGTTCAATGGCTGACATCCTCAGCTAGAAAGACTTCATGTCAAACTGACCAACTGACAGTAAAAGTCCAATCTGGTTGCTGGCCCAGAAAGGGCTTTAGATGCCTCTTGGTTCAGACTTTCATATCGGCAGAGAGGAAAATTATTCAATATTTGTTGACTGAATCAAACCTGCTCAAGATGTCTGTTTTCTTAAGACTATATATATATATATATATATTTTTTTTTATATATATAAAAATATAAATAAATCATATGAAATCAGGTTCTCCAAGTTGACAACTGCTGAGCTATCCTTCCCAGTTCCTTCCAAGCTCAGACGCAACTGGTTCAGATGCAATTGCTCCCCAAGTCTTACTGACTTTTTCTCATTAATGTCTCTTGAATCCACATTGTGTCTCTTTGTCCATGCTGTCATAACCGGCTCAGCCTCTCTCCTCTTTTCTCAATCAGACCATTGTAGCTGCTTGTGACTCGATTCCCCTTCCTCCTGCCTTTCCTCTTTCATCCATTTCTTTACCAGCTGCTAGAGTGATTTTTCTGCCTTCCAGACCTTGTTCTTTGGCTCCTTTGTTGTAAAATCTCTGATGGCTCGCACATTGCCTAAGGGAGAAAGTCCAAGCCTCTTGGCATGACATTGATGGTTTTTCATTAGCTTACCACAACCAGCCTTTACTTTAACTTTCCGCTTACTTCCCTGTCATGCTACCCCCAAATATGGCATGTAATTTTCTGCTTCTATGCATTTCCTTACCTACTTTCTGAAGCTTTTCTGAAGCTTTTCCTGGTTTCAACCCCTATTTCCTGCTCAGGAGAAAGTTTTTTCCTTTTGTGTCCCTAAAAAATGTAATCCAGGGAAAAATTATTGAGGTCCTAATTTGCACCAGACACTGTGTTTTATCCTTGAAACTAAGAAATGTCACACTTCAATTGGGAGAATTCGGGAGATGAATAAAGAAACAGATAATTATAACCCAATGATGTAAAGATTGTAATAAAGAAAGGCTTAAATAAAAACTAGAGGAAGACTTTTTAGATGCTCTATCTAAAGTTTCCTATCTTTGTATACCCAATAATTCTTTATTATATTATCCAGTTCAATTTTCTTTACAGAATTTATTGTCTAAGCTATTTATCCTGTTGTTTCCTTTTTTTTTTTTTCTTTTTTGAGACGGAATTTCGCTCTTGTTACCCAGGCTGGAGTGCAATGGCGCGATCTCGGCTCAACGCAACCTCCGCCTCCTGGGTTCAGGCAATTCTCCTGCCTCAGCTTCCTGAGTAGCTGGGAATACAGGGCACATGCCACCATGTCCAGCTAATTTTTTGTATTTTTAGTAGAGACGGGGTTTCACCATGTTGACCAGGATGGTCTCGATCTCTTGACCTCGTGATCCACCCGCCTAGGTCTCCCAAAGTGCTGGGATTACAGGCGTGAGCCACTGCACCCGGCTGTTTCCTTGTTTATTTTGTCTTTTCCCACTGAAATGCAAGTTCTGTATGAGCAGATCTTTTGACTCTTTCATTTACTCTTGTCAGCCTGTGTTTTGAACAGTGGTTGGCATACTACAGGTGCTTCAGAAATATTTGTTGCTAAATAAATGTGATTGGAGAACACTTCCTGCTCCCGTTCCCTATCTTCCTCCTTTTATCTTTCTCTTAGGTTCACCAAGAGTGGTCTAAACTCTTACTGAAGCTGTTGAGTCATTATGAATATGATATGCTTGATGTGAAATATGTTTTATTTTATTCTGGGGATTTTTCTGACTATTACTCAAATTTATTTATTTGATTATGCATATCACAAATGTGCTAACTGCCAGGCTAGATGTAGAAAAAGAAAGATAAAAAGTAGAAGTCTCTTAAGTAACTTATTACACCAGATTAAACAGACATTGATACACTGAGATAAGTGTTTTTAATTGCAGTTAACACAAAGGTATACCATTTTGAGGAGGGCACAGATTTCTTTCATTGCCCCTCAGACAACCTTAATACTAATCACATTCTAGGCTCTATCTTTGGGGTATCTCAAATTTTCTTAAAATATAAATCAATTAATATTTATGGACAGCTACTTTGTGCACAATGCTTAGATATGGGGGTACAAACGGGAATGTTAGGTGCCATGTTCCTAAGCTATTGGAAGTCCAGTAGATTCTTCCCAAAAGGAATTTGAGTATTCTACAATGGATATCAAAATGCTGGTTAAAAAGGAGGTAAAACAAACATGTTAAACATGGTCAATCAAATATAAATTGCCATCACATTTGGATTTGAAATTCTTTTCTACAAAGGCAAAATAGGAACTGGATTAGGTTATAGAGCTTTTCAATGTGACAAAACTGTGATTTTTGATGGATATTCTGTTCTCTTTAGATTAAATTCTTTAAAAAAATTCAGAGGATCTAATATCAGTCATCAAATGATTAACATACAATGTCCTACAAAATAGCTTTTGTAACCATAATTAAATCTAATAACTGGCATTTACTGGACCAGGAGCTGCTGTAAATATGCTTATATACCTCTCATTTAATTCTCAACCTTATATGGTAGATGCACTTATTATCTCCATTTTGCAGATGGGGAAACTGAAGCCTAAGAGTGAAATAATTTATCAAGGGTTCACCACTAGTAAGTGGTAGAGCCAGTAATCACATTCAGGCAGCTTGACTGCAGAGCCTATGCCCTTCCTCTGAAAAATACAGAAGGAAGTAGAATGAAATCTCCTGATATTAACTATCCATGAGACTCTGTCATATCAGTAAAGAGCAACTCAGGACAAGTCTGTGATTGTTTCACTCTATGTCTTCTGGTGGCTCCCGGACCCTTTGGTAAAATGCTTAAAGGAGTTTGCGATGGAACAGAAATGAGACTGCACACCTACAATATCTGATCTTCAACAAAGCTGCAATGGAGAAAGAACAATAAATGGTGCCAAGATAACTGGCCAGCCATATGTAGAAGATTGAAACTGGACCCCTTCCTTACACCATATATAAAAATTAACTCAAGATGGATTAAAGACTTAAATGTAAAACACAAAACTATAAAAACGCTGGAAGACAGCCTAGGCAATACCATTGTGGACATAGGAATGGGCACAGATTTCATGATCAAGATGCCAAAAGCAATTGCAACAAAAGCAAAAATTGGCAAATGGAATCTGATTAAGCTAAAGAGCTTCTCCACAGCAAAAGAAACTATCAACAGAGTGAACAGACAAACCACAGAATGGGAGAAAAATTTGCAAACTATGAATGTGACAAAGGTCTAATATCCAGCATCTTTAAGAAACTTAAATGACAAGAAAAATCAAACAACCCCCTTAAAAACTGGGCAAAGAATATGAACAGACACTTATCGAAAGAAGACATACATGCAGTTAGCAATCTTAAAAAAAAAGCTCAGCATCACTGATCATTAGGAAATGCAAATTAAAACCACAATGAAATACCATCTCATACCAGTCATAATGGCTATTACAAAAAAGTCAAAAACTAACATGCTGACAAGGTTGCAGAAAAAAAGGAATGCCTGTACACTGTTGGTGGAAGTGTTATTTCAACCATTGTGGAAGACAGTGTGACAATTTCTCAAAGACCTAAAAACAGAAATATCCTTCCAGCCAGCAATCCTCTTACTAGGTGTATATCAAAGGAATATAAATTGTTGTATCATAAAGACACATGCACATGTATGTTCATTACAGCACTATTCACAATGGCAAAGACATGAAATTAACCTAAATGTCTATCAGTGTGGACTGGATAAAGAAAATGTGGTACATATACAGCATGGAATACTATGCAGCCACAGAATGGAATACTATGCAGCCACAAAAAAGAATGAGATCATGTCCTTTGTAGGGCCATGAATAGAATGGAGGCCATTATTCTTAGCAAATAAATTCAGAAACAGAAAACCAAAGAATGTGTGTTCTCATTTATAAGTGGGAGCTAAATGATGAAAACACATCGACACATAGATGGGAATAGCATACGCTGGGACTGATCAGAAGGTGGAGGGTGAGAGGAGGGAGAGGATCAGGAAAAATAACTAGTGGATACTAGGCTTAATAGCTGGGTGACGAAATCTGTACAATAAATCCTCTCAACAGAAGTTTACCTATATAACAAACCTGCACATGTACCCCTCAACTTAAAAGTTATATTTAAAAAGGAGTGGTTTGGTAGTATAAATATTTTCCTTCAATGCTCAGGAGCTTCTGTAGGCATTATGACATTATGAAACTAAAATTGCATGACAAGGCTCCGTGTATTTGGTTGAGTATGGGGTTTTACATTTTGGAAGCTAGAGGAGCAGATGGTAGGGTTGGCATTCCATATGAAAGCTGAGAACCCCAACAAATGTTTCTTCCTTGATGATAGATCTCTTCATTTCCACATGGAGAAAGGTCATAGGGAACCTACAGACAAAGTCAGGGTTTCTCTTAGAATCAGCTTTTGATTAATTCTAGCTTTGAATTCAAGTTTTGACCAGCTAAAACACTTGGAGGGATTTCTGTTGCTGACTTTTGGAAAAAAAATTTGTCAAGGTGGCACGCCTCTTACTTTCATCTACCAAACTGAAAGGAATAAGGCTGAAAGAATATGCTGAAAAATCCACTTGATAGGAAAAAAATGCAGCTTGGGCTCAACTTTGTACATTTCATGCCTTTAAAAAAAATACTATAGGTGAACTTTACAGTGAATGCTCTGAACAAGTCGTTTAAATGATTCTATAATGAGAAAACTCTTTTGTATGAATTTGTGAAGTTCACAGTCAATGCTGATCAATAAATCCTGCACCAGTTATTTTTTTAAAATGCAATTTATTGTAAGGTGGGGGAAAGAATGTATGGATTGGATTGCTTGTTCCAGCTTTCAGTGATAAAGAATAGATTTGATATCAGTGAGACTAAAGTATCCCTCCACACCGCCTACACTGCCTCAACCCCCTCCTCCTCACCAACTCCTACTCCTGGTTTTCCTTTTCTAGTGCCCTGTCTGTAGTAACCTTGGCTGGGGCTGCTGTGGATTCATCAAGTGGTGCTTTGAAAAATTCAAAGATGTATGATACTGCCTGGACAGCAGACAGTACATTTCATCACATTCGTTCATGGATTTCTGGCATACCTTCTTTAATACCTGTAACTCAGAAGGACATCATTCTTAGATGCTGTGGGCTCCATCCTCAGTTCTCAAGTTGCACACTTACCAGGAAGAACTGTGGTAGTAATATTTTGAGTTGCTTTTTTTATTTGTTTAGGAGTTTATCTCCTTTCAGTAGAGCAGACTAGAACATGAGTATTAGAATTTAACTGCCTGGTTTTGAATCTTAACCATATCATTAGGCCTTGGAAAAATTCTTTAAGCTGTGTAAGCTTCAGTTTCTTCATCTGTAGAATAGAAATAATAATAGTGTCTCTGCCCTCATAGGGTTAATCACAAAGTAAAGTACTTGTGTGTGAAGTATAGTGATTTGCTCACATCAGTTCCTCAACTAACATTTCTTATAAATATGGCTGAGTATATGTGACTTTCATTGTCTTAAAAATAATAAAGGTATCTTTTTATTCTCTGAATCCCAGAATTTATGGGATACAGCACACTGAATTCATGACAGCAATGAAGCCTGAGTATGATGGTTCCATGGATTTTCTCAAGTCAGCTCCTAAGTTAATGTTCTCCTTTGCATTTTAGTCTTGGCTCTGCTATGTATTCAGTGTGACCTTGGGAGTGGCATCCTTTTGTTATCCAGAAAATGTGGGATTGGCATGTAGGTCTTTGGAGCTCTGAAATTCCTTGCTTCTTTGACATTCTCTTCTCTGTGTTCTGGTTTCTTATGGTGACAAGATATCAAACACTGTCAGGATGCAGACTCTATGGGCCTATGTATCATCTGACCCAGAAGTCCTGAGTCAAATAGTTGGCTGATTTTGAGGAGAGCAGGTCAAACCTAGGAGTCAAGACGCATAGCCTGGAGTTGTAAAATCTTCATTCTATTCCTTGTTCTGCTTCTTCTGGATGTGTGACTATGGGCAAGTCACCTAGCCTCTCTTGGCTCGCTATGTGGGTACGATGACCTTTACTCTGTTTATTGCTCAGAGTGGTGATAAGGTTCCAAGGTGAGTGTTTTGTCAACTGTAACAGGTACACAGTTATTGTCGTGCTGCCATGGTTTTCGTGTGAGGATGCAGTTTCCCTTTCTTTGGGAGTTTACAGAGATGAGGATACAGAGACTTTTCAGACAAAGCCAGTAGACATTTCCTCAGAGTGGTCAGATCATGCTTAACTTCTGGGCAGAACATAAAAGTTGTGAATTACAGGCCACGAAGAGAACTGGACTGCAGTGACTCTAGGAATAATCATTATAATTGAAGTCATAACAATAATAGCAGAAGCTTCTTTCTGTTACGTGCATATGATGTGACAGGCACCAAACTAAGTGCATTAAATTTATTATCTCATTTAATCCTCACAACAAACCCGTGAGATAATAAGAGTACTTATTGTGCTCCATTGTGCAAGCGAGCAAGCAGGTTCAAGGGGGTCTCAAAGTTAATAAGTGTAATTGAACATGTTGGCGTAATTCCCAAGTTTGGGCCTCTCACTGCTGCATTATCTCCAAGGAGTGGAAACAGAATGAAATTAGGGTTATCCCTAACCTAGTGTTACTTTACTGAAAGTGTATGCCCTCTGGACTCTTACATCTTAACTGTCTCTGGTTGTTAATTTCTTTTTAGCCAGTTTCTTCTCCCAAGGAAGAGGCTATGGATCTGGAGGTTTGGACTATGAAACAGACAATGAATCCCTAAGGAAACTAGAGGTGAGGGCTTCCTAGGAGAGAGCTGAAGCATGACTAGGAGAGCTGAAAAGGGTGACAACTGTGACAAATAAGGTACTAATAGGTATCTGTCTAATAAGGGAAGCAGGGAAGAGCCCAGGCCATGGTGGTACCATGAGACTCATCTGGGACATATCTGAGAGGACAGGGCCTGGGCTTGGCCCTTCTCCTCAAGACCCAATTTGCCTAATGAAAAGGTGAGGACACTTACAGACAGTGAAGAAAACACTGCTTCTCAGGCTACCTGGCATTGACTTCAGGAAAATTAAGAAGGCCTTCACTTGGCAGAATCTCATCATCTTGGAAGATTTTTGAAGAAGATTTAACCTTTCAATTACCAGGAACAAAAAGCACCAGTTCCGCTGGTTGCTGAGGACTGTTCTGCTGCAGGCATTACACGAGCCTTTTACTTCTCTTCACCCTCGCCATCATAATGAGCTGGGTATTGTTCACCCCAATTTTTACATGAAAAAAACTGAGGTTCAGGGAGATTACACACCTTTCCAAAATCACACTGCTTGTGAAAGAATATGGTTGAGATTTAAACTCAGGTCTGTCTTAATCATGTCCCTCTACAGCTTCCCAAAACTGAGATAAAAGAAGCCTAAATACTATTCCATTTACATAACATCTGGTAATCTTTTATCTGTGTGGTGAGGCATTGTTTGAAGATGTAAAATAAATACTTTTGCATTCTACAATAGTTTGACAATTCTCATTCTTTTACATAGTCTTATTTTGGCCCTTTGCCAAGTATGTAAATAGATGTATGGGGATATGTTACCCTCAGAGAGCAGGGTGCAGAATTCTTACTTCCTGCCTGAGGTTTCCTCTTCTCTGCCAAATAGAATGCATCTGGCCTATTCCAGATAAAATAAGCACACAGTAGTCAGGAGAAACTGAAACCCAAGGGAGGTGAGGAGATGGCACAGAAGCCCTGGCATTGTAAAAACGAATGCTGGACTTTTGACTCAAATATATACAATCATTATGGTTAAGAAGACCAGGCCCGGTGTGGCGGCTCATGCCTGTAATCCCGGAGCTTTGGGACACTGAGGCTGGTGGCTCATTTGAGGCAAGGAGTCTGAGACCAGTCTGGCCAACATGGTGAAAACCTGTCTCTACCAAAAATATACAAAAATTAGCCAGGTGTGGTGGCACACACCTGGCTAATGGGAGGCTGAGGTGGGAGAATCACTTGACCCCAGGAGGCAGAAGTTGCAGTGAGCTCAGATTGTGCCACTCCCCTTTAGCTTGGGCAACAGAGTGAGACCCTGTCACACACACAAACAAAAATATTTGGAGTTCAGTCTTTAGAGTGCTTAGGTCAAGGGAATGTCATGATCTGACTCAGGCTGAAATATGATCACTCTGGCTGCCATGCGGGGAATAACTGAAGAGTACAGCAAGGGTGTACCCTTACAGCAAGGGTGAGGGTGGGAAAAGGTGGCAGTGAAGGCCAGCCAGGGAGTATTGCCACCTATTAGTTCATGTGAGAGGGAGGCTTGAACTAGGGTGGTAGATACGGAGGTGGAAGTGTTGAGGAATGGCCAATGTTCAGGTATATTTTAAGGATGAGTAAATACTATCTGGCACATGGATTGGGTGACTTCTAGGTTTTGGTCTGAGCAGTCTTGCAAGGTAGGAAGGGCTGAAGAGGAACACATGGGGCAGGGTGCAAGCTGCAAACTGAAGGAATAAATGGGAATCAGAAATTCCCTTTGGACATTTTAATTTTGAAAAGCCTAGTGAATATCCGTGCGGGGTTTTGGAGAAGCTAATTAGTCAACAAGGTGGAATTAGGGAAGATGCTGGGGATGGAAATTTCACATTCAGGCATCATGACAGAGTAGATGATATTTAATTATTAGCCTGGTTGAGCATACCTTGGATAAACTTAGAGAATAAATCAGAGTTGAGGATTGAGCCCTTGGGTATCTCAACATTTAGAGATTAGAATGAGGACAAGTTGGCAAAGAAGCAGTATAGAAGAAAAGTCTAATAAACCAATGAGCAAAGCAAACAATCAAAACAGAGACAAAACAGGAAGTATGCCTTTCTAGAAGTCAAAGGAGACAAATGTTTCAAGAGGGAGAAGGAAATTAGCCCTGCCAAATGTTCCTGAGACATCATGTACGCATGAGACTAAAAGCTGTCCATTGTCTTCATCAGGGTGGATGGCACTGGGAGCCCTTACAGAAGGAGTTAGTGTGGCATGGTGGGGATGAAGCCTTGATTAGAGTGTTTTTATTAGAGAACAGAAGGTAGACAAATAGAGACTATGAGGAAAGTAAAATTTTCTTAGAATAATGTGGCGAGAGGCTGGAAGGAGCTGTGTGGCCAACAGAGGTTTTGTTTTCATTTAGTTTTATTTTTGTTAGTTTACGTGGGAGGTATTATACCGTGGCTGTGTTCTGATGGAAAAGGGCCTTTCAAGTCAGGGCTGTGTTGCACAGGTCAGAGATGTGTGGCCCTTCCCAGCACAGGCCCTTATGCATTGATTCTGCCAGTTTGTCTTAATTTTGTTCTTTCCTCGAAGCCACCAAGTCATGTAATAATGAAGGCAGAAGTTGAATTCAGAGACCATCTCTCCCAGATTATTCTGACTTAACCAATCTTATTTGTACCAGCAGTAAGAGAGCTTTCTGCTTAAGTAATATTATTTGGCACTCCTAGTCCTCTTAGTGTTTGGTAGCACTGATTTCTGAATTTCAATTTCTTTCTGACCCACGTTACTTTGTTACTTTATTTAGATCTGCATCCTCTGTACTAGGAGTCAACTATAAGTCTTAGGGACTAATGATCAACATGAAAGAACTATGTCTTAGCCTCAGACCTGCCTTAAGATTGTTTTCCAAGCCTATAAAGCTATAAAGTCATTTAAAGAGGACAGTCAATGCTCAAGGAAGATTTGGAGGCAGAAATGTAGGAACTTTGATTTTAAGCTCCATGCTTTTGCTTTGCCAAGGCCTCTCCGAGCCTGGTGTTACTTGTGGATATGAAATACATCTCTAGGTCTGCATAATTAGCCTCCAGACCCAGCCCATAATCAATTATCCAGCGTGAGCCTTGCACTCATTTCTCTGGTTACTCTGCCTATTAAGTCTGTCTTCCTATTGTAACAATGGAATTCATGGATTCCTGGTGGTCTGTACCTGAAAATCAATTTTCACTCAGCATCTTTCTTTTATTTCAATTTTGGTCTTCTTGAGCCAATGCAAGGATTTTTGTTAGCTCTTTAGAAAATCGGCAACTGCATATCTTCTTTAGACCTGTTCCCAGCACATTGGTGGGTTTTCAGAGCATGGTGGCTCCTGGTATTAGGATGACTGCTTTTTTCTCAAAGCCTCCACTGAACCCCTGACATATCTCCAGAATCTCCACAGCCCCAAGAATTTACCTGGTCTGACTTCTTGGAAAACCAATCAAGGCTTGCTTCCTTTTACTCTAAGTAAAATGCTAAGTGCCAAGTCTATACTGCCTAGATTATGCTCTCATTGAGAGGTTTGGTGTTTGTCCACCTAGCAGAGGTTCCTGGCCTCTAGGGAGACCATGTGATTTCATCGGAAAAGAACAATAGAGTTCTGGAATCTTCTTTTGGAATATTTTTTTTTTCTGGCTGTTCTAAGGGTGTAGCACTCTTTCTTTCACTATCCCTCTCAGAACATATTTAATTGAAGTGAAAAGAGCCTAAGATGTGTAGGTAGTCAAATATACATGGATTAAGATTGAGGTCTATAAAACTTCTGTTTATTGACCTTTTGGCCATAATTTCATTCTCAGTCTTTTCCTCTGTAAAATGAAAGTAAAATGACTTACGGCATTGAATTTTAGTGAGTGTTCATAATAATAGGTCAAGTGCGCGGTATAAATAGTAGGTATAAAAACTTATCATTAATATAGATAATAACAGTTATAGGGCATGCGTCGTATGCTATGTTAGACCATAAACAAAAGTGAATAGAAAATAGTCTTTTACTCTAAAATATCTCCTTATCTAGTGGGACACGTAAAAGAATAATTCTAATAACCGCACAGCATCTGGAATAATAGAGTAAGCACAAAGTCTTAAAGGAGTCTTAAATAAACAGTAATTGATTCTTTTTAGGTGGTATCAGAAGTGCCACCTGAGCTGGAGTTTTCTAAAACATAAAGGACATTTTGGGCAGCGAGCACATTATGAACAAAGAAAGGGAGATAGGAAACAATATTCTGGCTTTTGAAATAATGAGTGGATGAAATCCAGTTTCTAGTAGTGTAATGATAGCTGCCAAAAACCAAATCTCTCCACATTCCCTCCAAAAAGCATACATATCAATAAGGAAAGCAAATAAAACAACCCATAGTTTATGTCTAAAGCACATAAAAGACAAGAATACCACAAGCTCAATTTTTGTGTAAGCACGTAGTGGGAGGCAGACTAATATCGCTCTCCCCAAAGATGTTTACATCCTAATCTCTGGAAACTGTGAATATGTTAGTTTTCAAGGCTAAAAGGGAATTAGAGTTGCAGAGGAAATTAAGACTGATAATGAGATGACCGTAATATGGGGAGATTATTATGGATTATCCAGTCGGGCCCAACATAATCACAAGAGTCTTTGTAAGCAGAAGAGGGGGAGAGAAGAGAAAACCCATAGAGATGGTCATATGATGGCCAGGTGCAGTGGCTCATGCCTCTAATCCCAGCACTTTGGGAGGCTGAGACAGGCAGATCACCTGAGCTCAGGAGTTCGAGTCCAGGCTGGGCAACATGGTGAGACTTAAAATACAAAAATTAGCCAGGGTGGTGGCGCACACCTGTAGGCCCAGCTACTCTGGAGGCTGAGGCAGGAGAATTGCTTGAAACCAGGAGGCAGAAGTTGCAGTGAGCTGAGATCTACCCACTGCACTCCAGCTTGTGCAACAGAGCAAGACTCCATCTCAGAAGTGAGACTCAGCCTTGGAAAAACAAAATAAAAGAAGTGGTCATATGAGAAGGATTCACCAAGACTTTGCTAGCTTTGAAGATGGAAGAATGTGGCCAAAAGCCTAGGAATGAATATGGCTTCTACAATCTATAATAAACAAGGAAACATTCTTTCCTAGAGCCTCTAGAAGGACTGCATTTTGCATTCTCCTCAGTTTTAGCCCAGTAAGACCCATTTTAGACTTCGGATCTTTGGAATTGTAGGTTAATACATTTATATTAAGCCACTAAATTTCTGGTAATTTGTTACAGCAGCCATAGGAAATTAACATGTAGGAAAATAAACATTCCAATGCCCAGGTATACTCTGAGGTCAAGCCAGAGAAGAGTTGGGTAGAGATTTCAAAAGGATGAAGGAGGGGTTAGGAAGGTCCTACCATCAGTGGAATAGAATAAAATTGCTCTTATAAAGAAGGAAACCTACTCTTAGTGGAAAAATACTGAGACTGGGTCTGAGGAAAAATGTATTAGAGCACTGGTTGCTAGAGAATCAAAACATAGGAGATTTAGGAGGTGGAGGCTGCAGTGAATTATGATTGCACCACTATATTTCAGTTTGATCCAGTCTCCAAAAAACAAAACAAAACAAAATGGGATTTAAAGTTTGTGGGACTAAAGGGCAGCCATTTGAGAAGCCACTGTTTTGGGAGAGGAGAGTACCAATTTAGAGGGAGCTGTCTCTTAGAGACTTGTTGGTATGGGAAGAAGAGAGCAAGCTATGCAAATAAAGTATACTTCTGAAACAAAAGATAATTGTAAAATCAGAAGGCACACCAACTCAACTTCAATCCAAATAAAAGATTATTGATTAAATAAATTAATCTCACTATAACAATAAAAGAGAGAGCTTTTGAACATAAACAATCTGACAAGCCATTCAAATTCATCACTTCTGCCTACACAAACCAGTTATTACTGATAGGAAAATATAAGACATTGAAAAATGAATAGCAAATAGAATTTACTAGAATATGAAAATAAGACAAAGCAAAAATATATATATATATTCTTCTTAAACTAATCATGAAGCACAAGAAAACTGACACATTATCACAAAGTGAATTGAATATTCTTAAGTAGTTATAAAGAACTTCCTCAAATAAAAAATTCAAAAATTCAGAATTGAGTTGGACAGAACACTCCAGAAGATAAGAAATTAATATTTTAAACTCACAAAAGAATTGAAGGGAAAGAATCATCTTCAAAATAAAGATATTTAATAAAATTCAAGGTACTTAAGTATAAATTCAACTGAAAATACAACAAAGAAATTGGGAAATGGAAATATAACAGCCAAGACAATAATAACCACAAAATATGGAAGGTAAAAAAAATTAAAAGAAAAAATCAAAGATCTAGAAGATAGACAAAGAAGGCTCAAAATATCTGTAATTAGAGTTTCTGAAAAATTAACACAATGAAACAGAACTTATGTTTGAAACTATAATCCAAGAAAACTGTCTGGAAAATAAGTGACCCAAACTTACATATTGAAAGGTCCTACCATATACTTGGGAAAGTTGGCCTGGAACAGTCAACACTGAATCATAGATAACAATAAATTTTTAAATATCGAATGAATCTCCAGACAAAAAGACAAATCCACTTTTAAAAATCCAGATTGGTATCAAAACTCTCAACAGCAAAACACAAAGACAATGGTAGAACTATTTTCAAGAAACTTAAAGAAATAAAGTGTTAACAAAGTATTTTGTATCTGGCTAACTTGTAAGAATTTAGGGAATACTGCACTTAAAAGCTCTTCCTGAAGAATATAATAGAGGATAAATTTCATTCAACCAAACTATGATTGGGGATAGTTTGGCACATTGGGAAAACACTAAATATATTTAACTTTAGATTTCAGACTTTAAAAAGTATGGAGGCAAGATCTGATATCAAAAGAAGTGATGTGAATTTTATGTTTTTACAAAATAGAAGTAGCATAACTAAATTATGGGAGGAGAAGAGGGAGAAAACTTCAATGTGATACTACCTCACTTCTGCAAGAATAACCGTAATAAAAAAAATTAATATTTATTGGCATGGATGTGGTGAAAAGGGAACACTTTTACACTGCTGGTGGGAATGTAAACTAGTACAACCACCATGGAAAACAGTGTTGAAATTCCTTAAAGAACTAAAAGTAGATTTGCCATTTGATCCAGCAGTCCCACTCCTGGCTATCTACCAGAGGAAAAGAAATCATTATATGAAAAAAATATTTGCACATGCATGTTTATAGCAGCACAATTTGCAATTGCAAAAATATGGACCCAGTCCAAATGCCCATAAATCAATGAATGGATAAAGAAAATGTGGTACATATTTGCTGTGGAATGCTACTCAGCCATAGAAAGGAACAAAATAATAGCATTTGCAGCAACCTGGATGGAGCTGGAGACCATTATTGTTAGTGAAGTGACTCAGAAATGGAAAACCAAATACCATATGTTCTCACTCATAAGTGGGAGCTAAGTTATGAGGACAAAAAGGCATAATAATAATGCAATGGACTTTGGGTACTTGGGGGAAAGGGTCAAAGGGGCAAGGGATAAAAGACTACACATTGGGTACAGTGGACACTGCTTGGGTGATAGGTGTACCAAAATCTCAGAAGTCACCACTAAAGAACTTATTCATGTAACCAAACACCACCTGTTCCCCCCAAACCTACTGAAATTTTAAAAAGGCAAAAAAGAAAGTTTTAAAAAGCTCAATGTGGTTTTGATTTGCATTTCTCTAATAATCAATGATGTTGAGCTTTTCTTCATAAGATTTTTGGCCACCTAAATGTCTTCTTTTGAGGGTTGGTCTGTTTATGTTCTTTGCCTACTTTTTAATGGCAAAGGACATGAACAGACCAACTCTCAAAAGAAGACATTTTCGTATTCGGACCCTACAAGGAACTTAAACAAATTTACAAGAAACAAACAACTAGGATGGTTGTTTCTTGTAAATTTGTTTAAGTTCCTTGTAGGGTCTGGATACTAGATTTTTGTCGGATGGATAGATTGCAAAAATATTCTCCCATTTTGTAGATTGTCTGTTTACTCTGATGATAGTTTCTTTTTGCTGGGCAGAATCTCATGCCAGTCAGAATGGCAATTATTAAAAAGCCAAGAAACAACAGATGCTGGCAAGGTTGTGGAGAAAAAGGAATGCTTTTACACTGTTGGTGGGAGTGTAAATTAGTTCAAACATTGTGGAAGACAGTGTGGCAATTCCTCAAGGACCTAGAAATAACAATACCATTTGACCTAGCAATCCAATTACTGTGTATATACCCAAAGGAATATACATCATTATATTATAAAGATACATGTATGTGTTTGTTTATTGCAGCACTATTCACAATAGCAAAGCCATGAAATAAGCCCAAATGCCCATCAATGATAGACTGGATACAGATAATCTGGTACATATACACCATGGAAAACTATGCAGCCATAAAAAGGAATGAGATAATGTCATCTGCAGGGACGTGGATGGAGCTGGAAGGCATTATCCTCAGCAAACTAGTTCAGGAACAGAAAACCAAACCACATGTTCTCACTTGTAAGTGGGAGCTGAACGATGAGAACACACAGACACATGGGGGCGAACAACACATATTGGGGGATGTTGGGGGAACAAGAGCATCAGGAGCAACAGCTAATGGATGCCGGGGTTAATATGTAGGTCATGGGTTGATAGGTGTAGCAAACCACCATGACACACATTTACTTATGTAACCTGCACATCCTGCACATGCCTCTCAGAACTTAAAATAACAGTTGGAGAAAAAAAAGCTCAATGATGGATCTATACATAGGTGATATAAGAGTCAGAGGATATGTTTAAAGATGAAAATCCAAATAGTAGAAGCCTAAATAGGAAAATAAATGTTACAAAGGGCATTATATAATGGTGTCTACAAGAACAAAAAATAAAAATCCCGAAACATTAAAAAGGGAAAAAGAGAAAAAATAGATTACCTTAAAAATATTTTTTTACAGTACAGAACACATGCTAACTTTTATGTTAGAAAGAGAAAATTGGAAAAACTGAGGTACAAAAGGGTTAAATCTAGGACGTTTGAATCTAGAGCACACTCCTTAGCTTAAACAAGGTGAGATATAAGATCTTATAGAGAATGTGGCATTCTGTAATGCTTATTTCTCTTAAATGCACTTATAGATTTGAATAATTGTCAATCAAAATCTCAGTAGAATTTCTCACATCAGTTATTAAATTCATCTGAAAAATCAACGAATGGTGAACAGACTAGTGTACACATATTAAAATATAAGAGAAAATATGCAATAATTGAAATACTGAGATAATATAATGTAATTAAACAATAAATGTAAGAAGTGAAAATGTATTACATATAAATTAGAGAATAGAAAAATCTATAAATAGTTGTCCATCTATTTTAAAAATAAAATTATGTCCTTGCCTCACGCCAAATAGCATTAAAAACCTAGCCAGCAACATATTAGAAAATAGAGATGATATCACATTTCTGTAGTGATGCTGACATTATAAGCCTTGAGATATTAGGTTAAATCACAAAATTAAAGATAGTCAGATTTAATCATCTGAGATAAATATCTGTTCAGGGAAAAAAATAGGGTAACAATATAGTATGAGAAAACATTTACAACAAACATAATAGTGGCTAATATCTTTATTATATGTCACAAAGAAGTTGAAAAAAAATCTGAAGACCCTCAAAGGTAAACATGCAAAATTTATGAAAAAGATTCAACCATACTAGTTCAGCAAAAAACTCATAGTTTTTCTACCTTTTAGAGTAATATGAGTTTGGAAAATATACTAGTTGAGATTGCAGTCAAGCTGTTACCTATACTTAATAGTGGTATGATAGATGGATATAAACCTTTTAGAAAACAATATGAAAAATTAATGTAAATGAGAAATTATGAAATATGTACACATTTTGAATTTGTAAATTATTTTTCTGTGAATTTTTATCCTAGGGAAAAAATATAAGAAAAAGGAAGGCGTTAACTATAATGTCATTTGTGCTAGAGTCTGGAAACAATCTAAATACCCAGCAATATAGATATTGTTATAAAATGAAATGTATTGATTTAGAAGATTATTGTATGATAATTATAAAATATTGAGCAATATAGAGACATTCTAAATATACACCAACTAAAAATAATTCAAAATGGTATTGATTCTGGGGAAGTCAACTATATCTGATTGTAGATAAAGACAGGAAGCAAACAAGAAAATAAAAATGCTTTGTTTTGTTAAAAATGTGACCTTTAAAAGCCTTTTGTACTTTTCTTTTTAATTGTGATTATATTATTGTGCAAGACATTATATGACAATCATCATTACATTATCTCTGGCTTAATTCCATTTCTATTATAGGAATTTGCTTATTATATTTAAATTGTGTGCTTACTCAGTTTATCCATTAGATTGTAAGCTGCCTGAGGGTATCTCTAACGTGAGTATAATGCCTAACACACAGTAAATCCTCATTTGTTATTCAGCAAATGAGTGATTATAGTTGCAGTTAACAGTAAAGTTTGGAATGATGGAAGAATGACATTCTCTTAAAATGAGGTAAGAATGGCTGTAATGTCTCAATCACAGGCTTATTTCTTATATGGTACTTTAAGTCATTTTTTTTTTTTTTGGCCTTCTTGTGTGTTGGGAATGAGATGGGATAGACAGTGGAGAGATTTAAGCAGCAAAGGAGAAAAGAGGAATCTTAGTTAATACGAATTTACTTACAGGCCATTTGAAAGAAATTGCTTTGTATTCTTACTTTTACAACATGATATCACTTCTCCTAGACACTAATTGGGCATGTAAAACAAATGACTATACTTAATCATTTCTTCCTGTTGCCAGCAATACAGAAAACCCTGTTTGTGAATCTGACTTAGGACTTTGACCTCAATGAAGCCAGACTTCGGTGTTTGGGAAAAATAGCATAAAGGAACACATTGTCTTTCCACCTCTCTGTATTTTATCTTTGGGTCAAATTAGACCCTTGAGAATGCTTTATTTCCCTTTATTTCCTCTTTCTACTCTCCGTCTTCCTATTTTCTCTCTTCTCCTTCTTATTTTTTTATTCTTCTCCTCCCTCATCCTTTTTCTCTTGCCCGCTCTACTCCCCCTTCCTGTTCTCCTTCTTTCTTATTGTCTTCATATCTTCCTCTTCATTTTCTTCCTTTTTGATACCTCAGTTACTAGAAATTTTGAAACTAAAAACACTTGTAGCCAATTATAATATAGTTGTAAGATTTCTAATATTTCTTGTCATTGTCATAATTTTTTCCTATTTTTTTCTAGGGCTCTACTTAATTACACATCCCTGAAATCAGACTGACATGGTTTGATGGCTGGTCTCTCCACCTGGCTCTCTGAGCCTATGATTTTCTTATCTGTAAAATGGGTACAATCTACCTATCTTCCTGTCTGTTGTGAAGGTTAAACAGTCAAAAGGCTCTGCGACATAATTTGTTCAATAAATCTTGGTTCCCATCCTCCTTTCTTGTTAATTACATCAAGTCTTTTTTTCATAAAAGGATGAGATTTAAACGACTGCTAAAATATCTGATTGTTAAGGGAATGGCAGTATACCATATGTGTGTTGTGTTTTTAGGGGGTGGGGATAATTACAAAAACCATGCTACCTACCTTCAGACTACTCCCAGGCCTGCAGCAAAGAGAGTAAGATGACTTGTTTTCAATTAAGTAAGATACCCTGTTCTATGAGGCAGTGCTAGAAAAAACTGTGTGGATTTTTTTTTTTAAACTGTGGTTCCGAGTGAAGTAAATAAAGGAAGACTTCTTAACTACAGTTTGACCCTGTCAGATATTTGTAAGCTTTTGGACATCAGTAGTGATTTGTCTTCCACTTCTGGCTTACAACTTCTGGCAGGAGCCCTCACCTTCTGCCAGACCAACATGGAAAACGGAAGACTCATCTCTGGACAGGGAGCATGGATGTGGTGTATGTGAAAGGCAGGAAGATTGAAAGGCAGCACGGATGTGGTGTGAGTGAAAGACGGAAAGATTGAAAGGGGGTTATCTCCTTTTAGCTGGGTAACAAATAGTGCTGGTCCATGGGCCACATTGTGAATATCATTGAAGTAACCAATGAACAAATAAACAAACAGGTTTATGCTAAGAGAAAAGGCACAAAAGTGTTCACATGAATTGGGAGGGAGACAGATCCCAGTGCTCCCCAAAGAGGTTCTCCCTCACTGCTCGTGCCTGGCTTATCATGCACTTGCACAGTTGGTTTTTTCTCAGGTGTTCAAATATATAAACTTTAAGTCATGAATAGACTATACCTTACCTGCACTGTTGGGCTTTCACACGCGACTGCCGTTTGTTTTTATGTGTTGTTCTCCTCCAGTGAACTGTGAGATTCAAGAGGGCATTGTTTGTGTCTCACTCAAGTTTGAGTCTCAGAGATCAATTCAGGGCCAGGGCCATAGTAGGTGTTTAGTAAATATTTGATAAAAACAATCCTGCTCTTCTGGAGCTTATAGTCCAGGAGGGGTGAAGTAAACCAGTGTTGCTCAGATGATCTTTGATAAAGAACCAATTAAATGTTTTTAAAATTTTCAGTCTCTTTTAGGTTGGCATTTTGAGCAATAATTCCAAAAATATCAAAAAGACATACAAAACACAAATCTGAATTTTTTATTATTAGATTCTACAGACATGAACTTCCCCTGTTAAGCTGCTATCCAAGTTTCACAGTTCTCTCTGTGTGTGTGTGTGTGTGTGTGTGTGTGTGTGCACGCGCATGCATTTCTGGTTTGCAGACTGGTGGCAATCCATGGACCACACGTAACAAGGGAATATTATATACAAATGCATGCATATTGTGCAGGTGTTGTGAAAATGCTAGAGAATGAAATAAAATTCAGCACTGGGATAGAGAATGATGGTGCTGGAGGATGGTGTTACTTTACTGAGGTAAGTTGGAGGGCTTCTCTGATGATATGAGGTTTGAGAAAGGGATGGGATAAAGTGAAAGAGTGAGGCTTGCAGATATCAAAGGAAGAGTTTCAGAGGCAGGAAACAATATGAACAGAGGTTGTGAGGTGAGATTAGTGCTATGTTCTAGGAGCGGGGTCAAGGATAAAGATGGGTTAAATTACCAGTGCCTAGTAGACTATTACAAAAACTACGGATTTTATTCAGAGCCATTATAGGGTTTTGAGCAAAGGTGTGATATGATCTGAACTGTAAATGTGGCCACCGTGCTACTCCATGTAGAATAGACCATAGGAGGGAAAGTAAGGAGGTAGACAAATGATGGTGGTTTGGCTGGGGAGGTAGCAGGGGAGATGGTGAGAAGTGGTTGGAGTATTAATTAACCTTGAAGACAGAGCCACCAATGTTGGCTGATAGATTGCATACAGACTGTGTGTTGTAAGAGTCAGGGCTGACTCTGAGGATTTTCGTTAGAAAAATAGCCATTTGCTGTCATTTATTGAGATTGGACAGTTGAAGAACAGAGCTGGATTTGCAGTTGGAGCATGAGTGGGAAACAATCATTCTGGTCATGTTAAATTTAGGATATTTATTTTTCATACAAAGATAAGGAGGCATTTGGGTATAAGATTGGAGTTCAAAGGAAATGCCAAAACTGGAGACATAACACTGGAAGTCAGGAGTGTATGGGTGGAATTTACAGCCGTGGGACTGAATGAAGTCACCTAGGAAATGAATGCAGATAGAGAAGTAAATAGGTCTGATGCCTATGTCCTTGGGCTCCTCCACATTTAAGAAGTCTAAGAGAGGAGGAAGAACTAGCAGAGGAGATTGAGAAATACTGGCCACCTCAGAATAAGGTCACAAAGTTAACAGTTTACTCAACAAGTAGTTATTAATCTCCTAGTCTTATGTTCAGGACCCTGTAAGAGAAACTATATTTTGGAAAGGTTTACATGCCCATAAAATGGTTAACCTTTCAGGGAAAAAAGTTTTATCTTTTAAAGACTAAATTCTGAATTCTTTCTCTTTTTTAAATTTTACTTTAAGTTCTAAGATACATGTGCTGAACCTGCTGATTTGTTACATAGGTATACATGTGCCATGGTGGTTTGCTGCACCTATCAATCCGCCATCTAGGTTTTAAGCCCTGCATGCATTACGTATTTGTCCTAACGGTCTCCCTCCCCTTAACCCCACCCCAAGACAGGTCCTGGTGTGTAATGTTCCCCTCTCTGTGTCCATGTGTTCTCATTGTTCAACTCCCACTTATGAGTGAGAGCTTAATGTGGTGTTTGGTTTTCTGTTCCTGTGTTAGTTTGCTGAGAATTATGGCTTCTAGTTTCATCCATGTCCCTGCAAAGGACATGAACTCATTTTTTTTATGGATGCATGGTATTCCATGGTGTATATGTGCCACATTTTCTTTATCCAGTCTCTTATTGATGGGCGTTTGGGTTGGTTCCAGGTCAAAGACTAAATCTGAACTCTTTCAAACCCAGCTATCTGGAATCATTTATCCTTTACAAATACCGGATAACCAAATGACTGCTTTTAAATTTTAGATTTATAAAACAGTCTACAGTATACAAAATATTTTCCCATAGACTGTCTCTTTTGAACTTTACAGCAAACCTCCTACATAAGCAAAACTTTGTTTCAGATCTTCATTTTATTTTTAGAGAAACTAAGGAAATAGATGGAAAGACAAGTAAGTGGTGAACCTGGGTCTGAGTCCTAAGCTTCCCTCGTAAGCTCTCAGGGCTTTTTCCTTGACTTTGCCCCCCTCCCACAGAAATAATACAATACTGTATGGCTACTGGGGAGCAAATAGCCTTCAGGGCCAATCAGGATCTGTAATCTTCTTCCTTCTGGAAAAACGCATTCCAATTTCTAAGCAATTGACTTGTAAACAAACAGTTGGAACCTAGCCTGGTGGTAAGTTAGAGATGCTATTTCTCTGTATTTCCACAGTATCTAGCTTTCTGAAAAAGGGCAGTTTGCGACGAACATGTAAATTCTCTTCTCTGTCATCCTAATTTTCCCTCCGGTATTCCACTTTCTGGCCACTGGTATCACTGCAGATAGAAGCATCAGTCATTTAAGGCTACACATTCTTTTCCATCTTTGGCATTTCATGAGTTACCAAATTCAGCCTGTTCTGTGTCCTGAACCCCTCTGGCTGTCCCCACCCCTATGCTAGTGCCCTAGTTTCAGCTCCTCATCTCTCACCTGCACTCCTGACATGGCCTTCGCACTGGCCTCTCTGCCACCTGGCTTTCTGCCTCTAATCTACTTTCTACAATCCAGCCAAAGGGCTTTCTAAATGCAAATTTAGCCCTATTAAAACTGACCCTATTTAAAAGCCTCTAGTGCTTCCAGTTGCTCTCGGGATAAGATCCAAGCTCTTTAGAATGGCATATCAGGACTTTCAGAATTTGCATATGGGACACAAAAATGAAAGATGTTCATTACCACCTTCAATGAGCTCACAGTTTAATCATGGAGGCCAATGTATACACAAATAATTTTAATGCACTATAAAAAATGTTCTCAGAATTATGAAAAATGTAAACAAAAACTAAAACAAACGGTAGTAGTTGTAATACTTCCATTATTGTGTAAGACGTAGGACTACAAGAGAGGAATTAAGGCTGTTAAGAGGGTGTTCTCTGAAGTCATCTGTTTGCTTAGTTTACCCACTCTGAAGTAAAATTTAAGTTATTGTCTGGTAAGTTCTTACCCCTGTAGACATATGCATATCTTGCATACGACCTAGACAGTTTCTTTAACTTGGGAATTAAAGAATAAAAGGGCTTGTTGAAAATGTCTTCTTGCATGAGAATTATACCTGTTTCATTATACTGTCCTGCTCAGGTATAATTCTGAACACCATGTTGTGACGCTCTGATATTTATTTCCAGTTCTCCCTCATAAAAGCCCTAAGCCAGTGGGGCAATATAAATGGCTCTGCTGGTTGCATTGTTTCATTTCTGCTTTTCCTCTTTAGGATGGTCTGTGTCATTCTGAACTGAGATGCCCCTTTCTCATTTCAGGGTCCTTAACTCAATATTTTTAAAGTCCTTAGCTTTTGCTCAGGCATTAATTTGAAGTAAGTCATTATGCTTGGGTTTTAAAAAACAATTCATTTCTGTGTTTCTGCTCTTCATGTCTTCATAAGATATGAAGGCTTTGTTATAGCCTTCATAAGGCCATTACCCAGTTTCTCTATGAATGATTACAGTGCTATAATACTAGATTGTGTTCCTTAAACCACTACATATAAGAAAAGTAAATTCCTGTTTGGATTATGGGCTGAAAGAGGAATCGTCATACACAGTAACATACCTGCATAACCTCATTACATTTCTCAGGAGATACAGCTCAGTGGAATTAATCTTAACTATTTCCCACTGTCTATTTTTCAGAACACTAATGCTGATAAATACCCAGGGAAAATAGTCAAATAAGCCTATATATTATATTAAAAACTCTACATACTATGTCTGATCTTGAAGAGTCATATTGCATAGAACATCTTAGAGGTCAGTAAAAGAAGCAGTACAGAACTGTGTTATCTTTAGCCCAATGCTTATTAAACTTACTTGACTCAGAACTCGTTTTGTGTTGCACTCATTAATGATCATTAAAAAAATGATGGCCTCTTCACTTATGAAAATGAGCCCAATTTGGGGTTAAACACCAATAAGCACTTGTTATGTTGTACTGTAATTGGTTTTTTTTTTCAATGTTTTATTATACAAGGTTTTCAAAATTAGAGAAAAACAGCAATGTGTAGGTGAAAGCTGGTATCTCCACCATCTAGATTCTACAACGAACATTTTGCTACGTTTGCTTTACGTAATTGTTTCTTTCTTCCTATTAGATTGGAGTGCCTTTATGAGAATTAATTTTTAATTTTTATTTCACCAATACTTAGCATAGTACCAGATCCATAGCTTGGTAACCAATAGGTGTTTGTTCAAATAATGAATGAATGAATGGACAGAATTTTTTTTTAATCCCCAAAGACATCATCTTGCTACATCACAGGGTCTAAGTTTTAAGGGAGATCAAAGACTAGCCAAAGCTGTTCTGCAGCTTTTCTAAGTCTGAACAAATATTAACTTAGAATAAGGTGCAGATCCTGAGATGGGACTTCTCTTGGGAGGGAGGTGGAAGCCTGCAATTTTACCACTGTGAGCTAATGAGTAGCCCACAGAAGCCTGTTTTCATCTCCGCACATAATATTCATTTTGAGAGGAGGCAGCTTTTGCCAAGTCCAGCAAGCTGTGATGAATAAAATGAAAGCAAGAGCTGGTCTACCAAGTCTTGACCACATGCTGGATCCTCCCCTTCACAGGTTTCATGTCTTTGTGAGATCCTGGTGCTTTCTGCTCTGATATTTGTCTGCCCCTTTTCATTCCTGGAAACCTGATCCTTGTTTTGTCTGACTCTCCACTTTCTTCATTAGTAACTGCAGATAGAAAACAGTTATTATATATATGTCTTTTATCCTTTTATACCTTAGTGTCTGATTACATACCCTGGGTGCTAAGGAAACAACTACCCTTCTTCTTTTATTTCTTCTCTGTTTCTGCAACCAAATCAAAATCAACAGTCTTTTTTCAATTTTAAAATATACTTCACTTTCCCTTCTAATGAATGCCATCCTAACTTTTCTAAGATTTTTAATCTTGACACTTGTCCTTCCCTCCTCTTTTTTTCCTCTATTCTTTTCTTTTTTCTCCTCTCCCCTTTGATTTTATTTCTCTGATAGAATGGAATTCAGTGCTGTAAGTTTAGAAGAAATCAGGTTGGGGGTTATAACCAAATCGATAAAGTATGTTGAATGAGCCTTCAGTCATCAGGCTAAGGTCTACTGTTTACTTGTTCAAATAGTTTCCACCGTCCTCTGTTTTCTAAACATGCCCCAAGTTTCCCATGACCTTGTATCTGCCACGTCAGTTCCTTTAACTGAACACTACTTCTGATCCACTCTGTTTTATTTCTGTCAAAATATGACTCTTGATTCAAAATTCTGTAATAATCCTCTCTGAAGAAACTTACCTATTTGTCTCTGGCCATCCTTAATATTTACTTCGAACCTCTCATTTAGCACTTATTTCATTCAGTATTGTTTTTTTAAAAACCATGTAAGTGCGTTTATCATGCAACAAGTCATTTTTATACTTGCTTACAAGACAAAGACAACATATGCAAATGATACACAGTTCAAAAGATACAAAGGAGGTAGTGCACTTTTGAAAAGCAAGTCTAACTCTAGGTTCCTCAATCATCCAGTTCTGGAGACAAAGGTTACCAATCCCTTTTGTATCCTGCAGTGTTTTTTCTGTTTTTTGTTTGTTTTTGTTTTTTAATTCACTTGCTAGCATATCTTACGCACTGTTCTGTACCTTGCCTTTTAAACTTCACTCTTTATTAATTATGGTGCCTCATTCTTTTTGAAAACCTCATAATTGTCTTCCATGATAGATATTGTTGGATATGTAGGATGTTTTCATTGTTTTTAAATGAATACTATACTTTAGGAAAAATTAGAAGTGGAATTACAGGGCAAAAGTATATTTTTTTCTCCGTTGGCTTTTTTTTATTAAGATTAAATTCATGTATATTAAGGGTACAACTTGGTAACTTTTGGTGAGTAAATATACCCATGTTACTCACCATCTTAGTAAAAGCATAGGACATTTCCATCACCTCAAAGTTCCCTTATATTCCTTCTAGTCTATCCCACTTCCCCCTATAGGCAACCACTGTCTTACATCTATCATCCGTAGGTTAGCTTTGCCTATTTTCAACATCATATAAATAGAATCACATAGTATGTATACTTTTGCTCACCATAATATTTTTGAGCTTCATTCCATGCTGTTGTTATATCTGTAGTAAATTTTAAAAAATTTCTGGGTAATAGTATATTTTATGACTGTATTACACCTTTTTCTCATTCTCTTGTTGATGGACATTTGAGTTGTTTCCAGTTTGAGGCCATTATGAATAAGCTGGTAAAAACATTCTTGTAAAATTTTTTTGATGGGTATATAGTTTCATGTCTTTTTGGCAAATATGTAGAACAGAACTTCTAAGTCATGGAGTGGATGGTATGTTTAACTTTGTAAGAGAACTACCACCCAGTTAACATTTCAACAAGCAATATATAAGAGTTCAAATTTCAGTTTGCTGAGAATGATGAAATAAAAAAAAAAGAGTTCAAATTTCTTTTCCTCTTCACCAATATTTAATGTTGTCATTATTTTTATATTATTCATTTGAATGAGTATGAAATTCTATCATTGTGGTTTTGAATTGCATTTCCTTTATGGCTAATGGTGTTGAACATCTTTTAATGTGCTTATTGGCCATTCATATATTTCTATTTTCATGAAGTATCTGTTTAAGTCCTCTGGATTAAAAAAAATTGGGATTATTTATCTTTCGCTGCTGATTTATATGCATTTAAAATGTATTCTAGATACAGATCCTTTGTCAGATAAATATACTGTAGATATTTTCTCATAGTCTGTGGTTTGTCTTTTTTTTTTTTTTAAATCAATGTCATTTGAAGAGCAGATGATTTTATTTTCAGTGAAGTGTAGTTTATCAGTATTCTTTCCTTGATGATTATAGTCTGTTGTGCTCTCTTTAGGAAAAAAATATATATAATTAAAAAAATTTCCACATTTATTTTAAATTCAGGGGGTACTTGTTTGTTATAGGTATTGTGTGGTGCTGAGATTTGAGGTACAGTTGAAATTCTCCCCAGGTAGTGAGCATAGTCCCCAGTAAGTAGTTTTTCAACCCTTGCCCTACTTCACCTGTCTTGTAGTTCCCAGTGTCTATTTTCCCCATCTTTATGTACCTATTTTAGCTCCCACTTATAAGTGAGAAAACATGGTATTTGTTTTTCTGTTCCTGCATTACTTTGATTAGGATAATGGCCTCCAGCTGCATCCAGGCTGTGGCAAAAAACATGATTTTGTTCTTTTTTATGGCTACATACTATTCCATGGTGTATATGTACCATATTTTCCTCATCCGGCCTACTATTGATGGTCATCTGGGTTGATTCCATATCTTTGCTATTGTGAATAGTGCTGTGATAAACATATAAGCACATGTGTCTTTGTGGTAGAACAATTTTTTTTCCTATGGATATGTATTCAGTAATGAGATTGCTGGGTTGAATGATAGTTCTACTTTTAGTTCTTTGAGAAATCTCCAAACTGCTTTCTATAGTGGCTGAACTAATTTACATTTTCTCCAACAATGTATAAGCATTCTCTTTTCTCCCTGGCCTCACCAATATCTGTTATTTTTTGACTCTTTAATAATGGCCATTCTGATGGGTGTAAAATGTAATTTCATTGTAGTTTTTATTTGCATTTATGTGATGTTGAGCATTTTTTTCATTTGTTTCTTGGTCATTAATATGTATGTGTCTTCTTTTAAAAGATGTCTGTTTATGTCCTGTGCTCACTTTTTAATGGGGTTGTTTTTTGTTTGTTGATTTATTTAAGTTCCTTGTAGAGTCTAGATATTAGTCCTTTGTCAGATAACAAAGTTAATATCCAGAAGGATATTTTCTAAGTTGTTTTTTTTTTTTTTTTACAGTTTTAGGTCATATATTTAAGTCTTTAATCCACTTTGAGTTAATATTTGCATATAGTGATAAGTATTTGTCCAGTTTCATTCTTCTGTATATGGGTAGCCAGTTAACTCAGCACCATTTATTGAATAGGGAGTCCTTTCTCCATTGTTGGGTTTTGTTAACTTTGTTGAAGGTCAGTTGGTTGTAGGTGTGTAACTTCATTTCTGGATTTTCTATTCTGTTCTATTGGTCTATGTGTCTATTTTTGTACCAGTACCATGCTGTTTTGGTTACTATAGCTAGCTAGTGTAGTTTGAAGTCAGATAATGTGATGCCTCCAGCTTTATTCTTTTTGCTTAGAATCATTGTGGCTATTCAAACGCTTTTTTGGTTCTGTATGAATATTATTTTATTTTTTGAAAGTTTTAATTTTTAATTTTTGTGAGTACAGAGTAGGTATATGTATTTATGGGGTACATGAGATATTGTGACACAGGCATGGAATGCATAACAATCACCTAAGGGTTAATGGAGTATCCATCACCATCACCTCAAGCCTTCATCTTTTGTGTTATAAACTATCCAATTATACTTTTTTAGTTATTTTGAAATGTATGATTAAATTATTATTCACTGTAGTCACCCTGTTGTGCTATCAAATACTAGATCTTATTCTTCTAAGTATTTTTTAGATTAAACATCCCCACTCCCCACAATTGCCCCACTGCCCTTCTCATCTCTGGTAACCGTCATTCTACTCCATATCTTTATGTGTTCAGTTGTTTTAATTTTTAGCGCCCACAAATAAGTGAGAATATGTGAAGTTTGTCTCTCTGGGCCTTGCTTATTTCACTTAATATAGTGACCTCCAGTTCCATCCAAGCTGTTACAAGTAAAAGGATCTCATTCTTTTTTTATGACTGAATAGTCTCCAATATGTATGAGTGCCACATTTTCTTTATCCATTTGTCTGTGATGGACACTTAGGTTGCTTCCAAATCTTGGCTATTGTGATAGTACTGCAATAAACATGGGAGTGCAGATACCTCTTTGATATACCTATTTCCTTTCTTTTGGCTATATACCTAGTAGTGGAATTGCTGAATTATATGGTAGCTCGATGTTAAGTTTTTTTGAGGAATCTCCAAACTGTTCTCTATAGTGGTCTTACTAATTTGCATTCCCACCCACAGTGTATGAGGGTTCTCTTTTCTCTACATTCTTGCCAGTATTTGTTATTGCCTGTCTTTTGTATAAAAACCATTTTAATTGGAATGAAGTGATATCTCATTATAGTTTTGATTTGCATTTCTCTGGTAATCAGTGATGTTGAGCACCTTTTTATATATCTGTTTGCCTTTTGCATGTCTTTTGAGAAGTGTCTATTCAGATCTTTTGACCATTTTAAAATTGGATTATTAGATTTTTGTCTTAGAGTTGTTTGGATACTTTATATATTCTGGTTCTTAGTCCTTTGTCAGTTGGATAGTTTGCAAGTATTTTCTCCCATTCTTTGGGTTGTCTTTTCACTTTATGGATTGTTTTCTGTGCAGAAGCTTTTTAACTTAAAGTGATCCCACTTCTCCATTGTTGCTTTGTTTGCCTATGTTTGTGGGTTATTACTCAAGAAATTTTTATCCATTCAAATGTCCTGGAGAATTTTCCTAATGTTTTCTTTTAGTGATTTTATAATTTGAGACCTCAGATTTAAGTTTGTTATCCATTTTGATTTGATTTTTGTACATGATGAGATAGGGGTCTATTGTTCTTTGAATATGGATATCCAGTTTTCCCAGCACCATTTATTGAAGAGACTGTCCTTTCTCCAACATATGTTCTTGGCACCTTTGTTGAAAATGAGTTCACTGTAGATGTATGGATTTGTTTCTGGGTTCTCTATTCTGTTTTCTTGGTCTATGTGTGTTTTGTGTTAGTATCATACTACTTTGTTTACTATAGCTCTATAGTATAATTTGAAGTCAGGTAATGTGATTCCTTCAGTTTTGTTCTTTTTGCTTCAGATAGCTTTGAGTATTCTGGTGCCATATAAATTTTAGGAGTTGTTGTTATTTCTACAAAGAAATAGTAAAATTTATGGTTCCATATAAATTTTAGGAGTTTTTGTTATTTCTATGAAGAATATCATTGATATTTTGATACTGATTGCATTGAATGTGTAGATTGCTTTGGGTAGTATGGACATGTTTAACAATTTTGATTCTTCCCATCCATGTATATGGAATATATTTCCATTTTTGGTGTCCTCTCCCGTTTCTTTCATCCATGCTTTATACTTTTTCTTGTAGAGATCTTTCAGTTCTTTGGTTAAGCCAATTCCTTGATATCTTGTTTTATAACATTTATAGATATTTTAAATGAGATTAATTTCTGGTTGTTCATTGTGGGCATCTAGAAATGCCAGTAGGTTTTGTAGGTTGATTTTGTATCCTGCAACTTTACTGAATTTGTTTATGAGTTCTAATAGTTTTCTTGAGGAGTCTTTAGATTTTTCCAAATACAAGATCATATCATCTGCTATAAGGATAATTTGACTTCTTCCTTTCCAATTTGGATGCCCTTTATATCTTTCTCTTGTACTATTGCTCTAGCTAGGAATTTCAGTACTATATTGAGTAACAGTGGTGAAGATGAGCATCTTTGTCATGTTCCAGATCTTAGAGGAAAGACTTTCAGTTTATTTTCCCATTTAATATGACACTAGCTTTGGGTCTGTCATATATGGCTTTTATTATGTTGGGATATATTCCTTTTATCCCCAGTATTTTGAAGGTTTTTATTATGAAGGGATGTTGAATTTTATCCAATACTTTTCAAGCATCAGTTGAAGTAATGATACATTTTTTGTCCTTCAATCTGTTAATACTAAGTATATTGATTGATTTGTATGTGCTGAATCATCCATGCATCCTTGGGATAAATCTCAGTTGGTCATGATGAATAATGGTTTTCATGTGTTGTTGAATTAGTCTGCTAGTATTTTCTTGAGAATTATTACATCAGTGTTCATTAGGGATACACGCCTATAGTTTTCTTTTCTTTCTCTTTATAGTCTTTCTCAGATTTTGTCATCAGAGCAATACTGGCCTCATATAAAGAGTTGAGAAGTATTTCTCCTCCATTTTTTTGGAATAGTTTGAGTAGGATTGGTATTAGTTCTTTAAATGTTTGGCAGAATTTTGCAGTGAAGCCATTGGGTCCCTGGATTTTCTTTGCTGAAAGACTTTTTATTATGGCTTCAATCTTGTTACTTGTTATAGGTCTGTTAAGAATTTGAATTTTTTTATAGTTAAATATTAGTAGGTTGTGTGTGTCTAGGAATTATTCATTTCTTCTAGATTTTTCAGTGTATTGGTATATATTTGTTCATAGCAACCTGTAATGAGGCTTTAAATTTCTGCTGTATTGGTTGTAGTGTTTCCTTTTTCATCTCTGATTTTATTTCTTATTTCTTTTTTTTTCTCTTAGTCTGGCTAAACGTTTATCAATTTTGTTTATTTTATCAAAAGACTAATTTTTCATTTTCTAAATTCTTCTGTATTTTCTTTGTCTTAATTTCATTTATTTCTAATCTGATCTTTATTATCTATTTTCTTCTAATTTTGGGTGTGGTTTACTCCTGCTCTTATATTTCTTTAAGATGTATTGTTAGGGTTTTAAAAAAAGTTTTTCTACTTTTTTTGATGTAGGTGCTTACACCGATAAAATTTCCTTTTAGTATTGCTTTCACTGTATCCCATAGGTTTTGGAATGTTGTTTTACCATTTTCATTTGTTTCAAAACTTTTTCAATTCCCTTTTTAATTTATTCATTGATCCACTAGTCATTCAGGAGAATAGTGTTTAATTTATATGTGTTTGTATAGTTTTCAAAATTCCTCGTTACTGATTTCTAGTTTTATTCCTTTGTGGTCAAAGAAGATACTTGATATGATTTCAGTTTTTTGAACGTTTTCAGACTTGTTTTGTGGCCTAATATATGGTTTGTTTTTGAGAACGAACTATGTGCTGAGAAGAAGAAAGTATATTCTGCAGCCATTGGATGAAATGTTCTGTAAATATCTATTAGATATATTTGGTCTATGGTGCAGATTAAGTCTGATGTTTCTCTGTTGATTTTCTATCTGGATGATCTGTCCAATGGGGAAAGTGGGTTGTTGAAGTCTCTAAGGTATTATTTTATTGGGATCTATCTCTCTCTTTAGCTCAAATAATATTTGCTTTATATATCTGGGTGCTCCATTGTTGGGCACATAGATATTGATGATTATTAAATCCTCTTGCTGAATTGACCTCTTTATCATTACATGGTGACCTTCTTTGTCTCTATCTGTAGTTTTTGTCTTGAAATCTATTGTGTCTGACATAAGTCTAGCTACTTCTACTGTTTTCTGGTTTCCATTGGCCTGGAATATCTTTTTCTGTTATTTTATTTTCAATTTATGTATGCCTTTGTATGTGAAGCATGTTTCTTATAGGCAACAGATCATTGGGTCTTGTTTTTTCATTCATGTAGCCACTCTGTGTGTTTTGATTGGAGAGTTTAGTCCATTTACAATCAGTGTTATTGCTGATAAGTAAGAACTTAATCCTGCCATTTTGTTATTTATTTTCTGATTGTTTCGTGGTCTTCTCTTTCTTCTTTGTTTCCTTCTTGTCTTCTTTTTAATGAAGGTGATTTTCTCTGGTGATATGTTTTAATTTCTTGATTATTTTTTATGGATCTGTTGAATGTTTTTTGATTTGAAGTTACCAGGAGGCTTGTAATTTTGTAATCCATTGTTTAAAACTACTGACAACTTAATGCTGATTGCATTAAAAAAAATAAGCAATGAGAAAACTAATGAAAACTCCACACTTTACCTTTGTCCCCCTGCTTTTTAAATTTTTGTTGTTTCTATTTATATCTTATTGTACTCTGCTTACAAGGTTGTCATTATTCTTTTGTATCAGTTTATTTTTTAGTCTTTCTACTTAAGATATGAGTAATTTATAGACTACAATTACAGTGTTACAATATTCTATTTTTCCATGCACTTACTATTACCAGTTAGTTTTGTGCCTTCAGATGATTTCTTATTGCTCATTCATTCCTTTTCTTTCAGACTGAGGAACTCCCTTTAGTATTGCTTGTAGGACTGGTCTACTGTTGATGAAATCCCTCATCTTTTGTTTGGTAAAGTCTTTACTTTGCCTTATGTTTGAAAATATTTTTGTGGATATACTGTTCTAGGGTATAAGTTTTCTTCTTTCAGCACTTGAAATATGTCATACCACTCTCTGCTTACCTATAAGTCTTCCACTAAAAAGTCTGCTGCCAGACATAGTAGAGCTCTTTTGTATGTCATTTCTTTCTCTTGCTGCTTTTTAGATATTTTCCTTATCTTTGCTTTAGGGGTTTGATTATTAAGTGCCTTGAGATAGTCTTCTTTGGATTAAATTTCCTTGATGTTCTACAAACTTCTAGTACTTGAATGTTAATATATTTCTCTAGGTTTTGGATGTTTTCTATTATTATCCCTTTGAATGAACTTTTTGCCCTATCTTTTTCTCTACATCCTCTTTAAGTGCAGTAACTCTTAGATTTTCCCTTTTGAGGCTATTTCCTACATCTTTTAGGCATGTTTTTTTTTAAATTTTTTATTCTTTTTGTTTTTGGTTTCCTCTGACTCTGTATTTTCAAATAGCCTGTCTTAAAGCTCACTAATTCTTTCTTCTGTATGATCAATTCTGTTATTAAGAGACCCTGATGCATTCTTCAATATGTCACTTGGATTTTTCCAACTCTAGAATTTCTACCTGATTCATTTTAATTATTTCAATCTCCTTGTTAAATTTATCTGATTGAATTTTGAATTTCTTCTTTATGTTATCTTGAATTGCATTGAGGTTTCTCAAAACAGCTATTTCGAATTCTCTGATAGGCCACATAGCACTGTCTCTCTAGGATTGATCTCCAGTGCCTTATTTTGTTTGTTTGGAGAGATCATGTTTTCTTTGATCATCTTGATGTTTGTGGATGTTTGTCGATGTCCAGGCATCAAAGAGCCAGGTATTTATTGTAGTCTTCACAGTCAGGGCTTGTGTGTACTGATTCTTCTTGTGAAGGCTTTCCAAATATTCAAAGGGACTTGGGTGTTGTGTTTTAATTTTCATTTGCTGTGGCTTTATCTACAATAGGGGGCATCCCAAGCCCAATAACAATATAGCCCTTGCAGACTTGTACAGGTACTGTTGTGGTGGTCTTGGATAAGATTTGAAAGAATTCTCTGGATGACCAATCAGAGACTCTTTACCCTTACATTTTTTGAAAGAGACTCTCTCTCTGTGTACAAATTTTAGAATAGCTTTTTCGCCCCCAATTCTGCAAAAAATGATGTTAGTTTGTTAGGAACAGTATTTAATCAGTAGTTTGCTTCGGTTATGTTGTCATTTTAACAATAATGATTTTTCAAATCAGTAAGCATGGAATGTTTTTCAATTTTTATGTGTCTTCTATGATTTCCTTCAGCAATGTTTTGTAATTATCTTTGTTTTTTGTTTGTTTGTTTTTGAGAAGGAGTCTTGTTCTGTTGCCAGGCTGGAGTTCAGTGGAGTTATCTCAGCTCACTGTAACCTCTGACTCCCAGGTTCAAGCAGTTCTGCCTCAGCCTCCCGAGTAGCTGGGATGACAGGTGTGTACCACCATGCCCAGCTAATTTTTGTATTTTTAGTAGACACAGGGTTTCACCATGTTGACCAGGATGGTCTTGATCTCCTGACCTTGTGATCCGCCCACCTCAGCCTCCCAAAGTGCTGGGATTACAGATGTGAACCACTGTGACTGGGCTGTAATTATCTTTGTAGAGATCTTTCACCTTCATGGTTAAGTGTATTCTTTGTAGAGATTGTTCACCTCCATGGTTAGGTGTATTCTTAGGTATTTTATTTTATGTTGCTATTGTAAATGGGATTGCATTTTTTATTTGGCTCTCAACTTGACTGTTATTGGTGTTTAGCATTGCTGCTTTATTTTATTTATTTCTTTTTTAAATATATATTTTATTGCATTTTAGGTTTTGGGGTACATGTGAAGAACATGCAAGATTGTTGCATAGGTACCTACATGGCCATGTGGTTTGCTGCCTTCCTCCCCATCACCTATATTTGGCATTTCTCCCCATGTTATCCCTCCCCAACTCCCCACACCCCCGCTGTCCCTCCCCAAGTTCCCCCTGACAGACCCTAGTGTGTGATGCTCCCCTCTCTGTGTCCATGTGTTCTCATTGTTCAACACCCGCCTATGCATGAGAACATGCGGTGTTTGATTTTCTGTTCTTGAGTCAGTTTTCTGAGAATGATGATTTCCAGGTTCATCCATGTCCCTACAAAGAACACAAACTCATCATTTTTGATGGCTGCATAGTATTCCATGGTGTATATGTGCCACATTTTCCCTGTCCAGTCTATCATCGATGGGCATTTGGGTTGGTTCCAAGTCTTTGCTATTGTAAACACTGCCAAAATGAACATTCATGTGCATGTGTCCTTATAATACAACGGTTTATAATCCTTTGGATATATACCCAGTAATGGGATGCTGGGTCAAATGGAATTTCTATTTCTAGGTCCTTGAGGAATTGCCACACTGTCTTCCACAATGATTGAACTAATTTGCACTCCCACCAACAGTGTAAAAATGTTCCTATTTCTCCACATCCTCTCCAGCATCTGTTGTCTCCAGATTCTTTAATGATCGCTATTCAGACTAGCATGGATGATATCTCAATGTAGTTTTGATTTGCATTTCTCTAATGACCAGTGATGATGAGCATTTTTTCATATGTTCGTTGGCCTCATATATGTCTTCTTTTGTAAAGTGTCTGTTCATATTCTTCACTCACTTTTGAATGGTCTTGTTTTTTTCTTGTAAATCTGTTTTAGTTCTTTGTAGATTCTGGATATTAGCCCTTTGTCAGATGGGTAGATTGCAAAAATGTTTTCCCATTCTGTTGGTTGCCAATTCACTCTAATGACGGTTTCTTTTGCTGTGCAGAAGCTCTGGAGTTTAATTAGGTCCCATTTGTTTATTTTGGCTTTTATTGCCAATGCTTTTGGTGTTTTAGTCATGAAGTCCTTGCCTATGCCTATGTCCTGAATGGTTTTGTCTAGGTTTTCTTCTAGAGTTTTATGGTGTTAGGTCTTATGTTTAAGTCTTTAATCCATCTGGAGTTAATTTTAGTGTAAGGTGTCAGGAAGGGGTCCACTTTCTGCTTTCTGCACATGGCTAGCCAGTTTTCCCAACACCATTTATTAAACAGGGAATCCTTTCCCCATTGCTTGTTTTTGTGATATTTGTCAAAGATCAGATGGCTCTAGATATGTGGTGTTGCCTCCGAGGCCTCTGTTCTGTTCCATTGGTCTATATCTCTTGTTTTGGTACCAGTACCATGCTGTTTTGATTACTGTAGCCTTGTAGTAGAGTTTGAAGTCTGGTAGTGTGATGCCTCCCACTTTGTTCTTTTTGCTTAGAATTGACTTGGCTATGCGGGCTCTCTTTTGGTTCCATATGAAGTTTATGGTGGTTTTTTCCAGTTCTGTGAGGAAGGTCATTGGTAGCTTGATGGGGATAGCATTGAATCTATAAATTACTTTGGGCAGTATGGCCATTTTCAGGATATTGATTCTTACTAACAATGAGCATCGAATGTTTCTCCATCTGTTTGTGTTCTCTCTTATTTCATTGAGCAGTGGTTTGTAGTTCTCGTTGAAGAGGTCCTTTACATTCTTTGTTAGTTGTATTCCTAGGTATTTCATTCTCTTTGTAGCAGTTGTGAATGGCAGTTCATTCTTGATTTGGCTCTCTTTAAGTCTGTTATTGGTGTGTAGGAATGCTTGTGATTTTTGCACATTGATTTTGTATCCTGAGACTTTGCTGAAATTGCTTATCAGTTTCAGGAGATTTTGGGCTGAGACATGGGGTCTTCTAAATATACAATCATGTCATCTGCAAATAAAGCCAATTTGACTTCCTCCTTTCCTAATTGAATACGCTTTATTTCTTTTTCTTGCCCGATTGCTCTGGCTAGAACTTCCAATACTATATTGAATAGGAGTGGTGAGAGAAGGCATCCTTATCTAGTGCCAGATTTCAAAGGGAATGCTTCCAGTTTTTGCCCATTCAGTATGATATTGGCTGTATTTATTTTTCTTGCCTAATTGCCTTTGGCAAGACCTCCACTTCAATGTTAAAGATAAGTGGCCAGTATGGACATCTTTGTCTTGTTCCTAATGGTAAAGGGAAACTCTTTCAGTTTTTTACTGTCCCAAGTATGATATTATATTAGTTATGGGTTTTTTATGTCCATAATAACCTTTAACTGGTTGTGGTAGTTTCCTACTATTGCTAATTATTTGAAGTTTCCTATGTGGTCTAGTAGATGAATAATTTTGTGAATGTTATATGGACACTGAGAAGAAGATACTTGCTATTTTTTCAGATAATAGATACCTATATAAATCAATGAAACATACCTTATTTATTACATTTTGAAGTCTTCACTATCCTTATTTTATTTGCTTTGGCAGAGAAAAAATTTTAAATCTTTGTATAAATTTGTTTCTGTCTGTATAAATGTTCTCCCTAGTCTATTTTTTATTAGTATAATTTTTTCTAAACTTACATAACTAATTTTTGTTTCATATAATGCTGCTTTTTTGTGAGCTTGTCTTTACAATGTTTTTATAAGACTATTATACTTTTTTGTGTAGTGCTTGCAATATGGGTCTTTGTTACTTTAATACTTTTATATTTTCTTTCCATCTTATCTTAACTTTGACGTCTCATATTTTACTTTCTTCTGTCACTTCAAAGATGGATCTCATATCTTACACCTGTATTTTTGGGTTCTTTAATTTTTTTAATGCCCTTTGAGTCACAGAGGAAAATTTTGTCAGGATTTTCTTCTACCTATTGACATTTTTGTTGTTGTTTTTGGTGGTAGGATCTCACTCTGTCATCAAGGCTGGAGTGCAGTGGAGTGTTCTCAACTCACTGCAACCTCTGCCTCTGAGATTCAAATCATTCTCCTGCCTCAGCCTCCTGAATAGTTGGCATTATAGGTATGTACTGCCTGCTCGGCTAATTTTTGTATTTTTATTAGAGAACAGGCTGGTCTCAAACTCCTGAGCTCAGGTGATTTGCCTGAGTCTTGACCTCCCAAAGTTCTGGGACTACAGGCATGAGCCACTGTGTCTGGCCAACATTTTTAAATGAATCTTCTATGTGTATATTCTTTTGTAAGAAAAGAAAAGCATTTTTTGCTCATTTCTCTTTTTTGTGTCTTAAATAATCTTCAATTCTTTTTGATATTGCTTTCTTTTGAATGAAATGAGTTCTTGAGTTCTCAGACTGCATATGTAGGAAGTTTATGGGAAAGGGACCAAGCTGTGTTGCAGACTAGTAGGGGTTTCTGTATTTCACAGTTATTTGTATATGAAGGTCTGTCTCTGTCTCTGTGTGTGTGTGTGTGAGAGAGAGGGAGAGAGATAGTTGTTTAAGTCTTTATACATTTCTATTGCCTCAGCCTTTTCACCTTTTCTTCTACTATAATTCATTAACAGACTGCTTCTTGTGAAAGTGGCATATCTGTTTCTTTGCTTATTTCTCACTACTCATTGTGGCCTGGGCATCTCATTTCAATTTTTTTAAAAGATGTGATTAATTTTTATGCTTCTTGCAGTGCACCATCTCTTTTGGTGATTGTGCTCTCCTGACATGCTTAAGATTTGCTGCTATACACTTCTTTCCTCAGGTTATCCCACACAGTTCTTCATCATACATGGTATTTTGGGATTAGAGATGTTTCTTAGTTTTTCCCAAACAGGACTTTGCATTCTGTTACTGTGCTTCATCTTGTTTTGGGAGTGTTATCTGAAACAAGAGATCAACTTAACACCAGAAGTCTCTTAGTTATGTTGATCTTAATATAAAGGTGCAAAATAGAGTGAGAAATTATTAAGTGGAAAGAAATGTTAAAAGTAATTACATTGGCTGGGCATGGTGGCTCACGCCTGTAATCCCAGCACTTTGGGAGGCCGAGGCAGGCGGATCACGAGGTCAAGAGATCGAGCCCATCCTGGCCAACATGGTGAAACCTCGTCTCTACTAAAAATACAAAAATTAGCTGGGCATGGTGACAGGCGCCTGTAGTCCCAGCTACTCACTGAGGCAAGAGAATTGCTTGAAGCCGGGAGTGAAGGTTGCAGTGAGCTGAGATTGCCCCACTGCACTCCAGCCTGGGGACAGAGCGAGACTCTGTCTCAAAAAAAAAAAAAAAAAAAAAAAGTAATTACATTAACAAAAGGGTAATAGAAAGAAGAAAGACCGTTAGTTTTGTCATCTTGGATGTCCTCCAGGACATCATATATTGGTCTATTTTGAAATTTTCAGAGAAGTTTAGAAAAATGAATATAAGATACAATATTGCAATATTTGGCCTTAATTTATGTCTTCATTAGTTTTTATCTTTATCATCCTGAACAAATAACCTAACTAGTCCAAACTTCAGTTTCCTCATCTGTAAAACTGGTACAGTAATGGCTTTTTAAATAGTCACCTGTCATCTAGCAGGCATTCAACAACTATCTACTGTATTTGAATATAATGTGGTATATCTTTATTTATATAATAAATATATTTATTTCAAGTGTCTTTTAAAAATCCCTTTTTAAAGTAGCAGATTTTAAAAACTGAAATCATGAAAAAGTCTGTGTCTATAGTATATGAAAACCATATGATCATATTGTAAGAGGATTATGCCTGAGTAAATCTTTGATTTTGATAATGGACTGTATCTCTAATAGTTTTCCATCTCTGCAACACTTGACTGTCCTTTCAAACATCAAACTCCAAACTTTCAATGTATTTTGTAATATAGTCTAATATAACAGTACTATCAACAATTACGTTTTTCTTTGAATTTTGGGTCCAAGATGTATGAACATGGATGGGTATGATACTTTTTTGTAATTGAGCAGACAATCCTTTCTTTCTTTTTAAGGGAATTACATTAATATATATATGTAAATATATATATATACACAATATATATGTGTGTGTGTGTGTTTCACACACACACACACACACACATCTCACCGGTAGTGGCTAATACTAACACATAGGGCTTTTCAGTTTGCATATATCCTCATTTGACATCATTTAGTTATAAAAATCTGGGCCATGAGGTAAAGGATGTTTGACAAAAACACTGTGATTCAGACATATGGATCATTCAAAAATCTGGATTTGGAATCTTCAGGAGTTCTATTCTAGAAACCTAAATTAACCAAATCCAAGTTTTCTAACTAAGAATGAAAGGCATAATAGGAAAATACCAATTTTTATGTATATCAAATGGTCTAATGTTACTTCATGATATCACTATAGAATTGAGTAGTTTCTGAAAGACAAAAAGGATTAAAAGAATGTACATAACATGTAAAAGCTTATTTTGACACCAGGAAAGTCACTTAAGTTTACTGAGCTTTCATTTTCTCAAGCGTTTAAACAGAATAATAATTCTTTACTGTTCAATTTAGATCATTGCTACGTGAATTTATTGGAAGCCTACTGTGGGCCAGGTAATAGGATTAAAATGTTATGTAATTTGAAAATAAATGAGTTTGATGTCTGAAAATGTCTTTTAAGTTGTAAAAAGTCCATGTAAGTCTTAATGATTATTAGTGTTACTGAGATATTAGTTAGCAAAGCAAACACTTTATTATTCCTTCTCCTGGGTAAAATCTCACGTATTTTATAGCAGTTGTGTTTTTCAAAATGTCTGTGAGAGTACTGTGTTTAATGCTGTTCTTATTCAGTACACAAGATCTTCTCCTGCTAAATTTTCTCTCCATTTGCTAGTATTTTAGTTCTAAGCACTGAGAAACATGTTCACAACTTGATCTTCCATGACATCACTGCCCAGAATGGGGCTGGGTAAATGACATGAAGAACATAGTTATTTAAAGTTATTTTGTCAGTGGACATTCATAGACATGTCCAAGTCCTTTTAGAATGTGCCAATCAGTTTCTTCTTTCTTCAGGTACAATCTTGGCTATATGAAAGACAGAGATATTTTGTCTACATTTGCTAATTTTATTTTGGTATATAAAGATAACAATTTAGAACATTTTTATGATGAAACTTAGGAGTTTCCAAAGTTTTGGTAAGAGCTATTTGTACTTTCTTCATCACAATTTTCTCCATTTTAAATAATGCTGTGTGTGTGTGTGTGTGTGTGTGTATAATTACAACCATGTCTTAAATAGTTGGGTTTGAATCAGTCCCAATACTGATTAACTTCAGCCTCTTACAAGCCATTGTATACCTGTAAAACACGGATATTTGCAAGTTTTCAAGTTTGCTGTGAAGATTAGCACTTGTGTATGTAAAATGCCTAGCAGTCTGTCTAAAATAAAGTAGGTGCAGAAAAGTGTTAATTCCCCTTTCTCAAACTCTGAGGCAGTAAGTAGAACACACATTTGGAAGTAGAAGAATAGGATTCAAATGTTGAGTCTGCTTCCGTGAGCTTCATGGCTTGTGAAGAGTCATTGAATCTCATGGTGTTTCTGTTGTCCCATTGTGAAATTGCCAAGCCTTGAAATGAGACAATGTCCTTAGTAAAAGTGTATTTTGCTCTAAGATGTAGTGAGTTGTTAGTATTAATTATTAAATAATTAGTATTAATTAGAGAGTGCGGTAAAATAGAAAGAGCACTGGATTTGCTGTCAGAAAGGCTGGCTTCACTTCCTCTTGCTATGTAGCACATTACTTAGTCTCTGGGGAGTTTTGTTTCCTTCAGTGTAAAAAACAGAATTAAAAAAACCTTCGGCCGGGCGCGGTGGCTCACACCTGTAATCCCAGCATTTTGGGAGGCCGAGACGCGTGGATCACGAGGTCAAGAGATGAAGAACATCCTGGTCAACATGGTGAAACCCCGTCTCTACTAAAAATACAAAAAATTAGCTGGGCATGGTGGAGTGTGCCTGTAATCCCAGCTACTCAAGAGGCTGAGGCAAGAGAATTGCCTGAACCCAGGAGGCGGAGGTTGCGGTGAGCCGAGATCGCGCCATTGCACTCCAGCCTGGGTAACAAGAGCGAAACTCCGTCTCAAAAAAAAAACAAACTCTATTTAAAAATTTTTTAAAGAAATTCCATATTTTTTTTTCTATAAAGGCTGCAGCAATTGACATTCCCAACAACAGTGTACTAGAGTTTCCTTTTCTCCACACTCTTGCCATTTGTCATCTTTATCTTTTTGATAATAGCCATCCTAACAGGTGTGAGGTGGCATCTCATTGTGGACACGGCAGTTCCACTACTGGGATATATCCAAAGGAAATGAAATCAGCGCCCTGTAGAGATATCTGCACTTTCATGTTCATTGCAGCATTATTCACAATAGCCAAGATATGAAAACAACCTAATCCAGATGAATGAATAAATTGTGGTATATGTCTATATTCAAAGAAATACTACCATCTTCCACAACCTGGATGAACCTGTAGGACATAATGCTAAGTGAGATAATCTGGGCCTGGAAGCTAAGTGAAATAAGCCATACATAGAAAGAAAAATACCATATGATCTTACTTCTATGTGGAATCTAAAAAAAGTCAAGAACATAGAAACAGAGAATAAAATGGTGATTACAAGAGGCAGGTGAAGGGAGAACAAATGGGGAGATGTAGGTCTAAGGGATGATAGTTAATACTACTGTATTCAAGATTTTGCTGAGAGTAGATTTGAGGTGCTCTTGCAACAAAAATGGTGACTATGTGAGATGATGGACATTTTAATTTGCTTGACTGCAGTGACCATTTCATAATGTGTAAGTACATCAGAACTTTATGTTGTATACCTTAAATATATACAATAAAAATATAGGAAAAAAACTTACCTTGTAGAACTGTTCTGAAAATCAAATCAGATAACATGTAAGAAAGCATTTAGAAAGAGCTTAGTACATAGTAGGTTTTCAATAAATGTTGATTGATTTTAGTTGCATACAGGAAGATTTAGGTCTCCTAATAGAATTTGAAAAGTTGCATTTAAACTGGCAATATTTACAAATCTTTCTTCTTCCTCCTAGTTCTCATATAATTTGCTATGTGAAAATACTTCCATATGCTAGAAGTTGGTCTTCACATTTTTTCTGTAGAGGTTAAAAAACATCAATAGAAAACATAGCATAGTGTCTAGTTTGCATATAAATACAGGGTATGCCATGTGTAAATATCTTAATGCCAACTCCTTGGAGACACCTGTAAATAATTTTCCAGGCCCAATACCTTATTGTTGAGACTAAGTGACTTGGATGAGTGTGTTGTGCAGGATGTCTTTTGTGAGCACTAATCTACATCCCTGCCTCCAACATGACAGTGCCATTAGTCAGAAGGTGAAGCACAGAAGGAATTTTCAATATGGGAAATACCCAGTGTGTCTATGCTGACACTTCTTGAGTTCAGCAATATGACATATTTCTGTGCTTTTCTCTGGGTCTGTTTATCAGGTTCATAGTAGCACTGGTTTTCTGAGGCCCCTCCACAGTCTTGGAGCAGATTGAGGCCATTTAGCATGAAAAGGGATACTGAGATTTAATAATCAGATGACTGGGAAAGCCATTTGGTCTCCAAATCTGATGTCAATGTGATAGATGTGATAAATTAGTTTACTCAACACTCACTTCTAGTACCTTTCTCTCATAGTTTCCTGTACTATATGGGCTGGAAAGTTAAAATTTCACATTCTGAGATTCTTGTGCAGCAATGATTTTACACGTTACCTAAGTTATGCTAAGCAGATAAAATTGTGGGAGACTTTGAGAGCAGAGTTAATAGCCATGTGAGATCAGATGCTGTGGTAGAAATTCTACTTACTTTCTGCTCCTGTGAGTCATGGTTGCTAAGCAGCAGGTGACAACAGCAGTTGGGTATCAGTCATAGAAGTCAAGTAATGTGGTTGGACATTTCTCCTGGCCATATAGCTCCAAGTTGAGTAACAGTCAATATTATTGCATTGGACCATCGTAAATTATGTGAGCTATCTACTGTCCTCTAATATAGATTCTTCTACTTAACACCAAATGTAATGGCTTCTGTTGTCTGGAACTAAGCTGACTCGAGGTTAGTTAGGCTTAAGAGTTTGTTGAGTTCAAAGCTGAAATATTTCCTCCACCTATATACACAGACTTACCTTCTTCCTCCTTCCTTTCTGCAATCAGAAACTGCCACATTATTCTAGACTCCACAGTCTACCTCCTTTAATTGGTGACAAGACCCCAGCCCAGGCATGGTGGTCTCTTAGTTTACTTATATTAACTTGGATATAAAGGACTGCTGAGTTTCCCAAGCATTCATTCTTCAGTCTTTAGTTTTCTAGACATTTATATATATATATATATATATATATATATCTCGGCTATTGTGTTGTCTTCCATCATCTCCTCCAGTTCATCTCTGAGAAATGAACCCTATAAGATAGGGATAATTTTAAAATTAAGACTATGCAATGGGCTCAGAAATAATATATAAATAATATAGAGCAGTAACCATCGTAACATCAACAATAATATTGATGACATTTACTATTATACACTAATAGCTACAATATCTTGAGCAATTACTCTTTTCCAAGCAACATGCTAGGGTTTTGCATGAAGTATCTCATCTAATAATTGATGATACCTCAGAATGTCCTATGGTCCCAATCTAGTTTCATTTTTGTTGTGTTTTTTTTTGTTGCTACTACAAACCTTGAGTAATAAAGAGGTAATTCTCTATCATCTATAAATGGTATTCTCTAATTTCTATCTTCTCATAGTTAGTGTGTAAATATATTTTAGAGAGTTTTCTTTAAGTAAGCAACAGTGTTATGTGAATATAACTGGCAGGGAACCTGCTCTAACATGTCCTGACAAACCAATGTTCTTTAAGTGTCCATCTACCTTGGGAATCAACTTCAGTTGCATTTGTTGGTTGGCATTCATCAATGTGACCTACAAAGAGAATTGTCATTGCTGTGGTCCAGGCTGGATTGATGATTTTATTGCATAGCGTCTGGAACTTAGTAGATGTTCAACATGAATAAGTTATCTTGGTTCTTCTGGCTGTGGGACGTGAGGGACATGAGGTTGGATGCAGGTTGCAATAAAAAATATTGTGTGTCCTTAGTTGTGTTTGCCTAAAGCATGTCTGCTCTGGGATGTCACTTCCTTCTGTGAGACACTTATTTCTATTTGGAAGAACTTTTCACCCTCTCTGTCTGTTACTGCTGAAAGGTCACCTGAAATGCAGAGCTTTTATTAGCTTCCGTGAAACGATGTGTTTTTCCCTGAATGCTCTCTGCCAAGTGCCTTTCCCATTTTCTTATTAGCAAGAATGGATTATCTCTTTGCTTACCTAGCCCTGCTGCTCTCTCTCTCTTTTCACACTTATTAATCCCCCTCCTGTCTTTTGCCCAAAGGAAAATGATGAAAGGAACTATTTTCCTGCATTTTTCTATTTCTTTTTATTTGCTGGGGGTACCAATTTACAGATGGGAATACAAACTCAGAAAGTATTTTCCCCATTGTTGAAATGACTGCCATCCTTCTTTCAGCATAATACTAGTAAATTATCCTGAGATGTGTGAGGGGTTGTGCTTAACTACTTCCTTTCCTCTGTCATATGGATGGCACAGGAAAGGAATGATTATGATAACACAAAGTAAGTGGAGGCAATGGAACAAGACTTATATTTGGCTTCTACTCTAAGAGGCAGAGATTTCAAATGTAAAGAGATGGCCCTTTGGCTGACATGAATCTCTCAGGATAAGAATTGTTTAACTTCTGGTTGGCTTCTCATTCATGGCCCAAGAGCAAGAGAGGTATATTTTTTTCTGAGAATTTGAAAACTTCCCAAGCTATAAATGATACTCATTTGCATTTCTTTTCAGAAGAGGAGGTGGACCATGGGCGAAGCCTCTGTTGATGAGGATTAAGCTCACAAAACAGGATGAGTTCACGTAATTCTTAGAGTTGTGCCAACATTACCAGCTACTAATATGGAGTATCATTGGCACTAGCTTGCCAGTGGGCTTAGGAACCTTCTGGTCTGCATTCAGCTGGCATTGGTTAATTACCTGCATAGCCATTCATGCTGTCAGGATTATTTTACAGCATTTTTAACAAAAAGAAGAGGAATGAAAAGAGAAATAAAATTCTCATTTTGAAAAAAACAATCATTTATTTGTCTACACTCTTCTAAGCAGTGTATTTATACTTAGAATCATGTCTAGTGCTGTAGACTGTGGCCTCTCCCAGATTCATAAGTTGAAATCCTAATCTTCAACATGATGGTATTAGGGGGTGAGATCTTCATTAGGTGATTAGATCATGAGGGAGGAGCCCTCGTGAATGGGATTAGTGCTCTGATAAAAAAACACCCTCTCACTCCCCTTCTGCCTTGTGAGAACTCATGGGAAATACTGCTGTCTATGTAGAGGACGCTTACCAGACACAAAATTTGCTATTGTATTGATCTTGAACTTCCCAGCCTCCAGATGTGAGAAATAAATTTCTGTTGTTTGTGAGCCACAGTCTATGGCACTTTGTTATAGCAGCCTGAACAGACTAATACATCTGGGTTACAGCAAATCACTCTTATCAGTGGTTTCTCTGAGCATGTCTGCCAAAAAAATAAAGTCAAAATCCATAAAATTGGGAGTGATAACATATTATCCAAAGAGAAAATCAGGGTTTCAAATTATGAAATAATGAGCTGAAAATCAAAGTAAGATACAACACAGCCGGACATCAAGTCCCTCAACTCAATGAATAAGTCAATTACCAAAATTTTGAATGTTGCAGGCATGAATTATTAGTCTTGTGAAAAATGTGAAGGAGAATTGAGTTGCCCACGACTGTTATGAATCAGTTGTCTAAAGTGGCACTAGACTATATAAAAGTTCCTTGGAGCTGAAAATCATGTCTTCTTTGAGTTATCACTGATACTGAGCATAGTTTATGAAAATATCAGGAATGAATATTTATTTGTGAAATGAGGAATGTTACTGCGAAAACTGCATTGTGATCACAGAGGTATAGAACAAGAACTCTGGATCAGTGAGAGAAACATTGGCAAAAAAGGAGACAAGAGAAATGCGATGAGGATGCAAAAGTATGTAGAAACCACATTAGAGAAGAAACAAAGAAGTGGAGGCTTGTGTTTCTTGGCAAAGTAAAAATTTAGTAGGGGGAGCTCCATGACAGTTGCACTTATTTTTTTGAAGAGAATAAGCCTATTTATTTTATTTCCAGAGAATAAATTATTTTCATCAGAGGCAAATTTTACTTAAATATAAGGAAGAGTTTTAAAACATGTATGGCAGAAACTGTCAGTTGTCCTCCAGTATCCATTTTATCCTTTTTTTCATTGTAGTAGAATCTTTGATTTTTTTGACAAGCCTAGACTAAAGACTTCCTCTTATTCATGTGTGACTGGAACGTGACTGAGTTCTGGTCAACTGGAATTGAGCAGTCATGATGCGTGCAACTTCCAGTTGGACTCTCAAAAGGAAGAGTGTACCTACCTCCCCACTACTCCTTTCTCTTTTTTGCCCGTGAGAATGTAGACTCATGTGATGATTAGAGCTGAGAAAGCCACCTTGAACCATGAGATTCAGGCTGTATTTTGAAAACAGTGGAGCAAAAGACAGATATAACTAGGGTCTCTAATGTTTGTAGAGCTGCTGTATCAAACTTGGACCTCCTATTCAGAAAAACAAAACACTATATAATTAAAACCTCTATTATTTTGGGTCTCTCTGTGACAGCAGAAGCAGCAATACTTGTCCATTCTTTCCAACAAATGGTTTAGAAGGTAGAGACCTATTAGCAGAAGGAGTTCAAACAGAATTACTATGGAGGAAGCTATCTAATTCAATAGGTGATCAGGCACGATCTCCTGTATAATTCCTGTCATCTTGGATATGGGGCACTTGGTTGATACTGGAAGAGCTTATGTCTGTCCAACGCATGTTAGAAAATACTTCTTTTCTGATTTAAATTGCAAGAAAAGACAAAATCATGTTATGTGAAGATTAGATAAAGGGGACATTTAATTCTGAGAAAGATAAGTCTTAAAAGGTTGGGGCAGGTTGGCATGTGGGAGCTATCTCCACTTAGCTGGTAGGATGTATGTTCAAGAAGTAAATTCTTTTTTTAGTCTCCAGAGGACTTTTTACATTAGATATTATTTTGTTGGTTTGAATTCAGTTTAATGTGGTCCTTTGGACTCCTTGTGATGATATATGATCTGGCAAAAGTTTTACTAGAACCCAGGTGTGACCCATTCTTTATTTATTAAAGCTAAGAATTAATGAAATGGCATTTTTTGAAGGGAAATTCCAAACATTGCTATGAGTTTGTCTTTTTTTTTTTCAGTTTTTTTTTTTTTTTTAATTGTACTTTAGGTTCTAGAGTACATGTGCAGATCATGCAGGATTGTTGCATAGGTACATACATGGCAAGATGGTTTGCTGCCTCCATCCCCTTGTCACCTATATCTGGCATTTCTCCCCATGCTCTCTCTCCCCAACCTCCCCACCCCCCACTGTCCCTCCCCTGTCCCCTACCACAGACCCCAGTGTGTGATGCTCCCCTCCCTGTGCCCATGTGTTCTCATTGTTCAACACCTGTCTATGAGTGAGAACATGCAGTGTTTGATTTTCTGTTCTTGTGTCAGTTTGCTGAGAATGATGGTTTACAGATTCATCCATGTCCCTACAAAGGACACGAACTCATCGTTTCTTATGGCTGCATAGTATTCCATGGTATATACGTGCCACATTTTCCTTGTCCAGTCAATCATCGATGGGCATTTGGGTTGGTTCCAGGTCTTTGCTATTGTAAACAGTGCCATAATGAACATACATGTGCATGTGTCTTTATAATAGAATGATTTATAATCCTTTGGGTATATACTCAGTAATGGGATTGCTGGGTCAAATGGAATTTTTATTTCTAGATCCTTAAAGAATCGCCTCACTGTCTTCCACAATGGCTGAACTAATTTACACTCCCACCAATAGTGTAAAAGTGTTCCTGTTTCTCCATATCCTCTCCAGCATCTGTTGCCTCTTAAATGTATATAATCTTTTTCTCTCCTGTTGATGGCTCTGATATAGTTTTATGAGTAATATCACCATGGGCTTAGTTGATGTCACACCTGGAAAATCTGAGAGTAATCCCTATTCCAATCATATCTTAGTCATATAAGATATGATTGGATATCTTCACTGTATGTCATTCAAGCATGACATACAAATAATTATAGTAATGAGCTTTGTCAACCATATGAAAAAAATGTAACATTAACACAGTGATTGGGATAAGGAACTGAAAGATCCTCATTTTCCTCTTCACAGTCGTATTTATGGTTTTAATGTGGAGCTTAGACTGTAGGAAAGTCTTCCTCTTGAGTTCCCTTTTGTTACTGCTACTTTGTAATGTGAACTCATGTGATGGATTTTCCTCTCCTTCCTCTAGCTCTGTAAGCCTATGTTGGTTGATATGTCTCCAGTTTCCATAGACCTACATTTTATTAGGTGCAATCTTGTGGAATAGTTCAAGGAGAGGTTAACCTGAATGTCTCTTTCAGTCTCACCATCAGCTTTGCCTACCCTTTCTAACCCTATATCTGTGTCTCTTAACGATCACTTCTGGTTTCCTTTGCAAGTTTATTCTTCTTTTACAAGCCAACCTTTTGTTCAACTATTCATTCACCCAGCAAACATTTACTGAGTACCATTTCCAATACACATATTCTGCCATGCACTTAGAATACAGATATGAATATGACCCATTTACTCATTCGACAAATGCTTATTATGCTAGGCAGCATGTATACAATAGTAAGCAAGATAGATTCTCAAAGACCTTTAAGCTAGTGGGGAAGTTTTAACCCAAGGGAGGAATACCAGCTCATCAGCAAATAGTTGTTAGCATTTACAGAAAGGTTACTTAGTCCCAGTTACTGTTATAAGTACTTTATATGCCTTGTTTTATGTAATCATCAGATGAACTAACCAGGCAGGTAGCTTCCTTGTCTTCAGCTTACAAAGGAAGGAACTGAAGAACAGAAAGATGAGTAATATGCCCAAGGTGAAACAGCTATTACATGGTGGAGCTGACTGTAGTGACTCTAGACCCTGCATTATTAACCACAAGTGGATGTAGGAATAGACTGTCCATGTAGAGAAGAGTATTTTATCACTGAGATTGTTTAGAATTGCAGGAACAAGCAACTTTTAATCTGTTTTTAATTTTTTTCACATTATTCATAAACAATACATCCTTTATTGTCTGTACCCAGGGCAGACCATGCCTACCACTCCTCTTGGTCCTTCACCTGCTCCTGACCATATATGCTTCTGCTTCCTGAGATCACTGTAACACATGGGGGAGAAATGTCAAACTGTGGGAACCTGAATGAAGTTAATTAACCCAGAGAGTTAGAAGAAGCTGGAGGAGTTAAACTAAACCTTAAGTGATTAGTAGAAGTTTTCTAAGCAACATGGGTGAGAGGTCAGGGGTTCAGGAAAGGGCACTCCAGGCAGAAGGAACTGCTTGAGCAAAGGCATGGAGACAAAAACAATACGTGCAGAAACTGACAAATAGTTTGGTGTTACCGGATCCAAAAGTCAGAGACAAAAGTTGCTAGTGGGAAGTAAGCAGGGGCCGGATTGCAGATAGGCATGCATGGGAGGTTAAGAAGCTTCAGCTTCATCTGAGTGCAGTAGGGTCACTGAGAGTGTCTAAACAGGAATGATACAATCAGATTGGAGTTTTAGCAAACTACATTGGAGGATGGATTTGAGGGAGGCAAGACAGAGATGTTTACTTCTCCAGCTTCTGTTTCTGAATTCCACGTCTCCAAATATCCTCCTGTATCATCACCAGGGAGCAGCTAAGATGGGAAAGTCAGAAATTATTTGGATAGCAGATTGGGAATTCTCTTTAAAAATGTAACAGCACTGGCCAAGGAGCTTTTGCTCAGAGCATATGACCTGGGACAGTCATGGTTAATCTGAGGAAGGCTGCGCATCTGAATAAAAGCATCTCTGTGAGCTAACTGTGTCAGCTTCTCACTCCAGCCGACAACAAATTACTCTAACTCTGGCAGAGGTGCACTTGCTGGCTATTTCATGTGGTAACACTGGATTTGCAACATGAAACACTAGTGTTAGATAAGGGTATAGCTAGCAATTTGAAATTGGTACACACAGCAGTCAATCTATTGCTCCCGTCCCCATCATCCCCCAAAGTAGGCTCGCCATTAAACACAGTGTGAGGTCCTGCCCAGTGGGGGTGCTCTTACCCACAGCCAGCTGCATACCCTCCATCCTCTCCCACTTCCTCTTTCTCTCTCTACTTCTATGTCTCTCTCTCATAGACGCAAGAGAAATAATATGAGCTGGCATTTGAATGGCACTTTTGAGTTACTTGTTTGTCGATCCTCTTGCTTTCTCACCTCTTCAGAGTACGTAGGAGGGGAGGAAAGAAGACAAGGAGAGAGAAAAGAAGGCAGGGAAGGAGGCAGTAAAGGAAAACACATTTTCTGTTCCCAAAAAGGCAATTTATGAGGACCAGTGAGGGAGAAACTGAGAAGTCGGCTAACTTCACATAGAAAAGCACTTCACAAACCTCCTTTGCTAGACTCTGAGGACCCAAAGATGATTAAGGCAGGCTTTCTAACCTCAAGTTGCCATAGTGTGGGTGTGGAGAGACATGCAGCATGCAAAGTGACAAAGGCATTTGATTAGTACAGAAGCAGTTCCAAGGGGGCACTGGAAGAGAGGATCTTAAAGAGGGAGTAACTTGGCTGGGAAGTTTTCTGCAAATGCACAAGGGAGGAGAAAACATTCCGCTCAGAGATGGCATCATGAGCAGAGATACAGAGGTAGGAGACAGCTTTGCAGAATACCAGAATCGGAAGTTGTCCAGTGGCAGGAGCAGAAATTGTGAGGGGTGGTAAAGGAACAGTATTAAATGAGACCTAAGAGGTGGTCACATGGCCTCTTACAGGAGTAGAGGGGCCTGTAAACATGGTGCCAGAATCCATGGGCTTTTTCCTAATGAAAAGAGGGAGTTAGTGAGCGTTTTTAAGTGGAGAAGGGACATCATCAGATTCATGTCTCTAAAATATTCTTCCTATGGCAGCATGAGGGATAGGTTGTAGAATGGAAAGAGCAGATAGGGAGATATTAGAGGGTGTCTATAGAAAACATGATGACCCTGAATTTCAGTGTTGTTAGTGGAGATAGATAAAAGAGTTGAGTTTAAGAAATAGATAGTTGATGACTATAATGGGCAATTATATTTATACCAGTCAGATCTCTACTTGCTATAGTCTAAATGTTTGGATACCCTCAAAATTCATATGTTGAAACCAAATCCACAATGCAATAGTCTTAAGAGGTGGGGCCTTTAGGAATTGATTAGACTATGAGGGCAGAGCTCTCATGGATGGAATTAGTTCCCTTATTAAAGAAAGAAAGAAAAGGACCAAGGAAGCTCATTTGCCCCTTTTACCATCTGAGGACAGAGCTAGAAGGCCCCATCTATAAAGCAGAGAGTGACCCTTCATCAGACACTGAAGCTCCTCAATCTTAGACTTACTGGCCTCCAAAACTGTAATATATTTTTGTTTATAAGTTACCCAGTCCAAGATATTTTGTGATAGTAGCCTAAACAAATTAAGGCTGTAAAACTACTGTTTTACAAACTATAAATATTAAACCAGTCCTATGCTTTTCTGTCTTCCTTTTATTTTTCATATAAGGTAGCAGCTGTAGCATTGTGGTTAATTCTGCCAACTTTGGGGTCACACAACCTGAATGCAAATCTTACCTCCACTGCATACTGGCTGTGGGTCCTTTGCATAAGAAATGTAACTTCTTATTACCTTGTTTATAAAATGAAGACATATATAATGATGTTACCCATTTCACTGAATGTTCTATGCATAAAGAGAAGCAAAATTGTGATGTGGTTTCAATTTTAGTTGCTGGAGAAAAATTGCTTAGGTTTGTATTTCTGTTTCACCATCTTCTACCTGTGTGACTTTGAGTAAGTCACTTAGTATTTACCACAGGTTTTAGAAAGGCAATCATTTCTTAGCAAATGACTAAATGTTCTATTTTTATGATATTTTCCAACTGTCATCTTTGAATGAGTAGCTGTAGTTTCAGGTACTGAGTCAAGAGAATCCATTAAAAGTATAATAATTGCTTTCATTTGCCTACCACTTCACAGTTTACTTTAGTAATTTCACATTGTCACTGGCCAGTCCTGAGATTTTCTGTGAAGTCACCAATGGAATAGTGGTAACTAAAATATGTCAGCAGCTAGAATTGACAAATTGATAGTCAGTGTTTATCTTGCACCTCCTTGCTCTAAGCACATGTTATAGAGACAGTTATTATGCAGTAGAAATTACTTGGAAAGAAGAGTTCCATGACCTGGGTTTGAATTTCAATCCTGTCATTTATCAATGAGGTGGCTTGCTAAATTGTTTAAACTCTTTTGACCATATAAAGTTTCACGTATAAGCATCATATGTGAAAGTGCATATACAGATAGATCAACTGGAGCTTTGGAGGTCAGGGAAAATCCAGAAAAGAAGGAAAAGAAGGAAAGATTTTCTAGAAAAGAAAAATAATCCTATAGTATCTGATTAATTTTTCAAGTTACTCCCCATACATGCAACTGAGGGACTGGGAATACTCTGATGTTGGTCACTTCTGCATCCTTAATTTTCAAAAATCTAGTAAGAGCTTGAAAAGTCTTCTCCAAGGTAGTATTCAATAACACTTCCTTCTTTCACCCTTTCTAGGGGCAAAGGAGTCTAGTGAAAGCATGTTAATTTTGAAGTCACTAAATCAGTTCAAGTTTCAGTTCTGTTCCATTCTAATTATGTGATCTTGGGTAAGTTAATTAACCTCAGGGGTTCCAGCTTCTCCATGTGTCATAACATCATTGAAAGGCTTCATAAGAAAATGAATGCAGACCTCCCCACGCAGATCTTGGCATATAGTAAAGGCTCAATGTTCATTTTGTTCTATATTTCCTTTCTTCTTTCCTTCTATTAATTGGTCTATCCTTCCTCTCACCCTCCTTTCTGTGTCTCCCTTGACCCTCTGCTCCTTTGACTAAGTGGATTCAGTTCTGGAGACAGAATGGCTTATGGTTCATTTCAGGACACAGATATTTTGAGCTGTTTGTTTTCCAGCTTACAGTCATGTTTTCCAATTCAGGTTACGTTTCCTGCTGGAAAACTGGGCCCTCATAAGAGCTTTTGGCAGTCACAGACTGATTTGGTTGAGAACCATCCCTTCCTTGGCAGACAGTTGAGGAGAGCCACTCTGTGTGTGCGGGTGGTAATTCACACTCCTCCGAGGTTGGACTGCTCCCCAAAGCCACTACCCACACAGCTCCATCTCCCCTGAGTTAGAGACACCCTTTTCCAGCTTACTGGTTATATGCTTCCTTGGAAGTAGAATGCAGAAGCACTGAAATAGATAAAGTTTAGCTTTGCTCATCTCCTTTGTCAGAAGCTGGGTATGAACTGTTGGGCTTTAAAGACCCTGGAAAGGGGATGGTGGGGAGAAAGGCCTCAGCCACTACTGTAATTCTGTGGAAATTGATCCTCGTTTACTGGGACATCCCGTGGTTCCTAGGCCTTGCGTCTGATTAGTCTCTGCTGGCTTTGATACTTGATACTGGATTTATCTGAAACGGGAGGTCATACTTGGTACTGCCTACACTATATGTCCCTTTCTAGTCTTGTTTCCCAATACTGATTACTGTCCCTTGCCTTCCAATCCTGAAGCTTGCTAGTGTTTTATCTTAGCCTTTTTTTTTTTTTTAATTTTCCCTGTAATGTTTCCATCTTGAGCCTAGTTTAACGTATCTGAAAACAAACACAGTAACGGTACCCCAGCTTTTCCTGTCTTCCTCAGTTCAGGGAAGACCATCATTAGCTCAGGCTGGAGACCTGGGGATTATTTTAGATTCTTCCATGCTCCTTTCTGTCCTCCATCATCTAGAACTAGCCAGTTCCTAAATGTCTCTTGAGTTTTCTTTTCTTCCTAGCCTGATTTTTCCAATTCCACTACTCAGGTATAGATTGTATTATTTCTCGTTTTTATTACTGAAAAATCCCCCTGTGACTTTTAATTTTATCTATCAACTTGGCTGGCCAAGGGATACTCAGATAGCTGGCAAAACATTATTTCTGGGTATGTCTGTGAGGTTATTTTCAAAAGAAATTAGCATTTGAATGAGTTGGCTAAGTAAAGAATATCTGACCTTATGTGACATGGGCAGGTATCATTCTAATCTTTTGAGGACCTGAATAGAAAAACAGGTGGGAGAAGGGCTAATTGTTTCTCTCTTCTTCTCCCTCTCTCTTGGCTTGAACTAACACATTCATTCTCTCTTGTTCTTGGACATTGAAGCTTCTGATTCTTAGACCTTTAACCTTGGACTGAAAGTTACACTGTTGACTCTTCTGTTTCTCAGGACTTTGGACTTGGTCTAAATTTCACCACTAGCTTTCCTCATTTTCCAATTTGCGGATTGTGTATCATGGGATTCCTTGACCTCCATATTTATATGAGTAAATTCCTATAGTAAATCTCCTCCTATATATCTTTATATAGCCTGTTGGTTCTGTTTCTCTAAAGAACCCTAATTTATCTCCCTCCTCTTTTATTTTTTTCTTGCATAGTTTCTGACCTAATGTATTTGAAACCGAAATCTTATTGTGTATCTTTATTGCTTAAAATCTCTGTCATTTCTTCTACCATCATTAAGCATAAGATTAAGTTGAAATGCAGAAAATTTCTCTACTTTTCCTATCTTGCACTTTGGCTTCAATATTCTGAATTCTAGAAAACCCTGGGAAATGTTATGACTACTGTATTATTGATCTTATAATTTCTTCTACCTACAAAGTCCTCTGCCACATATTCTGTGTCATTCATTCATTCATTCAAGAAATTATCAGTTCCAAAACCTAGTGCAAGAAATTCTTCTATTTAAAACAGAACTTGAAAACACTAAACTCAGTATTCCCTAAAGTACATTCTAGCTTGAAAATCCATGATTCTGTGAAATCATGCATTTCATATTCAGAGTCACCTTCTTTCTCTTATCCTTTTTTTTTTTTTTTTGATGTCAGAAAAATATCTGCCTTAGAAACTGTGCTGTGGGCTGAGAATGCCCTTTAATAGAAGTTAGAAATTGAAGATCAAATGCACAGAAGTATCGCCAGCACTGTTTGTAGAAATGAGACTCAGGGCAGAAATGGTGAGGAAAAAAATGCCTCATTTCTGGTAGAAAGAAAATGTAAGCCCTGAGATCTCATGGGACTTGACATTTCCATCTATCATGGCCAGCAAGCATAGAAGGGGAATGACTTGGTTTAATGCAAATCCTCTGGATCTAGTTAACCATTTGGAAATCATGAATAACAATCACCTTCTCCATTAAGATCCAATTCTTTTCACCAACCATAATAAATACATATTATATTGTCTATGCATTAATGTTACAAGATTCTTCAGGAACAGTCTCCTGGGATATACATGCATGTACAAGCTCATGTGCACAACACACACACACACACACACACACACACACACACACACACACACACATGAACTTATATGTTTCTTCTAATATACAAACTGAGGTTGACTGATAATGAGATATAGAAGCACTATTTCTGTCTTTCACAGAGAGAATTTAGACATCTTGGTCCTGCAAATTTCTTTGCCGCCTTGTTTCATTATCTATGCTCCTCATGTTTTGCCATGCTCTCACATTTACTAGGCTGGCTCCTGCAGCTCCCTCTCTCAACACCAGCTCCACAGTCTCCCTTGTCCTAATCTACAGTCTGGCTTCCCACCTTGTTGTCCTGGCACACTCACTTGGACTCACTCACCCTTTGATTCAATTTGCTTCCAAATGTTCTAGGAAACCCATCTCTCCAATTTCCATTTCAAGTCCCCTGTCTGGGGAATCCACCTCAGCAATGGCTGCTGGCCTTCTCAAAGCCCAGCTGGGCCAGATATTAAGCTACTGTCTCCTGGCTTCCAACCCACTGTTCTGCACTCAGATTTGTGATGCTGGGACCGGGAGCCTGTAACTTCGTTTCTGTTTTGCCACCTAGCTCCATGATAGGTTCTGTTAATAAGGAATACCAGAGGGAAACTGGAAGCCAGGAGAAGGAAGAGGAACTTTCTCCCTACTGTCTGCTTCCTGTGTGCTTTTGATGGAGACCCAGGTTCCCTTCTTTATCCAAGCAGCAGCAGTTTGCTTCTGCTACAGCAGAGGAGTTGATTTTTTTTTTTTTTTTAATGCTCATCAAATCAGCCTCAGCACCTTCCTCAGAGACACAAGCACAGCTTAGGAGAGGGCAACCCCAGTCTCAGAGATCTCAGGGTCTATGTGACTATTCCATTCTTTGGACCTTCCTTCATTCATGAGACCTTCATTCACCTTTCTAAATTTTAATAACTTTAGCCATTTTTCTTTGTTCCCTCAGATAGTAGCTCTTCCTACACTATCTCTGTGATACCTTAGTGTATCTTTTTGCCTTTTTCGGTATCTTGTTAACAATTCTTTAAACCTAGATAACAAGTTTTGTGTTAAAGTCTGTTACAATAACTGGTATGATTTCTTCCGGTGAGACATCAGCCATGGAGATGATTTGCAGAGGGATTCTCCTAAAACTCCAACCTTATCCACACTTTAGCTGACTTCATTGGTATCAGTCCTTCCCTCGAACTCTTTAGGGAAGTTGTGAACACTAATGCTGGATTCTCAAGTGTTGGGCTGGGTCGCTTGCCTATCCATTTGGATAACTAAGGGAGCAAAAACATTGCCACTCTGAGTTCAGCCATGAATGTTGGTAGAGACTGGGCTTGGCACGGGAACCTTGTAAGAGATGCTCACCAGGCACTGTGGTCAGCTGGGTGGACGTTGCGTGTCTGGTAAGCAAGAGATCTCAAGCTCTTCCTGTCTCTGTCTCAGCACTGATGGTACCTATCTTTGCAGGATGGGAGAGAGAGCTTGTGTTCACAGATGTTTGGTTTTCTCCTGTTTTAGCACATAGTTGGTTTGCACTTTTGCACCTACCTTGAAATTATCTGTGGCCATAGAATCTTGCTTTTGTCAGTGACATACGAATGGAAATGCTATGTGGCAATTCTGGGTGGAAGCTTTAACTTGCAGTGTGAAATTTGATACATTAATTTTTTTTTCTTTTTTCTTTCCTCCTCTTCCCCTCTCCCCCTTTTCTCCCTCCTCACCTTTTCCCCTTTACTCCTCCTCCTCTTCCTCCTCTTCCTCTTTTTTCTTTTTCTTTTTTCTTCTTCCCCTTTCTTCTTCCTCTTCTCCTTTCTCTTCCTCCCCTTATCTTTCTCCTTCTTCTTCCCCTCTCCTTCCTCCTCCTTCTTCTTTCTTTTGACTGTTTTAAAGGATCTGTTGATTTCGAGTCTCTGTCAGACTGAGTCTCTGTGTGTCTATGATAAACTGATTTCTTATTTTGTCTTCTGACACTGTCTTCTGACATTGCTCTAGACATGTAGCTGACGGAGAAATAGATCTATATTGTATTAAGCCATGGAGAGTTGGAGGATACTGTTACCATACGTGGTCCTAGCAGGAGAAAAATGCTTTAGAAATGTAGGAAGCTGGAAGTGAAAGTTTCATCTTGGTGAGGGGTAATGGTGGTTGAGAGCCTGTTTTTCTAAATTCAGAACTGGCTTTAACTATTGACTTTAATGCTAGTTACCTGTATGCTATTAAACCAGCACCTTAAGTTCTCTAAGCCTGTTTTCTCTTCAGCAAAATTGAAATATTATTACCTGCTCGTAGGATTGTTAGGAAGATGGATGGATGGATGAATGGACGGACGGACGGACAGACAGACAGATGGATACCTGGCCTCACATTGGATTCAGAACATCCATTCATTTGTTAATTTGAAATTCATGTACTATCTCCTTGTTTTATAACAGGCATGGGGCCAGCTACTATAGAGAGTTGTGAAAACGTCAAATAAGACAGAATGTGCAGTCAGCTGCTACAAACGACAAAGAGATGTACGATATCCTCCTCTATCCCATGCGTATAACACAAATCCTAACATAGAGATATCCAGGTCATTTATTGGAGAAAATAAAAAGCAATAAAATATCTAATAGATATGATATGATGAAGAAAAAGACGTGGGATCCAGGGAGATGAAGACCTGGGGATTAAACAGCTTGGGTGTATAATAAACTCTTCCACCTAGGAACTAAGTGAACTCAGATAAGGAATTTAATTAATCTTTGTTTCCTCATCTGTGGAAAAAAAAGAATGTGATAATTATATAAATATTGGATTGTATTAAAGAATAAGATATGCAAGCTGTTATAAGTTGTCAGCTCTTGGTATTATTTATGGCAGGAGTTTAGATGTTGGTGCTGGAATTCTCTCTTCATGTGGAAGAGCTGAGGGACAGCTTCAGTCTCCCAGTCAGGTTCTCTGACATCTTCTGCTATTTTGGTGTCCTGGGTATCTGCATCTCTGCTGCTATTTTGTTTTACAGTTTAAAATCACAAGCTTCTCCCTGTCCACTCAATCCTGTTCCCCCCTGGAGAGATGTGTGGTATTTTTTCTTGGGTAGTTCAGTCTTACTTATTCCATTTTAACATTTCCTGAATATATATTTTTATGTTAGGCTCATACAGGGAATAGAAGTAGATATGGTACATCTCTTTGTAGCTTGTAGCTAACTGTATAGACATTTCATCTTATTCGACTTTTTCACCCCACTCCATATTGGCTGGTTTTGTGCCTGGTATAAAATGAGGGAATAGTACATGAATTTTAATTAACAAATGAATGGATGTTCTGAGTTTAATATGAGGCCAGGTTTTTATCTATCAATCAGTCATCAATCAATCAATCATCTAATGGCCTAAAGGCCTAATCTATCTAATCTATCATCTATATAATTAACCAATTTATCTAGAAATATTTTGGATTTGTAGAACTATAAGAATTACCTAGGATAGGTAGGAATAGGAAAAAACTGGGATCAAAATCTTTTCTAACAATAGCTAGGTGGAGAATAAGAGAGGCTGTGGTGGTATGGACAAATTATTTACCTGATAGAATTGTATTATTGAACACATTATTTAATATATGTGAATCTCAGCTTCACTTGAACAATGTTTTATCTTTTTTGATCTATTAACATGCCTTAAAAGATGGTGAGGTAGAATAACCATGTATCAAAATACCCAATACTATGACAGACTCTTGTGGACTAAATCTTTGTGTCTCCCTGCAAATTTATATGTTGAAATACTAACTCCCAATGTAAAGATATTAGGAGAAAGAACCTTTGGGAGGTGATTAGGTCATGAAAGCATAGTGCTCATGAATGAGATTAGTGCCCTTCCAAAAGAGACCCCAGAGAGACCTCCATTCCTCCCACCACATGAGATTACAGTGAAAAAATGGCCTTCTATGGAGAGGGACTTCACCACACACTGAATCTATTGATGCCTTGATCTTGGACTTAGCTTCTAGAACTGTGAGAAATGAATTTCTGTGGCTTATGAGCCACTCAGTTTATGGTAGTCTGTTATAGCAGCTGGAATGGACTAAGACACAGATACATTATATATCTTCAATAAATAGGATATTCTGTTTCTTTTCTTATCATAAGTTTTGAGGATGGGGACAAAAGATCATCATCCAATAGGTTTCTTCATATTTGTGAATAAGATAATTGGGGGACAGAGAAAGAATGAAAGAATGGATATATGTTGACTGGCCTTTCTCCATAATTTCCTTCCTCTTATAGCTGGGATATGCCTTTAGATTCAGATTCATCCCTCACCTTTTTTGTGTATATAGGACAGGATATCATCCTGACTTCTTCAAATGAAAAAAGGTTAGGATGATACCCTGTCTTTAAAATGCATGCATACATATATATATATATGTCACAGACAGGCTGGTCTCAAATTCCTGGGCTCAAGTGACCATCCACACTCAGACTCCCAAGTAGCTAGAACTACAAGGGTCCTAATCTCTTTTCCTTCAGAAGAAAGTAGACTTTGAAATGGAAGACAGAAGTGATAGATGGGCTGACAGAGAAGAGAATAGAAAAAAAAAAAAAAAAAAGGAAATTCAGCTTTCAACAGTAAGTCAGAACATAATTCAAGTTTATGAGAGGATTCTGCAATGGATAGATGCCTCATGAAGAAATATCAGGCATTTTGAGATTTTAACATTCAATTTAAGGGAAACAGCCTTTTAAGAAGTTATGTCATTTTTCTGGATTCCAGATAGAGTAAGAAATGAAACTAAAATTTGGGGCCTGAGCTTAATTTTTTTTTTTAAGAGATTTGACCCAGTATAAGCTGTGTACATTTCTTTTTTCACCGTGATAACTAATCTGGGCTTATTCTTTGTTTTCAAAATAACTTTTGCTTTGATTATAACATTAGATTTTAGAAAAATTGCATGAATAGTTGAAAAAAAATCCCATATTGTCTATATCCAGATTCAACAAATGTTTATATTTTGCTCCATTTATTTTATCATTCTCATATATATATATATGTGTGTCTGATATATTATGATATATGTGTGTGCATATTAGAAAGTGAGAAACATATATGTGTATATGTGTGTATGAGCCCAGATTAGCTATTAGTAAAGCACACAGCAATACATGTTAACTTATTTATAAAATTTCCTTATTATTTCTGAAGAATCTTTTCTTCTTTTCTCTCTCTCTCTTTTTTTTTTTTTTTTTTTTTTTTGAGACAGTCTCACTCCATCACCCAGGCTGGAATGCAATGGTGTGATCTCAGCTCACTGCAACCTCCACTTCCCAGGTTTAAGTGATTCTGCCTTGGCCTCCTGAGTAGCTGGGATTACAGGCACCTGCCACCACACCCAGCTAATTTTTGTACTTTTTAGTAGAGATGGGGTCAAACTGTTGGGATTACAGGCATGAGTCAACATGCCTGGCCCTGAAGAATCTTCTGTGATAAATTCTCCATTCATAATTTCAATGATTTATTTTTTTGCTTTTTAAAAATGACTGCTTTCTTTCTACACATTTTGGTTTTAATTTATTTTTTATTCTATATCCTTAAGGTAGAAAGTTAGATAATTTTAAAACTTCTTTGTTTCTAATTTATGCATTTGATGTTATAATCACTCTTTAGCTATTGTCTATAAATTTTAATATGTAGTATTTTTATTATTAAGTTCAAAATATTTTCTAATTTCTCTTGATATCTTTTTTTAAATTTATTGGCTATTTAGAAGTGCTTTGTTCTATTTCTAAATATTAGAGCTTTTCTAGCTATTCTATTGACTTTATTTCTAATTTAATTTCAATTTGGCCAGAGAACATACTTTCAAGATCTCAATTTTTTGAAATTTGTTCAGACTATTAGTGGTTCTGCATATAATCTCACTTGATAAGTATTTAACGTACATTTGAAAAGAATGCATATTCTGAAATTTTACGAGTGGAGTTCTACAAATATTACTTAGAACAAGATAGTGGAAAATATTGTTCAGATAGTCTATATTCTTACTAATTTTTTTGGCTGACTATCAAATGCTGAGAGAGTAGTATTAACATACGTAAATATTTTTCCTCTTATTTTTGAAGTCTTATGATTAACTACATTTATATTCATAATCCTGGTGTTGTGTAGATAAATTGACTCCTGTATAGAAGATGTCTATCTTTATCTTCATTCAAGTTCTTTGTTTTGAAAGTCTGTTGCAGATAATATTAGCATAGTGATCTCACCTTACATATGGTTAGTGTTGCATTATGTACCCTTTCCACTTTTTACATTTTATTTTTGTTTTGGGATTTGAAAATTGTGGTTTGTACACAGCATATGAGTCTTGATTTTTTTAATGCTGCCTAAGGATGTTGGCCTTTTATTTGAGAGTTTAATCCATTTATATTAATATAGTTACTGATATTATTAGATCTATCATGCTTTCATTTGTTTAAACTATGTTTTGTTCCTCTATTTTACATTTCCTGCCTTGTTTTGTGAAAGTCCAACACATTTTGATACCCAATTTTACTTCAAATATTGGTTTTCAACCATACATCTTTTTTTTTTTTTTTTTTTTTTTATTGCATTTTAGGTTTTGGGGTACATGTGAATAACATGCAAGGTTGTTGCACAGGTGCACACGTGGCAGTATGATTTGCTGCCTCCCTCCCCTTCACCTATAACTGGCATTACTCCCCATGCTATCCCTCCCCAACTCCCCACCCCCCCACTATCCCCCCTCCCCCCCAACAGGCCCCCGTGTATAGTGCTCCCCTCCCTGTGTCCATGTGTTCTCCTTGTTCAACACCCGCCTATGAGTGAGAACATGTGGTGTTTGATTTTGTGTTCTTGTGTCAGTTTGCTGAGAATGATGTTTTCCAGGTTCATCCATGTCCCTACGAAGGATGTGAACTCCTCCTTTTTAATGGCTGCATAATATTCCATGGTGTATATGTGCCACATTTTTCCTGTCCAGTCTATCATCGATGGGCATTTGGGCTGGTTCCAGGTCTTTGCTATTGTAAACTGTGCTGCAATGAACATTCGTGTGCATGTGTCCTTATAGTAGAACGATTTATAATCCTTTGGATATATGCCCAGTAATGGGATTGCTGGGTCGAATGGAATTTCTATTTCTAGGTCCTTGAGGAATCGCCACACTGTTTTCCACAGTGGTTGAACTAATTTACACTCCCACCAACAGTGTAAAAGTGTTCCTATTTCTCCACATCCTCTCCAGCATCTGTTTTCTCCAGATTTTTTAATGATCGCCATTCTAACTGGCGTGAGATGGTATCTCAATGTAGTTTTGATTTGCATTTCTCTGATGACCAGTGATGAATTAATATCGTGAAAATGGCCATACTGCCCAAAGTAATTTACAGATTCAATGCTATCCCCATCAAGCTACCAATGACCTTCCTCACAGAACTGGAAAAAACCACCTTAAACTTCATATGGAACCAAAAGAGAGCCCGCATAGCCAAGTCAATTCTAAGCAAAAAGAACAAAGCAGGAGGCATCACACTACCGGACATCAAACTCTACTACAAGGCTACAGTAATCAAAACAGCATGGTACTGGTACCAAAACAGAGATATAGACCAATGGAACAGAACAGAGGCGTCAGAGGCAACACAACATATCTACAACCACCCGATCTTTGACAAACCTGAAAAAAACAAGCAATGGGGAAAGGATTCCCTGTTCAATAAGTGGTGTTGGGAAAACTGGCTAGCCATATGCAGAAAGCAGAAACTGGACCCCTTCCTGACACCTTACACTAAAATTGACTCCAGATGGATTAAAGACTTAAACATAAGACGTAACACCATAAAAACACTAGAAGGAAACCTAGGCAAAACCATTCAGGACATAGGCGTAGGCAAGGACTTTATGACCAAAACACCAAAAGCATTGGCAACAAAAGCCAAAATAGACAAATGGGACCTAATCAAACTCCACAGCTTTTGCACGGCAAAAGAAACAGTCAATAGAGTGAATCGGCAACCAACAGAATGGGAAAAAATTTTTGCAGCCTACCCGTCTGACAAAGGGCTGATATCCAGAATTTACAATGAACTAAAAAAGATTTACAAGAAAAAAACAAACAAGCCCATTCAAAAATGGGCGAAGGATATGAACAGATACTTTACAAAAGAAGACATACATGAGGCCAACAAACATATGAAACCATACATCTTTTAAACTAATTGTTCTACTTACAATTGGTGGTTACTGGTCACTATATGCATCTTTAACTTTTCACAGTGTCAAGTTTTTATTCCTTCAAATGAACTATAGGAAACTTGCAACAGTATAGTTTCAATAACATCATTGCCTATAATAATGTACTTTCCTTTGCATTATTATAAACATATACACATATATGCACATTATGTAATCTGCATATCATCTGCATATCATATACACCAAAACAAAACATTACAATTGTTTTATTTTAACAGTTCTATATTTTTGAAGCAAATGAAAAATGAAAAATGTTCTGTTATATTTAGGCAATACTTAGTATTTTTAGTGCTAGTCATTTCTTTTGTTGATCTATCTGAATTCCTATCTGATACTTCTCCTCAGCCATAGAATTTCTTTCAGCTTTTTTTTAAATGGTAAGTCTCCTGGCTACAAATTTTCTTGGTTATTGTTCATTTGAAATGCCTTTTTTTTGCCTTACTATTTTAGGGATAATTTCCCTGGGTATAGAATTCTTGGTTGTCAGTTTTATTCTTTCATCATTTTAAAAATGTCCTTCCATTGGATTGTGGCCCTCACTATTTCTTGTGAGAAATCAGTAAAACTCACATGATTTTGCCTCTGTACATAATGTGTAATTTTTCTCTGGTTGCTTTTAAGATTTTATTTATAGATTCCAGAATTTAATATTATGTTATGGTACTGATTGTATTTATTATTCTTGTGATTTATTTGACTTCTTGAATTTATAAGTGAAACTTTCTCAAGTAATTTGGGAAATTTTTGGTCATTATATTTTCAAACATTTTTCTCTGCTTCATTCTTTCTTTGCCTTCCTTTTGGAACTCCTATTACAAATGTATTAGACTGCTTGACATTATTTAAACTAGGTAACTAAAGCCCTGTTCGGTTTTATTCAAAAAGTTTCCTCCCTGCTTTTTAGTTTGGACCCCTTCCACTCACTCATCTATCTTTGAGTTCACTGTTTTTCTTTTTTCTGCCAATTTAAATTTTCTGCTATTTTGGTTTCCATTCTATAGTCTTCATCTAGTTTTTTTTTTAATATAATTACTATTTGTTTGCTAATATGTTCCATTCTTTCATTAAAATATATATTTTTAGAAGTTCTTGAGCATACTGCTCTGTTTTGGAGTATAAGTCACATATTCTTGTTACTTAGCATGTCTGGTAATTTTTTATTATATGATGACATTAAAAAAGATATTATAGAGACTCTATATTTTGTTAACTGTTTTTGAAGAATGTTGATATTTGTTATAGCAGACAATTTGGCTGGACTTGAACTCCAAATTCTCTCTTTCCTGGATGGCAAATAGTTGAAATTTATGCTCAGTTCTTTAAGCTTTTAACTTCTGTATTCTTCCTTGTTCAGCGGTTAAATAATGAGATTTGGCAGAGTTTATTTGTATATTTTGTCCTTACTTCCTCTGTAGCTCCTTTCTCAGGATACCCCTCCCCACCAACTTTTCAATGGTTTTGCCAACTCAGAACTCTATTCTATGACCCCTCAGCTAGTAAGATTGCGTTTTCTGCTGCCCTGAGCCACAGGGATTAAGAAATGCCCTCAGTAGCAATTTGCTGATTCACAAATCTCACCAGTGCCCTTCCTGTTCTAAAATGAATGATTTCCCATCCATTTCCTTCCTGCTTCTGATGTTCTTCAGTGCTTTTAAAATATTTTGTACAGATTTAATTATTGCTATCTATAGCAATAATTAAAGAGTTAGTCTGGCTAAGCTACTTTGCCATTACTGAAAGCTGGAGGCTTCTTAAATTTACTTTGTCTTTCTTCTTACTCAGTCCTTGGCAGCCTTTTAAAATCTTAACAACCTCTTTGAGAAGTCAGCTATAAATAACCATAATATGTAACATTGTATTGTGCTTTCAGTTTATGAGAAATTTTTATATTTTTTTCTCTTTTAGACCTTGACTCAATCTATTTAGAAAGATATTTTTACTATTCCTATTTTATAGATGAAGAAACTGGAATCCAGAGACACTATCTTACCCACGTTTATGCATCTAGTAAATGAAACCATCATCCTTTGAATTCTGTTCTTGCGATTGAGGTCCTATACTTTTGCCACAACACCAAAGCTGTGTCCACAGGGAATTTTTGATTTATATCTGAGGCCTAGATAGCTTTAATGAGTTGCTCATAAGAAATTTATTACTGAAATGGCTGAATGAAGGCAAGAAAGGGCAGTTCTTCTCTGAGGGCTGGGCAAGCACCACCGAGCAAGTTCTGCCAATTCTTACTGATTTTTCAGCACATAGAATTTCCAAAATCTAGATATGTGTTCCTCAGTCATCAAAAGTTGATGGGCCAATGTCTGATCAATGCAGTTTGTTTAAAGCATCACTCTAGGGGTCCTATCTGTTGATTTCGACTCAGAGAAGGCATGAAAGCAGGATACGCCTGGCATGAGATGAGAACCCTTGAGGAAACTATCCTGACTACAGAGATTGGCTCTGGAAGTATAGCCAGGCAAGAAGGCACAGGGCCCAGAGAATATGCAAGCTTGACATGTATCAGGCTTGGCTGAGCACAGTTGTGTGGGGTATGCAGATGAGAGATATTTAGGAGACACATGGCCATCATATGTGGGGAGTGGACCCTAACCCAGATAGAACTCCAGAAAAAGTAAGGTCTTGCCATTAAACTCTGACTGACAGCCTTGAAGAGCGCGGCTTGGCAGAACCAGCAGTGGGGCTTCCATTCAACTAATCGCTCAATGCCAGGCCTTGTGCCAGGTATATGTATCTTTTTATTTTAATTTGATTAAGCAAAAACATATCCTAATAACTGCACCAACTCGGGGAAAGAGCCATGCATGGAGAATACACTCAGGGTTCTCCCCAGGGTCCCTGAGGAACCAGGTGAGGGCTGATACTGGAGCTTTATTACAAATACGTGAAAAGCTTGCCAAAGTTCATGTCCTAGGTCACTGAATCTAAGAGACATGTTTGTTTTAAATGATTCTCTTATTCTTTGGCCTCTCTGCTTGTCCTTGTCCCAAGAGCTGATTTTCTTGTCCTTCTGGGGCACTGGCAGCTGGAGAAAGCGTGGGCCACTATTCTGCTTGGCAGTCACGGTCTGTGCAGAGCTGGATTGAAGCTCTCATAAGCTGCCAGTCTGACTTACAGGGGGCTTGAATAATCCACCATCCAGTGAGTGCCCCTAGCGAGGCTGTTCCAGGAGACTGGGGTTTGCTCCAGAACTGCAATTCTGACAAATTGACAAGGCAATAGGAGATCATTAGACTGCCAAGTGCCTCTGCAGGCAGAGAGTAGGACACTAGACCCATTTACTACATTTCCAGAGAAGTCCTAGGTGTAATATTAATGTTGAAACTGACCTATGGGGTGGGAGGCCCTTGCCACATCATTCTGTACAGATGGCCAGATCCACTGGAAGCTGGAGGTAGGAACTCCTATGAATGACTCATCATTGTATGTCTGTTTGTTCCCATGGATTTTTTTCCTACATGCACTGCGAATGGCCCGCAGGGCCTTTATACCATGTATTTTGTGTGCTAAGCTCACACCTGATTTTTTTTTTCTCTTTATTACTACTAAAACTTTCATTTTCTTTTTGTTCTACGTTCCTCATCTTCTTATTTGAAATTCAATTTTATCTATTTTTATATTGAATGTATTTAGATAATCTACCTCAAATCCTTTCTTCAAAAAAGAAGTTATAAATCAGCAGGCAAATAAATGAACATAATCTCGGAGTGAGATAGACTTGAATTCCACACAATGGTAAGAATTTTTCCCCGTAACTCCAGGTAGGAAAGAAAACTACAGGTGAATTTTAGGCATAGGTGGATTTTCTTGAGTTTTTACAGGGGCTCATTTTTTGCAGATCAGGGTAGGACATTCCAGTCATGTGCTGGAACTGGTTTATTTTAGCTTATAAGAGGTGACTGTTAAATTTGCAGAAATTTTACAAGTTGGTTGATGTCGTTTTGGTAGCTCAAAATCAGCCATAGTGGGAGTATTTGTGCAAAAGAAGTTGTCAAAGTTAAAAATTAAATCTTTCATGTTTTGAGAACTGGTTTACAGGCATGCCACTGGGTCTTGCCCATCTTGCTGTCTTCCAAATTTGAATTTGAAGGAATAGCATTGTCTTTTGAGACTTACATTATAGATCAATGTATTATAGATTAGAATAGAGGGTGTCAAAATTCTGATCATTGAGACTTAAGTGAAGGTAATAGCATGTAACTGTAGTTACCTAACCAGCTGTCTACAAATGTAGTCCCATCTAGTTTCTGTTTCAAATTCAAACCAGCTGAAGTATCCACATAATTAAGTTGGATATACACTATCTCCCTGGGGTGGGGGTCCCTTCTTTGTCTGGATTTTCCAAGAGATCTGGAGCTTACTCAGTCCAAAAAGGACCTTTCTGACTCCAAGTACCTCATAGAGAGATATGGGAAACATAACCAGTCCCCTATCACGCCCAGTTTTCTGATACCTACTTCAGTGAGTTCCTTGTGTGGTGCTGCTACATAGATGATACTGAGTGTTTTATCTAGTCTTGAAATATTCCGCTGTTATTCCAGGGTGTGTGTGGGTGTGCATACAGGGATAGAAGCTGGCCCTCTAACTTGGTAGGTAGCAGAGGTACCCTAACTTGTAGTCACCATGTACCACTCTAGCCCTAAGGTCTTGATGCATCCTTTAGGTCCCAGAGGGAGAATGATCACATTGACTCAGTATTAAACCTGGAAAATAGTGCCTCATGCCATGTATGGCCTGACTTTCCAATCATGCAGCTCTATGGACTCATTTGTATGGTCATCTCTCCAGGAGTACTATCTCTCTTAGGAGGGCCAGAGAGGGCCAGTTCTAGGATCTGCCTCAGCTAAAATCATGTCCATTTTCTTGTTTCATGTCACAGAGATCCAAAGCAATGATGTCCTCATTGGAATGGGGAATAGCCAGCTAGGGAAGTAGGGTAAAGGAATCACAAAGTTGGATGTGGGCAGTATCTTTCAGAGTACTCCCAGTGGAATGGCCGCTGGAATTGGAGATGTACTGCATGTTCTGTAAGGGCAGAAGCTGTCTCTCCTGTTTATATGAGTTTCCCAATGAATGAATGTTAGAAGACTGGCGAGGCCATTTCTACCTTGCAGTGGATACTGTGGCCTCTCACTTCATGATTATATTCATAATTTAAATCTCTAAGCTACACTGATTCTGGTCTTTCCAGGTTACCACCTAATTGGAATTAGGCTTCTGTGTTCTCCTATAGGGAGACACTGTTTGGGTCCTGCTGACAAGACTGTTCTGGTCCAGCTTGTACAATAGAGCAAGACCTCACATTTACAAAAAAACTTAAAACATTAGCTGGGCATGGTGGCATGCACTGTAGTCCCAGCTACTCACGAGGCTGTGGCAGGACGATACCCTGAGCCTGCGAGGTTGAGGCTGCAGTGAGCCATATAGTGCCAGTGCACTCCAGTCTGAGTGACATATCAAGAACCTGTCTCAAAAAAAAAAAAGTTCTGCAACATGTGACAATTCTCTTTCTCATCAGAATTTTTAAATATACATTATCATTAACTTTTCAAAATCTTGCTAGTGTAAAGACTTTTGAGTCTACCTCTCAGAGTTTCATCATCTGGGCCCCTGACAAAAGTAAAGTATTGGGTCAACTAAACTATAGACAGATCCCAGTGTGTGGTGCATCCTCCAAGATGCTGCCACTCTGTGAGATTATTTTGAGCATATCGAACTTTGCCCTATTTACAACCTAGTCTCAATGTGGGCTGTATCAATCGGGATACAACTAGGAAGGAAATTACTCCAGGAATTAAAAACAGGGAAGTTAATACAGACAAATGCTTACATAGGTAAAACAAAAGCTACAACTGAGGTCAGCAATGCAACCCAGAGGTTAACAATAGTAGGCTGGAAGTGGAGGCAATATTGTCAGAATTCAGGAGCTGGGGTCACTAGGAGGGAGCTGGAGTCATGAAAGGAATATCACTGTTTTCAGAGATTATTTCCTGAGCAGAGAGAGCAATACCCTGACTTGTGCATTACATATGTTCTTTAATTTCCTGCCAATCTCTCCCATTGGCCAAGCTCAGCTAGAAACCAGCACACACAGGTGCTGGGGAAATTCAATCTTTCAGATCGAGTCCCTGAAGGATGCAGCTCTGTTATCTGGAGCAGAGCAGGTAAAGGACAAGGGACAGGCTCTGCTGATCCACTTTGCCCCTCTCTCATCAGAGACTGCTGAGGGATGTATACACTCTAGGTAAAATCAGTATTGCTTTGAACAATCCGAGTTCCCCTTAGGATTATGGTTCTCACTTGATAGTAAGGGGATTCCAGGTAAGATAATAAGATGTCTGGGTAGGAGCCAGGGATGACAGAACCTGAAAGCATTCTTTCTCAATTCCCAGGTCAAACTGTGAGGGAGATTTTGCATCTGAGACCTTTTGGCTTATTAGGAGCAGCTGTGGATAACCTGGATGTGGCTTGCCCTTTACTCCTTTCCCCTGAACTAGTAATGTCTTTAATGTGCTGTTCCTCAGCAGGATTACTATGGGTTTCAAGTTCTAATGGAATTCTTTTAATTTTCTTTTTAAAGTAACAATAATAGCATTTTCTTCCATTTTAATGCTCTTAAGTGGTAAAGGATCTAGTTAGCATTTATTGCCTGCATTTTCTACAACTCTCACGTAATACTATGCAGTAGACACTAATATCCTCAATTTGCAGATGAGGCTTGGAGCCTTAGCGAGGTGAAATAATGTGTTCAAAGTCACATGGTTATTATGCATTTGTGTTCTTATACCCTATCTTATTCTACAAGATAATTTCAATAGGTTCACACGACCAGTAAAAGAAGGAATTGAAATTAAAACAGAGGCCTGTGTTCTTATCACTAGAATGAGGTTCTTTTGCTGCTCTATAATATCAGAATACCAGACCACAGAAATTCCCAAAGGTCAAAAACTCCTGCTATTTCCTTCTCTGCCTGTGTGCCTGACTGTATATTGGATAAATTTCAGGCCTTCATTTTAGGAGCAGAACTACAGGTCCTACAGTCAAAAAAGCCCTAAGGAGATCACCAGATCCCTTCAAACAAAACAATCTTCCTTTCTTCAGTTTGGAAACTGAGACCTGGAAAGGTTATGGGACACATCCAGGACCACATATGATACCATCATTGCTGAACAAAATTCTCTATCTATCTCTATCCAGGAAAATGTACACTGTTTAGGGACCCATACTTTCTCTCTTCATGTACTGGGCAATCTGGTTTTGATCCACAAAGAAAGCATGGGAAGCAAGATGAAAATTTTTTCTTGCAAAACACTTGTGTTAAGTCAAGCTGAATAAGGATGACCCTGAGATGGTCCCGGCCCCGTTCATGTTTTCTGTGTGCTGCTGAGTGGTCTTCCTTTGGGTGAGCATCATGAGAACATCCTAATTTGCTCAGGATAAAGCTGTAGGAGAGAGCTGTTCATTACCCTCAGGCCCTTGGCTCTGTTTAAATAACTTCCTAGTCTTGTCAATTCTGAATACAAAATGCCTTCGTTTTATTCAGAGTAAAACCCCGTGCTCTTTCTGTGATCTGAGAAGCCAACCGAGAGATGCCCCACTCAGTGTCTCTGACATCTGCTTCTATCACCCACATTTTTATAATTTCCCTCTAACCACATCCTCCTCCACACTTTACTGTGACTATACTAGGTTTCTGATCTTTGCCATAAAGGCTCTGTCCCAAGATATCTACTTGGTTCTCCTCTTTTTTTAGGCCTGTACTCAATACCACCTTCTCAGAGATGCCTCCTCCAAAGTCCCATTGAAAGAAATACCCATCCACATCTGTTACTTTCTACCCACACCTGCCACTCTCTAAATCCCTTTTCCCACTTCAGTTTTTTCTTTAGAGATCTTATCACCCTCTGACATAGGCTTATCTGTCTATTCTATCTCTATATGCATTAGACTGTAAATCCTAAAGAAAGGATTTGAGTATTAGCCATGGGCTTGCCCATACCCTCAACAAATACAACAATACCCGAAAGCATAGCAGGCACTCAAAAATAATATGTTGAATAAACGAATGAATGACTCATTTTCTCTTCTCTGATTCTACTACCCTCTCTGAAGCCTTATCACTTCTTGCTGAAACCATTCCAACAGATTTCTAACTGATCTCCCTGACTTATTTCCTTTAATTGCTCCTTAACACAACTGCCATAATGATAATTCTTAAATACAAATCTGATCACATTCCTCTTTACTTTAAACCCCTCAGTGGCACTGTATTACCCTTTACTGCCAAATTCCTAACTGCCTCCCAAGCCTTATCTCCTACTTTTTTGTTCTTTGTGGACTTTTTGTTATAAAATATAAGATTAAATTTCCACCTTTCCACCACAAGATTTCTCCTGTACTCATTTTCCATTTGCTGCTGTGACAGTTCAGCACCAACCTTGTGGCTTAAAACAACACACATTTATTATCCTTCAGTTCTAGAGGTCAGCACTCTGACACAGGTCCCACTGGGTTAAGGTCAAGGTATCAGCAGGGCTGTGTTCTTTTCTGGAGGTTCCAGGAGAGAATCTGTTTCCTTACCTTTTATAGCTTCTACAGGCCACACCCATTCCTTGACTCGGGGCCACCTCTTTTCATCTTCAAAACCAGCAATGTGGCATCTCTTTGACCCTGTGTCTGGCATCACATTTTCTTCTCTGTCTCTCCTGTCTCCCTCTTCCATTTGTAAGGATGCTTGTTGGATCCATGCAGACAATTTGGGATCATGTCCCTATTTTAATATCATCTGATTAGCCACATTAATTCTACCTCAACCTTAATTCACCTTTGCCATATAACCTAACATACTCACAGGTTCTGGAATTAGGATGTAGACACCTTTGGGTGGAGGGCTTTATTCTGCCTAGTACAGTTCCCTTCACCAGGTTTCTTTCCTCTTGATATTTTTTATCTGTCTATATCCTATCCATTTACTTCCCTCATTCCTTAAGGCTCATCCACCAAGTAAAAGTAACCCGACCCTGCATTTTACCTCCACAACATATTTTCCAAACTTCTCTTAAGGCAGATAATAGTTTTTATCTTATGTTACTTTTTTTTTTTTTTTTTCCGATACGGAGTTTCGCTCTTGTTACCCAGGCTGGAGTGCAATGGCGTGATCTCGGCTCACCGCAACCTCCGCCTCCTGGGTTCGGGCAATTCTCCTGCCTCAGCCTCCCGAGTAGCTGGGATTACAGGCACGCGCCACTATGCCCAGCTAATTTTTTGTATTTTTAGTAGAGACGGGGTTTCACCATGTTGACCAGGATGGTCTCGATCTCTTGACCTCGTGATCCATCCGCCTCGGCCTTCCAAAGTGCTGTGATTACAGGCATGAGCCACCGCGCCCGGCCTGTTACATATTTTTATGTGCATGCCTTAATACCCAAATCATAGTGCTAGCTCCTGGATGGCAATAACTGGTCATAATTTGAGATTTCCATGTATATTTAACTGTTTAATAGGAATTCGTTGTTGAAGAATGAATTAGATGAAAAGTAAGTAGGAAAAAGAACAAATTAAAAAAAGAGGAAAGAAAACAGGAAAGGAGGCATGGAGGATTTTTGTAGATGATCCACTTTCTCTAGAGACACAGAGATAATGGCTAAATCCCCAGGTCACACTGTATCTATTCTATAGCTCTTTTATGGGTGGTCGTAAAAGACTTGATTTCATCTCTCACCTACTTTTTTGCATACAGGCCAGATGTTATTGAGGTGATCTGGGCAAAAGCCTTGACGGTTTGAAGCATTCAAATCTTCACAACTCATCCTCCTCTTGGGCTAAGGTCAGAGTATCACCAGGGCTCTGTCATTTTCTGGAGGTTCCAGGAGAGAATCTATTTCCTTGCTTTTTATAGCTTCTACAGGTGACCCTCATTTCTTGACTGATGGCCACCTCCTTTCATCTTCAAAACCACATTTGTTACTTCATTATACTTCCGTCTGAATATCCAACAACCAGAAATCTTGAATCCTTATACCCAAAAGATCCAAATAGAAGACAGTATTCATTTGCTCCCTAAAGTTTTTAAGACCCAAATATGTTAAATATTCTAAGTTAAGTAGTAAGTATTAAATTCTGGGAAATGACAAAGGACACAGATTTGACATCAGCAGGCTTGTGTTTGAAACCCTAGTCTCAGATGTCACTTCTCTCATAGGGAGTTGATACCATTTACCTCACAATGTTGTTGTGAGGGGCCAACAAAATTATGTATATCAAGTGTCCCTCATAGTACCCATATAGTAGATATATAGAACAGATTTCTTCTTGAGCCTCTGCTCACAAATAAGGAAATGTTGGTGTTCCTGGAACTCCTGTTAAGACCTGACAATGGAGTGAAATTGGGTCTCATTTGTCTACATTCTTGGGTGTCATTGATAATATGCAGTAATACCAGCCTCCAGGTTACAAAAAGTACCAATGTACCCCTAGTCTCTAAGACATTGGCTGATGGATCAGATCCAACACTGGAGAGAGCAGGACCAGCTGTGTCTCAAAAGTGCCTTCCCACCTGGCTTGTGACAGTGGCCAATGTCTAGAGAGGGAAATTTACCAGCTGAGTTCAGGGAACATATTAGCCCACCAGATACAGCAAAAGTGTCCTTTGCCTATGCCTGGCTTCTACATATTCTCACAGTAAGTTCCAGCCATCTTTTTGAAGGCTGTCACTGTTGTTTCACTCTCAAATGTGAGTTAAGAAGAATCAAGCCCAAGCTAACAGTGAAAGTATTAACCAATTGATAACTACCCTCTACTTTGAAGTGTCAGGCACTATCAAAGCATGGAATTTTATTTTAACTGGTCAGATATCACATGTGCTCAGCCACCAAGAGCCTCATTTATTATCATGATGGAAGCCAGATACAGGGATGCAGCTAGGAAGGAGAGGATAGCGGTAATTCCTTGATGCCTTTCTAAAGCCTTGACTCATTTATACTGGCTGAAGCTGAGGCCAGGAATGGAGAAATTATTGAGCTCCTCACCTGAAAAGTGAAGAGCTGTCAGATATGTGCCTGGCAACACAGCACATTTGAAGAGAAGAGATTTTTATAAAGGTTTATGATGAATTGTAGCAATTCAAAGCTTCCCTTAATAGGGAAATATATTGCTCAAGAGTTGGATATGTGATGACTTTTGGGCAATCATTCTGTCTTGGTTCCCTTTTACCTTTGGGACAATAGCTTTTCACTAAGAAACAGATTCCGTCTATGAGTAACACCTGTTTATTGTTTATATTCTGGACATGGTAGCATATGTGTATATTCTGACCAAGAGTCATACACTAGAAGATCTAGACACTGAAGCGGTTCATATCCACAAGCCTATTGATCTACAAGAAGAAACTGCAGCTCTTGAGAGCTAGGAGTAAAAAAGTGATCAATTCTTTGTTGTTTTTTTGTTTGTTTGTTTGTTTTGTTTTGTTTTGGCATGCCTGAGTGTACCTGCTTTGCTAAATCCAGCATTACTAAATTCTCTGTTTGCACAGGATTTTCACGTGCCAGGTTGCTAGTTACTGAACATTTGCAACAGAAGCATAGGTACTAGTTAAGCTTTGGACATGTTCTTCATTATTTAAGTGTGATAACTGGGGAGAGGTTTAAAAGATAACTAGATATTTGTTAAGTTATGAGGGTAATGACATTTTAGGTAAATAGCGCTAAAGGTACAAAGGCACAGGCCACCATCTACCTTCCCTTATACCCCGCAAAAGCTGTTGGGGGAACTCTAAATAGTTCAGAATGACTTAAATTTAAGGCTCATGGAAAGGGATTGGTGAGAGATGAAGTAGGAAAGGGAAGAAGGGCCATTAGTACCAATTTAGGGATGCACATCCATACTTTATTCCAGATTAAAGCTTTTCAGATATGGGCCATCTACTTATACATCTTACCATAATCAGGAAAAATTAAAAGAATCCAGGACCAATCCTCTTTGGAACTGAGATACAGATACCCTTGATGCCAGCCTGTCCTTGTCTCATGTCTGAGGGTAGATATTTGGGTTTTTGTTTTAGATTCTGTACTTGAATCCATGGATTAATCAGCCTAGTATTCTGGTTCTCTGTATACTACAGTTATTGTCTACTGCACTGCTATAGTTTGAATAATTGTCACTTCCAAAACTCACAGTGAAATATAATTTCCAATGTGGTAGTATTGAGCAATAGGGCCTTATATAGATGATTGGATCATGAGAGCTCTGCCTTCATGAGTGGATTGATTCATTCATAGATTAATGGATTAATGGGTTATCATAGCAGTGGTACTGGTAGCTTTATAAAAGTAGAAAGATCTGAGCTAGCACATTCAGCCCCCTTACCATGTGATGCCCTATACCACTCAGGACTCTGCAGAGAGTCCCCACCAGCAAGATAATCCTCAACAGGTACAGCCCTTCAGTCTTGGATTTCTCATCCTCCATAATTCTAAGAAATAAATTTCTTTTCTTTATAAATTACCCAGTTTCAAGTATTTTGTTATAGTCAAGAGAAAAAGGACTAAGACATGTACCAAAATCGGATATGGCCCTTGTCTTCAGTTTGGATTGCCACATTGGTAATCTGATGCTAACTGCCTGTCCCACTACTGGGCACTACCTGCCAAGGAAATTCTACCAAGGAAATTTTCTACTTTTATAAAGCTACCAGTACCACTCCTATGATAACCCATTAATCCATTCATCTATGAATGAATCAATCCACTCACAAAGGCAGAGCTCTCATGATCCAATCATCTATTAAAGGCCCTAATGCTCAATACTACTACCACATTGGAAATTAAATTTCACCCTGAGTTTTGGAAGTGACAATTATTCAAACTATAGCAGTGCAGTAGACAATAACTGTAGTACACAGAGAACCAGAACGCTAGGTTGATTATTAATCCATGGATTCAAGTATGGAGTCTAAAACGGAAACCCAAATATCAATCCTCAGGCATGAGACAAGGACAGGCTGGCATCAAGAGTATCTGTATCTCAGGTCCAAAGAGGGTTTGTCCTGGATTATTTTAATCTTTCCTGACTATGGCAAGATGTGTAAGTAGATGGCCATATCTGAGAAACTATCAGCTGGAATATCTGGAATAAAGTATGGTGAGTGCTTAAAAAGAAGGTTAGACAAAACTCCCAACAGCTATGGGGAAAAAAGAGAAACATTTCACTGGGGGACTTGAGAAAATTTCATGGAGAATAAAGCATCTGAATGCTTATATGGATCTGAAAGATTCATAGAGAAGAAGGAAAAGAACAAGGAAGTCAAAATCTGAAATAGGATTGAGAAAGGAGACCATGCCAAAGACAAATTAGTCCAGTTTGGCCACTTTCAGGATAATTAAAAGTGGGTTAAACTGTTTTCTTAGCAGGAAATGAAAGTATAGGGGACAATATATAAAAGGAATTATCTTGGAATTTCTTACTGATTATTACTACTCTATTCAATGGTTCTTTAAATAATCCAGGAAGAATTCTTACTCAACATATCCTGAAGCTTTATTAAGATGTAAACATTCTGTTGCTGGGATACAGAGATTAATACTACAATTAATAATAGCAAATATTTAAAAAGTGGTTTATATGTGCTAGGCATTGTTCTAACACCATTACATATAGTAGCTCACAAGTTGGTTTTTTTTTTCCAATATCTCTTTGAAGTGGATACTTTTATTATTTTTTCTCATTTTAGGAAAGATGCTTAGGTTGAAAACCTAAAGCATTGAGAGGTTATGCCACCTACCCATGGTCTTCCAGGTGGTTCGTGGTAGAGCTGAGATTCTGATTCAGGCATTTGGCCTTGGATTTTTGGTTGTGAATCACTGTGCTATGCTACTTCAGAATAAATCATAGGTTCTTTCCTAATAGAATATCAACTGGAGAGACTAAGACAAAAAACCCACTTATGCCTCAATAAAGCTGATTAAAACATAGTCAGCCCCCATCTCTCCAAATAAAAGTGAAATAGAGGCATTTTTCAGATAGGCAAAATCTAAGAGAATTTGTTACCAACAGACCTGCTCAATAAGAAATGCTAAAGGAACCTCTTCAGGCTGAAGACAAAAGATGACAAAAGATAAAATCTTGGTTCTACCAGAAGAAATGAAGAACATCAGAAATGCTGACTTTGTGAGCAAATAAATGTAAAAGGTTATCCTTTTCCCTCTTTTGGATAGATTATATGGCTCTGCAGTTTCTAAGTGGAAAAATGAAACAGGGTAGCATAATTCAAATTTCTTTAGGGAAAGACAACTTGAACATGTCATGTGTCCAGGTTTAACATACAATCTTCCCAGTGGAGAGTTTCTTCATGAAAAACTGAGAAAAAAATTTTTTTTTTTTTACAAATAAAACTTGTATGTATTTATGGTGTACAATTTGGTGTTTTGAAATATGTATACATTGTGGAATGGCTAAATGGAGATAATTAACATATGCTAGAATCACTTTTTTTTACTTTCCAACTTTTGTTTTAGGTTCAAAGGTACATGTGCAAGTTTGTCATGAGGGTAAATTGCACGTTGTGGGGGTTTGGTATGTGGATAATTTTGTCACCCAAAACTTGGAAATATTTTATCCAGTTAAGTCTGCAAAGATAGTTGGAAATTTTTTTCTGATGCAGTCCCAAATCCCCAATTCATTTATGAATAGAAAGTCTAAATGGGCAATATGCCAGTTCCACCTGCTTGAAGCATCCTTGTTAGACAGCAAAGTCAAGTGGTGAAAGGATTAGAATGTGGTCTGGGAATTCATTAGAGTTGGAGGAAGTCTCAGGCCCTGGAATAGTTTTCTCTAAATACACAGATGGGCTGGGGAAAGATGTGCAATTTAGTAACAGTACCCAATCACATAACCACATTAAGAGCCAGTTCAAGGATACTGATGATTTTAGAAAGTGTCCTAAGCTGATAGGAACCCCTTGCATATTGGGAGATCCTACATGTATAACCTTGGTATGACTATAAGTTACTGATGATCAAATAAATGTTAGGTGCAATAATAAGATCAGAATATTTTGAATGACTCATAGATAAGTCATTCAAGCCCTAAGATGAGCTTCTCTTAGGTCAGATTCCATAAGAAGCAGTACCTTGAGATAGAATTTTGAGATCTCAAGATTTAGTGTTTACATATATGTCTTTTTAAATGTTTTGATTTTAAACCTCTCTCTCTAGATAAGTTATTTGTAAATAGAATTATGCTTATGTTTTGTTTTTTAATTGAAATGTTTTGTCCATTTATAGTTAATGAAATTATTGAAATGTTTGTGTTTAGGCTTGTTCTTTTGGGATTTCTGTTTTGCAGTGTTCCTCTACTTTTCCTGCCTTATTTGGGTTAATTGTATTTTTCCAAATATTTCATTTTAATTCACCGAATAGCTTTTTAGCCATGCTCTTTGTCTTGTTTTTGGTGGTTACTCTATGATTTTCATTATGTATGCTTATTGTAGTGAACTTAAAATTGTCCCACTGACAGAAAATATAAGAATAATTTATAATAATTCCACCTGTGACTACATATTTGTGCTATTTTGAACTTTTAGTTATCTATGTTATATACCCTACAATACAGTGTTACAAGGGTTGTTTAAAATTATCAATTGGACAGTGAGAAGTGCAGATGACAAAATAGCAAAATGAGGCAGTAGTATTTCATGGTGAAATGACAAGGTTAGTAAATATTGATTTACATATATAATTTTTAAAAATTATTCTAAAGTATATACACATTTTCATTCATAATGTGGGCAGAGTGGTCAACAGAGAAAACAGGCTTATGCATAAAAGATTAATCAATGGGATTACAATTGTTTTATAGTTTTTACATTTAGTCATTGAAAATAAATAATGTCAGAAATATAATAGCTTAAATATCATATCATTTAAAATAAACTTGCATAATTAAAATAAAAAATTATCAGTTAACTTCTAAGAAAAGAGAAGAAAAAATATTTTTTATATTTAGCATTTCTGATGCTCTTCATTCCTTTCTGTACATCCACATTTTAATCTGATATCATTTAACTTCATGAAGCCTGAAGAATTTTTTTTTAAATGTTTCTTTTCATACAGATCTATTGGTGACATACCCTTAGTGTTTATTTGAAACTGTCTTTATTTCAGCTTCATTTATTTAGGCATGTTATTTTAATTTTATTTTTAAAATCGGCTCCATGGAAGTACAATTTATATACACTAAAATGCACCCATTTGGGGTAGCTAGGAGTTTTAATAAATTCTTAAGCCCGTAGAACAATCATAAAACTCAAGATACAGAGCATTTTTATCTCTTCAAAGAGTTTCTTTGTTTTTACAATCTCCTTTACTCCACACCAACTATGGGCAACCACTACTGTAACTATTGATTTTTTTTCCTATTCTATAATTTCATATAAATTGAATTTTAGAGTATATGCCCTTTTTATCTGTCTTAGCCACACAAAATAATAATTTAAAATTTACCTATATTGTGTGTGTATCATACACAGGATTTCTTTCCTTTGTTTCTGATGGTATTTCATTATATGAACATGTATTTATCCATTCACTGTTGATAGACATTTGGATTGTCTCCAGTTTGGAGCTAAAAACTATGCATATTCACATTCAAGTCTTTGCTTGGACAAATGCTTTTATTTCTCTTGAGTAAATACCTAAGAGTGGGATTGCTCGGTCATATAACAAGCTTATCTTTAACTTTATCAGAACCTGTCAAATCATTTTGTGACATAGTTGTGCTGTTTCACATTTTACATTCCCACCAGCAATATATTAGGGTTGCAGTTACTCCATGTCCTTATCAACACTTGGTATTTTCAGCATTTTTAGTTTCAGGCAGTTTAGTGGGTGTGTAGTGGAATCTTGTGGTTTTAATTTGCATTTCTTGGGTGACTTGTGATTTGTGTTTCATATGCTTTGTTGGCTATTTATTTATGTTCTTCTGGAAAATGTGTGTTTTGATATTTTGCTTATTTTTAATTGGGTTGTTTGCATTTGTCTTCTTTTTATTGAGTTGTAAGCATTCTTCATATATTCTAGATTCAAAAGCCTTTGGCAGATATACATACTGTGAATATTTTCTTCTAATCTGTCAGTCTAATATTTTCCTAACAAAAATATCAGAAGAATAAAAGTTTTAATTTTGATGAATTTTTATTTATCAATTTTGCTTTTATGGTTCTATTCTTTCATGTAGTACCTAAGAAATCCTTGCCCACCCAAAGTCTTGATGATCGCCTATGTTTTCTAGAAATTCTATGTTTTACCTTTTACCTTGAGGTCTATGATACTCTCAAGTTAATTTTTAAGTATAATGTGCAGTAAAAGTTGAAGCAGTTTTTTTGAAAAAAAAAGTTTAGATTATTTGTTTAATATATTTTTCCCAATATATATATCTAAAAGTATAATTTTTTTACTTTAAAACGCTTTAGTGCCACAATTTTTTCTTGCCATACTGTTCATTCATTTTTGCTTAGTTCAAAATATTTAAAATTTTTTCTCATACTTTCTTCCTTGACTTTAGTATCATTTGAAAGTATATAGTTTAATTGTCAATACTTTGTAGTATTTTCAGATATTTGTTAATAATATCTATCTAATACTATGTACTAGAGGACATACTCTTTAAGAATAAACACTTTAAATTTATTTCAACTTATGTTATGGTCCAGGCTATGGTTGATCTTGGTGACTGTTGTATGTGTTCCATAGTATGCTAAAGTGGGCATCTCTTCAGTAAATTTGTATGTTTGATGGATTTACTAAAGTCTCAGAGGCTCTGTTAATTTTTCTTAATTCTTTCTTTCTGTTTCTCAGACTGGATAATTTCCTATCACAAACTATCATTTAATCATAATATAGCACATCACAGCTGATGGAAGACTTTTATAACTTTTATTTCTCTTTGTGCATTTTTAGTCATACATTTTACTTGTGTGTGTGTTATGACCCCCATAATACTTTATTTTTTGTTTTATATGGTCAATTATGTTTTAAGACATTTTTATCAGAAAAAGTCTTCTATATTTACCCATATATTTTCTCTATTTCAGGTGATTCTCATCCCTTTGTGCACATTCAAATTTTTGTCTAGAATCATTTTCTTTTTTTTTTTTTTTTGGTCTAAAGTTGTTTTTAAACATCCATTTTAGCTCAAATTTGCTTGAAATTAATTCTGTTAGCTTTTGTTCATATAAAAAAAAGTTTTTACTTAGCATTTATTTTTAAAGAATCTATTTCATATAGAATTCTAGATTGACAATTATTTTGCTTTTTAGGGCTTTAAAGATGTTCCACTGTCTTTTGCCTTCCACAGTTTCTAATGAAAAATATGTATTAATTATCTTTGTTTCCTTGTATATAAGGTGTGCTTTTTTTCTAGTTGCTTTTAAGATTCTTTTCCTCGCTGTATTTTGTTTTTACAGTTCAATTATGATGTGCCTGGGAGTGAATCTGTATGTGTTTGCATTTTTTTCCCTGATTTTCATTGTACATTTGGATGAGTAGGTGCATTGTTTTAATCAAATTTGGACAATATTTGTACATTATTCCTTCCAATATTTTTATGTCCTAGTCTCCTATATGGACTTGAATAACACATAGTTTGATTTCCCTATATTATCTCAATGGTTAATGAAACTTCATTAATTTTATTTCAGTCTTCTTCCTCTGAGTGCTTCTTTTTGAATGAATTCTGTCAATATGTCTACAAGTTCACTGATCTTTTCTTCTTCAGTATAAAATGTGCTTTATTTTTTCCATTATATATTTACTTTTTTATAATTAAACAAATACATAAAATAAAATGTGCCATTTTAGCAATCTCCAGTTGTATAGTTCAGTGTGATTAAGTACATTCACTTTATTGGGCAATCATCATCACATTGTCTCTGCAACTTTTCATCATACCAAAGTGAAACAATATGCACATTAAACAACCAGTAAAATTTTTATTTCTTTAAATTCAATTAAAAATATATGTTTATATATATGTTTATATTTTATCTACATTGAACACATGGAGCATAGTTAATCTATCTAATTAAATATGCTTATCTACAAATTTAATTATCTCTAACAGTTGAACAATTGTAGGTTTTCTTGATTTCATGTCACATATTCATGCTTCCTCATATGCCTCCAAGTTTTTGATAGTAGATGTCGTGAATTTTGCATTGTTTCGTGCTGCATTTTGTATTTTCCTTTAAGGAATCTTACCATTTTTTGTAATTAGCTAAGTTCTTATGGATTAGTTTGATGCTCTTAAAGTTCATTTTTGAGCAATTCTAGTGTACATCTAGAGAGCAGCCTTTATTCTAGGGCTCGTTTAGCTTCACTTTTAATGTGTGACCCTTCTGGCATTTCAACTGAATGTCCTGTGTATTTGATAAGGTCTTTCTCTTCTGACTGAAGGTAACTTAAGTCATTTCTCTGTGAAAGTTTCAGAAACTATTTGTCTTAAAACTTCCCAGTAATTGTTCTTTCCTCAGAAGTCATTCTTTTCCGCCTTGTGGGCTTTCATTTTTACACGTATACAGAGAGGTATTTATCTAAAAACTCAAGGGCATCCATATGAAGATTTATGGAATTAATGCTCTCAATAGGACCCTTCTTGGTGAAACTCTCTGAAAATATACTTGCCTCTTTTTTTCTGAACTTTAATTTCTGGCTCTTAAGCTTAACAAGATTGTCAAGTTCCCCAGGCAAGTACGTGGTTTATAAATTACCTCTTGGCAGAATATCGAGGTAATGGTAGAGTCCCTTTCTTGTTTATAAATTACCTCTTGGCAGAACGTCGAGGTAATGGTAGAGTCCCTTCTTTCATGATTCACATTCCTTGTGTGTTCATTTTTGCCTTCCCCATTATTCATTCATTATTACTTGGTGTGTGCTATACTATTGCAGTGATGCTCAAAATATCCCTTTACGTGATCATTTTTACAGTTGGGTCATGGTACAATTTTAGTCAAAGAGACATGTGTGATTCATACTACTATTTTATAGTTTAGTCTAGCAGATTTTGCATCAAATAAAATAGAAAAATGAGTATATAAATTAATGCCTGTGATCAATGCAATGACTGACATTTTAAGCAGGTTGTTTTAAATAAAAAATAAATGGTAACTAAAACTATTTTTTAGTGTATACTCTATACCAGTAGTTTGGTGTATGTTCTACATATATTATTGCTAAAATTTCTTCCAAAAAGTTGTTGTTATCCCAATTTTATAGATGAAGAAACTGAAACAGAGTTGTTAAGTAATTTGCCTAAGGTGAAATAATTAGCTAAAGGTAGAATTATAAGTTAAACTTTTCTGTTTTATTTTAAAAATCCTTGCTAATAATAAAATTATAAGCTCTGATTTTGTCTTCTTTAAGTAGAAACAATATGGATTACCTATGTATTAATATAATTACATAATAGTTATTTTTGGAGGCAGAGAACAAATAAAAATTTTCTTTTTATCCATTGTATCTCTTAAAGTTTTATGTATGTCCATTGGGAAATGTAAACAACTACTGTCTGGTATAGACCTTCTCTCTAATTTTGTAGATAAGGAGACAGAGGCCAAGGAAGATAAGATTAAAAGATTTGCCCAAGTTCGCAAAACTTGTTGGCCAAATCTGGACTAGCACTCAGCTTTCTTGATCCTCATTTTTGTGTTTTTAAATCGCTTTCCAATGTAAATATAAAGTATTGGTACTTGTTTTAAGAAACAATGGTTTTAACTGAAATTGCATTCATCTCTGAAACTCTTAGATGAATGTGACTACAGTGAGCAGTAGGGAGGAGCAGAGCACATAAAACATGAGAGAAGGGAAAGGCCATAGTAGGATATGTTATTGATTTGGCCAGCACTATAATTCACTGATAGCTTGATAATGCAATTATTATCATCATCATTATTATTATTATTAAATCTGTTGGAGAACCATCTACTCTGAGGAAGAAAGGGAAGAACATTTATTCATCATTCCCATTCCCATTAGTTGAGAATGGCCCAAAGGTGTATTAATTCTCCCACACTCTAGTTTGTATATACATGAGAAGCACATGGGTTCCCATGAGTCCCAAAACACTGTGTATGAGAATCCAGGGCAGCAAGTGAGAGGGGCAAGATGATGTCAGGTTCTACAGTGGGGAAGCTGGTTGAAACCTTCATGAAAACTGATAGATAAAATCATTGCTAGAAAAAGAGGAAAGGCCCAGAGAATTTCAAGCACTGCATAAGAGGCATCCAATATAATACACTAAGTCACTGCATTTTCAAACATGTTGCTGAGAACAGATGGAGGTAGTTGCTGACTACGATTGAGGTTCCCCAGTAGAAAACCATGAGTTAGGTCTCAAAAACCATGAGGGATGGGAACGCCGTTACCTTGTTCAAGTCATATAATGATGGATCATAGACAATGAGCTTATCAACCCAGAACTATCTGTTGAGATGGGAGCAACGATTAACACATAACTGATTAGGCACGCTCACATATACTTGTCTTTTTAAAAAATATTTAGGTGGTCAGTTACACAATACTAAAACGAACTGACTTTGTTGAAATACTAGAAAGATTTAGGGGCAAACCATTAGTTAGAAGTATGATCATAAAAGAGTGAATTCAGATCAAAATAAGGTATTGGAATTCCAGAGTAATACTGACTGCATTTTTTTGTTTTGGTTTATTTGGTTTCTACACAGTTGAGTATATTGGGGAAGAGTTTCATATACAAGGAAGCATTAAACTTCAATGTTGAATGATACATACATTCTTTTTTCCAGACAGAGGAACAAAAAACATTTTCAGAAAAATTCATGGGGTTGTCAAAGAGTGTGGCATATTAAGGAAATGGAATATTTAATGGAATATAGGATGTGTAGAGGAAAGAGAAAGGCAGGTGTTTAGTTATGGACAAAGTAGTAGGGATCAGATTTTAGGGCCTTTATTCCATGCTGAGTCACTTGAACTTTATAAGTTATAGAGAGTCATTGAAAGCCTTTGAGGTGGGGCCAGTGGTGGATGCCAGTTTCATGGATACTCTTAAGGTTGAAACACACGTAGGTCTCATAGGTGACTGAATTAAAGTCAGCCTTATCTAAGCACACTTGTCCCAGATGCCTCTCCAGAACCACCTGACTGTGTATTTGTCCTGCTGCTTTCTACCCTCAAATTCATGGTTATCTGGATTATCTCTGGAGCTCACTGTAGCCCTTTGATTCTTCAAACCTTTTGGATGCCTTTCCCTCACTCAGTGACTTAAGTTCCTGATCAACCATCAGCTCCTAGATTTTGGTGTCATCTAAAGGCTGCAATAACAAATATTTCTTCCCCAAGCCTTATTTCCACACAGTCTTCCCCAGTTTTTTTTAATTCCTCTAGCAATCCTAGCCAGAAGATGGTAGTGGTGGTACAAAAGGTTCTAGAATTGAAGAATTGAATAGTTGTAATAGACCATATGAACCTCAAAGCCTAAAATACTTATTATCTGGCTCTTGACAGAAAATGTTTGCTGATACCTGCCCTAGATCAAAATCAGGCAGTTAATGAAAAGAAACTGATATGCAAGCACACGCTTGTAATGTTTTAAAATTTTAGGTGAAGAGGAAAAACATAAAAATATTATGCAAAATGAAAGATCACCCAAAACAAAACAAATACCAGTCTGTCCCAAGACCCTGTCTCTTATAACAATAAAGTAACATCTATGCAATTATGAAAGAAAAGTTTATGGTTTCAGACAAGTTATTACACTTGCATGAAAGCTGTAGAAAGACATTATCAAATGGCAAAGGACACAGAAAATATTTTTTCTCACTTATCTTTTTTGAAGAAATACATGAATAAATAATTCATATATATCTGAGATGAATAAAAATAAAGAGCTTATTAAAAGAGAAGTCATAGATTGAGTGAACTGGTAAATTGAAATAATTTAAACATAAATCTCTAAATCATAACTTGAAATAAAAGTGAAAGAAAAAATTTTAAATTTTTAAGTTATTCTTGAAAGGGCAAATACACAGTAAAAATAACACAGATAAAAAATAATATAATGACAGTAACATAATGATAGTAGACTAGGGCAAGAGTGTTATATCCTACTAAAATAGGTTTTGACGAGTAAGAGGATGCCATATTATGCCAATTTCCTCATCATATATGGAGTGCATATGTCTATGTGCATATGGTATGTGTTTTATTCTTAATGCTGAAAATTAGAACAATATTAATGTATTTTTATTTTTGCTTTCATATTTTGAGACATAGTTTCCCTCTGTCACCCAAGCTGGAGTGCAGTGCCATGATCTTGGTTCACTACAACCTCAACCTCCTGGGTTCAAGCAATTCTGCCTTGGCCTCCAGAGTAGCTGGGACTACAGGCACATGCCACCACACACAGCTAATTTTTATATTTTTAGTAGAGGTAGGATTTCATCATGTTGGCCAGGCTGGTCTCAAACTCCTGATCTCATGTGATCCTCCCACCTCGGCCTCCCAAAGTGCTGGGATTCCAGGTGTGAGCAAAATGTATTTTTATGCAATTTAAAAATAATTGGTATAACTTAAAATTAGATGTTCATCTTACAAAAAAAGGGGATTTGAGTTGGTGTTGGGGCAGGGAAAGGAAATACAAACAATAGTATGGCAAAAGAAATTGTGGGAGAGATTACTGCTCTTTGTTGACTTCTGATTTTTCTCTACTTCTTGCTACAGAGAACATTTGTTCTGAAAGTTATGTGTGCCCATGTTAATTGCTTTGGCCACAAACGTGGGTGGAAGTTACTAGTGTCACTTTCTGGATGAAATATTTAATTTACAGTGCTCTACTCTCCAGCTCTCCCTTCTCTACCTTGGCAGCTTTGTTAATAAAAGGAGATAATAAGATTGACGTACTCTGGAATACTAAGCCAACACACAGCCACTCTGAAGAGGGCCTCATGCCTGAGTGGGCTTTGCATAAGTACCTAAATTTTATTTATTACTACAGCGTAATTTATCATAATTGATACAACAGAAAATTTTTGAAATGGCACAAAGCACAGAAAATAACATCACAAATTATATATATGTATATTTGAGACAGAGTTTTGCTCTTGTTGCCCAAGCTGGAGTGCAATGGCATGATCTCAGCTCACTGCAATCTCCACCTCCTCGGTTCAAGCAATTTTCCTACCTCAGCTTCACAAGTAGCTGGGATTACAGGCACTACAGGCGTGCGCCACCATGCCCAGCTAATTTTTTGTAGTAGAAATGGGGTTTCACCATGTTAGCCAAGCTGGTCTCAAACTCCTGACCACCTGCCTTGGCCTCTCAAAGTGCTGGAATTACAGGTGTGAGCCACAGCTACTGGCCTAAACTTACATATTTTTAAAAGAGTCTCTGATATCCAAGCAATTATTATCTACAAGATACAAAAAAGAACAACCTGATGACAATAGGGAAAGATATAAAATATAAGTGGTAATAAAAGTCAGTAAAGGTTACTATGTTATTACTATTTAACAATAAATAGGACAATAAGCATACATTTTCTTTATGAACTATATAAACCACAATGATAATTCAACTATCCTGAAACTTTATGGGTGTTATTAAATTGACATATATAAAGCAAAACTGTGAGAAACACAAGAAAATATGCACATAAATAAAGTATGGCTTTAATGATAAAGGAATATCTCACCAGAAATAAACATCCTGGACTGTATGCACCAAAGTATAAAAAGGAGGGGAAGGTGATCAAATGTTCCAGATGATAGTGAAGAAGTCTGTAAGTTCCTCAGATCTTCTACTTTTTAAAATTTAGCAGCTATGAGAACATTGGTAACCTGGAAAGGACAATTTCAGTAAAGTGGTAAGGGCAAAATTGAGTTTTCAAATATCTTCAGGATAGGAAAACAACCAATTTAGGAAGCTTGGAGGAAATGGAGAAGATAGATCATGGGCTAGGTAGGACAGGAAATTCTCGAATATGTTACTATACTGAGGAAATCTGGGTTAAGAAGCATAATGGGTGGAAGGAACTCCCTGTGGAAGCAAGAAAGAATGGGAACCAAAGAAGATGTCTAATCTCTCTAAATGCCTTAGGCAGAAGAAGGAAAATTCTTCCTTAGATTTAGAGGTAAGGTCTGATGAAGGTGAAGATACACTGGAAGGGTAGATTGAAAACTTGGCAGAGTGTCTACTTGATGGTTTCTTCCTCATTTCTCCTAACTCTTCTTCTTCTTGCCATATAGAACAAGTTGAGTCTTTCATTTGAGAGCCATTCTGCCCATGTTTTGAAGATAATTACTGTATCTCTTCTGAATTCCCAATTCACTGGCCTAAATATACCTAGGTCATTTAATTACTTCTTAGAATTTTGAGTTTTATCCCAGATTCTAATGTAATGAATGATCATCAAATTAGCATTGGTGATTGCTAAGAGAGATTCCTAGAGATATTGGTAGACTAAGCAAACTTGTTATTGTTTTGCTTTCTTATGGAAAGAATGCTGTAGATTCTAGAAGTGAGAGAAAGGTTAAATTTGCTATTGTTCCTCAGCAAAACATAAAACAGATAATTAACCTGAGGGTTAAAAATGCTAGAGAAGAATGTGGTGTTCAAATAGCCAATGTACTTTTGCTAAGAACAAACCAAGCCAAACTAAAGAAGATGACAACAATTCTCTTGGGTTAATGGATCTTTCTGAGACATCACTTGATGTCTCCATAGCATGTTATGCCTCTAACCACTCTCTTTCACTGAACATTGAGTTCTCTTTTAACTCCACCACTGTAGATTTTCTCTTCTTTAGCTGCTTCTCAATTTATTTTTTTTTTCACTAGACTTCTCCTCACTTCCTTTTAAACAAGTATTTCTTAAAGTGTGCTCTGAAAACAGTAGATATTAGAATTCTCAGGAGTGCTAGCTAAAATGTGAATTCCTGTCCCATTCCACACCTTCAGAATCAGCATCTAAAGAAGTGGGACCTGGAAGCCTCCAATTATTTTTTACCACATATATGTTTCTTTTATACATTAAAGTTTGAGACATAGCTTTAAATACTCACAATTCCATCCATTTTCATGGCCACAACCACTACCGGAATATTTATGAATTCAGTTCTGAAACAATAGTAACAAATATTGAATCCCCTTGAATGTTTTCCTGTGGTTGGACAAAAGAATCCTACAAGTCAACAAGTCAAAATTGTATTCATCATCTGCCCCCACCTTTTCCTTTTAGGGTTATATTAACATCATTCACCTTGTCACCTATACCTAAACCTGATCCCTAAACTCATTCACAATTTCTCTTTCTCTGTTATTCTTTAATTGTGTCTTCCTATAAGAAAATCTAGGCAAAACCATTCAGGACATAGGCATAGGCAAGGACTTCATGGCCAACACACCGAAAGCATTGGCACCAAAAGCATTGGCAACAAAAGCCAAAATAGACAAATGGGACCTAATCAAACTCCACAGCTTCTGCACAGCAAAAGAAACAGTCATTAGAGTGAATCGGTAACCAACAGAATGGGAAAAAATTTTTGCGGTCTACCCATCTGACAAAGGGCTGATATCCAGAATTTACAAAGAACTAAAACAGATTTACAAGAAAAAAACAACAAGCCCATTCAAAAGTGGGTGAAGGATATGAACTGACACTTTACAAAAGAAGACATACGTGAGGCCAACAAACATATGAAAAAATGCTCATCATCACTGGTCATTGGAGAAATGCAAATCAAAACTACATTGAGATACCATCTCACACCAGTTAGAATGGCGATCATTAAAAAATCTGGAGACAACAGATACTGGAGAGGATGTGGAGAAATAGGAACGCTTTTACGCTGTTGGTGGGAGTGTAAATTAGTTCAACCATTGTGGAAGACAGTGTGGCGATTCCTCAAGGACCTAGAAATAGAAATTCCGTTTGACCCAGCAATCCCATTACTGGGTATATATCCAAAGGATTGTAAATCATTCTACTATAAGGACACATGCACACGAATGTTCATTGCGGCACTGTTTACAATAGCAAAGACCTGGAACCAACCCAAATGCCCATCGATGATAGACTGGACAGGGAAAATGTGGCACATATATACCATGGAATATTATGCAGCCATCAAAAACGATGAGTTCTTGTCCTTTGTAGGACATGGATGAACCTGGAAACCATGATTCTCAGCAAACTGACACAAGAACAGAAAACCAAATATCACATGTTCTCACTCATAGGTGGGTGTTGAACAATGAGAACACATGGACACAGGGAGGGGAGCATCACTGGGGTCTGTTGGGAGGAAATAGGGGAGGGACAGTGGAGGGTGGGGAGTTGGGGAGAGATAGCATGGGGAGAAATGCCAGATACAGGTGAAGGGGAGGAAGGCAGCAAATTACGCTGCCATGTGTGTACCTATGCATCAATCTTGCATGTTTTTCACATGTACCCCCAAACCTAAAATGCAATAAAAAAAGAAAAAATCGTTGTCTTCCATCAACTTCTGTGTTATGTCTCTTTTGCTTCATTTTACTTTTCTTTTTTCCATTCCTATACATTGACTTTATCTAGTTCTTCTTACCATATTGATAACAGATAGCTTTCTTTCTTATTTTTAGTCTTCTCCCTCTACCTTTAAACTATCTTCTACCCTATAATAAGAATTAGCTTTCTAAAATATTGTGTTCATGTGATTCCCCTCCCTCAAATTAAACACTTGGATGTCATTCCATATGCTATAGAAGAAGGTCCAAACCCCATGGCTTCAAAGCATGATCTCTGAGAGCATATAGAACCCCCTCCTCCTACACACTTTAGCCCTGGCCATACTGATATTTTCTGGTTTTCCAAAGGTGTTGAACTTTCTCGTGTTCTTATTTTAAAGAATCTTTTGAAAACTTGATTTTCCTCTCTTGGAATGTTCTTCCTCTACTCTTCTATTTGGCTGAATCTTCTTATCATTCACTACTCAGCTTAAAAAGTCTGCCTGGAGACCCCTAATATGTATTAGGTATCTCATTTGTGTTGATAAAGAACCTCATACTTACCTTTACCACTGAATTTATCAAGCTGCATTATGATTCTGTTTACATTACCCTGCTCCCTATTTGACAGTGAGATCTTTGAGTAGGATCATAGGGATTTAAATGGACAAGGCCATTTAGGTGAAGTTAAATGGAGGTTTTAGGGAATACATCTCTCCATTTCAGCAATACAGCAGACCAAGTATGAATGTATATGGATAAAATACGGAATGGACTTTAGATAGATTTATAAGTCTATTTAACCAGATTGGTGACTCATTGATAACCATTTGATAATATATCTCTAACAAAGTGAAACAAATTTTTGTCTTTTTTCCTGTCTTTTCAGCATTTTTATCAGCAATGTGGATAAAGATAAAGGATGTATGCTTATCAAAACTGCATATCATACAATGTTGGAAAGGATTCTAAGCCCATAGATGCAAGACAGTTTAAATGGCTCAGCAGACAGAAATATTGGCTGGGAATCCAACAAAAAAATTAGCAACTGTAAATAAGCTCCAGATTTTAGCTTCAAGTCAATTTCACAAAAATAGGATGAGTGGATTTGCCCTGGCATCAGCTCATGTGAAATAGATTTAGGTATGCTTGTTGACTAGAAACATAATAAAATTCAGCAATGTGAAAGAGTTTCTAGCATAGATAACCCACTATTTATTCCAACTAATATCCGAATTCTATATTGGCTTGATTTGATGTGGCCTTTTCTAATTCTGACTGCCAGAGGGGCTTTGAGAAGCTAGAGTATATGCATGCATTCAAGGAAAAGCAACCTAGATCAATATGGTAGATAAATATTATTTTATGGAGAGATGACAAAGTATAGTTGTTACAAGCTGTTGAATATTTAATTAATTCATTCATTCATTTAACAAATATTTACTGAACACCTTACTGTGTGCCAGGCACTAATCTCAGAACAAAGGATCAAGTAGTGAAGAACAAGACAAACCATATTCCATCTTTCATGTAATTTACATCATAAGAAGGAAGAAAGACAACAACCAAGTAAATAAACAAGATAATTTGAAATATTAACTTTCACAAAGGCAATTCTGAGTGACTGTGAACACTTTGTATTGGGTATGTTGGGTCATCAGGGAATGCCTTCCTGGGTAGACACTTCAGCTAAGACTTGAATGCTCCGGAAGATCCAGCAATGCAATATCTGGGAGCAGAATGTTTCAGGTAGAGTGAAAACTAAGTACCAAGGCCCTTAGAGTGAGGATGGGCTTGCTGTGTTTGAGAAAGAGAAAGAAAGAAAAAAGGTATTTTTGCTAGTGTATAGTGAGCTTGGGAAAGAGTGGTTCCAGATGAATTTGCATAGAAAGGTAGTGGAGAGATTCTGTAGGGTCTTATTGACTATTATAGTGAGTTTAGATTCAATGGTAAGTCCTTAGGGGATTTAATTATAGCGGTGAGGTTAGTGAATCATTTTATGGTAGAGAAAGGTCACTCTGGCTGTTGTACATAGAGAGAATGCAGGGAGTCCAAACTGAATGTAGGAGAATAGTTAGGAGCTTACTGTAATTGTACGAGTGAGAGATAGTGAAGTTTCAATCAAGATTGTAGCAGTTGAGATAGAAAAAGAGAAACATTTTGGGTACATTTTGGAAGTAGAGAAGAACATATTTACTTATAGATTAGATTTGGAGTGTGTATGGGGGACGAATACAGAACTCAAGGGGTATCTCTATGATTTAGACTTGAGCAATTGAGTAGGGAAGCATGGTTTGCTAAGAGAATCAGGAATATTGTTTAGGCCATGTTAATTTTAACTCAAAAAGCCCATTCAAGACTCAAATTAAGACGTTAAGTAGACAAGTGAATGTAAGTGTCTGGGTCTTAGTGGAAAGGCTTTGCTGGATGCTTAGGTTTGAGATTTAACTGGATTACAAAGTGGCTGTGTATCTTCATGAAGATTTACCTGACCGGTATTTACTTCATGTGGACATCAAGTTTGGAAAGTAGGTACTGTATGTAACTCTATTTATCATGGTGGCTGCCCCATGGTAAGCTTTTGTTGTCTGCCATGTATTTTAATAGTTAGAATACTTTTGTCTGCAAGTTATAAAACCTCAACTGGTTTTAAAAATAAAGATTATTTATAATTTTACTTGATAAGAAATCATTGTGTAGGATAGCTCTAGAATTGGTTAGTTCTGTGGCACAAGAAATCATTAAGGACCAGGTTATTTTCATCTTTTATGCTGTATTCTTCTTGGTATATCAGTATATTCCTGATTATGACAACTAAATGATAACATCTAGCGAAGGAAGAGAGTCTGTTTCTTTTCATTCATCTCTCTTCCTTCACAAACATTTCATTAAAAAAAAAAATTTAGTCATTCAGAAAAATTGGAAAAAACAGGTTTTGGATTTTTTTTTTTGCCAAATAATTTGAAATTACCTTACTGATACCATGAGACTTTGTTCTAAATACTTTGACATGCATAACCAAAGAATTATAATGTACCTAAAGACAGTACAATCAGACTTAAGGAGACTAACAATAATTTAATAATATCATTTCAAATCTAGTGTATATTAAAATTCTCCACTAGCTCCCATATCTTTTATATTTATTTTTTAAAAATCTAAGATCCAGTAATTATGTATCCATTGTATTTATTTATGCTTTAGACTCTTTTAATCTAGAACAGTCCTCATACCTTTTCATTTTAATGACACTGATACTTTAGAAGAGTTCAGACCTTGCAATATGTACTACATATTGAATTTATCTGATTGTTTTCTTGTGGTATCATCTAAGATTTATCTCTATTCATTGTCTATCTAGACACTAGGACTAGTGCTTGAAAAGATTTAAATTATTTTTAGCAAGATAACTTCATGGGCCATGCCATGCACTGCACATCACAGCATATGAGGATACAATGAATGTCCTACTATTGATGATGATAAGTTTGATTATTTAATTAATGTGATGACAGTCATATATCCATTATAAAAGCATATATACTCTTCAAAGTTCAGTAATCAGTCTAGGGGAGAAGGTGATACTTTGCCAGTATGCTGTTCCTCAGCTAGTGGTTTTAGCATCAATTGATGATACTTACTTGAATTGATTATTACATTGGGGGTTACAAAATATTATTCTAATTATGCCTGTCATATTTATTACTTTGTAACTTTCTTTAAAAAAGATAATTTCACTTTTTAATGTTACTTTGGATTCATACATTTATTTTGAATGAAATGTTATGGTTGATTGTATTGAGTAGTCTTTTTGATGCTTAAATTGTCCCCAATTTTGCCAGTAGCAACACCTTTCAGCTGGTTCTTGTGTTTTTTTCGACATTATCCCTTTAGTTTTCTGGCAAAATAAAGTATCTGGGATTAACCTTTGTACTTTTCTGTCCCAGACATAGAATTAGCCATTTTTTCATGAAGGTGTTATTCCCATAAGTGGGAACTGGCAATTAGAAACCAAGATGTATACTAGGTGTGCTTATTAATGGTGGCTTATCAGTCATTCTGACCTCTTTTAGTGTAAAGAGCTGGCATATATCATGGACCTTCAAAAAGTTCTTGGAAAATGTATATTATGAAAAAACTATGCATGGATTTTAACATTTTTTGCACCAAAATAAGCTTATACAACTTGTTATAACGTGAATGAAAAAGAGCTAGTTTAAGGGACCCAGAAGGATAAGATGGCAGTTGAAGAGAGCGCCTATTAGAGCAACATAAATTCTGCTAAAATTCAATCAAAAACAAACATTAAATTTATGATGAAGTTTGGGTGAAAGAATGATGAAAATCATTGTTACTTTATGCAAGATTGCTGGGAGCAATGCCCTAAATAAATGAGCAGTTTACAAATGGATGACTTGTTTTAGAAGAAATGAGATAATATTGAAGATGAAGCTTGCAGTAGCAGGCCATCCATACCAATTTGCAAAGGAAAAATTTATCTTGTTCATGCCCTAATTGAAGAGGACCAGTGATTAATGGTACAAACAATAGCCAACACCATAGACATCTCAATTAGTTAAGTCACAAATCTGACTGAAAAATGAAAGTTGAGTAAGCTTTACACTCAATGTGTGCCGAAACCATTACATCCAGGTCAGCTGCAGAGAAGAGCAGAGCTTTCAATGGAAAATTTGAGCAAGATTAAGCTCCTGAAGCATTTCTTTGAAGAATAGTAACAGGAGATGAAACATGGCTCTACCAGTACAATTCTGAAGGCAAAGCACAATCAAAGCAATGGCTACCAAGAGGAGGAAGTGGTTTGGTAAAAGCGAAAGTGGCTGGTCAAGGGCAAAGGTCATGACAACAGTGTTTTGGGATGCTCAAGGCATTTTACTTCTTGATTTTCTGGAGGACCAAAAGATAATGTCTGCCTGTTATGAGAGTGATTTAGAAAGTTAACCAAAGCTTTAGCAGAAAAATGCCCAGGAAAGCTTTACTAAAGAGTCTCTTAGCCCAACAATGCTCCTGCTCATTCTTCTCATTACATTGGGTAATTCTGTAAGAGTTTTGATGAGAAATCACTAATCATCTACTGTGTAGTCCTGATTTGAATTCTTCTGACTTCTTTTTGTTTCCTACTCTTAAAAAAAACTTTAAGGGGGTACCAATTTTCTTTCAGTTAACAATGTAAAAAAGACTGCATTGAGTTAAGTATCCCTCTCCCTTCTTCCTTCCTTCCTAGAAGATCTGTATGACCTCTTCCCAAACCTCATTGTCAATTAAATGGGTTTTAAAATATTGGTCTTGACTGATTAGTATTTATTTCTGAGTCACACGGAGGACAGATGGGAACTGGGACAAAATCTAGCCTCTATCAGCAAGGAAGAAGGGAGAGGGATGTTTGACTGGCAACATCCTGTATTTTACATTTATTATAAAAATTATTATGAATTTCTAGGCCACTTCACTAAATACATGTACATGAGCCATTCTACATTAATATGTGAAAAAATACACATCCCCAATGTTAGTATAACTGGTCAAGATGATTTTTTCATATGTTGCTGATAGATGTGGAAATGGAACTGTCACCACAAAAATCAGTTTTATAAGATATTTATACGTTTTGGTTTAAGAAACTGGACACCTTTACCTCATCAGGTGGAACTAACCCAAATATTCAAATTCAATGGCTATGTAGTCAAATGGTTAATTAAATAATAATGCTTGATAGAAGTGTGGCTTTATCAAATATGAAAATTGTGGAAATCATGTAGTAACTCATGTAATAGGAAATGTGTTTAAATGTGTTTTGAAAGACAAATGGGAAAAAGCAGAATATAAAAGTATACCTATGCAATAATTGTAACTTAAGAATTATATCTGCACACAGGCAAAGGCTGAAACAGAACATAGGAAAAGGAAGTCAGTTTGATAGGGATGGGTGGATGGTGAACTGTAGGTAAATTTCTAATTTTATTGAGAATTTTGTTAATGTTTGTCAACTAAAAACAAACAAATATAGGCAAGTGAGGGGGAAAATCTCTCCCATGTTCTGAACCCAACCAGATTTATCTGAGCTCTTAAGCAGTTCTAAATCTTTTTTTTTTTTTTTTTTTTTTTGAGAAAACTCTGACTGTATCTGCAAGCACTTTCATAATCTACCTCACCCCCATCATCTAGGAAAGTGTAAGTCAGATTCCACAATTACCCCAACAGAATGTCAGTTGTGCCACTGGAATGTCTCATATCAAAAACTGATGGAATTTGCTTCGTTTAACCACACAAAATAACTGTACCCTTGGTGCTGCCAGAAAGCTCAGTCTGGAATTGATTGCTGTAGCTCTCTCCCAGAGCACAGTTGAGTTGATTGCTTTTTGAGAAAGCCTCTTAGGGATTTGCTATCCGTGTGCCTATTGGGCTGTCTGTGCCCCTGGCTCGAGCAGAAACTGAGGAAGGAAGATCCTAGGGCTCATCGAGTGAAAAAAGGTCTTTTGGGGAAGAAGGATTCTTAGAAATGTTCTGCCAAGAATTGGAATTGAGAATTCAGAAAACATGATAAAGAGAAGGAACAGGTAGAAACCATTTGGACATCCAAAAATAAAAGGCCAGGTAATGGAAACATAGAGCTCAGCAGAAAATGAGATTATCAAAGCATGTATGTGAGGACAATCTTTTGTGTAGGCCCTGGACAGAGCAGGGCTAGCCTTTTAAAGTTTCTAATTCAACCTAGATAAGTAACAGGGACCTGAGAAAATGTATATGCAATACTTGTGGGTTATATTAACTTTGTATTATATTTGTATTACATTATATTAGCTTTGTATTTGTATATTAGCATTTTAGAATTGCCTTCACTGAGTACCAATTTAGTATTTTTCTCTCTACTTTAACAAGGAATGTCTTTAAGATATAGTTATGTGAGGACTGTTACTTTATCTTCTGTAAAGCCACACTGAAGACATCATCTGTTGTTTTACTCAACATCTAGGTGGTGAGGTCTTCTTATAATGATGTGATAAAATGCTTTTTAGAATTCTTAGAATGCAGAGCCAGGAAAACATTTCTCTCTTCTCATGCACTGATTAACTTCCTTTTATCCTACAGCGAGAACCATGAAACTATAATTTTAATTTTCTTTTTGCCTTAGGTGCCTGTAAGCTCACAGCTAAATGTAATGCTTAGATATTTTTCTTACAATTGGTGTCAGCTATAATGATCCTCTCCTCTCTCCCCTCCTCTTTCCTCCCCTCCCCTCCCCTCTCCCCTTCCCCTCCCCTCCTCCCTTCCTCTCCCCTCCTCCCCTTCCTCTCCCCTCCTCCCCCCTTCCTCTCCCCTCCTCCTCCCCTCCCCTCCCCTCTCCTCACCTCGCCTCCTCTTCAGTTTTTCACCATTGAGTATGATGTTAGCTGTGAGGTTGTCATACATGCCATTTGTTGTGTTGAGGAACATTCCTTCCATACTTCATTTATTGAGAATTTTTGTTATGAAAAGGAGTTGAATTTTGTCAGATGCTTTTTTCACATCTACTGAGATTAGCATATGGTTTTTCTTCTTCATTCTGTGAATATGGCAAATCACATGTATTGATTTGCATGTTGAACCATCCTTGCATCTCAGGATTAAATCCCACTTGGTCATGGTAAATGATCCTTTTAATGTACTGTTGACCATGGTTTGCTAGTATTGTCTTGATAATTTTTGTATCTATGGTTGTCAGGGATACTGGCCTATAATTTTCTTTTCTGGTAGTCTCCTTGTCTGGCTTTGGTGTCAGAGTAATGCAGATATCATAAAATGAGTTTAGAAGTATTCCCTTCTCTTTAATTTTTTGGAAGAATTTGTGAAGGATTGGTATTAGTTCTTTAACTATTTGACAAGGGCTCAAGCCATCCGGTCCCGGGCTTTTTCTTGATAGGAGATTTTTAATTACTGATTCAATTCCCTTGCTAGTCATTGGTCTGTTCAGATTCTGATTTCTTCATGATTAAGTTTTTGTATACTATATGTTTTAAATAATTTACCCATCACTTTTAGATTGCCTAATTTCTTTATGGTAGTCTCTCATAATTCTTTTTTATTTCTGTGTTATCAGTTATAATGTCTCCTTTTTCATTTTTGATATTATTTATCATGTATTTTTTTCTTAGTCTAGCTAAGAGTTTGTCAACTTTATCTTTTAAGCAAACCAATTCTTAGTTTCTTTGATTTTGTGTATTATCTTTATAGTCTTTATATTTTCATTTATTTTTGCCCTGATCTTTGTTATAATGTTCTTATTTTTTGAATTGTAAATTGACAAATTATAGTTGTATATAAAGTGATAGGGTACGAAGTGAAACTATAATATACTTCTAACACTGTTCCCAGACATTCTAATTCAAAATTTGAAGGTAAATTTTAAGCCTTCCTTTATGGAGATCTACCATGTCAAACCAGTAGCCACAACCTATCTAGTCTTTTTTTGAAATGCTTTGACATCTGCTTTGTCTTTTCCAGCTTGGCCCAGTGAAAGGATGTAGATATTAAGACCACATTCTCCTTGTTTCAAACCTTAGTTCTAACCCTTTCTACTTCGATGACCATGGGCATTTATGTAACCTCCGTGAACCTGTTGGTGCATCTATAAAATGGCTTATTCATAGGGTTGTTGTAATGATTACACAAAAGAACATATGTAATTTACCTAGTATAGGGCTGTGTATGTAATATCTGTTCAATAAATCTTAGTTTTCTTTACTCCCCCTTACCTTCTCTAGAAGTTTCTCTGATTATATTAGTCTAGAATGTTAATATTATTCATCTTGCAATCAATTACAGATTGTCTTGAAGTATTTCATAGAAGCATTTTTATTACTTAGCCTGTAATATAACTAAACTGTAAGCCCTGTTTATTCATTTATTAATTCAGTCACTTACTTAATATCCATTTATTTAAAAGAGACAAAGCTTAAGTCACTGATTGACATTGTAAATGTGTATGGGAATTCTATTCTTAAGGGGCATTCTTCCTGGTACCGGGCACATATGTTATACATATCAAAGGAAAGATTGAGTGAATGAATATTTTAAGCATCACAAAGTAATGCTATGGCTCAAGGTAAGATGGATAGAAGGAATGAAAGTTTGGAAAGAAAGGAGATTAATAAAGTGGTAGTCACGCTAGATTGCGTGAGATAAAACAAATTTCTGAAGTAAAGAAATGACTATATATAGAGAGAGAACCTAGGAGGTAATTTAGGCAGAGCATATAGGTTTTAGACAGGATAATGATTCTAGAGGTTGACTCATCAGAAATTATCAGTGGCTATCAGGAAATTAGAAGGAAAGGAACAGTCAAATATAAAATCAGTATTTTTAATGTTAGTAGTCTTATTGTCTTCATATGCCCTGAAATGACAAATGAGGGTTTGGAGAAGGAAAGATGAGTTAAGTTCTAGATGTTTTTGGTTTGAGGTGGCGGTGGGACATTCAAAAGAAGTGTTAGTGAAAAATCTGGGATAAGAACCCGGGAGAGCAGTAAAAGATGTAGCTTGAATTTATCCTAGAAAGACAATGTGAAGAAAGAAACTTCAGGTAGAAATAATAAACATGCAAAAGCCTAAATGTTAAAAGGGCCAGCACCCTTTAGCTTTCTCCATGTAGGATGATAAAAGGAGTGCAGAGTGTGCAGGGGGAAGGGCGGGAGCTGAGGCAATAACTGTAAGGTAGCGCTGATCATAAAGGACCGCTTATGCAAGGCGGAGGATTCTACAATATGTCTTGTAGTTGACGGAAAGCCATTCAACATGCACATTGGCTGATCATCACATTGGGGAACAGAAAAGGGAAGAAATCTACAAGTTGAATTTGGAAATAGATCACACAAGCCCCAAGATTTGAGTTGAAATCCTCATTTTCAAATGAGCTTTTCTGTATTCTGATGCTTGAAATTCCACAAGTGCTTCCCTATTATTAGACAAAATTAAGTTTTCTGCTCTGGAAAAAAAAAAAAACCCTTTTTTTCCTTCTTCTTCCTCTCCTATTCTTCCTTCACCTTCTTCTTGTAACAGAGAAAATGGAATAAGATAACCTTTCTTACTCAAAACATCTCAGCAAACTCTAACTCTGGATTCCAAAGGAGGTGAATAATTTTTCAAAGTCATCTGGGGAGATTCTACAAGAGATGTTGCCAATAGAGGAAAGCCACCCCCTTACTGCTCTTGAGTATCAGTCAGGGAGATAGTGGAGGATTTCTGCAAGAAGAGACAGTTATGGATTTCTCTTCAGACAAGAATTGTCTGGCACAAATTCTGGAGTTCCCATTTCCTAGGGACACCTCCTCCTTGGTTGTGGTTGCACCTGATTTAATGATTCTATAATGAGCAGCAGCATGACATTGCCATCTTATATCTCTGACCCGAATGTGAATGTGTTACCAACAGAAAGGAAACTCAGGAAATGAAAACAGAAAGGATTCTATTATCAGGCCAACATGCCCACTATTGCAGTGCTATGAACGCCTTATTGACATTCCTATTCACGTCCAACCCCAGCGTAATTAATCACTGGTGCATTTGCTATCCCAGGCTACAAAGATATGTCTTGAAGCCTTTTCAAGTTTCTTCCAAGCTTCTTGCCTTGGCATTTTCCCAAGCTGCTTCTTGAAGAACAGCAAGCTGGTATTTGGAGCATATGGCGATGGTCTGTTTGTGTGTTCATTAAATCAAGATACCAATGAAAAGAAAGCAGAAAGCTTTCTGTCCTTTAAATGAAATTGTCAACCCAGATATCTGCTGCCTTTCCCAAGTCCTGGCCTGAAATGCCTGGCAAGTGGGGCTGTGTTATAATGACAAATTAATTCATATCAGACTTTGATCATGGCCTGAAAAGTTTTCTGACATCAATTTTCAGTAGTTGCCTTTAGAAAATCAGAATACACTTAGGTGCCTCCAATTTTTAATAACAAAATCAAAGACATCTTGCCCTATTTGGAGTATCAACCTCTAACATGAGGATGAGAGGATACATTTTAGGATTGTCACAGCTATTTGGAAAAGGAAGGTGATGTCGTGCATGGTCAAAACCCAACAGGAGGGGGCTCTCTTGCTGACGGGAGGCCTGTGCACAAAGAATGCTGTAGTTGCCTCTCTCTCCCTCATTTTCCCTTCTCTTTCCTTCTGCTATGTAACATGTCAAAAGCAAATGAAAATTGAGAGGATTCGGCTGAAAATAGAATTGAATTCTATTAGCCTAATAGTGAAGGTGCATTTGGAAATACAGTGCAGTATAGCTAATGTTTACCACTTGATTACTCATGCCCCAGGCTCAAAATGCATAATGATGCAAATTAAAACCCAGCAAATGGAGAAGCTGGAATCTCAAAGATAACCATACCTAACTCAGGGTATGACAGGACATCTGCTCTTTAATTAATCTTACGTAAAGACTGAAGCACTGCATAAGATGCACAGTGTTTATGACAACTGTTTTTTTGTGGTTAACATGCTCCTGGACTCCCTCATGTAATTGTTGCAGCTTTGTAACTCACACAAAGCCCAGCTGAACAACCCTCACCAGCCAGAAAGGAAAATATGGGTAGGAAGGGTACTGAGATGAGAATATGATGATTTCAGAATATAAATCAGGCCAGTCCCCAGTTGCAATGTTCATTCCTTACTTGTGGGGTTGCACTGGGTGGTGGAAATTTAATCTGAGTATTTTATTTTTTAACATAGGAAATTAAGTGTGTATGTTTGTATACACACTTATGTATACAATATATTAATATACATTATGTTTTATACTTTATAAAGAGCTCAAAGAGCTTGAACATATAAAACAATACTTACAGTTATAGGCTTTGGGGCCAGACTGGTCTGTTTGAACAGTGGCTCTTCTGTTTCCTAAATCTGAAATACTGAGTAAGTCAGTTAACCTCTCTGTGCCTCAGTTTCCTCATCTGTGTAAAAGGCCTAATAATAATTCCATTACCATGTGTTAGGCCTAAATGTGTTACTTCATTTTCATGAATTAACTTATTTAATCTTCCCAATAACCCTGTCTCATAGTGAATAAGCTAATATGTACAAAACTCTCAAAACTATGAGTGATACATTTTTAAGTAGGCAATAAATATTAGCTATAATAATTATGAATTTATAAGTCATCTAAAAATATCTATTATTATTAAACCCTGACTACTGCTCTGTAAGAATGGGTCTGTTAGTTTCCCCCTACTTTATAGCTGTCAACTGAAGCTCAGAAAGATTAATTCGGGTTCCCAAATCTACTCCTTTGGAGAGTGACAAAACAAGGATGCTAGCCCCAGATCATCTGACTTTAAATTTTGTGCTTTAAGCTTTTCTTCTGAAATTGGAGTGATGGGTAATTGTAAAAATTGAAGGGGGAAAAAAGAGGAGAGCCATTTGAAATCCATTGTAATAATGTGTTTGTTCAAATCAGTCCTACCAAATCAAGCATGCTCAGCTCTAAAGAAAATGGAGGTGATCTCAGATGTCAAAACACTTCCCTGTGAATATTACTATTTTGGACACTGGCCATTTTATAAATTTCAATATTCATTTTTTTTCCTCAACTGCTATTTCATATTCCTGTGGTATTTATTCACCAAACATGATGGTAAGATTATGAAAATGATGAGGCGTCAAGGTCTTAATTTTGTTCTGACATGGAATCTATTCCTATTTCATATACAGGTTGGCTGTTATTTTCTAGCAGATGCTTTCAGGTTGATGCATATAAAATTCACACACTGTGTGGAATTAAGTAGAAGGGGAAAGGGGAATACGAAAAAGGATGAAGGGAGAAGTGAGATGCTTGTGTTTTTTTGACACCAAAATTGAATCTTTCAGTGTGAAGATTTCAAAGCACTGACAACCATTCTCCTGTTTGCTGGGTGAGCTTCCTTTTGTGGTATTATTTCCCCATGGATATTGAGAGTCTTTCTGAGATGAGCACAAGAAGCTAATCAGAAACAAACAAAGAGAAGGCTGGCAATGCTGATTCCCAACCACCTTATTCCTTCCACTGGAGGGGGCTCTCTCAACCCCTTCTCTAAGGATGTGAAAACAAACCAGATGGGTGTGCTATCTCCATCTTTTGGCCTTTAGCAGAGTCTCTGGAACAAAGCAGGGCAGCAAGGCTTCTTGAAGACTTGCTTGGAGAGAGAGAGAGGCTGGATGGAATCTTGAATAAAAATGATAGGTTATGCTTTAAGCTGAATAAAAATAAGCCATCTGAAGAATATATAGAAGTGGCATGCATGCTGCCTCTGGAAAGATTCATTTTTATTTGTCTATGTATAAAGGAGGAAGATAGATAAATGGAAAGGGAAGTGCCATTTCTGTAATGTTCACTCTGGTGAAGGGTTTGCAAACAGTATAAAAATAGTGGCTCCTCCGAAATGACGGCTTTACTTGAAGTTTATCCACCTCTCTCCCCCTTGCTCATACCCCTCACCAGAAAAAAAAAATTCAAAGCTAGCATAGTCACTGTGGGGAAAAGACAGCAATCTTTTGTATGTTGTTATAATTAACCAGGACTGTTTCATCATCAGATTATAGAATGGGATGCAGTGTTAAAAAAAGAACTAAAGGAAGAAACCAGGAGAAGTGGCCATTTTAATTGCATGTTTATTCTCTCTTCGCTTTCCCAAATTGGTTTCGTTTCCTCTGAGTGGGGTTAGTGCCAGGGTATTCACATGAGCAGGGGCCAGGGTGGATTCCAACATTTACCAGCATTTGAATTACCTCCGGACGGTTTGGCGGCCTCTAAATTTATACCCTTGAAGGCACAGCAACAAGCCTTCATCTCCTATGGAAGAGACTTGAAAGCATGCCAGAACAGGACCTCGTCTTCCCTTCTTAGAGTCCTGGCACGTAGAATCACACAAGAAAACAAAAGGCATTTGTGAGGAGCCGTCCAGGAAGAAAGATTAACAATATAAACCGAGGGGGGAAAGAGAAAGAAAAGAAAAAGCCCTTTAAAATGGTTTTGTGCTTATTTTAATAGAACTTGCACAGTCCCTGAATATCCTCTAATCAAAACCAAATGCTTGTTGCTGTACAGCACTCATTCTTTGTTCACCGGCAATGCCCACTCTGCTTTGCTGGGGTGAGGGGGGTGGGACTGGGGCTGGCTGGCTTATCTTTCCACCAGGAATAAACAATGTTGTCCTCAAGGTTAGGGCATGGGGCTGATTATCAGAAACCCTAGGGAAAACACCCATTGGCAGCTGGACCTTGTTCTTCAGTCACCCCAAATGCCTGATGAAAAACTTGAAGATTTTTTTTATGCCTTTTGATCTTGAAATTTGTCAAGGAACAGGAATAGAAAAAGGAGCTACTTCCTAGCACCCCAACCCCCCCCCATCTCTGTCTCTCCTTCGCTCTGTCAGTCCATCTGTGCATCTCTAGCTGGGTGCTTTCCTCCTCCTTTCCCCACTCCTTTCCCCTCTCATCCTTTCTCTGTCTACCTCTGTCTCTCTGCCGGTCTTTGATTCACTACAAAAAATCAGTCAGCTTCCAACTTGATTGGCTAATGTTGTCTGACCTTGACTTTATGTGGGTTGGAAGGATTTCAGCTTTGGTTTTTATCAGGATTAGCTTTTTATCGGCACAGAAGTACCTAAGCAAGTAACTCATCTCCTCATCTTTCACCTTAGACTTGCTGCTTTCTCCTCCAATTTCACAAACAACGTGCAGAAAATAAACAGAATGATTGTGATGGTGACAGCAATAGGACTTTTACTACAGGGCAGAAGGGATGAAACCACAATCTAGTCCCGGGCTTAGGAGCCATGTCTTTGGTTTATACTGGGTGATGTTATTAAGGGAGTCGGCAGCGTGTTTTGTTTTTAATGCCAGACAATTCTTTTCAAATGCTTACGGGGTATCCAAGCATCCTGCAAGGGGGGAAATGGGAAGGAAGAAACCCAAATACACAGGATCTGCACCTTTTCATGTCCCCCCAGCTCCTTGCAGCACAAATTGACTTTGTAAGATTGGCTCTGAAAATGAATACCCAGGACATCACTCTGTGTTACTTTCCTGTGAAATTACTTTTCTGAATGAAAATATTGAATTCCTTTGAAAGCAAGTAGTATAATATCTCTGGAAATGAAAATCCTGTGGAAATCACAAAGGAAAGAAGGCTGAAGGATATGAAAGCTTTATATCTCTAAATGTTAGTCAGGCCCTGGACTTTTTTTTTCCTTGACAACAATCATAACTGCTCTTTCTGATGTTGATACACTGGGTACTGGGATCTCCTAGATGCTTCTATTACAGATTTATGTTTTATCTACCATAAACACCCAATATCATTATCTTAATTTACTACAGCATTTGTATGCAGTCAGTGCTTTTTGTAGTCTCTTTGCTTAGCAAGTCTGACCTGTGGAATTTTCCTTGTCTCAAGGGGAGCGTATTGACTTACCGCCAGGTGTCTGGCCATCACAGAGAGAGCTGCTGCTGAACTGACAGATGAACAAGGCAGACTCTCCTGAGGAGGCAGTGGTGTGGAAGACAGTCTCCTCACACTGCACCAGCTACCTGGTTGATCACCATTATCCCTCAGATCATCTTGAGAGGGACAACCTCTACCCTTCCTGTTACGTTGACAGGTTCACCAACTGTAGAGGGAATTTCCTGCAAATAAGAGTACTCTATAAAAATATGTTCCCCTTTCTATCTTCTCATTCACATAAGTTCCTCTTGACTCCATGAGTTGATGGGTCTTACATTACATTTGGTGCCATTTATTCTTTTGTTTGTTTTTAAAGAGTAAAGTGTCCATTGTCAACTGAATAAATTATAAAATGCCTCTTTCAGCTTCTCCTTAGATCAGCACAAAAGCAGGCAGGAAAGAGAAGAACTAACAGAAGGGGAGGATATGCCAGCCCAATCAAGGCAACGTGATCCCCAGGGAATGTTACCTCTCTGTAAAGGAGATGGAGCTCTCTGTCCAGATGGAGTATCAGGCCTGCTTGAGAGGTTGTGGATTAGATGGCTGAGGTGCTGTTGGCCATGTTTGAGCAGCGTGGAGAGCCAGAGCTGGCAGGTGGCTGAGCCAATAGCTGGATTCCCAAAAGCTTAATAACTCTTGAAGAAGCTTTTGATTCTTACATATGTAAATATAAAAATAAAATGTTTGAGCAATTAAAAAATATATGGTGATCTTTGAGAGTTAGCTAATCATCCCTAAGAACAAATTAAGACCTATCACCTTCATTTCATCTAGTGAATGGAATCTTGGCCTTTTATGAAATCCTGTGGTCACAAGAGTAGCATATGTGAGCTAGGTGAAATCTATTTCTTACCTACTAGCATGTTTCAGCTTTGTAAAATCTTAAAGATGAAAATAGGGCTTGACGGTTTTCCATCTGATGGATGTATAATGGTTAGTACCCAAAGAGTTGCAGTAGCTACTGGGGGAAGATTCCTGAGGACTCAGTAAATCTTAAGGGCCTTGGACCTGCCCAGGCCAATACTTTCATCAGATATAGATAAATACTTTTTGTTAAGGATGCAGATGACATGAAACTGGAAGAAATAATATAGAATATGTTTTATGTCAAAATTAGGTGTCTGCTTTTAGGGCAGGGAAAATACTTTGTATGACACTACACTGATGCATACATGTCGCTATAAATTTGTCCAAATCCATTGAATGTGTAATACTAAGAGTGAACCCAAATGTAAATTATGGACTTTGGTTGATGATGGTAGGTTACCATAGGTTCATCATTAAATTTTAACAAATGTACCACTCTAGTGGGTATGTTGATAATGGGGGAGACCGTGCACGTGCGGGGACAAGGGTATATGGGCAATCTCTGTACCTTCCTCCCAATTTTACTGTGAACATAAAACTGCTCTAAAGAAATAAAGTCTTTATAAAAGAGGAAATGAGACAAAGAAGAAAAGATGATTTCTAGGGGCTGGAGACAGGAGGGACTAGGGTATTAATGTTTAGTGGTATAGAATTTCAGTTTGGATGATGCAAAAGCTCTGGTGATGTGGTGGTAATGGGTGCATCACAACGTGAATGTACTTCATGCCATTGAGCTGTGTACTTAAAAATGGTTAAGGTGATAAATTTCATGTGATGCATATTTTACCACGAGAGGAATAAACACATGCTTCTTCAGTTGGCTGATAAACAACAACAGTAACAAAAACATAGATATCAAAAAATCTTAACCAACTGGATTGATGAAATTTAACATGGATAATGGGAAGTCTAATACTTGAATAGAAGTATGGCTTAATGTGAAACTTAAAACTTTACAGGTAAAAAAGAGAAGATTCGGGTACATCCAATCAATGTGAGAAGTTACTGATTATTCTGCTCGTACTCCCATCGAAAGTTTCCTAGAAGATGATGATCAGCCCAAGTCCATCTCTTCAAAGATATGGTTAGTCATCCCTTTTGATCTCCCCTACCTCTTTAAAATTATTCTAAAAGATCTCATAATTATACCCTAAATGTATGTATATCGCTACATAATTTTATATATTCATGTGTTTCAGCAGATAATTAGTGCTTAAAGTATTTATAGATTAAGTTGCAAAATTATTTAAGTTCCATTGTTCCTTTGTGTAGCCTGTGCTGCCTTCATCATGGGTACTTTGGGCTGGGACGTGCCTTCTTTGTATTCTCTTTTTCAGAAAACTTTCAATGTCTTAGTAAAATACAAGTGAGAATACATATCCTAAGTTGAACTTCTGATATTAATTTTTTACAATAAGTATCTGTAAAGCCATTTGGCCAGGGTGAGGCTTGTCATCAATTAATGTCCTTCAAGTGTATACATATGATTCCAATCTCCTATGTGTTGGAGATCAAAAACTCAAGTGTGAAGACATTCCTTGGCTAAATTATTTAAAAAGGATACCAGACAAAAATAAATAGATCCTAAATAATTTTTCAGTCAAGTAATAGCATGGAAGAAAGGGTATTTTAGCCACTTTTGGAGGATATCACTATCTGTATTTAATTTTTAGTTATGTAAAGCTAGAGTTTATTCTATTAAGACTTAATTTATTCTATTCTATCAAATAATTATTATTTGATAATTAGATAGGGTGAGAGAGGGAGTAAACAGAGAAAGAATTATAGATGATAAATCAGCATTTGCAATGTGGCCACAGGGTTGATGGTTATGGGTTGTATTTAGTCTTAAAATTTCCTTTCTATGCTTAAAGAAATTGAAAATAGTGAACAGTGAAGTGAGTACCATCATTACTCTGTGTAGCTGTAGAATCAGAAGCAATTAATATAAAGAAAGAAAACTTCAATGCTGAACAACACAAACACAGCACATGTGCATCTCATTTAGAAGGCAATAGAAAAATTATTGGGGTAAAGGATAGATACTGGACATTGTCATTCCCTGGCAGTTAAGGCTCCTAGGCTGTAGGGCCCTCCTACCATGGTACTTGCCCCACACTTCATTACATCACTGCATTATTTTGCTAAAAGTTCTAAGTAAAATTATGTGCTATTTCAAATATGTAAAACACAACTGTACATAAACCAAAAAGAGCCTGTATATACCTTATAAAAACAGTTGTACATCGTGGAATATTTACTTTTATTTGTTCAGGCTTGAGGTATGATGTGTGCTATAGTAACAGACCCCAGTGTGTGATGTTCCCCTCCCTGTATCCATGTGTTCTCATTGTTCAACTCCCACTCAGGAGTAAGAATACGTGGTATTTGGTTTTCTGTTCTTGTGGCAGTTTGCTGAGAATGATGGTTTCCAGATTCATCCATGTCTCTGCAAAGGACATGAACTCATCCTTTTTTATGGCTGCATAGTATTCCATGGTGTATATGTGCCGCATTTTCTTTGTCCAGTCTATCATTGATGGGCATTTGGGTTGGTTCCAAGTTGTTGCTATTGTAAACAGTGCTGCAATGAACATACGTGTGCATGTGTCTTTATAATAGAATGATTTATAATCCTTTGGGTATGTATCAGTAATGGGATTACTGGGTCAAATGATATTTCTAGTTCTAGATCCTTGAGGAATCACCACACTTCTTCCACAATGGTTAAACTAATTTACAATCCCACCAATAGTGTAAAAGCGTTCCTATTTCTCCACATCCTCTCCAGCATCTATTATCTCCAGATTTTTTAATGATTGCCATTCTAACTGGCATGAGATGGTATCTCAATGTGGTTTTGATTTGCATTTTTCTAATGACCAGTGATGAACATTTTTTCATGTTTGTTGGCTGCATAAATATCTTTTTTTGAAAAGTGTCTGTTCATATCCTTTACCCACTTTTTGATGGGGTTGTTTTTTTATTGTCAATTTGTTTTTGTTCTTTGTAGATTCTGGATATTAGCCCTTTGAAAGATGGGTAGCTTGCAAAAATTTTTTCCCATTCTGTTGGTTGCTGGTTTACTCTAATGATTGTTTCTTTTGCTGTACAGAAGCTCCTAAGTTTCATTAGATCCCATTAGTCTATTTTGGCTTTTGTTGCCATTGCTTTCAGTGTTTCAGTCATGAAGTCCTTGCCTACGCCTGTGTCCTGAATGGAATTGCCCAGGTTTTCTTCAAGGGTTTTTATGGTGTTAGGTCTTATGTTTAAATCTTTAATTCATCTGGAGTTAATTTTTGTATAAAATGTAAAGAAGGGGTCTGGTTTCAGCTTTCTGCACATGGCTAGCCAGTTTTCCCAACACCATTTATTAAACAGTGAATCCTTTCCCCATTGCTTGTTTTTGTCAGGTTTGTCAAAGATCAGATGGTTGTAGAATGTGTGGAGTTACTTTTGAGGCCTATGTTCTGTTCCCTTGGTCTGTATAAGAGGAAACAAAATTTCTAATGGTGCAGTGGGAGTAACTGTCTCTTGGTGGAGGAAGCTACATTTTCTGTCCTGCAGAGAAGCAGGTGGAGTGGAGGATGGCCTAATTTCAGGTACTTGAAAGACTTTGCCTATAGCCATGTAGCTATGTCCTATTCACAGTATGAGAGGAATTCTGGGGTGGCAGATTACACTCCAGATGGGGAAGGAATATCAACTGAATCATTAATATCATCTGTATATTACAATGAATATAAACAAGGACCTGAATTTGAAACACTGATTCAGGGTTTCCCCCAGCTTACTTTGGGAGAGGAGTAGAAAGACCTGGTCAAGATGGGCAGACAGAAATGTTAGAAAGATAATGGGACATCAGTCTGACTCACCGCTTAATTAATAGGATGACCTTTTGTTGCCTATTAAATCTCTAGGACTTACTTTTCTCAGTGCAGTGTGGTGAGGAGGAGTGAAGGTTTGTAATGGATTAACTCTAAGAGCCTGTCCAATTTTAAATTTTTAATTGAATAGCCAAAAGACAATTCAATTTTGTTCCTACATACTCATTGCATACTTTTACAAACTCTTTCATATATATGAATATAAACCTTCATACCTAGAAATGATGTAGAAGGCATATTGTACCCTAGAGCTAATACAAATTCACTAATTCTCAGTCTTGCATCCATGAAACTCAAACATCTAATTTCAATCTTCCTGTCTAAATGTATCTTCAATTTCTCACCTTTTAGCATTTCCCAACTCAGTAAATTCTCACAAATCTCTGAAAATGTCAAGCGTATTGTCTCCACCCCTTAACTTGGGCTTTCAGAAAGTTCTACAGCTCAGAGATCTCTGTATTCAAATTCAGCCCATCCTTCAAGGTCCATTGTAAAGGAACTCATGTGCCATGTATCTGATTGCCTCCTCCAGGAAGCTGAGCGGGATCTTGGTTCCCCAGAAGTCTACTCCTGTCTTGTAATACTTGTCCACTTGCTACATTGTGTTAGGTTTGTGTGTCTAAATATCTGTTTTGTTATTTAAGAGGAACAAGATCTTATTAACGCCTGTGCTCCCGGAGCTTAGCAGAGTTCATGGAATGTGATGGGCAATCAGTCTATGCCAGTGGAATAGAACGAGGGAAAAAAACTGGTATTTTACAATGGACACTTATGTAGAGTAAAAGCCTAAGCCCTTTCTTTCATCAGTGCAAGGCTCTGCATGGTCCTCCTTATTCTGCTCCAACCACATGACCTGCTTTCTGCTCCTGGGACAGTTCCAAGTCTCTTCCTATTTTAGGGCATTTGAATCAGTTGTTCTCCACCTAGAGTCCTCTTCTCCAGCCGACAATATGCCCCATTCCCTGACTTCTATCGGATCTCTGCTCAGCAAGGCCTTCCCTGAGGCTTTCTGTATTTAAAATGACAGTTCTATGGAACTGCTCATCTCTTACCTGTCTCATTTTTCTCCATAGAATTCATGACCATCTGACATACTATGTATTCTTTTGTTTGCTAGCCATGTGTTTCCTCCAGGAGAATGGAAGCTACAGAAAAGCGGGTCTTTGTTTATCTATACTGCCTAGAACCATGCCTGGTGCATAGTAAGTTTTGCATGTCTTCGTTCAGTCTCTGTTTATTCACATTAATGTGTCTGGGCTTCTCTGGACTCATGGTAGCTTGTAATCAATGTTACTGTCTTGTTTCTAGGCCCTGTTTTCTACTTGTGGAAAATCCACTCTCTCCTCCATATTGTAGATCTCAGCTTCAGAACCTCTGATCTAGTAGAAGTGGAAGGTATGAACTTCACATAGAATTAATATAGATGATTAATTCCATGGAGTGGTATCCATAGAATTGATCATCTCTATTAAAGGAAGAGGGAGGGATAAATAACTAAAGAAAAAAATAAAGGGTATGTTTTTTTCTATAGAGGATCTCATAATTAGAAATATATTTAAATGAAACCCCATACATTTTTTTATTGATAATAAATTTTATCTTAAAAGAGGGTTAATGATCTGTGTTTAGCTTGGACACATGACTTAAAAGAGATTCAATTCTATATGAAAGATTTAGTAAGTAGTTTCCATGAATAAAGCATGTTAAGAACTTTGCAGCTTTATGGATTCTACTCTAAAGAAGTTTAGGCTAATGATATAATTCGTATTTCTTTGATAAGAGAGCCTTCAAATTTTATCTTGATATTAGGAGTTTAATATGCATATATAAATTTTATCTAGATTGCATGATAATACCTGGTCTGCTTCTGTTAGAATTACCCTTATCTGAACTCAGACACATAGTGAGTTGAAAACAGCAGCCTCCAGCTTCTATTCCAGCTGATTTTATGTGAGTTGTTCGTTTTGTTTGTTTGTTTGGAGTTTTTTTGAAAAAATATTAAATAGGCTACACTCCTGGTCAAATGGGTCATCCCTAGCCCTTGGGTAGTCATATTGTCAAACATGAATGAACAAGGTTTTGAAGAGGTTTGATACATGGATGGAGGAGAGAGAAGAGGAAAAGATGACCTTTAAATCTATTTATTGAAAAAAATACTTATTGAGCATCTTCAACATACCAGCACTGCTGTAGGCACTAAGAATATAAAGATAATTAAGGCATGCTATCTGCCCTTGTGGGAGTCCTTGTCTAGGTTTTGAACCTATGTTATTGGGGCTGCCAGCAGAAAAAGAGAAGAAAGCAAAGGGCATTGGGCGAAGAAAAGACTAGAGGTTAAGACTTAGGCTTGCTGAATTTGAGATGAGAACAATACATCTAAATGGTCTTACTGTGCTGTTGAATGAATTGAAAAATCTATGTTCTGTAGGGAAAAAGCAATGAATAATAATGGTAGACCAGCATAAGACAAATATGAAGTCTGTTTTCTATTGGGAAGTATACATTTGATATTTCAGGATGGGAGTTTTTCTTTCTTTTTTTTTTTTAAGTTAGGACTTCTTGCCAAGTTTCTGCTTAGGAATTCTGAACTGAACTTCAAATGTTTAGGGGCTTCTGTTTTAAACACATTTGGAGTTGTGGCTTCTTGTTCAAGGAAGAAAACCTCTTGGAGTACATCAAGAGCTGTGAAAAAAGACACAGTATGTTGACAATTTGTGTGAGGGCATCAAAACCAGAAAAACTGTCTCTGTAGTACACACACATTTCAACGTTAGGGGAAAAGGTTTCCAGTGAGACTCCTGGTACTGTATTAAACCCCAAATACTTGGGAGGTAATTTAACACATTCACTGTACCTAAAATATGACCTGGCTCACCCAGCCATTTCAAACTAAGGTCTAGAAGATGTTTTCTCTTGTGAGTGACCTTTAAATAAATTGTGAGGCTTCTCATTGCTGTGCTCAGGTGAGAAGAGTCAGGGAATAGAAGCAGGGAGAGGAATCTTCCCAGAACATTGGAAGCCATTTGACTAAGGGCCTTTGTGAAAATTGCTTAAAAATTCAATTTGAGTCACAGTGGTCTAGATCTTATGAGGGGACGATGGAAGATTGTCTGTGTTGATTCAAGACACATTCACTCCTTAATCCTATTGAGGACCTAGTAGAAGAGGGTACGGAATAAAATCCACACCTTCAAGGAACGAGCCCACTATTAAATTCTTGGCAGAGGAGCTTGGGAGTTACATTCACACTAACCTCGTCTGGAGTCCTAGCTTCATAACTTATGAGCAAGGTAACATCAGGCAAGGTTTTAAGCCTGAGGTTTTCTTTACGCCTTTGTTTTCTCATTTAAAAAATGGAAACACCACCCACCTTACCATGTTGTCACTTCAGTCAATGAATATTGGATATAAAATGCCCAGCAGATTCCCTGATGCTTACAAAGAGCTCAAAAAATGGTTTTTGTTCCCACGTGCCACCCTTTTTCATTACCCTTGTTGGGATAGAACAAGTTGAGGCCTAGTTTAGGTTAAAGAGTCCAAGTTAAGAAACTGAGAAGGTAATAATTTGTATGCCAGTTCCAGTCTGCCACCCTTTGCTATGTGACCTGGGGCAAGTCACTTAACCTCTGTCACCTCCATTTTCTTACTAACAAATTGAAGGTAAGATTGAAGTTTAAAAATACTTGTAAATTGGAATAAAAGGGTAAGTTTAACTCTTAGGCAGAAAAAAAAACAGATTTGCAGGATGGTCAAGAGGGTTGGCTTTGGAATTGGACTTTCTAAGTTTCAACACAACTCTAAAACTTGCTTGCTGTATGACTTTGGGCTAGTTACCAAAGGTCATTGTATCTTTGTTTCCTCATCTGCTAAATAGAAATAATAGTAATAGTTTAAGCCTTATAGCTGTGAGAAGGATAAGGAGAGAATGCATGGAAAACACTGGTTATGCTTGGCACATGGCAAGTACTCAATATCTGTCTTTGTTTTCTCAGATAATTCTGCAGAAAAGCTCAAACCTTGTGACCAGAGAATAAGGATTAAATTAGCAGAGAAATCTTGGAGTGTGATTTGGAACTCTTCCGGCCTGGATACTCTGAACAGGCCTTCCAAATTTCTGTTCTATAGTAGAGTACAGACTACTAGGTTGGCCAAGTGTTTGGGGAAAGTTTTGGGACCAGCAACTACTTACTTTTTTACTGGAAATGCTCATTCCTCTGAGCCTCTCTTTATGGAGTTCACTACCCCTGTAATAGATAGACCTTCATTCAGGACCCCTTGGAAGAGTGTTGGAATTACTCTAGTATGGGGTACTTTGCCTATAGCTTAAGGATCCTGACCTGCATTAATCATCCAGACCTTTAGGTGTCAAAAGCATAAAGGATCGCAATACTCCTGCTGAGTAATCGGAGTCTGATATACTGTGGTTCCAATTCTGTTGGGCAAATAAACTTACACTTGATTCAAACCCGAATTTAGCCTATGAGAGTTACTAACCATGTCTTTCTGCTACAGCCTTACTAAGGACAGAGGGGCTATCATACTCAGCATTGCTGTGAATAATAAATTTAACTCATTGCACGCCTCCCATTTGCTGGTGCCTAGAAACTCCTGAAAGGGTTTCCAAGGAAGGAAATGTAGCCAGAGAAAAGAAAGCAGGGTTAGGGCAAGATCAGGACTTCAGAAGACTTAAGTGCTAAAAATTAGTATCTCACTTGCACCACCATTCCCTAAATTATATGCAATTAAAAACTATAAAAGAAATATACCCATGTCCAATGAAGTTCCGATTTCTCCATATGATTTAAAAATATGTCAACACATACATTTTTTTTAATCTCTACTTTTCTGGTTCTACTTTTTTTTAATCCCTACTTTTCTGGTTCTACTTTTTTTTATCCCTACTTTTCTGCAGAGTAACACATTAGTCTGCAATGGATAATCTAGCCCAGGTCACAATCTTGGGATCACCATTCAGAGAGCCTATCTGAGAAATCTGGAAAGTGATTTTTCTTCGGATAAAAGGATGTAATTAAAGAAATGGATCATTTGCTAAGTGTTTTATTTTACCAAAGGAAGGGCAGAGATGATGTGACACAGGAGTGATGTCCTATAAAGGATAGTCCTTAACAGTAACAGTGCACCCAAGACTTTGAAATAAGCTCCCATTATTTACTTCAGAACTCTGGACTCAGAAATTAGCCTCTTGAATGGTTTCTTTTATTCTGGTCTTACTTCCAATAGATTCTCTATACAGTTGCCACGGTGACCTCTTTGAAAAAATGTCACCATGAAAGTCTTCTGCTTATAATACTTCAGGTGAGACGTCACCATTGCCTATAGAATAAGGACAAACTCCTTTGCACCTACTTCTTCTTACCTATCAATTTTCATCTTTCCCTATTGCCCCAAGAAGCTGTATGCTCTAGCTATCCACGGACACTCTTCGCAGCCTCTGCATTGCTTTCACTGCTGTTCCTTCTGCCCTACATTCATCTGCCTGACAATTCCAGTCATTTCTTAGAACACAACCTGGGTATACCTGCCTATGTGGCAGGGTTCTCTGATTCTCCAGGCTTTGTGTGTCTCTTCTTTGTGCTTCCATGCATTTGTTTCATATCTCTAGGGTGGCACTTCTGCTATAACTTTTCAGACATGATGATTTATATGTCTGAATATAAAACCTCTTTGTAACTATAAACTAATTTTCCTGAGAACAGGGACCAAGCTTTGTTTATTTTGGTATTTTCATTGACTTGTACAGAGCCCAGCAATAGTGTCTAGCACAAACCAGATGCAAAATAATGTTTGCTGAGTAAATGCAATAACTGGTCAACAAATTGGCAATCATACAATAATACCTACCTCCAAGAAGGCAGAGACCATGTAGCTGGCACTCTGAATAAATGAGTGAATGAATGACAGCCATATTGAGCTGTTGTGAAAACCTAAATGAAAACTATGGAAGCTTTGCGAACTATGAATGGCTGAGCCCGGGTAAGATAGTATTACTGTGTTTGCAATGAGCACAGTCCCCCTGGCTCACATAGTGATGTGGCCATGTGCAAAGGGCCACAGGAACCAGCTTTCAGCTGCCTGACTGTCACCCCAGGTAAGGAAAAGGCAGCGTTCCATTGACTGGACGTGTAATGGGGTGAAAGTGAGCTTGCTGCTATTTCTTTCACAGCTTGTGAAGGCTGTAATGAAAAGATCTGAGAGACTTTTTCTCCCGGGTCCTGGAAGAGAGTGTCATAAATGTCCAATTTACCACTGATTGCCGCGCTGGCCCAGGGAATCCACAGCAACAAGTCATTGAAACAGCTAACCAGAGTGCACATGTTGAGAGAGCAACTTAACCTCTTTTAACTTCCTGATTGAGTAGCAAATTAGGAATAATAACCACCATTAATTGAACAACTTCTCTATGTCATACGTAGTGCCAGAATCTCATTTGATCTTCACAGAATCCTACAATTGGATATATTGTCATTTTAGGGAACACATTGCTCAGTCAGTTTAAGTGGTTTCTCCAGAATCGCTCAGTGTATCAGCTATCACTGGATTATACTGCAGTAACAACCCCATTGTCTCAGTGTCTTGGAACAACAAGACTTTCATTCTTGCTCATGTTACGAGTCTAGTACAGTGTCTGAGGTTGGGTGTGGCTCTGCTCCATGTATCTTTATTTTAGAACTCAGCCTGTAAAACAGTCCTAAATTGGAATTTATCATTCTCATGACAGAGAGTTAAGAACACTGATTGATCTACCAAAGGCTCCTAAAGCTCTTCTGGGTTATAACAAATGTTATGTCAACTCACAGTCAATTGGCCACAGCAAGCCATAAGGCCATGCTTGAAGTTAAGCAGGTAGGAGTGTGTGCTCTTCCCGTAGAGAGGCACCTCTAGTCTCATATCAATGTATAGGAATGAATAATTGGGAAAAAAAATAATTAGGGGCATTCATAAAATTACCTAATGAGTGGCAGGGCTGGAATTAAAACGGAATTTCTTCTTAACCCAGATTCCATGTTCTTTCCACTGTACCAAGTGGTCTACTATGGGAATCTCACTGGAGGTTTATTAACTTTGGTGACAGGAGCCTTGAGTAAAACTCCAAGGCTTTGATTGCTGAAAGTGCAGAAGGAAGAACTGAGAACCCCATCTTGTCACTTAACAGAACAGGATTGCAAGTGTGTGTCAGGAAAGTCTTGCTCTGCAGTCTGTCAGTGTAATTGGCATGAAAAACCTACTCTCTTTCTGCTGCCCTTATTGCTCCAGTAAATCTCCCACTGTACCTCCCATTACCCCTCACTTAAAGTACCGATTATTCCTTTATCAGAGCTCAGCCACAAGTAGGCCATGAATTTTTATGGCTTTTCCAGATCTCATAAGGCAATGGGAAGCATCCATTTAAACAGAATCACTAAACTATACCACAGGTTTATGGCCTGATGTAGCATTTTGCTGGTTTAAAAGAAGACTTACCCACTCACCCTTTCTTTGAGTATTTAGTTTCCTCTTTGAAAGAAAGGAAATTTCAAGTCCCCACTTTCAGCCTCTCCAGTAGTCACTCTGTGAACTGTGGCCAGGTCGCGTAATCTGAATGATCCACCTTTGAAAATCACTGCTACCTAGGATAAAAATTATCTCAGTCTCCTACAGTTCTGTTAGAATGTTTATTTTGCTTAATGTATATGTACCTTCATTCAGCAATTTATTCACCAAACATTAACTGTATAACTATTGTATGTCACACAATGTACTGGGCATGACTGTGAACCCCTCAGCTTTTAATCCTATCACTTGTCAGCTGCCCCTTGATAAAGAGAGAAGAAACTGCTGTTCTTGAGTGACTTCAAAGCAATTTCATGTACATTGCCTTCTTTGACTGTCCATGTTTTTCACTGTGGTGCAGAGTCATCTCACTTGAACATGCCATATCTGAAATGTTTTTGAGTTGTGGTCGCAGCCTCAGTAATACTATTGAGCATAATTGGATGTATGGATCTAAACACAGAGCTTAATTAATGAGGAAAGAAACATGGTCCTCAAACCAGTTCAATTTCTGCAAATAACCGAGGTATTTTCTATTAACAAGCTTCTTCTAAAAACATCCTGATGTTAAGTAGCTACTCTTAGCTTACACATAATCAGATTCTTTCCTCCTGAGTTTTTACCCTATGAACTAGGAACATACATACACATAGTTGACTTTTTCATCTGGATTTTTGCAGATATTTTTTAATTCAACATGTCTCAAACAAAATTAACTACGTCTCACATCTACTTAGTCTTGAATTTGCTCATCTTTACTCTTTCTCTCTTGGTCAGTGTAAAATCATTCACCCATTCACCAGCATTTGTTACCTGAGACACATTCTTGACTCTTCATTCTCCTTTACCTTCCCCATCCAATCAGTCACTAAATTATCTTTTCTTCCTAGAATCTTTCAGATCAGTAGTGTTCACTCCATTCTCACTGGTTCAGCCTTTCTTTACTGGATCTTACAATACCTCCTCTAACTGGGATCTTTTTCTCTTGAGTCTGACCCTGTTCCAGCCTACCTTAATCAATATTTCCATAGCGACCTTTCTACATCCAAGTCTGATCATGTCTCTTTCCTCTATAAAGGTCTCTGTTGGTCCTTCAGTGTGTTCAGTGGAAAGGCCTTCCCTTTCAGCATGGAATAACAAAAGAATTCATGCTAATGAATACTTGTTCCTATGCCAATTTTTATAATGATGCCTCCTATCCCTCAAAATGCACTCTATAAACCAATCATGTCAATAGACATGCCTATTTCCTGAAATCATCCTTCCTAAAATTCCCACATAGGCTACTCTGTCTCCTTTTAGAAAACTTCTGCCCAATCCCAGAGACTTAGTTCAAATATATATTCCTAAGGGAAGCGCCCTGAAATCCCATCAGATTTGGACTGAGCCCTTCCACATTTGGACTTCCACAGGGACTTGAACTTCACTTAATTTCCTAATCTTTTAATCTTCTCTAACAGACTGCCAGTTCAGAGGCAGACAGCATCATATCTTATAATATACACCTTGTTTTTACTGTTTACTTAGATTTTGTGTTCTTTATCTCATTGATCCTCCAACCCCATCAGACAGGTTGCTATTATCCAATTCTAGAGACAATAGTCAGGGTTACCTCATGTTTCAAGATTGTACAGTTAGTAAGTGGAAGACCTGGAGGTCCACACCAGGTATCCTCACGACCACACATTGTTTGCTAATACACTTCTTTACTGTTTGCAACGCTAGTAGTGGCCCATGCCATGAAAACAGGAGGGGCTTAGAAGAGGGCGTCTGGTCAGAATGGCAGTCTAGCAGATTTGCCGTCAATCTGTATTTTCAAGGCAAGAACAGATGTTGTATTTGGATTGTGTTATACATCATTAAAAATTGTAATGTTTTCTGAAGCTACTTTTATTCACACATCTTATAGGATTGAGAAAAATCTTAGTCTATATTAAAAATACATTATTATTATGGTCATTTTTTTTTTGAAGGGAGTTTTAGGGACTGGTTGGAAATTGTGAGGACTTCTTTGGTGGTGGCTGCTATAAACCTTAGTGGATTACCAGGAATAGATTAGAAGTCCAGCCTAAACCTTATAAGTTTTGCTCCAGCAGAAATGCTTTCACCAGGTAAATGCTTGGGGTTCTGGTCTCAGGTTGAATGCAAATGGCTGTAAGATGTGTCTGCATGGACATTTTTGCACTTAGGAAATAAAATCACTTCTGATGTTGTCTATTCTGCTGTTCAATGACCTCTGAATTAAGGCAGATACATCACAGATTCCTTCTGGAGTTTACAACTAAAGAACTGTTTTTCCTAAAGATGTGCTAACCTTTCTTTTATCACGGTGAGAGTTATGGAATCTAATATATTTCAAGTGTGGGCTATGAATCAGAATTATCCAGGGAATGTAATAAATATACTGATTCCTAGATTCAATCCCTAGAAATTCTGATTGAAAGACCAGAGAGGGGATGAAGGATCTGTTCATTGTTGGCAGCTTGCTACCCAGGCTCTTCACGGTGCACTGATTAAACCACTGTTCTCACCATTAACCTCTAATAATTTTAATCTGAGGTGTGGCTGCTGCTTCTGCTGTCAGTGCTGGGCTGAGGAGGCTTCCTCCTGATCTCTAACTTGGTATAGAAGACAATGTATGCCTCTAAACCTTGGCATTTTTTCTCCCCTGGCCTGAGGTTGCTTGGTCATGTGAAAGGTGAGCCCTGGGGCTGAAGGAGTTCAGGCCCCAACCCTCTGTCCTCAGTGTGAGTGTCTGGGACTGCATCTGCGTCTGCAGGCATGTAAATGGGGACTCTGGTCCACAGGGAAGAGTGTCATCTCAGGTGTTTATGGTTTAGCAGAGTGCTGATTGGAAAACTGAAGTTCTAAGAAGTGGATTTGCCCAAGGTCACCAAAAGCTAGTGGCAGAGCCCAAATGTGAGTCCAAGTCACTTGACTCTTAGACTAGTGCTTGCTCTTCTACTGCCTGTGACTGCCATGGGGATTGAGAAGGATGTCCCTGCCTCAGATCCTGTAGGAAGAGACACAAAACATGGGATTAGAATGACTGCTGCGTATTAAAAATCAGCCCTTTGTCTGTCTTTGAACACATCCACTGCTCGCGCTTCCCTTATTAGGACAGAAACTTCCCAGGAGAGGAACAGAAGGAAAATGAGAAGTATTCATGGAAGCTCTATGTTGGGGACAGTTTTTTTTTTTTTTTTCGTTTTTAAATTTCAGGTTAACATGAACCTGCTTATTTGCTCTGCATCCTTAGTGAATATCAAATGCGACTGATTTATGCTACTTTCCCTAACTGGCATTCTAGTGGGTCCACAAGAGGAAAATAAAATATTTAATAAAATAAAATGTGACAAATGAACTCTTTGAGTGAAACCAGCCAGAGTAGTGAGAGTTGCACATGCAGCATAAGGAGGAAGGAGGTTCTGAGAGCTGGAACGAGGCCGAGGTGAATGTTGTGATGGGTTTTGAGATTTTTTAGAAATTTTAAATTGAGGGGATTTGACCATATTATACATAATCTGATGTCTCCATGTATACATTTCATCTTCACTCGCCATTCTTTTGTGGCTTCTCATTTGCTGCAGTCGGAGCAGGGTTCCCTATTATGTAAATAAGGGAATGAGACAGATGGTGCCACAAAGCAATGAATTCATTTGGGGGGAGGGCTTTAATTATGGATGGGTGGGCCCGGCTGTGTTTTGGGTTCAGCAAACGTCCCAAACGTTATGGGATTGGCAAAACCCCAGATGCAGTTTTCCAGGCACATTTTAAAATCCTGTCATATTTTCAGGGGAATTGAAGTTGGGAATTGAACTTGTTCTTTATTAAATTCCTCAAGTTGCTGGCCCTAACTTTTAGCCTTTGAAACTGTGGAGGAATTTGAGCAGTGCTTTAAGGAGTTGGTCTACAAATTTTTAAGACTAAGATGCCTCATGGATACTATTGATGTTTTGAATAATCTTGTTTACTGAGTCTTTAAAAACTGGAGATCCAGATTAATATGAGGAAATTAAAATTATTTACAATCCTAGAAGATGATTGCTATTAATTTGTTGTATATTGAATTGTAGCATTTTTATTACATGTTTTATACAATTGAAATCACACTATACTTGCAATTTTATATTGTGTTTAGTCACCTAATACTAGATCATGATCATTTCCTGTATCACTTTTATTTATAGTATTTGTGAACATATAGTACTTCACTGAATTTATGACTTTGTCACTTGAAACAATTACAAATATATATTTTAGTTAGTGTTTCTTTCAGAGTAGTATAAACTAGAGCTTTAATCAGTCAGTTTTGTTTATATCCTTGGTTGATTAACTTTGGTAGAAACAGATTAACAGAATAATCAGAAATGGCTATGGGGATTTTGGGGGGTGCTATTTAAGGTCAGTGTCAATGATAAATTGATTAAAATCATGTGGCAAGTTCACAGTCAAAAGTAGAAGGTCAAAGAGAGACCCAAGGCAGGCTAAGCTGAGAACATGGTATACACAAAGGGTACTTGGAACTTTGGATATTAACACATAAAAAGCGAAATGCAAGTTAGGTGAAAACTTAAGAAAACAGAGTAGACCATTAGCCGTTGTAAATTTAGCATCCAGGGATTCAGCTATTCACAAGGGACCTTGCAAGACCAGGATATGGGTGATTTATCATTTTGCTGCAATAGCACTTTGAGTCTCATGGGTTTGTAAGGCTTGCATTTTGACTAAGCCACTGAATCTGCAAATGTAGCCAGCCACCCAGCTTTTGTGTTTCAGTTTTGTGGTTCCACACTTTTTGAAGAGAACTTAGTAATTCTCAATTCTCATAATGTGATAAATTGTTTCTTTGTAAAAACAAAACAAAACAAAAATAACAACTAGCAAAGGGAAGAACATCAACTGCAAGAGCTGGTGCTGAAACGGAATAGAAAATAAGCCTAAGTGATGGTCCCTTGCCAGGAAGCTGAACCCTTGGATTCATTAAGGAATGGAATGTCGCACTTGGCAGTACTCTGGTTCTATGACACAAACGAGTCCACCAGATGCTCTCTACAGTATTAAGAAAAAGATATTTGTGATTCCACTTAAGGCAGCACTCTACTCTGTGCAAATACTGCTCATTAAGTAAATTATTAAAGCACAACTTAAATGTTTCAGTTTTTCATTATCTCTTTTTTCTGGGAGAAATTCTATTAGAGTGATATTTGTAAATGTGCTGATTCCCTAAGACCTTGGATGTGTCAGGGATTCATCTTAGCTAAATCTCTTTTAGTAAGAATTTACACTGAGTCAGTTTCAACTCTGACAAATTCTGAATTCCCTGTAAATTCCAGGCAAGTGAGGTAGAATGAGAATGACCTGTTGAGGATAGAGCAATGAATTTATTGTGCAACATATGATTGGCATGGACCAGTGATTCACATCTCAGATGGGCAAAAAGAAATCTGTCTGCATTTGAGTGTTGGATGTACCTGTGACTGATAGAGTGACAAAAAGAGGATCATTTAAAGCCAGTCATGCAAATTTGTTTGGAGCTCCACAGAACAGCTGGACCTAAAAGAAATCATACTGAAGTCAACTTTAAAAGCAATAAAAATGGAAACTATTGCCCAAAGAATATATCTAGCCCTGACTTGTCACAGGCAAAATTTTGGAGGAAACAAAGTTAGCTTCAAAATCTTCCTACTGAGTTGAGTCCAGTGGATCAAAGTTGAACCCCAGCTCAGTTCATTAAAATTTATTCTACCTTGTTCATTTCACCTCTCTGAGCCTCAGTTTTCTCATCTGCAAATTAGGGGCAGAGTGATGGTTAGGGGCAGTACAACTGACTTTTCAAGATATATAATAAACTCTTGCTTCATATATTCCATATATATATATATTGCATTTTAGGTTTTGGGGTACATGTGAAGAACATGCAAGATTGTTGCATAGGTACACACATGGCAGTGTGATTTGCTGCCTTCCTCCCCATCACCTATATCTGGCATTTCTCCCCATGCTATATTATATCCACATACGCTCAATATCAGAGAAGAAGGTACCTATTTCCCCTGGAAGGATCAGACAGTTACCTGCAAAGTGGCCTGAAGTCAGAACTTACTTTCATTGTTTTCTACAATTCTGACATGCTCACAAGTCCTTGCACTGTCTGGCACCAGCAACATCTCCAGCCTGGTCCACTACTCTCTCCCTCACCCTGTGAGCTTCAGTGTCACTGGCTTTCTTCCTAATCCCTGCCCACATCAAGGCTTTGGGCTCATGCTGCCCCATCTACATCCCCGTCCACCACTGCCTCTGCCTCTCCAGCCTTTTACCTACGCAGCTCCTTCTCATCCTTCAGCTCTCAGCTCATGCTTCACTTGCCTTTGTGCTAGGCTCTTTAAAAACTGTGACTTTTTTCTTCAGAGCACTTATCTAGCTTCTGCAACAAACTCCTCTCCCTTCCTCATTAAGTTCCAAATTTCCTGAGATCAGGGTTCACTTGATTCTTCTGCCCATGATAGGAACACTGACACTTTGTACAAATACTCAGTAAATATTTGTTGAATAAATAAATAAAATTTAAAAATTCATGCCAATTTTAAAATTCGTTTTCATAATAGACCTCTTTCAGTACCTGTTTGAAATAAAACATACTGTTCCAAATAAGCTTTGAGTCGAATCAGGAAGTTGCGTCATGCTTTGTCTTCACTGTTAGTGATTCAATGCTGCCCGCACCTTAGTGTATGTCTTTCTTTCCCCCAATTTGAAAACAGGGAAATGACACTGAACAATGGTAACTGAAGTTATCCTTATTATTCTGCTGCTGTCTTCTCCTGCAGGATCAGATAGTTACTGGCATCTATATACAAGCGTTAAATAAGAGTTATCACCTCATCAAAGCCATGATCATCTTTAAATAATGGTTTTTCCTGAATCTGTTTCAGAAAGAGGCCAAGTAGAGTAGATTCACTTCAATAATAAGCATATAAATTTGGTTCCTACTGAAAAGTTCTTCAGGTACAACTGACAAATTGGCCACTTCCTCTTAGATTTCAACTTCATAACTTATGGTTTGTATGGCATATGAGTCATTCTTGTAAAGGAATGACGTCTGTTGAGGTCAGTTATGACTTTCTCTCTGTATATAAAAATAAGAAAACTTAAATCCCTGGAAAAGTATACAGATAAGTATTTCAGGGTGAATCTTCTTGTTCCATTTGTGCCCTCCATCTTTCCCAGAAAAAAATGTGAAATATTTTTACCACAGTGAAGGCAATCTTTGCCTCCCACCTAATTTCTTAAGATAAATAATACCAAAAAAAAAAAAAGATGAGGACTCAGATGGACAGTGAAAAAAATAATAAAAATATGTCCACTGATGCTCTTCTACCTTCCAAATTATTTTTCAAACCATTTTATTATGAGAGCCATTTTTCCAGGGATGAAGCTTTTCAAGCCATTCTAATACATATGTTTTGCTATAGAAGATATTGTAGTGTAAGGACTATAAATGCGATCCCTAAATCACACTGCCTGAATCTGATATTCTAGCTGATTTTATTTAGCCTTTTAATGCCTCCATTTTATCATCTGTAAAATGGGATTATAGTAGGATCCATCTCATAGGATTGTGTAAAGTGACAGATCTGGACTAAAATGGTGCTCTTCTGGGAGACTCTTTATTGTTGAAAGAGTCTCCAGAGGAAATGATGGAGGCAAAGTTGGGATTCAAGTTCAGGTCTGGCCATCCTGAGATAATTAATAATAAAAGTAGAATTTTGTTGTAAAAGAGTGGAAACTACTCCTGGGAAAGAAAATATGTGAAAACTATTTTTTGCCCATTTATTTAACTTTATTGAGTCATCCATACCTCTGTTCAATCCCTTCCTAAGAGCTACATCTAATAAAGGAAGGCAGCAATTTTGTTTTTCTATAATGCTGTAGGAAGAAAAACAATGTATTTGATATTTTTCTTTATATGATTTTTTTCTAATTAAAGTAAAATGGTATCAATTTTTAAAGTTGAATATTGCTTGACTAAATAATATGAAGTTATTAAAATCATGAAGACACAGCAAATAAAATTTATATTTTAATAATTGATTCAGAAAACATTTACTGAGATATCATTCTTTGTCAGGTCCTTTGCTAGGCTCTATGGATATAGACAGGAAATGTGGCCCCATTAGAAGGAGTTTAAATAAAACAGTCAGATACATAAACAGTCAAGTAATATATAAATATTATCACAGAAAGTATTCCTGAAGAGGGTTATGGCTGAGCACTTTTTAAGGGCAAAGTATGGTTTGCCAAGGCCAGTGGGAAGAGGAAGTCAGCTGGCAATAAGGCATGAAGCTTGAGAGATCAACAATGTGTTTAGAGAAATGTCAATGGTTGGGCCACAGAGAAAAAATGAGAAATGGAGAATGAATTTAGTAAGAAACTAAATCATAAAAGTGAGGAGTTAGGGTTTTAAATTGAGGGTCATGAGAAGTTAATTAAGGAAACCACATGAACTGATTTCCAATTTATATATATATATAAATTTAAATATACATATTTATATAAATATAAACATAAATATATATTATTAAAAATATATATATTTAAATTCATATATATATATAAATTGGAAATCAGTTCATGTATATATATATTGTATTTTAGGTTTTGGGGTACATGTGAAGAACGTGCAAGATTGTTGCATAGGTACACATGTGGCAGTGTGATTTGCTGCCTTCCTCCCCTTCACCTATATCTGGCATTTCTCCCCATGATATCTCTCCCTAACTCCCCACCCCCCGCTGTCCCCTCCCCTATTTCCCCCCAACAGGCCTCAGTGTGTAGTGCTCCCCTCTCTGTGTCCATGTGTTCTCATTGTTCAACACCCACCTATGAGTGAGAACATGCGGTGTTTGATTTTGTGTTCTTGTGTCAGTTTGCTGAGAATGATGGTTTCCAGGTTCATCCATGTCCCTACAAAGGACACGAACTCATCGTTTTTGATGGCTGCATAATATTCCATGGTATATATGTGCCACATTTTCCCTGTCCAGTCTATCATCGATGGGCATTTGGGTTGGTTCAAGGTCTTTGCTATTGTAAATTGTGCTGCAATGAACATTCGTGTGCATATGTCCTTATAGTAGAACGATTTACAATCCTTTGGATATATACGCAGTAATGGGATGCTGGGTCAAATGGAATTTCTATATCTAGGTCCTTGAGGAATCGCCACACTGTTTTCCACAATGGTTGAACTAATTTACACTCCCACTAACAGTGTAAAAGTGTTCCTATTTCTCCACATCCTCTCCAGCATCTGTGGTCTCCAGATTTTTTAATGATCGCCATTCTAACTGGCGTGAGATGGTATCTCAATGTAGTTTTGATTTGCATTTCTCTAATGACCAGTGATGATGAGCATTTTTTCATATGTTTCTTGGCCTCATGCATGTCTTCTTTTGTAAAGTGTCTATTCATATCCTTCACCCACTTTTGAATGGGCTTGTTTGTTTTTTTCTTGTAAATCTGCTTTAGTTCATGGTAAATTCTGGCTATCAGCCCTTTGTCAGATGGGTAAACTGCAAAATTTTTTTCCCATTCTGTTGGTTGCTGATTCACTCTAATGACTGTTTCTTTTGCCATGCAGAAGCTGTGGAGTTTGATTAGGTCCCATTTGTCTATTTTGGCTTTTGTTGCCAATGCTTTTGGTGTTTTGGTCATGAAGTCCTTGCCTATGCCTATGTCCTGAATGGTTTTGCCTAGATTTTCTTCTAGGGTGTTTATGATGTTAGGTCTTATGTTTAAGTCTTTAATCCATCCAGAGTTAATTTTAGTGTAAGGTGTCAGGAAGGGGTCCAGTTCCTGCTTTCTACACATGGCTAGCCAGTTTTACCAGCACCATTTATTAAACAGGGAATCCTTTCCCCATTGCTTGTTTTTGTCAGGTTTGTCAAAGATCGGATGCTTGTAGATATGTTGTGTTGCCTCCGAGGCCTCTGTTCTGTTCCATTGGTCTATATCTCTGTTTTGGTACCCGTACCATGCTGTTTTGATTACTGTAGCCTTGTAGTATAGTTTGAAGTCTGGTAGTGTGTTGCCTCCCGCCTTGTTCTTTTTGCTTAGATTTGACTTGGCTATGCGGGCTCTCTTTTGGTTCCATATGAAGTTTCAGGTGGGTTTTTCAAGTTCTGTGAAGAAGGTCATTGGTAGCTTGATGGGGATAGCGTTGAATCTGTAAATTACTTTGGGCAGTATGGCCATTTTTACGATATTGATTCTTCCTAACCATGAACATGGAATGTTTCTCCGTCTGTTTGTGTCATCTCTTATTTTGTTGATCAGTGGTTTGTAGTTCTCCTTGAAGAGATCCTTTACATTCCTTGTTCATTGTATTCCTAGGTATTTTATTCTCTTTGTAGCAATTGTGAACGGCAGTTTGTTCTTGATTTGGCTCTCTTTAAGTCTGTTATTGGTGTATAGGAATGCTTGTAATTTTTGCACATTGATTTTGTATCCCGAGAATTTACTGAAGCTGCTTATCAGTTTCAGGAGATTTTGGGCTGAGATGATGGGGTCTTCTAGATATACAATCATGTCATCTGCAAATAGAGACAATTTGACTTCCTCCTTTCCTAATTGAATACCCTTTATTTCTTTTTCTTGCCTGATTGCCGTGGCTAGAACTTCCAGTACTATAATGAATAGGAGTGGTGAGAGAGGGCATCCTTGTCTAGTGCCAGATTTCAAAGGGAATGCTTCCAGTTTTTGCCCATTCAGTATGATATTGGCTGTTGGTTTGTCATAAATAGCTTTTATTATTTTGAGATACGTTCCATCAATACCTAGTTTATTGAGGGTTTTTAGCATAAAGGGCTGTTGAATTTTGTCAAAGGCCTTCTCTGCGTCAATTGAGATAATCATGTGGTTTTTGTCTTTGATTCTATTTATGTGGTGAATTACGTTTATAGACTTGTGTATGTTGAACCAGCCTTGCATCCCCGGGATGAATCCTACTTGATCATGGTGGATAAGCTTTTTGATGTGCTGTTGCAGTCAGCTTGCCAGTATTTTATTGAAGATTTTTGCATCTATGTTCATCATGGATATTGGCCTGAAGTTTTCTTGTTGAGTCTCTGCCGGGTTTTGGTATCAGGATGATGTTGGTCTCATAAAATGATTGGGGAAGGACTCCCTCTTTTTTGATTATTTGGAATAGTTTCAGAAGGAATAGTACCAGCTCCTCTTTGTATGTCTGGTTGAATTCGGCTGTGAACCCATCTGGACCTGGGCTTTTTTTGGATGGTAGGCTCTTAATTGCTGCCTCAACTCCAGACCTTGTATTGGTCTATTCAGAGTTTCGGCTTCTTCCTGGTTTAGGCTTTGGAGGAGGCAACTGTCCAGGAATTTATCCATTTCTTCCAGGTTTTCTAGTTTATGTGCATAGAGTTACTTGTAATAATCTCTGATGATGGTTTGAATTTCTGTGGAATCTGTGGTGATATCCCCTTTATCATTTTTTTATTGCATCTATTTGATTTTTTCATTTTTATTAATCTGGCTAGTGGTCTGTCTATTTTGTTGACCTTTTTGAAAAACCAGCTCCTGGATTTATTGATTTTTTTTAAAGGGTTTTTTGTGTCTCTGTCTCCTTCAGTTCTGCTCTGATCTCAGTTATTTCTTGTCTTCTGCTAGGTTTTGAGTTATTTTTAATCTTGCTTCTCTAGCTTTTTCAATTTTGATGGTAGGGTGTCAATTTTAGATCTCTCCTTTCTTCTCATGTGGGCACTTATTGCTATATATTTTCCTCTAGAGACTGCTTTAAATGTGTCTCAGAGATTCTGGTATGTTATGTCTTTGTTCTCATTGGTTTCAAAGAACATCTTTATATCTGCCTTCATTTCATTGTTTATCCAGTCAACATTCAAGAGAAAGTTGTTCAGTTTCCATGAAGCTGTGCCGTTCTGGGTTGGTTTCTGAATTCTGAGTTCTAACTTGATTGCACTGTGGTCTGAGAGACTGTTTGTTATGGCTTCTGTTCTTTTGCATTTGCTGAGGAGTGATTTACTTCCAATTATGTAGTCAATTTTAGAGTAGGTGTGATGTGGTGCTGAGAAGAATGTATATTCTGTGGATTTGGGGTGGAGAGTTCTGTAAATATCTATTAGGTTTGCTTGTTCCAGGTCTGAGTTCAAGTCCTGGATATCCTTGTTAATTTTCTGTCTGGTTGATCTGTCTAATCTTGGCAATGGTGTGTTAAAGTCTCCCACTGTTATTGTGTGGGAGTCTAAGTCTCTTTGTAAGTCATTAAGAACTTGCCTTATGTATCTGGGTGCTCCTGTATTGTGTGTGTATATATTTAGGAACGTTAGCTCTTCTTGTTGCATTGATCCTTTTACCATTATGTAATGTCCTTCTTTGTCCGTTTTTATCTTTGTTGCTTTAAAGTCTATTTTATCAGAGATGAGAATTACAACTCCTGCTTTTTTTTGCTCTCCATTTGCTTGGTAAATCTTCCTCCATCCCTTTATTTTGAGCCTTTGTGTATCCTTGCATGTGAGATGGGTTTCCTGGATACAGCACACCAATGGGTTTTGGCTTTTTATCCAATTTGCCAGTCTGTGTCTTTTGATTGGGGCATTTAGTCCATTTACATTTAGGGTTAATATTGTTTTTTTTTTTTTTTTTTTTGAGACAGAGTTTCGCTCTTGTTACCCAGGCTGGAGTGCAATGGCATGATCTCGGCTCACTGCAACCTCCACCTCCTGGGTTCAGGCAATTCTCCTGCCTCAGCCTCCTGAGTAGCTGGGATTACAGGCACGCGCCACTATGCCCAGATAATTTTTTGTATTTTTTTTTATTAGAGATTGGGTTTCACCATGTTGACCAGGATGGTCTCGATCTCTTGACCTCATGATCCACCCGCCTCAGCCTCCCAAAGTGCTGGGATTACAGGCGTGAGCCACCGCGCCCGGCCCGGGTTAATATTGTTATGTGTGAATTTGATACTGCCATTATGATGCTAGCTGGCTGTTTTGCCTGTCAGTTGATGCAGATTCTTCATTTTGTTGATGCTTTTTACCATTTGGTATGTTTTTGGAGTGGCTGGTACTGATTGTTCCTTTCTATGTGTAGTGCCTCTTTCAGGAGCTCTTGTAAGGCAGGCTTGGTGGTGATGAAATCTCTGAGTACTTGCTTGTTTGCAAAGGATTTTATTTTTCCTTCACTTATGAAGCTTAGTTTGGCTGGATATGAAATTCTGGGTTGAAAGTTCTTTTCTTAAAGGATATTGAATATCGGCCCCCACTCTCTTCTGGCCTGTAGGGTTTCTGCTGAGAGATCTGCTGTAAGTCTGATAGGCTTCCCTTTGTGGGTAACCCGACCTTTCTCTCTGACTGCCCTTAGCATTTTCTCCTTCATTTCAACCCTGGTGAATCTGACGATTATGTGCCTTGGGGTTGCTCTTCTTGAGGAATATCTTTGTGGTGTTCTCTGTATTTCCTGGACTTGAATATTGGCCTGCCTTGCTAGGTTGGGGAAGTTTTCCTGGATAATATCCCGAAGAGTATTTTCCAGCTTGGATGCATTCTCTTCGTCACATTCAGGTACACCTATCAAATGTAGATTAGGTCTTTTCACATAGTCCCATATTTCTTGGAGACTTTGTTCATTCCTTTTTACCCTTTTTTCTATAATCTTGCCTTCTCGTTTTATTTCATTGAGTTGATCTTCGACCTCTGATATCCTTTCTTCTGCTTGGTCAATTCAGCTGTTGAAACTTGTACATGCTTCACGAATTTCTCATGTTGTGTTTTTCAGCTCCATAAATTCACTTATATTCCTCTCTATGTTGTCCATTCTCATTAGCATTTCCTCAAATCTTTTTTTCAATGTTCTTGGTTTCTTTGCATTGGGTTAGAACATGTTCTTTTAGCTCACAGAAGTTTCTTATTACCCACCGTGTGAAGCCTGATTCTGTCATTTCATCACACTCATTCTCCATCCAGCCTTGTTCCCTTGCTGGAGAGGAGTTGTGATCCCTTGGAGAAAGAGAGGTGTTCTGGTTTTGGGTGTTTTCATCCTTTTTGCACTGGTTTCTTCCCATATTTGTGGATTTATCCACCTGTGGTCTTTGTAGTTGCTGACTTTCAGATTGGGTCTCTGAGTGGACGTCTAGTTTGCTGATGATGAAGTTATTTCTGTTTCTTAGTTTTCCTTCTAACAGTCTGGCCCCTCTGCTGTAGGACTGCTAAGGTTCACTCCAGGCCCTGTTTGTCTGGGGTCACCTGCAGCAGCTGCAGAACAGTAAGGGTTGCTCCCAGTTTCTTCTTCTGCTATCTTTGTCCCTGAAGGATGCCTGCCAAATGTCAGTCTGATCTCTCCTTTATGAGGTGACTCTTTGGATATATGGGAGTCAGGGAGCTGCTTGAGGAGACAGTCTGTCCTTTATAGGAGCTCAATGCTGAGCTGTGAGCTCCGTTGTTCATTCAGAGCTGCTGGGCAGGCATGTTTAAGTCTGCTGCAGCTTAACTCATACACCCCTTTTTTTTCCCCAGGTGCTCTGTCCCAGGGGGTTAGGGCTTTATTTAGGAATTTCCATTATGCTGCTGCCTTTTTTTCAGGGCTGCCCTGCCCAGCAAGGAGGCAGGCTAGTCACTATCTGCTTGCAGAGGCTTTGCTGAGCTGCTGTGGGCTCCGCCCAGCTGCTGTGTGAACTTCCCTGCAGTCCTGTTTATATGGGTGTAGTTAGAACTGCCTCGGCAATGGTGGCCCACCTCTGTAATGGTGGACTCTCTCTGTAATGGTGGGTTGCCTCGGCAATGGCAGACTGCCTCGGCAATGGCGGACTACCTCCGTAGTGGTGGAGTACCTCGGTAATGGCGGATGCCCCTCCCCCACAGAGCTTGACCACCCCAGGTTCAGCTGTGCTTGCTGTGAAGCTCTCAACCCAGAGCATTTTCAATTACTGTTTTTTTTGTGTGTGTGGTGGGGTGGGACCAGCTGAGCCTGATCACCTGGCTCCCTGCCTCAGAGCCTTTTTTTTCTTTTAGTTGAATAGTCAACTCTGTCGCCTGCTAAAAAGGCACTGGGATCTGTGTGCTTTCCCATGCAGCAACCCACTGAGCTGGCTGAAACAGTGGTGCTGAGATTCGTGGTGCTTTTTTTTTGCCCAGGAATCTCCTGGCCTGGCTCCCTGTTTCAGTCCCCTTTTAAAATCAGATGAATGGGTGACTGTGGTTTCTTGGACCTCCACTCACCAGACCCAGACCAGTGTGTTTTGTATGGAGAACCACCACGCCGGGGCGCCAACAAAACAGATGGGGCTCCTCCGCCTGGGATTCTCCTGGTCTGTGGGCAATAAAAATCCATCTGGAAATGCGGCGTCCACTCACCCTCTACGCTTTCACTGGGAGCTGCAATCCTGAGCTGCTCCTAAGCAGCCATCTTGGATCTCCTGATTTCCAATTTTTAAAGCTCCATGTAACAAAAGTTTACAGGAAGAAGTGAGGAGAGATAGGTGAGTTATGGAATCCGTAAGATGATTGATACAATTCTGGCACAAAAGAGGAAAGGTCTCCAGTATCATATGTTAAATATAAACTTATATTTTCTTCTCTTACATAATGGAAAAGAAATAGCCCATTTTTGATTAGCTCATTCTTTAGTTATGCTCTTACTCTCAATCTACTCTGCAAAGGAAGGAGGAGGGACAAGGATTTGAGGACTATTTTTTTAGCAGTTAAGTAATATGGCAATTGCTTTTACATGTTAACAAGAAGATCTGCTGAAAAATGCCTGAACCACATTGGTTGTGAATATTTGTCCTTTTGTGTGAAGATATTCTCAAAGTGAAACCATTGAGTTCAGAACTTTGGAATGTCATTAGAACAGCAGCAATTCTACTCAATATTGTTCTTATTCCCTGACTCCATACCTCAAACCATTCATCTATGTTGTTCATCATACATATCAGCTCTCCCATTTTGAGGGAACACGGTAGAATTGCACTCTCTTGCTCCTTTTTGCTTGGGTGGAACCACAGGACTAGTTCCAGCCAATGGGTTTGAGTGGAAGTCATAATACATGTCCCTTCAAAACTTGATCATTTAGTTGCCACTGCGAGATACTCCACAGCTCTCTCTTTCTTCTCAGTCATGTTGTCCTGTTATCCTGAGCCATGAGGATGATGATAACACGAGAGCAAAGCTCTAAGCTGATCCACAGTGGACATATTGTACAAATTAAGATAAACAAAGGTTACTACATGTATAACCAAGTAATAACCCTTGGTTACCTTAATTTAGAGTTTCTCAGTCTCAATTAAATTAGTCACATTTAGGGCTGGATAATTTTTTCTTAGGGGGTTGATGTGATCTGACTCTGTGACTCCACCCAAATCTCATTTCGAGTTGTAATCCTCACGTGTGGCAGGAGGGACCTGTAATCCCCAAGTGTAGAGGGATGGAAGCAATGGGATTATAAGGGTGGTGTTCTCATGATGGTGAATGAATTCTCATGAGATCTGATGATTTTATAAATGGTAGTTTTCCCTGTGCTGTCATTCTTTCTTGACCACTGCCATGTAAATGTGCCTGCTTCCCCTTCCACCATGATTGTAAGTTTTCTGAGGCCTCCCCAGCCATGTGGAACCATGTGGAACCACGTGGAACCTCTTTCCTTTATAAATTACCGAGTCTTAGGGAAGTTCTTTATAGCAGTGTGAAAATAGACTAATACAGGGGTGGAGTGATGTGAAAGAGCTTTTTTGTCTATAGGATGTTAAACAGTAACCTTGGCAGTCTCTCACTTGTTGTCAGTAGCACCCACTTCCCCACTTGTGACAACCAAAACTGCCTTCAGACATTGCCAGATGGGGCTATGGGGAAAATTGCTCCTGGTTGAAAACCACTGTTTTGAACCACTAAGATTTTTGTTCATTGTGGCAGAATAACCTAGCTAGGACTGGTATATACTCCAATTCCTTGCTTTTATCTTTTGCTCCTTCTCTTGTAAGATTAATTATTCATATATATTTTTGATCTGTGAGACATTATATTTTATATCTTAACCATTTTTGGCCTTTTTGTGCATAAAGCTATCATTCAGTTCAAATGCTATTAAAATTTGTCCTTTCATGATCTCTACTCAACCTAGACAAAATAGTTTCTCATGATAAAAGTGTCTCTTGGCAACAGCTGTCATTAAAACAAGTTAGGATTTTTTTTTATTGTATCCTAGTTTAATTTGTTAACGATCCCCAGACTACTACCACAAACTGGTTCATTTTGGTTTACTTGAGGACACACACAAGGTAATCAGGAAAGTTCTTATTTTGACCAACTTGCAAACAAATTGGGCAGGCAGTAAATATTCATAAGAAAATATAAATCATAATACACTCTGTGTATTATTTTACCACATAGGTGAAGTCTTTAAACGGTACCTAACTCATAGTAAGTACTCAATACATGTTAGCCATTGTTATTATAAACACTATTATTTTTATACCATTTTAAAATTGTGTTGAAATTCCTGATTTATTTCCCTGTTTCCTGTACTACACAGTAAAACTCTTCAAAAACAAGGACCATGTCCTACTTGACCTTGAATTCCCAATGTCTGACTCTCTGATACAAGGAAGAAATACTGAATGAATGAATATAATTTAAAGTCAAAGTGGAAGTGACAAAATATTTAATTTGGATTTAGAAGAAGAGAGCAAGTTTTGGATTAAAGTATTCTAGGGATACGTCATGAAGTTGCTTTTTGTTAGCCAAGATTGAAGAATTTAGGTGAAAACTCTTTGTACTTAGAGAGTAATTTCCATAGTAGATTACTTTGTCTGTTTATTTTTAGAAATAAATGGTATCAGTAATACAGTGTGAGTTAAACTGAAACTTTGGGTCCAAGACCTGCATGGGAGTCTTAGCTCCAACACTTACAATCTGTGCAGGAAAACATACTCTTTCAGACCCTTGACTCCTCCATCTGCAAAATAATAATTATTAATAATATCTATTCTGTATCCATCACAGAAGTGTTATAAGGATCTCCACGATATATATAAAAACACTGATAAAATGCCATTAAGTGAAGTGTATGACTGAGACTGGTTTACAGATACCAATGAAGAATGCCTGGAGACTAAACAAAGGTCTTGCTGAGCATCTGGAACTGGGTCTGCAGAGACCTGTGGAAATGACTTATGTTTCATACCTGCGCAACTAAGCGTGAGATGACAAAGTAATAGATGCATTGGCTTACCGGTGACAGGAAACCTGAGTCCCAGCCTTTGTAGCACTTAGGAGTACTTGGGAATAGACAACAGAACCGTGGCAATGCAAAATCCAACCCTAGCCTTTCAGTCACCAAGAGGCTCAGAAGGTTAGGTGTTCTACTGTCCTGTTAAGATTTTCTTCCTGCTGGAGATCATCCTGACTACAGGTAGGCTCCATGACAATTTGTTACCCTATTTGAGGCAAAGATAAAATGATTTGAGAAAACCTCACAAAATGACTTATTGAAAAGGAAGAAAAATCCTATGGTGAGAAAATGAAGAATGAGAAGGGATTGGAGATGAATACCAAAAAGTTGACAAAAAGGCACTTGAACCTTAGACAGAAAAAATGAGATGGAATCATAATCCTGTAGCTATTAAATGTACAGGAGGATTTTTCCCACAAAAATCAAGTGTTTTACGGAAGTGTTACTTCGTACTCCATAAAAACTGGCAACAGTTTACAAGTATGCAAGAAAATTTCAAGAGAAGGAGCAGATTTTGGTGGTTTGTGATATTCTGTGGCTTCCTTTGGACCTGATGTGGCCAATCAACAGACAGGCTGTGGTTAGAGAGTTTGCAAAACCCTGCCTGAGATGCTTCTTAAACCCAGTGACTGCTTTTCTCTCCAGCTGCCTTGCATGCTGGCAAATGGCATGCTTAAATGGTGAAAGGCTTGATCTCTATCACAAAATATTTGGCATACTCACACAGAAGATGGAAGAAACCATTTTTGATGGCTTCAGAGGAAAGATTGTGTACTAATAAGAGGTAGATTTTAGCTCAGTATAATAAATATCTTTCTAAATGTGAAGGTGCTCTGAAAGTTGAATGAGCTGCCTGATGTAACAGTGTTCCTCCTGTTACTGTAAGTGCTTGTAAAGGAGATAGATAAATATCCACTTGGGTGGATTACTGTGGGCAGGAGCTTTCCAGTTCAACATTTCTATCACTTTAGTCCTATCTTCCACCCAGCATAGAAATTTCCTCCATAGTATCCTTGGAAAATGAGTGTATATTTGTTAAGTGTGCATACTACCAGCTGCAGCTTGATCTTATAGAGGCTACAATTCATTGATTTATAGAACAACTTTCTTGGAAAAGGTTTAGGGAATGATTTCCAGAGTGCAGGTGGAAGAACCTCATTCAACCAAAAAATTACAGGAAGAATATCCCTCCATTTGAGAATGTACTGAGAAAGATTCAACTTCTAGTACTTACTGTTTCTGTTTTATCTTCTATTAAAGATATATAAATTATTGTGCACTGATTATGTTAATATTTAGAACTTTATAATTTGAAGTCTTTTCACATTTTAAACATTTTATTTAGGCTTCAGAAAACTGCACTATTATGCCATTTAACAGGGGAAGACAGTCAGAAAACAGTAGATACTAAAACTTGAATTTTCCTCTTTGTGATAAGACTATACTAAAGACTTTGCATGCGTGCTTTACTTCTAAATCTTATAATACGTCTACAAAGTGGTCATCATTCTCATTTTATTCCCAGGAAGCAGAAGCTCAGAGTAGTAAAATAGACCAAGGTATGAAGCAGCAGGTCTTTTAAATTGGGTCATGACTAGCAGGATAAAAGGTCAAATATTCAGATAAAAAATATAAAAAACCAGAGTTCAGGGTTTATCAACACTCAATAAAACATGAGGATGAAATGGTTTCTGATCTCAAGGAGCTCATGATTTAGAAGGACCTGGGTCATCTGTCTGCTTTTTGGCCTAGGGACCTCAGCAACCAGCCCAGAACTTCATCTAATGTATTTAATGTCATCTCCACAGTAACCTTGCAAAAAAGATATGTAGAGATTGAAGACTTGACAAAAGCCACACAGTTAGTGAATAGCAAAGTCTGAACCTGTAATTCTGAAATGTAAATTCTACTGAAATCAAAGTTTCATATTCTTTCCAAATCTCTAAACTTAGCTGAAAATTAAACTCAATAAATTTTATTATTCTCATAAAAATTGACTCTGCCTACAAAACCTGGTTCCATCTTTTTCCATGTCACTCAAAAGCTCAAGTTTTCAACAAATAAACTCCCACTTAAAAAGAAAAAGGATTTCTAGCCATTTCCCACATTCCATCTCAGAATTCATCTACTTTTACTCACCCTGGACTTCTGTCCCTTCTCCTTTCAAAAGAGGCCATGTGTCTTCATCCTAAGGTGAACTCCTCTACTGGGTTTGACTCAGATGAGTATAATAAAGTGAACACTTGTGGAATGAGGACCACTGCCTGACTCCAGGCTCTACTGCTGGTTTCTGGTAATACAGAGTCACTTTCCCATGCAGGGCAATTTTCATTGTGTGTATGTTTGTTTGTTTTCTTTTTAGAGAGAATTCACTATATCTAATTTAACTATGATAACAACCCTTGAGTTAGATACTATTGTTATATTGAATATATTACATTAATCATTTATGAAACTGAAACTTTGAGAGATTAAGAAATTTAGCTAGTGGCACACAGAAAGTAAGTGATAAAATCACAATTTATTCCCAAATATGTCAGAACATATTGAATGATCTAACCTGTGGCCTCCCTTCCCCAAATTCCTATTCTACAAATTGAAAGAGTTGGTTCAATCAAGTTTATTTTATTTCTAGTGATGTTTCTTTTAAAAAAATGATATAAGGAACTCAATTATATAAGGAAAAGAGGCAGTGTTTGGAGTATTTTTTGTGTTCAAATATGTACTTATTTATATAGATTTATGTATATATTTAATGTATACCTATTTAAAGTCAACCAAAATATTTCAAAATTATACGTCAATGAATATAAGTTTGAAATCAGGGGTTTAAAGGATAATTGATGTCTGAATCCAGCTATTCCTTCGATTTGTTTTGGTTTCATGGCACAAAAATCCTGATTGAGGTAGAGAAGTTACTTAGAAAGGATAATAGTTTTTCCATGGTTAAGCTTATTCTTTCATTAACAATTAGTCAAGAAGAAAGAAATAATAAAATATTTTTTCTCAAGGTGAACTCACCGACATCGAATAGCTCCTCACTTTGCATTACTTGGCAAGTGTTTCATTTGAGGAGTATTAATAAACTGGCTTCTATAGAATTGGTTTAAATGTCTTTGGAAGGAAATACTTTTCAAATACATGGGATAACAATATAAGATTTCTCAGTTATTTCATTTAAAAACTCAGATGCCTTAGCACCTCTGTCTGTCATATTTCAAGACTGTAAAAATCTACTTTGTTATTTATTCAGGAGAAATTTCAAGTTTCAGTTTCCTTGCTGACACCTTATTTGCAATTATAAGCATGAAAACACCAGGATTCTGAAAAGTTGTTGTATTTTTGCTAGTGACTTAATAAATGGAGCCCCTTCACTGATAAACACAATTTTTTTTTCTTCCTTAAAATCTTTGAAATATATATACTAGCACCTTGCCTTTAGTTCATCATAAAACCTTTCTGTAAAGAAGGCTATTCTGGAACATACTGCCAATATAATAACTAACAACTCTGAACAACTGCAGTTTTAAGGCTACATCTTAATACAACTGATTGTTTACATGGCCCGATCCAACACTGTTTAGAAAGATGCTCACGTGTTTGTGGGAAGTTAACACCTAGTGTTTGACTATACAATGCCATCAAACAGTCATTAGACTACTCGAACACATTAGATAGTAGCTTTAAAGCAAGCCATTACATTCATGCTTTTCCCAGACATTATTTTCACATCAATTGCTCTTTGACCAGTTTAAAGTAAACTATCTTCTTTGTTTTCATCTGTGTGAACTCAGTATAGAAAAATAACAATCATGTCGAAAGCCACACTATTAGTGGTAAACCCCACCAAAAAGTTCACGAAGTGACTACTTTTACTAATCCATTATGTATTTTGGATGTTAAAAGTTTCACTCCCATGTAGTCATATCAACAGAAAATGGAGCCAAGTGAATTTCAGGACTTCACACAACAGAATTTGAGAACTATTAAATCAGGTAATTTCCAAGTTTCCTTCCAGTACCAGCTTTCTATGTTTATGGCTATTTGACTGTGATCATATTACTTTCTCCTTTTTCTCTGAAGTTTCTAATTCTCTTCAGTCATTTAGTTTTAGTCTTCTCCACTGCCTCCTTCCTATCAGGGAATATGCACATTTGAAGTATAGCAGGTCTTATTTCACTTTAACTTAATTTAAATGGAAATAGCCACATGTGGCTAGGGTCTACCATGTTAACCAGTGTAGATATAGAATAATACATGCTTTTATAAATTATTAATATAAAACAATCAATGGAAGAATAAATTCAAAAGGCCAGTAAGTAAATATATGATAACTCAGATATCAGTTTTCAATTTGCAATTGACAAAAAACAAGATTGGCAGTATATATTTTAGTTAAGATGGGAGAAAATGGATTCTCTCATACTCTCTTGGTGGGAGGGTAATAATAGGATCTTTAGAGTCACTCTGGAAGTATTTATTACCATTTTTTTTTTAACTTTTCTTTGGTAAATCATTTTAATATTTTCTTTTTTATTATTATACTGTAGGTTCTAGGGTACATATGCAGAACATGCAGGTTTGTTACGTAGGTTTACAGCCACGGTGATTTGCTGTTCCATCAGCCCATCATCTACATTAGGTATTTCTCCTAATTCTATCCCTCCCCTAGTTCCCCATCGCCTGACAGGCCCTGGTGTGTGATGTTCCCCTCCCAATGTCCATGTGTTCTCATTGTTCAGCTCCTACTTATGAGTGAGAACATGTGGTGTTTGGTTTTCTGTTTTTGGGTTACTTTGCTGAGAATGATAGTTTCCAGTTTCATCCATGTCCCTGCAAAATACATGAACTCATTCTTTTTTATGGCTGCATAGTATTCCATGATATATATGTGCCACATTCTCTTTATCCAGTCTATCATTGATGGGCATTTGGGTTGGTTCCTAGTCTTTACTATTGTAAACAGTGCCACAGTGAACATACGTGTGCATGTGTCTTTATAATAGAATGATTTATAGTCCTTTGGGTATATACCTAGTAATGGGATTGCTGGGTCAAACAGTATTTTGAGTTCTAGATCCTTGAGGAATTGCCACACTGTCTTCCACAATGGTTGATCTAATTTACACTCTCACTAACGGTGTAAAAGTGTTCCTATTTCTCCACATCCTCTCTAGCATCTATGGTCTCCTGATTTTTTAATGATTGCCATTCTAACTGGCGTGAGATGGTATCTCAATATGGTTTTGATTTGCATTTCTCTAATGACCAGTGATGACGAGCTTTTTTTCATGTTTGTTGGCTGCATAAATTCTTCTTCTGAGAAGTGTCTGTTCATATTCTTCACCCAATTTTTTATGGTGTTATTTTTTTTTATTGTAAATTTGTTTAAATTCTTTGTAGATTCTGGATATTAGCCCTTTGTCAGATGGGTATATTGCAAAAAAATTTTTCCCATTCTGTTGGTTGCTGGTACACTCTAATGGTAGTTTCTTTTGCTGTGAAGAAGCTCTTTAGTTTAATTAGATCCCCTTTGTCTATTTTGGCTTTTATTGCCATTGCTTTTGGTGTTTTAGTCATGAAGTCCTTGCTCTTGCCTATGTTCTGAATGGTATTGCCTAAGTTTTCTTGTAGGGTTTTTATGGTGTTAGGTCTTATGTTTAAATCTTTAATTCATCTGGAGTTAATTTTTGTATAAGGAGTAGGAAGGGATCCAGTTTCAGCTTTCTGTATATGGCTAGCCAGGTTTCCCAACACCATTTATTAAATAGGGAATTCTTTCCCTATTGCTTGTTTTTTTCTGGTTTGTCAAAGATGAGATGGTTATAGATGTGTGGTGTTATTTCTGAGGCCTCTGTTCTGTTCCGTTGGTCTATATGTCTGTTTTGGTACTAGTACCATGCTGTCTTGATTACTGTAGTCTTGTACTATAGTTTGAAGTCAGGTAGCATGATGCCTCCAGCTTTGCTTTTTTTTTGTTTGTTTTTGTTTTTTTTGCTTAGGATTGTCTTGGCTATGTGAGCTCTCTTTTGGTTCCATATGAAGTTTAAGGAGTTTTTTTCCAATTCTGTGAAGAAAGTCAATGGTAGCTTGATGGCGATAGCATTGAATCCATAAATTACTTTGGGCAGTATGGCCATTTTCATGATATTCATTCTTCCTAACCATGAGCATGGAATGTTTTTCTATCTGTTTGTGTCCTCTCTTATTTCCTTGAGCATTGGTTTGTAGTTCTCCTTGAAGGGGTCCTTCACACCCCTTGTTAGTTGTTTTCCTAGGTATTTTATTCTCTTTGTAGCAGTTGTGAATGGGAGTTCACTCATGATTTGACTCTCTATTTTTCTATTACTGGTGTGTAGGAATGCTTGTGATTTTTGCACATTGATTTTTGTATCCTGAGACTTTGCTGAAGTTGCTCATCAGCCTAAGGAGATTTTGGGTTGAGACAATGGGGTCTTCTAATATACAATCATGTCATCTACAAAGAGAGACACTTTGACTTTCTTGTTTCCTAATTGAATACCTTTTATTTGTCTTGCCTGATTGCCCTGGCCAGAACTTCCAATACTATGTTGAATAGGAGTGGTGAGAGAGGGCACCCTTGTCTTGTGCCAGTTTTTAAAAGGGATGCTTCCTTATCTGCAAAATGGGGATAATAGTGCCTACTTCATGAGGTTATTATAAAGATCAAATAAGTTTACATATAAAAATCTTTTAAAGGAGTATATGGCACATTCTGAGCAGTGGTAATATTACTACTATTATTATTGACATTGTTATTACAACATATTTTTGTGTACTTGCATAGGAAAATAAATGTAGAGAGAAATATCCAAAAGAATATACACCAAATTGTTAACATTTCCATCGTCACAAAAAGTTCTACTTCATAACACTATTCTAGATATTAGTCTTTGATTTTATACTTTATGTATATTTCTTCAAGGCTGTTACTTGCCTTTTAAGGTGGTTGGTGTCTTCCATAGAATACTATGCAGTCGTAAGAGGATGAGTTCATATCTTTTGCAGGGACATGGATGAAGCTGGAAACCATTATTCTCAGCAAACTAACATAAGAACAGAAAACCAAACACCACATGTTCTCACTCATAAGTGGGATTTGAACAATGAGAACACATGGACACAGGGAGGGAAGCATTATACACCTGGGCCTGTCGGGGTAGGGGGCCTAGGGGAGGGACAGAAGGGGATGGGGGACTAGGGGAGGGATAACATTAGGAGAAACACCTAATGTAGATGACGGGTTGATGGGTGCAGCAAACCACCATGGCACGAGTATAACTGTGTAACAAACCTGCACGTTCTGCACGTGTACCCCAGAACTTAAAGTATAATTTAAAAAAAGAAAAAGATAATTGATGTCTTTTGTAATGCAAATATTTTTTATTTTATGTAGTCTAATATGTTAATTTTTTATTGGCTTTTTTGTTGGCCTGCCTTGTTTAGAAAAGTTGTTTAAGTAAAAAGTTGGAAAAATGAAATGATCAGGTTACACTGGGAATTTAATGCCAAGTATTATCATTTGGCTGCAGCTCAGAGGCCAATGCCCATTTAATTGGGGCCAGTGTTTCCTTGTTGTCATGACTCCCTTTGCTTCCTATCACTGCCCGTGTGCTGTTGGTATTTTAGCCATGATTGCCTATTTGTTTTCCTTAAAGGAGAGAGCTACTTCTTGGTCCTGTGTCTCTATCAAAACTGAAAATGTCAAAGGTCAACCAAAAAAAAAAATGCATTTGTGGTTTGTTTCACATCAAGCCTACTTCTCTTATTTATATTCCTGCTTACCTCTTTAGATATCTGAATTTGTGATTCATCTGCATGTCCATTCCTGTGTACCCATACCACAGTTTAAAAATTACTATGACATTCTATAATATGCTCTTTATTTTGGAATAACTAATGTAAATACTGTTTATCTGTTTTTTAACTATATTAAACAATATTTAACAAGTGTAAATATTGTTTTTCTGTTAAATATTGTTTATCTGTTTTACTAACTCACTTAAAAGCCATGTATTGAGGTCTTATTTAAAGAATAATAGCAATGTTCATTGACAGTTTACTAGCTGCCATATTCTCCCAATAGTCTTGTGAATAGCTATAGATTAGGAACCTAGATCATAGACAGGTTAAACAATTTGGCCAAAGTGACACTGCTAATAGTGGTAGAATCAGAATTTGAATCCTGATACTGATATCCCAGAGCACAGCACAAACTCTGGAGCAAGTAATTCATTTTTAAGGAAAAGAAAGTAAGGAAAACAAAAATTTTTAAGTAAAGAAACGTACTTTTTCCAGGGTTCATAATTACTGTTTTTCTGTATCTTCATCAATTTTCTAGATTTTCAAATTTATTAGTTGAAATTGCTGAGTGTAGTCTCTATGACATTTACTAGCTTTCAACATCTATTTTCATGTCTCCATTGTTCATGAGACTGTTCATAGAAATCTGTTTTTTCACCCTCTGATAATACTGGCTAGAAATCTTTCTACTTTATCAGTCTTTAAAAAGAACACATTAAAAATTCTTATCAACATGATCAATTTTTTAAAATAGATTTTATTTTATCCTTTAAAAATCTTCAATAATTCCTAGATCACATTTCTTTTGCATTATTTTGTTTCTTCTTTAAGATTCTTGGGTGAAGGTCTGACTCATTTTTTTTCAGTCTACTGTTTTTGTTATCCGTAGTTTTATGGCTTCGCCTATCCTTCTGTGTACCACTATGGCTTATGACCACATGTTTTATTATGATAGGCTCTCCTTTTTATCATTTCTAAATTATTTTCACATTAAATTTTGATTACTTCTTTAACCCAGCATTCTATCAAAAGGTATGCTTACATTTCCAAGTAGACAGATTGTTGATTCTTCTTTGTTTTGGGATTCTATGACAGAGAAAACGTCATGAGTTCACCCAACCCTATTTCAGGTCTCTTCTTTTCTGAGCAAGGTGGAAGCTTGTACTTCCCAACACTTGCAGTTATACAAGAACACAAGACTAATTCTGGTCAATAAAGTGTGAGCAGAAGACATGCACAAGCTGAGTTAGTGAAAAGCCCTCTTGCACAAGTCTTTGCTCTTCTGCCCTTTTGAGGGGTGAAGGCTAAGTCCTTTGTCAGGACAGCTGAATAATAGAGTGAAAGAATCTTTATGGGTGAGGAGAAATAAATCAGAGGCATATCTAGAATGGATTTTGAAGGAAAAATACATTGTTGTTTGGGCAACTATTCCGGGGTTTGTACCTTTACTTAGCACAGCCTATACTGATGGGTGCAAATCATTATCATCACTTTTGTCAGTATCTTCATAGTCATTCATATTTTTTCCTATCAACAAATTAGGAAACATTTCCTAAATTGTACGTGGTAGCAACACAGTCAAACCAAAAATGTTCGGTGTAGGGGAAATCCAACAAACTCTTCAGTATCATCAATTTAATGAAGTAGCTACACTTGTACTTAGTCCTCTATATGCAAATGTAGTGTCCTCCATTCAGTCAGTCATTTACATTTCCCAATCCCCTATTCTTTCGGGATTTTGTACTGAGCTCTTTGGAATCCCTCTATGAACAAGAGCCCACCATGGAAGAAAGTGGCACATTTTTCTAAAATTTCTGAATAAGGATGATTCAAAGCCGAAGCTCTTTCCAGCATCTACGGCCTTTGATTTCCTGAATTGCTGCATCACCCATCTTTCTCACTTCCCCCATGATCATGGTTCATTATTGAATTTTTCTAATTTTGATTATTTTTCTAATTATCTCATGTTTTGGAGGTTTTATTTTTAGCTCAACTGCTGCCTCTGATTTGAGCATTTTTTTGCACATGCTATTGTTTGCAGACACATTTTGGCTGGGATCTCATCTGATGAGCCATTTGTTAGTTCTGATTGAGTAGGTCACTTGTGGGCTCAATTAACCACTTGCCCTTCATCTGATGGTGCAAGTGGCCGATTGCACCTGCAATTAGCTAATTAAGGGTTTGGTCATTTCCATAGGCAATTTTGCCTTTATCTAATTGTGGGACTGCACAAGCTTCCTTTCATCATTTGAGCATCTACCCGCCCATATAGGTGGCAGAGGATGATGACTTTTGATGAAGGTAAAGTCGTAAAAAGAAATGTAAAATGTTTGTGCTCTAACAGATTTGTCCAAATTAGATTAAATATACATATTAAAAGTCTTAAATTTGTTCTGTTCAAATTTTTAAATGGCTCTATGTAGATGTTTCTAAAGTATTTTGTATAATGGGTATCTATCTGTCTGAGTAAACATTTAGAATTCCTGAATTAATTGTGTATGTGCATGTGTGTGTGTGTGTGTGTGTGTCCATGCACATGTTGGGGGATTATGCATGTGAACTCACTCCAAGAATTTGCAATCCTGGTCTGAAAGAGCTGAAGGTACAACAGAACATAAATCATTCTCTCTTACAGAGAAATCATAGGGTAAAAGAAGGCTGTAAGCTCAAGAGGAGAGGAGGGAATCTATCACTCCTATCCTTTTGATAAATGCTTTACAAATAGCACTTAGTGGGCTGAATATTTCATACAAGAACCAGAGAGCAGACTGGAAGGTACATTTTTTTTTAACTTATTGCCAGGACAAAAGAACTGCAAACATTTCAGAACCCCTCTTCTGCCTGTAATATAAACTGAAACCAGTCGAGTTCTTCTCATCTAGAAAGTAACCAGTTTGTAGACAACAATCAGAGAAAGCACTTATTGTCCAGAGTTTTCATTGTATATAATCTTTTGGAATCACAGCCACACAGCCAATTTCTATGGCCCATCTGTCAGGACATTGAAATTGCTTTATTATACAGAACCCGCTCACAGATTCTGTGGATTCAGTAAGGAATATTTACCAAGTGTCATTTGAGATCTCAGAGGTTCCATAAAACACTTAATTAACATACAAAATCCACTTCAGCTAAGCCTATACCTACTTTCTGAATATCAGTTACTGATTTGATTACTCCTGAGGCTCAGGTTGGCATGGGGAAAAATTGCAGAAGCTACTGGAGAACAAGCCAGAGGCAAAGCAAGGTGGGCAGCCTCTGACAGCTGCTATTTTCTCCCCCCGGGGGAAGAGCTGGTGACATAGCCCCACCACAGAAGCACAGAAAAAAGGTCTGCAGAGCTGCTTTTGTTTGTTTCTTCATCTTTTTGTTTTGTTTGTAATAAGCAGGAGTGCTGTCTTGCATTGAAAATTAATTGTTCCTGTGTTATCTAACTTGCTTTGCTTGTTTACCACTTATAAGCTGTGTTATCTTGTGCAATTTACTTAACCTCTCTGGGCCTCAGTTCCTTTTCTTTTTTAAAGAAGATAAGACTTTCCTTCAGGGAGTTACTATGATGATTATATGAGGTAATTTAAGATTAGGTGGAATTTCTCCAGCATTGTCAGCCTGTGGGGGCTAGAGACTAGTCCCTTAAGATCAAGGAGAATTGCTCATGAATAGTACTCAGCATGTAACAGAAATATTTTGCATAGATGGGATACCGGAAATATAATTGTTGATTGACTGGGTAGATTGATGAGGTTACATCAGCAATAACAATGGTGGTTCTATAGCTTTGGGCCTCTTGTATGCACATGACCCCATCTTCATATAATGAATTCTCAAGGGTTTATGGCCATCTTTGGGGTGTCTCCTTCCTGGCACCATTATTGCTATTCTGTCTCCAGCAGGGCATTTGCTGGGTGCCTCTAACAACAGGCAAACAATTCCTGAAAGCAAATAGGGCCTGGGGCTTCAGAGGCATTCTGAGGAAAAGCAGAGAAGAAAGTCCCTCTCTCTGCTTAAGGGCACATTCCATCACAGGGGTCCTATTGCAGGGCTGACCTTTGTGATGACCATCATTGGGTGTCTCCTTTCACCTCATTCCAGAGGACTCAGATATGATGAATCCCATGGGGCCTATGCTTAGACAAAAATCCAACAGCCACCATACATACCTATCTTCGAATGATAGCCCTCTCTCCACTGGGCCAGCTTCCTCTTCCCTGAGTTTGCTCCCAAAAAACTCCTCATGCTCTTATGCAAAACAGCATCTGGCAGACCTGTCCCATACTTGTCAGACATCTCTAGACATGTCTGAATCCCTGCTTAGGCTCATGCTGAGACCCCAGCTATATACATAAAGCTTCTATAGCATTTGATGAAGAGTAGACATTTTTAAGTATATATCTCTTTCCTTGTTTTGGAAGCCAGATCATACACTGAGACTGTGGGTTGTTTCTCAGTTTTTCATTTTATTTTTTTCATTTCATTTCATTTTATAAGGGAATTTTCAAAGTAAAATGTTTTCAATCACAATGAAGGAGTCAGACTTCTAGTCTCAATTACTCTAAATACTGGTTCTACAGAGGAATGGAATAGGCTTCAACTTCAAGGTGTACTGTTTCAAAACATGTCTTCTTTAAGACAAAATTGGTCCTTACGAGTACCCCTAATGTCATTTTATGTCTCAAACAAGTGGACTTCCAAGAAACTTTTTTGAGTCAATTTAGGCTATGTTTGGCTGAAGTAACAAATGATCCCCAGTCTCAGGGTTTACAATAATAAAGGTTTCTTTATCACTGGCATACACATCCATCATGGGTTGGCTATGGTTCCATGTCCCTTTCACATGAAGACTCAGGATGGAGCAGCCCTTCTCTGGAACACACCAGAGAATAGGATTCATCTCAATACTTGACTAGAAGCCACCACGTGTTTTTAAGAGGAGAATAACATTATTAAGTTAAAATGATCACGCTGATGCTAGGGTGGAAGGAACATGAATTGCAAAGGAAGAAATTAGTAGCAGGGGAACCAATTACAAGGTATGTACCAAGTGTTATGAACAGGATGTGTAATAATGGTATTATCAAATATTGTTTCTAGCATGATACATCCAGTAGGCCATGGGCATGGTGAGGACATAGCTTGCACCCTTACTTCCAGACTGTCTATTAAAGAGAAATAAAGGCAGGCCAGATTAGTGACCAGTTGCCGGAGAGACAGGCTAACTCCTGGAATGCACAGTGAATGCAGGGCACAGCACAAAAAGCCCAACAAAGACTTCTGGCTTGTGTAAAATGACCCGCCACTCCAGAAATACCTTTGGGTTCTTGGAGAAAGGAATTGTTGCCAGCCTGGAGGCTGCAGCAGGAGTTCAGCATCTTAGCAAATGAATTTTTGTCTTCTTGCACCTGTCGGTGCCCCAGTAATGTCCTGCTAATCTCTCAGTCTCATTTGTCCCAGGGCTTGCTTTCCGTCGGATGGAACAACTGGCAGCTCAGGCAATCACGGGGGAGAGGCACCCTCTTCGAAATATATACAGGGCTTTATTTTCAGGAAGCTTGCCTGGGTTAGCTCTCGAAATTGTATTTCTGGCTTTGCTAGCCATCTCTCTGAGGTTACCATTTGTAGATAACATCCGTTGAAATTTTAAGAGGAAGTCTATGACTTAGGAGGAGGGAGTGAAGGGGTCTTAGGTATTTAAATGGGCTCTTTGTAATCTCTCTCTCTCTGTGGTTCACTGAGCAAACTAGCCTTGTAGCACGGCATTGATCATTCTCCCCACAGCCTCATGAAGAAGAATGAGCAAGCTGTGAGAGATTTATCTCCAGGCTGGACTCTCCTCCAGCTGTGAGTGACACAGTCAAAGAAAGGCTGTCAGTACCACCACCATGGTGGGGCTGAGGCTGGAAAGATGTCCCCTCCATCAGAATGGGCCGGAGTGAGAAAACCCCCTTGGTTGACAAGCCGTATCCCCAACGTGGTAAAAGAAGGGGCACTGGCACAGAAGGAGGCTTTGGGGTGGGCAGAAAAGAGAGGGAGCATCATCTAAATAATTTACTGTGGTTCTGTTCTCCCCACTCTGTTCCGGGACAGGCTGCAAGCCACATCTGTGAGCCTTCAACTCGGCTCAGGCTCAACATGTCTCTGGGTGAAAAGACTTCTCAGATTTCAGGAGTCCTGCAAGGCTTTGGAATGCTCACCACTGAGGAATTTGAACATTAAAAGGTTCAAAGGTAGTTGGAAAATTCAGTCCTCACATTGTCCAAAGAAAAACATGTCTTCTTGGTCCTATTTTTATTACTGAACATGAGGATCAGCAGTACTAAGGATTCAGGGGCGTCTCAACCTTTACCTAGAAAGCCCTTTCTTCTAAGGAAGTGAGCATTCTCCTGTATTCTCTTTATTTTTACAAGCTGGGGAAGGAGGATGAGTAGCTATTTTATCTGGACACACACAGCAGTTTTAGTGATATTCATAATGGAACATTGTAAATCTGAAGAGTCAAGGTTCAAATATGGGTCTCTTAGCACTTGACATATTTTTATTTTAGGTCCAAACGAAGTACATTTTTAATAGGCAGGACAACACTTCCTGCCTTCAATCAGAGATAATACCAGACTGAGATGATATTGAGAGACAGCAAGTTGCATTTCAACTTAAGATAAATTGCCCCCATGAAATTTCACTCATTCTGGCATTAAAACATGTCATGTCCAAGGTCAATTAATTGTACTTGCAACTTACAGCCAATCAGGAGGATGAGCTAGCATCAAGATTCTTTTGCAAAATGAAAATATATCTTTAATCAGTGTTTCCTTTTTCTTTTCTGGGCTGTTTCTCACTTGAAAAAAAAAGGTACATTATTCAAAAATTAGGGTAAACAAAAGGAAAAATGGATTAGCAGTAGGACATGACAATGTACCAAAATGTTTAAGATAAGTTATTCCTAAATGGATTCATGCCAAATGAAGAAGCGTTCCACAGCATCTGCGACCTTGAAATTTAGCCTGAGATTCTGCTTCAGAAAAAAATGGCTGAGCTTCCTGATTGAGCAAGGCTTAGACTAATGCCTTCCACTGAGTTACTTTTTTTTTGAGGACCTTTCTGGAAGATATGTAAGAAGAATAAGGTATAGATCCTGTTCTCAAAGAGATGACAGCTCAGGGGGAATATGAGCCCCAAGTGCATGAGTGTGCTGCATAATTTTCTCAGCTTTCTCAGATGATCATTTATAAAATCAGAATGAAAATATTTCTCATATCTTCCTCCCTGGCTACTTTGAGAATCAAGAGACAGGGAGGCAGGAGGGAGAAAGAGGGAGGGAGGAGAATGAACGAAGGAGGGAAAAGGAGGGAGGGAGGCAAGGAGAGAGAGAGAGAGAATGGTTGGGAGGAATTTTGAAGAACTGCAAATTGTTAAAAGGCTCTCTATATACATTGGTGGTTGTATCCTACTTTTAAAACCTGACAGGGCATCTTTTTGTGAAGTAGCCAATGTAGCACCCTTAAGAGAAATGCCCCTTATATTATTCCCTTTCCATGGTTGCCTAGAAACCATAATCTTATTTCCCTGGCCCTCCCTCTTTTCTTTTCTCTTATGCATGTTGAGGGTCTGATTCAGAAGGGCTGCAGCTGCAGATGTGTCCGTGGTCTGCCCATGTGGCACTGTGGGGCTGAGTACTTTCTATCTGTAGACTTTGAGCTAGACATTTTCATATTCATTATCTCATTTAATTCTTGCACAGACACCTTATGAGGTTTACTGGTCTCATTTCATGTCCAAGGAAACTGAGTTTCAGAGAAGTAAAGGCATTGTCCCAAGGTCACAAAACTAATAAATAGCAGAGTCAGGTTTCAAATGGTCTGCTTTTCTTCAGATGAAGTAGTCATGAAGGCGGGTTCTGGTTTCTTCCTTTGTCTCTGAGCTTTTCACCTGTTTCTTGACTATTTAGCAATGTGTATCAGATCCCCAAGCTCTGCCTAGGCTCTGCTCATGAATCCAAGATACTGGGGATGGGGGTGACAGAAAGAATCAGGAAAGCTGAGTTCAGATCTCAACTTCATCGCTTGCTAAGCTGAGTTCTAATGCTCTCTTTTGCAAAATGGTGATAGTAATGTGGATCTCCCATGAGGGTTCAGTAAGAAAAAGTGTGTTAGAAGGCAGTCCAGGCACCTGAACACTGAATTCGAATCTGAATTCTGATTCCAGTGTCTTCTGGGATCAGCCCAGAATTGGCTGTATCCTGGAAACTGAAGTTATATTCAAGGCATTTTATGTTACATTTGGCAGCATGGAATCCCAGTTTTCCCAGGGCTTCTTATGTAGACAAATCCACTAGAAGATGACATAGCTTCAAATGAAATACTTCACTGAAAGACTTAAGCTCCATTTAATTCAGTGCTTTTCCAAATTGTTTTTATTAGTGAATGCTTATTTTTAAAACAAGTCTGATAAAGAACTGCATTATAGAAAACTGACCAATGAGATCTTCTCTGCATGGAGAGAGGCTGAGAGTCCTGGAATCTGCCAGCTCGGACTTATAACACAATGTTTCTCCTCCTAAACCCTGAGGTTTTGCAGAGCAGGGTTTGAAAACCACTGGTAATACTAACAATCTCATTTTGTAGACAAAGAAACTGAGGCCGAGGAAGAGTTACTTACTAGAATGAATCCATCTACTCTAATGTATAAACAGATCATCTTCAACAACTTTGCTTGATCTTATATTCCCCTGTATAGCAAGATGAGAGAAAAATGCATGTCTTTTATTTCTTTTTACAAGGGGATTTATTCTCCCTTCCCCACCCCTCAGAGATTATATAATAATGATGGTGTTCAGTAAGATGATTCTAACATTTAAATGGAAATGCAGAAAATAGAATAGCAAAAGCAGTTTGGAAAAAGGCATTGAAGGGCTTAACACTACCTGATTGCAGGATGCATTGTAAAGCTACAGTAATCAAAACAGTATAGTATTAACACAAGGGTACCCATAGAGCTCAGCAAAGCAGAATAAATTCTCCGGAATAGACTCAAAACTATGCCAAGGTAATTCAAATGGGAAAACAATAATTTTTTTAACAAGTTAGATAGGAACAATTGGATATGGATATGGGAAGAAATTTTGACCTTAATGTTATATCATATACAAAATTAACTCAAAAGAGATCCAATATATATGATATAATTTCAAGAAGAAAACCTAGGAGAAAAATCTCTACAATCCTGAAGGCAAGAATTTCTTAGGACACAAAATGCGGTAACTATAAAAGAAAGAAAATAATAACAAAAATGTTTTTGCTCCTTTAAAGTCATCGTAGGCTGGGCATTGTGGCTCACGCCTGTAATCCTAGTACTTTGGGAGGCAAAGGTGGGTGGGACACTTGAGGCCAGGAGTTTGAGACCAGCCTGGCCAGCATGGTGAAACCACGTCTTTACTAAAAATCCAAAATTAGCCAGGCGTGCTGCTGTATGCCTGTAGTCCCAGCTACTCGGGAGGTGGAGGTTGTGGTGAGTCGAGATCACACCACTGTACTCCAGCCTGGGTGATAGAGCGAGACTCTGTCTCAAACAAAAAACAAAAAGTCACCATCAGGACTATAAAAAGGCAAGTCAGGGCAGGGGTTAGTGGCTCACACCTGTATTCCCAGCACTTTGGAAGGCTGATGAAGGTGGATCACTTGAGGTCAGGAGTTAGAGACCAGCCTGGCCAACATAGTGAAACCCCATCTCTACTAAAAATACAAAAATTAGCTGGGCGTGTTGGCGAGTGCCTGTAATCCCAGCTACTCAGAAGGCTGAGGCAGGAGAATCTCTTGAACCTGGGAGGTAGAGGTTGCAGTGAACCGAGATTGCACCACTTCACTTCAGCCTAGGTGACAGAGTGAGATTCCTCTATCTCAAAAAAATAAAAAAGAAAGAAAGATAAAAGGAAGGCAAGCCATAGTTCAGTGAATAGTTCTATATAGGTATAGTTCGCAGTACCTATATGTGACCAGAAAACTTGTTTTCGGACTATGTAAAGAACTCTTACAGAGCAATAATAGGAAGATAAATAACCCAATAAAAAAGGACAAAATATTTGAAGAGATACAAAAAGAAGATACATAAAAATATTCACCTAAAGCATGTGAACATTGCTCAAGATTGCTAATCATCAGAAATGTTTAGTAAAACCAAAACAACAGATTACTACACATCCCCAAAATGACTAAAATTAAGAGGACTGATAGTACCAAATGTTGGCTGGAATGTGGAACAATTAAACTCTCATACATTGTTGGAGGGGGTATAAAATAGTGTAGCCACTTTAGAAAACAATTTGACAGTTTCTTGAAAAATTAAACATTCACTTACTTTGCCACCCAGCAATTCTACTCCTAGGTATTTACCCAAGAAAAAATGAAAACATATGTCTACAAAATGACTTGTACAAGAATGTCCATAGCAGCTTTATTAATGATAACCACATACTGGAAACAACCCAAATGTTTATTAACAGGTGAATTAATAAACAAGTAGATGTATAATTCTGATACATATAACAGTTAAGATAAATCTTAAAACTAATATGTTGAGAGAAACACAAAAGCTAGACACATCCATATTGCATGATCCCATTCATATAAAATTCTAGAAAAGGCAAAAACTAATATATACTTACAGAAACCATTAGCCCCAGTAGTGAATTGGGGTTGGGAACAAGGATTTACTGTAAAGAGGCACAAGGTAATTTTTGAGCTTGATAAAAACATTCCATCTCTTGACTTGGATGGTATTGATATGAATGTATACATTTGTCAAAAATCTTTAAATTGTACAGTTAAAAAGGGTGAGTCTTTTTGTGAATAAATTATACCTTAATAAAGACTTAGATAGTGAAATATTTTGCTATGATTGTAATGTAAAAAAAATCTTTAATCACTTTAACAAAAACAAGATACAAAAATTGTGGGCAGTCTGATTATAACTTACTAAAGTATGCATAAAATAATTGAAAATTCACCAAAAATTGTTCAGGGTCATGATTAGCCATGACCTATTTCACACTCAAATATTTTTCATTGAGCTTTCATTTGAAATTTGAACCATTTCACTGAGGTCACACAAATTAAAAAAAAAAAAAAAAACTATCTGCTGGTACAAATCCGAGAAATATTCAGAACCATTTTTGGTGAAAATGATACTACAGTAGTAGCTGCAAAATTAAGAGAGAGAGGTAATAGATTTTTATTTAGCAAAACTAGATTTTGAAAAGCAATGTTTTAAAATACAGTATGATCTAGAAAAAATGTCTAAATCCTGTACATAAGCCAGAGCCCAAGGAGTCATCATTACAAACTTGTACTCTGGACTGAGTTTGAGATCATCTAGCTTCTAGTCTTGTCTTTGGGAACTCAATTAGTTTGAGATCATCTAGATTCTAGTCTTGTCTTTGAAAACTCAATTAGTCTAGGGAAATCCAAAAGTTAAGAAACAAGATCCCTCTGTGTCACAAAAATAGGATCAAATGAGCAAGTTTGTTTCCCTCTGAACTTCCCATTACATCTCACCTCAGGGTGATTTATTCAAATTCTCCCAATCCTAGCATTCTTACATAGTCTTCCCCTAGGAACAAGCACTTCAAAGTTTTACAGAAGAACATACAAAAACTTTATTATTAAGGGGGATACATACAGTAGAGAAAGTAATTTTAAATAATCCATTTAAAGTTTTAAAGTTTTTGGTATGTAAAGTCTCAGCAGCATAGCAAAGTGTAATCTTTGGGCTATGTAACTTCATTCAATTCACTCTATTTATATAACTACCTAGGGTTAACATCAAGCATATTTTTTCAAAACGTCTTCTAATTCCAGGTTTGCAATTCAACTGAAAAAAATCAAAGACACCTAAGAACATTTTATGACTTAAAAAGTTTTCTTTTCTTGAAATAAAAACTACTGCTGGAGATCTCTCCTCCCATATCTTACCAGCTCAACTACCTAGTGTGATTTGAATCACCTGAACCTCAGCTTAAGAAAGAGAGAAAGAAAGAGAAAGAGAGAAAAGAAAAACCTTTGGTAAAGTAGGTTCCTTTGATCCTTTTCTGCTACTTATGAAAACTCACACTGTATGTTTAACACATTCCCAACAAGCCAGGATAATGAAGCACATGGGACATGGAGACTTAATTCCGTGTCTGTTTCTTTATTTAAAAAACACACATACTCTACGGGCTGGGCGAAGAATAGACCAGACTTGCTAGGAGTGAACGCTAAGAAGCAGTTGTGATTGCCGAGTTGGGAGATATCATTAAAAAGCAAACTGGGGAGCTCCCGTTTAGGATCTGAGGAGATTATTGATTCAAATCCTTTAAGGCATTCTTCAAAGGACTTCTTAAAAAGTTGTATTGTCTGAGGAGTTTGGGGAGAGTGCGTGAGTCAGAGTGTGTATGTGTGTGTATCTGTGTGTATGTGTGTTACACAAGGGGGGAGATTAGTGGTTGGGAGGGCTGTATCTATGTGAGGTACGGAGGTGGTGTGGGTGAGTTGTGTGCATGGATTGTGAATAACTTCAGAGCCAGTCTGAATAAATACAGGTAATTGCATAACAGGTTTTCTAGTTACTGACTTAGGTTTTGACTCCTTGATAATTCAGCCTCCATAGCTATAATCCAAGGTCCTTCATGAATTGGCCTTTCCTCTTCTTCTATGCCATCTCCTACACTCCCCAGATTGCTGGAGTTAAGAGTATATGCTGTCAGATCCGACTGTCTGAGTTCAAATATGTGCTCATTTGCAAGCTATATGACATTGGGCAACCCAGTTAACCTCACCAACTCTCAGTTTCCTCATAGATAACATAGAAATAATATATACATCATGGGACGGTTGGATTCTATTAGATAATTGCATAGGATGTGTCTTAAGTGCTCAATATGGTCAGCTGTGCAACTCACAGACATTTTAATTCAGTAAATATATATTTGAAAGCTTTCTGTGCACTAGGTATAGACTGTTCTCCTTTCAGTTTGCATATGAGACACTGTATTAGTTTTCTAAGGCTACTGTAACAATATCACAGATCAGGTGGCTTGAACAGTAGAAATTAACTTGCTCACAGTTCTGGAGGCTGGAAGTCCAAGGTCAGGGTCTTGGCAGTGTTGGTTTCTGGTGAAGCCTCTGTCCTTGACTTACAGATGGTACCTTCTCTCTGTGTCCCTACATTGCTTTTCTCTGGGCAAGGATATCCCTGGTTTCTTCCTCTTCTTATAAGGACACCAGTGATATTGGATTAGGGCTCACCCTAATGGCCTGATTTTAAATTAATTACCTCTTTAAGAACCTTACCTTCAAATATAATTACATCCTGTGGGACTGCGGGTTAGGGCTCCAACATATGAATTTTGGAAGAGACACAATTCAGCTTTTCATGGGTAACAAGTCATAATTCTGCTTTTTGTAAGAAAGAGTTGCAGAGCCTGGAATGTGTTCCTCTATCTTTCTTTCCACTTAGTGATCTCCCTCTTATATTCATTTAGCCCAGCTTATGAAACTATTTCCTCTGCAGAGTTTCTGTTGAACTCACATACATAGCTAGATGCAATTCCTTAGATAAAATCTGTTATGGCAATTAGTATATTATATCTAATCCAGCTAATACAGGTATATATAAATATATGCAAATGTATGTATGCATATGTGTATATGTAGACATATAAACTTATGTGGATAGAGGAAAAGATGGGATTTTTTTTGTCCAGTTTCCCAGTTAGAATGAAAGCTCCATGAAGAAAAGCACTACTTTGATCACCACTGCATTTCCAGAGCCTAGAACACAGCTTCGACGATAGTTAAGTGCTGATTTTCCTATTCTTATCAGCTGGGAGGTCTGAAAGCTCTTTCCAATATTCATTAGCTCCTTAAAAGCAGAAAGTGTGTCTGCCTACTCTCCGTTGCTTGCTTAACAATTTTTTGTTGAACAAAAAATAATGAAAGTTTTTACAGGTTGACATTCAGTTCTTTGAAATTATTTGTGCAGACTACAATCAGAGAAGTTAATGTGCTTATTTTGATCCAGGAGGAACATAAACATACATCCTTTTGATTATGAGGCTATAGTTTAATGGAAAGGCTTCTGAGTAAAAACGCTGAGCAGAGTTTTAGACCAATTGCTAACAGCATGTTCCCCTCTTTGAGATTTTCTTTTCTGCACACAAACTTGGTTTGATAGGTTTGACTGACTTGACCATGCCTTGAGGCAAAGAAATATGATAACCATGTACCTAGGGGTGGATTAAGACAAAATAAGGGGCCATCACAGGGCTCTATCCAGTTCTGGCTCTCCACAACTCCCTCTGGGTAAATCCTATAGCTTACACCTGTCCAAGGCAGCAGAAACGTAGACCATCACATCTGTCAATGGCTGCCCAAATAATTAAAGCCATCTGTGCCCAGCATCTCAACACTTCTCAGAAGCCGTGTACAGCTCTATAGTTTTTTCCATAAGAAATAGCCACAGAATCATGATTGTTAAATAATTTTTTTTAAATGAAAATCAGAAAGATCAATTCTCTTCGATCCATCTTGACTTTATCAACAAAAATTCCTATTAAATACAGCAGCTGAGATGTTAGGAAAGTCTTCACGATGGAGTTGCTAAATCTCCAAATCAAGTTAGAGGTCAGTGCATGTATTTGCCTGTATTGTTTTGTTCAGCATAGGGAATCCAACCTACCTGCTCTCTTTGTGTGTCTAGTGATGAATATGTTGACTGATTGGAATGCAGCCAAATGCTATTTCATGTTGCGTCTTCTCCTCAGGGTATTATGGGGCCATGCAGGGCAGTATGAAAAAGAACAATGCGTGGTTAAGAACTCAGGCTCTGGAGTCAAATACACTTGAATGGGAGTCCAAACTTTGTCAGTTCCTTGACCTTGGGTAAATTACTCAACCTTGCTACATTTGTTTCTTCATCTGTAAAATGGAAATGATAATATCTATTTTATTCCTTATGGTTAAGATTACATGAGAAAATATGTGTTACTTACCTACCAGACTATTGGCATGTGGTCAGCATGCAATAAGTGTTAGTTATTACAGTTTTTGTTATTGTGATTGTTACTACTCTCACATCATACAGCCTCTACTGAAAAGTCCTGGCTGTCAGTAGACTTAAAAAGGACAACAATGGTTAGACAGGCTCACAATTCTCCACATTCAATAGAATTGCCATGTTGTTGAGTCTGACTCGGTAATTAACTGGTAAATTGATAAAGTGATATGAGTAGCTCAGACCATTCTATCTTTGATTACTCAATTGGAAACCAAACTTTATAAGATACTTTGTTCCGATCTGCCAGATGCCATCTTAGATACATTTTCTCTCCAGTGATTGTTTAAGCCCCAGGAGAATTCTGTGAAGTTCCTGTTGTGAATGCTGTCCCTCTCTCAGAGGTTAGCCTATTGGCTTTCCAATGGTCACACACCTAATATTGTCAAAGATGTGACTGTTTTGTGGACACTTTTTTTTTTTTTTTTGCCTGCTTAGAATCGTTTTGGTTAACCTCTTTTCACTCATTCTATAATAATCCAATTTAATCCCTTTGGTTTGAGTGGAACTGAATTCATCCCTCCTGGAGCTAAAGGGATGGTAATAAAGACCTAGGACTGACCAATCCTACTAGCTACAGAGATTTCTGTGGTATGACTAACTTATTTCTGAAGAACTTGAGAAAAAGAGGGCTTCTTTTCTCCTTGAAATTGCAAGAAAGTATATCCATGGAAACATGGAGAACTTGAACATTATAAGTATTGCCACTCACCTCACGCATACTTAAAAATGAAGATTCCACAGATGAAAGAAAAGAGAGAGATCTGATAACATCTTTTGAACCTTGAGATGTAGATGTGCCTGAAACTAGTTAGATAAAGTAATAGATTATCATTGTCTCAGTCTAGGTTGAATTGAGTACCCTGCTAATACAGTTCTAGCCAACACAATTGGACTTGTAGAACTTCCATGCACCTTCATCACATAATTTAAGAATATATGGTTAGAACAAAGGATTTTTCTTCTATGCAAAAGGCTTTTCTACATACTAGCCTTATTTGGAGCCGCTAATATTCTCCTAAATAGGTTGGTATGACTCCCATATTTAGATGCATGTAAGTTCATAAACTGTCTATGTATTTTTAAACTTATTTGATTGATCTCCTCCTTATATTTGAAATTCATGTAGCAGTGAAGCAGCTTTATAGTTTATACACAATAAAATATTTGCATTGAGATAGCTCTTGTATGGTTTCTAGTTTTGTTTTAATAAACTTGTAACTAACTTTTTAGGGGAAACACTAACTTTGATGCCTGAAGATATATGTTGAGCTATGAGCTCTGTTACTTTGCAGCTGTGTGAACTTGGACAAATGGTCTAGCTTCATGGAACCTGTTTCCTTATTTATAAATGGATATAATAATACCTATTTCACAGGGTTAATACAAGGGTTAAATAAGATTGTGCTTATGAAACTGTAATATTCTGTAAATGATAATGCACTGACCTGAAATAAAACATACAAGCAAAGTAGGCATGCACAAATATAATTTTAAATATCTGGGTAAGTACATTTTAAAAATTATTATACTTTAAGTTCTGGGATACATGTGCAGAACGTGCAGGTTTGTTACACAGGTATACACATGCCATGGTGATTTGCTGCACCCCATCAACCTGTCATCTACATTAGATATTTCTCCTAATGCTTTCCCTCCCCTAGCCTCCCAACCCCCAACAGGCCCCGGTGTGTGATGTTCCCCTCCTGTGTCCATGTGTTCTCATAGTTCAACTCTCACTTATGAGTGAGAACATGCGGTGTTCAGTTTTCTGTCCTTGTGTTGCTTTGCTGAGACAGTGTGGCAATTCCTCAAGGATCTAGAACTAGAAATACCATATGACCCAGCATTCTCATTACTGGGTATATACCCAAAGGATTATAAATCATTCTACCATAAAGACAGATACATAAATATGTTTATTGCAGCACTGTTTACAATAGCAAAGACTTGGAACCAACCCAAATGCCCATCAAAGATAGACTGGATAAAGAAAATGTGGCACATACACACCATGGAATACTATGCAGCCATAAAACAGATGAGCTCATGTCTTCTGAAGGGACCTGGACAAAGCTAGAAACCCTCATTTTCAGCAAAGCACATTTTTTTAGAACGAGTTTAACTTGGTAACTAGTGTCATAGCCTGGGATTTTATGATTATCATTGGGTAATAGTGACTTTTTCTCTTTGGAAAAAAATTTAAAATTAGAGTATACAAAAAAGAAATAATAATCACCCATACCCCCTCCAAACCAATCCTTGTCAACATTTTTGGCATATTTGATTATCTGTTTTCAACATTTGCACACATTTATTTTTAAATTTATGTAAACAATAAATAAGCCAGTCATAATTAAAAACATTCAGCCCGTTACAGTTAAAATCATAGTCTCTTGAAAACTGTGCCCATACTGCCGTCTTCTCTCCAAGATAAATTTGTCTAATGAAATAATTCTCAAATTCTTTATGTTTTTCACACATAGATATCGGGAGAAACATTAACTATTGGCTAGTGTTTGTTTATGAATGATTCATGTTAATACGTGCAAATCTACTTTATAGAATTTTATTCACCCGTTTCTCTATAAATACATATTTAAATTGTCTTTAGTGTTTTTTTACATATGGGAAACAACACAATACTTCATCAAGTATTTCATTTCTATATGCAAGTTTTTCTCCGGAACGATATATAGAAAAAAATTTCTGGAGCCTAGGATAAATAATTTGATACTACCATCCTGCCTTTCAGCTAAATTGTGCGAATTTAAAGACCATGAGTAGCTATATTTTACTCTTTTTGTCTACATTTGATATTATCAAACTTTTTACTCTTTGTCAAACTGGTAGCAGAATGGGAGTTCACTATTGTTTTAATTTACATTTTCTGATTGTTATTGAGGCAGAACCATTTTTATGGAGTGATTCTGATTTTATCTTTTGTGATTACCTACCTAGTCATGTATTATAATATTTTCATTGACTTTTATAAGTTTATATATATGTGAATTATTTAGAAATTTCAGATGCTCACCCTTGGTTTGTTTTGTATCTGAATATTTTACAGCTATAAATATTTCCTCCCAGGTTATTTCTTGTTTTTCATTTAGTTTTGTTTTACCTTTGTTTATGGTGTCTTTGCTTGCCATAGAGTAGTTTTAAATTTAGAATAATCAAATTTCCATTTTTTTCTTTTCTTTTTTGCTATTAGATTTTTTTAAAGTCTTCTTGCCTCCAGGGTTATATTATTTTCTTTCATTATCTTCACATAAGATTAGTTTTATTTCTACAAATATGGGTCTTTAATTCAACTTGAATTTATTTCTGCCTGTGAATAAAACAGTGTTTAGGCTTCTCAGTCCATACCATTGATCTGTATACCAATTCTTGAAATAGCACCACACCATTTTAAGTACTGTAGTTTTTGTTTGTTTTCTTGGATGCCTTAATTTCTGGAATGATAGATTGAGAAAAATGGCCTTTATTGTATTTGTAATGCTCATGTATAAGATGTAATGAAAGGGGCTTCTAATTAATGAGCATAGCTGTGTGCTGAACATGGTGAGTGAAAGACCTTTTAGTATTTTATCTCTCATTATGCTCATGTGACCTATATGGAGGAAGTGGTATTAGCCAATCTTACAGATAAGGAGACAGCTCAGTGGAGAGAGTTAACTTTCTCAGCATCACACAGCTCGTCAACAGTGAAGTGAAGATTTGAATGGCTTGTCTGTCTGACTCCAAAAAGGATAACTTGGCATCTCTCACACCTAGGTCCATACCATACTTGAAAAATACCACAATATCTGCGAATTCCTTTATCTTTTTTAAAGCTGTGTTATTCTTAATATTGCAGGAAGCTGAAAGATGACACTGGACTTTAATTAGCTATGTGCAAGTTGTGTTGAGGACAAGAAAGATAAGGAAGCAGAGCCTGTGGTGAAGTTGACCAACTCTTACTTATTTTAAGGAATAGTACAGCCTTCATCCCACCCCCACCGCTTAGCCTCAAGTTTCCTTATTCTCTCTAATTAGTTCCAAATGTTCTTCAGTTTTCGGCTGGCTTCTCCTCTAGACAGAAACCTAATGCCAGCAATGGGCACCAAGGCTTCCCTTTGGCCTTTGCTCTTTATGACCGGGTCACTGCCTTTAGCAATTAGAAAATCATGGACAATTTCAGCTGTCACACACTCGTGCATTTGACTCTGACCTCTTTCTGGTATCTGAAGTTTCCTGGACCAGTCTGCCATTTTCCCACATGGGCTTCCTTCCACACAGGAAAGGAATGTCCAAAAGACTTTGGAATGGGGCTGCCAAGGTTCCTGACTACAGATTGTGCACTCAAGGCTTTGAAATTCTCCAGTTTTCACCTCAGAAGCAGATAGTTAAATTTATCAGGTTGTTCACTTTGCCAGGGAATAGAAGTCTAGACTTATCCCTCCCTTTCTTTCAAAGAAGAATGAAGACCTGTCTTTGTTGATTTATGATCTTGGGAAGGACAGAAGGGCACAAGATAAAAGGAGAGATGTGGAATGCTACGATAAAGTGGGTAATACCTGAGGAATCTCTCCTGCCTAGAGACAAGAGAGATCTTACAGGCTATTGAAGACAGGCAGGTTTTGCTTTTTCCCCATGTCTTAAAATGTGAAACTGTATCTACTCTGACTTATTCCATACTGAAGACTTTGAAGTCTCACCAGATTTGCCTGAGCTGGTAGCTGGGTCTTAAGGAGAGATTTCTAAACATGAAGAAGCGTTCTCTTCAAATTGAATGGGTCAGTTCTATTTCCTGTAGCATAATTGGGTAAGAACATGTTCTTGTTTTTTTAGATAGCAAGTGAATGATAGAAATTGTTACATATGAAAGACTGAATGATAGAAATTGTTATATATGAAAGACAAAACACTTCATAGGGAAAGAAGTTTACAAGGCAAGCTTGACCTAAGTTTGGCCTGGCTAGTTCCTTTTGTTATTTGACTTACATCTTGACTACTGTTTTTGTATCTGAATCCTATGGCACACACCTGGAGTGAGAACATAGTACCATAGTAATGGCAACAGTAAGGGGAGTAGGCAGGGAGTAAGGAGAGTAGTCACAAGAGCAACCTTATTTGCTAACCAGATTTTGGGGAACAGCCAACCATTCAGTGCAATGATCACATGGTCATATTACTGAATTCAGAAGATTGTAATCATATCACTGAGCAGACTGTTTTCTTCCACACAGAACACTTCAGAGCCTAACCTTGAGAAAAGTTGACTACACTGTATAACAAAGTATCCCTGAAATAATAAATGTGTAGCTGAGAGTCAGATTGCAAGAATGGTAATCAGCTCAACAGCGTTCTAGTTGAAACTCTGCCCTTTCCTATATTATCTTAGGTGGGTCTTCCACAGTTTGGACTGGATTTCTGATAGGTAAAATGATGACTTAAACTAGATAAGTTCTAACATCTTTTCAAGATCAAAAGTAATATGGTACTCTTAACAAATACCTGTTAGCTGCAAAGTATCATATTTCTTTGTGCAAGGGAATCATAGATGAGAGATTGTTGCTAAGTATGAAGTAGTACAAATAGAAAAGCCATCCAGGACTGATATTAGTCCTTTCAGTCATTGATCCTTATTCAAATTTAAGAAAATGTGAGGACAGCATTAAACTAGGTGTGATCTGTGGCCTCTGTTTATAGTCTCCACCAGCTAATTGAAGAAAATTCCTTTCTTTCCTCAGACTTACTTGGTTTGGGGCACTGTAGTCCCCTACTATCATTATGACCTTATTCAGTATGAGCTCAGGGGCAATTATCTGTGTATGTGTGAAGCAAACTAGATAGGTCTAGTTACTAGGATTACCTTCTGAAGGAAACATTCCCTAACTATGATCAGAGAGAAGGATTGGCATTCTGAGAAACTTAGCTTTCTTGAGATATGCTTGAAAAGCAGCACATATTAAGAAAATTTTTTTAAGCTCTGTAGAAATAAAAACTTATTATCTACAACTCTGGGAGTTCTGTTTCTGTTAATGGCAAAGTAAGCTCATATCATACTAACCGTTCTGCAAATAACAATTATAAACCCCAAAGTAAAAACATAAAAATAACTACTTGAAGGCTAAAGAGGGAACAAACACAGGGACATTCTAAAGGAAAGTCCATATTTGGAAAAAGGGAATAACATTTTATTTTCTCGTGAGAGAGTGTGTGTGTGTGTGTGTGTGTGTGTGTGTGTGTGTGTGTGTGTTTTAGCTAGAAGAGAGGCTGTAGTCCATGCTTTCAGGTTGGCTTGAACTCCAATGTAAAAGCTGCAATTGATCTTCTTTAAAGAACCACTCTCTACTATGTTGAGTTCAGGATAATTATAGCTGCTAGAGAGTAAGAGGTGAGAGGAGTACTGGAAAAAAAATACAACTAGAAAGAGAAGCCATAAATTCTATGCATAACTCTATATAAATCTCTAGTTGACCCTAGAACCGTACATGCACAAAGCAGACCACAATCAGCCTAGCTAAGGCTAAATAACTGAACTGCTTTTTGAGATACTGCCCAAGAAACAAAGTTTACTATCTGAGGCCAGGTTAATTGCCTGCTTAAAGAACTCAATACTCTGTGGAGAAATGTAAAGGAATCCAGAGTCTACATTATAACATTTCCAATGTCCAAAATATAACTGAAAATTACTTAGCATATGAAAAAAGAAGAACATCTAACCCATTATTAAAGACAGTCAACAGGTGCTGAAAAAATTAGATATCCATATGCAGAAGAATGAAACTAGACTCCTATCTCTGACCATATACAAAAACCAACTCAAAATGAACTAAAGACAAATGTAAACCCTTAAACTGTAGAAGTACTAAATGAAAGCATAGGAGAAATGCTTCATAGTATCAATATGGTCAAGGATTTTTTGGATGAGATCTCAAAAAACACAGACAGCAAAAGCAAAAATGAACAAGTGAGATTACATCAAATGAAGGAGATTCTGAACAGCAAAGAAAATACTTAACAGAATAAAGTCTCCTAGCATCATTACCTTCTTCAGTGTAAGAAAATATTATCCCTTTAAAAATGAAAAAACTAACATTCAGAGAATTACTTTTGTGCCTAAGGATGCACAGCTAGTGAATACTGAAGATGAAACTTCAACCCATAGTTTTCTGATTTCAGAACTTACATTATTTCTGTAATACTGCTTCTAACTGAAGTCCATATGTGAAGTAGTCTTTGTTGACTTTTAAGGGCAACTTTTTATTTATTACCAACCATGTATAAATTTATTTTTAATTATTTGTTTTATGTCAGAATGTAGAAAGTTCATTCTTTATTCAATATTGATTGTAGACCGTCTCCATGTCTATCATTGGTTGGAGATGAATCAGAAAATAATAATAAAATAATAGCTTAAGCCCTATAATATCAGTAGTTACCTTAAATGCAAATGGTCTAAATACAGCAATTAAAGACATTGTCAGAGCAGATTTAAAAATATGACTCAACTATATATCTAAAAAAGCTAACTTCAATTCAATGACATGGGTAGGTTCAAGGTAAAAGAATTAAAAAAAGATATACTATGTAAACATGATTTCTTTAAAAAAGCAGAAGTTATTGCAGTAATATTAGTATAGATTTTGGACCAAAGGAAATTATTGGAAATAGAGAATATCATTACAGATTAAAACAAGGATCAATTCATTAAGAAGGTGCAATAATCCTAACTATGTGCACATCAAATAACACAGCCCCAAAATATCTGAAGTAAACACTGACAGAGCTAAAATGTATAAATTCACAAGTATAGATGGAAACTTCAACACCCCATTCTCAGTAATTGATGGAACTAATCGACATAAAACAACAAAAATGTAGGGAAAAAAAGAACAACAGGATCTTATTGGTATATATAGAATACAAAAGAACACAGTTTTTATTTAAGCACTAATGGAATATTCATCAAGACAGATCATATCTTTGGCCATAAAACAAATCTCAAAAAATATAAAAAGGTGAAATCATACATAGTATATACTCTAACCATAATGGAATCAAATTACAAATCAATAACAGAAGTCAAAAGGAAACTCTTCAAGAACTTGGAAATTAAACAAAACCCTTATAGATGATCTGTAGGTCAGAGAGGATGTCTCAAATGAAGCAAAACATATACAAAACTCAATTAAACTGAAAGTACAACATACATGCATAATGCAGCTAAAGCAATGTTAAAAGGGAGTGTTATAGCACTAAAGGCTTGCTACATTTAGCCAAAGAAAAATGTCTCAAAAACAATCTAAATTTCTACCTGAAAAAAGCTGTAATTAAACTAAAAAGCTGCTGACCAGCAAAAGAACAGAGTGACCAGACAGCCTTCAGAAAAGGGATAAAATATTTGCAAACTATGCGTCCAAAATGGGACTAATATCCAGAAATTGTGAAGAAGCCAAACAACAACAAAAATAACTCAACTGAAAAGTGGGCAAAGGACAGGAATAGACGCTTTTCGAAAGAAGACATATAAATGGCCAAGCATATGAAAAAATGTTCAACATCACTGATTATCATAGGAAAGCATATGAAAATATGCTCAACATCACTAATCAGATAAATGCAAATTAAAATCGCAATATATCCTCTTACACCAGTTAGAATGGCTATTATTAAAAGGTCAAAAAATAACAGATGTAGGTGAGGATATGGAGAAAAAGGAATGCTTATACATTGTTGTTGGGAATGAAAATTAATACAGCCCCTGTGGAAGAAAATATGGTGATTTCTCAAAGAACTAAAACTGGAACTGCTATTCAAGCCAGCAATCTTGTTACTGGGTATCTACCCCCTCGCCCCCAGCAGAAAAGAAGTCATTGTGTCACAAAAATATCTGTATTCATATGTTTACTGCAATACTCTTCACAATAACAAAGATGTTGAATCAACTTAAAGGTTCATCAACAGATGATTGCATAAAGAAAATGTGGTACATATAGACACAATGGAATAGTATTCATCTACAAAAAAGAATGAAATTTGTATTTTGCCGCACATGGATGGAACTGGAGGTCATTAACTTATGTGAAACAACTCAGAAACAGAGAGTGACATACTGCATGTTCTCAGTTATCTAAATAGGGGTACACATGCACATAGAGTGTGGAATAATAGTCATTGGAGACTTGGAGAGGTGGGAGAGTAGGAGAGGGGTGAGGATTGAGAAATTACTTAATGGGTACAATGTATGTTATTCAGGTGATAGTTACCCTAAGAGCTCAGTCTTCATCATTATGCAATATGTCACTGTAGCAAAACTGCACTTGTGCTCCTTAAATTTATGCAAAGAAAAGGGAGCAAAATAAACTGAGCCAAGTAGAGGGAAGGAAATGATGAAGATAAGAGAAAAAGTAAATGAAATTGAAAACAAGAAATGAGGACTCATAATTCAAAAAAAAAAACAAGAAATGAAATACAGAAAAATCAATGGAACAAATAATTGGTTCTTAAGTCAATAAAATTGATAACCCTCTAATAGGACTAATAAAATTTTTTAAATGGAGCAACAAATCACCAGTATCAGAAGTGAAACAGGGTATGTCACTACAAGTCATTCAGCCATTAAAGATAATAAAGGAATACTACAAACAACTTTACATTCGTAAATTTGACAACTTCAAAGACACGGATTGATTCTGCGAAAAATACAATTGTCAAAAACTCATTCAAAGTGAAATAGATAAACTAAATAGTTATATAATTATATTTAAAAAATGAATTATTGGCAGAAATCTACAAGAACATAGAAAATCCTAAATATTTTTCAGGAAAATTAATAAGCAATTCTACATACTCTCTTCCAGAAAATAAAAGAGGGAAACACTTCCAAACACATTGTATAAGGCTAGTATAACCCTGATGCCAAAACTAGACAGACAACGCAGAAAAAAAACAAGCTATATGCAATATCTCTTATGACTTTAAGTACATAATTTTCAAAATGGTATTAGATATCTAACCCAAGAATGCATAACAATTAATATGTACCATGACCAAGTGGGATTTACTCCAGGTATGCAAGGCTAGTGAACACTAACAATCTTTCACTGGAATCCACTATATCAATTGGTTAAAGAAGGAAAAGCATACGATTGTATCAACTGATGCAAAATAAGTATTTGACAAAATCCAACAACCATGCATGATAAAAAGTCTTAGGAAATTGGGATTAGAGAGAACTTCCTGTTTGTTCAAAAGCATTTATGAAAAATCTTCAGTTACTATTATAGTTAATTGTGAAAGACTGCATGTTTTTCCCCAAAGGTATGTTCCCTTCAGGAACAAGGCAAATATATGTAGTCTTGCCTTCCTTAGTAAACATAGTATTGGAAGTTCTGGTCACTGCAATAAGACAAGAAAGTAAATAAAGACATGCAAGTTAGAAAGGAAGAAATTAAGCCCACCCTATTTGCAGGTCACATGATTTCTTACGTAGAAAATTTCAAAAAAAACACAAAAACAAAATTCCTAGCACTAGTCAGTTCTGCAAGGATGCAGAATACAAGATCAATGCATAGTTACCAAGTTCACACCTACATACTTGTATTAATAACAAATATGAATAAACCAAAAGTAAAAAGACACTACCCTTTACAATTAATGGAAAGAAAATTTAATACTGAGTCATAAATCTATCAGAACCTGTGCAATATATGCATCACAAAAATTACACAATGCTAATAAATGAGCTCAGGAAGAAATATTCCATGTTCATGAATTGGAAGACTCAATACAGGAAAGATGTTCATTCTCCCCAAATTTATTTACAGTTTTAATACAATACCTATCAAAATCTCAGAAAGGTTTTTTGTAAGTAGACATCAGCTCATGCTAAAATTTATTTGAAAAAATACACAATATGATATAGCTAAAACATTTTGAAAGGTAGAAAGTAAGAAGAATTACTCTACCCTATGTTAATGATACAATATAGCTACACAAATAAGGTAAATGTGATATTGGGCTGGGTGTGCTGGTTCGTACTTATAATCCCAGCACTTTGGTAGACCAAGGCAGGTGGATCACTTGAGGTCAGATGTTCCAGACCAGTGTGAAACCCCGTCTCTACTAAAAAAAAAAATTTAGCTAGGTGTGGTGGCACCTGCTTGTAGTTTCAGCTACTCAGCAGGATGAGGCAGGAGGATTACCTGAGCCTGGTAGGCAGAGGTTGCAGTGAGCTGAGATCATGCCACTGCACTCCAGCACTCTGCACTCCAGCCTGGGCAACAGAGAGAGATGCTGTCTCAAAAAAAAAAAAAAAAAAAAAAAAAAAAAAGAAAAAAAAAAGTTGGTGGAGAGATAGACATAAATCAATGAAATAGAACCCAGAAATAGATACACAAAAATATGCACAATTTATCTGTTTTTTTAGTTTTTCAGATGGAGTCTTGCTCTGTTGCCCAGGCTGGAGTGCAGTGACACGATCTCTGCTCACTGCAACCTCCACCTCCCAGGTTCAAGTGATTCTAGTACCTCAGCCTCCCAAGTAGCTGAAATTATAACAGGTACACACCACCATGCCTGGCTAAATGCAACTAATTTTCGATGAAGGTTTCAAAACCATTCAAGAAAGACAGTCTTTTTAAAAAATGGTATTGGAAAAATTGGACATTCAGAGGTAAAGACAAGAAAATGAAGCTTGACCTATACCTCACATTATAGAAAAATTAAAGTGGATCATAGACTTAAGTAGAAACATAAAATCACAAAACTTCTAGAACAAAAAATAGGATACATTTTTGAAGACCCACAGTTAAATTTTTAGACCTCACCAAAGGCATGATCCATAAGAAAATTTGATAATTTGGACCATAAAAATTAATTCCTTTTTTGCAGTGGATCCTGTGAAGAGCATGAAAACACAAGCTGCAAACTAGACCAGAAGTAATATTTGCATACTCCATTTCTGGAAAAGGCTTTGTATGTATAATATATAATGAACTTTCAAAACTCAGCAGTAATGGCAATCTCATTACTGGGTACGTACCCAAAGGATTGTAAATCATTCTACCATAAAGACACATGCACACATATGTTCATTGTAGCACTGTTTACAATAGCAAAGACTTGGAACCAACCCAAATGCCCATCAATGATAGACTGGATAAAGAAAATGTGGCACATATACACCATGGAGTACTATGCAGCCATAAAAAAGGATGAGTTCATGTCATTTGCAGGGACATGGATGAAGCCAGAAAGCATCATTGTCAGCAAACTGGCACAAGAACAGAAAACCAAATACTGTATGTTCTCACTCATAAGTGGGTGTTGAACAATGAGAACACATGGACACAGGGAGGGGGACATCACACACTGGGGCGTGTTGGGAGACGGGGGTCTAGGGGAGGGATAGCAGGGGGTTGGGGGATTGGGCAGAGATAGCATTAGGAGAAATACCTAATCTAGATGACGGGGGGATGGATGCAGCAAACCACTATGGCATGTGTATACCTATGTAACAATCTTGCACAATCTGCACATGTACCCCAGAACTTAAAGTATAATTTAACAAAAAAGAAAAGAAATATGCCAAGAGAAAAAACAAGCCAATTTCAAATGGACAAAAGACATTAAAAGACATTTCACTGAAGAGTATATGGATGGCAAATAAAAACATGAAAAGATGTTCAGCACGATTAACTTTTGAAGAAATACAAACTAAAACCACAATGAGATGTTAACACATACCTATCAGAATGAACAAAATAACAGTGACAACACTAAATTCCACTGAGGATATAGAGCAAGGATATGACTCATACAGGGTCAGTGAGAATGTAAAATGGTGTAGTCACTCTGGAAATCAGTTTGATAGTTTCTTTTAAAAAAAAAATAGATATGCTACACCATAATATTCCATAATTGTACTCTTGGATATTTGTCCCAGGGAAATTAAAACTTACATTCACACTAAAATTTGTAAACTAATGTTTACAACACCTTTATTTGTAATAGTCCTAAATTGAAAACAACCCAAATTTTCTTTAACAGGTGAATAAACATAATGATGCATCCATACCTTGGAATACTACTCAGCAATAAAAATAAGAAACAACTAATACATGAAACAAAATGGAAGACTCTCAAGGGAATGGTCCTGACTTCAGAAAGCCAACCTTGAAAGGCCACATACCAAAAGATTCTGTTTATATAACATTCTTGAGTTAATGAAATTATAGAAATGGAGGGCAGATGAATGACCACCAGGGACTAGAAAGGGGCATTTGGAGAGAGGTAATGAGTATGAAATGGTGACATGAGGATGCTTGCGATAGAACTGTTCCGTCTTTTGACTGTGGTGAGAGATACACAAACCTACATGTGTGATTACATTGCGTGTAACTACACACACACACACACACACACACACACACACACCAGAGCATGAAATTTGAATAAGACTTATATATTGTAACAGTATCACTTTTCTGTTTGTTATATACTATTGTTATGCAGGATGTTGGCATTGGGGAAAACTGGGTGAAAGGTATATCTCTCTGTATTATTTATTATAACTGATGTGAACCTAAAATTATCTGAAAATTTTAATTTTTTTGTCTTATATCTTTTTATTTTATTTTTCTATTAGTTTTTACTATGATAACTTTTAGGGTACAAGTGTTTTTTTGTTACATGAATGAATTGTGCAGCGGTGAATTCTGAGATTTCAGTGGACCTGTCACCTGAGAGGTGTATGTACACTGAACCCAATGTGTAGTTTTTTGTCCCTAGGCTTCATTCCACCCTCCCACTTCTGAGTCATTAAAGTCCATTTTATAACTCTATATGCCTTTGTGTACTCGTAGCTTAGCTTCCACTTATAAGTGAGAACATACGGTTTTTGGTTTTTCACTCCTGTGTTACTTCACTTAGAATATTGGCCTCCAGATCCATCCAAGTTACTGTAAAAAACATTACTTTATTACTTTTAATGGTAGAGTAGTATTCATACATATATATATGGGTAAAGAAAATGTGAGATATATCTCACATTTTCTTTATCCACTTAGTTGATGGGCACTTAGGTTGGTTCTGTGTCTTTGCAATTGTGAATCATGCTGCCATAAACATACATGTTCAAGTGTCTTTTTCATACAATGACTTCTTTTCTCTTTGCTATATACTCAATGGGATTGCTGGATTGAATGGTAGATCTACTTTTAGCTCTTTAAGGAATCTCCATACTGTTTTCCATAGAGGTACTAGTTTACATTCCCACCAGCAGGGTATAAGCATTCCCTTTCCCCCACATCCATGGCAACATTTATTGTTTTTTGACTTTTTAATAATGGCCATTTTTACAGGAGTAAGTGGTATTCAAAATTATTTTTTAAGAATACTTATAAATCAATTATGGTACCCTCAACAGAAAAATAAATGTTGAATAAAGGGCATGGAAATAATTCACAGTTGAGGAAATACAGATGACCAGCAAAAGTATAAAAACAAATTTATCAGGCTGGGCATGGTGGCTCATGCCTGTAATCCCAGCACTTTGAGGCTGGCGGATCACAGGGTCAAGTGATCCAGACCATCCTAGCCAACATGGTGAAACCCCATCTCTACTAAAAATACAAAAATTAGCTGTAATCCCAGCTCCCAGGAGGCTGAGGCAGGATAGTCACGTGAACTTGGGTGGCAGAGGTTGCAGTGGGTTGATAACATGCCACTGCACTCCAGGCTGGCAATAGAGTGAGACTCCATCTCAAAAGAAACAAAACAAAACAAATTTATCTGCACTGGCAATCACGGAAAGCCAAAATGAATAATCAATTAATTTTAAGTTATTCAATTAGCAAATTAAAAAAAAACTATGTTAACAAAGTTATCAGATGGTACTGTTTGGAGTGTAACCGTAATGCTGTTTGGAGGGTAACCATAATGCTGTTTGGAGTGTAAACAGGTACAAATTTCTTAAAAACCAATTAGGCTAGATATAGTACAATGCCTAAAAGAGCTTATACCCTTTAACCCAGTAATTCCACTTGTATAAATTAATTTCAAAGAAATGATCAGCTGTTCAGAGTATTGTATAAGGATAATCCTAAAAATATTTCTAATAGAATTAAAAAAGATGATCTAAATATCTGACAGTAAGGGAATGGTCAAACAGTTAAATACAATGCAATAGTTTATGAACATTAAATTATGATTTGAATAAATATTAGACATTGGAAAATACTCAGCTCATAATATTAAGAGACAAAGGTGGGATATACAGGCGAAATGTCTTTTTTAAAAAATATACAGATATCTATTGATACCTATTTTTGTATGACAATTATAACAGTGGTTATGGGTAATTTCAATTTTCTTCTTTATACTTTCTTATATTTCCCAAAGTATCTACAAGGAGCATGAATGTTCTTTACATTAAGAAAGAAAATTTTAAAAACATGTATTTACTAGGAATAACAAAACATTTTCAAAGTTGCTCATTTGGCTTACCTGCCAGCACTTAATCCAGCTTCCTCTTCCTGCCCGCACTCTTCACCCCACACTTTTAACGAGTGTTCACTTACTCTCATCCTTCTCTCTCACAGAAGGTCTCATGTCCTGTTCAAAGCCAGTAACTGTGTCTAGGCTCAGACTTCCTCCAATCACATTTTTGATTAGTTACCTGGCCTCTTCTGCTATCTTCAGGCTCTTTCTTTGCTTATTGCAAATGGGCAATGGAACAAAGATGGTCTAACAAGAGTTACTGTTATACCAGTCTATGAAAAATATTTTTTAATATCTATTGTATTTTGTTTATAGAAATGGCTGTTTCTCCTGAGACGATTCCAAAAATAAATTTTTTATTGTAAAATAATTAAGACAACATAGAAATTAGAAAATAACAATAATCTCTTTTTGTCTCTTTAGATTAGTAAGTGGATAGGTTGGTTGGTAGAAAGATGGATATATCTGTGTTAGCATGGGTGGAGGATAAATTGATGTACATATGGACGTGTGGATCAATGAATAGCTAGTTTTGGGATAAATGGAATCACACATTACAGCTTGCAACCATGACAGAAATGATTCTAAAATTAATCTGATGGAATAATCAGAATAGTTAGAAAACACTTTTAAAAGAACATATAATGGAAGGGGAAACTGCCTTCCAGAAACTGAAATGAATTACAGTGAGTTTAAATATTGAAGTATTGCCTGATTATTACTGCATTTTTCTTATAATTTAGTATATTGCCAACATACACATTGTCATGCTTTCCATGAAAATAAATATGAATCTATATGACCAACTTAATTGTGCAGTTTTATTTTACAAATAATCCACAAGTTTTTTAAAATGCTTTATAGCATGAATATTTGCTTGTTTCTCATGCTTTAACATTCTAAGCAATACTTTCATAAATGTCCTCTCAAACACACTTTTAAAAAAAAGATTTCTTTTAATTCCTTTAGAAAAATATATAGAAGTAGATTTGCCAGAACAGAGTCATATTTTAGGTTTTGATATAAGTTTCAGTTTTCCCTTCAAAAGGAGTGAGCTAATTAATATATTTCTGCCAGCATCTTGTGATATGCTCATTTTTCTACATTTTTACTTTTGATATTATAAACTTTGTAAATTATTGCTAATTTAACAGATAAAAAAATGTCTAGTTTAAATTTGAGTGCATATTTACTATAGATATGCATCTTTTCATATACTTAACGTTTTACATTTCTTTTGATTTTCCAGTCATATATTTTGGGTATTTAATTTTCAGCAAAATAATACATGTACATGGTTTAAAGGTTGCATTAGGACGACAAGGATTATTAGCAAAAAATAGTGTTTCTCTGCCCATATTGTTTTCCCTCGCATTACCCTCCCAACCCTGCTACCCAATGATAGCCTGTTTAACTTATTAAATAGTTTCTTCTGATATTTAATTAATTTAATATCATGTTTTTAACTAATGTACTTTTTTGCTACTTGTTGATTTTTCAAATTCAGATATTAGGTATTGATTTACTCCCAGATAAGAGGAAAATTTTAATTTCCCTTCAACATTCCTCCTATCCCACCCTGTCCCTATGGACATATTCAATTCTCTCAGTCATCTTTCCAATGTAGATTTATTATAATTTTGGGCTAAGTTTACATTCAGTCGTTGCATTGTTATTACATAAATATTATTCACTGCTCAGTAAGTATTGTATGTAGTTTACATTTGTTTTCTGATTCAATTTCTGCTTTCTCTGGCATTAATAATTATCTCATTTTGGGTTTATTTAATTTTCTTTGTACACAAACCTTTTTTTTTCCATATTTTAGGTTCAGGGGATATATAAGCAGGTTTGTTACATGGGTGAATTGAATGTCTCAGGGATTTGGTGTACAGATTATTTCTTCATGCAGGAAATAAGCATAACACCCAATAGGTAGTTTTTCAATCATCACCCTCCCAACCTCCACCCTCAAGTAGACCCTGGTGTTTATTGTTGCTTTCTTTGGGTTCATGTGTACTCATTGTGTAGCTCCCACTTACAAGTGAGAACATATGGTACTTGGTTTTGTGTTCCTGCATTGGTTCACTTAGGATAATGACCTCCAGCTCCATCCACGTTTTTGCTAAGAACATGATTTTGATCTTTTCTATGGCTGAATAGTATTCCATGGTGTATACCACATTTTCATTATGCAGTCCACCATTGATGGGTGTTTACATTGATTCCATGTCTTTGCTATTGTGAATACTGCTATGATGAACATAAACATCCATGTGTGGTAGAGTGATTTATATGCCTTTGAGTATATATACCCAATAATGGGATTGCTGGCCAAGTTGTAGTTCTGTTTTAATTTCTTTGAGAAATCTCCAAACTGCTTTCCACAGTGGCTGAACTAATTTACATTTCCACCAATGTATGTAAGTGTTCCCATTTCTCTGAACCCTCGCCAGCATCTTTTATTTTTTGACATTTTAGTAATAGCCATTCTGGTTGGTGTGAGGTGGTATCTTATTGTGGTTTTGATTTGCATTTCTCTAATGATTAGTATTGAGCTTTTTTTTTTTTTTTAAAGATGGAGTCTCGCTCTTGTTGCCTAGATTGGAGTGCAATGGTGCGATCTCGGCTCACTGCAACCTCCACCTCCTGGGTTCAAGCAATTCTCCTGCCCCAGCCTCCCGAGTAGCTGGGATTACCCCACCCTCACACCTGGCTAAGTTTTGTATTTTTAGTAGAGACAAGGTTTCACCATGTAGGTCAGGCTGGTCTTGAACTCCTGACCTCAGGTGATCCACCCTTGGCCTCCCAAAGTGCTGGGATTACAGGCATGAGCCGTGGCACCCAGCTGAGCATTTTTTCATGTGCTTCTTCCTTGTATGTATGCCTTATTTTTAAGAAGTATCTGTTAATATCCTTTGCCCACTTTTCAATGAGGTTTTATTTTTTGCTTTTAAATTTGTTCAAGTTTGCTTTGAATATAAGACCTTTATCAGATGTATAGTTTGGCAAATATTTTCTTTCATTCTGTAGGTGGTCTGTTTACTCTGCTGATAGTGTATTTTGCTGTGCAGAAGCTTTTTAGTTTAATTAGGTCCCATTTGTCATTTTTTGTTTTGTTGCAATTGCTTTTGGAGTCTTTCTAATGAAATCTTTGCCAGGGCTTATGTCTGGAATAATATTTCTTAGATTTACTTGTAAGTTTTTCTTATAGTTTTAGATTTTGCATTTAAGTCTTTAATCCATCTTGACTTGATCTTAGTATATGGTAAAAGGAAGAGCTCCAATTTTAATCATCTGCATATGGCTAGCCAGTTATCTCAGTACCTTTTATTAAATAGGGAGTCCTTTCTCCATTTCTTGTTTTGTTGACTTTGTCAAAGATCAGACGGTTGTCGGTGTGGAGTTTTATTTCTCGATTTTTAGGCTGTTTCATTCGTATATGTGGTGTTTTTTTTTTTTTTTCCCAGTACCAGGCTGTTTTGGGTACTGTAGCCTTGTGGTTTATTTTCAAGTTGGGTAATGTGATGCCTCTGACTTTGTTTTTTTGTTCGTTTTGTTTTGTTTTTGTTTAAGATTGCTGTGGTTATTCAGACTCTTTTTTTGTTCATAGGAATTTTAGAATGGTTTCTTTGTAATTCTGTGACATAATAATAGCATTAATAGTAATAGTAATTAATCTATAAGTGCTTTGGGCAGTATGGCCATTTTAACAATATTAATTAATCCTCTCCATAAGCATAATGTCTCTGATTTATTTAAGCAGTGTTTTGTAATTCTCATTGTAGAAATGTTTCAGTTCCCTGTTATCTAAACTCTTAGGTATTATTTTTTGTGGCTCTTGTGAATGGGATTGCATTCTTGATTTGGCTCTCAGCTTGGACATTGTTGGTGTATGAAAAAAGATATTAATTTTTGGTATATTGATTTTGTATCCTAAAACTTTTCTAAAGTTGTTTGTCAGATCTAAGAGCTTTTGAGCAGAGATTATAAAATTTTCTAGGTATAAAATTGTATCATCTGCAAAGATAGTTTGACTTCCTCTCTTCCTATTTGGTTGTCTTTTATTTCTCTTACGCGACTACTCTGGCTAGGACGTCCAGTACTATGTTGAATAGGAATGGTGAGAAAGGGCATCCTTGTCTTGTTTGGGTTCTCAAAGGGAATGCTTCTAGCTTTTGCCTGTTCAGTATGATGTTGGCTACGGGTTTGTCATGTATAGCTCTTATGATTTTGAGGTGTATTTCTTCAATGCCTACTCTGTTGAAGTTTTTAGCATGAAAAGATGTGAAATTGTATTAAAAGCATTTCATGTGTCTATTGAGATGATCCTGTGGTTTTTGTTTTTAGTTCTGTGTGATGAGTTACATTTATTGATTTTCTATGTTGACCCAACCTTGCATCCAGAAATAAAGTCAACTTGATCATGGTGGATTAGCTTTTTGATGTGCTATTGAATTAAGTTTGCTGGTATTTTGTTAAGGATTTTTGCATCTGTGTTCACTGAGGATATTGGTCTGAAGTTTTCTTTTTTTGTTGTCTTTGCAAGGTTTTGGTATGAAAATAATGCTGTTCTCACAGAATGAGTTAGAGAGGAATCCCTCCTCCTCAATTTTTTGGAATAGTTTCAGTGGAATTAGTACCAGCTCTTCTTTGTATGTCCGGTAGAATTCAGCTGTGAATCCTTCTGATCCAGGGCTTTTTCTGATTGGTAGGCTTTTTATTACTGATTTAATTCCAGAACATGTTATTGATCTGTTCAGGGTTTCAATTTATTCCTAGTTCAATCTTGAGAGGTTGTACTTTTCCAGAAATTTATCTATGTCTTCTAGGTTTTCTAGTTTGTGTGCATAGAGATATTCATAGTAGTCTCTGAGGGATTTTTTTCTTTTCTATGGGGTCAGTGGTAATGTCCTTTTGTAATTTCTGATCGTATATTTGGATCTTCTCTGTTTTTTTAATTAGTCTATCTAGCAGCCTATCAATCATATTTATTCTTTCAAAAAACTAATGTTTGGTTTTGTTTTTCTTTTTTTTGCATCTCAATTTCATTCACTTCAGGATGTTTCTGTTTATTTCTTTTCTTCTAATAGCTTTTGGGTTGGTTTGCTCTTATTTTTCCAATTCCTGTAGGTGAGATGTTAGGTTGTTACTGTTAGAGCTTTCTAACTTTTTCATGTGGGTGTTTAGCACTATAAACTTTCCTCTTAACACTGCTTTAGCTGTGTCTCAGAGATTCTGGCATGTTGTAACTTTGTTTTCATTAATTTCAAATAATTTCTTGATTTCTGCATTAATTTTGTTGTTGACCTAAAGCCATTCAGAGACAGATTGTTTAATTTCCATGTAATTGTTGTGAGAATTCTTATTTGTATTGATTTCCATTTTCATTGTGCTGTTGTTTAAAAATTGGTTGACATATTTTGTTTATTTTTTTAAAATTATTTGAGAAATGTTTTATGGCCAAATGTGGTTGATTTTAGAATATGTGCCATGTGAAGAAGAAAATAATATATAATCTGTTGTTTTTTGGTGGAGTGGTCTATAGATGTCTGTTTTGAGTTTAGGTTCCAAATATCTTTGTTAGTTTTCTACCTTGATGATCTGTCTAATACTATTAGTGTTAAAGTCTTCCACTATTATTGTGAGGTTATATAAATCCCTTCATAAGTCTCTAAGAACTTGTTTTATGAATCTGGGTATTGCAGCGTTGACTGCACATATATTTAGGATAGTCGTATCTTCTTGTTGAATTGAATTGTTTTTCATTATGTAATGCCCTTCTTTGTGTTTTTTGACTATTGTTGGTTTAAAGTCTGTTTTGTCTGAAATTAGAATAGCAACTCCTCCTCTTTTTTGTTTTCTCTTTTGTAGATTTTTCTCCATCCCTTTACTCTGAACCTATAGGTGCCATTGCAAGTGAGATAGGTTTCTTGAAGACATCATACAATTGGGTCTTTCGTATTTATCCAACTTGCAACTCTGTGCCTTTTAAATGGGGTGTTTAACCTATTAACATTCAAGGTTAATATTGATATATGTATATTTGATCCTGTCATCATGTTGTTAGCTGGTTGTTAGGCAGACTTGATTGTGTAGTTGCTTTATAGTGTCAGTAGTCTTTGTCTTTAAGTGTGTATGTGGTGTCTGGTAATGATATTTTGTTGCCACATTTAACACTTCCTTAATGACCTTCTGTAATGTAAGTCTGGTGGTAAGAAGCTTCCTTAGTATTTGCATATCTAAAAAGGATTTTATTTCTCATTCATGTATGAAGCTTAGTTTGGTTGAATATAAAATTTTGAGTAGAATTCCTTTTCTTTAATAACACTGAATATAGGCCCAAATATCTTTCTGATGAAAGGTCTGCTGTTAGTCTGTTGGGGTTCCCTTTCTAGATGACCTGCCCCTGACTATAATATGTTTTTTCTCAATATTGATGTTGTAGAATCTGATGACTGTGTCATGGGGATGGGTCATCTTATACAGCATCTCACAGGTGTTCTCTGAATATCCTGAATTTGAATGTCAAACTCTCTAACCAGGATAGGGAAATTTTTATGAACAGTTCCTCAAGTATGTTCTCCAAGTTGCTTGCTCCCTCTTTCTCTCTTTCAGGGATGCCATTGATCGTAGATTTGGTCTCTTTAGGCAATCTCATATTTCTTTACATAATCCCTATATTTCTTGGAGGTTTTGATCATTCTTTTTTATTTCTTTATTTTTATCTTACCGATTTGTTTTGAAGAACTGGTCTTTGAGCCCTAAGATTCTTTCCTCAGTTTGGTCTGCTCTGCTGTTAATACCTCTAATTCTATTATGAAGTTCTCATAAGTTTTTCAGCTCTATCAGATTAGTTTGTTTCTTTATTAAATTGGCTACTTCAAATTTCAGCTCTCATATCATTTTATTGGATTCTTAAGATTCCTTGATTGACTTTTGACTTTCTCCTGAATCTCAATGATCTTCATTGCTCTCCAGATTCTGAATCCTTTGTCACTTCAGATATGTTAGCCAGGTTAAGAACCATTGCTTGAGATCTAGTGTGGTCATCTGAAGGTTAGAAGATGCTCTGGCTTTTTGAGTTGTCAGAATTCTTGCACTGGTTCGTTCTCATCTGTGTATGCTGATGATGTTCCTTTTATCTTTGAAGTTGCTGTTCTTTGGATGGGGATTGTTGCTTTTATATTCTTTGCCCTTGAGCATTTCAGTGTAGTATACATTGGGTTCAGGTGACTGGCTTTGTTTCTGGATGATTTCAGGGAGACAAGCCTCAGCTCAGTACTTCTAGGCTGCATGCTCTAATCCTAGGAGGCTAGTACATGGGCCATTGTTTTGTTCTCTGGGCCCTCTAGGTTAAGCACCTATTGCACTGGAGGGGGCCAAGGCATGGTGTTCCCAGTCCACTGGCAACAACCTTTTGATGCGGGGTACTGGTAAAAGTGCTTCATCAGGCCAGAGACAGTGGGTCTGTGCACAAATGAGTGTACTGATGACAGTGATGCAGTGGTATCCATGTATGTGCTGGAAGTTGTGGGGTGGTTGGGTATGCACAGTTGTATGCCAGCTGGGGCAGGGTGGTGGTGGCAAGGTCCACACTTGTGTGTGTCAGTGGCAATGGGGCTGTGTGGTCTGCATGCTTGCATGTTGGCAAAGTAGTGGGCAGAAGCTACAGGTAAGTGCACGTTGGTGGAGTCCCATCTGCTGAAACTCTGATAGTTAAGCAAGTTCTACTATTGAAGGAACTATGGCAGCAGCTACCAGTGAGCACCCTTGTTGGGCATCTGAGGCTGTGCTACAAGCAGATACAGCCTGGTAGGGACTTCAAGGAGGCTGGAAGACAGGGGGGCACTCAGATCACACTGGCTCCCTCCCACGGGCAAGACCACCTTGCTCTGTCCAGGGCTGGCAGTCAACAAAGGCCAAAGCCACCTAGAGGAATGTGGCAAGCTTTGGGGTATAGACATCTGTGGCTGTGATCCACTGCAGCGGTTCCTGTGTCAAACCCTCTGAGCTTGGCACAGGATGGAGCCCTTTTGTGCCAGATCCCCAAGCAGCTTTCCCTGTCAGATCAAATGTTTGTAGCGGTCATGGGGTGTCCTGCAGCTAGGATTTTACAGGTCCATGGTGAGAGAGGGCCATTCCTCACCTCTTTAATTCACTCCTTCCCCAGGGGCTGCTGAGGGCCAGGAATGAATCCTAGCACTCTGCAGCCCTGTGCAGGGTTCCAGCCTCCTCTGCCTTTAGCCCAGGGTCTGTGTTTTCCCTTCATCCACTCTCAATGCCTTTATTCCAAAGACCTGCTCGGAGTGTGCCAGTCTTCTTGACAGTCTGGTCTCTTGGTGGAGATGCTCTTCCGGGTTTTGTCTAGTCAGCCATCTTGACTCTTGTCACCACACAAACTTTTTAATCATCGAATTCTATGGTAGAGTAATAAAACTTCTTTTCATAGGTTAAATACATTAGGTAATCTACAATTTTTTTTTCTAAAAAATGTCTTCATCATCTTGCTCCATTCTCAACTAACTAATATTTGGGCTCACCACACAAATGTCATCGTTTCACTTTCTTTCTCCCTTATCCTGAAATTCCTTCTTCAGGTCCCTCATGTTTAAACACCTATGTCTTGGACCTCATTTTATTGTTTTTCTTAATTTTGTTGTAGTACATTACTTCAGTATAATATTGAGAGAGAGAGTACATGGGAACTATTTCACTTTTGAGAACATAAATGTCTAAAAATATAATTTTCTACTCACATACTTGATTGATAATTTGCTTGTATATGTAATTCTAGATTGGAAACCATTTCCTCTCAAAATATGGATGGCATTCTTTCTCATTGTTTCTATGATGTTGTTCTAAAAAAAAATCCAGTGCTATTCTGATTCTTAATCTCTTGTGTTTTTTTCTTCCTTTCTGGAAGTGTTTAGAATGTTTTCTTTATTCTTAAGGTACTGAAATTTCATGACAATATACTTGTGAGTTATTTTCTATCACTTGTGCTGACTGGTGGAAGTAGTTTTTAAGTAGATTTGTGTATGCTGGCCTTAAGAAATGTTTTGTATTACTTCTTTAATAATTTGTCTGTCTCTCTTTTTCAGACACAAACACTTGCTCTCACTCATGCACTTTCGTTCTCTCTTTCTGTAACTCCTATTGGTTGGACCTCTTGAATTAGTCCTCATAAATTAATCATATTTTAGCTCCCATTTTCTCTCATTTTCTTATGTTCTGTTTTCTAAAGATTTTTCTAGATTTTTCTAGATTACAAGGACTTCCAATTTCCACTGAAGTTTTTTTTTGTCTATGATATTATTATTCCCTGTATGCTCTCTTTTTGTCATATTCCATTCTTTCTTCATGAATGCAATGTCTTCTCTTATTGCTATAAAGATAGTCTAATTTTGAGCTTTCCTCTGCTACTTGTGTTATAGTTTTGCTTTTATGTTAATTTTTGTTTTTGTTTTTCATATTGGAAACTTTCCTTATATATCTTGTATTCCTTGTCTAAATGTATTTTTGAATCAGGCACTGGAATCAGAAGGTTACTGTGCTTATAGACAGTGGGTCTTTCTATTACATGATGGACTTTTTGTTTTTCTCATTGTGGTTCCGTAAATGTCAGAACCTGTGATATGTTACTCATTGACAAAATCTTTTCAGGCATTGAACTCTACAAACTAGTTAGATTGTGGGGTGCTAACCTTCTGAGGGCTGTGCAAGTAAGTTTCACAGTAGAGTAAACATCTTCCACTTAATTTCTCTGTTTTTAGGAGGATTTCTAATCCTTATCATTTCCTGAGAAAATTGAAAATATACTGCCTGATGTCTAAGATAGAAGAAGGATGACTACTCAGCTTCATGAATTAGAGACAGGAATCTCTTTTTAATAACTTTTACCATTTTTTAACAAATTATTTTCTTGATTAATTTGTGCTTTGAGGGAAACTTGGCTGTTGTTAATAATGCTGCAATGAACATGGGAGTGCAGATACCTCTCTGACATAACTGATTTTATTTTCTTACCCAAAGGTGAGGTTGCTTAATCTAGTTCTGTGACTTTTTGAGGAACCTCCATACTGTTTTCTGTAATGGCTGTACCAATTTATATTCCCACCAACAGTATGTAAGCTTTCCTTTTCTCCACATCCACACCAACATTTGATATCTTTGAATAATAGTCATTCTAATAGGTGTGAGGTAACAGCTTCTTGTGGGTTTTATTTGCATTTCCCTAATGATCGGTGATGTTGAGCATCTTTTTATATACCTCTTGGCTATTTATGTGTCTTCTTGAGAAATGTCCATTCAGGTCTCTTGCCCATTTTGTAATTGGGTTAGTGGGTTTCTTCTATTTAAATGTTTGAATTTCTTATATGTTTTGGATATTAGCCAAATATTTTTTCAAATTCTTCAGGTTGTTTATTTTCTCTGTTGATTGTTTACTTGCTATGAAGTAGCTTTTTAGTTTTTTACAATTCCATTTGTCTGTTTTTGCTTTTGGAGCCTATGCTTTTTGGTGTCAGACCTAAAATATAATTGCCCAGACCTATGTCAAGAAGCTTTTACTCTGTGTTTTCTTGTGGTAGTTTTGCAGCATCAGGGCTTACATTTAAGTCTTTGATCCATTTTTAGTTGTTTTTTGTATGTGGTGTAGAGTAAGTGACCATTCCATTCTTCTGGATGTGAATATCCAGTTAAGATAGATTTTGTCTATAGCTAATTTTTCTCTATTATTACACTTTAAGTTCTGGGGTACATGTGCAGAATGTGCAGGTTTGTTACATAGGTATACACATGCTATGGTGGTTTGCTGCATCTATCACCTGCTAATTGCTAATTTTTTAAGAACTTTTTATTACAAATGAATTCTGAATTTTGTCAAATGCTTTTTTCTGCATCTATTGAAATGATCATATAATTTTTAATACAATTTTAATATAATTTTTAATCCCTTATTCTGTTAATATAGTGATCGATTTAAATATGTTGAACATTTCTTACATGCCAGGAATAAATCCTACTTGATCATGGTATGTTATCCTTTTAACATGCTATTAAATTTTATTTCCTGATACTGTATTGAAGATTTTTCTTTTTTTACATCAATATTAATTAGGCAAACAGGCCTGTAATTTTCACTGTGTATCCTTGTCTGGCTTTGAAAATGGAGTAATGCTGGGCTGAAAAAAAATCAGTTTGGAAGTATTCCCTCTTCTTCAATTTCTTAAAAAATTTTTGATAAGAACTTGCATTAATTCTTCTCAGGTGCTTAGCAGAATTCACCAGTGAAGGCTTGATCTTGGGCTTTAAAATTTTTTTTTTTATTTTTAGCAGACAGGAGGTGTTTGATTACTGATTCAATCTTATTTATTACTGATCTGTTCAGATTTTCTATTTCTTAATGGTTTAGTCTTGGTAAGTTACATACTTCTAGGAATTTATCCATCTCTTCTACTTTATGTAATTTGTTATTGTGTAATTATTCATAGTATCCTCTTGTGATCCTTTGTATTTCTGTTATATCAGTTGTAATGTCTCTTTGTCTTAGTCAGTTTTTGCTACTATAATAAATTAACATAGACTGGGTAGTTTATAAATAATATACGTTTATTTCTCATGGTTATTAAGGCAGGGAAGTCCAAGATCAAGGCACTGGGAAAACTGATGTCTGGTTTGGGCTGCCATCTACTTCCAAAATGGTGACTTGTTACTGTACCCTTCATAGAGGAGGAATGCTTGCTCTCACATAGAAGAAGGAACAGAAGGAGTGAAAAGAGGAGAACTCCTTCCATCAAGCCCATTTATAAGGATGTCTAATCCCATTCATGAGAGTAAAGCCCTCATAACTCAAATGCTTCCTAAAGGCCACACTTGTTACTACTGTTGCATTGGGAATTAAGTTTCAACAAGAATTTTGGAAGGGACATCGTCATTCAAACAATAGCATTTTGCCCCTTGTCTTCTAAAATTTATGTCCTTCTCACATACGAAATACATTTATTTTCTCCAAATAGCCCCCGAAGTCTTAACTCATTCCAGCATTAACTTTAAAGTCTAAGTCCAGAATCTCACATAAATATCATCTAAATTACATAAGGATGAGTCTCACATTATGATTTATCTGAAGGCAAATTTTCTTCTAGCTTCTTTTCTTGAAGCAATTTTTCTTCCAATTTTTCCTGTAAAGTCAAACAAGTTATATGCTTCCAAAATACAGTGGTGAGGCTGGCATAGAATAGACATTTTCATTCAAAGAGGGAGAAAAAAGCAAGAGGAAAGAGTAACAGGTCCTAATTAAGTTCAAAACCTAACAGGGCAAGCAACATTAAATTTATTTATTTTTATATTTTTATTTCAATAGATTTTTTGGGGGAACAGGTGGTGTTTGGTTAAATGAGTAAGTTCTTTAATGGTCGTTTCTGAGATTTGGGTGTAGCCAGTACCTGAGCAGTGTACACTGTACCCAATGTGTATTTTTTTATTGTACTTTAGGGTCTGAGGTACATGTGCAGATCATGCAGGATTGTTGCATAGGTACATACATGGCAAGGTATATTCTTTTATACCTTACCCCCTCCCACCATTTCCTCTGAGTCCCCAAAGTCCATTGTATCATTCTTATGCCTTCGCATCCTAATAGCTTAGCTCCCACTTATGAGTGAGAACATAAAATGTTTAGTTTGTTGTTCCTGAGTTACTTCACTTATAATAACGGTCTCCAATTCCATCCAGGTTGCTGTAAATGACATTATTTCATTCCTTTTTATGACTGAGTAGCATTCCATGGTATTTATATACCACATTTTCTTTATCCACTCATTGATTGATGGGCATTTGGGCTAGTTTCATATTTTTGCCATTGTGAGTTGTGCTGCTAAAAACATACATGTGCAGGTATCTTTTTTGTATAATGACTTCTTTTCTTGTGGGTAGATACATAGAAGTTGGATTGCTGAACCAAATGGTAAATAGACTTTTAGTACTTTAAGGAATCTACACACTGTTTTCCATAGTGGTTGTACTAGTTTACGTTCCTACAAACAGCATAAAAGTGTTCCCTTTTTACCACATCCATGCCAACATCTATAAATTTTTTATTTTTTTGATTATGAGCATTCTTGCAGGAGTTAGGTGGTATCAGCATTGTGATTTTGCTTTGTATTTCCCTGATAATTAGTTATGTAGAGCATTTTTTCATAAGTTTGTTGGCCATTTGTATATTTTCTTTTGAGAATTGTGTGTTCATGTCCTTAGCCCACTTTTTGATGGGATTGTTTGTTTTTTCTTGCTGATTTGTTTGAGTTTCTTGTAGATTCTGGATATCAGTCATTTGTCGACTGTATAGATTGTAAAGATTTTTTCACATTCTGTGGTTTGCCTGTTTGCTCTGCTGATTATTTCTTTTGCTGAAGCAATATTAAATCTTAAGCCTTGAGAATAATCTTCTTTGACTCCATATCCTGCCTTCCAGACACATTAAAAGGAGGTGGGTCTACAAGGCTACAGAGAACTCTGCCCTCAGGCTTTGCTAGACACAGGCCATACCATAGCTCTCATGGGCTAGATTCAGATGTTTGTGGTTTTCCCAGTTTGATATTTCATGCTAGTGGCTCTATAGCTATATAGTCTGGGGGCTAGCTCTGCCCTTATGAATCCTCTAAGCATTAACTTAGTGAGGACTTTCTGCAGTGGCCTCACCCCTGGGGCATGTCTCTGCCTGGTCCCTAAGGCTGTCCAAGACATCTATTGTAATCTAGCTGGAGGTAACCCCGCTCCTCAACTCTTGCACTCTGCAAACCCACAGAGTGGACAACGCCAAGGCTTATGGCTTGTGTTTTCAGGTGGGCCTGCTTGATCCACAGTTGGAGTAGCCAAGGAACACTGTAGCAGAATATAGGGAGCAGAGACTTGAGGTAGCCCTGGATAATGGGCCCAAGGTTCCCATGGGTTCCCTGGATCTCTCCCTTTAAATTATTTTGCCCTCAAAGTCCTAGAACTCTGGGTCTCTAATGGTCATAACAGCCTTGAAAATCTGTCTTCATGAATAGCTCCTGGTTTCCTTCTATCTATGCTAATCTCTTTATTTAGTTGCTTGATAACATCGTTGGTTTTCTCTCCTAAACATACCTTCTTTTTATATGACTATGCTGAGAATTTTCTGAGTCTTTGCATTCTGCTTCCTTTTGGTTATAAATTCCATATGTAACTTGCTTCTCTCTTCTTATACTTTACTATAAACAGTTAAGCCACAAAGCACCCTGAATGCTCTGCTTAGAGATTCATTCCACCAAATATCCTAGTCCATCACTCTTAAATTCTGCCCTCTGCAAAACAGAACACAGACACAGTTCGGCCAACTTCTTTGCCACTTTGTAACAAAAATGGTCTTTCTTCCAGTTTCCAATAATATAGTTCTTATGTCCATCTAAGACTTCATAAGAATGGCCTTGCTGTCTATATTTCTACCAACATTCTGTTCATGACAAATTAAATACTCTCTAAAACTGAGGGGTTTCTTTCTACAGTTCTCCTGAGTGCTCTCAAGAATCACCTTTAATGCTCCACTCATGGCAATCTAGGTTTTTTCTACCATACAGTTCACAACTGTTCCAGATTCTTACCCATTTCTCAGTTCTGAAGCTGTTTCTACATTTTTCAGGTATTTGTTGCAGAAACACAGTACTACTCTGGTACCCATTTCTGTTTTAGTCCATTTATGCTTCTGCAAAAATACCACAAACTGGTTAATTTATAAACAATAGAAATTGATTTATCATCGTCCTGGAATCTGGGATAGCCAACATCAAGGCACTGGCAGGATTAGTGTCTAATGAGGACTGCTTTGTGCTTCCAAGATGGGGCTTGTTGCTGTGTACTCGCAATGGCAGGAATGCTATTTCACCACGAGGGAGTTGGACAGAATTGATGAAAGGAGAAATCTGTCCCTCAAGCCCTTTTATAAGGGCTCTTGATTCCATTCATGAAGATAGACTTTCCATAGGCCATACATTTTCTGTATTTGTTAATTTTCTCATTGCTATAAAGAAATGCCCAAGACTGGGTAATTTATAAAGAAAAGCACAGGCTGTGCAGAAAGCATGGCTGAGGGTGGGGGCTCAGGAAACTTTTACTCATGGCAGAAGACAAAGCTGAGTGGGTATCTTCACATGGTCAGAGCAGGAGGAAGAAACAGAGTGTGAAAGTGCTACACACTTTTAAACAACGACATCTCCTGAGAATTTACTCACTATACAGTACCAAGGGAGGATGGTACTAAACCATCGGAAGCCACCCCCATGATCCAGTCGCCTCCCACCAGGCCCCACCTCCAACACTGGGGATTACAATTCAACATGAGATTTGGGTGGGGACACAGATTCAAACCATATTACTTGTAATACTGTTGCAGTGGGGATTGTTTCCACAGGAATTTTGGAGGAGGAATCATCATTCAAACTATTGTATTATTCTTTAAGTTTTAATTTTATATATTTGATTCTTATCTCTTTTTTCTTAGTCTAGATAAAGGCTTGTCAATTTTTTTTATTTTTTTTAATTGCATTTTAGGTTTTGGGGTACATGTGAAGAACATGCAAGATTGTTGCATAGGTGCATACGTGGCAGTGTGATTTGCTGCCTTCCTCCCCTTCACCTATATGTGGCATTTCACCCCATGCTATCACTCCCTAACTCCCCACCCCCCGCTGTCCCTCCCCTATTTCCCCCCAACAGACCCCAGTGTATAGTGCTCCCCTCCCTGTGTCCATGTGTTCTCATTGTTCAACACCTGCCTATGAGTGAGAACATGCAGTGTTTGATTTTGTGTTCTTGTGTCAGTTTGCTGAGAATGATGGTTTCCAGGTCAATTTTATCTTCTCAAAGGATAACTCTTAGTTTCCTTGATCTTCTCTATGTTTTTCTGATCTCTATTTCATTTATTTCTGCTATGATCTTTGTTATTTCTTTTCTTCTGCTAACCTTTGGCTTAACTTGTTCTTCCTTTTCTAGTTCCTTGAGGTGTAGAGTTAGGTTTTTGATTTGAAGCCTTTTTAATTTTTTTAATGTAGGTTTGATTTCGTACATTTTATTGCAAACTTTGATTTCTTAAGGTTTAATTTGAAGCCATTTTTATTTTCTTCTATAAGCTTTCCTCTTAGAACTGCTTTTGCAGCATCTCTTAAGTTTTGGTCTGTTTTATTTCCATTTTTCTTGGCCTCAGACATTTTTGGGTTTCTATTTTTATTCTTCTTTGACTCATTGGATGCTCAAAAATGTGTTGTTTAATTTTAACATATATGTAAATTTTTAAATTTTGCTTCTATTGATTTTTAGTCTCATACCATAGTGGCCAGAAAAGATGCTTGATATGATTTCAATCTTCTTCAATTTGTTAATACTTGTTTTGTAGCCTAACATATTGCCTATCTTGGAGAATGTATTGTGTGCACCTGAAAACAATATGTATTCTGTTGCTGTTGGATAGAATGTTCTGTATGTCTGTTAGATACATTTAATCTATAGTACTGTTTGAGTCCATGGTTTCCTTATTGATTTTCTTTAAGAATAATCTACCCAATTGAAAGTGATAAATTTTCATCCCTAACTATTATTGTATTGCTGTCTATTTATCCCTTTAGTTGTGTTCCTATTTGCTTGATAAACTTAGGTGTTTCAATGTTGGTTACATATATATTATCTGTTGTTATAGTCTCTTGATGAATTAATCATTTATCATTACATAATGATCAGCTTTGTTTCTTGTGATAATATTTGACTTATATCTATTTTGTCTGATGTAAGAATAGCTACCCCTACTCTCTTTTAGCTAAGATTTGTGTGGAATATCTTCTTCTATCTCTTCACTTTCAGCTTATGTGTGTCTTTAAAGCTAAAGCAAATCTCTTGTAGGCAGCATATAGTTGAGTCTTTTTAAAAAAATACATTTATCCACTCTTTGTCTTTTGATTGGAGAATTTAATTCATCTTTATGCAAAGTAATTATTATAGGTAATAACTTAGTATTGAAAAATTTTCCATTGTTTTTAGACTGTTTGTTTTTCTGGCTGTCTTCTTTTGTAATTTGATGATTTTTTGTAGTGTTATGTTTTGGTTATTTTCTCCTTATCTTTTGTGTATCTATCACAGGTTTCTTCTTTGTGGTTATCATGAGGCTTATGTAAAACATTGCATAGTTATAGCACAATTTAGTCTAATAACAACTTAACTTTGATTGAATACAAAAAGTCTACACTTTACTTTTCCTTCCTCTACCTTTTATGTTATTGGTGTCAAAACTTATATTTTTATAATGTATATTAATTAAAATATTGTAGCTATAGATAATTTCTAATATTTTTGCCTTTTAACTTTTATACTAGAGTTGAAAGTGATATACAGCCATCCAAGTATTAGGGTATTCTAAATTTGATTATGTTCTTAACTTTACAGTGAATGTTATACTTTCATATGTTTTTATATTGTTAATTAGTGTTCTTTTGTTTGAACTTGAACTCCTTTTAGCATTCCTTTCAAGGAAGGTCTAATGGTGATGAACTTCTTCAGCTTTTGTTTTTCTGGGAAGTCTTTATTTCTCTTTCACTTCCAAAGGACAGCTTTACGAGGTATACTATTCTTCATTGGTAGTTTTTTTCTCTTTCAGCACTTTAAAACATACCATTCTCTCTTGGCCTATAAGCTTTCTGCCAAGAAATCTACTGATAGTTTTATGAGGGTTCCTTTAGATGTGGTGAGTTATTTTTCTCATTCTGCCTTTAATATTCTCTTTTTCTTTAACTTAAAAAACATGATTATAAGGTGTCTTCGTGACAATCTCTTTATGTTTAATATATTTATGGTTCTTTGTGCTTCATGGACATGGATATTTATTTATCTCTCCAAATTCAGAAGGTTTCCTGTCAAAATTTCTATAAATGAGCTTTCTGCCCCTTTCCCTTTCTATGCTTCTTCTAAGATGTTCATAATGCATAGATTTGTTTGCTATATGGTGTTCCAGAAGTCCTATAGTCTTTCTTCACTCTTCTATGTCATCTTTTTGTTTTTGTCTTTGTTTATTATTCTGACTGCATAATTTCAAATGGCCTGTCTTCAAGCCTGCTGATTTCTTTCTTCTTGATGTGAGTCTGTTGTGGAATGTCCCTGTAAAATTTTTTAGTTAGTACTTTGTGTTCTTACATTCCACAAGTTCTGTTTGATTCTTATTTATTGCTTGTATTTCTTTGTAAACTGCTCATTTTGTTCATGTACTGTTTCCCTGACATTATTTAGGTATATAAGTGTGTTCTCTTGTATCTCACTAAGCTTCTTTAAGATGATTATTCTGAATTCTTTGTCAGGCAGTTTGTAGATCACAGTGGAAGGTGAAAGGCATGCTTTACATGGCAGAAGCCAAAAGAGAAGTGAGAGCCAAGCGAAAGGAGGAAGGCCCTTACAGAATCATCAGATCTTGTGATTACTTACTATCACGAGAATAGCATGGAGGGAACCACCCCCATGATTAAATTATGTCCACCCAGTCCTGCCCTTGACATGTGTGGATTATTTCAATTCAAGGTGAGATGTGGGTGGTGACACAGAGCCAAACCATATCATTCCACCCTGACCCCTCCCAAATCTCATGTCCTCAAATTTCAAAACATAATCCTGCCCTTTCAAAAGTCCCCCAAAGTCTTAACTCATGCCAACATTAACTCAAAAGTCCAAGTCCAAAGTCTCATCTGAGACAAGGCAAGTTCCTTCCACCTATGAGCCTGTAAAATCAAAAGCGAGTTAGTTACTTGTTAGATACAGCAGAGGTACAGGTATTGGGTAAATATACCCATTCCAAATCAGAGAAATTGGACAAAACAAAGGGGCCACAGGCCCTATGCAAGTCCAAAATCCAATAGGGCAGTCATTAAACCTTAAAGTTCTAAAATGACCTCCTTTGAACTAATGTCTCACATCCAGGTCATGTTGATGCAAGAGGTGGGCTACCATGGCCTGGTGGCCTAGGACAGCTCTGCCCCTGTGCTGGGGGTGCAGTGTTCACCCCCTAGCCCAGCTGCTTTCATGAGCTGGTGTTGAGTGTCTGTGGGTTTTCCAGGTTCACACTGCAAGCTCTTGGTGGATTTACCATTCTGGCATCTGGAGGATGGTGGGCCTCTTTTCACAGATCCACTAGGTAGTGCCCCAGTGGAGACTCTATGGGGACTCTAATACCACATTTCCCTTCTGCCCTAACCTAGCAGAGGTTCTCCATGAGGGCCCCACCCTTGAAGCAAACTTCTGCCTGTGCATCCAGGCATTGCCATACATCCTCTGAAATCTAGGCAGAGGTTCCCAAACCTCAGTTCTTGACTTCTGTGCACCTACAGGCTCAACACCATGTGTAAGCCACCAAGGCTTGAGGCTTGCATCCTCTGCACAATGGCTCCAGCAGTACCTTGGCCCCTTTTAGCCATGGTTTCAAATAATGAGCTGAAGCAGCTAGGACACAGGGCACCATATCCCAAGACTGCATAGAGCAGGGGGTCCCTGAGCCTAGCCCATGGAACCATTTTTCCCTCCTACGTCTCCAGGTCTGTGATGGGAGGGGCTGCCATGAAGGTCTCTGAGATGCCCTATGGATATTTTCTCCATTGTCTTGATGATTAACATTTTGTTCCTTAGTACTTATGCAAATTTATATAGCTGGCTTGAATTTATCTCCAGAAAATGGGTTTTTCTTTACTGTGGGGTCATCAGACTACAAATTTTCCAAACTTTTATGCTATTCTTCCTCTTGAACACTTTGCCACTCAGAAATTTCTTCTGCCAAATAGTCTAAATAATATTTCTCAAGTTCAAAGTTTCACAGATTGCTAGAGCAGGGACAAAATGCCACCAGTCTCTGCTAAAACATAACAAGAGTCACCTTTACTCCAGTTTCCAACAAGTTTCTCATCTCCATCTGAGACCACCTCAGCCTGGACTTCATTTTCCGTATCACTATCAGCATTTTGGTCAAAGCCATTCAACAAGTCTCTAGGAAGTTCCAAACTTTCCCATATCTTTCTGTCTTCCTCAAAGTCTCTAAGAAATTCCAAACTTTTCCACATTTTCCTATCTTCTTCTGAGCCATTCAAACTGTTCCAACCTCTGCCTGTTACCCAGTTCCAAAGTCACTTCCACATTTTTGGGATCCTTGTTGCAGCACCCCACTCTCTATGGTATCAATTTACTGGATTAGTCTGTTCTCACACTCCTAATAAAAACGTATCTGAGACCAGGTAATTTATAAAGAAAAGTAGTTTAATGGACTGACAGTTCCACATGGCTGGGGAGGTGTCACAATAATGGCAGAACCTAAAAGGCATGTCTTACATGGTAGCAGACGAGAGAAGTGAGAGCCAAGTGAAAAGGGGAAGCTTCTTATATAATCATCAGATCTTATAGGAACTTACTATCACAAGAAAGCAGGGAGAACCACCCCCTTGATTCAATTATCTCCACCTGGTCCTGCCCTTAACATATGGGGATTATTCCAATTCAAGATGAGATTTTGGTGGAAACACAGAGCCAAACCATATCAATAAGAGACATGATACCTGCACTTGGGTAGATGAGAATATTATTTTCAAACAATAATAACATGTGTTTTTACTTTTCAGGATACATTCTTATTAATATTTATTATCCTATTAATTGACTAAGGTCTCCAATCCAGTGTTGAAAATCAGTAAGGAGAAGCCTTATCTTTGATCAAGAATTTTGTTTCTGTATTCTATTCATAAAAAGTTTGTGAGAGTGTAAATTAGTTCAATCACTGTAGATGATAGTGTGGCAATTCCTTAAAGACCTAGATGCAAAAATACCATTTGACCCAGAAATCCCATTACTGGGTATATAGTCAAAGGAATATATACCATTCTATTATAAAGACACATGCACACATATGTTCATTGCAGCACTATCCACAATACCAAAAACATAGAATCAACCTAAATGTTCATCAATTATAGACTGGATAAAGAAAATATGGTACATATACACTGTGGAATATTATGTAGCCATAAAGGGGAATGAGATTATGTCCTTTGCAGGGACACAGATGGAGCTGGAGGCCCTTATCCTTAGCAAACTAACACCGGAACAGAAAACCAAATACCACATGTTCTCACTTATAAGTGAGAGCTGAATGATGAGACTATATGAACACATAGGTGGGGAACAATACACACTGGGGCCTGTCAAAGGGCAGAGGGTAGAAAAAGGGAGAGGATCACAAAGAATAGCTAATGGATGCTGGGCTTAATACTGGGTGATAGGATAATCTGTGCAGCTAACCACCCATGGCACACATTTACCTATGTAACAAACCTGCACATCCTGCACATGTACCATGAACTTAAAGTTGAAAAAAAATTTTAAATTAATTGCAAATACTGTTGAATTGTATCAAAATCAATTTAATTGTTAGTGTAATTCACATGTTAAACCATCCTTGAATTCCTGGAATAAACCTCAGTAATAATAGAGGGTTTATTCTTATTCTACTTGATAGAATTGAATAATGTTTTATTTAGGATTCTCATAGGAACAAAACATCAATATGTAGTTTTCATTTAATGTGATTCTTATAGATTTTGTTATTAGAATTATGCTAACTTTGACATGACTGGGAAACTTTTTCATAACTCTGTGTAAATACAAATTTTTAAAAGCAGTGTATTTTTTCTCATCTTGAAATTTTGAAAGGATTCACAGGCAAAATTAGCCAGATTTTTGCTTTGGTAATGTTCCTTTTGGTACCTGTTCAATTATTTTTATGGTTATTTGTCTATTTATTTCTAGTTTTCTTAAGAACCAACTTTTTCCTTGAAAGCCAGCCATATATCCTATCAAATATATGAAATAAAGTAAAATTCATTCTCTATTTATAATTGTTTAGTGTTTTCTAGATCTGCGGTTTTATCATTTTTCACTCATTCCTCATTTATTTCTGTTTTCACTGCTTGGGCTTTGGTTAAATTTCTCAGAGTACTATTTATTGGGGTAATGCTTTTCAGTGGTGTAAATATTCATTTTTAAATGTGTATAATTTTTTGATCAGTAGTATTTTTAGCAGACAAGAGAGAAACACCTGGGCATAATTTTCTATTGTAAAAGAAAAAGCTAATGTGTAACTATTTGGAGAGGTGACAGAGAAAAGAAGAAGAAATGTGGAATGATGAAAAGAAATATCGTTGATGAGTAACAATTCATTTTGGGGTCACATGTGGACTCATTGTATCTGTGCAGAGAGAGTTAAATTGCTCAGATCCTATGTCTGACTTTGTAGGTAGTTATTATAAAAGAACATAGACACTAATGGTATGCAGAAATTAGCTAAAACATTATGCCAAGTTACTCATTATATAGATGCAGAAACTAGGTGACAAATAAATGAAGTAAATGGTTCAGGTCTACCTAATTCTAATGCAGTCCTTTGCACTATACAATATTGTATCTTGTTTTAAAAGAACATATATACATGTAGGTTAATAGGAATAAATGCAAGGATGCACTTCTGTAAATGCTTTATAAATATTTTTTTGATATGACGGCAGACTCTGTATTTTGTAGGTGAGAAACTTGAGACACCAGGGATTAAAGGACAGCAAGTTACAATAAAAAACTATGCTTAAACCTCTTCCAACTGATTTCCTTACCTATTAGTAACTTAATAAACAAGATTACCTTTTTAAAAAATCAATGAATGAAAATGCTATGAGAAAACAACTTGGAAGAAGTATGCTTTTAGGTATTCATAGAAAACATTTTTAAGTATTGCTACTCTTTTACTTATTAAGGTAGGAAAAATTAAGAAGATACACCTCAATGCTTGCAAGGGTCCAGCAAAATTATGAGCATGCATTACTGTAAAAGAACAATCTTTTGAAAGACAAATTAGCCAACTAAAGAAAAATGCTATATGTATGAAGGTATTTATTATAATAGTATCTAATATACTTCAGTTTATCTAATCATATATAAGACTTGAAGTAACAGAATTAAGTAGATTGTGAATGAGGCTATTGTGTAGCTAGTGGGAACTTGGTTATCATTAGAAAAACAGGTATGACTTGGTGTTCTTACCTCTATGTCTTCATGTTTTTATAGTTGGCTACAGACTTCATACACACTGGCCCTGTTTCTCAAATACGCTTGGCATGAACCTGGGTAGGGAGTTTTCATTTCTATTCCCTTCTATATTAGTATTCTGTTATAGCATAATAAATTAGTACAAACATAGCCACTTAAAACAGCACCCCTTTATTATCTCACAGTTACCAATATCAGAAGTCTAGATGGGCTGGATTAGGTCCCCTGCTTAGGATCCCTTAATGCTGAAATCCAGGCGAAGGACATCTGGACTTTAATCTGGAGAGTCCAGGAATAATATGCTTTCTGGTATATTCAGGTTTTTAATATAATTAAGTTCTTTGCAATTGTAGATCTGAGGTTCCCATCTTCATCCTGGCCTGGCTGTAGGTTAGGATTCACTTTTAATTCCTGGAGACCTCTTCCAGGTCTTTCCATGTGGCTCCTTCTGTCTTAGCAATGGACCAATGAACAACTTTCCTCACGTTGCATTCCTCTCACACTTTAAATCTTTTTTAAAAAATTTTGGTACCAATTAGAGAAAATTTTTCTTTAATGGGGCTAACGTGATTAGGTTAGATCCACATGCATAATCTTCCTATCTTAAGGTCAACTGATTTTTTACCATAATTACATCTACAAAATCCCTTTTGCCATGTAACTTAACACAGTCATGGGAATCAAACCAGGGGATGAGGACATGAGATCATCTTAGAATTCTCCCTATCAAAATACAGAAAGCAAAAAGGCTCACTCTCTCTCACTTCCATCAGGTCTTTACTAAGTTGTTGACTTTTTAACAAAGTATTTCTTGGAAACTATCTAACAATTTAGTTGCATTCCTATCTCCCCTAAACTTCTACTCTCTTTACCTACTTTTTTTTTTTTTGTCTTTAGCACTTATCTAACATACAATATATTTTACGAATTGTATTGTTTATTGTCTGTTTTCTCCATCATATGTGAACTCAACAAGACCAGGGACTTTGCTGTTGTTTTCTGCTGTAATTCCTGCTTCTAGAATGGTGCCTGGCAAATAGGAGACACTCAATAAATATGCGTTTAATGAATAAATAGATGAATGATACAAAATTATATGTAGAATGGGATGATAATTATTTTAAAATATGAATGTATTTAAACACAATCAAAATAGTACTAAGATGGTAAGATTTTAATAGCTTAAAAACCTCTTTCCTAAACTTTTCACTGTTGCTATGTTGACTTAACGAAAAGGTCCAACAGAAGAGACCATCCTCTGGAAAACGGATCTTAGCCAAGCATGACATACTTAGTGAGCAGATTGTTTTGAGATAATGCGAAGGACCCTATGGCTCATCACAGAAAGAGCGGTGCGCCAGAGACAGTGTGGTGGAGGAGAAAGAACATTGAAAATGAAATCACAAGACTTGAATTTGAGTCTCGTTTGTGGCATTTACTAATTGTGTGACTTGAAAAGTCACTCAGCCTTTTTGAACCTATTTCCTCACTCAAGAGATGAGGACAGTAGATACTAAATACTTCCTTCATTAGGCTGTCATGAGGATCATGTGAGATACTTGGGTCTATTCCTTATCAAATAGTACACAGTCTTACCAGACTTCATGCAGCCCATTCATCCCTTGACTGCTGGGGAAAAGCTGCTCCTGTCATACTGACTTCTCTTCTTCATCTTTCATTCAGTTATACCCCTTTATGGACAGGGTAGAACAATTTTGTGATGAAACAAATATGATCAAATTTTAAAAAGAATGTTGATTTGCAATAATATTAACTAGCCTAATACAACAGAAACACAGAAATTCCAATGTGGATATAAAGACATTTTCCTTTGAACTCCAAAATAGCTTTCCACACTCTCAAGTTATTGTATCTTAAAACTGTTTAAATAATTGCATTCTATATGACAGGAGTTTGGAGCATCAAACATTGTTCACTTCCAGATAGAATATAAATTTTAAAATCAGAAATAAGAAAAGATGTGTTTAAGTGCTGATCCTGTTAATGACAATTGCCTTACCTTTCTTGGCCTTCTGGTAGATTCTGAGAATCCTTGCATGCATAAACAAATGATCCTTTGTAGAAAAATAATTCCTATATTAATGAAAGCCACTATCTTTAAAGCATCTAGCATATTTCAGGCACTGTGCTATGTTCTTTACATGGATTATCTTTAAAGCTCAAAACAAGTCAATCAGCAGATGTTATTACCTTCTTTTTATACACAAAGAAACTAAAACTCAAAGATATTAAATAAGTTCTCAAGAGGAGTACAACGAAATAGAGTTGATCTACTGCTATAATCTGTTGACATCATTTTAAATTTGAATCATTCCTTTCAATACATTTATTCCCTGTTTCAATTTTGTGTCAAAGAGGATGTGGCTTCAGCATTCATTCTATGACTTTAGCTAAGTTCTCAGTTTTAAAAAAAAATCAATTTTTTTTTTTGTTGTTCCTTGCTATACCCCAGTACCTAGCACAATACCTGGCATATGGTAGTGTTCAATAAAGGACTTTTGAATTAATGAATTAATGAGCAATTTAGGGCCAAGACAGAGCCCTGTGTCATGCCTTCATTAACATACAGTAACACTGGTTCTTTCGGCTACATACTCACTGGATTATATTGCTAAGATATTCTTATTTATATATTTTAACTACAATTATTAAAGGGAGACACTATAAAATGTTTTGATGTGGTCTGATATACCATATCTGTAGTTTTCCCCAAATATACCATACTGATAATCTTATTTTATATAAAAAAGCTTAACAAGGTGTATTTTATATTTCATTAACATATCATTTTTCTCAAAATTTTCTTCCTTCTCTTAGAGCTCACAAATTTTCAATTTTATCATTTGTTCTAGAAATCTACTTGGGATAGACAAAGCACATTGCATATATTTGTAGCAGATTTCTAAAATTTCTGGCAGTATTTTAATAATATATTTGGTAAGTTCTTAATTACAAGAATAATTATTCATTAAAATGTTCAATGTACAAACACTGACTAGGCACCTAATCTACATTATCTTATTCAATTCCTCCAAAATACTGAAGTAGGCATTCATACCTGAAATACACAAATCAGGAAGCCAAGAGTAATAGAGTTGTCTTTTTCCTCCTCAAATCCATATTTTGTCCTCCATTTTCAGAGTTGACATATTCTCTCTTTTTATGCTTAAAAAAAGCAACACAGAAACACAATATGGGTTGTAAGATTCCATTTTCTCTTTGATCTCTACTAAAAACTACAGCACTAGTTCGAATACATTCTTCTTGCATCTTTCAAAATGAAGTAAGCCCTTTCACTCATCCTTAACACTTACTGCAAGAATCATGTTAATCTAGTTATTATTTTTTTACCAATTGGTTGATCACATTCATTGTTTTACCTTTTTTATATATGTCTTCTAAAACTCTGAATTCGTAAGTGTTATAACGTCTTCACCAAACCTCCTCCCAACTCTTCAGCGTCATGAAAGCTTATGCTTGTAAAGTCATAATTTTATTCTTGTGTAAATTATGTCCTCTGAAAACTTTATTTTGGAGATTAAACAAGCTTTGAAAAGAAAGACCCAAAATGTTTGTTTCTCTTTTAGTCTTTATTGGGAAGACCTAGAGAGTAGCCAATTCAGGTTGAAGCAGAAAGGTGGAAGATAGAGAACTCCGGAGAAGGAGCTTTATTGGCAGTCTGATATCTGCTATATATGAGCATTTGGAAAGTGAACATATGACTGATCTGATAAAAAAAATTAAGCATAGGTACAGAGAAGGCTATTCATGGCAAAAACAAACAAAAAACAAGGTAATCCTTAGTCCTAGAAAGAATAAATTAGAAGTATAACTCTTAAACTTGGCTGTGCCATGTACAATATTTAAATAATAATTTAAATGCTGACATTGATTAAACACACTTAGATAGAGCCGTGGTAAATTATTTATGAAGATGCCTGCAACATCTCCCATTCTGCATGCCTTTTGCAATGAGCCTGTACTGCTTGCTGCCTTCATCAAGAAGTAAATTTTCCTTGCTCTGGTGTCCCGGCTTACCCTTTCACCTGCTTTGACCAATATAATGTGGTAGAAGTGATGACAGACCCTTTTTGAGGCCTGACTTTAAGAAATCTTACAGCTTCCATTTTTAAGCTTTTAGAATGCTTCCTCTTGGAATGCTGCCTTAAGACTGCCATCCCCTGAGGAAGCCCAAGATAGAAACGTAGACGAGAACTAAGGACCTCTGAGCAAAACCCCAGCTGAGTCCAGCTCCTAGCCCGTCCACTATCTGAATGCAGTCACATAATTGGAGCTAGGTAAGACCAGCAGAAGACCCAACAAATCCAGAGAACCATGACAAATAAACCACTATTTTATTTTGTTAGTTACTCTGTTTGGGGTGATTTGCAACCCCAAAATAGATAACTGAAACATATCTATTGGGAGAATGGAAGGAGAGGTGAAGTTATTTAAGAGAGGTAAATTACCCCCTAAAATCTCAAGATGTTCATAAATAATATCTTTTAAAAACTAAAGGAAAAGAACACTGTGAGTATATTATTAGAGATGTAATGATAAGATACAAGAAGAAACTAGTGTTTAAAGTTGTTGCCTGGGGCCAGACTGTAGGGTGGGCCAGGGGAATGCAATTATTTTTTATTATACACCTTTTAGTAGTATTTGATTTTTAAAATGTGAACATAAATTGCTTTAATAAAAATAAATTTTATATATTTTTAAATTGTCCCTGGTATATGCAATCATGTGAAGTTATGGCATGGGGAGGCCTCAGGGCTTGGCAGATGAATGGAGAGGCAGCTCTAATTTAGTGGATGATTTTCTGTTGTCCATCTTCCCCTTAAAGACTTGTCTTCCTTCCTAGGTCTCCCTTTTCGGTTTCCATTCTTGGCAACCAGCTCAAATGAGTATGTATTTTAATTTGCAGGTGGAGACATTAGAGACATTTAAAAAGAAAAAACAAGAGTCAGTAATGAGCTATCATTTTTGTCTTCAGCTAATTTCATGGCCCCAAGTTTTTAGAAGAAAAGCTGGGGAAAAAAATAAAAAGCCCAGAAGTCTGACCACTACTAAAATCCAAAATAAAAGAATAATGATCCAAAATAAAAGAATAATAATAATCCACTCAACTACTGACCCTGAGTACTTCTAAATAGCAACCAACTCTGATTGCTGGAAAAAATACTTAGAATTCTTTTTTGCTTTTTAGGGTCCCTCCTTGGATGTGACTATGAATTTAATTTTACATAAATTAGAAAACGTGAGGTTCTTTAAGTAAAATATAGGTAAGAGTAGCTTCAGGAAATCTGCTTATTTTTATTTCTGCCACCTTTCCCTTTAGAATTCTCAATACCATTCTTTAGCCCGTTAGAAGTGCTTGTTTGAAGTGTTTGCTTGAAGCCATCCATTATTTCTTAAAGCAACACAGTCTGTGGCTTCGGCTACACAATTCTGACAACTGTACAACTTGGTTGGTTCAGGCTTTTTAAAAAATCAATCAAAGCGGCTGTTTGGCAATGTGTGTTGAATGATTTTCTCATTTTTCAGCAAGCTGTTGTGGAATTATATCACTTCAACTCAAGTAGTCTCTCATTCTCCCCAAATGTTTCTACTCTTTAACTGGCTTTCCTTGTTTTCTGTCCTTGTCCAAGCTCCCAGAAGAACCCACCTTCAAAATAAGCACCACAGGATTATGCTTTCTAGTTGGGTGATTCCAATAAATGAAGGTAGGGATGTTCTTGGGAAATGGATCAAAGAATATTTTTATGGTCAATTTGCATGCAAAAACGTTAAGATGGAAGGCTGAGCAGAAGCCTCTGCCTCTGCCTTCTCTGTCATTGAAAGCAGCAGTTCCTGAGTCCATCCCCAGCCAGTCCACCATCATCCCAGGTTGTAACAGGCCCACCATCCCTAGGACTTGGAATTGAATCTTAGGCTCACAGTCTACTTTGTAGGCTGCCAAGTATAAGAACAATAACATGAATAAATGTCAATTTTGAGTGTCTACGATGGGCCCGACATTTGACTGGCTATTTAGTATGACTGCTTTCGCCAATCCTGTATATTTTGTGTGATTATTAGCATTTTACAAATAAGTTTAAATAACTAGCCCAAGACCACATAACTTGCCACATGTGCAGACAGGATTTTCTTTCATATATTTCTAACCGCAAAACTGAGTCTACTTAGCACATTGCTTTGAGTATTATTGGCTCCATGGTCCCTGCAAATCATTCTCATACAATTATGTTGGCCTTAAACAAGTAGGTACAAAATAAGTTACTCCTGTCTTACATTGAGACTCTCTTTTACAGGGGCTTCTCACCGTTACTTTCTTTCTAATGGATTAAGCCCCCATAATGATGGTATTTTTCTGAATTTGGCCAATCCGTTTGACTCCATTCTTGATACATCTGTGTGCTTTGGCAGAAGCCAGCCTAGAGAATGGTCAGTCCTCTGAGGTCTCTGCTGACTTGTCTTGCCTGTCTTCCCTCTTTGCTGCCTGTTGACCAAGACCTCCACCCTTAAATACAAACATTTAACAATGAATGAATGCCATATTCATTATTTATTTTTGTCATTATGTCCTAAGCACTGTGCTGTACTTTCTGGGGAATAAAAAGACAAATCAGCCTGGGTGTATAATCCCAGTACTTTGGGAAACAGAGGCAGGAGTATAGCTTGAGTCCAGGAGTTCAAGACCAGCCTGTGCAACATAGGGAGATCCCCCATCTTTACAGAAAGTTAGAAAATAAGCCAAGTGTGGTGACACACATCTATAGTCCCAGCTACTCTGATCGCTTGAGCCCAGGAGGTTGAGGCCATAGTGAGTTGTGACGGCACCACTGCACTCCAGCTTGGGTAACAGAGCAAGAGCCTGTTCCAAAAAAAAAAAAAAAAAAAGACTAATCAAGCACAGATTCTGACATGAAGGAGCTACTTCCATTAGAAGTGACTGTTGCACTAGTAATTGTAATTGTAATTATAATTATAAGCACCTATGTATTAATAGTTATTACCATGCCCTAGACACTTTGTAAAGGTTACTTCATTTTGTCCTTACAACAGCCCAGTGAGGTAATTTCTATTCTTATCCCATTTTACAAATAAGGAAATTGCAACACAGAGATCATATTATGAACCCAAATAAGTTTGGCTTTGGACTTGAGCTCGTAAACACCACAGGGTTGAATGAAGATGCTGCATAGATTGCAGAAGTATACATCACAGGAATTGAGAGGAGAGAGAAATATTCAGCTGCATAAAGCTAGGAAGGCTTCCTGCAAGAGGTAGCACTTGGGCTAGACTCTAAAGGGTGAGGAATGAGTATTTGCAGGAAGGGCATTTCAGAAGTATAAAAATGGCAATTAGCTGGTGTTTTTTGGCTCTCATTGCTGAAACTCCAGCTTACCTCCTTTCTTTGTTGTGACATAGGCCATCAGCCTACCGTTAAAATGTCTGGCAGTGTGCAAGACAGAGTGGCTCTTTTGTCCATCAGTCCAATCTGTCTTTGGAAAAATACCTTTAACCCTCTTTAGCAGGACTCCTGATTTTTATCCTGGTTTGTCTCTTCTGGGATGGGAGACTCCTTCCTATAAGAATGTCTGTATGGAAGGACCTTGAACAAGGACAATAACCAAGCAGGAGAGCAGCTATTAGCCATGTCAAATGAGTGAATTCACTGCCTAACCCAGAAAAATGTTTCGGAGTTGCTCCACCCCAACGATTGCTCTTAAAAAGAGAAAGATGACAGTGGGCTATTTAACCTCTGTGCATTTCCTGAATGTGACATGTCTCTGCTCATTTTGCTTGATGACTGAATTAAGGACACCAAACTGAGATGGTTGGGGAGAAACCTAAAAAATGGAATCTTTACCCTCTGCTCCCCTCACCATACCCCATCTGCTCCAGGAACTGGTGATCGACATGATGTTTGTACCTTGTCTTTCCTACTGAGGAGACAGCTCTTAGAGAAACCTGGGAAAAAGTCTTAACTGCACTAAACATATCAATGCTTTTGACCACAGAAGAAAGTCTTGTGGAGATTCCTGGGTTTTCTTCATCCTCTAACTTTAAATCATTTTCAAATATAACCTCATGAATCATTTAGCATCTTCTCGACTAGACTCTTCATTCACATCATCTAATTTTTCCTCTCCAGATGTGTCATCATGGGTGGCCTCTCTCTTATTGCAGCCGTTATGTTATTTGTTGATTTTGTTTTCCTTTTTTTTTTTTTGCTAAGTTACGACTTGCCTACTCCTGATATTAGGAATGTAACCGATCTTCTCTTTCTTGTGTTTGAACTCCAGCCATTCTGTTTATATTCACTGTGTTCCAGTGTAATTAGTCCTTGCTTTGGCAGATGAGTTTTTAATGTTAATTTTCTCAAGTGATGCTTCCAGAATCTTCAAAAGAAGAAGAATCAAAATCTTTTAGTTTCATAAGTGAATTTTGAAGTTATTTTTCTGTTTGTATGCGTATATGTGTATTTGTGTATGCATGTGTGCATGCATGTATATGGTATATGGGGTGTGTGTGTGGTGTGTGTGTGTGTGTGTATTTTACTTTCTCCATTCAATTTCTGTTGTGCTTCCCAGTGGTTGATGCAAAACCTGATATATTATTAGTCTCCCTCTAAAATTTCTGGGAGTCCAGCCCAGGCACAAAAAAAGAAGACATAGGACTCTGAGGTGAGCAGTGCCCTTGATTCTGTGGAATAATGATGAATGGAATAGACTTTCACAATACAATTCTAATATGAGTAGAGGAAGGAAAAAACTAATCAAATGGAAAAAAAGGTGGCAAATACTGTGTAACAGATTATTCCTTTAGGATGCAAAATACCACATGCAAAACTTCTCTGATAGTTTCGAAGAGTCCAATATTCAAGATGTCAATAAGGTGGTATGAAATCAACATTCGTCACACTGGACAATTTACTCTTCCATAGCTTCTTGTTAGGTCAGGTGTGTTTTTCCCCTCAGTGAGTTCTTCCCTACCTGCTTATCTTTTAATTTTTATAGGATTGCTATTATGTATCTTGCTCCTAAAAGATCCTAAGCCATTTCTCCTAAATGCCCCAACTCCAGGCAAAGATCATCTTTGAACTCCTAGTAATGTCACCGGATATTTGTTGGTGTGTTAGATGAATTTCCGTGCAGCTTTGAATTCTTTTCCCAGCAAAGCCAGGTTTTATGGCTCTTGCAGATTCACTTAATCTTTTGCAACACATGAATGATCCCTTCATTCTAAAGGCCACATGGTTGATTTGGTAATTTCTATAGATCTGTCTCTCACTGGTTTGCTTTTGTCTGCTCATTCCTTTTCTGTTACTTAATTATTTCATGAGATTTTGCTCTACCTTATTTACTATCCCAATTCAGACCATCCTTTATTCTTCTCCTTAACTTCAGAGCTTTACAGTCTACCCTCCAAGAGCCTGGGGTTTCATCTCCACATAGTGGACATCATGTCCCCTCTTGTTAATTGAAGCAGAGGCTAGGAATTATGCAGTTCCCCACTCCATTGGTCATTTGCAGCTTTGGCTTTATGATGGATTTTGTCTCTGAAGACCTCATTTGCTGAAGACTCATATGGTGTCCTGAAAGTTGGAGAGCAGAATTTCCAGTCACTGGCTACAATGAAAATTTAGCTGATCTTAGTTCTTTGTGTTCATTAGTTTGGTTAGAAAAGTGTATTTTTTAGAATTCTGTGCAGGGAGATTTTTGTGTGTATGTGTATTTTTAAATTATATAAACTCTGTATGTTAATACTAACATACTGAGGGCTTTTAAAACATTTCAGTGTGGTTTTATCATAAAGGCTATCAGTTTTAAATCATAATTAGAATTTAATATTTTTAGTTTTGTTGACTATTTTTTATTAAACTGTAGCTTGTCTATAATTTTGATTCAAATTTACATATAATCAATTAAACTAGTTTTAATATAATTTGCAAACAGAGGGCTTATAAAACATTAAGAAAAAAGCCATTTTAGGTATCTCTTGAGCACCTACTACATTCAAAATAGTTCACTAATTCAGTTTTGGAAATTTAAACCAAAATATTAAAATTAAGAAAGTAAGAAATCTCTAACCCCCATATGTTCAGTCTTTTCATCTTCTGATTCATCTTTTTCATGTTGATATAATGCTCTTTCTGAAATATGATCTAAATTCAGTAGCTTTCCTAAACACAACCTTCAATGACTTTATACCATTTCGTAAATCAGATAGCTATTTAATTTGACAGTGCAAAATTCTAAGAATTGACAGTGTAAAATTTCTACAATGTGATTTCAACTTCCTGTGTCTTTATATGTATATAGTAGAGATGGGATCTCACTATGTTGCCCAGGCTGATCTTGAACTCCTAGGCTCAAGTCATTTTCCTGCCTCAGCCTCCCAAAGTGCTGAGATTATACGTGCGAGCCACCATGCCTGGCCTGTCCTTATATTTTTCTGTTTTCTTTCTTCCTCCCTCCCTCCTTTTCTTCTTTTCTTCCCTCTCTCCTCCCTCTCTGTTTTCTTTTCTTCCAAAATACTAAACCCCACAAAGTAGTGAGGCACAAAGGGGAATAAGTCTTTCCCTTAAGGAAGTCCAGTCTACACCCTTCTATAGAGCTCCACAATATGTTCCATACCCTCTGGTCCCATTGCCCTTGCTTCCCATGTTCCCATCACCTGCTCTCACCCACCTGCACCTCACATGCCATCTCTACTACCATCTCTCCCACTGATGTTTTCTCCTTCTAAGCTCATCTCCTTCATGAACACCCTACAGCCTAGCATGCCCACCTTCTCTGTGCCTCCTATTTTTCCTTCATTAAATTTGTTTTCTGATCATGGAAGTAACACTCATTATATTAAGAGTTTGAGAGTGGAGATAAGTATGCACATAAAACACAATACAATACATGGTCTAGTGTGACAAGGTATTCACTGAGAATTTGGATGTTCAAGTTCTAGTTCTATCCTTCACACTTAGTTGCCAAGTGACATTGAGCTTGGCATTTATCCACTTTAGGACTTATATTTTTCATCTCAAAAAGATGGACACTGTGTTTCCCCATCTGTAAGTACCATTGCAGTTGTAGAATTTAATGTTTAATTAAGATGTCTATCAATGTGTATTGTGTGTCTTGGTCCTGTCACTGGGCAGTGACTGTCACCCTCATTACATCAGTCAGGACATGGCCCCGAGGTGGGTCTTCCAGCCCTGTTGGCATGTGTTAAGAATCACATCATTTTCTCCCCAGTAGATTCAACTTGCAATAATTTTTACCCATTATTCATGTGTTATCTGGCTTATCTAATAGTGAAACATACTGGGATTGAATTTCGTTATTACATTTAAAGTTTGTTATCCTATGTTTCTCTAGAGTCTTTTTCTTTCCTTTTTTTCTTCCAACTTAAAACTATAGCACCAAGGAGAACATTAAATTTCTATATACTCGAAACACTGTAAACATTATTTAAACTGATTTTGTTCAAATTCATTGCAAACCCATACAGTGCATGAGTATATATTAATGATATTCTTTCTTCTGAAATTTTGAAAGTTTTCTCTGTCTAGAACTGAAAAAAAAAAAATAGGAGAGTAACAATTTTACCATAAGATGCATGGCAGCACTATTGGGAAAGTGGATGTGGATGAGAACATAGATTTATAAATCCCTGCAGGTCCTTAAAGTTTATACATATTTTTAAAGGAAGCTGTTTATTTTTCTATAACATATCTCCTCTTTTCTAAATGTGATATTCAGGAAACCCATCATTTATGTTGGCTACATAATTTTCCTTCAAAGTAGTCCCCAAATCTTATATAAGCAACCAATGGGTATTTTGTTTCCCAGGCTTCTGGGCATGGGGGAGGGAGTGGGATGGAACCAGAATGCCAGTCCTGGAACTGACACTTGCTGGTTGGGTGAAGGTGGACAAATGTCAACTTCCCTGTGACTCAGTTTTCATCTCTTTAAATTGAGCTGCCTTTCTTACCAATTCATGGTGAAGATCAAATAAGATGATATGAGCAAAACTCTTGAAAACTACATAGCCTCATGGAAGGTGATGGGGTAATTATCATTTAAAACTGTCCCTAATGTTCTTGAGAAAACTGTCCCATGTCCTATCTCCTGCAAAATCTCTGTTCTTGCTGAGATTAAAGACAGTCAGGGGAGCTATTTACGTTATGTTTTGTTTAACACTGAAGTAATAAAATGTAATCAGAACTTCCGTATTGATGCATTAATTGCTTTTATCTATTATTTCTTGTTAATGGAAACATTTCTTTATGCTCCCTGGAAATGTACTAAACATTATTTGATTATAATTTTATGCTTATGGTAATTAGCACTCTTAGAATATAAGCATGTAAACACCCTCCCATCATGAGGTCTGTCCTTAACATGCCATTATCATATCCTGTTATTTCAGAGGGACGGAAAAAACGTCATGTTGTTTGTTACTGTCAACATGGGAAAGAGCATAAAGCAAGATACCACAGGAAATAAACCATATAAATTGTGAAAAATAAGCCACCCTCTTATTTGCCCTCTTATAGCATAAAAATACATTATATACACTCCCTCACTCCAATCACAATAAAACAAACCAACTAAAAGGAGAAACTCTGAGTATTGTCTCCCAAACTGGCCTATATTTTGTTAGATTATGCTACCTGCTCCTTTCCAACCAGTTTTTAATCAGAAATGTCTGAGATGAAAAAATTGTTGTCCTTGTGTTTGGAATTAGCAGTTTACTTGGATCAAATAGGTTGATATGTTTGAGTTGCTGAATTTTTATTAGATTTTAAAATATATGTATAATAGCTCACATAAGTGTTCTTCTATAGGTATTATCCTATTCACTTTTACAGAAGGAGATTCCAAAACCAAGGCCCAGAGAGGTCAAGTAATTTATCTAAGGTCATTTAACTTTTAGAGAATTGAGTTGTGACTTCCCCTCAAGTTCCACAACCTAAACACTTTGCCATGATGCTTTCTTGATCATTCTTTCTCATCTCTCAGCAACTTTTCTCTCATCTATATTCCTGTAATTCTTCTTCCTGGATCATGTTGCTTCTCATTTAAAGGATGCAGTTCTTCCAGTCATCTGGCAGAATCAGCACATTTCATGCCACCTGGTCATAGATGTCACCCTTTCACAGAAGGAACAGGAGGAAGCACTATTAAAATAAGGGCCTGTAGCTGCCTATTTAAACTCTCCCACTGAGGTCATTTCCACCAACCAAGTTTCCAAGTTCTCAGATTAATTACCTGCACAGGGCACTTGTCTTTGGGAATGATGCTTTCCTTCATGAGGTTCATGGGAAACCATCAGATGTTCCAAATCTCATTATCTGACAGGTTCAGGCTTCCCAATAGAAAGAAAACAAAGGCAGTTTATGTGGGGGTAAAATGTGAGTTAGTTTGCTCTCTGATTGAAAGATGCTAGAACACCAGACTATAAATCCCAGGTAGACCTGTGTCTTCGAGTTCAGAGGCTGCCTGCTGAGTCACTCTGTGGTGGAAACACATACTTTATGGAGGGCAATTGTAACAGACCATTTCTACTAGAGACTGCAGGCATTTTTCTTTCAGCTCTTACTCCACGATGTGGTCCCAACGTGGGGTGAGGGCAGGAGACTCACATAATTTCCTGAACCATCTCATGACTCTACTGTAGATGCAAGTTTTTCCTAGTTTTTTAGACTTTCTACCATTTCAGACCATCAAACTGCTATTATTTTATGGGGATCAACAAAGTGTCAACATGATGTCTAAAATATACAACAGGCCAAATGTATGAAGTTCTGTGTAAGGGACTGTATCTGCATGGCAAAGGGATTAAACAAATATGCCTTAAGCCCAAGATACGGGCTAGACACTGGGCTGTGTACTTTTATGGTTTTTCTTTTAATTGGCACAGTCACTCTCCTATGAGGTTGGTAGAATAAAAACTAACCTAGATCTGGCTTAACTCAAACCATAACCTAACTGTTTTATTGCCATCTGTAATCAGTCTGAACCTAATCAGTCTGAACCAGTTCCTGTGTGGGCCAGTTTTAAAGACAAGTGATCTTTGTGGAGCGTTTTTCACTGGCAGTTCCACTAATCTCTCCTGGCTTTATGCTGGTGATCACCTAAGGGATGGAGAGTTATTGGCTTGCTCATTTTTCAGATAGGAATCTCCTATGTATTTAAAAAACAACTAGCCATCTGGTACAACACAGTGGCTAGAGAAAAAGAGCAAAACATTTGGAGTCGGACAGACCAGGATTTGGACTCTAGCTCTATCTCATCATACCTGTGTTGCATTAGGCAAATTAATTTACTTCTCTGGGGCTCAGTGTACTTATCTGTAACATGAGGATGACAAAACCTATCTCACTGGGACGTTGTGAAAGTTAAATCAGATGATCATTGCAAAGTGCTTAGCTTGCAGTACACACACAGACACACACACACACACACACACACAATCATACACCGCATAGCGATGTCAACAATGGACCACATATATATATATATACACATATATATATATATATGATGGCAGTCCCATAAGTTTATAATGGAGCATACATAGGAACATGACACAAGACACTTGATATTGGCATGCCAGACCAAGTAGGGGAAATGATCTATATTCAGTAATGGTATGGAAATATTTGTTTTTTCTATAAGCCTACATGGTTTATATGTAAACAAACATATATACCATCTAGGTTTGTGTAAGTACACTATGGCCACACTATTATGAAATCAACTAATGATGTGTATCTCAAAAAATTCCTGTCTTCAAGTGACACATGACTTTATATACATGACACTTTGCATCAGCTTAGAAGCTGAAGCTAGGTTTTCATTAGGTCTCGATGAAGATAGGCATATTAGAGTTTAAATAGAAGATAAATAATGGAACAAGACTGGAGATACTGGGTGGTTAGTATGAGAGAAGGGGCAAGAGTTGTGAGGGAGAGAGCTGTGAGATCCAGCCCATTAACCAAACATGTAGTATCAGAGAGCAAAGGAGAAGAGGGGAATAGTGAGTGGTCAAGATACATCTAGCCATTATGACCTCTAAATAAAGCCTTTGAGGAGGAGAAAATACTAACTACAACCAGAGACAACAGCTTTTCCAAGATGGCCTCATTAAATGTTTAATTGGGTGAGAATATTTTGTGGATTCCCACACACTGCCAGAAATCTTATGCAGTGTTTTATTCTTTCTCCAAATACCATTTTCACTATGCACAGACACAGACTCAAGATTTGCTAGAAAAGCTACCTTCTTGTTCTGTTAAAGAGTACAAACTGATTATTGAGGTTAAAGTAGTATCTTGCTTTGATGTATCTTTTTTAGGACAATCTCTCCTGCCCTCCCTGAGAGAATGGTGGGCACAGTGAGTGAATGACATACTGGAAAGATAAGTGAAGGAGGCTTCAGGTGAATGGGCTCTGTGAAGTTGGGGGTCACTGAAAGGTCAGTCCTGAAGGCAAAATTCCAGAGATCTAATATAGGGTGAAATGCATTGTTCTTATTTCACTCAAGGGGTAATTGCTCCCCAAAATGCATTGCCTGTAATATTTCAGGTTGTCTTCATTATATATGAACTCAGCTACGTTGCGGTCTCTCCTGTGAGCAGTTCTGGTCTAGTTAAGTCCTGCGGGGAATGTAGAGAAAGCACAAGATGTGGTCTCTGCACTCATGGAGCTTGTTTAGCTAAAAAGGAAGGAATAAAACCTAAGAAATCATAGAAGATGTATTCAGTGTGATCTTGATCCTGAATATAAGTGGACTTGGAGACCAAATGCTTACGTTCTGGCAGATGCTCATCGGTGATGAAATATTCATCAAAGCATCTCAAAATGGAGAGAAAATCAGGACAATGTTTTAATGTCAGTATATATGTGTGTGTTGTAGAACATATATAATCTGATTATTATACTATATTTTATTTCCATTTGACATATATATATATATATCTGTATCTGTTAAATACAAACATATCCAACTATCTTCCCTTGTGACAGATTGTTCTTTATTTTGCTCCTATTATTTTTTCTTTAGCTTTTTTTCTTTAATTTTTTTCTTTATTTTGTGGAATGATAATGAAGCTATAAAATAGTTGTTTCTTCCAGGTCTATACTTGGAAAAATAAAAAATTTGGGGGTTGCCAAAACATTCTTTCTTTTAATGTCATTGATCCCTGAAAACCATTGGTTTGAAGAAGAGAAAGGTGATATGTCAGGTGCAGCGAGAGAAGACTTTGTGGAAGTAGGTGGAGCTTGTTGATAAAGAAGGTATATGTTAGGAAAAAGTAGATAATACATTGAGATGGGCAGGCAAAGGCCAGGTTAGGAATTTAGATTTCATATAGTAGGGAATAAACCATTTCCTTTCTTGAATTATAGCCACAGAACAAAAACTGTGTTTAGGAAGTTAAGATTGTCATTATGACATAAGATAGGTTGGAGGAAGCTCAAATTAGGGCATTTCTTTTAAGAAAAAGCGCTAGTGGAAATTCCACTCAGATTTGCTGAAAATTCAAGAAATTTTAAGTGTAAGTTTCAACTAAGAGGAGAAAATCTAGGATTGCAGTACTAGAGATAAATTCACGGGCTTCCTGGCCTCCACTGCTTGTAAAGTCGTAACGTCACAGTTGAGCTCTTTCTTCTGCCACTTACCACTCCACACTGGGCAACCTAATAGGATGGCAGGAGAGCAGGCTCTGGCCTGAGTGTTAATCATAACTTTGTCTCCTAGTCATTGTGAAACTTTGGGAAATTCAAGCCTCACTTTCCTCATGTAAAATATGTGAAACACAATGTTACCTTGTCAAAGGCTGTTTGAGGATTAAAAGAGGTAACACAAATGATGTGCTCAGCAGAACATATGGCCCAGAGCAGGTACCCATTAAACAAAGTTACTGTTTTTATCTGGGTGTACTTGGACAGGACCCTTAACCTCTCTGAGCCATAGTACACCCAAATGTGAGAGGAGGTGAATCAGAGCTACCTTGAACAGCTATTGTGAGATTGAAAAGAAGGGGTGGATGTGAAACTATTTGAAAACTGTAATTTGTTATATAGATGCTAGCTTTTATGGTTATTGTTGTCCATAATAACTGGTGACATATATAAATCATGTGTCCAAAACCTAAGCTAAAATACATTTTTTTTTTCTTGCATTTAAGTAGTGCATTGGGTTTACCAGGGATGTGATGATTTACACAACATTTTTATGTTAACAGCCCGGTCTTGGCAGTAAGTGCTGAGCTGGCCTAGAGGAGGTGAGGTCCATGTTAGGGTGACCCCAGACCATGTCATGAAGGACCTTCAGTTTAGCCAGGTGTCCAGACACCCAGGTTGTGTTGGTGTGATGTAAGAGGCTTATCCTGAGCTCATTGTAGCAGCTCAGAAACCCTGTCTTCTTTTTTAAATTTATTTTATTTTTAATTTTTTAAGAGACAGGGTCTTGCTCTGTCACCAAGGCTGGAGTGCAGTGGCATAATCGTGGCTCACTACAGCCTTGACCTCCTGGGCTCAAGCAATTCTCCTACCTCAGCGTCCCGAGTAGCTGGGACTACAGGTATGTGCCACCACCCCCATCTAGTTCTTAAATTTTTTTGTAGAGACAGGGTTTTGTACAGATTCCCTGTCTTCTAATGAATTACCAGGCCCTGTGTTCATTCACTCAATCAGCAAACAAATCTCAAGAACTTACCATGTGCTGTGCCCAATGCTAGGTCCTGTGAATACAGAGATGAATCATTCAGAGTTGCTAGTTGGAGGTGCTTATAGTCCTGAAATAAATAAATCAGGAAACCAAGTGCCAACCTAGAAGTAAAACAGCCATGTGAACCTTCTGGATAATTTGGGCTTCTACACGAAGCCCAATGTAGTGTAGGGGAGACTGGTCAGGGCACAGGGTCAGGAGCTTGAGCTCAGTCAGTTACTATCTGTGCAATGTTGGTCAAAGAACTTAATCATGCTGGCCCTTGGTTTCTACATCTAGAGTACGCTGGCTATATACACCTCCTATGGTTGTTACACATATCAAAAGAGAGAACCAGAATCTCAACACATGGCAGCTGTTTTTACTATAGAGGGAGGATATAACATGCACACACACAGGATAAACTCTTTTCCAAGTGACCTTATCTTTAGTTGTTGTGTATACCTAATGGGGAAACAGGATCAGGACAAGATGTGGTCTCTGCACTCATGGAGCTTGTTTAGCTAAAAAGGAAGGAATAAAACCTAAGAAATCATAGAAGATATATTCAGTGTGATCTTGATCCTGAATATATGTTAACAGCCTGGTCTTGGCAGTAAGTGCTGAGCTGGCCTAGAGGAGGTGAGGAAATTAATTTCTGTTGTTATTTTCCATCACCTAAACACTGAGACATACCCTTTCATATGTATTATTTCTGTGATCCCTAAAATAGCCTAATAATGGAATATATCATATCCCCATCTTATAGCTGAAGAAGCTGAGACTCTGAAAACCTAAATTTCCTGCCTAAGGAATACAGCTAAGGAGAGATGGGCTAAGATTTGAACCCAACTATTAATACTTTCTATTTTACCATGTGAGAGGAAGCATCTATGCTTATTTCTTCTCATTCTCAGTACAGTCTAGAAATTTGAACTTTTAGTTTATTTGTCATTGTCATGCTACCACTCATGCAGTCTGGGTTTAATATAAAATCATCAAATGTGTTGTCATTTTGACTAAAGGATACATCCTTGTATGTTTGGGACGTCCTTTGATTCTATAAATAATGCAGTGTGTATCATCCATCTATGAGTTAAGAGGAACTTCTTTTTTAATCTGTTTAGGTTTCCATAACACTATGCCATTCCAAATAATTATTATGGCAGACTCTAATCAATATGACAGTGAGCCTAGAAATTAACTTTTGTAGGACATCTACTATTTGCCCTGTACACTGCATATTCCATTGTACACTAGAGTTTCATTCAATCCTCAGACTTTTTCATTCCATAAGTGGTTATTTGGTGCTTCCTGTGTTTCAGGTGTTCTAGGTATTGAGGGTACAGGATCAAACAAAACAGACTGAACCCATGATTTTGTGAAAATTCACATTCTCTTGTGATATATAAACAATAAGCAAAGTATATGTGCCAGATGAAGGGAAATGCTACAGAGGAAAACAAAATCACAGGAAGGGGTGACGGAATATTGGTGGGATAGTGGGGAGTTGCCCACATGCAGTAGGAAGAGTTTCATGGAGGCAGAAACTTTGAGTAAAAACATAAAGGAGGTGAGGAAAAGAGCCAGGTTGACATCTGGGGAAGAGCGTTTTAATCAGAAACAGTAACAAGTACAAATGTCCTGAGACAGGAGTATGGCTGTTAAGTTTGAAGAACAGCAAGAAGGCAGAGTGGCTAGAGGGGAGTGAGTGAGCAAGAGACTAGTAGGAGATGAGCTCAGAGAGATTATAGGGGCCTGATCGTATGGAGTCTGTAGACTGTTGTAAAGCTGTTGGCTGATAGTCTAAATGAGATGGAAGCCACTGGAGGATTCTAAGAAGATTGATGCAGTCTGACTTATGTTTGAAAAAGGCCACTCTGGCTATTGAAAGCAGATAGACTGTTTGAAAAAGGCCACTCTGGCTACTGAAAGCAGATAGACTTCAACACCTGTGGAAAGAAAGGAAAAAAAATATGAAAGCAGATAGACTATGTAAAAAGCTTTTGCAGTAATCCAGGTGAGAGACAGGATGGTAAATTACACCTAATTAATGGCTGTTGAAGTGAGTAAAAATTGTTGAATTTGCGATATATTTGAAAGGTAGAGTTGACAGCATTTTCAAATAGATGGGATGAAGGGTGTGAAAGAAAGAGAGTAGCCAAGAATGACTCCAAGTCTTCTGGAACTGGAACTGGAAGAATGGAAGTGCCTGTAATGGGGATAGAGAGGAGAAGCAAAGAAGGGACTAGTTAGCATCTTGCTCACCCCTCACAGGTAGGCTTTACCCCTACACAACCCTGTCTCCTTCCCTAAGCAAAAATCCACAAAATGATTGACTCACTTCACTCAAGTTCACAAGCAGGCATGGTGTGGATGAAAATCTCTCCAAGGGCACTGAAAATGACTGTCTTTCATTCCCTTTAGTCTAATTAGGAAGCAAATTCTTGCACTGAAATTAGAGCTTCTAGTAAAACCAAGCCAAACTCTTGGTCAACTTGTTGATTATGAAAAACGGGTTTTCCTGGCAATTTTTCCTTTTGTTTCCACTGCTTTTCTTTATCCAAGAGATAGACCTAGATGCCAAATTATTTCTTTTTCTCCAAATTATATCTCCTTGGATAACCTCTGTGATGGGTATGAAACCACCACAGTGGTTATTCATAGTTGGCCTTTGGACCAAAGAGCATCAACCAGAGGAAAACAAATAGCAAAACCATGACTGGCTAACTGGATTTGTGAAATAATAACTTTAGTGAAACTATAAGACATATACCCTGACAGGAATGGACCTAACCCAGACTTTCTGTGAAGGGAATGTTTATCTGGTTGGCTACCTCCAGGCCCCAGAGTAACCAAGGCAAGGCCTAAATCTCCCAGACCAGATGTCTCTCTAGCCCCATGCCTGTAAAGGTCTTCTAATTCAGGGTTCTACATCAGGTAACAAAAGGATTAGTTAAATATGATTGAATCTTCACCCTGGAATGAGAACTACATAAGGCTTAATTGAGTTGGCTTGGGCATACTTATAGATAATATACCATAAATAACACATTGGATGCTGATATAAGCTTCCAATTTTGTCCCTAAGGAACAAATAAAAATATTTTGCCAGGGTAGCTAGCATGAGTTTATTCACACTGGTATGTTTATTTACTCATTCATTAATTTAATAAACATTTGTTTAGCAGCCCCTGTGCCTGCTATTAAGCTAGAATGCACTAGGGTAGCCTCAAGAAGCTCATAATCCATTGTGGGAAGAGGCAGTGGGGACGGCACACATGCCTACAATAAATAGTCCAGGCACTGTATTAGGCCATGGGGAATGGCAGTGACAAGACAGACAAGGTCCCTGCTCATGTAGACTTAACAGAAAATGATTAAACATACATATGTGATTAGAAATATGATTATTTCAGAAAGGGGTGTTACACAGACAAGAGAGGGTGATAATTGGATAGAGAATGAATAGAGTACAGGGTTGAGGTATTTTAGAAAGTGTGGTTAGCACAAGGGTGCAATGATAAGAAAAACATGCCTGGAAGAAGAAACCCAAATGCAAACATAGTTGAAGTGAAAAATATCAAAGAGAAGGGAAAGAATCAGACATAAGGCCAGTGTGGATAGATCTTAGCAAATGAAAGAATTAGTGAAGTGAAATGAAGTCCAAGAGAGAGGCAGGGGGCCAGATCACCAGGGCTTTGCAGTTCTTGATTTAGGAGTTTGGTTTTTATTCCAAGTGCACTTGGAAGCTACTGGAGGGGTTTACACGAGGGTTTGATATGACTTAAATTATTATTTAATCCAACTTTATGCATGGTAGAGAATGAAGAAGAGGGGCTCAGGCTGAAGCAGGGAGACAGTTAAGAGGTCCTTGCAGGTGAGAGAAGGTGGAGATCAGGACCAATGTTGTAGCAGTGGAGATGCTGAACAATGGTTAGAATTGAGATATATTTGGGGTGAAGAGTAAGAAGCACCCAAAGGTGGCTCCTAAGTTTGGGACTTAGGATTTAAGTGCATGGTGTTGCCATTAAATTACATAGGCAAGTCTGGAGAAGAAAAAAGATTATGAATCAAGAGCGCTTTTAGGAACATTTTAGGTTTGAAATAGTAATTAATTATCTGGATCTGAAGCTCAGAAGAGAGGTCCCTACTGGAGACATAGATGTAAGAGTTATCACATATAGTTGGCATTCATATTGTGGATAATATTGCTCAGGAATAGATTTTGATATAGAAGAGGGATGATGATTCCAACATCCAGACTGGAAGCACTGGTGGAAAAGAAACCAAAAAGCATCAGCCAGCTGTAGGAGAAAAAACAAAAGACTGATGTCACAGAAGCAAAGAGGAAAGTATCTGAAAAAAGGAGAGAAGTGTTTATTTTTTTCCAAAGACTGTAGAGAGTTTAAGGAAAATGACAGTAGACAATTAATCACTGGATTTGGCAAGGCAGAGTTCACTGGTAATCTCAACCATGGCCATTTTAGCAGAGCTATGTATAGGATACTATGAAAACACAAAGAAGAAATCATCTGGAAAATGTAGTCTGAGGGAACTAACAGAGAATTTGAAGGTAAAAGTTTGAAAGTGTAGTAGTCAGGCAAAGACAAGTGTGGGAGAAGGGCATTTCAGCAGAGATTTCAGTTTAATTAAAGGATCAAATGATGTAGGGAGAGCTATAAACAATACCATGTTGTTGAAGGATAAAATGCTAATTGGAAATGGGGAAAGTTCTGTTATAGGACTATATCATGAAGGATAATGCAGGAAATGAGGAGCCACTGAAAGGTTTAATTAGGGACATGGCATTATCTCACCTATATTTTCATAGTTCCAGTATGAACTATGGCAGGTAAGGTTGGAGACAAGGAAACCACAGATGTGTTGTTGAAATGTTATAGATAAAACACAATAAAGGTACAGATGAATAGTTATTTGAGATAGAAAAGCATAACATATTGTAGAAAATATTGAGGAGCTAAAGTTGGCATGTGTTTATTAATTAGCCAAGATACCTCCTAGCTTTTAGCCTTCTGTGACTGGGTGAATGGCAGTGCAAGTATCTAGATGAAAACTAGAGGAGCCAGCTCAAACAGTTGTTGACATTAGGGTGTTTGTGGAACATGCTAATGAAATTTTCCAGTAGACAGATAGGTATTGATTTGAGTTTTTGTGAATAGGTGTGAAAAGTTTTCTAGTAGATGACTGGATATTGATTTAAAGTTTTGTGAATAGGACATATATATTTTTTTTCTGGAATTATTTAAGAATATCCAAGGTATTTGACAATTCAGAGATATTGATAACTTTAACTCTTGCTAGTTTTATTAGCATGGTGGCAATGTCTTGAAGAATGAGTGGAAGGTGAGGAAGCAGAAGTAGTGAGTGTAGACTACTTGAGATGTTTGAGAGGCCCAAATTTAGGGAGTGAGATTAGACAGTCACTACAGGGATATGTAAGACTGATAACATATGTTCATTTCTTTTAGGATGGGAGAAACTTGAAAATGTTTATTGGCTCAGGAGAAAAATAGAAGAGTAAATCAGGAGGGAAGTTAGATGATTGAAAAAGTCACGTTCAAGTGGAGACAGAGAAGAATGTACTCAAGGACTCAGATGAGTGGCTGGCTATGATCAAAAGGAAGGACAACTCAACCTCTGAGACTGCAGGAGAGCAGTTAGTGTGAATGTAGACAAGGCAGTTACAGGGTTATAGGGATTGAAAAGCCTCTGTTTTCGACAACAATTAAGAGCCACAAGATCATTGCTGAGGGTAAAAAGGGTGGATATTGGGTAGGATATTTGAAAGTAGGGAAGGTTTGGAAGGGCTTAAGTGAGAAATAGAAAAGTAAACAGACTGATGAACCATGCTTGGTTCAATTTGTAAAAAATGAGTTTCTAGAGTTGCCAATCTGAATGATTGCAGGCTTTTGTAGAAAGAAGCACTAAACATTCAGGTGTAAAAGTGGAAAGGAAATTTAAAAATTAAATACTAAGCCAAAGTTACATTTATATTAACAGATGAAGTGAAAAGGTGGGGAGAAAGCACTGTGGGTAATAGCAAGAGAGTAGTTTAATGGTTCATTATGGGGTCCAGAATGGATAGAAAAAGCTGAGAGGCTAGTAAACAGCTGACAGACTAGGAATAAATGAAAGATTCAAGGTACCAAGAAGATTGAAGGACAGTTAAAATAGGAGCAAGACATTGAGGGGCCTGAAAGGTGGTCTGTTTGAGAAATTACAAAAGATTAATATTCCAGAAAAAGTAACATTCAAGGTGATGACAAAGTCTAGGGAATGACAATAGAAGTGAAGGACTGGCTGGGGATGAAATGGAGTGAAGGTGAAGGCCACAAGGCGTAATGATATTAGATGCAGGATGGCTCACCCACGTGGAAATTACAGTCATTCTTATGACACAGAAATTTATGCAAGGCCAGAATACATAATTAATGAAGGGCAGGGACCATGAAGCCAGTAGGGAACAGTGATGAGTAAGGATAGAGATTGTACGGATAAGAGTTTTCACAAGAAGGTGGATGAACCATGTATTCAGGAAGGGGTGGTCAGATAGAAGAATTAATATATGATGAGGTTAACATGGAAAGATTTGTCTATAATGAAGGATTCCAGAATTTTTACTAGGAACATTTGAAAGACAGAGGAGTAATAGGGTTGGGACCAAGTCTGAGAAAATCTGAGCAGTAAAAGGATGCAAATAGGAGTAAGGAAATGTAACTATGGAGCTTTATATTTTGGGCAACAACTACTGGAGGGAAGTGGGTAGAAGGTTCTGGCTACAAAGATTTACAGAGAACATTGGCATAAAACGGTAGACTTTGAGCCTCTTGATGCTTGCATTTTGGCAGCCTATTCTGATGACTGGTACAGAAATAAACCTCCAAGGTCAGTGACTCCACTGGCCTTGGAAGGCTGTAATGATGGCATAGAGACAGGAGTGGGTAGCAGGAGGCTTCATGTGTGCACAGTGGGTCCTCTTTTCCTGACATAGTCAGCTTTCTTCTTTTTTTCTATGTGCTCCTTGGTGTTCTTCTCCCTTGCCATTCAGCCATGGAATGTCAATCTCTATCAATCTTTAAGTCCTCATTCAATGTTCACCGTGGGTACTTTATCAGTTGATTTCTATGCAGGGTTTTAACTCACAACATGATCTTAAAATATGTGCTATTTACCCAATAAGGCAGGTCTATCTTGAATCTCTCTTTGAGAAACTTCACTGCTTTCAATGTGTAGAATAATTTTCTCATTGGGACTCAAAGTAAAAATCGACACCTTCTTCATTCCTCTCATTGTCAACGGTATTTAAACATGGCCACTTTTCACATAACGCCATTTAATTTCCTCCAGTGGCTTCCCACTTCCAAAATGTTCTTGTTTTACCACTTTACACTAACTCTAATTTGGGTTATGTAATAATTGTTGATAATTTTTGCAAGGTTATGTGTTTTTATCTTTAGCTTTTTTCACAGGCATAATTTCCACTGCCTTGGAGTCATTGAGGATGCTGTGTAAACATGAATAATGTAAGAATGACCTGGAAAGCCTGGCAACTCGACACCTTTCTTAATAAAAGGCAAAGTGCAACTTAGAAATTCTGACTGCAGACACATTGCCCTGAACCTTGCTCTCACCATGCAGAGCTGGGAGCAGAACAGAGGGCAGACAATGAACTGCCTTTGCTCTAGAATCAAAGGTTGCTTTTGTGTGCCTTGCTCTCAAACATCATTATCTCTCCTGCCTTGACCTGTCCAAATGCTGGAATTTCCTTGTACAGACCTACCATTGGGACCTACTTGACATGAACTGTCTCTGTTTACTATTTGAACTTAACCTGAATAGTATTCATCTAGCCTTGTTGGTTGCTCTGGCCTCAACCTATTGTCCTGCATTTCTAAGAAATGGAGAATGGACTTTGGTTGAAGACCAAACTGGTCAAAAGGGCTTGACAGTGAATCAAGAGGAAACAAATCCAGACAAAACTGCAAACCCATACTCTGTGACAAGCAGTGTGACTCCTAATTGGTAACCTTACCTCACAACCTGGCCCCGCCAAACCATTACCTATTTACATAAGCAACAGAATGATGTGACCAGATCTGCATAAATTACCCATTTACATATATTTGGTCATTCCACACCCTATTCCAAAAACTAAAGTTTGCTAATAACCATGGGAAAAAAAAATTCAGAATTCTTTGCAGGACCTTCAAGGCCACTTATGACCAAGCTTTAATCTACCATTCTGTTCCCATCTCCTGCCACTTTTAATCCTGTCCTTAGATTCCAGCCTCATTATAGTATTCTGTCCCTTAGCACAGAGGGTTTTTCACATCCCTTTGTCTTGCATATGTAAGTGTCTAGTTGTAAATTGCCTTCTACCATCTTTTGCCTGAAAAACACCACCACAACCTTCAAAGCCCATCAGGTTACAACTTAACCTCTCCTGGACATTTTCCCAAATGTCTACAGCCAAAGATAATGGCTCCCTACTATATGCTCTTTCTACACGTCAATTTAAGTGTGGACAAATTTGTGGGGCAGGCTGGCAGGCTGGCATGCTGGCAAATCTTGGGTAGGAGCTGAAGTTGCAGTCTACAGGTAGAAGTTCTTCAGAGAAGCTTCAGTTTTGCTCTTAATGCCTTTCAACTGATTGATGAGGGCCCATCCAGATTATTGATGATAATCTTCTTAGACTCAGTTATTTGTAGATGTTAACGACATCTACAAAACACCTTTACAGCCACATCTAGATAAGTGTTTAAATGAATAACTAGATACTACAGCCTAACCAAGTGGACATATAAAACTAACCATCACAGAAAGATGTAATTATTGCATCCTATTGAAACCAAGTCTTCCAATATTTGGAAGCAGCAAGCAGAAGGATGTTTCTGTGGAATCATAAGGAACCTGTCATTTTAACCTTTTTTATTGGTCACATATATTAACTACTAATTAGCTAGAAGATATAATGATAATCTATGTGTTTGTATTTAAAAACAAATGTTCAAAATATATAAAGCAAAAATTAACATGTATATGGACAAATAAACAATTACACTATAATAAAGATTTTAACATTCTACTGTGAGAAACGAATAGAACCACTAGACAAACAAAAAATCACAGTAAAGGTATCAATGATCTGTATAATATAATCAAATCCCTTAACCTACTTGATGTTTATAAGATGCAACATGAACATCTGATGAATACGTGGTCTTTTCAATGGTTCATGAAAAGTCCATAAAGGTGGACCAAATTAGGAGCCAGAAGTACAATTAAAAAAATATATATATATATATGTATGTATGTGTGTGTGTACATATATGTATATATGTATATATATGTATGTATGTGTGTATATATATATATATAAAAAGTGAGGAACAACTTCTGACAGCATATGACTTTAGCTTGTTATTGAAATATTTGAGAAATGGATAGAAAGAGTCCCAAAAGGCAGACCTTTCATAAAGCACATAATATAAGGAAAAGCATTTTAACAGCATATAAATACGTAATCACAAATCAAATGTTCCTTTGAATAGCAAAATCTTCATCATCCTTTTTTACTTGTCATTATACTAAGGACTTTAATTGTGAATCACCAATCCTAACTCATCCAAATATTCCAATATACATAGGTAAATTTGTTGTTCAATTTCAATATGTCTAAAAGTAAATATTAAAAGAAGTGAGCTAAGAAAGAATAGGATAAAAACAGCTTTAATAATGATAATTGAGTATTTTTTAATACAAGATATTATGTGGTATCTGGGGGAAGAAAATAAATTGCTGAAGTTTATAACATGTATTCTTAGCTTGGGGGAAAAATAAAATAATATGTTTAAAAAATTAAAAATAAATGTAAAAGCATGAATATCATATATTATCTAATAACAATGGAATTAAACATTAATAATATATCTACATGTTATCAATTGCAGTTCAAGCAATAGGAAATTATATATATATATATAAAACATAAACATATGTACGTACACACAAACATATTATTATGTATACACACAATTAGATTTGTTATAGGGAATTGGCTAATACAATTGAGAGAATTGGCTACATGGTTACCATAAGGTTATTTTCTCTGTAACCAATGGTGGAGCTTGAGGTCCACAAAATCAGGCAGCCAGGAAGGGAGGTTCACAAACAGGCTGAAACAGACAAACAAAGCTGGAACCCCACAAAGTTGGACTAGAACCTGTAACCATTCTTGTTGCCTCTGACATAGTGGTAAAAGAATATTACAGAAGCCAGGATTGTTTAGCCCTGAACTAAACACACAGACCTGACCTATGAGTCAGAGAGGCTAAAGGAAGATCCAAGAGGTGATAGAGCAATTGCAGGTCCAGCTACTGTTTCATACCAATGAAATGAGTCAGTGGATCAGTAACTGACTGATAAAATAGCTGTTGCTTCCCTTATAGCCTCCTAATTACCCCTAAGAGTCTCCCTTCTAGCCTGCCATAACCAGGAACATACAAAAAAGGAAATTTTGGGAAATGCAGTTGAGCCTAGCCAAGTTGACACATTATAAAGCATTCACACCAGGGAAATTTCAGACATTTAAAAATTCACAACACAGTATTTAATGGTCCATGAGTTAAAGAAGAAATCACAGGGGCAATTTGAACATAGTTTAAACTAAATATAATATTGAAAATACAACATGAAATTTGTGAAATGCAGCTAAGCAATACTTAGATGGAAGTATATAACTTTAAAAGATGCTAACATTAGAAAAGAAAGACAATTTAATGATCTCCGTGGAAATAATATTCAAAGAAACAGAGTGAAAATTAGTGAACTAGAAAATAGGGTAAATTAATAAAGTGAAAAATTGATTCTTTAAAGGATCATCAAAATGATAACCTCCTAGATAGATTGATCAGGAAAACAAAGAGGACACAAATTTCTCACATCAGTAACATAAGAGAGAATAGCAGTACATATCTGATAGTCATTAAAAGTAATAAGAGAATATATAAACAATTTTGTGCTAACACATTTTAAAACTTAGATGCAATGGATTGTTGTTTGAAAAAATTACACTTATCAAAATTGACAGTAAATGAAATAGAATATGAATATCCCCATTTTTATTTTAAAAATTAAGCTATTATCAATATCCTTCCCATAAAATAGATTCTAGGCCCAGATGTTTGTGCTTGTGAATTGTGTCAAACGTTTAAAAAGTAACCCTATATTGTACACAAATTCTTTGTAAAATAAAGAGAAAATACTTCCCATTAGTCTTATGTGGCAAGTATAGTCCTAATACCAACATCTGACAGAAATATAGAAAAAGTAAATTTCCATTAACTATCCCTCATGGGAATTAAGCCAAAAATACTTAACAAAATATTAGCAAATCTAATCATGCAATATATTCTAAAAAAATACATCACAATCAAGTAGAGTTTATCTCAAGAATGGTTTTATCATTTGACAATCAAGAATATAATTTACTATACTTACAGAGTAAAAGAGAAAGTTATCTTTGCAATAATTGTAAAAAAAAACCTCAAAATTTATTACCCACTTATGATTAAAGAAAAAAATCTTGCCTTGAATTAGAAATAAAAGGAATTTCCTCAATGTAATAATGGTCACCTTAAAAAGCCTACAGCCAACATAACATTTAATATGAGATGTATTACCTAAGATCAGGAATAATACAAGGATATCTACTCTTATTTGTATTCCACATTGAACAAAAGGTATTAGGAAAATAAATTGATAAGAGAAAATATTTGCAAAGCAAATAACTGAACAGACAGAAGTATCCAAAACATATAAAGAATTCCTATAATTCAATAATAAAAACATAAAATACCCAATTAAATATGGGGAAAATAATTTAATATACATTTCACAAAAGAAGACATGTGAATGGCCAACAAGCATGTGAACAATTAATCAACATCATTAGTTAACTTGGAAATACGAATTGAAACCACAGTGAGATACCACTTCATACACATGAGAATAGTTTCGATTACAATGACTGGCAATAACACTTATTAGAGAATATATGGAACAAGAGGAACCCACATACAATGCTTGTGGGAGTATAAAATGAGCTTATAAATTTCTTATAAAATGAAGTGTCCAAGTACTTGAAGACCCAGCAATTCCAACCTTAGTTATTTACCTAAGACAAAGTAAAAGCAACTTGTACAAAAATGTTTACAGCGGCTTTATTCATAATAGCACAAACTGGAGACCCCAGATGTTAATCACTATGAAAATGGATAACCAAATTGGTATAGTCATAAATGGCATACTACTAAAAAACAATATGGAAAAAGTTGCTGATATGTACATGCATCAATTGGATGAATTTCCAGAACACTCTGCTAAGTAAAAGATGCCTTGTACAAAGTATGTGTGCTGCATAATTCCATTTATATAATATTCTAGAACAGAGAAATCTCATGTATGCTGAAAAAAAATTAGAACACGAGTACTACCTATAAAGTAGCATGGGCAGCAACTGACTAAAATGAGGAAAGAGAACTTTCTGGATGATTATGTTCTATATCCTCATAGGGGCTTGGGTTACACCAGATGTATGCATTGTCACAATTCAGCAAAAGTACAGTTAAGATCTGTGCATTTCAGTGTATGTAAATTTTAGATCCAAAGAAAATAACTATCAAGCAAATGTCAAACCCCAGTTAATGATGTGCATGGTGCAGTATTTGGAGGGAAATAGTCAGATGTCTGCAATTTGCTTCAAAATGCCTTAAAAATAAGGTAAAATGATGGATATATTTAAGGATAAATAAATAGATAATGTGATAAAAACAAGTATAGTAAAAGTTAATGATAGAATCTAGATGATTGGTATTCTGGTGTTCATGGTAGAATTTTTCCATTCTGCTGTCTATGAAACTTCAAATAATACATGTTGGGAGGAAAAACTAAAAAGATGAGCAAGTAATTAGAAATTTTTCAGGGTTTGGTGATTTAGTTGTAGTTGTGCAGAAATGTGAGAGTTTTATTTAATAATTTTAAAGTATGGCACTAGCTACTATATTTCTCTACCAATAATCTCTAAGCCAACCTATGATGAAATGATAAAGGAATCCAGAAGAGTTTTCAGACATTCCTGAGAATTGACTTCTGCTTGGACAAAAGAATTCCTAAAGTCTAGCTTTGAGAACCAAGTGTTTCTGTTAGCATGGAAGTAGATTAGGTTAACTTTTCATTTTCTCAAAACCCCAGGGTTTGGAGCAGGTGGAGTGTGACTTTCAGTCTGAAAATGAAAAGTGGCTTCTTTATTCACCAGCCATATCTGGAGGAATCAGTCACTTGATTGACAGAGCCCCTAATGACCTGGTGCTTTTTGTAGCATAATAGTACTGCAGGTGTCTTTCAAAAGGATGTTTTAGATAGGACAGTGAGCCCCCTTTCTTGGTAAATCATACTTGACCACGCACAAATAAGATCTTTGTTTAGCCTGGGGAGTATGTTTAAAAATCTTCCTCCATGTCTACTTGAAGGTACAACTATCTCAGATAGTTGTATATTTCTTTTTCACAGCAGACACATTTACACTTTTTCTTAATACCTTTCTTTTGCCTACAATAAAATAATACTTCTATAGGTCAGTAATTGCACTTTATTCTAATAGATAAGGCTTGTTTACTAGCACCTGTCCTGTTGCTTTGCAAATTAAGGGATGAAGTTTCACAGACATGGATTTGGCTTGGAGAAAGGCTGTGGTCTCCTGAAAGTAGTGGTGATTAGCTGAGAGAGATCTGAATTGAGCTCTTCTTTCTGTAAAATAAGAACAGAAATATTTATGAACAGAATCACATGGCAGACAATCTGTAAAAGAATGTTGATGGGCAGAAATGTGTGTACTGATGGTAGTAATTCTCTACCTTTTCCTGGGAAATAACACTGATAGAAAGTTAAAATGGTCACTTGAACTCCCAGGAAAATGGCAATTTCCTTCTTCCCACGTACCTTCTCCTCTTCTTCCTCCTTCTCTTCTTTCTTCTCTTTCTCTTCTTTTTCCTATTCTTCTGGTGTTAATAAACTGTAAGGTATTTATATATAGATGTAAATCTAGATATAGGTATATACCTTACAGATCTTTATATATGTTTTACATATATAAAACATCTTTTCCCTGTTTTTAATAAGTAGGAAAATGTGAATCTTGCTAATTTCCAAATAATGCATCATTAACACAGGAGGTTGGAACGGTCACTCTGAACACTGCTTGAGTATAGAGTTAAAGAGGAATGTTGCAGAAAGACAAATGAGTCTGCAAATAGAAGGAAGTATGATTATGAACAAATTCTCCTTTTGGTTAAAAATATGTTGCCTTGTTTGCTTGCTAAGATTCCATCTTCTTCCAAAAAATGATTGTATATGCCTTAAAGTAAAACATATATATACCGTAATTTTATCAAAATATGAATAAATGAAAATCAAATAGAAGTAAAAATATATATGAAAACGCTAGTAAAACAAAATATTACAGATAATGCATTTCTTATAAATTAAAACAGAAGTATATTGTAAAGTCACAATGAGGCATATGCTCCTTTTCAACAGGATAAACAAAGCACAACAGTTCTTTAGCAAAACAAGCAAACAAAAAACCCACTTTTACCTGTGCTAAATTTTTAAAGAAATTTAACATACTCATACTATGCATGAATATTTATAAAGCTCCTTGGTTTAAAAACTCTCACTTTTTTCCCATTACTACTTACAAATCTCTATTTGCCTTATTTTACAGAAGGATAGATTGAAGTTAAGAGAAATACGATTTTGTGACTAATAAATTACACAGCAGGAGCCCCAGGGTGTGCCTTTTCACTCCAAATTGTGTGCTCCTTCCATGTCACCATGTCAGGGACATTGGCCGTGACAATAGATACTGTTTTAACCATGCATTTATTGAAGATACAGGAATGGAGATAGCATATCACTATTTCTGTGTTGACCCTTGGTTAAAAGCTGAGGGTATACAGGTTACAGCAAAACTCTGAGTGACTCACTGTTTGGGGATAATTTACTGTGGTTTAGGTATTTTGCTTTCCAGTTATTTAAATGCAAACTTAAGATTTTAAAGCAACTGAAGGAACTGAGGCAAAATGTGCGCCTTAGACTAACAATCCCTTAATTATTTTCTTGATTGGAAATTGTATCAATTTCCTTTCAGGGTCCCAGCAGGAAACAGATGGCACCACTCAAACTGGGAAATTGAAGTGAGTTTAATAAAGGGGCTACTTACAAAGGAGAGGGTAGAGTTAGGGAAATAAACAAGGGCCAGTGCGGGCCTTCCAAAGAGGAGAGGAGATAGTCAAGGAGTAGCACCCCTACAGGAAGGGAGCTAGAGGAATACTTTCCCTGAACTCTCCAGTCTCCTGCTGGCGCTCCCATTGACCAAACTCAACACAAAGATAGAGGATATGGGAGCCCTTTGATAGTGTACATTCCATACAGGTCAGTGTCTAAGGGCACAGAGCATGGTGGAGAAAAATGGAGAATAGATCTGGAGGTGTACAGCAGCACAAAAATGAATGGAAGTTGGTACATGAATGCATTCTCTGGAAGAAGCAAACAAAGCAGAAATTTGGTAAATCAAAGGCAGACCTATCTGCTCTGAATTACAGCTGAGATGGTTAGTATAGATTAAGCTAAAAAGTGAAAGAAACTTTTTTAAAACACCAGTTATGTTTCAGGTACCATGTGGGTTGCTTTCCGGGGCATCAGCTCACCTAATTCTTGCAATAATAATAGTGGATATCATTTTTACCATTGTACATGTGAAGAATTAAGGCTCAGATAGGCCAAGTGATTGATCCCATAAAAAGCTACTAAATAGAAAATCTGAGGTTTGAATCCAGGGTTTTCTGACATGAAAGCCTGGACTTTTTCACCTTTGCAGTTTTCATGCCAACTTTATTTATATGTGACCAGAAGAATGCAGTAACACATTTGCACTGAAGTAGAAGCTTAGTGTTTCTGAAGAAGCAGTTTTGGATCACTCAGATGTACAAACTAGTGATCAATCAAAGCTAAAAACTAACATTCAGAGGAATATGGAAGACAGTATTCAAGTTTGTAAACTTCAAAGACAATAACTAGTCATATGCCTTGCCCATAACGATAGCTACCATTTACTGAATATTTAAGAAACAGAAAGTTTGCTTTCTGTGCACGCAATTCATCCTTGTATCAACCTGATGAAGATGAAACTGGAAAGCAAAGCATAGAAAGAGAGTTAATAAGGTAAAAGGGATAGGCATAGAAGCTAGACTTTTGGAAATAAACATTGTCTCCACAATTATAAAACAAAGTAAAATTTTTAAGTGAAAAATACAGTTCCACAAAATAGAAGGACAATTAAAAAAAAAACTTACTTGATATTGATTTGTTGGTAAAATCTAAAGAAAGGAATATTTTCAAGTGGTTTAAAACAGAGTTAACCTGTCTGTGTACATCTTTAGCAGGATGTATCCTAAGGACAAAAAAAAAAACAACAAAAAAACAACCTGCAAAAAGAATATCTTGAACTATTTTGTAGAATAATATTGTAACCAATAATGTTGACATTGTTATTCTAAAACTATTATGCATATAATTTATGACATATATTTAATACAATATAAAGCAATAGTATTTTAAAGTAATTACTGTCATTAGGACCCAAGACATTTAGCATAGGACAAAAAGAGATATAATTATAAAATCAAAGAAGTTAAATAAAACCTCTGTAAGTTACAATTTGAACTGGAAATATCAGTTGTATTAATGACATATAGCTTTGTACACTGAAAAGACAAAAATAATAACCAATCCAGTAGCAAGAGACACTACCAGTACCCAAATTATGTTCTCTAAATATCTTTTCTTCCTGGAGGAGCTAGGGCTGCTTAGAGAAATAACTGATTCCAGCTCTATGACAAGAAATGTACAAAATGAGCTGGCAACACTTTGTCATACCAGGAGGTAAAGAAGCTCTCAGAAACTACTGGGGCCATGAAAGACTCAGAGGCCAATACAAAGTGATTACCACTGGACCAAGATGAGGTATTTGGAGCATCTATAAAAGTAACACATGTATAAATGGAAATACATCAAAAGTGAAAAATTAATAACACTGAAATGATATTTAAACAGAAAAAATTATTGGTAACCTTTGGAGTATGCTAAAAAACAATTTTTCATTTTTAAAAAAAACTGATTGATATGGTCTGGCTGTGTGCCCACCCAAATCTCATCTTGAATTCCCACATGTTGCAGGAGGGACTGGTGGACGGTGACTGAATTGTGGAGATGGGTCTTTCTTGTCCTGTTGTTGTGATAGTGAATAAGTCTCATGAGATCTGATGGGTTTATAAGGTGGAGTTTCCCTGCACAAGCTTTTTGTTTTGCTTGCTGCCATCCACGTAAGACATGACTTATTCCTCCTTGCCTTCCACCATAATTGTGAGGCCTCCCCAGCCATGTGGAACTATATATAAGTCCAAGTAAATCTCATTCTTTTGTAAATTGCCCAGTCTCGGGTATATCTTTGTCAGTAGCGTGAAAACAGACTAATACAGTGAATGGTAAATAGAGAATCAAGAGTTCCACTGCTTTTCTATACAATCTCAGCTTAACCAAACATTTGGTGAAGGAAAGTTTATTTTTATAAAAGTATCCCAAGTAAGAGATGAAGGAGGAAATAATTAGAAGATCACCATTTTTCAATCCCCTAATAAAACAGTGGATCTAGGCAATGATAATTAATGGCTACTAATGTCACAAAAAGAGAGATAAGAGGACAGTGTGGTCTCCTGTTGGAATTATGAAATAGCATCTGGGAAGGTTTTTTAAACTAAAACATTGACTTAAGTCAGATCCAGCTTCTGGGTATAATTATTAGGTGATGGGATACACAGGTGCAGAAGGACATATTAAATATTACCATAGGGTCACAATCAACAAAATCCAGAATGTCAAAAATGCTGTGGGACAGCCCTAATTACTTGATTTCTTCAACTATTTAATTGGTAAAAAAAAAAAAAGAGAGGGAGAAGCTTTAGAGTAAAAGAGACATAAGAAACTGTAAAAATGCAATGTGTGGAAATTTTTTGGATCCTGACTTGAAGCAAAAGTTTTAAAAATTTAATAAAAGAAAATTTGTTTAAAATTAGGAATAGTTGACACTGCCTGGTTATTAGTTAATATCATCAACTATCCAGGCAGTGTCAAATATTTAAGGGGATTAATACAAATGTTTATGAGAGTTAATGACAGTATTACGGTTACGTTCTTTCAAAAATCCTTATTTTTAGGTATATTTACTGAAGTAATGAAACAATATGATGTCTGAGATGGTTCAAAATAATCTAGACATTTGGGGTTTGGACTTACTGGGGAGGATTGATAAAACAAGATTGGGCCTGAATTGATAATTATTGATGATGGGAGATTGGTATGTGGGAATTCGTATTTCTTTGTACGATGTATTTGAACTATTACATAATGTGTTTTTTAAAAATTTCTTAATTATGCTTTAAGTTCTGGGGTACGTGTGCAGAACGTGCAGATCTGTTACATAGGTATACATGTGCCATGGTGGTTTGCTGCATCCATCAACTCGTCATCTACATTAGGTATTTCTCTTAATGCCATCCCTCCCCTAGCCCCCGACCCCCTCCTATCCCTCCCCTAGTCCCACACTCTGACAGACCCCAGTGTGTGATGTTCCCCTCCCTGTGTCCATGTGTTCTCATTGTTCAACACCCACTTATGAGAACATGTGGTTTTTGGTTTTCTTTTCTTGTGTCAGTTTGCTGAGAATTATGGTTTCCAGCTTCATCCATGTCCCTGCAAAGGACATGAACTCATCCTTTTTTATGGCTGCTGTGTTCCAATCTATGAGATTACTAAATTCTACATGTACATGGTTCTTAAATTTTTTTTTTAAAAGTTCATCCAGTTATTAATTTAAAACTATATTTTCACAAATCCTTTTACATGTAATGGGGTATGAGTCTTGCTCTATAAATTCCAGTGTGTAAGGGAAAGAAGTTTTTCAAAACTTTACTGAACCTAGTTTCTGTTTACGAGCCCCATTTCCCCAATAGTAGATATGCAGAAACTTAATCTCAGTCCGTTGAGGATATCCACCCTTTTCCTGGGGTGCATCCAAGTTCAGGGGAGTTGCCATGTTGCTCTGCTCTGGGATTAGGAGGCATCTGGTCTTCAGTGTCATCTGTCTCTGCTGACATCCGTTGAAACATCCATCATGCCATCTGATCCATGATCTTTAGTACACAGGGATCACCAAAGTTGTCCCTTTTTCCAGTCCTTAAGGCTTCTTCTTCACTTCTGGCTTTTCCAGCTGATAACTCTCTCCTTCTTGGGTGCAAGTGAATCATGAGGCTGTGGTATGGAGAATTTTTGTGAGGCTCTCCAAGCCCTGTCTGCCTGAATGCACAGCACGATCATTATTTCCTTTGGGTTTACTCCTCCCAGGGACTCTGCTTGTAAAGGAAGTGCAAGTCTCCTCTGCTCCTGCATTTCACAAACACATCTGGGGTCCATATCATCCATTTCCCCACTGGGCTTCAGCCCCACATAGGGTCAGTGAAATCACCCAGTGGGACATATTTTAGGCAACTGCCAATATAGTATACCTACCTGTACCTCCAATTGTCCTTATTCCCGGTTGCAGAAACTGTTCTAGTCTCAGAGGCAGGTAGTCTTGTTCAGATTCGTAACTGTACTCATCCTGAGTTACTTCTATTTCCCCAAGAAGGCATTAGAAAACCAAAAGCCAGGAAGAGATTCTTCTTTTATCTTCTTGCTGCTAACAGTCCCCTCTCAATGGGAATGAACTGCCCAAATGGGGAGCAAAGGTGAGGACGATAACACTAAAATATTCAAATAAACAAACACTATGTGGCAAGCACGATTCTAAATGCTTGCATATATTAACTTGCTTGATCCTCATAACAACTCTATGAAGTGGGTACAATTATCTTCATGTTGTGGATCATGAAACTGGGGTACTGAGAGTTTGAATTACTTGTCCAAGATTAGATAGCTAATAAGTGCTGGAACTAGAATTCCAATCCAGACAGTCTGCCTCTAGATTGGTGGTCTCTAAACCATGAAGAAAGATGTGTGGATTACAGACTGAATCCAGTGGAAGATTCTAGTCCAACTCTTATTTGCATATATGTTTCATTTTTTAATCATCAGAAGTATACAACTGGCTGCTTCATTAACTTTTTTAAAAAATTTTTTCTGCTTTATCCACATACAGCAGAGAGAATGTGAAAGAAGAAAAAAGCAGTATTTACTGAAGTCTCATAGGTATGCCTCACTATAGCATTGGAATTCAACATTATTACATTGCCATTTTTTACAGATGATGATGCAGACCTTTCGTTTAGCTAACGCTCTGATGGACCCACTGTGAAAAAGTAGAAGGGCTGTGATAGAAACCCAAGGCCATTGGATCAGCCAAGGTTTTGCTTATTCCCCTGCCACACAGAGAGTTTAACTGCCTTTTGACCTGAAATTGAGGTGGACAGTTGCAAGGCCCCTACAAATATCTGGTCCTGCCAGGGAAAAGGAGGTGCAGGCTTTGGGCCTGTCAAGCAGATATCTTTTCACCAGCTGTGACTCTGCTTGCCCTTACACAGCATTAATGAAAAGACTAGAGCAGTAACAGATGGAACACACTCGAACCTTCCAATCAGGGTTCTTCGATCCCCTTTGGCTCCTCTCTGCTCTGTGCATCATCTGCATGAAAAAGCCCAGTGGATCTTTTTCAGCTGCTTCCCGTCAGCCCGTGTAACATCCTTTCTGACGCTCCTCTGGGAGAGCCTCGTGTCATGCAAGAACAGACAGGAGGGTGCAAATAATTAGAACTTAGATTGTCAACCCGCAGTCTCCAACGTCAGCCACACAGAAAATGCATTGGCTTCACATAGAATGCACAGTGCTGTTTTATGAAAATAAATGGTCTAAACTGCTTAGTTCTGGTAAAAGTTGATAGTGTATTTTATGTGTCCCAATCACTCATTTTTATGGGAACTGAGGCAATAACATTGATTAAGATGAATTCTTCAGAGCCAATGTCAGTTAACTCTGGTTGTCCATGAGATATCATTTATTTAACTTTCCCTTTTCCTCTCTTCCCCTAACCAGGCATCATATGTGATATATATAATTTTAAAAGTCATTTGTAGATGTTAGAAATAAAAATGCTCAGGTTTGTAAGCACAGTGATCTCCATGAGTAAGAAATTGTCATTTAGACATAACTGCACATTGCAAACTTATTATGGGAATCTTAATGCACAGAAAACAAACACACCTAGACACATACACCTTGATGGAGGTTAAACTGCTCTCCTCCCCTTCCTGTCATAATAGCTTAGCATAATGATAGTGCTGTCATTATAAATATTTGGAAGCTTCTGCATCTTGATAATTGATGGATTCTGAATGTTGGAGAACTCAGATAATGATTTTTAAATCAGCACCAGCAATATATTCAAAGTGTTTCCTTGGATTTTCAGAATGAAAACCAGAACCAGCCTCTATTTCTTAAGTAATGTTTAGAGAGAGAGAGAGAGAAAGAGAGAGAGAAAGAGAGAGAACGAATGAGAACAAGAGAAAAAGAGATGCAAATACACCCAGCCTTCTGTTACTTCCTAGGTCTTCCTTCGGTAAATTGAAAATGGTACCTCCCCTCTGTGAGTCTCCCACCCTCCAGATGCTTGGCCCGGATGCCATACACCTGCTCAGTGTCAGCCAGAACCCACCAGAGCATATGGCAGCTCACATATTGACTCGTCTCAGGATGGATTGGGAATGCTGGTCACCTGAGCTCTATTTTCAAGTGGTGTGACAGCAGCTGTGGGAAGCCCAGAGAATGACAGGCTCTCAGTGCTCTTCTTACTAGTGGGAAAGGAGAGCAAGAGGATCAGAAGGGAGATGTTTTCATATACCCAACAGCTATGACTCGACTCTCCTGTAAAAGAACACACCACTTACTGGCTTCACCCACAGTAAGCAGGTGCAATAGAAGGAAAATTCAGATTTGTTTTAAATTTAAAATTGCAACTGTGGTAGGCACAGTTATGGCCCCTGAAGATGTTCATGTCCTAATCCCTGGAACCTGTGAACATGTTACCTTACATGGCAAAGGGGAATTAGGTAGCAAATAGAATTAAAGTTGCTCATCATCTGACCTTAAAAGAGGGACATTATCCTGGATAACCTGAGTGGGCCCAATAGAATCAAGAGGGTCCTTAAATGTAAGGAAGGTAGGAGAAGAGGTCAGAGTGATGCTATATGAGAAGGACTCAACCTACTGTTGCTGGCTTTGAAGATGGAGGTAGGGAGCCACAAGCCAAGTGATTTGACTCTGTGTCCCTACTTAAATCTCATGTTGAATTGTAATCCCCAAGTGTTGAAGGAGGGGATCTGATATGAAGTGACTGAATCATGAGGCCATACTTCCCCCTTGTTGTTCTCGTGATGGAGTTCTCACAAAATCCGGTTGTTTAAAAGTGTGTAGCACTTCTCCTATATTCTCTGTCTCCTGCTCCACCATGGTAAGACATCCTTGCTTCTCCTTAGCCTTCCCACCATGATTTGATTTAAGTTTCCTGAGGCCTCCTAGCTATGCTTCCTGTACAGCCTGCAGAACTATGAGCCAATTAAACCTCTTCATAAAATACTCAGTCTCAGGTAGTTCTTCATAGCAGAATGGACTAATACACTAAGCAGTGCAGCAGCCTCTTGAAATGGAAAACGGCAAGAAGTGGATTATGCCCGCATAACCCCCAGAAAGAGACACAGCCCTGCTGATACCTTGATTTTAGCTCAGTGAGACCCATTTGGAACTTTTAAATGCAGAAACTAAGGAAATCATTATGTGTTGTTTTGTGCCAACCAGTGTGTGGTAATTTGTCATGGCAGCAGTAAGAGACGTGGAATGATGGTGTGAACCTGTGGTTCTCAACATTGGAGTACATTAGAATCAGCTGGGGAGCTTTAAAAAATGCTCATGCTGGAGCACACCCCAGGCAATGATGTGAGAATCTCTAGGTGTGAGACCCAGAAATCAGAAATTAATCAACTCCCAGGTGATTCCAATGTGCTGCCAAAGTTGAGAAGCAATGATTTAGTGGATGAAACCTCCACAGTGTTTGGAGTCAAGCAAGATGGGCTCAAATACTATTTCTATCATTTCAAGCTTAAGCTCCATTCAGTTCACCTACATATTAAATGTGCATGCACAGATATATATTTATATCTACAAAATGGTAAATATATGTACATATACATCAAAAACTTCTGCAAAAGGAGCAGTCATATGTCAGTGAAGGTTACATGTTGAGTCCAGCACATGATAAATGCATGTAATGGAAGTTATTTTGCTAAAAGTGAGTAGTTGAAAGCTACTGAATCTTCTGTTAGTAACATAAAAAAAAAATGCTTAGTTTCCTCTTTTATGTTTGTCTGGGCCCATGTGTCTCAAAGTATGTTCTAATGTGGGAGCCATCTTTAGATTTATGTCAGATTACTGGCATGTTGAGGAAAGCAAGATGGTTTTATGAATTTTTTTTTTTAACATGAGCATACTAAGCCAGTCCTTCTTATTTGAGGTTTTCTGCACTTCACTGCTAACTTTCCAACTCAGATTATAGGCCATGTTCTCAGGCAATTTCCTTAACTTTGCCTTCAGCCCCCATTTCCTTGTTAGTAAAAGAGGGACCACAATTCTCCTCTTTCCCATCCTCAAGTGTTATGGGATTTGAGAGAGCAAGTGTAAAATATCTAGCACAATGCCTGGCCTGCAGTCACGACTTGACAAATGCTATTTTTATAGTAATATGGGTCAAGCCCAAATCCAACTAATGCAATGGAAGAATAAAGTGGAAAGCCAGTGATTGTGAAAATATAAGAGAGGGAGTTGCTCAGGGCTTTGGTTTGGCCAGATGTCCATGGTTTTACAGGTGCCAGCAGGTGTATAGCTTGGGCACAGCTGTATGCAGGAGCTCTGGCCTGCTGAACACCAGATACAGGGCTACGCCTCTGGAAATGCAGAGACATGGGAAACTGGTTGGCTTCACAGACATTTAAGAGTGCAAGAGGCTACTTGCTGCCCAAATAATGCAGGTGTTTTCAGTTACGCCTCCTCGAGCAGTTGTTAATCCCTTGAGGGCAGAGGCTTTGGCTCATGGTTCTTTCTCATCTAATTTTCTTGCTCAATTCTGGGCACAGTGTAATGCTCAACAGAACCTTGCTGTTTCATTAGCCCCCAAGAGTCACATAAAAATGATTACGAGAAATGTAGCACGTTTTATCTTCCTTTCCATTTCAATAAGTTGAAAGTAGCACAATTCTTGAAACCAGGGGTGTAGGGCTGCAGTTCAGACCACAGAATTAGTACATGGGTAAGCCCAGTCTCTGTGTGATCTTGGCTAAGTCACTGGCTTTTCATCTGTCTAATGGTGATAGAATGATAGCAGTATTCTATCTTCAGTGCCTCTCTTACAGGGTTAGTACCTGAAACAAGTAAGATGAGGGTGAAAGATTTCCACAAATTTGAAACAAAGTAATAGTTTTGGTTTCAAAGGAAATGAAGCTCACATCTGGTTGGGGAGATAACAGAAGAATTTTTGAAGAAGGGCAACACCTAAATAAAATTTTTTAAAGTTATCCAGGATTCAGAGTCTCCTGTTTTCCAAATGCAACTGGTAGAAACATATTAATAGTGAAAATAGATTGGATAGGCCATGGGCTGTAAACCACTCAGACCTCGGCTCACATCCCAACATATGCATTTATTGAATGTGGAACCTCAGTCAAGATACAACTTCTCTGACCTTTAGCGTCCTTTTCTTCAAATGGAAATGATACTTTTGAAATGGTAGAGCTGGCTATTATGAGCATTCACTGCATGTCTCTGACAGTGCCTGCATTGTTATATGAAAAACCTCAGTTTTCCCTTCATGGAGGTTTCTCAAGAAGCCCAGCTGTTTACAGGATAGATTATAGTTAAAAGTCTTCCCTGCTAAAAGACAATAATCATTTATTTAGGTTATAGTTTTTAAAGACATTTATAATTATCTGTATGTTTATATATGAAATATAAAATGTTTATTATAAATTATATCTGATATGTATTATATATGCATACATTAGATATACTATATATGTACATATATATATAACATATACATACACATACAAATATATACACACATTCCTGTAGTAAGAAATTAATGAAACAAAAGTTCTGTCAATCCCCTTTTTAGAGGTAGATTTTCTTTCTTAAACATCAGCTTTTATCAGAAAAATATAAGGCCAAATTATTGTTTCATCTGATTTCAAGGATCAGACAGCTGGAATCTGTTCCCTTGAGACAGTCAAATCTGAAACTATCCTCCGGAGGCTCTAGAGAACAGTACTTAGCAACCCTAGTGATTTGTGGGTTGGTGATCTCTTCCAGGATGCTAATTAGGGCCAGATCAACTGTCTCTAGATGCTCCTAAAATGCCCTCCCTACTCACTCTGCCCTTTATCCCTGCCAGGAAGACACCACTATGGCACAGCATAGAGGAGAGAACATGGGACGGGGAATCAGGAGGTAGCAGTGCTGAAAGCCTGGTGGGGAGCACAGGCAGGTTATAGAAACCCTGCTTCTCAGTGTCCTCATCTGTGAAATGGGAATTGTTTGTTACAACTATGTCACAAGATTGCTATGAACATTAATTGGCATCATGCTTTCAAACCTTAAAACATTTATAAAATATGAAACATTCTGGTGACACACATATGATAAAGAATGGAAGAAAATTTGGAAGAGACAAGAATAGAAAGCTATAATAAATTTAATTGCATATTACTCCTAACAATACTCCTAATTTCATAAAACCCCATTGATTTCATCTTGGTATTGTACTGTATCTACTTATCTACTCACACTACAGTTTAAAGCTCTGGAATGGTTTTTAACAAAGACCTTCATTCAACAAAATTTATCAAGCACTTAGTAAGTGCCAGCCTTGACTATATAAGTGAACAAAATGACCTGCCATCATGGTGCTTACATAACTTTAGGAAATCCCAGGGATGTCAGCCCAAGAGAGTTCTCTGACATGCACCTACTATAGTGAGGTCCCTGGTCTTGCTTTCTTCATCATCCACCTAATATAATTCTGGGTCCCAGGTCCCTCAAAAACCCACCACTTGGCTTCAGTCCAGGTCAGGCATTTGGAATTTTGAGCTAGGCCAATGTTTGGTGCTCAGTTGGACAGGAACATGTGCTCTGTGCCAGCAATGTTGTTTGAAAACTGGTGTCTGGGTTTAATTTCTACTGTCTGTCAGAGAGAAGCTTTGATCAGACTCTGCATTTTTTCACTTCAACTAAGTGACTAGAGGCTACTACTCTCCCATTCCTACCACCTCCGTGTGAGCTCTGGTTTGACAGGAATCTGAGAGATTTATTTCCATGAATTCCCTGGAATTGCCCTGCCCATCATTTCTCTCTCCTTTCCAGTCTCAGCACAGTTAGTGCTGGGGGCTGAGTGAGGGAGCCAATGTGTGTCCAGGAAGGTACGGGAGGAGAAATGGGGAGGGAGACCCACACGTATTGCAGAAGGAAGTGCAGCAGGAATAAGTGACTGCAGCTGGGTCTTAATGGCTTTTCTTCTCTGCCGTCATTTTCCTTTAAGCCCAAAAGAAACTCTTTGTAATACGTGTTAAAATTATGGTTCAGATTTCTGATGATCAGGTTACATAGATTAAAGTAATGGATACCAGACTCTGCATCAATTCAGGTATAAATATGGATGAAATGAATGTACATTATCCACTGTTATAAATCTGTGTGTTCAAGGAAAGACATAAATCTCCTGAACCTTTCCTACCTCGGGGTAGGAAGGTGTTTTCTTTTTTCCAGTGTTTTCAATGAAATTATAATTTGGAATAATTTTCTGGTTTTGCAGAAACCTCTAGCTTTTTTTTTTTTTTTTTTTTTACAAGAAAGGGTAGAGTATACTATTTACATTGGTGAGTCATTAAAATGCTCCCGGAAGTCATCGTTGCAGCGGGGGTTGGAGAAGGAAGGGGTTATGCGGCATTCCAGATGTGCACGTGTGGAGAGAAGTGGTGCATTTGGAGAAATTTATAGCACCTGGTTCCATTGTAAAGGGTCTTGGCCTGGGGGCATTTCTGTTCTCTTCCCCTCCCTTCAGCCCTATCACACTGTACATGCAGAAGCTCAAAGGTGGCAGTGCCTGATGGGCACATGGCCACAGGACGTTGTGGTCTGGCAGGAAAGAGGGAGTTTTCATTCTGACCGAGCCACAGTTTGATGAAAGTGTCTGCTCTCCTTGCATCCTGGGGCCCCCTCACATTAGCAAGACCAAGTTTCATAGAAAAAGAGAAAAAACAGAGCCTAGCACTCTGCAGAAAGAAGTGCCTATTTCAGCTCTGCTGCTCAATAGCTGCATGCTTGGGTACCTCTGGTTTTCAAAATGTGTAGAATGGAGATAATAGTATGCATTCCCATAAGGTTGAAATTATAGATGTGAAGACATCTAGCACAACTCCTTTATTTTCCTGCTGAAACTCCCCACTTGTAGGAGTAAAAGACTCTTGGCCACCATTGTCTCAAATTGCATCATAAATTCTCAACCATTTCCTCAGGTTTTGTGACTCTGAAATCCCCTTAGCTAAGTCTACTGCTCCATCCATGTGGAAGTTCAGCTATTTCTAAAGTCTTGAGTCATAAATGAAGAACTCACCAAGGAGACCCAGGCTCTTTCCATAAGATTGCTCCACGCTCCCTCCTTTGTGGCATCCACATCATGAGCTCACAACCACCTTGCCCTCATTCCAGCCAGCAGAAGTGAAAAGGCAAAAAGCAAAAAGCAGGGCATGCCCTTTCCCTTTAAGGACTAACCTGGAAATGAAGCTGCATCACTTTCTTTACTTTCCACTGGCCTGAATTTAGCCACAGGGCTGTACTAATCATGAAGGGGGTTCAGAAAAGTATTCTTTACCTGAGTTAGCTATGGACCTAGCTACATTCACTTACCAGGGAAGAAAAGGAGATAGATATTGGGGGACAATTAGCATTCTCTTCCAGGGGAAGTCACAGGATTTATGCCAGAAACTCAAGTAGAGCCATATGCTGGAAGAGAGAGATTTGGGGCTCTGTAGGGGTTGAGAACGGATGACTGTAATCCCATGATACATGAAATGTATCTGTTTAATAATCAGATTAATCAGGATGTAGTCAGGTGGCTTGCTTTATTAATGTGCTAATTCCAGGGGCCACAGTAACTGGGCCTGTCCTATTACGGGTAAAATAAAATTTACTTTCCCGTGTAGCCACAGACAGTCATCTCATACCTACCCAGTGTGCTTTTTACCTCTGTACCCACAGTGCATTTCCCACAGCCTGCCACATAGATATTCATTCAGCAGTTGAATGAATGGATGAGTTAATGTGAGAGTAAATAAAAGGACAAGCAATGACTGGGCAACAGGATGTGGGGATGTCAGTGGGTACTTTCATAAATCAAACCAAACCATCTCTACTATCCTGAGCTCATCACCTCCCTTACTCTTAAGAAATGTCCTTGCTTTAAATTTAGACAGAGAAAATTAAAACAAAAAAAATTTTCAGCAACCACACTGGCTCAAACAAACTTATTGGCATCTACATTCATCCTTTCTCCCTTTCCTTCTGCTAAATTGGGTAAAGTATTTCCCTGGGACCTAAGGTTCTTCCCTCCTTCTCCATGGGAATTTGTGCCTCCATTATGCTTCCTCTGACAAATTTTCCCATTCTTCCTTCTCTCTGGCTCCTTCGGACTTTAAATAGCTTCAAATTTCTCCCATGTTTAAAAAAATAAATATTCACTCAATCCTTACCTACAGTTGTATCTTATCCCCCACCTTCACAGCCAAACTTCTTAAATGAGTTGGCTAAGCTCACTGTTTCCTGTCTTTACCTCCCATTCCCTCTCTATCCTATTGATGTTTGGTTTACATCCCTGCCACTGCTCTGACACTCCCCTGATAAAAGTAACTGATGACCTCTCTGTTGCAAATGCCAAGAGCATTTTATTTATTTCTTTTATTATTATTATTTTGAGACAGAGTCTTTGCTCTGTTGCCCAGGCTGGAGTCCCAGTGGCACAATCTCGGCTCAGTGATACCTCCACTTCCCAGGTTCAAGCAATTCTTGTGCCTCAGCCTCCCAAGTAGCTGGGATTACAGGTGTGTGCCATCACATCTGGATAATTTTTTTGTATTTTTAGTAGAGGCAGGTATTGTTCCATGTTGCCTAGGCCAGTCTCGAACTCCTGGCCTCAAGTGATCCACCTGCCTTGGCCTCCCAAAGTGCTGCGATTACAGGTGTGAGCCATTCGCACCTGGTCAGCCAAGAGCATTTTCTAGTTCTTATCTCATTTGACCTCTTGAAAGCATTTAATTCTCTTGGTTACTCCCTTTTTTTTAATACATATATTTTTTATCGCATTTTAGGTTCTGGGAGACATGTAAAGAACATGCAGGATTGTTGCATAGGTACATACATGGCAATATGGTTTGCTGCCTCCATCCCATCACCTATATCTGACATTTCTCCCCACGTTATCCCTCCCCAACTCCCTACCTGCACTGTCCCTCCCCAGTACCCCCTGCCACAGGTCTGTGTGTGTGATGTTCCTCTCTTTGTGTCCATGTGTTCTCATTGTTCAACACCTGCCTATGAGTGAGAACATTCGGTGTTTGATTTTCTGTTCTTGTGTCAGTTTGCTGAGAATGATGGTTTCCAGGTTCATCCATGTCCCTACAAAAGACATGAACTCGTCCTTTTTTATAGCTGCATAGTATTCCATGGTGTATATGTGCCACATTTTCCCTGTCCAGTCCATCATCGATGGGCATTTGGGTTGGTTCCAAGTCTTTGCTATTGTAAACAGTACTGCAATGAACATATGTGTGCACATGTCCTTATAATAGAATGATTTATAATCCTTTGGATATATGCCCAGTAATGGGTTTGCTGGGTCAAATGGAATTTCTATTTCTAGGTCCTTGAGGAATTGCCACACTGTCTTCCACAATGGTTGAACTAATTTACACTCCTACTAACAGTGTAAAAGTGTTCCTATTTCTCCCTCTCTCACTACTCCCTTTTTTGAGAAGTTCTGTTCCCCTGGGTCATGCAAAACACCACCCATCCTGTTTTCTTTCTGCTACTTCTTGGGATGCTCTTTTATGTCTCCTTATGAGTTCCCTTCTTTTGCTGATCAGTGAATGTTAGTGTTTCTCAGGCATCTGTTCTGGGCTAGCTTTTATTCTCACTTTACGCACAGATCCCTGGATATATCATTCACTGCCATTGTGTTTATGCAGATGTAATCTATACTCACATGATACCTAAATGTATATTTCTAGCCTACTCTTCTCTCTAGAGTACAGATTCAACTAGTTCCTTGACATCTTCACTTAGATATTCTAGAGGCACCTAGAACACTCTGTCTAAAATTAGATGCAAGCGCTGCCACTTACTATCCTTGTGCCTTGCTTTTGCTTCACTGGTAAAGTGAAGGTCATAATGACTCATAATTTTAATGAGGTCAAATGGATCAATATATAGGAATGTGCCATGTGTACTGTAAAGTGCTACATGCAAGTGAAGGATGACAATTACCTTATGTCAACCAACAAGGCTTCATGGAATACCTACAGTGTGTCCATTGTGGTTCTGAATGTTGGACACATTTAGAATAGAACAGAACAAGCCATGCCTCCTGTCCTGAGAACTTTACAGATTAATTGGGAAGGGGCAAATGAAATAATGAAGCACTAAACTGTGATGTAAGCAACAGAGCTTGCAACAATAGAAAGGCCAATGGTGTTGCCAGTGGGAATCGAGAGCAGTTCTTTATTTTCTTCCAGCCCCTCTCACTTTCTTTTTAAAGACATTACCCTGCTATAGCCTGGAAAATACAGCTCAAGTTACACATGACTCACCTGCAGCCACAGCCATTTGGACTGATAGCTGTATGACCCACACTAAGCCAGCTAGAATGTCTCTCACAGGGAAATGTTATTCAGGCAGTGTTGACAAATGGTAACACAGAGATGACACCGGATTTAATGCCATGGGGACATATAAGTAAAGGTTCTGAGAACTAGAACCCCAAAATCCGTCAGTGCAAGCCTATCGAATTGCGAATGGAGCAGATAAGTGGGGAAAAGTGGAGCTAAGAGACCATGTGGTCCCAGGGAGGATAGAAGCTGGAAGGCAGTTGTTCAGTTCATTGAGACCTACCTGGGTTTCTCACAATCACGTTAACTTTACCTCATAGTCCTATGTTAATTCTAGTGTCACATGACACCATAGCACATTTTTGCTTATTTTTCAAATAACAGATATTTTAAAGTAATAAAGACATTACTTTAATAATATTATACTCTTTAGTCATGTACTAGTGTAGATTTAAACTGCAATTTGATTCAAGCTTATGAGATTATATGGGGATTTGATTTTTTTTAACCTCTGGTTTGTAACAGAAATTAATTTCCTTTACTTATCCATTGAAAACTAATTACCTTAATAATAACCACACTATTGTCTTATCGTATAATGATTTACAGTTAACAAAAGGATTTAACATACATTATCTCATTTGAGCCTCACAATGACTTGGTGTGACTCAGAGAGGGCAAGTGAATTATTTAGTTACACAGCAGGATTGGGACATAAATGGAGGTCTCCTCACTCTTAATCTAGTCCCAAGGCAGATTAAAACTACAAAAATTCAATCAGTGCATTGTCCAACCTACGCCTGAGCTAGGTATGTGTGAAGCTATCTCTTGGAACATGAAAAAGACACTGCAATCATTGTTGGTCCTTTGAATTCACATCCCCAAACTCCCAACAGAGGAGAAAGCTCAAATTCAGCTAAGTTCACCAACATTCTCTGATTTCTTATTATGTTCTAGCTCTGAGCTAGATTCTGAGTTTTTGTGAATGAACTTGCAGTGTATGAAACATCTGTTTTAGAACAGGTAGACATTAAAGTCTGACCTTTTAAAACATCAAGTTTAACCTTCAAGTGGTCTTCTTTATAGTGATAGAGACTGTGTTACCCAGGAATAGTGGTTGGCTGTTTTGTGCGAAACTTCTCCATCTGTTCAGCTCTGACATCTGGTTCCCAGGACACCTGATAGAGAGGATGCCAAAAGCAAAGAGCATGGTAGCTCAAGGCTTCTGATATTGAGAGTTGAAACTTTTGCATAATCTCATAAAACTTGAAAATCTGCTAGATCATTCCTGGGACAACCATGCTGTCTCCCATCTATTTTGAGAGGAGGAAAAAGTCCAGTTCAGTTACTATTTCCAAAGAGTGGGTGGACAGAATGCTTTCAAATATTCCCACTCTCAAGAGAGAAGAACCTTTCCTGGGAGAAATAATAGGTGATCTGATCTCTTTGCAGTATACTCTGAGAATGAGCTGGGGCTAATGGAATGGCTGCAGGTCTGTCTCCACCCTCCAATTGCTCTGCCTCTCACAGCAGGTCCCTCCTCCCTCACAAATGCAGAGAATGAGGGCTGGTTCTACAAAGGCAAAGGGATGCATTGTGGTGGTTAGACTGGAGGGTGAGCCTAATGGACAAGAGGACACTAAACCACTAATCATAGCCTACCAGCATTCCCACCCCACCCTGCAAGTGCCCCAAAATAAAAAGGGAAACATTTAGACATTAAGTGCTGATTAAAGAAACACAAAAAAAGGCCACCAATGCTTAGACCCAAAGACATGACAGATCACTGGCCTCCTGTTTAAGAAATAAGTTGGTCTTAGGTACAATAGCTGAGATTCCTCGATTTCTATGAAATGGAAAGAGGAACTGTCAGGCTTGGGAATTGCTCTTCAAGGCTTATTTGTCTGTAAGAATTACAGAGCAGACCCCTCGAACGCAGAGAGGCCCACCACATGGGACTGTTTCCTCTGGAGAAATTCCAAGCTTCCTCTGCCTGGGACCTCCAGCCAAGGGTGAGCTTCTTAGAAATATCTGCTCTTGCAGAGTCCCAGGGCTCCAGAGAGAAGCATTTTGGCAGAGCTGGGGGAGGATAGAGTGCCTGCTAGTGTGCTACATTTTTAGTTAAACTAGAGGTCAGTCAGCTTCACTTTAGGAGAACCTCAACTCCTATTCCTTTCTGAGTTAAGCTTCTTGAGAAGTGCTGCTGTCAGGGCTACACACTATATGTAATTCCAAGTGATCTCTAATCTAATTTAATTGGCTCTTAGAGAACCCCTCTTTTCTCCTTGGAGGGCCAAAATTTGACAGGACCTTTTCAACCCTCAAGAATTGGAAGCCAGTGACCCCTCCATCAATAGGGGTCATTAGACCACAGGAACCTGCTGCTATCCTGAGGGCAAGGTGAAGGGGAGTGGGGCAGCCCAAGCCCAGGAAGCAACCAAGATCATTGAAAGAGACTAGTATGAGCCATCCTTTAAGAGACACTGGGCATCAAGATCATAGAAAGAGACTAGTATGAGCCATCCTTTAAGAGACACTGGGCATACAGGAGGAGCATTCAGTGTGGTGGTCAAGGCCACAGGTCCATAAAGAATAAATCTTCCAAAGGACCCATCAGTTTGCACCATTTTGTACCAAAAAAAAAGTAAGCTTGAAAATTCATCTTGTATCCAATGTTATCCAAAATGAATCCCATTTTTTCTCTGTGGCTTCCTTCTCTTGCTGTTTCTAAAATGCATTCATTCAACTATGTTTTAATGAAATTGTGGCACATGCACATCTTGAGTAAACTGACAGTTACAACTAAAAATGATGGGGTAAACACTGGGGACATGGATATCTACTCCAGCCTAGGAGTTTGGGGGATGAGAAGGCTTTCTCTGGGGGCCAGTGCAGCACAGGAATCCCAGCAGAGACCACGACCAAGGACAATGGTGTGCATGAGAGATTTCATTAGATCATTAGGGGAATTAGAAACAAACCCTTACATAGTTTTCAAGTGTCAGGCACTGTTTTAAGCTCCTAATATGTACTAAGTCATTTAATCCTCACAGTAACCCCATGAGGTAAAAAATTATTATCCTCACTTTATAGCTAAAGAAAACCCCAAGGCTCGGAGATGTTTCATAGTTTGTCCAAGACCATGAGAACAGATGTCTCAGACTCTTACCCAGGCTGCCTACTCTGCAGATCATGTTCTTAGATCCTCCTTTTCATGGCCTCTACTATAATAAGGAAAAACTCAGACAATGGGAGCCAGAAAGCAAGGTGGGAAGCAGAGAATGAGTAATGAAGAGTAAAAGAGGAGCAGGGACTTTGAATATCATGCTGAGTCCTCATTTCTTATAATGGGGTGCACATATTGCTAAGGTTCTATGATGAAAGGTCAGGGGACATGCTAAGCCAACATACATCATTTTAGAATTTAAAAACTTACATAAAAATGTTTTCAGAGTGTATTCAAATTATTTTGATTTATCCCATAAAAGTAGCAATAAACAACTACCCGATCTTACAAAAGCACAGGGTTTAAAAAACAAACTCATCTTAATTTTATTTCCTTTCAGTAAATTTCCTGATAATGCAAAAGTGTAAACAGTTCTTCTGTGTGAATATGTGTATGTTATTTGGGGACTTGTTTTTAAAATTTTTGTGGGTACAGAGTAGTTGTATATATTTATGGGGTACATGAGATGTTTGGATACATGCTTGCAATGTGTGCAATGTGAAATAAGCACATCATGGAGAATGGGGTATCCATCCTCTGAAACATTTATCCTTCGAGTTACAAACCATTCAACTGCACTGTTTAAGTATAATGATCTTGAATTTGGAAGTATTTATCAGTGGTTAAAAACCAGAAGTTTTCAGCATAAACTTGAAAGTAGTAAAAATCTGCAAAATGAGCAGAATTCAGCTTACGTTAAAATCACTGGCCACTATGAGAGCCATGGCCTTGATCCAAGATTCCTCATAATTAGCCACAACTAGTCGACCAATAGATTATTTCAGAAACTAGCTATAAAAGCTTATGCTTAAATATTTCTTAAAACATGAGCCTTAGTGTTGTATAATATTTTGCTTCCACAGGGCCTAAAATTGGTATCTCTTGTGGAAGAAGACTTTTAATCATAAATATATAAATGATTTTGGCATTCATTAATTTTAATTCCTCAAGTTTTGTAGAAGAATGATCTAAACTTTTTGAACCCAAAAGCACAATTTGGATGGGACCAATATGATTTTTAAAAAGTCAAACAACACTTCTTTTGAGTTCAATATCAAAATCATCTTGAAAGGTGAAATATAAGTAATGGGAAGAAAATAAAGATACGGCCAAATCTAGTTGAGGTCAAAAAAAGGCAGCCATGCTGCACAAGCATGCCATTCTTGAAAGTCACAATCACACATTGCTTTTTAATATGGTTAGAAATACATTCTTGAACAACTGATTAAAAACTAAAGTTAATCTGATTCTTTAATGTCTGTACAAAACACTAGTGCCAATCATGTGGTTATTTTATTGTCATTCCTGTGGTATTTTCAAATTCAAAGTATTTGGGTTAAAATGTTTATTTGTAAAGCAGCAAAATAATGGAAGCATTTCCAAAATGATATGTAATTTTAAATAAGCTTATATATGTGTAATAAAAATATATACACAGATAAATACACGATTTGTGTGCTCAGAAGTGAAAACAGCTCACACTAAGACTACTATGCATCCTTCAATATGTCAGTCACCTTTGCATTATTCTCTGAGAATGCATTACCCCAAAAATCTCTTTAATTTCTTGGTATGTTCACTGGCGCAGAAAACTGATAAATCATATTTAATAAGTGGTGGTAGAGGTATTTCTTTTACAGTAAAGCTGAAATAAGATACGACTTTGAAAATTTACTCTACTCTGCAAAGTATATATTGATTTAACAAGAGAAATAATCAAGTCGTGATTTTTTAATGAAGGGCTAAACAGTTCTTTTTATCTTAGAAGGGGAAGAAAACAGAACAAAGAGTGGGAACCTGGATAAAGAGAAGTATTTCATTGTTCTCCTTAATGATTAAAAAGTGACCCACAAATTTTGGTTTTCTAAAGATATTTGAAACCTTTCCATGACCAAATGAAAGATAAACGAATTCTTTTTTATTGTAACAAGTAAAATTTGAGAATTGAATGATGAAGATTAATTATGGAAATTTTGAGTTGTTGAAATCCTTTGTCCATTTATATGTCATCAAAGTGAGACTGTATACTTTATTATCCAAATCAGTAATGAAAGTGTGTCCTATTATTTGACAATTAAAATTTGCCCTATTTATTAATATACCAGCATAATGTGACAAACCAGGACTGTCAAGATACTCCAATAAATGCAGTCACCACAGATTTATTGGTGGAATGGGATGGGCCCTACTTCCTCACATACCCACCCACCTCAAAAAAACAAAAAGAATAAAAAGAAAAAGAAAATTTAGTATGGCATTCTTTCTCTGAAACAGTGAAAGAAATTGGCAGGTGAACTACTGACAATTAGTACCATCTATACCATAAGAGTCTTGAGATTGAGATGGGCCCCTTCCATTTTTGATGCTGTATCCCATGGCTGTATATGTTTACCTGCTTCTTTCCTTGTGAGAATTTCTCTGGAAGAGTTTGAAAAGAATTATGTAGGAATGGGAATCACTGAAGAAGAATAGACCAGGGAAAGGCCTTACAAAACTGGATTCTAGGTGGATTCCTCACTGTAGCTGCAGAGAAGCTGATGAAGAGAGGTGGGATGAAAATAAAGACAGGGATTCAAAACTGATGTAGTCAGTTGCCCAGGTGATAAATAATGAGAGCTCGAGCTGTGATCCTGACTGTGAGTTGAGACGATATTAAGAGATGAGAGGATTTACCACTTCAGGTCACAGCAGCTTTGGTCAGCCATGGAGACTCCTACTAACTGTTTATAACTTGATGTCTAAGCTACTCATAATTAATTGACTCGGTATTTGAAGACTCTGCTTCAAAATTTCTATTTGAAGGGATCTGCATTGGCTAGACAATTCTACATACATTCAGCTGAGGCCAGAAGACAAAGTCACCAGAGAGAAACATGACAATCTTGGTCTATTTCCAGGTAATTAGGTATTCAGAAGATGGAAGTTATAATGTGTTTTCTTTATTTAACAAACATCTGTGTGTAAAATAGAAATTGGGTTCTAAGCAAAGTAAAGAAGAAAGAAAAAATAAATGGAAGGAAATTAACACTTATTAAAAGTATCCCACACATTTATTCTTCATGATATTCCCTGTGGGAACTACTGTTTCTGCTTTATAGATGGAGTGAAGTAAATTTCCCATGGTCATGTGACTGCTAACACATGATTCAGGATTCGGGACAGACACATTCTACCTCTAAACCATGTTTCTCCAGCCTCTGCCCAGTGCAGCTTGAGCTGGCACGCGAGGGAGACTGGCCTTTAGGACCTCGCCACTTGGAATAACAGTTCACTTCCTGGTGAGAAAACAGGAAGCCCCCAACATGGTCCCTTCCCGACTATCCTCTCTCTGAAACAAGTAGGTCTTCCTCAAGTTCTTTTCATGATTAAGTTTTATCCCTAAAGGCCTCAAATTAGGTCATTTATATCTGTGAGTTCCAGTTCTACTTCACCTATTTAGTTAACAAACTTTAACCCAGTGCCTTCCCTGTGCCAAGCTCGAGACAACACCCACCAGATATTTAAAGGCTGACCTTGCCTTTAAGGAGCTCTCAGCCTGGCAGAAGAAATGGGACACGAGCATAGATCATCACAATGCAAGGCAAACACAGATGAGTAAATGGAGTGATGTAGAAATTTTAGAAGAGATCATCTGGGTGAAACTTCACAGACAAGAAGACATTTGGAATGGCTTAGAAAGAGATATTGAAGTTCCAAATGTGACATTGGCATAAGATGTCTCAGGTTGGGGAATGGCATAAACAGAGTCCTGGAGACTGAGCCTCAGGAGCCTAGGTAGGAACAGCAGGAATGAGTGCAGTGAGGATGAAGCTCATGTGGAGGCACTGAGGAGTGGGTGCTGGATGTCTTTTCCCATTCTGACATTGACATTCAAGATTTCGAATGGATTCCTGGTTATTCTTAGGAGTGGCTGCAGCAACCTTTGAGGCTGGTGCAAGGCTGAGCACTTCTATCTTTGTGCAGTCTTTCTCCATTTGATGAGTCCCTGGATGTATGAAATCCACTTCCTTTCCTCATACCGTTATCAAACCTCATACTTGCATTCAAAATGGGGTCAAAAAAAGGAGAAGAAAAGGGCAATTGATTTGATTGTTCCAGTCATTTCCTTGGGAGCACACTGAGCTTTTACTCTGGGGTGACTGTGAAAGAGACTCTGCCTGTGATTAGATCTGTCAGGCAGTGGCTGTTTTACACCAGGTACCTGGGGAAATAAAACCATGGGCAATTGCCAATGTCTGTATGCCCAGAAAGCTGTCTGCCGTGCAGTACCATAATGGGCAAGTTTGTGTGCATGCATACAGGAACCATTTGGCTAGGACTCGGCAGGGGGATTCTAGATTTGAATCAGGGTTGGAAAGATGATCTCAAGGCTTCTGCTCAAATCTCAGATTACATGACTCTGTATATGCAGCCAGAGGCACACAATGAAAAGATGGCTAAGGGTATGTAGAGTGAACAGGTAGGTCCGCACTTTACTTTACATCTTATCTGCATCCATTTCAAATACCACGCAGCTACCAGAGTGGCATTTCTACGATATAAATGCAAACATATCATCCTCCCTTTCCTGCTTAGAAACCTCAATGTTTCCAATTATCTGGAGGATAAAGTCCAAACCACCCATGACTTACTGTGACCTAGCCTCTGCCTACTTCTCCAGCTTCATCTCTCGTCAGTCCCCACTTTACCCTTTACTCCAGCAACAGTGGCTTGTCTGCAGGTCCTGCACTCACTTTCTGCTTATGTTCCTTTCCTCTTGCCCCCCTCATCCCTCTCTCTCTCTCTCTCACACACACACTCTCTCTCACACAAAAACACAGACACAGACACACACACACACACGAACACGTCTAAAATGTGCTTCTCAATCTTGCCTCCCAGTTAACATTCCCTTATTTTTCTCAAGGCTCAGTTCCTACCTCTTTTAGAAACCTTCCCTGATCACACCAGTCTCAGAGGAGTGCCCATATTTCTACCACATCTTTAAAATATTGAATTATAAATAGCTATCTGCTTATATGATTGAGTATTTGACTTTACGGATCTTTGAGTCTCTTGTGCCTAGCACAGACAGTGTCTGGTGCAGTGATGAACAGTGACTGTTAATTGCATAAATATTGGATGGAAAGGATGGATGGATAGTAGATGGAAAGCGATCTAAAAAGTAGATAAATTCCAAGATTCTATTTCTAATCTCAGCAAGGTGTTAGTTTCTTTAGTTTTAGAGAAGGAGCTACTGTGGCACAGAAAGGCAAATGTCACACAGCTAACACTAACCTTTAAAATCACAAAACAAGCTCCTTGTTCCTAACATAATTCTCATTGCTCACTCCTCTGTCCTCTGGTACTCTCAGTGACTAAGTAACTATTGCACCTTGAATCCTGAATGACCTAGACCTAGAATTCTACAGCTCAAAAGAACCTAAAAGAAGATCCATCTTACAATGCCCCTCATTTTCTCTTATAGTAGATAATTGAGACCTAGAAGGGTCAAGTGACTCAATACTTCATTCATCCTTCAAAATCCTGCTCAGTTATACCACTATTGTCATCATGAGTAAATGTAGAATTATGACTGTGATAGATGCTACAGTGAAGTAGGTGGCATAAGAGCCTATGATATAATAACAGTAACCAAGTCAGCAGTCTGATGATTAGCTAAATAATCACTAAATATTCATTGACTGATACTCTGTGCCAGAGACTCTTCTAAGTGCTGAGTATGAAACAGTGAGTAAAGAGTCAACATCCCTGCTTGTGTGGAGCTTACATTTTAGTGGGAGGGAAGAGATAATAAATGAACAAAGAAATAGATGCTATCTAGGAGAGTGATATGATAGACATTCACTAGCAAACAGTAAGTAGTAGTTCAAGAAGCAGAAAGAACATGGATACAGTGCCAAAGGAGTGTGAGGTGATAGCAAACATGTTTGAGGAACTGAAAGAAAAATTCCATGGTTAAAATATGGAGACAAGAGTGTCACAGAAAGGGACCAGAGCTGGTTAATCATGTCCCAAATTGAAAGCCATGTTGAATTTGCATCAGCTCCTTAGTGCAAGCAAAACTGTTCATGGGTTTTAAACAAAGAGAAGCATGATTAAATTTGTGTGTGTGTGTGTGTGTGTGTGTGTGTGTGTGTGTGTATTTTAAATACCTGGTCACTGTGTAGAAAATGATTCAGAAGGGAACAGTAGTAACTCTGGAGAGATAAGTCTGAAAGATATCCTCGTAATTTAGGTGACAGATAATTGTGGCTTGGGCTAGGATGGGGCCAGAAGAAATCAAATGAGGTGGAGAGAGGATTCAGAGTTCACAGAGGGGATGTCAGGAATGATACCTAGGGTTCTGTCCTGAGCAACAGGGTAGATAATGATGCCATTTAATTAGAGGAATAACACTGAACGAGAAAAATATTTGGGAAAGGAAAAATCATATTTTAAGAATTAAGTTTGGACTATGTCATGGCTGAGATGCTCATGGGGCATCACAGTTAGGGTCTTGGGTAATAATTTGGTTATCTGGGTCTGTAGTTCACAAGAGACTGGGGCTGAAAATTTAAGTCTAAATAACTTGAAATATAGAAAGAATATACAAAGTCATAAGAGTGGATGAGCTCACTTAGGGAAATGTAGGGTAAGATAAGAAATTAGAAGAACCCTAATGTGAAGACAAGTCAGCAAAGGAGACTGAGAACCAGAAGCAAAGGAGAAAAGGAGATTGTGATGTTACACAGGCTAAGGTAAGATAAAATTTCAAAAAGGAAGGAGTATTGGATGCTGGTGGGATTTTGAGTAAGGTACTGGCTGAGGACTGTTCATCGGGTTTGTGACAGGTGGTAATTGGACAGCATCATGTCCAGATACCATGTATAACAATTTTTTTGATGAGTTGGCTGTGAAGGAAAGCAACTGCTATCATAAATGTATATAAGTAATGACCTTTGTTTTTGTTTTTAATATCTATCCACTTGTCTGGGCTGTACCATTTTTAAGATCAAGGAACAAATCTCATTTATTTCTGTATACTTAAGACTTCATAGTTGAGTATACCCTGTATCCTCAACATACTTACCAGTTCATAGGAAAGCTTAGTAATATTTGTTAAGCAAATGAATACAATTGAATACATGAGGATTTAGATGATATTTTGGACAACTATTTTCTGGAAAATTATAAAGTTACATTTCAAAAATATGGCATTGGGAATTAATTTATTGGGAGCAATTATGCTGTCACACTGTCACTGTCAGGAAGAGACTTTTGGTTGAAAAAATATAGTCTCTGCTCTCCAATTTTTGGAAAAAACATTCCACGGTGACTGTTGTCTCCTTAAATTTTGCCCCTTCTCTTTGTTTCCAGTGCTATGGCCTTAATTCTGACCCTTATTATTTCTCATCTATTCATATGCAATTTTCTCCTTTAACCCATAACTGAATTAAGGCCCTTAAGTGCTCTGGGCACTACAATACCCTTGCTGCTATATATAAATTAAAATCAAAATAATGCCAAGCTTTAAATCCCAAAGCTTATACATATGCTCATATTAAGAAAACTTTCTTCTGTATTTCCCTGCCTGCAAAAGTCTGGGTAAATCATGCGGCTGACTGCACCTCACTGGCCCCTGCATTATTGACACCCTAAGCATGAACTTAACCTCACTACTGAGGAATCCATTATCCTCCAGGCTTGCCTCTCTTCAGTCACCCTTTTTTTTTCTTTCTTTTTTCTCTTGAGACAGAGTCTTGCTCTGTTGCTCAGGCTGGAGTGTGGTGGCTCAGTCTCGGCTCACTGCAACCTTTGCCTCCCGGGTTCAAGTGATTCTCCTGCCTCAGTCTCCCGAGTAGCTGGGATTGCAGGCACCTGCCAACACACCTGGCTAATTTTTGTATTTTTAGTAGAGACAAGGTTTCATCACCATGTTGGCCAGGCTGGTCTCAAACTCCTGACCTCAAGTGATCCACCCATGTCGGCCTCCCAAAGTGCTAGGATTACAGGTGTGAGCCTCTGTACCCAGCCTCAGTCACCTTTTTTATAATGACCATAAATTACAGATTGAAGGTTTCACCTGAAATCCCTATGGGTTCCCCATGACTGATGAAACAAAGTCCATTCTCCTAGCTTGGCTTACAAGGTTTTCAATTTTATGATCCCTTGAGATGCCTTTTTTTCATCTGATGAGACAATTCACATGTGCTCCCTCCATTCTGGATTGTTTCTGGTTCTCTGAATACATCTTGGGCTACCATAGATCCATACATTTTCATGGCCTGATCTCTCTACCCAAAGTGTACCTCTCTAACTTCTTCACTCATATAATTCCTCCATCTCTCCAGACTCAGCTAAAAGTCACCTGCTCTTCCAGGTCTTCACTGGGTCTTAGTTACGTGCCCCTAACTTTGCCATCACAGTGCATTCATTTTTTTTGTCTACTCATTGTATTGAAACTGGCCTTCACATTTTTTTTTTTTTGAGATGAAGTCTTGCTGTGTCACCCAGACTGGAGTGCAGTGGCGCGATCTCGGCTCACTGCAACCTCTGCCTCCTGGGTTCAACAATTCTCCTGCCTCAGCCCCCTGAGTAGCTGGGACTATAGGCATGTACCACCAGGCCCAGCTAATTTTTTTGTATTTTTAGTAGAGATGGGGTTTTACCATATTAGCCATGATGATCTCAATCTCCTGACCTCGTGATCCACCCACCTGGGCCTCCCAAAGTGCTGGGATTACAGGTGTGAGCCACCAGGGCCGACCTTATGTCTTTCTCACATCACTCCTCCTAGCAGTGACAGCCAACATTTATTGATCCTTTAATAAACTCTTCAGGAGTTGTGTCATTTATCTCAAAACCACTGTATGAAATAGGTACAATTATTATCTGTACTTCACATATAATAAAATTCAGAACTACTTACTGGTCCAAAGTTACACAGATACCAAGTGGTAGTCCAGGAATTCACAACAAACTGTCTGACACTGGAATACCTACTCTTAAGCACTACATTAGACCATGAGCTTCTTGAGTGCAATAAATAAACCATTTTTATCTTTCCAGATCTTTGAATGAGGCTGGAAACAATGAAAACAGTAGATTAATGTTTACTGTATGACTAGAATGAATGAATACATTGATCTCATGATTTATTTCTGTTATCTTCTAGTATTGCTAAAACATTCAATTATGTGCATTTTATTTTATTTTTATTTCTATAATATTTGAATTAAGAGTTCAAAATAGAAAGGATTCTAACATTAACCAGAGAGGAAACATTGGAAGGGCTTCCATGTGGATGAATAATAAGATTTATTTGTTAAGAGCTTCAATTAGGACAAAGGGAAGGAAGCAACAGGGAAACAGTGCTTTACTACTAGGAATAAAAACATTCTAGTTTCTAGGAATGTGTTGCTCAGTTAGGTAATGAGGTCCTCCTTCCTGGAAGTATGCAGGCAAAGGTTGAGGGCTACTTGGTGAGATGTTGTAGAAGAATTCCAATAATCTAATGAAACATTTTATTGGATGGCCTTGAAGCTCTTTTCCATTGAGAAAATCTATGAGTCCAAGAACTAGAAATGGGAAAAGGGAAGCAAAGAACAAAAATCTAAACAGATGAGATGATATATTTTAATTTTCCTGTTGGTGTGACTAAAAGTCTGTATTTATAGAAAAGCAACATTTGTTGGGATTTATCTATTATCAAAAGGAACAGAGATGGGAAGAAGCTAATTGAAATAACATACCATAGGGATTTTTCTTTCCATGATGTCAGTCCCGCCATGCTCCTTCTCTTAAGCCTCCTCATTTCTACCACCTATCTTGGAGGTCATGCTCCTATGAGGGATGGGCTTTCCTGAAATGCAACCACACGGAGCTAGAAATGGATCCCTTTCCTCAAATGAGCCTGTTATGAAAGTAGAAGAGACAAGCAGGGGGAAACTGCTCCAGTAGAGAAGAGATGGAAGAAATAAAGGGGCTCTCACACTGGTTGGGGAAGAACTTCGTGACTAAATGCTCCACTTTTGTGGAAGGATCAGAGTTAGAGATGAGGTTTCCAACCCTGGAGGTAGGAGTGAGTAGCTCCATGTATTTCTAGGTTTCAGGTTTTCCTGGACTTGTGGGAAAAAAAGAAATGAACAAGAAGAGGCTTAAGAGTAGAGGAATGGCATCTAGTGAGGCCACTACTGTCTTGGCTTGTTGGAGAGGCTAAGCCTAGAAATGAGGGTCAAAGCTGTGTCTGGGGGAAGAGAGGGTTCCAGCAACAGTGAGGGCATTGGCAGCAGGAAGGGTAAGTCTGGCATGAATGGGGTCATCAGGGATGTTGGGGAGGGCCCTCTAATACCAGAGAGCTGTGGAGCTAGGAGATGGAAGCTGACATGCTAGTGACTTGGCTGGTGTGGCTGACCTAAGAATGGCTCGTTGTTACCATCTCCTTGGAACTATAAGGTATCAGTATTCTCTTTAGATTTTACTTAAGCTCCTTGAAGGAGAAAAATCCTACCTGGTTTATATTTGTTTCCCCTGATTATAGCATAGTGCCTGGGACACCATATGCTAAATAGACGTTTCTTGAATGAATGAATGAATGAATGAATCAAGAGTAAGCACTAATTTTCATATGAGGGACTATATTAGACACCTGATAGGAGATGAAATCTACAAATGAGGAAGATAGAAGGTTCCTAAAGAGGCTTACGTCAAGTGGAGAAGCTGAAGTTACATATGATTAATACAGTGGAATAAAGGGTGATGGATGGGGAGGAAGTGCTGTGTTTAGTCTGAGTTTAGAAGTCACTTGCCTTAAATTCCACATGAGCATATTGGTATTTTGATACCAAAGGCTGCTTCTCCTTCTTCTCCTTTCTTCTTCTTTCTCCTTCTTCTTTTTTTACTTCTCCTGATTGTTGATGTAATAAATTGGTATTTTGAACAATTCAGAAAATGTTAAAAGGAAGGACATACATAAATTATCAGCTCATCATTCAGCAGCAACCTATTATTACAATTTTGGTGTATTGCTTTCCAGACTTTTTCTTTGAAATTCTTTCTTCACAATTGAGATCATATTGTGCCTAGAATGTTGTTATTCTTTCCCCTTCTCCATTTATCATATCATTAAAATATTCTTCTTAATCTTGATGTGAGGCTTTCTGGTAGTCTATGGTATATCTGTACCATGACTCATTTAATAAGTCTCTTTTTGTTGGACACTTAGGTTCTTCAAAATTTAATATTATAAATAATATTGTACATTTCATACTAGTCTAGATTCCTAGAAAAGTAATTCCCAAAAAGCAAAAAGCACCAGCTATTTTTATAGTATTTGATATACCTTGACAAATTGCCCTCTGGGATGACTGAACCAATTTCTACTCTCACTGGCTCTGTGTGCAAGTGTCTACTTTACTATGTGTAAGGGCATTTTAAAATTCTGTCTTGGTACCAAGCTGATGTCAGAGAATTCTTCCAACACTCTGGAGAGAGGAGAAATCAGATTGAATAGCTAAATTTAAATGTATTCTACATCACTTTCTCATATTAAATTAGCAAAACAATATAATATTTAACTGGCACTGGCAAGTCTTGAGATGGTAACTCTCACATTGTTGATGGCAGAATAAAATGATGCAACCCTTTCAGAAAGGAATTTGGGAAATACTTAAAAAAAAAAAATCAGTGGCCATGTAATTTCACATCTGAAGTGCTTCTCAAAAAACCAATCTGAAGAAAAAAGAGCTATTTTCTTCAACAGGATAAAATGCAAAAAAAAAGTTAAGCTTCCTATAAATGTTCAATATACAGGGGAATGTTTAAATTCTGGCATAGCTACTCTATGGACTAGTGGTATATTTATTTTAAGATATTATAAAATGCCGTGCAAATATAAGAAAACAAAAAAATTTACTAAAATTTAATTGTAATTATATGAATATGACACCATTATGTGGGCAAGATGGAAAAGGGTCAATAAATAGAAAAGTTGGCTTTGTGGATGAATATGGAAGTAGACATGCACTTATAATGTATTTTTTTAAATTGTTTTGTCTTCATTTTTTTCTCTTTATTTTCAGTCCCATAAGGCAGCTATCTCCCTTTTCATCCCAAAGCAAAATGGTATATAAATGGCTAACTAAAAGGCATATAGTAAATGTTTTCAGGGTGAGATCAAGGTCACATGTAATATGAGATCCTTGCATATGACCTCAACCTGGGAGAGCCAAGGAAATCATACAGCAGTTTGTTTTCCAAGTTTCACAAAAACTCACCACTCTAGTCAGTTAAAGAAGAATTCCTATAGGCCTGGAGGAATTTCACAAAGATTGGAAAGAACGCATTTGGAGTGAGTCCCTGGCCTGACCAGCTGATTTTTAGGGAGAGGGAAGGAAATCCCAGATAAAAGCAGATGTCATCAAGGACAATAGGTCTAAAGCGAAAGAAGCAATGTTATGTGAAGTGTCACAGAAATTCTCAGACAAAAATACATCAGAAACAGGTCTCCTAGTCCAACATGTGTACCTGCCAATGTGTGTGGGACAGGGATCAATAGATAGAAGGTAGAAAGCACAACAGTGTCTAATCAGATTTTATAGGTATCAGTACAACTTGACTGGGTGGGGATCGAGGGTGGAAAATTATAACCAAAAGTTAAATATATTTAAAAGAAAGAGAAATATAGAAAAAAATAGAAGAAGAAATGAATTGGTGGAGTATGTCTGGACAGTATTGAGTTGTAAGGTAATTTAGAACCTGAAGGAGATAAAATGAAATGGAAACGAGGTGAGACTAATGAGATAGTGCCATAGAACTACAGCACTAACCACCTAGTTGAGGGAGGAGGTGAAGATGCTCTCCTGCAAGGCGTACAAAGCTGGCCCCAAACTGGGGATTGTAGGAAATGTGAACATTTCTCATGTTTTCTGAGAATCCCCATTTTTCAAAAACAGAGCATTATACTTCCCAAAAGGTAAAGGGAGTTAACAAAGAAAAGAGCAACCTCAGACTTAACTGGGAGCAGGAATGAAAACATTGATGTCAAGGTGGATTTGCTGAAGAATTGGGAAAACTGTGTAGGGACACTGGATATATTCATAATGCCTCTGCTTCAAAATGGTTTTTTGAAAAAGTTTTAAAAAGTAGAACTTGCCATCTGAGAAATGGGATAATCAAAAACTGAAATTCTGTCTTCCAGATTAAAATGGAAACTGGTTGAGTCTTGACCCAGCCTGTCCCAAATTTTTACTAAAATCCCCGTGAAGATACAGCATGAAAACTCACAACAAACAAAATTAAAATTACGGGAAATGTACTTTTAGAATCTGGTTGAAATTTCACTCATACAGCAACTTTTGGATTTGGATTTGAAGAGGGAAAATGATAGACAAGAAGATCACGTCGAACTGAAAATCTTGTACTCCGGGACAAGTAGAACTCTGTGTTACCATCTTATCATTTAGTCAAGTAATTAACTTGACTAAGCCTCGTTGTTTTGTTTTTTTTTGATGGAGTTTCACTCTTGTTGCCCAGGCTGGAGTGCCGTGGTGCAATCTCAGCTCACTGCAACCTCTACCTCCCAGGTTCAAGCAATTCTCCCGCCACAGGCTCCCAAGTAGCTGGGATTACACGTGTCCACGACCATGCCCAGCTAATTTTTTTTTTTTAGTTTTAGTAGAGACGGGGTTTCACCACATTGGTCAGGCTGGTCTTAAACTCCTGACCACCAGTGATCCACCCACCTTGGCCTCCCAAAGTCCTGGGATTACAAGCGTGAGCCACTATGCCCAGCCCTAAGCCTTGTTTTTAATCATCTGCAAAACAGGATTCATACGGTACATCCTTCCACAAAGAGTAGCCAGGAAGATTAAATTAGAAGAGCTAATTGATGCACAGCCCCAAGCACAGTGCCTGACACATAGTAAACATTAAACAAATACTTATGACTTTTTCTCTATTCTTTTGGAAACATGATTTTCAGAGGACAGGAATTTTCCCAAGGTGGTGGAGAGGAAGTAGGAGGAGGAAGGGCAACAGCACACAATATCCTAAGAAACAGAGTCCGTTTCAACATTGTAGAGAGGGGAGGAAGAAGGAAAAGCAGGGCATCCGGGGCACTGCAGCATTGGGCAGAGTAGGAAAAGGACTCTTCTCAAAAGATTTGTACCAGATAGAAACCTGCTACATAAAAGGAAAAGGGCTGAGTTTGATGCTTGTCAGCCTGATCAAAGGTTGTCAGATAAAACACAGGCAGCTGAATTAAATCTAAATATTAGATTATTATAAAATTATTTTAGCATAAATGCAGCTCATACAATATCCAGGACATATTGATACTTAAAAATTATTAATTATCTTAAATTCACATTTAACTGGGCATCCTGTATTTTTATTTGCTAAATCTGCCAACTCTAATTTAACCTTTGGCTGCAGTTGTTAGGAGGAAGTTTGACTTGCAAAGAAATGGAGAGTGAATGAAGCCACAGGAAATGCACACACTCTGACACTTGGTAAATACCCAGTGAGTTTGGATCTTTCCTTCTCTTGAATCAAATAGAAAGTACACCACCAACAATAGAGGACCTATCAAAAGTTTAGCAGCAGAAGGGAAATAAGCAATTCTGAAGATACATGCAATAGGAATTTAAGAATATTAAGTACAGAAAGCAGGAAAAAAATATAGAAACCTTTTCATATCCCCAAGAAGTCTTGTATTTTGGGAGATAAATAAATTTTAAAGGGCAAAGTTTACAAATCAAGTTAACAAAGTGAGAAGAAAATGTAGTCAAGGTGACATTCCACAAAAAGTAAAATGTGAACAGCAAAATTGAAAGAATGTATTTTGGAGGCAATAAGGAGCAGAAATGATACTGCAGTAAAGCAAATCATGAAATGGGGATGAGAATGGAGAAGCATTTCTGTTCTCAGAGGAAAGGAACAAGGATGTGAAATTGGGAAGAGAAAAGCAGAGATCTGAACACAGACTGGAGATCAAATCTCAAGTGACATGAAATCAGAACAATTACAGTAAAAGCCAAAGCAGATACTCAAAGAAAACCAGAAAAGGGAGAGAAAGAAAAAAAGAGAGAGAAGCCTTAGAAAACACTTTCAGGGCACTCAGGCTGGGCTAAGCTTCCTTCCAGACACTTTGCCTGTGTTAACTTTTTGACCTTCATAACTTCCCTATGAGGTAAGGTACTATGTTAACCCCATTTTACAAAAAGGAAAACTGAAAGAAAGTGATGCTTTTAACTTTGGCTTTCTTTTAAAAATTTTGTCCAGGGTCACAGATCTAGTAAAGAGCAAAACTCCTGATTCCAAAGCTATTTGGTATCTAGTGAAAACACCCCCTTAAAATTTGCATATGCAAATTTTTAGCCTTCTTTTTATTATATCAAAGCAACATCAACAAAAAGATGGCCACACCCAAAAACTTTCCTGGAAATACTTGACTAGACAAAAAAAAAAAAAAAAAAAAAAAAAAAAAAAAAATTTTATAAGCATCCAGGCTGCAAACAAAACAACAAAATAAGTTACTTACAAACAGCCATCAGGTTAACCTGAGATTCCCTGTAGTGCTAAATGCTAAAAGACACTGAAAACATCTTCCAGAGTTCCAAAGAATGCTGATTATGGACCAGATTGTATAACCAGCCATGTTGCTGCTCATATGTGAAGTCAACAGCACTAAGACATTCCTTACTTTTGGAGCATCTATGAGTGAATAATCATGGTTTAATTAATGCAATTATTTGATTAATACCTATTTTTGTGCCAGAAGCCTAGCATAGTACCTGCCACATTGGAGGCAATTAGTATTTGTTGAGTAAATTACTAGAAAATACAAAACATAAAATAAATCTCAAAAGAAGAATAAAAAACAGAAAGTGCAAATGCATTGTAATGATTAAAAAAATAGTAAATACTTCAGTTATGACATAATACACACATAGGCTAAGCTGCCTCAAAGTCAAACACTCCCAAGACAGGGTAAAATGAACCTACAGTACTGAGCAAGATATTGCAGCATTTAAGGGACAACTTAAAATGTATCAAAACAAGGCCAGACATGGTGGCTCAGTAATTCTAGCACTTTGGGAGGCCGAGGCAGAGGGATCACTTGGGGTCAGGAGCTCGAGCCAGCCTGGCCAACATGGTGAAACTATGTCTCTACTAAAACACAAAAACTATCAGGGTGTGGTGGTGCATACCTGTAATCCCAGCTACTCGGGAGGCTGAGGTAGGAGAATCACTTGACCCAGGAGGTGGAGGCTGCAGTGAGCCAAGATCATGCCAATGCACTTTAGCCTGGTGACAGAGTGAGACTCCATCTAAAAATAAAAATAAAAGCAAAAATAAAAAATAAATGTATCAAAATAAGACTAACGTAACTGAGAGTTGAAGATATAGCAGGAAAATGTTAAAAAGGGAAAAGCAGAGCTAGCAATAATTTCAGACAATATAGGATTCATGTTTTTATAAAAAGATGAATGTAAAAAGATAAACTGAATCATTTGATTTTTTTAGAATATTTTAATTCATATTTCTCTGTCACCAATATTCATTGAAGAAAAGTGATACTGATAAATAATATAAGTAGCAAAATAAATTATATACAGTTGACCTTCGAATAACACAGGTTTGAACTTCATGGATCCACTTATACATGAATTTTTTTCAACAAATATTGAAAAAGTTTTGGAGATTTGTAACAATTTGAAAAACTCAGATGAGCCACATAGCTTAGAAATATTTTAACAAGGAAAACTTAGATGTGTCATGAATGCACAAAATATAGGTAGATGCTAGTCTATTTTATCATTTATTAACACAAAGTTGTTATTTTTATAATAATTTCATAGCCACCTCCTGTTGCTATTGCAGTAGTCTCTAGTGCTGCGAGTATCCACTTAAAACACCTTGTGACTGTAATTATCTCCGTGTGAACAGTTTGTCTCTCCAGTAACTTGTGTATCACAGTAAAAAGTGATCTCTCTCAGTTTTCATATACATTTTTACTATGTTTAGTGCAATACTCTCAACCATGAATAAAAACATGGGATCATCTGAAGTGCCACCAGTGACGCTGGAAATGCTCCCAAGAAGCAGAGAAAAATCATGACATTACAAGAAAAAGTTGAATTGTTTAATATGTACCATAGATTGAAGTCTACAGCTATGGTTGCCCACTGTTTCAACATAAATAAGGACCATTTTTTATAAGGAAGGAAAAAAAAGGAAATTCATGAAGCTGTCACTGCAGTTATACCAGAAAAAATGAAAACTGTGCCCCTTTTGCAAAATACCTTTTTATTTTATATTGAAAATGCAGTTTTTATGTGGGTGCAGAATTTCTATAAGAAAGGCATAACTATAGACTCTAATACAATTTAATAAAAAGTGAAGTCATTATATGACAATTTAAAGCAAAAGGAAGGTGAAAGATCTAAAGCTGGAGAATTTAATGCCTGCAAAGGATGATTTGATAATTTTTGAAAGAGGGTTGGCTTCTTTTTTTTTTTTTCCTTTTGAGACGGAGTCTCACTCTGTTGCCCAGGCTGGAGTGCAATGGCGCCATCTCAGCTCACTGCAACCTCCCCCACCCAGGTTCAAGTGATTCTCCTGCCTCAGCCTCCTAAGTAGCTGGGATTACAGGTGTGTGCCACCACGCCCAGCTTATTTTTTTAAATTTTAATATTTTGTATTTTTAGTAGAGACAGGGTTTCACCATGTTGGCCAGCCTGGTCTTGAACTCCTGAATTTGTGATCCACCCACATTGCCCTCCAATAGTGCTGGGATTAAAGGCATGAGCCACTGTGCCTGGCTGAGGGTTGGCTTTAAAAATATCAAGATAGGCCAGGCGCGGTGGCTCACACTTGTAATCCCAGCACTTTGGGAGGCTAAGCTAGGCAGATCATGAGGTCATGAGTTCAAGACCAGCCTGGCCACTATGGTGAAAACCCCTCTACTAAAAATACAAAAACTGGCTGGGTGTTGTGGTGCGCATCTGTAGACCCAGCTACTCAGTAGGCTGAGGAAGGAGAAACGCTTGAATCTGGCAGGTGGAAGTTGCAGTGAGCTGAGATCCTGCCACTGCATTCCAGCCTGGTAACAGAGCCAGACTCCCTCTCAAATAAATAAATAAATAAATAAATAAAATAAAGATGACAAGAGAAGCAGCTTCTACCAACCAGAAGCCATCAGATTAGTACCCAGACTTTATTGAGGAGAAAAGATATCTGCCTGAACGGATTTTCAATGCAGATAAAAGTGCCCTAGTCTGGGGGAAAAAAATGCCACAAAGGACATCTATTAGTAAGGAAGATAAATAAGCACCAGGATTCAAGGTAGGAAGGGACAGGCTAACTGTACTGTTCTGTGCAAAGCAGTTGGGCTTCTGATCTGGACTATTCTTATATATAAAGCTGGTAACCCTCAACTTTGAAAGGAAAAGATAAACTCCAGCTGCCAGGCGTTTGGCTATACAATAAGAAGGCCTGGACAACAAGAACCCATTTTCTGGTCTAGTTTCATTAACGCTTGATCCATGAAGTCATGAAGTCTATGCCAGTAAGGGACTGAATTTTAAAGTTCTTTTGATATTGGACAGTTCCTCTGGCCACCCAGCATCCCATGACTTCAACACTGAAGATATCAAAGTGGTCTACTTGCCTCTTAACACTGCATCTCTAGTTCAGCCTCTAGATCAGGGGGTCATTAGAACTTTTAAGGTGCATATAATAGTACTCTATGGAAAGAATTGTCAATGCTATAGAAGATAACACCAATAGAAATTACATCATGAAAGTCTGGAAGAATTACACCATTGAAGATGCTATTGTTATAGAAAAAGCCCACAAGTGAATGAAGGATATGAACAGACACTTTACAAAAGAAGACATTTATGTATATCACTGGTCATTAGAGAAACGCAAATCAAAACCACATAGAGATACTATCTCATGCCAGTTAGAATGGTGATCATTAAAAAATCAGGAGACAACAGATGCCACAGAGGATGTGGAGAAATAGGAACGCTTTTACACTGTTGGTGGGAGTGTAAATTAGTTTGAACCATTGTGGAAGACAGTGTGGCAATTCCTCAAGGATCTAGAAATAGAAATACCATTTGACCCAGCAATCCCATTACTGGGTATATACCCAAAGGATTATAAATCATTCTATTATAAAGATACATGCACACGTATGTACATTGTGGCACTGTTTACAATAGCAAACACTTGAAACCAACCCAAATGCCCATCAGTGGTAGACTGGATAAAGAAAATATGGCATATATATACCATGGAATACTATACAGCCATAAAAAAGGATAGTTCATGTCCTTTGCAGGGACATGGATGAATCTGGAAACCATGGTTCTCAGCAAACTGACACAAGAACAGAAAACCAAACACCACATGTTCTCACTCATAAGTGGGTGTTGAACCATGAGAACACATAGATACAGGGAGGGGAACATCATATATTGGGGTTTGTTGGGGGGTGGGGGAGCTAGGGGAGGGATAGCAGTGGGTGGGGAGATTGGGGAGGGATAATATTAGGAGAAATACCTAATGTAGGTGACAGGGGGATGGAGGCAGCAAACCACCATGGCATGTGTATACCAATGTAATAATCCTGCAAGATCTGCACATTACCACAGAACTTAAAGTATAATTTTTTTAAAAAAGCCATGATGACTTGATGGAGATAAGTGCTTTTGAACCAGTGCCAGATGATGAAGCAAAGACGTAGAAGAAGCTGTTCAAAGAAACAAATTGACATTAGACAGTCTGGGAGAAGGGCTTAGATTATTCAAGACTGCTTTTGGCTTATTTTATAACATGGACCCTTCTATGATACAGGGACTTAAACTAAAGAAAACAGTGGAAGGAGGATTAGTACCATACAGAAATATATTTAGAGAAATGAAAAAAGGAAGATATTATGATGTATTTCCATAAAGTTACCTCAAGTATGCCTACCTCTTCTCCCTCCCCTTCCACCTTCACCTCTTTCACCTCTGCTACCCCCGATAGAGCAATACCAACACCTCCCCTTCCTCCTCCTCCTCAGACTACTCAACATGAAGACAATGAGGATGAAAACCTTTATGATGATCCACTTCCACTTAATGAATGTTAAATATATTTTCTCTTCCTTATGATTTTCTTAATAACATTTTTTCTCTAGCTTACTTTATTGTAAGAATACAGAATATAATACATAAAACATACAAAATATGTGTTAATAGACTATTGTTATTATTAAGACTTCCAGTCAACAGTTGACCATCTATAAAGTTTTTGGGAAGTGGAAAGTTATATGCAGACTTGACTATGTAGGGGGCTGGGTACTCTACCAACTCTCATGTTTTTCAGGAGCCCTTGTATATGTACTGTATAGTTAGTTATATACTGCATAAATACATCAAGGTTTTGCTTAACAACGAAAACATAATTGCTTTGAATGCTTAATGAAACAATTTTAAAAATATAATTATTAACTAGGTCACAAACACACATATAAAAATAAATATTCCAATAGCCAGATATTACAGAGAGACCATATTTTCAGTCTATAATGCTAGATAACTAAAAATGCTTTTTACAAGTATGAGTTTTAAATATTTCTCAAATTGGAATTTTAAATATAATTGCTCCAAATTACTACTGGGACAAAGATAAATTTGACAAACTATAAATATAAACTATTTTAAGTGTTTAAAATGAGAACACCCAAACAAAAAACTTAGGAAGTACAGCCAATGCTGTTTTCAAAAGGAAATGTTAAGTACTAAATGCTTTTTTTCTTAAATATGAAATAATTAAAGTATAAAACTATACTAAGAAGAACTAAAGGATAATGACAATAAAAGCAGAAACCTCTGACTTTGGAAACTATTTAAAATAATATATAAATCCAAGTCTTATTTTTTGCAAAAACAAACAGAGACATCTCTGAAAAAAAATCTAGTCAATAGATAAAAACTAAATTAATCTTAGAAATTAGAAAAGTACTATTAAAATCACTGTGGTATAGATTTTGGTTTAAAAAGAATACTATGAATACAATATACTTTAATAAAATTTGAGAATATCAGTGAAATGAAAAAATGTGGAGGAAATCCCCAAATTGGTTAAAAAAGAAAAAGGGTGAATTAAGCAATAACAACAGTAAAGATTAAAAATCTTACTAAAGATCAAAATTGTCTCCAACTCAGTTTATATGACACATTCTCTGACTCTTTCAAAGAATAATTCTCATTGGATCTAAGTTACCCCAGAAATAATAATAGCCTAGGCAACACAGCGAAACCCCATCTCTACTAAAATACAAAAAATTAGCCAGGTGTGGTGGCGTGCAACTGTAGTCCCAGCTATTTTGGAGGCTGAGGCAGGAGAATTGCTTGAACCCGGGGGGCAGAAGTTGCAGTGAGCTGAGATTGTGCCACTGCACTCCAGCCTCGGCAACAGAGTGAGACTCTGTCTCCAAAAAAAAAAAAAAAAACAAGAAGAAGAAAAGAAAAGAAAAAAGAAATAAATAATAAAGAATAATTTATAATTTGCCTCTCAAAGAGAGCTGTTTAAAAATTTGGAATAATTATTAATACAATAGCTAGTTGACTCTTTCATGTAAAAAAAAAAAATGAGAAAATGAGAAAAACAACACCTGGATCCCAAATTCTCCTTGGGGAACCTGAGAACTTGGACACAGGAAGGAGGAGGTAACATTTCAATGTCTACTCTGTGACATGATTCAAACTAAAGATTTATATGAGTTGTCTGTAAATTCTGGTAGATGCTTTCATCTCTATCTGCAGAGGAGACTCAGATTTTAGGTGATTTGCTGGAGGATCACAAAGGTAGTAAATAGTGAAGCTGAAATTTGAAAACAAGCTTACCTATTCCAAAGCTTTTCAGGAGGTCACTGCAACATCAAAGTTGGGCAAAGGACAGATTGAGAAGAAAGGTCATTAGTGCAGAAACACTATTTTGTGAGGGGAAAGACAAAATGACATTTCTGGAGAGGCATATTCATGGGCACATCATTCTTTGCATGTGGGGATCTTTTGAAGTTTCGTGCTCTCTCTTCGGAGGCTAAGTCTGCTTCCTGTTAAGGCTGTCAAGTTATTTTGTTTAGATAGCTAATGCCTAGTACCCAACTGTCTTCCTGTGAGAGAACTAAGTTAGTGACAGTAATGGAAGAAAAAAGGTTTGAATTCTTGGTCCTTATAAAGGCTATGCAAGTCCTAATTTCTCCAGGTCCCCAAACCAAGAATCATTCTCTACACTGCAGTCATTTTCTGAGTCTTGGTGATAAGACAAAACTTTTTAAGTAGTACTTAAATTTAAGAAAGCTAACGATCTGATATCCTAAACTCAAGGACTCATCCCAGTGTTGGACAGTATGGCTAGAAAAATGGCAGGCCATTTTATAAACAACATAGTTGTAAGTGTAATAGCTGAGATTTAGAGAACATATTCAGTTATTTAGGATTGTCCTATACTATACTCCTCATGTTCTTTATCTCACTGAGTCCTCCTAACAGCCCTAGGTGGTGGGTATGCTAGTCATTAGGGCTGTTCATAAATAATCCAGTTCTTTCCTTCCAGCCATGTGGTAGGATTGCCCTTCTTCTACTGTCTTTGATGTTTAGCATTAGCCTTGTGAAATGTTTTCCAGTGTAATGTAAGATGAAGTGACAAATACCACTCTTGGGTAGAAGCTTTATGAGGTATGCTACATTCATGTCTCTTGCCTCACCAATTATGGGACTATATGTCAAGATGAAACCTCCATCAGCCTGGATCCCCAAGTGACTATGATGATTAGGGCTCCTCATGCTGACTTCCAGTGACTATAAAGTTTGGGCAAAAATTAAATTTGTGTTACTTAAAACCTATGTCAGATTGTTTTAAAGAGGGTAATATCAACATTTTTCATCTTCATGTTCTTTTTATATTATGACATTGACACTCTCCCATTGAAAGGTGGGGTCTATGTTCCCTCCCCTTGACTCTAGGACAGCCTGTGACCATGGCAGAATTAGCACTATATAACTTCTGTGTCTAAGTCATTAAATACAGTACAGCTTTCATCTGTTCTTCTTGAGATACTAGCCCAGGAAATCTAGGCTCCATGCTTGTGAGAAAGCCAATGGAAAAGTCATGTGTAACTATTCCAGGCACATTCCTAGGTGAGGTCCCAACGAATAGCCAGCATGAACCAGTAGACACTTGCATGTGTGAGGCTTCATACGATGCAGTCCTCAGTATTGGAACCAGTCCAGATAAAGGAGCAGAGACAAGTTGTTCCCACTAACCTCTCCTCAGATTACAGATTGGTGAGCAAAATATAGTTGTTTTAAATCATTAATTTTGGGGGATGATTCTTTACAAAGCCATAGATAACTAGAACAAATTCACTAAAACTCTGGAGTTGTTTGCTATTGCAGGAGGGGTATTGTAAAAATCTGTTTTCCCCATTTGCAAAATCTAAGTGCAGTGAGATAAAGTAACTGGCGGAAATCACAAGCCTAGGACAGACTGGCAATAGAGAAAAGATAAAATGGAACTAACACTGAACACCTACCCTACGGACAAATTGTATTCTACTCTTTTAAATAGTACTGCATGGGTTCTCAAGCCAAAACTGTGAAGAGGGTGTAGTGGCATTTCTCCCTGTTTTTCAGACTATTAGCTCCTTGAAGACAGAGACTATTAACTTTGCATACTTCCCTTTGTATTTCCAGTATTGAGAACAATTTCTAATATACTCAAGATCTTCAATTAATGTTTGACAGATTAAATTTAGTTGAACTGAATGGGCAAAACATAAAGAAGGTCTTGGAGAGACCCCAGTGTTGTACAGCTGCTAAATGGTTGATCTCATAGTTAAACTCAGATCTGATTCACTGAAAAGCCTGTGCTTTTTCTTTGTATCACTTTAGGGTAGTGAGGTGACAGACATCTTCTCCCATGGGTGTTCATAAAGTCCTAGAATTGTGTTGTGTGGGTCAGACAGACCCCTTTAAAAGTCAGGGCAGTATGAACAATTACCCTTAGGCAGAAGAAACAAAGATTTGGATATTTCTGAGTGGCTATAGGTTCTATACAGAGCATTCGTTCAACATTCAGCCCATCTCAACAGAGTAGATTTTAAGAATGAAGGATACATTTCACTAAGCATTTGTGAGGCTACTGGCAATATAGGAAGGTAAGAAAATGTTAAAATAATGCCTGATCTCCCATGTTGTTAGGAAAATGGACTTTGATTTCTGAATGAATGGGCTCCTTTGTCTGAGTTGTCCTCATATACAAAGACAGTGGAATGAGAGCACTCATTGGACTGTGTCTATATTTTGTTTTGCTTCGACTCAACAATGTAATTCTTACTCGTATGATTTGATAACACATTTGAACACAACCTTTTGAGATGAAAATCTAAGAGTTTACACAAATATGGTGAGGAATAAAATATATTCATCAGTGATATAAAAAAATCTCTACCCATTGCCCTTCTACCAGGTTGATAGTATGATCAGACTACCATTGATCCAAAAATAAAAATAAAACAACTGTAGGGTATTTTTTCTTCATCTAGAACTAAATCTTAGTCATTGCAGAAAATTTAAAAAATTCACAATCTGAGCAAGAAAATAAAAATCACACATAATCTCACCATCCAAATATAGTCACTATCAAGCCTTTTTTCTAGGTGTGTTTCTCATGCATCGTAGAAATCATCATGTACATGCAGTTTTTAAAAGGTTTTCTCATGAAGCTATATAGAAGTACACACACACACACACACACACACACACACACAAGAATACAAGTTGTATGGTGCAGATCTAGGTAGCTTTTCAAAGTCAACGTACCCAGGTAACCACTTTCCAGATAAAGATATATTATCAGCACCTTAGAAACGTTGCCCCTACTCCCTTCTGAGTTTACCACCCCTGCCCAAAAGCAACCAGTATTCTGACTTCTATCATGAGAGTTTCCTGCTTTGAAATTTATGTAAAAGAAATCAAATCAGTTTCAGTCTTTGGAATCTAACCTTGTTTTCTAGCATTATGTTTCTGAGATTCTTTCATACAACTAGAAGTATTTGTAGATTATTCATTCTTATTATTGTATACTTATTCATTGTATTAATATACCAGAAATTAATTATCCATTTAACTGTTGATGAACATTTTCATACGTTCCATTTGGGGGCCATTAAAATTAATTTTTGGTTACATGTCTTTTGATGAATAAGTACTCACACATTTGTGGGTATATACCTGGGAATAGAATCGTTAACTCATAGGGCAAAATATGTGCAGTTTTTGCAGATACTGTCAAACATTTTTACAAATAATCATAATGATTTACACTCTACCCCACACCTCCATTCCCTGGCAGCATATGAGAGTTCTTATTAATCTACCCCATTGCCTAGACCAAGTATTTTCATCTTTTTCATTTTAGCTGTTATAATGAGTATGTAGTTGTTTTGAATTAAGACCTTTAATGTGTGTTTCACTTACAGCTAATTGTATTAGCTTCCTGGGGCTGCTATGACAAATTACCACAAACTGGGTGTCTTATAACAACAGCGTCTATTCTCTCACAGCTCTGGAGGCTAGAGGTCTGAAATCAAGGAACATTCTAGAGTCATGCTCTCTCTAAAGATTGTAAGGAGCGATCCTTTCTTGGCTTTTCCTAGCTTCTGGTGGTTGCCAGCTATCCTTGATAATCCTTAACTTGTAATCACTCCAATCTCAGCCTCCATCGTCACATGGCATTCTTCCTGTGTGTTCCATGTGTCCAGTTTTCCCCTTTCTCATAAGGATACCAATCACTGGTTTAGGGCCACCTTAATCCTGTATTACTTCATCTTAACTTGATAACATCTGCAAAGACTCTATTTCCAAATAAGATCCCATTCATGGGTTTAGGACTTCCACATATCTTTTTGAGGGACAAAATCTAATACATCATATTAATTTATGGGGTAATTTTTGCTACGATTTTGGGCCATTTAGATATTTCCTTTTGTGGAATACTCATCCTAGACACTGAGTCATCTTAAAAATTGGATTGTCTAATTTGCTCATTGATTTGCGTGATTTATTTATATTTTCTGAATATAGTCTATTGCTTATGACATTGTATTGACTTTTATCAAAGGGTTTTCGGAATCTTTTTCCTATTTATGCAACTAATGTAGTAAATTAGTTTTATTTTTGAATGCTAAACCAGTCTTGAATTTCTGAAATAAACCCAGTTGAGTTGTACTGCATTACCTTTTTTATGTATAACTGGATTTAAGTTTTCTTTTCTTTCCGTTTCTTTCTTTTTTTTTCTGAGACGGAGTCTTGCTCTGTTGCCAGGCTGGAATGCAGTGGCGCAGTCTCGGCTCACGGCAACCTCTGCCTCCCAGGTTCAAGTGATCCTTCTGCCTCAGCCTCCCAAGTAGCTGGGACTACAGGTGCATGCCACCACGCCTGGCTAATTTTTGTATTTTTAGTAGAGATGGGGTTTCACCATGTTAGCCAGGATGGTGTTGATCTCTTGACCTCGTGATCCACCTGCCTCGGCCTCCCAAAGTGCTGGGATTACAGGTGTGAGCCACCGCCCAGCCAGAGTTTTAAATATTTTGGTTAAGATTTTTGTGGCTAGGCATGGTGGCTCTCACCTGTAATCCCAGCACTTTGGGAGGCCAAGGCAAGTAGGTCACCTGAGTTCAGGGTTTCAAGATCAGCCTGGCCAATATTGCAAAACCGTATGTCTACTAAAAATACAAAAAATTAGCCTGGCGTGGTGGTGGACAACTGTAATTCCAGCTACCTGGGAGGCTGAGGCAGGAGAATCACTTGAACCTGGGAGGCAGAGGCTGCAGTGACCCAAGATTGCACCATTACACTCCAGCCTGGGTGACAGAGTGAAACTCTGTCTCAAAAAAGAAAAAAGATTTTTGCAATTATGCTTATAAGACAAATTTGCCTATAATTTTATTTTATTGTAATGTTCTTGCCAGGTTTTCATATCAAGAATATAGTGACTTTCTATTCTCTGGAATAAAGAATATAGTGACTCTCTATTCTCAGGAAGATTTTTACAGTTGAGTTTTTTTTTTTCCTTAATTGATTATAGGAATTCATGTGTAATTTCATCTAGTTGTTATTTTTTTCTCCATTTTTCTGTCTATTTTTTATCAGTTACTAACAGATATGTGTTAAAAACTACACAATATGGAATTTTTGTTTCTTTTAGCTATGTTAGTTATTACTTTGTATCTTTTGATCTTGTTATTAGATGCATATACATTTATAATTATTACATCTTCCTTTTAAATCAGTCTTCTTTAGTGAAATATTCCACATTATCTCCACTAATACTTCTTGCTTTCAAAATGACCTTATTTGATTTTATGTAGTTATATCAGTGTCTTTATGGTTAAGTCTTATTTCTTGTAATTAACATACAGTTTATTTTCTTCATTCAGTCTGACAAACATAGATTTTTAATTGTAATATTTAGTTCATTTTTGCTTAATATAATCACAGATACATTTGGGTTTAAATATGTTACTTATTTTCTACTTGTCCATTTTAGTTTTTGTCTTGTTAGTTTTTATTGTACTAATTATTTTTTAAATTGTTGTATTTTCCCTTCTTTTTTGCATATATACACTTTTATTATCTTTTTAGTGGTCATATTATAGATTTCAGTATGCATCACTGGCTTATTAATGTCTCTCTTAACATATCATTTCCTGAACAATGGAAAAATTGAGTAAAACTTTAGTTCTATTCACTCTCTTTCAGTCCCTTTCCTATTGAAATATACTTTACGGATGCTTGTTTTCATTTTTCCTGAAATATCTTCTTCCATGTGGAATAACGTTTCTTCTGTCTGTGCAATTCTCTATAGTATTTCTTTCAGTACAGTTTGGCCAGTGATAAACACTGCCAACATTTTTTGTGTGTGAAATGTCTTTAGTTCACCCCAGTTTTTGAGGGATACTTTTACTGGGCATAGAATTTTAGATCGGCAGTTATCTTTCAGCCAGTTAAAGATTTTATTCCAGTGTTTAATATCTTCCATCATTTATCGTAAAAAATCACCTGAGCTCTTATAATTGCTACTTTAAAAGCAGTATGTCTTTGTCCCCTCTGGTTGCTTTTCATTTTATGCATATATATATATTATTGCACTTTAGGTTCTGAGGTATATGTGCAGAACATACAGCATTGTTGCAGATACCTACATGGCAATGTGGTTTGCTGCCTCCATCCCCCCATCAATCTATATCTGGCATTTCTCCCCATGTTGTCCCTCCCCAACCTCCTTACCCCCTACTGTCCCTCCCCTATTCCCCCACAACAGACCCCAGTATGTGATGTTCCCCTCCCTGTGTCCATGTGTTCTCATTGTTCAACACCCATCTATGAGTGAGAATATGCGGTGTTTGATTTTCTGTTCTTGTGTCAGTTTGCTGAGAATGATGGTTTCCAGATTCATCCATGTCCCTATAAAGGATGCAAACTAATCTTTTTTTATGGATGCATAGTATTCCATGGTGTATATGTGCCACATTTTCCTTGTCCTGTCTATCACCAATGGGCATTTAAGTTGGTTCCAGGTCTTTGCTATTGTAAACAGTGCCACAATGAACATACGTGTGCATGTGTCTTTATAATAGAACGATTTATAATCCTTTGGATATATACCCAGTAATGGGATTGCTGGGTCAAATGGAATTTCTATTTCTAGGTTCTTGAGGAATTGCCACACTATCTTCTACAATGGCTGAACTAATTTACACTCCCACCAACAGTGTAAAAGTGTTCCTATTTCTCCACATCCTCTCCAGCATGTGTTATCTCCAGATTTTTTAATGAGTGCCATTCTAACTGGGTAAGGTGGCATTTCAATGTGGTTTTGATTTGCATTTCTCTAATGATCAGTGATGATGAACATTTTTTCATATGTTTGTTGGTCTCATAAATGTCTTCGTTTGAAAAGTGTCTGTTCATGTTCTTCTCCCACTTTTGGATGGGTTTGTTTGTTTTTTCTTGTAAATTTGTTTTAGTTCTTTGTAGATTCTGGCTATTAGCCCTTTGTCAGATGGGTAGATTGCAAAAATGTTTTCCCATTCTGTTGGTTGCTGGTTCACTCTAATAATCGTTTCTTTTGCTGTACAGAAGCTCTGGAGTTTAATTAGATTCCATTTGTGTATTTTGGCTTTTGTTGCCAATGTTTTTGGTGTTTTAGTCATGAAGTGCTTGCCTATGCCTATGTCCTGAATGGTTTTGCCTAGGTTTTCTTCTAGGGTTTTTGTGGTGTTAGGTCTTATGTTTAAGTCTTTAATCCGTCTGGAGTTAATTTTAGTGTAAGGTGTCAGGAACGGTTCCAGTTTCAGCTTTTGCACATGGCTAGCCAGTTATCCCAATACCATTTATTAAACAGGGAATCCTTTCCCCTTTGCTTGTTTTTGTGATGTTTGTCAAAGATCAGATGGTTGTAGATGTGTGGTGTTGCCTTTGAGGCCTCTATTCCGGTCCATTGGTCTATATCTCTGTTTGGTACCAATACCGTGCTGTTGTGATTACTGTAGCCTTGTAGTATAGTTTTAAGTTAGGTAGCATGATACCTCCAGCATTGTTCTTTTTGCTTAGAATTTTCTTGGCTATGTGGGCTCTCTTTTGGTTATATATGAAGTTTAACGTGGTTATTTTCAGTTCTGTGAAGAGGGTTATAAGTAGCTCGATGGGAATAGCATTGAATCTATATATAAATTATTTTGTGCAGTATGGCCATTTTCACCATATTGATTCTTCCTAACTATGAGCATGGAATGTTCTTCCATCTGTTTGTGTCCTCTCTTATTTCCTTCAGCAGTGGTTTGTAGTTCTCCTTGAAGAGGTCTGTTACATCCTTTGTTAGTTGTATTCCTAGGTATTTTATTCTCTTTGTAGCAATTGTGAAAGGCAGTTTGCTCTTGATTTGGCTCTTTTTAAGTCTGTGACTAGTATATAGGAATGCGTGTGATTTCTGCACATTGATTTTGTATCCTGAGACTTTGCTAAAGTTGCTTAGCAGTTCCAGGAGATTTTGGGCTGAGATGATGGGGTCTTCTAAATATACAATCATGTTGTCTGCAAATAGAGACAATTTGACTTCTTCCTTTCCAAATTGAATATCCTTTATTTCTTGTTCTTGCCTGATTGTTCTGGCTAGAACTTCCAATACTATATTGAATAGGAGTGGTGAGAGAGGGCATACTTGTCTAGTGCCAGATTTCAAAGGTAATGCTTCCAGTTTTTGCCCATTCAGTATGATATTAGCTGTGGGTTTGTCATAAATAGCTTTTGTTATTTTGAGATACGTTCCATCTATACCTAGTTTATTGAGAGTTTTTAGCATAAAGTGCTGTTGAATTTTGTCAAAGGCCGCCTCTGCATCTATTGAGATAATCATGTGGTTTTTGTCTTTGGTTCTGTTTATGTGGTAGATTATGTTTATAGACTTGGGTATGTTGAGCCAGCCTTGCATCCCCAAGATGAAGCCTACTTGATCATGATGGATAAGCTTTTTGATGTGCTGTTTCAATTGGTTTGCCAGTATTTTATTGAAGATTTTTGCATCTATGTTCATCATGGATATTGGCCTGAAGTTTTCTTGTTTTGTTGAGTCTCTGCCAGGTTTTGGTATCCGGATGATGTTGGTCTCATAAAATGATTTGGAAAGGATTCCCTCTTTTTGGATTGTTTGGAATAGTTTCAGAATGACCTACAAAGAAACTTAGACTCCCACACAATAATAGTGGGAAACTTTAACACTCCACTGTCAATATTAGACAGATCAAAGAGACAGAAAATTAACAAGGATATCCAGGACTTGAACTCAGACCTGGACCAAGCAAACCTAATAGACATCTACAAAACTCTCCACCCTAAATTCACAGAATATACTTTCTTCTCAGCACCACATCACACCTACTCTAAGATTGACCATATAATTGGAAGTAAATCACTCCTCAGCAAATCCAAAAGAATGGAAATCATAACAAACAGTCTCTCACACCACAGTGCAATCAAATTGGAACTCATTATTGAGAACATAACTCAGAACCACACAACTTCTTGGAAACTGAACAACTGGCTCCTGAATATGGACTGGATAAACAATAAAATGAAGGCAGAAATAAAGATGTTCTTTGAAACCAACGAGAATGAAGACACAACATACCAGAATCTCTGGGACACATTTAAAGCAGTGTCTAGAGGGAAATTTATAGCAATAAATGCCCACATGAGAAGCAAGGAAAGATCTAAAATCGACCCCCTATCACCAAAATTGAAAGAGCTAGAGGAGCAAGATCAAAAAAGCTCAAAACCTAACGGAAGACAAGAAATAACCAACATCAGAGCAGAACTGAAGGAGATGGAGACACAAAAAAAACATTCAAAAAATTAATAAATGTGGGAGCTGGTTTTTTGAAAAGATCAACACAATAGACCACTAGCCAGATTAATAGAAAAGGGAGAAGAATCAAATAGATGCAATAAAAAATGACAAAAGAGTTATCACCACCAATTCCCATAAATACAAACTACCACCAGAGATTACTACAACAAACTCTATGCACATAAACCAGTAAATCTGGAAGAAATGGATAAATTCCTGGACACTTGCACCCTCCCAAGCCTAAACCAGGAAGAAGTCGAAACCCTGAATACACCAATAACAAGCACTGAAGTTGAGGCAGCAATTAATAGCCTACCAACCAAAAGAAGCCCAAGTCAAGATGGATTCAAAGCTGAATTCTACCAGACGTACAAAGAGGAGCTTTTCATTTTTGATCTGTCTTTTATATAATGCTTTTTTTTTATGATATACCTACTTTTTTTTTCTTTTTAATTTAGAGAGTATATTTTGCCAAGGCTAAGGACACATACTTGGGAGGTAGGTCTGTGTCTTCTCCAAGGAGGATTTTGAAGGCTTCAATATTTAAAGGGGAATGGATGGTCACTGCGGAAAGGGGAAGAAATTTTTTAAAGGTTTGGATAGATAAGAGACACACAGTTATATTCTTTCAAGTCTTTGATCAGTCTTTCACCAAATACACAATTTACATGTGACAGGGAGTAGAGAAATAGTAACTTCTGGCTTTGTCTTGCTCAGTGAATCAGCATTTTTAAATTAGAGGAACAATCAGATATGCATTTCTCTCAGGTGAGTAGAGGGATGGCTTAGAGTTCTGTCCTTTGTCCCATACCTGTAAAGGCAAGCTATCAATTTACATTGTCGGGGTAAGATTCAACAGTACCAGCTTGGGGTAAAGATCTTGAAGCATGCAAGGAATTTCCTAGTGAGAAAATTGTGAGAGAGGTATAGCTTTTTTTTTTTTTTTTTTTTTTTTTGTAGCTATCTTATTTAGGAATAAAATAGGAGGCAGGTTTGCCTGACACAGTTCACAGCTTGACCTTTCTCTTTGGCTTAGTAATTATGACGTCCCATTCCTTAACAGTTCTGGAAAATTCTCAGCTAGTATCTTTTCAAATATTGTTTCTGCTAATTTTCTCTTTTCTCTCCTCTGAGACTTGATTTTGTGAGTATTAATTTTCTTCAGCATTCCCATATATTATGCTTTATATATTTTTGTTTTATTTCTCTGTACTTTAATCTGTATATTTTGTATTAACCTGTGAGCTGTTCTTTAATTTCCCTTCTGATTTCCCTCAAAGCAATCTTCTTTTATGTTCAATCTTCAAATTTTTATTTGATTATCTTCACAAATTTTAGTTCTTTACTAGCATTCTCCACATATTTATCTACTTTTTAACCATGGTAAATTTACAGTCCATGTTAGATAAGTCTAACTGCTAGATGACCATTAGGTCAAGATTGCCTTTAGGTTTCTACTGCAAATTATTGTCTTTTAGGGTAAGACAGGAGGTCATTTGGTACTGTGTCCTGGCATATCTAGTAATTTTGGATTGAATATTGGACATTTTGTTTTAAAAATTTTGAATTCCTTGGATGATTCTCTCTTCCTTCTGAAATGATCTTTCTTCTTTTGTGTATGAATAGATTATCTCAGTCTAATCAGGGAATAAGATAATTTGAGGCTGTGAATGGTTTACCAAAACCCATTCTCCTTGAAGTTTAATTATTTTACCAGCACCATGAGTCTAATGAAATCTCTGTTTAGCTTTCTAGCTTTTTAGAAGGTGTTTTATAATGTCTATACACACTTTGACACTGGCAGATGCCTCTAGAAGAAATTGTGCTCAGAATGTTGGGTTCAGTTTTCTGTTTCTCTTTCCACCATAATCTTGATCTGTTAACTTCTGGCTGCATTGGTAGGCCTAAACTTTGATTTTGTTTTCCTCACTGATTAATACTGCCATAATATTTACTCTTCCATTTTATTTGTTGATCCTATGTCCTCATTGCAAATTGGCAAATGGTCCAAGGGGAGAAAGTGGCAAAAATGTACATACAGTTTATCTCAGTTCCTTTCATTTTTTTCTTAGATCTTAGTTTGTCAGATCTTGGATACCTTGGTTAACCTCCCTCAAATCACTGTTTTTGTATTTTATCTAGCAACTATAGAAAGTTGTTCTTTGTGGGAAGGTTAGTCTGATACAAGCTGTCATGGCCAGAAGTTCACATCTTGCATTTAATTTTATAATATATGTTTTCCACTAAATGATGGATTGGGAGAATTTTCTGTGTTACTGATAAAAATTTTAAATGTAACCTTTATGGTTTATGTAACATGCTACTGTAATGAATAGTCACAACTGACAATGCCAATTCTCTGATATTGGGTCCTCAGGATACTTCCAATTTTTTTTATTATTTCAGATTATAAGAAGACTTTTTGATATGTATTCCTAAATACATTTTTTGTTTTGTATATAGAAGATTGCATCTGATCTATGATATAAAATATGTACATATGGGCAACTGCTAAAATTTAATGTGCCAATCAATAGAAAAAACTGGAAAGTTTATATGAGATAAGCAAAGTCTACATTAACTTAGTTGAAAGATTACTCTGTTATTCAAAGAAATTGGTAGATTCATTATCAGTGATATAGTTACTGACTTAAATCTGAATTTTATCACTTTACTAGCTGATAGAACCAGAGAAAATTACTTAGCCTCTCCGAGCCTGTTTCCTCACCTCTTGAAGACAAACAATAATATGTATCTGACAGAGTTGTTGCAATTTTTAAAAGAAATAGTTACCTATTTTTGTGTCTGTACACACTAGAAATTCCCCAAGGACAAGGTTTAGGCATTCATTCATTCATTCATTTAAAAATATTTATTGAGCAACTATGGCATGAGGCATTGTGGATATAGGTGTTGACAAGTCAAGTAAGTTTATGCTTATATGAAATTTATGTTATAGAGATGTGAAATGGACAATAAACAAATGTGTGACATAATTTTAGATTGTTGCTAGTATTTTGAAGAAAAGTAAAGCAGAATAGAGGCTGGAAAGTGATTGTGGTGATGTTGCTACTTTGAAATAGTTGTCAGGAAATTTTCTCTGAGGAAATAACTGAGTTGAAATGTATGAAAGCAAACCATGTGGAAATGTGAGGAAGAGATTTACAAATACAGGGTACAGTAAATGCATGCTTCTGGAGTGGAGAAGCTTGATAGGTTCATGAAAAAGGTAGAAAGTTAGTGTAATCGGAAAGGAATGAATGAGAAGGATACCAGGAAGTGAGGTAGGCAGGGACCAATTCAGGTAGAAATGTGTTGGCCGTGATTGATGTGAAATCATTGCAGAGATTTGATCAAGGGAGGCATGTGGTTTTACTTTTTCATATTCAAACATGTGCTTTGGTTGCTATGTGGAGAACAGTCCACATGGACCAACACAGAAACAGGAGCTGCTGCTGTCTTCTTTATTTTAAATCCCTAACATCCAATACAGTGGCTGGTGCATACTTGTGAACAATTAATTGTGTGTGTGTGTGTGTGTGTGTGTGTGTGTGTTTCAAAGGGCATTTGGGCTAGGGAATGTACAACAATCTCAGAACTTTTGAACTATGAACTCACTTTTTAACTGTAAGCTCACTGGTGAATATAGCACAAAGCAGAGACAACCAAGCTCCTTTTGCAGTTAAGTGAGGTTCATTCAACAGCATTTTGAGTTACAAAGTTCACAGATAGAAAATGAATTGTCAGAATTTTCAAATAATTTTGAAAATGAACATCAATCAATAACTATCCATTATGGCCTTACAATTGACTGCCTGATGAACCAGTGGAAATAAGCAGCAAGAGCTTCCTGTTCTTGTGTCAATGCAGGAAGAGGGAGGTTGGTAGTAAAACCCTGCTCCAGATTTCTAGCTGTGAAGAAATATTATAACATTTTTTATCATTTCAAACTTTCACATTCTTAAGGTCTTTTAAAAAATGCTTTTGTGAGTGAAACAAGGACACATTTCCTTATACATCTAAAAAACACAGGAGCTATTAAGCTTGAGGGTCCCTTTTAAGTCACACCATGGCCAGGACTCTAACTCAGGTTGGATACCATAGGTGGCTTTTCTTATGTGATCTCTGTAAAATGTCAGAGGTTTGAGAAATAGATATTCAGGTGTTTGGAGAAACAAATAATCTATGCTCAGAGATACCAGAAATAATTCCCTTAAGAAGCTTAATAATTCTCATCAATGTAATGATTTTTGGCTCTCTAGTATCTCTTGTAGCATTAGTCAGTGCTAATTTATTAGTAATAAATATTGGCTGAACAAAATCCTGATCCAGGAATACAGCAGTAAGGTACTAGGATCTCCAGAACATTTATTCATTTGTTCATGAGAAATATTGTGAAACAATTTCAACGTATGACACACTGTATTAGACAGTAGAAATATAAATATGAAAAAACAGTCTAGTGAGAAATCAGCCATTTAAAAAAATTATAAAAACAATGGGTTAGAGGCCATTGAGTGATTTTGTTATAATGGATGGTACAGTTAAATGGAAATTCTGCAACTGGCCTTGGATGCCTATCAGATAGATGAGTGGTACTCAGCACCTACAGAGAGGGTAGATACACTTGTATAAAGAGGGACCTTATCTTGTCCTAATCCTTCTAATTTTCCCGTGGGCCACAGACTCTGCTCCTCCTCTCTCACTGTTCTTTACCCACTGGCCACTGATTCTCACACATGTATCCTTCAATATAAACCTTTGAGTGATTTCACCAATTTCCAAAAATAACTCTATTGTGATTTTGACTGGCATTTTCTTTATCCTATACCAAAATTTGGAAGAATTTATAATCCTGAAATACTTGAGATAATAATAGTATAAGAACACAATCTGCCTCCCTATTATTTAAATCTTAATTTATATTTCTTAGTGTAGTTTTATAGGTTTTATTTACTTTATTCCTAAACATTTTTTATGAAGATTATTCTTAAATTTTTTTTAGCAGGGGAGGCTCATGATGAATGAGATACTTTTTGTATTTATATTTCTAATTACTACTGTTTCTTATATAGGGAAACTATTGAATTTTTAAAACTTATATTCAATTACTTCCTTAAATTTTCCAATGGATTAAAATTCTTTTTTATCTGATACTCAAATTGTAGCAAAAATGACAAATGGATTTACTCCTTCACTGTTCTATTGAACATTCTATTTTGGCAGCCCCAATTTCCAGAACAAAGGTAAAAAGCCAACGGGCTGATCCAAGGGACAACTGTACTTTTGCCTCAGGATTTTCAGAGCTGGTCCCAGGACTGATTGAGACACTTTGCTTTTGTCATTGACTTTGAAATAACTAATTGCTCCTTTTCAGTTGAAAATGACTGTACCATCAGCCATAGAAGGTCTATGTCTAGTAGGTGCTGGGACAATGGCTGCCACCTTGACCTACAAATTCTAGTCAAGTATTCTTCCTTTTACTCTCTTTTTCCCAAACTCCTGGATTCAATAGATATTTTCTCAGTACTTATCAGTGTAATAAGCTAAGTCCTAAAGCTTTAGAAATGTTAGATCTTACCTTGAAGGTACTAACAGCTAAGGACAGCCAATGGTATTTTTCTTGTGAGTTCTATACAACATGTATATCCAACCACCTGATTACCATCATCTCTTAAATTTCTCATAGAAATCCCAAACTTAATATTCCTATCACAGAAATCTTGATTCTGTCTTCAAACCCACTCCCTTTATTAATAAACATTACCAACTTACACTATGTTGTTCAAGCAAGAAACGTGGAAAACTTTCTTGATTTCTTCATTCTCTTCATCAACCTCCCACCCTCATTCCATCTGTCTGCAAGTACTGTTGAATTAATACCCAACATGTTTTTAAAATCTATCTGCTTGTCTTCATCTACACTGTCACTACATTCATTCACAACACAATAATCTCTTGCTTGAATTACTATACCAGCCTCCTAACTGGTTGTTTCACTTCCACGTCTACTCAGCATTATTCCGTCATCCAGTAATAGCCAAATAAATTTTCTTAAAACTTAAATTTCATCATTCCATCACAGTTTTAAACACTTAAAAGTCTTGGTAATTTTACTATAAGTATAAATCTTTTACTATACTCCAGGGTCCTCTGTGAACTTGTTCTTTCCTGTCACTCCATTTCATCTCCTATCACTTTTCCTCTCCATGGTACACACCCCAGCTATACTGGATTTTCCTCAGTTCTTCAAACAGGCCTTTGCAGATACCATTCCATCTGCCCGAGTTGTCTACTTCCCTACTTGTCATGTGGCTAATTGCTTCTCAACCCTTACATCCATAGTCTTCAAATATTTTTGATTCTCTATCACGAGACAAACACATTGAACCTGGCCAGGCATGGTGGCTCATGTCTGTAATCCCAACACTTTGGGAGGCCGAGGTGGGTGGATCACTTGAGGTAAGGAGTTTGAGACCAGCCTAGCCAACATGGTAAAACCCCATCTCTACTAAAAATACAAAAAAATGAGCCAGGCATGGTGATGGGTGCCTGTAATTCCAGCTTCTCAGGAGGCTGAGGCAGGAGAACTGCTTGAACGTGGGAAGTGGAGGTTGCAGTGAGCCAAGATTGTGCCATTGGACTCCAGCCTGGGAAACAGAGTAAGACTCCATCTCAAAAACAAAACAAAACAAAACAAAAGCATTGAAACTGTACTACTAATTTAGCTATATTTATGTATAAAATATACACAAGTACTCCTTTGCTAACATATTATTTTCATTATGAAATATACACAAATGTATAAGGTATTAAAGATAATAAATAATTATTTTGCTTCATTGTTAATGATAGTTGTTATAAATTTATGCTTTAAGTCATGTACATATGACTACTATTTAACTTCATAAAGAAGCATAAGAAGATATTATACGAAACATAGATATCTCTGCTGTTTTCTTATTGTTGCTTAGTTCTGCCTTATTATGATTATTTTCTTATCCATGGTTTCTTTGGAAGAAACTATTAAAGCTGTCTGTCAATTTTGACAATCTTCATTTATTGAAAACTAGATAATATAATCTGAAAGTCTGCTTAACCAGGCACTTATATATACTGTTATACACAGCGTTATACATTACTATCATAGGAAGAGAAAGAACAAGTGAGGTGCTGGTGTCTTTTTTCTCCCTTGACATTGTGGAATTCCATTTTCTCTCTCCAGAGACTCAAACTGTGTGACATGTGGTCATCTGATAAATGCATAGCAAGGAAGAAAGAGAGAAAGAGAACATCAGTAGATATTACTAGAATTTAACTTTTCTTATTTTATTGTTTTAAAAATATCAATAGAGGTTAACATTTTCTCTATATCTTAGTAGGTCTCTGAAACATCTTTCTTCAGTGGGTCCTCTCTGTGGAGACCACTGTTTGATTTATCAGCTTAAATGTTACCTCTTTGAGATGCATTTCATGACCACATACCTGAAGCAGGTCTTGTTATTCCTGCTTCATGTGCTTTTTTACATTTATTATGATATTTATGCGTGTATATTTTTGTCTGTGATATACAGTTGACCCTTGACCAACATGAGTTTTTATTCACTGTAGGTCCACTTACACGCAGATCTTCCATCTCTCCCACCCTTGAGACAGCAAGGCTAACCCCTCTTCTTCCTCTTCCTCCTCAGCCTACTCAACGTGAAGACAGTAAGGATGAAGATCTTCATGATGATCCACTTCCACTTAATGAACGGTAAATATATATGCTTTCTTTATGATTTTCTTAACATTTTTCCTCTAGTTTATTAGGAGTATAGTATAGACTATATATTACATAAAAAATATATATTAATTGAGTTTTTGTTATTGGTAAGGCTTCCAGTCAGTAGTAAGCTATTAGTAGCTAAGTTTTTGGGAAGCCAATATTTATACATGGATTTTTCACTGTTCATAGGATCAGCACCTTAAACCCCATGTTGTGGAAGGGTTAACTCTGTATTTTTATATTTATAGTTATTTAAACATTTGCAATTATTTATTTGTCTGCTAACTTACTTTTTTGCTTGAATGCTCCATAATAACAGAAGGTCTTCATCTTCTTTTAATATTTATCCTCAGCCATCAATACAGTTTGGGTCTCTGTAAATATGTATGAAAGTTCAACAATTCTCAATTGTTGTTTGATGATACATTGATACAATGTGAATAACTGTAAGATAATGGCAAATCATTTGTTATTAATACAATTTAAAGAAATATCACTTGTCAATGTTTTTTTTTTATATATATATTTTTATTGTATTTTAGGTTTTGGGGTACATGTGAAAAACATGCAAGGTTGTTGCATAGGTGCATACGTGGCAGTGTGATATGCTGCCTTCCTCCCCTTCACCTATATCTGGGATTTCTCCCCATGCTATCCCTCCCCAACTCCCCATCCCCCGCTGTCCCCCCAACTCACCCCCAATAGACCCCAGTGTATAGTGCTCCCCTCCCTGTGTCCATGTGTTCTCATTATTCAACACCCGCCTATGAGTGAGAACATGTGGTGTTTGATTTTGTGTTCTTGTGTCAGTTTGCTGAGAATGATGGTTTCCAGGTTCATCCATGTCCCTACAAAGGACACGAACTCATCGTTTTTGATGGCTGCATAATATTCCATGGTGTATATGTGCCACATTTTTCCTGTCCAGTTTGTCATTGATGGGCATTTGGGTTCGTTCCAGGTCTTTGCTATTGTAAACTGTGCTGCAATGAACATTCGTGTGCATGTGTCCTTATAGTAGAACAATTTATAATCCTTTGGATATATGCCCAGTAATGGGATTGCTGGGTCAAATGGAATTTCTATTTCTAGGTCCTTGAGGAATCGCCACACTGTCTTCCACAATGGTTGAACTAATTTACACTCCCACCAACAGTGTAAAAGTGTTCCTATTTCTCCACATCCTCTCCAGCATCTGTTGTCTCCAGATTTTTTAATGATCGCCATTCTAACTGGCGTGAGATGGTATCTCAATGTAGTTTTGATTTGCATTTCTCTAATGACCAGTGATGATGAGCATTTTGTCATATGCTTGTTGGCCTCTTGTATGTCTTCTTTTGTAAAGTATCTGTTCATATCTTTCGCCCATTTTTGAATGGGCTTGTTTTTTTCTTGTAAATCTGTTTTAGCTCGTTGTAAATTCTGGATATCAGCCCTTTGTCAGATGGGTAGGCTGCAAAAATTTTTTCCCATTCTGTTGGTTGCCGATTCACTCTATTGACTGTTTCTTTTGCTGTGCAGAAGCTGTGGAGTTTGATTAGGTCCCATTTGTCTATTTTGGCTTTTGTTGCCAATGCTTTTGGTGTTTTGGTCATAAAGTCCTTGCCTACGCCTATGTCCTGAATGGTTTTGCCTAGATTTCCTACTACTGTTTTTATGGTGTTAGGTCTTATGTTTAAGTCTTTAATCCATCTGGAGTTAATTTTAGTGTAAGGTGTCAGGAAGGGGTCGAGTTTCTGCTTTCTGCATATGGCTAGCCAGTTTTCCCAACACCACTTATTGAACAGGGATTCCTTTCCCTACTGCTTGTTTTTATCAGGTTTGTCAAAGATCGGGTGGATGTAGATATGTTGTGTCGCCTCCGACACCTCTGTTCTGTTCCATTGGTCTATATCTCTGTTTTGGTACCAGTACCATGCTGTTTTGATTACTGTAGCCTTGTAGTATAGTTTGATGTCTGGTAGTGTGATGCCTCCCGCTTTGTTCTGTTTGCTTAGAATTGACTTGGCTATGTGGGCTCTCTTTTGGTTCCATATGAAGTTTAAGGTGGTTTTTTCCAGTTCTGTGAAGAAGGTCTTTGGTAGCTTGATGGGGATAGTGTTGAAACTGTAAATTACTTTGGGCAGTATGGACATTTTCACGATGTTAATTCTTCCTAACCATGAACATGGAATGTTTCTCCGTCTGTTTGTGTCCTCTCTTATTTCATTGAGCAGTGGTTTGCAGTTCTTGAAGAGGTCCTTTACGTTCCTTGTTAGTTGTATTCCTAGGTATTTTATTCTCTTTGTAGCAATTGTGAATGGCAGTTCGTTCTTGATTTGGCTCTCTTTAAGTCTGTTATTGGTGTATAGGAATGCTTGTGATTTTTGCACATTGATTTTGTATCCTGAGACTTTGCTGAAGTTGCTTATCAGTTTCAGGAGATTTTGGGCTGAGATGATGGGGTCTTCTAGATATACAATCATGTCGTCTGCAAGTAGAGACAATTTGACTTCCTCCTTTCCTAATTGAATACCCTTTATTTCTTTTTCTTGCCTTATTGCTCCGTCTAGTACTTCCAGTACTATATTGAATAGGAGTGGTGAGAGAGGGCATCCTTGTCTAGGGCCAGATTTCAAAGGGAATGCTTCCAGTTTTTGCCCATTCAGTATGATATTGGCTGTCGGTTTGTCATAAATAGCTTTTATTATTTTGAGATATGTTCCATCGATACCTAGTTTATTGAGAGTTTTTAGCATAAAGGGCTGTTGAATTTTGTCGAAGGCCTTCTCTGCATCAATTGAGATAATCATGTGGTTTTTGTCTTTGGTTCTGTTTATGCGGTGAATTACATTTATAGACTTACATATATTGAACCAGCCTTGCATCCCCGGGATGAATCCTACTTGATCATGGTGGATAAGCTTTTTGATGTGCTGTTGCAATCGGCTTGCCAGTATTTTATTGAAGATTTTTGCATCTATGTTCATCATGGATATTGGCCTGTAGTTTTCTTTTCTTGTTGAGTCTCTGCCAGGTTTTGGTATTAGGATGATGTTGGTCTCATAAAATGATTTGGGAAGGATTCCCTCTTTTTGGATTATTTGGAATAGTTTCAGTAGGAATGGGACCAGTTCCTCTTTGTATGACTGGTAGAATTCGGCTGTGAACCCATCTGGACCTGGACTTTTTTTGGGTGGTAGGATCTTAATTGCTACCTCGACTTCAGACCTTGTTATTGGTCTATTCAGGGTTTCAACTTCTTCCTGGTTTAGGCTTGGGAGGAGGCAACTGTCCAGGAATTTATCCATTTCCTCCAGGTTTTCTACTTTATGTGCATAGAGTTGTTTGTAATAATCTCTGATGATGGTTTGAATTTCTGTGTAATCTGTGGTGATATCCCCTTTATCATTTTTTATTGCATCTATTTGGTTATTCTCTCTTTTCTTTTTTATTAGTCTGGCTAGTGGTCTGTCTATTTTGTAGATCTTTTCAAAAAACCAGCTCCTGGATTTATTGGTTTTTTGAAGGGTTTTTCATGTCTCTATCTCCTTCAATTCTGCTTTGATCTTAGTTATTTCTTGTCTTCTGCTAGATTTTGAGTTTTTTTGATCTTGCTCCTCTAGCTCTTTCAATTTTGATGATAGGGTGTCAATTTTAGATCTCTACTTTCTTCTCATGTGGGCACTTATTGCTATATATTTTCCTCTAGAGACTGCTTTGAATGTGTCCCAGAGATTCTGGTATGTGGTGTCTTCATTCTCGTTGGTTTCGAAGAACATCTTTATTTCTGCCTTCATTTCAGTGTTTATCCAGTCAACATTCAGGAGAAAGTTGTTCATTTTCCATGAGGCTGTGCGGTTCTGGGTTGGCTTCTGAATTCTGAGTTCTAACTTGATTGCACTGTGGTCTGAGAGACTGTTTGTTATGGTTTCCGTTCTTTTGCATTTGCTGAGGAGTGATTTACTTCCAATTATGTGGTCAATTTTAGAGTAGGTGTGATGTGGTGCTGAGAAGAATGTATATTCTGTGGATTTGGGGTGGAGAGTTCCGTAAATGTCTATTAGGTTTGCTTGTTCCAGGTCTGAGTTCAAGTCCTAGATATCCTTGTTAATTTTCTGTCTCGTTGATCTGTCTAATATTGACAATGGTGTGTTGAAGTCTTCCACTATTATTGTGTGGGAGTCTAGGTCTCTTTGTAAGTCTTTAAGAACTTGCCTTATGTATCTGGGTGCTCCTGTATTAGTTGCATATATATTTAGGATCGTTAGCTCTTCTTGTTGCATTGATCCTTTTACCATTATGTAATGTCCTTCTTTGTCTCTTTTGATCTTTGTTGCTTTAAAGTCTATTTTATCAGAGATGAGAATTGCAACTCCTGCTTTTTCTTGCTCTCCATTTGCTTGGTAAATCTTTCTCCATCCCTTTATTTTGAGCCTTTGTGTATCCTTGCATGTGAGGTGGGTTTCCTGGATACAGCACCCTGATGGGTTTTGGCTTTTCATCCAATTTGCCAGTCTGTGTCTTTTGATTGGGGCATTTAGTCCGTTTACATTTAGGGTTAATATTGTTATGTGTGAATTTGATCCTGCCATTTTGATGCTAGCCGGCTGTTTTTCCCGTTAGTCCATGCAGATTCTTCATCGTGTTGATGCTCTTTACCATTTGGTGTGTTTTTGGAGTGACTGGTACTGGTTGTTCTTTTCTATGTGTAGTGCCTCCTTCAGGAGCTCTTGTAAAGCTGGTCTGGTGGTGATGAAATCTCTGAGTACTTGCTTGTTCACAAAGGATTTTATTTTTCCTTCACTTACGAAGCTTAGTTTGGCTGGATATGAAATTCTAGGTTGAAAGTTCTTTTCTTTAAGAATGTTGAACATCGGCCCCCACTCTCTTCTGGCCTGTAGGGTTTCTGCTGAGAGATCTGCAGTGAGTCTGATGGGCTTCCCTTTGTGGGTAACCCGACCTTTCTCTCTGGCTGCCCTTAGTATTTTCTCCTTCATTTCAACCCTGGTGAATCTGATGATTATGTGCCTTGGGGTTGCTCTTTTAGAGGAATATCTTTGTGGTGTTCTCTGTATTTCCTGGACTTGAATATTGGCCTGCCTTGCTACGTTGGGGAAGTTTTCCTGGATAATATCCCGAAGAGTATTTTCCAGCTTGGATGTATTCTCTTCGTCACATTCAGGTACACCTATCAAACGTAGATTAGGTCTTTTCACATAGTCCCATATTTCTTGTTGACTTCGTTCATTCCTTTTTGCCCTGTTTTCTCTAATCTTGCCTTCTCGTTTTATTTCATTGAGTTGATCTTCGACCTCTGATATCCTTTCTTCTGCTAGGTCAATTCGGCTGTTGAAATTTGTGCATGCTTCGTGAAGTTCTCGTGTTGTGTTTTTCAGCTCCATCAATTCACTCATATTCCTCTCTAAGTTGTCCATTCTTGTTAGCATTTCGTCAAGTCTTTGTTCAAGGTTCTTAGTTTCTTTGCATTGGGTTAGAACATGTTCTTTTAGCTCATGGAAGTTGCCTATTATCCACTTTCTGAAAGCTGATTCTGTCATTTCATCACACTCATTCTCCATCCAGTCTTGTTCCCTTGCTGGTGAGGACTTGTGCTCCCTTGTAGGAGGAGAGGTGTTCTGGTTTTCGGTGTTTTCATCCTTTTTGCGCTGGTTTCTTCCCATCTTTGTGGATTTATCCACCTATTGACTTTGTAGTTGCTGTCTTTCTGATTTTGGTAATTTTAAGTCTGCAGCAGCTGAACTCATAAACCCCCTTTTCTTCCCCCCAGGTGTTCTGTCCCAGGGAGTTAGGGCTTTATGATTTCCTGCTGTCTTGCTGCCATTTTCCCTGCCCACAAGGTGGCAGCCTAGTCACACTCAGCCTGCAGAGGCTTCGCTGAGCTGCTGTGGGCTCCGCCCAGGTTCTGTGTGAACTTCCCTGCAGTCCTGTATATATGGGTGTAGTTAGAACTGCTTCCGCTATGTTGGCCCGCCCCTGTAGTGACGGAGTCTCTGTAGTGGCGGGTTGCCCTGGTTATGGCGAATTGCCCTGGGAACTGCAGGGTGTTTCCTAATGGAGGACACCCCTCCTCCACAGAGCTGGACCGTCCCGGGTTCAGTTGTGTTTCCTGTGGTGCTTTTTTTGCCCAGGAATCTCCTGGCTTGACTCCCTGTTTCGGCTCCCCTTGCTGGCTTAGAGGGGACTCAGTCTCTCTCACTCTGCACAAGGAGCCACTGCCCCCTGCCCCAGGGCGTAGGCCGAGTGGCCGCGCTGGTCAAACCAGCGGTGCTGGCGACCCGTGGGGCTCCTCCTCCTGTGAATCTCCTGGTCTGTGGGCAGTAAAAATCCGTCTGGAAATGCGGCATCCACTCACCCTCTGCGCTTTCTCTCGGAGCTGCAATCCCAAGTTCCTCCTAACCGGCCATCTTGGATCCCTCAAGCTCAATGTTTTTTAATTTAGGAAGAACTGAAGGTATCTCTATAAAAATACTACTTTTGGTTGTATTCATATATCATTTCCAAAATGGAGGAAAATAGGTAGAATTTCACCTGTTGCCAGAAGGAGAGTACATCATCTAGAGCTTATTTTGTGTGTGTCCCATCTCATTCTTTGTAGTCAAAGTAAACTTCATCTTTCCTGCACATCATGGGGCACTGCAGGTTAAGAATTGATGACCAGGCTGGGCACCATGGCTCACTTCTATTATCCCAGCGCTTTGAAAGGCCAAGGCAGGTGGATCACTTGAGGTCAGGAGATAAACTTGGCCAAGATGGCAAAACCATGTCTCTACTAAGAATACAAAAAATAGCCAGTGTGGCTGTACATGCCTATAGTCCCAGCTACTCGGGAGGCTGAGGCAGGAGAATCGCTTAAACCCAGGAGGTGGAGGTTGCAGTGAGCTGAGATGGAGCCACTGTACTCCAGCCTGGGTGACAGAGTGGGACTCCATCTCAAATTAAAAAAAAAAAAAAAAAAAAAGAATTGACCAATTCGGCACTTTGGTGGGCACCTGGAATGCCAGCTACTCAGGAAGCTAAGGCACTAGAATTGCTTGAGCCTAGGAGTTGGAGCTGCAGTGAACTATAATTGTGCTTATGAATAGCCACTGCACTCCAACTTGGGCTACATAGCGAAACCCTGTCTTTAAAGGAAAAAAAAAAAAGAGAGAGAGAGTGATTTACAGAGGGAGAGACATATGTACAATATGGTCCATGGCAGATAGAAGTGTAGATGAAGTGCTACAGAAAGAACAAAAGTATGCCTTGATTGCTTTTTGTATCAACAAATCTCAGTGGAGGAAAATGCCTTAGAAATAGACCTTGGTTCTAGTTCTATCATGTGATCTACTAGTCAGATATCTATGTACACAGCTTTTACACTCTGAACCTCAGTTCCCACATATCCAAAAATGACAATAAAATTCCTGAAGCAGTCCTGGCCTCAGAGGATTGCTGTAAGAATTAAATGAGGCAGTCAGTAAAAGAACATTTGGGTAACCTTAAAATACTAAATAAATATTTTAATCAAAATTGTCCTCTTCTCAGTTGCCCCACTGAGCTAAATTCAGGTCAATTTAAGAACTATTTTATGAGCATTTATTATGTTTCAGACATTATGCAAAAACCTGGGTTACAGAGTGGACACAGACCCTACCCACAAACTCTACCTTCCAGTGTGAGCAAGAGACACCTGCACACACAAATATAACAGAATGTGATTCATGCAATGAGAGACATGTATTGTTATAATCCAGAGCAAAGAGGAGGGAAACAGGACTAATGAACTCTGCTGTGCTGGAGGACTTAAACCTCAATGAAGGCACCTAAGGGAACAAAGCCAGAGCAGTGTTTTGAAGACATTTGGGAATAGCAGAGGGGTTTCCAGGCAGAGGAAATAGTAGGTGTCAAGGGATAGAGCCCTGGAAGCCTTGGACCCATATTTTCTTTCTCTCTCTCTCTCTCTCTCTCTCTGTGTGTGTGTGTGTGTGTGTGTGTGTATGTGTGTATGTACCTGTGTACATTAACAGGAGAATGGTAGATAAGATGGCAAGTAATATAGTTTGGATATATGTCCCTGCCCAAATCTCATGCCCAGCAGTAATCTCCAGTATTGAAGGTGGAGCCTGGTAGGAGGTGATTGGATCATAGCGGGATAGATTTCTTATGAATGGTTTAGCACCATCATCTTGGTGCTGTTCTCACAATAGTGACTTCTCACGAGATGTGGCTGTTTAAAAGTGTGGAACCTCATGTGCTCTCTCTTGCCCCTGCTCTTCCCTGTGAGATGCTGGCTTCCCCTTCACCTTCTGAATCATTGTAAGTTTCCTGAGGCCCCTCCAGAAGCAGATGCCAGCATCATGCTTCCTGTACAGCTTGCAGAACCATGAGCCAATTAAACCTCCTTACTTCTAATTACCCAGTCTCAGGTATTTCTTTATAGCAATGCAATAAACATTAGACTGGCCTAACATAAGAGAACCTTAGAAGCTCTCTGTGGTTCCAGAATAAAATAGGTACAAGGGAGGTTGCAGATGAGACAGGAACAGTAGAGGGAGTTTGAAAGGTTGGAAAAAAGATTACTAACTTATACGTAATAGATATTTAGCTAATTATAAAAGGGACCATATTTTGTAAGCAATCCAAAATATGTCTCCAATATCTGTTCTACCACTCTGTATTTGCAATTGCTTACAAAATATGGTCCCTTTTATAATTAACTCCATTTTCCAGATGAAGGCACAGACTAAGTAAGGGTAAATGCCTAGCCCAAGATCCCATTGCTAGTAAACCGAGGAGTCTGGATTCACACCTGGCTCCAGGATTTGAACCCAAATGCTGATTCTCTACTGAGTGGGCTGAGTTAAATACAGCCAGCATTTAAGACCTGCTTTAGTATGTGGGGAAAGTCATATGACCCCAGATCATTGTAAACAAAGTGGCAGAGTTCATTTTCATCCCTACCATGCCAACTTCTGGAAATATTTTTCTTCCTTGATCTCTGACCGGGGCCTCTTAACCTTGCATTACAAAGTCATGTTTCTTTGTGCTCTTCCAAATGGAGCTGAGCCTTTCAGCTCAAAAGGGGATATGGGGATTTTTTCCCTTCAGTAAGCCCATGAACCAACTTGCTAAGAGCTTCTTTCTCCTTTCCATTACTAAATACAGCATTGCTAAATTTGACTGACCAGGGGAAGTTTTATGAAGACCAAGTTTACAAGCTCACTTCCGGTAACATTCCCCACCCCACCCCCATTCCCTTGCAGGCATCAGCCTGGAGCTTGGAGCCCCCTCCCCTTGGAATCCAGGCAGCCAGAGCTGCAGAAACCTATAGGGTTCCTTCTGAATCTGGTCTTTGCACAGTAACAGCCTAATTGAGTTGCAGCCCTGCCTGCATAGGTCACCGTGTGATGAACCTACGATTAACCTTACTCTCCAATCAGAATTTTGATCTAATCTCTGGGGCAGCATGGTTAACACATATGGTCTTTTTGTTTCTGTAGAGCTGAAGATCCGAAATGTAACAGCCTTGGCTAAGCCAAGCACCAGAGGAAAACCACAGAGTTCATGTTACATATATTAGGCTTTTTGTGTGTGTGCTGCAATTCTCAACAGGCTCAAGCTGACCTTGGGCAGTGGAATAGCTTCCTCCAAAGGAGGCTCTTCTCTCTTATGGCCTTGCCATGCAAAGGACACAGACACAGCAGTGTGTATTTTGCTTGGCTGTAATGTAGCATAATCACAATTTGTAGACAGGCTGGAAGTGGCCACCCCAGAGCTGAAAGCTATGGAGAACATTCATTTCTGCCATCGCAGGCAGCTCAGCCACAGATATGGATGATGAAAGGGAAATTGGCATTGACCTTGCTGCTTTGCAAGGAGCAGATAGGACCTGAAGCCTGGTTAGCAAAGAAAAATGAACTGAGCCTCCCTGATAGTATTTCAAGAACAAGAGCTGGACCCAACAGTCTCTTCCTCCCTGCTGTGTGTGTGTGTGTATGTGTGTGTTTGCATGTACATATATACACACACTTGTTGTGTCAGACTTGCAGGAGACAGACAGTCACCCTTGTCCATACTAGAGCTCCCTATTGCACATTTGGCATTTGACTGACATATAAAACTCCCATGGACATCAAAAGGACAGTAACTCAGAATGCAGACGAGATTTTTGCTATTGATAAGAAGACAGGTGGAGAGGAAAATGTTATTGACACTACTTTCCAATCCCCCCTGCTTTTTTTTTTTTTTTTGCCCAGAAGAATGGACTTTCTCTCAAAGGAGTGATGCAAGAGGTGAAAAATAAAGTTGATGTAGCCAACTGTATAAGACACACCCAGCGCAGCTCATCAGAGTGTACCACTGTCCTTTTGTTTTTGCTCCTGTTGAATTCCCTTGCCAGAAATGTTCTTATTCTCCCACTTCCCACCTGGTAAAATCCATTTCATCTTTCAAGTCACAGTTGGATTTTCACTTCATTCAAAAAGCCTTCTCTGATTTTTCTTTACCCAGCACAAGTAATCTGTTTTTCTTGCTTGTAAATTTCTTGAGAGAAGGAAGGCTAACACATAATACTCAACGATAATGCAGTGGACTGAGCACAAAACTGGAAACAAGAGGGCCTGAGTTGAAATCCAGACTCTCCTACATTAAAGCTGTGAGACTTTGGGGATGACTTCTCTCAGCCTGTTTCCTCCTATGTAAACCTGAGTGGTAATGACTATTTCATGGGATAAGTGGTAGTACGAAATGAGCTAATGTACATAAAGAGCCTAGCACATAGTAGGTAATTTATTATATATAGTCTCCTTTGCCCGGATGCTGGATCTGATTAATTTTTTGTATTATATTTTTATAATTTTTGTCACATTTTCAGCATGAAAATACACACACACACACACACACATATTATATATATATTTAGAGATGAGGCTTCACCACCATGTTGGCCAGGATGATCTCAATCTCCTGACCTCGTGATCCACCCACCTTGGCCTCCCAAAGTGCTGGGATTGTAGGCGTGAGCCACCGTGCCCAGCCAGCATGAAAATATTTTGTAAATTTCAACAGCTTTAGTGTTTTTTGGTTACATGATAAACTGTATAGTGGTCAAGTCTGAGATTTTAGTGCTCCCATCACCAAATACTGTCCATTGTACCCAATATGTAGTTTTTTACACCCCATTCCATCTCACCTTTCCCTATTCTGAGCCTCCAGTGTCTGTTCTACTACTCTGTGTGCCTTTGCATACCCATAGCTTAGCTCCCACTTACAAAGTGACAACATACGGCATTTGGTTTTTCATTCATGAGTTACTTCACTTTGAATAATGGCCACTAGCTCCATCCAAGTTGCTGCAAAACACATTATTTAGTTCTTTTTAATGGCTGAGTAGTATTTCACAGTGTATATATACCACATTTGTTTATCCACTCATCAGTTGATGAGCACATAGGTTGATGCCACACCTTTGCAATTATGAACTGTGTTATGACAAACATACGTGTGCAGGTGTCTTTCTGATACAATGACTTCTCTTCCTATGGGTAGATACCCAGTAGTGTGATTGCTGGATCAAATGGCAGATCTAGTTTTAGTTCTTCAAAAAATCTCTGTACTGCTTTCCATAAAGGTTGTACTAATTTACATTCCTACCAGAAAAGTATAAGTGCTCCCTTTTCATCATATCCACTCCAGCATATACTGTTCTTTGTTTTTTTCTTTTCTTTTCAATAATGGTCATTCTGGGTGGGGTAAGGTAGTATCTCATTGTGATTTCAATTTGCATTCCCTGATGATTAGTGACATTGAGCATCTTTTCCATATGTTCTTGGCCATTTGTATACCTTCTTTTGAAAAATGTTTATTCATGTCATTTGCCCACTTTTTGATGAGATGATTTGTAGTTTTCTCTTGGTGATTTGAGTTCCTTGTATATTCTGAATATTAGTCCTTTGTCAGATGCATAATTTGCAAATATTATGAAATCTTGATCAATTATAGTAAAAAGAACATTTTTGCTATTTAAACATTCCACCACATTGAAATCAAGCAATAATAAAAATAATAATGCTAATGAAAATAGTAACAAGCACTAATGCACAAAGCCTTATTCTTTGCATGCATTATCTTATTTTATCTTCATGTAATCTCTGGAGGGAGATATAATTAGTTCCACTTTGCAGATGAGGAAATTGAGGCCACACAGTTGGTAGTGATGAAATAAGATTTTAAATATAACCCCGGAGCTTAACCATTACTTAGCGGTTCTCAGCCATGACTGCGCTAAAGTATCATGGGATGCTTTTAAAAATGCCAATGTGTGAACCCCAGTATCAGATTTAGACTCAATTAGTCTACACTGGGGCCCAGGGATTGTTTGTGAAAACACCAGGTGATGCCATGTGCCACCAGGAATGAGAACTTCTGACATCAGGCAATGCTGGAGTATAAGTAGAGTTTTGTATCTAATCATATTATATGGTTTGGATTTGTGTTCCCAAACAAATCTCATGTCAAATTTGAGGAGGACCTGGTGGGAGGTGATTGGATCATGGGGGTGGATTTTCTCCTTGCTATTCTCATGATAGTGAGTTCTCATGAAATCTGATGGTTTAGAAATACATAGTACTTCCCCCTTTGCATTCTCTCTCTCTTTCTTGCCACCATGTAAAGAAGGTGTTTGCTTCCTCTTTACCTTCCACAATGACTGAAAGTTTCCTGAGGCCTCCCAGTCATGCTTACTGCTAAGCTTGAGGAACTGTGAGCCAATTAAACCTCTTTTCTTCACAAATTACTCAGTCTCAGGTAGTTTTTTATAGCAGCATGAGAATGGACTAATACAGAAAATTGGTACTAGGGGTGGGGTACTGCTATAAAGCTACCTGAAAATGTGGAAGTGACTTGGAACCGGGTAGCAGGCAGAGGTTGGAAAAATTTGGAGGGCTCAGAAGAAGAAAGGAAGATGTAAGGAAGTTTGAAACTTCCTAGAGACTTGTTGAATGGTTTTGACCAAAATGCTGATAGTGATATGGACAGTGAAGTCCAGGATGAGGTGGTCTCAGATGGAGATGAGAAACTTATTGGTGACTGGAGTAAAGGTCACTCTTGCTATGCTTTAACAAAGAGACTAGGAGCATTTTTCTCCTTCCCTAGAGATCTGTGGACTTTGAACTCAAGAGTGATGATTTAGATTATCTAGTGGAAGAAATTTCTAAGCAGCAAAGCATTCAAGAAGTGATCTGGCTGTTTATAAAAGTATATGCTCATATGTGTAAAGAAAGAGATGGTCTGAAATTGGAACTCATATTTAAAAGGAAAGAAGGACATAAACCTTTGGAAAATTTGCAGCCTGACCATGTGGTAGAAAAGAAAAACCTATTTTCTGGGGAGAAATTCAAGCTGGCTGCAAAAATTTGCATAAGTAAAGAGGAGCCGAATGTTAATAGCCAATACAATTAGGGAAATGTCCCCAGGACATTTCAGACACTTTCACAGCAGCCCCTGCCATCACAGGCCCAGAGACCTAGGAGGGAAAAATGATTTTGTGGGTCAGGCCCAGGGTCGCGCTGCTCTGTGCAGCCTCGGGACATGGTGTTCTGTGTCCCAGCTGCTTCAGCTCCAGCCATGGCTAAAAGGGACCAAGGTACAATTCCAGCTGTGGCTTCAGAGGGAGCAAGTCCCAAGCCTTGGCAGCTTCCATGTGGTGTTGGGCCTGTGGGTATGCAGAAAGCAAGAGTCATCGCCTGTGGTGTGCATCATGCAATGCTGGAGTACAAGTAGAGTTTTGCATCTCAACATCTGATATGGTTTGGATTTGTGTCCCCACTCAAATCTCATGTCAAATTGGAGAAGGGGCCTGGTGGGAAGTGACTGGATCATGAGGGTGGATTTCCCCTGGCTGTTCTCAAGATAGTGAGTTCTCATGAGATCTGATGGTTTAAAACTGTGTGGCACTTCTCCCTTAGCTCTCTCTCCCCTGTCATCATGTAAAGAAAGTGCTTGCTTCCTCTTCACCTTTTGTCATGTTTGTAAGTTTCCTGAGGCCTCCCCATTATGCTTCCTTTTAATGCTGCAAAACCAAGTAAATTAGTCCTCTTTTCTTCATAAATTACCCACTCTCGGGTAGTTCTTTATAGCTGTGTGAGAATGGACTAATACAACATAGCTCATGACCTCCAGCTTTATCTCACCCAGACTAAATAGACATTCAATATCCAATCTGGGCATAGATCATCTCAACTTTTTAAAACTGCTCTAATTGCAGAATTCTGTCAATCCTCTCTAACAGGTCTGGTTACCAGCAATGGGTATGTCTGATGGTAACATTCATTTCCAATAGTAATACTTGAATGATTCAGTCTCATAGTCAGTCATTTATTGCTCAGCAGATGCTCTGAGCCCCTGTCTGGCGCAGGATCCCAGGCTAAGCCCTAGGGAATTAGACACAGGTAAGACAGAGGAGCTGTACTGGCCTGCAAGGTCCTTACAGCCCAATGAAGGAGGGATACATACATGCAAAGAACCAGAGTTCAATATGGTTGTTATTGGGAGAGATACACGGTGGTTGTGGAAACCCAAAAAGGAATTGGAAAAGACTTCTGCCTCATCTTCACATCCCTCCTTACACTCCTCTCTTACCTTACATTCCTGTCCACAGTCAGTTTGTAGCTATTAGGGCCTTGGATAGGGGTCACAGGCATTTCCACAAAATAGCAGAACTGGTTGTGGGGCTAAATTCCTTTCCAGGGTCCCGACATGAAGGAGTACAGGAGTACCTAGGGATGCAGACCCTCACCCGTCTGAGGAGACGTGAAGGAGAGGAAGGGAAATAAAGTTTTGGAGTACTTGGGACATGTGGGCAAACTCAGGGGGAAAGTCAGTTTCCCTTTGACCTGGGGGACTTCAGCCAAATGGACAGAGGTCAAAGCCAGAAATGCTGCATCCCTCATCAGCTGGAAGGGGCAAATCTGGCCTGGGGTAGAGATAAAGCCAAAGTCAGCAGCCAAGATCAAACAAAAATTGAGCCAGGTGCTTGGAGCAAAGCAGAAGCAAATGACTTTTGCCAAAATTTGAACTGCAATATTAAATGCTCCTTTGGTGATCACTGTCTCTGTCAGAGCAGAGTGGAGCAATCCAAACAGAGGGAAGAGCATGAACTAGATCTAGGGCTTACTAGAGTCAGACAATAGAGAGTCAAGCTATTTTCACTATCAGAGAGCTGAGCTTCATCAGGATTATTGTGTCTATCTTAGAACATAAGGCTCAAAACTGGTAATAGCACTATAGGTGTGTCTAACTCCAGCACAGAGGAGCAGAAATGTTCCTTTCTTCCACATTCTAGACTTAACACCTGGAACATACTCTTTTATCATCTGAACTGTCCAGCAGCATTCACAAGATTTGACTCTCCTAAGGCCACATAAATCCCAAGCGTCAGCTAATTTTCATGTTGTTTCATTTCTCAATGATAGCAATGTGTCTCTGGGTTCCATTACATGCAACTTCTTTTGGATCCACACCATATTTATGTGCCATTTGTAGGACAATGCATATCCCTAGACAGTCTCAGAGAGGTCATGACTTGTCTAAAGTGGAAAAGCCTAGACCCGGGTCTTAAATCCGTGGCCTCATGTTCCAGTGTACTTTTCATTTTCATGATTATTTTGTTCTAGCAAGGAGGATCTGTTAGCTTCAAAACCCATGCCTTGATTTCTGGAGTGGCAGGTATAAGCAGTACTGGTTAAGCTTGATGCTTTGGCTGAGGAATACTGATGTGTGAGCTCAATCAGTTACTTTTAACAGATCCAAGCTTTTTCACTCCAAGCAATCCTGCTTCTGATCTTTGGTGGCTTGGAATGAGGTAGAACTGTTTTTTGTTGTTGTTGTTTGTTTTATTATTCTGTTTTCTTAATTATGCTTTAAGTTCTGGGATACATGTGCAGAATGTGCAGGTTTGTTACATAGGTATACACATGCCATGGTGGTTTGCTGCACCCATCAGCATGTCATCCATATTAGGTATTTCTTCTAAGGCTATCCCTCCCCTAACCTATGACAGGCCCCAGTGTGTAATGTTCTCCTCCCTGTGTCCATGTGTTCTCATTGTTCAACTCCCACTTATGAGTAAGAACATGTGGGGTTTGGTTTTCTGTTCTTGTGTTAGTTTGCTAAGAATGGTGGTTTCTAGCTTTATTCATGTCCCTGCAAAGGACATGAGCTCATACTTTTTTATGACTGTATAATATTCCTTGGTGCATATGTACCACTTTTTCTTTATCCAGTTTATCATTGATGGGCATTTGGGTTGGTTCCAAGTCTTTGCTATTGTGAATAGTGCTGCAGTAAACATGTGTGTGCATGTGTCTTTATAGTAGAATGATTTATAATCCTTTGGATATATACCCAGTAATGGCATTGCTGGGTCAAATGGTATTTCTGGTTCTAGATCCTTGAGGAATTGCCACACTGTCTTCCACAGTGGTTGAACTGATTTATACTCCTACCAACAGTGTAAAAGCATTCCTATTTCTCCACATCCTCTCCAGCATCTGTTGTTTCCTGACTTTTTAACTATCACCATTCTAACTGGCGTGAGATGCTATCACATTGTGGTTTCGATTTGCATTTCTCTAATGACCAGTGATGATGAGCTTGTTTTCATATGTTTATTGGCTGCATAAATGTCTTCTTTTGAGAAGTGTCTGTTTATATCCTTTGCCCACTTTTTGATGGAGTTGTTTGATTTTTTTCTTGTAAATTTGCGTAAGTTGCTTGTAGATTCTGGATTTTAGCCCTTTGACAGATAGATAGATTGCAAAGATTTTATTCCATTCGGTAGGTTGCCTGTTCACTCTGATGATAGTTTCTTTTGCTGTGCAGAAGCTGTTTAGTTTAATTAGATCCCATCTGTCAATTTTGGCTTCTGTTACCATTGTTTTGGTGTTTTAGTCATGAAGTCCTTGCCCATGACTATGTCCTGAATGATATTGCCTAGGTTTTCTTCTAGGGTTTTTATTGTTTTAGGTCTTACATTTAAGTGTTTAATCCATCTTGAGTTAATTTTTGTATAATGTGTAAGAAAGGGGTCCAGTTTCAACTTTCTGCATAGGGCTAGTCAGTTTTCCCAACACCATTTATTAAATGGGAAATCCTTTACCCATTGATTGTTTTTGTCTGGTTTGTCAAAGATCATATGGTTGTAGATGTGTGGCATTACTTCTGAGGCCTCTGTTCTGTTCCATTGGTCTATATATCTGTTTTGGTACCAGTACCATGCTGTTTTGGTTACTGTAGCCTTGTAGTATAGTTTGAAGTCAGGTAGCATGATGCCTCCAGCTTTCTTCTTTTTGCTTAGGATTGTCTTTGCTATACAGACTCTTTTTTGATTCCATATGAAATTTAAAGTAGTTTTTTCTAATTCTGTGAAGAAAGTCAATGGTAGCTTGATGGAGATAGCATTGAATCTATAAATTACTTTGGCCAGTATGGCCATTTTCACGATATTGATTCTTCCTATCAATGATCATGGAACGTTTTTCCATCTGTTTGTGTCCTTTCTTATTTCCTTGAGAGGTGGTTTGTAGTTCTCCTTGAAGAGGTCCTTCACATCCCTTGTAAGTTGTATTCCCAGGTATTTTATTCTCTTTGTAGCAATTGTGAATGGGAGTTCACTCATGATTTGACTCTCTGTTTGTCTATTATTGGTATATAGGAATGCTTGTGATTTTTGAAAATTGATTTTGTATCCTGAAACTTTGCTGAAGTTGATTATCGGCTTAAGGAGATTTTGGGCTGAGACGATGGGGTTTTCTAAATATACAATCATGTCATCTACAAACAGAGACAATTTCACTTACTCTCTTCCTATCTGAATACGCTTTATTTCTTTCTCTTGCCTGATTGCCCTGGCCAGAATTTCCAATACTATGTTGAATAGGAGTGGTGAGAAAGGGCATCCTTCTCTTGTACAAGTTTTCAAAGGGAATGCTTCCAGTTTTGGCCCATTCAGTATGATATTGGCTGTGGGTTTGTCATAAATAGCTTTTATTATTTTGAGATGTGTTCCATTAATACCTAGTTTATTGAGAGTTTTTAGCCTGAGGAGGTGTTGAATTTTATCAAAGGCCTTTTCTGCATTTATTAAGATAATCATGTGGTTTTGTAATTGATTCTGTTTACGTGATGGATTACATTTATAGATTTGTGTATGTTGAACCAGCCTTGTATCCCAGGTATGAAGCTGACTTGATCGTGGTGGATCAGCTTTTTAATGTGCTGCTGGATTCAGTTTGCCAGTATTTTATTGAGGATTTTTGCATGGATGTTCATCAGGGATATAGGCCTGAAATTTTCTTTTTTTGTTGTGTCTCTGTCAGGTTTTGGTATCAGAATGATGCTGGCCTCATAAAATGAGTTATGGAGGAGTCCCTCTTTTTCTATTGTTTGGAATAGTTTCAGAAGGAATGGTACCAGCTCCTCTTTGTACCTCTGGTAGAATTCGGCTATGAACACATCTGGTCCTGGGTTTTTTTTTTTTTTTGGTTGGTAGGCTATTAATTACTATCTCAATTTCAGAACTTGTTATTAGCCTATTTAGGGATTTGACTTCTTCCTGGTTTAGTCTTGGGAGGGTTTATGTGTCCAGGAATTTATCCATTTCTTCTAGATTTTCTAATTTATTTGCATAGACGTTTATAGTATTCTCTGATGGTAGTTTGTATCTATGTGGGATCAGTAGTGATCTCAACTTTATCATTTTTTATTGTGTCATTTGATTCTTCTCTCTTTTCTTTATTAGTCTGGCTAGCAGTCTATTTTGTTAATCTTTTCAAAAGACCAGCTCCTGGATTCATTTATTTTTGGAATGGTTTTCTTTCATGTCTCTATCTCTTTCAGTTCTGCTCTGCTCTTAGTTATTTTTTATCTTCTGCTAGCTTTTGAATTTGTTTGCTCTTGCCTTTCTAGTTCTTTTAATTGTGATGTTAGGGTGTCAACTTTAGATCTTTCCCACTTTCTCCTGTGGGCATTTAGTGCTATAAATTTCCCTCTAAACACTGTTCTAGCTGTGTCCCAGAGATTCTGGCATGTTGTGTCTTTGTTCTCATTGGTTTCAAATAACTTATTTATTTCTGCCTTAATTTTGTTATTTACCCAGTAGTCATTGAGAAGCAGGTTGTTCAGTTTCCATGTAGTTATGTAGTTTTTGAGTTAGTTTCTTAATCGTGAGTGAGTTCTAATTTGATTGCACTGTGGTCTAAGAGACTGTTATGATTTCTGTGAGACAGAACTGTTTTTATGCAGCCTGCCTGAGTAGTCGTGCTGTGTAAATGAAAAAATACCACTATGTTATAACGTGAGTTTTGTGACTATCCAGGGCAGCCATGAGGGCACTGGGATAACATAGGCTAAGAATCAGCTGACTGGAAGCTTAAGTCCTAATTCTGTTGCATTAGAGCTATGGAACCTTGGGTGAGTCATATAATTTCTCCAAATTTCACTTGTCTTACAGACTATAAAATGAGTAAAATCTTAGTAGAACTTTAAATTAGTGTACCGGAAAGAGTTGTAAAAATTTCTGAGTGCTACACAAATGTAAAGGTTTTAGTGCAGACTCTAAAGCTAGTTATCTATCTGAGTTAGAATCCCGACCTAACTTGGGCAAGTTGCTTACTATCTATCTCTATGATCCACTATATCTGTAAAGTGGGAGTACTAAGGTATGTTCAGCATCACAGACTTGAAGTCTTTGGCTTGGATTATGTTTTGGATGTAAAATTTTTCAAATATTATAAAGGTAATAAAGTGTACAGACCATCTAATACCTAAAACCTTCAGAAGGTTCTGGGACAACACCATGTAATTAAAGACATTGATGTTTTATTTTTCATTGAAAGTTGACTATATGTAAGTGGGATGAATAAAGACCATAAATACCATCACATCAGGTTTGATAAGGTTTTGCTGTCAAAAAAGTTTGTGCCAAACTTGCCTATTTTTTTCCCTCCCTTCTTCCCTCCCTCCCTCTCTCCCTCCCTCCATCCCTCCCTCCCTCTCTCTCTCTTTTTCTCTTCCTCTCTTTCTTTTCTCTTTCTTTTTCTCTTTCTCTCTCTGCTCTGTTGCCAGGCTGGAGTGCAGTGGCATAATCTCAGCTCACTGCAATCTCCGCCTCCTGGGTTCACGTGATTCTTCTGCCTCAGCCTCCCGAGTAGCTAGGATTATAGGTGCATGTCACCACACTGGCTAATTTTTGTTATTTTAGTACAGATGTGGTTTCACCATGATGGCCAGGATAGTCTCGATCTCCTGACCTTGTGATCCACCAGCCTTGGCCTCCCAAGTGGTCAGATTACAGGCGTGAGCTACAAAGCTTTTTTGGACTATGGAATTGTAGATAAAAGATTATACACCTGTACTACCTGCCATTTAGTGTAAGGATGGGGATAAAATAATATGTGTAACTTGCTTAGACAAATTCCTGGCATATAGTAATTATTGAATAAACATTAGATATTATTACTTTTATTACCTAAAAGAGTAAAACCAAGAGAGAATGAGGCTTAACAGGCCCTACCTGACATTTCTCAGACTTGTATTAATTAGTGAACTAATAGAGTTGCCAGAGGGGTCATCTCTCATCCCTTTGCCTGGTGAGAAAACATATTTCTAGGTATGAGCTGTAGTCAGCACTTAAAGGAACAACACTGTGCTTTGAGGACACATGTGTGTGCAAGTCAGAGCGAGACAGAGGAAGAGAGAAAGAGAGGGGAGATTACAGGCCCAGTGTCCTGTGCACCAGAGCAAAATACTAACAGTTTGCAAATATAAGGTATTTTAATTTTCTTATGAGTTTTCTAAATTTTATCATTTGAGCTTAAATTACATTTATAATGAGAAAAAAAAAGATACATCTTCTTTTAAGCCCTCTCCTGTTTTCCTCTCCTTAGAGAATCAGTTCCCAGATTCAGGCTCCCTTTTACAAGCAACCATCAAGTGACTAGCTTTTATTGATTGCCTACAATACACCAGACACTGCAGAAAGTGCTAAGAAGTAAAAGGGAAAAAACAGACATATTGTATGAAAAATCTTCAGCAAATCACTTCCCATTTGTGTGGCAACTTACAGTTCCTACCATGCTTGAACTTAAATTCTCTCAATTGGTCTTTCTCTCTACATTAGAGAGAGTCTATATTTTGGTGAACATGTTATCAATGAAGAAACTTAGCCAAGGTCACCTAATCTATTAGTAATGAAGTTAAACTCAACTTCTGAATCACATGAGTGGTATAACAGCATAAAGTCAGTATTCCTAAAAACTTGAAAATCAGTGACACTTTGAGAAGGTAATACTGGAAAATCAAGTTGTAAACTATTGTGACCAACTAAAAGCAAAATATTCACTTTGGCAAGAAATGGTAATGGAGGCTAAAAGTACGGGGGCCACCAAATGAGACCCTGAAAGAGTGGCCTCAAAGTAGTTCCCTTTTCGAAAGCTGGATATTGATGAACCTAAGAAAGAAAGTTTCAACCACAGACAGATGTTTGGAAGAGAGCACTGGAAACAGAAGGAAGGAAAGTGGATGTAGTCTTTATGTATTCAGCACAATCAAAGGGGCAAAGCTGCAAAGAGGCACCATTTCACGTTAGGGACACCAGTAAGAACAAAGTCCCTTTGTTCAGATTCTACACTCACAGGTAACCTTCGGGTTATTTTTAACTTCCCAACGAATCAGGGTATGGGCTGATATGTTCCTAGCAACAAATTTAAGTGCTTAAAATTTTTTTTTGTTTTGTTTCTTTTGATATCGTTGGAAAGAATTTGTCCCTACATACCTGACTGGCATTAACTGCACTGCCAGAGACAAATGTGCAAACCAACAAAGCAAAGATCAGCTCTTGATCCAAACAAAGTTCTATTATCTTAGACCCCGTCCAAACATTCTGTCCACCTTTTTGATGACATCGCCCCTTCTCCATGCTCTTTGCTTCGTGCTGAGAGCACAAAGTCATTCCTCCAAGTCACCCAAGTCAATGCCTCTATCTGTTTCTTCAAACTAGATCTTCCAGTCTCACACAGCTTTTTCTGGGTGAAAGGGGCTGGGCCTGCCTGCCCTTGTTAAAAGGAAGGGAATCATTCAGCATTTTGTTCTGCATTCTTCTACCCCAGATAACCCTCTCTAATTTGAGGTTGGCTGGAAATCTGGAAATCCTTATTCTTATCAGGAGAATTTCCATTGCTAAACGGGAGGGTGCACTAGGCCACATCCTGTGTTCTGGGAGAGGCTCAAGAGTCCATTGAAATACTTTAGACTCAAACAAAGTCAGGGGCTTTCTCAAGTGGATTCGAAAAACAGGCTAGGACCACAGGCTCACTTTAATTTTTCCTGTTTTTATTTTTTTCCTCCTTTGCTTTGCAGAAGTCCCATTGCCCCAGGCTCCACAGTGGACAAATTTTCCATTTGCAAAGTTCTTCCTATGGACTAGCAAAACTCATTGCCTGGCTCCTGACTTGAAAGTCTTTGGAGCCTCAGGTGATCAACCTAAGACTTTATAGACTTAGAGCCCTCAGTGTCTATACAGCACAGCCGCGGGGGCCTGGGAGATACTTGCTTGTGTTTCAGAATGTATAGAGGTAGACTGCACTCAGGGGATTTGTTCATTTTAGCAAACTTGGCAGAACTTCCCTGCATGACCTAAATAGAATATCTTCCTCTACCTAAAGCATGCATCAGGGTATTTCCTGATTTATTCATGAAAGGTTTGCTTTACAAAGGCCTCAGGAACTGTGCAATCTCAAAATATATGATACATAGGCCTGGATACTAGAGTGGCATTTGTATAAATTGCTGTGATAGATGGGCTGTGCAGTATGGCTGCAGAGTTGGATCAATTTAAATACCCACTGTTAGGGGTTGCTCTTTCAGAAGAAATGAGACCCAACCTGCAGATTTTTGCCAGTAATACAGAGATGTGTTCTCTCTCTGCAATGAATAATTGATCAAGGAATGGAAAAAGAAGTGAACATAATTCATGTGCACTACGTGGGGACATGGGACCTCTATCTGCTAATCATTCATTGGCTCATTCATTCATTCCCAGTTAGAGGATTAACCTGCCAGCAGCTGATATGATGAGTTCCATTGAGAGTACACAGTAATAGGTATATATGAGTTCCTCAGGACACTAGGATATAATATTTGGAATCCAATCAGTCTTGGAATTTGGGGTTCTGTTTTTACCATGGGAATGGGAGGTATGCAATCTCTCAACCAGGAGAGAAAGAAAGACTGATTTCTCCTATTCAAAGCCAGGTATTTTCAGGTGAGTCCACTGTATGCTTTCTAATCACGGGTACATCTAATGCTTCTGTATTTTCATGCTGGGATATTTTTAACAGCACAGCAGATGGACCTTGGTTGTTTGCAAAGAAGTTTTATTTTAGAGCTTGTGAAGAGATTGGGGTTAACGTACAATAAAGTGAAAGTGACGTTTGTAAAGACGGTGAGAGCAGAATGCCAGGATCCATTACCCTGATAACCCCACAAACAGACCGGCAGCCTCCACTGGCGAACTGCTGCTCAAATCCCATCAGCATTCCTTGCAGGATGCATCGCCGCTTTGTGGCAAATTTCCAGAGGTTTTCAGATGCCAACCAACTCATCCTAACTAGGACAAGGAGACATTGTTTTACAAACTTTGCTTTGGGGCATAAATCTTTGGGAATATCCAGACCCGGTTCCTGGTTCCTTCTCCTTGTTTTGTGACCATGGACATTTATTGGCAGTGATGTGAAGAAACATCCAAGTGCAGGCTCTTGAATCTGATACCCCAGGACTAAGGTGTCACAATGAGGAGGTCTGATGGTGGTAAGCAGTGTAGTGAATATGGGCTGAGCCACATGGGGCTGGTGTTTCTTTTCAGAGGGAGATGGACATCACGAGGACAGTTTGGATTTCTGATGAGAAGGTAAAAAGGCTTTCTGGGAAGGATCTTCCAAGAAGGGAAACCATCCAGAGAATCATATTTGAATGAATTAACCTTCAGTGATTTCCCATGACCTAGAGGATTAAGTCCAAATCCTCAGTACAGATTCTAGTTCCTTCACCATCTGGCCTCTGACTAACCTTGGGTCTTTCCATTGTTCCCAAACATGTGTTCTGACCCTCCCAAACTGTCATTTATTCCCTGATGATAATAGTAGCCAACATTTACCCAGGCCTTTAAAATGCCAGGAACAGGGCTAAAAGCTTTATGCATTTCATCCTTTAATCTTCAGAGCAATCTCTGAGGTAGATATTACTATGGTCCTCAGTTTACAGATGAGGAAACGATAGCATAGAGGTTATAAAACTGAGTCACAACAGCATTAGGAAGGCTGAGATTAGAAGGCAGTGCAACCCCATAGCCAGCCTTAACCATGTCATCACTCTCTTGCCGCCTTGTCTGGATGAGAAAATACCCCAAGACCTTGCACACATTGCTTTTTCTGCATAGGATTGATTGGTCTTTCTCTTTATTTCCCTGGTTTAAAAAACATCTTTGTTCATCAAGATTTCAAGATCAAATATCCCCTTTTCTGGATATCATTCCTGGCACCTCTAGGCACAGTTAGTGGTATTCTCCTTGGAGCTCCCACATCCCTTGTGTGAACTCACAGCACACACTATATTGCAATGCAGTGACCTCCTTCCATCGTGTATTCATTCTGTGCCTGGCTGGCTCTGTCTGAAGACTCCTTAGATCTTTCTCCTGGATGAAACAAAGCTCTAAGAGAGTGCACAGCAAGCCAAGAGCAGTCAGCTCCATGAATCCAGGGGTAGCTCAGGCTCTGGGCGATAAGTGTACCCAAATGCCATGTAGCATTTTATGAGTAGCTCTGCAGAGAGGTCCAGATGAGTGCCTGCCTGCCACATTCCAGCCTTTATCATTAACCACACCCCATGGTGGCTTTCTTCAACATGTAAGGCAGCGCCTGCATGTCTGATAACCCCGCTTCTTTCTGGACAGGATTTCCTTTGGCCTGGGTGCATAGCTGGCCCTGCAAGAGTTAACCATGAGGCATCCCAGATCCGTAGAACATGAGGTTTCCATTAACTGGTGGTATGCAGACCAGTGGCATGAGCATGGATTATGCGGTAATAAAAACACACTGCAGAATTTATGTCAAAGGTTCACTTCTCTCCTTCTCTGCCTCCTGCCCCAGCATAGAGAAACTAGGCCCTCATTGCTCTGGCACTATATTGTAGCAAAAGTTGGTATGAGACTTTCCTTCCAACTTGAGTGAATCCTGCTGGGTGTGCTCATCTTATCCCCAAATGACACATGATGGAAAGAAAGAGTGCCAGAGGAATTTATTCCTTCTCCAAAGATGAATTGAAAAAGAACCAGTTGGTATACAGAGTAAGAAAGTATGAAGGTGACAGAAAAAAGTAAAGGGTCAGGGGAAAGAGAAGTAGGGAGAATAGGAAAGAGAGAGAGAGTGACAAGATAGCAGAGAATGAGCGCATTTAGGAGAAGACAGTTGGAAAAAAACATTGGGGGATTCTGAAACCATTTCTTCTGGAAGAAAAATTTATACCCATGAAGAATTCAGTACATGGTGGGCAGTGTGCTGACCTCTTTTTACATTATTTCATGAAGGTTCACACCCTTCCACTAACTTGTCATGCAAGTCATACAGCTAGGGCCACAGGTTTCCAACCAAGGTGTCTCTGGCTGTAAATATTCTCGCCTCCCGTTTTTAGTTATGAGGTTACCCAGCTACACAAAAGAGAGATCAGCCTCCCATTTTCAGTAACAGGTGAGTAGAAATTCTTTGATGATTTTCCTTCCTTGGAGACAAAAGGTGGACCAGTTGCTAGAACACAGTACGTTGGGGGTATCTCAAAAGCTCTGCCCTATAACCCACTAACTACCCTAGGAAAGTGGGAAGCTTTCTGAACAGAGGCCACTCTGGAGTTCAGAAACTCTTATTCAGACCACTGTTATGTCCTAAGCACTTACTTTGTGTCAGGTCCTGTGATGTTGACAATGAAGAAATGATAAGTAGAATAGCATCTTCCTTGCAGAGCTCACACTCTCCTCTGGGTGACTGACGGATACATAAGCAAAGGTTTCTAAATGCTATAATGGTGGTATATACAAAGGCCCAAAGCAAAAAGAGAGATCCAAGTTAGCAGAGGGGTGTATGTGGAAAAGTGGGACAAGGCAAAATAAGGAAGCTATGCCCAAAGTCTCAGAGAGTGCAAGGCACATATGGATAATAATTTGGATAATAGGAAGTAGTTAGCTGTGGGTGAATAGTGGCCCTCCACTCCAGCTGCACATTAGAATCAAGGGAAGATTTAAAACATACAGGTGGCAGAGATCCACCTCTCAAAACCTCCAGAGGGACTATCTGAGTATCAACACATATTTTTTCAAAAACTCCCAAGGCGAGGTTGAGAACCACTGGTATGCTGCCCAGGTTCCATCTAGGCTAGAGTGAGAGATGAGTATGGAGCCTAAGGAAGGACACAGAGATGAAAGACCTTAGATGCCACTCTAAGCAGTTTGAGCTTCCCCTGTGGACATACAAGATTTTTAAACAGGGAAGTGACCTTACTTATAGGAAATGAGTCAGCACAATGGAAAAGCTTTGGTTGGCTGAGCCTCAAGGGAAATTCTGGCTTCATCTTCTCCAAGAACCTGATCACCTGTGCTTACTAAGGCATAATTGCTTTAACTCTTCTTTTGGTAGATACAGCCAGAAGCCTTGGATCACACTGGGGAAACCAGTGTCCTCCTGGCAGTCTAGGAGACCCTGGTACTGATCTACCTGCAGGTACAAACTTGCTGAGGGACCTTGGCCAAATCTTTCTGGGCTGTGGTCTTCAGCTCCCCACCCCAAACAATGAAGAGATTAAACAGATCTTTGCTTCTCCATGAGATTGGCAGTATCTGATTGTTCTGATTTACTTTTAGCCAAAATGCTCTGCAGATTTTTACATTTAACATAGCAATAAAGGTGATTTCTGTTAACCAAACAGGCCCAAGTTAGGAGATGTTGGAGAAAGATGGGCCAGGAATTTCAAATGGTGAGTGCTTTCTTATTTCCTTGGGTCTCTGACCAGATGTCAGTTGTCTTCCTGATATATTCCATCTGTAAGGGCATTGCTTAGGTGAAGATGCTCCTCAAATAGTCCACATCTTCTTCATCAGGATCTTCAAGGAGTCAATGACCCAATCTTTTCTGTTGAGATGGAGAAGAATCCATATTTGGAGATCCCCTGTTCATCCCAGCTGGCCTTGAGCCACGAGTAGCATTACCTTGAAGAACATCCCTAACAGTCCTCCCTATCTAAGGCATGACCTGCCCCAACCCACTCACATCAAGCCTAGGAGAACCTTTCAAAAGTTACTGTTATGCACCTCCAATAGTCCCTCCTTTCCCTGGTTAAAACCCAATTTCTCTGACCAGAAACAACCCTTTCTCCATCTGATTCTCCAGCCTCACCTCCCAATAGGACTTTGCAGGGTCCTGAACCCCAGGAATTTAGAATTGCTCACTTTTTTCACAGAGAGCCAAGCCCTTTTATGCTTACAAGTCTGAATGCATACAGTTTCCTCTGTTTGGAATGCTGTTCCCTCACCTTGCTTACCTGGGACACTTTTACTCATTCATAGGCCCCAGCTAAAATTGTACTTCATTCATTGAGAACCTAACCTCTGTTCCAGGAAAAATGCCAGATGCTTTGAGGATGAATAAAACAAAATCCTTTAGTGATGGCTCTATCCTCTGCACCCTCTGCACTTTCTCCTGACTTTGTCACTTTGTGGTGACTGTCCATTTACATTTCTGGCTCTCTCTCTCTGGATTGTAAACTCTTAAAAGCCAGAACACCTCTCATTTATATCTGTGTTCATAGCATTGAGCATAAGGCTTGGCAAAGAGTAGGGACTGAGCGGGTATTTGCTGGAAAAATGAATAAAGGAATGAATGATTAATTTATTTCATAAATGAATGAATGTATAAATGTACCAAGTAGAGTGAGGACTGCTTTAACTCTTGGGACCACCACAGGTGGTAACAAGCAAGAGACCCCTTACATCCCTCAGTCTGGACTAGAAGAGCCTGAACTAGACCTTCAGGGATCATTGCCACCTTACAGGTAAGAAACTGAGACCAGACAAGTGAAGGGGCGTTAGATGGTCAAATGACCGGCAGATGGTCCTCAGCTTTTCCCACACTGCCAGAACAGTGTGTAACTGTTCTGTGGAGGACCACAGTGTGGTCCTCCCCTTTTGAGTGTGTAACTCTGTCATCCTAGCACTATGGGACCCTTTTGTTTCATTTAACTCCACTCTCCCAAACAGTGTGCAGCCCTGGCATCATTGTCTTGGAATCTGATCACGGTTTGGTTGCCTTCTTCCTCTGTCTATTATTTGATATGGCCAGCCAGGGAAACAGTGCTGACAAGGCAGTCTTAAGCTCTACACTGACAAAAATCAGGTGTCCTCGCTTCATAAAAGAAACATTAACTGATCCGATGGGAGCTGGAAGCAGAAGTGCTGACAAAGATGTAACTCCCAAGGATTCTATGGAGCAAGGAGAAAGCATCATTCTCTCCTGATTTAGAGCCATTATGGGGTTTACAGACAAGACAGAGTAAGAGAAGCCAGGGTGGAAGGCCACCAGAATGGAGGTCTCTGTGGCTCAGCTGGAGGGAGTAAGAAAGGTGGGATGATAAGAAGGGACACTGTCTCCTTCTCTCTAAGCTCATGGCACTGTCCAAGTCCTTATCTCCTCTCTCATGGACCAAAGCATCCCCTTTAGCTCCCCCACTATCTTTATAGTCTTCAACCTCAACTTGTCACCAGCCCAGTCTCCACATGGCAGTCTGATGGTCTTTCTAAATCACCTGAGCATAATTTAGATGTCCCTGATTAGAATCCTTTAGTGGCTCCCAGTTACTCTGTATAAAATCCAAGCACCTCAGATAACATACAGGAGCTCCCCAGACCCCTTCCTGCTGTCCCTCAAGAGGGAATTCTGTCTTCACTCACCATGTGAGTCAGAGACCCTCTGGCAAAGAAAAGATTCAAGAGACAGTGGTGGGTGGTTAATGGCAGAAGCAAGCTCCCTTCCTAGAAGAATTATCTTCCTTTCTATTCCCATACATCCTCTCATGAGAAAGTCAGCTCTAGCAGCACATAGGTACTGAGACACTCTACCTCGTGCCTAGACCTATCTGAGGCACCAGATAGGGATGCCAGAGTTGGATTTAGGGATGAATCAGATATAGCCCCTGCCTTCAAGGAATGCACAGTATGATGTTAAAAAAAGAAGAAGAATAAGAAGTAAAAACAGTTATCATCACGAGGTGATATGGTTTGGCTATGTCCCACTCAAATTTCACCTTGAATTGTAATAATCTCCATGTGTCAAGGATGGAGATAATTGAATCATGGGGGCAGTTTCCCCCATGCTGTTTTTGTGGTAGTGAATACGTCTCAGGAGATCTGATGGTTTTATAAAGGGTACTTCCCCTGCACACGCTCTCTTGCCTATGGCCATGTAAGACGTGACTTTGCTCCTCCTTCACCTTCTGCCATGATCATGAGGCCTCCCCAGCCATGTGGAACTGTGAGTCCCTTAAAGCTCTTTTTCTTTATAAATTACCGACTCTCAGGTACGTCTTTATTAGCAATGTGAGGATGGACTAATACACAAGGCCATCCTAGAGTCTGCCCAAAGAGTTCTGGGTGAGGGCAGGAGCCAGAGATTCTAATTGTATGTGGAAGAACTCAGGATAGCTGGGCTAGTCCTCAGGGGATGATTAGGCATTCCCCAGGAGGAAAACAAGAGAAGAAACTTAAAGAGCTTTCTCTGTGTTATAAACCATGTGCAAAGACTTGCAGAAGACATGGGTGTGGAATATTTAGAATACAAGGCATAATTGAGTAGACAGCAGGCAGCACAAGGTAAGAGATTTCACTGGCTGCAGGACCCCACATGGTGTCCTCAGTTCCTTCTCGCTCTCTCTGTCTCCCTTGTCTCCTCTTCCCTGATGTTGGTCTCATTTTCTCTCAGGTGGAAGAGTGTCTTGTAAAGTAGATAGGAGAAGTAGGTGGCATGTGTAGATGCAGGCTTAGATCATTAGAGCTAAAGGGACTGAAGGAAGGAGTTGTTTTCTCACTGTTTGCCTTAGTTCTGGCTGCTGTAACAAAGTACCATGGAAGGGGTGCCTTTGATGACAGAAATTTATTTCTCACAATTCTGCAGGCCGGGAAGCCTGAGATCAGGGTGCCAGTATGGTCTGGTTCTGGTGAGGGCCCTCTTATTGTATCCTCATGTGGTAGAAACAACAGGCAGGCTCTCTGGCCTCTTCTTATAAAGGCACTAATACCATCTCGAGGGCTCCACCCTCATGACCTGATCTCTTGAAGGCCCCTTGTCCAAATACCATCACACTGAGGGTTAGATTTCATCATCGGAATTTGAGGCAGCGGGATGCAAACAGTCAGCACCTAACACTGTTTCAGTGTATATTAATCCCGGGGAAAGGCTCGGATTGGCCTGCTTGTCACATGTCTGCCTCCAGGACCAGCTCCTGGTCACCATTGTGGAGGATATGCTCAAACAGGCCTGGGTAATGTGATTAAGGTAAGGCTCTAGGATTGTTGCTCTCTCTAAAACCACACAGTCGAATCAAGGAATAGTTCCTCAGAGGAAGATGGATTGCTGTTACCAGAAGATGGGAAATGGTTTTAGACAAAACTGTAGATGTCCACTTCATTTGTGGGCTTTCCTCCTTCAAGGATACTTCAGATGATTCTCTGGGCATACCATGGATTTCCTGACCTTTTCTTTATCCAGGGGACTTGCACATAGCATCTTCTCAATGAATGTTTATTAATAATTGTTTTGGCACATCTAACAATAAAGATAGAGGTTAAAGAAAAAGAATAATAATGTGGCAAGCTGGAAATTCAAACACTGTAGCAGCTTTGAAACAACTCATTTGGAAGAAATGTCTTTCTGCCCTTGGTGAGTCTGAAGAAAGAATAAGAAGACACTCAAAGAGCATGTGGAGTGTGTGCAGCTGCGTGTGCACCAGGAAGCAGAGCTCAGCTGAAGAGCTGCAGTCAGCATCTGAGATAGATAGGAGAAGCCTGTCTTGGCTTTGATGCTGCAGGGGATAATGGAGCCACAGTGCAAGCACAGGGCCTTTTATTGATGGGGTAAAAGGAGCCAGCTGGGGTTTGTCTATAGCTGAGCTTCTGATTCTGTCCCATACTTCTGAAAAATACCCTCTTTGTTCCTTTGCTGCAGGTGGCACCTGTCATTACAGGGTATGTAAATAGAATAGGCAGCCCTGGGCTACTTAAGAGATGCCCCTTCCTCAAATGAGTCTCAATCAGCTCGCTGAGTTCCTCTCCCTTGCTCTGTCCCTTTCTCTCAATCAGAGGATTCAGCTGAACAAGGAGGATCATGATGGCCACAGAACTGTGTTCCAATAAAAGGCCACTAACTTTTGTTACAAGATGACGGTCTCAACTTTGCTACAGCCTCCTCTCCCATACCAAATCTCTAAACATCATAGAAAAAATATAAAAGAAAAAAAAATCCCAAATTGAGTTCCTAAACCAAGAAGTGAGGCCCCAGTTGGCTTCAAAAGCAGCAAAGAATTCTTTAAAAGCAGAAAGCAGGTGAGATTGGTGTGAAAGAGAAACTATAACCCAAAAGGCACCGAGGAAATTCTACTGAAAAAGTTTACTTGCCCAGAAAGGGCAGATACAGAGAAGAGGAGGAGACCCAGAGGTGACTGACCTGATACAATAGGTTGCACCATTCTGACCCCATTCCTCCCCCTAGGGCAGCTGGCTACTACAGGGGTGCCTGTCTCCAGGCACAGTGACTTTGTAGGAATTTGGATTAGGGAGATAAGGCAAGACCACAGGTGGCTGGTAACACCCAGGAGAAAGGAGAGCATCCTCAGTCAGCACACAAGTCACCACACAAAGCTATCCAGATGCTGGTCGCACCGCTTCCCAGACCTCAGTGAAAAGGGTGCATGCTCACTCCTCTCTAACAGCCTGCAGGAACAAAAAGAGCAGAGCCAAACAGAGAAACTCAGCTGCAAAGGTGGATGCACAACCCACCCTCACCAAATAATTTGAGGAAAGCCAACACTATGAAAAAGAAATAGCAGACTCAAATTCACAACCTATACCTGGTGAATCAGAGGGGTGTGAGAAAGCAGAACATGTCTCTAGAATAAATGAAGTTAAAATCACGCAGTTAAAGCTAAAAGGATCTGTAGTGATAAAACATCAACCAGAGCTCATTCATTACAAATTTAGTCAATGAATGTAAAGAAAAACATCCAACAGACCACTTGTGTGACAGAATGGACATAAATGACAAGCGAACTGTGGGCTGGAAGATTGAGGCCAGGAGTTCTTACAGAATGTGGCAGAAAAGAATGAAGAGATGAGGATAGCAAAAGAAAGGTTAAGAATTATGGAAAACAAATTCCATATTTTAACATCCGTCTACTAGGTGTTCTAGAAGAAATTATTCCTTAAATAAATAAAAAAAGTTCCCAGTTTCTAGAAGAAATGAATCCTATTAAATAAATAATAAAAGTTCCCAAAAGTTTCTTTGCCAAGGAAAGACATTTCATAGATTGAAAATACTCAGCAAGAATAAAAGAAACCCTCACATGGAAATTTCAGGATCCCAATGGGGAAAGAAAGTCAGAAAACCATCCAGACAAAGAAAAGAAAATTCACCTACAAAGGAAGAAGAGTCAGATTATCATCAACCATTGCTTCAGCTACATGAAAAAAAGTTCTAAATGGAAATTACTTCAAGCCAAGAGTTCTATGACCAGCCAAAATTTCACTGATGATTAAAGACAAAAAGAAGGTATTTCTAGAGTTACATGACCTCAGAAAATGTATAGCCCACATTCTCTGAAAAAAAATAAATAACAAGAAGGATAAAAATTCAGGTAGTAGGTGAGATACATGAAGCAATGATGAATACAAGAAATAAGAAATTATTGTTTCAGGCCAGATGCGGTGGCTCACACCTGTAATCCCAGCACTTTGGGAGGCCAAGGCAGGGGATCACAAGGTCAAGAGATCGAGACCATCCTGGCCAACATGGTGAAACCCTGTCTCACTAAAAATACAAAAAAAAAAATTAGCTGGGCATGGTGGTACCTGCCAGTAGTCCCAGCTACTTGGGAGACTGAGGCAGGAGAATTGCTTGAAACCAGAAAACGGAAGTTGCAGTGAGCCAGGATTGCACCACGTACCACTGTACTCCAGCCCGGTGATAGAGCAAGACTCCGTCTAAAAAAAAAAAGTGCAGTACTTGGAAATGAATTTAATGATGGAGATATAAGACATACACTGGAAAGCTAAAAAACATTATTGAAAGAAATTAAAGAAAATCTAAATACTCAATTTTTATGGATTGGAAATATTAATATCATTAGGATGGCAATGCTTTACAAATTGATCTACAGATTCAAAACCATCCTTATCCAAATATTAGTGAACTAAGAAATTAGGAAGTTAATCCTAAAGTTCATATGGAAATATGAGGAATTCAGAATAGTGAGAACAGTCTTGGAAATTAGCAAAGTTAGAGGACTCACACTTCGTGGTCTCAAAACTTACTAAAAAGTTGTAGTAATCAAGACAGTGTGGTATTGGCGCAAGGATGGGCATAAATCAGTGGAATGAAGTTGAGAGGCCAAAAATATACCCTAACATTTTTGGCCAGTTGATTTTCAATAGCAAAAAAAATAGCCTTTTTATTAAATGGTTCTTAGAAAACTGGATATCCATATGCAAAACAATTGTAGATGCCCTACATTAAACAGTATACAAAAATGAACTCAAAGTGGATCAAAGACCTAAATGTAAAAACTAAAACTACAAAACTATTGGAAGAAAACAGGAATAAATCTCCATGACCTTAGGTTAGGCAGTAATTTCTTAGCTATAACATCAAAAGCACAATCAATAAAGAAGATAATTGATAAGGTGTGAACTTCATTAGATTTTAAAATTTGTGTTTCAGAACACTATTACACTGTTGGAGGGCATGTTAATTAGTTTAACTATTGTGGAAGATAGTGTGGCAACTCCTCAAAGATCTAGAGGCAGAAATACCATTTGACCTAGAATTTCATTACTGGGTATATGACCAAAGGATTATACATCATTCTGTTATACAGACACATGCATGCATATGTATATTGCAGCACTATTCACAATAGCAAAGACATAGAATCAACCTAAATGCCCATCAATGACACACTGGATCAAGAAAATGTCGTACATATATACCATGGACTACTATGCAGCCATAAAAGAGAAAGAGATTATGCATGTCCTTTGCAGATACATGGATAGGGTTGGAGGCCATTATCCTCAGCAAAGGCAGGAAAAGAAAACCAAACACCTCACTTACAAGTGAGAAGTGAATTATAAGAACACATGGGCACTTGGCTGGAGGAACAACACACACTGGGGCCTGTGTGATTGGGGGTGAAGGGAGAGCATCAGGAAGAAGAGCTAATGTAATGTGTACTGGTCTTAATGCCTTGGTAATGGGATGATCTGTGCAGCAAACTACCATGGCACACACTTGTCTCTGTAACAAACCTGTGAAATAGAAAAGGTTTCCTTGTTCCCCTCACAGGGTGTGCAGTGGGGGTGTGGCTTGATTCTTCAATGTCCCATTGCTCAAACCTCTAGTGGAGCACACAAACAGGCAGGCTGTGGGGCTCTGACCCCACAGCAGTGTCTATGGGTGAATGTTTACAGCTGAAGCCCCAGTGGACATGTGTGTTGAGCCCTCCATAGGTGGCTTGTGTTAGCTCAATTAGACCCTCTACCTTGTTGCAAGGACAGAAGGCTTTCTGTATCCTGGGTTCTTCCCTTGCTTGTACCAGAATAAGCTCACACATGGGCTTGGAGAATGAGTGCAAGGTTTTATTGAGTGGAAGTAGCTCTCAGCAGATGGGGGAGCCAGAAGGGAAATGGTTTTCCCCTGGAGTCAGTCAGATTGGCATGGCCTGGGCTGATGTGCCAGTGCCTGTCAGTGGTGTGTTCCTCTCAATGTCTAGCCACACATGTGTTCATCTGCTGATGTACTCCTCTCAATGACCAGCTGCTTGTGTGTGCTGGCTAGGGTCTCAGGGGTTTTTATAGGCACAGGATAGGGGTGTGGCAGGTCAAGGTAGTCTTGGGAAATGCAACATTTGGGGAGGAAAACAAAAATGTCTGTCCTCACCTCAGTCCCTGGGGGTGGAGCCCTAGCCAAGGACCACACCCTCCTCTACCCAGCACTTCCCATCCCCTCTTCCATATCATTGAAAGGGACTATGCTCTTCCATTCCCAGAACATTTTAAGTACCCCAGAACTTAAAAGTTGAAGAAAAAAAAAACTACTTCAAAAATTCCATCAAAAAAGTAATGACAACCCACAAACTTGAAGAAAATATTTGCAAATCATATATCTAATAAGGTATTTGTATCAGAATATATAAGAATCCTTACAACTAATTAAAAGACAACACAATTAAAATAATGGGCAAAGGATTCCAATAGCCAATAAGCATATAATCTATCTTCTCCAAATAATATATATTAATTGCCAATAAGCACATGGAAAGATGTTCAGCATCATACGTCATTAGGGAATTAAAACCAAAACCATAATGAGATACAATCTCACATGCCTCACAATACCTATAATTTTAAAAAGAGACAATCACAAGTGTTGGTAAGAATATGGAGGAATTGGAACCTTGTGATAGAGCTGCTTTGAAACATTTGGCATTTTCTCAAAAGATTAAATATAGGGTTATTGCATGACCCAGAAATCCTACTCCCAGGTTGGTACCCAAAACAAGTATAAATATATGTCTACACAAAGACTTTTACATGTTCATAGCAGCATTATTCATAATAACCAAGAAGTGGAACAATCCAAATGTCTATCAGTTGATGAATGGATAAGATGTAATATATTTATACAATGGAATATATTTCAATAATAAGAAATGAAATAGCATTGATATGTGCTACAACGTGGATAATCAGCATGCTAGGTGTAGGAAGCCAGTCACAAATGACCACATATTGTATGATTCCATTAATATAAAATGTCCAGAATAGGTGAATCTATAGAGAAAGAAGATAGGTTAGTGTTTGCCTAGAACTGGAGCAGGAGAAAGGTGGGGAGAGTAATGGAGAATGACTTTTATTTAGTATATTTCTTTTTATGGTAATAAAAATGTTTCAAATATAGATTATGGGGATGCTCACTTAACTCTGTAAACATACTAAAAACTACTGAATAGTACACTTTAAATGGGTAAAATTTATGGCATTTATTGATAAATTATTTATAAGGCTGTTAAAATGTAATGATACCTACTAGAAGACATAGGTAAAAACCTTTCAAATAGAATCTATTTTTTTTATTAAACTTTAAGTCCTGACATACATGTGCAGAATGTGCAGGTTTGTTACATAGGTATACATGTGCCATGGTAGTTTGCTGTACCCATCAACTTCTCACCTACATTAAGTATTTCTCCTAATGCTCTCCCTCTCCTAGTCCCCCACTCCCCCAATAGGCCCCAATGTGTGATGTTCCCCTTTCTCTGTTCCCGTGTTCTCATTGTTCAACTCCCACTTATGAGTGAGAACATGCAGTGTTTGGTTTTCTGTTCCTGTGTTAGTTTGCAGAGAATGATAGTTTCCAGTTTCATCCATGTCCCTGAAAAGGACATGAACTCATCCTTTTATATGGCTGCAGAGTATTCCATGGTGTATATGTGCCATGTTTTCTTTATCCAGTCTATCATTGATGGACATTTGGGTTGGTTCCAATTCTTTGCTATTGTGAATACTGCTGCAGTAAACATATATTTGCATATGTATGTCTTTATGGTAGAATGATTTACAATCCTTTGGGTATACACCCAGTAATGGAATTGCTGGGTCATATGATATTTCTGGTTCTAGATCCTTGAGAAGTCACTACACTGTCTTCCACAATGGTTGAACTAATTTACACTCCCACCAACAGTGTAAAAGTGTTCATATTTCTCCACATCTTCTCCAGCATCTGTTTCCTGATTTTTTAATGATCCCCATTCTAACTGGTGTCAGATGGTATCTCATTGTGGTTTTGATTTGCATTTCTCTAATGACCAGTGATGATGAACTTTTTTTCGTATGTTTATTGGCTGCATAAATTTCTTCTTTTGAGAAGTGTCTGTTCATATCTTTCACCATTTTTTGATGGGGTTGTTTTTTTCTTGTAAATTTGTTTAAGTTCCTTGTGGATTCTGGATATTAGCCCTCTGTCAGATGGATAGATTGCAAAAATTTTATCCCAATTCTGTAGATTATCTGCTCACTCTAATGATAGTTTCTTTCGCTATGCAGAAGCTCTTTAGTTTAATTATATCTTACTTGTCAATTTTGGCTTTTGTTGCCATTGCTTTTGGTGTTTTAGTCACAAAGACTTCATGACTAAGAATCTATTTTTTAAAAAGAAAGAAAACTCAATAAAGACAAGAGAAGGCATAAATTGTAGGGAGAGAGAAGCAATCAGAAAGCATGGTAAATTGAAAAAACAAACTATGATGCAGAAACACACCCAAACTTGGTAAGCACCATTAACATGAATGGGTTATACTCACCTATAAGAAACAGACTCTCAGATTGTATTTTAAAAATAGGATCATTTGCTATTTTCAAGTGACAGAACAATCTTTTCACTAAAATAAAGGAGTGAAATACTTGCTTATAAATGGTTAACAAAACATAAAGCAGACATAATTTTATTAACATCATATAAAATAAAAGATATCATTTCACCCCAGGTAGGGTGGCTATTATCAAAAAGGTAAAAATTAAAAATGCTGGTGAGGATACAGAGAAAAGGGAACTCCCCCTATACACTGTTGGTGGGAATGTAAACTAGTATAGCCACTGTGGATAGTAGCATGAGGGCTCCACAAAAAACTACCAATAGAACAACCATATGATCCAGCAATCGCACTACTAGGCATTATCCAAAGGAGAGGAAATCAGTATATTAAAGAGACATCTATGATCTATGTTTATTGCAGCACTATTCACAATAGCCAAGATACAGAATCAACCTAGGTATCCAACAACAGATGAATGAATAAAGAAAACGTGCTGTATATACAATGGAATATTATTCAGCCATCAAAAGAATGAAATCCTGTCATTCATGGCAACATTTGTGAAAGTGAGGACATGACAGTAAGTGAAATAAGCTAGAAACAGAAAGTTAAATACTACATGTTCTCACTCATATGTGGAAGGCAAAGAAATTAACCTCATAGAAGTAAAAAAGTAAAATAGAAGATACTAGAGGCTGGGAAGGGTAGGGGAAATATGGAGAGATTTGTTAAAGGATACAAAATCTAACTCGATAAGAGGAATAAGTTCTTGTGTGCTATACCACTGTAGGATACTATATTTAACAATAATATTTATACTGAATCAAAGACATATTCAAATATATTGAATATTCCCAACACAAAGAAGTGATAAATGTTTGAGCTAATGGATATGTTAATTACCCTGCTCTTATCACTATACTTATATGTATTGAAACATCACCATGGACTCCCTAAATATGTATCATTATGTAAATTTAAAAATAAAGTATAAAAGTAAAATTCAAGGGAAAAATAATTGAAAGAAACAATGATGTACATATCCTACTGATAAATGCAACCAAGAACTGACCTTTATACACATAAAAATAGTTAAAAATAATTGAAACAAAATTGAGAGAATTATCACAAAAAAGGAAAGAAACACAATTATTCCTGAGAACTTAAACCTTTCAGAAACAAAAATTAAACAGATAGAAAATAGAAAAGGATATTAATTTAATAATCTATCAATAGATTTCACCTAATGTATAGAAAACTTGGTACTCAATAAACAGAGATACTACATCACTTTGAAACACATGCAGCAGTCATAAAATTTGTCCATCAACAAGGCCACAATTAAAATACTAACAAATTTCAAAAAGTTAATTTTATAGGCCAAATTTACTAACTATTATGCAATAAAATTAGAAGTTAACTACTAAAAGATGTCCAAAAACAAACAAAACCTAAACAAGCATCTAAATATAAACACAAACCCCTTCATGCACATAGTTCTATACAGTTTTCTGATCAATGAGAAATCAAAATGGAAACTGGAATTTAACTAAAGAAGTTCCAAAAAAACTCCAAAAAAAAAACTTTAAATATATATATTTTCTAATGTCTAAAGAAATAATAAAGATAAAAGCAGAAATTCATGAAATAGAAAATCTGCCCAATACTATTGGTGGTTGCTCTCGCTGGTTTTCCCAGATGGCATCTGGGACTCGATAATGGATGTGGGTACTGCTTTGTGGTTTGTGTTGCAAAAATGGCATCTTTTAACTGAACACTGCACTTGATCATCTGAACCAAAGGTCCCAGACTTCTAAGGGCATCTCAAGCAGGTCAGACTTGTGCCATAATCCCTAAAGTGCAGGAAGTATCGTCTCTCATTTTTGGCAATTCTTTACATTGTCTTTTAACCTTGAGTTGACCTTCTCCTCAAAATAGACATCAGAATATCCCTCATTCTGAATGTACTATCTAGCTTTCTTTTCTTTTACATTGCCTTTGTGGAGTGAGAAATTTCATGACCTTCTCCACTACTAGTGGTAGATTAAAATTATTTGAAAGTGTTGGAAATGGGGCATGTGCAAAGAAGGGTCTTTATTTATGTATTTTTTTTTTAGTAGACTGAGAGTTTAAATAGGTTTTCAGAGTAAAGAATTCATATTCAGTACATTAGGATGTATAGATTGTTTAATTAAATTTTGCTTATATTATTTGTAAAAGAAAAATAAGCTCATTCTTCCTGGAAGGCTTTGTTAAGATTGTTGGGAGTATATAAAATTGTATGACAGATACTGAGCACCTACTACATGCCTGGCACTATGCCAGGTATATAAGATAGACACAGATTCTGATTTTACAGAGCTTCCAGCCCTACTGAAGCATGTCTTCCATGGAAAAGTATTCTTTCTTTCTTTTTTTTTTGAGACGGAGTCTCACTTTTGTTGCCCAGGCTGGAGTGCAATGGTGCAATCTCGGCTCACCACAACCTCCACCTCCCAAGTAGCTAGGATTATGGGCATGTGCCACCTCACCCAGCTAATTTCATATTTTTAGTAGAGACGGGGTTTCTCCATGTTGGTCAGGCTGATCTTGAACTCCCTACCTCAGGTGATCCACCCACCTTGGCCTCCCAGAGTACTGAGATTACAGGCATGAGCCACCGCTCCCAGCCAAAAAGTATTATTTCATTGTGGATTGGAGTGCTTAGAGATTCCACTAGGGCTAAAGCATGGCCTGTTAAAGTCTGAATGCAATGAAGAGACATAGCACATGATGAAGCAGAAGCAATGTCTCCATTGCTTCTGACAAGGCTGACAACGAATCTTCAGGAAAGCAGATTTTCATAAATACACCATAATCTGAAGTCTTAGGTGCACAGTCTTGGAGGTGCAGAACATGACCTTATCAATACTCCTGGAGAAGAGAGTTTTAATATTCATACAAGATTGCTTTTGAAATGCCAATTCAGCACTTCCTGTGGCGAGGATCATTCTTTTCTCTAGCTACCACACCACCTTGCCAGTACTGAGGTACCTGAAAAGTTGAATTAGTCCTCAAAAAATTATTTGTAGGGCATGGAAGCATAGTGAAGGGAGGTGGGGAACTTTCACATTGCTATCTGTGGAGAAATTACCACACAACAATGAATACTTTTGAGCAGATTAAAATTTAGTTTGTATCAGGCATGAATCATTTCATTAAAAAATTTTTAATTTTTATGGGTACATAGTGGGTGTATATATTAATGGAGTACATGATAAATTTTAATATAGACATATACTGTATAATAATCACATCAGGCAAATGGGGTTTCTATCACCTCAAGCATTCATTGTGTCTTTTTGTTATAAACATTCCAATTTTACTTCTTCTGTTGTTCTAAAATATGTAACAAATTAATACTGACTGTAGTTATCCTGTGATACTATCAAATATTAGATCTTATTGTCTCTAACTATATTTTTGTACCCATTAAGCATACCCGTTTCCTACCCCCACCTCACTGTCCTTCCCAGCCTCTGGTAACATTCTACTCTCGATTTCCATGAGTTTATGTATTTTTTATTTTGTATTATTAGTGTGTAAATGTATGTCTTATTTTACTAGTACTTCTACATCTTCTATTAGCAGTTCTTCTATAACTACTGCTATAGCAAGCCTATATAGGAGTTACTACTGTGACCGTGCTAATAGCTTTCCATATAGGAACTCAATTCCCAACACTTTTATTATCTCCCTGAGTTTATGGTTGAGAAAAATGAGGCATGAAACCTTTAGGTAAATTGCTCAAAGTCACCCAGCTGTTAAGTGGCAGAACCAGAATTCAAATCCAGGTTGCTTGTCTCTAGATTTTGATGCCCCTAGCTTAGGTCATGGTCATTATCAGTGGACAAATTCGATCAACAGTAATTTATATGAGTTGTTAGACTTATTAGATCAGGTAAATATTAACAGTAAGATGAAAAGAGTCCAGTTTTCTTTAAGCAGTAATCATTTACCCTTTAATCCTTAGAACCTCAAATGAGGGACAAAGAGAATAAAAAAGAATTCTTAGACTAAATGCAAAAGAAGACCTGAAATACTTTCTGAAGTAATTGTCTAACACTTTGTGAATCATGTTATTCACAGGTCTTATTACAAAGGGAGAATTGGAGGCTCACTAAACATCTGAAGAGCTTTCCAGAAGTTTGGCCACTTCTCAATTAGAAAAGTTAAGACCCAGTCACCTACTGGTGCTATGGGAAGGTTTTGAAGGTACAGAGTCTCTGATGAACTGCCAGGGAATAGCCACGGGGGAGGTGGGAGAACAACAGGCAAACCAGTAAATACAACCAAGTATTACAGCAGATAACCTGGTGCACAACTGAGGCTCAATAAATGTCTGTTAAAAAAGTGAATGGCAGTAAGTTCTCAAGTCCCCTGGTTATTCTTATGTTCAGTGACCTCTTCTAGGCCATTGTTCAAAATCTCAAATGGTGTCTGCTTCTGACAACTGTACATGTTTTCCATGTTTGCTGATTTAGGAAGCAAGGAAGATCGTTGAAGACAGAGACAAAGTAAAGTTGTGCCATTACCACTCGGGATATTTCAACTCCTTAAGTCAGAATAAGATTCATCATCATGCATTTACTGTATTCAAAATAACTCCTATGGCTCAAAAATCTTTTGAATTCCAAGTTCTAAAGTGATATATAAAGAGGGTGAGAGTCTAACACCTGAAAGAGAAGGGGAGTAGATGAAAATGAAAAGGGTTAAAGTGCAGAGCCATCTGTGATAGGGAAAAGCCACCAGGAAGTGTGTGTGGAGTGACCTGTGGTCAGGTGGGAATTGGGGCGGTGGTGAAAAGGTACCTCCTTTAAGTTGAAAAGACATTCACTGAGCTCCTGCTGTGTGTGCCAGGTTTAAGGTAGATGCTGAGGATGTCAATGTAACTCATGCTTCACTGAGCTCTACTCACCAGTACATTCTACCCTGTTCTTCCTGGGCATCCCAGGTGATACATCACAGGGGCTCATGAATGTGTCTTAAGCTGGCCCGTTGAAGTGGAATGTTTTCACAGGACCTCCTCTACTTGCTACCTTGTGAGAAGTACAGATGGTCCCTTACTTAGACTGGTTTGATTTACAATATTTTTTTTGCACTTTACAATGGTGCAAAAGCAATATGGATTCAGTCAAATTCGTATTGTGAATTTTGATGTTTTCCAGGGCTAGTGATATGCAGTAAAATACTCTCTTGTGTAGCTGCTAGTCAGTCATGCAATCACAAGGGTAGAAAATTGACACTCTGCAGTTTACTGTGTTGCCAGACTTTGCTCAACTGTAGGCTAATGTAAGTGTTCTGAACACATTTAAGGTAAGCTAGGCTAAGCTATGATGTTCGGTAGGTTTGGTGTATTAAATACATTTTCAACTTATGATGGGTTTATTGGGATGTAACCCCATCATAACTCAAGGAACACTGTGTCTGCCTCCCAAGCCCACCACTGAGTGATGCCACAAGGTAACATGGGCATAGCTGGTCCTGACAGTAGCATCCTCTGCTGGGGTGGAATGTCTCTCTTGAGCTTCCTAAGGGAGCCCAAGCATGCCAAAGCTATTGGTTTCCCCATAAAAGTAAGAAGAATATCTCACTCCATAGTCATTAGTACTCAAAAAAATTCATGAAATTCTAACTGAAAATAGCTCCTTTACCTTCCTGTGGCAGGCTCTGGTAATCATTCATGGCAGGTGTTGAAGGGCCAACCTCTGCGGTGAACCCTATCCTCTGCTAATTGCCCTCCTCACCAGCACATGGGGACTCTGGATCTAAAAGAGTCAGCAATATGGTGTGAGGGAGAAGACACAGAACCAGGTACCCAAGGAGCTTTTCTGCATTCCTTAGGTCTGCATTTAACAGCCATGTAGCCTCAAGGAAGTCACTCTACTTTTCACTTTCAGTTTCCTAATTTAAGAAAGGGGACTGCTCTACCTCATGGGGGGTTGTGACCATCTGGAGTTGTGCATGTGAAAGTGTTTGTAAACAGCAGACTCTAACTGTCATTTGTTCAAGCAGTTAGCAGCTTTCTCTTCTGCTCCCAAAGCCCCTGGGACACTCCTCTGACATAATGTTTATCTCACTGCAGGGTGTTTGTTTACATAACTGACTCCCACAGTAGACTGTCAGCCCCATGGAGGCAAGGGTCTCATCCTATTCATTTTTGGATTATCTTCTCCCAGAAGGGTGCCAGTCATATAAAAGATTCTCAGAAAATACATGTTGACTGACTACGTAATGAGTGACTTATGTGCAAATATTTAAATTTTTCTCTGGTGTTCTGAATGCATCCCTTTCAGAACTCTAGTTTCCTAATTGCTAGTAGGAAAACTATATTAGGCTAGTAAACATATGGTGAGGATTAGGAAACTATGTGATCTTATACATCATTTTATTTCAATTCAGAAGGTCCTTATAGTGATCGAGTCCAAATTCCTCCATTGCACAAATTGGATAATTGAAGCTAAGAAAATGTATATGATCTAAGGCCATCTAGACCAGACCCAGAGCTTTCGGCTATCAGCTCAGTGTTCTTGATGCACAGTTTTAGATCCTCAAATGGAATTGACACTGTTAATGCATGATGATTTTATAATCTAGAGCACAGTGTTGTGTTCCAGATAATAGATCTGTTTCTGGCAGAAAATAGACACTTTGGTCAATGGGGAGATAATCCTCAATGAGGAGCCGCAAATTGAGAACAAACTGTACAGTATTGGTCAGGGTGGGTATCAGTTACTCTGAATGAATCAAACTCAAAGAGCAGCAAATGGATTTCCATCAGCCACAGACCCTTGCTGAAATTAAATGGCTTTGTTCAGCAAGACAAATACTTAGGAAATAAAGCTAGGTGGCTTGTAAAGCGAAGAGATGCGTTGCAAAGAGAAGAGGTTGAGTAAATTAAAGAAACATCCTAATGTAAGCGTTGATTCCAGAATCAGTAATACACTCAATCATACTTTGAGTTATTTCTTTCTTTTTTTTTTTTTTTTTGTAAGACAGAGTCTCACTCTGTCACCCAGGCTGGAGTGCAGTGGCACGATCTCGGCTGACTGCAGCCTCCACCTCCTGGGTTCAGGGATTGTCTTGCCTCAGCCTCCCAAGTAGCTGGGATAACAGGTGTGCACCACCACGACCAGATAATTTTTTTTTTTGGTGGGGAGGAGTGGGGGGGAACAGAGTCTCACTCTGATGCCTAGACTGGAGTGCAGTGGCACAATCTTGGCTCACTGCAACCTCCGCCTCCGGGTTCGTGATTCTCCTGCCTCAGCCTCCTGAGTAGCTGAGATTACAGGCACCTACCACCACACATAGCTACTTTTTTTGTATTTTTAGTAGAGATGAGATTTCACCATGTTGGCCAGGCTGGTCTCGAACTCATGACCTCAGATGATCCACACACCTTAGCCTCCCAAAGTGCTAGGATTACAGGCATGAGCCACCGCACCCGGCCAAGTTTTGTATTTAGTAGAGATGGGGTTTCGCCATGTTGGCCAGGCTAGTCTTGAACTCCTGCCCTCTGGTGATCCACCCTCCTTGGCCTCCCAAAGTGCTAGGATTATAGGCGTGAGCCACGGCACCTAGCCATACTTTGCGTTCTTAGTGTGAGCCATGTTTGGTGCTAGGAATGCAAGACTGGGGTGTGGTTTCTGTCCCCTGCCCTTCCCAACCCAATGCAGAAGCTTGAGAAAACGTGAGAAGCCTGAACAGGTGAGCACACTGAAGGGCTGGCCTGGCTAGAATGTGGGCAGAGTGCTGTGGGGTCATGAAGGAAGGTGTGGATGGTCATACCTATGGAGTGGGTGGAGAAATAGTAAGCGGGCTGTTACAGAAAGCATAGGCTTTTAAGATAAACCTGAAAAAAATAAATGGCTGTTTGCCTGTTAATCAATGAGAGTGGAAAGGAGAGAATTATTCTGTCAGATAGAACAACACTGAGGCCGGCCTAAACTAGCTTGGCACAGCTTGGCAGCTGGAAGGAGTTTCTTGGGGCAACATGATATGATAATGGGAGTTGAGAGGGATATGGGAAACAAGTAGGCAAAGTCCTTATCACTTCCAGTGAAGGAATTCATATTTTATCTTTATGATCAAAGTGTCTTGTATTTGAGTCCATGAATGAACTTCAAGGGATCCGCAAACCTCTGGAAATTATAATATGTGTTTCTGTATCTATGTGTATATAACTGTTACTAGGAGGGATATCTTCATTTTTACTTATTTTCCACTGCATGCCTGACACACATCCTCGTAAAACATATATGACATCAGCAGTCTAAGAAATAATATATTACTAAAGGATTTTAAAAAGGAGGTGGTGAGATCAGAAGCATACTTAAGACTGACTTTTCTGGTACTAGTGTGGAAGATGTATGGGGAGTAAAGGCAGATAGACCTGGGGGAGATGAGAGATGGTGACACCTGACCCAAGACTGCACCAATGGTTGAAGAGCAACTCCCTTAAATAATTGACTGTTAAAGTAACTTACTTATTATTACTTTCAGACTTGAATATGGTATATTAGGTTTCTATTGATGCTATAACAAATTACTATGAAGATGTTTAAAAGGCACAAATATATTTATGTTATAATTCTGTAGGTCAGAAATCCAACATGAGTCTAAATGTGTTGACATAAAGGTGTCAGCATGGCTGCATTCCTCTCCAGAGGCTCTAAAGGTAAACTGTTTACTTGTCCTTTCCACAGCCTAGAGGCCACCCCTATTCCTTGGCATGTGGCTCCTTCCTCCTTCTGCAAAGCCAGCAACATTCCATCTCTCTTACCATTCTTCCAGAATCACATCTTCCATAGTCACATCCCCCTTCACCACAGCTGAGAAAGATTCTCCTTTTTCTTTTTTTTTTGGAGATGGAGTCTGGCTCTGTCACCCAGGCTGGAGTGCAGTGGTGCGATCTCTGCTCACTGCAACCTCTGCCTCCTGGATTCAAATGATTCAACTGTCTCAGCCTCCCAAGTAGCTGGGACTACAGGCGCGTGCCACCACACCTAGCTAATTTTTGTATCTTCAGTACAGACGGGGTTCCATGTTGGCCAGGCTGGTCTCGAACTCCCGACCTCAGGTGACCTGCCTGCCTCAGCCTCCCAAAGTGCTGGGATTACAGGAATGAGCCACTACACCCAGCCTAATCTTTCCATCTCTTAATCACATCTGCAAAGTCCCTTGTGTTGCATAAATTCCAGTGATTGGGATATGGAAATCTTTGGAGACCATTATTCTGCCTATCACAAATAGGGCCTCTGAGAAACAGAAAGGCAAGCGTATTGTCTAAGACCTCGCAGATGTAAGCAGCACAGTTGGAATGAGTACCTGGGTTGCTTGGACCTCAGTCCCAAGCAGATTCCAACTCTTGAGGCAATGAGGCCATGCATACATTAGTTATCACCATATTCTATAACAAGTGCAACTGAGTGGATGACACCTGCCTGGGTCCTTTCTACTGTCTGAGGCCTAAGAAGTGTGGTGCTTCCCATTTCTTGGTCAGCATGGCTGTGGCACAGCCTGAAGAAAGGAAGTAGGCTCGAGTTCACTTCTGTGCTGTGTGGTCTTAGCTAGCACAGACCAGATCTGCCAATCCCTATTCCTGGCAGTTTAGCTTTATCCTATGTGTATCACATTTGGTGATCAGAACTCATCCATGTTGAGACTGTTGAGTACATGTAATGGTGCAAGGGAAGAATTCCAGAATTTTAGTTGAGAACCAAGGTATTGTCCGAAGTCTTCCACTGTCATAACAGGTGACCTGAAAATATGCCCGTTTCTCATAATTGAGAATACATATCTTCCTTGGTGAAATGAGATGGCTGGGCTGGATCTAGAGGTCCCTCTAGCTTACCCTCAGAGTATAATATGGAGAAGATTTCTGCATTGGCTGAACAAATGGAGTGAAATATAAGTAGAGAAATCCTATTAGAAGACCCTTTGCTTCTTTGGTTCTCGGCCCTTGATGCAGCCTTGGAGCTTGGCATTCAACAGTTCAGACTGTAGCAGCCAGAAATACCTGATTTCTATAATGAAGAGAGTCTGTGCAGGCTCTGATGAAGCATCACAACCACAGGCTGTGATAGAATCTACACACAATGTATGGCTGTCAATTAAATAACTTCCGGCTATGAGCCTTCTAGGGCCTCTACAATACTAGAAGAAATTTGTACATCTCTCTGTGTCTATATGGGTGGCATACATAAACACAGTTTCAAACATCTAAAAATAGGTGATATAGTTCCTCAAACACTAGCTCATTAGTCTTAAGAACTAACCGAAAAAGGAAGTAGAAGGAAGAGAAAGGGCCAGGAATAGACCTCACCAGATTACTTTGGCTTTGCACTCACAGACAGGGCATTTGAGAAGGTGAAAAAGTAGAGATTTAAAAAAGGGGAAAGAGTTAACTTAAAAAAACAGAAAGCTTGTCAAAGCCTATTAAAAATGTAGGCTATTTCCCTAATAGACCACAATGGAAATCCGTGGTGAAGCTTCACTTAAGATAGAGGAACAGGCATCCACATTGTCTTGGACAAAATGATTCTGAAAGTGAGTTTTGGTTGCTGATGTGTTATGTAGTCTGCCGTCTGTAGTACTCCAGTTTCTTTGCTGAGTGTATTAAATGAGAGAATAAATGAATTATCCTATGAAACAAAAATGAAAACAAATATCCCTCAGAAAATTCCTGCCAAATTAGCTTCTGCCCAAACTGACAGAATTTCATGCTATACATTTGGGAAATGGCAACTATGAAATTCTCTCTCTCTTTTTAAGAAATAATATGTGTTCAAAAAAGTAATATAATTTTAAAAAAATAAAAAAATAGATAAGATAGTACAGATAAAGTCGTAACCTACCTCAGTCCATTTTTGTCATCTTTCCACAGGTAAACTACTGAATTTCATGTTTTTTCATATCTCTTTTTTTTTAATCACATATGAATGGACTAAAAAGAGTATTCTATGTGTTTAAAAATTATAAAGCATAACTATAGTAGTACTTTTCTACAAGTTTTTTCTTTTTTTTTTTTAATTTATTATACTTTAAGTTCTGGGGTACATGTGCAGAATGTGCAGGTTTGTTGTGCAGTTATACAGATGCCATGGTGATTTGCTGCATCTATCACCCAGTCATCTACATTAGGTGTTTCTCCTAATGCTATATCCCTCCCCATCCCCCACACCTTGCTATCCCTCCCTTAGCCCCTCAACCCATGACAGGCCCCAGTGAGTGATGTTCCCCTCCCTGGGTCCATGTGGTCTCATTGTTCAACACCCACTTATGAGTGAGAAGATGTGGTGTTTGGTTTTCTGTTCTTGTCAGTTCGCTGAGAATGATGGTTTCTACTTTCATCCATGTCCCTGCAAAGGACATGAACTCACCCTTTTTTGTGGCTGCATAGTACTCCATGGTGTATATATGCCACATTTTCTTTATCAAGTCTATCATTGATGGGCATTTGTGTTGGCTCCAAGTCTTTGCTATTGTGAACAGTGCCGCAATAAACATATGTGTGCATGTGTCTTTATAAGAGAATGACTTATAATCCTTTCGGTATATACCCAGTAATGGGATTTTTGGGTCAAATGGTATTTCTAGTTCGAGACCCTTGAGGAATCTAGACCCTAAAGCACACTGTCTTCCACAATGGTTGAGTTAATTGATACTATCATGAACAATGTAAAAGCATTCCTATTTCTCCACATCCTCTCCAGTATCTCTTGTCACTTGATTTTTTAATAATTCCCATTCTAGCTGGCATGAGATAGTATCTCAATGTGGTTTTGATTTGCATTTGTCTAATGACCAGTGATGATGAGCTTTTTTTCATATGTTTGTTGGCTGCATAAAAGTCTTCTTTTGAGAATTGTCTGTTCATATCCTTCACCCACTTTTTCATGGGGTTGCTTGATTTTTTTCTTCTAAATTTGTTTAAGTTTTCACTAGATCTGGATATTAGCCCTTTGTAAGATGGGTAGATGGCAAAAAAATTTTCCCACTCTGTTGGTTGCCAGGTCACTCTAATGATAGTTTCTTTTGCTGTGAAGAAGCTCGTTAGTTTAATTAGATCCCAGTTGTATATTTTGGCTTTTGTTGCCATAGCTTTTGGTGTTTTAGTCATGAAGTCCTTGTCCATGCCTCTGTTCTGAATGGTATTGCCTAGGTTTTCTTCTAGGGTTTTTATGGTTTTAGGCCATATGTTTAAACCTTTAATACATCTGGAGTTAATTTTTCTATAAGGTGTAAGGAAGGGATCCAGTTTCAGCTTTCTGCATATGGCTAGCCAGTTTTCCCAACATCATTTTAAATAAGGAATCCTTTCTCCATTGCTTGTTTTTGTCTGGTTTGTCAAAAATCAGATGGTTGTAGATGTGTGACATTCTTTCTGAGGCCTCTGTTCTGTTCTATTGGTCTATATCTCTGTTTTGGGAACAGTACCATTCTGTTTTGGTTACCGTAACCTTGTAGTATAGTTTGAAGTCAGGTAGTGTGATGCCTCCAGCTTTTTTTGTTTGTTTGTTTTGTTTTGTTTTTTGCTTAGGATTGTCTGGGCTATGTCAGCTCTTTTTTGGTTCCATATGAAGTTTAAGGTGGTTTTTTCCGATTCTGTGAAGAAAGTCATTGTTAGCTTGATGGGGATAGCATTAAATCTATATATTACTTTGGGCAATATGGCTATTTTCACGATATTAATTCTTCCTAACCATGAGCATGGAATGTGTTTCTATTTGTTTGTGTCCTCTCTTATTTCCTTGAGCAGTGGTTTGTAGTTCTTCTTGTAGAGGTCCTTCACATCCCTTCTTAGTTGTATTCCTAGGTATTTTATTCTCTTTGTAGCAATTGTGAATGGGAGTTCATTCATGATTTGGCCCTCTGTTTGTCTATTATTGGCATATAGGAATGCTGGAGATTTTTGCACACTGATTTTATATCCTGAGACTTTGCTGAAGTTGCTTACCAGTTTCAGGAGATTTGGGGCTGAGAAGATGGGATTTTCGAAATATACAATCATGTCATCTGCAAACAGGGACAATTTGATGTACTCTCTTCCTATTCGAATATGCTTTATTTCTTTCTCTTGCCTGATGGCCCCAGCCAGAACTTACAATACTATGTTGAATAGGAGTGGTGAGAAAGGGCATCCCTGTCTTGTGCCAGTTTGAAAGGGAATGCTTCCAGCTGTTGCCCATTCATTATGATATCGCCTGTGGGTTTGTCATAAATAGCTCCTTTTATTTTGATATATGTTCCACTGATACCTAGTTTATTGAGTGTTTTTAGCATAAAGGGCTGTTGAATTTGTCAAAGGCCTTTTCTGCATTTATTGAGATAATCATGTGGTTTTTGTCATTGATTCTGTTTATGTGATGGATTGCGTTTATAGATTTGCGCATGTTGAACCAGCTTTGCATCCCAGGGATGAAGCAGACTTGATCGTGATAGATAAGATTTTTGATGTGTTGTTGGATTCGGTTTGCCAATATTTTATTGAGGATTTTCGCATCAATGTTCATTATGTATATAAGCATGAATTTTTTTTGTGTGTGTGTGTGTGTCTTTGCCAGGTTTTGGTATCAGGATGATGTTGGTCTCATAAAATGTGTTAGGGAGGATTCCTTCTTTTTGTATTGTTTGGAATCGTTTCAGAAGGAATGGTACCAGCTTTTCTTTGTACCTCTGGTAGAATTCAGCTGTGAACCCATCTGGTCCTGGACTTTTTTTGGTTGGTAGACTATTAATTACTGCCTAAACTTCAGACCTTGTTACCGGTCTATTCCGGGATTTAACTTCTTTAACTTAGTCTTGGAATGGTGTAAGTGTCCAGGAATTTATCAATTTCTTCTAGAGTTACTGGTTTCCTTGCAAAGAGGTGTTTGTAGTAATCTCTGTCGGTAGTTTGTATTTCTATGGGATTGGTGGTGATATCCCCTTCATCATTTTTTATTGCGTCTCTTTGATTCTTCTCTCTTTTCTTTTTTATTAGTCTGGCTAGTGATCTATTTTGTTGATCTTTTTTAAAAAAACAGCTCCTGGATTTATTGATTTTTTGAAAGTTTTTTTCTGTCTCTGTCTCCTTCAGTTCTGCTCTGATCTTAGTTATTTCTTGTCTTCTGCTAGGTTTTGAGTTTTTTCGATCTTGCTCTTCTAGCTCTTTCAATTTTGATGATAGGGTGTCGATTTTAGATCTTTCCTTGCTTCTCATGTGGGCATTTATTGCTATATATTTTCCTCTAGACACTGCTTTAAATGTGTCCCAGAGATTCTGGTATGTTGTGTCTTCATTCTCACTGGTTTCAAAAAACATCTTTATTTCTGCCTTCATTTCATTATTTATCCAGTAGTCATTCAGGAGTAGTTTTTTCAGGTTTCATACAGTTGTGTGGTTTTGAGTGAGTTTCTTAATCTTGAGTTCTAATTTGATTACCCTGTGGTCTGAGAGACTGTTATGATTTCCCTTGTTTTGCACTTGCTGAGGAGCATTTTACTTCCAATTATGTGGTCAATTTTAAAATAAGTGTGATGTGGTATTAAGAAGAAAGTATATTCTGTGGATTTGGGTGGAGAGTTCTGTAGATGTCTATTAGGTCCACTTGGTCCAGATCTAAGTTCAAGTCCTGGATATCCTTGTTGATTTTCTGTCTTGTTGATCTGACTGATAATGACAGTGGTATGTTAAAGTCTCCCACTATTATTGTGTGGGAGTCTAAGTCTCTTTGTAGGTCATTAAGAACTTGCTTTACGTATCTGCATGCTCCTCTACTGGGTTCACATGTATTTAAGATAGTTAGCTCTTCTTGTTTCATTTATCCCTTTACTATTAGGTAATGCCCTTCGTCTCTTGATCTTCTTTGTTTAAAGTCTGTTTTATCAGAGACTAGTATTGGAATCCCTGCTTTTTTTTTTTTGGTCTCCATTTGCTTGGTAAATCTTCCTCCACCCCTTTATTTTGAGCCTATGTGGACTTTGCATATGAGACGGGTCTCCTGAATACAGCACACTGATGGTTCTTGAGCTTCATCTTTATATATGTATTATTTTAAAATAACATATATACTATTTTTTCTGTGTGTGTTGTATCATTATCTCTTGCATGTGACACTTTCAACTTTTATTATATCAACAGTAATTACAATCCATCCAGATAGTAGTTCACCTATTGTATTGTTTAGATACAACACTTACATGTTTCTTGGCCCTGATTTTTTTTTCTCATTATGTATTCTCATTAACTGTTTTTTCTTTTATTGCATTTTAGGTTTTGGGGTATATGTGAAGAACATGCAAGACTGTTGCATAGGTACACACGTGGCAGTGTGATTTACTGCCTTCCTCCCCTTCACCTATATCTGGCATTTCTCCCCATGCTACCTCTCCCCAACTCCCCACCCCCCGCTGTCCCTCCCCTATTTCCCCCCAACAGACCCCAGTGTGTAGTGCTCCCCTCCCTGTGTCCATGTGTTCTCATTGTTCAACACCTGCCTATGAGTGAGAATATGTGGTGTTTGATTTGGTGTTCTCATGTCAGTTTGCTGAGAATGATGGTTTCCAGGTTCATCCATGTCCCTACCAAGGACACAAACTCATCGTTTTTGATGGCTGCATAATATTCCATGGTGTATATGTGCTACATTTTCCCTGTCCAGTCTATCATCGATGGGCATTTGGGTTGGTTCCAGGTCTTTGCTATTGTAAACAGTGCTGCAATGAACATTCGTGTGCATGTGTCTTTATAGTAGAACGATTTATAATCCTTTGGATATATACCCAGTAATGGGATTGCTGGGTCAAATGGAATTTCTATTTCTAGGTCCTTGAGGAATCGCCACACTGTCTTCCACAATGGTTGAACTCCCACCAACAGTGAAAAAGTGTTCCTATTTCTCCACATCCTCTCCAGCATCTGTTGTCTCCAGATTTTTTAATGATCACCATTCTAACTGGCATGAGATGGTATCTCAATGTAGTTTTGATTTGCATTTCTCTAATGACCAGTGATGATGAGCATTTTGTCATATGTTTGTTGGCCTCACGTATGTCTTCTTTTGCAAATTGGCTGTTCATATCCTTCGCCCACTTTTGAATGGGCTCATTTGTTTTTTTCTTGTAAATCTGTTTTAGCTCGTTGTAAATTCTGGATATCAGCCCTTTGTCAGATGGGTAGACTGCAAAAATTTTTCCCATTCTGTTGGTTGCTGAATCACTCTAATGACTGTTTCTTTTGCAATGCAGAAGCTGTGGAGTTTGATTAGGTCCCATTTATCTATTTTGGCTTTTGTTGCCAATGCTTTTGGTGATTTAGTCATGAAGTCCTTGCCTACGCCTATGTCCTGAATGGTTTTGCCTAGATTTTCTTCTAGGATTTTTATGCTGTTGGGTCTTATGTTTAAGTCTTTAATCCATCTGGAGTTAATTTTAGTGTAAGGTGTCAGGAAGGGGTCCAGTTTCTCCTTTCCGCACATGGCTAGCCAGTTTTCCCAACACCATTTATTGAACAGGGAATCCTTTCCCCATTGCTTGTTTTTGTCAGGTTTGTCAAAGATCGGATGCTTGTAGATATGTTGTGTTGCCTCCGAGGCCTCTGTTCTGTTCCATTGGCCTATATCTCTGTTTTGGTACAAGTACCATGCTGTTTTGATTACTGTAGCCTTGTAGTATAGTTTGATGTCCGGTAGTGTGATGCCTCCCGCTTTGTTCTTTTTGCTTAGAATTGACTTGGCTATGCGGGCTCTCTTTTGGTTCCATATGAAGTTTAAGGTGGTTTTTTCCAGTTCTGTGAAGAAGGTCATTGGTAGCTTGATGGGGATAGCGTTGAATCTGTAAATTACTTTGGGCAGTATGGACATTTTCACGATGTTAATTCTTCCTAACCATGAACATGGAATGTTTCTCCATCTGTTTGTGTCCTCTCTTATTTCATTGAGCAGTGGTTTGTAGTTCTCCTTGAAGGGGTCCTTTACGTTCCTTGTTAGTTGTATTCCTAGATATTTTATTCTCTTTGTAGCAATTGTGAATGGCAGTTTGTTCTTGATTTGGCTCTCTTTAAGTCTGTTATTGGTGTATAGGAATGCTTGTGATTTTTGTACATTGATTTTGTATCCTGAGAATTTACTGAAGTTGCTTATCAGTTTCAGGAGATTCTGGGCTGAGATGATGGGGTCTCCTAGATATACAATCATGTCGTCTGCAAATAGAGACAATTTGACTTCCTCCTTTCCTATTTGAATACCCTTTATATCACTTTCTTGCCTGATTGCTCTGTCTAGAACTTCCAGTACTATATTGAATAGGACTGGTGAGAGAGGGCATCCTTGTCTAGGGCCAGATTTCAAAGGGAATGCTTCCAGTTTTTGCCCATTCAGTATGATATTGTCTGTGGGTTTGTCATAAATAGCTTTTATTATTTTGAGATATGTTCCATCAATATCTAGTTTATTGAGGGGTTTTAGCATAAAGGGTTGTTGAATTTTGTCAAAGGCCTTCTCTGCATCAATTGAGATAATAATGTGGTTTTTGTCTTTGGTTCTGTTTATGTGGTGAATTACATTTATAGACTTGCTTATGTTGAACCAGCCTTGCATCACCGGGATGAATCCTATTTGATCATGGTGAATAAGCTTTTTGATGTGCTGTTGCAATCGGCTTGCCAGTATTTTATTGAAGATTTTGGCATCTATGTTCATCATGGATATTGGCCTGAAGTTTTCTTTTCTTGTTGAGTCTATGGCAGGTTTTGGTATCAGGATTATGTTGGTCTCATAAAATGATTGGGGAAGGATTCCCTCTTTTTGGATTATTTGGAATAGTTTCAGAAGGAATGGTACCAGCTCCTCTTTGTATGTCTGGTAGAATTCGGCTGTGAACCCATCTGGACCTGGACTTTTTTTGGGTGGTAGGCTCTTAATTGCTGCCTGGACTTCAGACCTTGTTATTCGTCTATTCAGGGTTTCGACTTCTTCCTGGTTTAGGCTTGGGAGGAGGCAACTGTCCAGGAATTTATCCACTTCTTCCAGGTTTCCTAATTTATGTGCATAGAGTTGTTTGTAATAATCTCTGATGGTGGTTTGTATTTCTGTGGAATCTATTGTGATATCCCCTTTATCGTTTTTTATTGCCTCTATTTGGTTATTCTCTCTTTTCTTTTTTATTAATCTGGCTAGTGGTTTGTCTATTTTGTTGATCTTTTTGAAAAAACAGCTCCTGGATTTATTGATATTTTTGAAGGGTTTTTTGTGTCTCTATCTCCTTCAATTCTGCTCTGATCTTAGTTATTTCTTGTCTTCTGTTAGGTTTTGAGTTTTTTTTTATCTTGCTCCTCTAGCTCTTTCAATTTTGACAATAGAGTGTCAATTTTAGATCACTCCTTGCTTCTCATGTGGGCACTTATTGCTATATATATTCCTCTAGAGACTGCTTTAAATGTGTCCTAGAGATTCTGGTATGTTGTGTCTTCATTCTCGTTGGTTTCAAAGAACATCTTTATTTCTGCCCTCATTTTATTGTTTATCCAGTCAACATTCAAGAGCCAGTTGTTCAGTTTCCATGAAGCTGTGTGGTTTTGAGTTAGTGTCTGAATTCTGAGTTCTAAGTTGATTGCACTGTGGTCTGAGAGACTCTCTGTTATGATTTCTGTTCTTTTGCATTTGCTTAAGAGTGATTTACTTCCAATTATGTGGTCAATTTTAGAGTAGGTGTGATGTGGTGCTGAGAAAAATGTATATTCTGTGGATTTGGGGTGGAGAGTTCTGTAAATGTCTATTAGGTTTGCTTGTTCCAGGTCTGAGTTCAAGTCCTAGATATCCTTGTTAATTTTCTGTCTCATTGATCTGTCTAATATTGACAATGGGGTGTTAAAGTCTCCCACTATTATTGTGTGGGAGTCTAAGTCTCTTTGTAAGTCATTAAGAACTTGCCTTATGTATCTGGGTGCTCCTGTATTAGGTGCATATATATTTAGGATCGTTAGCTCTTCTTGTTGCATTGATCCTTTTATTGTTATGTAATGTCCTTCTTTGTCTCTTTTGATCTTTGTTGCATTAAAGTATATTTTATCAGAGACTACAATTGCAACTCCTGGTTTTTTTGCTCTCCATTTGCTTGGCAAATCTTCCTCCATCCCTTTATTTTGAGCCTTTGTGTATCCTTGCATGTGAGATGGGTTTCCTGGATACAGCACACCGATGGGTTTTGGTTTTTATCCAATTTGCCAGTCTGTGTCTTTTGATTGAGGCATTTAGTCTATTTACATTTAGGGTTAATATTGTTATGTGTGAATTTGATCCTGCCATTTTGATGCTAGCTGGCTGTTTTGCCCGTTAGTTGATGCAGATTCTTCATTGTGTTGATGCCCTTTACCATTTGGTATGTTTTTGGAGTGATTGGTACTGGTTCCTTTCTATGTGTAGTGCCTCTTTCAGGAGCTGTTGTAAAGCAGGCCTGGTGGTGATGAAATCTCTGAGTAATTGCTTGTTTGCAAAGGATTTTACTTTTCCTTCACTTATGAAGCTTAGTGTGGCTGGATATGAAATACTGGGTTGAAAGTTCTTTTCTTTAAGTATGTTGAATATTGGCCCCCACTGTCTTCTGGCTTGTAGGGTTTCTGCTGAGAGATCTGCTGTGAGTCTGATAGGCTTCCCTTTGTGGGTGACCCGACCTTTCTCTTTGGCTGCCCTTAGTATTTTCTCCTTCATTTCAACCCTGGTGAATCTGACGATTATGTGCCTTGGAGTTGCTCTACTTGAGGAATATCTCTGTGGTGTTCTCTGTATTTCCTGGACTTGAATATTGGCCTGCCTTGCTAGGTTGGGGAAGTTCTCCTGGATAATATCCTGAAGAGTATTTTCCAGCTTGGATTCATTCTCTTCATCACATTCAGGTACACCTATCAAATGTAGATTAGGTCTTTTCACATAGTCCCATATTTCTTAGAGACTTTGTTCATTCCTTTTTACCCTTTTTTTCTCTAATCTTGGCTTCTCATTTTATTTCATGGAGTTGATCTTTGACCTCTGATATCCTTTCTTCTGCTTGGTCAATTCGGCTGTTGAAACTTGTGCATGCTTTGCGAAGTTCTCATGTTGTGTTTTTCAGCTCCATCTATTCACTTATATTCCTCTCTAAGTTGTCCATCCTCAGCATTTCATCAAATATTTTTTCAAGGTTCTTAGTTTCTTTGCATTGGGTTAGAACATGTTCTTTTAGCTCACAGATGTTTCTTATTACTCACCTTCTGAAGCCTGATTCTGTCATTTCATCACACTCATTCTCCATCCAGCCTTGTTCCCTTGCTGGAGTGGAGTTGTGCTCCCTTGTAGGAGGAGAGGTGTTCTGGTTTCAGGTGTTTTCATCCTTTTTGCACTGGTTTATTCCCATCTTTGTGGATTTATCCACCTGTCATCTTTGTAGTTGCTGACTTTCAGATTGGGTCTCTGAATGGATGTCCAGTTTGTTGATGATGAAGTTATTTCTGTTTCTTAGTTTTCCTTCTAACAGTATGGCCCCTCTGCTCTAGGACTGCTGAGGTCCACTCCAGGCCCTGCTTGCCTGGGGATCACCCGCAGCAGCTGCAGAACAGTTAGGGTTGCTACCAGTTTCTTCTTCTGCTATCTTTGTCCCAGAAGGATACCTGCCAAATGTCAGTCTGAGCTCTCCTTTATCAGGTGACTCTTTGGATATATGGAGGTCAGGGAGCTGCTTGAGGAGACAGTCTGTCCTTTATAGGTGCTCAAGTGCTTAGCTGTGAGCTCTGTTGTTCATTCAGAGCTCCTGGGCAGGTACATTTAAGTCTGCTGCAGCAGAACTCATAAACCCCTTTTTTTCCCCAGGTGTCCTGTCCCAGGGAGTTAGGGCTTTTTTTTATGAGTTTCTGTTGTGCTGCTGCCTTTTTTTTCAGGGCTGCCCTGCCCAGCAAGGAGGCAGCCTGGTCACTGTCTGCCTGCAGAGGCTTTGCTGAGCTGCTGTGGGCTCCACCCAGCTGCTATGTGAACTTCCCTGCCGTCCTGTTTATATGGGTGTAGTTAGAACTGCTTCAGCAGTGGTGGCCCACCTCTGTAATGGCAGACTGTCTCTGTAATGGCAGGTTGCCTTGGCAATGGCAGGCTGCCTCAGTAATGGTGGACGCCCCTCCCCCACAGAGCTGTACTCTCCCGGGTTCAGCTGTGCTTGTTGGTGAAACTCTCAACCCAGTGTTTCCAATTGCTGTTTTTTTTGTGGGGGTGGGACCAGATGAGCCTGATCACCTGGCTCCGTGCCTCAGAGCCATTTTTTTTTTTTTTTGAATGGTCGACTTTCTTCCAGGTGTTGCAGTCACCTGTTGAAAAGGTGCCGGGATCTGTGTGATTTCCCGTGCGGCGACCCACTGCACCAGATGAAACAGTGGTGCTGAGATTCCTGGCACTTTGTTGCCCGGGTATCTCCTGGCCTGGCTCCCTGTTTTAGTCCCCTTTTATTTTAATCAGATGAATGGGCGACTCTGCCTTCCCGGAGCTCCACTCACCAGCTAAAAGGAGACCCAGTCCCGTTTACTGTGCACTGGGAACCACTGCACTGGGGCGCTGGCAAAACAGCCACACCGGTGACCCATGGGGCTCCTCCGCCTGGGAATCTCCTGGTCTGTGGGCAATAAAAATCCATCTGGAAATGTGTGTTCACTCACCCCCTGTGCTTTCACTGGGAGCTGCAATCCTCAGCTGCTCCTAACTGGCCATCTTGGATCTTCCCCCCATATATACTATTTAATATTTAGTAAAAAACTGTCTTGCAGGATTCCAAGATGGCCGATTAGGAGCAGCTCTGCAGCTCCCAGCGAGAGCACAGAGGATGAGCACTGACCACATTTCCAGATGGATTTTTATTGTCCACAGACCAGGAGATTCCTGGGCGGAGGAGCGCCACGGATCTCCAGCACAGCTGTTTTGGCTGGTGCAGTGGATCTCCGCACAAAAACTCTCATGGGTCCAGGTGCTATTTCAGCTGGCGACTGGAGTGCCTGAGAGACAGAGTAGCTCGATCAACTGATAAAAAGGAGACTGAAATGGAGAGCCAGGCCAGGAGATTCCCAGGTGAAAAAGTGCCAAGAGTCTCCAATGCGGCTGTTTCAGCTGGTGCTACAGGTCTCTGCACAAGATAACACACAAATACGGGCGCCATTTCAACTGGTAACTGGAATGCCTGAGAGACAGAGTTGTCCATTTGTTCAACTGAAATGAAAGTGGTCTGAGGCAGGGAGCCAGGAGAGCAGCTTGGCCTGTCCCACCCTGATAAAAACAAGCAATCTGAAATGCTCTGGATTGAGTTTCACAGCAAGCACACCTGAACCTGGGACAGTCCAGTTCTGTAGGGGAGGGTCATCCGCCATTACCAAAGCAGTCCACCACTACCAACGTAGTCCACCATTATCGAGGCAGCCCGCCATTGCTGAGGCAGTCTGCTATTACAGAGAGAGTCAGCAGCAATTACAGAGGTGGACCGCTACTGCGGAGGCAGTTCTAACTATACCCATAGAAACAGGACTGCAGGGAAGTTCACAAGGCAGCTGGGCAGTGTCCAAAGCAGCTCAGCAGCACCTCTGCTGACAGACTGTGAGTAGGCTACCTCCTCACTGGACAGGGCATCCCTGAAGAAAGGCAGCAGCATGACAGAAACTTATACGTAAAACCCTACCTTCCTGGGACAGAGCACCTGGGGAAAAAAAGGCAGTAATGAGTTCTGCTGCAGCAGACTTAAACATATTTGCCTAGCAGCTAGGAATGGAACAACAGAGCACACAGCTCAGCATTTGAGCTCCTATAAAGGACACACTGTCTCCTGAAGCAGCTCCTTGACTCCGTATATCCAAAGAGTCACCTCATATAGGAGAACTCAGACTGACATCTGTCAGGCATCTTTCTGGGACAAAGATAGCAGAAGAAGAAACTAGCAGCAACCCCTACTGTTCTGCAGCCGCTACAGGTGATTCCCAGGCAAGCAGGGTCTGGAGTGGACTTCCAGCAGTCCTACAGCAGAGGGGCCTGTTTGTTAGAAGGAAAACTAAGAAACAGAAAGAAATAACTTCATCATTAACAAACTGGACATCCACTCAGAGACCCCATAGGAAAGTCACCAACTACAAAGACCTCAGGTGGATAAACCCACAAATATGGGAAGAAACCAGCACAAAAGGATGAAAACACCCAAAACCAGAACACCTCTCCTCCTCCAAGGTATCACAACTCCTCACCAGCAAGGGAACAGGGATGGATGGAGAATGAGTATGATGAATTGGCAGAAACAGGCTTCAGAAGGTGGGTAATAAGAAACTTCTCTGAGCTAAAAGAACATGTTCTAACCCAATGCAAAGAAACTGAGACCCTGGAAAAATGGTTTGATGAAATGCTAATGAGAATAAACAGCTTAGAGAGAAATATAAATGAATTGATGGAGCTGAAAAACACAACACGAGCATACACAAGTTTCAATAGCCGAATGGACCAAGCAGAAGACAGGATATCAGAGGTCGAAGATCAACTTAGTGAAATAAAATGAGAAGGCAAGATTAGAGAAAAAAGAGTAAAAAGAAACAAAGCCTCCAAGAAATATGAGATTATGTGAAAAGACCTAATCTACATTTGATAGGTGTACCTGAATGTGATGGAGAGAATGAATCCAAGCTGGAAAATACTCTTCAGGATATTATCCAGGAGAACTTCCCCAACCTAGCAAGGCAGGCCAATATTCAAGTCCAGGAAATACAGAGAACACCACAGAGATATTCCTCAAGTAGAGCAACTCCAAGGCACATAATCGTCAGATTCACCAGGGTTGAAATGAAGGAGAAAATGCTAAGGGCAGCCAAAGAGAAAGGTCGGGTCACCCACAAAGGGAAGCCTATCAGACTCACAGCAGATCTCTCAGCAGAAACCCTACAAGCCAGAAGACAGTGGGGGCCAATATTCAACATACTTAAAGAAAAGAACTTTCAACCCAGAATTTCATATCCCATCAAACTAAGTTTCATAAGCAAAGGAGATTTCATCACCACCAGGCCTGCTTTACAAGAGCTCCTGAAAGAGGCACTAAACATAGAAAGGAACACCCAGTACCAGCCACTCCAAAACATACCAAATGGTAAAGAGCATCGACACAATGAAGAAACTGCATCAAATAACAGGCAAAAAAAACCAGTTAGCATCAAAATGGCAGGATCAAATTCACACATAACAATATTAACCCTAAACGTAAATGGGCTAAAAAACACAGACTGGCAAATTGGATAAAAAGACAAAACCCATCAGTGTGCTGTATCCAGGAAACCCATCTCACATGCAAGGATACACATAGGCTCAAAATAAAGGGATGGAAGAAGATTTACCAAGCAAATGGAGAGCCAAAAAAAACCAGGAGTTGCAATCCTAGTCTCTGATAAAATAGACTTTAAACTGACAAAGATCAAAAGAGACAAAGGGACATTATATAATGGTAAAAGGATCAATGCAACAAGAAAAGCTAACGATCCTAAATATATACATACCCAATACAGGAGTAACTAGATACATAAAGCAAGTTCTTAATTACTTGCAAAGAGACTTAGACTCCCACAAAATAATAGTGAGAGACTTTAGCACTCCACTGTCAATATTAGACAGATCAACCAGACAGAAAATTAACAAAGATATCCAGGACTTTAACTCAGACCTGGGCCAAGCAAACGTAAGAGACATTTACAGAATTCTCCACCCAAAATCCACAGAATATACATTCTTCTCAGCACCAAATCACACCTACTCTAAAACTGACCACATAATCAGAAGTAAATCACTCCTCAGCAAATGCAAAAGAACAGAAATCATAACAGAGTCTCTCAGACTACAGTGCAATCAACTTAGAACTCAGAATTCAGAAACTCAGAACCACACAGCTTCATGGAAACTGAACAACTGGCTCTTGAATGTTGACTGGATAAACAATGAAGTGAAGGCAGATATAAAGATGTTCTTCAAAACCAACAAGAACAAAGATACAACATACCAGAATCTCTTGGACACATTTAAAGCAGTGTCTAGAGGAAAATATATAGCAATAAATGCCCACAGGAGAAGCAAGGAAAGATCTAAAATCGACACCCTATCATCAAAATTGAAAGAGCTAGAAGAGCAAGATCAAAAAAACTCAAAAGCTAGCAGAAGACAGACAAGAAATAACTAAGATCAGAGCAGAACTGAAGGAGACAGAGACACAAAAAACCCTTCAAAAAATCAATAAATTCAGGAGCTGGTTTTTTGAAAAGATCAACAAAATAGACCACTAGCCAGACTAATAAAAAAGAAAAGAGAGAAGAATCAAATAGATGCAATAAACAGGACATCACCACAGATTCCACAGAAATTCAAACCACCATCAGAGCTTACTACACACAACTCTATGCACACAAACTAGTAAACCTGGAAGAATAGACCCCGTCGTCTCAGCCCAAAACCTCCTGAAACTGATAAGCAACTTCAGCAGTCTCAGGATACAAAATCAATGTGCAAAAGTCATGAGCATTCCTATACACCAATAACAGACTTAAAGAGAGCCAAATCAAGAATGAACTACCATTTACAATTGCTAGAAAGAGAATAAAATATCTAGGAATACAACTAACAAAGAATGTAAAGGACATCTTCAAGGAGAACTACAAACCACTGCTCAACGAACTAAGAAAGGACCCAAACAGATGTGAAACATTCCATGCTCATGATTAGGCAGAATTAATATCGTAAAAATGGCCATACTACCCAAAGTAATTTACAGTTTCAATGCTATCTCCATCAAGCTACCAATGACCTTCTTCACAGAACTGGAAAAAACTACCTTAAACTTCATATGGAACCAAAAAAGAGTTCACATAGACAAGTCAATTCTAAGCAATAAGAACAAAGCTGGAGGCATCATGCTACCTGACTTCAAACTATACTACAAGGCTACAGTAATCAAAACAGCATGGTACTTGTACCAAAACAGAGATACAGACCAATGGGACAGAACAGAGGCCTCGGAGGTAACACCACACATCTACAACCATCTGATCTTTGACAAACCTGACAAAAAAAAGCAGTGGGGAAAGGATTCCTTGTTTAATAAATGGTGTTGGGAAAATTGGCTAGCTATGTGCAGGAAGCAGAAACTGGACCCCTTCCTGACACCTTACACTAAAATTAACTCCAGATGGATTAAAGTCTAAAACATAAGACCTATCACCATAAAAACCCTAGAAGAAAACCTAGGCAAAATCATTCAGGACATAGGCATAGGCAAGGACTTCATGACTAAAACCAAAAGCATTGGCAACAAAAGCCAAAATAGACAAATGGAACGTAAGCAAACTCCAGAGCTTCTGCACAGCAGAAACAAAACAAAACAAAACAAAACAATACAGTTATTAGAGTGAATCAGCAACCAACAGAATGGGAAACCTTTTTGCAGTCTACCCATCTGACAAAGGTCTAATATCCAGAATCTACAAAGAACTAAAACAGATTTACAAGAAAAAAAACAAGCCCATTCAAAAGTGGGCGAAGGATATGAACAGCCAATTTGCAAAAGAAGACATATATGAGGCCAACAAACATATGAAAAAATGCTCATCATCACTGGTCATTAGAGAAATGCAAATCAAAACTACATTGACATACCATCTCATGCCAGTTAGAATGGCGATCATTAAAAAAATCTGGAGACAACAGATGCTGGAGAGGATGTGGAGGAATAGGAACCCTAATACACTGTTGGTGGGAGTGTAAATTAGTTCAACCATGTGGAAGACAGTGTGGCGATTTCTCAAGGATCTAGATATAGAAATTCCATTTGACCCAGCAATCCGATGCAAAAAATTATAAATCATTCTATTATAAGGACACATGCACATGAATGTTCATTGCAGCACTGTTTACAATAGCAAAGACTTGGAACCAACCCAAATGCCCATCAATGATAAACTGGACAGGGAAAATGTGGCACATATACACCATGGAATATTATGCAGCCATGAAAAACAATGCGTTCATTTCCTTTGTAGGGACATGGATGAACCTGGAAACCATCATTCTCAGCAAACTGACACAAGAACAAAAACACCACATGTTCTCACTCATAGGTGGATGTTGAACAATGAGAACACATGGAAACAGGGAGGGGAGCATCACACACTGGGGTCTGTTGGGGGGGATCTAGGGGAGGGACAGCAGCAGGTGGGGAGTTGGGAAGGGATAACAAGGGGAGAAATGCCGGATATAGGTGATGGGGAGGAAGGCAGCAAACCACATTGCCATGTACGTACCTATGCAACAATCTTTCACGTTCTCCACATGTACCCCAAAACCTAAAATGCAATAAAATATATTTTTTTAAAAAAACTGTCTTATAGCTTAAAATTCAGTTTTTAAACTTTTAATTTTGCAAATAAGTACTTTGTTACAGACTATTTTTCAAATAAATACTTCAATTTTTTAACTGTTTTAGTGTATTTTTCAAATCAGTACTTTGTTCATTTTCCTGTTGAACATCTTTAGATTAATTTTGATTTTTTTCCTAGTACAAATGATGCTATAAATGATGAAATAAACATTCTTGTGCATATCTTTGCATTTTCCAAAATGGTTCTGCCACCCTGTACCAACTAGTATTATACAAGCATTGCTGCTGTACCACCGTATAGACAGGATTTGTTATTGGTCAACTTCTTAATTTTTGCTAAAATGATGAATATGAATTGACATATCAATATTATTTCAACTTACATTTCCCTAATTATAAAAGGGGTTGAGCATCTTTTCACATATCTATTGTGAACTAACTCTTCCTTCCATGTTCTAATCTCTTGCCTATTTATTTTTCTATTGTTTCTCTTTTTCTTGTTTTCTTGTGGTGTCTTCATTACGGTCTGTGAACTAATCTTTATATTTTTTCAGAATTGAACTACAAATATATGCAATTTAAATTGTACCTAAATAAGCTAGTATTATTTTGACTAAATTTTTTGGGTTATGTATATTGCATATAGCGTCTCTGTCCTTGCTCTTTGTATGAGTTGTTATGTTAATATAATCAAATTTATTATTTGCTTTTTTTCTTCTAAGGAGAATTGCTGTTTGGTTAACATGTCCCCAGGATGGTAACTGGTATGTAACAGGTGCTTAATAAATATTTCTGAATGAATAAATAAATGCTATGTGCTTTTTCTGTTTTCCCCCCTATGAAATACTTTCCCTAGTTCACAAAAATATTTTTCCATATATTATTCTCAACTCTAAAAAATTTGCTTTCCATGCTTTGGTCCAACTGCAATTGTTTTATTATTTAGTGTGACCAAAGAATCTAAGTATATTTGTTTCCAAATGGATAAACAATTTCCAGTGCAATTTATGCAATATGTCATTCTTTAATATATGATCAGTCACATACTTAGTCTTTATTCATTCATATGGGCATTTCTAGGCTCTGTATTCTGTTCTGTTGATCAGTTTGCTTGCCTTTGAGATAAATGGGTGTGCCTTAATTGTGACAACTTTGTTACTTGTCTTACTATCTGGTAGGACAAGTCCCCTACCCTTGAATTTTGTAAAAAGTATATTAGTTTCATGTCAGTGAAGGCCATTTGAGGAGCAGCAATGAGGCACTCCTAGGCTTTTCTGAAAAGATGGTAGCAGAGGAAAGCTACTAGGGAAATGAAATGTCCGCCCGTACCCAATGGTAGCAAGAAGTCCCTTACCCTAACTTGGATGTCAATGGAGATCATGTGGGGAACCCAAATTTCTCTCCATTCCTGGCATTTAGGAGGCCATGTCCTCTACACCCCCGCTGGAGGAATGTCAGCAGAAGCCAGTTGAAAGAGAGGAATTAAATAAGTTCCATAATCTTATCACATAATACCCAAAATGTCCAGATTTCAATTAAAAAAAAAAGTAATCATTTGTCACTATCACATCAACAGCCAAGATAATTTCAACGGGAATAAAGAAAAGACAATTGACAGACAACCATATCAATATAACAGAGATGTTAGACTTATCTAACAAAGATTTTAAAGCATTCACCATAAGAATACTTCAAGGAGAAAATATGAATATGCCTAAAACAAATAAAAAATAAAGTCTTGGCAAAGAAATAAGATATAAAGTAAAACCAGATTAAAATTTTAGAACTGAAAACTACAATAACTAAAATAAAAAGCTCAATGGATAGGCTCAACAGCAGAATGAAGGAGAATCAGTGAACTGGAAGATAAAACAATAGAAATTACTCCATCTGAACAACAGAGAAAAAATAGAATATTAAAAATGAACAGAGCCTTAGGAGAAATTCATGGGACAATAACAAAAAATCTAACATTTGTTTCATCAGAGTTTCTGAAGGAGAGCAGAAAGAGAATAGGTTTAAAAAGCACGCAAAGAGGCCAGGCACAGTGGCTTACATCTGTAGTCCCAGCACTTTGGGAGGCCGAGGTGGGTGGATCACCTAAGTTCAGGAGTTCAAGACCAGCCTGGCCAACATGGCAAAAAACTGTCTCTACTAAAAAAGTACAAAAATTAGCCATGTATAGTGGTGGGCACCTGTATTCCAGCTACTTGGGAAGCTGAGGCAGGAAAATCACTAGAACCCAGAAAGCAGAGGTTGCAGTGGGCTGAGACCACTCCACTGTACTCCAGCCTGGGTGACAGAATAAGACTCTATTTCAAAAAAAAAAAAAAAAAAAGGCACTCAAAATAACAATGTTGGAAAACTTCCTAAATTTGAAGATATATACATATAGATACATATATAGAGAGAAATACACACTAAGCTAGATATTCAAGAAGCTGAACCTCCAACAGGATAAAACCAAAGAAATTTATTTCAGCATTCATCATCATAGTCAAGTGTATGAAAACTACAAACAAAGCAAGAATCTAAAATGCAGCAAGAAAAAAGAAAAGTACCTTACCTAGAAGGGGGGAAAATTAGAATGAGAGTGGATTTATTATCAAAAATCATGGTGGCCACAAAGAAATGATACATTTTTCAAGCACAGAAAACAACTGTCAATTTGGAATTCTATATCCAAAGAAAATATCCTCCAGGAATGAAGGAAAAATTAAGATATTTTCAGATAAAGAAATCTAAGAGAATTTAGACATATTTATTTTAATAATAAGAAATTAAAATTTAGAGAGTTACTTTGATCCTAGAACTCATTCTTATGATACTGCTTCTTATAAAGCTCATATGTGCAAATAGGCTTAGTTAAATTTGAAAATTAGCCTCTCACTTTAACACTGACCACATATAAATTTATGTTCATTATTTGTTTTATGCCAGAATGTAGGAGATTTATTCATTTTTGTCTTTATTTAGTATTGATTAAGGACTGTCTCCATGCCTATCATTTGCTAATGGTGAATCAGACAAAGCATAGCACCAAATGTATATATACACATGTCCTTTATCTTCCCAATACATACTATGGCAGACATCACTAATCAATTCAACATTCATTCTTGGTAATCCAGATCTCTAGGAGGAAATCCACAATCAGCCAGAGTTACTGTATGAGCTGACACTATTTGTCATTCCTGATAGAATTCTGCTATCTAGGAACCTATAGTCCAGTGAAAAAGACAATAAATCAACAATTTGTTTCTAACTACCAATACCAAGATTTCTATAATATAATAGAGCACAAGAAAAATGTATGAGGCTAAATGGTATAAAAGATAAATAAAACCGGTTTACTGATTAGTCACTCTTTATCAGTACTATGCTAATAACTTTATACTCATTATTTTATTTAATCATTGCAACTACTCTATAACATAAACTTTTCTTAATAGCTAAGGATACTGAATGTCTCAGTCTGTTTGTGCTGCTTTAACAAAACACCTGAGACTGTGTAATTTATAAAGAAGATAAATTAATTTTTTCACAGTTCTGGAGGCTAGAAAGTCCAAGGTTAAGGCAGCAGTATGTTTGGTTGCCTGATGAGGGCTGAATCCTCCAGAGGGGAGGAATGCTATGTCCTCACATAGGAGAAGGCTGAATGTCAACCTAACAAGCTAGCTAAATGCTGAGAGAAGCCTCTTGTACAAGGTCCTTAATTCTATTCATAAGAAAGGAGTCCACATGGCATAATCACTGTTTAAGGGCCCATCTCTTAACACAGCCACATCACCAACACCTGCATTTTGAAGGAGACACATTCAAATCATAGCCTTGAGGTTCATTGAAATTAATTGCCATAAAGATAGCATAGGTAAAAAAGTGATCAGGGTCTGTATGAACTCAAACACTGTGTTCTATCTCTTTTACCTACTATGCTGCCCCTCTTTGATAGGATCAAACTTATAGACTAGTTACATTTAAACTTTATTCCTGTTATTAAGAATGTATCTAATTATACAGCTAAAAACCTCGTGTCTCCTGAAATATTCTTAAACCAGTAGTGTCCAATCTTTTGGCTTCCTTGGGTCACATTGGAAGAAGAATTGCCTTGGGCCATACATAAAATACACTAACACTAAAAATAGCTAATGAGCTTTAAAAAAAAATTTTTTTTTAAATCTCATAATGTTTTAAGAAAGTGTACTAATTTGTTTTGGGCCACATTCAAAGCCTTCCTGAGCTTACATGCGCCCCTTGGGCTGCAGGTTAGACAATCTTGTCTTAAACTAAAAAAGAGTTTAGAACTAAAATAAAGATATGAAATCAACAGTTCTTTTTTCTTTGCCATACATAAATGTTTATAGCAGCTTTATTTATAATGGTCCCAAACTGGAAACAGTCCAAATGTTCTTCAACTTGCAAATGGGTAAACAAACTAGTACATGCTTTTAACAGAATATTTCTCAGCAATAAAAATATGAACTACTGATACATGCAACACTCGGATGAATCTTAAAAGCTTCGTTCTAATAACAGAAACCAGCTACAAAAGGTTACATATCTGTGATTTAACTTATATGACATTTTGTGAAAGGCAAAATACAGAAACAGAAATCAGATCAGTGGTTACCAAGAGCTGGAAGTGGAGACAGGGATGACCCCAAAGTGGTGCAAGGGAACTTTTCAAGGTGATGTGGGTGTTCTGTATCTTGATTGTGGTGGTGGTGGTTGTTCAATTCTATGCAGTTGTTAAAACCTATCAAATTATACACTTAAAACTGGTGAATTTTATTCTGTGTAAATTATACCTCACTAAAGCTGATTTTTTTAATTTTTATTTTTTGTTATACTTTAAGTTCTGGGATACATGTGCAAAACATACAGGTTTGTTACATAGATACACATGTGCCATGGTGGTTTGCTTCACCCATCAACTCGTTATCTACATTACGTATTTCTCCCAATTCTATCCCTCCCCTATGTCCCCTCCCCACAACAGGCCCCAGTTATGTGATATTCCCCTCCCTGTGTCCATGTATTCTCATTGTTCAATTCCCACTTATGAGTGAGAACACGCAGTGTTTGGTTTTCCATTCCTGTGTTAGTTTGCTGGGAATGATGGTTTCCAGTTTCATCCATGTCCCTGCAAAGGACATGAACTCATCCTTTTGATGGTTGCATAGTATTCCATGGTGTAAATGTGCCACATTTTCTTTTCTTAGTCTATCATTGATGGGCATTTGGGTTGGTTCCAAGTCTTTGCTATTGTGAACAGTAGTACAATAAACGTGTATGCATGTATCTTTACAGTAAAATGATTTATAATCCTTTGAGTATATACCCAGTAATGGCATTACTGTGTCAAATGGTATTTCTGGTTCTAGATCCTTGAGAAATCACCACACTGTCTTCCACAATGGTTGAACTAATTTACACTCCCACCAACAGTGTAAAAGCTTTCCTATTTCTCCACATCCTTTCCAGCATCTGTTGTTTCCTGACTTTTTAATGGTTACCGTTCTAACTGGCGTGAGATTGAAAAACCTGACAAAAACAAGCAATGGGGAAAGGATTCCCTATTTAATAAATGGTGTTGGGAAAACTGGCTAGCCATATGAAAAAACTGAAACTGGACCCCTTCCTTACACATTATATAAAAATTAACTCCAGATGGACTAAAGATTTATTCATAAGACCTAAAACCACAAAAACCCTAGAAGAAAACCTAGGCAATACCATTCAGGACATAGGCATGGGCAAAGACTTCATGACTAAAACACCAAAAGCAATGGCAAAAAAAAGCCAAAATTGACAAATGGGATCTAATTAAACTAAAGAGTATCTGCACAGTAAAAGAAACTATCATCAGAGTGAAGAGGCAGCCTATAGAATAGGAAAAGATTTTTGCAATCCATCCATCTGACAAAAGGCTAATATCCAGAATCTACAAGAAACTTAAACAAATTTGCAAGAAAAAAAAAAAATCAAAAAGTGGGCAAAGGATATGAACAGACGCTTCTCAAAAAAAGCCATTTATGTGGCCAAAAACATATGAAAAAAAGCTCATCATCACTGGTCATTAGAGAATTCAAATCAAAACAGCTCTTTTTCTGACAGTCAGTTAAAAGACTTAATGGAGAAAAAAAATGGTATGTATAAGAATGGCATAAAATATTAAATACTTAAAAGTTATCCTAATGATAAATTTGTAGCATTTCTACAGGAAAAACTACAGAATATTACTGAGATAATATCTATGTTGATATAAATGAGCTATCTACCTACCTATCATCTCTTTATCTATCTAAAAGGGGAAAGGTATGTCTTTCCAAATACTAACGAGATTTTAATTTTTCCATGTTAAGTGATAGGATTAATGCTATTCTTCTCAAATTTATAAAGATTTATGTGCTTTATATCGAGCCTGATGAGATACTTCTAAAATTAGAGAAATATTTAATAGATGGGGTTACAAAAACACTTTGGAATCATTAAACAACCAGTGAGAACATGAAGGAAAAGAAGTAATAAAAAAAAGAACTAAATTATTTTTTTCTGTATATAAAAACTCAAGTTCAAAGTCAAAAAGTGAGAAAATAAATCCCACTTAGCAAATAACTAATACTCTTAATGCCTAAAGTACTTACAAATGGAAGTCTGTTTTCTACACATCACTTAAAGAAATAATACCACTAATCTTGAAAAGTTGCATATGAAAATTTTAATACTATATCAAAGTGATGTATTCAAAAATATATAAATAAATCGAGGTGAAATCTTGTATTACTGTGCAAGTAACCCACAGTAATACAAGAGAAATAAGAGAACAAGAAAAAGAGAAAACAAATAAAATAAATAATAAAATGACACAAGTAAGTTCTCACATGCAAATAATTATTTTAAATAGTAAAGGTCCAGTTACACACATTAAAATGTAATTGTTAGGACAGATTAAGAGGAAAACATGATCCAGCTCTGTGCTGTCTTAAAAAAAATTATCTTCAAATACAACATAAGTAGGTCAAAACCAAAATGAAGAAGAAAATGTATACCATCGAAACATTAATTTAAAAAAACAGGAGTTGGTATGTTAATATCTGATAGATTATGCTTCACAACAAAAACATTACTAGAGACAAAGAGGGACATTACATAGATAAAAGAATTAATCCACCAAAAAACCCCAAATGTATGTACTCCAGACAATGCAGCCACAAATGTATGAAGCAAAAACTGATAGAGCTGAAAGGACAAACCCACAACCAAAATTGAGAACAGCAACTCTGCAACTTCTCACCTTTAGCAAACTAATAGAACTAACATAAAATCAGCAAAAATATATAATTAAACAATACCATCAACCAATCAAACTCTATATGGTCTAATTGACATAGATAGAACATTTACCTGACAACAGCAAAATGTACATTTTCTTCAAGCACCCATGGAACATTCACCAATGTAAACCACATCCTGGACCATAAAACTTCAATTTAAAAGAACTGAAATCACAAAGTGTGTTCTATGACTATACTGGAATTTAATAAGAAATCAACAATAGAAGGATGACAGAAAAATCTCCAAGCACTTGAAAACTAAACAAAACACATCTAAATAACCCATCGGTCAAAGAGTCTCAGGGAAAATAAAAGATATACATTAAACTACAAAAACATGAAAATATGACTGTTAAAATTTATGAAGCACAGCTAAAGCAGTGTTGAGAGGAAATTTTATAGCACTAAATGTTTATATTAGAAAAGAGGAAATATCTCAAGTCAGTAATCTAAGCTTCCACATCAAGAACTTAGGAGCAGAAGAGCAACCCAGAGTGAGAAGGATGAAAAGCCAGAAATCAACAAAAATGAAACTAGAAAACCACAGAGAAAACAGTGAAACAAATAATGGGCTCTCTGAAAACATCAGTAAAATTGATAGACCTCTAGCAAGACTGACAAAAAAGAAAACACAAATTACCAATATAAAAAATGAAACTGCTTGTCTCTCTACATACCCCACAACATCAAAAGGATTTAAGGGAATACCATGAAAAATTCTACGCACATACATTCAACAACTTAGATGAAATGGACCAATTTTTTGACATAAACTACCACAAGTCACCCAATATGAAATACATAATTGTAATAGCCTCAATACTGTCAAATAAATTAAATTTTCAATTTTAAAACTCCCCACAAAGAAATCTTTAAGTCCAGATATTCTACCAAACCTTTAAAAAAGAATTAACACTAATTCTACACAATCTTTTCCACACAATACAAGAGAAGGGAATATTTTCCAATTCATTTTATGAAGCTAGTATTACCCTGATACCAAAATCAGACAATGATAATACCCTTCAAAAAACAGAAAAAGACCAGTATCCCTCATGAATAAAAAGCTAAAAATCCTTAAGAAAATATTAATAAATATAATTCAGTAACATACAAAAATAACTACAGATCATGACCAAGTGAGGTTTATTCAGGGAAACAAGGACAATTCAATATTCTAAAATCAACAAACATAATTAACAGGATACAAAAAAAATGATCACATCAATTGATTCAGAAAAAATATGAGACAAAATTTGACACCCATTTATGATAAAAACTCCCAGAAAACTGTGAATAAAGGGAAATGTTTCAACTTATTAAAGAACGTCTACCAAAAAACCCCTACAATTTACATTATTTTTGATGGTGACAATGGCTGAATGTTTTTTACCTAATATCATTAAGGCAAAGATGTTCACTCCCACAACTCTAATTCAGCATAATGATGTCAGTTCTAGCCAGCACTATAAGGCAAGAAAAGCAAATAAAAGCTGTACACATCAAAAAGAAAAAGTAATAACACTGTTCCTGTTTGCAGATGATGTAACTGACTACAGAAAAAATCCCAAGGGGTTAACAATCACAACAAAAAATCCTAGGACTAACAAGTAAATACAGTAGGATCACAAGATACAAGATAAATACAAAAACATATATTGCATTTCTATATATTAACAGTGGAAATGTAGACAACAATGTTTAAGGGAAAAGAGGACTAATTTTAGGAATAAAAATATTTCAAAGCATATGATCTCAGACTGAGAATAAATACACTATGAGAAACTCATGTTTTTTTGTGTGTATATGCTTTGGTAATCACTGTGCTAAAGGGCACATACACAACCAAGTCTAAAACTTTCTGAATTGTGTAACAGAAAGACTACTTTTGAAAAACAAAATTCACAAAGTATGACAGATTCTGTATAGTCTTCTATACAATAACTAACCCCTGATGAGACAGGTGTATTAGTTAAGCTTCTACCAGAGAAACAAAACCAGTAGGAGATATATGTTATGGTATTCATTGTAAGGAATTGGCATATGCCATTCTGGAGACTTGCTAGACAAGTCTAAAGTCCATAAGGATAGACCATCAGAAAGGGTAGGCTGGAACTCTCAGACACAAGTTGAAGTTACAGTCCACAGGCAAAATTTTTTCAGCTAGACAACCTCAGTTCTGCTCATGAGGACTTTTAGATGATTGAATGAGGCCCCCCCCAAATTATCTAGGATATTATTCTTTACTTAAAGCCAACTGATTATGAATGTTAAACATATTTATAAAATACTTTCACAGCTACACCTAGATTAGTATTTAATTAAATAATTGGGGACAATATTCTAACCAAGTTGACACACAGAATTAGAACAGACTATTACAAAAGGTAAGACTATTGTGTGTTGTGAAGAGTATACATTATAGCTTGGGGTAAGGAATTTGAAATCACAACCAATGCTAAAAACTCATTTCTCATAGTTGGTGTCAGTCAATTTATAATCTGAAAGCTACAGACCACTGCAAGAGAGCATAGAGGAATGTAAAGGACATGGTCAGTGAGAATGCTAATGTGATATTGTCGATGTAAAAGAGGCAACATAGGACCTGGATTTTTAAAGCAGAAAGTAGCTATGAGAGATAATTTATTTGGTCAGTCCTCTTTGGATGTGATGAATACATCTCTACCAGTCCTTTCTCAATGTCAACATACCCTAGGGAGACATTACAGTCTCACAAGTGACCATGACTTACAATCAGGGCAATGAGATTATGCAACAGAGAATGAGGCTAAAGAGGTAGCCAGCATCCAAACTCTGCATGGTTTTGTGTTTCACAATGGAGAAACTAAGCTTAATTTTGTAAGTGAACAGGAAGTCAACAAGTGTTTTAATCTAGGGAGAGATATGATCAGATGTTGTAGAATACAGTAAGTTAGACAAAATCTTGCACTGAGTGCTTCATCAACAATAATCACCACTTTTTTTTTTCTAGTTTTTTTTTTATTCTACCATCAAGAGCACTCATTATTTTGGAGATTTCACAGAGGTAAAGAAGGTGTTGTCCTGGCTTATAAGAAACATTAGGCCGGGCGCAGTGGCTCAGGCCTATAATCCCAGCACTTTGGGAGGCCGAGGTGGGTGGATCACGAGGTCAAGAGATCGAGACCATCCTGGTCAACGTGGTGAAACCCTGTCTCTACTAAAAATACAAAAATTAGCTGGGCATGGTGGCGCGCGCCTGTCGTCCCAGCTACTCAGGAGGCTGAGGCAGGAGAATTGCTTGAACCCAGGAGGCAGAGGTTGTGGTGAGCCGAGATTGTGCCATTGCACTCCAGCCTGGGTAACAAGAGCAAAACTCCATCTCAAAAAAAGAAAGAAAGAAACACTAGCCCCATTAGAAACAAGACAATAAAGTTTCTAATGAAAGTGCAGAGTGCTCCAAATATTTAATCCAGGTTTGAGAAGTAATAGGCCAGTAATTTCATATGGATTGGGGGGCAGATAGAGACATTTGAAGTTCCTTGAATATGACTCTCTACCATTCTATAGTGGCCAGTGAGTCTAGCCATCTCAGTTTCTCTAGTTTCTGTGCTTTGGTGAAGCAAAAAGTACATTGAATTTTGATGTTAGATAAACTTGGGCTCACTCATCTGATAAACAAATATCAGATAAACTTCAGACTTTTCCACTTATTTTCATGGGAACTCTTGGGCAAATCTTTAAGTTTCTCTAAATACTAGTTTCTTTTTATCTTTAAATTGAGATAAATTGCAATTAACATGATGTTTGGAATAGTACCTAACATCTCAATAGTAATGAATATAAATGGTCTAAATGCCCCACTTAAAAAATACACATTAGCAGAATGGATGAAAAAAACATCACAAACCAATTATCTACTGTCTTTAAGAGACATACCTAATGCATAAAGATTCTTGTAGAATCAAGGTAGAGGAGTGGAAGAAGATATTCTATACAAATGGAAACCAAAAGCAAGCAAAAGTAGCTACTCTCGTATCACACAAAATAGACTTGAAAGCAAAAACAGTAAAAAAAAAAAACAAAGAAAGTCACTGTATAATGATAAAAGAAGGAATTCAACAAAAAAAATAACAATTCTAAATATACATGCGCCTAACTCCAGAGCTATCAGATTCATAAAACAATTACTACTAAACCTAAGAAAAGAGATAGACAGCAATACAGTAATAGTAGGGCACTTCACTCCATTAACAGCACTAGTTGGATCATCAAGGCAGAAAGTCAACAACAACAAAAAAACACTGTACTTAAACTGTACTCTAGAACAAATGAACCTAACAGATATTTACATAACATTCTATCCCCAAAATGCAGAATATACATTCTTCTTATCAATACACAGAACATTCTCCAAGATCATATAATGAACCACAAAAGAAATCTCAATAAATTTTTAAACACTGATATTATATCAAGTATCTTCCCGACCACAGTGGAAAAAAACTAGAAATCAATTCCAAAAGGAAAGCTTAAAACTATACAAATACATGAAAATTAGCCAGGTGTGGTGGCTCAAACCTGTAATCCCAGCACTTTGGGAGGCTGAGGTGGGTGGATCACCTGAGGTCAGGAGTTTGAGACTAGTCTAGCCAAAATGGAGTGAAACCTCATCTCCACTAAAAATACAAAAATTAGCCAGGCATGGTGTCATGTGCCTGTAATCCTAGCTACTCAGGAGGCTGAGACAGAAGAATCAGTTGACCTTGGGAGGCAGAGGTTGTAGTGAGCCAAGATCGTGCCACTGCACTCCAGCCTGGGTAGCAGAGTGAGACTTCATCAAAGAAAAGAAAAAGAAAAAAGAAAGAAGGAAGGAAGGAAGAAAAGAAAAAAGAAAAGAAAAGAAAATTAAACTGTTCCTGAGTGACTTTGGGGTTAGCAATGAAATCAATATGAACATTTTAAAATTTTTCAAAATGAATGATAAGAGTGACACAAGTTACGGAAACCTCTGGAATACAACAAAAGCAGTGCTAAGAGGAAAGTTTATAGCATGAAGTGCCTACATTAAAAAAAAAGTCAGAAATATCACAAATTGATAACCTAACATCACACCTCAAGGAACTAGAGAAACAAGAACAAAATGAACTCAAAGCTAGCTGAAGAAAGGAATAAGAAAGATCAGAGCAGACCTAAATGAAATTGAAAACTACAAAAAGAAAGATGAATGAAATGAAAAGTTGGATCTTTGAAAAGAAACAAAACTGAGAGAGCACTAACTAGATTAACAAAGAAAAAATAATTCAGACAAGCTCAACTAGAAATGAAAATGGAGACATTACAACTGAAAACACAAAAATACAAATGAGTATTTGAGACAACTATGAATACCTCCATGCACAGAAACTTGAAAATCCAGAAAAAAATGAATAAATTCCTGGAAACATACAACCCCCCAGCTGAATCAGGAAGAAATAGAAACCTGAACAGACCAATAACAAGCAGTGAGATTGAATCAGTAAAAACAAAACAAACTCTTTCAACAAAAAAAATCCAGGGCTAGGTGGATGCACAGCTGAATTACACCAGACATTCAAGGAAGAACTGGTACCAATCCTACTGAAATGATTCCAAAAGATTGAGGAGGGAATTCTCTCTAACTCATTGTACAAAGCTGGTATCACTCTGATACCAACACCAGGAAAGGGAATAGCAAAACAAGAAAACTACAGGCCACTATCCCTAATGAACCCTGTTGCAAAACTTTTCAACAAAATACTAGCAAACTAAATCTAACAGTATATCAAGGGAAAAAAATTGTCATGATCAAGTGGGTTTCATTCCAGGGATTCAGGAATGATTCAACATATGCAAGTCAATATATGTGATTCATCACATAAGCAGAATTAAAAACAAAAATCATATAATCAGCTCGATAGATGCAGAAAAAGCATTTGATAAAACCTAGCATCATTTTATGATAAAAGCTTTCAACAAACATAGACAGAACATATCTTATAGATATGTTCTATGCAGTATGGACATGGACATAGACATAAGCATAGATAGACCATATCTCATAATAAGAGCCATCTATGACAAACCCACAGTCAATATCGCACTGAATGGGAAAAAGCTGGAAGCATTCGCCTTAAAAACTGAAACAAGACAAAAAGGCTCACTTTTACCACTTCTATTTAACATAGTAGTAGAAGTCCTAGTTGGAGCATCAGGCAAAAGAAAAAAATAAAGCTCATGCAAAATGAAAAAGAAGAAGTCAAACTATCTGTTTGCTGATGATATGAACTTATACCTAAAGACACTCCCAAAAGACTCCTAGATTTGATTAATGAATGCAGAAAAGTCTCAGGTTAGAAAATCAAGGTACACAAATTAGCAGCTCTGCTATACAATGACAACCAAGCTGAGAATCAAACCAAGAACTCAGTCTCTTTTACAATAGTTACAAAAAAGTACCCTGGAATACAGCTAACCAAGGAGGTGAAAGATTTCTACAAGAAAAACTACAAAACACTGCTGAAAGAAATCATAGATGACACAGACAAATGGAAACACATCTCATATTCATGGAATTGCAGGATCAATATTGTGAAAATGACCATACTGCCCAAAGCAATCTACAAATTAAAGTCAATTCCTATCAAATACTGTCATTTTTTTTCACAAAATTAGAAAAGGCAATTCTAAAATTCATATGGAACCAAAAAAGAGCAATCCAAAGCAAAAAGAAAAAATCTAGTGGCATCACGTTACCTGACTTCAAATTATACTACAAGCCTATGGTAACTAAAACAGCATGGTGCTGGTATAAAAGTAGATGCATAGATTAATGGAACAGAATAAGAACGGAGAAATAAAGCCACATATTTACAACTAATTGATCTTTGATAAAACATACAAAAAGATAAATGGGGAAAGGACACCTTACCAATAAATGGTGCTGGACAAATTGGATAGGCACCTGTAGAAGAATAAAACTGGATCCCTATCTCTCACCATATACAAAAACTAATTCAAGATGGATTAAATACTTAAATCTAAGATTTGAAACCATGAAAATTCTAGAATAAAATCTAGGAAAAGCTCTTCTGGACATTGACCTAGCCAAGGAATTATTACTAACACCCCAAAAGCAAATGCAATAAAAGCAAAAGTAATAGATGAGACCTAATTAAACTAAAAAGCTTCTGCACAACAGAAAAAATAATCATCAGAGTAAACATACAACCTACAGAATGGGAGAAAATATTTGCAAACCATGCATCTGACAAAGGAGTAATAAACAGAATCTACAAGGAAATCAAACAAATCAGCAAGGAGAAAAACAAATAATCCCATTAAAAAGTGGGCAAGCAACATAGACACTTCTCAGAAGACAATATACAAATGGCCAACGGACCTATGGAAAAAATGTTCACTGTTACTAATCATCAGGAAAATAAAACCACAATGAGAAAACCTTACCCCACCAGAATGGCCATTATAAAAAAGTCAAGAACAATAGATGTTGGCACAGATATGGTAAAAAGGAAATACTTATACATTGCTGATGGGAATTTAGTACAAACTCCATAGAAAACAGCATGGGTACTTCTCTAAGAACTAAAAATAAATCTACAATTTGATCCAGCAATGAAAAGAAGTCATTATATACTGCATGGATATGTTTATCACAGCACAATTCACAATAGCAAAGATGCAATCAACCTAAATGTCCATCAACTGATGAGTGGATAGAGAAAATGTGATGTGTGTATGTTTATATATATATATACATATATATACACACACATATATATGTATATATACATATATATATCACATATACACACACATATATACATGCACACTATGGACTACTACTCAGCCATAAAAAAAAATAAAATAATGTCTTCTGCAGCCACTTGGATGGAACTAGAGACCATTTTCCTAATTGAAGTAACTCAGGAATGAAAAACCGAACACTGCATGCTTTCTTCCTTTTAAGTGGGAGCTAAAATATGGGTATGCATAGGCATACAGTGATATAATGGACACTGGAGACTCAGAAGGGGGTGGATGGGAGGGGAGTGAGGGATGAAAAACTACTCATTGGGAACAATATACCCTACTTAGGTGACAGGTGTACTAAAATCCCAAACTTCATCACTATACAATTCATCCCTTTAACCCCAAACCACTTGTACCCCTAAAGCTACTGAAATAATAAAAATAAACATAAATAAATAAACTGAGACAAATTAGAGTACCTACTTCATAAACTTGATCTGAGGATTAAATGCAACAAGGGGTTAAAAAAAACTCAGTAAATTGAAGATCCATGTATCTAGCATACATTTCACCTATTAAATGTCATTTCAGCAGTAAGTGTGCTTTGATGTTGAACAGAGACCACCTTCAATATTGATTATTTTCTTCCTTAGCATCTGAACCCCTAATTCCTAGCTGGATACATGACACCTATGGAACAAAGACTGTATTTCTTAGATTCTTTAGAGCTAGTCATAACCCTGTGACTAAATTTCTGCCAATTACCTATAAGTGGAGACATCAGTGACATGTAACAGCTTGCTGGAAGACTTCTTAAAAGACATTTACCTAGAAAGGAGATGTGATGGCTGGAGTTCTTACAGCCATATTTTCCCATGAAGTCGAGGATCACTCCAGGGTGAATGAATCAGTGAACTAACAAAAGCCTAGATTTCTGAAGATGATGAAACAGCTACTTCAATGAAGCAGTTGATTCAGTTCTCTACTGCTACTTCCAGATATCTTTAAATTTGAAAGAAATGAACTACTATGTTCTTTCAGTCATTGTTTATTGTTACTCATAGCTCAACTTAATCCCAAAACAGCAATATGTAATCTATAAATCTAAGAAGAAATACGTATTTGCGAGGTATATGCTGTAGTGAACAGCATCAGAGATCATAACGGATAGAATGGCACAGACAAAAATACCCTGCATTTTGATGTAGGACCTGGCTTTGAATCCCAGTCCTTGTCAAGTGATGTTAACATTCTGTTTAACTCTCTGAATGTCACTCATTGTGGTCGCATTTAAAGTAACATTACATGACCTCTATGCTTCCTTCCTGTTCCAGCTTCCCAGTGCTTTATCATTTTCAGTATGATTATAAGCACCATCTATTTACAAGTAGATTAACATATAGGATACTATGTAATGTAGGTAAGCGGTAGCTACATTTTCCTGGTTTAAAGATAGAAGTCAGTTTATAAATATTAAACTACTTCTCTGGAAGTTCCAGTGGTAGATGTTATAAATTTGACTGAAACTCCTCACTGAGAGAGCAAAAAGTAATTGAAGTTGTAGAAAAAGTAAAACTGAACACATAGGGGAAATTTGTTAGAGAGGAACTTGAAGTCAAAGAGGAAGGGAGACTTGTTTAAAAAAAAAAAAACACCTCAGAGGGGGAAAATAAAAAGAAGGAAAAGCTGCTTCAAGGTGTCCACAGCCACTGTCAGTTGAGTGATGTAAATCAGTTATTTTTCACACTTTTTTTTTAATGCAAAATATATGTTCTCAGTGTTCAGGGACCATCCTGATTTCATGTAACCTGATTCTTTGCAATAAAGAAGGCAATTCATTAAATGTGTAACTAAATGTGATTCGATTTTTATAACCTTGCTAGGCTTCTTATATAAAAATAGTCACAGTTCAGAAAAAATAATTGTCAGATCAGGCATTTGAACCTCTCTAAGCATCGAGTTTAAAAGAATTCCAACATGATCAGCATCTGCTGAAGTTTTCTTACTGGTCGCCCTGCCTTCTGTCTCCCACTCTTTCATTCAAAATCATATTTCATTCCTCAACTTGGAAAACATAGTTCACCCTTCTAGAAGTAAAATCAGGGACGGTGTGAAGATGAAAAGTGTCCAGAGCACAGAGTGATAGAGACCAATATGTGGTGTAAAGTCTGCCTCTCCCCTCCCTCCCAACCTGTGCTCACATCAGACATCATTAATCAAGTGTGGCAGGCTCTAACTATGAGTGTAAATGTGCCTCATGATCCTTTCTTTTAACCGCCATGCTCCAGGCAGCCACTATCAATTGATTGGAGAGAAAAACTGAGACGAAAACAGTTTGCTATCCCTGGCCTAGAGCTTAGTCTGAATGATAGAACCAGATGCACTGAATTTTATTGAAATAAATGTCAGAAAAATTAACTGAATGGACTCAGGAAAGATTTGTCTTCTGGAAAGCAAGGAAAAGACTGAATGGAAAGGACTGCTGGTGCTGTGGCCCCATAGTAGAAAAACACAACTAATAAAGTGGGATGAAGTAAAGCCACATGTACCAGGAATCCTCAGAAAGAGAGGGAGCTGACCAGGCACGGTGGCTCACACCTGTAATCCCATCACTTTGGGAGGCCAAGGTGGGCAGATCACTTGAGGTTAGGAGTTCGAGACCAGCCTGGCCAACATGGTGAAACCTTGTCTCCACTAAGAATATAAAAATTAGCTGGGGGTGGTGGTCTATGCCAGTAATCCCAGCTATTCTAGAGACTGAGGTATGAGAATCACTTGAACCCAGGAGGCAGAGGTTGCAGTGAGCTGAGATTGCACCACTGCACTCCAGCCAGGGCAACAGCAAGAGTCCATCTCAAAAAAGAAAAATTTTTTTTTAAAAGAAAGAGAAGCAAGGTGAGCCCTTGGAATTATGACCCAGTCCCAGGGACTTAAGTTTGACCCTTGTTGCCTAAAAGAGGAAGTGCTTTGACCTGAAAGTTGAGCACTAAGTGTCCTTGCAAATTGGGAGCTACTGTGCTGTAGATAGACATCACTGCAGAGCTGCCTGTAGTATAAGGCCAGCCAGAAACTGGCAGTACAAAAGGTTCCTGGTATGATGAATGCGGGCAGGCTCTGGAGCTGCAAATGATTCAGATCTACTTTCTATCATGTACTAATTTTGTGGCCTTAGGCAAGTTATTTAACTCTCTGAGACTCCATTTTCTGAATAGATAAGTAGGATTATCACAGCATAATTCTCATGGTGTAGTAGTAAGAATCTGGCACACAATAAACGCTTATTAAGTGGTAGCTATCACTGTAGTTATTCTTCTCCCCATATCTCTGCCTCTGGAGAAAGCAGATTTGCAGGATCAAAAAAAAAAATGCCAAGAGTCTAAACTAACATTAGTTAGGCTACTACTGGGAATACACATTATTGCCAACAGATATTAAGCTGATTTGCTGCTGGTTTAAGCCATTGAGAGAGCTGGTTTATTTCTGGTTAACCTTATACTTTCGACCTTTCATTGGTTTCAACTAAAAACTCATAGTATTCCCTCAGCCCTGAACTCTGACTTTCTGTCTTATCAGACCTGTACGACTGCGAAAGTTCTGATCAGCTTCTCAGTCTCATGCCTGCTACATGTGAATTGGTAAGTCCCTCAAGGGGAAAATGGTCACAGAATGTCTCTGTGCTCCCTTTCTTTCAAGATCCTTGGACCCTCAAGTCCTGGCTGCCTTAGTAGCCCTCCAAGCTTACAAACAAATAACTTAAGTATTTGTATTCAGGTTACCAGTTATTCTCAACAGGAACATCTGTCCCTAAATGCTAGTTGGCCATTGTCAAAAGTGGAGACAAAGTTTTACTTATTTAATGTGTATTTAGAAGAATAACTAGCACATTATTACTTAATTTAAAAAGGAAGTCATTTGAAGAAAATAAAGTACCTAGTACAGAAGTTACATATAAGAAACACTTGATATTTGCAGTTCACTGACTTAGTACATAGAAGGTTTCAATGTGTGTGCAAATCTTTATTACTTTTGCCTTGATTCCTATAAAAGTTCCCTTACTGGTCTCCCGCCTTCTGTCTCTCACTTTCCTATTCAGAAACATACTTTATACCTCAACCTGGAATCTTTATAAAACACAAAATGTGTTATATCTACCTCTTGACTGGAACCTTTCAATAGGTCTTATGTTAGTGAAGCTTCTTTCAGAGTAACAATGTCTTGAAGAATTAAGGTAATTATTTTCTTGCAAATAAGAGATCCAAAGCTAGCCAGTTTAAAAGTTGGTCAGTTGCAGTTAGTGATGTCAGAGCCCTGCATTGTTTCTCTGAATGTCTTTTTGTTTTCTATCTTTAGACACAAGATGTTTTCCATGGCTCCTAAAATCACATGACAAAAGCATGAAGGAATCATGACATTGTCGCTCTCTTTTTATCACAGAGGAAAATCTTTTTAGAAATCCCCCAGAAACTTTATCTTATGCTTTACTGGCCAGGTCTGAGTCACAGATCAGCTTGCTGAAGCTGAGTCTGGGACAGTATCTGTGAAGTCCAGCCTCCATAGTGGGATAGGGGCTGTGTCAGTAAAAAAGAAGTAGGTAGCTCCCAGCACTTTGAGAGACTGAGGTGGGTGGATCACTTGAGGACAGGAGTTTGAGACCAGCCTGGACAACATGGTGAAACCCCATCTCTACTAAAAATATAAAAATTAGCCAAGTTTGGTGGCACATGCTTGTAATCCCAGCTACTTGGGAGGCTGAGGCAGGAGAATAGCTTGAACCTAGGAGGTGGAGGTTGCAGTAAGCCAAGATCACACCACTACACTCCAGCCTGGGCGACAGAGTGAGACTCCATCTCAAGAAAGAAGAAGAAAGAAGAAAAAGAAGAAAGAAGAAAGAAGAAAAGAAGAAGAAGAAGGAGGAGGAGGAGGAGGGAGGAGGAGGAGGGAGGAGGAGGAGGGAGGAGGAGGAAGGGGAAGGGGAAGAAGAAGGCGGCTGGCTGCAAAGGTGCAGCAAAGAATGACTGGTTTTAGGCAAATACTAGTATATTCCCCGGCTACTTTTTTTTTTTTACATGATAAACTCTAAACCTCTTATTATTATGTTTTGGTAATTTTTTTATGCTGCAAGAAACCCATACCACACTCAAGTGATAATTAGCATATATTGAAGAGATACACGGGAAACAGAAAAGCACAGGAAACTAATTCAATAGGCCTCAAGGATAATTGAACATGAACCAGCCTCGACCACACCAGCTCTGAGCTCATCCAGAGCAGATGAGCTGAAGTGAGAATCTCAGAACTCTACTCAGATGCATTGCTTGTGTTGAATCAGTTCCTCTCTGACTCTCCTGTCTCCAATGCTTATGTCTCTCAACCATTTCTTTTCCCGCCTACTGCTCCTGATCATTGCCCTATGGTTTTTTTTTTGTTTGTTTGTTTTGTTTTTTTTAGATAAAGTCTTGTTCTGTTGCCCAGGCTGGAGGCGCAATCTCGGCTCACTGCAACCTCCACCTCCTGAATTCAAGCAATTCTCCCATCTCAGCCTCCTGATTAGCTGGGACTACAGGTGCACGCCACCATGCCTGGCTAATTTTTGCATTTTTAGCAGAGACGGGGTTTCAACATATTGGTCGGGCTGGTCTCGAACTCCTGATCTCAGGTGATCTACGCGCCTCAGCCTCCCAAAGTATTGTGATTACAGGCGTGAGCTACCATGCCCAACTGACCCTGTGGATCATAAATTCATACTTCCTGTGACAAGATTTGGCAGGTCAGTCTCTTTCCTAAAGAGGCCAATTCCCACACACCCTAAGAGATTCAACTCAAGCATTATGGGCAGTGATTGTTGATCCTTTAGGGGACCTTGTTTTATGCTTCCTGGGCTTCTTTGATTATTTTACTACAGAATCTACATTTCTCTCTTAGAACTGTCTCTCCCTGGAGGCTTATTAAAATACAAATTTCCAAGTCTGGCCCCTGAGAGATTCTGACTATAAGGCAAGAAGGGACTCAGGAATCTGTATTTTAATAAACAGGATTCTGAGTGAGGAAACATGGACCACAGTTTCAAAACATTGATTTGATGTATTAACCTTTTAGATACTGTTTTATGAATTCTCTCAAATAGTTTTGCAGTTATTATTAAAACCCTGAATTCACAACTGAAGCATCAAAGGCTCAGAAAAGGCAGATGCAGACAATTAGGAAATAAAGGAGCCAGGATTCGAACTCAGTTCTGCTTGCTCAAAGCACCTGCCCTTGTGTCAGCACCCTGGCACTCCCCAGACTTCCTCCTTCCTCTTTAGCAAAGCTGGGCCAGGTCTGGGTCTCAGAGTGGCTGCTAGAGAAGCAGATGTTCCCTCTATGAGAGGGCACTGATGGAGCCCCAGTGTCTCTCTTCTCATTAGCTTTTGCTAAGAAAGCAGTGGGATCCAGTCAACTGAGTTTTCCAGAGTGGTTAGTTTGAGAAGAGGAAATCACAAAGTATGGTGCCAAGTTTTTTTAGCAATTGCCTTTTCTGCAACCACAAGAAGTTCTTTGAAGATTTGTCACTATGGTACATAGCATCTGGGCTTTTCTCCTGCATACTCAAAATGACGGCATGGCAGGAAAATAAGGCCTGCATGGCTTCAAGAGGAAATGCCCTGAGGTGAGGCTTCCAGTTTCCTTTACATGGGAACCACACTGTGAGATTCAGAAGATCTGAGTTCGAATTCCAAGACTGTCACTCAGCAGAGTGTAGTTAAATTATTTCATTTATCTAGGGTTTTTCTCCAAAATAAGGTGTAAGATCTCAGCCTCAGTTCTGTTGTTGGAATTAACTGAGATTCTTGATTTGAGTGTGATACTTTAGTGACCAGGAGAAACCTCTTCCTCAGAGATGGAAATAGCCCACTGTTATTCAGGAAGCACTTGCACAGCCATGTGCTCACTCATTTCCTCCCACACCCTGCATCCCCATGCTGCTCCAGGAAAGTAGGAAAATCCAGGATTTCCTAAGGAATGGTTAGGGATGATTGTTGCTCAACTTCCACACCAAACACACACTTGGAGTAACAAAAGCAGACCAAGGTATATCAGGGGAACCCTCAAACAGTAGAGCCAGCACAATGACTGAGACCTGTGTCTGCATTTGTTATAATATTTAGGCCTTCATCCTGCACCCTTGCCACATCTGTGCCTTCTCATTGCTTACTTGAAAAAAACTGCAAAATGAACAGAAAGGAAAATCAATTCTGTTCTTCTCTGTAGCCAGCATTGGAAGGCATCTTCCTTTTACATTGGCAACGGCTTCTCCCCAGCTTTGGCTACAGAATAGAGGAAAATCCCAAGGGACAGAAAGGGTTGTGGGAACATGAAGGGAGAAAAACTGAGTAAGAAACATGTCCAGTTAACATATATGTATAGTCAGAGTAGTGTTTTTGATGCAGGATTTTTCTCAGCCCTTCAGCAGACTTGATGCAGGGGTGCCCCTTCTACTAGGTCCACTGTGCTCAGCTCCTTACAGGAGGGAGCATGTAAGCAAGAAAATGCAAGATCCCACCAGCTGTTCTGGGCGCCAACAGAGAAGCAAGCTCTGTCTGGGGCCTGTAGTCAGAGGGCATGCCGTTTGGAGGGGAATGTGGCAGCACCCAGGTCAGGGCACCCTGAAACCCAGAGGGCATGTTACAGTGCTCCTATAGTTCTGCCATCTACAGTCTGATGGACAGCAGTGTGTTAGCAGCTCAATTGGCCCCTTGCCTCATCACATAGGGTGGCTGCCCTCTGCCAGCAAGGGCAAAGGGCCAGTGTGACAGTCTTTTCCGGGTGCCCACATTTGGTGGGTCCAGAGCTCTTGTCCAGCATCCAAGAAGCATGAGGTCACACAGATGACTGAAGGATGGTGAAGGCAGAGAATTTGTTGAATGATGAAAACGTCTCTTAGTGGAGAGGGAAGATGGACAGAGGATGGGAAGGGCAGGTTGTCCTCCCCAAAGTTAGGTTGTCTCTTCCCTGAAGTCAGACTATCTCCTCCTCTACTGACTGAGTCTGAGGTCTTTATAGGCACAGGATGGGGAGTGCATGCTGATTGGTTTGCGAGTATGCAGAAAAGGTTAAAGTGAAGACACCACTCAAAGATGGGCATGACAGTGTAGAAAACTAATTAGGAAAGGGTAGGTATACGTAACATAGGGGAAGGGTGGAGATCAATCAGAGGAAAGCACGCTAAACAGGAAGACAAGTTCTCAATCTGATCCAAGGATTTAACTTGTATCTTGGCTTTCAGGAGTTAGACTCTCTTCAGCTTGGAGTCGTAGCGTTTCACTGCATACCTGCCCCTATCTGCCCAGGCCATTTGGCTGCCTCCTGTCACTGTCACTTTGTTTAGAAGAGTGTGTAATTATTATTGTTTGAAAGAGTTGTATACCCAAGTGTAACATGCATACACAAAGAAAGTAAACAATTTTAAAGTGGAGAGCTCAATTATTTTCACAAAATGAACACCAGTAAAAAAGATCAGGAACCAGAACAGTAGCAGCACCCCAAAAGCTCCTCTCAAATTCCCTTTCAGTCACTACTTACTATTCTGGCTCCTGCAGCACAGATTCATATTTCCTTCCTAGTTTTAAATATTTGAAATCATACAATGTATATTTATCTATATCTCACTTCTTTTGCTCAGCTTTATGTTCATGATATATATCTATATTTTTGCATGTAGTGTAGCTTATTCATTCCCTTTCTGTATTCCATCCACTGTCTGAATATTTCACAATACATTGGTTCATTGCAATGTTGATATCGGTTTCCAGTTTGGGGCCCTTATAAACAGCGCTGCTATGAATGTCCTTGAACATATTTTTTGGTGGTTACCTGTACTCATTTCATTTGAGTGTACATTGATGAGTTGAAATACCAGGTCAAAGTTATGTGTAGGTTCAACTTCAGTAGATAGCACGCATGAGTTTTTCAAAGTGGTTATACATTTCCACCAGCCATTTATGAGAATTTCAGTTGTACCACATCACTGACAACACTTGGCATTTTTTTTCTTTATTTTTTTTCTTTTCTTTTTAGCCCTCCTCGTGAGCATATAGTCAGCCCACTGAGTTTTAACAAGCAGAATTCCATGTATGCAGAACAAGCCATCTGCAGACTTCACAAACCCCATCAGTGCTTACAGTCTTACATAAGGCCATCTCACACATATATTTAGTTTGAAACTCTGACATGTACTCTCTTATTGAATTCTGTGAACAAATGTGAACCTGAAAGAGCCAGTCCTTCAATATGGATCCCCAGTGGTAAATGGCCAAATTTAAATAGGGTCAAGCAGCCATCTACTGATGAGGGGTCACATATGTACTCTGAGTTCCCTGAAAACCTGCACCTTTCTATCTTTGGGACTTTCAGAATCCACCTGAATCAGCCATTCAGAGCACACCTGCCTTGCCCAATCATAGCTCAGATGCACTGACCAATTAGAACTCAGCTTTACCAACCAAGCAGAACTAAGCAAGTTTCAATCCTTCACTTTGATGAACAGATCTGATTGGGAATCTGGGTGGGAACTTTTGCTATAAAAGCAGAGCCTTCCCTTTGTTTTCAGGAGTGCACCTTCCTTTTACATGAGCAACTGCATCTCCCCAGTTTGCAAACTGTTCCTGGGAATAAAGGATCTTTCCTCCAAATTCCTTTTTAGAAAACTTTTGTTCTTAATTCTAAAACCAATCATGTTATTATTTACATTTTACTGAATCTGAAACTGAAACTCACTCTCTTGCTGTGTGACACTGAGTCAATTAAAGTGAGAAAGCGAGCCAAGTACCATCAAAGGCTGGACTTGAGCTCCTACAAACCTAATAATTAGCTGGGGACAAGGCAGGTTGGTAGTAAAGAGACACATTTTACTGGGAAGACTGAGTTCTCAGTCCTGCATGCATCCTTCTCTAACCAGCTATACCAACTTAAGCAAATTAATATGCTCTTGAACCTCAGTTTACTTGCCTGTTAAACAGGGATGACAATGAGATATCGTAAAGTTTGGTGGATTCAGTGAGACCACGTAAATGAAAACAACTGGCACAAGTCTGAAAAACTGTAACTATCAGTTAAAAGACTTTGATGGAAGACAGTAACTTGAGTACAGTTACCTTAAAGGCCCCCTTGGATCCCCACCAAAATAAGCAAAGGGATATAAAAATACCAATTCTGCACTGGCATTGAGAGCTCAGGAAAGTTGTTGGTCACAGTCCTCAAACTTTGAGGACTTTCTCATAGAAAGAACAGAGCTGGACTGGAGGGAGGGAAGTTACCAGACATAGGAAACCCTGGCAGTTGTCTTGACTGAGGGAAGGAGAAATGCAGGCACAGGCAGGCAGAGCTACAGAGAGGAAACACTGCACTGAGAATTCCATCCACAGCTGCAGACTGACAACATTTCAAAAGCAGTTTGCAGAGGTCCTACAAAGAAGAGTCAGACTTTTCCATGATGCATGGGCAACAGCAGAAGGCAGGAGGCAGGAAGGGCACATGTGCCCTTGTAGTGACCAAGACAGAGAAAGCTGGAGATAAGACACCGAGTTCTCAGCATGGCAGGAGCATCCAACAGAGATGAAGGTAGGATAGGATCCCTCCCTCTTCAGGGCACCACAGCAGAGAACCGGCAGGATTGTTAACCTAGCTTAGGATCTGAAAGGAGGCATCTAGCAGCCAAACAAAGGAAAAAACAGATGAGAGAAAATCAGGAATGATCCACTCATTCTGTTTATGAGAAAACATCAGTCTTGTATAAAATGTATCCTCTTTTGTGTTCACCGAACAGAGATAGAACCAAAATGGAAACAGTGAAAAGATGCTGCAAAATAAAAGGAGGAAAACATCACTCAAGGTTCAGAAGTGCTTATTTTTAGAAAAACTTTACTGAAGCAAACAGAAAAAAAAATTAAGGAGTACCTGCTTGGAATTTAAAATGCTGACTAATACAGCTTTCACCAACATGCTCATAAAGACAATAAAAAAGGAAACACACAACTAAACACCCTTAAAAGAGAAAAATGAGAAATAATGTTTCAAAATATGAAATTTATTGGCCCTATAAGACACATGAGATGGACTGAGAAAAAAATATCCAGACTTAAGTATTGCTTTTTGCAACAAGGAGACCTAAAAATAAATAGAATGATGCTTTGTGTCTTCTCTATAGTTTTAGAATGAGATATTCAGGATCTCAGGAAAACAAGAAACCGAGCGGGGTGGTTCTCTCTGGTCTGTATTATATTTAGAATCCGGCAACATTGTATTCCTTTGTTCATCTATCTTCCCATCCTGACCTTCTCTGTTTCTTCAGGGAAGATAGGAAAGGATTGGAAAGAGGGCAGGAATGGAAAGGTCAGTAGGAATGATAGAACAATGCATGCTTGGAAATGCAATTCCTCTAAAGCTCTAAAGGCTGGAATGGGAAAGAGAAGAGCACAACAATAAACGTGAGAACTGCAGTCTGAGTGCAAGGCTGATAAATAAGGAACTCAGTGCGGTACTTAGGACGCTAGACTCAGGAACCAGGCTGCCTGTGCCAGAATCCTGAATCTGCTCCTAACTGGGTGACCTGGAAGATCTTTCTCTGGTTTTCCATCAATAAAATTGGATAGTAATAGTACTTACCTACCTTGCAGAGTTATTGTGAGAATTAAAGGAAGTCATATATGTCAAGTGCTTAGGCAGGACCCAGCATATAAGTGTTATGTAAATGTTGTTATTGTTATTACCATATCTGTTTTTCTTTACAAGGAGAAAGGTGGCTGGGCAAAGGAAAAGATATTACACTGCAAGAGCAGAGTAAATTATATCTAAACTTCCTAATTTATACATCATTACAATTGCAAATTAAAGTTTAGGACTCAGAAATGCGTTGTCATTTATTTTATTTTACAAGTAAACATACTTTTAAAAGTGACAACAAATTGTTAAGAATTTAACAAAAGCATGGAAAAATTATCTCAAAGAACTGTACTTTAAATTGGATAAATGTATTCTGATTACATTGCCTGCATTTTTCTCATTGTACAGATGGACCAGTGAACACTTCCTCTCAAATGAGCCTTAAAGTCTAGAGTTTGTAATCTGTTGCAATAAGTGAAAAACTGCTAATAAATGAGAAGTAAACTGGGAATTATGCTCATCAACTTGCCTACCAGTTATAGATACGAAGAAGAGCTATACTAACCACACAAAGGCAGAAAGGGAACCAAGGACAAGCCATTCTTCCTAGGTCAGCATGGCCCATCCATGTCAAGGACTCCTAATAGCAGAGAAAAGGAAACATGTATCTAAGGGAAGAGAGGGACACATATGCAAGTGAGCTGATTACAGTATGAAGAGAAAGAATATTAACATAGAAAATACTGCTGCATAAACATACTGGGAGGAGTAACAGAAGAAACATAATTCTGAAAATAAACCCTCCAAAGTAGCCAAAATGTTGGTTAATGCAATGAGAGGAGTGCAGTCTACCAATTAGACATATATATAGGGATACGTAAATATAATCAATTCTCATTATTCACAGATTCTGTATTTGCAAATTTCTCTACTCACGAAAATTTATTTGTAAATTTATAATTCATACCCAACAGTGTTTTCACACTCATTCACAGATGAATGGCAAAAAATTTGAGTGGCTGGACTTGCACATTCTCAATTGAGACCAGGCAAAGCACTGCTCTGCCTTCTTGTTTCAGCTCTCATAATGTAAACATGTGTCCTTTTGGGGGTACATTTCATGGCACATTCTTCATTTTGCTTGTGTTTTTTTTCTTGGTGATTTCCCTAGTTAAAATGGTCCCTAATCATTATGCTGAAGTGCTGTCTAGTGTTGCTAATTGCGTTTGTGGTGTGCCTTATAGAGAAATATGGGTGTTAGATTAGCTTTGTCCAGGCATGATACAGTGCTTATTGGCTTTGAGTTAAACATTAATGAATTATATATGAATATAACATATCTTATGGATTATGTCCATATATAATCATATATGTAAATATTATATATTAGATATATAACATATACATGATAATTCAAGAGCATGTACCTTATTTATCCTGTGGCATGGCATGTCCAAGGCACACTTGCACATCCAAGGGACAGTGCTGTATATCCCCAGCGGCACATGCCCTGGCAGAATAAAGGACATGGTGACAGTTAATTTTATGAGTCAGTTTGGCTAAAGAATGCCTAGTAGCTGGTAAAACATTATTTCTGAGCATGTCTGTGAGGGTGCTTACCAGAAGTAGCATTTGAATTGGTAGACTGGGTAAGATGATCTACCCTCCCCACTGTGCATGGGCATCATCCAATCTATTTATGAACAGAATAGAACAGAAAAGCTGAGGAAAAGCAAATTCTGCCTCTTTTTGAGCTGGAACATCCATCTTCTCTTGCCCCAGGACATCAGAGCTCCTGGTTCCCAGGCCTTCGGACTCTGGGACTTATACCAGCACCCAACCCCTTTTTCTCAGTCTTGCAGCATCAGACTGGAACTTAAACAATTGACTTCGCTGGTTCTCAGGACTCTGGACTCAGATTGAATCAAATCACTGGCTTTACTAGGTCCTCAGCTTGCAGATGTCATATTGTTGGACATCTTGGCCTCCATAATCTCATGAGCCAATTATAATAAATCTCTTGATATTTATATATATTCTATTAGTTCTGCTTCTCAGGAGAACTCTATCTAATACATATGTGCTCTAAAATTTCTGAATTATTAAAGAAAATCAAAAGATTTCTACATATCATGCATAATATCGAAAGATAAACTATTTTAAAAAATAAATCAAAATAATGGAAGTATGGTCAAACAAAATCTAATTATAACTGTAAATGGGAAAATTTAGTTATAATTATATTTCAAGAGCAAAAACTCTTCGACATGGGCAAAAGAACTAATTCCAATTATAAGCATTGGATATTCATAAAGAAAAGTGTTCTTGATTGATTAAAATTTAAAGGATAGGCAGTCAAATATCAGAAAATACAGGTTAAAAAATTACTGGAATAGAATGTTGTACTAGAAATCAAAGCAAAACTTATTAAAAAGATGGAAAACATTTTAACAAAATACATAAATGAATATAAAGATATAATAGCTACAAAACTTATGAATTTGGCAATAAAAAGACAAAACAGAAAGCAAGAATTGTTTAAAATTAAAGAATAAATGTAAATTTTTAACTGAGATAGAATATCTAATGTATGGGATTAAAGTTCTTCTTATAGCCACATATTGAAATATAAGACTGCAAGTAGAAAATGCAACCCTTCTCACATGTTTATGAAACATTTATAAATGTTAATTATAAGCTCCCAAGAAGAACTTAATATACTGTAGGATTTTACAAGCCAATTCTATCTTAAGAATGCAATAAAACTGAGAATCAATAATAAGGAAATATTAACAACCCAGTCCCTTGGAATAGTAACAATGTTACTGTAAATAATTTTTAATATAAAAGAAAAATTTTTAAACTTTATTTTTAAATAGCCAAAATAAAACCAGTACATATATTAGTTCACAGGATCCAACCAAAAGTTGTGCCAAGAAGAAAAATTCACATTGGAATATTATTCAGACATAAAAAAGAATTTAATCTTGTCATCTGCAGCAACATGAACGGAACTAGAGATCATTATGTTAAGTGAAATAGGCCAGGCATAGAAAGACAAAAATTGGATGTACTATCTCCTATATGGGAGCTAAAAAAGTTCATCTGAAGGAAGTAGAAATTAGAATGGTGCTTACCAGAGGATAGGAAGTATGGGGGAGAGAGGGATAGAGAGAGGCTGGTTAATGGTTGCAAAAATACAGTTAGAGAGAAGGAGTAAGTTCTAGTGTTCAACAGTACAGTATGGGGACTATAGTTATCAATAATGTATTGTATATTTCAAAATAGCCAGAAGAGAAGATCTGGAATGTCCTCAACACAAAGAAATGATAAATGTTTGAGGTGATAAATATCCCAGTTACTCTGATAGGTGCACATTGTATCAATGTATCAAAACATCACATGTGCCCCATAAATATGTAAAATTATAATGTATTAATTTTAAAAGGCTGTTGAAGCTTTTATCATTGCACAAGAAATAATGGAACTATATAAGCTAATTATTTAGTTCTAGAAGATAGAAATAGGAAATCAGGATCCTGACAAAATATGAAGAAGAAATAGATATAGATAAATATAAAACAATTATATAAATATAAAAATATAAATATAAAAAATTAAAAACTAAATATATTGATAAATGCATCTGAAAGCTATAGGATACACAAGAATATTAAATTAGAAACAGGTAGGGATTATAAACCAAAATATCAAAGACATCTATGCAATAAAATGGCAAATATGCCAGGCTAATAAATTTCAAATTGTTAACAAAATAGATTATTATAAGGAATATATGTGCACCATTCTTAAAATTGACAACCTTAGAACCATCTAATAAACTTGGAGAGAAATGAAATCAGTCCAAGGCCTAGATGGTTTTATTTCAAATTTATTTTTAAATTTTTAAAGAAATATAGGGCCTTAAAAAAAAAAACCCTTAGTAGGTTTTCCAGCTTATTATGTAAGATGAACATTATCCTGGCATCAAATATAGAAAATAATAAAATTCAACAAAGCAATACAGGTTGAGCATCCTTAATCCAAAAATTCAAAATCTAAAATGCTCCAAAATTCAAACTTTTTCAGCACTGACATGATACCACAACTGGAAAATTCCACACCTGACCTCATATGATAGATTTCAGTCTAAAGGCAGTCAAAACTTTGTTTTATGCACATTATTTAAAATATTACATAAAATTACTTTCAGGCTATGTGTATAGGTATATATGAAACAGAAAAGAATTATGTGTTTAAACATGGGTCCTGTCCCCAAGATACTTTATTATGTACATGCAAATATTCCAAAATCCAAAAAATATCTGAAATATGAAACACTCTGGTCCCATGCATTTTGGATAAGGGATAACCAACCTCTCCATGAATCTCATCAGAAAATATGCACTAAACACCCCAAACAAAACACAGGTAAATCAACTTTTATACTGCAGGACTTCTGTTTTTAATTCTTTTGTCGTAACTTGTGACAGACCAACTGCACCACCAAGAACAATTGGAAACGATTGAATATTTTTAAAAGTCTGTTTAAAAGCATCAGTGAGTTTTTTAATTAATCTGGGCTTGAAAGACCAATATCCTGAGCAGGAGAGAATCATTGAGAAGTAACTTGGCATTCTTTGTGTTTCTTTTCTCCTTGCAATATTTGTCAATTCTTGGCATAAGAGAAATACCCCTCCAAACTCCTCCCACCCACCAAAAAACAGATAACGAATCAAATGAGGATGCCAGAAAAACATTTTTGGAAATTTTGTAGGACTGGAAATACAAAAATTGTAGATTGAGGCTTCCAGGTCAGCCAGAACTTTATCAGCAAATATCTCAGTGGTGCAGAAAAGTGAGCTTTATATATTGCTTTTTTTTTTTTTTTTTTTTTAACATAAAGACATCTGCCAATTATTTAAGCTATGCAAAGGCAGAATAAAATAAGCTAAGCAGAAAATCTCTAAAAAGTCAGAGCAAAACTTGACAGTGCTAAAGAAACAAAAATTTTGAATTCAAGACATTTAAAGAAAGAGAGGTTCCAGTATGTATCCTCAGATCTCCATTGGTTCCCCTGGAAAACTATATCCTAGGAATCAGGATAAACCAGAGACCAACCAAACTTTACAAAAATTGCAACCCAGGAGGGGGATCCAAGATGGCCAAATAGGAACAACTCTGGATTGTAGTTCCCAGTGAAAATGCAGAGGGTAAGTGATTACCGCATTTCCAAACAAATTTTTGCTGCCCACAGACCAGGAGATTCCCAGGTGGAAAAGCACCACAAGCCCCCAGCACAACTGTTTCAGCAGGAGCAGCGGGTCTCCGCACAAAAACTCACACAAATCTGGGCACCTTTTCAACAGGTGACTGGAACGCCTGGGAGACAGAATCACCCATGAAACTGAAAAAAAAAGGGGGACTAAAATAGGGAGCCAGGTGATCTGGCTCAGCCTGTCCCGCCCCCACAAAGACCAGCAATCTGAAATGCTCTGGATTGAGAGTTTCACACCAAGCACAGCTGGACCTGGGATGGTCCAGCTCTGTGGGGGAAGGAAGTCTGCCATTACTGAGGCAGTCCACAACTACCAAGGCAGTCTGCCATTACCGAGGCAGTCCGCCATTACTGAGGCAGTCCGCCATTACAGAGACAGTCCACCATTACAGAGGCAGATCACCATTACCAAGGGAGTTCTAACTACCCCTATAAACAAAACTGCAAGGAAGTTCACACAACAGCTGGGCAGATTCCACGGCAGCTCACCAATGCCTCTGCTGGTAGACTGTGACTAGGTTACCTCCTCGCTGGGCAGGGCATCTCTGAAAAAAGGCAACACCATGAAAGAAACTTAAAAATAAAGCCCCACCTTCCCAGGACAGAGCACCTAGGAAAGAAAGGAGGTTATGAGCTCCGCTGCAGCAGAGTTAAACGTACCTGCCCAGCAGCTCTGAACGGAACAACGGAGCTCACAGCTCAGCACTTGAGCTCCTATAAAGGACGCACTGTCTCCTCAAGCAGCTCCCTGACCCCCATATATCCAAAGAGTCACCTCATAAAGGAGAGCTCAGGCTGACATCTGGTGAGTATCCTTCTGGGACAAAGACAGCAGAAGAAGAAACTGGGAGCAACCCTTACTGTTCTGCAGCCACTGCAGGTGATCCCCAGGCAAGCAGGGCCTGGAGTGGACCTACAGCAGAGGGGCCTGACTGTTAGAAGGAAAACTAAGAAACAGAAATAAATAACTTCATCATCCACAAACAGGACGCCCACCCAGAGACCCCATCTGAAAGTCACCAACTACAAAGACCACAGGGAGATAAATCCACAAAGATGGGAAGAAGCCAGCATAAAAAGAATGAAAACACCCAAAACTAGAACACCTCTCCTCCTCCAAGGGATCACAACTCCTCACTAGCAAAGGAACAAGACTAGATGGGCAATGAGTCTGATGAATTGACAGAAACAGGCTTCAGAAGGTAGGTAATAAGAAACTTCTCTGAGCTAAAAGAACATGTTTTATCCCAAGGCAAAGACTAAGAACATTGAAAAAAGGTTTGACAAAATGCTAATGAGAATAAACAGCTTAGAGAGGAATACAAATGAATTGATGGAGCTGAAAAACACAACACGAGAATTTCGTAAAGCATACACAAGTTTCAATTGCCAAATTTACCAAGCAGAAGACAGGATATCAGAGATTGAAGATCAACTCAATGAAATAAAACGAGAAGGCAAGATTAGAGAAAAAAGAATAAAAAGAAATGAACAAAGCCTCCAAGAAATATGGGATTATGTGAAAAGAACGAATCTACTTTTGATAGGTATACCTGAATGTGTCAGAGAGAATGAATCCAAGCTAGAAAACACTCTTCAGGATATTATCCAGGATAACTTCCCCAACCTACTAAGGCAGGCCAGTATTCAAGTCCAAGAAACACAGAGAACACCACAAAGATATTCCTCAAGAAGAGCAACCCAGAGCAATGCCAAGGCACATAATTGTCAGATTCACCAGGGTTGAAATGAAGGAAAAAATGCTAAGGGCACCCAGAGAGAAAGCTTCGGGTACCCACAAAGGGAAGCCCATCAGATTCACAGTGGATCTCTCAGCAGAAACCCCACAAGCCAGAAGAGAGTGGGGCCAATATTTAACATTCTTAAAGAACTTTCAACCTAGATTTTCATATCCAGCCAAACTAAGTTTCATAAGCAAAGGAGAAATAAAATCCTTTACGAACAAGCAATTACTCAGAGATTTCATCACCACCAGGCCTGCTTTACAAGAGCTCCTGAAAGCAGCACTAAATATAGAAAGGAACAACGAGTACCATCCACTCCAAAAACATATCAAATGGTAAAGAGCATCGACACAATGAAGAAACTGCATCAACTAATGTGCAAAACAACCAGCTAGCATCAAATTCACACGTAACAATACAATCTTAAATGCAAATGGGCTAAATGTGCCAATCAAAAGACACAGACTGGCAAATTGGATAAAAAGTCAAAACCCATCGGTGTGCTGTATCCAGGAAACCCATCTCACATGCAAGGATAGACATAGGCTCAAAATAAAGGGATGGAGGAAGATTTACCAAGCAAATGGAGAGCAAAAAAAGGCAGGAGTTGCAATCCTAGTCTCTAATAAAATAGGCTTTAAACCAAAAAATATCAAAGAGACAAAGAAGGACATTACGTAACAGTAAAATGATCAATGCAACAAGACCTAACGATCCTAAATATATATGCGCCCAATACAGGAGCACCCAGATACATAAAGCAAGTTCTTAATGACTTACAAAGAGACTTAGACTCCCACACAATAATAGTGGGAGACTTTAACACTCCACTGTCAATATCAGACAGATCAACGAGACAGAAAATTTTTTTTCTTTTTTTTTATTGCATTTTAGGTTTGGGGGTACATGTGAAGAACATGCAAGATTGTTGCATAGGGAAATACATGGCAGTGTGATCTGCAGCCTTCCTCCCCTTCACCTATATCTGGCATTTCTCCCCATGCTATATCGCCCCAACTCCCCACTTACTGCTGTCCCTCCCCTATTTCTCCCCAACAGACCCCAGTGTGTAGTGCTCCCCTCCCTGTGTCCATGTGTTCTCATTGTTCAACACTCACCTATGAGTGAGAACATGCGGTGTTTGATTTTGTGTTCTTGTGTCAGTTTGCTGAGAATGATGGTTTCCAGGTTCATCCATGTCCCTACAAAGGACGTGAACTCATCGTTTTTGATGGCTGCATAATATTCCATGGTGTATATGTGCCACATTTTCCCTGTCCAGTCTATCATCGATGGGCATTTGGGTTGGTTCCAGGTCTTTGCTATTGTAAACTGTGCTGCAATGAACATTCGTGTGCATGTGTCTTTATAGTAGAACGATTTATAATCCTTTGGATTTATACCCAGTAATGGGATTGCTGGGTCAAATGGAATTTCTATTTCTAGGTCCTTGAGGAATTGCCACACTGTCTTCCACATGGTTGAACTAATTTACACTCCCACCAACAGTGTAAAAGCGTTCCTATTTCTCCACATCCTCTCCAGCATCTGTTGCCTCCAGATTTTTTAATGATTGCCATTCTAACTGGCGTGAGATGGTATCTCAATGTGGTTTTGATTTGCATTTCTCTAATGACCAGTGATAATGAGCATTTTTTCTTATGTTTGTTGGTTGCATGTATGTCTACAGTAATCAAAACAGCATGGTACTGGTACAAAAACAGAGATATAGACCAATGGAACAGAACAGAGGCCTCGGAGGCAACACAACATATCTGCAACCATCAGATCTTTGAAAAACCTGACAAAAACAAGCAATGGGAAAAGGATTCCCTGTTTAATAAATGGTGTTGGGAAAACTGGCTAGCCATGTGCAGAAAGCAGAAACTGGACCCCTTTCCTGACACCTTACACTAAAATTAACTCCAGATGGATTAAAGACTTAAGCATAAGACCTAACACCATAAAAACCCTAGAAGAAAATCTAGGCAAAACCATTCAGGACATAGGCATAGGCAAGGACTTCATGACCAAAACACCAAAAGCATTGGCAACAAAAGCCAAAATAGACAAATGGGACCTAATCAAACTCCACAGCTTCTGCACAGCAAAAGAAACAGTCATTAGAGTGAATCAGCAACCAACAGAATGGGAAAAATTTTTCGCAGTTTACCCATCTGACAAAGGGCTGATATCTAGAATTTACAAAGAACTAAAACAGATTTACAAGAAAAAAACAAACAACCCCATTCAAAAGTGGGCGAAGGATATGAACAGATACTTTACAAGAGACAGAAAATTAACAAGAATATCCAAGACTTGAACTCAGACCAGGACCAAGCAAACCTAATAGACATTTACAGAACTCTCCATCCCAAATACATAGAATATACATTCTTCTCAGCACTACATCACACCTACTCTAAAACTGACCCCATAATTGGAAGTAAATCACTCCTTAGCAAATGTGAAAGAACAGAAATTGCAACAAACAGTCTCTCAGACCCCAGTGCAATCAAGTTAGAATTCAGAACTCAGAAACTAACTCAGAACCGCAACTTCATGGAAACTGAACAAATGGCCCTTGAATGTTGACTGGATAAACAATGAAATGAAGGCAGATATAAAGATGTTCTTCGAAACCAACAAGAACAAAGACACAACATACTGGAATCTCTGGGACACATTTAAAGCAGTGTCAAGAGGAAAATATATAGCAATAAATGCCAACATAAGAAGCAAGGAAAGACCTAAAATTGACACCCTATCATCAAAATTGAAAGAGCTAGAGGAGTAAAATCAAAAAAACTCAAAAGCTAGCAGAAGAGAAGAAATAACTAAGATCAGAGCAGAACTGTAGGAGACAGAGACATAAAAAAAAAACCCTTCAAAAAATCAATAAATTCAGGAGCTGGTTTTTTAAAAAGATCAACAAAATAGACCACTAGTCAGATTAATAAAAAAGAAAAGAGGATAATCAAATAGATGCAATAAAAAATGATACAGGGGATATCACTACAGTTTCCACAGAAATACAAACCACCATCAGAGATTGCTACAAATAATTCTATGCACCTAAACTAGTAAACCTGGAGGAAATGGATAAATTCCTGGACACTTGCATCCTCTGAAGCCTAAACCAGGAAGAAGTCGAAACCCTGAATAGACCAATAACAAGGGCTGAAGTGGAGGCAGCAATTAATAGCCTACACACCAAAAAAAGCCCAATTCCAGATGGGTTCACAGCCGAATTCTACCAGACATACAAAGAGGAGCTGGTACCATTCCTTCTGAAACTATTCCAAACAATCCAAGAAGAGGGATTCCTTCTCAAGTCATTTTATGAGACCAACATAATCCTGATACCAAAACCTGCCATAGACTCAACAAGAAAAGAAAACTTCAGGCCAATATCCATGATGAACATAAATGCAAAAATCTTCAATAAAATACTGGCAAGCCGATTGCAACAGCACATCAAAAAGCTTATCCATCACGATCAAGTAGGCTTCATCCTGGGGGTGCAAGGCTGCTTCAACATACGCAAGTCTATAAACGTAATTTACCACATAAACAGAACGAAAGACAAAAATCACATGATCATCTAAATTGATGCAGAGAAGACCTTTGACAAAATTCAACAGCTTTTATGCTAAAAACTCTCAATAACCTAGGTATTGATGGAACGTATCTCAAAATAATAAAAGCTATTTATGACAAACCCAGAGCCAATATCATACTGAATGGGCAAAAACTGGAAGCATTCCCTTTGAAATCTGGCACTAGACAAGTATGCCCTCTCTCACCACTCCTATTCAATATAGTATTGGAAGTTCTAGCCACAGCAATCAGGCAAGAAAAAGAAATAAAGGGTACTCGGTTAGGAAAGCAGGAAGTCAAATGGTCTCTATTTGCAGACTACATGACTGTATATTTACAAGACCCCATCATCTCAGCCCAAAATCTCCTCAAACTGATAAGCTTCAGGAAAGTCGCAGGATACAAAATAAATGTGCAAAAACCACAAGCATTCCTACACACCAATAACAGACTTAAAGAGAGGCAAATCAGGAATGAACTGGCATTCACAATTGCTACAAAGAGAACAAAATAGCTAGGAATACAACTAACAAAGGATGTAAAGGACCTCTTCAAGGAGAACTACAAACCACTGCTCAACAAAATAAGAGAGGACACAAACAGATGGAGAAACATTCCATGCTCATGGTTAGGAAGAATCAATATCATGAAAATGGCCATACTGCCCAAAATAATTTATAGAGTCAACACTATCTCCATTAAGCTACCAATGACCTTCTTCACAGATCTGGAAAAAACCACCTTAAACATATGGAACCAAAAGAGATCCCAGATAACCAAGTCAATTCTAAGCCAAAAGAACAAAGCTGGAGGCATCACCCTACCTGACTTCAAACTATACTACAAGGTACAGTAATCAAAACAGCATAGTACTGGTACCAAAACAGAGATATAGACCAATGGGAGAGAACAGAGGCCTCAGAGGCAACACAACATATCTACAACCATCTGATCTTCGACAAACCTGACAAAAACAAGCAATGGGGAAAGGATTCCCTGTTTAATAAATGGTGTTGGGAAAACTGGCAAGCCATATGCAGAAAGCAGAAACTGGACCCCTTCCTGACACCTTGAACTAAAATTAACTCCAGATGTATTAAAGACTTAGACATAAGATCTAACACCATAAAAACCCTAGAAGAAAACCTAGGCAAAACCATTCAGGACGTAGGCATAGACAAGGACTTCATGACTAAAACTCCAAAAGCATCGACAACAAAAGCCAAAATAGACAAATGGGATCTAATTAAACTCCAGAGCTTCTGTACAGCACAAGAAACAATCATTAGAGTGAACCGGCAACCAACAGAATGGGAAAACATTTTTGCAGTCTACCCATCTGACAAAGGGCTAATATCCAGAATCTACAAAGAACTAAAACAGATTTACAAGAAAAACAAACAGACAAACAAGCCTATTCAAAAGTGGGCAAAGGATATGAACAGACATTCTTCAAAAGAAGACATATATGAGGCCAAGAAAGATGAAAAAATGCTCATCATCACTGGTCATTAGAGAAAGGCAAATCAAAACTACATTGAGATACCATCTCACACCAGTTAGAATGGTGATCATTAAAAAATCTGGAGACAACAGATGCTATTGAGAATGTGGAGAAATAGAAACCCTTTTACACTGTTGGTGGGAGTGTAAATTAGTTCAACCATTGTGGAAGACAGTGCGGCGATTTCTCTAGGAGTTAGAAATAGAAATTCCATTTGATCCAGGAATCCCATTACTGGGTATATATCCAAAGGATTATAAATCGTTCTATTACAAGGACAAATGCACATGAATGTTCATTGCAGCACTGTTTACAATAGCAAAGACTTGGAACCAACCCAAACGCCCATCGATGATAGACTGGACAGGGAAAATGTGGCACATATACACCATGAAATACTATGCAGCCATAAAAATCGATGAGTTCATGTCCTTTGTAGGGACATGGATGAACCTGGAAACCATCATTCTCAGCAAACTGACACAAGAACGGAAAATCAAATGCCGCATGTTCTCACTCATAGGTGGGTATTGAACAATGAGAACACATGGACACAGGGAGGGGAGCATCACACACTGAGGTCTGTTGGGGGGAACTATGGGAGGGACAGTGGGGGTGTGGGGAGTGGGGAGGGATAACATGGGGAGAAATGCCAGATACAGGTGACGGGGGGATGGAGGCAGCAAACCGCATTGCCATGTATTTCCCTATGCAACAATCCTGCAGGTTCTTCACATGTACCCCAAAACCTAAAATGCAATAAAATATATATATATATATAAATTGCAACCCAGTTTTAGATAAATATAATCCTTGATGGATTTACAGTAATATGTCCCATAGGAATTGTCCCAAGCATGGTGAACTTTCTCTGCTCAATATAAACTCCTTTAGAACCTCTACCTCTTTTTAAGTGAAATAACTGGAATTCAATTTTTTACATGTCAGCTATATCAAGGAACAGGACCAGAAAAAGTAGACAAGAGAGATATCCACTATCAATTCACTGCACTTACCAGACATGAAACTCTAATTAATAGTGCAAGAAAACTGATGACAAGATGGAGAATTTCACCAGAAATACTGAATCTAAAAAAATTAATTCAGTAGCAATTCTAGAACTAAAAATATTGTGGTAATAAATACTAAGTACTTGATTTAAAAGTTGACTAGGCCAGGCACAGTGGATCATGCCTGTAATCCCAGCACTTTGGGAGGGTGAGGTGGGCAGATCACCTCAGGTCAGGAGTTCCAGGCGAGTCTGACAAACATGGAGAAACCCCATCTCTACTGCGAATACAAAATTTGCCGGCATGGTGGCGCATGCCTGTAATCCCACCTACTCGGGAGGCTGAGGCAGAAGAATCGCTTCGACCCAAAAGGCAGAAGTTGTGGTAAGCCAAGATCATGCCATTGCACTCCACCCTGGGCGACAACAGCCTAACTCTGTTTCAAACAAAATAAATAAAATTAAAATTTAAATTTAAAAAAGTTGAGTGGACAAAATCAAAAGGATTAAGTTACAAAATGAATGATTAGAAAATTTTCAGGCTGGTTGCAGTGGCTCACACCTGTAATCTCAGCACTTTGGGAGGCTGAGGCAGGTGGATCACAAGGTCAGGAGATCGAGACCATCCTGGCCAACACAGTGAGACTCCATCTCTATTAAAAATACAAAAAATTAGCCAGACATGGTGGCACATGCCTGTAGTCTCAGCTACTCAGGAGGCTGAGGCAGGAGAATTGCTTGAACCCAGGAGTCAGAGGTTGCAGTGAGCCGATATTATGCCACTGCACTCCAGCCTGGGTGACAGAGCAAGACTCCATCTCAAAGAAAAAAAAAATCATAAATTGTAAAGAGCAAAAGAAACGGAAAACACACAAAATAGCCTAAGGGATTAATGGGACCTGAAAAAAATATTCAATATCTTTTAAAATTAATTACCAGCAGGAAAGTATAAAAAGAATCAAATAGAAGCAATATTTGAAAAGATAATGTCAATACAGTTTTCAAAACAGACTAAAAAAAGAGTAAACCACACATTCAAGAGGCACTATGAATAGCAAGATTTAAATAAAACACACATACACTTAAGCCTATCAGCATAAAACTAAAAACAAATGAAAATAAATTCTTAAAATTTTTAAGAGAAAAGAACATTAACTTCAAATGAGCAAACATAAGATTTATGACTAAATTCCCACCAGAACAACGGGAGCCATTAGGACAATTGAGTAACTTTCTGTAAGAGGTGAAGGAAAATTAACTGCCTACCAGAATTCTATGCCTAGGAAAAAGTCCTTCATAAGTAAATAAATGGAATACAGATTGAGTGATTTTATTATGGCATTCCAGGATAGACACTTTTAATATTCTATAAGGGAGAACACATACAATTACATAAAAATGGTCAGAAATTGGAAAAAGCTTTTATAAACTAGGCATTGAAGGATCATATCTCAAAATGGTAAGAGCTATTTATGACAAACCCACAGCCAATATCATACTGAATGGGCAAAAACTGGAAGCATTCCCTTTGAAAACTGGCACAAGGATGCCCTCTCTCACCACTCCTATTCAACATAGTATTGGAAGTTCTGGCTAGGGCCATCAGGCAAGAGAATGAAATAAAAGGTATTCACATAGGAAGAGAGGACATCAAATTGTCCCTGTTTGCAGATGACATGATTGTATATTTAGAAAACCCCATCGTCTCAGCCCAAAATCTCCTTAAGCTGATAAGCAACTCCAGCAAAGTCTCAGGATACAAAATCTGTGTGCAAAAATCTCAGGTATTCCTATATACCAATAATAGACAAACAGAGAGCCAAATCATGAGTGAACTCCCATTCACAATTGCTACAAAGAGAATAAAATACCTAGGAACACAACTAACAAGGGATGTGAAGGACCTCTTCAAGGAGAACTACAAACCACTGCAGAAGGAAATAAGAGAGGACACAAACAGATGGAAAAACATCCCATGCTTACAGTTAGGAAGAATCAATATCATAAAAATGGCCATACTGACAGAAGTAATTTATACATTCAATGCTCTCTCCATCAAGGTACCAATGACTTTCTTCACAGAATTGGAAAAAACCACCTTAAACTTCAAATGGAACCAAAAAAAGAGCCCACATAGCCAAGATAATCCTAAGCAAAAAAAAAAAAAAAAAGTTAGAGGCACCACACTGCCTGACTTCAAACTATATTACAAGGTTACAATAATCAAAACAGCATGGTACTGGTACCAAAAGAGAGATATAGACCAATGAAACAGAACAGAGTCCTCAGAAAGAACGCCACACAACTACAACAATCTGATCTTTGACAAGCCTGACAAAAACTGGCAAGAAGGAAAGGATTCCCTATTTAATAAATGGTGTTAGGAAAACTGGCTAGCCATAGGCAGAAAGCTGAAACTGGATCCCTTCCTTACACCCTATACAAAAACTATATCTAGATGGATTAAAAATTTAAACATGAGGCCTAACACCATAAAAGCCCTAGAAGAAAACCTAGGCAATACCATTGAGGACAGAGGCATGGGCAAGGACTTCATGACTAAAACACCAAAAGCAATGGCAACAAAGGCCAAAATATACAAATGGGATCTAATTAAACTTCAGAGCTCCTGTACAGCAAAAGAGTGAACCAGCATCAATAGAGTGAACCACATCAATAGAGTTAACCACATCAATAGAGTGAACCAGCAACCAACAGAATGAGAAAAAAATTTTGCAATCTAGCCATCTGACAATGGGCTAATATCCAGAATCTATGGAAAACTTAAACAATGCCACCAAAAAGTGGGCAAAGGATACAAACAGACACTTTTCAAAAGAAGACAGTTACGCAGCCCACAAACATATGAAAAAACGCTCATCATCACTGGTCATTAGAGAAATGCAAATCAAAACCACATTGAGATATCACCTCAAACTAGTTAGAATGGTGATCATTAAAAAATCTGGAGACAACAGATGCTGGAGAGGATGTGGAGAAATAGGAACACTTTTAAACTGTTGGTGGGAGTGTAAATTAATTCATCCATTGTGGAAGACAGTGTGGCAATTTCTCAAGGACCAAGAAATAGAAATAACACTTAACCCAGCAATCCCATTACTGGGTATATACCCAAAGGATTATAAATCATTCTATTATAAAGACACATGCACATGTGTGTTTATTGTGGCACTGTTCAAAATAGCAAAGACTTGGAACCAACCCAAATGTTCATCAATGATAGACTGGATAAAGAAAATGTGGTGCATATACACAATGGAATACTATGCAGCCATAAAAAAGGATGAGTTCATGTCCTTTGCAGGGACACGGATGAAACTGGAAACCACCATTCTCAGTAAACTGATACAAGAACAGAAAACCAAACACCACATGCTCTCACTCATAAGTGGATGTTTAACAATGAGAACACATGGACACAGGCAGGGGAACATCACACACCAGGGCCTGGGGTGTGGGGGGCTCAGGGAGGAATAGCAGAGGGTGTGGGGATTGGGGAGGGATAGCATTAGGAGAAATACCTAATGCAGATGATGGGGCAATGGATGCAGCAAACCACCACCATGGCACTTGTATACCCATGTAACAAACCTGCACAATCTGCACATATACCCCAGAACTTAAAGTATATTAAAAAAAAAAAATTAAGAAATGTTAATTTGGAAAAAAAAAGAATGTCAGAAATTGGGAAAAGCTCTTAAGAAGAAAAATGGCCAACAAACATGTGAAAAGTATTTAAAATAATTTGTCATCAGGGAAATGCAAATTAAAATTGCAATGTCAGTATGCAAGCACAAGAGTGACTATATTGTTTTTAAAAGATGGTAGAACCAAATATTAGCAAGAATGTGGATCTGAAACATCTGTACAGTACAAATAGAAAAACAAAATGATAACTTGGAAAACTGTTAGTATCTACTAAAGCTGGATTATGTACATGGCCTGTGACTCAGTAATGTCATTTCTTGGTATACACTCGAGAGCAATGTGCTCACATGCACACAAAAATCATGTTCAACAATGTTTATAACAGCTTTATTCATAATTGATAGTCACAAAATAGGAAAATATATGTCAATCAAGATTAGAATGAATAAGTAAAACATGGCATAGTCACATAGTAAACTGTAATAGAGCAGTGAAATAAAAGAAGTTACTGCTATACTCAAACATTTGAATGAATCTTAAATATAATATTGAGCAAATGAAGCTAGACACCAAAACTATATACTGTATGAATAAATTTAAATGCAGTTAAAAACAATCAAAACCACAGGGATAGATATCAGAATGATGGTTGCCTTTCGAGTGAATATTAACTGGGAAGGTGTAAGAGGGAGTTTTCTGAGGTGCAGGTAATACCCAGTATCTTGATCAAACTAGTGATTACACAGATGGATGTTTTGCAAAACAAAATACAGTTATAAATTAGAGTTGTGTAGGCACTGTACATGTGTACACTTCAATAGAAATATTAAGGGTAAGTGAAAACAAAGTAAAGACATTTCTAGGCTAACTAAATATAAGAGAATTCATTGCTAGGAGACTTGTACTGAAAGAAATATTTAAGGGGTTTCTTCGGATAGAAGAAAAACTTGCCCTAGATAGAAATACAAGAAAACAATGAGGTGTGAAGAGCAACAGCGTCTTGTGGGGTCTAAAACGTGCAAAAGAAACATAAAGGAGTTGGTCAAATGGAATTAAACTCTTAGAAGATTCTTACACTTCCTGGTAAATTGTAAAAGACAAAACAAACCCCTCATTTATATTATATTAGACTATATTATATATTATATTATATTATATATATATAAATGGTTGAATGTTTTATAATTAAAGATAATACTCAAACAATAGTAATAACTAAGAAGCTAATAGAGTGGAAAAATTTTCAGAAGAATAGAAAAATAGGAAAATACTTCCATGTTTACAAATCCAGAATAATCTGATATAAAACCTGACAAGAACATTACGAAAAAAGTAAAATCACAGATTTCTCTTATAAGCATGCCTGCAAAACACTACTAAATTTTTATTAAAATAACAAAAATATTAGCAAATATATGTTAAAAAAAAAAAAAAAAGGCACACCATGATCATATTGGGTATGTTTCAAGAATGGAAGGATAGTATAAAAAACACCAATCCATGCAATTCACCAACATGACAGAAGCCATATCATTTTCTTCATGTAATGGAGAGAAAACATTTGCTAAAATTTAAAACCTCCTCATCAGTTAAAAAAAAAAAAAAAAAAAAAGAATAAACCTTAATTTTAGCAAAATCCAGCAAGCTTCCTTGGGGAAATGGGCAGAATTAATCTAAAACTGCTTCAGAAATGCAAATAGCTTGGAATAATCTTTAAGAAGAAAACCTTCAGAGGACTCACCCTACTAGATAGCAAGGCACCTTTAAACAGTTAAAGTAATATACTGATATGAAGGTTAAAAAAGAGATGAATGAAATAAAGAGTCTAGAAACACCACCACACTGAACAATCTCAAGATTTATGACTAAAATGTCACAGCAAATTAAAAGGATGATCTTCTCAAGAAGTGGTGCTAGATCAATTTTATGTTATATATAAAAAAAAGAAACTTGACTTCTGCTCTACAACGTACATAGAAATCAAATCTAGAGAAGCTTCCTGTGTCTTTTTTGTTTATACTGGGAGATTAGTCCCGCCTCTTCCACTGACCTGTAGGCACTGCTGGGTTGTCCTGTTGCTACGTAGGCTTCCTGTGTTTTTTGTTAAACCATGTAGCCCAGTCCCACCCCTCTAATGGTGGGTTGTGCCCCTCCTCCACTGGGCTGGATCATTCAGGGTTCAGCTCAGACTGTAGCATTGGCTGGGCAACCCACTAGAGTCAGAGCTTCAGCCCTCTGGGGTTTGTGGGGGAGGGTAGGGACCCACCCAGCCACACCCAGCAGTCTCCCCCTTTCAGCTTCCTCTCTCTCCTCCAGTCAGGGGGTAGGGGCCCCCCATTTGCTCCCGCTTACAGCTCCGTCTCTCTCCAGGCAGGGGGAGAGGGTTATAGCTCAGTCTCCAGGCTCTCCCAGCCGCCTTTTGGGCTTATGCGTCTGTTTAGGTCTGTGTGCCAATCCAGGACACCATCCTGGATTATTATTCAACTCAGCACTTGTAATTCCTGGTGGTTGACTGGCAAAGATCCCCTGTTTTGTGTATTGCTGAGGCTTTGGGGGAAGCGCTGTATCTGGACCAGAGTGCCAGAGGTGGAGGCTCCAACTCGCAGGTCAGATGCACTTTCTGGGTGAAGCAGCACCCCTCCCTGCCTTGGTCTGCCCTGCGTGGGCTTTGCTCACCTTCAGACCAGACCCATTGAAATGCACCTAGTACCTCGGTTGGAGCTAGGAGATCTCTGGATTTCTGCATCTCTCTTGCTGGGTATTGTGTGCTAGAGTTGTGTCTATTCGACCATCTTGGAAAGAAGTGAACAAAGCCTCCAAGAAATATGGGATTATGTGAAAAGACCTAATCTACACTTGATCAGTGTACCTGAATATGATGGGGAGAATGAATCCAAGCTGGAAAACACACTCCAGGATATTATCCAGGAGAACTTCTCAAGCCTAGCAAGGCAGTCCAAATTTCAAATTCAAGCAATACAGAGAACTCCACAAAGATATTCCTCAAGAAGAGCAACCCCAATGCACATAATCGTCAGATTCACCAGGGTTGAAATGAAGGAAAAAATACTAAGGGCAGCCAGAGAGAAAGGTCAGGTCACCCACAGAGGGAAGCCAATTAGACTCACAGCAGATCTCTTGGCAGAAACCCTACAAGCCAGAAGAGAGTGGGGGCCAACATGCAACATCCTTAAAGAAAAGAACTTTCAACCCAGAATCTCATATCCAGCCAAACTAAGCTTCGTAAGAGGAGGAGAAATAAAATCCTTTACAGACAAGCAATTACTGAGAGATTTTGTCACCACTAGACCTGCCCTACAAGAGCTCCTGAAAGAAACACTAAGCACAGAAAGGAACAAGTACCAGTCACTGCAAAAGCAAACCAGTTGGCAAAGACCAAAAATGCAATGAAGAAAATGAGTCAACTAACGGGAAAGAAAACCAGCCAGTAAGAAAATGGCAGGATCAAATTCACACATAACAATATTAACATTGAATGTAAACAGCCTAAACGCCCCAATCAAAAGACACAGACTGGCAAACCGGATAAAAAGTCAAAACCCACTGGTGTGCTGTATTTAGGAAACCCATCTCACATACAAAGACACATATAGACTCAAAATAAAGGGATGGAAGAAGATTTACCAAGCAAATGGAGAACAAAATAAAAGCAGGGGTTGCAATCCTAGTTTCTGATAAAATGGATTTCAAATCACAAAGATCAAAAGAGACAAAGAAGGACACTACATAAAGGTAAAAGGATCAATCCAACAAGAAGAGCTAACTATCCTAAATATATACACCCCCAACACAGGAGCACCTAGATACATAAAACAAGTTCTTAACGACCTAAAACGAGATTTAGACTCTCACACAATAATAGTGGAAGACTTTAACACTCCACTGTCAATATTAGACAGATGAACGAGACAAAAAATTAACAAGGATATCCAGAACTTGAATGCAATCTGGACCAAGCGGCTAATAGACATATACAGAACGCTCCACCCCAAATCCACAGAATATACATTTTTCTGAGCACCACAATGCACTTACTCTAAAATTGACCACATCATTGGAAGCAAATCACTCCTCAACAAATGCAAAACAACAGAAATCATAACAAACAGTCTATCACACCACAGCACCATCAGACTAAAACTCAGGATTAAGAAACACACTCAAACCCACACAACCACTTGGAAACTGAACAACTTGCTTCTGAGTGTCGACTGGATAAACAATGAAATGAAGGCAGAAATAAAGATGTTCTTGAAAACCAATCAGAATAAAGACACAACTTACCAGAATCTCTGAGACACCTTTAAAGCAGTGTTGAGGGGGAAATTTATAGCAATAAATGCCCACATGAGAAACAAGGAAAGATCTAAAATTGACACCCTATCATCAAAATTGAAAGACCTAGAGGAGGAAGATCGAAAAAACTCAAAAGCAAGCAGAAGACAAGAAATAACTAAGATCAGAGCGGAACTGAAAGAGATAGAGACATTAAAAAACCCTTCAAAAAATCAATAAATCCAGGAGCTGGTTTTTTGAAAAGATCAACAAAATAGATCGCTAGCAGATTAATAAAAAAGAAAAGGGAGAAGAATCAAATAGATGCAATAAAAAAATGATAAAGGGGGTATCACCACTGATCCCACAGAAATACAAACTACCATCAGAGATTACTACAAACAGCTCTATTCACATAAATCAGTAAATCAGGAAGAAATGGATAAATTCCTAGACACTTGTACTCTACCAAGACTAAACCAGAAGGAAGTTGAAACCCTGAATAGACCAATAACAAGGGCTGAAGTAGAGGGAGCAACTAATAGCCTACAAACCAAAAAAAGTTCAGGTCCAGACAGGTTCACAGCCGAATTCTACCAGACATACAAAGTGGAGCTGGTTCCATTCCTTCTGAAACTGTATCAAACAATACAAAAGGAGGGAATCCTCCCTAGCTCATTTTATGAGACCAACATCATCCTGATACCAAAAACAGGCAGAGACTCAACTAAAAAAGAAAACTTCAGGCCAATATCCATGATGAACATTGATGCAAAAATCTTCAATAAAATACTGGCAAACAGATTGCAACAGCGTATCAAGAAGCTTATCTATCACGATCAAGTAGGCTTCATCCCGGGGATGCAAGGCTGGTTCAACATACGCAAATCCATAAATGTAATCCATCACATAAATGGAACCAAAGAGAAAAACCACACAATTATCTCAATAGATGCAGAGAAGGCCTTCTACAAAATTCAACAACCTTTCATGCTAAAAACTCTCAATAAACTAGGTATTGATGAAACGTATCATAAAATGATAAAGCTATATATGACAAATCTACAGACAATATCATACAGAATGGACAAAAGCTGGAAGAAATCCCCTTGAAATAAGGCACTAGACAAGGATGCCCTCTCTCACCACTCCTATTCAATATAGTATTGGAAGTTCTAGCCAGAGCAATCAGGCAAGAAAAAGAAATAAAGCATATTCAATTAGGAAAGGAAGAAGTCAAATTGCCTCTATTTGCAGATGACATGATTGTATATTTAGAAGACCCCATTGTCTCAGCCCAAAATCTTCTCAAACTAATAAGCAACTTCAACAAAGTCTCAGGATACAAAATCAATGTGCAGAAATCACAAGCATTCCTATATACCAATAACAGACAAACAGAGAGCCAAATCAAGAGCGAACTCCATTCACAATTGCTACAAAGAGAATAAAATACCTAGGAATATAACTAACAAAGGATGTAAAGGACCTCTTCAAGGAGAACTACAAACCACTGCTCAACAAAATAAGAGAGGACAAAAACAGATGGAGAAACATTCCATGCTCATGGTTAGGAAGAATTAATATCATGAAAATGGCCATACTGCCCAAAGTAATCTATAAATTCAACTCTAAACCCATCAAGCTACCAATGACCTTCTTCACAGAACTGGAAAAAAACACTTTAAACTTCATATGGAATCACAAGAGAGCCTGCATAGCCAAGACAATCCTAAGCAAAAAGAACAAAGCTGGAGGCATCACACTGCCAGACTTCAAACTATACTACAAAGCTACAGTAATCAAAAAAGCATAGTACTGGTACTAAAACAGAGACATAGACCAATGGAACAGAACAGAGGCCCCAGAAACACCACACATCTACAACCATCCGATCTTTGACAAACCCCACAAAAACAAGCAATGGGGAAAGGACTCCATGTTTAATAAATGGTGTTGGGAAAACTGGCTAGCAATGTGTAGAAAGCAGAAACTGGATCCCTACCTGTCACCTTACACTAAAATTAACTCCAGATGGATTAAAGATTTAAACATAAAACCTAACAACATGAAAATACCAGAAGAAAACATAGGCAAAACCACGCAGGACATAGGCATAGGCAAGGACTTCATGACTAAAACACCAAAAGCAATGGCAATAAAAGTCAAGATAGACAAATGGGATCTAATTAAAATTCAGAGCTTCTGTACAGCAAAAGAAACCATCATTAGAGCAAATTGGCAACCAACAGAATGGGAAAAAATTTGCAATCTACCCATCTGACAAAGGGCTAATATCCAGAATCTACAAAGAACTAAAACAGATATACAAGAAAAAAGACACTTTTGCCCACTTTTGGGCAAAGAATATGAACAGACACTTTTCAAAAGAAGACATATATGAGGCCAACATATGAAAAAATGTTCATCATCACTGGTCATTAGAGAAACGCAAATCAAAACCACATTGAGATACCATCTGACACCAGTTAGAATGGCAATCATTAAAAAATCTGGAGACAACAGATGCTGGAGAGGATGTAGAGAAATAGGAACACTCTTACACAGTTGGTGGGAGTGTAAATTAGTTCAACCATTGTGGAAGACAGTGTGACGATTTCTCAAGGAGTTAGAAATAGAAATTCCATTTGACCCAGCAATCCCATTACTCGGTATATACCCAAAGAACTATAAATTGTTCTACCATAAAGACACATGCGCACGTATGTTCATTGCAGCCCTGTGTACAATAGCAAAGACCTGGAACCAACCCAAATACCCATCAATGATAGACTGGACAAAGAAAATGTGGTTCATATACACCATGGAATACTATGCAGCCATAAAAAACGATGAGTTTGTGTCCTTTGTAGGGACTTGGATGAATCTGGAAACCATCATTCTCAGCAAACTGGCACAAGAACAGAAAGTCAAACACTGCATGTTCTCACTCATAGGTGGTGTTGAACAATGAGAACATGTGGACTCAGGGAGAGGAGCATCACACACTGGGGGCAGTTGCGGGGAGGGTAGGGGAGAGACAGTGGGGAGTGGGGAGGGAGGTGAGGGTGAGGAGGGATAACATGGGGAGAAATACCAGATATAGTATACACCTGAAGTAAAATTTAAAAATTAAAAATAATAAAAAAGAAAAAAGAAATAAAATCTAGATCAATCTAGATAGCTTAATACAAAAGTTAAAGCAATAAAACTTTTAGAATAACTTTTCGAATATAATGTAGAATATTTTTATGAATTTGGGATAGGTAATGATTTTTAAAACTAGACACAAATGGTGTTACCATAAAAAAAAAGATTGACAAACTAGACTATAGAAAAATTTATAGCATCTGTTAATTAAATGACATACTACAGAATTGGTAATGATAAATATTTATAAGATTAATATATATGTCATATATATGATGATTGAGTCATTCAGAATAAATAACAATCTTTTACTAAAGAGTAACAGAAAGAATTCATCAATAAAAACTGGCTAAGCAAAAATCTCTTCCAAACAATAAAAGAAGAGGAAACACTTCCAAATGTATTTTATGAGTCTAGCATCGGCTGGTACCAGAGTCAGACAAGGACACAATAAGAAAAGAAAACTATAGGCCAATATCCCTGACGAAAACAGATGCAAAAATTCTCAATAAATTACTAGCAAAATGAATTAAACTGCACATTAAAAGGATTATACACCATGACCAGTGGGATTCATCCCTGGGGTGCAAGGAGAGTTCAATATATGTAAATCAATGTATTATACCACATTGACAAAGTGAAAGGAAGAAAATCACAAAATTATTTCAATGGATACAGGAAAAGTATTTGACAAAGTTCAGCATCCATTCATAATTAAACCTTCAACAAAATAAGTATGAAAAGAACTTTCCTTAACAGAATTATATTCTCAACATAGTAATAGCCATATATAAAATGCCCATGGCTAATATTATAATCAATTATGAAAAAACAGCTTTCCCTCTAATATCTGGCACAAGGCAAAGGTGCTCAGTCTCATGACTTCTACTCAACATAGTGCTAGAATTCTTAGCCAGAGTAATTAGAAAAGAAAAAATATCGGGCTGGGCGTGGTGGCTCACGCCTGTAATCCCAGCACTTTGGGAGGCTGAGGCGGGTGGATCACGAGGTCAAGAGATTGAGACCATCCTGGTCAACATGGTGAAACCCAGTCTCTACTAAAAATACCAAAAATTAGCTGGGCACGGTGGCACATGCCTGTAATCCCAGCTACTCAGGAGGCTGAGGCAGGAGAATTGCCTGAACCCAGGAGGCGGAGGTTGTGGTGAGCCGAGATCGCGCCATTGCACTCCAGCATGGGTAACAAGAGCGAAACTCCATCTCAAAAAAAAAAAAAAAAGAAAAGAAAAACTATCAAAAGACATCTAAGTGAGCAAGAGGTAAAATTATCTCTTTGCAAATGACATGATCATATATGTAGAAAACCCTAAAGACTCAATAATTGTTTGAACAAAAAATGAATTCAGTAGATTTGCAAGATGCTATTTTAACACACAAAATCAGATGCATTTCTATACTCAAACAATAAACTATCCAAAAAAGAAGAAAACAATTTCATTCTCAATAGCAACAAAAAGAATAAAATACTTAGAATTAAACTTAAGGAGATAAAAAAGAAAATTATAAAGCACTGATGAAGAAAATTAAAGACACTGAAAATTATAAAGCATCAAGAAAGAAAATTAAAGACATATTTAAATGGAAAGACTTCCCATGCCCATAGATTGGAAAAAATAATATTATTAAAATGTCTATACTACCCTAAGTTATCTACAGATTCAATACAATCCCTATCAAAATCCCAATGTCAATCTTCATAGAAACAAAAAATAATAGTCCTAAAGTGCATATGGAACCACAAAATACCCCAAATACCCAAAGCAATCATCAGAAAGAAAAAAGTTGGAGGCATCACATTTCTTTATTTCAAAGTATATTGCAAACCTACAGTAATACAAAACAGCATAGTAGTAGCATAGAAACAGACATATAGACCAATGGAACAGAATAGAAAACCCAGAAACAGAATAGAGAACCCAATGCATGGGGGTTCCTCCCCAAAGAAAATATTAAAATGTTGAGTAAACATATGAAAAGCTTATCATCATATATTATAAGGAAAATACAAACTAAAGCACAATTATATACCACCAAACAACACCCACCAGTATGGTGAAGTTAAATTAACTGATGTTGGGGGATCCCAAGATGGCCAAATGAGAGGCAGCTCTGGAAAGCAGCTCCCAGCGAGAGAGACACAGAAACCGAGTGGTTCCACAATTCCAAACGAGGTACCAGGTTCATTTTATGGGTCTGGTTGGACAGTGGGTATAAACCAAATAGGACAAGTTCAGGCAAGGCGAGGCACTGCCCCACCCAGGAGGTGTGTGCAACCAACCAGAGGACTGGGGAATCTCCCCCTCTGGAACTTCGGTTTGGATACAGCGCTCCACCCAAGCCCTCTACAACCCACAGAACAGGAGATCTTTGCCAAGGTGAAAAGCCTCAGTGAGCTGCCTGAACAGGGCAGAACAGTAACTTCGGCCAGAGCCAGGGCGGAAGCAATGGCTAACGCAAAAGCCAGAAAGCAGGCTGAACGGATCTACCCTCCCCGCAGAGGGAAGGGGAACTGAGAACAGGGAAACAGCCCATACGGCAGAACGGGTCCCCCCCACTCCCCTAGACAAAGCCCAGAAGACTGAAAAAAACTCTCACGCCAGAGTTTCGCATCTAGAGAGCAAGCAGGAACCATCCGGCTTGGCTGGGAGCGGGGCAGTTGCCATTGCGGAAGCCGGCCTAACCTTCCTGAGTAACTAAAAGACACAGCACCTCCATTGAACCCGTGGCAGCCCAGCAGCGCCTCTGCAGGCAGACAAAGGAAAGGCCACCTCCCCAAGCAGCTACCTGAAATCAAAACTATGCAAATCCAACTAAGTGGGAAAAAACCAGCACAAGAAGAATGAAACTTCACATCAAAAACCAGAATGCCTCTTCCCCACCACGACATCACAACGCCTCACCAGCAAGGGAACAAAGCTGGATGGAGAACGAATTTGACGAACTGAAAGAAGGAGGCTTTAGAAGGTGGATAATAACAAACTTCTCTGAGTTAAAGGAACATGTTCTAACCCAATGCGAAGAAACTAAGAACCTTGAAAAAAGGTGAGAGGAAATGCTAACTAGAATAACCAGCTTAGAGAAGAACATAAACGACTTGATGGAGCTGAAAAACACAGCACAAGAACTTCGTGAAGCATACACAAGTTTCAATAGCCTAATAGATCAAGCAGAAGAAAGGATATCAGAAGCAGTTGTCAAATGAGCCCATCATTAAATGTTGAGGTATATAAAGTTACAATTAAATAAATTACATTAAAGGCACAATGAATATTCAAAAGTCCTCACTTCCCAATAATTTTACTATCTTTTACTATGATCAACGGTTTTGAGGTTATTTGCATCTTCTGTCCATCTGTGGTGGAAATACTTCATAATGATGTGACACTTCCCATCTCTTCTCAACTGTACATCAGTGGTATCACATTGGTACCTTGACATTTCCTGTGGTGGAAATTTTCACTCCATGGAAATCATCAAAAACTAAAAATCAGGACATTCCTTTCTCCCTCCTTTCCCTGCCTCCATTCTCAGAGCTGGTTACTAAGCCTCCACTAGCACCCTACTGCTAACAAATTCTAAGTATCATGGAGGAACTCACAATCTTGGGCAAATAAGAACCCCCAACAGAAACAGGCTTTGGAAATGCTCTTCCACATTTCCTCACCATATGCAGGCTTTCTCCTTGTTCACCACCATGGCGTTGCCCCTAGAAGCCACCTCACATCAGCCAGGGAGAGTAAGAGCCCTGGGCAACAGTCCTTCATGCTCAGGTGAGCACCTGGGAGAAGCTGCATCCCCAGCAGTGACACTGACAGATGGGGACACTCTCCACAGTAATGGAAAAACCATCTAGTGCTCGGGGCCTTTGCAGTTCCTAGCTGCCATGCTGGCAGCATCCTCTTGGCTGCCACTCTCTGGCCTGGCTGTCAGCTTCCTCTGTGTCAATGCAGGAGCAGCAGGCACTGAGCCACTCTAAATGTTTACTGGAGATGGAGCAACCTGGCCTGGAGCAGCCGCAGTCGTGCTTCCTGACAGAACCTCTCAGTGGCTAAGTCAGTGGGCTCATTGGTGGGATGGGAATAACAGTTCATGAAAGGGCCTCCCAAGGTGAACCTGGCTCTGCAGGCCACACAAGGGATATTTGTGCTCCTTACCTGGGAAACAGATGTAGAGGTCAAAGGGCAGGCTTAAAGCTACAATCATCATTCCCTGCCTGGAGCCACCAAACCTGCCTCTATCACTGGGGTAAAAGTGTTGACTTCTTTCTGAACTAGGAGTGGCAAATCAAAGGCATTGCAGCCTCTTTCATCACTGCTGATTGCTGATGCTGACCATGTGCCAACCGCTTGATACATCACCTTAAATCTTCTCATCCACTCTCAGAGATAAGTGTTATTTTCCCTGTTTTACAAATGAAGAGAATCTGATTAATTTATTCAATTAATCAGAATTGAATAAATTCTCCAGGAGAGGTTGTGATTGAGCTTGGAATAGAGCTCAAATTCCTCCCAACTCCAAAGACAGTGCTCTTCCTGCTGTACTGACCCTGTTCAGGCGGCCCTTTCATCTGGACTGGCTCCGACCTTTCCATGTGGATGGCTGCTGCCTACTCACCTCTCCCGCCCCTCTTCCCCCTGCTTCTACACATCCTACACGGCACAGTCGAATTAATCTCTAAAGATCGAGATAGAGATGCAGACAGATGCGGATATGGACACAGGCATAGAAATCGACATCAACACTGACTTAGACATAGACGAGGACATGGACGTGAACATAGACTTGGACATTGACTTAGACAGAAACATGGATAAATATTTTGATGAAAGATTCAAAAGGTCAGGAATCATGTCTGATTCATTTTGTGTCCCTAGAATCTATCACAGTACCTGCTTCAGAGCAAGGAAGGTCTCCAAAAATACTAGTGGAATTAAATTGAAAGGACTGTCTTTTCCCAAATAAAGTGTTGATGACCCCTACCAAATAATAGTATTAGGGACAGAGCTCTCACATCCGCATCTGGAAATCTCCCTATCTGACCCCACCTGATCTTTCTCTTCTTAACTACATCCAGCCTATACTCTGAGCATATATGACTCCTTCATGTTCCCTAAGCCCTCCTTGCACTTTCTCACCTCCATGACATTGTTCATACTATTTCCTTCATCTGAAGGACCCTCTTTAGCCCCATCTATCCCTTCTAAAATGTCATGGCCCATTTAAAATACTATGCAATCCTTGAAGTATCTCTATCTCTTTATGAAATGTAACATTTCTGTCTTCTGAATCCCTTAGAGCTGTATATCTTTCTATGTCCTAACCTTTCTCTGACACAGATTTTAATCATTGAGATAATAATTCTCCTTGTCTGGAATGTCCTTCATCCCTTCTCTTTTTTATGTTCATGATCCAGTATAATATCACCTCCCCTATGAAGCCTTTCCAGCTCTCCCAGGCCACTTAGTCACTCCCACTTAAATGCTTCTGGAGCATCTGAACATCCTCCATGGAAGTACTGGTCATCAGGGTTATGGCCCAATTGCTGTTATCTCCCAACTGCCAAGCCCCTAAAAGATTTAGATGGTATCTTCTTGAACTTTGTCTTTATGGCTTCCACAACAGTGTCAGTGGTAATTGGTAAATAAATAAGTGAAAGACAAGAAAGACACTGTCCCATTTTTCTGTGCTCCCAACCTTCTTTCTCTACCATTCTACCTGTTTGCCTTCTGTTATCAGTATGCTATGTGTAGGATCACAGGTGTAGCCATGGGAAACAAAAAAATAAGAAAAACTAACCAGCACTAAAAAATGTAGGAAAACACAATAGATCATCTGATCTGGGGGCACAAAGGCCACTTTATCAGTTACAATTACAATAAATGGTTTTCATCAAATGAGTTGGTGACAATGACTGTTCATTTATTTGAAGTTTCAATATTTCCCTCAAAAAAAAAACTAGGGCCTGGCATGGTGGCTCACACCTGTAATCCCAACACTTTAGGAGGCAGAGGCAGGCGGATCACCTGAGGTCAGGAGTTTAAGACCAGCCTGGCCAACGTGTTAAAACCCCGTCTTACTAAAAATACAAAAATCAGTCAGGTGTGGTGATGTGCACCTGTAATCCCACCTGCTCAGGAGGCTGAGGCAGGAGAATCACCTGAACCTGGGGGGCAGAGGTTGCAGGGAGCCAAAATTGAGCCACTGCACTCCAGCCTGGGTGACAGAGAAAGACTCCATGTCAGGAAAAAAAAAATCTAGAATATTATACTGGTTTATAATATCACAATAAAAATGATGAAGATATTTTGAACCCATTGTTCAAGATCATAGGTATGTTCTTTAAAGGAACATCTTAGCTGACTTGTGACATATGGGCAAAGAAATATGTATTTTTATTAGGAGGTTATCCCTGGGCAGAAGCTGATAAGAGACATTCAAATAGAGAGCACCAATCGGAAGAGGAACACAAAAGCCTGACTTGGTGATATTTCTGTCATCTTTCCTGCCACCACTTGGGGCAACATAAAATGAGTTCTCTTGACTCATTTTTAAAGACAAAACAGTTAAAACCAAAACAGTCAAGTCACAAATTTAATATCGCAAAACAGACAAATAGATTTGTGGTTACTGCCTCTGGTTTCCTAGAAAGAAAAGCAGAGTCAGTAGAAGAACAAACTGTTCTTATCAGCAGGGTCCTAATATGTCTTTCTTCCTCCTTTCTGTGCCTTTACCTTGAACCATCTCTTCTACCTGGGATTCCCTGCTTCATATAATTTAATGAGGACATTAGCAAACATTAGCTAAAGCCTCCCAAAGATCTTCCCAAAGATCTTTGTGAGGTTGATATCCTCATCCCTATTTTACAGATGAGGCTAGTTGTTAAGACTTCATAGTCATAACTGTTGAATCTAAGTCGGAAACCCTGAACTTGCCTATTTCAACAGCTGTCTCCACCATTTTCCTTTGTAAAATGTATTTCCAAGGCACAACTCAAGGACATCCCGAAAGTGACCTGATCACTCCTGGAAGGAGACCTTTTGTTCCCAAAATGTCCAGGGACTCTGATAACAGTACTTTTAATCACAAGCATTACTAATAGGCAAATGCTTCTTGTCCTGGATGCCTATGCAATATCAGCTTCTTGAAGGCAAGACTTGCATATCTTTCTAGCCTTTATCTATGAATTCAGTATTTTCCCTGAGACATGCATTTCAGGTATTCAAGAAAGTCAGAGAAACTTACGGTTACTTTCAGCATTTAAAGCCTCTGCCATAATTTGATGAATTAAAACTGCATGAAAGCAGAAGAAGACACTGAAAGTGCTTTTTATGTAAATGCACTAATTATTACCCCACATTCTAGATTTCATATGAAGTTACAATTGATATTAAACTCATGGAGGAAATGTAAAGACTCCAAAATGGCTAAACTATGTAAATTTGTGGCCCATATTGAGCTGGAGACATAAGTCAAAAATGTCCTAGCCCCATCACTTTACTTATCTCAGTCTGTGGCACAGTCATGCTTAATAAACATTCATTTGATAGACAGATGGGTTGATAAATGGACACAGTAATGCATGAAACATATAAGTGAATATATAAACAAAATAATATTGCTTTTTACTAATGATTTTTGAGGAATATTAATAATAATGCTTTAAACCAAACAAACTAATCCAAACAATGCCTTCTCCGGTAAGTTGTCTACAAACAAAGCAAAGCTCTCATGATCTCTATAATTCTGTTTTGACAGTATGGCTTCTGTGTCTGAAATATCTACAATCCCTTTGTTTACAATAGCACCTTAACTGGGTGATTTAAATGAGTAGAGCTTGCTTTTACATTTTTCTACAATTATTTAAATGCACATTTCAATTTTCCTAAATTGTGCAAAACTAATTTGGAAGATTAATTTCTGAAAATACCTGGTGGAATTTGCATACACCAAGCATAATTATTATTGATATTTGCATAGTTCTCCCTGCCTATGTGCATGCACTATTACCAACTGCTATATAACCCATGAAATTATTGAAGAATTTGCTGTCAGTACAATATGGATTCATCAATAAATGTTCAGCCTCACAGAAGAAAAACAAACTTCACTGTTCAGCTGTAGAAATGTGTCATTCCATTTTACTTATTTATTTGGGGGCAGAATCTGCAAAGATAAATCCAAAGCAAAAGAATGTGGCAGTCTTGTGCAATAAAGATTAATGTTATTGCAAAGAACCTCTGAGATTCATGAGAGGTTGAAAACCCCATTGAAAAAGCTAGAAAAGCAATAGGAATTGGGGAATCCTCATGGGAAAAAGAAAGTAAATATACCCATGCTCCAGAGGGGTAGGGTATTAGAGTGTAGTCAGAGAGCTATGCCACACATGGCTAGAAAGAAAATTCAGAGATTTGGACTGTGGAAATCACAAATGCTTGATGAATATACGGATAGGTTGATTAAATGCTTATCTAAGGTGTTACACAGGAATGTGACATTTCTTTCCTTTAATCTGCTTGGATGGCAAAACCAAATGGAAAGAAATATGGACAAAAATTATGTAGGAGAATAATAATAGAAAATACATCTATAATATCTATTATGTGGCAAGTATTCTATTAATAGCTATATATACACACATATAATTCCTATAATAAATACTCATTATTTTAAGAATAACATTTAATTCTCATAATGAATATTCATTCATTCATTTAGTTCACCAACTGTGGAAACATTTTGTGTATTTGGCATGTTATAAGGGACTGTGAGAAGCTACAGAGATACACTGATCAAGTCTTTACCCTGAAGGCACTCATAACCAATGACACAAAACAGACATCAAATGTATTTTTATAAATAAAATACTGTATTTTGTATATATGGGAGAAATAATAATGGACTCTGCTGGGAACTGGTGGGAAGTTCTTAGAGGAAGCAAGATTGGGGTTTTAAAAAATAGTCAATTTCCAAATCAATGAGAACAGAAAAACATATGGGTATACTGGGCATCATGCACAAAAACATGGTGCTATGAAATGGCATGGCTTGTTTATTACATCATGAATATCTCATTGCAGCTGGCAGTGGGAGAAGAGGAAAAGACACAGATGACCAAGGCCTTGAGTGCCTCATGGGCAATATAGAGCCACTGAAAGATTTTAACCCTTTTCCCACTTAGAAAAAAAAGGTACTCACTGTCAGCACTCATTTAATTTTACATAAACACACTCTTTGAGGCTCAAGTAAATCCGACTGATTTTCAATGTGAAAATAAAACATAAAAACCATTCTTGGATTTATTTCAGAAAGAACTAACATAAAAATTGTCTGAATCATCAGAATTATCTATTTCGGAAAAATCAGATTCATCAAATGAATCTTCCACCAACAACTGTTTGAGGATGATGTTAACATCACAGGTAAAAATGCTATTTTTTCTAGGATTTGGCATTTTCAGTGATCAATATTTCCTATATTTCATAAATGGAAATACCACTACTAAAAACAGAATGCTATAAATATAGCAATGTCTTTTGTTCCCAAAGTCAATATATTACAGTGATACAAAAATGATAATAAAAGCGAGGTATTTCATGGCAAAAGTTATCACAGGGTAAACACTGAAGCTGCAAGTGCCTCTGATGAGCATGCTCAGGGCAAACGGGAAAAGTTAAGCAATAAAAATGACATAGATAGGTTCCATCTTGAAAGGAACTCTTCAGGGACTCTGTAGAGAATGGGCTTATAGAGTTAATTCTACAAAGTGGTAAGTTGTTGCAATTTAAAATATGACCAGGGAATAAAATATCATATTATATATATATGTATAATATATAGGTACAATAATTATATGTATAATAATGTATAATAAATATGTGTTATATATTTAAAACATTTTATATTATTTTTTGTACATATATAATATATAGGTAAGAATGATTTATATTCCTTTGAGTATATACCCAGTAATGAGATTGCTGTGTCAAATGATTTTCTGGTTCTAGATCCTTGAAGAATCACCATACTGTCTTCTACAATGGTTGAACTAATTTACATTTCCCCCAAAGTGTAAAAGTGTTCCTATTTCTCCACAACCTCGCCAGCATCTATTGTTCCTTGACTTTTTAATAATCACCATTCTGACTGGTGTGAGATGGTATCTCATTGTGGTTTTGATTTGCATTTCTCTAATAATCAGCGATGTTGAGGTTTTTTTCATATGTTTGTTGTCGTGTAAATGTCTTCTTTTGAGAAGTGTCTGTTCATACCCTGCTCCTTCTGGGATTTTTGACCTCAAGGGGCACCAAACTTATGCCAGTAAGATTGCTTCTATCTAGGGTGTCTGACAACCCCTGTTGGAGGATCTCACCCAGTTGGGTGGCACAGGGAACAGGACCCATTTAACAAAGCACTTTGACTGTCCCTTAGTGGAGGAAGTGTGCTTCACTGGGGGATACCCACTTGTCTGGGCTGTCTGGCTTCCTCAGGAGAAAAGGCTAAGTCTGCTGGTCCTCAGAGACTGCAGCCATCCCTCCCCCTAGGGGATCAGGTTCAGGGAGATCAGGGTTCTGTCCCTGAGTCTCTGGCTGGAGTTGCTGGAGTTCCTGCAGAGAGGCCCTGTCCAGTAAGGAATGATGGGTCAGGGTCAGGCCTGAGTAGGTGCTCTAGCTGCAGTCTGCCACAGCCAGTGTGTTGGGCTGTGGGGGACAGCACTTGAGACCAAGCCATCCAGCCTCCCCGGCTCCAGCGGGGGAATAGTGTACCTGGAGCTCTAGAGATGGATGCCGCCCTTCCCCTGCCCAGGGCGCATAGTGTGTTGGGCAGTTATGTGTCCCAATGCTGGCTGCTGCCCCGCTCCCAAGGAGCTCAAATAGCTTAGACTGCAGGCAGCTGCAGCTGTGGTACTGCATGCCCTTCCATTTGGTAGCCTCCTCAGGCTTAAGCTGATTCTAGCTGAGAGTCTGTTGAGAATCTGCATAGCTCCAGGGTTGGAACCCTACGCCCCAGTGGCATGGGTTCATGAGTGGGATTTTCCCATTCATGGGTTGCACAGTTCCATGGAAAAAGCATAGTTTCCCCGGCTGGGTAGCACTGTCACTTACCACACCCGTTGGCTATGGAGTTGCCCCCTGTGGCTCTCAGGTGGGCCACCACACCATAGTGTGGCACCACAGTGCTCTTCCTTCCTCTCTGTGAATCATGCCAGCCACCTAGTCAGTTCTGATGAGACAGCCTGGATACCTGGGTTGCCGATGCAGGATTCACAGGCTGATTATGGTTCTTTTGGATGGGAGCCTCTGATCTCCGCTGCTTCAAGTTGGCCATCTTGGCCCCACCCCCCGAGAAATCGAAACTTTTCTTGATATACCAGGCAATGATAGGCACATATATAATATACATGTAGTATATATATGTATATAATATACATTATATACAATAATGTATTATATACATTCTATAGTATATATTGTATATATTGTTATATCATATATTACATAAATATATATTATATATTGTATATTGTATAAATATATACTATATAGTATAAGATATATATAATATGTAGTATATGATGCTGTATATTATAAATATATATTTATAATATATGTTATATATAGTACATATATATTTTACATTATATTTTACAGATATATGATATTCCCTGGTCATATTTTAAATTGCAACAACTTACATTCTACTATAAAGACACATGCACATGTATGTTTATTGCTGCATTATTTACAATAGCAAAGTCATAGAACTAACCCACATGCCCATAAATGATAGACTGGATGAAGAAAATGTGGAACATATACACCATGAAATACTGTACAGCCATAAAAAGGAATGAGATCATAACCTTTGCAGGGACATAGATGAAGCTGGAAGCCATTATCCTTAGTAAACTAATACAGGAACAGAAAACCAAACACTACATGTTCTCACTCATAAGTGGGAGTTGAACAATGATAACACTTGGACACAGTGGGTGGGGAACATCACACACACAGGGCCTGTTGGGCAGTGGGGGACAAGGGGAGGGAACTTAGAGGATGGGTGAATAGGTGCAGCAAACCACCTTGGCATATGTATACCTATGTAACAAACCTGCACATTCTGCACATGTATCCTAGAACTTAAAGTAATTTTTTTAAAAAAGATTCATCATTAATGATAATGGATATAAATTCATATTTCAAAAGGTTTCTTCCATCAATGCATTATTTCTCCAGGCTCCACAACTTGTCCAGAAAGAGCCCACCACCTCTTCCCTGCACCCTCCTATGCTCTTTCTCCTCTCAGTAAAAGGCATGATCAATTGCCCAGTCCTCCAAAATAGACCCCTGAGAGTCTTCACCAATACCTCATTCTCCTTTATTCCCTAAATCTAGCCATTCATTATTTTCAGTTACTTCCTTGTCATCCACCCTTTTTAGTTATCTTTACCTTTTAAATATCACACATATCAGTCACAGTTTCTTTATCCTACTACAGCTGCCCTAATTTTGGTTGGCATTTCTTAAAACAGCCCTGGTTAAAATGCCAGCCCCACTGTTAGTGCAATGTAACTTTGTACAAGTTATTTAACCTGCTTAACTTCAGTTTCCCCATCTGTAAATGGGATAACAATAGATTTTTCAGAGTTCTGGTAATCCAATGAGCAATGCAGGTAATGTTTTTGTACAGTGCTAACACATAGCAATTAATGTACGTACCCTGCTCTTACATTTAGCCTTCCTACTGCTAGACTCAGGTCTCACCTCCCATCTCACTGCAGTATCAATTCATTCACCATAGGTTAGGTAAAAGTGATTTTTCTAAAACACAAATTTGACCAAATTATTCTCATGCTTAAAACAGATTTTTCCATAGCTTTTCATCAACTACAAGAGCAATCCAGATGTTTTGTAAACAGAAAAGATTCTGAATGGATAGGCTGTATGTCTATGTCCAATCCTACTGCTACCACTTCTTACCATGCCCTTTATTCCACAGACGTACTGAAACATTTATACCACTCCACATAAAACATATTCCCTCCCTCTTATAAGCCCTTGTATTTGCTGTCTCCACACACAGAATACCTTTTCCTGTCCACTGTCACCATTCTTCCAACTCTCATGTTGCAGGTTACCCTCCTATGGTCAATTCACATGATTCTGATGTGAATCCTTTCTAGTGTCCTGTATCTAATCATGGAGTTCATTCTCATCATTTGTGTTCCCTATTCCTTGGTTCCAACACCCTGCACGCTGTACTGTAATCATCTCCTCTGCCACAGCCCACAGAACCCTGTACTGTAATTACCTTAGAAGGTATTTGCCCCACTAGGTTGTGTGGTCCCTGAAGGAAGGGTCCATGCCTCACCCCAGACTCAAGATCCAGCACAGCAACATCATGCTTAACAAGGACTCAGAGAAACCTTGGAGTGCATCCCAGGTAACTATGTTTTCAGTGACTTATATGCTCATGTGTCTATGTAGGTTGTTTCCAGGAAACTTGCCAACATCCCAAAGCCAAATATTTATAGGAAGCCTTTGCTTTTACATTTGGAAGCCTTTTAGAATTAGCAGTGCACTAGCAGAAGGAAAATCCCACGTTTTCATCTAAGCTCAATTATGTGATTAGAAAACCAGTTGTGTAGTTGAAACGTCATGGACACCATGGAAAACCCTGCACTGTGATTACCTTAGAAGGTATTTTCCCCACTAGATTGTGTGCTCTCTGAAGGAGGCGTCCACTCTCAGTTCTGCTAACTTTTAGCTGTTTTATTTTGAGCAAGTTACCTAACTTTTCTGGGTGTCAGTTTCCTCTTCTATAAATTTGAGAGACAACAAACCACACAGAGTTGTTTTGAAGATTCAAGAGGAGAACATGTGTTAAATATGTACTACATAGTATCAATTAATACATAATCAGTATTGCAGTTGTTCTCATTCTTATCCTCAGAATTCAATAAACATACCACTTCAAACCCATTAGGATGATTATTTAAAAAAAAAAAAAAACAGAGCATAACAAGTGTTGGTGAGGATGTGGAGAAATTGAAATGCTCAAGCATTGCTGATGGGAATGTAAAATGGTACAGCCACTGTGGAAAGTAGTATAGTGGCTCCTTCTAATAAATTCACAAAGAGTTACCATATGATCCAGCAATTCCACTTCTAGGTATATACCCAGAAGAACTGAGGCCGGACGTGGTGGCTCATGTCTATAATTCCAGCATTTTGGGAGGCCGAGGTGGGTGGATCATTTGAGGTCAGGAATTCAAGACCAGCCTGGCCAACATGGTGAAACCCCATCTCTACTAAAAATACAAAAATTAGCCAGGTGTGGTGGTGGTGGGCAACTGTAATCCCAGCTACTCAGGAGGTTGAGGTGGGAGAATTGCTTGAGCCTGGAAGGCGGAGGTTATGGTGAGCCAAGATTGCACCACTGCACTTCAGCCTGGGTGACAGAGAAAGACTTTGTTTCAGAAAAAAAAAAAAAAAAAGAATTGAAAGCAGGCACCCAAACAGATATTTGTATACCAACATTCATAACAGCATTATTCACAATAGCCAAAAGGTGGAAACTACCCATGTCAACCAACAAACAAGTAAATAGAGAAATGAAATATGTACTCATACAATGGAATATTATGCAGCCTTTAAAAGGAAGAAAATTCTGGTATGTGCTGAACATGGATGAACCTTGATGACATTATGCTATGAAATAAACCAGATGCAAAAGGACAAATAATAGCACATGATTTCACTTACATGAAGTATCTGTAGTCTTCAAATTCATAGAGACAGAAAATAGAGTGGTGATTATCTGATGGGAGAGGATAATGGGGAGTTGTTGTTTAATGGGTACAGAGTTTCAGTTTGGGAAGATGAAAAGGTCCCGTGGTTGAACAGTGGTAATGGTTGCATAGCAGCAATGTGATTGTACTTTTACCGAACTGTGCACTTAAAAATCATCAAAATGTTAAGTTTTATGTTAAGCATATTTTACCACAATAAAAACACTCAATGAACAAGTCAGATCTGCCAGAATAATTAAACAGCTATATAAAGCCAACTGCATAGTTAAACTCATAGGAGGGCTTTTGGAAGGTTAAAGTGAAGACTCCATGTTCCTTCAACTCTAATCTGATTCCTTTATCTCAGAATGATGCTGAGATCCTGCGGATCTTTATTTTCCATCGCTAAGCGAGCATGCATGCACACATACATACACAGAGCCTCTGGGGCCCATAGAGACACAACCTGGAAACAGGGCTTGCCAGGATTAGAGAGCCAGGCCAGCCCATGTATCATTCACCCAGAAGACAGCCCTCCATGGAGAAAAAGAACCTCATAGTCTCCTAACAAAGAGGATAATAAATTCCGATTAGCCAAGGAAGCTCTGAGTCTAAATACCAGCAAAGCTCAGCCCTTGCAAGTGGGGACGAATTATCTGAAAGGTCATCCTAGAGACACTGAACAAAGGGCCTCGAGCAGCTGGGTTTCTTAATTTGAGGAAACACTGAAGCCTTTAAAGAAGCCAGAGGCAGAACTGGAGAGATGGGAAAGTGGAGCGGCCTTCTGAGCACAGGGAGGATTTAATAGGAAGGGAAACACAAGCCCTGCAGGAAGCTCTGGGACCTGGCAGCCATGGCTCTCTCTGCCAGGCTGATGGCCTCTGGGAGGAGCCGCCATCTCCTGCGCTGGGCCAGGGTGGCCTTTTTTGGCACTGTAATAAAATAGGATGGTTCTGATCTCAGTGATTAAAGCTTTAAAACCACAAGCCTCTGGAAGGGAGTAGGCTCAGAGTAACAAACCTTACAACCCCTGTTCATTCTTCTCCAGGCTGTGGGCTGCTGACAGAGCCTAGTCTGTCTCCAGAAAATTCCAGAGGCCTCTCAGGAGTCTAAGGCCAAGCCTCGACCAGTGGCCTCTTGCCTGGGTCCTGTTGTCACAACCCCAGCGGTGAAAGATGGAAAGCTCTGTGGGAGGGCCAGGTGGCAGGCAGGAAGCAGCTTGCTGGCCTGTAGCCATCCCCAGCTTCCAATAACCCCTCTGTCTAGAAAACCAAGGGAAGGAGAATGAAAGGGTCATCTTACTTAGGTAAAAACCTGAGCAGCTGGGCTCATCCAGTCCTAAACAGACGGCACCCCAAGGGTAGAGCTGTGTCAAATTCCTGAGTCTCTCAGGGAGCAAGGGATTAGCACTGGTAGGTTTTGAGCCAAAGACCATGCTAACAAGAGAAAGAAAAGAATATATAGGTGAACCAAGTGCTTAATGAAGTTTTCCTGTTGACTTTAATCCTCACAAACAACTTTGTGTGGTAGGTATTGTTGTTCCCATTTTAGACAAAAGGGAATGGGTACAGCCAAAATTTGAACCTGTATCTAGATGGCTGTAAAGTCATCTCCTCGATACCACACTGCCCCTAGATTAAGCCTTTCACAAATATTAGTTTCCTGTGCCTTAAAAATAGTCTCTAATTCATATATTTGAGAACCACAAAAGTTTAGTGGCTTGCCAAATATCATACTGTCAGTGAGTTACAGAACTGGGACTGGAATTCATTTCCGACTGATTCCAAAGCTGATGTTCATTCTTGCATGCCTCATATATCTTTAGTTAAGATAAAATAATCCTGCGGCTTTTTGCCAATCAGCAAACATTTTGCTCCTTCAGTCTTGAAGCCTTAGCCCTTTAAAGAGTAGCTCAGTAATTATGCTGCCCCAATGCCCCGAAAGTCACAATTTACTGCAGAATGAGGTGATATGAAACAAAACAGACACATCTCCAGGCCAAAGGAAGGCTATCTGGACTGCACAGACTTGATGACTTTTATTGAGATCTGAAGCCCATTTTTGTACGAAAAGTAATGAAAGGAAGTGGCAATATATATGTGCATTTGGCACATGTTTAGTTCCTGCTCTGGCAAACTAATCTAGTTTTTTGGTTTTGGTGAGAAAAGACCCAATGGGCTTGAGCAATAAAAATGACCAATCATTTTGTGGAGGGAAATTAAACGTCATTAGCCAAAGTAATAAAAACAGCTCTCTCTTCCACGATTCCATGTATTCCAGAAAATGCAGGTATCTCTCTTCTCTTCAGACTTAAATTCTGCAAGTACATTAATTTGCATAGGAAATATACACCTTTATAATCAGATACCTCTCTTAGTCTCTTGGGGGAAATGTTCCCAATGGCAGGAACATGCAAACTGAATAAAATGGAAATTATCTAGGATATTGCTTATCACCTTCTACTTTCAGTCAAAATGGCAAAGCCCACTTTAAGGATTACTCATGCCTAATGGACAGGGAATAGTTAAGCCATAAAGACTTGAAGGAGACATCTTACATTGTTAAAGAACAATCCTAGGGCCACTTAGCTTCTATGAGCACCATCCTTGCAATAGAGACTTTCATATTAAAGGAAGCACAAAGGATGGGAAGTCTTTAGCAATGGGAGAAAGTCTTCCATGCAATACTTGTGGTTCCAGCAATATGCGCAGTAGATATTCCAAAAACACTCCTTCCACATATAAATCCTAGATAAAAATATAACAAACATCCTTTTAAATGCATGGCTGAGCTCACAAGAAAGGGAAATCCCCAGAGGTCAGAGGTCAGAAATGAAGAAGGAACTCAAAAGCAAGGTTGTAAGCATGTGTGCTGATACTGTTGCTTCCCTGAGGTGACAGAGGGCAGGCACCGTCACTCACGATAATCTACGGGTTTGGTTATTAATGCCCATATTGTGATAGCAAATGAAGTCTTGTACTTATGAAATGTGGGGAGAGTCAGAAATTACACACTTGCATAAAACCCATGAAGAATAATACATACAACAAAAGGATACACTAGAAATGAGCTGCCTGTCCCCAAAGAAAGATAAGAAAAAAGTTTATCTCTCTCAGCTAGCCTGTGGTTAGGATAATATATTCTTAAAATTTGTAAACATCAGTTTGGATAACATGTATGCCTGAGGCTATAATTTATATTACATAATCCTGGAACCTCCAAGCTAGACTATTATACAAAATAGGTCCTAGGCTTTTAATGTCCCTAGAAAACCTGGAAGAAGTAAATATCACCACTCTTTATGGGCAAATGCTTTCAGTCAAAAATGAACATGATTCCTATGGATAAAGACCCACTTAAGATAAACTCAATCCAAAACTAAAAACACCAACAATTGATCTATCGTGAGTGACTATCAGCAGAAAAAAAAAATTATACAGTTAAGTGAAGAACTCCAATAATTACAAACTTCAGAGACTATACAAGTATATTTAAATAGTTTAAAAGCATCAAAAAGAGCTGCAAAAATGAGACAGTGAGAAAAGGATACTTTAAAAAGAATTAATTAGAGCATATAGAAATGAAAAATATAGTCACTGAAATAAAAAATTCAATAGACAGTTTTTAAACAAAGACCTTGTGAACTCACTGATAAAGCTGAGGTTATAAATTGAAGCCACCTGACACAGAGGAAAAAGCATGGGGCTTGGGGCCAGATGGGCTGGACAGAATTTTATAGAATGTGCACCACATTAAATTAAAAAATAGTATCTAGCACTTAGGAAGTGCTTATTATGTACAAAGCAGTATCATAAACACTTTATATATTATTTCATATAATTCTTATAATAAGTATGTCACACAGGAATCAGTATCTTCATTTTACAGGTAAAGAAGCTGAGAATTAGGAATGAAAGAGCTTGCTCCACATTCCAGTGACAATTGAAAGAGCTGGGGAGGAGGACGCCAAGATGGCTGAGAGAAGTCAGTACCGGAATGCAGCTCCCAGCGAATGAAAGGCAGAGGACTAGAGGACTTCACAATTCCAAACGAGGCGCTCAGTTCGTTTCTGTGGGACTGATAAGGGCGCGTCCCCACCTGAAACGTGCAGCCGGCTTGGAGGTTTGGGGGACTTAACCCCCTTGGCGTTCTGTTTCGGATCCCGTGCTTACCTCGTCCCTCCTGCAACCCGCGGTCCACGAGAGCTCTGCCCGGGGGTGGGGCGCTGTGCGCAGTGGATGCAAATTTGAGCAGCGGCTACCGCCAGGTGCAGCAAGTTGTCGCAGGGACCTAGGCAGGAGTTTGGACTAACGCCAGCGGGACTAACCGTCCCACAGAGGGAGGCAGAGTTGAAAACACAGAAACAGACCATAAGGCCTGGCAGGCCTCACCTCCACAGAGCTCAAACTGAAGCCCTCGCTAGAGAGCTTGGCAGCAAATACACCAGCTTGACCCCAACCAGGAAGATACAGCTGGGGAAGGAGAGACGCCATCGCTAAGGCGGGGCCAATCTCACCTGCGAACAAACTCCAGGGAGGGACCACCCACCCAACAACCTGACTGAACCGAGAGAGCCCAGCAATGCCCTCTACAGGCCAAAAAAGATACAGCTCCAACCTCAATAGAAAAAAAGTCCGCTCAGAGACTTCTCCTGAGAAATCACCAACTTCAAAGATTAAAGGGAGATAAATCCACAAAGATGGGGGAAAAAAACAGTGCAAAAAGGATGAAACCACCAAAGAACAGAACACTTCTTCTCCTCCCAGGGATCACAACTCATCACGATCAAGGGAACCAAAAAAAGATAGAGAATGAATCTGACGAATTGACAGAAGCAGGCTTCAGAAGGTGGGTAATAAACTTCTGAGTTAAAAGACCATGTTCTAATCCAATGCAAAGAAACTAAGAACATTGAGAAAAGGTTAGACGAAATGCTAACTAGAATAACCAACTTAGAGAAGAACATAAACGACTTGATGGAGCTGAAAAACACAGCACAAGAACTTCGTGAGGCATACACAAATTTCAACAGCCAAATCGACAAGCAGAAGAAGGGATATCAGAGATAGAAGACCAAATCAATGAAATAAAATGAGAAGGTAAGATTAGAGAAAAAAGAATGAAAAGAAATGAACAAAGTCTGCAAGAACTATGGGATTATGTGAAAAAACCTAATCTATGCTTGATCGGCGTACCTGAATGTGACAGGGAGAATGAATCCAAGTTGGAAAACATTCTTCAAGATATTATCCAAAAGAACTTTCCCAACCCAGTAAGGCAGGCCAACATTCAAATCCAGGAAATACAGGGAACACCACAAAAATATTCCTCAAGAAGAGCAACCCCAAGGCACATAGTTGTCAGATTTACCAGGGTTGAAATGAAGGAAATCCTAAAGGCAGCCAGAGAGAAAAGTTGAGTCACCCACAAAGGAAAGACTATCATACTCACAGCGGATCTCTTGGCAGAAACCCTGCAAGCTAGAAGGGAGTGGGGGCCAATATTGAATATCCTTAAAGAAAAGAACTTTCAACCCAGAATTTCATGTCTGGCCAAACTAAGCTTCATAAGTGAAGGAGAAATAAAATATTTTATGGACAAGCAATTACTGAGAGATTTTGTCGCTACAAGACCTGCCTCACAGGAACTACTGAAGGAAGTACTAAACAGGGTAAGGAACGACCAGTACTAGCCCCTGCAAAAACATACCAAATGGTAAAGAATAATGATGCAATGAAGGAGCCATGTCAATTAATGGGCAAAACAACCAGCCAGTAACAAAATGGCAGGTATTCATTTATTCAAACATAACAATATTAACTTTGAATGTAAATGGCCTAAATGCCCCAATCAAAAGACACAGACTGGCAAACTGGATAAAAAGTCAAGACCCATCAGTGTCCTGTATTCAAGTGACCCATCTGACATGCAAAGACTCACATAGACTCAAAATAAAGGGATGGAAGAAGATTTACTAAGCAAACGGAGAGCAAAAAAAAGCAGGGGGTAGCAATCCTAGTCTCTGATAAAACGGACTTTAAACCAACAAAGATCAAAAGAGACAAAGAAGAGCTTTATATAATGGTAAAAGGATCAATGCAACAAGAAGAGCTAACTATCTTAAATATTTATGCACCCAATGCAGGAGCATCAAGACACATAAAGCAAGTTCTTAAAGACCTACAAAGAGACTTAGACTCCCACACAATAATAGAGGGAGACTTTAACACTCCACTGTCATTATTAGACAGATCAACGAGATAGAAAATTAACAAGGATATCCAGGACTTGAACTCAGATCTGAACCAAGCAGACCTAATAGACATTTACAAGACACTCCACCCTAAATCCACAGAATTCACATTCTTCTCAGCACTGCATTGCACTTACTCCAAAACTGACCACATAATTGGAAGTAAATCACTCCTCAGAAAATGCAAAAGAATGGAAACCATAACAAACACTCTCTCAGACCACAGCACAATCAAATTAGAACTCAGAATTAAGAAAAGCACTCAAAACTGCACAATCACATGGAAACTGAACAATTTGCTCCTGAATGATGAATGGATAAACAATGAAATGAAAGCAGAAATAAAAATGTTCTTTGAAACCAATGAGAATAAAGACACGACATACCAGATCCTGTGGGACACATTTAAAGCAGTGTCTAGAGGGAAATTTATAGCAATAAATGCCCATGTGAGAAAAAGGGAAAGATCTAAAATTGATACCTTATTATCAAAATTGAAAAAGCCAGAGGAGCAAGATCAAAAAAACTCAAAAGCTAGCAGAAGACAAGAAATAACTAAGATCAGAGCAGAACTGAAGGAGATAGAGACACAAAAAACCCTTTAACAAAATCCATAAATCTAGGAGCTGGTTTTTTGAAAAGATCAACAAAATAGAAAGACCACTATCTAGACTAATAAAAAAGAAAAGAGAGAAGAATCGAATAGATGCAATTAAAAAAAAAAAAAGGGGAGCTCACCACCGATCCCTCAGAAATACAAACTACCATCAGAGATTACTACAAACAACTCTATGCACATAAACCAGTAAATCTGGAAGAAATGGATAAATTCCTGGACACTTGCACACTCCCAAGACTAAGCCAAGAAAAAGCTGAAACCCTGAATGGACCAATAACAAGGTCTGAAGTTGAGGCAGCAATTAATAGCCTACCCACCAAAAAAAGTCCAGGTCCAGATGGGTTCACAGCTGAATTCTACCAGATATACAAAGAGGAGCTGGTACCATTCCTGTTTAAAGTATTCCAAGCAATACAAAAAGAGGGAATCCTCCCTAACTCTTTCTATGAGACCAATATCATCCTGATACCAAAATGTGGCAGAGACACAACTAAAAAAGAAAACTACAGGCCAATACCCATGATGAACATTGATGCAAAAATCCTTAATAAAATACTGGCAAACCGAATCCAATAGCACATCAAAAAGCTTATCCACCATGATCAAGTAGGCTTCATACCGGGGATTTAAAGCTGGTTCAAACTACACAAATCTATAAACGTAATTCACCACATAAACAGAACCAAAGACAAAAACCACATGATTATCTCAATAGATGAAGAGAAGACCTTTGACAAAATTCAACAGCCCTTTATGCTAAAAAGTCTCAATAAACTAGGTATTGATGGGACATATCTCAAAACAATAAAAGCTATTTACCACAAACCCACAGCCAATATCATACTGAATCGGCAAAAATTAGAAGCATTCCATTTAAAAACTGGCACAAGACAAGGATGCCCTCTCTCACCACTCCTATTCAATATAGTATTGGAAGTTCTGGCCAGAGCAATTAGGCAAGAAAAAGAAATAAAGGGCAATCAGTTGGGAAAAGAAGAAGTCAAATTGTCCCTATTTGCAGACGACATGATTGTATATTTAGAAGACCCCATCATCTCAGCACAAAACCTCCTTAAGCTCATAAGCAACTTCGGTAAAGTCTCAGGATACAAAATCAATGTGCAGAAATCACAAGCATTTATATACACCAATAACAGACAAACAGAACCAAATTGTGAGCAAACTCCCATTTACAGTTGTGACAAAGAGAATAAAATACCTAGGAATACAACTAACAAGGAGGTAAAAGATCTCTTCAAGGAGAACTACAAACCACTGATCAAGGAAATAAGAGAGAACACAAACAGATAGAAAAACATTCCATGCTTATGGTTAGGAAGAATCAATATTGTGAAAATGGCCATACTGCCCAAAGTAATTTATAGATTCAATGCTATCCCTATCAAGCTACCTATGACCCTATTCACAAAACTGGAAAAAAACACCTTAAACTTCATATGGAACCAAAAGAGAGCGCACATAGTCAAGACAATCCTAATCAAAAAGAACAAAGCTAGAGGCATCATGCTACCTGACTTCAAACTATACTACAAGGCTACAGTAATCAAAACAGCATGGTCCTGGTACCAAAACAGACACAGGCCAAAGAAACAGAACAGAGGCCTCGGAGGCAATGCCATACATCTACAACTATGTGGTCTTTAACAAACCAGACAAAAACAAGCAATGGAGAAAGGATTCCCTGTTTAATAAATGGTGTTGGGAAAACTGGCTAGCCATATGTAGGAAGCTGAAACTGGACCCCTTCCTTACACCTTATGCAAAAATTAACTCCAGATGGATTAAAGATTTAAATGTAAGACCTAACACCATAAAAACCCTGGAAGAAAACCTAGGCAAAACCATTCAGGACATAGGCACAGGCAAGGACTTAATGACTAAAACACCAAAAGCACTGGCAACAAAAGCCAAAATAGACAAATGGGACCTAATTAAACATCAGAGCTTCTGCACAGCCAAAGAAACAATCAGTAGAGTAAACCGGCAACCAACAGAATGGGAAAATTTTTTTGCAATACACCCATTTGACAAAGGGCTAATATTCAGAATCTACAAAGAACTAAAGCATATTTACAGGAAAAAAACAAACAACCCCATTCAAAAATGGGTGAAGGATATGAACAGACACTTTTCAAAAGAAGACAAATATGTGACCAACAAACATGAAAAAATGCTCATCATCATTGGTCATTACAGAAATGCAAATCAAAACCACATTGAGATACCATCTTACACCAGTTAAAATGGCCATCATTAAAAAATTGGAGACAACAGATGCTGGAGAGGATGTGGAGAAAAAGAAACACTTTTACACTGTTGGTGTAAAATTAGTTCAACCATTGTGGAATACAGTGTGGTGATTCCTCAAGGATCTAGAAATAGAAATTCCATTTGACCCAGCAATTCCAATACTGGGTATATACCCAAAGGATTATAATTGTTCTATCATAAAGACACATGCACATGCATGTTCATTGCAGTGCTGTTTACGATAGCAAAGACCTGGAACCAACCCAAATGCTCATTGATGATAGACTGGACAAAAAAAAATGTGGCACATATACACCATGGAATACTATACAGCCATAAAAAATGATGGCTCGTGTCCTTTGTAGAGACATGGATGAACCTAGAAACCATCATTCTCAGCAAACTGACACAAGAACAGAAAACCAAACACTGTATGTTTTCACTTATAGATGGGTGATGAACAATGAGAACACTTGGGCACAGGGAAGGGAACAATATTCACAGGGCTAGGTGGGGGAGTGGATGGGGGGGAGAACAGTGTGGGAGGGCAAGGAGGAGGGAGAGGGATAACACCAGGAGAAATGCCTGATGTAGGCAACGTGGTGGGGGGATGGAGACAGCAAACCACCATGGCACGTATGTACCTATGCAACAATCCTGCAGGATGCAGGATGTGCACATGTACCCCAGAGCCCAAATACAATTAAAAAAAAAAGAAAGAAAGAAAGACCTGGGATTCAAACCCAGGTTTGTCTCACCCTCTTAACCACTGAGATTTATTGCCTGTCCCATTAGACTGAAATCCAATTTGAATCAGCTGTGTAGGTTTTTATTGCCTGAGAGTAAGAAAAAAATATTTTATTCTCATCCTGAAGACCTAATAGAGCCTTTCAAGAACGTATTTTACAGCTCTTTTTTGCTGATAGTAGCAGAATTTGATCTCCAGCTCAAAGTGTAGGCCTACTTGATTGTGAAAGACTTGAAGGGTTAAACAGGCATCTGATGTCAGAAGAGGCAATGGACAAGTTCTTTAAGTTGGGAGGGCTCAGGCTAATATTAGTGATCAGAGCCTGTCATGGAAGAATCTGAGAAGTCAGTAAAATGCTGATGGATTGGAGTGACTTTGAAAGTCAAAGCTAGCAAAATATTCAGAATGTAGTGGTTCAAATGATTAGAGAGATCAGTATTATCAAGATGCAATTCTGAATGAGATCTGGATCAGAAATTAGTCATCATTTTTCTGTTCCCTTATTCTTTCATATTTCCTCCTGAAGCTGGTTGCTTGAGTCCTCAGAGAAAGCCCAGAAAGTAAACATGACCTTGCCTTTGACTAGGGCAGAAAATCATCAGGCTCTTTGCTTGATGTGCCCTATATTTCCAGAAAGGATAATGTTCTATTAACATCTTGTGCAGGTAACTGTATTACTAAAGTTGTTATACAAATGCCTGAGCTCATTAGAAGCATTTGTAAGAATACGTATTTCATATTTCATATTTCACAGCTACAAAAAAACAGTAAAAACAATTACTAAGCATTTTAAAGAAATTAATGCAAAACCTTAGGAACCTTGCATAAAATGACTTACGTTACATTTGTAACATAAATATAATGCATATGAACAAAAGTAAAAGCTTAAAAAAATGTACACTGGGATGTATTTTTTTTTTTACTTTTGGATATGCTCTTGAATGGTCAGCAAGGATTGAAATATAAATTCTTGTTATCATTATAATTATAAATATTTTTAAAGCCTTTCTCTCAACAAATTTTCACAGTCCTCTTGAGTATACACTATTAGACTTAATTTACAGATGGGAAAACTGAGGCAACAGCAGTTAATGAAAATTGCCTAAGATAAAATATTTTATTAAGTGACAAACCAGACTCTAAATTCAAGGTTTCCCAATTCTAAATCTCATTTACTTTCCAATATGTCTGGTTACCAACTTGGTAGCTGACTTAAAGAGAGCACATGAAAAACTTATGAGTTAAATGAATCTAACAAGGTGAAAATTATCAATGATAAACTTAACATATTACCTGATTTTTGCCAAAAATACCCTCGAATAAGTGTGGAAGAATGTTCCAGCAGCTCATTGAAGAAAGACTCATGAAGTGTGGTTAGCAGGAAGAATAACATAAATCAATATATGTGACAGTACCACAAAAACTGGTACTTTAGTGACTTTATGCTACATCAGGAAGACAGACAGCTCCTGGAATATCTTGCTTCATTTTGGTGTTTATGCTTTAAGAGGAAGCTATATCAAGTGAAAGATGATCCCCAAAAAGAAAACAAGATGGTAAAGTATCAGAATGTCACCACATAGAGAAATTATGAAAAAACCCAGCATGTTTAGCTTGGAGAATCAATGAGATGAATTCAAGGTATTCCCACCCCCCAGGCAAATATAGAAACCCTAGGACTTTTAAGAAGATAATTCACCTGGGATAATATGGTGGTTACAGTACTTGACTGTGGAATGATACCTGTCTGGTTTGAATTCTACTTTCACTACTTACCAGCTTTACAACCTTGGGCAAGTTACCTAATCCTTTAGATAAGTTATCTAGCCTGTCTCTCAGGGTTCTCATCAATAAAAGTAGACTAATAAAACTACCTTCCTCCCAGGATTATTTGGAGAATTAAATGAGTTCATTCAATTCATAAATTTAACACAAGCTATTGCCATAGGAGAGCAAAAAATCTCATTAAATATTATTTGTTGATGCTATTATCCTTTCTCCAATTAAGTAAGCCATATACTGCCCAAGAGAAGAATCCATCTCATAGGCATAATGGCAGCTGGGAGATAGCTCCCCATCCCTGAGCATTTGGGACACCCACACTCCTCAGATGAGTCTTTCATTTATATGAAGCGCTCTCAATGCCTGAAACATTTGGACCAAAATCTAAACCATCCCAAAGAACAGAAATGCCTTTCAAAACGCAACCTCCTAGATTTGCCACTTTCTATGTACCGGCTGTGTGATCTAGAGCAAGTTAATTTATCTCTCAGAGCCTCAGTTGCCTCATCTGCAAAATGCCTCGTTGTAGGAAAGATGACTGAGAAAATGTACGTGGCTGTTCCCAGTGTCATACCTACTATAGGCAAAATGCTCAGGAAATGTTATTCTCCTTCCATAGCTTAAGAAAAAGCTATGACAATGCGATAGTTTTGAATACATCCATGTAGTCAAACAGGCTATATGAGTCCATTTTCATACTGCTATGAAGAAATACCCGAGAGTGGATAATTTATAAAGAAAAAGAGGTTGAATGGACTCACAGTCCCACATAACTGGGGAGGCCTCACAATTACGGTGAAAGGCAAAGGAGGAGCAAAGGCACATCTTAGATGGCTGCAGGCAAGAGAGAGTGTACAGGGGAACTGCCCTTTATAAAGCCATCAGATCTCAGGAAACTTATTTACTATCACAAGAACAGCATGGGAAAAAGCCACCCCCATGATTCAATTACCTCCCACTGGGTCCCTTCCACTATGTGTGGGGATTATGGGCACTACCACTCAAGATGAGATTTGGGTGAGGACACAGCCAAACCATGTCACAGGCCCTGAGCCCCATGATGCTATGAACATAGGGATGAATCATGTATGACTCCAACAATGACTGTGCTCATGGTCTAGAGGAAGAGGAAGTAAATAGCAAGAGCCTAAGAACATGGCAGTAGCTAGTGATTTCAGGCAGCTTGGAATCGTGGATGGGAGTGAAGGGCAGCAACCACACTGCAGGAACTTGAGGAGCAAGCAAAAGCTGGAGTTAGGAGATAGCAAATATAGCACACTCTTAGGAAACTTAAATGGAGAAGGAAGGAGAAGGAGAGGGAGATCCAGACTTATAAGAGGCATTTGGTGTGTGTGTATTTGTATGGGACTATATTTATAACCTGAAAAAAAGACTAGTAAACAGGGAGTAATTAAATATCAACATGACAAGGGCAGCCATTGTGCAAGTCCAGTTGTCAGAATTGACTGATGGGTGTATAGATAGCTGACCCCACCTTTACATCAAGGTGAAAGCCACAGTGGACATTAAGACAAAGGGACAGTTCCAGAACTTCCTATTCTAGGGATACAGCCAGACGCTCAGCACCTCCATGGGGGATGGATGTTATTCTGAGCCCTGAAGTCGCCGATAAAGACAGCAAGAGCCAAGCGAACTCTTTTCCTTTGGGTAGAGGGCTTGAGTGAAACACTGACAAACCATAGTCATATTTGTTTCTTGCTTTGCTTTTTTGTTGTTGTTGTTTTTCCTTGGGAACTGGCACATTTTGCATTGAGGTTGACACAAAACAAAACAGTTCCAGTGTCAAATGGAAATCCAGCAGGCTCTTCCCAAGATGTACTGTTCTTTTGTACAGGCTGCTGACTTGGGAGAGGGGGCCCACGACATAATGCCTGTGCCTCTTGGGAAGCACATCCAGACAATGGTCTGTGTGTGAAAAGGGGAACAGATTAACCAGGACCGGGGTATCTCCCAATTGCTTTTCTTAAAGAAAGACTCTATTGCCAAGAAGCAAAGCACACACAAAAACAATACTTAAGCTAACAGAGTACTGGCTTTAATATACTCAGAAATAACAGAACACGGGCAGGCTACAACTTTCCAAATCCCCTTGAAAATCCTTTGCCAGAGCAGAGATGGTTTGTCAAATCTATACTCTTTGTTTAATACGTTTGTTCTTTTGTTTGATCAAGGGGGGAAGCCGTCTAACTCATTATATTGGGGGAGCTGCATTCATTCCTTTGTGCTTCTTTTTCTTCTTCTAATCTTTATTAAAATCAAAAGAAGAGCCACTCTAATCCTTCAAATGATAATTTATTTCTCAACCTACAAAGTCAGAGTCTTTGCTATTATTTTAAAAACAAATCAATGCAACAGTTTTAATTAAAAATGAAACAGGGTGAACCTAAAAAATAAATAGGCATTTGTTAAATCAACGAGCAAACTTGTTTATAATTAATGGGCAACAGGGCTCCTGGTGATAAAGAAAGGGTTTTAAAGCACCAGAATGTTTCACTGTAGTTGGTAAATTCTCTGGACTTTCATTTGAGTCTTTAGCGAGAAAGACACATCTAGAAGTCTCCTAATGAAATGTCCTGACCCTGAGAGATTTTGTGCTTCAAAATGTGCTCTACCCACCCCCAGAACTTCCCCCCACTCCCATCTCTGCCAGCCACTTCCTTGGCTAGAAGACTCAGTGGGTTCTATTTTAACTGGGGCTATTCATCTCAGATAGCAGAGTAGGTTTGGCTTTCTCACAAGGCAAAAAAAGGCTCTGTATTAAGGAGACATACTTTGGCCTGCTTGTTGGTGGGTGGGGCTGGTGGCATGGACTGATGATCTTTAGGAAGACTCAAGTTTCTCAAGCAGGAGAGAAAATCACATGCAATAGTAAGTGAACTTTCTCCCAAACACCACTGAGAAAAAAAAAAAGTGATTTCTTGAAAGGAAAGCTAATGGAAAGTGAACTTGAATCTGTAAATGTATTCAGTGTGTATTTTTTGTTGTTGTTGAGAAGCTACTGAATTCCAGCAATGGCATTTAGGATTGAATTTTGAGAGATGATCTTTCAAGCGGTTTATCGTGGTCCAGCAGTCTCCCAGCACCCTCTCTGTGGCAAGCCTGAAAAGGGGAGTCACAGAATCTAAGTTCATGGTTCAGTGGAGGAGGCAAAGCATGTGATGAAGGCTGTGGCAGACATGGATGCTAAGGGCTATGGGAGGGGACATGGTGGGAGAGAGAGAGAGAGAAACTCCTTTGCAGTCACCTGCACCTCTGGACCAGGGCAGGGAAAGTTGTAGGGAAGAGGTGCATTTCAGATGGGCTCGGAAGAATAACTAAGACTAATAAGCAAGTGGATTAGGATGAAGAAGACCATCCATTGCAGACCAATACGAGCAGGCTCGAGTACTATAAGAACGTAGAGGAGTGGAATGAAAAGATAAGGGGAAGAAGTTATAATTTTTTTTTTGTCTCATAAACTTCTATTCCTCCTTCCAATGTTAACTTAAGCTTTATCTCTGAGAAGCCTTCCCCAAGCTCCCCATCTTGGTTCTGGGGACTCCCCTGCACAGCACTGCATGTCACTTGTTGGTTCCTCCACTAAACTGTGCCCCTTAACTGATTCACTCTCTCTTCCCTTCATCTCCAGCACCACAGTGCCTTGAGAAGTGGACTGAGCAGAAGGCCAGGGTCAGATGCTCAGATTTCCAGGGTCAGGGTGGAATGAGATATAACAACTCTGTCAATGCTGGAACAAAAAAATGTAACTGACATGTGTTTGTATCCAAACTCGTTATGGGCCCCTGGACACTGTGATTAGCTGTGGAGGTATTCCTTCAGGAATGAAGGATCTGTCACTGCCTGGAAGGATTTCTGTGGGCAGATAACCCTCAACTGTTAGCCCCTGCAGGGTCTCAGCTGAAGAGACAACTTGGTCCAAGTTCACACTCTCTTCCAGAGCCATCTGCATCCAGTGACTGATTGTCAGGGTGTTTATATGCCCAAGCTTCTCAACCTAACGTTAGACAGCTCTCAAAAGCCATCATCCCATCTTCACAACTTCCTGTGGAACATTGCAGACTCCTGTGCATCAAAACTAAATTACAGCTTGACTTCTCTCTCTGCCCAATTGATCCTGCTTTCTTCTCTTCCCTTCCAAGGTCTTAATCCTAAGAGCCCTCCCTAATAGATTTCCTCCATGCTACTCTCTCAATCAGGGTCTGCTTCAGAGACAATTCAACCTATTATAGCCTCTTGAGGGTCCAGCCTCAGGGAATCCAGGGTTGACCTGTCACAGTCACATTTAGGATACCTGGTAGGTTTGCTTTTTGTAAAAGCAGATCATTTTAGAGGAATTGTAAACAGTTAATAAGCCTTGTAAACATGACTATGTTAGCAAGTCATCAGAAAAAGAATTAGCAAATTAAGAAAAATGGCATCTACGTCTGGCAATTTTGTAAGTTTTCTATTCTGGAGACAGTAAAAAATAGTACAAGTCTTCTAAAAAGCAATATGATAACACGTATCAAGAATTACAAATCATTCCAAACACGGTTATCTCGAAGAGATCAATAAAAAGAGTAAAATGCATCTATACAGGATGATGTTCATTGTAGATTAACTCGAATGAGATAAAAAAAATGTGTAACACCCTAACTGTCCAACGTTAGGGGACAATATTATTCTGCAACAATCTGCAGTGATAACCATGAGGACTAAACAAAAGTACAAAGCACGTATCATATAATTACAGGGGAAAGAAGCAAGCATTTTAAAAGTTCATTATGACTACCTGAAATCTAAGTGGATTCAGATTAAATAAATAAAAGGAGAAAACACAAAATGATTTTGAACCATTTTTTTTCTTTCTCCAAATTTTAGTGTCATTATATTCTTCCCTTTAAAATATTTAACTAACAGATGATTTGCATGATTTGACATCTAGTCTTCTTGCATGAGCAAAAGGGAGAGTAAATATAAAAGAACAGAAAACCAGACCTCAATAATATGGGCCTAGAACGTGATATGACCTTTCCCTGCCTGCAACTTTCTGAGAGAGATCAAGGTTTTGAAGTGGATGGATATAATTTGACAGCTGCTCTTTGAGTCTTACTTCAAGAAAAGAATGAAGTCATAACTCTCAAGGGATATCCATGGTTTATTAAAAGAAGTTCTTGCTCTCAGTCTATAGGGACCAAATAAAATTACCCTTCCATATACCATCTCCTGAACGCACATTTAGTCAATCCCCTTTATAACAGAAGAGACATCTCCAGTCTTCTTAAGAGAACCCCTTCAGGAATCCCTTCATTCCATGATTCTTGGACTCCTGATTCTACCTTGCATCATGGTACCCGGACTGTATGACCTTGTGTTTCCTGGACTCTCCTTTAGCTATGATATCCCCAGTAACAATATGTGGTATCATCACAACTTCCAGTTATTTGGTATTTCTCCATGCTGGGCTCTGTGCTTAGCTTTTTATCTATATTTTCTCATTTAGTCCTTATAACAACCCGATGACTATTATTATTTCTACTTGAAAGATGAAGACACTGAGGTCAGGAAATTAAACTCAGTGAAAGATCATAAGACCAGAAGTGTTCAGGAACAAGATTCAAACCAGGTTTGCAACCAATAAAACCTGTGTCTCAACCACCATGCCTGGAGATCATGCTAATTCACACAAAAGTCAACATTCTGCTGTTTCCACTGTGAAGCATTTCGGGAAATTCCCTCTGTCATTTGCCTTAAAAACTCCATAATTCTTGGGAGACACAACTGTTGCTTTGCAAAGCAATTATGTTAAATATGCATTACACTGCTTAACTTGTCCTGAAAATGAGTTACTCACCTTTCTCTTTTTTCCTCACTCTGCATCTTTTTATACAAGGTACTTGGTGACCCTGCCCTGGTGTGTGTATGATAGAGGGCAGGGAAGAGAACAAGCAGAAAAGGGAAAGAAATATGTGGGGATGAATCTAGCTCATGTCCAGAGACTCAAATGAAAATGCCCTGTGGAAATGAACTGTGAAGGCCTGGCAAACAGTGCTGTCTGTCTAGTAACTTCTCCCTACTGTGCAGCTTCACAAAATAATTATCATAGGTTAATCAGGTCGGCAAACTTGCTGGGCACTGACAAGTCAGGCAACCTCAGGTGTGCTCCCAGTGGGTGACTGTGAGGGCTCTCTGGCTGCTCAGATGAGCAAGTCAGCTGGGAACAACTGGTCTGCTGAGAAATCTGATGGCTGCCCCATGAGAGGAACCATTTCTCTAGGATCGCTGGGGGAAGGTTGCTCACCCTTCAAATAATCTAACCCCCTGTGATTAGGCTGTTTTAGTCCCCACATCTCAAGACTCTCACAAATCTGGAACTGGTTTATAGTTTAAGGCCCTGGCAGGGATAATACGTTTCATTGGCTTTAAGACAAGAAAACACAGAGTACAGGACATGCAGCAAAGTTAGTGTTGTAATTACAGAAAGTCCAATGCCCTCCAGAAGGGTTACTTGGGGGTATTTCTCCAAGATGAATTTGTTTTGTTTTGGGGGGGCTGTTTTTTGTTTTTGTTTCATGGTATTTTTATCTACTGCATAGAATTTGGAGGAAAGAGTCCAGGATTTGAAATGTGGACAGAAATTTAAATCCTTGGTGGGCACATAGCAGCTGTGTGACCATAAGCATAATACTTAACCTCTGTGAGGTACGATGGGGATAATTATATCCACCTCTTACAGAGGTCATGAAAATAAATTGAGATAAAACATATGAAAGCACCCAGCACTGGCATGCTCAGTCCATATTAAGTTTCTCATTACCTTCATTATTTTCATTATCATCATTATCACATTCTCACCTTTTTTCATCATTGTCAGTAGCAGTAGCATCAACCCAGTGCCCTGACTTTCAAGACAACCATGAAAACGCCCCAACTGCTGCTAAATTACCAGCAACAAGGAACTGGTGAGTAAGTTATTTTGGGGAAGTCAGGTCTTGTCAGCATGCGTCAAGTTTCTTGCAGTCCTGTGTGTCAGTCTTTCTTAAACCCCTCAGATACCCAGAACCTCTCTGTCTACTAAAAAGAACTGAACTATTAATGTCCCTCACAGAAGAAGAAAGGGAAACCGGCTCCTGTAAATGTGGGTCAGGAATCACCAGGGAGGTAATGACTTGGTCTGCTCTGTGTTCTCTGGCCCTCCTTGGTCCTTCCATGAAAGCCCTCTGTCAGGAGCCCTGCGTGGCCATGGAGTGATTGCCCTTTTGTTCTACAAATTCCTGGATATGACTCACAGAACCGTTTAAGCACGTCTCTCTTCATGTTCCTAGGAATTTTCCTGACAAGAGCAGTGCCTATCCTGAGGCAATCGTATTTCTCCTTGACTTCTCTCCAGTATGAGCTTGTTGCTTGACACCACAGCACAGTCAATTGTATAATGTGGATGAGTCTGGCTGCATTTTCTTCAGACTCAAGCCTGGCTTCCCAGTGCTGAGGCGACATCAGGCCAGGCCACAGTGAATCATTTATCCTCCATGCCTTCCTCTCCAACTCTGAGTGAGGTGGAGTTCTTGAAACTATCACCACCCAGGGGAAATCAGTGCTGCACTTTCAGGAGTTTAAGCATGAAAAGAGCATAAAAGGTGCTATTACCCTGTGCCTCAGTAATTCCCCTTCTGGAAATCTCTTCTAAGGAAATGATGTGAAAGGATTTGGTCATCGTGGCTGGTAGTTACTGGGCACTCACTATGTGCTGACACTGTTATAATTGGTAGGTATATATTGACTCATTTAATCATCATAACAACTCCAAAAGGAAGTAGTCAGATTATCCCCATTTTTCAGATGAGGAAACCATAGAACAGTGAGACAATTGTATCTCTGTTCATGCTGCTTAGATTTGTAAGAGCTGAGAGTGAGCCCAGGTGGTCTGATTCCACAGTCCTTACTCTTGACTTCTATACTAGTGTGGCCTCCATGCACAAAGCTTGATATAAATACAAGAGGAAGAGGAAAAAGAATGAGGAGGGATAGGAGAGGAGGAGAAGGGGAACAAAAGGAAGGAGAAGAATGGGACAAGGAGGAAGCTTTAGAATAAAAGTTAAATTTATTGTCATTTATGATAGTGAAAATCTGGGCCAGGGCCATTTGGGTCAAGTATTTTGGCATTCCGGGTACCCAGGGTATTCTGAAGAAGGAGGGACCTGTGGGTTCTATGCACAGCCGACTTCTCACCCACTGGGTAGGAACACAGTACTGAGAATGGGGCCTAGGTTTACAAAGTTGGTATGAAAATTAATGGGCTTCTACATTCCTAGAGGTCAATGAATAGAGTGAGAGTTGTTTGTTCGCTTGCATATTGGAATGGGGAAAAATATGTCCAGTCCTAACAAACTTTAAATTACTTCTGCTCTTTTCTTCCTCATAAACACTTTCATCTGTCCACATTGCTATGGGAATTTTTTGATGCTGTAGAATCAGTCACTTATAATGAGAATTTTTAAAAATAAGTGTATTGCTATGTCAAAAAATTTAGAAATTAAAAGGTGTTGTTTTACATTCTTGGCACAAAATCCCCCAGGTTCAACCTTTTCAGAAAGCTATCAGGCACATCTATTCAATACCAAAAAGTCTTTAGAATGGTTAACCTAGGAGTTCTCTTTCTGAACATGTATTATAGTGACTAATTGACAAGGGGAAAACAATTTTTCACAGGAAGATAATCCAATGTTACTTGTAACAATAAATATTAGAAATACCTCAAATGTCCAGTAGGGAAATAGTTAAGTATCTTAGGGTATATCTACTCCATGGAATAGTATGCAGTCACTGGCAGTAATAATTTCAAAGACAAAATGTTGTGAATTGAGAAAATGCTTAAAAGTAAACCACACAAAAATTTATATAGAAATTATTACTATAAAGTAATATATATTTTGCATATAGACAAAGATACCTTTTTTGCATGTTGACAGACACTGAAAAGCTGTACAGAAATTAAATCAGATTTATGATGATGGGATTCAAGATAGTTATATTTTTATATACTTGTTTCCACATTAAATTTACAGATCCAATGATAAAAGGACAAAACATTGCAATGGTGCAGTGCAAGAGGAAGTCTTGGGAGAAGCAAGAAGATAGACAGGAAGCTATCACCCTAGTCAGGTGTGAGATCCTAGTAGTGAAGTTGAACAGTGATAGTAAGGGGAGGATTCTAGAGATAAGTTATAGTCAGTGAGAATGAGGAGGAATCACTGATATTCCAAAGTTTGTGATTTGAGCCTAACAGTAGAAAATAACAGTAGAGGAACAGGACTGGGGGCATTTTGGAAATGTTATATGTGGAGGTACCATAGAGATATTCTTTAAGCAATATCCAGTTGGAAGTTGGAATACTGTTTTGGAGCTCACAGCAAGGTGTGACTTTGGTCCCCAAGTGCCTGTATGCAGAGAGGATGGTTTTGGGTCCAAATAGAGATCTGAGCTCATGGTAATTCTTAACATACAAAGTATAGGACTCAGGCCAGAATATTACAGGTCAATACTCACCTTAGTGATTGCCAAACTTAGAGTTCTGTATTTATTTTTTGCCACATATTACTCCAAAACTTAGAAGCTTAAGCAGTTTTTATCTCAATTTCTGTGGGTCAGGAATCCAGGTACAGCTTAGCTGTTTGTCTCTGACTATGGATCTCCAAACAGAGTATAATCAGGGTATCAGCTATGGCTGCAGTCATCCCAAGAATAATCTTGAAGAGGATCATTTCCAAGCTTCCTCATGTGGCTGTTGGCAGGCTCAGGTCCTCACTGAATGTTTGCCAGTGACATCAGCTCCTTACTATTTGGACCTCTACCTTGAGCAGTTTGAAACATGGAAGCTGGCTTCCTTCAGAGAAAGAAAGAGAAAGGGAGAGAAGGAGAGGGAGAGAGAGAACCAGAAAAAGATGTCACAGACTTTTTATAACCTAATGTCAGAAATGACATTCCATTACTTTTGCTGTACTTTATTTGTTACAAAGGAAATGATAAATCCAATCCACACTGAAAGACAGGGAATCACAGATGGGGAGGAGCAGCAGGAGGTGGGGATTATTGGAGGCTATCTTAGAGGCTTCCTACCACCAGTTTTGTGGAGGTAAGTTGAAGTTGTTCCACACTATTACCTCCAGCATCATCACTGCTATCTTTGCCATATTCACTCACTACTTACACTTTTGAAAAATATGGAGAAGTTGATTTTTGCAAAACTACAGAATGTCAGCCTGCAAAGATCTCTTTAAGGCAATGCAGCTCAGAAACAATAAATGTAGTGCAGCAAGTGTGTTGCCACTCCCCCTTTCACGCGCCTGTCAGACATAACTAATCATCCAATTCCCCCTCCCATATCCATGCTAGGCATAACTAATCATTTAAGCCCACTGAATGTTGTGAGCATGCCCAAAGTCTTGAAGTAAGCAGTAAAACTGATATTTGAATTCTGATCTGATGCCAGTTCTCTTCCTATTACTCACATCTACCTTTCAGCTCCACTCCTGAAAAGTTATTTTACAGCTCCATTTCCTATGCAGTGTGACTTAACAATTCTGACATTCAGGTGGTTGTGTGGTGAGTATACGTGTGTATACTCACTGGCATATTCTGTTGATTAGAATTAGCAAAACAGTAATCCAGATCACACATATACACACATACATATAGATTTACATGTATATTTGTATATATCTTTCTTTTTCCATAAAGGGATTATACCATTCCCATACAATCTAGTCAACTCACGTAAGGGTGAACCCTAGCAAATTGTTCTTGCCAGTAGTGGAATGTGCAATGTGCCCAAGGAGATTGTCTAAAATTTAAAGGACAGAGACCAATCAATACAAAGTATTCACTACCTATATCCCCCTTACTTAGAATAGGGTCTGCCACACAGTGTGCCATAAACATTTGATGAATTAGTATCTGAATGAATGAATACAGGAATGAAATCAGTTATTTTTCTACCATCAGTCATTCAGGTACCACTTCACAGGTTTTGCCATACACCTGTGTATTATGAACTTAATATTTCTCTTTAAATCAATTCACTTTTAAACCTAAATAATTTTTAAATAGAACCTGTAACTTTCTATCATCAATAAAAAAAGAGTTCTTCCTAAATGACATAGCATATCTATTTTACAACATCCACAAATCACCTAGAAATCATCTTGCATAACACTAGGAGTGAGTGCACTGCACTAAACAAATGAATGTAAATCCCATAGCATGTGTCCATGCTTGGATTCTCAGAGATGGCTCAAGAGGCCCTTTAAAGATCCAGTGGCAGTGCCTGCCAGAAGGAGCCTGGCAAGAGGAATTGGTCTCTTTAACCCTGGGGAGAGATTATTGTAAAGTCTGTGAAGTATCAGTGGAATTGGAAGAGGCATGGTTAAGGCAGTGGCAGATGAGAATCTATTAAAACATTCTGTAGGGAGGCTGTTCTCACTTTCTTTCTGCCAGGATGCTAGTCACATTCACTCATTCATCCAGTGCCTTTTCAGATACTACCATGAACCTAGTCCTGAACTAGGTTCCATGAAAACCAGAAAGAATAAGACCCAATGCTTACCCATCAAGAGCTCACAATCTAGAAGGATAGTGAAGTACAAAACAAACAAAAACCCTTCATACACTTGTGAAGCCTCCAACAGGGTAATGCATAAGATGTTCAAAATACTGAGGAAGCAAATACCACTGCCTAAGAAAGCCCTCAGAGGATACAGAGAAGAGGTAACACCTGTTCCTCATTACAAAGAACAGGTATGTAAGGGCAGTCAGAGCAGAAACAGAATGGGTAAAGGCCTTGGAGGTGAAAGACAATGAGCATGACATGTGTGGCTGAAAGAACCACTGGGCAATAGCAGTGGGTATACCAAAGGAAGTGGAAGGGGTGGAGGTTAACTATGAGGGCATGGGATATGAGGGCTGCAGAGCCTGGTGAAAGAGTCTGGAATTTTTCCTGAGGGCAAAGGAGGTCATGAAGGATTTTAAGCAGAGGAATAAAGCAACCAGTCATATATTTTAGAAATGTCTCTCTAGCTGATGTCAGCAGTATAGACAGGGAATGCAAACTCGGTTTTCTCATCTGGGCAGTTGTCTTTGTAAGCTACTTCAGAAAGATCACAGGAGAATTAACACCTCTGAGTGAAGCACTTTGATTTCCACAGGGAAAAAGCCAAATATATCTATTAAGTTAAAATACTACCATCCTTGAGTTTCCATCATCTTTTCTCTGACCTGTCTTGCCCACATAAGCATATTGTCCCAGGAAAGAGTATGTGAAAAGAATTCAGAAAAATGTAATTCTAATACACAAATTGTGCTATTGTTTATAACTAATCACAGTTAATGTGAGTAGAAAACAAGAAAAGTGCCATATACAGAGTAATTAGCTTTCCTAAAAAAATTTAAAGGAAAGGGAATTGGTCACAGAGGAATGAAGGTCTCGACTTGGTCATTTCCTTTGTGGATTTGGGAAAGTCTCTTAGCTTTCTAAGCTACACTTTTCTCAGCTCTAAAATGCAAAAATGAGTTTTGTATTATAGATGTCTAAGACTCTTCTAACAGAAGCTCTAGGTTTCTAAGATGTTCTTGGCCAGGCACAGTGGTTCATGCCTGTAATCCCAGCACTTTGGGAAGCCGAGGGGGGTGGATCACCTGAGGTCAGGAGTTCGAGACAGGCCTGGCCAACATGGTGAAACCCTGTCTCTACTAAAAATACAAAAATTAGCTGGGCATGGTGGCATGCGCCTATAGTCCCAGCTATGTGGGAGGCTGAGTCAGGAGAATTGCTTGAACCCGAGAGGCAGAGGTTGAAGTGAGCTGAGATCATGCCACTGCACTCCAGCATGGGTGACAGAGTGAGACTCCGTCTCAAAAAAAAAAAGATGTTCTACATTTTTTTAGTTATACAGTCTCTTTGATAGCAAAGCATACAATAAAAAGTCAGAACTTATATAGACATATATTAACAATAGATTATTTTAGTATATGTTTAACTGGGCATTAGTTTAAAACTAAATCATTTTTTACTAATATATGATGCACATTAATACAAGCAGAATTTTATTTAAGTAGTGTGTGTGTTTTTTTGTTTTATGCTAATTATGGTATTCTTGCTGTTTTGACCAAATTCTTATTTTATTGGTCTTGTTGTCAACTTCTTCATTTTTTTTTAAACTTTTATTTTAGGTTCTGGGGTACATGTGTACATTTGCTATATAGATAAACTCATCTCACAGGGGTTTGTTGTGTAGATTATCTATCATCACCCAGGTACTAGGCCTAGTACCCGATGGTTATATTTTCTGATCCTCTCCCTCCTCTTACCATCCTCAAGTAGGCCACAGAGACTGTTGTTCCCCTCTATATGTCCATGTGTTCTCACTATTTAGTTCCCACTTATAAGTGAGAACATGAAGTATTTGAGTTTGCTCCTGCATTAGTTTGCTAAGGATAATGGCCTCCACCTCCATCCATGTTTCTGCAAAGGAAATAATCTCATTCTTTTTTATGGCTGCATAGTATTTCATGGTGCATATATATCACATTTTCTTTATCCAATCTTTGTAGCTTTCCTAAAAACATTTAGCTTTCCTAAAAAATTTAAAGGAAAGAGAATTGGTCACAGAGGGATGAAGATCTCAGCTTGGTCACTTCCTTTGTGGATTTAGGAAAGTCTCTTAGCTTTCTAAGTTTTTACATGGGCATTTAGATTCATTTCATGTCTTTGTTATTATGAATAGTGCTACAGTAAGATGTTCTATATTTTTTAAGGACACGAGTTTCATAAGTATCTGGGATGAGAGCATTTGAGTCCAGAGAATGAGAAATGAAAAACCTTTAGAGCAGCAATGACTTTGGTGGGTTAGAATAAAGTCAGAATGCCAATGTAGATATAGGACAATTGACCAATGGGGAAAGCAGTAGAAAATAAGATCAGAGAGGTAGGCAGTGGCTGGATCAGGTAATGCTTGGAAGGTCATTAAAAAGTCTGAATTTCATTCTCAGTAAAATGAGAAGCAATTGAAGTGATTTTAGGGACAGAAACACAATACATTTTATAAGGAACACTGGTTACTGAGGTAGAGAAAAGATATGGGTAGAGGAAAGAAGGACGAGTAGAAGCAATGAGATCAATTTGTGGGCAACTGTAGTCCAACAAAGAGTGCATAGTAGCTTAGACCAGAACTGTCAGATGGAAGGAAGTCAGATTAAGGTAAAGCTGACAAAACTTGCTGATAGCTCAGATGTAAGAAATAAGGGGAAATGAGAAATCAATAATGATTTCTAGGTTTTGAAAAAGACTGGAAATAATCAGAGTATTTTGAGAGGGAAGAAGAGAATCAAGTTTTCTGTTTCAGATATATTAAGTATAAGATAGATGATAGACATTCTAGATTTTTGGCAGGTAGTTGATATTCCATATATCATGGAAGAATTTAGGACAAGAGATAGAAAGTTGGGGGTTATCAGACTGTATAAAATAATCCATAAATAAATGCAGGTGAAGAGGAGATGGTAGGGAACCATATTGACTTGTCAAAGCAGGGATAGAGGAGCCATCAAAAAAAATACTAAGACAGGTGGGCCAGTGAAGGGGAAGAAAATCTTTTTCTATAACAGAAGCCAAGAGAACAGAGTGTTGAGGAGGGAAAAAGTAAATAATTTTGTCAGAGCACCTGAGAGTTCAAGAGTAGCAATGATCATTGAACATTGGATTTGACAACGTGTCATTGTTTGATGGCATTGATAATAACAGTTTTTGAAAATTGTTTGAGAAGGAATGGGAACTAACGCCTGATTGGTACATCTTAAAAAGAGAATTAGAAGTGAGACAGTGGAGAGAGCAAGTATGGATGGGCAACTCTTTTCTGCAGTTTTGCCTTAAAAGGAGGAAAGCCATATGGCAAGAACTAGAAGAGAACGTGAGTCAAGGGCGGGTTTCATTTTCTTCAGATGGGAAACAGGACAGCATGTTTATCTGCTGATGGCAATGATCAACAGAAAAGGCAAAAATGATCATGAGGACAAAAAGATGACTACTACAGGAACAAAGTCCAAAAGAAAGAAACGAGATGAGATCCAGTGCACAAGTAGAAGGGTTGGTCTTAGCAGAAGCATGAACAATTCTTATGAATAAATATATAAACAGGAGAAAGCTGGCTCTGGAGGTTAAGATGCAGATAGATTGGAAAGCTGGTAATGAGAATACATGTTTTTATCTTCAGGTCATGACTATTTTCTTAGGTGGATAAGAAGCAAAGTCATAATCTGAGAATAAAAAGAAGCAGGCAGAGTAAGAAGGTTGAGAAATGAAAATACTTCACTATGGTCGAGTTGGATAAAGAGAGAATCAAACAAACATGACAAGGTTGCCAGGAAAAATAGAAAGTCCACTTGAGGTTTGTGGTCACGAATTTGAGGTTAGACCGGACAGCATAGTTGAGTGTTTTTCTCCAGTTCACCATCAGTGACACTGGTGTCAGAACGAGGTAGGAAGGGTTGGGTTTGAGAACTGAGTTTTCCTGACTGAGAATGATGGGAGGTGCAGGTGAGGATTTGCAAGAAGATGATTACAGCTTCAGATTCTGGAACCTAAGCTGAGTGCTGAGTGAGAGGACCGCATAAAGAAGATGAGGACACTAGAAAGGAATGGACTCAATGGACCAGAGGTGCAGATGTAGTCAGAAAATACATAGAGTTGATATTACAAAAGATCTGCCAGTTCCTACTTTGACAAATTTGGGCAAGTTTCTTAGTTTTTTACTCTTATTTTTCTTTATTTGTAAAGCTGGAAAAATAATATCTACCTCATAGGGTCGATGCAAAGCAAATACGTTAATTGCCTAGAATGGTTAATATTTACAAAGAGATGTAGTACTAGCACACAATATTTGCAGAAAGTCTTTTTCAGATTTTATACTTTTTATGGTCATAGCATTGGTATAACTTTATATCTACACAATACCAAATATGTTTATAAGAAAAGAAAATTCTGGCAATAACTGGATTGTTCTTTTACCCAGTTTGGAAAAGATCGGGATTATGCCAATTTTTAAAAAATTATTTAAGAATTTATAGGTGTTTACACATATAAAAAATATGTGTAGACATATTTTAAGTCATTATGAATTACTTACTACCTTTGTCTCAGTGACTGTGGAGGAATGAGAGCGCTGGAAATGGGAGATGGGGCGTGCCTTCAATTTTAGATATACATCCAAACTTTACAGAAAACAACGCTTTTTGTGTTTGCATTATAAACCTCAAATCAACAAGTTCATCTTCATTGGTCTGGTATGTCAATGGGTTAAATTATACTTTTTGACATGTGTTCTAAGCTTCACAGAGAAAATCACAATTCCATAATTACATTCCAAGGAGCAATCTATACCAATACCAATGCCAAATTTATTTTCTCTTCCCTAAGCTCATAGTCTTTTCTGTATTTTCTTTCTTAGTGAGTTGATCTATCTCTCAGGCTAGAAAATCAGGAGGCATTGAAGCTTCATCTCTCCTTTTTCTCTTCCACATCTGATTAACTGCCAATTTCAGATGTCATTCCTAGGTCCTAGGTAGCATAGCCTTTACAACCGCCAGCTCCATGACACTGTCTCTGCTCATCTTCATCTCTCAACTGTATTCTTCACCAACCTTTACATATCTTCCTCTAATTTTTCTTCCTTCTGAGCCAATACCAGTGGTATTTGAGTTTAATCATTTTGTGTTACTGATCCTTTTAGAATAAAATTTTTGACATTCTTTTCAGAAAAGAAAGCTCATGTGCACATAGACATGACTTTTCACCTACAAGTTTAAGGTATTCATCTCATCATATCTGTGGACTTCTTTGTGTTCATGGACACCAAGTGACAAACTATAGCATCATCTCTGGTCCAGGGTGAGTTTTAGAAATTGCAGCTCTCACAGCACTCCCCTTCTAAATAACTCCATATGTCGGGTTGTTGGTTGTTGCTGAAGTCAAGACTCAGTATAGATCCAGCCCATGCTTATCCAAATGCTACCCCACTTTTTTTTTCCAGATCCAGCTTCTTATATCTATAACTCAAACATATCAAATGTAAAACTTGCCCTGTGTTTGATATATCTGTTCTCTCCCTGCCTATCATGATACCAAGTACTGAGAAAACTTAAGAAGCATGTTGGGACGCAGGAAAGAAAGGATTTTTATGTGATCCTGTTTTCCAAAGTAATATTCAAAAGGCAACATTCCCAAGAAGAACATGGGCTGGCAAACATCTTTGGCAAATACTAATAACAACTTTACAAATCCTACTAATCTCCATCTCCTCAGCTCCACTCACTAGATCGATACTGGAATCTATTATTTTAGTGCATTTCCACCTCCACTCTCCAACCCCTGTTTCCCCAGGGACTCTACAGTTGACTGATTTTTTCGCTTATTAAAGTCATACCACTGATTTCTCATTCTAAAATGTTCTTACAAAAATGTGGTTAGAAGAATGGGCTCTGGAGTGAGAAAGTCCAAGATATGCATCTCTGCTTTATCAATGATTAGCTGCATGAATTAAGGAATATTATTTAATACATGGGAGCCTCGCCTTTCTCATCTGAAATATGAGTATAATATCTGTATCTTAATAAATACAATATTACTTTCAAATTGCTTATCACATTGCCTGGCACATAATGGTTAATAAATGTTGACTGTTTTATTCTAAGAAATGAAGGTTTCTTCTAAGCCCACGAGTCTACAATTGAAGCCAAAGTATTAGTCCAGAACTCATTGGAATCTTGCAGGGCAGTAGGGAGGCGGTGGGGAGGAGAAACCAACAATTGTTTATTGAGCACTTACTATGTTCTTGCCTATTTAAAATTCATTTCTACTTAATCCTCATAGAACCTCCAAATCAGTTTATTAGTAATCCCTTTAAAACATAAGGCTACTATTAGTTTGTTAGTAATTGCCTTTGAACATGAGACTGCAAAGTTTAAGTCATCTGCCTAAGTTACGGAGGGAGTAATTTGCAGAGCTGGGACTAATCACCTCCCTGTGTTAGAATCTGAGCTCTACAGAAGCCTTTGTCCTTGGTCTCCACACTGCTTATAAGTAAACCCCCGCATTATATCTTTCATTGGAGATACCACCTTTCTGTTGTTTCCCCTTCTGCCAAGATGGTGTTTTACACGGCTACTAAAACCAGGACTAGAGATTTAATGCCTGTACAGAGCCTACAAAAGCCTAAACACATGAATGGTTTGAAGGGCCATCTCTCCTTGGTGGTCTATAATTTTTCTGTATTAATAATCAATAGAGAACTGTCTCTAGAAAAACTGCAATGTTCCACTGATTTGTGGATTAATGATTTGCCTGTAGTTATGGATTCATGGGGTTAGAAGAGACCTTAGGATCTTATCCAAAAGTCTGCTGAATTGATTAAAGCCAAACATTTGGAAAGATTTGGCTTCATAGTTTTCTTTAGGAATTTCCACACCATGCTTTGAAAGTAAACCTCACCTTGTCTTAAAGATTCAGTGTTTTAAATCTGATACCTGAGAATCCCATCTTCCCTTTTATGGAGTGGCTGAGACTTATCTGTAGAGGAGGCACACCCAGTTAACTCAAATGCTCGGAACAAAGGTCTATCTCTTAAAATATAGAGGACTGTCACGTGACATGGGAAACTGATCTCTGGAATAATTGCTGACAAGAGTGTGAGAATTGGATGATAAGGTTGAAATAATCAGAATCCTTGAAGAAAGATGGCACTTCTTATTAATCCAGTCATCAGGCAAAACCCCCAAAGCAAAACTTTTGGGAGGCAAACCCCAAATATCCAGAATACAGACCTAGAAGAAAAGGGGGTACAGGAAGGCCAGGAGATCTTCAAATGTGTCATTCTGATTTTTGCAGTGGTCAGTGATTACAGGGAGCACTGCAAGAGGTTGAAAGCTGAAGAAAACAGTGGGAGTCCATTAAAAGTTCTCTGACGTGCTCGGCTTTAAAGATCATGAAAAAGAGATGGAAAGAAGGGCATGTAACCACAGAATCAAATGGGAAAATGGTACAGAGGTGTCCAGAGAATCGATAGAGGAAGTTCTAAGGGGCTCACCCTTGCTGGTTTATGCCTTCATCCAATTGTTTAGCAACATTGATTGAACATCTGGCTCTACCAGGAACTGAACAAAGACTTTCCCTCAAGTGTGAGCTTGAGCGTTAGGTTCTTCAGTTCCTTCTGATTCCCTGTGATCCAGCCCGTGCTTATTGTCTTTATTTTGTGAGTTGTGCCTCTATGGTCCCCCTCCTCTCTGAAAGCAAGGCCACTTGAGTCGTCGTTTTCTGAATGGAGTCAATGTCTGTGCCAGTCAATGCACAATTGTCGCTTCTGACCTTCCTGAGGTTTCCTGTTTCCTCCTAATGCATTAGAAGAACAAATCAATAAAGTCTGTGTCCCAGTACCTTGGGTAACTGCCATCTTCATGGTTACATCACTATCCAGGGTGACTGTGAAGCAGTCTGGCGTTTAACCCCAGGAGCAGTGGGAGGACTGGGTTGGGCTCATCGGAACCTCACACAGAGATGGTGAAATGGCTCCTGGCTGACATCGAGGCACAAGCCTCCCCCACCACATGGTGATTTGTATTCAGCAGCGGCCCCCTCCCTTGGCACCAGGCAGATGGGTCCCCAGAGAGATCCAAGGAAGAAGGAAGGGGCTGTTGTCCTTGACAAGGAAACGATTGATGTCTCTGCTTTCTCACCCTCTTTAAATTGAGATGGGGACAAGATTAAAAGTTCAGGCAAGAAGCCAAGTGGTGATTTACAACACTGAGCAACCAGCCTAGTGTGTGAGGAAACCTGTGGTCCATCTCTCAAGAAATGAGCTGCCTGAATATTTGAAATATTCACTATTCTTGCCAGAATCTGGAAATTAAAGCCCTGTCATGAATAATAATGACAAAAATAGCAAGGAAAAATAAATAATAATAAACGCTATTTAACATATGTTATATTCAATGGCCTGTATTTTATCATTGTTATCTCTAAATTCTCACAATAACAGTGAAAGGCAGGTACAATTACCCCATTTATAGACAAGGAAATTGAGGCTTAATAAAGTTAAGAAACTTGATTGAGGTGACACAGTTAGCAAGGAGCAGAACCAGGATTCAAACCAAGTAGCCCTGGCTCCAAAGCATGTACTATTCTATTGCACCACATTGGCTGATGCATAATGACGTGGCTGGCTTTTCCCAGGACATAGATACAGTTGAAGCCCAGTCTGAGTTGGGTGTGACTACATGTTTAGTTAAGGGCTCTCTTGGGTGTATGAAATTAGGCCAGGCCTCTTGTTGCTTAGGTGCCAAGGGTGACGGAACTCATTCCCTCTGGCCATTGACACTGCAGACTTTGCTGTGGGAGCCTTTGCAGTCTCTTGTCCTGCCTTTGGCTTTTGTCATGGAGTGGAACCTCTTTCAGTTATAAAAGTTTTCACAGGAAGAGAAAAGGCAAAAATGGGGGTAGGAATGGGGTGTCAAGAACAGGCACTGAGAAATGTGTCTGACAGTGACATCTCCAGCAAAAGTAAGGGCAGTGTTGCCAAGGCAGGTCAAGGTAAGGTATCAAATGGACAAGATATCAACAATTTATACACATTATATCCAGGATAAAAACGTGCAAGTATTGAAATAAATAGAAGGTAGATCTGAGGTCAGAGTTGTCAGGAAGATGAGACAGGTAGTAACGAGACCAGTTAAGGGAACTAGAAAGTAGGTAGTTCTAGAAACATGAGACCTTTCATGAATAGTTTATGACATGCAGGGCTCCTCTTTAGAAAGTTCCACACCCTGCTTTGAAAATAAACGTGACTTTGCCTTAAAGATACAGTGTTTTAAACCTGATACTTGACAATCCCATCTTCCTGTTTATGGAGTGACTGAGAATTATTCGTAGGGAAGGCACACCCAGTTGACTCAAATGCCTAAAACACTGTAGTGGAAGGTCAATGCATGTCATCAGTCCCCATGAGAGCCAGTTAGGTTTGTTCTCTCTCAATGCCACATCCCTGCCTTCAGCCTCAGGCAACTCTCTAGGGAAATAAATGCCATTAATTAGAAGGGGCACCAGGCAAGTTCACATGTACTGAGCAACAAAAACCTATTCTATCTCTTCAAAAGGATCTTAAGGCTCACAGTGAAACAGCAGCATGTTCCTTTCATGAGGACAACAGAGAACTTGTGGGTTTATCAAAGATCATAACCATTTCATTTCTCTTCAAAGAGATAGCAGATTTAAGGTCTAACATGATTATTTATGTTTATTTAATTCACAATATGATTATTTAATCATGTTGCCTTGATCTTTGAACTCCTTTAATTCAGTAACTTTGAGTTGCTCTTCTCACACTCAAGTACAAATAACTGGACGTAGGCACTTCCCAGATTGACAGGTTATTCTGCATTGCCCTCTCAGTCTCATCTGTTTTGTTAAAAATTGTTTTAAACTATATCTCTTTCCTGTGCTATCATAAAGTATGCTTCCTTGGCCTTTTAGGCAAAAATATAACCTTGAGGATCCCAAGTGAACTTGTCTCGACTTAACCTGGAGAGATTACTCCTTGGACATTTTCTGTATCGCCATGTCTTCCTTCTCACTTTGTTCACTCCTATTGGGTGATGTGAGCTTCATCTGGTATTTTATGATTTGAGTGGTTAACTCTTTTGATTCTGAACAGAAGACTATACTTCATTCTGACAATTTGTACCCTCCAGGCTTTCCTCATGAGTAGTTCCTTTCCAACCTCTTTGGAGAATGATGGAAAAAGTCTATTTATTCAGCACTCCTCATGGGTGAAAGCTCTTCCAAACTATAAATAAAACAAATTTAACTTGTACAGGGTTACTAATGCTATGGAGAGACAAATAAAGGGGCTTGCTGCCTTCTGGCTGCAGGAATCAGGCCAAGGATTTTCACAAAATAGCCCAGGACCCTAATGTATGAAGAGTCTTTTTATGATAAGAATTTAACAATAATAATTCAGTTTTTGTTGCAGACATCCTTACTAAAAAGAAAGAACATGGAAATTGACCTTACCCTGAAAATATGATGGCTAAAGGATGCGTGATCACTTACAACATTTGAAATTGAGGCAGAATCTCAAGAATATGACTCTGGTGAAAGGTCCTATTTATGCTTTTAATGTCTTCAAGTTGGACATTTACCATATGCCTATTGGTAGGTTGATTACACCAGGACAGATAAGGTGATACAGGAATAAATAAAACACTATCCCTATCCTTTAATATAATTTATTTATGGGGTCAATCATAGTTTTTCATTTTTCAAAATCTTTGACAAATGTCAGAATTATGTATTTTAACATTTTTACAGAATTATTACTATATATGGTAAAGGATGGAAGACAAGGTAGTGTGACACAAAAAAGATGTTTGGAATTAAGATATTTGGACCTGGGTTCATATTTTCACTTTGGTCTTTATTAGCTGAGTGACCTTAGAAAAGTGCTTGTACTAAAAAAGAATAAAGATAATAATTACTTCATGAAATTGCTGTGAAAAGCACATAACAAGCATAACAACACTCAACAATGTATGCTCAAAAATGCAGATCCTTTTTCCCTTACCTGGAAATAAAGTCTTACAATAATACAGCTGGGTAAAGCTTTAAATTTGAGGAGAAGGGTTATAGAAAGAGGTAGCATTTTGACAGGGGGAAAAGTGGGTCCAAGAAATCAGATTCATTTTCTACAAAAAGAAATTGGAAGAAAGGTAATTCAAGAAGAAAAGTTTACATGATCAAAGGCCCAAAGTTAGAAATAGTGATGTGTCTCAATAGTAAGTTAGGAGTTGGGGTGGACACAGTTGTTGGAAGAAGGATGGTTTCAGCAAAGGCCAGAGAGTAAGGTGACAATTTCAAGTTTTTATGAAGACATAGAAAAACTTACAAAGTAGTTAGAATATAAGAAATAGGGAGAAGGGGATGAATTAACATTTACTGAGTGTCTTGCATGTTCCAAACACTGTACTACTTGCCTTGTAAACCTTTTTTCAATAAATGCCTACAACAATCCTGAGATGAGGACATTAGTTCCTCAATGGACCCAGAGAGTTTCAATTATGTGCTTAAATTAAGATCATACATTAGTAAAGGACAGAGACAGAATTCAATTGTAAGCCTATGTTACTCTATATGCTATGCATTTACTAAGACTCTCAGGAAAAACAAATGATTGGACCTTGTAATTATTAAGAATGGAGTGATAGAAAACTGAAATAGGGTAGTAGCCAAAAAAAGGAGATGAAGGTGTGAGTGGATGGTTGGACAAATGAATGGAGAGATAGATGGGTGAATAAATAAGCACAAAGGTGGATAAAAGGATGGGTATATGGATAGTCAATGAATGAGTGGATTATTGCAAGAGGTGTTGTGGAAGTAAGCTCAACACATGAAGAAACTGGAAGAAGGAAGAATTAAATATAACATCTGATGCTGGAACATCTAGTAAAATCTGACAGTGTTAATGAAGACAAACACAAGAAGAAAGAACAAGTTACTAAAAGGGTGGGTAAGAAGTCAGTTCTTTGACAGAGAATAAAAAATTTTTATGGGAATTATCTGCTGAAACGTTGCTAAATGTGAATATGCTTGAACATTGGATGATTTGCAGAGATGGATCAGTCACTTTTTCCCAGAGGTAGGTCTGCCTGCTGGGCATGGACGGAAAATCTCAGCCTGCATGGAAAAATTTGAGCCAAGATGGTCACAGAAGTCACCATCCTGCTCACATCTGGATTCTGATGAAAGTAGTCAATTAGTGAAAAAAAACAGGAACATAAATTATTCAAATGTTTGTCAAGCAAAAGAACAGGTTGTTTCTTCATATAAACTCTGTGTTAGAGTCATGTGAAAACAGGTCATAAATCAAGCATGCTTTCTGAGGACTCTGGGGGTGTCTTTCAGTTGGGAAAAAATGCTCATTAATATTTGAGGTCCAGTTCCAATGCAACCTCCTGTCTGAAACCTTCCTCATCTGTATGGACTTGACTGAGTCAACTTAGTTCGAGTGGACTTATGCCTCCTAGAATTTCCTTTCCTACATCGTTCCAAGTTAGCATGGGTCATAGGAGACATTTTGCATGAGTTTTGGAAGGTTGAATTAAAGCAGAAGCCATAGCTATTTCACATTCAGAGGGTCAATTCAGAAACACCAGGTGCTATTGCAAACCATGTCCATTGCTACTTATCTGCTTGCAAAACTTGTTAGTCTGGACCAACAGCCAGACTAGCAGCAATTCCAACTCCCATTGGATCATTCTTTAGTTTTTTAACTCCTGGGTTGCATGTGAATTTAGCACATGAAGAAAGAAAGACACCACTTCTTCAGGACTCAAACATTACTGAAGTTGGAGGCTGGAAGACAATGAGAAACTGAGGCAGATTCTAGGCCATTCTCCATCTTTGTGGGCTCCAGTTGGTCCTTGCTCTCCCCCACTCCATATCAACTTCCTTGCCCAACTTTCTGCCCTACTGACTTCAGGCTCCAGAACCAGTAGTGGCGAAGAGGGTCATCAGTCTGCAAACTATAACCCACAGAGCAAATCCAATCCAATGCCTGTTTTTTTCAATGCAATTTTATTGGCACATAGCCACACTCATGTGTTTATTAACTGCTTGGGGCTGATTCTGTGCTACAGAGATTGTATGTCTCCCAAAGCCCAAAATGTTATTGTCTGCTCCTTTAAAGAAAAGGATTGCGAAATCTGAGCAAAGACAATAACCATACACAGACCGTTAAACTTCCACAATCATGGAAGGTCAAATCCCTAAATGTGTGTGTGCATATATATGTATATACAGTCACGTGTGTGTGTGTGTGTGTGTGTATATATGTATGCATGCATATATGTATGTATGTATGCATGCATGTATGTATATGTTAATGAATATACATATATTTATCAGTTTTGTTTCTCTAATCAAACCTTGATTATTACACAATCTCTACTCCATTAATACCTAGAAACCAAGAAAATTGAATGCTTCCCTCTCTATGTTGCCACAGTATTTTGCTATTAGAGCACTTGCCATATTGAATTATAATTGGTTTGTATCTCTATTTGTATGTCTTTTACTAAATAAGGAAGTCTTAGAAGTGCCCTTTCTCCAATCATAGTATGAAAGAATAACTAAATAAGGAAATGACTAAGCAATGAGTGAATGAATGAATAAATGTAGAAAAAGACAAAGAGATATTTTTCCTGCCTTCTTTTGGCCTTTCTAGCTTCTGTGAATCCCCATGGCCACATACCAGCACACAAAGCCAGAGTCTGGCAGACTAATGTTTAACTCTGGGCAGCTCCAACTGGGCTACCCTCTGCTTTGATGCTGGCACAGCCTGCTCAGCATGAGGGGCCATGGAGTCCCTTTCCAGGTTGTATTGTGCTCCATGTTTCGACAGAAACCAGGGCCAGCTCTAGGCAGGCAGTACTCTGCTTTGACACTGGTGCAGTTGCTGCAGACAGCCTTAAATACCTCCAGTGGCCATGGCCGTCTGCCAAGGCTGCTGTAGGAGCTGGCAGGTGCTGGAGAGGGGCTTCTGGTATTTGGAAAGCACCTGGATTTTGTCAAGCATTTTTATGCTCATGGACTTACTTGGACCTTATGAGGGCAAAGGACATAGAGGAGAACTCAGTGAGAACTGGGGTTCTTCCACGACCTTGGTCAAGTCACGGAAACTCTTTGTGTTTCAGTTTCTCTACCAGTCAAGTGCTGAAGTGCTATGATTTTGTGATTAAAAACTCAGCATCAGACTGATGGCTTGTGACTCCTGCTTACAGAGGTTTTCTATGCTCCATGTTGCCTCTAGAAAAGAGGTCTCTTCCGGAGGTTGCAGTGAGCTGAGACTGCACCACTGCACTACAACCTGGGCGACAAGAGTGAGACTTCATAAAAAAAAAAAAAAGGCCTCTTCAGAGAGGAGAATGGGGAAGAGGAATATAATAAACCGGAATTTACTATACTGAAAGATGTTTTAAATATAAATGAATGTAACTAGCATTTACTGACAACTTACATGCCAAAATCTCTACTCCACATTTAAGTGTATTACCTTAAGGAAATTAGGATTGGTTGCTACTGCCTTTAGAAGCTGAATTGTGTGTGTGTGTGTGTGTCTGTGTGTGTCTCTGTGTGTGTGTGCGTGTGTCTTAGAATATTCTCCATGTGAAGCAGCAACAGTCAATTCAAATAGTGTGTTAAATTGTTTTCACTGCTTTAGGTCATATGTGCCTTTTCTGCATGTATGCATGATATCTCCAGTGTTAATTTTTAAAAACATCACACTGTGTATTTCATACCTGCCATGTACCAGGCACCATGCTAAGTTCTCTACCTTTATATGATTGCATTTAATCTTCTAACAACCTTCCATAATGGGTATTAATTCTATGTGATTGTAGAAAAAACTGGGGATCAGAGAAGGTAAGTGATTCACCTGAAGTCACACAGCCAGGAAGTGATATCCTAAATTCAAACTCAAGTCTGTTTAACTCAAAGGCAATGTTATTTGTCCTACATTGAGTTGTGTCCCATTGCAGTGTGTCTGGAAAAAAATCAGAATATCCTGCTGATATGAACATGTCCCTAATGCCTTGGTGCTAATCCTAAGAGCAAGATCTTTGTGAGCGTCTTAGTAGGTAGATCTGTGGCTACAACTCACAGCCAGACATTTCAAGAATGATAATTGTCTACAACACAAGAGAAACATTATTTACTGTTAAAGCTGTGAGGGGCTCAGGGAATAGTACCCATGATTTTCCAGGTAAGGACACTGGACCTAGAGAAGAGAGCTGCTTGTCCAAGTTCACCCGGAGGTAGAGCTTAAATCTAGGTCTTTCTGTCAGTTCATCTTTCTACTCCACTGCCACTGCCTTCCTTGCATTCTGCCTTCCTCAGAAATTTTAATTGAGCATGTGAGTGTTAGAGTTTGTGAGTGTGTGTCTGTGTGTGTGTGTGTGTACGTGTGTGAGACAGAGAAAGAAAGATTGCAGGAGACTGCTGACAGGGAGGAGACCAGGTTGGGAAAGAAAGGCAGAAAGACTAGTATATTTTAAAGCCAGATATTGCATATTTAATGGCAGTACAAGAAAGACAACGTCTTCCTGGTGGCTTCCCATGATGAATTGAAACAGAAGCCAGCCTTCCAGTGTTTTTCAGAGGCTTTCTGCCACAGCTTTGCAAACCCTAGAATTGAGAAAACCAATTAATGAATGCCCTGGTGCTTTGGAGGTAGCAAAGACAAAGCAATTGTGTCACGGGGAGCTGAAGCTAGGGCTGCCACTTCATTTCCTTTCCCATGGGAAATCGGAGCGTCACCAGCTTTGAGGAGCCTCTGTGATCCTCCAAGTCTGTCTCTCTGCCCCCTCTCTTCTGAATGCATTTAGAATCTAATGATTCTTCTTCTGGCATGAATTGAAGTGATCTGCTCCACACACCCTTACTCCAATCAGCAAGGATTTGTTAGTGTGAACTCCAAAAAGGGTAGGCAGCAAAAGCACAAGATACGGGAAGATGCCAGGGTGCCCCACATTCTAACCCTCCAATATAATAAATAATGTGTGAGATGGTGCTGGGGTGGGCAGGGAAAAGATACATCATTCACTTTCATTGAGGTCACACTGCCCTTCTCTGCTCTTTTCAGAGAAAAGCTTTTTTTTATACATGCACGCCACACTCACTCACACATGCACACTCCCTGCAAGAAGCCAACAAAGCATTTTGGTCATCTATAGGCCACTCAGCTTCTTCAGAGTTGAGTAAGATTAAAAAAGCCCGACATCTCCAATATTCCTCAGCAACGGTTTATATACCTGCATAGACAGATGAAAAAAGGGCTTGGGGATGTATTAAAAAACATGCATGTATATGATGGATGGGGAGAGAGAGAGCACACAAGAATATGATACAGATTAATGGCTCTCTGTATTTTTGGAGTCTTTTTGTTTCAGGCCCATAGTTCTGGTGCATTGGAAGGGTTCTGGAATTTTAGAACACAAAGTAGCAGTTTTAAATAATGAGAGAAGATTCCACATGGAACGCTCATCTGGCTGTGGCAGCCTGTGACTGAATGAGAGAAAAGTGCCCTAGAAGCTATTCATTACGAATTCACTGGAAGCTCTCAAACGAGGCTGGCAGAAGCTGAAATTGAAGTGGTCTCTGACCTAATTTTCTTCTGCATGAAACATCTGCATCAAGGCTCTCTTTGATGTATTCCACTTGGCTCTGTCTACGGGATTGTATCACATGGACTCGGTGTTGCCTCCTTATTGAAAGACATTTCCAGCCTTTGCAAGGTAATGCGATGTTACTGTTACCCAAGCTAATCACTCAATGTGCTCCTAAAATAGAAACAATAGCAGTTCAGAGACAATGTTGTCTGCTGGCTGTTCCTGCAGTTTGGGCTCCTGGTTTTCCAACTTAGATCTGTGGCATTTGCCTCCTGTAATTCTAAAACAAAGGAGAGGGAGGAGAAGGGCAAAACTATGCAAGAAAATGTTGAAGGACCAGCAGCATTATGTGTGAGAAGCTTCATCTTATTTGGTCCTTCAAGTCATTGGGTAGGATTTTGGCACCATTTAAACCACACAGAGCAATACCATAAGAGGTCTGCCTTAAGAAAGAAAAAAAATCTCTTGATTTGGATGTTGCTTTTATTCCAAATTCTGATTGACACCCTCCACTGAGAGAGAAGGGAGAGAGAGTGAGAGAGAGAGAGAGAGAGGGAGGGGGGGAGAGAGAGAGAGAGAGAGAGAGAGAGAGAGAGAGAGAAAGATGTGTACTGAATGTTGAGTGTTTTGTGATTCTTTAGTGATCTATGAACTACTTTTAAAAATTGTCTTTCCCCTCTTAAGCTCTCCCAACCTGGGTAGAATGCAGGAGTGAATTTTAAAAGGAATAATGATAATAATCTTTTTTAAAAGCAACTGTAATGAGGCATCTTCTTTATCCTGGCAGAATAGCTCTTGCCTTTCTCCATAAAGGTTTGCTGCACCGTCTTCGTTAATGGTGTGCTGCTGTTCCCCACCATCCCAGCATTATGTGAATAACGGTGGTGTCTTTTGTATCCCACCCCCTGAAGAAGAAACCTTTGAAATTCTAAATGACTGTGCTGCAGGTTTTAATGTCTGCTTCTGCGAAAGAATTGAGAAATGCGCACTCACTGAGCAAGATGCAGCATGCCTTTGACAAGCCTTTCCGCCTGACTCCTCTGTCCCACGAATTTAGATGAATACACATTCTTGTAGATGCCCTCTAGTTCTCTTTATGCCAGGATAGAATGACACAGGTGATCAACAGCCTCCTTTTGCCCAAATATTGATACTCCCATGGACAAATATGTAATCATTCCTCTCCTCTCTAGTGCTTTCTAATCAAAGCAATCAGATATAAAGCATTTGGGGGCAGTAGACTCTCTGAGGTCAGTGGTGATCCAGTTCTCCAACAAGAAGAAAATATGGGTGCACATTGACCTACTTGTTATGAATCTTCACAGAAGAACCAGGGAAGGTGTTAGAGTTGGGGCCACAAGATGGGTATCTTTAATCATCCTCAAGAATCAAAGCAGATATTTCCCTCCTCCAGGAGGTCTTTCCTCATTATCCTCACTGTACTGAGGCCTTTCAGATATGCAACACACCAAAACAGTCGTGTTCCCCTCAAGCAAAGCTCTGAGAATTGTGTACAGTCTGTCTTCTCTACCAGCCTGTGCTGTCTTGAGGGCAGACACTATTTCTTATCTTTGCAGTCACAGTGTCTGCCACAAATAGGCTGACCAACTCATCTGAATTTGCCCAGCACTTTTTGCCCAGCACTTTTCTGGTTTTAGCACGGAAAGTCCAGTGTCCTCTCATTACTGGGCAAACCACTGGGCACATATTAAGTGTTCAGTAAATGTGTTAAATGAATTAATATGAAAAATATTAAACCACCTTTATCCTGTGAATCATAAACTCTAGGATTAGTTTTAAGAAACCTTCATAATTGAATGTTTTATAATCCTTTGGGTATATACCCAGTAATGAGATTCCTGGGTCAAATGGTAGTAGATTATGGGGGCATGGATGCAGCAAACCACCATGGCACGTGTATACCTATGTAACAAACCTGCACGTTCTGCACATGTACCCCAGAACTTAAAGTATAATAATAATTAAAAAAAAGAAACCTTCATTACCCATGTTCTCTCTCCAGCCATAAGGTTCAAACCTCAATAGATCCCAGATTTCCAGCTGTCCTGCTCACTCAACAAGCAACAGACCTGCCAAGTCCTATAGTCACAGAATCAGAGCCCTGGGCTAAGAAGAGAATTCGATGCTACCTGAGGCAAAATGCTGTTCTATGTTCTGATTTCCTTGAGTATTATAAACAAAAAAACCTATCTTATCACCAAGGCATGAGTGATAAGGTACAGGGGTGTGAAGAGAGAGGAGAGAGAAACAGAGAGATTGAGAAAAGAAGAGGAGACAAGAAAGACAAAACTCAAAATCACTGTTACTCAGGCCTTTTGGGGCTCCGAGGCTTAACACGGCCTGCAAGGTCTCAGTTTTCTGTCCCAGCCCTGCTTTCTGTTCTCATCTCCGATCATTGCTTCCACATTCAGTGATTCCCAGCTCCAGCCAGAGAAACCTCCATGCAACTCCTTCAACTCAGAAGCAGGCTACTTCTTGGCCCTGTACGAACTACTCCCTGACCTGGAACGCTCTTCTGAGATAGCTATGGAACTGGCTCCCTGTATTCATTCAGTCCCTGGCTCAGAGAACCTTACCTTGACACCCTGCAAAAATGAGCCCTGTCCATCTCTGTTCATTCTCTGACCCTGCTTTAATTGTCTTCACAGCCCTTATCTCCAGCAGACACATTATAGACTTGTTTATTTCCTATCTAGAGCAATACTAATAGAACGTTTTATGATAGAGGCAGCACCCTATATCTGTACTCCTCAATACGGCAGCTAGTAGGCACAGGGTGGCAACAGAAGTACTTAAAACTCAAGTATTTGAATACTTGAGATCACCTAGTAAAATGGATGAAATAATTTTTTAATTTTTAAAACCTTTCTTAATTTAAATTTAGACAGCCACATGTAGCTAGTAGCTACCATTTGGACCTTGTGGTTATAGGTAAAATTTTGAAAGCAGTTTTTTTCTACTTTGTTTTTTGAGATACTTCTTAGCTCCCAGAGAAGTTCCTGGTATATAAAGGGTTTCAATAAATATATTTTTAAATAAACTCATGATTCTAGGCATGAAACAGGCATCTGTGGCTGGGGAGCAACCCAAGGAGACTAATTCTGAATTCCAATCAACCCATGTCATGGGAGGACCCTTCAGACATAGGGTCATCAAAGGGATGTTCCCTGGCCAAATTTCATCATCTCCCTAAACCTCATTTTCTTATGTGTTCAATGGGAATATTTACTTATAGTATTTAAGAGATCTGACAGCGAGTGGATGTCCAACACACTGAGTTCTCTAGTGACACAGAAATGCTATGTGTAAGCACAGAGCTGTATATATAGGAAAGCACTTTGAAGAATGCTAATTTGTGATATTCTTGTCAGTGATTACTATTTTGGAGGAGAGGGATGATTTATTTGCATTATAAAATAATTCTTTGTTTAACAAAAGAAACTACAAGAGAATTCTCTCAAAGTAGCTAACTCCCTGATGCATTTCATTAAGAATATATTCTGACAAATCCAGGGTCCTTGCAATTTATTGCACAATACAAGGCTTACCTGTATTTTCAAGAATGCATTAGGATGTTCCTTTGACTTGCTAGTGTTCTCATGACATCTTTTTTTCTAGGATTTGGTTTGACTTACTGGTTGCAATTTTGGAAGGCTATAGCATTCATTCCTTCTATCGGTTCAACAAGTATTTATTAAACTCAATGTAGTGCCAACTACTTTTCTTGACACAGAGAATACTTTCACATAATGAAAAATTGAAAAAGATAATCCATGTAAGCTTTTAAAATAGTACCCAACACACACTAAGCACTCCATAAATATTAGTTGTTGTTTTTCTTGCTGGTGTTATTATATAGAACTTACAGTCTAGTGGAGACAAGAGACAAAAAGCAAACATATATATGATCAGAATTATCTCCAATACATAGTGCTATGGCAAATATAAAACAAGTTATAACGTATAGCCTTAGGGACAGCACCTAAGGCCTGACCTCAAGGGGTCCTGTGTCCAGCCATTGGGTAGTAGGATTTCTGATCCCAATTACAAAAGTAGTAACATTATATTTCTGGAATTTTGTTGAGTCTGCCTCCTGTGGGTTTTTATGAAAGTGTAGTCAGACTACTTAAAAGAACAGAGAGCTATGATTTCATCATGTTAGATGAACAATTTTTTACCAACTGGCTAATAAATATAGTATATTAGTAAATGTCTATAGACATGGCCAAAAAAAAAATCAGCTAAATTAAGTGATAAAGACTTCCTGGAGCAGAGGCCACTGTCATCAGTGAAGGAAGGCTGCTCCTAGGAAGAGGTACTCTCCGAATAGGAGGAGCCAGATCCAATCAGAAGGGACACAGAGTTAATTCCATGTAGTAGCATTTACTGAGTAACCACTTGGTGTGAATACAATACTGAAGGCAGTGGAAAGGCAGGAAGGAGGGTAAGACAAGTGTCTGCCTTCAAGCACGTTACAGGTTGCAGAAGAGTTGAAATGTGTCCACTAATGCTAAGGAAGGTAGAGGCTGTAGAAGAAAGCCTGAAAACACTGAGCTGGAATGGAGAAAGGATCTTGCTTCCCCATCTCACTTCGCTGCCTACTCTTTTTCATCTTGCTGCTCCTTCTCCCTTCCCCCTCCAACAATGCCAGTGTTTGCCCTGAGCCTCCCCAAGGACAATAGAGGAGCAGCCCTTGATGAGGCTGGAGGATCCTCCTGTCTGCCTCCCAGCACACACTTGCCTTGCTTTGACTTTGCTCTGTGGAAAATAAATCACAGACACTCAATTCCCAGTCATCATCCCCAGGGAGCTGAGACCTCACCTCCTCCCTGGAGCCTTCCTGTAACAGGGGATTGTCAGGTACAAAGAGAAAACCTTCAGAGACCCACACCCCATTTGGAGAGCGAAGAGGGTCAATGGGAATAATTGCTAGCAGTTGAATGTGAGCGATTGTAGAGGGATTGGAAGGAAAAGGTTTCAGGAAGGGAAGAAAGAAAAGAAGGGGGGAAAAAAGCCCTCACCGCCCGCTCCCCCCAACCTCCATAGTCTGTGCACAGAGAACTGCATGGTGGTCTGGGTCCTTGTAGAACATTTGTGTGCCGGACAATAGCACAGCCTGGCTTCAGATCATCAGCTGCTGTTTTCTGGTTAGCTCTCCCTTTATGTGAGTGCACAATGCAAGCCTTCAGTCACAGTGACTCTTGAGAAATACATCTGGTTTTTTCTTTCAGACGCTCTGAAAAGGTCAGCCTGTTCGTTTCTTAGACGCGAGACACCACAGATTTTTTTTCTCCCTCTGAACTGGAAAGACAGACCTACACCTTTTCTTGCCTCCTGGTACATAATTAGACATGGTGCCGCTCTAGAAGCCAGCTAGCCCATCCTCGGCACTCTTTCAGAGACCTGTCGCCCAGCTTCGTGGCTGCCGAACTTCTGCTCTGATCACAAAGCCTCCAAACAGTCCTCCTTCCCCAGCCCAACACCCTGGGGTTCTCTGCTTGTTGTTTTGTTAATTATGACAATGACTCCCCCAGCCTGCTACCCGAACATGGTACATGACCGATGCTATCCCTGGCAGAGGGAAGACTTGAGAATTTTTGCAAAAAAAAAAAAAAAAAAACTCAAACAACAACAACAAAAAAAATCCCAACAATAACAACAACAAAACCCCACATTTTAATCATTTTCACTCCAGTGATGGTAAAGATTCTTCATGTACACTGTAACATAATAATAAATGTGCCCATGAGGAAAGAATGATCAGCAGCTGGTGTCTGACAAATTATCTCATTCCAGACAGGCAAACAGTCCACAGTGGGGAGAGGCTGGAGCCTGAAGAGGCAATTTGGCACACGATTGGGGTTTACCTCTCAGATGATGGAGGTTCAAATGGCCCACTGCGTCGGTGCCTGGGCCTCTGAGGTTTTCTCTGGCTCTCCTATTCTCCCATCACCTCCCCAAGCTCCTGACAGCCATAGAAAGAGGGATTATTCTCTGGGCTTAGCCAGCTCACCTCTTGCCCCTCCTCCAGGGCACTCATATTCCAGCCATAAGAAGCAATTACAGTCCACCCCCCGCCAGGACCCATGCTCTTTCATGCATGGTACGTGCTGTTTCCTCTCCTCATAATGCTCTGGCGCCCACAGCACACTCCTATTCTGTGTTCAAAACCCATCTAGATTCCTTCTCTCCTTTTGCTAACGAGTGTTTGTCACTCTCTCTTGCGGAAGCTTCTAGCACCTTTTCTTAGTACGTTTATTACCCCATTTTGTAGCTATTTGTCTTCTATGGACTTTCTGACAGCAGCTGCCATGTGTTTTTAATGAACCTTGAGTGTAAGGTACAATTCCGAGTGCTTTTCTTCTGTTAGCTTGTTTAATCCTCATGACCTGGACAGGGAGGAATTCTCCCCATTTTACCAGGAGGAAACTGAAGATTAATTTATTTTGCATCAGTGGCCCCTACACGATCCCTGAAGCAGTGTGGTGGAGATGGAAAAGCCCAACTTCACCTCTGCTCCTGTCTCCTAGCAGCCTGATGGGGCTTACTGGCTTCTCAGGGCTCATCTCCACATAACGTGAAATGCCCCGTACCTGCTTTGCTGGATGGCTGTTATGAGGTTTTAAGGTAATATAATTTGTCTGTGTTGTTCTTATCATGGGTCTTGACTGTGACTTTATTTTGATAACTAATTTTAATGTCAGTTTCCTTCCAGAATGGAAACTCCAGGAGGGTAAGGACGTTGCCTGCTTTGTTTGCACCTACAGTCTCAGTTACTAGAACATAGGGGCTCCATACAATTTTTTTAAATTGAGAGAGTCTCACTCTGTCATGTGGGCTGGAGAGCAGTGGTGCCATCTCAGCTCACTTCAACCTCCGCCTCCGAGATTCAAGCAATTCTCCTGCCTCAGCCTTCTGAGTAGCTGAGATTACAGGCATGCGTCACCATGCTTGACTAATTTTTGTAATTTTAGTAAAGACAGGGTGTCACCATGTTGGCCAGGCTGATCTGAAACTCCTGACCTCAAGTGATCCTTTGGCCTCGGCCTCCCACAGTGCTGGGATTACAGGCATGAGCCACCACACCCACCCAGAGCTCATACATTTTTTGATGAATATATGATGAATGAATTGAGCAGTATAAAGATGATAATGCAGTCTATGTTTAGCCTGGGTCACAATAACAGCCAACATCTTGCAAAATGAAGCTCTGGGATAAGATAACACCCACTGAGAACTAAAAACATTTTAGAAATTATTCTTTGGGTTTCTGACTTAGAGGGAATAACCCAAAGCCCTCCTGAGTATTATTTCCCCTGCTCAGCATTCCCGTTGGTATGAGTGGCAACATCACATAGCATTACCATCATTGTGGGAGAAAATTGAAGTTGCTGGCATCTGTCTCTTAACATAGTCTTTTAGAAGTGGGTCTAAGAAGTGGCCATTCAACAGCTATGGCTTGCATCTCTACTATGTATGCTGGGCAATTACAGACAGTGAGAAAATTGTCCCATGTGTGAGTATGCAGACCATGTCTTATCCATCCAATCTCCATGTGAGTACAATTTGATTATCTCATCTTATAGATAAGCAAAACTAATTCTCAGAATGACTATACAACCTGCCCGAGATCTTATAGCTTGTAAGGCAGAGATCAGAAACTCTATTGCCTGTAATACAAGTAAGAAACTTGAATACTATGGTTAGGACATGATATTAATTCTGTGAAAATCTGTCAAATGAACCTGGCATGGTGACTCATGCCTGTAGTCCCAGTGTTTTGGGAGGCTGAGGCGGGCGGACCCCTTGAGCCCAGGAGTTGGAGACCAGCCTGGGCACCATGGCAAGACCCAATGCTACTATATGTATATATATATAATTATTTTTTTTAAGTTAGCCGGCTGTGGTGTTGGCACATGCCTGTGGTTCCTGCTACTTAAGAGGCTGAGGTGAAAGGATTGTGTGAGCCCAGGAGGTCAAGTTTGCAGTGAGTCGTGATCGCACCACCGCACTCCAGCCTGGGTGACAGAATGAGACCCTATCTCAAAAACAAACAAACAAACAAAACCCTATCAAATGGAAAGTTTGTAAATCTCAGTAACTTATGTTGATAAGCATAACTTAAAAAAAAATGTGTTGGTATCTGAACCTTTGAAAAACAGAACAAAGAAGAAAAGCAATAGGCTGCAGACATCTTCAATGGTCAATACAAACAAGGGTTTGCTCATAGTTGAATCAGGCAACTATAATACATATGCTTATAGCAAGTATCTAGAGATGGGGACTAGCCTCTACCTGGAACATTCCCCCTGTTAAACCAAAAGGAAAAAAGGTATCTCGGTTGAATATCTCTAGAGAAAACCTAAAATAATTTAGTTTCTTATGTTGTATCTCACAGTTGAGAGCTAAGATCTGGCTTTTGGGTTTTATTCTGTAATAGCTTCCTTTAGTTTCTGTTTATGTTAGACATATAAAAGACCCACAGTCATCTATTCTCTCCCAAGTTTAAAAATAGCACCATCTTCTACTCTTATATTGCCATTTGGAAACAGTGAAGACTAAAGATGAAGAAGAGAACAGTTTCTGGTATTAGATTTCTTGATCGGTTTAAAACAAATATTATTATACTTTTAACTAAAAACCCAAGGGAACTCAGCTTTGTCTATACCCACAATCACTGTAAATAGTAAGTCTAGGACACAGATGGAGTAGTTGAAATCCTCACTAAATACCCTCTATGAGAGTAAACCACACTTACATGGTTACCCTGATGGCTTGATGTGTGCATTTCCTTTTGGAATGCTAGGTTTGCAAAGATCTTATTTAAGTTCAGACTCTTTTTTACACTGGGTTTTGAAAAACTGGGATTTCTTTTAAGTGGACAAGAATGTTAATAGGCCATGAAGCATCTCTTGCTTAGATGGGCCTGGTTGAAGCCACTTTCTGTAAGAGGGACAGCTTACTTTTTTCAGACACTCTGGTCTGTGGAATTTTATCTGAGGTAGAACCAAGCTGAGATGGAGAGCCATGAGAATACCTGAAGAGAGTCCTTAAAGTGGAGCTTAATGAAGCCTGCAAAAGGATATAAGTATATTAAGTATAACCTGTTGTACTCAACATATGCAGTGCATTATGTGATACACAGATAATGACAAGTTTTTAATAGGAACTTTCAATTCCTCCTCTAAGACTAAAAATATCCTTAGACAAAGATGGCAAAAGAGAAAAAGTCCCTGGTTGGCCTGGCCTGGATTTCCCATATACAACTTCCTCACCAAGTGGTTGTTTCTGTTACCATGGGCTGCTAACATTGGCCTGTTTTCTCTGGTTCCAACTACAATTGCTCAAAGTTCACTTGGAGTATCTGGATTTCATCAACAATAACCTTAAGACACTTTTCTCCCTCAAATACTCTCCAGTGTTGTCTAGATTGGGCAGATGGATTATTAATCTGGAAAGGATTTCTCTTTCTGTTTGCTCCTAATTACAACTCTGAAACTCTAATCTAGTTCCGTTCCATAGAAATATAATGAGAACTACAAATACAAACCACGTATGTATCTCAAATTTTCTAGTAGTTACATTTAAAAAAGTAAAGGTAAAATTAATTTAATAATATATTTGTGTAACTATGTATAGTATCAACCATATTATATCAGCATGTAATCAATACACAAAAATCATTAATGGTATGTTTTACCTTCTTTTTTTTTTCTGTCAGACTATGTTTCCAAAATCTGGTGTATATTTCATTCTCACAGCACATCTCAATCTGGACTGGTCACATTACATGTACCCAGAAGCCACATGTCACTAGTGGCTACCAAATTAAACATCACAGCACAAATCTGTTCTAGGGGCCTTGTGTTCTAACCAACTGCTTATGGTAACAGAGAGATTTTCATGTTGCTCACATTTCAGTGGGATATATAACTTCCTGATTCAGATCAACCTGAAGATAACTCCCTACTTGCCCACCAAGGAGATGCTCCATGACAATGCCTGTGCGTTAAACACCGCAGCCTTGTCCACACCAACTTCCTTGCATTGTGATTGTTTAATCATTACGTTTGTAATTACCATGTTGAACACAACAATGCAAAACGTATTTCCAATTTCATAGTTTTAACTGCATAATGTTGTGTGGTGGTGGTGTTGTTTTTACTTAAGTAGGGTGAGAATCTCAAGATAAAAAGATTCTTTTACTTTACTGTTTCACTTCATTATTTTCTTTTCCTCTTTGTTTCCTGTGTGTTGAAGATGTTGTCACCTTTCTTCTCCATGGTTTATGGAGTTTCATGCCTCCTCTTCTTTCTGGAGGTCTTCACGTGCAGAGTATCAAGCAGATCATGTCTGAGGTCCATTTCAGCCCCTCTGGAGCCAGCTTCCCGTCCACAAGTAGGGCAGGAGAAGAGAGGCTAGACAGGGACTCAGGGCTGAAGTTAGTGATGTGAGGAGTGGCAGAGGCTATAGAGAGAGAGAAAGCAGGGGGTGGGAAGCATGCTAGGGGTAGGAGGAGAAGGGAAGACAGACAGCAAAGGAATCAAGGATGTGGAAAGCATAGAAAATGGCTGGCGATTCATAGAGAAGGGTATTTTAAAGCTGGTGGGACAATCAAAATATACGAATTGTAAAGGTTAAGTGAAATGTTTATTTTATTCCATTCTCCTCTTCAGTCAGCCTGACTGAATACGATTAACAGGCACACTGCACTGGCTGCATACTAAAATTAGGTGTTAGTTCGACTTCTCACTCACAGCGTTAATGCACAGAGGCCTCTTATGCATAAATGCCTTTCTCACCAGGCTCAGGCACCTCACATCCTTCCTCAAAGTTGTATGTTAGAAAGGAAACATGGAGCTTTTGTTCTGTTGGCCTGCCTGTGCCAGTCGGTGCCTCATGCTGGAGAGGGAAACAGAGCGGAGCATCAGACCTGACTGGGGTCAAATCCTTGCTCAATACCATCCTAGCATTGCAACCTTGGGCAAGAATATTTACCTCGCTTAGGCACAACCTTCTTATCTACTCAAGAGACATACCCATTTCTCTTTTACCTACCTTACAAGGATTTGGGAGAAAATTCATAAGATAATGCATAGGGAAGTATTTAAAATTTCTTACATCTTACACAAAAGGACTAATATAATTGTGTCTGTGTTGGTCATTATGGATAAACATTTGCCAAGTTGCTCTCAGTTTACAAATAGAGCAAGAGAGGCTCAGACAAGTAACACTGGCTCACTCAGTATATCCCAGAAACCAGTGATAAGAGACGAAAACCTAGTCCACTGCCTTCCAGCCACGGCCTCTGTTCTTCAATCATGCTGCCTTTTTGAGAAAAATCTTCCTCACCTTAACCCCATTCTAATATAAAGTCGGTTCAGCCATCAAGAGAGAAAAGACCAAAGGTATTTTTCAGAAATTTTTTTAAAACTGTCTTTAATAACTTTTCGAAAGATTGATGTCAGAATCATTTTCTTTCTGAAATTTCCTTATCTTCTCCATCATTTATGTATATTACTTTATGGCTACTTATAAAAGCTGAAATACATGGAATTTTTAGCCTAATCATAATTGAAACGTGTCCTTGGGTTTTTTTCCCTTTGCTAAGTATACTTAACCAAAAATATATGATTTTTGGTTATATATACTTACACCAAAAATATATGATTTTTTCACTTGTTCAACAGTCTTACAAATAAACACTTCTTAATGAATTAGTTTTCAGAAAAATTCATTTTCAATTCCCTGATAGCTTACATATACAAAGCCAATGATTTATGTTCACATTCACTGTGTACAAATGCAGCTAATACTAATTAAATATGTGTTCCTTGTATTAATACTTGATCCCATTTGGTGACATGAAGTAATGACAACATTGCTGAGCTTCAGAGCTGGTTCAAGCCCCAGAAATGTTTCCAGCTAAGACCTTAGGCTTATCCCATTCCCCCTTGAACCTCAGTTTCATCATCAGTAAAGTGGAGATAATATCACACCTGTGTCACACAATTCTTGGGAGAAATAAAAGAAATACTTTTTATGGAACAATTTTATGAAAGTCAAAGTCTTAAAGAAAATTTATTTTTTCTCAGTATAATTCTTTCAAGTTATAGCTATATGAGGCAAGAATATTCAATCTGTGCTGTACTGTTCCCCAAAAGTCATGTTTCCATTGTGTTGATCATTCATAAAGAAGGATAAAAGCCTATGACATTAAAGAGGCTGGGAACCTGAAAGGATGGAACAATCATCCTAAGAAATACAGCCTAGAATTATTGGAATTAAAGGATCTTAGAGATGTTCTAGTCTAACTCCTAACTTCTCAGTTAAGAAAACAGGACAGGTGGTATGGAAAAGATGGACATTATTTTCAGGAGTGCAAGAATAAAGGCCAAAGCGGCCGGGCGCGGTGGCTCACCCCTGTAATCCCAGCACTTTGGGAGGCCAAGGCGGGTAGATCACGAGGTCAGGATATCAAGACCATCCTGACCATGGTGAAACCCCGTGTCTACTAAAATACAAAAAATTAGCTGGGTGTGGTGGTGCATGCCTGTAGTCCCAGCTACTCAGGAGGCTGAGGCAAGGGAATTGCTTGAATCCAGGAGACGGAGGTTGCAGTGAGCTGTGATCGTGCCACTGCACTCCACCCTAGCAAAAGAGCAAGACTCCATCTAAAAAAAAAAAAAAGAATAGACACCAAACCAAAACCATAGAAAATGCTTGATTTTCTGCTGCTAGCTGTTTCCCTACACTGTGCTGTCTCATTTATAAGGACTAAATATTACATTCTCTGGATGATGGCAGGATAGCTGTGGATGATGCAGCCTTGGAGAAGTGACTCAGGGACTCTCAGAGATAGAAAGGTAATATAGTTTGGATATGTGTCTTCTCTAAATCTCATGTCAAATTGTAATCTGCAGTGTTGGAGGTGGGACATGAATGGCTCATGGGAATGGATTTCTCATGAATGATGTAGCATCATCCTCTTGGTGCTGTCCTCGCAATAATGAGTTCTTGCAAGATCTGGTTGTTTAAAAGTGTGTGGCATCTCCCCATCTCTCTCTTCCTCCTGTTTTCACCATGTGACATGCCTGCTCCCATATTATACTTCCTAACATGAGTAAAACGTTCTCGAGGCTTGAAGCCTTCCCAGAAGCCAAGCAGGTGCCAGCACCATGTTTCCTGTACAGCCTGGAGAACTGTGAGCCAATCAAAGTTCTTGATAAATTATTCAGTCTCCGGTATTTGTTTATAGCAATGCAAGTATCACACAACTGGCTCTGTAATTAAACCTGTTATACTGACTCCTCTACAAATTCCCCACCAAGTGTCCACTATGCTCTGTGTACTTCTGGCAATGGTGCACTCAATGTTCATCTAGACCATCCTGACCTCAGTTTTAAACACATTTTTTTTTCAAGATGGAGTGTCTCTCTGTAGCCCAGGCTGGAGCACAGTGGTGCAATCTTGGCTCACTGTAACCTCCGCCTCCTGAGTCCCAGTTCAAGCAATTCTCCTACTTCAGCCTCCCAAGTAGCTGGGATTACGGTCATGAGCCACCATGCCCAGGTAATTTTTGTATTTTTTAGTAGAGACAGAGTTTCACCATGTTGGCCAGTCTGGTCTTGAACTCCTGACCTCGTGATCTGCCCGCCTCAGCCTCCCAAAGTGCTGGGATTACAGGCATGAGCCACCAGCCTCAAACACATTTTTTTAATGAGAATGGTTGTATGGTTGCTGTTGGCCTCTGTCTACCCTGTCTCCTATGGGGCTGAGACCCAGGCTGCTAGGATAGACTCATCCAGCCAATATAGTCACACCAGGCTGGAGCTGGACTTGGGGATACCCTGGAAAGCAAAACAAATGGAAAGTTGGTGAAAAGGGACAAACATTAAATAAGTCATTGCAGAATTCGTTACTTTATTGAAGTTGTAACTAGAGTTCTGAAAGAAAAGTACCAGATGCCATACATCAATCTAACAAGGGGATCAAACATAGGTTTGGAGACAGGACGGAGTTCCCCAAGGATGTGGTAACTGAGCAGACCCTGGTCCAATGATGCTAGATGAGTGTGAAAAGGAGAGTTCCAAGCTAGTAAAATTGCTGCTGTGAAAGCCTTGACGGGAAAGAGCCCAGAGAGTCCTGGGCAAGGAAGGCAGGCCAGTATGGAGAGAGCAGACTGCAGAAGACAGGGTGGGGAGAGAGGTCAGGAAAGCTACCCCACACATAACGCAAACACTTTACAAGGACTTGCTCCTTTGTTTTTCTAGTTTGTCTATAATCCCCTTGAAGCAGGTTGCCTGAAAACAGCGTAAGGGTTATGATCATCAACTGTATTCCAGACTACATAGGTCGAAATTCTGGCTCTATGAATTACCAGCTGTGAGACTTTAAAGTGGTTCTGTATTTTTATCTGGATCTTCACCTATAACTGGTCCTAATAGTGGTACTCACTCCTAGTGTCTTGAGAATTAAATGAGTTTATATATGCAACGTGTCTAGAACAGTGTCTGGCAAATAAGAAGTGTTACCTAAGACCTACTTACTACTAAAATGGGTCAATGGCCTGACTCCAAGTTTTTCTCTAGCTTTTTAGTCTGTGTCAACTCAGGTTCTCTGGGAAGCAGACAGACTGGGCAGGGAGAACTTCTGGTAGAATGTCCATCTGAGAAAGTCTTAGAGAACCTGCTGGGAAGCTCTAGAACAGAGTCCCTGAGCAGAAACGATCAGGTTCTAGTAATGCTGCCATGTTTAGTTGCTGAACATAAAGATAAAATTAAAAGTTGAAGTTTGAAGTTTGAAAGTTGGTTCTGCCAGAGGTTATGATTTGACTGTTTATGTACCCCCAAATTCACATGTTGAAATCCTCGCCTCCAAGGTGTATCAGGAGGTGAAGCTTTGTGGAAGGTGATTAGGAATGGGACTAGGGCTCTTGGGCCTTGGGCCTAAGGGAGCTTGTTTCTTCTTTTCATTATGTGAGGACACAGCAAAAAGGTGCCATCTATGAGCCAGAAAGTGGGTCTTTGCCAGACCCCAAATCTGCCTATGTCTTCATTGTAAAATTCCCAGCCTCTAGAACTATGAGAAATAAATTTATGCTGTTTATAAGGTACCCAGTCTATGGCATTTTATTATAACAGCCCGAAGGGACTAAGACAGAGTCCAAGGAGTGCACATATTGCTGTTACAGCTTCTTACTCACTGAGTATCTCCCCCCAGCTCCCTGACCTTCCTTTGAATCTCCCAGACTCTCAGCTGAATTATACTGTCTACTGTCCCCTGACCCTTCTGGACTATTTACCGGATATGACCTCCTTCATGGTGGTCCCTGTCTCCATAAACAATGCTTCAAAATAAACCTTTCTATTCCCAGGTGCACTTTCTGCCTTTAGTCCTCTTTCTATGGGCACCTGGGGCTTTGTATTTCCAAAACTTGGCAGACTATTTGAGATCTGCAAACAGTGATCTTGTGACAGTGAGGCAGTAGAAGAGCACCAGCATCAAGCAGACAGAAGTGTGAAGGCTGGCTCTATCATTTACTTATTGTGTAAGTCACTAGACCTCACTCACTCTTAGTATCTCCATCTGTAGAATGGAACTAATCCTACCTTTCATGACTGCAATATGGATTGAATGAGATAATGTATGCGATGCTTCCCAGCACAGTGACTAGCATGTAGCAAGTGCTCAATTGTTTTTCTTTCCTTTCTTCTTTCTGGTATTCTGTCTGCTCCATGTTAATCATCTTTATTTTTTTCTTGGTTTTCAGCTGCTCTCTTCATTTCACACTCCTCTAACAAAGTTTCAATTCATAATAACAAAGAGGTTATTTGGAAAGTAGAGTTCAGTGCCTACTCTGCACTGGTGTGGCATGACCACCATGAAATAACCGATGATTATCCACCAAAACCCATCTTCAATGGTGCCCATTAAATCCAAGATAATATTCTAACTCTTTAACATGGACTTTGTCAGGCATTTCCTTCTGCCTGGATTTCTTTTCCTCTCATACATCTCCTGGCTCTGCCCTTCAGTTCTCAGTCACTTTTGTCAGAGAGGTCTGCTCTCACCTCCTAATCTAAATCTCATTATACCCTTTCCCTGAACTCTGTTTTCTTCCTTATAGAACTAATCATGCTTTACAATTCTAGACTATCTCTATGGCTACAATTGTTTAATGTATATTTTTCCAAAAGGCATTAAACTTCGAAAAGCTAGGTACTAGATCATATCTGGAGTATTCTGCATAGACTAGACAAACGGGTAACACTATTGAATGGATGCTTGATTTATTTCTCTCCATTCAAACCAAGATTATGTTCTCTTTTTTGGCAGATTCATCTCACTGCTGATTCATATTCAGCTTCTTCCTCAACATAATTTCTAAGGCAGAAGTTTGAAAGCTGGTACCAGTCCCTGGCCTGTTAGGAACTGGGCCTCACAACAGGAGGTAAGCAGTGGGCAAGCATGAAAACCTTCATCTGATTTACAGCCACTTTTTATTGCTCTCATTGCCACCTGAGCTCTGCCTCCTGTCAGATCAGCAGTGGCATTACATTCTCATAGGAACATAAACCCTATTGTAAACTACGCATGCAAGTGATCAAGATTGCATGCTCCTTATGAGAATCTAATGCAGGACGATCTGTCACTGTCTCCCATCACTTCCAGATGAGATCGCTGGTTGCAAAAAATAAGTTCAGGGCTCCCAGTTATTCTACATTATAGTGAATTATGTAATTATTTTATTATATATTGCAATGTAATAATAAAAAAGTGCACAATAAATATAATGCACTTGAATAATTCCAAAACTATCCCCCCATACTGATCCATGAGAAAAATTCTCTTTCACAAAACTGGTCCCTGGTGCCAAAAAGGTTAGGGACCACAATTGTAAGCCTTTTTCACACCTAGCAAAGCTAAGTTATCATGATTTATATAGCTATATAAATCACTATGTGAGTGTTTACATGTGCACATGTATGCATGTTTAATACAAGCAAAGGCATATATTTGGGTAAATAATAGTTTTCACATCAACTGAAAGGGATATTGTGTGTGTGCATGATGTGTGTATGAGGGAATAAATAGCATATTGACAAAGTCACCTGGGTCAAATCGTGGAATGCCTGATAAGCAGTGTGAGCCATTAGATAATATTTCATATGCAATGATGGAGTGAAAAGCCAATGGCTTTATTCATGGTCCAAGAAGTCAGGTCATGAGAAGGAAACCAGGATCAGAGTAGAGAGATAATGAGAAAATCCCCAAACCACAGTCCACAGTGGGGCTCAGACCTTAAGAACCAAGAAACTTGTCCCAAAGACACAGAAACAGAAATACAGCCTTGTGTTAGGCTTGATCCTGTCCACAATGGGAAATCAGTGAAGGCACTAGAGCGAGATGGTCACATGTATGATAGAGAAAGATCCCAGTGAGAATGAGCCTAGAGAGAATGGGGAAGGGAGAAGCTGAATCTGGGAGACTTGGTATTTATAGTAACAATCTATGCTGGAGGAAGATGACAATTTTTGAGAAAACATAATGAGTTCATTATAGGACAAACCATACAAAACTCATCAGAGTACAAGTGAATTGCAGGACATGCTAAAATGCTGACTTCAAAGAACTGGGAGATGGAAAAATAGAGGATACAATCAGGGAGGAAGGAGGAACTAAATGACCAAGAGAGGAGAGTATCAAAATGAAGAAATGTTTGATCTCTTCAACATTATGGAGAAGACGAACACAGTTTGTACTGAAAAAAGCATGCAAGATTTGGAATTGTGTTGGTCCCTGGTGGTCATGGATAGAGCAATTTTATAGAAGGTGATGGGGCCAGACCATATTGTGGGTGGACGATGCATTAGTGGGAGGCAAGAATGTGAAAGCAGATACATGATGTGGAGCACAGTGGAAACCATGGCTGGGCTTTGATTTCCTCCAGCTATGCTTGCTTAACCTTTTCTAGTCTTCCTCATACTTTCTAACAGTTTCAGTACTTCCTGAATTTTCTCTACAATCCTTCTTTCATGTTGTCCTTTGATATATAGTCTTTATCTTTGCTACAGCCCTTTTTACTCCTGGACCAGTTTCCCCTTGGGATCTTCTATAGGTTTACAGTCAGAGCTGCCTAATTGTTGCTTCACCTTCTCTTGCCACTTTCCCTGCTCCAAGTGGGATGTTGTAGAAACATGGCTCATCATTCTCTGAAATTCTTGAACCAGCTTTTCCAAAGTCCAGGGACATACCTTGCGTTTCATCAGCCACACATGCCACACACATAGCCTCACTTCCAAAAGGCTTCCTGCTAGCATTCCTGAGGATATCTGTCATTTAGAACAAGTGGGGTCTTGCCTATGCCCCTTTGCTAGTTAATCTTTATACAAGAGTAGGTAAAGATACAAAATAATTAACAAAAGATGTATTTGTGGAAATCACGTTAAAATCAGCATATAAAATAACATTAAATCTGTAGACCACATAGGGATCATAGGTCATTTCATTCTGTGGATGCCTATCTTGTTCAACCATGGATGCTAAGAAAGAGAGAAGTCTCCTCCCTTCCTTTCTCCACTTGCAGTGTCTCTGAAATTAGTACTGCTCACACAATCCCAAAAAACTCCTAGAACTCTTTCTTGCCAGGAACATAAGCTCTGCAAAAATCAGGTCTCACTAAGATTTTTGCTACATGCCAACCTCTAGTCTTTAGCATACTCTTAGTATTAGAATAGATAATAAAGCAAAAACTTGGACCTACTCACAGAGAACTGACATACCTTTTTTTTTTTTTACTTATTACTTATTGTTTAGTTGTTATTTTTCCCATCTTAAATATGTTAGGTTGGTGCAAAAGTAATTGCAGTTTTTGCCATTGAAAGTTATAGCAAAACCCACAATTACTTTTTTACACCAACGTGATACAATTACCAGGATTATCTGGATGCCCAGATTCCTCATCTAGAATGGCATGGTGGCTTTCTTCCAAATCTCTGTGTGAGTGTTGATCAAGATATAAAATGAAGTTTGATAAGGATGCCAAGACGAAAAAGCAAAAGAATGATCTTTAAAACAAATACTCCTGGATAAACTGGATATCTGCATGCAGAAGAATGAAGTTTGACTCCTCTATCATACCATACACAGTGCGAAAATTATCTCCAAATGGGCAAAAGACCTAAATGTAAAGGCCAAAGCTATAAAACTCTTAGAAGAAAATATGAGAGTTAATCTTCATGACCTTGAATTAAGCAAACCTTATTAGGTATGATACCAAAAGCACAAACAACTAAAGAAAAAAAATAAATAAAGTGGACTTTATCGACATAGAAAATATTTGTGCTTTAAAGAGCATCAAGTATGTGAAAAGACAATTCACAGATTAGAAGATATTTGCAAATCATATATCTGATGAGACTTGTATCTACAATACAGAAAGAAGTCTTAGAAGTTAATAATAAAAAAGAAAAACCCCATTAAAAATTGACAAAGGATTCCAATAGACATTTCTCCAATGAAGATATACAAATAGATAATAAGCACATGTAAAAATGTTCATCATTAGCCATCAAGGAAATGCACTCAAAGCTACAGATAAATACAACTTCATACCCATTAGGATGGCTTTAATTTAAATGACAGACAGGAAGAAGTGTTGGTGAAGATGAATAGAAACTGTAATCCTCTTACATCGCTGATGGGAATGCAAAAAGATGTGGCTGCTTTGAAAAACAGTCTGGTAGTTTCTCAAAAGTTTAAACATAGAGTTGCCATACAACTCAGCAATTCAACTCATAGATATATACCCAAGAGAAATAAAAACATATGTTTATACAAAATGTTGTACACAAATGTTTATAGAAGCATTATTCACAATAGCCAAAAAGTGGAAATAATCCAAATGTCCTTCAACTGATAAATGGATAATCAAATTGTGATATATTTTATTCAGCCATACAAAGGAATGAAGTACTGATACATGCCACAATATGGATGAGTTTTGAAAATACCGTGCTAAGTGAAAGAATCAGATAAAAAAAAAACATGCAATGTGTGATTCTACTGATACAAATATCCAGAATAGGCAAATCCATAGAGACAAATCAATTTTTGTCTAGGGCAAAGATGAGGAGCTTAGAGAGTAATAGCTTAAAGCTATGGACTTTTGTTTTTTTTTTAATGGGGTAGGGTATGGTGAGAAAAAAAAATGTTCTGGAACTAGATAGAGCTGATAGCTGCACAACTTTATGAATATACTAAAAACACTGAATTGTAAAATTTAAAATGGTGAGTTTCATATATCATTCATCTGTTATGTGAATTACACCTCAATTTTAAAATGTTAAGATGGAGGAGATGAAAGGGGTGGAGAAGAAGGAGGGGAGAGGAGGGGGAAGGATAGGAAGAAAAAGAGAAGAAGAGGGAGGAATTGGAGGAAGAAAAAGAGGAGGAGGAGAAGATGGAGGAGGAGGAAAAGAAGAAGCAATAAAGTGAGCAGGATAATAACTTCCAAGTTTGCTGAAAAGTTTCCAGGAGGTGAGTTAGCTACTTTGCCAATAAAGATTACATTCATTAAAACTCCAAAACTGACAGATCCTTTCAACCCACCAACAGGTGGCAGGGGCTATTTTATGCTGTCCCCATCAGTTGTAATGTCATCACTAACATACTTAACATTGAGCTTTTGAACCATAGATGCTGTACGTTACATTTGGACATACACTTCATGTGCCCAAGACCATGTGATGTGTGCTGGACAGATTTTTTAAAATTATGATTCAAATGTGGAAAGAATTTTAAAGACTGTTATCATCATGCTCAATTAGTAATAACTAGATTTGATATAGTATAAAATAAATATTTATTTGACAGGGGTGACCTCTCTCTCTCTCTTTGAATTTCTCTAGCCTTGAATTTCATCGCTCTTTGTGGCCTTTATTCCACCTTATCTTGTTGTATGCTGTTTTCATGTCTGGTTTAGCTCACTGATAGATTATCAATTCTTTAGTGCAGAATCATCTCTGTGTCCCCAGTGCCTAGCACAGGGCTCCCAACAGTATCCTGGACTCAGTTGATGTTTGTTGGTAAATGAATCAATGAACCTCCAATTCCATTTGGAACTGGACAGAGTACACATATAAGGGATTTTTCTCAAAATAATTTCAACTTCCATTTTAGATTCCAGGAGTACATGTGCAGGTTTTTTTACATGGGTATTTTACATGCTGCTGAGGTTTGGGATATGAATGATCCTGTCACCTAGATAGTGAGCATAGTATCCAGTTAGTTTTTAAAACCTTGCCCCACTCCCTCCTCCCTCTATTTGTTCTAACAGTGTCTATTGTTGCCATCTTTATATCTTTGAGGACCCAATATTGAGTTCCCACTTATAAATGAGAACATGTAGTCCTTGTTTTTCTGCTACTGCATTAATTCGCTTGGCATAATGGTCTCTCAGCTCCATCTATGTTGCTGCAAAGGACATAATTTTGTTCTTTTTTATGACTGCATAGTATTCCATGGTATACATGTATATTTTCTTTATCCAATACACAATTGATGGGCATCTAGGTTGATTCCATGTCTTTGCTATTCTGAGTAGTGCTGTGATAAACATACACATGCATGTCTTTTTAGTAGAACAATTTGTTTTCTTTTTGATATACATATAAGGGATTTTTTAAAAAAAAATAAGAATGTTGTTATATTGGGGATATAGGGACTATTGCCGACCCACTCTGGCCTTCCTCAAATTAGGCTCAGTTTCCACAGTGACACAGGCTCTAACTCTATCCTATGTTGAAACGATTTCTATTAATGTTTTTGAGCAGCCATTTCATGATGTACAACTGAAACATGGTTCCCTTTACAACCCTAGGTAGATTTTGGGAATTGTAGAAAACTTTGGCTGGGGTTAACATTTAACTATCTGGGAGCAGTTACCTTCTTTTATAGACGCTCTTTGAAATACAGATGAATCCAAAATTCAGAATGCAGATCAGTAATTTTCTTTCCAGATCTCCTGTGGCCACCTCAAGAGTGCCCCTTATGAGGCCACTACAAACCCCAGTGTCAGAGCTCTTCCTGGTTCCGAAGAGCAGGCACTTTCAAGGGAGTCCTGTGGGGAGTGAGTTGTTCAAGGGGAAAGCAAGGCATTGTTCAGGATTTAAAGAGCCCCAGAGATCTGTGAAGACCTTCTGCTACTGATGTCTTCATAGGCTTTGGCACTATTTGCTTTCTCATTCCATAGCAGCTGGAAAATATTTTCAGAAATTTTGTTTCAATATGAAACATTTATTTAGATTTTGGGGGTTTTTTTTGAAGAATCTAATTCAGAATTTTGTGAAAAAATTAAAATATATGCAATATGTTTTTGGTATCTTTACAAACTTAATGCCTATTAAGTTATAGAAAGAATTGTGGCTTTGACAGAATTTGGTTTGCTCATAATGTATTGCATTTGATGTTTTTCTTTAATTACAATAATATATGCAAACCACCTTCCGGTTTACAAAGTGGTTTTTCAGATTGAACCTCATTTTATGAATGAAATCATTGAGCTTGAGAGAGGGGCAGTGGTGTGCCAAGCTCACACAGGTAGTAGCAGATCCAAGACTTCAAAGTCAGGCATCAGGCTCTAGATTTTATCTTTTCCAGCACCTCACCTTATCCTGCTCATATTCAGATATTCGAAGACTAGACCTCAGAGGAAGACAAACAGAATTTGAGGGCATATTGTCCAAAATTAACACTGACAGAAAAAAGTAAGCCAAGCCTCAAGATATAGACAAGATGTATCCTATGAGTTTTAGTCTCTTTCTTTTTGGTTCAAAACCACATCTCCTTTCTGATCACAATGCAGATGTCAGGTTCTCCCCAGATTGAATTTACCAATAATAAGAACCCCGGCTCTTAGGTCTGGGATTCAGACAAACACTCTCCCAAGGCAAAGTTTCAGTGCCTTACGTGCTGGCATAAATGGAAATGCTATAACATTCCCGCATGCAAACAACTTGCCAAAACAGTGTAGTGTTTCAAAAGTCATGTACTGAATGGAGACAAGATTTCAGTACAAGCTGTGGGAGCAGGGTGAATTTATGAAGCAGAAAGTATGGGCTGAGGAAGAGATCAGCCCAGTGACAGTTTACTGGCCTTGTCGTTCTCTTAAGAGGCACTAATAGTAGTGGACTGGTGCAATGGAAGTAAACCCAGCTTCATTTAAAGCAGTAGCATGAAATTGGTTGCAATAAAATTATGCATTAAGTGTGCATTATGTTTAATAAGACTGGATTGCACTTCCCATGTTTACTCTGTGACTATTGAGGCTGATCCAATTTTCTAAAGTTCTCCAATTGGTTCACGATCGAGTTTTCGGCCAGAAGGTCAAATTTCCCTTGCTGTTATTATATGTCTCTCTTACTTCACTATGGCATTTACACTTTATATTCATTACTTTTTTTTTGTCTCCTGAACCTTCCTCATTCCAAAATGTTCCCTGTAGATGGCCCGTTTGACACAAATTAGAACAACCTTGATAGCTGTCAACTGGAGACTATCTGAGAACAAAAGAACATTATTGCAAACCAGCACTGGAGGTAATTTCATGTGCTTTCTCTAAAGGCTTCTTAATGGCCTTTGAGAAATAACACAATTCAGATCTGCAACCAGGAAGCAAAGTGGATGCTGGACAGCATGGGAAACATGTGACTTGGTCTTTAGATTCTACTGTCTAGGGGTTAGGAGTATTATCATTAGAAAATAGAAATGTCTATTTTTCATTTCACCCATATTAATTAATTCATCTAATTAGAAACACTCATTGGGAACCTACTATGTGCCAGATACTGTGAATGTGACGGGGATACACCAATGAATAAGACATGGTCCTGTTGTGATCTTATAGTATAACAGGGATGGGAAGTAGGGATGTTAATACATAAAAATATACTTTCAATTCACTGAGACACATGAAATAGCAGAGGAAGAATTGAGAAAGTATAATCAGTATTCCTGGTAGAGAATAGACAATCTTTGCAGAAAGGTAAAACAGCTTTCTAAAGAAAAAAAAAGAAAGAAAAGAAGGAATAAAAGGCATTCCAGGCAGAGAGAATGGCATATGCAAGACATGGAGGTGTGAAAGAGGATGATATATTTAGGAAATCACAAGTAGATCACTAGGGGCCATAAATGGTATGGGCACTAGAGTGGAATATGAAATGGCAGGAAATGAGGCCAGAGTGTGAGGATTGCTCAACATAAACCTGTCAGGGGTTTAGACATTATTCCATAATCATGAAGGCATCATCGAAAAATTCTCCCAAACAGAGAAGTTTAATCTTTCACTTCTACAGACTGGTTCAAGTTGGGCAAAGAATAAAGAGGATCCCTTTGAAATATCTTTCTGAAAGAATACATTGAGGAAACTGTAAAACAGTGCATTGGTATATATCTGTGTGTGTATGTGAATAAACATATATATCATACATACATATATGCATATCATATAATATAACATGTATATAGTATGCATACATAATTATATGCATATAACATATATGCACATATATCTGTAGATAAATAGATAGACAGATAGATAGATGATAGGGCAATGCTTTCTTATAACCTTTTGCAGTAGTTACGGTCTTTAACCATGATGAATTAACGTGTATCATTCTTACTGTCCCATTGTAAGCAACTCTAAAAGAAGACAAAAATACGTGAAGAAATTGTTTTCAGGCACTAGACAACAAAGAATGCAGAGCTATAATCTTGACAGAAGGAAACATACAAGATAAGCTCTGCATTCATATTGTGCTTCTACATGAGAATATTTTTAAATATTCCATATAAGCAGACCCCAAACAGAAAGCATCAGTCTAACTCAAGAAAGAAAACATAGATCAGAATTCAGACTGCTGTGGCAGCCAGAATTTATAAGGCAAGGTACTAGAAATAAGAGAATTGTACCAAAAAGACCTCCAGAAATTTGCATTGAATATCTTTAAGTCTTTGGTCAAATACTAATCTGTATGTGAATGTGGCAAGATTTGGTCAGGCACAGTGGCTCACATCTTTACACGGTGGCTGATCCCAGCACTTTGGGAGGCCAAGGCGGGTGGATCACCTAAGGTCAGGAGTTCAAGATCAGCCTGGCCAACATGATGAAACCCCGTCTCTACTAAAAAAAAAAAATAGAAAAATTAGCTAGGTGTGGTGGCATGTGTCTGTAATCCCAGTTACTCAGGAGCCTGAGGCAAGAGAATTGCTTGAACCTGAGAGGCAGAGGTTGCAGTGAGCTGAGATTGTGCCACTGCACCACTGCACTCCAGCCTGGGCAACAGAGCAAAACTCTGTCTCAAAAAAAAAGGACTGGCATAGAATAGCTACATGAAAACTGTGAGCTGATGAGAGATCACAGAGGTCACACAGTATAGACAGAAATCAGATTTCCAGAGTAGATTGTCCTCAGTGAATACCTCTGCCATGAGTGTAAGTCTTCAGAAAAGATACATGTTGGGGTAGTGCTACTACTTTAGTCATAAAGTAAGAATTACTTGAAAGCCTGTCACATCTAAACTAAGACCAAGCCTTGACAAGACCAAGCTGATCTACTTGTGTGTAAATTAGCTGAACTGCAGACAAACAGACATACAGACAGACACACACACGCTACACACACACACACACACACACACAGAGAGAGAGAGAGAGAGGCTGATAGAGGCTTTAAAGGGAAACAGCAAAACTCAGACTGTCAACAATGTAGAAACCACAAAATCTAAATAATCAAAACTTACTAGCCATGCAGTGGATCCAGAAGATATAAACCATAAATAAGGGGAGGAGAAAAGTAACAGAAAAAGAAAATAGATTACACATATATTGGACTGAGTAGATACGGACTTTAAAGTAGCTAGAACAAATGTACTCAAAGGTGTAAAGTACAAGATGAGCATGAGGAATAAACAGATGAGGAATCTCAGCCAAGCAAAATAATTATTTTTTAAAAGGAGCTAAAGGAAAGTGAAATTCTAGAAATAAAGAATACAATATCTGTAATTAAAATTTAATTAAAAAGTTTACTGAATGACCTTCATAATATATTAAATACTACAGAAGGAAAGATCAGCAAGCTTGATGAGAGATTAATAGAAAACATCCAAACTGGATAACTAAAATTAAAAAAAAATTTTTAAATGTAGTCTGTGTAATCTGTGGAAAAATAAGTGGATTATTATCATAAGTATGCTTGGAGTCTTGGAAAAATATTAGAGAAATAGAAGAAAAATAAATTTTTTTAAATAGCCAAAAATTTTTCAAAAGCAGATGAAAATATAAACCACAGATTCAAGAGATTCAGTGAACACCTGGAAGAATAAACATATATACAACATGCATACCTAGGACAAAATAGTCAAGTTTCTGAAAAATCAAAGATAAATAAAAATCTTACTAGAAATGAGAATAAAATAATACATTATTTAGAAGGTAGGAATGATAAGATTCACTGCTGACTTCACGTCAGAAATAATACAAGCCAGAAAAGAAGAAAAAGGTATATTTAAATGACTAAAAGTAAAACAGAACAAAACCTACTAGTCTAGAATTATATATACAGTCAAGATATGCTTCAAAAATAAAGATGAGATAGAGACATCTTCAGACAAGTTAAAGCTAGAAAAATGTGCCATTAGGTATGTACTACAAAAAAGTTTAAAAATTTTCAAAATAATGCCAAATTGAAATTCAAACCTACAAGAAGAAATGAAAAGCATTGTAAATGATAAATATATTGATAAATACAAAACAGTACTTTTTATTTGAATTGCTTTAAAATGCTATTTAAAAGAAAGATGATAGTAACTGTGGGTTTTAACACAATATGTAGATGTAAAAGATATAACAACAGTAGCATAAATGATGGAATGGTAAATGAAATTACATTTATTACAAATTTCTTATGTTTCTGTGAAGTGGTAAAAAATATTTTAAATGGGTATAAATAAAAGGCAATAAAGTATGAGAGAATTTTTAAATAACACTTGGTTTAACCAGAAAAGTTAGCAATGAAAAAACAAACGAAAAATAAGCTGAAAAGACATAACAAAATGGTTATTGATAATATTTATAATTACATTAATTAAATGTAATAATTTACATAAATCATAAATACATATTAATAATTACATTAAATGTAAATGTACTGAATACACCCAATTAAAAGACAGAGAATGTCAGATTGGATTAAAAGCCTTGATTCAGTTATGTGAGATCTATAAGACACATTCTTTAAATATAAAAATAAGGATAACTTAAAAGCAAAAGAATGGAAAAAAAGTATGAACCATGGAAACACTAATCAAAAGAAAGGTGGATTGGATGGAGCTGGAGGCCATTATCCTAAGTAAAGTAACTTAGGAATGGAAAACCAAACATTGTATGTTCTCACTTATAAGTGGGAACTAAGCTATGAAGATGCAAATGTATAAAAATGATATAACAGATTTTGAGGATTTGGGGGAAATTGTAGAAGGGGAGTGAGGGATAAAAGACTACATTTGGATACAGTGTACACTGCTTGGTTGACAGGTGCACCACAATCTCAGAAATCACTACTAAAGAACTTATCCATGTAAACAAAAACCACCTGTATCCCAAAAACTATTGAAATAAAATGAAAATAAAAATAAAAGAAAGTTAGAATGTCTATATTAACATTAAAGTTAGAATGTCTATATTAACAATACAGAGAGTAGACTTTGAGACAAGCAGGGTTACTTAAAGATAAAGAAAAACTTTATAATAATTTTTAAGTCAACTATTTAAGAAGAAACAGAAGTAGTAAATGATTCTGTACATAACAGAGCTTCATAATACATGAAGCAAAACTGATAAAGCTAAATGGAAAATAAATGCAAAATTATAGCAGGAGATGTTAACACCCCTCTCAGTATTTGATAGAACAAGTAGACAAAATAATTAGAAAGGATATAGGTAATATGAACACTATCAACCAAATTAAATGAAAGTGACATTTTTACAGCACTTCAACCAGCAACTGCAGAATACATATTCTTTTCAAGTGAAAGTGGAACATTCAGCAAGATATACTGCATGCCAGATTATAAAAGTAAGCCTCAATGTATTAAAAGTATAGAAATCATATGAAACATGTTCTCTAAATACAACATAATTAAATTGTAAATTAATAACAAAAAGACATCTGAAAAATCTTCAAAGATTTGGGAATTCAACACACTTCATAAATAAGCCATGAGTCAAAGATGTTACAAGGGAAATGAGAAAGTGTATTGAACTGAATGATATGAAAAATACAACAATATTAACATTTGCAGAATAGAGATAAAGCATTGCTTAGAGGGAAATGTATAGCTTTAAATGAATACATTATAAAATAAGAAAAGTTGATAATTAAAGCTCTAAGATTTCATTGTAAGAAAGAGAAAATTAAAGAGAGTGAAAGAATAAAATAATAAACAAAAAATTGAAATCCATGAAATAGGAGGTGGTTAAATAATAGAGAAAAATCACTAAATGCAAAAGTCTATTCTTTGAAATAATAAATTAATAAATAAATAAAGTTGATAAACCCCTAGGTAGATTAATCCAGAATAAAAAATCCTAATATCCAACATCAAGAAAATATGTTCTTCAATAAAAGAGATTACCAATATCAGAACAAAGGAAAGATATCACTATAGATTCTACAAATATTAAACAATAATAAAGAAATATTATGAACATTCTGCTAATAAATTTAATAACTTAAAATGCCAAAAGCACAAACCATGAAAGAAAACATTAATAAACTGTATTTATCAAAATTAAGCTTGCTGCTCATAAAAAGTCATTGTTAAGAAAATTAACATGCAAACCATACACAGGAAGAAAATATTTTCATTACAGATTCGGACAAAGGATTTGTATCCAGAATATAAAAAGAATTCATACAAGTCAACAACAACAACAACAAACAAACTATGTCTCCAGATGCCAAAATAGGATTAGAAGTGCTAGATATGTATTAGTTGAAGTATCTGTGAAGATAAACTGGTAGGGGAATGGTGGCACACAGACAAGGAAAGACATCTAACTCCAAGGCAATTCTGATACCTGTCCAAGGTAAGAAGGAAAGAAAAAATTGGCTAGGAAGAATCTCAAATTGCACCACACTCAGAATATTTTAATAAGGCTGATGAACAATCTTTAAGCAAAAGTTGCCCTTTAGAGAAATCCTTGTTAGCGGGGCATAGATTAGATTCACACTCCCCAGTGCTTAGGCACTGGTTGAGAGCAGCAATGGGGAACTGTCAGTCAATTATATTTCCCAAAATAAGCTTTCTCAAAGGTGATCTGAGCAGCACACTTCCATGGTTGTCAAATTACCCAGTTTAAAGAAGTAGGCAAAAGAATTAAACAGACATATTGCAAAGGATGATATATGAATGGCCAAAAAGAACACAAAAAATTGCTCTACATCATTAGTCGTGAGGAAATTACAAGTCAAAACCACAATAAGATACCATTGCACACCCATTAGAATGTCTGTAAATAAGAATGTTGATAACACCAAATACTAGTGAGGACATGGAGCAGTAATAACCTTCATATATTACTCGTGGGAGTATAAAGTGGTAAAACCAGTTTGGAAAATTGTCAGTCTTTTATAATGCCAAATGTATACTGACTCTATGATCGAGCAATTTTGCTCCTGGGTATTTACCCAAGAGAAATAAAAACAAATGTCCATAAAAATACTCGTTTAAGAATGTTCATAGCAACTTTATTCATATAGTCTAAAATGGAAACAACTCAAACATCTAATAATAAAAGAATGAATAAACCATGGTATGTTCATATAATAGAATATTACTCAGCAGTAAAAAGGAATGAACTATTTATATACACAATAACATGGATAGATCTCAAAAATATTTTGCTAAGCAAAAAATGTCAGACGCACAAGAGTACAAAGTGTGTGATTCACTTACATTAAATGATAGACAACATTTTTTCGTAATGATGGGAAATAGAACAGTGCCTCAGATAAGAGGGTATAGTGGTTACAGTAGTTCACCGAGAAGGGGCATGAAGAAACTTAAGTGGTAGAAATGTCTCGTTAAGAGTGTCTGTATTCTTCAAAAGTCATGAAATGCACATGAAGAGAGCTGTGAATGTCTGTCTGTGTGTGTGTGTATTCCACCAATTAAAAAAAAATTAGGTACACCCCTAACCATAAACATCTAGTAGAGTCAAAAGTTTGCATATTACACTAAAATATTCAAAGAAAAAGTAAATTCTTTGTCTCATGATCTGTTCTTTCTCAAGAATTCCCCTCCCACAGCTCTCTAGGTAGCTGGGAAATCTAGAACTGGAAATTTACAATATCTCAATCTTTTTTCCACTTTGGTCTCTTTTCAGATCAAATGTTGGATATATTTAAAGTTCACCTTCCTCTTAGAGATGGCTTAAAGTTTTCTTTATTTCTGGCTACTCTTTTGCTTTAGGTAAGTGTTTCATCTTATAGTGTTCCTGCACCCTCTCTGTTCTTTATCCTGAGATGATTCCTGGATGGAATGGCAAGGCTTCTTTGCACACTCTCGAAACAGAGAGAGAGAAGGCATAGGTTCCAGAGGGTGTCCTTGGATCCTCTCTTATCTTTACTGGGAAGCACCTGGTCTGTTCTGATCATTGCTGAGGTGTTATTGGCCCCATCTAGAGCAAGGTGCTGTTGCTGAAAACTGGAATCCATGGTTCTGGTCGTATGTCCCCATTTGGAAAGTCCCTAAACACAGTGCTGTGTCTCAGCTCCTCAGTATCCCCTCAGGGAGGCTCATGGAAACTTCTGGATTGATTACCTAAAGTAGCTGCAGAGAGGCCTGTCTTTCACCTATTTATTTCCTCCCAGTTATCTCAGCTCTGTATAACCCCATACCATATTGAAAGTAGCCCTGTGAGGAGGAGACTTCTGAAAGCCTATGACCTTCCTCTACTATCCCCAAGGTTGCTGGTGACTGTCTCCTCTCTATATCCTCCCACCATATTTTTAAATTCTTTCATGTCTATCTGGATATTTCTGACTCATCTCCACCCACATCTTCTATTTTCTAACTGCTGTATGTCCCCTATGTCATATCCTGAGTTCTTTCTACTCCCTTTGTTCTAATTATCTAGGACTGACACTAGTTATGAAAGGCACAAGCCAACCTGGAACAAGAGCTCACCGTGAAAAAAAAAAATTACTGCACATTGCCCTAGTATATCAAAATGCTGTCCCATTACACACAAAATATTTAGTCCGGAGTCTATCTTTTTAAGTTGGACAGTCAAACTAGTTTTACTGGGTTTTATTTCTCTTTTATTTTTCTGGCCAGTTCTCCTCCAGGCTTGCTAGCTCTTTAACCAGTAGCAGACAGGATGGCAAAAAGAGCCACAATGTAAATCCCAGCAGGGCAGCACCTTTGTGACAATGTGATGCCCTTATTAGCCTGATTAGGCTGGCAAAGTTGTGACTCAGGTCTCGTAAAAAAATGGAGGAAGGAGTCCGGGTATGGTGGTTTAAACCTGTAATCCCAGCACTTTGGGAGGTCGAGGAGGTAAGGAGATCAAGACCATCCTGGCTAACACGCTGAAACCCCATCTCTACTAAAAATACAAAAAATTAGCTGGGTGTGGTGGCACATGCCTGTAGTCCCAGCTACTCAGGAGGCTGAGTCAGGAGAATCGCTTGAACCCAGGAGGCGGAGGTTGCAGTGAGCTGAGATCACACCACTGCACTCCAGCCTGGGTGACAGAGCATGACTCCATCTCAAACAAAACAAAACAAAACAAAAATGGAGGAGGGAGAAGAGGATTACTAGACATGATTATACAAACTTCAAGTAGGAAGTTAAATTCACCCCAGCATCAAGAAAAAATATCTCAAGATGCTTAAAGGTTAAAAATAGAGACAATTTTATTGTAACAGTTACCTGAGAGTACTTTCCTTATGGAGAGAGGATTACTGGGCAGAACCCACTAATTTTTATTCTCCTCACCCCATCAACATCATATAACACCCATCCCAAGCGGCCATCATACTATTCTGATATCCTCAAGGAAAATTAATCAAAAAAATTATAATAATCAAAATTAAGATAAAACATCGAAAGTACAAAATTTCAACTACTTGCCCTGTGAAATTTTGACCAAGGCTCTATTTGTTGTGTAACAATTCAAAGATCACATATTTTTCATCGTTATGTAATAGAAATACCAAGAAAGGCCATATCCCCATCTTCCTTGTTTTAGCAGACAGTCACTGGCATTTCATTGTGGTACATTTCACAGCCCTAATGCGATCACAACCAGGAGCCGTTTATGAATTAAATTACTCTGGCATTGCCTAGAATTTCTGTGAGAAAGCAGATTTACCCCCCTTGAATGTTTTTATTGCAATTCTGGAATTATTTATATTTTCAACTAGTGAGACCCAATATAACCTTTCTGCTAAAATTCTAGCCAAAAGACACAGCAATATATCTAACTTGCACATGTGTGTTCATGTTCAATGCAAATGCCTTGGCAAGGAAACTTAGGTCAGAGACTCCAATCAATCACTGGGATTTGAGACTTTGACTAGATTCTGCAATATGAACTCCTTTGTGGCCTGACCCCTCTTTATCAGACATGTCCACACAATACCAAGCAATGGCCTATTTGATCAGTTGAAGCAGCTGACCAGGTCAGGTTGTTGTTGTTTCTTGTCTTGCTTCTGTTTGTTTAAATAAAAGAACTATGGCACTGCAGATAAAGTTGAAATCCCTTTTGTTACCCTTCACGAGATCATTCATTTCTCTTCCTCTCTCCCTCAGCTACCACACTCATGAATTTGCTGTGTATCCTATTTCATATGTTTATAATTTTATTACATCTGTATGTGTCCCCAATACATTTTAAAATGCTGTCATACAGTCTGTATGGTTCTGCAACTTTCATCCATTCAGCATAATGTTTATGAAATACACCCATGTTGATATAGATGAACTTAGTTCATTTTAACAGCTACATTTGAATTCCATCACAGGCATATAGCACAGTTTATATCTCCATTCTCCTATTAATGGAAATTTAAGTTGTTTCCAATTCTCCTCTATTACAGACAATGCTGCAATGAATGTCCTTGTTCAGGTCTCTGTGTACATGTGCAGAAACTTTTGTAGGAAATCACTAAAGACAGAATTTCTGGGTCCTAGAGCATATGGATTTTCTACTTTCTTAATGGATATTGACAAATTATTTTAAATTCAAGTATAAATAGGGTCTTTACTATAGTTTATACAGCCCACTCCCTTTTTTACTTTTTCATCTGGTTGTGTAATTTGTATCCCAAATAACATGGGCAGAACAGAACTCTTTTTTTCATTTCTTACCCGGCAACCAAACTGTTCATCCCCTAGGTTTTTACATTTTCACTGATGATACAACCATCCATCAGCTCAACTGCTCAAGCTTAGAACCAGGTGACCTACCTGATTCCTAACTTCCTCTCATCTCCCACGTCCCTTTCATTTCTCCCCACCACCACCATCAACACCAGCCTCCCATCGTCATTCCCATCTAAGTCACCATCATCTCTTGTGGACCTCTGTGACAGCTCTAGACATTCTTCAGAATTTCATTCTGCCTCTCAACACCTAGCAGCCAGAGTGAGTTTTTTTCAAAACATACATCTGAGCTTGTCTTCTTCCTTGGGTTTAAAATCACCCATTGTTCTTGGAATAAAATCCACACTTCTTAGCCTCTAACACCCTACGTCATTTGAACTTGTTCCCTTCTCCCATTCCACCTAGGCCCACTCTCCCCTCACTGCTCTCAGTCCATGCTGGTCTTCTGTGCTCACACCTGCCAAGCCAACTCCTGCCTGTGGATCATTATACGGTTTCCTTATTATTTTATTTAATTTACATTTAATAGTTGTATATATTTATGGGATATATAGTGATGTTTCAATACACATACTGTACAGTGGTTAGATCAGGGTGATTCGCATATCTATCGTCTTAAAACATTTATCATTTCTTTGTGTTGGAAACATTCAATATCCTCCTTCTAGGTATTTGAAACTATATATTATTGTTAACTACAGTTATCCTACAGTGCTACAGAGCACTACAACTTATTCCTCCTATCTAGCTATAATTTTGTTTCCTTTAACAAATCTCTCCCTACCTCCTCTTCCTCCAATCCTTCCCAGCCTCTAGTATCCTCTGTTCTACTTTTGATTTCTATGAGACCAACATTTTTAGCTTCCACATATGAGTGTGAGCATGCGGTGTTTAACTTTCTGTTCCTGGCTTATTTCACTCAACATAATGCCCTCCAGTTCCACTCATGTTATTGCAAATGATAGTATTTCATCCTTTTTATGGCTGAATACTATTCCATTGTGTATATACCCTTTCCTAGGATGTGCTACATTTTTGCTGGGCTGGCTTCTTCTTGTCCTATAGGTCTCGAAATAAATATCATTTCATTGAGAGGCTGCTCCTAATCTCCTAACCTATAGCAGTTCTATTGCAATATCTCATTTTAATTTTGCCAGAGCTATGATATTATCTTGTGTTTTGATTTGATTTACGGTAATTTTCTTATTCCTCCTTTTAGAAAGTAAACCATTAGAGAGGAAACTTGTTTTGTTTGCCAAAGGTTTCATCTGTATCATCTACAATAGCACATGGCATATAGTAGATGCTTTGTGATTATTTGGTCAGTGAGTGAGTGAGTGAATAAATAGTAATTCAAGGGAATTTTTCGTTTTTCTATAGCTTAGAGTTGTCTATACACAGACAAGTATTTAGTGGACATGTGTAGGATGCTTTCATGGGATACATTTGGAGAAGATATAGTATCCCTTGTTTTCTCCTTTAACTGATTACTGTCTCCAGCTTCTTTAGAATAGGATATCCCTTCTGTGATATTCTAAAGCATTTCAATAACCATTCCTAATATCATCTATGGTACTGCATTGTGGTAACTTATTCAAATGTCTGTTTTCTACACTATGCTGAGAGCTGCTTGAGATAGGCACAGCGCTGGGTCCATTTCTGTATCCCCAGAGCTCAGTGACTTGAGTGAATGAATGATGGCTAAATGGATGGACAGATGAAAAATGTCTGCCCAATTTTGCCATGATGGTCAGAACCAAAATTATAAAAAATAAAATGGAGACAGACCTACATTACTCTCCAAAAGAGGGAGCAATAGAGTTATTATCACCTGGATAGTTCTCAAAATCTGAAAATTGAACAAAGCCAGGAAATTCAAGTTTTCGCCAGATAATTCCTTGGTTTGCCAAACATATTTCTGTTTAAATCATTTATGAATCTTCTTATAGTACATGATAAACTTTGTATTTTATATCTCTTATTTTAGCATTCCATAGTCATATAAACATTTACAAAATCTTTCTTTCTGTTCTACGGATATTGTGTTGTGATTCTGCTGCTAAATTTGCTACTTTTTAATTAAATCAGTTTGGTTGTCATCTTACTAAGTGACTTCTTTCCATTTTTTCCTCCCAAAAATTTATTATTACATTTTCAAGCCCACAGAAAAGTTGGAAAAATTGTACAATAAGCATTCACATATTCACCATCTAAATTCAATAATTATCTTGCCATATTTATTTTATAACTCTACATACATATACACATGTATTTATATTTTTGCTATAAGCAAATTACAGGAATTATGATACCTCACCACTAAATATTTCAACCTGCATCTCCTAAAACCACAAGCATTAATTTACATAATCTAAGTAGCATAATTTTATCCAGAAGAATTATAGCAATTCCCTACATCATTTAATAACTAGCCTGTATTTAAATTTTCCCCAATTGACCCCAAATTATACTTTATAGATTTTTTTAAAACTAGGATCCATGAAATCTCACACATCTTTCTTGGTTGTCTTGTCTCTTTTCCCTTTTACTCTACAAAAGCCCCACTCACAATTTTTTTTCTCATTACGCCAACTTTTTAAAGAGACCAGATCAGTTGCTTTCTAATAGAGCTACATTCTAGATTTGCCTCAGGATTTCTCTGTTACATCATTTAGCTGTTTTTCTCAACTACCTGTGTTTCCTCTTAATTAGAAGTTAAGATTAGAAGCTTGATTGGATTCAGATTAAATATTTTTTTGTAAGAATAATTGTGATGCTAAGTATTCCATACCTTTATAGAAAGCACATAATGTCAAGCTGCTCTATGTTTACTAATGTTAAATTGAATCACTCTTTTATAAAGCTAACATTTTCCATTTACAGCTAGCAATTAATCACAACATAAGCACTTAACAGAGCTAGCATCAGTGAAATGCCTACTATGTCCAGGTGCAGTGCTAACAACCCTTCGTAACAATCCTAGAAGGAGGAAGAACTGAGGCTCCAATAGGAGAGAATCTGCTCTCAAAGCTATATCCTGTACAACACTCAATGTATATGGAGGAGACAATGCAGTGTTTTCTGGTTCCTCGTCTGCTTCCTCGGTTTACCCAAGAACAACCATGGTCAGAAAAAATATTAATCATTCTTTTTCTGAAATGAGTAGTCGACGCTTTTTAACTAAAAGTCCTTGAAAAAATAACTTTAGATATTTTAACTCTTGTTACAGCACTTTCTAGATACAAGTGTTTACTTCCATGCACTTGAGTGCATGACTGCTTATTGATAGAAGCAGAACTTAACATTTATCTTACATAGTTATTCGCATTAAACCACAATTGTGGAAACCTACCTTCCTACTTGCGTTTGGTAGACAGGAAGTCAGGAACATAGGTGATAGTATCTTCCCCTTACAGCTGTGAGAACTGTAGAACTCACAGGAAAATCTGTCTCAGGTTTTAATGATAATAAAAGCATTAATTACGACAATTATATAAGCATTCTCTTCCATCTTAAGGGGGAAAGGAGACACTCAACATTTCAGATGCAACCTTTTCTTTTCCTTTTCCCTCACATGGACTCTTCCTTAAAAAAGAAAGAAAGAAAGAAAAAAAGCCATCCTGGCTGGGCGCAGTGGCTCATGCCTGTAATCCCAGAACTTTGGGAGGCTGAGGCGGGTGGATTACGAGGTCAGGAGATCGAGACCATCCTAGCTAACGCAGTGAAACCCCATCTCTACGAAAAACACAAAAAATTAGCCGGCAGTGGTGGCACATACTTGTAATCCCAGCTACTCAGGAGGCTGAGGCAGGAGAATCACTTGAACCCAGGAGGCGGAGGTTGCAGTGAGCCAAATTGCATCACTGTACTCCAGCCTAGGCAACAGAGTAAGACTCCATCTCAAATTTAAAAAAAAAAAAAAAAAAAAAAGGCCATCCCGTAAGTTGTGGCCTCTGAGCTGTAAATATCTGGGGTCCTGGTAGAATATACAGGGTAGAAGGTAGAGAAGTTGCAAGGGGAAACTGTTGGCTGAACAAATGAAGGAACATTTTCTATTATGTGAGAATTTACATACTTCAATTTTTTAAAAAGTCCCCATACTTAGAAAGGTTGGAAAATACCAGACTGGTCTATATTCACTGTCTTCATCTCTCACTCAATTCCATGCTGTCTGGCTTCTACCCCCATCAACTTCACTTACAATTGTTGAGTCCTTGTATTACTTGTCTTTTCTGTAACCTTTAATTATGTTGCATGCTCCTTACTTGGTTCTTGCTGTCTCTATTTTTTTTGGCATTCCATTATGTTCTACTACTCTGGCCTTTCTCCTATTTTTCTGGCCATTCTTTCTATAACTTCTTTGCCAGAATTCTTTTTCTCTGCCCATACTGCACACACTGGTATTCCCTGGGGTCATGTTCTTGGCCATCTTCTCAGTTTGCATGTTATTCCTGAATGATCTCACCCCTGCTGTGGTTTCAACCATGGTTTGTGCCTGGATAAATCCCAACTCTATCTTAGGGATACAAATTTCCATACTTCTCTCATGGGCAACAGACATATGCATAATTTTCAGTGGTACATGTCCACTCTAGAACCCCAAGGAATATGTCTTAGCATGCCTTAAGCTAAACTTATCACATTCCCTCCTTCCATCCTCCAAGTTGCTCCTTCTCCTGTTTTGTTTTTTTTTTTTTCTTTTTTTTTAAGGTGGAGTTTTGCTCTTATTACCCAGGCTGGCGTGCAGTGGTACAATCTCGGCTCACTGCAACCACTGCCTCCAGGATTCAAGCAATTCTCTTACCTCAGCCTCCCGAGTAGTTGGGATTATAGGTGCCCACCACCATGCCTGGCTAATTTTTTTGTATATTTAGTAGAGATGAGTTTCGCCATGTTGGCCAGGCTGGTCTCGAACTCCTGACCTCAAGTGATCTGCCTGTCTCAGTCTCCCAAAGTGCTGGGATTACAGGCATGAGCCACCAGGCCCGCCCTCCTTTTTTCTTTATTTGCTTGAATATACCACTTCTCTCATTTTCCCCCAAGCAAGACATGTGGGATTCATCTTTGAACTCTCTACTCGCTACCTATTCCCCATCCAGTGAAGCATTAGCACCCGTGAGATGATGATTTAAATTCTTATTTTGTCATTCTCTTTCTCTTCCTACCTATAACCCGTTGCCTTACTCTATGTGGGGGCTGGGTTTCTACAAATTTTCTAACTGGTCTCCTTGTCTCAGTCTGTGTTCTCTCCTATCTCTAACAACTCGCTTTCTATGGCCACGGTATCTACATTAACTACAAATCTTACTGTTTTATTGTTTTATTTGAAACTTTGATTTGACCTCCTGTTGCACTTGGATAAAGTTTGAATTCATTTGCATAACATCAAAGTTCTTCATGATCTGCCTTCTCCTCCCTTCTAATGTCATGTCTCAGCACAACCTCCTTCTGTCATATTGAACTACATATGCTTGGAATGGGGAGTGTCCTTTCTTTGTTTCTGTGCTTCTGCACATACTTCTCACTTTTGCTGAAGTGTTCTCCCCAACTTTTCATAGCTAACTCACACATGTCCTTTGAGATTAAGCTCAGACGTCACCGTATCCAAGAAGCTTAGCAAATAATCTATTTTGGCCATTTTCTCATCTACAGATTTGTCCAGATACAAGTAACTAAACATTCCCATTTTTAGCAATGGTTGATCTACCATCTAAAAGTTAGATTCTTATACTACATGTATTTACTTAGTGTATATGAAGGCATATTGACTCTCTTCCCTAATTATCACTTTACTTCTTGTTGGTAACAAAGTTCAGCTCTCAACCCAAAAGGCTTGGCTGAGTCCTGGTTCCATGTTAACTCTAGCCGGCACCCATGCCTGAAAAGCTAAATGCTGCCCATATTTCACAATCATTTTCCAGGCAAAACTGCCACATAAAATTGTGTAGGTTGTGTACTACATACTTTCACAACAGAACCTATGTGGAGATCCTGTTCCAAGCCCCTCCTTTGTAGCAAATGATCACCTGAATTTAAAATGCCACAATATACCACTGAAGCTTCAGTCACATTAAATGAATTGGGCTCTCTTGCAAGATGAGATTTTTCGGGTTTAAGGCTTGTTGGTATTTCTTTAGAAAATTATATTTTGATTAGATAGTTGGCTAGCCCTCTCAGGGATGGCCAGCAAGATACAGCAATGTGTGTTAAAACAAACAAACAAATAAACAAAAACAATTTGCATTTTGAAGTCAGCCAGATCTGGGTTTGAATTTTTATTCTGCTAATTGTGTAGCCCTAGGCAACCTTCTTAATCTCTTTGATCCTCATTTTACTTCTTTATTGGACAGTAAAACTTAACTTACAGGGATAGCATAGTATTAAATAAGTTAACTTACATAGACCATATAGCACTGACCCTGACCAGTTTATGTTTGCTCTTCCTCCTCATCAACCCAACAGGCTTTGTGGCACAAGGTGCCATAGATCAAGGTGCAACAAAGATACGTATCATCTGTTTACTTGACAATTCAGTCTATGTACTCATCTCAACTAGGTATCTATGACATCCAGGGCACCAAAAAGGACACTGATTATAAATTTTCTAGTTATATGTCCTAGGTTCAAAGAAAGAGGAGCTTTGGGCTAAAATTATTGCCATTTACATTTTTTGGTTTTGCTGCAATTTTCTCTTACTCTTCTCTTACTGCAATTTTCTTTTTCTCTTTTCTTACCCGCTTACTTACTGTTTTCATTGTGTGAATTCTTAGCCAACATCTGATTTCTCTCAGCTGCCACTGTTGCTCTCCCTACCATTGCTACTATAAACATTGGGAATGATTGATTGGAGAAGTGAGAGACTTTAGGATTCTCTTGCCTGTAATAATTCAAATTATGTTTTAAAATCTGAAAGCAAGGCAGCCCAGATTAGAGATTCTTGAAGACACAGGGTCCACAGGATCAAAAATGGCATTTGGGAACAGGAAGGGACAATATTTCAGGGTTTTGTGAACAAGCTGGTGGTAGAGCTGGAAGGATGTTTCAGTGGCAGATGGAATGTGTTTCCTCTGTGGAGAGAATAACTATCATTCCTTTGAACTAGTGTTCCAGGTAAATCTTTGAACAATTCATTTGAGAAAACATAACAAGGTTTTTAATAGTTAAACCTTCTCAGAAGAGCCCTGTCCAGTGTTTTCCTGCCAGACCACACTGCCACATGTAAGGGGAAACTAACTTATGTTAATGTCCGAAAGGCTTGGCTCTAGGAAAATAAAAGAAACCAAAAGGCAAAAAGATGAGTGTCAAGAAAGTTGTGAAGGATTTTTCCAGCTAGTTGAATTGCTTATGCCAACTTCAGTCTTGATTTCATACTTAGCATGAAGAGGCAATGAGCTCAGTGGGAAAGATATGAATTTGCTGAGACAGAGGAAATGAATTGGAATCCCACTCACCAGCACTATGGCAGTCACCAAGGCTGTGCACAGATATTCTAGTTCTCCCTCCTGGCCTGCAGCCTAAGTTTGGCCAAAGAAATATGAACACAATAAAGTGAGTCATTTCTGATTGGCAGATTGAAGAGCAGATGCATCCTCTTTCTTTTGCCTTTATGATACCCGATATGCCAATTCTTGCTTCCCTGTTAGCTTGAGCCCCAGAAGGTGGAACATGATGATGCAGAGCCAGCCTCCCAGGGACTCTCAATCCCACACTCAAGTAGCATAAGAGGGAATCAAACTTTTATTATTTGGTGTCCCAAAGACTTTGGGGTTGTTTGCTACTGCCACATAATTCAGTCAACCCCAATAAATACATACTTTCTGAATATTATCGAGCAAAACTCTTGCTCCTTTAAACATCATGTTTCTCATTGCTAAAATGGCAATAACTGTAAAAATAGCTACACTCATCCACGGGTCTAAAATTTACACATAAGCAGAAAATCCTCTTAACAATGGCAATTATCTTCGTTGCCAGATCTCCATTAAAAAGGATGGAAGAATTTGTCTTCCTAAAGTGACTTCAGAACATATTTCCTTCACAAAGGCTATCCTTGGATTAAAAAGAATAGTACCAAAGATAACAAAAATCTCCAATGAACTTTATCATCAGGCTTTCATTAAGGAGCAGAATCCATTGCTTAAACATTGGCTGGTAGAATCTGAGGCTTAAAACTGAAGAATTTTATAGCTGAAAGGTGTCAGATCCAAGAGATTTGCATCTCATTGACCAGCCAAGTCGGAGCTGATAGAGCAGCAGAACATCCGACCAGAATACTTTCCTGTTCCCAAACCTGAAAGGACATCTTGCTACTTGCTAGGGCTCTGTGAGCCAAAGTACAACCAGGAAGCTTGAGCCTTCCATCTTGCACTACCAAATATCCGTCCTCACTGCTCCCCGCTATTGGATTTCATTCTTTGCATTACAGGTGTATGTCCATGTCCTTTAGTAGACTAAATTTCCAGACGACATTCTTTTCCTATGGGCAGTTCCTACTACAGTATCTATCATGGATGGTTGCTAGATCAAACTTTAAGCATTTCCTGTGAATGGGGACCTTACTGCATCCCAAGACTTTTCTTTCTATGAAAAAAAATGTGTCTGTACATACCAGAACAGATCTCTTTAAAATGCTCCCCTACTTCAAGTCCCATCTCCTAAAATAAAACAGAATACTTCTGCACTCTCTTCTAGGGAGATTAGAAAGACGATTATCACGTTGACTTATCTTCAACTCTCTTCATGGGCTCTAATGTCTAGACATCTTATCACTTTTATCCGGTCTAGACTCTAGTTTCCATAGTCCCTCTTAAAATATGGTGCATAGACCTAGTCTGTCAAGTAACATGCAATTACTTTGGTGCAGAAATAGCATTTATTATGGTAATGGATAATTCTTCAATGACTGACAAGATTTCTGGCTCATTACAGAGACCCAACAAATAAGACTAAATAAATGCATCAGTATAAACAGTACCCTCTGACATGGTCTATGCCAGTTCATCTGAGACCACACCTTTTTATCACGACCGCAGACCTCTGTCCCACCAGTTTTCACTGCCACTTCCTTTCCTATGTGCGACCACACAGGAAAACATCTGACTGTTCTGTGTCTTATCAAGCAATAGACTGCATGTGAGGCTATAGTCAAGATCATCTTCCTCAGCACTCTATGCAGCTGCTTTGCTGGTCTCTTCTCTGCTGTCGTACCCTAGGAACTATCTCAGGACCTGCCACATCTCTGGGCAATCAAAGTAGTCTTTCCCTGGCCTAAAAAGTTCTATGAGGTCTGTTCCTTGCCTCTTCCAGACTCAACTCATTTCATTCACACACCTCCACTGTGCACCTGTGCTCTAATCACACTGCTGTCTTCTGGCTCCTTGAAGATGCCATGTTTCTTTCTGCCACAGGGCCTTTGCATATATTTTTCCTTCTGCCTGAAAAATTCTCTCTCTCCCCTCTACTCCCCTTCATCTAGTTAACGCTTGCACACATCTGCATTCAAACGTCATTTTCTCGGAATAGTCATGTCAACCCCCACTCTAGGGCTGGATATAATTTGGTCTTCCTAGCGTTGTATACTTTCTTTGAGAGAATTAATCACAGTTCACAATTATGCAGTTTTTATGTTCATCTCTCAGTTTTGTGAGTGCAGAAACTTTACTTATCTTGATCATTTCCTGGCACTCAGTGTCTAAAAGAGCGCCAGACATGTGGCAGACCCTCAAGAACTATGTGTTAAAAGAATGTGTCTGCAACTCTCTCTTTAACTAAACTTGCAAGCTGCATCAGGGTGGAGAGTGTTATTTTTGCAGATCATTGTGTGTCTTAGGGAGGACCTACACAGTAGCTGGCACAAAGTAGGTACTCAACAATGCAAATAAATAAAGAAGGAAAGAAAGGTGAAGGGAAGGAAGAACAGGATGAAGAGACATAACTAGTAATAACACCTCCTTTACTCAGAAGGGACTCAGTTTGGACAATACATTATATGGTCACCTTATTTATGTCTCGTTAATGTTTTAAAGATATTTTTTAGGTCAGAGAGCAGGGTATGTGAAAGAGATTAGGACTTGGAAATGTGCCTGCCTTATCTCTACAGAGAAATTACAAGTCAGTCAGGAAGCCAGATCGGACAATTCCATTCCTTATGATCCCTAAGAAGTCATAGGAGGATTAAGGGTGCTCTGAGTCTCAAAATGGGCTGTCTCTATTCACTTGCTTGTGGAAGCCCAGATCTGAATTTGATTTCTTTTTTATATTAGTGGAAAACCAACATATCCTATAACACATGCACACAAACACACACATACAGACACACACACACACACACACAGAGGAAAGAGGTCTTAGTCCATTTGGGCTGCTATAACAAAATAACATCGACTAGGTGACTTATAAATAACAGATTTATTTTTTCAGGTTTGTCAAAGATCAGGTGGTTGTAGATATGTTGTGTTGCCTCCGACGCCTCTGTTCTGTTCCATTGGTCTATATCTCTGTTTTGGTACCAGTACCATGCTGTTTTGATTACTGTAGTCTTGTAGTAGAGTTTGATGTCCGGTAGTGTGATGCCTCCCACTTTGTTCTTTTTGCTTAGAATTGACTTGGCTATGCGGGCTCTCTTTTGGTTCCATATGAAGTTTAAGGTGGTTTTTTCCAGTTCTGTGAGGAAGGTCATTGGTAGCTTGATGGGGATAGCGTTGAATCTGTAAATTACTTTGGGCAGTATGGCCATTTTCACGATATTAATTCTTCCTAACCATGAACATGGAATGTTTCTCCATCTGTTTGTGTCCTCTCTTATTTCGTTGAGCAGTGATTTGTAGTTCTCCTTGAAGAGGTCCTTTACGTTCCTTGTTAGTTGTATTCCTAGGTATTTTATTCTCTTTGTAGCAATTGTGAATGGCAGTTCGTTCTTGATTTGGCTCTCTTTAAGTCTGTTATTGGTGTATAGGAATGCTTGTGATTTTTGCACATTGATTTTGTATCCTGAGACTTTGCTGAAGTTGCTTATCAGTTTCAGGAGATTTTGGGCTGAGGTGATAGGGTCTTCTAGATATACAATCATGTCGTCTGCAAATAGAGACAATTTGACTTCCTCCTTTCCTAATCGAATGCCCTTTATTTCTTTTTCTTGCCTGATTGCTCTGGCTAGAACTTCCAGTACTATATTGAATAGGAGTGGTGAGAGAGGGCATCCTTGTCTAGTGCCAGATTTCAAAGGGAATGCTTCCAGTTTTTGCCCATTCAGTATGATATTGGCTGTCGGTCTGTCATAAATAGCTTTTATTATTTTGAGATATGTTCCGTCGATACCTAGTTTATTGAGAGTTTTTAGCATAAAGGGCTGTTGAATTTTGTTGAAGGCCTTCTCTGCATCAATTGAGATAATCATGTGGTTTTTGTTTTTGGTTCTGTTTATGTGGTGAATTACATTTATAGACTTGCGTATATTGAACCAGCCTTGCATCCCCGGGATGAATCCTACTTGATCATGGTGGATAAGCTTTTTGATATGCTGTTGTAATCGGCTTGCCAGTATTTTATTGAAGATTTTTGCATCTATGTTCATCATGGATATTGGCCTGTAGTTTTCTTTTCTTGTTGAGTCTCTGCCGGGTTTTGGTATTAGGATGATGTTGGTCTCATAAAATGATTTGGGAAGGATTACCTCTTTTTGGATTATTTGGAATAGTTTCAGTAGGAATGGTACCAGTTCCTCTTTGTATGTCTGGTAGAATTCGTCTGTGAAACCATCTGGGCCTGGGCTTTTTTTGGGTGGTAGGCTCTTAATTGCTGCCTCGACTTCAGACCTTGTTATTGGTCTATTCAGGGTTTCGACTTCTTCCTGGTTTAGGCATGGGAGGAGGCTACTGTTCCCTGTTCAATAAGTGGTGTTGGGAAAACTGGCTAGCCATATGCAGAAAGCAGAAACTCGACCCCTTCCTGACACCTTACACTAAAATTGACTCCAGATGGATTAAAGACTTAAACATAAGACGTAACACCATAAAAACACTAGAAGGAAACCTAGGCAAAACCATTCAGGACATAGGCATAGGCAAGGACTTTATGACCGAAACACCAAAAGCATTGGCAACAAAAGCCAAAATAGACAAATGGGACCTAATCAAACTCCACAGCTTTTGCACGGCAAAAGAAACAGTCAATAGAGTGAATCGGCAACCAACACAATGGGAAAAAATCTTTGCAGCCTACCCGTCTGACAAAGGGCTGATATCCGGAATTTACAATGAACTAAAAAAGATTTACAAGAAAAAAACAAACAAGCCCATTCAAAAATGGGCGAAGGATATGAACAGATACTTTACAAAAGAAGACATACATGAGGCCAACAAACATATGAAAAAATGCTCATCATCACTGGTCATTAGAGAAATGCAAATCAAAACTACATTGAGATACCATCTCATGCCAGTTAGAATGGCGATCATTAAAAAATCTGGAGAAAACAGATGCTGGAGAGGATGTGGAGAAATAGGAACACTTTTACACTGTTGGTGGGAGTGTAAATTAGTTCAACCGCTGTGGAAAACAGTGTGGTGATTCCTCAAGGACCTAGAAATAGAAATTCCATTTGACCCAGCAATCCCATTACTGGGCATATATCCAAAGGATTATAAATCGTTCTACTATAAGGACACATGCACACGAATGTTCATTGCAGCACAGTTTACAATAGCAAAGACCTGGAACCAACCCAAATGCCCATCGATGATAGACTGGACAGGGAAAATGTGGCACATATACACCATGGAATATTATGCAGCCATTAAAAACGAGGAGTTCACATCCTTTGTAGGGACATGGATGAACCTGGAAAACATCATTCTCAGCAAACTGACACAAGAACACAAAATCAAACACCACATGTTCTCACTCATAGGTGGGTGTTGAACAAGGAGAACACATGGACACAGGGAGGGGAGCACTATACACGGGGGTCTGTTGGGGGGGAGGAGGGATAGCGGGGGGGTGGGGAGTTGGGGAGGGATAGCATGGGGAGAAATGCCAGATATAGGTGAAGGGGAGGGAGGCAGCAAATCACACTGCCACGTATGCACCTATGCAACAACCTTGCATGTTTTTCACATGTACCCCAAAATCTAAAATGCAATAAAAAAATAAAAAATAAAATAAAAAAGTAACAAATAAATAAATAAATAAATAACAGATTTATTTCTCACAGTTCTGGAGTCTGGGAAGTCCTAGGTGAAGGTACTTGCGAATTTGGTTTCTGGTATGGGCCTTCCTGCTGTGCTCTCACATGGTGGAAGGGGTGAGGAATCTCTCTTGAAGTGTCTTTCATAAGTATCCTACTCCTGTTCATGAAGGCAGGGCCCTTGTGATGTAATTGCCTTTCAAAAGCCCCACCTCCAAATGCCATCACATTAGGGATTAGGTTTCGACATATGAATTGTTTTTTTTTTTTGAAACAGAGTTAAGCTTTTGTCAGCCAGACTGGAGTACAAAGTCACGATCTAGGCTCACTGCAACCTCCACCTCCTGGGTTCAAGTGATTCTCCTGCCTCAGCCTCCCAAGTAGCTGGAATTACAGGTGCCCACTACTACACCTGGCTAATTTTTGTATTTTTAGTAGAAACGGGGTTTCAACATATTGGCACAAAGTGCTGGGATTACAGGCGTGAGCCACTGACCCGGCCAACATATGAATTTTGATGGAGCATAAACATCCAGTCGATAACAGTGGAAAGCAGAGAAGAGAAATATATAACTTTTTATGTTTTTACCAATCTCCAAAAGTCATGGCCTCTGACTTGAAACTTTCCCTGTAAGTCTAGTTCATATTCCCTAGGATGAGCCTGATGGAAATCTTGAAAGAGAGAGATATGTTTGAGCCCAGATCTAAAGAAATCAAAACTATTCTGCCGTGTCCCTCTCCCTCACCTTATAACAAAGCTTTCAAAGCTGAAATCCTGAACTAGTTTGTTATCAAGTTTAATAGAGAACAGAGTTCATTTCTGACACTTAAGTTCTGGGAACCAACATAGTTCTCAGAGTCCAAAATCTATCTCCCAGTGTCCAATGTAGTTTTTATTTTTTCCCAAAAACTTCTTGCTACCTTAGAGTTACCTCTCTGTGTGCTGTAGTGATAGTTTACTGTAGCTAGAGTGCCCAGGGAGTCACTTAGACCCACTCCTTTCACATTCCTGTGTGAGTTGCTGAGCACATTCAGCAGGAGCAGACACTTTACACACACACACACACGCACACACACATCCCTTACCAATGTGTCTCAGTTCCTTTGAATATGAACACATATATGGTTACATTTAACCATAGGAATGTTTATAGGAATAAACATTGCCACAAATGATATATAGATGTGGTTGAGCAAACATACATATCTACATTTAGGAATATGTATATATTCATATATGAGTATATCCATTCATTCATTCATTCAACACATATATACCAAGTGTTTTCTGAGCCTAGCTCTGTTCTAGTTGCTTAGAACATTAGTGAATAAACATAGTTTGTTTCATAAACAAACCAGAAAAATATCCCTGTCCCTCCTAGAGTTTATATTTCAGCTAGGGTGGGTTGAGGGAAGGGGAGAGTAACGATAAAAAGTAAACATAATAAATAAGTAAATTATCTGATATCTTATAAGGTGGTTAAGTGCTAGAATAAGGTAATTTAGATAAGCACATGGACTGGAATGAGTGGGCTACAATTTTAAATAGAATGATTGAGTAGTTATGTAGATTATATTGAGAAGCTAACATTTGAACAGAGACTTAAAAGAAGTAATAAAATAGTCCTCGTATCTGCTGGGAAGGGTATTTCATTTACAGGGAGCGATTAGTACAAAAACACTAAGGTGGGAATGTTCTTGAGATTTGTGGGACAGCAGGGAATAGTTTCGAATATAATGGTGGAGGGAGAAGTATTACAGCCATAGGGGAAATAGTCAGAGATTATGGGGGCCAGATCGTGTAATTCACATGGATATTATATGTAGACACTGTGTATGTATGTACAGTATACATACCTGGATATGTTTGTATTTTTACTCTTAAATGTATTTTTAGACTTACATATATTTTCATCTAAATGCCTGTTATAAATGTATAGAGAAATATAGTGTGTTAGATTTGCATGACACCATCTATTTGATTATGCAGATATATGCTTTATCTATGCTAATAGATGCTCACTGATGTATCTGTTGTGCAACTGAGTGCACATGTGAACTTACGGGAATATATGTAGCATCTTGCATGCATGGATGCATGTGTACTTATATTTAATACTACTTTGCATGTCTACTAATAGCCTGCATCATTTCAAATGACAGAAAAGTCTCATGAGTGTGAAATTCTGTGAGATATCCATGCATTCATGGGTTCTCTCTGCAGATACCTGACAGGAGGCAGAAACCCACATCATTCCTCCTGACCATTAATGCCTCCTCCAGAGAGAACCTTGTCACCTGGCCGAAAACTAGCAAATACCAACAGGTTTCAAGGACTATGGATCTTAACTTATGAGACTGGAGAAGACATCAAAGCCATGACCATTTGATTCTAGAAGAATATGCAAGGGTTCTATGACATTGATAAGCCATTGTCCTCATTGTGCTGTGTAGTCATTTATTACAGGAGTTAAAAGTACTAGCCTGTTCTTTGTCATATCCAACAAGATAATTTCTTTTCTTTTCTTTTCTTTTTTATCCTTTTTCTTCAACTTGTTGCTGGCAAATAAATTGCTGATACATTCAGATTTCAATTTGAGATTTTATTCTTAAACAGCTTTGTGTTATAGGGTGAGATATGAGATTGTTTTTTCTCTCTCTTTTTTTTTTTTTCATTTTCCATACTTGCCAGAGTTGTAAACCTAAGGCCAAGTTAATTAAAGTCAATGGAGAATGTATTTTTTTTATTAAACTTTCTCTTTCTATTGATTTTTTTCCTCTCATACAAATAGTACAGACTTAGTTCTCGAAATCAAAAACACTGTAGAGCAAAGAAAAGGAATAATTGGGCTCCCAAGATGATTCACAAACTCTGACATAGGATTTCAGAAGTGGCTAATATTTCAGAGGTGGCTAAACTGGCAAGATGGTGAGAATCAAGGTCAGCTAAGGACAGAGAGACCCAGCTATTTGCCAGCTAAGGTTTGTGAGGTCAAATTCCCAGGTATATTTGGCTTATAAAAGCTATGTTGGTTTCTCCATGGTGCAAACGTGGACCATTGCGACAGCCTCCTACTTCTTCTTCCCATTTTTATTCTATTCCCTCCAACCCATTTTCTATCCAGTAGCTGAATGCATTGTCCCAAGGAAGAATTCTGATGATACCATTTGTAGAGTCTAAGTCTTCCTTTAGTTGAGGGTCTGCAAACTACAGCCCATAGACCAAATCCAGCCCAATGCCTATTTTTGTAAATGAAGTTTTCTTGGAACTGTAAGGAAGAGCTCTCTATCTTTCTCTCTGTCTCTCCTATCTTCTCTCTCTCGTCAGTAAGAATTAAGGGATTCCTATTTTATGCAATGAGTGGTAATCTGGTACAATGATTATTTATTTTGATGCTTAAATTGTCCTAGATTTGGAGAGCAGGAGCCCCTTCAACCTGACTTATTTCCTTTGACTTGCTACCATATTCTTTGAGCATTTTCCTACTTTCTGTTGCCAAAAATGTATTGAGCTCATCTTATACTTTTTCTGCCTCCGCCTTAGAATCAACTCTTTTTTCACAGGACCTTGTTTTTTTTTTTTTTAAGTGAAAAATTATATTTGGAAAGCAAGATATGGGAGCCGGGTGTGCACATTGCTACTGGAATGGCATTGTTTTTAGGTCCTTTCAGCAGTAAGAAATATATGCATGTATATACATACATTAACACACATGCATATACATACATACATATATATACACATCTATGTCTATTTCTACATCTATGGATATATATTTTAAAACAAAGCTGAGTTTACTCCTATATCCCCAGTTCCAATCTAACACTTAGGGTTTCTCTCTAGACTTCCCCTTTCCATATTTATAAAATTCTTTTCTCCAATTATGCTCAATATTGACTCTGATATTTTAACAAACGAGAGCAAGGATCTTTTCTTGCCTTTGCATTCACCAGAGAGCTGCCAATGTGCTCAAATTTCAGGGACTCGATAAATCAAAGTGCTGTTTTTCGGTGCCTCGGCCAGGGGCAACCTTGACTTTAGCAACAAAACTACAGACTAGAGAATTTTCAAGAAATCCAGAGGCTAGTCGTGTGCCTCACTTTCTGACTCTGCATGTGACAGGAGATCTCTTTAACTGACACTATGGGCTTCTTAAAATGAGGAATGAAAAAAACATTCTCAAAGTATCTCTGAGACCCTCTAGAGACAGGTGCTATATAAATTTAAAGTGTAATGATTGTCGCTGTGTAGAAAAAATGCTCTCCATCCATCTTGTTCTACAATAGATGGAGAATGTTTTCCAGGATCACTGCTCTTCTCAGGCTTCTAAACAGGTAAAACAGCTAAATATTGCATTAGATGTGATGGCATCAGTCAAAATGAATTATAAACAACCCTCAACTCTCATACTTTTAAAATTTCTTTTATTTAAAAAAAAAATGCAGCACAACATAGGGAGTACACATGAACCTATCTTATTACCTAAAGTAGGGAATGCTTTCAGCTCAGGTCAGAAGGGGCATGCTCTCTAGGATGGAACAATAGACAATAAGCCAGAAGTGTCCAGGTGGCCTCAACTGAAGATAACTCTTGTCTTTTCTTCAGTTTGCAGCATCACAGAAAATGATGCACTCTCCTGCCAAGTCCCATCTTTTGGAAGGAGAAAATTGATTAGATCCTGGAGGTTTTCATAAACGCATCAAGTGACTTTCTCAGCATCATCTGAAACAGTAAGTGAAGAATAAAGACTCAATCAAACAATGCTACCCTCTCCATTTACCTAACAGATGCCTTCTGGCCTGCAGATGTAGGTTTCTTAAACCATGGTTATTTATTGCTGGCTACATTTCAGTCCATTAAACTTAGAGACTTATATAGATATAATATCAGTTTCAAGTCCTGCCTAGGATGATACAGAGTATCCAACATAAAAGGACCTTTAAGAATCTTCTTGTCTAATTGCATCTCTTTAGAGATGAGACTTGGTCAAAACAAGTTCCGCTCTACCATGCTTTACTTCTTCTCCCTTGTGATTTGTCCTCCTGATTTAAAAACTGTATCTTGGTTAGAGGTCAGCTCTGGGTTTAGCTACTTTTCAAGATATTAGAGTTCCTCAGAATAATTTTTGATTAAGAGAGAATGAAATACTAAGATTTTGCTCTCACTTAGTCTCACACTGCATGTTGGCATAGTGGAAAATGCATTAAAGTGACTCTCATTCTAGCACTGCCACCAATCAGTTGAGTGATCCTAACCTTTCTGAACCTAAGTTTCCACATCTTTGAAATGAGGGTATTGGATTAAAATATCCACTCATTCCACAAAAATGTATTGAACAAAACAGAAATCCTCCCCGCCCCCCACCTATTTTATTTGGCACATGACCCTGAGCAAATTACTAAGCCTATCTGTAACTCAGTTTTCTCATCTGTATAATAAGGAATAATGAAAGTACCTACTTCATTGCTTTGTTGTGAGGATTGAATGAGATGCCTACACAAAGCACTTATAACAGTAATTGGCATATATGGCAAGTGCTAAATAATTTCTTGCTGCTATTATTAATACAGTGATCATTATCATTATTATTACTATTATTTCCCTGCTCCTATTCTTGGCTCAAATTGTTTTCTCTGCCTGAGTTGATCTTTCTCTCATCTGCAAGTCCAAATCCTACGTGCCCTTCAGGGCCCAGTTCAAATACTCTCCCAGGAAACCCTCCCTGATTCTCACCACGTTCTTTGGAATGCCAACCTATCGTATCACCATCTCATTTAAATATCAGGTATTCTCATGTATTATCTCTTTTCCTCAAGGCTTCTTGATGGCAGGGTTTCCATCTGACTCACCTTTGAATTCAAGTGGCCGGTGCAGAACCCAGCAACTTGTAAGGAATTAGTAAATATTGATTGAATGAATGAGGTAAAGCATTGCTAAAACAGTATGTATACATTGGTTGTATAAATGGTTATAACAATCCAACAAAGAGACATTTTTTTCTAAATGTTGTTAATTAAAAGCTGAAGATACAGAACTCTCCCCCAAGAAACAAACAAAGTCTATATTACTTATCCTAAGTGCTAGTCCTTAGACTGGTTCTAGTCAAATCATGTTTGGAGTTCTTTAAATATGTGAAAATCTGGTACCCATCTCCCAAACATTCTCACTCAGTACATGTTTGTGGGAATGGAGGTGACTCAAAAATCTTTATTTTAAAAGGCTTCACAAGGGATTGTGATGTACAGCCAAAACGAGGGTGCTCAAGTGTATATTATGTCTAATACCTTTCTCAAGATTTCCTCCCTCAAATGACTGATTAATTTTAATATGTAACCAGAAACCCTGAGAACTTTTTGCTCCTCTTATGTTGTCATAATCAATTTTTTTCCCATATTGAAGATTCTCAAAAAATGATAGCAGGTTTTAAGAGGGACTATCGTGGAACAAGCAATATCCTAAGTGACAAGAGACATAGATTCTAACATAGACTTAGCCAAATATGTATGAACTTGAACAACCTCCTTTGCCTCTCCAGCTTTTAATTTCCCTGTCTTTAAAATGGGAGCAATGACAAGAGCAGCATGAAGCTAGTTTGGAGATTTTGAAGTCAGCTTGGCTATTTAGCATAAACCCACCATGGTGCTGCTTGATCTTGCTAGATGCAAATCTGTCATAAGTGAAAGCATCTTGAGGGCGTCTTGGAAGCCGCCTGGGAAAATACTGGTTTTAGCAGTGTCATTAAAACAACAGGAGCTTTTCTGCATTGTATGGAGACAGAATGAGCTTTGTGTAAACTGTGCCATAGGCCGCATAATTCTGAAAGCCCATTGGGAAAATGCCAATAGTAATTCAGCTCAAATCATCTCTATTAGTCATAACCCGTTTGGTTGAAAGAGACAAAAACATGACTGAAATTATTTTGTTAAAAGGATTGAGCAGACTTGCAGCATAGCTTTGAGAACAGATGAATGCTGTAAGTGTCTCTGATGCTCTTTGTGTATTCACTTTATGTGCTCAGCCTGGCTTCCTCCACACTGCAAGGGATATAGTTGTTGCTTACATTTTCATCTCCATCTTTGTCACCAGACGGGGACTGCTTTTTCTCTTGTTCCAGTTTGGGAATTCTTGGGAAAGGCCTAAGAATTGCTCTGGCTTGGGTCATATGTCCACATCCTCAATCCAACATCTGAGATCATGAAGAAGAAGTACACTGATTGGAAGATCCTATTATTATTGCAAAGTTTGAGGAAGAGAAGGAGCAATTGCCTCTATAAAGGGATGCCACTCCTAGAAAAATAATGGGTGCTGAGAAAGTCAAACGATCAGTGCCTACTGAACTGTCTCAAAGGTATTTAGGTAGATATGGCTAACAAAGTTCTTGTGAACTAGCCAACTACATGGAATGCAATGTAAGAAAACACAGCTTGGTTCTGACACCAACTAGCTGTGTGACCTTGGGCTGCATCATTCGTCTCTCTGTATTTTGATTACTTGTATACACAAGTGTCTCCCCTAACTTGAGTAGGGCTCTTGAGATCGGACAGAAGGTATTACCTATATTTACATCTGCAAGACTAAGTACAAAGTATAGCCCTTAATTAGTTACCCATGTTGTGGGTTAATATCCAAGCAAAGTTTTTGATGTTGCTTATTGAGACACTTGTAACAACTAGATTTCTTTAATGAAGAAAAGGGTGAATGGAAAATAAACAAACAAGAAAGATAAAGCCAAGTGCATACCATAAAGCACTGTTAGAAAACAATGATGACACATTTGCCTTTAAGCTTCCTAACAGTCAGAGCAAAGATGGGAGATGAAAAGACACTCTATAATTAGGGTCGCCAGATATAGAAAAATAATAACAGAAAGCCAAGTTAAATTTGAATTTCTAATTAAAATGAATAATTTTAGTGTTCTATATTTATACCATATTAAGGATACATTTATACTAAAAAAATTATTTAGTGTCTATCGAAAATTCAGCTTTATCTGGATGTCCTGTATTTTATCTGGCAGTGCAATCTGTAATCAGGTTTTCCATGCCCAAAAGATAAGGAGCAAACCAGTTGCTCAGGTAAGTTGATTTTTTCCTAATACCAGATTTCTCCTAATGAAAGAGTAATGGGATGCCTAATAATGCTTGGTTAACAGAGCTTTCCTAGACTCTTGGTTTTTCTCCTCTTGACAATGAAGGAGTTTGAATCAACAACCTATAAGGTTCCTCCTTGTACCAATGTTCTGTGACTGTGATTTTTCATGCCCTGGGATTATGCTTTTTGACTAGATGGCTCTGCTATAGCCAGAAACTACCAATTGGAGTACTTTCATTTAGCTGAATTATTTACTTCACTCAAAGTGGTGATGTAGCCATGCTCTGATTCCCCAGCGCTGGCTTGTGACTCTCATGCCCAACCCAAAAGCACTAGAGTCACTTTCCCTCTCTCACTTACTATACATCTGCATTTTCCTGCTAACCTCCGGGTCCAGCAGGAGCAGTGGTGACTTCAGTTTTCCTGAAGGAGGTTAAACTGAGAGCTGGAGTGTAAGTACTGCCCAGGAAGCAAAAGCAGTCTCAAGGAAACAAAGCAACTAATCCTGAGTGGTTTGGCCAGTAAGTCACGAGTGCTAACTTATATTCAAATTCCACAGCCTTTCCACCATGTAACACTGTCTTACAAAGGAGCTGAAGCCCAGAGCCTTGAAGAAGTTTGTTTAGTTTATCACAGTAGGACCCAAGTGAAGTGTTTATTGCCCTCATGAAGCTCTCTGAGTTCTCTGATTCATTTCTTTAACTTATTTTTTTGGTGTTTTGAATACAGCATGTTTGAGAAAAGAGTCTGGAAAATACTTTCTGCTCTCTGAAATCAAGTTTTCTTGTTTCATGGACCAAACTGGTAATATTTCAATGAAAAGATGTCAGGCTTGAAAGATCAGATCTCTAGACCACCCTTCCAATCTCCTCACTTGGTTTCTGTCTGCCCTGAGATGGCCTAATTCAGAAGTCAGACAACTGTTTGCGTTTCCCTGAAGATACCACATCCTCCCAAGTCTTTGAGCCTTTCCTTACCTTTTCCAAAACCCAGCTCAAGAATCACAGCTTCTGAGCAATCTCTCCTAGTTCACTCAAGCAGAGCAAGGCATTGCCAATCAGCTCTGAGTGCCTTCGATTCTTACTACATAAGATTATGATTCTTTGTTTACATATCCTTTGTTCACTGAATCATAAGGTTCTTATAATAGTTTTTGCTTTTTTATCTCTTTATTTTACATCTACATATCTCTAGCATTTAATGTAGCACCTAGCATGAAGTTCGAGCTCAGTAACTATTTGCTGAAGGGAGAAAATAGGAAAATGAGCAATGAAAGGAGGAAGGCAGGAACGAAGAAAGAGTATTTGTATTAGTCAGAGTTCTCCAGAGAAACAGAACCAGGAGAATCTCTCTCTCTCTCTCTCTCTCTCTCTCTCTCTCTCTGTCCCTCTCTCTCTCTCTCTCTCTCTCTCTCTCTCTCTCTCTCTCTCTGTGTGTGTGTGTGTGTGTGTGTGTGTGTGTGTAGAGAGGGAGAGATTACAAAGTATTGGCAAACATTCATTGATGATGTAGGCCAAGTAGTCCTATGATCTGCCCACTGTGAACAGGAAAACCTGAAAAGTTGGTGGTGTAGTTTGAAGGCCTAGGAGATGGAGAGATGATGGTATAAATTCCTGTCTGGGTTTGAAGGCCTGAGTCAGGATCATCAAGGAGAGAAGATCAATGCTCCAGTTCAAGCAGACAGGCAGAGAGGGTGAATCCTCCCTTCCTTTACATTTTTGTTCTATTCAGATCCTCAATGAATTAGATAATGCCCAGAGACACTGGAGAGGGTAATCCATTTCACTCAGTCCACCAATTCAAATGCTACACTCTAGTAGAAACTCCCTCGCAGATAGATACATTCAAAAATATTGCTCGGGCAGACATCTGTGCATCCTATGGTCCAGTCAAGTTGAGATATACATTAACTATCACAGTTTCTGTGCAGTCTCCAGAAGAATGGAAGCCCACTGATGTTTTGTTTTTTCAATTAGTATTCTCTTGGTGACTTCTTTTAACAGTTTCCTTTTATTTGTTTGTGGGTTTTATACATAACCAATTTTAATAAGTCCCCACTGTTTTTAATATTGAGCCATTAGGATTAGGACTTATAATTGTCTGGACTGTGCCACAAGGTCTGAATGAAGGCTCAAGAGACATTGGGAGGAAATCTGTCATTGTCTACCTCCGTTTTTTCTTTGACTTGTGTCTTCTCTCTTTGCACCTTCAGGGATAGGCTCCGTTAGTTGCTCGTAATATAAGGATAAATGCAATGGAAGCAATTTTGCGGTGCTACTCACTTGCACATCTGGTCATGTCACCAAGTGCTGCCAATTTTCCTTCATAAATATTTTCCATGTTTACTTCATCTTCTCTAAACACCCTCCCATGGCATTGGGCCAAGCTTTCCACCTCTCGTCTCATCTGAAGGATTCCCACAGCCTCATGGTGTTCAACCAGCCTCTCCACTTCCCTACCTCTGATCTATCCTCTATCCAAACACCAGAATGAGTTTGCTAAAACTCAACTCTCAATTGCTGCATTGTCTTTACTTGTCTTCTATTAGTCTTCAACAAAAAGAACTGGTCTCTCTGAGAACAACTCTAGTCACATTGAATGAGGGTCTTCCCTAATAACTTCATTTTAAATTGATTGCCTCTGTTAGGGCCCTATATTCAAATAAGGTCACATTCTGAGGTACTGGGGATTAGGAGTTCAACATATGGATATGAGAGGGACACGGCTTAAGTCATAACATTACCCATCCAGCCCCTGTCATACCTCCATGTTTTTACACACATTGGTTCATTTGCTTGAGATTCTTTTCCTCCTAGCTCCTAAGCATCACAGGTCAATTTGAATAATTAATTAAAACCTTCTATTTTCTCTTCATGCTGTTCATCATTTTTTATATTCCTCCTCTATTACAACCTTTCTTTCAATGAATACTATCTATTGGTTTCCATGTCTATCTCTCTACCTATCCTTTAGGGCAGATATTCCCTAATTTGCCATTTTGCTCCTAGGGCCTAAGACAGTTTCTGGCATACTATGGACAATTAAATGTGTGAGAATAAATAAATTAGAAGTGAGGAGACACAGAAAATGACACATAAAATGAGCTCCCAAAAAGCTTAAAAGTTATCCAAATGAAGAAAACAAGGACGAGCTTTCCAGGCCTGTCCAGAGAAATGATGCAACATGATGTATTTATAGAACTATTCATATATAAATTAGTGAGTTAGAAATTATGGAAAATATGACTAGAAATGTAGACAGAGGCATATTATAAAAAGTCTTGTGAGCCAAGGGGTGTAGTCAGTATCTTAGAATGTTATACTCATTCATTCATTACACACACACACACACACACATACACACACACACACATACACACACACACACAGACTAACTAGCACATCATGGTAACTCATTGAAAAGTTATAAGAAAGGAAATGACATGGCCATATTTGCTTGTTAGAATATTATTAGTCTTGGTAGCAAAGTAAAGACAGATTGAAGACAGTCAAGACTGGAAAAGGGGGCCATTGAAGAAGTTGCTGTCCTGCCCCAGACCTGAGATAATAAGGAAATCAACCAGCACTGATATCACAGAGATTGAGAGGAGGGGGTGAATTACAATAACCTTAGAAAATAAAAGCAAATAAATTTGATGACTGATTAAACAAGAGATATAAAAGAAGCTAAGGAGGAAAAGATAAATCCCATGTTTGGCTGGGTGATTGGTTGGGTGATAGAGGCATTCCTAGTAACTTCAAAGACAGAAGAGAAGCCATTTGGAATGCATTTAGAGGTGGGATGGAGTAGGGTATAAAATGCAGAGGAAGGATTGTATATTTAGAAGACCCCATCATCTCAGCCCAAAATCTCCTTACACTGATAAGAAACTTCAGCAAAGTCTCAGAATACAAAATCAGTGTGCAAAAATCACAAGCATTCCTATACACCAATAACAGATATAAATAGAGCCAAAACAAAAACAAATTGCCATTCACAATTGCAACAAAGAGAATAAAATACCTAGGAATACAACTAACAAAGGATATAAAGGACCTCTTCAAGGAGAACTACAAACCACTGCTAAAGAAAATGAGAGGACACAGACAGATGGAAAAACATTTTATGGTTAGGAAGAATCAATATTGTGAAAATGGCCATACTGCTCAAAGTAATTTATAGATTCAATGCTATCCCCATCAAGCTACCTATGACCCTATTCACAGAACTGGAAAAAACCACCTTAAACTTCATATGGAACCAAAACAGAGCCCGCATAGCCAAGACAATCCTAAGCAAAAAGAACAAAGCTGGAGGCATCACGCTACCTGACTTCAAACTATACTAAAAGGCTACAGTAATCAAAACAGCATGGTACTGGTACCAAAACAGAGATATAGACCAATGGAACAGAACAGAGGCCTCAGAGGCAATGTCACACACCTACAACCATCTGATCTTTGACAAACCTCACAAAAACAAGCACTGGGGAAAGGATTCCCTGTTTAATAAATGGTGTTGGGATAACTGGATAGCCATGTGCAGAAAACAGAAACTGGACCCCTTCCTGACACCTTACACTAAAATTAACTCCAGATGGACTAAAGACTTAAACCTAAGACCTAACACCATAAAAACACTAGAATAAAACCTAGGCAAAACCATTCAGGACATAGGCATAGTCAAGGACTTCGTGACTGAAACACCAAAAGCATTGTCAACAAAAGCCAAAATAGACAAATAGGATCTAATTAAACTCCAGAGCTTCTGCACAGCAAAAGAAACAATCATTAGAGTGAACTGGCAACCAACAGAATGGGAAAAAATTTTTGCAATCTACCCATCTGACAAAGGGCTAATATCCAGAATCTACAAAGAACTAAAACAGATTTACAAGAAAAAACCAAACAAATCCATTCAAAAGCGGGCAAAGGATATGAACAGACATTTTTCAAAATAAGACATATATGAGGCCAACAAACATATGAAAAAATGCTCATCATCACTGGTCATTAGAGAAATTATCATCTGTAAAATAGAAGTTGTACCCATTTTTCCACCTAATACTCTTACATTACAAACTATCTTTGGCTTTGACTGTTTCTCCTCTAGTAAAATCATTGGTAGGATTTTTTTCTAGCAGGTTAAGCCTTTCTACTTCCTTGGTTGTGGTATCACAGTACCTTTGACATAAAAACCCCACTTTTCCACATTATATTGAGAAAATAATCCAAAAGAAAGAGTAATTTTTGTGCCATAGACATTCTTTGAGATATTGTCTATCAAAGAAAGATGATCTATCACAACAGGAGATTAACTGAGTAAATATTCACTTAACAGAATTGCATGCAGCTCTTAAAATGGCGTATTTATGAAGAAAGAACTAAGAGGGGAAAAGATAATGGTGGTAGCAAGTTATATTTCTATAATAATCACAGCTATGAGAAAATGATTTAGTCATATAGGCAAGGACTTTAAGAGGACATTCAGAAATGAAAGTTTAAAGTCAAATTCTAATAATCTTGTGGTCATCCCTGCTATTTCCACTTAACAGAAAAGGAAACTGGACTCAGGAATTGCCCAAGACCAATTTTTATATGTTGAAGTAGCAATACTGTGAGTGGATTGTCTTCTTTTCACTGTGTTTTACATTAATGATGTTGGATGATTTTGTGCAATTTTTGTTTTAACGTTTGCTAGAAAGAAGGCTAGGATAATGAGTTCCAATTTGCAACAAGTAAACAGCATGTTCATTTTTAATTCTGCAATTAGAAGTATACACTTTAGGACTGGGCAGGCTCCATATTCCATTGCTATTGTGGAAAATGCCTCCCAATCATTTTGGAGGTGAGTTCCTCCCACTCTCCATGTCCTGGGTGCTCAAATGGAAAGGTCTATTCACCCCCTCCTCTGTCTTTTCATATAATCACTCATGACAGTGACTGAGAATCTCTGTTGATCATTAATTGGATAAAAGAAGTAGAGTTGAGCCATCTCTTTGACTTAAATTGTACCATTGTTGTGAGCCCTGTGGCATTCTCGCTCTCTCTAGCTTGGTTCCAGCCCCTTTAAGACTGCTCAGGCAAGCTAGCTCAGCACATCACTGAGAGAAAACTTGAAGACTCACTTAAATGATTGACCTATTTCTGGGCTCTCTGTTGTTGCAAATTACAAGAATATACTGTGTGCATTTTCAGGTAATTTGATACTATTACCTTAAAACTCACTGGTTCCACCTCCCCCTTCCCTCCCCTGTTCAGATGGAATATCTGACCTTTCCCTTGGCAAGCTACTTCTCTTTTCCAGGTAACTGATGATGATTTTATACCCTGGATGATAATCAATATGTAGAAGCTGTCTTTATTGATTTGGATAAAACCACCAATTATGGCTATTTTGAGCAGAGCTCAATGGGATTAGATGTGATTACATGGCAATGGGGTATGAGCCCATCAGCAGCTCAAAGGCTGCTGTGAGGCTATTTAATTGTTACAGATGAAATGCAAATGGATGCTTATAACCACTTCCCACTCAGAAGACAGTACCTGCACCCCTCACAGGGCAGAACCTCCAGGCTGGACCACCTGGCCATGCACTTAGGACTCTATGAGTCTGGTTCACAGACAGCACAGATAAAATGGCTCAAGGAGAAGCAGTGGATCCTGTTTACTCCAGTCTCTGCTGTGTCACTTACCCAGAAATCAGAGGCAGCAACATTTCCAAGAATATATGGATTTCAGAAAGATCAGTAAGAATGTCAAGCAGCAGGAAGAGAGAACACTGCAGGCTTCAGCTCAGGTAGTATTCTTAGCTTGGAATATTGGAGTTTCCTTTCCAAAATCCCCATCCTGATAGTCCCAGATTATCTGCTCCCTCCTCTGAAAACTTTCCTTGATATCTTTTCTGGAAGATGGTTCTATGTCCTAGTGATTAGAAGTATGGATTTTGAAGTTTGCCTGTTACTTCTTAGGTAAATAACTTTACACAAGTTACCAAAATTTCTATGCCCAATTTGTACAATAAGGACAATATTGAAATAGTTAACACTATATTTGGCCCTCATCCTCAGCCTTCCATTTGCAATGAAAAAGAGTTGTAGTCAGAGACCCCAGTGCACATCTCTGCTCTCCACACTTCTCAGCTATGTAGCTATGCCTACATTTCCTCATCAGCAGGACTTACATGATTTAGCATGTGCAATGACCTCAGTCTACCGGAGGTGCTCTCTCTCCCTGATTATTTTTTTCCTCTCAATCAGTTACTGAATAAATTGTCTGGGTCTTAGACATCTAGGACAACACGTTTCCTCCAGTCATTGAGGGCTTAGCAGCACAATATGGTCATAATAATAACAACACAGTCCTATTCCATTCATTGATTCATTTATTCCATCTGTTCATTCAATAAGTGCTTATTGAGCATTTACTAAAGGAGGGACTGTTATGAGCACTGGGGTATAGCACTGAGCAAAACAAATGAGGTGTCTGAAGCAATGAGGCCTACGTGCCAGTGGAAGGGGAGAGGTACTAAACATATGGAAACAAATAAACGGAATAAGATCATTTAAGTGCTGTGAAAATATAAAGCAGAGTTATGTGACCAAGAGTGACTAGGGCATGAGCATTGAAAAAAGACTGTTAATTTTATTAGACAATGCCTCTCTAAAGGGATGACATCAAAACTATAACCTAGAGGCCGCAAAGGATCCTTCCAGGTGAAGTTCTGGGAAGAACTGCAACAAGATCGTGAGGCAGGAATGGACTGGTATGTTCGAGGAGTATCAAAGGCAATCTGGACAGTCCATAGCAAGCAATGGGAAAATCTCCATAAGCAAAACCTCAGGTGCCCTCACCCCACTGAAGTCATTAGGTCCTGTTTATTTCAGGATTTCTGCACTGACTCAGGAACAATCATGACTCAACTCCTGGCTCCCTCGTGGTGACCCTCTAGAGTCACACTGAATGTGAAGCTGGACTTTTTGTTCCTGCAGTTCCTGCTATGCCATATGATATTCCAGTGTTGACAGAGTTCTAGTCGCTGCCCTGTTCTCCTTCATAATCACCATACTAAAGCAAGGATAGAGATGTGTGTTTGGAGAACCGAATTTTTCTCCTTGTGTGTATTACACTCAATATTTAGAACACAGAGCAGTCTTGTGATCAGTTCCCTTGCCAGCCCTAATGGAGTAGAATCTAGTTATATGACCTTGTCTTCAGTTCATTCAGACTACCCTAAAACTGGCATCCTAGAACACTTTCACAAATTTAGGAGTTCAAGACATTTAAAAAGTGTGGAATCATGCGTATTTCACATAACTCTTCTCTTAACTTGGTGGATAGGAGCTCAGGCTTGGAGTCAGATGGGCCTGGGTTCAAGCCCCTTTTCCACTGATTGAGTGAACCCGAGCAAGAGACATAATCTCCCTGTGCTTCATCTCCCTCTTCTGAAAATAAGGAGAATAATAATAACTGCATCATAGCTTATAAAACACCAGTACAGGACCTATCATAGAAAAAGACACAATAATTTTTCTTCACTATTGTTACTTCTGGACCAAGATGTGCATCTTGAATACCGTCTTCTTCTCTCTTCTCTCTCCTTCTTCTTCTTCTCCTCCTCCTCCTTCTTCTTCGAGATAGAATCTCGCTCTGCTGCTAAGGCTGGAGTGCAGTGGCACAATCTCGGCTCACTGCAACCTCCACCTCCTGGATTCAAGTGATTCTCCTGCCTCAACCTCCTGAGTAGCTGGGATTACAGGCACCTGCCACCGTGCCTAGCTGTATTTTTAATAGAGATGGGATTTCACCATGTTTGCCAGACTGGTCCCAAACTCCTGACTTCATGTGATCCACCTGCCTTGGCCTCTCAAAATGCTGGGATTACAGGCCAAGCCTGGCCCTGACTTTCTTCTTTTAATAAGAGTTCCTTCCCACTTCCTGTGACACTAAGATGTGATCTTATTCCCCAAGATTTGGACAAAATGAGAGATACCCATAAGTTACTGATCCCTCCAAAGAGGATCCCCAGACTCTCATATAAGTAAACTCTTCTCAGCAATGCCTGAATTTATAGGAGATAACACAGCTGAGTTCCTTTTTTGGAGTGCCTTAAAACTGCAAAAAAAAAAAAAAAAAAAAAAAAGAACAACAACAACAAAAAAAAAAACCCAGAGCTCAGACTATCTAGGTACTCTGATTTGTGTAGACACACCTGAACATGCATTAAATTCACAGTGTCAGAAAACAATCATGGAAAACCCACCAAAGCACCAATCCATTTTTTCCCTCTTGCTTTTCATGTGCTTTTGAGTAACCAAACAATATTCTTGTTTAAAGTGAAAAAACAAATGCTAGTATAGTTTGCTTTTGGAGAGAGCTCCTTATAAAAGCTGCAGGCTTTTGGGGGTGCTGAAAGAAAGTCACAACTGGAAACTCCAAGTGTGACTTCTGGCCCCATCATTTAAGGCTGAATTCTTCTCTCTGAGACACAATGATGGTTCCCATTGCATAATTTAGACTCCCGCCATGCACTTAAGTCCTATTCACAGGAAGAGTAGCTCACTCAGCTTGCAGCAAAGGTAAAATATGCAATAGGTTCTGTGGTGTTGTTGGAACAGGGCTGATGAGAGAGAATTTTCCTACTAATCCTCTATCCATTCTGACACCAGCCTGGCATTTGGGATGTGGAAAGAAGATAAAGATTAGGACAGTGTAGGGTGAGCAGAGACACATAGATCATATATGCAAGTGTTGCTGCTCAAATATGAAACTGGGAAATGGATCACATTTTACACTGAAGTTTTGCACTGCTTCGGAGCATCTTGCCAAGAGTTATTCGAAAGACAGCAAATATTTTAGGATTAAGGGTCTCCAAATCTGAGCAGAAAAGGCCCACCCATGGAGTAGGTCAGCACTTCTGAGGTAGTTGCTTTCACTTTTTGTGGCCATGTTTGTATCCATGTCGTGACTGAGGCAGGAAACCAGCCTGTTCTGTTTTGTTTTCTTTTACCAGTTTTGGTTGTTTGACCATCAGATTATACAATCGCTGAGACTCAACATGCTACAACTCAACTTGGCTGCAAAGACAGCAAAACATAGCATTTTTAAAAATCTGCCAGTCTTTAGAGACTTGAATTGCATAATGTCTGTAGCTTACCAAGTGTTTTTCCATCTTCAGCCTGATACAACCAAACTGAATAGTCTTCACAAGTTGATGTTTATGATTGCTAGACCGATAACAATTCCCAGCCGAAGCCCTGATCCTTCTTCCCTCTGCTTGTTCCCTGGGTGACTTCCTTCTTTCCTTTATTTAGTCATTCAATTGGTTTAAACTTCATTTTCACAAATGAATTCATTCCAATATGCATGTGGCTTCAGCCACTACCTGATGCTGATGGCAGCCTGCTCCCGCTTCTCATCCACAAGTGAGCACTACTGTCTGCTGCACACACATTTCCACCTGGCTGCCTCGTGAACACTTCTGCTCACCCTACATGGTCCTAATCTCTGCATTCTTCACACTTAAATTTAAACATTAACTTATTCTCTTTCCTCCTCCTTCTTCGGAATTTCTAATTGATGTAAAGCTATCAGCACATTTCACCCAAGCCAGAAACATAGGGATAACTATTGATCCAGCTCCCTCACAAATCTTGTGCAATTGATTAATAAAACTTGCCAGTTCTGCCTGTTAATATCCCTGAATTCTGTGCCCTTTTCCTCTTGTCACTGTAGGTCAAGGCTCAAGCCAACGTCATTTCTTACCTGGATCACTGCATCAGCCTCCCATCATTTCTCCCCACCTCTATTCTTGTCTAATTTCAATAGAGTCTATGCAAGTAAGAATGATCTTTCTGAAATGCTTATTTGACTGTGTCACTCACTACTAAAATCTTTCAGAGGCTCTCCATGACCCTCAGTCTAAGCTCCTTTGTTTGGCTCAAAAGTTTTCCATACATTAACCCTTTCCTACCTATAAAAATAGCCCTGTTTTCTACCGCCATCTGCCTACTTCTGCCCTCCAACTCTCCCCTGGTCTCTCTACCCACCTCCCCAGTCTCTTTTCTCTCTCTCACGTCGCTGCATAGGTGTATGGAGCTCTTGATTCTGAAATAGCACTCCTTCTCTTCTCTGGTTATTTCTTTCCTTTTACCTATAAGTTAGCTAGCAGAACATCCTCCAGGAGGAATTCTCTCATCACCCTCCTCCCTAATTAGACTGTGACCTCCTTAAAGATAGGGCTTATGTCTTCCTCACTTCTGAAAGGCAATTTCTAGCAGAGGGCCTCCCACATGGTGCTTCATAAAAACTCAAAGGTTGAATGAGAATTTCCATCTCAGTATATGACTGACAGTCTAAACGCAGCTCTCAGACAGCTCAACATATTATGCAGAAGGCCTCAGGGACCTCGTGAAGAGTGATTCCCTGTGTCCTCCTGGGTTTTCCCAGCATCCTGAAGTGGGCACGCAATTAGATGCCCACCACTTACAGGTAAAAGCCAAGCAAACCTTCCACACCTTTCTGGAAATTCACAATAGCTCTGTTTTCACTTTTGCAGATGAGAAGATTGAGGCAAGGGAGTCGGTGGCCAAAAATACCCTCATAGCCGTGAGAAAGTCCATCTTGATGTTATCCAGTGAAACTTAATGACAACACAGGAGCCAGGCAACCTGCTTAATTTTGGAAATGAAACTGTCGGGAGAGTTGATGAGAATTTGAAAAGATACAACAAGGTAGAATGCTAACACCAATTCCAAACAATTATAAAGAATCATAATAAAGTTGCTATGAATCAAAATATCTCATATTTATCTCATTTATTTCTCACAATAATCTTTTCATTCCTGTTTGTAATAGGAAGAAATTAAAGTCAGAGAAGTTCAATACCTTGCCCAGAATCTCTCTCTCTCTCATACACACACACACACACACACACACACACACACACATATACACTAGTGAACAGCATAGTCAACATTTGAACACCAGTCTGCCTGATTTCAAAGTCTACATACTAGGATGTGAGGGCGATCTGGCTGTGACATCTACCACACGTTGATCATCAGGGTTGATTCGGCCGATCTGGCTGGCTAAGCAGGTGTCCCCTTCCTCCCTCACCGCTCCACGTGTGTCCCTCCCAAAGCTGCACGCTCAGTTGAAGAGGACGACCATCCCCAATAGAGGAGGGCCAGTCTTCAGTGAAGGGCATACAAGTAGCTGCGCTCCCCAGCTAGAACCTCCAAACAAGCTCTCAAAGTCTACATTATTTATCATCAAGTGATATTGCCTCTCTAAAGAGAAAATCGAAAAATTCAGGAAGACTGCTTCTTACATGTGGCCAGGGCTATATATAGTAGACGTTCCTTAACTATCTCTTGAATGAAAATGAGTGAGTGAAAAATTTGTCTAGCATCTTCTGCTAGTTTATTCTCAGGTTTCTTCTGTTTACAGAACAGACTCCCAAGAGTCCTCAGGCCAAATCAGACAGCATCTCTTGAGATTTTGTTTTGTTTTGTTTTGATGGAGTATCGCTCTTGTCACCCAGGCTGGAGTGCAATGGCACAATCTTAGCTCACTGCAAACTGTCTCCTGGGTTCAAGCTGTTCTCCTGCCTCAACCTCCCAAGTAGCTGGGATTACAGGCACCTGCCACCATGCCTAACTTTTTAGGTATTTTTAGTAGAGACAGAGTTTTATCATGTTGGCCAGGCTGGACTCATACCCCTGATCTCAGGTGATTCATGCACGTCAGCCTCCCAACGTGCTGGGATTACAGGCATGAGCCACCATGCCCGGCTGAGATTTTTTGTAAGAGAAAAATCTAACCATTGACCATATTGGACATGAACAAGATGCCAACATCTTGAGTAGCATTGTCCAACAGAGCTTTCTGTGACAAAGGAAGTGTTCTAGAACTGCATTGTCCAATCTAGAGGTAGCCACCTGTGGCTGTCCAGTACATGGCATGTGGCTTGTGTGACTGAGAAACTAAATTTTAATTTAATTTCAATTAATACTAATTGAAATAGTCACCTGTGGCCATTAGATGACAAAGACATTTCATTCAACAATTATTTATTGAGCACCAAACTAGATGATGTCAAGCACTGAACTAGATGATAAGTGAGTTGAAAACTAAAACATTTCCTTGTCCTCATGGAGCTTATAGTGTCATGAAACTAGATATCGATCAAATAATTATACCAATAAAAATAAAATTGTAATAATGGTGATTGTTATGAATGAAGTTTATAGGGTCTATTGAGATCTGGACTAATCTGAGTGTCTCACGGAATTTTCTTGAAGAAGGACTATTTGAGTTGTGATCTGATGGATGTTAACCAGGTAAGAACTTTCCCTGTAGAGGCAAATTGTAGGAGAAGTCCTAAGACAGTTGGCAGAATGTGAACTAAAAGGGGGCAGAGAGGCCCCCTTTTAGAATGCTAAGATCATGGGGGCAGTGTAGGATGGCCTCGGTCACACCATGTCAGGTCCTACAAAGCCATGTTAAGGCCTCTATCTCTGTACCAAGCATAGTGTGACTCTATTGAACTGGTTTTGGCTGGATAAGTGGATGCAGGGAAACAAGTGAGGAAACTGCCTGGTAGTAATAGACTCAGTGACAGACATGGGAGCTCAACCCCCACCTCCAGGGAATTGTGTGTCCCTGTGTTCACTTGATCCTGTCTTCTGTTTATTATAGCTGAAGGATATGAAGCTGAGAACCAGCAAAGTAGGCTTCTGGACCCATGCCTGCTTTCACTTACTAGCTGGGTGCCCTTCCCAAGCTGTTAACCTTCTCTAAGTGTGTAGTCCCCTCATGTGTAAAATGTAGTCATGCACCACGTAACAATTTTTCAGTGAAGAACAAACTGCATATACAATAGTGGCCCCATAAAATTATAATGCCATATTTTTACCACGCCCTTCCTATGTTTAGATCTGTTTAGATCCACAATTACTTACTATTATGTTATAATTTCTTACAGTATACAGTAAAGTAAGAAGGTGTACAAGTTTATAGCCTAGGAGCACTAGATTATGTCATATAGCCTAGGTGTGTAGCAGGCTATATTATCTGGGTCTGTGTAAGTATACTCTATGATGTTTGCACTTAGGACAAAATTGCTTCATGATACATTTCTGAAAACATATCTATCATTAAGCAAAACATGACTGTATATCTTGATAGAGTTCCTGAGGATTAAGAGGCATAAAGTGTATGGAAAGTAAAATACTATACAAATTCTCGTAATTGTAGCACCCTATCAGTGTGACTTTTGTATGACTTGTCCAAGTGTAAGTTCAGGGGATATTATGGATGATGAATTGTCCTTTCCTAGAAAGTTTAGAGATATCTGAAATGCAAGGTAAGCTCTCTTATATCCAATTATCATAAGAAATTTAATTTGCTGAAGATGCAATGGAATATAAATCAACATCCATGGTCTATGTATGCAACATCCATTGAGAATTTGTTAGCTATCCTGGTCTTTGGATACCATTTACCTTAGCTACAACCACTACCTCTGTTCCTTCCACATCCCTGCCCACCTCCATTGACGCTATGAGTATGTGTATGAGTATGTATGCATAGGCACACACAACACTCACGATTCAGATCACCGAGTTTCCGCTTACCTAAAAACTGTGCAAGGGACTGCCTCCAGACAAGGGTAAACATACAACATATCATGCAAACCAAGGCACTTTTGAGAGTAGAAGAGATGCTATTAATAATTACACTGGAACAATAGGAACAACACACCAGAATCTCCCAGGCATGATACAATTTCTATCTCAAGCTTCCTCTAGAGCCAGCCTTCCTACAGTTACATGCATGCCTAATTGCAGGGCCGGGTAGGAATCCCCTTCCACTTCTACTCTCTACCATGGCTGGCACATCTCATAGGTTATCATGCTGCAATCCCCTCCTCTACCATCTACTACAAGTCTGCCCACATACAAGGGGTGTTGCTTGGCGTTTTTAGGCTCTTGGCTCCTTAGAATGAACTGTGAAGGTTATGAGAAGAAGAACGTTTAATAAGCGAGTCTCTTCTCTTTGCTTTCTTCTTTCCTCCCAGATAACATTGCTCTCTCACTTTTCCCTTGCATGGGACAGTCATTTCCTATTTTCTCTGGTGGTTACTCTTTCCAGTCAATCTCTGACAATCTACCTTTATGATGCCTCTTGCCAAAGGCATCTCATAGTCTCAAAGGGGCATGAAGGTACACATACACAACATAATACAAGACGGCAGGTGTTGAGTACCATCTTTATGGAACAAATAACCATAAGCACTTAGACAATGATAAATCTAGAGAGACTTCAAAAAGGGATGATATTGGGCTATACCTTTAAAAAGGTGTGCACAAAGGAGCAGGAAGCCTTTCTAAGAGATAAAAATGTGCAGGCAAAGTTCAAGGGAGGGAAAGGCAAGAACTGCAACTAGAATTGTTTGGTTAGAGCCCTGAGGAAAGTGAGGCAGGCCAGACAAATTGAAACCAGATGGCAAGAGGCCTTGAATGTCACATGAAGCTGCTTGAGGTGTTCTTACTAGGTAAGAGAGAGCCACTGGAAACATGGGGAGGCCTGAGCTAATCTGAGCAGCATCTCATAAAGATGAATCTCAGAGTCATCTGTGGAAGAATTTCACTGGATAAGAGACCAAAGTCAAGGAGACCAGAATAAAAGCTTTTGAATGGCCTGGCCTGGGCTTTCCAAGGCTTCACTGCCTATTTATTGTACACCTGTTTTTGTTTCAATGTGTTTATTAAACACTTACTATACATTAGCCTTGCATGTCCAATGCCAGATAACAAAGTTGACCCCCATCCTAACACTATGTTTTATTCCTCCTGCATCCACAGACTCTAGCAGAACTCAAGTCAAGTAGTAGGCACTTAACAGATACTTGTTGAAGGACTGGTCAACTTTGCTTGCTAAACCATTGTAGCAACAAAGATAACAACAATAACAACAGCATTAGTCATGTCAGAGGTGTTTGAACCAGAGTGCTTCCATCTTGAATAGGGGCAGGGTAAAATAAGACTGAGACCTACTGGGCTTTATTCCCAGACAATTAAGCATTCTAAATCACAGGATGAGATAGGAGGTCAACACAAGATACAGGTCATAAAGATCTTGCTGATAAAGCAGGTTACAATAAAGAAGCCAACCAAAACCAAGATGATGTTGGGAATAATGTATGTTCATCCTCACTGCTACACTTCCACCAGCACCATGACAGTTTACAAATGCCATGGCAATATCTGGAAGCTACCCTATATGGTCAAAAAAGGGGAGGAACCTTCAACCATGGGAACTGACCATGCCTTTCCTGGGAAACTCATAAATAATCCACTTCTTATTTAGCATATAATCAAGAAATAACCAAAAAATGGTCAACCAGCAGCGCGGGCTGCTGCTCGGCCTATGGAGTAGCCATTCTCTTTACTTTCTTAATAAACTTGCTTTTGCCTTGCACTGTGGACTTGCCATGAATTCTTTCTTGTGCAAGACACAAGAGCCCTCGCTTGGGGTCTGGATCAGGACTCATTTCTGGTAACAGTATTAGCAGTGGCATCAGGGAGTCACTGTGTCCCAGGCAACAGTGTAAGTGCCTCACACAAATCAATTAATTTAATCCTCATGATAACCTTATGAGATAAGCATATTACTGTCCCTGTTTTGCAGATAGGCAAATCATCTGTTTTAGACCCCTAAGAGAAAGATCTTGACCAAGACATCACAGATATTAAGTAACAGAACTGGAACACAAACCCTCACAACAGATCAGAGCCTATGTTCTCACTCAATATCTCACACTCCTTTCATTGGGCTGTCTACTGAGTTCTGGACTCTTCACCTTCCGCATTCTACTTTATGTCTAGAATAGCAAGAAGCAGAGACACTCTGCAAGTAACAGTTCATCCACACAACTCACCTACAAATTTCTGGAAAGGAGGACTTCCCTCCCTCCCACCTCTGTGGTCATTATGGTCACTGTCAGCCAAGAGAGGCCATTCAGAGGTACATCCTGAGACAACATGCAGTAGCTTTGTGGGAAAAATGCAGAAAAGATGATGCAGGTGGCCGCCAGGGATAGTGAAGGGAACCTGAAATTGGGTAACAGGGTCCACCCTACACTGGGCATGAGGTCAGGAATTTTACCTTCTCACAACTATCACAACCTGTGCTGGAAGGATTATTATTCTCAAAGCAATTGCCTAATGTCATACCACTAAAAAGAGGCAGGACAAGTCTGTCTGAACTTTTTCCATCTCTGTCTCTATAATGGTGAAATTGGGGTGGGGACATGGAGGAGGGAAGTGAGGGGCCATTTGTGCCCCTCACCAACAAACGAAAAAGCAGACATTTGGAGAAGAATCATTTATATTGTAAAAGCATCATCATTAGGGTTTTGTGGGGAAGTGGGGGTTGTTCTGTGTTTTTGTTTTTGGCATGAAAACTAAATCTACCACATATTTTATCAAAACGACATAGCTATTCCTTGCTATAAGAAAACGCACCACACCAAACCATTGCCATTACAAAGTGCACTAAAGTAGCAAATTATTTTTATTCTGCCTAAGTATATAAATTACTTTATTTTCCAGGTTTCTCTAGTGATTGTCATGCCAATGCCATTATCTTTCCGTGGTTCAATGAGCCTTGACTATCACCCAGCACTTATAATGGAAATTTTACAACAAAAATCTGAGGTCAAACAATATGTATTGAAAACAGACCCTTGGCCTGAATGACACAACCTCAGATCATTCAGTGATTCTCCTGATGTCTGTATTTTTGAGTAGAAGAAAATGGTTTTTCAGATTTGTATTTAAATTTCAAAATAACAATAGTAGAGGCAAATCTCCAAGGCCCGATATTGTCTTAGATCCATAGGTTTTAGTATTTTTCCATCAACTCTTGAGTAGGATAAAATCATTACAAAAATCCCTTAAGATCTCATCAAGAGGAGGCCCCATGGAGCTGACCCCACAGGGAGATATAGGCAGGGTACAGCAATCCTATCTTGTAAAGAAGGAACAAACCCTTCTGATGAATTCCAAACCATCTTTCTTAGTTCAAACGTAGGAGTTACATGTGAACCAACCGATTGACATCTCACTCCTTATTGCTAACAGAGCCTGCAGAGGCTTTTTCTGGGGCTCTTTCTGAGGTGTTGACTGAAGTCCTAAGATGCAGAGTCTCTGGTTTCTTCCCAGAGTCCCTGGGCTTGGTGGAGGTCTTGGAATCCAAGCCATGGTGGACTCATGATCCAAGGGTTTACTCAATGTTTCATGCAACAGGAAGAGAGGCTCAGTTCACCTGGAGCTGGTTTGGAGGGTCTAGAACATATAAAAAGTGAAGCTCTCCTGGCCCACAGGAAAAAAGTAAGCAAGTGTGCCTGGGGACCAGAGGCATCTCCTAGGGGCAGAGTGATTTTGATTCGGATTCAGACTGTAACAGCTCCTGGCATCATGCAAATGAAAGCACCAAGGAGCCTTTCTTCCATGAAAATGGGGCAAGTTGCCCTTTTTTTATTTTAGAGTAGCTAAGCAACAAAAAATATAAATTGCATCAGAGTGGTTGCCTAGAAAGAAGGGAAACTATTTGGGATTTTAAAATGACCTTTCTTTTTGGGAAATATTTAATTGCGTCTAAAAAGTGATAGAAAACAAAAAGTAATGAAATGGCCCTAAATCACCTTAAGGCTAAAAATAAGTAAAAATTGTTTTGGCTGAGTATAACAGTGAGTGTGAGTAGGAGTGTGTGTGTGTGTGTGTGTGTGTGTGTGTGTGTACAATCTGCCTTCTGCCTAGATTGTAAATCATTTGAAGACAGAGACTATGATATCTGGGCTGAATTGAAATCAAATAAATTTCTAACGATAAATAAGATCTACTCTTCTCCCAGTCTTTCTTTTCTTTACAATGGCACTATTTTCCCCTTGGTTACATATGAGAAACTCCCATTGTATATAAACTTCTGGAGAATAGAGACCACTTACTTTTCTCTTTTGCTTACCTAATTCCATAACACTCACCTAGTTTGTTCTTTCTCTCTCTTTGTCTCTCAAATACTTCATAAAGAAAGCTAGGAAGAGCTAATCAATACATATTTACTGAGACACTTTTGAGTATGTACAATGTGCATGGAAGTTATGAGAATCTGTAAGAGCCGCACCAAGAAATGAAATGGTTTGAATTCTGATTGTGGATTCCTACAGCATAGACGATACTCATAAAAAATTATAGCACAACTGGTTCATTGGGATAAAAAAAGGAACATAATCTGTGCTGGCTGTTTTTCTACTTCTAAGTGTGTCTATATAGTTTCTTTCTTTCATACAAACAAACACACATTGAGCATCTATATAAAACACTACTGTAAGAAAGACAGTAAAGGATCAGCTAGATGTCTGCCCTTTAATGTCCAGGAAGAGAAGACTAAGACAATATGGTTGGAGAGGTGGGAGTTTCAAGAGTAGGAAATGTGTCCATATTTTGCCACTTTCTTGCCGCGTGACCTGAGATAAGTAGCTTAACATTCCTGAACTTTAGTTTTCTCTTCTGTAAAACAGGGATAAGAGTACCCAAAGTTTTCACAAAACTCATATAAAATCATGAAAGTGATGTGCAATCTATAAAGTACTATTAAATGTTAAGTAAAATAAAATTTCATAGACAATAAACATATCTACTATATTCACTGAATGGCTGAAACTGGAATTCTGGCCATCCTGGGGTTAAATCTGGCATGTATTGTCTGTCTTTAAAACTTTGAAAGAGTCTCAACACTGAATTCTCAAATTCAGATTCCATTAAACAAAAATCTGAAAAATTTTATAGCATTGGACCCACATTATTAATAACGATGATGGGTTAAAATTGAGTAGCAATGCTACTTTTAGATGTTAGAGTTATCCTTTAGTTGGCCACAGGCCCCACTATTCCCTTTTGGCTTATGTAAGCTAAAAGTCTCTATAATAAAAGAGAAACAAGAATAAGTGCAAAAAAGAAGGGAAACTGGCAGGGAGATGAGACTTCTGCATATCTGAGAGAACACTAGCAGCTGGAAGGGCTGGGAGAGCTTCCTGGTAAGGGTGATATTTGAGGATGTGAGAATGAGGGGAGTTTAAAAGAAGAACAGTTTGAAAGAAGATACAGTGGCATGGGAATTGGTAATAATAACCACTATCAAATTAAGAGAAGTGTATGTGGAGAGTACTCATTTATTTATCCTATATGTATTAAGAATCTATATATCAGGCTCTAGACATCAAGAAACAGTAGGCAGATACTTGAACCTTCCTTGTCTAGAGCTTACAGCCTAGTGAGGAAGGCAGAAAAGTGGAGGTATCAAAATTAAACAAATTCCCTTTAGGGATCTTCGATGACAACTAGGAAAATCACAGTATTTCTCAGTCTTTACCAACTAGACATGCTATTCAGGAGTTAGGATCATGAACCATAGACAAGATTCCTATTTTACCATTAATCCCCTGTGTACCCATCAACAGCTGGCCATGCTCATGCACACCACTCTTTCCTAACTCTTACAAATAGAGATAAAACCATTATCAGCTACTTCACAGCACCTTCTGGATGATAATAGTAGAAAATAGAAGTGCAGATGCTTCTTGACATGTGATGGGATTATGTCCCAATAAACCCATCATCATAAATCAAAAATATCCTTTGGAAAATGTACTTAATACCACAATAAACTCATCAAAAAGTCAAAAAAAATCATAAGTTGAACTATCATAAGTCAGAGACCATCTGTAAAAGTATTTGCAATGTAAAATATGTTACATAAGTGTGTGTTGTTAGCGTTACCATTTCTCTGGTCTCCAGGGATCACTTACGGCATAGGCAGTAGGGACAGTCTATCAGGGAAAACAGCAAAAGTAATGCTTTATAACTATTCATGGGTAATGGAAGACAAGGGCAGAATCAATGTAAGCATAAGCCTTTTAACTACACAGACCTGAATTCAAATCCTGTCTTCACCATTTGTTACCTGAATAACTGGGCCTGATTGCTCACCTATAAATTATATCTAATAATATTTATTTCCTAAGGCTGTCATGAGAATAAAATTAGAGTCTGTGCAGTGCCTGGTTCATAGTAATTATTTGATAAATGGCAATAAATATGGTTTTACTTACAGCACAACTGTCTCAAGATGATAGAGGTAGTGTTGCAGAATCAAGGAATCATAGAACTAGAATGGCCTCAAAGATTTTATTTTCTCTTTCTGAGACTATGGTCTTCCACATCTTGTTCTAGCATTTCTTACTCCAAAAGTTGTGATCCTACATATTTATTACAAGAATTCCTCCTCCTAAATGTAAGTTCATTTTGTCTTATTTTATTCCTCTGTAGACTAACAGGACTAGAGAAAAAATCAGCAGGATAAAACCAAAACCTAAAATGACCAAATGTCCTGGTTTACCTGGAAACAAGGAGTCTCCCAGGACACTGCACTTTTCATGTCCTGGGGAAACAGACAGCTGGTCACTCTGCATCAGTTAGTGGTGCCATGTTTTGATGTCTGGTTAAGCTAGAAAAGCCAAAAACTACAACTCAGTACATTCTATTTCTTACTCTGTACAAATACTAACAACTAAAGGTATTAAGAAAACTAGAGGCAAATGCCCCAGGTGGACCAGTGTCTGCACTGCCACCTTTCTCTCTTAATTAAACCTGGCCTTTCATTGCCAGGACTCTCTGGTTTTGTACTTGTAGTGACCTTGGAATAAATATGGCCTACGCTTTGTAGCTATATATCTGATGCTATTTCAGATGGTGGATCAGACAGCTTGATGCAAAGTGATATTTGAATGAACACTGTCTATAGTGAAAGGGTTGTTTGTTTTGTGTCTTGTCTTATGCAACCTTTATCAGAACAAAATGGCACCTCTTTTACTTCAGTGACTGTATGTGAGCTTTGTCGCCACTGATTCCGGCCAAAGTTGAGTTCTCTTGTCAATGTATCTGTCTGATTAATGGCAGTCCTCTCTTCTTTGGCTGGGATGCCAAAAGGGCATTACTGAGTGGCTTGTGAACCAAATAATAATGGCCGAAGGTATCAGTTCTCTGATATGTTTGCACATATCAGACAAAATGGGCTTATATTTAGGAGAAGGAATTCTTGTAATGAATAAGTAGGATCACAACTTGCAGTTGTTTAACTTTATTTTTCATGAACTTAAAATAACTTAGGCAAACGTTTTTGCTTTGGAATTGTCTTTAATTTTTCTCTCATAGTCAAAGCCTTGAAGTCAGTCAGGACAATGTCTGAATACAGAGAGAATGAGAAACATTCCCTCTTCAATGCCCCAATTCCTTTGAGGGTTATAGGAAATAAGCCAATAATTTCCAGTGGTCAGTCAGTTTTTCCAGTAACTTGAATGACTCACAGTGATACAGACCAGGTCCTGTTGAGAAGCATTACACCATCCCCTTATGATGATAAGCAGAAGCTCTTTAGTGAAGTTTTACAAACTCAACTTACAGCAGCATCAGTCACATAATCAGGTAATCTTGATGAGCTATCTTGATGTTTAAAACATCGAGAAATAGGTCTTTAAAAAATGTGGAAGATTTAACAAGTGACAAGCTGCAAAAATAAATCATAACACATGTGACCTACAAGTGATCTGGTATCCTTAATATATAAAAAGCTCTTATAATTCAACAAGAAAAAGCAGATTAACAATCCAATAGGGAAATAGACAAAGATCACAAGCAGCTTCTTCTTAGAATATACAAATGGATTATAAGATTTTGAAAAGATATTCAATTTCATTAAAAGCAAATGTTCAAAACCTATAATAAAGCAATAGTATAAATTTTTTATAATGATAAATTACACTGAAATATTTTGAAATAGCAAAAGAATAGACACATATTAAATGTTCATCAGTTTGAAATTGAACTGGTGCAAGAATAGAGATTCAGTATTCCTTTCTTATGAGGATCCTCTCAAAACCCTTTCTTGTAAGGACAGACTTTTACTGACCATTGGTTGAGATGCTGATGTTTCCTTTATTTGACCTCCAGAGCTGCTAAATAGGTAACAAAGGTCTGTGTTTGGGGCCAGGACAATATCATTGGCAGGAATGCTGGGGAGTCCACGACTAGAAGTTGAATCTAGGTTCTGTATTTTCTTGTTCTGTAACTTGTGAACAAGTCACTTAACATTCCTGAACTTAAAGTTTCTCCTTTATAAAAACAGGGATAATAGCACCTCACAGGGTTTTCACGAGACTGATAAAATCATGGAAGTGGCTTGCAAACTGCAAAGCACAATAAAATGTAAATTTAAAAAACTTTCACAATTAACGTATCTACTTGTACTAATGCGATTGTTAATTCTGCCAGACTTTATGGATCATCCATGGCCATCTTGGGATCAAATCTGGCCTATACCATGTCTTTCAAGCTTTGAATGATCAACATTTAAAACTCAAATTTCAGCATTTTAAAGAGTCTGGAAGATCTGGCAATATACAACCCACATTCTGTCTAGCATGGCAATAATCGACTAGAATTGAGTGGTAGAGCCTCCTTTAGATGGGATGTGTACCCTACACTAGGCTGCAAGTCATCACTACTCTCTTTTGTCTTATGCTTCACTCATTTACACTTCCTGTCTGTGGGCCTTTGAATTGCAACCCTGCAGTTGGTTTGCCACCATACTTTGCACAAGAAATCATTGCATCCCAGGAAAGTAGGGTCTTGTTCACCATCACCCAGCAAGAACCAAAACCCACCAAAACCAAAGCCTCACACATTACAACTCTGAAGCTCTGAGCTCATAATCAAGCTCATTTATTTTCTACAAAACAAGAAAGAAGATGCTCTGTTTGTCCTGTAGCTGATCTGGGCTCCCTCTTACTGAGAAAAAGCTAGATTTCATATGAGAATAATCCTCAAATAAAACCCTGTCTTGATTTCCCTTGTTGGCTTGGCCACTCTTGCCCACCCCAGTGTCCATTAGGCAGTTCCTCCGCTACAGTTTCCATGACTGTGTGCTCACAGGCCTAGTCACTTTATCAGAAACTTCACTTCAGCAGGATGGGAACACCACAGGGAAAAGGGTCTGGCAGAACTTATTCTGCTGACAGTATTAAAACTGGTTCAGCAGAAATACCATTTGACCATTAACCAATGGAATTACTTGGTATATACTCAAAGGAATACAAATCATTCTGTTGCAAAGATGCATGCATACATATGTTCATTGTGGCACTATTTACAATAGCAAAGACATCGAATCAACCCAAATGCCCATCAGTGATAGACTGGATTTTAAAAATGTGGTACATATACACCATGAAATACTATGCAGCCATAAGAAGGAATGAGATCATATCCTTTGCAGGGACATGGAAAGGGTTGGAAAGCACTATCCTCAGCAGCTACCACAGAAACAGAAAACCAAACATTGAATGTTCTCACTTATAAGTAGCAGCTCAACAATGAGAACACATGGACACAGGGAGGGGAACAACACACACTGGGAGGTGTTGGGGTGGGGGAGTGTGGGAGGGAGGCAGCACATCAGGAAAAATAGCTAATGCATACTGGGCTTAATACCTCGGTGATAGGTTGAGAGGTACAGCAAACCACCATGGCACACGTTTACTTATGTAACCAACCTATACATCCTGCACATGAACCCCAGAACTTAAAATTTTTAAAAAAATTGGTTCAGGCTCTGAATGAACTTCAAGATACTCCTAGATGAAATTTTTCTCTATCCCATGGAGCCAAGAGAACACAAGAAAAGAAATGCGTGTGTGTGTGTGTGTGTGTGTGTGTGTGTGTGTGAGAGAGAGAGAGAGAGAGAGATTTGTGAATGAGTACATGGGCATTACATAATGAGTAAGCAAATTAAACCATATCTCAACAACTCTTTTGCCTGAGAAGTATGATGTTAAGAGATAAATGGGTTGACTCAACACTGAAAGTGGAAGTTGGTGATTTATGAATGCATTTATTTTCTTCTTCATGCATTCAACATTAACTGGGTGCCTGTTATATTCCTGGCATTTGCTAAGACTCTGGGGATAAAAAGAAAAAAAGCCTACTTACCAGTCCCAACAATCTTACTTGACTATACCATTAACCACTTGTCCAGTTAAATGACTTAACCTCTCTTTCTATCTCAATTCCTTTACTTTTATAATGGGCATAATAATACTTAGAGAGATTCTGTTGGCCTAAATGAGGTTTGTATAGGTTACAGTGGCTTACAACATATCAACCGCTACAGAGATTTAATAAACACTGATACAAGTCAAGCCCATCACTTTATAGATAAGGCTGTGACGTCCAGAGGAATCAGGTTACTTGCTCAGATGGGCAGCAAGTTGTTGGCTGAGCCAATTCCCAACACTACCACAGTCACCACCATCACCAGAGCCCAGCAGGTCTGTAGATACCCTAAGCTATGCTAGGATGTCTACTTTGATTTCAGGCCAATTACTATATAAATGACAATAGCAAAATATTGTGTTTTTTAAATGTAATTTTGATAACTTTAAAATAAATACTTTTCCTTGTTATCCTATGCATTTTATTTTTATTCATTTAAAAACAGTAATTTGAGAAGGAGTTAACTATCCTCTCCAGATTGCCAAGGAGTCCATTGCACCAAAATTTGTTAAAAAAAAAATGATTGCTTTTGAGCAGTGGTTCTGAACTGGAAACAGTTTTGCTTCCAGCCCCTGGAGATATTTGACAATGTCTAGGAATGGTTGCTACTGGCATGTAGATAGTGAGTAGAGGCCAGGGATACTGCCAAACATTTGACAATGCACAAGACACCTCCTTCGTAACAAAGAATTATCCTACCCCAAATGTCAATCATGCTAAGCTTCAGAAGAAAGCCCGTTTTGGAGCAGTAAACAGCAAAAGGCCAAAAAGTGGCTAGACTTTGTATTCTCACCTAATTTCCATGTACGTTCATCTTTTTTCAGCCTCTTGATTTCCTACGAGTATTCACACAAGTGAAGTGGTTTTACATGTTTTTGTTTATAATTCTTGCACCTACCCCAATTCTAACAAGTATTACAAGTTGCCCTGGATCTATGAGCCAGAAGCTCTGTCCAAGGCAGAGTTATGAGTGCTGCTAAATTTATTGAGGTAACTTCTTGGAAATGTAAGCAAGAAATCTGTCCCATAGGCAAAACTAAGATGGTCCACGAACACTTTGTTTAGCTAGCCAAGCCTTGCATGAACTGCATGGCTAATTCGGTGGTTTCCCTTAGGGTGGCCTCACTTAAAATGTAGGACTCCCTTTCAAGGCTAAAAAAGCAGCAGAAAAGAAGGAGGAGGTGAAAGGATAAAACATTTTCTCTGCCTGGGAACCAGTAATAACAACACAAGGTACAAGAGAACCATCTTCTTCTTCCTCCTTTCCCCTTATAATATATTCATCTTCAGAAGAGGGTCTTTTATGTGCAGACTTTTTTTTTTTTAGAAGGAGTTTTGCTGTTGTTGTCCAGGCTGGAGTGCAGTGGCTCAATCTTGGCTCACTGCAACCTTGGCCTCCCGGGTTCAAGCGATTCTCCTGCCTCAGTCTCCCAAGTAGCTGGGATTACAGGCACCCGCCACCAGGTCCAGCTAATTTTTGTATTTTTAGTAGAGACAGGGTTTTGCTATGTTGGCCAGGCCCGTCTCGAACTCTTGACCTCAGGTGATCCACCCGTCTCAGCTTTCCAAAGAGTTGAGATTACAGGCAGGAGCCACCACACCCGGCCATGTGTTGACTCTTAAAAATAAATTTCTCAAACAGAAAGAACAAAGGTTGAAAACGCCAGGAATTTTTTCAAAGCAGAACAAAGGGTAGAAGAAGTCAAAATAGCATTTTTAAAATTCTTGCAGGAGAAGCCTTGACAAATAGTTTGTCTTTTCTTAGCACATTTTACGTTTCCCATCCAGGCTGTGAGTGAATTCCTTTCTGCTTGGAGGTTCTGAAAAACATCTGGCCTGGTCTGGCACAGACCCAGCTTGATGGTAAATCTTTCTTCCTATGTAATAGCAAAAAGTAGGATAAGTACCTGCTGTTCCAGGATGGTATAGGTGCAAGAGTGGATCAGAGATTTCCCATGAGTAAAGAATTCAGTTCCGAGTGAGCTGGTTAACTCCTCAATTCCCAGTCAACAGTACAATACCAGCACTGGGACAATATTTGATAAATATTGTTAAACGTATGAATTCACTAACGGATTTAAAAAGTCACAACTACCCTTGGAGGAAAGATTTATTTCTCATTTGCATATGAAAAAACTGAAAGAATTTAACAATGGTTGCCTCAAATTATAGAATTGCCAATAGACTAAGCCAGGACATGGCCTAGTCATCTGACTGGAAACACTTTACTTTAGATGTGATTTTTTTTTTTCTCTTAGAGCTTTATCTAAGAGAAATTTAGTCTCAATATACCTTACATGGGCTAAAGAATAATCTGGCTGGAATATCAGTCTCACCACTGACCATTAGTATTGATGAAAATAGATAGTTTGGAAAATACTACATTAGGCAATATTAAACAGGTTCCTTTATTATAGGGCTTATTAGAGCTTCTAATATGCCAATGCATTGCAGAAATAGACTGCAACATTCCCCAAACCTAACCAAGGTGTGCATTTTAGACACAGCGTAACACCCGTGTTGCACAGTATTTTGAGAACTATGGGGTAACCATTTTGCCTGTCTTATTTTTGCTACCTGATTGGATGGTGGCCAAAATTGAGAAGTTGTCTCACTTCATCTTCGGAACAACTAACCTGGTAAAGCAGCTGTTCACCACCATCTGAGTATGAGATACCAATTCCAAGCATTTCAGAATGAAGACCCATCTCTATGGTTATTTAACTATCTAACCAATAGCTAAAACAAAACAAAACAAACCAACGCCTGTGCTTGTTTCAAACCTACTCAGGAACTGAGCAGCTCGCTGAAAGTTTCTGCACTGCCGGAATGCATGTTCATCTTTGCTTTCTGACTGCTGGTGTAACTTGGTCCAAAAATAAAAACCTTGATAAGATATATACGAACAAATAAAAGTTAAAATAATCTCTCTCTTATCTTGCCCTCAATGAATAAATGTGACATGAAGCGCATTCAAGATGTTGCTCAGATGATCATCTATAGGACCTTGTTGGGGTACACATGCAGACTGTTTTTGGCAGAATTCTTTTGTCTTTGTTGTATACACAGATCATCTTTTAAGAGATATGAAAATGAAACTGATGTAATGATATCAGTTAATTGATAAGATAACTGATACAATGCCTTTCTGCCTACCTACTTGGCTCTAGGAGTTTCAAGAAAATAAAAATGACATTCCATGAAATATATATCAACTCAGAAAAGAAAAAACAAATCCCATAAATAAGTATATATAGACCAAACTATTATATAGGTTCTCTATATTTTTCTTTTCTTATTATAAATTGGGATTGAAAGTTACATCACTTCACCATGAGAACTCCAATGCACTAACCATTGCTCCACAGAGCTACCTAAAAGTTATATCCCTTTGGAATACAGCCTTTAAAGACAAATGTTTGAGAAATGGGTATCCAGCTGCCTAAGGCAATGCTGAAAATGCCCCAGATACACAAAACCACAGAAGGGGAAAAGTAAAAATCAAAAGTAGCATTAATGAGATATTTTAGAGTATGAAGAGGTTGTAAAATTCAGAGTGCTCATTTAAGCATATTTAGTATAGTATGGCGATTAGGAGCTCAGATCAGGGAGCTAAACTCCCAGGTTTAAAACCCAGTTCTGTTCTCATAACCTTGAACAAGTTATTTAAACTGTATATGTCTCAATTTTCTTCCTGCAAAATGGAATAAGAGTTGAACCTACCTTATATGATTATGAAGATGCAGTATGTTAAGTGCATAGAACGGCATTTGGTGCAAAGTAAGCTTTCAATTAATATTAGCAATAACTAGGATTACTAGCTGTGTGTCCACAGGAAGTCAGTTGACTCCTGTAGGTCTTATTTCCTCCATCTATAAAATTGAGATCCTCATAATTACATCGCAGTACTATAGGAAAGATCAAGTAAGACAAAAGAGAGAAGCTAAAGTGTAAAACATCACTTCACAAACATTGGGAAATTGTTTTCTTTCCTGATATGATATGATCTTTATTCTTCTCAGTGGGTGGTATTTCCTCTTCATCTGCAGGCCTTAGGTTTCCTCTCTGGACACTGACCTTTCTAGTGTACAGAGCGGTATGCACTTGCTCTGTGTGCTAAGGGAGGAACCTCTGGTCTGTCAACAACACTTCACTTCTCAGTGAAAGGCACCATTTGCCATCCAGTGGCCAGAGCCAGACTGCTTGCATCCAGTTGATGGATGCTTCCTTTTGTGTCCACCCACAATGTAGATATCTAATCCCTCTACTTCTCTATGTCCACAGCCATCATCCTAATTCATGCCATCATCATTACTTGTCAGTAATAGCCTCCTATACTCCAACTTCCATACTTGTCCAGTCAAATCCATTCCATTCTCCCCAATAGAAACAGAGAATTTTTAAAAAATATATAATTTTACTCATGTGTCTTTGCAGCTCAAAGTCCTCCAGTGGCTTCCTATTCTATATCCCTGGCCAGAACATGCTCCTCAAAAGGGTTTGCATGATTGGAATCCTACCTACTTCTTAAAGTTTATCCCACCCCATTCTGATCTTCCCAGCTTCCTCTCCCCACCGTCTTCCTCTCTACACCCCTGTCCTGTAACTCTTTTCTCAGTGATGTGAATACCCTTAAGCTCTTCCCTACCTCAGGACTTTTGCACTTGCTGTTCCTTTCCCCTGAATCTTCAAATAGCTGCTGACTCCTTTGCACCTTTCATACCTCAGCTCAGATTTCACTTTCTTAGTGAGGTCCTTCCTGACTGCCCCAAATGCTTGTTTTCATAGTATTTACTGCATAGTTCTTATGAGGTTTAAATGAGAAATGCCTTTAGAACAGTGCTTGGAACGTAAGAACTGCTGATTAAAAGTTGTGATAATTATTATCATCATCATCATATCATCCTCCTCCTTCTCTGCCACAGTAGCCTATTAAATTGCATGGAGAACATTAACAAGAGTGTGTGATTGTGATGTGTGTGTGCTTCCTTTCTTTTTGTCTATCTGATTATTAGTTCCCTAAGGGATAGATCTTGTCTCTCATTCCCCCTGGTGTACCCTCGCCTCGCAGCAAACTGCCAGTCACAGAGCCGGCTCTCAAACATTTATTGAAGGAATGAATGAAAGTGAGTGTCTCTTGGCTGTCAAAGGGCTTCAAATTGCTAAAACCCCATAAAGGCCCAGAGCAGTTTCACCATTAGGGCAACCCCACACCTGATTCCAGAGAACAGCACCGCATAGGCTCCCAGGCAATTGCTTGTCTCAAACACTTGCCTGAAACTGGTACAGAATTTCATCTGATTTCTGAGGACTCCCACCCTCCTTCTCCCCTCCCACCCCTTGATATCCCTCACATTTTCCTGTTTGTATTCAACACGTCCCTGCTTGTGTGAGAAAAGCAAAGAATCCCACAAAACTCTTTTCTTTATCCTCTTTCCAGAAAAATGGGCCAATTCACAGCTGCAATCGTTGGGAGAATTTCCTGTCTGGGAATCTGGAAACTGCCAAGAGTGGAAAGCTGCAGCCAGCCAGCGAGGCCTCTGTTGTCATTGGCCCAAACAACAACAAAAACAACCGCAACAACAACAACAACAACAAAACATGCCACGTGTGCACTGGCATATACAAACACGCCCACAGAACCAAACCAAGCGGACAAGGCTTCAAGGAGAGCTTCTAGGCGGCTCATTCCCGTGGCGAGGCATATCCCTTGGCATCGTGCCATTGCAGCCCAGTTCCCAGCCCCCCCGCCATCTGTCATCAGCGCTCTGCCTACTGTAAGTGTGCCGACACAGTACACGGAGGCTAACAAGTAGCAAATGGAGGGGAAGAAAAAACAAAGCCACTGCAGTCAGTGGGAGAGGTGGCTAGGGCTTTGACATAAACTGACAAAAAGCTGGGAAATTTAAAATGAAAGTTTGCCCTCAAGACTTTCAGCTGTGAGGGTTGGGCTGGGGAGGAGGGAAGGGTGTGCGGTGAGGGAGGTTGGCAGGGAGCAGTCTGCAAAAAAAGCTGGTGAGATACAGTTAAGTAGGCCGGCTTTTTCCAGACTCCATGAACATGAGACATTACTTAAAATCCATTCCGACTGTTCATAGATTGCCCAAGAAGGCTTTCCCTTACAAGAAAAATAAAAGGAGTTTTAAAAAATGCAAAACTTTTTCCAATAGAACTTCTGAAGGAAACATTTAATCAGGACGTCACGTGTAATACAATACAGGTTGCTAAATTTCCTATCAAATAATCAACTCCAGAGCAATTAGGATAAATTGCCCTTGCCTTATTGTTAAATTAGTTGTCAGCTCTATGTTGTCATTTAAGAAATCATTGGGGAAAAATCAGGGTGTTTGTTCTTTTTCAATGTTTTTTCACTATAACAAAAAATATATTTTTTAAAACCTAATTGTCTACCAAAAATCTACAGCAGCAAAAGAACCTGAATCAGCCAAGATTCCTAATAAAATGTGTCTACATCTTTTGCGTGAGTGTGCAGACTGTCTGCATGCACTTGGATGGATGATTGTCTTGTAGTTTTAAGTCCTTGTCATTAAATGCGGAGACTTTTCTCTTAAAATCTTAAATATACGGACCCAGATTGCCAGGCATTTGATGACCCTCTCACAGCTTGGCATTGCTCTCTCTAAGTTAGAGATGGAGAAACTAAGGCTAAGAGAGTTTAAAATTAACTCAAAGTTAAAAGGGCAGAACCTCAGGATCTTCAGACTTGAGGCCCTACCCTCTTTTGTTTTAGACAATGAGATTCTGCTAAGCTGCTACTATTCACTTCGCTCTTTTAGTTCTCGCCACAAAGCCACAAATGCTATAGATTCTAATTTCACTATTCAAAAAATATTAATTAAGCAAGCAAAATTGCAGTAAGTTTAACCAATACGGCCAGCAGCAAACCAGCTTTCATTTTGTTTGTTTGTCAGTTAAGTGTTACTATTTGATCACTTTAATAGTTGATTACTAAAAAAAATAAACTCTGGAAAATAAGTTTCAATCCCCAAACAATTCTGATTGACAGCATGATCGCTCAGCTCATTATCCCTAATCAACAGAGTAAACATGTATTTACAAATAAAAACACACACCAGATGTATTTTCATCCACAAGGTGATGCTGTCAACTAAAATAGGAAATGTGCACCAATGTACAGCATCCATCATTTTCAAGACAGGTTCACCAGAAACCCTCCTGCTTCATGATTCACAGATGAAAGCCTGTATGCACGCAGGTGGTTGTGATATTGCCATGTTTACAAAGAAAGGGTGAGGTACTTGAAAAAGCACCACTTCTAAAGTCAGAAGAATGCTCTTTGAGTTCAGGCGCTACCATTTCCAGGCTTATACTGTTATGCCTCAGTGTGTTCATCTTTAATATGGGAATAATAATAGCACCTACAGAATTATTTTAGGTATTAAATGAGAAAGCAGATAGGAAGGTGTTTTGTATATAGTAATACACTGATGTAGTTCCTTTTTCAGTATATCTCCATTTCCTTCAAATAGGCTTCTGCTTCTCCCAGACTAATCAGAGTTTAAGAAGAGATATTATTATATCTTCCACTTCCTAAGTTCCCGTCAGAAGGTAAAAGTCGATTTAAAGGGAGTCATAATATTCTAGAGACCAGCCTAGCACTTTATATCAAAAACCCACTTTGAGTTTCACCTGAGAGGAGAGGAGTACATAGAAATAGCTTTTATTTCCCTTTCCTGTGGAATTCAACAGTTTTCAAAAACTCTACACAAAGCTCTGCTAGGAGCATAATGAGTCTACAGGAAATTTCCAAACTATACTCCACGATGTCTATGAGTGAACAGTGTAAATTAATATCTTATATCAATGTTCATCGCATTCATCAGTTGGTTCACTAAACTAGTATATTGAATGCGTATTTGTACAGGACAGTTTGTCAGGGACTTGGGTGATAACAGGAAACAAATGCACTCCATGTGAGCAAGTCACATGGTGGTCCTGTCAGTAGACTTTCCTACTGTGTTAGGAATCATCTAAGTTTTTAGAAGTGTTATTGAACTTTGAGAATACTTTTCAAATTTTAGAGGAATGCATTCTTGTAACAGAGCAAAAAAAATGAGTTTAGGAACCCACTTCTCTTCCTGACTTTACCAACATAGGAGGCCTTGAATAAATCACTCTCCTGCTTTGGGTAGCTCCTGTACTTTCCTGACATTTAAGGCTTTTCAACCTCCTCTTGCTTTGTTTTCAGAAATAGTACAGCAGTTTCACCATGAAATATTTGACTAAGGGTTAAATCTGGAACCAGCATGTGTTTCACTCTTAAAATTTGTCCTTATCAGGTAGAGTATCATGGCAGGAAGCTAGGTAAAGATCCAAGCAAGGACTTTGGATAGGTAAAATGAAGTGAGACTTAAAAAAACATCTTCCCAAATCCTTTACTAAGCTGAGGAGTCCATGAGGGCAAGGTTTTAGGATGCCTCATTCACCACTATTACCTACACTCTCGTCCCTAAAATGGTGTTAGTCCATGACAAACTCTCATAAGTATTTGTAGAACAAAGACATGGATGAACCAGCTTATGATGACAATAATATCATAGCATAAAACAGCTGATATAAAGTAAAATGTGAGCTGATGATAAATCTTCCCAACTGCTTTATCAAACCTTTTGGAAACTTCCCTGAAAAGATGAGCATGATTCTATGTGAATACAGTTGCCCTTGATGCTGAAGCAGCATCTCAAGTCCCCTCAGTGGTCTCCATTCATAAATTAGAAGATTGGGATAGGCTTGAAAAGGCACTTTCCAGAACCCTCAGATCTTGGATTCTGACCCTGACTTTTCTCTAGCTAGCTGTGTGGCCTTGAGCAAATCCTCTACTTCTCATGACCTAAGTTTTCTCATCTATAAACAAGAGTTTTAGGTTTCTAAGACTCCTTTCAGCATTAGGAATTTAGAAAGAAAGTGGAAAATTATACACATGTGGGCATTTTAAAATTAGAGTTTCACCATCCAAAATGCCTCTGTTACTTTATTAACTCCATTCCTGTTTTAAACTTGGAAAACTGGCAAAATGAATGCAACTGTTTCAGAAGTTAATGTTGTGTTGGATCAACACAGTGAATAGACACTTGCCTAGAGAGTAATACTTTTGCCAGAAATGAGCTGACGCTGAAAAACATTGCCCTGAAAAGCCCTATCCAGCCTGCAACTCACATCTTTTTCTTCCTGCAACTCTACACCCAAAGACCAACTTGAACTGAGGTTAGAAGTGCAAAGCAGCAGTTGCCTCACCTTAGGATTAAACATTGAGTCATCTCCATTGATAATCCAACCATAACCTGGAACTTCAGTGTGAATAACTGATCTTCACCCTTAATCTTTCATCCTGAGTCTGGGGAAAATTGGAAAGAGTGGTTTATTCATGCACGAATCCCCAGGTACTTACTGAGTTTCCAGGAAGTGCCATCTCCCCTAACTCATTCCTGAGTTGCACTGAACTCCTTTCTGCTCACTTTCCCATGCCCCCATGCTGTCCTCACACACTCACCTATTACTCAACTCCACTCTTCTCAACAACAAACTTTCCGTTGGCTGCTTCACACAGAAACCTTGACTGCATGTAGGTAACTTGGCCCACAAAGTTTGAAAACATTGAAATGTCCAAGACCTGGTGAAATATGATTTATTTGGGCCAAGTGAGTTGGACTTGCCACCTGCAGGGAAAGGCCAGGTAGAAGGAATCCAGCCCCAGTCGGCACCAAGCCACAGACTAAGGAGCATGATTACATTCCTTCAGAGATTACAACTGCCCAAAGAATGCCTCACAGTGGCAGGGATTCATTATCTGAAATGCAACTATTATGGTCCTATAAGTACAGATGCTGACATGTTAATGTTTCCTAATAGGTGTTACTATTATCGGCTAACAGGATCCCTGGAACCATTAGAATCTTGACCTTGTTAGAACCTGATATGGTTTGGCTGTGTCCCCACCCAAATCTCATCTTGAATTGTAGCTCCCATAATCTCCATGTGTTGTGGGAGGAACCCAGTGGGAGGTAACTGAATCGTGAGTTCTCTTGATAGTGAGTGAGTTCCCATGAGATCTGATGGTTTTGTAAGTGGCATTTCCCTCTTTGCTTGACATTTCTCCTTATTGCCACCACATGAAAAAGGAGATGCTTGCTTCCCTTTCCACCATGATTGTAAGTTTCCTGAGGCCTACCCAGCCATGCTGAACTATGAGTCAATTAAACCTCTTTCCTTTATCCAGTATCATGTGTGTCTTTATTAGCAGAGTGAGAACAAATACAGAACCCTCATCCCCATTGGGAACGAGAGCCAAACCTTGAACTCTTGCCAGTAGTTACTTGCCATCCATGCTTGATTCCTACTACACACCTAGATTTTGGAATATCACCTGTGCCTGTGTTCCCTGTTCATCCATCAGAAACTCTGTTAAAATCTTCTTAGACCTCTGATTCTAACTGCTTTTATTTTGCCTAGTATTGATTATCATGTTCAAGATCTACTCAAGGAAGACAGCTAAAATTGGTTAAGCATCAAGCCTAGAGTAGCAGAGCTCACATGTATAGAGGCCAAGGCCAGCTTCAAACAAGGAGACCTAAAGCAGTGTATCTGCACAAAATGAAATCTTATGGGAGTCCTGCTGGGTCCACGATACCCACCATCGAATCCGAAGGGCAGAGCAAATACAGAAACAAGTGAATAAACACAGGTTAGTAGCAGGATGGATCCACAGCATAACAGAGCACATATCAATGAATAATTCAGAGTAAGTGGTAAGAGCTAAAACTGTAGACCAAAGTGAAAGATGTTCCCTTGTGAACCATCTAGTACATGGGACAGGCAGGGAAGCTTTAAAGAAGGCCATGATGTTTGTAACACAAAGGATAAATGTTTGCTGAAATAGATACCTCATCTTCCATGATGTGATTATTATACATTGCTTGCTTGAATCAGAAAGTCTCATGTACCCCAAAAATATATATACTACTATGTACCCATAAAAATTAAAATGTTTTTTAAAAAGGAAAAAAAAAACATGAGAACTGGACCTGCATATTCTTTGGGACTTGCTTTTTTTATGAGACTGAACTTTCTTAGAGCATCTGTAGATATGGCCTCCATTTCATCCAGACTGTTCTATTTCATTGCAATTATTTAGCTAAGCCAGGCTAAAATTTTACTTATTTCATGCTGCTAATGTATTTGGTTTGAATTTCTTTCACTTTTGATGAAACAAAATTTAAGATAGTCATTAGAAACCTCAATTAGGGTTTGATAATACCGAATGTAGTATTTATTTGTTTTTCAAGAGATGGAGTAAAAAATATTTTCATCTACCAATAATGTAATTTAGAGAAACTAAGGCTTTGTTCCATAGGCTCCAAACAAAATAGTACAGAGAGTATTTGCTTCCCCACTTCCCTTACAAATGAGGGATAGGGGGAATAAGGCAGAAAAGCTAACAATTTGCCCTAGGTCACACAGGTAGCTAGTGTTGGAGTTAAGAAAGTTCATTTCTTATGCCTCCAAGATAAGCAGGAAAAGGTTTTCCCAATTAGTATTGTTTCTCTGGTTTCATTGGGCAAGGTAGTCAGTGGTCTTTGTTTCCAGAAACACTTGTGCAAAGCATATCATCCAGTCTCAAACACAGCTAGATTCAGCAAGATCAAAGACAAAGTTAAAGGAGGACATGCCACACAAAGAAAATGAAGTCAGCCCAGAGATTTTACCTCCATAGAGACTCATCACAGCCCCAGCTGCTTCTTGGTCAACCAGAGACCCTGGACCTCAGGAAGCCACACCCCTAAACTCTGCTACACATGTACAGCCCTGTGACTTAAAGCTGGTGAATTTACACTGCTTGGTTGAGTGGTTTGTCAGTTTGTGCCCAGCTTTCTCTGTGCTTTGGTTTCTACTTCCAGTCCCTAGCTGCAAAGAACCATAATGCAATTTTGCAGAAACTAAGCAAAAAGGAATACATTAGTCTAGTCACTTGGAACTGCTGCCAAAGGAATAGTATCTTCAACTGATTGCCAGCCAAGTCCCTTATGAGATTGTGTAGGCTCTTACAATATTGCTAGGGGAGCGAAACAAAGGGGAAGAGAAAGAGAAGAGCCATACTTATAATTTATAGTCCATGGTTATGGGAAGCTTCTTATGTTACAAGAAAACTGGTGTCTGGGGTTTTCCTCTGCCTCAGAGGAGTTGAAAATGGGAGGAGGGATGAGAAGGTTATCTTACCAACTTTCTGCAGCCAAAATCATCAAGGCCAAAATTCCTTCCTAGAAAAGTCAGTGGCAAGATTCAGACAATTCCCACCAGCCCAACAACTCTCAGACCTGGGTGATTAGCATCTTCCCTACAGTAAAAGTCACTCCACCCACCCCGAGGGAGCAGAGAAATCTTAGGACCTCTTGCTTTAAAAATATTCTGATGAGAGGCATCAAGGAAGAAAACCAAAGTGTTAAATACTTGTCTAGAGGATTAGAGCACCTTGGTTGCTGTGGTTTCTGACTAGTTTAATTCTCCTTGTTCTTCATCTTAGAGAATAAAGGGTTTTCAGGTATTCCTGTTAAAATTTTCTAACTCAGCTGTCTTTACCATTCTATCCTGTGGGTAGAGCAAATGGATTGTATGTTAAGCAATCTTCTCCAAGGACTATGACTCCTGCTAACCATCCTTGATTACATTCTCTCATTAAATCAAAGTTCTTAGTCAAACAAAATGTGATGCCAGGAGTCATGGTGCTCATTATTGGTGGCTTCGTCCCTTTCCTCCTCTCTGTGTGGGTTCCATGACACAGAAGCCTGATGCAGACTAATGGCTATTCCTGAATGGATTGCTTTGAGGGCAGGAAGCTTGTCTTATGCATCTTTGACTCCATATTCCACAGCCTAGTTCATGCTACAAAAGACAGTGTTGAATGAATGTCACTGTGAAGTATGAAAAAAGGGTTACCTTTGCTTGGAGCTCCTCTTTGCTTGTTAGCTCAAAACTCACAAACTGAAAGAACTGTGTTGATGAGTCTCCATGGAGGTAAAATCTCTAGCCCATATCCTGACATATAAATATATGGGTTGTTTCTACCAAATGAGTCAATAGAAAGGAGCATGCTTATGTGATAAAGTTGCTCTGGAGAAAAAAAGGAAAGGAAGCAAGTGCTGACCCTTTGCGTAGGAAAATACTGTCACAATGAAGATGCACCAATGAGGATACTGTAACACTAAGGTATGGACCTTCAAGTGGCCTGGCAAACTCATCTAATTGTCTACTCTTTAGAGGATGTTCTTCAGAGTCATATTCATCTGCAGATGAGTATCAGTCCATGACTCTCAAACATGTGACCCATTCACCTGTATGAAACACTCTCAAGAGCAAATGTAAGTTGACCCCAATTCTCTACCCACTAGCTTTCACCAGAGAAAGCACATGGGTCTAAGAGTGATATAAATTCATGAGAAGACACTCTTGAAGTTGATCTTATATTTATAAATTCCAGAATTCAACTCATATTAATAACAAATCATGAAATTTTTATTCATTCATTTACACCCTTCACAACTCTTTTTTTTTTTTTTTTTTTTTTGAGAGGAGTTTTGAAAAACTTGTTGCCCAAGCTGGAGCAGAGTGGTGCGATCTCAGCTCACTGCAACCCCTACCTCACAGGTTCCAGCAATTCTTCTGCCTCAGCATCCCGAGTAGCTGGAATTACAGGCGTGCCACCCTGCCTGGCTAATTTTTTGTATTTTTAGTAGAAATGGGGTTTCACCATATTAGCCAGGCTGATCTCAAACTCCTGGCCTCAGATGATTGGTCTGCCTTGGCCTCCCAAAGTGCTAGGACTACAGGCATGAGCCACCATGCCCGGCCTCCCTTCACAACTGTTTTGACTTACCTGTCTTGACACTGTGAGTCTCGAGAGTCCCATAAGTAAAAAAATCCTGCTCCCTCATATACTCTGTTTTTATCTTCCTCCCACCCAGCTTGGGGGCCTTGGCTCTGTTTTCCGCTTCTGGCATAGTTCCTACCTCTTGGAATATTTCATAGATTATTGTCATTTCCCCCACTCAAATTTCAGCACTTCCTAAAAATCTTGGCCTGAACTCACTTTCTAGTAATTTTTATTCTTGTTGTTTTTTTTTTTTAAAAAAATTATACTTCTTTTCTGTCCAATAACCTCCACCTGCCCACCCCCACACCCCACCAGATCTATACTCTCAGGAACTAAACCTAATCACCAGTGTCAGGGGTGGGGGCGGGGGTGATAGGGGTGGGTGTGGGGAAGGTACCCAAAGGGCCTCAGGTGACCTAAAAGAAGCAAGGATGTCACAGGACAACTTATATTTTATTCTACTGCCAGTGTATGTTCAAATCTCAGGAGTGAAAGGAACTTGAAAGTTCATCCATGTCTCTGCCTCTACAGCAAAATATTAGCCATTAAGGAAAGATTAGCATTCCATGGTGTCCTCAGAGATCTCTGGAGTGGATTCCATCACCTCCCTTAGTAATGCATTCCAGAGGCTCATCTCACTCACAAATATTTTCTTCATGCTGAATCTAAGTCCTGCTGGAAGCAATTTAAACAATCTCCCTTTGGCCTGACTTCATGTGGAAAAAAAAAAGCTCTTAGCCACTGTCCTTGCAAGATCCCTTCATAGATTCCTTGGCTTCTCCAGACACTTCATGTATTAATTAAAATGAGAGCAAAGAGGAAACTGGGAGAGCAAGAGGTGGAGAGAGAGAGGTCACACAGCAATGCTTGTCTCGCCCTCTCTGGTCAATGTTTCAGAAGCATCGAGGACTCTAGACCCAGCTCTCCCTTCTCATTTCTTTGGCTAAGTCACATTCTCTTTTCACTGCCTGATGACCTACTTTTATCGCAAGCAAGTTTCTCCCCTTGAAAAGTGTAGATAACATGTAGCCCGACCCAGGATGAATCAGCTGAGCTGCACAGCTGCTGTGACCTTTTCCTTCATCTCCTGGTAGCATGAAGGAAGGAATAAAGATGACCAAGTTTTCTGCTGGCCAAACCTGCTTCACTTTCCTGGCAAAAGGACATGAGGAGATAAAGTATATTCTTCTACCCGAGACAGTAAATAAAAGAAAGAAAGTTGTGGGTGTACAGGACATTTGAAACATTTCATTTTTGTAGTTGTTCATTCTGAGCTAAGAGCCACCACAACAGATTGGTCTTTGGAAAGTGAGGGGGTTTGTAGTTGTATTTTGGGGCTTGCAGACTAGCCAGGATTCTGTTTCCATTTTCCCTATTAGTCCTCAAGTTCTAGACTGAGGCCCCCAAAATCCTGGGGCATCTGACCAGAGACAGCTGCCAGCATTTTCCCATGATGAGCAATGGAATGTGTATTGGCTGAGCACGTTGATTTGCCAGGTGTTTATAAAGTTTCTTGATCCTTTTTTCCACCTGGTTTGCTTCTGGGACCCAGTGGTGTATAGACTGCAGTGTGTCACCGGGAACAAAAAGAAGGGATAAACATCATACTCTCTTCCCCGGAAGCTGCTTTTGCATAGTTTTATTTTCAAAATTATTTTTCTTTCTTTACTTTCTTTTCCTTTTCTTTTCCTTCCTCCACCCCCCGCCTCTGGTGTCTCTCTTTACACAGTTTAGACATTGGGAATATGTTGGTAGTTTTCCAGCTGCTTATGCACAAGTGTAATTGAGTCATTTATTTTTAGTGATGTCAAGACTTTGAGAACAGAAATAAAAGAAACATTACACACTGACTAACTAAAATGTAAAAGAATCTTCATCTGGAGGATGAAGATACAGTGGATGTGATTATTTTCAAATTGGAGGCTCTTCACTCTTCATTTCAAAACCAGATTTGGAACATAATTTGTTTTATTTTCAGCTGGTGGGGTCTCTGATATCAAGTGAAATTATCCCGAGCCTTTTCACGGTTGATGGCTGACTGGCAGCTCCTCATTTTCTTCCCCTTTAAGTGAGAGTCCAAGTTGGATTAGTTCCTGGATGAAAAAGATGAGGCTTAAAGACCTGTGGGACATCCTGAGATCCTCATAGAAAAAGATCACTGGAACATTATCTGTCATTTAAAACAAAACAATTAAATAAGTGCAACGACCTATGTGTTTGATGACCAGCACATTCCAAGTATTTTGTTACCTTGCTTTCTATGCACCCACATTTATTTGGAGCGTAAATTAAACCTGGAATAGAAGTATTCTTTGTTCTTTACAAAGTTATCATGAAGTACTAATGATACTGACACAGGTATTATTTATGTTCTTTCAATTCTCCCACCCCTAACATTTCCTAAAAATAGAACAACCATTAAAGTCTTGGCACAATATAACACAAGATATTTGAAGATAAAATTCTAATTAATAAAACTGGTTGATATTAATTGAGTGCACATGATACGCCAGGCATTATTCCAAGTATAGTACATATTGAAAAGATAAAACTATAGATAAAGAAAGACATGAACAAAGATATTAAGTAATCTACCTAAGGGTACACAGCTATTGTTCTGTGATCCCAGAGAGTCTCTAGTGTCTTTATTTGTGATCACTGTACTGTAACTCCACTTATAGCAATGGAAAGGCAACCAAAAATGGGAGAAATATATGTCAGTTGGTAGGCAAAGAAGTAATATTCTCTATGTATAAAGAACTTTTGCAAAACAATATGTAAAAAAGTCAGATGCCTCAGTAGAAACATGGGCAAAAGAATAGGCAGTTCGTACAGAGAAAGTGCCAAAATAGTTAATAACTTTTATATCATTAAATCACATTGAAATTAAAGAAACATAAATGCAAACAATGATATGTGCTTGTTTTCTACTAGGCAAATTAGATTAGAGAAAAAGATGCTGCTCAGTTTTGACAATGGTGTGAGGAATAGCCCCTCTTAAACACTGTTAGTGTGAAGTACAGATTGTTGCAACTTTATGGAAAGCAAATTCTCCGTACATGAAGTTTTTAAAATAAATTTAGGAATTTCTCCTCTAGATATTTATACTAAGTAGTCAAGGGTGAGTACAAACATTCAGGTATAAGGCTGTCAGCCTCAGCGTTATTTAAAATAATGGTACATCTTTATGGTAGAATACCAAACCATCATCAAAATACATGCCCATAAAAATTAGTATAAACGTAAGATTCCCATGATGTTATTAAATGAAAGAGGGGTTTGTATAAAGGTATGGACAATTTGATTCCAACATTATGAAAAGTATATCTGTGCATAAAAGAAACACAGGAAGACTGGAGGGTAACCAAGTATTTATTATTCCTGCTGATATATTGTGGTAAATATAGGAAAATATAGATGTGCCCAAATATCTATAACAAATAAGCTCTTGCAAATTACATTTGAGCGTGGACTTCAGCTCTGAAAGTCCTGGCAGAGGAAACAAAAGAGAAATAAAGTGCATATTGTTATTTTTAATAGAAAAAATACAAATTCTCTTTCAAAAACACGTTTTCCCTGATGTTAAATTAAAAGTGAATCTTACTGACTGTAAGGGACCTTAGGTAACATATTGGACAATGTCTTCACTTTGCTCCCATGAAAGACACAGAAACTTTGTTCAAATGTACAAGCTTTATAGTGGCCCGCTAAAAAGGGTAAACGCTAAGGAAGTAGCGTAAATAACAACTCAGAAAAGACATTTTTACAGGGAAGTAAGGTAAAGTAGTAAGCAAAGTTTTTTCCCTTGTAGTACCTAACCTCTTAATCCAGGGTTAGAGCTTAGAGATCCCTGAGGAACACTCTTGGGTCAGAGTCACAATGTTTTCTCTTCAAAATTATTTAGAGTGAATTATGTTAATGCAATAAACAATACTGTAGGCATAAAAACAACTCCAAGTTTAACAGTATAAAAGTTACAGGACTTTGGGCCTCTAAGAATTCTCTACTGTAGTAAAAAGTGTTTCTCCATACTATAGAGTTAGCCTCAGATTAAAGTGAGGAAGGTATGCTTTAAAGGGATTTGTACCAATTCTTCTCTCTATAATATTTCCTGTATAAGATTTACTACAAAGATAGAAAATCAATGAATGATAACATTTTCAACTTGAGAAGTTGTAGGGTTTCTGTAATCCAGAGGCAATTAACTTTTGGTAAGCCATGAACACTTTGTGGATTGAAATCTGGCAAAAACTGTGGAGTCTTACCCCAGAAATATGCATACATGTGCCAAAATTGAAGAAGTTTAAGAATTCCCTCACATTCATCCATAATTCCCTAGGATAAGAACACCTGAATTAGTTTAACCTTGTTTTCCTGAGAAAACCTTAGAGCCAGATACGTTATTCTGCTTAATTGAACAATATTTCTTACTTTTGCAAAATTAGTCCTTTCACATGAGTGAAGTAGCTCATTCAAAATCATAAAGCAAATTAAATGGCAGATCCAGGATAAAAATCAGGTCTTCTAATTCCCAGGACAACCTTCCTTCTCCCACATCCTTTGTTCACTTAGATTTTAAAAGCTGCTCAGTTTCCCACAATCCTGGAGGAAAGGAGAATCTCTATAACACACATAGGCAAATCCCATGGAGGACTGAGGTTATCTCCTGGAAGTGCAACACTGAAAAAACACTTGGAGTAAAGTTAAGCTAAAAATGATATGCCAAGTCACCAACACAGTTTTTCAAGGAACAAGAGTTCATGTCAGCATCACTTCCAGTTTGGCCAGTTCTTCTTTAATTAGTCTTGGGCTGGTTTCTGATTATTGTCAAAACATCTGAAGGTCAACATAATGTCTTACTCTTGTTTGGGAAGCAGTCATGAATCAAAGCCCTCCAGCAACCCCCGAAATAAGACTGATGATATGCCTGAAAATAAGAAGGGTGAGGCGTAAAAATCAACAATAGCAGAGCCTTGCAGCTTATTTTCATGATATTAATGGTAAGTAATCACTATTTTCTTTATTTGCCAGGAGGAATCTGTGACTCATGAGCAAAAGAGAACCGTAGGATGCTTTTGTGTCTGTAAACACAGACAGAAAATTTAGATCTTTCTGGTTATTTTACAAAACAACTAGGTTGAATATTCCTATCAGTGGACTGTGTGGTTGTTTGTACACTGGTTTGACTGGAAAGTCCCCCACAACTACCGTGTTTACGGGAATACTACTCATTCTCCTAGGTCCGTCTCACATCTTAACGCTACCCAGAGACACCATCCCGAGTGTCCCAGCCCAGGCTCATCTCATTTTTCTGAGCAGCCCCTACGGTACTTTTATGTAGAATATAATTCAACAATATTTAGATATGCTTAATAGATCTCACTAACTGCTTCATGAACCCTGTTTCTCCATCAGATTATAAGGTACTCAAAGCCCAGAATCATGTTCCCGGTGCTGCTTCTTACTGTACGCTCTTCGGGTATTCAAAACTTGTTTGTTGATTGACCGATTAAAATGAGAATATGGCCACTGTCCCGCCTGAATCTGGTTCAGCAGCATTCTCTTCAGAATAGAATTAAGCTTTCCTGCCTGATGAACCTCTGCTGATGCTTCAAGATCTGGCTCAAAATGCTACCTCCTCTACAACAGCCCCACTAACAGAAAAGTTCTGATAATTCCCAGTTATACCAAATAGCACGATATTTCTAAGGAGGAAGAATGGGTTCCCCCACTCCTAAAACGATTTTTTAATCCAAAATGCAGTTTAAATGGTAATCAACGTTATCGTACTGTCATCTTTAACTCAGAGCTAAGAAAGCCAGTGAAAATTTTCAGAGTATAAGTTGAGAAGAACCTTAAACATCATTTAGTTAAATTATGGTCTATGTATATAATGGAATACCATACAGCCATTCAAAATAAGATAGAAATATATGAAATGATGTCTGAAATATAATTTCACACAGTAAAAAAAGTTGCAAACAATACTGATAATATAATTACATTTTTATTTTAAAAATGTGTGCATGAATGCACATATGCATGCATTCATACATAGTACATATGCAGAGAAAAGATATGGAAGCAACCACAAAAAAAAAAAAAAATCATCAGTCATGTTTCTCCCTGGCAGTGGCATTTGAAAAGCTGGAAAAAGGAGAGCTAGACCTTGAACATTTCACTTTAGGTAACTTAGTACTGTTTTTCAGGTTTTGCAGTAAGCATTACCTTTATTCCTTATGTCATGTTGGAGTCCTTTCTTTTAATTTTTCAAAAAAAGTCACCAGTCCAAGTCTTCAACAATGTAACCTCATCTACCTCTCCCTGCTCCTCCACTCACTCAGAACCTCAAACCACCCATGTGACAGATATCTCCTCCATGCTACTTTGACCAGTCCTCTTTTCTCATTCAGGAATGACCATCCCTCTCTGATTTCTCTGGTGAACTCCTACTAGTCCTTGAAAGCCACTAAAAATCTCACCTCTTCTGTGATGCTCCCAGGATTGATTAATTGTTTGAATTTCTATGTCCTCACAGAACTTTCCACATACCTCTGCTAGAACAGAGATATATGTCTACATGTATAAAACTACAGGTAGAAATTATATCTGTCTTCCTCACCACAGTGAATTCCTTCAGGTCAGACCTGTCTGTATTTTGTTCATCTTCAGCACTATCTTTTGCAACTCGAAAGCCTGGGACACAGTACTTACAGAAATGTTTGATGAATGCCCAAACTGCACATCAGATCCTGAGATCCCTTCTCTGCAACCTTGGACACTCCAAATACCCAGCCAATTCTAGGCAACAACCCAGTTATTGGTATTCTCAATAAATTGTAGCCTTAGACTCTCAGCCAAAAGATGAAATTTCCATTTGTATCCTGTGTGTTAACTTCAGATAATTTGATGTCACAGCCTACTATAAGTCAACTCAAGGGAACCCTTTTGATCGAATTAATGAAATACAATAAAAATACAAGTTCCTATAGAAAACATCATGCAGAGGATCTCAGGGCTCCCCAGAATAGGCTTCTTGGATCAACGTGACATAAAATTAAGGTGCAGTTTCCATTAAGTCCATATGTAACAAATTTTCTTTCCATGTTGATATTCAATAACTGACCTGATTTGAATGACCTCCCTGTTGTCAATTACACATTGCTTCTGTGTGAGAGCTTCATGTCCACTAGTTTCCATTACTGTTTACTGGACAGAAAAAATGAATCCCAGGAGTCTCAGCACCAACATAAACTGAAATAAAACTAATAACTACAACACTATAGAATTTGCTCTGCATACCTTATTATATTTAACTCTCATAAATGTTTCAGGAGGTAGGAATTTTTAACCCTACCTATGAATAAGAAAACTGAAGACTAGGGAAGTTAGGTAATTTATATCAGGTCACAGATCTACTAAATGGTAAGGCCCAGATTAGACTCCATTCCCTCGGCTCTTCTCATTAAGCTGTGTGCATATGTCATGTTATTAAGCCACGTGACCTCCATCTAACAGATGTGTACTCCTCCAATTTCACATGAGAGACCTTTCACAGTCATTAAAACACCAAAAATGGAGGATTTTTTTTTTTTTTTGCTGCAGCAGTCACAGATTTTCTTCCTTTTCTATCTGCTATCTAGTCATACATGTATCTATTCATTCAACATTCAATGAGCACCTACTATTGACCAGACATTATAGCAAGCAATTGGAGTGAACCTGAAAAGATAAATATGGATTTCTGTGTCCCCAAGGCAAGCTCATTGATATCTAATGATTAGAACTCATTATCAGGTATAGTTAATTTTATCTCAGAGTAATTTTCTATTAAAAATTGCTATGAATATGTGAATATTGGTAGTCAGCATTTATTGAGGACTTACTACTTCTAGGCATTGTTCTAAGAGTTTTACATGTGACTCATTTAATACTCACTGCAACTCCATACATTTGATGACTTTCATTAATCCCACTTTAAAAATAAGGAAACTGAAGTACAGAGAAATGTGATACGCAAGGTCAGACAGCTATGAAATGGCAAAGCTAGGATTAAAGCCCAGGCTCTCTGAATGCAGAATGCTTGACCAATTATTTTATACACTCTCTCCATTTAAATATTGGACACTGACTCTGGGGTCACCAGGATGAATAAGCCATCATTCTTGTCCTCAAGGACTTAATGAAAAAAGCAGACAAATAAGCAGGTAGAACAATACAGAGTGGTAAGCGAGATGATAGGACAGGTGTGCAAGGAGGTTCAGGCACACAAAGAAGGGGTCCTGAAGTGTTTGCAATAACCCATCTACTATCCTCATGTGGACGCAGCCTAGACTCTTCTCCTAGGTCCCAGGATTCATTCAGTGACCAAAGATCTTGGTAAAAGAGAAAGATGGGAGAGGAAGAGACAATAGGAAAGATCCAGGAAAAGAGGGAGAAAAATCTTGAGAAAGGAGGCACATAAAATCATGCTTGCCCACCCATAGTCTTTTGTCTTTGTGAGGCATTCCTATCCCTCAGAAATGCATACACACTTAGAAAAAAATGAGTAACGCTGGTCCTCATTGTTTCCCTGTTCTCCACGGCAGCATACGAAAAAGAAACGTTCTCCCCTCTTTGCACTCCTCAGTTATCCTGAGAGGTAATATGATGAAAATCAGGGATCCTAGGAAGGAAAATGGACAAGGCCTGGCCGCTCCAACATGCGGATGCACTCCTAATAAATCATGTAAATTATTTTCTCAGCCTTTTACCTTGAATTTTCAGGTTGTTTTTAGTTTTCTGCAATTATAAATGATGCTAGATAGGACATTTTTATACTTGCATTTTTGTACACCTTTTGACCGTTTCCTAGAAGAGATCCCAGAATGGAATTACAAATTCAAAGGGTATATTCTTTTTTAAACTCTTAACCCATATGGTGAAAACGCTTCCCAAAAAGTAGTGACAAATTATATCCCATGGAGTATATTTGGGAATGCTTATCCAATGACACTTTCTCCAGCATTACTATACTTTAAAAACCTTTATTTTTTTTAGGAAAAAATGTAAGTTTTCCATTTAATCTTCATTTTTGGACCACCAGTGAGGTTGAATATAGTTTATAAGTTTATTAATCAAATGTATTCATTAAAATAATGCATGTAAACCTAGTAGATGCTCAATAAAGTGAGATTATTTTTTAGTAATGACTTTGAACATGAATTCATGGTTACTGGCTATATACATTTCTTCTTAGAATTTTGAATTTATTCATTTTTCTCATTTCTCTATTGAAGTTTAGTGTTTTCTCTCAGTGAGCTTTTTATATGTTAGGTATACTAATCCTTTGTTTTGAAAAAATGTTCAGGTTTTGAAGGATTATTGTCACTTATGGAACATAAGTGGAACATATAGCATTCAAAGGCATTATGCTTTACAAATATGACACTTTTTCTTTGTCTCACTGATATGGAAACAGAGGCTTAAAATTTGTGTTTCCTGTTTTTCAGGTAAAAATTTTTATACAGTAAATTCATAAATCTTGCATGTACCATTTCATGAATTCTGACAAATGTATACACCTGTGTCACACAAGTTTGTGTTAAAATATAGAATATTGTATCACTCTGAAAAATTCTTTTGCATGCTTTTCTAATCAACGTTGCCTTTACCCTACCCGAACCTTGAGAGAAAACCATTGTTCTGGTTTAGAACCTCATATAAATGGAATCATACAATATGTACTTTTTAAAATTCTGGTTTTTCACCCAGCATCATGCCTTGGAGATTTACTGATGCTGCTGTATCTGTCAATGGTTTGGGATATTAAAAGTAATGACAAAAACTGCAATTACTTTTGCACCAAGCCTAATGCATGCAATGACATGAGTAGTTGTGGCTGAGAAGTATTCCATTGTATGACTATACCAATTTGTTCATCCATTCGCCTATCCATGGATAGTTGAGCTACTCTCAATTTTTACTATAATAAAAGCTGACATAACATTCTTGTACAAGTATCTTTGTGACCAAATATTTTATTTCCTCTTGGACTTTGTACATAGGGTGGAATTGTTGGGTCATAAGGTATGTGCATGTGTAGTTTAATAAATACCTGCCAGATCTTTTTCCAAAGTGGTTGTAATCGTTTTCACTTTTTTAACAACACAGGAAAATGTGCAAATATTAAGCTATTTTTTAAAGCAGTATAAAAAACCTAGTGTATAGTATAACCCTATTAACCTTATTATGTACCATATATATATATGAAAAAGGTTAGTCAAATATTTTCAATTGTTAACAAAAATAATCTCTGCAAAATAGGTAACAAATAATTTTTACTTTTTTCCTTGCATTTTTCTAACTTGCAGTATCATGTATTAAGACAATATAAATTTGTTTTTCTAACTACAGGAAAAAGAAATGTCAGTAGACCACCAGATCAAAATACTCTGTCTGTCTAAAAAGGACCAAGCCCACTTGCCCAGAGGAAGAAAAAAAAAAAAATCTGTTATGGCAGACTGAAGAAGCAAGAAGTTACATGGTAAGATTCATTCATAAGTGACAAAACTGTTCATTGTGCAGATCTTTTCTTGAATGCTTGAATCTGTGGTTAGGTAAAAGGACTTCTCTTCCTTTGCCTTTATTTATTCTCCGTGTTTATGTTGTGCTTCAGAGCTTTCTCCCTAGACAATAAGTCCTGTGTCTGGTTATTCTGAGGCAAGAACATAATAAATGCTTACTCTTTTTGTGGAAATACTGGACACTTCGTGGAAAGTGCATTTGACATGGTGGCCATGTCTAAAACATAGTCGTATCATTAATATCAATAATGTAGAAATTAGAGATACAATGGAATGCTTTTGCACAACATGAAAAATACCCAGTTACACATTGCATCGGAATGCAACTCCCCACTGCAGGCACAAGGAGGCTACTTAAACTTGAGAAACTACTTGGAAGCCATTCTCAATGTGATTATTCTTTATCTTCAAACAGAAACTCAGATTACAAGGAGTAACTTTTCCCTCAAGGAACAGTATCAAAAAATTTTAAGTAGACCATATGGCATTTGTCAAATGAGAGGGGGAAAAAATCTCCCACTTCTGGGATATTTATTTTACCTGTCAGGTCTTTAAAGGAGAGATTATATATAATATCTCTTTTAATCTTCACACACAAAAAGGTGTTCAATCTGCCTACCTGTCTCTGTGGAAGTGTGAACCTAGGCAATGAAATTACTTTTCTCCCACAGCATAGCATAGCATAGTTAGATACATTTTATGAAGCTACCCTAGAGCAGGATGTTCAGAACAATGTGCAGGGATTTCAAAGTTTACTTCTTCTTTTATCTGGAATGCTATAAAATCAGAAAGTTGTTAAACAGAAATAATATGGTAAAAAGAATGCAGATTCTGGAGCCAGAATCCTGCTTTGCTTCTTACTAACAATATGTCCTAGGACAAATCACTTAGTCTCTCTGTGGTTTAGCTTCTTCATCAGTAAAATATTATCAATATTGTAATTACTTCATAAAGTTGCTGTGAAGACTGAGGGAGTAAAACTATATAAATGAGTGAATCCATGCTTAAAACCATGCCCAGCACATAGTACTTTTAACCAAAGTATTATTATTATATTTCTTTAATATATATCATTCAGATGTTCAGAGAAGTATGATTCATTCAGAATGATTAAAGAAAAATCTGCTTGAATTAATGAAAAATGTAGATTATAAAATCTTTTTTAAAAAGTCCATTATGTTACTTTCAAAAAGATAAAGGTATTTAAACTAAAGCAACTAAAAAGTATTAGTGCAAAAAGTTTCATAAGGGGCATACTTCAAAAAACGGGTAAGTTAACGGTTTGTTTATAAATGAACACATTCTTTGAAAAGTGTCTTCTATTAAGTAAGATACGTATTCCATCGCATCACACTATTTGCTTGGCTACAGAACTATCATTTCCCCTACAGAAAGCACTTTCATAAAGTAAAAAGGCATCTTTAGGTTAACTGATGCTAATCTCCCTCTTATTCAGGAAACCTTCACACCACCCAGAACTTAGTGTCACATGGATTTAGTGAAGAAAAGTTATACTTCCATTTCAGCCCAGTCCATCTTTAGAAAGCATTTCCTTAGATTAGGCTGAACTCTTCTTAAAATGTCCACTCTCTGTCGCTGCTTTGTGGAGTTCCACTGAATGAATCATTCCTCTTCGTTTTGATAACAGTTCAAGAATTTGAAGACAGCTGTTGTATCCTTCCCTGAAATCTTCTCCAAGTGTAACAACCTCATTTTTTTTTGACTATTTTTCATTGACATGACTTTAGATGCATCATCTACCTTGATCCTTTCCTTCTGGACTACCTCCTGTTTGACTTTTTCCTCCTATATTGGGTTTACCAGAACTGAACATGAAATGCTAAGTATATTCTGATTAAAGCCATGCTTGTTCTGGACCCAAGATTTATTTTGATGTTTTGGTAGTCATATGACTCTCTTGACTTACACCAAGGTTATCAGCACCACCCCCTCTTTTTTGTAGGGGTAATGGGTATGTATTAGTCAGGGTTCTCCAGATAAATAGAATCAATAGGGAGTGTGTGTGTGTGTGTGCACGTGTACAGAAAGAAAGATTGAGAGACATAGTAACTTACTCACACAATTATGGAGGCTGAGAAGGTCTGGACCGAGAATTGCTGATTGTACAGTTCCAGTCTGAGTCTGAAGGCTTGAAAAGCAAGAAAACTGGGTGCAAGTCCCATCCGAGTCTCAGTCAGAAAACTAGGAGAGCCATTGTTGTAAGTCCCAGTGTAAGTCTCGGTCTGAAGGCAGGAGACAAATGATGCCCCAGCTTAGAGACAGTCAGGCACAGAGATTTTTTTTTTTTTTTTTACTCAGCCTTTTATTTCAGTCAGGCTTCCAACAAACCAGAGAAGGTCCCCCACATTAAGAAGAGCAAAAATCTGCTGTATGCAGTTCACCAATTCAAATGTTAATCTCATCTAGAAAAAACCAGAAATGTTTAACCAAGTATGTGGGCACTCCATGCCCCACTCAAGTTGACAAAATTAAACATCACAGGGTGCTGTGTGCTGTGTCAGCCATATCTTTCCCACTTTCTACCTTATATATTTTTACCCGTCTATTACTTTTACAAGTATATTCATGTACTGTTACATACATCTACTGTTACATGCATATGCACCTTACATCTATCCCTATTAGATTTCTTTTTTTTTTTTTTTTTTTTTTGAGACGGAGTTTCGCTCTTGTTACCCAGGCTGGAGTGCAATGGTGCGATCTCTGCTCACTGCAACCTCCACCTCCTGGGTTCAGGCAATTCTCCTGCCTCAGCCTCCTGAGTAGCTGGGATTACAGGCACGAGCCACCATGCCCAGCTAATTTTTTGTATTTTTAGTAGAGACGGGGTTTCACCATGTTGACCAGGATGGTCTCGATCTCTTGACCTCATGATCCACCCGCCTCGACCTCCCAAAGTGCTGGGATTACAGGCGTGAGCCACCGCGCCCGGCCCCTATTAGATTTCTTTTAATATTTTCCCCAGAGATTCATTTTGGGGATCTCAGATACTAGTTCCCTTATCATCATATTGGTAGCATTGTGGACTTTCCATTTATGGAAATGCATATATATGGCTCAATGAGTCTTGTAATACAAAACATTAAACTGGAAACTACCAAGAAAACTATCATATAGAAAGAATGCTTGGTTTCCATCCATCCATTAATCAGTTGTTTCTAAGATGGTCATTCATTAGTTATTATCTATTTAATTGTAGCATCAGTTGCTATCACATTCATAAGATCTTAAAGATCTGGAATAAAATTGTGTCACATGTTCTTCTATTTGTGGAACTCTATGGTCTTTAGTCAAGTAAAGACACATTCAAAACACTGAAATTTGGATATATTATGTCTTTAGCATATTCCTTGTTGACTAGTTTTGCAACCTTACTGAAAAAGAAGTTAGTCTGGCATGACGAGTTCTCAGTAGACCCATTCAAGCCTCTAAGTTTCATAATCTATTTCTTTAAGGATATTTTTGAGATTTTTGCCTAGGAACAAACGTTTAAGCCTATAATTAGTAGAATTTGCCCTCTTTTCTGTAAATATGTATGTACTGCCTAATCAAGTCATAAATGAATTAATTCATCATTTGTCTTTTCAGTTACAGTTTATTAAAGCTTCATTATTGATCAAAGAATATTACTTCTTCATGTTTTTGAGTGAATTAATTTCTCTGTCTATGATTTTAGATTGGAGATTTATTGTATATTAATTCAATCATAGTATATATTTGTTATCACTACCAAATTGGAAAAAAAAAAAAAAACGGGGAGGGAAAATAAAAATGCTTCATGTATCAAAGGACTGAAAGAAATAATCTTGATTTTATTTTTGTACAAGGTGTATATAGCTCAGGAGGCTTCATTTGGGGTGGGCTTTAACACACTCATCTGGGACTATTTTAAATTTGCTCTTCCCTACTCTGTAATCCCACCATGATAGACTTAAACTTCACCAATATTCACATGTGTAAATGTAATTTTTCAGGATAGTAAGATTTGAAAGATATGCTGCATCAACAAATTAGAAAACTGTATTCACAAACACACAAAATTGCTTTCATCAGGAGGTTTCTAAAGCTGTTAGAAATCAAAAATGCAGAACAAGAAGGAGCTTCAAAATATGACTGCAACCACAAGTTTATGTGCAGAAACAACTTGCCCTTTGGGACCCTTTGGGCATGTCTCTTGACTACAATTCTCTTCCTGTTTTGGGATTGATTTCAAGACTCCTTATTCTTCCGGTCCTTGCTTGGTTAAATGTTCTCATCACCCTGGCCTATTTCCTTGATTTTGTAGTTGATTATTTTCTGGCTCATGATGCAGACTTCCCTAAATTGGATTCTGGTCAAATTAACTTTTCTCCTCCAAACTTTGGTAGTGATCTTCCACCAGGAAGAAAAACATTTCCTCTCCTGGCTCAGAATAATCAATAATGCTCCCTCCCAGAAAATGAATGTCAATGGCTGTCCTACTGTCCCTGTTGATGGCTCCCATACTTATTGGTCCACCCAACATTTTAAGCATTTATTCTACAAATGAATTGGCAAAAACCAAGTAACTTTACCTAAAAATGAGAATTACGGTAAAATTCGGCTTGTCTAATCTCAGCCCATTCAATCCATCTAGATGCACTAAAATAGGGCTAACTGTGTGATGATTTAGAACAGCCATGTTGATTAAAAGTCAGATCTCTGGAATTAATCTTAGTTCTACTCTCTGAGTCCATGGCAAACCATTTCTTCTCTTCAAGCCTCAGTTTTTTAATCTGTATAAAAATATGGTTTGAACAGAAGGTTCTCAAGGTTCCCATTAACTTTCAAGTTCTCTGGATCCATGGATCTATTTTAAAGTTGTTCATTATTAATTAATAACATTCACGTGATAGCCTGATCCAGCCATTAGCAGTATAGAGATATAATCATAACTTTGGAGGAAATGAAAGAATAGCAGTTCTTAAAGTAATCAAACCAAGTTTTTCCTCTCTGTTTTTTCTGTTTGTTTTTTTGGTTTCCCAAATCTTAACGTATTATGGTGAAGGAGACACTCTTTCCTAGTGTTAATGGCAGTAAAGACTACTGCAAAATGTCCTAACAATGCCTGTCCTCAACTCATCCAGTTCACATTTGCAGATGTAGGAGCTTGAGATAGTCATCCTAACTTCTGGATGCCTGTCCAAACCAAACCTCTAAGTTCTTGGACTTGGGCCCTTCTTTTAAGCTGAAATAAAGACTTGCACTTTCTTTCTGTCTCTAGAGATCTTCAAACTTTTGGGTAAAACCAAGCCATACATGCAAATATACATCCTTTCACACACAATATACACCTGTACATAGGCCTATACATGTTCTAGTAACTTTAAACTTTATCATAGGATGATCTACACTTCCAAAACATCAATAGAAGGCCAATTTTCTAGAATGTGAGGATGTCCATTTAAAATGAGCTACAATAATGAGGTTTCCAGGAGCTGGTAAGCTGTTCCAGTGATGGCTTTGGCTAGAGTGCCCCACTGCATAGTTTTGCCCATGATCTGATCACAGAGAGTTGTCTTTATTTATGTGCTGTGTTTGAAAAGTGGAGACAGTTTGGCAGAGTTATGGATAAGAGATTTAACTGCCACGTAGCTTTAAATGCTAACAGCTTTTAACATTTTTTCTATATAGCATGCTATATTTATGAGACAATGAAGGAGTAGGGGTCTGAGGAAGTAAAAATGATGAGAGAATAAAGGAAGAGAACAGTAGGGAACTCTGGCCCTGATGAGACTGAAAAGATTTTAGAACTCTCAATTCCATTCTACTCTGAAAGCACCAGTTAGCTTTTTAAAAGTTTCCATTCATGATACTCTAGAGTATGATGTAATTCAAAGTTTAAACAATATGTTGATTCTATCTCTATTTACACACTCATTCAATCAGTAAACATACTGATTGAAAGTGTAATCTATGCAAGGCATTATATTAAACATTGTAGAAAGTATAAAGGTATATCTGGCTTTTGACATCTAACTGTCCTAATGAGGAGATATAACAGATATGCGTATGACTACAATACATCACTCTGCATTGGCAATTAATTATAGAAGAGGCATTTTAAAATACACCTTAGAATGTAAGGGCATAGAATCCCAGGAAGAGAGAAAATCATGAGCAAAAATGTAGAGGCAAAAAGTACCAGGCTATTTTAAGGGATGACTGAATCACTGTGTTTGGGTGTTAGAGGAATGGAGGGGGAAAGTCTTTGGAAAGTATAAGCAGGCTGGGATGATATATGAATGACTTTAAATCTCACACTGACAAGTCTGGCCTTTTTTTACTGGAAACGAGAAGTTAGTGATATTTAGAGCAGGGAAGAGCATTAGCAGAGCGTTGCTTTCAGGAGGAAAACTGATCTCAAGGCAAGGTGAAGGACTAGTTGGAGTAAGAAAGCTTAGCGTCATAGTGAACGGTGAAGAGCCTCTTTCAGTGGACTCAGTGCAGGTAATAATGGCATCAACTAGGTGGATAAAGATTGGAAGGCAAAACAGTTAATAACTACAAGAACAGACGTGGACCAATCAAACACCATATATGTGGAATGAGAGAGAAGTAGTTACAGAAGACTCTGGAGTTTCAAATGGGATAACAGAAACAATGTAGATTCATTCAGGGACAACCACTAAGTGAGGGATGTTACCAAATTTAATCTTAAACACAGGGAATTAGGCAATATTTCTCTACATGCTTAGGAGAAATCTCCCTTTTTAAACTTAGACTTGAATTGTGAAGTAATAAAGTCTGGGGATACCTTCTATTGTTTGTTTACAAACCCACTCCAAATTCTAAACAAGAAGGAAAATAGATGCATTTTGTTTTCTTTGTCTAGTCAGCAATTAAACTGATGATCCAACACCATTTACTTCCATTGCCTTATCCACATAACTGACAATAATAAAAACGGGTCCATGAAAAACCCAAAATGGGTCCATGAAGCATATCCCACCCCTGCTTGTACAACACTGCAAGTTGCTTGAAAGCAACCTGCAATGGAAGAAAACACACGCAGTATGGATTGAGACAGCATTAGTATCAAACCCAAAAAAGAACTTTCTATTATCAGTGAGGATGGGAATAAATGGCTCCCTAAGGAAATGGTATATTCTCTTAATAGCTCACAAATTTTCCAGGTTAGTTTGATCAAGTAGAGCAGAGCTAGCAGGGATACAAATTATTGAAATGGTGGCAAAGATAAAGCTTCTATGTAAAATAAAATTTAAGATGCAAAGGAGATTAACAACTAGCTTTTTTAAGAGTATGAAGGAGGAGGCTTACAGCTTGAAATATATCTGTTTATGTTCTTACTTCATTCCAATGTCCAATTCCTGAAGATCAGAAATGGGGAGGATTTGGTAAAACCCTCGGTCTCCACTTCCTGTCTAGCCTGGCCCTGTGTTAGTACTTCACCCAGACTTCTTAATCCATACATCCACTGAGAGAAAAGCATGTTAGAACAAACTGAGGAAGCCTGAGAGCTTCTCCTCACTTTCTGGCTGCCCTTCAGCAAATAGGGTTCTGTTAGGGTCAGGAGCATGCACTCTATCTCCTATTTGGAGTTGGGTGTAGGAAAGAATCTGCACACACAGGCAAACTGCAGCTCCAGCACACAGCTCTGGTTTGTTTCCAACTGAAGTCAGTTGTCCCATATCCTCTGATTGCAACACATTGTAGGGAAACCATCAGTGCTCTTCACTCAGATGTTGTCAGCCAAGACTGATCCCAGAATAACCATGATGGCCCCAGAGGGTGAATGGAAACCACACTTTCCTTGATTTTCCAATGACATTTACAAAAGTGTTCCCCTAGCTTCAGTAGGTGACTTACCTAAGCAATGACTGGAGTCACTTCAAATTAATTAATATACATAGTTATTAACACTATAATTAAAAAGTGGTCATTTGTTCCATTAATATGATATTAATAACACTGATGATTCATAACACGAATCTCAATTTACATTTGGTTCCCAGTTTATGGTGGACAGCTCACTTCCACAGACATTGTCAATCCGCATTTACCAACTCAATTCTGTTTATGTTATCTCCATCTGCAGAGGAGAATATCCAGTCTCAGAGAAGTTAAATTATTGTCCCAAAGCTTCACAGTTGCTAAGAGGCAAAACTGGGCATTTAACCCAACTCTTCTAACTCTGAATCCCTTGCATTTTTTTTTTCTCACTGTACCACAGAGTAATTATAGGGCATGTATATCAATTGGTATATGCATCAAGTTGAAAATCCCATTTAATTTCTAATTGTTCCAAACACACACTCACCACTGAGCTAGTTCTGTTGGAGGGAAAAAAATCAGTGAGTCTCGTGGACTTTTTGTTGTTGTATTTGTCAGGGTTCTCTAGAGGAACAGAACTAATGGAAAATACATATCTATATTTCTCTATAGATAAATAGATAGAAGATAGATAGACAGATGATAGATAGATAGATAGATAGATAGATAGATAGATAGATAGATAGATAGATAGATATAAAGGGGAGTTTATTAAGTATTAACTCACACAATCACAAGGTCCCACAAAAGGCCATCTGCAGGCTGAGAAGCAAGGAGAGCCAGTCTGAGTTCCAAAATTGAAGAACATGGATGTTCGAGGGCAGGAAGCATCATCCAGCACAGGAGAAAGATGTAGGCTGGGAGGCTAGGCCAGTCTCTCATTTCACATTTTTCTGCCTGCTTATATTCTAGCTGTGCTGGCAGCTGATCAGATGGTGCCCACCCAGATTAAGAATGAGTCTGCCTTTCCCAGCCTACTAACTCAAATGTTAATCTCCTTTGGTAAAACCCTCACAGTCATACGCAGGATCAATACTTTGTATCCTTCAATCTGGTCAAGTTGACACTCAGTATTAACCATCACAGTTATTGTTGTTTTTCTTGCAATGTAGTCAAAATGCCTAGTTGAGCCAGTAAGATTTTTCCACCTTAAGTGGATTACTTGGCCATGAATTCATTCACTATAAAACAAATATTTACTGAATGCCTATTATGTTTTATACATCATGCTAAAATTTTCAAATAATTTTCCCTCTATGACTTAGGTTAAATAATTCATTCAAATTGAAGATGTCATACACTTCATTTTGCATTTACTTCCTAGTGTGATAAGATCATTTTTAGGCCGGTAAACCTTCCTCATTTCTCCTCAGGAGAAAAAAAACAATGTATTTCCATTTAAGGGGTTTCCCCCTCACTTTTCAGTTACGTTCATCTCTATGACCCACTTATTTAGGTTCTTTGGAAAAGGAGAATTCACACTCTGCAGGTCACCCTATTAATTACTATTATAAGGAACTGATTTATGGCCACAGAGCCCTTTGCAGGTGTTTGAGAGTGGTGCTCCACAATGAGAAATGGAAACAGGGTAATCAATAACCATCCTGAGGCTCCTGCTTTAAGGCTGTCCTTGAAGGTGTGCTGTGGATCTTTTTCCAGCATGTCGGATGAGCAATCCTTTTGCCGGCAAGGAGCCCTGTGGGAGGAGGAGTACATGTTGTCTTTAGACATGGCACAAGGACCAAAAGACACTGCCAAGACATCAATGCTGAGAGATCACAGAGGGCCCGTTGGTGGAGGAGGGAAGCTGGACACAGGCGGGAAGGTGAGATTTCTTCTTTTGACTGCTGAGATCACTGGACTTGCAGTCGGAAGATAGGGATTCCAGAGCTGGCTCTATCTTTATCAGAAAAGTAACCTTGGAAATGTTACTTAATCTTTCCAAGCATCAGTTTTCACCTCTGTAAAATGAGTATACTAATAGTACCCATACAATGTAGAGATTAGGTGAGATAGTCAAAGTTTTTTCTATTCCAGGAGGTGCTTTCATATAGTCTTAATCATGCTTTTGCTCCCATTCTCTCCTTTTCATATGAACTATGACTTTGGTGAGGGCACGACCATGCCATATATAACGCTGTCTCTAGGCCTTAGCACAGACACTGGCACACTGCAGGTGATGTGAAGGATTGCAAGCATCTTCCCTTCCCTTTTCTTCCTTCTACTTGGTTTCCACTTTGCCCCTTCTTAATTATTCCCAAACTCATGTTGAATTTATGAGGGAGCAGCAGGGAGGGCCACATTGGAGAAGATTACTACTCCACTCCCTTTTCCCTGTATGGAGTTTTGCCTAGGCAGGTCAGAGAGCTATTTGAGATAGTTAGGTATAAGACAACTGGGTAAGAATGTTGACTATTAACAAGACAGCTATATCCCAGTTTTTTCTTTCTTTCTTTTTTTTATTGTACTTTAGGGTCTGGGGTACATATGCAGATCATGCAGAATTGTTGCATAGGTACACATGTGGTTTGCTGCCTCCATTCCCCATCACCTATATCTGGCATTTCTCCCCATGTTATCCCTCCCCGACCTCCCCACCCCCGCCCCCCACTCTCCCTCCCTTGCCTCCCCCAGCAGACCCCAGTGTGTGATGCTCCCCTCCCTGTGTCCATGTATTCTCATTGTTCAACACCCGCCTATGAGTGAGAACATGCAGTGTTTGATTTTCTGTTCTTGTGTCAGTTTGCTGAGAATGATTGTTTCCAGATTCATCCATGTCCTTACAAAGGACATGAACGCATCGTTTTTGATGGCTGCATAATATTCCATGGTGTATATGTGCCACATTTTCCTTGTCTAGTCTCTCGTCAGTGGGCATTTGGGTTGGTTCCACGTCTTTGCTATTGTAAACAGTGCCGCTATGAACATACATGTGCATGTGTCTTTATAATAGAATGATTTATAATCCTTTGGGCATATACGCAGTAATGGGATTGCTGGGTCAAATGGAATTTCTATTTCTAGGTTCTTGAGGAAGCCCCACACTGTCTTCCACAATGGTTGAACTAGTTTACACTCCCACCAACAGTGTAAAAGTGTTCCTAGTTCTCCACATCCTCTCCAGCATCTGTTGTTGCCAGATTTTTTAATGATCGCCATTCTAACTGGCATGAGGTGGTATCTCAATGTGGTTTTGATTTGCATTTCTCTAATGACCAGTGATGATGAGCATTTTTTCATATGTTTGTTGGCCTCATATATGTCTTCTTTTAAAAAGTCTCTGTTCATATCCTTCTCCCACTTTTGGATGGGTTTGTTTGTTTTTTTCTTGTAAATCTGTTTTAGTTCTTTGTAGATTCTGGATATTAGTCCTTTATCAGATAGGTAGATGGCAAAATTTTTTTCCCATTCTGTTGGTTGCTGCTTCATGCTAATAATTGTTTCTTTTGCTGTGCAGAAGCTCTGGAGTTTAATCAGATCCCATTTGTCTATTTTGGCTTTTGTTGCCAATGCCTTTGGTGTTTTAGTCATGAAGTCCTTGCCTATGCCTATGTCCTGAATGGTTTTGCCTAGGTTTTCTTCTAGCGTTTTTATGGTGTTAAGTTTTATGTTTAAATCTTTAATCTATCTGGAGTTATTTTAGTGTAATGTGTCAGGAAGGGGTCCAGATTCTGCTCTCTGCACATGGCTAGCTAGTTTTCCCAACACCATTTATTAAACAGGGAATCCTTTCCCCATTGCTTGTTTTTGTGAGGTTTGTCAAAGATCAGATAGTTGTAGATGTGTGCATTGGCTCTAAGGCCTCTGTTCTGTTCCATTGGTCTATATCTCTGTTTTGGTACCAGTGCCATGTTGTTTTGATTACTGTAGCTTTGTAGTATAGTTTGAAGTCAGGTAGCGTGATGCCTCCAGCTTTGTTCTTTTTGCTTAGGATTGTCTTGGCTACATGGGCTCTCTTTTGGTTCCACACCTTAAGTTTAAGGTGGTTTTTCCAGTTCTGTGAAGAAGGTCATTAGTAGCTTGATGGGGATAGCGTTGGATCTATAAATTACTTTGGGCAGTATGGCCATTTTCATGATATTGATTCTTCCTAATCATGACCATTGAATGTTTTTCCATGTGTTTGTGTCTTCTCTTATTTCCTTGAGCAGTGGTTTGTAATTCTCCTTGAAGAGGTCCTTTACATCCTTTGTTAGCTGTATTCCTAGATATTTTATTCTCTTTGTAGCAATTGTAAATGGGAATTTGCTCATGATTTGGCTCTCTGTTAGTCTGTTATTGGTGTATAGAAATGCTTGTGATTTCTGCACATTGATTTTGTATCCTGAGACTTTGCTGAAGTTGCTTATCAGTTTAAGGAGATTATGGGCTGAGATGATAGGGTCTTCTAAATACACAATCCAGTTGTCTGCAAATAGAGATAATTTGACTTCCTCTTTTCCTAATTAAATACCCTTTTTTTTTCTTGCCTGATTGCTCTGGCTAGAACTTTCAATACTATATTGAATAGGAGTGGTGACAGAGGGCATCCTTGTCTAGTTCCGGATTTCAAAGGGAATGCTTCCAGTTTTTGCCCATTCAGTATGATATCGACTGTAGGTTTGTCATAAATACCTTTCATTATTTTGAGATATGCTCCTTGGATACCTAGTTTATTGAGAGTTTTTAGCACAAAGGGCTGTTGAATTTTGTCAAAGGCCTTCTCTGCATCTATTGAGATAATCATGTGTTTTTTGTCTTTGGTTCTTTTTATGTGGTGGATTATGTTTATAGATTTGCATATGTTGAACCAGGCTTGCATCCCTGGAATGAAACCTACTTGATCTTGATGGATAAGCTTTTTGATGTGCTGTTGCAATTGATTTGCCAGTATTTTATTGAAGATTTTTGCATCTATGTTCATCATGGATATTGGCCTGAAGTTTTCTTTTTTTTTGTTGAGTCTCTGCCAGGTTTTGGTATCAGGATGATGTTGGTCTCATAAAATGACTTGGGAAGGATTTCCTCTTTTTATATTGTTTGGAATAGTTTCAGAAGCTATGGTACCAGCTCCTCTTTTTATGTCTGGTAGAATTCAGTTGTGAACCTGTCTGGACCTGGGCTGTTTTTGGTTGGTAGGCTATTAATTGCTGCCTCAACTTCAGCCGTTGTTATTCGTCTATTCAGGGTTTCCATTTCTTCCTGGTTTAGGATTGGGAGGGTGCAAGTTTCCAGGAATGTATCCATTTCTTCTAGGTTTACTGGTTTATGGGCATAGAGTTATTTGTAATAATCTCTGATTGTAGTTTGTATTTCTGTGGAGTCAGTGGTGATATCCCCTTTATCGTTTTTATTGCATCTACTTGATTCTTCTCTCTTTTCTTTTCTATTAATCTGGCTAGTGGCCTGTTTTATTGATCTTTTCAAAAAACCAGCTACTGAATTTATTGATTTTTTGAGGTGTTTTTGTGTCTCTATCTCCTTCATTTCTGCTCTGATCTTAGTTATTTCTTGTCCTCTGCTAGCTTTTGAGCTTTTTTGATCTTGCTCCTCTAGCTCTTTCAATTTTGGTGATAGGGTGTCGATTTTAGATCTTTCCTTGCTTCTCATGTGGGCATTTATTGCTATAAATTTTCCTCTAGACACTGCTTTAAATGTGTCCCAGAGATTCTGGTATATTGTGTCTTTGTTCTCATTGGTTTCAAAGAAGATCTTTATTTCTGCCTTCATTTCATCGTTTATCCAGTTGACATTCAGGAGCCAGTTGTTCAGTTTCCATGAACTTGTGCAGTTCTGAGTTAGTTTCTTAAGTTTGAGTTGAGTTCTAATTTGATAGCACTATGGTCTAAGAGACTGTTATGATTTCCGTTCTTTTGCATTTGCTGAAGAGTGATGTACTTCCAATTATGTGGTCAATTTTAGAGTACGTGCCATGCTGTGCTGAGAAGAATGTATATTCTGTGGATTTGGGGTGCAAATTTCTGTAGCTGTCTATTAGGTCTGCTTGGTCCAGATCTGAGTTCAAGTCCTGGATATTCTTGTTAATTTTCTATCTCATTGATCTGTCTAATAATGACAGTGGAGTATTAAAGTCTCCCACTTTTATTGTGTGGGAGTCTAAGTCTCTTTGTAGGTCATTAAGAACTTGCTTTATGTACCTGGGTGCTCCTGTATTGGATGTGTATGTATTTGGGATTGTTAGTTCTTCCTTATGCATTGATCCTTTTACCATTATGTAATACCCTTCTTTGTCTCTTTTGATCTTTGTTGGTTTAAAGTCCATTTTATCAGAGACTAGGTTTGCAACTCCTGCTATTTTTTGCTATTTGCTTGATAAATCTTCCTCCATCCCTTTATTTTTGACCTATGTGTGTCCTTGAACATGAGATGGGTTTCCTGGATACAGCATACCGATGGGTCTTGATCCAATTTGCCAGTCTGTGTCTTTTGATTGGGGCATTTAGTCCATTTACATTTAAGGTTAATATTGTTATTGTGAATTTGATCCTGCCATTTTGATGCTAGCTGGTTGTTTTGCCCATTAGTTGACACATTTTCTTCATTGTGTCGATGGTCTTTACCATTTGGTGCGTTTTTGGAGTGGCTAGTACTGGTTGTTCCTTTCTATGTTTACTGCTTCTTTCAGGAGCTCTTGTAAGGCAGGCCTGGTGGTGATGAAATCTCTCAACAATTGCTTGTCAGTAAAGGATTTTCTTTTTCCTTTGCTTATAAAGCTTAGTTTGGCTGGATATGAAATTCTGGGTTGAAAGTTCTTTTCTTTAAGGATGTTGAAAATTGGCCCCCACTCTCTTCTGGCTTGTAGGGTTTCTGTGGAGAGATCTACTGTGAGTCTGATGGGCGTCCCTTTGTTGGTAACCCAACCTTTCACTCTGGCTGTTATTAGCATTTTTTCCTTCATTTCAACCCTGGTGAATCTGACAATTATCTGCCTTGGGGTTGTTCTTCTTGAGAAATATCTTGTGGTGTTCTCTGTATTTCCTGGACTTGAATGTTGGCCTGCCTTACTAGGCTGGGGAAGTTTTCCTAGATAATATCCTGAAGAGTGTTTTCCAGCTTGGATTCATTCTCTCCATCACATTCAGGTACACCGATCAAACATAGATTAGGTCTTTTCACATAATCCCATATTTCCTGGAAGTTTTGTTCTTTTCACTCTTTTTTCTCTATTCTTGCCTTCTCATTTTATTTCATTGAGTTGATGTTCAATCTCTGATATCCTTTCTTCTGCTTGGTCGATTCAGCTATTGAAACTTCTGTATGCTTCACGAAGTTCTCATGCTGTGTTTTTCAGCTACATCAAGTCATTTTTATTCTTCTCTAAGCTGTTTATTCTAGTTAGCATCTCATCTAACCTTTTTTCAATGTTCTTACTTTCTTTGCATTGGGTTAGCACATGTTCTTTTAGCTCTGAGAAGTTTGTTATGACCCACCTTCTGAAGTCTGTTTCTGTCAATTCATCAGATTCATTCTCCATCCATCTTTGATCCCTAGCTGGTGAGGAGTTGTGATCCCTTGGAGGAGGAGAGGTATTCTGGTTTTGGTGTTTCATCATTTTGTGCTGGTTTCTTCCCATCTTAGTGGCTTTATCTACCTGTGGTCTTTGTAGTTGGTGACTTTTGGATAGGTCTCTGAGTGGATGTCCTTTTCGTTGATGTTGAAGCTATTTCTTTCTGCTCCTTAGTTTTCCTTCTAACAGTTAGGCCCCTCTGCTGCAGGACTGCTGGAGGTCCACTCTGGACCCTGCTCACCTGGGGATCACCTGTGGGGGCTGCAGAACAGCAAGGGTTACTGCCAATTGCATCCTCTGCTATCCTCATCCCAGAAGGATACCCACCAGATGTCAACCTGAGCTCTTTTATGAGATGTCTTTTTGGGTATATGGGGATTTGGGAGTTGCTTGAGGAGAGAGTCTGTCCCTTATAGGAGCTCAAGTGCTGTGCTGGGAGCTCCATTGTTTGTGTAGAGCTGCTGAACAGATACCCTTAAGTCTGCTGCAGCTGAACTCATAGCTGCCTCTTTTCCCAGATGCTCTGACCTAGGAAGGTTGGCTTTATTTATAAGTTCCTGTTGTGTTACTGCCTTTTTTCATAGATGCCTTGCCCCACACAGAGTAGTCTAGTCACAGTCTGCCAGCAGAGGTGTTGCTGAGCTGCCACAGGCTCTGCCCAGCTGCTGTGTGAGCTGCCTTGATAGTGGTGGACTGCCTCGGTAGTGGGGGACATCCTTCCCCCCACTGAGCTGGACCAACCTGGGTCCAGCTGCACTTGCTGCAAAACTCTCAATCCAGAGCATTTCAGATTGCTTGTTTTGTGGGGGTGGTACTGGCCGAGCCAGATCACGTGGCTCCCTGTCTCAGCCCCCTCCCTTTCAGTTGAATGGGCAGCTCTGTCTCCCAGACATTCCAGGTGCCCCTCGAAACAGCCGCCCAGACTTGTGTGAGTTTCTGTGCGCTGACTTGGCACCGGCTGAAACCGCCACACTGAAAACTCATGGCACTTTTCAGCCCGGGAATCTCCTGGTCTGTAGGCAGTGAAAACTTGTTTGGAAATGCGGTGAACACTCACCCTCTGTGCTGTTCTCGCTGGGAACTGCACTCCAGAGCTGTTTCTATTCGGCCATCTTGGATCCTCCACATCCCAGTTCTTTGGCTTAAAAGTGGCTACTGCAGTGCCTTAAATAAGTATAAATCCTGACCTAAAGAGAGCAAAAAGATTAGCCTGGCTAAATTTTGAATCTAACCATACACTATAAAAAGAAGGATGGGAAGACTCACCACGAGGCTGTATCAATAGCCCCAGTGTGAGAAGGCTCAGAGTCTGGCCTGAAGCTTGAGCTCCCACAGCAGTGAGACAATTTCTAATTTTAGAAATATTAAATAACTGATAATGATATGACCTTGTTAAAGAACCATGTTAGGAAAAAAGGGACATTGTTAAAAATAGCATACATTCTCCCAGCTGAAGTTTCCAGGTAAAACGTGGGTTCACTCTCATAATGTAGGTTCCAGATGATGAGACACCTCACATTGCTGCCAAATGTGGCAAGGCCAAGGCTCCTGTGTGTCCTGGAAGATATGCATTTTCAGCAACCAGCAGGGCGGCTCTTACATCCTTACCATGTGAGAGAAGTATAAACACTGAGAAATCAAAGAAATAGGACTAAGTCGTTGTTCTCAAGGGGTTTGAAGTCTAGTCACCAGCCTAATGATGACTCCAAAATATCCTAATTTTAATATGTGAAGCTGTGCTACAGCACCCAAGACCTAACTGAGGAAAAGCAGCCTCATGCAATGCCTATAAATGTCTGAAATATTGCTTCTGGCACCCTATGAAACAGGAATATGAAATGCAAAACCTACATAAAACCAGCAGACTTCACTCGGGGAGGACAGAGAAATGATAGAGGCAGCAGCCCTGGAAGGTGAACAGAACCCCGGATAGCTTCCCCATCCTGCCCAGTGCTGTAGATAGGCACCTCTAAGCCTTGGCTACATCGAGGATCATTAAGTGCTTTTAGTAAAGCTGTCTCTGAGGAGCAACCAGCTTTGAAAGCCAAATTGAAAAAGGTCCATCTGATCTTGTAATTGGAGAGAAAGTAGGCTCTGTGCCATGATAACATATTAGAGTCATTTGGAGATGAAAGGAAGGAAGGGGTGGTCTCATAATTAGCAGGGGCTTGAGAGTGCAGAGAGGGGATGCTTCTGGAGTCAACATTGGAATTCACTTATCATCAGATGCCATCAGTCGCTCCCTATCTGACTCTAAACACAAGAAGAATGTGCTGAGTACACCTTGGCTAAATCCTCTCTGAGTTTCTTCATGTCAACAATACTTCCAACCATACAGTTTAAATCAGTGGTTCTCCAAAGGGGGCAGTTTTTCCCGCCCAGGGGACATTTGACAATGTCTGGGGACATTTTTATTGCCACCACTTGGAAGAGATTTTCTACTGGCATCTAGTGAGTAGAGGCCAGGGAAGGTATTAAACTATTGTAAGACAGCCCCTCACACACACAGAAAATTATTCAGCCCCAATGCCAACAGTGCTGAGGTTGAGAAACCCTAGTTGAGAATAATGAATGTTTTCTGAACTGTCATCGTTTTCATGATTCTTTTACTTTTATTCCTTGAAAACAAAAAAAAAATTGGTTTACCTATCATCACTACAGTAATAGAAAAGTCCCAACAATTAAGAAGATGCTCCAATGGTACTTACTCATTTTGTGGGGGAGTCTTATAGAACAGAGAGCTTGGGCAAGAGGTGAAGGGGCTTCTGCAGTACTGTCAGAGTCAAATACCTTGGGATTTCATTTTGTTCCTGCCTCTGAGGCCACCAAAGCCCTCACCAGATCTCACAGCCTGAAATAATGTTTTGGAAAAGCCAAATATAAAGATACATGATTTTTTATCTGCTGGGAGTGGGTGGGACCACACTACTGTTGAGAAAGATCTTTCTAAGTAGTAGATTGGATGATATGACTCTCTTCTTGACGCTTTCGATGACTGCCCACAGGACAATATATTGCACTGTTCTTCTCCATCTGGCTCCTGCCATCTCTTCAACCATCTCATCTTCTAGATCTTCCCAGCTCACATCATTTACCCCGGTTACACTAGATATCTTGTCTTCCCCAGGTTGCAGCACTCCCATCACACTTTTCTTGTTTTTAAACATGGAAGTGTTCCTCTGCCTGCAAGGTCCTCCAACCTATCTTCTAAATAACTCCTAGCTGCCTGCTAAGAATGATCTCAAATGTCTACAACTTCTAAAACCATTTTCTCACCTGGACCCTGCTCCTACCCAATACTCTGGCCTAAGTCTGGTGCCCCTCCCAGAAAAACCTGTATCTATCTCCAATATAACACCTACTGTCCTGAATTTCAACTAATTGTGCATCATCTGTAGGCACTTTGAAGACAAATGGTTCCCTGTTTATCTCTGTATGTACATCAACCCTTCTAGCCCCCTCCAGGTATGGTACAGGGCTTGAGCCTCTAACAAGTTTTCAACTACTGTTTGGGAATGACTAGAAGAAAAGTACAGGGTGTGGTGGAGGGGAGGGTGAGGAGGGAAACAAAAGACAAAAAGGAAAGAGGATGGAGGGAAGAAAGTGGGAAGTGAGAAAAGGAAAGAAAAGAAAGGCAAGAGGAAAGCAAGTAGACTGGGAAGGAGGAAAGAGAAAGAAGGAGGAAAGGGGAGATGGGAAGGGAGAGAAAGAAGGAGGAAGGAAGGGAGAAGGAAGAGAGCAAAAAGAAAGAAGGAAGAACTCTGCTAATATCTCTTGCTTAGGAAAGATCTGTCTGCTCTGACTTAAGTCAAATCCCTACATTAACTATCTTCTAGAACCACATAACTGTTATAGCACTTTTCCCACTTGTAGTTGTAGATATATCTGCGTGATTATTTACTATAATGCCGCAAGCTCCATGGGTTGGCATCTACATTTTCCTTCCCTGTTATAGCTTCAATACATATTGTGTCTGCAGAAATTATTTGCTAAATAAATGAAAAAGTGGGCAGACTGGTGGTGCAGAAACAGCAGCTAATTTTATTAGTAAAAAGTTAGCCCCTCTGTATTTTATAAACCAGTCTGCGAACTTAGATTTGGTCGTTTTTAACCTTCACCTAAGTTTTTCCATATTAAAAAACTTCTTCAGCTTCTAGAAAGAGTTGTTCTAAAGCATTCAAGACAGTGGCAAACACATTCTCACTTTAAAAATCAATCCCAGGAGCAATTTATTACAGGGAAATTTCCTGGACTCCAAGAAGCACCTTGAAGTCAGGAGATGATTAATTTGATATAACTGAAGAGCTGCAAACATCTGCTCCCCGTTGACATCTGCCTCTCATTAAGTTACAGCCCTCTGTCTCCTTCTGCACTGGGGGCTGGCTTGTGTGTTGATCTGGTAACTCTAATTATATGGTAAGCCCAGTGCTCAAGGCCCTTGTGCCAGCCACCTGGTGGGGGCTCAATAAAAACTAGCTCTATTGCATTGTGCTCCAGATCTACCCTGAGCACTTTGTAAGTCCTCCGTCACTCCTAAATAATAGAAATAAAAAACAGTAATGAGGTTGGTGAACACATTGTCATCTTGTAGCTCTGGCTAAGGCTGAATCCAGATAAAATCAAACCCTTGATTGAGTCACATAAACAAACAAATCAAATCCATGAAAAATCTTCCAAATCTCTTATTTGGCATCGGGTTTTGCAGTAACTCTTTAATTGTTATCCCTTACCCTGTTATCGCCTTTCCCACCAATGCTGCTATCAATGTAATTGTCTTAAAATACACTCTGATATTGAGCCACCCTATTGAGAGATTTCAGAGGCTCTGCCCAGCCCATGAGTACATACCACCTTCCTAACCTTGACATTTAAGCCTTCCACTGCTTTGAATAAACCTAACCTCTGTCCCAGTACTTCCCTTCAGACAACCTTGTTTTTAGTTATGTGGTGTGATTTCTTGCTTCTGAATTCTGCCTGCGCTCTACCACCTTCATGCCTTAGCTGATGATGTAACTTACATAAAGCCCACGTACCATATGACACCATCTTGATTCATTGTATGTCAAAGGTACATCAACTCTGACCCGAATAAATGTACAATTAATTTAACCTTTCCTGTAGTCTTTCATAAACATACTGAGAGAACACAGAAAAACTTCCTAAAACCTCTCTTCTCTTCTCCCATTTCTTCCCTTCTTTTCCCCCGATATGTGTAGGCTCACCTAAGGTCTCTCTCCTCCCAACTCTAAGCTCCCACTCCAAGATATTCTTCAAGCCCACATTCAGGTTCTTTTGTCTCCCTTCCTAAGCTTTTCACACCTATATCGTTTCAGCCTCCCTGGCCTCTTAGAACTTTCTTGTAAGAGCCCTGGAGCTAACCCAACAAACAAAAACATTCTTACTGACAAGGAGATAGGATAAGACAAAAAAATTGAAAAAAAAATTATTATAGTTTGTCTTATTCCTGTCACATTTACAGTGTATACTCTGAATGGAATGCTGTTGGCCCATTTCTAACATCAACACTCCTCTCAATGGCTAAAACCTAGAACAAAAGATTCTCCTTAAAACATTCCATGATGCTCTCTTAGGTAACTTTGCACATTTTATCTTGCCTTAAAGCTTTTGGTGTAAATGTCTTATTTCTACTTTTGAAAACTGAGACTCAAGGTCACCTTAACATCCTTATTTACCCTTCAATACTCACCTAAATATCACTTCTAGGGCAAAGGTTTTCCTCAATACTCACCCAAAAGTTATTTCCAGGGCAATGTCTTCTCTTACTTTCTTTCTGGCCTTGGCTTGTTTATCTCTTTTATGCCACAGCAACTGGCACTAACCTGATATATCATAATGAAATTCAATGGATTATTTATGTGTCTATATTGCCTTCCCTCACCCCTGCTGGACCTGCTCCTACCCAATAGTTTGTATACTTTGAAAACAGGAAAATCTCTTATTCATACTCAAACTTATCCAAGTATTCAGCCAAAATATGTTAGAAAATGTGTGTGTACAATGTCATGTTTATGAAGTTATGTATTCTCCACAATATCTGTTTCTATACCTTTCTCATTGTAGATTCTCAAAAAGTGTATTTGGAATTGAATTGAACACATATGAAACATTCAGCTTGATTGATTTTCTTCTTTGACAGAACTTTATCTGTATGGTGGTCTAAAAAGATTTTCAAAGTGAAAAACTGGTGGAGAGAAAACAAAGGATTAAAAATAAAATAGTTTGACCAGTTTCTTTCCCTGTGGATACAAAGCCAAGCTTGGAGCTTTGTCTAAGGAAATCACACTGCCAGGCAAAAGATAATAGGCTGAATGTGGGTCCTTCTTTTGCAACCTGCAAGGCTGCAAGACCTTTCATTTCTGTATTAGAATATTCTGTTATACTAGGCTCATGTGGCTCCTTCAGTTAATGGTGACAGAAAATGTGACTCCTGAGCCACATAACTGCAAATACTACTGGCCTAGAAGCTGAAACAGATTGATACTATCGGCAAACCACACCTAGGTGGCTTTTTATAAGAGGGGGGAGAAATAGAGTGATTAAACATAATCACTCTTATGCATTGTGCAATTAATCTCCAGCATCCCTGGACTGCTCTCCAGGCTCCATAACTTAGACCCAGTCCATGGAGATTGGCCCATTGACTATGTTTCCAGTACATAAAGAAGTCTATACACAAACATTCACAAATTCTTTTGAAATTCAGTGCTTCTCCTATGGAGGAGGAGCTTGGAGGAAAAAGGATTTTTTTGCGGGGGGTGGACAAAGCTTTTGAGTCAGAGTTTAATATAGAGGTAGCCTATGGAAGAAAAATACTGTTGGTGCCTATGCTCCCCACTAGTTCCAGCCCCAGGAGTAGGTTATGAACCCATTCCCCTTGACGAACATTGGTTTGGATGGTGGCATGGTTGCAATTCAGGTGTGAGCTAAAGAACTGCAGGAAAGCATTTCTTTAAAAAAAAAAAAAAAAGACACATAAGAAAACTTGTCTCTTCTTTTTCACTGGACATTGTCTTCTCAGGCTGTGTTAGCTGCAACTGTAGCAGCCATTATGCAACCAAGGGAGAATCCCAGGCTGAGAACAAAGACAACAGTGGCAGACATGAAAAATAAAAAGACCCTGAATTATTTATATATATATAGTACTTTAGATTCTGGGGTACATGAGCAGATCATGCAGAATTATTGCATAGGTACATACATGGTAATGCCATTTGCTGCCTCCATCCTCCTGTCACCTATATCTGGCATTTCTCCCCATGTTATCCCTCCCCAACCTCCCTAACCCCACCGTTCCTCCCCTAGTCCCCCTGAACAGAACCCAGTTTGTAATGCTCCCCTCCCTGTGTCAATGTGTTCTCATTGTTCAACACCTGCCTATGAGTGAGAACATGCAGTGTTTGATTTTTTGTTCTTGTGTCAGTTTGCTGAGAATGATGGCTTACAGATTCATCCATGTCCCTACAAAGGACACGTACTCATCGTTTTTTATGGCTGCATAGTATTCCATGGTGTGTATGTGCCACATTTTCCTTGTCCAGCCTAACACTGATGGGCATTTGGGTTGGTTCCAAGTCTCTGCTATTGTAAACAGTGCTGCTATGAACATTTGTGTACATGTGTCTTTATAATAGAATGATTAATAATCCTTTGGATACATACCCAGTAATGGGATAGCTGGGTCAAATGCAATTTCTATTTCTAGGTCCTTGAGGAATCACCACACTGTTTTCCACAATGGTTGAATTAATTTACATTCCCACTAGCAGTGTAAAAATGTTCCTATTTCTCCACATCCTCTCCAGCATCTGTTGTCTCCAGATTTTTTTAATGATTGCCATACTAGCTGGCATGAGATGGTATCTCAATGTGGTTTTGATTTGCATTTCTCTAATGACCAGTGAAGATGAGAATTTTTTCATATGTTTGTTGGCCTCATATATGTCTTCTTTTGAAAAGTGTCTGTTCATGTCCTTTGCCCACTTTTGAATGTGTTTGTTTGTTTATTTCTAGTATATCTGTTTTAGTTCATTGTAGATTCTAAATATTAGCCCTTTGTCAGATGAGTAGATAGCAAAAACGTTTTCCCATTCTGTTGGTTGTCCATTCACTCTAATGATTGTTTCTTTTGCTCTGCAGAAGCTCTGGAGTTTAATTAGATCCCATTTGTCTATGTTGGCTTTTGTTGCCAATGCTTTTGGTGTTTTACTCATGAAGTCCTTGCCTACGCCTATGTCCTGAATGGTTTTGCCTAGGTTTTCTTCTAGGGTTTTTATGGTATTAGGTCTTATGTTTACCTCTTTAATCTATCTGGAGTTAATTTTAGTGTAAGGTGTCAGGAAGTTGTCCAGTTTTCTGGACATGGCTAGCCAGTTTTCCCAACACCATTTATTAAACAGGGAATCCTTTCCCCATTGCTTGTTTTTGTGAGGTTTGTCAAAGATCAGATAGTTGTAGATGTGTGCATTGGCTCTAAGGCCTCTGTTCTGTTCCATTGGTCTATATCTCTCTTTTTGTTACCAGTATCATGCTGTTTTGATTACTGTAGCTTTGTGGTATAGTTTGAAGTCAGGTAACGTGATGCCTCCAGCTTTGTTCTTTTTGCTTAGGATTGTCTTGGCAATGTGGGCTCTCTTTTGGTTCCATATGAAGTTTAAGGTGGTTTTTTCCAGATCTGTGAAGAGGGTCATTGGTAGCTTGATGGGAATAGCGTTGAATCTATAAATTACTTTGGGCAGTATGGCCATTTTCACAATATTGATTCTTCCTAATCATGAGCATAGGATGTTTTCCCATTTGTTTGTGTCCTCTCTTATTTCCTTGAGCAGTGGTTCATAGTTCTCCTTGAAGAGGTCCTTTACATCATTTGTTAGTTGTATTCCTAGGAATTTAATCTCTTTGTAGCAATTGTGAATGGGAGTTCGCTCTTGATTTTGTTCTCTTTTAGTCTGTTATTGGTGTATAGTAATGCTTGTGATTTCTATATGTTGATTTTGTATCCTGAGACTTTGCTGAAGTTGCTTATCAGTTTCAGGAGATTTGGGGCTAAAACTAAGGGGTCTTCTAAATATACAATCATGTCATCTGCAAACAGAGACAATTTGACTTCCTCCTTTCCAAATTGAATACCCTTTATTTCTTTTTCTTATCTGATTGCTCTGGCTAGAACTTCCAATACTATGTTGAATAGGAGTGGTGAGAGAGGGCATCCTTCTCTAGTGCCAGATTTCAAAGGGAATTCTTCCAGTTTTTGCCCATTCAGTATGATATGGACTGTGGGTTTGTCATAAATAGCTTTTATTATTGTGAGATACGTTCCATCTATACCTAGTTTATTGAGAGTTTTTAGCATAAAGTGCTGTTGAATTTTGTCTAATGCCTTCTCTGCATCTATTAAGATGATTATGTGGTTTTTGTCTTTGGTTCTGTTTATGTGATGGATTACATTTATAGACTTGCGTATGTTGAACCAGCCTTGCGTCCCCTGAATGAAGCCTACTTGATAGTAATGGATAAGCTTTTGGATGTGCTGTTGCAATCAGTTTGCCAGTATTTTATTGAAGATTTTCACACCTATGTTCATCGTGGATATTGGCCTGAAGGTTTTTTTCTTTGTTGAGTCTCTGCCAAGTTTGGTATCAGGATGATGTTGGTCTCATAAAATGAGTTGGGAAGGATTCCATCTTTTTGGATTGTTTGGAATAGTTTCAAAAGGATTGGTACCAGCTCCCCTTCATACGTCTGGTAGAATTCAGCTGTGAACCCGTCTGGATCAGGACTTTTTTGGGGTGGTAGGCTATTAATTGCTGCCTCAACTTCAGCCCTTGTTATTGGTCTATTCAGGGTTTCAACTTCTTCCTGGTCTAGGCTTGGGAGGATGCAAATGTCCAGGAATGTATCCATTTCTTCCAGGTTTACTGGTTTACGTGCATAGAGTTGTTTGTAGTAATCTCTGATTGTAGTTAGTATTTCTGTAGAGTCAGTGGTGATATCCCCATTATCATTTTTTATTGCATCTATTTGATTGTTCTCTCTTTTCTTTTTTATTAATCTGGCTAGTGACCTGTTTTGTTCATCTTTTCAAAAAACGAGCTCCTGGATTTATTGATTTTTTTGAAGGGTTTTTGTGTCTCTATCTCCTTCAGTTCTGCTCTGATATTAGTTATTTCTTGTCTTCTGCTAGCTTTTTTAGATCTTTCCTTGCTTCTCATATGGACATTTATTGCTATAAATTTTCCTCTAGGCACTGCTTTAAATGTGTCCCAGAGATTCTGGTACATTGTGCCTTGGTTCTCATTGGTTTCAAAGAACATCTTTATTTCTGCCTTCATTTCATTGTTTATCCAGTCAACGTTCAAGAGCCAGTTGTTCAGTTTCCATGAAGTTGTGCAGTTCTGAGTTGGTTTCTTAATCCTGAGTTCTAATTTGATTACACCGTGGTCTGAGAGACTGTTTATTATGATTTCCATTCTTTTGCATTTGCTGAGGAGTGATTTACTTTCAATTATGTGGTCAATTTTAGAGTAGGTGCCATGCTGTGCTGAGAAGAATGTATATTCTGTGGATTTGGGGTGGAGAGTTCTGTAGATGTCTATTAGGTCTGCTTGGTCCAGATCTGAGTTCAAGTCCTGGATATCCTTGTTTATTTTCTGTCCCGTTGATCTAATATTGACAGTGGAGTGTTAAAGTCTCCCACTATTATTGTGTGGGAGTCTAAAGTCTCTTTGTAGGTAGTTAAGAACTTGCTTTTTGAATCTGGGTGCTCCTGTATTGGGTGCATATATATTTAGGATCGTTAGCTCTTCTTGTTGCATTGATTCGTTTACCATTATGTAATGCTCTTCTTTGTCTCTTTCGATCTTTGTTGGTTTAAAGTCTATTTTATCAAAGACTAGGATTGCACCTCCTGCTTTTTTTTGCTCTCCATTTGCTTGGTAAATCTTCCTCCATCCCTTTATTTTGAGCCTATGTGTGTCCTTGAATGTGAGATGGGTTTCCTGGATACAGCAAAGTGATGGATTTTGACCTTTTATCCAATTTGCCAGTCTGTGTCTTTTGATTGGGGTATTTAGCCCATTTACATTTAAGGTTAATATTTATGTGTGAATTTGATCCTGCCATTTTGATGCTAGCTGGTTGTTTTGCTGGTTAGTTGATACAGTTTCTTCATTGTGTCAATGCTCTTTACCATTTGGTACATTTTTGGAGTGGCTGGTACTGGGTGTTCCTTTCCTTGTTTAGTGCTTCTTTCAGAAGCTCTTGTAAGGCAGGCCTGGTGGTGACAAAATCTCTCAGCAATTGCTTGTTCATAAAGGATTTTATTTCTCCTTCGCTTATGAAGCTTAGTTTGGCTGGATATGAAATTCTAGTTTGAAAGTTCTTTTCTTTAAGGATGTTGAATATTGGCCCCCACTCTCTTCTGGCTTGTAGGGTTTCTGCTGAGATTTCCACTGTGAGTCTGATGGGCTTCCCTTTTTGGGTAACCTGACCTTTCTCTTTGGCTGCCCTTAGCACTTTTTTCCTTCATTTCAACCCTGGGGAATCTGACAATTATGTGTCTTGGCGTTGCTCTTCTTGAGGAATATCTTTGTGGTGGTCTCTGTATTTCCTGAACTTGAATATTGGCCTGCCTTGCTAGGTTGGGGAATTTCTCCTAGATAATATCCTGAAGAGTGTTTTCCAGCTTGGATTCATTCTCTTCATCACATTCAAGTACACCTATGAAATGTAGATTAAGTCTTTTCACATAATCCCATATTTCTTGGAGGCTTTGTTCATTTCATTTTACTCTTTTTTCTCTATTCTTGCCTTCTCATTTTATTTCATTGAATTGATGTTCAATCTCTGATATCCTTTCTTCTGCTTGTTTAATTCAGCTATTGAATCTTGTATATGCTTCGCGAAGTTCTCTTGTTGTGTTTTTCAGCTCCATCAGGTCATTTATATTCTTATTTAAGCTGTTTACTCTCATTAGCATTGTGTCAAACCTTTTTTCAAGGTTCTTAGTTTCTTTGCATTGGGTTAGAACATGTTCTTTTAGCTCAGAGAAGTTTGTTATTACCCACCTTCTGAAGCCTGTTTCTGTCAATTCATCAGACTCATTCTCCATCCAGCCTTGTTCTCTTGCTGGTGAGGAGTTGTGATCCCTTGGAGGAGGAGAGGTATTCTGGTTTTTGGTGTTTTCATCCTTTTTGCACTGGTTTCTTCCCATCTTTATGGATTTATCTACCGGTGGTCTTTGTAGTTGGTGACTTTCGGATGAGGTCTCTGAGTGAACATCCTTTTTGTTGTAGCTATTTCTTTCTGTTTTTTAGTTTTCCTTCTAACCATCAGGCCCCTCTGCTGCAGGACTGCTAGAAGTCCACTCTAGACCCTGCTTGCCTGGGGATCACCCACGGGGCTGAAGAACAGTAAGGGTTGCTGCCAGTTTCTTATTCTGTTATCTTCATCCCAGAAAGGTGCCCGCCAGATGTCAGCCTGAGCTCTCCTTTACGAGGCGTCTCTTTGGATTTACAGGGGTCAGGGAACTGCTTGAGGAGACAGTCTGACCCTTATAGGAGCTCAAGTGCTGAGCTGGGAGTGCCATTGTTCTGTTCAGAGCTTCTGGGCAGGTATGTTTAAGTCTGCTGCAGCAGATCTCATAACTGCCTTTTTTTCCCCAGGTGCTCTGTCCTGGGAAGGTGGGGCTTTATTTATAAGTTCCTGACATGCTGCTGCCTTTTTTCAGAGATGCCCTGCCCATCAAGGTGGTAGTCTAGCCACAGTCTGCCAGCAGAGGCGTTACTGAGCTGCTGTGGGCCCTGCCCGGCTGCTGTGTGAACTTCCTATTAGAACTGCCTCAGTAATGGTGGTCTGCCTCAGTGATGGCAGACTGCCTCAGTAAAGGCAGATTGCCTCAGTAGTGGTGAACTGCTTCAGTAATGGCAGACTGCCTCAGTAATAGTGGACTGCCTTGGTAGTGGTGGACAGCCTCAGTAATGGCTGACGCCCTTCCCCCCACTGAGCTGGACTGTCTGGGTCCAGCTGTGCTTGCTTCAAAACTCTCAATCCAGAGCATTTCAGATTGCTGGTCTTTGTCGGGGGTGGGGCCTGCTGAGCCAGATCCCCTGGCTCCCTGTTTCAGCCCCCTTTTTTTTCAGTTGAATGGGTGACTCTGTCTCCCAGGCGTTTCAGGCGCCTGTTGAAATGCCTGCCCCTATTTGTGTCAGTTTTTGTGCAGAGACCTGCAGTGCCAGCTGGAACAGCCGTGCTGGAAACTCATGGCACTTTTCAGCCCAGAATCTCCTGGTCTGTGGGCAGTAAAAACTCATTTGGAAATGCAGTGATAACTCACCCTCTGTATTCTTTTTGCTGGGAACCACACTCCAGAGCTGTTCCTATTCAGCCATCTTGGCTCTCCAGCCAGAATTCAGGCTCTCCAGCCTGAATTCTTGATACTATCATCTTGCTTCTGAATAATGAACACTGGAGACCCCTTACTTCTGAATTTCTTGCAATATGAAATAATAAATTTCCTTATTGTATTAGCCACTTAGAGTTAGGCTTCTTGATTACTTGAGGCCAAAACAATCTTAATACATTTGGATTACTGAATGAGTTGAAACTTTTGAGGATTTTTTTAAGCATAGCTCTCACACCTACTCCATTACAACAAACAGGTGAGAACCAGTACCTATCTCAGCCACTTTCTCTTCATACCCCTAGCCCTACACTCTGCTGTGGACCATGTGACTGGTTTTCATCCTCAGCTGAGTGACCCATTGATTTACTAGATGAGGTCTAGACTCAACTATTGATTCTATTAATATATAACTCCTTAATTACATTCCAAAATCACATATCACCCCTTCCCTCCTCCCTTAGACTTACAGAGCACTCACTTGATAAGCCAGCCTCCTGACACCTGTTGCAGGAAAGGGAATTTAGAACACATACTGGCAGAGGAAAACTATATGATCTACTCCATGTTCTTTCACTGCATTTATTACGTTTCTGTCCATGGCCCGCACTTGGCTAAGCTCTCAGTGAATTAAAAGGACAAGTTCCCTAACCTCTGAGGGAACTCTAAGCTCTGAAAAGCCATTCTTCAAGCAACTACCTGGGTATTCCTGCTTTCGAATGCACGAGTTTACTTATTTAATTTATTCAGGATTTAGTGAGCAGTTAATCTAGGCCATGCATTCTGCTAAATATTGGGGATGCCACAATGAATGAACCTTTTATTCATTCAACAAACATATAATGAGTTTTTGCTTTATGACACAGAATCACTAAGGCCTAAACTATAATGGAAAAAATATGCAGAGATTGCCCAGAGGGAGCGCACAGCAAAGACAGATGTAGTATAGTAAAGACAGATCTTTATTGCATACTTATCCAAACACTAGGTGAAGGACAGGAGTGGCACAAGAGAGAAAATTCTAGACCAAGGAAACTGCAAGTACAAAGGCACTGAGGCAGGAAGAGGAATGGCAGAATTCAGAAAACCAAAAGCTTGTGTCACTGGAGCACAAGAGCAAAGAAGAAGCTATTTTAAGAGGTGGCTGGGACAAACAGGAGGCAATGGCTTTATCACAAAACATCCTTTATGCCATGTCAAGGAATTTGGGCCTTTTCCTAAAGGAAATTTTAGACAGGTTTATAAACTGACCATACTTTTGCTGGAAGGGTCAAGCCTGGAGTCAGAACAAGTAGAGAAAAATAAACACTAAATAAGGAACATCTTAACAAAGATGGTGGCAATTGGGAATAGAGAAGAGAAGATGGAAGAGACATCAAGTCAATGGAGTCAGTGGATGATAACTGCCAACAGGCTATTTTAGAAGCAGGGGAGGAAGAAGGACAAGGAGGACGAGATGATTCCCAGGTTTCAGGGAAGGCAGTTTGAGAAGGAGTGGAATTAGACTGCATTTAGTTAACAACCTATTGGGTCCGATGTGGGGCATCCAAGTTAATCATTAAAGACATACAAGAGAAAAATCTGGGCTGGAAAAAATAAATTTGGGTTCCACAGCAAATTGTGGGTATTTGAAAACATGAGAATGGATGAGTTCACCCTGAGAAGCAATATATAATGAAAAGAGAGGAGCCCTACAGGAGATCCCTGAAGACAGTCTATGTTTGTAGGGCTTTGGGAAAGAGTACCAATGGAAAGCAATACATCAAACCAAAAGACTGTTAAATAAAATGTTTAATCCTCCTTCTTTTAAAAAATACCTTTATAATAATATATTTTTAAGGCATATAAAATGATGGTTTTTATATGTCTAAAATTAGGCAAAAATTAATGGGATGACTGAGTTCAATTATTATTTTGAATGTCTGCATGCTCTATTGATGGTCCAGCAATGTGCAAATGAGGGATAAAAAATGATTTGCACAGTTCATGAGTTATTATAAATTTATCCCATGAAATTAATTTTCTTGTCTTCATTTCAACAAAATCACTAATTATGTTGTTTTAATCAAGGTTCTTATATAGTCATGTTATTTTCACAGTAGTGACAAAATAGAAAACTGAGGTAGAACCAACTGGAGATGTCAACAAAATTGTTAAAGCAACATAGAAATCAAAAATGAACCATTAATTTTACAATTGTATTCAATCTTCGTAATATACAGAATGTAGAGAAAATATTGCAAAATATTTTCCTTCGTTATCTTTTAGAGTGGTATCTAAATCTATAGAGTAATAGAGAGATTCAGTGTTATACCTCACATTCATTACATCTAAACCTGTGTATATACAAATTTAAGAGCAATATGAGTTGTTTTATATTGTAAGGTTTTCCTCCATCTATGTACCACTACTGTAAATCCCACATTAATTCATGAGTATTTCAAAAACTATGAATCAAAAAGTAAAGAGAAGCAAGAAAATGAGCACTTGGTGCTCTGGAGAAATGATACATTATTATGTAAGAATGTATTGCATTCATGATATCTGAGAAGAAATATTTGACACATTAATTTGTCTTTTCTCTTACCTAAGCACTTCTGTCTCTCCAATCTTAACTGCACTCCAAAGCGGTGTCCAGTCTTTGACTTCTGCAACAGCATAGCCCGCACTCCTTTATGGGACTTGGTCTTAGACATCTTGTGTTTAGAAGACATGGGTCAATAGATGTAGAGAATTTCCCCAGGCCTGAATAACGTTAGTTATGAGAGCAGTTGTTTAAGGTTATAAGACACACTGTCCCAGTAGTAAGTACTGAACCCCAACTGTAGCAGTGCCCTCATGTCCTTTAATATATGTACTGGGAGATTGTGACATGTGGGGCCTTCAAGAAGATGCTCCAGGCAGGCATTCCTATTTCTGAATCTAAAGATGCATCTGAGAAGCATCAAGAGTTAAACAGGGAGTGGAAGAAGAGAATCCCATGAGAGTTTGAAGCATCATAGCCAGAAAAATTCGAGCAAATCCAAAAGTGGTATTAAAAAAAATCAAAGGAGAAGAATTTCTAAGTAATTATCAACAAAGACAAACATTTCAGAGAGGTGAAAAAAACAGGACATTGAATAAACGAAATGTGACATATTCATACAATGGAATGTTATTCAGCAGTGGGAAGGGATAAGTCCTGAAATATGCTACAAGGTGGCTGAATCTCAAAAACGCTATACTAATTAGAAGAAATCAGTCACAAAAGACCATGTATCATACAATACAACTTAGATGTAACATCCAGTATAGGAAAGTACATAGAAACAGAAAGTGTTTTAGCAGTTGCTGGGGCTGGCAGAGTGGAGGAAAATGGCAGTGACTGCTAATGGATATGGGGTTTCTTTTTGAGGTGATGAAGGTGTCCTAAATATAGATTATGCTGATGGTTGCACAACTCTGTAAATATATTATACTAGAAGCCATTCAACTGGACATTTTCTATGGTATGTAAACTACATCTTAATAAACCTGTTTTTTAAAAATGAAAAAAAAATAGGAAGATATATCTGCTACTTCCAAGATCATATCACTCTATACAGTCACACCAACCATTGTCCATCTAACTGTGACAAATCAAGTCTTGGAAGCCATCAGATGTTTAAGACTAAACAATCTTCCATGGCGATTGGTCCATTGCCTTTCATTAAAAAAAAAAAAAAAAAAAAAAAAAAAAAAAGTATATTTTTTGAGAAACAAGGGAATGCGATAAAGGAACCATTTCATAATAAAGGTCTTTCACACTAAAGTAAACTTGAAAACAGAGAACATTTATGCAAAAAAAAATCCATTTACTGTGTCAGTAATTTTCAGCATTTCCCCTGCTGTTATTGTAGATAATTGAGTAAAAGCTTTTCTTTCTCTACATCAAGCATCAGTTTCCAACTGATTCTCTTAGAAATTTAGTTTTGAGATCTCGCTTCAAGATCATGACTGTAGAGTTTATGGGAAATGCATATGTGTTTAAATAAATAGAACTATTTCCTTTTCTTGAGGCAAATACTTGCAACAACTGGTAGAAAACAGAAGAGGGAAAGAAAAAGAAGTAAAATCTCCCACCAAATTTGTCAACACAGAGTCACAGCTACTACTCTTTTGTAATCTTCCAGGTGACTATATATCTGGGCTGCAAATCCACATCTTTCTCACCCAACTTACTATTCAGGATTTATGTAACTCAGGGTATTAAATGCTAATATATTTCTGTTGCTCAAATATTTAATGCACCCATTAGTTCTGAAGTCCCTAAGATGGTTAATTCCGCATTCTGGCTAATATGTAGTGTTGAATTTATACCTTCTAATAATTAATTTTTTAGACTACAAGTTGGGGATATAATACCCACAGACAAGCAACATGTAAAGGGGAGCTTAATAACTCATAAGAAATCTTATCACACTAACAATAACAATCACAAATAATAGGATAATTAACATAATGTTTACAGTTTATACAACACAGTCACATATAATAGTTTGATTTTCATGAAATAGGTAGAGCGGGTATTACTATCATCTCCATTTTTAGCTAGATAAACTAGGGTTGGTCAAAACCATTAAATGACTAGGGTAGATACCCCGGCTGCTTCCAGAGCCCCCTGTCTATAACACTCACTTGTGTCTGATTCCTTGACACCTGTCTTCTTCTCTGAATTTCATGGAAGCAAGGACTCAACACAGCATCTGAGGTGCAATATGTGCTCTATAACCATTTGTTGAATTGATTTTGATCAAATTCCCACAACTAGTGAGTCATGGAGACAGGATGTCAGATGTTCACATCACTTGTTCTTTTAAGGCCTTAGCTGTGTTTTATTTACCTACTGTTAACATTGGCTCATAAAAATAAATTATAAGAAGATGCCAAGTGAGACAGCTAGACTGGGAATGTTTATTTGTATACAATAAAATATTTACTTTTATACCTAAAACCACCTGTGTGAAACAGTGCTTTGGCATATGGCTCAGTGATCATATGGCTTTATGGTCACATAGCTCAGTGGTTATATAGCTCAGTGGTTATATAGCCCAGTGCTCATAAACCTCAGTGGTCATATGTTTCCATGATCATGTAACTCAGTAGTGAGCTCAGTGATCATATAGCTCTGCAGCTATAGAGCTCTATGAACAGATAACTCAGTTGTTATATATAGGCCAGTGGTCACATAGCTCCTTGGTCATATAACTCAGAAGTCATATATCTCAATGACTTCAATGGTTATATAGCTTAATGGCTCAGAGGGTATATAATCAGATCTTTGCCCAAAACTTCACTCTATCCTCTCCCAGATGTCAGTTTTTTTAGCACACCACTAAACCTTCCCAAGCTGCAGTTTCCTCATCTGCAAAATGGAAATAAAAATTAAAATCTCTCAGGATTATTTTGATGGCAAAATGAAATTGGATCTGTAAACCATGCAGCACAATGCCTGGCACTGAAAAAGCATTGATTATGCATCATTATCATCATCGTCATCGTCACTGTTATTATTATTGTGTCCCTAAAGAGAAATAAGAAAGTCTTTTGGGTTGAACACAGAATTGTCAACAGCAGAAAAGGCAATTTACTGATAACTGATACTTGATTTGGAGATGAAAAAGCTTTTACTGAATTTTCTGCAAGAATAAATGGTAAATATTAACTCTGCCATGTCTTCCATGTCACACTGAAGCCCCCAGAGGCAAGAACAGCATCTCCATCTTCCTGGGCAGAAGTTCATTGATTTGCCAGTTAAAGAACCCAAACTTTTTAGATTATTCTCCTCTCATTCTCTTTCACCAGCCCTGGGTCATTTAATCTCCTCATTCTACCTTCATTGCTATGTGCCGTATTTTTTCTAGGCAACTACTACCCCACTTGATCATTTTAAAGAAGGGAATTTCTAAATCTCATTGCAGCTTGGAGAAGTATGTTCTTTCATTTGTACACACACACACACACACACACGCACACACACACATTTCTCTTTACTGCTAGGTGTTATAATTTTCAATTTCAAATGTTTCTTGTGAACACAAGGATTCCCAGCTATTGTGCATGAAGAACTATCTCTTCCTGTCTGAATCCCGTCATCAGAGCCTCCCCGCCCTCCTCTCAGCCTAAGCCAGCCAGCGGCTCAAAATATGGTTGAATTAAATTAATACAGACGTTGACACTTCATTATTCTCTTTGTGGATATTAGTAAAAGAGGGCATCAAGAGTAAGGAACTTAGGTATCATCCTGATTTCATCACAGTTTAGGTGACTGAGTTGTTGGCAAGTTATTCCATGTCCCTATAACTTGATTTACACATTTGTTAAATGAAGATATAATAACACCTAGCTCACTGACTTGTGATACTATTACATAAATAAAAATAGTTTGTAAAATATAAGACAGTCTTCAAAAATATTTTAATTATTAGACATGATAGTATAGAGAAAGAAAGGTAATGCAAAATTAATATGAATTTAGGACCCATTGAGTGATGGGTACTCTAACTGCTAAAATGTTACTTTCTTGATGTATGTATCAAGAAAGTATCTTGTATCTACATTTATTTTTGCTTAGGAATTCTTTCTCTCTTCCTCTGGTGTAGAAGATGATGGACAATGCTCTGTCTCTATTCCCCTGTCTTCTTACATCCTTTCTCCTGTCAAGCTCAGCCCTTTCCATTATTACTACCGTCAGCTTCAGACAAATATCTCACAAATTTAACCTGAAGGCTAGGGAATCAGGAGACCACCAAGGAGCAGCACCAAGCAGAACATCACATCATGGAGAAGCCCCAAGTGCTACCACTTCACGTAGATGGTGAGCTCCCTGGAGGTCAGTGCCATGGAGGACTCATGGGAGGTTTGGACCATTAAGAATGGGTGGAATATGAATGGATAAATATTAAAAAGATAAGGCTATCCAGAATGTGGAAAGGTGTGATTCAACCATGTAGAAATGTATAGCAAGGGCATCTAGAGCATATTCATGAAGACTTTGTTTCATTTATCCATTCATCCATTTTTCAAGTGCTGTATTCATTTTGTATGGTTGTGTACTAATTTACCACAAAGATAGTAGCTTAAAAAAACACGAATTTCTAATCTCACACTTTCCATAAGTTAGGAGTCCAGTCACGGCTTAGCTTGCTTCTCTGCTTGGGGCTTCATTAGGATGTTGCTGGGCTACGTTGCTACCTGGAGTCTCCACTCGGGGAGAATCCACTTCCAAGCTCATTCAGGTTACTGGAAGAATTCATTACTTAGAGCTGTATGACTGAAGTCCCATTTTCTTTCTGGCTGTCATCTGGGGACCCCTATCAGGTCCTAGAGGCCACTCTTACATCTCCACCACATGGTTGCCTTCAACAGGCCGTCTCACAACATGAAGGGCTCTTTTTTCAATGCCATCAGGAATATCTCTTTCCCTTCAGGAGGACCAAGTCCCTCTTTTAAGGGTTTTAGTCTGATTGGGTTAGACCCACCCTGGATAAGTTTCTCAAAGCCAACTAATTAGAGAATTAAACTACATCTGCAAAAATCCCTTCACCTTTACTAAATAATGTAACCTACTCCCAAGATTGGCATCCATCATATTAACAGACCCTTCTCACACTCAAAGGCAGGAGATTATATAGAGTATGTACACTACTGGTAGTATTCTTGGGGATCTTCTTAGAATTCTGCCTACCCCAAGCATCTATCATCTGCCAAGCAAATAATTGACAGAAATAATATGAAAAATAATCTGATGTGTTGTCTTCAAAGAGTTATAAATTGGATGACAGGCACACCAACATTCTAGGGCTACATGGATAGGTTTAAATGGGAAAAAAAAATACATGTAAAGTGTTTATTTCAGTGCCTTATACATGAAAATTCGTGTTCCAAAAAGTTGGTTCTTCTTATTAAATAATTAAAATACAGGCTAGTCAGAAGTATATTAAAGTTCTGGGCAAGGCATATATTGAATGGGGGAAATGCTCATTTGTTTGAGAGGTTAGAAAAGGCTTAAAAAATAGAAGCCACTGGATCTCAGTTTCCTCAAAAATTTCACTAGATTAACCCTATTAACCCATTTTTTAAAATGTTTAGAAACCAGCACTCAGCTAAGGAACTTACTCCAGGCCACTCAACTACTAAAAGATGAAGCCACATTTCACACCAACACCTTCTGGTGCAGGAACACTTGTCCCTCATGGTATGTGTGTGTGTTTACAGCAACAAGGAGTCCATGCTAGCCATAGGGAGATGTGTGGGGATAAATACCCACTTATCTGCCCCATCCATTGCTGCTGAGTAAGAATAGAGTCCAGCATTACCAATCATTCTGATTATTCAAGGGAAACTTGAGAAACAAATTTTTTATAAAGCATGCTTATGTAGATAGCATGGGTTTATGTCACTAAAAATCAGGGAAGGAAATTTAAAATTAGATAAAACAAAGAAGTAGGTACATTTGGTATTTTCCTAATACCTAATCAGAATATTATATTGGGAAAATTACACTGGCCTTGGTGGGCAAGATACATTACAAGGGAGCAAGGGAGTACCTAGGTGGGGAGTTGATCCAGGAAACTGCACTGATACTTCAGACGTGCAGCTGGATCAGTGGAGAAGAGCAGTGGCAGAAGTGCTGGAAATGGGAATGAACAAGTAAGTAGGGTTGGAAAAAAAAGGTCTGGCAGTGTTGAACCCCTCCTCAGAACTCCACCACCCTTTCCCTGAAAGCCCTCTTCCATCTTCCCTCCCCTACTCCTGTGCCATGCTTCAGCCAACATGCACCACCCAAGCTGTTGGCAATGCATTCCAGGCTAAGCTTTTCAACGCCTGTTTGCTTGGTGTTTTCATCCCTGGGACTAGCCTTCTTCTTATTCTTCTCTGAGAAAATCCTAATCTTCCATCAATGCCCATATTAAATACCACCTATTTCAAAGAACTATCTAGAATCTTTCCTGGCTTCCTAAATTTGATGTGATCTCTAACTTCGCCAAACACTCAGATTGCACCTAAAAATTCACACCATACCACTCAGTACTTTGGTAAATGCTTCCATAGGGTTCTCTAATTGATTTTAACTCAATACAAGGAAGGCCTTTCCAACAATTAGAGCTGTCTGACTGCCTATGAGGGAGGAGCTGCTTGTGAAGGCAAGGAACTGATTCTCACTAAGTTTGCATGCAATTTTAGTAATTGTCAGGAAATTGAAATAATCCCCAAACCTGCTGTAAAGACTTTAACATCTAGTAGGAATGTGGGTCACTCAGAAATTATCACTCAGAAATTCTGGATTATATATAGCAAGGTAGCATTTATTATATAAACATCCTCTGAGAACCTACTTTGGGCTCCAATCAGAAACACAAACTTGGCCAGGCATGGTGGCTCACACCTATAATCCCAGCACTTTGGGCAGCCAAGGTGGGTGGATCACTTAAGGTCAGGAGTTCGAGACCAGCCTGGTCAACATGATGAAACCCTGTCTCTACTAAAAATACAAAAATTAGCCCAAGCGTGGTGGTGAGCACATGTAATCCAAGCTGCTTGGGAGACTGAGGCAGGAGAATCGCTTGAACCCAGGAGGTGGAGGTTGCAGTGAACTGAGATCATGCCACTGCACTCCAGCCTGGGTGAAAGAAAGAAAGAAAAAGAAAACACAACTCAAATGCTTACAGGTGACATGTGAGGTAGGTAACTCGAATTAGGAAGAGGGATGAGTATTGGGGATCACTGGGAGGTGGTGGAGAGAGGGACACGCCAGAGCAGACATGCTCTGTCTGAAGTGAATACACACTTATCTGCCCCATCATTGTTGCTGAGTACGAATGGAGTCCAGCATTATCAACCATTCTGATTATTCAAACAAAACCTGAAAAACAAATTTTGTATAAAATATCTTGATTTTTAAAAATTGAAAAATAATTTCAAAAACAGAAAACAAAACAAAACAAAAATAAACATGCAGGTCCAAGTAAATGCATCCAAGGTTTAGAGTCAACCCACAGGCACCATCTTGAGCCTTGACATTAAATGCTATACAGGATGCTTGGGGTAAGAAAGATACACCTGACCTTGAGAAATCTTACACTCTAATGGGGAGACAGGCATTTGAACACATAATTCCAGTAGAATGACATTTAGCATATTTCAGGGTTGTCTTCAAGAATAAATAAGGCTATTTCATGGCAAAACAAAGAAAGAGAGACTAAGGTGAAATCAACATAAAAACATGCACTCAATGCGTATGCGAGTACAAAGGAGGAGACGTAAAACCTAGTAAGGACCTCAGGACAGTAATAAAGCATGAAAACAACAAGTCAAACTGAGATTCGTAAGAATAGAAAAGAAAGGAAGTGACTTTCCAGTAAAGGTGAATGTAGACCTAAGTCTATATTCAAAAATATACTGAATTGCTCCCTAGGGCAACTAGATAGAGGAGTAATTTTTGTTCGAGGAGAAATATGATTCATTCAGTTTGGAACAAGTTCCACTGGATATGGCTATAAAACATCCAGAAAGCAATGTATAATTGGCCAATTTCATCATGGAGTTGGAAGGTTGAAAGAAAAATGAGAATAAGAGATGAAGATCTGGGGGTCGTCTACAGCGGTATATGGTTTAAAGTTACAGATGTGAATGAATTCAACAAATGGGAGAGTACACAGTGAGAATAGCAGAGAATGAGGGTTCATGTATTAGAAGATAAGGAACAGATGGGGAGTAAGAAAGTCCAACAAAGTTAACTAAAAAAGAATATTTTGAAAGCAGGGAAAGACCTAAGTCCTTGAAGCCAAGGTAGGTATGTTTGTTGAGAAATCATTCTCCTTCCATTCCTTTTCATGTAGGGCATCTTCAAGGTACAAATACTAGGGAGAAAAGCAACACAACAGGGCTGATTTCCAACCTGGGCAGGAATTCCTACCAGTGAAGTGCTGATGGTAAGTCTTGAAGAGAATGTTGTTGGGTGGTAGACTGAGTCTTTCATTTTGGATTGTCACCAAGAGAATATTCTTTCCATGGCTGAGAGAAAGAAGGCTTCTTTTCATTGGAGAAGAAACAGATTTTTGCCATGACTCTGCAAAGACAATATAGGTCATAAGGAAGGGATTCATTATTTTCAACTGCAGTCTTCCCATAGAATAACACAAATGTTATTCTGCACCCAGAAACACTCAAACTACCTATAAAGCAGTTGAACACATACATGTTTTTAGGTTGTAATTATTCATCGCAGACAACTTTATTTTTCTTAAGAAAAATAAATAAAGATTTGCTGGAAAAAGAAGGAAAATGAAGCAGGCCAAATGAGGAGTTTAGTGGACTTGAGATGTGAATTTTCAGAAAGTCCCTATTCCCCCATTAATCCTTCTTTTTTGTCCTTTATCCATTATGTGGGATTAGTTCTTTGTAAATTTGGATTTGTCCTGATGAATTAAATTCTTGGCAACTGCTGTTCCTGCTTACTGGGTGCCTCTTTGTGCTCTTTGTAAGATCTATAACTCATTGCACCTGTTGCATCTGAATAGTCCTCTGCAGCCAGGGTGTGTGTGTGTGTGTGTGTGTGTGTGTGTGTGTGTGTGTGTTCTTTAAGGCATTCTGCAATATTCAGTATAAGAGGGAAAACTAAAGGATGATGGTCAGTGTTGTTAAACAGTGGACTGACTTGCAGAGGCAAGCTGTTGAAATCTTTTTCATGTGATATCTTTTAAGAAAAGCACCAGAAAAAGCTCTAAGAAGCACAGTGTGCATCGGGGCTCATTTTAGGCAGGAGACTAGAAAGATGAGTTTTGAAGACCTTTCCAGCTCTCGGGGGCTGCTGTATGTTTTCATCAGTGATAAAGAAAGGAATTCAGTGATCCCCCAGTCATTTGAACACATAATTCCATTAGAATGTACATTTAACATATTTCAGGATTGTCTTCTAATGGGTTAAATCTATGTCCAAAAGATTTAGTAGTAAGTTATCCAAAGTAATACAGCTAGTTAGTGCAAGATGGGGAACGAGAATTCAGTTTCTTATGTCAACCCTCCCCAAACACACACAGTCTCACATTATATCCTTTTTTGTTCTTTCAGATACATATTAACCAGCTGGTTTGCCAGGCCTTTGCAGGAAGCTCTATATTTTCATCAAGTTTCACATATCTAAGAAATTACATCAGAATTTATGTCAGAAAGATGTTGTATTTTTTCAACGAAATAGATTTTTTAATGGAAAAAAGAGAAAGTGACCTAGGATATATATCTCAGCAGCTGAATAAACAGGTCTACAGAACAAGCATTTTTGGCTTTATATGTTACATATTATTTATAATACAATCATTCAATTTATTAAAGATTGGGCCATTAGTTTCATAATATAACACATTCACTCCTCTTATTTCCCATCCAGAGCTCTTTCTGAGTTGGAAGTTGGCCAAATGGAGTATAGGCATCTCTCCCAAAGGTTCTGTTACGTTTCCTTCTCTCTTGCTTTCCCCATTGCTACCCACCACCACCATCAGAAATGAGCCTTTTCCCAAGCATTCTTGAATCCACCTACAAGATATTCAGTTATTAACTGGAACTTCAAAAAAGTGGAATGGGTCTAGCCTTGGGGGTGAGAATATATATACACACACATGAATAAATGTATATATATTGAAATAGAGATTAGTCCATTTGTATAATTATATACAATATAATATACACCATTGGAAACAATATATATTATATATTGCTGTAAATGGACTTATACATATTAACCCATTAATATATATATGTCCATTTACAGTAATATATATTATTGTTTACAATAAGTCCATTTGCAGCAACATATAATATATATTATATTTATTATATGTATTGGAAACAATATACATTATATATATTATATATTGCTGCAAATGGACTACTCTCTATGTCTACATATAATACATATATATGTGTACATATATGTGTGTGTGTGTGTATATATATATATATATAATACGTCTTTGGAAACATCAACATAGAGCTGGACACTAAAATCACCAGAAATTTATCAGTTAAGAGGCTTATGCATATAAACACTTCGTGATCCCAATCAGTCTTCTATGACTTGCTGTCTTATATGCTTGGGCTGCTAAAAAACCTTGGACCAGGTAATTAATAAACATCATACATTTATTGCTTACAGTTCTGAAAACTGAGAAGTCCAAGATCAAGGTGCCCACAGATTCAGTGCCTGGTGAGAGCTTGCTCTCTGCTTCAAAGATGGTGCCTTCTAGCTTTGTCCTCACATGGTAGAAAGAGAGAACAAGCTTCCTCGTTCCTCTTTCATGACAGTACTAATCCCAATCATGAAGGTTCTGCCTTTGTGACCTAATTACCCCCCAGAAGGCCCTACCTCTTAATACTATCACATTGGAGATTAGGTATCAACAACTGAATTTTGGAAGGACACAAACATTCAGACCAAAGCACTTGCTAGGGGATTATTTTCATCTGGGATGATTCTGACATGGCATTTGGAACACATTCTGAAAAGCCATTTCCCACCAACTATCACACCATTGCAGAAATAGAGAAACATCTTGAGAGACTGAGGACACAGACAAAAAGCTTTGATATGAGAGGAAAAGTAAGCAGGGTTGAGCATCATCTGAAGCTAGAACAACTCTGAGATGTGCAAGTAGACAAAGAGCAAGAGAAAGGATTTGCCAAAGGCAGACTTTAGCCCCTTCACCATTAGGTATGGAGCTGTCTCTCTCTGGATGCTACTGGTATGTGTCATTAGAGTGGTTCAGTGTGAATGTGCTCATCAATAGTAACCTGGGGGAAATGGGGCCTATCTCCCAGGATACTGTTTCAGTTTTTATTTATTGGTTTGATAACCATTTTTTTTTTTGAAACTGGGAAAATGTAGATGTTTGCTCTGCTAAAAGCATAAATTTAAGGTAAACTTAACTTCTGACTTCATAGATTGCTGTATGCCAAGTCTTACTGTATTGCCGTTGTTAACAGTTTATTGTACCTCTATCCAAAGGAGGAGAAAGTCATTAAACATTTTATGATTTCCAATTGCCACAAGATACTAACATCTGACATTGATTGAGGACTTACTGTGTAACAGGCTCTTTTATTGCCACCACATATACTACACACACACATATAAATGGGTATATATATACAATATATATATATACAAATACTATACACTATATACTTACATATACTATGTATACTAATGTATGATACCACTGTATACTACTATTACATATAAATATATAAATACATATAATTAACCCCAGAAGATAGGTACACTTTACAAATAAAGAAACCAAGATACAGATAGTTAACATTAATCTACATAACTAGTGAGTGACAAAGCTGGCGTTAAAACGAGGCAATCTAACCCTGGAGCCCACATGGGTTTGTGCCACATTTGTGGCATTCACACTGTGCTGAGCATTGTGCCACATGAGAAGGTTCAGAGATGAATAAGGCATGCCACTATTCCTAAGGAGTTCACAGTTGATGGAGGAGACAGGCACATCGTTACAGTAAGGTGCAACAGTGCCGGCTGAGCTGGGTCTTGGTGATTAGGATTATATATTTTGGAGCACACCAGAACAAAGCTTTCCACCTCCGGGTGCAGTGTGTACAAAGGTAAGAAACAGCTATAATAGTCATGGAGTTTTAATCAGGATGAGCCCCTGCAGAGAATCTGCAGAATCTAGGGGAAGAGAGAGCTACATGAAGCCAGAAGGATTGACAGAGACAATGCAGTGAAGAGCCTTGAATGCTAGTTTGTGCTTTTATCCTATAAGAAATACAGAGTTGGTGAAGGTTTGTAAGCTGGAGGTGGAGATGATGGGATGTGTTGCAGAAGTATCCCTGTGATAATCTTGCAGAGGCTGGACTGCAGAAAGAGAGAATGTAGGATTGGGGACCAATTAGGACACTCTTGCAAGAGCTCATGCTAGAGAGACTCTGCCAGAAAATGCAAATCTTCCCATTCTTAAATGATCACCTTAAAACTTTAAATGATCTCCATTGCCCTTGGGATAAAATGCAAATCCTGTGATCTTGAATCATCTTGAATAACTGGACAAATGTCTATATTAAAGTCATTAATTCTCACCATTCCCACCTCCTTCTCTGCATTTTAGCCATACAGAGGGACTCAATTGCATTTGTTGAATTTGCCAGTCTTATTTCTTTCCCTACTTTGTGTGTTTCCTCAACCGATTTCAGAGCATCCTGATAGAGGGAGACCTTTATGCCCATTGTACAGATGAGGAAAATGTAGTGCAGGGAGTACAGTAACTTAGTCCAAGTCATATCACGTAGTAGAGGTGGTGGAGGTAAGATGGAAATTCAGGATCTCTGAACCATTCAAGAGTATTGCAATGGAAGTCACAAAAGTCCCATTGGCACCACTTCACTTATTTTAGAAAGTGACTTAACTTCCCTGCACCTCAGACTCCTCATCTGTATAATAGATCTGTTAAGTTCTACAACCCAGGTTGTTAGGAAGATACTGTGAGATGTCAAATGTAAAAGCATCCTGTACTCTGTTACTGTACAGAAATATTGCTTAAATCGCTCTGCTTTCACCTATTCATGTAAATAAAAAATAAGTGCAGATGGATAGATAAAAATAAGTAATCCAAATCTTTTTAGCTAAAAATTTCAACTTTCCACAATACAACAATGTAATTTTTAAAAATTCAATGGAACCATTTCTCATCTGCCTTCTAAACCCATGTCCACTCTCTTCTGGGCAAATATAAAATATTAGCAAATGAATAAACATGGACTTAAAAGACTTCAGTGTCAATTAAATCACCTCTGAGTTACAGTTAAGCTCTATCAAAATGCTGGTGAAAACTTCCTAACTTTTATTTCTCCTCTGAACATAGACTGACTCAAAAACATCAAGTCTCCCTAAGAATTACCATCTTACACACAAAAGTTCAAAACACAGGAGGTCAGATCTAACACATACATAAGTCAGAAGATTATGTCTAAAGCCACGAGGGATTAAATATGAGGATTAAATACGTGGGTCCACGTTTGGTGGTAATGGTGGAGGGGAGCTGAGCTCAGGACTTCATTTTTACAAGGAGCTGTCCTTGATAAAGGGCCAGCTCTCTAATACTGATTGCCTAGAAAACATTATGCCATAACCAACACTTTGGTGTTCATCAGATTCACTTAAAATTTTTATTGTATTCTAGCTGGGCTTCTTGGTTCTGCATTTGGAAATTATCACATCTTCATTATCCAAATAAACACCTGGCACTACTCACCCTGGAGTATACAATGTAAAGTTGCCCACATGAGGAGCAGCTCCCACTTCTATTCCACACCTGCAATTCAACACGTCTTCTCTTAGGATTTTTATTTGGGGTTATATTTAAATCACTCATATTTCCTATATCCATGCACATTTCTCTGTCCTACATAAGCAATAATTTAATTCAGACCATGCCATACATACCCTCCAGGTTTGGTAAACATCTATCTAGCTATTTGCTTGATGGGGCAACTTACAAGCAATAAATAATTTTACGTGTGTTAATTCAATAATTTATGCATTCATTCACTCATAAAACATTATTGAACACCTATTCTGTGTCAGGCCCTATGCTAGGACTTGAGAGTGAATGTGATAGACATAGTCGCTGCTGTGAAAATGCTCACTTGCAGCCTCCTTGGTGATGCAGGCAGGCTAATAAATAACTCGTCTCAATCCAATAGGAGAGCTGTAATGCAAGCGTGTGCAGAGCATTGGAGAAACAGAGCAGAGAAGGTGGTGGGTTTTGCCTGCCTGGAGAGGTGTGATGGAGGGCTTCATAAAGAAGGTGGTGGTTGAGCTGTGCTTAACGGATGAGCTGGAGTATGGGAAACACGCGTTCTAGGAAGAGGGAACACCGTGAAAAAAAGCACGGAGTTCCTGAAGTGGTTTCTGTAGGTATGGGTGTCATGTATGGGTGGGCAAAAGCGTTAGAGATAAGCCTGGTAAGGGAGGATGGGTTCAGATCATAAAAGGCCTTGAATGCCCTCCTAAGAAGTTTATTTTTGGTCAGTAAGCAATGGAACCATGCAAATAATTTCCTTGAAAAATGATTCTGTCTGCCGGGTTGAAAAATATCTGAGAAGAGAAGCAGTTACTGAAGATAAGACAATCGACTAGACATTTACAAGGATCCAGAAGAGAGGTGATAAGTCTGAACTGGAGATATGGAAATAGATTCAACAGACATTTTTGGATAAGAATTGACCACATTTGTTGACAGAATGGATACATACTTCCTTGTTTTCACATACACGCTTTGGGTGCACAAAATGTCCATAAGCTCTCTGAATGTATGAGCAAGGATACATAATTCAATTAACAGATCATCAACAATTACAAATAAACAGCATTAAGGTGCCAGGGGGAAAAAATCACTTTTGAATTCTGAGTCAGCAGTGCATGGGCTGGTGTTCTAGCATTGCTGCTTAGTAACTGTGTGGACGTCAGACAAATCCCTTTTCCTCTCTGAGCCTCTCTTGTCTACCAAATGGAGTGGCTGGCTGGGATGACTTATCTCCAAGGCCCTCTCCAGCACTCACACTCTGTGAGTCAAACACTTGTGATAAGGGGCCACCAACCCTGGCCTTTCCCAAGCTGAGTCACCTCTGAAGCAAGGATTATTCTGGGGCCTGACCAAGAAATGTGAATCCAGTCACTGCAGTAACATCCCAAGTTTTATTCTCCAGAGTTAGGGGCCATTAGGTCTGATCTAAGGCTGGGGCAACTCCTTGATTACTCAATCATCTCCAAGCTTCTCCCTATCAAGTGCTCACCCAGACTGGGGGCCATAAGACCTGCCTGGGCTTCTACAGAAGAAAGCCCTCTATGGTAGGCATTCAGGTCTCTGAATTTCTCAGAGTCTGGTTTTCCTGCTTGTGTTAATTTTCACAGCCAGTTACCCAATTTACATTTTTCTAAAGCTGTTCACATGACTTGTCAGTTATCCTATTTACATTGTTCTAAAGCTGTTCACAGAACTTGTCCACAAGAATGCAGCCTTCTTAAGTGGCTTTCTCTGACTTCCTCTTCCTCGAACACAGCTGGGAATCCCCTTCCCTCAGACAAGAGCAAGCCTTCCTCCTCAGGTAACCAGTGCAGGGCTCCATCTCTGCCTATTTCTAGTCACCTAACTCTTAGTGAGCACCTACTATGTGTCAATGAGCACTTCTGCAAGTGAAGGGTTCCACGCAGCCACCCCACCAGGTGGATGTGACTTCCCTATTTTAACGAGGTGGAAAGTGACGTTTGGTGAAGAAAATATGCCTTATCAAAAGCTGAACTTCTAGGGTGTGACCAAACCAGGATTCAAACTGAGGTCTGTCTGAGTCCCAGTCTGTGGCATTCTCCTTCCTGTGACCAGAGTTAAGCTCTATTAAATGACAGACTGCACAAGTGTGAACTACCTGCAAAACCTCTAAGCAGATCTGCTGTCCTTTTTCACCCAAGGAAGGCATAGTCCAGATTTACTTTAGGCCAAGATACCAAAAGATGAAACAGGTCATAATTCCCCTAACCGAGTACACTCATGTTAGACACCAGACTTTTTCCAATGTTTCCTGATAAATTTGTAATTTACTGCTATCGGTTGGTATTGCATAGCAATTAAAATGAAGAAACCCTGTGAATCAGTTTTCCTGGCCTTGAATTCCCTTTATTATTTGGTAGCCAAGTAACCTTGGACAAATCACTGAGACTCTTTAAGCCTCAGCTTCCCATGTATAAATGGGGCTGAGAATAATACTCACCTCATAGTGTTGTTATGAGGAGCAAATAAGATGGTGCATGGCAAGCTCTTAAAACAGAATCTGGCATATGGCATGAGCTTGATAAATCCCAGCGATTATTATTATTATAATATCTTTGTGCATAAATCTATCTGCAACTCTGATTGTTTTTGTAGGACAGATTCCAACAAGTAAAATCACTGTATCAAAGGGTGGCTCTTCATACATAGTGCTTAATTATCCTGTGGAAATTTTGGAGCGATTTATATACCCAACAGCAGAGCTTGCAGGAGTAAATGCAACATCCTTCATTGCGATAGACTCAAAAGATATATCAAATGCAGATGACCGTAATACTATAAAAGATGTTTGAACATCCTGAAGTTTTCACATATATGGGCATAAACTTTCTCCTTTTAATGCCCTTTCAGTCATGGAAAGAACGAAGGCCCTGCTGGTCATCCCAAAGGCCTTCGATTTAAGAGAAAAGAGTTCAATTCCAGGTTCTTACAAGCTGTGAGATTTTAAGCTGGTTCATTCTCCTCGTTGTTTAAAAAAAAGTTTTTTTTAAAAAAACAGGAGTTATATATGGGCAGTATCTTCCTGTCATACTTGTTGTACCTACATATGCAGAGAGAATGTGACTATGGCCAGTGATAATAGCTGTCAAGATTATTATTTTCACATTTTTCTATTAATGCATTGCAATTGCAACTGTTCATCATATTATTATAGATATTAGTATAGTTTTTCACATGCTCATGTCCAGTATAGTTCAAATCCAGCTCTACCAAAATCTTGCTGTGTGACCAAGGGTTCGTGACTTCACCATTCTGGGTCTCTTTTTTATAATAATGAGGGGCTTGGTCCAGAGGATCTCCAGCGTCCATATTTCTACCATCTTGTCTTTCCATTTTCAGCGTTTCTCAACTTCAGCACTACTGACATGATCTGATCCAGATAATTCTGTTTTGTGCTGAAGGGAATGGGGTTGGGGGGGTGGGGTGGCTGTCTTAAGCATTGCAGGATGTTTTAGCAGCAACCTTGGTCTCTACTAACCACAGGCATCTCACCAAAGTTGTGACAACTGAAAATACCTTCAGACATTGCCAAATGTTCCCGGAGGGTCAAAATCATCACCAGTTAAGAATCTGTCATATGCTTAAGGGTGTCAGGCTTTGAATGTTTATTAAAGACTTGGATTAGGAGGGTTTTAATACATCTTCCAATCACAGAATTCCAAATGATCATGATACTGTGACTGATGTGAACTTACACTCACGCACACGATACATATTTGGGAGAAGCCCTTGTCATCTCCAGTGTCTCTTCTACCTGTTGAATTCCACAGAGATGATTGACTCAGTCATCTACATCTTTGCTAGAGGTGACAGGTGAAATATCCAAACCATGGGCTTGGGGTTCATCTGACCCAGTCACCAGTCACATGCCTCTAGGGAAATTCTTTAGTTTTTCTGATCTTTTTTTCACATGTGAAATCTAGAAGACACCTCAAAGCCATTCGAGGATGACTAAATGTGACAAGCACAAGTGTACCTGGTAGCAAGGATGAAGAGGAATCCATCTGAGGGAAGCTGTTGTTTTCATTGTTTCCTATGGAATATGATTACCACTCAGTTATTTCCCAGCCATAGCCTCAGGGTTTGGACCAAGTTTTCTTTTGACTTAGGTGCTTCCAGTCAGAATCAAAGAGTAACTCCTGAGGAATGGAGAGGAGAAATGGTCCTGTTAGCAGTCAGAGGAATGCTGTGGACTAAGAGAGTGACTTTCGTTCCAGCTGAAATGTCAGCAGAGCGCTGGAAGAAAGGAATCTCTTTAGCAGGTGTGTTTGGAATCTGGCAGCGAGAGCTGGGTCAGGTCCAGGACCACTGAGCTGGTCTGAATGCCTTCTATGTTGACTCTCTGGGACTGAGACTCAGGAGTTAAAGGAGAGAACATCTAAGGTAAACACACGACAGCCAGACAGTGGCTAGAATTTTTCCTCAGGCTCTCTGTGTCTCTTGAAGAACACCAAGAGACTGGCGACAGGACTGTGGCCTGAGTCCGACGCCTTCACCCACCCTCTTCCAGATCACCTGATCTGAAAGAAGTTCCAAAAATAGCTCAGAATCTGGGCCTGCCTGGAAGAGACATAAAGATTCATTTACATGGGAAGGTGACTGCTCTGAATATCCACAGATGACCAATCTATGCTAATGGTTCAGTCTCCCTCAAATCTGGGGTTTATATAACTGGCTCCTACACACTGTCCTTGCCAGCAGAAACGCCTGAATTATCTTAATTCCAGAATGTAAATTATTCCAATTTTGAGGCCATCATTTTAAAGCTGTCAAAGTCAATATTTTTAACAGCCTAGAAAAAAATTACAACTGGAAAATGTCTAAACAAGTTGTGCTTGAGGTCTTGAGACAACTTCTGGCAAATATCTGTGCTGAGGTGAATAAATACCCTACACTAACTTCACAATGAGGGAAGAACATAAATCTCCCCCAACACCAATTTGTTTGCCAGAGTCAATGTGTTCGTCCACATGCATTGACCACTTTTAATCTGTTACCTTCCATTTATAAAGTAACAATTTGTCTTTTTTTTTTTAAGATGGAGTCTTGCTCTTGCTGCCCAAGCTGGCGTTCAATGGCACGATCTAGGCTTACCACATCCTCTGCCTCCCAGGTTCAAGTGATTCTCCTGCCTCAGCCTCTCAAGTAGCTGGAATTACAGGCATGCATCACCACGCCTGGCTAATTTTTTGTATTTTTAGTAGAGACGGGGTTTCTCCATGTTGGGCAGGCTGGTCTTGAACTCCCGACCTCAGGTGATCCTCCCGGCCTAGACGTCCCAAAACGCTGGGATTACAGAAGTGAGCCACCATGCCCAGCTTTTTTTTTTTTTGAGACAGAGTCTTGCTCTGTCACCCAGGCTGAAGTGCAGTGGTGAGATCTTGGCTCAACACAACCTCCACCTCCCACGTTCAAGCAATTCTCTTGCCTTAGCTTCCCAAGTAGCTGGAATTACAGGCACCTACCACCATGCCCAGCTAATTTTCTTATTTTTAGTAGAGACGGAGTTTCACCATGTTGGCCAGGCTGGTCTCAAACTCCCAGCCTCAATTGACCCACCTTCCTCGGCCTCCCAAAGTGGTGGGATTACAGGCATGCATGAGTCACCATGCCTGGCCCCATTTGCCTTTTAATGTGAAGATTTTTTAAATACATTAATTCTTAAAATAATAACATTCAATATTCAGTCATGAAGAAGGAAAAAAATCCTTCCCTAATCTCCATTCTTTCTAAATTTTCATCTCATTTCTATTTTAATCCACTTCATCCATTATTCTCTGAGTGCTACTGTATGCTGGGCACAGATCTTTGGATGCTGAGATCTGTAAGAACTTCCTCAAAGTGAGAGAAGAAGCTCTCAAAGGAGCTACATCATACTTGATCAGGAAGGAAATGGCAGCTCCTTTTTTAATGTACATATCAGTTTCCATGCAGGTGAATCATTCTCTCTACCTTATTAACTCTTTCATACAGAAACCCGGGATTGAAGAAAGTGAGAATGTAAGGAAAAGACCATACAAAGAAGAATCATGTTTATGGTGTGCCTTTGGGGTAGAAGTCATTCTTGTGCACCTGGGGAACTGGCCAGGCTGTAAGAATATGGTGCCAACCAAGTGGCACCTCCACCCACTATTGCCCCAGATGCCAGGCTAAATGGAACTTGTGAAATAGGGCTGGAAAATCTCTGTTATGGGCCCATCTTCTATTCAGAGGCTGGAAAACACCCCATTCCTGTAGCTCTGAAGCAGGATTAATTGATTGGTCTCATATGAACCTAAAAGCTGTTAAGAGCAAGGAGGATGAAAAGCAATTCAAATTGCTTTATTACCATTTTCTAGTAAAGTACCAGTTTAGTTCTCAGTCCTACTGTGAAGCAGCGGGTTTCCAGATATTGACTGTGCTGGCATGTGCTCCTAGAAGAGAGGAAATGCCTGGGTCTGAAAAGCAGAAACATCTGCTCAGATCTCTGGCAGGCCTGTTGCTGGAGCTGCTGGGAGGGGTGGGTGGGTTCCCTCCAGGTGGTGTCACTGCAAGCAGGAGACAGAGGAAGCACTCCCAATGGGGGAGTTCTGGGCTGTGGGTACAGACTCCTTCTCCTTTTTCTTTTTTCTTTTTTTAAAAGACCTCATTCACTTAACGTGGGGAGAAAAAGATTATAAATAGTTTTATAAGTCAATCTATAGACTTTCTGATAGAGGGCAACAAGGAGACTATAGTAGCTACAATGATGATAATAATACTAGCCATCACATACTGCTTGTGTATGCCAGGCACAGGGCACTTTACATATCTTAACTCAGTTAATTCCAAACAACGCTACAAGGTAGGTACCACTATCGTCTCCCTTTTATAGATAAGGAAACTGAGGCACAGGAGAGAAATAACTTGCTCAAATCCACCAGCTAGTAAGAGTCAAACTTTAAGCCCAACTAGTCTTGCTGCAGAGTTCCTAGCTATAGTAATAATTACTGCACTGTGCTAGATATCAGATCGAGCATACACCACACACATTATTTTCTTTATCTTTACAGAAATACTATGAGTCAGATATTAACATTCCCAATTTTCAAATGGGCACACTCCAGTTTAGAGTTGTGAAATAATTTGTTCAAGTTCATGAGGATAAAAAATGTCGGAGTCTGGATTAACCCCTGATCAAGCTGTTTTTTTAATGCCTGATACCTCTCCATGACCTAAAAGTTTAGAGTTGAGCTACACTTTTTCTATGGAAATCTAGCCCAGAATGCCAATAACAAATCAATCAGTAATAATATTATTATTAATAGTTACCATTTATTGAGCACCTATAATTCAGCTAAGTCCTGTCTTAGACATAAATTTCATCATCACAAATCCATGCAAGTCAGGTTGTTATTATGCCCATAAATCAAAGACGAAAACATGAAAATCCAGGGCATTCCTACACACTAACAATGAACAATGTGAAAAGGAAATTAAGGAAATTTGGTTTACAATAGAATCAAAAAGAATAAAATATTCAGGAATAAACTGATACCAAAAGTATAGGCAATAAAAGAAAAATAGATAAGTTAAACTTCATCAAAATAAAAAACTTTTGTGCATCAAAGGATACTAGCAAGAGAGTGAAAAGGCAAGTCATGGAAAAGAAGGAAATATTTGCAAATCATAAGGAACTGACATTCACAATACATGAAGAACTCTTACAACTCAACAACAACAAAAACCAAACAACCCAATTTTAAAACAGGCAAAGGGCTTGAATCAACATTTCTCCCAAGAAGATATACAGATGGTCAATAAGCACATGAAAAAATGCTCAATACCATTAGTCATTCAGGAAATGCATACCGAAACCAAAATGAGACACATTTTTACACCCATTAGAATGGCTAATATCAAAACAAAACAAAAACAACCCACCTCCAAAAGAAAAAAAATCCAGAAAATGCAAGTATTAGTGAAGATGTGAAGAAATTTAAACCAGTGTGCATTGCTGGTGAGAATGTAAAATGGTGCCACCACTGTGGAAAACAATATGGCAGCTATTCAAAAATTAAACATAGAATTACCATATGATCCACAAATTCCATTTCTAGATATATACCCAAAATAATTGAAAGCAGGAATTCAAACTGCTATTAATATTTGCACACTCATGTGTATAGCAGTGTTATTCACAATGACCAAAAGCCAAAAACAACCTAAATATCCACTGACAGATAAATAAACAAACAAAATGTGGTACACATACAACAGAACATTATTCAGCGTTAAAATGGATTGAAATTCTGGTGTATGCTATGACACTGATGAACTTCAAAAATGTTTTACTAAATGAAATAAGCAAAACACCAAAGGACAAACAGTATGATTCCACTTACATGAAGTACCAGAATAATCAAATTCATAGAGAAAGAGAGTAGAGTGATGGTTGCCGGTGCCTTGTGGAAGAGGACAATGGAAAATTGTTGTTCAATGGGAATACAGTTTCAGTTTGAGATGACAGAAAAGCTCTGGAGATGGATAATAGTGATGAATGCCTAACAATGTAAATGTACTTAGCACCGCTAAATTGCACACTTTAAAAGGGCTGAAATGGTAAGTTTTTTGTTATGTATATTTTACCACCAAAAACAAACAAACAAAAAAACAACTAAAATCAAGATGAGAAGACTTGCTCAAGATCACACAGAGAGCATGCTACCGGCGCAGCCTACCCTAGAGTTCCCAGGTTCCTGAAGCCCAGTCTAGTGCTGTTCGTATCTGTGCTATAAATTCAAATAGGGCTTACAGTTACAGAGTATTTGTAAACATAGTTAAATATCAAGAATCTTAAACAAAATGAACCAACCTCATCACAAACTGTCTTCCCCAGACTCTCTGAATAAATCAAGAAACTCACAACAAAAACATATAATTGCTGGGGGTGGTGATGATAGTTGTAATGATAGCAAACCTTCCATGCCTTGAGGCATGGCCCAAAGTACATTTAACTCAGTGCCCTGAACCCTATACTCTAACTATAAAAATATCCCAAGCCTATTACTAAACACACTTAGGCTTTGTTTTTATTTTTACTGAAGTAAATGAGACTAGGTACTCAGTCATAAAGCCACTGATCTCCCGATTGTGTTTTTTATCTTTGGGTCTCTTTATAGTAATGTATTTCTAAAACAGGGAATTCAAGAAAGTATCTGAAAATATTTGCAGTTTCAGGGCTGGAGCTGGATTGGCCTCCTCTTCCTCCTCTTCTTCTTTTCTCCTTCCCACTGTCAGATGGATACTTGTTTGGCAACTGAAGAAACCGTTTACTCCATGCTAACACTTGCCTTGCAAAGGCAAATAAGACTATTATGGATGTCATTTATCATAGCTGTTTGACCATTCACTCAGTGTCTGCTTCCCTTAGTCAAGGGTTAGGAACGAGAGAAAAGTAAGAAAAACACTAAGGTTTGTAGAACAGGATTGCAGCAAAATCTAGATTGCCAACTCCAATCAAATAATTCTAAACTGGCATATATTATTCTGCTTCATCCCTTAGATTATTGTTTTCAGCAGTATTCTCGCTGATAAAACTGATTTGTCTTTTTAGTAATGTTCAGATTTACCAGAAATCCTAGCTATGAAATGCTTTCAATAAATTAAAATGTTAAATTCCCAATTACATTTCCCTTTCAGTATCAAAAAAATTTTTTTTAATGTTCTTAGGATGTAGCCTCAGGTGTAAAGTGAATTTTAATTGTTCCATTTTTCCACAATCACCTGAATATGGTTATTGATTTTGATTTTTCTTAAACTGGGTTTAAGTGTTCACAGAGATGAAAATTGTTTCCCCTCTCCGTTTCCCACTTTGTTTCTTCATTTCTATTGTCCATTAAGAATATATGTTAACTATAAAGAACATTTGTGTTATCAAAGTTCAAGCTTTAAAAAAAAAAACCCTCTTTCATTTTTTTAAAGTTAAAGCATTTTTATTGGAATTTAAAATAAAAAAATTTATATTTCATATAATTCCAACCAGCTATTAATCACCTTCATCCTGAAGAAGTTTACTGTTCTGCCCTTTTAAAACATTGAAGTTCAAGGACTTGTCCCTCCTGGCTCTAGGAACATTTCAACCCTCCATTCTGTTTATGTCCATGAGAAACAGTGGCCATTAATTTAAGCTTTGCTAATTCAGATCTATAAACTGTTACTTATGTTTATTGCTGTTGAACAATTAGATTATCTGGATTTGTACTGCTAACAGGTGGGGAAAATACCATCTGAATATGTTACCTTGTCAATTCTTCTTTACATATTTCTTGAGCACACAATCCTTCTCTGCTCCAAATGTGAAAGGGTTAACAGACATTTAACTGGCTACTCTCTTCCGAGTTAATCATTGTTCTCTAGTAGCCAGTTTCTCCAAAGGGAAACACATGTGGTAGATTTTTACTTGGGGATCTCCAGCTGGTCCTGTTGTCACTCCCATACTCTTCTCCCTCGCCCAACCTCTACTCATCTTCTTGTAGCAAAATACTCATCTTCCAGTCAATGTTTGGTAATGTGTGAATTGACATTAAAAAATTGTTAAACAGTATTTGGCAAGCACATTATGGTTTACAAAGCACTCTTTTATCAGATTTGCATTTTATGTTTTTCCTAAAATGTATTTTTTTAATACAAAAAAAACATTTCTTTATAACGCCACAAACCACATAACCCCTCTTATCATTTCTCAAGCAAAAATAATATGTTTATAATCTCTAATGACAGAAAGCAGATCAATGGTTGCCTGGGTCCAAGAGTAGGGGAAATGACTGAATGGGGGAAGAAGAAACTTTTCCGGCAATTAAAGTGCTCCATATTTCAATCATTGTGGCTACATGGCTATATTCATTTGTCAAAATTCGCCACACTGTACACTTAAAATGGGTATATGATATGTAGATTATACCTCAATAAAATTGATAAAAATTTTAGAAATAGTGATATAGTTATTAGGAAGATCATATTGGACTCCCAGAGATACTTGTTAAATTTATTTGACTTTTCCCTTTCCCATAGCCTCACTAGAACGTCAGTAAAGGAATGGATAAAAGACATTCAAGGACAAAGAGAAGAGAAAAGCATTTTCAGAACATAAGAATTCAACAGATTTTAGAACTTAGCTGAGCAGGGGAAATTACAAACGCAGTGCCGATGGATGGATGAAAAAAATCATGAGAAGTTAGTGGGAAGTTTCCTCTGCAGAACACTTAGGAGAAAGGAGTTGGGGGAAGCTTAGTACCTGGAGAGAGGAGTGAAACATAGAAATGAAAGAGGAATTGGCTAAAAGTCTATATGATGAGGAATGGGACACCCCAAGCCCTCCTTCAGTATAGGCAGTCAGATAATTATCCCTTCTTATCCTCCCCAGTGGTCAGACAGAGGCTTATTTCAGAGTGACTCCAGACTCAGAGGCACCAGGCACAGTGGAGAGCAAGGCTGAGGTGGCCGACTGAGACAGGCCCTTTACAAATAAGTTAACCTCCTGAACCGCAACCCCTTCAACCCACTTCAGATTACCACCACCGGTCAGTCATCTAAAAAGTTTCAAGCAGAAGTTTTGAAGATCTATCTCTGGAAAAATGAGGTAGTTCTGGAGACCATGCACACAAATTCCATGATTTCACCAATGGTCAAGCTGTCTTGGTCCTTGATCTCCCCAAACTGAAGCCCACAGGTTCAGAAGCAATCATCCAACACACACACACACACACACACACACACACACACACACACCTCGTCCAAATAGTGGCTTCATTTTAAACAAAAGCAATCATTAGATATCCAAGAAATTCCATCAACATTATGTTTTTTAAACAAATGAGTTGAAACAAACATTTTCATTTTTAAGTTTACTTTAAGTTCTGAGATACACGTACAGAATGTGCAGGTTGTTACATAGGTATACGCCTGCCACGGTGGTTGGCTGTACCCATCAACCCATCATCTACATTAGGTATTTCTCCTAATACTCTCCCTCCCCTGCCCCTCCACCACCCAACAGGCCTTGGTGTATGATGTTCTTCTCCCTGTGTCCATGTGTTCTCATTGTTTAACTCCCACTTGTGAGTGAGAACATGTGGTGTTTGGTTTTCTGTTCTTGTGTTAGTTTGCCAAAAATGATGGTTTCCAGCTTCATCCATGTCCCTGCAAAGGGCATGAACTCATCCTTTTTATGGCTGCACAGTATTCCATGGTGTATGTGTGCCACATTTTCCTTGTCCAGTCTATCATCGATGGGCATTTGAATTGGTTCCAAGTCTTTACTATTATGAATAGTGCTGTAATAAACATACATGTGCATGTGTCTTTATAGCAGAATGATTTATAATCCTTTGGGTATATACCCAGTCATGGGATTGCTGGGTCAGATGGTATTTCTGATTCCATATCCTTGAGAAATTGTCACACTGTCTTTTACAATGGTTGAACTAATTTACATTCCCACCAACAGTGTAAAAGTGTTCCTATTTCTCCATATCCTCTCCAGCAGCTGTTGTTTCCTGACTTTTTAATTGATCACCATTCTAACTGGTGTGAGATGGTATCTCACTGTGGTTTTGATTTATATTTCTCTGATGACCAGATATGAGGAGCTTTTTTTCATGTTTGTTGTGTGCATAAATGTCTTCTTTTGAGAAGTGTCTGTATCTTAACCTTTGTCCACTTTTTGATGGGGTTGTTTGTTTTTTTCTTGCAAATTTGTTTCAGTTCCTTGTGGATTCTGGATATTAGCACTTTGTCAGATGGATAGATGCAAGGATTTTCTCCCATCCTGTAGGTTGCCTATTCACTCTGATGATAGAGTTTCTTGTGCTGTGCAGAAGCTCTTTCGTTTAATTAGATCCCATTTGTCAATTTTGGCTTTTGTTGCCATTGCTTTTGGTGTTTTAGTCATGAAGTTTTGCCCATACCTACGTCCTGAATAATACTGCCTAGGTTTTCTTCTAGAGTTTTTATGGTTTTAGGTTTTAACATTTAAATCTTTAGTCCATCTTGAGTTAATTTTGGTATAAGGTAAGAAGAAGAGGTCCAGTTTCAGTTTTCTGCATATGGCTAGCCAGTTTTCCCAACATCATTTATTAAATAGGGAATCCTTTCCTCATTGCTTGTTTTTGTCAGGTTTGTCAAAGATCAGATAGTTCCATATTTGTGGCATTATTTCTGAGGCCTCTGTACTGTTCTATTGGTCCATATATCTGTTTTGGTACCAGTATCATGCTGTTTTTGTTACTGTAACCTTGTAGTATAGTTTGAAGTCAGTCAGCGTGATGCTTCCAGCTTTGTTCTTTCTTGCTTAGGATTGTCTTGGCTATATGGGCTCTTTTTTGGTTCCATAGGAAATTTAAATTAGTTTTTTCTAATTCTGTGAAGAAAGTCAACGATAACTTGATGGGGATAGCACTGAATATATAAATTACTTTGGGCAGTATGGCCATTTTCATGATATTGATTCCTCCTATCCATAAGCATGGAATGTTTTTCTATTATTTAAACATTTTTTTCAAAAAGAAATCTGGAAAAAGAGATGAATAGAGTGAGCTTAAGAAAGGCTTTTTTTTCTTTCTCTTTTACAGAATCTTACTTTTAATATCTTTAGAGTGTTAAGAGATGATATTACATGGGTGCTACAGAAAGGAAATAGAGAAAAAGAGAAAACACTCAAGTGTTTAAAATATGTTAGTTTAAGTAAAATTTTATTAGAAGTATTGAGGTAAAGAAAGTCTCACAAAAAGCAAAACAAAAAGACATAAAGATGGGAAAGAGGATGAATCAGGGAAAGCAACATCCCAATAATAATAGTTAAAGAAGAATAGAACCAAGAGAAAGGAAGGGAAGAAATAATCAAACAAATAAAGGATACAAATCTTGACATTAAAAGGTCCCATGCAGGCCTAGCACCATAATTAGAACAGACTCATAAAATGCAAATTATCATAAAATTTCAAGACATCAGAGATAAAAAGAAACTACAAAAACTTTCAGAAATAAATTGCAGATCACAGATAAGGAACTGATATAAGAGGCATTCAAATTCTCAGCACCTGCATGGATTTTTAGTGAAGCATGGTCTTAAACATTTGAAGATAACATTTTAAAGGTAGAATTTCATATTAAACTCCGTTATCATTCAGGTTAGGGGGAAAATGGAAAAATTTTCATACTTGGAAACCATCAAAAAATTTTCTTAGGCAAATTTCTCTAGAAGCTACTAAAGGATGTACCTCAGCAAAAGAAAAACTGTCAAGAAAATGCAAGTCAAAAGATTTAAGAATTAAAGACTTCAACACAGGAGAATGGCAAATAGAATTTTCTGATGTGCAACAGCCCTAGATAGAAACTGTAAGAAAGAAATCTCTAGGGAAAAAAGATATACAATTGATAGATTTTTAACAATGTATTTAAGCATTTGGAAGAATTACTGCTGGTTAACCTGTTTGACATATCTGTTCGTGTGTTTAGAAAATTGTTAGTGTGATAAGTAGAAAATTGAATAAATAAAATATGAGGCAATAGCCACATAAAAAAACAAAAAGTTAAATGATAAAGAATCCATATAGTGCTTGGCTAGGCAGTAAACTATTCATGATAGTGTTATTCTTTCTAGAGATTTGTGGGGGGTTCTAGAGATTTGGGCAAAAAATGTTATATAATTGTATTGCAAGGCTGGAGGATGAGAAAAAGAAGACATGGGTTTATAAAAGATATAAATCTTCAAGTAGCATAATAGAAGTTTAAAATGTAATTTGTAAAAAGTTGACATTTGAAGGCAAATGTCAGAAGAAACTGCTAAAAAATTTGAAGTAGCTCCCTCTGAGGATTAGAATGGGTAGGGAAAGGGTTGGGGCAAGGAGCTGTCATATTTTATTTATGGCTGTAGCACTACTTTATGTTTAAACTATGTGTATCACACTCATGATTTTTACTGTAAAAGAATAAAATATTACAAGTAATATTACAAAGCCCTGTTACATCCATTGTCTCATTTGGTTTTCTATAAGAGTTCTCTGAGATACAATTTACTGTTAGCCCTATATTATAACCGAAGACACTGAGAATCATGGAAATGAAGTGAATTGCGGCAAGTCTACTGATTGTCAATCCTTACCTTTCCTCCATCCAAAAGGCTAAAGAGCAATATTGTAACATTATTCTATTTACAACTCTGCCTGGCTCCAAAAGGTACTTAAGGTAAATTATGAAGATGAATATAACATTGTTCCTTAAATTGAATAAAAAATAATCCTCTCAGAAGCACATAGGAGAAGAAATGTGGATAGTTGATTCAAAGATAAGGTTAGTTTAGCAAATACAGGACAGAAAATCCTATGTATCATAAGAAAAGTGATACTCAAATTTGATCCTGAGCTTTCTAGCAGCCAATGCTGAAAAAGAAGCAAGAACAACAAACTGGACCATTCACTATATCCATAATCTAAGACTATATTGGATTATCAGATTTTTTAAAAAAGAATTTTATCTGTTTCTGATGCTGAAATCAGACTTTATTTTCACCTACTAATCTTCATTAAGAAGAAATGATATCATGTAATGAGCAATGTCCTCAACATTGTTCTTAAAATATGTCAGTGATAAGTATAATCTGTGTTCTTCAATGTAGGGCAATTTCGTCATGCCAATAAAAATTTGACTAAAAATAAATTGACAGAGGCAGGAGAAGGGGCGTTAAAATATGAAATGCCCTAGGTATAAGAAAAAAGAAAAAGACTCAAAGCAGGTATATAGTAATGTTCCTATTAGCCATATATACACAAACACATATGCATACACATATGCATACACACAAAGATGACACCTATAAAGGGTTTTGAAACAACTCACCTTCCTGGTCCACTTGCCAAGAGTAACTAACTACAAAATGTCCACAACCTAAGAGATTTATGCCATTTGTTGTATAGATTATTCATGAAAAATGAGATTAAAATTGATTTATGTATCCAAAATAGTAACATTTGGATTGATCAACAGTTATTCTTTCTGTTATAGATAATTTCCTCTTAAATCTATTCCTGATCCTTAATAATAAAGTCACATTGTCTGTTAAATGCTGACTGTAGATGAAGGAGATTGAAATTATCTCTCCTTTTAATGACTTCAATTCTATCCCAAGGGAAAGAGTTAGTCAAATTCCTTGACGTTTCACTGGGCCACAGTATCAGGCAGTGTTGGTTTAACTGAGCCAGCATGAAGAAAACTCTTAGTCTCAGAGAGAAGGAATTAAATATTCCCACTGTATTGGTTTGCTAGGGCTGCCATAACAACTTATCACAAACCAAATGACTAAAAACAATAGAAATTTACTGTTCCACAGTTTGGGAGGAACATACTTTCAAAACAAAATTTTGGCAGGGCTGTTCACTCTGTCACTCCCTCTGAAGGTTGTAGGAAATAATCTCTCTTTGCCTTTTCCTAATTCCTGGTGGTTGCCAGTAATCCTTTACATTCTTTGTAGCTGTATCACTTCAATCTCTGTCTCTGTCTTTCTAGAGCCTTATTATAAGGATACCAGTTATTGGATTTAAGGCCCACTCTAATCCAGTGTGACTCCATTTAACTAATTCTATCTGCAAAACCCGATTATTTCCAAATAAGGTCATATTCTGAGGTTCCTACTGGATATGAATTTGGAGGAAACACTATTCAAACACACACACATTCAACAAAACTCAACAAGTGCCAGATAGAAAATACAGGGGGCTATGGGAGCACATGAATTGAGACCTAATTCAGACTCAGAAGAGTCAAGAAAGTTCAGAATCTAGGAAGACAGTGAGTTGGTGAATGCTCAGTCCAAGAGTTTACTTTTAAAGGGTCAACTTCACCCCTTCTGCCCAAAGACAATTACCAATAGCTTCTAAACTCATTCTAACTCTTCATTCCCCAAGATCAAGCTCCCAAACTATCTCCTTCATAAAGCCTTTTCTGATTCTTCTCTGTCCAGATTCATCACTCCTTTCTCTATTAACTACTGCTCACCAACTGTGACTTTATTTAAAGGAATAGGAATTGGCATACATTAAGTGTCTTCTGTAAACCAGGAAATATGCTAGTCAGTTTTACATACCCAGTAATTCCTGTAAAGTGAGATCCCAATTTTAGAGCAGGGGGAACTGAGACTTGGAGTTCAAAGACTCATCTAAGAACACACAGCTCCTAGTCAATCTGAACCCAGATATCATGCACACTTCCTGCATTTAGGGCCTCACATTGTCCTAGACTTCTGCCTCCTCAGGTCTGCAGTGAGCTAGCTGAGAGCAGGGATTGCATTTCACTCCTGCAGCAGAGAAGAAATGCTGCTGGAACACAGTTGAATGTCCCATCACGTTGAATGCTCACAAGGGTTCCGAAGGTCTATGAGTGCACCCATAGCTCTCTGCCTCAACACACCTTCCTCCAGCCTTTCTTTTCTCCCAGGAGAAACCCGATCGGCTAGGAGTGTTTGCACCAAGAAAAATCCATCTCATAGCAAATATTCTTCCAGTCCCTGAGGATTCGTCATAAGAGCTTTCCACTGCACCCGCTCACAGGGCAGACAATGTGCTAAACCAGCTGTTTAACACAAGAGGCTCCCCATCCCCAGAGACCTGAGACAAGCTCCTGAGACGTGCAATACGTCTCCATTAGCCAAGCAACCGGCTTGGAGTGTGCTTTCTAATTCCATATTTCTGTGTTTATTAACTATAAGCCTGCCAAAAACACAGGGCACCAGCTTTTCTAAGTAGAGAAGAGGGTACTATGCCTTATATATATTCACATAGTTTTTTTAGACCGTGTATTACAGAGGCTTGTCACCAGCATAACCAGTGCAGACTTAGCTGCAGGGCCTACTGAGATGTCCACATTGAGGCAACTGAGAAAGGTGAGTAAGCAAGGATAGATATAGCTGGGAGCAAGGGACTGATCCAGCGGTGGGACCCGTTCCCAGGGAGAGAGCAGCCATCCAAATCCTAATGTTCAAAGTGTCAAGAGAAGGAGTACAGGACATCAGGGAAGACCTCAGACTCCAAAGTCAGATAAAACTGGTTTTGAATTCTGGCATTGCCCCTTAGCAACTTTCTGACCTTGGGCAATTTACATAGCTTCTTATACCATGCCTTGGGGTAATAAAAGAACCTCCAGATTATTTTGCAGTTAGAAAGAAATACTGCTTGTAAAGTTTTTAGCACACGGCCTGGCCCATGGTAAACTATAAGTAATACTTTTTGCAGACTGATTTCAGTCTCCAAGGGAAGAAGGGGTCTGAGCTGGTGGACAGTAATCTCCCATCAGAGGTGTCATCACAAAGAATGGCAGCTCCACGACCAGGTTACAACAAGGTCCAAATTAAGCAGAGTTGGGTTAGGACCTGCATTTTCCAATATGGTAGCCACCAGTCACATGTGGTTCCATATTGAGATATGAAGTAAGTGTAAGATCCACTGGATTTGAAAGACTTAGTGTAAAAAAAGTTAAATATTTCAATGATCTTTCTTATACTCCCTACATATTGAAGTGATAACACTTTGGTTTCATTGGATTAAATGAAATATATTATTAAAATTTTGTTTAAAGAAATTTGATTGTGTATATTTATGTTATACAACATGATGTTATTGGTATATACACAGTAAATATATATGTATAGTAAAATGGTTTTAGTAAATATAATAAATATATACATATATAATACAGTAAATATAGTAAAATATATACAGTAAAATATGTTTATAATAACATGGTTACTATAGTAAAGCAAATATATCCATGAGCTCACATCATTACCCTTTTTTTCTGGCGAGAGCAGCTAAAATCTACTCATCTAGTAGAATTTCCAAATACCGAACAGTTTTATTACCCATCGTCCTCATGTGGTACATTAGCTCTCTAGAGCTGTTCATCCTACTTATCTGCCTCTTTGTATCCTCTGGCCTGTATCTCCCCATTTCCTCCCTACCACCCCCAAAATTAATTTCACCTGTTACTTTTTACCTTTTTTAATGAGGCTACTAGAAAACTTAAAGTTAATGTGTGGCTCAGGACCTGTAAGCCTGGCTCACATTACATTTCTGTTGGACCATGTTCGTTTAGCTCAGCAAGTGTCCCAGCCAATGGGTTAGACTCAGAGGCTGCTATAGTTTGAATGTTTGTGTCCCCTCCAAAATTCATGTTGAAACTTAATCTCCAATGCAACAACATTAAGAGCTAGAGCCTTCAGGTGGTGATTTGGTCATAAGGGCTCCTCTTTCATGAATGGGATTAAGGTCTTTCTAAATGAACCTTCACACAACTTTCAGCTTTTCTTTTTTTTTTTTTTGACACAGCATTCATCCGCTCTGGAGGATGCAACATTCAAAGTGCCATCTTGGAAGCAGAGACAAGACTCTCACCAGACACTGAACCTGCTGGCACCTTGACCTTGGGCCTTCATCTCCCAGAACTTTGAGAAATAAATTTCTGTTCTTTATAAATCGCCCAGGCTCAGGTTTTTTTGTTTTGTTTTATTTTGTTTTTCGAGATGGAGTTTCACTCTTGTTGCCCAGATTGGAGTGCAATGGTGCGATCTTGGCTCACTGCAACCTCTGCCTCCCGGGTTCAAGTGATTCTCCTGCCTTAGCCTCCCAAGTAGCTGGGATTACAGGTGCGCACCACCATGCCCGGCTAATTTTTGTATTTTTAGTAGATGGGATTTCACCATGTTGGCCAGGCTGGTCTCAAACTCCTACCTCAGGTGATCTACCTGCCTTAGCCTCCCAAAGTGCTGGGATTACAGGTGTCAGCCACCACTGTTGGCCAAGTATTTTGTGATAGCAGCACAAACAGACCAAATCAGGAACCTAGCTTGCATGTGTTAGAAGTGGAACATAATCAAGAAGCCAAACCAGGCAGGGTTCCAAGCTAACATACAGGCCTGCCAGTACTTGGGCTTGGCCCAGTCCTTCTGGAAACAGACATGACAATGACAGCAGCAGGACACATATCAGACCTCACCTCCTAATAGGGAGGAGCCCCAGACAAAGGGCCAAGTCTGTGAATGGGTGAGACTAAGGCCATGAGCTTCAAGACCTGCACTGGGCAGGTCTGAGGCCTCCTGAGGCACAGAGTCACCATGTTTGGGATTGTTTATAAACCTGGTAGCAGACAAGCACCTCATAATATTGTGAGTTTCTCCCTCGCAAGTGAGTGGCAGAGACAAGGATCAAGCCACCCCTTTCAAAGAAATTCACATCCAGCTTCCACTCTTGGGTGGGAAGAGAAAGTCAGAAAGAATATGGAGAAGATGCAGAAGTTTTAAAAGCAACTTCAAAGTGTTTCAGACTTTCAAAGTATTGAGTATGTGTGTAAGCCAAGCTAGCTATAGCCAATTTCTAACCTGGAAACAGAACAATTCTTAGTGAACTCTATTTCATAGTCCCTTGAAAACATGACCATAGTTAGAACCATATGTAAAACCTAACATGTTTAAGGAAACTCTTGGCTGTCCCCTTTAATCTCTCAGTCCCAAAGAGCCTCTGAAATGTGGTTAGGTAAAATCTGAACCCAGTCTCCTCAGAAGCATGACATCAAAACCTGTTTATTAACTCCAAAAGTGAAACTTTTCCAAGACTGTGTGTTTTCTTTAAGTGAATGAGGGTAAAATAATGTCTCCGGTTTAGAAACAGAAATGCAGTATTTGATCTTGCCTCCACGAAGTATAAACCAATGAACTTAAATGAAGGAGGCATATGAAAAGCACGGGACATTGAAGGAAAATAAGATTTCTCAGCTGATGAGACCTCTGTGATACGCTGTGCTCTGGGCTTGGATTATTTTTAGTCTTTGGCACTAGAATCAGGATTAGTATTTCACTTCTTGGCCTCTGAAGACACTCATATGACTTTGTCTTTCTGCACATAGCATGTTTTCAGATACAAGCTCTGTGAAGACCCTTACCAGATTCAACTAGACAGGCTAATCCCTGAGTATAATAAACATTTTAAAGGGCCAAATGGCCATGACAAAAACAAACAAACAAACTGGCTACTTCTACAAGACATGAAGAAACCTTGGGTAATGTCTGGAAACCACTGGAAGCCACCCTAGTGGCATACCTTCAACACGTCTTATGAAAAATCCATTACTTTTGACTGTCTTCAGCATTTTGATCTTGCCTGTTTATTTCAACAGCATGGATGACTCACCTTCATAACCAGGCCCAGTTCTAACAAACAGGAACTTGGGCAAAGTGGGGATTCTTCTCTGCAGTCTTGAGACCCCTGAGAGCACCCCTGTGTTGCATCCTGCACCATAGGCTATCCACAGACTCCAGTGGCTGCACAACTGGGGCCACTCTTGTTTGTGTCCACTCCATTTAACAGATCCTGGCACACACTGAGCACTTTGAAAATGTGTGTTAAGTAAGCAAGAATGAATTACTGTCTAAGCTCTGCACTTCACCTTTCCCCGGTGGCACTGGCACTCTTTGCAACAAGGGGAACCAAGTCACCTAACTATTCATTGGGTTGTAAAGCTAGCTCCTAGCAAACCACTTTAGAAGACAGGCTGGGAGGAACACAGCAGCAAGAGGGCACTTCATGTAGATTTTTCACTACAAGACATGCCAATCCGTTGTTTTCCACATGAAAACAAAATGGATAATATAGTAGGCAATAGAAAAATGGGATCAGGCCAAGGGCTTCCAAGAGAGAGGGTTGGTTAGATAAGCCAGACATGACCAACTTCAGGGTGAGCTTAAAAGAGGCAGACATCCTACAACCTCTCCAGGAAACACTTTCTTCATCATAATATTCATGATGATGATAATATTATGAAGAATATCCACTTATTCTTTAATACTGGTGCCATAAGTTCCTAAACATTCCAGACACTGCTCTGCGTGCTGAGGACACAGCAACAAATAAAATAGGTAAAGTCCCCACCCTCATGGAGACAGGGAGACAATATGAGGAAGTAAATATCTAATATGTCACACAAGAGTAGGCATGTCAGAGACTGTGATTTTATACAAGGTGGCCAAGGAAGGTCTCAGAAATATGGTAATACTCCAGCAAAGACCTGAAAAGAACATTCCAGAGGGAACAAGTGCAAGCACGCTCTGCACAGTCAGGGAGGTACAAGGCAGCCAGAGCGCTGGAGCGAAGAGAGCCAGGAAGAACAGCAGGAAACAACGTCAGGAGGACAGATGGCAAGGAGGACAGACGGAGCTACGCTCCAAGATGTCCCAGTCCTCTGCTTCCCATACGAGAATGAAAATACAGTGTCTCACGGTCGTGTCATAAAATACAAAAACAACCACTGCCATAACAAAACTTCTCACCAAAACCAAGATCTGTAAAAGTCTCCCCTACCAAGCCCTAGACAAAATGATAATGTCGGCATAGTTTATTTTTGACTCTTGTTAATACATAGATTTCTAATGTGCATGCCTTTCTTGCAAGCAAGATACCATGTTCTACTGTTTCGTTTATATAAAGTGACACACAACTTTACAGCTGGGATCCAGGTTTTGTTGGACGGTGCTGGACTGTGTCAGGCTCTTAATTCCATGTTCATTAATTTAAGCCTTACAATAACTCTATCAGGTAGATGTTATCATTCCCATTTTGTAAGCAATAAAATAAAGCTCAGAAGACAGTTTTCCCACGAATTAGCCAGCTTATAAGTGGAAGCACCAGAACTCCCAACCAAATGTATGGCTCTATGTCTAGGGTACTTCGGTCATTCAGCCATATCTTGCAAAGATAAGAAGAAGAGCAGTGGATCCCTGAGTGAGTGTTGAGAAACTGAGAATAAGATTAGCCCTGCGACCCAGAGATTCAGAAAACTTTCAGGACTCATTTAGTCCTCAAGAGAGTAAACAATAAGGATTGTGAACAACTGCTTCCTTGGATGGCCAAGAATATTTTTGGGAAAAGTAAACCTTGACTGAGAACCTTTGAAAATTATAATGAAAGAAAATCTTGTAAGATTATCAAATATCAAGAATCTGAACTAGCAAACTACATGTGTGGGAGAAAGTTTAATCTTGATGGCACTGCTGGGATGAGGGAAAGCATCAGGAACCTTGAGTGTGACCTTGGCTGAGACTGGGTGCAAAGGCTGTGAGGCGTTGATAGAATGGTAGATGTTGGAGGAACCAGATATTCCAAATCTGTAAGCACTTCTCTGTCTTGTGAGAGGTAAATATTTGAATAAACTTTCAGTGTTTTCCTTTCCTCTGGCAGAGCAGCCCACAAAAGCTGATATGTTTGTGCAAATGCAATGCAAGTACCTGGGTACTGTTCTTGGAAACCCAATTTTTTAATCGCTTCATTAGCCAGCATATACAATAAAGATGCTTAAAAGTTGTAAGTTTTAAGAGCAAAACTGATTTCTATGATCTCAGCAATCATCTAACCTGTTTTGCTAAATAATGTAAATCGGGGGTATCTTTAGGCAGAGCCGTGTTTCTGCAGTCGTTCTGCTATTTCTTTACAAGTGTTTCCTCTCTGAAGCTGGTTACCCAAACAAGAGTTTGGATGGTCCCAGATGCAAAAATAGGCAGGATCTATAAAGCCTTTACTGCAGGTCTTAAGACAGAAGTCTCCAAATGTAAGAAAACTCAAAGAAAGAGCTGATACCAACTAACTTTCCAAAAGAATTCTGAATTTCTGCAGGTGTGTGCCATGGTGATGGCTTCCTTGGAATACGTTATTTTAGATAGCTCAAGAAGCATTTGACTGTTGTTGTCCTCATGGGGATGTGTTTGTTCTCATGGGGTTATGCTCATAACATAATCTAGAACCAATTCCCAGAGGAATATAAGAGATGCCACTGTGACATTTCCCTCTTAGATTAGAGAAAGAACCATAAAGATGAGCTGGCATGGAACTAGTAGAACTCTCCAGTTTAATGTACTGATGTCCTATGCATGGTGCTGTATAAGGATGGCAAATCCCACTTTAATAAACATTAAAAATGAAAAGATCTTCCTGATGGTTGCATATATCTGTGAATATACAAAAAAACTATTGAATGTCATACTTGGATTGGTGAATTGTATGCTCTATGGATTATATCTAAATAATGCTGTTTGAAAAATGGAAAAGCTTACTTTTCTTTGTATAGTTAAAAAAGAAGGTGACAAAGGACATCCCTGTCCACCACTATGCACTATGCTATATATGTATTTCTTCAATGACTCATGGGCTTATTTTGATGTCTTTGGTAAGACCCATAAGGTAAGGTCTTAAAAGATGGTGAAAGAGTCAGCCATTAAGCAGGTGACACCTCAACAGTCAGTCATCCTACAAGCAAACAGAAACAGAAAACTGGAATTTACAAGGCAGTTCTTCGGCAGACGGCACATCCTTCTCTCCAGGCATCTCACTGTCTTGATTCTGGAATCTGGAGTTGAGATCTTGTGAGCATACCTCTATAGTATGGACAATAGGACTTTAGCTCATGAAAATGTCCTTTTGCAGCCCCTCAGTTAGAGATGAGTAAACGATGTCTTATAGACCAGGTGCTTATTGGTATGGTACTATGTTATTTTGGTTATCTCTGAACTTCCAGTAAAGGCTTGTTTGTGAATCATTCTCTTTTCAGTTGGTTGAATATTGGTACAATAAATAAGAAGTCACATTTGTTCAGCACTCACCTATTATTCACAAAAGTTTTATTAGACACTGTTAGTATTAGTTTGCTAGTATTAGTATTAGGCTGCCATAACAAAATACTACAGATTGAAAATAGATATTTATCTTCTTACAGTTCTAGAGGCTAGAAATTCCAACAAAGTCAGTTTCTGATAAGGGCTCTCTTCTTAGCTTATAGACAGCCCCCTTCCTGCTATGTTCTAACTTGTCCTTTCCTCTCTGCTCCTGCAAGGAGAGCGCACTCTCTAGTGTCTCTTCCTATTCTTATAAGGACACCAATCCCATCATATTAGGGCCGCACCCCTATGACCCCATTTAATCTTAATTATCTCCTTAAAGTCACAGTGAAGGTCAGAGCTTCAACGTATGGGTTGGCATTGGTCAGGGGTGCAATATCCACTATTATTTTCCCTATTGCATACCTGAGAAAACTGAAAGCTTAGAAAGGTGATTTTTGTCATAGTTAAAAAGCAAGACTGAAACCCAGGATGTCTGAAGGAAGAAACATGTCTTTATGCACTTTATTTATACCATTGTAGTGAATTAATATGTGTGTACACTTTGACAAACATGTTAATAAGGGATCAGGCTGAGTGGTGGTGGCAAAGAAATCGATAGTGAAAAGGACAGCTTAGCAAGGCTAAAGTCATGACAACCAGGTTCTGCCAGCTTTCCCCACATGTGCTTCCCCATCCCTTGCCAGACTTGAAGGTTCTGGATCTAAATTTATTAAGAGAGATGATAGTCTTATTTACATTATTCTAAATAAGAAAAAACATTATGGTCCAGATGCTGGAGACCCCAAGAATTTGGATGATGGCCACACAAATGGTGGCAAAGCAGGTAGCCTATGGTTCAAAGTCACCTATTCCTTTCAATACACACAGTATCATTTAAGCTATAGACAGCATAGTGTTTCTTATTACTACCACAGACAGATCTGCTGACCCCACAACAACCCTGCTCTGCCAGACTTTTCCTTTTCTCCCCTAACATCTCAGTGTATTTGTCCTATTCCTTCTGCCTGACACATGCTGGCTAAAAAGTCTTCTAAGGGTATTTCACTTACTCATTTATCATGTTTATTGCTTCCTTGTTATAAATCAGATATTATTCTAGGCACTAGCAATATAATAATGAATAAGCAGTAGTGTCCTCCTAGTACAAGTGTCTTCGTAAGGAACTTCGTATATTATTGTGAGGATCTTAACATTCTTAGGGCATGTGAGCAGAGAAGGCTCAGAGATGGCCTTAAGAAGAGCATTTCTACTGCCAAGTCGATCACAATCGGTGTGCATAAAATGTAGTGTGATCTGCAGTCATGATTAAATGGTTTCAAGCCCTAGCTTCATGTCTTTCAGTTTCTCATGCAGCATCCACCATATACTAGGAATTATGCTTCGTTCTAGTGATACAGAAATTACTAGGGAAGAGAGACAGGCAATTACATTGCAATGTGCTAAGTGCTATAAAAGAATCACCATGAAAGTGCTTTGGATTACAGAGGAGGGAGCTGTTTGGTCTCTTTGACAAAATGTAGAGACCTTCATACAAAATACAAAATTTGAGCTAAGTAATTGAGGAACAAGTATTTTCTAGGTAGAGAAAATGAACTAGTCTATGTCTCTGTATTAATAGAGACATATAGCAGTTGAAGAGAAAGAAAAAAAATCAGCAAGGCTGATGAAGGTTTCAGGCAGGTAGGAAAAGTTTAAGGACCATGTCTAGCCTGTCTCTGTATTTCTAAGATCCTTCCATAAACTCAACTCCCACACCTTCATAATTTAATGGCACAGAGAACCATAAATAAAATTTACCTTTATAAATGTTTTTCTTCTCAAAATATACATACACACATATATACAGATACATATTTTATCTTGTAAGATATCATAATGATACATAAAAGTGCTGAGTTGCTTAACATATTGGGGATTTGATTTTTCTAATAGTTACCCAAATTTGACTTGAGATAGAAAACATCTTACTTCCTATTAAATATAAGAATTTAATATTTCAGATGACATAAAATTGAGCACATCAGAACTTGCATCAAAGACTGTGCACTTGTACTTTCAAAATCTTTGACTCAATTAAATGATGTTTAAACCCTATTGCTTCAAATTGATTGTGATAGATGGGTAGCAATCTTTTGCTCTGAACCAGAGGATGATGGATCACAGGAGGGTGCAGTGCTCTAAAGAAGCTTCCTAGCACTCATTCAGAAACTTGTTCAACCGCTTCATAGGAAGATCAGAGAAATAATAAAGAATAAACATATTATTCTGGTAGCCTTAGCAATGTTTGATACATATTTCTAGCTTTCTGTCTTCCAGGTACATGGTAGCTTCCTTCAAGATGTTATTCCAGATACTCCAAAGCTTTTTTTCTCTTCCATCTTGATGGCCAGGGATAACAGCTGCTTGATCAGGATCAGCCTGGTTCCATAATGGGGACTAGACAAAGCAGTTACCAGACACTTTGTAATGAACATACAAAGTAAGTGAGAAGTAAACTTCTGTTACTATAAACCACTAAAATGTGGGAATTATTTGTTACTAGGTATAATCTAGCTTGTGCTGACTGATAGGTTCTACATATTTGAGAATTGAATCAACAATACAGTATTTTAAATGTATAATTAACTATCCACGTGTCAAACACAAAACATTTACTGTGCTACATATTTTACCTTTATTTTCATACCTCTTGGATGGTGTGTTTTACAGGTATATTTTATAAATGATAAATGATGTAGGTATATTTTATAAATGATAAAACAGGCTCTGAGCAATAAGTTGTAGAGTTAAAATACAAACCAAAATACAAACCAAATCCTCTCATTACAAAATTGGTCTCCATTTCACCATACCCCATGACCTCTCCTACTATTTCTAGGTCATAATGTGGTCTCGTCTTTAACATAGGTTAAAATGTTACCTAGCTATCACTTGAATCTAAACCTCCCAGCCCTAGACCTTTGATTTGAATCCCATATTGATGTTTTGTGAAACATCAAATCTTTTTCCAAGAATTTTGCAAATGCCCAGAGGATTTATAAGACCAAGCTCTTGCCTGCCTCCAAGAATCCTAATTCTTCATTTGAATCCATCCTGCAAAATATGAAACCAGAAGTGACACTGAGCCTCTGACAGTCATAAAACTCAACCGTATACACACACACATACACACAAAAAATATCAGGTAAGGGAGTCTCAGAGCACACTGTGGATCAAATAACTGAAAATCTCATGTTAGACATTTCTAATCTTTGAAGATCCTTTCAGACCACTTACATCTAGAGAGCTTTGTTTTGTGATCCATGCCCCACAGAACACCTAAATTCCTGCCTGCCCCCTGGTTCCTTTTTCCCCTTGCTACTCCCACCAACCTCCTAGATTTTCTCTACAACTCTGAATTCTTCTTCCTCAACCATTCAGAAAGAATGGTTCCTACCCTCGTTGGTAGGAATTAAGTTCCTACTTTCTGACTTGAGGAGTCAAACTTGGTAAACCTATTAACCTTCCATTTAATAAAACCTACCCTTTTTAAAAGTCAATTGTGGTTATTTTTAAAGTACTTTTTCTGTTATATAAACTTTAAAATAGCCCTTTCAGATATGAATGTGGAACCAACATTAAGGCAATGCCTATTTGATTCTCTTACTCATCTGTCATCAGACATATCCTGAGACTTCCGCCAGGCAAAGTAAGAGATGTCAAAGACTTGGCTCCTGACCTCAAGATGTTTACCTTCAAATACATGATTATTATACATCAAACATCTTGAAAACCTCCCAAGTCCTTGCCTACATAGTAGGATTTATGAAGGCAACAAGAATTAGTAAAGACTGATGTGGTCAAGTGAGGCCTCATGAAGAGACTGGGACTTCAGATAGGACTAAATTTATGTGCAGGGATTGGTAGCTGTAAAAGATAAGGTTTAAACCAGAGAGCAGATAGGGTATAAGTGATAGAATATAAGCCAAAACCAGTTGGGAGGAGATATCTTGGTGTGTGCTTCATCCCATCCTCTGATCTCTTTCTAATCTACTGTGCCTAGAGTCATGTAACAATAAAAAAGGCAAAATATGTGTTAAACCCAAGTGTTTTTAACTCAAGCCCAAGGCTCTTTCATCTCCCAGTAGCTCTCCAATGGTGATATCACAAGCCAATAGTTTGTTATACGTTGGACTGTTGGGTTCTGCCTCTACAACCTGGTCTTTTTCTAATAGTTGAGAGAAGATATTCATGAATAATATTTGCTCAATTTCAAGTTTTTCTTCTCTACATTTTTCAATCCTTTCACAGAAGTTTTCTTGGTTGACAACAAAACAAGTTGCAAATAAACACTATGGGGAAAACGCGAAACAGTATGTACTCTTAGTTTTCCTTTGCTTGTTTTTCATGAACAAGTATTCATGGAGGAGGGAGCCCAGGATTGGGAGTCATTCTTCCTGAACTCACATCTCTGTCCTGCCCTTTATAAGCTGTGTGCCCTTCCTTAGGCAAATCATCTAATCTTTCAATGCCTTAATGTCCTCCTTGTAAATTGGGGATATTTAAAAACACCATATCACAGGGCTGAAGTGAGAAATAAGTGCATATATACATTAGAAACAACTCCACCACTAGGAACAATGATAAAAATGTATAGTAATAAAAACGATGATAATAATAGCTAACACTTTGAGAATGTAGTATATATCAGTCACTGATATATCAATAAATATGTTGTTATTATTTTTCAGCAGTGTTTCTTATTGTAAAGTTCTTCCCAATGCATATAACAGAAAGAAATGCATCACTATTTTGTAGTGTTCTGAAATGGGCTGTATGACTCTCATCATGTTCTCTGCTACCTGGAAAGCATTTGAGAAGCCCTGCAATGCTCATCAAGGAGGTTGATGTCATTCTTCCCTCATTTACACTTTCACACTATAACTTTGTGTCCAAATTTCAAAATAGAACATTTGCTTCTGGTTGGATGAAAATCTTTGCTCTGAAGCCAACAGGCCATCTAGGATTCATTGACTGTTCTGGTGTATGCTAGATAAAGAGAAGCCCTAGAGGAAAATGCTTAACATTTTCTACTATTATTGCTGCTTTGGGATTTCCTTATGCATGTGCTACCGACAAGGATGCAATTATGTAGTTACATAGTTCTCAAATGTAATATATTCCAGTGTTGGAATCATGATCAGAGCTTCTTACTGTGGCTTCAAATCCTGCCACTTTGAATAATAAGATGAGTTCTTATTAAAATGGAGAAAACTGAACATGATGCACTGCAAATCCATTTTCCTATTCTCTGGGTAACCAAATTAAACCTGACATCACCTTCAAACTGAGTACATCCTGTGCTCAAATGGTTACTCTGAACCATACTGAAGACTCTTTATCAAGCATCCTTCTTCACAGAACTCATGTGCTAGGATGCTTTCATTCAATCTTCAGCCAACCAGAGAACTTCCAGTTAGAAAATAATAACTAATTACCATAGGCTGTGGTAAGAATTCTCAGAGATTCTGCTTTACCTTTGGTGAAGGTATGAAATTAAATGAACAAATTATTAGTGCAACACTTATTCTCAAACCATTAGTTATTGTTTACAAACTTTTTTTTACAAATAAAATCAATGTCCTGGAGAAAGCAAATCTGTTTGCCTCACAGAGCTACCCTTTCTTCTCCAAAACTATAAATTTTGGGATTTATTAATATGCATATTTTAAGATTACCCTGTTGGAAAAGACCATGATGAACCAACTCACTTAAGTGAAGTTATGGTCATTTTTAATGACTCCGGAAAAATCTCTACACCACCAATAGGCTGCACAACTAAGTCTCTTAGAAATCAAGTATGTAGCTTCCATGAGAAGCACTTTTGACAAACCATAAACAAAAATCCTTAAACAACTGATTTGTTAAATCTAGAAAAGCTCTCATTCCAGAATTTCTATAGTTAACTTCAGATATAGCAAACTAAACCAAGTTGCAGAAATTAACATTAAAACTTTACTCACAAATTTACCAATGTGAAGTGCAAGTTCTCCAAAAGGAAGGATAATGTTGACAGAGCATGCTCTTCAGAATCCATTAAACGGAAATCCAGAAACATTATTATCTGCTCCCTTAATCTGTCATCAGGAGTTCCTGATGACTCAAATACAATCACATGCCACATAATGACATCTCCATCAGTGATAGACCGCATATACAATGGTGGCCCCGTAAGATTATAATAAAGCTGAAAAATTCCTATCACCTAGTGATGTCCTGATGATCCTGACCCTGTGTAGGCATAGGCTAATGTGTGTTTGTGTCTTCATTGTTAACCAAAATATCTAAAAAGTAAAAATAACTAGAAATTTTAAAAGCAAAAGAATGCTTATAGAATAAGGATATAAAGGAAGAAGATATTTTTGACAGCTATACAATGTATTTGTGATTTAACCTAAATGTTATTACAAAAGAGTCAAAAGGATTGAAAAAAGTAAGCTTTTTTACTATAACATAAAAAAGCTACAGAAAACTTAGGTTATTTTTGAAGAAAGACAATTTTTAAAAATGAACTTAGTGTAATCCAAGTGTCCAGTGTTAATAAAGTCTACAGTAGTGTACAGTAATGTGCCAGGCCTTCACATTCACTCTCCACTCACTCACTGACTTACCCACAGCAACTTCCAGTTCAGCAACCTTCGTTTATGGTAAGTGCCCTACACAGGTATAACATTTTTTTATCTTTTATACCTTATTTTTACTGTATCTTTTGTATCTTTTCTTTGTTTAGATCTGTTTAGCTACACAAATACTTACCTTTAGGTTACAATTGCCTGCAGTATTCAGTACAGTAATATGCTTTATAGGTTTGTAGCCTAGGATCAATAGGTTATACCATATAGCTTAGGTGTATACTAGGCTATACCATCTAGGTTTGTGTAAGTACACTCTTACAATGTGCTAACAATGATGGAATCACTGATGCATTTCTGAGAATGTACTCTCATCCGTATAATGACTCATGACTGTATAGTAAATGGCAAGGGTTGGACCGGGCGCGGTGGCTCACGCCTGTAATCCCAGCACTTTGGGAGGCCGAGGTGGGTGGATCACGAGGTCAAGAGATCGAGACCATCCTGGTCAACATGGTGAAACCCCATCTCTACTAAAAATACAAAAAATTAGCTGGGCACGGTGGCGCATGCCTGTAATCCCAGCTACTTGGGAGGCTGAGGCAGGAGAATTGACTGAACCCAGAAGGCGGAGGTTGCGGTAAGCCGAGATCGCGCCATTGCCCTCCAGCCTGGGTAACAAGAGCGAAACTCCGTCTCAAAAAAAAAAGTAAATGGCAAGGGTTGAAGCATATTCAGAGAAGATAGGTTAAGCAGCTTTTGATAAATACTTAGCAGTGGTTACTAATTCTAAAGGCTTCATATGAAGCATTTTTACATAAATATCCTTTTCAAACCTCATAATAACTTTGCAAGTTGAGTATCATTATCTCCATTTTGTAAATGAAACAACTAAGGATCAGGAGTGTTGAGTCATCTTCTGAAAGCCTAAGAGATAGTAAATGGTTGAACCAGGAATCAAAGACAGGTTTGCCTAACATCAAACCTGATGCGTTTCCCCACATATTTAAGTACTTCACTAATGACTGCGTAGTGCTTTTCTGTATATTAATTGCCTCATTTTCTCTAGTCAACAGCCCTCTGATATAGGTATTTCTATTCTTGTTTTAAAAACAGGAAAACTGAGGTTCAAGAAAATAAGTGGCACCAAAAGCCATACACGGAGTGAGTGGTAATTCTCTTCCAATGACACCACGATGAACCTCCACAGGAATTAGCAACAGAACTCCATCATTGACCAGGAGAGTAAGATTCAAATTGAACCGAGTTGTGATAGATCCCTAATCAGACACATTCCATTTAACTTTTTTCAAAGTCCGTTGTCATGGTTGTTAAGACCAGCATGCATTCCTTGAGATTACAACAACCTCACAGCTGACGATACTGGAAATTGCATTTTGAGGTGTCATTACAACAGGAGTAAAACCAAAACAAAAAAAAAATAGTTTATGGCAATAAGCTTCAGTAGTCAAGACAACCATTCCACTTAGGATTGTATTTAAATATTGTCACTGATCTTTACTATTATTATTGTTATTATTTTTAAAGTACATGGTCTTTATAGAAAAAACTGTTGAGTTAAAAAGTAAAAAAAAAAAATATGAGGAGAAATGCATAGTTTTTAGCATCCCAAGTACACTACAACTGACAGGCTGGGTTTTTTTTTCTCTTTTTAATATTTATAGTTTTATATACCTTTGTGTATTTTTTATAAAGTTGTCATCATATTATATATATATAATTTGGTCTTACTTTTTCATTGAATATTATAACATGAGAATAACTAGTATGAGGTTACTAGCTGCTAATATCCTATGGAGCGTGATTTATCATGATTTCTATATTTTTCTCATTACAATAGTTAGTCCTTTTAAGTTTTTCCAATTAATCTCTGTTAAAAAAAAAACTTTGAAATGGATCTTGATGCATAAATCCTTCGTCCAATATTTAGGCTTCTTGCATTGGACAGATGCCCAGAAATAAAATTAATGATCATTTTTAAGACTCTTGGTAGATATTGTCAAATTATTTTTCTAAATGTATGTATTTCCCACTTGAAATATCGTTAATACCATTTGAATATCCCAATTTCAGGAAAGTGACAGAATATTTCCCAGAGTATTCTCTGAAAACCTATATGAATCTGTGTCATTTATTCTGAATTTAACCACTTAATTAGTTCATTCTTATGTTAAAAATAATCTTTGGCTTCAAAGAATAAATTGAAGACATTTCCACAGATAATAAAAGTGTCCTGAAACCATCACTGCCTTTAGCCATACTTTAGCCACTTCATTACTGCCTAATAACTGGGCACTGGGCAGAATGCAATGGCAACCACAAATGCTTAAGCAGCACCCTTATGGAGTATCTTTAGACAATCTGACTCTGGATGACTTCACTGGTGGTGGGGTCTTTGCAAAGCCTAACCTTGTCCAAGTTGGTCAATAGCTGATCTTTGAGGAAGCAACCGTCACTTGTGAAAGGTTATTTCAGGTTGCAAGGCTTCCCTTTGGAAATTCTTTCCTCCATAAAATTTGCCAGTGTCTGGATAACTTTGAAGAAATATACCTTAAAAGAGATGAAAATAGGACTTCACTGAGTCTACAAAAAAAAGAGTGCTAATGCAGATATCTGCCAGGAGAGAGAGAACATTATTCCACCAGAATCCTGTAGAATAGGAAAGTAGGAGCATTGTCTTGACTGGGGAAAGTATGATAAGGGAGAGGGAAACACAAGGAGAGGGTCAGAGATGGAGTGAGAATCAGAGATTGAACTGGAAACAGAAAGAAGAAAACTTTTTTCATGTTTTTTGATAGTTGTAAGATTGAAGAAAAAATTTAACCTATTTTGCTCAATGATATACTACTGTGTAAATTCCCGGGCTAGCTCTTTAAGAAAAGATTGTAAAGATTCACATTGTTTTCCAGTCTTCTGCAGTCAAATGCTCTACCACTGAGCCATACCCCTGTTTTCCCATCTTCTGGAGTGAAATTTGTCGAGGTTCGAGGTCGAGTGTGAGATGACAGAGTTGTTCTTATTGGACTGTTTTATGTCTTATCTACTGGGGACAGGTCTCAAGGTGAGTCATCTATATTTAAGTTATATAAATATTTTCCAAGGAAACCATTCTGAACTGACTGAGTCTTCACCAAAGCTCATATGGTTTATATGTTGACATGCTGCTATCAGCTTTGACCCTGGGTCCTCTCCTATCTCACCCCAACCCCACCCCAGATTCTGACTTTTACTTGTGGAATCTAGAATCTCCCTTTTGCTATCTTGGTATTGACTTAAGCCCCGATCACTGTCCCCAGTCATCACCCCCTAGTTTTGCTGTTCCTTATAGTATTGGCTTTGCTATCTTATCCGTCTTATACACACATCCACAGCGTTGCCAGCCCTGCCTGATTTGGCTCAGTAATGTTAGCTTGGCCTAAGCATCTAGCACCAATCTATGCAGCAGAGAGAACATACTAATCACACAATCAAGGGAAGATATATTCATGAAAAGCTATTGATTGCCTGATATTTTCGCCAATTATAAAGCAGGAAAAAACGTGAAAGTCAAGTTGGAATTTCAACGGCCCCTTCTTAAGTAATGACATCATACTTTGCCCGCCCCACTCCCACCACTTAATAGTAGTAGAGTCATATTTTATTCAAAAATTAGTTTCCAGTGTTTATTTTTTGGTCAAAACTGTGTATCATAAAAAATACTTTTAAAAATCACTTAAAGAGCCCAAAAAATTTTGTATAATTCTTGAATAATTCTAAAAGCCCAGCAAACCCAGTTTTTCCTCTAGTGTTAGAATGTATCACTAGAGGCTTCAGTTGAGCATGGCAGAAAATTATTATGTGTTTAGAGGCCATGTTGTATAAAAAATGTAAACTATTTCTTTTGAACTTTAGATCAACATGTCAATATGCTCCCAGTAGGAGAGTCACATGGTAACTTGGAGACATAAGACCACCAGAATGACAGCTTTCAACCCACATTCACTCTAGGGTAGAAGCTCATTGAGTGAAAATATTAGCAGAAATCTCTATGCATCATAGTAGCTATAATGCATCTACTCCTAAACTAAAGCAGGGGTGTTAAGTCTTCTTAGAGCTATTTATTAATTTATTTATTTCAGAAACATACACCCTAGGCTTATTCTGTACCAAACATCAGGTTGGATAGGGCAGCAGTGACATAGAGCAAAAAAATGAATTTTTTATTCTCTAGGAGCTCATTGCTTGGTGAGGGAAAGACAGACATTTGGATCAATATTGGTCATTTAATTCACCAACACTATATGCACACCAACAGAGGTGTAGGCATGAATTTATGAGAACATAGTGGGAGACCTTATTAATCCCACCTGGATAAGTTATGGTGGAAGTTACAGAAGCTTCTGAGAAGAGGCTCACTGATGATAAATTTATAATCCTCAGTGCAAAAATGGGCATAGCAGCTCCTACTCTAAAGGTAAGCAACATACATTTCATGCTATGTTTTCTCCCAAAACAAAGCTTTCAATCTTCTTAGTACAACTTGCGCATTCATTCACTTGTTCACTCAATTTTTCAAGCACTAGGTTACAGAGATTAGATATGGGGTCTGGAATTACTTGGCCTGGATATCCTTTGTAAATCTGACAATTACCCAAGCCCTCTAAATCTTAATTACCTTCTCTCTAAAAAAACTGAATAGAACCCTGTATTAGTCAGCATTCTCTAGAGGGACAGGACTAATAAGATAGACGTATATATGAAGGGAAGTTTATTAAGGAGTATTGACTCACACGATCACAAGGTGAGGTCCCACAGCAGGCCATCTGCAAGCTGAGGAGCAAGGAACCCAGTCCCAGTTCCAAAGCTGAAGAACTTGGAGTCTGATGTTCAAGGGCAGGAAGCATCCAGCACAGAAGAAAGATGAAGACCTGAAGACTAAAACAGTCTAGTCTTTCCATGTTCGTCCACCTGCTTTTATTCTGATCATGCTGGTAGTTGACTAGATTGTACCCAGCCAGACTGAAGGTGGGTCAGCCTTTCCCTGTCCACTGACTCAAATGTTAATCTCCTTTGTCAACACCCTCACAGACACATCCAGGAACAATACTTTGCATCCTTCAATCCAATCAAATTGACAGTAAAAACCATCACAAACCCACATCTTGTGATTTTTAAAAACTGACTGAGGCCAGGCATGGTGGCTCATGCCTATGATTCCAGCACTTTGGGAGGCCAAGACAGGCAGATCACTTGAGGTCAGGAGTTCAAGACCAGCCTAACCAACATGGTGAAACCCCGTCTCTACTAAAAATACAAAAAATTAGCCTGGCATGATGGTAGACACCTGTAATGCCAGCTACTCAGGAGGCTGAGGCAGGAAAATCACTTGAATCTGGGATGCGGCAGTTGCAGTGAGCCGAGATCATGCCACTGCACTCCAGCTCAGGCGACAGTGCAAGACTCTGTCTTGGAAAAAAAAGAAAAGTACTTAGTGCCTGAAGCAGAATAAATGGCCAATAAATGCAACTGTTATCAGTCACTGTGCTAAGTTTTTAAAGATGAATAGGATCACTGGGGTGGCGGGGGTGCAGGGAGTAGAGAAGGGGATTCTAGACAGACAAAAACACTTATGAAAAGAAGCAGAATTTAAAAAGTGTGTGATTGAAGGGAGTGGCAAGTAATGAGATTGGAAAGATAAGTTGGGTCCTGATTGTGAAAGGCCTTGTAAATCATAGGAACAAGTTTGAACTTTATCCCTCAAGCAAAGAGGAGTCAGTGAAGGTCTTTAAGCAGAGAAGTCATCTTATGACATTTTTTTAGGAAGAAAATCCTGGCAGAAGAGTGTATAAAAAATTGGAAAGAAACAAATACAGAGGCAGGAATATCAGCGGGAAATGTCTGCAATAATCTTGGCAAGAAAAATCCAAGGTAGTGGTAATGAGTGAGAAATGAAGTGGAAGAATTGGACTTGAGGAATATTCTAAGGTAGGATGAGAAGACCATAATGATTGATAGAATGGGAGGAAAAAGAGAAGAAAGAGTCTGTAATCTATAATGACTCAAGCTAGAAGAAAGATAAGAGAAGCAGAGGCAGAGTAGATTTTGTTGGTCAGATGAGCAGTATGTATATGCAAGACATGCTAATAGGACTGTTGAACAGGTAGTTGGAAACTGGGTCTAGAGTTCATTGCAAAGCTCTGAGCTAGAGACATAAGTTTGGGAGTCGTCGGAGAATAGCAAGCAATGAAAACTCTGGGATTGATTCTGAAAAGAGGAGTTGAACATGCTTTCTTCTTGGTCTGTTGCATTACTTTTCCTGCTATTCACTTTTCCAAAATGAAGTGCAATCCATGTCACATTGTCTCCAAAAATAATGTCTTCAAGCCATCCTAGAGCTATTCACCTTTCATATTTTTATTCCACAAAATGCAGCCATGGTTAAGTCATTTCATTGTCTAATGTAGAAGAAGCATCCTTTGGTATTGAATTCATCTAGAGAAAACTGCTTCTTGGATTTTTGGGACTGGTTTCTTGACAGAAAGCAGTCGCTTACCATAAACAATTTTTGCCTCAACTTTGTTCAACCTCAAAGTATTAGAGGACTAAATTGCCCATTTTTTACAAAGCATACTCATTTTCAGGAGGTAGCTGCATACAAATTTACCAAAAAGCCCAAAATTTTATTACAAATCAATGTGCCAAAGGCTCCTCCACCTTTTACATTTTTTCTTCCTCTCAAGTCTTAGCGGGGAGATTCTTCTCTACAAATAAGGCTAAGTCCTTTACCATGTCCCAGGTCCATAATGACTTGCATGACTCTTCTAGAATAAGAAATTTTGATTCCCTAAATCGAAATTTAGAGATGTCTAAAATTTAGAGACAGAAGACGTCTTTAAAGGGCTTATGATGATCTAAAGAGTTTATGAAGCAGATATCTACCAGGAGAGAGAGAACACTTTTTCCACCAGAATCCTAGTTTGAGCTGGATATGAGGAGGCCCTAGGTCAGTTATTTGAAGCAAATGAATGACCATTCATTAAATCTATTAAACATGTAGATCCTGAGTCATATTAGTAGGAGACCATTCATGACCCATCTTCATATTAACCTTCAGCAAATGCATTCTTATTTGAGTGACTAGAAAATTCAGAACTTTTAAGAAGTCTTTGCTTTTCTGATTGTGATTTTTTTTAGGTGCTCCACAAGAGAACATACCTTTACTTCAGTGTAGCAAAGCCATAAAAATGTCATTTTTGGCAACAGTTCACCATTTGCTTTGGTTGATTATAAGGAATTATGGGCAGGGTCATTATTAAAGAGCCATCATATCTCACCACTCTGAAGCTTAATGTTGGCCGAAAAAGAGCTTGCAGACTAAGGATGCCTTTGAGTTGACTGATGGATGTAATTAACCAGAATGGCTTGGTGGTTTCCTCATTGCTCAATATACCATGTCTTCTTAACAATAGGAGCCAGTTATAACAAATCATCAATGAAAGAGCACAGAACTGAAATTAGAAACATTAGGTTCACATCCCAGCTTCAACCTTGAGCAAATTAATAAAACTTTTAGGGGTTTATTATCCATATTTGTAAAACATTGAACATAGTACCACTTTATAGGGTTTTTTTAAGCATCAGTGAAATAATATATGTGAAAACATTTATCATAGCACCAAGTAAATAAAGACTTGCCCCCAAACATCAATACTGGATCTGAAAACCAGCTTGGAGTCCAAATAAGATCATGGTCTGCTTATGCCAGATGTTGAGTTTTTGTTCTAATGACATAATAGAATGAGTCTTAGCTCTAACAACACAGTCTTTGCTCTATTAAACTTACAGATTCTGAGTCATATTAGTTGGAGACCATTCATGACCCATCTTCATATTAACCGTCAGCAAATGCATTCTTATGTGAGTGACTAGAAAATTCAGGACTTTTAAGAAGTCATTGCTTTTCTGATTGCAGTTTTTATTAGGTGCTCCACAAGAGAACATACCTTTACCTCAATGTAGAAAAACCATAAAAATCTGACCACACAACTGCTTAAATGAAAAAAATACAGAACTTCAGACAGAGAAGGTAAAGTATCGCTCAGATTTAGTAAAGTTTTGGGTAGGGAACTAGCTGATTTTAAGACACTAGACTAGAGATGCCTTGATATTATAACATAGTATGCATGACCAATATCTGGCATAGTTTTCAAACATAAATCTATTCCCCATAAACTTTGACTATGTATGGCTCCCTCTCCAGTATAAAATTTTGTCTGAGGAAAATTCCAAGAGTTTCACTGAATACAAAAAACTGCAGAGAGCAAACTTAACAAATAAGCCATTTTGGAAAAGGTCAAAAGATATTTAAGAGAGCTTGCCAAGATAAACAGCATAAGTTCAAAGAAAAAAAAACTTATAATAAATTAATATTTTAGAATCTAATATATGTCACTCTCCTTATAGATTAGAATGAAATAAGCACACATTTAACAGGTACTCACCATGGGGAAATTGATTTTGAGGACCCACCAGACATTCACACTGTAGTTTGCTACTGATACAAAGAAAGGTTAATGTACCCAGTAACACAGAGTCAGTGAATGAGGCTTGGGATTGCACCTCAGTCATGACCAAATCATCTTCAAGCAACCAAGAGTCTTCCTGGAAACATCTGTGAGAAGCTGTGGACTTTGCTATCCCAGGCCATTTATCCAGGCATGGTGTTTAATTAGTGCACACATGGTTGATGTGAAAGGCTTGGCAACTCATCCTCTCACCCCTGTTGGGTTCATTGCCTCATTAGAAAAGCCCTGGATGACTAACCAGCCAGATAAAGCTAACAAGCACATTTTCCACTGTCCACAGAAACAGTAGCTAACATTTTTACAAAGATTTAAGGTTTACAAAGTGATTTTATGTATTCAACACTCTGTTGCAGTGTAGTAGACAGAGCACCAGACCTTGGATTTCAAAGTCCCGAGTCTGTATCTTAATCTTGCCATTATGTGGCACTGGAAAGAGTGATAATGCTGCTTGCCTCACAGGGAGTTGTTTGGATTAACTGAGATAGTACATGGAAACATAACGACCCTTTTGCAGGCGCTCAATGATTGTCATGACCCAATCTGCTGCCTTCTCACTTCTCCATCCATTTAATTTGAGAGTGAAACTGTCTAAATTGTCTGCTATACATCTGAATATGTGGTGGCCCCAGAGTGACCCTCTGTGTAGATCAGATAGTCAATAACAACAGAGGTTAACTAAGAAGATCATAATAGGAGATTCAGACAGGAAAGCTGAAATAGAAGACAATGTGTCAGCTAGGCTGACCCATCTTCAGATAAAATCTTATTGCCAATCCAGACTTTCTAGAAATTATTTTCTAGCTAAACAAGATTCTTGTTAGTTGCTGAGCTAATGTGATTATGCTGTGTCCATGTGACCAATGGATACATTTTGAATAAACACAGAAGAACGTTAAAATTTAACTCTAGAATAGAGATTTTGTCTCTTGCCTCTTTTTCTTGTCTCGTGTTTTGTTTCAAAACTCCAGGACTGAGTCCTCAGCTCCCTCAAGAAAAGGGGGCTGGGGCTCACACAGCAACTGTATTTGAAGGAAAGCAACGATTACCTCTCCTATCTTTCACAGTCAAATAAATATTTACTAAGTAAGGACACACAGCATACATTAAAATTAATGCTTCGCACAGCTTTGGAAATGTCTGTCATATCTGTCAATGTTTCAATAGCTCCATGACTGTGAATGGCTCTGCTGTCTCTCAGTGAGAGCTGCCATTTTCCTGATGGTGCTCTGCAGGAGGCTGGGCCTGATTACACACTCGGAGCCCAAGGACGGGCAGCTAAGCAGACGAAAGCTCAAGGGAGAGAGGGAGAGCTTATAAAGCTATTGTTCAGTGAGGTCTGTGGCTGCTTTACAATATTTTTGGAGAGCAATTTAATGGTGATTTCAAATAAAGAAAGGAAGCTATACCTAATGGGGACATTTGTGTTTATAGACTATTAACAAAGAAAAACAAGAAAACTGACAATCATCTTTACTTGGTTAAATAGCCTATGCAGAGGTATGTCTTCTCTGTGTCAAGTTCTCACCAGCCCAAGAGTTTCAGAAAGGACAGTTTACACTTAAAAGATATTGATGTGTGTGTTTCCCCAAGTGTCATTCACCCAATGCCTGTGCATCGTGGAGAGATTTGGACTTGGATAATTTTCTTTTAGTGCTCTTCCCTCCTCTAGGAACAGTGTCAACTCCTGACACTAATCTGGCTGCTGAAACGATGGCTTCCAGTTTCATTAATGATGTATTTATGATCCTTTTAAAATGCCAGTGATCTACTCTTTTTGGAAAATATACACAGCCATTAAGAAAGCCATATTTTTCAGCTGTTGCTCCTTCCATTGGCACCTCAGTCTTACTGCAGCTATAGTCACTGGAGGATGGAAGGGAATTTGACAGGCTATTTTGGGACAGTGAGAGAAACAGATCTGGAAAGATATAGAAATAGACAAAGCAAGAGGTGAAATGGGAAATAGCAAACAGAGAGGTATGTGTTACACAGTTGACTAATTTTCCCAAGTATTCAGAAATAAATTAGTGACATTCCTGAATGTGCTGGAATGTCTTGCTTCATTCCAGCTGTGTTTTTTCTGTGACTCATATGTTAGGGTCCCATCTCATCAGCTCTAGCATATGAGTGTTCTCATTTAACATCAGTGCTGGCTTCCTGGTTTTTTTGTTTTTTGTTTTCTGGTTTTTTTTTTTTTTTTTTTTTTAGAAACACACAGTTCTTTTGTTAGTCTTTCCTACCAATATTTTCATTAATGCATATGCTTTCCCATAAAAGGTATTTAACATTACAGAAATGGGATCAGAAAATCATTACAGAGGTTCTATCTCTAGTGCCTTTTGAAGTTACCTGGCTATTTGGAACATTTTTATTACCTTAATGTAAATGGAAAAATATATGAATAAATAAATAAATAAGCTTGCATGTAGAATCCCAGCATTGAGAATCAACAGAGATATTCATTTGGGTTTCCCAGAAGCAGAAACTGAGATGAGGATTCTTGCATGGGTGACTTACTAAAGAAGGATTCTCTAGAGAAATTGCTAAGCATGGAGAAATCAGAATAGGAGAAAGGAAGAAGCTGAACATGATGTAAGATCAGGTGAAGTTCCAGGCTCAACCTGAACCTGTGGGGAACTCTGGAGGGTATATAATATTGTAGTTTGATCCACGCTGAGGCAAGGGAGCTGGAATTTTATACTCCTGGACCAGTAAACCCCTGGCTTCAGATGCCCTCAAAGGATGTAAACTACCAAGCACTTTGGCTCTTGGAAGGTCCAAGCAACAATTGTCCAACAGCTCAAAAGCAGTCCTCTTAGGAAGGTCACTGGTATAAGCTGTTAGAGGCAAAACATCGAGAGGCTGTAGGATGGTATCCAAGGGGATTTGTGTGGATCACCAACTGCATCTACTGTGACATATGACCTTCATTTATTCACCAAATAATTATTTAGTGCCTACTATGTACCAGGTTCTGGGCCAAGTCCTAGGCTTATTAAAATGAACAAGAAATTATTTTCTGAAAAAGTTCAACACCCAGAAGAAGGAATGGGATATAAAGAGGTCACTAAAACATAATGTGTGTGGTGCCTTCAAGGATAAAACTACTATGAAACCATATAGCAGCCAAGAGGGAATGTCACGAAAGACTTCAGAGAGAACATAATCTTCTTTTTTGTTTTTTTTTGAGACAGAGTCTCACTCTGTCACCCAGGCAGCAGTGGCACAATCTAGGCTCATGGCAACCTTCACTGCCCAGGCCCAAGTGATTCGCTGCCTTAGCCTCCCCCAAGTAGCTGGGACTACAGGTGCCCACCACCATGCCTGGCTAATTTTTATATTTTTAGTAGAGATGAAGTTTCACCATATTGGCCAGGCTGGTCTCGAACTCCTGTCCTCAGATGATCCACCCTTCTCGGCTTCCCAAAGTGCTGAGGTTACAGGCTTAAGTCACCACACCTGGCCCAGAGAAAACATAATGTTAAGCATCAAACACTCTTGAACAAGTAAAAGAACTCAGAAACATTGTGAAAAGATGAAGGATTGCATCGTCAGCTCCTCAAGTCAGCTGAGCTCTGCATATATCCTGATCATTGTTGCTGTTTTTCTGAGATATTAACTAAGTACGTGCCCTGGAAACATTTGCTGAGAATCTGATACGTTCTAGGGAACCGCAACAGGCACTGGAGACACAAAGAAAAAGAACAGTCCCAACAACCTTTAAAGGAGCTCACATCCTGAGCTCATTATTTCCCATTCTGGAAATTCAGATCCTTCATCTGAAAAAGAAAATGTATACACCCTTGGCACCTGTCTATACTCAAGAATAATCCATGAAAAAATAAAGTGAACTCAACAGAAATGCTCCAAACAATTAAAATCTCAGATATCAGAAGCCCCCAGAAAACAACTAACAAGCAAATTTTCTTGTATTTTTTTTCTCATCTTTGTAGAAAATGTGGGCACAGTTAGTTACAGATTTAAACTCAGCTCTTAGAATGAATGACTATTATCCCCAGTGAAATATCTATAATGTCTTAATCTATGGCCAAAAATAAAAATAAAAAGTTAATGAATCCTAAGCTCCCTGTGATAATAGTCCCTACTATGGACAGCCAAGGAAAATCAAATATAAGAAAGTATCAGAATGAAGGGTGGTGATACCCTGGGCCAGATATGGACCTGTCAGTAGAAAATGAAGAAGAAAGGAGAATAATGTAGAGGAAAAGCAAGACCTAAGCAATTCTTGCCTTATATGGTCTGCCTCAGTTTACAAACTGAGACACCCTCCCTTGGCCAGTCCAAATCTTGTCTAAACTTTCCCACCAAGCCAGGTCGTACCTTTTCGTTGAAATAGTCCAAACCTTTATTTTACCCCTGATAGTTCTTGTGCTGACACCAGTCATTGAGTTCTCTACAAATCATCTGGTCCAATTTCTTAAATATCTCTTGTATCCTCTACTAGTATGTAAACACTTTGAAAGTAACAATTTTTCTGTGTTTCTTCTTTTCACCATCTCCAAGCTTAGTGAAGGCAAATGGAAGACATGAGGACTCATGCTTACTAAGGAAAAAATATGTAAAGTCTCCTCAAGCTCTAAGTGTGCCTTCAAATTCTGAAAAGCAAAGCAGAATGTGGGTCCAGGGAGAGATCACACATTGGCAACAAGGCAGATGAGTCATCAAATTTAGTAAGATCAGCATGGAAATGACAGAGAGAATGGCTGAGATCAGAATCTGACTCCTATGAAAAGATGCCAACACTAATCAAAGGGTTGAAAAGGACACAAGGCAAGAATCCATTTGAGGAATAAGTCAAGTTCAGAGAAAGCAAGACAGTAGAGAAATAAAATTTGAAATGGCCATAGTGTGCAGACAGCTCTGTGCTGAGGTTCACTTCTTTTGATGACAAAATCTCCTTTTGGCAATCACTGCTGAATTGTGGTGATGGACACCCAAAAGCATGAGAAGTTGCATGTCTTCAGAGTTTATATGAAATTCCATTTTGAGGGTGAAAATCTTAAAGACTACATTGACTGTCTCTTCCTCTATTTAACGTACTGAAACCATCACAGACACTATGAAATGAATATGACCAAAAGGAAAGAAGAGGCTGTCCTCCAGGTATGTGAACAATCTATGAAGGTATCCCCTTTGTTTCCAATGTGTATCTTTGACTTTTTTATAGTAATAAGGGTGAAAATGGGTAGAAATTTACCGAAAGTAGGTAAAACACTTAAAGGAGTAGAGAAATCGAATACCTGGGTCAACGCTGTCTATAGAGCCTTCTGTGATGATGGAAATCTTCTGTATCTGCCCTGTCCAATCACTGGTGGCCACTAGACACGTGGTTATGGAGCACTTGAAATGTGGCTAATGTGACTGAAGAGAAAATGATTTTCTTTCAATTTTCTCTAATTCTAATTAACTTAAATAGACACATGTGGCTCCCATATTGGACAGCGATAACCTAATCATCATCTTAAAAGGATGAAGAGAAAACAATAAAATAATGAGGTTGAACGAAGAGAATAAAAAATAATGAATAAATTGAGAAAGTGATGAGATTGGGCAACAAAGGTAGTCAATAGAAGGAAAGAGTGAACAAGACTATCTAGGAGGTCTGTTTTTGTTTAAAAGATTTGTTGCCAGGAGATGTATCAGCCTAAGACCAGAGTTAAAACAGCTTAGCTTGGAGAGGTGAGATTGGCAACAGGCCTTGTCAGGAAACATCAACTAGTTTCTACAATCAAAAAGAATGTTGAGCTAAGAATTCCTTCTATGTTCAATTTCTAGGCTCCTAAATAAAGCCATGTGCACTGTCTGTTTCAATTTTAGAACGGGCCGAGGAATATCCCTACGAGTCACTTTATTTGATGCTACTTTCTAAGGAATGGTAGTTCTCATTCTTTGAAAGACAGCTCTGACTAGTTGAGTCTTAAGTCCAAAAAAGAAGACAAATAGTAACAAATGCTGGCAAGGATGTTGAGAAAAGGGAACTCTTCACACTGTTGATGGCAATGTAAACTAGTACAGCCACTGTGAAGAACAGTATGGAGGTTCCCCAAAAAACTACAAATATTATAGGAAGACCATATGATATAGCAATCCGACTACTGGGCATTTGTCCAAAAGAAATGAAAATATATCAAAAAGACGTCTGCACTGTCCTGTTTCTTGCAGCACTATTCTCAATAGCCAAGATATGGAATCAACCAAAGTGTCTAACAACAGATAAATGGATAAAGAAAACGTGCTATTTTATCTATATACAATGGAATACTATACAGCCGTGAAAAAGGATGCAATCCTGTCAATTGCAACAACATGGATGGATCAAGAGAACGTTATTATTATTATTATTTAATTGTACTTTGGGTTCTGGGGTACATGTGCAGCTCATGCAGGATTGTTGCATAGGTACATACATGGCAATGTGGTTTGCTGCCTCCATCCCCCTGTCAGCTATATCTAGCATTTCTCCCCATGTTATCCCCTAGCCCCCCTCAACAGATCCCCGTGTGTTATGCTCCCCTCCCTGCGTCCATGTGTTATTATTCAACACCCACCTATAAGTGAGAACATGCAGTGTTTGATTTTGTGTTCTTGTGTCAGTTTGCTGAGAATGATAGTTTCCAGATTCATCCATGTCCCTACAAAGGACATGAACTCATCGTTTTTTATGGCTGCATAGTATTCCATGGTGTATACGTGCCACATTTTCCTTGTCCAGTCCATCATCAATGGGCATTTGGGTTGGTTCCAGGTCTTTGCTATTATAAACAGTGTCTCTATGAACATACATGTGCATGTGTCTTCATAAGGGAATGATATATAATCCTTTGGATATATATCCAGTAATGGGATTGCTGGGTCAAATGGAATTTCTACTTCTAGGTCCGTGAGGAATCGCCACACTGTCTTGCACAATGGCTGAACTAATTTACACTCCCACCAACAGTGTAAAAGTGTTCCTATTTCTCCACATCCTCTCCAGTATCTGTTGTCTCCAGATTTTTTAATGACTGTCATTCTAACTGGCATGGGATGCTATCTCAATGTGGCTTTGATTTGCATTTTTCTAATGACCAGTGATGATGAGCATTTTTTCATATCTTTGTTGGCCTCATATATGTCTTCTTTTGAAAATTCTCTGCTTATATCCTTCTCCCACTTTTGATGTTTTTTTCCTTGTAAATCTGTTTTAGTTCTTTATAGATTCTGGATATTAGCCTTTTGTCAGATGGGTAGATTGCAAAATTTTTTTCCCATGCAAAATTTTTTTCCCATTCTGTTGGTTGCTGGTTCACTCTAAGCATTGTTTCTTTTGCTGTACAGAAGCTCTGGAGTTTAAGTAGATCCCATTTGTCTATTTTGGCTGTTACCAGTGCTTTTGGTGTTTTAGTCATGAAGTCCTTGCTTATGCCTATGTCCTGAATCGTTTTGCCTAGGTTTTCTTCTAGGGTTTTTATGGTGCTAGGTCTTATGCTTAAGTATTTAATCCATCTGGAGTTAATTTTGGTGTAAGGTGTCAGAAAGGGGTCCAGTTTCTGCTTTCTGCACATGGCTAGCCAGTTTTCCCAACACCATTTATTAAACAGGGAATCCTTTCCCCAGTGCTTGTTTTTGTCTGGTTTGTCAAAGATCAGATGGTTGCAGATGTGTGACATTGCCTCCGAGGCCTCTGTTCTGTTCCATTGGTCTATATCTCTGTTTTGGTACCAGTACCATGCTGTTTTGATTATTGTAGCCTTGTAGTATAGTTTGAAGTCAGGTAGTGTGATGCCTCCAGCTTTGTTCTTTTTGCTTAAGATTGTCTTGGCTACATGGGCTCTCTTTTGGTTCCATATGAAGTTTAAGGTGGTTTTTTCCAGTTCTGTGAAAAAGGTGATTGGTAATTTGATGTGGATAGTGTTGAATCTATAAATTACTTTGGGCAGTATGGCCATTTTTGCAATATTGATTCTTCCTAACCATGAGCATGGAATGTTTCTCCATCTGTTTGTGTCCTCTCTTATTTCCTTGAGCAGTGGTTTTTAGTTCTCCTTGAAGATATCCTTTACATCCTTTGTTAGTTGTGTTTCTAGGTATTTTATTCTCCTTGCAGCAATTGTTAAATGGGGGTTTGCTCATGATTTGGCTCTCCGTTAGTCTGTTATTGGTGTATACTAATGCTTATGGTTTCTGTACATTGATTTTGTATCCTTAGACTTTGCTGAAGTTGCCTATCAGTTTCAGGAGATTTTGGGCTGAGACGATGGGGTCCTCTAAGTATACAATCATGTCTTCTGCAAATAGAGACAATTTGACTTCCTCCTTTCCTAATTGAATCACTTTATTTCTTTTTCTTGCCTGATTGCTCTGGCTAGAACTTCCAATACTATATTGAACAGGAGTGGTGAGAGAGGGCATCCTTGTCTAGTGCCAGATTTCAAAGGGAATGCTTCCAGTTTTTTGCTCATTCAGTATGATATTGGCTATGGGTTTGTCATAGATAGCTTTTATTTAGAGAACATCATTTTAAGTCAAATAAGCCAGGAGCAAAAAGTTAAACACCACATGTTCTCATTCATATGTGGAAGCTGAAAAAGTTGATCTCATAGAAATACAAAGTAGAACAGAGATTACCATCAAGTGGGAAGGGTAGGGAAAAAGGAGGGATAGGGAGAGATTTGTTAAAAGATACAAAACTGTGGCTAGATAGGAGTAATAAGTTCAAGTGTTCTACAGCATTGTAGGATAACTATGGCTAATAATAATATAGTTTATAGTTTCTATTAGCTAGAATGAAGATATTTAATGCTCCCAACAAAAAAAAAAGATAAATGTTTCAGACGATGCATATTGCGATTGGCCTGGTCCGATCACTATATATTTCATGTACTGAAACATCACTATGTATCCCATGAATATGTACAATTTGTATATATCAATTTTTAAAATTAAAAAATAAATTTTATAACAAGAAATAATATTCATCCTTGAATATTATTGCATTTTGTTGATTTACTGACTGTAGATGTTTGTGACATTTTGCCCATACATCCTCAGAAAAGCAAATAGCTTCACTTATCCTTGATGAGATGGGAAACTCTTAACACGAGTGCATAAACCAAAGAAACCAATCCACCTTGCTCCTGTTCAGCTAGAAACATTTTTCTGAACACTGGGAGACTCCACTGCAGTTATTAAAAACTTCAAGGGAGGGGAAGTATCTGCAGAAGGAGAGCAGCACAAACATGCTTTCTTTTTTCTTTAAACATAGAAAGTTGCTCCCAGACCAAGTCATCGCATTGCTTGTTTTGCACCTTCCCCTTAAGTAGGCTAGGACTATCTGACTATTATATGTTATTTTAAAAAAAAAAAAAAAAGCTGTCCAGTGGAGTAAAATAACTCCTTCAATGAGTTAAAGTATCTTCAATGAGTAAAAACATTTAGGAAGCCTTTCCACAGCAGTTAGCTCTGTGATCCCCAGATCCTCCTTATTTTGCCAAAAAGACAACTAAGACCCACAAGATATAGTGGTCAGCACAAGGTTGTCCCGCTGTGGAGTATGACAGACGAGGGCAGCCAGGTTTCCCTCAGCCAAATCCTACATGAACGCACCTAACCCAGGGTCTGACTTGTAAGGAACTGACTTTTCCCTTCCTCAAGACCATATGCACAGCAAAGTTCATACTTCTCAGGCCAAATGAACATCCCCGCAATACAGTATCTGTAAACCAGGCAGGCTAAGAAGCATCAATGTGTTTAGACACTCACTGTCAAGTTTACTCTTATACAAGGCACACATCTCCCAAATGTTGGCCAGAAGACAGAAAAGGAATTAGGCACAAAATGATTGTTAAATAAAGAAAGTAGGTGCAGGAAATGTTACAAATAAAAAATAAAATCCAAAGTAGACTTTTTAGGTCCAAATTAGTGACTGGTTGATAAGAAAAGCTACCATGTTCTTGCTATATGCAGGACAATGAGCTCAGAGTTGCATAAGCAGTTTCCCCAAAAAATACAAAAAAAAATTATAAGTTGATTCTGTAGTAGCTATGGTGACTCTCCAACATTTATTTCTCTTGAGATGATTGGTCTACGACAATCATGATAATTCTATCCTCATTACTAATCATTACTAGTGTCATTACTTTGGGAATAAGCTGCTAACCCGGTAGCCTTTTGTTTTGTTTTGTTTTGTTTTGTTTATTTTAGAAAGAGAGTCTTGCTCTGTCACCAGTCCTAGCTCACTGCAGCCTCAAACTCCTGGGCCCAAGTAATCCTCCCTCCTCAGCGCCCCGAGTAGGTAGGACTATAGGCAAGCACCATCACATGCAGATAGTTTTATTTTTGTTTGTGGAGACAGGGTCTCACTATGTTGCCCAGGCTGGTCTCAAACATGTAGCCGCAAATCATCCTCCCACATTGGCCTCCAAAAGTGCTGGGATTACTGATGTAAGTCAACACACCCAGCCATACCAGTGGTCTTAAAATAAAATTTCCTTCATTCTTAAGAGACACTGGAATATGTGGCCCTCTGAAAATGAGTTTCCCTCTGAAAGAAGTTGACCCTGAAGATAATAACACTAAAATATGGAAAGAACATCACTGTGTCATTGAATCTCTCACAATCCTGGAATCCACTGTGCTTTGAACTTCTCACTATGTAAAATAATCAATTATTTTATTATCAGAACATCTGTTATTTATAGCCAAAATCATCTCAACTCATATATTCTATTAGCCTCATTTAAAGATAAGAAAACTGAGGCTTGGAAACATTAAGCAATCAAATCACACAGGTAGTAAATAGCTAAGTTGGGATTTGAGAACAGATCCATTTGATTTCAAAGCCCAACGTCTTAACCACAAAATGAACTGAACCTATTTTCTTAAATTTCCAGAAATTGTTGGCTACTGATCATACCGAAATCTTTTTACTTCATAGTAGAAAAGTGCCAGACCTAACAAAAAATTATTTGATGAATTATGGTTTCTTTTTTTATTTGAGTTAGAGTTTTACTCTTGTTTCCCAGGCTGGAGTGCAATGGTGCAATCTCGGCTCACTGCAACCTCTGCCTCCTGGGTTCGAGTGATTCTCCTGCCTCAGCCTCCCAAGTAGCTGGGACTACAGACATGAGCTGCCACACCTGGCTAATTTTGTATTTTTAGTAGAGACAGGTTTATCCATATTGGTCAGGCTGGTCTTGAACTCCTGACCTCAGGTTATCTGCCCATCTTGGCCTCCCAAAGTGCTGGGATTATAGTCCTGAGCCACCACACCAGGCCGACTAATTATGTTTTTAGATCTATTAGCCCTGATTCTCATTTATTACTCTTTTTTATTCCATTCAAATACTGATGCACACCCTCAAGGAACTCAACATCAAGTACAGTGAATGCAACAGTTCTCAATTCCTTTTGTGTTTGTTATTTCTAAAAATAAGAATATATTTTTTAAATACTGGAAAAAATTTTAAATACTAGAAATCTGGGAAGCATCTGAAGGGTTTAGGTTTCCTCCATCAGTCACGAAGCACTGTCTCACTGTTGGGAAAAGCTCTGGCTTAACATAAATTTCTGATCTTTATCCATTTCTGGTCTGCTATTGACAATATTTAGCTCTCTTTGCAACAACTAATACCCTGCGTTAGACCACATTGTATAACTTACTGATGTGGTTTGGCTGTATCCCCACCCAAATCTCATCTTGAATTGTAGCTCCTATAATTCTCATGTGTTGTGGAAGGGACCCACTGGGAGATAATTGAATCATGGGGGTGGTAACTCCATACTGTTCTCATGGTAGTGAATTAGTCTCATGAGATCTGATGGTTTTACATGGGAGAAATCCCTTTTGCTTGGCTCTCATTTTCTCTCTTGTCTGCTGCCATGTAAGACGTGCCTTTTGCTTTTCCACCAAGATTGTAAGGCCTCCCCAGCCACATAGAATTGTGAGTCCATTAAACCTCTTTTTCTTTTAAATTACCAAGTCTTGGATATGTCTTTATCAGCAGTGTGAAAATGGACTAATACGCTTATTCAACTCAATGTACCTTCTTACAGAAGTAAGAAGTACCTTCTCACACATTGTAATAAATGAGTGTGAGGCCGGTCATGGTGTCTCGTGCCTGTAATCCCAGCACTTTGGGAGGCCAAGGCAGGTGGATCATGAGGTCAGGAGTTCAAGACCAGCCTGGCCAATATGGTGAAACCCCATCTCTACTAAAACAAAAAAAATATGAAAATTAGCTGGGCGTGGTGGCTCGCACCTGTAGTCCTAGCTACTCAGGAGGCTAAGGCAGGAGAATCACTTGAACCCAGGAAGTGGAGGTTGCAGTGAGCTGAGATCGCACCACTGCACTCCAGCTTGGGCAACAGAGTGAGACTACATACATACATACGTACATACATAAATGAGTGTTATAGCAAAAATAAACTCAGTTTATTTTTAATATAACTCAGTTATAGCAAAAATAAACTTTACACTTGGACCAATGCTTGATAGTACACCAGAAAAGGGTTCATGGTGTAGGATGTAGCTGTCAATTTTAACCCAACAGTGAAGTACCTATCTGGTTAAAGAGACAGATTTGTCAACAACTAATTATAATACTGTGTAAGGAAATTCAAGATGAGGGGTCTTCTTGAAGGATTATCAAAGAAAGCTTCATGGAGGTAGGGGATTTTGAGCTGAACTATGAAAGATGAGTTGAGGTAAGCTTATCTGAGAAGGCAAGTTGCAGGGGATGTGGAGGAGGGAATTCCTGGTGGAGAGAAAAACATGGGCAAAGACACAATGACATGGCTTTTCCTGTAGTCACAGATGAGAGGGTTGCCCAGTGAAGCCAGGTATTGCTTCTAATAGGAGAGATACTCAGTCGGTCCCTTCTCATCAAAGAGATGAGTGCTTTATAAGGATGTCTGTAAAAATTACGGTAATTATTACTGCTTCTAGACACATAAAACATGTCACACTTTAAAAGAAATTTTACATATATTATCTAAGTTGGCATTTGCAACAGTTCTTATTATTTACACTCTACTGTTAAGGAAACCGAATTTCAGAAAGATTGGCTGGCTTGCTGATAATTACACAGCAAATATTCAGCTAAAATTGTAAGTAAAAGGCTCTTTCCTTCAGATAACAAGCATCACCCTCTGAGTATCTGTAAACTAAAGATCATGGGGAAATTAACATGCATATTTTCATTGATGCCAATGAGCAGAGCATAATTATTGACTAAATCAAGCACTGGGGAAAATTTTACATTTTTTTTCTTTCTAGCCTATGTTTTCCCAAACTGGGGTCTTATAATTTAAAAACAAAAATTAGGAACATAGGCAATGCATCTAAGATGTAAATGGTGATATCGCTCTATATTTCAAAATTATTTGTTATTGCATATTTAAGAGTACTTATTGCTTTCTTGACTATAAAATAATTTATATTCATTTTATAAAATTGTGGTGTGAAAGCTTACTTTAATCATCTGTTAATATTTCATTAATGCATTTTTGTTTCTATGCATATATATGTATGTATTTACCTCATGAGCCACCAATTTTTTTCTCAGATTGCTCATCAACAGAAGTGGAAGAAAAGACAAGCAAACCATCTTAGTTACAGAAAACATTTCATTATGAACAAGTCACAAACTAGGATTGCTAGGATTGCTCCAAATCTCACTATTGAAGCAAATAGAGTATAACAAGAAGACCTTGTTCAACTGAAGATATCTAAACATTGCGAGCATATCTAAGTTGCTGGTCTTTCTCACACCCAGGAATACCAATTGGATTTGACAAAGTGCATGGTAAGAAGGTCACTTTGAGACATGATCTAAAAGAAAGTCACAATTTTGTGCTCCCAGCAAAGATGAACTCTCTTCATGAGTCTAAGATTTCAAAAAGTTTAACTACCACTTGCTGGTCCCCATAACCTAAACTGAATGTTATGTCTACGCTGCCCACAACATACAGTCAGAATGCATTAAGATACAAGTGTGAACAATGAAACCTAGGACCATGAAGATAGTTGTCAGCACTAAGTTGGTGGTCAGTAGGAAAATCAGAAAGCAAGAAGACATGCTTGGAATCATTTAAAAAAGAAAGCTAACCTGCCCTCTCATCCATGTTCCCTATGAAGTGCAAAATTTTAGAGGAGGACCACCTAGGATGTTGTTCTGAAAGGTACATGATCATTACTTGGAATGAATAAGTTAATCTATGAATTATCTTTTCTACTCCAATTGGAGTAGAAACTTATTCAATTCATGTAGGTGTAGCCACACCCCTGGCCACACCTACATGAGATGACTGCTATATATGCCCTATGTGCTTATTTAAGCGTCATCTAACTTCTGCAATTAATGCAGCTTCCAGCCTCAAAATCTGGCTCCTACTCATAATGTGCAAATGTCCAATTCCTACCCTTCATAGCAAGATTGTCTAGCATCAGTGGTTGTAAAATAAAACAATTTTCATGGGACTTATCTGTGTTAAAAACATTCTTCAACTTTTAAAGATGTCAGTTCTGGAAACCTCTGAAGTTCATCATTTATCTTCATGTGATATTTTCAATCACTTAAGGAGTATTCAGAAATGTATTGATCACTTAATATGCCAAGCATTCCATAAAGAGCTAAGAGGAACTACAATAAAAAGTACTATTTCTGCTCTCAACGAGCTTGCAGTCTATTAAGAAAAACATAAGTTACACAAGATACATTGGAGAGTGCAGTATTTGCAGTACTTGTAAGTCAGGGGAATATATAAATAAATACTATATTGTAAAGAGGTCACTCTGATATACTAAGAAGAGGGTAAGGCCCTGTGGACCACAGGCAGAGCTGTCTAATAGAAAACACACTGAAGTCAGAACCTAAGTTCAAGTCCTGACAGCATTACTTTTTAGTTGAGTGACCTTGGTAACCTCTTTGAGCCTTTAAACTGGATGGCTTTGCCCCCTTCCTGCCATGAAACTCTATAACTCTCTATAATTCATCTTTAGATACAATGAAGGCAGAATAAACTTTGTATAAATAAGGAAGAACAAAAGATCATTCCAGACAGAAACAGTGTGAATCAGAAAGAAAGTGCTAGACTGCATGTAGTGGGAAAGACCCTGAGGAGATGATAGCAATACCTTATGGATTCAGAGTTAGCAAAAATAGACTGTACCCAAGACCAGACCTTCCATTTCCCATTTCTTCTAACCCAGAGCCTTTCATTAATACTGTCGGATCAAGACATCAGAGTCCCTACCTAGCCACTCCTAGTCAGCCATCTAGAATGGCAAAAAGTAGAAGTCAGAAGGCTTCTGGTCTCAGAACTTCAGTTTGGCCAAGAATCATTTTGTTGCCTATAATAGAAACCCACTTTTTAAGTAAAGACTATTTGTCAAAATAATACAAGAGGATCCTATGAGGTCCAATTGTCGATTATTACAGCCAGGCCTTATGGGACCTGGAAGGTCATCAGGTACCTATTCACTCCCTCTAACTCTCTGAACCACATGTCTTCTTTCTGTGCATACATTTGCTTCATTCTTTCCTTCCTAAATACCAATGTGGCCATTCTTACCCTATACATAACATGGCCATTGCATGGACTCTGTCTCTACCTCTTCATGAGTGTAGTGTCTCTGCGTCCTGTTAGTTTTTGTAACACATTTTAAATTGTAGGGAAACTCTTAATTGACCACCAGCCAGCTGATGGAGCTATATCTTTCCTAAAATTTCTCCAATTATCTGAGGCCAATAGAACTTGTAGTACTCACTTCTGTCCTTTCACAACTGTAAGTTGAATAGGTTAAACTAAATATTAAATAGATGAATTCACTTATGGCAAGCAAATCAACCACAGTCTTTGGTACAGGCTACTAGGACAGCTTAGACATCTTATAGATTCAAAAGATGTGTGAACTAACCATTTATGACATAGCTTTTAGAAGAAAACATGCCAAGTCACAAATTGCAACAAATTTTTGGAGCAGAATCGACTTTTAAATTGGAGGCTATCTTCATACAGTTTCTACCAACTAAACCAACATGTTAAGTAATAAGAATTTATCAAAGCAACACAACCAATATGTTGTAAGACATTGCATGAACACACATGTTGGTAGACATTGTATGAAGAAATTGATCAAACTGTGTCTCAACTTGATTCTACAAGGTCATACTTGCACACCACAAAAATCTCTAACACACTTCAGCACAAACACATGTGGAGAACAAAGGCCAATCACTTAGAAAATAATTTAAGAATGTTAGATGAGTGGCTTAGAACATCAGTCCCCAATCTTTTTGGTACCAGGTACCAGTTTCAGGGAAGCCAATTTTTACACAGAGCAGGGTGCGGAATGGTTTCAGGATGATTCAAGCATATTACATTTATTGTGTACTTTATTTCTATTATTATTATATTGTAACATATAATGAAATAATTATGCAATTCACCATAATGTAGAATCAGTGGGAACCCAACTAGACAGTCCCATCTGGGGGTGATGGAAGACAGTGACACATCATCAGGCACTAAATTCTCATAAGGAGTACTCAGGCTACACCTCTTGTATGTGCAATTCACAGTAGGGTTCACGCTTCTATGAGAATCTAGTGCTGCCACTGATCTGAAAGGAGGTGGAGCTCAGGTGGCAATGCGAGTGATGGGGAGTGGCAGTAAATACAAATGAAGCTTCACTTGCTTACGCGCTGCTCAACTCCTGCTGTGTGGCCCAGTTCTCAACAGACCATGGACTGGTGCTGGTCCATGATCTGGGGATTGGGAACCCCTGGCTTAGAAGAAAGTGGGATGGCCAAGCTCCCTCCATGCCATTGGACAGAACTTCAAAAGGAGGTAACTAACCTTTGTTTGATGTCAATCACATGTCACAAACCGTACCAAGTATTGGACATGCATTTTCTTACTTAATCCTCATAAAATCCTAAGAGGAGAGTATTGTTAATCCCACCACCCAGACAAAGGAACCGAGGCTCAACAAGGACAACTAACTTGTACAAAGTTTCAACAGTTGTGACAAAACCATTATTTAAAGCAGTGTCCATCAGACTCCAAAGCACATACTCATTTCCCCCCTCACTCTAGTCAGCACAGTGGTTATGGGCATGGACTCTGAAGCTGACCTGCTGGATTGCTAACCAGTCCTATGACAGGGTACAAGTGAACCTGTGCCTCCATGTTTTCAGTAAAATAAGAGTTATTTAGAGCATATCCCCAAAAGCTGTTAGAAGGGTTGAGTTAACATATGTGAAGTGCTATAAAAAAAAATTATGACACATCTTAAGCTCTTCATCATTCACTTTGGTATATCCAAATGGATTTCTGATTTAAGAAGGACCAGCAACTTAGATTTGCTCTTAAAGTCCAGATAGCTTCAGTTGAACTGAATCAAGGTCTCTTGCCATACCCTATTTGCTCTAATAATGATATTTGGAGCAATTCTATTTTGTGACTTTTTACTATGCAGAATTTTACGTAATTCAGAGGATGTTCTTGCTTTTTCATAAGCTTTTGTTGATAAGCAATCTAAGAGGTGGCCAATGATGCACATGTACACATACATCTATGTGTAGAAGCAAAAAATGCATCAAAGCTATTGTTATTACTACCCCCATATTGTTTTGTATGCTATGATCCATGAGTAGATGATTAATACTGAGAAGAGGGAAAAGTCATTTGCTTTGATCTGATTACTAGCACACAATAGTATTTGCAAACTACAAGATATATCTAAATACCAAAGGAATGTAAAGAAATCTAGGTAAATATACTTACCTAAGGAAACACAGAAACCCTGTCAGCACAGACAGTTTAGAATGAGGGTGGACCAAATACTGAAGGAGAAGTAGAAGAAGGAATAAAATATGCTATCAGAGTAATCTTCAGTGCTGGCCCTAGGGGGATAAACTAAGTAACCTAATAGGTGTTTTCCATCTTTGAATTCTATGACTAGAATAGCAATGAAGGTTTTAGCTCAGAATTGGGATGCTACAGACAACTGAGGAGGTCTGCGGAAAGAAGCTTTTATATTACCTACCCACACCATGTCTGGCTTAAACCAGTGCTGACTGATTTCTATTTTCATAAGTGCTCACCCACCATAACAACGTTTTTACACACTGTGTGCAATCATCATGCACACATGCATACAATTAGGGCTCGAGATACATGAGCATTTGTGTATAGATAGATTTTGAAAGGTAATGTTCATCTCTGATGCATTGGTTCTCTGATTTACATTCAATACGTAGAGAATAAAAGCATATTTCTTTTAAAAGGGAAAGGGAAAAGAGAAAAAACAGTAGCTGATGTAGGTTGGAATTTATGGGTCAAATATTAATTCAGTGAGTATTTCAGTAAATGAGAATTATACTTGTAACTTGCAATGTTTATCTAAAATGATAGTATGTATTGGGGAAAAGAAGAGGTAGGGGTGGGGAGAGAAAGCTATAACTTCCTTTAGACTTCATTATCAACATCACTTGGCCTACGTATTAAAATTATTATGATTATGTCTTTAAAGGTAAAAATGTGCTCATACTGATCGCATTAACTTCCTTATGGTAGTAATGAGTTTGAATTACAATGTGAAAACATTGAAACTAAATAACCTCTAATGTTCTTGCAAAGATTATTAAGAACAGAAGATTTCTCCAGATGGTCTAGAAATTATACCGTTAAATCATAGTTAAATAATGTGTGGGTCAAATTTCATGATCTTAAGTTCAATAAAAGTGTATTTTTTGTTATTCTACTTTTCATATAATATTATGAGTCAATTAATATAATATTAAGTGGGCAGATCTTATAATATAAAGTGAATAGATTATAACCTAGGGCTTTTTCATCTTTTGCAAACAGGTATTTGTAGAAATGGAATCTGACCCATATAAACAAATTTACCTTTGTGAATGTGAATCTGATATGGCAGAAACCGTTTAAAAACTCCATACCACATGTTTTTTTCATTACTAGAGACTTTTCAAGGATATGCATTAAGTGCATGTAAAAGTTATTTCCATCGAATAAGGCATTACATTCTAACATATGAATCCCAAAATGTAGTAAATTATTATAAAATACTAACTCAAACTATTACATTTAAAAGAACTCATTGTAAAATGTATGGGTGCGTGGAAAATACCTGAATGACTGTTTCAGCATTTAATTCCCTCAGACTAGATTCCCTTCATTTGCAGGAAATGATTATTGTATATTCAGCCTTTTTACTTTTTCTCCCTCTATTGTAGTGTAGTGACATTAAAAATAACTTTCCTGATTAGAGTTTCCCACTTTGGATTTTCCCCCACGTTAAGATGCTTGAGTTTACAAAAACGTCTTTTTTATTACATAGTGACTATCATGGTACAACTTATAACTAGATAATATCTCTTTTCAGGCAATAGCCAGATATTGCGTTTAGAGTTTGTGCAACCCTCATTCAATCATACATTCTTTTTTCAACCAATAGTTATTCATCATGCCAGACACTTCTCTGAGTGTTTCATGTGGCTAAAGATGGAAAAGCAGTGAAATAAGGAGGAGAGAAGAAACCCTACATTCTTGAGGCAAGGTTCTGATTATACAGTACTTCCTTTGTTAACAATAATTGCTTGTTACCTTATGACACTATCCTTTAATTAGAAATGCCAATACAGGAAAATGTTAACTAGGTCTCACATCTGTTATCAAATGTAAGATATGCCAAAATTACAAGCAGTTCTAGAACACACTCATAATAATAATGATAATAATATAATAATAACATCTGTCATGAATTACTGCTTAGCATGTGTCTGACACCATGAAAGAAAACACTTTACATTTAACCATAAGACTATCACTTCTCTTAGGGCAGGAATCATGTATGTGTCTCATTCATGGTTACATCTTCAGAATCTTGCAAATTGTAAATATTCAAAAATATTTTTGTCAAAGGAATGAATACACAAATGAATATATTATCCCACTGAGTGTCCAAGACATATGAATTATTACCCCTCTTTACAGATGAGTAAACTTAGTTATAGACAGATGAAGTATTCATAGCTAAACCAGGATCTAAATCCAGTTCTGATTGACACCTAAGGTCTGTGGTTGTAACTACTCTGCCCTCAAAACTTCTGGTATTGTGGGTCCCAAATCTCACTTCCTCATTAAATCAAACATATTCTTAATTAAAATAAGCATGTAATTCTCTTTCATTTGATAAGCATTTTTCTTCACCTATTACATTTTTAATTTCTCATACCACACCTATAAGCACTAATTCAGTGATTATTCTGAACACTCGTAATTATCTTTCAAAATAAATGTTCCTTAAAACAACTCCTCTCCCTCTCACACCTAAAAATCAATGGTTGCGTTAACAAGACAGTGAAAGCCTCTCAGAGATGCACATATGGTTTCAGTAATCCAAATCACCTTTTTATATCTTGAAACCTGGTATAGTGAAACTAACAGGAGCTCTGAGTAAGGCAAACCTAAGCTCAAGTTCTCGCTACCCTACTTGACCGGCTGTGTGACCTTGAGAGTTTAAATACTGCAAGCCTCAATTCTTTAAATGCAAAATGGGAACAAATGGAAGAAATAATGATAGAATACCTGCAAAGTTCCCAGCACAGAATAGAAGAGACTTAATCAATAACAAACCTGTTAAAAGTATGAGAGCAACTGAAATTTCCAGAAGCAGACTGAAAATCCTTGTGTCTGGTAGTTATGCCACTCCCACCACCTGCTTCTGGCCCCGGTTTACTGGTGTGTCAAACTCATGCTCTTCTCCAGGAAAGGTGCTTAGAAGGATGGTTCCTCAGGATAAAGAGTGAAAAGGGAGAATTGCCTCCTGATGCTTGGCCTGAGTTTTAGACTTTGTGAGGAGCCAATGCCAGCTCAAGTGAAGGAAGTCTTGGAAGTAGAAATTGGTAGAGGATCTAAGGTTTGGAATGGGATAATCTCCTGGATTTTATCCAGCAATTGCATTTTATGATTCTGACCATTGACTAATTACAAAAATCATTTAAATGACCTCACATGTTTTGTAAATGTATAAAGGCAGAACAGAACACCATGGTGTTGAGGGAAAGAGGGATAAAAGAAAAACTTCACATCACCCAAAGTGCAAAGCTTACTTTAAATGGAAGAAGGAAGCAAAACCGTAGACTTCAGAAAGGGCATCGGTCTCTCCTCCTCGGAACCCCAAGAAAAATGCATTCTGTGATCCGTAAATCTTCCTAAATATACATAAGTGTGGTCTCAGATAGAATATTATAAAAGCATACAGGAAAAAATATACTGAATACTTGATTTGTGGCTTTTACCGGAGAGAGATACAAAAACAAATAGAAAAGGTTTTCTACCCTCAAATATCTTGTAACTAAATGGCAAATATAGCAACCACTATGGCAGACTAAATTGATCTCTAAATAGAGACACAAATGATGTCTATGCAAAAACAAATATTCAAACTGAAACACTAGAAGAAAATTCATGGAGAATATGTTTTTAATTGAGCTTTGAGGTATAAGCAGGATTTATAATGAGGAAAAAAAAAGAAAACGTGAAAAAACAACCTCCCTAGTAAAAAAAAAAGTAATAAGTAGACAAAAGCCATAAAAAGCAATTTCCTCAAAGTGCAATATAAATAACTGATAAACATTAAAAAGAAAGACTAACGTAGCTAATACTCAGAAAATGCAAATTAAAATAATGCAATTTTTTTCTATAACATTGGCAAACACAAGGTTTTTTATATAGTTCTTATGAGAGACCAAGCAATATATATAACAAGGCCCTTAAAATGCTAATATAACTTTACTCAGTAAATTCAACTCTAATAATTTATTCTTAGGGAAAGAAAAAAATCAGAGGAATACATAAAAACATAGATCAAGTCATTACTTATAAAGATAAACTATTATATTAATATAATAAAATATACATCCATTATATATATTTTAGAAGAACATTAATGACATTGTAAAATGTTTATAATATACTCAATTAAAAAGAAGGGTTCTAAATATATATATATGCCTGCATATATATATAATACGTATATGTACTTTGAAGCAAAGATCAGAAAATACATCTAAAGATATCATACTATTTCTGGATTGTGGGATTATGTGATTTACATTTAGTAATCTCTGTAATATTGAAAATTTATAGTCAGAAAAATAATGTTATTTTAATGTTATGTTAAACAATGTTATTTTAAATTTTAATGTCATTTTTACTGAGTTGGATTTAGTCAAGTGAAGAAGGGAAACTGTCATTTTAGCCCAAAGACGATATAAGTAAAGGCAAAAAGATAATTGTGAAAGGTACTTTCAGAAAAGATAGAGTAGAAGAGTAGGAAGGATGCAGAGTAAATGAAACTGGGAAAGTAGCTGAAATCAGATTATTGAAGATGTTGAATGTCATGCTCATAAATTGGTCCTATGAGTAGTGGAGCTCCTCACACAGGACGATTATTGGTTTGCTTTGTTTCGTTTTGCTTTGTTTTAGAGACAGGGTCTCATTTTGTCACTCAGGCTGGACTACAATGATGCAATCATTACAATGATGCAATCCTCCCTCCTCCGCTTCCCAAGTAGCTGGGACTACAGGCATGTGCCACCATGTCCAGCTGATTTTTAAATTACTTGTAGAGATGGGGGAATCTTGCTATGTTGCCCAGGATGGTCTCAAAGTCCTGCCTTCAAACAACACTCCTGCCTTGACCTCCCAGACTGCTGAGATTATAGGCATGAACCACCACACATGGCCCAATCCCATTGGTTTATAGAAACACGATCCAAGTGACCATTTGAGGTATGGAGGATGGATCATAGGGGGAAAACTAGAAGCAGAAAGAATGTTGTTTATATATTCCAAACTAGCAATGTCCAAACTCTTTAGATCTTGACCCAGAGTAATAAATGTTTCATATTGTGACCCAATACACTCATACACACACATAAACCCATACACGATTACCCTCATGTATGAATAAAATAAAGGCTTCATAAAAAGTTTATACCCTTAATTTATGACATCTACCCTAATACTTTCTATTCTGTTGTTTCCTATTTCTTTCCATTCTATAACATTACTTTTTTTTTTCTTAAATGCTGGTCACAGATTACAAAAACAATTTCATGACATCTAATGTGACAGCACTCCTCTGGGAAAAACCCAAGTCTCCCTTTTCTCTTTCCAGCTCTACTCCTGAGTAGCAGACTAAGCTCTAGTGATAAACTGAGACCAAGAACCCAGAGCTGGGCCATGGTACTAGGAGCTGGAGCTTTCTGAGAAAGAAGGCAAGGGGGAAACATCTTTGATCCCAAGTGGAAAAATACTTAGGGAGATCTTCTCCCTTGGCCTCTCTTTCTTCCACAGAATACTTGGTCCTATAAATTGTTTCCCATATAGCCAGTAAGATAAGACAGGCTTGGGTCTTGACCTCACCTTATATGCCAACCTACTATACCCCAAGAAGACCAATACAAAATGTTTTTAGGCCAACAAAATATTTTTAGCTGGCACATTATCCAATTTAATTCCTATGTAGGGATTTGAAACAAAAGCCACATCAACTAGAAAAAGAGGGTAAATTAGAAGACTGTTGTTGACAAAACTTTTCCTTAGACACAATTTTATAGGCTGTGGCTTTGGATGAAAGTTGTATTTCTATCTACCCTGGCAGAAAAGGATTCACTAGTCCTAGTAAGACATAATCCAGGCTAAGTGAAGGATAGATCCAATAGACATATCTCTGATCAGTTAAACTGGAGAGGGAAAGGGTGGAAGTGGTAGGGCAGAGGAGGGAGAAGAGAGAGAAAGAAAATACTCCTAACATTTCCACTTGGGAGATTGGGATTGAAACTGGGAGTATTGTGACATCATCAATGGTTATAGGAAATATGGGAAGAGTAACAGATTTTACAGAGAAAATAATGAGTTCTTTTTTGGTAGAGGTCCAGATCACAGAAAATTTAAAGCAAAAGGAAAAAGGTATTCTGTTTTTCCATCAAAGTATTTCTATCTTTTATGGAAGAAAGTAAAATATGAAGGTTAATTGAACCAAGTGATGGGTCAGTTAATTATTACAAATTTCTGGATCTAGAGTGAACCAAGGTATAATCCCATTCACATAGCAAATGCAGACAACACCTGTTATGTATTTAACCAAGTTTTCTTGTTGACCATTTCATTTACCTTCTCATAACAACAACTGGGAGATATCAGGGTCATTACTTCCATTTTGCAGATGAAAAATCTGGACCCATAGAGTTTGAACAAGAGGCTTATTCAAAATCACATTTGATCACTGGTGGTCTGGTGGCTAGGGAAAAAAAAAAAACAACAAAATTACATTTGGATCTGATGCATTTTGCCAGTGCCTGTTCTAGACAGAAGCCCCATTTATTAAGTAGTGAGCCTGTAAATTTGATCTGATCATGAGATGAGAGAGGAAATCTATAGCTGAGGAGGTCCAAGTGGAAGATTCATTTCTAAAAGGAATTTGGAATATTCCAGCAGCCAGGAGTAAAAGGCATCCCTTACTCAGATTGTCAAATAGTATCAAACTGTTGAATATAAGATCTAGTCATTCGAGAAGGTTTCCATAATTTGAGGATAGTTATGTTATGTTATGAAATATAGCTCAAATAAATTCAATCTTATGGCTTTATAATTACTCAAAAAAAATCACTGCCAAAAGAGGATAGTAAAGGAATTAAAATGTTTTCTGCTTTGAAGATTGTTTTGTATTTTCTTAGGCAGAAAGTGTTTTCAACAATTTAAAGGGTGTTAATGAACATAACTCATATATGTTTTAGCAAATCAGAAAGGCTCATATGTATAGATTATTTTTGTATTAACAAGAGTTGAATCCTTGTGATGTAACACAATTGAGTCAGATTCTTCCTCGCAGACTAGTGCAGTGGAAGGAGAATTTTGGATTAAGAGATACCAGGGTTTTCATTCTGGTTCCACCACCTACTAGTTTGGTAACTGCAACTGGGCAAGTCACAGCAGAATTTATCTGAGCTCAGTTTCATCATCTGTTAAATAAAAATAACAATACCTATCTTATACAATAGATGTAAGGATTAAGAGATAAAAATGCATATAAGGCTTTGAGTCCAATCCCTGACATAGGAGAAGTTCAATGAATAGTAGCTGTGATGATGAAAGAGAATAAAGGGGGTAAAAAAAAAAAAAAACACTATAAGCCAGGCTTGGAAAGATACAGTGATTTTATTTAGTTCACTACGATAAAATTCATTCTGGAGATTCCAAACTTTTAAACACAACATCTACTTGAAAAATTATGTTTGGTTCTAACATTCATAATTCGGGTGACCATGGAAAAGACATCTTGTCTTCTTTGGTTCAGATTTTGCAAAACACTAGGATAAAAACACTTACCTCTGACCTTTCCAGAAATATAGTGAATATTTGCTTTTAAAAGATCAGTCATGGTTAGAATTTTCCCATATTAGAAATCAGTCCAACTCTTGTCTTCAGGCAAACACATACATATAATCACACACACACAACTAAACCATTTCAGACAGAGAAGAGTCAAGCCTTTTAGTCTAGGTTTTCAGAAAGGATATGTGACCATCTTTCTGGGGAACTCATTAAGATACTTAGCCTTTTGCACTGTTGAGGATTTCTTCCTTAAATGTATGTAGAATGTCTATGTTTCAAGTGTATTCCCTCATGTTTTGCCTTTAGCAGAGTTGGAGTACAATTGTTTACTACCCTCTGAATAAATAAACAAACCTCTTTCAATATTAAAGGATTTACAGCAGGTTTCTCTCATTCTTTTCTTCTCCAGGACAAATCATCCTGGTGTCTTTAACTTCTGCAGAGTGTACCTTGACTCTATTAAAGTGCTTGGCACCCCAAGAACCTTAATAAAGTACTCTAGACAAACTGGCTAACAGATTGACTTTTGCCATAGATCTTATTTGCCAAACTTCTAAACATGCCTGGAGCTTTCCTGTCCAAGTTCAAATATAGTATAACACATCACAAGTGCTGAGAAGCAGGAAGTCCATCACTGAATCTGGCACCACAGTCCTGAATGGAAAATACCATTTGTTTCCTTGGTAATCTGTCCTTGGTAACTAGAAAAAGTGGAGAGCAAAGGGTTAATGCTACTGGTAGAAGAGCCACACTCACCAATTCTCAGAGGAGGGAGTAAGGTGGTAAATTCTACTAACAGAGAGTGACTGGAAACAGGTTAAATTCCTGGTGCTGTTCAACAGGAAGTTGGAGAAAGGTCTAAAGGTCTAATGGCCTCATTAAGGGCTTCTTCTACTCCACAACAAGTTTATAATCAGAAGTTGTCCTGCAAGAAGAAAAGGGAAGGACAAGTAAGAAAGACACTTCTGCATTGAGAATTGGCTAACACAGAGGATGGAAGGCAGAAGACCTTTCCAACATGCTAAGAGCCAAAAGAGTACCTTTTAGTGTTTGTTTTGATTATATTTGCCTGTAACCCAGCAACTGGGCCCAGATGCCAGCAGCCCAAAGAGAACACTGCTGATGACGGGTGTCCAAAAAGAAAAAGAATTCCTTTGTTTTCTCACTTTTATGGTTCTTCTCAAGGTGAGTGAAAAGAGCTGGTTAGGACCCTTTGAAACTGTTTAGAACCCTTACTCATTTTTCTAACAATAGTCAGAATGATTTATAACACCACATGTTCCCATTGGTGGTTTCCTCTTTTTTATTTTTGAAGACAAGACACAAGTGGGAAATGTGAATCTTGAGCCAGAGTTAAGATGATCTTTTAAAGCAACCGAATGAATTTTCCAGTCACTCTACCCCCAACTTGAGGTTTTCCTCCCTGAATCACTGAGTTCTCCCTGCTACAAGGGCAATCATTCATATGTTCGTGTCACTGCAAACATTTGGATTTCAAGAGCTCCACGTTGCTAGATATTTTAAGTTGTTTGTGCTTTATACATTCTCCTCCTCTGTATTGAAAAACAAAAGTAGTGTATCCAATGTATGAAATTCATCAGATATATTACCAATCACACCAAAATGATCTCAGAAAGACAAGATTCTATTATTTCAAAAGATGTATCACAACAAAAGAAGACTGTAAAACTAACTCATTCTTTATCATCTTTGCAACTAGGCAGGTCTTTATTCAAGATAAATTCCTCCTCTTTTAGTGTGTGTTTATTTTCTTTGTTCTTTACAGAAATAAAGAAAAGTGTGTGTGTGTGTGTGTGTGTGTGTGTGTGTGTGTGTGTGTGTGGGTGGTGGTTTGGTTTTGGTTAACCATCACCACTCAGGCATTTGAATACCAGTATTAATGCAATTATTAACCTCTTCATTTCTAGATGAATTAACCCAAATTTTTATAATTACCCTCCCTCTGCCAATATCCCCTTATTTGGTGTCTTAGAAAATAATTTTGAATTAAAATTTTTCATATTTCCTACCTCAAGACTCCTGGAATTTCCCATGATGTGTTGGTTTAAATGGAAAAATTACAAGTAAATTTTATTTGGCATTTGTTTGTGTAATCTCTGATTTACTTGAGCACTGTTTTGTAATTCTCATTGTAGAGATCTTTTACCTCTCTGGTTAGCTGTATTCCTAGATATTTTATTCTTTTTGTGGCCATTGTAAGTGGGATTGCATTTTGCATTTGGATCTCAACTTGGATGTTGTTGGTGTATAGGAATGCTACTGATTTTTGTACATTGATTTTTGTACAACTTTGCTGAAGTTGTTTATCAGATCAAGGAGCTTTCGGGCAGAGACTATGAGGTTTTCTAGATATAGAAACATGTCATCTACAAACATGGATAGATTGACTTTCTTCTTATTTGGATGCCTTTTTTTTTTCTCTTGCCTGATTGCTCTGACCAGGACTTCCAGCACTATATTGAATAGGAATGGTGGTGGAGAGTATCCTTGTCTTGCTCTGGCTTTCAAGGGTAACGCTTCCAGCTTTTACCCATTAAGTATAATGTTGGCCATGGGTTTGTCACAGATACTTTTTGTTATTTTGAAGTATGTTCCTTCAATGCCTAGTTTGTTGAGGGTTTTTAACATGAAGGAATGCTGAAATATGTTAAACGCCTTTTCTGCATATATTGAGATAATCATGTGGTTTTTGTTTTTAGTTTTGTTTGTGTGATGAATCATATTTATTGATTTGTGTATGTTGAACCAACCTTGCAGCCCAGGAATAATGCCACCTGATCATAGTGGATTACCTTTTTGATGTGCTACTGAATTTGGTTTGCTAGTATTTTGTTGAGGATTTTTGCATCAATGTTTATCAAGGATATTGGCCTGAAGTTTTCTTTTTTTATTGTGTCTCTACCAGGTTTTGGTATCAGAATGATGCTGGCCTCAGATAATGAGTTGGGGAGGAGTCCCTCCTCAATTTTGTGAAAGTAGAAATGGTGCCAGATCTTCTTTATACATCTGGTAGAATTCAGCTGTGAATCTGTCTGGTTCTGGGCTTTGTTTGACTGGTAGGCTTTTTATTACTGATTGATTCAATTTCAGAGCTTGTTATTGGTCAGTTCAGGAATTCATTTTCTTTCTGGTTCAGTCTTAGGAAGTTGTATGTATGTAGATATTTATCCATTTTTTCTAGATGTTTTAGTTTGTTTTCATAGTAGTCTCTGAGTGTGTTTTTTATTTCTGTAGGGTCAGCGTTAATGTCTCCTTTGTCATTTCTAATTGTGTTTATTTGGAGCTTCTCTTTTTTTCTTTATTAGTCTAGCTAGTGGTATATCTATATTATTAATTTTTTAAAAAAACAACTCCTGACTCGTTGATCTTTTGTACGGCTTTTCATGTCTCAATTTCTTTCAGTTCAGGTTTCTTCTGAAGAATCAGTATCATTAAGATGCTCATACTGCCCAAAGCAATTTACAGATTTAATGCTATTCTTATCAAACTAACAATGACATTCTTCACAGAATTAGAAAAACCTATTCTAAAATTCATATGGAACTGAAGAAGAGCTTAAACATCCAAGGCAATACTAAGCAAAAGGAACAAAACTGGAGGCATCACATTACCCAACTTTAAACTATATTATAAGACTACAGTAACCAAAACAGAATGGTACTGGTACAAAAACAGGCACATAGACCAATGGAACAGAATAGAGAGCCCAAAAATAATGCCATACACCTACAGCTATCTGATATTTGACAAAGCAGACAAAAATAAGCAATGAAGAAAGGACTCCCTGTTTAATAAATGGTACTGGAATAATTAGCTAGCCATATGCAGAAGATTGAAACTGAACCCCTTCCTTATGTCATATACAAAAATCAACTCAAGATAGATTAAATACTTACATGTAAAATCTAAAACTATAAAAACCCAAGAAGATAATCTAGGAAATACCATTCTGGACATAGGACCAGGCAAAGATTTTATGACAAAGTCACCAAAAGCAACTCTAAAATAGAAATTGACAAATGGGACCTAATTAAACTAAAGAGCTTCTGCATAGCAAAAGAAACTATCAACAGCGTAGACAGGACTCTAAGTTAGCTCAGCCATTGTGGAAAGCAGTGTTATAATTCCTCAAAGAACTTGAAACAGAATTACTCATTCAACTAGCAACCTCATAATTGGGTATATACCCAAAAGAATATAAATCACTCTACTATAAAGACATATGCACATATATGTTCATTGCAGCTCTATTCGCAATACCAAAAACACTAAATCAACCTAAATGTTCATTAACAGTAGATTCAATTTTTTAAAATGTGGTACATATATACCGTGGAATACTATGTACCCATAAAAAAGAATGAGATCATGTCCTTTACAGCAACATAGATGGAGCTAGAGGCCATTATCCTTAGCAAACTAACATAGGAACAGAAAACCAAATACCACACATTCTCACTTATAGGTGGGAGCTAAACAATGAGAAGACATGGAGACAAAGTGGGAAACAACAGGCACTAGGGCCTATTTGAGGGTGGATGGTGGGAGGGGAAAGAAAGTAAGAAAAAATACTTATTGAGTACTATGCTTATTACCTGAGAAATAAAATAATCTGTATACTAAACCCCCATGGCACACAGTTTACCCATATAACAAACTTGCACATGTAGCCCTGAACCTAAAATAAAACTTTTAATAAAAAAATACAGGAAAAAATTACGCTAAAAAATTTGTTATTGGCTGACTGATTTGGTGAATGGGATTTTCAGATTAATCAAACATTTTCCATATATTTAATATTTAAAACTTTTGAAATACATTTAATAACAAAACTCTGTGCTGCAGAATTTATCCCGTCTGATGACTCAGATGACATTTTAGAATCCTGCTTTGCTTCAGTACCAGTTTTGAAAAGTTCACTATGCGACTTCACATTGGTAGCTTGAAATCAGGCAGGATGGGAGTCTTTATACCACAGGCAGCAGTAAGTTCTACAACGAGAATGAATTGTTAAACATTAACCAGCACACCACTAACTTCTAGGTCATTATTACAGGTTTAGTTATAAATTTCCTATACAATTCACATTCTAAAATCTACACCCTCAAATATCTGGCAGCATATTGATCAGAGAATGAATGAATTACCAACGTCTAAGGGTTGTACTCATACTTAGAGTTGCAAAAATTCAACCTGATTTTAATTTTCTTTGGTAATCATTTTCTGAATTTTTAGAACCAAAAAAAATCTACCTTAAGTTAAAAGTGAGCAAAACAATAAAACATGCTGAAATGGCAGAATATTTTAAATCTTGTTTAAAAGGTTATAGGAAGTTTACTATGTTTCTTTATGTTTCCTCTATAATTGAATATTCAGTCCTTGAAAAACAATTAGTAAAAGATATGTACCTCAATAAAAATTTTGGTGAAAAAATGCACATGTGTAATTCTTCTGTTTTAAATGAAAAAATACATGTCTAAATTCTTCCATCCCAAAAAATGGAAAAAATCATTATTTTCACAGGATATCCAAAAAATTAATTTTTGTTATTCGGAGTTTCTTCATTTTTAACATGTATTTAGTTTTTTAAAAAATTAGATGTTGTAAAAGAAAAAGAAAATTCAAAATAATAAGGTTCTGTTTTATCTACAAGATTGGCAAAGCTTAATTTCCTAATAAAAACATCCAGTTTGGTGCAATTATGGAGAAACAAACATTTCTATACTTCTAGTGACAGAGCAACATATCAAAACTTTCAGGAGAAGTTGGCAAAGTCTGTCAAAAGCCTTAGACACATGTATATCCTATAACCCAGAAATTATCACTCCAGAATTTAGCACAAGAAGGTAACTAGAGTTTGGCAACAGTCAACTATTAAACAATATTAGATTGCTAAAGTAATTAGATCATTAGTTTTCCATTACAGTAACTACATTGCATTGAGTAGTTCATACAGAAGTTCAGTTTATGCAAATAAAGGATAAGAAATAAGTCTGATGTCAACAATTTTAAGGAACTAATTCAGGGCACAGCTAAGACTAGGGTAGAGTCAATTCATCACCCCAGATTCTTCCCATAAAAATCAGTATAATTCATCTTGACTGAGAGCATTCATTATGAAGAACAAAGCAACTTGTAATTGTGTTGCTCCATTTACTAAGGCAGAAAATCACACCTTGGGTACCAAAAGTTCTTAATTCTACGCTTCACACTATATACAGTTTTTCCTTCCACAATGCTTCCAGTAAGTATGTTTGTCACTCTTTTAATGTATTTTTATTAAACGTTTGTATAGATATTGCCATGGCCCTAGACAATATTGTTACCATCTTTTGCCCATCACTGCAGTAGCCTCCTAACTTGTCTGTATTGCCTTTGGATCTCCACAAGACAACACCAGCCGTTTACCACTCATGAACGTGCAATCCTTAATATGGCCTACATGCTCCAGTTTACATGGTTGACCCCTAAATATCTCTTGGCTTTCTCGTTCTCCATCTCTCACTCCAGTCCAGCCTCCTTTCTTCAGCTTCTCCAGGACACCTTGCACAAGTTCTTCGCACAAGTCATTCCTTGAGTTCCTTCTCACTGCCCTCCCCACCCACTACTGCCTTCATCTCCCAAATAATTATTTTAAAAAATTTTTTAAGATCTCTTGTCCTTGGTTGTTTTCTCAAAGAAACCTTCCTTGATATCTCTATTACAAGCTCCCATGAACATTTCCTTCAAGGTCCCTGCTAACCCACCTTCCTGGGAATTTCAAAAAGGTGTCCCTTCTGATATTTCTTGCAAGAAACTCAGCAGGGAGAGATCTCTGACTGGTGTTCAGGCATCGTTTACACGTTGCTCTGGTGTTTTAGGTGACGGACAGTCTGAACCACTGCAGTGGCCCTATCATCCTGCACATGTATCGCAGCTGCAATTTAACAATTTTCATAGGGAATCATTTCTCTAACCCTCGCCTCTTTCCACTGTACCTTATTACACTCTGACCTCCAGAAGTTCCGTGATATTGTCTGGATTTGATTACCATTGCATTCCCATTGTCTGGGATATTACCTGGCACAAAACAAGTACATAATAAGTCTTTACAAATCAATGAATAAATCTTTCTTTTGGTTACTGTTATTTTCCTTTCCTCCACTTACCCTTTCTATTTCCATCCTGTTGATAATGCACACACAAAGATCATTGAAACTTTCTAAGAAGTCTCCACAGGTGGCTATTTGCACCAAAATTACACCAGTAATGGTGACACATTGAAGTCCTCAAAAAAATGGAAACAATCATTATTTTCACAGAATACCCAACAAATGCATACTTGTTATTCAGAGTTTCTTCATTTTAACATGTATTTAATTTTTGTTCTTTTCTGTATGTTAAATGTGCAACTAACAGGGATGTTTAGAAATAATGAGATGTTGGCCGGGTGTGGTGGCTCACACCTGTAATCCCCGCACTTTGGGAGGCCAAGGAGGGCCAATCATGAGGTTAAGGGTTCAAGACCAGCCTGGCCAACATGGTGAAACTTGTCTCTACTAAAAACTACAAAAATTAGCCAGACATGGTGGCACATGCCTGTAATCCCAGCTACTGGGGAGACTGAGGCAGGAGAATTGCTTGAACCCAGGAGACAGAGGTTGCAGTGAGCTGAGATTGCACCACTGCACTCCAGCCTGGGCAACAGAGCAAGACTCTGTCTCAAAAAAAAGAAAAAGAAAAAGAAAAAGAAAAAGAAAAAGAAAAGAAAAGAAAAAGAAATAATGGGATGTAAAGAAATGTACAAATGTGTAATATATATAATGGTGCTAACACAGATGAAGAGTGTATGTATTTCTGCACTTAGGTGTATGTGTGTGTGTGTGTGTGAGGTGTGTGTAATAAAGTGGTGAGGGAAAGGATCACTAAGATCTCAATTCTGCTTGGCAAATAATTACAAAGCATTTCTGAACTATCAAAAAAAGGGAAAGACGGGATTTACAAAAGAAAGGATTAGGTCATAACCATGCTAAGCAAAAGGAACATACTAACAAATAAATTTAAACAATCATGTACCAACTGTACTTGATATTGAAAAGGGATTTGTGAAAGGCTGGAATCTGGTCTTAATCCCAGCAGATTTCAATCAAGTATCAAAAGAAGACCTATGTGTTTATAAACTTTTAATAAATATTTTATAGTTTCTAAAATAATTTGTCAGATTAAAAATGAAACATTAACTAATCATGATAGTTGGAGAACATATAAAGCAATGAGCACATATGGGTTTGCGTAGAGAAAACAAAAGAATGAGACTCTGTGTCTTGGGCTAATTGTGTAAATGCAAAATTGGTATCATTGCTCCTTCCTCTATTTCTGTTAGTTTTCTAAAAGTAGCAAATGGCTGAATGGAAATATTTAGGAAGAAGGGGCTGTTCATGAACAGAAAAATTCTGATTCTTTGCTCCTCCTAAATCCAAATTCTACTAGAAATTCAATGTACTCAGAGAAAGTTAGAATGTTCATAGAAAATGTAACCAAGGTAGGGGAAAAAAACACAAAAGACATATTGACTTAAAAGTGCTTTTAGATATGTATATATCCTTATAAAATCAATTTAACTTAAACATTCTAACAGACATTCTCCAATGCATATTGAAATGTGAGTTGACAGGCAACCTTAGAAGATTAACAAAAATAGTGAAAAACAAGTCTTTTGTCTGACTGAACAAATTATAGCACACCTTTTATGCTTTTATAGTCAACTAAGATCATGTTGTACTTGAATGAAAGAGAGATTAAAGATCTTGTAGGTTAACATCCCCTGATCTGTGGCTGGTTTATTACATCATTCACAATATATGTGTTGGGTTTCTTATTTGAACCAGAAACTATGGTGGGTGTTGGGCATATAATAGGAAATAAATCAGTCTCTCATCTGAAAGAATCCATATTCTCCTTGAGGGAGAAAGGCAATATCCAAATAAAGAAATCAGTAATATGTTTGATAATGCTAACAAAGATGTACAGTATGTGTATGTATGCAGTTAGGGGTGTGTATATTGACATGTGAGGTGAGAGTCATCGAGTGGTGAGGGAAAGCATCTCAATAAGTTGACATTTGAGTAGAGACCTAGTTGAAGAGAGAATGTCCCTGAAGATATATGATTGCAGAGAATTCCAAAGAAAGGGAACAGCAGGTGCAAACAATGAAGTAAGAAAAAGGAGGCCAATAAGGCTTAAGCAGTCTGAGCAAGAAGACTAGCAGGCGAAACAGTCCAAAGAATAATGATGACAGGGTCATATCAGGCCCTACAGTCCAAGATAATCCAATATACACTGGATGCTATACTGTACGAGTTATAATGCTATACCATATCAGTTACTTGCTCTGACTTAATGTCTTAAAAAGGCCATTTGGAGCCAGGCATGGTGGCTCATGCCTATAATCTCAGCACTTTGGGAAGCCGAGGTGGGTGGATCACCTGAGGTCGGGAGTTCGAGACCAGCCTGGCCAACATGGTGAAACCCTGTCTATACTAAAAATACAAAAAATTAGCCATCTGTGGTGGTGGGTGCCTGTAATCCCAGCTACTTGGGAGGCTGAGGCAGGAGAATCACTTGAACCTGGGAGGTGGAGGTTGTGGTGAGCTGGGATCACTCCACTACACTCCAGGGTGGGTGACAGGGAGACTCCATATCAAAAAAAAAAAAAAGAAGGCCATCAGAATTAAATTTTTTTTTTTTTTTTTTGAGATGGAGTTGTGCTCTTGTTGCCCAGGCTGGAGTGCAGTGGCATGATCTTGGCTCACTACAACCTCCGCCTCCCAGGTTCAAAAGATTCTCCTGCCTCAGCCTCCCAAGTAGCTGGAATTACAGGCATGCACCACCATGCCCAGCTAATTTTTGTATTTTAAGTAGAGACGGGGTTTCACCATATTGGGCAGGCTGCTTTCAAACTCCTGACCTCAAGTGATCCACCCACCTCGGCCTCCCAAAGTGCTGGGATTACAGGCATGAGCCACCATGCCCGGCCCAGAATTAAATTTTAAGTAGAGTCAAGGATAGAAGCAGAGAGGTCAGTTAAAAGGTTATTGAAATGACCAGTCAAGAGATAAAGGTGTCTTGGCTCAGATTAGTAACAGAGGAAGTAAAGAATAGCTAGACTTAGAATATATTTTGAAGTAAAGGGATATAATTTGATTATTAATTGAATATTGAGCATGATACAGTAAGAAATTAAGAGTAGCTCTGAGTTTTTTTATTTAAAAAAAAATGTGTGGGTATGTAGTAGGTGTATCTATTTTGGGGGTACATGAGATGTGGCTCTGAGGTTTAAAAAAAATAGAACTGCCATTTGCTGTTAGAGAAGACTGGGGAAGTAGAAATCAAGGATTCAATTCTGGATATGTTCAGTTGATGCCTGTTAAGCATTCAAGCAGAGATGTTGCATAGCACTTAGGCATAAGATTTCTGTGGTTTAGGAGAGATGTTCAGGCTGAAGGTGTAAATTTGGGGGTCATTTTATATTTATGGTACTTAAAATACATGACTGGATGAAATCATATAGGAAGAGAGGTTACATAACTGAGGGAAGGAGTCTGGGAACCGAGCTTAGATTTCTCCTACAAATAGAAATAGAAAAATGAGGAGGTTCCAGCAAAGCACACTGAGAGTGTGTGGCTTGTGAGATTGGAGGAGAACCAATAGATCAGTCTTGGAGGCCAAATGAAGAGCATGTTCACGGAGGAAGCAATTGATTGAGACAAACATTGAATCTGAGTAGATTTGACCAGAGGTCATAGGTTAGATTTTTTATTTCTCATCTCTATGTTTTTTCCATCCTTGCTTGAGCTATAGGCAGGACTTCTTGGAAGCTACTCATTCATAATGAAGTCCACTGAAATGTCAACTGACATAGTGAAGGAGAATGTCTTGGTTTGTGTTTTTCCAAAGGCAAACTTGCACAAAAGGCTTTGAGAGAGGCCAATCAAAGTCATATTAATGAGCATGTTACTACTCTGGGCAACTGCCTCAGCTTAATAGGAATCCTCTAAGGAAATATATAGATTGTGCTCCAGCATTGTCAGGAGGAGTTATTCATAGACTCATTGGTTGTGAGTTGCCCATGTGGGGCTTTAAATACTTAGCATTTCCACATTGCCCTGTGCATGTCCTGTGGTGCTAGCAAAAGTTACCAGGCAGAGGAACTGAGAAGTACGGATGCTTGAGGTTGGAATCTGTCTGCAAGTCCAAGAAATGCTCATCACAGCTGCAGGTGAATCCAGAAGTGGACTGAGTTGGTATGAGCATCTGCTATTGAAGACAATGCAAATCTGGTTGTGGCAGAATTTGTTCACCACCACCTGGGAGCAGACTGTTGGAAGTTTATTTTTAGACTATGAACTAAGATATTTGGGCAAATGATCAGGTAACCTTCTTTTGAGCACATGCTAGATTGAGGAAAAATATATACTGTGTGAGAGCTTTTAAAGAGTATTTATCATGTCCTAAGAGTAATAAAATATGGCAAATATTAGAAGATATGACATTCTGCTTGCATATTTTAATATCTAGAAATTTCTGGAAGATCTTCAAGTTTCTCCTGTGTAGAGAAAACGGAAAGAAAAGTATTGAAATATAAATGGTATTATTTCCTTATTCTTATTTTTAAAATGTATTATTTAGATCCACCTAGTACCAAAAAGGATTCATATGGCTAAAATAAATATTAATTTTTTAATGTCTTTTAACCGTGGACATGTCTATATGTATATCTCATTAAAAGGAAATTATTTATAAGTTCATCCCGTGAACTACTGCCATTGTTTCAAGAAACTGTATTTCTCCGACTGATAAACAATAGGTCTTTATTAAATAGCTATTTGTCTTAGTAAGCTTCCATAACTTTCTCCAGGGAGCTTATCCACATAGATATGCCTTTAATTGACAACACAGCTTGTCTGAACTTTATGTTCTCACTGGAGATCTAGCTATTCCAAATTAATTTTTTAAAAAAACCATAATGGCAAGCAATGGCATTAATAGAGAATGCCTGAAACACGGCAGTATATTCTTTCCTTTAGATCCTCTGGGTCATCCTGGATAAGGTCAGATCATAACCACACCCAGGCAGACTCATTGCTTTGACTCTTCTAGAGCTATTCTCAATCAGAATTTGGTGTTATCCCATCGGCCTATTGAGGACCTAATTTCTGTGGATTCACAGGATTAATCCACAAAAATTAATGGCTCTTTTACTTATCTGCCTCAGGAAAAGCTCCACTTCTTGTTTAAAAAAACCAAAACAGGCTGGGCGTGGTGGCTTGTGCCTGTAATCCCAGCACTTTGGGAGGCCAGAGCAGGCAGATTATGAGGTCAGGAGATGGAGACCATCCTGACTAACACAGTGAAACCCTGTCTCTACTAAAAATACAAAAAAAAAAAAAAAAAAAAGGAAACAAAAAACAATTAGCCAGGCATGGTGGCACCACCTGTAGTCCCAGCTACTCAGGCGTCTGAGGCAGGAGAATCGCTTGAACCCGGGAGGCAGAGGTTGCAGGGAGCTGAGGTCGTGCCACTGTACTCCAGCCTGGGTGACAGAGCGAGACTCGGACTGAAAAAAACAAAAAAACAAAAAAAGCTGGTTTTGCTTTTATCTTCTGAACACCATGCCATGTCACTAGTAATATGTCCTACCTGTTCTGGCTGATTCTGAAGGCGTCTGTAGGACTGTATGCCAACATTTCTGTGTGCCAATCTTAACATCTGCTGCTGTTATTTTTCTACTCATTTTTCCCTTTGCTCATACTTCTTTAACTATTTTTTTATATTTTGTATTAAATTTATTTGTATAATTTGACTTGAATCTTTGGAGAACTAGGAAAGAAATAAAAAGAAAGATGGTAGGTATATAAATGAAATAAATAATTTGTAAGCATTTAGAGGAAAAAATGCAGTGATCATTGGATCCAGTATAGGTTTATTGAGAATAAACCAAACAAAATTGACAAATACAGAAAAAAATGTATTCTAACTTCGAGAGCATGTTTTTTGTTTCTTAAAGTAGATCAGATGTTAACTTAGGTAGGCGAATTTGTCCCTAATTGAACAAGGATAACAAAGGAGGATTGATTGAACAATGATAACAAAAAAGGATTCAATAATGAACCTATTCCAACTTGGAAAGAGGTCATTAGTAACACAATTCAAAACTCCTTCCTTTGCCTTGATCCTTCAAAGAGATCACAAAAACACTGGGTTCTGAGGATTGAGGATTTCATACAACTGGGAGATATATAATAAAATGGAAAACAATATCAAGACTAAAAAGTTTAGCAGTCTGAAACGATGGACCAAATTTTTTTAAAAAGATTATATTTAACGTGGATAGTAATTAAAGTCTTGATTTAAGAATTTAAAATTTGATTTCATTCTTTAGCTGAGCTAAGCCTAGGGGGAAAAAAAATTGATTTTACAAGTTCAAAGGGAAGGAGAAAAACCAAGACCTGGATAGACCACTATTTGTAATAACACCACCACCAACAACAACAAAATTCAGAGGTTGGGGTTGCAGAGTGGTAGAGTTCTGTTAAGTTCATTTAATATAGGTAAACAAATAAAACTGTTAGAAAAAGCATAGAACTATCACTAAAACTATCACTGCATGTATTAATTGAAGTCAATATTCAAATGAAAGTCTGCTAAAGTTCCTCTGTACTACCATGACATTGTATTGTTTTGTTCAAAACCCTGTCTTTTAAGGACAGTATCATATACACATCTGAAGAAAGAAAATTGAGGTGGCAAAGGCTCTGGAAATTTAGCAACAGTTGAAGGAACTGAGGCTATTTGATGCACAACATCAGAAATTCAGTTAGAGGTAAAGTGTTTTTTATTCGGAAGAGGGTGGAGTAGGGTGTTTGCTAATCTCTGGAGAGCTCTCCTGTAGAAGGGGCAGGTGTTCCATGCTCCTCCATAGAGAAAAATCAGAATTATAAACTGTTTGAGGGTAGAAACCATGTCTTAAGCATCTTTGTACCCTTGGTGAGTCCAATTAAACAGAGGTGTCATTTGATGCTTGTTGGGTGTGGAATTGATGTTACAAGACAGATTCTAGCACTCTATAGGGAAGAACTTTGTAAGAAGCAAAACAGCTGTCTTTTGATATATTGAGTTTCTTACCATTGAAAGTGTTCCAGCTGCGAGGACAATAGTGTATTAGTTCAGATTAAGAACTTGAGTTCTGAGATGAGGCTGACCTAGATTCAAATTTTAGCCCTGTTAATTAGCTGTAGGAACTCAGACAGTTACTTAACCTCTCTGGATATTACTTTCTGTCTATAAATTGTGTATAATGGTAGCTGGCTTTCAGATTTTTTGTGATGTTTGAATTGAGATAATTTCTCCCTTCCAAGTACTAACCAGACCTGACCCTGCTTAGCTTCTGAGATCAGACAAGATCAAGTGTGTTCAGGGTGATATAGCCATAGACAGAATTAAAATAATTTCTGTGAGGAGTTAGTACAGTGCCTCAAACAACAGTAAATATTCAATAAATTATAGTTATTATTCTAGCAGAAAGTATCTGACAGTCTTTTAAGAATGTTATAAAAGGGATTTTTATATGGGATGGGAAGTTGAAAAAATGATCACTTGATCCTGCTTAATTCAAAGATTCTGTAATTCTGTGTTTTTTCAACATTATTCTTTTCTATATCTTTAGCATTTTATAAATGATTTTAGAATTGCATTTCTCTCACGAAATTACAAGCATTAAGTTAAAGCAATTATCAAGCTCTTCCAGAAAAAAGACTATCTCTTGTTTAACTTCACACCCCCAATTGTTTAGCATACTGACTGACGTATAGTAAATAATACTATATCCACTGTATACATGAATGAATGATCAAACAACTAAATATTTAATTTATCTGAAAACACAGACCATGTCTGCCATCTTTCAATGAAAATTTGAAGTAAATGCTTGATCATATCTGCTTAAACAAACTATGCTTTTCTTAAGACTAAATAAAAAAAACAAATGATAAAGATTATAATTAACATGTCTCTAAATAGCTATTTAAGAAACCAACATTTTTTAGCATCTACTATGAGCCAGGTGTTTTTCTTTTTTTCTTTTCTTTTTTTTTTTTAATTGTACTTTAGGTTTTGGGGTACATATACAGATCTCGCAGGGTTGTTGCATAGCTACATACATGACAAGGTGGTTTGCTGCCTCCATCCCCTAGTCATCTATATCTGGCATTTACCCCATGTTATCTCTCCCCAGCCTCCCCACCCCCTGCTATCCCTCCTATAGCCCCCTCCAACAGACCCCAGTGTGTGACGCTTCCCTCCCTCTGTCCATATGTTCTCATTGTTCAACACCCACCTATGAGTGAGAACATGCAGTGTTTGATTTTCTGTTCTTGTAACAGTTTTCTGAGAATGATGGTTTCCAGATTTAGCCATGTCCCTAAAAAGGACATGAACTCATCATTTTTTATGGTTGCATAGTATTCCATGGTGTATTCCACATTTTCCTTGTCCAGTCTATCATCTTTGGGCATTTGGGTTGGTTCCAGGTCTTTGCTAATGTAAATAGTGCTGCAGTGAACATATGTGTGCATGTGTCTTTATAATAGAAAGATTCATAATCCTTTGGGTATATATCCAGTAATGGGATTGCTGGATTAAATGAAATTTCTATTTCTAGACCCTTGAGGAATTGCCACACTGTCTTCCACAATGGTTGCACTAATTTACACTCCCACCAACAGTGTAAAAATATTCCTATTCCTCCACATCCTCTACAGCATTTATTGTTTCCAGATATTTTAATGATCACCATTCTAACTGGTGTGAGATGGTATCTCAATGTGGCTTTGATTTGCATTTCTCTAATGACCAGTGATGGTGAGCATTTTTTCATATGTCTGTTGGCCTCATATATGTCTTCTTTTGATAATTTTCTGTTTATATTCTTCTCCCACTTTTGGTTTGTGGTTTTTTTTTTTGTTTTTTTTTTTTTTTTGTAAATCTGTTTTAGTTCTTTGTAGATTCTGGATATTAGACTTTTGTCAGATGTGTAGATTGCAAAAATTTTTTCCCATTCTGTTGGTTGCTGGTTCACTCTAATGATTTTTTCTTTTCCTGTACAGAAGTTCTGGAGTTTAATTAGGTCCCATTTGTCTATTTTGGCTTTTGTTGCCAATGCTTTTGGTGTTTTAGTCAGGAAGTCCTTGCCTATGCCTATGTCCTGAATGGTTTTTCCTAGGTTTTCTTCTAGGGTTTTTACGGTACTAGGTCTTATGTTTAAGTCTTTAATACATCTGGAGTTACTTTTAGTGTAAGGTGTCAGGAAGGGGTCCAGTTTCTGCTTTCTTCACATGGCTAGCCAGTTTTCCCAACACCATTTATTAAACAGGGAATCCTTTCCCCATTGCTTGTTTTTGTCGGGTTTTCAAAGATCAGATGGTTGTAGATGTGTGGCATTATCTCCGAGGCCTCTATTCTGTTCCGTTGGTCTATATCTCTGTTTTGGTACCAGTACCATGCTGTTTTGATTATTGTAGCCTTGTAGTATAGTTCAAAGTCAAGTAGTGTGATGCCTCCAGCTTTGTTCTTTTTGCTTAGGATTGTCTTGGATATGTGGCTTCTCTTGTGGTTCCATATGAAGTTTAAGGAGGTTTTTTCCAGTTCTGTGAAAAAGGTGATTGGTAATTTGATGGGGATAATGTTGAATCTATAAATTACTTTGGGCAGTATGGCCATTTTCACAATATTCATTCTTCCTAATCATAAGCATGGAATGTTTTTTCATCTGTTTGTGTCCTCTCTTATTTCCTTGAGCAGTGGTGCATAGTTCTCCTTGAACAGGTCCTTTACATCCTTTGTTAGTTGTATTCCTAGGTATTTTATTCTCTTTGTGGCAATTGTAAATGGGAGTTCGCTCTTGATTTGGCTCTCTGTTAGTTTGTTATTGGTATATAGGAATGCTTGTGATTTCTGCACATTGATTTTGTATCCTGAGACTTTGCTGAAGTTGCCTATCAGTTTCAGGAGATTTTGGGCTAAGACTATGGAATCTTCTAAATATACAATCATGTCTTCTGCAAATAGAAACAATTTGACTTCCTCCTTTCCTAATTGAATACACTTTATTTCTTTCTCTTGCCTGATTGCTCTGGCTAGAAATTCCAATACTATATTGAATAGGAGTGGTGAGAGAGGGCATCCTTGTCTGGTGCCAGATTTCAAAGGGAATGCTTCCAGTTTTTGCCCATTCAGTACGATATTGGCTGTTGGTTTGTCGTAAATAGCTTTTATCATTTTGAGAGACGTTCCATCTATACCTAGTTTATTGAGAGTTTTTAGCATAAAGTGCTGTTCAATTTTGTCCAAGGCCTTCTCTGCATCTATTGAAATAATCATGTGGTTTTTGTCTTTGGTTCTGTTTATGTGGTGAATTACGTTTACACACTTGTGTATGTTGAACCAGCCTTGCATCCCCAGGATGAAGCCTACTTGATCATGATGGATAAGGACCATTTGCCAGTATTTTACTGAAGATTTTTGCATCTATGTTCATCATGGCCTGAAGTTTTCTTTTCTTGTTGAGTCTCTGCTGGGTTTTGGTATCAGGATGATGTTGGTCTCATAAAATGATATGGGATTCTCTATTTTTGGATTGTTTGGAATAGTTTCAGAAGGAGCGGCACCAGCTCCTCTTTGTAAGTCTTTTAGCATTTGGCTGTGAACCCATCTGGACCTGGACATTTTTTGGTTGGTAGGCTATTAATTGCTGCCTCAAATTCAGCCCTTGTTATTGGTCTATTCAGGGTTTCACCTTCTTCCTGGTTTAGGCTTTGGAGGGTGCAAGTGTCTAGGAATGTATCCATTTCTTCCAGGTTTACTGGTTTATGAGCATAGAGTTGTTTGTAGTAATTTCTGATAGTAGTTTGCATTTCTGTAAGTCGGTGGTGATATCCCCTTTATCATTTTTTATTGCATCTATTTGATTCTTCTCTCTTTTCTATTAATCTGGCTAGCGGTCTATTTTGTTGATCTTTTCAAAAAACCGGCTCCTGGATTTATTGATTTTTTTGAAGGGTTTTTTTGTGTCTCTATCTCCTTCAGTTCTTCTCTGATCTTAGTTATTTCTTGTCTTCTGCTAGCTTTTGAGTTTTTTAAAATCTTTCTCCTCTAGCTCTTTCAATTTTGATGATAGGGTGTTGATAATGGCGGACTGCCTTGGTAATGGTGGACTGCCTCAGTAATGGTGGATTGCCTCGGTATTGGCGGAATGCCTCAGTAATGGCGGACTGCTTTGGTAATGGCGGACTGCCTTGGTAACGGCGGACGCCCTTCCCCGACAGAGCTGGACCCTCCCTTTCTGGCTGCGCTTGCTGTGAAACTCTGAATCCAGAGCGTTTCAGATTGCTCATCTTTAAGCCCCCTCTTTTTCAGTTGAATGGGCAGCTCTATCTCCCAGGTGTTCTAGGCGCCAGTTGAAACTGTGTGTTTTTGTGTGGAAACCTGCCACGCCGGTTGAAACAGCCATGCTGGAAACTCATGATGCTTTTCAGCAGGGAATCTCCTGGTCTGTGGCCGGTAAAAACTTCTGCATTGCTCTTGCTGGAAACTGCACTCTAGGGATGTTCCTATGCAGCCATCTTGGATCTCCCCCAGCCAGGGTTTTTCATAATAATTCCATTTGTCTGTTAACACATCTATGAGGTAAGTAATGTTTGACCTAGTTTGTTGATCAAGAAACATAGTGTCTGAGAACTTAAAAATACTATCACACTGCCATTGGGTGGTTATATACAGGATTTGAACCTCACTCTGACTAATCCAAACACTAAGCTATTCCTTTACAAATATTTTTAACTGCAAAAGCAACACGATACATGCTCATTTTGAAAACTTTGAGCAGTTAGAAATATATAGACTAAAATATTAAAAATTCTTTTTATAATTATTGTTTCTTCACCCCCTTCTACCTCCTTCCATCCTCTTATCTATAAAAAATGATCTGGAAAAACATGCTGTTAATTACTGTTCTGTGCATTATGCATTTACACACTTATATAATAAAATATATGAACATAACAAAATATAAGTGCAATAATAATGATAGAAAGATGTGCTACTTAAAGATACAGTGTCTGTTTTGTTACTTATTTATTTATTTTTTTTTGAGACAGGGTCTCACTCTGTTGCCTAGGCTGGAGTGTAGTCGCGTGATCACAGCTCACTGCAGCCTTGACCTCCTGGACTCAGGTGATCCTCCCACCTCAGCTTTCAGAGTAGTTGAGACCACAGGTGTGCCACTACACCTGGCTAACTTTTGTATTTTTAGTAGAGACAGGATTTCACTGTGTTGCCTAGAGTGGTCTTAAATCCTGAGCTCAAGCGATCTGCCCGCTTCGACCTCCCAAAGTTCTGACATTACAGGTATGAGCAACCACGCCTGGCCAACAGTGTCTTTTTTAAGGTGTGTTTTGCTCATTTTGTATGCCTTCCATCAACTGCTTGATGATATCCTATGTCTATTTTTTTAAATGTAGATTTAATTTTCTAAACAAATTATTGAAACTCTTTGCTAATAACATTTATCCTTTCTTATATACATTGTAAACATTTTCTTCAGGTCAGTCATTTGTCTTTAACTTTCTTCAACTATAGAATTTATTTTGTAGATTAACTGGTCAATCTTCTGGATTTTATGTCATCTTAGAAAGTCCTTTCACACCCAAGACTATAAAAATACTGTCCCTTGACTTCTAGCATGTTATAGTTTTGTTTTTCTATGTTTATATTAGCCTGTATGGAATTTATTTATGTATATGGTATTGAAAAGACATATAACCATTTCTTCCCAAGTAGAGATAATCATAAAATTAAATGGAAAATAATAAATTATTTCAGACTGATATGAAATACCACATTTACTGCACACTAATCCTTATATGTACAATGTGCCTTTGGACTTCATACTCTGTATTGTACTCCATTCTCTGCTCTGCTATTGTATTCTGTTATTGTGCCAATACCAGACTGCTTTTATGGTATCTTTATAATATCTGATAGGGAGTTGTTCTACACAGTAGTCTTATTTTTCTGAATGTTCATTTCCTCCTACAGATAAATTTTGGGATCAATTATCAAGGTCATAAAAAAAGTCATTTTGATTAGGACTGCTATGGATGTGTAGATAATTACATGGGGAATCAACACTTTACCATATTGAGGCTTTTCATATGGGAACATGATGTGTCTGTCCATTTTTCATGTTTTATAGTCTTTTGGTAAAATTTTAAAATATAATTATACAGGTCTTGCCTATTTTATTGTTTATTCTAGATATTTAATGAGTTTTTAAAGATTTTCAGTTGAGTAAATGGGATTTTATCTCTCTATTGATTTTTTGGTATATATCTCATACCTGCGTCATAATTTGTATTATGGCATGTACTGAAAGTCATCTATTAAGAAGGCCTCTGACCACCTTTCTTGCTAACAGAATTCTGATTTTGTTTGGAAGTAGCAATGTGCCCATTCCCAGAGGATGAATCATGATTGGTGTAAGCCAGTCATATAGTGATCCAAATGATTGTGTCATTTCCTTCATGCTCACTTTCCCTACTACACTTGCCACCTACCTTTACAAAATGTGTAAAACGGGAAATTCTAATAAATTGTACTGCTTGGTACAAGGAAAGCCCCTTTGCTCCTACTTCCATTGTTTCTTCCTACTTTCAATGCTGATGAACAGGCATTATATATCGTTGGAATCGCCACAATGTAGCCATGAGGCTACAAATATGAAGACAAAAAGGCAATGAGTTGCAATGATGGGATAGAAATATGGAAACTGCTGAAGTCTTTGAAGACATTACATAGCCACTAAACATAGATAAACTGCCTTTTTCCTGATTTCCTTTTAAGAAAACAAGGTTTCAACTTTGGTTAATTCAGTTTCTCTAGCTACAGCTAAATGCATCCAAACTTATTTAGATATTACTGACATACGTAAAATTGTTTATTTTTGTATATATTTCTTGTATTCAGGTTTCTTACCAAACTCTAATTTTTCAGAGGATTGTTTGAGAGTTTCGGATTTGCATTTGCAAATAATGAATTTTGGTCTCAATCTCTCTAATACTTCTGACTATTTCTAACATTATCTCAAAGACTGGGACCTCAATGAAGTGTTGAATTATATCAGTAAATAGCAGGTATTCCCCTTTTTCATTCCTAACCTTAATATGAATGCCTGTAATATTTCAGTAGTAAGTTTTTTGCTATAAATTTCTAGTTGATACCCTGATAATAAAAGAAGCATTCTTCTAGTCCTATATTACTAAAAATTTACTTTTGCCTTATGTTGTTTTTTTCTTAAGTCAGAAATAAGTATTAAATTATATCAACTACTTATTTGGCATGTATCAAAATGATCACATTGTAAGTCTACTATGTTTGTTTAATAAGCAACATCAATAGATTTTCTGGTTTTGAGCATCCTTGCTTTTCTGGGATAACCTTAGTTATTCATGAAGAATCATTTCTTTCATAAAACATTAGATTTTTATATAAAATATTTTATACAGGAGTTTCAAGTCCATGTTTACAAGAAATATTGCTATAAAGTTGTTTATGCATTTGATTTGCTTTGTTGGATGGGGAGATGACAGAATAATACTAGACACAAAGAATGAGCACAAAATCTTTAAATAGTATAGGACTTTTACTTCAATGTCTAGATTTTCTGTATTCTTAAATTTTCCGAAAAGCACTCATTACTTTTATAATAAAAAGAGTCTATATATATATACACACACACATATGTAAGTGTGTATATGTGTGTGTGTGTGTGTGTGTGTGTGTATAAGAATATTAACTTTTACATGACTACAGTTGGGTCAGGTCACATAGGTTTTGGTATGTAGTATTCTCACTGTTGTTTTTACTTTAAAAGGCTGTAATTTTGGCTTGGTATTCCTTTTACTTAAGGGTTATTGTAAGAAAATATATATATATACATTTAAACAGGAATTATCAGTTTCTGTAAGGTGTGCTAGAATTTACCTAGCACCTCTGGTATATGGGTTGGGAGATGTTTTCTTTTTTTCTATAACAACTAATTTTTTTTAATTCTTCCTCTTAATACAATTTTCATCATTATGTAGACTTTTTAAAAATTATTCATCTAAGATTTCTAAATTCATTCATACAATAGTCTCATAACTTTTTAATCTCCTCTGTGTAGTTATATCTCTTTCTTTAGTTTAATGACACATATTTGTGTTTTCTTCTTTCTTCATCATACTTAATCTGATTTTCAGTTGATAGCTTAATTGATAAAGTTTATTTGTTCATTTTCATAGGCTTTTATTTCTAAAATTCAATACTATCTATTTAAAATTTTTGTGTAATTTTTAGCTCCTTTAATTAAAAGTGCTCATATATTTTTAATATTTTCTGTTTTCTAAATAATAAATTTAAGGATATTACTTTTTACTTGACTACAACTGGGTCACATCACAGGTTTTTGATATGTAGTATTCTGACTGTTGTTTTTACTTAAAACACCTGAAATTTTAGCTTGATATTCTTTTTAACTAAGGGTTATTGTAAGAGGTTTTTAAAAGATTTTAGTGTTTTGTGTTAGTGTGTTTCTGTCCTTTAAGCTTATAGTTTTATTGCATTATGTTTGTGATCTATTTTGCATATTTATTGAACTTGTAGAGCTTTTTTATGTGTGACTAAATAACTGGCTATTTAAAAAAATTGTTTCAAGGGTACTAGAATGTTTCAAGGGTACTAGAAAAGAATATCAGACACACAGTTCTATACATACATCCATTTAATCAAGTTTAATGAATGTATTATTCAACTCCTCTATAATTTGTATTTGAGGATAATTTAATTTGTCATTTTTTGGTGAGGCATGTCAAAAATCTACAACTTTTATTGTAGTTTTGTCAATTATTCCTTGTATATACAACACACTATACTTACATATTAAGAAGGTATATTGGATATAAAAATGGTGAATTATTCCTCTTATCAATTAAAACTTTCTTCTCTTTTTCATTTGTGTTTTTCACCTTGGATTTTATTTTGTCTGCTACTACTACATTTTCTGCTTTCTTTTGTATAGTATTTGCCTGATTTCTGGTTAGTCTATTTTATTTCAAACATTTTTGATCATTTAGTTTTATTTGTGATCTATTTAAAGAGCTGTTTACATTTTCCATTTCTCAGACTATGTTATTTCAATTCCTTCTTCAGAAACTGACAGATTCTGTGACTCTTGAACAGAAAAAAAGAATACATGGAATTAACAACCATTTAGTAAACCTGATTAAAGTCTGTGGTTATCTATTTGGCGTAACAGTAGGAGTTTCTATATCTCAATAAGAAAATTTTATCTATTAACATCTATTCTGAAAATTGACAAGTAAATTAGCCAAACAGTTTTATTTCTGACATCTTATTCTTATTTCTGGCATTGTGTTCATGTTTTCTATTATACAATCTTGTGTGTGTGTTTTTTACCACATTAATTGAATTTTCTTGTTTTTCTTTCATGAGTTTTAAAGTTGCTGCTCTATCATCTTTACCGCTTTCTCAGTGAGAGGAAACAATATCTAAAAGGGATCAGTAGTGTAAGATATTAAACTCAGTATCCTGAATCTAAGTGCAGTTGACCCTTGAACAACATGAGTTTCCACATGCCTACTTATACACAGCTTTCTGTCCACCTTATGCCACCTCTGAGATAGCAAGACCAACTTCTCCTCTTCCTCCTCCTTAGTGTACTCAATGTAAAGACATGAGGATGAAGACTTTTACAATGATACACTTCCACTTAATAAATAGCAAATATATTCTCTCTTCCTTATGTTTTTTTCTTAATAACATTTTGTTTTCTCTAGCTTACTTTATTGTAAGGATATAGTATATTGTACATATAACATAGAAAAATATGTGTTAACTGTTTGTTATTGGTAAGGCTTCCAGTCAACAGTGGGCTATTATTACTTAAGCTTTTGGGGAGTCAAAAGTTATATACCAATTTTTGACTGTGGCGGAGGCATATCAATTTTTGACAGGGGGTTGATGCTCCTAACCGCTGAGTTTTTCAAGGGCCTACTGCATATTTTTTAAAAAGCTCATGTAAAGCTTTACATGGATTCGTAACCCCCTAATGTATCTGCAATTTTGTAAAAACTACCGTTTTAGGTCATAAGCTAAACTTGTGTACATACTGAGAGAATTCAGACTGAGAGGTTAATACACACACACACAAACACACACACACACACACACGGAAGTTTTGATCAAATATTTAATAAAATCTAAGCAATATTTAATATTGTGATCTTTTTCAGTTTAAAGTCAATAAGAAAAATAAAACTGACACACACTTGCTGAAGTGGACAAACATAAATGGAAACAAATGGATAGTCCAGAAACATATCTTATGATAAATAAAAATTTTAGTGTATAATAAAATGACATTTCAATTAAGTGGGTAAAAGGTTTCTTAAAATGATGTTATGACAATTAGTTAATAATTTGGAAAACAATTATGTTTGATCTCCACTTCATATTGTATGTTGAAATAAATTCTACATAAATTGTAGCATTAAATATAAAGATAAAATTCCTGAAATTGATTAAAAATCAAATGAATAGTTGTTCTATTCGGGTTTCTGAAGGTTTTCCTAATATTATACTCATGGTAGAAAGTGTAAGGAGAATGACTGGTATACTTAACTTTAATATTCATGTATCAAAAAATATTACTAAAAGCAAAATTTAAAACGAATAAAAATATTTTATTACATATTGTAAGGGGCTAAAATTCTTTATCTACAAAGTAACATCACAAATCAGTGTGAGACTCACACACCATACCAATAAAAAATAAGCAAAGGACATAGACTGTCAAATCACAAAGGGAGAAATACAGAGGAAAGAGTAACAGTTCTCTCTGTGTTTGAAGGCTAAATATTTTTCTTTTTTTCAGACTTCTATATTTGCTAAATTTTCTACTATATATATTACTTACATAATCAAAAAAATGTATGTATACATATACACACACAAATGCAAAAGACTTATTACCATGCTATATCAGGAATTTAATACTTGACAATGAGGAGAGGTGTCGGGTGCTATCTGGAATCAGAGGTTCTGAGTTCAAATCCCAGTGCTAGTTGAATGATCTTGGGAAAGTCACTGAACTACTTTGAGCCTTGGTTTCTCCAAATATAAAACGGAGGAAATAATCTTCATGTCACAAGTTGTTGTAAGAACAGTTTCTTAAATGTATGTGGAAATGCTTTGTGAGGATCCTTTACAGATGTTTGAGATTCCTGTTCCTGATCCAATACGTTAGGGCTTTTCCCAGCCTCCAAACACAATCTGTGCACTGTCTCTTACTAACACTACATCCCTCTGCCTGATGAGGGGTTATGTTCCTGAGTTGTTCAGGTGACAGTTAGCTGGGGCTGTCTTGCATTTTGCCATCTCCTAAGTGAATGGGACAGATGCTAGCTACAGGCTATAGTCAAGGGAAACTGTAATAAAGCTCACTATTGCTGTTCTTTCTCCATGTCAATTGCTTCACCACTCAATTCTAGTATGCACAAAGTTAATTTTATTACCACATGTTACTCTAATCTCTTGTCTATGACATTCAGAAAGTCTCAACTACTTTCAAATTCTGTGTTTCATAGTAAGGCAAATGAGAACATTGACCGTCCTTCTTTTTGAATAATATTTAAATAAGTCCGTTGTGAGTGTGCCATGATAGAAAGTAAATGCAAAAGGACCTAAAGAATCAATTTTTATTTCATATGATCCCTGATAATGCAGAATAATGCTGTATTTTCCCATTTATATTTATATGTGAAATAAAAGGAGAATTATATTTTTCCAGGTGAAAAGTCACATGCTTCTTTTGTTTCTTTTATTTCCTGATCCTAAGCCTATGAAAATCATTTTAGATTGAAAAATGAAAAAAAATAGTAGAGGATAACTCCAAATACTCCCCAAAACAGAAGATACTGATATATAGAGAACACAATTAGCTATTCCACTAATCTTCTGAGGTTAGAAAAAAAAATGAAATGAAATAAAAGTCATCAAAATAATTTAGAGAAAACATAAAAATTATTTATTGATCGACTAAGCAGTTAATTATTATTGGTCACGTAAAGTACAGGATCTCATTTCTGAGAAAACTTAGGAAGGAAGGAAGTTAAGAATGGAGGGAGGAAAAGTCAGAAAGAGACAGAAGGAGAAAGTTAAAGAAGGAGTGAGAAAGGGAGGAGAGACGATAACAGCTTTTTCTTCAATACCAGTTCAAGGAAATCTCTTCTGCTAGGATAGGCAAATTGGATGTAGTGGAAATAGCCATGAAGAGGGATTGAATATGTCTGGATCTTAGCTTCTTCAATGACTTGGTATGTAACCCTGGGCAAATCACTTTTCCTTGAGACAATTTTCTCATCTGGAATAGATCAGTGGTTTTCAAATTGTGCTCCAGCAGAACACTGCTAACTAGAAGCTAGACCAAGAAACAGTGGTGGTCTATGCAATTAACAGAAAAATAAAGTAAAATAAAATATTTCCTATTTGCTGTAGTTTATTTATATTTATTATAACAATTCCTATAAAATATGGATTTTTCTAAGCATACTGAGCTGTTTCTTGGATTTGAGATATCAACAAACAAAACTTCCTAGATTTTAGGTTTTTCTCTTATGCTTAAAATTTTTTTTTGCCCTACTCTCATGTAACGGGTAGATTAGTTCTTGCAAAAGACAAAATGAACTAATAAGCAGCAAATCAATAGCAATAGAAGAATTTAGATACCGTCCATTATGTTTTGGTGTTTAAAATTTAAAATTATTGTTGTTGCTTTATTTATTTAAATAGTAATGGCATGCTTTTTAAAAATCATGGGTACATATTATGGTTTTAATTTTCTGGACTAGATACCTCTCTCCGTTCCAAAATTAGAGCTCTTGCTTCATCTGTGCTGCCTCACAGTAAAAGTTTAAGGATTTAGATAATATCAGCTTACAGATACAGACTCCCATGTGCTTTATATACATCTTCCTCAATCCTCATAGCAATCCAATCAGTATTTAATTTGTTACTCTTTAACGGATATGGAAACTGATGCATGGAGTCATTAAGGCACTTGTCCAAGGCAATCACTAGCAAAAGCAGGAGGTGGAAACCAGTGAGTAGGTGTTCAGTGCTAGATTTGGTTTTATCTTTTTTCTAAACACTAAATCAGTAACTGTTCACTTAAAACCTGTTGTTTGGAATGACCAAACTTTTAGAATAAATATCAGAAAGATACTAAAAAATAAACTTGTTCTGCCTTCTACTTAAAAAAACATAAACAATAAGTAACTTTTGTGAAACACTGTTATTAGTAATATGCTGGGAAATCAAACCACACCCTAGCGGATAAGAGAGAGTATGTGTAGATTACATGTTATGGTGAAAGGGCAAATAACATGAAATCTACAAGGTAGTATGCAGATGCAAAGTCAACTTTGTGCTAGCATACTGCATATTGGATGCCCTGAACTCTGAGTCCAGGCTGTTTGGGAAATCAAATAGATATGTCACCAAGAATTTCAAGTAATGTGTGTGTGGTGTCTTAAGGTAATAATTAACAAAACCTCACAATTAACATTATAAATTAGAAAAACATTGGATTTGGTCGGTAGTATGATATGGAAGAAATTTTGTGCTGGTAAAATTTATTTGTAAGTTTTAAACTTTTTCTAATTGCAAAAGAGATATATTCATTGTAGAAAAGTTTAAAAATCTGAACAGTCAGAGTGAAAATATATAATGTATACTTAATTACATCACCTAGAAAAAAATAGCATTACCTGGAAAAAACTACTATTAACACTTTGATTATACTTGTCTGATTATTTTTCAATGCCTAGCTGCACACATACAGACACACACACACTCATGTGCACACACACATATATACAAATATGGGATAATACTGTATACATTGTTTTGAAATCTATTTTTTGTTATCAAAAAATCATGTAAATATTTCAGTGTCATTTGACATTTCCTACAGAATTTGATAGCTATACAACTTTATACTACATAAATGAATATAATTTCTTGGATCACTTGCTGTTAGTTATTGATGCTACAATGAATCTCCTTATACATAAAATTTTGATGACAGTCATGAATATTTCTTTAAATCAATTTCCAAAAGTTAAATTCCTGGATAAAAGAAAGAACAAAACTTTTCATAGTTCCAGTTTCATCAGTAGAGAATTATAGGGTTTATTTTTTCATATTCTCAACAACTGGGAATTATATATGCTCTTAACAACTGGGAAATACACACACACTCAAACACACACACTCACAAGCATTCAGTACATAGTCACCCCTTGGTATCCACAGGATATCAGTTCCAGGAACCCCATGGATGCTCAAGTCCCTTATATAATATGGCGTAATATTTGCATAGAATCTACCTGCCTTTTCTGATATACTTTAAATTATCTCCAGATTACTTATAATAATATAATGTAAATGCTATGTTGAACTTTTTTTCATATTGGCCATTAATAATTTTCTTTTGCTAATATTTTTCAACTGTAGTAGAATGACAGATTTCAAAATATAATAGGAATTAGGAGATCTGGATTTTAGTCTTTATACCGTTAGTGTTGTTGGAAGGCCTTAGGTTAAATCATTCAATCCCTTTGGTTCTAAATTTTCTTTTCTATATAAAATATATTTAAAGTGCTTACTCAAATCTTCTTCCTATATTATCTGTGAATGGAAAAATACCTATGTGAAAACATTACTGTACCACTATTTCATTAGCAGTATTAATATGTTCCTTGAGACACATTTACAATTACCAGACACATAAAAAGTACATTCTATCATTTAACTTTAAAATGTTTTTAAACACTTAAAAAGATAATTCAATCCAAACAAAGCATTTGACTCCATAGCATATACATATATATATATATATAAAACATCATTATACAACTATATAACTTACATAGCTTAGATATACATTCTGAATTTTCTAAATTTTTTATAACGAGAAGTCAACTTACTGTTGATATGCTGGTATATTTCCATTCAAGGTGATTTTTAGGGTATGCAATTTGAAAAAAAAGGAATTCATGATCATAATTTTTATATTCAGGTCTTTTACCTAATATTGGACCATTTTTCTATTTAATCACAACATTCTCAAACAATTTAAGCTACTTAATATGTCATAATTGGAATAGATTATTATCTACCTAACTATTCCTCTTAATCACTTATTTTTTATTACTTACTTTATCATTTCTTATATTCATATTTTTCCATTTCTGTTTAGGGTAGATTCTAAGCATAGGAATTAGGGCACAAAAGTGTGAACATTTTAAGACTTTAAATGTATATTATTAAATTGCTCTAAAAAAGATTTGTGCTAATTTTTATTTCCTCTAAGAATACACAAAGAGATGGCTTCATTTAGAGATAGACTAGCTACTACATCACATAATTTTTTCTTTGATTTTTTTAAATTATAAAAGTGATGCATGTTTGTACACACACGCACACGCACACACACAAATTGTAACAACAGTTTCCTCCCCATCTCTCTCACTCCTTGTCATTAGCATTCAGTTTAGCAAGTATACTATCAGACATTTTTTAATCCAAAAATCTATCTTTCAATTTTGATAATAGTATATGTATTTTGATATGCATTGAAAAATGTATATATAAATAGCCCTTCAGACCTGTAATTTGTGAATTTTATTGCTTATGATAAAGTTAAAAAAATTAAGTTGACTTTAAAAATGTATATTAATTAACAGGACCAAGTAACATGAAAATATATCCCCCTCTCCCTCAAAAAAAGAAAAAGAAGAAATCTTGACTGTGATATGAAAATTATAACTTTGGAGAAACTACCATTGAAGTGTAGATTCTAGGGCTGACTGCTCGTCACCAGCTCTGTGATCCTGAATAAGTCACTTCCTTTCTCCAAGCTTCAGTTGGAGAACAAATAGTAAGAACCTAGAAATGTTGGTCTTTCTGCTGGAAGTGAAGCTTCAACAAATTGGCAATTGTTCACTTGAGTCTTGTCTTCAGAATTTAGTTAATTGAACCCTAGTTGATATAAGATTGCTATTTTGCTTTTTAAAAATGATTGGCTAGGAGTGGTGGCTCATGCCTGTAATCCTAGCACTTTGGGACGCTGACATGGGCGGATCACTTGAGGTTGGGAGTTCGGAACTAGCATGGCCAACACAGTGTAACCCCATCCCTACTAAAAATACAAAAAATAGATTGATATGGTGGTGTGTGCCTGTAGTTCCAGCTGTTTGGGAGGCTGAAGCAGGAGAATCATCTGAACCCTGACGGTGGAGGTTACAATGAGCCAAGATTGCACCACTGCACTCCAGTTTGGGCAGCTGAGCGAGATTCCATCTAAAATAAAATAAAATAAAATAAAATAAAATAAAATAGATCTCTTTGAGGAAGAATTTCATGTTAAATTATGAGTTAAGACATTGGCTTTACGATGAACTCCAAAAATTTTATTTTGACAAAATATTACTCCTTAATAGCTTCATTGTGAGAACAGAAATATTCAAATTAATTATTGTTTCATCATTGGCCAAATCCTGGTATTGCTTTTGAGTAAAAAATCTGAAGTTTTAAATCTAAGTAATGTGATTTTGAAGCTAGTAGCTCATGAAGTAGATCATGCATCAAAAATCTCACTCATTTCAGTTATTCATCTCTGTATCCCTAGTATTCGGTTCTGAGAATGGCATAATACAGATGCTAAACAAAGACTCAACGACTGAATGAACGATAATACACACTACATATTACAATAATTAGTTTGATATATTACAATAATTAGTTTGATAGAACTGTACATTTAACTTCTACCTATGGAAACTTTCTTTTGAATTTTAAAGTATCACTATCGAAACATCTTTAATATCCGAAGGTGTATATACAAAGATTCATATGGACTAAGTTTAATATTAGTTACTGCAATGTCTCTTCCTTTGAGAGCTGTTCAGAATCCTGAATAATCCACCTTTGTCTTCTTTTAGTCACTTTTCCTTAGGCATGGGCACTAGCTAACTAGTTACATATGTTTAAATATGGCTTTATGACATTATATTGATTTTTCTATAAGAGATCAGAAAGGTGTGCTAGTGACTTCACTTTTTTGGTATTTGGAGGGTCTGCAATTATCCGATTTGAAGTTTTGAGAAAAATTTTTTGAAGACAGTAATTTCCAACAAGAGTAAAGCTCTCAAGAATTCAAAATAGGTAATTCATTGAAAAATCACAAACAAACTCAATTAGTAAAAAGACTATGTTGCATTGCATAGAAAGGAAGTTTTACATAGGCAGGGAAATACCAAGTTAAGAGATGTGTGACAATGTGGTTAAAAAGTCATATTGTGTTCACCTACTCTTTCTTTTGCTAAAATCATCGACTTGAACAGTTTTCCAGCTGGAATTTACAAAGTGGGGCTATGAACTGGATTTTTTTTTAGTATAGCTTTCAGGAAGCAGGAAGACTTGTCTCTTTTTAAATGATAGAATGTAAATATTGAAACAATGACATTAGAACATCTAACCATTCTTGTTGCAGTTGAAATTCCATCTAATTCGGCTTCTGGACTGATTGTTCATTTTTCCATGATCTCTTCTTGTGGGTTTGCTAGAAGTCCCTTTCCCTCCATAAACACTTTCCTTTGGGGGATTTGGGTGCCTTCCTTTTTTAAAGTTTTAAAAACTAGAATGATTTATAGACTATCCGTATCCTGTTAGAGTTGGGCAAGTGAATGGATCATATTTGCATGGGTCACTCTGATCATAGGACTTCACTGTTTCTTGAACTGAAAGTGCAAGATTTATTATTCTATTAATGCTCATAAAGTCACTCTTTTGATGAGCCATAATTTCTCTTTATGAGGAGTGTATATGCCAGTCACTCATGATAAGGGAGAAGAAAGTCCAGACTTCTAACATATTCATATTCCCTGGGACATTAATAGTCTTGAAACCCCATATGACTCCAGGGGATAATGCCATAGGGTAAAGTTAAAAAAGGTAAATTTCATGGAGTCGGTATGTCCCCGTGAGACTTCCCTCACATTGCTGGTTGTGTAGGAAACCAAGTTTTTTCTATTTTAATTAACAAATTTAAACCTCCTGATGGAGAAGATAACCCAACCCCAACTAGCCTGGTATTATCTTTGTGAATATTCTTAGGGAATGAAATAGCAGGAGGTGTGAACTTTCTCCTGTTTATCTTAATGGTCTGCTAATGGCAAAGCATAATTACAGTTACTTAAATGCTAAGTGTATTAAGGTCTTCAACGAAAACCCTCAGGCACAGCGCTTTCCTTGAATGACCCAGCTTTTATTTATACAGTTTTTTTTTAATCATTTGAAAAAATTACCCCAAATAAAAACAAAAAGAAAAAAAAAACTCCATTCATGTTTAACCTCTTTCAATTACTATCATTGTAGAGTTAAAGCGTTTGTGACTTCTAAAAAGTCTAAAAGATTATGTGTATGGCATAATTAATTGAATTTGTATCGCCCCCACATTCAAAAAGCAGGGGAGTTTTGCAATAGTTCGCTTCACAGCTTCAGGAAGTCAGTTTGCTTCTAAAGTAGAAGACCGTGTGTGTCTTCTAAAGACCATCCTGTGGTACCGTATTTGGGATGGAAACTTAACCATTGTACCTTTCCCCAAATGAACCCACACCAGAAGCCTGAAAGCCACCATCTCCCCGTCGGTCTCTGGATCTCCTCGCTGCCTTTGTCCCTTCTAGACGTGGAGGCTTGGAGAGGAGGTTTGGTTTCCAAGGATTGGAGCGTTTGAAGGGCGGGGCCACCTCCAAGTCCATCTCCCCTTTTTGTCCTCTTCTCCTGGGACGGGAGGGTGGAGCCAGGTCCCCCCGCGGCCGGTTCGGGAGCTCTCTCTATCTCGGTCGCTCGAGGTGAGTCTGAAAGGGCGGCAGCCCGTTTAATTGCAGCGCAGGTTAATTTCTTGAGTTCACCGCAGTCGGTCCGCCAGCCGCTTCCCCGGTCTTTGCCAAGTGGGTTTACGAGGTCTGAGGCGTGTTGGGGCGCGCTCACGTTCTCGCAAAAGGCTCCTCCCCAGGGCTCATTCCCCGACTGCGGGAAGCCCTTTGGTGCCCCAGGAGCCTTGGAAACCCAAGGTTTCCTCGGATCTCGTCGCTCCTTCCTCCCTCCTCACCGCCTGGTTCCCTACGTCCCTGCCCCCAGGGAAGGACGGCCCCCCTCTTAGGACTTACGACCCAAAGCCAACCCAGAAGGTACCTTCACGTCGAAGATTTTATCGCAGCCTCCAAAACCCAGCAGTCATAGGAGCTTTCAACCTGAAATACGGTTGTTAATTTCTCGGTGCAGAGCTTGACAGAAAAAGTCAGCTTTTTATTAAAGACAAAGAGGTAAATTATCAGCCGGGACAGTGGAGGGACGGCGGAGACCTGGCGCGCTTCCTCCGGTTGCCACGAGGAATTTACGGGGTGGCGGCGGCCAGCGCTCAGACACCCCCCGGGTCCGGGTGGGGAGGAGCTCGGGGCCGGAGGACTTCCCTGGGTCCCTCTGGGCACTCGGAAGGGGGAGTCCTCCCGAAGCCGCACAAAGCCAGGATCATTTCAGTCCGGAACAGCCTCAGCGTCCTCCTCCTCCTCTCTTCTTTCTTCTTTCTCTTCTCGGTGACTCCCGTTCCCCTTTCGCCTCTATCCTTTCTGCGCCTTGTTATTCTCCTCTCCTTACTTCTCTCTCCTCGCCTTTCCTCTCCCTCCCCCTCCTTTCTTCTCCACCGCACGCGTAGAGTGTCATTTATTTATTTATTTATCACCCCCGCCATCAACACCCTTTTAGGGATCCCGAGCTTTTCAATGTGAGTGGGAGGAGAAAAGGGCAGGAAGTGTTGACTGGAAGTGGGTGAAATCGTGCCTCGGGGTGAGAGATTCTGCTCAGGAATATAGGGTCGGGAAAACCTTGGAAAAGGAGATTTAGATCGGTTTAGGAAGCCCCGCTATCGGATGGGAACCAACTCCGCGCGCGTCTCCTCCTTCTCCTTTATTGTATGGATTTATGGGTATATATCTTCTCGGACTGTTGCTTGGAGGGGAGGGAGAAGAAAGGGCGAGCATTTAAAGAGGACAGTCTTGCCCAGGATCCTTAGCACCGCGCCTTCACCGGATGCGCGCTCCTCAATGCAAAGGAATCCAGCAACATCCCCCAATTCAGACGCGGACAAAAGAAACTTTAATTAAGGTCTCTGCCCCGCGCGCTGCGCGTTTCTCTCTCCTGAGGCTGCTGATGTCCAACTCCAAGATCCGAGAAATAGAAATGGTACAATCAGCCCATGCCCTTGAACTTCAATTGCTCCTGACTTACTGCATTGATTTTTTTAATACTGTAGAACCCCCACCCCCACCCCCCACCGCTCCCAGTCCAATTAAAGCCTTAGGAGACTTTCGACCTGGTGATGGAGGGGGGAACCACTCCTTTGCGAAAGAGATAGTTCCGAATGATACGGGGGGAAATCACGCTAAATAAAAATTCAAGGTGTGAAAGCTTCATCTTGGCTCGCGTGTATTCAACACCATGACACCTTATCATTAGGAGCGCTGATTGTTACTTTCCGAGCCTTTAGACGATCAACCAGAAAGTGCAAACAACGCGGGGCTGGAGGGTGTAAAGTTATTTAAGCAGGCTTTCTTTTTTTCTTTTGGTGCGCAGTCAAAACATTTCACAAGTTAGGAAAAGAAAGTGGTGGTTCCGAAGCTCGGAATGATGGGCTCTTTGCCTCCTCCACCCCCCACCTTCCATATCAGAAAAGAAATAAAACGCACAATGAGCCTTTATTTCAGGGGAGAAGACTTCAAAATACGTGCCAGTAATGGACAATTTGAGCTTTTCACTGGAAATACTCACACCGCAAGCTGGAAAGGGATTAAAAAGCCCCACGTGGTTGATCTGGGTTTAGACTTGCAACCTCCAGTTCCCCATGTATGTTCTTTGCAAAGGTTGGCCTCTAGATGGATGCAAGTGAGGGACCCTCTGGGGCCCGGGCTCGGCGCCTCGGGCAGGACTGACGGTGGGAGCGCTATGAGCTGCCGGGCAGGGTCCTCACCGGGGGCTTCCTCTGCGGGTCAGGGCTGCCGGGCGCCACCGGGACGCGAGCGCGCACGCCTTGGCCCGGCCGCCGCGCTCCTCGCACCGCCTTCTCCGCAGGTCTTTATTCATCTCATCTCTCTCTTCCCCTTCTCCTTCTCCTTTGCCTCCTTCTCCTCCTCTTCCTCCCCCTCCTCCACCACCACCTCCTCCTCCTCCTCTGCCGCCGCCACCTCCTCCTCTTGCATCTCACTGGCCTGGCTCTGTGTTGCTCTGAGTGACAAAGACAATGTCCCAGCCTTAACTTTGCAACCACCTTGCCTCCTTCTGGGGTTCAGCAGGGGGGAGGGGGGACAGCAGCAGCAGCCTCAGCATCTCCTCCAGCTTCTCCTTCTGCTCTTCTCCAGCTCTTGGATAATTCTTCCTCTTTTTTCCCCTAGCCTTTTTCCTCATTTCTTTCTTTCTTTCTTTTCTTCCTCTCTCCTGCACGTTGTTGTTGTTATTAGAAAGGCTTCGCGCACCCCCTGGTGCTCCGGCGTTTTGTGTGGCAGGAGAAGATTGTCTTCCTTCTCTCTTTCTGTCTTGCTTTCTCTCTCCCCCTGGTTGCTCATTATTCAGAGAGAGACACAGAGGGAGGGAGAGAGAGAGAGCGCGCGAGGGAGAGGGAGGAGAGGAGAGAGAAGAGGAGAGAGAGGGGAGAGAGAGAGAGTGAGAGGGAGAGGGAGGGAGGGAGAGAGAGGGAGAGGGAGAGAGACGGATATCTCAGGTCATCTGCAGCTGCAGCGAGTCTGAGGAGCCGAGGAAGGCAGGGAAGATGGCGATCCTCCATTGCTGAGACCCGGCAGAAGCACATGAGACTCCCAAACAACTTCCACAACAATAACCCGAGCAGGAAGAGGAGAAAGAGAAAGAGGATAAGGAGGCGGTGGGGCTGGAGAAACCGAAGCACCTCCCGGCGCCGGGACGCTTCTTCTGTAAGTTACTGCAATTAACAACCACCTCGGGGTGGTCCGAGTGCTCCGGGGAGGAGAGCGCGGGGTGGTGGAGGCACAAACGCGCTCATTCATTCGGCCAAGGAGGGTTGGAGGAGCGGCGAGGAGAGGAAGTCCCCTGCATGGACTGGCTGTTGGAAGAGGAGAAGAAGCGAGAGAGAAGAGGAGGAGGGGGAGGAGGGAGAGCAGGAGGGGGAGGAGGAAGAGGAGGAGGAGAAGCGAGGGAGGAAGAGGAGGAGGAGGAAGAGGAGGAGAAGGTGGTAGTGGTGGCAGTGGAGGTGGCTGTGCTTTTCCTGCTGGCTGCTCCTTCTGCTGGGGGGAGTGAGCGCGGTGGCTTAATTAATTTCGTGTAGTTCTATGAAGAGAAGAGAAAATGAAAGATGAGTGAGAAGAGAGCTGGAGGCTTAGGACGGATGCTCCGAGTGTGGGGACTGGAGTAGGGACAGAGAGGGGGGCGGAGGGCGGGAGGCAGGAGACCTGAGCCGAGAGCCAGAGGGAGCGAGCGAGGGTCAGAGGAGGGAGAGCTCCGAGCCAGCGGCCCCGACCTGAGCGGGTTGACCTCTTTCTTTCTCTGTCCCTCTCCTTCCTTTCCCCCCCCTCTGTCTGCCTGTCCCCCGCCCGATGGCAAAGCCGTGCGGATTGGCACCCCCCCCTTCCTCAGGTATTTGGCTCTCTCTCTCTCCTCTCTCTCTCTTTCCTCTCTCTCTCCCCGAAGTTGGGATGCGGGGTCGGGATGTGTCGGGGGGTGGCTGCTGCAGCCGCTGGTGCCGGTGCTGCTGGTGAACAGAGAGGCGAGGAGCGGGGGGCACCGGCCGGGTGGGGGGCGCAGGTTCAAGAGCGGCTGAGGAGCTGTCTCCAGGCTAGGGGTTCAGACGCGTCTGGTGGAGGAGGACAACGGTTTCTGGAGAGGAGAAGCCATTACACACGCTTGGCTCTCCTCTGAGGAAAGGAGAAAGGAAGGCAGGGGCCTGGGGGGGCGTCTCACTCCTGGTGCAGTTCCCAGGGGTCTGCCCTCCTTCCAGGCACGAGGGGAAGCCGCAGCCGCCCCCCATTGGAGCAGCCCCTCTTTCCCTTTCTTTATCTCCCTGTCCTCCATTTGCAAGCTGTCTGCTTTGGTTCCAGTCCAGACTCCAAAACACAAAGCTCCTTCTCACGTTCATTCTCCAGGCTGTTCACCATTCCTGAAGGAACCCTCATTTTCTTTTCATTGTAGCTTCTAACCTACAGAGAGGGAGGGAGGCTGCCTGGAGTTCCTTTTATATTCCTCCCCAACCAAGGAAAAAAAAAGTTTCATTTTTAAGCACGCGTCTGGGATGGGGATAGACCAACCAGTTGGGGCTTTCTCCCAGGGCTCCCGGGGGCTGTGTCTGAGTGTCTGTGTTGGCTGTTTGCTTTGCTTTGGTTTTGTTTCTGGAGGTTGCTTGCAGGTTTTTGGAGGAAGTGACTAGTTTGGTTAAGAGCTGGGAACTGAGTCAGGTAAGCCGTGTCATGTTGTAACTCCACCAGAAAATGGAGGAGAGCGGGTTTCCAGGAGACAAAGCTGAGATGAGAAGTGTTTATAAAATTATGGATGTCTCCATTTTGAAGCTCTGTTGGTGATGGGTGGAGGAGGAGGAGGAGGAGGCTTGCTTGCCTAGTCCTTCTCCCTTTCCAGAGGGAAATCTTGTGGTGGTTCCTCACTCTCTATTCATTATGCAAGGAAATGAGGGTTTCTTAAGGGTTCCTCAGATTTTTCTCCCACCAAAGGAGTGCTTTCACAAGTTATTGAGGCGTTTGTTTCCATTTTAAAGTAAACTTTTGGAATTTTTTTCTCCTTTTGAGTGGACCTGAAGGGTTTTGACCTCCTTCAGGAAAGGCAAGGCAAAAACCTTAAAACATTTCCACTGAGGTCTTCACACAACTTTAAGCTGCACCAGGTCTCCTGAAAGTCACCAGGAAATGTTATTTCCTCCTTGTGAAGATGGTGATGGCCCTAAGCTGAGATTTTTTTTTAGTTCTTGGGCTTGGTTATCATCATGTTTCGATGCATTGCAAGACTTTATTGTCTGGTTTGGGTTGGTTTCTGCAAATATAAAAAATAGTAAGAGTAATCCTGCAAGATCTCAGAGGAACTCTAAGACTGACTGACTAGCACCAGTTTCTCCAGGTTCTCCATTTCTCTTCAGGTCATTCCATTTGTATGTTAGGCCTTCTTTTAGTTCCTTTGTTTCCCCCTTTCCCTTTCCTTCGGCTATTTTTTTCTGTGTTCTGAAGTACTCTAAGTCTTCAGAAATATCAGTATGTCTTCTTAACAATATGACTATGGAAACAAATTTTAAAAACATTATGTCGGTTGAGAAAAACTTATGTCCAGGTATCTTCACCTTTTTGATTGGGAGGAATTTATTAATCATGTAGGAAGACATTTTGTGAGGATAATCTGAAAAAAGGGCCGAGTCCTACCCTGGTCCACACATTGATGGGAGCTCTTCACTGATTAGTTGTAGAGAATCTACGTAATTGACCCAAGCAAAGAACTAAATCCTGAAATGCTTCAGGAATTTATAGAAGCCAACCATGAAGATGTTGCTTTTCCATTAGGTGAGGTAGCCATCTTGAGGATGAGGGAAGATGTTGGAAGAATTTTAGATAAACTGTTGAAGATAGGTGAGGAGGGCTCCACGGTGGAATGAAAACTTGGAGGAGATTCAGAACCCAATTAATATATTCTAAGGAGGCTAATTGGACCTTGCTTTCAACTAAGGAGAAATAATAGAAAGGTACCAGCTTCAAGAGAAATAAGGAACACATTGGTGAGCAACTTGTAACAGCATTTTTCTTGCTTTGCTTTCTCATTATGTGTCAGATTTTTTGTGTGTAAAGTTCCTTATGTCTACAGTATTTTCGTGCATATTGAAGTGGTTTTAGATTCCAGATGTAATTATATTCTGTTGAGTAGCTGGTAGCACTGTCACTCAGTAAATGCACAGTGCTGTATATGACAACATCACATTTTTCAAACCAAACTGTTGTGTCATTAATTGAGGGTTATTGTTCTTCTGAGGGGTGTGAAAGGAGAGGGGAAATACATGGTTCTTTAGCTGATAATTGTCCATGGTCAATGAAGTAAAACCATGTTTGTGCAGACAAGAATTTATGGTTTTCAGTTGATGTGTTTGCTCATTTAAAAATACTTCTGTTCAGATCTCTGCTCCTTTATGAAAAACCTAGGCCTCTCCAAGAACACTTTTAAAAAATCCTTCTTGGAATCATAACTTTTATTATTTGTTTTTGAACGTTATCTTTTGATAGCATTACTTTTGCTCTGAAGTGAAATTTCACCAATATTATATTTAAATTTGCTAATGTGTAAATGGATGCACCAAACCAGGTGTCCAAACTGGGAAGTTCAGATGCAATGGATAAAGAGTTATTTGGAAAAGTAATTACCAGATAATTTTACATCTAATTAACCATGTATGTTTATGTAAACATAAGTACATTATATACTGATCTTGAAACAAACTTTCATGTTTTTTTTATTGTTACTGATAGCAGGACAAGTGGTTTATTTGCTTATTTCAGCAGGGGCGAGAAATCAAACAATCTGGTTGCCAATTCGGCAGTTTGTCCACATTTTTCACTTTGCAACCAAATGTTTTGGTGTCTTAGGGTTGAACTTTTCTGGAGGGCAAAAAATAGGTATTTAAGAGGCATCTTGGAATTTGGGAATGTGTTCTAACTGGTTATCTAAGACACATTCATCTCTGATGCCCTTCATCAACATGGCAAACACCATAATATTTAAGGATATGGTTTCCTGAATTTTTCTAGACATACCCATTTGAATTAAGACAAGCATTTTGGATGAACCACCATGAGAGAATAAGTGTCAAATCAGACATTTTCATTTAATGTCAAAGCCCAAAGATCATTTTTATTTATGAGACAAGTTCATGTGGCTTATTATGCAAATTTTTGCCATGCCTCTATCACAAGGAGAAATCATGGGAAATATTTGCAAGCTATGATGCACACTGACATAAGAAAAATTCTTGTTGGATCCTCATATTCCATAATATTTCTCATATTGGATTTGTGTCAGTCTAATTCATTGACCACATTCCCTGATGAATTGTTTTTTTCCCCCTTACTCTTTGGAGTTAGAAACAACTTTTAGAGGAAAAAAAAAACTTATCTACTTTTCATAATGAGCCTTCCGGAAGACAGAAGGAGAAAAAAAAAAATCCAACTCTACTAATGGACTTTAGAGTACTTGTGGTCAGTTTTCCTGAAAGAAAGGAATGGTAAAGTTGCAATGGGAAAGAGTCCTTTTTTCTGTGTGATGGAGTTTAATAGGGTCTAGTCTGTCTTAAATTATTCCTTGATGCTGTGATTTCTTGGTTAAGGTAAACTTACTTACTCATTATGGTATGTGCCTTTTTCAGACTTATAGTTCACTGCATCATGGAATTGAGAAAGCTGTATCAGATATTCTAAATTGATAATTGGGGAACAGAGATGTTATTTTATAATGCCACAGTCACAGTTAGGAGACATATACATAATGGACTCTTATTGCTAAGGATCTGTCATGAAGGTATGACTCGGGTGGTTGGTATATCCAACAGAAGTGGAGGGACAATATTTCCATGACTGAAAGCTAAAATCCAGTGGATTGAAAAAAAAAAAACAACTGTGTGTCTTGAGGGGGGTGGGAGGTGGGGGTGGGTGTGTGTGAAAGCAAGTATCTTGTGAGTTTCACATACTTATGGAGTTGATGGCTTTGAGAGAAACATTAGCTGGGTGTTGGTGACCTATTAATTGATTATGAGAAAACAGAGAGGAGAGTAGATAATGCTAGAATAAAATTCCTCTCCTTGTGTGATATGCCAAGACATCTGGCAGATGTTATGTCGGGCCCTAAGGAATGGACAGTTTAATTTTAGCCCTAGCAAGGAAATGGGAAGTTCTAAGCTCTTTTAATAGCACAAGTCTTAGTTTGGGGAAGGTTGCTTAAAAAAATAGGAAAGAAAGGAAAAGAGGCATTTAGTGTTATGTGGAAGAACTCTAGGGAGTAGGGAGTAAAAACTGAAGTTTTGGGGTGAGGAACAAAAATATTATTTCTCATGTAGAAATTAACATAAAAATTATTTTAAAGGTTACAAATAAGTAAGGACTATGAGGTATTTAATATTTACCAGGCAGACCTTCCAATTTAGTTGTCTTAGGCCTTAGTGGGATCATAGAGTTTAAGTCTCCTCCCTCCACTTGCATTATACTGAAGAGGAAACTGGCACAAAGACATGAAGTGACTTGCACAAGGTCAGAAAGTTCAGTTGTAACCAAGCCAGGCCTAGAACTCAGGTCGGCTAACTCCAGCCTAGTGCCCTTTCCACTACCCCGTTGCATTTGATTGTTGAGGGTTGTGAAATAGCCACTCTCTTCTCCAGGGCTCAAGGCTTTCTGAGACGCTCTGTACTCACACACTAGTGGGGAGAGGTATGGATTTTTCTTAGTTGGATTTAACATGTTGGGGAGCTCAGGGTTGAGCATGGTTTCATTCATAGATCCAGAGACCAATTTTGTTCATGTGACATTCAGTAAAGTGTTAGCTCCTGGGTTTGTAGCTGTACTTTTCATCTTTCCTGCTCTCATCTCTCATCCCATCATCCAAGGGCTTGGGAGCCCTTTTCAAATGTCCTTTTTGGGAAGTTTGTCTGAGTCTATTGCAACTTACAATAGCGGCCACAATTGGACTCTAAGGATCTATTTTGCAACGTGGTACAGATTTAAACTGGCTCCTTTCAGAGATGCCATTTTGTAATACTGATGAATGGCTGAGAGGTGAAATCCAGTCTGAAACAATTACTGGTGGTTTTCCAATGTTCTTACTCATTTAAAATGTGCCCTCCATGTATCTTCTTGGAGCCCAATTCTGTCTTGCAGACCAATGGCTAACCTTTTCCCATTTTCCCAATATACATGAAATCATCCTCAAAATCACTTTTAACAACACAAACACCGTTTAGCCATGAGCAATGGGACAGTCCTATAAGGAAGGGTGCAATGGATTTTTACTTCTGTCTCTTCTTGGATGAGCAAAAGTGATTTTGTAAAGAAGAAGAGTGATGTTTGGAAGTTACCACATTTTCTAAGCTTCTTCCAAATGAATGCATCAATTTTTAATCCTGGAGGCAGTGTGGAGAAGGTAGTGCTAGATGTGGACTTCTGGCAGAAACACAGTTAACGCTGTAAACAGTTGAACCTCAGTGTGGCATTCCTCCAAATGAGTTGACTGTCGAAAATAAAATGTTCCAGAAGAACTGGGAGAACAGGAAAGAAGTTAAAACAGCATGGTTTGCATGCCAGTACTAAAGGAAGAAAAAAAAAAAAGTTTGGGTTGGGGGGGCATTGGAGCGAAGATAATTGTAAGCTGAACTGTCTCTTAGATTTATAAGACCCAGGAGAAGAAGTTTCCAAATGTGGGAAGATGGGTTTTTATGAATTTAGATTGTATTTGCAGTTTACTAGGAAGCTCTTTTGGATTCTTTTTTTTTTTTTTTGTCCCCTTGAACTTTGTATTTGGAGAACTGCACACACTGATAAATGGGAAGTCCATTGGAAGCAATTTGGATTTACATTTTGTGCCTGGAAATGCTATCATAAAATTTATCTCTTTTCTAAGTCCCCCTATCCTCATCAGCTGAAGCACATAGAGGACTTTTAAAGTCTTTGGAGGTGTGATACCAACACAAAGTTAGTTATTTTCATCATGGCTTAGAAAGACAAGAAATGAGTGGTGTGGTGTGAGGAGGTGCTAGTAATGTCACCTGCAAATGCATTGTCTTTTACTTCTGGTGAGCGGATTGCTTGGTGTCTTCAAAGCATTCTTGCCTAATTCCTAGCTGGAGACATTTTTTCTTGAGTTATTCTTGGAGAGAAGGTTTTTTTGTGTGTGCCAGGTCATGGGTATTTTGGTATTGATTTCCTTGCTTTCATGTGTTTGCTTGTTCAGTTCACTGCATGTTGCTTCTGGATATTAATAAAATACTTGTGCTGTGCCTGTCCACATCTTACCCTTAACCTTATTCAAAGAGTAGACCCTGCTCTTTAGGGTGAAGGGAAGGTTGATAGGTACTTACTTGTTAAAAAAAATTAATACTTAAAGAAGAGAACTGTATAATTCAGGAAGCTATTTGCTAGACCTTCACATAGACAAATTTTAACAAAGACCACACAAGGAAAGATGGAGAAAATTCTGCTAGGAACCAATAGATCCTGATTAAAATGTTTTAGGATCACTTAGTAGGAAATTAAGCATTTGCCCAAGATGAGAAAGCAAAGTCGTACCTTTGGATTCAGCTTGGTTGGAGCACAAAAGGAGCTGTAGGCTCAGGTGAGACAACTGTGTCAGAAGTAATTAAGCCCAGGATTTGTGGAGAGGCTTAGCTGCCACAGAGCCCAGCTGGAGAAGGCCAGACTCACTCCGAAGTTCTCGTCTGGCCAGTTGAACCAGAACACACTCTAAAGCCTCCAAATTTTGGAATTCTTCTTTTTCCTGTTCTGATTTAAGAAGGTAACGCCATTATTCTTTGGTTTTGCTCTTGTCAGCTGAGTGCTTCTCTTGTGAACTGGGAAATGCCAGAGGCCGGGGGGTGGGAGCTGATTTCCTCTAAGGGAAAATTCTCCCCGTTAACACTGCAAATGTGCCTTAACATTGTACTTATTACTCCAGAAATAATTGTGCAGTGGCACAATGTGGGATACTTGAAAGATGTTTGCTGCACAAAGGTTCCAATACTCACCTGCAGATTAAGAAATGAGTTTCTAAACCATCTCATTTCTGTTGCTAATGAAAAGCTTTGGAAGGCACCTGTGAATTAGAGCTCCAGCTGCTATCATGGTAGGGGAAGTTAGGCCTTGAAAGGATACATGGATTAGCCCGTCAGAAAAGCAAACAGTGGCATCAGCACAAGTAGAAAATAGACAAGGTTGTTAAAGCTAACAGGAAAGTAGGCTAAAGCATTGCTGTAATTATATGGTGGAAATTTGCTGGGAAGGAGTGACTGCTTGGATGGGAGAAGGAAAAGAAGAAGAGAAGCAGGAAAGTAATTGACTAGTTGAAATAGAAGAAGTCTATCCACTGGGAAGAGCCTACAGGAAGAAGTAAGGCATTGCTTTTAAGAAAACAATAAAGCAAGTAGAAAAAGACCTTGTAATTTGGTACCTAACACATGTGAAATATGAAGACCAGTGCTCAGATCCACATTCGTTGGCCAGTTCCTATTGTAAAAAATAGAATTGGGTTTGGAGGACAATTTATGTGACTTTGGGGTTACAAATACAGCCTTTCTGATAAAGGACAGATGGAAACTGGAGGGAACTGGCTAAGTAGGCCTAGGTGGAGATTTTCCTGGAAAATGAACAAAGTAGAGAATAGAGCACGGCAGAAAATAGCTGCATTATTAATGGACAGAAAATGTGATAGTCCTCTCTAAAGTGATCCATAGAGCTTCTCTACCTATGCCCTGGGTATTAGAAGAAATGAAGAACAAAGACATGCCTTTTCAGAGGGGAAAGGAATAGACCATGACTACTGGCTGGTGTCAGTTTGGGATTAAGCCATTGGCTTGAGCCAAGCATCACAAGCTGATCTCCATCCAGTCCTAGCATTTTAAAATCCAAAATAAGGCCATTGCGGTTCAGAATGTTTAGCCATTCTAATCCCTAATTACATCATCCCTCTGTGTTATGACCAATTAGTCAGCAATTGAGCACCAACATTCACCCCAGGTTGCCATGGGCCTGATAGAGGGGTCCTTCGTTTGGGGTACAATTTGAATGCTGGGTTATTGACTGAAGATGACCAAAGATAGATACCAGCTAGAGATCATGTAAAGATTTCAGTAACAAGTGCTTCTCACCAAAAATCTTTTCTCTTCAGTGGTTTCTATCTTAAATAGTCTTCTCTGAAGACTAATTAGTATTTAATAATAATAAGTGGGAAGGGAGTCTATGTAGAAGAGACCATTTTCTTTTTTTAATTTTTTCGAGACAGAGTCTCGCTCTGTCACCCAGACTGGAGTGCAGTGGCATGACTCGGCTCACTGCAACTGCTACCTCCTGGGTTCAAGCAATTCTCCTGCCTCAGCCTCCCAAGTTGCTGGTACTACAGGCGCACACCACCAAGCCCAGCTAATTTTTTGTATTTTAGTAGAGATGGGGTTTCACCATGTTGCCCAGGCTGGTCTCAAACTCCTGAGCTCAGGCAATCCACCTGCCTCGCCCTCCCAAAGTGCTGGGATTACAGGTGTGAGCCATTGCACCTGGCCTCGGAAGAGACCATTCTCATTTGAATGTCAGAGTTCAGCTGCAAGAACTTCTCTCCTTTCTGCTGTCAATTGAATATTGTCTGTTCTAATATTGGGTAAGAACAATAGAAAATAAATGATTCCTTCATCAAAAAAATCTGCCAACACTGTAGAGTGGGAATACCACACAGACCTTAAAAAATGCTGTCTCCCTTCCTGGACTGACTCATAGGTAATACTGGATAATTTATTTTTATAACATTTAATATGAACCAGGGACTGTTCATAGGGTAGAGAAAACTGAGGCTTAGGGAGGTAAAGTAATTTAGCCAAAGTCATGAGGCTGCAAAGTTGGTGAGCCAGGATTCACATGAAGTGGGGCCTGCCTCCAGAAGCCTGGCTCTCAGCTGGTGGGACCTGGCCTTGGTTATTACTTGCTCTGCTAATAGCTTATGTTCTTGATGGTTTATCTCTTCCAGTTGCTTATGCCAGGAGTATATCCTTGGAGTTCTGGAAGGAAATCTGAGAATACTGGAAAATTAATTGTAATATATTGGTTGATATGAGAGATAGAACTTATTGTAATAGGTTGAGAAAGTGTGTTTAACTGAAGAGCACCCTTTTCTGAATTATAGAGGAGATGATAGGAAAAACAACAAGAGGCCATGCAAGGGACATTTTAAGGAATAAACATTTTAAAATTATATCAGACTCAGAAAAAAAAGGAGCCACCTACCTGTTATGGCAGAAAGATATGCTATGTGACTTTTTTTTTTTTAATTGTAGAAAAGTTGTTTTACTTTTTTTCTTCATAGGGCCCTTTTTGAAGTCTCGGTGCCCTGTGTTGGCTCTGGTTACTATCAGCCTGAGAAATGTATTCAAAAGCTGCACAGACATTTGAAAATTAGTTCTCTTTAATGGTCATTTATGGAAAATGGTGCAGATTCTCTTAAAAGTGTGAATGCTAATACTTCCTGCCCCTTTTTGTGATCACCATGTGCTCTGTTTAGATCATGGAGAGGTGATGAGTACTTTGGTTTTATTTGCCTCTCCCTGAAACACTGCAGGACAGTAAGGAAGTTCATGAATGAGCACAGACGTCCATAATAGAGTGACACACTGTGCTAAGGGAGATAGAGTGATCCAAAAGCCCTACGATATCCAGGAGAGTAGCTTTTCTGCAAGACGGTGGTTGGACGTTAGTTGCTGAGTAGACTCTTGAGCCCCGAAGCAACTAGTTGTGGTTTTATAAAATCTTCACTTTGCCGTTGATCTATTCAGTTGATCTCTGGTCCCCGGACAGACTCATAATCAAAACCTTTGTAGAAGAATAAACACATGCCCTGTTTATAAAGTGTACTGGAGGAGGGCGTGGAGTCATCCATTTTTACTTCTTATCCATATCATTATTTACCAAATTTATAAAAACCGTTATTTTCTTAAAGGACTAACATAGGAAAAAAAGGCTCAGAAAAAAATATATAAAGTGAACAATTGAACTGTATAGTTAAAGACAGTAAAGTGGAACTGAAGCATGTTGTTCTCTGGGCAGAATTTCTAATTTAGAGGAATAGGGACTCCATTCAGCCTTAGACAGCATAAACTGTGACCCGAGGCACTAGTGCCTAGCGTTCTAGGATAATCCCTCAGACCAGTCTGACTCAAAGACCAGTTCTCAATGGGTTTCTTCAGTTTTCCTTTTAATTCTTTGAGGAAACCTACCCAGGCTACCTTCAGGAATTGCTTTGCAGGAAGCCAGGTGAACTGGGTCAACATATCTTTGTAGATACAGTGAGAATTCGGAATTTGTGAACACGTTCAACATGAGGGGTTCCACAGGAGAGGAAGCATGGAATATGCTCTAAGGAAGTAAACGTAGAAAGTTTATGTATACAGCCCTGGCAAAGGAATCATTAACTCTCTCGAAAGGAAAACCACATTTTCAAAGACAGATTCTATGGTAATTTAAAAAGTATATTGTGTAGATCACATAAAATAGCACCTATTTAAGGAGGCAGAACTGTATCTTTCCCATTTGTGTGGAAGTTTTTGTCATTCATTCCATCTTCTCCTGTGGCTTTGCCTCCAATTAGAAATTTTGGAGGCCTGAGAACTCAAGTGGTGTTGAAGAACAGATGTCAGCTGTTCCTGAAATTCATCTTTGCCCCTTGGTTGACTTAGTGTTTCAGAAAACCTCACCCATTCTTTTTCTGACCAGTGGTTGTAGCTTGTTAATAATGAATGAACATCACCCATAGGTCCTGAAATTAGCAAGTGTTAAATGTTAGGTGATTATTAGGGGAAAACAAGATAATCTAGTCAGTGGGCTTAATTAGGTTGTGATTGCCCAATTGCTGCTTCATGATAATTATATTCATAACCCCATTTCTAGACGTCAACTACAATTATCAAAATTGACCCCAGCATAGGTAAGTGTTAGCAATCTTATTTGAAGCAGCTTCTGAATAGTGAATATCTGATGTTTTCAATGTGTTTCTGCCTGTTCTTTCTTCCCCTCTTGCCCCTTTTCCATGATCTTTCCCCATCTTAGTAAAAAGGTCGGTAGCAATATTATTTTGTCTGTGACCATGCACATATTGTATAGCTTGTGTTGAGGTCTACAGAAAAAGAAATTCTTAAGTTTTTACGGGTCAAATATAACTGCAACGCTTTTGTAAATCAGCAAATAGGAATCCTGAAGCATAAAATTCCAAATTGGCTGGATTGTTATTTTCCTCAGCACATGAAACCTGTTAAGTCGATTGAATGTGATTCATTTGAATAGATCTTTTACTTTATAAGGCATAATCTTAAGATGAAAAAGGGAGTCATCTGTGTTTAAGATAATGCCTTAGCAACATGATCACTAAGATTTGAGGAACTGTAAATCGAGAACTTTTAACTTTATATCACCCCTTCCTTTCCTCCAAATTATGAAATTTGCTGCCAGCGTATTCTAGTATAAAAAAAGAATATGTAATTACTAGGGCATTGTTTACTGTTTGTCTCCCAAATGAAGTCAATGATTTCCAGGAAATACAAACAACAACCTGTATCAGAAGTGATACGGTGTGGGTATGTCAGTGTGACACCATGAATCACTGGGCCAGATTGTCATTTGGCAGCCTTCCCTTTCTGACACGCAGTTATATGGGAAAATAATGCACTTAAAACTTTCGCACTATGGCTGAACTTCAGCGCAATTCATCTGTCTAAAGAACAACTGGGAACTCAGCTACCGTATATATTTTTGTTTGTATATATGTATATGTATATATGTACACATGTGTATCTCTATACATAGAGATAGACAGATACTCTCTAGGCGCTTATTTTTCTCTAAAACATCAAGAGTACAAATTTCCACCTAGCAGTCATCTCTTAGAATTTCTGGGGTAAGAATGCAGTTCTCTGGGTAGGGGTCTCTCTTGAGAAAGTGATGTTTAGCAGGTGGAGCATACTCCTTGGGGCTACACAAGCTGACCTGAAATTTGTCTCTGTCCGTTACTAGCTGTGAGACCTTGAGTAAGTCATTAAACTTCTGTCCCCATGATTTCCTACCCAGTAAAATAGGAATTATTATAATTTGAATCTGTAGAGCTAACATAAGGATTTTAAAAAAGTATGTATAAGAGTCCTGGTTCATAATGGGCACTCAAAAAAGGGATAGTTTCTTCCTTCCTCACTGATAGAGAAACTGAAGCAGAGATCTTCTCCAGGGCTTTGCCCCATTTATCTTTGGTCAATATATTAGGTATTTTGTTCTTGATCTTAAACCCAGTTTTTTAGAATTGTGCTTGTTTAATTTGGTGCTGTGTCTGTCTTTACTGATATGTAGTCTTTGCTGCGGTTGTCCATTCCCAGGTAGACTATATTACATCTTGAACCGATGGTCTGTGAATGAAGTAACACTCTGTATTACTTCAATACAGAGGAGCTTGTAAACTACCCAAGAATGATGCTATTTCCTTTTGGAAAAGTACATTTACATGGTAACAATGCCTTCAACCTGACCTTGCAGAGCTATTCCCTGGAGTGTTGTAGGGGAACAATTTTTAATAAACATGAAGTTTTTCGAGCTTTTCAGAAGAAAGATGTTATTACTGTTCCTATTGTTTGGTATCATTCCAGCAAAAATGATATGTCTAAGAAAATTGTACTTATTGCAAAGAAAATATTGGCCGTGCTGTTTATATGAATGTTGTATGCCTCACTCTTGCTCTACTCACATAGCTATCTCTTAGCCAGTTTGAGGACTGCCCCGTAGCCTGGCTTAGAAATGCTTTGGTTTTCTCTGTGCAAATGTTTATTTTAATAGGCCACGTCTACTCGGTCTCACTAATGTACTATAATATCAGATGATTTCAGACCTCATGGGTAAGGAGACTAATTTTAGAGTGTTTTAAGGGTAGGTGATATTTTAAAATGTTGGAAAACATGGAATGGTGTTGGTAGGGCTTAACCAGACTTACCTTATTGGGTCCGGCCAAAAGAACATTCATTGGTAGCTTTATTGGTGGTGGTGGTGTGGTGGTGGTGGTGGTGGTGGTGTGGATGTTAGTGGCAAAGATGAAGAACATATAAGTGGTTCTTTGGTAAAACTGAATAGTGATTTTTCACCTGTACAAGCAAAGTACTCATGATTCTTTTTTTTCTTACATTTGGGAAATTTCCAGAGAAACAAAGATGTCATTCGAATGTTGTTGTTGTTATTTTTGAGCTAAGATCTTGCTCTCTCTCCCAGGCTGGAGTACAGTGGCATGATCTCAGCTCAGTGCAGGCCCTGCCTCCCGGGTTCAAGTGATTCTCCCACTTTAGCCTCCCGAGTAGCTGGGACTACAGGCATGCATCACCATACCCGGTTAATTTTTTATATATTTTGGTAGAGATGGGGTTTCAGCATGTTGGCCAGGCTGGTCTTGAACTCCTGGCCTCAAGTGATCCACCCACCTTGGGCTCTCAAAGCCCTGGGATTACAGGGGTGAGCCACTGCACCCAGCTGGAATGTTATTATTTTTTAATTATAAGTAAACTTTAGAGTTGCCACTCTAACTTTGTATCCAGGGCTATTTGAGGAGCAAAGAAAAACCTTGTGTTTATTTACTGGTGTTCAAATCTCTAGGATCCTCTTAAATGAGAGATTTTTGGTTTCCAAAGTGTAAACCCAAAACTAAAGGAGCAGAGATGTAGCTGTGAGTGTGACCATGGTTACTGGTACAGAATGCTCTCAATACAGTAAGCAATATGGGATGAAATAGTAGGAATTGAACTCTGGACTCCCTAGGATGCCTGAAAGACTTGTCCATTTGTCCACTTCCTTAAGAGATGTATTTGGGAATGCCACTTTCACATGGATTCGATTCTTTTCATGTTGTAGGATCCTTGCTTATTTGTGACTATAGAGTAGTGGGAAAGCGATTGGCTTTGGGGTATGATGTGAATTCACACCCCTTCCTGCCACTTCCTAGCTTTGTGAACCTAAGTCTAGCTCCTAATTGTTCCTCTGCTCCAGTTTATCTTGAAAGTGGGATTCTCTTTCTGATGAAGTCTAAGAGGCACAATATATGTAAAGTATTCAGTACCCTGCAAGGTGCCCAATAAATGGCCACCTCTACAGTTCATTTGCAATGATCAATCAGGGGCCACCCAGTGCCTCTGACAGATGGCTTGCTTTTGCCATTCATCCGATGCCTGGTTTTACGTGCCTAGTTAGCAGTTGTGGGATGATGATAGAGTTGGAAAGAATTTAGTGTCTTCATCTTCATGTGTTTTATAGAAGCTGCTTATTTAAAGAATGTGTGCCAATACCTCTATTCATTCGTCAAATACTTATTAAGCTCCTTTTGAGTACTAAGCATGCCCATAGTATGCCTAGGTGGTCAAACCCAGGGGATATGAGATCTCTCTGTCACAGTTGTGTTAGGCTCTTTGTATTGGTAATTGAGTGATTATGATGGAGATAGGTGTCCTCAGCCACATTCAAGTAGCCTGGAGACAGGGAATGGTGAAGAGTGGCTGGCTTAGGCTGTGGGTAGTGGATTCCTGTTTAGATGCATTCATTTCTATGTCCTTGTGTGTATATATTTACAATATAATCTGCTAACCATATAGTCAGTGCTGCTGTGGTTCGTAATCTGGCAGATCATTTAAATATTTACTCCAAAGTATCTTGTTCTCTGTTGGTGTGAAGTGGAGTTTCCAGTTATTTTTAGGTCATTTTCATCTTAGCAACCCTGTTGGAGATGAACCAGACACGCTGCTGTAAACTGTCCCCACATTTGGATAGAATTTAATAAAGTAAAGTTTAATGGTTTGGTCCCAAGAGGCAAACAGACCATCTGGTTAGCAGAAGGTTAGGTCAAGTATTGCATGGCTGCTGAGAGGGCCACAAACCAGCCCTGATGCACTGGTAATGTGTCCAGTTGCTGAATGCATTAAGCATTGAAATGGTGCTTTCAGGTCTGCCGAGCCAGCAGTTCTGTTACCACCGCTGTGACACAGGAGATAATTCAGCTGGGCAAGCAGCAGCATGGGGGTGGATCTACAGTACAGGATGTGTAATGTCAACATGAAGGATTGGAGCTGGCAGAAGGAAGGGAAGCAGTCATTTCATGCCAGTGCAGGAAGCCTAGAGAGATGCTTTCCACCCCCCACCCCTTGTCTCTTGTCCTCTTCTGGAGCTTTCACATTATGTGTTAAATGATTACCTTGTGCATGGTCCATGGCAAAACTTCAGCTGATTTCTCTGCCTCTTTTGGAACCTGTCAGCATAAACAGAGTAAACCACATTCCACACACATGTAGGGCGGGCGAAGGAAAGAGTTTACTGCACAGACTGGGAGGAGGAGAAAGGGCTTCATTAGGCAGGAGCATCTTTGTGCTTGAGATGGAATCCCATTGTATGTCCCTTTGTGCTCAGATTTGAGACCGGCCATCCATTCAAAGGCTGCAATCATCTCGGAACATTGTGCTGCAGCTGTAGTCGGTGGAAGGCTGCAGAATGGTTCCAGTGATTCTGCAGAAGCTTAGCAATTACATAATTGCTATGTAACTGGAGAGAGCCATCAGGATTGTCTAGTTCTCCTGGAAAGAAAGCTTCTACAATTTGAGGGGTAGATTGTTTTCCCTTGTTAAACCTGAAAGCTGATGAGCAAATACATCACACCACCAGGCTGAAACCGGGTCCTCTCACTGGCATGAGAAGGGAAGAAATTCACAAGTACACTTGGCTGGACATTCAGTGAACCTCACAGCTGTGTTAAAGGGAGAGATAGCAACTCAATGACTCTTGGAATCGTGGCAGTTGAACATGATATTTGACTTGTTTCTAATATCTGGGACTGTGTTCTCTATGCACTTAAGGCATGGAGTTTTCCAGAGCTTTCCTAGGAACGGGACAAACAGAGTTGCTCATAATCACCAAGAGCCCTCTCAATGTCTGCCACCTGCCCAGGAGGATTGTCACAGCCTCTCTTGAATGAATACTTGCCTCAGATGCTGATCAATGGAAGCACTGCAAAGCCTGACTCTTCAGATATTCCTAAATGCTGAAATCTTCTCGGCGTCAGCTCATGATGCAGCCTGAGCCTGTTCAGTCCAGGAGCTGGGACATACTGGACAGTTTGCCTGTGAGAACTTCACAGTGCAGAAATGAATTCCTTCTTTCAGCTACCTCACTGCTTGTTTTCCGTAGTTGAGAAAACTTTGAGGTGGCTTTGGCTAAATGTAGGTACGAGGGCTGCATTAAATCAGTGAGAAGTCCAAGGCTTCATTTCATCCTGTGTAAAACACTCATCTAAAATTAGCCACATCTCCTAACCCAAGTGTGGACTTTGTGTTTGTTTACGTTAAGTAACTAAATTTCAGTGATCCTGCCTTTCTGGTGTCAGTTTTGTGGAGCTGCTAGAAGAGAAAGTGTGGTTGTTGAGATACATTTTTATTAATGGTTTAAGTTGGGCCTTTCAGAACTGATACTCATCTATATGTCTCTATTTAAGTTTGTAGTCAGAACTTCAGTATAAGGGAAAAGTAAAACATTCTGGTTTCTTTGTGAATTAAAAAGGAATGTCTAGAAGGCATGTGGGGACCTGGACTCCCAAGATGGATTGGGTCCACAGATTCCTAGACCTTTCACCTTTAGACCTCTACGTTCCTCTGTACCTCCTGGGTTTAACTCTGAAGTTGATGGATGCAAATAGTTCAAGAATTCTGATTCCTACAAAACAGTATTGGCAGGTTTTCAAGGAACCAGCCTGCCTCAGCACTGAGCTTTTATTTTGTAACAATTTGGAGGGGTACAGGATCACCCATGGTGACCCTTTCCTGCGTCATTCTAGGCAGGCCTTGGCATGCTTTGCCAGATGAGTAAGGACGAGGACAGTTGGCAGGAGGACCCGCTGAGTTCATCTTGCTTCGTATTTTAGGAACTGGCCTGACCCTGTTCCATCATCGGTGTTTGGGCACTCTGAGAAACTCTAGACCATCTTTTCAAACACTAGACGTGGAGATTATGTTGGGAGCAGCAGAGCGCACTCATACGCGGAAGGAGCACTTGATTCTAGCACAGAGGACACATTGAAGGGGAACCCTTTTGTGTCAGTATTGGTAGGCCTGTGAGGACCTTGGTGGTGAGGGCCATGGTGTATGGTGGAAAGATCATAGACCTCAGAGCCAGTGAGTAACTGGGTGGTGACCTTGAGGGAATGATTTAATCTTTGATCCCCAATTTCTTTATCTGGAAAAAAAATCCACTTGTAAAGTTCTTATGGGGAATAAAGGAAATCATGATTATAAATCTCTGGTGCAGAGCCTGACATATAGTGGACACATAAAAAAATCCTAATTTTCTTTCCTCACATCTTCAAGTTTTTATGAAACACTTATTATCGGTAGAGTACTGTTAAACAGTGACTATCTGATTAGAAGTCAGAATGTAACCGAATTTTACATGAAATCCCAACTGAGGGCTCCTTGAAGCTTGTACTGATGAGATTGATAAACATATACCTTCTTGGCTAAAGAAGCTGAGCAATATTTTTTATTATATGGTGGCTTTTCAAAGCCAGTGGTCTTCCCTATGAAACAGGACCCCAAAATCTGGTAAAAGGGAAGAAAAGTGACTTAACCTCTGTTTGTACTATCTTGAACATTGTGTAATAGATTATATATTAAATTCCTTCGATGAGGTTCTGATTTTTTGTTTTGACTATTGCTACCCAACTAACTTCTCTATAGTAAACCTGAAATTTTCCAAGATTGGCACAGATGTGAGCTATTTGATTATCTAGAATCCAAAAGACTTAACAGTCTTAGTGTTTTAAAGCCTTTTTTCTACCATCTCTAGTTAGGTGTTCAACTCTTTATGTTGGTGCGCAGTGAAGTCTTATTGACTGGTTTCAGGGAAAAAGATCTTATTCAGTTGAAATTTAGCTGATCAACATTGAAGGCCAACCAGTGGTTTGTTTCATAATGAGTTCCTGAACAAGACTAGACTAGAAGCTACAGAAAGGCAGGCTGAGTCTCCCTCATTCACCACTGCCTTGAGCAGTGCCTAAAACAGATGTACACAGTCAAAATGTGTGGAGTCTGTAAACCAAACAGCATTTTTTAAAACGTCCTATTGGTCCTAAATATCTATTCCTTAAAAATGCCTATATATTTGAAACCAAATAGTATCTTAGTTGCTTCTGAGCAGTCACTGCTGCCTGAAATACAGCATTCAATTAAAAAATGAAAGTTAATATAAGTTCTTAATCAAAGGAAACTACCCACCTCTACAATTCATGTTATGTACATTTTGAAGTAGGAATGTCTAACAATCTAGGTTAAAGAAGCCAAGGAGAATTTTATAGAATTGAGTCTGAAACATCGGAGAAGAAAAATTCAGACTCATTCAGTGATTCAAGGCCACTGGTTCTGGAGGAAACTCATTTGCAGTTTTATATGAAAGAGGAAGACAGGTCCTTTTCCAATACTTTCTTTGACCTATTAAGTCTAAATGGATGGTGGCATGTATTTTTTAGGGTAAATTGGTGGTATGGAAGCCTCAAGGAATATAGAGAAAAATGTTATAAAAAAAAGAGTATATAGTGATTCCTATTAATTTAACAAAATTGGAAGAATGAAGCAACGAAACCAGGATGATAGTCATGTTCTTTGAAGATGGTCAAGCAGATTCAGAAAACATGCTTCTTCACCTTTGACTTTAGTTCTTGAACATTTCAATGGAATGATTTAGATCATTGAAAGTCTAGTATGTGCAGAAGCCTTCTAGGTATTAGGTGACCTTGCAGCGTTAAAGAAACCCATGGATCCTGTTAGTTCCAACCTCACTGAAGGACATATTCTGAAGAGCCAGCTCATTAAGCAAGCTTTTGAAGGGTGTGCGCTGCAGAGCAGTTTCCTGTTATTTGGTTAATGGTTGACCTAGTTCTAATGCCATATGCTTCCTGGAACGCATTCTAATATAAAGTATGTGTTAAAGCAAGACTAGGATAATAGCAGGAAAGTCAAAGCCTTTCTGAAGCAGAGACCATATTAATGCTGGCCCAGTGAAAGCAGAATAGTGTGTGGATGGAAAATGAAAAGACTTTTCTCTTCAAGGTCCTGTTTGCTAATTTTGATTTTAACCCTCACATTTTATCCCAGTTCATTCTAAGGAGTTGCATTTTCCCCAGAATACCTTGTACCTAAGGCCTGCATCATCAATTCATTTTTCAGTGCATGCTAGGCCAAGCTTAGTGTTGAAGTACCCTAAATAAAATTATTACTGCAAGGAAAGATTAGATTAGAGTTGGCTAATGGCAGGTGATTTTGCTTTTGTGTTATTATTTTTGTATTGTAAACAGGGGATTAATAAATCTTTTCCTCTGAAGTTTGGATGGAGTTCAGAGCTAAGATTGAGGCTCCTTTGATTTATTTATCCTTTTACCTGGAATCAGCAGCTCTGGCTTGTTCATTTAGATGGACAGGGGAGCCTACACAAGTCATGGGAGCTGGTGAGCAAATGCTACACCAGGCACACAAGTGTTTGTTTTAACAGCTTCAGAATGTGAAGAATCTGTGGGTCTAGTCCGCTAGTTGCTGGATATTTGGGTGGCAATAGAGGAAGCTGTTCTGCTGTCTTCATTGCTCGTAAAAAAATGTTTGAGCAACCACAAGTGTGTATATATGGCGGGGGAAGGGTGGACAGCTCCCTTTTAAAAGTTTTTTTAAAAAATCACCATAAAATTGTGGTATGCAGCAGTGATTCCTAAACCAGGCTGATCTTCAAAATTATTCTGAGAACTTAGAAAACAAAAAGGGATTTATTAAAAATAGACCTTCAGGTTCTACCACTGAGCAAATTTTTTTTATTATATGGTGGCTTTTCATCTTGCTTCGTATCTTATGAATTCCAGGAAAGGAATTAATTAGGTCTTGGGTCAGACCCTAGAATGTTTATTCTTGGAAGTCAGGTTTAGGAGCCACTGGTCCTGGGAATGCAGTATCATTAAGTAAGGGAGGAAGAAGCAGCCACTGTGCTCAAAGGGTTGACATGGAGAAATTAGGAAAACACTTGCTGTCAGAACTTGATATTTGTGGCTGCTAATAATTTCAGCTATGGAATAGGCTTTCATCTTTTCTTCTCTAGGAATTTAGTACCTTCAGAGCACCTTCAGGGTACCATATACTGAGTGATACAGGTTTGGGAAATGTCATCTCAGTGGCAGGTTACATACCATGCTCCACCACCACCACCACCACCACCATCCACCTCTGTTGTAAACAGAATATCTGTCATTCATCAGGTAAATTGGTTGCAGTTTTTTCATATTAATACATTTGGTAGAAACAAAGGAAAATTACATTATATTGATTTCTATATACAAAGAAATTGCTATGAATTCACCCAAGTAAATGTTTGGGGTTTTTTTGTTTTGTTTTGTTTTTTCTATTAACAATAAGGGATGCACTTGTTGACCCAAGGACTTGTTCCATATGGCTTCCTGCTTGGCCTGTTTGAAGCTGTTGCCTCTGATATTGGACCACTGCTAACTGACCTAGTTGTGCATTAGAGTAACCTTGGCTAGTGTATCAACTCGGTCTAGGGTCTAATAGTGTGCCTGATGTGTAGTTGATCCTCAGTGCTTACTAGCTGACTGAAGCAGCTCAGTAGACGTTTCTTCAAAAGATAAGAAGTAACTTGGAGAGGTGAAGATTCTGCTTCAAAGCAATGCATGCGGTCAACATAACCTTTCTAGAGTATTTTCTGCTTTCATCTCAATAAAAAGGGAAATGGCCGTGTTGCAAAATTTGGCAGGTCAGACACTTCAGCTTCCCGTGAAAATGCAAGGAATTTACTTATTTCTTTACATGTTGTCTACCCCTAAAACAACTATCACCACTACCATTAAACACTCTCTGTACACATTAAAGAAAGTGCCTCTAGAATAAAATTGTTAAGAGAATTTAATCTTTCTTCACTTTCCTTCAAACTTTAGGAGTCTCATGGGAGTGAAAAGAATGTTGTCTTAGAAGTAGAAGAGAAGAAACAATTGAGTAGAAAAAGGAAGTAATTGAGAAAATGTGTCTGGTTGACAGTAATTTTTTAGTAACAGAAAGCAGCAGTCATGGCCCAAGAACTGATGGTTGTGTCCTTGCCATGCTTAGAAGCTTCAAGAAAGGGAGTATAGTCTCTTTAAAGTTATTTTGAGGAGTTGGACACTACCTACTAGGTTCCTAATGCTTACCCAAGTTAAGAGGTTGAAGTGTCTCCAAGGCTTTAAGTAGCAGCTGGACATGTGATCTTGTTAACCCTGAGATGTTGCTGAGAAGTGACTCAGATCACCGTGGCAAACAATCCTGTCCTGTTCCAGCTGCCCCAGCAGAACTCAGCATTAGGTCACCCTTTAGGTGTATGGTGCAGAGCTCATGCTACCATCAAGACTTTAGAACAAGGACAACTTGAAGTGGCTGTCTTGCACATGGGACTGGTGTTGAGGACTGCTTGATGTTTTTGGAGCCCACCTGATTCCTAAGAGTTTCCAGTTCCTCTATCCCTATTCCCTGTACTAACATAAACCACTTGGAGAGAAGGGGAGGATGCCAGAGAGAGTCTGTTCTTATAATTACTTGCTCTTTGGATGTTTCCTCATCTAGATAGACGGAAGCTTTTGTTTTCCCCAGGAAAAGGTAACGTATGTTCCAGGTAGCCTTAAAAAAAATGTGTGATGCCTACTTAAAATAAGGTAACAAACTAGAACAGTTTGTATTTTATTAAATAATAATCAAGAGGTAACTCATACCCAAGAAGTGGGTTTGTTGACCTTAGTCTGATAGGAGGTAGCCACATAATGACTCATTGAGCACTACTGACTTAGTAAAAAAGAAAAGTAGGGGTGGGGTGGTTAAGAAGGTGGCTGGGATTGTTACCTCACTGGACCGCTCTTTAAACTTTCCCTGTCTTTTCATGACTCGGATATGTTTATGTAGATCCAAAATTATTTTAAAGCTTGAAGTGTCTTTCTGTTAGCTGTGTGAATGTGCTGCCTATTTCGAAAGTTGATAATGACTCAAGGGTATCCAACTCTCAGGATTCAAGCCACTGCATGTTGGCAATGATATTGGATCCTGCTTTTAAAAATAAAATGCCAGGATGCCACCCTGAGGATCCAGACATAGACTGTGAGTACATTAGAAACCTTCATCCTCAAATACACAACAATGTCAGCTACAAGAAAATAGAAAGAGAGAGGATCTGAAAGGGAAGGAGTTCTTGTCATCTGCAGTGAATGTGAAGTCACTGGTTACATGGACCTAGGAAATCATCCCACTTAACCTCTTCATTTTACAGCTCTGGAAAGGCTGAAATGATTTGTCCGAAGTCCACAATGTAGGAAGTTAGTTAGGAAAGCCTGAAATGGAATCTCAGTTTTCTGCCCTGGTGATCCATGCTTATTCCACTACAACAGTGTTGGCAGATAGCTTCTATTTCTTGTGCCAATTTTGATTGATTGGTAGAGACTGCCTGGAGCTCTACTTTGAGGATTCTGTGCCTTGTCTAGGCTTGTTGGAAAAGAGTGTGGAGATCAAGCAAAGAAGGCTATGATAGGCAGGAGACGGTAAATGACAGGTGGTAGCACTTTCCTATACTTGCTGTCCCTTACAATTATGTGACTTAAAATTACAGACTTACTCCTTACCAAAACACTTTCTCCCTTGGTGTTCATGATGACATCCTATTTCCAAATGTTTTCAAACAAAGAAGAGAATGTGTAGTCAAGGGCAGAGAATCTCATTCAGAATAGCTTGTCCAGGTGATTTATCCAGGGTAACTAAGTTGTTGAGTAGTAGTTTGAATGAATGATAAGGTTTTTACCATGAGTTTTATAACCTATCCCGAAGAGCTGTCTTTCTGCGTTGTTGGTATTGTCTAACCCTGATAAGGCTGAGGAGTCATTCATCTGTTTCACCGCCGTCTTCTTACATGTTGTTCTTACATGTTATCCACAGCTGGCCTTTCCTTGCCTGCATCCTCCTAGGCCATCTACTAAATCCTCTCCCTCCATAAATGGAAGTGAAAAAACAGGTGCACAAAGGTCATAATTTGCCCAGGATAATGCAGAGCCCATCTGGAACCTTGGTTCTCTGACCATCGGTGTTCCAAGATATTTCCTGAGAGGTTTCCTACTTGTTACAGTGAAACTAGAAGGAACCCTGGAGGTTATTTATTTAATGTTATCTTAGAAGTTGAATCCAAGAACATTTAAGGGACTTGCTCAAGGTAAGGAAGTTGTTTAGTAGCACAGACACCCTCTGGATTTTGAAAGCTAAACCTACCTGGGGTATATTTTTTTTTCTTTCCTTTTTCTCTTATTTTGATGAGACAAATGAACTGTTTATCATTGAATTCACAGGGGTCATGATTGCCTTGCAACATACTAGAATCTGTAGATTTCAAATAGAATGATGAAACTGATTAAAAAGGACTTTTTGGGTTATCCTTACATAGTTCATTTAATACATTTAGAAGGAAAGACTGATAATGAATTTTCTCGTAACACGACCCTCACAAGTGTAATTTTGGAACCTTTTCTACTTCCAAAGACAAGCTGTTTGTTGTGAGGATGAATGTGGGGGATAAATGTGCCTGGCAGTCTAAAGCATGCCATGAATTCGTGGTTGTCTAGCCCAGTGTTAGGTACATGATAGTTGTTCTGTAAATGTGGATTTAGAGCTACCACCAGAACTCTGTCATGGTTGTCCTTTTATGTACGAACTAACAATACTTCGCCCTGAATAGGGTTAGTGTTTGGCAGGGAAGAAGCTATGTTTTCCAGGTAGAGCAGTCTGTTAACGTCTAATTTGAGATGAATGCTATCAATAACAGCATAGAAAAAGCTACTGCCATTTCCCATTCATTTGCATCCATTTGCCCATCTTGGCCAGTTTGGAAAACATAATTGGGGCTCTTTTCTTCTTTTGGTGTCTTCAGCATCAGATAGCTCCTTATATGCAATGCCACTGCGGTCTGTTGCCACTGCAGTCTGTTGCCACTGGCTACTCCACATCTGTCACTCTTCCCACTGAATTAGCCAGTGACGAGGGAGGGTTACCTCGATTTATAAGAGATCTTGGTGTTCAAAAGTGTTGACTCTTGGAACTCTGAGGAAGTAGGCAACATAGGCCACCTTGAAGCTTTTACCTTCTGCTGGAATTTTTTTTGAAGTGCCACCACTTACAGAATCATCGATTAAAAACATTTCCCATGTTCCTTCTGGAAACTCAGTCTAACCTTGAGCCTTTGTTTTGGAAACTAATGGTATAATTTCTACACAAAACTGGGAACAAACCACTTTTAATTCCTTTTCCTCTTAGTTGTTTCAGCAGAATGATCCCCTTTCACTTTAACAAAAAGATTCTCTTTCTAGCTAAAAATATTCCGGATATGCTTTAACTTGCCTTGAGGTCATAGCACACATCTCCCAGGACTGATGAGTCTTGTCAGTTGCCCCAGGGTGAGAACTTTAATAAGCAAATTGCACACACCTGGTTTTGCAAAATATTGGCCTAATGGGGCACCTAGGTGGAAGTCAGTAAGTACGTCCACTCCCTATGTACACACCCTTCCTCCCCACCCCTTTTAAAAGGGAGGCCTCAGAAATGCTGCCTCCCCATTTATCTTGTAAAACTTTCCTTTCTCTTTGCGTCGGTGTGCTTCAGTAGCTCAGAGGGTTGTGATCGTTAACGAGCTCAGGGTGTTACTGTCGCTGCTGCTGTCTTGTGGATTTGAAAGTGATGCCAGTGATGGGATGTGGTATATGTATGGGGGAGTCTGGTTAAAAGGGAACAGGGCTGGAGAACTCTCTTTGTCAGACTGAATCCTCCTGCCCTGCTCTTTGATTTGTGGCTGCCATTGGTGTTTACAGGGCCTTTCCCCCCTCCCCCGCTCAGACTTTCCTTGGTTAGTTGAAAAGAGGCAGTCTGTTTCCCTGTTACTGAATGCTGGACTCTGGGCTTACTTGTTTTTTACTCTTTTTCATTCATTTGTTCATTCATTTAAATACTTACTGAGCATTTGACTGCTTCCCAGGCTTTGTGCTAAATGTTGGCTCTACAGAAATGAAAGACCTAGACCACCCTGCCTTTTAGAGGCTCATAATCTAGTATTTACATCTCCAGTTGTCAGCAGGTCTAACACATTACCACCACAGGTAGAAGTGGTGTGTTTTAATGCATTTTATTTGACTTCTGTGCTATCTTTATTTGCTGGTGATCAACTCCCCCAAATATCTTTCTTGTTATCCATTCTTTCAGACATGTTGGCTTACCCAGGTGATCAGACATGCAGCATAACTATCTTAAGAAGTTACCGTGGCATTGATACTTATGCATATCCAGGCCAACTAATAAGTGAGACCATTTCTTTCAGTGTTTATGCTCCAGTATAGAGCTTGACTCCACCTTACTCTCCAGCTGCCATCCGGTTAACATACCACAGGATTCTTAGACTAGGTATACATCATTGTATATATTCTCCCTAAAAGTTTATAAAATCTAGTGGTGGCATTTAGCTCTTTCAGCCATAAAAACTATATGTGAGAATTTTGTGGCCTTGACTGAGCTATGTATGGCCTCACTCTTCAATTCTGTTGTCAGCCTATGTTCCACAACCATTTGTGTGTATGGACCTCAAGAATTTCAGTCGTCAACCCATCAACGCATGCAGTGCCCCTTCCAGTAACACTGGTGATCTTCTGGTCCCTTGGTTTGGAGTTACTTAAGCATTGACAGGAGAATTCCCTCATTTCCTTCTGGAGTCCTTTAAGCCACTTAATCAAATATCATATTCGCCCACCTGCAGTTCTTTCCCTATGTCCACAAACATAGTTTTACACTTGTATGGTGTAGTTAGGCTCAACTCCATGCGTAATAAGAAACATTTGAAGCTAATCCCCACTCACAGTGATACACTTAGTCTTTCTTACCTTCGTAAAATGGGTAAATGTCTCAGGTTAGCTAAATGTGTTGAGGTCAGAGGGTATATGCTTTGATATGGAATTCTGGAGGTCATTCCCTGCCTTTGTCCTCTGCACTAAGGCTCATGTCACTTGCATCATGCTGTGACATGAAACAATATTGCATCATAGGGAGTGCATAATAGACTATGTTGTTCAATTATCATGAGATTACCACATACTCTTGCCTGGAATCTTGCCAGAATAGTGAACAAAGAGATGACCCAAGCAACTTCCTCACTTTTATTCTTGAAGACTAAATGGCATCCTTAAAATCTGATGGTTTTCTTTGTACCCTTCTGGTTGAGTAAAGAATAAGATAGTCTTTTTATTTTTTGGACAAATCATATGGCTAGTTCAGGAAATCAAGGAAATTTTTAGCTAATTTAGTCAAAAAGTCAGAGGTGGAACAGAAAATACACTGGCTGAAAAAAGCAGATGATTGATTTCTAGGAAATGGGAGATTGTTTGGTATATTTACAATAATGAAGAAGAGTTCTTCCTGGAACAAAAGTACTTAATAAGTATCAAAAAGGCAAAAGAGAAAAATGCATTTCCCTGGTATATAAACCTTGACGCTCACTCATGTTTTTTGCCACTAGGAAAATTCTGAACATGTCTTGAATTCTTAGACTTTCTTGATTTTTAAAATCTAACGTTTAATTCCAAAATAATTTTTATTCATCTCTGTGTTTTCTTTGTTTTCCCCGAGTTATCTGTGTCCTCTGAAAGTTTAAAAACAAGTGATTTTTTTTTCTCATCTTGTTGGCGGAGACACACAATGGGCTGCCTCTCCCCTTCTCTGTGGAAAGAATGGAAACATAGTAAGTGGCCAGAGGAACTCCATACGGATTGACATTCCTTGCTTCTGCTTTTGAAGTTAAGATTGTCATGAGAGAGAAAATATTTTCGTTTCCAAGCCTAAGAAAAGGACATTCCTTTTAGTCTTGGCATTCTTGTTTTCATGGTGTTGATTCCTCTTTGACTTATCTTTAGTCTCATTAATAAATTACATCTGAAAATGAAATCATTTTGCAAGTTCTTCCCCTCTCCACACCCTTGATTATAGAAAAGGTGACGTTTCTTGATATTTATCTGAAGTAGCTTGGGGTACGTTTTCCTGGCCTTTTCCCCGCCTCTGGATGAGTTCCCATTGTTGATCAAGCACATTCAAGAGTTTGTTCCAAAGAGTCCTGAGAGACCCATCCATGCATTCTATTCTGTTAAACAAGGAAAATAATAATAATAATAAAGTTTAGTTTTCACCTTGCTTTAGAGAAGGAAATCTCAGAGGAACCATCTTCCTTTCTGGAGGATTGGGGTTCTTAGGTTAAATTCCACATTATACAAATTCCCTAATGACAAAGAACCTATGCAATCAACAATCTCTTTTAAATGTATTTCTGTATTGAAAGAGCGGGGGATTCCATTTGAGGCTGTTGATTAAGACATAAAGACAAGGTCTGAAATTGGTGGTGGCCCGAGGTCATTGGTAGAACTAATGGACCATTTGAAAATTATTAGCAGCTGGTTTAATAGAGTTTTAATAACTACAGCTGTGAGAAAATCTAAGCACAAGGTATTTGGAATGTTCCCTTTGAGGTCCTTTCCTTTTGTTCTATAATAATCCTGGCATCCATTTAACAAAAGTGCAACTCAGAAGATTAGGTAGCTCTATACATAAGCATGTCATGCAGGCTTTCTTTGCTCTAGGTTTTTATCATTAAAAACATTTTTGGGCATTATTAAGCTTCTCACACAACCTGCACATCCCCATGTCCCACTCAATAACACCACAATCTCAGCGTCTCACAATGTTGGAGAATTCCAATGGCTCATCTAAGAGTTCTTTTCACTTGCATTTTTTTATTGAAAATGTTTACTATATATAAGGATTTGTGGGGTTCAATTTGCCAAACTCCAAGGCAGTGGAAAAGAAGGCAACTGCATCAAGTCGGTTTCTGGTTTTATATAGTTTAACGGAAGAATAATTTGCTTAGATGTTTGCCTTCATATTTGGAGGCGTATACACTCTGTCTCTCTCTCTCTCTCTCTCTCTCTCTCACACACACACACACACACACACACACGCACGCACGTTATGCATAGATGAATATTTGGTCTGCAAAGAAATAGGCCTGTTTCCTCCATCTGTCGTCTGTACCTTGCTAACCCAGAGACTTGACATGGAGGAGGAATGCAAAGAGCCTTTCACCGTTAATAGATTCCACAGCTGTGAGTCACCCTGGCCCCAGGCTTCTCGCTTTTGCCTCATCCTATTGCTGCTCTCAAAGTCAGAGGTCTGGATCTCCAGTTACTGACTTTGGAACTAGGGGGGAGATGACACTGGTGACATAAAGCAAGAGTCCCCTTCTGTATCTCAGAGCAAATTCCTAAAATACTCTACCAAAACATAAAAGTGTGGAAATCAAGTTTAGGTAAATCCCTGCCTTCCACTGATTTCCAAAGCTCTTTAGAAATCAGACCAAGGGCTTTCAGTCTACGTTATATAAATGTGTTCTTCACAACAATACCGTGAAGCAGATGTGCTCTCTGAGACCCACAGAAGTCAAGTGACTTCCCCAAAATCATAGCTGGTTGATTGCCAGTACAGACCCAAACCTTTTCTTCTGACCAGCCCTTTCCAGCACACCATAGATGACTCACCCGCAAATGACAAATGCTTTGTAGTCTTTTAAAGGAAGTTGGGGATATTCCGGGGACATCCTCTAACCTTGTGAGAATGTATCATCATGTAAGGAAATCACCTCATAGAGTAGTCCTTGGAGTCACTTGCTGAGATGGCTTGCTATGGCTTTTGTAGGATGGATTTTAGTGATGATAAAGGACATGGTAAATATTTGGCAATATAACAAATGCCCAGGGAAAGAGTAAATAGTACTGTCATAATTATTTTCATTTGCCTTAACTCTACTCAAAGAGATGTCCCCCAACTCATCCCCAATCTAATACGCTGAAAGCAACAGGCTCTGATGGAGAGACAAACGGATAATGCTAACAGTATTCAGGAGATGGCAGGAACTATGTTTTCTAAGAGTCAGATTCCCTGGTATTTCTGTTGTCTCATTTAACCTCACTATATGGTTGTGCCATGGATGTAACTTTATTGTTATTTCTCTTTAGCATATGAGAAAAAAGAGGTTTTAGACGGGTTAAGTGACTTACACTTTGGTTCACTTACCTGGTAGGTGTCGAAAGAGGGATGTGAACGCAGGTCATTTGTGCTCTATCTGCTGTGAAGTGCTGCCTACACCCCTCTTTGAGATTGTTGAGAAATGTGATCCTGACATCTCTGGAGGACTAGAGAAATCCGTGAAAATATATGGCTAGGAATTATTGGCCACAGACTATGTGCAAAGTGATTTTTATGTATTACCTCATTTAATCCTTGTTATAATCCTATGAAATGGTACTATCTTTGCCACTTTTTATAGTGAGGGAATGGAAACAGAGAGAGGTTATACAACTTGCCACGTTCTGACCATTGTTAAGTGATAAAAACTGGATTTAAACTGGTGGGTGGGCTGCAAGCCCATGCTCCTCACTGCCATACTGGGTGCTGCTAGGCCCAGGTTCAACACAGCCCTTGTTGGCTGAGGATTTTTTTTTCAGCTGGCTCAGCTCTGGGGTTGCTGCATTCTGTAAATGACCAGTTTGACAGTGTAGGTAGTAGAGGCATACTAGTTTAAGAAAGACCTTTGTATCTCTATTATAGAGAGAAGATAAAAGGATATTAGTTCAACCATCCACAAAACAATATAACAGACTTTCCTTTTTTAAGTGGGAGGGATCCCTAACTCTGTGGTCTTTATCTTAAGGAAAATGTAAAGGTATTACATGGCAACAGATGTGATTAGATTAGCATTTTAAATCTCTCACTCCAGATGTTCAGCTGCATTAGGTAACTACCTCAAGGTGAGTGTGAATGAAAGCTCTTAAATAAGTACTTTGTTCAGAGGAATCCTTCAAGGTTTTCTAAGTCTGTCCAGTTTGGTAGCCCTGAGCTACATGTGGGTGTTGAGCCCTTGAAACAGTGAAACAGCACTTGAAACAGTGCCTGATCCAAATGGATGTGCGGCTATAAGTCTAGAATATGCTTAATTTTGAAGCTTATTAGGAAAAAAAGATGAAATACCTCATTAGTAGGTTTTATATTGATAAATCTAAACTTTATATTGATAAATATAAAAATAGAGATAATATTGTTGGATATGTTAGGCTACACAGACTATGTTATTGTAGTTAATTACACTTGTTTCTAGCTGCTAGAAAGTTTAAAATTACATACACGGCTGGCATGATTTTTTAATCTGATGCTGCTGGTCTAGGTAATTTCCTTGCTCTCTAGTTAAAGAGGAAACTTATGGGAATGCCATTATCATAGGTTGATGCACTGTCTCTGAGCACCATTTGTTTATTCCAACCTAAGGTCTGGTGCTTCTTGTATGATATTCCACACCTTCATTAGCACTGTTCTTTTAAAATTCAGTTAAAAGTATCATTTTTCATCTATCACCAAAGAGCAGACTGTTCTTGACATATGTTAGAAAAAATTGAGCTTAGACCACATCTCATTAGTTACTCTGGATGGGTCAGAAAGTAGTGACCTGGTTATTAGACAGAGTGCACCAAGCATTAGCTTCTGTCCTTGCTCCCTTCTAAATATCATGTAGGCTTGACCCCTCCTCTTCACCCCCAGTGCATCGTCTGGCCCAGGCCTCCTTTATCTCATCCCTGGACCATCTCAGCAGCTGCTTAGCAGCCTGTTTCCCACCATCCTCTCCACCCAGAGGAGTCCCTATAATGCTGCCAGAATAATCTTGATAGGACACAGCTTTCATTATATCACATTGCCCTGATTAAGGATGATAAGAGATCCCTGTTTCTCTCCAAATGAAGGGAAGAAGGGAAGGCTCTGACATTTGAAACTTGATAGATGTTATGTTATTTAATCCCTATGAAATGTATATTTTTTAGTCCCATTTTACAGGTCAGGAAGTAGTTCTGTATCTTGCCTAAGATCAGGTGATAGGCCTTGGAGCTAGATCCCAACTGCTAGGGTGAGGTCCTGTTGTCTTTCTTTGCTAAAACCTATGCTAGTTCTAGTGGCCTGTGCTAATTGCTAGCTTTCAAGAACATTCATGGAAGCAAAAACTTGTAACTCCTGTAATACCATCTTTTTGGGGTTGGGAATATGTGTGGGGTGCCTGTTTCTTACTTATATTTATGGAGTTCTTCATAGACAAACCATTCAGTCTGGTTATGATGTTCACCTCCCCTCTACATCCCGGTTTTATCTACTTACGAAAAGAAATGCAGTGCAAAGAAACAAGAACATTCATTATCTAACCCACCCTTTCTAGCCTTAAATCATGTCCTTTTTTTTCCCAATGGTCTAATCATAACTGCCCTCTTCATCTCTGTACTTGGAAACTGTACCACAACAATCTACACCTTATTATAGAGTGTTTGGAATTCTTCATTCTCTGAGTTTTTTTTTTATGTTAGTCTTATCCCAGCTATATTTTAAACTTCCATGAGAAAGAACATCCCTTATACCAGCCTCTGTCCCCCTCATTGTTTTTGTTTTTCTCCCATGTCTAGAACCATACCAGCTACCTAGTAGGCACTCAAATGTTCAGTAAGTGGATGGTGCTGGCATGTGGCAGCTGGTCAATAAATATTTGTTTTTGACTCAATTGAAAATGATTTTTTTAAATGAGGGCAGAGAGTTCCAGATCAATGATTCCCTCTTCACCAGTCTAGATGTGAGGTGGAATGGACCTTGGCAATGACAAGACACTTTTAAGCCAGACTTGACCTCATGGTGTCTCAGATTTCCCACCTGATCTTGGTTGTGGGATGAGGTGATCATGGCTAGTATCCCATATAGCTCCAGAAGGTAATGGGTTATATTACATCTAATATTTCCTGGAGTGACATTTAAGATGTTTATTTGTGTTTGGGGGTATAAGATAAAGTATATAATCCCTTGAGGACAGAACCTGTGTTCTCCTTAGGACTTCCTAGAACAAAATTGAACACTAGATCAGTGGGGTCGACTGACTGATGAAATATTTTGTTCAAATATGTGTTTCTGCTAAACCTTGCCATCTCTTGTATGGGATACACCTGCTCCTGTCTGAAGTTTATGAAGACAGCTCACAAACCATTGACATTTGCTCCACTTGCTAATAGGCAGTTAATGTTCTGTGGTCAGTCTTGGCTGTGCCTCTTTTGTTCACGTGCCCATATTATTGTGTGGATTCATATTAAGTATTTAAACACCAAAGTGATCGCACACCCACACATTCCCTAAAATGTGGGCTGACTTGTTGGCCAACCATTCATGAACCTGGGGATTTTTTAAGAGAGAGACTATTTGGTTTGTTTTCTGATTTCTCTGAAAACCTTTAAACATACAAACAAAAAAATTCCAACTTATAAAACCCACATACTAATAAAAATCATACAAACATTATAGAAGTTGGAATTCAGAAAAGTTAAGTTATTTTCAACCTCACCTTCAGAGAAAACTATACTATTAAAAGTTTAATGTATATGACTTATGGTCATTTTTCCATATTTATATATTAATATCATATCATTATCAGTATTTGAGTAGCAACAGATTATGTGTTCTGTTTTGCAGCTTAGTTTTTCACTTAACTGTAAATGTTAGAGAACTTTTGCTCTAAGAATTCCCTAAGAAGAAATACAGGTTTTGGTATGCAAGAAAAAGAACCAGATGCCTGGGGTTCTTAGCTTTGGCAACAAGAGAACTTTGCCTACACTATTGAACTTTTGCCATCGTGACCTCGTTCTACTTTAATATGTCGATCTTTGAAGACTTTTTTTTTTTTTTAGTAATTCCATGGAAATAAACTATTTGGAGACCAGTTCTTTTCAGTCCTGATGCTTCTCATCCCCTAAATACACCAGTCTTCTGGAATGCAGTAATGTTTTATGAGTAAAAATTACGTTTTGTAAGGGCACTCCTCTTTGTCTGAAATTCATTGCCAGAGGCAGGAACAGAATAAAGAGCACAGTAATATGCACAAGGATATGGGAAAAGGAAGACAAAGGTAGAAGTATCCTTAAGTTCAAAAATGCTAAATCTGCTAGAGAGTCTTAAGACAAGGATGGCATTGAGATTAGGGAAGGAGAATAGAGAGGGAAAGAGGCCAGCAGCAGGGCCCTGCTGATCCATGGATTCATCTCCAGCCCCAATCCAGCCCCTAGCTCATGGCCATATGGGACTGAGGCTAAAGCCGTGCTCTAATTCTGATCCTCAGCTTCTCCACCACCCCTTTCCCTCCCCCGACACATACAGCCTTGCAGTTCCTCAGCATTAGCAAATGTGTAATTCCTTATTTCGTCAGTGCTAAGATACACTTTTCCCCACATTTATACATTTCTCAAAAGGGATGCATATTATCATCAGTTTATATTTAGTGTGCATGGAGTCCTCCCTTGAAAATTTCTTATTAAACTGAGTTTTATAATAAATTTGGAGGAAGAACTCCAAATCGAAGAATAACAATATATGGGTTCTGGACTCTGCCTGGAGATGGGTTTGAACAGAACACAGTCCCTGCTTTCGAGAAACGCACAATGCACTGTGGGGAAAGAAGGCAACTAAGTGGATGGTGCTGTGTGAAAATGTCTGGGAGATTCAGGGGTACCTAGGAAGGGCCTAGTCCAGCCTTGAGGTGCCAGGAAAGGCCTTCTAGAGAAAGTAGTACACATGGGGATGATTTTGCCTTAACCTTTCTGGAGGTGGAGGGGGATCATTTGGCAGTGTCTCCAGAGAGACAGTGGAAGCACTGTTGGTTGTCACTACTGGGGATGGGGGAAGATGCTACTAGCATCTAGTGGGGAGGTCAGGGATGCTGCTAAATATCCTACAATGCCCAGGACAGCCTCTCACAATACTTATCTGGCTTCAAATGTGCATAGCACCCTGAGGTTGAGAAACCCTCCTTTAAATTGAGATTGAGGGATGAATACAAATTGGTGATGCTGGGGGAGGGAGTTAGGGTGGAGAGAGTATCCAGGGAAGGGAGTTATTTGAAGAAAAAGGTGGCCATGGTGGAGAATGGCACAGAAACAATGGTTTTGTAAGGTTTAGAAGCAAAAGTATCCTATTATTGGTCCTAAGAAGGTTGTTGCTGACCATGATGAATTTGGTTTAGCAGAATGAGAGTTACAAAAGCTAGATGTAGAAGACTGAAGGATAAGGAACATGAAAGCAGTTTGTGAAAAGGAGAAATTAATGATAACAATGGCAGTTGTAATTAAGTCTTTGTATATGCCAGAAACTATGCCAAATGCTTTATGTTCCATACCCTGATTATTCTACATGGCCCTGTGATATATAAATTACTTGGTATTGATGAGGAAATAGAGGTTTGGAGAATTTAAATAATTTATCAAGGATTCATATAGCTCATAACTCATGGAGTTGGGATTCAACCTTTTAGGCCTCTTTGACTCTACCTATCATTTCCCTAGACCAGAGGGACATGGAGTGTGTGTGTGTGTGTGTGTGTGTGTGTGTTTTCTCCCCTAGATGGGTGCAAGTTTAAGGTGGGAATGACTTAGCTAGTGGTCAAAGATAAATTGAAAATGCAGAAAGGGTAACTATAAGGTCATCCCCCAGATGAGGCAGGCGAAGACTGACTCTGGAGCTCAAGTTAAAGAATCAGCCTCAGATAATGAGACATGGGAGCACCCCTTCCATTGTCGCAGAAGGATAAGAAAGGATAGGTGTCTGTGCAGAGGAGGAAGGGAAACTATGAGAGAGAATGGAAATCTCTTCTTCTTCTCGGTTAGACACAGTGAGCAATGGGAGGCAGACTTAACTATGTCAACATCAGATTACTGGGTGGAGTTGAGACGGTGAATTTGCAGGAACACCAATCTGAGGATATGCAAAAAGAATTTGGGAGAAAACACTATTTTAAGATTGTTCCAGAGTTGACATTTTTTCAAGGGAAAAAAATGGGGAAAAGACAAAGGGCTAGGTTGCGTAGCAAGAACTCATTCTGAGCTTTCCCTCCACCTGCTTAAATTCCTTTAGGAGGAGATAGTATGGCTTTTATTATATTTTTTTAATTTTTATTTTATTTTATTGTTTTATTTTTTCATAAGTTACTGCAGTACAGGTGGTATTTGGTTACATGAGTAAGTTCTTTAGTGGTGATTTGTGAGATTTTGATGCACCCATCACCCACATATGCACTGCACCGTATTTGTAGTCTTTTATCTCTCACCCTGCTCCCAGTCTTTCCCCCAAGTTCCCAAAGTCCATTGTATCATTCTTTTTTTTTTTTTTTTTGAGACGGAGTTTCGCTCTTGTTACCCAGGCTGGAGTGCAATGGCGTGATCTCTGCTCACTGCAACCTCCGTCTCCTGGGTTCAAGCAATTCTCCTGCCTCAGCCTCCCGAGTAGCTGAGACTACAGGCCTGCGCCAACATGCCCAGCTAATTTTTGTATTTTTAGTAGAGACGGGGTTTCACCATGTTGACCAGGATGGTCTCGATCTCTTGACCTCGTGATCCACCCGTCTCGGCCTCCCAAAGTGCTGGGATTATAGGCGTGAGCCACTGCGCCCGGCCATTGTATCATTCTTATGCCTTTGGTCCTCATAGCTTAGTTCCTATATATCAGTGAGAACATAGGATATTTGGTTTTCCATTCCTGAGTTACATCACCTAGAATAATATAATAGTCTCCTGTTTCATCCAGGTCACTGCAAATGCTGTTAATTCATTCCTTTTTATGGCTTCATAGTATTCCATCATATATATGAGATAAATATATATGTACATATCACAGTTTCTTTATCCACTCATTGATTAATGAGCATTTGGGTTGGTTTCATGATTTTGCAGTTGTGAATGTGCTGCTATAAACATGTATGTGCAAGTTATCTTTTTTGAATAATGGCTTCTTTTCCTCTGGATAGATACCCAACAGTGGGATTGCTGGATCAAATGGTAGTTCTACTTTTAGTTGTTGAAGGAGCTCCACACTGTTTTCCATAGTGGTGGTACTAGTTTACATTCCCACCAGCAGTGTAGAAGGGTTTCCTGTTCGCCACATCTACGCCAACATCTACCATTTTCTGATTTTTTTATTATGGTCATTCTTGCAGGAGTAAGGTGGTATCACATGGTGGTTTTGATTTGCATTTCCGTGATCATTAGTGATGTTGAGCATTTTTTTCATGTTTGTTGGCCATTTGTATATCTTGTTTTGAGAATTGTCTATTCATGTCCTTAGACTACTTTTTGATGAGATTGTTTTTTTCTTACTGATTTGTTTGAATTCTTTGTAGATTCTGGATATTAGTCCTTTGTCAGATGTAAAGATTGTGAAGATTTTCTCCCACTCTGTGGGTTGTCTGTTTACTCTGCTGACTGTTCCTTTTGCTGTGCAAAAGCTCTTTAGTTTAATTATGTCCCAGCTATTTATCTTTGTTTTTATTGCACTTCCTTTTGGGTTCTTGGTCATGAACTTCTTGTATAAGCCAATGTCTAGAATGATTTTTCCAATGTTATCTTCTAGAATTTTTACAGTTTCAGGTCTTAGATTTAAGTCCTTAATCCATCCTGAGTTGATTTTTGTGTAAGGTGAGAGATGAGGATCTAGTTTCATTCTCCTACATGTGGCTAGCCAGTTATCCCAGCACCATTTGTTGAAAAAGGTGTCCTTTCCTCACTTTCTGTTCTTGTTTGCTTTGTCACAGATCAGTTGGCTATAAGTATTTGGGATATTTCTGGATTCTCAATATTCTTTTCCATTGGTCTATGTGCCTATTTTTATACCAGTACCATGCCGTATTGGTGACTATGACCTTACAGTGTAGTTTGAAATTAGGTAGGTGATGCCTCCAGATTTGTTCTTTTTTGCTTAGTCTTGCTTTGGTTATGTGGGCTTTTTTTTCTTTTTTTGGTTCTGTATGAATTTTAGAATTGTTTTTTTCTAATTCTGTGAAGAATGATGGTACTATTCTGATGGAGATTGCATTGAATTTGTATATTGTTTAGGCAGTATGGTCATTTTCACAATATTAATTCTACCCATCCATGAGCATGGGATGTGTTTCCATTTGTTTGTGTTGTCTATGATTTCTTTCAGCAGTGTTTTGTAGTTTTCCTGGTAGGAGTGTTTCACCTCCTTGGTTAGGTATATTTCTAAGTATTTTTTTGTTTTTTGCAGCGATTGTAAAAGGGGTTGAGTTCTTGATTTGATTCTCCTCTTGGTTGCTGTTGGTGTACAGAAGAGCTACAGATTTGTGTACATTAATCTTGTATCTGGAAACTTTGATGACTTCTTTTATCAGTCTAGGAGCTTCTGGAAGAGTCCTTATGGTTTTCAAGGTAAACAATCCTATTATCAGCAAACAAACAGTGACAGTTTGACTTCCTCTTTACCAATTTGGATTCTCCTTATTTCCTTTCTCTTGTCTGATCTGGCTAGAACTTCCAGTACTATGTTGAAGAAGAGTGGTGAGAGTGGGAATCCTTGTCTTGTCCCAGTTCTCAGAGGGACTGCTTTCAACTTTCCCCATTCAGTATTATGCTGGCTGTAGGTTTGTCATAGGTGGCTTTTATTACAATAAGGTTTGTTCCTTGTATGCCAATTTTGCTGAGAGTTTTAATCATAAAGGGATGCTGGATTTTGTTGAATGCTTCTTCTGCATCTGTCAAGATGATCGTGTCATTTTTGTTTTTAATTCTGTTTATGTGATGTATCACTTTATTGACTCACATATGTTAAACCATCCCTGCATCCCTGGTATGAAACTCACTTGATCATGGTGGACTATCTTTTTGATGTTATTGAATTTGGTTAGCTAGTATTTTGTTATAGATTTTAGCATCTATGTTAATCAAGGATATCGGTCTATAGTTTTCTTTTTTGGTTATGTCCTTTCCTGGTTTTGACATTAGGGTGATGCTGGCTTCATAGAATTAGGGTGGGTTCCTTCTTTCTCTATCTTGTGGAATAGTGTCAAAAGGATTGGTACCAATTCTTCTCTGAATGTCTCATAGAATTCTGCAGTGAATCCATCCGGTCCTGGACTTTTTTTTGTTGGTAATTTTTAAATTACCGTTTCAATCTCACTGCTTGTTATTGTTCTGTTCAGGGTACCTAATTCGTTTTGATTTAAGCTAGGAGGGTTGTATTTTTCCAGGAATTTATCCATTCTTCTAGGTTTTTTAGTTTATGTGCGTAAAAGTGTTCATAGTAGCCTTGAATGATCTTTTGTATTTCTGTGGTGCCAGTTGTAATATCTCCTGTTTTGCTTCTTAGTGAGGTTATTTGGATTTTCTCTCTTCTTTTATTGTTTAAATCTTGCTAATGGTCTATCAATTTTATTTATCTTTTCAAAGAAGTAGCTTTTGTTTCATTTATCTTTTGTATTTTTTTCCAATTTTATTTAGTTCTGCTCTGATCTTGGTTATTTCCTCTCTTCGCTGGGTTTGGGTTTGTTTTGTTCTTGTTTATCTAGTTCCTTGAGATGTGACCTTAGATTGTCTGTTTGTGCTTTTTCAGACTTTTTGATGTAGGCATTTAGGGCTATGAACTTTTCTCTTAGCGCTGCCTTTGCTGTATCCCAGAGGTTTTGATAGGTTGTGTTGTTGTTATCATTAAGCTAGAAGAATTTTTGAATTTCCATCTTGATTTTGTTTTTGATGCAGTGCTCATTCAGGAACAGATTATTTAATTTAAATGTATTTTCGTGGTTTTGAAGGTTCCTTTTGGAACTCATTTCCAGTTTTATTCTACTGTTGTCTGAGAGAGTGCTTGACATAATTTCAGTTTTCTTAATTTATTGAGGCTTGTTTTGTGGCCTATCATATGGTCCATCTTGGAGAAAGTTACTTGAGCCCTTGAATGGAATGTGTATTCTGAAGTTGTTGGATGAAATGTTCTGTATACATCTGTTAAGTCCATTTGTTCCAAGGTAAGTTTAAATACGTTGTCTCTTTGTTGACTTTCTGTCTTGATGACCTCCCTGGTGCTGTCAGTGTAACATTCAAGTCCCCTACTATTACTGTGTTGCTATCTCATTTCTTAGGTCTATTAGTAATTATTTTATAAATTTAGGAGCTCCAGTGTTAGGTGCATATATGTTTACAATTGTGACATTTTCCTGTTAGACAAGGCCTTTTACCATTGTATACTGTCCTTCTTTGTCTCTTTTAACCGCTTTTGCTTTAAAGTTTGTTTTGTCTGATGTAAGAATAGCTAACCCTGCTCACTTTTGGTATCCATTTGCATGAAATGCCTTTTCTCACACCTTTACTTTAAGTTTATGTCAGTCCTTATGTGTTATATGAGTCTCCTGAATGCAGCAGATGGTTGGTGACTTCTTACCCATTCTGTGATTCTGTATCTTTTAAGTGGAGCATTTAGGCCATTTACATTCAAAGTTAGTATTGAAATGTGAGGTACCATTGCTTCCATCATGCTCTTTTGTTGCCTGTGTACTTTGGTTTGTTGTTTTTCCTTTTTAACTTGTAGTTTTGTTTCATAGGTCCTGTGTGATTTATGTTTTAAAGAGATTCTGTTTTGTTGGGCACAGTGGCTCAGGCCTGTAATCCCAGCACTTTGAGAGGCCGAGGCGGGTGGATCACAAGGTCAGGAGTTTGAGACCAGCTTGGCCAACGTGGCGAAACCCCATCTCTACTAAAAATACAAAAATTAGCTGGGCATGGTGGTGCACACGTGTTATCCCAGCTACTCGAGAGGCTGAGGCAGGAAAATTGCTTGAACCCAGGAGGCAGAGGTTGCAGTGATCCAAGATCATGCCACTGCACTCCAGCATGGGGGGCAGAGCAAGATTTTGTCTCCAAAAAAGAGATTCTATTTTGATGTGTTTCCAGAGTTTGTTTCAAGATTTAAAGCTCCTTTTAGCAGTTCTCAGAGTGGTTGGTTGCTAATGGTGAATTATCCCAGCATTTGTTTATCTGAAAACAACTATGTCTTTCCTTCATATATGATGCTTAGTTTTGCTGGATACAAAATTCTTGACTGATAATTGTGTTTGAGGAGTCCGAAGATAGGTCTCCAATCTATTCTAACTTGTAGGATTTCTGCTGAGAAATCTGCTGTTAATCTGATAGGTTTTCTTTTATAGGTTATCTGGTGCTTCTGTCTCACAGTTCTTAAGATTCTTTCCTTTGTCTTAACTTTGGATAACCCAATGACAGTGTGCCTAGACAAAGATCTTCTTGTGATGAATTTTCCAGGTGTTCTTTGTGCTTCTTATATTTGGCTGTCTAGGTCTCTCTCAAGGCTGGGGAAGTTTTCCTTGATTATTTCCCCAAATATATTTTCCCGGCTTTTAGAATTCTCTTCTTCCTCAGGTTCATCGATTATTCTTAGGTTTGGTCATTTAACATAATTCCAGACTTCTTGGATGCTTTGTTCATATTTTCTTATTATTTTTTTCTTTGTCTTGTTGGATTGGGTTAAATTGAAGACCTTATCTTTGAGCTCTGAATTTCTTTCTTCTACTTGTTCAATTCTATTGCTGAGACTTTTCAGAGGATTTTGCATTTCTAAAACTATGTCCAAAGTTTCCTGAATTTTTTATTGTTTTTTTCTTTAAGCTCTCTATTTCCATGAATATCTTTCCCTTCCCTTCTTGTATCGTTTTTTTGGATTTCCTTGCATTGAGCTTTGCCTTTCTCTGGTCTGTCTCTGATTAGCTTGATAACTAACCTCCTGAATTATTTTTCAAATAAATCAGGGATTTCTTCTTGGTTCAGATCCATTGCTAGTGAACTAGTGTGATTTTGGGTGGTGTTGAAGAGCCTTGTTTTGTCATATTAATAGGGTTGGTTTTCTGGTTCCTTCTAATTTGGGTAGGGTCTGTCAGAGGGAAGGTCTATGGCTGAATACTGTTGTTCAGGTTCTTTTGTTCCATGGGGTGTTCCCTTGATGTAATACTCTCTCCCTTTTCCTGTGGGTGTGGCTTCCTGTGACCCAGCAAGTCTACCCGGCACCAGGTTGGTTGGGGTTTCTGCACAGAGTCATGTGAACTGTCTATGGGTCTCTCAGCCATGGATGCCAGCGCCTGTTCTGGTTGAGGTGGCAGAGGGTGCAGTGGACTCCATGAGGGTCCTTAGCTTTGGTGGTTTAATGCTGTATTTTTGTGCTGGTTGGCCTCCTGCCAGGAGGTGGCATTTTCCAGAAAGCATCAGCTGTAGTAATGTAGAGAGGGACCAGTGGTGGGCAGGGCCCTAGAACTCCCAAGACTATATGCCCTTTGTCTTCCACTACCAGGGTGGGTAGGGAAGGACCATCAGGTGAGGGTGGGGCGAGATGTGTCTGAGCTCAGACTCTCCTTGGGGAGGTCTTGCTGAGGCTGCAGTAGGGGATGAGGGTAAAGTTCTCAGGTCACTAGAGTTGTGTACCTAGGAGGATTATGGTTGCCTCTGCTGGGTCATGCAGGTTGTTAGGGAAGTGGGAGAATCCTGGCAATCACAAAGGGCTGGTCTCACTCCTACCGTGACCCCAGTAACAAGCCCGAGTCTGTTTCCAGGTGAAGGGTGAGATGGGCTTGAAAATTTCTGAGGCTATCCTCCTCTCAGCTGTGAGAAAAAGAGGTTTTAGTTCTTCTGTGCCTGTGAAGTCTTCAAATTGTTACAAAGTTCAGCTAGAGAGTTCCTTCTCTCTGTGGAGTTTTACCCCCTGCTCCTCTGGCCACCCTCCCGATGGATTCCTGTGGTGCCAGGAAGGAATGGGCTGCTTAGGGACCCAGTGAGATCCCAGAGCCTTTCTGCTGTTTCCTCTACCCCTGTATTTCACTCGGCTGTCTAACTTGACCCGGCTCCAGGCAAAGTCAGAAACTTCTGCAAACAGACCTTCACCTTCTCCAGCGGGTGGTTGTGTTTGGGAGAGGAGGCTCTCCCTTTCCTACTTCTGCAGTTGGGGCACTCACAGTATTTGTACGTCTCCCAGGTCCTGCAGGAGCAGTCTGCTTCCTTCAGGAGTGTCTGTGGGTCCTCTTAGGATTGCTGGTTTGTTCTTGCAGTAGATACGGAGCTAACATTCACAATTGGAGCCTCTGCACACTGCTCTGTCTGGAGCTGCAATCTAGTCCTGCCTCCTGTCTGCCATGATACCAGAAATCCCTGCTTTTCCTTTAAATGTATGGGTAGAGCAACTTGTTGATTGAGAATTGATGATATACAGATATAATTAATAAAAAATTATCTTTATAACCTTAAGGCTGGAGTTTCTAAAATCACTGAATATGGATTGTCTGAGGTTATTGACTTAGAAATAGTCATTCGAGAATCCCAGACAGGGTGGAAAAAAGAATGTCATTGTTAGAAGAGTCACCATTCTTAGTAATCTAAAATAAGAAAGTTTATTGATAACAAGTTTATTGATAACTAGTACTTTGTCAATCACTCCAGTTGTTTTACATTTGATGATTGTTTTAAAATGTTTAAAGTGTTGAAATCTGTTCACATCATTAAGTAGAGAATGAAAGTGTCATTCACTTGGGCCCCCATCTGGATAATTTACCTTATTTGTAAATTTTGAAAACGTTATCTCCTCTTTTCTAGTAGTTGTTTCTCTTACTTTGTTTTCTTTTACAAATGCATTGGCTAGCATTTCCACAACAATGCTAAGTACCAGTGATAATCCTCGTTTGGTTTTTGACTTTAATTTTTCTAATGTTTCATCATTAAGTATAACACTGAGTTTATCTTGAATTGCGTCAAGTGCTGTTCAGCCTCTGGTACCAATCAAATTATTATTTTGTTCTTTGACCGTTTTTTTTTTGTTTTGTTTTGTTTTTTGAGACAGTGTCGTTTTGTCACCAGGCGCCAGGCTGGAGTGCAGTGGCAAGATCTCGGCTCACTGCAGCCTCCTCCTCCTGGGTTCAAACGATTCTCCTGCCTCAGCCTCCCAAGTAGCTGGGACTACAGGTGTGTGCCACCACGCCCAGCTATTTTTTGTATTTTTAGTAGAGACAGGGTTTCACCATGTTGGCCAGGATGGTCTCGATCTCTTGACCTTGTGATCCGCCCACCTCAGCCTCCCAAAGTGTGTTTTTTGACCTTTTAATATAGTGGAGTGTTGATAAGTTTTCTTGTATTGAAACTGACTTTCCTTAGTCAACCCCAGTTGATTTGGGAGAGATATTCCTTTAATGAGCTCCTGGATTTTATTTAGAATTCTGCCTTAATATTTCTAAGTGACATTGCTCTGCTTTTCATTAGTAATTATTGTGTATTGCTGTGGACAATTACAGTATTGTGTATTGCTCTGTAATCTATGTCACATTGGCTTTGGAAATACATTGGTGGCAGTAACAGTCTTGTGCTTTAGATTTTAGACCATTTTAAAAAACATCTGATTTACTGATTCCTTAATGTCGCTTAAGGTGCTTTGGTGATTAGGTTGGCTATTTGACTTTTTCCTAGTCTTTCATTGATATGGTTTCTTCTTGGATTAATTTTGGTAATATATTTGTTTCTAGACCTATTACATTAGTTTTATGTATATTGCCATTAGTTTTACATGGTAATTTTAGAATTATAATACATTTTCCTTTACATTTTTGGATATTGTCTACTTCTTATACTTATTTTCTATATTTATATTTTGCCCTACTCCCTTTTTGTTCCTAATTAGGCTAGCTAATTGTTTTAATTTTATATAGCTTTATATTTTTTAAAAATAAAAATTACTAAGTGAATTATATTACTATTTAATATATTGCTTCCTGAGTTTGTTTTTATCATAATCAAATCTTTTCTTCTTCTGTCCTTCGGTTTCACCCTGTACTTGAGTTAGATGTTTGATTCATTTAGCATTGTTATTTCTTGATTTATACTTTTCATAGAGCTCTGAAGTTTCCTCTAAGTAGAACTTTTACCAGATTCCATATATGTAGCATTTTAAAAAGCCATAGTCTACTTGTGAGTATTATTTCTGGTTATCCCAGAAATTGCTTGGGAGAATGTTAAAAATTTTCTCAAATGTTTGGGATTTTCTTTTCTTTTCTTCTTCTTCTTTTTTTTAACCTACCTTTATTTCACCGTAAGTAAAAATTATATACTTTTTTTTAAAATTTGTAATTTATTGTCTCTTAATTTTGGCATTAAAGCTTCTATAAACCTCCATGGCTACTTGAAAACTTTTGTAGATGTCTCACAGATGCTTGAAATGAAAATATGTTTTCTATTTCCAGATACAGAATATGAAATGTATCTCTTAACTCAATTTTATGAATTATATGAATTATATCCTTAGTGGACTTTCTCCAGTTAATCTGTTAAGTGCTTATGCCTACTTCTTATATCTGTGGCCATCTTTCTTTCTTTATCTATCTGATGCTGCTGGAGAGCATAAATATTCATAATAAATCTTCATTGTGGATTGTACTTTTACATTATTACGTGTTCATCTTTATCATGTTAAAAGTTTTTGTATCTTGAATTTAACCATGGGTGATATTAATTATGACTTCTACTTTCTTTTGCTTGATATATGTTTAATGATATTAGACTTTCAGACTTTTTGCATCATTTTACAAAACATATACCATTTTTATGTGTGTCTTTTTTTTTTTTTTTTTTTTGAGACGGAGTTTCGCTCTTGATACCCAGGCTGGAGCGCAATGGCGCAATCTCGGCTCACCGCAATCTCCGCCTCCTGGGTTCAGGCAATTCTCCTGCCTCAGCCTCCTGAGTAGCTGGGATTACAGGCACGCGCCACCGTGCCCAGCTAATTTTTTGTATTAGTAGAGACGGGGTTTCACCATGTTGACCAGGATGGTCTCGATCTCTTGACCTCGTGATCCACCCGCCTCGGCCTCCCAAAGTGCTTATGTGTGTCTTTTATAGACACAATCCAATTAAAGGTTGTTTTCTAATTTACTCTGGGGATATTTTTCAGAGGAAGAATTACTCAATTACATTTATTGATATATCACATATGCCTAATTCTAATTAATTTTACACATTCTCTTTTATATTTCTGTGCAATTTTCTTTGTCCTCTTCTTTTTATTACATAATCTGCATTTTCTTTGAGTTCCTTCCTCTAGTAATTCAAGGCTATATAGTCTTTTTTATTTTTATTATTAATTAATGTTCTTACACTTTTATTTGGAAATTTGTTAACTTCAGAAATGAAACATTATGAGTATTTTTGTCCTGCTATGAAAGTTGAGAATATGTGTGTATATATACACATGTATGTATTTTATTTATTTATTTATTTATTTATTTTGAGACAGGGTCTCACTCTGTCATCCAGCCTGGAGTGCAATGGCACCATCTCGGCTTACTGCAACCTCTGCCTCCCAGGCTCAAGCAATTCTCCTGCCTCAGCCTCCCAAGCAGGTGGGATTACAGGCACACGCCACTATCACATGGCTAATTTTTGTAGTTTTGATAGTGGCAGGGTTTCACCTTACTGGCCAGGCTGGTCTTGAACTCCTGACCTCAAATTATCCACTTGCCTCTGACTCCCAAAGTTCTGGGATTACAGGCGAGAGCCACCACGCCCATTTATTTTTATCCTCTAAAGGTTTTTCACTTCCACCCGCATATTTTATTATCATTAAGGATTTTTTTCCAATTCTACATACTTTTATAGTTATTATTATGGAATGATTTATTGTTATTATAACTACTACATTTAAAGAATTATAATTTTATTTTGTAAGTTATTAATTAGTCCGTCGTAGTTCTAAATGTAAGTAGATTCAGTGCTCACAGCCTCTGCTTACCTTTAAATTTCCTGTTCTTGAGATTTTGATTTTGAACCTTCTCTTGGTTGTATTTTGAAGAAAAGTTACTTATGTGCTTCATTCTCTGACTATGCTGATTAGAAAATCTTTTTTTAAATTACTTTTATATAGTAAAAAAAAAAAAAAATTGTGAACTTAGTTGAGAATTGAATACTTGGGTGTTGTTCTCTCTTTCTTGAGCCTCTACAGACACAGCTTCACATTTTCTGCCAATCAAATGTTACTGTGAAAAAGTCAGAGGACACCTGACATTTTCTTTTATAACTGACTAATTTTAAAGATCTCAAGGTATATAGGATTTAATGTTCAGCCTTGAAATTCTGTAACTTTACCAAGATGCTTTAATTTTACTGATTCAGTCTTACTTTTTCTCGGAATATCAGATACTCTTTTATTTCAACTAAGTATTTTCTACCACAGATTTAAGCATATTTTGTTTTGCTTTGTTTTGTTTTGCTGTCTACTTCTAGAATACCTTTTATCTGTATGTTCGATCTGTTTTCAAACCTTCTTATCTGTCATCTTCTCCACTTGCTTTCATCTACTGGTCCTTTTCCTCTGCATTTTGTGCAGTTTTTTGAAGACTGTTTGCCACATCATCAACTTTGTTTTTGATTTGTGGATTTTACCTCTTATAAGTTTAATATATTTATTAGTTCTGCAATGATATTATTTTTGTCATCATTTTCTTTCTTCAACTGCCAGCCTCTCTTTCATGTTGTGCTGATGTCTTGTCATCTTGTCTTTGATCTCCTTTCATAGAATCTCTGCTAATTGTTGTATATAATTTTCTTCTGTGTCCTGTTCCTTCAAAATAGATTTTTTCATGGGTCTTTTCCATGCCATATTTTTCTGTCATCCTCCAATCCTCCACTTCTTGTCTTAGTTTTTGTTTTTTTTTTTGTTGTTGTTTTTAACTTATTTGTCTTCGGGGCATAACTAGCAGAACATTTTCTTGGCCCTCAAACAATGAGAGAAACATCTCTTTAAATCACCTTCTCAAGCCCTGCTTAATTCTGCTTTTAGAACCTGGGTTTGTGTCTTGCTGGCTTGACTTGCTTCTGTAGTCCTTCAGCAATTTAAAAGGGTTCTGGCTAGGTTCCTGGGCAGGATACCATTGAATTTTTCTCTCTGAACTTGATGATTCTAAGTTTTAAGTCTTGTTTTTGATTCAAGGGCCCTGAAAGTCTATTGGTTTGGTGTGGCCAAACTCTTTTTTTCTTTGTCTGTTTTTTTTTTTTAATTAGTTTTTTGAGATGGAATCTCGCTTTGTCACCCAGGCTGGAGGGCAGTGGCGTGATCTCAGTTCACTGCAACCTTCGCCTCCCGGGTTCAAGCGATTCTCATGCCTCAGCCTTTTGAGTAGCTGGGACTACAGGCGCCCGCCACCACACCTGGCTAATTTTTGTATTTTTATTAGAAGCGGGGTTTCGCCATGTTGGCCAGGCTTGTCTTGATCTCCTGACCTCAGGTGATTCACCTACCTGGGCCTCCCAAAGTGCTGGGATTACAGGTGTGAGGCACTGCACCCAACCTCCTTGTCTGTGTTTTGTCTCTCTTTTTCCCCAGCCAATCCTTTGTTAGCAGTTTGAGACCATGAGCTACCATTTTTTTTCTGGAAATTTCTTTGGTTAGCTTAAAGCATATCTCCTTCTTTTGAGGGATTTCCAGACACATCTGTGTCTTCAGATGTTGATTCTTAGCTGGGAATTTAGCCCTGAAATATAGCTTTAAGGCAGCAATCAAATGACCACTATAAGCTTGGAGGTATTTTCTAATAAGATTTTATTTAAACACGAAAGCTTCCTGTCATGGAAGAGTCTGGGATCCTGAGGATTTACCCAACTCTTAGTATTTTATGGGTAAAATAATCTGATCCTTTCCTTTGTGGATTGCCATGTCTTGCTTTAGAAATATCAACGACACCATGTCATGAACCTTTCTGAAGTTTTTAAGGGAGATGGGTATCGGCGTCAGCACTTGCAGTAGCCACAGTCTTCATTCTTTCAAGACCAGTAATTGGCTTTTATGAGTGTACTCATGTTAGTTTCTGATACTGGGTCTGCATCTTAGTATTTTCTCATTAATTGCTAAATAAGAAATTAAAGATTTGCGAACAGTAGTTGTTTCCTGTGCTCTTCAAGGACTACGTAGCTATTATTACATTTATCCAATCGGCAGCATTTTAAAGTAGGGCTCCAATGCAGTGGAGCAGGGAATGCTCACTGTTCTGGCTGGTGGTCTCAGGAACTGTTTCATACAGGAGGGAAAACCTGAGCTTGGTCTTAAAACTTGTGTGGGCCTCAGAGTCACCCTGAAAATATGTAAAAAAAAAGATTAGTGGACCTCAACACCAGAGTTTCTGATTCAAGTCTTGCGGGGAACCCGATAATTTGCATTTCTAACAAGTTCTTTGGTGATGTGATGCTGCTGGTCCAGGAACTAAACTTTGAGAACCACTGTCTTAAAGGGTGGGAATTAATTAGACCTTCCAAAAGCAGGTAAAAGTGTTCAACCTGGAGGAAAACCATGAACAAACATAGAGATCTCACCATCTTCCTGATTCCTAAGCTATTCTCTTCAGAACGATAACAGACTCTTGTAAGACACTCTTAAGGAAGATATTTTAAAAGTTAAAGATGATTCCCAGACTTTCTGATATATTTAGATTTTTTTATATCCAACAAGTGGATATAGATACCTTCTAGGAATGAAGTTAGATAAAGAAAGAAAGATAGGATAAAGATAAATTATTAGTGAAGAAAGAAAAATATTTCAAGTTGCAGTTGGTTTCAGAATGCAGTATATAATTTGGAGGGAAATCCAGTATCCACAATATTCTGGTATCATTGGTCTGAGTCACTTACTAGATTTACCACAAAGAGGCTGGCTTTTTTTCCCAGGCATTTGTAAGACTGACTACTCTTCTTTTCCATTTTACATGAACTGATCCTGCTATGTCCAGATCCTCCTAAGGCTCGTTCAGCTAGCCTATTCAGTGACTTTGTTGGCAGTGCACATTTTCCATAAGAAACAAGACGATGTTTCTCGTGGGGGAGATTTGGCAGCATAAAGCTACTACATAACCTTGTTTCGATTCCATGAGGTTGGATTCTAAAGATAATTCACTGTTATAGCTCTTGTTCTTCTGTGTATACCTTTGTCAGCAACTTTCAGTCTTCCAAACATGTTTCCAAAGTATAAACACACCACTTGCATGCCTAAGAAGTTCTTTGAATAGTCAAACTGCAAAAAATTGATTTTGTACCTTTTCAGTTACTCTCCTGGGTGTGAATTCAGGGTAGAGGAGACACTTGTGGTTATTCTGAAATCTGCCTCCCCGATGAAGAAAGACTCATTACTGAGAATATATGGGGCATGGACCTTAAGCGTGAATAGCTGTTGAACAACTGCCACGTATGGAGTGTCTTTACTTGCGAGTTCCTTTCTCAAATTATGGAATTCAAAAGATTTTTTTTTCTGGCCTCAGAAAATTCATGTGCCAGAAGAGTTGGGCGGGTTATTTTTCTTGAGACTTCAGTGTCACTCTCTGGAAAATGAAGATGTTGGACCGGGTTGGACTACATGATCTTTTAAGATCTCCTCTCCAGTGGACATGATGAACCTTTTAATGGTTAACTTTTAAAGTAGTTTCTTCTCTTTAACTTAAGGAAGGCACAAATAATATTGTTTCACTATTTTTCAGGGAGGTTAAGAAGAAAACACTCTGCTTCTACCTAATTTTGTTACACTCCCGCCACTGAAAATGTTTATACAGTTTTGAGCTATAGGACAGAATTGTTCCTCAGGCTTTCCAGGATGCTTTGCAAGCAAGAATAAAAACGGTTTTATGGAGGGAAGGCAACCAAATGGTCTCAAGTGTAGTCAGGTGATGACTCCAGGTGTCACATCAGTTCAGGGTAGCTTTGCAGTGTTATAAACACATAGGTAGAACAATGCAGCCAGAGGCAGCTTCTCCATGGATGATGAGGAAAAGGAGGATGGTCATTTACTTGAAACTCACGGACATGTGGAGACTTAGAATTGCTTGTGTCCCAGTAGTCTGCTAACCACTGCGATATAGCTTCATTAGCTTCATAAGCACTAGGTTTTGTTTAGTTTTGTTTTTCTGGTCATGGATGCTCTCTGGGATTCCTTAGGTTCTTCAACATTTAGTTCAATTTGGTCCCACTGGTTAATTTTCTCCTGGAAAGCAGGCATGCATACAGTTAGTATTCATAGCACAAATCTCATCAGAGCCTGACCTGTGCCGGGCCCTGGGGATGTAAGAATAAAAAAGAAAGCATTATTTGTCCTCTGAAGAGTGATTCATAGTAGCCTGGGGCCCTGTCACTTTGAAAGAAGATGATTTTACACATTGGAGAGAACATATGCATTGTTTTTCACAGAAATTTTAGTCAGAGGCCACATGCTTAGAGACTTACCTTTTTTTTTTCGAGACAGAGTCTTGCTCTGTTGCCCAGGCTGAAATGTGGAGTGCAGTGGCATGATCTTGGCCCACTGCAACCTCTGCCTCCCAGGCTCAAGCAATTATCTTGCCTCAGCCTCCTGAGTAGCTGGGATTACAGGCACCTGCCACCAAGCCTGGCTAATTTTTTTTTTTTTCTTCGTATTTTTAGTAAGAAATGGAGTTTCACCATGTTGGCCAGGCTTGTCTTAAACTCCTTTCCTCAAGTGATTCACCCGCTTTAGCCTCCCAAAGTGGTTGGATTACAGCAGTGAGCCACTGTGCCCAGCTGACTTGACCATTTTAATGACATTTGCCCTTTACAAAACCCACAGGGTTATCAACTGTGCAAGAGTGGGTGCAAGGGCCGTATCACTAAGAAAGACCAGTCACATGACTTCACCTTGGATTTTTTTTTTCTGAAAAGATTTTTGGTAAGATACAAAATTAGAAAAATAAAACTGAAAACTCATGATACCATATAGCATGAGGGCTGCTGAGATCATTTAGAACCACAGAATTATAAAATCTTGGACCTGAGAGAGAACTTGTTGATCCTCTAAGGGTCCAGAGACTCCCCAGCCAGGACCCCATAAAGAGCCTCTAAAGACAGATGGGTTATATGCAGAGAATGAAAATACCTGGAGATCATTTAGATGGAGTTTTCAGTCTCAGCAGTATTGACATTTGTGGCCAGATAATTCTTTGTCTTGGGGGCTGTCCTGTGCATTGTAGAATGCTTAGCAGCATCCCTGGCCTCTACCCACTAGATGTCAGGTATGATAACTAAAACTGCCTGCAGATACTACCAAATAGCCCCAGGTTGGGGGGAGTGGGGAATAAAATTACCCCTGGTTGGGACCACTGCTTTATGATAACGCAGGGTTAGTAGAGTAATCTAACACTCATAACCAGTCTTTTTTTTGGTTGGTTGGAATCCTGTCATTCAGAAGCTCTAGTTTGTTCACTGTTTCTTCCTTCATTCAACACATATTTCTGAATACCTGTTGAGTACACTGAGTGTTCCCAGGGTGGAAGATCCCAGTGTGAGAGAGACAGACATAGACTCCCTCTTAGGGTGCTTGTGTTCTGGTGGGAAGAAAGACCACAAACAAACAAGGGTCATGCTAATAGTGAAGGAAATAAAGTAGTGTATTGTGGTAGTGAGAAACTGTGTGGGTTGGTGTTGTGAGTAGGGGTTTCAATTTTGTAGGGGTTGTGAGTGGTAGCTAACTTTAGATAAGAGTTGTCAAGGAAAGCCCCATGGGGAATAGAATCTTTGAGCCTGGGACTTAATTTATAAGAAGGCAATCACATGAAGACTGGCATTTATATGTCTCTGAATAATAAAATGTAAGGGAATGAATTTAATCTGGAAAAAATCTTACAAAATATGAGAAGAAAATCTTGTAAAACAGGTCCTTTGTACAAAAAGGTTGAATATCATGATCTAATCTCTTCATTTAGCAAAATGATCAAAGTAAGGGCCTCAGAAGACTTGTTCTCAAGGTGAAGATGGCAGGCAGAGACATCATACCTACTGTCACTTTTTGGTTTTAGTGACCTGAGAACAAATTCCTTAATTGGCTGGCTAGGCATTTCTGTATGCCTTTTTTTTTTTTAAACAGCTCAACAATGAATATGCTAAAAAACCTAACTTTGTTGGGCAAAAATGGGATTTATCATTTGGATTTATGGAATGTGAAGCTTGGCTACTTAACCTGAGCACTGTAGTGTTTTCACCTGGTAATAAAGTCTACTGTTGTGTTGGTGGACAAATGTCTGAGCTTTCTGCTTGGTTCTTGGGATACAGGAATTTTCAGGAATAAACTTACTTGCTGAAAGTAGATTGGGGATTGCAAGAGAAAAGAAATTTCTTGGCTTTCATTAAAAAAAAATTCTAATTTTGGGATATCTTCCAGTCCCATATAGAAATACATATGATGTTTTTCCTGCTATAAGATTGCATTAATTTGTTGAAGCAAGGGTAGGAAAACTAATGGATCTGAATGGGCCAGTTGGTTAGTTTGATAAGAGAGAAGGACAGCCTTCTAATTGCTTCTGCTACAGGCAGAAGCCAAGAGGAAGAAAAAAATCACAGTCTCCTCGGGTAGGAGGACTTGAAAGCCTTTGTGGTCTACATAGGCCCAGGCACTGTTTGCCTTTTCAGAAAGCAGGCTGTTTAGGACTTTATCTTCACGGGGTAGTTATATTAGAAACCATGGTTTGGAGAAAGACACAGACAGACAGATCCAGGTGCCAGACTTAGGTAATCAGTTTTGTCTGCTGTAAGAAAATAGACTGGAAGGGTTATTACATCAGGGCCTGCCACTGATGGAGGCCGGCTCAGAATCATTCTCATCTAAAGGAAGTGAATTGTCTGAATATTTTGAGAAAATGATGAGCACACAAAAGTGAGTAAGTCTCAGAGAGATTAGATTGAGATTTTCCCCAGATAAAAGAAGTTATTTCAGCAAAACTTCCTCACACCCTCCACAAGTCAATGACCATACATCATTTTTTTTTCTTTGCATAGTAATAGAAAACAAGGTAAGTTGTTAAAAATGGTTTCTGGATTCATTCACTCAGTCTGTAGAATTGAGACTTGATATGTTTGGCTGAATCTTATAAGCCAGGAACACTCTGGGCCATGAAGACACCCCAAGGCTCAAGGTCAGTCAGGCTGACCAGCCCCCAGGGAAAGTTCTCAATCCATGTCTTGATCTTTCATGATACGGAAGATGACTTTTCCTGCAGCTTCTGCTTACTCTGCGTCTTAATCGGTTCTGTAATGAAGACCCAGCAGCGTATCTGCAACTTCCCTTTAATTTTACAATTTTTATAATGAGAGTTCTTGTGTGAAAAGTGTCTGTAGAAACCCAGCCAGCATTCTGAAGAGTCGATAAAGGAGCATCGTGATTTTCTGTCTCTGCTGTTTGGGCGAGGTTAAGCTCTGGAGGAGAGAAATCAGTTATCTCTTGTTCTAAGTACAAGGGCAAGAACGGCTGCAGAGTTTCCAAGGAACTTCCTGGTGAACCCATGACATTTCAGAGAATTCCTCTAGACTTATTATTTCTCACTTACTCATTCTTGGGACAACAAGAATGGTTCCCATCATTTGAAAGGACATGATGAGCTGGAATCTCATTTATCATGGTTGCATGTTGAGAATTTCAGTGAGGGGGAGGCATCTTCATTTTGTTTTGTTTTGTTTCTAAGCCACATCTCAAGAAAATTGTCGAGCCGCTTCTCAGAATTAGAATTATCCAGCACAAGTTCCCCTTTACAGACAATGAAGTCTGAAAGCTACTGAGATATCACCCTGCTTCCTCCCTTTCTTTTCTTGTCCCTTCTCTCCTTTTATCTCCTTATTCAAATCACATGCTTCCTTTTCTAAGGACAGGAGAGCTGGCAGACTGCCTATTGGCCTGTTGGCCTCAATTAGCCTTATATCATTGCAAAGGAATGCATGAATTCTCCAGAAGGTATGTAGTATCTCTTTCTGTATGAGACAGTCACTACCTGCTTTCATAACAGGTCACTCAGTCGGAATCACTTCTTATTTACATATCCAACATTTTTAGCCCCTTGGATTACCTCCCTAGATGCTCATTTCATTTTAATGATGATCCCAAAGGTATCTATTAAGAAATAGTACTCCAATGTACTCTGTAGCACTTGAAAACTTTATGCAGGAGAACAAACCTAAAATAAAAAGTAACCTGAAGGCTAGCATCCTTGGCCAGTAGGTGACTGGGTTATTAATCTGCAGATTGCCTGCTTCAGACTTTGTGCTTATGTACAAGGTCCCACAGATGGACCAGGCCAACTGTATACAACAGAGGCCACATGCATTGGCGGGACTTGGTCTCATGGTATTTCCCTGCTACTATTTAAATTCAATCTCATATTGGGGGTTACATATGTGATTGCAAATTAATCCTTTCTCTTCTGAAAATTTGGTTTTGAAGAACAGCTGTGTCTCCCTTCTGAATTCCTTAATTATTTATCCTCCCTGATATGTTAAACCTTTCATTAGTATGGTGAATTGCCAAGAGTACACAGAACTGCTTAGATCATGTAGCAAACAGTATAAAACATTTGATAGGACATTTGAAGACCACATGGTGAGCCAGAATCTATAGTAGTACCAATTGCTATGGGATTGTTGGAGGTAGTTTGTTGTTGGAAGTTGCTTGTTGGTTTACTTTGCTGGTTTATTTTTTTACACTTCATGGAACGAGTACCTATGTCATTTGTATTTATTCAGAAAAGAACTGATTCTGCCCCAGCTCTTGTTAAATTAGGAGGGCATATGCCCATATATGAATTCAAGTTAAATCAAGTAAGTTAATTACATACATATGTATGTAATTAATTATATATATATAATTATATATATTTATTTATTTATTTGGACATTCTATATTTGCATTTGTAGTTTTGGTTCCATAACTACTGTTCCTGAAAGAGATTTCACCTCAACTTTTCATTTTATTACTCTGTGGAAAGATGCTTTAAATGATTATTAAATTATTAGAACTTCCACTTCAGCCATAACAAGAGTAAATGATTAGTGGTGACATAGAACTCCCTTTGTTGCTAAGAATAGCAACCCAACATTCACAAATTTACTAGTGCCTTTTTTCAAAAAATCATTTTCCATCTTAAGGTCCTGGGGCTTGCAATTAAAAATATTAACCTCTCAATACACATCACAACTCTTTGACCTCAGCATATCAACAGTTTCTGATCTGCAAATACATTTTTTGCAGTGATCTTTAGGTTCTTGATTTTTCTGTTTTTCTAGCTGAACTATTCCAGAATTTATGTACTTTATTACCTGTCCTTGGATAATTGGTTTTCCATTCATAAGAAAGGAAACTAACAAAAGTTCAAACAACAGGTGCTAATGAGAACCTTTTATTAGCATTATGATTGAGGAGAACTGGGGAGTTTAGTGTCTTATAAATGAAAGTAGGTTTCTGGAGTGGACAGAGGAAAAGCACCTTATGGTGTTTCTGGTTCTATTTCTCAAAGGCTTTGAAGGTTATAATTAGTTGCTACTGAATCACATGGCTGTAGTACTTCACAGCTTTATTTCTGGGCTGCAGTCCTTCAGTCAGAGAACAGGTTAGATCCAGGCAAGGCCTATGCCTTTTAATTTGGTCACTTCCTGAAGATAGCTGGGATTTTTACTTGAGGACCACATTTATGCTCCTGGGCCCTCAAACTAAAGAGCAGTGTTTGCCAAGCTGACCTGGACCAAGTGATGGTGGCGGGCCTGTAAGAATGCTATACAGCGTCAACGCCTCCATGCTCCAGTTACATCTGAGCAGTAAGTTGGAAGGATGGACGATGAAGCTGTGGTTGGTCTCCTTCCTACTTCACAGGAGGGAAAACTGAGGCATAATGGATCCCCGGAATTCTGAGCACAGAAAGTAGGTGGCAGGTGGTATAAATTAAAATTGGTGTTCTTAAGATTGAAAATGAGCAGCCTTTGTCCATAATTTATTGTTATCCATTTCTGTATGTATGTTTGAAATCTCTGGCATCCTCTCTGAATATTCTTTATATCTTCCAGAGTTTGTCAAACATGAACAATTGGATTTTGAGTCTCCCGTCAAAATCTAACATTTTGAAATCCTCAAATTATAAATGCAAACTGAACAAACCAGCAACCAATAAGTGGTACTAAAGGCAGCGCATAATTAGGATGGTCTGGGGTTTCATGTTAGGAGAGCCAGTCACATTAGGTGCTAGTTATTTTAGAATGAACCTGTGTTCACCTTGCAGGCATCATGATGGGGAGTGTTTAAAGTCTAGGCATTTGAAGCCTATGTGACCTTCAAGGGCCTGGAGATACATCTGGGGTAAGAGACAGAGGTGCTTGTTCGATTTGTTGATTCATCTCATGACCTTTTGCAATAGGCTGTTTTTAGTTAGTTCAGAAACTTCCTCTTCTACTTTTGATTTTGCTGATTTTGGTAAGAAAAAAAGTATATTGCTGATTTCATAATCATGGTATTATTAAATGAAGTAAGTAGATATGAGATCAAAGCTTTTAGTTTAAAATCATAATATTATAGCAGATCAGTGACTAGGTTAGCCTCTTAGGGTTGCTGCTCTTCGGGACTGATGAAGCAGTCAAATATGCAGAGGTTATTTCTCACCTTTTTTTCTCAGTTTTGCTTTCTTAGAGGATTACCATCTGCTGGGAAAACATACTGTGGTTGATGAATGGGTCATCCTCATGTCCAGTGTTTTTGTGTCTGTCCTTCCCTACTCCCTTCTCCACTTGATCTCATTTTTTGCACATGTGCCCATGCACCGTCTCATAAACACATCAAGTTTCTATCTCTGTGATTGGGCCATGCCAGCAATTTCTGTTTGCTTCTTCTGTCAGCATCTTCAGGAGAAATGTGTACACAAAGGCAAGATGGCTTTCAAAATAGGCTACATCCTCCTTTCTGTACTTGGTACAGACATGAAATTGAAGGCCATTCGCTCTATCTTATGCTGGTTCTCTCAGCGGCCTGGAGATTAACCTCTTCTAAGGCTCTGAGCTATTTTTGAGTCAGAGACTGCAACAACATGAAAGCTAGAACCCATTAGGAAATCACTTTCATCATCTCTTCTTTTTCCAAATCAGTGGCTCTTTTTCTGATCTCATAACCCTTTAATCTCCTTTGTAGCAGAACAAGGAGATTGTTAGTTTGTGTTTGTGTCCAGTGAAGTTAGCATCCTTGATAATAGCTTCAGAAGGCATGGAGAAATATTAGATATTAGAGAACTGCATAGAGAGGTGAATTTCATCTCTAGGTGGATGACTTAATGCCGAAGGTGCCCTGCTTGCCTTCTGCAGAACCGTAACTTTTGTTGATGTTGTGCAAATCAGGCTCAAACTTTCCAAAAGACACACAGCAGAAAGCCTTTTGTTGCATTATTTCTAAAGGCTTGAAGTTTTGAAGGGAAGAGATTTTGTTTTCCTCTCTGCTACACAATGGAGCTTTCAGAGAACCTCCTTTAAAAGGAATAGCTACAGCCTTTGTGTTGAAGGGTGTGTCTGTTGGCAGGGTCTGCTGATGCAGACAGACTGGCTGGTGATTAACAAAGGTCATTAGACTTTGGAATCTGGCAAGCAGAGTCGGATGGTATGTCTTCTGTGTATGGAAGGACGACTCCCAAGAAGCCAAGGCATTCTGGAGGTCCCCCCACTGCACCCCTAAATCCTGGTGTAGAACAAGATCTGGCCCAGGGTCATCCTGCTCTGACCAGAGCTCTGCTGGGACTAACGAACCAGCATATCAATCATGGAATAAAAGAACCTTTGGAGATCTTGGTGAATGACATTTGAGGAGGAGAAAGGTGCTGCTTTTCAGAGAGAAATGAAAACAGTTAATTCTTTGTTGGGAAGAGAAGAGCATAGGAGGAGCCCAGCCTGCTCTTCTAGCATTCATTTCTGGTTGTTAGCCTAGCAGAATCCAGGAGAAGCCATGTTGTGCACGGAGGAGAAGCTCTGAGCTAAAATGGCTGCCCCTAAAGCTCAGAGGACTAGGGCAGCTTACTGAGTCTTAGAGCTTCAGTGACGCAGGAGCTCATATCTCTTGAAAGTGTGATAAACACATTCAGCAGAGCTGTGGCTTGTTTGGCTGAGATGAAAGGACTAAGCTTGGGGGATGGGTAGTGCACACTGGATGATCTGCTTTTTTCTGTGAAGTGTTCTAAATGCAGGAGTTGTCTGCACCATGGAAAAATTTGTTTTCAGGTCTAATGGACTGTGCGAAAGGAGAAGTGGGGTGGGGCCTCAGTGACTGCTGTAATTTGATCCAGAGCTGATAGCAACCTCTTCCACACAATTTGGGTTGGTGCTTAGACATAAAAGCTTGTGTATCTGGAATATTGAGACTTAGCTGAAAAGAGTCTGGTGCACAGTTCAATGTTTATTGAAAAAGGATAAATTGCTGGGTGAAAGAAGAGGAGGTAAATATCTGCGGCTCACTCTGCAAGCTCAGTCTGTCCAGAACTGGACTTGCCAGAAGTTATTTTAGCAGGCGATCAGGAGGAACATTCTTTGATAGAAAATCCTTGTGCGATGACTTCTTTCACTACATTGACATATTATTACTGGACTTTTTTCTTCCTACAGAAATAGTTTATCTTTTACAGTAAAAGTATAGAGTATTACATCATAAAATACGTTGGCTACAGCATTAGTTCTTGGACATCTGGTTCTAGAATACAGTGACTCAGTAGAGTTTGTGATGATCTTAATTAATGAAGTAACTTACTCATTAAGATAGTAACAGTGTATCTCAACTTAGAATATACATTAAGATAGGAAGGACTCCACCTTTCTAATGTATGTTTGACTTCTTGATGGTGGGACTCTCCATTCAGTTAGTGTGAAGCTTTCTATATATTTCATTCATACAGTAAATAGCAGAATGAAGGTAGCTGGGCAAGTTTTGATTTATTCCACAGGAGGTTCACAGCTTTTTGCATCCAGGTATATACTTCATGTTTGTAAAGGAAAGAAGTGGAAAAAGAAAAAGTCATGACTTAGAAGCCCCTCTTCAAAAATGCAAGTTTCTGTTGTCTTAATTCAAATTGAGGTACCAAGGTGCAACTTTTAAACAGAAACTGGATTGTCATCCAAAGTTGGTGGTTTGAAAACCTCATGAGAAATATTTTATGACCTAATTAGATTGAAGAAGCTGTTAGGTTATAATTGGTAGGTCGTAAAAGATCAAATAGTCATTTAGCTCATGGAAAAAAAAAACCCACAACTAAACTATTTGGAGAAGGAAGGAAAGAGAGGTACACCCCAACATCAGCAAAGTTATTAAAATAAGAAAAGCTACAGTAAGAACACTCTATCTCCACTAACAAGATTAAATGCTACACCCTTTGGTGATAAAATACCAAGGTAATAATATTAAATAAACAGCTAATGAAGGTTGAAATTTTCCTTTTCTTCTGTGTGGACATCCTCTTTATTTTTGAGATAGTTCCAGTTTAAAAAGAAAATGAGTCCAAAGCAGAACCAAAGCCAACATTAAGTTACCAAGAAATTTGGATTCAGTGGAGAAACTCAGAAACTTCTAAAACTTTTGAAGTATTAAGCGTTTCCTTGACAAATGGCATTGGAAGATATATCAAGCAAGAAAATGTTTATCTGGTTTTTTTCCTTCTTTGAAGTTATGAAGTCAAGGACACCATCTCCATTATATCTGATTGCCTGTCTTTAGCCAGTGTTCCAACTGGTAAAGTCCAGTAAGAGAAATCTACTGATACTGGAATGTTTTCCCATTAATGGATACATAGCCCCATCAGCTCGAGTTATGTGATTAGTGCATTCCTTAAGATGTGTCGTTCTGACTTCTGCCACAGGTTCCTAATGTGAGAGGGTAGACCCAGATCATGGAGGTGCTTCAGTGTGATGGCTGTGATTTCAGAGCCCCGTCTTATGAAGATCTCAAGGCACACATTCAGGATGTCCACACGGCATTTCTGCAGCCAACTGATGTTGCTGAGGACAATGCGAATGAGCCACGATCCGGGTCCATGAATGCCAGTAATCAAACAGAGGTGGAGTTTTCTTCTATAAAGGATGAATTTGCCATTGCAGAAGATTTATCAGGTAAAGCTATACTAAACTCAGCATGTCTGATGTATTTTAATTGCTTTTGTTTCCTTTTAGCCTATGGCCATGGTTCTTAATAGTTTCTTGTGTTTTGCTAGCCATTTTTGTGATTTGGGCATCATGTATCTCTTCTTGAGTATTTTAGGTGGTTATCCTTTCAAAAGCTTCCTTATATATCCTACCTTTTAATTTTGAGAACAGGGTAATAGCTTGGAAAGTTCTAGAAAAAGTATTAAAATTTATGAAACTTGTATTTTTATAGCTGTGTGGCTTATTTATGGAGATGAGGAGGATACCTAAAGCTGTGCATTGCATCTTTATCCATGAGAAGGTGCAATACATGTAGGTTTATTGATGCTTCACAAATACTCTTCAGGGCCTCATCTTGAGACTTCAGGCCTTTTGCGTGTGATGTTTAGTAATGAAGAGTAATTGGATGGTACTGATTTGCATGATTGAATGTCTTAATTCTCTTTTGCTTTGTTTAAACCTCTCACTTTCCTTATGCTTTTCCTTTAGGTCAAAATGTAACTGCATTGGGGACCGGAAGTTACTATAGCCACAGTCCAGGATATTATGGTCAGCATATTGCCGCTAATCCCAAACCAACAAACAAGTTTTTTCAATGCAAGTTCTGTGTACGCTACTTCAGGTCAAAAAACCTCCTCATAGAACACACTAGAAAGGTCCATGGAGCTCAAGCTGAAGGGAGTTCGGCAGGACCCCCTGTCCCAGGATCCTTAAATTATAACATCATGATGCACGAGGGTTTTGGAAAGGTCTTCTCTTGCCAGTTTTGCACATACAAGTCACCAAGAAGGGCAAGAATAATTAAGCATCAGAAGATGTATCACAAAAACAATTTGAAGGAGACCACTGCTGCCCCACCTGCTCCTGCTCCAATGCCAGACCCTGTGGTTCCGCCTGTATCCCTGCAGGACCCCTGCAAGGAACTGCCAGCAGAAGTTGTGGAGCGCAGCATCTTAGAGTCTATGGTCAAGCCTTTGACCAAATCTCGAGGCAACTTTTGTTGTGAGTGGTGCAGCTACCAGACCCCCCGCCGAGAACGTTGGTGTGACCACATGATGAAGAAACACCGCAGTATGGTCAAGATCCTTTCCAGTCTCAGACAGCAACAAGAAGGGACTAATCTACCTGATGTGCCGAACAAGAATTCCCCTAGCCCCACTTCCAACTCCACCTATCTGACTATGAATGCTGCAAGCCGGGAGATACCCAATACTACCGTCTCCAACTTCAGGGGCTCCATAGGCAACTCCATCATGAGACCTAATTCTTCTTCAGCTTCCAAGTTTTCGCCCATGTCTTACCCTCAGATGAAGCCGAAGTCACCTCACAATTCTGGTTTAGTTAATTTGGCAGAGAGATCCCGTTATGGAATGACTGACATGACCAATTCTGCTGACCTGGAAACTAACAGCATGCTAAATGACTCTAGTTCTGATGAAGAGTTAAATGAAATAGACAGTGAGAATGGTTTAAATGCTATGGATCACCAGACATCAGGCCTGTCTGCAGAGCAGCTGATGGGCTCAGATGGCAACAAATTATTGGAGACCAAGGGGATTCCATTTAGAAGATTCATGAATAGGTTCCAGTGCCCCTTTTGTCCTTTCCTCACCATGCATCGACGTAGCATCTCCCGTCACATAGAAAACATCCACTTATCTGGAAAGACAGCTGTCTACAAATGTGACGAATGTCCGTTTACTTGCAAGAGCTCATTGAAACTTGGGGCTCACAAACAGTGTCACACGGGTACATCAGATTGGGATGCTGTGAATTCCCAGAGTGAAAGCATTTCTTCCTCACTGAATGAAGGTATGGTGTCTTACGAGTGCTCAAGCATCAATGGTAGAAAGTCAGGAGTCATGTTGGATCCCTTGCAGCAACAACAGCCACCACAACCACCACCACCACCGCCACCACCACCACCATCACAGCCACAACCACTGCAGCAGCCACAGCCACCACAGCTGCAGCCACCACATCAGGTGCCACCCCCGCCACAAACACAGCCACCACCAACGCAGCAGCCACAGCCACCCACACAAGCCGCACCTCTGCACCCTTACAAATGCACCATGTGTAATTACTCCACCACGACTCTGAAAGGGCTAAGAGTCCATCAGCAGCATAAACATTCATTCTGTGACAACTTGCCAAAATTCGAGGGGCAGCCCTCGAGCCTACCATTGGAAAATGAGACAGACAGCCACCTCTCTTCCAGCAACACTGTGAAGAAAAGTCAGACCTCAATTCTTGGGTTGTCCTCCAAGAACAATTTTGTAGCTAAGGCCTCTAGGAAGCTTGCCAATGACTTTCCTCTAGATTTGTCGCCCGTGAAGAAGAGAACCAGGATTGATGAGATAGCAAGCAACCTTCAGAGCAAAATTAACCAAACCAAACAGCAGGAAGATGCAGTGATCAATGTTGAGGATGATGAAGAGGAAGAGGAAGACAACGAAGTGGAGATAGAGGTTGAGTTGGACAGGGAGGAAGAGCCGACAGAACCCATCATAGAGGTTCCCACTTCCTTTTCTGCCCAACAGATATGGGCAAGAGATACCAGTGAGTCCCAGAAGGAACCCAACTTCAGAAGCATCACCCACGATTACAACGCAACCAATGGGGCTGAGATTGAGCTCACCCTTTCTGAAGATGAAGAGGATTATTACGGCTCCTCAACAAACATGAAAGATCACCAAGTTTCCAATACTGCTCTGCTGAATACCCAAACTCCCATCTATGGGACCGAGCACAATAATGAAAACACAGACTTTGGTGACTCTGGAAGGCTTTACTATTGTAAACACTGTGACTTTAACAACAAATCTGCCCGGAGTGTTAGCACCCACTACCAACGAATGCATCCATACATTAAATTCAGCTTTAGGTACATCTTGGACCCCAATGATCACAGTGCAGTGTACAGGTGCCTGGAATGCTACATCGATTACACCAACTTTGAAGATCTCCAGCAGCATTATGGCGAACACCACCCAGAAGCCATGAATGTACTCAACTTTGATCACTCAGACCTGATCTACCGGTGTCGGTTTTGTTCATACACGAGCCCAAATGTTAGAAGCCTGATGCCACATTACCAAAGAATGCATCCCACGGTGAAGATCAACAACGCGATGATATTTTCCAGCTATGTCGTGGAGCAGCAGGAAGGGCTGAATACAGAATCCCAGACCCTGAGGGAGATTCTGAATTCAGCTCCCAAGAACATGGCGACTTCCACGCCCGTGGCTCGTGGTGGTGGTTTGCCAGCTACGTTCAACAAAAACACTCCTTCCAAGACCTTTAGTCCTGAATGTGAAAATCAGAAGGACCCTTTGGTCAACACTGTTGTTGTTTATGATTGTGATGTTTGTTCGTTTGCAAGCCCCAACATGCATTCTGTCTTGGTTCATTATCAGAAGAAACACCCCGAAGAAAAGGCTTCCTACTTTAGGATCCAGAAAACTATGCGAATGGTGTCTGTGGACAGGGGCTCTGCCCTTTCTCAATTATCATTTGAGGTGGGTGCTCCAATGTCTCCCAAAATGTCCAACATGGGTTCCCCACCCCCCCCACAACCCCCGCCACCAGACCTCAGTACTGAGCTTTACTACTGCAAACACTGTTCCTACAGCAATCGGTCAGTTGTGGGAGTGCTTGTCCACTACCAGAAAAGACACCCAGAAATAAAGGTTACTGCCAAATATATCAGACAGGCTCCTCCCACAGCTGCAATGATGAGAGGGGTTGAAGGGCCCCAAGGCTCCCCCCGGCCACCCGCCCCCATGCAACAGCTGAACCGAAGCAGCTCTGAGAGAGATGGCCCTCCTGTGGAGAATGAGATGTTCTTTTGCCAGCACTGTGATTATGGGAACCGGACGGTCAAAGGGGTACTCATTCATTATCAGAAGAAGCACCGAGACTTCAAGGCCAACGCAGATGTGATCCGGCAGCATACGGCCACCATCCGAAGCCTCTGTGACCGAAACCAGAAGAAGCCTGCCAGCTGTGTGCTTGTCTCCCCCTCTAACCTGGAGCGGGACAAAACGAAACTCCGAGCACTCAAATGTAGGCAGTGCTCATATACCTCCCCCTACTTCTATGCACTGAGGAAGCATATCAAGAAAGACCACCCTGCCCTGAAAGCCACAGTCACATCCATCATGCGATGGGCATTTCTAGATGGCTTGATAGAAGCTGGCTACCACTGCGAGTGGTGCATCTACTCCCATATGGAGCCCAGTGGTTTGCTCCTACATTACCAACGGAGGCATCCAGAACACTATGTTGATTACACCTACATGGCTACTAAACTCTGGGCTGGGCCAGACCCATCCCCTCCCTCTCTTGCAATGCCAGCCGAAGCCAAAACCTACAGATGCAGGGACTGTGTTTTTGAAGCTGTCTCCATCTGGGACATCACCAATCACTACCAAGCATTCCACCCCTGGGCCATGAATGGTGATGAGTCAGTGCTGCTGGACATCATCAAGGAGAAAGATGCTGTAGAGAAGCCCATTCTTTCATCCGAAGAGTTGGCAGGTCCTGTGAATTGTGAAAACAGTATACCCACCCCTCTCCCAGAGCAGGAAGCTGAATGTCCAGAGGATGCAAGACTTTCCCCAGAGAAAAGCCTGCAGCTAGCTTCAGCCAACCCCGCCATATCTTCCACCCCATACCAGTGCACGGTATGCCAATCTGAGTATAACAACTTGCACGGTCTTCTCACCCACTATGGGAAGAAGCACCCTGGCATGAAAGTGAAGGCTGCTGACTTTGCCCAGGACATTGACATCAACCCAGGTGCCGTCTACAAATGCAGGCATTGCCCATACATCAATACCCGCATCCATGGCGTCCTGACCCACTACCAGAAGCGACACCCGTCCATCAAGGTGACTGCTGAGGACTTTGTACACGACGTAGAGCAGTCTGCTGACATATCCCAGAATGACGTGGAGGAGACGAGCAGGATCTTCAAGCAAGGGTATGGTGCCTACCGGTGCAAACTGTGTCCGTACACACACGGCACTTTGGAGAAACTCAAAATCCACTACGAGAAGTATCACAATCAGCCTGAATTTGATGTCTTTTCCCAGTCGCCTCCGAAGCTGCCAGTTCCCCTCGAGCCCGAGATGACCACTGAAGTGAGCCCCTCCCAAGTCTCCATCACTGAGGAGGAGGTGGGAGAGGAGCCCGTGTCCACTTCTCACTTCTCTACCTCCCACCTGGTCTCCCACACTGTGTTCCGGTGCCAGCTCTGCAAGTACTTCTGCTCCACGAGGAAGGGGATTGCCAGGCACTACCGCATCAAGCACAATAATGTCCGAGCCCAGCCAGAAGGCAAGAACAACCTCTTCAAGTGCGCCCTGTGTGCCTACACCAACCCCATCCGCAAAGGTCTGGCAGCCCACTACCAGAAGCGCCACGACATCGATGCGTATTACACCCACTGCCTGGCAGCCTCCAGGACCATCAGTGACAAGCCCAACAAGGTCATCATCCCATCTCCACCCAAGGACGACTCCCCTCAGCTGAGCGAGGAACTTCGGCGGGCAGTGGAGAAGAAAAAGTGCTCCCTGTGTTCTTTCCAGTCGTTCAGCAAGAAGGGCATCGTGTCCCATTACATGAAGCGCCACCCAGGGGTGTTCCCAAAGAAGCAGCATGCCAGCAAGTTGGGGGGCTACTTCACGGCCGTCTATGCAGATGAGCATGAGAAGCCCACGCTGATGGAAGAAGAGGAGAGAGGCAGCTTTGAGAAAGCCGAGGTAGAGGGTGAAGCTCAGGAAATCGAGTGGCTTCCTTTCCGTTGCATCAAATGCTTCAAGCTGTCCTTTAGCACTGCAGAGCTGCTGTGCATGCATTACACTGACCACCACAGTCGGGACCTAAAGAGGGACTTCATCATTCTGGGCAACGGCCCCCGCTTGCAGAACTCCGCCTACCAGTGTAAGCACTGTGATAGCAAACTGCAAAGCACAGCCGAGCTGACCTCACACTTGAACATTCACAATGAGGAATTCCAGAAGCGTGCCAAACGTCAGGAGAGGAGGAAACAGCTTTTGAGCAAGCAGAAATATGCAGATGGTGCTTTTGCAGATTTCAAACAAGAGAGGGTAAGGATATGTTTTGATTTCCCTTCCCCCAGGAGGCCTCTCATCACTGGTGCCCACATGCACTTCTTCGTTGCCAGCCAAACTGCTGCAGGCTTCCTAGTGACTTAGCTTGCCAGAGAGCTCAATAAGTCAATTAAACATTTCGAGCTTGATTATCTCCCATTCTGTGCTCACCCCTCTCCTTGGTCCCAATCCCCTCCCTCCTTCCCTTTGACTCCTCCCATGGCTCCCCAGGGGAGGTTTGGGGTGGTTTCTATGTATGTCTTTCTGCCAAGTAGCTTTATCTGAAGCCTAGTTTTACAACAACGCTCGCTCTTTCCTAAGGCAGTGTGGGCTGTCTCTTGGTACCATTAGCACTTCTCAGCCATGTCTTGGTCTTCAGTGTTTGCTACATGAACCTAACGTCTCCAGGAGTAGATTTTATTTTATCAAGAAGTTCATTAATGGCACAGCTATGCAACGTTGCACCTGCCTAGTTGAAACTGGCTTGAAAACCAGATAACTTAGTGGCGGTGACGATGAGCTTCTGCACAGAAATCTTCTCTACTCACAAGCCGTAATGCATTTGTTCCAAAGACTTTGCATAGTAGGCAGTGTGCCATGGTGCTGACAAATATGTTATATAAAAATACTCGCCTATATCTCCCTTGGTTTTTAACCTGCTAATCTGCTTTAAAATAAAACATGTTGGTAAACTGCAAGAATAAATTCCGACGATTGAGGGAGGGCTCGGAGTACTGATGGCTACCACTGTATTTTACCAGCCTTTTGGTCACTTAGAAGAGGTGCCAAAGATCAAGGAGAGGAAAGTGGTGGGCTACAAATGTAAATTCTGTGTGGAAGTGCACCCAACGCTCCGAGCCATCTGCAATCACCTCCGAAAGCACGTCCAGTATGGCAATGTCCCAGCTGTGTCAGCTGCTGTGAAGGTGAGAACTGGAAGGTCTGGATGAGCATTCTTGTGTGTGAGCGATTCGAGTTACTTATTAACTGCATTGCCCAAAGCAGCTCAGGAAAGAGCATCTCAGAATGCGAGCATTCCTGAATTATGCTTGGATTGGTTTGGCTTGTTTTGATTTCTTTGCAGGTTGGACCTTCCTCATCTTTCTGTACAGGGGAAGGTCGAGTTTCGATCTGGTTTCCTTCCACGCGGATAGTTTGGTGGCAACAGAAGGTCCAAGATTCTCGGTCTAGGAGGCTTCGGGTCGTCCTTCTATTCTGCGTTTAGTGCCATTAGGTCTTCGTTCTTCCAAGTTGCCTGAGCTCTTAAGAGGAATCAAGTGGGTTCTGTTCCCATCATCTTCTGCTCCTCCCACCTCCTGACTTCTTACTGTTCTCATCTGGCTGAGGATGCAGAGAGCCTAGGAGAATCTTTGTCTTCTTATCCTGGGTCCTCCGGGAACTGCAAGAGACATTAAATCTAAAACTAAAAGCATTTAGTCACAATTTACCCCGAAAGCCCTTTGACCTGGTTTGTCTCCTCCAGCCCCTCTCCCATATGATACTGACAAGTGTCTTCCCTTTTCCCCCTGACTTTTATTAGGCCACCTGTTTTGAACATCATAATCCTAATAGCCACCACGTCAATAGCCAAGCCACCATCCCTGTCTTCCAGGTTATTGCTAAGCCCTATTATTTATTAAAACAGAAGTCATTTCAGGGTTCTGCCCTTTCTCTATGGGTACATGCGAATGTATTTTTGTCATCTGCCCTTCTTGAGCTTACATCCTATTTTGCCAATTTAACATGAAGATAAAGCCTCTACTTTTCTTAATTGAAGACTGAAGCGTTCTGTCTTTTGGCAGCACAGTGGTAACGCAGGGATAGCAGCAGTCAGCTTCTTTCATACACCACTGTGGTGTGTCCCAGGCTTGTTTCCTGGGATCATGTGAGAGAGACAGAAGGGCTTTTTCTGTGTAATCAGTAATCCAAGGAGCTATCTCAAAAAAAAAAAAAAAAACAGGTGACTTAAAACTAGGCTGCTCCTTAATTTTTTGAATTGATTATGTAGCAGTCTCCAGTCATAGGGTGAAGTCACCATCTACAGGGTAGCGAGCAGAGAGCAAGACCTTTTGCTTTACTTCCATTCCAGATAATGGCCCAAGGCTCCTCAATGACCACACGACTTTGCTTTTCTTTCTCTTCCTTTCTTTCTCTCTTTTTCTGTGAGCCACAACCCTATCCCAACTTTATGTCAGCTTAGATGGGATCGCAGTTTGAATTTTCTTTTAAGATGGGGAAGAAGTGAGTGAACTCTCTTCAGAGTGGGAGAACCCTTTGTTCACATTTCCCAAACAGTAGCAACCTTTGTCCAGATATGTTATCCTAAAATCACCTCCACCGCATGAATAATGACAATTGGGCTTGCTCTCCCTCTAGGGGTAGCCAGAGAGGCAGGGGAGGAAGCTTTGACAAGAAACACTGTTGAGTTTGGGAGAATGAAGGGAGAAAAAGAAAGCTGGGGGCAATGATGATGGATATTTATTTTGTTGGTGGGGCATGTGTGTGTGTGTGGTTCTCTTAGCAGGAGGCGGATGACCCTGCCCACTTGTTCCTGGATGGATTGGAAGCAGCCAAAGACGCCAGTGGCGCCCTGGTGGGCCGGGTGGATGGTGAACACTGCTTGCTTGATGGAATGTTGGAGGATGAAACCCGGCCGGGGGGATACCATTGCAGTCAATGTGACAGAGTCCTGATGTCCATGCAGGGGCTGCGTTCTCATGAGAGGAGCCACCTGGCCCTGGCCATGTTTACCCGCGAGGACAAGTACAGCTGCCAGTATTGCTCCTTTGTTTCTGCTTTCAGGCACAAGTAAGTGCTATTGAGGGGTCACTAGCGGTTACTGGGAGAGGATGTCATAGTGGAAGGCAGTAAGCTAAAGCAGAAGCTTGGATGAGTAAGAAAGCCCCACTCATGGTTCACACCTGCTACTGTGTTACCTGGAGCCTCAGTCACCACATCTGTAAAATGGGGCTGATTGATTGGATGGCATTAGATTTTGCAAATGGAGGCATTTTAAAAATGAGATTTGGAGGAATTCTATGATTTGCCCAAAGGAAAATGTAGCTATGGAGAGTAGATGAGTCTCCTGATTCATCTGTCAAACATTCAGCCAAAATCTAATCATTGCTTGAGGAAGTAAAGTCCATTTGGAAAACTGAGTAGCTAAAGAGGTAAAATTAGGACTATGAACCCATGTGACCAAAGAAACATTCCCTGCAATTTTTCAGAAGACCTTGAAAGGTAAGGAAGTTCATGGGTTCCAAAGATAGGCTTAACATAAAGGGAGATTGAGGAGAGGGGGCTTCCCATTACTCATCACAGCTTTGAAAGTGTAAGTTTGGAATAGGTGTGTAAGGCTTTTTGGGGCCATGGAAAGGGGTGGTTTTAAGAACTTTTTGTTGCCTTCCTCTTTCAGCTGTACAAAAGAAAGATAAATATTCAATAATGCATTTGGACGGTCTTGGATAAAGGTGACTAAGACTGACATGCTTTTTAAAAAAAAAAAAATTATTGAATAAATGATCGGACTGTTTGCTTCTTACAAAACATAAAGGGCCAAGTTAGTGGTTGTCAAACAGAAGAAGAAGGTGGTGTTTTCACAGGTTATGATGGCTTGTAAACACTTTATTATTATATGGAGCCTAGTATCTAATCTTTGTCATCAGATCCATACATTGGCATAAAACTTGTAGGGTTCTCTTCAATTCATGAAGTATTTATTGAATAGCATCTATCACATTGTCTGACACAGAGTGGAACTTCAGTAAATAATTGTGAATAATTGAATGTATCCTGTCTTAGGTACTATGCTTTTAAGAAACATAAAGACACAGGCCATGGTCTGTCACCTAAGGGAACATAGGGTCTAGGGTTGGTTTGTTAAATTAAAACAAACAAACAAAAAAACAAAAAAACACTGATTCAGCAAAATAAAGCTCATCTTTGAAAATACCAGTAAAATACTATGATGTTTTAAAGAGGAAATGTTGTATCAACTTTGAAAGAGTCAGGTAGGTTTTAGAGCTTAAGGGGCATTTGGGCCAAGTCTTAAAGTAGGAAAATAGGACTTGAATAATTCAGAAAGGACATAAATGTAGAGGAGCAACTGAGGGAGGAGACCATGAAGCTGACTGGGGACCTAGCTGAGGGTTCAGTTTGACTAATCCTTAAGTTACATATAAAGGAATAGTAAAAGATAAGGTCTAATACTTTAAAGGAGACCATATTTGGAGTTTTAAGTGCCAGGAAATTTTATTATCTAAATTACTGGCAAAAGGAAGAGTCAAATTAATAAATAATTATAATTGCTAACATTTATTGCATCTCACTGTATACCAGGCACTGTACTAAGTACCTTTAAGTATTACTTAATTTCATTCTGAAAACACTCCTATAAGGTATGGCTCATTATCATCATCTTATGAATAAGAAAAGTAAACACTAAACAGATTGTAATTTGCCCAAGGACACACAGCCTATAAGTAATGGCTATTATTTTATCCCAGGTAGTCTGACTCCATGGCTTGTGCTCTTGAGATGAAAAAAAAAAAATGATGGGTGCTGGAAGCAAAGAATTAAGAAGCAATAATAGTAGCTAGTTCAAGAAGTTAGGGAATGATTGAAGGGAAGGATTCGCTGACTTGGAAAAATTGACTTAATGCATGTATTTCACAAAGTGAAATACAAATGGCACCTAGGTTTCCAGTCTACTCAACTGGGGGAACGGTTAATGCCATTTATAGAAATAAGGAAATGAAGGAGAGAATTTGTTTTGTAGAAAATACTCTGATGGGTTTGTTTAGAACAGGTTGAGTTTAAGATAACTGAAGGACACCCAGAGGGAGCTGTCCAGTGGCAATTGAAAATGTTGCTTTGGAGCTCAGAAGATCATTATATGTTGAAATGGTAAGGAGTACCGTTCCCACATGAGGCATTTGGAATAGAATTTAGTTCTCTGGAGTACTGATACAAATTAGAACTTCTTCCCATACCTTGTTTGGTAGATTTATTATTTTTTTAGACTAATAATTATGAAGTAGTAGGGGTTCATTGTAATTAAATAACTCCCTTGTAAGTTGCCTCTGGAAGATGTACAGCAAACATGGCTGTGTGGATCAGAAGGTATGTGCAGCCTTTTGATCACGTGACTCCTTTAAACATACTTGCACTGTGCCTCCATATTAATATAGACCCTGGCAACAAGACAGCCCATTGCAAAAAGGTCAGCCACTTTGAAACCTCCCTTCCTCACTCTGGCGTTCACAATGAAAGTAGAATTAGAATTCCAAAAGAAAGTCAGCTCTTTTCAAATGCTAAATTTCTCTAATTCCCATTCTGTTATTTGAATAAGTTAGAAGACTAATTGATAGGCACTCTCACTGGCTTGGCAGGAAGCTTGAATTCACCCATATTGTACCTTCTCTTTTTAGATACACTCTTCCAGTTATCAGAGCTCTAAGAAGGGACAATAAAGATTCTTACCATGACCTGCTACCACTGCCGTATCTTTAAATCCCCCCCCCCCAAAAAATCTCTTGATCTCTTCCTTTAGCTTCTTATCCTCTTAGAATAGGTACAACTCTTGAAAATTAATTAATTAATTTGATAAATGCCATTATTGGAAAGTAGACAGAAGGACTTTGAACGACCTAGAAGTGGGATTCCTGGAAAAAGGTAATGAGCAAATGCTGTATGCAGTTTTTAATTTTGTCATTCTTCTTTTTGTTTCCCTTCTACATCAAGTTTGGATCGCCATATGCAAACCCACCACGGACACCATAAACCATTCCGATGCAAACTCTGCTCCTTCAAGTCCTCCTATAACAGCCGGCTGAAAACACATATACTCAAAGCCCATGCTGGTGAGTTGTGCATTGATAATGCACAAGTTCTTTAGCATTCTCTGAGTTTGAAACCTGATGGTCTTTATTGAGTGAAATATTGTCTTGCCTTACACTTGAGAATGTTATTCTTGGGATGGATGCATATTCAGTTTTGTTTTCACCTAGTAAAGAAAAATAAAGAAAAAAGTAAAAGTTAAACAAAATCACCTAAGTCCAAAATAATACAAAGCCTATGTCACCCAAGTCGTGGTTTGTCTGTTTGTGCCACTAACAGGTTAGAATTAGACTGTTCGTGATTTTTACAGAAATTTCTAAATTGCCTCAACTTTCTGATGCAATTGCCAAGAATTGTTATATCTACTAAAAAGACTTCCCAACTAAAATAAAGTTATCATCTTAAGAAGTTACAAAGGACAAAGGGAACTCAAGATGTGTGAGATTTTTCAAGAGATACCCTTAGATACATTTCCGTACATAAGATAGAAACTGACTTTGGGTCGTGAGTGTCCAGGAGCTGTACTGGTCTCTATGATTTTGTAGTTTCATCTCATTATTCATTAGAAAAAATTTGGAAATGAAAGAAGAACTACGGTCCGTCATCTATAATGTTACATGAAGACCACTGTTGTTGACATCCAATGCATCATGAACATTCCTTATCCACCAGGCTCTGCACTAGGCATGTTATGTGCATCTTCTTTAGTCCTACAATACTCCTAAAGGGGAAGCATTGTGTAACCCTTGGCAACACTTTGAACAGTGTTGTAAGAACCACTCAGAACCTAGGTCCTTCACTATTGCCAGCTCCTCATACTCTGTGTAAACAGGACCATGTCTCTTCACTATCTTCTGAGTCTTGGATTTTGTCGAACTGACTTAATGCAGTAACATTACCCAGGGCTCCCAGCTGCCCCAGGCTCCACTAGGAGTCAGGGATGGGACAGGGAAGTTAGCTATAGGGACTTTTTCTCTATCTTTTCATATTTTTCTGTCTCTGAGAAATTTCTACTAAAGTCCATGGTATGAGTGGCTTCAGGGTTCAAATCTCTCTTTCTAACTTGTGTATATTGTAAATTATCCAGCTGGGACACTATCCTGGTGAGTTTTGCCCATAGGCCTTAGCCTTGTCAAACGCACTTTTACTAGCAAGAGCTGGGAGATGATTTGGCCTGTGGGAAAGACTTTAAGAGAGCATCAGAGACAGCACACTGATGCCAACGTATTAAGCTAAAGTGTTTGCTTTTGGAGCTGACCCAGCAAACTGGCCTCCCTATGCTCACTGGCTGGCAAGAAGAGAGCATCCAGTAAGAGAGATTGGGAGCAATGTAATCCAGCTCTTGACATACCTTGGAACCTTGGCCTCCATGACATGGCTTTGAGCCACTAAGTGCAGCGTGGCTTGGAAAAAAAGCCAGTACATTTTGTGAAAGACTCTTGACTCATCTTGTCTGTTCTAGATGGATTATTTTATTTCAAAGGCGGAAAGGTAACATATGCTAACTCAAACATCAGGATTTGAATTCTCTCTCAGGTCGTGCAACTCACAGCCACCAGCAAGGTTCACGCCACCAGCAAGGTTCACACAACCAAGCTTCCATTTTTTTAAAAAAATGAAAAATTAGAATAAAGAGAGCAGTAGTATTCTATACAATGTTGTGTATATATTGGTAAACAGCATGCTCAGCGTTGTCATCTCACTCCTAAAGATATAACTGACTGGTGTTCCTGGTTGGGTCCTCTGACTTTTTTGAACTTCTGCCCTGCCTTGTGCTTTGTGATGTTGGGGAATTCAAGTTTTTCTGTGGTTTTCTTCAAGACTTCTTTGGAAATGCAAGCTCTGAGGGTCATGAGTGGTGAGAGGAACACTTAATTACAAAACTTGGATGCTATGGTCACTTCACATGTGAACCCATTTAGTAATTTTCATGTTGGCAGAAAAGTAATAATCTTGGTTAAAAGCAGGACAAAGAATTATCTTCCAATATCTGTTTTTCTTATGTTTAATCCTCAGACCACAGCTCTGTTCATTTTCACTGTCCACAAAATGTTATGATTCTGTTTTCTCTTCTTTCTTCTCTGATTTTTAAATATCACCTTAAAAATTGATTTTAAAAATACATGTTCATTAGAGAAAATTTGGAAATGAAAGAAGAAATAGCCATTCATAATCTTGTTATCTAAACTTTGTGATTCTGTTTTCTCTTCTTCTCTGATTTTTAAATGTCACCTTAAAAATTAATTTTAAAAATGCATATTCATTAGAGAAAATTTGGAAATAAAAGAAATTCTGTCATTCATAATCTTGTTATCTAAACACCACTCTTGTTAACATTTCATATATTTCCTTTCAGTCATTTTCTCTGTAATTATTTTTAACAGTTGTAATTCTAATATAATTGAATATGTATATTTAGCCTATTTGCTTTTATTTTTTATGTTATTATAAACTCCAAGAATTTATTTTAATTGAATAAAATAAATTATCAATAGGATATGCCCAGATTTACTTGTTTCTTATGGTTATAAGTTTAGGTTATTTAATAAATTTTTCAAGCATAAATGATGTATATTTCTAAGTAAAGATTTATATTTATTAAAGGATATCTTTTTATTACCCTTGGAAGTGGAATTACTGGGTTGGAAAACATGAGCATTTCTTATTTCTTTTTTCTTTTTTTTTTTTTTGAGATGGAGTTTGACTCTTGTTGCCCAGGCTGGATTGCAAGTGGTGTGGTCTCAGCTGACCGCAACCTTGGCCTCCCGGGTTCAAGTGATTGTCTTGCCTCAGCCTCCCGAGTAGCTGGGATTACAGGCATGTGCCACCACGCTCAGCTAATTTTATATTTTTAGTAGAGACAAGGTTTCTCCATGTTGGTCAGGCTGGTCTCGAACTCCAGAGCTCAGGTGATCCGCCCACCTTGGCCTTCTAAAGTGCTGCTGGGATTACAGGCGTGCGCCACCGCAACCAGAAGAAACAGAGCATTTCTAAGTATATTGTTCTTAAAAGCAAAATGGCTTTCTGAATTGATCTTACCAGTGTATGTATGTCCAACAATTTAAGCATGCCCGCTTCACACTCTTAGTTCTTAAAATGTAATTAATTTAAAAGGTAACATATGGTGAAGGTAAATCACACTCTAACTTAATTTGTTCATGGTGATCTGTGTTATATTTCAGTGGCATAAAATTAATTTAAAAAATAGTGCTTATTATTACTGAGAGGCACTCTTATTGAAGAATATTGGAGATACACACACACACACACACACACACACACACACACACACACACACAGTACCCCCTAAACCTCCATGTTTACAGATAACAGCTCTCTTCCTTAGGGAAATGAATTATGACTTATTTTTACCCATTTCTGTGCTATTGGCCAGCTAGGGTAATGGAGGTCTATGCTGAGGTTTGTGAACTGGTCCAAAAATGTATATATGTGGGATAAGAACATGTATAGTTAGCAAGGAAGTATAGAATAGAATAGCACAACAGAGCTTGCACTGAATGACTTTGTGCTTAAAAAGCCATTAATAGATCTTTGGAATAAGAATTAAGTATATTATTTTCTGTAACTAACAAAAAGGCAATCTTGAATGAAACCTGACATGGTCATTTCTAGTGTAGAGAGGGAGGAAGAGGGATTGGAAATTTTTCTGAAGGAGGTTTCAAAGGCAGTTGGGTTTCACCTCCTATTGGGGAATCAGTTTATAGCTTCATGCCTGTAAGTAGAGCCCAAAATGAAAAAGGGCCAGTTCACTAAATTCTGGAGTTCATGGAAGAGTTTCAACTCCAAAGGAGCATTGTGGTTGTGGGAATGGGCAGGTCGTTGGTTAAAGAGGGTTTGTTCATAGAACATGAAGCTTGAGAAGTGCTTCTTGAGAATGATTAACTGTGTTATCTTGTTTCCACCCTGACCTTAAACCCTTCTCCCCCCTTTTTCCTGTTCTATTTCTTGTCTCCATCCTCTTCCAGGTGAGCATGCCTACAAGTGTTCTTGGTGCTCATTCTCCACCATGACAATCAGCCAGCTGAAGGAACACTCCCTCAAAGTCCACGGAAAAGCCCTGACCCTCCCCAGGCCACGGATCGTCAGTCTCCTCTCCTCACACGCCCACCACTCCTCCCAAAAGCCTACCCCGGCCGAAGAAGTGGAAGACTCCAATGGTAAAAAGGGGCTTCCAAGCTGGAATTAACCACTCAGGGTTGAGGTGGGCTGGGATTCATTGCCAATCATTCTTTTTAGAGGAAAATCTTATGTGAAAATATGATGGTTCAAGTGAGGGAAGAAATGTGAAAAGGTTGAAAGGGTGTAGAAATTGGAGTGGGAAGGGGAAATGAACTTGTTGAGCATCTGTGTGACGCCATGATGAAAATGGCCATCAGTGCTCGTCGGAGCGTTGCTGGTGGAAAGAGCCTGTCGAGTTGGATCGTTCCACTGTGGTTTCAAGCAAGAAAGCGAATGGAGTACCAGGCCGATTTCTTTGTTCGTTTTTACTTATATCCTGTCCTGTTCTAAAAAAGATGTGCTGTGAAGCATTTGGGGTGACACATATGTACATTAATGACAGAATTCAGAGTAGAAATGCAAAGGGTGAATGAGTGGGGAAATATGTCTGACTGAGCTACGTGATACCTTAGGGGTGACATAGAGATTTCTTACAGCTAAAGGATGCTAAGGAGGCATGAGTTGGGAGGAGAGTTTTACTGTTTAGTTTTAGAGTTTGAGAAGAAATATAGGAAGCCATGGAGAGGGTCTCCTCGCTAGCAATGTGGCCAAAGCCATAAGGGAGAGAAAGTGAGACTCCACACCTTGGGGTCTGCAGATATGGCATAGTAAGCAAAGGGATAGTTTATTGTTTTTATAAGACCCAGAAGCAGACATGTTTTGATTTCTCAGCTCACCTCAGTTGATTGCAGAATCAGCTACTTAGGAGAGAAGTGGAGGAAGTCTGCAGGTTCTTCGAGGTAGAGCTGCTCTCTTCCAGCCCCTTCTAATTCTTGAATCCCTTCTGCGATAGCCAGTTGGCCACCATCAGCTTAAGTACTTCCCAGGTCAAGGAATGACTGTCTCCCAAGGTCTACTGTTAATTCTTGGGAGGAGCTTAGTGGACTGGAAAGAAAGCAGAACAAAAGCCTGGATTTGAATCTCACTTCTCTCAATGGTGGACATGTTTCCCTGGGCAAGCTTCTTGTACCCATCTTAAAACTGGATAGTGATATCTACCTCAACCAATTATCTTCAGAGATTAATGAGAAAAGGTACACACTTGTAAAATACCTTGTACAGCATCTGAGAGACACATAGTAGGTATTTAATAAATGGTCATTTTGTTTTTGTACTTTTTATCCTTTGTTGGCAATTGTGGACTTTGGGATCATTTATAACAAGTAGGAATTTTGGTGATTTTTAATGCGTGTGTTTAAAACAATACACTCTTCAGATAACCTGATGATCTGACAACCCAGCTTGTCAACATGGTCTAATTCTCAGATTATCAAAACAATAAATGAGTAATCTTTATTCATGAGGTCTGTGAGCAGACACCTGTAGGAGGAAATGAAATGGTAAGTCCTAAGATGAAAAGCTGCTTTTTAAAAAATTTTTGAAACTTGATGGACTTTCCTTTGCAAATCATTTATAGTGTTCAACACCATAGCTTCTTACTGGTATGCCTGCCTTAAAGGACTTCTGTTTAACAAAGAAGGCTTGTTATGATGGCCACAACTTGTAATGAACTGACTACACAATCTCCTTAGCTACTGTGTAGTAGTTTAAAATGTGGAAGGAAGCCTATGGTGTTTGTTTTTTCTTCTGGGAAAATTTAGAGTCATGCATCTAGGGCTGGGTGAGAGTACCTGTGGAAGGGTAAAGAAAATGTCCCCTTTCCACCTGGGATATTCTATTCACCAGGAAAGGTTGATAGATTGCATCCAAAAGGGCAAAATCTAATTTGACCCAAATTGTAAGATCTTTATTAATGTGATTTTTAATTAATTGTTTTCATCTGACATGGAAGCTACATTCTTGGAGCTGCTTGGATGAAATGGATTCATCTCAGTGCCATTGCTAGCAAAGGCTTTTGCTGGGACATTTTTCTCAAAGTCATACCTTCTTTTCCCTTTGTCTTTCTCCCTTTAAGGGTGAGTCTCAGAGGTCAAGGGATTCCTTTAAACCCACCCACTGCGTGGATCATCATCCTCTGCATAGACTAAGAAGAGTTGATTTCAATTAATTCTTGAGCCTGTACTCTCTGCCAAGGGCTGTAGTATACACGGAAGAATCAGAAATGAGTATAGTATTTTTCTGGCCTGCCAACAACTTAAAATCAACTGTTCAGATGATGTTATTAATGCTTACATTTGAGCTAATCACCACCCTAAGCCTCAGGCCTAACCTATTTGTGGAGTGATTTTAGATTCTTTGATGATGGACTGTGGGGAGTAGTGGGTGTCACAGAAATATGACAAAGTGATATTGAGTAGTCTTCTGTATAACACAGCCTGTTTTTGTTTGGCCACAGAGAAATAATCTGCAATATATAAAACTGATTCTTATTTTTCTTCTTAAGAAACAACATAGTAACTGAAAGCTCTGGGTGGTAACTATTTAGTGAGGCCTACACAGAAGTGATTGGTCCTGTACTGTTTTTAATGTATATAAATAACCTATATCAATGGATCAGCAGTGATTAGTTTAATTTGATGACACAAAAGCCGATTCGAAGGTGGGATAAAAAGAAGGCAATTCACATGAATGAATAATTCTGTGGAAAGAATAGTTAATAGTTTGTTCATTCAGTAGGTATTTTCTTGAATCCTTACTATACATTTTGTATAGTTTTCCATGGCCAAGAATGGCTGAGCAGCCCCAGACTAGGAGACTATTTGCTAAGGAGCCGGATGGTAGATTCCTAGAAACAGCTAAGTCTACAGGATGGAAAAGCAGCTGTGGGGCTAGATAGTAGCCTGTAAATTATTCCTTGAATGGTGTTTGAAACACACATGTGAAATCCAATTGCACATTTTAATAGAGAGAAGCTGTGGGGCTATTGGCTCTCAGTTAAGGTTTCCCACACTGCAGATGCCAGGACAATGTGAACACACCAACCAAAAATGTGTTGCAGGCCTGGGGGGAGTCAAGATCCATAAAACCAGGGAAATCACCATTGTATCTTTGGCTTTCTGATTCCCTAGTGAGGATGTGAATAAAACAAGTTGACATGCTCACTGCTTTTTGCAGTGGTCAAATTCTTGCCGTCTTGAGAGTGAGCCAGTCTTCTCTGGCAGAGGGAAACAGCCTGAACAAGAGATATTCTTTCTAAGCTGTTTTCCCTCCCAACCCAGAGGGAAGCACTTTAAGGGAGGAAAGGAGAGAAAGCAAAAATGAGAAGGTAGAGGGGAGATTTCACTCTAGCTGCTTGGCCACATACCTGTTCTTTGCTTCAACCATGCTCTTGGGCTCTGAGCTGTCAGTCTTGACATGTTTCACCAGCACACAAATCCTCTATATATTCATGATGATCAGTTGTTGGAAAGAAAAGCAACGGCTGTATGGTATTGGTTTTGTGTATAAGATAATGGGAAATGACACGTAATTACTATTCTAAACAATGCATTAAGGGGAGACAATAAGGTTGTCAACAAAGGGAAATGCTCTGCTGTGTTTGTGTTTACTGTGTTCCTTCTGCCATATACAACACAGGACTGGCTTTTATCAGGCGGTTTCCAAGTCTCTGCTTTCAGTACAGAAAAATACACATACACATACAGCTATAAAATAACAAAGAAACTAGGACAGCATAGTTTAGCTATGAGATTTCTTTTAGGTCTGAGAACCTACACAGTACATGGGCAATGGCTATGTAACTTAACATTCAACTATATGTTTTATAAGAAAGCAAGCCAGTGGTGACATTCCATCTTTTTCCTCCCTCTAGTTTCTCCTGGACTAATAAGTTATTTTGTTTTTTCTGTCTGTGCACTTATGCCATGGAATTGCCTGCTTTAGAAAATAGCTACTATGATGCGTTTAGGACTAAAACAAAAATCAGACCAGGTGCAAAATGAATAAGGTGAATGATGGCAACATAGTGTTTTTTTGTTTTTTTGGCCCATGCCTTAGTTAGCCACCCAGAGAAAACACAAAGCACACTTGGTTGTGATACCCCTCCATTTATAATACAAAACTTGATAGAGTCCACCCAAAAGAGAAGTCTGTGATATCATGATTTAATAGGAAAATGTTGCAAGGAGCTTTGCAATTTCCTTCTGCACTGATTTTTATATATATATATATATATATATATATCTCAATCGGGTTTTCTGTTCTAAACTCTAGAATAATATTTGACAAACTTTTTATCAAGACATTTCTTATCAAGGAACCACATGTACTTATTGTCTATATCAAAGTCCTCAGCATCGCATCCAAAGTTCACCATTTAGTCATGCTTTCTCCACTGCGCAGTGGCTTCACTAGCAGATACTGACATTCCTACTATCTCTCTACTTACTACCCTAAGCATCTGTTGTCTTCCTTTGTCCTTCTCACTTTCAGTAAGCTCTGCTGGGAAGTTAGAGGGATTTCTTCCCTGTCTGCTTCTCTCTACAAGTCCATGACTTTCACTTCCTTTAAGGGTTGATTTTTATTGGCCCCAACCTGTACTCTGATTACTCTTCTATCACTCATCTTCCTGGTGCTCTATTTATACTTGTAGATATGCTATTTTTTTCTGTCCCCTAATTTTCCAATATGGACAGTTAGGTAGGCATTTATTAAATACTTATTCTTTTGATGGACCAATGGTGTCTTGGAGGCATCACAGTTTTCAGTTCTGTTTATTGTACTGTGTCCTCAAACACATCTTAACTCCGCTAACCAAATTACACAGGATGAGTTTATTTCACTTCCACTTGAGAGGCAGGTCAAAAGACAAACAATCTGAAGATGAAACCTTAGGGAATGCTCTAACATAAACTCTCTGACACAGTTATTCTGCCAAAATGAAAAGATCTTCCTTGACAAAGAGCATTTTACATGCTGTCATGGTTCCCTGCATGATGAGACCTTCTGTATAGGGTGGGAAGCTCAAGGTTGAGACAGGGTATAAGCCCTTCAGTCCCTCAGAAGGCTACAGAAAGTATGATGGAGCTGGAGAGATAAACATTTCTAGTATGGTCACCTGTTAGCAGAGTTGCTTCTTGGAGCAAGTGCACACAATCATTGATCTTAGAGTAGGCTAATTTGTTCTCTGTGTCTCTGTCAATATACAGTGTTGGGTTGCAGTTAAATTCAGATTGAAAGACGATATAGCAATAAACTGAACCACCAAACTTAGCAATGAGTAGAACTTTCTATTCTACCTGAAAACTTTTCCCATCAGACTTTTAAAACAATATATTGGTAGAAGAGACTCATTTTGTGAGACTCAGTTTTTCTAAATATTAGAGGTTGGCAAACTTTTTCCTTTAAAAATAATTCAAATTGACACATAATAATTATACATATTTGTGGCATACAGTGTGATAATTTAATATATGCATACGATGTGCAATGATTAAATTAGGGTCATTAGCATTTCCATGACCTCAAACATTTATCATTTCTTTGTGTTGGGAACACTCAAAATCTGCTCTTTTAGCTGTTAGTATACAATCAGTTGTTGTTTATTCTAGTCATCTTATGATGCTGTAAAACTCTAGAACTTGCTTCTCCTATCCAGCTGTAATTTTGTATCTATTAACCACCCTAAAGCCCTTCCCAGTCTCTGGTAACCACTATTTTACTTGCTACTTCTAGGAAGCAACTTTTCTGGCTTCCACATATGAAGTAAGAATGTACAGTATTTGTCTTTCTGTGCCGGCTTATTGTCAATTTTTTTCTATAAAAAGGGTTAGACAGAAAATATTTTGAGCACAATAGGTCATATAGTCTATGTCACAACTACTTAACTCTGCCGTTCTAACATGAAAGTAGACATAGACAATATGTGAACAAACGACATGGCTGTGTTCCAATAAAACTTTATGTACAAAAACAAAGGGAAGGCCCATGAATCATACTTCACTAACTCATGCCATACATGCGATGATTGGGGGTATAATTACAGCAAGACTCATGAGATTAATCCAGTCTTTAATAAATGGCATTCTAAGCCTTTATATTTAACATATGGAATATTCCTAGATGTCACTTAAAATGTAACTTGACCTAAATATATTATTTAATTCATATTTGAAATGTAAGGTATTAAATAGAACTTTAAAAATGTTAGTGCATGAATTACATTTAAGCTTAAAAGGAAAATCTTCTCTAAGAATTATGTTGAGTCTAGCTCCGAACTATCAGCTCATTTAACCCTGGCTGCAGCAATGCTTGACACCTAGAAATTAAAATCTGAGATGCTTTATTTTTGAAGAGAAGCTTTTCAGATCTCTAAATAGGTCAGACATAAAATTCAACCTTTAAGAGGATCCAGTTATTAACTAGCTAGGGCATCAGTTCTTCCACACAGGTTCCAATTGCAATCAGATTGAAAGAAAAAAACGAGGTGGTTTCTTTAAAAATGATAATCCTGAAATAGAGACTCCCAAGTGAATAATTAATTGTAAAGTACAAAAATTTACATTGTTTATAGCACATGTGATGTAAGGCATAATTTTAATGGCTTGACTATAATTTTTAACAGGTTCTGCTGGTCTCAAAATTATCCGACCAGATACTACTAACTAACCTTCTCTTTTTGAGATCAGAATTTCTACATCAAAATGTGGCCTAAAGTTTATTTTAATACTTAACTATATTTCTACTATAAAGACTTAGAGGACTGCAACTTCAGTGGAGCGAAGTGGCATTGAAGATACTGAATCTTCTATTATTACCTGGAAATCTATAAGGATTAAACTGTTAAGACTCTACATTAGTGGCAAAGAGCAACACCCGAAAATTGTCACCACTCTGAACTCAAAGGTCATGTGATAGAGACTTCCCAAGAAACCAACCTGCCTGGGATTTCTGTGACTTTTTGAATTAGCCATAGTTTTGTGGCTAATATCATCCTTTGTGCCAAGGATGAAAACATTTTAAGTGTAGGCTTTCCATGTCCTGGGAACTTAGTCAACTAACCCATCTCCCTCTTCCCATGCCAACAAAAACATTGTTCATCAGAAGTATAACCATATACTACTATACTTATTTAGAGCTAGTTCCCAGTAACACTGGAGTTTGCTTCATAATTCCACATCTGACTTTGACATCTCTGGGTGAACTGCTTGGAGATTACCTCAAGTCTTCCAGTCCTCATTTGTGGAAAGTATCTAAAAGAGAAGAAATCTACTTTATTCTTTGGCAGAAAAATACAGTCAGTCATTAGCTGAATCATCTAAAACAACTAATTTCAGATATTTTTTAAAAGAAAGAGATTTTCCTTGTCTTTCTCATTGCCCACCTCAAATTTTCTGTCCCTGGAGCTGAAGCTAGTATTTTAGCCCAATTGTACTTGAGATAAAAATCCCTCAAACTGTCTTGAGACTTCTTATGACTCCTAGGGCTCTCTTCTCCTTCTGTTCTGTGTGAGAGGATTTTACACAGGCAGAAGGAAGGGTATTAGGTTTGGGAGAAGTCACAAGAGTAAGCCATGATTCAGAGGTAGAAATCCTGCGTTAGCCTTGCTAGAGCCGAGAGTATGTACTCAGAAAAGATGGGTATGTAAAAAAGAATTTTTTTTTAAAGTGTGAAGAGTCCAGATCCAGGTCTTGTGGCTCATGCCTATATAATCTCAGCACTTTGGGAGGCTGAGACAGGAGGATCTCTTGAGGCCAGGAGTTCAATACCAGCCTGGGCAATATAGCAAGACCCCATCTCTACAAAAACATAAAAATAAAAATAAATTAGTATGGGTGTGAGAAGATGCCAGAAATAACTTTGTAGCTATAATTATTTTTTGAAGAAATAAATTATATACATTTTGGTTGTATGTCCCAGGAAAACATATCCAAATGATGTACATGTGTTTTTGTTAACATGTTTTATTAACGGTAAATAACAACCAACAGAAAAATCCCAGTGGTGGTGATTAAACAAAAATGGTGACATAACCAGTGGCCAAAGTGACATGAGAGGCAAGTGTGCAGGTGGGAGAATCCGCTTGCTCACTGCTGGATTCGGTTCCTTTCTTTTTATGCCTGGGAAAGGCTATGTCCCTATCACTGGGGCTCTCCCACTTTGCAAGCAGTTTCCAAGTTGTCAAGTTCAACCCAGAGGAAGTGTTTGGCCGAGAATGTAGGGCCCAGCTAAAGTTTCATTTCCCAGCATACTGCTTGTGGAGAAGTCATTCCAGGGCTCGGTTCTTCAGCTTCCATGGGGACACAAAACATTCTTAGATGACTCGCACAAGTCACTCCCCTTATGTCATCTTTTATTTTGATGCCCTGTGAGTCCTCCACCAGAGCTGCTGTGATGGCCACATGGAGAGATGCAGGACCTTCTAAACTCTTAATCTGTGTGTTGATTTTTAGCACTGCTAGTTATTTTTTTCCCCTTGGTCAGTTTGAAAGTCATCTGTTCTGGTTTACATAAGGGTTCTGCATGTCTCTTTGTTCAATTCCCAAGTCATGAAAAATAATAAATATTTTTAAGAATTCTACCAATTGCCATAAATTTGTCATCTAATATGTCTAATGAATTGGAGGTATAATTGATTAATCTCATTTGATAGAGAAGGAAGCCAGGGCCACGAGAAGTGAAATGGTGAGTCAAACGTCACAAAGCATGTACATGGTGGAGCTGAGTTTCATTCACAGGTTTGTCTTGATTCCAAAGCCTGTGCCCTTGAACTTTGTGCTTCAGTAAAGTCTAATAGGAAAAACACATACCCAAGAAATGATCCAGAGTGGTGAAGCCTTGGCTGCTTATATGTCTGTGGGCTCTGGAATCTTCTAAAGGAAATGAAAGACAAGTGTTTATTACTTACTAATATTTGGAGCTTAAATTAACAGATGTACAGATAATATTAAAAGTCCTGAACAGAATAAAGTGAGAAATTGTGTGTCTGGATTTGAAAGGCTGTAGCTGTGGATATGAGAAGGAATTGAGTTATGTAGGGCTTCATGGAAGAGGTGAGACTCACCTGGGCCTTGAAGGGTAAGTGGATGTGTGCAGGTGGGTGGAAGGAGGCCAGAAGGGAGGAGTATCAGACATGAGCAGACATACAGGAGAAAGGATCCTGGGACTGCAAAGAACCAGTGTGGCTGCACCAAAGGATGTGTGGCAAAGTTAGTGGGAGGGTAATTGGTGAGGTAAGGAGAGGTAGAGCCAGACGACAGGGGTGCTTAATACTGGGAAGAGGACTCCAGATTTGTTAAGAAACAGACTGAATGGGGAAGACTGGCAGCAAGGTTCCTTCCTCTCTGGAAGTTCCAGGGTACATTTGATATGTAGGTGCATTCAGCTAGCATCAATAGGTCTCCAAGAAGGAATGTGCAATGAAATTAGTTATGGGTAGTAGTCATCTTCTTTTAAGATGGCTGCATAGAATTTTTACCTTATGATTACAAAACTAATGGCAATACATAACAAAATCTAAGGGTCACCCATCATGGCAGCCTCTCCCTACCTGGAATAATCTATATTAACAGTTTGTTGAAATCATCTAGATATTTGTTCCATGAATATACAAACATCAGATGTCATTTAGTTTTTTGCTATTTTTTTTACAAAACTGGAACCGTACTACACAAGCTATTTTTCTTTCATATGTTTTTGCTCTCACTTGATAGGTTCTGTCTCCATATGACTTATAAGGGTTTATATCTCAAAACAAAAATAATTCCTTTTCAAATAATAACTATTGATTACTTAAAGGTTTCAAATACATTTTTATATATAATAAATTATATATACATATATATTATAGTTAAGGTGGGATTCTCAGAATTACAGGACTTTGAGATTTTGCCAATCAAAAATTTATTAATTTTATTTGAACTCTCACTCACCTCCTCAAAAATTACTTAAGTAGAGTCTCTTTCCCCACTACTTACTTGAGACTTAATACATTTACAGTATTGGTAAACGATTCTTAAAAGACAAAAATCAAGATTACAGACTATCTAGACTGTTCAGAGTAATGAGCTAGAAATAAGATTTTGTGTAAGCTGGTTATTCTAGTTAGTAAAAAAAAAAAAAGATTTTGTGAAGGGATAAATACAAAGTATGTTGTGTAGCTTCTGACCTTTGCATTTATTTCCATTCCTGGACTTGCCAAATATTCTCATAATTATTAGCTACCTTACCTCTCTCTCCAGCTTGTGTGCTCTCCAAAGTCAGGGACCATTTCTTACTCATTTCTAGAGCCCTAGCACTGGGTAGGCCATTCAGTAAATATTTCTTAAATTGTTTTGAATTAGGACAGCAAAAGCAATCATGCACAAGGAAAGCCAGGAGAACAATTTATGTGTGAAAAATCCTGAGAATCTGGAAAAAGCCAGTGCAGTCTGGCTGTGTGTATAGCAAAATGTGCCGTCCCATGTTGCAGCACTTTTCACTGATCTTTCCCCGCTCCTTGAGTTAACTAATGTCTCCCTTCCTGCCACCCCAAATGGCAACACCATAACCCTTTCAAGTTTCTGCAAGTGAAGCAACAAATTCCCTTTTTTCCAAGCAGCCAAGAAGACAAGTGGCTACCTTCCTTGCCTTGTGCCACCTCTTGAGAGTACTTCTTCTTCCTTTGTGTAATGATCCCTTTTCAAATGCCTGCTTCGTGCTTATTTTCTTCCTCTCTTTTGGAGTATTCTTTTGTCTTCCTCCATGAACTCAGTGTCCAGCTCACAGCCTTTCTTTCTACTCCAAATGTAACCTTCATGTTCTAGAATTAAGAGTAGACTAGATTCAATGATAATAACTCAACAGATACTTCGGTCACCTCAGCCAGGGAGATTTACCTCATTTCTGACTGTCCTCAACCTGCCCACCTGTGACCAAAATCGCCATAACAGCTCCGTCTCCAGCACGTCAGATTTGCCCTTACTCTGACCACTGCATGTAGTCTCCTTCCCCATCCAACCTAGACCTGACCTGAGGGTTAGCCGTTCTCCAGCATCCTGGTTTCTCTCACCCGCTCGTCCTCCGGTTTCTAACCTGCCAGACTCCAACCCTGAATAACCTTCCCTCTTGCTCTTCCTCTGCTGTTAGCCACTATTTCTGATTCTAACCTCCATCTTTTTCTATCTGTTTTCCAGGAGATGTTTGTTAGTCACAAATCCAATTTACTTTTCAAAATAAAATTGGAGCTGATTCAGACTTATCCCTGTGTAATGTCAGTTTACACTTAAGTATTTCAATATATTATTCTTAAGTGAAAAAGACAGGAATAGAGCCACAACCAAGGTGCTAGAAGTTGGGAATAGCTGCAGTCTATCTTACTTGTCCCAAACTAAATGGAATGAGCGGCTGTATAGTTAGTAGCTGTGGCAATCACAAATTATTGTACTTGTGAGTTGTGATTTTATTGTTACTCTGATTTTATAGTATTTTAAAATTTTGCCCATGGGTAAGTTTTTAATTAGGAATAGAGAGAGGAAAGATGAGGAAATTCACATCTACCTTGCATGCAAGCAAGAATAATGCCATCAACATGTCTGTAAGAAGAAACATAATAATTGTGATAACTAAACCACAGGCAGACAGTGAAGTGTAAGTGCAATTCCCTGATAGCACATTAACATTGATAAATTCTATATGTTGTTATTATTAACAATAAAATAAGATCATTTTTGCTCATATGGTTACAGTATACTTTTTCATCTTAGCTATGTTATCTCCATAACGGAAATCTGGAAAACAACAACTCTTTAAAAAATTAAGTTCAAGGCTTAAAAGATTTGAAAGATTTGCTTTTTCTCTTTTAAAATGAAAGCTTTTTAGTTGCTTTTTGAATAACTTCATTATGATGTGCCTCTACCCCTATAACTTAACAAAAAGGTTTATAGTACTTTTCACTGTCCTTCCTCTTCTAATTTTGGGGATATTTTCTAAATCACAGCATGCCTAGGAGAGAATGTTAAGTAAATAGATAACTGTTTTCACTGATCATTCTCCCCTCCTTGAGTTAACTGACTTCTGCCTTCCTCCCGCTCCAATGGCAACTCCATAGCCCTTTCAACTTTCTGCAAATGAAGAAATGAATTCCTTCTTTCCAAGCAGCCAAAAAGATTACCTTCCTTCCTGTCTGCCACCTCTTGAGGGTACTTCTACTTCCTATGTTTAATGAGAACTTCAGGTCAGAGAAGTAATTCTGTGCAAGTGTAGGTTTAAGATGTATTTATTATCTTTTTCTAAATTGAGGGAAAGGTAAAACATAGGATTAGAAAGAAGCTTTGAAAACTAGACTATGCTGCACACACTGGTGGTTGTTTTTATATTAATGACAATAATCCCAATGAAAAGAGGTGACTCTACTGGGACTGGCCATATACAGCCACTGTTACGAAAGCACTGAGAGCAGCCCAGCCGCACAGCTCCAGTCCAGGTGGAGCAGCTCTCACTGTGCCCCTGGGCTTCCTGTATCCAAAAAGGGAAGGAAGGTTGTTGACAGCAACGGATCTGCAACATTTGAGGACACCACAAGCCTGTCCAAGTTCCACCCCAGGTCTTCTTGCTTGCCGCGGCCCCAATCCGGCACTCTCACTCGGGGGAAGCATCCAAATGTTCCATGGAACATCTTCCTCAAGTCATAACAGTTTTTTTTTTTCCAGTGGAATTTTGGAGTCGTGCTGCTGTACTGGCATCAAGCGTGACTCTTGCGGTGTATCGCTGGATTCATTTTGATTGAGCAAATGCCAGGAGGGATAGTTTTCACCCTACTGGAGGTAGTGAAACTTAGGGATAAATGATCTTTTTGAAACCAATTCTCCGTATAGATCATCTTTACTTAATAGTGTACAGATCACACTGGAGATGTTGGAACCCTGAGTTTGAGCTTTGGCTTGAAAGTTGCTGCAGGCTCAAGTCCAGGAAGTGTACCATTCACGTTGTTGTTAATGAAATGTGCAGCCTTAGGCAGAGGTCCTGTCTAGCTCCATATCACACACGCACGTCCTTAAACCATTTACCCTCTCTGAGACTTGGAGTTTCTAATATGCAAAATGATGCCTGCTTTATGGGATTATTTCAAGGATCAAATGAGATAATGCAATGGAAGTATTTTCATATTCTAAATTACTGTAGAAATAGTAACTATTATTAAAGCAGTATAGTAGAAGCAAATTTGTTATCAATTTATGATCATTTTTAATCAATCGTAGAATGGGTTTTTTTAAGTAATAAAGGAAAAAATGTCACATCTAGCCTCAGAAACTAAATGAAGTTTCTTTACATCATGAGCTTTCTTGGGAGCCTAAAACAATTCAATGTTTGGAAGGTGGTGCTTAATCTGGAGCCTTGTTGATACAAACTTATTGGAACTTCAGGGTTTAGTTGAAACTACCCACATAAGAAATTCCTTAGCATTTGATAGCTTAATGGGCTAGAGGGATGCATTGATGAGTTCCAGTGTTGGACTTCATAACTATGATTATTACTGACATTAATTGATAATCATTTTAAATTAATGGTAACTATCGCTTGCGTTTCTACTGATTGAGTACTTTATAAACATTGTCTCATTTGATTTCAGCCATACAACAGTCCCAAGAGATAGGAACTTCCATGACCAGCTCCTTGCTGTTTAGGAAGGAGGAAAATAGGCTTAAGCAAGTTAAGTGGTGTGCCCCAGGTCATAGTTAAATCCAGCAGAGTTGGGGTTAGGGGGCACATCTCCCCGACTCCAAATTCTGTTTACTGTGTCACTGCTTCCCTAAGCCTCGGTTCTTAGATGCACTGTTTTTCCCCTGGCAAATCCTAAAAAGGTTATACCTACGAGCCCCAGAAAAGTGCTCTGTGTTTGAAATATTAAAACCATTTCTTGGATATGACCTTCTGCAATCTTATCTTCCAAATCTCTTGGAAGTGAAGAAACCAATAATCCCAACTTCTACTTTTTCCCCACTCACTCTTTCTTTTTGTAAACTGCTAGACTCAATGTTCTGCCTTCAGCATTTTATCGAAACTACTTTCATGAAGTGATCTAATACTGGCTAACTGCGATGGCATTTTCTCTGGGAAGGAGTCATTCCTTCTTGCTGTTTACACCTGCCACCTCCTTGGCTCCCCCTCCCTCTCTCTGGAATTCCTTGCAGTGTGACCTCGATCTCTGTGACTATAATGAAATGGCTTTCACAAGGATCATCAGTGACTTCAGACAAACAAGGTCATGGCCTCTGCTCTTGCCTCATCCTTCTTTTTTTGACTGTGTCATTTAAAACTGCTGACCTTCCTCCCAGGGAAATTCTCTTCCCTTGGTTTTGGTCCTGCTCTGTGTTTCAGGCTCTCCTCCAGCCTCTCTGTTCATGTCTTCCCTTTACCTTGTTTTTACCACCTTTCTCCTGCTACCCTCACATGTACCTGGGTCTGGTTCTCAGTTCTGTTCTCTGGACTCTCTCTGTCTCTCTCTTTACAAACACATGAAGTCAACTTGCCCTCTTCTAATGCCACTAGGACTTCCAGTGCTAACCTCTCCTGTTAAGTCTGAGACCCTCTGTTCTACGTGCTCCCCACCTTCTCCACCTGAAGGTCTCATTCGACCTTCATTTCAAAGGCTCTAAAATGGAATTCATTAATTTCCCACTAAACTTGTGCCTTTGCCAGAGCTCTTGGGACTCAGCTAGAATCCTCTGCAACTCCAGGTACTGTTGGACCCACGTTCCATCAGCCAATCATTTGTTGTCTGCTTAGTCCTGTTGTTTATATCACCTTAATTCTTCTCACATCCATCTCCCTCCTTCCCATCCTCATCTCTTACCTAAGCCATTGCCATGTTTACCTCACCTGCAAAGTCCCCCATTCATTCTATTCTAAGCAAGGTTAAGAGTTCATATTTTTCTCCTATTCAGAAGTCTTTAACAGCTCTGCATGGCCTGTGTATTAGTCCATTTTCACACTGCTATAAAGAACTACCTGAGACTGTGTCATTTATAAAGAAAAGAAGTTTAATTGACTCACAATTCTGCATGGCTAGGGAGGCCTCAGGAAACTTACAGTCAAGGTGGAAGGCAAAGGGGGAGCCAGGCGGCAGGAGAGAGAGAGAGAGAGAGAGAGAGAGGGAGGAAGTGGCGTACTTTTAAACGTCAGATCTTGTGTGAACTCACTCACTGTCACAAGAATAGCGTGGGGGAAACCGCCCCCATGATCCAGTCACCTCCCGTGAGTTCCCTTCCTTGACCTGTGGGGATTCCAATTAGGATGAGATTTGGGTGGGGACACAGCCAAACCATATCAGCCTGTTTAAAAGAGAAAAAAAAAGAAACTCAACATTGTCCATGTGTATACCCAGCTAGAATATAATTCTCCCTCTATTCTAGCCTAACTGGAATGAGCATCTCTCTCCTCAGTCTTTTGCCTTTGTTCATGTTGTGTCCCCTTTTCTTCATTTCCACATGCCCAGGCACTGCTTGTCTTTCAAAGCTACATGCAAATTCCTTCATTTCTGTAGTGCAACATTGATCTCCAAGATGTGAGTCAACTCTTCCTCTGAAATCCCTCAATCCTGTGCCCTACCTCTCTTGAGAACATGTGGTTCATTCTACTGACTCCATAATATTACCAGGAGGGAGCTCTTTAAGAGCAGGGGTTTTGTCATTTTTTAGTTCTAAGCAACAGATATAAGACTGCTTCCTTCCTAGAGTAGATGTCCTACAAATGTAAAATGAAAATGTGTTGTGTCCTGTAAATAATCACAGTAGTAGTTAAAGTAGTAAATCATGATTTGAATGCTTTTCTGACCCCAGAGCCCTGCTGTCTTCTGGTCACTCTACTAACAACAGATAATGGACTCATGGGCATTTGTTTAATTCTTCTGAACACTCACTCATGTTAGTGTGTGTTGCTGTCATTTCCCCTAACAACCTGAGAGCTCTTGAAATATGAGATCTGATTATCTTTGTATCTATCAAATATCTAACATACAGGAATACCTTGGAGATATTGCAGATTTGGTTCCAGACCACCTCAATAAAGCAAATATTGCAATATGCCAAGTCATACAAATCTTTTGGTTTCCCAGTACACATAAAAGTCATGTTTACACTGTACTGTAGTTCATTAAGTGTACAATAGCATTATGTCTAAAAATGTACATACCTTAATTAAAAATACTTTATTGCTAAAAAATGCTAATGATCATCCGAGCTTTCAGTGAGTCATAATCTCTTTGCTAATGAAAGGTTTTGCCTTGATGTTGGTGGCTGCTGACTGATCAGGGTGGTGGTTGGTGAGGATTGGAGGTAGCTGTGTCAATTCCTTAAAGTAAAACAACAGTGAAGTTTCCCACATTGATTGACTCTTCCTTTTACAGAAGATTTATCTGTAGCATGCAGAGCTGTTTGATGGCATTTTACCCACGGTAGAACTTCCTTCAAAATTAGGGTTAATATTCTCAAACCCTGCCACTGCTTTATCAACTTTTTATGAAATATCCTAAAACCTTTGTTGTCATTTCAACAGTGTTCACAGCATCTTCATCAAACGTAGACTTCATCTCAGAAAACCGCTTTCTTTGTTCCTCTATAAGAAGCAACTCCTTATCTTTGCAAGTTTTATCATGAGAATCAGTCACCTCTCCAGGCTCTACTTCTAATTCTAGTTCTCATGGTGTTTGTACCACATCTGCAGTTACTTCACTACAGTCTTAAACCCCTCAAAGTCATCCATGAGAGTTGGAATCAACTTCTTCCACACTCCTGATAAGATTGATATTTTGACCTCCTCCCATGAATCACAGATGTTCTTAATGTCATCTGGAATGGTAACTCCTTTCCAAAAGTGTTTTATTTTATTTTGCCTAAGTCAGAGGAATTCATCAGAGGAATCAGTCTCTATGGCAGCTGTACCCTTATGACATGTATATTTTTAAATAATAACACTTGAAATGGAAATTACTCTTTGATCCATGAGCTACAGAGTGGATGTTGTGTTAGCAGGCATGGAAACAACATTAGTCTCTTTGTACATCTTCATCAGAGTTCTAGGGTGATGAAGTTCATTGCCAATGAGTAGTAACATTTTGAAAGGAATCTTTTTTTATCTGAGTAGTAAGTCTCAACAGTAGACTTCAAATACTTAGTAAACCATGATGTAAACAGATGTGCTATCACCCAGGCTTTGTTGTTCCATTTATGGAGCACAGGCAGAGTACAATTAGCATAATTTTTAAGGGCCCCAGAATCTTTTGAATGAGAAATGAGCATTGGTTTCAGCATAAAGTCACCAGCTGCATTAGTCCCTACCAAGAGAGTCAGCCTTTCCGTCGGCGCTTTGAAGCCAGGTATTAACTTCTTCTTAGCTGTGAAAGTCCTGGATGGCATCTTCTTCCAATAAAAGTCTGTGTTGCCTACGTTGAAAATCTGTTGCTTAGCGGAGCCAGCTTCATTCATTATCTTAGCTATATCTTCTGGATAATCTGTTGCAGCTTCTACGTCAGCACTTGCTGTTCACCTTGCACTTTTCTGCTTTGAAGACAGCTTCTTTTCTTAAACCTTATAAACCAACCTCTGCTAGCTTCAGACATTTTTTCTGCAGCTCTGTCACCTCTTTTAGGCTTTACAGAATTAAAGAGAATTGGGGCCTTGCTTTGGATTAGGCTTCAGTTTAAGAAAATGTCATAGGCTGATTTGATCTTCTATCCAGGTTACTGCAACTTTCACCCTATCAGCAATTAGGATGTTTTGCTTTCTTATCATTCATGTGTTCACTGCAGTAGCACTTATAATTTTCCTCAAGAACTTTTCCTTTTGCATTCACAGCTTGGCTAACTGTTTGGCACAAGAGGCCTGGTTTTCATCCTACCTCAGCTTTCAGCATGCCTTCCTCACTAAGCTTAATCATTTCTAGCTTTTGATTTAAAGCAAGAGACATGTGACTCTTTCTTTCACTTGAACACGTAGAGGCCATTCTAGGGTTAGTCACTGGCCTAATTTCAAAATTGTGGTGGCTCAATAATAGGGAGGTCTCAGAAGAGGGAAACACATGGGGGAAATGGCTGGTCAGTGGAGCAGTCAGAATACACACATATTTATTGATTAAGTTTGCATCTTACATAGGCATGGTTCATGATGCCACAAAACAATTAAAATAGTAACACCAAAGATCACGCATTACCGTAACAGAAATTATAATAACATTTGAAATATTATGGCATACTGTGGGACACAGACACAGGAAATGACTACCTGTTTTTGGAAAAATGATGTCAATAGACTTACTCAAGTTAAAGCTTCAACTTGAAAATAATGTAGTATCTATGTAGTGCAATAGAGCAAAGCCCAGTAAAATGAGGTGTGCCTATATAGTACATGTAATATGTGTCATGACTAATCGACCTTTTATAGGAAGCTGAGACATCAAGAAGAATATTACATCACTTTGCAAAATACTATTTTGATCACTGAGTTGAGTCTGAATGAATCTAGAAAGTATGTCTTAAGCATCTGAGTTTGACACATGGATGTTAAAACTAAGAGTAAAATGCAGCTCTAGAAATATTTTGGATGTTGCTGAGAGTTTGTATTCGGGAAATAGACCCAAGGATGGCTGATGATTACACATTGTGGTTTGCAGCCCATGGGTAAAGCACTTGGCCACCTGTTCTACATTATTATTTTTTGCACATGCAGGGTTGGTAGGGAGCAGAGAAGGTAGCCAACTAAGTTCCTCTCTTTCCTTCCCATAGGTAGGGCCATAGTCCATTCCAGATGTGAGTGTACTGGGCTCAGTAGAAACAGTAGATGAACAGTTTAGATGAGTAATTCTAACCTGCTAGTAAAATCTTGAGGAGAGAAGATGTTTTCTACTTAACAAAACAAAGTATGGAATATGGGCTGCTGATGATATTCCATCATCACTAGGGAATGTGCTGCCAGTTGGTTTTTCTAACAATGGGCATGCATTTCTACCAAGCTGCCTTTCATATCTGAGAGGTCAGGACTGTGGGTAGAACTTATAGATACAGTAAAGATAAGACTGTGAGGTCTCTGTCTCACCTGTTCCTGCATAAAACCCTTCAGTGGCTGTCTACATTGCCTTCAGAATAAATTCCAAGCTCAGCATGGAAAGCTGTTAATTGCGCCCTGCATTTCTCACTGGGATCAGTCCTCACCACTTCTTCCCTTGTACTGTAGACATGCTGAATATCCTGTCTTTAAAAGGGTCCTGTTGTCTCACACAGGACCTTGCTATTCTTTTTCCTGGAATGCCCTTCTCCACTTATTTTCTCTTCCAGTTATTTTGTAGATCTATGGTGGGAAGACGGCACCTCTCAGCACAGAGCCTAAGATTTCTCAAAATGAATAGTAGGCAAACACCCCTAAAGAGTAACCCATACTTAGCTGAGCCAGAAGTTCCCAAGGAAGCTGAGATGCCCTCATGAATCATGAAATAAAATCCAAAGATCCATGCCCCCTGAGAAATTGGTGATATCATTCCTCCTCAGTAGCAGTGAGAACCAGACAGTCGACCAATATATATCCACTGTAGATGGGGTGGCAAGAAGTGCTATCAAGAGAAAGAAAACCAAGGTGAAGGGCAGAAAGGATTGGAGTTGGAGTGTCAGGTAAGGTGGTTGGGAAGGGCATCATTGATGACAGGAATGATTGAGGCTAAGCCTATCAGTTGGACACCAAGAACCTTGCTCAAAGCTGCAGGTAATCTTGAAGAATATTGAAAAGGAAATAGACCTCAGAATCGTTGCCAGAAAAGCCTGTACAGTTTGGGAATTGAATTTGCCCTGAGATGACTTTCTGTAGCAAGTTGATTTGTGACCATTCCATCTGCATTGTTAACTAACAAAATGGTAGTGAATCATTCTGTCTGTGGTATTATTCAGGTTGAGTCCTGCCTTTGAGCTGAATCTGAGCCCCACAATCAATCCCCTCCCCACTCAGCCATCTCCACCTGCAAAATCAGTGGATACGTTGCTGCCGTAAGTAGCAATACATTTGGCTCTGCCAGAACTGGACAGTCAAAAAGTAGCCCCCACGTGTCTAGAGCTGGGATGAATATTACATATTTCACAGCAGTGTCAGAGATCCCTGTTCCACTTGATTATGCAGTTCAGTAAAGGAGACCAGATGCTTTCATCTATAGAACACACTCCATAAACACTTATTTGGTGCAGAATTGATAGGGTGTAGACTTCATTGCTGTGGAACTAAGGCCTGTGCAAGCACTTGCTATGTGCCAGTCACTGGACTTCACATGTTGGTCTTATATAATCTCCAGAGCACCCTATGAATTTGCCAATGTTATCTTCTCTATTTGACAAATGAGGATGCAGAGGTCAGTTGGGTTAAAAGTTGCCACAGACCTAGGAGGAGGCTCATCAACACAATCTGGAGAGCTGAAAAGTTCTCTGTTTTCCAGTTGTTCCTTGGTTTTGCTGCCTATATAATAGGAAGTAATAATTCTCGCTTCATAAGGTCATAGTGAAGGGCAACAAGAGACTTTATAAAAAGCACCTGACACAGATGCTAGACAGAGCTGGCTAAGACAGTGAAAGGTGAACCTGGATCTTACTACCTGATCCCTCCAGCTTCTTGGAAATTTAATTCCCTACACCTAAGTCCAGCATCGCTGGGCAACATTTCTGTGGGTGAGTTTGGAGTGGGTAGAGGAGCTATCCTAAGGGAATAACCTACTGCTTTAACGATGATTAAAAATACAGCTTAACCTAGAGCCAGGATTTTCTTACACTGCATAGAAATAGGTGAAAATAAAAGAAAAAAGGGTAAGAAACCCACTGAGTTTGTTGGCTCAGAGACTCCCGCTCAGGGACAATTTTAGAAGAGCTCTGTGCTTTGAAATGTGGCTGCTCATTCTTGTTCTTGATCAGCCATAGCCTTTCTCACCTGATTTCCGTATAGCATCACTTAGAGCTCTACGTGTATCTAAATATATATATATGCTTATACCCAGATGTGTTCTTTCCTCTTGATTATCGAATCTTTTAAGAATCTCCACGGTTATTCCCTCCAGGCTCTCACAGCACTGTTCATAGCAAGCCATCCATTGTGACCGACTCCTTGAAGTCAGTAGGCATCTTCCCTCCAGTCAAGTCTTGAGGAGGAAGCACTGTGGCCTTGCCCATGGCCTGTGAGCTCTAAATACCATCTGAGGTTGTTCACAAGCTCTCTACGGTTGAGGCCAAGTCATTTATATAAAGAGGCTTTTGTACTCAACACTTTGTGTTGGATTTTTTTCAGTGTGGTAAAGACATCTATATGATCTAAACGAACAGCAGGAAACCTTACTTCCTCATCACACAATTCAAAAGAGTCACAGGTGAATTATGCATTCGGTATTGTGAGAGCTTCTCAATTAACAATGGCAGATGCCATCCAGAGTTTCCTCCAAAAAACATTAGAAAAAGGATCCTTCACCACACGATTGTTACCCTACAAGTTTCCTGCCTGTATCAAGGAGGGTTTTTAAGAACACACACTTTGAATTACAAATACTGTTTAATGAAGAAGGAATATTTACAGTGGCAGAAAAAACAAACACATTTTTGAGAGTGGGCTCAGGAGCCCCAGGTTATGCTTCTGTTTCTTCATTGATTACCTGAGCAACATGAACCTGTCTCTGCTTTTCTGACCCACTACAAGTCCTTATGCAAAATGGGTAGTCTGTATGCTGCATATCTGAGATGAGTGTATTTCTGATGTAGGAAAATTGGTAAAACATTATATACAGTGAAAATATAGTTCCAAATGCCTGAATCCATTAATACCTTCTTATGGATTGCAAAGGGCTCTATTTGTATGGTCTCAGGTGTTGATTATTTATCAGAAAGCCATGATGCATTGAAATGCGTGGTACCCATTACATCTGAGCATCTCACAAACATTGATGCCTATTGATGGGTGAAAAAAATGAGGAATAGAGAGCTGCATCCTGAATCATCTCAAGTGGCTTCCAGATGTGCTGATAGCATCTGTTTCGAGTTTCAGCTTATAGCTAATTTAGGGGCAAAACTAGAAATTAATGCCTTTGGCTTCTTGAGACAGTTGTGGATTCTGAATTACATTGCATTCAAGTTCTTAAATGTTCAGAAGCTGTTGTCCATGTAATTAAAAAACATCCAGGCTTATTTCAGCAAACGTGGTTCAATGTTTGAGTGGGAAGACTCTTAAACTTCCATGTCCAAAGAGAGAGTAGCATTTGATCAATTGCATTTTCTTTTTAAATCTAGGTTTTCCAGAACAGTATTTTCAGTTTGTACTCTTTTTTATTTTTTTATTTTTGGATGTTTGTAACATGTTTGTTGAGCACTTGTTTTAGGCCAGGTCCTGAACTAAGTTCTGGGGTACATTGACTTAAAAAAATTATATATAGATGGATGGTTGGACGCATGGCTATTTGAATGGATAAATAGATGGATCACGTAATTTCAAAGAGATCATAGTCTGGTGGGGGCAAAATAAATTAACTTCAATACAGCATGATATGTAGTGGTAGGGGAGTCTAAGGGAGGAATTTACTAAGTGTATCTAGAAGGTCAAGGAAAACATTCATCGTGATGGCAGATTTGGACTGAGTTCAATTTTGAAAGATGGGTAAGAGTTTGTCAGACTGAAAAGTATAAGAAAAATATTGCAAGAATGTGCAAAGATGCAGGGGGAAAAGGCATAAAAAGTGAATATTAGAAGCCTTGTATGTGACTGGCATTAAGCACAGCATGGGAACAGTGTGGGCATGGGAGTGAGGATTGGCCTGGGAAGATGGAGAGTGTGAGCCCTGTGGTTCGGAGTTTGAACTTCTTTCTGTAAGAAGGTGAGTATCATGATGACATTTGCATTTTAGAAAAGAAAGGAATGTTAGGGGAGAAGAAACTGGAAAATAGAATGCAAGTTAGGAGCATTTTGCAGGAGTTCACACAGCAACCAAGAAGGCCTGAACAAAAGCCATGGCAGTGGACTAGTGAGTGGATCACAAAGATAGAGTTTCTCAGGAAGCTGAACCAACAGAGCTTTTGACTCAGTGAATGTGTAGAATGAAAGAGAGAAATGAATCAAGGATTTATTCTAATTTCATTGACTGGGTCAATGAATGGTGATGCCATTGAGAAAAAATACAGAAAGACAAATGGATGTGTTCCCAAATATAAGACCTAGTGAATTGAAAAGTCCAGGAATCCTCCTTGGCCTCAGGTCAGACTCGCCTGGATTCCTCAAAAATATAAAGAAAAAACATGAAGTTCACACAAAATAAGTCCTTTGTGAAACTCTTTCAATGAATGTAAGTATGATGGGAAACTCGATCTCAAAAAAGAGAAAGATTGCCCATTTTTTGCTGTGTTTTTGTCATTTTGCAGGGTAATATTTTGTTTTGTTTTGTTTTCTCAATCTAGTCCCTGATCATATTTCAAGGTTTTGTTTTTACTCATCAGAATGACAGGAAGTTTTCAGTGTGTGTTTCCTTCAAGTTTGGCCTCAACCTTATTTTCAGGATTAGGCGTTTGTTTTTCCGTTCGCCTCCATGACAACGAAGTCCAGAATTCCTATATATAGTCATCCAGCGTCCATTGTCTCCCCTGGCCATTGTATCATAATCTTGTGCGTCCAGGCCAGAGAGCTCCACTGATGACAGTAGACAAGGAGGTGCCAGAGTTCTTGGCCTGGAGATTTTCAAGGCATAATCAAAAGAAGGAAATAAAATAACGTGGCTGCCTTTAGAGACGTATGTTCCCCCTTAGACACTATCCAGAAGGAATGAAAATGGTTTGTGTTCCAAAGCTTAGTTTCAAATATAATTTTCTTTTGGAATAGCCCATAGATAAAGAACGTTTTTGATGATCTTCAGAGGAAGTACTTGGAAAGTTGCATTGGTGATTTGTGGTTTTTGTTGTTTCTCTGGATGCCAAATTCTGCTCAGTGTTAACAGCACTTGAGAAATAGGTATTTTGAGAAAGAGAATTAAATCAAGGTACAAAGGACTTCAGATAGAACCAAGAAAAATTTTTAAAATCAGCAAACTTCTTGAGTCTGTGAATCATCTTGATAGCTCTATGTTGCACACTGTTTTAGTAACTTAAAAGAATATATATGTACCTGGAGTTATGAAAGTTCTCCACAAATTCAATCCAGCAAACATTTTCTTAAGTACCTTTCCAGGCACCTTTAAGCAATTGGGATACATCAGCGAAAAAGACAGCATGAACTCTTGCTCCTGTGGAGCTGGCATTACCTGCTTGGTTGTCATTTTAAATTGACGGGAACAATGCCTTGTGTGCCTGTATAGCACAGTTGTCCACAAATTCAATCCGATGGCTATTTTCTTAAGTACCATCATTAAGTATTTATGGTGATAATTAAAGTTGATGAAGTTTGTAAAGAACCTAACAGATTCTTGTTAAAGGCACCTAAAAAAATTACTGTAGTAAAAAACACGTCACATGGGAATTTATCCTCAACACATTTCTAAGTATACAGTATAATATTGTTAACTGTGTGCACATTGTTATACAGCAGATCTCTGGAACTCTTTCATCTTACATGACTAAAACTATAACCGTAGAACAACTCCTCTCTACTTCCTTCTACCCACAGCCCTGGCAACCACCATTCTACTGTCTGTATGGGTTTGACTGCTCTAGGTGCCTCATGGAAGTAGCATCATGCAGTATTTGTCCTTCTGTGACTGGCTTATAGCATATAACAAGATTTCCTTCTTTTCCAAGGCTAAATAATATTCCTCTGTGTGTGTCTGTGTATGTGTGTCTGTGTGTGTGTGTGTGTGTGTGTGTGTGTTATACACCACGTTTTCTCTCATGTTCTCTCATTCACATGTTGAACACTTAGGTTGTTTCTACCTCCTGGCTATCGTAAATAATGCTGTAGTGAACATGGAAGTACATATCTCTTCAAGATCCTAATTTCAATGCTTTTGGATAAATACCCAGTAGTGGGATTGCTCGATCATATGAGAGTTCTGTTTTTAATTTTTTGAGGAAATTCCATGCTATTTTCCGTAGAGACTGTACCATTTTGCATTCCAGACAACAGCACACAAGGGTTCCAGTTTCTCCACATCCTTGCCAGCACTTATTTTCTTTTTTTGATAATCACCATCTAACTGGGGAATCCTTTTCAAAATGCCTTAAGCATTTTAATTTCATTTAAAATGTAAATACATGTATTCACCAGTATTGTGATACAGGGTAAAGCCTAGTATTTGAATCTGGTTCTTTTGATTGAAGTTCCCTGTTTCCTCTCTTGCATAAACCACACTCACCTACACTGCATTGTGCTACTTCCAGTTTCCATTTCTTTGAAGTGGAATGAGAACTTAGACATTTGTGAAACAGTCTTAGAGCAGAGTTCTTCTAGATTTTTATGTTCTCAATCTTTTATAGTTGATCTTGCCAAAATGTAACTTAACAGTAATTTTTTTTAGCAACTTGACTTTATCAAGTCTTTTCAAAGCATTCAACATAGCTTTCAGAGAAATAACACTTTTATACCTATATTTTATCTTGTAGAATATTAATTAAATTGAATGAGCTCAGTAGCAGATATAACTGGTAGAAAAAGTTTTAGGAGCAAATGAAACTGATGATTCTTGTTAGCATCAGGTCCGATGCTAGAAGCAGAAGTGGATGGACCTGCTAGAGGACGGTGCCCAACATCAGCCTAGACACCACTGTTGCCATGGTTCTTCTTTGGTTAGAATGTTTGAAGGTCAGAGACATTGATCTAGCCAAGTTTGCTTAAGAGGACTTGTAAATGCAGTATGAGGTATAATGAGATCAGGGCAAGAATCACAATGTATATGTGTTGGCAAAGCATAGAGGAAAGCGAAGAGTTCTGTTTGAATTATTGGGAAAAATCTTCACAAAGGAGGTGACATTTCAGCTGAGTTTTGAAGGATGGGTAGGAATTTGCCAGGGAAAAAGAAGAGAAAGTGCCACCAGTAGGCTGGATCAAGGATCCTCAATATGATGCGCTATGTAGAATGTGCAAGGAATTGGAAGCTAGCTGGAAGTGAGGCGGAGACATGGGCTGAGACCAGACTGAAGAGCTTTCCTCTTAACCAATAGGGCATAGTCATATCATAATCATATATGAGTAATATGTTACTTGTCTATGATGTGTATGCTGGCTGGACTAGAATTGATCTTAGGAGAAGAAAGACCAGGTAGGAGGCTTTAAGAGTTGCCCATATGTGGTAGGAGGACCTGAATGAACAAGATGTAGGGAAGGAGGACTGCAGAGGAAAATAAATGGAGGTGGATCATGAGGCATGTCTCTGAGGCATGATGTCTGTTTAAATGTGCTGCCACAGGAAAGGGGGAAGTCTGAAATTTTGAAGGAAGAATCTCACAATTTGAGCTTAAACAAAGTGGTCGGTCATTCACCGACATTCAGAATGCAGAAGGAGATGTTTAGGGAAAGATGATATCCGTTCTCAACGTGGTGAGTTTCAGGAGTCCATCAGACACAAAGCGTGAACAGCTTTTCAGGTTTAGATGAAGAGTCAGATGATCACAAAGCTCAGTAGATTTCCTATTGCAGAATTCTGTATCTGGTCACTACAGATTCCTGGATCACTGTCGCATACATGAAAATACTGAAACTATTTTTGTTCTTTGCCAAAGTTTATTAGCAGTTGTATAATAGAAATTGCATGCCATTCTAAAAGTTTCCTGGTTGTTAAATAAAGTATATTTTTAGCTGCTCTCTTACCTTTGTTATGTGCCTTTCTCAAATTTTCTATTATTTATTGATTAGAAATAATGGTCTATATTTCTAGCTTATTTGGGTTCTCCCTCAACTTCCTCACTTTGGGCGTTTACAATATTTTAAGTTATCCACAGATAATATTCTGTTTCTGATTGCTCATGCTACCAACCATTAGTTGCTAATAGTCTGCTTTTTGGAAGAAAAGTATAATCCATGTATTATTTGAACTTCCTATGCTATTTTAGAACTTGGCGATTTTAAATTGTCCCTTACACAACCTACCCCACCCTCTGATGTACATGTTTTTCTGTTCAGACTCATTTCTTTACCCTAGGGGAATTAAGTCATTTTTTTCATTGTGATAATAATGTAGTTGTTGAATTTCTGTTTAGTTTCTCCAAAATGTACGACTTAAGGTGGAGGTGTAGTGGGTTGAACATTTAGGTAGCTGCATGTCTAGTGTTGATTTCATTAATTAACACACTAATTAATACTAGTTATATTTATTAATGGACACTCATAGTTCTCTTGACATCCCCTCTCCATCTCTCTCACTCCCACGTTGTATCAGGCACAAGGTACTGCTGATTTTTCCTTCCTTCTCCTGACTCTTTATAAATACTTCTATTAGAACATTTTGTTTGCATTATATTACAATCAATTATTTACATGTTTGTCTGAGAAAGTGAGTTGCTTGAGGTCAGGACTCAAGTCTTACTGTCCCAGAGCAGGGTCTCTCCTATTTACTTAAATGCTCAGTAAATATTTGCTGAATGAGTGGGTATAATTGAATCATTTGCCCCTTGGCTACCTCTAAAATTTGCTTACCTAAAATTCCTTTATTTGCTGAATTAATGGGTATAATTGAATCATTTGCCCCTTGGCTACCTCTAAAATTTGCTTACCTAAAGTTCCTTGTCTTTTATTTTTTTCTTGGTTCTTGATTCACACTGACCAACAAGCCTGTCTTCCAAGTCTGCATGAAAATCTAGCTCAAATATAATTAAATGTAGTTGCTGGCACCAAGGTACTTCTGCTTCCTTTCACCCTCACTCATATTCTCTATGCAGAGCTGCAGAAAACTTCTCTGGTACAGCTTACTCTTCGTATCACTTAGGGCATGCAAGGGGCTGTCCTCTGCGGCTCCTACAATTTGCTGCCCAATTGATTCTTATTCTTCCTTGTGTCTTCCTTAATCTTACAATAGCTGCTCTCTCCTGTTACTGTTCATTTGTTCTCTTTGCCTCTTTTATTTTTCAATCGTGGGGTAAGTCTGCTAGACATGGAGAAGGCCTATATTTTCATTCTGCTTTGACTTTGAATCCCCGGAGCCAGCACATGGCCTGGCACTAGGATCATGTTAACTAAATGCTGTGGAATCGGAACTGTGAATACTCAAGAAAGTCTCATTCTCTCGGGCTTATAGTCCATTTATGTGTCGTTTGCCTTTATAAAGTCAAATTTCTTGTGATTGTCTCTATGCTAGCTAAGTTTTGGAGAAAAAGGGGAAGAAAATCGAAACAACTCAAACTGTTATTCTGGAGAGCTGGAATTAGCAAAAAAATTTCCAGTTTCTCCAGGAACCTGAAAAAATGAGAGAGTTAGGATGTCCCCTCGGGAATTCAGCCCTTACCTGGTTTGAAATCCTGAGCTGTTCAAGAGCCATGAAAAAGCACCCATCTCTCATTTGCATTTGTGTATCTTTCTTTTCCCAGCCAAATCCCACTTGAGAAATGTTAGAGTGTTATTATTTAAGGACAATTCATCAGGCATCTAACTAAAGCATGACATTTAGACAGACAGGTTTCCAGTTCTGGGTATTTGCAGGGCTTATCTTCACAATATGCTTCTAGAAATGTCTCCTGTGTGGTCCCTTATTTTGTTTTTATAAGCATTTTCAAATTTCGGATATTCTTTTTCTTTTCTTTGAGTCTTGCTTTTTTTTTTCATAATGCTTCAAAATGTTAGTGTTTTCTTCCCTATTCATTTTAATGTTATTTTCTGTCTATTCTGTTATCATTTGCATCTGTTCTAATGTTATTTTCTTAACTCTTTCAACATTTCTATCACTTTCTCTCTTTCCTCTCTACTGTGTGTTTATTGCTGAGAGAATTCTCATGTTCTTTCTGGCTCCTCTGATTTGTATCAGAGAACCCTAGAGGTCACCATTGAGTACAGATGCCTAAGACACAAGACTCAGACTTTATAATCAGACAGGTCTTTGTTCAAATCCTACCCCTGCTTCTTTGTATCTGCGTGACCAACCATCCTCAGCTTCAGCTACCTCATTGGTAAAATTGAGATGTAAACCCAATTAGACCGCACACCATAGATCTGAGAATTAATTGCTGGCTTCTGAACAAATTCTAAATCCTATAGGCACATTGACCATCAGTGCTAAAATTCTAGCTTGATCCTGATTTTAATTCATTTCTTATGATAGCTTACAAACTGGAGAGAGCTCCATATAACTTAATTAAATTTATTTTATAACTATAATTACACATTATAATTTCATTTCTAAAACTTTGCATGTAATTAAAGTCACAAGTCAGAGAATAAAACTCTTTTCTCAGACTGCATGTGTCAGAGTGGGTTGGTTGGTTGGTTGGCAGCATATGATGATGCTAAGCCATGACTTGCTTTTAAGGTGGACCACTTTAGTCTTTGCTGTTGGTTTCATTGTAGATACCACTGGCCATACAGGTGATAAAGATGTAATTTGTATGAGCCACAGTTGGCTGCAGAACTTCCCACTAAATTCACATCCATGTGATTCAGCTGCTGTATTTCCCCATGACCAGAAGTCTGAGTCTCCCAACACAGGGATATTTTTAACCTTTCTTTCCTTAAGCTCAAAATGAAAGAAAATAGTCTTAATGATGATTTTTAACTTATGTGACATGCCCTTCGCAGCTAACAGTCTGTTTGCCTTTCTAACCTGGGCACAAAACGACCTCCTTCCTGCTCATCAGGCCAGTGCTTCATGAACAAACAGGAATTTTATGTAGCTTAGCAAGTGGGCTTTTTAAGGATTGGTAGAATGATACACACTCATGTCTTTATCACTTTAGTGCCCAAAGTGCTAAAATCCTACATTATTCACAAATTCCACGTGAGCGAGAGCAAATTTGAGAATGTTGGCAGCAAAGAGGAAAGTAAAGCCCTAAGAAAAATCCAGAAATTTGTGACCTGGGCATTATTACACATGTATCATAAAGGATGGGATTTGCTTATTTTTGCCAATAAATGATTTTCACCAGGAGGAAAAAAAAAAAGGAATTTATGACATGGACACATCAGCTGTTCCTTCCACACTGCCATTTGAGAAGGGTGATGAGCCTCTGTTTCTTGGAATGCTTTTTCCATGACTTCTTGCATTTTTATTTCTTCAGGTTTTCCGTACTGTATAAATACCAGAGTTAAAATTTAGAATTTGTTTTTTGAGGTGGATGAAATAATATGCAATAGGCCCTAGAGACAAGATAAAAATGTGTTAACTAAAAGAGATTGGGGTCCTTGGAGAGGGTCTGCCTGACAGATCAGTGCATGTGTTGAGTGGGGGGTGGATGGAAGGTGTGGGAGGTGCATTCATCTGGCTCATCATCTGTCTGGGAGCTGTTCGTTTCTTTATAGTTTTGCTAGAAAGGGACTGAAGATGTCAAGTACCTGGTGTTTGAGATGACTGCCAGCATCCATACTAATCTGGGAGATCCAGAGATGTGCCTTGTTGTGGAGGGGACTGTGACTTCTCATTAGGACCTAGACCATGACTTGGGATATTTGTTTTGGTCTCTGGGTGGATTTGTGGATGGTGGACAGATCACAGGCCAGCAGGACCTGGCTTTGGCTTTGTTGGTTATAGAACTTCTATTCTGCAGAGCTAAGAGTGCAAACTAGGACCAACATTACCAAGAGGATGGAAGCTATCTGGGGATACTGGCTGGCAGTGCTCAACTTACAGCTCAAGGCTGTGATAACAAGAGAGGTGGAGTGTGTTTTGTGCTTCATTGTGCGTGTGTTTCAAGCAGAAACTAGACTTGAGGGCTTAAATAGAAAACATCTCAAACAATCCATGAAATGGTAAACAAACCTGCTATTGAAAGAAAGAATGAGAAGTTGACAATTGCATTATTGTGATCCAGAGTGGGTTCATCAGCTAGGGTAGAGGAATAAAGAAAAAAGAGATAAAAGAACTGGGTAAAATGAATTCAGTTGTCATTCCCTTTCTTCCTTTGTCTTCCGTTTACACCTGGTAATGAACCTGTGGAGGCTTGGAGAGATTGTTCAAGTTTCCTTTTGTTTTATTTTTGTGTGTGTGGCAGGTTTGTTAACAATTTCCAAAGGGTTTTCTTCTCAATCTTGAGGAATATGAATTGAGGAGGCGGGGAGAAGAACAAGAAGGGAAAGATATTTGAGTATTTTGCAGACAGGAGGTGGCCCAGCAATCAGGGAGACTGCTCTGCTTTTGTTTTCCTGTTCGAAGAGGCTGACGGGATGGATGGTGCTGGTTTCATCAAATATGGGTTTTAGAGAATTCCTCCATGTCCTGCCTTAGGGAATTATGCTTTGGAAAATTAAGTGTCCATCAAATCAGGAGGAGGCTTGTACAGTTTCTATCCCCTTTCCCCTCTGCTTTTTGAAAGGCTTAAGAAAAGAGCCCTTTGTTTTCTTTTCAAGGGAAGTTACACTGAAATTCATCTGCGTGGTATTCATGGACTTCGTTTGTGTCATTCATAGGCAGCTGTAGGTTGTGTAGGACAATGTTGTTGAATTTCTAACCTCCACATTGAAAGCAGCATGTTGGAAAAAGGTTCAAGACCTTTTACTTTCTCTCCCCCAATCTCTTTATTTGTTTATTTTTTTACTTTTCTCTCTTTTTTTAATTCAAAGAAGAAACTCTTGAGATTTCCCCTCCTCCCTCCTAGATCACATTTCTCTGCCACATACCATTGAAGCTTCTCAGGGTTAAGATTTGTGCCTGTCATTTCCAACGTTTTCCTCAGAATCGCAAACTTTAAAATACCTTTCAGGGAAACTTGTTTGGAATTTCATTTTAATGGGATTTATGAATAAATCTCCATCTTAATGCTGACTAAGCTTTAAACATCCATTCCAGGAGAACGATATTGGATTTTTATATTTTAAAATTTAAATCACTTGAGTGTGAAGGCGTAAAACATTTTTATATTTGTGTGAGTGCCTTGTACTTGAGCATTTCTGTTAAAGACTGATTTTTTTTTTTTTATTTGGTTTGCTTGAATAAATCTGGGCTGCAAAGGAGGAGATGTTGCATCATGTCCTTTCCTTTCTTATGTAGACTCCTGTGTACATTATGTGGGTTTATTTATCTCACCTACAAAGACGGGTATTCTGTAGCAACCTGTTGCCATGCTGCGATTTCGTTTAAAAACAAACAGTTTACTTTCTTCCTATGCTTTAAAACCTTTAATCTCAAAAAATGCGATTTCGTTTAAAAACAAACAGTTTACTTTCTTCCTATGCTTTAAAACCTTTAATCTCAAAATTTTATTTTTAAATACCATGAGCCATCAAAGTCAGATTAAAAGAGGTGATAGTTCCTCCTGACATGCATTCCCCAAATCTGTGTTTTAGAAGAAAAATGGAGATAAAAGATGGAATCATCATCATCCCTCTTATAAACAACAACAAAAAAAAAACCACTAAAAACTAATGTTGGTCAAAAGTTGCAAAGTTTCAGTTACAAAATTAGTAAGGTCTGGGGATCCAGTGTGCAGCATGATGACTGTAATACATAATACTGTGTGGTTTACTTGAAATTTGCTTGGGGAGTAGGTCTTATGTGTGCTCCCTGCATATTACAAAGGATAACTGTGAGGAGATGGATACGTTCATGAAATTGATTGTGGTCATCATTTCACAGTGGATACATACATCAAGTCATCATTTTGCACACCTTAAGTATAAACAATTTCTGTTTGTCAGTTGTACCTTAGTAAAGCTGGAGGAAGAAAAGAAACCTGATGTCAGGGGATTTCAAGCATCGAACCTCTACTCTGGTCTCTGTGCCCTGTGTCATTTTCCCCATCTCTTCACAGACTCATCATATTCAGAGCCCCCAGATGTTCAGCAGCAGTTGAACCACTATCAGTCAGCTGCCTTGGCAAGAAACAACAGCCGTGTTAGCCCTGTGCCTCTTTCTGGGGCCGCTGCTGGCACTGAGCAGAAAACTGAAGCCGTGCTTCACTGCGAATTCTGTGAATTCTCCTCCGGCTACATCCAGAGCATCAGGCGCCACTACCGGGACAAGCATGGTGGGAAGAAGCTTTTCAAGTGCAAAGACTGCTCCTTTTACACAGGCTTTAAGTAAGTGATGTAATGAACAGCTGTGGAAACAAGGTGGCTGCCCCTGCTCCACCCCTCACTGAAGGCTTCCCTTACACTTTCCTACTTGGAGCTTATGGGAGGCCCTGCCCATGCAGATGATGTAGGGGTTGGATCCAGGCTTCATGGGAGGGGGCTAGTTTCAGAAGACTGCTTTGGGAATTGGGAAGGGATGAAGAGCTAGATCAGAACAAGTGAGTTTTAAAATTGGAGCACATGGGCTCCAAAGCAGTGTGAGATTGAAGCAAATGATTTCCTCCCATGCTTGGAGTGGTGTTTCCCTTCGGAGAACTGTCATCTCTCCTTTTTTTAGCTTTGGGGGAAAAAAAAAGTATGTTCTTGGAAGCAAAGTCAAAGTCAAGAGAGAAAACATCCGGCAGTAGTGTCTTCCCTGCTCCCCTGATAGAAAATTCTTTCATTCTTAAGATCATAGTGTTGAAAGATATATAGAAAATCAAGACCCTGGCACTTCTAAGACTACACTGGAGCAATCTTAGAGAGATTGTTCCAATCTAGAAAAAGAGAATCCATAGTCACCCTTGCTCCTGTGGATGACAGAATTGATGAACTCAGTTAAAGAATGGAATGCTTCCTATGATGTAATCTAAACTTCTGCAATTGAATCTCATCCTGGGAGATAGTGTTTAGGTTAGTGGTTACAGGTGTAGAGTGTGGAGCCTGACTACCTGGGTGACTCTGGACAAGTCACTAAGCCTCTCTATGTCTCTATTTCCTTATCTATAAAATAAAGATAATACTAGTACCTACATCATAGTGCTCCTGTGAGCAATAAATGAACCAGTGTATCTTGAAGTGCTTAGAATAGTGTCTGGCATAAAGCAAACACTAATAAGTGTAATAATATAGATAGAAAGCTATTATAATAAAATAGCATTAGATATTATAAAGCTATTGTTTTCTGCTCTTTTGTAATCAGGATCTAAGCCTTAGACTACTTCAATACATACTTCACACAGAGAGGCTGTGGAAAGTAGGCTTCATGTCCAAAGAAAAAGACGAATTGGAAGAAGTCTCTTTCCCACCGGCATCATAGTAGCTGGGATTTGACATGGAATATGTGTTCTATCTCTATTAATTTGCTCCAATTACTTTTCAGATAAATACGTGTGTTATTTGGTACTGAGAGAAGGCTAGAGGACCCAGATAGCAAGGGCCGACAGACAGACATACACTTTCTCTAGAGAGCAGCACTTGGGTTCATAAGAAGGGGCCCCTCACATATACACCATGGAATATTATGCAGCCATCAAAAATGATGAGTTCGTGTCCTTTGTAGGGACATGGATGAACCTGGAAACCATCATTCTCAGCAAACAGACACAAGAACAGAAAATCAAACACCACATGTTCTCACTCATAGGCAGGTGTTGAGCAATGAGAACACATGGACACAGGGAGGGGAGCACTACACACTGGGGTCTGTTGGGGGGAAATAGGGGAGGGGACAGCGGGGGGTGGGGAGTTGGGAAGAGATGTCATGGGGAGAAATGCCAGATATAGGTGAAGGGGAGGAAGGCAGCAAATCACACTGCCACGTGTGCACCTGTGCAACAATCTTGCAAGTTCTTCACATGTACCCCAAAACCTAAAATACAATAAAAAAAGAAGGGGCCCCTGCCCATTAAAGTCTTGGTTTTATCCATTTCAATGAGACATTTAAGGCTTTGCAAATTCTGAAGATTTGAAAAGGATGGAAGAAGAGGCAGCAGTACCATTCCACTCTACACCTGTAACCACTAACCTACAACTCTTAGTTTACCTAACCATCAATCATGATGATTGACTTCCTGGACAACTTGTCCTCCCCCACTTATCTGTGAAGAATTATACAGGCAGTTTGTAAGTCACCCTAGCTTTAAAATAGTCTCTCTCCTCCCAAACATGATGAAAAATAGTTCCTTGGTTGGAATTTTGTCTTCATACTCTTAATAGACAATTTTTAATTTTTAAGAATAAAGTGTTTGGAGAATTTTTTTCTTTTCAAACTAAGCTCTGAAACCAGCCAAGTGGCACAGTTTCCAAAAAGAAGTTACCACCATTTGACAGTGTTCAGATATCAGTTTAGTGACAAAGCTTCTGAGTGGTCGATAAACATGATTAACATTTTTTTTTTTTTAGGCCCACAAGCAGGAGAGCCACACTTCAGCACATATAATGGGTTTGCCAGCAGGAAATGTGAAAATGCAATGATCCCTGGTCACACGCATCACCTCTCTCCCCAACCTCTCTCCTAGATCTGCTTTTACTATGCACGTGGAAGCTGGGCATTCGGCGGTTCCCGAGGAGGGCCCCAAAGATCTTCGCTGTCCTCTCTGTCTCTATCACACCAAATACAAGCGCAACATGATCGACCACATCGTGCTGCACCGAGGTAGCCTTTCTAACTTGGTTTTCTTGGATGCGGGGCAGGGTGGGCAGGCAGCAGGGATGGCCTTCTAGGGATGCTCTCTCAGAGTGGCAGTAGCACCTGTTCCTTGTTCCTCACCTTATCTTCAAGCAAGAAACCACAGTGATAACCGCCGTGACAGCCAACAGGGTAAAAACACCTGCCTGCTGGGAGTATTTCCTCCACCTGGAGGGAGGCAAAGGTGATGGATTCTGCAGTGAACACTTCTGTAGGGCTTCCCAGCATGGGGGATTTGTACATTCTGAAAACTCTGCCACCCACAGCCTAATGTAGACTGCACAGAAAGAATGAACAAAAAACAAATGGGTAGGTAAAAGCAAATGTGAAGAGCTCTTTATTGGTTGTGAGAGATTCTTTCAAGAAGACCAAAATGATTTCCAAAGCAGAACGTGGAACTTCCCTTGAAATGGTTGGAGGGAGAGAGAATTCTTTAAAATAATGTATGTTACACATTCTAATAGTCTATATTATATATTCTAAGAATAATTAGAAAAATCCATGGGCTTTGGATTCAAATTCTGGTTTTAGAGCTTACTATGTTTAACCTCTCCATCCATTAAAAGAGATGATTGTACCTATGAGATAATGGAAGTGTCCAGTGGTTTTTCGTAATGGATGCAGTAAGACTGTTCCATAAATGTTGGTTTCTGCTGATAAACAGTGATGCTTCTTTTAAGTCCACTTTGGCCTTTTTTTGAGTTGCATTTACCCTTGGCCAATTAAAACATAGTTAAACAACAGGCTTCCTCTGCTTTGGAAAGAAAAATATGTTTATGTAGAATCTGCTTTGTCCTGAAAAGATTCAAGCCACAGGTGGATAGAAGATTACTAGAGTGCTCATGGGCAATTTTGATTGGTGTTTCTACTAATCTTTCCATCTACTTCATTCTTTCTCTCCATCCCTTCTTTTCTTCCTCTTCCCTCCTATCTTCTTTCCTTTGCCTCTTAGAAAGCCTTTCAATATTTGTCACATATGCCTCAAAAGCAATGAGTGTCATCTGTTGTCTTGCTGAGATGTCACTCACTCTGAAATGCTGAGGCTTTGGGGAGCATTTGCAACACATCTCACATTTCCCCTGAGCCATTGCCTTTGGCCAATACATTTGTGACATACTCACCCATGTCTGTACAAACTCAGTGGAAGGCTGGACTTTGAACACGTGCAGATTTCCCTCCTCCCCCTTGCACTCTAATGAGACATGTGATCGTTGCTGGCTAGGATGTCCACCTGCAAGCTGGGAGAAGCAGCGTAGGAACATTTAGGCAGGAATTCTTGGCCCGAGTGGTCCCGCCTGGTGTTCTGCCTCAATCACCTGGCTTCCGGTCCTCCAGCCCATGTGTTTCAGTGGCTCTGTGCCCTATCACAGCTTGGTAAGGGGCCATCAGTAGGGCTGCTGCCGAGCAAACAGACACGGTGAGTCTTCACTTTCTGTGGTTGGTTCCTTTCTTTTCCCATATTGCTGCCTGGCAGGAACAGAGCTTTGATGCCTAACGAGCTCAATGACTTTCCCTCCCTCAGCTGAGAGCACAAGAAAGGGGAAAGCAAAGAGAGATTAAACACTAAGACCGCAAATACTCCCATAGCGTTCTACACTCCACAAAGTGCCGCTTACCCGCACAGTCACTTCATCTTCCAGCAACGTCATGAAGGATACTATTACTCGTATTCCCATTTTATGCATGAGAAACTTGAGACTGAGACAAACTACTTCTTTTTAAATTTAATGAAATGCCGTTTACTTCATTTCACAAAGGTTTTAAGATATCTTAAAGACTTCTGTGCAGAACTATAGGATTAAAAAACAAATGAGATAATTGGAATAAATGCAAAATAAGGGAAAACTAGTGGAAAGTTCACCTCTAAGTATTAAAAAGCTACCTGTGAGTTTGGATGCCCAGTGGATACCATGAGGTGCCATGCACTTGTTCATAGTGGACTGCAGATTTGGCCCTAAGATTCCTCGCCTACCATGGTAGAAAAGAAAACCATGGAAGCAACCAGATTTCAAGAGCTTGTTAGCCTTTTTTGAAATGTTGTTCAGGAAATTTTCAGGAATCCTAGACACTGGAACCTAGAGGAATTTGTCTAGTGGGTTCTCCTGAAGAAACGATATATAATGTATAGTGCATATTGTGCCCACCGTAAATACAATAGTAAGTTTTGCAGGGCCCATGAGAGCTGGAATCATTTACCCAGAGTCACCTAACTGGTAAGCAGTGAAGCTATGAGTCAGTTCCATTCCTTTGATCCCATGTCTCATCACATTACCTGTCACTGATTAATTGTGGTCTCTTCTGTTTACTTGTAGAGATCATTTTCAGAGTCCTTATCAAGGTCAGAAAACATCCATCTGAAATGAACATGAGCATTTGAGGATTAATAGTAATAATAACAACATTAATAATAACAACAATGGTAACTATTGCTGGTTGCTTACCTAGGTAGCAGGTACCGTACTAAGTGCTTTACAAAATGTCATTTTATAGAATTCTCACAAAACCCTATGTGGTGGATGGCTGTTATCCCCCATGATGAAGAAATAAATGGATTCAGAAAGGCCAACAACTTGACGAAGATGCAATGTCTAATAAGTAATCCATCTGGGATCTAAACCCAGCCTAGTCTGACCCACAGCTCTTGCCTTCAACCACCAGGCATCACTCTCTCCCCCTGGGAGACATAGTGTCACCCGGTTGAGTGTTCTAATAGCTGTGGTAGCTGGTTCCAAGGACAGAATTATCAGAGGGGCTGGAGGTCACAGGGGAAGACCACGGATCCACAGGCAGTGGAGTGCTTCAGGACAGCTGTGCCTACCATCTGTGTCCCGGCCTGGGTTTGGTGTCCATCTCTACTCAAAATGGCAGCTCAGTGGGAAGCTGACCTTGACAAGACAAGAAACAGGGTTGGGTGTCTGCCTTGCAGTTTTGAATTGGGGCTGATCTCAACGCAACAAGATGTGGCTCCTTCTGCACCTGTCTTCTTCCTGCTCTGTGCGTGAATAAACATCCTTGATCTCTCAGGTCCACAGTACAAGATCTTTCTGAAGCCTTAGTTAATTAAAGCATGTGGGATGAAAAGCAAGAAAACCAACTTCTGAACTGGCCCAGAGACAGAGCTACTGCTGACAAAAATAGAGTTTCCATTGTTTTTTGTCTTTATAAATGGATATATTTGAGTAGAGAGAGAATCTACTTCACTCATGGGAAATCTGAATGTGAACTAATCAGGTATTTATGTTGGCCATAATGAAAAGAGTATGATGTTTACTCATGTGTTCAGCAAACATTCATTATTCGCTTGTTCCAAGGACAGAATTATCAGAGGGGCTGGAGGTCTTTGGGCAAAATGGGAAACATAAGACCCAGTACCCACTCTCCTCAAGGAGATGAGCATGTTCATAGTATAGACAAGACAGTGAGTGATGGGTATGTATTTGTACTAGAGAGGGGTTGCTTTCAAACTGAGCCATGGTAATATTTCAACAGGCAGAGAAGACTTAAGGCAGGGTATATTAGTTTCCAAGAGCTACTGTAACAAGTGACCACCAACTGTGTGGATTAAAACAGTGGAAATGTATTCTCTCACAGTCAGTTCTGGAAGCTTGAAATCTGAAATCAAGGTGTTGGTAGAGCTGTGTTCCCTCTGAAGGCACAAGAGAAGGATCCTTCTTCGCCTCTTTCTGACTTTTGATTGCTCCCAGGGTTCCTTGACACCACTTGGCTTACAAGCTGCATCACTCCCATCTTTGTCTCCATCTTCATGTGGCTTCTTCCCTGTGTGTAGCTCTTTGTGCCCTCCATTCTTCTTATAAGAACACCAGTCATTGGACTTAGGGCCCTAATGTAGTGTGGCCTTAACTGATTGCATCTGCAAAGATCCTATGTCCCAATAAAGTCTCATTTTGAGGTTCCAGGTAGACTTAAGTTTAATGGGGGACACTCTTCAACCCACTACATGAGGGAAGAGACAATTTAATAAACCATGGAGGTGAGTGGCAGCAAGATGTGTTTGTGTGTTTGCAGAACGGCATTAGACATTTCCAAGGTCCTGAAGAGAATGGGAAGCGTACCGGAGAAGTATGTTCTGGCCAAAGTACAAAGCGCTTGGATACTAATATAGAAGTTGGAACTTTAGTCAGTAGACAGACGGGAAGCCAGAACAAATTCTGATCAGGTTACTGATGAGACACTTTGAATACTAATTTAGCAAATGTTGAAGCAAAGGATTGGTAGATCCATCGCATTCAGAAAATAGGAACTCGGGTCAGATCAGCATTTGGCGAGATTGGCCATGATTTGATGAGTTTAACTAGGGAAAAATTAAGCCCTGAACTTTTAGGATGAAGTCAGTGATAGGACTTGTGATATGTTTTCATTCGTGCAACAAATATTTATTGAACACCCACTAAATGCCAGCATTGTTTTGTTTTTGGCTTTTTTAAGGTGATTTTTTTATTATTTTTATGTACAGAAAACTCTACAGTATACATTTAACTCAGTTTAGTGGCAAGTTTTTTGGCCTCTGGTTTTTACAGCTTGGCAATGCAAGCCGCAGATTTTGGACCAAGGACCTTGACTTCTTAGTGATGAGGGATCTCTTCCTATCTGTCATTGAAATTGGTCTTGATGACTTCCACCAGCTTAACCAAAGCTCCTTTGTCTTCCAAGTTAACCTGTGTGAAGGCAATAGTAGTACAGATCTCCCTGTGGACTGGACAGCCCAGTTTGGTCATCCTACCTTGATAATACAGTCAGGAACTCCTTTCTTAGGACACAGGGCAAGCAGGAAGACAGCCAGCTCCATGGGATCCACATCATGTGCAGTCACCATCGGCTGAGCTTTCTTGTTCTCTACCAAGGTGATAACAGGATTAACCCCTGCTGGAAGGACAGGTGGCCTTTTCATGGGGACATTCCCTTTGCTGGCAGCTTTCTTGTCAACCAGGCCAACAATCTTTTCTTCTTCTCTTGCTTTGTCTGTAGCCAGCTTAAGCAGTTGAATAGCTGTTAGGGGTCCAAGTCCTGGGTTAACTGGTTAATCACAGGAGGCAGTTTTAGCTGCTTATACAGTAGCCCTTTACCACTATATCCAGATGTAGTGGGGACCTTTGACAAAGGGACTAAGGTCCCTTTGGGGCTGGGGGTTCTGTCTTATGCCAACCTTCTTAAGCCTTTCTCTCAAACAGGGGATTCACCACTCTCTTGGCCTTCTGCTTCTTCATGACAGAGGAGCCAAGGCCATCTTCTTCCCCTTGGCCTTTTTTTCTTTTGGCATCTTGGGCAGCTGGAGGAGACAGCTCTAGCATTGTTTTAAGCTGTAGGGATAAAGCCATGAAGAGACAGGCAAGGTTTTCACATTGAAGGAATTTGAACTTGAATGAGAAGAGAGACAAAAAAGGTGAATAAATAATTTCGTGAGGGTATTTCTATTGATCACCATTGGAAGCACAATGTTTCATGCATAGCTTTGCCCTTATGTATGTACCTTGCACATCCATAGTGAGCCTTAAAAACTGGCCACAGATTTTAGGGATGAAACACAGTTTTGCCAAGTATTTACATTGTAATTTTGGAGCCATGCAATCACTGCTATGAGTGTTGAATTGGCGTATTAAAGTTTCCGTTTCCTAATACATAGACAAATGCTGAATTTAACTGAACCTTGCAAGTGGGAACCTTTGGAATGGAAGTAATCTCCTGTAATTTATCTGATCAGTATCATGTTTCTTGAGAATAAAGTCTACAGTGAGATTGCCAATCTTTAATTTTATTCAGTGAAATTACATGTTTCCTTTCAACTTCCCCAAATACCTCTGCCTGGTAGAATTAGAGGTACCATTTCCAGTTCTAGCTTGAGGATGGCAGCCTGGCTAACATCAAAACCTCATACTTCCTACCAGGAACTGTTTTGCTTGTGTTTATGTGTGTCTGTTTATGGCTATGTTTGGGGATGATTGATACTTTAAAAATAAGGTTCTGGCCGGAGGTGGTGGCTCACACCTATAGTCCCAGCACTTTGGGAGGCCGAGGCAGGGGGATCACGAGCTCAAGAGATCGAGACCATCCTGGCCAATATGGTGAAACCCCGTCTCTATTAAAAATCCAAAAATTAGCTGGGCGTGGTGGCATGCACCTGTAGTCCCAGCTACTCGGGAGGCTGAGGCAGGAGAATTGCTTGAACCCGGGAGGCAGAGGTTGCAGTGAGCCAAGATTGTGCCACTGCCCTCCAGCCTGGTGACGGAGCAAGACTCTGTCTCAAAATAAATAAAGAAATAAGGTTCTTTTCTTAATGGGTTTCTCTAATACTCAGCCTTTGTCACTTCTTTGCTTTGGTGTAAAGTGGGACTCAGTCCTGTAACATACCAATTTGCACTCAGAGTTTTGGTGGAGTGAAGAACTTCCAATCTCATTGCTTCATTTAGACTTTGCATGTTCTGGGAAGGAAACCCATCTATGTTTTGGTCTGCTTTTCAGGAAAGATTTTTGCTTGATAAATCTGGTCTCTGCAGTGGTATGGTTTCTCGCGGATTTGAGCAGAAATGAACCCTCTGTATTGCAACTCTGCAGAATTTTCCACTCACCTCCATGGAGGCTTGACAGCGTGCTAGTCTCAGCTCTTGTTGCACCTTAGTACACATGTGCTACAATGTGACATTACTCTCGGGCCCAACCTCTTCGGTTTCATGTCCTGCTGCAGCACCAAGCATCTTTTGAGTAGGAGGAGATGAGAGACACAATCCATCTTGTAGTCGAACTGGAGAAGTCATAATATTTTTGCAGCCAGTGCTAGAAGCTGAGTCACAATGAGTGTGATTCAGGCCTTGAGTTTTCACCCAAGGTAATTTTGAGAGGTGTGAAGTCAAAAAGACCCACAGTTGTCACTGCCCCCTTAGAAAAAGCCCTGAGCACAGAGCTTCTGTAACCAAGGCAGAGCCCAGTCTATACCTGGAAACATTCCAGTTTTTAACTTTTATGTCCTTCATTTGCCTCAAGAATGAATGACTTCATTCAGAAAACACTGTCAGTCATTTGCCCACCTTTTAAAGTCTGTCTTTTTTATTTTTATCTTGGTCATGTTAACCATGCATTTAGAAAGGGGAAAAAGCTAACTTTTTTCTAAAATTAGTATCTTAGTTAAAAACTCATATAATTAGGAGATTTGTTACACTGGCAACGTCTTAGTTTGGAAATGGCAAGTCCCAGATTTCAGACTAAGTTAAGCAGGGACTTGACCCTTTCCTCAAATGTAGAAGATGCTTGAAAGACCTTCAGATAAAAGGGTTATGTTAGAAACTTGTAGCTTTTGCATTTTTTAAATACTATGAATGAAGACTTATAAGTACACAAATACAGACTGGAGAGTTCTTATCAGGGGTGCAGGACGGGTGCCCTGGCAGAGATCAGAAGACCTGTGCTCCCAGGTCACAGCTTTGTGTTGAACCAGAGGTGTGACTTTGAGGAAGTAGCTTAATTGATCAGTTCTCAGTTTCCACATCAACAAACTGAAGAAAATAGAACTGACTTTGCAGGGTGTTATGAGAATAAAAAGTTATATCAAGGGCAGAACACCTAATGGTGCTTGAACCATAGAGAGCACTTAATAGACTGCAGTGGTGTTACATTAATCATTGTGTGAACCTCAGGGTGTTATTCTGACTGTTCATGACTTTGTGTAAAATTCACGTGGACACACATAGTGAAATTGGAAACTGCAAAGGAAACTAACCAAAGTGGTAGAGGAATTGAAAAGGGGACTCATAAGAAAAGTTTGAAAGAACTGATTATTAATTGTGGAGAAGTGAAGACTGGCGAGTCACTGAATGACTGTCTTTGAGGTGTGTGGGACATCACTATATGGAAAATGATACCCAGCTGTTCTTCATCTCTGCAGAGGTCAACAGAACCAAGGCAGGCAGGACGGGGCAAAACCAAAGAATGAAAGTAGAAGCAGTAGAGATGACAACATGTAAATCAGGAACAAATGTAGAGAGCAAGGGGGATGCAGCCCCAAGGAAGATGCCAGTAAGGTTCATGTCAACACTTTCCATGAACTTATATGGTCTAAAGGCAAATCCCCAGCATGGGGGGAATTTCCCCTGATTCAGCCTGCCCTCCCCATCTCTTGCTGTTGACACCAGCTTGTTCATGGGTTCTGTCCGTGAGTACCTTACCCAGAGTAGTTGCAGTTAATGCCTGGCACTTTGCTTAGAGCAGTGGTTCTGAACTGGGGTCAGTATTGCTTCCCCAGAATGTATTAGTCTGTAGGCATTTTTGGTTGTCACCGCTGGAGAGAAGGGGTGCACTTGACACCTAGTGGGTGGAGGCCAGGGTTATTGCTAAACATCCTACAATGCACAGGCTGGCTCCCCACAACAAAGAATTATCCCGTTCCAAAATTTCAATAATGCTACTTTTTAGAAACCTTGGGTTACAGGAATAGAATATCCTAGCATGAGCTCCTTTAAGATTTACTAGTTTATGCCAAAGCATTTTTTTCTCCGTTTACACCAAACCATACAACTGAATGGTTACAGGGACTTAAACAGTTGCTATTCTAAAAAAATGTGTGGATTACATTATAATCATGTGTTTCTTAGCTGTCTGCTATACTTGGGTTTAAAAATATTTATATTTCTAAATAAGCAACTGATTCTTTGTATAGGGAAAATAACATGCATTAGAGCTCCAGGGAGTATGTTGCAGACACCACCTTCTAAGCTTCCTCTGCCCAGGGTTTTGCTGGCCGATTAATCGCTGCATTCAAAGACTCCCAAGGCAGTGACTGCCCTGCAATCAGAGTGTTGTGGTTGAGACTAAGGCATGACATTGGGTGGGGAAAATTCCCTAGGGCCTGCACACCGCCCAACAATAAAGGGGGGGATTCCAAGAGTTAGTTGCCTCGGCACACAACGTACTGATGCTCTGGAAACGTTGCCATTCAGTGACTCTGGGAATAAATCATGCTTTCTTGACTTAATAATACATTGCTGTTTCTAAATAATATAAGTATATGTTGTGTGTGTCCATTTGTAAACTTCCCTAGTCTTCTGAAATCCAGACACAGCATAAAAACACACGCTATATTTGATTCTTGCATAAATAGCACAGATTTTAATTTTATCCCAGTTATGGATATCTGGCGCGTGCGCTGATACTCTGGGCAGACTGGTGTGAAATTTAATTTGAGCAGTTAAACACAAGGGTGAGAGAGTGCAAAATAAACAAGTACACGCATTTCCAGCCCTACAGCATTTGGTATGTTAACAGGAAAAGCACCCAAATCCTCTCTCTCTTTTATTTTTTCCCCTCTGACAATCAGATTACAGACTGTCTAAAAAGGCACAAATCCTCCACATCTCCTGCACAACCCACCTCCCCCGAATGTTGCCTACAGTCATTTCATTTGTGAGCTCTTCATAGTTGGAGTTCTAGTGAATGAAAGTGTACAGGTTTGCTTTCAGACTTGATATTAGATGAGAAAACCCCTTAGTTTCAAAACGAGGGAAGGGTCTCTGAGAATACCTTAGAAGGGGAAATGAGAATGGAATTGGAAATAGTGAGAAATAATAGATTTACAGTTAAGCAGACCTGGTTTCATAGCTCTGGTTTGCCAACTGCAATGTCCATGACCTTTGGAGAGTTACTTAAAGATTCTTTTGCCCATTTGTACTTATTTGTAAAAATGGTACTAACTCCAGCCTCATAAAGTTGCTGATAGAGCACATAGGTGCCTGGTGAAATGTCAATTTCTTTCCCTCTTAAAGATGTTTCTAGGTCCAGCCTCAATTACACTTGCTGAGGAAGGAAGGCATGTTACTGGTTGTTGTCAGTAATCATTAATGTTGGTAAAAATCACAGCTACTTCCACTCCTCCCCCTTGCCTTAATCACCTCCATTCAGGAATTAGCAAGCACCTACTAGCCTGCCCCACCTCTATTTGTAGGTCATTCTGGGTATTAAGTACTGAAAGAGCTTTTAGTCTTAAAAACACCCACTTGTTCCCGAGGAATATGTTGTTTGGGGATTAGGGGAGGGGTAGTGTGCATGTGTGTCAGTTCAAGGAACTAGATCCATGAGGAATAGCAAGACTGGGTGAGTTTCTTCTTATATTCCAAAGAAAAAACATCTGCTTTGCCGTCAGTAAAAATTCCCATCTTTCCATTCAATTTGTTTCCACAGAAGAGCGCGTTGTCCCCATTGAAGTTTGCCGGTCCAAACTGTCCAAATACTTGCAGGGAGTAGTCTTCCGCTGTGATAAGTGTACCTTCACCTGCTCCAGTGATGAGAGCCTCCAGCAACATATAGAAAAGCACAATGAACTGAAACCTTACAAATGCCAGCTCTGCTACTATGAGACCAAGCACACAGAGGAACTGGACAGCCACCTTCGGGATGAGCATAAGGTACTTGCCAGGACTTCCTGCCTCCCGCCTCAGCACGCTCGTGGGGAGGGGCCAAGGGGGAGGCATCACTGCATTTAGTCACACCCACTGTGTACCAGATGGAGATACGAACTCAAAGAGTTTTTAAAGTGAGGTCTAGTTTCTTCTATTACAAAAGAAACATAAGGTCATTTTTAAAAATTGTGAAATACAGGTTGGGTGAAAGGGAGATCACCCATAATTCTACCACACCAGTCCAATTGCTGAACATTTCTTACCTCTCTTCTATACCCACTTTCATTTTTTTTACATAATTGTAATTATACTATACATAAAACATTATACCTTGCATTTTTAAGCTTGTTTTAAAAGAAGTATTTTACTGTATTACTTGAAATGTTAATATATTTTAAATCACAAGGTTTGGCAGTTTCCGTAAAGGACCAGATAGTAAATATTTTAGGCTTTGCAGGCCTAAAATGTAGTCTTCGTGGCAGTTAAGAATGCAGCCATGGGACATATTGCTCAAGTCCAGGAGTTCAAGACCAGCCTGGGCAGCATGGTAAAACCCCGTCTCTACAAAAAATACAAAAAATTAGCCAGACATGGTGTTATGCACCTGTGGTCCCAACTACTTGGGAGGCTGAGGAGAAAGCATCACCTGAGCCTGAGAGGTGGTGTTGCAGTGAGCTGAGATAGTGGCAGTACACTCGAGCGTGGGTGACAGAGTGAGACCCTGCCACAAGAAAGAAAGCAGCCATAGACAATACATAAATGAACCAATATGGCTGTGTTCCAATAAAAATTTATTTACAAAAACAGGTAACAGGCTGTGGGCCCATAGTTGCCAGCCCCTATTTTGATAGATTTACCTCTGTGTTTCTCAACCATGTAGGTGGTTTCCAATATTTTGCTAACTACAAAGATTTTTCAAGGCATTACCCAGTATGTCTGAACATAGTAAGAATTGTAAAATATATGTTTCAGGGGAGAAGGAGACTCAAGAACAAATAAATTAATAGAGGCCATAAAATAGAGGATTTGTGAAAAAAAAAATTCTCTTCCAGAGGTTTGCTTATCAGAGGGGTAGAAATCACACAGGATGGCTTCCTCACTCTGCGCAGGGATCATCTGGCACCTCATGAACTGAGATGATCATTTCTGGTTTTGTGTATTACCTTGAGTATGGGAGGAGCTATAATTAGTATTTGCTTAATGATAAGAGCCCATCAAAATGCTTTTTAATTAACCAACAAGTCCAAATATCTATTGGGTGTTTACTGAAGGCACAAGGAGAAGCACGGTTCATATTGTCTGTTTTTTCCTTGCTCTGTGTCCTCATCAGTGGAAATATAGTCCTTCTCTGGCCTTATAAACCCACATTATAAAGAGTTTAGTATGAATCATCTGCACCCATGGGTTAGAATTGTTCTGTGGGGTGCTGAGAGAGAAGGCTGAGCTTTGTCACCTGTCTGCAATGGAACAGTTTAATGGTAACTTCTCTGCTTTGGAATGCATTTATTTTCCCATGTGTCTGCCCGAAAAAATGAAGCAAAGAGGAAAAGCCTAAATTACCTCACTTAAAGTTTTTATATCATTTTTTATTCAAACTTTTTGGGTATTTCTTCCCCAAACTTAAGGATAAATTACTCATCTCTTTCAAACCAAGCTTTCTATAATTATTCACATGTATCTTATTTACGTAACTACCTCAGACCTTTTTATTACAGTCTTTAAGCCTCCAGGCTGATACTTTAAGACAGAACAAATCAGGAAGATAGATTATTCTCTAGTTGTTGCATGGTAGCTTGTAGATCACTGGGGAAATCCAGAAAAGGTTAGGAACCGTAACAGACATGGAACCAGAGCGTTCCTCAACAATGATGGAAGGCTGAGGCTTTGAGGTATAGGTCATGGAAATGAGTTGCTCAGGCACATAGGGCCCAATTAAGAGCTTTTGAACCAAAAAGATCTGGGTTTTAATCTTGTTTCCACCATTTACTGTGCGTACTTCAACAAGTTAGTAAATTTTGGGGTCTGTTTTTCGGTTCATAAATGGGAATTGTTTCACCTTTCTCTGAAGTTCTGTAAGATCAAATGAAGTTCTGTATTTCCCCCACTTTGAGACCCAATACATTAGAATATTTGTTAATTGAATTGTGTTAAAATATCATAATAGTTGTACCTATTATAATAGCAGTTATGTTCCCAAAGACCTAAAACATATTATAAAATCACTGATTATAGTTTGCATCTTAGACACAGTCGGGTTTTTTTTTTTAATTTATTTATTTTACTTTAGGTGCATACTATATCTGGCATTTCTCCCCATGTTATCCCTCCCCACCCTCCCGTCCCTCCCCACGCCCCACTGTCTCTCCCCTACTCCCCCCAACTGCCCCCAGTGTGTGATGCTCCTCTCCCTGAGTCCACATGTTCTCGTTGTTCAACACCCACCTATGAGTGAGAACATATGGTGTTTGGCTTTCTGTTCTTGTCTCAGTTTGCTGAGAATAATGGTTTCCAGATTCATCCAAGTTCCTACAAAGGACATGAACTCATTGTTTTTTGTGACTGCATAGTATTCCATGGTGTATATGTACCACATTTTCTTTGTCTAGTCTATCATTGTTGGGCATTTGGGTTGGTTCCAGGTCTTTGCTATTGTACACAGGGCTGCAACGAATATACATGTGCATGTGTCTTTATAGTAGAATGATTTACAGTTCTTTAGGTATATACCCTGTAGTGGGATTGCTGGATCAAATGGAATTTCTATTTCTAGATCCTTGAGAAATTGCCACACTGTCTTCCACAATGGTTGAACTAATTTACACTCCCACCAACTGTGTAAGAGACACACAGTCTTTTTTTTTTTAATTATTTTTTCATAGATTATTGGGAGACAAGCAGTATTTGGTTATATGAGTAAGTTCTTTAGTGGTGATTTGTGAGATTTTGGTGCACCCATCACCTGAGCAGTATACTCTGCACCCTATTTGTAGTCTTTTATCCTTCATCCCCCTTCCTCCCAAGTCCCCAAAGTCCATTATAGTATTCTTATGCCTTTGCATCCTGACAGCTTAGGTCCCACATATCAGTGAGAACATACAATATTTGGTTTTCCATTCTTGAGTTACTTCACTTAGAATAATAGTCTCTGGCCAGGTTCAGTGGCTCACGCCTATAATCCCAGCACTTTGGGAGGCCGAGGCAGGCAGATCATGAGGTCAGGAGATTGAGACCAGCCAGGCCAACATGGTGAAACTTGTCTCTACTAAAACTACAAAAATTAGCCTGGTGTGGTGGTGGATGCCTGTAATCCCAACCACTCAGGAAGCTGAGACAGGAGAATTGCTTGAACCCGGGAGGTGGAGGTTGCAGTGAGCCAAGATCGTGCCACTGCACTCCAGCCTGGGCGACAAAGGGAGACTCCATCTCAAAAGAAAAAAAAAAAAAGAAGAATAGTCTCCAACTTTATCCACGTCACTGCACATGCTGTTAATTCATTCCTTTTTAAGGCTGAGTAGTATTCCATCATATATATATACATCACAGTTTATCCACTCATTGACTGATGGGCATTTGGGTTGGTTCCATGATTTTGCAATTGCGAATTGTACTGCTATAAACATGCGTGTGCAAGTATCTTTTTCAAATAATGACTTCTTTTCCTCTGAGTAGATACCCAATAGTGGGATTGCTGCATCAAGTGGTAGTTCTAGTTTTAGTTCTTTAAGAACTCTCCACACGGTTTTCCATAGTGGCTGTACTAGTTTATATTCCCACCAGCAGTGTAGAAGTGTTCCCTGTTCATCGCATCTGTGCCAATATCTGCTGTTTTTTTATATTTTGATTATGGCCATTCTTGCAGGAGTACGATGGTATCGCATTGTGGTTTTGATTTGCATTTCCCTGATCATTAGTGATGTTGAGCATTTTTAAATATGTTTGTTGGCCACTTGTATCTCCTTTTGAAAACTGTCTGTTCATGTCCTTAGCCTACTTTTTGATGGGATTGTTTGGTTTTTTCTTACTGATTTGTTGAGTTCATTGTAGATTCTGATATTAGTCCTTTGTCAGATGGATAGATTGTGAAGATTTCTCCCATTCTGTGGCTGTTTACTCTGCTGACTGTTCTTTTTGCAGTGCAAAAGCTTTTTAGTTTAATTAAGTCCCAACTATTTATCTTTGTTTTTATTGCATTTGCTTTTGGGATGTTTGTTGGTCATGAAATTCTTCCCTAAGCCAGTGTCTAGAAGGGGTTTTTCAATGTCATCTTCTAGAATTTTTATAGTTTCAGGTCTTAGATTTAAGTCCTTAATCCATCTTGAGTTTATTTTTGTATAAGGTGAGAGATGAGGATCCAGTTTTATTCTCCTACATGTGACTTGCCAATTATCCCAGCACCATTTTTTGAAAGGAGTGTCCTTTCTACACTTTATGTTTTGTTTGCTTTGCTGAAGATCAATTGGCTATAAGTATTTGGGTATATTTCTCAGTTCTCTATTCTGTTCCATTGGTCTATGTGCCTATGTTTATACCAGTACTAAGCTGTTTTGGTGACTATGGCCTTATAGTACAGTTTGAAATCAAGTAGTGTGATTGTAGCAGTCTGCTTTCACACTGCTGATAAAGACATACACAATACTGGGCAATTTACAAAAGAAAGAGGTTTATTTGGACTTACAGTTCTACGTGGCTAGGAGCCTCACAATCATGGCAGAAGACAAGGAGAAGCAAGTCCTGGCAGAGGCACAAAGAGAAGGAAGAAGATGCAAAAGCGGAAACCCCTGATAAACCATTAGATCTCATGAGACTTATTCACTATCATGAGAACAGTATGGGGGAAAGTCCCCCTATGATTCCATTATCTCCCACCAGGTCCCTCCCGCAACACATGTGAATTATGGGAGTACAATTCAAGATGAGATTTGGGTGGGGACACAGTGCTGAACCATATCAATGATGCCTCCAGCGTCGTTATTTTTGCTTAGTCTTGCTTTGGCTATGCAGGCTCTTTTTGGTTCCATATGAACTTTAGAATTGTTTTTTTCTAATTCTATGAAGAATGATGATGGTATTTTGATGCACACTGCAGTGAATTTGTAGATTGCTTTTGGCAGTATGATCATTTTCACAATGTTGATTCTACCCATCCATGTGCATGGGATGTGTTTTCATTTGCTTGTGTCGTCTGTGATTTCTTTCAGCAGTGTTTTGTAGTTTGCCTTGTAGAGGTCTTTTGCCTCCTTTGTTAGGTATATTCCTAAGTATTTTACTTTTTCTGCAGCTATTGTAAAAAAGGTTGAGTTCTTGACTTGAGTCTCCGCTGGTCATTGTTGGTGTATAGAAGAGCTATTGATTTATGTACATTAATCTTGTATCCAGAAAGTTTGCTGAATTCTTTTATCAGTTCTAGGAGATTTCTGGAGGAGTCCTTAGGGTTTTTGAAGTAAATGATGATATAATCAGCAAATAGTGACAGTTCAACTTCCTCTTTACTGATTTGGATGCCCTTTATTTCTTTCTCTTGTCTGATTGCTCTGGCTAGGACTTCCAGTAGTATGTTGAAGAGGAGTGGTGAGAGTGGCCATCCTTGTCTTCTTCCAGTTCTCAGAGAGAGTGCTTTCAACTTTTCTCCTTTCAGTATTATGTTGGCTGTGGGTTTGTCATAGGTGACTTTTATTACATTGAGGTATGTGTCCCTTGTATGCCGATTTTGCTGAGAGTTTTAACCATGAAACAATGCTGGATTTTGTCGAATGCTTTTTCTGCATCTATTGAGATAATCATGTGATTTTTGTTTTTAATTTTGTTTATATGGTATATCACATTTATTGACTTGTGTATGTTAAACCATCCCTGCATCCCTGATATGAAACCCACTTGATCATGGTGGATTATCTTTTTGATATGTCATTGAATTTGTTAGTTAGTATTTTTTTAAGGATTTTAGCATCTGTGTTCATCAGGGGTATCAGTCTGTAGAGTTTTTTTTTGTGGGTTGCATCCTTTCCTGGTTTTAGTATCAGGGTGATGCTGGCTTCATAGAATGAGTTTGGGAATGTTCCCTCTTTCTCTATCTTGTGGAATAGTGTCAAAAGGATTGATACCAATTCTTCTTTGAGTACCAATTCTGGTAGGATTCTGCTGTGAATCTGTCAGGTCCTGGAATTTTTTTTTTTGTTGGTAATTTTTAAATTACCATTTCAATCTTGCTACTTGTTATTGGTCTGTTCAGAGTATCTAATTCTTCCTGATTTAAGCTAGGAGGGTTGTATTTTTCCAGGAATTTGTCCATCTCTTCTAGGTTTTCTACTTTATTTGTGTAAAGGTAGCCTTGAATGATATTTGTATTTCCGTGGTGTCAGTTGTAATATCTCCCATTTCATTTCTTAATGAGGTTATTTGAATTTTCTATCTTCTTTTATTGGCTAATCTTGTTAAGGGTCTGTCAATTTTATTTATCTTTTCAAAGACCCAGCTTTTGTTTCATTTATCTTTTATATTGTTTTTTGTTTGTTTCCATTTCATTTAGTTCTGTTCTAATCTTGGTTATTTCCCTTCTTCTGCTGGGTTTGGGTTTGGTTTGTTCTTGTTTCTCTAGTTCCTTGAGTTGTGACCTTAGAATGTCAATTTGTGCCCTTTCAGTCTTCTTGATGTAGGTGTTTAGGACTCTGAGCTTTCCTCTTAGCACTGCCAGAAGTTTTGATAGCTTGTGTCATCACTGTCGTTCAATTCAAAGAATTTCTTATTTTCATCTTGATTTCATTTTTGACCCAATGCTCATTCAGGAGCAGGTTATTTAATTTCCATGATTTGCATAGTTTTGAAGGTTGCTTTTTGGAGTTGATTTTCAGTTTTATTCTACTGTGGTCTAAGAGAGTGCATGATATAATTTCAATTTTCTTAATTTATTGAAGCTCGTTTTATGGCCTATCATATGGTCTACCTTGGAGAAGGTTCCATGCACTGTTGAATAGAATGTATATTCTGTGGTTGTTGGATGGAATGGTCTGTGTATATCTGTTAAACCCATTTGTTCCATGGTATAGTTTAAATTCATTGTTCTTTTCTTGATTTTCTGTCTTGATGACCTGTCTAGTGCGGTCAGTGGAGTATTGAAGTCCCCCACTATTACTGTGTTGCTGTCTGTCTCATTTCTTAGCTTAGACACAGTCTTTGATGTAATATTTTCACTATGCTATATGATGTTCTTTAATTTTTTTCTCTTCCTCATGGTTGACCAGCTTATTAAATCCAATGAGCACCTAATTGAGGCTAAAGAATTGGTATTTTCAGCATGCCTAATGATTCTCATGTTTGTCTCAATTGTTAGGTTTATGAGACTCATGCTCATTACTGAGATAGCAGCACTTTTTTTCCTCATTTTCTAATCTTTTTTCCCTACCTGATGAGTGCAAAATGCAATTCGAATTTTTGAAATAATTCTCCAAACACTGTTTTGTAAATAAAGATGGCAGTGCTATGAAACTGAATTTGTGGCTGACAGGCAGCGGAATTACATGCTGTCTAAAAATTGTCATTTGTTAGGGGGGAAGATATACAAACACCTGATTTCAGCATTCATGAGAGAGGTATAGGGATGTCAGTGTACAATGTACTAAAGAGAAGTATGCTGACAATTCAAATACAAAAGTCAAGGGCCATAGGGCTAAAACAAGAAACTAAAGGATGAGAATTGGAAAGGAAAAAATACAACTTTTTATTTATAGACAATGTAATTTTTATAGGTAGAAAATCCACAGAATCTACAAAAAAACTACAAGAACATGAATGAGTTTAGTAAGGTTGCAAGATATAAAATCAGTATACAAAAATCAATTATCTTTCTGTATACTAGTAATGGGCAACCTGAAAATGAAATTTTGAAAAGATCAATTTCATGTACAATAACATCAAAAGAATAAAAGTTTTAAGAATGCATTTAACATGAGAATTATACACTGAAAACTACAGTGTTGCTGAGAGAAATTTATAAAACTAAATTAATACAATATAATGTTTATTAATTAGAAGACTCAATATTGATAATTCTTTTCATACTGATATATAGATTTAGCATAATCTCTATCAAAATCCCAGTAGGCTTTTTGGGGGTAGAAAGTGACAAACTGGCCCTAAAATTTATATGGAAATGCAAATGACCTAGAATAGCCTCGTGTAGAGAAACAACAAAATCAGAGGATTCACTCATCTTGATTTCAGTACTCACTATAAACTGACATAAGGTAGATGCATAGATCAGTAGTGCATAAGTGAACATCAAGAAATAAATCCTCATATATGTGGTCAGTTGATTTTCATAAAAAGCGTTAAGGTAATAGGGAAAGGATGATTTTTTTTTAAATGGTGCTGAAACAATTGGATTTGTGTTTGCAAATTATGACATTTGACCTTTACAAAATCAAAGGTCATAATCTCTATGCCAAAATCCAATCAAAATGGACCATAAACTTAAATGTGCGAGCTAAAACTATAAAAGTTTTAGAATAGTAGAATATTATATAATCTTGGGTTAGTTAGGGGAAAAAATTTATGTATGACGAAAAAGTGATGGACAACTGAAAGAAAAAAGAAGACATCATTAAGAAAATAAAAAGGCAAGCAACAGACTAGAAGCAATATTTGCAAAGGGCTTTAACCAAAATATTTAAAGAAATCTTACAACTCAGTGATAAGAAGATAAGCAGCTCAGTCAAAAATGAGCACAAGATTTGAATAGATACCTTACCAAAGAAGATAGATATGCAAATGGCAAATGAGCACATGAAAAGATGTTCAACTTGATTCACCACTGGGAAATACAAATGAAAACAATAGTAAGATTCTCCTTCCCCACCACTGGCTAGCATGGCTAAAATTAAAAAGGCTGACAGCATCAAAGTATTGGCAAAGATACGGACAAACTGGAATCTCATATTGCTGGTTGGAATGTAAAATGGCATAGCCACCTTGGAGCAGTTTGGAATTTGTTTATAAGCTAAACATACACTTGCCATCTGACCTATCCATCCTACCTTCACATCAAATGGATGGATAAATAAAATATGGCATAGTACTTAGCAATGAAAATGAGCTACTGATACACTTAACAGCATAGGGGAATCCAAAAATGTTAAGTGGACAGAAGCCAGACACAAAAGACGACATATTGTATGCTTCTGTTTATATGAAATTTCTAGAAAAGGCAACTTGGTGGAGACAGGAAGCAGCTCAGAGGCTACTTGGGCCTGGAAGATGGGAGCAGGGATTGATTACAAAGGATATGAAGGAGCTTCTCAGAGTGATGAAAGTGTTCTTAGACTGGATTGTGTGAGGGTTGCACAAATGTATAAATTTACTAAAAATCATTGAATTGTTTACTCATAATAGATAAATATTATGGCAGGTAAATTATACCTCGATACCTAAAACAGATGCAAGTTTCCCATAACCCAACACACAGTAGGTCCTCAATAAATGATAATTTCCTATAGTCTTTTTTTATGAATTTTATCCTGAGAACAACTCTATCAACAGGATACCCAAGATCTGGATTAATGTGGACTAGACTTAGCAATTGGTTCCAAACAGGCATTTATCTTTTTTTTTTTCCCAATAAAACAGTGCATTGCTCATTATATTCTTCTACAAACAGCATTAGGTGATTTGTGTGGCGGAGAGAATCTATAGAAGGAACTATAAGATTGAAACTATTTTCAGTCAAAGGATTTCATTAAAAAGAGCCGAACCTGGAAACCATCATTCTCAGCAAACTGACACAAGAACACAAAATCAAACACCGCATGTTCTCACTCTTAGGCGGGTGTTGAACAACCAGAACACATGGACACAGGGAGGGGTGCACTACACACTGGGGTCTGTTGGGGGGAAATAGGGGAGGGACAGCAGGGGGTGGGGAGTTGGGGAGAGATAGCATGGGGAGAAATGCCAGATATAGGTGAAGGGGAGGAAGGCAGCAAATCACACTGCCACGTATGTACCTATGCAACAATCTTGCATGTTCTTCACATGTACCCCAAAACCTAAAATGCAATAAAAAAAATAAAAATTAAAATTAAAAAAAAAACATACAAAAAAAAAAGAGCTGAACATTCAAAACTGGACTTCTGAATTCTGCCTGCAAAGGTTGTAAACCTCAGGGACGTCTCTAAAGATTGAGACTATATCGTTCATGGAATGGACGGAATCCTGGTAACAGCAAGAAAGGTCTTTAAAGCCAAATATGCCATTCCATCTAAGAACCAAAATCTCCCGTGCACTCGATTTAGGCTGCCATGTTTATCCTCAGAAGCCAGAGTGCAGAAGGGATAACCATCAGAACCCTTATTTTATAGGTGATAAAAAGAATCTTTCCTCCTAGATCTTTTTCTTTGTTACTAATGAGCAAGAAATCACTTGTAATCTCCTGGGATCTAAAGTAAACAGTGCAGGGTATTTGAAATTTTATATTTTTCATCCTTTGACTCCCTGTCTGTTTATAATCTCACTGGGTTCTCTAGAAGGTTGACTAGTCTCTCCCTCTCCTCCCCTCCCCTTTCCCTTCCCTTTTCTTCCTTCACTGCCTCCATTCTCTGTCCCCCCACATCCTCCCCACCCAACACACATGTGAATTATCTACCAGTAATGCCCTTTATTAGCAATGCTGGTGAAAGATGAAGACAACCTTTTTTCTTTTCTGAGTCAGGGTCTTGCCCTGTTGCCCAGGCTGAGGTGCAATGGCTCAATCATAGCTTACTGCAGTCTCAAATTCCTAGGCTCAAGCAATCCTCCCACCTTGTCCTCCCGGAGTGCAGGAATTACAGGTGTGAGCAACTGTACCTGGCCTAAGACAACATAAAGTCATGAAGAAAACCAAACCTTGGACTTCTCACATTTAAAAAACACACATACTTTTTTTTTTAAAGAAAGTTTAAGTATATGCAATACCTTGTTAGTGTTCTTTATAGTTCTGAAGTCTCTTTGCTGATTTAAGGAACATAAAAATATATTATCTCTAACTTGGTCTGCTCGTAAAATTGTCATGTTCAGTATATTAAATTTAGAAGGATAGTCTATTCAGGCAATACACATTCACTAATTGAATTTACTTTGAAATGTTTTTAATTTTTTATATAAATGGAGCCTTAGGCAGCTGAACTCTTAAGAAACTCATATCTTACTTTTTGCCAGTTTGGGGGAAACAGCAAAACATGAAACTCAGAAGGAATCATCAACATTTTAGTTATTCTAATAAAATTGCTCAGTTTTTTTGGACTAGTGAAATCCACAGTGGGAAAAATAAAAAAAGTCACATAGGACATTTGTTTCCAGGAAAGGAAATGAGAATTAAATGAAAGAAAAATCTTTCTCCAAAGATTCTTCCCAAACAAATCATAAGAAGAATTTTTCCCAAATTATAAAACACACCTTTGGCCACATTTTTTTTGGATTGCTTTTTATTTCTGAACTAAATGCTAGCAGCTTTAGCTTTGGCAACTGCAAGGATTCCTGCGAGCTGAAGGCTTCTCTAGAAGACTGTGCCATTTCATTTCTTCTTTCCCTCATGTAGTTCTGCTTCTTGATTTGTTAACCATAGCTCTGTCTCTTCCATGACAGAGAAACCAGAAGTAGATGAGCAAGTAGTGTGACCACTTTTTAGAGGGGTGTGTCTGGCAGAACCTTAAACAGTATTTCTCACATAGACATTTGAAGATGTTCTTTACCTGTACCTTTGAAACCATCCACTAAACTCCCCAGTCAAAATTATTTGTCCCAGCTTCTAAGCTTCCATAGAACTTTTCTTCTTCCGTTGTAAGGCATATTTATTTATCTCACCTTTCTTTCAAAATCTAGCCTAGTGTCCAGCATACAGTAAAGCCTCGGGAGTTGTCTGTTAAATAAACCAATAAATGAAATCAACTTTTCAAATACAAAATTTTAAGTGTCCTGTTCAAATAATCAAGTGGCAACATCCATTACCATCTTTGCCCTCTGCATTTTGGGTCCAGGAGATTGGCAACTTCTCAACTGGCCGGCCACAAAGCTCTGAGCCTTTCTTAGTGATGTCTTTCACCTAGCTTCCTTGAGTACTTGTGTCTGGAGTTATGCTGAGTTTCTCCAAATAAGTGATTTTGTCTGGACTTTCACTAAGTTAGGTTTTCTGATTGTGATGCAGTGATTGCAAAAGAAAGTAGATATCTTCCTTGACTTCTGTGCTCTGTATCCTTCTGCGTACTCTATGATCCTTTGTTTTTAATATTCTTAGGCTTTTATTTTGAAAAAATGTTGAAAGGATGCTACTGCTCTATCCCATCACATTTTGCAACATAACGTTATTGTTAATACTTTTACTTCCTTCTTCCTGTGTTCAGCCAGTATAACCATGGTAGTTTTGACGTATTTTGTGAGTAATTTTGCATTTCTACAGATGATTTGCATTATAATGGGAAAAGCTTGAGCTGTGTCATCTGGAGATGAGTCCTAACTAATCCTAGCTTTATCACTTACCTGTTTTGTGCTCTTCATCTACAGATATTGACAGCACATTTACGACACAATTGTCATCAGGGTCAAGCGATACACGTAAAAACTACTGGGGGCATTTTTAGCACATAATACATATTTGATAAGTATTGAAACAAAATCATTTAGAAAGTGTCCACTTTTATTCTCTCATTAACAAGCAAATTTATTTCATGGGATGCAAATCTTATGGCAATATTGTGAAGTCTTTATACTTTATGATCTCTCATGGGTTTTAACGTTACTGGTAAATTCAAATAGCATTTATTGTGTGTCAAGTGGATGACTCTGCGCTGAGCCTATAAAGCTAAATAAGAAATGGTTGATACCTTGGAAGAGTTTATAAGCAAGTAGGTGAGACAAGCTTAAACAAAGAAGCACAATTCAGCATGTTACATGCTTGAAAAAAGGTAGCTTTAAAACTGGGGAGAAGCACAGTGCCCAGCAAATACAGTTTCACGGCTCAGGTTCCATAGAACTTTAATATACTGCCTAACTGGTTTGTTTGGCTGAATACCTTTTCTTTCTTTTTTTCCCCAGCTTTACTGAGGTATAACTGATAAACGAAATTGTATGTATGTAAGGTGTACAATGTGATGGTTTGATGTATGTGAAGAAAAGGAGAACCCTTGTGCACTGTTGATAGGGATGTAAATTGGGACAGCCATTAGAGAAAACAGCATGAAAGTTCCTTGGAAAATTAAAGATAGAACTACCACATGGTACAGCAATCCCACTTCTGGATAGCTAACTAGAGGAAACAATATCAGTATCTCACAAAGTTACAGCACCACCGTGTTCACTGCATCAGTATTCACAATAGAATAGCCAAGACATGGGAGCAGCCTAACTATCCATTGATGGAAGAATTTTTAAAAAGTAGTGCATAAATACACAATAGAATATTATTCAGCCATGAAAAACAAAGAAACTCTGCCATTTGGGACAGTATGGATGAACTTTGAATATCTTTCCTTGAAGCTTTTACAGCAACTCTAATTGAGATGCTCTTATCTGAGAATTCAAGATTTTTTTTACTTGCACTTTTGACCATCCTGCTGTAAAAGACCGTAGAGACAATACTTTGCTGAATCTTTCTCCCATTGATTTCTTTCTCACATTTCCATTCTGATTTTTAAAGACAGGCAGAGAAGATCTGCCTTTTGAGTAGACCACTTGGTAAGTCAGGGGTTGGCAAACTATGGTGCATGGACCAAATCTGGCCCACCTCCTGTTTTTATATGGCCCACTCTCTAAGGATGGTTTTGACATGTTTTAATGATTGAAAATTTTTTTAAAAAGATATAATGTGACATTATATTAAATTCAGATTTCACTTTCCCTAAATAAAGGTTTATTGGAATGCGCTGTGCTCATCCATTGACTTATTGTTTATGGTTGCTTCTGAGGTACAACAGCAGTTGAATAGTTGTGACAAAGACTATAGGGTCCCGAAAGCCTAAAATATTTACTTATCTGACCCTTTACACAAAAAGTTTGCCAACCTGTTATAAGTCGTTCAGAATCTTCACAGCACTGCGCATTATTTTTAACATTGGCATGCAGTATTAGGTAATATGAGCATCCTGGTTAGGTGCCTCTTTTTGAAGGTATAAATGTTAAGTAAGAGAGGCAACCTTGCAATTAAAAACTCTGGAAACATTAAGTGGGCTTTCTCCATCACAGTCTCTCCTTTTTGATGCCTGCAGTGTAAGGGATCAGTTGCATTTTGTTATTAACAAGCACGTTTATATCAGTCTTCTATCAGACTGGGTTTGCTACCCTAGTACAATGTGAAAATGCATGTTCAACTTGATAATATTTGTAAATCGCATGTAATTATTATCACCGTAGAATATGCCAGAAGTATGGAAATATATGCTAAGACCAGATCTAAACCATTTTACTGAATGATTAAAAGCCAACAAATAGACAAAGCTTGAACATTAAGTTTGAGTGTGGAAGTGGTTTTGCAGTGTCCTCACTTCAGGGTTAAAGGATAAAACATTTGGCACCTCTTCTCACTTTTATTTATCTTTTTTGAGATGAAGTCTTGCTCTGTCACCCAGGATAGAGTACAGTGGCATGATTTCGGCTCACTGCAACCTCCACTTCCCAGGTTCGAGCAATTCTCCTGTCTCAGCCTCCCAAGTGGCTGGGATTACAGGCGCCTGCCACCACGTCTGGCTAATTTTTGTATTTTTAGTAGAGATGGGGTTTCACCGTGTTGGCCAGTCTGGTCTCAAACTCCTGACCTCAAGGGATCCACCCACTTCAGCCTCCCAAAGTGCTGGGATTATAGGTGTGAGCCATAGCACCCAGCCCTCATCTCACATTCTCATAGGACAGATGACTTCACCAACTCTGGGTTAGTGGCCTTCACAGGGCACCTTGAGTGAGTGGGCATTCACAAATAGCTTTCACAGGAATAAAGATCTGTATATCGTTTTCTAGTCTGAATGATTATGTATCTGAAAAAGCCACCCTTTAAGAACATATATGGCTTCTTTCACTTGCAGAAGGCTGCAAGGAACCAGGTTCTAAATCTCAAACTCTTAGGCTTGCTCTTTCTCCCTTTGTTGTGGGCCTTTGGGGAAATGATAATAAACTGCTTCTCATCTTTAGAGGAAAAAAGTTTATTTCTCTCAATACGTCATCTACACCATCAAGACGTTATTCAGATATCCACCAATCTCCAGGCCCAGAAAGTACTGTCATCAGTTCAGAAATAGATGGGAGCTTTTATAAAGTCTATACCCTTTGACTTTGACCCTGTAATTTCACATCTGGAAATTTAGCCTATAAAGTTAAAACTAAGCATGAAAGAAAGACTGAAATAAAGTAAGGTTTATTACTGTTTGTAATAAATATTTTTAATAGTGAGAAGCCAGAAATGATCCACGGTAAATTCATACAGGAATGAATAGTCAAGTAAACTATCATATATCCACTTGATGAAATGCTATGTAGTGATTAAAAAATGCGTTTATTCAGAGAATGATGTGTACACTATGCCAGGGATGAAAAAGTAGGATATACACTTGTTTGTTTTAACGATAAAAGCAATGTAAATAATCTACAGATAGAGAACAGGAATACAAAAATACAATAATTCATTAACAGTTATTGTATATAGGTAACTGGACTTTAAATGTGATTTTTTTTTTTTGTATTTTTGTAAATTTTTTTGTGAATGTTTATATAAAAGAAACTTTTAAGTGAAAATGAAGGTGTCCAGAGCCAGGAGACAAGAATAACACGCTGTCTAATCTAGACACTATGCTGACTATGTGGGGGTTCAGCTGTAAATAAGACTCCCAGCAAGTCTTTCCTCATAGTTCGTAGCTGGATTGGGGAAGTGCAGGCCATAAACAATTCATTACTGAATGGGGGTGCTCTCAAAGGGGAATGCAGAGTGCTGTGAAAGCATGGAGCAAGGATATGGAGCAGGAGAAGTTTAAGGAAGCTCTCCCAGATGAAGTGACAGAAGCGGGGCTAGGAGGTTAAGGAGTGAACACATGAAGCCAGCAGGCAGGAGAGAGTTTCAGACAGGTGAGATGGTGGAGGCACAGACTCCTCAAGGGCATGACCTCAGTAAGTTCAGGGTGGTGGGAGAAAGGAGGAGCCTGGAGAAGATGTGCCAGAATAACATGAGAGCCGGCTGTGTAAACGACAGTAAGAAATTTGTATTTCATCCTCAGGGCAAGCAGAGACTGACACAAAGAGATTTAAATTTTTTTAAAGATTGCTTTGACCACACTAAAGAATCAGATACAAGAAGGGACAAGATTAGGTGCTGGGAGACCAATATGGGAGGGGAAGGGGCTTGCAATAATCCAGGTAAGAGATGATAATGGGCTCAGGAATGCAGAAAAGAGTCTTCCTTTTGTGTTAGGATTAATATTTGGATGGATGGCTTGGGGATTTCAAATACCGTCGTAACCCAAAACAATAAAGAGTTTTTATTTTAAAATCTTCTAATTACATAGCAAAAATTTTAGTTCTCATTTTTAAATCTTTTAATTGCCTAGCAAAGATTTTAGAAATCTTCAGGACCAAATAAATCCTGGGTTAGCCTGGGATGAACATCATACTGTGAAAATGTCATGTACTATTTTAAAATCATGCAGAATTTAAAATGTTAACAGTTTTCCAGTGAAGGGATGATGGTGCTGGGAAAATGGACAAATACAGTCTTCAAAAAAAAACCCAGAATGAAGGCGGGGGGAAATAACATTTGGTTTGGTGACAGATCTCCTTCTGTCACCAAGAACTCCAAAAGAAGCAGGGGTTCCATTGTGAACCCCAGGGACTGACACACAACAAGTCAGCCTTCCAGGAATCCTTGAATGAATGAATGAATGAATGAATGAATGAATGAATGAATACAACTGGCTTAAAGCAGATGTTTGAGGATTCTGTTTTGGTTTCATTATTTTTGTTTCCTGGTGACAGCCCACCCCTCATGTCCTTTACATGTATTTATAGTTTCCCTGATTACTAATGGTGGGAAGTATGGGAAAAAGTGACCCAGGAAAGGCTGCCTTTTATGTACTAGTCACTTAAAAATATTTTTCTTCAAATGTATGTAAAAATTAGGCAAATTGGAACTTTGCCCACTTTTCCTGAAAAACTAGCAAGCCAGAAAACTTTTTATTCAAATATTTATCATAAATGCTATTTGGCTAAAATGTAGACTCTATGGCTAAACATAATTTCGTAAATATCCATTTACAATGCTTGTTGTAAGCATTTCCAAGAGCCAAAACTAGAAAAGACTCACATTCCCAGAAAGGGGAAGGAAATTACATTTTGGGGAACTGTTGTGCTTCAAGCATTATGCTGACCTCCTTTTACAAATGAAGATATCAAGGACATATATCGAGTGATTTATTCAGAATCTAGTGGTTAGTGACAAATCCTAAACTTGAACTCAGGTCTGTCTGATTTCAAAGCACATGTTCCTTGTGCTATCCCTTTTTGCTCTTATGTCATAGAAGGAAATCAGTGAAAATGTTAAAGCCATAGTTAGTAAGATGCTACAAGCAAAAGTCCTTTGAAAACTGTTACTGTGGACTTAGAGGGGAAGAAAGATAAATTAGGATTTGGAATTGACCTCTTTCTCCTTCTTCTTGCCTTAGTCTCTTCATTTTTAAAGCTTTTTTAGTTGAGAAAAACAAGAAGTTGCCTTTCCTGTGTGTTTAGCGTTGAGATTGTTCTCTACGTCTTCTCTACCCTCATGTTGAGTTGTTTTCAAAGTTAACTAATTTCATTGTTACAGATAGATAGATCAGTGTATTTTTTCTCTTGTTTTAAAAGGGTTTTTTTCTCTGAGTTCTTCTCTTTCTGAATGCTACCTATGTATTACAGGATGTTCTTGGGACAGTATTCTGCCTCAGTGTCTTAGACCTGGTACTCTGAGGCTCCTTACATTTGTCACAGTCAGTGATGATGTTCCCATCTCCCAGGCACAGGGAATTGGTGTTCACCAAATCTTAGTTCCAGTCTGGTCCCAGATAATATTTTGGACTTGTCTTGTAAATTATCTCTTTCCTCTCCTGTGCCCTCTTACCACTCTGTCTCTACTGTGGCGGCTAGGGAAGTCCGCCTTGGAATCTGATTTGTGATGTCTGTCTTCTATCTTCAACTCACTGTGAACCTCTGGAGGCCAGAACCAGATCTCACTCATCTTGTGTGTCCCCACCCCAGGCCTCCAACAAGGGGAGCATAACACCATACATAGAGGCGTAGCCCATGGCTATCTCTCGGCTTTAGCCCTGTACCAGCTTGCCAATTCTGATCATTCTATGCATGCAACTGGAGAGGTTCTGAAAAGCGATTCATGAAGAAGGTAAATTTTGTGCTACTATTGATCTGAGAACCCAAAATGGAAATTCATTGAAAACTTTTCTTATTGTAAACTTTTGTTTCCCTCTAATGATATTTTGAAGAAAGCCTGTATTCCCACATTATTTTGACCACACTTTACCTAAATAGAAACCAGCCATAGTTAACACTTTTAAAGGGCTTTTAGGGGTTAGTTATCTAGGTTTTTTCCAGATACTCCCACCCTTGATATATAGGCTGTGGGTAGCTTCAAAAACAGTAGTAACACTAACAGTAGTAATATTATCTTCCATTTAAATTCAAGTTAACAATCAGATAGCTGTCACCTGGTCTAACCTGGGACACCCCACAACACCCTGGTTGATGGGATCATGGTAAAGAAGGTTGTATTGTGTCTTGTGCTAGTGGCCAGCATGCTTGCAGAACTTCTTCACCTGCAGAAGTATTTGAAACTTGAGTTGTTATGAGAGTTACACCTTTGAATTCAACAAAAAAACACATTTTTTGGATATTTATACTCTAGGCTTCATCTTACTTTTGGTCTCCTGCATACTATAGCTCACGTTTCTTCACAAGTTTGGTAATGCAGGTCCAGGGCACAAAAGTTTCAGTGAAAATGATGGAATGTGGGAGCAAAGGGCAGTTCCATCTCCAAAAGTATCAAAATGAAGAAAATGACGTCTTGGGCCCCTGGGTTGTTTTGGTGCTGGTTCCAAAACCACAGTCCTAGGAAAATGATGTTGGAAAGATGTTTACATCAAGGAGAACCTCATTTGGTCTGCAGTTTATTATTCCATCATTTGTTTGGGCCTTTTTCAGGTAAGCCGTAACTTTGAGCTGGTTGGACGGGTTAACTTGGATCAGCTGGAACAGATGAAGGAAAAAATGGAGAGCTCCAGCAGTGATGATGAGGACAAGGAAGAAGAAATGAACAGCAAGGCTGAAGACAGAGGTTAGTCTCATCCTGCCCTCCCAGTCCCAGATGGTATCTGGCATGTCCGTGGTGAGACAGAAGGGAGGAAGGAGGTTGCTGTAGGAATAACAGAAGGAATGATCCTTCTTAGTTAAGTAGCACAACAGACTGACTTAGGAAACACATAAAGGGCTGTGTCTTTGTAAACTATTACCAGCTATAGAAACGCCAAGGAAAACAGACATTTTCTCCCTAATTATAGATACATGTTTGTTGAAAAATAGATGGCAGTGATTTATTTTTAATAAGGAAAACTGGTATCTAGGGAATCTTTAGAATAAGGACAAGCAGACAGCAAGATGGATGACACTGTAGAGCTATAGAGGAATGAGAATGAACTTCCAGTTGAATGCTTATTTAAAATGACTGCTGCTGGGGCACACACACATAGTTGGAACTGTAGGGGAGGCTGCAAAGAACTTGAGCCCCCGCCCCCTGATGCCCCTCTGTGTGGCCCTTTTCTTAACCCACTTTGTGCTCTGACTTGCTTTGTAAAGAGAGAGAAAGAGAGACCACCTCTTTCATTCAACTTAAAATTTACAGAATACACTGTGGAAAGTTTTGTGGGACTTTGGTACTATTTTTCTAACTTCCTGTGAGTCTATAATTAATTCAAAATGAAAAAGTTTTCAAAAGTATATTTAGTTGTAGATATACATTTATGTGATTCAGAGTTGGTTTTCTATATTGTTTAACATAGAATATTGTGGAAAACCCCAGACTATGCATACAAGAATATAGGCTGGGATATGTTACTTTAGTTATTGCAGATTTATCAAAAGCATGTGGATAATATAAACATCAGAAATGAACATTGCAGATATCAACCCGGAAATGAGAATAGTACGAGTTGCCGTTGCTGAGCACCATTATGTGCTACCCTCAGTGCTGGTGTTTTTTATATAACATTTTTCTTTAATCTCATGGACTGAAGAGGACTATACATTTAGCCTGCCTGAATTTGGCTTCCAGTTCTGCTACTTACTATCTAGATGGCTTTGGATAAATTATTTTATCTCGTTGTACATTCATCATCTATAAAATAATAACAATAATTATAATGAGAATAATATCACCTCCCTCCTAAGATTGTTTTAAAGATTTTTTTTTAAATAGATAAAAAATGTCCAAACATCAGAGTTTGGACATTTTTTATTTATTTATTTTTTAATTATTTTTAATTGATAAAAATTGTATACATTTATGATGTACAGCATGTTTCAAAATATGTATACATTGTGGAAAGTTAAATCAAGCTAATTAACATATGCATTACCTCACATACTTGCCATTTTTTATGGTGAGAACACTTAAATCTACTCTCTTGGCAATTGTCAGGTATACGATATGTTGTTATTAACTGTAGTCACTGTTGTACAATAGATCTCTTGAGCTTATTCTTCTATGACTGAAATTTTGTATCCTTTGAACAACATCTCCCCAAACCCCCAGCCCCTGGCAACCATCATTCTACTATCTGCTTATATGAGTGTGACTTTTCTAGATTCCCCATGTAAGTGAGATAATGCAGTATTTGTGCCTGCCTCTCTGTTCCTGGCTCATTTCACTTAACATAATGTTCTACAAGTTTATCTATGTTGTCACAAATGACAGGATTTCATATTTTTTAAGACTGAATAGTATTTCATATGTGTATATTCCACATTGTCTTTATCCATTCCTTTATTGAGGGACACCTAGCTAGATTACTTACCTTGGTTATTATGAGTAACCCTGCAGTGAACATGAAAGTGCAGATATATCTTCAATATCCTGCTTTCATTTCCTTTGGATATACCTAGAAGCGGGATTGCTAGATCAATATGGTAGTTCTACTTTTAATTGTTTGAGGAACCTCCATGCTGTTTCCATAACGGCTGTACTAATTTGCAGTCCCGCCAACAATGTGCAGGACTTCCCTTATCTCCACATTCTCTCTAGCATGTTATCTTTACTCTTTTTGATAATAGCCTTGTAACAGGTGTGAAGTGATAGCTCATTGTGGTTTAATTTGCATTTCCCTGATGATTAGTGATGTTGAACATTTTTTCTTATGCCTGCTGGTCATTTGTATGTCTTCTTTTGAGAAATATCTACTCAGATCCTTTGCCATTTTTTAATCAGGTTATTTCCTATTGAGTTGCTTGATTTCCTAATATGGCATGGGTATTAATCTCTTATCAGATGCGTGGTTTGCAAATATTTTCACTCATTCCATAGGTTGTCTGTTACTGTGTTGATTATTTCCTTGGCTATACAGAAGCTTTTTAGTTTGATGTAATTCTGTTTATCTATTTTTGCTTTCATTGCTTATGCTTTTGAGGTCATTTCCAAAAAACCATTGCCTAGACCAGTGTCATGGAGTTTTTCCCCCTTTGTTTTTGTCTAGTTGTTTTATAGTTTTAGGTCTTATATTCAAGTTTTTAGTTCATTTTGAGATAATTCTTGTATCTGATGTGAGATGAGGATCTAATTTCATTCTTCTGCTTGTGGATGTCCACCTGTTTCAACACCATTTATTGAAGAAACTGCTCTTTCCCCATTATGTGTTCTTGGCACCTTTGTTGAAAACCAATGGCCCATGAATGTGTGGATTTATTTCTGAGCTCTCTATTCTGTTCTATTGGTCTGTGTATCTGTTTTTATGCCTGTACCATGCCATTTTGATTATTACAGTTTTGTAGTCAATTTTAAAGTCAGCTAAGGTGGTGCCTCCAAGTTTGTTTTGTTTCCTTAAGATTGCTTTGGCTATCCAGAGTGTGGTTCCATAGGTTGTTGTAAAGATTAAATGAGATTACACACAGACCTTAGCCCAGTTTCTGGAATATAGCAATCACCTAATAAACGATAAGCCTGCAGTATAGGTGTTATTACTGTGATTTCACAAATGCAAGAATGAACACCCGGAAAATTTAAGAGCATGTTCAAAGTAAAACCAAAAACAAACAAAAAAACATAAACCCTGGAGATCAAATTCAGTTCAAATTTAGGTCTTCCGACTCCAAAGGCAAACCCTCTTCTTACCCTACACACCACTTTCCCAATGCCTTGAGTAGTGTAATCTTCACTGAAGGGGACCTGGCTCTGAAATCTGTGGATTCAGTGGCCCTCGGGACCTCGCTCTAAGGAGCACTTCTGCAGAATTTCTTTGTGCTTTCTGCTTGTTCTGCCTGCAAACATAAGGAAGCCTATTGGTGGGCTGCTTTTCTCCAAGATGTTCTCCGTTCCTTTTCCTGACTTGCACTCACCCTCCTACCATGATGCCAAGGCAAAAGACTATGGGTTTGCAAAGGGGGGCTCCAGTTTGCCTCTTGAACCCCTGACCAAGACAGACAGCAGGAAATGACAGCCAAGGTACACTATCCTGTCAAAAACCCTGTGCCTACAGTCAACCTGAAAAATACATGGACAAATAAAACATCCTTACAATTTGGTTGATTGTTCTCATAAAGTGAGTACTTTTATGAGTAGGGACTGTATTAATCCATTACTTACAAGGAAAATGGTTGTGATCAGAGAAGCATGGCTTTTTTTTTCTTTTTCAGACCATTTCATGTTAAGTAATCATTTCACAATGATTTCTTAACATCTCTGCACTATAACCAGAGTTTTCTGGGAAGAGGATACTTTTGACAGAAAGACTCCTCTTTCTTCATGATGCTCTGTGGCCTTGCCTTTCCTTCTCAAGAAATAAATTATTTCTCATTGGATATTATTATGACTTTTTAATCTTTAAAGCTGAGCATGTGTGATTTCAAACGTTATAAGCATTACCAAGGCAAAAAAAAAAACCTTTTAGGCCTCCTCTCCCCAAGACTCCATATAAAAAGGAAAAGGAAAGAAAGAAAACTTGAATTTAAAAGATGGTGGTTGAGATGTGTGAGGGACACCAGGCAGACTTCCCCATTTTACCCTACTTGCCAGCCCCCTTCTACTTGGCACTGTGGCATTCCACTGGAGTGGTCTGGCTGGAAAGGACTTCAGGGTCTCCTCTTCCCACCGGAAAAAGTATAGCGTCCACATTCATGAGCTTCACCACATGGGGGAAGAAAAAGCCCTCAGGGTGGAGAAGCACTATTCCTCTCAGAGGGTGGGGGATTTACATGAGTAACTTCCAGTCATGTTAATGGGAATTACAAGACTAAACCTTCCCTTCCCCCTCGCTGATCCTTGAAAGAGCAGCCTCCTTTGTCTCATCTCCTTTGAATAGACTGAGAATCAACTTGCCACCATCTAGGTATATTCTTGGCAAGAAGAAGAAATGCACACAATAGCCTCGGATGTTTCTGCCAGACATTCCTGCTTCTAGGAGCAGAGGGCGGGAGGTGGCTTGTAGGCAGCTCTCAGGCTGGTGGAGAGCTCTTGGAAGTGTGGCCAGTGGCCAGTGGCCTCCTCCTTTGAGGGCAGAACTTACTATATGCCATTGGAAAGGACAGATGACTGGTTTCCTGTTTGCAGATAAAGGGTAAAGGAGCAAGTGTACCAGGAACATTATTCCTCTAGATGGCAATTTAGACTTTCATCAGACACCCTCAATTTAGGGGGTTCACAGCCTCGCAGCCACCCCACTCCCTACCTCCTTTCTAAATGCAAGCACTGGATTGAATATGGACACACTGCAGGTCCTGCTTAGGAAGCTCAGGGGAGATTTGAAAGAGAAGAATCCAGGCATGAAGAAATCAAAATTAACCCAAGCAGAATCCTCCCCACCCCCTTCTCATTATGCAGTTGGGGAGGAGTCAGGAAGGCATTCTGTTGATTTCTTGCCCAAGATAATCCCTGCTAAGGAATTAATGCGCAGAGCAGATGGTGCTGTCTCATTTCCAGTGAAAAGAATCAAGGAAGATAGTCTGTGCAATTATTTTTAATGGCTTGTGTGGTGATCTTCTTAATTTGTGAGAAAATGTTTCATCTTTTGTTAAAACTGGCCCCAGTCACATAGCTTTTTGTGCTGAAGATTAAGGCATCACAGAGCCCCCCATCCTGTTGACATCGTCCTGAGTGAGAATCTTATTAGATGGGGCATTTCAACCAAGAGGCATCTTCCTGTAATGTCTCGTATGTGTGGACCAGAGTGATCAGAGGGTAAAGATGATCAACACTTCCCTGTGCGATGCCCTTACTTTGCAACACGGCTGCAGAACTGGCAAGGTCCTGCCGTTTATTACCCACATGAAGACTTGGCCCTCTGTGGCATAATGAAACACATATGGGCTAGGAACTCAGGCTAACACAATGGCCATATAAGCTCTTATCTTTGAGTTTGCCAGGAGACGTGGCCTGAAAACAGCCAATCCACATTTATCAGACTTCTAGCATGTGCCCAGTACCATGGAGGAAACAAAACAACTAAGTCAATATTTGATGCTTACAACAGACGGTCCAGAAATGTCTGCCTATTCATGAATATAACCAATTGAGGGGTAGGTGCCGGGCAGCTGGCCAGGATCTCTCAATAGCTGGGGACATGTGTTCACATACTGGTTCCCACTCGTCCAGATTCATGTTTATGGTAGATTCTTCGTTTGCATATCTCATTGAATGCACATAACTGCCCTGTAAGGTATTAATTATAATATCTATGTTGGATGACCACAAGTCATGAGCCTCCTTCATCCTTACTTGGAGCAAGTAGAAAGCCTAAGGTCCACAACACACAACCTGGTCCAGGGCTTTCGGTAGCCTATATTCTTTTTAGCGAACAAAGATAAACCTGTGTCAAAAAGGAAATGAATAGATGCTAACCTGTGAGGCACTGATATAGATCATCACACAAGGGAAAGAATAAATCAGAAAAAATAATGCTCAGATTCCTTTGGAATGAGCAAGGGTCTCTTCAGTCAAGAAAGACCCAGATTATGTGATAGAAGCATTGGGGAGGTGAGGAGGAATGAGGTCTTGGGGCCCAAGAACTAGAAACAGTTCTTGAATGCTATCCAAGAAATGCCCTAAGCAGGAAACCTAAGAAAAAGTAAGGAATCTGGAAATTGCTTTCACCGCATGGCATTCTAAGTGAAGGTAGGAGAGAGGGTATCCTAATGAATGCTGACTTATCTATTCTGCCAATTCCCACAGCACACAGGTAATACTTTGGCCTTCTCTTTGCAGAGCTGATGAGATTTTCTGACCACGGGGCTGCTATTAACACTGAGAAGCGTTTTCCATGTGAATTTTGTGGACGGGCATTTTCACAGGGCTCTGAGTGGGAAAGACATGTGCTGAGACACGGCATGTAAGTCGGGCCATCCCAAGGATGCTTTTGTCCAAAGCAAGAGGTAGGGAGGGAGGGGCTCTTGTTTTTGTTCCCCTGACAGTATGTATACCCCTCTGTGTCACATTTCTGGGCCATGGGAGGAGAGGCAATCGTGAGGAGCCAAGTTTCTCCTTTTCTGTTGTTTTTTTAAAAATGGTCACCCAGTCGCAAGTCAAATGAGGAAAAATCATCTTCATGAATGACAAGTCCCACTCAAGCCCATGTGCAGAAGTACAGTGTTTTCTCCAGCCAGTGTCCCTTTAGTTTTCATTAGCATGACATTCTATAATAGAACGTGAATCGAGGTCAAAAGATCTGGCTTCTGTTCCTGCCTCTGTGACTGATCATTCCCTGAGTGGCCCTGAACATTCCCATGTCCTGCCTCGGGGACAGAGCCAGCTTCTGCCTGCCTCCCAGGTAGGTGAGAGCATACTTGTAAAATACTTATGAGATCCCTGAACATAGAATCAGCCCCTCAACAAGGTACCGTTAGTCCACCAGACACAGAGAGAACGTAGGATATGGTCTTTTCAGGAGGAAATATGGCTTGTGTGGTAATATGAAGCCTGAAGCCTCAAGGATCTAGACCTCAGAGAATATAAGCAAACTTCCCAAGACAGGGGTTCCATCTTCAGGTTTTTGCTTTTAGTTTGTTTTTATGATTTGTTTCAGGATCTGACAAATAAATCTTTAGTACCTAAGTTACTCTTTTAGACTTAATAAATATAAATAATATCCAAGCTTCTGGGTTCAGCTCATCACTTTGAGCATAAAACAGTTCTTGCTATTACCACTTATGACCCAGTAGAGGAAGTGACATAATGTGACTGTGCTCATCTAGAAACAAAACATGGTATAATCAAAACATAATGTAATAATGGGATGCAGCCAACCACCATGGCACATATATACCTATATAACAAACCTGCATGTTCTGCACATGTACTCCAGAACTTAAAGCATAATAAAAAATAATAATAATGGATATTTCTGTAAGTTCAAATCTTTAAGATACAGAAATATATGACTTAAGCAAAACATATAGCAGGGATGGATCACTTGGATTTTTGTCATATACCCATGGCATTTGTTCAAAGGAAACCCCAAAGCTTTTACAGGATCAGGAAAATAAAGACACTTGAGGGCTTTTATTATTTATTTGTTTAATAAGAGAAATATAGATAACTATACTCATCTGTCTCTTCAATAAATGTTTTTCCAGGGCATTGAATGACACCAAGCAGGTGAGCAGAGAAGAAATCCACTCAAAAGAGATCATGGAGAACAGTGTTAAAATGCCCTCCATAGAGGAAAAGGAAGATGACGAGGCCATTGGGATAGACTTTTCCCTAAAGAATGATACAGTAGCCATCTGTGTAGTAACTGCCGACAAATCTCTCCTGGAGAATGCAGAGGCCAAAAACGAATAAGCGTTTGGTGAAATTCTTAATCAAACCTTACTTGAACAGTGATGAAAAAGTGGGAGGGCTGGCTTGGGCTGAGAAGGGAGGGACAGAAAAGAGAAGACAGAACAAAGCTGCTTTTTAGGACTGAACAATCTATTTTCAAAGCACTGGTACCTGTGTGAGTGAGTATGTAAATTAAAGTTATTTAAATGGTTGGAATATGTGGCTCCTTTTCCATCACTACATCTTTTCTTCCGGATCTTCATCATGGAAGTTTCATTTGTTGCGGAATATGGAAGCACCTCCCAAGGGTACGGTGCACTCTGTGGTGGTCTTGGACAGTATGTGGAAACAGAAGCTCCGTGACAGTACAAGACTTCTCATTGGGGAGCAACTTTTTGACGCACAACTTTTGGTGCGTTTTTCTAGTTTTAATACCTTAAGCTTTTTCAAGACCTAACTGCAGCCGCTTTGGGAAAAAAACAAAAAACAAAAACAGAAAACAAAAAAAAGAAACTGCTTTGCATAAAACAGTCACCTGTTTCCTAGTACCTCAAACTTAACCAAGGGAACTCTCTGCATTTGTCAGTACTACCTGTCGTCGTTGTGGTTAAATGTAGAGAGAACTGCTGGGCAAGATGGTGAATGGAGAAAAAAAAAGAGTTTTAAAGAAAGGAACACAAATTGTGCTTAAAATCCCCATGTGGGTTTTATTTCTTAAAATACTGTGATTTTTTTAATTATTTTAGTAAAAAACAAAACAAAAAAAAGAAACAGACTTTAATTATTAGATAACTGTTTGTGAATTGTCATCCTTTATTCCAGGTAAGCTGTTTATTAGTGTTCAACTATAATTTAGAATTTGGTAGATTCATGTGAGCTAATTTTAAGGTGGTTGTGGAGTTTTGTTTGCCACATGTTTATTTTCTATCAATTTGAGTGTTACAAACACAGCACAATTCAGTTTTTCATATGAATTGTTTTTTGTGTGTGTGTTGTTACTGTCGTTTTAATTTGGGGGCAAGGGAGATTTAGTTTTTTTGTGAATAGGAATGTTTTTATTTTAAACATGAAAATAACAAAGAAGTTAACTTTCTTTTTTTTTTTTAATTTAACTAAAGAACCAAACTTTCGGCACAGCTATGCAGCTTGTGGGCCAGACGAGGAGGTCCTCCTCACCCTTTTGTTGCCTGTCAAATTCACGCATTATCCGTCTCACACAAATAATTTCTGTTAGGATTGGCTGGCTTTTGTGTGTGATTTTAAAATCTGTGTTTTGTTTCTGTTGGCGTTATGTTTTGCGGGGGTTTTTCATTTATTTAGGGGACAAGGGGATGTACTAGAATCCCATCCCTTTGGTGAGAGTGGACAAGAAATAACGTATATCCTACAAGGAGCCTGGAGAACTACTTTCTTTCTTTTCTTTTTTTTTTTTTCTTTAAATCTAGCTGCCAGCTGCTCTGTCCCCCATATCAGCTTTTTCAGGAGGGAGCAGCTTAGACTAAATCTAAGCCTACATTTATAATATGTTCTGATTGTGAACAAAGGGTTTCGTTCCAAAAAATAGAAAAGAACTTTTCTTGAAGCCTAGGTTTTAGAAGCCCGTGTGTGTGTGTGTGCTTGGATGTGTGTGTGTGTGAGTGTGTGTGTGTGCATGTGTGAGTCCTTTGGTTTTCATGTTTTGTTTTTTTTTTACTTGGAAGGGTTGTGGGAGGGTGGGAGGGAAGAAAGGGAAGGGGAATTGCTGAGATGACAGTGTCCCACACAGCTTCAAATAAAATCCATGGAAAGATGTTGCATTTGTGGAATAAGTGCTTACTTGAAAAGCATGTTCTTCTTTTATTTTCTTACTGTTAAGAATTTTTATTTGTAGGATATTTGTTTTAATTTAATTTTTTAAGGGATGGGGGCCATGATGTGGAAACCAGAAAATGGGGAAAGTGTGAACTATCCAGACAAAGATTCATTTTGTGTCTCTATTTGTTTTTAATTGGACTCATTTCAAATGTATTAAACAGTTCCATACCTGGATTGGGTGTTTGTAATGGTTACCAAAAAACAAACAAAAAGAGAAAGAAAAAGGAAAAAAAAAAGAAAATAATTGTGACATGCTTTTATCACTACTTTATTTTTCAAATAACATGTAAATATTGTAATCCATTGGATTTTGTTTTGCTAACCTGTTAATAAAAATATGGGACCATTATCCTTTTAACAAGGCTAGAATGTCATTTTTTTCTTTTTCAAACATATACCTGATATTTTGTGGCCGCACATTTTGGATGCATTATTATAATTCTGTTGACTTGTAATGACATAGAATTTACAACATTTTTTGTTGTTGTTTAATTTATACAGAGGACATTTTTTTCAGAGCTTGAGAGAAGAAAATAAATAGCAAAATGATAACCTATTGACTCCAGTAATCAGTGTTTCCCAATACTTCATAAAAGATAGGGAGACCCTGAGTCCTTGAAGCCAAGGGTTTAAAAACAAAACAAAAAAAAAACAAAAAAAAAAAAACCACAAGTAGGTTATTCAAGTTGTTTGCAACATACATTTTGTAATGAAATGTGAGAAATTAATAAAGAATTTTTTTCACATGTGTCTATGTGCATCTGTTGTAAATCATTTACAGATACGACTACAGCTATGAAATCTAGAAATAATACAGCACTACCTTTCAATGTTTATACACAAGAGATATTTTAAGCCATTGAATCTACATAAGTATGGAAAGGTAAAACCGAGATGAGGTTGAGCTGGGGATTTTCAGATGTTAATATTCCTGCATCAGGTATTCATCACCAACTGAGGGGGTTTTAGGGAAGGAATATTTTCCATCAAAAACGTGAATCAAAGTGATGTGTGAACTTCTGAAGGAGGAAGCGCCGGTGATCAAACATCATCTGGGGACCCTGAATCCACAAGCACAGTCACTTTAAGCTAACTGCAAGTCACACCCACTGCGTAGGATCCATTTCATTGTTGCCCCACTTGCCTCATGAAAGCCTCAGCCACAGACTATCTTACTGCACATCCTGCAGCAATAATTACCACCATTAACGTTTTCTTTGAGCCACCCTGTTACAAAATCAATGGAAAAATTAATAGTCTTGAAGCCTAGAAGAAAAGTAAATTAAAATCAACAGCATTAATTATTAACTCAGAGCTGAGTTATACTATCTGCCTCTACCAGTGTTAGAAGTATGGCTCCTGGATCATTTGCTCGGCATTCATTCTAAAAACTTGGTTCTTACTCTCCCTCATCCCCATGCCTGTTACCCCTTCACCAAAGGAACATTGTTACAAGAATATGTACAACACATTTGGAGGACACAGAAAATTAGATAAGGTAGGACCTAAAGGGAAAATGAGGATCGAGTAGCAAAGTGTTGATAGTTGACAAAAATGTATTTCATGAGGCCACACATAAGCCACACATTTGACCATGAGCTTGCTTGATAGGCAAGGCAAAAACAAAGGATCAATCAGTAAGATCGCATTCTGAGTAACTTTGGATTCAAATGCTTAAGAGATACTCAACCTTTTCTAGGACTGCAGGATGAGAAGTTTCTCCTATAGTTTTCGGAAAAGAGAAAGTGACTTAATGGGCTTCAATGTGATACACCTGTTCTCTCATGGTATCCATGAAATATTTTATGAACAGTGCTTTTACTGAGTTCATGTCTAATCCATATTCTCACTCTGTTTTATGTAAAAGAAATGGAATTTATTGCTATATAAGTCATGGTAGGGGCTGCAACAAGGCAAATCCTGAAATCTCTGGCTTATACCATAGAGATTTGATTCTTACACAAATACCCTGTGAATGTCTGTGAGGTGTCCTAGACCTATTGACTCGGGAGTCCAGATTGCTCCATCTAGTGTTGCTGTCATCTCAACACATGACTCTCAAGGTCACCGCTAAGAGCTTGGAAGCGTTCTACCCACTCAAATGCCTGATCCAGGAAGTAGCACACATCACTTTCAGCCTCTTTATGGGCTGGATCGGGTCATACTGTTCCACCTATCCACAAAGGGGCTGGGAAGTGTTTGATCTTCTAATGTGCTTAGGAAGAGCAAGTGACCAAGCAGCCTCCACCATAATCAGGAAGTGGTAGAGATAGAAACTCTGTTCTTTGGAAGGTACAGGATGCTAATCCCATCACATTGCCCATGCACTTAACCAAGATTTTGGAGCAAATATTTGGTGCTAGCTATAGCAAGAAACAAGACAGACATGAGATGTGTCATCTGACAGCTCATGAATAGTGAGCATAAATACGCAACGTTTGGAGACATGACTTCCACTGGAGATGCCTGGGGCTTGCTAGACCCGTTAGCTTCCTGGTGTGAGGCTTTGACTGCATCTCTGCATTCATACTGGCAACCCTTGGTAAACATGGTCTTGATAGTAAATGTGTTTTTTCTGTCCAACCAAAGGAACATATTTGACTTAGGGAGGCATAAAATAAATTGGTTACTCACATACATTTGTTGAGTCTTTTAGTTCTAAGTTTAACAAAAATTACTATAGGGTATGTTCTTCCCTTGCATCTATCCTTATTGATTCACTATTTGCCACCATTATGGCACAATTCTCAGAGGAATAAGCTTAGCAAAACAAAAGTATCTCTCACTTCCTTTCACTTGTACACTTGTGTGTATATTCCACTTGTGCCAATGGGTGTAGCCTTAAGGATTGGAGAAGGCTTTACTTTCAGAATTTAAAAATTTATGTTTACTATTATTGATGTGACAATATTAGAGGAGACATTAAAATAAAGTCACTGTCCTACCCCCCACATCCACATCCAGGAACGTTTTCTACCAGTTTCATTTCTAAGCACTTTTTACATGGCTCTAATCAATTTTATAACATGCTTTTTTTCGCTTAACAGTATAATTATTTTTCATGTTGCTATAGACTTCATAACTAAAAATGTTCAGAACCACATAACATACTGAATGGAAACACATAACTCCTGAGTGTTATTGAACATTTAGATTTTTAGATTTTGCAGTATGATAAATAATGATGTAGTCAACATCTTCTTGCCCACGGCTTCCCCAGCCACATTTTTTGGATAATTTCATTAAATTCTCAGAATTACAATTAGCATTCAAAAGGGTATTGTTAATTTGCACCAACACCAGTCATGAGTGGAAGTAATAACTTAAGCATGCCCTTGGAGATACAAAAGAGAGGGAGATACCATGATCATTAATGTAGGTTCTAAAAGCCCACCTGGATTCAAATCCCAGCTGACCCTCTTAGTTGTGTGATTTCAGGCAAGCTACTTAAACCCTGTTATGTCTTAGTTTCCTTATTTGTAAAATGAAGAAAACAATATTCAACCTTGTGTGCTTTTATTGCAGTTTAAAAATTTCTAGATATTTCAGCATTACCAAGATATTCACAATTGAGAGGCTGGACTTTCAGATTTGGGTTATCTCTAAAATAATGTTAAGACTCAACAAAATGTGCTTAATTAGGAGAATACTTCTTGTCCAGTTTTGAATGACCCAAGACCCACTGAAAACTATGATGCCAAAACTGATGGCAGGCACCAATGATAAATTGTTCATGTAGATTTCATTTGGGGCTTACAAAGGTAATTCACAAAACAATATGATAAGGTTATTTAGAAACGGAGGAGGGAGGAACTGGCTGCCTGAGGGATGGGGAGTGGTTGACACTGGAAAAGCTAGGCCATTGAACAGAGTCTTAAATGACTAATGTGGGGTGTATGCCAGGAAGAAAGAATGATAGAGAGAGGACATTCCAGGTGGAAAAGGGGGCATTTATGTAATCAAAGAGGTGAAATGTGCTTAGCCTGGTGTTCTGGGGAAGGCAGGTGGTACTGGATGACCCAATGACGAATGCCAAGAGAGGATAAGCCAAAGTTAGAAAGGTTGATCAGAGAATTAATGAGGGCATTCAATACCATGCCAAAGAGTTTCAATATAAAGAAATGGGGATGCCTGTAAGAATTGTAAGCCCAATAAAGAATTTTAAGAAAGGGATTGTCACAATCAGATTTCAATTTAACGAAGACTATATCCAACTAACAAAGACTATAGTGATTGGTTAGTTGCTTACCCAATAGCTATCACTCCCATTTTCCTTACTTAGTTGAAGCCTAATGTTAATTGGAATGGTAATGTACCCAGCTTTAAAAAAAAAAAAAAAAACACATTTCTCAGCTTCCCTTGCAGCTAGGAACACCATATGTCACATTTCTGGCCAATGAAATGTAAGCTGAAACTTTCTGGGACATTTTTGGTTTCCAATTATAGATATCACCTCTTTCTCCACACTGCATTCTTCTCCCCTTCTACATCCCCTTTTATTTCCTCTCCTCCTTTTTCTTCTTTCTGGAATATGGAGCAGCCATGTTACAACCATGAGACCACAGGAGTATGAAAGTGTGGTGCTTTCTAAAGTATGACCTACTGGTAGACCCGAAAGTTGAAGGAGGCTGGGTTCCTAAATGCACTGTGGTTATGCTGTAGAAACCTAGATGGACTCAACCTGAATTTCTTCTGAGATGGAAGTGTTAGGAGGGGGAAAGACATTTGTTTAGGCCACTGTAATTTAGGCTTTTTGTTATTTATAGCTGGAAGCAGTTTCTACTAAGTGAAAAAATTCCAAAAGCAATGGTAAAATGAAAGCCTCCATGTGCTATATTGATTGAGCTTGGGCTAGTGGTTTCTTGAAGCCCTTTGAAAGGGAGAATTCAACTCCAGCAGTTGCATTATGTCAGATAGCTATGAGGGGGCTATGTAAGTCTGGTTTGTAGGTGGAAAACACAAGGAATTATATCAGTCTCTCCCATCTCACTGTCTTCTTTATCAGCCTCAGGTAGGGAACAAAAAGGAAATAGAAGAAATGTTGATAAAATGCTTCTAGTAAGCTTCTCTGGCAGGGCCTAGTGGTTGATACGGAATAGCATTCTATCGTAGATATTATAACGTGCCTTGAAATATCATGCTCATCATTTCCTGAAAATGTCAGTTCCTTTCTAAACAACTCGCATTGCATGTATCTTGAGTGCTAAGCTCCTTTTCTCTTCTGGAATTACCTCCCCTTGAAGACTCAGCCTAAATGTCACTTCTGATGTGAGGCCTTCCCTATCTGCCTATGAGTCACAAGGTATAGGCTAACACCCTAACTATCACCTACCCCCCATCTTAATAAACATTTATGGAAGGCTTATTATGTCCCAGGAATGGTTCTAAATACTTTATACACATCATCTCACTTTTCAGCAGTAGAAACTGCTTCCAGCTATAAATAACAAAAAGCCTAAATAACAGTAAAGACAGTAAACAAATGTCTTTCCCCCTCCCAACTTCATCTCAGAAGAAATTCAGGACGAGTCCATCTAGGCTCTACAGCATAACCGAAATGTACTTAGGAACCCAGCCTCCTTCAACTTTCTGGTCTACCAGTAGGTCATACTTTAGGTTTTCCTAAGACTGCTGTAAACAATGACTACAAATTTGGTGGCTTAAAACAACAGAAATGTATCCTCTCACAGTTCTGGAGGTCAGAAGTGGAAAATTAAGGTGTCATTATGGTTGGTTCCTCCTGGAAGCTCTGTGGGAGAACCTGATTCATGACTCTTTCCTAGTTTCTGGAAGCTATAGGCAATCGTTGGTGATCCTTGGCTTACAGACGCATTACTCCAATCTCTGCCTCTGCCTTAATATCACCTTCTCTTCTGAGTCTTTTCCCTTTCCCCTAAAATAATACCTGTTATTGGACTTTGCACACACCCTAATCCAGAATGATCTCTCTCAAGATCCTTAATAACATCTGCAAAGATTCTTTTTCCAAATAAGATCAAAGTCACAGATTCTAAGTAGACATATCTTTGGGGGTGAGGGGAGTTCCATTCAACCCACTACAATCCCCCTAAAAAATATATGAAGTGATTACTATTATTAGCTCCACTTTATAAATCAGAACCCTTAGTGAAAGGCTAGATAATTGCTCAAGATTCACAGCTCAGGAGGGGTGGAGCACTTCAACCAGCCAATGTGCATTCCCTTAACCACTGCCCTACACCGTTCTCTTTGTCTTATTCCTTGTTGCCTCCCTAGTGCCATTCACAGAACCTGGCCCTGAATCAGGACTCAATAACTGTCTGTGGAAGAAATGGATGGTGGATGGATGGATGGATGGATAGATGATGAAATGTTCTCCTCTCCCCCACCCCCACCCGACTCAGCCTCTAAGTAGCTGAGACACATTGCTGTCAGATGCAGCTAGCCTTTTTAAATTCAAATATATTCCTGTTGATACCAAGTGTTAGTTCTCATCTGATTTGGCATCAATGTTACATTTTCTTTCAGAGCTCGATATTGCTTTTTAAAATATCTAAGTAAAAATATGCAGCTTGGTAGATGAAAAATGTCTTTGTCTGCAACTCCAGGCTCTCTGAGAAAACGCCAGAGAACTCAATACCAACACTCCTCCTTCAGAGGTCACCTTGACCCTCCTCCTCCTTCCTTGCCCAGAGGTGAATAGGAAATGGATGAAGAGGTCCCCTGGGTCTAAAAATTATAATAGATGGCAGCGGTGACCGCTAGTAGAGGAGGGGAGAAAAGCCAGAATTGGCTGTGATGGGAGTGGAGACCCTTGGCTGTGACTAGCAGGGCAGACTGTGTCAAGATGCTTAGTGGTGAAGGCAAGTGAGTAAGAGTGTGATGGTGGCTTGAGACAGTTGGGGTTGAGGGAAGACTGCTCTTTAGAATACACGTGATTCGGACATGTTTATCACACTGGAAAGAAGGAGCCATAGCAGTCGTAGGGGAACTGACAAGCAAACTCTTACTGTGATACAGGGCACAGGAGAACAATTGGCTTTAGAGATGATGAGGGAAGGAAGAGCAAAGCAAATGTGCTCTCCTCTCCATGTAGGTGGAAGATTCAGGGAGTGACGGGGTTCATGCTCAGGTGGGACCCAAAGTCAGAGGAGAGGAATGAGTAGTCGGAGAGGTGAAGGGTTGGAGCTGCTGCTGAGGGCCATATAGAAGAGAACGGGTTGAGGGAAAAGGAAGCTGAACAGAGCTTAACCTGATTAGTCAGTATTATGCTCTCCATAAGGCAGAGAGAGCTTACCCAGAGTAGTAGATCTTTTTCTGGGACTTCCTTCACAACATGCCTTCACACACACACAAATGCACATAAGCATGCACACACCACCACCACCACCTAATAAAGAAAAGAAAGAAAGAGAGTCACTCTAGGAATCTGAGGGAACACTACCTTTCCCCTCCTACCTAATTATCTGGCTTTTTGAATTAGAGCTGGATAGCAAACTTGCCTTGTTTCTATTCACAATTTCTCTCTTGAGTTTGCTTCCATTAATGAAACAGCTTAGTTTGGTTTAGCTAACTGCATGCATGACTTCCTAAAACCACATCACAATGAGGGAGGAATGCAGTCTCTAGCAACGCTACAGCAGCTTAACCACATTGTTTAAAAAGAGGAACCGGGCAGCCCCAGTTCTTCTGAAATCCATTTAAGATGTGTGAAAACATGAGATTGAAATTCTGACCTTTCCCTGGAGCAGGAAGAACCTCCTCCAGGGGATTGTTTGGAAGACTGCAGATGCAGGCCTGGGCCCATCTACACATCCTCAAGACTCTGGCTCCCGGTAGCCTGTCAAGCAGTGAAGCCCTGCCTCTGTCTGTCCTTCTGTCCCTGACAGGGCATCAGCCTGAAGGACTGCTGGGCATATGGAAGGGGAGAAACTGCTCTAGGAATGTCACCAATGCCAAAAGAGGAGGGAGGTCATCAAAGGGTAAATAGAAAAAAGTGGAACCCTAAATTATATGGGTCTAGTCGGCAAGCACTCACTGCATGTTCAGATTTGGGTCAGGGAAGGGACTTTACCCCGATGGACCTCCTAATGCTAACCTAGATGCCAAAACGTTGGAGGTATTGTGGAACAGGAGGAGGAGCATGAACTAGGAATTAACACGATTGAATTTTCACTCCATTTCATGACAGTAGACTGCGAATAAATATAATACAATCCTGGTTAAAAGTGGAGTCTCTGGGCTGGGTGCAGTGGCTCATGCCTGTAATCCCAGCACTTTGGGAGGCCGAGGTGGGCGGATCACAAGGTCAAGAGATCGAGACCATCCTGGCCAACATGGTGAAACCCCATCTCTACTAAAAATACAAAAAAAAAATTATCTGGGCATGGTGGCGCATGCCTGTAGTCCCAGCTACTCGGGAGGCTGAAGCAGGAGAATTGCTTGAACCCAGGAGACGGAGGTTGCAGTGAGTCGATATCTCACCACTGCACTCCAGCCTGGCTCTGGTGACGAAACAAGACTGTCTCAAAAAAAAAAAAAAAAAGAATGGAGTCTCTTAAGCCAAGTTGCCTTAGTTCAAATCTTGACATCCATTTATAGTATGGCCTGGGGCACTTAACCTTCTCGCACTTCAGTTTCTTCATCTATTTTTGGCATAAAAGTTACTGACATAAAAGTACCTAGTGACATACATGTTACAGGGATTAAATACAATAAGTAAGGCCTTTCCCATAGTTTGTGCTCAATTGGTATAATTGATCTTCATCATTCTCATTGTTATTGTGGTTAATTCTTTAGTGACTTGGAATCGTTGTTTCCCCACTTGTAAAGAAAGGACAATAAGATCTCCTTCCTTAGGGTGGCTTAAGATAAAAACGGATTAGAGAGACTATGATATGCTTGGTATGTGGTAGACACTTGATATGTGGCCATTGATTTTAGTACATCTCTACTACACCTGATGATTTTTCCCTTGCTGGCCTTGCAGAAATGTAAATGGCTTGATTTCTTCAGTCTTAAGTACGATGATGGAAGATGGGTAGAGCTTACAGTATAGGCTCTGGGGTCAGATAGAGCCAGGTTTGAGTTCTCTTATGAGCTTTGAAACCTTGGGTGCTATTTAGCCTCCTTTATGCCTTAGTTTTTTTTAATCTGTAGAAAGGGGAATAAAAGTATCCACTGTGAAAATGCCACGAGATAAGGCAGTATCTGGGCCAGAGGAGGGCTGCAGAGTGTGAACTTCTTGCTCCTTGAGGGCAGGGGCTCTGTCAGGCTTCCTGTTATATCCCCACACCTATGAGCATACCTGGCCTGTTGTAAGGCTGCTCCTTGCCGGGCGCGGTGACTCACGCCTGTAATCCCAGCACTTTGGGAGGCCGAGGCGGGTAGATCACGAGGTCAACAGATTGAGACCATCCTGGTCAACATGGTGAAACCCCGTCTCTACTAAAAATACAAAAAATTAGCTGGGCGTGGTGGCGCGTGCCTGTAATCCCAGCTACTCGGGAGGCTGAGGCAGGAGAATTGCCTGAACCCAGGAGGCGGAGGTTGCGGTGAGCCGAGATCGTGCCATTGCACTCCAGCCTGGGTAACAAGAGCGAAATTCCGTCTCAAATAAAAGGCTGCTCCGTAAGTATTTGCAGCTGACTGATGTAGAAGTGAGGCAGGACCTCAGTGCTGCCCTTTGAAAGGAGGCGTGGCCCAAGGGGCCTCTAATTTCACTCTGTATAATTGATTGAGCAGGTGCCACCCTCACTTTTTAGTCTTTTTTTTTTCTGTCTGCAGCTCTGTTTGAGTGTTCTAGAAACAGCAGTATTGCTCTGCAAATGCTTTTCTACCACTGCAGAGGGTTCTCATACTTAGAGTTCCAGCCAGTCACCGTGCATCCCACCACCCCACACCTGGCACTGCCAGTGAAGAGGCTTCCCAAGTGATAGATGGTCATGCTTTGACAATTAGTAGAAACATCTTGTTTCTATTAATTATCCTAAATTGGTTATTGATTATGGTCAGATTTAGAAATATAGTCACTGTCCTGGTTTAAATGATAAGTCAGAATTGAAGTGTTCTGCTTACTTGTGTGCCTCCCTCACTCCACAATGAGCAAAGACTGTGTCTTATTGACTGGTGTTTCCAGGTCCTGGCACTGTGCCTGGAACAAAGAAGTCATTGATTTAGTTAGGATGCTTTGTGCTGCAAGCAATAGCAGATCCCAACTCAAACTCAAACTGGCTTAAACAATGAGGAAATGTATAACTCCAAAAAATCAGAAGGCACATATACCATGCAGTAGGTTCAGCAGCTCAATCATCTCATCAAGAGTTGAGGTCTGATCATTTTCTCTCGCCATCGTCAATACAGTTCCACTGTTAAGCTGGTTGCCCTTGTGATCACAGCATGACCCTCAATACCACATACTTTATGATTCACATCTAGAAGAGAGAAGAGGGAAACCTCTTTCCCAAGCATAGTCTATAAAACCTTCCTTGTAATCTGATTGGGTCAATTTAGGTTGGCCCACACATCCAGCCCTTGGGAGGTAGTCACCAACATCTGATTGTCTCAGACAAATTATGATTTCTATCTAGAATAGGAATGAGATATTTTTAAAAATCTACGTTTAATTAGAAAGGGGGAAAGTAGAGCCAGATGTAGGCTAAGCAACCAGTAGTATACTTTGCACAGGTGCTGTATAACTATTTGGTGAATAAATAAATGTGTCTTGGTGCTCCTAGAAACTATTCCAATGGGGAAGTCCATCAACAAAGTGGGAGGGGCTGGGATCTCATGGCACCTCTCCTGGCATTGAAATGTCCTCTACTGAAGGAATCTTTAACTGATCTAGGCACAGTAGAGCCATGTCCAGTCTGATGCTTCTCTCTCAACCATCCTTTTCTTAGAGAGGATAGTGGTAAACTTCTCTAGCCAAGTGAAAGCATTTTTAGAGTTTTGCAAGCAACACCGCATCCCTTCATTTCAGACCATATCCTTGACTCTAAAAAGGAGCTAAGCAGATCTGCTGCTCTTATCTTACTTACAACCCAAACTGTTCAGTGCTCATTATTTTTAAAGAACCAGAAGACTCTGCTTGAAAACGATGAGGGGAGTGCAGCCCCTCTTCCAAGCCTGTGTCCTCTATCTACCCAACCTATTTCTCAGGGAACTGGTGAGGGTGGGTGGAAACACGGGCCTTTGGGACCTGAAGGGTCTGTCTTGAAACATCAGCTCCATTATTGACTCAGAATGAGATCATAAGAAAATCACTTACTGTCTCCAAGTCTTCTTTTCCTTATCTGTGAAATAGGATGCTAATAAATAAAGACCTGCCTTCCCTACCGGAAAGAATGGGCTTCTGAACTGTCAGAGTAGAAGAATTTGGGTTTAGAGAAATTACGACCTTACAGAGAACAGAGGGTGGGAGGAAGAAGAGGAAACATCAATAATAAACCTAGGAAAGTTCTCATGAATATAAGTTTCAAATTTTTCCTAAAATAGAGTTTTTAAAAAGGCGTAAAATGTCAGTGACATTTAACACATATTACAACACTAATAGCAAGTGCTATCCAATTAATTTCTATTTACCACCCCTTGCTTGTAAGAACATCTTTAAGATCTTCCTCCCCTTAAGTTTTCAGGAAAATGCTGAAATTTCAGGTTGCAGATGAGAGGCAGGTTGAGAGATGTTGGTTAGTTGGTTCCTGCCTTTGGGTTTCCATCCATACATTCATGTCTTTCTTCCAGTTTGCTTGGGCACTGTTTTCTCCTATTCCCCAGAGACCCACGCTCAAGGCACCTCAAAGAACAAGCCCCATGAACTATCTGTCTACACAAGACCTGCTCCTCCCCTGGGTCTCCTGGACTCAGGAAAACACCACCATTTGCCCAGTCACCCAAGGAGAATCCTAGACATTGGCCCTGACCCCTCACATTAGCCCCTCACCTCCTATAGGTCCCCAGGTCCAATTGTTTACTGCATGACACCCCTTGAATCCATCAGCCTCTATCCACACTCACTCCAAGTGGCTGTAGGTTAGTTTTTGTTGTTGCTCAAGACCACTATAACCACTTCCTATCCAGTTTCCTCCAGTCTAATCAGACCACACAAAGCAGCCTGAATGAAAGCACATTAGACTCTGACACTTCCTTTCTGAAAACATCTCAAAACCCTCCATCTCCATCTCTCCCCCAAAAAATCAGAAGTCAGATACACCATGCAGTAGGATCAGCAGCTCAATGATGTCATCAAGGATTTGGGTTCTGATCTTTTTCTCTGGCCCCCTCCTAACATAAATGAATTAATGTTTAATGAATTGATGAATACCTGCAGTCCCTCAGTGACTTCATTCTCATGCCTTTCCACATGCTGCTCCAATTTCTGGGAACACTTCCCTTCACCCCCAGACTAACTAACTTTTCTTTGACTTTAAAAACTCAGATAATATTTAACCCCCAGACTAACTAACTTTTCTTTGACTTCAAAAACTCAGATAATATTTGTGCATCAATTTTTTCTACCATAAAATGAGAATAATAGCCTTTTATTCTATGAGTACCTACCTCGCAGGTTGTTGGAAGGAATGAATGGATTAATCCATGTAAAGCATGAAGAACTGTCTCTGGCAGTTCAATAGATATTAGCTATTTTATCCTTTCCAAGTAGCCTTGACCCTGAACCATACCCCGCTCTCTGGTTATGCGCTCCTGTGTTATCCCACACTTCCCTCATCATTACCCTTAATAAACTGAACTCAAATTGAATCACTAGAATTTGCATTCCTTGAGAGCATATACAAGGTCGTATTTATTATTGTGTCTCAGCTTAGCATGTAGGGCCAGGAACAACGAAGAGACATAGTGAATTTCAGTGGAATGAATAAATGTTTAGGCCAAGAAGTCCTTTTACCATTGCCTGAAAGTCACGCCAGATGAATTGTGGAAACCCTCTCTCACTAGGGCTTCTGACAAAATGCTCCTGAGATATCTGGGTTTCTGCCTCAATTCACACTAGCCAGGGACAACCCGGCCAACTCTCTGGGGTAGTAGCATGACAGGCAGAGCTACCCTGTACTTCACTTAAAAAAATAAAAAGAAAACCATGAAGAGGAAAATTACTTAGTCATCACTGTCAATCTTGGCAAATAAACATTGCTATTACATACTTCAGAATTCAAGCAGCAACACATAATTAGGCACAGGTTCAATCAGCAGCGAGATGCAGGTTTGGGGAGTGTGCGAGAGGCTGAGTGGCTCATTTGCACTGCAGAAGAGGTGAGATGTTGATTTTCACGCAAACACCATCTCAGAGATTCCCAACTAAATAGGCACATTTAGATTCTTAAGGCCCAACTAAGTGAAATGCTTTTTCTGGGGAAAAAAAGCAGGGAGTTTCATAGATGTGTTTCTGAGTGGCAGCAGCAGGCCTATTATAATTTTACTTGTTTTCTGTTTATAGAATTAATGTATTTTCATTGTGAAAACTGGGCAAATATGGAAAACAATAAAGAAGCAAATAAAAATCTGTAATAATCTTATACACTTGATCCAATCATCCACTTGATTCCTTTTATATCTACATTCAGAACTCGCTCAGTAAATGATCTCATCCAGTCTCATGCTTTGAATGCTGTCTTTATGTGCACGAGTCTCAAATTAATAGCTCCAACCCTGTCCTTTCCACCAAGCTCCAGACTAGATGTCAAAGAGACAGAGCCTTACGGATATTTAATAGCATCAAAAACTCAATACGGCCATAATAAATCACTTGCTTTCTACCTTCTCTCTGCAAAAATGTTTCCTCCTCTAATCTTCCCAGTATTTGTAAATGCCAGCATTATCCACCCAGCTGCTTAAGCCAAAGACTAAAAGTCATACCTTTAACCTTGCCACACATTTAGTCTATCAGTCTTACCTCTACCTCCAAAAAAAATCCAATCCTACATCTTCCATCTCTACTGCCACCACCCAAGTTCAAAATGCTATTGTTTATTGTCCAAAATGCTATTGTTTATTGTCCAGAATCTTGTAAGATTAGTCTCCTAACCCACTTTCTTGCTTTCTCTATTCTTTGTATTGCATTCAGAATGATAGCTGGTTATTTTCTTAAGCCTCATACTTAAAAGTAAAGTTGCAAAAATAAATAATTTAAGGTTCTTGATTATATATGTGTTTATATATATATCTATATCTGTATCTCCAAGGTGATTTACAGAAATCATCTACCAATATCAACTGCACCAATGGTGTCTGGATTTTAAGATAGAGTCCTCACTTGTGCCATGCACTTGGTCAAGAGCAAGCTTGAATCTTTCTGTTTATATTTCTGTCTCTCCTACTGTTAATGCAATAATTATTTCTCATTTATATAGCAGCATGGATTTTTAGTCCATGGTGCATGTGAATCAAAATATAACATTTAAAATACTTTCTCTTATAATCGAACTTAGTAGCTACCTAAAGCCACCATGTTGTCTAGTGGCAGAAAACTCAATCTACTTAATTCTAAAGGAACTCAGTCCCTTAGGATTTTCTCTGTCACTTCAAGTTTAATCTCAGTCAATTTGGGTTTTCCCTACCCCTTTCTTCTGCTTAAGACCTGAGATGTATACTAATTGATGGAAATCGTACGGCTCAGAGGGGCCTTATGGAATCCTAGCCTCTGTCAGAAAAAGGAGAGGGAGGGCCGGGCGCGGTGGCTCACGCCTGTCATCCCAGCACTTTGGGAGGCCGAGGCGGGTGGATCACGAGGTCAAGAGATCGAGACCATCCTGGTCAACATGGTGAAACCCCGTCTCTACTAAAAATACAAAAAAATTAGCTGGGCGTGGTGGCGCGTGCCTGTAGTCCCAGCTACTCGGGAGGCTGAGGCAGGAGAATTGCCTGAACCCAGGAGGCGGAGGTTGCGGTGAGCCGAGATCGCGCCATTGCACTCCAGCCTGGGTAACAAGAGCAAAACTCCGTCTCAAAAAAAAAAAAAAAAAAAAAGAAAGAAAGAAAAAAGAAAAAGGAGAGAGAGACTTGGTTTTCGGCTGGCATCTGCCATTGCTTGGAATCACCTAAGAACTTTGTTCTGTGTAGTTTTTGGTTAATCTCACTTTAATCGGCTGACACATCCTGGGTCCCACTGTCAACTCCAGGTGTTAATTGGTCCAAGCAGTCCATGGTTGACCCTCTATCAATCATTGCTGTACCTTCTCGGGGTCACAGACAACTTTAGAAACCTTTGGACACTCTCCCATGGCAGTCTGGGACCATATAAGACTGAAAGAGCTATTTTGGAACCTCTATGACTCTTATTCCCACTTCCTCTCTGCTTCGTGTTCACTATACTACTTTTGGGCTACACTTGGGAAGTTCTACACAGGTTCTTTCTTCAGGCTTTTCAAACCTATTCAGATGTTCTATTATCTCCTGGCCTGAGATCAAGCTCAGGGAGGAGAGAATTAGTGTGGCAGACATGGAGATAAACGACTGCCCAGATCCCTCTTTATGCAAGATGTTGCTTCTCAGGTGCAGGGAGTTGAGGACAGTCAGCAGATGGTCTCCAGCTGTCAGCTTCTCCCAGCTGCAGAAAGCCACCTTGCCCAAGGTCATGCCCTTCCCAGAGCAGCTTGTATCCAGTGACTGAGTGAGGTGGGGGTCCAGCCATTCTGCCCAATGCAGAATCACTTTGGGAGTACTACGTGCTCCAGAGTTCCTGCTGCTTAAGGTTTTGTCAAGGGTGCCTTGCAGCTCAACTTTTCCCTCTACCCAATTCTGCTTTCTTCTTTTTTCCTTTCCTAATCATTAATTGCAAATCGGTATTTTGCATCCCAAACCTCATCTCAGAGTCTACTTGAGAGAACCCAGCTTCCCGTTTTTGGTAAACTGAATCATGTTCATGATCGATTCTCATGAATTCTCTCTGCAAGTTTCTTGCTTCCCCTCAGATCCCCCTCCCTCAGTTTAGCCCTTGCAAGTTTTACAGACTCTACAGAAATAGACCATTAGCTTTTATATATTATCACTCAATAGCCCCAATTCTCGTAGCATGTGGCTTTTGGCACAAAAAAGCCAAGCTTTTGAAACTCAACAACTTTTTCTATCAACCTATTTTCTTTGCCAGGACTTTGAAAAGGCTCTTTTGAAACTGAAGATTGAGAATTGATGCCTTTGTTGTCTTTTGTTTGGCTGTGGCTGCCCTTCTTTGAGGCAGGGAGCTCCAATTGCCCTAGCTGCTGCCTTGAAATAAGTAGAAGGTTCCCATGATACATTAGAAATGTGGAGGTATGTGTGTGTGAAGCAGGGAAAATTCTCGCGTTAACGCAAAATCTTATCCTAGCTTATTTGCCAAGTACCTGCAGCCTTGTAAAACCATTGAAAACAGCCAGAGCTCAAATCTGTGCTGGTTCTAAAATCCAGACATGGAAGGCAAAGACATAGCAAGGGCAAAAGCTCCCTAAAATCATGATTGTCAGTATCGGAAAGCTAAAAGATGTTCTGCCAAAATGTTCTGCCAAGAACTTGGAAGTAAATTTTTTTCCTTTCAAGATATGCAAAGTCACCTGAGCAAGACAGTGGTACCCAAAATAAACTGGCCCTATTATATCTTAGCAGATATATTATTCAGAAGATGGAGTTAGAAAAACTAGGCAACATCAAGAATTTCAAAAACAGATGTGGACAGTCATATTGGAAAGTTCTTTCCTATGGTATAAATCAACATATGCAAAATATTGGTAAGACTTTGTTACAGTGATGGCCCTCAATGAACCACACTTCGTTAAGTCCTTTCCCTTGAGTGTGGGCTTGTCCTGTGATGTGCTTTAACTAGGAGACTGCAGAGGAAGTGATGCTGTGCCAGTCATAGGTATAAACCTCAAGACCTAGCAGCTTCTACTTTTCTGCTGTTAGGAGCCCTGAGCCTCCACATTAGAAAGAGGGTAGCTCTGCGGAGAAACCTTATAGAAATCCATGTGGGGAAAGAGGTTCTGAGACTATATGGAAAGAGAGGGGACCCAGCAACCCAGGGTTCTGACTGAGCTCAGCCCCCACTGACCAGTCAACTAAAAACAGCCAGTAAACCTCAGTAAGACCAGTAAAATTACCCCCCAGCTAAGCCAGGATAATTTTATAGAATTTTCTGTTTAAACTACTGAATTTTGTGAGGTTTTTTTCTTTTTTAGCTTTAGATGACCCAAGGAAGATTGTAGTTTATAGACTTCAGGTCTTCAGGGCAGGCCCTCATCAGGCATCTTATTGTAATGCTGTTAAACATTCAATTCACCTTACTTCCTCTGTGCTAATTCCAGGCTCACCCAACAATCTTTTACCCTTCCCCAGCCCCCACCTCCTGCTCTGCCAAGCAGTTCTGACTTAAGACGGAGAAGGCACCAGTAAAAGACTTCAATAATTTTTTTTTAATTTAGAAATTGAGGTATAACTTACATACAGCAAAATACACAGATCTTACAATTCTATGAATTTTGACAAAATGCATACACCCTTGTAACCCACACTCCTGATAAAAATATAAACTACTTTCATAGCCCCGGAAGGTTCTCTTGTGTTTTTCTCCTATCAGTCTTACCACTTCCCGAGCAACCACTGCCAGAGTTACATTTTCCATGAATTAGTTTCAACCGTTCTTAAACATCATATAAATGGAATTATACAGTGTATGCTCTTTTGTGTCTGGCTTCTTTCACTTATATGTCTGTAAATTTTATTTCCATTGCTATGTGAATTTGTAGGCATTCCTCTTAATTGCTGATATGGTTTGGCTGTGTCCCCACCTAAACCTCATCTTGAATTGTAATTCCAATAATCCCCACACGTTGTGGGAGGGACCAGGTGGGGATAATTGAATCATGGAGGGGGCAGCTTTCCCTGTCCTATTCTCGTGATAGTGAGTTAGTTGTCTCGAGATCTGATGGTTTTATAAAGAACTTCCTACTTTGCTGGGTGCTGATGATTCTCCTTCCGGCTGCTACATGAAGAAGGATGTGTTTGCTTCCCCTCCCACCATAATCGTAAGTTTCCTGAGACCTCCCCAGTCATGCTGAACTGTGAGCCCATCAGAACTATTTCCTTTATAAATTACCCAGTCTTGGGTATGTCCTTATAGCAGCTTGAGGACGGACTAATACAGTAAGTTGGGATCCAGGTAGTGGGGCACTGCTGTAAAAATACCCAAAAATGTGGAGGCAACTTTGGAACTGGGTAACAGGCAGAGACTGGAACAGTTTGGAGGGTTCAGAAGAAGAGAAGAAAATGTGGGAAACTTTGGAACTTCCTAGAGACTGGTTGAATGGCTTTGACCAAAATGCTGATAGTAATATGGACAATAAAGTCCAGGCTGCAGTGGTCTCAGATGGAGATGAGGAACTTGTTGAGAATGGGAGTAAAGCTCACTCTTGCTATGCAAAGAGACTGGCTGTCTTCCAGCCTTCATCTTTTTCCTGTGCTAGACGCTCACTGCTGTTGAACATTGGACTCCAAATTCTTCAGCTTTTGGACTCTTGGACTATACCAGTGGTTTGCCAGGGCTCTTGGGCCTTTGGCCACAGACTGAAGGCTGCCCTGTCGGCTTCCCTGCTTTTGAGGTTTTGGGATTCGGACTTGCTTCCTGGCTCCTCAGCTTGCAGATGGCCTATTGTGGGACTTCACCTTGTGATCACGTAAGTCAACACTCCTTAATAAACTCCCTTTCATATATACATCTATCCTATTATTCCTGTGCCTTCTAGAGAACACTGATTAATACAATTGCTGACTAGTATTTTATTATATGGGTATACCATTTTCTTAATGAATTTTTAAAGTTATTTCCAGTTTTTGGCTATTAAGAATATATACGGATATAACCAGTAATATATGAATAGATATTCAATACATTAGTCATCAGTGGAAATACAAATTAAACTTCTAATGACATACTTCAAATCCATTCATATAACTAAAATTAAAGACTGACAAGATCAAATGTTGATAGGAATGTGGAACTTGAAGTCTTATATGTTGACGGTGAAAATGTAAAATGATACAATCACTTTGAAAAACTGTTTTGCAATTTTTTATAAGGTTAAATATAAACCTACCTAGTTACCCAGACATTGTACTCTCAAGTATTTATCCAAGAAAAAAATAGGTCCAGAACAATTTTTATATCTATTATAAATTAACAAACTGATTTTCTGGAATTACACACATATGTTTTGAGCTTGGTTAATGTACATTCACCTCAAAGAGATAAATCTACTCTTATGCGTTGACAAGAATTAGGTTTGCGGGGAGGCTGTAGAGCTGTGAAATAAAAGTCAGATGGTAACAGCCATACCAACACAATGCAGGTGATCTTATGGGGGCTTTACAGAGGCAAGCTTCCCCTTTGTTCTCCTGTGGCAACACTTCGGCATCACCATGTGGGTGTTGTAAAGTCCTGTTAAAAAAAAAAAAAAAGAGCAAGAACAATAAATTGAGAACAGTATCATGGCAAACACCAACATTTAAAGCAGAAACAAGAGGTAAGAATAGAACAGAAGATTGGTATTAGGGAATTTAAAAAAAAAAAAAGGTGAGGGGTTTAAAAGAGAGAATTCAAGAATGTCAAATGCACCTAACAGATACATTAAGATTCTGGGCAAACCCATGGATATGCCTACATGGAATCGGCCATCTTAGAGAAGTGATGGAAGAGGGAATCAGAAGGCTCTGGGTTGAGGAGTTAAAGAAAGGGGAAATAGAATCTGTGGTCATGGATGATGTTTTAGAGTTATAGAAGACGGTGAAGAAGAAAGGTTTTAAATGAAAAACTTGATCAGATTTATAGTTTGAGTGGAAGAAAAATGAAGGGAAATAGAGGTTGAAGATAAAAGAGGAGGGAGTTTGATGAAGCAAGAAATAGGAGGGGGAGGATAAGACAAAATATGAAATACATGAAAAAAATTAAGTTAAATAAAGCAAAGCTGAGGTAGATAGATGGACTAGACTTGGCAGAAAGAAAGGCCATCTCTTTCTTTGTGATAAGAGAAAAGGAGGAAGAGGTGGATAAAAGTACCCATCAGATTATGCAGGAAGTAGAGGGGAGGAGAGTTGGGGACGCTCCTGTTTGGTGGCCATTATCTTCTCTGAGACATAGGATGCAAGGACACCTGAATGAGATCTGGGAGTGAAAGGAGCCAGAGGAGAGGAGTAAGATTTGGAAATAGAGCAGTGGAGAGCAAGGGAAGAAATTGATAGGGCAGTGGAAGCCTTTTCAGGATGGAGAACCCCATTTTGGGGGAAGGCATAGTTTTTTTAAGTTTTGGGGTACATGTGCAGAATGTGCAGGTTTGTTGCATAGGTATACATGTGCTATGGTGATTTGTTGCACCTATCCGTCATCTAGGTTTTAAGCCCTGTATGCATTAGGCTTGTCCTAATGCTCTCCCTCCCCTTCCCCTCAACCACCCGACAGGCCTTGGTATGTGATGTTCCCCTCCCTGTGTCCATGTGTTCTATCTCTCACTTATAAGTCAGAACCAGTGATGTTTGGTTTTGTTTCTGTGTTGGTTTGCTGAAAATGATAGCTTCCAGCTTCATCCATGTCCCTGCAAAGGACACGAACTCATTCTTTTTTATGGCTGCATAGTATTCTATGGTGTATATGTGCCACATTTTCTTTATCCAAGCTATTATTGATGGACATTTGTGTTGGTTCCAAGTCTTTGCTATTGTAAATAGTGCTGCAATAAATATACGTATGCATGTGTCTTTATAGCAGATGATTTATAATCCTTTGGGTGAATACCCAGTAATGGGGTTGCTGGGTCAAATGGTATTTCTGGTTCTAGATCCTTGAGGACTCATCAAACTGTCTTCCACAATGGTTAAACTAATTTGCACTCCCACCAAAAGTGTGAAAGCATTCCTTCTCCACAGCCTCGCCAGCATCCATTGTTTCCTGACTTTTTAATGATCACCATTCTAACTGGCATAAGATGGTATCTGATTGTGGTTTTCATTTGCATTTCTCTAATGACCAGTGATGATGAGTTTTTTTTCATAAGTTTGTTGACCACATAAATATCTTATTTTGAGAAGTGTCTGTTTATATCCTTTGCCCACTTTTTGATGGGGTTATTTGTTTTCTTGTAAATTTCTTTAAGTTCCTTGTAGATTCTGAATATTAGACCTTTGTCAGCTGGGTAGCTTGCAAACATTTTCTCCTATTTTGTAGGTTGCCTGTTTGCTCTGATGATAGTTCCTTTTGGTGAGCAGAAGCTCCTTAGTTTGATTAGATCCCATTTGTCAATTTTGGCTTTTGTTGCGATTGCTTTGGGTATTTGGTCATGAAGTCTTTGCCTAGAAAGGCATAGATTTTAAGGAAACCTGATCCAAAACATGGCTGTGCACTTTAATTTGGGAGTGAACGATAGTTTAGGAACAAGAGCAAAGAGAACAGTGAATTTATCCAGGGCAGGAGGGGATTGTGTGTTTTGGGGAATGAGGGGGAATTTGAGAAAGTTGAATGTAGCTGCTATAACTGTCCATGGAATTCAGGATAGATTAGGAAGGGATTAAAATGGGATGATATGATTGGCCATGTCGCCATCCAAATCTCATCTTGGATTGTGGTTCCCACAATCCCCAGGAGTCGTAGGAGGGACCCAGCCAGATGTAATTGAATCATGGGCCCTTACCTCCATGCTGTTCTTGTGATAGTGAGTTCTCTTGAGATCTGATGGTTTTATAAGGGGCTGTCCCCACCTTCACCCTGCAATTCTCCTTGCTGCTGCCATGTGAATAAGGATGTGTTTGCTTCCCCTTCTGCCATGATTGTAAGTTTCCTGAGGCCTCCACAGCCATGCTGAACTGTAAGTCAATTAAGCCTCTTTCTTTTATTACCAAGTCTCAGGTCTGTCTTTATTAGCAGTGTGAGAACAGACTAATACAGATAGGATTTAATGGGGGGAAAATAGTTATATGTGATTAGAAATAGTTCAGTAAAAGTAAAGAGGGCTTAGGAGTATCTTTTAAAATGTATCTTATTTCACAAGAACTTGTGAAGGGACCATTTGTGTCTAAACCTGACGAGTTGGATTTGGTGGCTACTACTTGATCTTCCTTTCGTACGCTCTGCTTTTCTCTCCTAGGATGGACTCATCTGTTGAATCTTTTTTGTTATAAAGCCATAGAGATGATGGGAGATTTGAATAAAATTGCTTTTATAAAGAGGGATTCCTCAAGAAAGAAAAATTATCGAGAATTTCACCAAGTCAAAGAGACATACTTCTTTAGCAGAAAGAGATGATTAGCTGAGGTGTTTGTGATATAATTACAGATAGGTGGTGAGATAATTCCCCCTCCCCTACCCAGGTCTCTCATCATGCCCATAGCTCTGGCACAGTATAGACTTTGTAAGCTTCCCTACTCCTTGATACGTAACCTTGGGGAAATAACCTTTCTTAGTCTGTTTCTTCACCTTGAAAATTACTTTCCTTCTGGGGCTGTAATGTGGGCAGAATTAGATGATAGATATGAAATAATGCAAGGGTTAATCGTTAATTATTTTGTTGGAGTGCCCACTATAGGGTTCTTTGAGGCTGAATTTTTACTATTAGACTTACCTAAAAGGATGATATGGGATACATTTACTGCTGTGAATAAAGTTTCTTCAGTTCCCATCCAGATTCACTAAGGGAAACTGAAAGATAGTTGAGTACATGAAAGATCTTAAGCTTGGTGCCCACATCAGAAGTAGTTTCTTGGTCTAAAGTAGTAGTTCTCAAGCTTCAGCATGCCCAAGAATCACAGGGAAGGTTTTGTTAACACCCAAGTGGTTGTGTTCCACCCCCAGAATTTTTGATTCAGTAGGTCTGGGATGGGGCTTAAGAATTTTCACTTCTAAAATGTTCCCAGTTGCTGCTGCTAACATCCAGGAGACCACATTTGAAGAATCACAGGTCTTTGCTATTGTGAATAGTGCTACAATGAACATATACATGCATGTGTCTTTATAAGAGAATGATTTATATTTTAGGGGGTATATACCCACCAATGGGATTGCTGGGTTGAATGGTATTTCTGTCTTTAGGTTCTTTGAGGAATTGTCACATTGTCTTCCTCAGTGATTGAACTAATTTTCACTCTTACCAACAGTGTATAAGTGTTCTTTCTTCTCCACAACCTAGCCAGCATCTGTTTTTTTGTTTTTATTTTTATTTTATTTTTTTACTTTTTAATAATAGCATTCTGACTGGTGTGAGATGGTATTTCATTGTGGTTTTGATTTGCATTTCTCTAATGATTAGTGCTGACGAGCTTTTTTTCCATATGCTTGTTGGCCACATGTATATCTTCTTTTGAGAAATGTCTGTTCATGTCTTTTGCCTACCTTTCCATGGGGTGGTTTTGTTTTGTAAATTTATTTAAGTTCACTTGCACCCCTACCTTAAAGTTTAAAAAAAAAAAGGTATCATGGGTCTAAAAGATTTACAGATCTGAGACAGTGAGTCACTGTCATATGACCCCTTTTCAAAGCACAGCCACCAGCACCATTCCTATCAACAGAGAAAGACATTTTTCGTTTCACAGATGAGTAGGGACTCTTGTTCCTTCTTCCTCAATCAGTGCTCGGAAGTGAAAGTCACTGACTTTTCATGATTAAAACTCGGTTGGCCAGTCATTGAGGGAAGAAGCTTTAACTACACACCTAAATGAAGGGGTTTGATCAATAATGAAGTGGGCTGGTTCTGGCATGATTGTGATGATGAAGCCGTGGTCATGCTGCATGATGCAGGAGGTGGTTAGGAAAGGTCTTGCTTGTTCATGCTGGGCTAAAAAGGGCTTCAGGGTGTGAGCAACTGAGCTGAATAGAGTACATATAATTTTTAAGCAGGGAAATAAGCACTACTGAGAGGTAATGTTGAAGGGAATATAAAATGTTGCTACCTGGCATCTAAACCTCCTTCTCATGACTGGGAATAACCAAATGTGTGAAGTTGAGTCCAATGCCCACAAAAGAAACTGAAAATACCAGGCACTTACCTTCCCTGCATTTAGGAGACCTGATGGAGACTCTGCCCATCAGTACACTACCTCCAGATTCTACCTGAAGTTACAAACCCAAAAAGCAGGGATTACTGATAATCCACCTGTCAAGGGGTGGGGCAACTCTACTCTGAAGCAGAAGTCCAAGAGGTAACACAAGGTATGTTGGTGGTTTCAGGTAGGCAAGCTATGGTATCTAATGCTCAGGGAAGGTTACACTGGTGATTTCACCAAGTCGGTTGTCAGTTCTTGATCCTAGTTGGGTCCTGGCTACAGAGCCTTCAAGCTTAGTGCCGGAGAGGTGTTTGTTTGTTTTAATTTTGTTGTTAACTTTTGCTTGCAGCTGAGAACCTGATCAATTCAAATTAAGTTTAAAATAAACTCTGAAATCAAAAAACCTAGTTTTGAGTCCTGCTTTTCCATTTTTGTTTGTAATTTTGAGCAAATCTCTTAGCCTATCTGAGCCCTAACTCCTTAAGTTATAAATAGAGAAGACGAGTAATTTCTATACAAAGGTTGTTGGAAATAATGAGACAAATATGTGAAAATGCTTTTAAAACCATATTTCACTATAAAAAGGTGGGTTACTATTTTAATACAAATACAAACTAATGGCTTCTCTATAACTGAGGCTTGACTTGGGCCCTTCCCCCAAGTTAGTGAGCCTTCCCTTTTCTGTGTTCATCAGTACCTGAAATTGTCTCTACTTAAAGCATTTTCACAATGAATTTTAGTGAGCTATATAATAATCTGTCTTTCTACAACACTGTGAGTCCAAGGGCAGAGTCTTGTTCACCTTCGGCTTTCCCTCTAGTATCAGTTGGCACATAGCAGGTTCACGATAATTGTCAATAGGATGAAAACATAAAAGAACTTGCTGAGCGCTCTAGGAGCATACTAGAAAGTTTCCAGTACGGATTCAACTCTCACTTTCTTCCTTGGCAACACTGTTTGAATCTGTAGCAACACGCCCCAATGGACAAGGAACGATCAGATGGAATAGGCTCATGGTGAGGGTACTGGTTGTCCTGCAGGTGCAAGTGATGGACACAGTGGAGGAAACGCAACTTAATTGGCGGCATAAAAAACATTTCCCAAGTGCTGGGTTGGGTTGTAAGTGCCATCTGTCCTGCCACAGAGGATTAAAGGGAAGAATACCTTTCCCTGGATTCTGGAGACAGCGTAGGCATCAAGATGAGCTGTTGATATTAACTTGTCTGTGCTCCACCTGGCTAATTGCAGGCGAGGGAATCTGTCTAGGGTTTCCAGTTTGAAATCAAATGGATAATGCAGTGGCAGGTCTCTCATTCCCAGGTGTTTGGTTGCATTTGTTAAAGGGAATTCTGAAGAGTGAGAATTAAACATTTTTTGGCCTATCCTGGGAGGTTTTATGTCAATATAATCCATTGTTTGATGTTTGATCACCCAGTCACAGAAAAAATAAAAAGTGCTTCTTCATTCTGGATCTGTCTTATCTTACACGTCCTCTTTCATTTGTTTATTCCCTCCACAATTATTGAGGCCCTATGTCAGATACTGGGGACACTAAGGAAGCTATGACATTGTTTCTGAAATCTGAAAATGTACTGTCATGGATAAGAGGTAGGGGAAGAAGTAAGATATATAGAGGGAAGGAAGAAACAAAGCTAAGAAAGAAAAAGGAAAGAAAAGATCCTTAGGTATACCCATGGGTCACAGTCCCTGTCGTATTTTCTGTGCTGCCTCCCTCATTCTGTTTGAGAAATGCTTCCAGGAGGGCCACCTATCATAGTGTTTCCCCATTCTCTAGATGAAAGCCACATGGTCCAGATCTGGCCAACTCTGTTACAGCATCTTCCTGTCCTCAGTGATGGATACAAAGGACAGGACATAACAAAAGAAAGCCAAAGAGGGTCTCTCCATGAGACAGCCTATTAAGATGATTAAAAGAGAGAGTTTCTCCCTCTGCTAAAGCCATGAACTGTACCTATAAACACTGGGCTGCTGGAGGCCCTCAGTGTTGGGACTGGCCATGCTTGGAGATTGTTACCACAATCTCCCAGTGGCTGGTGACAAAGGTTTCTGACTTGTTCACACTATTATTAGTACACTGAGGGGCAGCTGAGAACTTTGTTCTAAATTCCCTTACTTGGGACCAAAGCTGATGAAGCCACCACTGATTTAAATGTTGCTGGAAGTAAAAAAGATGGAAGGGGTGTGTCCTGCCAATTAAATGTTCTAATCCAGAAGTGACACATGTCAGAAGTTGCATGTCACTTCTGCTTACAACTCATTGGCCAGAACGGGAGAGTAATCAGAGATATCTGGAGAACACAGGAATGTATGTGTGTATGCGTAAATGTAGATAAGCATATATAGATACATATGTATTTTTACATTAATGTGTGTAAACACAGTCATGCATCACTTAACAATGGAACTATGTTCTGAGAAATGTGTTGTCAGGTGATTTTGTCATCATACAAACATCAGAGTGTACTTACACAAACCTAGATGGTATAGCCTACTACACACCTAGGCTGTATAGCATACAGCCTATTGCTTTTAGGCTACAATCACGTACAGCCTGTTACTGTACTGAATTCTGTAGGTAATTATAATTTACACCTATATCTTTGGCTTTCAGTGATTGTAAGCTTCTTGAAAGAAAGGCTAAGCAGTTAATGTATCTGTGTTTCCCAAAATATGAGAATTCCTTTCCTGAGACAAATATTGGCACCTGTGGTTGGGGTAACATTTTTACCCAACAAAACAAAGTCAATAATGAATACACATACACAAATATTACTGCTTGAGTGTTATATTTTGCAGGGAGGGGAAACATTACATACATGAATAAATAGGATATGAATGTCCCTTTGCCTAATCTATGTGTGAATCTCATGCCATACACTGCATAAAGTAAACAAGTCTGTCAGGAATTGCAGCTCCCATTTTCAGTAATGGTTATAAAAGTAATAGCATCCCTCTACTATGTAACTTCCCTGTGTCCAGCGCTATGCTGGGTGCTTATATGCTTAATGCAATTCTGTCTTCCTGCAGTGAGTGAGTATGCTCATCCCCATTTTAGAGGTGAATACACTGAGGCCCCAGAGAGTTTAAACAAGTTGCCCGCAGCTGGTGGGGGTCTAGATCAGGATCTAAGTACTTCTTTTATGCCACAGTCATCTCTCTGCCTCTCCAATGTCTTCATTCCCTAGCTCCAAAATCAGCTTCTCAGTATTCCGATCTGAGGAGCGAGTTTCTGGCCCTTTCAGCTTCCACAGTAGGAGGTGAGCTTCTGGCAAGGAAATTGCGGGGGAAGAGAGAATGGCTGTTAGGAAGGCAGCCAGCAGCGGCTGCCTCCCCACAGCACGTGGGACAGGGCTGAAGAAACTGGAAGTGTTTACTGCAGGGGAGAATAATGAGAGGGTATGATTGCTGTCTTCAAACATCCTAAATCTTTTGTATGAGTGTCTCTAGAAGGTAAGCCCAGTACAATGGGTGGAGATTTCAGTAAGAATCTTCTAATGGCCCAGCAGTCAAGAGAATGGGCTGAACAGAGGGAAGGTCACTCAAGGTGTTGAGATGCAGATTGGAAGGCGGCAGGGCATGGGGAAGGAGATGCACTCGAGTCACACAGTCCTGGGTTGATCCAGCTCTGTCACATCTGAGCTCTGTGACACAGGACAGGTTATTTAAACTCTGAGTCTCTCTTTCCTCATTATAAATTGAGCCCAATAATACCTATTCTGCAGGCTCATTATGAGAATTAGAAGTAATACACATAGAGGACTGCTATAGAGCAGTGCAAATAAGAATACCATAATCATCGCCTTAGATGGGACATCTCCCTTAGCACAGCTCTTTGAGATTCAAGAATCAAATGAGAAAGGTGGAGCGCTGAGCGATATGACATGCAGAGATCTCACTGGGGTAAAAAGGTATTTATAAGGCATAATGTCCCAAAATGTGGGCAATTGTTTTTTCCAGACTTCACAACAACACTTTGAGAGCAGCACTGATTGGCGTGAGGCAGCAGTCTTGTTACAGGAATTTTTTTCTTTGTGCCTGCTGGTGGAGGGGTGGGGAATTTCCCATATTATGTGTACTTCATCTCCAATAAGGGATCAGGTTACTGTCTTTGACTTAACCGCAGCAAGCCCGTCATCGACCCTCTGTCTCTGTAAAATTCTCACCACCAAGTTTACAGTTGATTGATTGTTCCTTCCACATACTATAATTGCTTCATTAAAGGCTTCAGATGGTTCATTGTGTTGGCAACTTCCTGTAAAACTGTCTGCATAATCAGGGCCAGATACATGCCACTGAGTCATCAGGGATGGAAGTATTTATTTATTTGTGTATGCACGTGTGTGTGTGTGTGTGTGTGTGTGTGTGTGTGTTTTCTTTCTTTCTTTTTTTTTTTTTTTTTTTTTTTTGAATCAGAGTCTGTGGCACGATCTTGGCTCACTGCAACCTCCACCTCTTAGGTTCAAGTTAATCTTCTGTCTCAGCCTCCTGAGTAGCTGAGACTATAGGTGCATGCTACCATGCCTGGCTAATTTTTTTGTATTTTTAGTAGGATGGGGTTTTACCATGCTGGCCAGCTGGTCTCAAACTCCTGACCTCGTGATCTGCCTGCCTCAGCCTCCCAAACTGCTAGGATTACAGGTGTGAGCCACTCTGCCCAGCTGTCTGTTTTCAAAAGGCAGACTATTAAGCAGGGTTTATTCCATGGCTGGGGTGCAGCATGTGGGCACACAGGACCTGTGTCTGAGTGACCTCTGCCACTCCAGGGAGAGCATCAGTTACCGTCCATTTATTAACAGCTCTCCAGTTTCTAGCTGCAGCCCAAGATCACTTCCCTGATCTTCAGAATGAGATAGCAAAATACCTCAAGGAAGACCTGCACTTGGATGTTCCCACAAGCAACTCCAACTCAGCATCCCTAATTCCCTAATTCTGAGCTCATGATCCCCACTATACCCTCACTCCCCTGAAACCAGTGATCTCTCCCATTCCTCATCTCAGTAAATGGCATCACCATCGGTTGCACAGGCAGATTTCTGCTCATCTATCTGTTCTCCCTCACTCTCTACAGCCAATCAGCAAGTCCTATGAATTCTTCCTTCCACACCTTTTTCTACAGGTCCACTCCCTCATTCCCACAGTCACTTCCTTAGCTTAAGCTGCCACTATTTCTTCCATGGGCAACAGCAACAGTTTCTTCCATTTGAGCTCCCTCCAGGCTCAAAAAGATGGCCAGTGCTGGATGTGGTGGTGCATATCTGTAATCCCAGCTACTCAGGAGGCTGAGGCTGGAGGATCACTTGAGCCCAGGAGTTCGAGGCCAGCCTGGGCAACATAGCAGGACCCCATTTATAAAATAAAAAAATAAAACCTGCCGGGCGCGGTGGCTCAAGCCTGTAATCCCAGCACTTTGGGAGGCCGAGGCGGGCGGATCACGAGGTCAAGAGATCGAGACCATCCTGGTCAACATTGTGAAACCCCGTCTCTACTAATACAAAAAAATTAGCTGGGCATGGTGGCGCGTGCCTGTAATCCCAGCTACTCAGGAGGCTGAGGCAGGAGAATTGCCTGAACCCGGGAGGCGGAGGTTGCGGTGAGCCGAGATCGCGCCATTGCACTCCAGCCTGGGTAACGAGAGCGAAACTCCGTCTCAAAAAAAAAATAAAAATAAAAATAAAAAAATAAAACCTAAAATCTGTAATGTCACTTGCATATTTAAAACCCTTTAAAACTCTTGTTATGCTGCAATATGCTTTCTCCTTAGCATCTTGTGTCCTTCCTTTTATTAAAAAAAAAAAAAAGAATCTGTGCTGGTGTGCAGTGTCAAAATCACAGCTCACTGCAGCCTCAACCTCTGGGTTCAAGTGATCCTTCCACCTCAGCCCCTGGGATAGCTGGGACCACAGGTGCATCCCACCATACCCAGCTCATTGTTTTAGTTTTTGTAGAGTTAGGGGTCTCACTGTGTTGCCCAGGCTGGTCTCAAACTCCTGAGCTCATGTAACCCCCTCACCTCAGTTTCCCAAAGTGCTGAGATTATAGGCATAAGCCAATGTGCCCAGCCCCTTTCTTTAAAAAAAAAAAAAAATCCTTATTTCTCATAACACTTTTTCCCTGACATCAAGGGTTGTGTCTTTCCTATTCACCACTGTATATTCCCATGATTAGCAGCTGTTAACCACAGAGAACAGCTCAGGAACCATCCACAGCCATGAAAGAACAAAGAGGAGGTTTTCTTGTTAGCTGACATTTCTCCCTGTAGTCTAAAATGTCTTCAGGGATGGAGAATGGAGCACTTCAAATATCAAATAGGCAGAACTTAACAAACAAGCCTACCCAGAGTATGGGATGCAAGCCTTTCCCAAATGTGCTTCTCCAGCCTCAGCTCTACCAAATCCCACCCTTTTCTCTCACCTCCATTACTGCCGTCTGTGCTGCAAGTGGCCAGAACTGTCCTCTCCAGTCCCCAAACACCCCATGCCCATTCATACGCTTATTCATATCATCATTGCTTTTGCCCATGCGTTCTTCTGCCTTTTCCTTCCTTCTCCACCCGGGGAAATTCTGTTCATCCTCAGCGACCACTTCTTTGACTTACCCAGGTAAAGACAGTTGCTCCTACCTTGCATTAGTCAGTTCAGGATGCCATAAACAAAACACCATGGACTGGGTGTTGTAAACAACAGACACTCATTTCTCACAATTCTGGGAGGCTGAAAGTCCAAGATTAGGGTGCCAGCATGGTCAGGTTCCGGTGAGGGCTCTCTTCCTGGGTTGCAGGTGGCTGCCTTGTCTCTGTGTCCCCACATGGTGGTCAGAGAGAGAGAAAGCTCTCTGGTCTCTCTTTATAAGGGCATGCATCTATGAGGACACTACCCTCACGATCTCATTTAAATCTAATCAACCTCTAAAGGCCTCACCTGCAAATAACATCATATGAGGAGTTAGTGCTCCAATACATGAATTTTCAGAAGGATACAAACATTCCTCACTCCGTAAATCCCTTTATCCTACCTTCATACTTTACTATGTATAATCATTATAATGACTACAAATATCAAACATTTACTATGTGCTTCGTATTTTTTATTTCATTCAATTCTCTTATCCTAAGAGGGTAGGTAATTGATATGGTTTGAATATTTGTTCCCTCCAAATCTCAGGTTAAAATGTGATCCTTAGTGTTGGAGGTAGGACTGAGTAGGAGGTGTTTGGGTCACCAGGGCAGATCACTCATGCATGGCTTGGTGCTCTCCTGGTGGTAACAGGTAATGAGTGAGTTCTTGCTCGATTCGTTTATGTAAAATCTGATTGTTAAGAAGAGCCTGGCACCCCCACTTTTCTCCCTCTCTTGCCACGTGACAGACCTGCTCCCCCTTCACCTTCTGCTATGATTGAAAGCTTCCTGAGGCCCTCACCAGAAGGACGTACTGGCACTATGTATTTTGTGTAGCCTTCAGAACCATGAGCCAAATAAACCTCTTTATAAATGGTCCAGCCTTGGGTATTCCTTTATAGCACTGCTAAATGGAGTAATAATATAGTACGTTTGTCCCTATCTCAGAAATAAGGAAAAGTCACAGAGTAGACATTTGCCCAAAGCCTTACAACCACCAAGTGGTGGCCCTACCCAAACCTGGAATCAGGGGCTCCTGACCCCAAAACCAAAGTCTAACCGCTCTCTCGTATTGCCTAGAGCAGGAGTTGGTGAATGTTTTCTGTAAAGGGCCAAATAGTAAATATTTTAGGCTTTGCAGGCCATATGCTCTCTATCATAACTACTCAACTCTGCCATTATAGCACAAAAGCAGCCATAGAAAATATATAAATGAATGAGCATGGCCTTGTTCCAATAAAACTTTATTTATGGACTCTGAAATTTGAATTTCATATAGTTTTCATGTGTCACAAAATAGCCTTCTTTTGATTTTTTTCCCAACCATTTAAAAATGTAAAAACCAATCTTAGCTCACAGGCTGTACAAAAACACATAGCATGCTGATCCCTGGCCTAAACAGCTACAATGAACTTAGAATAGTAATTAGTTTTTAAACATATCTCTCTTCTCCAGTTCCCCCTGACCTTCTTAAGCAGGAGCCTGCAGTTCTTATTCTGTTTCTCCAACAGCCCACTTCACGTTTCCCTCTTCGGGGTCTATCCATACAGTACAGGGCTGCTTCCTTGCCACCTTCATTTCCTCGTCCTTCTCAGCGAGGCTGGCCCTGGTCACACTATCTAAAACTGTAGCAGCCTCCTCTGCAGTTCATGCCCTTTATCCTGTTTATCTTTCTCCTTTGTACTTCTGAAGCACATAATTTTATAATCAAGCACATAGTTTTTCCATTTATCTTATTTAGTGTCCCCAGTAGAATGTTACTTACATGCAGGCAAGTACTCCCCTTTTGTACACTGCTGTAAACCCAGAACGTAGAAGGGCATGTAACACATGGAAAAAGCACAATGTTTTCTTAATGAATCCATTCAGTCATCTAAGTCATTCTAAAGATCCAGCACAGAGTATATTCTCAAAATGAAAAGCTTAGGCTGGGTGTGATGGCTCACTGCCAGTAATCCCAGGACTTTGAGAGGCCGAAGTGGGCAGATCACTTGAAGTCAGGAGTTCCAGACCAGCCTGGCCAACATGGCGAAACCGCATCTCTAATAAAGATACAAAAATTAGCCAGGTATGGTGGCAGGCACCTGTAATCTCAGCTACTCGGGAGGCTGAGGTAGAAGAATCGCTTGAACCCAGGAGGAGGAGATTGCAGTGAGAGCTGAGATCATGCCTCTGCACTCCAGCCTGGGTGACAGAGCGAGACTCCATCTCAAAAAACAAAAACAAAACAATAAAAAGCTTAAATGAACAGCTATATGAGGTATGGATCATGTTTTCTTCCACAATCTTACACTTCTGGGTTTGTAGAAAATCTCTTGTTTTCTATGGAGTAAGTAGAGGGCAGAAATGGGCCCTCGCTTTGTCTATCTGGCCTCCCTGTTAGGTGCTGATCTGCACTGAGGTTTCTTGGAGATATGAACTCCTGACACTGCTCCTTCTGGAATGCTGGGCTGGAGTATCTTGGGGAGGAGGCAGGACGTGACTAGGGCAAAGGGATCAGCCTCAGACGGGAGCAGCAGATGGAGCCAGGGACAGCTTGGTGAGGAAGGCCTGGAATCCTGGCAGAAAAGGGGAAAGGTGCGTGCCAGGGTTCCCAGGCAGGCTGGCAGAGTAGAACGGGCTTCTTGTTAAGTTAATTGAGGTAATTTTTGCTGCCACCTTTTGGATAGTAACAAAATTCTCTTTGTACCAGCCACTGATCGTATCTCTGCCTCCTGCCACATTTCATTGTACAGACAGTGCACTAAATTTAGCTACATTTATTTAGCTGTTCCTTAAAACTTTGTCACTTAAAAAATAATTATAGGATTTCTCTGACAGACTGCAATACACAGAGTGCACCAAATTACAGGTATAATTTGGAGATCCAACTGGGATCACCAAATAAAATTGACAGCAGCGGCCTAATTCCAGAATAATACATGTGGCACTGGAGAGGATTTGTTCCTTAGACCCCTCTCCATAATCTGTGTATTGAGCCAAAAGTTCAAAGAAACCAAAGTAAAATAAAGGAAGAGGCCTTTAGGCCAAGGTATGGACCCCAGGGAAGTCCAGCCTTCCTTCTGCTTGGCAGAACTGGGCAGACCACCAGGCCCCAGACATGCTCTCCCCAAGTGCAAAGATAGTTAACCTCCATCCTTCCACCCAGCCAAGAGCCTGACAAGGTGAGCTCTAGGAGAGAAGGGCTTCATTAATTTTAACATTTTTCTTTTGCATTTTCTGTGATTGTAAACTATAGAAAGCAAAGTTTGGCTCCCAAGGAAAAATTGATGCTCAGGAGGAAAACAGCAGGTCCTTCTGGGAAGTGAAGACACCACTCAGCAGAGCCTAAGTGGACATAAAGCCACAGAGTGATGGATAATTCTGTTACCGATTCATTTCACAAACCATGCTGAGGTCCTGCTGAGCTGCTGCTTTTGTACAGACCCTAGGGACACACAAGCCGATCAGGAAAGTAAGGGAGACCTATTCAGCCTAAAACCTTCTGCAGATGCTACAGAAGGGCCCTAAAGGGGCAGAGAGAGCCAGGCTTGGGGTCATGCTTGGGAGAGCAGCTGGGCACAGACACTAGGAACTGGTAAGAAGGATGGTACCACCCTGCTGGTGATTTTTGATGTCTGTGGAATTCCCCCTCTCTGAATCAAGCTCTGTTCTTCTTAGATACTTCATCATGGCTTTCAGGTAGGAATAAAGAGCTCTCCAGCAAGGGATATTTCCCTGGAGTGCTGGGTGGAGTCTAGAGGATCCCTTTAGAAGTTAGCATTTCAGAGGTTGAGTCTGGAACAACTGGTGGCTAAGAGCACTGTCAGCATTAATACAGTGAGATAGTCCAGTTGGAAGAAATCTTTCCAATTTTCTGTTCCAAGATCTGTATTGTCAGCATTGCTAACTCAAGCCCCAGAGCAGTTAAGTGGCTTGTCACGGACCGTAGAGCAAGGCTGGGGACAAGTCTTGAGAAGAAACCAGTTCTCCTATCTCTCAGTCTGGGGCTACCATATTTAAAGCAACTCCTGGCTAGTAGAAAGAGCACTAGCTGTAGAGTCAGATGATTTTGAATTTGAATCCAGGCCCTGGCACACACCAATCCTGAGGCCTAAGTAAGTCTCTCAAAGCTACTGTTTCCTCACCTGTAAAATGGAGACAGCCATTTCCTGCTGGGCCTCCTGTATTGTGTGGTTAAAAAGATCAAATGATCCAGCTTGGGTGAAAGTGCTTTGTAAGTTGTAAGGCGCTGAATGAATACTGCTCATTGTCATACTGCCATCTGTAGCTGAGATCCCAAAGGAGCCCAACATTCCAACTGCAGCCCTAAATGAAACAGCAGAACAGTGTCCCCAGAGCAGCTAGACGGCAGAAAGCTGGCCTCAGCACCACCCTGCTGTCCATCCTTCCCTCTGTCCACTTCCCGCTGGGCTTGAGAAGAGTTGGCTATCAATCTTCCCATGTTGCACAGTAGCTCTCAGTCCCTGGCTGTGTAATAACCATGAGGAAAATCCAGGCATTCGGCTAGTTCTTTCCTGCTGGTGTGAACATCTCAATTCTCAGCCTTTTCCTTGTTTCCCAAGGCCTTTAGGTATGTAGAGGACCCTGTCCTTGGGCCACCTATCTCCCATGGAACCAGAGGCTACTCTGTAGTCTAGAAGGGGTAACAGCAATTTTTTAGGACCCCAGACTGCGATGGTTAATAGTTGGCAGCTGGCCCCAGCCTCTTCACTGCTTCTGCAAAGCCTGTGACCAGAACAAGCCACCCAGATTTCTGGGGCTCACCTGCAGGACCCTCAGAGTCACAGTCCCTGCTAGGAGCTGGGGAGGCAGAGGGCCGACTTGAGCTGCCACTGCAGATAGTCTTCCTAACCAGTGACCATCTCTGAGGGTAACCTCTGCACTAATGCACAACATTAGTATTCACTGAGCACCTGCTCTATGTCAGGGACTTTCCCATGCACTATTGATTTGGTCTTCTAATATCTGCTAAGTTAGAAACAACTGCTTCTGTTATACAAATGAGGAAATGAGAGTCCAGAAAGGTTGTAAAATTAGCCCAAGGTCACGCAGCTAACAACAACATTAATAAAGCAATAATGAGTGCTTTCAATTGTGGATTTTTTCACCAACACCTACAATAACCCAGAGAGGGTTAGTACTTTCCTTGTCTTGTAGATGAGAAGGCTGGGTATGGAAGAAGTGAATGATTTGCCCACTCACATAGATAGCAAATTACCATTGGTCTGTAGTCAAATCTATGCCATGTGGTTTCCAACTCACATGGGCTGGTGCTAGATTTAGACGCAACGTTTCTGATGCTAACCCCAGTGTTTATGTCCTAATCCCAGGCATTTGGAATTCTCACAGCAGAATCATCAAGGCAGCCTTTTCCAAGGGTAGGTTCTCAGATTCCACCTCTAAAGACTCTGGTTCAGATCTGGTAAGGTCCTGTGTGTATGTGTTTATAACACACTCCACAGGTACCTGCAGAGCTTGAAAAGCATGAGGTTCTATTGCAGCTTCTCTAACTGCCAAGGTTTTTAATGGCAAACCCTGCCTCATCAGTATCCATCTTCCATCCTCAACTTATGTCGTCACAACTGGCTCTGTCCTTGCCTCCATCACTGACAACCTGCCTTCACTGTAAATCCAGGAGCCACTTGCAGGTGCTTACCTCAATTGGCTTCTCAGTGGCCACCAATGCCTGTGACCACTCCTTATTCATGATTCTCCATAATATCCCTTTTCTCCTGGTTCTCCTCCCATACCACTCTGGCCTCTTCTTTTAATTAAGTCTAACTGACTTCTGTGCCTCATTCTATCTCTTTAATTTTGCTCTCCCCAGGACTTTGTGTTCAACCACCTCTTTTGCCATTTTCCTTGCCCTGAGTGACCTCATTCACCCCATGGCTTCAACTGCTCCCTCTGCGTGGATAATGCACATCACCTACCCAGGGTTCCTGAGATCCCTGAGCCTCTTGATAGCATTCACCTTGGCTAGTTCACAAGGCACCTCAAATGCAGCATGTCTGTAATGGATCAGAGTCTTCACTAGCTACTCCTGGTGTCCCATCTCTGTGAAGGACCACTCATGGGTCACTGAAGGCAGAGACCTGGTGGTTTATGTGGGGGATGCTCCCTCAACCCCTCCTGCATCAGGTTATTACCAAATGCCAGATATTCTAGCTTCCAACTTCCCCAGGAGCACCCCCAGGTCCCCATCTACATGGCCTCTGTCCCAGGTCTTCTCTTCAGGGCCCTAAAGGATCCCTTTAATGTCTTTCTGACCAGATTCCTATCCACCCAAGGCACTTTCCTCCCAGCAGCCATGCCACATGCCTACTGAAAACCGTGAAGTATTTCCCTATTGCTTCAGGGTAAAATCCCAGCCTTTTATCTCCTGCCCAAAGCACTTCCTGAGGGGGCGAGACTATCCTTTCCAGCCACATCCCCTGCAACTTCCCATCAAACAGTTCTATCTGTGCTCCAGGCACTTAGACCTGCACACAGTTCTGGGAAAGCTTCAGTGTCTTTTGATATCTTTGCACATGCTGTTCTCTCTGGCAGGAAGAGACTTTGCTGACTTCTGCACTTAACACTGTCTCCTTCTCCACTGTTCATTCTTCAAGTCTCCCTCAGGAGCCACCTCCTCCAGAAGCCCTCCCTGACCACTGGATTAGGGCAGGTACCCCTCCCTTGCCTGCTATAGCAGCCTGTGACCCCTCTTTCCCAGAGTTTACCACCAACCCTGAACCATCATTGCCTCTCCCAGTGGAACACCAGCAACTTCCCATTTTGTTCATCTCCATCTGTCCAGAGCACAGGTCAGTATCAGTGGCACTTAATAAATGTCCGTGGACTAATAATGAAAATAATAACACATGCCAAACGTTTATTGAGGACTTACACTGCCAGGCACCATACTAATTATGGGCATTGTATCACTTAACCCATGCAACAACCCTATAAGGAAACTCTAATTCTCATTCCCATTTTATAAATGAGGAAACCGAGGCAGGGGGTTGTTAATCTACCTAAGGTGACACATTTCGTAAGTGACGAATGGGGACCAGAGCCCAATCAAATTAATGAATGAAGGAGAAAATTGTGACTCTGGCTCAACCCTCCACTCAAAATTGAGATAGAACCACTTTTCAGTAGTAATATTTAACCCTGTCATCCTGAGTAAAAGTCACTGGGAAATCAACTCTGAATTCACTGTGGGAAAGAGAAGACCTTTAGCTTTTTAAAACTAACCAACCATCCTGCAACCTTGAGAACCTGAAGCAAGCATTCCTAAGAAATTCCTAAGAAAAACATGTGTGAGGCTTTCCTTCTCCCTCTCCCCTCCTGCACTGTCCACTGAATAATTTCCTGTTCCACCTTGCTTCCCCGGTAGCCGGAGGGGCCATCAGCAGAGAACCACAAACTCCATCTCTTCAATTACCCCCAATTCCCAGCTGTGCTGGGAACACACGAGGGCAGAAAAATGGCTTGAAATCTGTATGCGGGAGAGGTTGGAAGGTTGAAGAGAGCAATTTTTGTTTCACATCATTTCTTTGTATAATGTTGTATCCTTCTGACAAGTCCCCATAATACATCTTAACTTCACCAATTGCTGCCTTAAGAGAAAACAGTGAAGACCTATCTTTAATGTCAAAGGAACAATGGGCATCCTTCCAGAGGAGGAAAATGACTTGCTTTGAAAGAATTGGAGAAGAAAAGTGCAAAATGTTCCAGTTTAACGTCGGGGGGGAGAAAATCAGCAGCTGTGTGTTGGCACATCCACTCCCCGGCTGCACGACTAGGGCGCACGGCCCCGCCAGCCTCATCTGTCTGTCGGACCCACTGGCTGAGGAGGAAGCCTCTTGGCTTGAGTGGGGGCAGATAGCGGGTGTTTATTCCTAGGAAAAGTCGGGCTAACTCCTCTCAGCCCAGGTGTGCCTGTGGGTGTGGCTACCTGGACGTAGAGCTGCTGCAGTTCCTGCTCATTGAAATCTGCTTTCCCTTCAAAGACAGTGGGGACCAATTTGGAATGCCTGGGAACTTCAGCGACTGGGTCTTCTTCCTCCAGAGCATTCTGTCTGCACCTGAATTTCTCCATACGTGGCCACTCTCCACTAGGCAATGAGATGCAGATGGATTCTAGCCAACCTTGGCACAAAGGCTCCGTGGACTAAAGACTATTTAAATCCACCTCATTAGACTTCTCCCCGTCGGTTGGGAACTTCTTCAGCTACCTTTTCAGTTTCAGAGTCGGCACTGCCACATGAAGCTTCTTGCAATTTTCTGACGGTGCAATTTCATGTGTTCCTTTTCTGTGCCTTGGTACCTTTGCACATGCTGTTCCCTTTGTCTGAAATTCCCTGGGAAGTCCTGTTCATCCTTTAAAACTCAGCTCAAATGTTTTCTCCTCTGAAAGCCAATGTGACCTTTTAAGTGAGTTTATCACTCTCCTCCTTTGGGTGCCAGGCTACTTCTACTATAGCAGACGTTACCCTGAATGAAATTTATTGATTTACATGATGCCTCTATTAGGTGATTGTTTTGGGGGCAGGGATTTTGTTTATTCATATAGAGATAGAGACAGATTAATATAGATAGATATATGCCCACACCCTGTATAGATACAGATATATGTCCACATAGTAAGTGCACAATAAATCCTTTTTGGATGAGAGGATCTAAACCTGAGGTTCTTAATCCTGGCTAAAAATTAGATTCACCTGGGAGATTATATGTACTATACCTCAATAACAGGCTCCTATCCTAAACCAAATTAATCAATCTCTGGCACGCTATGTAACTTGCATTTGAATCACCTGGAGGGCTCATTAAACCCAAATGGCTGAGCTCCACCTGCAGAGTCTCTAATTCACTTGGTCTGAAGTGGACCGTAGAATTTGCATTTCTAACAAGTTCAGAGGTGCTGTGGATGCTGGGGGGATCTGAGGACCACAGTTTGAGAATCACTGTCTAGGCCCAGGACTTTCCTATTCATCCATTTCAATCAGCTTGCACCAGCTGAGACCCTCGTGCATATCCTGAAGTGGGCTAAGTTCTGTGAATTTGAGACAGGATTCCCTGCTTGCCCTAAAAGGGCTTCAACGCAGCTTCCCAAATTTCAGTGTGCATAAAAATCACCTGGAATCTGTTAAACTAATGAACCTAATTCAGTAGGTCTGAGGTTGGCCTGAGATTCTGCATTTCTAACGAGCTCCTAGGTCATGCCTACATTCTAGAGCTGGAGCTGGCAGACTTTTTCTGTAAGGAGCAAAATATTAAATGTTGACTTTATTGGCCATAGAATCTCTGTGGCAATTATTCAACTCTGCGTTATAACCTGAAAGCAACTACAGAGAATACATAAATGAATGGGCATTTTAAAACTTTATTTACAAAAACAGGTGGGAAAGGCAGGATTGGTCTCATGGGTCGGTCATAATTTGCTGACTCTGCTTCTAGAGACTTGAAAGAGCAAAAAATATTGCATCGGCCAAGACAAAGTGAGGTGCAGGTGGCTGGAGAGGAGGGAAGGAATGAGTTGGGTTTGAAGTTAAAAAGTGGTTTAAACTCTGTATAGAGGAAGGAGAGGAGGGAGGACATTGTGAGCAAGGGCACACACTGAACAGGCACAGAAGGGAGATTGAGAGTCTTCCTGGTAAGACCAGAATGTGGGTGATTAGACTGTATTAGGCTCAAAGTGATCCACTTAACTCTCTCCCCTTACCCATTCCCTGCACCAGATTAATAGACATTTATCAGAACAGCCCATTTCAGGAAGTAATAGATCAGGAGTCAAGCAGCAGGTAAGGTTGTTGGGGAGAGGGGTCCCTGAATCTTTTATTTCTTTTGCCATTGTTGAGTTCCAGGGTCTAATAGTATAGGCAGCATCAATGAAGAGTCCTGAGACTTTGGACTCACTATTATGTGTTCAGCATTGTTCTAGTGCCTTAGAATGTTACATTTAATACTACCAACTCTGTGCAGTATGTTCTCAGCCCCATATTAGAGGGGCCAAGGTGATTAATCTTTATCCAACCCACATGTACCACAAAAATGATTCTCTAAGGAAAAAAAGTATTCAGTTACCAGAAGAAAAATACAGTATTCATTTAGGCAACTTCATTGCCCAACATATGTACATACAATTTCCAAAATGCCCCACCTAACATGATACAAATAGTCCATCTAAAACTGAAAACACTCATACATTTCTAAAGGGAAGTCCATATAAATAATAAAAATGACTAACACTTATTAAGCTCTTAATTTATGCCAGTTGCTACAATTGCTTTACATGTATTGACTTATTTCATCCTCACAAAATTATTTAAAAAAATAGTACTGTTTTATTCCAGGTTTACATATGAAGAAACAGAGGCACAGTGGAGTGTTACTAGTTGGTCAAAGTTATGCAAGTTAAGTAGTGGACTTGGGATACCAACACAAGCAATCTGATTCCAGAGCCAGTGCTCATAGTATCTGCACAATCTTCACTAGTTGACTGCATTTCTCTTCAAAGACAGGATTTCTGCAATGAAAGTCTTATTCTGGTGTGGATAAAGTTTCTTGTGTCTAGAAACTCATGGTAAATGACAAATTCACTCACTCCTCCCCAAAATACATGATACACAATGAGAAAGAAAAAGATAACTACAACTAAAAACTCCCCCTTGGACAAAGGAGAAACAATATATTGTAATTATTAGTGTATAGCATCTACCATGGGGATAAGAGCCTGGTGGGTAGGAATAACCAGGGCATCTCTGCCCTGTGATGAAAGGTATTCCTTGGTCAACCCATCTGTCTTCCCTTCAGGGAAATTCCTTGTCTATTGATCCTGTGGCCATAACTAAGCGGGACAACAAGAGGCTTCCCTTCCCATGGCTACTTGCTTTCTCTTAGTGAGTTCATGAGCCTGGGACTGCCCCAATTGTTGACCACTGTGTTGCAGATTATCATTTGTCAGGTTTTGTGTTTTTCAGGCATTATAACTTTCTTAAATCTTAATAAACACTTGATTTGCATTTGGTCAAATCCAAAGTCAGAAAGATGGGTCCTTGAATCTCAACCACCATCTGGAAGTTTCTGCCCCTTGGCAGCAGGCCTTCCTCTTCCATCTACTATGCTAATGATGCACTGAGGCAGGGAGGCAAGACTGAAATTCCTTTTGCTTCCCATTGCATCCCAGAGAATGACTTTTTATGCTACGAAAGAAAGATGATGTTTGGAAGGGTTGGATATCATGCTACCTCCAGGTTCTAATCTCCTCCCTTTGTGTTTACCCTCCCTTCACTTCATTTATGTTAAGTTTATCCTGGGATAGAGAATTTAGCTTTTCCAACTCACAGTACTCCTCTTTGCCATTCTGGACTGCTGACTGATACAGGGTGGGCTTTTCTGAGAGAGGCTCTCTTTTCTTCCCATTAAGCTTGCTTCTTCCTTATAGGACATTACTGAAGGCCACAAGAAATGGACAGTTCTTTCCAATATAATTATATTTTCTATCTCTAGAACATGGTTTGAGCCTTAAGATATTACATAAAACAGTTCAACCCAGCTGACTTCCCAGCCAAGAACAGACTTGGTGCTCTGCAACCTACTGTGATTCAGCCAGTTCTACATTTTAGGATGTCACTTACAAAACCTCACTTCCAAGAGCCAGTGCTATTGTTATTTAGGTCTCATTTCATTGTAAGTGAAAGAAATCCATCTTAAAATGGCTTAGGAAAAAAAGGGAATTGTATTGGCTCATGTGAATGGGAAATCCAGGGCTTCTGCTGGCTTTAGATGTGGCCATTTCTAAAGCCTGAAATTATGCCATCAGTCTACTCTTGCTCCCTCAGAATCTCAGCTCTGATTTTCTTTGAATTGATTTTATTCTCTTTCAGTAATTCCAGGTTTATATTTAACCAGAAGAAATAAAGATTCACTTTTCTAACACAGTTATGCATTACATAACAACATTTCAAACAACAATGGACCACATGTACAATGATGGTCCCATAAGATTATACTATATTTTTACTGTACTTTTTCTATGTTTAGATACACAAATACTTACCATTGTGTTACAATTGCCTATGGTATTTTGTACAGTGACATGCTTTACAGGTTTGTAGCTTAGGAGAAATAGGCTATACTATACAGCCTAGGTGTGTAATAGGCTAACCCATCTAGGTTTGTGTGAGTACATTCTATGATGTTCACACAATGATGAAATTGCCTAAGGACACATTTCTCAGAATGTATTCGCGATGAACCCCATTGAGACCTGATGCATGTTACAGTTCCAGTCAAAAACTCATCACTGGCAATCATTTGCCGAACTTGAGCCACATGACCATTCCTAAACCAATCACTGTGGATAGAGAGGACACAACACAGTGATTGGTCGTGCCTGGCCGAGTCCCCTAACTCACAGCCAAGAACCGGAAATTAGCCCAACCTAAAACACACTGAGAACAGGAGGAATATTTTCCCAAGAAAAAATAGTGGTTCTGTTAGCAGAAGAGATGCTGGACAAGCAAACAACAAAAGTCCACTTTAAGGACCACGACTATCTGTGCTAACTCTTGTTTCCCCAAAGCCCAGCCCAATGCTTGCCACATAGAGAGAACGCTATTGATATTTGCTGAAAGGATGAATGAGCTCGGAGATTATGTTTATATTCCAATTACTCTATGGGGAAGCCCAGTGGAGGCTGAGCTCTTCAAGAGCTTCCATGAGTTCAAGTGTATAGCCCAATTTTAATGACTCCTGGATTTGCCTCATTGGTGAAATAATCCTCTCCTCTCCATAGGGACCCCTCTTCCCAACATTTTATCAGAAGGGAAATATGGAAACTTACATGCTCCCCCAAATTTAAAAACACAACACAAATTTATCTGAAGCAACAAAATTAATATTCATTTTTTCTTTAATCCATTCATTCCACAAACATTTACTGAGCACTTATTTTATACTAAGCACTGTGCTAGGTACAAAGATATAAGCATGAAGGTCATAATCCCTTAACTTAAGAAGCTCAAGCCTAATAGAGAGGCCAACAAGTGATCAAAAAAAAAAAAAAAAAGTGGAGGCAGCTTATGAAGTAAAAGATTGTGGGCTTTGCTGTCTGACCTTGGTTTGAAATTTGGCTTTACCTCCTAATTATCAATGAAACATTGGGAGAGTTATTAACCTCTTTAAGCCTCTTTTTTTCTTATCAGTAAAATTAGTTATGATTGTTATCACCAACTTCAGAGGGATATCATGTAAATTAAATGATAATATATATGTACAGCATGTAGCTAGAGCTTGGTAGAAGTGGTAGCTCTTCTATTTGAAGCTGTGGAAGATTAGAGGAAAGATCAGCTAACTCATCCTGTAGAAGTCAAAGAAGATTTGATGAAAGACATGAGATTTGAACTGGTTCTTAAGGATGAACAGGAGATCACAAAGTAGAGGATGATTGGGGTGGAGAGGAGCATTCTGACAGAGGAAACAGTTTATTCAAAGCTTTGAAAGCCTGAAGAAAATTGGTACATTTAAAGAGCAGCAAATACTTCCAGATGCCTGCTGTATTGCTGGGATAGTGAGAGGAGTGGAAGGTGTGAAATGCCAGTGTTCAGGGAAAGAATAAGGATTCTGGGATTTCTTTGTCCCATGGGAATAAAGGGCATCTGGCACTCTCTGCCCAAGAACCATAAATCACTAGTGTCCCAGGTAAGTAGGTGTCAGAACAGCCATTATTTCTTCTATACACACATTAAGATGGTGCCTTTCAGATGGATGGAGAAGTTGAGGGTCCATTTACAGTTCCTTCTAAATGACTTGCAATAAATCACAATATTTATTATTCAGAGTCTGGTTTCAATGAAGCAGGGATTGTGAGTTGGAGTAGGGGAGGGGTGTGGCTTTACTCCTGGGGGAAAAGGCTGAGGGATTTAATGAGATAATATTCATAAGGCGCTTTGAACTCCCCAAGGCGATATGCTACAGTTACCACTTAGGGACTCTGCAAGATCTGGGGAGATAATGTTTCTAAGTGAAGATGCCAGACTGCAGGAATGCTAGACAGAACAGAGGCGGGGTGGAGGGGGAAGACTTGGTCCTTAAGTAATTTCTCTCATTAGCATCATGGCTAGAACAATCCATTACAGCAAGCACAGAGAAATGCCAGTTTGTCAGTTGGGGGACTTTGGGTCCAGATGCTCAGACCTATGTGGCATCTTTCACTGGGGAAACACCCACAAGTTTCTCCCCTGGGCCACACGCCACTCACACATTAAACAGACTGCCAGGGGCTCCGGAGCCTTGCTCACAGCCTTGGTCCTGAACCTTTCTCTCTTACCTATCTTGTGCCCCACTTCCCATCCTAATTCTTGTGGTCAGTTATGACAGAAGAAAAGACAGCTAGGATCCAGGATTCCAAATTCCCTCCCTAGCTGCTTACTGATGTCACAGGTCCCTTGTGGGTGCATACCACAAAAAGAACATAAACACTTTGTCTGCCACTAGGATGGCCAAGGGGCTGGGGGTGGGGGAACATCTAGATTGTGGGAGGGGAGGTCATTATTAGCTCCTCTCACCCTGCTGAATTCCTCCTTTTCTCTGGATCATTCCCTCATTCCTATCTGACATTACACATAGAGACAGAGATAGCACCAGTTCCATGAATGCAACATTCTGGAAAGAATAAAACATTTTATTTAAAAAAAAATCTGTAAAGAGAGAACCTCAGGTCTCTTTGTTGCCTTGCCCAAAGCTTGCTCCCTTCAGTGTGGCCCAGTTCTTCGTCCCTGATGACTCTATTTGAATATGATCCATTTTGGAATTCCTTTTCCTTACACATTTGTATTTGTTAGATAAAACTAACTGTTGTAACAAATTCTAGAATTTCAGTGGCTTAATTCTGTTAAAAGCTTGCTTTTTATTTGTGGTCAATGTGTATGTTTTTTTTCAGTCAAGGGGAGCAGTCCACAGGGGAAGGTAGAGATGAGCTTATGTTCCAACTAGGGATTCAAGGTGGCAGAGTTTGCCATCTGCATCAAGTGACTTTCAAGGTCATCCTGGTGTTCGCATCCAGTTTGCAAAAGGAGAAGAGCACCAAGGATTCGATGTGGGAGATTTTGGTGGGCCAGGTCTCAGAGGGACACACCTCACCACCACTCATATTCCATCAGCTAGATTGCCATTGTATGACCCCACCTAACAGCAAGAAAGGCAGGAAACGTAATCTTACTGCATGAGCAGAGCAGGAGGAGTGAATGGGTTTGATTAAAAGCTAGCCAGCTTGCCATGATATGGATATGCAAGGTCCAAATTTTAAAATATTACATGAGAATTTGGCTTTAGGGTATAGAATTGGGGTGTTGGAAAGAGCATGGCAGCACTTGCAAATCCCAGTCAAATCAATGGAAAGCCATTGAAGAGATGGTGGGGAAGATCAGATATTAGCTCCAGTTTGGGAAATGCTAATTGCAGGAGCCTCATGAGCCTCATGAGCCGGTGAGTTGGACAGAGGGCTGGGGCCTCAGAAGTCCAGGGCAATAGGGAGATACCACATGTTAATAGTTCTGGGTAGAAGTGGCCATCAAGAAGACTAGACAGTGGGACGAGCTTAGGGATATATAAAGGGGTTGGTTGAAAAGCTCATCTTTGCGGATTTTAAGTCTTTTAAAAAGATGACAGGTATGTGGGAGGAGAAGAAGTCTGTGAATAGGGTACAAAAATCCCTGATGACTGAAAGAAAGTGGCACAGAGGTTAGTAAAGAACATCACTGGAGTTAGGAAAAGAGCAGTGGGATTGTCTAAAAGAAGATGCATAAGGAACGAGTCAGATAGTGTTCTGGACAGGTGAGCAGAAAGGTAGGAGGATTCCCAGCTCCATGGTGTGGCCCTGAGGTGGAAGGTATGAGAGCAGGAGCAGCCTTTGCTTGAGAGGCTTAGTTGGCTCCAGCTGCTAGGACAAAGCACCATAGACTGGTTTATAAACAACAGAAATTAACTTCAATAGTTCTGGAGGCTGGGAAGTCTATCATCAGGGTGCCAGTAAGGTTGGGTTCTCCTGAGAGCCCTCTTCTGGTTTGCAGACTGTCAACTTCTCATTGTATCCTCACATGGAGGAAAGAGAGCTAACTAACTGTCTGGGCTCTTCTTAAAAGGACACTAATCCTATTAATGAGAGTGCCACCCTCATGACCTAATCACTTCCCAAAGGACTCACCTCCAAATACAATCACATTGGGGTTAGGGTTTTAACATATGAATGTGAGGGACACAAACATTCAGTCCATTGCAGCCACGAAAGATACAGTGGGCTCAGATGCAACCAGGTCTCAGTCCAGGTGAAGAAGTACAGACAGCATACCAGGAGGCCTTTGAGGATAGGCAGGGATCTTATAGAGGCCCAATGCAGAGGAGATCCCAAGAGGAGAATGGCTTGAGAATGGGTCAGGGCTGACCGGGGTGAGACTTTGAGAAAATGGGAGGGAAGAGCTTACCAGATGGACCTTGGACTGAGGAAGACAGCAAGCCTCATTATGACTAGTGCATTTCACTATATGTAAATTATATCCCAATTTTAAAAAATGAAATAAAAGCTCATAAGGGCAACTTTTTAAAAAATGATGTAAATGGCCGGGCGCGGTGGCTCACGCCTGTAATCCCAGCACTTTGGGAGGCCGAGGCGGGTGGATCACGAGGTCAAGAGATCGAGGCCATCCTGGTCAACATGGTGAAACCCCATCTCTACTAAAAATACAAAAAATTAGCTGGGCATGGTGGCGCGTGCCTGTAATCCCAGCTGCTCAGGAGGCTGAGGCAGGAGAATTGCCTGAACCCAGGAGGCGGAGGTTGCGGTGAGCCGAGATCGCGCCATTGCACTCCAGCCTGGGTAACAAGAGCAAAAAAACTCCGTCTCAAAAAAAAAAAAAAAATGATGTAAATTACATAGAAATATATCAACCATTTCCCTCAAATGAAGAAGTTTGGGTTCTATATACTTTTTTCAGAGGTTTAAAGTATAAAGAAGATCAAATAACTTTTTAAAATCTAAATATAATGCCTAATATGTGAACAATAATGAGTATTCAAGAAAGACCTCAAACTCAAATGAATTGTTCTGCTGCTGTCTTATTCAAGCACATGAGGTTTCTCTGAGCTGGTGAATGTTTCAACTCAGGTTGGTAATGCCTGACAGAGTTAGTTTCCTTGAGAAAGAAAAAGAATGGATTCTACTTTAAAGATTAAATTTTGATATGGGAGCTATAACAGCACTGTCAAATAATTATTATTGTTATTTTTACAAATCTATTTCACTTTAAAACAAGTTGGGAAATTTCTGACTTAGTTTAAATGAGACCTCAATTCTCCCAGGCCTGATCTGCCACCTGAGGCAGGATCTCCTGCTGAAAAAGTGCTGTGCTGAGTCATTAAAATGGCAGCTCCCACTGAGAGAAATAACAGGAGCCAGATTCTTGCAGCAGAGATGCTGAACAGTAGGGGAGGGAGGGAGGAAGGGAAGCTAATTTTTCCAGGCAGATCTGAATGCTTCTTTTTCATAGGCCCTCTTAGTCAATATTTATCTAGCTATTCAAAGAATTATAACCATTGATCTCTTTTTTCTTTTCTCATAGTACTCAGAACTTGGAGAACAGAATGAAGTTCTAGTTCTTTATAGTATTCTTTATAGTACTCAGAACTTGGGGAACAGAATGAAGTTCTAGCTTCTTCATTCCAAGCCTTAGGATATCAGAAGAAAACTTGTGGCTGAGATTTGACCAAACTGTGAGGCTCAGACAATTGGTGCAAGCCCCGTACAAAAGAAAGCTTATGCCCCCACCTTCCAGTTGTTGATTTATAGAGTTAAGATTCGTTAAGTATAATTTCTTTTCCTAGAGTCTTTTGTTTTTATTTTTGCCATGGCACCATTTGGAGGGGGCTTTACTGACCAATCCTTCTGACTTACTACTTTGTCTGACTTTAGCTATTAGAACAGTTTTCCTGGGAGGAGAAATCTTCTTTGCTATTTTAAAGTACAATGGGATACATGGATGTTATCTTTAGTGTAAAAGGTCCCAACCTGCATTTCTGTAACTGTTGAGTGAGAAGCGTAAAGGAGCCCAGGTTTTGCCGCCTTCCACTTTGGCCTATCGATGAGGTGCCCAAGCCAAGTCCACAGAGGTCCAGAAGCCAGGAGAGAAGTCAGAGATCAAGTCCAAGGAGAAATGCCTGGATTTGTGTGCAGATGTTTTCTTGGGAATGCCCTAAGAATACCTGTGAGAAAGTGAAGAAAGCGGAATTGGGCGGAGTTGAAGGGGAAGTTGAGCTGAGATGTAGTTCCAACAGAACCCAGGGGAGCTCTGAGGCTGAAATGCCTCTCAGAGATCTCCAAAACTGAGATGAGAGGGCTGGGACTTTGTATCCCCACAACTTGACTAGTGGTTGAATAGAGGCTGTCCCCCACGGAGGGGCTACTTTGGGAAAGGCAGCTCCCTTCAGCTAAAGATGTTTTCATAGATAGTCAGTAGGCAACACTCCCAGCACCTGGGGAGTGAATGCCTCAGCTCTGAAGATGGAATGTGAGTGGTATCATACCCACCATGAGGCCACTCTTTATGTATATACAATTTACTGGTGAAGCCCTTTTTGGACTCTAAAATATGACTCTTCTCTGTCACTTATGTCTCAGTCTGTTTTGTGTTACTGTAACAGAATACCACAGACTGGGTAATTTATAAAGAAAAGAGATTCTCACAGTGCTGGAGGCTGGGAAGTCCAAGATCAAGGTGCCAGCATCTGGTGCGGGCCTTCTTGTTAACATCATCCCACGGTGGAAGGTGGAAGAGAGGGCAGGAAAGTCAGAGATTGAACTCTGAGCATGAACTCCTTTAATAACTAACATTAATCTCTTCATGAGGGTGGAGCCCTCATGACCTAAACACCTCCCATTAGGCCCTACCCTTCAACACTGTTGCATTGGGGATTAAGTTTCCAACACATGCTTTCGGGAGGATACATTCAAACCATCAAAATTTGCTTCTGGATTTACATTTTCATGACAATTCTACATGTCATCTAGTTTCATAAATTCTAATAGAATTCCGGAAGGGAGGGGAAGATAATCTAATCCAACACCCTCATGTTACAAATGAAGAAACTGAGGCTATGAGAGCAGGAATGAATTACTCCTGGTGTCAGACCGAGGATCGGAATCCAGACCTTCCAACTTCCAAACTCCCAAGTTCTTTCCATTACGCATGCAAGCTGCCTCCATTTCATTCTTATGGTGGCCCTGAAAAATATGAAGGAAAAGTACATTTTCTTTATATCTGGGAAATATTGTAGGTTTTATTCCAGATCATGGAAATAAAGCAAAGATCATAATAAAATGAATTATATAAATTTTTTAGTTTCCCAATGCATATAAAAGCTATGTTTATACTATACTGTTGGTCTCTTAAATGTGCAATAGCTTTATGTCTAATAAAAGTACATACATTAATTTAAAAAATCCTTTATTGCTAAAACAAAATACCAATTATAATATCATTTAAGCCTTCAGGGAGTCATAATCATTTTGCTGGTGGAGTATCTTGCCTCAGTACGGATGGCTGCTGACTGATTAGGGTGCTGGTCGATGAAAATTGGGGTGACTATGGCTGTTTATTAAAATAAGACAACAATGAAGTTTGTTGCATCAATTGACTCTTCCTTTCAGGAAAGAGTTCCCTGTAGCATGCAATGCTGTTTGATAGCATTTTACTCACAGCGGAATTTCCTAACTTCCTTCAAAATTGGAGTCAATTCTCTCAACCCTGTCACTGCTTTTTCAACTAAGTTTATTTAATAGTCTAAATATTTTTTTGTCATTTCAACAATATTCACAGCATCTTCACCAGGAGTAGTTTCCACCTCAATAAATTACTTTCTTCTCATCTCCATAAAAATCAACTCTTCCTCTGTTCAAATTTTATAATGAAATTTTATCATGAGATTCAGTCAAATCTTCAGGCTGCACTTCTAATTGTAGTTCTCTTGCTATTTTCACCACATCTACAGTTACTTCCTCCGCTAAAATCTTGAACGCCTCACAGTGATCTGTGAAGGTTGGGATTAACTTTTCCATCAAAGGAATCACCATCTACGGCAGCTATAACATTATGATATATTTATTAAACAATAAGACTTAAAAATCAAAATTACTTCTTGATCCATGGGCTAAAGAATGGACATTCTGTTAACATGCATGAAAACAAATATTGATCTTCTATACCTCTCCATCAGAGCTTTTGGTTGATCAGGTACATCCTTAATGAGCTGTAATATTTTGAAAGGAATTTTTTTCTAAGCAGTAGGTCTTAACAGTGGGCTTCAAATATTCAATAAGCCATGGTATAAATAGAATGCTGTCATACAGGCTTTGTCATTCCATTTATACAGCAAAAGCAGAGTAGATTTAGCATAATTCTTAAGGGTCCTGGGCTTTTCAGGATGGGAAATGAGCATTGGCTTCAACTTAAAGTCCCCAGCTGCATGAGTCCCTAACAAGAGAGTCAGCCTGTCCTTTGAAGTTTTGAAGCCAGGCATTGACTTCTTCTTTCTAGCTACGGAAAGTCCTAAATGGCACCTTCTTCCAATAGAAGCCTGTTTTGTCTGCACTGAAAATGTGGCCAGGCATGGTGGCTCATGCCTCTAATTCTAACACTTTGGGAGTCCAAGGCAGGTGGATCATGAAGTAGGAGTTCAAGACCAGCCTGGCCAAAAATGGTGAAACCCCGTCTCTACTAAAACTACAAAAATTAGCTGAGTGCAGTGGCAGGCACCTGTAATCCCAGCTACCTGGGAGGCTGAGGCAGGAGAATCACTTGAACCCAGGCAGCAGAGGTTGCAGTGAGCTGAGATCACACCACTGCACTCCAGCCTGGGGCAACAGAGTGAGACCCAGTCTCAAAGAAAAAAAAAAAAAAAAGAAAGAAAATATGTTGTTTAATGGAGCCACTTTCATCAATTTGTCTTAGCTGGATCTTCTGGGTAACTTGCTGCAGCTTCTACATTTGCACTTGCTGTTTCACCCTTTATGTTACGAAGACAGCGTCTTTTCTTAAGCCTCTTGAGTCAAACTCTTCTAGTTTCATATTTTTCTTCGGCAGCTCCTTACCTTTCTCAGCTTTCATAGAATTGAAGAGAGTTTGGCCCTTGCTCTGAATTAGGCTTTGACTTAAGGGAAGGTTATAGCAGTTTGACTTTATATCCCAACCATTGAAGCTTTCTCAGTATCAGCAATAAGGCTGTTTTGCATTCTTATCATTTGTGTAGTAACTAGAGTAGCACTTTTAATTTCCTTCAACAACTTTTCCAATGCATTCACAACTTGGCTTTTTGTCACAAAAGGCCTAGCTTTCAACCTATCTCGGCTTTCAACCTATCTCGGCTTTCAATGTGCCTTCCTCACTAAGCTTAATTGATTCCTAGCTTTTGATTTAAAGTGAAGGATGTGCAACTTTTCCTTTCACTTTTGAACACTGAGATGCCATTGTATGAGTATTAATTGGCCTAACTTCAATATTGTCATGTCTCAGGGAATAGGGAGGCAGGAGGGGAGAGTGGGATAGAAAAATGGCCAGTGGTGGAGCAGTCAGAACACACACAACATTTATTTGTTAAGTTTGCTCTGTTAGATGGGCACAATTTGTGGTGCCTCAAACCAATTACAACAGTAATATCAAGGGTCACTGATCACAGATAACCATAACAGGTACAATAATAATGCAAAAGTGTTTTGAGATAGAGTCTTGCTCTGTACCCCAGGCTGGAGTGCAGTGGCGTGATCTCAGCTCACTGCAACCTCCACCTCCTGGGTTCAAGTGATTCTCCTGTCTCAGCCTCCCTAGTAGCTGGGATTACAGGCACCTGCCACCACGCCCAGCTGATTTTTGTATTTTTAGTAGAGATGGGGTTTCACCATGTTGGCCAGGCTGGTCTCAAACTCCTGACCTCAGATGATCCATCTGCCTTTGTCCTCCCAAAGTGCTGGGATTACAAGAGTGAGCCACTGCGCCTGGCCAAAAGTTTGAAATATTGCAAGAATTACTAAAATGTGACACAGAGACACAAAGTGAACACATGCTGTAGGAAAAAAGGCACCCATAGATTTGCTCAACACAAGGTTGCCACAAACCTTCAACTTGTCAAAAACTCAAAATCTGAAAGCACAATGAAACAAAGCACAATAAAATGAAGTATGCCAGTATTTATATAAAAATAAAGTGATCTGGCAAAACTCATGTACACCAAAAATAAAGTTCTAAGACCCTCCAGCCATCTGAATGGACTTCCTCCTAGGCCAAGACACTTTAAAATTTAACCTGAAAGACTGGTTCAGGCCATGAAGAAAAGTGGGGGTGGGACATAACTCATTATGTCTCTCCAGTTTTAACATCAACATCAACCTTAAGTCTGATCAAAAGCATGTAAAATCTATTGTCTCGGAGGCCTGCAACCTGAAGGTGTCATCTGCATGATAAAACTTTGGTCTCCACAACATCTTATCTCAACCCAGACATTCCTTTCTATTGATAACTCTTTTAATTAATTACCAATTAGAAACATTTTACATCTACCTGTAACTTAACCTGGAACCCCTAAGTCCAACACCCCTCCACCCCCACTTTGAGTTGTCACACCTTTCTGGACTGAACCAATGTGTTTCTTAAATGTATTTGATTCAAGTCTCATGTACACCCTGACCACCTTAGGCCTTTGTTCTCAGGATCTGAGAGCTGTGTCACAGGCCATGGTCACTCATAGTTGGTTCAGAATAAATCTCTTTAAATGTTTTACAGACTTTGACCCTTTTTGTCAACACTCACAAAGGTAGAAAGTGGAAAGATTTTAACCAGGTCTGTTGGAGGACACAAGGGTTGCTCTGCCCACCACATCACGCTGGGGGACCTTCCCCAAGAGGCCCCACCTCTACTCAGCGAAGCTCAATGATCATTTATTAAACAACTGGATGCTGCCTGGCCCTGAGGAAAAAAAGATTAATTAATCACTACATCAACTTTCAATGAGTTCATCCCATCTAAGTGGGGTAAAAAAAGTATAAACCAATTAAAAGCTACTTGGTAAAGGTTCTGAATGACTAATTAATGCTGCAACAGAGGAGGACCCTAACTTGGCCTGAGGGCCTCCTAGAGGAGGTGATGCCTGAAGGTATTCACATCTGAACGAGAGACCCAATGCCTCATCCTCCCTGCCCGCCAACACCTTGACTTCCAAGGCATTCTCTAGCTCAGGTGTCTCTCCATCATCTCTGCAGTGACCAGAACTAACCACCTGTAAGAGGGAGCCAGAGCGAAGCTTTCCCCACCCCACAGTGACAGCCCATCTATAACCAATAATTCATTAAGCAATTTCAAATCTGAGCGCTCATCCTCCTCCCCTCACCCTCACATTTGCCTTAGTTTATATATCATGACTGCTTAACTGAGCGAGTAAAATTAACTCCTGTCTGGTCTCCCTGCCCCCAGCTTGGCCCTGCTCTCTCCTTTATGCTCCTACCATATGGGGCGTATATGACTTTGCCATTCTCTGTGAAAAATCCTTCTGTGACCTCACAACAGCTTCCTCCTGATACGAAGTCTTGACACTTGTATGGCTTCACATGCTGTTCATCTGCCTGGAAAACCCTTAACTGAATCCCTTTTGCCTTGCAACTCCTTGCATAATCATTTAATATGTAGCCGTTCAGAGATGTAAAAACCATTCTTAGCTTATAGTTTAGTCCTTGAGAGCCAAATTTGGATTGCGGTATGCCAACCCCTTGCCATAAAGGATGAGTAGGGAGGGTCCACACTGAGGAGAAATGCCAGGGAGGCAAGCGCTGGCTGATCATGGAGGGCTAAAATGGCAGGTGGAAATCTAGGACTTGACTCTGGAATCAATGGTGAATCATCAGAGAGCTTTAAGCAGGGAAGGGACATGATCTGATTTGTGTTTTGTAAAGGCTCAGCTAGTGCAGTAGCAAAGGAAGTCTTTATTCATCTAAACTAGAAAAATGGCATCCATCCAGTCACTACCTTCTGACCCCAACATGTGAGCATCTCAGATGGATTCCAACACCATCTCTTTTTCCAAGTGAGGAATTCCTGGAAAGGGATAACCCTCAGGACTATAAGCTCTTATATCTTTCTGCAAGAGCAAGGGGCCTTGGATTTGGGAGAACATTCCTAGGGGACAATTTTCTTTAGCCCTTCCAAGGAAAATAAAAGGGCCATTTGTAACCAATGGAACAGGGCCCATAAAGAACGTTCTCTGTGCCTCTGCAGACCCATTTCTACTTGGGTCTCTTCATGACGACGGTTATTTATCTGACCTTCACTTCCACATCATTCCAACTCCCACACGTAGTTGCAAAACAGGTCTTAAATCACTCAGTAGCCAAGCCAAGCCAGGCTAAAAAAGAAAGTAACTGCGGCCAGGCCAGTGTTCCAGCACTCTCTACAGACATCAAAACAAAGACAGGGTAAAGTCCAGAGAAATCACCTGCAAAAAATAAAAGCAAGATGTTGATGTCTTCTTCAGGGATTGTCCCAAATTAAGATAGAAATGTCTGTGCATAAAACAGGCAAGGGAGTCATAAGGCTTTCCAAGGGAGGTCTTGGTAGCTAAATCAGATGATGACAATTGCTGGATATTACACATGTTTGCATGATTTAAATGAGCATCTGCTTTTGGATGCCAGTGAGACCACCTTAAGAATGTTAGCATAACACTGACCCCTAGAGGGCCACACCCACTTTACTGCCCGTATTAACTCTCCTCTACATACTTCCTTCCAAGCAAACAACCTTGATTCTGACCGTACTGACTTGCTGAGGTTGTGGTAATTCTACTTTGCCATTATCATGTTGTCTCTACCTTAATGCTGTAGTGCTGGTGTGAGATCTACTCTGTTAGCTCCAAGCTAGAAGAAGGCCAAATCAGTCATTCAAATACTGAGTCTTCAATGCATCAGCACCACTTCTCCCATGCCACAACCCTTTATTCAGGTAAAGTGACTTCCCTAGCATTCTACAATAATCCTCTAGAGACAATGTCCCAAGGAGGGACAAAGCTTTTGGTTTCATGGGTTCTATGTAGGATTGAGCTTTAGAAACACGGCTCGAAGGGATTAAATAACTTGAGGTTGGCAGGCTTTAAAAGTTTTTAAATTATCTTTTAAAAAAGTCATCATGAGAAGTGCCTACAGTTGTCCCAGAATAACCTTTCCAATATTCTGATGGCCAAATATTTCAGATAAAATATCCCAACTAATTGCTGGGTCCCTAAGGATCTTATAGTCCGGACCTCATGTTTGTTTTCTTAAAAAAAAAAAAAAAAAAAAAAGGCTGTAAATACAGCAACTTATTTCCCCAAATACCTGGCTATTTTGATGGCCTGCAGAGAACACATTTATTTTCTGCTGTAGCAAGAATCTGTCCATCTTTAAAAAGAAGACCTTGGCTGACAGGGTACATTTACTGCTTCTCAGAATAGGATGGCTTTGGGGCAGGTAGAGGTATTATAGGATATTTGTGAAGGATTATTTCTGGATTGCTAAACTACTTAGTGATCTATTTTGAGGTTATCCCGTTAAGACTGGGGTACTATTGAAGACGAAGAGGAAGCTCTGGGAGTAATCATAACCCCAACATCTCCACCACCACTGCCTGTCACCTTTGGAGAATTGGTAAAGGGAGGCCTGTGACCTAGTGTTTAGAGTTCTGCCTTCACAAGATTCCATTAAGTCCTTATCTTATGCAAAAAATCAGCTTTGAGAGGCTGGGATTAAATTACATTAGAGCAAAAATGAAGAGGAAAGGGACTCTACAAATCTCACTGCCAAAGGCTTGTGTATATGACAGCCCAGGCACCCAACTCACAAATCAGAACTGCTGGCCTTAAGCAATCATTTACAAGGTTGGGTCACATGTGTAGAGGGTCACTGGGTGTGCCGGTTCGAAGGCGGACAACCACCTGCTTACACATCCATTGCCTGAAGGAGCAAGGAGCCCACACCCAGGAAATACACAGGCGGGTACTCATTGCTTCACCCACTATGCCAGGCTTATCCCACTATCCAAAGTCACCCAGATTATAGGAGAGAGGGTGTTTTTAGTATGTAGGTGTCCTATCAGAATTTACCCAGATGATGTAAAAATTCTGAAAATAGTGTTAAAAGAAAAACTTTAGAATAATCAAATATAACAGTTTAAGTGAATGAAGATCAACTTACCAATTGGGCAGTCTAAAGGACCGGAATAGGTTCAGAGCAACTCCAGGGCTGCTACTTGGTTGGGTGACATTTATGGACCAAAAAAGGAAAGTGACATACAGAACACAGAAGCAAGGTACAGAAACAGCAAGATTAGGTACAGGTTGGCATTTGCCTTAACCGAACACTGTTTAAACATTTGGCTATCTGTAATGGACTGAAACTCAGCTGCAGTGATTGGCTGAGGCTCAGCTGCCTGTTATGAGAGTACGTTACACTTTGTGTACACAGCAAGTTAGGTTACAGTTTAATATGTATGAAGAAACCTTTAGGCCAAGATTAACATATGTATGGGTGCAGCTTCAGGACAAACTTAATAGTAATTTACTGTGAGAAGGCCCCAGTCCAATGGGAGGGTGCAAGTCTAATAAAACTCCACTTGTGAAGCTTGTGCCCGGATACTCTGGTTTCCCTGACTGAGGCAGGTGTCAAACGTCTTAAGTTCCTCTTGCAGAGTAGGTCTGGGCTTCCACTTGGCTGACTCAACTGTATTGGGCTATTCTCCTGCGGCTGTTCTCATGACCAGATCTCTGACAATCAATTATTTCACTGGATCACTACGACTTCCCTTAGGCCAATCATTCCCTGCACCTTGTATACAAGCAAGGGTCCAACTCTGCCTGCTATGACTAGGTGAGTACTTCTTGGGGGTCAGCTCTTTGGTGCTTACTGTGTAATCCGAAGCTCTGCAGAAGCACTAGGCCTTCTTCAGGTATCTCAGGTGTAACCTGAATGAGGATCATAACCCAGAGCCCTGCTAGACAAAGGCACTCACCCCAACCCCACAGACTGGCCAGGGCAGATGGGACCATTTGGTGGGTGGGGTCATCACTTAGCTTTGCAACTTTTTCTTCCCTGAAATGAATGCCGTCGACACAACTGCTTAAGAAATGCCATCAACACCCTACCTGCACCTCTAAACCTTGCAAGACAGAAATCTAGCCATTGTCAGCGGGCACCCCACAGCTACACCACCACACATTCATAAACTCATAAAGGGACACTGTGTTATCTCTCTATGGGAAAATAGCTGAACTTTGGACCTGGTCAGGTTACTCAAGTATCCTTGAGCTTAAGGTGGAGAGAGAAGCCATGCCTCTGACACCCCATTAACATGAGAAAGTAGATTGAGAGCAGGGAAGTTATGTTGTTCAACGACAGTGGCAAGCATTCATCACCTGTTTACTGTGGGGCAGGTATCGTTTAAATGCTTTGCATGTATGAAGTCATTTAAGCCTTCCAACAACCAGCCAAAGTATATAATGTTTTTGTTTCTTTCTTTTTTTTGAGAGTGCAGTGGTGTGATCTAAACTTACGGCAACCTTTGCTTTCTAAGTTCAAGTGATTCTCCTGCCTCAGCCTCCCAAGTAATTTTTGTATATTTATTAATAGTAGAGATGGGTTTCACCATGTTGGTCAGGTTGGTCTTGAACTCCTGACCTCAAGTGATCCACTTGCCTTGGCCTCCCAAAGTGATGGGATTACAGGTGTGAACCGTCATGCTGGGCCTGTTTTCATTCTATATATGAGGAAAGTGTGAAGCGCAGAGAAGTGAAGGGGTTTGACATACACAGTAAGTGGTTGAATGGGGAATCAAACCCAGGCTGATGGCTCCTGAACCCCCAACCTAACCTCTATTCCTCTCCTACAGCTATATTTCACATTCTATAATTTAATCATTTCAGGTATGCTGACAGCTTTACTGGCCCATTTTATGGACAACAAGTTGAGTTACAGAGAAGCTAAAACATTTTTCTAAAAATCACGTTAGCCAAGCAGGGATTTCAATCCCTGCTTCCAAGGCCCACATTTTGACCCTATTTATGACACATTCTATAGGTTCATTTTCTGGAAGGTTTTTTTTTCTTTCAACTTTTCAGCTTTTAAAATGACTTTACAAGTTTACTCAACAGAGGTAATTTCATTACTATTGGGGGAGGAAATCACCAACTTTTTGTGCAAACAATGCTAGCCTCCTTTTAAGCATTAAGAGCAGAACTGCTTAAGAATGACATAAGCAATAATTTGACACCACCATCTCCCCTAACATAATCTATTTTATTAATGTGTACATAGCCTTTGCAAATTAAAACCTGACATAAATGCTCGAGTTCCAGTATCCAGAGGCAAAAGCAGGGTCTACTAGAACTCATCATTACATTTTCTGGAAGTTTAAAACCCTATGAGATGGGAGAGCAATTCAGAGAGAATTAAAAGATAGATATTTAGAGAGTGGTTAAATTAATGCATGTTTTTCACACATTGTGGATTTGAAGTTACATCATGTGGGGTTTGGAACACAGAAATATATGATGTGTTACCCAGTTTGCAAATAAAATGTCCATGCCTTGTTCATTTAATGACATAAAGGTCTAGAAAAGGATGGAAACAAACTGGGACAAGTAAAAAAATAAACAAAAAGACCCTTAGGGATTTAGAAAAACAAACATGTTTTTCGGTGCTTTTTTAAATTGTCATGGTTTCTCCTCCTTGGTTATTATAGAGCTCTGCTGCAGTCATACACAACTTGCAGTTGACCATTTGGGAGAAAGTATTTTGGCCCAATTGTGTAGCCTCTCTGTCCCATCCACAAAGGGTGGCACAGTCCAGAGGGCTGCTGCCATTCATTAAACGGGCTCAGCTTTTAGACTCAGCTTTTAGAGCCACCCCATGGGGAAGGGTAATTGTTCCTCATGGTCCCAAGGGAGGACATCAGTTTGGCTGTGACAGTCCCTGAATCGCATGCATAATTGTTCCAGGGGAAGTATTATAGGACCAACAAAAAGAAATCTGTGCTGTATTATTTTGTAGGTTCCAACTGGTTGGATATGAAACAAAATAAAAAAGAAATTACATACTTGATGCAAAATTAGAACATTTAACATTTCTATTTCTTTGAGACATTTTAATCTATTCCTCCACGAGGATAGCTAATGATTGTCTAAAAGCTTTTGCCACTTTTAGATTGCATTTTAAGATGCCTATTTTCTCTGGCTGGTCCTTCCAACAAAACCATGTTCGTTTTGTTCTTAGGATTTATTTCCAAGGCTACAGTTCTTAGAGTCATTTAGGAATTACTCAAAGAATTATTAAAGGATTTAAGAATCTTAATATAGCAGTATTAATTTACTAAAGGATCCTTCAGGAAATGTTTCTGAATGTCTGATGGTGAGGAAAATCTTAGGAAAAAATATTGAAGCCATGGAGAAATACAATACTACTGTGATAAAAGAAGTCTTTTTATATGCGTATATACAAATATATATATAATATACATTCTATGAATATATGTATATAAAAAGACTTCTTTTATCACAGTAGTATTTATATACATATATACATTTGTATATATAAAGACTTCTTTTAATATACATTTATGTCAGGCAAATTCCTTTGATAGTGTCATGCTAATATTTTTCCCCAAACATGTTATTTTTCATCATCATGAAGAGATGCATGATGTGTAAGCTGATCTGCAAGGAAGTATAGTATGCTTGTTGATGAATGCCTTTTCTATTTACAGTTCTATTCTTAAAGCTAATTAAATTCAACTTTAAGCTTAATAATAAGAACTACTTGAATTTCAAAAGTAATATTTAATATCAGAAAACAAGTCCTCTAAGTATTTCCTTGTGTTTGCTAGTGGTGAACGAGCCAGTTGGTATTAATTAGACAACCAACCTTGAGCACAGAAGAGTACACAAAATCTCAATCATTGGCTTTAAAGATTCTTCTCCCCCCTTGTGCACAGTAAGATTTCATCTACAACATCTGAGGGGCATCATCTGCTTTGCTCATCTATCCTCCCAAAAATGAGTAGAAAATAGAATTTCTCCTCTGGTAGAGCATTTCTATAATTTGTGGGAAAATGCTGTGAAAGCTATGTATATAAGAGCAAGAGTTCAAAAGAGACCAAGTGCAGAAGGGGGCTTCTCCCCTGCTTGCTACAGTGGTGGGTCTATGAACTGGCCAACCTTTTCTTTCACTGATCCTCTGGGGGTATTTTGGAGGTAGCAATTGGGGTGGAGCTGACCTGTGGGAAAGGAAAATGGCCACCTTGCCATTGGTGCAAAGGATAGAAAGAAGGACCCCTTGTGGTTGGGCAGTAGAAAAGGGACTGAGATAAAGAGAGATGTCTGAACTTGGGATTCCAAGCTGAATGCTGTTCAGTGGATGGTGCAAACCTTCTCTGTGTTCTTTATACAGTCTCCAGTGAAATCCACAGTGTTCACAAATGCTACTGTACAATTTAATTCTTTAAGTTAGTTCAGATAAGAGAACAGGAAAGAACTGATGTCCTGGTTACATTCTCATGGAACCAATACAGGTAGTGGTAACAACCCCAAAAATCTACAGTTCTGAAAATGAGTTGAAAAGTTGTGAATGGTGTTTTGCTTTTAGGAGTGAATGACAGAGTATTAGCCCAAATTGTTTTCTGTGTAACCTAAGAGAAGGATCTATGTGAGAGTGTAAATAGTAGAAAAATAATAAGACACTAAATATGCAGGCTCCTAAATGAATGACCTGTGTTAGAATTAAATAATTTACTAGAAACGTGACCACAAGCAAATCACTTTACATCTTTGGAATTCATTTTCCCAGGTGTGCAATAAAAGGTTTTGTCTAAATCAGCAATGAGCAAACTCTTGGCCTGAAGAATGCATTGGCTTACCTAGTTACACACATAATCTAATTTGTGTGTTAATTTATGACAGCAAATATTATCTTCAATATAACTTAAGCATAAAGTTAGAAATTAGAAAGTTGCTTCTTTATTGCAATTTCTACAATTGTCCCAGAAATTAACATTTTAGTGACAAAAAAGGCAGTGCCAAATTCTTTAACTGGCATATTTCTACATGGTTTTCTATATTAAAATATAACAGATATAAAATTATTAGAATATACATTTTCCCACAGGAATCAATAAAGCTTTTTTTTCATTTTGTCTGATAGAAAAATAGAAAATCGGTCATATACACATTTTTGAGGGGAGAGATAGTGTAAAATAAAAGCTTTCCTGTTACTGGATAGAATATTTCTAACTCTTTTGGAAATAAATAACTAAGGTTTCTCAAAGTAGACTTTGTAGGTGACTAGTAAATCTCAATTAGCCTACAGTAATTCTGTATTACAATTAGAAATCAGGGGCTCACAATTAAATTGCTTAAAAAAAAGCAGTTACATTCTGTTAACTGTAAAGAAATGATAAAAACAAATGAATCAGTAGCTTCCCTGATATTTACTGATTATTATTTAGGGTGACAGGAAGAGGGAAAATGGAGGCAGCTGATTTGCTCCTTTGTTCTAACTTTATTGTTGAACACTCTCTTGTTCTATGAACTTTATGGATTCCAAGCCTCGTTTGTAATTAAATCTCTAAAGAATAGAAAATCAAGAAGCAAGTTGCCACCCAAGAAAATACAACTGGTTTAATAATAAATTTTCAATTGTTCTCCCTGCTTTCATATTTTTATTTATTTATTTTTTTTTTTTGAGACGGAGTTTCACTCTTGTTACCCAGGCTGGAGTGCAATGGCGCGATCTTGGCTCACCGCAACCTCCGCCTCTTGGGTTCAAGCAATTCTCCTGCCTCAGCCTCCCGAGTAACTGGGACTACAGGCACACGCCACCATGCCCAGCTAATTTTTGTATTTTTAGTAGAGACGGGGTTTCACCTTGTTGACCAGGATGGTCTCCATCTCTTGACCTCGTGATCCACCCGCCTCAGCCTCCCAAAGTGCTGAGATTATAGGCGTGAGCCACCGCGCCCGGCCTGCTTCTATATTTTTGTGTATCTAATTCATATTAAACCCAGCCACCATAATACTCTACTTAAAGCCCTAGCTCTGATCACATTGCTCTCCTGCTCAGAAACCTTCAGCGTCTCCTCATCATTTGGTAAAGCAACCCTGTAATTTTTAGCCTGGCCTTTGATGCCACCTGCCATTATGGAATGAAGGCTCTCATTAAACTTCCCTAGGCCTTGATTGTCGCTTTCTCTGCATTTTATTCACTCTCTTCCTTCTAACTAGATGGCCAGCCCTCTCTGCCCTCATGTTCCCAGAAATTCACTGGGGTGCCCTTCTTTCCTGGAAATGTTTCTGGAGAGTTAGAATCATATGTACTCTTGGGGCATTTTGTGTCTCACAGATGGAGTTGAATCACTCTTCCTTTTAATAGATTTAATTATTTGTATCTTATTACCCTTTCAAGACTATAAGCTTCCTAAAACATGTAACTAATTCTCTTTCATCTCATGCTAAAACTCACATGCTTTCCAATACTCCAAACTGCCTCTTTCCTGTAGAGAAGTGGCTAAACCATCTCGGTAGTTTGTTTCCTTGAAATGGAAATGTTTGATTGGTGTTGTCATAGCATCTTTTTTTTTTTTTTTTTTTTTTGAGACGGAGTTTCGCTCTTGTTACCCAGGCTGGAGTGCAATGGTGCGATCTCGGCTCACTGCAACATCTGCCTCCTGGGTTCAGGCAATTCTCCTGCCTCAGCCTCCTGAGTAACTGGGATTACAGGCACACGCCACCATGCCCAGCTAATTTTTTGAATTTTTAGTAGAGACGGGGTTTCACCATGTTGACCAGAATGGTCTCGATCTCTTGACCTCGTGATCCACCCGCCTCGGCCTCCCAAAGTGCTGGGATGACAGGCGTGAGCCACCACGCCCGGCTGTCATAACTTCTTAACACATAGGGAGCCTTTAAATTCTGCCTCCTGTCACCTATTAAAGAAGGACTGTCAGTCATTCTTTTATGAATCCTTACCTGTAATGGCAAGACTCCCTCCTACACACACACACACACACACACACACACCTGCACACACACATACTCCTTAATGAGGCTCGTATACAGTCAGAATGTTCTGTAAAGATGATTAATATCAGCCAATCCCTGTTAGCCAATCAAATGTATTTGCAACCCAGAAAGGGTTGGTGGGGATCCCCTTCTCCTTGGCACCTGTATTAGTTTCTTCAGGCTGCTATAACAAATTACCACAAATGGAGAGACATAAAACAGCAGAAATTTATTCTCTCACATTTCAGGAGGCCAGAAGACTGAAATAAGAGTGTTGGCATGCCCTCTCTGAAGGCAGCAGCAGAGCCCTTCTTTGCCTCTTTCTTCTGGTGGCTGTGGGCAACCCCCAGTGTTCCTTGGCTGTAGGTGCCTCACTCCAGTCCTTACTCTTCACGTGGTGTCTCCTTTCCCCATGTCCCTTTTATTCTATAAGGACACCAGACATGTTGGATTAAGATCCACCCTAACCCAGTATGACCTTATCTTAACTTGATTATATCTGCAAAGACCCTGTTCCAAGAAAGGTCAGATACACAGGTAGAGGGGGTTGGGACTTAAACACCTTTTGCAGGAGGACACAATTCAACCCACAACCCTCCCGGTACAGCTTACTCACAGAGAGTCACATAACGCCATCCTTCACGCACTGCAGATGAGTACCCCAGCTTATACCTCCTCTCTACCTTCCTGCTGAGAGACAACAGTAACCCCAAAACCCTTATTTAAAAAATGATAGTGGCCAGTCGCCACAGCCCAGGCCTGTAATCTCAGCACTTTCAGAGGCCAAGGCAGGCAGATCACTTGAAGTCAGGAGTTTGAGACCAGCCTGGCCAACATAGTGAAACCCCATCTCTACTAAAAATACAAAAATTAACTAGGCATGGTGGTGCATGCCTGTAATCCCAGCTACTTGGGAGGCTGGGGTGCGAGAATCGCTTGAGCCTGGGAGGCAGAGATTGCTGTGAGCCGAGATTGTGCCACTGTACTCCATCCTGGGTGACAGAGCAAGACTCTATCTCAAAAAAAGCAAAAAAAAATAAAAATAAAAATAAAAAACAAATAAAAAAAAGAAATGATAGTTTCTTTTTTTCAAATTGAGCTATAACTTCTATTATTATTATTATTATTACTTTTTGAAATGGTGTCTCACTCTGTCGCCCAGGCTGGAGTGCAATGGCGCAATCTTGGCTCACTGCAACCTCTGCCTCCTGGGTTCAAGCGATTCTCCAGCCTCAGCCTCCCGAGTAGCTAGGATTATAGGCACCCGCCACCACACCTGGCTAATTTTTATATTTTTAGTAGAGATGAGGTTTCACCATGTCGGGCAGGCTGGTCACGAACTCCTGACCTCAGGTGATCCACCCTCCTCAGCCTCCCAAAGTGCTGGGATTACAGGTGTAAGCCACCACATGTGACCTAATTATTATTTTTAATTGTGGTTCCCAGTACAAGTGTCAAAATATATATAACATAAAATACCACTCTAACCATTTCTTAAGGTACAGTTAAATGATAAGTACATCCACGCTATTGTGTAACCAGCACTATCCACATTCAGAACTCTGTATCTGCTAAAACTGAAACTGTCCCATTAAACAATAACACCCATCCTTCACTCCCTTGATGATTCTTCTAAGTATGGAATTTATCATGGATAATTAATGATTCGGTTGCTCTAAACCAAGGTTTTAGTTTCATTGTATATAATATATAACCATTATATATATATAACCATTCCATATACATATATAAAAACTATATATTTCTGTGTATACATAATATACTTACACATGTACATATGTAATATATACTGATGTATGTATATTACATATATACATATGTAATGTATGTGTATACATAATACACAATAATGTATATACATTATGTATGTGTAATGGTTTTATATATATAAAATGGTTGTGTGTATATATATAAAATGGAGCTCTCGCGTGAGCTCTTGTATATGCTCTCTCTCATACACACACACACACGTGAAGGTTAGCAGTGAAAACAATGATATTAGTGATGAAGTGTAGATAGGTGTAATAAGCTAGTCTGGTGCAATTGAGAAAAGTTTTATGCTGCTTGTCCCAGAATGTGACCCAATTCCCTCATTTAACTGATGAAATTATTGCCTAAGCAAAAGTGACTAGGGAATGTTTGTGATAAATCCTCATGGGAAGCTGTTGCTGGCCCCATTTGAAAGTGCATTCAAATCAATGATATAAACATTTGTTCATAGCTCTTATCTGTGCCAGACACTGCTCTAAGTACTCAGACACAGAAATAAATAACACAGCATTAGCTATCAAGAGCTCAAGTCTACAGTAGATGTAGAAATTTAACATAGGAAATACTTCTGAAAGCACATCTTTTCTTTAAAAACACGGGTTTTCTCTCCTTATATGTCTTTTTTTAAAGGATGGTGTAGCCTTTGATTGGTGAACACCTTTCTGGTCTTCACTCCTCCCATTAGTCAGTCTCTGGTCCCTGATATTCCACCTTCTAAACACTTTTCAATGGGGTATTGAGGAAGCACTAGAAAAAATAGGCCTGAAGTTCAAGTTCTGTGTTGGAAAGAAAGAGTTGAGAGCAGCTGAAGTAGACGTGGCTGGAAGACATCTGGTGAATACTGTTCCTCAGGAGTATCGCAGCTGGTACTTCCGCACCACCTCGAAGCTTTTCCTGGCCCAGAGAAGAGATCGTGTCCCTTCATGAAAATATATTGCCCAGAAGACTGTCATACATCCTATTCTAGAAAGCTCCTGGGCATCCCAAATCTTCTCTTTGTCTATTTTTAAATGTTGGTACTGTATTCTGCCCTAGGTCATCTTTTATGGTCACTTTATATTGTCTCCCTGGACCATCTCATGTAATCCCACAGTTTCAACTGCCATATACAATCTGATGACTAAAATTTAAACTCCCAACACAGACGTCATTCCCCAACCTTAGAATCACATACACAATGGCCACATTTTCACTTAGATGTTGTACTGGCATATTTCTCAAATATGTCCAAAATTACCTATATCCGACTTCCAAATCTTCTTATCCCATGTTCTCTCTCTTTCTCTTCTCTCTCTCTTCCTCTTTCTGTGTGTGTGTTTGTGTGTGTGTGTGTGAGAGAGAGAGAGAGAGAAATTACACTAACATCTACCCATTTTTCCTCTCTCCATGAGTAAGGCATAGCAGAGGGAGCAACATTAATCAAGCTGTGAGATTCATAATGCTTTTGGAACTGGATTGTCTGAAATTTGAGGATATATAAGAACATCTTAAAGATCAACAGCATAAGGCTGAGTGCAGTAGCTCACACCTGTAGTCCTAGCTACTCAGGAGTCTGAGGTGGGATGATTACTTGAGCCCAGGAGTTTGAGGCTGCAGTGAGCCATGATTGCACCACTGCACTCCAAAAAAAAAAAAAAAAAAAAGATTAACAGCATAATCTTCAATTCCTGTGACATTTATGTTGTGTGATAAGACCTGCTCATGAAGGAGCCATTTCTGATGGTTTGGAACACTCCAGAAGTCACCCCTATGTTACCAGTCTACTATACAGTGCTGAGCACATGAGCACTAGCCCAGGTGGTGAACAGGCTATTGCAGAGAAGCAGGATGGCCCACACTGAGCTAAAGAAGTTGATCAAAGAGAAAAATGAAGACCTCTAGAGTCCTTGCCAAAGGCATTGAGATTTTGGTTCACAAATAGAGAAAACTGGTACTAGGTAATGAAAAAACCATGTTGAGTATTTTGGTAACTAGCATTAACACTACAGGAAACACTACCTACAACAACTGTGAAAGTAAATAAGGTTGCTCTAAGAATTTAATTCTTAAAATTTTAGCACAATGTTTTACATTATAAAAGAGAGAACCCCACTGGTAATGAGACCAGGTTCTTTTAAGACATTAGGTTTAATCTGAGACATTTTCTTCTGTACCTGAAAAGCTGAGGCCTCAGTATCCTAAGAAGCTCTGCTATATGTAATTAAGGCTCATGGAATCATAGAGTCATACGAAGTGGAACAAAAGTGAGAGGCGATCCATTATCAAGAAAGCTCAATCTGGCACTTCAAATCTTGTTGGTAGAGTTTAATAGGTCTGGAGTTTTCTTTTGGAATGATAAAAATACTTTGGAACTAGATAGAGGTGCTGGCTGCACAACATTGTGAGTGTACTAAATGCCACTGAACTGCTCACTTTCAGATGGTTAATTTTATGTTGTATGAATTTCACCTCCATCAATTTTTAGAAATCTCATCAGTTAATAGTAGCTGAACCCTTCCCACTGCGCCATCAACTTCCTATTTCTTTTGCAATTAATTACACATTCATTACTATGTGACTCTAAAATCTCAACCTGCCTACTTCTCTCACCCCTCTTATTATCCTGCATGCTAGACATGCAGCTTGTGCTTTCTTCCACACACCAAGTTTATTCTCACCCATCCCAGGGCCTTAGCCCTTGCTGTTCCCTCTCCCCAGAATGCCCTTCTCTCGAGTGTGCAAGACGATCATTTTTTTTATCATGCAGGTCTCAGCTCAAAGCCACTTTCTCAGGGATGTCTTGCCTGATAAATGTATCTTCTTAGGCACTATTATACCACCTGAATCTGTTTCCTTTACAGCACGTATACTACATGAAGTTATGTTTTCTTTTCATTTTTACTGGTTTAATACCTGTTTCTTGCCACTAAAAAATAAATGTTATGAGAAGAAGAATCTTACAGATTTTGTTTATTACTCTGTCCCCACTGCCTGGCACATGAAGGCACTTAAAAGATTATTTTGCTTTAAAGAATGGAAAGGGAAAGGAAGGAAGACACGGAAAAGAAGGGAGAGGAGGGAGGGGAAGGAGAAGGGAAAGGGAGGGAGAAGGGGGAGGGAGGGAAAGGAAAAGCAGGGGAGGGGAGGGGAGAGGAAGGAACTGGAGGGGAAGGGAAGGGAGAAGAAGGGAAGGGAGAGGAGAGGAAGGGAAGGGAAGGGAGGAGAGGAGAATGGAAGGGAGGGGAGGGGAGGAGAGAGAAAGGAAACGCAGAGCAAGGAATAGAGGTGAGATAGGAAGGGAGAAAGGGAAGATTGCTAAGTCATATGCAGGCTGGACTAGGCGAGAATTCTGTGAATGATTAGCATTACCTTCCATGAGTGTAGAACAGCACAGATGTGGATAAAGATGATAGTATACTGGCAAATGTTTAACTAGTACTAGTAACTAATTCTCAGGGTTGATGGCAGTGGGATGGTGACATCCTGATTTGTAGCGTTTATCAATATGTGGTGTAAACATTCTCACGTGGCTGATTTCAAGCAACCAATAAGTTGTGAACTGGCTCACAAAATTTCTAAAAATGTAACAATTAGTTCTCATGTGCTGGTTGGTGCAAGGAAATTCTAGCACACCACTGGTATAAGTGGCATGCATTTGCTGCCCTGGAGATAGTCCTACATTTTCCTTTTACAGAGAGAACCTGAAGTCCAGAGAGAAAAAACTGGATCAAGATTACACAACAAGTCTGAAACACAGGCCAGTTCCTTGGTTAAAGGTGATTTTTCTTCATAAAGACCTTCAGATGCTGTCAAAAGAGAAGCACCAAGAGGCATACAACAAGTTTGTGCCTCAAAAGGGTTTATTAGGAGCTGTGAGCCTGTACAACAAAGGCTTCTGGCAAGGATCCAAGCAGGTTGACAAACTTCTTGTTTGCCAAGAGTTTGGCTACCCAAAAAGATTGTCAACACTTTTGTTTTGCTTGGGGAATGCTCTGTTTTTAACTGTCAGCAATTTTTCCCTCTGAACCAGAGTCGTTTCTTCAAGCCACATGGACCTGAACAAAAGGCTAAGGAACTGACCAGTTATAAATCCAACTTTTATATCTCAAGAAGTGTGTCTTTTCCACAGGTGACCTCTTAAATTCTCAATTAAATTCTGTTTTGAATCACGAAAAACTAATTTTAAAGGTATCCCTAAATTGTACTTCTTGAGATATAAGAGTTGGATTTATAACTGGTCAATTGCTTAGTTTCTCAAGAATTACAATTTAGGGATACCTTTAAAATTAGTTTTTCGTGATTCAAAACAGAATTTAATTGAGAATTTAAGAGGTCACCTGTGGAAAAGACACGCACATAGACACACACTTACACACAAACAAGCACACACAGGAAAAAAATAAAACAGATTTACCTCCTGCAGCTGTGTGAACTATCAGTGTATGTCCCCTTCTATTCTCACACTGAACGTGCTGAATTCATTTCCCAGGGATGTTCCTTCAATAGACTGGAGGATCTTCCAGAGCAGGACATTTTTCTTACTCATCTTTATTTCCTTCCTCAATTTGAGCTCTCAAAACCTCCTGGACGTTTCACACAGAGTCTGATTTGCTAAACAGAAAAACACAAAACCCTGTGACTAGGCAGAAGGAAAGACGAGATGGAAGACTTGAATCTAGCCCCAGCTGTCTCACTGATTGCTAGGAATTCCGACAAACCATGTCCTTTCTTAGACCCTCGGTCTTCTCATCTGTAAAATGAGCTGATTGAACTACAGAATCACCAAGGTCTCTTTCTCTCCTGTCTCTAAAAATCTTGAATTCTAGGACTGTTTTCATATTGTTCATTACAGTTCCTGAGATGTGTACTCTAATTTTACGTAAATTTGTGTCTTTTAGATATGCTTATTAAATATTTACTCATTATTGTTTTGAGACTTAAAGACATTGACTAAATTTTTGTTTCTCAAATTTTTCCTAAAAGCAAAATGAGTGAGCCCCATTTACATGGGCAAAACTGAATTAATAAACTCTGCATCATGACTGGCACATGGTCTTTGAGGCCAGGTGGAGTTGTACTCTTAATACTCCTCTCCCTACTAGCTGTGTAACATTGACCAAATTACTTCACCTCTCTGAGCTTTGCAACCCTCACTTATAAAGAGGGACTATAAACTTCTTTACGCAGTTGTATGAGAAGTAAATGAAGAAAGACAGGTACAATGTCCAGCACTCAGTAGTTATTCCATGATTGTTTATTTTTGCTTTCCTTCCTTCCTCCACATCTAATTTAAGAATTTATACATAAGCAAAAGAGATAATGTCCCTGAAATGTTTTTGAGTAATTAATTATATCTAACATTTGGATTAGATTTGCATGACACAAAAGTTTACAGAAATTCCCCCCAACAAGACTGGAAGTTTGCTGTACTGACAAACAATATTCTTTTCTGGGATACTGAAATTGATATATCTATTAACAAATTTATCAGCACTTCCTCCATCCAAGAGGTATATCTGTAAAATGGAAAGATTTGTAGCTTAAAAAAAAAAAAAAAAAAAAAAAACAGAAAGAAATGAAAACAAGTGGAGAAATGCATGGCTGCATCTGTGCCCTTTGAACAGACCTGATGTGTGGAAAAAGATGCAGAGCAGGAAGGATCTAAGCTGATGCCATTATTTGGATAGAATCTGGCCTTTGGTACAGTTTGCATCAAGATCACCAGTTTGAGACTCTATTATTAAAAATGTGCTTTATTGAAGACATAGTTAAAAGAATGAAAAGGAAAGCCATAGACTAGGAGAAAATATTTGCAAATCACATATTTCATAAAGGACTTATATACAGATTGTATATACAGTTTTAAGGAACTCTTAAAACTGAATAATAAATTCCTAATTTCCAAAAAGAATCAGAAGACTTTTGTTCTTTTAAAGGTTTTGTTGCATGTAATTTTTAAATTATTACACAATTCACCATTATAAATTTTAGAAAAATAAAAATATAAGAAAAAACTGTTATCTTTGTTTAACATGTTATATTTATTTATAATTTTCCTATGGATTTACATAGCACTGAATTTACTTCAATGAGATTGAACCAGATAATGTTTAATAACTTGCCTTTCCACACTTAATTATTAACAATTTTTCCATATCAATAGATCTTATAAATATTTTTGTTGCTTATGATTATTCCATGTGGATGAACAAATAATTATTTAACCAACCCTCATTATAGACCATTTTAGTTTTTTCAGTACCGAACAAACCCACAGAACTATTCTAAAAGAAATTAGCCTGATCCTGAAAAGATAGCCTTTGAAAAAATGTGGACAGAAACAGATTACAATTAAAATAAGTTTTGGAATTCCATTCTTCTAAGCTTATGGCACTCTTCCCAAATTGCAGTGTGAGAGAAGGGCTAAGGGAATTTCTGCAGCTGCCAAAAATTCTGGAGAAAAAAGATACTTTTGATGGTGAAACTTTTTCTGTTTTGTAATGTCACAGACCAAGGTTTGGCCAAATCCAGCCCACCATCTTGTTTCATACAACCTGAAAGCTAAGAATGTTTTTATACATGTTTAAATGGTTGGAAAAAAATCAGAATAATAATATTTTATGACACAGGTAAATTGTATAAAATTCAGATTTTTGTGTCCATGAATAATAAAGTTTTATTGGAACACAACCATGTTCAGTCATTTACATATTATCTGTGGTTGTTTTGGTGCTATAATAATAGAGCTGAGTAGATGTGACAAATACCATGTGGCCTGTAGTGCCTAAAATATTTACTCTCTGGCTTTTTTATATAAAATTTTTGCCAATGCCTGCCAGAGACAATTTTCTAGTTAAAACTGAATCTCTTTTGTTCATCATCATATTTGCCTAGTCATTACAAACCTGGAGTTTTATAATTATGTTTAGGCTTGGAGGAATCTTGGGTTTGTGTACCTGCCCTGTCACTGATGACTTTGTGTAACTCATTTTCTTCTTCAGGCTTCAGTTTCCCAATCTGTAAAAGAGGCAGATTATACTAGGTTCCTTTTTTTTTTAATTGTACTTTAGGTTCTGGGGTACATGTGCAGATCATGCAGGATTGTTACATAGGTACACACATGGCAATGTGGTTTGCTGCCTCCATCCCCCTCGTCACCTATATCTGGCATTTCTCCCCATGTTATCCCTCCCCAATCTCCCTACCCACCACTATCTCTCCCTTAGTCCCCCCCAACAGACCCTAGTATGTGATGCTCCCCTCCCTGTGTCCATGTGTTTTCATTGTTCAACACTCGCCTATGAGTAAGAACATGTGGTGTTTGATTTTCTGTTCTTGTGTCAGTTTGGTGAAAATGATGGTTTCCAGGTTCATCCATGTCCCTACAAAGGACACAAACTCATCATTTTTTATGGCTGCATAGTATTCCATGGTGTATATGTGCCACATTTTCCTTGTGCAGTCTATCATTGATGGGCATTTGGGTTGGTTCCAGGTCTTTGATATTGTAAACAGTGCCGCTATGAACATATGTGTGCTTGTGTCTTTATAATAGAATCATTTATAATCCTTTGGGTATATACCCAGTAATGGGATTGCTGGGTCAAATGGAATTTACATTTCTAGGTCCTTGAGGAAGTGCCACACTGTCTTCCACAATGGTTGAAATAGTTTACACTCCCACTAACAGTGTAAAAGTGTTCCTATTTCTCCACATTCTCTCCAGCATCTGTTGTCTCCAGCTTTTTTAATGATCGCCATTCTAACTGGCATGAGGTGGTATCTCAATGTGGTTTTGATTTGCATTTCTCTAATAATCAGTGATGATGAGCATTTTTTTCATATGTTTGTTGGCCTCATATATGTCTTCTTTTGAAAAGTGTCTGTTCATATCCTTCACCCACTTTTGGATGGGTTTGTTTGTTTTTTTCTTGTAAGTCTGTTTTAGCTCTTTGTAGATTCTGGATATTAGCCCTTTGTCAGATGGGTAGCTTGCAAACATTTTTTCCCATTCTGTTGGTTGCTGGTTTACTGTAATGATTGTTTCTTTTGCTATACAGAAGTTCTTGAGTTTAATTAGATCCCATTTGTCTATTTTGGCTTTTGTTGCCAATGCTTTTGGTGTTTTAGTCATGAAGTCCTTGCCTATGCCTACGTCCTGTGGTTTTGCCTACGTTTTCTTCTAGGACACTTCATTTATTTAGCATGTGACAAACATTTCCTTAGTGCCTACTACCTACCAGGCCCCATGCTAGCTCTGGAATTTACTGATAATGTCTATGAAATGGGACATTGTTTTGTGGTTTTCATTGAAACATAAATTACTTCTGACAAGAAAGGAAATGTGGTCAGGCATGGTGGCTCACACCTGTAATCCCAGCACTTTGGGAGGCTGAGGTGAGTGGATCACTTGCCTGAGGTCAGGAACTCGAAACCAGCCTGGCCAACATGGTGAAACCCCATTTCTACTAAAACTACAAAAATTAGCCAGGCATGGTGGCAGGTGCCTGTAATCCCATGTACTTGGGAGGCTAAGGTAGGAGAATCACTTGAACCTGAAAGGCACAGATTACAGTGAGCTACTGTCACTGCACTCCAGCCTGGGTGACAGAGTGAGACTCTGCCAAAAAAAAAAAAAAAAAGGAAAAAAGAAAGAAAGAAAGAAAGGAAATGTAAAGAATCTAGGAAGAAAGAGCAACAATAAAAATATACAGCAGGGTCCCCAGAAATAAATGCAGGCAAATGACTTCTCCAAAATTAAATCAACAATAATCTCAGGAGATTCCAAATTCAGTAACTTTTTCTATAAGACTGTAAAGAGAAAAGAGCTGTGTCATAAGCTCATGCCATCTCCTTTCTTTACTCTTCACCCACTCTGATCTACTAGAAGAGTCTTTCCTCAAAAGCATTATATATATATGTATATATATAAATAAAATAGTATTCCATTATATATATATAAATATATATGTGTGTATATATATGTGTGTATGTGTGTGTGTATATATATATATATAATGGAATACTATTCAACCTTTAAAAAGAAGGAAAGCCTGTTATTTGTGATAACACGGATGAACCTGGAGGACATCATGTAAGTGAAATAAGCCCGGCACAGAAAGACAAACTTCACATGATCTCACTCATATGTGATTCTAAAAAATATGAATTCATACAAGTAAAGAGTAGAATGGTAGTTACCAGTGACTAGGGGTATGAGGGTGGGTGGGAAGATCATGGCTGAAGTATACAAAATTTCAGTTAGACACAGGAATAAGTTCAAGAGATCTATTGTACATCCTGGTGACTATAGTTAATAATACTGTACTGTATACTTGAAAATTGCTAAGAGTATATTTTAAGTGTTACCACAAAAAAATAAGCATGTAGGGTAATAATGTACATGTTAATTCACTTGATTTAGTGGTTCCACAGTGTCTACATATTTCAAAACATCACAGTGTACATCATAAATACAGGCCATTTCATTCCCAATTTTAAAATAATAAAAATACAATCCTGAGATGTTATAACTCAAAGAAAGCACCTTATTTGATGGCTGGAGTAACCAAGGTCCAAAGAGGAACTATAGCATTCCCCTTTCTCATGAAAGTTTCAGATCTCTTTGACTTTCTGATTCAATAATTATTCATTGAACGCCTGTTGATGTGCACATCTGTGGCTTGGAGCGTCCTGTGTCTGGGGAAAATTTCTGATGGACTTCAAAGCCTAAAGTTTCTGAAACTTCTTTGGCTAATAGCCCAGCTCCCTGGACCTAAACAAGGTCCCCCAATGTACACTAGCTCAGGTTGACCCCCTCTCCTAGCCACAAAGCTGACTTTTGTTGACTTCTCAGGCATTGTAAACCAAGAACTTCTTTTGAAGCCATGAATGCATCTTTATCATTGTTAATTATTAGGTTGGTGCAAAAGTAATTGCAATTTTTGCCATTAAAAGTAATTACTGGCAAAAAGTAATTTTGCCACTTTAAACGGCAAAAATTGCAATTACTTTTGCACCAACTCAACAATAACTAATATTTATTGAACATCTATGTTTGAGGCTCTATGTTAAGTATGTTATATGCATTATTGCATTTAATCCTTATAAAAACTCCAAGGTAAATAGTGTTAGTCCACTTTCAGACAAAAGAAACCAAACTTCAGAAACCTAAGTAACTTGTTTAAAGTCATTCTTTTGGCTTGAGATACACCAGAACTAAAACCTAAATCTGTGACTCTAAAGTCCTTGTTCTTAATACTATACTGCAGTGGATTTTTATTACCTTCTTTCATTGCAATGCATACTTCTCCCAATTCCTTCAAATTGTCTCCACTTTTCACAGTTTAGATTTAATTCAACTACTATTTAAGTTTCCACTCTAGGTTCTATAAATAGCTGACTTCTTTTTTTTTTTTTTTTTTTTGAGATGGAGTCTTGCTCAGTCACCCAGGCTGGAGTGCAGCAGCAAGATCTTGGCTCACTGCAGCCTCTGCCTCCTGGGTTCAAGCGATTCTCTGCCTTAGCCTCCTGGGTAGCTGGAATTACAGACATACATCAACACGCCCAGCTAATTTTTGTATTTTTAGTAGAGATAAGGTTTTACCATGTTGGCCAGGATGATCTTGAACTCCTGATCTCAGGTGATCCTCCCACCCTGGTCTCACAAAGTGCTAGGGTTACAGGTGGGAGCTACCATACCTGGCCATAAATAGCTTACTTCTAATTACCTTTAACAATTCTTTGCTAAGCCCTTTTATGTTCTACTTTGTTTAAAAACACCAGATTTGCAATAGTCACACAGAAGATCCCTTACCTTAATCCTGATCTAGTGTCCCATATCCACTAGACTCTGTGTCTCCCACCAGCAAGGGCTCCCTTAATTTACCTCTATCCACAGAGTTTATCATGGTGCAAGAAAACCAGACAAATAAATTTTGGTAAAGGTCGCATCCTTGAGCCCCTCTAATGGTACCTGCCCCTTCCCGAGCCCCTGCTGAGGGCTCAGCCTTAGGCAATCATGCTTTATAGTGTGGTGCCCTCTTTCTTAGCACTTGACCTAAGAGCAGCCAGTGCATGCCAACAACTTACGACTTAATCTAGTTGTCAAAAGTACCACCAAAATCGGGGCAAAATTAGCTGATCAGGGTCTCAAAAACTCAAACCATAAAATGCAGACAGATTCACCCAATTGGCAACAGAAACCACAGCTCACAAGTTCCAAAGAAGATAAGTACAAGGTGCTGTGAATGAACTAAAGAGGTATGATATTAGGTTGGTGCAAATGTTACGGCAGTTTTTGTCATTAAAAATAATGCAAAAACTGCCATTACTTTTGCACCAGCCTAATAGAATGAATAAGCATGGCAGAAGGAGACACGCAAAGAAGATTAGAGGGGTTATGCAACAAAATTGATAGGTGGAAACAGCCACCCTAAGAGCACCTGGGCCAGGTGGAGAATCGCTGCAATGTTTCTTGCAACCTGGATTGTCCATGAACTTTCAGATAGTTTTCACGGTGGAGACGGTTCTTGGTTTTCTATCAGTTTCAAGTTTTCTCCTATGTATCTTGTTACTGAGCTTATATTTCTGGATGGAGCATAAGTGAGTCGCAATATTTGGCAACCCCAAAAGTCAAAGTAACAAAGAAGACATCAAAAACTGTAGTTGACTGGCTGTCTGAAAGACTAAGAAATGGGTCTTCAGTTATCTGCAGTTCCTTACATTGGCTTTTCTGGAGATGTGAATATTTTTTCTTTTTCTTTCTCTCTCTCTCTTTCTCTCTCTCTCTTTCTCTCTTTCTGAGATTGCGTTTCGCTCTTGTTGCCCAGGCTGGAGTGCAATGGCACCATCACAGCTCACTGCAACCTCCGCCTCCTAGGTTCAAGTGATTCTCCTGCCTCAGCCTCCCGAGTAGTTGGTATTACAGGCATGCGCCACCATGCCCAGCTAATTTTGTATTTTTAGTAGAGACCAGGTTTCTCCATGTTGGTCAGGCTGGTCTCCAACTCCTGACCTCAGGTGATCTGCCCACCTCAGCCTCCAAAAGTGCTGGGATCACAAGCGTGAGCCACCGTGCCAGGCCTGGAGATGTGAATATTTTTCTAGCTAAATGCTATGATACTAGAACCCCTGGGCATCAGGTGACCTAAAAAGCCTGTGTGTTAGCTATGGACCTTCTATTATGAGCCATCTGCAGTTCTGCAACAAGATCATCAGGAGCCTTACCCACCAGGCTAGGGAGTTCAGACTCCATCCCTTCCACAGAGCAGTTACCAAGAAGAAAATAGATTTGCTAGAATAATCCAGCTGCAATATCAACAACTTCCTTATTAGCAGTTCCTGTACTAAAGTCTCTTCCACAGTTTGCATTTCAACACTGAGGCCCTTGTTGTTGGCATTTCCCAGGATGATAGAAAGGCAGAGTTAATACCATATTAGTAAAACATCAATCTCAAAATCAGGATAAACCTCTGTCAGCCACAGTTGTCCTCAGGGGGTTGGTGTCCTTTGCAATGGGACATTGTTTCATTTCCCTGGTTGTGCTCCTGTTCTTATTAAAGGCTAACGAATAACTACTGCAAGGTTTTCTGCTCTCCTCCTTTCCTGACTGTCTCTGCCAGAAACATGTGAAACAAGAGGTGAACCAGCTTTATGAGGGATGACAGAACTCTAGAAAGCAAAAGTTTGTCACCAAAGAACTCTAAGAACAGCTTCATAAACCACTGGCTACCTCACATGATCCTCTCAGAGTCTCAAGCAGGGATGTCTAATTGTCCAGGACTACTTAGTACATAGTTTGAAACTCACTTCTAGAGTTGAAAACCTTGCAGATGAGAAGAATGCTTTCTATATCTTCATCCAGGGCACAGATTAAAAGTTGGAAAGGATCTATCCCAAACCCAAACCCTGTAGAATTGTTTGAAAACTTCCTAGGTAGACACAGAACTAGAAACCAAAATCTTTGGATGAAATAGTTCAAACATTTGCTCATTAAGCAGAATGGCCAACTATACAGATTTTGTTAACATGTCCTGGACTTTGATATAAGATAGCCATCAAATATTTCCACTGTTACAAAAACACAAAATGCTGAAGTGGGGACTTCTCCTTTCTGCTTCCAGAAAGGTGGGATAGATGGATCATTCCCTATTCTATCTCCTAACTACAACTAAAACCCTCGACATTATATATAAAACAAACACAAGCACACTCTGAAAGGTAAACGTAAGGAGACAGACCAGCTGGAAACTTCTGGACATGGTGAGTTCCCTGGGTTTGCATTTCACTTATGTATCCTAGACTTGGGACTGAAGAAGCTGCAAACCAGAAATGTCAATAAGCGCAAACAACAGAAGCCAGTTCTATCCAGACAAGAGACCAGGAAAGGGGCAGCCTAGCAAGACAGAAACTTTTAGGCAGTAACCACTGTACTGTAGGCCAACAACACAGATAAAAGCTATCCTCACCCACCCCACCACACACACAAAGGCATAGAGTATGAAGCTTAGACTCCCACCCTCTCCAGGTTGTAATGAAGTGCCCCACCCACCACACCTCCTCTCCTGCTGGGGTGGTGTCCAGAAAGCCGAAGAAGGTAGCTGGGATGTCCATCCTCAGTGGGTGGTCATGAGCTCATACCTTTCCTCATGATGTCAAGTTGGTGAGCCTGAGTTTCTACCTCCCACCTGTTAGTAACGAGGTGTTCCCTCCCTCCCTCCTGGGCATACGTGGAGCCTAGTGGAGTGTCAGGACTTTCACCTCTGCCCAGCAATAATAAAGCCACCCTTCCACCTCTGTGGTGTCAGAGAGTCCACCTGTGGAACGAGAAAGAGGCATTCCTACCCCTTTTAGTCAGGAAGTTATTAGTAGAGGCCTAGAGAGAACCACAGCTCCCACCATCCCCAAGCAGTAATGATGAGCCCCCATCTCATGTGTTAACAGAGACTTAGTGGGGAAACCAGAGTTCTACCCCTACCTGCCAGTAACAGCACAGCACTGCTTCTCCTTCCTTTGTTGAAATAGTGTCAGAGGAAGCCAGATAAAATGGACAGCTTAAATAAGGCCCCTAGTCTCATAACACAGTAGCAAAAATGCCCAGCTTTCAATAGAGAATTATTCAACGTGTCGAGAATCAGAAAGAACTAAATAAAATTTCAAATCAAATGAAAAAAATCCATAGATTTCATCACTTAAGATGATAGAGATGTTAGAATTATCTGTCAAAGATTATAAAGCGGTCATCACAAAATGTTTCAATAAGCGATACAAACATACTTTAGACAAATCACAAATGGGAAAGCCTCAGCAAAAAAGCAGAAGATATAAAAAAGGACCAAATGAAAATTTTGGAACTAAAAATAGAACCGAAATGTTAAAAACAAAAAAAGGATATGCTTAACAGCAGAATGAAGAAAATAGAGGAAAACAAATCAGTGAGTTGAAAGATTGCATAGTAGAAATTACAGAGACAACAGAAAAAACTTTTTTAAAAACTCACCAACTTGTAGGACTATAAGAAAATACTTAATATTAGTGTCATCAGGGTAATGAAAGGAGAAGAGAGAGAGGGTGGGGCTGAAAAATCACTTAACAAAATAACTGAAAACTTCCCAAATTTGGCAAAAGACATAAAATCTACAGATTCAAAATGTTGAGCAAGACTCCAACAAGAGAAACCCAAAGTAATCCACACCAAGACATATCAGAGTCAAATACCTGGAAACTAAAGACAAGGAAAAAAATCTTGAAAGCAGCCACAGTAAAATTCCTTACTTACATGGGAAAATAATTCAAATTACAGTGGATTTCTCATCAAAAACCATGTAGGTCAGAAAACAGTGGCACAACATTTTCCAGTGCTAAAAAATATAGAATTTTGTCAACTCAGAATCCTACCTCCAACAAATTATCCTTCAAAAATTAAGGAAAAATAGGACATTCACTGATTAAGAAAAACTAAAAGAATTTGTCATCTGCAGACTTACCCTCAAAGAATGACAAAAGTTTTCTAAACAGATAGGAAACAATAAAATAATTTCTGAATTTTGGGAAAGAATAAAAGACATGATAAACAAAAATATGAGTATATATAATAGACTTTCCCTTTGCACTTGAATTTTCTAAATTATGTTTGATGGTTGAAACAAAAATTATAACACTGTCTGATGTGGTTCCAAACATATGGAGAGGAAATATTTAAGGCAATTATATTGTAAAAGGAGGAGGATAATGGGATATAAAAGGAGGTAAGGTTTCTGGCATTTCACTTGAACTAGTAAAATGATACCACCAGTGGATTGTGATAAGTTGTGTATATACAATATAATATCTAGATAACCACTAAAAATGCTATATAAACAGGTATACTCCAAAGCATTATAAAAAGACCAAATTTTGAATGTTCCCAACATAAAGAAATGATAAATGTTTGAGGCGATGGATATGCTAATGACCCTGATTTGATCATCATACATTGCACACATGTATCAAAATATCACACTATATCCCATAAAGATGTATACTTATGTGTCAATTAAAAATGATAGCCTAAAAGGCATTATAAATAAAATAATTTTTTTAATGATCAAGAAACCCACTGAAAGACAGAAAAAAGGAAACAAAAGAACAAAAAAACCCACAAAAAAGGCATACATATCCAAACATATTAATAATCACATTGAATGTAAATGGACTAAATACACCTATTAAAGGACAGAGATTGGCCAACTTGGTTGAATAGCATGATCTGATTATATGCTGCCTATAAAAAACTCATATAGTATAATGTAGGCAAGTTGAAGGTGAAAGGATGTAAACATTAATAAAAAGAAGCAAGAGTTGCTATATTAAAATCATATAAAGTGAACTTTAGAACCAAGAAAATTATGAGACAGAAAGAGACATTATTTATGATAAAAAGGTCAAGCCACCAAGAAGATATAGCACAACTAAATACAGAAAAAGACAGCTTAAAATATGTAAAGCAAACACTGATAGAAACAAAAGAGAAGTACATGGGCAATTATAGTTGAAAATTTCAAAATCTCTCTCTTAACAAGGGATAGAACAACTAGACAGAAAATCAGCAAGGCTGACAAAGAACTCAATGACATCATCAACCAACAGTATCTAATTGACATTTACAGAACCTGTCACCTTCAAACAAAAAAATATACACTATTCTCAAGTGCCTATGATACATACACTAAAATAGACCACAACCTGGGCCATAAAATAAACCTCAACAAATTTAAAATAATTGAAATAAGATTATGTTCTCTGACCATAATGGAACCAAACTAGAAATTAATAATAGAAAGTAACAAGATAATATTTAAATATTAATACTTGGAATTAATATAATTCTAAATAAGAAATGAACCAATAAGAAGTCTCAAGAGAAATTTAAAAATACATTTTACTGAATGAAAATTAGAACACAACATATCTAGATGTGTGGGACACAACTAAAGCAGTGCCGAAAGGGAAATTTCTATCACTGAAGATGTTTCCATTTCCAAAGAGGAAGACTCAAATTAGTGGTCAAATCTTCTGTCTCAAGAACATAAGGGAGAAAAAAAGAGCAAAATAAACCCAAAGCAAGCAGAAAGAAGGAAACCGTAAATATAAAAACAGAAATTATGTGATTCAAAACAGGAAAACAATAGAGACAATTAATGAAACAAAGAGCTGGTTCTTCGAAAAGAGAAATAAAATTAATAGACCATTCACAAGGTAACCAGTGGAAAAAAAAGAAGACACAAATTACCAATATCAGAAGTCATTAAAGGCCTGAAGGCATCAAAGTAATAACAAGAGAATGCTAGAAATAGCTGTACACACATAAATCTGACAACTTAGATGAATGGATCCACTTTTGTGAAAAAAACAAACTACCATAGCTCACCTAATATGAAATAATTTAGAAAGTCTTATTACAGAAAATTGAACTTATAATTTTTAAAATTACCAAAAAAGACATCCCTAGGCCCAACTGGTCTCACTGGAGAAGTCTAACAAATGTTGAAAGAAGTATTAACACTAATTTTACACCATCTCTTTTGGAAAGTAGAAAACGGAATACATCCCCATTTATTTTACAAAACTAGTATTGCTCCAATACCAAACCCAGACAAACATGGTACAAAAAAAGACTATAGCCCAATATTTCTCAAAAATATAGATTCAAATATCATATATGTATGTGTGTATATATATATATATATATATAAAATATACTTATAAATACACTATGAGCAGGTGAAATTATTCCAGAGAATATAAGGCTGTCTCAATACTCAAAAATTGGTCAATGTAATCCACCGTATTAACAGGCTTAAAAAAATGATCACATCAATGAAATCCAATAAGAATTTGACAAAATTCCATGCTTATGATAAAAACTAGTAATAAAGGGGAACATTCTTGAATTGAAAAAAAGCATCTACAAAAACTTATTTAACATTATGTTTTATGTCAAAAGACTGACGTTTTATTCCAAAACTCAGGAACAAGCCAGGTATATTCACTCTCACCACTCTTATTCAATATAGTGCTAGAAGTTCTAGCAGGTACAATATGGCAAGAAAAGGAAACAAAAGTTACATAGAGAGGAAGGAAAAAATAAAACTATTTATATTTTCAGGTGACATGATTGTGTAGGAAGTTCAAAAGAATCCCCTCAAAATCTTTCTAGAACTAACAAATGACTTAATAAAGTCATAGGATGTAAAATACACATAGAAAAGTCAATTCCAGTATGTGCTGGATTACAAGCATGAACCACCTCACCCAACCTGTTTTCCTTTTTTATCATTCATATGTTCACTGGAGTAGCAGTTTAATTTCCTTAAAGGACTTTTCCTTTGAATTCACAACTTGACTGAGCTTAACCATTTGTAGCTTTTGATTTAAAGTAAGAGATGTGCAATTCTCCTTTCCCTTGAATGCTTAGAGGCCAATGTGGGGCTACTGAATTTGGCCTAATTTCAATATTGTTGTGTGTAAAGGAATTTAGACACCTAAGGAGAGGGAGTGAGATGGGGAAATGACCAGTCAGTGGGGCAGTCAGAACACACACAACATTTATTGACAAAGTTTAATGTCTTACATGGGTGTGGTTTATGGTGCCCCAAAACAATTACAGTTGTAACCTGAAAGATCACCAATCACAGATCACTATGCCACATATAATAATAATGAAAAACTTTCGAATATTGCAGGAATTACCAACATGTGACACAGAAACACTAAATGAGCACATGCTGTTGGAAAAATGGTACCAATACTTGCTCAATGCAGAGTTGCCATAAACCTTCAATTTGAAAAAAAAAAAAAAAAAAAAAACTCAATATCTGCAAAGCACAATAAAATGAGGTGTGCCTGTCTATGGAGGAAAGGTCCTTTTCAATAAATGGTACTGCAGCAAATTGAACACACAAAGACATACAAAACAATCTTGAATCTCATACATTATGCAACAGTTAATGAATCACAGGTTTAAATGTAAAGCATAAAAGTATAAAAATTAGAAAAACAGGAGAAAATCTTCAGGATCTAGGACTAGGCAAAAAGTATTTAAGTATGACACCAAATGCATAATCCATAAAAGATGAAATTGATAAGTTGAGCTTTATCAAAATTACAAACTTCTGTTCTATGAAAGATCCTAAGAGGATGAACAGACAAGCTATGAAGTGGGAGAAAATATTTGCATGAAATCTGACAAAGAACTAGTATCTAGAATATTCAAAACTCGACAGTAAAGAAAAAAATTTAATTAGAAAATTGGCAAGAGAGATGAAAAGACATTTCACTGAAGAAGACGTACAGATGGAAAATAAGCACATGAAAAGATGTTCAACATCATTAGCCATTAGGGAAATACAAATTAAAACCACAGTGAGATACCACTATACACCTATCAGAATGGCTAAAATAAAAAACAGCGTCAACATCAAATGCTAGCAAGGATGTAGAAAAATATATATTTCTGGCAGAAATGTAAAATGACATAGCGTCTCTGGATATCATTGGCAGTTTCTTTAAAAATGAAACCTGTAACTACCATATGACCCAGCAATTGTGCTCCTTGGCATTTCTCCCAGAGAAATGAAGACTTATGTTGACACAAAAATCTGTCCATGAATGTTTATAGCAGCTTTATATTCATAATAGCCCCACACTAGAAATAACCCTCATGTCCTTCAATGGATTAATGGTTAAATAATCTGTGGTATATTCATACCATGGAAGACTACTCAGAAATTAAAGGAATGAACTATTGATACATGCTACAACCTGGATGAATATCCAGATAATTGGGCTGAGTGAAAAAAGTCAACTTGAAAAGTTACGTGTTGTATGAACACTCTGAAATGACAAAATTATAGAAATGGAGAATAGATTAGTGGCTGCTAGGAGTCAGGGACAAGGAAGGAAGATGTGTGTGTCTACAAAGGGGCAATATGAGGGGTCTTTGTGGCGGTGGAAAGGTTCTGTATCTTAACTGTGTCAATGTCAATATCCTGCTTGTGAGATGTACTAGAGTTTTGCAAGGAGTTACCATTGGAGGAAATGAAATAAAAGGTACATGGGATCTTTCTGCATTATTTCTTGCAACTGCAGTTGGCCGCGATTTTATCAAAACCAAAAGTCTAATTTTAGAAATGAAGCTGAAGAATTCCTCCAATCCAACCCAATAATTTCACAGTTGAAGGACGCAAGGCTCTGAAGGGGTCAGACCTTCAGACCTCTGAAGGTCTGAAATTAGTTCTTTGGCCACCCACTGACCAAGTTTTATGCAGAAGTGGTCGACTCTTTCTAGTGCTTTGGCTTGGCTGGCCAATTGCTAGGACGAAATGACCTGAACCTACCAATGCCTGTCACCGTATCTTCACAATGGCTTTCCCTTGCACTCAGGTTTTCAAAGAAGAAGATGGTTAAAGAGAATCTTGAGGGACTATGAGGTATGTTCTGAAAAAGACTCTCTCATGAACAGAGTAATAAGGTGTTTAGGACAGAAGATAGATGAGAAGAAGCATGGCTCTAAAGAGGCAAATCTAAATACAAAGGAAAAAATGAGGAAAATAACAGGAACTCTTTGGAGGCAATTTCTCATAGCTGAAAGGTTCAGAGAACAGTACTTAAATAGTGAGAGGAGGATCATTCAAGTTCCATTTCAGTTTTTTTCATGCAAGAAAGAAGTTCTGGTAGACTAGACTGAGGAAACCACAAACTGCTTAGACAGACACTGATGTTTCCAGAGCAAGGAAAACATTTCAACTTCTTTATTCATTTAGGCAATAAGAGCTCATGGGAACCCACCCAAATCAGACTACAAAGCTTTGGGAGAATATTTCTCTCTCTCTGTCTCTCTCTGTCTCTGTCTCTGTCTCTGTCTCTGTCTCTGTCTCTCTCTCTCTCTCTCTCTCTGTGTGTGTGTGTGTGTGTGTGTGTGCATGTGTAAAACAGAACAGACTCACCTGTCTTTGTAACCTGGTAGGTAGAGACTGTGACCCTTCTAAACTCAGTAAACTAATAGAGACCAGTGGCACTCAAGAAAGTGGGTAACAGTCTAAAAGCACAGAAGTAGGACCATCTATTAAAAATGGGTGGCAAATTGGCTGAAATCCAGGAAACAGGTGGAGTAGAGAGCAGTCAGAAATAAGAAAGTGCTCACCTTATGGATAAGCATTATAGACACTTCAGTCTACCCTATATAAATAACCCATAATGGTGTGATTTTAAAAATGGATACATTTGCTGACAGCATAATTGGAACAGAGGGGATGGTGCACATGGGCGGAAGGGGACTTCTGGGCCCGAGTCTTTCCCATTGCACTGGGTCTCAGCTCCCCCTGGATCAGTGTAAAAGTATTTTGTCCTGGAGTGAAATATCAGCTTTAGCTTCAGTAGGAAATGTTTCTAAATTTGAACCCCCTTAAATTTTTTGTGGAACATCAAAGAGTATAAATTAATAATAATAAATAGAGAAAGGAAAAGAGAGAAAATTCCTTCTAGAAGTTGAGGGCCCAGTGGATAAGTGTTTCCAACAGTCATCCCAGGATCCATGCAAGAGCAACAGCAAAGCATCTCGTGCAGCTTTCCCCACTAAGGATGGATCCCATGGTTTCTGGGGGTGAGCACCTCTACTCTACAGGTATTACACGTGAAGCTTAGAATGGGGTTGAGGTGTGACAGGAAGATGGGGAGATAGGAGAGAGAAGGGTATTGAGAAGAATACAGAGATTCCTCTGTAATATTGGAGATAAAGGAAAAATTGGAATACAAGACCTAAATTGGAATACAAGAGACAGGGAGGCACAAAAGACCTCGTTGGCTGAGAAGAAACAGAGTGCCAACAATGGGGGGCCTGGTAGAATACCCAAGGAGAGGGAGAAAAATCACACTTATAAGGCTGGTACCTGTAATAGGGCTCATTTACAGGGAATAGAAAGACACATCCAGAAGGAAGGTGGGACTTGTCACAAAAGACAGACATCCTGGGTCTGCTACCTTCTGGGTCTGCAGCACTGGGTCATCTATTGACACCCTCTGAGCCTCAGTTTCCCTTCTGTGAAAAGGCTGCTTCTGGGGGTTGCTGTGATAATCAAAGGTGAGGGAAACTGATTGTATATAGTGTAACCTGCTTCTTTTTATTTTCTTGAGGAAACATTCATAAGACAAACCCGACTCACACCAGTCTGCTGCCTATTTGCCTGCCTGCCTGCCTGCCTTCTTTCCTTCCTTTCTTCCTTCCTACCTTCCTTCTCTTTCTTTTCTTTTTCTTTCTTTTCTTTTCCCTTCCCTTCCTCTCTCTCTTTCTTTCTTTTTTCTTTTCTTTTCGCTCTATTGCCCAGGCTGGAGTGTAGAAATGCAATCTCTGCTAACTGCAACCTTCACCTCCCAAGCTCAAGCAATTCTCTCACCTCAGCCTCCTAAGTAGCTGGGCTTACAGGCATGTGCCACCACACCCAGCTAATTTTTGTATTTTTAGTAGAGACGGAGTTTCACCACGTTGGCCAGGCTGGTCTCGAACTCCTGACCTCAAGTGATCCACCTGCCTTGGCCTCCCAAAGTGCTGGGATTACAAGCATGAGCCACAAGACCCGGTCTCCGTCTTGTTTCTGGATGAAATTGTGAGAATACTTTTGTCTTTGATCTAATTGCATGTGATTTCAACAAATGCTTCTATTTTCCAGTGCCTAGTAGTTTGGTTTCACAGTGTCTGCCACCCACATAGCAGTGATGTCTATGGTCTTTGATTGTCATTCTTCCATGGACTCCAGCAACTGTGCAGGTTGGTGCTGGTGAAGAACCTTCATTCAGAGGCAGAAACAGTGGGTTCTTCATATATACTTGGCATAGTATTAAACTAAACATTTGAAATTAAAACCAAGGGAAAAGTGGTATGCCAATAGGCTGTCTGTGCAGATGAGCATAGTTACTATAGGCTGGATTCAGATTTGACTCTGAGCTTCCTAGCAGCCAAGGCAAAAAGGTAATTGGATTGGATTATTTAATGCTAATCACTGGAAAAAGAAAGCATGCCAATTCTTTGATTGAAATAAATTCTAAAACAAACAAACATGGTAATAGCTTCAAAAATAGTTCTACAGGGAATGCAGAAATGTTTAAGATGACTTTTTTCCACATCTGTGCATAATTCTAAGGCTTTCATCCATTAGGAAGCTAGAATAATAAAGTGCAGTAGCTTTTTAGTGATCCAACTGCACTCAAGGACATAACTCAGAACATGTTGCAGAATCAGTGAAGCATATTCCCTTCATTAAGCAGTGTCTAATCCTGGCTGCATGTCAGGAATAGCTATAGAGAAACCTGTGAATCAGAATTTTGGGAGTGGGGCCACTTTCTCTGTTTTCCCCAGAGATGCTGATGCACATCTTTATTTAAGAACAGCTGATAAATATCTTAGAAAAGGAGTTAAGCAACACACAACTAGAGACCAGATCCTTCCAAAAGATCACAAGCATTTAATGTGGGTTGCTAATCTTTTAAAAAAATTTGAACAAGTCTGTGGCTTATCCAGATACTTTGAAAATGCACTCGCCTATATAGATGAGTCCTGGCACCCTCTCTTTCCTTGGTCTCCCAATCAGGAGACGGTGTGTTTGGGCAGTTCAACACTTGAACACTTTGGCATTGGAAAGGCCATGCTCTTTCATACCTGAAGCAGTTCGCTCATGCTACTACCCCTATCTGATACCCTCTTTCCCTGTTCACCCCACCCCATCCATCCTCATCCCTCACCTTGCTATCCCCTACTCATCCTTGTGACCCCACTTAAATGTCACCCCATACAGGAAGCCTCCCCAGGGACACACACTTGAACAAGGTCTTTCTCCCAGTAGCTCCTTCCTGACCCGCCTGAAGACTGGTAACTTCCTGTTCTATAGTGTTTTCTACACTCTCCCATAAGGACAGATACTATTTGGTCTTCTTTGCCCTGTATCTCTGATACTCACCATAGAGCTTGGTGTATGATAAATGTCTAATACGTATTTGTCAAATGGATGTATAAATATATGGCCTGCCATACTGTATACATGGGAAAACTGAGGATCAGAGAGGCAATCACCAAAAGTTCAATTGAATGTCAGTTGCAGAAGCAGCCTATAGGAATCATGAATGTGATAAAAATGTACTGATCCTTTACTACGTTTCTGGCACTCTGCTCCATACTACTCATCCATTATCTAGATCAGTTGTTACCAGATGACTATGGGGTCATTCCTAAAGCCAGGTACCATCTTGATTCTCTATTTCCCACATCCCCAATCCCCCATCATGTTCTGCCAGCCCTTCCCAAAAATACATCCCATATCTGACCTCTTTCACTCCACTATCATCTAAGCCACTGCCATTGATGGCTTGGACTACTACAATGCCACAGACGATCTCCCTGCTTCTTCTCTTACCCCCCGCCCCATTTATTTTCCCTACTAGCAGCCAGACAGATTTTACAAATACAAATCAGGTCATGTTGCTCTTCTGCTTAAAATCTTCCAGCGGCTTTCTACCACACTGCAGTGACATGCATATTTCTTACCATGGCTTGAGGCCAGCAGGATCAGCCTCGCCTCATTCTCTGACCTCCTCCACCACTCGCCATACCTCTTGCTTCTCTGCAGCCACACTGGCCGCCTTTCACCTCCACAGCTCTCTGAACTCATCACACTTGCTCCTCCTTCGCGGCCTGTGCCCAAGCTGCCCTATCTGCCTGAAACCCTCTTTCTACGTCCTCACTGCCCAACTGCAGGTATTGGCATAGCTGGCTCATTCCTGTCACTCTTATCTTACTCAAATGTCACTTCTTCAGAAACATCGTCTGTAACCCACCCCAATCCAAACAAGCCCCTTTAGTCATCGCCTTATGCTGCTTTTTCCCTTATAGTACTCACACTATGTAAATTTTTCTTGTGCATTTATTAGCTGCTCTGCTTCCTTCACTAGCGATTGGCTCCTTGAGTTATTTTCAACCCCCAAGACCTCATCTGCGTCATTGTATCTTCCATACCTACAGCATCACTTGCTCCCTTATTATAAATGTTTTTAATTAACAAGTAAACACCCATTTTTCAGATGAGATAAATGACACTCAGAGGATTTAAGTGAGTTATCCAAGATCACACACTGAAGAAATGGCAGACTGGAATTTGACCTATGCAGCCTTTCTCTGGAAACTTCACTCATTCCTAAAAGTCCAGATACCCTGTCTTTGAGCCCACTGCCCAGTTCTCCCCACCATTCCTGGTTCCTAGAAGGGGAGGACTGAGGACTGGGTGGCTTTTTCCTCCCTGAATTCTGAGATCCTCAGACAAATTGCATTTGAGAAAGTGTCTTTCTCTCCATGGACTGTAGGAGGCAGGATGCCAGGGTTCCATTTGCTGCTCCTGTAGCCCATCCCGTATTTGAAGACATTTTGGCAGCCCCCACTGTGACATTAGGGGAAGCAGCCCTCACACAACCCTGTTACTAGGCCTCAGATCGAATAAGATTTCCTCCTGCCTGAGAGCCACTGGGGACAGGGTGATGTGTGTAAATGAGACGTGACCGTACTTTAAGGAGTGCACAGGCTCTCTCTTCAGCATGCAGGGTCTGAGAGCCTCGAAGTCACCATACAAAGAAGCAATGCTGAATGTGAGCAGGAACACACCTGGGAGGTGAACTGCAGCAGGAGGGGCGGAGCATCGCCATCCTGCCATACACTGGATTTATGAAGAGGAAAGTCATTTCCCGAGCCTCAGCTTACTCATCTGTAAAATAGTGATAGTAAGCACCAGTGCACAGCCCCCGTATGCTCGTTCTCATTATACTCACTCAGATGATGAAGCCGGGTGGGCAAAGGACAGAAAGGCAAGTCATTGCTGAAGAGATATTTGAAGAGAACATGAGGTAGAAGGAGTTTGAATAACATTAATATTCCATTCCCTTGCATGGCACGTTGTTTTACAATGCACTTTAAGTCTATTGTCTCTGGGACTCCTCACGGCCCTCCTATATACACATTGCTATTATCATAATTACCCTCACCTCAAGCAGACAATGTCCTCAGGAAAGAAGATATGCAGTCTCAGATATATACATAGTCATGTAGCAAGGGGTAATGGTTTAAAAAAAGAGCTCAGATATTTATAGTAAAGTCTGTCTTTGAATTTGCATTCTCCCATTCCAATCCTTGTTAAAGTCTCTGAACTTCAGTTTCCTCCTCTCTAAAATGGGAACAATAGTTTCTGCCCTGCCTACCTACCTCCCAGAGCCTTGATCTTATAAGTGAAAGACATTAAGATGAATGCCACAGTGCTATGAGGTGATACTGTCGCTTGTCCCACCGGAGGATATCATTGCTTTCTCTTCTCACTTTTTTCTTGCAGAATTGATCCTCTCTCTGAAAGTGGTGTTTTCTGCCTGCCTTTTAGAATCTGAGAGAAGATTCTAGAATAATGTGGCCTAGTCTACTAGTCTTGGAGGCATGTGACATAATTGCAACCTTGATAAAACATACATGTGAGATATCTGAAGCCTTACAGCCATACACAGAGGGCGCCCTGGGCTTCCTGCTGAGTCATCACCCATGGGTAAGCCTCGTCCACTTTTGGAGAGTCTCAGAAGACACAGGGTCACAGACCAGAAAGTATCCAGATAAAAACAGCCTTGCCGCAAAGCCAAAGCAGCCCGTGCCCAGGCTGTTAGAGAGAGACTGAGGTTGCCCACATGAGCTGATTTTGCCCATTCTCAGGCTAAATCGTGCAGAACCACTTCTTGTCCACCCATACCTTGTCTGCCCATGAGGTCAAAGGTGCCACCTATGAGCCCAACAGCAAGTGCTCTAGGGCGACCCCAGCCCAGCACAAGTTGTTCCTGACCTCTTCTCACTGGCAGCCACTGCACGTCTTATCCTGCTCAATTCTCCACTTTTTGTTCTGTTTAACAGTGGTGAGAGGAGCCGTGGCCTGCCCTGGGAAGTGTCTGCAGTGAGAGCAGGCACTGAATTGATTTTCAAGATTAATTGTGTCTCCAGCTGGGAAGCAGCTTGCACAGGAACTGAGCAATCTTCCTGGGTTTTCTCCTGCTTCAGAAATCACTTTCTCTGCCAGGTGTCTGATAAGACTGGATTGGTAGGTCCTAGGAGGTCTTTTCCCGGTCACTGAAGGATTAAGTCTTCCAATATGTGGGCATGAGGAGACACGAAGAGAACCTCTAGTAAGAAGGGCTCACCCTGTGGTTGTAAGTTTCATCTTTGCTGTGTGAACCTAGGCAAACTGCTTAACCTGTCTGAAACTTCAGTTGCTCATCAGAAAAAAATAGACAATTAACACCTACCTTATTGTGTGTTCGTGAAAATTAAATGTAATGTATGTAAAGTGCCTACCCAGAAAAGCAATCCATAAAACGAGTGATGATTATTATTTAATTCCCCCCTTTCCAGTATCTGACCTCACCCAGAGTTGTTTCTTCAAACTGGGTTTATATTTTCCACAGAAACTATATAAATTAATAAGGGAGACTAAAAGAAAATAAATGAATAAATTTTTTATTTGGCTGAGAAAATTTTGTCACTTCCGTAGTTCAAGCTCCCGATGGTTCCATACCTTGGTGGTTCATCTTGTTCATCAAGCTCACCTGCCCATCTCACCTCTAAATGGTCCCCAGACCGTTCTGGTGTTCAGAATAGATCCAGTGATTTAGCTTATCCTGTGTCTTGGACCAGTGCCAAAGCTCCTCCTTATTAATGTTCAACCAGTTCTCTCTTAAAATCTCCTCTGCCTCAGGAGTGCTTCCTCTGGCATGAGATTACTGGTTCCCATATTAGTTGTAAGACTGTGAGGTCCAGCTGTTGAGATCCACTGAATGACCTTGATTATTAGCCATGCCTGCTTGAAATGTCACAATTTACTCACTTCTGTAAGAACCAACTCCCTTGCTACCATCTACAACCCAACAGCCATTGTTTCTCATCTAAAAACAGAATCACGCTGGATGCTTGTTAAAGATGCAGAGTCTTGGGCTATACCCATGCTACCTAAGCAGGGTCTCTAAGGGTAAGGCTAAAAATCTGCCTGTGTAGGTAACCCCCAGCTCATTATTGTGCCAATGAAAGGTTGAGAAGCACTCCAGGAAAGTAACAGAAAAGACTCTTAAAATTATATAGTCCTCCCTCTGCTTTTATCCATGGAGAGGAGTGTGTAAACATCTGAGTGAGGCAATCCACCATACAGAAGCATTTGCTATCTGTGAAGGGCCCACGTGTTCAAGAAATTGTAATGAGAAATCTTAGGGCAAAAGACGAGTTCCATATTCAGTTCATCTGTATATCATTTCATGCAGCACAGGGCTGGCCGGCAGATGGTGTGCACTGAATGTTGAGTTTATGTCTATATGTCAACCTCCATCTGATGGGCAAAGCAGGGAAAAGCATTTGATTTTTACTTGAATGTTGCCAAAATGAATTTAGTTTTATAATATTACAGATTACTTGATATCCATGGAGAAAGGTTTTATGTATACATACATACATATTTGGCCAGCAAAAAGAAAGGACGTGCTCTCTCAGACTTATGGTGAAAAGGAAGAAAAGAAAATAATATCGAGGGCCAACTATATGTGCCTAACATTTCCATATATTTTTATACAGATATCTCCTATAATCTTCTAAGCTACCTTAGGTAGGTGTTATTAGTTCTACCTTCAGATAAAAATTGTAACACAGGCTTTAATCATTTTCCCTACTTTCCTTGGCTATTCAGTGGGAAAGCCCACCTTTGGACTGAAGTCTGGCTGAATTAAAAACTGCACCCTTGCTCTTTATCCCTGGTTTCCTTCTTAGCAAATATTTGTGTGGCTCTTCATATTTAACAGAGTGTGTCTAAGTAAATCAGGGTCTCCTAGGGAATATAAAAGAAATGGACAAATATCTATCTTAGGAGGTTGACCTGGATTTGCAAAGAGATGTGATGTTATGGAAGTTCACAGGAGGTGGCGGTTGGGATTGGCCTATAAAGATTGCTCTAGGGGAGAGACAGTGAGAGGGCATATCCACTGGCAGGAACTCCTCTATGAATAATCACATAAAGGAGGAAATATCAAGTAATCCAGATTGACTGGAGCAGCAACTAAGGCTCCAGCAGGAGAAGGAAGCATGGCCTTATAATACAGCCACTGGACATAATTTTATTTTTCCCCATCAATACTCTACAACCCCAGAAACTGGGGGCACAGGAACAATACCACAACTTGTTCCAGTGCAGAAATGGCCAAATGTCAATGATGTAAGGGTTGGCACAAAGTGTCCAACTGTGGCAATGGCTGGCTCTGGAGCTTCAGCTGAGCTATAAATCACAGAGAATCACAGAAGGAAGTTGGGATGGACCATGAGAACATGAAGGATGGATGATGAAGAATAGGAGCCTGTAATAAAGGATTTAACAATTTGAATTCTTTCTGCTGCAAGGAACAGAAAACTCTGAATCAAATTAGTTTAAATTGTAAGGAATTGATGTGTTAACGCATATAACAAGAAGTCCATAAGTAAGGCACCACCAGAGAAAGACTGTGAGGGCTCTGCTTCTCCTACAACCTGCAGTTTCTGTGCCCTTCTCTATTATATATTGGCTTCATCCTCAGGTTAGTAGCAAAATAGCTACAAGAATTGTAGAGATCACCCCAGAGAGTACATTATCCAGGGGAAATCTGGGACTGTCTCGTTCTTGTGTCTTTTACTAGGAAGAAGGTAACAGTTTCCAAAAGCCTCCCAGCAGACTCCCTCTCATGTCTCATTAGCCTGAAATAGGTCATTTGTCCATGTCTATGCCAAGCACAGCAGAAGGAAGGGGTTTCCATGACTGACATATCATCTGGGGTAGAATAGACGCTGGGGAGTCAGATGAATGGCCCCTGCAAGGGGAAAAGGAGGGAGCCCAGGTGTTCTTTCTAAGCCCTTGGGTGTTTCTCATGCTCCCCTCTTTAAATGCTCCCATCCACTCTGCAGGCACATGCCATTACTTTCTCTTTACAAATCAGAACATAGAGGCTGGGGCAGCAGGCCCCTGCCCAGCGTCCCACATCTCTGCCATGCTCCAAAGCCTCTCCTCTATTTATTAGTCTGCACTGCAGGTTCTGGGAGAAAAGCGGAAAGACAGAAGCTGTACCCAGAGAGGGGAGTTTTGGTGCTGAATGTCTTACATGTGGCAGCGTTTCTTTTTTTTTTTTTTTTTTTTTTTTGAAGTGTTACATGTTTGGTTGGCTTCAATGAAGACCTCTAGGGCTGAAGACTGTGAGAGCAACAGTTGAAAGCAGCATCAAAAACAAAGAATACTCAAACAGGTAGACTGAGAGGTTTCCCTGGGGCAGAATCCTGTAAACAGCCCACTGGATTAAGGAGGGTGGGGCATGGACCTCTGGCGTCGGCTGTGGGTCTTGTGACAAGTCACACACCTTGAGCAGAGGATGAAGGAGCCTGGCTGGGGAGCCAGTCTGCTGAAGTAGCTTGGCTCAGGCATCATTATTTTCTTTCCCTCCTCCTTGTACTTCATACCAAATATGGAAACAGATACCTGCTTAACCATCTGTCTCTAAAGAAGTACAGTTCATCCTGTATATGGTAGGAGCCAGATGGGGTGATGTGTTCTTTTTTCCTGGGCATTCATAGAATGGGAAATCTGTGAGCTGGAAGCAACCTGAGTGATCATTTAGTCATTTGGAGGTGAAGAAAAATCAGGAGCCAGGGAAGCCAAGTTAATTGTCCTGGGACAGTAGCAGGGCTGGCCTCAAACCAAGTGTCTTGTCTCCCAGGCCAATGCCCTTTCCACTGAACTGAGCTGCTTTTCATCATCTAGTTGACAATAAAAACTGAAAGCAGATGTCTTTTCTCTCCTCCTGAGAGAATCTCAAACACACTGCAGTTGATGTCCAGGATGGGCAAGCATTCTCCCAGAATCCACACTGAATTTGCTGTTGACTCTTCTCAGAACTAAACATTTTTCATGTCTACCTGGCCCTTTACAGGGCAGGGTCTGCATGGCTGTCATATTTTACTCTACAGTTACCTTCTGTGTTGTGCCAGCAGCGTTCCCTGGCCTCTAGCAATGTGATACATCATTGCAGTTTTGCTCTTTAGCCATTTAATCCTGGCTACATATTAATAACACAAGTCTAAACCATTAGGAATTATTGAGGTTGAAAAGGTGCAGGCAGAAGTGGCCTGGAATGACAGCTGCTCTTTATTTAGGGCAAAGGTGATCATAATTCATAAAGAGCAATGAACTAGTTTTTGGACTGACAGAGTAAGAGTCAAAAGATTGGGAAGATCTGAAGGCTCCCCGATCTTGGATCCTAGAACTTAGAAAAATACAGAGGCTGCTCTGTCATCCTACTTTCATCCCAAGCAGTTGAGCTCTTATCTAGCTTGACTTTGAATCCTAGTGGGTCTTGGTGACCAGAGATGAACTTTTATTGTAGGAGATCACAGAACCAGCTTCTGGGCCTGGTGTACCAGAGGCTGGTATATAGTCAACAGCAGAAAGCAAACGAAATTAGTAAAATCCCATTGCCCACTTGAGAAGACTTAAACAATGCTCTTAAAAACATTTGATATTGGGCTCAATGGAAAGGATGGTGGAAGGTGATGGATGTAGTTAGGTTTTCATCTTCTCTAATAGGAACATCAATAATATCTAATACTCCTAAAGTCACTCCTTGTGAAAGTTGTTAAATGTAACTCTACCCACTCCTCTTCTCCTCTCCCCAAAGTTCATCATGTTTTAAGGGTAGAGATCCAAGTAGCATTTGTCCTTTACTCCCAAATAGCAGCCTCTTGGGCCTGGATGAGCACCAGGCAAGCTAGGTGCTTAGGGCACAAAATTTAAGAAAGCACTCACTCTAAGAGTCCTAAAATGCTGTGTGCTGGAGCTCTGACTTGCCTGTTTCCTGCACTGTCACCCTCTTGAACACCTGACATGCAGGAGATGGGTGGTGAATATTGGTTTGCACGCTGCTCTCTCCACTACTTGAAATCCTCTGTCTCCCCATCACCTGCAGAAGAAAGTCCAAAGTACTGAATGGGGCCAACACCACCCTCTGTGAGCTGAGCTGGCTCCTGTATCCATTCTAGCCTTAGAGACCTTCAGACTCTGCCTTATTTTACACTCCACCAATGCTTAACTCCTTAAGGCCCTCTCCCATGGGGTCCAGCATAGAGTTGATATTCAGTAAAAGATTGTTGAATGAATTGATGTGTGAGTGCAGAAACACTGTTACTACACTGATAGAATGAGTCCACATTATGACTGAGATAGAAGACCTAAGGAAGTGATCTGGTAGTGTCTGATAGGGCAGGCTCTGGAGTCAACTGCCTCGTGTGAATCTTACCTTCATCAGGAGCTGTGTCTATCACATCTGATTTTCCCTAAGTTTCAATTACCTCCTTCAAAAACAAAGGAGGGAGGGAGGGAGGAAGGAAAGTTGGAAGGGGGAAGGGAGGTGAGAAGGGAGGGAAGAAAGGAAGGGAAGAAAGAGAGAAAGAAGAAAGGAAGGAAGGAAAGAAAGAATCTACTTCATTGATGTATTTTAAAAAAATAGTTCATGTAAATCCTTAGCAGAATGGCTGACATATATAGTACGCAATAAGTGGTGGTTAATGTTCTTACAAATTGGAAACAAAATCCAATCTTTGAGAAGTATTTATAAATCTACTGACTGCAGCTGAATTTCAGAAGGTGACAGTGACATAGAGCTAGCCCTTAGATGCCTCCAGTCACCCTGAGATGTCCAAGTCCTCTCTTTAACAGGCGCCTGCCAAGACCAAGAAAGAGAGACACGTTTCCAGGCTCCAAACTTGCCCTGGAAGAGACCACAGAAGAATAAAGGCATAGAGTCTGGGTTTCCATGTCTCAGTCGCAAGACCCTGCACCAGAATTTGTTACCTCATTACTTAGTGTCTGAGCCTTGAAGAAAACATGTAAATTATGCAGAAAGGCACCATATTGTCGGAGGCAAATGAGACCTTCATTATCCCTGTGTGAGCAGAGCTTAGCCAACAGAGCAGAGAGAAACAGTAAACCCTTCAAGGTCTGGCGGCACAGATGGGTGCTCAAAAAGGTTCCAGGGACCCTCAGAGCAGGGCCAAACACTGTCGTTATTCAAGTGGTTAACACATGGCTAGGCACGTGGTGTGTCCCTAATGATTCTCCTCCCCTGGAGAAGGCTGCTCTTCTGCCTACAATCCTCACCACTACGTTGTTAAAACACATAGCCCACAACCCAGGGGTTTGCGTTCTCCTGGGTCCCCTAATGATTAGCAGGAATGTCCGTTCCTATGGAATTCCAAGACCCTTCTGACTCCATGACCCACTATGCTAGGCTGTACCATTGTCTCCTACCACCAGCCCTCTTACACGTGAACTATATTTAAATTCATCCTCTGTGTTTACTGGAGACCATGGCATCTAGTGCTTGGCACTAAGTAGATATTCATTCAACATTTGCTCAATGTTGGCATCAGTTCACAGTCTTCCTCTCCACCCCCAACCCCTGCTGCCATCTCAGATGCCCTTAAGATCTGTTGAAAGATCCTTCCAGCATCTCATCTTCCAGAATCTCGCTTTACCTATTTTCATAGCCTTCTCTTCCATTCCAGGAACTCACATTTATGGGCCACAGTCTGACCCTGCCAGCATTTACCTCTGAAACCTTGACCTCAAAACATCATCCATCTGACCACAGCCTTGTATTCTTTCCCCTCTCCCGTTCCTCACAGGCTTGATCCAAACCACCACCACTTTTCTCAAGCCCCGTTCTACACCTCTTCTGTCACTGTGCCATTGGCCTCACCTCACATAGTAAATGTCACCACATACAAATTATTATCGGATTCCCTCCAGCTTCTGACCTGGCCATTCACTTCCAAAGTTAACTATATTTCCATCTTTTATTATTTCTTCTCTTGTGGTCCCTTAGGAAGAAAAGCTTCTTTTCAAAGCTGATCCTTCCACTCTTGAAAACTGTGATCATCTTGAAATAGTACACATCTCAGCAACCTGTCTCTTTCTTCTATCACTCCACCTCTAAAATTATCTTCTATTTGCCAAACCCAGTAAACTTGTGTTTACTAACCTTTGTGTTGATACATCTAAAGCATTTGACAAGTTTGGCCATGTCTTTCCACTTAGACCCTCTTCTCTGTCTTCTAAACTGCACCCACCCTGAATTTTACTCTTCCTTCTAAATTCATCCTTGCAGGAAGTTTTCCCTGGATATTTTACCTTTGTTCATTCTTTCAGTACAGGTGTTCTTGGGAAATTTGTCCTGAATCCCCTTTTTTTCTTGCTATTTACCCACCTGTTGGGTCATGGTACCTACTTACATGGCTTCTACTATATCTGTGTCCATATCATCACTCCCCCATCAATATCTCCAGCCAAGTCCTCTCCCTTGAGCTTCAAACCCATATATCCAACTACACGTGGAAACTACCTTGTGTTCCACGTGTTTATCAATACAGATCAAAAGTAGCTAAAGCCAAGGGGACCTACAGAAAAGTCATATACTAGCAAGATCAACCTTTTGGTCTCTACTTCAAAGGCAGAAGCAGATTTAATGTCTGCCTTTGTCCTATCATAGACATTTCTATCAGTGATTTAAATGTCTGCCTTTGTCTTATTGTAGATATTTCTAGAATGAAGATCATTATTATTTTTGTGCTCCATACTAGCCGCAGGTAAGTCAAGGGGCTGAAGTTGCATATGAAATGCCACACCAACTCTCAAGGCAGGTCAGTCTGAGCACTCTGAAAGCAGCCTCTGAGTGTGGCTGGCTGGCCCAGCTGAGGTCCGATTGGCTGAATTGCTTCATGATCTGATTGATCCAAACTTTAAGCAGTGATGACATTTACAAAAGTGCACGTTGCAGTGACTATTCCTGTTGTGATGTCACGGCAAGAAAATTGCATATGGAACTAAGCGCTTTGCTTTTGATTAAATATCTAGTTCAACAGATTATGCAAATAATATATCCCCAAACACATCTCCAAGTAAAATGGACTGAAAATGTGTGAACCTGTATATTATAGCTTAGGGGGTATGAATATCATTTCGTATGTGCAAAGGTGGAAGCAATATCACATTTTAAAGCCACCCTTCCTCCAAGCTGTGGAGCATTTAACCTCAGTCTTCTTGGGGATTTCTACCAGGGTAGGGCAAAATGATTAATTTATACAGATCAGCCTAAGACAGCCCAACTGCATATGGTCCTTTGGGGTCCATTGCTTCTGGCAACTTCTGGGGCAAAGTGCTATTGATCAAGCCTGGAACCTGGGCAGCCCTTCTCCTCTGATGCCTACCGGGATTAGGGTCCTGCTGCTGACCTTTCTGCCTCTACCTGATTACTATAGATCCTTTCTTTGGTCTCTCTTTCAGGGTTTCCTTTGGTCAGCAGTCTCCCTTGAGGTCACTAGGCTTCCTCTCCTCAGCGAGCTTAGATTTTGGGAAACAAAAGTCAGAAAGGGAAGTATTTTGCAAGCAACTCCTGGTTTTTATTCTATCATAAATCTCTTTTCAGGTAAGAATGTACAGAGCCTCCTCCCTGCCTAAATGGTGATAGGGAAGAACAGGACACCAAGAAAAACTATCAGTTTGTATCTCCAAAACTTATTCTGCCATTTAGTTTCCATGGGTGTGCACTCAAGTGCGTGACAGATCGGTTACCTACAAGAAAAGTAAGATGAGATTGTTCAAGGGCCAGCTCTCAAATGGTGTCATAGCCTGCTGTTACCACTGCTCCTGATGAAACTGTCAGTTCGCAACAAAAGTAGATGTCCTGCCTTCTATTCCAGGGCAAGATCTGTGTTTTACAGGGGATTTTTTTCATATATATTATTTGAGTTTCTTTAACCCTCTCATGAGAGAGGCTGTATGATCCCATGTCAAACAAGACCAAGACTCTAAGAAGTGAAGCCATCTAGCTAGTATGAGGTACAGCTGGGAAGTGAACCTGTGTCTATCTGACTCCTGGTCTCTGTGCTCCTTGCAACTGCCTGCACACTGACTCCCTTCCACCTCCCCACACACCCAACAGGGCTGCCCACAGCAAGGCTCAGGCAGCCAGGCGGGCATCCTTTCACCTCTTTCCACAGCTCATGAGTCTCTGGCTGTGCTGCTATTTTACATGGGGCCTCCTTTTCCCACCCAAATCCAGCTCAAGGTGACTTCCTCATGACCCACCATCCAGAGAGCTGTGAGCTATGTCTCCCTGTTCTTCTCCAAATTAATCATCCCTCTCTAGTGACCCTTACCTCATCTCCCTTATACTTTAGGATCTATACACATGTCTCATGTCCCCCAATACACTAGAGGCTCTGGGGTGGCATGACCATGTCTAATTTATTGCTACACTCCCAAGAAAAATGGTCTGATACCTAGGAGATACACAAGAATTGTTTGTGGACTGGAAGGATGAACAGACAGATGGGTAAATGAATTAATATATGAAAAAGGGAATAAATGAGTGAATGAACTAATGAAAGTGGAAACCCATAGAGGATGGCAAGAATGCCAAGCAGCCATTATAGAGAGTGATGAGATAGGATTCACTGCAAAGCATGCTGGAGAGAAGAAACACACTGAGATTAAGATGATTCCAAAATGCAAATATGACTGCAGGTATAGGGAACTGAAAAACACTCTTTAAGTCCCAGTAACCCCGCATTTCACTCTGGACTTACTTTATTGGGAAGTGGTGTACTGGTTTCTGGAACTGCTCACTTTCATAAGGCCCTAGCCCTTCCTCCTGTTCATTAATAAACAGCTACAGGACAATAGCACCATAATGGGTAATAATTCTGATGTGCCCACCATGTACCGGGCATTCTTCCAAGTACCTTATTCAAGTCTCACAACAATAATATGAGACATGGACGGTTACATATCTGATTTCACAGATGAAGAAATGGAGGTTTAGAAAAGTCAAATACTTTTCTTAATGTCCTGCATTTAATAAATGGCAGAACCGGAATTCAAATCCATGTTATCTGACTTCGGAGCCATCCCTCCTAATCACTCCCCCATCAGGCAGCACATTCCTGTGGCTGCCTGGCTAGGAGAATAAGTTTCCACTCATTGAGCACTTGCTCAGTGATTCACCAGACACTCTGTAGACATTCAATCCACAATAACCTCATGACTGAAGGGCCAGACCATTTTGATCCCTATTTCACAAACAAGGATACTGTTTGTGTGACCAAGGGACGTCACTAGAAAATGACGAAGCTGGGATTTGAACCCAAGTCGGCTTATTCCAAAACCAATGCTGTTTACCACAGTATACTATATCCTGGAAGACGCACTCATCGTTTTCTTTCTTCTTCAATAAATGATCATGGGGTCCAAGAAAGAGACCTGTATCTGAAATCAGGTTATTTCTGTTCCAATCTTGGCTCTTCCACTTGGGTCTGTACCTTGGGCACATCCTTTAATGTCTCTGGGCCTCAGTTTCCTCATCCATCAGATGGAGCCAATTAGGCCACATTACAGAATTATTGTGAGGGTTAAATTAGAAGCTAATGTTGATGAAAACACCGTGTAAACCTTTTTCTCTATGAGGTAGAAAGAAGTCAATAGATACAATTATACTTCTCCTGGGAGTGAATGAAATGAATCTCACAGAGATGAAGTGAGTAGTCTAACAATCTCACAGAGAGTCGTTCATTAGAGCAGGAATGAAGCCCAGATGTCCCTAGGCAGAAGTCCATGTGCCTTTTGCGAAGTGGCCAAGGATCATCACTTTGCGTGGGTGAGACTCTGCCAGCCCCACAGCACTTCTTCAGTTTCAATGCACACCATCTTTCCCCTGTCCCACACCTCCTTAGCTCTTTCTGGGCCCCTTGACAGTCAGGGTAAAAGTCTTTTTCCATCTTTCCTAGGCTTCACTGTAAAATTAAGTGGTCTTATTCTGTTAGAGAGTTCTACCCAGAATGAGTGACGCTGAGAGAAGGCAGCGTGAGCCTGGTCAGGCACGCTTGTCAAGAGCTTGAGATGCTCTGCTAATGAATGTCATTTTGAAGCTGGTTGGGATTAAGCCATTATCTGTGTGATCTTCACCTGACCCTTGATGGACCAAAATTCATACATTCCAATTCTGTGCTTAACTAGGAAGGCTTTACAACTCCTTTCTCCTCTAGAATCTTTTCAATCTCCAGGACCTATTATGCAGCAATTTTGCTTTCTCCAATTTCATTTTCAGTTTCAAAGTGAATGTCATTCGTCAGGCAAACCACATATTCTTTGGATCTCTATCTGCTAAATTATTTCTGAACTTGACTTTTTGGGGGCCCCATTCAGGCTGACCTAAATTCTTCTCTGTCTTCTACCATTTCTCCCTTCTCTCTGAAGGCAGCCATCTGTGGCTTCGTTGCCTAAAGAAGCTGTTTCTGGAAGCACTTATCTGTTACCCCAGTTGGAAAGTTATCATTCATATCTAAATTAGCCAGTGTGATCTTTTATCTGAACTCCAGGCAGAGCTGGTCCTTTGTGTGAGAACTACCCATCAGGTTTCAGACCCATCTGCAGCATCATTCTCAGATGACTCACTTTGTGACTCTTCAGTGTTTCTAAATGTAAAGATTGTCTCTGTAGCCACTTTTCAAAAGAACTTGACACTTTCACAGGGGTGGTACCTAAATCCCAATTAGGCGGTCTCCTGCCCAAGCTCAGCTCAGAAGCAATGCCCGGCATGGACCCCTGGTCTTTCTGCCCTGCTGTTGCCCACTATGGAGAGAATGCCTGATAGAGGGAAACAGTTCCAGAGGAGCAAAGAATGATTTCATACAATTCACCTTCAGGGTTAGCAGCAAAGAGATTTTGCAGTGAAATAGGATTGTTAACCCATGTCAAAACTGATCTCACAAGAGGGCTGGCAGCCCTGCTCTGCCCAACGCTGGACATATCATGGATAGAGTGTTGGGCTGGAGTTTGAAGTACCCCAAATCCAGAGGACATGACCACATGTCAGTTTTGCGGAGAATAACCACGATCATGAAGAGGCCAAACTGTGTAAAGGATGGTTAAAAGAACTAGAATGTTTAGCCTGGAAAGGAGAGAGTTTTGTGGGGATAAGTAGGGTGGAAAATTCTGTCTCAGACTCTTTTTTTATAAATTAGAAACCTGAGACTTAGCACAAACCCAGGGAATAACCAGAGTGAACATTTTAAAGAATAAATGAGATCACTTTGCTGCCTAAAACCATCCAATGACTTCCCCACTGATGTTAGAATAAAGAGCCAGCCCCAAGCCATGGCCTCCAAGACCCCCACGGGGAGGCACTGGTCGCTCTGTGTTGGGTAGAGGATCAGCTAAGCTATGCAATCAAGAGGCCCCCAGATACCAGGTAGAAGTTTATTTCTCTACCTTGTTATAAATGTCACCGTAATTTGCAGACCAGGCCGGGCCTCAATAAGGCCCAGTTGACAAACACTGTCAGCTGACACTTCAGGAACATGCCAGGGAACAAAAAAGAGACCCTGGCCTACTTCACATGCATGATGAAGAGTAACAAGAGGAGACTGGATCAGAAAAGGGAAGGTGGTGTGTAGCGCAAGCGATGATGAAGCACATCTTAAAGGAATGAAGTAGAATGCACAGGTGATATCTACTACATTTAAGTCCTTAAAGACTTTTCTTTTTTTTTTCTTACATAGCTCACTGTAACCTTGGACTCCTATAGGCTCAAGAGATCCTCCCACTTCAGTCTCCTGAATAGCTAGGACTACAGGTGGATGCCATCACACCTGGCCATTTTTTTATTATTATTTTTTGTGGAGACGGTGAGGGGATAGGATATCTCACCATGTTGCCCAGACTGGTCTTGAACTCTCCACCTCAAGTGATCCTCCCATCTTGGCCTCCCAAAGTGCTGGGATTACAGGCATGAGCCATCCCATCTGGTCTGTGACATTTTATTGTAAATAAAAAAGCATGAATAATGAAAATTAGTCACAGATGAGTGGTGAAGGGAAGCCAGGCAAGCTTTGTCATCTTTAGAGTGGAGCTTCTGTATCTGAGTGCAGATGGCTCCTCCAAGCTCTTTCACTTTTCAGTGTCTGCTTAAGGGGCTCCTCAGGGGCATTCCTTGCCCACCCTATCTAAATGAGCTCACTCAGCATATAATTTTGTCTTAGCTCAGCAACCTGCTTGTTTCTTTCACAGCATTTACCACAATTTATGCTTATTTGTTTGATTTAATTATTTTTGTCTATCCTTACTCCCATTCCTACACTGCTAGACTGACGGTCTCCATAAGGGTAGAGTAGGGATCTTATATGCCTCATTCATTACTTTATTAATTATCTGCTACTGCTTAACAAGTTACCCCAATACAGAATAGCTTATAATAATAAACATTTATTAGCTCACAGTTTCTGTGAGCCAGGAATTTAGAAGCAGCTTTTCTGGATGGCGCTGGATTGGAATCTTTCAACGTGGCAATCAGGATGTCAGCTGGGATGCAGTTATCTGAAGGCACAGCTGGGGTGGAAGGATCCAAAAAGGCTCACTCACTTGGTACTGGTTATCAGCAGAGGCCTCGGCTCCTTTCCACAAGGAGCCTCTCCACACACTACTTGAGGAGCATCTGCACAACATAGAGGCTGGCGTCTCCCAGAGTGAGTGTTCCAAGAGAAAGCAACACAGAAGCCACAGAGTCATTTATGACCCAGCCATGGAAGTCACACGCTGTGATTTCTGCAATACTCTATTGGTTACGCAGGTCAGCCCTATTCATTGTGGGAGGGGATCACACACGGGTGTGAATATCAGGAAATAGGGATCATTGAGGGCCATCTTGAAAGCTGGCTACCACAACAACTCTATCCCTTAGCAACCAGTGTCATGCTGGCATGTGGCAGGTACCTAATATATGTTGGCTCAATGAATGAGTGAAGGGGGACCGCTCAAGTCAACTCAGTATTACCAAGATCAGTAGCTGAAGTCAGCCTTGAAATTAGGGCTTCAGTCTCTTACTTAGCACTCTCTTCCTATACCACAAAGTCTTCTTTATGACTTCTCCTACCATATGCCCCCTTTTCCAATACTCTGACACAGCCCTATCTTTTCCCACATGTACCAGCCTGTACACAATCTGATGATGGCCCATCCAGCAAAATTAAAAAAAAAAAAACACCACACATTACTGAAATATATCTTTGCTTTCATACCTGGAGGAGAGGGAAGGGCCTTAGGAGGGGATGTGAGGGCCTGTCTGATGCTATAAGCAGCATTTGAAAGGCTAATGCAATGGTTTTGAAACTTCAGAATGCAGGAGACTCAGCAGGGAGTTTGGTAATATGTCCAAGAATCTTCAGTTAGGCGGGCTTGTGGGGAGTTCTGATTGCTGGTGGTTGAACAAGCAATCCCACTCTTCCAGTTCACTGAGGTCATCCTTCTGGAGGGTGTCTGTGGAGGGATGGAGTTGGGGAGAGAAATCCCAACCATAAACCTCTCAGAGTAAGAGGATTCACACAAGCTCGCTAGGAAAGAAACAAGGGGAGCGTGGCGGGGGGGGTGGTGGGAGAGGGATGTGGGATGGTAAGAGCAAGAGGGCGAAGATTCCTTAGTAGTGCATTTGTATAACATCGGAGGGCTGTTTCTTAGGGTTTTTTTTTTTCTTTTTTCTTTTTGCAGGGGCTGTGTGTGTGTGTAAGTTAGCTCCTTTGGTATCCAACTGGGAATTTGATTCATTTAACTTGTTCAGATTCAGTTGCAATAAACCAGGTGGTTTTGCATTGCTCATGCAAATCACTTTCTCCTCACACATGGCTACAGTCCCAGCTGCCAAAATGTTGTCATGTTCTTGTCTTCAGAGCCTTAATAAGAAGAAAAAATACAGTCTGGAGTGTATATGTGCTCAACACTCTTCCTGGTTATCACTAAGCCTGTGTGGTCACTACTAACCTGTCAACAGCCAGTTAGCTCTTCCTGAGCCAGAAGAAGAGGTGTGGGGGCATGGTGAACTAAAGGCCCAGGGGCTCCAGCTGTTCAGGCCACAGATTCCACTGACCCACTCCAGATATCCCTTATTAAAGCCACAGAACCTTGCATTTGAAGACTAAAATCCCAAATTCTGCTTCTGTCTTTGTATTACTGACTAGATTTGGGCTCAAACCAATGGTGTCGTGGTTCTCTAATTCTTGTGAGAAGTGAGGCAATCGGAGTCACAATTCCCAGTTGATTTTCTTTCATGGTACAGAAAAAGATAATACTGGAATAAACATTAGCCGGGTGTGGTGACGGGTGCTTGTAATCACAGCTACTTGGGAGGTTGAGGCAGGAGAATCGCTTGAACCCAGGAGGTGGAGGCAGAGGTTGCAGTGAGCTGAGATCATGCCACTGCACTCCAGCCTGGGTGACAAGAGCGAAACTCTGCCTCAAAAAAAAAAAAAAAAAAGATTACTTGTGACCAAAAAATGACCTCTAGAGAGTTCTGATCATCCAGCCTCTGCTCATCGACCCTGTAGCTAAAGAATCAATATCTCCATGGCACACTGGTTAACTAAACACCCATATTAGTGGCCCTTCCAGAGAGACAATTATACTTCCTCCTCATGCTGTGGACTCCTATGTAACCATGTGTCTTGCTTTGGCCAACGAGATGCAAGCAGAAGTGACATGTCACTCCAGGAGCGATCTTTAGGATCCAGAGCACATTCCGCCTTACTCATTCCCTCTGCTGCAGGAACCAGCAAAGCCCCAAGTCATCCTGGAGTGGAGATAGTTTGCAGCAGATCCACAGCCAACTCACAAGGGGCCTATCAGATGAGCAAGGAATGAACTTCTTTTGTTTTAAGAGTTAAGGGAGTCATTGTTCCCGCGGTAAACCCGCTCCCAACCTGACTGTGTGGTGGCACAGCTGATGGGATCCTTTGACCTCAAGGAAAGCTCTTGCTAACTGAAGACTGACATACAAATTCTGGTCACCCACATGTGCAAGCACAATCAGACTATAATTCACTTATTTGAGTTTCTATCATCTCTGTCCTCTTTGGGGTTTGTCTTTATCCCAGGCTATTGAAGAGAGGATTAAAAATTCCAGTTATCATATTCATATAAAAAGAGATCATTCTAGCCAGGCACGGTGGCTCACGCCTGTAATCTCAGCACTTTGGGAGGCTGAGGGGTGGATCGCCTGAGGTCAGGAGTTTGAGACCAGCCTGGCCAACATAGTGAAACCCTGTCTCTACAAAAAATACAAAAAATTAGCTTGGCATGGTGGCAGGCGCCTATAATCCTAGCTGCTAGGGAGGCTGGGGCAGGAGAATCACTTGAACCCTAGAGGCAGAGGTTGCAGGGATCCAAGATGGCACCATTGTACTCCAGCCTGGGCAACAAGAGGGAAACTTTGTCTCAAAAAAAAGAGAGAGATGGTTCTTTCTGTGTCTCTTTCAGAGAGAAGTAAAATTTCACAGAAATTCTATTGAATCTTCTGTAGTATATAAACATAATCACGACAAAAAGCATGGCTGTGGAGTCCCACAGTCCGGGTTCAAATGCTGACTCTCTCATATAGTGGGTGATTTCAGGTAAGGGACATAATCTCAGTTTCCACATCTGTGAAATGGGAATAACAATAAGGCCTCAGTGGCTCACTTCGATACGGGTAAGGGTTTTTGGACTGGCATTGGGCACATCGCTCATACTCTGTTCATGTTACAGTGAGCATCTCACATGCTCATGTTTTCTCATCCTATAGCTTTTCATTAGAAATCTTCTAATATTATGAGTCCCACCTTAGTCTCCCTTGCAGCAAATTTATCTGCATCGACCCTGACCCAGAATAATACAGGGAAGGAAAGTCTGAAAAGCCCATGTCCAGCTTAGCTCGGCTGACACAAAACACAGCTATCGCAGGCTGGAGTGGTAGATTAGACTGTGCGGCCAGACCAGGGATTTTGAGGGGACAGACTAAAGTCTTAGAAAGTTTCTGTTTTATTTTTAAGTACAAAGTGCATGATCAGATTTGCATTTAAAAGATCTCTTCGGTGTCAGGGTAGAGAATGGATTGGCAGGTGGGAGACAGGAAGCAGGAAGAACTGATTGTTGTAGTATTCTGTAATTTTTTCTAAGTTGCTGCTTGAAATCCTTGTGGAAGAAGCTGAGATGAGAATGCAAAAGCAAACAATTGCTAGGATAATTTCAGTTCTAATAACTTATGATACAACACAAACATGAAATATATGTACACACATCAGATTAAGATACTTCTTTTTTTCAGGAGACATTCAGTCCATTTAATTCGTTTCCCAAAATGTGGTGTTGGTATTGATTTAATTCTGATTTTTTTCCACTGGCAAGTGAGTGTGTAACATGATCAGAACAAGTCACTTATATTTCTCCTCATATGCAGTGTAAAACAAAAGCAGTGAAGGCCTGACTCTACTTGGCTAGAACCAAAGAGAATGAATTCAGTTCCACACAAATGCCTTCAGAAGAAGGACAGAAGGAAGCACTCATTCCATGGAACACGCCTTGGCACTGAATGTCCATGGGCTCCCCTTGGTCTCTCAGTCTTCTTCGTGACTGCTTGGGCAGGTGCATGTAGTTCTGGCTAGTGAACTGTGAACAGAAGTAACATGTCCCAGTCTGAGCTGAGGCAGCCTGGGGCTGCGGTGCCTGCCTCAGTTTTCTCTTCCCTACTGTGGTGACTCAGATGGGTTCAAGTTCCCGTCACAAATTTCAGGACCCTCAAAATCAGTTTCTCACCTGCAAAATGGGAATAATGATGTCTATTTTACAGGGTTGATAGGAGGATTAAAGAAAATCTCACAGGGGAAATCCTGTAGCACAGTTTCCAGCACGCAACAGGCATTCGGTAACTGAATCGTATGTCTCCAGGTCCTCAGAAGGGAAACTCAGGAAACTCCCTGCAGGTAATGGTGAAGGACTCAGCTCCAAGAAATGGCCTTGCAGGACATATACAGCCTTTGAAGTTTTTGTATGCAATAAGAACACTTGACGTAAGATCTAGCCTCTTAACAAATTTTAAATGTACAATACAGCAACGTATAGGCACAATGCTATGCAGCAGATCTCTAGAAAGTGACCGTCTTGCATAATTGAAATTTTCTACCCATTTAACAAAAACTTCTCATCCTTCCCTGACCCAGCCTTTGGCAACCACCATCCGACTCTCTGCTTGTATGCGTTTAACTATTTTAGATCCCTCATCTAAGTGGAATTAGGCAGTATTTGTCCTTCGGTGACTGGCCCATTTCACTTAGCATAATGTCCTCAAGATTCAGCCATGTTGCAGCATGTGTCAGCATTTCCTTCTTTTTTGATACTGAATGCCATACAGCCTGTTGATAGTGATGACAGAGAAATTTGCATTTTCTATCTTCTTAAATACTTAATTTTTAACTTAAAATTTATACACACAATTTTTGTTAGTGATAGAAAACTTAGAAAATACACATAAATCATAAATTTATCTGCAGTCAACCCTGACCCAGAATTATACAGGGAAGGAAAGTCTGGAAAGCCCATATCCAGTTTATCTGGGTTGACACAAGACGCAGCTATCACAGGCTGGAGTGGTAGATTAGTCTGTGCGGCCAGACCAGGGATTTTGAGGGGACAGACCAAAGTCTAACTAACATAAATTAATGGGAGGAAAAGAAACCTACTCATAATTTTGATAGCAGAGATACTTGAATGCTTATTGAGACATTTTCCTAGATGTGTATCATAATGTATCTTTATGCATTTAGCTTTATTACCTTTTCCCCTTAGCAATGTTTTAGATCTGTCATTCCATATAGATAAGTACCTACAATCACTTATTACACAGCTGCATAATGTTTCATTGTGTGGACATAGCCTAGACTGTAGGTGGTTTCCAAAGCTTTGCTATTGCAGTCAATACTGTGATCTTCAATGCTGAAAAAATCACAAGGCAATGTCTTATTAGCTCTGCTATCTAATTCCTGTTCCCACTTCTAACTCTCCTGTTTGTCCCTATTATAAATAATTAAAATGTTTTCCAGTCATACCTATCTAATTATTTATTAATGGTTCCTAAGTCAAAAGATCATTGCTGGGATTAATTACAACAGAGACACTTGTTCGCACAAACCTAATCCTCATCTCCTATCAGAAACTATGCATGAATCTACAGATGGAACTTCACAGACCAGAGTGATCTTTTACAACAAACGGATGTCAAGCAGGTTATTCTTTGGTAAGAAGAGAATTACATCATTGCTTAATAATTTAGACAGGAGAAAATTAGCTCCAAAATAAGGGAATTTGGGCATAAAAGCAGTTTGCTAAATTATTAGCAATGCTGCAAAGCAGAAAGAATGTGAACTCGGAGTCAGACAAATGAGATTGTTTGACCCTAATCCTTATTTACTGTGTGCTCTTGAGCAATTTACTTAAGTTCTCTGGGCCCCAGCTTCTTTATCTATAAAATACTAATATCCCCCCTACAGACCCCAGTGTGTGATGCTTCCCTCCCTGTGTCCATGTGAGGAAAAAAAAAATACTAATATCTACTGCAGAGTGGTTCTAAAGATTAAAATAATAATAACATCAATTAAATTTTTGGCATAGATTAATAGAGCAAGAAAGTAAACTCCCATCTTCCCATGCAGAAAGCCACAGAAGGGCACCAAGATTAAAACTTTCCTCCTTGATAGTTAAGACATGGAGGATGGCTAGAGTCAAGGTCTCCAACTAAGAAGCAGCTGGGGTCTTAGTACAATTCTATCCTTGCTATCTCAGATCAACAGACTTCTCCATTAATAGGATGACCAAAGAATTCACATCCACATTGAGACACTTTTGAGATATAACTGGGGCACTATAAATAGTTACCAAGAACAACAGGTGTGAACTTGACCTCTTCCAGGCAGAGTGGCCACCCTAGTATTAACCAAGTAAGGACCAGTCTACATAAAGCAAGTGGGGAAATCAGGTCATTTCATTTCAAAGTACTCATTAGATCTGTCACAGTTATTCCCACGTGATTGAGAAAAAATAATTAAGTCAGACACAGACTACAGTATGCACAAAATTTGTTTGACCTGCCCAGAACAACCTTTGGCAACATCTCTTTGAATGACCACTCTGATATTAGTGTTCTTCTAGGAGCTTAGCAAACTTCTTTCTCTCTCCTATAAATCTTCATATGTAATTGTATAAGATTTGTGGCATCTTTTCGATTTATTGTACATTTTTTACACATTCAGTAGATGCCAAGCTCTAGCCTAAATTTACTGGAACTACATAGATGGCTGAGCCTTAGTCTCTGTTTTCAAAAAACTCACAGGTAAGCCAGGGAGAGAAATGAGGAAGCCATTAACAAAAATATACAATGTGATCAATTCCAGCATGGAGGTGTGCAAGCACTATGGAACACAGAGAAGAGAGTGATTAACTCTTCTCTAGAAAGTATCACTGAAGTGGTCATGTTTGAGGTATCTCAAATAACATTTTCTAAGTGAAGAAGTGTGGGAAGTACCTTATATGTGCAGGGTTCAGGAAGCTTCAGAGTGTAAGATGTGTGAGAATCTGTTCCACCTCAAGTGTGGCTGGAGCCTACTGTGAACAAGGGGGAAGGGTTGGTTTCCAAAGTCTCTCTGGGTTCCTACAGCGCTCCCCAGTAGTGAAAACCAAAACTGAGCAGTCTCCTAGCTCCTGCCACCTCTTCAACAGAACTTCCAATGGCCCTAGGGCTTCTCAGAAAGCTCCAATACATTTTCTTTGAACCTCCTTAATAGTAATGTTACTGTCTCTCTCAGTGTCTTAAAGTGTGTGTGTGCATGAATGTGATGCTACATGTTCACTAAACTCTACCAGATTTTTGCCATGTTTTTGTACCAGTGAAAATTTTGTGAATGGATGCTATATTCTGACATTTAAAACACTCCTGTGTGATTGATTTTTAGAAGAGTTTTCCTTATAGAATTCAAAACTGATACATTCATATGGGTAACCAATGTAAGGCCAACACTCACCGTGAACTGAGTTTGTATCCTTTCCTAAGTGTTTTTTGGCTATTAAAATAATGAAATTGTAGGATTTTTAAAAAATCAATGTGATTCTAAATAGTTCTGACCTCTTTAGAAGACAACAAATGGTGTATTTGATTCAAAGCATTTCCCATGAGTTTTTAAAGACAAGTAAGAAAATGAGCAGTCCAGCCATATGGAGATGGGATAACTCAAAGACAGGCCCATCTCAGAGGGCCCATTCACTCACCAGCAGAGAGTGTGTTCTAATGGAGGACAGCAGGGCGAGGTGAGAGAGCCCTTGGGTTTGAGAATAGAAGGAAGAAATAAAAGGTTATCCAAGAGTTTTACAAATGGGCCTCTATAAGCCTCTATTAGGCCTCTTGCTTTATAAGTAACAGAATCACAATTCAAACTAGGCTCAAGGAAAACAATCCTTTTTAAATAATCCACTGATTATCTTAGTTGAAAAATTCAGAGGTAGGACTGATCAGACATGCCTGAATATAGATACTCAAAGGATATCATTGAAATGTATCTCTTTCTATCTCTCAGCGCTGCTTTGTTACTTGTCAGCTTCATTCTCAAGCCGCTTCTCCTATTATGCTGACAAAATGGTGGCTCACTGGTTCATATCTCTACAGCTCAGCAACCCTGATGCAAAGAGAGCTTCTCTTTGCCAAAAGTTTCAATGAGGTCCTTGGATTGAGTCTCACTGAACCAGCCTGGGTCATGTGTCAGAACCTGAACCAATCACCACGTGCAGGGCATGAAATAAGCTGAGGGGCCAGGGCTGTGTCATCTCACATCTTAGATTTGAGGGATGGAGGGTAGGAGGCAGGCAACTCCACCTGGGCTGGCGGGCTGAGCTACAGGGAGCAACAGCTCACCTACAGTGATGAGTAGCTCACTCTTTCCCAAGTCTGTTTCTCTTCTTCCTAACTACACGTTCTCTCTTTTTCCTTTCTTTCTTTTTTTTTTTTTTTTTTTGAGACAGAGTCTCCCTCTGTCACCAGGCTGGAGTGCAGTGGCGCAATCTTGGCTCACTGCAACCTCTGCCTCCCGGGCTCAAACAATTCTCTTGCCTCAGCCTCCCAAGTAGCTGAGACTACAGGCACGTGCCACCTCGCCCAGCTAATTTTTGTATTTTTAGAAGAGATGGGGTTTCATCGTGTTAGCCAGGATGATCTTGATCTCCTGACCTCATGATTCACCCACCTCGGCCTTCCAAAGTGCCAGGATTACAGGCATGAGCCACTGCACCTGGCACCTAACTACACGTTCTAATGATAGTTCCCAGCCTCTTGACTGGTGTGACCATGTGACTGGGGTACAACTAGTGGAAAGTGAGGAAAAGTAATATGTATTACCTCTAGGCCCATCTAACTTTGAAAGCCGTGAATGAAAGATGGCAGAAGCACAAAATCAAAAAGTAGTCTAGGTCCCTAAATCTTTACCACGTGGAGGAGAACTGCCCAGCAAACATCCATTGTGGATATTCTATCATGTTAAAAACATTACATATTTTGAGAATTTGTTATAGCAGCTAACATTATCTTCACTAATAGAGGAACAGATTTTTTTTTTTTTTTTAAGAAAAAGGACATTTGTAAACTGAACAGGCAAAACAGCTCATGTCCACTACAAAGCTTCTATCTCTTTAATGCTGAAGATTTCAGACATCCTGATGGGTTTAATCAGTCAGTTACCATGGCCTGACGGAAGCATTGGTCAAAGAGTCAAAAGGCAGGGTTCAAAAGGCTCTGCTACTGATGACTGTGTGACCCCAGGCATGTCACTTTTCTCTGACCTTCATTTTCTTCATCTGCAAAATGGCAATTGCAATATCTGCTTGACTGTAAGAATCAAATAAAATTATGTGGGTTTGAGTGTGATGTAGACTATATAAAGCTCTTGCCCTGCAAACAAACCAATAACCTGACACTGTCAGAAGCAATGAAAAGCATGCGGACTTGCCCAGTTGGTTAGAGCAAGCATTAATGAATCTATTTGGTCTCACACAGAAAAATATTTCGTTTCATTCATAGAACCATAAAAATTAGCACTGGGCTAGGCTTTAGGAAGAAAAACCTAAGCAAGATATATTAATACATCATGTTTTAGGGAGAGAGACAGCACAGCTGTGACCCAGTCTGCCATAAGGCAAGCTTGAAACCTTCCTCCCTTCTCACCATTTTCTTCCCATTCTCACTCAACTCCTACCCTGTATACTCATAAGTCTGCTTCTTTGTTTGTTTATGTCTTCCTAAACTAGTAACTCCTCAGGCTTCTTCCTCCTCTCTCTTGAACCAGTAAAATCCAGTCTAGTCCACCTGCCACAAGGATTCTGAGTGATTCTTCCAAAACACAATCATGCCATTTCTCTGGGCCTAGAAATTTGTGTTAGTTATTCGATTTCAAGATGCATGCAATTCTTTTATCATAGCTTTCAGAACCCCTAACAATTTTGGTCTCAATCTACCCTTTCTAGTCTTACTACCCCCAGTCCTGGTCAAACAGACCTCTTCTCCATTCATTTCCTGGGTACCTCAGCTGCTTTCAAGACTTCTATCTCTGCCTGGGAGTTCAAAGGTCCAGGCAGCAAGTGGAGATAAGGAAGTTCAGGAGCTCGGAGCTGGAGACATAGATTGGGAATATCTCTATACAAGGAAGAGCTGAAAGCTTAGAGCTGGAGAGCTTAGTGGGCAGTGCAGGGGGGGAAGAGAAGGGAAGAGGGAGGAAGGGAAGTCTCGGGTAGACTGGTGTTTGAGGAGGCACTGTGAGTGGAAGGAGGAGGCTCCAAGGCAGAAGAAGAACACAAAGATGTTGGTGTGGGAAGAGAAATGGAATCAGGAAGCAGCACAGAGCCCAAGGAAAAAGATGGTGACAGTGAGGGGGGAGGATGACTAGCATCAAATGCTGCAGGGAGGTAGGCGGGCAGGGAGAGAGCAGAAAGAGCTCACTGGCTCAGGCTAAGAGGGGGTTGGAATTTTTTATTGGAATAACTGAGGCAGGAGCCAGGAGGCAGTGGGTTCAGGGATGAAGAGGAGATAAAGAAAAAAAGACAATGGAAGGAGCTGACCTTTCAGGAGGACTGACCTCAGGCAACTTGGGTCAACTCCCTAAAAAGCAACCCACTGTGCCTGGCACTGTGGCAGTGGGGTTGCAGGGAGTCACTCTCTGCCTTCCCCTGTGGAGATTCAGCAGCCACTACTTGGTTCTGATTGCCCAGCCAGGCTGCTGTAGCATGAGCTACTTTTCACTGTCATTTGAAAGGAACCGAACAACAGGTGCTGAAATCCCATTTGGAAGCACCTTCCTCCTTCACTGCCACCTCCTCCTTCGCTCACCTGGCTCACAAATATCTTCCATAGAAAGCTCCTGGAGGTCTCTTTGCACAACTTTCTAACGAACAAGCCATCCCTGGTGATGACCATGGACAGGACGCATCCTGAGCATAGGACATCAGAGGATCAAAACACGGTTCCTCTAGGCTGCAGGTATGGACCTTCAGCAAGTCACATCTCCTGTCGGAGCCTCAATTTCTTCCTCTGTCAAATAGGAACGACAGTTTTTTTTTGTTGTTGTTGTTTTAACCTTACAGGATAGATAAAGTCAGAAAATTGATGTTAAACCTCACAGAAAATTGTAACGCTTCCCTGGAGGGTTTGCTATTAACAATGTGTTCTGATCATGAAAGTGCACATTTGCCTAGAGTTTCCCAGAAAGGTCATCCTCAACGCCTCTCTTTCTCCCATAACCCGCATCAAAAATCCTGTTAGCTCTACTGTCTGCATATACCATGCTTCCAACCATTTCTCTCCACCTTCCCCACAATCACTGCAGCCCAAGCCATCATCGTGGCTCTCTTGGAATATTGCAATATCTGCGCAGCTAGTTTGAGGACTTAAGATGCTGCATTCCCACGGCCTCTCTTTCCTCAAAGCGCCAGAATGACCTTTTCCAAAATGTAGCCATCACAGAATCCTTCCCTCAAAATGTTCCAATGGCTTCTCACTGTGTATGCAGATAATCCAAAGTCCCTGCCATGCCCTAAAAGGCCCCTGCCCTGTGACCTGCCTTCTGCTGTTCAGAAGCTTCTTGAGTTCCATGACCACACCACGCTTGTCCCACTCCAAGGCTTCTGCTTTGATGTGGGAGCCACTCCCTTATTTTATATCATGCAGGTCTTCACTCAGCCTCTTCAGGAAGGTCTCCCCAACTATGCTATTTCAAAGCCCTGCTTCCCAGCATGCCAGCCCCATCCACACCTCAACTCTTTCCCTATTCATCCCATTATCCTATTGTATTTGTCTTTGCAGAACATTGATGTCATGTTTGTGTGTGTTTGTTTCGTATCTAACTCCCCCAAGTCAAATGCAACTTTTGTTAGGACAAGGACTTGCTTCTGTCCTGTTATCCTGAGCACGTAGAAGAGTGCCTAATAGGTGACAGGCCCTGAATAAGTATCTGTTGCATGAAAGAATGAATGAACCAATGTTCTTCCCACATTTGTCTAGCATGGCAGTGTCCTGAATCTTGTGCAGCTCACTCTACACAGCCCAGCTCTCTATACCAGTAGATGGCCTCCCTCTAAGCCCCCCATCCTGGCAATCTTGACTCCTTGAAAGGGAAGAAAAACAGCTGCTTGCTTAATTTGATCCAAGGAACTGCTTTTCACCAGTATGGATAGAACATTTTGAAGGGCAGCAAAAGGTGCAATCTTTACTTATCTTTTGAAATATTACTCTAGTAAGATGTGGACACATTCTCATTGTAAAACATTCCAACCCAGTTGTATACAGAGTAATTTCCCCTTTGCGTACATGCCAATCCCACTCCACATACCCACCAGGCACTACTACTATCTAATGTTTCCTTGAAGACCCTTTCTCTGCACTGACACGTACTTTGTAGACAGATACATACAAATCTCCCTTTGAAAGAATGATGTCACACTGTGTCTTGTGGCAACTTGCCCTTTTACTTAGCAATACATTTTATGGATATTTCCACCTCAGTTCATCTAGAACTACATTCTTTTTAGTGGCTGCCTGGCACACCTTGGTATAGATGCAATCGAATTTTCTTTAACGCAGTGTGGAAGGAATAGATAAGCCAGTTCTTATTTTTGGCTATTACAAACACTGCTAGGACCAACTTCCTGTTCACACAACGCAGTACACATCAATATGTCTGCAGGAAAGATACCTAAAAGACAAACAGTCTCAATCATATTCATGAACAGTTAAAAATAGAAATAATTGTACTATAGAATAACCCTTTATCAAGAGACCAATCAATAACTCAATTTTTCAAAGACCAGCTATTGAATATAATGATAGGGGAGAGGGAATTAATACCTAATGAGGGCCTCTGAAGTTTTCTATGGGTATTTCACATTAAATCTTACAAGCACTCGTCAGGGTGGGTATTGTTGTTACCCTAAGAAACTGGAAGAAACTGAGGCTTGGGGCATGGAGGTGCCAGACCCAAAGTCTTCCAACTATAAAGTGGCAGAGCCGTGACCCAAACCCAGGCCTGTTTGCAAAGTCCACACCATCTTTCCAGCACACCACGGATTTTCCTTGTCAGCCTCCTCTTTCTGTTTAATAGAAAAAACAATTTTTTTGCCCATGAAACTTGCTCATCTGCAAGCACTCATTCCAATTCACCTGTCGTCTCACCTAAAAACTACCCTCCTGCTTCACTGCTCATCATTAAATCAAGAGGACCATTGGAAGGGTGTGTGCCCTCACAGAAAATTCCCTCTGCAACCTTTCTCAGGAGACAGAAGACAGGCCTCTTTTCGAGGCTGCCTCCTACCTGTGAGAACACATTCCTACTGTGCTAGCTTTGGCTGGTGTCTGGGACTTATGAGAGTTCTGCCCTGTCGTGGAGCAGGGAGTGCAGAGAAAACAGGTCCCTTAGAACCTGTGTGTTTAGCCAATGCAAGGAAACAATTTCTCAGTAATGAAGGATGCTCCAAGATGTCTGGATAGCTTTACTCTCAAACGAATAAAAGAAAACAGAAAAGGTGGCCGGGCATGGTGGCTCACATCTGTAATCCCAGCACTTTCGGAGGCAAAGGCAGACAGATCGCTTGAGGCCAAGAGTTTGAGACTAGTCTGGACAACATAGCAAAACACTGTCTCCGCTAAAAATACAAAAATTAGTCAGGCATGGTAACGCAAGCCTGTAGTCCCAGCTACTTGGATGGCTAAGGCTGGGAGAATCGCTTGAGCCTGAGAGGTGGAAGTTGCAGTGAGCCGAGACTGCACCATGGTACTTTGTGAAAGAAAGAAAGAGAGAAAGAAAAGAAAAAGAGAGAGAGGAAGGAAGGAAGGAAGGGAAAGGAAAGGAAGGAAGGAAGAGAAAAGAAAGAGAAAACAAAAGAAAACAAAAAGGCAAGGGGGGGCCAAACATGCACCCATGAAAATTGCCACAGTTGGGAGTCGGCGGGACAAAAGCAATTGAAAGGAAAAAAACTAGGCCGGGCGCGGTGGCTTACACCTGTAATCCCAGCACTTTGGGAGGCCGAGGCTGGTAGATCATGAGGTCGAGAGTTCAAGATCAGCCTGGTCAAGATGGGGAAACCCCGTCTCTACTAAAAATATGAAAATTAGCTGGGCATGGCAGGTGCCTATAATCCCAGCTACTTGGGAGGTTAAGGCAGGAGAATCGCTTGAACCCGGGAGGTGGAGATTTCAGTGAGCCGAGATCACACCCCTGTACTCCAGCCTGGGTGACAGAGCAAGGCTCCATCTCAAAAAAATAAAAAAACTAAATCGTAGATGATTATGCAGAAGCAGAGGTCACAGATTCAAGAGACCCCAGCGGGACAGGGCTGGAAGGGGCCTGAAATATCTGCCCGTTGAACATCACATCCACAGCTTGGGAGTCTTCTGCAGCATCTGTTTTAGGAGCAGCCTGCTGGCTCTTGCAAGCCTCACATTACGGGACAGGGAGCATGTTATGGCCCCAAGCACAAAGGTCTGCCTTGCACGTTCCCACCTGTTTCAGAGCTCTTCCTTCTGGTACTCTAAAACTCACCTGCCTTTCCTCCCAACCCCTTTGTCCCAGGTCCACTCCCTTGAGACCCCAGTGAACAAGCCTAGTCTTGCCTCTCTGAGACAGCCCTTCCAGCCCTGAGAAATGCCCCAATTCCCCAGCGTCTGTGACACCTTCACAGCAGGTCTGAAGGGGCTGCAGGATAGAAGCTTTCTTAACAAACAGGTCTAGCCTTTCTGGTTAGGAGAGCTGTCTGGACAAAGAAAACCAATCCCACTTGTCTTTTGAATCTGCAGCCAGATGGGGAGGCAACAATAGCCCTGGGAGAAGTGGGGGAGGACCTGCCTCTTCACATCTTAATGAAGGTGTGAACTTTGAAGCTTTATTATGAACACTTGAAAGCCTACCCCTGGCTAAGCTCCTTTCAACTGCTCACTGTCACCCTGGATAATGAGGCTGCAGCTGTGTGGGAAGCACTGGGGCAGGAGAAGGGGAGGCCCAGAGTTATCTGGAGGCAGGAGCCTCACAGGCCCTGGCAGAAAAGCCACCCTGGGCTGTGGGCACTGCCCCGTGACCAGGCCCAGGGGACTTTCAGGCACAAGGAACTCTCTGTTCAAACCAAAGGAGGGCAGTAACAGCATTAGGGACAGTAGAGAGGCCTGGAGAGTCCTTTCCTTTTTTTTAACCTTCTAGGTAATAAAAATAATGACTCACACCTGGAGGGCACCTTACATCATCACCTCATTTAGATTCACAGAAAAGTCTCTGTGGGGCAAAAAGGACGGTGGCACAGAGAAGACGGTGACCCTGCATGAGGTCACTTGGCCTGTAAGTGGCAGGTCAACTAGTTACAACCCCAGTTTTTTTCCACCCTATAACTGTCACTTTCCTTGAGGTCGAGTCTTGAGGTATCCACTAAAATATGAAAACATGATCAGTATGCAAACAACAAAAGAATAGTCGACAGTGCGTGCTTTTTATGCCCCAAGCACTGGTGTCATTTAATCCTCACAACAACCAAATCAGGTAGGTGTGATTATTATTATAGACGGGGAAACAGACGCAGACAGAAGTGACTTGCCCAAGGTCACACAGCCAGCAAGCGGCCAGGTCACATTTGAACTCAAGCTTTTTTAGATGCATATTTCACTTGTTTCCATTGTGACTGTATTACCTGCTTATTATAGAAACTGGGAAAATCCAAAGATAGAGAAGAAAGGCCCCATTGCCAAAATATGAGTGTTATAGTTATCTCCTGGCTCTTTCTCCAGGCACTTATGTTTTACATGCTTTCATTCAATATGCATTTATTGAGTGCCTGTTGTATACCAAGCACCATACTGGGTACTAGGGATTCCAAGATGATCCAGACAGCAGGTCCCTGTTCTCAGGGGACTGGCAATCTAAGGGTGCCTTCCTGTGTATTCAGTGGCCCTGGTCAACTGGCTCCCAGGGTTTCTCCCACAGAACTGCCTTCATATACAGTGCCAGAGGGCTCTAACCATAGTTTAAAGGGCACCAATGCTCATGTGACGTCTACCCAACATCTGTATGCTCAGTGTCTCTGTGCTAATTGCCAATGTGGAGCAAACAGTAAAAGTGCTGGACTTCCTTCTTCCTTGCTCTCAGTTTCCACAAGGATAGAAAGTTACTCTGGATGCTCTGTAGGGCAGAGGTCCCTGACTCCAGTCTGAGGACTGGCACTAGTCCAGTATTACTGCCTGAGCTCCGCCTCCTGTCAGATCAGCAGCAGCATTAGATTCTCATAGGAGTGCAAACGGCACATGTGAGGGATCTAGGTTGTGTGCTCTTTATGAGAATCTAATGCCTGATGATCTGGGTGGAATGGGTTTATCCCAAGATCATCCCCAAACCCCACTGAGAAATTGTCTTCCATGAAACTGGTCCCTAGTGCCAAAAATCTTGGAGACCACTTCTGTAGGGTATCAAATATGTTATTTCTGTGATTGCAAGACGGCAACTGATTGCAAGATAGTACGGGTTTCTTGGACAGAACAAGCTTACTGTTAGAATATGGAGCCAGTCCTATCCCTCCTAGTTGGGGCAGAACACATTCCTAAGTATTAAACCCCCATTTTCTAAATGGGAAACTGAGGCTCAGAGAATCAAAAGTCATTTGCCCAAAGTCACCTTGAGCTAGGAATCAATCAGGTCTGTGCAGCCAGGCCAGCTTTGAAAGGCAATAGGACTAGCGATTGTCAGTATCTCAGAAGACACAGATGACCCAGTTATAATCCCAGAATGGAGGAATATGATCCATTCAGCCAAGCTCCACAGCAGGGAATCCAGTGGGCAGCTGAGACTCTGGAGTTGTGGTTCTCAAATTTTTTGGTCTCGGGACCCCTTTAACAACCAATAAAACTTACTGAGACCCCAAAGAGTTGTTTTTATGTGAATGTCTTTCAATGCTGCATAAGGAACTAAAACTGAAAATGTTTTAAATATTTGTTAATGTATTTTAAGATAATACCTGTTAACATAAAAAACATATTTTTATTTTAACAAACTGTATTTTCTGAAACAAAACAAAATTAGTGAGAAGAATGGCCTTTACAGTTGTGTAAATCGAGAGCTGGATTTCCTCATCTGCTTCTTCTGTTAATCTGTTGCCATACATTGTTTCCTTTCAAGTACATAAAGAAAATCCAGCCTCACACACATAGGTAGTTGGGAAAGGGAGAAATCTTTTAATAGCTTTCATTGTGGTTATTCTTCATACCAAAACTCAATGTGTGGTAGCTTCTTAAAAAATAGTTGTGGCCAGGTGCGGTGGCTCATGCCTACAATCTCAGCACTTTGGGAGGTCCAGGCAGGCAGATCAAGAGGTCAGGAGATCGAGACCATCCTGACCAACATGGTGAAACCCCGTCTCTAATAAAAAAAAAAAAATACCGAAAATTAGCCGGGCGTGGTGGCAGGCGCCTGTAGTCCCAGCTACTCAGGAGGCTGAGGCAGGAGAATCATTTGGACCCAGGAGGCAGAGGTTGCAGTGAGCCAAGATTGTGCCACTGCATTCCAGCCTGGGCAACAGAGTGAGACTTCATCTCAAAAAAAAAAAAAAATTAGTTGCAATGTGACATCTGAATACCTATCAACAAACTTTTCATACTCAGTAACATCAAAATTTGTTGGTTTATCTTGTGTTTTGAATGGTTCTTTTACGCATGCATGTTTTGGGTTTGTTATTGGTTGGTTTTTTGTTTTGTTTTGTTTTTGTTCTTGTTTTCATTTGAGACAGGGTCTCACTGTGTCACCCAGAGTGGAGTGCAGTGGTGCTGCGATCTCAGCTCTTTGCAACCTCTGCCTCCCAAGCTCAGGTGATCCTCCTGCCTCAGCCTCCCTAGTAGCTGGGACTACAGGCGTGTGCCACCATGCCTGGCTAATTTTTGTATTTTTTTGTAGATTTTTGCCATGTTACCCAGGCTGGTCTTGAATTCCTGGAGTCAAGCGATCTGCCCACCTTGGCCTCTGAAAGTGCTGGGATTACAGGCGTGAGCTCCCGCACCTGGCCTTGCACATGCATGTTTTGTAATATCACACATTGGTCGTTTGGAAACTACCGACTCCCAGATTTACAGAGATCCTCCAGGTGTTGACACATTTCATGATAATAGCCTCTGGAAATCTTTACTATCTGAGAGAATGAGAATGGAAAAAGACAAATGATACCCTAGTACTACTGTGAAAATAGTTCTGACTCTGGGAGTTCCCTAAAAAGATCTCAGTGACCCTGCAGAGGTGCACAGACAACCCTTCAAGAAGTACTGCCCTGGAGTGAGGCACACATGATGACCATTGGGAAATCCAGGTGTGGGCAGCTGAACACCCCAACCCTCTGAAGGCAGGAAATGCACAGAAAGCAGAAACCAAGACAGAAGGCCAGTCCTATGGCTGGGAAAAGACAGATGATGCGTGCCTGCGAAGATGCTCCAAGGGCATCCCCCATGAGCAGCAAAAGATCACTGAGAAGCATTAAAGGGCCCCAGCAGGGAGGGCCCAGTCACTAGACCTGGGATCAGAGAGTGCAGCGAAGCCTCACGTAAGATGCAATCTACCTCCCTCCCCAGCTAGACAGTGTCTGGAAGTGCAAAAAGATACCAGCTCAGTGGAGCTGGGTCAGCAGAGACTGGAGTAAAGTATTTGAGGTAGATATTGGTGAGGATGAATGTGTATGAAATGAACATCTAATTCTGATTGTGCCCATCTCTTTAGGGGCAGAGTCAAAATAAAAAGAGTCTATAAAAATATGATCAAAAGACAAGGGGTGACAAGAGGGGAAGGGAGGAAGGACCCAGGAGCAATAGGTCCCCAGTTTGCCTGACTGTTCGCATTCTCTGCACCATCACCTGACTTCCCAGGAAGTGTCTCATGTCTTCATGCTCTTGCTACAGTCCTGGGTAAATCTCTCACCACCTCTCTTCTTGTAACTGGTCTCTCTCTGCTTACAGGGTTGGTGCCTCCAGTCTACCCGCTAGCCTTGCCGTCAGACTTTTCTTTCTACAGTACAGATTTGATCAGGTCTTACCCCTATTTAAAACTGTTATGTTAAAAAAAAAAAATGGTAAGATATTCTCTCCTATTACCCATGGAGTCAAGGCTGGCCCAGTCAGTACTCAATAAACCTGCATGCTAGACCCCATCATTCCCTGCTCATCCTCCAATGATCATAGACCTTCTCTGTCTGGTCTTGGCTCTGTCCTTGCTCTTTGGTCTACTCATGTGTCTTCCCCATGTACAAATTTCTTAAGTCTGTTTCCCACTTCTAGTCCCTTGAGGGTGAATGTTAGCTTCCTTGGTTTTAAGTCCAGGGCTGTCTAGCTGTTGTTCTCTTGCTTGCTTTAACTTCTATGATATAAAGGAAATTGGGTCTCCAGAGATGTCCATGCCCTAATCCCCTTTTACAGGGTAAAAGAGACTTCGCAGATGTGATTAAGGGGACAAACCTTGAAATTGGGAGATTATCCTGGATTATCTGGGCGGGCCCAATCTGATGATATAGAGGAGTCCTTAAAAGTGGAGAACCTTTCCCAGCTGAGTCAGAAAGGGAGCTGCCACAATGGAGGAAGACTCAGAGAGATGCAACATTTCTATGAAGATGGAAGAAGGGGCACATGGGTGAAAGAATACGGGTGGTCTCTGAAAGCTGGAAAAGGCAGGGAAATGGATGTTCCTCTAAAGCCTCCACAAGGAAGCACAGCCCTACTGACGCCCTACTTTGAGCCCAGTGAGACCTCTGTTGGACTTCTGACCTGTAGAACTATAAGATAATAAATCTGTGCTGTTTTAAGCCACAAAGCTTATGGAAATTTGGTACAGGAGCAATAAGGAACTAATACACTACTCCCTCCACCTTTAGTCTATTCTGGCAAGTTTTCCTATCTGACAAGGCTAAGGTATCAGGGACATTCCCCAACTTGCCCATGAAGTAGGATAGGGTGGCAGAACCATGCCACAAGTCAAAGTCCACCTTGACTGGAAACCTATGAGAGAAGAGTTGTGTGTTATGGCACAGAGGTCAAAGCACAGCTTCTGGAGGCCAGAAGGCCTGTCTCTGCCACACTGGAGCTCTCCACTTGTCCAATTTATTCCCGAACCTTTGAAACGTGAGGGTTTCACTCGTTTCTCTAACTGACCTTCTCTGACATGTATTTCCCATGCCTAAGTTCTCCAGAGCCACCGTCTACTTAACTGAGAAAGTGAGAAGGGAAGCAAAGGCCATAGCACCCAGTGTGCCTGCGACATCAGTCTCCCCTCTGTTGCTGAGGTGGCTGATGGCCTGGAATTAAAGGTGTCAGAGGATGCATCGTTTCTCTCATTCTGTAGGTTGTGTGTTTACTCTGTTGATAGTTCTTTTGCTGTGCAGAAGCTCTTTAGTTTAATTAGATCCCATCTGTCAATTTTTGCTTTTGTTGCAATTGCTTTTGGCATCTTCATCATGAAATGTTTGCCGATGCCTATGTCTTGAATGGTATTGCCTAGGTTGTCTTCCAGTGCCCAGCAATGATAGACTGAACAAAGGAAATGTGGTCCATATATACTATGGAATACTATGCAGCCATAAAAAGAATGAGATCATGTCCTTTTCAGGGACAGGGATGAAGCTGGAGGTCATTATCCTTAGGAAACTAATGCAAGAACAGAAAACCAACTACTGCATATTCTCACTTATGAGTAGGAGCTCAGTGATAACACATGGACATATCGAAGGGAACAACACACAGTGGGGTCTATCAGAGGGCAAAGGGTGGAAGAAGGGAGAGGATCAGAAAAAATAACTGATGGATTAATAGCTGGTGATAAAATAATCTGAACAACAAACCCACATGACACAACAAACTTGTACGTGAACCCCTGAAATTAATAAAAGTTAAAAAAAAAAAGATGTCAAAGAGGAGAAAAAGACAGCACAAAGGTTGAGAGGAAGCCACTTTTGGGATTGGAATGCTAAGTCTGATGTGTCCTAGCTGTGTGACCTTTGGACTATTTGCTTAATCTTTCTGAGCCTCAGTTTCTTTATCTGTAAAATTTACACAAGACTGTTGACTTGCAAGTTTGCTGTAAATATTAGGTAATAAAATGTATAGAATGTTCCCAAAAGAGTACCTGGCACACAGTAGGTACACAGCCAAGAGCACCTAATAGGAGTAGAACACAAAAGAACACAGAATATGTAGAGTTCATATTGGCGACACACTGTAACCACTAGGGGGTGCTCAAAAAGCCCTTTCGCTCTACCTGTAGGGGGAAAAAAATCTAATCTTGATGAAACTAAGATCACAACTGGACATTGCCCAGGAGATAAAGTCTTCAGTGGAAGGAATAGACGAGGTTACAGCTTCCATGTCAAAGCTTCTGTGTCAAGAGATCTATGTCTCAGATCTCTCTTTTGGGTGGCTTTTCTCAATTCCCCTCGTATGGCTGGAGTAGTCAGAGAGACCCAGCGCAATGGTGTGCTGCAGACCAAGGACTGTTAAATGTTCAGGAATTCTGTTTAACAGCTATTATTAAATACTAAATCATATAAATTTACAAATAAATAAATCATTATAAACGAGAGTAATAAATTCTCAAAGATAATTATTTCACTGCATTTTACTATCACCTCTGATCTTGAGGTCACGTGTATTGTATCTTTATGGTGGAAATATTATATGATAGTGTGCTACTGCATGTCTTCCCAGCCCAACATTCAGTGGGGTCATGTTGGCAACTTCAAATTGGCCATGGTGGAAATTGGCAAACATGACAAACCAGGACTTGATTTATTGTTCCGTTGATTATCTAGAGCAGGGGCCAACAAATGACATTCCATGGGCCAAATTTGGCTCACTGCCTGTTTTATGGAGCCAACTGTGAGCTCACAGGCTAGCACTGCAAGCTGCAGAGACAAGCTGGACATCCCCCTCTGCTCTATTTCCCCCTTTGCTCCCAGCACCTGCCTCTCTGGCTGGTGACCACACATCATCACTGCCCAGGATCCACGCTGGTTGCCATCTACACATTGGAGGCTGCTATTGGCAACTACCGAGCACCATGCAAGTAGAATCTCAGGCTGGGAGTTGGTAACTTGGCAAGTCACCCCACCTCTGATCAGCTGCATAAGTTGTGAAGAATGGGCCCTCTGAAAGAAGAAAAGGGAAAACTAGGATCTGGATGTCACTAGGGCAACTGTAAGACTGATCTTGGCAGTCGGCATGTGCTGCTGCCCTTGTTATAGGCAAAGTCCTTGTGGAGAAGCATTGCTCCTGTGTTGGAGGATGGCCTCTGGCTGGGAGAAACATGGTCCAACTGTGACTACACTCGGTTTTCTGAAGCTTTGAGAGCAGCTCAGGCTAGCAAGCAGATAAATTGTAGCCAAGTTAGTGAGTGCTATTAGAGACTCCCCAGGAGCTGTGAAAGCACACATGAGGGAACTAAAACACAGCCTGGGGTGAGAAGGGGCCAGAGAAGATGTCTCAGAAGAACTCTCAGCTGGAGCTCAGAGCTGAGAGAAGAGCAAGAGTTAGTGAGGCAGTTGGAAGGGAAGAGTGTTTGGGAGAGAGAGAGCACTCGAGCTAAGAAATGGGAGTCAGAACATCGTGGTCCATGACCAGGGAATCTCAAGGTGTTCTATGCATGATTTGAACAATAGGTGCCTATGGGTAGTTGGGGAGTGGAGACAGAGGACTGGCAGATCATACAGATTCCATGTCTTATTCTAAGAAATTTGGATCTTAAAGGATGATGGTGAGTTTCTCCTAGTGGATTTGAATTTTAGATATAACCCTTCAGCAGAAAACGTACAGCAGGGGCCCCCAACCCTTGGCCCATGGACCAGTACCTGTCCATGGTCTGTTAGGAACCAGGCTCCACAGCAGGAGGTGACTGGCAGGTGAGCGAGCATTACTACCTAAGCTCCAGCTCCTGTCAGATGAACAGTGGCATTAGATTCTCATAGGAGTGCAAACGCTACTGTGAACTGCGCATGCAAGGGATCTAGGTTATGTGCTCCTTATAAGAATCTAATGCCTGATGAAACTGTTCTCCACTCCCCTGCCCGTGGAAAAATTGTCTTCCACGGAACTGGTCCCTAATGCCAAAAAGATGGGGGCCACCAACATAAAGGATAGACTAGTGTGTGGGGGAACACTGGAGTTAAAGAGATCGTTAAGGAAGCTGTTGAGTAGTTCTAGTAAGGGATGAGAAGGCTCCATAAAAGTGTGTGACAGGGCCAGGCGCAGTGGCTCACGCCCGTAATCCCAGCACTTTGGGAGGCCGAGGTGGGTGGATCACGAGGTCAAGAGATCGAGACCATCCTGGTCAACATGGTGAAACCCTGTCTCTACTAAAAATACAAAAAATTAGATGGGCATGGTGGCGCGTGCCTGTAATCCCAGCTACTCAGGAGGCTGAGGAAGGAGAATTGCCTGAACCCAGGAGGCAGAGGTTGCGGTGAGCCGAGAACGCACCATTGCACTCCAGCCTGGGTAACAAGAGCGAAACTCCATCTCAAAAAAAAAAAAAAAAAAAAACAGTGTGTGACAAATGAGGTAGCATTGGGTATTGGTGGGGATACAGGCTAAGCTATTATAAGAACAAGGTCCAAATACAGAGGCTTAAATGAGATATAAGTGTACTTCTTTCCCATGGTGCAGGCCAAAGCTAGGTGGGTGGCTGATGGTGGGCAGACATCTCTGCTTTGCAAAGTCATCCAGAAATCCAGCTGGCTGGCCTGCTCTGCCAAACCTAACATGTGGCTGCCATCGCTGGATCCAAGGCTGCTGCTACAGTTGCCATTTCCCAGCCGGCAGCAAAGGGGAAAGAGAGTCCAGGACAGCAAGCAGCCTTGGCTTTAAGGAGATGTGGTTGTACCTATCACTGCTGTCGTGCTTAGCTCCAAGAATGTCTAGGAAATGTAGTCCATGGCAGGGTGGCCATGTGACCTGCTAAACCTCAGGGGGTTCTATTATCCAAAGGTATGTGAGGGGAATAGACGCTGGAGTGGAGTTGGCAGTCTCTTCACCACGGAAATAGAGAAAAGATGTCAGAGTCAAGAGATGTTAAAAGCTGAATCAACAAGATTTTTCAGTCTGGATTCTCAACTGCAAGCAAGAGAAATGGTCTCAGACTTAAGCAGAAAAGGTATTTAAGGAAAGAAAGATTGGATGTTTAAAATCACTGGGAAGGCTAGAGAATTGGTTCAGAAAACTGGCAGGAGCCAAAGATGGCTAAGCAGGCAAGATATTCAGGAATAGGAGCTGCCTGAAGTGAGACGCAAGCTGCCAACAGCAGGTATGGGGTGCTGTGCACTGCGCTGCACACCAGATGCTGTCATGGGCACCATCGCCACCACCTGTTCCCTGCTTCTTTGAATCACTTGAAAAAGTTAGCACCAAGTGCAGCAGCTCACGTCTGTAATTTCGGCACTTTCGAAGACCAAGGTAGGAGGATCACCTGAGGCCAGGAATGTGAGACCAGCCTTGGCAACATAGCAAGACCCATTCTCTACCCAAAATTTAAAAATTAGCCAGGCATTTTGTGCATGTCTGTAGTTCCAGCTACTGGGGAGACTGGGGCAGAGGATTGCTTGAGCCCAGGAGGTCAAGGTTGCAGTGAGCTAGGATTATACCACTGTACCCTAGCCTGGGTGATAGAGTAAGAACATGTCTCAAAAAAAAAAGTCAGGAAAATGGGGAGCATAACTCCTCACTCCTTAAGTACAGGCATGGCCTGAAGACTTCCTTCCAAAGTGTACAGTATGGAAAGGCGGGCAATGGTTAACTTTTCAGTGGAAAAGTTGAAGACCCACAGAAAGTAGGGTATAAGGACAAGGTAGAAGTTGAGAAGAATGCCCAGGTTGCTGACTCAATGCTAAGTGGATGGTGGAGCCATTCCATAAAATGAGAATCCCAGGAGTAGAAGCCACTGGAGGAAAAAATATGATAAGTTCCATTTTGGATATGTTGAAACTGGGGAGTTCATGGAAATGTCCCATAAGGAAATAAATATATGCATGTGGATCATGAAGAAATGGTCAAGGCTGAAGATAAGATTTTGGGAGTCACCAGCCCATAGCTTGGAGTGAATGAGATCCCTAAGGAAAGCACATTGAAATTAAGGAGAAAGCCGAAGACCCAATTCTAAAGAAATCAACACTGGAATCCTGGGTAGTGGGGGATTCACAGCCCCTTGGAAAAAATGAAACAAGAAAAAGGTGGAGAATCAGGACACAGGAGTGTCACTAAGGCCAACTGAGGGGACACTTTCAAGGAGTGAGTGGTCAACACTGTCCATCACTACAGAGAAGCCAACTCACATAGAGTTTGGGGAGAGCTCACCAGGTCTGGAAGTGGCCAATATTCAAACAGAATATCTCAGATGAATTCCTTTGCAGGCAACTGCAGTGAATTGAAACTCTGAGAGACGAGATAACTCTTGCCCAAAGTCTGACCACGAAGGAATAATAGAAATGTGTGTTCCTAGAATGAGATATCGGCTTGAACAAGGATTTTTTAAATTAGAAAACACTTGAATAAGCTTCTGTGTTGAGGAGGAAACTTTGGTAGAGAAAAGTAGTTGGATTGTGCCATTGCACACCAGCCTGGGCAACAAGAGTGAAACTGTCTCAAAAATAATAAGAGAGAAGAAGTTGAACTGTAGGAGAAACTAAGGCGAGATGCTTGCTGGTCCTGGAAGAAGGGTCAGTGAGTGGGCACTGATAGAGGAGATGGTCTTCCACAGTGATATGGTCTGTGTCCCCATTCAAATCTCATCTTGTAATCCTGATGTGTTGATGTTGACAGAGGGACCTGTAATCCCATGTGTTGAGGGAGCTGATTGAATCATGGGGGCGGTATCCCCCATGCTGTTGTCATGATAGTGAGTGAGTTCTCAGGAGATCTGATGGTTTTATAAGTGTCTGACAGTTTCTCCTTCACATGCTCTCTTTTCTGCCACCTTGTGAAGAAGGCACTTGCTTCTTCTTTGCCTTCCGCTACAATTGTAAGTTTCCTGAGGCCTTCCAAGCCATGTGGAACTGAGTCGATTAAACCTCTTTCCTTTACAAATTACCCAGTCTCTGGCAGTTCTCTACAGCAGTGTGAGAACAGACTAATACACACGGGATGAAAGAAACTTCCTACTCTGAATCAGGAAGGAAACTAGGCAGAAAGGCTGAGAACTCTGATGAAGTCAGAGTTGAGGATGGAAGGAGGTTGTTGAGGGTGTTTCTTCTTCTATTTTCCTGGCAAAGCAGAAAGCAAGGTCTCAGGGAGAGTAGGAGAATTTGGGGACAGCCCCTGTTGGGAATGGGAGAGGCTTCGTGGAAACCTAGGCCACATGGACAGCTTCCTAGGAAGTCCTAAAACCCCAGTGGAGGTTGGGGATCATGACTCCATAGGAGGGGGCATGCTGGTGGCTGGCAGGATCCAAATGCAGGGCTAGCAAAGGGGAAAGCCACCAGGGAGAGTGGACATAGAGTTCTCCACAGAGTTCTGCTCTGCAAGGCACTTGTGTCAGGCCCCAATATTTAAAAGTAAGCACTGTCTCAGAAGGAATGTTCTTTTTCACCTTTTGGAGGATGGCACAGTATGTTTTGAATTTGGCCAAATCCTGGCTTTGTCTCACCCCCCAGGACTAATTAATGGCCTCCTAGGAATATTTTTGCCCAATACCTCTCTGACAAAACTGTTCGAGGGTTCCCAATAAAGATGTGGAAGCAGAAGCCCTCCTTCCATGTGAGGATTTGTTGTTGACCAGGAGAAAAAGGCTGGGCAAGTTCACATTCTTCATGGTTGTGAAAAGCCCAGGGCAAATCCCAGGAGACTTGGGAGTGAGAACGTCGCCTGCCCACATCTCACACAGGAGAGTAATTTCCTTCTGTTTTGTATACACTGCCTTCCTCTTCCTTATATCCTGGAAACAATCCTTTGAGTTAGTGTCATGTATTTCCACACTTACCTAGTTTGGCATGGAGGAAGAAGCATGAGTTCTAAAATTAGATCAAATTTACCTCCACCATTTGCAAAACCCTACATAAACTGCTTCTCATATCTCAGACTTCAATTTAATCTTCTGTAAATCGGGATTAATTAAAACTACCTGGTGGGGTAGCAGTGCAGTTGAAATAATATATGAGAAGCCTGGGATATGCAAAGCACTTGCTAGGTGATATCTTTGTGAGCTGGCTCACAGAGCCAATTGTGAAATATTCAGGAATCTTGCCAGTCAGTAGTTAAACCATCAGTAGCCTGAAATCAGCCATGGCATGAGTCCTTATACCATAGAAATCAGCAAATGCAATATATCAGGGCTTTTTCTTTTTTCCAGAAATCTAGTTTAAAAACCACTATTATTATTATTCTTTTCCTTCCTCTTCCTTATACTCTGTAAATAATCCTCTGAGGTAGTATCATTATACCCACTTTACAGAAAAAAAAAATGAGGTTTAAATTAAATGACTTGCCCAATATCAACAGCAAGTGAGAAATACCTGATTTTTGTTTGTTTGTTTATAAATCTAGTGCAGTCTCCACTCTGCCACAGTGGCATGAATTCAATGCAGTGCCATTCTAAGTACGCACGAATTCTGTCTTGGTTTCTGGTTCCCCTTTTCCAGCCACTTTAGTGGACATGTGACCTTTCAGGGCCTGCAGCTTTCCCCTGGACAACTTAGTTACATCAGAAGGCCAGAGCTCTGTGCCTGCTACAGAAAGGCACAAGGAGTTTCACCTCATCTTCAAGGTTTCACATTTGTTATTTTCACCATGAACTAATCACTGCATTCCTAAACACACTTCACTGTCTAGATGGCATCTTTATGTAAGTGGCTTTAAGGACTCCAGAAACATGAGCTCATTGTCCCTCAGCATCCCAGTGGAGAGGGTCAGAGATCAGAGCCCTTATTTTGGGGGAGGGGCATTAAAATTTGTTTTTATTATTTATGATCTCTTTACAACTTGAGGGGATACATATCAAAAAATAAAACTTTTGAGATGTAGGTAAAGATATAAGTGGTGGGTAATAAAGACGGGGGGATAGAATGTGGTCGTTATGTCAGAAATGCTCTTGAGTGAGGGCCCTGGATGTGAGCACACACTTATTTCAGAGGTTCCAGACAGCAAAGGCAAAAGACAAACACAGTCACACAGACCTCATTTTTTATTAAAAAGGAATCATTGGTCTGAGTGTCAGTCATGTCAAGCAACATTTGAATAAAGTCTCAATGGCAATTTTGTTAAAAGGACAAAGACCTTGTTCATAAAGGCCAATTCTTATTCTGGCCTTTAACAGTAAGTTGAGAGATCAGAGCCCTTATTTTGCAACTGAGAAGAGTGACTTGGCCGAGATCACCTATAAGGAGTTGGAGGAGTGGCAGCCGGCTCCTCTCCTGCTCCAGCCAAAGCTGCTCCACTCACCAGCAAAGGGCTAAGTAGCAGCTGGAGCCTCTCTCCTGAAGGAAGAGAAAATGTCAAGGGCCATCAAGACTCTAGCTGCAGGGCACAAACTCATTACCAGCTGTGGTTAAGGAATAAAAAAATCCCTGTATGATATACTACCATCCAATTATGAGCTTCACCCAGGCTTGAAGCAGTTGACATTGTCCACAATCAAGATTCTAAACTCAGTCTGGATAAGGACATGGTTTGCATTCTCTGGCTACAGGGTGATACTAAGATAGATCTGAGAAAAAAAATAATAACATGGAGAGAGTTTCACACTGCCAGATTATTCGAGCTGACATTATTACCATCACGCCCAGTGATTAAGAAGAAAATAAAGGCAGAGTCCCGCTTGTCTAATTTGATTACCAGAAAACCTCTGTGTTGATTACTAACGTCTGCTTGCAACTGGGGACAGAAAATGGGTATCCAATCAGTTGAAAGCTGGGAAATCACACGCAGGAGCCTGAGGTCTGTGTAAATGAAATTTAATAATAAATGGGATGTGCTCTCAGATAAAGAGGTAAATAACAGGCGGAGAAAAGGGAGGTTCATACTATTTAGGCAGGAAAGGGATTCCAGGCAACCTGGAATATGTGGGGAAATGGTGTGTGTTGAGAGGGGAAGACATGCTCAGGGCAAGAGCAAAGTGAAGGAGGCAGAGGGATGGAAAGGAAGACAATGAATTAGAGATGAGACTACAGTGTGGATGTGGTCTCAGGAGAGGTGATTATAAGTACTGTTGGGGGTGGTGTGCAAAAAGGCTTCTGTGTATACAGGAGAAAAAATGTGGCCAAACAAGGAGGATCTCAGAGCCAAGTGGAGAAAGATTGCATGATGAAGGGCCAGCATCTAGTTGAAATCCATGCGCATTGCGTAGGAAAGAAAGGAGCCGGCTCAGAGAACCAAAGCAGCCAGGAGGTCGGAAGGACCTAGCAGTCCTAGATTAGGTTCCTAGCAGTTCACAGCCCTGCACAAAGACTCCAGAGGTAGCCATGCCATCGCCTGAAGATATGTACACGTGCTCAATCAATGGCCCAAGTGGAAGCACTTGGAACTGTTGAAGTGGTGCCAATACTGGGGCAGGGGGAGACGCTAGGCTCAAAGTCAGAAGACCAGGCTCTTTTCCTTCTCATCTGCAAAATGGGGATAATAATATAGTTCGCCCTTAGGGATGAGGGAATGGGGGGAAAAGACAATTTAAAATAAGGATACTGAGGTAACCCTCTGCAGATTAAAACTATAAAATCAGCATGTTACAGATCAAAGCAGAGATTGGCAAGGTCACATTAAAGAGACAGAAAAGTGCCCAGGCTGAGCAAGAGTTTGATTAAAAGTATTAAACAGGTCAGGCACGGTGGCTCCTGCCTGTAACTGGGAAGCTGAGGCAGGAGGAGCTCTTGAGCCTAGGAATTTGAGACCAGCCTGGACAACATAGTGAGACCCTATCTCTACCAAAAAAATTTAAAAATTAGCCAGGTGTGGTGTCACACACCTGTGATCCCAGCCACTCGGGTGGCTGAGGTAAGGGGATCACTTGAGCCTGGGAGGTCGAGGCTGCAGTGAGCCATGATCATGCCACTGCACTCCAGCCTGGGCTCAAAACAGAAAAGGAAAGGAAAAGAAAAAAGTACTAATCAGATATGAAGAAGGAGATAGTGCAACCAAAGGGGACTTGATGGGAAATAGGAGAATCACAAAAAGGAGGACCAGAGGCAGTGGCTCTTCCAATAAATTCAAACAAGTCTTACCATAGGCCTAGAGGATTCTGGTCCCATGGGCAAGATCATACCTATTGTGGCCATCTTAGTGTGAGGTCATTAACTATTCCAACCATCTAACTCCACACCTTGGTTCTGCACTCAGCAGCATCACCTTGTTTTATTCCATGGGGGAAATACTCTGCTTAATTTAGAATTTCCCCTGGGTCAGCCCCAGAAAATTGTATAGGTCTTTCTTGCAGAGCAAGGCCACTGTGTTCACTGAGCTTTTCCCAGGGGAGCAGCAGGAGAGGAGCACTGCTGCCTGCGCAGTGAGGTTCTTCCTGCTCTGCCAGGCTCCAAGGTATAGAGGTGCACCAAACATCTTTGCTGCCAAAGAACCCATCAATGGGGAAGTCAGCCATGCTAATAATAGAATGTGGTAAATACCTGTAAAGACCTGTAGTTAAGCCATTCTGTGCCTCTGCATCCTGTAACTATAAAATAAGTAATGATATAAATGAGTTTATACATGGAAAGCCCTTAACACTATGCCAGGCACATAGCGAGCTCCCAATAAAGGCTCACCACAAGCAACTACTGGGCACAGTGACATGTGTCTTCACTCCTCTGTGCCTACTGTCCTCTTGACTTTGCAAACTTATTTCTTCATGCCATTTTTAACAGCTGTGATATGCTTCCTTATTATTAGTAGGATATGATTATCAGGATATAAACACTATGCTACATATGAAGAAAAAAACTGCTTTGTTCAGACTGAAATAATCATTTATAAAGTGGGGAACAGAAAGATCTTCTAACACATTCACAGGTTATTTTAATATGTTCCAAATAAATGCCAAGGAAGGCAGTGTTTATAAATAGCATTCTAAACAGCCCCCTCTACTTTCTTGGTGACTGTGCACCAGCTTGTCAATGTCCCCATTGTGCAGGGCCCAGAGTGGGATATAATTAAATCCTATTACCAAGGAAAACTTGCAGCATAGTTGGTCTGACACATTTAATGATTTATTAACTCAATATGCAAATGTAATGAGAATAACTGTGCCTGAGAAGTGGGGTATGGATGAGACGGTATGGTGCTATCTAGGTCCTCAAAGAGCTTATAATCCAGTGGATAAGATAGATATGGAAATGGCTAAATACAGTCTCAAGCACAAATAAGTGAATGCTAAGTACACCTTCAGCAGCAAGAAGCACCAGTCTCTGAACTCTTTGAGGGCAAGGTTTTGTCTGTGCCCCTTCATCTGTAATGAGAGACAGCTGGTGCAGTGATTGGAAATCTGAACTCTGGTGTCAGACTGCCTGAGTATGAATCCAAGCCCAAACCCTTGCCTATTGTATGAACTTAGCTAGGTGAGGCGGTTAACTTCTCTAAACTTCTGTTTCCTTATGTTTAACCTAAGGATAATAATAGTAACTATCTCAAAGAGATGGGTGAAGGTTGAGATAATGAATATATAACACATGTTGTAATACTCGCCACATAATCAGTGTCCACCTCAGCTCACTTTTCCTCAGCACCTACCGTAGAGATCACCCATAGTAGGTACCACTAGTAGGTATTTAAAGAATAAACAATGTATGAATAAAATAAAGAGTGAATAAATTGTTTAATTAAGGTGAATATTATATGGGAATAAATGTGAAAGTGGAATTATCCTCGATTAGGGAAACAGGTTTCTTAGAGGAGGCAAGATTGGAGCTCTAGAGGCTACACTTACATGACCTGGGTGGAGCAGGGTAGATGTGCATTAAATGAGTCCTTGGAAACAATCCAAGGACTGTGTAATACTTTTTGAGGGGAAAGAAGAACAGTGGAGGTTTTACTAGAGGGATTTGATGTGATATCAATTTTTGAAAGTGCTATTCAGGCCACATATGAAGAAGCAGTGAGAGGAAAGAGCAGAAGCTGGGGAGCAATCAGGAGGCCACCCCAACAGTTCAGGCAAGAAACCATTGGAGTCTGCACCAAGCAAAGGCTGTGGGAATAAGGAGAAGGAGTCCAAAGGGATGGAATGTCAGGGCCAGAGGAGAGGGGAGGAGTAAATGAAGACACTGAGGTTTCTCACCTGGGTGATTGGCACAGCCTTTATTATAGAGAGAAGTCATTATTAAATCATAGAGAGAAAATGGCGCGTAAACAATTGTTCAGTTATTTCTCCTAAATCTATAATCCTAGATTATCATGGTGGATGAGACCAGTCCCCCAAACATTCACCATCTGCTGCAACAATTTTACTCATCTGCGTCCTAATTCCAAAGCAGCTTCAGGACATCTCTTATTCTTAGAAAGGTCAGCCTTATAGTGAGTTAAAATCTGCTTTCTCGTAATTTCCAAACTTTGGTCCTGCTTTTAGCTCCTGGAAACACAGATCGAGTTTAGATTCTCTTCTTCAAGACCCTATTTTTCCCCCACTTTGGACCCATTTAGCTGGCTAAATCAGAATGCCACCTTCGTTTTTCTAATTTGTCCATAAAAATAACATGAGGTACCTCATCAAATGATCTGCTGAAATCACAATACACTGTGTCTGCCTCCTGCTGCTCTATTAGTCTATTAAACTTGACCCTCTAAAAAATATGGAGAGGATCTAATTCTGTTAGTGGTGACAATCTGTACACTAATGACCATCAATTTTGGTCTAAGTGCATGTGAATAATCTGTTTCATTCTCTATACTAGGATTTCCCCCAAGATCACCAAGTTGATGGTCCAAGTTCAGTTGCAATAGTATTGTAAAGGAAAACCTCCTCTGCAAATCTCACAGAGCACCATCACTCTTAGGAAAAGTTTCTACTGCTTTTTGATCTTTGATGACACCATGACAGATCTCCCCAGGTGATTTCTGCATTTGCTGATTCTTCTATAACTTACTGTTTGTATAACTAGTTCTTTCTCATCACCTGGGTTTTAGCTCAAATATCCCACACTAGGGAGGACTTCCAAACCACTTGATCTAAATTCAAACTTTGTTTGCTTACCGTCAAATAGAAGCCTCTTGAGGGTAGGCATTTTGCCTTATTCATGTACCAGCATTAAGGATGCTGCCTGGCCCACAGCCTGTGCTGAAAAAGAACTTGCTAAATAAATGTATAAACATCACTGCCTTGGAATTCTCACTGCCCAGCCTCCCATCCTTTCAGCTTTCACAAACCCCAGAATGACGTTGTTCTTCTCTCCTAAGGTTCCTGTCACATCCATTTTGTGAAGCAATTTTTCCTAGTTGATCAGAATTAGGTCCAGAACAGAAGTTCCCCAAGTCTTTTCCGCTTCTGGCTGAAAGATGAAATTATCAGCCAAGTCGAGCAAGACAAAATGGATCAGATGCCCTGTGTGAGGCTGAATGAAGCTCCCAGCAGTTACTGCCCCCACACCATTCCTCACAGGGAGAGGCCACATCCCCCAGCTGTCTCCTTTCATCATAGGAGCTCCCCAGCTTCAAGAAGGGGCTGGATCTGCTCTGGCATTGTCAAAGCAAGTTTACCATGACCCACTGACCTCCTTCTCCTCTCTGAGTTCTTCACTCCTGGCTTTAACAACTGACATTAGGCCAGACTCTGATAGTAGCTTTCACCATGGAATTACAATCAGTGTATACCATTGGTTGCATAGGTCAGAAACCCTTAAACTAAAAAAAAAAAAAAAAAAAAAAAAAAAAAAGTAGTAAGTGCAATTCATAGACTCCAGGGCAATAGGCAGGCAACTATTGTTATTGTCTCTGTCTCTGTCTCTGTCCCCTGCCCCTCTGAGGCCACATGCTCTTGAATCCTTTTTTCTTTTTGCAGAGCTGAGTCATACTCCTTTGTTTAACAGCTGACTTTCACTCTTGGATCATGGTTTCTCTGTTCTCCAAAAACTTTGAAGTACATATGCTATGGCTTTCCCTTTGTCATGCTGCAAACTTCCTCTCAAATCTCTATGACCTTTCAGCTCAGACACCCACCACTGATTGACTACAGACATTAGCCTGCTGGTTCAAGCTGGCCAATGAATTGTCTTGTATTTTAGGTACTTCTCTTTGGTCCAATCAGACATAGCTTGAGAGACCATCATATGGTTCATAGGGATGCTCCCCACAAGAGTGGTGAGTGGGATTTTCTGAGGTAGGATGTAAAAAAGGGAGATATCTCAAGACATTCTAATTTGTATAGCATGATATCCTTGCTAAGGTGACTATTTCTTGCTTGGTGCTGGTTGTTTTTCTAGCTTGGAGCCCAGATCAAACCTTTGTACATTCTAGACCTGAACCTCTCTTCCAAAGGTGGAAGGGGGCCCCATCTGTGTGGCAGTTAGCAGCTCTCATTCTGTCCTTACTGCTGGATTTCTGCTGCTTCTAGCATAAGCCAAACATACTCTCATGCCCAGAGGCTGACACCTACTGCACTAGATGTAGTTAGTCTCAACCATGAGTGCTGCCGTCACCATAGGAGGGGTAAGGAAATGTATGGGAGTAGCTGTGAATTGTCCCAATGACTAAGGACACCTGCTGGTTTTTAATGGTCAGGGGCCAATCATCCTTAATCTCCTGTAGCATGCAGGATCATCTCTCTCAACAAAGATGTGTCCTGTCTAAAATGCCAGTAGTGTCCCCATTGAGAAACACAAGTAGACTGATAACTCAGTCATCCATGCTTATGCTCAGTACCTTTATTGCCAACTACTATGTTAGTCTAGATATACAAAAATAAGTGTGTACAACATAGTCCCTGCTGTAGGTTCTCATGGCCTGAAAGAGAAGAGAGTCATATAAACAAACAATGCCAAATGGGGAAATAAGGAAAGAACTATTTCTAGATTTTTTTAAAGCTGTATAAGAAAGGTAGCATAGTCATAGTATACTATTTGACTCAGCAATGAGAGCTATATAATCAGAATAAATATCAGTATAACCAAAAAATTGTTAGGTATCTATTTTGGTACTACGCAGAGAGCGAGAAGTGGGGTAGACTTTTTATAAGAAAATGGAATAGTCATCTACTGTAAAAGAATAGATGATTCCAAGAAATTGCAACATAGCTGTATAAGCACATTATTTAGAAATATAGAGGTAAATTCCAGAGGACATAACTAGAAGAACTTCACTGGCTGCCTCTGGAGGATAGATGATAAGACCAAGTTTGGGTTTTTGGTAATAAATCTTTTCAAATAATGTAATTTTTATCTATGCATATCTATTATCCTTTGATATAAAATTTAATTTTAAAGTTAACACAGAATGATAAGGGCTATCTTGGAGGAATGTGTAAGATGCTATGCATTTTTTCTTAATGTTATTATGCCTCTGATTGGTGAAGGTATGAAAAGGTTTTACTAAGTGTGGGGGCCTGTGAAAATATACCACCAATCCCCAACCAAGGAATGAGTCATGTTCCAAACGTTTATTTATTTATTTTTTAGCATCTCTGTTGGAAAATGCTCTGATTAATCTACTGGGAGCAGAGAATTCCAAGAATCTCAGCAATGGCTCCCACTTAGGGTATAGAGGAAATACAGTAAATACCAGAGGGAAGGGAATTTGGAGCCTAGGAGACAGGAGGTAAGTAGAGTAAAAGGCAACCCAAGAGTAGCATGCAAGGATATAAGTGCCTGTGAGGCCCCCAGCTGACTTAGGGGTTTCTCAGTTTTTGTACTGTAACTGGTGATTTATCTGTCTCATCTTCCTCCATTTTTAAGTTCCCAATAGGCAAGGTCCACACCTCAATCACATCTGAATCCCTTGCATCTAAGAGGGGACCCTGCCTGTGCTTCCCTAAACAGCAGAGAATGATTGCATGTTTATTCCTGACAGATGCTATTCTAAGTACGTTCTGTGTATGAACACATTTAGTTCTGACAGATACCTGGGGAGGCAGGTATTATTATCTCCACTTTGCAAAGGATGAAACCAAAGCACTTAGACACTCAGGAAATCTGACTGAATCACGTTGAGCCCATCTGAAATTTCAGCTCTAAATATGGCCTCATTCTGCAGAAACTTTGTTTCTCTGATTTGCAAACTCCCATGCCAATATAATTCCCTTTCTTTCTAATCCTAAAAATGCAGTGGCAGAAAACAGAAGAAAAGAGAGTTAATAGTTATTGAGTTATTTTTTAATGTGCCAAGCATTTTGCATGTGTTATCTAATTGAAACCTCATGATAAACATTTGAAGCAGATGTTATTATATTTATCTTCATTTCATTGGTGAAGAAATTGAAGGTCAGAAAAGTGAATTCCCAGGATCCTATATACTTGGTTACTTGCAGAAGTGAAGTTTGAGCCCAGGTCTGTCTGATGACCATGCCTTTCAAGGTAGCCAGACTCCAAGATGGTCCCACAAAATCCCACCTCCTGGCATGAACCTTTATCAAGTCTGTGTTAGTCCATTCTCATGCCGTTATGAAGAAATACCCAAGACTGGGTAATTTATACAGGAAAGAGGTTTAAATTGACTTATAGTTCTGCATGGCTGAGGAAACCTCAGGAAAGTTACAATCGTGGCAGAAGGCACCTCTTCACAGGGCAGCAGGAGAGAGAATGAGAACCGAGTATAGGGGCAACACCCTTATAAAACCATCAGATCTTGTGAGAACTCACTCACTATAACAAGAGCAGTATGGGAAACACCACCCCCATGATTCACTTATCTCTACCTGGTCCCTACTATGACATGTGGAGATTATAGGAACTATAACTCAAGATGAGATTTGGGTGGGGACACAGCCAAACCATATCAAAGTCCTTTTTTTGGTCATTTTATCAGGGTTTGTCTACATGACCAACCGAATAAAGTGAAAGTGGCAAATTGTGACTGTAGAGACTATAAGTCATAGAAGACCTGTTGACTTCTGTTTGTTGGTCTCTCTCTCTTTCAAATCACTCACTCAAGGAGGGGCCAGCTGCCAGGTCATGAGGACCACACTGCAAGAATCTAAGGTCTCTTGCCAAGAGCCATATGAGTGAGTCATCTTGGACATCTTGCAACCCTAGTCAGTCCTTCAGATGACTACAGCTCCAGCTGACAATTTGAACTTAACTGCAAACCCTAAAAGACCCTGAACCAGAACCACACATTTAAGCTGCTTTCACATTCCTGACCTTCAGAAACTATGTAAGACAATAAATGTTTTAAGTTGCTAAGGTTTGGAGTAATTTGTTACATAGCAATACATAGCCAGTATATCTTGTTCTTCCCTCTGAGGAGGAGTCTGCAAGCCAGGCATTTGTATCAGTATGACCTCCTCACCTTCCTGACTACTCCCTGCTCTTCTTGAGCACAGAGCTTATACCTGATCTCACTCAGTGGCCATGAAAAGAGTAGCCACACATCTGTGATGACTTCTTGCTCAAGTAAGCACAGAGCTGGCATTGAGCACATCAGCACACAAGAAAAAGAAAGCATTTTCAACCTTTGCCATACTGAACCTGGTTCTGGAAAATGAATTTGGTGACCTACAGAAAGATATCTTGTTCATCCTGCACACTTGTACCTTTGCCACTTCAAAAGAACTACAGAGAATGGAGCAATTTGTGTCTTGGTACAACTCAGGGAGTTAAATTTTCAAGGGAAATGAATGTAATGCATTTAATTAGGGTTACTGTGACAATGGGCAAACCAGAGCACTTTCCCAAGCCTGTTACATTCCTGCTATTGTTGCTTCCAATTTAAATAGCACAAGGAGCTCCAGAGTGAGTCTACTCATGCTTAAACCATAATCATAAGAGGGCTGTTTGTCTCTGAAATCAGGAGCCCAGGCAGAGGATGGAGGAGAGAGAGAGCAACTGGAACAACCCACTTCCTCCTCTGCCCAGCTCACTACCCATCTCCCAGTGCAAAAAAAACAATCTTAGACTGTCACAAAGGAGGGTGGATTTTCTGTTTGTTAAGATCCTACTTGGCATCAAGCCCTGTGGTGGTCTGTTTTCTCAAAAGCAACTCACAAGAACCCTGTTAGGTAGGAATTGCAGTCACCATTTTTATAGACAAAGAAGGGAGGCTCAGGGAGGTGATGCCCTTGTGGGAAATCACACAGGTCGGTAGTGAATTAGAATTCAAATTGGAAATTTTGCTGTGAGACCCAACCTCCCCTTTCCTCTACACACCCCCTTAGATGCCCACTGAAGAGATCTAGGCATACATGATTTAAAACCCAGACTCCACCCCACAAAACCAGCAAACTGAAGTCCTCATGGAGAGTCTGCAACAGGCAGTGGAAAGCCATGGGTTCCCATTCCAAGACCTCTTTGGCTATTTGCTAAGTGGCCTTGAGCAAATCTCTCAACCCATCTGAGACTCCACTCCTGTTCAATAATCTTAGGGTTGTTGAGATGATTAGATGAGAAAATACAGGTAAAGTACAGAGCAGAATGAATGAATGAATGAATGAATGAATGACAAATAAATAAATAAAATAAATAGGTGGCAGAGAGACCAATATCCCCCTCCTTATTCCTGCCTCCTTGAGTTTTGAGAAACCATGACATAGCACTAGAGACAGAAGTGTCTCAAAGTCCTGAAATTTCCCTATGGAAAAACCCAGAGCAGGAATATAATATGTAGGAAGTTTCCTTCTCTGGGCCCAGCTACCTCATTCATCAAATGGGCCTCAAATTAATTCCCACATCACAGGGTTGAAATGACAATCAAAAGGAGCAACGTATGTGACAGTAACAGAGAACTCTAAGAATCTTAAACAAGTTATGCCTTTTTCCCTTTATCTATTGTTTACTTTTGGATCTCTAAGACATCACTCCAGTTAGATGTGGTCAACTTGCTATCAGGTTCCATCCAGACCCAGGGACAATAGGGAGGACACACAGTTCACAAGCAAAAATGGGGTGGGAACCACTCCATCTAACCTTTACTCAAAACCTGACCCCACCCAAATAGGACCCCACCCAACCAGGCCTCCCACAAGTAAGGAAGGTGTGTCCTTAGGGACAAGCTAGGTTTTAAGCCTTCGCTTGCCTTTCTTTTGATGGAACAAGCACAAATTTTGGTATCAGAAGCCTTGTGTTTCAACCTCAGATCTGCCACCTACTGGCTGTGTAACCTCAGAGTCACCTAACCTCTTTGAGAATTACGGTTTTTAACAGGATTTAATAAGCTAATGTGTTTGACTGCTGAAGAATTGTGGCCAGGGATGGAGTGGTCCTTTCAAAACTGATTCAAGGAGTTTCAGACTTGAGCCTGGCCTGACATATACTCTGTCCTTTTTTACCAAGAAATCCAGTACATCACCTTTTGTGATGTTGCACCTCATCCTCCTGGAGATGCCTCCTAAAAAGACCTTCAGAGCCCTGTGGGATGTTCCTATGGCATGTCTCTTACTCAGGTCAGAGCACCCACCTGGTTATCCTGTAGCAAGTCAGTCCAAACTTGCCAAGCTAATGCTGGGTGATCTAAATGCTGGGAAATGCCAGCTTCCGGTGGCCAAAATTTGAGAATCTCTTTTCTCACTTGTGATTTGAAGAGTCTCAGTATATCAGTGGAGTGATCACCTCTGCATTTAAAATGTTTCTTGCAAATGTGAAATTCTCTGGGCAGTGAGGGCAGTCTCTTAACTATGGAACCCTGGTGTTCTGCAGACTGGGCCAGGTGTCAGCTGCAAAAATAACAGCACATCAATCATTTCCCAAGTCATGGAAATACATTAAGCCAATGGCTGGAAATTTTTCAACTTCAAATATTTTCTTATACCTATGTCACCAGTTAGTGCTTGTCCATGCTAGAATCTGGTATTGAATTATGTCATATATATTTAGCTATTTCAAATTTCATATATCAATATTTTATGGTATTCCACAAATAGTACAATTTAAAACACAGATAGATAGTGTCAGCTCCCCTGCCCACCTCTGCCTGCTCACAGCTTGAGATACATAGTATCTGTGAAACAAAAGCATTGACTCACAGATTTTCTTTTTAAAACGGGAAAAAAGAAAGAATGGCCATATTAACATTTCTTTCTAAGTCCAGCTCCTCAATTTGTAAAATGGATCTCATCCGTTCTCATCTACTCAAAGATTTTACTCCTGTCAATCTAATGCTCCATTTTTCAGGTGCTCTTTATAAAAAAACTCTAAAGTAAATTAAGTGATGAAGCTCACTATCAGCGCTTCGTTTCCTTTTCTCTTCTGAAGTCACTGTAATCAGGTTTTTGATCCGGACATTCTGCTGGAAGAGTTCTTGCAAGGTCACCATGACCTCCATGTTGCCAAATGCAGTAGTCAGTCCTCAGTTCTCTACTTTCTCAAACTCCCAGCTCATTTTACTCCTTCTTGGAGCACTTTCTTCACTTGGTTCCCAAGACATGACTCTCTTGTGGCTCTCTTCCTGCCTTACCACACACTCATTCTCAGTGTCCTTCCCTCGCTGCCCCCATGCCCCAGAGCTTGATTCTTGGGCTGCTTCTCTTTTTTTACTCCGTATCTATTTTTACTTCCTGGAGAATGATGATGATTTTATACTACTCTTTAAATGCCATCTGTACTCTGACAACTCTCAAATGTACAGATCCAACCTGGAGCTCTCCCTGAAATCCAGGCTTTTATCTACAAATGCCTCATTGACATCTCCTCTTGGTTGGCTAAATGACATCTTAGACCTGACAAGTTCAAAACCCGACTCTTGATTTTCCTGTAAATTTCCCTTCCACATTTTTGCCTATTTTGGAAATGGCAACTCCATTCTTCCAGGCATTCAAACTCGGAATTACCCTTGGCTCTCCTTTCTCTCACATCCAATCCCTCAGCAAATCCTGCAAGCTCCATCTTAAAAATGCATCCACCTTTACCACATCCACTGTGTCCACCCTGGTTGAAACCACTGCAGTTTCCATCTGGATTCCAACAATAGGCTCCTGACTGAGCTCTCTGCTGCTTCCATGCTCCTTTCACTCTGGTCTCCCTTCAACACCTAGAGTGATCGTGTGAAAAGGGTTCAGATCATATCCCTCCTTTGCCCAGTGTCCTCTGCATGCTTTACTCCATCGAGCCCTCTGTTCAAATGGCATCTTAACAGAGAGCCCTTCTCTGATCAACTTATTAAAAATTACTAATCCCTATCGACCCACTGCACTCCTTTGTCCTTACCCAACTTTGCTTTTCTTCACAGACATACTTATTTTAAATTCCATATATCAATATTTTATGGTGTTCCACAAATAGACTGAATATATATGTGTGTGTGTGTATATATATATATAATGTTGACTCCCCATAAATGCTAATGCTTTGAACACTTGCCTTTTTATATTCACTACTTTGTCCCTAGCACCTAGAAGAGTATCTTACTCAAAGTTGATCAATAAATGCTTGTTGAATCAATGAATGAAATGAATGAATAAATGACCCCACTATAAGAAGTGCCAAAATAGAACACAGAACAGGGCATGATTATCTGACTTCAGAGGAAGTCATAAGAGCAGCCTCCTTGGGAGAAAAGGATCTGACATTGAGTTGTTTGGCATAAGTTTGAGAACCACTGTCCGATAATAAAGTAGGAATTATGCCCATTGAAGCCTGAACTTAATTCCAGTTCAAATAGGCATTCTTTTCTTTGGTAAGGGGACCAGGTGTGCCTGACTTCCAAACTCCTTTCACATAAAAGATTCTGCCTTTGGATCTTCTTCCCAGTGCCTAGTAGAAATGGAGGCTTGTGACTGTCAGCACAAGCTACCTTTAATGTCCATGGTTCAGCCCACATAGAAGAGGGGCAATATGGAAAATTTGCTCAGAGAGTTTAAAGAGCACATTTGCCAAACCAGACCTGCAGGAAGTTTAATGTTGCTAGAATTGTTCTGTTCTCCTGGAATGGCTGCAACCAGTAATGTTTGAGAGAAAGGAATCACATCCATTTCCAGAGGGGGCTCTAGAGAGAGCAGGTTAATTTCAGCAGCTGCCACTAGAGGTCTGTTCACAGCTAGAAATAAGAGGCATCACTCCTATAGCTTTTTCAGGGCTCCTGGAGAGCCTGGGGGAGGGGGGTGTCTGCCCCCAGAGCACACTGAGTTCACATCACAGCTACCAGTGCCTCTGCTGTGGTCTTTTTTTATCACTCAGAAACCCCATGTTGGGCCTCCTCCCCCAAACATCATGGAAGAACAGACAACCACTTAGACGCGCTGACTGTCCTGAGCCATGGCTTGAAGGTGAAGAGATGAGGAAATGGATTCTGGTGACTAAATAAGCATTTCTACATGTAGTGGTAGCATTTGCAATTACCCAAAGCAGATCTTCTTCCTTTCATGCAGTAAATGCTTCCCTAAAGCTCTATCTAAAAATCAAGTTGTTTTCATGCAAAAGACTTGAGAGCTCACAATCTGAAGAAATACTTCGAGAATCCTGTGAGTAGTGACTTGATAACTCCGAATAATATATCTGTTTGGTAGCTTCGTGCTTCGGGGTTGCTTTAAGTGGCTCTAAGACTTGTCAGTAGATGAGTTTGAAGTATCAATCCTGTGTGCTGCAGAGTTTGGTTATGCATTATATGTAGATCCATTATGTGCTTTTTATTGAAGTAAAATTTATTTAACATAAAATTTGGCTGGGCACAGTGGTTCATGCCTTGATATGGGTTGGCTGTGTCACCACCCAAATCTCAACTTGTACTGTATCTCTCAGAATTCCCCCGTGTTGTGGCAGGGACCCAGGGGGAGGTAATTGAATCATGGGAGCCAGTTTTTCCCATGCTGGTCTGGTGATAGTGAATAAGTCTCATGAAATCTGATGGGTTTATCAGGGGTTTCCACTTTTGCTTCTTCCTCATTTTTCTCTTGCCGTCGCCATGTACGAAGTAACTTTCATCTCCCACCATGATTCTGACACCTCAGCAGCCATGTGGAACTATAAATCCAATTAAACCTCTTTTTTTTTCCCAGTCTTGGTTATGTCTTTATCAGTAGCATGAAAATGGACTAATACAGTAAATTGGTATCAGTAGAGTGGGGCGTTGCTGAAACCATCTCCAACAAATGTGGAAACGACTTTGGAACTAGGTAACAAGCAGAGGTTGGAATAGTTTGGAGGGCTCAGAAGAAAACAGGAGAATGTGGGAAAGTTTGGAACTTCCCAGAGACTTGTTGAATGGCTTTGATGAAAATGCTAGTGATATAGACATTAAGGTCCAGGCTGAGGTGGTCTCAGATGGAGATGAGGAACTTGTTGGGAACTAGAGCAAAGGTGACTCTTGTTATATTTTAGCAAAGAAAGTGGCAGCATTTTGCCACTTCCCTAGAGATTTGTGGAACTTTGAACTTGAGAGAGATGATTTAGGGTATTTGGTGGAAGAAATTTCTAAGCAGCAAAGCATTCAAGATATGACTTGGGTGCTGTTAAAGGCATTCAGTTTTATAAGGGAAGCAGAGCATAAAAGTTTGGACAATTTGCAGCCTGACTATGTGATTTAAAAAAAAAAAAGAAAAAAAAGGAAAACCCATTTTCTAGGGAGAAATTCAAGCTGGCTGCAGAAATTTGCATAAGAAGCAAGGATCCTAATGTTAAGCCCAACACTGTGGGGAAAAAATGTCTCCAGGCCATGTCAGAGACCTTCACAGCAGCCCCTCCCATCACAGGCCAGAAAACCCAGGAGGAAAAAGTAGTTTTGTGAGCTGAGCCCAGGGTCCCCATGCTATGTGCAGCCTAGGAACTTGGTGCCCTGTTTCCCAGTCACTCCAGCTGTGGCTGAAAGGGGTGGAAGCCCCAAGCCTTGAACCTTCCATGTGGTGTTGAGCCTATGGGTGACAGAGGTCAAGAACTGAGGTTTGGGAACCTCTGTCTAGATTTCAGAAGATGTATGAAAATGCCTGAATGTGCAGGCAGAAGTTTGCTGCAGGGGCAGGGGCCTCATGGAGAACCTCTGCTAGGGCAGTGCAGAAGGTAAACATGGGGTTGGAGCTTCCACATGGAGTCCCTACTGGGGCACTGCCTAATGGAGCTATGAGAAGAGGGCCACTGTACTCCAGACCCCAGAATAGTAGATCCACTGACAGCTTGCACTGTGCACCTGGAAAAGCCAGACACTCAATTCCAGCCTGTGAAAGCAGTTGGGAGGGAGGCTGTACCCTGCAAAGCCACAGGGACAGAGCTTCCCAAGACCATGGGAACCTACCTCTTGCATTAGTGTGACCTGGGTGTGAGACCTGGAGTCAAAGGAGATCATTTTGGAGCTGTAAAATTTGACTGCCCTGCTGGATTTCAGACTTGCATGGGCCCTGTAACCCCTTTGTTTTGGCCAATTTCTCCTATTTGGAATGACTGTATTTACCCAATGCCTGTACCCTCATTGTATCCAGGAGGTAACTAGCTTGGTTTCAATTTTACAGGCTCATGGGCAGAAGGGACTTGCCTTATCTCAGATGAGATTTTGGACTGTGGACTTTTGGGTTAATGCTGAATTGAGTTAAGACTTTGAGGGACTGTTGGGAAGGCATGATTGGTTTTGAAATGTGAAGACATGAGATTTGTAGCAGCCAAGGGCAGAATGATATGGTTTGGCTGTGTCCCCACCCAAATCTCAATAAGAATTTTATCTCCCAGAATTCCCCCATGTTGTGGGAGGGACCCAGGGGAGGTAATTTTATCATGGGGGCCAGTTTTTCCCATACTGGTCTCGTGATAGTGAATAAGTCTCACAAGATTGGATAGGTTTATCAGGGGTTTCCGCTTTTGGTTTTTCCTAATTTTTCTCTTGTCGCTGCCATGTAAGAAGTGGCTTTCACCTCCTGCCATGATTCTGAGGCCTCCCCAGTCATGCAAAACTGTAAGTCCAACTAAATCTTTTTTCCTTCCCAGTCTCAGCTATGTCTTTATCAGTAGCATGAAAATGGACTAATACATGCCTGTAATCCCAGCATTTTAGAAGGCTGAGGTGGGTAGATCACTGATGCTCAGGAGTTTGAGATGAGCCTGGGCATCGTGGCAAAATCCCATCACTACAAAAAAATTAGCTGAGCATGGTGGCATATGCCTGTAGTCCCAGTTACTCAGGAGGCTGAGGTTGGAGGATCGCCTGAGCCCGGGTAAGTTGAGGCTGCAGTGAGCTGTGATCTGCACTCTAGCCTGGGTGACAGAGCAAGGCCTTGTCTAAAAAAAGAAATGAAAGAAAAGAAAACATAAAATTAACCATTTTAGTGTGTACAATTCAGTGGCTTTCAGTATATTAATGGTGTTGCACAACCATCAACGCTATCTAATTCCGCTATTTAATTCTATTTTCATCACCCCAAAAATAAACCTGTACTTATCAAAAAATCACTCCACATTCCCCTTTCCCCTAGCCCCTGGAAACCACTAGTCTTACTTCCCATCTCTCTGAATTTGTCTTTTCTGGACATTTCATATAAATAACATCATACAATATGTGGCTTTTTGTATTTGACTTCTTTCACTTAGCATAAAGTCTTCAAGGTTCAGACATATTATGGTACTTATCAGAGCTTCCTTCCTCTTTATGGCTGAATAATACTTTATCACATGACTATATCCCAGTTTTTGGTTTGTTTATCTACTCATCAGTTGATGGACATTTGAGCTGTTCCCACCTCTTGTATATTAAGAATAATGTTGCTCTGAACATTTTTGTACAAGTCTTTGTTTGAACATCTCTTTTCAGTTCTTTGGCATACATACCTGCGAGTAGAATGATTATTCATTTTTGCATTCAATACTGAACGCCTACTCTCCGTGAGGCATCAGAGTACAAAGAGGAATAAGACAAAACCTGTGCCTCCCCTCAAGTAAACTTCCTCTCTGTTTTCTGCGTGCTGTTCATTTGTTCAACAAACACATGCCAGGCACCGGGAGTATATCTGCGATCAGGACAGACAAAGGTCCCAGCTGTCATGGAGCTCACAGTTGAGTGAGCAGATGGGAATGAATCAAGTAAACAGATGAAAAAAATAAGATAATTTCAGATGATGGTGCAGAAGGACTACTTTTAGCTGGATGGTCAAGGATAGCCTCTCTGAGAAGGTGACATTTGAGCTGAAGTCTGAATAACAAGGAGCCAGTCATATGAGGATCCACAGATAAAGCCATGAGGACATGGGGGGAAGAGCATTCTGGACAGAGGGAACAGCAGTTGCAAAGGCCCTTAGGAGGGGTGAATTCGGCATATTCAAAGAATAGAAAATTTGCTCTCATCCATAGCCCTCCCTTCCTGCATCCTTCCTGTGCAGCCAAAGCCTGATCTCTCACTCATGGACCTTACGCCATCTGCCACATCCTCTCTCTTCTGTATTTCTTACCTCTCTCTACCGGTTTCCTTTCAACCATAGTTAAATTAATCTACCCTTCAGCCAACAAAACTAGAACCCTTTATGGTTCTCTCTGGCCATTGCACCATCTTTTTCCTTCTCTTTACATTTGAGTTTATCAAAAGGGTAATAAACACTTGAATTACCACTTTTCTAATCTTCTTTATTCTTCAACCTTCAGCTGTGTGGCTTCAAGCCCCACAAATTCGTGGACACTATTTTCTTCAAGGTATCCTCCTGTTTGTAAAATCTAGTGGGCACTCTTTAGTCCTTACCTTAATTAACTGTTAATTATGATGGATACTCTTGAGTACTCCTGCTCTCGAAACTTTGTATTCTATGGGTATTAAACCTCACTATCTTGCTCCTCTTCCTAAGTCTTCCTTCCACATATTTTTTCTGCTGCCTGCTTATCAAATGTCAGTGTACCCAGGGCATATTTTAGCCTCTCTCTCTCTCATTCTAATCCTTCTCAAAGTGACATCAACCAAACATTCATGGTTTTAAATACCCTGCATCCTCATGATTCAATAATTTGCCTACTCACTAAAATTTATTTGTAACCACCAAATCAATACTCCTGGGCAGTGTCATGGTCATTCATGAACAAGAACAGAGCAACTAAGGTTGAACAAGGCAGTACTCCTATTTGAGCTTTTATACTGTAAACAACTATCCTTTCCATGGTCTATTTAGACTTCTGCCTTTTTTTGCATCTGTGTGCATTTTCTTGGTGATTTGGCTGTTCAAGATGGCCCTAAAGCATAGTGCTGAAGTGCTGGTTCGTGTTCCTAAGTGCCAGATGATTATGATGTTCCTTAGAGAGAAAATATATGTATGAGAAAAGCTTCAATTAGGCATAAGTTATAGTATTGTTGACCATGAGTTTAATGTTAGTGAATCAACAATATATATTAAATAAGGCATCTTTAAATGGAAACACACACAAAACAAGGTTATGCACTGATTAGTTGATAAAAATATTATGACCAAAGGCTCACAGGAACCTAACCCTATATTTCCCCTAGGAACAATGGCTCCATGTTCACTAATTCAGTGTTTTTGGTGACTCTGTAGAATATAACTACCATAAATAAAGTGAATCAACTATATGATCCAAACCATCATGTCCCTAAGGGCATTTTGTCTTCAGCCCAAACTTCACATCTTTTATAAACCCAAATATTCAGTTCTCTATTGAACAATTCTTCTCAATTGTCACAAAACACTTTATAATTAGCATGTGCAAAGCTAGAGTTGAATCTTCATCTTGCTTTCTTTCCGCAACTAATCTATTCACCCACCTAGTTTCTTTTCTCTGCTAATGACCTGACTATCTAACTAGTGATTTCAGCCACCATCCCAGAGTCCTCCTTACTGTCCCATTCCCAAATCTCTGCATCAAAGCAGTCTCCAAGTCTTCTGCATTCTTCCTTCCATGTCTTGAGTCAGTCTTCTCTGTCCCATTACTCTTGCTTCTGCCTTGCAAGAGTACTATATGCCTGCCAAACTACTATCATCCTTGGATTTCTGAAGGTCCTCCTACTTCTTCCCTTCTAATCAAGGCTTCAACTTACTGCCAGAATTATCTTTCTACCATGTCAATTCAATCCTGTTGGATTAATCCTATCATTTAAAGTCTTTACTGGCTTTATATTGCAAACAATGTCAAGTCCAAACTCCAGCCTGGCATGAAAGGACTTCCCACAGCTGGGCCCTGACTACCCCTCCTGCCACCTCTCCAGCTGATCCGCTCTAGCAGAAATAAATTTCTTTGCTGTTTCCTAAGCATTCTATAGTTGCATGTTGTTCTCTCTGCCTGGAATATCCTTCTTTCTCTGACTTGACCTTCCATTCCAATACACTGTATCCTCTTAGAATCCTTCCTATTCTTTTCCTCACTCCCACCAGACTGAATTAAATGCAGTCTTCTGTCTTCTCCAAACTTAAGTGAGTTAGCAATGACCTTTACTGTTCTGCAAGAGAGGATGGGCATATGTCTGGTTACTTCTATATCCCCAGGGATGCACCCTTCCTACAAGGTATACCCTTGGACAAAAATGTTAGCTCCTCTGAGCCTCAAATTCACTTTTGCAAAAATGAATTAGTCCTACACTCCTCAAAAAATGGGTCTTGTAAAAACAAAGTGAGTAATGCCCTAAAACAAAGACAAAAAAATTGCCCAGAATTTAGACCCCCCACCAAAAAAAAAACCACTCAAATCTTGCTAGTACTTTTGCCTCACACATTTCAGCAAGAATTCCCCTTCAACATCCAATTATGCCCGAAACAACTTCTCCCCAAGACCTCTTTATCTTCACCAACACCATCCAAATTACTCACACTCTAAACCTGTCTTTTCCCTATTTCTGCCTATATTCATTTTTTGTTCATGGAGACTTGTTGAATTTTTCTTTCATATTTCTAGCAACAACATCTTCCTGTCCATTTCCAATGCCACCTGTCCTACTTTAAGAACAAATGGACCACTCTTGTATTGTTCCTTACAATCTTCACTGGTCTTCCTGCTCCCACTTCCCCCAATCCTCTCCATTCCTCCTGATGCTTCAAGCTACAGTAACCTTCTGAAAATGCACAATAGCCATAAGCTCCCAGTGTACTCACACAGGGGTGAAATGTGTATGGGTGTGATGGTAAATAACTGAGTGTCAACTTGATTGGACTGAAGGATGCAAAGTATTTTTCCTGGGTGTGTCAGTGAGGGTGTTGCCCAAGGAGACTAATTTTTGAGTTAGTGGTCTGGAAAAGGCAGACCTACCCTCAACCTGGGTGGGCACAATATAATCAGCTGCCAGAGCAGCCAGAATAAAAGCAGGTAGAGGAACATAGAAACACCAAACTGGCTGAGTATTCCAACCTACATCTTTCTCCCATACTGAATGCTTCCTGCCCTTGAACATCAGACTCCAAATTCTTCAGCTTTTGGACTCTTAGACCTTCAACCACAGACTGATGGCAGCAGTTAGTTTCCCTGCTTTTGAGGTTTTGGGACTCAGACTGGTTTCCTTGCTTCTCAGCTTGCAGACAGCCTATTGTGGGACTTTCACCTTGTGATCGTGTGAGTCAATACTCCCTAATAAACTCCCCTTCATGTATACATCTATCCTATTAGTTCTGTTCCTCTAGAGAACCCTGACTAATACAATGGGTTAATAAATTGAAAGCAGTCCAACAAACATGACAAAAGAATGTTGCTTGATGACTTCCTAAAGCTAGAGAGATTCTGTTTTTCCATGTGTCCAGTTCAACATTTGGCCAATGTTTTGCATGAATTACAGAGAAGTTATGTCAATCAAATTGCATCCAAAAAAAAGTCAGAGGAAAAGCAAATATAATAAGTATTTTTCCAACCTTCCAGAATGCTGAGTAAGAATGAATAAAATGTTGTAATGACAAATTCACTTTTTATTCAGATTCCAAAAATCAAAATACTAGACCAGGTGCTCTTGCTTAGAAACATTAAGAGCCCTAACCAAGTCAAGCCTGTAGCTAGGACAACAGGCACACACCACCATACCCAGCTAATTTTAAAACGTTTTGTAGAGAAGGCATCTTGCTGTGTTGCCCAGGCTGGACTTAAACTTCTGGCCTTATGTGAACATATAGGGCAATATGACTACTGAAAAAAAAAAAGTGTATCCCCTGAGCATGGTGTTTCAAACTCAGGAAGTAACTGACCTATTGTTTTTAGCTCCAAGCAGACAATATCTGGAATGTGTGGGACCATATTTGAAGAGGAACACTAGCCAATTGCAGAGTATCCTTGAATGAGCAATCAAAATAAAGAAGGGTGAAGATACTAACAGTGGAACACATACAGCACCATTTATTTCAAAATGGTAGAGGAAGCCTCAGATGAATCTGTGTTATATCATTATACTAAAGGCCAATTTTGTTCAACATCAGTAAAAAGCAATCACTTGAAAGATAATATGAAGAGTCACTTTGGCTGGCTTAAACATGGCACCTCGCCCTTGCCTGTAACTCATTGCAATTGCTTCTTCATTTGGGTGAATACTCGTTCAGTTATTTTAAAAATTTAACTGAAAATATTACAAAAATTAATCCTGTTGTCAATCAGACTGCAATAAATGTTTCTATGCAAACAGAGTCAAGGCCACATTACAGCTAAAAAAGTTACCTCTGGGAGATTACTATTATTACTTTCTTACCAATGACATCCCAGCTCCATTGTGTTCTTCCTACTTCCTCAACAAGAATTTCTCAGATACCAAGTTGCTGAGTTGTCCTCATATCTTAATAACATCTAATACAAATCTGGCTCTTGTTTCTGTAGTTTTCCCTTACAATCAACTAGGCAAAACCCAAATCCTTTAATAAATCCCTCCAATGCTCTCTTACTGAGAAACCATGTGCTTTTCCTCACTGCAGCAAGATCAATAAACCTACATGTCTTTGACTGTAGGTGTGTTCCTGGCAGTCTTGTGGGCTTCAGTACATCAAATATTTATTGAGCATCTACTATGTGCTAGATACTGTACTAGGTGATGGGAGAAAGTAAGGAGTTGATTAAAGATAAGAAAATGGAGGAATCTGGGTAAATTCCAGAGCAACTTGATGACAAAAAGGGAAAAACGAAATAAGGAACTATCCCAGAGTAGCAGAAGTTGGGCCAACTGTGTACAGGGCACTTAGCCTTCCCTTATCTCCCACTGCAGGTTCCCGCTGAGTAGACACAGTCAGACTCTGTACCAAGTGGCACGGAATAGGGGTAGGCATCAGCCCCAGCTGGGAACTGTCTTTTAGACTAGGAGCCCTTAACTTGTATGGCCTTTATAGAAAAAAGATAAATTAGGTCTATTATATTCTTCTGTAGGATGTTGAGCTAAATTCACATGGGCCAGTTCCAGCTGACAATGAAGTCAAAGGACTAGGAAGAGTCACCCTACTGTAGAGAGAACTGGGTGGTCATTATGGACTATCTGCAACTGAAGGAGGAGAAAACAGATCAGCAGGCAGGTGAGATTAGAGGTCATGTGCAGAGAGCAGCAGAGATGTCTTAAGTGAGGTCATGAAGCCCTCAAGAGATAGAACAGCCTTTGTGTGCAATGATATTCCCATTCACATCTCCATGAGGTCTGGATGAACTTGGGTTCCTGTCTTGAGTGTCATGTGGCCTGTCTTTACAGTTGATATCTTTTTTGTTGAAGTAGCTCTTTTGGCCACATTACGAGCCCTAAGCAAATCAAGAAAGAACAAGAGATCTTTTCTTTTTAGGGGACCGGGTCTACTCTGTCACCGAAGCTGAAGTTCAGTCGTATATTCATGGCACACTGCAGCCTTGAATTCCTGGGCTCAAGCAGCCCGCTCGCCTTCAGCCTCCCTAGTAGCTAGGACTACAGGCACATGCCCCTATGCCCAGCTAATTTTAAAACTTTTTGTTGAGAAGGGGTGTTGCTATGTTGCCCAAGCTGGTCTTAAATTTCTGGGTTCAAGCAAACCTCCTCTCTCAGTTTCCCAAAGTGCTGGGATTATAGGTGTAAGCCACTGCACCCAGCTGAGATTTTTAAACATCACAAGACTAGTAACCTTTAAAAAAAAAAAGTTGGGGGGCGGGGCGGGGAATGAAGGGAAGTAGAGTTCACACGGCAGCCTCTGAGTTTAGCATGGAACCATCCAGGGACCAGAACAGATGATAAAGGTAGGAAGAGGTTGATGGTGGAACTAGTGACATGCTAGCTGGTATCAAGCCTTGTTGCTGCCATTGTCTTGCCTTTCAAGATGTAGCTTGGGAGTCAACTCCCTGAGGAAGCCTTCCCTGGTATCCTCCAGTCTGACATGAGAACTTTCTTCCCATGTTCTGACAACACCTTTGTTTACCCACCTCGAAGCCCTTATCACTCTGCATTCTGATTACTAAAATTATTTCTGTCTGTGTCCTCTAGCCGAATGGTTCTGAACTGGGGGGATGTTTGCCTCCCAAGGGCTACTTCACAATGTCTGGAGACATTTTGCTTGTCATAACTGGGCAAGAGGAGTTACTGCTACTGGCATCTAGTGATGCTGATAAACATCCCGCAGCACACAGGACAGCCCTCGACAGTGAAGAATTATCTGGCCAAAAATATTACTACTGCTGAATTTGAAAAACCTTGCTCTAGATCAGCACTATTCGTTTTGGTGACAATAGAAATGTTATATTATCTGTGCTGTCCAATACAGTCGCTGCTGACTACATGCAGCTACTGTGCACTTCATATGTGCAACTGAGGAGCTTTTTCTTTTTTTGAGACAGAGTCTCACTGTGTTGCCCAGGCTTGGAGTGCAGGAGTGTGATCCCAGCCCCACTGTAGCCTCAAACTCCCAGGCTCAAGTGATCCTCCCAACTCAGCCTCCCAAGCAGCTGAGACTACAGGCATGTGCCACCATGCTTGAGTAATTTTATTTTTATATTTTGTACAGATAGGATCTCCCTATGTAGCCCAGGCTGGTCTCAAACAATCCTCTTGCCTCAGCCTCCCAAAGTGCTTTAATTATTTAATTTGCATTTAATTTTAACTATAGTCATGTGCTACTTAACAAAGGCAACACATTATGAGAAATGCATCATTAGGTGATTTTGTCATTGTGAGACCATCCTAGAGTATACTTAGACCTTGATGGTACAGCCTACTGCACACACAGACTATGTAGTGTAGCCTGTAGCTACCAGACTACAAATCTGAACAGCATGTTATTGTACTTAACACTGTCAGCAACTGTAACACAGTGGTCAGCATTTGTGCATCTAAACATATCTCAACATAGAAATACACAGTAAGAATACAGTATCATGACCTTATGGAACCACTACCATATATGTGGTCCTTAATCGATGGAAACATCATTATGTAGAGCCTGGCTGTCATTTGATATTTTTTTTGAGATGAAGTCTCACTCTGTCACCCAGGCTGAAGTATAGTGGCTTGATCTCGTCTCACTACAACCTCCATCTCCCGGGTTCAAGCGATTCTCCTGCCTCAGCCTCCCAATAGCTGGGACTATAGGTACCTACCACCACACCCGGCTAATTTTTGTATTTTTTTTAGTAGAGACGAAGTTTCATCATGTTGGCCAGGCTGGCCTCAGACTCCTGACCTCAGATGATCCACCTGCCTTGGCCTCCCAAAGTGCTGAGATTACAGGCTTGAGCCACCATGTAATTTGAATTTAAATGAGCACATGTGGCTAGTGGCTACAGTGCAGATCAAGCCTCTTGTTTCTACTCCTCCCAGAGGCCACTCCTGTCTCTCAGCAGCACTTGCTATAGCTACATTTTACACTTGTGTGAGCATTTGATCGTTTATCCCCCTCAGTAGATTGAAAGTTTTCTGTGGGCAGGAATCATGCTAACTTGTTCACCTCTCTATTTTTTGTTTGTTTTTTTTCTTTTTTGGGGGTGTGGACTTTGATCTTTATTTACAGGACACTGTGAGATATGAAATTCCACAAAGAAAACCATTCAGAGGACAAGCTTCATATAGTATGTACAGTTTGGAACTGTTCAAGTATAGTCTCTGTGTAAAAAGTGCTGCAATAACAAACCATATTTAAAAAGAGTTCTTAGTAGAGAAACAGTAAGACAAACTTATACCAAACATAGTACACAACAAATTTATGCCTCAGAGCTACAATGATCTAAAAGTTAAAGGTCTCAGGAGTCCCATACTGAAATTGGAAGGTGTAGCCTTCAGAGGTAGGTTCTGGCACAATATTTTGATCTTCTTCTTCCTCTACAGAGAAATACTCAATTAAGCTTAATGAAGCCTTATACACACTCATTTTCATGGTTTTGTAGAGCTTCATTTTTGTCTAAGCTTCCACATTCTTCAGTCATCATACTAAGTTTCTCAGTTTCACCCAGTTTCTCAGCAGCCTGAAAGATATTTGAAATAGTATCCAGGGTAAGTAGAATAACCTCGCTATCTTTTGCAGTTAAGAGGTTCATCAACAGTTCTCTTATGCCACATGAATGAGGTACACAATCTGTTCAACTGCTCCACTACTGGTATAGTTGGTCACAGCCCATATGGCTTCCTTTTGTCTTAAAATCTGACTTAGCGAGAACATTGGCAAGGAATGGGACTAATCCATGATTCACAACTTGCTGTATCTGGTCCTGATGGACAGCTGTGATGTTTAACATTGTCCATGTAGCTTCCTTCTGAATGTTAGTTTTGGGGTTGGTGAGAAGACTGGGAAAAATGGTGAGTGCTCCTGCATTGATCACAACCTGTCTGTTCATCTGTACCAATATTCCCTGTAACTCTCAGTACAGGAGTCACAATTAGCAATTCAGAAGCTCCTAGAAGCTTCACAAGTTGGGGCACAACTCCTGTTTTCACAACCATGTCAATTCATTCATTTGGACCATTAGTCAGGTAGGAAAGAGCCCAGCAGATATCTGCTAACACTTCTGGATCATCATGATGTAGGAGCCGAACTCAGATAGGAAGAATTTCCTCAACAGCATCTGACGGGGGTGCAGGATTCTTGTTGCAGCAAAGATTTGAAAGTGTCCAAGTAAGACTATGTAAGTAACTACATGCTAAAGATGACATATCAGGAACTGGAAGAAGAGCCAATAGTGGCTCAACTACACGGTACTTAGTCACCAAGTCTTGGAACACTGAGCCATCACCTGCAGTCTTTCCTGGAGCTGATACAGCTTGTTCACTGATGTGAGCATGGGAAGATGCCAACAGAGAAATGAATGCTGGGATGGCACCTCCATCTACCAGCATTGGTTTGTTCTGATGTCCCAGAAGCAATGTTAGTGAGTGCCCAAGCAGATTCAACTGAATGGGACTACAATCAGTTCTGGACAAGGACATAAATTTTGGAATAAAACCAGCCCAGATTATGTTGTTTATGGGGTGGTGGCGGTGGCGGGATGGGGGGCTGTTTTTCTCTAGAAAGCAGTTTCCTGTCAGCTTGAGTAGCTTGGAGCTGACTTGACACATTGTTGCTATTTATGCCTTTGACAACGTCATCAACAGACCAATTTACAGTGTCCTGGATGTTACGGTTTTCCTGCAGCAGAGAAGTAGCATCATCAGGAAATGGGTTTATATTTCTCCTCTTCACTATCTGGTCATCCTTAGCTTTCCTCAGCTCCACATTGACTTCTATTCTGCAACGCCTCATTTCTGTACTGTCTTCCCCCTTGTTCTTGAATCTGTTAAGTCGGGCAGCTGGGTTCACCTCTCTATTTTGGATGCCTAATACAGGACCTAGTACTAGATATGTTATCAGTGTGTGAAATGTGTGAAAAGAATGCATAGCCAAAGCATGAACGGCCAGCCAGGAAGTGGGTTAGTTAGAGTTCTCCAGAGAAACAGAAGAAATGGGATATTTTACATATAGACATATACACATAATATACGTATTTTATATATTCTACACACACACACACAAACACAAACACAAACACACACACACATATATATGTATAAAGGAATTTATTATAATAAGGAGTTGACCCATGTGATTGTAGAGGCTGAGAAGCCTCCAGATCTGCAGGGTGAGATGCAAGAGAGCTGATGGTCAACTTCTAGGCTGAAGACTGGCAGGCTTGGGATCATAACGAGCCATTGTCCAGTTTGAAGAAAGTAGCCAGGTAGGAAGAAGCCTCTTTTATTTATTTGGAGGAGGGAGAGTCTTTTGTTCTATTCAGGCCTTCAACTGATTGGATGAGGCCCATCCACATTAGGGAGGGCCATCTGCTTGACTCAGTCTACAGATTTAAATGCTAATCTCATCCAAAAACACACTCACAAGAGCACCCTGAATAATGTTTGACCAAATATCTGGGCACACCATGGCCCAGACAAGTTGACACAAAACTAACCACCACAGGGGAGTGACAACTTTCCTTGCTGAGTTTGTGTTTAGGTAAAACTTTATTGTAATTAGGCAAATAGTTTAAAGGTTTTTTTTTAAAGGACTTAGGGACCCTAAATTATGTAGGCTTAGCCCTGATCTCTTTCCCTGAAGAAGACAGGAAAGAGCAAAGAAACAGCATAAATCCATTAACCCTGGTTCAGCCCATGATGCTCCTCATGGGACACTGAATTACACAGTGGCTGCTAGGGTGATGGGCTGTCATGACTTACTCAGGTCTAAAGTGGGAGTGAGAAGACCACCAGGGGCTGGGCACCATGTCCTTAAAATTCTGGACCATGAAACTCTGGGTCCCCAGTCATTTCTAGATATGGTAATTGCTAACCCTCAAACTGTCGTTTTGCACAAAAGTAAATGTGTTTTCATCAACAAGAGGGTTTGCTATTTCAAAACTGGAAAGACTCTGCTCTTCAAGCTCAGAAAGCTACCATCCTAAGTCAGCCTCTGATGCTCACGCTCTTTGTGCATGGGACCAAAAGACTGTGGCACACTCCTGCCACCTGGTGGCAACATATGAAAAGTCATGCAAAGGCTTAACCCTGAGGTTCTGATTTGGCCAAAACACAACACAGAAAGAGCATGCTTGGAGACTTGTATTAGTGAAACAAAATTATAAGTTAACTGGACAATAAGTCTGGAAAGAAACTTAGTGATTACTGAGTTCAACCATCTCAATTTCCAGATGAGGAAACTAAGGTTTAGAGATACTTTGTGACTCACTTGAAGATACATCGGAGCCATGACCTCACCTTCTCCCATCGAGTGTAATTTCCCCTTTAATCCACCTCTTTAAAACATTTCCTTACTTGGGGCAACTGAAGACTTGATTAATTCGTAGAATGGTGAGCAATTAAATATAATTGTAAAATAAACCAAAGGAACCAATTGCTGTTACGACACCTCTTTTGTAGTGAGCAAAGGTCTTTGTACAGACACTTGTTCAGAAATGACAATTCTACCAGAGATGGTTTGCAATGAACTTGCTCTTTCAATCTGAACAGAGATGGATGTGCATCAGCAAAATCAAGTAAGTGATCACTCCCCTCTATAGGAATAGGATAGCACCTTTTCATTTTCATAGATCAGATATGGACTAAAAATTGCTATGTTTTGCTAGCTGCTGTGCTAGGTGCTGGGAATACAATGAGGAGAAAACCAGAAGAGATTTTTACTTTCATGGAGCTCACAGTCTGATGGGGAAGACAGATGAGTTAAAATGCAACTACAGCTATGCATCACATAAGGACATTTCAGTCAATGAGGGACTATGTATACAACAGTGGTCCCATAAGATGATAATGGAGCTGAAAAATTCCTATCTCATGATGGCATAGCTGTTGTAATGTCATTACACAAATGTTTGTGGTGATGTTGCTGTAAACAAACCTATTGTGCTTCCAGTCACATAAAAATATATAGTAGCCAGGCACCCTGGCTCACGCCTATAATCCCAGCACTTTGGGAGGCCACGGTGGGAGGATCACTTGAGGCTAGGAGTTCGAGATCAGCCTGGCCAACATAGTGAAACAGCGTCTCTACTATAAATACAAAAATTATCCAGGAGTGGTGGTGCATGCCTGTGGTCCCAGGTACTCAGGAGGCTAAGGCACAAGAATCGCTTGAACCCAAGGGGCCGGAGGTTGCAGTGAGCTGAGATTGTGCCAGTGCACTGCAGCCTGGGCAACAAAGTGAGACTCTGTCTCAACAACAACAACAGTATGGTAATGTCCTAGGCTTTCACACTCACTCACCACTCAGCTAAGTAATATCCAGTTTTTATTTCGGTTGCAACTTCCAGTCCTGCAAACTTCATTTATGATAAGTTCCCTATATAGGTGGACCATTTTTTATTTATTTTTTATTTTTATTATTATTTTTTTTGAGACGGAGTTTTGCTCTTGTTACCCAGGCTGGAGTGCAATGGCGCGATCTCGGCTCACCGCAACCTCTGCCTCCTGGGTTCAGGCAATTCTCCTGCCTCAGCCTCCTGAGTAGCTGGGATTACAGGCACGCGCCACCATGCCCAGCTAATTTTTTTGTATTAGTAGAGACGGGGTTTCACCATGTTGACCAGGATGGTCTCGATCTCTCGACCTCGTGATCCATCCACCTCAGCCTCCCAAAGTGCTGGGATTACAGGCTTGAGCCACCGCGCCCGGCCCCATTTTTTTATTTTTTATACCACATTTTTACTATACCTTTTCTATGCCTAGATAAGTTAGATACATACATACTTACCATTGTTATAGTTGCCTACAGTGTTCAGTACAGTAACATGCAATACAGGTTTGCAGTCTAGGAGCAATAGGCTAAACCATGTAGCCTAGGTGTATAGTAGGCTGTATCATCTAGGTTTGTTTAAGTATACTCTAGGAAGTTTGCACAACAATGAAATCACATAATGACACATTTCTCAGAATGTATCTGTGTGGTAAAACTATGCATGACTGTACTGTGCAAGGTGGTAATGAGAACACTCTACGTGCGGCTAGGGATAAGAGTTGAGCTAGGACTGGAGAAGGTAGCTGTCAACAGAAACAGAATCAACTATAGTCCCTGGTACTAGACAGGGAGCAGTGTCCAATGGAGCCAAATTCCAGATGTGGTTGATGCCAGACCAGCCAAGTATACAATGGCAGCACTGCCAGACTGGAGAGTCCAGTGGGAGTGGGCATCACGAACACCCATACAGCCCACTAGGCTGCTTGGCTATGGAGGACTGGCATGCCACGTGCTGAGTGTGGTTGTCACCAGAAACAGACAGAGGGGCAGAAGGAGGCAGTAGCAGAGGCTGGACCGCTAAGTCCCTGCTTGGGAAGCTCCGCAGTCTGGCTGAGGGAGAGAGTGTTCACATACACCCCGCTTCTGTCAGGATTTGCCCAGGCACTTGCACTAGGCTGAGCCAGCAGGCAGTGGGGCAGCTGGCACAGGCAGCCTCTGTGGTGAGGGCGCCAGCAAGGCCCAGATGGAAACTCTGACCATGGTGTTAATTCATTTCTCTGTGGTTTTCTGTTCAGACAAATACCAGTCTCTTGTGGGTTTGTTTAGCTTAAAGCTATTGGCTGTGCAGGGCTAGGCCCTACATCCTCGATTTCCAAGTCCCTGATCGGGCAAGTTTAAAGGAAGGGATGATCAAGGTATTGGCTACTGGGAAGGATATCATAAGGCTTTGGGGAGCCATTGGGGAAACCCTACTAATTTCCCCCAGACCTGAGGTACAACCCAGCCTGCAAATTAATTCTGTTGTGCTCATAATACAACACAAGTGTGTGAGGTTTCAGGGCAGGCAGTGAGCCTGTGTCCTCTAACATGTCTAATCCAACACCTTTTTGGGGAGAATATTGACTTATCCAGGTGGAAAGTTGGCCTGGAGCCAGGAAAGGATGGAGATGGAGCTTGGTTGATTCATGATACCACAGTGTCTCGTCCATTTGTTGGACTGAGTATACCCGGAAGAACTTTCCATACCCAAACCTGCTCTGGGACATTCAGTTCAACCTTCTGCAGTGAACCCTGGCCCACATAGCAAGAGATTTGCTTCCACCAGGGCTTGGCCACAGACCAACTGTGTGACTCTGAGATAGTTCTCACTCCATGACTCAATTTCCTCAGCTACTCTTGAGATAATTTCCAACACTGAAAAGAAAAACTGTTGCCATGGCCAAAAATAAAAACTATATATTAGTTATGCTAGATATTAAATGTCATCCAAGAGACAGTAAATTTAATGGCCCCAGAGTGGTTTCAGGTCTCTGAGAGGAAATTACTCCCCAGCTTTGAAGAAGAAGCTAAGTGCTGCCCTTCTATTTCTGTCCTGCATTCAAAAAGTCATAAATAGTTAACTGCGTGAGTCCTTTTTTAAAACCTCCCAGGAGCATCTAAAAATAGCCTCTAGGGGCTCAACGCATATTTCCTCAGGTCCTCTTCGTAATCTTTCAGTATAGGTGGTGACAATTTATTGTTACTGTCACCTATGGATTTACAGAGACAAAAGCAGCTAGGCTGGAAGGCAGAGAGAGGAAGCTTTTCTTGTGGGAAGGATCTCTTGGGAAGTGGAACCTAGAATAGATTCAGGCTGAGAGTACAGGGATGAGACATGTCACCTCTCCTTTCCTTGGTTTCCCTGCTAGTAAAGGGGAGGGAAGGAGAAGTCTCTCTCCCCAGGGCGCAGCAAGAATCTACCCTCAAGTAGGAAGCTTCAACAGACAAAGCAGAACCTGCCAACAGCCAAATGCTATTATGACAAGTCAAGTCCACACTCATTACATGACTTTGCAGTGCATGTCACCCCTGCCATTTCCTATCTCCAGGCCCAAGTGGGACCCTCCTGCCAGTTTTCCAGCCCAGTGGCATGACAGGAAGCTGACTGTCCATCACAAGCTTGATGGACAAGGGGCAGGAACAGCCAAGCCCGGCTCAGCTGCCTGCCTGTCCTTTTCAACCATGCCTCTGCTTCCCTTATGCTTAACAACAGCAAATAGCACCCTACTCTGATTCTCAGCAATCTTCCTCAGGCAGGCATCCTTGCAAACAGACCATCAGCCCAGGGCGCTCCTATGGACTTGGAAGGAAGGATAGGGCAGGAACATTCCTGGCGGCCTCCATGGCCTCGGTCCTCTCTCCAAACACTCCTAACAATGCACAGTAATTAGCTGCATCTCGGGCCCCCTGACACCCCTTAACCTGGAAAATCAGGCAGACTTGTGCGACAGCAATCAGCTCCCAGACACATCCAGCCGTAATGTGATTACGCCATTTACCAAAATGCAAAGAGAGATACTTGAGGCGTTTCTGATTAGGGCTGACATTATCCCTCTAATGGGCCACTGCATTAATCAAAGCTGTTGCTATGACTATGGCGATGGTGGGGAAATAACCCCAGCTTGATTCTGGGCCTACCCAATGCCGCCAAGGAAGAGGTCAGCTTTTGTTACGGACATAGCAGAAGAATTGCTTCTTCCTGCTTAAGAAGGGCTTTCTATTGAAATTGCACCAGCAGCCAGAAAGACAGGCCTCTGTTTTCTTTCATTATGCTGGAATTTTCTGGTGCCATTGCTCAAGATGACTCGATAGTATTGTTCTGGGAGGGACTGGGATGTGTGTGTGTCGGGGGTGAGGATATGGAGGCTGATTTGTGGGGCTGTCAGAGCCTTCTGCTCTCCAAAACTGTATCTTAATTGCTGGGTGGCCCCCTGGGAATCATGTAGGGCATGAGAACCTGGGGGCGGGGGGAGAAGGATGATCTGTGGAAAAGCCCAGCTTTTCCCATGGCATAAACACTCTGGGCTTCTGCTGCTTTCTCCATTCCAGAGCCACTAAAGCATTTGGCAGAGACAAGCCTGTACCACACACCCTATGACAAGGCAGATGGAAAAACAGGCGGGAATGAAATGGATCTGACAAGCCTGCCTGGAAAACCCCCTGGTCTCTGCTCTGGGCTGTGGAGAACCCATGAGCTGCAGGGGAGGGCAGGGGAGACCAGGTGGTGGGGGCTGGGGACAGGGTCATTGGAACTCCATGATGGCTAGATAGAGGTAAACAGTTCCAAAGACCCAAGGCAGCCTTCTCTGAGGTGCAGATACTGAAAGGGAAATTTAGAGGTCAGTGATGTGGCACAGCGCCTCCCCCCAGCACAGGGATAGAGCAGTGAAGAGGAATCAAGAAATCTGGTTCTAGTTCAAGTCCTTTCTAGAATTTTCTCTAAGCCTTGGTTTTCCCATCATCAGAGTGGGGACAATGAAATCTACTCTGCTGTCCTCATAGGGGCGTAAAGGTCAGTCAGACCACTTCTTTTGCGGGGAAAGGATTTGTGAACTCTAGAGCACAGATATTCAAACTTGGCTTTATTTGGGAGTCACCTGAAGAGGTTTTTGAAGTTCTGAAGCCAGGGCCCCAGCATCAGACATTCTGGTTTCATTGGTGTGAGAGGCGGCCAGGGCATGGGGATTTTTCAAAGCTCCCAGGGGATTCTCATGTACAGCCCAGGTTGAGAACCACTGCTTGCAAGTGCTATAGGGAGCAGTACCCTGCCTTTGAGCCTCATTTCCTATATTTTTTTTAATGAGAATAAAAATTTTTAAAGTAAAAGGCTTTCATGAGAATACAAGGAAAAAATGTATGAGAAAATGCATAAAGTCATATATCCTGGATTCCTAATTAATGTTCAGGTCCCTCATTAGAGGCCATTGCCTCTGTTTCAGGAGAGTCTTGTCCACAGGGTGAGACCCCAGACAGCACCTTCCCCCTTAGCTGTGTGACTGTGTTCAACTTACTGAATAGCAGCAAGCATTTACAGCACCTGAAGCCTTTCACATGCTTGATCTCACTTAATTATAGCAATAACCTGGGGAGGCAAGCATAGATCATTGTTACCACCCTGTGAAGCAACATCATAGGTGATTCAGGCAGTCAGTCGTGGAGCTGGGATTTTAGCCCAAATTTGTCTTGTTCTGAAACCAGAGTTCTTTCCATGACCTACTTGGTTAGAACTGACCTGAGTCAATTTTGTCATTCACTATGTAGATGTAAAAGGTCTTAAGGCCGTAGGTCTCTGCATGTTGTAATGAAAGCAGGTGTCAGATAGAATTCTGCCATACAGACTTTCATTTATTAGCAAAGCAGGTGCAAAAACAGGCATGCAGTTTGCTCTGTGAGCTCAATGACATCCTGAATCATTGTCCTTTTAGGTGCCCCAGTAGATCCTTGCATGAAAGCTTCACTTGGGGCAGAGGTGACATTTTTCAGCACCAGGATTCAGCTAACCTTGTCATTGAGTCATGAGAAAAAAATTAGCTGATAATCAGCCTAACAAACACAGAATCCATTGGAGTCACAAGCTCATGGCACTGTTCCATTTAATAAACATGGGGAGATCAGTCAGAAGGCTACCAGGACATTCTAGCCCAGAGTTGACAAAGGTCTTTCCCAATGGCTATGGGGAGGTAGGAAAGGGGTAGGATCATTCACTGAGTCAACCAAATATGTTGGGCACTGTATTAGTTTCCTATAACAAACTACCAAAGCAAAGTACCACAAAATGGGTGGCTTACAACAACAGAAATTTATTCTCTGATCATTCTGGAGGCCAGAAGTCTGAAATTAGGGTGTCAGAAGGGCCATGCTCCCTCTGACACCTCTAGGGAAGGATCTTTTCTCACCTCTCTCCTGGCTTCTTACCTTCTGGTGGCTGCAGCAATTCTGTGTTTCTTGGGTTGTTGCTGCCACTCCAATCTCTGTCTCTGCCATCACATCACACGGCTTTCTTCCTGTGTATGTCTGCGCCTCTGCATCCTTTCCTCTTCTAATAAGGACACAGTCATATTTGATTTAGGGCCTGTCCTAATTCAACGTGACCTTAACTAATTATATCTGCAAAACCCTATTTTCAAATAAGGTCACATTATGAGGTTCTGCATAGACACGAGTTTGGGGGGACATTATTCAACCCACTATAGGCACCTACATTATGCCAAGTGCTGTGAAGAAAGAAGATAAAGGTGAATAAACATTTCCCTGCACTTGGGTTGCTCAGCTCCCAGAGACAGAGATAACAGGTTGGTGCCTACTCTGAGAGCAGCAAACACATGTTGCTGGTACAGGGCAGAGGAAGCATCTCACCCCAAATTAACAGGGTCATGGAAGCAACCTCTGAGCTGAGTTCTGAAAGCCTGGCAGGAGGTAGCCAGGGGGAGGAGGATGGAAAGGCAACAAAGACAGAGGAAGGGACATGTAAGTCCAAGGGTCTCATTGTAGAGGGAGCAGGATGAGTGCATTGAGGCTGGAATGTGGGGTCTGAGATGGACAAGTAGAGATGTGTAAAGCCAGACTGTTAAGCAAGGGCAGGTCAGGAAGCATCTCATGTGCCTGTCTAAGAATTTTTTCTGTGGACCATTGAGAGCCATCGGCATAGTTTAAGCAAGGGAGGAATGCAGTCATATTTGCATGTTAGAACAATCACTGTGAAGCAATGAAAAGGGTAAATTGGAAAGGTTAAGAATGGAAATGGGAAATCTCAGTAAAAGGCAATAAATAGTAAGGTCCTGGCATATGGCTGCAACCATGAGGATGGGGAGAAGGGAACTGATTTAATATTCATTCAAGACGAGGGAATCAGCAAAGTTAGTGAATAAATCAAATGTTGGGAATGAAAAAGGAGTCAATAACATCCAAGATACTCTGCTCTAGGTTTTGCTAATTTCAGTCCTGAAGTCATCCCTGAGCTATCTGGAAGTGATCAGGACAGAATGCTGGAGAACTCCAACATTTCTGGAGCTGGAGGAGAAAAATCAGCTAGTAAATAATTCAGAGAAAAAAAAAATAGTCATGTGACAAGAGAAATGGAATTACATATGGGGAGCATCAAGCAGAGAGTCACTGGTACCCAGACGGAACTAGCACCCAAGTAATAATGCTAGCCCAATGAGGAGACTCCCAGGGAAGGAAGAACTCTGGGAAATTTGGAGACCCAGAAAGAAGGCAGAGTGGGCACAAAGACCACATAACTTTGTATTAGGCAAATTTCTCAACTTCGTATTAAGCTTGGATGTCACCAAGAACAGTGGGGTCCAGTTCAGTTAATGAAGGTGACCAACTGCCAGGTTTGCCGAAGTCTGTTCCAGTTTAATCCTGAGAGCCTAATCTCCTGAGAAAAGTTTCTGTCCTGGGCAAACCAGGACACTTGGTCACCTTGATTAACAAATACTTCCTGAGCATTTGCTACATGCCATATGTATATTGGATGATATCAAGATTAACAGTGCACAGAGCAGGCTCTTGTGCAGCCCACAGCCTGGTGGGGGGAAATAATGGATTGTAAGCTCCTAAAACCTGTAGAAGAGTAGGTTGAGATTCCTCTCCTTCACTGCAAGGGCAAGTTAAAGGAAAATGGTTTGCATATAACTTAGGCCAGGGATGAAGAAAAGCTCTCTTAGCAAAATAAGGCTGTGGTGTGAGTTCATAAGTGCATGTTAATAGGAGAAATATTAATTTCTTGTATCAAATTGAAAAAGGCAGAAGTTATGCTTATTCTGGGGTGTTTTCTTTTGGTGTAATAAAAGAAATGTGAGTTTTCAAGATAGTTATGGTAAAAGGAGAAATAATTTCTCTTGTAAAGCTAAGGACAGTTTGGGGCCAGAAGGAAGGGAAGATGTCCACACAGGATAAAATGTGCTTGTTTTTAGATACTGCAGGAAAGAACCAGTTACAACTCAAAAAGAAAAAACCCTGTCGAGTCTCTCCTTGGTCCCCATGCCTGGATAAGTTTCTAGGGCTGCTGTAACAAATTACCACAATCTACATGGCTTAAAATAACAGAAATTTATTCTCTCACAGTTCTGGAGGGCAGAAGTCTAAAATCAAAATGTCCGCAGAACTGCACTCCCTCTGGAGGCTCCAGGGAGATTCTGTTCCTTGCCTTCTCCTGGCTACTGTCGTCACTTGGCATTCTTTGACTTGTAGCTGCATCAACTCCAATTTCTGCCCCCATCTTTGCATGACCTTCTTCCCCATGTTTCTTTATGTGTCCTATTCAGTTTGTCTAATCTCCCTCTGCCTGACTCTTTTAAAGACATCTGTCATAAACTCATTGCAAGTTGAAGAGCCTACTGTATGCATATCATTGCAAGTTGAGGAGTGTACTGAATGCATATCACTTTCACACTTAAAAGTGAAACATCAAATATAGAGAGATGTCATCCAGATTGCTTACTTGAGGTGCTCTGCACTCACCTCCACAAGGAAGGATGAAAACAACAAATAGATAACCATGTGTCAAATAAAATGTCCAAAGGAGAACACCAGAATTCAGCAAGGAAATGACAAATATCTTTCGAGATAGAAACTCAGGACAGCAACATTTAGAGGGAAGTACAGCACCCAGCCAGTATCAGCTCAGAGCCAAAAGGGACTCCCCAATGTGAGGGAAAGGTAAGCAGGAAATCTCCAGCAGTCCACATTCCCACTTTACATGCCCGTAATCTTAGTTACCCTTACCCTACCCACCACCTTCACAGGCCTTAAGCCCAATGTAGGAAGCTGCCTGGAATCCACATGACTGCATTATTCCAGAAACCAAATTCACACAGAATCACTCCCTACTCCTCAGAATGCAGACTGTTGTAGCACAGTACAGTTTTGAGAGCAGAGCCACCACCAGAGTGCATCCTGCCCTGAGGATTAATAGTCTTCTGCACTTCTCCACCCCTGGAGCTCCACGGATAGACCACCACATTTACCCAGAGAGCTATAGAGTCAAAAGACCTGCTGAAACTAGCAATATAGCCATATTTTTGGTAACAGACCCCATGCAGTACCCTACATCGTAGGGAACAGGCAGTCGAGCACAGGTGAAAAGGCTGCCCTCAGGAGAGAGGGAGCTGATGCATGCACTCTCCAGAGCCTGAGAGCCATTTACCCAAGGCCCACTGCCACCAACCCTGCTCTCTCCAGCGTCAAAGCTGCCAAGCACCCATGTACCCCAGGAGCCCAAGGACTGGCCTGCTGAGGGTCTGCTGCTGGTGGTAACCATGTCATCTTCAACAGGGAAACCCCAAGGGCTCAAGGACTGGCCTGCCCAGTGTTCCTATCCCTACCAAAGCCATAGCAAAGCTTCCACAAACAACCACAGCCTAGGCTGCTGAGGCACTTGGAGACACTGCTGACATTGATTATAGCCAAAGAAATTATACAGAGACTATACTACTTCACTCACCCAGAACCAAAGCCAAAGCACCCTACCCAATCAATGCTATAGGACACATCTACAGGAAAAGGTCTTTCCCTACAAAAGCTACTCCATAATATTGGAAGAAGCAAATTTTCCACCAAATGTCAGATATTAACATAGGAACACAGAAAACATGAAAAAGCAAGGAAGCATGACATCTCTAAAGAAACACAATAATTCTCCCGTAACAGACCACAAAGAAAAGGAACTCAATGAATGCCTAGAAACGAATTCAAAATAATGACCTTAAGGAAACTCAGTGAGATACAAGAGAACACAGATAGACAATTCAACAAAATCAGAAAAACAAGTCATGATCTAAATTTTAAATTCAATAGAGATAAATATCATTTAAAAATGAGCCAAACAAAAACCCTAGAAAAACTCTAGAATTGAAGAAGTTAATGACTAAAATTAAAAATACAGTTGACAGCTTCAACAGTAGACTGGATCAAGCTAAAGACAAAATTTCTGAACTTGAAGACAGGTCTTTTGAAATAACATAATCAGAAAAAAATAAAGAATAAAAAGAATGAAGAAAGACTACAGGACATATGATATACTATTAAGCAAAAAAAAAAAAAAAAAGAAAGAGAAAGAGAAGGAAAGGAAAGGAGAGAAAGAAAGAAAAAAATTCAGGGGATTTCAAGGAGAAGACATGAGAAAACACATAGAAAACCTACTTAATAAAATAATACCTGAAAATTTTCCAAGTATTGGGAAATATCAGGACATACAGATACAGAAAGCTCAAAAGATTCCTAAATAGATTCAACCCAAAAAGATACCCTCAAGGCACATTATAGACAAACTGTCAAAAGTTAAAGACAGAGAATTATAAAAACAGCTAAAAAGCAATAGAAAAGCATCAAGTCACATACAGGGTAGCCCCCATCAGACAAACAGCAAGTTTCTCAGCAGAAACTTTACAGGTCAAAAAAGAGTAAAATAATGTGTTCAAAGTGCTGGATTTAAAAAAAGAAAGGAAAAAAAACCTATCATCCAAGAATACCATACCCAACAAAACTATTCTTCATAAATAAAGGAGAAATAAAGTATTTCAGAAAATCAAGCTAAAACTGAAAACTGAAGGAAATGATCACCATTAGTCTTGTCATACAAGAAACATATAAAAACTGGGCATGATGGATCATGCCTGTAATCCTAGCACTTTGGGAGGCCAAGGCAATAGTATTGCCTGACCCCAAGAATTTGAGGCTTTCCTGGGCAACAAAATGAGATTCCCCATCTCTACCAAAAAAAAAAAAAAAAAATTAATGAGCCAGCTGTGATAGTGTGTACCTGTGGTCCCAGCTACTCAGGAGGCTAAAGTGGGAGGATCATTTGAGCCCAGGAGGTTAAGGCTGCAGTAAGCCATGATCATGCCACTGCAATCCAGACTGGGTGAAAGAGTGAGACCATGTCTGAAGAAAAGACATGGTAAGAGAGTTGTGCATCTGGAAGTGAAAGAGCAGTTGCTATCATCATGAAAATGTATGACTCCCTGGTGGTTAAGTGGTTAAGATAAAAATAAAAACACAAAAAACTATAAAACCCACTGATGGAACAAATAAACAAATGATAAAGAGAAAGAAAGAAAATGATACCACTACAGAAAACCACCACATGGCAGAAATACACAATAAGAGAGCAAAAAAAGAACAAAGGATATATAAAACAACTAGAAAACAATTAACAAAATGACAAGAATAGGTCCTCACCTATCAATAATAACCTTAAATGTAAATGGTTTTAAATTCCTCAATTAAAAGATATATTCATGGCCACCCTTGTGTCAAGCAAAAAAAAAAAAAAAAAAAAAAAAAAAGATATACAGTTATACATTGGCTGAATAGATTTAAAAAAACAAAAGACCCAATTATGTGCTGCATACAAGAAACTCATTTCGCCTGTAAAGACAAACATAGGCTGAAGGTGAAGGGATGGAAAAAGATATTCCAAGCAACATAAATGAAAAGCCAGCAAAAGAGGCCATATTTATATTAGATAAAATAGACTTTAAGCCTGGAAAAAAAAAAAACACATAAGGAAACAAAGAAGGTCATATATAATGATAAAGAGATCAATTCAACAAGAGAATATGACAATTGTAAATATATGCATACCCACTACCAGGGCACCCAGATATATAAAGCAAGTATTATTAGAGCTAAAGGGAGAGATAAACTCCTATACACAAGAATTGGAAACTTCAGTGCACCCTGTTAGCACTGGACAGATCATCTGCACAGAATATCAACAAAGAAACATTGAACTTAAACTGCACTATAGACCAACTGGACCTAACAAACATTTACAGAACATTTTATCCAACAGCTGCAGAATACACATTTTTCTCATCAGCATATGAAACCTTCTTTAGGATAGACCATATGTTAAGCTACAAAACAAATCTCAACACATTTTTAAAAACTGAAATTATATCGAGTATTTTTTGAGATCACAATGGAATAAATAGAAATCAATAACCAGAGGAACTTTGGAAACTGTATAAATACATAGAAATTAAGCAACATGCTCCTGAACAACCAATGGGTCAATGAAAAAATTAAGAAGGAAATCCAAAAAAATGTTTGAAACAAAAATAGGAACATAACATATGAAAATTAGTAAGATACAGCAAAAATAGTGCTAGGTTTATAACAATAAATGCCTGCAGCAGAAAAGTAGAAAGATCTCAAATAAATAACCTAATGCAGAACTAAATAAAACAGAGACAAAAAATACAAAAGGTAAACAAAATGGAAAGTTGATTTTTCAAAAAGATAAAATCAACAAACCATTAGCAGGATGGGCTAAGAAAAAAAGATGTTCCAGATAAAATTTAAAAATGATAAAGGAGACATTACAACTGATACTACAGAAATATAAAGAATCATTAAAGACTATGATGAACAAACATTGAAATTGAATCCAGTGAGATTCAAGTCAGGGATACAAGGATGGTTCAACATACACAAATCAATAAATGTGATACATTACATCTACAGAATGAGGGAAAAAAACCATGTGATCATCTCAATAAATGCATAAAATTCATCTGATAAAATTCAACACATCCCTTCATGATTCAAAGATGCAACAAAATAGATATAGAAGAAACATACCTCAACACAATAAAGGCTATATATGACAAACCCACAGCAAACATCATTCTAAATGGGAGAAAGTTGCAAGCTTCTCTCTTCTCGGAACTGGAACAATTAAAAAAAAAAAAAGCCCACTTTCACTACTCTTATTCAACATAGTACTGGAAGTCCTAGCCAGAGCCATTAGGCAAGTGAAAGAAATAATGCACATTCAGATTGGAAAAGAGGAAGCCAAATTGTCCCTGTTTGCAGATGATGTGCCCTTATATGTAGAAAAACCTGAAGACTCCACTAAAAATCTCTTAGAATTTGTAAATTCAGTAGATTTCCAGGATACAAAATTAATGCAAAAGTCAGTTGCATATCTATACTCCAATAACTGACTATCTTAAAAAATCAAAAAGTAGTTTCATTTTTAGTAGCTACCAAAAAATAATATCTAGAAATAAATTTAAGCAAGAAGGTGAAAGGTCTCAACAATGAAAACTACAAAACATTGATAAAGGAGATTGAGAAGGATACAAAAAGTAAAGACATCTCATGTTCATGGGTTGCAAGAATTAATATTGTTACAATGACCACACTATGCAAAGATATCTACAGATTTTATGCAATCCCCATTAAAATACCAACAATATTCTTCACAGTAATTTAAACAACAATTCTAAAACTCATATGGAACCACAAAAGAGCCCAAATAGCCAAAGCAATCCTATGCAAAAAGAGCAAAGCTAGAGGCATCATACCATCTGACTTCGATATATACTACAAAGCTATACTACAAAAACAACATGGTCCTGGCATAAAACCAGACACATAGACCAATGGAACAAAATAAAGACCCCAGAAGTAAATGCATGTATTTAGAACCAACTAATTTTCAACCAAGGGGCTAAGAGCATACACTGGGGAAAGAACAGCCTTTTTAATAAATGGTGCTAGGAAAACCAGTTATCCATATGCAAAAGAATGAAATTAAACTGCTGGCTCTTATCATACATAAAAATTAACCCCAAATGGGTTAAAGACATAAATGTAAGACCCAAAACTATAAAACTACTGAAAGAAAACAAAGGATATGCTTTAGTACATTATTCTGGGAAAAAGATTTTATGAGTAAGACTCCAAAAGCACAGGAAATGAAAGCAAAAATAGACCAATGTGATTATACCAAAATAAAAAGCTTTTGCACAGCAAAGGAAACAATTAACAGGTGACAACATGTAGAATGGGAGATAATATTTGCAATATCCATCCAACAAGGGATTAGTATCCAAGAATATACAAGGAACTTAAACATCCCAATGACAACAAAATAAATAATACAATTTAAAAATGAGGAAAGGATCTGAATAGACACTTCTCAAAAGAAGACATAAAAATGGCCAAGTATGTGAAAAAATACTCAACACCAGTAATCACCAGGGAAATGCAAATCAAAACTAAAGTGAGATATCATCTAACCCTAGTTAGAATTGTTATTATCAAAAAGATTAAAAATAAGCTGAGTGTGGTGGCTCATGCCTGGAGTCTCAGCTACTTGGGAGGCTGAGGCAGGAGGATTATGTGAGTCCTGGAATCTGAGATCAGCCTGGGCAACATAGTGAGATCCCATCTCAAAAAAAGAGACAAAAAAATAACAAATGCTGCTGAGAATGTAAAGAAAAGGGAATTCTTACACACTGTTGATGGGAATATAAATTAGAACAGCCATTATGGAAAACAGTATGGAGGTTCCTCAAAACTAAAAACAGAACTTTCATATGATCCAGCAACCCCACTGCTGGATATGATCTAAAGGAAGAGAAACCTGCACTCCCATGTTTATTGTAGTATTATTCACAATAGCCACAATATAGAATCAATCTAGGTGACTATCAACAAATGAATGGATAAAGAAAATGTGGTCTATACATACACAATGGAATACTCTTTAGCCATTTAAAAGAATGAGTTCATATCATTTGCAGCAACCTGCATGGAACCAGAGGTTATTGTGTTAAGTGAGCCAGGCACAGAAAGACAATTATAGCATGATCTCGCTTATACGTGGGAGATAAGAAGGGTTGAGTTCATAGAAGTAGAGAGTAGATCATAGTTATTAGAGGCTGGGAAGGGTAGTGTGTTTGGGAGGGGGTCTATGAGAGGTTGGTAATGGATACAAAATTACAGCTACATAGGAGGAATAAGTTCTAGTGTTCTACAGCACTGTAAGGTAACTACAGTTTATAATGTATTGTATATTTTCACACAAAGGAGAGCATTTTGAATGTTCTCAGCACACAGAAATGATAAATGTTTCAGGTGATGAATATGCTGATTTTCATAATTTGATAATTAGACATTGTATATGTGTATCAAATCACTCTGTACCCCATAAATATATGTATAATCATTGTCTGACAATTTAAAATAAATATTTATCACTGGATTTAGGACCCACTGAGGTAATCCAAGGTGATCTCATCTCAAGATCCTTTAGTTAGTCACATCTACAAAGACGCTTTTTCCAAAAAAGGCCACATTCACAGATTCTGAGGGTTAGAACTTAGACATATCTTTTGGGAGCTACAATTTAATTCACTACACATCCATTAAAATAATCTGAACCCATTTTCTTCTCTTATGTGTTGCAAGGAGCAAAGAGAGACCCCCTGCTATGACAAACAGCCCACCTTCCCTTAGTCCCAGCTGTATATGAGCAGAAAAGCCATTGACAGCTTTTCTCCACATGTGGTTGTCTTATTTGTATACTGCTCAATCCCTTGGCTAAGGGGTAATTAGGAGGGGATACTAAAATCCAGCTTTCTCTCTACAGGTCAAACCATATGCCTGATCAGCACTGCATCCACTGGGAAAAACAAGCAATTTTTTTCTTCCCGCAAAGATGCTGCTCACTTCCTATGCTGTGTGCCCATTCAGAGGGGGTTCCATTTTCTGATTTGCATAGAGACACTGTATAGACTAGGAGAGACTCTCACCATCGACATGACCTCAACTGTATTTGCTGGTGGCCAATTAGAGGTGATGGTATAAGGTACTGGCTAAAATTGTTAGGACCATGCAAAATTTGCCAGACAACACTAAAAGAGATGGAGAAGGGACTGATAAAAAGCAGGGGTGATACAAGGAAAGAAACAAGGGGAACAGCAGGTGATGCATTAAAGGGAGTTTCTAGAAGCAGGGGGAGGAAGTGGATGTAGAGGTCCACCAGTCTTGGACAACCTTATGTGAGCACACCCCCATACTCACCACCCCCACCACAAGCAGCAAGGCCTTGTCCCTTTTGTGATAGGAAGGAGCAATATAACCTAGGCTGAGACCTGTTCCCCAAACCCACCTAGCTCTGCCCCCTGCTCTGTAAGATTTTGAAGTAACTATCAGAGCCCCTGTAGTAAAAACCTGCTTGAACTTTCAGTGGGAGCTAACATGCCTTTGCTGAACTGTGGTATATGAGCCACATGGAGAAAGGCAGCTGAATTCTCATTGGGACCAGCTACGTCTCCAGCAACAGACACTCACAGGCAATGATTTGCTTAAAGGAAGACCCAATCTCCCTAGTTGACCTGCCAGAAGGCAGGGCAAACATCCATCTTGTAGAAGAGGACAAGGAAAAACTAGATATGCCCTCCACTGACACTGAAATCCCTTAGGTATGTACAACCCCAAAAGCCCTTCTATATCCACAATTTTGTTGAATCCTTACAACAATATCTCATGTTAAGCCCATTTTACAAACCTGGAAACTGAGTTTTAGAGAGGTGAAGGTCTTGCTCTGATACAGGGCTCTCTACTCACGGTTGCTTTTTGCCATTCAGAGTAGTGATTTTTAGTTTGGGTTCTTCCATGTTAGACACAGTAGGAATCTGAAGGCTGGGTTCTCATCTAGACTCCCTTGTGCTGTGGTCTTAGGCGTTTGCCCCAAAGTGGTGTTTCTTCTGTAAATAAAAAAGAATAATAATTATCTTCCCCATGATGTCACTGTGGAACAGCCAATAAAAATTATTAAAAAGCAATTGCCAACAGTTGAAGTCAAACACTTAATAGGAGAGTAAATGGCTGTGTTCTACTAGCTTCCATGGAAATTTAGATACAATTTTTTTAAAAGACCAATCCCTGGATATCTATGCAAGTTAAAGGCAGTCATTAGTAAGATGGAAAGAAAAGTGGTTTTATTTTCTTGGTGGTTTTATTAAGAAGAAAAACAGTAGATGTGTATTGTTTCTCCAAAAAATGAGATTTTTCAGGAGCATATGGCAAATTAATCATTAAGACTCTCTTATGGCTCAGACCCACTTAATATGTTCTCTGTGGTGTGTGTACAACAAACCTGCAAAATTACATTACAGTGACTATTAAATGATTCATCAGGGTCACTTCCCCAGTAGATTTAGAATCTGGTGCTTATTCATGCTTCTCCCTTGGTAAGCTTTATTATCTCAATTGTGTTTGCCAGTGGCTAATTAGAGGTGATGGTACAAGCTAATTGCTAAAATTTTTCAGAACCATCAAAGTATTTATTTTGAGAGCAGGGGAAAATTACAGTTCCATCTTTGCCAGCAGAAGGGATGCATTGTGATTTTAACAAATGGTGTATCTGCTGGTCCTTAAGAGTTCAGTAGCAGTTTAATATGGAAAGTGATTGGCTGACAATGTGAACCAGGAGCTGAGATGCTATTATTGCTCCCAGTACCCAGGAGTACTCAGGCTACAGCTGAGCTCTCGCTTCACGGCTTCAAATTCCCATAGCCTGGATTTGTTCTATGAAGACTTTTTTCCCCCTTTTTGTAGCTGTTAACCATAGCAAGATTGGGAAAACCATGGGAGTGACAAATTGAATCAGGCTCACAAGGGATATCAGGGGAGACCAGAGCAGATAAGCTCCAGGTGATAAGAAAAAGTGCAGTCTGATAGGCAAAGAGCAGACTTCAAAGAGCAGAGGAAAATTGTTTGCCACTAGGGCACAGACATGAATCCAGGAGAAGCAATGCTTAGAAACTCAGGCTGGCAGCCCTGAGAAGTCTGACAACCAATAGCCAAGTCACAAACTCTAGAATGAGGTCAGGGAAGAGACTGGCCCCTAGGGAGAAAGAAGGTAAATGCCAGAGAAGAATCAAGGCTAGGTCTCAAACACAAAGGACAGAGGCAAGAAGGATAAGGCTGAGTCCCCAAGAACAGGGGTAAGATAACTCACTTTTGATCCCAGGAGTGATGTTGGTTCTCTCAGAAGTCAATTACTGGCCCCAGCTCATCAGACAGCTACAACACTCTCACCTTCATGATACTTTGAGGTCAAGCAGCACCCAACACACCCAGCATTCATTTCCACTTCCCACATGCCTTCTGTTGTTGGGGGTTGGGGGTTAGAGGGAGATGGAAAGGGGAATTGCAATTCCTTGGCTCACTTTTAGCTAAAGTTTGCCATGCAAATTAAATGCACTCGTGCCAGATCTGAATTTTGGAAGTGGAGACCATTTCCCTGGTTTTTTGTTTGTTTGCTTGTTTTTACCATTTATCCAGGTAAGAAAAGCCATGAGGATATAGGGCTGTGGCAGCCATGAGAATGTACCTCTCACTTCTGCACTGCGAGGACTGGGGTTGACAACAGTCCTGCTACTGCACTCTGAAATCCATGCTCACATTTACCCCATCACAACCATGCTTCTCACAGACTGATTCCAGCCGGTGACTATGCATGGCAGAGAGTCATGAGCTCCTTGGATGGGTGACTTTGGCTCAAGGATTCTCCATATGCTTTGCTGAACATTTCTAAGGTCTTCTCTCTTGCAGATGGGATTCTCTGGCATCAGTAGAAAGAATCTGATAGAACCTTGTCTTTTGCAGTCTGATAGTTGCCACTGTGAACCTCTTGAGGGAAGGCGTAGTGGCTGCCTCATTTTGTGCCTTACAAACCCTGTGAAAAAGACAAAAAAGTAAAGACTCTAACATCTATTTTATTCATGTATTGTTTGGTTTTGAATTAGTAGTGATAATGATAGCCATCATTAGCTGAATACCTAATCTATATGCCAAACATTTTACATTATGCCCTACTAAATGTATTAGCTCATTTTATTCAATTCTCACAACAAAGCCGGTCTTATTATTAGCCCCATTTTGCAAATTAGGAGATTGAAGCTTAAAGAGATCACACAATTTTTCCCAAAGTCACATGGCTAGTAAAAGACAGGCTCTCTTGTCTGATTTTCATATAATCACATCACATGCCAGGTGCCAAGCTAGGACCTACCTAGAATTCATTTCACATATTCCTTACTATAAAGGTAACACCAGCACCAGAAGTGCAGCAGGGGCAGGCTCAGCTTAGATCTGAGTAAGAAAGTTTCATTGGCTGGGCACGGTGGCTCACGCCTGTAATCCCAGCACTTTGGGAGGTCGAGGCGGGTGGATCACAAGGTCAAGAGATCGAGACCATCCCGGTCAACATGGTGAAACCCCGTCTCTACTGAAAATACAAAAAATTAGCTGGGCATGGTGGCGTGTGCCTGTAATCCCAGCTACTCAGGAGGCTGAGGCAGGAGAATTGCCTGAACCCAGGAGGCGGAGGTTGCGGTGAGCCGAGATCGCGCCATTGCACTCCAGCCTGGGTAACAAGAGTGAAATTCTGTCTCAAAAAAAAAAAAAAAAAAGCTTCATTGTTGGGTTCCTTTTCAATGTTGTCATATCTACAATAATAAAGATGGCCAGATAAAATACAGGACACCCAATTAAATTTGAATTTCAGATAAATAATGAATAATCTGTTAGTGTAAGTATGCCTTCAGCAGTATTTGGGACATACTGATTTACTTGGGTGTCTTGTATATTCATTTGATAAATTTAGCAACCCTAAAAATAATTAAGAAGCTGCTCCCAGAGATCAGGGGGTATGCTGTTCAAAGCCATAATGCAAAAAGCCAAGCACTCTTAGAAGAAAGATAATAATAACAATAACGACAATTGCTAATTTATTGAACACCTTTTTCTGTGCTAGGCACTGTTGTAAGGTCTTTTACATAATAACTCACTCTAACCTTACAACAAGCCAGTGGGATAGGCATTCCTGTTCTTCCTATCTTGCACACAACTGAGACAAAGAAACTTGCCCAAGGACAGCCAGCCAGCAAGCAGCAGGGCTGGGATTCAAACCATGACTGTCGTATCTAGACACTACATGTTTAACCACTAACCCCATAAAGAGCAAGGCTCAATTTGCCAAATTATAAAGGGAATATTCAACTCAGGTTTACACGAATTCTATAGACTCTCTCTGCATTTGTTCTTCTCACTTACCAAAAATCTAGAACCCATTTTTGTATCATACCCTGGTAGGGCAGTGATCTAACCAGACACTATATTTTCAAAATATAATTTTCCTATTTAAAAATTACTATACATTAAGGTTTTGTAAATTTTGGAAAACAGAAAAGTATAGAAAGTATAAAGAAACTTAAAATTACCTTAATTTCCATTGTTAACATTCTGTATAGCCTTTCAGTCTTTCTATGAACACATATTATTTGCTTTTTTAGATAAAATATGAATCATACTATATACACTGTTTTGTGGCTTCCATTAACAATACATTGTGAACATCTTTCCTTTCTACAAATAGTCTATGAGGATGCTATGAACTGAATTGCATCCCCCATGAATTTCATATGTTGAATCTCTAACCCACAATGTGACTGTATTTGGAGAAAGGAAGTAATTAAGGTTAAATGAATTTATAAGGGTGATTCCAAAGAATTCACATCTTTATAAGAAGAGACACCAGAGGCTCACTCACTTTTTCTGCCATGTGAGGGTATAGCAAGAAGATGGCCATCTGCAACCCAGGAATAGAGCTCTCACTAGATGTCAACCTTGCCATACCTTGATCTGGGACTTCCAGCCTCCAGAACTAAGAGAAGATAAATCTCTGTTGTTTAAGTCACACAGTCTGTGGTACTTTATTATGTAAGCCTAAGCAGACTAACTGTTTTTTTAGGACTATAATACTCCATGGGTGGATATACCAAAATTTATTCAACAAATTCCCTTAATAGGGTTTGATCTGTGTCCCTACCCAAATCTCATATTGAATTGTAATCCCCAATGTTGGAGGTGGGGCCTGGTGGAAGGTGATTGGGCCATAGACGTGGTTTCTCATTAATCGTTTAGCACCTTCCCCTTGGTGCTGTTCTCATGATAATGAGTTCTTGTAAGATCTGGTTGTTTAAAACTATTTAGCACTCCCCTCTGCTTTCTCTTTCTCCTGTTCCAGGCATGAGAAGTGACGGCTCCCTCTTCATCTTCTGCCATGAGTGTAAGTTTCCTAAGGCCTCCCTAGATGCAAAGTAGATACCAGCATCATGCTTCCCATACGGCCTACAGAACTGTGAACCAATTAAACCTCTTTTCTTTATAAATTACCCAGTCTTAGATATTTCTTTGTAGCAGTGTGAGAACATCCCCATTGCTAATTCTGTAAACTGCATTCAAATTTGCACTTTCATAAGTAACACCTAGAAGTAACCTTTCCTACCCCTACCTTAAGATAGATTTTTAGAGACAGAGTTGCTGGTAGAGTGACCGACTGTCTCAGTTTGCATTGAACTATCCTGGTTCTTGCACTGAAAGCCTCATGTCTTGGGAAACTCCCCAGTTTTGGCAAACCAGGACAGCTAGCCACTGTATTTATAAGTAAAAGACAATGCACTTTCTATGGCTTTGTTACACATATTGTTGGATCACTCTCAAAATGGGTGCTAATTTCCATACCCACCATGCAAGAGGTTTCTCTTCAGAGATATAGTACCTTATCTATAATTTACATGAACATACTTTAGCATAGATAGTGAGCTATAGGAGGTGTAAATTAAAAGTAATCTATACCTTAGAAAGAGTTAATTAATATGTGAAGTACCCTAATCAGGAATCCACATTCTAGAGGTGGCTGGTTAGCATTTGAAAGACCCTAATCAGGAGCCCCTACTCCAACTCCAGCGCCTGCCACAAGCACTCAGACAAGTGCTTGCTTTAAATACCATTTTGTGAAGCTGCATATTGAGCTTGTTAATTAGCATGAGGGATATTAGAAATAATGTTTCATTGGTAAAATATGAGCTATTCAAAAAACATTCTAGCTTGCATTAACAGAAGATTTCAAAAAATCTGGTATCAAAAACCAGCAGCGAAACACTTTTGGGGTAGCACTTTAGGTGTGGAACTTTGATCCCATCACCTCTACATTTATCAGGGGATTTAAAAGGTTTAGAAATGGTAGAGTATAATCTGGGGGTTACCATGATGACTAGAGGGGTGGCAAGAGGATGGTAGCAAAACTCAGTGCCTGGGTACAGAGTAAGTGTCCTACAATGCCCATGCCCAGACCACCCAAAATGCCATGGATACTGGAAGAGCTTCCAGCTAATGTTCAGAATCTTGTGGCATTTTTGCCTCAAAATTATCCTTCCACGTTGGAGAACTCCAAGAACAGAAGTTCTACACTTTAGTGGTTTTAGAAGACAGAACAACTGGTCTTTGTATATTTTTATTGTTTTATTGTATTGGGGCCTTTTGTTTATTTATTGTTTTTGTTGTTACATGTGGCTGGGAGTTTAAAGGTCTGAGAGCCAGGCACTCCAGTGTCAAGGGCAGGAGAAGTCAGATGTCCTAGCTCAAGAAGAGAGAGTAAGAAATTGCCCTTACTCTGCTTTTTTGTTATATTTGTGCCCCTAAGTGACTAGATGATTCCCACCCACATTAATGAAGATGATCTTCTTTCTTCCATGTATTCAAATGCTAATCTCTTCTGGAAACACCCTCACAGACACACCCCAAAATAACGTTTTCCCAGTTATCTGGCCATCCCTTAGTCCAATCAAGTTGACACATGAAATTAACTATCATGTCAACCAACAAGGAGACCCACTGAGGACTTGGGCAGGCTGAGACAGGGTGAAAGGAGCAGACTTAGGTTCATGACTTTAAAAAAGGTCTAAGATTAGATACAAACTGGGATTGGGAAGTTCAGGAAAAGAAAGGGAGTCAGCACTGGGAGATTGCCAGATACCCCTGCCAACCCTTGGGGAGGAAGAAGCACCTCAGGTCACACAGGTGGAAGGGCCATGGGAGCTTCTCCTTCATATACTCTTACATCCCAGCTGCCTGCAGCCGTCCATTCACCACCTATCACAATAATCCTTCATGCTGGTTGCATATCAGAATCACTTGGAAATGTTTAAGATATAAGTGCTCAGGCATAGATTCTGATTTAATTGATCTGGGATTGGTCTAAGCATCTTTTTTAAAAATGTTCCCCCGGTAATTCTAATGAAATGCCATGTGCTAAGATAACCATAATTGTTTTTAGACCACCTCAGCACAGGTTATATGGTGTTATTACATTTTAAGATTAAGCTAGTAGTTATTGGCCTGGGCTGTATGCTTTAGTCACCTGGAAAGCTGAAAAAAATACCAATGCCTTGGGTTCCACCTTCAGAGATTCTGATGTACTTGGTTTGCAGGTACATCAATGCTTCTAAAAGGTCTTCTAGTGACTCCAGTAGAAATCAAGAATGAGGCAGATTGGATCAAGTTCTAGCTCAGAAACTACAGAATATTTAAGTATGCAAAGTTTGGGGGGGTCAGGTGAATTCTAATCTAGACACTCATTCTTCAAGACAGCTATTATACATTCTTCTGTTATCCTATCTCAATCAAAAATAAACACTTTGCAAATTAGTATATTGGACATTAAACATGGGTTTTTATTAAATTGCATGATGAATATGATGAACAGGCTATCCACTGGTGAAACTGCAGTTAGATGATATATATGTATTGACTAACAATATTTGAGAAGCACTTTCTACCTTTGCATAAATAGGGTATGGAAATTCAGTGAGGCCCATATTCTTTAATCTCAGGGATATTATTTTAGAAATATTACACTGGAACTATATTAGGGATATATTGCCATAAGTGAAATCTCTAAGTGGTTCCATGTTCAGCTGTGAATTCTCAAAGGTGTTGGTTGCCTAATGCCATCTCTCAGGGTAACAGGAACTTTAGCCTTCACCACTGTATTAGTCCATTCTCACATTGCTACAAAGAAATACCTGGCTGAGCACAGTGGCTCATGCCTGTAATCCCAACACTTTGGGAGGCCAAGGTAGGTGGATCACTTGAGGCCAGGTGTTGAAGACGCTGTCTCTGCTAAAAAATAAATAAATAAATTAGCTGGGCATGGTGGCACTTGCCCAGATGCTCAGGAGACTGAGGCATGAAAATTGCTTGAACCCAGGAGGCAGAGGTTGCAGTGAGCTATGATCACACCACTGCACTCCAGCCTGGGTGACAGGACAAGACTCTATCTCTAAATGTATACATACATACATACATACATACATACATACATACATACATACATACCTGAGACTGGGTAATTTATAAAGAAAAGGTTTAATTGGCTCACTGTTCTGCAGGCTATACAGAAAGCATGATGCCGGCATCTACCTGGCTTCTGGAGAAGTCTCAGAAAACACAGTTTTGATGGAAAGTGAAACAGGAGCAGCCACGTCTTACATGGCAGGAGCAAGAGACAGAGCAGGGAGGTGCTACACACTTTTAAATGACCAGATCTCATGAGAATTCACTCACTGTCACAAAGGGGGATGGTGATAAACCATTATAAGAAAACATTCCCATGATTCAGTCACCTCTCACCAGGTCCTACTTCCAACATGCGATTTGGCCAAGGACACAGATCCAAACCATATTAACCACAAATGAACCTTTGATGTAAAGTGTTAAGTTGAGCACCTAAGAGCAGACTTCCTCAGGTATAGAACAGGTCACAAGAATCCTTTCATGATAACTTGCTGACAAGCATTTAGTTAGTAAATGTGTGTACACCTAGCAGAATTTTTTCTGATACTTGCTTTAATTAAAACTGGTTAGTAAGGATGTAGAAGCATGTGACTCTCACTCACCCTGTACTAGAGCAGCCCCTGATTGCTGTCAGCATGGAGCTGGCCTGGCTCTAATAGCAAACCCATGGTATTCTCTTCTAGAACATAAGCAAAGCCTCTCTCACTTACAGAAGAAGATATGAAACACAGCCACTCCAGAATCATGTCCCAGCCCAAAGACAAAAGCACCAGCCAAACCAGGAAAATGGCCAAACACCTTCTACCAGCTAACAGAGTGACTGGTTCTTCTTTATCTGTTATAGATTTGACTCTACTCTGTTCCTCCTACCTCCTACATAAAACTTATCTAGGAACTATGCAATCACAGAATAGCCGTGCTTTCTGATAGCAGCCAAACCAGAGCAAAATTATGTTCCCTTAAAGTCTCCCCTGAATCACCTAACACAAGCCCAAATTCTATTTTTAAAAAGCCCCTTCCATTACTCTCCTACTGAGATACCCCAAGGTCCTCCATTTTATTTTGTCTCTCTTGTTACAATTACCTCTTCATATTAGTGTTCTATTATATGTTAGTATATAACAAGTTATTACAAATTTAGATGCTTAAAAACAATACAAATTTATTATTTCACATTTTCCATGGGGCAAAAGGCTGGGCTTGGGAAGCTGAGTCCTATTCTCAGACTCTTACAAGGCAAAATCAAGATGTTAGCTAGGGCTATGTTCTCATCTGCAGCTTGGGGTTCTCTTCCAAGCTAATTCAGGTTGTTGGCAGAATTCAGTTCCTTGTGGATATAGGACTGATAAGGTTTGGCTGTGTCCCCACCCAAATCTCCTCTTGAATTGTAGTTCCCATAATCCCCATATCATGGGAGGGACCTGGTGGGAGGTAACTGAATCATGGGGGTGATAGTTTTATAAGGGGCTTCCCCCTTCACTCGGTTCTCATTCTTCTCCTTGCTGCCCCCATGTGAAGAAGGATGTGTTTGCTTCCCCTTCTACCATGATTTTAAGTTTTCTGAGGCCTCCCCAGCCATGCTGAACTGTGAGTTAATTAAACTTCTTTCCTTTATAAATTACCCAGTCTCAGGTATGTCTTTATTAGCTGTTGAGATTCTCTCGGGGTGGTTGGCAAAATATTATGGAAAATATTAAAGATATATTAGGGAAAGTTTATAGATTAGTCTCAAACCTTTTGGAAGGCCGAAAGGTTTTATTGGGCCAAAGGTGGCCGGCCAGTCCATTAAGTTAGGGAAAGATAGGGATGAGGCTTTCCCAGTTAAGTCTGTTTACACACATCCCTTTGTCTCTACTCTGTTTGCTCAGGTAAACTTTGTGCTGGATGGTCCTCTCAGGGGGAGATCAAAGGGGAATTATCCGTTAATAGTGTTTACTCTAGGCCTGGAACCTAAAGCTTTTATCATTCGTATAACCACTCTTTTAACCATGTTAATGATCCACAAATGTGTTAACTTAGAACCTCTGTTAGGAATAAATGTGTGGAAGAACAGGGAGTCTGGGTCCTTTGGTTGCATTTAGCTCTCTGAAAGCAGCCAACGGCCATCCCTAGCCCACTTGTATCACTGTAATGGTGTGAGAGTGCATTCATTCATCCATCATTGAGTCAGGGTCTGCAGGTCAAACTTCCATAGGTAGTGACCAGTGTCTCAGGTGGTGACCCCCAACGTGATCAAGGCCACAATTAGCAGTGTGAGAATGGACTAATACAAGAACTGAGGTCCTATCTTACTGGCTGTTGGCCAGAGGTTGCTTTCTGCTCCTAGAGGCCACCCTCGCCATCTTAGCCCCATAAGCCCCCTCCATAGGCAATTAACAACTTGCTGTTTGCTTTCTTTCAAGCTACGAAGATGATTGCTCTGAGATTTCATCTTCTTTCAAGAGCTTACCTGATTAGGCCAGGTCACTCTATATAACCTACCTTTTGACTGTAGTAACCTAAACATGGGAGAGATATTTCAATGTATTCACAGGTCCCATTCAGATTCAATTTAGACTCAAGGTGAGAAAATTATACAAAGCATCTTCATCAGGGAACAGGACTCTTCAGGTCTATCTATCTGCCATAGCAAGAAACCTAAATTTGTTCAACTGTCCTTTTAACAGTCTTTGGCTAAAAGACACCAACACTTTTCAACTATTATTTTCTATCAAAAGGAACCAAAGACAGGTGCATGATCAGACTACAAGTCAGTTCATAACATCAGGATGGGAAACCACAGACTTGATAGGACACTTGACTGAGTCCCAGTCAAACCATCTGGGTGATCACTCCCCCTTTTCAATAGTAAAGGCACTCAGAAGCCTCTCCCACCAACAGGCAGGTGGAGCTTGATACTCAGAGGAATAAAAAGAAGTTAGTTGCCTAATGTAAACTATTCATTCAATAACCTATTCTCCAATTTGGACCGCCTGTTAACAATCTATTCCCAAATTTTAACTTTAGCCATTTACTTAAATTTATCTTAAAAATATTCTTGATATATTAAGTAAATTTCAGTATATTCTGTTAACGATAGGAATAATGTCTAGCATGTCTCCCCTTTTGTTAGAAGCAGAGAACACTTGCTAAGTGAGCAAATAATGATATTTCTATTATTATAATTTTGAGCGTTTTCTGTCTCAGGAGTCTAATTTAAATTATCCTTAAGAAAGAAAGTATCAGAATGGTAGGGACCCTGGAATTCACACCCAATGGAAATGTCTTATGAACCACAACAGGTTGATTTGCCCCCGGAGTAGGTGTCCTTACAATCCCAATTATCCTTTAATTTATGTGAATCCTCTGATTATCTTCTTTTAGGCTTTTACTCAAATTATCAGGATCATTCATTCATTCATTCACTGAATAAATACATTTTGAGCACCAACTATGTGCCAAATGCTCACTATGGAGATACAGCAGTAGATCCATATAAATTTGCCTCATGGAACTTCATGGAACTTTCAATGTAGCAGGGACATAGACATTCAATGAATAATTCAAAAATGAATACATAATTATAAATTCTGATGACTAGTTGGAAGGAAAAATATAAGAGCAAGATAAAACCCTATGGTTATCATGGTTATTTTAACTATGAGGTGAAAATTGTGAGTTTGACATTTTCTCTTTTTTCCTATCTCTACAAATATTAATTAGGAAGACATCTAGCTTCTCAGGAAATGAGAAGGGCAAGTAGGAATGTGCCAAGGGATAAGGAATCCACTCATCCTTTTCAGGGATTAAAAAACAGGTCAGCTGGTGATACATTTTGGCTGTGTTCCCACCCAAATCTCATCTTGAATTGTAATTCCCATTATCCCCACATGTCAAGGGAGGGATGGGGTGGGGGTGATTAGATCATGGGGACCATTTTCCCCATGCTGTTCTTGTGATAGTGAGTGAGTTCTCATGTGATTTGGTTTTATAAGTGTTTGACAGTTCCTGCTTCACATGCTCTTTCCTGTCACCTTGTGAAGAAGGCACTTTTTCTTTACCTTCCACCATGATTTTAAGTTTCCTGAGGCCTCAACTGCTATGTGGAACTGTGAGTCAATTACACCTCTTTCCTTTAAAAATTACCCAGGCTCAGGTATTTCTTCACAGCAGTGTGAAAACGGAATAATACAGCTGATGACCATAACCTACCACTCACTTCACTGTGACTGGAACAAGTCCTACCACTCAAAGATCTCTACCTCCTGATATTACTTGCTGAATCAATCTTTGTTACAAAAAGCTAAAGGAGAAGTTTTTTTCTGTCTATGACCATACCACCCAGAACACGTCTGATATCAGAAGCTAAGCAGGGCCAGGCATGGTTAGTACTTGAATGGGAGAAGTGCTTTTTCCCACTCTGAATAAAAAAGTAAAGAAATCTACTTTGGATATACTTAAGGCCCATTAAAATTGTGGATGAAAATCAGGAGTACCTCATATTTAAATATTTACCAAACATGAATAAATCTTAGATCTTATGTAGAACAGTATAAACCATGTCAGTTTATTCATTCTAAAATAGGGATTCTCCATTATAATTATCCAGGTGAAGTCAGCTACTCTCTAAAACCTTCCTTAATTTCCCCAGGCACAGTTATTAATAGTGTTATGTCCTCCTCTCTGCTCCCACAAGACTTCTATTATAGCTCATTTTTGCATAGTACCATAAATATCTTGAGGTCTTTAAAGTTATTTTTCTGCCTCTTTTACTCAACTGAGACCCTTAAAGAGAGCAACTGGGTCTTATTCACTTGTGTGCCCTTAGTACCCAACAGAGTGCCAAGTTTAAAGTAATAAAATCGCTAAAAGTTTGAGTGAATGAAGAAAAAGGTTGATACACATTAAATCTCATTATGATGAATAGAGGAAGGTGATTTGACTTTTGACTTGGGCCCTGAATGAGGAGACAGACAGCAATATCCAGGCAGGAATAGCAGTCAAGAGAACTGCAAGTGCCATGATGGAAGGAAAAGTGATACAGACAAAAAAGGCTACTGGGGATAGTAAAAGAAAGTGGAGAAGTTGAAATCAGAGTAGAGCGGTAAAAGCTAAATAGTGTGGCAATCTGTAGGTTAGGATAAGAAGTTTGGAGATCCAAAAATAAAAATAAAGTTTGGAAAGTGTATTATATACAAAGGATTCATTTTCAGCACAAGAATTACATGATATATTTTATATTCTTAAAAGATTACCCTGGGTATTGTTTGTAGAATTCATTTCAGAGGTGCGTGCTTGGGAGCAGGGAAACCCTAGAAGACAATTGCAGAAGTCCAGGCAAGTGATATTGATGGCTGGTTCTAGAGCAGTAGCAGTTGAAACGGACAGAACTAGCTGACTTGAGATATCTTTTGAAGGTAAAGGCAACCGGACTTGGTAAATTAGATATGAACAGGGTTGCTATTCAGCTGATGAGTCCCTAGAGAGCTCTCCCAGTTGTCAAGGTATTGAAATATTTTTGTACCTTTTGGAAAATAGTCACAGCCAAGGGCCCCCAAGGGGGGCCTCAATTCTAACACCTCAATACTCCTAGACTCCCCTATAAGCAAAAACAAAAATGTTAATGCCTGGCATGGTAGAGACTCCTCTAGACAGCTCTATTTCCTGCCTCTGTTCTAATTTATGAGTCCCATTCTATACCATTAGCTAAAAATCACAACTACCTTTAGAGGAAAAGAAAAAGGAGGAATGGGGAACACCTAGGCTTTTGGCTTGAGCTGTTGGATGCATGGTGCTGCTATTTGCTGACATGTGGAGGAATTAGAGAAGAACACGTTTGGTAGAGGGAAAATAATAAAAATTCTGTTAATTTCTTTTTTGAGATGGAGTTTCACTCTTGTTGCCCAGGCTGGAATGCGATGGCGCCATCTCGGCTTACCGCAACCTCCACCTCCCAGGTTCAGGTGATTCTCCTGCCTCAGCCTCCTGAGTAGCTGGGATTACAGGCATGCACCACCACACCCAGCTAATTTTGTATTTTTAGTAGAGGTGGGGTTTCTCCATGTTGTTCAGGCTAGTCCTGAACTCCCGACCTCAGGTGATCAGCCTGCCTCAGCCTCTTAAAGTGCTCGGATTACAGGCATGAGCCATCATGCCCAGCCAATTCTGTTAAATTTGATACTTATTAGACATCCTAATGCAAAAGGATAGAAAGACTTCATAGGCCAAGTGAAGATTTCCAGTCACTACCCACACCAGCAAACCTCAATGCAACTCTAAAACAATAAAACTTTCAAATAACCTTAAGAATCATTTTACTGCAAAAAAATCTAGAATTTACTTCAAATAAATCTGTAATGCTCTGAATTCTATTAAGATCATGAAGTACCTCCAAGCCCTTTATAAATCCAGGTTCTAAGAATCCATGTGGATAGCTGTAGTAGGCTGAATAATGGCCAACCAAAGATGCGATGTTCTAATTCTGGTACCTGTACACATAACCTTATTTAGAAAAAGGGTCTCTGTAGATGTAATTAGATTAAGAATCTTGAGATGGGTTGATTGCCCTGAATTATCCAGGTGGGCCCTAAATGCAATCACATGCATTCTTATAAAAGGTAGAGGGAGATTAGAGCAGAAAGAAGAGAAGAAGGCCATGTGAAGACATAGGCAGTGATTCAAGTGATGTAGCCACAAGCCAAGGAATGCTGGCAGCCACCAGAAACTCGAAGAGGCAACAAACAAATTCTCCCCTAGATCCTCCAGAAAGCAGGCAACACTGCTGACCCTTTGATTTCAGCACAGTGATACAGATTTCAGACTCCTGGCCTACAGAACTGTGGGATAATACATTTCTTATGTTTTAAGCTGCCATGCTTGTGGTTCTTTATTACAGCAGCCACAGGAAACAAATACATCCACTAAGGTAGTCCAGAAGAAAGGCAGTGTTGTATATACCTCTTATAAATGAAAACTCAAGAGACAGAGATGCTTCTGACATTGTGCTATAAACTCATGCTACTCCTACTCCCCTCAGCTAGATGAGGCTAGATGGCTTTCCCTGGACCTCCTTTAAAGCCTTTATTTCCTGTGAGATGAGAGGGGACAAAGACTTTCTCTTACCAGACTTTAGTCAGGCTCCTCTGAGCCCACCTTTCAACTAGTCCTCACTCTTGGCCCCTGTCCTGTCTTCCACCCGTCTAGCCTACTTTTAGAAAGAATCCTGCTGTCAGTTGGAAGAATCCCTCACTCTTAGTATCGGATCACCCTTATATATGATCAAGTTTCTCACCCCCTACCTTTGACGTATATGTCCATAACCTACCTTCAGCAAGACAGAATTCCCCCACCCCCTCTTGGAAATATTCCATCCACTGACCCTTTTACCCTTCTCCTTGGCAAAAAATATCCACTTGTCCTTGTATTTGGAGATGCACTTGATCTCCCTTTTCCGTTACAACAGAGTTAACCCCTATTGTGATAGTCTTAAATAAAGTTTTCCCACCATTTTAACAAATGTCAGGACAACTCATTCTTTAATAGAGACAGCATTGCTGGCTTATCCGCTGTTGACTTCTAGACATTGGAAACTTCAAATGGCTTTCCTTTCTAGATGTGACGTTTGGTGCTGCTGAAAATGTCACAGGTGAGCAAGAAAAGGAACTATCCCAGTTCTCTTTGGAGATACTTATCTTTAAGTTGAAACTCCTCATAACTTTGTATTCCAAAGAAGACATAAATGGGCCAACTCTTTCATTTAATGTCATTTCCCTCCCTCCCTTCCTCCCTTCCTTCCTTTTTTTCTTCTTTCCTTTCACCCAATTATTCATTCATTCATTCAGCAAACATTTACTGAGCCATGACTGTGCACAAAGCCTACATGCTCTGGGCCACAGGGCTAGAAACATGTAGACATGATAGTCACCACCCTCAAAGAAGGAAGGAAACCACAGTAGGGCTCCAAGCCCGTATCTGGTATCTGGCTCTGTTCTGGACGTTTTCACATGTATTGTCACATTTAATCCACCCACAGAATCAGAGAGATGATTATCGTTATTCTCTTTTTTTTCCCTAACAGATGATGGAAAAACGAGTCTTAAAAGAAATTGAGTATGAGAAGGAGAGATGAATAGGGCACAGACTATTTTTAGGGCACACAAAATATCCTGTACAGTATCATAATGGTAGATACAGATTATTATACTTTTGTCTAAACCCATAGAATGTACAATCCCAAGAGTAAACTTGATGTAAATTATGAACCTTGAGTGATAATGATGTGTCAACATAGGTTCATCAGTTGCAACAAATGGACCACTCTGGTGGGGGATGTTATAATGGGAGAGGCTATGCCTGTATGCTGGCAGGAGGTATAAGGGAAGTCTCTTTATCTTTTATTTTTCTGTGACTCTGAAACTGCTCTATAAGAATAAAGTCTTTTTTAAAAAAAAAAGGAAGAAAAATGGAGAACCTTACTCAAGACCACACAGCTACTCAGTGTTGGAGGTAAGTCTCACAAACAGATGTCAGACATCAAAATCTATGCCTCTTTTTTCTCACTGTGCTGTAACAAGATATGCATACAAATAACTATGATACAAAGTAAATGGGAACAACTGTTATTCTAGAAGAGAATGGGTAAATGCCTTTAGAGTTCAAAGAATTTTTTAAAATAGGAAAGAAAGAACTATTGTGTGTCTGGTATGTGCTAGGCATTTCATCTTGCATATCCACATGCATAATCTTTCTTTATGGAAGTAAGAACACGTAATATGAGCTCTACCCTCTTCATATATTTTCAACTGTACAATACCATATTGTTGACTACAGGCACAATGTTTACAGCAGGTCTCTAAAATTTATTCATGTTATATCACTGAAACTTTATACCTGTTGAACAGCAACTCCCCATTTCCCCCTCTTCCCCGCTCCTGGAAACCACCATTCTACTGTCTGCTTCTGTGCATCATCTTGTTCAATCCTTTCCACAACCCTGTGATGAGTGGCATCCCGCTTTCAGCTGGAGAGATTGGGGAAATTATCAAGGAAAAGGCAATTCTAATTCTAGGCTTTGAAGGATGAGCGGGTAGAGCACGCAGAATTGGAGAGAAGGCACATTCCAAGAGAGGAAACAGAAAGTTCTAGAAAAAGAAAACAATATTTTTACAAAGCAGCCGTTGGTAAAATTGGCTGGAGCAGTAAAAAGCACAATAGGAAAAAAAAAAAAAGGTAGAGAGCCTTGAAGGCCAGGTTCAAGTACCTTTGAAGAGAACCATGTTCAGTGAACCATGGGAGCTCTTGACAAGGAGGCCAGGGCTGAATTTTAGGAAATGTGTGTCGTGGAGGATCAATGGGAAGAATGAAGGGAGAAACCAGGGTCAAGGGAACCAGGTGGTGGGAGGCTTTGAAAATAATCTAAGGAGTGGTTGTAAGGCTCTTCTGAGGCAGGGGACAGGCTGGGAGAGAGGGGGAAATCACACAGTGAGATAAAAATTTACATCATTTTTCAAAAAATGCATTAAAGATAGGAAAAAAACACAGCTCAAAATAACTAGTTATCTTTTAGAAAAGAGGCAGCAATGAGCCAAGGATATTTTCACTTAAACCTATATTTATTAGATGGCAAGGACAGCAGCTGGCCAGTGGTAAATTGCTCCTTATCTCTAGACCTAGGCCATTTCACTCCTCTATCCAGAGTCTGAATAATAGATGTTCTGTTCTTCCAAGGAAAACAATGTCATTGAAAGAGGTGGAAACATCAGAAACAGGATGGTTTGTTTTTTATGGACAAAGTTTCATACACTGTGTCAGAAGTCATCTATTTCTTTCCCAGTTGACCCAACAGCCCAACCAGTTGACCTTGAAAGTTATTTTCTTTCTCCTTTCAGTACAGTTTTAAAAATCGAAGTGTTCTTAGAATTGGAGAGACAAACCTAGGAATGAGGCTTGCAGCAAAATAAAAAGGTAATCGATCTGTTCAAGAGTTCTGATAAGACTGAACAGTGAAGGCTACAGATTATGCAGTGATGGGGAAGGGAACTAATTTACTGGCACCTGTTACTCCTCAATACTAAGCTTGATGCTTTGGATTTAACAATGAACAAGACAATCTCAACCCTCAGTGCATTCACAAACAGAAGGAAAATTACTTGAACAACTAGTTTGGAAAGGAAATTTCTAGAGGTATTCAATGGGATGAAAACTCAGGCAATCTTATAATTTACTGATCATTTTCTGATCAAAAATCTGATGGCCACCTATGCCTGCGAACACAGTATATATTCAGTGACTGAAAAGTTGAATCTTGTGTAATAATACTCAAAGACGCCAAATTATTTGAAATTATAACTCTCTTCTCCTCCCTAAGAGAGGAGGGCATGGACTGGAGAAAAGGGGAAATATGGTCATTTTCTTCACCTGCCAATGTTCGCCTCCCCCAGCTGGTCAATGGCAGTTTCCTACCCCCCTCAAGGCTGGGTTAGGGGAGGACTGGATAGGTGTCAGCGGTAAGAAAAAAAAAGGTAACAGATAATGTCTTACCTGACTGGGTGTATCATAAGCAGTTTGGGCAGTGGGGATGGGAAATGTCAAAGCTGCTTTCTGGGGCAGCTCACTGATAGGCTCCCACAGGCTATGCTCTTGACTGAAGTAAAAGCCTACTGATCCAGCATTTCTTACTCTCTCCTCTGCTCCTAGGAATCCAGAAGTGCAACTTACCCTCTGTTGAGGCCATTTCTTCCCCACTTAATAACCCTATTGGATAAGATAACAAGATGACTCCACCAAGGGTTGTCAGATAAACTATTCTGTCTTTGTCCAGACAAAATCTGAGAGGGAAGACTAATCCCCAGCAGGAACAATTCTCATCCTCTGATATCCTGGGTGTGGTGGGGGAATAGGGGTCAGACGACAGGCCTGTGTGTTCCCCTAACTGTTCACTGCATGGTCCCTTTGAACTCCTCTTCCTTGACAAGGTAAAGGGGGAAGCTCCCCTTTCAACCCTCCTCCTTGGATGGAAAAGGAGGACTCACAACACAGCCACAACTGTTTCCAAAGAATCCCCATAAGTTCTTCCTAAATCTGCACTCTCTCAACCCTATTATATCTCGGGGTTTGGCAAGCTATCATTTTCAATTTATCTTTTCTAAAATTTCTGCATATGACCTAAAAATAAAATGTATGGTATTACATAAACTAAAACCTCCAATATAATATCCTGTTTAACTTTCAGAGACAAAGTTGAAAATAAATTGCAGAATTTATTAATATCTGGGTATGTGCTTAATGCTCCTGTGGAAAGCCCTTGTAAAAGAATAAAGAATACAGATGAGGCCAAAGCCTCTTGCTTCCCAATCATTGACTCTCTGCCTCTTCCATTCCCCAAACACAAGAGTGGGAGGTTATCACTGCAGTGCAAGGAAAGACCAATGTGAAGCAGCACCCCATGACTACCAGAGGAAGTGGAGCATGTCAAACCACTAAAAAAAGTACATCTGACCCCAAATCATGTGCTGAGTAATCCAGGCATCTTAGTGCAGAGTGAGAACAATGAACAGGGTCAAGTTGTCATCTGGGAGAAAAGAACACTGATTAGAGATGAGTAAGTCTCATCCATCACAGTAAAGGACCCAAGACCTTTAACCGGTTCTTAGAGCAGAAAGTAAAAGAAGAATGGGCAGGAGAGCCCACCTTGCAAAAACTGAAGAAGTGACAGAGAAAGAGGTTGGCTTGGTTTCTGCCACTGAGTAATCCAAAGCCTTCTAACTGGCCAAGTTATGTGTCACGAATAGACTACAGTTGTGCCACAATATCTTCAATCCATAAACCTTCAGGGCTGCCAGGGACCCTGAATTGGTCACCTCTGACCATGTGCAGCCTTATTTGGGTCTCTTCAGAGGGTGGCTCAAGATGAGTGGGATCGGTCTGTATACCTCACAGTCACTGTGGGCAGGAGAATAATAAGTACTACTGTGCAATAATGGCTCAACTTCAACATGCTGAGCAGAGCCAAGGAGGAGGCCTTCCATCCACGCAGCCACATCAGCAGCTAAATGTAGAGTCCAAACAGCTCATCATGGACAAGTGGCCCATGGGGCTTATGGAGAAGTTTGTGTTCCTGATGTCCAAGGCTTATAGTACACAGACCAAGGTGCCACCTGTCTGCATTGAAAGAAAGGGATGTCAAGCTCCTGGGGTGGCCTGCCAACATATTTAGAATTTCTGGTCATTTGTCATTGATGTGCCCTTTAGTAGCATTCAAGTCATCTGCATGGCAACTGCTCTAATGATATGTGAGAGTTCTGCAAATTAGAGTCATATTATTATTTTGAAGTACCAGATATGACAAAGTTAACTAGATTTGAAAAGCATTTGCATTATCACAAGAAATTACAATAGTAAATTTGTCAATAAAAGGATGGGCTATTATAGTCCTAACTATAATTTCAACTATTATGACTTTTGGAATTGTTGTAAAGCAATGTTCTAAATACTATTATATAACATCCTTATGCAAATTTTCTCACTGATGGTGAATATCCAACATTTGAAGAGATCATTGTTAAAAACTTTTGATCAGGAATTGAGTATAGCCATTTCAAGCATCAAACTTGATATTCAAAAGTTATATTTCTAAAAGTAAACTCTTATTTTAAAAATGGGCAATATCCTATTTAGATGCTTTATGCAAACATATCTAATATCTTTCTCAATGTTTTTTAAATAAGAAATTGGCTTCAACATACATATTTTAAAGTTTTCATGTTTTATAAAGAATATAAAGGCTGGGCGTGGTGGCTCACGCCTGTCATCCCAGCACTTTGGGAGGCCGAGGTGGGCGGATCACCTGAGGTCAGGAGTTCAAGACCAGCCTGGCCAATATGGTGAAACCCCGTCTCTACTAAAAATACAAAAATTAGCTGGGCATAGTGGTGCACACCTGTAATCTCAGCTACTCGGGAGGCTGAGGCAGGAGAATCACTTGAACCTGGGAGGTGGAGGTTGCATTGAGCTGAGATCAGGCTATTGTACTCCAACCTGGGCAAAAGAGTGAAACTCCATCTCATTAAAAAAAAAAAAAGCATGGACTGTTGTGCCACACACCCAGTGATCCATCCAAAAACAAGGACTGCAGCCTAAATTCCAAATACCAGAGACTGAAATTTTCAGCCTTGCTAAGGGAACACCTTGATGTTTGAACCTTTGTGTTTTGTACAGGGCATTCTCTGTACTAGTTTGTTGTGGTTATAAAACAATTAGCAAAATAGCCTACATTTGTATTTATTTTCTATTCCATATTTCTGCGCCACATTGTTTTCTCTCGAAATCCATTCCTTTAAAACATAAATGTTGCAGATGTGAAAAAAAAAAAGAATATATTCCTTGTGTATATAGCATCCAAGGATTGTTCCATAAAAAATTTGATCCTCAGCCGGGCGTGGTGGCTCATGCCTGTAATCCCAGCACTTTGGGAGGACAAGGCGGGTGGATCACAAAGTCAAGAGATCGAGACCATCCTGGTCAACATGGTGAAACCCCGTCTCTACTAAAAATACAAAAATTAGCTGGGCATGATGGCGTGTGCCTGTAACCCCAGCTACTCAGGAGGCTGAGGCAGGAGAATTGCCTGAACCCAGGAGGCGGAGGTTGTGGTGAGCCGAGATCGCGCCATTGCACTCCAGCCTGGGTAACAAGAGCGAAACTCCATCTCAAAAAAAAAAAAAAAAGAAACATTAAAAAAAACATTTAAAAAACAAAACAAAGACACATGGTAGAGATTCCTAAAGAACTAAAAGTAGAACTGCCATTTGATCCAGCAATCCCACTACTGGGTATCTACCCAGAAAAAAAGTCATTATACAAAAAAGATACTTGCATACACATGTTTATAGCAGCACAATTTGCAATTGCAAAAATGTGGAACCAACCCAAATGCCCATCATTCAATGAGTGCATAAAGAATATGTGGAATATATATATATATGATGGAATACTACTGAGCAATAAAAAGGAATGAATTAATGGCATTTGCAGCAACCTGGATGAGATTGAAGACTATTCTAAGTGAAGTAACTCAGGAATGGAAAAGCAAACATTGTATGTTCTCACTCATAAGTGGGAGCTAAGCTATGAGGATGCAAAGGCATATGAATGATACAATGGTCTTTGGAGACTCATGAGCAAAGTATGGGAAAGGGGTGAGGGATGAAGACTACAAATTGGGTGCAATGTATACCGCTTGGGTGGTGGGTGCACCAAAATCTCACAAATCACCACTAAAGAACTCAGGTAACCAAACATTACCTGTTCCCCAATAACCTATGGAAATAAAAATTAAGACCATTCAGTCTACTTTTAGCATATGCTTTGGCTAATTTTACTATTTTCATTATTTTCTCTTTAAAAATATTTACTCTTATATTTCTAAAATATTACAAAGATAAAATTATTTGTAATATTTTATCTTTTTTCTTCTGGTCCTACAGCATTGTAGATTGGAGAGGTGAAAGTCCTCAGAGACTTTTCAGAAAAGGCATCATAAAAGGGAGCCAGGTCAGAGAAAAGGGCTATTCAGCCAGGCCCACTCCTCAGAAAGCCTTGTCGAGTTTCTCCTATGTCATCATTCACTGTTCACCTACTACTTGGAGGCACATGCAGATGCTTTTGCTAGTCATCACAATGAGTCAGCAGCATAGGTATTAGCAGGTCCAATTTACAGAAAAGGACACTGAGGCTCAAAGCAATTGCTTAGCAATCACCCAAGGGCAGCAGACACATCTTTAGTGAGAAGGTGAGTGTGTCAGGAGTTACAAAATCCATTTGATTTTGAACCTCTGCTCTTTCCACTCCTCCAGCGCTTCTCAAACTTTAATGTCCTTATGAATCACCTAGGCATCTTAAAATGCCGATTCCAATTTAGTAGGTTTGAGGTGGAGCCAGAGATTCTGCATTTTGAATAAGCTCCTAGGTAAGGCTGAGGTTGAGGCTGAGGCTGCTCTTCTGAAGACCACACTGGAGCTGAAATGTGCATGTGGTCTTCACCAGGCCCCTCTGGGTACACGGGCATCAAGGAGGCGGCCCAGATAGAGCTGTCAAGGTTATCATTTACAGCAGATTTCTCCGTCTTTCACTGACTGGCTTTGATCAGGGTTCCAATGGATGGCTAGCAAGAGCTAATTACAATCCCAACTAATTCACTGTGTCAGTTGTTATTCATTAACAAATTATGCTCCTGACAAACTGCTCTAGTGTGGTACCCTAAGTACTGTAATTAAAATCTTAGAAAGTTGCATGTGGGCCTAATTGATTTCCTTAATGTATTACTCAGACTAAACATTCCATTATTTTGTGTCTTGATGTTTATGAAGGGGCGGAACTGCTGCTGCCACCCAGGCGGCAGATAGATCCATCTCTGGGTTAATGGGGGAGTTCTTCTGCTCTTGGGTCCTACTCAGTTCCCCAGCAGCACTGCCCAAGCATTCAAATGACAGTGGCATTTCTCTCTGCCAGAAATGTTCCCATAGAAAGGGATGGAGGGCAGTTGGATTTTTGTCTGTAACTTGTATTTCCTTCTTGGGTTTCCAAACTTTGGGAATTTAGGACGACTCTTTAGTGTTGCTTCCCGAGGCTGTCATGGTCCCATGTCCTATAGCTCCCCTTTAAGCACTGAGCATCACGGGGCAAAACAGGAGACGGAGCTGGGGACAGTATCTAAAAATGTCTGTGCTTCATCCAAAGCTGTGTGTGATGCAGACAAATCCAAGTGTATTTGGCAAATGTGGAATGCTATGAACAGCCAATATGTATACTGCAGTTCACTGAATTAGACTACATTTATTCATTCATTCATGTGTTCAACAGCCTCTGAATAAGCATGGGCCAGGCCCAATGCTAGGTTTAAAAAACAAATAAACAAAAAACAATCAAAATAAGCACAATCATAGTAACAGCAAACAGTTAAGCCAGGCACAGTTCTAAATACTTTAAATATATTCACTCCTTTTATTCTTGCTCATTTCCTTTGAAGAAAGTACTCCTCTTATCCCTATTTTACAAATGAAAAAACTGAAGTGAAGGGAATGTAAGGAAATTGCCTAAGGTCACACAGCCACAATTCAGGTCCAAATAGTCTGGCTCCGAATCCTTGTTTGAACCACTATGCTATACTGCCTCCCTTCAGTATAATAATAATAATAGCTAGTGAGCACTTAGTATATCCTCATGAATAATTTTATCCTTACAAAAAACCTAATGAGGGCTAGGCATGGTGGTTCACAACTGTAATCCCAACACTTTAGGAGGCCAAGGCAGGAGGATCACTTGAGCCCAGCCTATGCAATACAGCGAGACTACATCTCCACACACACACACACACACACAAAAAAAACATTAGTTAGGCATGGTGACATGGGTCTGTAGCCCAGCTACTTGGGAGCCTGAGGCAGGATTGCTTGAGCCTCGGAGGTAGAAGTGGCAGTGAGCCGTGATTGCGTCACTGCACTCTAGATTGGGCAACAGAGTGAGATCCTGTCTCAAAACAAACAGAAAAACCTAATGAGGTAGTGCTTTAACCCCATTTCACAATTGAGGAAACTGAGGCACAGGAAGGTTGCTTAATTGCCCCTAAAGTCTTGGCTTGTAAGTGGCAGAGTCAGGATTTGAGCCCAGGCCTGGAACCTAACATTTCAATCTTTATGCATCTTATGTAGAACTAGCAGAGATCTGAGAAGTCAAATAATAGGTATTTGGGGCCAGCACAGTCCAACCAATTTAAATAATCAAACTCCAGGTATCCCTGTCCTAGATCTCCAGCAAATGGGATGTGAAGCCATGGGCTGCCCCTTGCCTCTGCATTGGAATACCTCTTGCACAGCCACAGTTCTCTGAAGCTCCTTCCTGTGCCCTCTACCCTACTCACCTTCACTCAGCATCCAACACAACAAGGGTGGATAACATGTGTCCAAGGATAAACTTAACCAGCTCGCTATACATTGCATGATATGCTACATACTGTAGGTTAAAGAAACTAAAATGTGCTTAATTTGGGAAGATTCCTTTCATTTTTTATGAGGGTATACATCAAAAATGCAAATTATGAAAGGCAGATATTTCTCATGGTTTCCTAATTCTTGGAAAAAAAAAAGGTGCCATTCTTGGGGGAAAAAAAAAAAGGTGCCAGCTGTGAGGTCTTTTGGGAGAATTGGACTATTTTGTTTGCTAGAATAGGAAAAAGAGCTTGTTCGATAGATTATTTCTCACACTGCATGGATGCATTAAGTGAGGGCTCTCACCTTCTATTGGTTGCCCCAAGCACGATGTGGTTCATTAGTGTGTTCAAGCCCTTTCCTTGGTTCTGGTGCTTTACATGGCTCGACAGCATTACCCTCTGAGTCATTTCCTATAACCCTGGCTCACAGGCTTCCTCATCACACATTGTATTATTTCTCTTCAACAAGCGTCCTTGCATATACCCAATGCAGGCCCCTCCCAATCACTTTTCTCCTAGATTTCTGCCCCAGACATCACAAATCCTTTCCCTCTGGTTTCTGGGAATGATCTTACTATGCACCATCTTTAGTGAGCTCCTTTCAGCAGTTTCCACTCGTGGTTAAGCACTTTCTCCTCCCAGCTAAACCAACTGTATCCTTCCATTGGAATGTCCCACTGATAGAACAAACTGGCTTTTCAGTCATCACTCTCAACACATGATGTTCTTAAACTTTTTTTAAATGCATGTGTGGCAGGGCATGGTGGTTCCTGCCTATAATCCCAGCACTTTGGAAGGTTGAGGCAGGCAGATCACCTGAGGTCAGGAGTTCAAGACCAGCCTGTCCAACATGGTGAAACCCCATCTCTACTAAAAGTAAAAAGATTAGCTGGGCATGGTGGTGGGTGCCTGTAATCCCAGCTACTCAGGAAGCTGAAGCAGGAGAATCACTTGAACCCAGAAGGTGTTGCAATGAGCCGAGATCATGCCATTGCACTCTAGACTGGGCAACAGAGCAAGACTCAGTCTCAAATAAATAAATAAAATTAAAATGCGTGTGTGTGTGTGTGTGTGTGTGTGTGTGAGAGCAGTCAATACCACAAATTTTTATTCATATTACTAAGCAAAAACTAGATTTAAGTTTAAAATATCATGTAAATATATTCATCCCAGCAAACTCCATTGTCAATTCTTACGTAGGACTTTGTAGCATTGATGACTTGGCTAAGAAAAATGCTGTTGGAAGTTAAGAACCACTTCTGGGGTAGTGCTCCCTTTCAATAAGAGTTCTTAAAAACACTTGACCAAACTAGGGAACTTGGTTATGCATTACAGATTTTTCTCTCCACACAAGCCACCATTTTTAAGCAAAGAAGGAGTCAGTGCAATTGTCAGAAAAGCGTCAACCATTTTCTCCAATTTATCTTATATAAAAGAAAACATCTGGTTTAGGGTATGTGTTCAGGATACAGACTATTTCTGAGGCATGATACTGGTACCTGGTAAAGACAGGATTTCTTTCTTTTTCCTCCTTTGTTTTTGCTGAAACGGCCATTGGGATGCTGCTCAGAGTTTTTATTTGGGGAGGCTGAGAGGCTCTCAGACTCTTTGGAATGAATTTGTTTTGTTTTTGGAAAATTACCAAGATTGATCCCATAGTTACATAAGTATAAAGGAAGTACCCATTTATTGTCCTTGGCAGGAGCAGTGAAGTCACCATAAATCCGAATGCTGGTGGTGCAGATTAAGATGCCAACTATTTTGCCCAGTGATACAAGTAAGTATCTTTGGCCAGGACTATGCCCTTGAAGAGGGAGAGAAATGTTTTGCCCAAATGTGTATCTAGAGCATTGGTATTTAAGTGGTATTTGAAGAGCAAATGATACCAATCTTGTGGAATGTATTTTCAACAATTTGATTGCTTTCAACTTTTTCTGAAGCACAGTTTTCAAATATTTTTTTTTTGAGACAGTCTTGCTCTGTTGCCCAAGCTGGAGTACAGTGGTGCCATCCCGGCTCACTGCAACCTCCACCTCCTGGGTTCAAGTGATTCTCTTGCCTCAGCCTCCTGAGTAACTGGGATTATAGGCATGGGCCACCACACGTGGCTAATTTTTGTATTTTTAGTAGAGACGGGTTTGCACCATGTTGGTGAGGCTAGTCTCAAACTCCCTCATGATCCACCTGCCTTGGCCTCCCAAAGTGCTGAGATCATAGGCGTGAGCCACCGCATGGGGCCAATACTTTTTAAAAGATATTTTATATTTTACACTGTATTCCAGTGAACACATACAACAAATATCTAACAGTAACAAAATTTCATTAAGCAATACTTATGTTTATTATATGTAATGCTTTCTGCTATGTCTACATATTCTATTTCATTGTTTTTAATGTTGGTCATGTCTCATTGAACTGATATTACAATCTGTTAATGGTTCATAATATGTAGTTTGGAAAACACTGAACTATTGTGATTGCTTTATCTGGATCCAGTGGTCAACCACATCCTATGAAGGGGAGTAGGAGGAAATGAGTAAGCCTTCCACTGAGCAGGAGAACCTATGGAGTCCAGGGGGTTTGGGGCCTTAGACTTTGAGATTTAAGGGCCTGTAATGATGACAGCAATATACTATAAAATGCTTCAACATAGACAGATACTACATATGTGCCAGTTAGTTGCAGCTTTAACTAAGAGCAGCCAGGGGTGGTCAGCTGGCACATTCATCCGGAGTCCACCCACCAGTGCTTCTGTTGTCTGGATCTCAATCAATAGTCAAAGCTTCACCATTGAATATCTTACACACTGAATATCAAAAATGGGTTTTTATCATGCAAAACTGTGTTCTATTGAGTTACTTAACAAATTTCAGAAATGATCTTTTATTGGTAAAATTAAAAGGATTCTTAATAAGTGGACTGGCTAAAATATCTCTACCCTCATCTAATCAGAGTACTCGAATCCAGGGAACCTGGTAGCCTACTACCCTGGGAGACTTGATTGCTAATAGGCTCTGTTGGCAGCCATCGGTGTGTAGCCATCAATGTGGAATATCCTTGCTATCTGATGTTGACTATAATAAGGGTGACAGAATCCTGCCTCTGCAGTATTGACTTTTGTCTCCAGTGAACAGAAGTTCACGTGAGGTGCTCACCAGAGCATCTAAAAGGCCAGACAGGGGCTATGACTTCATCAAGCCTCCAGAAGAGGCCATGTGAGCCATTTTGTGCTCACTTGTTAGTGAACGTTTGTTATAGCAAATGTCTGTTTGTGTAGCAGAATTTGGTTTGAGACTTGCTATTATTATAACCTGGTAGTGAGTTTGTGTGGGAATGGCAAACTGTCACCCTCCTCAAACTTCTTTGGGTGGTTTGCATTATCTTAAAAAATAATAATAAAACCTAAGAGCTGTGATTACCAAATTGATTATACTCGGTTCATAGGCCCCTTCCTCACTTGCAGATCTATGTGGAGAGTGAAGGATGCTGGAGAAGCAGATTAAGTTGGGGAATGAATGGTTGATAAACATGCCCAACAGCACAGATGTGTGGGGCATGGGAGTGGTTCCTTGATTCCCAGAATGCAATTGTGGAGGAAAACTCAGCAGAGGAAGGGTGTTAAAAGGATGAGGACTCAGGGCCATTTTACTTTAGATTGTAAAAGAAAATATGATCTTATTTGGTAGCCAGAGACTGGTGAGGACTCGAAATCCATAGGTCATATTTGAAATCGCAGTCTACAACAAGAAGGCTTTTGTTGGCATTCCACTCCATATGAACATTAACATGTTACATATGAAGTAGACTTTCTCAGGGTAATATTGTAGAGGGAAAGGTAGCAGGATTCCATGTGAGCCTAAGATGCACCCACTGCTATGTTTCAGGACTTTATGACAAGTCAAACAATGGGAAAAGTCCTAGTGGAATAATCATTGAGGCTGCAGCTATCTGCATTTTGAGGCTATTTGGAAGGAAGCTAGTAGAGAAGGCTTGAGAAGGGTCTGAGACAGATGAAGATGGGAGGAAGAGCTTGAGATTTGCTTTGCCTATCACTCACTGGCCCAGCTCCATGAACTAGGTCTAATCTGTCTGGGCCATAAGCAAAATCAAAAAGAGACACTAGGATGTTACTCATAGTGCACTGGGCCTGAGAAATGAAGTATAACACCAAAGGGAAGAGGAAATTTTCTTTTATTGCTGTGTGGATCCAAATAGAGAAAATCCAAGAGAGTGCAGAGCCACTTAGGAGCTAGAGAGTCAGGGTCTGCATCCTGCATATCACCTGGAGACTGCAGACTTGGCTCAGGCATCATCAGCATTGTCACCCAAGACATCAGTGACAGTACTGAGGCATGACTGCCAAGGAGCATTCAGTGGACACTGACTGTGTAAGCCAGAGAGGAAGAACTTAAGATTAGGGTCATGCAGTTTGGAGCAAGAGCCGAGAAATTTTTATCTTTACCTTCAATGTGCCTCTGTTGTATCTAAATATACAGGTAAGACTTGAGGAAATTTGACTTACATTGGATTGAGATGATTTTGGATTTTTCCACAAAAGTAGAGCCCAAGATAAGGGCTTGTGCAAGTAGTTTATCTGGGAAATGATCCAGGAAAGAGAGGGTAGGAGGGCATTATCAGGTTGGTCACTGCTGTATAACGAGGGCTTCACCGCACTAAGACCTTCTGAGGAGCCATATAGAATATGCCTCATTTATCCATCATTTATCTATCAGCTCTTATCCCTCATTAGAAAAGGGATGCCCTATTGGGCTTTAACTCCCCTGCCCTTTCAAGCTACATATGCCTGAGTGGGTTTCCACAACCATCTCACAGCACAGCATTTGAGAAGTCCCAGAGCAGCAAAATGGGATGCAGATGAAGTGAAGCACTGTCTGAATTTATTTGCGCAAAACTAGTTGCCACAGCAGTGACTGGAATAAAATGTAAACTGAGAAGCTGTGAAGATGTGAAGTGGTACACACAAGGTGTCTGACAGAGTACATCTCCTGCACTGCTCAGATCCACTCATGCCCTACATTATTAAATCCTGACCACCAGAGAGCTCAAGGTGGTAGCCAACCACAGTCTCTACAAAGGAAAAAGGAAAGCTTCCTGAATAAAGCTACAGTCCCCACTGCTGCAGCTGGTGGAAGGGGTTTGATACAAGCAAACTGTTATTAGGTGCTTGTTTGTTCTCTTCAAGTGTTGGGCCATTCAGAGGATTAATATAAGTCTCTGTTATTGGCAGGTTGGGCCCTTAGCTTTAGTGAGATGGAACCCAATGCCATTGTACCCATGCATGACGTCCATCCTTGTACAATGACCACTCTACCATGAGTCCATTGCACAGAGCTAGAGTGGCTGAGACAGAGGGTGGCTGAAATCTGCAGGACAAGTGATCTTTCGACTCAATTGATGAGGGCCTCCCCCAGATGACTGTTCTTCAGTGGGCATTACCATAACACACAGAAAGCCAATGCTTCATGCCTACTTTCATGGGTCCATGCACACGCCTCTTACTCATACTTCTTGTCTTCCAAACTTGCCTCTTTTAGGGCTTTGATTAACCAGCCAAACCATTTGCCACTGCCTAAGACTCTATATACATCACCACTTCAGGACATTTCACCTGCCATAAAAAGTAACTACACCAACTGGCAAGATGGCCAAATAGGAACAGCTCCAGTCTGCAGCTCCCAGCAAGATCAACACAGAAGGTGGGTGATTTCTGCATTTCCAACTGAGGTACCTAGCTCATCTCATTAGGACTGGTTAGACAGTTGATGCAGCCCACTTCGGAGGGCAAGCCAAAGCAGGGTGGGGCGTTGCCTCACCCAGGAAGCACAAGGGGTCAGGGAACTCCCACCCCTAGCCAAGGGACCATGCTGTGAGGAATGGTGCCTTCCAGCCCAGATACTATGCTTTTCCCATGGTCTTTGCAACTCACAGACCAGGAGATTCCCTCGGGTGCTTATGCCATCAGGGTCCTGGGTTTCATGCACAAAACTGGGCAGCTGTTTGAGCAGAAGCTAGGCTAGCTGCAGAAGTTTTTTTTCATACCCCAGTGGTACCTGGAACACCAGCAAGACAGAATCGTTCACTCCCCTGGAAAGCAGGCCGAAGCCAGGGAGCCAAGTGGTCTAGCTCAGTAGATCCTACCCCCACAGAGCCCAGCAAGCTAAGATCCACTGGCCTGAAATTTTCACTGCCAGCACAGCAGTCTGAGGTCGACCTGGGATGCTCGAGCTTGGTGGGGGGAGGGGTGTCTACCATTACTGAGGCTTGAGTAGGCGGTTTTCCCCACACAGTGTATAAACAAGCCACTGGAAAGTTCAAACTGGGCGGAGCCCACCACAGTGCCCCAAAGCCTCTGTAGCCAGACTGCCTCTCTAGATTCCTCCTCTCTGGGCAGGACATCTCTGAAAGAAAGGCAGCAGCCCTAATTCCTGGAACAGAGCACCTGGGGGAGGGGGCAGCTGTGGGTGCAGCATCAGCAGACTAGAACTTTCCTGCCTGCCAGCTCCAAAGAGAAGAGCACATAGCCCAGCACAGCACTCAAGCTCTGCTAAGAGACAAAGTACCTTCTGGCCTACAAAGTAGGTCTCTGACCCCCATTACTCCTGACTGGGAGAAACCTCTCAGCAGGAGTCGACAGACCCCTCATACACAAGAGCTCCAGCTGACATCTGGCAGGTACCTCTCTGGGACAAAACTTCCAGAGGAAGGAACAGACAGCAATCTTTGTTGTTCTGCAGCCTCTGCTGGTGATACCCAGGCAAACAGTGTCTGTAGTAGACTTCCAGCAAACTCCAAGAGACTTGCAGGACAGGGTCCTGACTGTTAGAAGGAAAACTAACAAACAGAAAGGAATAGCACCAACATGAACAAAAAGGATGTCCACAAAGAAACCCTATCTGATGTCACCCTATGTTGACCAAACTAGGGAACTAACATCAACCCTATGTTGATGTCACCAACATCAAACGCCAAAGGCAGATAAATACATGAAGATGAGGAAAAACCAGCACAAAAAAACCTAAAAATTCCAAAAACCAGAACACTTCTTCTCCTCCAAAGGGCAACTCCTCACCAGCAAGGGAACAAAACTGGATGGAGAATGAGTTTGATGAATTGACAGAAGTAGGCTTCAGAAGGTGGGTAATAACAAACTCCTCTGAGCTAAGGGATCATGTTCTAACCCAGTGCAAGGAAGCTAAGAACCTTGAAAAAAGGTTAGAGGAATTACTAACTAGAATAACCAGTTTAGAGAAGAACATAAATGACCTGATGGAGGTGAAAAACACAGCATGAGAACTACGTGAAGCATACACAAGTTTGAATAGCCAAATTGACCAAATGGAAGAAAGGATATCAGAGACTGAAGATCAACTTAATGAAATAAAGCAGTAAGACAAGATTAGAGAAAAAATAAAGTAAACAAGCCTCCAAGAAATATAAGCCTATGTGAAAAGACCAAACCCATGTTTGATTGGTGTACCTGAAAGTGATGGGGAGAATGGAACCAAGTTGGAAAACACTCTTCAGGATATTATCCAGGAGAACTTCCCCAACCTAGCAAGACAGGCCAATATTCAAATTCAGGAAATACACAGAACATCATAAAGATGGTCCTCAAGAAGAGCAACCCCAAGGCACATAATCTTAAGATTCACCAGGGTTGAAATGAAGGAAAAAATGCTAAGGGCAGCCAGAAAGAAAGGTCGGGTTACCCACAAAGGGAAGTCCATCAGGCTCACAGTGGATCTCTCAGCAGAAACCCTACAAGCCAGAAGAGAGTGGGGGCCAATATTCAACATCCTTAAAGAAAAGAACTTTCAACCTAGAATTTCATATCCAGCCAAACTAAGCTTCATAAGCAAAGGAGAAATAAAATCCTTTACACACAAGCAATTGCTGAGCGATTTCATCACCGCCAGGCCTGCCTTACAAGAGCTCCTGAAAGAAGCACTAAACATAGAAAGGAACAATCAGTACCAGCCACTGCAAAAACATACCAAATGGTAAAGAGTATCAACACAATGAAGAAACTGCGGCAACTAACACGCAAAACAACCAGCTAGCATCAAAATGGCAGGATCAAACTCACACATAATATTAACCTTAAATGTAAATGGGATAAATGCCCCAGTCAAAAGACACAGACTGGCAAATTGGATAAAAAGTCAAAACCCATCAGTATGCTGTATTCAGGAAACCCATCTCACATGCAAGGATACATACAGGCTCAAAATAAAAGGATGAAGATTTACCAAGCAAATGGAGAGCAAAAAATAGCAGGAGTTGCAGTCCTAGTCTCTGATAAAATAGATTTTAAAGCAACAAAGATCAAAAGAGACAAAGAAGGACATTACATAATGGTAAAAGGATCAGTGCAACAAAAAGAGCTAATTATCCTAAATATATATGCACCCAATACAGGAGCACCTAGATACATAAAGCAAGCTCTTAATGACCTACAAAGAGACTTAGACTTCCACACAATAACACTGGAAGACATTAACACTCCACTGTCAATATTAGACAGATCAACGAGACAGAAAATTACAAGGATATCCAGGACTTGAACTCAGATCTGGACCAGGCAGACCTAATAGACATTTACAGAACTCTCCACCCCAAATCCACAGAATATACATTCTTCTCAGCACCACATCACACCTACTCTAAAATCGACCACATAATTGGAAGTAAATCACTCCTCAGCAAATGCAAAAGAACGGAAATCATAACAAACAGTCTCTCAGACCACAGTGCGATCAAATTAGAACCCAGGATTAAGAACTAACTCAGAACTGCACAACTTCATGGAAACTGAACAACTGGCTCTTGAATGTTGACTGGATAAACAATGAAATGAAGGCAGAAATAAAGATGTTCTTCGAAACCAATGAAAACAAATACACAATGTACCAGAATCCCTGGAACACATTTAAAGCAGTGTCTAGAAGAAAATTTATAGCAATAAATGCCCACATGAGAAGCAAGGGAAGATCTAAAATTGACACCCTATTGTCAAAGTGGAAAGAGCTAGAGGAGCAAGATATAGAATCTCAAAAGCTAGCAGAAGGCAAGCAATAACTAAGATGAGAGCAGAACTGAAGGAGACAGAGACACAAAAAAACCCTTGAAAAAAATCAATAAATCCAGGAGCTGATTTTTGAAAAGATCAACAAAATAGGCAGACCACTAGCCAGATTAATAAAAAAGAAAAGAGAGAATAATCAAATAGATGCAATAAAAAACGATAAAGGGGATATCACCACTGATTTCACGGAAATACAAACTACCATCAGAGATTACTACAAACAACTCCATGCACATAAACCAGTAAACCTAGAAGAAATGGATACATTCCTAGACACTTGCACCCTCCCAAGCCTAAACCAGGAAGAAGTTGAAACCCTGAATAGACCAATAACAAGGGCTGAAGTTTAGGTACCAATTAATAGCCTACTAACCAAAAAAAGCCCAGGTCTAGATGGGTTCACAGACAAATTCTACCAGACATACAAGGAGAAGCTGGTACCACTCCTTCTGAAACAATTCCAAACAATACAAAAAGAGAGAATCCTTCCCAAATCATTTTATGAGACCATCATCATCCTGATGTCAAAACCCAGCAGAGACTCTACAAAAAAAATAAAACTTCAGGCCAATATCCATGATGAACATAGATGCAAAAATCTTCAATAAAATACTGGTGAACCGACAGCAACAGCACATCAAAAAGCTTATCTATCACGATCAAGCAGGCTTCATCCCAGGGATGCAAGGTTGATTGAACATATGCAAGTCTATAAACGTAATCCACTACATATACAGAACCAAAGACAAAAACCACATGATTATCTCAATTGATGCAGAGAAGGCCTTCAACAAAATTCAACAGCCTTTATGCTAAAAACTCTCAATAAACTAGGTATAGATGGAACATATCTCAAAATAATAAAAGCTATTTACAACAAACCCACAGCCAATATCATACTGAATGGGCAAAAACTGGAAGCATTCCCTTTGAAATCTGGCACTAGACAAGGATGCCCTCTCTCACCACTCCTATTCAATATGGTATTGGAAGTTCTAGCCAGAGCAATCAGCCAAGAAAAAGAAATAAAAGGTATTCAATTAGGAAAGGAGGGTCTCTATTTGCAGATGACATGATAGTATATTTAGAAGACCCCATCGTCTCAGCCCAAAATCTCCTTAAACTGATAAGCAACTTCAGCAAAGTCTCAGGATACAAAATCAATGTGCAGAAATTACAAGCATTCCAATACACCAATAACAGACTAAAAGAGAGCCAAATCAAAAGCAAACTGCCATTTACAATCGCTACAAAGGTAATAAAATACCTATGAATACAACTGACAAAGGATGTAAAGGACCTCTTCAAGGAGAACAACAAACCACTGCTCATAAGAGGACACAAACAGATGGAAACACATTCCATGCTCATGGTTAGGAAGAATCAATATTGTGAAAATGGCTATACTGCCCAAAGTAATTTACAGATTCAATGCTATCCTCATCAAGCTACCTATGACCCTCTTCACAGAACTGGAAAAAAACACCTTAAACTTTACATGGAACCAAAAGAGAGCCCACATAGCCAAGACAATCCTAAGCAAAAAGAACAAAGCTGGAGGCCTCAAGCTACCTGACTTCAAACTATACTACAAGGCTACAGTAGTCAAAACAGCATGGTACTGGTACCATAACAGAGATATAGACCAATGGAACAGAACAGAGTCCTTGGAGGCAATGCCACACATCTACAACCATCTGATCTTTGACAAACCTCACAAAAACAAGCAATGGGGAAAGGAGTCCCTGTTTAATAAATGGTGTTGGGATAACTAGCTAGCCATATGCAGAAAGCAGAAACTGGACCCCTTCCTGACACCTTACACTAAAATTAACTCCAGATGGATTAAAGACTTAAACATAAGACCTAACACCATAAAAACCCTAGAAGAAAACCTAGGCAAAACCATTCAGGACATAGGCATAGGCAAGGACTTCATGACTAAAACACCAAAAACATTGGCAACAAAAGCCAAAATAGACAAATGGGATCTAACTAAACCCCAGAGCTTCTGTACAGCAAAAGAAACAATCATTAGAGTGAACCAGCGACCAACAGAATAGGAAAAAATTTTTGCAATCTACCCATCTGACAAAGGGCTAATATCCAAAATCTACAAAGAACTAAAACAGATTTACAAGGAAAAAACAAACAAACCCATTCAAAAGTGGGTGAAGGACATGAACAGATGCTTTTCAAAAGAAGACATCTATGAGGCCAGCAAACATATGAAAAAATGCTCATTATCACTGGTTATTAGAGAAATGTAAATCAAAACTACATTGAGATACCATCTCACCCCAGTTAGAATGGCAGTCATTAAAAAATCTGGAGACAACAGATGCTGGAGAGGATATGGAGAAATAGGAACACTTTTACACTGTTGAAGGGAGTGTAAATTAGTGCAACCATTGTGGAAGACAGTGTGGTGACCCCTCAAGAGTCTAGAAATAGAAATTCCATTTGACCCAGCAATCCCATTACTGGGTATATATCCAAAGGATTATAAATCGTTCTGTTATAAAGACACATGGACACGTATGTCCATTGCTGCACTGTTTACAATAGTAAAGACCTGGAACCAACCCAAATGCCCATCAATGATAGACCGGACAAGGAAAATGTGGCACATATATACCATGGAATACTATGCAGCCATAAAAAACGATGAGTTTGTGTCCTTTGTAGGGATGTGGATGAATCTGGAAACCATCATTCTCAGCAAACTGACACAAGAACAGAAAATCAAACACTACACGTTCTCACTCATAGGCAGGTGTTGAACAATGAGAATATATGAACACTGGGGCCTGTCAGGGGACAGGGAGCTAGGGAGGGATAGCATTAGGAGAAATATCTAATGTAGATGATGGGTTGATGGGTGCAGCAAACCACCATGGCACGTGTATACCTATGTAACAAACCTGCACCTTCTGCACATGTATTCCAAGACTTAAAGTATAATATATTTTTTAAAAGTAACTGCCAACTACACTGTTCACAGCTTTACCCACTTTTACTTTGCCACTTTCTTTTAGGGGAACATCCTTCAGGGCCATGCCTGGGTGCTATATCCCCCAGATCTTATGATTCTGAGGGCAGAATCACGCCCAGATCATGAAGGGCAGCATCTATTGCATAATATTTGATGTCCTATGGCCAGGTACTCATTCTCTATGAGGAGCCAAAACATGTCAGGAGGTACTTTTTAAATGGAGACTATTTCTCTGCTCAGAAGGCATGTCCTTGCCTCAGAACCCTGCTGATGTATATTATGATGTTCTTATTGGAGTTTGCAAGAATATCCACACACCTTGTTTGTCCACAATAGATTCCTTTAGCACCATTATATTTGCTGGTTTATATCCAGCCTGGACCTGCTGCAAAGCTCTCTCTTTCTCTGGAAGTACTCCCAAGGGCTTCCCTCCAAATTCTAAGCAGCTTACCAAACACCATGACTCTTTCTCAGTGGTAGGAGGATACAAAGTGCAACTACTTTTCACTTATCTCATCTCAAAGAGCATGTCCTAGTAAGTCCCAGACCACTGAACTTCTAAAAAATGCATTGACTTGGAAAGCCCCTTAATCTTATGAGGTTGTCTCCAGCCCTCTGGCATGCATGTGTCTTATTAGAACATCCAGACTACTTGTCACTTCCTACTCACCAGGTCCAATTAGAATGATGTCACTAATGTAGAGGATCCTCATGACATTCTGTGAAATGCCATAATGATCAGTGTTCTTACAGACTGTATTATGGCAGCAACAAGATAACATATCTCTGTGTCGAAGTAGTGAATGTGTACTTGTGTCCCTCCCACATAATGTGAACTTACCTTTGAGCTCCTGAGTAACGGGTACTAAAAGGAATGCATTTGCCAGATTAATTACCACATACATTATACCTGAATAATGAAAGCTGTGCTGATCTGCCCAGGAAAAACTCCGTATTTCTCCGCAGCATCTGTAATTGGGGCTATCATCTGCCATAACCCTATGGGTTTTATCGAAGTCATAAAGGGGAATCAATCAAATAGGAATATGATGAGACCCACCATCCCTACAGCCTTTAAATCTTTAATGATGACATTAGCCTCTGCAATTCCTCCCAGAGTATCATATTGATTCTGAGTTACTATCTCAGTCACAAAAAGACATGAGGGGGTTCCCACAGTTTCAGGGCCTTCCACTTGGTCCATTCTTCCCTGATGGCACAACACAGAATATGCCATAGTGTTTTCTGCCCAAGGAATGGATAGAGGTAGCCCTTGTCCACTGGCTCTTATCTATTAGTCAGGGTTGCCCCTAAGCTTCAATCAGTCAACCCTTCCAGATTTTGTATGCATGAAAGCCAAGTAGCCACCATATTAGGGATGCTGCAGGGCATAAGAACAGATGCACCTGAAGGAAGGTACTATCAAAATACACCTGCACAAAGCTAGTTGTTGCATCTGTGGTTAGATGGTGGTCAAGAAAATGTGAGGTGGTGTACACAAGGTATCCTATATAGTGGTGCACTACCAATCTTTACTGCTTGCTAATTAGTTATGACCTCCCCCATCTCTGTCTAATTCATTACTAATTGTTACCTCTAGAATAACATCATTGGCTTGCCCAACTCCTAACTTCATGATTCCATTAAGTAAAAAACTAGACCTTCCATCAATTGTCTTGATCCTTAGAGTTTTCACATACCTCCCCGAATGAAAAAGAAAGTGGGATGGGTGCAGTAGCTCATGCCTGTAATCCCAGCACTTTGGGAGGTCGAGGCAGGAGGATCACTTGAGGTCAGTTCACGACCAGCTTGGCCAACAGGGTAAAACCCTGTTTCTATTAAAAATACAAAAATTAGCTGGGCATGGTGCCATGTGCCTGTAATCCCAGCTACTAGGGAGGCTGAGGCAGGAGAATTGCTTGAATGCGGGAGGCGGAGGTTGCAGTGAGCCGAGATTGCATCACTGCACTCCAGCCTGGGCGACAGAGTAAGACTTTGTCTCAAAAAAAAAAAGTGATTGAAACTTCTTTAGTGGAGCATTAGAACTCCTGGGATAGGTATATTCATTCTAAGTGGGTTTATCAAATCAAAAAAGAAGCCTAGTCAATTTCATGTGACCCACAGAAAATACAGAATGCCATAAGAAGTGTTTGATGAGGCAGGGTCTTGAAAGATGTCGTGAAGAAGCTAGCCTCTGCATTCAATAATAAAATTTTAAAAGTAAAACCTAGTTTTTTTTATCAGCTAAAAGGGAATCTATGCCCCCCTTGATGAGAAGTCCCTTTCCTTCCCTAACTACTTGGAAGAAATCCCCTGGCAACTGAGTTGAGGCCCTAGTTTAGGCAATTAGGTGAGCACTGAAGCCCATGACAGAAGCTACTTGATTCCAAAAACAAAGACTGGGGAAGGAGTAGTGCCAGACCCTGTAAAGGAAGCTTAGGAATTGTGCTGGATTGAGGCTCAGCAGGGCTGCAGTGCTGGTTCCCTGAACAACACAGAGAAGAGGAAGTTTAAAAACCCACAGGAAGAGCCTCCATTAGGTACAAACAATAATCCTTATATTCAGAGGGATTTACAGTTCATGAAACTTTTGCCTAAAGGTTTTCTTCATTTGGTTTGATCTTAACTACCCTGTAGCCTCTCCTTCTGATCCTCTTCTGATGTCTAAACCTTTAAATTTGATTTTCCTTTTTTGGCCCTGAACCCTTGAAGACGTAGAAAATTAACACTGTGTTTCTAAATTTGTCCAGAACACACGGTCACTGCTGCTGTAAGCATTCTCTTCCTAGTCAGGCATAAAGCTTTCGATCCCTGGATCAAAAGTTGATATGCTGTCCCTTTTTTGCGTATCTATCTTTTCTAAATTTTCTATAATGAACATGTTCAGGCAGTCCTTGCTTTGCACAGTTCCTGTGTGCACAAATTTCAGTTACCATGGCTTAAATAACACTAGTCTCCCAGCAATACAGTTCAAATTCCAGTTTCCACAGTATATTAACTGTGAAACTTCCCCACTCACTCTTGAGTACACAAATCACTACATAAATAACAGATGTACATCATCATCAGTAGCCAACCACGTCCCTTCTTTCAGTTCATCCAGGCTCGGTCACTGCACATCTATTATTCAGTTCACTCACAGATGGCAAATCAAGTGGTTGTGCTGTCTCCTTGTCTCTCAGGGATAAACCCACATGACAGTTTACAAAAACAGATAATCATAAGAGACGAGTGGCCCAGATGAAACACAGCAAAGAAAGGAGAAGTGGTAGTACTGGGAGTGAAATTAGAACCAAATGTAAATGGAGTGATAGTAGAAATAGCTGACTGTGGAATGTGGACACCGCCTGTATCTGCAGCTGGAGAAGCTTAAAGAACGTGAACTTACCGACACCAGTTAGAAAGTGGCTGTGATGAAATGATGAGGATGCTCCAGAGGAAGTAACACCAGCAATAGGGGGGAAAAACCCTCTCATTAAAGGAACTCTCAGAGATATTTCATGACATGGAAGGCACAAAGGACACAATATTGGCAACTAATCAAAACTTAGAAAGGATATGAGAGTTCACCAAGGCATAGAAAAAGATGCCCACTCCATCATAAGTTACAGAATGAGAAGAAGGTAAGCACCATTCAAACTATTTTTGATAAGATTTTTACACAGAAAAGAAAAAAAACACTTTAATTCTCAGTACTTCCAATATTCTAAATTACGGAGTACTAAATAAATGTGAGCTTTACTATTTTTTCATTACTCTATATATTTAGAATGGAGAGTAACAGAAAAATATTATGACAAAAATTTTTAAAGGTCACAGGACAATCATAATTTTTCCCATCGATTATGAAAATCACTGCACAGTTTCAGCTTGCATGGTCCTTTTTATTGTTCCATATGACTGGCTAGAGTGGGGATTGCATGAGATGAAAAAGGTGCTTTTAATATGTATTTTTGCTGGGCGAGTTGGCTCACACTTGTAATCCCAGCACTTTGGGAGGCCGAGGCAGGAGGATCACCTGAGGTCAGGAGTTCGAGACTACCATGGCCAACGTGGTGAAACCCCATCTCCACTAAAAATACAAAAATTAGCTGGGCATGGTGGCACATGTCTGTTTAACTCCAGCTACTCGGGAGGCTGAGGCAGGAGAATCACTTGAACCCAGGAGGCAGAGATTGCAGTGAGCCGAGATAGTGCCACTGCACTCCAGCCTGGGTAACAGAGCGAGACTCGGTCTCAAATTTAAAAACAAAAAAGAGTTTTTAAAAACTAACAAGGAACAAGAATGTTCTTTCCTCTACCATCTCATGTTGACTGATGTGTCGCTAAGATGAACTATATCCTTATATAGCAAACATTTGAGAATTGATCAGCTTCTGCTTACACAAGAATCATAAATATCCAACTGCATGCATGGTGCAAGTAAAATAATCTATGGTATATTTTTACCATTTTTGGTGTAACAGATGAAAAAGTAATAGCTTATGAATTAGCATATTTAAGCTATCATTCAAAAAATATATCAATGAAACTTTTTCAGCTAAAATATTTTTCAAATCTCAAAAAAATGTGGAAAAAAAATCCTTAAAATGTTCTCTAAACTCTGAGGTAGGTGGGTTCTTTCTTTGACTTTGCAATTTCTTTTTAAATATATATCCATCCTAGTGTTTTCCAGGACCTGAAAGCTTTCATGAGAAAATTAATGTATTATATATCTTCTATGTTTGAGAAGCTGTAATAGATTTGGGGAATATAGAAATGTTGCAAATGCCTAATTTTCAGTCTAGTATCTTTTAAAATGTGGTGCTTCTGGTAATGCTTGGGAGATTTTATCATTTTGGAAAGCTTTTGCTTAATTAGATTTTTCTAGCGTTCTAGGAGCCAAGCATTCACAGACTGCACTTTTAAAGGGATGATATTTTCATATTTCCTTAGCACAACACTTTTAGTAACAATATTTATATAAAAAGTATTATGACATGTGAGTCATAACATTTGTTTTAATTCTCAAATTATCTGGCCCACTGTTAATAATTTGGTATATAAACATGAAGATAGCCAGTAAGTAATTTGCTGTGTCTTCCAAGGAAAATGAGATCACGCTATAGACAGGTGTCTGGAACTTGCTTATTCACCTGAGAGAACATCACAAGTATCTCTTCAAATTAATACATGATAACTCATTATTTTTAATAGCTGCAAAATGTTTCTCAGTATGGAAAGAATGTAATTTGTTCAATGTTCTCACTACTGATGGGCATTCATATTTAAATTCTGTCTGTCACCCAGGCTGGAGTGTCACCCAGGCTGTCACCTGGTTCCGTCACCCAGGCTGGTGTGCAGTGGTGTGATCTCAGCTGACTGCAACCTCTGCTGCCTGTGTTCAAGCAATTCTCCTGCCCCAGCCTCCCAAGTAGCTGGGACTACAAGAGCACGCCACCACACCCAGCTAATTTTTTCTATTTTTACAAAATATGTCCCACACACACATGCATGGTATATTTTTGTGTATAGACTTTGTAGCTGACTCTTCAACATCTACTCCCAGATAAATAGTCAAAGCAAAGGATAATTCTATCTCTTTTTAATGATTGGTGATAAATGGATAAATGACAATGATAAATGAACCCGGTTCTGGACAATGAATGTAAGGGGAAGTTGATCATTGAATTTCTGAGATGTGATTGATAAAACTGCTTCAAACACCTTGCTTCAGCTCAAGGATTAAAAATGACAATGAGGATAAAGAAAAGAGAGAAAGAGCCAGGGTCCTCAATGACATTTTGGCATACTGAATTACTCAACTTTAGCATCTACTCTGTTTTCTGGGCTTCCTTTCAGGTAAGAGATACATTTCTTACTTATTTAAGCCAATTAAGTTTTTCTGTTTGTTGTAGCATAGAATACATCCTGTCAGACATACCTCATGTATAGTTTTATTTCTGTGACAAAAATTTCCAAAAGAGGGTTTACTGTATTTTTATTATATCTGAGTCTGACAGATTACAATCAAAACATACTGTAACAATGCATACTTCTATCAGCAGTGGTATATGGGAATGCCTATTTTCCCCAAGGAAAGTATCAACTATATGAATTGCAATTCAGTTTCAAGTAGTAGGTAACCCAAAAGGGCTTAAATTTTAAAGGGAGTTTATTTGTCTCACATAACTGAACAGTCCAAGAGTAGATGTGTATTCAGATAGGGCTTGGTTCACAATACATGTGAATCAATCCATGGAACAGAATAATTAATGCAAGGCATGAAAAATGTGTGTGTGTGTGTGTGTGTGTTACACCAATATTTTAAATTTTTCCTAATAAATGAAAAATATGGCATTTTTACTAGCACTTTTCTAACCAAAGTTGGTCGAAGTGAGATTTGAATACAAATCAAATGACTCAGAAATTCTTTTACCAATGCTTTATACTATATCCTTCACATCAGCTCCATTTGAAATCCTGAACTAGAGAAAGCCATGAAAGAAATAAAATACTGTCTAGCAGTTCTATGAAGATGACAAAGATTCAGAAATACTGCCTGGGAAAACTTAGTGATACGCTACATTTTTACAGCCTATAAAATAATGTAACTTCTCAAGAACAATTAAGGGTTTAATTGTTGCCTTTTGTTCAGGAAGAATCATGGAAAGATACTGAGTAGCAGGCAGAAGAAAGGGATCAAATTGGAGCCAGAAGGAATCAGTCTAGTCACAAGAATTCTATTTCCCAACAGAAAAGGTCCCACACAGGGCTGGGTGTAGTCGATCTGTGTTGCTTGTCTGCCCTGCACCGTCCTCCAGTTCACATGGTCCTGATGGAATTGTGAATTATTGTGCCATCCTCCTCTCAACTCGAGAGCCATCATGTGACCCAGGCCAACTAATCAATATGCCCCATCCCTCTGGTCATGATGAATGGTTCTAAGATAGGCATGTGACATAAGTGGAGCCCACTGGAATCTTCCTTAGAACTTTTCTGCCAGAGTAATTAGAAGAGAATATCTCTTTTCTATTGGGGTTGATAACCTGGCATCTTCATGAAGCCAGATGTAGTCCTGAATTTCCAACTTGTGTGGTCAATAAATTTCCTATTTTGCCTGGGATGCTTTGTTCAGTTTCCTGTTTTCCAACAAAATGTTTTTAAGCAATATAGTGGGTCACTCAAAAGGCTCTTGTAGCTCCTTCTTCTGAGGCTATTAATAAGATATAACTTATGTGCAGAAGGAGGTGGTCAAATGACACCTCATCAGGGATCCCATAGTGGGTGTAATGGAAATAAAAGAGAATGCAGGTCCACTGTGATAATCACTTAAAATTCTCAGAAATGCATTCACTGGCCCCACATTCTTTAAATACGATTTCAGAACTCATAGGTGAGAGATATTTCCGTGATTTATAATACATAATTGCCAAAGCTATAATCTTTTTTTCTTTTACTGCATAGGGAAAGAAAACTTGATTTTTATTTACAATTATTCACACAAACCAGATTCTGGACCAAGTGTCAGCTGCTGTGTGATTAGCCAAAATGGTACTTAAACAGTCCTTTCTAAAACTCAGCTAGTTGAGCCAATTTATCCATCAGGATGTGAGTTGGAAGCCAGGCTATCATGGTTGGAACCACAGCCAAATTAAAGCCTTTCTGAGAGCCTTTGTAACTTGGGGTTTGAAGGAAACAGAAGAAGGAGCTGAATTGAGCTCTAACCTTAAGGTGTTTAGATTCTATAGAGAAGGAGAATAACATCAGGCTATATTAAGAATGGCCACCATTTTTGGAGCTGCTTCTATGTGCTAAGTACACTGGACATTTTATCCAATTTATCCTCACAACTATTTTTAAAGGAGACATATTTAACTCATGAGTATTCACATGGGGAAACTGAGGCTCACAGAAATCAAGGTTTGCCCAGAGTTACATAACTGGTATACAAAGGATCTAGGAGTCATGATCAGTTCTAGCTTGTCCAAGGTCTGTGCCTTGGGTCTCTTCCCTAAACCCCATGTTTTTCTCACAGCATTATGCGGCCATCTACAGCTGAGTTAATATTAAGTTTTGACTTAAGGCATTCCTTCCAGAACTAGACTTCTGGAATCAAATTGCATCCACAGTTACTACAGTATTTCTTGGTTTTCTCTTTTAGAACGGGTCCTTCTAGAGGAACTGTTTACTGCCTTGAAATGCTGTCTTATAAAATCTCAGTTCAAAGGTTGCCTATGTCCCAGGAAACAAACGGCTTTTTTATTCTTTGCCACTAGCTTAATACTGCATTATTGCTGCTCATAACAAGTCATGATATGCTAATTTGAGTCACATGACACACTCAATTCATATTATAGACACTGCCCTGATTATATGTCTCCTCAACTGAAATGTTTACATAGTTGTGATGGAATCAATTTTATTAATTTTGCAGCATTCACAGATTTCGCCTCTTCCCAAGACTGCTAGAGAGATCCTGTAATCACCTGCCCAGTTTTTCTTCTTAGGAGACGTGAGAAAAGGATAGAATTCCTCTAATTATTTTCTGCTTGTTTGTGCCTCTGTAAATTTGACTCTTCTCAGAGATGAAACCACCTGAGACACAGCTTCTTTAGAGCTGCACAGTGACACCTGGGAAGTTTGCCGTGCATCAGGTACAGAAGCACACACACCTGGTAGCAGGGCAAGATGGGATGATTCCTGGAGCCAAATCATCCCTGATGTGTTCCTTGCAGTGTTATCAGGGAGATTACAGGAAATACTATACACAAAAAAAAACTGTTTCTTAACTGCAAAGCACTGTGTAAACGTGAGCTGTTAAGCCAGGTGGTGTGTGCAATGGAGATTACCTTTTGCCAGGGGGTAATCATTTCAGTTTATATAACACTTATCACACCAGGAGCCCCAAGCCCTTGTGAATATTATCCTGAGAAATATCACTTGAAATAAAATGCACATGCATAAACAGAGTCTAGCAAATGGAGGCACCAATTATGATGACAATGACGAAGGTCTTAAATGAGAACATAAACATTTTGACATGTCAGCTCCCAAGGACGTTGCCACTGTAGTCACAACACCTTCTGAGGGGAAAATCAATTCTCAACATTAATGTTTCCCATGAGTGTTGACTGTTTGGGGGACGGGGGAGGAAGAGGGAAACAAAAGTGGAAAAACATTTTAAAATATGAATTTTGTTTTCCATAGCAGTATATCAGAAAACTCAAATATAACTCCACAACTCTTTTAAGAATTTCTTTTTGTTTTCCATTGGTAACGGGAGAGAAAATAAGCTGTCATTATCAGAATGATCAAACACAGAGAGAAAAGAGGCAGAGGTAAGTAAAACACCAATTACAGTGTTGCCAATCTGTGTGAATTGGGCTTCTTCCAAACAACAGTGCAAATGGATTTGAGGACGTGGGGAAGGGGATATGGAGGGGGCAGGGAAGAGAGATCTGCCAAAATACAAGACAGGGAGGCTTAGAGAAATTGCCCCTTGGCACTCTGGCAGCAGTTTAATCAGCCAGAGCCCTGTACATTCCCATGCACCAATGCCATTGTGTATGTTCACTTGCAGATTTGGTTTCTGGCTTGCTCTCTTTGTTTGGTTAGCTAGGCATGAAAAAGAATCATCTGCAACCAGAGCTCAACTTAATTCCCAGTTCCTCTCTGGAAACCATCTGTTGGCATCATGAAATGTTCTGTTTAAAAGGCCATGCTTTGACTGATCAAAAGTGGAATTTCAGACCCTCCATCAGAGTCTTTGTGGATAAAGCTAAGCCAATGCTCGGAAAGTGACAGAAGAGCCCTGCACCTCTGCCATAATTTGCGTCTCCCCAGCATCTCACTGTTACTGCCAATGACAAACAGGAACTCCCAGCAATTTTTCCTCTCTCCTGGCAAATGCAATGATGGCCCAGCTGTTTTCTCACTACAAAAAGGCAGTCACTTCTCTCTATCACTCCAGCCTATAGCAAAAGGTCGACTTACATTACTGATTGAACAACCATGTATCATATGAAATAACATAAAAGAAATTCACAGGAGAGACTCTAAGATTTCTGATTATTTTATCCACATTCTAGCATCTACATCTGAGCACGGTGCTCAGTAGATATTGAAGGACAAGAAATTTGGAAAAATACTGTACTGTCTACTATTTTCAGAAATCTTTATGCAGGGTAATTTTAATGTCTGCCTTTTTCCCCTTGGGTGAGGGAAGTCACTGTATGATATTATAATTGCTTTGATTTGTATTGTGTACCTACTAGGTTCAATACACATTCAGGAGTATTCTGAAAAACATAATAGAAATTGATAGAAAAAAATGATTAAATAAGTCTGGGTGCAGTGGCTCATGCCTTTGGGAGGCCGAGGTGGGTGGATCACGAGGTCAAGTGATTAAGACCATTGTGGCCAACATGGTGAAACCCCGTTACTACTAAAAATACAAAAATTAGCTGGGTGTAGTGGTGTGGTACCTGTAGTGCCAGCTACTTGGGAGGCTAAGGAAGGAGAACCACTTGAACACGGGAGGCAGAGGTTGCAGTGAGCCGAGATCACACCACTGCACTACAGCCTGGTAACAGAGTGAGACTCCATCTCAAAACAAAACAAACAAAAAACAACTAAATAGACTTCCGGGAAATATGAAAGAGTGAATACAGAAGTTTGGTTTTTCTTTTAAAAGCACCTCTAAAATGGCAGGAAATATAAAACATGGATTCCCCAAAACAAAAGAAACAGAAAGGAAAATGACAGATAACAGCCACAAAATTTTGGACATGGCAACCCAAGAGGGGAGAGGGATGAGGCTACAGGAGAAAGAATCAACCAGAAGAAGCAAACTAAATTATACCTCAGAATACCCAGAAAGTGTCAGGAATTGAGGATGCCAGCTGCCTCCGAAGGCAAACTGAAAACAAGACAATCAATTCAAACTCCTTGTAAGGAGTAAGCAAACTGATAGGTCTTCTCATCAACCCTTGTGGCCAGGTAGCCAACTCTCCCTACCCCAGTAGAACACCAAAGATATCCTTCCTGGAGATGTGGATGAACAGGTATTCCAGACCTGAGAACACCAGACACAGCTGAGGTACCACAATTAAATGAGGAAACTAAGCAAAAAATCACATCATAAGCAAAAAGTCTGACCCAGCTCCACCTTCTTCTTTATGTCAATTCTGAGAAATACTGCATTGTCATTAGAACTTAAAATTGTAGACAGGAGAGAGAAAACGAGTCATAAACAACAAGAAATAAGAATAGCATCATCTTCTCAACAGCAACAACAGCAGCTTGATCTCAGTTTACTCTGATTGAGTCTCACCCTCACATACCTCCAAATACTTGGTTCTGTGGCTTTGACTTCATACATAGACTTCTATAAAATACCGGCATTTGCTTCTTAAAGCATAGCATACCCATACAGCCCCTGTGACCAAAGATATGGCTTTGGTTCTCATACCAAGAAGCAGCCTTAACAAAGGAAAAGACCAGCATGGATTGTGGCCCTACACCCTCTATTCTTTGGATAGTACTTACTCTTAATTCCCTGTTTTCCTCTTTTGATTATAACCTAATCGGCAACCATAGCAGCCAATCTCAGATATGTTCCTGATTCCTGCAATGTAGCCAAAGGCTGATCTTCATCACATTCTCCTTTATTTTTTTTTTGCTGGTGATAGAAGGAGCAATTAGATCATGAGCTTGGTTTGATGATTAAATAAACAGCTTGGTGACATTCAGAGTGGCAGACTTCCAGATCTGCAATTGCCATGAAACTGCAGACACAGATAATGAACCTGGGGTGGAGTTGCTGGGTTCAGAGACCATAGACTGGATACTAGAACATCGGTCTTGATTTCCCTTTCTTGGCTGCATTTAGGGGCTAGATGCCAGCTCCTCCATAATTATGTAATGGAGACAAGAAGGTGATACACAGAAAGTCCACCATAGTTTATGGAGCCTACAGAAGCCAGTATGCTTGACACACACTGTAATCCTGTCGTTACAAGTATTCTTTTTATAGTGGAGGAGGAGGAAGAAGAGGAGGAGATTAAATTTTAAAAAGAATAATTTCATCTCTTTAGGTGAGAAAATAGAGAAGATGATTACATTTGCTTTCAGCAAACCAATGGAAAAGTCAATTCACATGATCTTAAAAGGAAAATGAGAAGCTAATTCTTCTATACCAGGCAGAATTTAAGAAATATAATTCCTAAGGACTCACATGGATACAGCTCTGGTTCCTGGATTTCATGTTTTGGCTTGGTCTTTCTGCTTTTTTAATTTTGCCATTGGTAAGACTGGCCCCACGTCACCCACGAGGAGGAAATTTGCACATTTTCAAGGTTAAAATGCTGAATTAATTAGAAAAAGTGGTGTTATTAACTGAATGGCAATAGAGAAGCAGCAGCAATTGAGGGAAAGGAGATGATAAGTTTGTTTTGGGGCACGATCAATTTGAGATATCTTGCTGAACATTCAGATTGAGGTTCTTATGAGCCCTGAAGATGTCACAAATTAACTAGAAAACAGATCTCCGAGGCGAGGTGGCTCACACCTGTAATCCCAGCACATTGGGAGGTTGAGGCAGGCAGATCACTTGAGGCCAGGAGCTCAAGACCAGCCTGGCCAACATGGCGAAACCCTGTCTACTAAAAATGCAAAAAAAAATTAGCCTGGTGTCGTGGCAGGCGCCTGTAATCCCAGCTACTTGGGAGGCTGAGGCCGGAGAATCATTTGAACCTGGGAGGCAGAGTTTGCATGAGCCAAGATAACACCACTGCACTCCACTCCAGCCTGGGCAACAGAATAAGACTCTGCCTCAAAAACAAAAAAAAGAAAAGAAAAGAAAATTGGGATTTGAGCTCAGGGCATCAATCAAGTTTAGTCTGGAAGATTTGATTAGAGGATAAAATTAAAGCCATAATCTTTGATAAAACCATCAAGGGATAAGGTGAAGAGTTAAAAAAAAAAAAAAGAAGAAGAAGGCGGCTGTTTCAGTCAGGGTACACAGCTAGATTATGCTACAGTAACAAACAACTCCAAAATCTCAGTGACTTATACATCACAGGTTTATTTCTCATCCATTCTTTATGTCAAGAGCTATTAGTTCTGCTCAGCATCATCTCACCCTGGGATTTGAGCTGAGGAGCAAACCATCCACCTGGAACACTGCTAGTTTCTACAGCAGAAAAAAGGAGGATCTCACCCTGGAAACTAGCCCAGATTTGACAGACATTATCCTGCTCCTATACCAAAGGCCAGGAGTCATCACATAGCCCCACTCAACCACCGAGGAGGCAGGAAGTGTCATCCAACCATGAGTCTGGAAAGAGGTGTGCTACCATCAGAGTCATATTAGTAACTTCCTTAAGGCCCAGGGCAGAATTTGTATAAACATGCTGCTTCAGAGATGCAAGAACTAACAGCTAGCATAGAAAGAAGATAAGGAAAGAACCATCAGACATAGGAGGAGGACCAGGAAAGCAAGTCATGGATAACCAGGAGGAAGAAGAGACAGTGAAGAAAGATGCAAGCGATCAACGCAGAAGTTTCTGATAGGAAGGGGCACCAGGCACAGTAAGGCAGACTTAAGAAGGCCAACCAGCTATCTCATGAGGGGAGCTTCAAGATGGCACTCATTGCCTTGATGGATTTCTCAGGATCACAATTTCTTTGCCTCAGTCCAATCCTAACACCACATCTAACCTTAATTATTATGATGCACATGTAGGGTTGCCTATTGCCGCTGAACATTCTAAATGTCTAATCCAAAATTTCTTGCTCTGATTTTGTTCGTATTAAGCAAACTACTGCTTTGGTTTGGCTTCCCTTGAATGTCTATCTTCAGTAAGAGAAAGTGTTAGTCATACAGATTTAGAGGATTTCAGACCACATGACAACTCCAAGGTTAATTGGGTAAGTTTAAAACCCAGTATTCTAATACTTCAGAGTGATGAATTTAGTATATTTGAGTCTCCTGCCAAATGGTTCCACCCTGGATATGCAGGCAAATGTAAGGCCCACGAGCCTTATGTGTAATATCTGATTTTTCTATGAGCATCTAGCAGCAAAGAAAAAGCCAGTAAAGGCAAGTTTCCTATTGAAGAGAGACAGAGGGAGGAATAAAAAGGAGAATTCAAGAAGTGGGAGAGCTGGATAACAAGGAAGTAGGAAGTCAATGAAATACGGAAGAATGGGGGAGAGATCCAAGATGGCCGGTTAGGAGGAGCTCAGGATTGCAGGTCCAAGTGAAAGCTCAGAGGGTGAGTGGACGCCGCATTTCCAGACGGATTTTTACTGCCCACAGACCAGGAGATTCACAGGCGGAGGAGCCCCATGGGTCGCCAGCGCAGCTGTTTTGGCCGGCGCGGCTGTTTGGCCTGCGCCCTGGCGCAGGGGTTCCCAGTGCAGAGTAAACTAGACTGTGTCCCCTCTTAGCCAGCAAGGGGAGCTGAAACGGGGAGCCAGGCCAGGAGATTCCCGAGCAAAAAAGCGCCATGAATCTGAGAGCCGTGGTTTCAGCTGGCGCAGTGGTTCCTGGTGCAGAGTAAACGAAACTGTGTCCCCTCTTAACCAGCAAGGGGAGCTGAAGCAGGGAGCCAGGCCAGGAGATTCCCAGGCAAAAAAGTGCCACGAATCTCAGAGCCGCGATTTCAGCCGGCGCAGTGGGTCACCGCACGGGAAATCACACAGATCCGGGCACCTATTCAACAGGCGACCAGGTCACCTGGTAGAGAGCCGACCATTCAACTAAAAAACAAAAGGCTCTGAGGCAGGGAGCCAGATGACCAGGCCCAGCTGGTCCCACCGCCACAAAAACAAAAACAAAAACAAAAAAACAGCAATTGGAAACGCTCTGGGTTGAGACTTTAACGGCAAGCACAACTGAACCCGTGATGGTCCAGCTCTGTGGAGGAGGGGCGTCCGCCATTATGGAGGCAGCCTGCAGTTCCCGAGGCAACCTGCCGTCACCAAGGCAACCCGCCATTACAGAGAGAGTCCATCACTACAGAGGCGGGCCAACATAGCGGAAGCAGTTCTAACTACACCCATATAAACAGGACTGCAGGGAACTTCACACGGCAGCTGGGCAGAGCCCACAGTAGCTCAGCGAAGCCTCTGCAGGCTGAGAGTGACTAGGCTGTCTCCTTGTGGGCAGAGAAAACGGCAGCAGCACAGCGGAAACTCATAAAGCCCTAACTCCCTGGGACAGAACACCTGGGGAAAAAAAAGGGGGGGTTTATGAGTTCTGCTGCTGCAGACTTAAACTTACCAAAATCAGAAAGTCAACAACTACAAAGTCGACAGGTGGATAAATCCACAAAGATAGGAAGAAACCAGCGCAAAAAGGATGAAAACACCCGAAACCAGAACACCTCTCCTCCTATAAGGGATCACAACTCCTCACCAGCAAGGGAACAAGACTGGATGGAGAATGAGTGTGATGAAATGACAGAATCAGCCTTCAGAAAGTGGATAATAAGAAACATCCGTGAGCTAAAAGAACATGTTCTAACCCAACGCAAAGAAACTAAGAACCTTGAAAAAAGACTTGACAAAATGCTAACAAGAATGGACAACTTAGAGAGGAATATGAGTGAATTGATGGAGCTGAAAAACACAACACGAGAACTTCACAAAGCATGCACAAATTTCAACAGCCGAATTGACCAAGCAGAAGAAAGGATATCAGAGGTCGAAGATCAACTCAATGAAATAAAAAGAGAAGGCAAGGTTAGAGAAAACAGGGTAAAAAAGAATGAACAAAGTCAACAAGAAATATGGGACTATGTGAAAAGACCTAATCTACGTTTGATAGGTGTACCTGAATGTGACGAAGAGAATGCATCCAAGCTGGAAAATACTCTTCAGGATATTATCCAGGAAAACTTCCCCAACCTAGCAAGGCAGGCCAATATTCAAGTCCAGGAAACACAGAGAACACCACAAAGATATTCCTCTAGAAGAGGAACCCCAAGGCACATAATCTTAAGATTCACCAGGGTTGAAATGAAGGAGAAAATACTAAGGGCAGCCAGAGAGAAAGGTCAGGTTACCCACAAAGGGAAGCCCATCAGAATCACAGCAGATCTCTCAGCAGAAACCCTACAAGCCAGAAGAGAGTGGGGGCTGATATTCAACATCCTTAAAGAAAAGAACTTTCAACCCAGAATTTCATATCCAGCCAAACTAAGCTTCATAAGTGAAGGAGAAATAAAATCCTTTGTGAACAAGTAAGTATTCAGAGATTTCATCACCACCAGACTGGCTTTACAAGAGCTCCTGAAAAAGGCACTACACATAGAAAAGAACAACCAGTACCAGCCACACCAAAAACACATGAAATGGTAAAGAGCATCAACACAATGAAGAATCTGCATCAACCAATGGGCAAAACAGTCAGCTAGCATCAAAATGGCAGGATCAAATTCACACATAACAATATTAACCCTAAACGTAAATGGACTAAATGCCCCAATCAAAAGACACAGACTGGCAAATTGGATAAAAAGCCAAAACCCATCAGTGTGCTGTATCCAGGAAACCCATCTCACATGCAAGGATACACAAAGGCTCAAAATAAAGAGATGGAGGAAGATTTACCAAGCAAATGGAGAGCAAAAAAAAGCAGGAGTTGCAATTCTCATCTCTGATAAAATAGACTTTAAAGCAACAAAGATCAAAAGAGACAAAGAAGGACATTACATAATGGTAAAAGGATCAATGCAACAAGAAGAGCTAACGATCCTAAATATATATGCACCTAATACAGGAGCACCCAGATACATAAGGCAAGTTCTTAATGACTTACAAAGAGACTTAGACTTCCACACAATAATAGTGGGAGACTTCAACACACCATTGTCAATATTAGACAGATCAACGAGACAGAAAATTAACAAGGATATCCAGGACTTGAACTCAGACCTGGAACAAGCAAACCTAATAGACATTTACAGAACTCTCCACCCCAAATCCTCAGAATATACATTCTTCTCAGCACCACATCACACCTACTCTAAAATTGACCACACAATTGGAAGTAAATCACTCCTCAGCAAATGCAAAAGAATGGAAACCATAACAAACAGTCTCTCAGACCACAGTGCAATCAAGTTAGAACTCAGAATTCAGAAACCAACCCAGAACCGCACAGCTTCATGGAAACTGAACAACTTTCTCCTGAATGTTGACTGGATAAACAATGAAATGAAGGCAGAAATAAAGATGTTCTTCGAAACAAACGAGAACGAAGACACCACATACCAGAATCTCTGGGACACATTTAAAGCAGTCTCTAGAGGAAAATATATAGCAATAAGTGCCCACATGAGAAGAAAGGAGAGATCCAAAATTGACACCCTATCATCAAAATTGAAAGAGCTAGAGGAGCAGATCAAAAAAACTCAAAACCTAGCAGAAGACAAGATATAACTAAGAACAAAGCCAAATTGAAGGAGATAGAGACACAAAAAAACCTTCAAAAAATCAATAAATCCAGGAGCTGGTTTTTTGAAAAGATCAACAAAATAGACCACTAGCCAGATTAATAAAAAAGAAAAGAGAGAATAACCAAATAGATGCAATAAAAAGTGATAAAGGGGATATCACCACAGATTCCACAGAAATTCAAACCATCATCAGAGATTATTACAAACAACTCTATGCAAATAAACTAGAAAACCTGGAAGAAATGGATAAATTCCTGGACAGTTGCCTCCTCCCAAGCCTAAACCAGGAAGAAGTCGAAACCCTGAATAGACCAATAACAAGGGCTGAAGTCAAGGCAGCAATTAAGAGCCTACCACCCAAAAAAAGCCCAGGTCCAGATGGGTTCACAGCCGAATTCTACCAGACATACAAAGAGGAACTGGTACCATTCCTTCTGAAACTATTCCAAACAATCCAAAAAGAGGGAATCCTTCCCGAATCATTTTATGAGACCATCATCATCCTGATACCAAAACCCGGCAGAGACTCAACAAGAAAAGAAAACTACAGGCCAATATCCATGATGAACATAGATGCAAAAATCTTCAAGAAAATACTGGCAAGCCGATTACAACAGCACATCAAAAAGCTTATCCACCATGATCAAGTAGGATTCATCCCGGGGATGCAAGGCTGGTTCAATATACGCAAGTCTATAAATGTAATTCACCACATAAACAGAACCAAAGACAAAAACCACATGATTATCTCAATTGATGCAGAGAAGGCCTTCGACAAAATTCAACAGCCCTTTATGCTAAAAACCCTCAATAAACTAGGTATCGACGGAACGTATCTCAAAATAATAAAAGCTATTTATGACAAACCAACAGCCAATATTATACTGAATGGGAAAAAACTGGAAGCATTCCCTTTGAAATCTGGCACTAGACAAGGATGCCCTCTCTCACCACTCCTATTCAATATAGTATTGGAAGTTCTAGCCACAGCAATCAGGCAAGAAAAAGAAATAGATGGTATTCAATTAGGAAAGGAGGAAGTCAAATGTCTCTATTTGCAGACGACATGATTGTATATCTAGAAGACCCCATCGTCTCAGCCCAAAATCTCCTTAAACTGATAAGCAACTTCAGCAAAGTCTCAGGATACAAAATCAATGTGCAAAAATCACAAGCATTCCTATACACCAATAACAGACTTCAAGAGAGCCAAATCAAGAACGAACTGCCATTCACAATTGCTACAAAGAGAATAAAATACCTAGGAATACAACTAACAAGGAATGTAAAGGACCTCTTCAAGGAGAACTACAAACCACTGCTCAACGAAATAAGAGAGGACACAAACAGATGGAGAAACATTCCATGTTCATGGTTAGGAAGAATCAATATCGTGAAAATGGCAATACTGCCCAAAGTAATTTACAGATTCAACGCTGTCCCCATCAAGCTACCAATGACCTTCTTCACAGAATTGGAAAAAACCACCTTAAACTTCATATTGAACCAAAAGAGAGCCCGCATAGCCAAGTCAATTCTAAGCAAAAAGAACAAAGCAGGAGGCATCACACTACCAGACATCAAACTATACTACAAGGCTAGAGTAATCAAAACAGCATGGTACTGGTACCAAAACAGAGATATAGACCAATGGAACAGAACAGAGGCCTCGGAGGCAACACAACTATCTACAACCATCCGATCTTTGACAAACCCGATAAAAACAAGCAATGGGGAAAGGATTCCCTGTTTAATAAGTGGTGTTGGGAAAACTGGCTAGCCATATGCAGAAAGCAGAAACTGGACCCCTTCCTGACACCTTACAGTAAAATTAACTCCAGATGGATTAAAGACTTAAACATAAGACCTAACACCATAAAAACCCTAGAAGAAAACCTAGGCAAAACCATTCAGGACACAGGCGTAGGCAAGGACTTCATGACCAAAACACCAAAAGCAATGGCAACAAAAGCCAAAATAGACAAATGGGACCTAATCAAACTCCACAGCTTCTGCACGGCAAAAGAAACAGTCAATAGAGTGAATCGGCAACCAACAGAATGGGAAAAAAATTTTGCAGCCTACCCATCTGACAAAGGGCTGATACCCAGAATTTACAAAGAACTAAAACAGATTTACAAGAAGAAAACAAACAAGCCCATTCAAAAATGGGTAAAGGATATGAACAGATACTTTACAAAAGAAGACATACAAGAGGCCAACAAGCATATGAAAAAATGCTCATCATCGCTGGTCATTAGAGAAATGCAAATCAAAACTACATTGAGATACCATCTCACACCAGTTAGAACGGCAATCATTAAAAAATCTGGAGACAACAGATACTGGAGAGGATGTGGAGAAATAGGAACACTTTTACACTGTTGGTGAGAGTGTAAATTAGTTCAACCACTGTGGAAGACAGTGTGGCGATTCCTCAAGGACCTAGAAATAATAGAAATTCCATTTGACCCAGCAATCCCATTACTGGGTATATATCCAAAGGATTATAAATCGTTCTACTATAAGGACACATGCACACGAATGTTCATCGCAGCACATTTTACAATAGCAAAGACCTGGAACCAACCCAAATGCCCACTGATGATAGACTGGACAGGAAAAATGTGGCACATATACACCATGGAATATTATGCATCCATCAAAAACGATGAGTTCGTGTCCTTTGTAGGGACATGGATGAACCTGGAAACCATCATTCTCAGCCAACTGACACAAGAACACAAAATCAAACACCGCATGTTCTCACTCATAGACGAGTGTTGAACAATGGGAACACATGGACACAGGGAGGGGAGCACTATACACTGGGATCTGTTGTGGGGGAGTGGGGAGGGACAGCGGGGGATGGGGAGTTGGGGAGAGATAGCATGGGGAGAAATGCCACATATAGGTGAAGGGGAGAAAGGCAGCAAATCACACTGCCACGTATGCACCTATGCAACAATCTTGCATGTTTTTCACATGTACTCCAAAACCTAAAATGCAATTAAAAAAAAAAGAAAGAAAGAAATAGAGAAAACAATGACCATGGAGTGGAGACTGCAATTTCAGACATTTAAAGAGTTTGGTGACCTTTTCGTTTTCACTGAATTTAAAATAGAACTGCAGGCCCAGCGCGATCACTCATGCTTGTAACCCTAGCAGTTTGGGAGGCCAAGGCAGGCAGATCAGTTGAGGTCAGGGGTTCAAGACCAGCCTGGCCAACATGGTGAAACTCTATGTCTACTAAAAACAAAATTTAGCTGGGCATGGTGGCAGACACTTGTAATCCCAGCTACTCAGGAGGCTGAGGCAGGAGAATCACTTGAACCTGGGAGGCGGAGGTTGCAATGAGCCAAGATTGTGCCACTGCACTCTAGCCTGGGCAACAGAGCGAGACTCCATCTCAAAAAATACATTAATTAATTAAAATAAAATGGGACTGCAATTGTTTACAGACTACAAAGTGAGTATAATTTGGCAAACAATTAAGGTTATTGATGGCGGGATGAAAATACCAAACCTGAATACATGCCAGAAGCCAAATGTGTATCAGATTTTTCTATTTCTAAAAATAAGAATGCTGGGAATTGCTACATAAATTATATTAGGGCAAGATTATATACTACAATATTATACACAATACGCATTATACTATAATAAATTATAACATGTTCTAAAATGATACAATACACTTCAGTCATCAAAACTAGATTGTTAGCAATTATTACATGACACAGGAAAAAAAGATGTCCTCTATATAATGTTTAGGGGGTAAAACAGCAGGATTTTTCAAAGTATGTGCACTATTTTATCAGCTTTGAAAAGTAAAAAAGACTGGAATATCTCAAGAATGAGTAAGGAAGTGATAAGTGTGGTTATAACTGATTTTTACTTTATTCTTTATACTTTCCTGTGATATTCAAATTTTCTATAATGAACTAAGTTCTTTTATGATAATGTAAATTATATAGAGAAGCATGCTTCCATTAGCAATTCTGTTTTTCAATTATTTTTGTTAGTTATACTGGAATTAAAAACTCATTTGATACATTAAATGTAACATTTTTAAATGCTGAGGGTATATATACTCCCAACTGCTTTTAAAATGAAGTTGTAATTAGATGGAATAAGAGAATTGAGACTAGAAAAGCTCTCTGAAGGTAATAGCAAAGACATAAAATACCCTATTTCAAGTACTGTAAAATACTATATGAATGGTAATCTTTGGGATGTATTTTACAAAATTTCACACATATAAATTAAAATTTCACTTTAGATCCATTCATAGGTTTTAATACAAATAAGCAAAGCAATAACGAAGATAAGATTATAGAGGCAACAGTGCACCTGCTAAGGAGAATATACTATTTTCTTTTCTTTTCAAGACAGGGTCTCGCTCTGTCACGCAAACTGGAGTGCAGTGACACAATCACAGCTCACTGCAGCCTTGACCTCCAGAGCTTAAGTGACCCTCCTACCTCAGCCTCCCAAGTATCTGGGACTGTAGGCACATGCCACCACACCTGGTTAATTTTTTTTTTTTTTTTTTTTTTTTTTTTTAGGGACAGTGTTTCACTATTTTACCCAGGCTGGTCTCAAACTCCTGGGCTCATGTGATCTTCCTGCCTTACCCTCCTGACATGCTAGGATTACAGGCATGAGCCACCACCACACTGGGCCTATACAATTTTCAAAGAGTGGAGTCATCCATTACATATCTGTAACACATGTGTTAATTAACAATTAATATTCTAAGTATAATTCCAAGCTCCATTTGACAACATAGAATAAATGGAGGGTTTGCTCACATCTGATGGATTTGACTTTCTCTGTGAAGACTGAGGCAAGATCATCTGAGTGTAAGGAGGCAGTGTGAAGTTTGAAAATTAAGGAAGGTAGAGATGCTTAAGGTAGCTTTGCAGAGAATAGGAGAGCATGTCCACCAAACAAATGTTATAGGATTCCCATGGCTTGAAGGTTGAGACCTAGCTGTGGATGATTGAGATGATTCATGTATTTAATGATACTAGCAGAATGATCCCTGCGAGCAAGCTGGACTCCTAGGATGCAAAGAGAAAATAACTTTATTCTTCACCTACAACTGGCCATTTGAATCCTCTTTGGGGACAGTTCTTTCCCCCTCCCTAACTTCAAATGAAATAATAGAAAGGTCTTTGGAGTCTCTGATCATCTCAGTAATAAAATGTCCTCTGGTCACTTCAGTTCCAAACCACAACCTCACGTTATAAATTAATCTGCCCAGAAACTCCCAACTTCATTGCAGGCTTGGTGATGCTTTAGACTAACAGGCCTAGAGTGGGGAATGAGATACTCATTTCTATGTTCCCTTTAATGCTACTTCTCCATGACTCTGACTTTGTTTCCCTAGCACTTAGCTACCAATGTGTCCTCCAGGATGGGAAGCAGAGATGGCAGGAAGGGAAGAAGAAGAAAGGTCTTATTCGACCTACATACATATAAGTTGGTGTAGCTGCCCTCTGGCTCTGGCTGATGTTTCAGGCTGACTTTTATGCTCTCATTTCAGTATCTGTGGCCTCCTCAGACACTCACCTTCTGGACCTGTCCAGCTGGAATTCCTTCACTCAGGTAGTGCCTCTCCTTTAATCAGCTGTTTACTATCTCCCTCTACTTCTCTGTCCAGTAAAACCTTCAACCTCTTTTTGTCAAAGACACGCCATCCATTACAGGAAGCCCTCTGGGTTAGAATTCCTTTTAAAACAACTCAGACTCACATTCCTACTGTGTATTTTATTTGGTCCCAGGAAAAACGCAGCTTTGGTCTGGCATAGGCCAAAATGTGCTTACTTCCTAAATGCAGCCCTCTGCTGTGCTGACACAGTTCACTTCAGCCAGCCTCTCACTCAAAGACTTTCTCTTTGGGTATGAGTCAAGGCCTGTCTGTGTCTCCATGTTTCAAAAGATACCTATCAAGATCTCTTTGAAGTTCTCACATGGTGGAGGGTCTGGGGGCAGGGTGGTAAGGAGTGTCAGATAGGAAGAATTCACAGCTAAAGGTAAAGTACAGATCGCAAAACCTGTTTTCATGCAATTTCTTTAGAAGTCATTGATAGATGGGCTAATACTTTGCCTTGGAATTTGACAGTATTTGGTATCTTTGGTTTTGGGGACTCAGGGAAAACTAGAACAAAGAGTCCTATTTTAACTCTGTCTTCCTTCTACGCAATTTCTCCAGTACTGCTTAGCCTCCTAGTAGAAGAGAAAGATGGTTGGGTTCAAGTTGTGTCAAATAGAAATGATGAAAAATAGAGCAACCAGGGGCTTTGGGCTCTGGCAAGAGTGACTGAATCGATGCATCACAGAATCAAACTGGAGAAGGAAGAAAGGGAGAAGATCAGTGGCTTAAAGGGCTCAGGAGGTTGGAGAATGTAGAAGAAATAGTTGAGTAAGCATTCTGGAAAGATACTATAACAGCTGATTGGCTAAAGGAAAGGGAGATGAGAAACAGTGGAATGGTCTTTGGGGTATGGAGCCTTATGGATCAGACTGGTTATGGAATCATTCGCAGGATTAAAGTACTGGAGAGGAGAACTGGTTTTCAGGGCATAATGATGAACTTAATTTTGAACAAACTGAACAGGAGAGGATAATGAGACATCTAAGTGGCATGAAGGGCTGACCATTAGATGAACCACAAAATTCAAGGTATGCCTTTCAGAGTGAAGACCAGAAACAGTATTGGGGTTCAGGATTCAGTGACTTCCCAAAAAAGAAAGTGTGAAGACTGAAATGCAGGGGTTGAAAAGCATCTTGTTAAAGGAAAGGGTATAAAGAGAACCTGTTAACACAGAAGAAATGGAGTTATCTGTCATCCAAGACAAAGAGCTGCATCTGAGTCGATGATCTGCTCTGAAAAGTGCTTCATCCAAAAATATCTCCTCTTTTTTCCCAATCATCTTTATTGTCTGGTTATGCAACTAAATCTTCTACCTCTTAAGCCTCATGTTCCACATCCATAAAATGAATATATTAGTATCTATCTTCCATGGCTGTGGTAAGAATATAGTGAGGCAAGGAGTTATATGCCTATATATAGGCACAGAGTACAAACTCAACCAACGTGAGCTACCCTTATCATTGTCATTATTATTGTTTGTCAACTTTCCTGTTTAATCAGTAATCATTCCTTTACAAGATGAATATCCCAAGCTTACTTTCAAATACTTTGCCATTTTTTTCTCACTTCACTTAGCCTGTCTGATGTAAATGGCAAGGGGAAAGGCAGAATGACTCAAACATCACAGATTGGTGTTACCCTGGCATGGTTAAGATAAGTATGTTGTCAACAGGATACTAGTTTGACTCTCAGGTCTGATGTTCAGTGGTTACTATTTCCTCTTAGGGACTGTGCTTAAGGTTTAGAGACATTGCTACTATCTAGATGATGGTTGCTCAATTGTAAGATTCATTTTCTGTATAAGTTTTCTATTGCTGTGTAACAAATTTAATGGCTTTAAATAACACCGTATGTATTAGCTCACAGTTCTATCTGAAATCGGGGCACTGCATGGCTGATATCAAAGTATATGTTGTGCTGTGGTTCCCTGGAGTTCAAGCCCCTCCTAGAAGCTCATAGTTGTTAGAATTCAGTTCTTTGTGGTTGTAGGACTAAGGTCTCTGTTTTCTTACTAGCTATTGGCTGGGGACCTGTCTCAGCTCCTAGAAGCTGCTCCTCTCCATCAGCAGTTCACTACATAGCTGTATGCTTTCTTCCAGGCCAGCAATTATGTTTCTCTCTGATTTCCTCCTCTGCTCCCAGTCACAGAAATTGCTCTGCTCTTAAAGGACTCACCTGATTGAGGCAGCCCACCCAGGACAACCTCCCTTTGCCATATAACATCATAATTAAGAGAGAGATACCTCATCAGATTCCTGTCTTCCACCCACACTCAAAGAGGAGGGGATTACACAAAGGTAAGGATCATTGGAGGCCATCTTAGAATTCTGTCTATCACATTTACTTATGGAACAGCATTTATGTCCTAGGCATTGCACAAAGCTCTGTAGGGACAAAGATAAATTACAGTTGCCTTTGAGATGTTCATGCTATAGTCCAGCATTATCAAATACAGAAGCCATTAACTACATGTAGCTACTAAGCATTTGAAATGTGATTAATCTGAATTGTGCTCTGCTGTGTCAAATGCACAGAGGATTTCAAAGAATTAGTACCAAAATGGACTGTATAATATCTCTTTAATATTTGTGTAATGACTACACACTAAAGTGTAACATTTAGGATATGTTGATTTAAATAAATTATTAAAATTAATTTCATCTGTTCTGTTTACTTTTGTAAAGTGTCTACCAGGGAACTTCTAATCACATATGTGGCTTGCATTATGTTTCTATTGGACAGTGCTGGTCTAGACCAAGAAAAACAATAATCACTTCAGAGTGTACTACATGCCATGACAGGAGAAGCCAAGAGAGAGTGGTCAGTTTAGCTGGGGAAGAGAGTGAAAAGAGGAAAGACTTCAACTGCTTGGTTTCCCTTTAATAACAGACAAGGTACAGTATGATTTTCTATGCAATAATCCTTTCCCAAGAGATAGAAATTATTTATACAAAACTGCAGAGTAATTACTAGAGGCTTTTTATTTTAGAAGGCACAATTCAGAACAAAATTTTAAAACAAATACAAAGGCCCAAATATACATCAGCCCTTCTCTGACAAACCTTTAACTGTTGTGCCTCTGCCTGCACCTTTCTTTTCACTTGGACACCAGCAGACACAGCTAATTCCCTCTCTCTGAGCTATTTTACAGGGTCAGAAGCTTCCAGTTGCTCATAACTGAGAGCAGCCCATCTTCAAAATTCCCCATTGGCAGTGATTCTCTGGCTTTTGATCTCTCCAATAGAGGGCAGCTATTACCAGCTTAATTGGAAAGTAATTACCTTCTTGGCCCTCGCAATTAGTTCAAAGAGCTCTCTTTGGCTTCCCAGTTTATGACAAATCAGAAAAAGAAAGAAACATTGAAATGTGATCTATAAAACTTTTTTCTATAGTGGTTTTTTGTCCCATTGTGAGTTTCTCTATCAGTTTTTCTGTTGTTGTTATTGTTGTTTTTGTTGTTTGGACTAGGCCATACTTCCCATAAGGACCCATGTGAATATTTTGTACTTATTAAACAAATACTTTTACATGCAAATAGTTAATACTTGTTAAGTACATGCTATGTATTAGATGTCATGCTAAGTACATCATCTCATTTAATCTTTAGCTCAAAAAGGTAACAATAATAATATAAAACTAGAAGTTAGAGTGCTTGCTATATGCCAGGTACTTTTCTAATCTCCCTTTGTGATAAAGTTAATTTAAGAAGTTAAGGCTCAAGAGTGCTAAGAGATGGGAAGTGCTAAGAACAGTGCCTAACACTAAGTATTCAATAAATGTTAATTAATATTTAATCCTTGCAAAGATCATGTGTCATAAAAAATATTACTATCATTCCTATTTTACAGATAAGTAAACTGAGACTTAAAGACCTTAAGGTATTTGCCCTAGATCAGTTTTTCTCAGTCTTTAATGTGCCCCAAAAATCATCTGGAGGGTTTGTATAAAGACAGATTGCTTGGCCCCACCCGGAGATTCTGATGTAGTAAGTCTCCAGTAGGCCTTGAAGATTTGCATTTCTAACAAGTTTCCCAGTGTTGTTCACGATGCTGTCCAGAGGATCTCACTGCTCTAGATCATTGATTAATAAAGATTTCACCCCTGGCCGGGCACGGTGCCTTATGCCTGTAATCCCAGCACTTTGGGAGGCCAAGGTGGGTGGGTTACCTGATGTCAGGAGTTTGAGACCAGCCTGGCCAACATGGCAAAACCCTATCTCTACTAAAAACATGAAAATTAGCTGGGTGTGGTGGTAGGTGCCTGTAATTCCAGCTACTCAGGAGACTGAAGCATGAGAATCGCTTGAACCCGGGAGGCAGAGGTTGCAGTGAGCCGAGATTACACCATTGCACTTCAGCCTGGGCAACAAGAGCGAAACTCCCTCCCCCCACCAAAAAAAAGGATTTTACTCCAGCTCTTCATACTCTGCGCCAGTAGTCAACACTCCCTCTTTGTCACACTGATGGAGCTTGAAATGTCTAACATTCAAGCTAATGTCAACTTAGACAACTTTAAGTAAACCATAAAAGATTTTAAAGAGACAGTAGAAAATGACTGGCTCATATTAGATATTGGAAAAGTCTGAACAAAACGGAGCATCAGTTCTTTTTTTTTTCTTTTCGATATGGAGTCCCACTCTATCGTCTAGGCTGGAGCGCAGTGGCACAATCCTGGCTTACTGCAACCTCCGCCTCCCAGGTTCAAGTGATTCTCCTGCCTCAGCCTCCTAAGTAGCTGGGACTACAGACACACGCCACCATACCCAGCTAATTTTTGTATTTTTAGTAGAGACGGGGTTTCACCATATTGGTCAGGCTGGTCTTGAACTCCTGACCTCAGGTGATCCGCCGCCTCATCCTCCCAAAGTGTTGGGATTACAGGCATAAGCCACCGTGCCCGGTGGCATCACTTCTCTAAGGAGCATGCTCTCATTAATAAGCGTCTTTTGCTCACTTCCAGTATCTCTATTTTATAAAGTGTTCTGTTTTAGTAACTCATAGATGAGTTTTAGCTACCCATGTATGCTGGTAAAGTTGAGTAATATCTTTCTTGGATATGTATTTAGATGGACCTTGCCATGCAAATTATGGCTTGTTTGTGTAGAAGAGTGATATACTGTTGTGTAAGAAAATCATCATGAGAAGTGTTTTCTGCAGACAGGAAAGGAGGGCTGTGAGATTGAGATGAATTCACAATGCTTTTAATTAAAAACCAATGTTTTGTTCTTAAAAAAAAAAGTCTGAAGCAATTCTAGCAAAATATTGGGATTTGTTAAAACTGACTGTTAAATACACAGGCATCTATTATACTCTTCGGGACATTTTTCTAAATCTTTGAACAGTTTTCTAACTACATATTTTTCAAAGGCCAAATGCCTATTATTTGCTACAAAAAAAAAAAAAAAAAGCCCACAGAGAACACAAACGGATATAGCCCCATCTCCCACAGGAGTTACTGCCCTCTGAAACAAGTAGCTCATAATCAAATAATCATAGATAGGTACACAGTTACACAGTTACAAACTGCGATCAGTTTTACAAAGCTAAGGGCTAAAGAGCTATGAAAACTTCTAACTCTGGTACCTGACTAGGACTCTGAGTCAGGGAATGCTTTTCCAAAGAGGTGGAAATTCAGCTATGAGCCAAAGGGTACATAGGTGTTAACAAGGACACATGGGTTGGGGCACAGAAAGAACTATAAAAAGGCCAAGTGAGGCCGGGTGTGGTAGCTCACACCTGTAATCCCAGCACTTTGGGAGGCTAGGCAGGGGCATCATTTGAGTTCAGGAGTTCCAAACTAGTCTGGCCAACATGGTGAAATCCCGTCTCTGCTAAAAGTACCAAAATAAAATTAGGTGGGTGTGGTACTTGTAATCCCAGCTACTTGGGATGCTAAGGCAGGAGAATCACTGGAACCCAGGAAGTAGAGGTTGCAGTGAGCCGAAATGCTACCACTGTACTCCAGCCTGGGTGACAGAGTGAGATTCTGTCTCAAAGAGAAAAGAAAGAAAGAAAGTGACAGAGAGAGAGAGAGAGGGAGAGAGAGGGGAGAGAGAGAGAAAGAAAGAGACAGAAAGAAAGGGAGAGAGATGAGAGAGAGAAAGTGAGAGTGTGAGAGAGAGAGAGAAGGCAAGAAACAAAACAGATCGGAACTACAAATTTTAAACCTTGTCTGGGCATGGTGGCTCTCATCTGTAATCTCAGCACTTTGGGAGGTTGAGACAGGTGAATCATGAGGTCAGGAGATCAAGACCATCCTGGCTCACACGGTGAAACCTTGTCTCTACTAAAAATACAAAAATTAGCCAGGCATCGTGGCAAGCGCCTGTAGTCCCAGCTACTCAGGAGGCTGAGGCAGGAGAATCACTTGAACCCAGGAAGCAGAGGTTGCAGTGAACCGAGATCGTACCACTGCACTGTAGCCTGGATGACAGAGCAAGACTCCGTCTCAGAAAAAAAAAAAAAAGTTAAACCTTGAGTATTAAGGATCTGTTGTATAACCAGTGTCATAATGGCAAACTAGCTCTTCAAATTGGGGGAAAATATGTAATCAAATCAGAAGAACTATAATTTCAATCTAACCTTGAGTTTATAAATCTCATTCATCCTTTGCTTCCTTATTTGTAGAATGAGGAATCCTTTGAAGGGAGAAAATCTTCATTATTTTATGAAATGTGGTCTTTTATAATCAAGATTTAGCTTATGCCCATTAAGAGTGACAGCTTTCTAGTTTCATTGTCAGGGTGTGGGGACACAAAAAATCTGCCATTTGCTCGCTAGTGGTTGCTGACTCGTAAAATGGCATTTTCCCTCTTCTCTTTACATAATCATCACTGAGACTAGTTAAGTGATTTGACTTTGCATTTTTAACACCTAGTCCTGAGCCTACTGTGAGGAGTTATCTAGTAACTCAAATATCTAACTACTGTAAGCATTTTTTATATCCAAAATTTTTTCCTCCAGGACCTAAGATTATTTCTACCATTAAAATTTTAGGCACCTGATTTTCTAGAGCCACTCTGGGTACTGGCATACTGTATGCAATTCTCTGAGGGCGTCAGGCATCCCTGGCTTTCTAAAGAAGTTCAAACGAAAAAATAATAATAATCAGGGCTGATGCTGTCTCATGAACCCCAGTTTGGTACACCATAGTTGTTTTCAATAGCTTTTATGCTTCAGGTTATACAGAAAGTAGAATTTCCCCGATTACAAAGTTTTTTTTAAGACTGCAATGCAGGCCGGGCGAGGTGGCTCATGCCTATAATCCCAGCACTTTGGGAGGCCGAGACGGGTGGATCACGAGGTCAAGAGATCGAGACCATCCTAGTCAACATGGTGAAACCCCATCTCTACTAAAAATACAAAAACTAGTTGGGCATGGTGGCGCACGCCTGTAGTCCCAGCTACTCGGGAGGCTGAGGCAGGAGAATTGCTTTAACCCAGGAGATGGAGGTTGCGGTGAGCCGAGATCGCGCCATTGCACTCCAGCCTGGGTAACAAAAGCGAAACTCCGTCTCAAAAAAAAAAAAAAAAAAAGACTGCAATGCAAGAGTGATCCCTTTGACAAAGGATCTCCCAGCATCAGTGACAATGGGTCACAATAATTTCTCTTCTAAGATATTCCTTTATGATTCATTTATTGCACTAAATAAAAGTGAATGGTGGCACATGCTCGCATGGAATATCATTTGAAATCTCTCCAAGGACTTCTTATTACTTTTAAAACACCCCATTACAGTAATTTATCGTGGTATCTTATTCACTTGTGCTTGCTTCAGGGGCTGTAATTAGAACCTGGAGAGCCATCCAGGGGCACATGGCCATAGGTTGGCCATATTGCTTCAAGAGACTTTCTAAATTTTTATTATGGACATGAATTTTCAAACGAACCCCAAATTAGAGAGAATAGCAGAATGAACCACCATGTACCCAACACTTAGCTTTGATAATTATCAATTCATGGCTTTTCATGATCTCACCCTGTTTCCATTCACTCAATCACATTTTATATTCCAAGGAGGCTTTCAACGGAAGTCATGGAATCTTCTGTGGCAGTAACAACCATTCACATTCACTTCTGGAGATGTAGAGTTTCTTGTGGCCTTACAGTTTGAGCATAGCCATCAAAGAAGGAATGAACATATTTCCCAAGACACTCTATTTACATACTCAAGGTATTCCATCAATCATGTAAAAGAGGGTTACATTTTCAGGTCATACCAAAGTGACTCATCAAACCAGAGGGGTGAGTCATGGATGACATATGATGCTTTCCAGTTTAACCTGCTGTGTGACTATGAACACCTGCAATAGTCATCTTGCCATAAATCTCTCCCTGACCTTTCTGTGACAAGAGAAACTGTTTACCAAATCCTGAATCCTACCTGTATAGTAAGAAATGATTTCAGTGTTTATTGTAGAAATCCTCAATTTGGGGAATTTAAATCAAATTCAGAGGCAAATTCATATCTTACTTTAAAAGTAAAGCAAATCATTGGGAAAAGTATTGGGGAGAGAGATAGTAATAGAGAGAGAGATTCTCTTTCAATCAGTAATTCATGTCTATTAGTTTTTCTTGAAGAAGTAAGCAAATCCTGAAAGATGTATGTACTAGGGTGTTTATTGCAGAAGATTGAGTATTAGAAAAATATTGAAAACAATTAATTATTCAAAAATTTAAGACTGTGAAACTAAATTATGGAATATTCATACAATGAAATATGAAGTCTTAAAGAATAATGGGAAAATGTGATATATTGTTTTAAAAGCTATATCTTCAATAAATAATGAAAAGAAAGAGATATCAGAAAAGCCTATAGATTAAAAGAGACTTATGAAGCATTTTTTTGAGGGAGGTTGCCCAGGCTGGAGTGCATAGTGTGATCATGGCTCACTACAGCCTCAACCTCCTGATCTCAAGTGATCCTCCTGCCTCAGCCTCCCAAGCAGCTGGGACTATAGGTGCACACCACCATGTCCAGCCAGAAAACATATTAACCAGTTGCAATGTATTGCATTTCCCTTATAAGTCTAAGCATGCACACATATATAATATTGAGGAAATGTAAACACTGACCAGTTATAGAATTATATTATGGAATTTTTATAAATATTTTTAAATGTGGTAATAGTATGCTATTTTTGAGTTCTATATTTAGAGAAAAAATGCTATGCTGATTGGGGAATGTAAGGATATAGATGAAACAAGATTGATGAAGTTAGAAGGTTTATTATACACTTCTCTCTACTTATGCACATGTTGAAAATGATCCACTTGTTAAAAGGTTTTTCTTAAGTTATAAAAGAGTATGTATACTGTAACCCTATGTGTTAATATATTTTAATTATCTTTTTTCTTATTCTTCTATATAAAACATGACAATATTTTGATGTAAACATACTTTTTACTTTTTTTTTTTTTTTTTTTTTGAGATAAGGTCTCACTCTGTCACCCGGGCCTGAGTGCAGTGGCATGATCTTGGTTCACTGCAGCCTCTGCCTTCCAGGATCAAGCAATTCTGCCTCCGCCTCCCTAGTAGCTGGGATTACAAGCGTAAGCCACTACACCTGGCTAATTTTTGTATTTTTAGTAGAGATGGGGTTTCACCATGTTGCCCAGGCTGGTCTTGAACTCCTGACCTCAAGTGATCTGCCCGCCTTGGCCTCCCAAAGTGCTAGGATTACAGACATGTGCCACCGCACCTGGCCCAAACATACTTTTTATAATAAATAAGTAACTTGACAGCTTGAACTGATTTACGCTAGACATTAATGTCTCAAACTTTGCTGTTTTCTCATTGTATCTAATATACTGAGTTTACAGTTCATAAACTATCAAAAATGACAATGTGAGATGGACTCACATGTTGTCTCAGATTAAGATCTTCTATTATCATAAGGCCCATCCATCAGTTATGAGGTGACTTTTATCCTGTGGCCAGGGAGCCTGATAATTCATGCCTGGGGCAAGCAAAGAGATCACGTAAAACCCCAGACTTTCCAGTTTTCATACAAAGCTGGACTTTCATAAACAAAACAAGGAAAGAAACTGAGCGTCTTAACAGGTGAATCTAGAAAAAAAAAAATCTTTTTTATGTCAGTGATTTGGCTAATTTAGAAAAATTTTAAGGGCTATTTTGCCTAAATTAATAAGAAAATATGATTGCCCCAGGTACCAATTTTGCTCTTTTAAGATGGCCGGATTTACCTCAGCTCTCAGAAAAAAAAACAAATCGCCACAACATAACATTTTCACACTCCTAAAAGAAGCTTTACATTTTATTTATTAATTTGTGTATGTATTATTTGTTTTTGAGACAGGGTCTCTCTCTGTCACCCAAACTGAGTGTAGGATCACCTGGGCACAAGTGATCCTCCCACCTCAGCCTCCCAACTAGCTAGGACTACAGGCACACAACACCACACTTAGCTATTTTTTTATTTTTTGTAGAGATGGGGTCCTGCTGTGTTGCCCAGATTGGTCTCAAACTCCTAGATGCAAGTGATCCTCCTGCCTCAGCCTCCCAAACTGCTGGATTACAGGCATGAACCACCACACCCAGCCAAGTTTTAAGTGGGCTTTCCTGAAAGTGACTGTGCACATATGCAATAGAATTCGAATAAATTAAATGTAACGAACGACCTTCTCACATCAACCTCTGTTGATGGGTGGGCTGTGCTATGTACTTGCTCCTGCTTCAAGACTCAACCACAAGTCCGGTGTGCAGGAAAGACAGCAGTTTGGAAATTGGAGGACTGTGATTCTGCTTGTGCTTTCCAAGGCTCCAAATTGTTTGACTAGAAAATTCTGCTGTACCTCTGGCATTGGTCTCCCCTTGCCAGGCCTCTCAACTGCAGGCCCTGAGCCCTATCTCAGGTAACTAAGTTCTGCCCCACTCAACTTCTGAGTCCAAGTTCACTATCTGTCCAGAATGAGTCTTTGCCACACCAGAGTGGGGTGGAGTGGGCCCTGCTACCCTTTCCTGTAGCCAGATAGGTGCTAGGTCTAGAGGCTTCTCCCCTGGCCCGTTGTCATTCAATAACACCTCGGGACTTCTGTTTTGGTTTTCTGACTGTTCCCCTGGCCCACAACCAGGGAGAAGACTGTAATCTCAGCCCCCCAGAAGTGGCCCCTTTCCTTCCTGTAGTAACCACAGGCTGAGGGCTGACTCCCTTATACGGGACCACCTGGAACCATACTGCCCTCTCCTGGATGCCATTCCTCTTGCTGTGACATCCATGCAAGCAACTGGCCCTCCCCACCCCAGACACCCAAAAATTTTCTTGGGATGGGATTGAATTCTAATTTGCTATGCCTGTAAATTAGAACCATAGGATATGCCTATAATTAGAACCATAGGATATGCCATAATCCATAATTAGAACCATAGGATATGCCTCAGTGGTAATATAGAAGCAAGATCTGAATGATACATTTTCAGCTTTTTTGCAAGTTGTACTGTTAAACACCGCAGTATTAAAATTTGAGTCATATAAACTTATAATTAATTGACACTAAAAAAAGTTGATATTCAAAACTCATCATTTCTTATCCTACTACATTTTACTACTGTCTATGCTCTGGGTTATTTACATTGACTATAGTGATATTTGCATGGTGGAAATTACTCCACTTATCGAATCATGGTTGAATTGTAATCAACAGTTGACTATGGAGACAAGAGTTCAGTAAAAACCAATGAAAGCATTCTGTGAGAGTCAAATGGCCATATGGGACTTAAAATAAAGGCTATTGCATATTTCATTATTACTTATAAACACATGCTACTTATCCTTTGTATCAATAAAATTTCTAAGTTGATGTATTTTTTTTCCACAGAGCCCATTGTTAAGCATTTCCTAGCATACTACTGTATCCCATCTACAGGACCATGAGCCCATTCTATAGTCTCATCCACTCTCTCGGTTCTGCTCACCGCCCACATTGACTCTGAGCCTGTTGTAGGAGGCTCATACCCAAAGCACTCTTGATTTATCTCATCCATGTGGCAGGACATCCATTAGCATAACACACCTGGCTTCGGCTCCTTGCCACACTCCTCTAGGCAAACTGACTTACTCGGTTGGTGAATTTGGAAGAAAAAATGTGTCATATATAGCTTAGCTCTTTTCCTTTCCTTAGGAGCTACCTGCAGGAGGGGTATCTTTCTCCAGAGGCAAAGTCTGCCCTGTTCTGATGTTGCCTAAGGCTGATGGGCAAGTTGGTCAAATCTCAAAGTTTAGTTGATAAGAACTGCACTTGCTTGAAGACAGAAGCTATGCTTTCCCAAGTAGCACTGAATCAATAAGGAGTTCCCCACAGGTAGCAGGTATGTTGGCCTCCATCTGCTGACTACTTGGCTTTATTTCTCAATTGGCTCAAAACTTGAGTGGGGGAAAAGGAGTGCTATTTATTGGGCCCCTTAGAAACTCTACAGTGATCCTCTCCCATCAGCCTTTGCTCCTGAGGTCCCAGAGTGCCTTGTGACCGTGCCCATATTTCTTGACACACATAAACCCTTTCTAAAAGTAGAAAAACTGACTGGCAAATTTACTTTATTCTAATCCCTTTATTCTCAATATGTATATATAATCATCATAATGTTTACACAATTGAGCACCTTTTATATGTTAGATATTGTACATACAAATAGCAAATAGACCTTGGAAAACAACTGTTATTATCACTTTACAGATGATGAAATTATTTCCTAATGTGCTTAAGTAACTTGCTAGGGGTCACAAAGTGACTGAGCCAGTTGTCGGATGCCAAGGCCCTTGCTCTTTCCATTCCAATTTTTTCTCTCCCTTCCCTTTCTCTTTCCTCCACCCCAAATCCGCCCGTCTTCCTTCCTCTTCTCTCTCTCGCCCTCTCTTCCGCCAAGCTCTCTATGACTACCTTTCCTCGTTGTCACATTTTCTAGCCCTTTAACACGTCAGAAAATTGAAGAAGCATTTGAAACCTCAGATATTTCAGTATATTTAAAAATATCTGCAAAATCTTACCACAGCAGCTGGGCCCCCAAGAAACCTGGCAGCAAGCAGTAGGAAAACTGTGGCTGTCTTTTTAATATCCTCCTCGGGTTTCTCAGGAGGAATGTCCAGCATCCCATTCGAGGTCCTGGGGGAGGAGGTCGCAAAGAAACTAGTACATATAGAGAGGGAGGCCACAGCACTTCATCAAGCTGGGGTCTGCCCAGGCATGACCTAGGAGCTGGGCCCTGTGTGAAAAATGCAGCCTTTCCTCAGATGGAGTGTGTGCCCATTACCTCTGAATCAAGGTTTTTTCCCCAGGGGTCAATAGTTATGCAATAAGCTCAGGGACTGAGCAAACAGTTTAGCAATTGCTTGGGGAATGACTGTGAGAGAAGAAGAAAATATGTACATATCATGCATTCTCAACCAGGTAGTATTTCCCCCTACAGCATAAAAGTTGGTCCTTGGGAACTCAGAAAAATACACAGTATATATATGATATTAAAATTTCATAGAGGGATTAAGAAAAATATATCTTGAAAGTCTCCTTAGGAGAGCAATGATTTTGTTAATGGTTGAAAAACATAGATGAATATAAAGAACTTAGCACAGCATGTGACACATAGTAGGTTTTCAATATATGAGAATTGTAGTCACTATTATAGTCATTAGTTGTTATTATGATTGTCCTACAATCAAATTAGAGAAATGCAGACCCATCATAATTAGGGCAGAGAAGGTTGTACTGTGCCAAGTTCACAGATGAAGCCAGCCTTTGGTGGATTTTGCCTGAGCTAGAGGCCAGAACTGCCCAGGGTTCTAGAAAATAGAAATATTCTCGCACACTGCTGAGATGAGCAGAAACATTTGTGTATGCAGTGTTAAAATTTTAAAAAAGGCGGGGGGGGCATGGCATGAATGTTTGGGCTGTGTTCAGATTTTTGCAATGCCTGCTATCATCCTCTGGGGAAAGGACATGATTAAGAAATGAAGGAATGTAGGGTTGCAGAAAATGCAGTGCTCTGTAGGCTTGTAAAAACCTAAGTATCCAATGATTATTCTTAAAACCTATGTTTGTATGACTCTTAGTGTACAAAGTGGTTTCATGTAAATTAGTCCAACAATTGTGGAAAGCAGTGTGATGATTCCTCAAAGAACTAAAAACAGAACTACCATTCAACCCAGCAATGCCACTACTGGGTATATACCCAAAGGACTATAAATAATTCTACCATAAAGACACATGCAAGTGTATGCTCACTGCAGCACCATTCGCAATAGCAAAGACATGGAATCAACCTAAATGCCCATCAACAGTACTCTGGGTAAAGAAAAGGTGGTACATATACACCATGTAAAGCTACGCAGCCATAAAAAAGAATGAGATCATGTCTTTTGCAGGAACATAGATGAAACTGGAGGCCACTAGCCTTAGCAAACTAATGAATGAATAGAAAACCAAATACCACATGTTCTCACTTGTAAGTGGGAGCTAAGTAATAAGAACACATGGACATACACAGGGGACCAAGAGACACTGGGGTTTACTTGAGGGTAGAAGAGGGGAGAAGGGAGAGATTCAGGAAAAAAAAATGTTGGGTACTAGGCTTAGTACCCAAGTGACAAAGTAATCTGTATACACCAAACCCCCGACTCACAAGTTTCCTTTGTAACAAATCTGCACAGGTATCCCTGAACCTAAAATAAAAGTTAAAATATTTTTAAAAAGTGGTTTTGAGGCCGGGCGCGGTGGCTCACGCCTGTAATCCCAGCACTTTGGGAGGCCGAGGCGGGAGGATCACGAGGTCAAGAGATCGAGACCATCCTTGTCAACATGGTGAAACCCCGTCTCTACTAAAAATACAAAAAATTAGCTGGGCACCGTGGCGCGTGCCTGTAATCTCAGCTACTCGGGAGGCTGAGGCAGGAGAATTGCCTGAACCCAGGAGGCGGAGGTTGCGGTGAGCCGAGATCGCACCATTGCACTCCAGCCTGGGTAACAAGAGCGAAACTCCGCCTCAAAAAAAAAAAAAAAAAAAAAAGTGGTTTTGAATACATGGACACAGGGAGGGGAGCATCACACACTGGGGCCTGTCAGGGGGTAGGGAGGACTAGGGGAGGGATATCATTAAGAGAAATACCTAATGTAGATGACAGGGTGATTGATGCAGCAAACCACCATAGCATGTTTATACCTATGTAACAAACCTGCACGTTCTGCACATATACCCCAGAACTAAAAGTATAATAATAAAAAAGTGTTTCACATTTCTTATGAAATCATCATAATAACCCTGCAAAGTCAGTACGAGATCCCTACCTAAAGGATGAAAAAGCAGAAGCTTAGAGTCCTCTCAGTTATTTGTTCTTTTTAGCTACCCAGTAGTAAGTATCAGAGCAAGCCTTCTTTCTACTGTATTCCACCACCTTTTTAAAATTCCTTTCCTACAGAGGAGGAGGACATAGTAATGGTAAAGCTATGGAGCAAAATCACATATTGGGACTTGGGGACTCCCTGGTAAGGGATATTATAGTGCATGTAAATGGACACAACCAAACCATGTAAGAAGTGGGTATTATGTTCATGGAATATGAATCTAGCCTATGGCAGAACCTATGAGGCTGGTCAAAGTCATCTACTGCCAAGTTATATGGAAATGAAAACCCATCAAAATAGAACATAGAAGCATCACAAGATGCTGTGAAGTCTGGAACATAAATAAAAGACTTAGGGGCACAAACATTGAGAATAAAAATGTAATATGAAAACTGAATGACTAGGTACATAGTTGGTGCTGGCTTTTAAGGCTGTAGCTTCAAATGTAGGAATGATGGCTATTTGGCTAAGAGTGGAGAGAATTTTTCAAAGACTGAAAAGAATGTGTTTAGTCAGAGACTAACTCATCTGGCCAGAAGGGCTGTAAATGAAAAACAGATGGGAAGGGAGAAAAAAACACCTAGATAAAACTGAAATGGGTTTCCATGGATGATATTAAGGAGAGCCTGAAAGAATTTCAACAGTGAGGGAGGTGCCAAGTAGTTCAATGAGAAAACAGTTGGGAAGGACATCAGAAACAAAACATAGGCAGCAGATGTCCAGATATCATGCACAGAACATGAACAACACGGTAACCTTGAGATTACAGCACAGGGTGACAAACAAGACCTCACAGATGCCACTGAGAGTTGGCAGGCTGGAACAGATCCATGGGAACATACCGATAGAAGGGTGTGCTGTGTACAAAAGACCTGTTGAGAGGAGGAGGAGCAGCACTGTAGGCTGTGGTAACAATAGATTCAGAGGAATCCCTGAACACTTGGATGAAGATGAAAGGACAGAGGAACAGAAGTGATGTTTTTGTGGAAGCACAGCTGAGCCACATGGAGATAAGCCACAAAACTGGCACAGTACACATGATTAACAAGAATAAAATTCAGGATACTTCATTCAGATAAATGCAGAGGTTTTCACTTGCCTCTCTAATAATTTCATGTCCTGGAAGGTAGAGGAAGGAATAAAAATAACTGTGCTCTGACTGATTCTAATATATAGAAAGAAGCCACTTGGCAGAGTGGAAAGGATGACAGCTAGAGAATGTGCCTGTCATCTTCAGGGGAGGGCAGGCTTGAGCTAGAACAAAAGTGGATACAGGACTTCAGGAAGTTAGACTTCAAAATATTTTAAGAAAATATGGCATAATTCCACAAGTTTCTAGAAAAGAAAACAGTATCAAGAAGCACTCAGAAGCGTGGCTTTGGGTAATTCCAATGAGAAGAAAAGAGAGATGGAGAGATTCTCAAAGAAACTAGTGATGGCACAGAGCGTTTTAAGTGAGGATGTAGAATGGATGATCAGAAAGATGGAGGTAAATGATCACTGCATGAGAGTGGCAAAGAACAACAGAAATAGTAGCAGGGATGCTAAAATCCTGGTAGGATCAAAGCATGCAAAAATGGGAAGGACCAGAGAGAGTGTTATGGGGCCAAGGGGATTATGATAATAGATGGTAGAGTATGTCACATTCTTTTAGGCCCTGTCAAGGACTGTGATTGTAGGGCTGAAAAGGTTGTACAAAAGTAAATAAGAGGCCGGGCGCGGTGGCTCACGCCTATAATCCCAGCACTTTGGGAGGCCGAGACGGGTGGATCACGAGGTCGAGAGATCGAGACCATCCTGGTCAACATGGTGAAACCCTGTCTCTACTAAAAGTACAAAAAAAAATTAGCCAGGCATGGTGGCGTACGCCTGTAGTCCCAGCTACTCGGGAGGCTGAGGCAGGAGACTTGCTTGAACCCAGGAGATGGAGGTTGCAGTGAGCCGAGATCGCGCCATTGCACTCCAGCCTGGGTAACAAGAGCGAAACTCCGTCTCAAAAAAAAAAAAAAAAAAAAAAAAAAAAGTAAATAAGAGTATGTTGAAATCCAAGTTTGGGGAAAATGTTACTGATCCTCTCTGAAATCTAATCTAGGATCAAAGTTCCTGGTCCACAGTCTGGGAATCAAAGAGCACACATTTGCTGATTTCCAAACTTTCTTATTCCTAAGTATTATGAATTGCATTTCAGCTAGTTGATCTTCAAATTCATCTTGCAGAAGCTTGGGAGTGAGCTTGGGAGTGTAATTCATTTGGGTGAGAAGAACTGATTCCATTTTTGGATTATCTGCATATTCTCTTTTATTATCAGAATTTTTCAATTGGATATGTCCAGCTGAAGGCTTAAAACTAGCTAACTAGATGTAGGGACAGTTTCCAAGGTCCTCAGCAGGATGCTGTGTGTCTCTCCAGGTAAAGAAATGTTACTTAATTAAGGTATTCCATCTTTAAGAAAGCAAATTGCAATGTGTTCGAGTTTCCTAAGAATTTTTAGAGTGGCTCCTCATAAAAGAACTAGTAAAAGTGGGTATCATTGCCTTGTATAATGGTTATGGAATTTTTCTCTAATTAGTACACCATTTCAGAAAGTTCAAGAACAGGCAAAAATAACCTGTGAGGATGGAAACCGTAATAATGGTTGCCAGGATAATAGGGGGCAGTGATAGAATGAAAAGGGACACTAGTGAGCTTCCTAGGATAATGACACACTCTATTTTTCATTTGGGGTATTGGTTACATGGGTATATGCACTGGTCAGATCTCATCACTGTATGTCAAACTGTCACTGTATGTCATTACACCTCTGTAAAAATACATACAAATATATAAATCTGGGCAGTGATACGAAAAGCAAAAGAATGATTTTTCTCCCATGACTTGACAGTAAATAAATGAAGTTAACATAAATAGTTAAGGAATCAGAGAAAAGTAGAATCTCCAAGTTTGAAATCAGCAATGTTCCCCAAGTAGATTTAGGAAACTGTAGTCTTACCAACACCCTCAAGTTGCTAATTTCCTGTTGGCAAGGTCTTCCATATGGAGAAGGTAGTACATTGCCACTTTCTATCCTGGTTCCACTGGCACTAGGTACCCGTGGTTTCTAAACTTCCATGCACATAAATATCACATTGGATGCTTGCTAAAAATGCAGACTCTGGGTTCATACCTGGAGATTCCTATAAAGTAGGTTTGGCTGGGTGTCTAGGACTTGCATTTTAATGATCATCCTTGATGAGACTGATGTAGGTCCATGGACCTACACTTGGAGAAACATTTCATTAGATAATCAAATCATAAAACGACCACCTACTTGCTCTACTTTTAGGCTCTCCAGACAACCTTCTAATAATAAAGCCTTTTCCATGGCTTCATGGAGAAAATATGTTGCTTATATCAACCTGTATTCTAGCCCGTGTGCTAGCATTCTTTCTCATCTAAATAATAAATAGGCATTAGCTTTGTATCCCAGTCTGATGAGCTTACTAAATATTGGTTTGCCCCAATAAACGAATATGCTTACTATGTGATACTGAAAAATCATGCCTCTGAGCTTGCAAGAGACAAAAACATGATTTTTGCTAAATTTACAGAGATAAATATTTCCAAAATAGGATTTCTTTTTACAAACTCTATGCTTAACATCATAATAACTATTATATTTTTTAAAGTAATTAGACTTAACAATAAACATGTATATATAAATATAACATTTTCATTTTAAACACATCAAATGAATCTTTTAATAATGTATTTTGTGGTTTATGGTACAAAATAAATGTTTATTATCGAAATTTTGGGAAAATGGGAATGTATTTTTTAAAAATCACCTGTTCTACCACCCTGAGCTAACCATGGTTAACATTTTAACTTTTTTCCTTCAAGTCATTTTTCTCTGTCTTTATGTATATCTATTTATTGTACTGGTGGTGGTGGCAATGGTTCATTACCTTACAAACCTGGGATTATGCTAAATAAGTATTTCCTAATATGATATCATTGTATCATATCTTAACATGATTTGCTCTCCTCTAATCTGATTTTATTTTTCTTCTTAGGGTATGTATCACATAAGTGATATATCTGTTTGCTTATTTATTTTTTGTCCTCTCCTGCATGTGTACTCCAGAGAACAGGCCTTTCGCTATGAAAATCAGCACCTTCAACGGTGTCTAGTATATGTTAGTCACCAAAACAGGTTGGCTGAATGATCAAATGAATGAATGGCATTATATGTGTCATTAAATATGCTTCAAAATCATGATGTACAATGACTAAGCAACTCTATCAAGTGAATATAACATAATTTGCTATGTTCTAGTATTGAACAGTTGATTTATTTCCATATTTTAATGTTTACTATTATGTTTGAGGATGATATATGAATCTTATTTATAAAAAAAGAGTTCATATGTCTGAGTATCTCCTTAAGATTAATTCTAGAAGTAGAGTTATTATGTCAAAAACTACAACAGTTTTAATGACCTTGTACATGTATTGCCAGATAACTTTTCAGAAATACTGCCTATTTTTATGTCTATAAGCAGCATAGGAAAATCTCTATCTCTTTGCTTACATTGAGTATTGCCAATTTAATACAAATCCTGGCCAATTAAGTCAAAAACTGTATCTCTTTGATATTTAACCTGATTAGCAAGATAATAATAAAGAATATTATCTTATCTTACTATGTTATATATGAAATGTCATTGCGATTAGTTTTTGCTTTTTATTTTTTTAAATAGGCATATTATAGATGTTAATGTTATTAATTCTTTTTGTTTGTTTGTTTGAGACAAGTCTCACTATTGTCACCCAGGCTGGAGTGCAATGGCTCAATCTTGGCTCACTGCCACCTCTGCCTCCCGAGTTCAAGCAATTCAGCCAGCTAATTTTTTATATTTTTAGTAGAGATGGGGTTTCACCATGTTGGCCAGGCTGGCCCGGAACTCCTGAACTCAGGTGATAGCCCACCTGGCTTCCCAAAATGCTGGGATTACAGATGTGAGCCACTGCACCCAGCTTATGTCTTTTATTATATAATTTATTCCTTATTTTTGTACTCAGAAAGATAGGGATCTTGAGATAAGGTAAATATTCACCTCTACTTCTTGCTAGTTGTTTAAAGGTTTCATTTTTCACACATAAGTCCCTCATCTATTTGGAATGATTTTAGTCTATGGTATAGGATATAAATCTAACTGATTTATTTTTCATTTAATTAATGGTCCCAATATAAATTTAACTGAGTAATCTTCTTTTTCTTTGACTGTCACTTTCATCACATAATCTTTTTCAATATTCAGATTTGTTCCATTTTGTTCCAGCATTACCTTGTTTGACATCTTCCAACTTGATATGAATAAGGCATATTGCCTCAAATTATTTCCTTGTGAGTTCTATGTGTGATAACTAATATGTTGTTATCACTTCTGTTGAGTTTGAATACTGGCGAAGTGGAATGCTTTTTAAATTTTTGTTTATTTATTTATCTATTTGAGACAGGATCTCACTCTGATACCCACGCTAGAGTGCAATGGCACGATCATGGCTCACTGCAGCCTTGACCTCCCCAGCTTAAGCAACCTTCAGCCTTGGAGTCTCAGCCTTGGAGTGCTTTTTCTTTTTTGAGGCGGAGTCTCACTCCATTGCCCAGGCTGCAGTATAGTGGCACGATCTCAGCTCACTGCAACTTCTGCCTCCTGGATTCAAGGGATTCTCCTGCCTCAGCCTCCTGAGTTGCTGAGACTACAGGCATGTGTCACCACTCCTGGCTAACTTTCGTGTTTTTAGTAGAGATGAGGTTTTACCATGTTGGCCAGGCTGGTCTTGAACTCCTGACCTCAAGTGATTTGCCCGCCTCAGCCTTCCAAAATGCTGGGAATTATTACAGGCGTGAGCCACTGTGCCCAGCTGGAGTGCTTTTTCAAAAGTGTATTTATTGTCCATTTGTATTTTAAATTTGTTTGTTGTCTATCCATGTAATTTGGCAAGTTTAGGGTACTCAATTTTTTTTTGATTTGTAATCACACTCTATTAATTAGAGATATGAACATAGCACGTGGTTTATCTTTGTCTTCATTTTAATTTTTCTTTATATTTTTATGCATAAAGGTAGCTGGAACATTTTACCCACCTATAACTGGCCTAATTTCTGCATTAAAAACCTGCTATTGAGGAATCCATTTTTTTCTCACTGATTTGAAATGTCACTTTTATCGCCTTGTATTTATAACTCTAAGATCAGGCTGCTGTCATTCATACACCACAAACCTCTTTACCTCAGTTTTCTATAAGGTTGCGAGTGAATTGGAACACTGGCCTTTAACACATGGTAAATGGCATGTAAGTGATAGCTCTTATTATTGCACTGACTAAAAGATCTCTCCCATTGTGGTTTTGTTTGTTTTCACTTCTTCCTTTATTTGGTGAGAACGACAAGCTCAGTAAGGCTCAACCTTTGCTCTTTGAATCTGTTCAGCTACTCACCTCCCTAGAGGCAGTTTAGAAACTCCCTCGAGTAGAATAAATAAAGCTCTCCAAATTCTTTGTTTTGTTGTTTCTGCCCACACCCACACTCCCGACATTGTCAAATATTCCAGCCTCTGTCTTTGGATCCTAAGAGATGCTGTGGGAAGTTACTGTGGAGGTGACACACACAAAGTATAATGGCAATCTGAAGGGGCACTGATCCCATCAAATTCCTTAGCACCCGACTTAAAAACTGACTGTGGCAAATCTCTTAGCAAGTACATATAGCAAAGTGAAGGCTAGCGATTTCTGAAGTCCTTCACTTCACTTCCCAGCTTCCAATTCTTTTTTTTTTTTCTGAGATGGAGTTTCGCTCTTGTTACCCAGGCTGGAGTGCAATGGCACGATCTCGGCTCACCGCAACCTCCGCCTCCTGGGTTCAGGCAATTCTCCTGCCTCAGCCTCCTGAGTAGCTCGGATTACAGGCACGCGCCACTATGCCCAGCTAATTAATTTTTTGTATTTTTAGTAGAGACAGGGTTTCACCATGTTGACCAGGATGGTCTCGATCTCTTGACCTCGTGATCCACCAGCCTCGGCCTCCCAAAGTGCTGGGATTACAGGCTTGAGCCACTGCGCCCGGCTCCCAGCTTCCAATTCTATGAATTGGCTCAGGGCTGGCTCCTGACAGCAGTGCCTGGGCTCTGAGCTTGGAATTTTCTTCTTTGAACTCATATAAAAAAATTTACCTGTTGTTTTTTTTTCTGTCAATCTATTTCCAGATGCTATGTAGCTTTCAGAACTATAGCTGAGTACAATCTACCAAAAACTTAGTGGTTTGAAACAATTTATTATCTCATGAGCCTCTGTGTTGACTCAGTTTACCTGAGCTGTTCTTCTGGTCTCACCTGAGGTCTCTCATGCTGTCATAGCAGCTAGCATAGCTGTCATAGCAGATAGCAGCTAGGATAGCAGTCCTCTGGAGGCTCTGCTGCATGGAAACATCCAGAATGATTTCTCTCACATGTCTAGCAATTTGACGCTTTCCAACATGGCCTCTCTCCTCATCCTTGGGGGTATCTCATCCTCCAGGGTTTCTACACATGACCTCTTTCTATAGCATGGTAGCTGGAATCATGCATGATGGCCTGCTTTCATGAGTGCAAAAAAGGAAGGTGCTAGGCCTTTTAAAGGCTTAAATCCAAAATGGCACAGCAGCACTGTCATTGCATTTTATTAAGTAAAGTCCACCTGCAATATGGGAGGAGACTATACAGAGGAATAAGTACCAACAAGCGTGGTTCACTGGGACCATTTTTGTATAACTGTCACATCACTTTGTTTTGGTTTCCAGAGCTGTTGTGTTTTGGGAGGTTTTTAAAAATTACTTCAAAAAATTCAGAGAAGAGAAAAATGAATTCTAGTTTCAATTCACCATCTTAAAGTGGGAATCCAGTATTTGTTTTGAAAATAGCTATAGAAATTATTTTTTGGCATTTATGTTATTCTCTTTTTACTATGTGCATTATGTAATACAACATATACAGTAATCTCATTTTCTAATCCTGTCAACATCACTTAATTGAAAAAATGTTTTCCTTTGAAAATAAAATCTCTCAGAATAAGAATATATTCAATTCTTTAATTCAATAAACATTTAAAAAATACCTCTTACATGCTGGGTCCTATAATCAAGGTGCAGAGTGACTAATATTTTCAATTTGATTCAGTTATCAGTAATCATAAAGCATTCATTTTTTAAAAAGAGTACATTAAGCTCTTTTTAAACACACAGAACTATATGGCTATACAGGATTATAAGGCAGTGCTGTCCTGAGGAGGCCTTAAAATAGGAAAAATTATTAAATGTAATAAAAATGAACACGTTATGCACACACAAAAGACATTCTTGGGACCTTACCTAACACCACATATAAAAATTAATTCAATATGGATCAAAGACCTAAAGATCTAAAACTAAAAAACTTTTAGACAAAAACATAGGATAAAGCTTCATGACATTGACTTTGATAGTGATTTCTTCTCAGTTTTGAACAAAAACCACAGATAACAAAGAAAAAAAATAAACTGGACTTCACCAAAATTTCTGAAATTTGGACATCAAAGGACACTGTCACCAGAGTAAAAAAGCAACTCAAAGAATGAAATAAAGTATTTGAAAAATCACGTATGTGATAAAGGAGTAACATTCAAAATATAGGGGAGTTGTAAAACTCAACAACAATAAAAAATTAAAAAACGAGCTAAGGACTTGAATAGACATTTTTCCAAAGAAAATGAACAAAAAACCAATAAGCAAATGAAAAGATACTCAACATCACACATCATTGAGAAAATGCAACCCAAAGCTACAATAAGATATCACCTTACACCCATCAGGATGACTATTCTCTTTTCACTACGTGCATTGTATAATACAACATTTACAGTAATCTCATTTTCTAATCCTGTCAACATCACTTAATTGAAAAAATGTTTTCAATTAAGATTTCCCCACATTCTCACCAACACTTGTTTAAATAGAAAAACAAGTTTCTATTTAAACACTTGTTTAAATAGAAAACAAATGTTGGTGAGAATGTGGGGAAATCAGGACCTTTATGCATTGATGGTGAGAATGTAAAATGGTATAGCCACTATGGAAAATAGTATGTCAGTTGCTCAAAAAATTAAACATAAAATTATTATTTGATCTAGCAATTCTACTTCTGGGTATATACACAAAAAAATTAAAAGACTCAAATAGATATTTGTAGATCCACGTTTACAGCATTGTTATTATCATCATCATCATTATCATCATCATTATTGCCACTTTGTAAGACTAAAGAATCTGGTGATTTAGGGTTTTTTTTTTGTTTGTTTGGTTTTTTCTTTTAAATAAAGGGTCTCACTATGTTGCCCAGGCTGGATTCAAACTCCCAGGCTCAAGTAATCCTTCTGCCTCAGCTACACGAGTAGCTGGGACTGCAGGCATGCTCCCACTGCTCCTGGCCACAAAAGCATTATTCACAAGCCAAAAGGTGGAAATAACTCAAATATCCATCAACAGATAAATAGATAAATAAAATCTGGCATATTCTCACAATGGAATATTACTCAACCTTAAAAGGAATGAAATTATGATACATGCTACAACATGGATGAAACTTGAAGACATGCTAAATGATAAAAGCCAGACACAAAAAGACAAATATCGTATGATTCCATTTGTATGAAGTACCTAGAGTAGTCAAATTCATAGAGACAGAAAGTAATATAGTGTTTACCAGGGCTGGGAGGAGGGAGAAGTGGGGAGTTATTGTTTACTGGGTAAGTACAATCACACTTACGTGCAACCAACACCCATATGAATCTCCAGAACATACATTTTTTAATGATTAAAATGGTAAATTTAATGTAATTTATATTTTACTATAATAAAAATACATAGGTGTAGGTATTCACACATAAGTGTGAATGTACTTAATTCCACTGAACTGTACATTTTTAATTGAAATGGTAAATTTAATGTAATTTGTATTTTACTACAACAAAAAATAATTTTTTGGCTGGGCATGGTGGCTCATGCCTGTAATCCAAGCACTTTGAAGGCCGAGGTGGGCGGATCACCTGAGGTCAGGAGTTCAAGACCAGCCTGACCAACTTGGTGAAACCCCGTCTTTAAAATAATAATAATAATATTAATAATAATTTTTTAATGAGCATATAACATGGAAAGTGATAAACGCCATAAGCACAAATAATCTTTTCCAGAGTTTTCTTCAGAAGCCTAAAATTTGAATTCTATTCCCACCCTGATACTTCTTATCTTTTATATCAGCTTCATTTGTTCCTTATGGCTTATTACTATTTAATATTCTACGAATGCAACTTTTAGTGTTTGCTTGCCTCCTTAGAATGTAAGCTCCAAAAAGGCAGAAACTTTTGCCTGTTAATTGCCTTAAGTGACTAGAACACATAGTAAATGCTCAATAAATATTTTTTGAATGAGTAGATAAAATGCCAAGGGAAATGAGAGGAAGGAAAAACGACTTCCTGAGCAATTGAAGGAAATCTTGAATGACAATGTAGATTTAGCATTGTCATTTTGTTCATTTTGTTATAGTTGTTCAGCAGAATCGTTCCTTTCTTCCTCTCTTGCTGGCTTTTAAAAAATAATTTAGGGCCTGGCTTGGTGGCTCACGCCTGTAATCCCAGCACTATGGGAGGCCGAGCTGGGTGGATCTCGAAGTCAAGAGATCGAGACCATCCTGGTCAACATGGTGAAACCCTGTCTCTACTAAAAATACAAAAAATTAGCTGGGCATGGTGGTGCATGCCTGTAATCCCAGCTACTCAGGAGGCTGAGGCAGGAGAATTGCCTGAACCCAGGAGGCAGAGGTTGCGGCGAGCCGAGATCGTGCTCCAGCCTGGGTAACGAGCAAAACTCCATCTCCAAAAAAAAAAAAAAAAAACTTTAATAATTTTTAAAATAATGGTTTGCTTTGATTCCTTCTTCTTTATCTTTTATGTATATCTACCGTAGGTTTTTGTTTTGTAGTTACCATGATGCTAGTATAACATTATATAGTTATACTAGTCTATTTTAGGATGATAACTGAACTTTAATCATGAACAAAAGTTCTGTACTTATATCCTCCCATTTTATATTTTGATGTTTCACTTAATGTCTGTTTATATTGTGTATCTATTAACAAGTTGGTGGAGTTATAGTAATTTTGAATACTTTTGTTTCAACCTTTATCCTAGAGTTGAAAGTTACTTACATACCATCATTACAATAGTTGAGTATTTTGAATTTGACTATTATTTGCCTTTACCAGTGAATTTTACATTTTTACATGATTTTATGTTGCAAATTAGAGTTCATATGAGCTTGAAGAACTCTTTTAACATTTCAGATCTAGCAGTGATAAATTCCTCAGCTTTCATTTGTCTTGGAAAGTATTTCTTATTTTTGAAGGAAAGTTTTTTGGAACAAAGTATTATATTGTTTGGCAGCATTTTCTTTCAGCACTTTGAATATAACATCTTACTCTTTTCTGGTCTGCAAGGTTTCTGCTGTGAAAGTCACTGATAGCTTTATTCAGATTCCCATGTATGTCATATGTTTCACACAGAGACTGAATGTACTTTTAAGGATGCATAGAATTTGAATTATTGAGAGGCAAGAGTTATTTGCTCCTCAGCATGGCAAGAAAGAAAATTATAGAACCTATTAAGTATTGGCCAGGGGACAGCGGAAACTGCTACTTTCAAAGTGTTGCTAGAAGTTTACATTAATGCAGCAATTTGGATGGAATTTTAGTAGAATATATTAAATTTAAAATGCACATTCTCTATGACAGAGATAGCTCACTTTTTTGTGCCTGTCATGGATAAATTTTTAGACACATGCACAGAGGAAGAAAACGGAGGCACAAAAAGATTAACTAACTTGACAAAGGTTATTTCATAATTGACATGAGGGTTAAAAGTTAATCTCTAAGACATTTAGAAGAGGCTTTGGCACATAATAAGCACTATGTAAGTGCATTTGCTCTCATTTTTATTTATTGGTTAATTGTACTTTATTAATAAATTTTCTGTGTAGTTTTTCTGCTCTGCTTAGTTGGCTCTTAATGCTTTCACTTTCAAGCTGTATGAGTAATTTGTATATTAAAGATGTTAACTTTGTCATATGTTGGAAATAGTTTTCAGTTGCATGTTTTTTATTTTGTTTTACTACATAATGAGATATTAAAACTTTTATGAAGTCAATTCCATTATTAATATTTTTTAAACTAGAATATTTGCTGCCAATCAGAAATTTTGCAAATATTTGCTTATTTCTTCTGTTTTCATAGTCTGACTTTTAACATTTACTAATTCATGTGGATTATTTATTTATTTATTTATTTATTTTTAGAGAGAGTGTCTCACTCTGTTGCCCAGGAGAAAGTGGAGTGGTACAATCTTTTTTATTTTATATATATATATATATTTTTTAAAGATGGGGTCTCACCATGTTGGTCAGGCTGGTCTTGAGCTCCCGACCTCAGGTGATCCACCCGCCTTGGCCTCCAAAGTGCTTGGATTACAGGCACGAGCCACTGCGCCTGGCCTGGAGTGGTACAATCTTAACTCACTGCAGCCTTGACCTCCTGGGCTCAGGTGATCCTTCCACCTTAGCCTTCCTGGTAGCTGGGACTACAGGCACACAGCACCACACCCAGCTAATTTTCTGTATTTTTTGTGGGGACGGAGTTTCGCCATAATGCCCAGGTTGGTCATCTGTCTGCAATTTATGTAAGTATACATCAGTAGGTTTTTATTCATTTCCTAAGGATGTCATAGCAAATTACCACAAACTGGGTAGACTAAAACAACAGAAATTTATTGATTTACAATTCTGGATATTAGAAGTTTGAATTCAGGCCAGACGTGGTGGGTCACGCCTATAATCTCAGCACTTTGGGAGGCCAAGGTGAACAGATCACGAGGTCAGGAGATCAAGACCATCCTGCCCAACATGGTGAAACCCCATTGCTACTAAAACTACAAAATTAGCTGGGCATGGTGGCACGTGCCTGTAATCCCAGTTACTCAGGAGGCTGAGGCAGGAGAATCCCTTGAATGAAGGAGTCGGAGGTTGCAGTGAGCCAAGATCGCACCTCTGCACTCCAACCCCGTAACAGAATGAGACTCCCTCTCAAACAAACAAACAAACAAAAAAAGAAGTCTGAATTCAAGGTGTCAGCAAGGCCATTGGTCTCTCTGAGGAACGATTCTTCCTTACCTCTTTCTAAGTTCTGGTAGTTGCTAACAATTCTTGGTGTTCCTTAGATGGTAGCAATATCACTCCAGTCTCTGCCTTTGTTATCACATGGCATGCTTCTTTGTGTCTGTTTCCAAATTTCTCTCCTTATAAGTCATTGGATTTAGGCCCACCGTAATCCAGTATGACATTTTCTTAACTTGATAATAACTTGAAGACCCTATTTCAAAATAAAGTCATATTCACAGGTACCAAAGATTAGAATTTGAACACATCTTTTGGGGGGACACAATTCAACCCACAACAGTTTTTAAATACCCAACAAATTAGTCTACTGATACTTTTCCTTATTAAAGATTGTTAAATAATGGTCTATTGTGCCATTAGATCCCATATTAAATGGATATATACTAGCGTATCTTTCAGACTTTAGTTTTTGACTTTGTGATCTATCTGTCTATTCTTTTTATTTATTTTTTATTTTTTATTTTATTTTATTTTTTTGAGACAGAGTTTCACTCGTTACCCAGGCTGGAGTGCAATGGCGCGATCTCGGCTCACCACAACCTCTGCCTCCTGGGTTCAAGCAATTCTCCTGCCTCAGCCTCCTGAGTAGCTGGGACTACAGGCGCGCGCCACCATGCCCAGCTAATTTTTGTATTTTTAGTAGAGACAGGGTTTCACCATGTTGACCAGGATGGTCTCGATCTCTTGACCTCGTGATCCACCCGCCTCAGCCTCCCAAAGTGCTGGGATTATAGGCGTGAGCCACCGCGTATCTGTCTATTCTTGTACCACTATGAGTGGGAAATATATCTTTAAGTGGCTTTTAATAATTTTGACAAGTAGTTGAATGTGAAGACTTAAAAATGTCATACAATGCAACAACACAACCAAATTATTTCCCTCTGCCAAAAATCTGTACTCTGACCAATAGTCTTCTTTGTTTCTGACTTTCTTAGAGCCACTGGTTTTGTCATTAAAGTTATGTGGAAGATTTAGAGACACAGTTTTTGCTATGATAAGGAGCATGTCCCATCCACAGACCCCCTATGTTTTTGGTTTTATTTTTAACTAAGCTACGATGTGAGCTACATTGAACTCTAGTAAGGAAACAAAGAAGAATGAGACGACTGGAAATATTATGGGAACAAGAAACTATAAAATCAATTTCACATAATATTCATATATGCAAGAAAAGACGTATCCAGGCAGGGCACAGTGGCTCATGCCTGTAATCCCAGCACTTTGGGAGGCCGAGGCGGGCAGATCATGAGGTCAAGAGATTGAGACCATCCTGGCCAACATGGTGAAAACCCGTCTCTACTAAAATATACAAAAATTAGCTGGGCATGGTGGCACACGCCTGTAGTCCCAGCTATTCGGGAGGCTGAGGCAGGAGAATTACTTGAACCAAGGAGGTGGAGATTTCAGTGAGCCAAGATTGTGCCACTGCACTCCAGCCTGGCGCCTAGTGACAGAGCAAGACTCTGTTTCAAAAAAAAAAAAAAAAGAAAGAAAGAAAAGACGTATCCAGGCCAGGCACGGTGGCTCACACCAGTAATCCCAGCACTTTGGGAGGCCAAAGCAGGCAGATTACCTGAGGCAGGAAGTTGAAGACAAGCCTGACCAACATGCAGAAACCTCATCTCTACTAAAAATACAAAATTAGCCGGGCATGGTGGCACATGCTTATAATTCCAGCTACTCAGGAGGCTGAGACAGGAGAATCGCCTAAACCCGGGAGGCAGAGATTGCAGTGAGCTGAGATCGTGCCACTTCAGCCTAAGCAACAAGAGCAAAATTCCATCTCAAAAAATAAAAGGAAAAGAAAGAAAAGATGTATCCGTGGGATAACCGATATGTAAACTTTAAATAATTCAGGTCCTGGGGCTCTCCTTAATTATGGTTGACCCTTGAACAATACAAGATTGAACTGTGAAGGCCCACTTATACATGGATTTTCTTCTACCTATGCCATCCTGGGAAAGCAATACCTCCTCTCTTTCCCCTCCTCCTTAGCCTACCAACATAATTGTATTAATTTACTCAGAATTTGTGAGAAGAGAGTATTCTAATGCTAATATAATTTTCAGAACATGTATCCAAAACATTTACCAGATAACCAGCTGTGAAAGTAGGATATAGGGAGAGCTGGAAAAACATTGAGTCCCCTGTCCACATCCCACCCCACTCAAAGCCTATCAGGTCTCACAAGCTTTCTGGAATATTCCTTAGTCCCGGCACATATCACAGGTTGTTTATGTGTTTATCTCTCTTGGTAGGGCTCCCCAGGTCAGAGATTCAAAGACTCACCCAACATAGGGCCTGACATGTCATCACATCCCCAGAAATGTTGAAGAATAAAGGATAAGTTAATTAACAAATAAACCCAATTTCAACCAAAGACCAGCCATGATTTTTAGCTCAAAAGATAAGCCAGGGATACTTGAAATAAATTATGTATTAAAATCATTAAAATCAGCTTTAGCTGAAAATAAGCAAACCAGTTAGAATGAGAAAACAAATGTTGGGGAGAAAAGACTGCTTAAACATACTAGACTTTAGCAAAAGATCTATTTCACAATTTATTGCGAACAACTTTTCTACTCTCTTGCAAAACTAATGAGAAAATCAGTTCAAATGAGAAAACGGAATGTTGAGTTGCGTAAACAGTGCTGTTTAAACATTAAAAATGTGAATGCTAGGCTTTTGCCCCAGTAGCTCGCTGACTGTACCATAAAACCAATTTTCCAAATCTTAGTTAGGTAGCTAAGCTGAGAATTGCTTTATTTTAGGGGTATTCATGTATAATTGGCAAGGCTTTGGTGTGCACAAGAATTAAAATTCTAGAAATTAAAAACCACCTGTATGGCTAAGTGGCTTTCCAAATGCTTGCAACAAGTGTAAACTCATCAGAAAACTATGAAAACACCAGTTCCATCCACTTTTGATATTATTGTGGGTTATTAAGTATTGATTGTTTAATTTCTGTATATAACAATATCATCTTGTTTCAATTTGCTTTGTTTTGATAGGTGACTAAGTTTGCCTTTCATTATTGAGCTCATTCTCTGCTTCAGGTACATTTCCTAATGCTTAAAGAATGTGACAAAGATCTCTGTCTTCTAACAGGGGAGGTGACACTACACAATAAAAACAATAAATAAATAATACAGTGTGTTAGAAGATAATAAGTTTAAAGGGAGGGAAAAGAAAGGCAGGATAAGGGCACTGGGGAAAGCTGCACTGGGAAGTGTTGGGCATTTTGTTGTATAAAATAAGGGGTTAGGGTTCATTGAGAAGGTGGGATGTGAACAAAGACTGGAGCAAGTGAAGGAGAGGGCATATAACTGTGGAGGGGGTTTACATGATGCAAGTGGCATCCCCGTGGCAGCCAGAGAAGTGAACTGCTCAGACTGTACTTCCAAAAATCAAAACTTAGCTGTGAGAAGCACAATTAGCTGGCAGCTCTTCTAGGGCAGTTCCTAGCTACTGAGCATGGTGACAGCACCAGAATCTGGCAATCTTATCCACTGACTGGTGGGATGGGCAATGTTGGCTCCAGAGCTGCCCATTAGGTTGGCTGAAACTGTCTGATCTATATCACAGTCTGACTCTCTCTCTGTCCAGTTCTGCCTCCTTTCCTCTTTCCTTTCACAGGCAATATTATCATTGTAGTCTAAGGCTTTCCTTACCAAAACCTGCTTCCTTCCTTCTATTTTTCACAATTGATATCCACCAAAAAAAGGGCTAGTATTCCTGTTTTGGCATCTGCTTCCCAGGTACCTGAATTTACACAGTGACTGAAAAATGTATAAGAGAGTTATAGGAATGAGAAACTTGAGCTGTAAGAAGCAGGACGGAGGTTGAAGAAGCCAGAAGTGTAAGACAGAAGACAAAACATTATTATTAAATTTTTTTTGAGATAGGGTCTCACTCTGTCACCCAAGCTGGAGTGCAATGGTGTGATCACAGCTCACGGCAGCTTCAACCTCCCAGACTCAAGTGATATTCCCACCTCAGCCTCCTGAGTGGCTGGGACCACAGCTCGGCATGTACCACCACACCCACCTAATTTTTCTTTTTTTGTAGAGGCGGAATCTCCCTTTGTTGCTCATGTTGGCCTCAAACTTCTAGATTCAAGTGATCCTTCCATCTCAGTCACCCAATGGTTGGGATTACAGGCATAAGCCATGATACATAGTCTGACAAAAGATATTTTTAAAGCTCAGTTGTTGCAGGCTGAAATCGTTTTTACAAGTGTTTAATTGTAGGATGCTGAAATGTTTTCAATAATGAGTTGAAAATTTTTGTTACAATGAGGCATTGTTTTTGTACTTAACAAAATGTCACCATTCTACAAGCACCTAGAATTTGGAAAGAGGTTCTAAGAGCATAAACTTTATGTCATAAATCACAAATCTACATACAAGCAATGGGAAAAGGAGCAATACCTCAATGACTAGGCATGTGCTGTGACTTCTATTGTTATGATTTCTTTCTAATTTAATCTGAAGCTCTCTCTCCTGTTAGTGGCCATAAGCCAAGATAGCCACTCTCTAGAAGAGTCCTAACTGGGGCATAGTTCTGGTGTTTTGGTCAGGAGAGACATAATGAGGAAGTGAAGCCAAAATGCACAAAACAGAATACATTTATTACTTACAGATCCCAGAGGCATTAGGGGTGCTGAGAAAGTCTGGAGGTGGCAGAGAGCTCAACCAGTGGGCAGAGACAGACAGAGACAGAGAGGGAAAAGGGGAGAAAGGGAAATAAGGAGACAGAATGACAGAGAAGGAGTGGAGTGGGAGAAAGAAGACAGCGGGAGAGGGAAGGTGAGAGAAAACCTGTGAGGCTGCGTCTTTATTAAGGCTCATGACCTTTCCTGAAGAGGGCTGGGGATTAGCTAGTTTAAGGAAAACAAATGCAAAGGGGGAAACTTACTTACTGGCCCCTGGCCTTGATCATTAGGTTTTATCATGGTTAGCATCTGTGGAATGTGTTGGGTTTTGGGTTAGCAAGATGGGGAGCAGAAAGGCTTATATCTCAAACAAACACAAGGGGAAGTTTTCGTGGTTTTGTTTTTGTTTGTTTGTTTTAGATCTCACTCTGTCACCCAGGCTGGAGTACAGTGGCATGATCATAGCTCACTGCAGCCTTGACCTCCTGGACTCAAGCAACCCTCCTGCCTCAGCTTCCTGAGTAGCTGCTGCTACAGGCACACACCACCACACTTGGCTAATTTTTTAAATTTTTTGTAGAGATGGGGTCTTGCTATGTTGTCCGAGATAGTCTCAATCTCAGGGGTTCAAGGAATCCTCCCACCCCAGTCTTCCAAAATGCTGGGATTGCAGGCATGAGCCACAGCACCCAGCCAGGAGGTTAAGTTTTAACTAAGCCCAAGGTGATAAGGTACAATTGGGTTTCAAAAAACCTATGTCAAGCCTAAAAGTGGATGCCAAGACTGCGACTATATTAAATAAATTTATACAGTGTGTGTTCTGCCTACAGAAAGGGTTAAGTGAAACACTGCTATTTTTCTTAATAAGATCCAGAATCAAACCTTGCCTATTATTGTATTTCCAACACAATGCCTGGTTCAGAATAGGTGCTCAGAGAACATTTGCTGGATAGATCGATGTCTGCAAAACACTGTGAGTTAAGGTAGACACATGTGAGTGAGGAGGACCAGAAGATGCCTAGGAAGTTTCCTAACACGAACTTGCATTCCGTGAGCCTCTTTCTGTCACATACCACGTCAACTCCATCGGCAAAGCCTATTGGCTCTAGTTTCAATAAATCGAGAATCCAACTGCTTCTTACCACTTGTATGGCTTCCACCCTGATATGAGTCACCACTCTCTTCTGATAATATTGCAATAACCTCCTAACTGGCTTTTTTCCATCCACCTTTGCCTTCCTCCAGGAAGTTCTCCATATGGCAACCAGAGCAATTCTTTCAAAACTTAAGTCAGATCATGTCACTTCTCTGTCTTAAACCTTCCAATGACTTTCTACATTACTCAGAACTAACGCCAAAGTCTTTTCTTTACAATGGCTCTCAGCCCACTGCCCCACCTCCCTTATGCCTCTCTCCTCCTTGCTTCCTTGGCTCCTTCATGCCACCTCTTCCCTATTCCTTCAATATGCCAAGGATGCTCCTACCTCATGGCCTTGCATCTACACTTGATAAGTGCTATATGAGTATGAACATTTATGGATATTATTGCTGTTCCCTTTATTCAGTTCTCTCTTTCCCCAGCATTGGCATGACTGGCTTCCTTGCTTTACACTACTCCAATATCACTCTCTTAAGGAGACTTTTCTTGATTAATAGGTGTATCAGTCTTAGCAGAAAAACAGACATCACATTTAAATTAGATATTTTACGAGTTGAATTGTGTTATCCCAAAGGTTTGGTGAGGACTGACACCCCAGTACCTCAGAATGTGACCTTATTTGGAAATGGGATCATTGCAGATACAATTAGTTAGACAAACACATATTGGAGTAGGGAGGGGCCCTTAATCCAATATGACTTGGTATCCTCATAAGAAGAGACACAGGGATGTGGACACAGAAGTGCAGATTATGATGGAAGCAGAGGCTGAAGTGCTGCAGCTGCAAGCCACAGAACACCAAGGATTGTCGGAAATGCACCAGAAGCTAGAAAGACGTGAGGAAGAATTCTCCAAATCTCAGAGAAAATACAGCCCTACCAACACCTTGATTTTGAACCTCAAGCCACCAGAAATGTGAAACAACAAATTTTGGTTATTTTAAGCTACCCAGTTTGTAGTACTTTGTTATGGACGCCCTAAAAAAATAATATGGATATATATTCTGAAAACATTCATGAAAGAGACACTTTGCAATGATGTGGAAGAGAGCATAGAGAAACTGTAGGGAAAGTACATTTCCCTGGAGTGAGAAATAAGAACCCTCTAGGCTTGAGGGGGCAAAGTGGGGAGCAGTTACCAGAGTGTCATGGAGAGGAGCCACCCTACAGAAGCAGTGACCTTGTATCAAGTGCACTGCCAACCTCAAAGAGGCATAAATTCTCTAACTTCACTCTCCTCCCTCAAACCTGTCTCCTGCAGCGATGCCACAGAAAGCCAATTGCGGTAGTCCTACAGATCAGCCTTCTTGGGGCTAATTTCTGGGTAAAGAAAGAGTCAAAAACAATGCTGGGGGTGGGATGAGACTGAAACATAAATGGAATAATCTATAAAGCAATATTCCTTTTGCAGAGCACTATTCATCCTCTTCATGCATTTGTTTAAATGGTACTTGTCATCTGATGTATTACCATTGTTTTTATTTTTAGCATATTATCAGTTTATTACCATACTAAAATATAAACTCCATGGGTGCAAGGACTTGGTTCTGTTTCCTACTGAGTCCTTAAAAATTATTTGTTAGGGCCAAGCGCAGTGGCTCACGCCTGTAATCTCAGCACTTTGGGAGGCCAAGGCAGGCAGATCATGAGGTCAAGAGATCAAGACCATCCTGGCCAACATGGTGAAACCCCATCTCTACTAAAAAGTACAAAAATTAGCTGGGCATGGTGGCATGCACCTGTAGTCCCAGCTACTCGGGTGGCTGAGGCAGGAGAATTGCTTGAACCCAGGAGGCGAAGGTTGCAGTGAGCTGAGATAATGCTACTGCATTCCAGCCTGGTGCCCGGTGACAGAGTGAGACTCTGTCTCAAAAAAAAAAAATTATTTGTTGGATGAATGAGTTGTCTAGTCTGGCGTTTTTACCCTGGATTTTTTAAGTCAGCAGCTGCTGTATCTCTTCTTGCTCAGCCTCTTCCCTAAACCGTTTGATGGATTTCCAAAAATGCAAGCAATGCTTGTTATCAAGCATTTGGAATTAATGACTTCCTCCCATCATTTAGTCTTGGCCAAATAGCTCTAGAAGAAAGGCTCAAGGCCTATCCTACAATGCCTTGCTGACAAGAGCTTTGTCTTGGTGGTTTTTGTGTTTTGGAGTAGGGGTGGAGGTCTTATTATCTAGCATGTCCAGTGTGCAGTTTTTCTAGAAATTTAAAACAAAATTTTATCTTTTGTATTTCAGAAAATATTGTACAAACATTTTAATTAATTGACATCTAAAATCTACTGTTGCCACAGCTACAGTCATGTGCCCCATGATGTTTTGGCCAATGCTGAACCGCATCTATACATGACATTTTAATGGAGCTGAAAAATTCCTAACACCTAGTGATACCTTGGGTGTTGTAACGTCATAGTGCTATGTATAACTCACGTGTTTATGGTGATGCTGATGTTAACACATCTATTGCAGTGCAAATCATATAAAAGTCTGGCACATAAAATTATGTATCATATGTAGTACTTGATGATAAACGATTATGGGTTTATGTATTAACATACTAAATTGAAATTCTGAGACAAGGTCTCGCTCTGGCTGGAGTGCAGTAGCATCATCACAGCTCACTGCACCCTTGACCTCCTAGTCTCTAGGGATCCTCCCACCTCAGCCTACAGAGTAGCAGAGACCACAGGTGTGTACCACCAAGCCCAGCTAATTAAAGAAAATTTTTTGGTAGAGATGAAGTCTTCCTATGTTGCTCAGGCTGGTCTTGAACTCCTGGGCTCAAACGATCCTCCTATTTCAGCCTTCCAAAGTGTTGAAATTACAGGCATGAGCCACAGCACCCAGCTTGTATTATACTTTTTTGCGTTTTGAGACAGGATATTGCTCCATAGCCCTGGCTGGCGTGCAGTGGTACAATCTTGGCTCACTGCAACCTCCACCTCCTGTGTTCCAGCGATCCCCCTACCTCAGCCTCCCAAGTAGCAGGGACTACATTGTGTGTCACCATGCTTGGCTATTTTTGTAGAGACAGGGTCTTGCCATGTTCCCCAGGCTGGTCTCAAACTCCTGAACTCATGCATTCTGCCAGCCTCAGCCTCCCAAAGTGCTGGGATTACAGGCATGAGCCACTGTGCTGGGCCTTGTACTATACTTTTTGTTTTCTTTCAACGAGTACTCCTTCCACCTATAAAACAAAAGTTAACTGTAATACAGCCTCACGCAGGTCCTCCAAGAGTTATTCCAGAAGAAGGCATTGTTATTATAGGAGATGACAGCTCCATAGGTGTTATTTTGTACCCTGAGGCCCTTTAGTTTGACAAGATATGAAGGTATAAAATGGTGATATTGATGATCCTAACCTGGTGTAGGCTTAGGCTAATGTGTGTTTCTTAGTTCTTAAAAAAAAAAGTTTAAAAAACAAAAAAAAAGAAAAAAACAATGGTCACGGGCCATGGCTCGTGCTTGTAATTCTAGCATTTTGGGAGGCAAAGGCTGTAAGATCTCTTGAGGCCAGGAGTTTGAGGCTGCAGTGAGCTATGATCATGATCATGCCACTGCCTCCAGCCTCAGTGACAGAGCAAGACCGACCCTGTCTCAAAAAAAAAAAAAAAAAAAAAAAAAAAGCTTACAGAGTAAGGACATAAAATATTTTTGTATAGCTGTACAATATGTTTGTATTGTAAGTACCAGAGTCAAAAAGTTAAAAAATTAGAAGTTTATAGTTACAGCAAGCTAATATATTATTGAAAAAAGAAACATTTTACAAATAAATTTAGTGTAGCTTAGGTGTGCAGTGTTTGTAAAGTCTATAGTAGTGTACGGTAACACCTTAGACTTTCACAGTCACACACCAGTCACTCATTGATTCACCCAGAGTATTTTCCATTCCCGAAAGCTCCATTCATCATAAGCACCATATAAAGGTGTGCCATTTAAAATCTTTTATACCTTTTTTTAAATCATATCTTTTCTCTGTTTAGATACATGAGTATTTACCATTGTGTCACAATTACCTACAGTACTCAGTATAGTAGCACGTTGTGCAGGTTTGTAGCCCGGGAGCTAGAGACTATATCATACAGCCTAGGTGTGTAGTAGGCTATACCACCTAGGCTATGTACGCACATTCTATGATGTTTGCACAACATCGGAATTGCCTGATACATTTCTCAGAACATATTCCCTTCATATATCCAATATATTGGGGAAATATATTCTTTTATATATCTAGAAAGTTTCTAAGAACTCAAAACAATGCTTATTTCTAGGGAGGTAGGAGTGAGATTTTATTTTCAATCAATCCCTCCCTTTCTTTTTCTTTTCTTTTTTTTTTTTGAGATGGAGTCTCCCTCTATTGCCCAGGCTGGAGAGCAGTAGCACAATCTCAGCTCACTGCAAACTGCACCTCCTGGGTTCAAGCAATTCTCCTGCTTCAGCCTCCTGAGTAGCTGGGACTACATACAGGTGCACGTCACCACACCTGGCTAGTTTTTTTTGGATTTTTAGTAGAGACGGTGTTTCACCATATTGGCCAGGCTGGTCTTGAATTCCTGACCTCGTGATCCACCCGAGACCCCATGCCCAGCCAATCCCTCCCTTTCTATATTGGCTTTTTTTTTTTCTTTTGCCATGAGCAAAAAAACCCCAAAAAAACAAGAAAACAAAAACCCCTTTTTTTTGCATGCACTAATGGAAAGGCATCTCTCTCATCCCTTTTCTTCTGCAGACAATAATAGTTGTAGCAGGAAGTTGTAGAATTTAATATTATAATAACTTTGTACAGCATATTCCAGGTTTTAAAATATTTTCATTTTCTTACAACTGTTGTAAATTATAACTAAAGTGATTATCATGTTTTCAAACAATATGTATAGAGTATACATTATGCTAGCTTCCTCAGATAACAAGATGCACAGGACTGACTCAGCCTCTGTCTCATGGAGTTTTACAACTGAGTTAGGAGTCAGTCAACCTACACTATTGAGCACCTACTGTGTTCTAGGCACTGTTGTAGGTGCTGGGAAAACAGCTGTGAATAAGACAGTTAGTATCTCTCCCTAAAAAGCAAGTGCCTTGCCTAGAAAAAAGGCTTAATGCATGTTTATTATATATTATTAAATTTGTTGGAGAAGTCCTCTCTGAAAAGGTAAAATTTGAATTGGAACCTGAAGATGAAAAGGAGTTAGCCATTCAAAGATCTGGGAAGACAGAGTTTCAAGCTGATGGAACCTCAGGTGTAAAGTCCCTGAGGCTAGAACCAGTTTAGTCTGTTTGAGGGCGGAAAGGGAAATGGATGACAGTGAATGAGAGGATGAGAGAAGGAAAGAGATGAGGTCAGAGAAATTGACAGGAGACAGATCATGTGGGCTCTCCAAGGCCACATAAAAAGTTTGACTTTTATTCTAAAACGTAATTAGACATTAAGCATAGATACGACATGCTCTGATTTATGGGTTTAAAAGCCCACTCTGGCTGCTGGGGAGGCTGTTGGGGGTAAAGAGTGGAACTGGAGAGACCAGGTGGGAGGCAGGTGAAGGATAATGATGGATTAGCTTAGGGCTGTAGAAGTAGAAACAGTGAAAATAGGTTGAGTTGGGGATATACTTGGAAGAATAAGGTTGACAGGAATTGATAATAAATTGCATGTGGTGGCTGAGATTGGGTGAAGGAGGGAAGACACTTACCAGGGATGAGGACCAGATTTTTGTTCTGAGCACCTGGGTAGATTGTGAGGCCATGAACTAAGATGGGGGAAACTGGGAGAGGAAGCAGTTGTTCTCTTTGGCCATATTAAGTTTCAGAGGCTTGTTACATATTCAGTAAAGATATTGCTTAGGCAATCGGCTAACTCTATAGCTAAGGGTAGAGATCCAGGCGGGAGGTATTTCAAAACAAAGGCCAAGATGAAACCACCTGGTGACTAAGAGTAGATACACAGGAAGATAGAGGGCAGAAGAATGCATATTTAATTACTATGAAGGGAATTACCTGCTGTGAAAGGGGAAATACCACGTTAGTGGAGGGGTAAGCTGGTCAAAGTTTCATAGAAACATTAAACCCAAGCTCCTAGAAGCCACCGAAAACCAAGCAGTGACATTGTATTAGTGAGGATGCTGTCCCAGAGAAGTAAATTGTAATTGTCGTAGAGCTAGTGGCCTGAGTAGTACTGTGTTTTATACTTGAACTAAATCAAATGTGCCACAGGCACAGTGTAAAACACAGAAGAAAAGCTGGGCGCGATGGCTCACATGTAATCCCAGCACTTTGGGAAGCCAAGTCAGGAGGATTGCTTGAGCCCAGGAGTTCAAGACCAGCCCTGGTAACAAAGGAAGAGCATATCTCCACAAAAAATATCAGCTGGTAAGCAGTGGTGTGTACCTGTAGTCCCAGCTACTCGAGGGGCTGAGGTGGCTTGGGAGGCTGAGGCTGCAGTGAGCCATGTTTGTCCCACTGCATTCCAGCCTGGATGACAGAGACCCCTTTTTTTTTTTTTGAGACGGAGTTTCGCTTTTGTTACCCAGGCTGGAGTGCAACGGCGCGATCTCGGCTCACCGCAACCTCCGCCTCCTGGGTTCACGCAATTCTCCTGCCTCAGCCTCCTGAGTAGCTGGGATTACAGGCACGCGCCACCATGCCCAGCTAATTTTTTTGTATTTTTAGTAGAGACGGGGTTTCACCATGTTGACCAGGATGGTCTCGATCTCTTGACCTCGTGATCCACCCGTCTCGGCCTCCCTAAGTGCTGGGACTACAGGCGTGAGACAACGCGCCCAGCAACAGAGACCCTTAAAAAAAATAATCTTTAAAACAAAAAAAGACGGGAAGAGTGGCGCACCCTAGGACACAGGCTCTGGAGTCATTCCGCCTGAGGTCACATTCTGGATTTGCCACTTACTACTGGCTGGGTGATTCCAGGTACATTACTCAACATATCTGTACTTCAGTGTTCTATCTGTAAAAGGACATTCTACTAATAGTTAACCGCTTACAGACTGTTTATTAAGATCCTGGTACTAAGGTTTTACATACAATACTCAACTTACCCCTCCAATAATCAGCGAGTGACACTGTTCTTCTCATTTTACTGCTGAGGATCTGGAAGCACATTCACCCATTCCACAAATATCTACTGTGCACCTGCAGCGTGCCAGCCATGTTCATGAGTGGACAAAGCAAAATCTTTGCCTCTGTGCAGTGCAGCTTCAGTCTGGGGTTTACAGGAAAGGGAGAAAGATGAGAAACAAGAGATACATACATTACACGGTAATTAAAAGGGGATACCCGCTATGGAAGAAAACAGCACAGTAACAGAGGTAGGAAGTTGCGATTTTAAGTAAGGCAGCCAGCGCAAGCCTCACCAAGAAGGCAACATCTCAGCAAGGAATTTAAAGAGGGGAGTCGGGACAGCAAGTGCAAAGGAAGGCCCTGAGGCGGGGGCAGCCTAGAATCCACCAGTGGGGAGAGTAAGGCAACGCGGGGAAAGGTGAGGGGCTAATGCATCCGTTCTAAGAACTCTGATTTTAACTCGGGGCTAGACGGGGAACCACTGGACAGTTCTGCCCAGAGGTGTGACAGAACTTGACCTTCGTTTTATTTTTTAAAATTACTATTATTATTTGAGACGGAATCTCAATGTCACCCAGGCTGGAGTGCAATGGCGCGATCTCACCTCACTTTCAACCTCCGCCTCCAGGGTTCAAGCGATTCTCCTGCCTCAGCTTCCCGAGTAGCTGGGACTACAGGCGCCCGCCACCATGGCCGGCTAATTTTTGTATTTTTAGTAGAGACGGGGGTTTCACCACGTTGGCCAGGATAGTCTCGAACTCCCGACCTCAGGTAATCTGCCCGCCTCGGCCTCCCAAAGTGCTGGGATTACAGGCGTGAGCCACCACGCCCGGCCGACCTTCGTTTTAAATCGGCCCATCTGTTTAGGCCCAATGTCCCAAGCCTAGTGAGAGAAAACAAAATTTGAACACTGGCAGTCCGGCTCAGGAGCCTGTGCTGGCGGGATTAAATAATCAGTCGACAACCCAGGGCTGAGTCCCGCAGCGAGCCCCCCGCGGGTGCTGGTCCCTAGCTGTGGTTACCACCATCCTTTCACTTAAACTCCGCCTCATTACTCCCCCGCTCCAGGGCTCGGCATCCACTCTGCCGAGTCTCCACGTAGCGCTTCCCGGGCTACAGATTGCGTAACTTCGGCAGCCGGGCGGAGTCTGGAAAGAGGCGGAGCGGCGGCGGACTCAGAGAACGCTCCGGCAATAGCTGCGAAGAGGAAGCCCGGTGAGCCCCGGCCGCCCAAAGAACGCCGCGCCTGCGCAATCCGGGTCCAGGCCGCAGACATTCCAGAGCCGCCTTCCGCCCCGCCCCCAATTCCGGGGCGGAGTCCTCTGCCGCGCCTGCGCAAAGCGTGGCCGCACCCCCTCACGCCTGCGCGCTTCGGCCACCCGGCCCCATCCCCCGCCAAGGTTTTTCGGGTGGGGGAGGGGGCACGTCTCGGCGAGTCACGATGATGGCGGCCACCATCCTGTGGTGAGCTAGCGGATTCCTTGCTTGTCTCGCAGAGCCCCTCGCGCCTCCTGTGGACTCAGTGGCTGGCGCCCGGCGCGTGAGGAGGCACGGCGGCCCAAGCTCGCAGGGAACACCGCAGTCGCGGAAGCAGCGGCCCAGGCCAGAGCACGGGCTCGGGGAGAGGCCGCTCCGCTAGGCGAATGTGACAAGCCCCCACCCCCACCGCCTTCCTCCCCAGAGCGCGAGGAGCGCGGGCGACCCCGGGGCCCCGCCAGGCCACAGACCCCGCCCAGCGGCCAGCACCCGGCGCAGGCCCGGCAGCAGAGCTGCGCGGCGGCACCATGCAGGTCACCCTGAAGACCCTCCAGCAGCAGACCTTCAAGATAGACATCGACCCCGAGGAGACGGTATGCACGCGGACCGGGGGCGGGGGCAGCCGCGTGCGGGCCGCGGGGAGCGCCAGAATCCGGGAGTGGAGCCGGGCGGCGCGCTTCAGCGGGGGATGCCCCGGAGGGTGCGGTGAGGGCCTTGCGTCTGGGTGTCGGCCCCGGCCCTGCCGGCGTGCGGCAGAACCGACCCTCCCGGCTTGGCCGGGGGCTTTGTGGCAGAATAGGGAGGCAGTGGCCGGACGCCGAAGGCCTGGTGGCAGATGGCGTGGAGCGCACGCCCGCGGGCCCGGGCCTAGGAGCTTGTGGTAGCAGGGCCGGAGGGGGATGGGGAGGTCCAGGCAGCCTCGGCTGCGGTGCCTGGCTTTCTGGTGTGGGTGCACAGGTGGGGGAGGGAGACGTAGGCGTCGCCACTACTCTTGTGTGGACCTGGTTAGGCGCTTAGGTCCCAGAGTTGGTAACCTGAGAAGATGAGCTTTAAGAAAAAAAAAAAAAAAGCATCAGGTTTCGTTTGCCGCCGAGTGAGAAGTGTGCGGTGGTGAAAATGAATTTGCCCCTTTACCCCCAGAATTGTTAACCCTTTTATTTGTAAGTGAATTGTTCTGCTGCCTTCCCGCCACCCAACCCACACCCTGTGTAGATTGCACTTTAAGGCCTCTTTGGTGGTGAAGGTTTTAGCATTAGAGGCCTTCAAATCCATTCCAAGCTCAATCTGAACTTCAGATTTAACGGTTCTCTGCTTTATCTTGGAATTGTTAGGAGTTGTAACCCTTCACCCACACTCCCCCAGGCTCCCAAACAGTATCCGTTCAAGGGGGAAAAGAGAAAAAAAAACAACTTTGAATCCCTTCTGTAGTTAAAGTCCTACACATTTCGGAAGTCCACGTTATACATTTTTCTGTATTTGTGACTGCATAAAGAGACACTGTTGAGGTCAACACAACTTTATGCCAAGAATCTAATAATGCCCTGAGTGTAAATTTACTGCTTATGTTCTGGAATACACCGCTAAGATTGTCATAATGCTAAGTTTAAACTAGCAGTTTCCTGCCCAACTCTATTTTTTAAAGTAGTTGTTTCTATTTTGGGTAGAGATCAAGGGCTTTTGTGTTAATTAAGTAGACCTGAGTTCCATTTGTGGTTTTGTAACTTACTTGCTATGACCTTGGGCAAATTACGCTTAGTTTCATCCTCTGTACCATAGGGATAATACCTGCCTTGCGGAGATGTGAGGATTAAATGGTATGTATTTACTTGGTGGTCAGGAAGTGGAATCGATTATTTAAACAGTGGATTCCTTTGAGTGGACATACAGCGTTACGTTGTACTTATTTAATCTTAAGTTTTGCACATCTTTAATTGTTTAAGAAACAAGAAGAGTTCCCCCAACCTTTTTGCGATTTTGACACAAAATTATTTGATTTCAAAATATTTATATGTAGGTGTATGCTGTGTGATTAACTTCTTAAAGGTACAGGAGGTATCAGTTACACATGAAAAACTTCTGTGTCCTCAGAAGTAATTGACAACACCCTGTGGACTGACAGTATTAATAGAATCAAATTCCTCTTGAATATTTCTTTACTGCTTAATATGCGTTAATAAGTTGAAGGGTGAAAGTTAAAATGGGGTTGGTTTGATGATTTCAGGCAAACTGTAAAATGCCTATTTGCCTTTGGTTCTTTGTGGTAGCAAATGTTGGTGCCGCAGTAACTTAATCAGCTTATAATACTCAGTTGAATTTCAGAATTATTGAAACCTAAAGAAATATTGTGGCTTTTTGGTAAATATTTGTGGGTGTATTGAAGTTATGCAGTGACTTTTTCAACAGCTCCACTAAAGTATTTATGTTCTGTAAGATTTGTTTAGCGTTTTAGGCACTTTTCACATACAGTGTTAACTGAGAGCCAATGCTGTATCTGAATTTGTACAAATTCTTTTTATTTATTTATTTTTTTTCCATTCCCCACCCAACTTGTACAAATTCTTAACTATTTTTGCTATTTTCCAGTTTATTTCCAAGGAAAAGTAGTATGTTATACTTTTAGAAATAATATTTTTGAAAAGCTAATTGTTAGGGAGTGGCTTTACAGCTTTTGTTGCTATTTATATAAATATAATTTTGTTGCTATTAGTATAAAAAAACGAATATTGTTAGTCTGAGGCAAGAAATTAAGCATTTCCTCTGATATATGGAATGTTTGCATTTAATGACTTGTCAGTTTTTATTTTAATGACTTTAGGAATTTTTTTCAAGACAACTGTTTCAATTCTATGTAGTGGGTTTTAATTAATATTTATTTTTGATACAACACCTCAGACTTCCAGTAAGAAAAGAAACAGTGAAAATTATATTTAATAGGGCAACACCAAGTGTCCTGTTTCTAAGTTGTTGTGAGAACTGGGTAACCAGGGATATTAGAAGTAGATCTAAAAGACAAGATGGGATCTTACTGAGACCCGTTTTTGTTCTGCTCAGAGGTTTGTCCTTGTTTAATTTTTACTTAGGAGGAACCAAGGAAATTTAGTAACTTACATAGTCAGTTATAGAAACTCTTGTGAACTTGAGATGAGCATGAGCAAAAATGGAAGAAAGGACTGTGCAATAAGGGGAATCATGGGACTGATTCATTTGTTGAACAAGTAAATGTTTAGTGAGCTTTGCTGGCAAGACTGGAGGAGTACAGGGACCTGTAGAACATGGTCTGGGCATCTGGGAGCTTTATTGACTTAGTCAAAGTGCATGGCTGTAGAGTAGGGGATATACAAAGTGGAAAAAAACAAGATAATTTGTTTTAAGGTGTTTTTATTTGCTCTAGTTTTAACTAACAAAACTTTCTTAGACTTCTTAGGCATGTTGTACCATTTACTCGAGTATTACCATGATACATTACATGACCACTGCCTTTAGTGTTAACCTTTACAAAGATCTTTTTGTTTTTACAATTGTAATGCTAACCTTCTTATAAAGTATTCAAACAATGCAGAAACAAAATGAGAAGGTGGTATGTATGGAGTAGGGAGACCATTGCTAGATTTTTTTTCATTATGTGGTGTTTCTGTCTTTCTTCTGTAAAAATTGTGGGAGACATATAAGTAGCCTACATATTAAAGCATTGTGAGATGTGCAATAGATCACTGCTTCTCTGAAATTCTTTAAAATTCTGAAGTTTAGTGGTGTGATGGACATTTAGAGGGACATGGAATACAGTTTTTAAGCTCAGTTTCATAGTCACTTAGTTTTTTAAATTGCTATTGGTTAAAGCCACTAAGAAAGGTAGATTTAAGAATAAACCTTTTGAGTTAAAAAAAAATACAGTGCAGCATTTTATTGCATCAATGAAATGAAAACAAGAAAGAGCATGTGGTGTACAAATTAATCCTGCAGTTTAACTCTGGACACTGTTTGCTTTGAATAACTAAAAACTCAGTAAATTTCAGATGAGACTTTAAATGCAAAAGCTGAAGTGGCATTGGATTACTATACAAGTGACATTAAAACTGTGCATATACATTGGATTTTTTTGCTAAGAATTATAAAGATACTGTCTTAATATCTATAAATAGCATATTAGTTTGCTGTGAAGAATTACCTCATTTTGTGGTTTATCTCTATAATGTGATTGTTATAAAATATTACTTTACCCTGCACTTTGGGAGGCCGAGGCAGGTGGATCACCTGAGGTCAGGAGTTCAAGACCAGCCTGACCAACGTGGTGAAACCCCGTCTCACTACTAAAAATACAAAATTAGTTGCACATGGTGGCGCATGCCTGTAATCCCAGCCACTTGGAAGGCTAAGGCAGGAGAATCGCTTCAACTCTGAAGGAGGAGGTTGCAGTGAGCTGAGATGCACCATTGCACTCCAGCCTGAGCAACAAGGGCAAAACTCCATCTCAAAAAAAAAAAAGTGTGTGTGTATATAGCTTTAGTACTTGTTCTGTATTATACAGTATTTACTAGCTATCATTTATTAGTGATTTATTTACTAGCTATCATTTATTCCTGTGGTGGTTAATTATATTTTTAATATAGTCATGCTAGTTTCATATTATAGAAGTTTCCTCGATTATTAAGGCAATAAGTAGTAAATATTAAAAATATATCACAGAGGCGAAATTAAAAGTTCTCGGCATATTGGTAGAACAAGACACAGGAAGAAACTGAGAAATCTGGTACACTTTTGGCCAGACTTTTGCTGTTTTGATGCCTTGCACACAGTAAGCATTTAGTAAAGATCTTTGAACGAATTGAATATATTCTTTTGGTGAACTGGCAAGTGTGATCCCCCAATGTAGAGTGTTTGCATGTTGATTCGTTTATTTAATAAATATTTGCTGTGTAACTTACTGGTCAGTCCCTGCTGTGATGGTGTATGCATTCTAGTGGGATAAAACCATCAAAAAACAAATTTTAAATACCAGGTAATGTTAAGTCCTATGTAGAAAGTTGAAATAGGATGAAGTATGTGATAATACTTCACTGGGTGGCTACTTTTAAATTAACTAGTCACTGAAGGTCTTTCTGAATAAGGTGACATTATAAGCTGAGAGCTGAATAAAAATGAGCACACAGGATGAGGAGAATGTTTTCTGTAGGGAACTGCTGGGGCAAAGACCTTTAAGAATGTGTTTTGGGAACTAAAAAAAAAGCCTGCATTGCTAAGGTGATGGGTAAGAGATAAAAGAGTGAATTAGGCAAGTGGCCAGAGCATTCCTTGTAGGCTAGGGGTTTTCAAGGTAAAATTGGAAACATTTACAAGTGGGACAGAAATCTTTTCTCTTTTCTTTCTCTCTCCCTCCCTCCCTTTCCCCCTTCCCTCTCTCCCTCTCTCCCTCCCTTCCTCCCTTTCTTCTCTCCCTTCCTTCTCTCCCTGCTCTCCTTCCTTCTCCTTGCCTACCCTTCCTTCCCTCCCTTCTCTGCCTTCCCTTCCTTTTTCGACGTCTTGCCCTGTCACCCAGGCCAGAGTACAGTGGCATGATCCTCCACCGTAAGCCTCCCCAGTAGCTGGGACTATGGACTGCATGCCACCACGCCCAGCTAATTTTAGTTTATTTTTTGTAGAGATGGGGTCTTGATGTTTTGCCCAGGCATCTCCAATTCCTAGCCTCAAGTGATCCTCCTGCTTCGGCTTCCTAAAGTGCTGGGATTACAGGCACAAGCCAGCAAACCCAACAGAGAAATACTTCTTTTAGGATTTTTAAAGGCTACTTTGATACTGTGGGGTGGGTAAGAGTGAAAAGCAGAGAGTTAGGGGATTTTTGCAGTAGTTTTAAGTGATTGGAGCTTGAACCAGGGTAGTAGGAGTGGCGATGTAGAGAAGTAGTTGGAATTAGGGTATGTTTTGAGGGGTATAGTTGGCTGTGCTTTGTGACCTCCGGCAAGTTACTGAGTAGGTGCCTGTTGGTCCTCTTCTATGAACTGAGAATGCTAGTACTGAAAGTACTAAGCTATGGAGTATGTGAGTTTGAAATAATATTAACAGTGCTTGGCAATGTGGTCTCACTCTCCTTCCGTTGTTCTTGCTTAGAAAACCTCAAATGTGATTAAATTTACCTCAATGTTTGTACTTGCACCTGAGCAGCCAGAGATGCACCTGTAGCCACTTTGACTTGTCTCGCTTAAATTCATGAACATTAACCTTAATTGGGTCCTTAGTGTGTAGCACCTGACAGTCTTACAGTTTACTAGTCCAGTCACTCTTCCACTGCCACAGGACGGTTTCATATCATCTGCCCTCCTTATTTTCACTTGATGACCCTAGTTTTTATTTGATTGAGAATTTAGAAGTAATCAAGACAGAATGTCTACAAGGTCCTACCGTAGCTACCTACCTGCTAGCCTCCTCTTACTGTAGGTAGTTCTGAATTGTGGATGGTGTTATCAAACGCCAGTCTTTCCACTTTACTTTCTTTCTTCCTTTCTTTTCTTTCTTATCTCACTGTTGTCACCCAGGCTGGAGTGCAATGGTGCGATTTCGGCTCACTGCAACCTCACCTCCCTGGTTCAAGTGATTCCCTTGCTTCAGCCTACTGAGTAGGTAGGATTACAGGCATGTGCCATCACGCCTGGCTAATTTTTTATATATTTAATAGAGACAGGGTTTCACCATGTTGGCCAGGCTGGTCTCGAACTCCTGACGTCGTGATCCACCTGACTCGGCCACCCAAAGTGCTGGGATTACAGGTGTGAGCCACCGCGCCTAGGCCTGCACTTTTCCACTGTACTTCATCCCCTATCATGTGTGAAAGACGTTACTCCATCACATCATCTTTCTCTTCTGTATCCCTGATTTTTCCCATTTCTAGAGTATACAAACATTTTTTCCTCATCTTAATGATACACTCCCTTGTCTCCACATCCCTTTTTAGTTACTGCCCTATTTCCCTGCTTCTCAAGCAAAACTCAGGAGTATCTCTCAATTCTGTTTACTTTTTTCCACATCTTTCTCTTTTCACATCCACCATACTGTTCATAAAAGGGATTCCCCCCACCTTTGTACTTGTGCTTTGTCCTTAAGCATGGTACTTTTTTTGTTGTTAAGACGGGGTTTTGCCATGTTGGCCAGGCTGGTTTCGAACTCCTGACCTCAGGTGATCCGCCCGCCTCCAACTCCCAAAGTGCTGGGATTACAGGCATGAGCCACCATGCCCGGCCTAGCACAATACTTCAAAAAAAAAAAAATCTTTTTCCTCATTATTAAAATGGGAGTAATAATAATTGACCTGCTTTCCTAACAGTTGTGAAAATCAGGTGAGATCAAAGGCATGGAAATATTTAGTGAATTGTGAAATTAGAAATAAATTTTGCAGCTTTTAAATAAATCCTTTCATCATTTTTGTTTTAATCATTCTTTTCACTATCCTTTCTGAAAAAGGTTTGTATGAATGAAATCTTCTCATTCTCTTAGCTTGACATAATCAGCAATTTTGAACAGTGTGTAAAAGCAGTGAACAAGGTCCTGCTGTGATAGATACTGCATAGGATTCCGGTTAATTTCTGGAAGAAATTTGCTAAATTTAAGCCTACTGTGGCACAGTGAATTCTACTGAAGGACACTACCCCATCTGTTCCCTGTAAGTTTAGATAAATAAATGTCTTATAGTGTCATGAAAGCTAATTTTACAACTGAATGAACTTTATAAACCTCTTAAACATTATGTAAACTTATTTCAGCAGAGGAGGTAGACCAGCTACAAATGACTGGTAATACATGAATAGATACTAGAGCCTTAAACTGGTAGATAAAATTGTTCTCACCTATTATTTCCCACACACTTTGGTTGAATTAGGTAGGCACCTTGTTTTTGCTAGTGCACTGGAGCGATCCATTCTTTGCCTATGTAGAAACTTTAGAAGTTACAGGTATCTTGGGAATTCCGCTTACTCAGTTTTCAAATTCTTATGTTTCTTTTGGCCTTGTTGGAATCATACTGGTAGGAATATATTTTAGAATTGATTAAATTGGAATGTATAGGTTGGCTTAAGAGCCTAAATACCATTTTACATAGTTTCTGTGGGAAAAATGGGTTTTGGATTTCAAATCATGTATTTAAGATAATAAATACCCTTTGGATCATAACCCCGATTGGAGGATTGCCTTTGTTTAGTGTCTGCCTCTTTTTACATAATTAATGTTATACTATTGGTTATTGTTTCAATTATAAAAATCTCTTGTACTAAATTACTTTATTCCTTAGGTCCAGTGAGGAGACTTTTCCTGTTTGTACTGAAGTCAACTGACATGTTTAAAATCAAATTTGTATTTGTAGAATTAACAGGAACCTACCCTGGGACAGAAATTCAGGAAATAACTCTGGTGCCTATACCAGTTTCTCAAATGGAAGGAAGCCAACCAAGAACCAAAAAATGAAAAGCATTGCCTGCAGTGTAAACATAAGAAATCCTAAATTTAGTAAAGATATTTGGCTTTAGGAATCTCCTTTATTTTGCTAATTGTTGATTGCCAAAATTTAGTTGCTATTATTTTTTAATTAAGCCATGTAGTATTAGAACTGCCTTAGACCTTTTTCTTTTAAATGAAATAAATCTTTTTTCTCTTTGAAACTCCAGTTTTCCCTGAATTACTCAAATAATTCAGGCTTGTTAAAGTAAATAAAATATATATAGTAAAATGTGAAAGCCTTCCTAAATTGCTCAAATAATTCAGGCTTGTTAGAGTAAATAAAGTATATATAGTAAAACGTAAAAGGCTTTTGCCCCTGGTCTAAGTAACCACTGTAGACTCTGTATATCCCTCTAGTCCTTTTAAAAAATATATTTGCACATAATGAGTGAACACAGTTAATGCTGTTTTAAAAAATTAATTGCTTAGCGACTAGCTGTTTTCCTCAAAGATAGTTATAAATATTTCATTATTTATATTGCATAGTGTTCAAATGAATGTATGTGCATTCATTTTTCTCTTTCCCCTTGATGGATGTTTAGGGTTGCTTTCAATTTTTAGTATTGCAAACAGCAGTATAGGGCACATACTTTGTGCCTTTGTCTTTGAAGTTCTTACATGAGCATCTCTAGTATTGATTTCTAGATGTGGAATTATTTGGTCAAAGTGTAGCAGATTGCCTTAAAAAATGCCTGGTCAGTGCTCCCAAATTTTAACAATATTTGTTATGTACAAATACCATCTTCCATATGAGTAGCCAGGATTCAAATTTAGGTACTCTTCCTCTAGAGCCTATGTGTTTAACCTTTCTATTTCATCTGCCTTGTGTCTCGATCAGTAAAAGAGGATAATAGTATCTACCTGTGTACTAGTTTACCTATTACTGCATGACAAATTACCCCTTAGTTAATTAAAACAGTGAACATTTACTGTTTGATAATTTTTGTGAGTCAGAAATTCAGGGATATTTTAGCTCTGTGGTTCTTCAGAGTCTCATGAAGTTGCATTAAGGGCTTCATTCTGTGCATTAAAGGCTTGACTGGCTGGAGGATTCCCACTGAAAGTGACTTCATCAATGGCTAACAACTTGGTGATGGTTCTTGACGGAGGCCTCAGTACCTCCCTGTGGGGGTCACCACCTGCCAGGGGTCTGTCCTGCAGGCCCTGACTTAATGAGGATAAATAAATTCACTCAGACACAGAACACAGAGAACAAGTGTGCTGGAGGAGAGTGCTGTAAAGAGATAGCAGCCACTGGCCCCTACCAGCTGCCCCTTCAGGCATTTTATTCAGTATAGATTTAATAACAGAGGGTCTAAGTCAACACACTTAGGGATAATGATTAAAGGCCAGTACACATTAAATGACAAAGGCGTTGAGTTAACACTAGAGGGTATAGATTAAAGGCCAGGTTCTGAGGCCTAAAGCAAACACCATTAGTGGGGTGATATCCCTGGTCGACCTCCCCACAAGAGAGCCATCCGGAATGAGTAAGGATTAGTTTGTAGGACCACTTGGGTAAACAAGTTAGGTAAATTCCCCACATTCCTTTGTTTCTACTCTAATTTATTTAAGGGGACAAGGCTGCCTTCAGCTAAGTATTATAGTAAAAACCCCTAGGCCTCCCAAAAGGGTTTGTGTATATTCTCTATAACTAAAATTTGGCCCCTCCATCCTGACTGAATCTCCCCACCTCCCCATATGGGCCTCTCCTCAGGATTCCTTAGAGTCTTCATGACATTGTGGCTGGCTTCTCCCAGTGTGAGTAATCCAAGAGAGCAAAATAGAAACAATGGCTTTTATATATAAATCAGCCTCAGAAGTCACACACTTTTACTTCAGCAGTATCTTACTGTTCTTGTGGACTAGCCATAATGAAGTATGCAAAGGGTATATACAAAGACTTGAATACCAGGAGATGGGAGTCATTGGAGACTATCTTGGATGCTGGCCACTACAACCTTATAGAGCTATCATACAGATTAAAAGAGTTAATTATTGTGAGGTCCTTAGTACACTGCCTGGCATATGGCAAGTACATAGCATACATTAGCTTTTATTCAGATTTTATATTTCAGGGCTACCCATTAAAACTTTACACAATTCTTTTTACTGTATGTAGTTACAACAGTAATAAGGAATAACATAGTTACAAAAATAAGGAAAAGTAATACTGTAAGATTGAGCAAACTGTTATATGGAATATGCAATTGCTGACCTAATTAACAAGCAGTAGCCTAGAAATCTTATGCAAAGTGCTGTGTAAGAAGATTGACATGGCAGCCCATTATACTATCATAGGAATATGATTTGCAAGATACTATTTTGATGTCTTGTGCATGACCTAAATTTGTTGAAAGAAAAATACTCCTTTTTTTAAGAGGCAGGGTCTTGCTCTGCTGCTCAGGCTAGAGTACACTGACAGGGTTATAGCTCACTCTAACCTTGAACTCCTGGGCTCAGTCTGTCCTTTCACCTCAGCCTTCCAAGGTAACTGGGACTACAAGTGGCCACTCGTCTAATTAAAAAAACATTTTTTTTTGAGATGGTGGCTCAGTATATTGACCCGGCTGACCTTGAACTGTTGGGATTACAGGAGAAATGACTACTTTTAATGGTTGTTGGCCTGAACTAGAATAGTGCCAGTGCACCAGAGATGCATGGTAGGGCTCACATTAGGAAATAATTAGACAGTAAGTTTAGCTATGTGGTGGCACTTTTAAATACACTATTATGATTGTTTTCCTTTGGAGGAAAAAAGAAAAACCATGCCCATAATGTTTAATATTACATTGAATACATTTTTATTTTTAAATGCATAATTTTGTAAGAGAGAATTAAGTAGCTAGAAAAAAAAGTCTGATTTCTTGATTGTTAACCATGCCTTTGTCTCTAGTGGAATTGATGATAAGCCACCATTATTTATATAGGAGGGAATAAGCAGCACAATGGAAGTTCTAGCCCTGGTTATATACTGGGACTATGGTGCTCAGGTTTATATTCACTCTTGAGATGGCTTACTGGAATGGGAGTATTGGCGTGGGGTTCAGCACAGTTGGAGGAGTTGTAATTGTATCTATTGTGGGCCATGTCTTTTCCAAGAGAAACCTTATGCTAAGTTGCTGTCTCTGCCTTTGAAGCATCCAGAAAGAAGGCAGACTTTCTTGCTAATCTGTTTTAAAGTATGCTCAGTTTGGTTGTGTTAGGGGTGATTTAGACAGACTAATTTAGACACAGTTCTTCCACAAATACATTATGGTTTAAATGCCTCTAGGACATCCCATGAAGGTGTTCAGTAGAGAGTTAAGTGTGCATAAACGAAGGTTGAGGAGAGAGACCTGGGCTAGAAATACAGATAACATCTGCATGGTTACTAAAACTAGAAGTAGACACAGTAGATTTTAATGGAAATCTAAGTAATACTTAAAGGCTGGCCAGGGAAGAGGATTTCGTGAAGCAGTGAACAGAGAGATAGGGAAACCAAAAGTACGGCATCATGGAAGCCAAGGGATGGCGGTATATAAAGGGGGACAGGTCAGTACTGTTACACATGGCAAGAGTAAGATAGGCGAGGATTAAGAAGTGTCTTATGAGCTTTGTGCAGTGGCAGTATCATAGCCAATGAGGTTTATCCGAGGCGTGATTATTGCTAATTGAAAAGTTTTCCCAGTACCCTGCCATGACAACTTGAAATATAGTCGGCATTGGCAACTTTTGACAATCTCTACGGAGACTGGGAAAAAAAAAAAGTTAAAGAAGTGTTTTATGATGTTGCAGAATTCAGCGATGTTGGTAAAGAGCAGTGTTAATGGAATGGCTGCGGGGTTGGGAGAGCACTACCAAAGAAAATAAGCAAAATGAGAACAAATTTCATGTTTTTGTTTATTAGCACAGTATTGCTCTCTTTTGAGTAGTCGGTTTGGGATTATGATTAAGTGAAGACAATGTGTGTATTTGCATTTTTGAAGGATTAGATTAAGGGGAGGGAGTCAAGGAGGAGACAAGGTTGCTAAGTGTTTTTAAGATGATAAAGAGTTAGGTCTAAATGTGAATGAAAGTGAACTGACAGAGAGGCTGAAAAAGCTGAGGGAGATAGGAAATATAATGAATTTAGTAAGATACTGAAAAATACTTGGAGGAGAACCAGAGGATAGGTGGAAAGAATTAGGTTCGAAAGAAAGGGATACTACTTTTATTTAATAGGTGAAAAGGAGATGTAGGTGGGTCTGGATGCAACAAAGTTAAGCAGAAAGTTGAAAATAAGTTCCTATGTCTTCTGTTTTTAATAAGGTACAAAGTGGTCGCCTGTAGAGAGTGGGAGAGGGTTCTGGGAATCAGATTTAGAGTGCCGATTTGAAATATCCTTTTGTAGGATGGAGAAGAAGGCTAAGCAGGGGAACAGAGGATTTAATGTATCCTTTTCTCCACTAGCATTTAGAAAATGGGGTGTAAATGTAGATAGGCAGTCTCTTAGGTAAAAGTTGAGATTTGTTAGCTAAGTAAGGTTAGGAGAATGAGACATCACAGAGTGGTTGGAGTAAATTTTAGGGGTACTGATTGAAATAAATGGTGTTGGTCCAAATACAGAATTTTGCCTGTCAGGAGCAGCAGGAAGACAAGGAAGTCTTTGATATTACAAAGAAGGTGACAGGAGCAATGACAGTGTTGTCTAAGCAAAATAGAGCTGATAGTGGAGATGCAAATGAAAGTAGAGACTCTAGGGACCAAGTCTTAAGGAGGCTCAAGAGCAAGTGTAGAGAAAAATTGCTAAGAGCTGGTAGGAACAGGAGACTGGTCACTTACAATTTTAAAGATGGAGTGGTTTCTGGATGACAAAATTCAACCTGTGTTCCGTGAGTTTAGATAGATGAGTTAAATGGATTGTAAGTAACAATTATTGTTGTGTTCAACATACGATGAAGAAGCAATGCCAGAATTTTAGACAGGTCAGTGAACCTGGTTCTGAAGTCTGGTTCAGTTATTTTCTTTGAAGTGATACTGTTGGGTCAAATCCCTGCACCTCCCCCACCACCTTAAAAATGTTGAAGCATCTTGGCATATTGCCCTAAAAAATTTTGGTCATTTGATACTTTCTTATTTTAAGAATGTGTCTCTTCACTTTTAATGACAAGACTTATTCAAAACAATCTTTCCAGTGTGAAAGTATATTGGATTAATAACATGAGGCATCAAAATTTATGTTTGGGCTGGGTGCAGTGGCTCACGCCTGTAATCCCAGCACTTTGGGAGGCGGAGGCGGGTGGATCACAAGGTCAAGAGATCGAGACCATCCTGGCCAACATGGTTAAACCCCTGTCTCTACTAAAAATATAAAAATTAGCTGGACGTTTGGCACCCGCCTGTAGTCCCAGCTATTCAGGAGGCTGAGGTGGAAGAATCACTTGAACCCAGGAGGCAGAGGTTGCAGTGAGCCGGGACTGCGTCACTGTGCTCCAGCCTGGTGACAGAGCAAGACTCCGTCTCAAAAAAAAAAAAAAAAATTATGTTTGGTTACTAATGAGGTTAAGCTTTTCTGTGTTATGACTGTAATTGTGAATTGTCTATCCTTTGTCCAATTTTTTTATTAGTGTAAAATTTTGTGCCTTTTCTCTTTTTTATTTTTTTTCTTGAGACAGTCTCGCTCCATCACTTAGGCTTCAGTGCAGTGGTGTGATCTTGGCTCACTGCAGCCTCCACCTCCCAAGTTAAAGCAGTTCTCGTGCCTCAGCCTCCCAAGTAGCTGGGATTACAGACGTGTGCCACCATGCCCAGCTAAGTTTTGTATTTTTAGTAGAGACGGAGTTTCACCATGTTGGCCAGGTTGGTCTTGAACTCCTGGCCTCAAATGATCTGCCCCCTTCGGCCTTCCAAAGTGCTGGGGTTACAGACATGAGCCACTGCACCCAGCTGCCTTTTCTCTTTCTTATTTTTTTCCTTTTATTATTTGTCCATTTTTCCTGTTTGAGTTGTATGTTAACCCTGTTAATTTTCCTTTTCTGTTGAATAAACATTTTTAGTGTTTAGTCTATTTCTTTAGCCAAATCATACAGGTATTTTGGAGTTCCCATTGTTCTTAATATTCTGTGTTGGATGTTTTTTATTTTGTTCTGCTTTTTAGTTTTTGAGTTGGAGTCTTGCTCTTGTCGACCAGGCTGAAGTATAATGACATGATCTTGGCTCACTGCAACCTCCGCCTCCCGGGTTCAAGCAATTCTCCTGCCTCAGCCTCCCGAGTAGCTGGGATTACAGGCATGTGCCACCATGCTCAGCTAATTTTAGTATTTTTAGTAGAGACAGAGTTTTGCCATGTTGGCCAGGCTGGTCTCAAACTTCTAACCTCAAATGATCCGTCTACCTTGGCCTCGCAAAGTACTGGTATTATAGGTGTAAGCCAGCATGCCCTCCCATAATATTGTTTAATCAGTTATGATTTCTTTGAAACAAAAGCTATTTAGTAGTTAATGATTAAAGGTCCTTTTTTGGTTCAGGTTTTCTTAATTTATGGGACTTTTTTCCTTTTGTTCTCTCCTCCCTCATTTTTGAAGTATAAAGCTAGAGAGTTCATTATTTAGGCTTTTTGAAATCCCAAATGTTTTACCTCATTCTAACCTGTCAAGAATGAGATATTTCTGCTTATTTTCTTTTACTTGTTGCTTCATATGTGTCTTTTTTCTTCACATATGTCTATGCTCTGTTCATTTATTCATCAACAGAAAAATGCCACTCAGTGCCAAACCCACTATGTATTGTTTTGAGAACTGGGTTCATGCATAGAGATACACTTGGTCTGTAATTTATTTTTAGTTTTCACCAAATAATCACACTTGGAAATATTGTATACTTTTGTCCCTCTGTAAACAAAAACGTTTGAAAGGAAGTTTACTATTCATCACTGAGTGTACCACTCATGCTCTGCCATCACTTGGTTGACTTGGCAAGTCTTTTTTAGCATGTATGATAGCAGTCCTCAAATGATTTGGTTTCAAGACTTCTTTACATTTAAATAAGTTATTGCGTGCTCCAAAATAACTTTTGTTGATGCGCTTACATTTATTTAATTTATTTTTTAAGAAAGATTCTTACTCTGTCACCCAGGCTGGAGTGCAGTGGCATGATCTTGGCTCACTGCAACCTTTGCTTCCAGGGTTCAAATGATTCTTGTGCCTTGGCCTCCCAAGTAGCTGGGATAACAGGAGTGTACCACCACGCTCGGCTAATTTTTTAGCATTTTTAGTAGAGACAGGGTTTCACCATGTTGGCCAGGCTAGTCTCAAACTCCTGGCCTCAGGTGATCCTCCCACCTCAGCCTCCCAAAGTGCTGGGATTACAGGCGTGAGCCACTGTGCCTGGCCCAATGTACTTAAATTTATTGATGTTTACCATATTATAAATTAAAACAAACTTCATTAATGTTCATTTAAATGTAATAAATTTATAATAGGTATTAATGTTTTTTGCAAAAATATGTGCCAAAATAACAGTAACAACAACAAACCACTGAGAAGGCTGACACTGTTTTACTTTCCTTTGCAAGTCTCATGTTTGGCTTTAAAAAGATTTTACTTGTGTTAGTTTTACCTTTGAAATGGGGAACAGTGGAAAATAGTAGATTGAGATTTTTGAGATGGATTTCTACTTCGGGAAACGTCAGAATAGCAGTGATGCTACTAACCCATTTCAGGAATATCAGTGTAGCAAGGATGGTTTATATGGTATTTGCAAAATACCCTGCTTGCTTGGAGTCATAAGAGATGGTAACCTCTTTATTTCAGTTTCCTCATCTATAAAATTGAATGGGTAACAGTTCCTTTGGTCCTAGAGTTTTGGGGATTATGTGAAATTGTATGTTAACATATTGAAGCTAAATAAACTTTTATCTTTGAAGTACACACCATCAGTTTTTAATTGTACAAAAGAAACCTATGTTTGTATCCCTTTGTTAGTTTTTCAGATAAACTCAGAGAACTGTCAACTTAGATAATTTTCAAGAAGTATCCTGGGAAATTGAAGGAATTTGAATTTTTCTCCTTGGTTCTTGTGCCTTTAAAGTAATGAAAATAGTTACATTAAGGCACATGGGAAAGTCATCTCTGCCCTTTTTTACTCCTATGCATCCCTACTTAACAGGTTAAGAAGTTCATTAGACTTGTTTTCCCAAATACTTTATAATGAGCCTATTGTCACACAATTTTAGGAATTGAAGAGACTATAAAGGTCATGGATTCCAGCTCCTCTTATAGATGAAACTGATGCTGAGAGAAGCTAAGCTACTTGTTTAAGAGCAGTGAAGTCGTCTGGTGATTCTCAGCCTGGGCTGAACTTTGGAACCACCTGTAAAGCTTTTTAAAAATACTGATGTCAAGGTCTCACTCTCAGAGATTATGTTTTAATTGGTCTTTGTAAAGTCCTTCCTTGGTGATTATAATGCAATATAAGACTCTTAAAATGAATCATTTGCCTTTTAACATTCACAATTTAACCTTTAACGTTGAAGTATTCTTATTGATGAGACTGTTTTATTCCTTAGACATTTTAGGTGATCAAGCTTTATTTTCTTGCTCCATGGGAAATAAACCCATAAACACTATGTAAATCAAAACTTTGATATTGGAAACTTTGTTTTAAATTAATGAAATCAGCTAGTAAATTTTAAAGAACCTATGTGTATTAGATGGTTTTAAAGTTTATGCCTATCATACTCTAATAATGTGAGTTAATGTTGAATCTTTTTTGATATAAATTGGAGAAACATAATCTTTGAGGTTTTGGAAGGATTAATAATTATGTATATAATTTTTTGTCTTCCATTATTCAGATTCTGGATTGTCATTTTTGGTTTAGACTTTCTCCAAAAAAAAAAAATCTTTATTTTTCCTATAGGTGAAAGCACTGAAAGAGAAGATTGAATCTGAAAAGGGGAAAGATGCCTTTCCGGTAGCAGGTCAAAAATTAATTTATGCAGGTATGAATTAAATATTAAAATTAACATGCCATGTCTTGCTTATAGTGATAATCTTTTAGAAATGTTATCTTACAAATTATAGTATATTCAAATTGATTGTCAGAAAAATGATTGTACAAATAAAAGCAGTGAAAGAGCAGTTATTTAAATATATTAATATTCAATCTTCTCTTTATTCATATTTGCCCCGTGTATTTTTCCATCAAATGGTGTTTGTTTTGTTTAGTTTTATCTTTTGTAAGCATCATGTAACTGGCTTTTGTGTTTTTAATCAAACTGAGCTTTTTTAAAAAAATTGAATTGAAACCATTCATACTGATTGTGTTATTTATTATTAGTGTGCTTAGAATCATTCCTGTGAAATTAAATTTTAACAAAAACTGAAGAATACAGAAAAACACATTGCACAGAAAGACACAAGAAGAAAAATAATAATATTCAGATTATTTAAAGAATCTTAGAAATTAGTAAGGGAAAGATGACCAATAAAGCAAAAAAGGATAAGAATAAAAAGGAATGATAAATTTAGCCTCACTAGTAAACAGGAAAATATATATTAAAAATACACTCGATATCCAAATTTAGTAAAGAAAATACTTTCGCTGTAGATGTTGGTAAAAGGTGGGTGTTTGACCGCCCATGGATTCTTCTCTTTTTCTGAATAGTGTTTCCTAAACTGAAACAGCCTGGAGGAAATGCTAATGTGGTGATTCAATCCCATTATTTTTATAGGTCAGAATTCAGAACCTAAAGAAGCATACATAAAATTTAAATTTCTAATTTCTAGCTTTGACCTGTTTTCTCATTCCTGACTATATTCCTTTCTGTCTTAATGTTAGTAGCTTTTGATTCAATAGCTTTTTAAAGATGGAAGACTAAATTCACGAAACAGGAAACATCAGGGAATCCTACCTACCTACCTACCTACCTACCTTCAACATGACCACAGTCTTGTATACTTCTTTGTGTATTTTGAGTTCTGTAGCATCTTGCACTTTCTGAGATATCATGTCATTTTCTGAAATACTTTTAAGTATCTTGCTTTGATAGTGTTAGAACATTTCTGATTTATCAGGTATCAGTATTTTGGGGAGCAGGAAATTTATTCCTCTCCCCTTCTTCATATCAGAAAAGAATGTAGGTTATTTTCCAGAGGACCCCTGTGCAATCAAAGTATTGAATTTTCTTTATCTTCATGATCTCCTTTTCATGGCCTCTTTCATGTTTCCTTGCCCAGTAAGTCTTTCATATAATTAAGTAATACATTTGTAAAAAACTGATTGTTAATTTTATATACAGTATTTAAGTTTGACATCTTTTAGTCAGATGTTTGTGCCTTTCAGTTTTATTTATTTGGAGAGAGGGTAACTTTGACATCTTTTAGCCAAATGTTTATATGCCTTTCAGTTTTATTTATTTGGAGAGAGGGTCTGGCTCTGTCACCCAGGCTAGAGTGCAGTGGTGCGATTATAGCTCGCTGTGTCCTTGAACTCCTGGGCTCAAGTCATCCTCCTCCCTCAGCCTCCCAAGTAGCTAGGAGCATAGGTATGTGCCACAATGCCTGGCTAACTTTGAATTTTTGTGCGTGTGTGTGTAAACAGGGTTTTGCTATGTTGCCCAGGCAGGTCTCAAACTCCTGGCCTCAAGCTATATTCCCTCTTCAGCCTCCCAGAGTGTTGGGATTCTAACCGTGAGCCACCATGCCCTGCCACTTATGAGTTGTTTTATTTTTATCTTGATTGATTGGTGTTTTGGGGGGAAAAGTACTGATAGAATTTATGTTGGTGATTCATATTTTAATATTTCTGAAATTCATATTTCAAATAGAAAGTTGTTTTATGTATAAGAGAAAGATTACTGTGCCTTAAATGATATTTTTTCTCTTAATATATTAGGCAAAATCCTCAATGATGATACTGCTCTCAAAGAATATAAAATTGATGAGAAAAACTTTGTGGTGGTTATGGTGACCAAAGTAAGTTTCAACCTCATTCTCTATATCTTTATGCATGTAAGTCTTTTTTAAAATGATGATCCCAAGTCCACACAATGGACACAGTATATACACATCCATAGTGGTGTGCACTTAACTACTATGAAAGGTTCTGAAAATTTACCTTTAGTCAATCATAAAGTTATTAATGTTTTACATTAATTATACATTAAGTATAATATAGTTTTAATATAATTTTATTTAAATCAAAACAACTGAAATATAAAATGTCATGTTAAAATTATTGCTAGAGTTTTGAAATCACTTATGTAATTCTTTTAAAATGTGCTTAGAAATTGAATAAATGTTTATTCTGTAGTTTTTATAAGCTTGCCTTAAATAGACTTGCTAAATTATTGTTACTAGTCCTAACAAATTCCTCAAGGCAAAAAAGCATGTAAGCTAATTATTACAATGCTATTTCTTAGTGAAAGAATATGCTTTTAGAAACTTAGGAAAAGATAACTAAAGAAACGATGGAATGATTTTTGTAAGGAAGAAGAGACTACTTTATGTATATAGTTAATTTAAGTTATAATCATGCAGTATAGAATTAAGAGACAAATGGAGAAGTGGTACTGATGACATTCATTTTTAGGATTGTATTGACATAATCTGAGAAAGAACAGGGTTCCTTGTAGCACTGAAAATGAGTTTAAATCAGTAATTGAAACCAGTTCCTCAGAGGCCAAAAGTGGAATAAATGTGGGTTCTCAAAGTCACAAAATAATTAGTAGTAGAAAATAGAATTGAATAAATTTTAATTATCACATACTTTTGTACTGGGAAACAAAAAGCAGCTAAATAGTTTACATGTGTTGAACCTGAACGTTTTTTAATCCATTAAGAATATTGATTTTGCTGTACTGAGGAACTTAATTATATGTTAAGCTTTAAATACAGAAGCAGAATCGTGAGGAAACCTTGTATCATCTAGGTCTGTGGTAAAATATACATAACGAATTTCCAATTTAATTATTTTAAGTGTACAGTTCAATTACATAGTTACATTGTTTTGCAACAGTAGCCATCATATAAGTGGAATTCTGTGGTATTTGCCTTTTTGTGACTGGCTTATTTCACGTAGCTTAATGTTATCAAGGTTCATCTATGTTATGGCATGTGCCAGAATTTGCTTCCCTTTTAAGACTGAATGCTATTATATCTAGTTTTAGCATACCTAGTACCTAATAGGAAATGTGATAGCCACACATTTGAACGTGTTTTGTCGCTGGTCTTATTTCTTTTAATATTACAGTAATCATGACTATTTAGAACACCACTAATAATTAAGCAGAAAAACTGTCATTAGATACATGTATTTGAGGAATAGATACTTGAAGCCTATTGTTATATTACATACAATTCCTGAGTTTTTCCTTAAAGTCTTTCGTTCCTAATATTACATAGGATTCTAATGATATTTATGATTATTTTATTATGAAGTTAATAGTAGAGGACAGCTATAGGAAGGGACAGAAGGCTGCTATAGTAAGGCATTATGGAAGCACTGAGAAATGACCTTATTAATACAAAAAAGGGAAAGAACAAGCTACTAAGATCAAAAGCAAGAATAAAAACCAAAATGCAGAGAGGGGCTTGGTACTTTTTAGAATAAAGTATGTCCTTGGCAGTAGGAATCTTGAAGGCAAGTTATATTGCAATATCATTTTGATAACAAATGAGGAAAATATTAAATGAGTATACCATGTTTTAAAATACATCTTTATCTAGATTGGTTATTATAAAGTTTTGGTGCTTAAAACTCTGAACTCTGAATTTTCACCTTTATGAAGCTCCAGTTTATCCAGAATAACTGAGGATCCAGAATGACTTGAGGATTTTAGCTCATTGAAGTTTTAGAACATTAATAATCTGCAGAATATTATATTGGCTGTTAAGAAAGTTAAGCTACATAGGAAAAGAAGGGAGTAATGCTACTAGCATTTTTTTAAGACCTGTCTTTCACTAGTCTTTTTTTTTCCCCTAGTGTCTTCTTTATTAGCTCAAATCAAAAAGACACAAGGCAGCTCATTGGTTTTAGAGTTTATTTATCCTTGTGGCAAATTATGTTGAATTTAAGCTCTGTCTTCCACCAAAACAGTTACCTTTTGTCCTTGGGAAAGTTATGAACTAAACAGGTAGTGAGCTTTGGTAGGCCTTAGGAGATTAAAACTTGTGTAGTATAATTTTTACAAATTTACAGTTGACCCTTGAACACCACTGAGGGTTAGGAGTGCCAGCCTCTCCCCTACAGACAGAAATCTACACGTAACTTTTGATTTGCCCAGAACTTACCTAGTGGTAGCCTACTCTTAACCGGAAGCCTTACTGATAACATAAACATTGAATTAATACATGTTTTGTATGTTACATGTATGATATACTATATTAAAGTAAGCTAGAGAAACTTAAGAAAATGATGGCCTGGTATGGTGGCTGACGCCTGTAATCTCTGCAATTTGGGAGGATGAGGTAGGCGGATCACTTGAGCTTAGGAGTTGGAGGGAGACCTGGGTAAGAGGGTGAAACTCTGTCTACCAAAAAATAAAAAAAATTAGTGGGGAGTGATAGATAGTGTGAGCCCAGAGTCCCAGCTACCTGGTGGCGGGGGTGGGGGCAGTAGCTGAGGCAGAAGCATTAGGAGGTCAAGGCTGCATTAAGCTGTGATCACACCACTGCTCTCCAGCCTGGGTGATAGAGTGAGACCCTCTCTCAAAACAAAAAATAAAAAAGTAAAGAAAATCACAAGAGAAAATATTTTTAGTGTTCACTAAGTATAAGTGTATCATCGTGAAGGTCTTCATCTTTGTCTTCACATTGAGTAGGCTGAGAAAGAGGAAGGGTTGGTCTTGTTGTCTCAAGGTGGCAGAGATGGAGGAGGTAGAAGGCGAGGCAAACACACTCAGTGTAACTTATATTGAAGATAATTATTATATAAGTGGACCCACTGTAGTTCAAAGCCTTGTTCAGTGGTCAGCTAATTGTTTTTTACTCTGTGGGAAGCTTTATGGATCTAATTCCAGCTCAGAAAGTGCTGAGCACATAGAGGTAACTTAATTTGGCCTTTATTTTTCTGCTTGACTATACATCTCAAAATATTGTGAACCTTTTTGTACTTGGACCTGTTGGTTTGTAGTCAGTTTTGGGATTTTCATCCCTCTTCTAAAATACAGTACAGCAGAATATTTGACATGTTCATAAATAAACATTTATACTGCCATTTCAAGAACATTATTTTGGGCTGGGTGTAGTAGTTTATTCCTGTAATCCTAGCACTTTGGGAGGTGGTAGAGGGAGGGTTGCTTGAGGCCAGGAATTCAAGACCAGCCGGGGCAATGTAGCAAGACCCTGTCTTTAAAATTAAAAAAGAAAATTATTTTGGTAATGCTTTTAAGTGGTGTTAGATACTTTAAAGTTAAAACCCAGGTACATGAAGTTTTTTTGGAAATTGATATGGTTTCTTTCTTTTTTTTTGATACATACTATATATATTTCAAATTTTTGACTTTTTGTTTTATATTGATATGAAGACAAATTGTTGGATAAAATTAATTGTGATTGATAGTTAAAATAACATCTGCTCTCATGACCTTTGAAAGTAACCATGAGTCGAATTGCTCATATTGATCATTTATTGTGTCATTTTACAAAATTATTTTTAAGTTACTAGTTGTTATTAGTGCCATTTTTGTGGCATCCTATAAAGGTACAGGCTATCATAATTATTTCGCTTTTTAATGTGTTTAGCCCAAAGCAGTGTCAACACCAGCACCAGCTACAACTCAGCAGTCAGCTCCTGCCAGCACTACAGCAGTTACTTCCTCCACAGTAACAACTGTGGCTCAGGCTCCAACCCCTGCCCCTGCTTTGGCGCCCACTTCCACACCAACATCCGTCACTCCAGCATCAGCGACAACATCTCCTGAACCTGCACCTGCTAGTGCAACTAAACAAGAGAAACCTGCAGAAAAGCCAGCAGAGACACCAGTGGCTACTAGCCCAACATCAACTGACAGGTAGGAACTGGATTCTAGGAAATTCTGTCTCAGAATCTGTGTTTACAGGAACTTCATGCATTTATTTTGATTATTGTTTTGCTAAAACTGCCTATACTATGTTAAACTTTTTTTGAACATTTAACTAAAACCTATGCTGTGTCTGCTTTGATTGTTTACTAAGGAGAAAATAAGTACAGATTTTCATAATCCAGATTTCTGTACTCTGTGTTGATTTGGGCAGGGTGGGAGACAGTGGGAAGGAGAAAGCAGGGGAGAGTCATTTGTTTCGAGTAGAAATGTTAGGAAATACAAATAACCAACAAGAATAAGGATATAACATGACATTGCCACCCTGATTATCGTTTGTACCTGATCTGTATTATGGTCATTGTCATATATGTAATAAGCATCCTTCCATGTCAGTAAATCTTTTCAGTTGTTAAATAGCATTGTGTTTGGTTTTGACATTTGTTAGCTCTTGTAATCTGAACCTGTGGATTGTTTCAGTTTTTCACTGTTGTATCTATATCATTGTGAACTTGAGTAGAAATTCAAGCAAGCTTCTGCCTGTGTAGCTCTTTAGGGAAAAAAAAAAGGAAGAGAGTGTTGGGATATTTGAGGAGCAAGAAGTAATTTCTTGTGAGAAGTTGACAGCAAAAACACCTCAACTAAGTTACTACTTAGACAGTTAGGATTATTGAGCAGTTTAAGACAAGATTTCCCACCCCCCCCAACACCCCCCCGACCCCCACTGGCCCCCAGATGATCAGGTAAAATGACCAAAGCAGATGCTTAAGTCAGAGTTCTGTTGGTTGGAAATCATACAGCACAATTCCTTGACCTAAGAGCGTGAGTTATTTTATGGCCAGCCTTCACTGGCTCTGCATCTGTTTGCGTTTTGTGACTTAGTGCAACTCAGGACCTCAGAGGCAGTACGATCTTTGGAGTCAGAATCAGACACGATGGAAAACTATGCAATGACTGGAAGGATTTACAGACATGGAAAGGGGTTATGATATATATGACAGTGATTAGAAAGATAAGTTGTGATCATTCATTTTAGTGTTCTGCCTTTGAGTGGGGTTTCTGTTTCTGACTTATTCAACCATGTTTGGAGGAGTCCGAGCCACCTGGTTCATTGTTCATCCAGTGGTCTCTAAGTAATTGATTTCCTGAGAAAAATCATGGGTTTAGGCAATTAAATATTTGCCCTGTTACTTGCCTAGAACACTGCTTTAAGCATTCTATGACACCATTGCCTAACTTGATTCATCTTTCCCGTGTACAGCTAGAAATGCGTTCAACCATCTTGTCCTAGTGGATACCTAGAGTCAGGTTAAGCTGCTATATCAAAGTTTGGTTGATCAGGTCTGTGTATGAGAGGGAACTTACAAATTTAACCAATTGGTTCACCAATGGCTACTAGCCCAGTGGCTACTAGCAATATTTGGTTCACCAAAGCACATAAATATTGTGAACTTAATACATCAGCGTAGTACATCTTATTCTTTTTTTATATATATATATATATATATATATATTTTATTGCATCTTATTCTCTTAATTGCTTTAAGTTCCTTTTAAAAAAAGCTTGCAGTGTGAGAATCTTAAAGTTGATCAATACATTTTAATGCGTTAATGCCATCAATTTAAATTTGTTTGTTCGTTATCTCTGCTTTTATTTTCTTCCTGGAGTTGCAGTTTTACTTACCTGTTCTAAAAAGACTCAGGATTGTCTTTTCAGACCTACAGAAGTTGCATGAGTAAGTTGATGGTCAGCGATCCAGGAAAGCAGACACTACAGTTTCTTACTTAGTTGGACTTTACACCAAGTGCTTATTCTTATTTCTCAAAATTTTTCTTCAGAGAAAGATAACACAGGAAGAGAGAAATGAGAGAAACTCAAAACAAGCTGTTTAAATGTTCCTTTATCTTTGCTGGAAAATATCTGGTATCCTGTGAAGCACAAAACCTAGTGAATAATTAATCAGGAGATAAGCTGATAGGAGTTTGTGGAATATCAGGAAGTCTGTTCATGCCCCTTGACCTGACATTTTGTTATTAGGGATTTGTTTCTTTAGGTTAATTTTGTTCTTTTAAAAACTGTCTATTACAGTTCAAATTCCACTTGATATCTACCTGAGAGAAAGTACACTTGTGCACATGACTGTATTGTTGGTAGTAAAGGACCAATGGAATCCTAAATTGACGTGTTGTTTATTCATAGTGGAGAACAGGAATCTCAAAGTGTAGAAGTCAATAGGCCACAGCAGCATCACTGAAAGTGTGTTTGACATGAATTCTTGGGCCACTCTGGACCTTTAAATCAGGATTATCTAGGAGTGGATCCCAGAAATCAACAAATCCTCCTGGTGAATTTTTGGGATTCTTGGACTTTGTAAAACTTGAGAAGCCTTACTACCTGATACTGCAAGGTAGTTAAAATATGTACTGTATAAATGAGTGTGGTTTTGAGGCTTTGTTCTTGAGTGAAAAAAAAAAAAAAGCAGGTTGCAAAGGAGTATAGGCAATAACCATAAACCAGACAAAACCCATAAATAATACTGTACATTTTCTGTGGGTATACATGTTAATGTGTAGGAAAAAAATAGGCAGGGGTTGATACATAACTGATGAGTGGTTTCCTTTGTGTCTGGAGAGGGGAGAAGCAGTGAGACAGAATCAAGATTAAAGAATAGTGGTTAAAGTATAGGTACACACAGTCTTACCTGTGGTGTTTAAAGAGAACTTTTTAAAAACAATGTGTGATAATAGTGTAAATTATTCTGAGCGAGACGAGTCTTAATGGATTTTAAAATGTATTACACAGTAATGATTAAAACAGTTTAGAATGGCTCATATTAGAAAGATTGTTCAGGAAAATCAACAGTAGCTTGGAAATAGACCCAAATAGATACAGGAACTTAATATAAAATAAAGATACAATTTCAGAACAATGTTGGGAAAATGCTGAGATCTCACCATCTGGAATGAAAAAAGAATGACTCCTCGTACTATACACTTGCAAAAATAAATTATAGATGGATATAGATTTAATGTAAAAGCAAAGCTTTAAACTTAATGGAGCACAAGGGAAAAAAAGAATAATCTTCACTTTGAGAAGTTATTCCTAAGCAAGACAACCAAAAAAATTGTAACAGGAAAGTTTGATAAATTTGACGATGGAAAGAATTTCAGTGCGGGAAACCAGACTACACATGCCTTAATAAGAGCTTGATTTGGTTTTTTAAATGAAATACTGTGCATCTATGGGAAGAAATTGAAGTAGATTTGATTGTGCGGACATGAATAATTGTCAAGTTAAAAAAAAAAGAGCTAAAAAAAAAACCCAAAGCAAGACACAAGTTGTTATTCTTTTAACAACTTATTCTTTTAACAACGACACCAATTTTTAGAAACTGGTGTCATAGTGGTTGTCTCTGGGTTAGGGTTAGAAAAATTTAGTTTTTATATAGTGTGCTTTTTTATTTATTTCTTTATTTATTTTTTATTTTTTTATAAAGATGGGGTTTCACCGTGATGGCCAGGCTGGTTTTGAACTCCTGACCTCAGATGATCCACCCACCTCGGCCTCCCAAAGTGCTAGGATTACAGGCGTGAGCCACCGCGCCCGGCCTAGTGTGCTTTTTGAAATTTTATTTTATCCATATTAGTTTTACTGTATATTTAATGAAGAACTTAAAAATTATACCAAAGTATTGATCATAATATTCCTATTGGGTGTTACGATGCCAAGCACCTTGCTAAGCACCGTACTAGCATAGCCCTACCCACAACACTTTGGAGTATGTGATGCTATTGTTGACACTGTACTGATGAAGAAACTGAGGCTTAGAAAGGTTAAGTAATTTATGAATCCAAATTGGGTTTTCTACTCTTACTATACTACCAAGGGCTTTCTCAGAATTGAAATATAATGTGTGTGTTCTTTTTACTTGAGACACAGGTCTAAGTGTGTATTTTAATTTAAACTTCTAACTACTACGTTTACCACTGTTGTAAACTTCAGTTTATTTTTCTTTGGCCTGTTTTTCATGGTCTTTCATAATTTCTGTCTTCTATTGCATACTTCTCTGTAGTTCCCCAATAGAAACTTAATCTTTTTGAACTGGTTTCCATTACATTTAAACTTGGATTTAGCCCATATTTGAAAACTTTCTAGTCTAATTTGTTTTCTCCATGTGCTATTTTATTATATACTTCTTTTGATATTTCTTCTGGCGTGGCTTGATTTATAAATTATTTAACTTCTTATGTAAATTCTTTCATGTAAATAATTGTGCATTATCTTTTTTGTATTCAATACATAGATAGCTATCTGTTAGGATATTATTTTACATCTTTGGACATTTTAAATGATGGATTCTCAGAATAGAAAGAGTACCAAGATTGAAAATTTTTCCCAAACCACAAATGTTGTTGATAAAGCTTTTGGATTTAATCTAGAAGGGACAATTTAAATACTGTAGTCAGACTTTTATATTTAGTTAAAGAATCTTTTTAAAAATTGGATAGTTACTAAACTCATGTAAATTAAATTTTATATACTTTTTAAAATGTGATTTTTCTAAAATCCTTTTATAGTACATCAGGAGATTCTTCTCGGTCAAACCTTTTTGAAGACGCAACAAGTGCACTTGGTAACTATCTACTTTTCCTTATAAACCTATAAAGAGATCAGAGGTTTCACTTTTCTAGAGCATGATAAAGTAAGTGTTAATAATTTGCGTGGTTATTTGTATCAAGCTATAAAATGATTGATTTAGGTAATTAATAATGTTACTAAAGACTTTTAAATTAATATTTATGTATTGAGTTCTTTAAAACTTGTTCTGAGTTGAGCATACTTCGTTAAAGCAAATAAATTTCTATTTTTCAGATGCAAATTTTAAATGTGATCCTAACATAGTTTCTGTGTATGAGTTTATTACAAAGGGTCTTTGAAATGGGTATGAAATTTTTCTGCCTCACACTTCATGTGTATTCACTTTCAGACTTAATTCCAACTTAATGACACTATACATTCCCATCTACATCTTGTTGCTTGCATCGGCTTGCAGCAGAAGTTGCAAGCCAACTTTTAGTTTTACCTGCTGAATAACGCCTTTCCATCTCCCATCATCCCAATCTGTTAAAATGAAGCAGCTTTTTTTTTCTTCCTGTTGTAGCATCTCTGATACAGTTCCTGCTAACACCTGGTTTATTGGCTCACAACTCCACTCCTACTCTTTGGTACTCTTAAATGGCAGGGAAGGAGAAAGCGAGAAATAGGTAGAAACAGCAGCTTCAATGCAGTACAGGCTTCTGGATTCCTGCTTAGCTTCTACAGTAGCAAGGTTCCAGCAGCAGTAGTGCCTCTGACCTAATTGGGCTGGAACTCTGGGATGCCCTCATTGCTGTGGAAAATGGTACATACACGTAGTAGCAAAACATTAGTTTAATCAATCTAAGATCGCCTGGATGTGCCAACCCCGGATTTTCATCTTTGAGGAACAGTGTCTTAGAACTACTCTGCCAGCAAATACTGTATGAGTTAGTCTCCAGCCAGGAAAACGGAAATGACTCTGTTTCAAACAGGGAAAGGATTAATCTTAGGAAATGGTTTGGAGTTGGAAAGGCTGGAGAATAGGATTACCCAGAGATCAGTAAACTGTCTGTGGCCTCTGGGCTGGAGCCAGCTGGCACTTGCCCCTGATGGTGCTGTAGGCTCTGGCTGTGGTCACTGCTGCTGCAGCTGGAATGCATTGATGCTCCTGAGTGGGAGCCTGGGAGGCCATGGCTATAGCTGTTGCTGCTATACTTAAGCCTCTGTGATGATGTCTTACTTCCCATTCTCAACTTAATGGTCTTGGGATCCCTCTACGTTTTCATCTTTAATTTACCCGAGTCTCTGTGTTGATTCCCTGCTTATTTTATTTTTTTCTGATTTCTCTTGTTGCTGCACAAATTAACCCTGCTTCTGTAAACTTTCCTTCTTTGGCTTCTGTGACACCACTCGTTTCCTGATGCATAGGTCAGGCTCTTCCTTCTCAGGCTTTCTGGTTAATTCATTTTATTTTACCTGACCGTTAAATGTATGAGTTTTATATGGTTCCATTCTAGGCCATAGTTCAAAGTTTAAACTGTGGGAATGGCTGGTACCATCTGTATACTATATGGATTCCCCAAATTATAGCTGCAGCACAGTTCTCCCTCTGAACTCCCACACTCATGTCTTGACACTGTCAACTGGAAAACTTAGAAACTCCATGACCTTAGATTCCAAACTGACTCATTTTTTATTTCCCCATCTGATTCTTTTCTTTTGTTCCCTTCTTACTTGCACCACCATTCATTTATTCACCTCTGCCTCTTTTGGCCCGATGAATCTGTTTCTTTTCCTTCCCCCTCCCCACCTCCATAAGCTTACATTAATTTGGTCTACCTCTTCCTTACCAGATTGGATTTTCTACAGGGCAAATCTAATGGGGTCTTTGTTAATTCCTTTAATAGTTCCTCGTGACCTAGAAGATAAGTCCAAAGCTTATTATTTTTAATTTTTAAAATTTATATATATTTAGGGGAACAAGTACGGATTTCTTGCATGCATATATTATGTGGTGGTGAAGTTTGGGCTTTTGGTGTAGCCATCACCTGAATAATGAACTGTATCAGACAGGTAATTTTTGAACCCACACTCCACTTACCTTTTGTAGTTTCCAGTGTCTCTTATTCCACTATACATGATGTGTGCCTATTGTTCAGCTCCCACTTGTAAGTGAGGGCATGTGGTATTTGACTGTTTCTGAGTTACTTCATTTGGGATAGTGGCCTCCACAGTTCTCTCCATGTTGCTGTAAAAAAGACATTTCTTTTTTATGGCTGAGTACTATTACACACACACACACACACACACAGATTCCACATTTTATCCCATCCTCTGTTGATGAGTCCATATCTTTATTGTTGTGAATAATGCTGTGATTAACATACAAGTACAGGTATCTTTTTGATATAATAATTTATTTCCCTTTGGGTGTATATATACTGTATATACATAGTAGTAGGATTTCTGGATTAAATTATAATTCTGTTTTTAAGTTGTTTGAGAAATCTCCGTACTGTTTTCCTTGAAGGATATACTAATTGACATTCCCACCAGCAGTGAATAAGCATTCTGTTTTCTTTGCATCCTTGCCAACATCTGTTTTTTTGACTTTTTAATAATGGCCATTCTTACTGTTATAAGGTGGGGCATCTCGTGGTTTTAATTTGCATTTCTCTGAGGATTAGTGATGTTGAGCATTTTTTCATGTTTGTTGGCCACGTGTATGTCTTCTTTTGAAAAATGTCCATGTTTTTTGCCCACTTTTTAATGGGGCTGTTTTTTTCTTGGTGTTTAAGTTCTTCTAGATTCTGGATAATAGCACTTTGTTAGATGGTCTAAGCCAATGTCCAGAAGAGTTTTTCTAGGTTTTTTTGTAGTTTCAGATCTTAATATTTAGGCTTTAATCTGTTTTGAGTTAACTTTTGTGTTTGGCGAGAGGTCTGGATCTAGTTGCATTCTTCTAAATATGGCTATCCAGTTTCCCAGCACCATTTGTTGAGTAGAGTGTCCTTTCCCTGGTATATGTTTTTGTTGACTTTATTGAAGATCAGTTTGGTTGTAGGTATATGCAACTTTATTTCTGGGTTCTCTGTTCTGTTCCACTGATTTATGTGTCTGTTTTTATAGAAGTACCATGCTGTTTTGGTTACAATAGCCTGGTAGTATAATTTGAATAAGGTAATATGTTCAAAGCTTATTCTGAATAACATATATAAGGTTCTTTATTGCCACGTCTTTTGCCTCATTAACTCTGTTTCTTGTCCAGTCTCTCTAGTTTTTTTGTTTGTTTTTTGTTTTTGTTTTTGTTTTGAGATGGAGTCTCACTCTGTCACCCAGGCTAGAGTGCAGTGGTACAATCTCGGCTCACTGCAACTTCAGCCTCCTGAGTAACTAGGATTACAGGTGCCCACTACCACGCCCAGCTAATTTTTGTATTTGTAGTAGAAATGAGGTTTCATCATGTTGGTCAGGCTGCCTCGAACTCCTGATCTTAGATGATCCGCCTGCCTTGGCCTCCCAAAGTGCTCGGATTACAGGCACGAGCCCTGTACCCAGCCTCTCTGGTTCTTTTTACAGTCATTTGTCTTCAGAATTTTAAGATCTAAAACATACCACACTACTTACGGATATTTTTGAGATTTTATAATTTAACTCAGAAACATTATTTTAGGAGTCATAGTGTACTGATTAGGTGTGGAGACTCTTGACTCTCAGTCTGTGTATCTCTGCACCATGACTTAATACTTTTACCAAATTATTAATCTCTCCAAGCCACAGCCTCGTATTTTAAAGGAGTTGAAATTAAACTTTTTTTATAAAGTAGTGAGAGAGAACTAAATGAGAAACATCATGTCAAAATAGTGCAGTTCTTATTTTCTGTAGCTCTTAATTTTGTTTGTATTGATAATGATTTCTGTATCTGGAAACTAGGTTACTGAAAGTATATTGCTTCTAGAGTTGCTTTGCGCTCTAACTATATCAACAGATATGAAAATAAAAAATATTAAAAACTATTGTTTTATGGGATGGGAAAAGGAAAGTTATTTTAAGCAATATATCAAATCCTTAATCTGTTCATGGTACTTGGGGGTTTTTTAGGTATTAAACACCTTTATTTCTGAAAATTCTGCAGAAAAAAATATTCAACAGATAATGTGTGTCAGCTGTGTATCAGCGAAACATGCAAAATGACATGGTTTCCTACACAGTCAAATCTTCATTCGGTTGATGCAAGAAAAAAACATAAAAAAAAAAAGATAAATGATATTAAAAGCATAAAGGGCTTCCCCAAAGAAAAAAACAGAAGGCTATGCAGGATGGCTAGGCAATACCTTTTAAATATAGAACTGAAACATGTTGAAGGAACTGGCCATCCCAGACTGCCGGTGTTGTGTAAAGGCCCTGGGGCAGGAAAAGGCGTGGCCTGGTGAAATAACCCTGGGAAGATGACTATGGTGGATAGAGGATTGCTGAGGGCTGGGAGCCAGAAATGAGATGAGAGGGGGTTTTTGTGTGTGTTTTTTTTTTTTATTGACTTTTGCACTGGATGAAGAATAGATTGTAGATACCGAGGCAAGAGTTGGAAACAGGATGTAATCCCATCCAGAGACTGTTGTGCGCTTGTTGTCTTCAGTGATGACAGTAGAGAATGAAGAGATGGGTTTAGGGTATAATTTAGAGATAGAACCTACCAGGTGTGCTGGTAAGTCAGGTGTGGAAGGAAGTGGAAAAGAACTGAAATCACCAGGGTTTCTGTTCAAGCACTTAAGTGAATAGAGGTGCCTTTTGTTTAAAGAGAGCAGACAGATAATGGGGGAACACATTTGTGAGGGAAACTGGAATTGCAATGAGGAATGAGTGGAATGTGAGAAAGGGGACACATGTTCATAGCTATGGCTGTGATGGGAAGACAGCAGATGATTCCTGAAAGAGGAATTAGGATGAAGTCAAAGGAGGGAGATGTGTTTTTGTTTTACGGTGAAATATAGGACATAGTTAACCACTGACCCAGGATAATCACATAGAGGGGGAAAGGTATTGGTGGAGAAGAGAGAGGATAACCAAATTCAGTTTTGTAAGGTGACAGTAAAAGTAATGGTCCCTAGAAAGCAAGTGGAAGAAAAGGATAGTTTTAAGTGAGGTAAGTTTATGAGAGAAACAACTTTCATTTATTCAGCATGTTGTCTGTGCTGAGAGGAGAGAGGATAGGAGTCTGTAAGAAGTGACTTGTTGGAATAGTAGCATTTAGGGCATTTTGCCAGCTTTGTATAGTGTACAGGATTTTAACTTTCTAGCTCTTAACCGCTCTTTCCCCCCCACTGTTTTGGTTATATAAGGTGTCAAAGGGAAACTGAACTTGTTGCATCAGAGTTGATTGTTGAAATGCCATCCCTTCACCAGCATGTTTCCAGAAATCAGTGTCTCTTCTTACCAGTTGCCTTCTCTGACCTCCTGCTAATTCTCCCTTACCTTTGTACCTCATTTTCTATTGTACTATGAAACATATTATATGAGTTTCCTGTTGCTACTGTAGTAAGTTACCACAAACTTAGTGGTGTGAAACAACACAGATTAACTGTCTTCTAGTACTGTAGAAGTCTGACACAGGGCTCACTGTGCTAAAATCAGGGTCAGCATTCCTTTCTGGAGACTCCAGGGAGGAATTTTTTTTCCTGATCCGGTCCAGCTTCTAGAGACTGTTCACATACCTTGGCTTGTGGCCACTTTCTTCATCTTCAAAGGCAACAGCATAACATCTCTCATCCTGCTTTTGTCTTCTTCTCCTCACACCTGTTTCTCTGACCTTCTCTTCTGCCACCTTCTACTACTCTTAAGGATTCTTGTCATTACGTTGGACCCACCTGGATAATCCAGAATGAGGTCTCTATCTTAAAGTCAGCTGATTAGCAACTTTAATTTTATCTCTAACCTCAATTCCTTTTGCCATGTAACTTATTTATAGGAACCAGTGATCAAACCAGGGATATCTTTGGGGAACCATTACCTAATACATGTATGTTGTAATTTATACTGTTATTCATCTTTGTATTCCTAGCACAGCAGTGCATGAAATGTTGTATACGTGAATCAAGAAATGTATAGAGAATGCTTATTTATTAAATGTTCCTTTTCTTTCTTGTTCATCCTCCCTTTTTAGTGACAGGTCAGTCTTATGAGAATATGGTCACTGAGATCATGTCAATGGGCTATGAACGAGAGCAAGTAATTGCAGCCCTGAGAGCCAGTTTCAACAACCCTGACAGAGCAGTGGAGTATCTTTTAATGGTGAGAAACATGTTTGACTTTTCTCCATTCTAGTTGTTGAAGATCAAAGTCAAAGAAACAGATTTTAAAGGACCAGTTAACCAATCACTAATAGATGATATGCGTAATAGTTTTATTTTTCCTATTATGTTAGTATTTTGTGTTAATAGAATGCAACTTTTTCTAAAAGATTCTGATTAGGTTTTAGTTAGAAACAGCATGGCTAAATGAGTTGTAAGACTGGCTATCCAGTTGGGGTGTAGCACCTTGTACCCCGATTTTGTCATCCTCAAAGGATGTGTTGGGGGTAAGGGGCAAATTTTTAATCTAGTGGTCCAACATTGTAGTAGCTTTTTAGGTACTACTATGCATGTATTATTCAGAGCAAAAATTACAAGCTTGAGAGCCCAGGCCAAATTCTTTTGCTCATACTGTATATATTTCTGTGATAAGTTGCCAACTTTTTAAAAACTGGGAAATTTCACATAAAAGTACAGATTTCTGGTTTATCTGGACAACTTTGATTTCAGATTTTTACAAGAGATTTAGGAAAATATTTCAGATTGTGGACTCTAATTCATTATCCTCTGATTCACTCTGTTACCAATATAACATCATGCATTTCATGAATGATGTTACTTACCTGGTTCCATTGGCATTTGAATTTGTTTTTATAGTCAGTAGGAGTTGAGGGACTTTTTAAATAAGGTTATCTTTTTTTTTTTTTACTACTAATGAAAGTTTTTGAGAAATAGAGTATTGTGGACATTGACTGAAACCCTTGTTATTAAGATGTAAGTCTGCTAGTTTTACAGATGTAACTAACACAGGCTAAAGTGATTGAATTAACTTTTTCTTTTTTTTTTTTTTTAAGACAGAGTCTTGCTCTGTCACCCAGGCTGGAGTGCAGTGGCGTGATCTCAGCTCACTGCAACCTCCGCTTCCTGGGTTCAAGAGATTCTCCTGCCTCAGCCTCCCGAGTAGCTGGGAATGCAGGCACGTGCCACCACGCCCAGCTAATTTTTTGTATTTTTAGTAGAGACAGGATTTCACCATGTTAACCAGAATAGTCTCAATCTCCTGACCTTGTGATCCGCCCACCTCAGCCTCCCAAAGTGCTGGGATTACAGGCGTGAGCCACTGCGCCTGGCCTGAATTAACTTTTTAAAAATCTTAGATTTTTATTCTATAATTGTCTTTGGTGTTTTGGAGTATTTTTTCTAAGTCTGAATTGCCCAAATACCGTCTTAGAGTTGCATGAGTCTAACTCTTGGGAATTATGTCCACAGTTTAACGCATTCCTTTGTGTCTGATTGTACTTCTGTTAGGAACTCCTTTCAGGTAGCTAGCTAGTTTTAGAAGAGTCCATTATAAGCCTCATAATTGTACTCTGCCTCCACCATTCATTGCCCATGCATTTGCTTGTGAAGTTCTCAGAACCTTTTCTTAGCATATTATTTTATCGTTTTCAATTCACTTTTTCATTGTCATCTTGAGTAGTGTCTTTAAATGGTGGCAGTTTATCCAGTTTGTGTGGAATTAATAATTGTTGTGAATTTGTTTGGTGAAGAGTACAGAGCCTAAACAGATTGTATAAAAGTATTAGTTTTTTGGAGTGGCTTTCATTTACATCTGATTTAGAATTCTGCATAAGTTCAACAGTATCAGTTATTTTGATCTAATGGATGTGGAGTTCTGAGGTACAAAATAAAGAAATCATTGTCACCAAAGTTGCCAAATGCTAAAACTGCTATATAGCATCAAATGCAAATAAACAGATGAGACATGAGTTCATCAAACAATTTATAACAAATTTTTTTTTTTTTTTTTTTTTTTTTTTTTTTTGAGACGGAGTTTCGCTCTTGATACCCAGGCTGGAGCGCAATGGCGCGATCTCGGCTCACCGCAATCTCCGCCTCCTGGGTTCAGGCAATTCTCCTGCCTCAGCCTCCTGAGTAGCTGGGATTACAGGCACGCGCCACCGTGCCCAGCTAATTTTTTGTATTAGTAGAGACGGGGTTTCACCATGTTGACCAGGATGGTCTCGATCTCTTGACCTCGTGATCCACCCGCCTTGGCCTCCCAAAGTGCTGGGATTACAGGCTTGAGCCACCGCGCCCGGCCTATAACAAATATTTTTTATATATTTGCTGTTTGTTTCATAGACAGGGGTGGGGAGCTGCCTTTAACTGTTACTAGTTAACAGATAAGTTGAATGGATGGAAGGGAGAAATGTTGATCCCTTATCTAATAAGCGGCTTTGTAACGTGTGAGAATAGAGGTAGATCTATAGCAATGAAAATTAACTTTTTAGTTTAATGAATTAAACAGAATGTGATGGTTGCTCTGGACCCTAAATTTGTATGTAGTTTGTTAGCACTTAAATAACTGCCCATCGAAGTTAAGGGTTTGAATTGGTGAACTCATTCAAAAACATTTGTTTTAATGCCTGGAGTGACATCTAATGCATGCAGCCATATTCCTGCTCTGTTACTTTTCATCCTTTATACGTTGTTGCTTTTGGCTTCTGGCTTATTAGGAAATGGAAGCATTTATCATCTTACTCAATTTTAATACATAGTTCTCTTCTTTTCAGAATCTATAAGAACTTGATAAAGACTTTTTAAAAATTTTAAATGACAAGTCTGTCAAATCATGTGCATCAAAATAGGGTGTCCTAAAAGATTTTAATGCATGCAGTTTTAAGCTCTAACAACTTTAGAAGATAAATACTACACACTTGCAGGAGGATCTCCTCTACTGATCCATGGTACTGACAAACTGTCACTCAGAAGGTATATCATAAATTTGAGATACTTTTGAGTAAAGTGTTACTTTGAGAAAGTGTCACTCAGAAAGTATCTCATAAAAAATTAATTTTTCAAAAACCACAAAATCAATCTAAAATAAATTGAAACCATTTAGCTTTCCAAATATTTTTCCCCAGGAGTCATTTTAGAACTGTCAGATGCCCATCAAAACTTCTTTGTTTGGATTATCTTAAGCTAAGATTGTACACTCAATCCTTTTTATCATTAACAGCTGATGAAGATTTCTAAGAAGTTAAAAAGTCAACTGAAGTAATAAGTAGCACCAAAACCTTTAGTTATGTTCTGTTTTAAGAAGGTACATGTCTAGATAGTTTTCAAACTTGAATAATTATGTGTGCCTGGTAGGCGTCTTATTGGACAACACAGAGACTATTTTTCCATCATCATGGAAAGTTCTGTTGGTCAGTACTGCTTTACATTATTATAGCAATGTGGGTTTTTCTATAATGCACCCAGGTCGTTTCTAATCTAATTTGAATCCATGCAGGTTAATAATCCTTTACTTTTAATTGAAGCAGACATCTGTTTGATGCTTTTGAAAATCAGACAATATGTTAAATAGCCTATAAATCTTTTACTCTGTATAATATTTAATTTTGCATGATGGGATATCTTAAAGCTTGGAAATTTTGTTTTAGGGAATCCCTGGAGATAGAGAAAATCAGGCTGTGGTTGACCCACCTCAAGCAGCTAGTACTGGGGCTCCTCAGTCTTCAGCAGTGGCTGCAGCTGCAGCAACTACAACAGCAACGACTACAACAACAAGTTCTGGAGGTAAAGTGGAATCTTTTGGATGGGGAGGGAATGACCCTGAATTTTTAGTGTAAGATAATTTAATCTGAAATGCTTCAGAAATGAGATTCATTCCCAGAGCAGTTGTGTAACTAATGTTTGAGAAAGGCCCAAAAGAAACTCTCCCAAGTGGATGTAAGAGGTATCCTTGCTGATATTAAACATCAGTGCTGCAGTTTTGTCAAAGGGCATATTGTTTTATTTGTTCTAAGGAAAAGATGCCTTCCAGTTTGTATTTGGTGTTACTCTCTAATGGCATTCAGAATGGTTTGCTCACTTTGTCTCTTACTCTCTCCATAAATGTTAACAAAGTGTGTGTGATTTCAAAGCCAGCAGGATTTTAACAGTTACACAACCAAGGAAATGAAACCTTGAGAGGTTTAAAACCTTGTGTCTAGGAGGAGAAAGCAAAGCTAACATTCAAGTCAAATGTTAATAACCAAAGTCTTCCTTACTCGAGTACTGACCATACCCACACATTGCTATAGGTCTGACTACAGAGCAAAGCCTGGAGCCCGCGGTTGGCTTAACAATTATGTAGTGTTCTCCTTCGTTCGTTTTGTGTATATGAATAAAGTAAGCTGTTGATTTTGAAAAAGCCATTCTTTCATCCATTTCCTAGCTCTGATTATGATAGTCACCTCTAGTTGACAAAAGTCACTAAGTGCTTTGTGTAGTCTCCAGAGGACAGGCCTGTTTTTTGTTGAGATTCAGCATGGTAGTGGAAAGAGATGGCCACAGCTTTGCTTTGGATTTGGGGTCCTATTCCTTTCAGCACTTATTAGGTAACGTAGTCTCTAAATCTCATTGCCTTCCTCTATAAAGCTAGTGTTATATATGGAAGAACAAAAAACTCATGTGTTGTGACCATTTTAATTTGAATGATTGTCTTCCTGAATAGGAAATTACAACATATATCTAAAAATTAACTTTTATTCATTAGTAACCTTAAAAACATACTTCCTTTATTTACAATTTTTGGTTTCCTGTAACATAACCGGACAAGTATTGGCACCTTGAAAAAGCCACAAGTTCTGTATTTTATTTTATTTTTATTTGGAATTATTAACATTTACTATTGTGAATGGATTTTAGACTGAAGAGCTCTAGATATATTAGTACTAGATTACCATACGGCTTATGTTTGAAATTTAATGGTAATAACCAGTCTTCCTTAATGTAAGTAAGTTCGTATTAAAATTTCTCCTGCTTTGCAAACCTGACCTCAAACTTTAAATATTAAATATCTTTCTCTTCTTTGGTTTAGCATTTCCTAGGAATTCAAGCTCAGATTGTGTTCTTTAAGGGGTTTTGATTGTTTATAAAGTAAGTGAGTTTTTATTTTTGTTAGTTGTGGCATATATTTTTCTTAAGAACTTTTAAGCAACGGGACCAACTTTTAGTACTTTTCGTTTTGATAGAACATGCACAGGGGGCAAGTTCCTAGTATTATTTTATAATATTGAGTGCCAAGACCAATTTTAGGAAAGTTTGTTACAGTGTTCTGCATTCACTTTCTTTGCTAATAGGAGTAATTTTTGCTGTATAAAACAGCAGGTTGGTACAGTTTGAAGATTTCATAGTTTCCTTCGTTTTATTACATCTGAGAACTCAGATAATTTTTTACTTGATAGTGTTTGCTGTCTAAATGTATTGTTTAACCACTCTTTATATGTGTATTTACTGCTTTTGTTTAACAATGTTTATGTGTATTTTAGGACATCCTCTTGAATTTTTACGGAATCAGCCTCAGTTTCAACAGATGAGACAAATTATTCAACAGAATCCTTCCCTGCTCCCAGCGTTACTACAGCAGATAGGTCGAGAGAATCCTCAGTTACTTCAGGTGACTAATCAGTGTCAGTTTCACAAGTGGGTTAGAGTGTATCACATTTTTAAAAAGTTTGTGAATGTCCTTCCCCCTCCCCACCAACTCTGTATTTGAGAGTGGTGAATGTATTCTCCCAAGCTACACTCAGTAGAATATTGTAATCTAGACAGGTGTACTAAAAAAACAGTTGGGATATGGAAGTTGGGTTAATTTAATTTGACCAAATAATAAGTTTGGGAAACATATTATATTTCCTTTTTGGAGTTTCCCAGTACATATTAACATGTTAAAGAATTTGGGAAGCTGTTTAACAAAGACACTGCCTAACTTTAAATCACTTTTCACAAGCTTATTACTTAGTTCCTTTTTCTTAGGAACTTTTAAGCAACAGGAATACTTACTCTTAGAAAAAATAACTGTGAGACTTCTTTGATGCTCAGATCACCAAGTATTTGAATTTTGCACAGCATTTTAGTGCCCACTAGTTTGGAAGGTAAAAATATATGCAAGTATAAAGAATAAGTTCTGTAGTCCTACAGTAGTTTTTTGTTTAAGTGCAGGGGGCTCAGAATACTTAGGAATTCAAATTTCTTCACCATTATACTTTACCCAAAAGTAGTGAATTTCTTTACTAATGTACAAGAAATCACATCCTTCCAAAGACTGAATAATTTGGAATCACTAAAATATTGTTTGTAAAAGTTTAACTTTTTCTCTTAGTAATATTTAGAATTCCTGTTCCTGCAGATACTTAATATATTGTTTTTCTCTGTCCTTCACATCACCACAGCAAATTAGCCAACACCAGGAGCATTTTATTCAGATGTTAAATGAACCAGTTCAAGAAGCTGGTGGTCAAGGAGGAGGAGGTGGAGGTGGCAGTGGAGGAATTGCAGAAGCTGGAAGTGGTCATATGAACTACATTCAAGTAACGCCTCAGGAAAAAGAAGCTATAGAAAGGGTGAGTTTAAGGAAACTTTAAAACGTTGGTTCTTGGCAGGGCATGGTGGCTCCCCCCTGTAATCTCAGCACTTTTGGAGACCAAGGTTCCTGGATCACCTGAAGTCAGGAGTTCAAGACCAGCTTGGCCAACATGGCAAAACCCCATCTTTAATAAAAATACAAAAATTAGCTGGGCATGGTGGCATGCACCTGTAGTCTCAGCTACTTGGAAGGCTGAGGCAGGAGAATTGCTTGAACCTGGGAGGCAGGGGTTGCAGTGAGCCAAGATTGCACCACTGCTGAGTGAGACTCTGTCTCAAAAAAAAAAAAAAAAAAAAAAATTAGTTCCTTAGTCACACTAGCCCTATTTCAAATGCTCAGAAGTCACATGGGGTTAGTGGCTACTGTTGGATAGAACTGATACAGAACTTTTCCATTGACTGGAGATAGTTCTGATGGACAGAGCCAAATAGAGCATTGCCTTATGGATTGCAGTAAAGATTCTCTCTTCTTATCCCTGTTCCCTCATCTTTTCTTTTATGAAGCCAAAGGGCGAGCAGTACAGGTATAATTTCATTGATGTGTTAAAATTCAAGAAGAAAAAGTCTTATAAGTATATACCCACTTCTAGATTTTTCTTTTTACTTATATTTTTATTTATATTTAACATCAGAACTCTGCTATCCTGATTCCAGTAACCTAGTTTTTATTATATCATGATTAGTCATTCTTTTTCTCCCTCATTTTTACTACAACAGGGAATCATAGGAATTGTAGTACTTGCCCTTCCTTATATTACAAAGTGTTTTGACATGGAAATCAGATAAAGTACATTTTAACTTAGAAAGTCACTGTGGCTTTCTATTAAGTTTTGAAATTGGAAAGTGTTAGTTACTCCAATTTTACTGTTTCCTAAGGTATGTTTTGACTGTTCTGGATCCTTTGTGTTCCTTGCATGAATTTTAACATCAGCTTGTCTGATTCCTGCAAAAGAAAAAAAGAGCTGCTTGGGATCTTGATAGGGATTGTTTTATTCTGTAGATGAATTTGGGGAGTATTTCCATATTAATAATAAGGTCTTTCTATAATTTCTTTCCGTAGTGTTAATCTATAGTTTTCAGTGTAAAAGTTGTGCAGTACTGTTAAATGTATTCCTAAGTATTTTTATTCTTTTTGATGCTGTTATAAATGGAATTTTTCTCTTATTTTCATTTTCAGATTATTCATTGCTAGTTATATAAAAATACAATTTAATTTTGTATATTGATCTTTTGTCTTAAAATCTTCTTGAACTCTTATTGATTCGTTAAGTAGTTTGTGTCTGTGTTCATTAGGATTTTCCATGTACAAGATCATGTCATCTGCAAATAGAGACAGTTTTACTTCTTTTCCAATATGAATATCTTTTCTTTTTCTTGTCTAATTGCCATATCTAGAGACTCCAGTATATTATTAGACTAGCAAGAGCCAACATTCTTGTCTGGTTCTTGATCTTAGGGGAAAGCATTCAGTCTTTCATCACTAAGTATGATGTTATCTGTGAGTTTTTTGTGGATGCCCTTTAACAGGTTGAAGAAAGTCCCTTCTGTTCCTAATTTGTTCAGTGTGTTCATCAAAACAGGTGTTCATTTTGTCAGATGTTTTTACTAAGATGATCATGTGGTTTTTGTCCTTTAATATGCTTTATTACATTGATTGGTTTTTGTATATTGAACCAACCTTGCATTTCTAGGATAAATTTTACTGGTCACAATGTGTAATCCTTTTTATATGTGGATTTAGCCTGCTAATATTTTGTTAAGGATTTTTACATCTGTTCATAAGTAATATTGGTCTGTAGTTTTTTCGTGATGTCTTTGTCTGATTTTGGTATCTGGGTAATACTGGCCTTCTAGAGTGAGTTGGGAATTATTCTCTTCTGTTATCTGGAAGTATTTATTAAGAATTGATGTTAATTATTTGAACAGTTGATAGAATTCATCAGAAGTCTGAGGATGGGCTTTGCTTTTTGGGAAGTTTTGTGATTATTGATTCAGTCACTTGTTACTGGTCTGTTCCGTTTTTCTATGTCTTTTAGAGTCAGTTTTGGTGGTTTTTGTCTTGGAATTTGTCTATTTTATCTGAGTTATCTAATTTGTTGGCATACAGTTGTATGTATTTCCTTATAATCATTTTATTCTTTTGATAAAGTAATAATGTCTCCATTTATTCCTGATTTTAGTAATTTGAGTCCTAAGATTTTTGGTTTTTCCCCAGTTTAACTAAAATTAGTTTTTCAATTTTGTTGATTTTTTAAAAAATAATAAAAATAACTTCTGGTTTTGTTTTTTAGGTCTTTCCAATTTTTATTTTTTCTCTTGTTCTTCCTTTTTTAGGTTAAGTTTAGTTTGGTTTGTCTTTGTTTAGTTTTAGTTTAAGATTAGATTATTATCTTTGTTAGCACAGACATTTACAGCTATAATGTTCTTTCTGCGTTTATGCTATAGCAGCATCCCGTAAGTTTTAGTATAATGTGTTTTTGCTTTCTTTTATCTCAAAATATTTTTTAATTTTCCCTTTGGTTTCTAAGGATTGTGTTAAGTTCCACAAGTTTATGAATTTCCCACATTTTCTTCTTTTCCTTTCTGAGTTCATTCCATTATGATCAGAGAACATACTTTCAATACTTTTCAACTTACTGAGGTTCTTAATGGTATTTCTGAAGAATGTTGTATGCATACTGAAGAAGAATATAATGTAGTTCTTATTAAGTGGTCTATAAATATAGATCTAACTGGTTTATAGTCAAGTCTTCTTCCTTAGCTGTTTTATCTGTTATTGAAAGTGGGGATATAGAGATCTCCAACTATTGTTAATTGCCAATTTCTTCCTTTAATTTCAGTTTTTATGTGTTTTGCGGCTCTGTTATATATGTTGATAATTGTTGTGTCTTCCTGATCCTTTATTATAAACTGTCTTTTGATCTATAGTAACAGTTTTTATCTTAATTCTGTTTCATCTATGTAGCTATTCCAGCTCTTTTTTGGTTACCATTTGCATGGCATATATCTTTTTCTGTCAATTTACTTTCAACCTACTTGTGTCTTTTGAATCTAAACTGTGTTTTGTAGAAGCAGGCAGTTGGATTGTACCCTGTCTTTCACTTCACCTATCCTAGCTTTAATCTGGATAACTCATTTTTTAGTTTCTTCTCCTTTCATAGATCAATATTCATAATGAATTGGGATTTTTGCTCAGATTTTAAGGGTCATTTCCAAATATAATCTAACACAGGAGTCGTCAGCCTTTTTGGCACCAGGAACCAGTTTTGTGGAAGACCATTTTTTCTACCAATAGAGGTGGAGTGAGTGGTGGTTTTGGGATTGAAACTGTTCAACCTCCCATCATCAGGCATTCGTTAGGTTATCATACAGAGCACACAACAGATCCCTCACATGCACAGTTTGCAGTAGGGTTCATGCTCCTATGAGAATCTTTTTTTTTGTTTGTTTGTTTTTTGATTTTTTTTTTTTAAAGACGGGGTTTCACCATGTTGGTCAGGCTGGTCTTGAACTCCCAACCTCAGGTGATCCGCCTGCCTTGGCCTCCAAAGTGCTTGGATTACAGGCGTGAGCCACCACGCCTGGCCGCTCCTATGAGAATCTAATGCTGCTGCTGATCTGACAGGAGATGGAGCTCAGGAGTTAATGGGAGTAATGGGGAGTGGCTGTAAATAAGATGAAGCTTCACTTGCTTGCCCACTGCTCACCTCCTGTGCGGCCCAGTTCCTAACAGGCCAACGGCCAGTGCCGATCTGCGGCCTAGGGGTTTGGGAACCCTGATTTAACACAAAGTGATTAAGACAATTGAGGAGGGTGACATTTAGCTGAGTTTTTAAAGGCTTTTAAAGGCAGTATTGTCACAAGTGATTTTTAATAGACTAGAAAAATGAAATTAAGTAGCTGGTATCACCATTTAAAATGCTGTAACTGTTAAGCAGATAAAAATAGAACACTGTCTTCAAAATGTACCATGTATTACTAATAATTGGCCACCTGTTTTTCTAGTATGGAGTGTTGAATAAAGCAAGGAGATTGACGTTTGATCCAGATGAAAGATATGAATTGGCATTAATAAATAAAACATTTGCTTTTACTGTACAAATAATTAGGTGAGGTGGTTAAACTATACTCCAGGTACTGTCATCCTTATCTTCACTCTTAATATACTAGAAGCCATTTGATTTACACGTTTCTGTAGGGTCATTTATTTTTAAACCATAGCAATTAGCAACTAATTTTTTATTAGGCCAAAGAGTATTAGCATAGTATCTGTTAAGCTTTAACTAGAAACAAAGATTTTTTTTTTTACATGATTAGTAAAGGAAAGGGTCTAGATTCCATCTAACCCCTTGGGTTGGGCAGAAAATCCATGTTCAGATAGAGATGAATTCATGTAAAATTCTCAAGAGCTTTTTTTGGTTGCAGTATGTTTTTAAGTAATGATCCGGTTAAAATTAAATGTGCCATAATTGGTGTGTTGGACTTATGTATTTTTTCCCTTTTTCTTCCAGTTAAAGGCATTAGGATTTCCCGAAGGACTTGTGATCCAAGCATATTTTGCTTGTGAGAAGAATGAAAATTTGGCTGCCAATTTTCTTCTACAGCAGAACTTTGATGAAGATTGAAAGGGACTTTTTTATATCTCACACTTCACACCAGTGCATTACACTAACTTGTTCACTGGATTGTCTGGGATGACTTGGGCTCATATCCACAATACTTGGTATAAGGTAGTAGATTGTTGGGGGTGGGGAGGGAGGGATCTAGGATATAGGGCAGGGATAAATACAGTGCATGTCTGCTTCAGTTAGCAGATGCCGCAACTCCACACAGTGTGTAAAATATTATACAACCAAAAAGCAGCTTTTGCAGGTCTTTATTTCTTCTGTAAAACAGTAGGTAACTTTTCCTAGGTTTCACTCTTTTTAGTGTACTAGATCCAGAAACTTAGTGTAATGCCCTGCTTTATATTTCTTTGACTTAACATTGGTTTCAGAAAGAATTTTAGCTACCTAGAATTTACAGTCTCTGTTTCATGGCAACACTGGATAATGGCTTTGTGAAATTTAAAAAATTTTTGTAGCGACTGTAAACAGAAATGCCAAATTATTGATGGTTAATTGTTGCTGCTTCAAAAATAAGTATAAAATTAATGTGTAAGGAAGCCCATTCTGTCATGTTAAATACTTGGGGTGGGAGGGGAGAAAGGGAACCTTTTCTTAAAATGAAAATAATTACTGCTATTTTAAAATTTCTTGATCATTGAATGTGAGACCCTTCTAACATGATTTGAGAAGCTGTACAAGTATAGGCAGAGTTATTTTCCTGTTTACATTTTTTTTGTTTTGTTTTGGGAAAAAATTGGTAGGTGTCTAATTACTGTTTACTTCATTGTTACATTGCAGTAAAAGTTTTAAAACAACCATTGCATGTTTGCTTTTGGTGTATCCCTTTGTGAAATTAGCACTTTTGGGGCCAATGGAGAAATGCAGCATTCACTCTCCCTGTCTTTTCCCCTTCCCTCAGCAGAAATGTGTTTATCAGCAAGTCGTGAGTCAAACTGCTGCCTTTTGAAAAAAAAAACCCACAAAATGCTGATTCAGTTCAAAATTAATGCAAATGTTTCAAAACTGGGTTTCTGATATTTGTAAATGTGTTTCTTTATTAGATAAGAGTGTATTACCATTAAAATCATTAGTATATTGCTTTCAAAAAGAGATGGTAGACAAAACTATAATCCAGCATCTTTTATTGCATTGGAAAGACTGGCAGAATCTTTTGGAAGGGCTGGGAGATGTGGCTGGAAAGTACTTTGGAAAATATACAATCAAGATATCTCATGGCATATTAAAAGAAAAATCTTAATAGCAGTGTTGGCTTTTATTTGGATTTTTTCATCTCAGTTTTTTCTTTGCAATCTCCTTCATTGGCATTGTTATTTGATCATAAACGGAGCAGATGTCTACTTGTTCAGTTTTTCAAATCTGTTTTCCTGAGTATAAATAAGAGTATTTAAAGAAATAATTTGGGTTGTTTTTGTTTTTTCTTTTTAACCATCTGATACTGTGAGTAAGAAGATGAATTTGTACAGATTTCTCTCTCTGTAATTCCTCAATATCTTTAGCACAGGTTGGTGATGGTTTTTAAGCGTCTACATCATGCACTCATAACCTATTAACGAAAATAAATGAAACTGGCTGAGCACAGTGGCTCATGCCTGTAATTCTAGCACTTTGGGAGGTCAAGACGGGCAGATCACTTGAGGTCAGGAGTTCGAGACCAGCCTGACCATCATGGTGAAATGCTATCTAATACTAAAAATACAAAAATTAGCCGGGCATGGTGGCGCCCGCCTGTGGTCCCAGCTAGTTGGGAGGCTGAGACATGAAAATTCCTTGAACCCAGCAAGTGAAGGTTGCCGTGAGCCGAGATCACACCACTGCCAATAAACATGACAGGCTTTTGGACTTTATATTAACTTGTGTGTTTCATAATGGATCATGCATAATTTTCCAGGAGAATAAAATGAGAACTTGTAAATATGTTCATCTTTCAAGGCAGAGCAATGGTTGAGAAAAGAGGTGGCATCTCTGGTCGGATAATGGAATACTGTCATTTTATGACATACTCTGTCTACTCAGAGCATAGTGAAAACTGGAAAGGAAAAAAAAACAGCCTTTTCTTTGGAAAGTGGCAGCAGAAGGTGGCATGGAGCTTTTGTCCTTGGACAACAAATCTGCACATACTAGGATTAATTATCAGAAGACAGCTCAGGCCAAGTTTCAATTGTTCCTTACAGTACCTTTTTTATCTGCTTCTTAAAGAATCAGCTGAGACATCATAAAAGAAACAAGGTTGTTGTGCCTTTTGCTGTTATTGTTTAATTTACAAACTGTTTTGGTGAATCTCTTAATGTAAGTGGCTATTTGACTTTGGAATTTTGCATTTGAGGTATACTGTCATTTCTTGAAATACTTTTATTGTTTAGTTGCTCTGTGAGAAATATGAGGAAGCCTAAGTTTGTATTTGTAAAATTCTTAAGCCATCCTCTAGTCAAATATTTTTTTCATTGTTTAAAAATATTGAAGTGTTCCAATATAATTTTTTCCTGTACTGGATGGCTAGGATTCTAGAGACTTGATTATAAAATATTTTCAATACATCCAGCATTGCATTTCTCATTTTTTAAATGATTCTGTCACAAAGAATCAGATTGAAAGTTGACATTGCTTCTGTCACTGATACTTCTTTTTTCTTCAGTAATTGTTGAGTGTAGCATATAGGAGGCCCAGGCACTAGATTGACTTTATTGGGTCTCCTGGTTCTTAGCCAACAAAGAGATGGGATACTTGATGGGATGTCAGTTAAGTTTAGTGAGGGCTTTTAGGGAATACATTAAATTTCCATTGTTCATACTACTTGTCTGAAGCAGCCAGCAAAAGGCTGCTGCAGAATGTTCTACCGAAAGTAAGCAGTTGCAGGGAATGGGGTGTTCTGACACAGTCACTGCCGGTGGATTCTCCAGCCATGAAATTCAGTTGGCCTCTGTCCATTTTCCCCATTTTTCACCCCTAAGCCAAGACCTGGCAAACTACAGCTTCATGAGCTAAATCTGGCTTATACCTGTTGTGTGGTCCATGAACTAAAAGTGGTCTTTACATTTTTAAATGGTTTCAATTATATATGTTTTTTATCACCTGAAGGTTTCAATTTACATTTCAGTGTCTATAAAGTTTTACTGAATCACAGGCACGCTCATTTGTTTACATATTGTCTATAGCTACTTTTGTGCTCCAAAGATTTGCTTTTGGATAGCTGCAGCAGACTATGTGCCCTGCAAAGCCTAATCACTGGCCCTTTACAGCAAAAGTTTGGCACTCCTGTTCAAAACTGACTAGTCCACCCTAAGTTATATGATGCTTTTTATTTCTCTCCTAACATTCTGGACTCGAGTTCAGGTCTTAGCTTTAGTTCGGCTTCCATGTGACCGTCGTAGGCTCTTTCCAGAGGAGTGGTATCACCCCTGTTACCACTCACAAAGGAACATTGTGAGCCTGATGTACTGACCTAGTGGTGTCTGAGTTACTCTTGGCTGTTGCTACACTGTTTCTTATCCTTACAATAAGGTAATGAAGTTCATTGCCACACTGTCAAAAGCGCCTGGCATAGTATTATGACCAGTCAATCAGAAAAGCAAAGCCAGGTGAATGCATCTGGAAATCCTTATGCTCTGGGATTGGAGTTGGGGCAACTGGAGGAAGCATCTTAACTGCAGCTGGAAGAAGAGAGTGGTTGGAACCCTGGTGGGAGAAATAGCAATTGGACTTGTTTTGATGGGGCGGGGGTTGAGGTGGGAGAGCTTCCAGAACTGCATACTTTGTGTATGGGAGGATGGAAAGGGGAGTGATGAGACTGAGTGAGACTTGGACTTGGTGGGGAAAAAAATGCAGTACTGACAGTAACATTTGGGGAACTGCAAGAATAATAAGTTGGTTGTAAAGAGCCTTTACTGTGGTGCAGAAGTTAGATTTGGAAAGCAGTGGTCCATCATGTAGGCTTTTCACTGTGGAGAGGAGGCTGGGAGGACCAAAGAAACCAATGACAGGTTTGCTTCATGTGTGGTATGGTGCTGCGGATACCAAAATGGTCTCTGCCGTTGAGCTTGATGTGCTGTGACAGAGGCCGTTTTAATAGTAATGGATCCTTTATAGATCTAACTTGTCTTCCATGAGCACAAACTAGAAAACAGTCATCCCGGACTTCTGCCTCATGTCTTAGTCAAACTTGATTTTCCATTCTTCTTGCCTTTGATTTATGCACTCCTCATCTTCCTATTCCAGAGCTTCCTAACTCAGCTTGCAGTAGGTATAGATGTTTCGAGATAGTGATTTTCCTCAGCCCATGAGGTCGTCTTCAAGGCAGCTGGGGAACCTGGGCTGTAACCCCAAGCGACCTCATCTGTTTGGGTTTACAAGTATCGTGTTTGCCATGAAAGATCAGGAAGCTCTGTCTATACTTCTGTTAGCTCTCTAGATCAGTTTTGCATAAGTCAGGGTTCTCTAGAAAAACAGAAAAGGAAATTTACTATGGAAATTGACTCATCTGATGATGGAGACCTAGCAGTCCCACAGTATGCTGTCTACAAGCTGGAGAAGCCGGAAAGGCACTGGTGTAGTTCAGTTCAAGATCAGAGGCCTGAGAAAACCGAGGGTGGGGTCGGGTGCACTGGTGTAAGGCCCATACCTAGGACAGGAGAAGGTGGATGTTTCAACTCGAGCAAATTTGCCCTTCTGCCTTTTTGTTTGGGCCTTCAACAGAATGGATGACACCCACTTGCATTGGTGAGGGTGGGCATCATGTACTCTGGTCTACTGATTGAAATGCTAAACTCTTATGGAAACACCCTCACAGACACACCAGAAATACCATTTTACCAGCTATCTGGGTGTCCCTTCACCCAGTCAGGTTGACACAAAACCATCACAGGCTTCTTAGCTATAAATGGCCCTCCACACTTCAGTGTGCTGACCAGGACTGGAACTGCCGATTGGGTTGCCACCTTGAGGCTCATGGGATGTTTGCTATGGATACTGGATTTGGACGTTGACAGCTTCCACCTCTGTAAGTCCAAAATTGTTTGAAAACTGCTTTTGTTTCTCTGCACAATCATAAAAGCCATATGGGTTTTGTTTGCACACAATAGCAGATCGAGCCCAATATATAGGTTGAAAATTTGTTAAGAATGAATTGCTGGTGGGACTATGTCTTAGAATAGCATTTGTTATTTTTTGTACAGAAATTGTCAGGCCTGCTTCTGCCTAACAGCATTTTGACTATAATTTTTATATTGTCTTCAGTTCTAAGGTAATTGCAGTTAAACTTTTTTTAAACCAATTTGTTACTTAACTGTAAAATATTTCTGGCCATATCTTTAACTGTTGTGACTCAGGATGGTTTTATCATGTTTATACCATGTTTTCATTTTTGCGAAGAGTATTGGCAGTTTTTCAACTTGGAGAAGAGTTGCAGGAACAGCACAGAGAGCTCCCACATACCCCACCACCACCTTAGAGAACCTTTTAAAAATGCACACTATGCCAACATTGTCCTCCAAGTGAAAGGGCCCGATCCAGGTTAATAGGCTGCGTTTTAACTGCATTTAATGAATCTCCAGTTCACTCTCTGAGTCCCTCCGTGATCTTTATGACCTTAACATTTTTTGAAGACTGTGGGACAGTTGTCTTATAAAATGTCTCTCAATGTATGTTTGGTGTTTCCTCATTACTACACTTGATATGCGTGTTCAGAGGAAACACAGAAGTGCTGTTGTGCCCCTTGCCACACCCCATAAGGTGACACAGGGTGTTAATGTGTTCCATCATTGGTGATGTTGACTTGAACTCTGAGGAAGGTGATGTCTGCCAGCCTTCAATGGAAATTTACTCTTTGTCCCTTTGTATTGGATATTTTATAGGGAAATATTTTGAGCCTTTGTAAATACCATGTTTCTCATCAAAATTTGGCCCATTCATTTTAGTATTTATTCTTGCCCGAATTACTACTGTAATGATTTCCAAGTGGTGATTTTCAAATTCCTTCTACATTTATTAGTCATGTATTCTTACTGTCTTCCTCATTATTTCTACCTGTATGGACTCGGATTCCTGTTTTATTCAGTGGTGTATAATCCCTTACTATCATTACTTTGATGTTGGAATTGTCCCAGGTTCTGTGAGTGTGTGTGTGTGTGTGTGTGTGTGTGTGTGTGTGTGTGTGTGTGTTTTAGTAGAGATGGGGTTTCACCATGTTGGCCAGGCTGGTCTCAAACTCCTGAGCTCAAGTGGTCTGTCTGCCTTGGCCTCCCAAAGTGCTGGAATTACAGGCATGAGCCACTGCGCCTGGCTAATTGTGTGTCTTCTTAAAGCTGACTTCTGTGTTCTGACATGCCATTGCCCTCTGAATACTTCCCTACTTTCTGGCACAGTAATGTATTCCAGGCTCTTCCACTTCCTGTGCCCTAGTACTGGAATCAGCCATTTATCAAGGAGCTCTAGCTCCCCTTAATGTAGATTGTATTTAGAAAGCAAACCCTTGTTCTAGGCATGCTCACTGCTATTAGAATCTCACATCTCCTGAGCCATCTAAGTGGACACATGGTAGATACATACTTACATTTACATTTGATATATACATAGATACTGAAAACAGAGTTCACTCATACCGTTAATTCTGATCCAATGCCATAAGGTTCAGGCCGGGCATGGTGACTGACGTCTGTAATCCCAGCACTTCAAGAGGCCAAGATGGGTGGATCACTGGAGTCCAGGAGTTTGAGGCCAGCCTGGGCAACGTGGTGAAACCCTGTTTCTACGAAAAAATACAAAAATTAACCAGGCATGGTGGTGCATGCTTGTAGTCCCCGCTACTTGGGCTGCTGAGGTGAGGATCACCTGAGCCCAGGAGGTTGAGGCTGCAGTGAGCCCAGGTCGCACCACTGCACTCCAGCCTGGGTGAAAGAGGGAGACCTTGTCTCAAAAAAAGAAAATGCCACAAGGTTCATTCTACTGCCTTCCCATATTTCTAACTCCTTCCAGGACAGTGAGAAACTTGGCTCCCAGTATCCTCAATATAATTTCTCCTTCCCTGAAGGTAACCAGTGCCCTGCAGCATTTTGCTGCCTTTCTTGTGCTGAGCTGCCACTCAGCTCAGCCACTTTCCTGCACAGCCAGGGCATTTGTATTTGAAGTGGACTTGGAAATGAAAGTGAAATGTGTTTAGATGATTTCCTAGTGTGGTGCGCATGGGAAAGGAAGGGCCTTATTTGTTCTGCTCCAGTTGCTGTTCCACTGGAAGATTACCTCCTATTTGGAGTTTAGGACCCGTGTGTTTTAGGTGCTTGTGGTGGTGAGAGACAGTGGTGGAGTTTAGGAGGAAATGCAGCCCCACCCTGGCATGGCGCCCTCTCTGTCCTGGCACATGTTGCTGCTCTAAGCATGCATCCCCTGAACAAGGAGCAATCGCCATGGGTGAGCCTGTGGTTTGGAATTTTTCCACGTCCTTTATCTTGCTAATTTTTCTTTATGCAAAATATGGCCCATCTTCCAGGAAGACTTCTCATGACCCCCTTTTCCCCTCTAATTTGGGCCAGGGAACTCCTGGGTTCCCTCAGCCGCTTATAAGTATCTGCCATAAAGGTGAAAACCCTGAACTGGGATTGTCTGCATTTGGTGTGTTACTGTAGGTACCGAACAAGAGAAAACTGGTGAGCTCTTCAAAATTCAGGGCTGTGCCTTTCATCTCTGTATCCCCAAAACCAAGTGAAGGGCTGGACCGAAGGAGATGCTGAGGCAACATTGGATGGATAGACAGTGAACAATAGTTAAGATGCCTTTTGCCATCTTTCCTGTGGCCCTAAGCTCCCTCTTTACCTTCGCCAGAACGCCTTTGGCTCTGAAAGTGGCCTGAGAAGATAGTCAATGAGCAGTGCCTCGAAGGCAGCTCTGTTTTTCGTTCCTCAGCTCCAGGGAGCTTTCCACCGGGTTCTCAAAGTCTTGACACATAATGCAGTGAGCTGTCTGGTGGTGGAGACTGCAGGGTTCTACTGACCAGTTCCAGATGGGCGTGCATCTGAGACTTAGTTGGAGAGCACACTGACAGCAGCATTCCCAGAAAGCCTTTGCCGAGGCCAGGTCTGAGGGTCTGGCTTGGAACCTGGAGTCCATCGGTCTCCCATTGTTTTTTTCACAGCCACATCAGCTGGGTGGCCTCAGCCAAGTCAGTCTCCCTCTGCTCTGTTTTTCTCATCTGCAAAATAGAGCTGTGGATGCCTGCCCCAGGTTGCTGGTGGAGATCAAGTGAGAGAGTGGATTGAGAGTATCTTTACAAAAGCCAGGTCTGTTTTTTGATGTGGGTGCCAACTGCCTACCCTGCAGTCAAAGACTGTCTTGGAAGAGAAGTTCTCTTTGCCTTTCTACCACAAAGAGCGTGTTGCTGCATGTGTGGGGTGAGCCTCTTTGATCTCAGGGTGCCGCTGCCTTCCCTGCCTCACTGTGATCGGCTCAGTGTTCCCAAGCAGCCAGTGGGCATCCCACTCAGCTGGGCAGCAGAGCCCAAGCATTTGGCATTTGGGGAACAGAAAGTTTTTATTTTTACGACCTGTTTCTGAGTAATGCCATGTTTTCTTCTGTCTGTTTCTAGGCCACAGGGTTGGCAGCTACATCCAACCTCCAGATCAGCTTTGGCAGAGAGCCAGGCAAACCTGCCAGACAAAATGTCCACTGCTCCTTCTCCCCGTCTCGAGGGACTATTTCTTCTCAATGTTTTCTTTTGATTTCCTCTGACAATCTTGCTGCTCTTCCAGAGGCACAGGAACTCAGAATTGGGAAGGGCTTGAGGTTGACCCCCACAATGGAGTGCAGTGCCTCCCGCACGCATGACTTCCAGCCTCCACATGCACACTTCCAACAACCGCAGGCACTCCCTCCAGCTCAGACCTCTTAGATTTCAGACACTGCAGTGGTTGAAGGGTCGCTACATTGGGATCCCTGATCTTCCTCTCTAACCAGGCTATCCTTAGGCTCTAGTTCACTTCTGGGGCTCACCCTGAGCCAATTTAACCGCCTTTCCTGTGTCAGTCCTTTAGGTCTTTGAGAAGAGTGATTGCATTCTCTCTGACCACGTCCCACCCTCTGGCCAAGTCTTAAGCTGAAAAAGGTCCCTCAGTTGGAATAAGTGTATTGAGTCCTTCCCCATTCAGATGAACCCAATACTTCAGGAGGGACTGAATAATATGAACTACAGGGGAGCCCTCACCTCCCTTGTTCTGTGCATAATACCTCTATTAATACAGCCTAAATTTAGTCTTGCTGGCTTGGCAGCCACATCACACTGTGCCTTTAGACTAACCCTGGTAATACACCAGACTTTTCAAGGTGTCTATACATTTGGGTGTCATGTCTGACTCATGTTATAGAAGCAAAAGCAGCCTGCTAAACAAATACTGCTGTTTTCATAAAGTTCTATTCTGGACCAAGAAAATGGAGCTATCATTTACAAGCCCAGTGTCTCATCCTGTGCTAAGTGCTTTACTTATATGACACACTTTTGCTGTTTTACAAATGGGGTAACTGAGGTCAGTCAGGGAAGAGCTACGCAGCTACCAAGTGGCAGAGCCAGGTGGCAAACCTAAGTTGATCGGTTCCGAAGTCACCCAAGGTGACACTGCCTTCCTGCAGCCCCTGACCCTTCACATTCCCTGAGCCAGTCTCTATCCTGCCTGTGATTTCTTCTGTCTTCCCCTCTTTGCTGTTTTCACAGTTATTTGTTCCACTGGTGATTTGCCTGGTTATTGCTAGACCAGCAGTTCTTAACATGCCGTATGAGGACTATTTTCAGGAGCCGGGGGAGGCGGGGGTCTATGAAATCAACTTTTTTTTTTTTTTGAGTTGGAGTCTCGCTCTGTTGCCCAGGCTAAAGTGCAGTGACATGATCGCAGCTCACAGCAACCTCTGCCTCCTGAGTTCAAGCAATTCTCCTGCCTTAATCTCCCAAGTAGCTGCAATTACAGGTGCCTACCACCACACCTGGCTAATTTTTTTAATTTTTATTTATGTATTATTTTTTAGTAGAGATGGGGTTTCACCATGTTGGTCAGACTGGTCTTGAACTCCTGACCTCAAGTGAGCTGCCTGCCTCGGCCTCCTAAAACTGCTGGGATTACAAGTGTCAAGATTATTTTCATAAAAACACTAGGTTGGGCATGGTAGCTCACATCTGTAATCCCAACACTTTGGGAGGCTGAGGTGGGCAGATCACCCGAGGTCGGAAGTTCAAGACCAGTGTGGCCAACATGGAGAATCCTGTCTCTACTAAAAATACAAAATTAGCAGGGTGTGGTGGTGCACACCTGTAATCCAGCTACTTGGGAGGTTAAGGCAGAAGAATCGCTTGAACCTGGGAGGCAGAGGTTGTAGTGAACCAAAATCCTGCCATTGTGCTCCAGCCTGGGCAACAAGAACAATACTCCATCTCAGAAAAAAACAAAGAAAACACTAAAATTCTCCCTGAGTTTTCATTCTCTCTCTCTCTCTCTCTCTCTCCCTTCCTCCCTCCCTCCCTTCCTCCTCTCTCTCTCTCTCTCTGTCTCTCTCTCCTTTTTCAATAGACAGGGTTTCGTCATATTGGCCAGGCTGGGGGTCTTGAACTTTTGGCCTCAAGTGATTTGCCTGCCTCAGCCTCCCAAAGTTCTGGGATTACAGGCGTGAGCCACCGCGCCTGGCCCTCACTCTCTTATAAGTATATTTTGGAGTTTCCCAAAGGGTACACAACATGTGACATCACAACAGATTAAGTGAAGAAGCAGATGTGAGAATTCAGCTGTCTTCTATTAAACTGCACAACAGAAATCTGCAAAAATCAAATCCAATGCCATTCTCGCTAATTTTTTCAAGGTAGTTATTTTTCATAAAAAAATGCCTTTAAAGAAATCCTGCCATGTTACAAATTGATTTTAAATGAATTAAATATTTTTGACATTATTGTCTTAATGTCTAATCAAGTAAATATTGATAGATGAAACCCAAATGAACAAAAAACTCTTCTGGAGGCTGGTTGCTGTGGCTCACACCTATAATCCTAGCACTTTGGGAGGCCAAGGCGGCTGGATCACCTGAGGTCAGGAGTTCGAGACCAGCCTGGCCAACATGGTGAAACCCCTTCTCTACTGAAAATCCAAAAATTAGCTGGGTGTGGTGGCACCTGCTGTAATCCCAGCTACTCGGGAGGCTGAGGCAGGAGAATCACTTAACCTGGGAGGCAGAGGTTGCAGTGAGCCGAGATCATGCCATTGCACTCCACCCTGGGTGACAGAGCGAGACTTCGTCTCAAAAATATATAAGTACGAACTCTTCTGGGTTTCTCAATAATTTTTAAGAGGAGGAAAGGGCATGAGACCAAAAAGCTTGAGAACTGCCGTGTTGGGTGCTGGTTTCTCTGTTAAATGTGTTATGTGAATCAGAAAAGAGTGCCCGGGAAGGACACTGGGGCACTGGTGAAGTGTTCCGTCTTGCCTTCTGGAGGCACGGTTGGGAGCTCAGATACCTGGTGCTTGTGTGATGCTTCTCTGCCATTCTGCTCTCCATTCCTGCTTTCAGGAAAACAAATTCTAAACTCCCTGCTTGGCTTTCGGCGTCCCTTATAAACTATCTCCTGGTCTTTCTCCCTCCCCACCACATTCAATAGGGCTTTGTTACCCTGACCTTTTCACCCCTCTATGCATTTACACTCTGGTGTGCTCTGCCCAGAAACTCTCCCCTATTCCTCTCCTCATTTGGCCTTCTTCTCAACATTTAAAACCCACTTCAGCGTTACAGGCTCTGTGAAGGCTTTCCTGCCCCAGAGCCAGCAGAGGATTGTTCCCTTGTTCCACTCCCTGACCATGTGGCACACAAACTGCGTATCTGACCATAGCTATTGATTTACACATTTGTTCTATGGACGTTGGTCTCAAAGCCAAAAGCAAAACTGGCCGCATGGACAGTAGTGGGAGCTCAGCACCTACAGCTAACAAGGGAACTAAAGGGAGTGTGCTTGAAGTCTTTGAAGGAGATAGGGTGGGAGAGGAGGGAGGTCTCACATTGTAGAGTGGGGAGAAGTAACTCAAAAAGTCCAAGTGAGTGATGGAAAAAAAGCCAGGACCTGACCTGCAACAGACTGGACACCTGGAGGGCAAATGCTGTCTGCCATGCGCCAGCAGGCCCCCTTGTGGTGAGAGAGAGCCGTGTAGTTTCAGGGGAGGAGCCCGAAATGTGGAAGACCCAGTATCCCTGGGTGTCTGAAAAGCTGTGGGAAATCGGGGTCGATGGAGGAAGGGAAAACGCTGGTCTGGAGACCAAGCTCATAACTTGCCTCTATTGCCCAGACTACAAAGGAGGAAGAGAACTAATCCCTTGTAACTACAGGTATGGAGAACTATCTGCATTGACTCATGTAGTTCTAAGAAGTGTCATGCAGAGGAGGAAATTGAGGTTTAGAGAGGGTGAGCTGTGTGCCCAAGTTCTTATAACTAGAACCTAGGTAATGGAGGATGGGGACTCACCTGGCTCCAGGACTCCTCTGATACCCATTTAGACCAATTTAGACCTTTTTTTTTTTTTTTGGTCTATACAAATATTAGGGTTGTGGGGACAGGGGGATTTTCTTCAGGTATCTGAGATGGCTTGGACTTTTGCCCTCCTAAGTCATGGCTGGAGGGAAAACTGATAGAATCTGGAGTCAAATGAGTGGGTATTTTCTTTTTCAAATTTATTTGACTGTAAATGCAGCAAAGTAGGGATAGGGAAGTCTGTCCCTTTAGAATAATCAATGGTTCACCTTCAAAAGCCATCCAAACAAAGACAACTCGTGCAAGCAGAAAGCCCTCTGTGAGGCATGCATAGGTCACGGCAGGATTCCCCTGTGTGGCCTGTGACACTACCTGAAGCTCCCTGTCTCCTCTGTCCGGCCCTGAGCTAGTCCAGGTGCTACCTTCCAGCTGGAGCAATGGCCCTCACTTGACCATTCTTAAGCCAGAGGTCCCTGCAGCCCCTGGGCAGGTAACTGTCTTTGTTGTTAACCACTCTATTAAGTCTTGGGCTTCTCCAGGTTAGGCTCTTTCCCCACTTCCTTTTGTAGAAGATGAAAGTTTCTTTGCATGCAATTAAAGAAGCCCTCTGGCTTCCATTTCTGGCTTTCTATTACTTTTTAGTAACCTTTTGCTATTCACTATCTTTCTGTAGGGACATCAGTGGTGTTCAGCAATGGCCATTCAGTGCTGTTACTTTCATAGCTACTATCCCCACTCTCAACCCCTGACTTCAAGTGCCTGATACATTCATTGACTGCCAGCACACTCCAGCCACAGGTACCCCAGCCAGTTCACCATAGTGGGAAGCCACTGTGTGCACAGGCTTTCCTATGTTCCACCTGCCATGGGGTTGGGATCCTCCTTGCTGGCTGAGAGGTGAGTAACACAGCTCCCAAGCTCCATCTAGTCACCTACTTTCTTGGATCATTCCCAGCACCAACTGCTGCAGATAAGGTTCTTGGAAAGAAAACACTCAGATGGATGTTCATTAGGGATCAACACCTGTGAAGGAACTGGGTGGAGGAAGAAGCCAACTGCGATGAGGACTTGATAAGCCTCCACCAGGCCATACGGAGACCTGGAGCAAGCATTGCCTGGCAGAGCTGTCCTACACCTGGCAGAAGTGGCTGGGCCTTCATGCTCAACCCACCAGTCCCCATCACTCGGTCAGCAGGTGTAGCTGTTCCAGGAAGCACAAGACCTCAGGCAAGACTTCTCCCTGCAACTGGGCCACAAGTCCTTCCATGAAGAGGGAACTGAACAGTGGTCTCCATGTCTACAACCACCTCTGACAGCAGTTTGAAGACTGTGTGAATAATAACAATAGCCAACATCTATTGAGTATTTGCTGTGCTGGACAAGGCTAAATGCTGTTCAAACTCTGAGGCAGGTACCATTACTACCACCATATTTGTGGCTCCAGATGAAGGAGCTAAGTAATGCACATGAAGAGAGTGTAGGCCGGGCGTGGTGGCTCACGCCTGTAATCCCAGCTACTCAGGAGGCTGAGGCGGAAGAATCACTTGAACCTGGGAGGCAGAGGTTGCAGCGAGTTGAGATTGCGCCATTGCACTCCAGCCTGGGCAACGAGAGGAAACCTCTGTCTCAAAAAAAGAAAAAAAAAAAAGAGTGTAAATGACTCACATAGTATGAGATGAAGCTGGAATTCCATTTCAGAGAATTTTTTAATTAATGGAATAAAATGTTTTTGGAATAATTTTCTGCTTTTCAGAAAAAGTTGCAGATAAGGTAGAAAGTTGCGGTGTACCCTTCACCCAACTTTCCCTCGTGTTTATAGTACACAACCACAGTCAATTCATCACAACTGAGAAGTTCACACTGGTATGTTACTGTTAGCTAAACTGCGACTTTTTTGGGGTTTCCACTCATGTCCTTTCCCTGTTCCAAAATCAAATCCAAGATGTTACCTTTTATTTAGTATCCCAGAACTGTGGACTCTCAGGTGTAAACTTCTGACCTGTCCACATTACCGCCCGCTGTTTCCACAAAGCCTTTGCAGTCATAAACCATTCAGGTGCCTGCCTGCTGCCTCAGGTGTATGTGGGCAGCCCCAGAATGAGGCCTGCTGGCTGACTAGGTCACTGTTTCATCTGAATGTTTCCTTTATGCTGTCATGTGGAAAAAAACTCCCACCAGGCCCAACTCAGCAATGTACAGGTGTTTACTTGGCCCAGCAGGCATTTCCTGGGCCTCTGCTGTGTGTGTGTGGAGGTGGGTGTTGTATGAAGGTACCAGGGCTGCTTCAGGCTTCACCCTGTTCTCCAGGAGCTGCTAGCAAGCATGCAGCTTCTCTCACCTGCCCATTGCCTGTGCTCACTGACATGCAGGTTTGGCTTGAGTCAAAGAGGAGTTAAGTAAGTGAATCCCTGCTGTTGCCCCACATCACCGAGCTACCCCGCAGAACTCAAACATGCCCATCGTGTCTGCTCCGAGTTCCAAACCCCTTGAGCTCTTTGTGCCTCAGTTTCCTGATCTGCAACATCTACTTTATAGAGTTCTTGTGAAGATGAAGGTAATTACTAGGTGCAAAACATTTAGAACAGTACAATATGTGGCATGGATAAGCTCTCAATGATTAATAGTTGTTTTTACCCAATTCACGTGGATATTTAGAGAGAATCAAATGAGATTATTATTGTAAAGGTACATTATAAATGGTGAGGCTTGCTAAAAAATGTTAGCACTGATTTTTTTTTTAAACCGCAGTCGTGTGTGGCTTAAAAATAGGAATACATTTGTGAAATGCATCATTAGGCAATGTGGAACACCATAGAGTGTACTTACACAAACCTAGATGGTATAGCTTCCTCCACATCTGTGCTATGTGGGATAGCCTATGGTTCCTGGGCTGCAGACCTGTACAGCATGTTACTGTACTGAATACTGTGGCAACTGTAATACAATGATATTTGTATATCTAAATATAGTCAAAGAAAAGGTCATGCATTGCACTACAACATTATGACAGCTATGACATCAGTAGGTGATAGGAATTTCTCGACTCCGTTATAATCTTATGGGACCATTGTATACATGGTCTGTCATTAATAGAAACATCATTATGTGGCACATGACTGTACTTTATAGTATCAGGAGACGTAAGTAGTCCATAGGAAATTATTGTCTGACTAGGTTTGATTACCATGTCCAAGTACAACTGAAAAATGGATGAGTTCATGAAGTCTACAATCCTTTATGGAATCTTTATTAAGTGCTGCCCATAATTTTAGGCATGTGTACTCATATTTTCTCATTTACTCATCACAAGCAAACTGTGGGGTGACTATTTTTAACCACATTTAATGGCTGTCTAAACAAAGGTTTAAATATTTTCCATTCCTCAAGAAGCAGGAATCAGCCTCAATCAGTCAATATTTGTTGAAAGCCTCCCAAGTGCAGACATTTCTCGGTGCTGAGGAGTAAACACAATAGACCCTGCCCTAAATGAACTTGCATTCTGGTGGGAGACACACTGAACATGGGAATGAGTGTACCAGTCATTTCCTGTCTGCTCTCAGATCTTTGCCTAGCCTTCCCTGGTTCCAGTTGATATCACACAGGTGGCCTCCCTTACACACTAGGCTCCCTTGCCAACTGGCTCTAAGTTTTTCCAATGGATGTACTAGAAAGAGTAAAAGGAAGGGAGAAGTCAGAGGATTCTGCCCCCATCACCACCACCTTTCCTTGCTTTAGGTGATGTCTCAGGTAGGGGCTGCATCTCCTCCCTTGCTCTGGCTCCTGCTGGACAGCTCCACCTCATGGTCCATCTTTCTTCATCAGGCCCAGTGATTCCAGCTTTCCTGGGTAGTATCATTTCCTTGCCTCCTCTTTGGTTCCTCCAATACTCAGGGTAGGATGCTTTCCTGCAATTGAGGTGTGCCTTTTCAGTTTGCTCTTCTAGCACCTTGCTACTAATTGCCTATGTTAAATCCTTCCTATTGAATTACCTGAAGTGGACTTTATTTTCCTGCTAGAGCCTGACTGAGACCACAAATGAATAAGATAATCTCAGACAATGACAAGTGCTTTGAAGACCACAAAATGGGTTGGGTGGGGGGCATCTTTAGCTAGGATGACCAGGAAAGAGGGATCTTCTCTGAAAAGTGACTTTTGAGTTAAAATCTGGAGGATGAGAAGGTGGCAGCTCTGTGACAATCTGTAGAAAGAGTGTTGGAAACAGGAAGAGTGGGGAACACAGGGGTGCTGAGCTAGGGATAAACTTGGTGCATTCTAGAGGCAGAAGTGAAAAGAAGGTGAGATTATTCTTAAGTAACTCTAATACCAGACTGACTTCATACTATAGTAGGAGTATCTAACACCATAGAAGATTCAGGGTGACACTGCCAAGGAAGAATAGGCAACGGAGTTCAGACAGAGGGGCTGTTACTTCTTTTATTTTATTTTTTTTTGAGTTGGAGTCTACCTCTACTGCTCAGGCTGGAGTGCAGAGGTGCCATCTCGGCTCACTGCCACCTCCACCTGCCAGACTCAAGTCATTCTCCTGGCTCAGCCTCCCAAGTAGCTAGGACTACAGGCGTGTGCCACCATGCCTGGCTAATTTTTGTATTTTTGATAGAGACAGGGTCTTACCATGTTGGCCAGGCTGGTCTAGAATTCCTGACTTCAAGCAATCCACCTGCCTCAGCCTCCCAGTGCTGGGATTACAGGCGTGAGCCACCATGCCCAGCTGGAGGCACTGTTATTTCTAACAAGGGGTGGTGGGAAGAGGCTTGGGTTCCAGTGCAGCAGGAACTGGTAGAAAACTTCATGAAATGCCCATGAGCCTTGAAGAAGTGTTTGAATGAAATAAGTGCACATGAGAGTTAAGACAGAAGCTCCACAGTTTGCAGAGACGCGGAGGCAAGACTGTGGGGTGTGTGCTCACAGAGGGAGGATGGCTTGTCTGGAGGGGAAGGTGTGAGTCAGCAGGATGGAGGCAGGTCTTCCCTGATTCAGGAGAGCCAGGAGCACTGACTGGCCTGACTTACTGGGCAAGTTTCTCTTAATGACAGTGCCTCAGCTTTTCCCTTCACTAATCAGGAAGAACAACACCCACTGTCGGCTCTCCAACATACTGTCTTCTTTTGTTGACAACACAACAATGAGCTGAGCAGCTCCAGCTGAGCTAGAGGTGCTGGTGCCCATCCGGTTCTTTCCAGGACATGACTACCAATATCAAGGCAGGGATATCCATATAGAGGGCACTCTCAGATAACTGGAGCTGTCATCTGTGCGGCTGACATCTTGAGCTCCCAAGGGCCACAGAAATTGTAGAAAAGGAGCGCCTTCTGTTTTGGACTTTTCCTTCACCGCATGTGCTTCTTCCAAGGACCTAGATGTATTTGTTTCCCAGGGCTGCTGTAGCAGAGGACCACAAAGTGGGCGACTTCAACAATAGAGCATTTTTTAAAACTTGTGTTTTAGGTTCAGGGGTACCTGTGCAGGTTTATTAGATAGGTAAAATCACGTCATGAGGGTTTGTTGTACAGATTATTTAATCACCCAGGTAGTAAGCCTAGTACCCAACAATTATTTTTTCTGTTCCTCTCTCTTCTTCCACCATCCACCCTTAAGTAGGCCCCAGTGTCTGTTATTCCCTTCTTTGTGTTCGTGAGTTCTCATTATTTAACTCCCACTTACTTATAAGCGACAATATGCACTACTTGGTTTTCTGTTCCTGCATTAGTTTGCTTAGGATAATGGCCTCTAGCTCCACCCATGTTCCTGTAAAAAATGTGATCTCTTTCTTTTTTATGGTCTGCATAGTATTTCAGGGTGTATAGGTATCACATTTTCTTTAACCAGTCTATCATTGATGAGCATTTAGGTTGATTGTGTGTCTTTGCTACTGTGAATAGTGCTGCAATAAACATACATGTGCGTGTGTCTCTATGGTAGAATAATTTATATTCCTTTGGGTATACACACCCAGTAGTGGGATTGCTGGATCAGATCAAATGGTCGTTCTATTTTTAGTTCTTTGAGGAATTGCCACACTGCTTCCCACAATGGTTGAACTAATTTATACTCTCACCAACAGTGTGTAAGTGTTCCTTTTTCTCCGCAATCTTGCCAGCATCTGTTATTTTTTTGACTTCTTAATAATAGCCATTCTGACTAGTATGATATGGTATCTTATTGTTGTTTTGATTTGCATTTCTCTAATAATCAGTGATGTTGAGCTTTTTTTCATATGCTTGTTTACTGCATGTTTGTCTTCTTTTGAGAACTGTCTATGTCTTTTACCCACATTTTAATGGGGTTGTTTGTTTTGCAAATTTGTTAAACTCCTTATAGATGCTGGATATTAGACCTTTGTCAGATTCATAATTTACAAAAATTTTCTCTCATTCTGTAGGTGGTCTGTTTACTCTGTTGATAGTTTCTTTTGCTGTGAAGAAGCTCTTAAGTTTAATAGATCCCATTTGTCAATTTTTGCTTTTGTTGTGATTGCTTTTGGTGTCTTCATTATGAAATTTTTGCCTGTTCTTATGTCCAGGATGGTCTTGCCTAAATTGTCTTCCAGGGTTTTTGCAGTTTCAGTTTTGCATGTAAATCTTTCATGCATCTTGAGCTGGCTTTTGTATATGGTGTAAGGAAGGGGTCCAGTTTAAATTTTCTGCATATGGCTAGGCAGTTATCCCAGCACCACTGAATGAATAGGAAATCCTTTACCCATTGCTTGTCTTTTTCAGATTTGTTGAAGATCAGATAGTTGTAAGTGTGCAGCCTCATTTCTGGGTTTTGTATTCTGTTCCATTTATCTACGTGTTTGGTTTGTGCCAGTGCCATGTTGTTTTCATTACTGTAGCCCTGTAGTATAGTTTGAAGCCAGGTAATATTATACCTTCAGCTTTGTTCCTTTTGCTTAGGATAACCTTGGCTATTCAGGCTCTTTTGATTCTATATGAATTTTAAAATATGTGAAGAATGTCACTGGTAGTTCGACAGGAATAGCATTGAATCTATAAATTGCTTTGGGCAGTAAGGCTAAGGCCATTTTAATAATACTGATTTCTTCCTATCTATGAGCATGGAATGTTTTTCCATTTGTTTGTGTTATCTCTGATTTCTTTAAGCAGTGTTTTGTAATTCTCATTGTAGAGATTTTTCACCTTCCCAGGAGGCTCCTGAGTCTCTCAGGTAAATAGATCCTAGAAGGGTCAAATTAAAGACACCTCCGTCTCCCTCCAAGTCTGAATCCTAGATTAACCACTGTTTAGCCCCATGCTGGAGTCCCACCACCCAAATTTTCCAGGAGAGCTTGTACATTTCTTTCTCTACTCCAAAGCATTTTCTTAACTTCTATCTGTAGTCAGCAGATAGATAGTTTGCTACCAACAAACTTCGAAAGCAGAATCTTAGAACTGCAAGGCCCTTCGATATCATTTAATCTAACGTTGCCTTTCAGAAATGGGAAACAGGAGTCCAAACTGGAGAGTGACTTCCTCTCTTAGAATGGCATTGGGAAAATGCAACCTCACTGGTGGGGTAGCGGTCCTGCCCTTGGGTTGAAATAATCGTGTTAGGTAAACTCAGGTGCTGCCTATCACGACTGGTGAATAAGTCACCCAAACTCCAAGAAAAGGTAATTTTCCTGACTGTATCCTGTGAGACACTAGGCAAGAAGTCAGTACATTTGGTGAATGATTCTTTGGTCAGAATGGCACCATGCATGGAGTAGGCATCCAACAAATGTAGTAAATAAATGAGCAGCTCTTTTTTATTAATCTGGCTAGTGGTCTATTTTGTTGATCTTTTCAAAAAACCAGCTCCTGGATTTATTGATTTTTTGAAGGGTGTTTTGTGTCTCTATCTCCTTCAGTTCTGCTCTGATCTTATTTATTTCTTGTCTTCTGCTAGCTTTTGAGTTTTTTTTAATCTCGCTTCTCTAGCTCATTCAATTTTGATGATAGGGTGTCGATTTTAGATCTTTCCTTGCTTCGCATGTGGGCATTTATTGCTATAAATTTTCCTCTAGACACTGCTTTAAATGTGTCCCAGAGATTTTGGTACGTTGTGTCTTGGTTCTCATTGGTTTTGAAGAACATCTTTATTTCTGCCTTCATTTCCTTGTTTATCCAGTCAACATTCAGGAGCCAGTTGTTCAGTTTCCATGAAGTTGTGTGATTCTGAGTTAGTTTCTTAATCCTGAGCTCTAATTTGATTGCACTGTAGTCTCAGAGACTGTTATGATTTCCATTCTTTTGCATTTGCTGAGGAGTGATTTACTTCCAGTTATGTGGTCAGTTTTAGAGTAGGTGTGATGTGGTGCTGAGAAGAATGTATATTCTGTGAATTTGGGGTGGAGAGTTCTGTTGATGTCTATTAGGTTTGCTTGGTCCAGATCTGAGTTCAAGTCCTGGGTATCCTTGTTGATTTTCTGTGTCATTGAGCTGCCTAATATTGACAGTGGAGTGTTAATGTCTCCCACTATTTTTGTGCGGAAGTCAAAGTCTCTTTGTAGGTTGTTAAGAACTTGCTTTATGTATCTCGGTGCTCCTGTATTGGGTGCATATATATTTAGGATTGTTAGCTCTTCTCATTGCATTGATCATTTTACCGTTATGTAATGCCCTTCTTTGTCTCTTTTGATCTTTGCTGGTTTAAAGTCTATTTTATCAGGGACAAGGATTGCTATTCCTGCTTTATTTTTGCTCTCCATTTGCTTGGTAAATCTTCCTCCATCCTTTTATTTTGAGCCTATGTGTGTCCTTGCATGTGAGATGGGTTTCCTGGATACAGCACACCAATGGGTTTTGACTTTTTATTCAGTTTGCCAGTCTGTGTCTTTTGATTGGGGCATTTAGCCCATTTACATTTAAGGTTGATATTGTTATATGTGAATTTGATCCTGCCATTTTGATGCTAGCTGGTTGTTTTGCCCATTAGCTGACACAGTTTCTTCACTGTGTTGATGCTCTTACGTTTTTGGAGTGGCTGGTACTGGTTGTTCATTTTCATGTTTAATGCTTCCTTCAGGAGTTCTTGTAAGGCAAGTCTTGTAGAGACAAAATCTTTCAGCAATTGCTTGTCTGAAAGGATTTTATTTCTCCTTCACTTATGAAGCTTAGTTTGGCCGCATATGAAATTCTGGGTGAAAGTTCTTTTCTTTAAGGATGTTGAATATTGGCCCCCACTTCCTTCTAGCTTGTAGAGTTTCTGCCGAGACATCCACTGTGAGTCAGATGGGCTTTCCTTTGTGGGTGACTCGACACTTCTCTCTGACTGCCCTTAGCATTTTTACCTTCATTTCAACCCTGGTGAATCTGATGATTATGTGCCTTGGGGTTGCTCTTCTTGAGGAATATCTTTGTGATGTTCTCTTTATTTCCTGGATGTTAATGTTGGCCTGCCTTGTTAGGTTGGGGAAGTTCTCTTGGATAATATCCTGAAGAGTGTTTTCCAACTTGGATTCCTTCTCCCTGTCACATTCAGGTATGCCAATCAAGAGTAGATTAGGTCTTTTCACATAATTCCATAGTTCTTGGAGGCTTTGTTCATTTCTTTTCACTCTTTTTTCTCTAATCTTGCCTTCTCACTTTAGTTATTGATTTGATCTTCTATCTGTGATATTCTTTCTTCTGCTTGATTGATTTGGCTGTTGAAACTTGTGCATGCTTCATGAAGTTCTCATGCTGTGTTTTTCAGCTCCATCAAGTCATTTATGTTCTTCTCTAGTCTGGTTATTCTAGTTAGCACTTCGTCTAACCTTTTTTCAAGGTTCTTAGTTTCTTTGCATTGGGTTAGAACATGGTCTTTTAACTCAGAGAAGTTTGTTATTACCACCTTCTGAAACCTGCTTCTGTCAATTCATCACACTCATTTTCTGTCTTGTTTTGTTCCCTTGATGGCAAGGAGTTGTGATCCCTAGGAGGGAAAGAGGTGTTCTGGTCTTTGAAGGTTTCATCTTTTTTGCACTGTTTTTTTTTTTTCCCCCATTTTCGTGGATTTATCTCCCTTTGATCTGTGAAGCTGGTGATTTTGGGAGAAATCTGAGTGGGTCCTTTCTGTTGCAGTTGGAGCTATATCTTTATTGGCCTGTAGAGGCGCTGCTGGGCTGCCTCGGATTCAGTCAGGTTGCTGGGTGGGTGGTCTTCCCCTGGGGTTTTTTGCAGGTGAAATTAGCCCAGCCTTCCCAATGGCGTCTCTCCTCCCCTGAGCTCCATCTTCCCAGTTGAAGTCAAACTGGTGTATTGGCTGCCAAGCTCTCTGGCTCCTGGGCTTCAGTTTGAGTTTTGTGGGGGGTGAGGCCTGCCAGGCCTTATGACCTGTTTCCCTGCTTTCAACTCTGCCTCTTTCTTTCCGTCCTGCTGATGCTAGTCCAGACTTCCGCCCAGGTCTGGCGACAACTTGCGGCACCAGGTGGGAGCGGTCGCTCAGATTTACATGACAATCCACGGCGCCCCTCAGTCTGGCGGGGCTCTCGGGGACCGTGGGTTGCAGGAGGGATGAGATAAGTACAGGATCCAAATCAGCACGGAGGGGGTGAAGTCCCCTGACCCTCCCAGCCGGCTGCACGTTCCAGGTGGGCACGTGCCCCACCCTGTCTTGGTTTGTTTTCCCTGGGCGGCTCTCGCCTTACTTTGACTCCCTCCCTGGGCTACTTTCAGAGTCCTTCCAGTCCCCCCAAAATGAACCTGGTGCCTCACTTGGAATCCTGAAGTCCTCTAGCCCTATGCCTCTCATTTGCTGGGAGCTGCATTCCGGCGTTGCCTCCTCTCGGCCATCTTGGCACTGCCCTCCCATTATTTATCTATTTTTAAGATAATTTTTAGAGATGAGGTCTTCCTATGTTGCTCTGACTGGTCTCAATTTCCTGAGCTCAAGAGGTCCTCCCGCCTGAGCCTCCCGAAGTGCTGGGATTACAAGCATGAGCCGCTGCACCTGGCCATAAATTACATTTAAAAAGGACCCAGTAGGCTGGGCGTGGTAGCTACACTTGTAATCCCAGCATTTTGGGAGGCTCAGATGGGCAGATCACCTGAGGTCAGGAGTTTGAGGCCAGCCTGGCCAACATGGAGAAACCCCATCTCTACTATAAACACAAAAATTAGCTGGGCATGGTGGCGGAGCCTGTAGTCCCAGCTACCTGGGAGGCTGAGGCAGGAGAATGCTTGAACCTGGGAGGCAGAGGTTGCAGTGAGCCGAGATTGCGTCACTGCACTCCAGCCTAGGTGACAGAGCGAGACTCTATCTAAAAATAAAAATTAAAATAATAATTAAAAAAGGGATCCAGTGCAAAATGAAAGTACAAGGCCATTTGTTCAAAATTATGAATTTCAGGACAGTGACAGTAGAGTCCATCCAGCACAGGACCCTGTGCAGCTGTTCTTGCTCCACCAACTGGGATGACCAAGACTGACTGACTTTGTGTGTTTTTTGTGGGGAGGGCTTAAGCCTAAGAGAATATATCTGGGTAGTCACAGAGATCTGGGTTTGAGTATCAGCTCCAGCACTTTGTGTCTGGGTGAACTCAGAGCTTCTTGCTCTAGGTCTGTTTTCTCATCAGAATAATGGAGTTAATAAAAGTCCCTACCTGTAAGGCACATTTATTTCCCTCCATTTCATCTGAGAGCAATTCCTAAGTTGTATTTGAGTATCCACTCACTCTTCCCCTCCTCTTGGTGTTTAAAGTAGGAATAGGAGGGAGGAACATCACCGTTAGCTAAGCCAATCATTGTGGACCTGGTGTGAGTCCATGACTCAAGCTCATTCAATCCAGGTGAATCTCAGGACTCTGCTGAATGGCCTCAGACTTCCTGCCGTCTAGAATATAAGCTGAGTATAAGCTGGAGTTGCTGCAGTCAGGAGCATATGTTCAGAGCTTGGGAAGTCAGCAGTTAACTGCAGAAAAATTGAGTTTTGATGGTGTCATTCACATCCTGAATCTAGCTCTGCCTGAAGGTAATGCTCTGCTTGAACTATTTTGTCTAAAAGTTAAACAGTCCTGCCTGATTCACCTCCTCCTGGAGCCGCTGTGAGGATGAGGTGAGAAATTCCATGTAGAATACGCAGACAGCGTAGAAGCACCCAACAAAAGGCAGCTATTATTCACTTAACGACAAGTAACTATGATTGTTGCTGTTGCCATTGTTGTTGTTGTGGCTGTGTCTGGGTGTCGTCTGGCTTGCAGTTGTGGCCCAGACTGACTTCCAGCTGCAGAGATTTGGGGCAGCCCAAGGAGGGGCTCCCCAGGGCTGGGTTTGTTTGGAAGCTGCGTCTTGGTGTGGGCTCCCAGTGGCAACCCTGCGTGGATAATGCTGTAATTGCAGCCTTCCCAGCTGTCGGCCATGGAGACAGCCCAGAAAATGAGGTTGGCTCAGTAAATATTGAACCAAATTATGCAAATGAGCTCAAACAAGAGACTCAGCTGCAGAGACAGGGTTTGATTGGTAGGCCCTGGCCCAGCTTGCAGGAGACCCCTCCCCTTCCCCCAGACTGCTCTGTCAGCCTAAGGCAGCCACGTGGGCCTGCCAGGGAGGCCAGGTCAACCCTGGGGCTGGGACAGGTGGCCCTGGGGTCACGCTTGCCTGCTACTGATCTCCATCAGGAATGAGAGGTTGAACAGCTTTGGGGAGCAGGGGCAGGGATATTTAGTTCCTGCTACATCCTCGTCTCACTCCAAAAGGATCTGCCTTGGCAAACAATTCTTTTGAGGGCATAGACCTGGTCATGGCGATGACTTCTCTCTGCTCACTATGCCTGCTGCTGCTGAAGGGTTAGTACCGTGCAGGGACAGAGGCATTAGGATGATGGAATGATTAATTTCCCCTCGAAGAACAGCATTTTAGTGGCTCTTCCCTCTGGGCAAGTCAAGGCCCTAAAAACTCCTGCAGTGATTGGGTCTACTACTGCAGGGCAACTCAAGATTCCAGAAGCAGGTTAGGAAGCAGGCAGGGTGTGGGAAAGTAAAATCTGAAGCTCTTTTGTGCTAATGGACAAAGGTCTTTGGCTTGTCGCGGTGGCTCATGTCTGTAATCCTAGCACTTTGGGAGGCCGAGGCGGGTGGATCACGAGGTTAGGAGTTCGAGACCATCCTGGCTAACACAGTGAAACCTCGTCTCTACTAAAAATACAAAAATTAGCTGGGCGTGGTGGCACATGCCTGTAGTCCCAGCTACTTGGGAGGCTGAGGCAGAAGAATCGCTTGAACCTGGGAGACAGAGGTTACAGTGAGCCGAGATTGTGCCACTGCATTCCAGCCTGGGTGACAGAGCAAGACTCTGTCTCAAAAAAAAAAAAAAAAAGGTACCTGTGACCTCCTTGGGGACAACATGTATCTGGGTATATCTGGTGAATGAGTGGGTGTGTCTGTGGACCTCATTTACTATATGAGGATATTTGGCCGAAGGAGCGGGACAAGTTGCAAGTAGAGCCTGGAAGAAGCGGGGAATGGGAGGGATGGCTGGGGTGGGGGCCACAGCGCAGATCCCAGTCCTTCCCCAGGGACTGCACCCCGCAGGCAGGAGCTGAAGCACTCCTTTGAGGCCCAGATGCCTGAGAGAGACACAAAATGGGGAGCCTTCCCCACTCCTGCATGGACAATGGTGAGTTCCAAGAGATGAAGATGGCAGGGACAGGGTGCTGCTTTGGAAACTCAAGCATCGGAGGCTCTGTGCGTCCTGCAAGATGGTCCCGTGGGATGGACGTGGGTGCTCTCAGGGGACACTGACAGCAGTGGCAAAGCATGGCCAGGGGCTACATGGGCATCAGACACCACCAAAGGAACTTAAGTGGAAGAACGTGGGAGAGGGATCTGTGCATCCTCATGAGTCAGCCCTGGGGGTGTCTGTGCAGAATCAACAGTGAGACTTGGAGGTGGGTGGAAAGGGCCCAGCTCCCAGGGCAGCAAGTAAGGCATTAGATTGATTTCTCATTTCTGCTGCAACAAATGACCACCAGCTCTGTGACCTAAATCAATGCAAATATGTGATCTTGCAGTTCTGGAGGTTAGAAGTCTCACATGGTTCTCCCTCGGTTAAAATCAAGGTGCCAACAGAACTGTGTTACTTTCTGGAGACATTAGGGGAGAATTGGTTTCCTTGCCTTCCCCAGCTTCTAGAGGCCACCCACATTCCTTGGCTTGTGGCTGTAGCACTCAGGCCTCTGTTTCTATCATCACAGTTCTGTCTTCAACTCTGACACTCCTGTCTCTCTCATACAAGGACCCTTGTGACGGATTACACTGGGCCTACCTAGATAATCCAGAACAATCTCATTTTAAGGTCAGCTGATTAGCAACCTCAATTCCATCTGCCACCTTAATTTCCATTCGCCAAGGAATCACATATTCACAGGTTCCAGGGACTAGGACATGAACATCTTTGGGAGGCCATGATTCTGCCTATCACAGGCATAGACTGAGAAATTGAGTTGATACTGTTCAGTGTAACCCCAAGACTAGCTGCAAGTTGGTAACGCTTGGAGAAACTAGATTATGCCTAGAAATGTTTTTATTTCCATGAAAATAAGATAATAAAGATGGCATATTGGCAAAGCACATGCTGGTGACTGTTATATGTGTAAAATTAGAAATTAGCGGTACCATGTCTTGTTCAGTGTAAACTTTAGAACTGTTTTCTCCCCACAGTTTCAGTAAGAAACTTTTAAATTTGTTTTGCTGTGTTGCAGACAAGGTAAGAGGAAGCTTTTTGATTTCTTGTTTTTTCCTTATTTTAGTCTGACCCTTTATCCCAGTAATCAAAACTTTTCTGGTTTTACAATTGAGTGTTTCTAAGCACTTCTACTTACTTTTTTTTTTTTTTTTTTTGAGACAGAGTCTCACTTCGTCACCCAGGCTGGAGGGCAGTGGTGCAATCTTGGCTCACTGCAACCGCCACCTCCCAGGTTCAGGTGATTCTCATTTCTCAGCCTCCTGAGTAGCTGGGACTACAGGGGTACCCCACCAGGTCAGGCTAATTTTTGTATTTTTAGTAGAGACGCGGTTTCACCATGTTGGCCAGACTGCTCTCAAACACCTGGCTTCAAGTGATCCACCCGCCTTGGCCTCCCAGAGTGCTGGGATTGCAGGCGTGAGCCCTTGCAACTGGCCAAGCATTTCTACTTTCAAATCCATAAGAGATCATCTTTATCTAAAATTATCCCAGCAGTGGGAAGGGTAGACTGTCAATCTAGGGGAGCCAGAATTAACCATGGGAAGAGAAACAGATGAGTTCATCCAACAACAAAAATGCTATTCTTGCTGCTCATCAGTTGTGAGGTAGCTGTTGGCACTGAGGAGATGCTGTATTCTTTCCATTTGACCTGAAAAAGCCTCAGTTTGATTTGAACCCCATCAGGGAGCCCCCTCCCTCCCTCCCCCTACCCTGTTCCAGCCACAAGCCAAACTTGTTATCAGTTTAACCCTTGGGAAGGGTCTAAGTCCTACCTCTTTGCTTCTCTGGGCTTATCTCTCCCCACGCCCCCTCAGGCCACCTGCTAGGTCCTACCACAAGGGACCAGTCATCCTTTGGAAAACCCCAGGTACTCTCACACCTGCACTTCTTTGCTCCTGCTGCTCTTGGCTGCCTCCACCTTATTTGTCTGACTTGTCATCCTTCAAGCTCTGCTAATATGCCAACCGTTCTGTGCAAAGCACTGTGCCAAACTCAAAGTTCTGGAAGCGCAGGCCTCCTACTGCCAGAGGCAAGGGAACAGAACTGGATCTAATAGGTTTTTTAAAGACATGGTAAAATATCTTAAAAATTCATAACAGGTAGCTTTTACTGCTCACTTTCAATGTAGCCCTTGTTGACTGTGCTGTGTTCATGGTCTCATTTTCTCACTGCATGTTGTGATCTCACAGGGACCTTATGAATCAAATCTCGTCATCAACTCCACTTTGTATGTAGCTAGCCATACTTTAGAGAGATTGAGAACATGCCCAAAATTTTAAATTGGACATTTATCCTCAGGTCCACAACTTTAACCTCTGTATAATCTTTATCAGATGGGATGAAGGCATAAAAGCCCTGGTGATCTTTCTCAACTGAGCACTGGGGGATTCTTATGAGGGACACCAGGAAATGCTTCCTGGAAGAGATGGCAAAATAAATGCAGGCCAGGATGAGCATGATGGCTCACAACTGTAATTCCAGCACTTTGGGAGGCCAAGGCAGAAGGATCACTTGACCCCAGGAGATTGAGACCAGCCTAAGCAACATAGTGAGACTCCATTTTTACAAAATTAAAAAAAAAAAAATAGATTGAGCACAGTGGCTCACGCCTGTAATCCCAGCATTTTGGGAGGCTGATGTGGGCAGATCACTTGAGGTCAGGAGTTTGAGACCAGCCTGGCCAACATGCTGAAACCCTGTCTCTACTAAAAATACAAAAATTAGCCAGATGTGGTGGTGCACGCCTGTAATCCCAGCTACTCAGGACGCTGAGAAATGAGAATCGCTTGAACCCAAGAGGCAAAGGTTATAGTGAGCTGAGATTGAACCGCTGCACTCCAGCCTGGGTGATGAGACTGTCTCAAAAAAAATAAAATAAAAATAAAGTAAAATAAAATAAAATAGCTGGGCATGGAGGCAGGCCCCTGTACTCCTTAGCTACTTGAGAGGCTGAGGTGAGGGAATTGCTTGAGCCCACTAGGTCTGCAGTGAGCCATGATTTCACCACTGTCCTCCAGCCTGAGTGACAGAGTGAGATAGTGTCTCAAAAAAAAGAGAGAAAGAAAGAGATGCAGAAACAGATGGCCTCTGTCTTATATGCCCTGGAGGCAAGATGCTTGGCAGACAGAAGACACACAAAGAAGCCCAGCTGCACAGGCTCCAGTAGTGCTCCCAGATGCTGCAAGAATGTGGGCGTGGGTGGGGGGGACTGAAAAGTGGGATGGTCCTTGGCTTGGTGGCATCCTGCTGCTGAGGGAATCAGGTGTGTTTTGCGGTAAGATTAAAAAAGTAAAACGAGCCGAGGGAGAAAAATCCAGGCTTGCTGAACTAAGAAATCAGTGGGAGAGATGAGTGCTTGCCCTAGTGAGGCATTTATGATTGGCTCCCTTTCATTGAGCCACACGGTGAGCTCACTGGGGGAGTAGACCCTGGCAGAGCAGGCCTGCAGACCGGCAGGTTAGGCGGTCCAATCCAGGCTGCGCTAATCTCTTAATCTTTCTAAGTCTCAGCTTCCTTAGTTATAATACAGGGGTGGTAGCTGTTCTACCTACTTTACTATGGTAGGAAGAGTCACTGAAATAAAGAAAATAAAAATTGCCAATAATTCACAAAGCTCCTATACAAGACACCAATAATAGTATTTTTTACGGGGTGGGAAATGGGGTGGCTGGGAGACAGGAATGGGAGGGAGACTTTACAGTGTGTATCTTTGTTTTGCTATTTTGAACCACAAGAATAAATTATTCATTGAAAAAAATTGAATTAGAAAAAAACCTATAAAGTCAATAATAAGGTCAGAACTAATAATGTAAACAATCATTATCATGGTCAAAATCATCAACATCATTATTATTTTATTTATTTATTTATTGAGACTGAGTCTCTCTCTGTTGCCCAGGCTGGAGTGCAGTAGTGTGATCTTGGCTCACTGCAACCCCTGTCTGCTGGGTTCAAGTGATTCTCCTGTTTCAGTCTCCCAAGTAGCAGGGATTACAGGCATGTGCCACCATGCCTGGCTAACTTTTTGTATTTTTAGTAGATGTTGGCCAGGCTGGTCTCGAACTCCTGACCATCTGCCTGCCTTGGCCTCCCAAAGTGCTGGAATTACAGGCATGAGCCACTGCACCTGGCTCATTATTTAAAAGGTTATTTCTGCATAATATTCCTAGTTTACTCTCACCAGTTAGTAAGGAATTTAGGAAATTAGGCTGTTGTCTCCAAAGTTCCTCGTCTAAAACTGTACCATGCTGTCATACTCAGTGAGTATTCGGCGGCCTTCTGCCTCTGCAAGGATCAGAGGTCTCGAAGGTAGTGCGTTGCGCGGCTTTCAACCTAACATAACCTACCATGGAATATTAAGCAGCCATTTAAGAAGAGATGGAGCCCTTCTAGGTGACCTAGCGAAATTTCTGGGAGTTGTTGCTGATGGAAAAAAGCAAGATACAAGGAAATGGGTGATCTCATTTTATAAAATGAAGACCGGTAGCATACAGCTACAGGCAACAAACACTGTAGATCTGCATGTGTATGGAGAAGAGGAAAGACAAGTTCAGAATGTGAACAAAGATTGTCTGAGGTGTCTGGATGAGATAGGGAGCTGGTGTTGGGGGATAGCAGTGGATAGGGTCGATGATTTAAAAAGCAGGGCACTTTCTCACTTATGATCATTTATATACTGTGTATGGGTGTGCGTGACTGTGTGAAGAGATGCAAAGAAATCTGATTGCCAACCATCCTGGCCAGCATGGTGAAACCCTGTCTCTATTAAATATACAAAAATTAGCTGGATGGGTGGCACGTGCCTATAATCCCAGCTACTCCGGAGGCTGAGGCAGGAGAATCGCTTGAACCCCGGAGTCAAATGTTGCAGTGAGCTGAGATCGCGCCACTGCACTCCAGTCTGGCGATAAGCGAGACTCCATCTCAAAAAAAAAAAAAAAAAAAAAAAAAGAAATCTGATAGCCAATATTTGTAGTAGTTCTCTCAGGGTGGTGAGATTCTAGGTGACTTTTTATTTTTTGGCCAGATATTTATGTGAATAGTTTTGATTATGAGAAGTCAACATGTATTATTTATGTAATCAGAAAAATCTACTTCTAAGGTGAATGGTAATTAAAACAAACTAAATGACTGATAGGTGACACTTTATTATTCATCAGCTGGAGTTACAAATGAGGTAGAAATTTTAAAATTCAAATGGGGTTGTGCATGGTGGCTCACCCCTGTAATCCTAGCACTTTGGGAGGCCAAGGCAGGTAGATCACCTGAGGTCAGGTGTTCGAGACCAGCCTGGGCAACATAGTAAAACCCCATCTCTACTAAAAATACAAAAATTAGCCAGGTGTAGTGGTGTGCCTATAATCTCAGCTACTCCAGAGGTCGAGGCAGGAGAATCGCTTGAACTTGGAAGGCAGAGATTGTAGTGAGCAGAGATCGTGCCATTGCACTCTAGCCTGGGTGACAGCTCAAAACTTCATCAAAAAAAAAAAAAAAAATTCATATGGGATAATTCTAAGACTGCTGACAATGAGGAGGACATCTTTTGCCCCTCCCTGTTTCTCCTTACTCTGCTAAATCCAATAATCACAGAGGTGCAGTTTTCACCCCAGTCGTGTCCCTGGGGTGTTCTGCAGTCACCTGCTCAGAGCAGGGTCACCTGGGCCGCCTCAGCTGGTTGACTCCAGGGAAGGCTGGCTGCCAGTGGTCATGCCACCACCATCTCCAGCCTGCCTGCCATCGCTCTCCCTTGCTCAATCCCAGGGCCAACTTGAAGCTCTCAGTACAACTCAAGCCCAGTGCTACCGCCAATTGCCACCACTGATGCTCATCCCCTGGGTCATTCCTCAGCACGGGAGGCTATTCTTTCAACAGTGCCACCCTGGGGAAGTGGGAAAGGGGGACCCCCTGCAGAAACCAGCTGCCAATGGTTTTCCTAGAGCAGGGTATGGTGCTTTAGTGACAGGGCTCTTTCAGCTGGCGCACGCATGCATGCGTGTGCATGTGCGCGCACGCGCGCACACACACACACACACACACACAGAGCTACTTTCCACCAGGCAACCCCATGGTCTCAGAAGGACTGGGTCCAGAGCACAGTGATCCTAGAGCCAGCCCACTCCTACCACCTGGGTGAAGGAGCACCCAGTCTCAGTGCAGTGTCAGCCCTAGTGTCCTTGTTGCTCAATGATGAATCTCAAATCACCCTCAGACTTATACCCCTAGAGGCTGGGGATCCCACTGAATCTGGCAAAGCCACAGTTATGTGGGGAGAAGAGGTTGGGAGCATTTTCAGGGAAGATACCAATGGTCTCTCTCCCGACACAGAGGGGAGGGGACTCTACTCCCTGGAAAGAATGTCCTTTCTCTCTCACCTATTTTTTTTTTAATTTAATTTCATTTTTTCTTTTTGAGAGGGAGTCTCACTCTGTTGCCCAGGCTGGAGTGCAGTGGCATGATCTCAGCTCAATGCAACCTCTGCCTCCTGGGTTCAAGTGATTCTCATGCATCAGCCTCCCAGATAGCTGGGATTACAGGCATATGCCACCACGCCTGGCTAATTATTTTTGTGTTTTTAGTAGAGATGGGGTTTCACTATGTTGGTCTGGTCTTGAACAACAGGCTGGTCTTGAACTCCTGACCTCAAGTGATCCACCCGTCTCAGTCTCCCAAGGTGCTGGGATGACAGGCGTGGGTCACCGCACTCAGCCTCTCTCTCCTCCTCTTTACTTGTCCTCACGGTAGTTGGTCACTCAGGCAAGAATGCAGTTGCTTGGTCCAGTGGGCTGGCTTTATTCTTTCAGATTGCACCAGGATCTGTGTGCTCCTTCATGGGTTTCTCAGCCAGCCCCTGCATGGGAGGCCAGGATTAGCGTTAGGGTTGCAATTAGGGTCATGATCAGGGTTAGGGTGTGCCTTGATGGGTGGGGGGAAATAGTAGACAGGTCCACATTGCATTCTTCAGTCCAGCTGACATTGAGAACCTGAAGCTTTTTGACCCTGTGGCTATTTGTCAAGTGGCTCAGATCTCAGGGAGCAAAACCATGTGATTCATTAGCCAAAACCCTCCCGGACCACCCATCATCAGCCCTTGACAACCTCCACCATGAGAACTGACCTCCTGGTCTTGCCACACCGCACCAGCCAGTTCCCCAGAGGAAGCCCCTGTCTGGTCCATTTCCAAGGGCACCCTCATTTCTGCTCCAGGATGATGGGCAGTGGGGATACCCACTGTTTTCACTGTAGCACCGTAGAGAGTGAGGAAAATAAAGGACAGTCTACATTTCCCAAGGTCCTTCTTGTTGAGTCACATTCCTGTTGAATGAATGAACACACTGATTTTCAGTCAGCTGGTTGTGCTAACATTTTAGAGAAGGGAAGACTTTACTTACGCTGCCTGATGTGTCCTCACAGCAGCCCTATGAGTAGGCACCATTCTCCCTCTATTAATAAAGAGGAAATGAAGTCTCTGAGAGGTGACATGCCTGGGTGAGTGGCAGAGTCTTGGCCTGAGTCTCTCTAATGCCAGAGCGCCTGCTCCCTGAACTCCTGCAGAGTGACTGAGGAGGGAGGCTGACATGCTCTGAGAGTCAAGTCTGTAGGCAGAACATCATCAGTCTATGGTTGCATATGGCGTCACGGTAGGCTGACCCAATATGACACTCTCTCTCTCTCTCTCTCTCTCTCTCTCTCTCTATATATATATATATATATATATATGTATATGTATATGTATATGTATATATCCCTGATTTCTAGCACAGGGCTTCTAACATTCTTGTCATTTCCTAAGTGATAGTGGTGCTAGGAGCATTTTTTGTTCTAATATTTGATCTTTGACCCCAGTTCCTGACACAGAGTTCCTAAGTCCCTTGGAATTTCCTGAGTGATAGGAGTGTTCTTTGTACTAATGAGGCGGCTCTCAGTAAGCCCCTGAATAATGTCAGGGTGGGGGCTGGTTGTCAGGAAAACTAAACCGTGATTAGAAACTTGGATCTTTCAGCCCCACTCCCCATGCTCCAGAGAGAGGAGAGGAGCTGGGACTGAGTTAGTAATCTGTCAAGCCCACGTGATGATACAGCCATAAAAATCCAGAAAAGGCAGAATGGGAGAACTTCTGGGTCGGTGAGCATGCCGTGTGCGGGAAAGGGGGCACAACTGAAGTCCATGGGGACAGAGCCCCTGTGCTCACACCTTCTGGAGCTTGCCCTATGTGCAAGATCTTCATCTGGCTGATCGTGTGTTGATTCTGTCAAACCCTTTGTAATAAACTGGTAGATGTGAGTAAGTGTTTCCCGGAGTTCTGTGAGCTGTCATAACATTGAACCTGAGGAGGGGGTTGTGAGAACCCCAGATTTGTTCCCAAGTTGGATGGAAGTGTGAATATCCTGGAGATCCACTGTCCTTGTGGTTGGTGGCCGAAGTGTGAATGGTCTTAACCTGTGGGGTCTGTGCTAACGTTAGGTAATTAGTGTCACAAATGAATTGTGAGACTGGAAAGTTGGGGAATTGGTTGGTGCGGGGAAACCCCCTGACACCCACCGTCACCAATTTATATGAGTCCAAGGCCCCACTCTGCTTCCAGGGATCATGCCCAAGTAGTTCCCTCTTCTTCCATCTCTATGTCAGCATCCTGGCTTCTGGCATTTTGTCTCTGGATCCTGCACTGTCCCTGGGATTTGACTGCAGCACCTGCAGAATATAATCTTTCAGAGTTATTTTTCTGAAATAAAGGTTTTAAATTATAGGGCTGGGTGCGGTGGCTCATGCCTGTAATCCCAGCACTTTGACAGGACGAGGCGGGCAGATCACCCAAGGTTGGGAGTTCGAGACCAGCCTGACCAACATGAAGAAACTCCATCTTTACTAAAAATACAAAATTAGCCATACATTGTGGCACATGCCTATAATCCCAGCTACTTGGGAGGCTGAGGCAGGAGAATCACTTGAACCCGGGAGGCAAAGGTTGTGGTGATACAAGATTGTGTCATTGCCTTCAGTCTGGGCAACAAGAGTGAAACTCTGCCTAAAAAAAAAAAAAGGATTTTAAATTATAGACTAAATAATGAATAATTTAGGGGTCATATATGTTTTTATTACTCATCTAAATATCTCTGGCCTGTCAACAGAACAGCCAGACTTGTAATAGTAATTACGTATACTTGTATTTGATACTTTGCTGATTTTACATGAAAAACATAGCTTTTGCATATTTTTGATCTGGTCAAAAATCAAATCATCAAAGTAAGAGAATAAGAATACTTTATTTAGCGGTTTGTTAGGTTGATTTATAATAATTAAATCTACACATGTAGTATGTAGACGCACTTTCATCTCTGGCTTTGATAAGTTAGGCATAGGACTCAGCTACCCTCACGTTTCTAGAAGGAGTTCAGTGATAAATATTATGGACTTCAATGATGAAAAATTAAACTTTTAATATTGCTTTTTCAAAAAACATAACATTTTAACTTTAAAATATTATGGCCGGGCACAGTGGCTCATGTATGTAATTCTAGCACTTTGGGAGACCAAGGCAGGTGGATCACCTGAGGTCAGGAGTTCGAGACCAGCCTGGCCAACATGGGGAAACCCCGTCTCTACTAAAATACAAAATTAGCTAGGCATGATGGTGCATGCCTGTAATCTCAGCTACCTGAGAGGCTGAGGCAGGAGAATCGCTGGAACCCAGGAGGTGGAGGCTTCAGTGAGCTGAAATAGCGCCACTGCACTCCAGCCTAGGTGACAGAGCGAGACTCCATCTCAAAACAACAACAACAACAAAAAATTGTATATTCCTTATCAAATCTTAACTCATTGCAGACCAGTGGCACATGGCCTCATGCTGCCAGGGAAAGGCCAAGGTAAAGGTTTTCCTGTTGTCTCCCCTTAGCTGAGGAGTGTCTGACACAGCAAGGCAAGCTCATGTAAAAACCAGTCATGTGCAACTACTGCTTGAAACAGATGTTGATTTTCTCAGCACTGGGCAACCAATAAAAATCAAAATTCAGAATAAAGTGATGCAGAGGCTGATTTCAGGCAGTTAGCAAGCATCCACAGGCTTCCCAATTTCCATTTGTTTGTTATTTGTTCAAACAATTGCATGTTTATATTCTTATTATAATAACAAAATCAATACATTCAGACACATAAAGGCTTATGATGAGAACTGTGGCTTTTACCTAATTTTTATGAGATTAAATAAGATTTTTTTCTCCCATTACTGCGCCACAGGACATGGCACTAGTTATCAGAAAAGAGAGGAGAAATCCATTTTTAGCAATAACAATTCACCTGAGAGGAAGTGATCTAAAAAATCTGAAGGTTTGAATTGTCATACAGATGCCTACTCAATACACCTATGCTGTCACCAAGTTTATAATTAGAATAAGAAAATGATGAGGCTGGGCATGGTGGCTCACACCTGTAATCCCAACACTTTGGGAGGCCAAGGTGGGAGGATAGCTTGAGCCCAGGAGTTTGAGACCAGCCTGGGCAATATAGTGAGACTCCATCTCTACAAAAAATAAAAAATTAGCCTGGCATAGTGGCACACACCTGTAGTCTCAGCTAGGTTGGGGAGGCTGAGGCAGGAGTGTTGCTTAAGCCCAGGAGGTCAAGGCTGCAGTGGACTGTGATCGTGCTATTGCACTGTCACACTGGGTGACAGAGTGAGAGTTGGTCTCAAAAAGAAAAGAAAATGGTGAACATTCTAAAGGTGGAATCAAAGAGAGGTGTACGAAGTTGAAAAATGTCAAGAGAAGAAAAAGAGGGTCCCAAATTTGAAAGCCATGATCATGTAAGAGGTTTTTGGAAACAAGGATGAAGAATCCATACCTGAAGTAAAAATCTTTGATTCAATCTTCCGGATTCAGCATGGTGACTGTAGCTTCTAACACTGAGGATATGGTAATGCATTGAACCACTCCTCTTTCTCTTCACTAAGGGCATGGTACTGGGGTTACAAATAGACTGGGCTTAGCTGGGCGTGGTGGCTCACGCCTATAATCCCAGCACTTTAGGAGGCCAAGGCGGGTGGATCACGAGGTCAAGAGATCGAGACCATCCTGGCCAACATGGTGAAACCCTGTCTCTACTAAAAATACAAAAATTAGCCAGGTGTTTGGCACGCGCCTGTAGTCTCAGCTACTTGGGAGGCTGAGGTGGAAGAATCGCTTGAACCCAGGAGGCGAAGGTTGCAGTGGGCCGAGACTGTGCCACTGTGCTCCAGCCTGGCAACAGAGCAAGACTCCGTCTCAAAAACAAACAAATAGACTGGGCTCTGTGTAAGACTTTGTTCATTGAAAGGGTTTCACTGCTTAAAAACAAATAAACAAGACAGGCGGGCATGGTAGCTCTCACCTGTAATCCCAACATTTTGGGAGGCTGAGGTGAGTGGATCACCTGAGGTCAGGAGATCAATTCAAGCCTGGCCAACATGGTGAAACCCCATTGCTACTAAAAATATAAACATTAGCCAGGTGTGGTGGCACATGCTTATAATCCCAGCTACTTGGGAGGCTGAGGCAGGAGAATCTCTTGAACCTGGGAGATGGAGGTTGCAGTGAGCAGAGATTGCACCACTGCACTCCAGCCTGGGTGACAGAGCAAGACTCTGTCTCAATTTAAAACAAAAAAAACAAAAAAAACAGACATTGAAAACAGTTTGTTCTCTGAGTTGGGACAAAAGGGTTTTGTTTTTATTTTTTCCCACAGAGACTTTTCAGACATCAGCTTCACAGAGAGAATCTTGATGCCCAACTGGGACAGCATTTTCAAAGATGTACCCTTACAAGGGGGTCCTTGTACAAGCTTGAAATGGCAAATGATGTGTTTCATGTTTGCCCCCGAAGTAAAGATCTAACTGACAAAGATACACTCCTATGTTCTAATCAGCTAGATTCTATATCTAAGATCTAAGTAATCCATATGGTACATTTTAATTTACAAAGCACTTTAGTATAGTCACTAAACATGCAAGAAGTATTTATTGAGAGCCTACTATATGCCAGGCATTTGCTACATATCTGGGAACAAAACAGACAAAAATTCCTCCCTTACATTCTGGAGAGAAAAGAGAGTCAATAAATAATACGCAAGACCTCTGCTCCAGGCCAAGATGAAGTAACAGAGACTGGATTTACTCTTTTGTTTGAAACAATGAAAAATTTGGATAAATTTTATGAAACAACTGTTTTAAAGATGTTGGACGTCAAGCCATAAGGACCTGAAAGATGGGACACAAAGAGGCAAGCCCCATGATGACTCCAGCTCGCTGCCTGGAGAGAGTTTCCAGGCTGTGGCACAGGAAGAGGAAATTCAGATGGAAACTAGGGGTCTCCCTAAATTGAGGAGGTAGAGCTGGGGTTCCAGGAGGACTCATGTGGCAGTGTATGAGAGAGCAGAGAGCTGCTCAGAGATAAAACCCTTAAAATCTGAAACCTTTGAGTGTTCAGATAAGTACTTGTCATCAAATGCACATAAAAAAATGACTCAGTAGAACCCTCAAAAGAATTAGAGGAAATGCTTTCTACAGAGGTGTTTCCTACACAGAGCCAGGATCGTTCCTGTTCCTATCGCTCACAGTAGAAACCCTCAGTCACTGAAATGAGAATGCACTGGTTGAGACTAAGAGCAGATTAGACAGGGTAGAAGAAAAGCTTAGTGAATGTGAAAAGATTAGCGATTAGTGAAAGATTAATGAAAACACAGCAATGAAATTATCCAAAATGAAACCCAGAAGGAAAAAAGAAAAATAATGAAAGAGTTCATCAGTGAGTAGAGGGACCGTTTCAAATGGTCTGTCTAGTTTGAGTCCCCAAATGTGTTGGGGGTGAAGAAAAAATTTGAAAAAATAATGACTAAACATTTGCCAAGTTTGATGAACATGATATATTCATAAATCCACAAAGTTCAATGAGCCTCAAACACAAAAAACATGATAAAAATTACAAGGCCGGGCATGGTGGCTCACACCTACAATCTCAGCACTTTGGAAGACTGAGGTGGGCAGATTACTTGCACCCAGGAGTTTGAGACCAGCCTGGGCAACATGGCAAAACCCCATCTCTACAAAAAATTAAAATTCAGCCAAGTATGGTGGCGTGTGCCTCTAGTCCCAACTACTCAGGAGGCTGAGGGGGGCGGATTGCTTGGACCAGGGAGATTGAGCCTCCAGTGAGCCGTGACCAAGCCACTGCACTCCAGCCTGGGCAACAGAGCAAGACCCTGTCTCAAAAAAAAAAAAAAAAATTACAGCAAGCTGTGTCGGACACTCCTCAGTTAAGGGGAGACAACAGGAAAACTTTTACCTTGGACTTTCCCTGGCAGCATGAGGCCATGTACCACTGGTCTACAATGAGTTAAGTTTAGTAAGGAAAATACAATTTTTTTGTTGTTGTTTTCTTGAGACGGAGTCTCGCTCTGTCACCCAGGATGGCGTGCAGTGGCTCTATCTAGGCTCACTGCAGCCTGTACCTCCTGAAATAGAAAAAAAAGGCCAAGGCCACTGGAGAAGAATGAGTGAGAGGGGAACAGTCGGAGATGATGGCAGAAAGATAAGGAGCTGTGGGTAGAGACAGATCACAGGGGCCACAGTCTTACTCTGAGTGAAATATGGAGCCATATCTGGGCTCTGAGGATAAGAGTGACCTCCTCTGACATATGCTTCAAAAGCATTAATCTGAGCCTGTTTTGAAAATACACTTCTTTCCTGCTTTTCTTTTGATTGTGTGTTTTTTGTTTCAAGACCAGATCTCACTCTGTTGCCCAAGTTGAAGTGCAGTGGTGCAATCTCGGCTCACTGCAACCTCCACCTCCCAGGTTCAAGCGATTCTCCTGCCTCAGCCTCCTGAGTAGCTGGGACTAAAGGGGAGGGCAAAGGTTGGGGAAAGACAGAATCAGGGGGACTAAGTAAGGGGTGATTTAACTATTCAGCTGAGCCATGATGGAGGCCTGGACAACAGAAATGGCAGTAGAGGGAAGGAGTGGTTGGATTCTGGATTTATTCTGAAGGTGGAGCCAGCAGCACTTCCTGTGGAATTGAAGATGGAGTTTGACAGGAAGGGAGAGAGAGACATCAAGGTTGATCTAGGTGTTTTGCTTGAGCAAATGGAAGAATAAGATCCCCATTAACTGAAAAGGGAAAATCTGTGGGTACAGCAGATTGGGAGCAGAGCAATTCATTTTGGAGATGTTCGATTTGAGATGTCTATTAGACATCCATGGGCTGATGTCAAAAGGCTGGTGGGGGGATCTGGGCTGAAGATAAATGTCAGAGAATCAACAGCTTAGAGATGATGTTGAAAGTAAGATCACCAAGGACCAAGTGTAGACAGAGAAAACGAGAAGAAAAGTACCAGCCTCTAAAAGCACTCCAACAGAGAGAAAGAGCGGCCAAAAGAGATGAAGTAGGTGGCCGGGTGCAGTGGCTCACTTCTGTAATCCTAGCACTTTGGGATGGGCACCAAGGCAGGCAGATGGCTTGAGCCCAGGAGTTCTAGACAAGCCTGGGCAATATGGCAAAACTGCATCTCTGCAAAACAATACAAAAATGCCTGTAGTCCCTGCTACTTGGGAGGCTGAGGTGAGAGGATCACTTGAGCCTGGGAGGTTGAGGCTGCAGTAAGCTATGACCATGCCACTGCACTCCAGCCTGGCAACAGAGCAAGACCTTGTCAGGGAGGGAGGGGGAGAGAGAGAGAGAGAGAGAGAGAGAGAGAGAGAGAGAGAGAGAGAGAGAGAGAGAGAGACTAAGAAGGAGATACCAGTGAAAAGGTGGAAAACAAGAAAGTAAGATGACCAGAGAGCCAAGTAAAGAAAGTGTATTGGTTGGGTATGGTGGCTCACACCTGTAATTTCAGCACTTTGGGAGGCCGAAGCGGGCAGATTACCTGAGGTCAGGGGTTCAAGACCAGCCTGGCCAACGTGGTGAAACCTTGCCTCTACTAAAAATACAAAAATTAGGTGGGCATGGTGGTGGGTGCCTGTAATTTCAGCTACTTGGGAGGCTGAGGCAGGAGAATCGCTTGAACCTGGGAGGTGGAGGTTGAAGTGTGCCAAGATATAGTGCCATTGCACTCCAGCCTGGGCAAGAGAGCAAGACTCTATCTCAAAACAAAAAAAAAAGGGGGTATCAAGAGGAGGGAATAATTAACGATGTCAAACACTGCTGATAAGCTAAGTAACAGGAGGACTGAGAACTGACCATTGAATTTTGCAATGTGGAGGTTGCTAGTAATAAAGATATTTTTGGTGGGGGAATTGGAGAAAAAGTCTTAGAGTTGGTTCAAGAGAAAATGGGAGGAGAGAAATTGGAGACGACACATATAGTTAAGTCTTTCAAGGAACTTTGTCTATTAAAGGGAGCAAGGAGGAAGAGGGATAGGAAGGTTTTTGTTTTGTTTTTTACCCCAAAGATAGGAAGAATAACAGCCTATTTGCTTATTGGAATGATCCAGTAGAGAGCAAAAACTGATCGTGTAGGCGGGAGAGGGAAGAACTGCTAGGGCAGCGTTCTTGGAGGCAAGGGGTTGGCAACATAGAACCTGAAGGGAGAGACCACGAATCCATCCTTCCTCACCTCTGATGCTCAGAATTGTAAGGTTGGAATTGTTTTATTTCATGTTATAGAGCCAGGTGGCATCTGAGTATTGGGGCCATGTGTCTTTTTTCTTGACATCTCCAGAAAGATGGATTCTGGGCACTTTGGGAGATAGTTTGAAGAGAGACCCAGCAGAATTTTTCCTGGTACTCAAACACACAGTTTTTAACTTCTTGGACACCTCTGTCTGGGTTTGCCAAGCGCTTGATCATCAATTACAGTGTGATTCTGTATAACTCTGGTAAGCAAATGCACTGGGACCTCACGTCTCATGTACTCTGCCTCTAAGTATCGGTGTCTGTGCGCTCATCATAACTGAGGATGCAAGTGCAGAAAAAGGTTCATGTCTAAGTATAACCACAAAAAAGCATATGAGTTTCATGAGAGAACGTGAACCAAAAAGAAAAGGAAAAAGAGACAGTTGCCAAGATTGTAGGAGGGGAACCTTGAGAGAAAGATGTGGAAACCTAGGGAAGTGAGTTTCATGAAGAATGGGGTGATTGACGTGACACTCTCCAAGAGAGGTCAAGTAAGATAAGGGCTGAAAAGCACCCACTGGGTTTGGCTGAAGGAGGCTTTGTCAAAGCGGTTTCAGTGGGACGGTCAGGAGGAAGCCAGATTGCTGTGGGCTGAGGATGTGTAGGAGGCAAGGAAGTGGAGACAAAGCGTGAGGGATATCTGTTCAATTCATTTGGCTGCAAAGTGAGGGGAAGAGATTCAGTGACAAGTTAAGGACAAGACATGGAGCAGGGAGAGCTATTTCAAAATGGAAGACATTTGGAGTGCTTATCTGCAGAGACGAGAGAAACAGAGGATGATGGATTGGAGTAAAAGGCAGTAAAAGGAAAATCAATGGAGCAATGTTTTAAAGGGGATGGAAGACACTCAGAGCACCAGTAGAGGGGGAGAAAAGAAGTGAAAATACAGAGATATTTTGAGGTGGACAGAAGGTGGGCACTCATGTGGTGCAGTAGGAGGTGAGGTAGGATAAAAGGCTTCGGGAAATGCTTGGGGTGTTTGAGGAGCCAAGATATCTTTGAAAAATTGGGGCAGAAAAGGTGCTAAGGCTGGATAAGAGGACTGTGGAACAACATCGTGGGGCCACTGACTCTTCAACATGAATTTAGAGCCTGCTAATATTACTCCCTGCTCCTCCCAAAAGGAGCAACTGGATGTAGCAGAAGGACAAAGGGTGGTAACACAGGATCCCCAGATCAGGATTAATCAGAACCACATCACTATGGGAAACAGTACGGAGGTTCCTCAAAACTAAAAATAGAGTTACCGTATGACCCAGCAATTCCTCTCCTGGGTATTAACCCAAAAGATTTGAAGTCAGTAATATCAAAGGGATATCTACATCCCCATGTTCATCGCAACAGTATTCACAATGGCCAAGTTATGAGATCAACCTAAGAGCCCATCAAGGGATGAAAGGATAAAACAAATGTGATACATGTACACCATGGAATACTATTCAGCCTTTAAAAAGGAAGAGATGGCTGGGTGCACTGGCTCACACCTGTAATCCCAGCACTTTGGGAGGCCGAGGCAGGTGAATCACAAGGTTAGGAGTTCAAGATGAGCCTGACCAACATGGTGAAACCCTGTCTTTACTAAAAATACAAAAATTAGCTGGGCGTGGTCGTGGGCGCCTGTAATCCTAGCTGCTCAGGAGGCTGAGGCAGAATAATCACTTGAACCTGGGAGGCGGAGGTTGCAGTGAGCCGAGATTGCACCACTGCACTCCAGGCTAGGCAACAGAGCGAGACTCCATCTCAAGTAAATAAATAGGAAGAGATTCTGTTATTTGTGAAAACACAGATGGAATTGGAGAACTTTGTGTTAACTGAAATAAGCCAGATGCAGAGAGTAGAAAGATAGCTGAGAGGCTGGAGTGCAGGAAGAAAATAGGGAGATGATTGTCAAAGTGTATAAAGCCTCAGTTAGGAGGAGTAAGTCGGAACTTTTCCTTCTTTGTTCTTTTGCTGAGATCAATTACATAGCATGATAAATATGGTTAATAATTGTGTACTGTTTATTTAAATTTCTCTAAGAGTACATTTCAAATGTTCTTATCAAAAAATGTTAGATATTTGAGGTGATAAATATGTTAATTAGCTTGATTTAACCATTACATTCAAAAGTCATAAGCCACTTTGTACCACATATATATAATCTATAATTTGTCTATAAATTTGTTTAACATATAATTTATGTTTATAAATTATATTTATAGGCAATTTATAATCTATAATTTATTTATAAATTTTACTGTATAATTTATCTATAAAAATAATTTGTCAATAAAAAATTTAAATTAAACATTTTTTTTTAAAATCATAAATGAAGAACCTGTCAAGTATTATGAATCTATTTCCACCCAGAGGTAGCCCCTCAGAAGCAGTTTCACCATCCTTGCTCTTTGACCTGTTGAAATGTGTTGAGACAGAAACTCAGATTTCCCCTTCTGTCAAAGAAAAAATAAGGCAGTCAGAGAGGAACTGTTTAGAATAGTTCCAGATGGCTCAGTCAAAAAAAGAAAAACAAAACTGAGCTATGTGTGACTCTTTATAAGTAGGCCAAAAAGTAGGGTTTTTGAGCACAACAATGCCAGGGCCATTGTGTTGGAAGGAAAAGCGTCAGTATTTTCTTGGTGGTCGCAGTGGCTAGGCCTGTAATCCCAGCACTTTGGGAGGCCAAGGCAGGAGGATCACCTGAGGTCAGGAGTTCAAGACCAGCCAGGCCTATGTGGTGAAACCCCGTCTGTACTCAAAATTACAAAAAACTAGCCGGGCTTGCTGGCATGTGCCTGTAATCTCACCTACTCTGGAGGCTGAGGCGGCCGTAATCCTAGCTACTTGGGAGGCTGAGGCGGGAGAATCGTTTGAACCTGGGAGGCAGAGTTTTCAGTGAGCCGAGATCGAGCTACTGCACTCCAGCCTGGATGACAGAGACAGACTGTGTCTCAAAAAAGTGGAGTCAATATTTTCTTTTTATTTTTCTTCCTTTTTTTTTTTTTTGAGATGAAGTCTTGCATTGTTGCCAGGCTGGAGTGCAGTGGTGCAGTCTCGGCTCACTGCAACCTCCGCCTCCTGGGTTCAAGCGATTCCCCTGCCTCAGCCTCTTGAGTAGCTAGGACTACGGGTGCGCACCACCACACCCAGCTAATTTTTTGTATTTTAGTAGATACGGGGTTTCCCCATGTTGGCCAGGATGGTCTCGATCTCCTGACCTTGTGATCCATCCAAAGTGCTGGGATTGCAGGCGTGAGCCACCATGCCCGGCCAATATTTTCTTAATCAAAGAAATATATATCCAACCTATGAAACTACACTATTTCCTTTGGAACTAGTTCATGTTTGCAGAGGTGAAGGGTGTTGCCCTCAGGTAATTCAGAAGGAATCAGTGAAAGCTTCTATGGTGGGGAGATCAAACTGCAGTTGGAGCACCCCAAGCCTCCCTGATCCTTCCTCACCCCAATTCACAGGACTGATTCCAACAACGGGCGAGGAGCATTTCCACTAACAACTGGTAAAGCTTGAGGTACCAGAGTTTGAAAGATGCAAGAATGGAGGGTCAGGACCCTTTCATCACATGAGGGGCATGGGATTTCCCAAGAGGGGAGGTGGGGACACTGGATTGAGGGAGTGACTTGAAGACGGGATGTGGGAGGAATCAGACAAGGAGAGATTGAAGAGTCAGAGAAAGATGGGAAATAAATACGTGTTCATGTGGATGGCAGGGCTGGCTTCTCGAACCTGAGACCTAGGCAGTCAACCTATGAGACTAGACCGCTACCTGTGGAAGAAAGTTAATGCTCGCAGTGGTGAGGGGGGTTGCCCTTAGATAATTCAGCAGAAATTACCTTCTAAGCACAGTGAAAGATTTTCTGTGCTTAGAAGTTCCCTACCCTTGGTTTAACCCTCTAAGGTTGCTGTCTTTAAAATGTTTCATAATTTTTTTTTTTTTAGTAGAGACGGGGTTTCACCATGTTGAACAGTGAAAAGAATGAGATCATGGGGTCTCATTCTGTCATCCAGGCTGGAGTGCAGTGGTGCAGTCACTGCTCACTGCAGCCTCGACCACCTAGGCTTAAGCAATCCTCCTACCTTAGCCTCCAGAGTAGCTGGGGCTACAGGCGCATCCCACCATATGCAGCTAAGTTTTAAAAATATTTTTTTTCATAGAGACGTGGTCTCACTCTGTTGCCCAGGCAGATCTCAAATCCTGGGCTTAAAGGATCCTCCTACCTCAGCCTCCCAAAGTGTGGGATTATAGGCGTGAGCCACCGAGCCCGGCCTGTATTATCTTAGATAAATTATTAACTTCTCTGCACTTCGGTGGCCTCATCTGCAGAATGGAAATACTAGTAACAGTAGCTATCTTATAAGGTTATTGGGGGGATAGTAGGAGATAATCCATAATAATGTTTGAGTAGTAGCTGGCATGCTGTAGATACTCAACATAAACCACCTATTATTGTTATAGAAAATATGCAGATACAGGGTAGCTTGGAAAATGTTTACAATGCAACAACAAATGCAAAAAAAGCCTACTAACTACTGTGTATTTTATGATTGCAATTTTGTGAAACTATGTCTGCTTATGGAAAAAGATTTGAAGAAAATATGCTTATATGAAAAGAATTTGTTACAGGGATGGGATTATGTGTAGCTTTTTATATTTATTTATTTCTTCGAGAGCAGGTCTCTCTTGGTTGCCCAGGCTGCAATACAGTGGTGTGACCCCAGCTCCCTGCAGCCTCAACCTCCTGGGCTCAAGTGATTATCCTGCCTCAGCCTCTTAAATAGCTGGGACTGCAGGCATGTGCTACCATGCCCAGCTAATTTTTATTTTTTTTGTGTATGGAGACAGAGTCTCCCTATGCTGCCCACATTGGTTTTAAACTCCTGGGCTCAAGTAGTCCTCCAGCCTCAGCCTCCCAAAGTGCTGGGATTACAGGTGTGAGCCACTTTGCCCAGTCATATGTAGCTTTTTAATGCCTTTACATCATTCCATAATGAACAAGTAAGGGAGAGAAGAAAAAAGGAAATAAACTGTGGACTTAGCTCTTGAAGGTGGGGAGGAGGTTCATAAGCACCTTCAGACCAGTGCCATACCTCTAAAGGGACTATCTGGCCATGCTTTCTTCTCTCCGATGGCACGCTGGTGGCTTTGTCTCCTTCATTCATTCATCCCTTTGTTTATTAGGTGTGTGTGGAGAGCTTCCTATGTGCTAGACACCATTCTATGCATGGGATATACAATGGCAAACAAGACAGTGAATCGTGATTGCTAATGAAATTAGGCAATAACTCCCCCAAAGGTAAACAAGAAATGAGCAGATAGTAATAAGTACTATGCAGAGAATTGATATATGAGCTATGATAATTGCTGGCTGTATGGCTACTTTAGACAGGTGGTCAAGGAAGGCTTCTCTGAGAAGGTAGCACTTCAGTGGATGACAAGAAAGCCCTGACCTAGGAAAACCAGGAGAAGAATATTCTGGAGCATTAACAGCATGCTCCAGGACTCTTGGGCAGAAACTCTCTTAGTAGGAATGAAGCATGAAGAAAGGCTAAAGTGCGGCTGGAGGGCGGTGGCCAAGGGTGAGCGCAGAATGAGTTGAGGTTGGATCACGTGAGGCTTCATGGAAGAGGGCAAGAAGTTTAGATTTCATTCAAAGTGGAGTGGAAAGTCATTGGAAGAATTTAAGTAAGAAAGTGATTTGATCAGATTCGTGTTTTTAGAAAGATCCTTCTAGCTGCCATATGGCAAATAGATTGCAGAGATACTGGAAACAGAAACAGCAGTTACAAGAACGCTGCAGTGATCCAGGCAGGAATGACCAGGAATTAGATTAGGGTGTTGGCAGTGAAGAAGGAGATAAGTGGATGTCGGGATATGTTTTGGAGACAGAAGTTATAATACTTGCTGAAGGACTGGTCATGGAACATGGGAAAACAGAGAAATCAAGGATAATTCTAGATTTTTGGCTCGAGGTTAACCAGGTGCTATTTACTTTGGTGGAGAAAACTGGAGTAGAAGCAAACCTGGGAGGAGGGGAGTGGATTAATTTTTTACAAGTAAAAATGTCAGACAAAGTGTTGATTATCTGAGCCTGTATTTGCAGAGAGAGCTCAGAGCAAGAATAGCAAATTTGAAAATCTCCATACATGGATGGCATTTAAACCAGGAGTTTGATGGACTCAGCCAGCTGGATTGTAGGTGCAGAGGAGAAGAGCTCAGGGTTGCATCCTAGGTATTCTAAAGTTGAGAGGGTAAGCAGAAAATAAAGAATAACAAAAAGGAGACTGAGAAGGAACTGACAGTGAAGTAGTAGAAACTTCAACAAGTGAGATTTCGATTTAGAATGGCAATCATTAAAAAATCTGGAGACAACAGATGCTGGAGAGGATGTGGAGAAATGGGAACGCTTTTACACTGTTGTGGGAGTGTAAATTAGTTCAACCATTGTGGAACACAGTGTGGTGAATCCTCAAGGATCTAGAAATAGAAATACCATTTGACCCAGCAATCCCATTACCAGGTATATACCCAAAGGATTATAAATCATTCTATTGTAAAGACACATGCACATGTATGTTCACTGAGGCACTGTTTACAATAGCAAAGACTTGGAACCAACTCAAATGCCCATCAGTGATAGACTGGATAAAGAAAATGTGGCACATATACGTCATGGAATACTATGCAGCCATAAAAAATATGAGTTCATGTCTTTTGCAGAGACATGGATGAAGCTGGAAAACCATCATTTTCAGCAAACTGACACAAGAACAGAAAACCAAACACTGCATGTTCTCACTCATAGGTGGGTGTTGAACAATGAGAACACATGGACACAGGGAGGGGAACATCACACTCCAGGGCCCAGGGAGTGGGGGCTAGGGGAAGAATAGCAGGGGGTGGTGGTATTAGGGAGGAATAACATTAGGAGAAATACCTAATGTAGATGACAGGGGATGGAGGCAGCAAACCACCATGGCATGTGTATACCTGTGTAACAAACCTGCACATTCTGCACATGTATCCCAGAACTTAAAGTATAATAAAAAAATTTTTTAAAAACAAGTGAGATTTCATAAAAGCCAAGAGAAGAAAATGTTTCGAGAAGAGGGACACACAGGTAGGCTTTGTGGAATATCGCTGAAACATCAGGTGTGATAAGAACTAAGAAAAGGCCATTGGATCTAGCAACAGAGGGATCACTGGATTTTATGACAGACAGTGTGAGTGTTAAAAGTGTTCCCATTTGGAGCCCAGTATGATTGAGTTTGAATTTTAGTTCTACCACTTACTAGCTGTGAGAGCTTGGATGTGCTACTTAACCTGTCTACAGCATTTGATAATGACGTTTACATTATTGAATTGTAAAGTTTAAGGGAGGTAAAGTTTATGAAATTGCAAGCACTTAATAGGCACTCATTGGTTTCCAGGTTTTAGGCAGCACTGGAAAGTCAGGGACTTTGGGATAACCCCAGGAAAGAGGTCCTTGTGTCCTCGGGTTCTGTTTTTGAAGCTGCAGTAGTGTGTGTTGTCAAAGTAAAGCAAAGCAGAGGGTTATTGACCCAGAGACCTGAGAGCTGGAGCAGCTGACTCTGTCCAAGAAGGAGATGAGGGCAGATTTCTACGCCCCGGCCCCACGCTGAGCCCTTCTTGCTTTTTGGCCTGACCTCAAGCATCCTTGCTAATGAAATCCTAGGTCACAAGGTTTCCTACTGGTCAATCGCTATCCTCGTTGTAGTTTAGCTCTGGGCTGAGCGGGATGAATTGAGGCTAAGGGTGACTGCCTCTGTGCCTAAACCTTCGAGCACTGTGTTCTGAGCAAAATTTGTGTTTACAGTAATGGCCCTGTGACTTGGCTGAGTTTCCAGGACTTGTGAGACATCCCAGACCCTATGCTAAGGAAACCATGGTTCCCCCAGCCCTTGCATGGAGAAAGTGGACCAAATACAGCAGAGGGAGCTTATTCTAGGGCCATATTTGTGTTCTCTTCCTCTATCGATGTTGCTGTGACTATGGAATGGAAGAAGGCGAAAACAAGGGGTCACTATCTACAGGGCAGTGGATAGTCCTTGTCCCAAATGGTCAGGTCCATGTCATCCAGTTCTTAGTCCCAGGAGTTACTGGTAATGCCAAGGGCTGAGTAGGGAAACTGCCAAGAGAGAGAAATGAAACTGAGTGCCAAGAGAGCGGAGAACACCTAGGACAGGGAGGGCAAATACGGGCACACAGGCAGCCACTCCACCCTCTTGGGACCAGGGGAGACACGCTAATCTATCACAGCCCCTTCCTACTGAACCTCTGACTCTACCCTAACTCCAACCTGAACACAACTCAATGTAGAGCTCCATGTAGCCACTTTCAATAATTTGGCCTTGATTTACAAGACAGACTTAGTGTAATATTCTTGACTTAGGACAATTTTACTTATCTCTCTAACTGGTACAGAATTACCTTTTTATAGCCTAAGTACAGGAGTGCTCCACTGCATTTTGTTCTGATTTTTTTTTTTTTTTTTTTTTTTTTTGAGACGGAGTTTCGCTCTTGTTACCCAGGCTGGAGTGCAATGGCGCGATCTCGGCTCACCGCAACCTCCGCCTCCTGGGTTCAGGCAATTCTCCTGCCTCAGTGTCCTGAGTAGCTGGGATTACAGGAACGCCCCACCATGCCCAGGTAATTTTTTTGTTTTAGTAGAGACGGGGTTTCACAATGTTGATCAGGATGGTCTGGATCTCTCGACCTCGTGATCCACCCGCCTCGGCCTCCCAAAGTACTGGGATTACAGGCTTGATCCACCGCGCCTGGCCTTTTTTTTTTTTTTTTTTTTGAGACGGAGTTTCGCTCTGGTTCCCCAGGCTGGAATGCAATGGCGTGATACCCGCTCACCGCAACCTCCACCTCCAGGATTCAGGCAATTCTCCTGCCTCATCCTCCTTAGTAGCTGGGATTACAGGCGCGCGCCACCATTCCTAGCTAATTTTTTTGTATTAGTAGAGACGGGGTTTAAAAATGTTGACCAGAATGGTCTGGATCTCTCGACCTCCTGATCCACACGCCTCGGCCTCCCAAAGTGCTGGGATTACAGGCTTGACCCACCGCGCTCGGCCTTTTGTTGTTTTTTTTTTTTTTTTTTTTTTTTTTTTTGAGATGGAGTTTTGCTCTGGTTCCCCAGGCTGAAATGCAATGGCGCGATCTCGGCTCACGGCAACCTCCACCTCCTAGGATCAGGCAATTCTCCTGCCTTCAGCCTCCTGAGTTGCAGGCATTACAGGCCCGCGCAACCATGCCCAGGTAATTTTTTTGTATTAGTAGAGACGGGTTTCACAACGTGGAACAGGATGGTCTGGATCTCTAGACCTCGTAATCCACCCACCTGGCCTCCCAAAGTGCTGGGATTACAGGCTTTAGCCACCGCGCCCGGCCTTTTCTTTTTTTTTGAGACGGAGTTTCGTTCTCGTTCCCCAGGCTGGAGTGCAATGGCACGATCTCGGCTCACCCCAACGTCCGCCTCCTTGGTTCAATCAATTCTCCTGCCTCAGCCTCCTGAGTAGCTGGCATTACAGGCATGAACCACCATGCCCAGGTAATTTTTTGGTATTAGTAGATACGGGGTTTCACAATGTTGACCAGGATGGTCTCGGCCTCTCGACCACGTGATCCACCCGCCTCGGCCTCCCAAAGTGCTGTGATTACAGGCTTAAGCCACAGCGCCGGCCTTTTTTTTTTTTTTTTTGAGACGGAGTTTCGCTCTCTTTACACAGGCTGGAGTACAATGCAGCGATCTCGACTCACCGCAACCTCCGCCTCCTGGGTTCAAACAATTCTCCTGCCTCAGCCTCCTGAGTAGTTGGGATTACAGGCACGCGCGACCATGCCCAGGTAATTTTTAAGTATTAGTAGAGACGGGTTTCACAATGTGGAACAGGGTGGTCTGGATCTCTAGACCTCGTGATCCACCTGCCTCGGCCTCCCAAAGTGCTGGGATTACAGGCTTGAGCCACCGCGCCTGGCCTTTTTTTTTTTTTTTTTTTTCTTTTGAGACGGAGTTTCGCTTGCAGTCCCCAGGCTGGAGTGCAATGGCGCGATCTTGGCTCACCGCAACCTCCGCCTCCTGGGTTCATTCAATTCTCCTGCCTCGGTGTCCTGAGTAGCTGGGATTACAGGAACGCCCCACCATGCCCATGTAATTTTTTTGTTTTAGTAGAGATAGGGTTTCACAATGTTGACCTGGATGGTCTGGATCTCTTGACCTCGTGATCCACCCCCCGCGGCCTCCCAAAGTGCTCGCGCCCAGCCTTTTTTTTTTTTTTTTTGATACGGAGTTTCGCTGTCATTCCCCAGGCTGGAGTGCAATGGCACGATCTCGGCTCACGGCAACCTCCGCCTCCCGGGTTCAGACAATTCTTCTGCCTCAGCCTCCTGAGTAGCTGGGATTACAGGAACGCCCCACCATGCCCAGGTAATTTTTTTGTATTAGTAGAGACGGATTTTACAATGTTGACCAGGATGGTCTGTATCTCTCGACCTCGTGATCCACCAGCCTCGGCCTCCCAAAGTGCTGGGATTACAGGCGTGGGCCACTGCGCCCGGCCTAATTTTTTCTTAGTACTTGCCGCTGTCTAACGTGTTTTAAATATAATATGTGTTATATATATAGATACATGTATATGTTTATATAGTGTATACATATGTAAGTGTATATGTGTTATATATATACACATGTATATACATGTTATATGTACCTAAGTATATACATGTTATATATATATACACAGGTATATATTTATATAGTATACACATATATAATATATACATATATATACATTTGTATATATATATAACACATATTATATTTAAAATACTTTAGACAGCGGCAAGTACTAAGGAGAAAAATTAAACCAGATAAGAGAGAGAAAAAGTGTGAAAAGGTAAGCGCTGTTTTACTTAAGGTGGTCAGGAAAGCTTTCTCTGATAAGGTGATGCTTGCATAGAAATGTGAGCAAAATGGAAGGATCTAGCCACGCTGATATCATGGTATAGAGGATGCTGGCCTCAGGGAATAACAACGGCAAAGGCCCTGAGGTAGGCAAATGCTTGGTACTTTAAAAGGATAGCAAGAAGGCCAGTAGTGATACTAGAGTAGAATAAGTAAAGGGAAGATTCTGGAAATGGGTCTACAGAAATAGAGGGAAGTTAGATCATATAGAAGGTACTCAAAGGCTATTGGGCTTTTTTTCTGAGTTGAAAAAGAAGCTTCTGAAAGTTCTGAGCAGAGAAGTGGCATAATATATATTTGAAAAATTTCACTCTGGCTTCAATGTGCAAGCATGGAACCAGGAGGACAATTAAGATGCTGCTACAAGAATTCAGGCAAGAGATGATGGTGGCTTGATCAATTACAATAGACGACAAGGGAAGAGAATTGGACAGATCCTGGATATATTATAAAGGATCTGATGATGGACCAATTACAGAGTATAAGAAAGAGAAAGAAGTCAAAGTTGACTCCAGAGTTTCTTGCCTGAGAAACTCAAAGAAAGATGTTGCCATTTATTGAGATAGGAGAAAATGTGAGAGGATAAGATTTGATCTTAAAAAGAAACAAACACAAGGGTTTGGTTTTGTACATATTAAGTTTAGCTGCCTTTTGGACATCTAAAATGAATATAGAAGTACACTGTTTGATACAAAGTTGGAGTTCAGTGCAGAGACATTCAGCCTCATCAGCATATATTAATATATAGTATTTACAAACATAGAAAAGGCAATTGTGTGAATGGAGAAATGTCAGGCCAAAGATATGAAAAAGAATAGTTGATACTGCATTTAAAATATCTGCAGTTATCAGGAAGAAATATAAGATAATCAGTGAATCAAATATCACCTTTAAAGATTATTTAATTAAAACATATAAATGTGAAAAGTATATAACATGTTATATCTGATTTTAATGTTAATCATAAATCTTGGAAACTGAAATGGTAGATGGTCACTTAAACAATTATCAAAAAGACTTTCCAACTAAAGAGAAAATGTTTTAAATAAATGTTTTAAATAAATGCTTAAAATAAACCCTCAGAGTTGCTCATCGTTGAACCTTGAAATCAGTTCCTATACTGTCATTAAAGGTGTAATGTCACTAAGATATTTTATAAAGTTCCATATCATGTAATTCATTTTTATCATTATGCTTTAAAAAGCATAATAATATAATTATCTCCTAAGATATCAAATTAGGATTTTGCTTCTCTTGGTAGTGATAACACAGTATAAATATATACAAATGTGAAATTAGAGATTTTACTCCTTTTGATATGTTCTAAGATACCTTTTGATACCTTCAGATTCAACTGTCAAATAAAGCTCTATCATTCATGCTTTCATGTTACATGATTACTGCCACCAGTATACCCCAAGTGAGAGAAAGAATTAATATCAGTCTATCAAGCATCTCAAATATTCATTGCTTTAAGAAGAATAAGAGCTAGATTTCTCACTGCTGAAAAAAAAAAGAGAAGAGAAGAAAGAAAGAAAGAAAACTAAAATGAACACAGTGGTGTTGGATATTTGGTAGTAATTTTAGGTATGGGTGTGATTCATAGTTTTCAATGTATATAGATAGGTACAGAAATATAGATAATACATATTATAAATAGATAGATAGATAGATAGATCTGTACACTGAGAAAGCATGAGAGCACTGATACCCTAATAGCAATGAACACAATTAGTATCCATATATTGGCTTCTAAATATCATTCTCCAGCAAATGAAAGCAGGATATCTTAGAGAAATGGCTAATTCTAGGATTTGTGCAGGAAAAATACAAGATGGCCCTAACACATATTGCTGGATAAAAAAGTAAGAAAATGTTCAAACAACGATGGAGATGTGTCAAAAGGACCCAGACGTCAGTGTGAAGGGGCTCCTACTATTCAAACATATGACAATATGAATGTCAAAATAAATAATCAGTAACAGATTATCATTAACTAAATAAAATTGAAAACCATGAGTCTATATGGATATAAATGAATAAATGAAAGGTTTGATGAATAACAAAATATTTATATTCTCAAAGTATGCCAAACAGTAATTACAAAAAAGATGAGAGAACTTTACAATGTTAAAGTCTAGCAGATAACACTTAACAAGCAATTAAGCTGAAAAACATCAGAAATAGGATTATAAATTATGTATCACCTGATAGTGTAAAATGAGAAGAAGTTAGACTAACTGGTATGCTATTTATACCAAAGGCATATATCATGAAACTAAACATGAGGAAATATCAGACATATGCAAATTGAAAGGCATATTTAAAATATTCACAGCTGGCATGTAATATTTAACACTCGGTGAAAGTAAAGCACTGACTGTTGATTTTTGTTTTAACTCATACCTTTAAAGGAATTCCCAAAGAATGTTTATAGCTAACTTGGAATTTCTAATGTCAGCTCTGGGAGAGGATGTTTTCTGAACAATTATTATCTAAAGCGTGTTGTTGCTTTAGGATCACAGCATGCTTGTGTATGCCTGTTACCATGTCACTGTGGTCTTACGCCGAGTGCCCTTAGGGGACTTGAATCTTTCCGATAGACCATGTTTGAGATAGTTGAGTCACTGTGCAGTGTAGCCCACACTTGAGGGGATGAATGTATGTGCACCGTGCACTGTCATTTTGCTCTGGGTCGAAGTAGGTTCTTGTTTACCTGTTTTCTCTGTGCTTGTTCCTACAGCCCCTTTTTCTTATGTTGCTCAATCTCCCTTTCCCTTCTTGGTGCTTACACATCTCAGACCTTTTGGCCAAACCCTTGCCAATAACAGTATTTTGGTTCTCGGTTCTCACTGTTCCCTCTGGTTGAGGAGCCTTTGAATAAAAATGCACATAGCTATGGAGTGGGGTTTTGCTGGAAAAGGTGACCTTCTAACTTCATGTCAACTTCTGGCTCCTCAAACTGTAGGTTGGCAGTAAGGTAGGGAAGTTGATTTCCCATTTCTCACTAAGCAGATTGTGAACATTTCTATATGGATTTTCTATTGTTAATGTTACTCCGATTCTTTGTTTTAAAATAAAAATTCTAAATGTACACAAAAAAATGAACAAACAAAAAAAGAAAGTAAAGCACCGAGTCTGTTCAAGACTGAGAGAGAATACTTTTCATTACATAATTTTACAGTTTATTTTTACCATCTGCATTTATTTTCTACTCAAACTGTATATATATTACAATTTTTAAATAAATAATAATACATACTTCTTAAATACAAACAGTCTGACACAGAAATTTCATTTCTAGGCATAGGCATACTCAAGAGAAGCACTTGAAAGTATGCACAATAAAACATATAGAAGGATGTTCATGGCAACCATGTTAATAATAAAAGATAGGAAATAAATATTTAGCAATCTAAAAAATATGGACTATTGATTTAAAGAAATACTACACAGCAGTTAAAAAGCATGAGGTACCTCTATTTGCACTATTTTAGGTAGAATGACACGATATTTGTTGAATAAAAGAACCATGCTGTAAATTAACATGCATAATGTGATTTTTTAATGTAAAATGAATAAACTATAAATATTCTAGGTCAACACACAACACAGAATACAACGCACACCACAATGAAAATCATGATAATAGTTTACCTCCTAGAAAGCAATGATCAGTGGAGGTATTTAGACTTACAGAGACTGTTTTTTTTTAACTCAGACATTATAATGATGCATTACTTACATGAAAAAAAAAATAATTAAAAGAAAATAACACCTGTCCCAAAGAAAGTGATTTCAGGATTATCTGGACAATGAGAACTCTAGTATTTCTCTCTCAAGCATACTTTTCCATCCAACTACCCTGAACATATAACAGGAGTTATATCCCTACTTCATGTTGTTTTGGGGGGCATTCAACTCAGTGCCCTTCTTATCCTAGAGATAAGAAGTCCACAACCCAATCTGGCCCATCAACATCTCTAACCATATGGCCACATTTTTTGTTTCAGGGATTATCAAATACTCGATACAAGGCCATCAGACCATTGTTTTCTATTAAGCTACTTTGGGGTGAAATTCTATCAACTTGCATTCAAAAGAGTTCTAACAAATCCAGGGAGACATATACTTAAAGAGGTATTTTCATTAGAATAAGCCAAGTAAACATAAGAGAAACACAATGGGAAGTGATATATTAAAGACAGACTGTAGGCCAAGTGCGGTGGCTCATGCCTGCAATCCCAGCACTTTGGGAGGCTAATGGCGGTGGATCACGATGTCAAGAAATCCAGACCATCCTGGCCAACATGGTGAAACCCCATCTCCACTAAAAATACAGCTACTAGCTGGGCATGGCAGTGCGTGCTTGTAATCCCAGCTACTTGGGAGGCTGAGGCAGGAGAATGGCTTGAACTCAGGAAGTGGAGGTTGCAGTGAGCCTAGATCGTGCCACGGCACTCCAGCCTGGGCAACAGAGCAAGACTCTATCTCAAAAAAATAAAGAAACCTTGGAAGGAAACAAAGGACAGATGGATAGTTTTTTGAAGAATTTTTTATGAAATGTTCCTATCCAATGGATTCTAGTTTCCCTGTGAATGGTGAAGCCAGCACATCTGCTGAGCAAGTGGAGATGGCCTAAACTTGAGAAAAGTACAGAAGGTTTGAAATACATTTGAGTAGCAGGGGTAGGAAAGTAGACTAAGGAAAAATGACTAAAGCTCCATTTGTATTGTTTTCTGTTAGTAAGCACTGGATAAGTACTTTTTGGATGAATGAGTGAATTATTTCCAGGTAGTGCTAAGGCTGACCATGCATTTATCATGGTGTCAATAGACTTGATTGTGAGATTTAATCCAATACTGATTGGTCATTTGTAGCAAGACATTTCTGGAAAAGGCAGAGAGATGAGATTTTGTTAGACAGGAAGGATTAAAGGGAATTGGATGAGGCATATTTCAAGTAGAGCTTTTTAAATATTGGTTATAGGATAGACCATGAAGTCTGCATTTAAGAGGGAGGAAAATAAGGCAAGAACATAGTAGATAGATAAGCAGAAAAATTAATGACCCATTGTGAAAATTTGACAAATTTGAAGGCCTAAGCTGGAAGGGTAGGAGGATGAGGTCAAATGGTAGAACATCAGGCTGTATTATTACAGATGTAGAGGTGGTTTTGATGAGGTCGGGCATGGTGGCTCACGCCTGTAATCCCAGCACTTTAGGAGGCCAAGGCAGGTGGATCACTTGAGGTCAGGAATTCGAGACCAACCTGGCCTACATGGTAAAAACTTGTCTCTACTAATAGATAAATAAATAGTCGGGTATTGTGGCACATGCCTTTAATCTCAGCTATTCAGGAGGCTGAGGCAGGAGAATTGCATAAACCAAGTAGGCAGAGGTTGCGGTGAGCCAAGAATATGCCACTGCACACCAGCCAGGGTGACTAAGCAAAACTTCGCCTCCAAAACAAGAGGTGTTTCTGATGATAACTTAGATGTTTCTGATGACAGCTTCTGGGTTTTGCAGTAACTGAACTGGAATAGAGTTCAAGAACCCTAAGATGGAATGACAGAGGAATTAAGAGGCCAGGTTATTGGTAAGTCTATCCACATGGATGTTTGGGGCCTCCACTGATTCTCCAGCTCCACAAGTTCTTTACCCTGGGCTGCATCCCAATTTTGTCATTCTTAAGGCCTTCATGGAATCTGAATTATTTCTGCAATCCTAAGTTTCAGATCCTGCAGGTCAGTAGCATAAGCATGAACAGGAAAACAGAAGGATGGTTGTGTGAGGGAGCTGTAGTGCACATCTGTTGTTTTGTTTTGTTTTGACACCAAGCATTCACAAATTTTTCTGGAAAACCTACCTCAAGTGCCCTCTAGAAAACAAACCTCATGGTCAGGCACCGTGGCTCACATCTGTAATCCCAGCACTTTGGGAGGCCAAGGCAGATGGATCACCTGAAGTCAAGAGTTCAAGACCAGTCTGGTCAACATGGTGAAAACCTGCCTTTACTAAATATACAAAAATTAGCCAGATGTGCTGGCAGGTACCTGTAATCTCAGCTACTTGCGAGATTGAGTCAGGAAAATTGCTTGAACACAGGAGGTTGGGGTTGCAGTTAACTGAGATAATGCCATTGCACTCCAGTGTATGCAACAAGAGCAAAATTTCGTCTCAAAAAAGAAAAGAAAACTCACCTCATTTGTTAGTCCCAGTCTATGTAAGTGGACTTGCCTTCTCTTCAGACCCCTCATATTTTAAGGGTGGGTATGTGCACACTCTTGGCCATAAGAAGCATTCTGTAATGCTCCATAGTGAGCCCCCAAATATCTGTAACGCTCATGCATAGTCCAGGACTCACCTCTGGATCATGAGCTGCAGGTGTTCTAGACAATATCAATTATATTCCACTAAGCCCATGAAGATCATACGTGACACCTCCATCCTGATAGATGCACCATATACACTAAGGGAAGATCTTGTATGTTGTTATCAACATGGCCGGAGAGAAGGCACAAAGATCATCTTCTCTAAAGAGAGGGAGGTCATGCTTGAAAACAGTCCTGCATATACTATTAGAGAAATTGAATAATAGAGCCGTGTACACTTCTGGCAAAATGGCATCTCTAATCTTTGCAGTGCCCTGGTAAACCTCAAGGGGGTGGTACCTAGATCCAGATTGAGAAAGGGTCATGATATGGACATGATGGGGCACAAACGTTTTTCCTCCAGCAGGGTCATCCTTTCCTATCTTCCCTTTTTTCTTACTTTCTCATTCATTCTAAGGTACTTTTTTCTTTACTCTCAGCTTAGTTTTACCCTATAAGGTAGGTGGTTGCCTGGTCAACATTGCTGCCACAGACAGATAAGGGATCGTTTTGCTCTGTAAAAATGTCATTGATCAGCTGGGCACAGTGGCTCACAACTGTAATCCCAGCACTTTTGGAGGCCGAGGCAAGAGTATAATTTGAGATCAGCAGTTGAAGAGCAACCTGGGTAACATGGTGAAACTCTTGTCTCTACTAAATATACAAAAATTAGCCAGGCATGGAATTACAGGGGTGTGCCTGTAATTCCAGCTACTCAGGAGGTTGAGGCAGGAGAATCACTTGAGCCTGGAAGGTGGAGGTTGCAGTGAGCTGAGATCACACCACTGCACTACAGTTTGGGTGACAGAGTGAGACCCTGTCTCAAAAAAAAAAAAAAAAAAAAAAAAAGTCATCAATCCAGGCAGCCTAGAGAAATACCCAAGGAGGGGAATTACTTCCCCAAAGTGACTTTTTAGTACAAAAGCCTCAACAGTGAGGTCAAAATATGCTTCCCTAAATTATAAGCATGCCCTATTTCTCAGATTCTTAAGCAGTACCCATGCTGTTCCTGACACCCTACCCCAACCAGCAATACCCTCAACACTCCACCAACTTACATGATCCTCTGGTCACTAATAACTTTTTTTAAATAGTTACTAAACTATTATTTCTGAAAAATATACCTGTCCTTAACCCTCTCTTCACAAACAGAAGGCCTGTCTTCCTCACTGCTCTAAATATGAAGCAGTGAATGGAGAGGAAGGTCCAGGCTGCCATACCATATCAGTAAGTCTGATAGCAAAGAGGCAGAAAAAGGCCCATCTCCTCAGACTTCATCAGGGAGAGAAAGGACTTTTGGAGACACATGATACTCATTCCTCCACAAGAGATCCAGGGGATTGGTCACCTTTTAGAAGTAAAAGGAAGCAGTCAGTAAGAGCTGAACTAACTCCTACCTTTCTCCAAACACAAGCTTGGGTTACCCAAAATCTATACCCCACAACACAATACACAGAAAAGACATCATTCTTATTAGAACATTTATTGGGGAGAATCAATATTCTCCACAAGGAGGAAATTATTTTGTGGGGGGCAATTTTCCTCCCTGGAAATGCTTCGGAAGAATTTTCTGTGTAATTAATAATGACAAATCACTGAACACAGTGCTTTTAGCAGTGGTTGGGATGGCTGGAGGCAGTGGGTCAACCGACAATGTCAAGTGGGATTTGGTTGGGGCACAGGCTTCCTGTGGGGCATGGATTGGGGATACTTTTGACACAATTATCTTGCCCTTAAATGCCTCAACTTTCTGCGACTGTCTGTTCTTGTCTATGATTTGTCTAATCCTTGTCGGGAATTAGGGAAAGGGAGCTGGAAAAGGACAACATGGGAAAAGGAGCTGGAAAGGTCCTCTTTTGATTTACAGATTTCTATGGATTCAAGGACCTTGCTGGGAAGACCCCACAGCATCCTCATACGGAAAGATTTAATATGGGCTTCCAACATCTTTTGTTTGTTGGAACCAAGGAAGGACATCTCCTGGGATGTATCAACACAGTGGTCCTCACCCACCAATGCTGCCCAATTTCGATGGTTTATTTGGCTGTGGGATTTTTCAGAAAGAGACATTGTCTGCTTGACTGAATGCCATGAACTACGCACACTCTCAGGCACTCGACCCTCATTGATTTCCTCAGATTTCTTGCTCAAATGTACTGTCAGGGCATTTGCAAGTTGTTTCTGACCTAGTCTCACCCCTGAATCATTCCCTGGCAGATGCATCATATGACCTTCTAGGTCGCTCTCGGGTCCCTCGCTGTTTTCTGACTCTGAAATCAGGCTCTGAGGATGTAGCAGTGTCAAACACTCATGGACTCGGCGGGGCAGACCCCATCTGTGCTGGATGAGCCTCTTTTTAAGATGGTGTTCTAGTTTCTTCCTAAACTCAGCACTGAGTGCAAAATCTCCAGGAATGATGGAGATGGGACCACAAGCCTTAAAGGACTTGACCAATGTAAGACGGGGAGCTGGAGAACAAAAGTATTCCTGGGATTTTTGAACCACAGAGGGTAAACCCCACACATTTTCCAGTACTTTCTGCAACACATTCCTCTCCAGATGGTTAATTTCAGATGGTGTAAGAGACAGTGCCTCATTCTGAGATTTATGAAAACACACTCCACAGATCCCAATCTGGAATGGAGGACTAGGTACTTGGGCTGTGAGTGGAGATGGATGTTGAGCCACAGACTGACCTTGGAGCAGAGTTTGAGGCAAGGGTAGAGGCTGGGTAATAGGCAAGGACAGAGGTTGGGGATGGGGAAGTACTGGGGATTTCTGTAATGCAGACATACTCGCAATTTCATTGAAGGATACAGACATGGAGGAACGTCCACATGGGAGAAGAACAGTAGGATTCAGAGACTTGCTGTGCAGAGATGGGAGACCCGAGAAGAGCTGAACATATTTTTTCTCTAAATGGTCTTCAAAGCACTTAGAATATGGGGGCTGCTGATGGGTGTGCAGCCACTCTACTTTCCTATTACTGGCCAAAAAAGGAAAGGAGGTTGCCAGGCCATGCTTATCAGCAATTGAAGCTGACATTTTCCCTGAAGAATTTGGTTGGTAGTTTGGCCTAAGATGCTTTGGGAAAGTTCCTGGTGTCTTTCCATTTTCTTTACACATCAGGAAATTGGCCCTTTTTTTGACTTGTCTCTCCAAAAGTGCCACAATGTCATGGCTGAGAAATGAGAGGTTAACAGGCACTGTGAGGTTGACCACAGAGTACCCCCTTAAAAAGCTCTCAGAAGAATGAAGGCTAAGGAGCTCTTGCATGAAATCAGATGGTACAAAATTGGAAGAAAAAGAGTCCTTGGCATGAGGCTGCTGCCAGGAGAATTCTGCAGATGCAGGGCGTGAATGGTCAATGTCTCTGATTGTAGAGGAAGAGGTGGTTGACCCACCAGAGCCACCTACAGATAACATCTCTTTTTCCAGAGGCTTCGGTATGTTGAGACTTGCTTTAGACTGAGTCATAGTGCAATCTTGCATTCGTAAAGCAGAAGAGTTTGGTCGTTTGTAATGAAAAGTACATGAATCACAGAGATTCATGGCCTGGGAAATATCTGGCAAAGAGTTCGTATATTGTAATAGAGTAGAGTCTAATGAAAAGATGGTATTCAGAGACAAACTGGCCTCAGGTTGGAGATTGGGCTCTGCTCTCTGAATGTGATGTGGTGGGAGAAGGGGAAAGGGAAGCTGTTGGGGTGGGGAATGGTCTATAGGGAACTTGGAATCCAGGGCAGAAACAGGCTTTTGTGGCAGAGGGTCCCTCAGTGGTGAGGGTGACAATAAGTGAGCTAAAGGGGTGATCAGGTCAGGTGAGAGAATTAAGGGAGGCGGTGGAGAAGGGTCAGGCCAAGGCGACACTATTAGGTCTTCTGGAGGGGTTGCTGAGTGGTCAGAAGCCAGAGTGAGTGATGACTCAGTTGCAGAAGTTGCAGAAGCCAAAGGGGATACAGAGGGAGCAGCATCTTTCAGGGACTCCCAATACAGCAGTCGCTGGACCTCAGCAGTTGTTCTGTTACACACCACACAGAGGGGGTCTGGGCATACCAGTTGACAAAAGCGGGTGGTGTCATGATGCTGGCCCAGGGGACTGCAGGAAGCAGGAGGCCCGAAGCTGTAGCCAGGACCAGAACAAGGAAAGGAGGGTCTGTTAGCCTGGCAGTGGTGGGAACCCTGGTGCCTGCTACCCACTTCACATTGCCCCCCGCCTATGACCTCCCATGCACTCTAGGGCCTCTCAACACATTCATTCGCATACACGTTCCAATGGCTACCCACTCCCACAACTATAGCAGGCTACAAGAAATCCCTGAGGTGAATATAACTTGCTAAAGAAAGGACTGGGGTGGGAACAGGACAGAAGGGAACAATTAATCACCTTCTGAGAATAGAAACCGGCTTCTTTTCCTCTTCTGCTTCTTTCTGTGAGGTTATCCGGTCTGGGAAACCATAATAGTATGTTATATATAATGAAGGTAGAGGCACAGGGATCATACAGAAGTCACTCTGTGTAAGATCCTTAAGATATTCAACTCTGATAGCCCCAAGTATCAGTAGAAAAGGGCAAATAGTCATTGATACTATTAACAAGTTCACAGGTATATGTGACATCATTTATAAAATTCCTTCACATACATTACCCCATGTGATGCTCAAAACCACCATGGGAAACACAGATGTCAGTGGTTACCTCCAAGAGGAATCTGAGCATCGAGGAAGTCAAAGCACTTATGCAAAGTTATGAGACAGCAGCTCTGACTCCAAGCCAGCCAGTAGTCATTCCTTGATATCTAACTTGCCCACCTACTGGGCAACACCCAGTGCCCAGGTCTATCACTCTGTCATGCCTATGGATGGGCAGAGCAGGGCCTATGAGAAGTGTCTCAGGTCTGATTGCTTTTCTGTAAGCCTCTCTGCTGAGTGCTCTGTTTTCTGAGACTGTATCTAGTAACTGACATTCTAAGCAATTATGGGCCTGAGTCCTCCTGACAGAAACAGAAAGGGTCACCCTTGAAGCTCAGATAGAGTAGGCTGACCTTACCTTTAAATGTCCCACCTTTCTTTCTCCTCCTGGCTCTGTCCTGACACTGAGAACAAAAGAAAGACAATGAGAGGCTGGGACTCATTTATCTCACTCTCTATGAAGCTCATTCATTCATTCACTCACTCATTACACAAGAATAATATGACTCCCAAATTAATGCTAATATGTTCCTGTTAAGAATTATTAAAGGTGATCAAATATTTCTAATTTTTCCTTCTCTGAAAAACTCAAAAAGAATTTTGCCAGAGAAAGCCACACTTGATATGCTCAAGCAGTACTCAAGGAGGGCACAGACTCAGAGGCCAACAGTCACATCTGTGCTTCCTCATAGGAAAAGTGTCCCAAACAGAACTGTGCCTCCAGCCTCTGCTCAGAGACTCTCAGCATTGCTCCCCAGGTCAACCCAATATGAAGGAAGGCTTGGTTGAATGAAGATGACAGGGGAATGTGACTCATGATCACATTTCAGCAGAAATTGTTCTTCTTCAGAGAGACCACACTGTCTATACAGTCCAATCAGGGTCCACAGAATTACTGCGTTTGGAATTTTATCTGGAACTCTTCACCACAGCCAGATAGGTGGTCTATGAGCTTCGGATGGAAACTTTAGTCCTCCTGAAGCCCTAAGTCTACCCAACCTCTTCCAAAGAAGAGTGGAATTCTATCCTCTCTTCAGACTTCCCATCTAAGACCATCTCTCTGTACCAACTAAACTTACTTACAAATGTGGGAATAGGATTGGGAAACAACAAGAGGGAATCTCCCTTGGGTGTTCACCCGCAGTTCCTTACCATTTGGATGTCATTATTTTTCCCAGGGTGTGACAAATACAGGGTCAATAGGTCGTAGAACAAGTACAGCATAAACAATCCCAACCCAATCAAGCAGATGAAGTTGAGATCAATATCCAAGCAATGTGCCAAGCCAGGGCTGAGCCCTGACTCAGTATAACTGTTCAGAAAACAGAGGATATTCTCCATGATCTGAATAGTATGGCTGCCTGAAGCAACTGAGCCCTGAGTTTGCCCAGGCTTAACTATAAGCCCAGGCCTGCATCATAGAGCATGGAAGTCACAGAGGGTTTCTGAGGGTGGAGGGAGCAGTAAGAGGAGGGTGTGTCCACAGCCCTGACCCCACCCACCCAGCTGACCACACCCCTCCTGTGCCCTCCAGATCCCTCTGCACTACCCTCCCACTCCATTTTCCAACTCTATCTTTTCTTCATGTCATATATTTACCTAAGTGGAATTTTCTGTTTGCTCCAACAGTAAACCAGGTATTACCCAAGTCCTGCTTTACTGTTTGGAGCCCTTAACTTCAACCCCACCAACACCACAGCCTTGAAAGCAATAGATTACAGTGCACTAAGCTATTGTGATCTAAGAGACCAAAATAGACACCCCTTTATCAACTAAGACAGACTTTAGGGTTAAATAAACAATGTTCCCAATAGGTCAAGGGTTCAGAGCTTGGATGGCATGGGAAATTTCCAACTTTCTATAACTAAAATCCCGTTAACCATACCAGCTTGAAGCTCTGATTGGATAGAGGACTGGTCTTACAAATATTCTTTTTTTTTTTTTTTTTTTTTGAGATGGAGTTTCGCTCGTCTTACTCAGGCTAGAGTGCAATGCCGCCATCTCAGCTCACCACAACCTCCGCCTCCTGGTTTCAGGCAATTCTCCGGCCTCAACCTCCTGAGTAGCTAGGATTACAGGCACGCCCCACGATGCCAAGCTAATTTTTTTGTATTAGTAGCGACGGGGTTTCACAATGTTGACCAGGATGGTCTCGATCTCTCGACCTCGTGATCCATGCGCCTCGGCCTCCCAAAGTGCTGGGATTACAGGCTTTAGCCACCGCACCCGGCCTTTTCTTTTTTTTGAGACGGAGTTTCGCTCTCTTTACACAGGCTGGAGTGCAATGGCGCGATCTCGGCTCACCGCAACCTCCGCCTCCTGGGTTCAAGCAATTCTCCTGCCTAAGCCTCCTGAGTAACTGGCATTACAGGCACGCGCCACTATGCCCAGGTAATTTCTTTCTATTAGTAGAGACGGGGTTTCACAATGTTGACCAGGATGGTCTGGACCTCTCGACCTCGTGATCCACCTGCCTCGGCGTCCCAAAATGCTGGGAGATATATATATATATATATTTTTTTTTTGAGATGGAGTTTCGCTCTCGTTCCCCATGCTGGAGTGTAATGGCACGATCTCGGCTCACCGCAACTTCCGCCTCCTGGGTTCAGGCAATTCTCGTACCTCAGCCTCCTGAGTAGCTGGCATTACAGACACGCGCCACCATGCCCAGGTAATTTTTTTGTATTAGTAGAGACGGGGTTTCACAATGTTGACCAGGATGGCCTGGATCTCTCGACCTCGTGATCCACCCGCCTCGGCCTCCCAAAATGCTGGGATTACAGGCTTGAGCCACTGCGCCCGGCTTTTTTTTTTTTTTTGATACGGAGTTTCGCTCTCTATACACAGGCTGGAGTGCAATGGCGCGATCTCGGCTCACTCCACCCTCCGCCTCCTGGGTTCAGGCAATTCTCCTGCCTCAGCCTCCTGAGTAGCTTGCATTACAGGCACGCGCCACCATGCCCAGGTAATTTTTCTGTATTAATAGAGACGGGGTTTCACAATGTTGACCAGGATGGTCTGGATCTCTCGACCTCGTGATCCACCCGCCTCGGCCTCCCAAAATGCTGGGATTACAGGCTTGAGCCACTGCGCCCGGCTTTTTTTTTTTTTTTTTTTTTTTTTTTTTTTTGATACGGAGTTTCGCTCTCTTTACACAGCCTGGAGTGCAATGGCGCGATCTCGGCTCACCGCAACCTCTGCCTCCTGGGTTCAGGCAATTCTCCTGCCTCAGCCTCCTGAGTAACTGACATTACAGGCACGCGTCACCATGCCCAGGTACTTTTATTGTATCAGTAGAGATGGAGATAAGCAATGTTGACCAGGATGGTCTGGATCTCTTGACCTCATGATCCACCTGCCTTGGCCTCCCAAAGTGCTGGGATTACAGGCGTGAGCCACCGCGCCCGGCCCTTGTTCTGTTTTTTGAGACAGAATCTCGTGCCCAGGCTTAAGTGCAGTGTTGTGATCTCAGCTCACTGCAACCTCTGCTTCCTGGGCTAAAGGGCTTCTTGTGCCTCTGCCTCCCAAGTAGCTGGACCTACAGGCATGCACCACCACGCTTGGCTAATTTTTGTATTTTTAGTAGAGATGGGGTTTACCTACATGGGCCAGGCCGTTCTCAAACCCCTGGCCTCATGTGATCCGCCCACTTTGGCCTCCCAAAGTGCTGGGATTATAGGCATAATCCACTGTGCTGGGCCTTCTGTGGTGTTTTAAATAGCATGCTATAGCACCTGACCATCATCTTTGATCCTTCATTACGTTAAATTTATTTTAGGAGATGACTGGGTGTTGGAATTCATCTTTCATGGGCATCTAGAGTCATTCCTTTCAGGCTTCACTCTGTATATGTGATCTGGGTAAATGCAGAGTCTGATTCAGTAGGTGCGGGGTGAGACCTGTGTTTGTGTATTGCTAACAAGCTTCCAGGTGGTACCAATGCAACTGAACTGTTTTCCACACTTCGAGCAGCAAGGAAATAGACTCACTGGAGAGGAGGGGAAATTTTCAGACAAATAAGAGCCTAATAGAGCTCACAGTGTTCTAGAGAAAACTTGGCGAGATCCTTCAGCCACCTGGACAAGCAATCTGGATGAGGTAACTCTCCAGGCAGACCTATGTTATGAAAGTAGCTTGAGGAGAAAACACACTCCGACCTCCCATCAGCCTGCGTGCAAGTTGCAGTTCATGAGCAGGGATGGGTGATGGCTGCTGGGCACCTTGCCTAATCACCTGGGAAGAGAGGCAAAACAGGAGCTGCCAGAAGACTTCTTGGAGTTAACTGGGATCAGGACAGGACAAAGGGAAAACCATAGTCTCCTAGGGGTGAGGATGGTAGCCAGGGGGCTACACCCTTTACATTGTGGAGCCATAGTGAACCAACCAGAGACAACCTCTGTAACTGAGTTCCCCCTACTCCCTTCCCCTCTTCCCCTTCCCCTCCCTCCTTCCCCCTCCCCTCTCCTCCCCTCTTTCTCTGCCCTCCCTCCTTTCTCCTCCCCTCCCCTCCTCCCTGTCCCTTCCTCTCTTTCCCCTCCCCCTCCCTCCCCCTCCCTCCCCCTCCTCTCTTTCCCCTCCCCCCTCCCTTCCTCCCTCCCTTCCTTCCTTCCTTTCTTTCTATTATTATTTCTTTTCTTGAGACAGAGTCTCACTCTGTCATCCAGGCTGGAGTGCAGTGATAATCACAGCACACTTCAACCTTGACCTCCAGGGCTCAAGCAATCCTCCATCCTCAGCCCCAGACCCTTCCAACCCCCTGGAGTTTTGCCAGCCCAGGCTGTTCTTGAAGTCCTGGGCTCAAGTGATCCACTCACCTCGGCCTCCCAAAGTGCTGGGATTACAGGCGTGAGCTTCTTCTTTTTCTTCTCGTTCAGTTTTCTGCACAGCACATTGGTCAGGGCAGCCTCTCTGCCAGAGAGGAGAAATTGGTTTAGAGTTGGTTTGTTTCTTGGTTCTTTCCATGCACATATTTCATCTTGGGTAAAGCTCTGGCTAGACTCAAGGAATATTTAGATAGGTGCCTGAGGGGTAGAGTTATATTTGGTTACTAAAGAGGATAGAGAAGAAGGTTGGAGAAGAGCTACCACCACGCAGAAACGGGCCTCCTTGAGGACCCTCTTACAGGATTGTGCCAATGGGCAGGACAGTGTGATAGAAGAGGTACAGCGCTTGATTTAAATCTTAACTCCTTACTTTTTACCTCTGTGGCCTCGAGAAAGTGACTCAATTTCTCTGAACTTTGCTTTTCTCATTTGCAAAATATTATCTCCTTGCAGAGCTAAATGTCAGAATTAGGCTGGGCGTGGTGGCTCACGCCTGTCATCCCAGCACTTTGGGAGGCCAAGGCAGGTGGATCACTTGAGGCCAGGAGTTCAAGATCAGCCTGGCCAACATGGTGAAACCCCATCTCTACTAAAAATACAAAAACTAGCTAGGCGTGGTGGCATGTGCCTGTAGTTCCAGCTATTCGGGAGGCTGAGACAGGAGGATCACTTGAACTCAGGAGACAGTTGGTTGCAGTGAGCCGAGATTGTGCCATTGCACTCCACCCTGGGTGACAGAGTAAGACTCTGTCTAAAAAATAAAAGGGGTGGGGTGTTTAAATGAGGCAATAGATGTACAAGCACTGAAGGCAAGGCCTGCCTTATCCCCGGCACTCATATAAGGTGGCTCCCTTCCCAGCTCCACTGTGTACCTTGCTTCTAACAACACAGTCCCTGCTCTTCACCAAAAGCTGCATAAGGGAGCTGCTGACCTCACCCAGTCTCTGCTGGACCACCTTCCTCTTCCATCCCCCTGGCAGCTAAGGAAACACAGGTATCTCCTCAACTGTAAAATGGAGATGGTGAGGTCCAATCCCAGGGATCTTGTGAGCGTGTCATGAAGCCCTGGATTTGTAAGTATCTATGATGGCCATATATCATGGTGTGACCAGAATAGTCCCAGTGCATATCTGATGTCCTAGTGTCCTGTTTAGCAATTTGGCCCTAATTTGGATAATAAAGTATAAACTTAAAAACTTTAGGCCAGTTGTGGTGGCTCATGCCTGTAATCCCAGCACTTTGGGAGGCCGAGGCAGGCGGATCACGAGGTCAAGAGATTGAGACCATCCTGGCCAACATGGTGAAACCCCATCTCTACTAAAAATACAAAAATTATCTGGGTGTAGTGGTGTATGCCTGTAGTCCTAGCTATTCAGGAGGCTGAGGCAGAAGAATTGCTTGAACCCAGGAGGCAGAAGTTGCAGTGAGCTGAGATCACGCCACTGCACTCCAGCCTGGCAACAGAGCGAGATTCTGTCTCAAAAAACAAACAAACAAACAAATGAAAACTTTAAAGGGCTGTACAAATACCAGGCACAAGGCAGCGTACATTGTATCTGTGGGTGGAAGCTATTATTGCTAAAATAAACTAGGCAGGGAAAGAAAGGAGTTAAAGTGTTTTTCTCCTCACCCGAAATACTTAACTGGGTCCCCTTTTCCAACCCTTGCATTGCAGGGACAAGAGGAAACCCAAGGAGTTTGGATAACTGAAGGGAGCCTCAGGAGCAGAGAAATCCCAGGAGAGGGGCACACTCCCAGTGCTTCTTCCACCTGTGTCCACCGTCAGTCACCCGATCCCTCCCAACCCTGCCCTTTGGCCACTGACTCACTCCCATTCAGGCCTCGACCTGTGCTCAGTGCATAAAGAGCCTCCACTCTCCCTCTGCCAGTGAGGATGGCAAACATCGTCCTGAGAATGTGAAACCCACATGGGCCTCTCAGAGGCCTGATCCTGGCTGGCCTCCTGGATTGCTCAAGCATTCCTCCTCTTCCTCCCGCTCTTCCCCTTCTCTCTCTCTCTTTTTCGCCTCTTATGGAAGCTATTTGGTGATTGAGCAACGCTCCGGAATAACTGGATCAAGCCAAGCATGTGCAGGGAGGAGGAGACACTTGGACTGTGTACGTGGCTGTGTATCAAGCAGCAGCCAATACACCATCAATCAAACAGGAAAATCAAGAACATCCATACACTGACTACTCCGTGGCCTGTCACTTGCTGGATCAAGCCCAACTCCACTCAGAAAGTGTACCATTTCTCACCACGCCCCTGCTAACTCCTCCACTGCATCTTCCTCCACTCCCCACCATGACCCTAGGCTTCAATCACAAAGGACTTCCCAGCGCCTGCGACTCTGTGCCTTTTCCATGCTGTTCTTTTTCCTGGCAGGGTTCTTTTCCTTTTTATTGCTTTGAAAACCCCTACTCCAACATCTGCTTCTCTGAGAGGGTTTCCCCATTTCTCCCAGGCTGACTTAGCTGCTTTCTCCTCCCTCCTCCCAAAGCACAGCACTACAGCACTTGTGTTTCCATTAATGCTTTGCAGATTTGTCTCCCAACTCATCAGTCTGTGAGCTACTCAAGGGAGGAACTGTGTCTTGCTCATCTTTGTATATTAGATCCTGTCACAAGATTGACTTTGTGTGAAGTGCTTAGTAAATGCATGTCAAGTCAATGAATGAAATAATGAGTAATGGAAACAGGGTTGGCTGTTGGATCAAGATACCTTGATTGGTGTCCCAGGTCTACCAGCGACCACTGTGTGATCTTGGCCAAGCCACGTAACCTCTCTTAGCCTCAGATGTCTCATCACCGATAGAATGGTAATGACAACGCCTATGCTACCTGCCTCATAAGGCTGCAGTGAGGACCCAATGACATCATTTATGGAAAAGCGCCTCATAAGTTGAAAAGGAGGATGCACACACCCTCACACCACAAAGTCTATTGGACTGATTGGACCTCAAAGCTCTCACTGCTGAGCAAGGTGAGTGTTGGAAAAAGAGGCCTCCTGCTCTAGGAACTCGCCAAAAAACTGTCAGCAGAAGAATCTTTCAGAGCAAGCACAAAGACAGATGCATGTGCTTATATGGAAATGTGTTTTTAACAAATATAACATGAGAATGGAATTCTTTTCTCCCTACATCCAGCCTTGATAGCTAATTAATTCCACCTGGAGGAAGGAGCCAGGCGTTGGGTAAGGAAGAGTCCTTATTCCAAGTTTGGGAAAGAATTTACGGTAGCTATCCCATGAGGATGTGGGGAAAGGCAAAGGATAAATCAAGTCACTGGAGTTTTTTTGTTTTTGTTTTTGAGATGGAGTCTCACTCTGTTGCCCAGGCTGGGGTGCAGTGGTGTGATCACAGCTCACTGCAACCTCCACCTCCAGGGTTCAAGTGATTCTCATGCCTCAGCCTCCCGAGTAGCTGGGACTACAGGCATGCGCTACCACACCAGGCTAATTTTTTGTATTTTTAGTAGTAGTTTTATGTTTCGCCATGTTGGCCAGGCTGGTCTAGAACTCCTGGCCTCAAGTGATCCGCCCACCTCAGCCTCCCAAAGTGCTGGGATTACAGGCATGAGCCACCACACCTGGCTAGGTCACTGGTTTTGAAGGATCTCAAGGATGATCAAGGTCTGACCTCATCATTTTACTGGGAACTCAGGAAGAAGATATGATTAGCTGAAGAAACTGGTGAATGACAGTTGGGCATGATCTCCTGACTCCCTTTCCACTGCTCTTTCTCCTGTAGACCAAGTCTCTTGACCCCAGAGTAACATGGTGTTTCTTAGCCAGAGTCTGTTGGTGGTGGCTAGATCAGACAGGTGTGGACAAGGTTAGTTAGCCAAGGAAATACTCTTTAGAGCAGATGTCATTCTCCTGTCAGCAAATATTGTGCCCAATGAACACTTTCAAATTCATGACTCTTGGTGTTCTAATAATAATCCTCATTTTCTCAGGTCTCCGATGCTTTTGAGACAACATTGATCACTTCAATACGATGTTTATGAATTGCCTTTGATGTGCTGAGTATCTGAGTAGCTGCTGAGCACTGTGCTGGATTCTGCAATGAATAGCAACGTCCAAAACTGCAATGAAGGCTACTGTGGACTGGTCCCGGGTAAGCGGGATTCGAGCTCCTTTACACTGCTAGCGACTTTCTGGGAGACCTTGACAAGGTATTTCCATTCTTTGAATCTCAGTTTTCAAATCTGTAAAATAAGACCAAACTCTTTCCCAATTTCAAGTCTATGATATTAGCTGGGATTCTCAATGTTCATTGGACAAGGATAGGATGTGGCATTTGGATTTGTTACTTCAAATGTTATCCCTAACCCAGGCTGTGGGGCATATGGTAGGCTGGGATCAGGGATTGTATTCAAGACCTTTAAAATATTTGAGCAGGCCGGGTGCTGTGGCTCACGCTTATAATCCCAGCACTTTGGGAGGCTGAGGCAGGTGGATCACGAGGTCAGGAGTTCAAGACCAGCCGGGTCAAGATAGTGAAACCTCATCTCTACTAAAACTACAAAAAAAATTAGCCGGGCGTGGTAGCAGGCACCTGTAATACCACCTACTCAGGAGGCTGAGGCAAGAGAATCACTTGAACCTGGACAGCAGAGGTTGTAGTGAGCTGAGATTGCACCACTGCACTCCAGCCTGGGCAACAGAGTGAGACTCCATCTCAAAAAAAAAAATTGTTTTTTGAGCAATATGTTAAGCAGAAGAGCAGCATCAGCCAGGAACCAAGCGACAAGTCTGCTTACCTCTCATCTCTGTGAACTACACTCCTCCCTTCTCTGTCTTGTTCTCTAGGAGTCAAGGAAAAAAACCCTCGGCCTTAGCCTCAGTCACTTTCTGGTTTAATGTTACTCAAGTATTCACTGTTTTCTCTTCTAGTTGCTGTTCTTGAATTTGTCCTCACCTTGTCCCCTGGTCACCTCATCAACGTCCACATCTCAACAACCACCTTGATGCTGAGGATTCTCAAGCCTATTCTCCTGGTCCAGAACAAAACTGTACATTCTTTCCCTTGGATATTGCCTCTGAACTTCAGACATACTCCCAATATCTCCTCCTGAGTGTCTTGCAGTCCTGTCCCATTCAATGTCTCCTCCCCATGCCCACCCCATGGTTGTTGCTTCTCTCCTCATCTCCCCATCTTGGCAGTGACACCACCACTCAACTAGTTGACTAAGCAAAACCTTGGAAATCATCCTTGATGCCTCTCTTGTCCCACCTGCCCCAGCCATCAATTAATTATTCCCGTAGGTTCTGCTTCGTTAACCAGCTCATATCTCTCCCTCTCTTCCTATTTCCACCAATTTTGCCCCAGTTCCTTCCTTAGCAGCTCTCAGCTGGACCCTACATCTGCCTCTTACCCTACCTTGTGGAAAAAGACTCTTTCTTAGAGTCTTTCCTTCCAATTTATCCTCCATGCTGGAGCTAAGAGCAGTGGGCCTCATCCTGGACATGGGAATCACCTGGGAAGTGTCAGCCCATGGACGCCTGGGTTCTGCCCCAGAAATTCTAATATAATTGGTCTGGGGTGTGGCCCAGTATGAGAATTAAATATTCCTCGGGCGATTCGAATGTAAAGTCAAGCTTGAGGGCTACTGTGCTAAAATAATCTTTCTGAAACTACTTGCAGGGTAAAGTCTAAACCTCATAACCAGCTTTATCAAACCGTTCCCAGCCAGGTCACAGCCTTTTTCATCAATTTAACTTCCCAGGTGATTCCAATGTGCACACAATGAGAAGACCACTGTGCGTAACTACAGCATGGAGGAGAAAGTGGTTGGACTGAGACTTAGAGGCAGGGAGGCCTTTAGGAGGCTGATGCAGTGGTTCAGGTGAGCAATAAGGAGTCAAGAACAAGGAGAGAAGCAATGGAAAAGAGCGCTCTGCTTGGCCAGGGACGGTAGCTCACATCTGTACTCCCAGCACTTTGAGAGGCTGAGGTGGGCAGATCACTTGAGGTCAGGAGTTTGAGACCAGCCTGACCCACGTGGTGAAACCCCTTCTCTGCTAAATATACAAAAATTAGCTAGGTGTGGTGCCAGGTGCCTGTAATCCCAGCTACTTGGGAAGCTGAGGCACGAGAATCGCTTGAACCTGGGAGGCAGAGGCTGCAGTCAGCTGGAATCGCGCCATTGTACTCCAGCCTGGGCGACAAAGCGAGACTCAGCCTTGAAAAAACAAGAGCTCCGCTTACCCTTTTGTTCTCCCTCAAGGCCAGAAGCATAATTAGTAAAAGTGTTCCTGGATGTAAACTCTGAGGTACGTTTCCCCAATTTCATTTGGTTGTACATTCTCAGCAAGGGAGTAGTTTGGCTAAGCAAGTATAACACTTTATCTTCCTCGTGAAAGGGAGGTTGGCAAGGGACAGCCTGATGCTAGAGAGGCCGCTAGTAAACTATTGTGCATCTACAATGTCTCAACAGTGGTATGAAACGGTTCTTTACTTTTTCTTTGAGTAGCCCCCTGCTCATTCTGAGCCCACCTAAGCTGGACATTGAAGTTGTCGTCCTCTTTTTGGTTGCCCCTTTTTTCTATCTCACAATCCTCTTGTTTTTGTTTCAGATTTTCTAATGTCTCTGCCCTCCCCTGGGTTCTGCTCCTCCTCCTTCTGGCTGCGATTCATGCTCAGCCAGTTGGGTGCATCTGGTTTTCTCCTTGGCTGAGCTGGTGGGGGTGAGGTATGGGGACTCTTGGAAACCAGGTCTGTGTGATTCTACAGTCTGTGATCTCTCCACTGTATCAAGCATCCTTTAGTAACTTTTGTTTTTCTGATAAATCAAACCTTTTCCAAGAGCTATCTAATCTGAAGAGTATGAGGTCAGGAAGCAGATGTGCAGGCGTTAATATTTCCAAAGCCTTGTGTTTGCCAGATTGACGTCGTGCTGTGAGGGGTCACAGTTCTTGTGGGATTTCTCAGAGGAGCATTTTCTTCTAGGAGCATTCATTAGAAGCAGGATAGGGGAGTAGAAAGCACAGGGTTAGAAAACAGTAGAACAGCCCGGCATGGTGGCTCTTGCCTGTAATCCCAGCACTTTGGGAGGCTGAGGTGGGTGGATCACCTGAGGTCAAGAATTTAAGACCCTGACCAATATGGTGAAACCCTGTCTCTACTAAAAATACAAAAAAATTAGCTGAGTGTGGTGGAAGGTACCTGTAATCTCAGCCACTTGGGAGGCTGAGGCAGAAGAATCACTTGAATCTGGAAGGTGGAGGTTGCAGTGAACCAAGATTGTGCCATTGCACTCCAGCCTGGGCAACAAAAGTGAAATTTCGTCTCAAAAAAAGAAAATAGTAGAACTGCAAAGATCCTGAATAACAGGCCAGGTCACCTTGAAAGTCACTTGCCCTCTTTGAGCCTCATTTTTCTTGTCAATTTCTGAAGATAATACAAATGATACATATGCCTTTGTTCAGTTTACTGTGAAGATCCTATGAAGGAATGTCCGGGAAAGTGCTTTGTAAACTGTGCGGAACTCTGAATACACGTGGCATTATTATTCTATGTGCAAATGCAAACAATGGATGCCTGGAAGTGAATTGTGGGATTGATGCATTGGTTTGAAATGTCAAAATTGACCAGGTGATGGACTTGTCAAGTGGTTCGTTTGGTTTGCTAATAAGGGATCATAATTTGTCTTGGGACATCTAAAAACCCCTGTAAAACAATACTGTGCAGGCTGTAATCTTCACTAGGAGACTAAGATGGATGGCATGATACCCACATTTACAACATATTGGCTGTTTTGCAATTTAAAAATGTAAAACCGGATTTTGGAAAGAAATGTTTCTCTCCCAGCCAAGCAGCACAGCCAAAGAAAAACAAAATCTGGCCAACTGCAGTGGTTCACGCCTGTAATCCCAGCACTTTAGGAGGTCGAGGTGGGCAGATCACCTGAGGTCAGGAGTTCGAGACCAGCCTGGCTAACATGGTGAAACCCTATCTCTACTAAAAATACAGTTAGCTGGGCCCAGTGCCAGGCACCTGTAATCCAGCTACTTGGGAGGCTGAGGCAGGAGACTCGATTGAACAAAGGAGGCAGAGGTTGCAGTGAGGCAGGATCGCACCACTGCACTCCAGTCTAGGTAACAAAGCAAGACTCAGTCTCATAGAAAAGAAAAACAAAATCCAAGGGAAAAGGTCCAGTGGGTGCTTCTAGAGTCCCATCCAGGTTGGCAAGCCTGTGTGTCCACAGAGATGACAGTAAAGGTGACATGACACAGTGGGGAGTGAGGTGTGCTGGGCTTCTGAAGGCAGCAGCTACTGGATACCAGTCTGTTGTGGGCACGAAGGAAACAGGGCTGAGTATGCCAGATTTTCTAATTTTTTTAATGAGAAGCTGGAAATATAGGATTTTGTAGGTACATGTATATGAAATTTCCTTTTTTTTTTTTTTTTGGAGGCAGTTTTGCTGTTGTCACCCACACTGGAGTGCAATGGCACGATCTTGGCTCACTGCAACCTCCACCTTCCAGGTTCAAGTGATTCTTCTGCCTACGCCTCCCAAGTAGCTGGCATTACAGGCACACACCACCATGCCCAGCAAATTTTTGTATTTTTAGTAGAGACATGGTTTCACTGTATTGGTCAGGCTAGTCACGAACTCCTGGCCTCAGGTGATCCACACGCCTCAGCCTCCCAAAGTGCTGGGATTACAGGTGTGAGCACCTGGCCTGAAATTTCCATTGTTAAATGTTGTCGGCCAGGCACACGGCTCACACCTGTAATCCCAGCACTTTAGGAGGCCAAGGGAGGTGGATCATGAGGTCAGGAATTCGAGACCACTCTGACCCACATGGTGAAACCCTGTCTCTGTTAAAAATACAAAAATTAGCCAGGCGTAGTGGTGTACACCTGCAATCTTGGCTACTCGGGAGGCTGAGGCAGGAGAATCGCTTGAACCGGGAGGCGAAGGTTTCAGTGAGCTGAGATCTCACCACTGCACTCCAGCCTGGGCGGCAGAGACTCTGTCTCAAAAAAAAAAAAAAAAAAAAAGTTGCCCATTGAAGAAATTTAAAACACCTGATGGGCCAACCTAAATAGCTGTGCTGATTGGATTTGGCTGTCAGGCTACCTGCCTATAAGCTCTGCTCTCTACTACCTCTCTGTGCGTTAGAACCACCTGGGGAGATTTTGGTTAGTTTGTTCATTTGTTTGTTTGTTTGTTTGAGGGAGCCTCGCTGCCTCAAATCTAGGCCTCAGACTGTCAGCGTCAGCTCCTCCTGTGTGTTTGTTAGGCTTTCTACGGATGGGCTAGGGAATATGTGTTTTAACAAAGAATCACAGATCAGCTGCTGTCCCTCAAGCTGTAAGGTGCATCTTATTAAAATGAAGACTCAACAGGCTCGAGGCGGGACCTGAAATGCTGCATTTCCTGAGTGCTCCCACGTGATGCCCATACTTTCAGTGCAAAAGCCACACTCGGAGTAGCATGAGTCTAGATTAACAGTCAGCAAACCACAGCTCTACAGGCCAAGTCCAGCTTTCTTTTGTGTGGCCTGCAAGCTAAAAATGATTTCTGCATTTTTAAATGGTTGGAAAAAAAAATCAAAAGAAGAACATTTCGTGACTCATGAAAATTAGATGGAATTTAAATATAGCTATCCATAAATGAAGGTTTACTAGAACGCAGCCATGCCTAGTCATTTACATGTTGTTTACGGCTGCTTTCCTGCTACAGTAGCAAAGTTAAGTAGTTGACAAAGAGACCACATGGATCACAAAACCAAAAATATTGACTATTTGGCCCTGACAGAACACTTTGCCAACTCCTGCTCTAGCTGGCTAGCAAAGGGCCTGGCCCTTAGCATATCCCTCCCTGCTTTGCCCTTTGTGTGGCTAGCCATATGACTCTGTGACTCTTGGATAAGTGCTTCATCTAATTGAGACTCACTTTCTCTGTCTGTAACCTGGGCATCATAACCTCTTGATCTGATCGGATTAGAGGTGGGAATGTTTCGGAATGTGCCTGGTCTTCCCGGCTCATAGCAGGTATTCTGCACTTGGTTTGCTTTGCTCTTGTACTGTGCGTGGATTTCCTTTACTTAGATATCGCCATTGCACCTGCTTACAGGGAACCTCTAGAGAGATGCTTCCATGGAGGTAAATGATTTAGGGGCTGGAAAAGTGTCATATTAACTATACCAAAACAGGATAGTGGCCGGGCATGGTGGCTCACGCCTGTAATCCCAGCACTTTGGGAAGTCGAGGTGGGCGGATCACCTGAGGTCAGGAGTTCGAGACCAGCATGGGCAATGTGGTGAAACCCCATCTCTATTAAAAATACAAAAAACGTAGGCATGGTGGTGCATGCTTGTGGTCCCAGCTGCTCAGGAGGCTGAGGCAGGAGAATTGCTTGAACCTGGGAGGTGGAGGTTGTAGTGATTTGAGATTGCACCACTGCACTCCAGCCTGGTGACAGAGCGAGACTTTGTCTCAAAAACAATCAATCAACGAAACAAAAACAGGTGGCATCAGAAATGCTATGGCTCTGGGTTGGTTTCCCCTCCCTATGGCTCTGGGTTGGTTTCACCTCCCAATGGCTCTGGGTTGGTTTCTCCTGTGCATTTCCATAGATACCCATGCAGCCCAGCCTCAGTTACCACTTACCCACTGCACCGGTTACCAGTGTATGTCTCTCAGTGCCAAATCCACCCTTTGCCCTGCTCTCTGATACTGGGACTAGACCCTAGACCCTAGACCCTGTAGATATTTCTCCTTTGCCAGTGGGTTCGGTGTTAGACTTTGTCAATAGAGGGCATGGGGACACTGACAGGCCAGAGTAAGAGGGTACGAATTCCCTTCCTGCCTCCAGAGTAATGCTTTTTGGCAGAGGAGCCATCCAGTCCATTAGCATGCAGCAGGCCCAAGAGCACTCGCCTTAGTGCTCTCTTGAGCTGACTCTAACCTGTGACCTTCAACAACTTCTTTTCTCCCAGATGCTGCCCCTATTAATTGAATCCAACCTGCCTGCACCTTCTGGTACCTTCTTCTGTCACCTGGAAGGCTATTCCTTTGCATCAACTTTGGCCTATAGCCTGTGGCAAGTTTCTTTCCCACCTGCAGGTTGCATAATCCTGTGGCAGCCAGTTGCTGTCTAAGGAGATATTTTTTTTTTTTTTTAGATGGAGTCTCACACTGTTGCCCAGGCTGGTGTGCAGTGTTCATGATCTCGGCTCACTACAACCTCCGCCTCCTGGGTTCAAGAGATTCTCTTGCCTCAGCCTCCCAAGTAGCTGGGATTACAGGCATGTACCACCATGCCCAGCTAATTTTTATATTTTTAGTAGAGATGAGGTTTCACCATGTTAGCCAGGCTGGTCTCGAACTCCTGACCTCAAGTGATCTGCCTGCCTCATCCTCCCAAAGTGCTGGGATTACAGGCATGAGCCACTGCCCTCTGCCTAAAGAGATTTGAATCTCAGCCTTGGAGGGAGAGGGATGGGAGACAAAGAGGGGACCTTCTAAGTTCTTGATTCTTTCCTTGTTCACTCTCTCAGTTTTAGAGGGAGTTGCTACTCTCTGCACTTGCTACTCTGTACCCTTTAGAGTTCCCTTTTATACCTTCAAATAATTAACCACATTTTACTAGTTAAAAGTCCTTTACCATTATAGGAGTTGCCTAGAATAATCAAATTCATAGAGATAGAAAGTAGAATAGTGGCCAGGCATGGTGGCTCATGCCTGTAATCCCAGCACTTTGGGAGGCTGAGGCGGGCAGATCACCTGAGTCCAGGAGTTTGACCAGCCTGGGCAATGTGGTGAAACCCACCTCTACAAAAAATACAAAAAAATTAGCCAGCGTGGCATTACATGCCTATAGTCTCAGTTACTTGGGATGCTGAGGCAGGAGGATTGCTTGAGCCTGGGAGGTGGAGGTTGCAGTGAGCCGAGATCATGCCGCTGCACTCCAGCCTGTGTGACAGAGCAAGGCTCTGTCTTAAAAAAACATCCCAGAACTTAAAGTATAATTAAAAGAGAGCTCCTCAATGGCCTCTCCTCCTCCTTCTGGCCTCTTGCTATAATGCATCTTTCACCCAGCAACAAAATCCATGTTCCTGAGTGCAGCTCTGACCTATGATTCTCCCATGCCAAATCCGCTCATTGGCTTTTCTCTGCTGAGTGAGAAAGGTTCTAACCCCCAAGCCAGGCATTTAGGGACCTTGACAATCTAATGCCATCTTGCCTTCCGTATCTCAGCTCCTGCTATTCCCCATCACATTCTCTTGTTCACCCAGCCAGAATGCATCACCTTCTCTCCTCTCTGCTCACCCTAATCTTTGCTTTTACCTCTCTGCATTTGCTCAGGTCATTCTTCCCCATTAGAATTCCTTCTACTACTCCTTCTGTCCTCAGACTCTCACAAGTTTCAAGCTCAACTATTCTGCAAGACCCTGCCCTACCAGCTCCCAGCAGGAAACATTCATCCCTCATGACACATTAGGGGCTTCTCTTCGTGTTAGCCCTTCCTATCTTGTAATACAATCATGTACATAATTCTACTTCTCTAGAAGATTTCTGAGACTGAATCCATACTGAAATAATCTTTTTATTCCCCTAAAGTGTATGGCATACAGACTTGCACAGAACAGACATTCAGTTAAAAAAAAAAAGTTGAAAAAATAAAGAGAGGCTCTAAAAAAGTTTATGGCACTTTCTAATTCATCTTTGTTCTAGAGCACTGTATTAGTTCATTCTCAGACTGCTGTAAAGAAATACCTGAGACCGGGTAATTTATAATAAAAAGAGGTTTAATTGACTCACATTTCTGCAGGTAGTACAGGAAGCAGGATGCTGGCATCTGCTCAGCTTCTAGGGAGGCCTCAGGAAACTTACAATCATAATGGAAGGCAAAGCAGGAGGAGCAGGCATGTCTTAACATGGCAGGTGCCGAAGGAAGAGAGAGAAGGGGTAGATGCTACACACTTTTAAACAAACACTGGGCTGGGCACAGTGGCTCACACCTGTAATCCCAGCACTTTGGGAGGCTGAGGTGGGTGGATCACCTGAGGTCAGGAGTTCGAGATCAGCCTGACCAACATGGTGAAACCTCTTCTCTGAAAAAACACAAAAATTAGCCAGGCATGATGGCAGGTGCCTGTGATCCCAGCTACTTGGGAGGCTGAGGCAGGAGAATTGCTTGAACCCAGGAGGCAGAGGTTGCAGTGAGCTAAGATTGCACCATCGCCCTCTACCCAGAATCTCAACAACAACAAAAAAATCTCAACAACAACAACAAAAACCAGATCTCAGAATAACTCACCCATTATCAGAAGAATAGCACCAAGGGGATGGTGCTAACCCATTCATGAAAACTCCATCCCTATGATCCAATCACCTCCCACCAGGCCCCACCTCCAACACTGGGAATTACAATTTGACATGAAACTTGGTGGGGACACAGATCCAAAGCATATCAGGCATGCATGGCTAAGCAGTTTTTGCCTTGTCTCTCAGTGTAGTCTATTAGAAGTGGCTGTTTGAAGTGCTGTGTAGAGATAGATAAAGCTACATCCAACTTCAGGGGAAAAGAGTGCATGATTGATTAGTAATGTCTTATGAGTACAGGATGGAAAACAACAAGCACAAAATAGATTTGACATTTCTGTTCAGGTGCTCGGACAAACAGATTATGATTCCTTCGTCATGTATGCTCAATTCAAAGTGGAATGTCAGGGCCAGGCATGATGGCTCACGTTTGTAATCTCAGCATTTTGGGAGACAGAGGCAGGAGGATTACTTGAGACCAGGAGTTCAATATCAGCCTGGGCAACATGGTGAGACCTCATCTCTATAAAAAATTAGCCAGGCATGATGGCACGTGCCTGTGGTCCCAGCTACTCGGGAGGCTGAGGCAGGAAACTCATCTCAGCCCAGGAGTTCAAGGGAGCTATGATCATGCCACGACACTCTAGCCTGGATTCTTCTATGAATTCTTTGACAAACTTACACTCCTAATAAGTAGTGAGAAGATTACAGGTTGTCTTACCTTCCCCCAGAGACCGATCTTATTAACTGACCCCGTCCTGCCTATACCTTCTGGTACCTTTCTCTGCCACCTGGAAACCTATTCCTTTGCACCAGCTTTGGCCTGAACGCTGTGGCAAGTTTCTTTGCCACCAGCAGGCTGCATGGTCCTGTGGCAGCCATAAGCTCTCCAAAGAAGTTTTAATCTCAGCCTTTGTGGGAAGAGAAGGGGAGGTGAAGAGGGGCCCTTCTAGGTTTTTGGTGTGCCATCCTAGTTTATAAACTCAGTCCTGTCCATCAGTTTTTGTCTAATCCAGTTTTATCCATTAGGTTCAATTGTAGAAAGAAGCACCCTAGCTATTTTAAGTAAAAAGGCAGTATGATAGAATTACATGCTTAAAAAATAATTGGTAGCGTTGAAAGGCAACTCTGGGCTGAGTCTCTGGAAATGGTTCCTAGAACAACACATAGAACCGGGCTTCCAGGAAAGCTGCTACCTCTGCCATAGCCGGGAAGGTGGGTAAAAAAATAAAAAAACAACCTATCAGATTCAAGAACACCAACTCAAGCACTGTTCACAGCTTGAATGTGGCTCACTCTTTGCATGTTCTCTTTCTCCATATGATTTCCCTGTTCCTCCCATCTGGTTCTATGCCCTGGAAAGCTGTATTTTCTCTCTTTATTTTCCTTTTTTTTTTCTTTTGCCTAGCAGTGGGGACAGTGGTTAATTGGGAGAGTCTGCCATACGAGTGATGAACTGTGGAAAGAAATAGAGTATAGCTGGCCTGTCTGGCTCCCGTTGCCATTGTCACTATTATATCCTGACCAGGATTGCAGGGCTCAGTCATGACTGGGTGCTGTCAGGGCAAAGGGAGCTGTAAGCCCTTGGTCTTCATCTGACTTAACCCATTATCAGAGGACTTTGCTGATGGAATAGTTCTGGTGTAGGTAGTGGGTATGGTTTGCAATCAGTGCTTTGTGTCAGAAGGCTCACATGTATCAGGGCACTCTCATTGAACAGCTGCATCTATCTTTGATCCCACCCACAGTTTACAGCCTGTCTTATTCCTAGTGTGTGTCTAGCTTACATGACCCCTGACCCCCAGGTAAGCAGTGGTCCTGCCTGAGTAATGACTAGAGCCAGTGGAACCCTCATTCACCCCTCTAAGACATGAGTAGGACCAAGAGGTGGGCATCCCTCCTAAGCCCACTTCATCGGCACAGGGGCCTCAGAAATCTCCAGAGGAGAAATAGATGCCCACCCTTTTGCACAGACACATCCCCAAACTTTGAGGGTTAGGGGCCCAGTACTCCTTGAAGAAGGAGAGACAGGGGACATAAGTGGCAAGCACTTTTAATCTCTTCAGATCCTGCATTCCCCTTATAAGGAAACTTAGATATCAGTGACTGCTAAGGTCACAAAAACAGAAACCCCAGATGTGATGTGCCTCTTACAGCCTTGGCAAATACCACCTAGAGTCCTGCCAGAGGGATTAAAGCTGAGCCTGTGTCTAGATGCAGCTGTCAATTGCCAGGAAATACTAAGGACAGAAGAACATGAAGAGCTACACCAAAAGTGTGCAGTCAGCAAAATCCAGGCTGTGGACCCTCCACAAGTCAAACAGCCGGGGTCTATCAACTGATGAGGTGTCACAAAATGAAGGAGATGGAGGCGGTTTGCATAGATTGAAAAATATTTAGAAGACACATCAAATTTTTTAAATGGGCTAGACTAAACCAAATCTTGGAATGTATACATGGATGATAACACTGCAAAAAAAAAAAAAATGTGGAAGTGACATACACAAAGCACAGGATTTTTTTTAATGGGGAGTGGAAAGGGATTTTGACAAAGTCCGTTTCTCGTCTCTAGGTGGAGTTCACCTCATTATAACTCATTAAGCCACCATTTGAGTGCTGTGGCTTCCTGAACCTGTGTCTTATTTACAACAAATTTTTTTTTTTTGAAAATATAGAAGTAAGGAAACAGGTGATTTGTTTCAGAGAGGAGAACTGCTTCCGGTGAAAGGCCACTGGACCCGATGAGGATTCACAGGTTGGAATACCATTTATCACTGTCTCTGGAAAGCCCTGCAGCTTCTTGGAGCCTCAGCTCCTTACCTCTGTAGCAATGGACCAGTGCGGCCAACTCTTAAAGTCCCAGTCACCCGTATTTCAAGGACTCTATGGTCAGAAGCTTTTTGGCAAGACAAGGCCATGGATTGTCTCACTTTTCTTTTTCTTTTTTCATTTTTTACCGACACAGTCTTGACAAAGTCTTACTCTGTTGCCAGGCTGGACTGAAAAAGCACGACTGTGGCTCATCGCAGCCTCCGTTGCCTGGCCTGAAGCAATCCTTCTGCCTCCGCCTCCCACAGTGTTAGGACTAGAGGTGTGCATTACCATGCCTGGCTAATTTTTTACTTTTTGTAGAGACAGGGTCTTACTATGTTGCTCAGGTTGGTCTTGAACTCCTGGCCTCAAGCAGTGGTTCCACCTTGGCCTCCTAAAGGGCCAGGATTACAGGCATGAGCCACTGCACCCAGCCTGCCTCACTTTTCAAGCTGATATGACCCTGGACTATTACTAAAGTTTAAAAAGTATTTTTTAAACAAAGATGCTGCCATCTAGAAAAAGGACAGACATTAGGAGCTTGCCCAATATCCATGTAGCCTACAATCTTGTTTTCTTACTAGCGGAACCCTCACTATGGAGGGCAGCAATTTGCCAGCTCAGAGAAAGTGGCTTTCCCAGGTGCCCATATGCTAGGGGTGGCCTGTGAGGACAGTGGGTGGGGCTTCCAGGAAATCTATTGTTTCTTTTTCTGATAAAAGTAACAGGCTCAACTGGCTTATGATTTTTGCCTTTTGTCCTTCCTCGGCTTTGTGCCTGGAACAAGGATGAATGCCTGGAGGCACTACAGCTGTCCATTTAGCCTGAGAAAGAGGGTCACATGCTAAGTATGGCAGAGAAGGAAAATGACAGAAGCGTAAGGTTTTTCGTTTTTGTTTTGAGACAGGGTCTCACTATGTCACCCAGGCTGTAGTGCAGTGGCACAATCTTGGCTCACTGCAACCTCCGTCTCCCACACTCAAGCAATCCTCCCACCTCAGCCTCCCAAGTAGCTGGGACCACAGGCATGCAACACCATGCCTGGCTAATTTTTTCATTTTTTGTAGAGATGAGGTCTCACCATATTGCCCAGGCTGGTCTCGAACTCCCGGCCCCAAGCAATCTGCCCATCTTGGCCTCCCAAAGTGTTGCAATTACAGGCATGAGATACTGCGCCTGGCTAAGCCTGAGTTCTTAATGGCTTCACGGAGTCACTGCTCTAGCACTGGTTGCTACTTCCAGACTTCCTGATGTGTAATGAAATGAAACTCCTTGGTTGCTAAACCCTTGTGATTGGGTTTCTGTTAACTGCAACCAAATACCTCTCTAAAAGATTGAATACCTCTATCTGCAGAAATAGTGTACTCTCAGAATTAAAGCAGGGATTTCCCTGAAAGCTAGAAACTAACATTGTAATTGTCACACTTATACTGCCAGGGCATCTAACGGGCAATATGAGAAGACCTTTGCTCTTGCCCAGATGTAGAAATGGCACCAGTATAGAAGTTCCCTTGGTTTTGCTGACTGATAGTGAGCAGTAAATGTTTTGGGATAGGCTGGTTGTGGTGGCTCATGCCTGTAATCCCAGCATTTTGGGAGGCTGAGGTGGGCAGATCACTTGAGGTCAGCAGTTTGAGACCAGCCTGACCAACATGATGAAATGCTGTCTCTACTAAAAATACAAAAATTAGCCGGGCGTGGTGGTGCATACCTGTAATCTCAGCTACTTGGGAGGCTGAGGCAGGAGAATCATTTGAATCTTGGAGGCAGAGGTTGCAGTGAGGCAAGATTGTGCCATTGCACTCCAGCCTGGGTGACAGAACCAGACTCTGTCTCAAAAAAAAAAAAAAAAGGTTCCAGATAACAGAGTGGAGGGTAGGTGATTCTGAGACTTTCAACAAATTTATCAGGAAACTAATGAGAAAGTGAACATAGAAGAGCTTAGTAATCAATAGGTAAAAATAAAAAAGGTAAAAATAAAATAGACACTTCCAAAATATAAAAAGCCATAGCGGGAAGAGCACTGGATTTTGAGCCAGAAGGACCCGTGTTTCAGACCCTTCACTTGGCTGTGAAACCTCAGGCAAGTTAAGTCATGTAGCTTCTCCAAGTCTCATTTTCTTCATCGGCAAAATGTGGATGTTGGTGTGCCTGCCTTGTGGGGTCGTGGGGAGGGCTGGATCTGATGATATCGGTGAAGATGCCCCCTACAGCCTGTGTGGCTCTCGGCACGTGCTCTACAAATGTAGGCCCTTTGTCCCTTTTCTCTTGTACCCAGTAAGTTCTCATTAACTAACAGTTCAAGTTAAATCTAAATTTTGATCTCAAGACTAAACAGAACTTAATTGTTCTCTGGTCCAGCCCCCTTCTGAGGCCAGTAACTTGGCTTCAGTATCTCTTCTGAAGAGCCAGCCTCTCTCTGCACTCTCAGGAAAAGATATTCACTCGGCCCAAGGCAGTCCCTGCAAGCTTTGGGCAGCTCTGCCTGTTACCAGGTGATTTTCTGGACTGAGTTGAAATCTGTCTCCCAAAACCTCCTCCCAGGAACCAGACTATAACCTTTTCTGACTGCTTGAGCACTGACTCCTTGGATTTGAGCCATGTGCAGCCCCTCCCTCGTTCTCTGGCTGACACAGTCACTCTTTGCCAAGCTTACTGCCTCTTCCATTGCACCAGGTAATTGGTCTGCATTGGTCAGGATTAGGTCTGGAGTAGCCATTTCCCACAGCACCCACTCCCTATAGCTCAGATGCTGGCTGTCAACCCACAGATCAAAGCTGGATTGCAGATGTGGTTTTTCTGATCTCACAGTGTTTTTTTTAAAAATGAAATTAACCAGGACATTTCACATTTTAAAAAATCCAGTTAATCTGGGTGCTCACTCCTGTAATCCCAGCATTTTGGGAGGCCAAGGTGGATGGATCACCTGAGGTCAGGAGTTCAAGACCAGCATGACCAACATGGTGAAACCCCATCTCTACTAAATACAAAAAATTAGCTGGGCTTGGTGGCTCATGCCTGTAATCCCAGCTACTTATGAGGCTGAGGCAGGAGAATCGCTTGAACTCGGTAGGCTGAGGTTACAATGAGCCAAGATTGCATCATCACACTCCAGACCAGGCACAAGAGCAAAACTCCATCAATAGCAAGTCTTCTTTCCCATATGCTAGGATTTGGCTGCAGCTGAGTAAAGGTTGTCCCAGACACAGGGGCACAGGGGTCAGCAATTCACCGTGCTCCTGACCCCTCCTAACTGGCCCACCTCATTTATGTTTAATACTTGGTTCCTATAGGCATTAGAGTTTGCAACCTGCATTCCATTCAACATGGTCCTCCTTGTAGGTAAACTGTTCACTTTCAGCCAGGACCACGGTAAACCACATCCTCAAAAGCAATTTGACTTTCTGCAAAATCCTTTTTGGATGCCACCGAGAACATTCATCCTAAAGAAATACTTAAATGTGTTCTTAAGTAACATAATTAAATATTTCATCACACTGTTGCTAATAATGAAGAATAGCTGAGAATAACTTCAGTACCCCTCCACTGAGAAGGGGCTAAGTCAATTGAAGTATCTCCATGTCATGGAGTACTATGCAGTCATAAAATAATATAGTGTATTCAAGTAGTGTACTAATAACATAATATAGTAATAAGATAGCAATCATAGTAATAGACTACATGTTCAGACTTTGAAAACTCTTTATTAAGCAAAAATAGTAGATTGCAAGAAAATATAAAATATAATCTATATGTAAAAAAACAAATAACATATTTACATATAGGTATACATACATATGTAAATAGGTAGAAAAAGCCTGAGAAGACAACACATTAACCTTATAGCAGTAGTTACTTTTAAAATGGGACTCGAGGCTGGCACAGTGGCTCACACCTGTAATCCCAACACTTTGGGAGGCAGAAGTGGGTGGTCACCTGAGGTCAGGAGTTCGAGACCAGCCTGGCCAATGTGGTGAAACCCCATCTCTACTAAAAATACAAAAAATTAGCTGGGCATGGTGGCACACACCGTAGTTCCCAGCTACTTGGGAGGCTGAGGCACGAGAATCGCTTGAGCCTGGGAGGCAGAGGTTGCAGTGAGCTGAGATGGTGCTGTTTCACTCCAGCCTGGGCAACAAGAGCAAAATTCTGTCTCAAAAGAAAGAAAGAAAAAATAAAATGAAACTGGAATTAGGTATAATAGTCAAGAAAGACTTTGGCTTTATTAGTATTGTTTTGATTTTTTTTAGTGAGAATGTAGTTATGTCTTGTTTGGGTTGTGAAAATCAAATTAAAAAGACAATTCCTGCTGTGTGCAGAAGCTCATTTCTAACATCAGGACTGAATGTGGAGAAATCACCCTGAATCACATTCTGTTTGTGAGCTTACTTAAAATGTCATGCATTTCTACAGAGTCCATCACTCCAGGCTCTTTTGGGGATAGTTCCAATTTCAAATGTTCTGTGTCCTCATAACTACACTCATTCTCGCCAGACATAGTCTTCGACTTTAGGTATGGAAAATACAGTCACTGTATACCTTATACAAATTGCTGTTTCTAAGCAACTACGTATCAAGGATACATCAAATTTACCAAAAATATACCCTGGAAGCCTTCGTGTCCCCAAATAGGGTTCCATAATGCATCACTTCTGACCAATATAAATTCTTGTGGGCTCAGAGGATGAGGGAAATTCATCCAAGTGTTCCACCTCGGCTCCAAATGACATAATGACAGCCCAGTTGAAAATAGCATGCAGAGGGCATTGCACCGTGGGGACTGTGATGCCTGCACACATTCCTGAGGCCCTTACATTCCTTCAGAGGCTGAGCACTGAAACTCTGGCCTCTACCAATACCCCTCTCACCTCTAGACAGATGCCTGGCTCTGCGTGAGGCAGGTCCAGGGAGAGGGTAGCTGGGGTATTTCCACGTCTGACAGGAGCCTCCTGTTTAAGACATCTGAGACAAGACTGGGATTTGGTCTCTGAGCAGAGAAGGAGAGGGCTGCTCGCAAAATCACAGACCTTTGGATGAGACATAAGCTGATGTCTAAAGGTACTACTAGGACCAGGACAAGCCCAGGAGGTAACCTGCCCCCAGAGAAGGAGCTCAGCTACAGCAGAGGGATCTGAAGTCTTTTAATTTCATGCTTTCTTCTTCTTTTTTTTTTTTGAGATAGGATCTTGCTATGTTGCCCAGACTGGTCTCAAACTCCTGGACTCAAGCGATCATCCCACGTTGGCCTCCCAAAGTGCTGGGGTTATAGGTGTGAGCCACTGCTCCTGGCCCTGAATTCTGATTGGGCCAAGAGGAGTGATACAAAAGCAAAGAAAACCACAGTGAGATTCCTCTTCACATCCATGAGGATGGCTGTTATTAAAAACAGCAACACAACAACAAACAACAAAATAACACATGTTGACAAGGATGTGGTGAAATCTGGACTCTAGTCCATTGCTGGTAGAAATGTGAAAGGGTGAGGCTGCTGGAGAAAATAGTCTGGCAGTTCCTCGAAAAATTAACCTCAAAATTACCCTATGATCCAGTAAGTCTATCTTCAAAAGATTTTTTTTTTTTTTGAGATGGAGTCTTGCTCTGTCACCCAGGCTGGAGTGCAGTGACATGATCTCACTGCATCCTTCACCTCCTGTGTTCAAGATATTCTCCTGCCTCAGCCTCCTGAGTAGTAGCTTGGATTACAGGTGCGTGCCACCAGGTCGGCTAATTTTTGTATTATTATTATTATTATTATTATTTTTTTGAGACAGAGTTTCACTCTTGTTACCCAGGCTGGAGTGCAATGGCGCGATCTCAGCTCACTGCAACTTCCGCCTCCTGGGTTCAGGCAATTCTCCTGCCTCAGCCTCCTGAGTAGCTGGGATTACAGGCACGCACCACCATGCCCAGCTAACTTTTTGTATTTTTAGTAGAAATGGGGTTTCACCATGTTGACCAGGATGGTCTCGATCTCTTGACCTCGTGATCCACCCGCCTCGGCCTCCCAAAGTGCTGGGATTACAGGCGTGAGCCACCACGCCCGGCCCCAATTTTTGTATTTTTAATAGAGGCAGAGTTTCCCTCAGAGTTTCCTTGAGGTCAGTCTTGAACTGACCTCAAGTGATCCACCTGCCTTGGCCTCCCAAAGTGCTGGGATTACAGATGTGAGCCACTGCACGTGGCCAAAAGATTTGAAAGCAGGGACTCAGATATTTGTACACCAATATTCAAAAGAAAGGCTAAAGGGTGGAAGTGACACAAATGTACCTCAACCAGTGAACAGATCAAGAAAACGTGGTATGTACATATAATGGAATATTACTCAGCCTTAAAAGGGAGAAAATTTTTATTCATGCTACAACAGGGATGAACCTTGAAGACACTGTGCTAAGTGAAATAAGCCAGTCACAAAAGAGCAAATACTGTGTGTGATTCCACTTACATGAAGTACCAACGATAGCCAAATTCATGAAGACAAAGCAGAATGGGGTCTCCAGGGACTGGCTGGATGGAGGAGCGGGGAATTATTCAGAGTTATTGCTTAATGGGTACAGACTTTCAGTTGGGGAAGATGGAAAACTTTTGGAAATAGATAATGGTGATGGCTGCACAATAGTATGAATGTACTTCACGCCACTGAATTGGACACTTAAAATGGTTAAAATGTAAATATGATGCTATGTACATTGAACCACAATTAAAAAAAAAGAATGAAACCCAGAAAGCCAGAGTCACCCCAAAGGTCTCTGCTGCTGCTCAGGCCTCAGCCTACTGTGAATGGATGGGATTGTGGGAACAAAGTCTTAGAGCAGGCATTAGAGCTGGTTACATGCCACTCCACACGAAAGGCCATCGTGCATCCAGAGGGAGTCAAAGCTAATGACTCCTTTGGACGGGTTGAGCGTGGCTCTTTATTCTTGCTGTGGTGGCTGTCGGCAGGGTAGAAGTTTATCTTCAACGCCACGCAGTGTGTGTTGTGCTCAGCTTCCATTAGAAGGGTATGCTTTTCTTCTTTACTTTTTTCCCTTCCTTAGGAGGCAGCCACATATGAAATCCCTGCGCCTGTGTTAATGCAAAGGTGGAATTGCATATGGCTGGCATGCTCACTGCACGGGGATGGAAGGCCAACTGGGTGGAAAGGATGAGAAAGCTAGACCCTGGGGGGCTTCGAGGGACAGGGTATTATCGTAGAACCCTGTTGTATGTCTGCGAGAGATGGGGAATGTGAGATGAGATTGCTGCATGGCCAAGTGGGTAGGGTGTGAGTACTGAAGCAGTGGAGAGGGGGTGGTGTATATTTACAAAAGCTCTTATTAAGAGATTCTTATCCCAGCTCTGGGAGGCAGGCATGACTATGGACTATCTCAATAGATTGGGTAAGAAAGTGTGGCTTAGAGGCCAGGTGCAGTGGCTCATGCCTGTAATCCCAGCACTTTGGGAGGCCGAGGTGGGTGGATCACCTGAGGTCAAGAATTCAAGACTAGCCTGGTCAACATGGCGAAACCCATCTCTACTAAAAAAATACAAAAATCAGCCTGGCATAATGGTGTGCGCCTGTAGTCCTAGCTATTCAAGGAGAATCGCTTGAACCCAGGAGGTGGAGGTTGCAGTGAGCTGAGATCACACCACTGCACTCCAGCCTGGATGACAGAGCAAGACTCCCTCTAAAAAAAAAAAAAGAAAGAAAAAAAGAAAGAAAAGGAAAAGAAAAAGAAAGTGAGGCTTAGAGAAAAGGAATTTATCTAAATTGCTGCAATGAATTAGCAGTGCCTTCAGAACCAGAACAATGTTTCCTGGGCCCAGGTCCAAGGCATTTAGTACTTGTTTTATGGAATTTAAAAATCGAGGGTCTCAAGCACATTATTGGCTGTCGCTGATACATTACATGGTAAATTCACAAATATAGAAATTCAGACTGAAGCCAGAATGGTTATGGCCAACATAATGAAACCCCATCTCTACTAAAAATACAAAAATTAGCCAGGTGTGGCTGTGTGGGCCTGTAATCCCATCTACTTGGGAGGCTGAGGTGGGAGAATTGCTGGAACCTGGGAGGTGGAGGTTGAAGTGAGCCAAAATCATGCCACTGCACTCCAGGCCGATAACAGCGAGACTCCATCTCAAAAAAACAAACAAAAAATCCACCTACTAGCTGAATTCTTATTCTCTTCAGCTCCTCTTAAAGTTACATAAAACTGTGAGGTCCAGAAGGTGCTTTTGAACATAAAATTTCTGAGTCTTGCTAACAACCATGCAAGGAAGGTGTTATTTTTAGACCCATTTGACAAATGAGGAAACTCAGACTCAGGTTCAGAGAATGGTTCTTTTAACACATATTCATAAGGCTCTTTCTCTCAGACGTCGTTCTAGGTACTGATGATATATCAGCGAAACAAACACAAAAGGAGCTTACGGTACAGGAGGGCTTAGAGTAGGGATTAAATTATGTATGTAGATATTAAATAATCTGCCTAGAATTCTGGTTAGCAAAGAGTGAAAATTAGAGCCCTGATCTACATAGCTCCAAAGTCTATGTTTTTGGCACTATAAAAAGATTTAATTCCCTGATCTGACATTAAATGTTTTTAAACATGTGTATATATATATATTTTCCTTTCTTTCAGTATTACATTCCTTAGAAGGAAGTTACTATCCTCAACCCATGCTTAAGGAGTGGGGTACTTATGCTCTCTGTCCTTTAAAGTGGAGTATCCATATAATTTATTCAGAATTCTTTAGCATAGGATATTTATCTCTTCTCCTCTATTTATTTATTCAACAATTTATGTCAGTATAGACTCAGAGGCATTTATTTTATACTTTGGGTTATAATAAAATAGTACTGTATTTCGTTTCTCAAATTGTTCTAGCTATGGCCACTGTTACCTCTTTCAATAGACTCTTCCTGTATCTCCCCACCCTCCTGTTTTTCTTTTTTCTTAGATGGAGTCTTGCTCTGTTGCCCAAGCTGGAGTGCAGTGGCACGATCTCGGCTCACTGCAACCTCCACCTCCTGGGTTCAAGCGATTCTCCTGCCTCAGCCTCCTGAGTAGCTGGGATTACAGGTGCGAGCCACCACATCCAGCTAGGTGGTTATTTTCTTTTATTTTTTTGTATTTTTAGTAAAGACAGGGTTTCTTCATATTAGTCAGGCTAGTTTCAAACTCCTGACCTGGTGATCTGCCCGCCTTGGCCTCCCAAAGTGCTGGAATTACAGGCGTGAGCCACTGTGTCCAGCCTTCTGTATCCCTTAGACATATCCCCATCAAAGTTGTTGCAATTTGAGCACTTCTTTACTTTCTGGCACTACAAGATGCTCCAGGTTCATCTTAAATATTCTGGTCCCAGTCCTAAAATCAAACATTTCTCCAAGCAGCCTGGCTGCTCGTACTGAAGAATGGTATTAGCAATCAGGATCTGCTCAGTAGGTGCACTCACTGCTACTGAGGCATTTTTACTTCTGTATTTTTAGACTAAGCACTTTATCTCTGGGTGTAGTAATTATAATTAAGTCTTCCATATTTTATATACAGGTTGATTCTAAAAGTTAAAATAAATGAACAGCAAAAGAATGAATTTGGGGCCGGGCACGGTGGCTCATGCCTATAATCCCAGCACTTTGGAAGGCTGAGGTGGGAGGATCACCTGAGGTCAGCAGTTTGAGACCAGCCTGGCCAACATGGTGAAACCCTGTCTCTACTAAAAGTACAAAAATTAGCCAGGCTTGGTGGCTGGCACTTGTAATCTTTGAGTCAGAGTCTCACTCTGTGCCGCCCAGGCTGGAGTGCAGTGGTGCGATCTCCGCCTCCCGGGTTCAAGTGATTCTCCTGTCTCAGCCTCCTGAGTAGCTGGGATTACAGGCACGCACCACCATGTGCAGCTAATTTTTGTATTTTTAGTAGACGGGGTTTCACCACTTTGGTCAGGTTGGTCTCGAACTCCTGACCTTGTGATTTGCCCGCCTCAGCCTCCCAAAGCACTGGGATTACAGGCGTGAGTCACCACCCCTGGTGAGTTTTCTAGAAAGTATTTTTTATGGAAAATTTCAGAATCACACAAAACTAGGAAGAATAGCATAACAAACTTCCATGTACCCAGCTGCAGCATGTATTAACTCATAGACCCATTTATTTTATCTGTATCATCATGCATTCTGCAAGCCCCACTCTTCATACATAAAGGATCATTTTGAATCAAATCCCACATCTCACATCATTTCACTTGTCAATATTTCAGTAGGTAGCTCTAAAAGCTAAAAATCAAAAACACATACAATGCCATAATTGCATCTAAAAAATTAAAATAATTGATTAGTATAATACCATTCAGTTTTTAGATTTCTCTGCTTTTATTCAAATTGTTTTTTCTTTTCCACCCTGCCCCCCTGATTTTATTATAATTTTTAAAAAATGGTTGGTGTGGGCTGGGCACGGTGGCTCGCACCTGTAATCCCAGCACTTTGGGAGGCCGAGGTGGGTGGTTCATGAGGTCAGGAGTTTGAGACCAGCCTGGCCAACATGGTAAAACTCCGTCTCTACTAAAACTACAAAAATTAGCCTGGCGTGATGACAGCCACCTGTAATCCTAGCTACTTGAGAGGCTGAGACAGGAATCACTTGAACCCAGGAGGTGGAGGTTGCAGTGAGCTGAGACGGCACCATTACACTCTAGCCTGGGCGACAACAGAGAGAGACTCCGTCTCAAATAAAAAAAAAAAAAAAAAGTGTGTTCCAATCATGACGCAAGCAAAATCCACCTATGGGGTTTGGTTGCTATGTCTCTTTAGTCTTTTTCAGTCTAAAGGCTTCTCCTGTCTTTTTTTTACTTCTTCCTCTTGCCATGTATTTGTTGAGTTTTCCCTTGCGATTGTTGTCCTATATCTAGAGTTTGCCACATTCTAGGGTTTGCTAGTTGCAACCTTGGGATGTCATTCTTCCCAGAGGCTGATTCTTCGGTGCCTTTGGTCCAGTGTAGACATGCAGCACTCGGGCAGGAGAGGGCTCAATGAAAGGGTAATACGTCATCTTTTCCAACCTTGCCGCATCAGTGCCCTGACCAGGCATGCCACTAAAGTGCTCTGGTGAGTTTCTTTTCCTACACCCTAATGCTGAGGCTTTCCATCCATCCACCAGTCCATCCATCACTCTTTTCTTTGGCCATCCACCAGCCATTAAATGTGAGAATACTATGGCCCAGGCACTGAGCCAGGTGTTGGGGATACAGGGCTGATTCAGACCCAGCCCTGGTCCTCAGGGTGTTCAGGGCCAGTGCAGAAACAAGCAAGGAGGTGAAAGATGCTGGTGCTAGGCTTTCCTGCCGCGTTCTCCTTGCAGACATGCGTGAAAGGGAGCTTGCAGCAGGAGTCCCACTGGGCATCAGAAAAAGCTTCCAAAGTGGCTCCTGAAATGTGTGTCACAGGACTCAGCCAGGCAAGGGAGAGGGAGTGGAGGGCAGGAAGGGAAGACAGGACGTTCAGAATAGGGGAACTGCAGGTGCAAAGGCCTGGAATCTAGGGAGAGGAGAGCCTGTGGGAGGAACAGCCAGTGTTTCCGGATGGCTAAAGCAGAGGTTGTGAAGGGCAGGGATGACTTTAGACCTCAGAGGCCCCAGGCACTGTTATTTTCCAAGGCCCTACCCCCACATTATACCATGCTTGTTAAAATTCACCCACATTACATAGGAAATATGAGTTATATGTAGCTACCTAAGGCTGAAGCCAGTTGCAAAGACAATTGACATGTTACATTTTGTAGACATTTAATTACATATTTATCAATGACGACAGCTTTCTTGTTTTATAATTTTTGAAGAATGTACGTATATATAGACAGAGAGTTTCAGAACTATTCTTGTTGTAGCTATGCCTGCGATGGAGTAAGTGACAAATCAGTGCTGGAGAGGCCTGTGAGCTGCCATCCCAGAGGGCCTGGGGTATCCTGCAGGGAGCTTGGCATGAGAAACCTCGGAGACTTTTGAGCAGGGGCTGATGTGGGCTGCCTAGAAAGGCATGGTGGGAGAAGCCTGGCGACAGGAATCCCAGGGAAACGCCCGTGCATATGGTCTATTTCTGCTCCAAATAAGCATGCATTTGTAGGCTTACTACTTTTTTTCTGCTTCTCCAGCCTGGCCTGGGTCGATCTTTGGGGCCCAGACTGAGCACCTGATGGCAGAGGAAAGGAAGCTTTGCTTCCTCCAGAGGGCGTCGCAGGACAGCTTTTCCCAGTCAGGGGCTAGTAAGCGCCACTGCTACACCAGGACATTGGTTGACAAGAGTTTGGCTGGGCTGGAAGCCAGCACCTAGGGAGGTTCCTGGAAGGGTCTATCTCGCCAGGAGAGGAGGTACCTGGCCATTCAGGGCCAAGCTCAACAGGAAAAGGTCCCAGGGCATCCAGAACCCAGTGGGTTTCAGCGCCTGCATGAAAATCAGAGACCAGCCAGATTACCTCATGTTGCCCAAGAGGAAACTGAGGCCAGAGAGTGATGGAGCTTGCCCAGGGCCCAGACGGTGTTAGAGGCAGGCCAGAACTGGAGAACACCTCTGTCCTAGCACTTGACCTTCTGTAGTTAGGTGCGTGGTCTCATCGCAGTGGTCAGAGACATTGCAAACAGTGATAATAAATCTTGAGCACTTGCTACACGCAGGGCACTATGCTAAGCACCTTGTATTTGTTATGCCCTTTCATCCTTGCAACTTCTCTGGAAGTGGGGCAATATCTCCCCCATGTCCTGTGTAAGACAGTGGATACACTGGAGGGTTAAAGCCATGTGTTGCCTAAAGTCACACAGCTGTGCTTAACACCTGGAAAACCCCAAAGGTCCCCTCTGACTCAGCCCCTGTGTGTTCAGTTTTAATTTTGAGAGGGAAATAACAATGCCACCTTACAATACTTTCTAAGAACATGTAATTTTGTTCAATGAAGTGGTCTTCTAGAGCTGGAAAATGAACTCATATACTCGTCATATTTTTAACAAGGATGTTGTCACTAATGGATCCTTAGCTAGGAAGTTAGATTAACCAGGATACTTCTGGCCCCAAGCACTCCAGCTAGTTGATTAATGGAGACATTGCCATGCCAGCGAAGTGGCTTTGGGGTGCAAAATAGGGTGAATTGCTCTTAGCAGGGACCTAAATCCTAAAACTCAAATCCTCACATCTGATGTTGGAAATAGATGCTCGGTGCCACAAAGAAAAATTAGCACTGAGACAAAGGATCCTTCAGCAATGCATTTTTTACTTCCTGAACTGCAGGAAGGGTACTCTTGCTAGCCATTGTACCACGAGAGTACCATGAACAAAGGAAAACAAATTTATTCCTTATGCATTTGGGGTCGTCCTTACTGCTGCTGTGTCTGATCTCCATTGGCTGGAGCCAGACCTCACAATCGAAACTAAAACCCGATTGGCTAACAACTTAAAACGTTTCTAAACGGGTAAAAGCAATGGAAAGCTGGGACATGGCTGTGAGCACATCTGGTACAGATATCTTGGTTTAAAGTATAAAGGACATAGAATGTATATTTGTGCCTGTGAGCGTGGCATATCTAACAGCTACATAGGATAGGGCTTAACAAATTTATTAGCACACTTATTCTTTAAAAAGAAAAAAAACTTTAAAAAGGAACTTTTCTACTTCCTACATTTGAGCAGGAGATCAATACTTACGGAGCATCTCCTGTCCAATGTGAGGATTTGAGAAGGACAGTCACTTACACAGGTTCACAGAACTGACTGGCAGGACCAAGACTAGTCCCCTCGTATCCAAAGCACAAGACCTTAATCTTGAAGCTCAGGAGCAAACCAACAAAAGATTGTCATAGTCAGGCATATGTCACATTCACTTTTCCATTCCCAGGACTAGTAAGCTGCAAAGGCACCACAGAGGATCCATAAGAATGTGCACTTAAAGCATACAGATTAGAATTTGGCTTTGTCACAAAGGTACTTGAAGGAATCAACCCCTTGGAGGAGCCTTTCAACATTTGTTCAACAAATACTTACTATGGGTACTGGGGAACAGGATGTTCAAGGCCTGGGCTCTCAAGGAGCTTACATTCTAAGGATGAAGAAAGTGGGGCTGGGTGGGGACGGGGAGAGACAAGAAATAGAGTGTTAAGTGCCATGAGAGGAATAAAACTGGTTAAAATGACAAGACAGGGATGGAGTGGGACTGTTTAGTTAGTAGCCAGGTATGAGAAATTTGAGTTGAGATCTGCATGATATGAAAGAAGGAAGCTGGCTGGGTGCAGTGGCTCATGCCTGTAATCCCAACACTTTGGGAGGCCAAAGCAGGCAGCTCACTTGAGCTCAGGAGTTTGAGACCAGCCTGGGCAATATGGTGATAAGGATATCACCTACAAAAGAAAAAAAAAATAGCTGGGGGTGGCTGGGCATGGTGGCTCACGCCTGTAATCCCAGCACTTTGGGAGGCTAAGGCAGGTGGATCACCTCAGGTTGGGAGTTCTTGACCAACATGGAGAAACCCTGTCTCTTCTAAAAATACAAAATTAGCCATGCGTGGTGGCACATGCCTGTAATCCCAGCTACTCTGAAGGCTGAGGCAGGAGAATCACTTGAACCTGGGAGGTGGAGGTTGTGGTGACTGGAGATTGTCCCATTGCACTCCAGCATGGGCAAGAAGAGTGAAACTCTGTCTCAAAAAAAAAAAAAAAAAAAATTGCTGGGGGTGATGGAATACACCCATAGTCCTAGCTACTCAGGAGGCTAAGGTGGGAGGATCATCTAAGCCTGGGAGGTCGAGGCTGCAGTGAGCCATGATCGTACCACTGCACTCCAGCTTGGGCGACAGAGTGAGACCCTGTGAAAGAGAGAGAGAGAGAGACAGAGAGAAACAAGAAAGAAAATCATGCTGCAAGAAAAGCATTCCATGGAGAGAGAAAAACAACTGCAAAGGCCCTGAGGCTGGAATGAAGCCTGGCCCACTGGAGCATCTGGACCAGCGCTGTCCAGCAAACACAGTGTGAGTCATGTGCATCATTTAAAATTTTCTAGCAACACATTTTAAAAACAAAAACTGGTCAAATTAATTTTAATATGTTGTATTAAGCCAAGAGACAAAAAAATATGAATGACATTTACCTTTTTTTTTTCCTACTAAATCTTCAAAGTCTGGTGTGGGTAGGAGCACATTTCAAGCGCTCGATGGCCACTTGCAGGTACTTAGTGGCTAGTATTGGGCAGGCCAGTGTGGGTGGCCCCTAGGAGCCTTGGGAGGGTTTTAAGCCAGGGGTCAGAACTAATGGGTTCTAATGATTCAGAACATCCCACTTGTTCTTGGAATCTCAGAGGCAAAGGCTCTACTCCGGCTCTTTGGAGACGCTGCCTCCTGGCGCAGATCGCTGCCCACAGAAGGGAAAGCCCCCAGCCCGCCTTCCCCGCGGAAGCTTCTTCCCTCCCTCTCCGGCGTCTGCTGCAGAGAAAGCCAACGCCTGCGCACGTGGGAAAGCAGTGTGGCTGGCCCTGGGCCTGGAGCCGCCTCTCGGGCCCACTCTGCCAGGCCCCATTCTAGATGCCAGCAGGCCGGCCCCGCCCCTTGGACACGGTTTTGGTTTTCGGGTGCAGTCTGCATTCCTCTGAAGAGGCCCGCTCCCGCCTCATCGGAGCTGGCGAAATCAACAAGAGAAACCCAGGACGCTGGCCCGCAGTTCCCGCTAGCACCACGAGGGGCGCACGCAGATGAGGCTCGCCGCGCTGGCTGCCACCAAGGCTCCTGGAAGTGCCCCTTGTCCTCTTCCCCGCGGAGACCCCAGGTGTCCCACCACGATGTTCCTTCCACCACCCTCACCCTGAACCCAGTCAACTCTCCCCCCAGCGGTGACTTAGGTTTTCCAGGGTCCCAGGCCTTGTGGGAAGGTGACCACGGAGCAGGCCAGAGATGAAGGAGCAGGTAGCTGAGCCTCCAGGGGCCCGTCCGCTTGATATGGAGGTAGGTGGAGACTACGGTGAATCCAAAGTCTGTGGGTTCTGAGACTGAAGCCAGGAACAAAAAAAGATTCCTCTGTTCGGATGTTTTCACCCCTGAGGCTGAAATGACAGCGGAGGCCTGACTACTCATGTGGCGTCTGTGGCCAGAATAGGACCCACATAATAATGGCTTAGATCAGGGAAGGGGACTTTCCCATTTCATGGCGCAATACCATCATAAAGGCAATAACCATCGACGCCTCGCCTCTGCCATCTCCACATTTCTGTGCTTTCCAATGGCATCCCCAAAACAGCGTGACACCACCTGACTACTGGGGGACCCTGGAGAGACCTAGGGTTCTGTGCTTTCCAATGGCATCCTCAAAACAGCGTGACAACGCCTGACTACTGGGGGACCCTGGAGAGACCTAGACTTGGCGGATTGCTAGAGGAGTAAGAGATTGGCCCAGATGGTTCCTCACCTGTTGGTTCACCCTCCCTCAGCCACTTGTCAGCAAGAGAAGGCTGTTTGGGGTGGGCTTTCTGGTAGGGAGGGGGTCATACTCAGCTTTCAAGAAAAATTGTCCCTGGATTGTGTTTGACAATGGATGCAAGAAAGCACCTCAAACAGCCCTAATGATATGGCACACCCAGCTAACCAAGGAATGTACAGGCTGACATTTCCAAAACTGCAAGATGAAACCAAATGACTGCGTATCTCTGTATCCCTAGACAGAGTCCATTTAGGAGGATATGAAGAAAGCAAGCCTTAGCTGGGCACGGCTGCTCACGTCTGTAATCCTGGTGTGAGATTGGGAGGCCCAGGTGGGTGGATCATTTGAGGTCAGGAGTTCGAGACCAGCCTGGCCAACACAGTGAAACCTCATCTCTATTAAAAATACAAAAACTAGCCAGGCGAGGTGGTGCTGCCTGTAATCCCAGCTGCTCCAGAGGCTGAAGCAAGAGAATAGCTTGAACTTGGGAGGCGGAGGTTGCAATGAGCCAAGATTGTGCCACTGCACTCCAGCCTGGATGACAGAGTGAGACTCATCTCAAAAAAAAAAAAAAAAAAGCAACCAGCTGGGCTCTGTAGCTCATGCCTGTAATCCCAGCACTTTGGGAGGCCAAGGCGGGTGGATCACAAGGTCGGGAGTTCGAGATGAGTCTGGCTAATGTGGTGAAACCCCGTCTGTACTAAAAATACAAAAATTAGCCGAGCGTGGTAGCAGGCACCTGTAATCCTAGCTACTAGGAAAACTGAGTCAGGAGACTCACTGAAACCTGGGAGGTGGAGGTTGCAGTGAGCCAAGATTGTGCCATTGCCCTCCAGCCTAGGTGACAGGGTGAGACTCCATCTCAAAAAAAAAAAAAAACACTAAAATTTTTTAAACTGACACAGATATATTAGGGAATAGACTACAAAAGCACATGAATAAAAATGAGATTTCAAGGACTTTCTGGGACGTGGGGTTTGGGGGATATGGACTGAATGTGGGGAAGGCAGAGAGGCATAGTTTACAAATAAAGTCTCTCAGAGTTCTTGTCTGCCCACTTTCCTGAACTTGATCCAGGGTTGTAGAGTTTGAAGAGCTTTGTAAGTGCAGACAAATCAAAGGTCTGCAAATTTTCAGAACACTAATTTAATTTGTTGGCACTTTTGTCACATGTTTTAGGTCCTATGCTGGGCATCGGGGCAGACACAGGTGTGACAAGCTCCCCTGGCTAATGGTGGGAATATAAATGTATAGCGACAACACTAACAAGCACAGAACTTGATAAGCGTGATGAGGGATGTTAAGAGTTCTATGAACACTTTGAGGGGCTTTGGGGAAGGAAGTGCTGTCTCTCCAAAGGGGAACAAGGAGTTTGGCAGAATGTTGTAAAAAAAAAAAAAAATGCCTTGCGGGGCGTGGTGGCTCACGCCTGTAATCCCAGCACTTTGGGAGGCCAAGGCAGGCAGATCACCTGAGGTCGGGAGTTCGAGACCAGCCTGAACAACATGGAGAAACTCCGTCTCTACTAAAAATTCAAAATTGGCCGGGTGTGGTGGCGCATGCCTGTAATCCCAGCTACTTGGGAGGCTGAAGCAAGAGAATCGCTTGAACCTGGGAGGCGGAGATTGCGGTGAGCCAAGATCGCACCATTGCACTCCAGACTGGGCAACAGGAGTAAAACTCCATCAAAAAAACCCAAAACAAACAAACAACAACAACAACAAAGAACACCTGAGCATGGTTGAGCGTGCCTTCACCAGTCACTAGTTCTCATCAGCACCACCTGGAGAGCTTGTTCCAACACAGGTGGCTAGTCTGCATGCCCAGCGTTTCTGATTCAGTAGGTTCAAGATGGGGCCCAACATTGGCACAGGTATTTCTTTTCTTTCTTTCTTTCTTTTTTTTTTTGAGACAGAGTCTTACTCTGTCGCCCAAGCTGGAGTGCAATGGTGCAACCTCAGCTCACTGCAACCTCCGCCTCCCAGGTTCAAGTGATTCTCCTGCCTCAGCCTCTTAAGCAGCTGGGATTACAGGTGCCTGCCACCACGCCCAGCTAAATTTTGTAGAGACAGGGTTTCACCATGTTAGTCAAGCTGGTCTCAAACTCCTGACCTCAGGTGATCTGCCTGCCTCAGCCTCCCAAAGTGCTGGATTACAGGCGTGAGCCATGGCACCCAGCCCACGTTGGCAATTCTAACAAGCTCCCTGGTGATGCTGCTTCTCTGGTCCAGGGGCTGCACTATGAGAACCACTAAGCTGGATCAAGAGAAGGAGAAGGGACCTACCAGGAGGTTGGGGAAAGGATGTGCAAAGACACAGTGTGAGAGGGCAACAGGTGTTCAGAGGGCAATGAGCAAATCTGTGAGGCTCCAGCACGTGGGCTACCAGGTGCAGATGATGGAGGGCTCGTGTGCCAAGCCCAGGAGTTTGGACTGGATCCTGGAAGCGAAGGATATCTAAGGGAGGTTCTTGTGGACAGAAAAATTCAAACAGACTGGTAGTTCTGCAAGATCACTTTGGAGGACTGGTGGGGTGGGGAGGAGAACATGGAGCCAGCCCTGCTCACACCTGTAATCCAGTACTTTGGGAGGCTGAGGCAGTCGGATCACCTGAGGTCAGGAGTTTGAGACCAGCCTGATCAACATGGTGAAATCCTGTCTCTACAAAAATTAGCTGTGTGTGGTGGCAGGCACCTGTAATCCCAGCTACTTGAGAGGCTGAGGCAGGAGAATCACTTGAACCTGGGAGAACATGGAGGCTGAAAGACTAGTTAGGAGGCTGTCACCACTAGCCTGTCAGAATCCACTAGCCTTGATCTTATGCTTCCCAGAGTCCTAGGAGAGGGGAGAAATCAGAAACCCAGACAAGCAGCAGTTCCTGTAAAAGAGCAACCTGGGAGCGGGCACAGTGGCTCACGCCTGTGATCCAAGCACTTTGAAAGGCTGAGGCGGGCGGATCACGAGGTCAGGAGTTTGAGACCAGCCTGACCAACATGGTGAAACCCCATCTCTACTAAAAAATAATACAAAAATTAGCCAGGCATGGTGCTGGGTACCTGTAATCCCAGCTACTCAGGAGGCTGAGGCAGGAGAATTACTTGAACCCAGGATGCAGAGGTTGCAGTGAGCCCAGATCATGCCATTGCACTCCAGCCTGGGTGACAGAGTGAGACTCCATCTCAAAAAAAAAAAAAGCAACCTGGACCACCACTGAGTAGGCAGTAAGTAGTGAGCCCAGGAGCAAACACTTCATGTGCATCACCTCATCACAGACTCCTGACAGCCGTGGGATCAGGTGTTGACATTGAAGCTCTGAGAAGTTCAGGAACCGGACCAAGGTTAGGGTGCAGCGAGATTCAAACCCGGGTGAAACCCATTCTCTCTCCACCACTCTGCCTTTCCCCACAGGCTAGATTCTTTAGGAGCCTGCCACATTCTTTCAGGGGCTTGGAAGCAACATGTGCTGTAGGCATGTGTGTTGTGAGTGCTCAGTGTGTGTGTTGCATGGGTTTGTGTTCCGGGTATGTGTGTGTCATGTGTGTACATCTAGGGTGGTGTGAGTCTGTGATGTGTCTGTATTATGTGTGCTGGATACTGCTAGATAGTCACCTCCCAATCCCCTCCTCTCCCTCTTGTTACTGAAGGTGAAAGAGTCTCCTTGGAAATATTCATGGGGCAGAGAGCCAGGAAGGGAGGACTTTCCGAGGCATTCAGTTTTTCCCATGTGGTAATATATCAGGCTCTCAAGAAGGATGTCATCCTCATCATTGGCTCCCCTGCCTTAACTCTGAATAATTCTCAGACACTCACAGGCCAGTTGAAGACAGCATAAAACTAGCCCTGCAAAAAATCCCAGGGATGGCCAGGCATGGTGGCTCACACCTGTAATCCCAGTACTTTGGGAGGCCGAGGTGGGTGGATCACCTGAGGCCAGGAGTTTGAGACCAGCCTAACCAGCTTGGAGAAACCCCATCTCTACTAAAAGAATACAAAAAAATTAGCTGGGCGTGGTGGCACATGTCTGTAATCCCAGCTACTCAGGAGGCTGAGGCAGGAGAATCACTTGAACCCAGGAGGCGGAGGTTGCGGTGAGCCAAGATTGTGCCATTATACTCCAGCCTGGGCAACAAGAGCAAAACTCTGCCTCAAAAAAAAAAAATAATAATAATCCCAGGGACAACAGGAATAGTGGTGAGAATAAACTTGTCAGGTAGAGAGTTGTTTTTTCTTTTTGTTTTGTTTTTGTTTTTTTTTTCATGGACTCAACTCAGGAACTGGCCACAGGGAGAGATGTGAAAGAATGAAAGAGGAAAGGATGGCAGGGCGGGAAGGACTCATTGACTTGGAGTAAGACAAGCTGGGTTCAGGACTCTCAGCAGCCACTCACTGCTGTGTGACCTTGGACAAATCCCTTCCCCTCTCTGGTCCTCAGTTTTCTCAACCAAATTCAGTAGATGGATTAGATTAAGCCCCTTTCAAGCTTTGATATTCTGTGCTTTTTCCTTTTAAACGTACCTGACTGTGACTTTTCCAGGAAAACGTCAAGCACTTCAAAGGGCAAGCTTCTATGTGTGCCAGACATCTTTTGTCACTCTTCAGCTGGCCTTGTCTACACTGCATGTTCAGGGGATTTTCTATGATGCATGCGGTTTCTAATTTCTCGAGTTATATTTCCTTGTTTGTATGGGTTGACTGTTGCAGAAACAGGCACTATTTTTTTTTTAAGCAAATATGCAGTCCTATGCCAACAGGAATATCCTGTTTACAGGAGCCTCCTTTTACAAGGTACCAGCTGTTTGAAAACATTTGTGTATTGCCACATAGAATAATCTCCTGATAAGCAATGATTTTTTCCTAGTAACATTATTTTCTGCAATGCAATCATATAGTAGGATACAGCTCCTTAAAAAGCAAATGTCCCACATGCTTATCATGTTAACCTGGTTTCTTCCTCTCCTTCTGTATTAGTTTTCTCATGCTGCTGTGACAAAAGATAGTCCTGTGCCACATAATAAGGTTTAGATCAACAATAATCTCCATATACTATGCTCGTAAGACTATAATGCTGTGTTTTGACTGTCTCTTTTGTATGTTTAGATATGTTTAGATACACAGATACTTACCATTGTGTTACAATTGCCCACATAATTCACTGTGGTAACATGCTGTCCAGGTTTGTAGCTTAGGAGCAACAGGCTATGCCGTACAGCCTGGGTGTGTAGTAGGCTCTATCGTCTAGGTTTGTGTGACTGCACTCTGTGATGCTTGAGTGACAGCATTGCCTAATGATGCACGTCTCAGAAAATATTCCCATTCTTGGCTGGGTGTGGTGGCTCACGCCTGTAATCCCAACACTTGGGGAGGCCGAGGTGGGTGGATCTGCTTCTTGGAGAACCTGAACAAGAGGTGACTAAGACTTAGTACCTTCACAACCACAAAGAGCTGTCACCTTGCACCCCTTAGGATAGTTACATAAACAAAAACAACAACAGAAAAGATCAACTGTTGAGGAGGATGTGGGGTAATTGGAACTCTTGTATACTGTTGGTGGGAAGGTAAATGGTGCAGCCACGACGGACCATGGTATGGAAGTTCCTCAAAAAATTAAAAATAGAATGATCACGGGCCGGGCACCGTGGCTCATGCCTGTAATCCCAGCACTTTGAGAGGCCGAGGCCAGTGGATCACCTGAGGTCAGGAGCTTGAGACCAGCCTGACCAACATAGTGAAACCCTGGCTCTACTAAAAATACAAAATCAGCCGGGTGTGGTGGTCATGCCTGTAATCCCAGTCACTCAGAATGCTGAGGCAGGAGAATTGCTTAAACCTGGGAGGTGGAGGTTGCAGTGAGCTGAGATTGTGCCATTGCACTCCAGCCTGGGCAACAGGAGGGACACTCTGTCTCAAAAAAAAAAAAAAAAAAAAAAAAAAAATAGAATGAACATATGATCCAGCAATTCCACTTCTGGGTATACACATAAAAGAATTGAAAGCAGAGTCACAAACAGATATTTATACACCTGTGTTTGCACAGCATTATTCACAGTGGCCAAAAGGGGGAAGCAACTCAAGTGTCCATCAACCCATGGCTGGAGCAACAAAATACGGTCTCTACACAATAGAATATAATTCAACTTTGAAAAGGAAGGAATTCTGATACATGCGACAACATTGGTGCACCTTGAAGACATTATGCCAAGCAAAATAAGCCAGCCACAAAAGACAAAGATTTTGTGATTCCACTTATATTAGGAGTTAAGTTCATAGAGACAGAAAATAGAATTGTAGTTACAAGGGGCTAGTGGGAGAGGGTAATGGGAACGTATTGTCTAATAGGAACAGTTTCAGTTGGGGAAGATGAAAAGTGGAGAGTCATGGTGGACAGTTGCACAATGATGTGAATGTATTTAATGTCACTAAACTGTACATTTAAAAATTACTAAGGGCTGGGCGCGGTGGCTCACGCCTGTAATCCCAGCACTTTGGGAGGCCGAGGCGAGTGGATCACGAGGTCAAGAGATCGAGACCATCCTGGTCAACATGGTGAAACCCCGTCTCTACTAAAAATACAAAAAATTAGCTGGGCATGGTGGTGCGTGCCTGTAATCCCAGCTACTCAGGAGGCTGAGGCAGGAGAATTGCCTGAACCCAGGAGGCGGAGGTTGTGGTGAGCCGAGATCGCGCCATTGCACTCCAGCCTGGGTAACAAAGAGCGAAACTCCGTCTCAAAAAAAAAAAAAAAAAAAAAAAAATTACTAAAAGGCCAAATGTGATGCCTCACGCCTGTAATCACAGCACGTTGGGAGGCAGAGGCAGGCAGATTACCTGCGGTCAAGAGTTTAAGACTGGCCTGGCAAACATGGTGAAGCCCTATTTCTACTAAAAATACAAAAATTAGCTGGGTATGGTGGCACACACCTGTAATGTCAGCTACTTGGGAGGTTGAGGCAGGTGAATTGCTTAAACTCAGGAGGCAGAGGTTGCAGTGAACCCAGATTGCATCACTGAACTCTAGCCTGGGTGATAGAGTGAGACTCTGTCTTGAAAAATAAAAATAAAAATGACTAAAGCAGCTGGGTGCAGTGGCTCTCACCTGTAATCCCAGCACTCTGAGAGGCCAAGGCAGGCAGATCACCTGAGGTCAAGAGTTCAATACCAAACTGGCCAACATGGTGAAACCCCAGTCTCTACCAAAAACACAAAAAAATTAGCCAGGCATGGTGACACATGCCTGTAGTCCCAGCCACTTAGGAGGCTGAGGCACGAGAATTGCTTGAGCCCAAGAAGCAGAGGTTGCAGTGAGCTGGGATTGCGCCACTGCACCCCAGCCTGGGCGACAGAGTGAGACTCTCTCTCAAAAAAATAAAATGAAATAAATATAAATGGCTAAAGCTACTCAGAAGGCTGAGGTGGGAGGATCACTTGAGCCCAGGGGGTCCAGAGCGCAGTAAGCTGTAATGGTGCCACTGCACTCCAGCCTGGGTGATATAGCGAGACCCTGGCTGAAAAAAAAGGAAAAGAAAATAAAAATAAAACATAAAAATGAGGCCGGGCACGGTGGCTCACGTCTGCAATCCCAGTACTTTGGGAGGCTGAGGCGGGCAAATCACGAGGTCAGGAGTTCAAGACCAGACTGGCCAAAAAGGTGAAACCCCTCTCTAAAAATAAGTAAATAAATAAAAATTTTAAAAAACATAAAAATGATGAAGTGGTAACTTTTATGTTACATATATTTTACCACAACTGAAAAACGTTTCAAAAACAATAAAATTTTTGCCGGGCACAGTGGCACGTGCCTGTAGTCCCAGCTACTCAGGAGGCTGTGGTGGGAGGATCGCCTGAACCCAGGAGTTCTGGGCTGCTGTGCACTATGCCGATCAGGTGTCCGCACTAAGTTCATCATCGATATGGTGACCTCCTGGGAGCAGGGGACCACTAGGTTGTCTAAGGAGGGGTGAACTGGCCCAGGTCAGAAATGGAGCAGGTCAAAACTCCCGTGCTGATCAGTAGTGGGATGTGCCTGTGAATAGCCACTGCACTCCAGCCTGGGCAACATAGCAAGACCCCGTCTCAAAAAAAAAAAAAATTCTTGACTCTTGGAGATTGACAAATTTGGAAGTGGGGTAGAGAGCCCTGGGCTTTAGGTCAAGGGACACTGGTTTAAGGGAGTGGTAAGGTCAGAGCCTCTCTGGATAGACCAAAGGGTCCCTGATGTTGCCTCCAGGCTGCTGGACAGCTTACTGTGTCACCCTCACCAAGTGATTGCTCACATTTCTCTAGAAACAGAGAGCTCCCTCTGCCACCAAGCAGTGCTGACTTATTAGAAAGTTCCTCTTGAGGAGCTCCAGTGGCACAATTGTGTAGGACACGGTATTTATGCAGAAAGGACCTCTTTATATAGAACCCAAGTTTGCATCCTTGTTCTGCCCTTTGGGGACACTCAGGACAACCCTGTTTCCCTTCCCAGCCCTTCTCCATCTGCATGCCTATTGCTCCCTCACTCTATCCTCCTCCCAAAGGAATGCTGTTTACTCCAGAGACAAACAGCCCAAGGCAGGACTGCAAGCACCCCTTCAGCCCTGTCCCCAGCACTTGTCCATGGGTTGAAACATCCATGGATGAATGCCAAGTCCTGTTGAAAAGTGCTTGGGGGTTAAAAAAAAAAAAAAAAAAAAAGTGTGTGGGGATACCTGGATAGAAAGAGACCGAAGAAGCATAGGGTAGGGTGTTTATTCTTCAGAAGACCTAAATGCTCCAAAGGCATGTGTTTGTCAGTTTACCACTTGAAAACCGAAAGTCACCTAATGTTTTCACTGTCAAGATAGTCTGTGTTCATACCTTGTTTCAAGGAGCTGCATGATTCACCAGACAGCTGATAGTCATCAGAAAACATGCTCATAGTATTGGTTTACTACCTTATAAGCTTATATTTTAGACAAGACAGAAGGACAGAGGCTTGGTGCAGTGGCTCACACCTGTAATCCCAGCACTCTGGGAGGCTGAGTCAGGCAGATCATCTGAGATCAGGAGTTCGAGACCAGCCTGGGTAACATGGCAAAACCCCTCTGTCTATTAAAAATACACAAATTAGCCGGGGGGCGGGGGGTGGTACATACCTATAATCCTGGCTATTTGGGAGGCTGAAGCAGGAGAATCACTTAAACCTGGGAGACGGAGGTTGCAGTGAGCATACAGGACTACAGTAAGCAGAGATTGCGCCACCGCACTCCAGCCTGGGCAACCGGGCAAGACTCTATCTCAAAAAAAAGAAAAATAAAGGAGTCGGGGAAGGACAGAGAGAGGCAATGGCTCTTAGAAGATTTCTCCTAAATGAGCCATTCTGGTCATTTAAATACATCCTTTGTCCCTCATTATACCACGAAATCACTAGATGCCACATGCATCGATGGCCAGGCTTTTATATCTGAGAGTTTTTATTTGGAAAGAGATAAAATAGGGGGCTGGGCACGGTGGCTCACGCCTGTAATCCAAGCACTTTGGGGGCCAAGGCGGGCGGATCACCTGACGTCGGGAGTTCAAGACCAGCCTGACCAACATGGTGAAACCCCATCTTTAAAAAAAAAAAAAAAGAAAAGAGATAAAATATAGACTTAGTCACAGGCCACAGTGATTTGGCCAAATGTCCAGCAGACATAAAAGGAGAAAATACTTCCTCTCGTACTTTCCCTTCAGCTTTCATCTTCCAACTGTGATTATGAGAAGTAGTTAGGGGCTTGGGCTTGCCAAGGAAGCCAGGTTCAAATCCTAGGTTACTATATACCGTGAGCAGACTATACAATTGCTCTGTGCCTCCGTTTTCTTGTCTGTAGATCAGGGATCAAAATAGTGACTCCTGCAGAAGGGTATGAGTATGAATACCAGCCAGAAATTACTACAAATTTTCTGTGGGCTAGGCATTGTGCTAAATCATTTATATACATTGACTCATTTAATCCTCAAGCCCAGGATGATCTCATCCCAAAGCATATGATCCTAACCACAATATGACACTCCATTTTATTAATTGAGGAATGCTTGTAAAAAAAAATGTAAGCCTGGTCTCAGTACAATAAGTTATGGCATTTCCCTTCTGTTTTAGGAAGGAAAAGAAGGAAGGAAGGGAGGGAAAGAGAGAAAGAGAGGAAAAAAGAAAAATACTACATGATCTTATTTACATGAGGCATCTAAAATAGTCAAACTCATAGAAGGAGAGAGTAGAGCAGTGGTTGCCAGGGACTGGGGAAGGGGAAATGGAGAATTGTTGCTCAATGGGTATAAAGTTTGGGTTATGCAAGATGAATAAGTTCTAGAGATCTGTTGTACAACACAGCACGTACAGTTAACAGTATGATGTTGTGCACTTTCTATTAGGAGAAGGGATTTCATGTCTAACTGTTCTTACTACATACAGAAAAAAAAGAATACCAGGAAGTATTTGGAGGCAATGAATGTGTTTAAAACCTTAGTTGTGATGGTATCACAGGTACATGCTTATGTCCAAACTCACCCAGATGTACACATTAAATATGTGCAATTTTTAATATATCAATTATACCTCAATAAAACTTTAAAAGATTATAATATGCCTTTTTTTAAAGCTTAAAACAAGCAAAAAAGGCTGGGCACAGTGGCTCACACCTGTAATCCAAGCATTTTGGGAGGACAAGGCAGGCAGATCATCTGAGGTCAGGAAGCTGAGACCAGCCTGGCCAAATGGCAAAACCCTGTCTCTACTGAAAATACAAAAATTACCCAGGTGTAGGGGCAGGCGCCTGTAATCCCAGCTACTCAGGAGGCTGAGGCAGGAGAGTCACTTGAATCCAGGAGGTGGAGTTTGCAGTGAGCCGAGATCATGTCACTGCATTCCATCCTGGGCGACAGAGTGAGACTCTGTCTCAAAAAAAAAAAAAAAAAAGAAAAAACAATGAAATAATAGATTGTTTTCTTACAAATACATTTGGAGTAAACCCATTAAAAAATAAAGGGCCGGGTGTCGTGGCTCACGCCTGTAATCCCAGCACTTTGGGAAGCCAGGGCGGGTGGATCATGAGGTCAGGAGTTTGAGACCAGCCTGGCCAACATGATGAAACCTCATCTCTAATGAAAATACAAAAATTAGCGGATATGGTGGTACGAGTCTGTAATCCCAGCTACTCGGGAGGCTGAGGCAGGAGAATTGCTTGAATCTGGGAGGGAGAGGTTGCAAGTAAGCCAAGATCACGCCATTGCACTCTAGCCTGGGCGACAAGAGCAAGACTCCGTCTCAAAAAAATAAAAAAATAAAGGGAACACAAACACAGGATAGTGGCCATGGGGGTAGTCTGGTGAGGGGTTCTTCTAGGGCATGAATTAGGAAAGACTAACCCCAGTGGATGCAATAGTACTAGAAATGTTCTAATCCTCAACTTGGGGTTTATATGTATTCATTTTTCATTATATAAAATATATGATATAATTTATATAATTTTTATCTAAAACATATATGATTAACATATGTGTAGTACATGTAGCTTTTGTATGCCCTATACATATATTGCCTCCTAATACTACTAATTAATTAATTTTTTTTTTAAGTTTTAAATATAGATGCAGTCTCCCCATGGTACCCAGATTGGTCTTGAACTCCTGACCTCAAGCAATCCTCCCACCTCAGCCTCCCAAAGTGCTTGGATTACACCATGCCTAACCATGATTTTTTTTTTTTTTTTTTTTTTGAGGTGGGGTTTCACCATGTTGGTCTGACTGGTCTCAAACTCCTGATCTCAGGTAATCTACCCACCTCGGCCTCCCAAAGAGCTCGGATTACAGGCATGAGCCACCGTGCCTGGCCATCACGATTTTTTTTTTAATGCAGAAGAGCCTAGTAGAAGTGCTCAAATAAATTAAATGAGTGAGGTCTAAATTAGAGCCCCTTGTAACTCTTTTTTTTTTTTTTTTTTTTAAGACAGAGTCTCACTCTGTTCCCCAGGCTGGATCACAGTCGCACGATCCCCATTCACTGCAACCTCCAACCCCTGAGTTCAAGCAATTCTTCTGCCTCAGACTCTCTAGTAGTTGGGTTTACAGGCATGCGCCACCACGCCCAGCTAATTTTTGTATTTTTAGTAGAGATAAGGTTTCGACACATTGGTTGGGCTGGTCTCAAACCCCTGACCTCAAGTGATCCACCTGCCTTAGCCTCCCAAAGTGCTAGGATTACAGGCAGGAGCCACTGTGCCCGGCCCCCTTGTAACTCTTGAGAATACAACAAGGTCCCTGGAGTTATTCTATTAGATATGTAATACTGTTTCAGTCTTTCATTCATTCAGCACCCATTCTCAGTTCCTACCCTGTTCCAGAGATTTGGAGATAAAGAATTGGTCCTGGCCGGGCGTGATGGCTCATGCCTGTAATCCCAGCACTTTGGGAGGCCAAGGCAGGTGGATCACAAGGTCAAGAGGTCGAGACCACATTGGCCAACATGGTGAAACCCCGTTTCTACTAAAATGCAAAATTTAGCTGGATGTGGTGGCGCACGCCTGTAGTCCCAGGAACTCAGGAGGCTGAGGTAGGAGAATTGCTTGAACCCGGGAGGTGGAGCTGAGATCACACCACTGCACTCCAGCCTGGGCGACAGAGTGAGACTCCGTCTCAAAAACAAAAACAAAAAAGAATTAGTCCTTGCTCTAGAGGAGATCAAAGTGTTTACCGGGTGTGAAATGTAGGAACCCAGAAATACCAAGTAGAGCAAAGCCATGGAATCAGCTCCTAGTTCCTCTGGGCCTCGGATGGTGGCACCAGGGATATGCTGCAGAGGAGGCCCTGGTTGGTAGGGGTGGAGCTGGTTTCATCATTGGCAGATGTCATCTTCTGTGCAGGGCCCCCTGTTGCTCTCTGCCCAGGTGGAGGCACCATCACCTCCACCAACCCATTGTCGAGCAACTGTTTGCAGTTTAACTTCCTGACTTCTAGCTAGTGTGCAACCTCCCATCCTCTCCCACCCCCAGTGCCCTGCACAGGACTTGGCATGTCAGTGTTTGTTGGCTGGCTGAAGCTGTCAGAGTGTCCTGATATTGACCTTATATTAATCAGCAGCTTTGACCACTGTGCAGAGTGTGGTGCTTCACACCGGGCCATAGGCTGGGAATACAAGACACAGCCCCAGTCCTCAAGGAGGGCTCACGATTTAGTCATGCCTCTCAGTGCCAGCCTGCTCCTCTCCTCAAACACTTAGGTCATTTTAAGATCCACTGGAGGCTGGGTGCTGTGGCTCATGCCTGTAATCCTAGCACTTTGGGAGGTTGAGGTGGGTGGATCACTTGAGGTCAGGAGTTCAAGACCAGCCTGGCCATCATGGTGAAACCCCATCTTTATTAAAAATAAATAAATAAATAAAAAATATTAAAAGCCGGGCATGGTGGCTCATGCCTGTAATCTCAGTGCTTTGGGAGGCTGAGGTGGGCGGATCACCTGAGGTCAGGAGTTCAAGACCAGCCTGACAAATATGGTGAAACCCCATCTTAAAAAAAAAAAAAAAAAAAAAAACCTACTGGAAAGTTAGATGTGGTGGTGGGTGCCTGTAGTCCCTACTACATGGGAGGCTGAGGTAAGAGGATGGGTTGAGCCCAGGAGTTCAAGGCTGCAGTGATTTATGACCATGCCTGTGAATAGCCATGGCACTACAGCCTCGGCAGTGTAGTAAGATCCTATCTCTTAATTTAAAAAAACCCTCTGGGCCAGGTGCAGTGGCTCACACCTATAATCCCAGCACTTTGGGAGGCCAAGGTGGGTGGATCACTTGAGGTCAGGAGTTCAAGACCAGCCCAACCAACATGGTAAAACCTCGTCTCTACTAAAAATATACAAAAATTAGCCAGACATGGTGGCACATGTGCCTGTAATCCCAGCTATTCAGGAGGCTGAGGCAGGAGAATAGCTTGAACCTGGGAGGTGGAGGTTGCAGTGAGTGGAGATTGTGCTACTGCACTCCAACCTGTGCAACAGAGTGAGACGAAATAAAAATAAAAATAAAAAGCCCTTTGAAAAATAAAGACATATTTTTCTTGTGAATCATATATAAGATGATTACTCAGGTAGTGGTTCATTTTTTTCATCTTAAAACAGCCTCCTTCTCATCCTGTCTTACAGTGAACTTTTCCTCTCCAGAACTTGGGGTTAAATCTTAGGGTTTCTGCAGCACCCTGTGTGTTGCTGAGTGTTAGCCCCTGTCACCTTGCATGGAGGGGCTTATTCACATGCAGGTTCTCCCTGTTGGAATTGACGCTTGTTGGGAACAGAGATACATCCTTTATCTCCAGTGCTGCCAGAGCCTGGCACAGAGGTGCTGCTCCAGCAGGAGCTGTTGAGTCTCTGAAGGAAAGAAGTTGTTTCTGGATTTTGATCATACACCTCTTCTCTCAGGCTTTGCCCTTCTAAACCCCAAGCCCTAATATCCTCCATGAGCTGCTGTGTGTGCTGTATTTTACAGCATCTCAGAGAGGCCTAAAGCCACATTCTGTAGTCAGGGTGTGTGCATGCATGTATGTAAAGATGCAGGAACATGCACTCTGGTTATTCTGGTTACACAGCATTGCACTGAAAACTCCACAGTATCCGGCTGTTCTCATTTAAGTGCTTAAAAACAACAACCCCTTCCATTCACTCAAAAGTGCATTATGGTTTCCAAAGTCCTTTCACAACCATTTACTCAGCTCAAAACTCCCGGCAACCTTAGGAGGTGATGTGCTCGCTCCTTTCATTTTACAAATAGGGAAACCGAAGCTTAGAGAGGGAAACTGTTTTGGCCAAACTCAAACAGATCCAGGTCTTCCAGTCCCAAAGTCAGAGACTTCCTGGCACATAGTGACGGGTTGGTATAGGAGGCTGCATAGTGCTTGGTTTCTGTCCAGGGATGAGGTTGCATTGTGCGCATGCCCTGGCTTGTTACTAAAACTCCATTCTGGTCAGAAGCTTGTATCTCAGGCTGAGCTGAGTGGGAAACTAGAACTTCACAGTAGAAAGCAGCGCTCCACCCGGCGCGGGGGCTCACGCCTGGAATCCCAGCACTTTGGGAGGCCAAGGCGGGCAGATCATGAGGTCAGGAGATCGAGACCATCCTGACCAACATGGTGAAACCCTGTCTCTACTAAAAATACAAAAATTAGCTGGGCATGGTGGTGCATGTCTATAATCCCAGCTACTCAGTAGTCAGCCTACTAGTCAGTCTCGCTCTGTTGCCAGGATGGAGGGACTTCAGTGAGCCGAGATCATGCCACTGCAGTCCCTCCATCCTGGCAACAGAGCAAGACTCCATCTCGAAAAAAGTAAAAAAAAGGAAAGAAAAGAAAGCAGTGCTCCATGTCTTGCAAGTTCAACCATTATAGCTCCTCAGAGCCTCCACTTAATATGGCTCTATGCTAGGCGGTCTTACTTCTGAATTAACTTTAGCCATGTGTCCTGCCTCCAAGGATTCGCAGAGAAGAGAAGCTTCTAGAGGAATGAAAGTTTGAACTGGGTGTTCAAGGATAAGTGGGCATTAGCCAGGCTTGGGGTACAGTGAGTGAACACACACACAGTTCAGGCAGGGAGAAGGGCATCAAGCCAGGGAAAAAGCTTGAGTGAAGACGGACTTCATGTCTGTGCATCCGCCTTCATGATTTTTACTCTGTAAGATTACCACCTGTTCAATATTTATGTAATATTTGTATTGGACTATATTTAGAATTTAAATATATTAAAAAAAAAAACAAAGTAGGCTGAGTGCGGTGGCTCATGCCTGTAATCCCAGCACTTTGGGAGGTCGAGGTGGTAGATCACCTGAGGTCAGGAGTTCAAGACCAGCCTGACCAACATGGTGAAAGCCTGTCTCTACTAAAAATACAAAAAGTTATCTGGGAATAGTGGTGGGTGCCTGTAATCCCAGCTACTCATGAGGCTGAGGCAGGAGAATCACTTGAACCTAGGAGGCGGAGGTTGCAGTGAGCCGAGATCGTGCCATTGCACTCCAGCCTGGGTGACAAGAGCAAAACTGTCTCAAAAAAAAAAAAAAGACAATGTATATGATGGGTTTGCTGGCTGCTTTTTCTTCTAATACACATTAAAATAAATACCTAAGTACTCAAGTGAAAATCAGTCATCCTTTTATCCCCATAATATCCTCTGGTATATCCAGGTAGAATGGGCACCATATTTGGGAATGGGCAAACAAAGGCGGGGTGATGAGCAACAGTGTGAGGGTGATGGAGCCATTGAAAAAGCAGCGTGAAAGAGCAAGAAGGTGGCCAGGAGTGGTAGCTTATGCCTATAATCCCAGCACTTTGGGAGACCGAGGCACTGAGGTCAGGAGTTCAAGACCAGCTTGGCCAACACGGCGAAACTTCATCTTTACTAGAAATACAAAAAAAATTAGCTGGGCACGGTGGCGGGTGCCCATAATCGCAGCTACTAGGAAGGCTGAGATGAGAATCGCTTGAACCTGGCAGGCAGACTTTGCAGTGAGCCAAAATTGCACCACTGCACTCCAGCCTGGGTGACAGAGTAAGACTCTGTCTCAAAAAAAAAAAAAAGAGCAAGAGGAAACTGGGATGGCCTGTGTGCCTGACTCAGGCTGGATCATCTCAGAGTCGTGGAGGGACAGCCGCTGAAAGGCTGTGCTATGAGCAGCTCACAAGGCAAGAGAAAGCCAGGACCTCTTTCCTGTGGCTCAGGCTGTACTTTGAAGGTCTAGACCTCAATTATCAGGCAGTCTTGAGGAGGCAGATCTCTAATCTAGAATGAGCCTTTGAGTTAGAAACCATCACCCTGTCACCTACATGACTTTGCCAAGTCATATGACCTCCTGTGGCCTCAAGCATGCTGTCTGTGAACTGGATGCCTACCAAGGCACCTGGGCAGGACCTGGAGGTTATGGACTCCAAGTCTCTTGCCCACTTCCCTCTAGACCAGGATTTCTCAACCTTGGCCCTATTGACATTTGAGTCCAGGTAACTCCTTGCTGTGGGGAGCTGTCTTGTGTGATGCAGTGTATTTGGCAGCATCCCTAGTCTCTACCTATGAGATCCCAGTAGCATCCTCCATGCTATGAAATCAGAATGTCTCCAGACATTGCCAAATGCACCTGGAGGAGAAGGAGGATGACACCCAGGCTTGTCTTTAGAGAGGTGGAGTGAGTGCTGGTGGTGTCAGCAGTGTTGGTTGAAACTGGACCTAGGATAGCAGAAGGCTTCCAGCAGATAAAACAGTGCCACCCAATTCCAGAACCCCAGATGGAAAAGGACTAGTCAATGAAGAAGTTTTGTCACTGTCTTCAGTGCTGAGAGTATGACTCATTGATTTCCTAACACTCATTGACTACTGATTCTGTCATTGATGTGCAAGGGAAGACATCTCAAAGATGGTCACACGCTTCCAGCACTCAAAAGCATGAGCCATTACTTCCCTGTTGGGGCCTGTCTTTCATGGGAAGGCAGCCAGCAGCAGGAGAACAGACCCTTGTTTGGGGTTTAGAGCAACTATGGGAATAATCTGGACAATGAGCCCACATGGCAGCAGATTCACACACAGTTTCCAGGTCCTAGAACCTGGTCAACTTGTTCTTTGACTCATAAAAATAATTACGGTAATAGCATCACTTGAGTATCTACTGTGTACATCGCACATGCTTATCTAATCCATACAATCTGTTATCCCTATTTGATACAGGAGGAAATTGAAGCTCTGTGGGACTGGCCAACTTGCACAACGTTGCACAGCTATTAAACAAAAGGCAACCAGTCAAAAGTGTAGACAGCAGACTTTAGCCCAGGACTACCTGATTCCAAGTCCTTTGTCATTTCTCTTATGTCAGGCTACAGGTTCTCCTTCCTGGTGGTATTGTGAGGAAGGAAGACAGCTGCAAATGTGCTAGGGTGTCAAGTACCACAGTCATTGGCTCCTTACCTGTTGTGTTCATGTCCGAGCTTCAAGCCACATGCACATAAAATAGCAGGGTACTACTTTTGATATTTTTAGTCTTGTCTAAAGCTGAGAAACCAAACCACACAACTCAGCTTAGTGAATTATTACGAGGCACATCTCTTTTTAACCACCACTCCAATCAGGAAATAGAACGTTGGCCAGGCACAGCAGCTCATGCTTGTAATCTCAGTACTTTGGGCGGCTGAGGCAGAAGGATCACTAGAGGCCTCATGTTTGGGACCAGCCTGGGCAAGGTAGCTAGACCAGTCTCTAATTTAGAAAGGAAGGAAAAAAGGAAGGGAGGGAGGAAGAAAGGGAGGGAGGAAGGAGGGAAGGAGGGAAGGAGGGAAGGGAAGGAATTTGTCAGTCATTCCAGTAACTATCTACCAAACGCATCTCAATCATGGCTCCAACCCTCCTCCAAAAGTAACTATGGTTCTCACTTTTCTTTATTTCTTTATTTTATTTTATTTTATGTTTTGAGATAGGGTCTCACCCTCTAACCCAGACTGGAGTGTGATGGTATAATCACAGTTTACTTCAACTTCAACCTCCTGGGCTCAAGCAATCCTGCCTCAGTCTCCCATGTAGCTGGGACCGCAGGCACACGCCACTATGCCCAGCTCGGTTCGCACTTCTGTGTCACTCACTTGCATTATCATCCAGTTAGGCATCTCTAAACATAATAATAATTTTTCTTTTTAAAAAATTTGCTATGTCTCTTAAGTCTACCTAATATATTAATTTTATTTTTAAAACTATATATTTAAAGTATATAACATAGGCTGAGCACAGTGGATTATGCCTATAATCCTGGCACTTTGGGAAGCTCAGGCGGGTGGATCAGCTGAGACCAGGAGTTTGAGACCAGCCTGGCCCACATGGCAAAACCCTGTCTCTACTAAAAATACAAAAATTAGCCAGGCGTGTTGGTGGACGCCTGTAATCCCAGCTACTCATGAGTCTGAGGCAGGAGAATCGCTTAAGCCCAGGAGAAGAAACTGCAGTGAGCCAAGATCATGCCACTGCACTCCAGCCCAGGCGACAGAGCAAGACCCTGTCTCAAAAAAATTTAAAAAGATATAAATAAAGTATACAATATGGCCAGGCGTGGTGGCTCACTTCTGTAATCCAAGCACTTTGGAGGCCAAGGCGGGTGGATCACCTGAGGTCAGGAGTTCAAGACCAGCCTGACCAACATGGTGAAACCCCATCTATTAAATTAGAAAAAAAAGTTTACAATATGATGCTTTGATACACATATAAACAGTGAACTAATTACTACAGTCAAGCAAATATCCTATCCATCATCTTTCATAGTTACCTTTGTAAGTGTGTGTGTGTGTGTGCGCGCGCGTGGGTGTGCATGTGGTAGGAGCACTTAAAATTTACTTTTTAGCAAATTTTCAATATACAATACAGATTTGTTTATTCATGTATTTAGAGATGGAGTCTCGCTCTGTTGCCCAGGCTGGAGTGCAGTGGTGTAATCTCGACTCACTGCAACCTCCGCCTCCCAGGTTCAAGCAATTCTCCTGCCTCAGCCTCCTGAGTAGCTGGGATTACAGCGCACACCATTACGCCCAGCTAATTTTTTATATTTTTAGTAGAGACTGGGTTTTACCATGTTGGCCAGGCTGGTCTCAAACTCCTGACCTCAAGTGATCCCCCGCCTTAGCCTCCCAAAGTACTGAAATTACAAAAATGAGCCACCATGCTCAGCCTACAATACAGTATTATTGACTACAGTCCTCATGAAGCATATTAGAGCTCTAGACTTACTACATAAATGCAAGTTTGTACCATTTGACCCACTTCTCCCCTTTTCTCTGCTCCTGGTAACCACAATGTTCTACTCTGTTTTTATGTATTTAACATTTCCTTGAGATGGAGTCTCGCTCTATCACCCAGGCTGGAATACAATGGCATGATCTCGGCTCACTGCAACCTCTGCCTCCTGGGTTCAAGCAATTCTCCTGCCCCAGCCTCCGGAGTAGCTGGGATTACAGGCATATGCCATCACACCCGGCTAATGTTTTCATTTTTAGTAGAAACAGGATTTCACCATGTTGGCCAGGCTGGTCTTGAACTCCTGACCTCAAGTGATCCACCAGCCTTGGCCTCCCAAAGTGCTGAGATTACAGGCGTGATCCATCTCACCTGGCCTGTAATTGACTTTTTAAAAGATTTACTTATAAGTGAGATCATGCAGTCTTTTTTTTGTGTGTGTAGTCTGGATTATTTCACTTAGCACAATATCCTCCAGGTTCACCCGTGTAGCAATCCCTCTGTTGGATATATACCAAAGGAAATTAAATCAGCACCTCATAGAGATATCTATGTTCATTGCAGCATTATTCATGATAGCCAAGATATAGAAACAACCTATGTGTCCAGTGATGGATGAATGAATTAAGAAATTGTGATCCTCTGGGTGCAATGGCTCACGCCTGTAATCCCAGCACTTTGGGAGGCCGAGGCTGGTAGATCACCTGAGGTCAGGAGTTCAAGACCTGCATGACCAATGTGGTGAAACCCTGTCTCTACTAAAAATACAAAAATTAGCTGGAGGCAGTGGCACATGCCTATAATCCCAGCTACTTGGGAGGCTGAGGCAGGAGAATCGCTTGAACCTGGGAGGTGGAGGTTGCAGTGAGCCAAGATCACGCCACTGCACTCCAGCCTGAACAACAGGAGTGAAACTCCATTTCAAAAAACAACAACAACAAGAAAAGGAATTGTTTTATATATATACATATATATATGTATATATATGCACAATAGAATATTAATCATCCTTTAAAAAGGAGAGCCTTCCATTTGCAATAACATAGATTAAACCTGGAGGACATGATTCATATGTTTTTTAAAGTCCTCTGCAGATTGACCTTACGAAAATCTTATAAGGAGACATTTTCCTCACATATTATTTGGTTGCCCAGTGATACAGTTCACCTATTACATCTGATTCTGGAAAAAAAAACAACAAAGTGCTTTTTATATAAGACACTGATTTCTCATAGTCTGTGTCTTCGTGTTTTCCCATCTCTCCGCATTTTAATTTCTTCTGTGTCGTTAAATTCAGCCTTGTCTATTAGATCATCTTATTATTTTCTATGTGCTCAATCTCTCTCATCTTATCTCAGTACTCCTTCAAGCAACCCATGCTATCACTAACCCTGGTTCTCTCCCACCTTTCAGAGCCATGCTGTGGGAAACCATTTTTATACTCATTCATTCTCCTCCTTTATCTTCTCTTCTACCTTGGCTCATAGATGGCTGGCTTTCATCCTCACCCTCCAGGGAACCCACTCCAGCATATTCACCTGCAACCTCCATCCCGCTAAATTCATGTGAAACAAGTTTGGCATGGTGAGGATTTGCATTGGTGAGGACCCCTCACCAATCAAGGGAGAGAGGCACAAGAGGGTTATTGAGACACGGTCCCAGATCATGAATGGTCTTAAACCTAGGCTTCTGACATCATCTCCAAGCATGTGTAGTCATTGCAGTTGATGTGTTTGTATGTTCAGGGCATTGATTTGTGAAATATAATAGTTCTCTATCTCTTTGGCACTATTTCCATTAAAAAAAAAAAAAAAACAAAACCAGGGCCCTCAAAAAGGAAAATGACCCAGGCCTCACTCAGTCTCCAAGAAACCCACTGGGACCTGTTTGTGAGGTGCGGCTAGGGTGACACCAGGGGACAGCATAGAGCAATGTGAGCCAAGGTTAAGACCCCAGTCCCAGCTGGGCTCAGTGGCTCATGCCTGTAATATTAGCACTTTGGAAGGTCAAGGTGGGTGGATCACTAGAGGTCAGGAATTCGAGACCAGCCTGGCCAATATGATGAAACCCCATCTCTACTAAAAATATAAAAATTAGCCAGGCATGGTGGTGCATGCCTGTAATCCCAGCTGCTCAGGAGGCTGAGGCAGGAGAATCGCTTGAACCTGGGAGGGAGAGGTTGCAGTGAGCCAAGATCGTGCAACCTGGGAAACAGAGAGACTATGTCTCAAAAAAAACAAAGATCCCAGACTCAAATCCATAGATCCCTCCTTCCCCTCTGCACCTCCGCTTTTTACCTCTCACCTCACTGGGTTATTGTGAAGATCCAAACTACAGTGAAGTCGCATGTGCACAAGAACATTATAAAGGCCACTGTTATTCAGAAAAGCCACCCAGGATCCCTAGCAGCATTTTTTCCTTAAATGAATCAAAATAGAATAAACCAGAAACTCTCATGGGGCACTGCCTATAGAAGGAGTGAGAGTATTGTTTTTGTTTTGTTTAGTTTGTTTGAGACGGAGTCTCACTCTGTCGCCCAGGCCAGAGTGCAGTGGTACGATCTTGGCTCACTGCAACCTCTGCCTCCCGGGTTCAAGAAATTCTCCTGCCTCAGCCTCCTGAGTAGCTGGGATTATAGGCTCATGCCACCATGACTGGCTAATTTTTGTATTTTTAGTAGAAACGGGGTTTCACCGTGTTGATCAGGCTGGTCTCAAACTCCTGACCTCATGATCCACCCGCGTCAGCCTCCCAAAGTGCTGGGATTACACGCGTGAGCCACGGCTCGAGAGTATTATTATAGAATTTACTGCAGTTGTACATACATAGACAGGTATATATTTATACTAGTGGTGATATAAAATGTATTTCTTACTATAGGCCACATTTTTCTAACATTTGAAAAACAGTATATGATAGGCACCTTTACGTACATCTCCCTTGAGAATGGGTCTTGTTATCTTCATTTACAAATGAACACACTGAGGCTCAGAAAGGATAAGGGGCGAGGGATATATAAGCCAGGTTTAGACCTAAGGCCTTGAAAATCTACTAAAATTTCTAAGTTTATGATTCACCTGGGGGCACCTTTTAAATGCTGATTTCTGGCTCTCTGAGGAGATTCTGATGGGGTGAGGGAGGCAGTTATGAATGTGCATTTTTAATATTGGCTTCAGGCAATCTGAGTGCGGGTGATCCTGCCTGTCACTCTGCACATTACTGGTTTGGAGCAGTGGTCCCTCAAGAGGTTTGCCTGACCCACTGTGGGGCTGCAGAAAAGCATTTAAACTTCGGTTTCTACTTGGGTTCGTGTCATTCTTTAATAATGTCTATGTGCGGCTCGGCGAGGTGGCTCACTCCTGTAATCCTAGCACTTTGAGAGGCTGAGGGAGGCGGATCACCTGAGGTTAGGAGTTCAAGACCAGCCTGACCAACATGGAGCAACCCCCCCTCTACTAAAAATACAAAATTATCCCGGTGTGGTGGCGCATACCTGTAATCCCAGCTACTTGGGCGTCTGAGGCAAGAGAATCTCTTGAACCCGAGAGATGGAGGTTGCCGTGAGCTGAGATCACGCCATTGCACTCCAGCCTGGGCAACAAGAGCAAAACTCTGTCTCAAAAAAAGAAAAAAATAATATCTATGTGCATATAATCTACATATTATACAGCTACTCAGGAAGCCGAGGCAGGAGAATCTCTTGAACCCTTGAGGCGGAGGTTGTAGTGAGCTGAGATCACGCCACTGCACTCCAGCCTGGTGACAGCAAGAATCCATCTCAATAATAATAATAGTAATACAATAAGAATGGATGCTAGAGTTGTGCAACATGGCAGCCTGGTGAGGTGGTTAAGAACAAGCAGGGGGCCAGGCACAGTGGCTCATCCGTATAATCCCAGCGTTTTGGAAGGTTGAGGCAAGAGGATTGCTTGAGCACAGGAGTTCAAGACCAGCCTGGGCAACATAGAAGACTCTGTCTCCACAAAAAATACAAAAAGTTAGCTGGGTGTGGTGGCGTGCACCTGTGGTCCCAGCTACCTGGGAGATGGGAGTGGGAAGATTGCTTAAGCCAATGAGGTGGAGGCTGCAGTGAGCCGAGATCACCACTGCACTCTAGCCTGAGCAACACAGCAAGACCCTCTCTCAAAAAGCAAAACAAAAAAACAACTTACAGGGAATTTGGAGTCAATCAGTCTCAAGGTCAGGTTCAGTTCGGGTTTTGTGGAAGACTAGCCATGCAACTCTGGGCAAGGCCGGGCGGGGTGGCTCATGCCTGTAATCCAGGCACTTTGGGAGGCCGAGGTGGGCGGATCATGAGGTCAAGAGATCGAAACCATCCTGGCCAACGTGGTGAAACCCCATCTCTAAAAAGAAAAAAAAAAGAAACTCTGGGCAAGACTCACTCTCTCTGACCCTCAGCTCTCTCCCCTATAAAACAAGAATAATAACAGTTCTAGACTCTGAGCTTTGCTGGGATGGGCGAATGAGCTGAAAGTAGCAAACAACTCCCGCACTCTTACAGTTTACCTGGCACTGTGCTAAATATTTTACGCAGTTACTTGGTAGTTCTATTTAGTAGGTACTGTTATTATCCTCACTGTACAGGCAGGAGGCTAGGTAGAGGTAGGTTTAATGCTTTGATCTAGATCATAGCTAATAAATGACAGATCCAGGATTGGACCCCAGGCTGCTAACTCCAGAGGCTACATTCAAGCACGCGCTTCTACAACATCTCCCTAACACCGTGTGTCAAATACTCTGCATAATGCCTAGCATAGATTGCATTCAAGAAATGGTGATTATTGCCTGTACTATTACCACTCTTACTGCAGATACTATTTCCAGGTGCCCATGTGTTCCAGAGTGTGACTTCTTTCATATATATTACCTCATTGAGTCTTCGTAAGAAATTGGCGTGTAAATATTACTAATCCCATCTTTCAGGTTAGAAAACTGGGGCTCAGAGAAGGGAATTTGCCCTTAAGAACGTACTCAGAAGAGTTTCTTTTTTTGTTTGTTTTTAAATTTCCTTTTGTTCTAGAGGTTTATTATTACACCAGTTAGCCTGTTTAAAAGCTTCTGGTAGCCAGGCATGGTGACTAACCTTTGTAATCTCAGCACTTCGGGAGGCCAAGACGGGTGGATCACTTGAGGTCAGGAGTTCAAGACCAGCCTTATCAACGTGGTGAAACCCCATTTCTACCAAAAATATAAAATTAGCCAGGCATCGTGGTGCACACCAGTAATCCCAGCTATTTGGGAGCCTGAAGCAGGAGAATCTCTTGATCTAGGAGATGAGTTGCAGTGAGCCAAGATCATACCACTGCACTCCAGCCTGGGCAACAAGAGTGAAATTCCATCTCAAAAAAATAAATAAATAAATAAGGCTGGGTGCGGTGGCTCATGCCTGTAATCCCAGAACTTTGGGAAGCCAAGGTGGGTGGATCGCCTGAGGTCAGGAATTTGAGATGATCCTGGCCAAACATGGTGAAACCGCATTTCTACTAAAAATACAAAAAATTACCAGGCATGGTGGTGGGCGCCTATAATCCCAGCTACTTGGGAGGCTGAGTCAGGAGAATCGCTTGAACCTTGGAGGTGGAGGTTGCAGTGAGCTGAGATCGTGTCACTGCACTCCAGCCTGGGTGGCAGAGCGAGACTTCATCTCATAAATAATACTCTGGTGGCCGGGCATGGTGGCTCACACCTGTAATCCCAGCACTTTGGGAGACTGAGGCAGGTGGATCACTTGAGGCCAGGAATTTGAGACTAGTCTGGCCAACATGGTAAAACCCCATCTCTACTAAAAATACAAAAATTAGCTGGTGTGCATGCCTGTAATCCCAGTTACTCAGGAGGCTGAGGGAGGAGAATCGCTGGAACCCTGGAAGCTGAGGTTGCAGTGAGCAGAGATGGCACCACTGCACTCCATCCTCAGCAACAGAGTGAGACTGTCTCAAAAAAAAAAAAAAAAAAAAAAAATGCTTTTGGTGAGGGGACCTGAATGGACAGGGTGTTGTCTCTGTAACACTCAGGAAACTGGCTCCCCTCTTACCTCAGTTGTGTGGTCCTTTCTGATTCAAACAAGATTAAGATGGCCTATTCATCACTTGTCAAGAGGCTGTCTGAATTCCTAAGAAGAACTTGGAATCAATCATTCAGTCAGCACTTGTACAGATCATTCTGAGAATGCCCAGTAAGGTTGCAGAAAACCTAGGAGGAGACAAAATCATATAAGACGTGGCAATAGAACAATGTTTTGGGGAAAAAAAATATAAAAAGGTAAATGTGGTAATAAATGCCAGCATATTTCTTTCCTTATGTTTATATGACTTTGAAACACATTGCTAATAAAACACCTGGGGGTTTCGTTTTAACTGCAGATACAGTCTGTGGAGTCCATGCTGAAAGCACACAAAGCCTGTTCTGTGGCTGAAATTGACTTCATTTTAATCTTCTGTAATGATGCCATTATTTTTACAGCTGCTTCTACAGCCCCATTCATGATTTACATGCAAGGGCTGGCCTCTCTTTTTATATAGGTATGTACTGTCCCCTGTAAACTGTAAATTCCCCCAGGGCAGGGCCCATGTTGGCACAGGGTCGGGGTGAGGGAGAAAAGAGCCCAAGGTTTGGACGCAGGTGTCTCTGGACTCAAAGCCTGACTCTGACAATATACTGGCTGGGCAACCTCGAGCAAGCTATTTAATGTGTGAGCCCCTAGAGGTTAATTAAACCTTATCTAGTAACTATTCATAACTGAAATGGAAGACGTGCCATAAAAGCCTGTCAAGTGATTGGCCTGAATAGGATTTGTATACTCCTCGGACCTCAGTATTTTATAACGAAGTATTTGCCTGGGAACTTTTGCTCCAGAACCTCATCTATTTGCTTTATAGTGCTCATGTTAGTTGAGGAAGGGTTAACAAGAAAGGCACGAGCTCCTTGTCCCTTACTAGATTTTTGTTTGTTTTTTGTTTTTTTATGTTTTCAAATTGCATCCAGCTTTATTAAAGATACTTTCCATAGTTGGCACGGTGGCTCACACCTGTAATCATAGCTCTCAGGGAGGCTGAGGTGGGCAGATCACAAGGTCAGGAGTTCGAGACTAGCCTGGCCAGCATGGTGAAACCCTGTCTCTACTAAAAATACACACACACACACACACACACACACACACTTAGCCAGGCATGTTGGCGTGCGCCTGTAGTCCCAGCCACTCAGGAAGCTGAGGCAGGAGAATTGCTTGAACCTGGAAGGCGGAGGTTGCAGTGAGCAGAGATGCACCACTGCACTCCAGCCTGGGCGACAGAGTGAGACTCCATCTCACAATTAAAAAAAAAAAAACTTTCCATAAACAGCCATGGTATTTCCGGCAGAATGGGGGCAGACAATCATTAACAGTATACAACAACCTTCAAACACCCTTCTTCAATGAACTACCAAAAATCAGAAAGCCACTATAAAACCCAATGAAGTCTTCATGTGATGCTCTGAACAGGGAAAGTTTAGAGTGAGGGTTGACATTTCACATTTAGCATGTTGTTTAACAACTTTTCATGAGCCAGCCCTGACTTTCAGGAAGTGAAATGAAAATGGTAGAATGTATCTGAAGATCCACAATCTAGAGATGGAATCACTGCTCTTTTGATGGATGCCATCTCAGTGGCATCACTGGAAAGTCCAGATTGCCTGACATACCAGTAACCAATTATTGGGGGTCAGGTCCCAACAGTTGTCTGTAAGGGAGTTAAGTCTATGCTGAAAGGTAGAAAGGGAGAAGAGGACATAAAAACGAATTTGTTTTTCCATGCCACGAGGCTTTTGTGCCAAGGTGGCCATGTGTGTCAATGTCAGGGAATCCTTCCTCTTGGGAGCCAAGAAGAAGTCTTTCAAAACTAGAAGGGATGGTGGCTCACGCCTGTAATCCAAACACTTTGGAGGCCAAGGCGGGCAGATCACCTGAGGTCAGGAGTTCAAGACCAGCCTGATCAACATGGTGAAATCCCGTCTTTAAAAAAAAAACTAGAAGGGAAACGTGTTTTCCCCACATCAATCCAGCTTTGGAGGCATTCTATTAATGACATATGCCCCATCCCCCCAAAACATCAATGAAGTGTTCTGCATGCTCATAGCATAGCTTTAAAAAAAAATAAAACAAAATTCTGCATTTTTATAAAACTTGATAAAAATATTTTAGACTGTACAGTCAACAGAAGTACACAGTTCTCAAAAATGCAAACACTACACTTGGCATCTCCAGCACCTTCAGCTTCCTGTGCCTGGTCTGATTTGGCATCTCCATTTTCGCAGGGTTATTCCCTTCCTTGCCGGCATCAGCTTTTCCCTTTTTCCTTTTGGGTACCTTCTCTCCCTTCTTTGCAGGGGCCTTTTTAGGCTTGGGCTCTGGCTTTGGAGGAACAGGGTTAGCAGACAACCTCGTGGATCTTCTCTGTGGTTTGTCCTCTACCTTGACTTGATCTCCTTCAGCATCCCCTTCACCCTTTCTCTTGGGCATGGTGGTGACATGGCAGCACCATGACAATGGCAGCAGGATGTAGGTGCTGGGCATGGGATGCAAGGGAGCATAGGCTTTAGTCGGTCCAGGAGTCATTCTCACCTCTTTTTCTTCACACTGCGCCTAGGTTTGTTTGTTTGTTTGTTTGGTTTGTTTATTTAGAGACAGAGTCTCACTCTGTTGCCTGGCTGGAGTGCAGTGGTGCCATCTCGGCTCACTGCAACCTCCAACTCCTGGTTCAAGCAATTCTCCTGCCTCAGCTTCCTGAGTAGCTGGGACTACAGGCACATACCACCATGCCCAGTTAATTTTTGTATTTTTAGTAGAGATGGAGTTTCACCGTGTGGCCAGGATGCTCTTGATCTCTTGAGTTTGTGATCTGCCCACCTTGACCTCCCAAAGTGCTGGAATTAAGGCGTGAGCCACTGCGCCCAGCCCTAGGTTTTATTTTTGAATTTTTATTTGGAAACAACTTTTAAGTTACAAAAGTTGCAAAAGCAAAAATAGTATGTCACCACATACATCCTTTACCCAGATTCACCTATTATTTCACCTGTTTGAGGGTAAGTTACAGGCATCATGACCTTTTACCCCTAAATACTTCGGTGTGTATTTACCAAAGATAGGGATATCCAACTTCATTCAGCTCCACTTATCATTTCATACATTTACATTGATATGGGACTTTTGTTTTACATACTATCCATATTCCAAATTTATCAGTCAATTTATATTACGTTCTGACTGTCTGGCGCTCATCTAAGATGAGCCAGATTTGGCCCCTTGAAACTTTCAACTTGCAGCCATGGGGAGTTAACTTAATATGGATTCTTTTCTACTTTCAGTGCAAGGAATTGAAATAGGATAGAAGAATAATGACATTTTTTGAGGTCTCTCAAGTTACAGTAAAGAACATGCTTAGTGCTCTTAGAGACCTAGATCAATTCTTTAAACTGATTAGTGAAAGAATGAGGGAACTAAGGCATAACCAGGAGAAAGGACTTGCCTTAGACCCTAAGACCATGGGCCAGTGAGTAGATGAGCTAAAGCTGGAAACCATCAAGCATCAGCGGCCCTAGGAGCGTCACTCCAACAATCTCTTCTTAGAGATGGCATTATCAGCATTATTTAGGAACTGTACCGCAGCTTGTAGTCCTTCTCCCAATACCCAGGAAATGTGACTAGTTAATAATGATAGAGCTAGTATTTATGAAATGCTTTCTATGAGACAGACACTGTTTTAAACACTTTATAAGCACTATCCCATTTAATTCTTATTAAAAATCCTACTTTTAAAAAGCCCTATTGTCTTCATTTTACAGATGATGAAACTAAGGCTTAGCTAGGTTAAGTAGCCTAAACCAAGGTCTCGCCCTTAGAAAGCAGATCTATCAACACTTGAGTCTAGGCTTCCAGTTTCAAATGTATTTAACCATAGCACCATGAAGAGGGGAGTGAGCACCATGGATCTTAGGAGGCCAGTGTTTGGGAGGAGCTGGAAAGGGTCAAGTAGGGCTTCTCAAATGTGCGTCAAAACTCATATTCATAACATGTAAGTGTGCAGAGACACTTCCCATTGGTTGCTTCCTTTTGTCCTTCCAACTGCCCATTTAAAAAAAGGGTAAACATAAGGTTTGAAGTAGTTCAAGGATCATGCCTGTAATCCCAGCACTTTGAGAGGCTGAGGAGGGCAGATCACTTCAGTTCAGGAGTTCAAGACCAGCCTGGCCAACATGATGAAACCCTGTCTTGACTAAAAAAAAAATTAGCCAGGCGTGGTGGCCTGCACCTGTAATCCCAGCTACTCACAAGACTAAGTTGGGAGAATTGCTTGAAAAACTAAGAGGCAGAGGCTGCAGTGAGCTGAGATGGCACCACTGTGCTCCAATCTGGGCAAAAGAGCAAGACGTTGTCTTTATTTATTTATTTATTTATTTTTAAAGATGTGGTGTCACCATGTTGGCTAGGCTGGTCTCTAACTCCTCACCTCAGGTGATCCACCCATCTCGGCCTCCCAAAGTGCTGGAATTACAGGCGTGAGCCATTGCACCTGGCCAAGACTTCGTCTTAAAAAAAAAAAAAAAGGTTCAGTGAGTTCCACAAGGTACCATGGCTAATCTGTGACTTAGCAGAGATTTGACCCAATTCTACCGTTTTCTTATTCTGGCACCAAAGTAAGCAGGTAATATGTGATCAGTTATGACATTACATATTTAGGGATTTCATCCGAGTCACGGCACCAAAAAAAGATAAATAAATTAAAATAAAACATATTTAGGGATTTCAGTATGCATAGTGTTGTAACAAAGTCATAATAGCCCTGTTATCTGAACAAACTTCAAAACCACCTTGCTGGTTTAAGCAATACTTGCTAATTGGCAGGGCAGAGTGTCTGGGCCAATGCCCCATAGAGTTGAAGACCCAATTCTGTATTATCTCACCCAGAGTCTGAGGGAATCAACATAGTTAGAATATCTTGGGCAGCTAAGAACAAAGAAAAGGGGTGGGACTCAGAAGCCTGGACGTAAATCTCAACAGTTAGCTCACAGATCTCAGCAACTGGCCTGTGGGTCTCAGTAGCTGATATAAATATTAGCAGCCAGTGTGGATCTCAGCAGCCAGCTCAGCTCTGTAGGATTGGGAGAAAGCACACAGTCCTGAGGCTTCTCTTTCAGAAGGGAGGAAGACAAACGGAGCTTGCACCCAGCAAACCAACATCTCTGTGCATAAACCCAGGGAAAAACATTGGACAGCTTTCAGCACCTGACAGAGCACTGCAGGATCAGGAGAAGGCACAAAATCAAGAGACTTCTCCAGCAGGAGACAGACAGAAGAGTAAAGCAGGCACACATGCACAGAAAAGATTTGAGAGATTCCCAGAATCTCTAACTGGATTGATTGGTGAAGGTCTCTCTCTGCCTAATGTACAGAGACTGAAAGAGGTGTCTGCTTCTTCAAATGTGGAGACAGCAATGCAAAACTACAAAGAACACAAAGAATCAGGGAAATATGACATCACCAAATGAATGATACGCATCTCCAGTAACCAACCCTAAGGAAATGGAGATCTGTGAATTGTCTGACAGATATTCAAAATAATCTTTTTTTTTTTTTTTTGAGACAGAGTCTGGCTTTGTCACCCAGGCTGGAGAGCAGTGATGCCGTCTCGGCTCACTGCAACCTCAGCCTTCTGGGTTCAAGTGATTCTCCTGTCTCAGCCTCCCTAGTAACTGGGATTATGGGTGCATGCCACCACACCCAGCTAATATTTATATTTTCAGTAGAGACAAGGTTTTACCATGTTGGCCAGCCTGGTGTCGAGCTCCTGACCTCAAGTGATCCACCCACCTCAGCCTCTCAAACTGCTGGGATTACAGGTGTGAGCCACCATGTCCAACCCAAAATAATCATCTTAAAGCAGCTCAGCAAGCTACAAGAGAACACAGATATAACACTAAACAATATCATGAAAGTAAAACATAAGCAAAATGAAAAAAATCAAAGAAACCATAAAAAAAAAAAATAGAAATTCTGGTCAGGCATGGAAGTTCAAGCCTGTAATCCTAGCACTTTGGGAGGCTGAGGCGGACAGATCACTTGAAGTCAGGAGTTCGAGACCAGCCTAACCAACGTGGAGAAACCTCATCTCTACTAAAAATACAAAATTAGCCGGGAGTGGTGGTGCATGCCTGTAATCCCAGCTACTCAGGAGTCTGAAGCGAGAGAATCGCTTGAACCTGGGAGGCGGAGGTTGCAGTGAGCTGAGATCATACCATTGCACTCCTGCCTGGGCAACAAGAGTGAAACTCCATCTCAAAAAAAATAAAAATAAAAAACAATAGAAATTCTGGAGCTGAAGAATGCAATAACTCAACTGAAAAATTCAATGGGGAGTTTCAACAACAGACTTGATCAAAGCAGAAGACAAAAAAAAATCAGTGAACTCAAAGACAGGTCATTTGAAAATTAACCAGTCAGAAGAGCAAAAAGAAAAAGAAATGAAAAAGAGACAAGAAAATCTATGGGAACTATGAGACACTATCAGACAAAATACACACACTATGAGGTTGCCAGAAGAAGGGAGATAAAAAGACAGTAAGTGTTGAGCACAGTGGCTCACTCCTGTAATCCCAGCACTTTAGGAGGTCAAGGCGGGCAGATCACCTGAGGTCAGGACTTCAAGTCTAGCCTGGCCGACATGGAGAAACCCCATCTCTACTAAAAATAGAAAAATTAGCTGGGTATGGTAGCAGGCACCTGTAATCCCAACTACTCAGGAGACTGAAGCAGGGAGAATTACTTGAACCCAGGAGGCAGAGGTTGCAGTGAGTCAAGATCATGCCACTACACTCCAGCCTGGGTGACAGAGCGAGACTGTCTCAAAAAAAGAAAAATGCTAAAGGAAGTTATTCAAGTAGAAATGAAAAGTTTACTATGTAAAGGTAAATATATAGACAAATGCAGAATACTCATAAAATAATGATGAAAGTAAATTACTATTATTATTATTTGAGATGAAGTTTCACTTTTTTTTTTTTTTTTAAAAAGCGGGTTTTCATTTTTCCAAAAATTGTACCAAGGTAAAGCAAAGCTTTAGTTGATGCGGGTGTTTTGTTTAGGCATTAGCAGCACTGCCCTCGCTATGCGCTCATTGGACAGTAGCACAATCCCAAGAAAAGGATGGTTTGAAGTTTCACTCTTGTTGCCCAGACTGGAGTGCAATGGCAGGATCTCAGCTCATTCCAACCTCCACCTCTCAGGTTCAAGTGATTCTCTTGGGTCAGCCTCCCAAGTAGTTGGGATTACAGGCACATGCCACCATACCTTGCTAATTCTGTTTGTTTAGTAGAAATGGGGTTTCACCGTGTTGGTCAGGCTGGTCTCAAATTCCTTACCTCGGGTGATTTACCTGTCTCAGGCTTGCAAAGTGCTGGGAACACTTTGAACCTCTTTGAGGTTCATCTGACAATTAAATGGATATAATGTACACAGAAGTGCCCTGTAACTGGTAAGGCCATGTAAATATTGGACACTGGTTTTCTGTATTGTTTTGTTTTTTGTTTTTTCCCATTTAAAGTTCATCATATTGGAGAGCTTGAGAAGTTACTGAGATGGGACCTCAAAGCTGCTGGTGCCTTATCACACACAACCAAAATACATCACATTTGGATTGCCAGCATAAAATATTGTATAATGGCCGGGCGCGGTGGCTCATGCCTGTAATCCCAGCGCTTTGGGAAGCTGACGTGGGTGGGAGTTTGGAGTTTGAGACCAGCCTGGCCAACATGGTGAAACCCCGTCTCTACTGAAAATACAAAAATTAGCTGGGGGTGGTGGCAGGTGCCTGTAATCCCAGCTACTCAGGAGGCTGAGGCATGAGAATTGCTTGAACCTGGGAGGAGGAGGTTGCAGTGAGCTGAGATCACGCCACAGCACTCCAGCCTGGTGACAGAGCAACATCTGTCTTAAAACATATATATAAGTATTGTATTAGAAGTGCTCATTCAGGATACAATTCAGGATAACACTGTACCCCCAATCTCCGCCTCCCCAAGAGGGTACAACAACTAACACAAAACAAATAGATTTTCATGTTGGCTTTTATCTCAGTAAACTTTTGAAATAGTTTCAAAACAAGTTTGGAAGAGATAATATTAGGCCTTTCACTCTGGAAAGATCTATCACCCTTCCCATATGTAATGTATCAACCTGCAGAAAGTAGGCAAGAGTGGCAGGTCCCAAGAAGTGAAATTGACAAGGCCAAGGATAAGGGAGAACACCTGAAGAAAAGCTCTCCCAAGTGTAGAGCTCAGCAAAGGCAGACGCCCAACCCCATCCAACAAATACTCATTGGGCATTTGCTTTGTGCTTAAAATAAGTAATAATACACTAGTATTTATGGAATACCAACTATGTGCTTGGTGCTTTCATACACACATATCTATTCATTCTCACTCTGGTCCAGTACTGTAAGGAAGGTGTTACCTCATTTTTGAAAGATAAAATTGGCTAGGCCCAGTGGCTCACCCCTGTAATCCCAGCACTTTGGGAGGCTGAGGCAGGTGGATTGCCTGAGCTCAGGAGTTCACAACTAGCCCGGCCAACATGGTGAAAACCCGTCTCTACTAAAAATTCAAAACAATTAGCCAGGCATACTGGTGGGCACCTGTGATCTCAGCTACTCAGGAGGCTAAGGCATGAGAATCACTTGAACCCAGGAGGTGGAGGTTGCAGTGAGCCAAGATCACACCACTGTACTCTAGCCGAGGCAACGCAGTGAGACTCAATCTCAAAAAGAAAGAAAGAAAGAAAGAAAGATAAGGTTACTTGGCTGGGCGCAGTGGCTCACACTTGTAATCCCAGCAATTTGGCAGGCTGAGGCTGGTGGATTGCCTGAGGTCAGGAGTTTGAGACCCGCCTGACCAACATGGCAAAACCCCGTCTCAACTAAAAGTACAAAAATTAGCCAGGCATGGTGGTGGGCACCCACAGTCCCAGGTACTCGGAAGGCTAAGGCAGGACAATCAATTGAACTCAGGAGGCAGAGGTTGTAGCGAGCCAGGTTCGTGCTACTGTACTCCAGCCTGGGTGACAGAGTGAGGCTGTCAAGGGACAGGAAAGGAGGAGGGAGGAAGAGAGAGAAAAAGAAAGATAAGGTTACTGGAGTTTAGAGAGGTTGCAGGAGAAAGATAGCCAGGAACTAACTAGCAGGACTGCCCTTGACAATCAGGTCCTCTGACTGTGCATTACATTGCACCATGCGTCAGGAGTGTGTGTTATTAATTCTAACATCACCAATTTCCGGACAGGATCCGAGGCATCTGTGGAAGGGGTGTCAAGGGGAGAGAAGGAAGAAGGATCCCAGCAGTTAAACCCTCCCACAGCCCAGGCTGCCTGGTCATAGACAGGGCTGCAGAAGGCACCCTGCATGGGCTGGCTGCTGTGGGTGGGCGAGGCTGGCGCTGAGTACCTACTGTGTGTTTCAGGAAAAGGGGCCCTGATAGTGGTGGCTCACTCCTATAATTCCAGCACTTTCAGAAGCTGAAGTGAGAGGATTGGTTGAGGCTAGGAATTTGAGACCAACCTGGGCAATAACGTGAGACCCTCTCTCTACAAAAATAAATTAAAAAGAAAAGGGCCCCATCTGTGTATAGGGTCAAATGTCGTGTACTGCACCTGCTGCGTGCTGCAGACTGCCCCTGTGGTCTGGGACCTGCCCGCTGACAATGGGAGTGAGTCTGCCCTGAACCAGAGCCCTGCATTTCTCATCTTGTAGCAACCCTATGAGTGGAATGTGATTACTCGTATTTTGCAATGAGGATATTAGGTTCAAAAAGGAGACAGCTGAGGCCACAGCCATAGGTGGAGTTAGTGGCACCGCAAGACCCCAGCTGGGTGCTCAGGTTCCTTTTCCACCTCAAAGGAAAGGCAGAAACCATCCCTATCTGCCATAGAGGAGCAGACTCCAGAGAAGCCAAAGTCTAGCCAGCTAGTAATCACGACAATGCCCGTCTCTTAGCGAGTATTTGTCATGTAGCAGACACGTTATTGCCTGCTTCCACTTAATGGTTACATGACTTTGTCGGGTCTATTTTCACATTAGCCAAAGGGAGGCCTAGAAGCCCACAGTCCACGGGAGCCGGGAGCCCAGAGCCCGGCAGTGACAGCGCCAGAGTATCCTCCTTGACTTGATTTTGAATTTCACAACCTTGGTAGCTTCAGCAGGGAGGAAGAGGAGGGGCGCCGGTTCCCGCCTGTAGAGGCGGCGCGGCGCGGCGCGGGAAGCCGTCCTGCGCCGGGCCGTCCGGTGGGGGGCACTGCAGACCGCGCGGGCGCTGCGCCCGCCTCTAGCTCCAGGCGCTGAAGGGCAGCTGCGCCCCTGGCCACGCCCGGGAGAGCCGAAGGGCCTCCCGGCGAGGATACGGGGGAAGCCGCACCAGGGCCCACGGGGTCCGGGTAGGGCGCGGGATGGGATCGCTCTGGATGTGGGTGACCCCAAGCCGCGCCCCGCCGCGCGAGCGCTCCCATTTGCACCTCCACTTGAGCACGGAGCTTCAAGGACGGGCTCTTCTGTGGTGGGGGTTCTGGCACTGGGCCCCACAGGGGATCTGGGGACTCGTTTGGCTCCGACCCGGCAGAAGCGGGGAAACCCGGGCCGAGGGCGGAGACTGAGGGACGATCCAGGGCGCATTCGAATCCGGCTCCGCTGCTTCCCCGCCCCGCCCCCGCTGTCACCGTCCTCTGCTTCTGCGCAGCGATTCCACACCCCATCCCACCCCACCCAGACCGCTCATCCGATTCTGAACCCAAAAGCGAGCGGGCGTGTTCTGGGCAGGGCCACAGCCAGCCGGCGCTCCGACCCTCGCAGAAGTCGCCGCAAGCGGGCATCGCTGTCCCGAGGGAGGGGACCCCAGCTAGCACCAATCGAGGTGCAGTCACCCTTTTTAAGGTTCCTCGGAGGCTAGATACGCGGCATCCACTGATCCTTCCCCACAGTCACCTGGGACCCGGCATATAAAGTGGGCAGTTTAATGAGGTGTAAACGAAGTGCAAATGACCTAGAAGCCCCTTGAATTTGAAGCAGAATGGAGGCTTGCTTTATTTAGAAGGGGGGTTTATGAGTAGATTACCCACTCCGGGAATCCTGGTCACAGCAATAGCCTCTGATTGTTAATTCGTCACAATGACTTTGTTAGAAGTCTGTACACCATTCCAAGTTCTAGGACAACAAGAGAAAGAATATTTCTGGGAAATTACAACTGGGAGGGAAACAGCATATTACTTTCTGCATTAGGGTATACATTAGCATACTTGTTGAATTGAATTTTCCGCTTTCACTTTTTAATATATTTCCAATTTCCAACTACTCCCTGGAAAATTTTAAAAAGGGGCAGCAGAAGGGTTGGTGATGTGTGCGCCACAGATGGAAGTGGAAAAACTACCCAGAACATGTTGACATTTGTGAAAAAACGTTAACATCCCCCTATACTTTAAAACTATGATATTAGGAAGAGTATAATGGCAAAAGTTACTCGTACAACATCTGTTCCATTAAATGGGAGGATTTCTTTCCTGCCAAGAATTTATGAATTTTCTATAGGAGCTTGGTTCTGCTTAGGGAAGAGGGAAGGAAGCCAGCCAAAGCAGCCCCTTGGTTTCAGGAAATGGAGGGATGCATTGCTCCTGGCTTTTAGATGGCTCCTAAAGCTGCCGATGGGGCCACAGTCACCCTTCAGAAGGACTTGGCTGCAAACAAGAAAAATCTCCAACAGCCACCCATGGTTTAAAGTGACTAGACCAGCACTAAGGAAGGTCAAGGCCACATGGCCTGAGGACAGAGATGAGTTGGTTATAACTCCCATTCCCAGAAGACCTAATCCTTTTTGGAGGGCAAAGGAAAGAGTTTATTACAGGGATAAAACCCAACCAACTCATATCAGTTCATTTCAAATGTTCCATTCATTTTCACATTGACGAGATAAGCATTTGTTCACTCATCTCAGAAACTTCAATCTCTTCATCTACAGTCAATTGTCTCTTGCCCTTGCTCAATTGAATCTGGTGACTGGAAACTTTTTATCTTTCTAAAAACCCTGACGTGAGTGCTCAAAACAGCCATCTGGGTGAATAGGACACTAAGTGGATTAGCAGTTGAAACATTAATGATTCACTTTTGACTCAAAGCAAGTTCACCTAAGCAGATTTCCAATGGTCTTCTCTTTTGTAATCCAAAGAACTTTCTGCTCTAGAGAAGCTATGTGTCCACGAAGGGGGAGATCACTTTTTTGCACTTAAAAGTGGACCATTTTAGGCTCTTGACCCTTAAGTAGCATAGATTTTTGTTGTTGTTGTAGAGGCAGGGTGTCAGTATGTTGCCCAGGCTGGCCTTCAACTCCTAGCCTTAAATGATCTTCCTGCCTTGGCCTCCCTGGAATCACAGCAGGGAGCCATCATGCCTGGCTTTTACTTTTTTATTTTTATTTTTTTGAGACAGAATATCTCTGTCATTCAGGTTGTAGTGCAGTGGTGTGATCTCGGCTTACTTCAACCACCCACCACCCCCTGCTGCCTGACCTGGGTTGAAGCAATTCTGCTTTCTCCACCTCCTGAGTAGTTGGGATTACAGGTGCCAGCCACCACACCCAGCTCATTTTTGTATTTTTAGTAGAGATGGGGTTTCACTTTGTTGGCCAGGCTGGTCTCAAACTCCTGATCTCAAGTGATCCACCTGCCTCAGCCTCCAAAGTGCTGAGATTACAGGCATGAGCCACTGCACCCATCCTTTTTTTTTTTTTTCACTTGGAACATTTTAGATGAAACATGAAGAGCCAAACGTGGTGGCTCATGCCTGTAATCCCAGCACTTTGGGAGGCCGAGGTGGGCTGATCACAAGGTCAGGAGTTCAGGACCAGCCTGGCTAACATGGTGAAACCCCGTATCTACTAAAAATACAAAAATTAGCTGGGCACAGTGGTGGATGCCTGTAATCCAAGCTACTCAGGAAGCTGAGGCAGGAGAATTGCTTGAACCCCAGAGGTGGAGGTTGCAGTGAGCTGAGATCACGCCACTGCACTCCAGCTTGGGTGACAGAGCAAGACTCCAAGAAAAAAAAGAAACATGAAGAAAAACTTTCAATCCATTTAAGTATCAGGAATCTAAATTGGGAGTCTCTCTGAGCCTACTCTGGCTCAGGAAGCTGCCTTATAAAAATAATAATAATGATAATAATCTCAGTTGTTCCCGTTTGACAATGGTTGGGGGGTGGAGGAGGAAAACAACAGCAACCAACATCAAGGGTCTGGTTCAGTCTTTCAAATCAACAAATATGCATTGAACACCTACTACGCGTCAGGTAGTTTCCTAGGCATCGTTCCCACTCCTCATTCTAGAGAGAAGCTAGAGAATAAATAGATCCAGTATATCTTACAGTTCAGGTAATGGTAAGTGTCATGAGACAACATCAAGCAGGTTAAAGAGATAATAACTTGAGCCGGGTGGCAGGGCTATTTTAGTACAGTCAGAAGAGGCTGCTCCAAGGAATAGGTATTTGAGCGGCCGTTTTAGAATTTCCTGAGTGCAAATACACCCCCCAAACACATAAACATAAATGTATTTTACCAAGGTGGATAATACTATCTAAGCTCCTCCCCTTCACCCCCAGTTAATTTCAGAACATTCTTCTGCATATAACTAGCAGGTGGCTCAAGAATATGGGTCTGGGTAGAATCAGGTTTAAATTCTAGCTCCACCACCTGCTTGTTTTGTGACTCAAAGCAGGTTACCTAAGTTCTTTTTGCCTCAGATGCCTTGTCCCTAAAATGAGAAGAACAGTCATGACTACCTTACAGGATTACTGTGGGGACTGAATGAAAAAAAAAAATGCATGTGAAATGCTGAGTATAGAGATGGCATGGAGTAAACCTTTATAAATATTGGCCCTTATTTATTTATTTATTTATTTATTTATTTGTTGTTGTTGTTTGTTTGTTTTTGAAGACAGAGTCTTGCTCTTGTCGCCCAGGCTGAAGTGCAGTGGTGTGATCTTGGCTCACTGCAACCTCCACCTCCTGGGTTCAAACGATTCTCCTGACTCAACCTCCTGAGTAGCAGGATTACAGGCGCCCACCACTGTGCCCGGCTAAGTTTTGTATTTTTAGTAGAGACGGGGTATCACCATGTTGGCCAGGCTGGTCTCAAACTCTTGACCTCAGGTGATCTGTACGTCTTGGCCTCCCAAAGTGCTGGGATTACAGGCAAGAGCCACTGCTCCTGGCCTTTATTATTGTTTATTGGATAATTTTCATGGCACATAGGAGTCCATTCTAGAGATGTCAGAACTTACATAACCAAGGAGGGATGTCAGAACTTATATAACCAATGCCCTACTGTTGGACAGAGAGAATAGGATATAAACCTAACAGATGATGTGAATGAGCTAAAGGAGAAATTAAAACAATAACAAAACAAAATAAACAAAACCCAAAACATGTAGAAAATAGTCCAAATCAATACATTTTCTAGGAAAGACTCATTTTTCTTCTGCTATCCCTGATGCTAAACATATCCACTCATAAAAACCTGCCTGCTTACCTACCACCTTGGTTAGAGGACCCCCTAGGTCTTGCTTATCAAGTTAGTGTATGACCTCATGTGCAGATGCAGGATGAGGGTCAGGGAGTATTAGGCTGGAATGAAGTTCAGTGGCCTAGCTGTGGGGGATGCCAGGTCTCAGCTTCCTCATTTGTGCAAAGTAGGCTTGAAATAAAAGGTTCTTTGGGGTTGGTTGGTCGCAGTGGCTTACACCTGTAATCCCAGCACTTTGGGAGGCCAAGGAGGGCAGATCACTGAGGTCAGGAGTTCGAGACCAGCCTGGCCAACATGGTAAAACCCCGTATCTGGGCTGGGTGCAGTGGCTCACGCCTGTAATCCCAGCACTTTGGGAGGCCGAGGCGGGTGGATCACGAGGTCAAGAGATCGAGACCATCCCGGTCAACGTGGTGAAACCCCATCTCTACTAAAAATACAAAAAATTAGCTGGGCATAGTGGCGCATGCCTGTAGTCCCAGCTACTCAGGAGGCTGAGGCAGGAGAATTGCCTGAACCCAGGAGGCAGAGGTTGCAGTGAGCCAAGATCGTGCCATTGCACTCCAGCCTTGGTAACAAGAGCGAAACTCCGTCTCAAAAAAAAACCCGTATCTACTAAAAATACAAAAATTAGTCAGGCATGGTGGCATACACTATAATCCCTGCAACTTGGAGGCTAAGGGAAGAGGATCACTTGAACCCGGGAGGTAGAGGGTGCAGTGAGCCAAGATTGTGTCACTGCACTCCAGCTTGGGTGACAAAGCAAGAATCCATCTCAAAAAAAGAAAAAAGAAATCAAATGCTTCTTGGAAAACCTTCCAGTTCTGTCACTCATTTGTTCCCAGACTCTGCTCTGGTGCTCCAAAGAGCCTTCCTTGCTTCTGAGATCGAAATGGCTCTCTGAGTCATTTGTTCATGCCCAGTGGCACAGACCCAGATCTATTTCAGGCTGAGATCCTGTTTAGGGGAAAGAAAATTATCTTTAAATATTGGTAGCATTAGGAGAATGTTGGCAAAGCATTTTGGAAGATGGGCAAAGAAGCAGGAGCGTTTCCCAGGGGCCGTGGCTGAGAATGTGGGCTCTAAACACAACACTGGAACCTGCTGCTCCTGGGGTGAACTTCCTCTCCTGCATTCCCCATGTAAGGAGGCCTCAGGGTGTGTGACGTTCAGCAAAAGATTCTTTCTTAGGCATACCTCCAATTGGCCCAACTATAAAAAGGGGTGCTAGTTTTGTTTCAATAGATTGAATACATGCGTAGAATGCTTTGAAATCTGTGAATGAAATATCCAGGAAGAAAGGTAATAACCTATTTACTCTTGGTGATTTTATAGAGGTTATGGGGGTGCTATGATGCAGAAAACAATTGCCTTTTCTTGAGTCACTATCCAGATGGAATCCCAGAAGAATATGGTGTATTTTTAATCAAGCAACAGAAAAGATCACTTGCCTTCTATTAGAAAGAGGGATGGGTTAGGCCAATCCCCACATAACTTCATGTGTAACCCTTGTTTAGAAGAAAAAACAAACACATATTCCAAGGAGGTGAGGCGCAGATAAAGCAGAAGTTTGCTTTACTTTATCTGAGAAATGGTGTGATGTGGCAGTAGGATCCTGGGCTTCCAATCAGGCACATCTGGGTTCCAATCACAGCTCTGTGACCTTGGGCATGTCACTTGACCCCTCTGGGCCTCAGTGTTATACAATAACAAATTCCTAAACATCTAGCAGAGTTCTTGGCATACCATAGGTGTTCAATGAATGTGAATGCTACCTCCAGCTCAATCAGCCAGCAACTCTAAGTTTATGTTCCCCAGCACATTCATCCTGACAAGCAAGAAATGTTTTCCTGTGGCCAATGACAAAGATAAAGGAGCAAGAATCTGAAGCATTAAAAAGAAAACAAACCAACAAATAAGCCACATGACCTAAACCCACAATCTGAGAAATTGTCACTCCATGCAGTTTCTATTCCAGGCTTCACGTGGCCAATCTGAGAATGTTCTCAAAGCAAATGTTAGTTAAAAATGTTTACCAGACAAGGGCGAAACTCCGTCTCAAAAAAAAAAAAAAAAAAAAAAAAAAAAATGTTTACCAGGGCTGGGTGCGGTGGCTTACGCTTGTAATCCCAGCATATTGGGACGCCGAGGTGGGCGGATCACCTGAGGTCGGGAGTTCGAGACCAGCCTGACCAACATGGAAGAAACCCTGTCTCTACCAAAAATACAAAATAGCCGGGCATCGTTGCAGCTCCTGTAATCCCAGCTACTCAGGAGGCTGAGGCAGGAGGATCACTTCAACCTGGGAGGTGGAGGTTGCAGTGAGCCAAGATCTCGCCGTTGCACACCAGCCTGGGCAACAACAGTGAAACTCTGTCTCAAAAAAAAAAAAAAGTTTACCAGGGCTGGGTGCGGTGGCTCATGCTTGTAATCCCAGCATTTTGGGAAGCTGAGGCAGGCGGATCACCTGAGATCGGGAATTTGAGACCAGCCTGACCAACATGGCAAAACTACATCTCTACTAAAAATACAAAAATTAGCTGAGCATGGTGGTGGGCACTCCTAATTAGAGCTGCTAGGGAGGCTGAGGAAGGAGAATTGCTTAAACTCGGGAGGTAGAGGTTGCAGTGAGCCAAAATCATGCCATTGCATTCCAGCCTGGGCGATAGACTCCTACTCCATCTCAAAAAAAAAAAAAAAAAAAAAAAAGTTTACCAAAGGACAGGTAGTTAAACATTGTGTGCAGCCAAGAGTACTGTTATCCGAAACCTAATACTTTTTCTCAAACCTTCATTTATAAAGAAAGATATTGGCCGGGCGTGGTGGCTCATGCCTATAATCCCAGCACTTTGGGAGGCCGAGGCGGGTGGATCACGAGGTCAAGAGATCGAGACCATCCTGGTCAACAAAGTGAAACCCTGTCTCTAGTAAAAATACAAAAAAATTAGCTGGGCATGGTGGTGCGCGCCTGTAGTCCCAGCTGCTCGGGAGGCTGAGGTAGGAGAATTGCCTGAACCCAGGAGGCGGAGGTTGCGGCGAGCCGAGATCTTGCCATTGCACTCCAGCCTGGGTAACAAGAACGAAACTCCGTCTCAAAAAAAAGAAAGAAAGATATTGAGCAGGAGTGTTCAAATATGTCCTGAGGCAGTCAGAGGCTTTTCTCTTTCATTCCTTCTGCAGATCCACTGTCTGACGGTATCTCTGTGTACTTTCTTTCCCTAACAAAGAGCCATGCATTCTAATTTAGGAAAGCAATGAAACGTGCAGACCTCTCCCTATGAGTTATTTGTCTGCTGGCAAATAGATCACGGGCTCGGTTTTGCTGGAGCTCAGGTAGACTCCACCATTCACAGGGAAGACCCGTTAACCTATCACACTTCGTTAATCAGTACAAACATTTGACTGAGCAGTTTTATCAATTTTTTAACGGATAGTATCGATTGTTTATCAGGACAAGAAAATGAAAATAAAAGAGAACTAAACCTCCGAAGGGGTCATGTGTTTCCAAATGCAAATTGAGATCCAAACATTAAACGATAGAAATTATCTAATCCTTTTACAAAGACCCAAATTGCAAATCCAATTCCCGTGCCAGAGCCGCTTTGTCTAACAAAGTCGTTAATGCAAAGAATCCTGGAGGTAAAGTCTCTTCTGTTTCTAGAGGCTTTGGCTAAGGGAGAGCTATATGATGTCAGTTAAGCTCTCTCGCTGTAAAGTTAATTGTGCAAAATCACGTGTTCTTGTGGGCTAGATCTGCAGTTTCCAATTCATAATCACCCAAGGTGTGTTTGGTTTGAAAATTAAGATCCATTCTGACCAAATCATTAATTCCAACAGAATTTTGTGATATTTTTAAATAAGGACAAAACGTTCATTCTGAATCTGAAAAACACATCTTAATATGCCTTAACATGCACCTGATAAACAAGTTAGATGTATCTAAAAAGAAATAAACAATCGAGAAAATTGTAGGGGTAGGGGACAGAATGGTATATGTGGTTGTAGTTAACATGGTTGAGTCTTGCAAAGAATCGTGTCACTTTTTCAAGAAAGGTAACAATTTTTTACTGGGGCTAGAATGCTGATTTTCATTTAACCTACACTTTGTACCCTTTGCGGAGCAGTTGCAGGAGGAAACAGTATCTTTAAACCTGCATATTTACATATTCTTTTTTTTTTTTTTTTGAGATTGGGTCTCACTCTGTCACCCAGGCTGGAGTGCAGTGGCAGGATTTCACCTCGTTACAACCTCTGCTTTCTGAGTTCAAGTGATTCTCCTGCCTCAGTCACCCAAGTAGCTGGGATTACAGGCGCCTGCCACCACACCCAGCTAATTTTTGTATTTTAAGTAAAGATGAGGTTTTACCATGTTGGCCACGCTGGTCTCGAACCCCTGACCTCAGGTCATCCACCGGCCTCGGCCTCCCAAAGTGCTGGGATTACAGGTGTGAGCCACTGCATGCGGCCATATTTACATATTCTTTCTTGTCTTTGCTTCTCCTGCCCTTTGCACAGTGGCTGGTAAAGTAGATCCTTGAATGGATTACGTGTGTTTGAACCAATTGCATAGAAAGAGAAAGTAGAACAAAACCAGAATGATACTATAACACTTTGCAGGAATGGTTCCTATGTTTTCTCTAGAGGGAACACAGTGACCACTGAATAGTTCTATCTTAGTTGGCTGGTAACAGAGCACTATATAGAAGAATGACAAAGCACAGTAAAATACTTTTTTGGATTACATTGAATTTAGAATTTTCCAGGGCCAGGTGCTGTGGCTCATGCCTGTAATCCCAGCACTTGGGGAGGTTGAGGTCCTTGAGCCTAGGAGTTTGAGACCAGCCTGGGCAACATAGGGATACCCTTGTCTCTACAAAATAATTTTTTAAAAAAATTAGCCAAGTATGGTGGTGCACGTCTGTGGTCTCAGCTACTTGAGGGGCTGAGAGGGAGAATCTCTTGAGCCCAGGAGGTCAAGGCTGCAGTGAGCTGTGATTGCACCACTCATGCTGTGTGACAGAGTGAGACCTCATACACCATCTCAAAAAAAGGAAAAACAAAAACAAAACTTTCCTCTGAAAGTCATCTTTTTTGCATGGTGTTTGTTTGTTTGCTTGTTTTTTGACAGTCTCACTCTGTCGCCCAGGCTGGAGTGCAGTGGCGTGATCTCAGCTCACTGCAACCTCCTCCTCCCCAGTTCAAGCAATTCTCTTGCCTCAGCCTCCTAAGTAGCTGGGATTAAGTTGCATGCCACCATGCCTGGCTTTTGTATTTTATAGAGATGGGGTTTTGCCATGTTAGCCACACTGGTCTAGAAATCCTGACCTTAAGTAATCTGCCCACCTTGGCCTACCAAAGTATTGGGATTATCTAATTGAACCTCCACGCCCAGCCAGCAAGGTGTTTTTGATAATCTTGATTCCTCTAAGCTTCCCTTGGGCTGTTAGGATGAAGCCTTTGGCGGTTGGCCTGTTAAGTAAATCAGATCTAGGTGCTGGTTGCTCAGATGCCAACTCAATGTGACCTTGGGCAAAGGTCACAAGTCCTTTATCTGGGTCTTTTCCTTGAGTTAAATGGTCTTGAAGATGCTTTCCTTTTGAAACGTCTTACATAATTTTGTTTTATTTTTGAGACAGGGTCTTGCTCTGTCACCCAGGCTGAAGTACAGTAGAACAATCATAGCTCACTGCAGCCTCAACCTCCTGGGCTCAAGGGATCCTCCCACCTCTGCCTCTGCCTCTTGAGGAGCTGGGACCACAGGCACATGCCACCACTTCTGGCTAAGTTTTTGTTATATTTCTTTGTAGAGACAGAGTCTCCCTGTGTTGACCAGGCTGGTTTCGAACTCCTGGCTTCAAGTGATCCTCCCACCTTAGCCTCCCAATGTGTTGGGATTATAAGTGTGAGCCACCTACATAATTTTACAGCTTCAGTCCTTGCGATGTTACCCATTCCTAGGTGAAGCGGTAACAGGGCCTCAAAGGCGGGGTGATGGTCAGTTCCATGCACTGTCAAAGTCAGTTTATTTAGATGTTCTCAGAGGTCAGAAAACTACTGTCCATCCAAGAAGGGTCTCAAGCTTGAAGTGGAGCAAACCAGGTGGGTGGGTTTCACAGCACGCAAAGCTGAACCTTCTTGTTTGGACAGACTGGCCCACTCAATATCCTAGAGTAGAAATTACCTTCCTTTAATTTTTATTTTATTTTATTATTATCATTTTTTGGGACAGAGTCTCTGTCACCCAGGCTGGAGTGCAGTGGCACAATCTCAGCTCACTGCAACCTCTGCCTCCCAGTTTCAAGCAATTCTCCTGACTCATCTCCTGAGTAGCTGGGATTACAAGCGCCCACCACCATGCCCAGCTAATTTTTGTATTTTTAGTAGAGATAGAGTTTCACTATGATGGTCAGCCTAGTCTTGAACTCCTGACCTCAAGTGATCCACCTACCTCGACCTCCCAAAGTTTTGGGATTACAGGCGTGAGCCACCGTGCCCGGCTTAAGCTTTTAAAGTGCAATTTTTTTTCTTTTTTTTTTCCCTTCATTATTTGTCATATGTCCATAGTATACATACCTTTTTTCTTTTTTCTTTTTTTTTTTACTTTTTATTTTTTTTTAGAAATGGGGTTTCTCCATGTTGGTCAGGCTGGTCTCAAACTCCCAACCTCAGGTGATCTGCCCGCCTCGGCCTCCCAAAGTGCTGGGATTACAGGCGTGAGCCACTGCCACCAGCTATACCTTTTCTCTTGAAAGGAGGCACAATAGGTCATCCAAAGAAAGGATAAAATATCTCCTTTCCCCAAATTTTGGCATCCTGGAGGACATGATCAGTAGTCTCTTAATTGTTTCCTGGTAGGTCACCTGACATCCATCTGCCTTATCCAACCCCAACAAACCCCTCAAATGAACAAAAGTCTTTTCAGAGTCAATGCAGAGAATCACCTGGCAAGGAAGAGTTCACTAAAAAGAGATGCCAGGTTTTTGGCTAAATATTCAGTAAATGATTACTTTTATTCAATTAAGTTCAGTAACTGAGGGTATTCAAGGACAAATGAAGAAAACTCCTAGTGCCCTCCAGAAGCTCATGTCTTTTGGGGAAGCCAGACCCATAAGACCTTAAAATAGGCGGCATGCAGTGGCTCATCCCTGTAATCCCAGTACTTTGGGAGGCCAAGACGGAGGATCATTTGAGGCCAGGAGTTAGAGACCAGCCTGAGCAATATAGTGAGACCTCATCTCTACAGAAAAATAATAATGAAATTAACCAGGAGTGATGGCACATGCCTGTGGTCCCAGCTCCTCAGGAGGCTAAGATGGGAGGATCATTTGAGCTCAGGAGTTTGAGGTTGCAGTGAGCCATGTTTACACCACTGCCCTTCAGCCTGGGCAACAGAGCATGAGTCGACATGCCTGGCCCTAGATACGGCCTTGAACAAGCAGCTGGAAGCCACAATTAGGAAGTGACCATGTGAAATCTATATCCATTAGGCACTGAGGACCATGGGAAGTTACAGAATAGGGGATGGGCTTGACCAGATCTATTTGATCAGGAGAGCTGTGTGCTGGACCAGAGGTGAGGCCAGAAACAAGAACTTCAGAAAGAAAGTATGGATTGTGTACATGGCACAGTGGCCAGCTGAAGAAACATCTGCAGGAAACTGCCTTCCCCATCTGTCTACTTTGGCAAAGGGAATAGCGCATTGTTTGGGTGACAGAAAGTCTGAGGCTTCTGACTCTTAAACAGGTTTACTGGAAGAAACGATGTTAGCAAATCCTTTTGAATTGGGGTGTATCCTTTATACCTGTAGCCCTACCTGCCCAGCAGACTGGAACAAAGGTATTAGAAGAGAAGTGCTTTGAGTATGTCAGCAAGAATGAGAAATGACAGCAAAATACTAACCTGTAGAGGGAACCTCGGTGTCTTCATCCGCGTACTGGAGATGGGAGAGGAAAATCCCATCCCTACTTTGTAAGATTGAGGTAATGTGGGCTATAAAGTACTTCGTAAGCCTTATGGAGCTGTGCAGAAGTAAGGGATTGTTATACACTAACAAAAAGTGACCCAGAGTAGGCAAGAAGCATGTGCATCCCTACAGAGAAATTCTTTTCCATTTGTCATGTCTAAGAGATTCTTCTTTCATAGTTTGCACCAGTTACTATCTCCTGGTCTTTCAGCAAGTGTATCCAGGGTTTCTCCAATTTCTTTTTTTTTTTTGAGACGGAGTTTTGCTCTTGTTACCCAGGCTGGAGTGCAATGGCATGATCTTGGCTCACCACAACCTCCGCTTCCTGGGTTCAAGCAGTTCTCCTGCCTCAGCCTCCCGAGTAGCGGGGACTACAGGCGTGTACCACCATGCCCAGCTAATTTTTTTGTATTTTTAGTAGAGACGGGGTTTCACTTTGTTGACCAGTATGGTCTCGATCTCTTGATCTCGTGATCCACCCGCCTCGGCCTCCCAAAGTGCTGGGATTAAAGGCGTGAGCCACTGCGCCCAGCCTCCAATTTCTCCATAAAGTTATTTACTCATTTCAGCTTTTTATTTATTTATTTATTTAGAGACGGAATCTCACTTTGTTGCCAGGCTGGAGTACAATGGTGTGATGTCAGCTCACTGCAACCTCTGACTCCCTGGTTCAAGCCATTCTTTTGCCTCAGCCTCCTGAGTAGCTGGGATTACAGGCACTATGCCCAGCTGATTTTTGTATTTTTAGTAGAGACGGAGTTTCACCATGTTGGCCAGGATGGTCTTGATCTCCTGACCTCCTGATCTGTCCGCCTTGGCCTTCCAAAGTGCTGGGATTACAGGAGTAAGCCACCGTGCCCTGCCTTGTTTCAGCTTTTAAATGGGTATATAGGTATAGCACCTGAGTGCTATATTTGTATTGTGGGGATTTGGCCACTATTTAGTAACATATTGATCCAGTGCCAGTTACTGCAGATTCAAATATTATAGGTGAGACAGGAATTATAGCCCCACTTGACCTTCTGGTTCTTTCTCTTGCTCTAAAAAGCTAAATTTCTTGTCTCCTACTCTGTTTAGATTATATTATTAAAACATATAACATGACATGAAAAGAAACATAACCAGCCTGGGCAACATAGGGAAACCTTGTATTTACAAAAAATAAAAGCAAGCTGGGTATGATGGCTCATGCCTGTAATCACAGCACTTGGGGAGGCCGAGGTGGGTGGATCACCTGAGGTCAGGAGTTCGAGACCAGCCTGGCCAATTTGGCAAAACCCTTCTCTACTAAAAATACAAAATTAGCCAGGTGTGGTGGTACATGCCTGTAATTCCAGCTACTTGGGAGGCTGGGGCAGGAGAATCACTTGAACCCATGAGGTAGAGGTTGCAATGAGCCAAGATCTTGCCATTGCACTCCAGCCTGGGTGACAGAGTGAGACTCGGTATCAAACCAAAAAACAAAAGCAAACTAGCCCAACATGGTGGTGCATACCTGTAGTCTCAGCTACTTGCAAGGTTGAAGTGGGAAGATCACTTGAGTCCAGAAATTGAGGTTGCAGGGAACTGTGGGCTTCGGCCTGGGTGACAGAGTGAGACCCTGTCTCAAAATTTTAAAAAAGAAAGAAAGAAAGACATAAAAGCAGAGCAAATAGTCCTAACACTTTTGGTTATCATCATAATTATTGTGGTGCATCAATGAAACATGTTCTGTTAGGTATCCTCAGATGAGATGCCAAAGGGATTTCTAACTGAATTTACTTTCTGCTGTTATTAAATCAAATTTATTTCCTCCTTTTACTTTAAGAACAAGTAGAGACCGCGCGTGGTGGGTCACGCCTGTAATCCCAGCACTTTGGGGGACCGAGGTGAGCAGATACACTTGAGGTTAGGAGTTCTGGACTTGGCCAACATGGGGAAACCCCGTTTCTACTAAAAATGCAAAAATTAACCGGGTGTGGTGGTGCTTGCCTATAGTCAGTCCCATATACTCTGGAGGCTGAGGCAAGAGAATGGCTTGAACCCGGTGGCAGAGGTTGCAGTGAGCCAAGATTGCGCCACTGCACTGCAGCCTGGGCAACAGAACAAGACAACGTCTCAAAAAAAAAAAAAAAAAAAAAGAACAAGTGGAGAAAGACATTTGGGCGAGCGATTGCAACATGCTGACTCATCTAGGGTGTCGAGAAGACCAAAGCAATTCAAAAAAGTGATATTATATCAAGGGCACTGTGGAAAACAATTAAAACGATGGGCTCCAGATGCACCTGACTCCAGAGAAGCAATATGACTGATATTCCTACCCCATATGCCCCTCCCTCCCCAGCTAAGTTAACTGGCTGTGGTAGCCTCGATTTCAGCCTGAAAGATTTTTCTCTGTGTACTAACATTTTAGCAGTTGCTTTCCCTCTGTTTTGACGGTGATCAGGGCATTAAAGCACCAGATACTTTAAACAGATTTAAGAATTTGTTAGTTTTTCAGGAGATGGTGAGAAATTTACTCAAGATTCACCTTTTTGCTTAAGGTAAAGGTTTCCAAAGGGTGTTCATTTCCAACTTTCATTTTAGTTTCATTTAATGTAGAAAAAAAGTTTTTATTTACATTCAGTATTCTAACTTTAACGGCAGTTTGTTCTTTCTTTCTTTCCATAGGCAGAGCATTCTGTGATATTTTTTACAGCATTCATTATGTAGACTGGTCTTGTTGGTTTTATGTGAAATATTATTGAATGACTCTGCATGTGAACAATGAATGATAGTTTCATAAACAACCTTTAGGAGGCAGACATAGCTTCAGTTTAGCACTATAAAAACATGTCACTATACAATAGCCTGTAGAAGGTGCTAAGAAAATACAAAGAAGTAAAACAAATAGATAAAATGCAATACGTAATAAAATCATGAATAAAATGATAATAATAATGCATGAAGTAAAAGGGTTTATGTAGGACTGGGTGGCATTCATGTCTGTATGAGACACAGGGAAATGGACAAGGGTGGGTGAGGGAGTACCTGGACTACAAATCCATTTATGTATGTATGTGGTGTTGAATGGAGCTTCAGAAGCCAGAACATTTAATAGGACAGGTGGCTGATACAGGCTGCTAAATTTAGATACTCCCTTTTATTGAAGTACAACAGGTACCACTGCTGCTTGTTTTAATATTTTCTCTGTGAACTTGCTTCTACAGCATAAAGACTGCTTCACCTGGGCTTCCTTATATGGAAATAAATTACATGTAAAAATTATTAATCTCCATCTATGAAGAGCATTTCATGTTTCTAAAAATTGTAACATTTTTTCAGTGATTATTCTTGGTAGAGATGGGGTTTTGCTATTTCCTAAGGTGATCTCAAACTCTTGGCCTCAAGCAATTCTCACACCTCAGCCTCCCAAAATGTTGAGATTACAGGCATGAGCCCCCACACCCAGCCTGGAACAATTTTTGGAAGGAAAAGAAATATTCCCCATGACCATCCTACTTGAGATAGTGAAGGCCTCTGTTTTGTTTTACAAACCGAAACAGGATAGCAAGAGTCAAACATGTTTTCAGGCAGAAAGAATTTTATCATTAGAGACATTTTGCTGGAAAATAGGTGGACTGAAAGTCTGTTGATGTGTGTAAGAAACATCATTGTTAATCCTTTGTGTGTGTAGGCACACAATTTAAAATAAAAAACAATAAAATTAAGTGTCATAAGGAAAATATAACGAGCAGGCATCACAATTATTAGGTACTCTTTATTGTATAGCACACAAATGGCTCTGTAACACCATAATAACAGTACACCTAGGGGCCCATAGCTGATAGGTCCCAGAGTAAATAATTTAGCTACTGGTGTTTGTTGAATAGTATTTTGTTTGGTCACAGTTTTGGGAAATCTTCCTCATTCATTTTATTTTATTTATTTATTTATTTATTTTTTAAGACGGAGTTTCACTATGTTGGTCAGGCTGGTCTTGAACTCCCGACCTCAGGTGATCCGCCCGCCTTGGCCTCCAAAGTGCTTGGATTACAGGCATGAACCACCACGCCCGGTCCCTCATTCATTTTAGATATTGAAGCTTTATTTTTCAGGCTAGCAAAAGTTAATGTAGACTGGGTGCTGTGGCTCACGCCTGTAATCCCAGCACTTTGGGAGACCGAGGCAGGAGGATTGCTTGAGCCCAGGAGTTTGGGACCAGCCTGGGCAACATAGTCAGAGCCTGTCTCTATACAAATTTTAAAATAAAATTAAAAATAAGTGTTGTATGAAAGGAGAGAAGGTTATCACTTCCCTTGACAAAGATGGAATAGGCCCTCGGGCCTGACAACACACATATGGTTTAAAAATCTTATATTTAAAATTATTTTTTAAAAAATTACAAATAAAAAAATAGGGGTAGTGGGAGAGAGAACATCAGGAAGAATAGCTAATGGATGCTGGGCTTAAATATCTAGGTGATGGGGTGATCTTTGCAGCAAACCACCACAGCACACGTTTACCTATGTAACAAACCTGCACATCCTGCACATGTACCCCTGAAGTTAAAAGTGGAAGAAAGGCTGGGCATAGTGGCTCACGCCTGTAATCCTAGCACTTTGGGAGGCCGAGGTGGGTAGATCACCTGAGGTCAGGAGTTCAAGAACAGCCTGGCTATCATGGTGAAACCCCATCTTTAAAAAAAAAAAAAAAAAAAAAAAGAAAAGTGGAAGAAAACAATTAAATAAAAATTTTAAAACAAAGAAAACGTTAACATAGAGGAATGTTAACCTATGACATCAGAAAATTTTGAATAAATTTAAAATTCTTGATAGTTTATGCACATTTCTATTTGAGATAATATGCACTTAGCAAATATGAAGATGGCATTTTATAGTCATTTCCATACACCAACTGCATGCCAGAAGATTCTGTATAAGAGAGGTGGATTACGAAAGCAACCAACCACAATTTAGCAGAAATTTAAGAAATTTAAACTTAAAGAAATCTAATTTACAGAATAATGTGTTTTAATGAAGGCTTTTTATTTAAATAATTTAAATGCTCTTTATTTATATCTTCATTCTTAAAAAGTTTTTCAAACTTACTATAGATGTTTTAGAATATTTAAAAACTGCAAAAAAGAAAATTTAGGCCTGGCACAGTGGCTTACGCCTGTAATCCCAGCACTTTGGGAGACCAAGGCCAAGGTGAGCGGATCACTTGAGGACAGGAGTTCAAAACTAGCCTGGCCAACATGGTGAGACACTGTCTCTACTAAATATACAAAAATTAGTTGAACGCAGTGGTGGGTGCCTGTAATCCCAGCTACTAGGGAGGCTGAGGTAGGAGAATTGCTTGAATCCGGGAGGTGGAGGTTGCAGTGAGCAAGATTACACCACTGCACTCCAGCCTGGGTGACAGAGCGAGACTCCAGCTCAAAAAAAAAAAAAGAAAATTTAAACTGAGAAAACCAGTATGAATATTTTGGCAGTTTCTTCTAGGGTTTTTTTCTTAATTTCCTTTTATTTGTCTCCTTTAAAGCATACATACATCTAAACGTACACAATTGAATTCGTACTGTTTATAGTCTTATATCCTGCTTTTTCCACTTAACATACCATGAGCATTTTTCCATGTTATTAAATATGCTTTGAATATGTTCTTGGCCACATAAAATTCCATCCTATTGATGCACCTGTTTGCTTTTAGGCAGAGACACATGCCATGCTTTCCAGTCATGCTGGACTCTCAAAAGCCAAAGAGAATACCTTGTGTTGATTTGCCATAAGCCTCTTATAAACATCCATTTTTTATTTCATTTATTAAATGCACCCATGGTACAAACACACCTCTGGACACTAGAATCAATAGTTAATAAGCACTCTAAAGAAAATGCCAACGGATGCAGTGGCTCACGCCTGTAATCCTAGCACTTTGGGAGGCCGAGGAGGTGGGTGGATCACCTGAGGTCAGGAGTTCAAGACCAGCCTGGCCATCATGGAGAAGCCCCATCTAAAAAAAGAAAAAAGAAAATCAGTGAGCAGTGAGCTCTGTCCCCTTGATGATGTTAAATATTAGTCACCTACATCACAAGCATATAAAATGTCAACAAGTGTCGCAAATGTTTTTTCCATTTTGTGACAGCCCCAAATGAATTTCAGTCTCTCAGGCATCCACCTCAAGAACGAGATTCTAACAGGGCAGTTTTGAGCTTTAATACTAAAACTTCAAATATAAATGCTAGAAACTTGCAAAAACACCATTTTTACTTCACGTTTAGTTTTGTGAATTTGAGTAATTTTAAAATTATTTTATTTCAGTCTGTTTGCCCACCTTCAATCAGGGGAACTGATCTCGTTTTAAAACAAACAATCTGCCAGAAACTTTGGTTCTAACCTCTTTAGGATTGTAACTAGTGGAAGTAATGTATCTATCTGTAACACACACCAAGCATAAATGAATCCTTTAATCCTCAGGAGGGCACTGTGGAACTACGTTCTTAGGGTTGTCTGCTGTGGGAAGGTTCTTTTGTTACTCAAATGTGAGAAGTGCTGGGACAGGCCTCCACGGAGAAAACGTTTATACTTTACTTTAGAAAGACAAACCAAGATTTTTTTCAAATATAAAACTGAAATGTATGTATTTTATGAATATTTTCATACTAAACTGCATAAATCAAAGAATGATCAAGCTGTTTCTACTGGGAAAATCATAGGTAAAGAAACTGCTTTCATGTAGCATTATGTACATTTTCAACAAACCTAACTGCACCTTTAATTTTATAATTTTTAAACTTACAATATTCAACCGCTCTCAGCCCTATATTGGTAGTATTTATTGTAAAGCTAAATAGCTTTTTTTTTTTTTAAAAAAAAGGTCTTAATTTGTTGACATAAAGTTGGCTTTTTTGTGTGTGCTTCTTACAGGCCCTATTACCCACCCCAGTGTGTTTAAACCAAATACTGTTCATATTTTTCCAGAAAAACAAAACAAAAAAATCATTATTCAGATAAAATATTATAGGTTTATTTAAAACTTAATTCTCACCTCGAGTATGCAAAATACAAACTCCACAAAATGTTCATTTTACTTTGTAGTTTACAAATATACAAAATAGACGTTTGCTTAAATTTATATTACATATTTATTAAGGCAAGGAACTATAGAAAAAAACATTTGTTCTGCTTAAGGCATACTTGGGAATAAACCATTGTACAAATTATTGCACATCTGAAACCACAGTGCATAACAGACTGTCTGCATAAAAATGCTAAAGAAGTAAACCAGGTGCATTACCTGACTTAGGTCATAAATGTAGATCGGAAGACAAATATAGATTTTCCTTGTCAAAGTATGCAGCAGTTTGAAAACTTTGGCTTCCTCGTTTGGTACCTTTAGAACCAAGACTCACCAAGCACCATCATTTAGGCTATTTAAACATGTTTTCTGTACCTGAATTTCTTCCTCTTCTTCTATCATAATAATGGCTTTTAGAAGGTAAAGAGAATACAAGGCGATCTTTTATGCTTATATTGCATCAATACACAATTCAAGGGAATTCTGGTCTCCCCTCCCCCAACTCACGGATATAATTTATACCCTGATATCCACAACTTCCAGTCACCCCCTTGGCATTTTGTAAGTCCAGGAATATTCAAGTCGGATTTAGAATTGGAATGATAGAAAATCCAGTCACAGACCCCATCGGTTCTTTGATTTTTGTCTTTTAGATTCGTCATTTTTCCTGATTATCCACTCACAAGTTGACTCAGCTGGGAACTTGACCATGATTGTAGTGCTTTCTGGCTGGGCTCCTCCCCTCCTTGGGAAGACAATGTGAAAGGTAAAAAATACTGAATTCTCCTCTGGCAGTGTGGGTCATATCCACTGTCTGGGATTTAAAAATGCCTCTTCATGTGTAAGGCGAGGTGGTCCGACCTGGAAAATGCTCGGTCGCATTTCTGGCACTGGAACGGGCGGTGCCCAGTGTGTTTACGGTAGTGCCTGGTCAGTTCATCTGAGCGGGCGAATTTCCATCCACAGCCGTCCCAGTCACAGTGGTAAGGTTTCTCACCTGTAAAGGAAAAAGAAAAAAAAAAATTGACGCCATTGCTATACCAAAGAATTGGCCCTTTTAAAAACTGGAGGCGAGATATTAAACTCTGACCCGATCCTAAAAGAATCCAGGAATGTCTTTAAACCACTGAAGGGCTGTATTGAATTCTGTATCATAAACAGGAATACATTCCGTGTCTTAAGTATTTGCTCTTGTTTTTAGGGGATCGGTTAAGCATGCAAATACCACCTAAACTATACTAATGTTTCACCAAAAACACAAGAACCACCTAAACCTACACTAATGTTTCACCAAATACACACAAACACCACCTAAACCTACACTAATGTTTCACCAAATACACACAAACACCACCTAAACCTATACTAACATGTCTGTTGAGTCAAGACATCTCAGTGGTGGAAATGAATTTGGAAATTGTGATTGGTAGTGTGCCCAAACCAGGCCATCTTATTCCTACTATAATTGGGGATAAAAAGCCACAGGTAGTTATTAAAATAAAACCTGCTTGCGAAAAATATGTAAATCAAAATGAACCAAAAAAGGTAAGATCAAATTGTTAAGACCGGAATTCAAAATAGAAAGGGAGGGTGAACCTGGGAAGGGAACATTAAAAACCGATTTTTTAAAAAAGCCATCGTGCTTTTGAACAGTAAAATATAATTTCTTGATTACAATGCCCAAGCTAGGAGAGGCCCAAAAACCGCGGGGAATCTCCTACCTTTTAAAGGCCTAACAAAATTGCACCTTCAAGCACAGATACCATTCATCAAGCAAAAGGCTCCTGGGCAGAAAAGTAGGCGCCGCTTTGCTGTCCTCCCCTCTCCTATGATCCAGGAGATGAAGGCGATAGACTGCCCTGGGAAACCAAGGAGGCACTCCAGAGTGCCCACTGGTAGCCGATGGGGCTGGAAGCTAACCCCTTCCTTCTGCAGTTTGTCCCCCTACCTGTGTGGGTTCGCAGGTGTGCCTTGAGATGGGAACTCTTTGTGTAGGTTTTGCCGCAGCCCGCATAATCACAAGTGTGGGTGGCGGTCCTTTTCCGGGGCCAAGATCGTCTTCCCCTCTTTGGCTTGGGCTCCTCCGGCATGCAGGAACCAGGTGGCATGAGCTCTAGGGGTGAAGAAGGTGGGTGAGCATCATTTCGAGTGCCCCAAGGGGCCAACACACGCAGGGCTCCCCAGCCCGAGCTACAAATACCCGGAACTGACCTTGGTAATGGAGCGGTGGGACTTGCGGCTGCATCTGGTCAGGCAGGAAGGATGGGTAATTGGGCCCCGGGTGGGGATGGAAGCCAGGGGGAAGCGGCAAGGCAGGGTGACAGTCCCTGCTGCTCAGCAGTTCCTCAGGACCCAGAGTCGGGGTAGTCCTGCTGGGCAGCTGCCGCCCCAGGGGGAAGTCGTGTGCAGACGGCCGGTGGCCATTGCTGAGAGGGGGTCCAGCGCCCAAGTGGGTGCACGAGGAGACCGCCTCCTGCTTGATCTTGGGGCACATGCGCGGCGGCCCGCCGTTGTAGGGCGCCACCACCACCGGGTGGCTGCCGTCAGGGCTGCCTTTGCTGACGCTGATGACCGACGGGCTGCCATACTCGCTGCCAGGGGGCAGAGACGCCTTCAGCACGAACTTGCCCATCAGCCCGCCACCTGGCGGCTGCGGCTGCTGCGGGGGAATGTACACCGGGTCCAACTCCGGCCGCAGGAGCTCGGCCACGAAGCCACCCGAGGGGCTCACGTCGTTGATGTCCGCCAGGTTGAAGGGAGCCGTCGGAGGGGGAGCGGACTCCCTGCCATAGAGGAGGCCTCCACCCGTGCTGCCCGGCGCCACGCCCGGGTCGCTCCCGGCCCGGATCGGGTAGCTGAAGCTGCAGGTGGAGGGCGCGCTGGCAGGGCCGCTGCTCGTCGGGGACGACGAGGAAGACGCTGGTGCTGACGAGGACACGGTGGCGGCCACAGACTCCGGATGGGACAGTGAATTGGAGAGGATAAAGTCCAGGTCCAGGAGATCGTTGAACTCCTCCGTCTCTCTCCGGGGTAGGGGCGCCAGGTTGCTAACGCCGCAAGCTGCACCGGCTCCGCCGCTCTCCAGGTCTGTGACCACAGTCGCCGCCGCCAGTTCGTAGGGGCGGCCAGGAAGCACCTGGGGAAGTCGCTTCATGTGGGAGAGCTCCTCCCGCCAGCGCTGCGGGGACAGGGCGGGAGAGAGACCCGTCAGTGGTGGTCCCCTGTTGCCACCCGACGTACTGACGTGGTGGCGGGCCACGCGCGCCTGCACCGCCCAGACATGGGGACTGGTCAGGCAGGAAGCACCCGGGAACCCAGGGAGCCAGCGCTGCAATCTCGGCCCACACCCGGGTCGGAGAAGAGGTGATGCGTCTGTATCGCGGGTGTTATGTCCTGTCTGCCAATTGCGTGTGAGCGAGCGCCACGGCTGGTCCCTCCCCCGCCAGGTCCCGTGGACGTCCTCGGAATTGGCACACCGAGGCTCTCTTGGTGCGCTCTCGCCACGGGGCCGCCTACGCGCTAAGCTCACTTTGGCCCAGCTAGTGTCTGGGGACGCGGCCACCTCCTGCCCGGTGGCCTGAGCGCGGCGGCCCTACCGACAGCACGCCCGGGGACTTGAGGAGACCCGGCTTGTGCCCCAGGGGGCTCTGCGTTCCCGCACCACGGGCATATATAGCTGAGCCAAGGGCACGGAAGCTAACCCAGGAAGCCTGCGGTGGCCGCTTCTAACTCTCTCAGTGACTGCTGGTGACCCCAGGGCCCCGCCCGCCCCCACCACACCCACGGAAGCCCACCGGGCGTTCCCGGCGGCCCGGGGCGATACTCACGTTATTCGGAGCACCTGCTTGACGCAGTGTCTTCTCCCTTCCTGCGGGGCCAGACGCGAACGTGGAGAAAGATGGGAGCAGCGCGTCGCTGACAGCCATGTCAGACTCGCCAGGTGGCTGCCTGAGAGCCGGGCAGGGCGCAGAGACAGAAGTCAGGGGCGACTTTCGGCCGTCGCTCCGGCGCGTCCCACAGGTCCTCACCCCTCCCTGCTCCCAGCGCCGCACGCCTCACCTACCTCATTAATGTGGGGGCCCAGAAGGTCCTCGGGAGCCCGAAGCAGCTGGGGCACCCGAGCCCCAAAATCAACGAAGAGAAGACTTAGAAACGAAGCCAAAACCCAAAACCCCAAATTTCCCGAGATCCTTCTTCTTTGGTTTAAATATAAATAGGAAGAGTCCTTTTAAAAAAGCTCCTTTGTGTACGAAAGTTCTTAGAAAACTTGTAAACTCATAAATATAGATAATCAGCAAGGCGAGTAAGTAGGTCCGGTGGCCGAGCTGTGCTCTCTTTCACTCAGCAGCGTCCTCCACCGCTGTCGCAGTCGCCTCGGGTGCTGCCGTGGGCACAGGGGCTGTGGCCGGGGCGGTGGGCGGGCGGTGCCGCCAGGTGAGACTGGCCGCGGCGGCGCGGAGCTGCGAACTCGTCGGCGACGCGAGGCGCGGAGTCCGGGGAGCTGTGCCGGGCTCGCGCGGCCATGGGCGCGGGCCACGGGCGGGTAGGTGGGTGGGGGTCCGAAGGGGCGGGGAGGGTCACTCGGCGGCTCTCAGTGCCGCCGTTGCCCGCCACCGCCTCTACTCCCCGCGCGCCCGCTCCTTTTCCTCTCCGGCAGGGGAACTGCCAGCCGCCGGCGCGCGCTCCTTACTTATAACTTCTCGCTACAGTCTTTCCCCCCGCCTTCTCCCGGCGGCACGCCAGGCCCCACCCCGTCCTCCAGGCCCCGCCCCACCATTCTTCTCTCCGCCCCCCCGAGGCTCCCCCCTCGTTGCTATGGTAGCTAATATACAAACTCCGCGCACGTGGGGGCCTGGGGGAAGGAGGGGCGCGGGCGGGGCCGGGCCGGGCAGTGACGCCAGCCAGGCAGCTGGCGGGCTGGAGCCGAGCTGACGCCGGCGGCAGTGGCGGCGGCGGCAGCGGCGGAGGCGTCCGCCCCAGCGCGGGACTCGAGGAACCCGGCACAGGTTCGGTCGCCGCGCGACCAAGGCCGTCCGCCCCGCCATTGTCGGCTCCCTGCGTTCGAAGCTTGCGAAGACTGGTGGGGTCAGCGGGCTGCACGGTCTGGCTTCCCCACCCCTGCTCGCACTCGCGCTCTCCGCGCCGTCTGCGTGCTGGAAAAGAGCACGATTATCCGCGTGACTCATCCAGCTCTCCGTCTAACCCTCCCTCCCTGCGCTCGCAGGAGTCCGCTGTCGCCCCGCAGCGCCGGTGTCGGGGCCGGGGCTCGGTCCGACCTCTCACGGTTCCTCGCGGGCCCCTCTACCGAGGGGCGGGGACCCTGGGGTTGTGGAGAAGAGGCAGTGCCTAGCACTGTGCGGCGGGAACTGGGAGCCTCAGGAGAAGGCCAGAGGAGTGTTCCGCTGCGAACTGGCGGAAAGAGGCAGGAGTGGGGAACTGAGTTATGGTTTTGGTACTTTAAAAAGCGAGAAAGGGAGTGAAAGGGCTCAAGATTTATTCAGAGGAATGAGGGAGAGAAGAGGGACTGTGAAGCGCGGAGGCACCTTTCAACCAGGCATCTCAAAGCACTTTTCTTTCTTTCTTTTTTTTTTTTTAAGGCAAAGTCTCCTTCTGTCGCCCAGGCTGGAGTGCAGTGGCAAGATCTCGGCTCACTGCAACCTCTGCCTTCTGGGTTCAAGCGATTCTCCTGCCTCAGCCCCCTGAGTAGCTGGGACTACAGGCGTGCGCCACCACACCGGCTAATTTTTGTATTTTTAGTAGAGACGGGGTTTCACCATGTTGGCCATACTGGTCTCGAACTCCTGACCTCAAGTGATCCATCCGCCTCGGCCTCCAAAAGTGCTGGGATTACAGTCGTGAGCCACCGTGCCCGGTCTCGAAGCACTTTGCAAGCCACGCACTCTCCTTTACACTTTATGGATGAGAAACTGAGTCATAAAGAGGTGAAATGGCCAGTAAAGGTCAAAGGACAACTCGTTCCTTCGGCTCAGGCTCCGGGTAGGTCAGGCCTCCCGAAAGGGACTTCGCTGGAGAGTTACCATGTGCCAAGCAGTGCAGCGATGCGGCGGGATCCTAGTTCCCGAAAAGTGCACACCGAACCCGCAGCAGGCGTCCTTGCCCACCGGGAAGGGACTAGGAAATGGCGATCATTCAGTCTTATAACGCTGCCTCCCCACCCGCACTCTCCCCTAGGTTTGTGATCAGTAATTTTCCAGCTGGGAAATGTTTTGCTTTCATCTTCTCAGCAAACAGTATTTTTTTTCAAAACGTGAATGTGGTGTTCGGTATCACTTTCTAAACGTAGGCTTGGCGAGGTGTTTACTTTGGAATCGTGCGCGCAGCGCCGGGCTCCGCCCCCCTCTCCAAGGAGCCCCCTCACTGGTGAACGCTGACGCTTAGGCTGGTGTCGACCTAAGAAAGAAGAGGGAGGAGAGACTAGGGAAAGGGGTGGAAGCTCAGGCACCGGGCAGAGAGTGTGCTCACCCCTTTTTGAGTTCTAGTTGTTAACGTCCTTTGCCGTTGTTACCTGTTTGAACCCTGAGATTCTGGTATCTGTTAGGTTTCCTCAGAATATTTGTGATACCTGATTTTTCCACTCCTCGCCGACCACAGAAGCATTTTTGGAATGCCTCTCGCCCCAAATGAATTGACTCGGTGCTCCCTGCCAACACCAGGAATCCCTCTAAGATCCACAGAGTCGAGGCCCTTGAGTGGGACTTCCATCCTCTAGCTTGGCTCTGGCCAGGACTGCAGCTGGGGGAGGGGAGAGTTTTGGCTGGAAAACCAAGGTCCTCCTTCCCGTGGCCTCGAGGGATTCAATCCCACCCCCATAGAATCAGGCCAGTTACTTTAACTATGAAAATTACTTTAAGCCCTTTTCAAAGGAAGGAACCAAGAAAGGATGACATCTGCTCCTCTTCCCCTGCTCCTTTGTGACAGCAACATCTTGGGATGCTGGGACTTGAGGGCTGCATGGAAAACTCACCACGGTTTTCAGGAAGGCCAAAGTCCCTCACTCCGGATGAACAGTGATGAGCCCTTGATTGGCAGCCATCTCCCTTGGGATGTAAACATGTGGGTCAGGACTTGGAATTTCTAACTCTGGTAGGCAGCACACTAGATCATTTCTGCTTTGCTTTTATTTATGTACGGCAGTAGCCCTTCCCCCGCAAAAAAACTAACCGTAACCACCACAATGAAAAAACAATATTGCACAGATGAATTGGAAAGCCACTATTATTATGTCATATAATCAAGACAAGATTCTGAAACTCAATTGAAAAAGATGAACTTGTTTCCAAACGGCCTTCTGAAGGATAAAAGCCAGTACCTCTTTGTGGCAGGCAACTATCTGGTTATTCCTCTGATTGTGTCATAAAGGGAAATCTCTGTTCACCCCAGATTTCTTTTTTTTTTTTTTTTTTTTTTTTTTTTTTTGAGACGGAGTCTCGCTCTTGTTACCCAGGCTGGAGTGCAATGGCGCGATCTCGGCTCACCGCAACCTCCGCCTCCTGGGTTCAGGCAATTCTCCTGCCTCAGCCTCCTGAGTAGCTGGGATTACAGGCACGCGCCACCGTGCCCAGCTAATTTTTTTTTTTGTATTAATAGAGACGGGGTTTCACAATGTTGACCAGGATGGTCTCGATCTCTCGACCTCGTGATCCACCCGCCTCGGCCTCCCAAAGTGCTGGGATTACAGGCTTGAGCCACCGCGCCCGGCCTCACCCCAGATTTCTAAAAGAAGCAAGGAACTTCAAGTTCACAAATCATCTTTCAAGGCAGGCACCCTGTAAGACAACAGGGTTACAGCCCTCCCTGTCTTTAGAACAGGTAGGGCCAGAAGAGTTAAACCCCTGCCCTGTATAATTTATAAACATGAGGGTGAGTAAACCTTTGATGACTAAATTGCACTGTACAATAATAATAATAGAAGACACCCTTTAAAGAAGAATTAAACACTCACTGGTGACTTTATTTCAGCAAACTGATATTACAAGTTCTGTGGACTAGAAGTTAATTATTAATGTCCTTAGAGTTATAAAATAATTTTTTCTAGCACAAACTGCATTAGTTGGCAGATGATGTGATGAACACCACTAGTGCTAGGGGGGATTAATGTGGAGCTGTGGAGGGGTGTGATAGATTGAAGAAGCTGCATCCGTATTTCTTTTATTTATTTATTTATTTGAAATGGAGTCTCATTCCAGTCACCCAGGCTGGAGTACAGTGGCACGATCTGGGCTCACTGCAACCTCTGCCTCCCAGGTTCAAGTGATTCTCCTGTCTCAGTCCCCCGAGTAGCTGGGACTACAGGTGTGTGACCCCACACCTGGCTAATTTTTTTGTATTTTTAGTAGAGATGGGGTTTCACCGTGTTAGCCAAGATGGTCTCGATCTCCTGACTTTTGATCCACCCGCCTTGGCCTCCCAAAATGCTGGGATTACAGAGCCGCCGCGCCCGGCTGCTGCATCCATACTTCAAATGAAGGATTTACCACCCATAACTGGGCATGGGGTCTGGACACATAGAGCACCCTGTGACCTGGCTGGACCCTGCCTGGCTGTCTCTGCATAACTGTGGCAGGAATCAAGAAAAAGTCCTTTTTTTTTTTTTGAGATGGAGTCTCACTCTGTAGTCCAAGCTGGAGTGCAGTGGCATGATCGGCTCACTGCAAACTCCGCCTCCAGGGCTCAAGTGATTCTCATGCCTCAGCCTCCCCAGTAGCTGGTACTACAGGTGTGCACCACCATGCCCAGCTAATATTTTGTATTTTAGTAGGGGTTTCGCCATTTTGCCCAGGGTGGTCTCAAACTCAGCCTCCAAAGTGTTGGGATTACAGGCATGAGACACTGTGTCCAGCTGTTACTTTCTTTTTAATCATAAGGAAGTTTTTGTTTTGTTTTGTTGTTTGAGACAACATCTTGCTCTGTTACCCAGGCTGGAGTGCAGTGGTGCAATCATGGCTCACTGCAGCCTGGAACTCCCTGGCTCAAGCAGTCCTGTCTCAGCTTCCTGAGTAGCTGAGACCACAGGCATGTGTCACCACATCCAGCTAATCAGGAAATCTGCCTGCCTCAGCCTCCCAAAGTGCAGGGATTATAGGCGTGAGCCACCGCGCCCACCCAAAAAACCACTTTTTAAAAAGGTGAAAACGAGGCTGGGCGCGGTGGCTCACGCCTGTAATCTCAGCACTTTGGGAGGCTGAGATGGGTGGATCACCTGAGGTCAGAAGTTTAAGACCAGCCTGGCCAACATGGTGACACCCCATCTCTGTATAATATATATATATATATGTATATGTGAAAACAAGATGATTTTAAGTATCTGAATTGCTTTGAAATGAAATCCCTACTAATAAATAACTTTAAAAAGAGCTTGCAACTTTCACAAGGTGCCAAAGCTTTTCTCAGCTTCCACTCTCATCTTGTTGTGAACGCCAGTCTCTTTTTACCCTCTGTCTTGTGTAGACTGTAGAGGTTAGAAAAGTAGGCTTTGAGGCCAGGTGTGGTGGCTCACACCTGTAATCCCAGCACTTTGGGAGCCTGAGGTGGGCAGATCACGATGTCAGGAGAATAAGACTATCCTGGCCAACATGGTGAAACCTCGTCTCTACTAAAAACACAAAAAAATTAACTGGGCGTAGTGGTGCATGCCTTAGTCCCAGCTACTTGGGAGGCTGAGGCAAGAGGATTGCTTGAACCCAGGAGGTGGAGATTGCAGTGAGTGGAGATCGTGCCACTGCACTACAGCCTGGGTGACAGTGCGAGACTCCGCCTCAAAAAAAAAAGAAAAAGAAAAGTAAGCTGTGAACCTTTTGAACCTGTTTCCCAACATGACTCTGCTGGTTTCTAGCTAGGCAAGTTACTAACCTCACTTTGTACTTTGCCTGTTTCCTCTTCTGTAAAATGGGAATATTAATAATGCCTACTTCTTAGAGTGATGAGGATCAAAGAAGATAATCTAAGTATTTAGCTCAGACTTAACACTCAATACATGGTAGCTGTTACCAGTATTCCCCAGGGTATCATAAACATCATGAGGCTGAGATTATTGTTTTGTTCACTGCTATATCCCCAGGTCCTATTATAGTGCCTACCTAGCACATGGTAATGCCCTATAAGTGTTTGTTGAATGAATGAATAATGCACCTGTGATGTACTTTTTCTTTTTGAATAATCCATTAGCAGGAAGCTCATCTTTCAGCAATCAACTGTAGAGTCATTAATCCCCTTTCTTATCAAGTCTCAACACTGCCCCATGCGGTGACTCATGCCTGTAATCTCAGCATTTTGGGAGGCTGAGGTGGGCGGATCACCTGAGGTTGGGAGTTTAAGACCAACCTGACCAAAATGGAGAAATCCCGTCTTTACTAAAAATACAAAAAAATTAGCCAGGCCTGGTGGCACATGCCTGTAATCCCAGCTACTCAGGAGCCTGAGGCAGGAGAATTGCTTGAACCCGGGAGGTGGTGAGCCAAGATAGCGCCATTGCACTCCAATAGGCAACAAGAATAAAACAATGTCTTTAAAAAAAAAAAAAAACGGAGCCACAGTGGCTCGGGCCAGTTGTCCTGGCGCTTGAGGAGGCAAGGCTATGCGTTCAAGGCCAACCTGGGCAACATAAGAACCTCTCATTCGTTAAAAAAAAAAAATTTCAGTCGCGCGTGGTGGCTCACGCCTGTAATCCAAGCACTTTGGAGGCCAAGGCAGGTGGATCACCTGAGGTCGGGAGTTCAAGACCAGCCTGACCAACGTGGTGAAACCCCGTCTTTATAAAAAAAAAAAAAATTCTGTTTTCAATGTTGTTTACAGAAGTTTAGGTCTCGTCTAATCTGCTAAATATGTTAATCAGTGTCAGATGCTGGATTCCAATTCATTTTTAGTGTGCCTGTGTGACTTTTTCCACATCCTTTAATTAAATTTATATTACTTGTAAAAAAAAAAAAAAAACCACACCCAAACTCTTAAAATGTCATCATTCTCACCCAGGTTTCTAAGATAGAAACCTAGATTTTCTTTAACTCCTCCCTCATTTTCTTTGACCTGAGCATCCAGACATCACCAAAATTCATCAATTTCCATTCCTACATATCTCTGCTGTCTTTTTCCTACTCTTGTGTTGGTTTGGTTTAAGGTCTCCTTATTTACAGCTTTTTTGTTGTTGTTTTGAGACAGGGTCTCATTCTATTGCCCAGGCTGGAGTGCAATGGCACGATCTTGGCTCACTGCAACCTCCACCTCCTGGGCTCAAGGGATCCTCCCACGTTAGCCTCCCAAGTAGGGAGTAGTGTGCACCACTGATTTTTTTTTTTTTTTAAAGATGAGATTTCACCATGTTGGCCAGGCTGGTCTCGAACTCGTGGGTTCAAGCCATCCGCCCACCTCAGCCTCTCAAAGTGCTGGGATTACATACATAAATCACCATGCCCAGCCTCATTTACAGCTTTTTTTTTTTTTGAGACGGAGTCTCACTCTGTTGCCCAGGCTGGAGTGCAATGGTGTGATCTCGGCTCACTGCAGCCTTTGCCTCCCGAGTTCAAGTGATTCTCCTGCCTCATCTTCACAAGTGGTTGGGACTACAGGCGCGTGCCACCACATCTGGCTAACTTTTTGTATTTTTAGTAGAGAGGAAGTTTCACCATGTAAGGCAGAATGGTCTCGATCTCCCGACCTCGTGATCCGCCTGCCTCAGCCTCCCAGAGTGCTGTGATTACAGGCGTGAGCCACCTCGCCCAGCTTCATTTATAGCTTTTAATTATGTCTGTAGTCTCCAAACAGCCCTCTTGTCTCCTCCGTCAGAGCCCCACTGGCATTTTCCAGCTAGATCTAATCCGTTTTCCACACAGACCCCCACAGTGCTGTCTCTACTTGCCTCCCCACCAACCAATCTTTCAACAGCTCCGCTTTGCCTAGAGGAATAAGACCAAACTGTTTGGCCTGATGTACCCAACACTTACTACTCTGGCCCTAGACAAACTCCAGAATCATCTCTAGAGACTGACCTCACCCTCTCTAAACTCTTAACTGGATGTTCTCTCAAATCCCTGAATACAGGATGTGTATTTTCATCAGCTGTTTTTCCTGTCTGAAATGCCCTTTCTCCCCTCCGGGCTCTCATCATACTCAAACTCCAAAAAGTTCCTCTTAATTGTTCCTTGGTCTATGAGTTCCCTTTTAAGCCAGTCCTTTTTTCTCTGAGCCCTAACAAAGCTGTGTGATGACTGCTATGATGTTTACCCAGTGGACTTGCATGATCTGCTTCCTTGTTTGTAACCCCTATTCCCCTGTGGCATCTTCAGGACAAATGCCCAGGGACCAGTAATTGTAGAATGAATGAAGGGAGCAAAACTGACTTGGCAAACTATTAATGGGCTGGGGGCAGGGAATGGGGGGAGCCGGTCTTTGTCAATAGCCTTTCTCTCTAGTCTAGAGGTCACTGATTTGGTACTTCATTTTCCATCCCTTCTCTTTCTTCACCATTTTGTCTTTCTTTGAAAAGTTTTATGAAGGAGAACTTTTAAAAGAAAGTTATGAAGGAAATAAAATCCTTCATAACTCTGTACTCTCAAAACAGTTGGACAAAGTAAGAGAACAGCACTGGACGAGGCATTGTAATAAAACAAACTTGAAAACACAAACAAAAATAACCAAAATCCAAACCAAAACCAAATGGAGAAAGAGTCCACTCTTTTCTGCAGCCAAATTCATTGCCTTTCAAAACCCAAACCTTAAGTGTTGAAGTTTTAGAGCAGAAAATGAATCACAGACATTTAAAAATCAATTCTCAGAAATTTCATTACAATCTTTTTCGTGAACCCTTAGGTTTGATCACTTAAGTTATATTCTTAGCTCAAAAAACTTAGGCGCAATACATCCTTTAAGCTATTTAAAAAGAAAATCTGAAATTAATGAGATTATCTTTAAGACTTTTGAAGTATTCTGACTGCAATATGTTAAATCCAGCTTTTCGGTGTCCTTAGCTTGTTCTGGGATATTAAAAAGGATAAAAAAGATCCCTCTTTTTAGGTTGCTTATTTTTAAATGTGTGTTTAAGTTGAGGGAAATATTTTTTAATGTCTCACGCCTGTAATCCCAGCACTTTGGAAGGCCGAGGCGGGCGGATCACATAAGCTCAGGAGTTCGAGACCAGCCTGGCCAACATATAGTGAAACCCCATCTCTACTAAAAAATACAAAAATTAGCTGGGCATGGTGGTGCATGCTTGTAGTCCCAGCTACTTGGGAAGCTGAGGCAAGAGAATCGCTTGAACCTTGGAGGCAGGGGTTGCAGTGAGATCGCACCACTGCACTCCAGCCTGGGTGACAGAGCAAGACTCTGCCTCAAAAAAAAAAGAAATTTTATTTTTTAATTTTTTTTTTTATAAAGATCGGCTTTCACCATATTGATCAGGCTGGTCTGAAACTCCTGACCTCAGGTGATCCGCCCACCTCAGCCTCCCAAAGTGCCAGGATTACAGGCGTGAGCCACCACGCTCAGCAGAAATATTTTTTGAGTGAGGTGCATCTCAGTAATATTTCCCTTAACAAAAGAAATTATGGGCTAGCATTTACCGTCTTCATATAGAGTGACTCCAATACTATATGCATTTGAAACACATTTAAAAGTAAATGAACTAGCAAATTTTAATAATATTTAAATTTTAAATTTAAATGTATTTAAATGCATTTGAATTTTATATTTAAATATATTTAAATTTAAATAAAATATAAATATTTAAATGAACCATCAAAGAAGGCAGAGGGCAGAGAAAAACCTGTTGCTGGAATTTTCTTCTCTACTTGGTTCACAGAGTTTTCCCTGCTTCCCTTGGGGGAGAATTAACTCTGAAAAGAGAACCAAGATTCTGCCTCCTTTATTTAAAAGCCTCAGCACCTCAGATTTTTAGACTAAGACAATGTCATTCTTCTGAGGAAAACAAAGTCCCTAGGTTTAGATTGGATTGGAGGTAACATTTTCGTTTTATGGAAAGTGTAGGAATGTTGAAGGTATAAAAATGAATGCTTCACACCCTGAGAAATGCAAACAAGAAACAATTCTGTGTTTAATTTTCTTCTCAGTTTGTGGGCCGGACAAGAGGGGAGCTTATTTTTGCCAATTTGAAGTTATGTACTTTGAGCCAGGGAAATGATTAAAAAAAAAAATTAACAATACATTTGATTACCCTGTGGTTGGGTTTTTTTCACAAACATTGTATTTACTAATCAATTTTAATGTCCTGGTGGGCAGGAGTGCCAATGTTAAAAAAAAAAAAAAGCCAAACGAATTTTTTGGCAGCAACTAAATATCTCATACAGTGTGTGATGCCTTATTTCAAATTCAAATCTAGACACAAACTTATATCCAGGGATGACCAGAAGCTAAGAATTTAAAGGGGGAAAGTGCCTGGAATAGTTACCTGATCTCAGAAGAATTCCCAGCACCATAATAGATAGTTAAAAAGGTAATCTGTTCAAGGAGTGAACTTGGCCTGTGGTATCAGTTTTTGCTGAATTGTTCTGGTTGCTACGTTTACCCAACAAAGTTTTCAGAGCAAAGTGTTGAATTTCAGTGTTCTGATGTTTGACTCAATTTTCCATTTAAAAAGAAGCCCATCTGGGTTTCTTTAAAGACAAGACAGTATCTTTGGTCTATCGGAGTGCAGATTAGAGTGTCATTGTTTGACTTTAATTCTTGGAGCCGTCTTGGCACAACTCAAGGAGGATAACTTGACAGAATTCACTGGGCTCTGGGAGGATAAGAAATGACAGGGAATGGGTAGTGCAGAGACTCTGGGGGCATAGGTGGGATCTGCCACACAAGGGTTTGGACTCCAGGTGCTTTGTTGCATCTTACTAGCCAGGTGACCTTGGGCAAGCTACATCATCTAGTTGAACTGTACTTTCCTTGTCTGTAAAATGGGTCTACAAGGCCGGTTGTGGTGGCTCACGCCTATAATCCCAGCAGTTTGGGAGGCTGAGGTGAGCGGATCATGAGGTCAAGAGATCGGGACCATCCTGGCCAACCTGGTGAAACCCTGTCTTTACTAAAAATACAGAAATTAGCTGGATGTGGTGGCACGCACTGTAGTCCCAGCTACTTGGGAGGCTGAGGGAGGAGAGTCGCTTGAACCTGGGAAGTGGAGGTTGTAGTGAGCTGAGATCGCACCTCTGTACTCCAGTTTGGTGGCAGAGGGAGATTCTGTCTCAAAAAAAAAAAAATATGGGTCTATGAATGTATCTGCCTCATAAGGCAGTGTGAGCATTAAGTGAGATATTGGCATTAATGTAGTATCTCCCTTCTACCAGTGAAACCTTACATAGTTAAGTCCTCTTTGATAACTTCAAATTGGTCCTGCAGTATTCAGCACTGGAAGATGATATAGTATCTTGGTTTGAAGACCGAAATGCTTTGTCACAGTATTTACTTTCCCCCAAATATTTCAGTGTCACTACAGATGCACAACCAAAGACCAGCCTCACCTAAAATCTCACAAAGACACTGTTTTAAGTAGGCAAGGTATATATTAACTTGGAAATCTCACTTCCTAGGTTTACTCCACGACTTGCAAAGGGCTTTTGTGGCTGTGTCAAATCTACAAAGACAGTGACCTTTACCCTTCATAAGCCAGTATGAGTTAGGTTGGACAAAAGAGAATTTCAAAGTCAAATTTAACATTGAAGAATTATATAGCTGAATGTGGTGGCTCATCCCTGTAATCCCAGCACTTTGGGAGGCAGAGGCAGGCAGATCACAAGGTCTGGAGTTTGAGACCAGCCTGGCCAACATGGTGAAACCCCATCTCTACTAAAAAATCAGCTGGGCGTGATGGTGGGCGCCTATAATCCCAGCTACTTGGGAGGCTGAGGAGACAGTGCGAGACTCTGTCTCAAAAAAAAAAAAAAAAAAAAAAAAAAAGGATTATATAGTCATTGAGTGTTAGCAAAGTTCTAACCTTGTCTTTCCTAGAAGGATACTGAAAGGATCTGCTGGGTTCTCCCTCCAGGAAAAGGACGGAGCAGGGCCTTCAAATTAATTCACATCACCACTCTCAGATGCTATCCCTGGTAATTGTGATAAGTACTTTTATGCATTAAGTCACTTGTCTTCACATTACTTCTCTGAGGTTGGTGCTGCCATTGCTGCTAGAATGCAGGCTTCGGGGGGCAGAGACGATGCCTGACCTACTGTTTTCATGTGTACATTTTAAAGACTGATATATCACAGTTGTATGACTTATTTTCTTTTTCTTTTTGATGTTAATTTAATTTTATTATTATTATTATTATTTTGAGACAGAGTCTCACTCTGTCGCCCAGGCTGCAGTGCAGTGGCATGATCTTGGCTCACTGCAACCTCTGCCTTCTAGGTTCATGTGATTCTCCTGCCTCAGCTTCCAAACTATCTGAGACTACAGGCGTGTGCCACCACACCCAGCTAATTTTTGTAGTTTTTAACAGAGATGGGGTTTCACTATATGTTGAGTCTCGAACTCCTGAGTTCATATGATCCACCCCACCTTGGCCTCTCAAAGTTCCAGGATTACGGGCATGAGCCACCGCACCTGGCCTATTATTTCATTTTTTAAAGGTAATTTTTTTTTCTGGTTTCAAAAATTCATACATGCTTATTTTTAAAAAATAAATCAATATGTATAAATCAATGTGTTTTTTTTTTAATAGATAGAATTTTTTATATATGGAACGCTTCATGAATTTGCGTGTCATTCTTGCGCAGGGGTCGTGCTAATCTTCTCTGTTTCATTCCCATTTTAGTATATGTGCTGCTGAAGCGAGCACCAATGTGTATTTTAAATAAACTCCAAAGCCTGCCTCCCCAGATATGATCACAGTTCCGTTTGTTGTATAAATCTTCACATTTTTCATGCATATGTAAAGATAATACAATTTTATTTATTTATTTATTGACATAGAGCCTTGCTTTGTTGCCGGGTTTGGACTGTAGTGGCATTCTCACGGCTCACTGCAGCCTCTTCCTCCTGGGCTTAAGTGATCCTCCCACCTCAGTCTCTTGAGTAGCTGGGAACCCAGGATGTTGCCATCACATCTGGTTCATTACTTTTTGTAGAGATGAGTTCTCACTATGTTGCCCACACTGGTCTAGAACTCCTAACCTCAGGTGATCCACCCACCTCTGCCTCCCAAAGTGCTGGGATTACAGGCGTGAGCCACTGTGCCTGGCCTTCACTTTTATGAGCCCATCTACCTTTTGAAACCAGAAGCATGGGCCTCAGAAGAGGATGAGAACCAACATTTTTTTTTTTTTTTAATTTTTTAAAATAAAAGACAGGGTTTCACCATGTTGGCCAGGATGGTCTCGAACTCCTGACCTCAGGTGATCCACTCGCCTTGGCCTCCCAAATTGCTGGGATTAGAGGCGTGAGCCACCATGCCCATCTGAGAACCAACATTTTAAAAGAACTTTTAAAAAGCCTGAAACTTCCCTATATACTTTGCATATGTTATACCCAAAAGAATCCTGCAAAGTAGGTATTATTATTATTTTATTAATGTTTAGAGTCAAGGTCTCATTCTGTTGTGCAGGCTGGAGTGCAGTGGCATGATCATAGCTCACTGCAGCTTCAAACACCTGGGCTCAGGCGATCCTCTGCCTTCAGCTTTCTGAGCAACTAGGACTTCAGGAAGCCACCACTAAGCCCGACTAATTTTAAGAAACTTTTTGTAGAGATGAGATCTCACAGTGTTGCCCAGGCTGGTCCCAAACTCCTGGCCTCAAGCAATCCTACCTCAGCCTCCCAAAGTGTTGAGATTACAGGCATGATTCACTGTGCCAGGCCTAAAGTAAGTATTATTAATTCCATTATCTGGAGGAGGAAAGGAAAGAAGGGGAGATGAAATTGATCAAATTAGTACTCTCTATCCAGTCCTCAGGAGATTTAGCACTGGGCAGTGTTCAAGTTGGATTTAAGAAGAGGCAGAGCTGGGTGTGGTGGCTCACACCTATAATCCCAGCACTTTGGGAGGCCAAGGTGGACAGATCACAAGGTCAGGAGTTTGAGACCAGCCTGACCAATATGGTGAAACCTCATCTCTACTAAAAATAAAAAAATTAGCTGGTCACAATGTAAAAACTGTCAAAAAAAAAAAAAAAAATTAGCAGGGCGTAGTGGCATGTGGCTGTAATCCCAGCTACTCAGGAGGCTGAGGCAGGAGAATCGCTTGAACCTGGGAGGGGGAGGTGGCAGTAAGCTAAGATCGCACCGCTGCACTCCAGCCTGGGTGACAGAGTGGGACTCTGTCTCAAAAAAAAATAGAAGAGACAGAGTGAGGCTGGGTGCGCGGTGGCTCACGCCTCTAATCCCAGCACTTTGGGAGGCCAAGGAGGGTGGATCATGAGGTCAGGAGTTTGCGACCATCCTGGCCAGCATGGTGTAACCCCGTTTCTACTAAAAATACAAAAATTAGCCATGCACAGTGGCACATACCTGTAATCCCAGCTACTCAGGAGGCTGAGGCAGGAGAATCGCTTGACCCCAGGAGGCAAAGGTTGCAGTGAGCCGAGATTGCACCACTGTACTCCATCCTGGGTGACAGAGAGAGACTCTGTCTCAAAAAAAAAAAAGAGGCAGAGTGGTATCAGTATCACCAGTCTGCCCCACGTGGGTAAGGGAGAGATTTTTCTGTCAAGACTGAAGACATTCTGATACCCTCCTTTCTCTAACATACACTAACTCAGATGTAAGAGTAATTTAGGCATAAGAGTCAGTAAAAACACTTTCTCAAGACACTGTCTAGCTGTCTCAGGATCTTGTCCTGCTCAGGCTTGAGCACAAGTAGAACACAATCCTTGCTGGCTGGGCCTTGTTCTGGAATGACTGAGCTGTCCAGCATGGCCAGTGTGTAAATGTCAAGTAAACACCAAATTCAAGTGCAATTTAACTATTGTGCTGGGACTGTTTGTTTTAGATATAATAGCAGGAAAGGAGAAGGGGAGGGAGGGGAGAAGTACATATCACTTCACAAGGCAAAACATGAGTATCGTGAGCCCTCCCTTGGCCAACTAGAATGTCGTGAGACCAATATCAAATAAATAAAAAGCCTGCACTCCATGTTGCAAAAATAAGCATGTCCATTTGCTTAAAAAAAAAGATTTTTCAGATGAGGGAACATTTTCCAGTCAATCACCCTGCAGCAAAGTCATCCTGTTGAATTTGTGACTCACAGGCTCTCTGTCAATAGACGGAGTCAGCCCAACGTTATGACTTCACTGGGAGATGAAGCAAAAGCTGGGAGATGAGGCAGGACCAGCTTTAAAACAAGGCTCTAAGTTCAGACAACAAATACCAAAAGAAACACTGACTACTCACAGGCTGGGTAATTGCATTTGTTGCTTCTTTTTCTTTATTTCTTTTATTTTTATTTTTTTATTTTTTCATTTTTTATTTCTTTTTGGAGATGGGGTTTCACCATGTTGTCCAGTATGGTCTCAAACGCCTGACCTCAGCTGATCCACCCACCTCGGCCTCCCAAAGTGCTGGGATTACAGACGTGAGCCACCATGCCCAACCCTTCTTTTTCTTTATTTCTTTATTTTATTTTTTATTTTTATTATTTTTTTTTGAGACAGGGTCTCGCTATGTTGCCCAGGCTGGAGTGCAGTGGCTATTCACAGGCACGGTCCCACTACTAATCAGCACGGGAGTTTTGACCTGCTCTGTTTCCAACCTGGACCGGTTCGCCCCTCCTTAGGCAACCTGGTGGTCCCGCGCTCCCGGGAGGTCACCATGTTGATGTCGAACTTAGTGCAGACACCCGATCGGCGTAGTGCACTACAGCCCATAACTCCTGGATTCAAGTGATCCTCCAGCCTCAGCCTCCCAAGTAGCTGGGACGCTATAGGCACGTGCCACTGCACCTAGCCTTTTTCTTTCTTTTTTTTTTTTTTTGTAAGACAGGGTTTCACCATGTTGGCCAGGCTGGTCTTGAACTCCTGACCTCAGGTGATCCGCCTGCCTCGGCCTCCCAAACTGCTGAGATTACAGGTGTGAGCCACCACGCCCGGCCGCACCTGGCCTTTTTCTTTATTTCTTGCTTGTCCGCTAGATAAGAACCAATCTGACTTTGGCTTCATCCTTTCGTTGCCAGCAACATTGATGGAGGACACAGTTATTGTCAGGGCTATGACTTTGCCTGGTGCTCCATATACATCGTTATCTCATTCTGTTCTTATGGCAATTCTATAAGGTAGGTGGTATTTGTATTATTTAATTTAATTAATTAATTAATTTTTTTGAGATGGAGTCTCGATCTATTGCCCAGGTTGGAGTGCTGTGGTGCAATTTTGGCTCACCACCTCTGCCTCCCGGGTTCAAGCAATTCTCCCTACCTCAGCCTCCCGAGTAGCTGGGACTACAGGTGCCCAGCACTACACCCGGCTAATTTTTGTATTTTTTAGTAGAGATGGGGTTTCACCCTCTTGGTCAGGCTGGTGTCGAACTCCTGACCTTGTGATCCGCCCGCTTTGGCCTTCCAAAGCACTGAGATTGCAGGCATGAGCCACTGTGCCCGGCCTATTCATTTTAAGAGGCAGGATCTTGCTTTGTTGTCCAGGCTGAAGCAAAGTGGGCACAATCATTGCTCATTGTAACTTCAAACTCTTGGACTCAAGCGATCCCCCCACCTCAGCCTCCCAAGTAGCTGGGACTACAGGCACATGCCACCATGCCTGGCTAATTTTTCAATTTTTTTTTTTTTTTTAAGGCAGAGTCTCGCTCTGTTGCCCAGGCTGGAGTACAGCGGTGAGATCTCAGCTCACTGCAACCTCTGCCTCCTGGGTTCAAAAGATTCTCTTCCCTCAGCCTCCTGAATAGCTGGGACTACAGGCACCTGCCACCACAACTGGCTAATTTTTGTATTTTTAACAGAGACAAAGTTTCACCGTATTGGCCAGGCTGGTCTGGAACTCCTGACCTTGTGATCCGCCTGCGTCAGCATCCCAAAGTTCTGGAATTACAGACGTGAGCTACTGCACCTGGCCTAATGTTTTAAATTTTTAGTAAAGACGGAGTCTCGCTTTGTTTCCCAGGCTAGTCTCAAACTCCTAGTTTCAAGCAGTCCTCCTGCTTAGGCCTCCTAAAGTGCTGGGATTTCAGGTGTGAGCCACTGCACCTGGCCTGTATTATTTTATATGACAATAATTGAGGCCCATAGAGGTTAGGTTACTTTGTAAGCTTCTGCTTAAGGATGCTCACCCAGTTCTCCCTGGCTTCAATTTCAAATTTTGTGTGATTTTCGGACTGCCTCCTATTTTGTTATCCTACTGTAAGCCAGACATGAACCTTGGCACTAGGTTCTCACCAATAAATCAGACATAGTTCTTACCCTCAAAGAGCTTGGGGCCAGCCAGAATACTCTTGTCTTGGTGTTCAAGACCTATGTGACACATCAGTTTAGGTTGCCTGTAAACCAGTTAATATTTAAGATAGTACCAACAGACTCGCTACTTGTTTTCCAAGTCGCTGCTATTCGCAGATATCTCAGGAATGCCTGTGGGGATAGAAAAGCCACTAAGATATAATAAACCACAGAGGAGTGTACGTGGAGTGAAAATGGCTGATCGGAGGGCAAAGCTTGCAGCCAGTCAGCTTTGCCTGGCATCCTGGTTGTGGGGCGGTAGTGGCTTAACGTTTGGTCTTGTCTAGCCACAGAGCAGGCTAGACAGGGAAGGCCTGAGCTCTAGTCTGGACTTGGCTCCCACACACTTTGGAGCGTGGGTCCACTGTCTGCTCTGTTCAGAACCTGTTGAGGGGCCGGGTGTGGTGGCTCACGCCTGTAATCCAAGCACTTTGGAGGCTAAGGTGGGCAGATCACCTGAGGTCGGGAGTTCAAGACCAGCCTGACCAACATGGTGAAACCCGTCTTTATTTAAAAAAAAAAAAAAAAAAAAAATAGGCCGGGCGCAGTGGCTCATGCCTGTAACCCTAGCACTTTGGGAGGCCGAGGTGGGTGGATCACCTGAGGTCAGGAGTTCAAGACCAGCCTGACCAACATGGTGAAATCTCTTCTTTAAAAATTAAAAAAAAAAAAACCTTTTAAGGTTCTGAATTTTCTACACGAAGACAGATGAAAGTTGAAAACTGACTTTCTTTCTTTCTTTTTTTTTTCTGAATCTCATTCTTTCACCCAGGCTGGAGTGTATCAGGGTGATCTCGGCTCACTGCAACCTTTGCCTCCCAGGTTCAAGTGATTCTCCTGACTCAGCCTTCTGAGTACCTGGGGCTACAGGTGTGTGCCACCACACCTGGCTAATTTTTGTATTTTTAGTAGAGACGGGTTTTTACTATGTTGGCTAGGCGGTCTTGAACTCCTGCTCTTGTGATCTACCCACCTTGGTCTCCCAAAGTGCTGAGATTACAGCCGTGAGCCACCGCACCCGGCCGAAAAATTGACTTTCATGTGTGGTTAAAGTCCACAGGTGGGTTGGTGACTCTCAGACAAAGATTAAGTACCGCTTTGAGGCTGTGACTTCACAATAGAGACATGGTGTGCAGAATAGATTGAGGCTCTCATACACAAATCCAATCCACTGTTAAGATTGTCTCTTTCTAACTTGTGGACTTTGATGAAAAAAAAAAAAAGATTGTCACTCTTGGCAGGGTGCAGTGGCTGATGCCTGTAATCATAGCACTTTGGGAGGCAGAGGTGGGTGGATCACCTGAGGTATCCTGACCAGCCTGACCAGGTCTCTAGACCAGCCTGGCCAACATGGTGAAACCCCATCTCTACTAAAAATACAAACATTAGCTGGGCCTGGTGGTGGACGCCTATAATCCCAGCTCCTCGGGAGGCTGCAGCAGGAGAATTGCTCAAACCCAGGAAGTGGAGGTTGCAGTGAGCCAAGATCACACCACTGCTCTCCAGCCTTGGTGACAGAGCAAGACTATCTCAAAAAAGAAAGATTGTCGCTCGTGTACTTGGACCCAACATATAAAAGGTGTTGACTGTCACACCTAGACACAGGACAGGTGGGGGATACTTAATCTCAGCTCTGGACCTTCCTGAAGGTATGATCGTGACATAGCCCGTAAAGGCAGGGCTCTTCATCTGTGGCGAGAGGAGGAAGAGAAGCAAGTCTTTGTGCTCAAAAGTGTCAGGATTCATCTGGATGGCTAAGTTAGTTCTTATTTTGGATGGAAGGCTTCTACCTAGAAATTCTATTAATTTTTTTCCCCTGGACTCAAGCAATCCTTCTATCTCAGCCCCCCAAAGTGTCGGGATTACAGGCATCAGCCACTGCACCTGTCCCAGCCTAAATATTCTCACATTGGAAATATAAAGAGCAGTGGCCAACTGGCTCTCAAGGCTGGGACATTCTATCTCCTTAGCTCTTCTTGCAACTCTGCTGAAAATTGAGCTCATAAAGTAGTTTTGATCCTGAAAAAACAAAAACAAAAACAGAAACTGTTGTCTGCTTCAACAAAAGGAGTTCTTAAAGTGGCTTTGCCTTTATTTTAGTATAACACCAATTCTTTCTCCTTTGTTTTTATTGTCTCAGAGTTCTCCCAGTTCTAAGAAGCTGTCAGCATATATAATATATTCCCTGGTTACCTCAGTCCCCTTCAAGTTTCAGTCCTTAAAAGTTTTCTTCTTAATGGTTGGGAAAATTCTTGAAAGGACACAGTCAATACGGCTTTGCTGGGATATCCTTCTTAAAAATTTATTTTGGCTCTGTGTTGTTTGTCAAGTCTTCAGAGAGCCCTGTAAGTGACAGTACTCCGTTTACCATTTTGAATTTCTCCCCTTCTAGTTGGCCAACATCGTGTTTCCACTGTAATCCACCTGAAAAACAAACAGGAAAGTTTACACTGGTCTCTGTGTCAACCATCTGTACCTGCAATTATCTCTACAATAATGTAAGAGCTGGAAGACCAACTCTGGGGTGTGTGTATGTGTGTGTGTGTGATATTTGGGGTGCACCAGCTATGTGTCTGGCTCAGGGTTGGGCATTGGGAACACCAATGGCGAACAAAGATAGATGAGATCTGGCCGGGCGTGGTGGCTCACCCCTGTAATGCCAACACTTTGGGAGGCCAAGGTGGGCTGATCACCTGAGGTCGGGAGTTTGAGACCAGCCTGATTAACACGGAGAAACCCCATCTCTACTAAAAAATACAAAATTAGCCAGGCGTGATGGTGCATGCCTGTAATCCCAGCTACTTGGGAGGCTGAGGCAGGAGAATCGCTTGAACCCAGGAGGCAGAGGTTGCAGTGAGCCGAGATTGTGCCACTGCACTCCAGCCTGGGCAACAAGAGCCAAACTACATCTCAAAAGAAAAAAAAAAAGATAGATGTGATTCCCCCTCACAAGGAGCTTGTAGTCTATTGCCAGAAGAAAGACATTAATCAAATAATCATAAAAGTAAAACCAGACTGCAATCACTGCTCTGAGGGAGGCTACACAGTATAGCAAAGCTTGTCATAGGGAAAACTAACCTAGTTATGGTTTCTTTTTTTTTTTCTTTTTCTTTTTCTTTTTTTTTTTTTTTTTTTTAGAGATGGGGTCTTGCTATGTTACCCAGGCTGGAATGCAGTGGCTATTCACAGGCATGATCCAACTACTGATCAGCACGGGAGTTTTGACCTGCTCCGTTTCTGACCTGGACCGGTTTACCCCGCCTTAGGCAACCTGGTGGTCCCCCGCTCCCGGGAGGTCACCGTATTGATACCGAGCTTAGTGCGGACACCCGATCGGCATAGTGCACTACAGCCCAGATCTTCTGGGCTCAAGCGATCCTCCCACCTCAGCCTCCCGAGTAGCTGGGACTACAGGCACGTGCCACCGCGCCCGGCCCTAGTTAGGGTTTCTAAGGAGAGTAGTGGGAAGAGGAAAGACATGTTCTCTTTGTGACCTCTGAGTGCTGATAAATGATTAAGACAAGCATTTGTGCCCTTGTATTTCTAACTCTAATATGGTCACCATGATTTTTTTTTTTTTCTTTTTTTTTTTTTGGAAACAGAGTCTTGTTCTGTCACCCAGGCTGGAGTGCAGTGGCATGATCTTGGCTCACTGCAACCTCCGCCTCCTGGGTTCAAGCGATTCTCCTGCCTCAGCTTCCCGACTAGCTGGGACTACAGGCACGTGCCACCATGCCCAGCTAATTTTTTCGTATTTTTAGTAGAGACGGAGATTCACCATGTTGGCCAGGATGGTCTTGATCTCCGGAACTCAGGGCACAGAGAAAAAAACAGACATTGGCTAGGAGACAAACCCTGAAAGAAATTGTAATGCAAGGTGCCAAGTGTGATACCAGTAAGAGGGGTGTGTAAGGATGCCTAGGAGCCCAGAAGCACAGGGCATTGGTTCTGCTCGAGGTGCGCCTGGCAGATACAGAAGAGGCAGTGTGTCCAGGCAAAACAGCACAAACAAGCCACGGAGATAGGAGAGTATAGGGTATGTGGTTGGACCAGGATAAAATCCAGGGGGGCAGCACAGAGGGTGTAGGTACAATAAGTAAATCTTTGGAAAACACATTTGAGGGGGCCAGTGTCACAACTTCTCCTAAATCAAATAGTTGCTCAAGCTGGGCGCAGTGGCTCACGCCTGAAATCTCAGCACTTTGGGAGGCTGAGGCGGATGGATCACCTGAGGTTGGGAGTTCAAGACCAGCCTGACCAACATGGAGAAACCCCATCTTTACTAAAAATACAAAAAATTAGCCGAGCATGGTGGCGCATGCCTGTAATCCCAGTTTCTCCAGAGGCGAGACAGGAGAATTGCTTGAACCCGGGAGGTGGAGGTTGCAGTGAGCTGAGATTGCAGCATTGCACTCCAGCCTGGGCAACAAGAGCGAAACTCTGTCTCAAACAAATATTAAAAAAATAGTTGCTCAAGCCCCACATGTTAAAGCTGTCTTTTCTACAACTTCAGTGATCCTGGAACTATGTTCAGTTTTTTGGCACAGACATGTTGACTAGTCATATTATGATAATATTTTTCTTTAAATCCACTCATTTAAAAAATATTTTGAAACTTTAGCCAGGCGTGGTGGCTCACGCCTACAATCCCAGCACTTTGGGAGGCCGAGGCGGGCGGATCATGAGGTCAGGAGATCAAGACCATCCTGGCTAACACAGTAAAATCCCATCTCTACTAAAAAAAAAAAAAAAAAAAATAGCCGGGCATGGTGGCATGTGCCTGTAGTCCCAGCTACTCAGGAGGCTGAGGCAGGAGAATTGCTTGAACTCAGGAGGCGGATGTTGCAGTGAGCTGAGATCGAGCCATTGCACTCCAGCCTGGGTGACAAAGTGAGACTCCGTCTCAAAAAAGAAACTTTCAAACATATTTAATAATAATATGTGTAATATCGCAGTTTGGATATGCTAGCTCAATGTTTTATTAAGCATAACATAATAAATGCATAACAATTAAAATAATAAATATTACCCTATGTGCCACATGAAATCGCCTTAAGTCCCATCAGTGGTGTTCATATTCCTTGATTTTAAAAAAAAATTATACCAAGCATGGTGCATCACACCTGTAATCCTAGCATTTTGGGAGGGTGAGGCAGGAGAATCACTTGAGACCATGTGTTCAAGACCAACATAGCGAGACCCCATCTCAAAAAAGAAAAGAATATCCTACCACAATTCTAGGACAGTATAGATGTTAAAAACCAAAAGCTCATTACTTTTTTCCATCACTCATGTATTACATTTAGTGATTGAACAATCTTTTCAACCTAAACAGCTGGTTTGTATAACTAGCAGATAAAGACCATTGTATTTTCCTGCCTTTGGGCCAAGACTCTCTTTTCATCTTATTTTGTCCAATTTCTGTAGTGCTGAAAAGAATGCACTGTCGGTACTAACGACAACCCACTGTGTACCTCCTCCCATGGTTTCTAACGGTGTAGCTTCTGATGGGTCAGTTGCCTGGTTTTCATTGCTGTGAACACTTTTAATTAAAAGGAAGGTAACCTGAGGTCAGGAATTTGAGACCAGCCTGACCAATATGGAGAAACTCCATCTCTACTAAAAATATAAAATTAGCCGGGCATGGTGGTGTCTTCCTGTAATCCCAGCTACTCGGGGGGCTGAGGCAGGAGAATCACTTGAATCCTGGAGGCAGAGGCTGCAGTGAGCTAAGATTGTGCCATTGCACTCCAGCCTGGGCAACAAGATCGAAACTCCATCTTTAAATAAATAAATAAATAAATGGCGGGTAATTTGCAATACTAAGCATGTCTTCTCTGAATTAATCCTCAAAACAACTCTACAACAGTAGTGGATAAAGCCCTATTTTACAGATAAAGAAATGAGGGCTCAGATAGATCCAAGCGACTGCCCCTCTTAGTGCTGTGTGACCAGCCAGAGATGAGGTGAATTTTAGAATTGTTTGATTAGAAGCCTGGGAGTCGCTTTGGCTTCTAACTGACTGCATTCATTTGGGTTGACCCTTTTCCCCATCCATTTAACATTTTCTGAATGCCGGTTATGTAGAAGGTACTCTGCTATATGATGGGAGATTCAGAGATAAGTATAAATGGTATAAGCTGTGCTGTCAAGATCCGTATAGCCATTGGGTACAGTGGCTCATGCCTGTAATCCCACAATTTTGGGAAGCTGAGGTGGGCAGATCACTTTAGGTCAGGAGTTCGAGACCAGCCTGGGCAACGTGGTGAAACCCCCTCTCTACCAGAAATACAAAAATTAGGCTGGGTACAGTGGCTGATGTGTGGAATCTCAGCACTTTGGGAGAAAAATACAAAAAATCAGCAGGTGTGGTGGCGTGTGCCTGTAATCCTAACTACTCAGGAGGCTGAGGCAGGAGAATCACTTGAACCTGGGAGGTGAAGGTTGTAGTGAGTCGAGATCGCGCCACTCACTCCAGCCTGGACAATAGAGTGAGACTTCATCTCAAAAATAAAATAAAAGTGTTACAGCTCTTTTAGAATTTGTCTAGCAGCCTTTCCGGTTTTTGCTGAAAAGCCCATAAAAAATAAATAAAACAAAATAAAAATAGAAAAATTAGCCAGATGTGGTGGCATGCACCTGTGGTTTCACTACTAAGGGGATTGAGACAGGAGGATCACCTGAGCCTTGGGAGTTCAAGACTGCAGTGAGCTGTGATCATGCCACTATATTCCAACCTGGGTGACAGAGTGAGATATTGTCTCAACAACAAAAAAAGACTGGGCACAGTGGTTCATGTCTGTAATTGCAGCACTTTGGGAGGCCGAGTTGGGAGGATCACCTGAGGTCAGGAGTTTGAGACCACCCTGATCAACATAGTGAAAACCCATCTCTACAAAATACAAAAAATTAGCTGGGTGTGGTAGCCCATGCCTGTAATCCCAGCTACTTGAGAGGCTGAGGCAGGAGAATCACTTGAACCCAGGAGTCGGAGGTTGCAGTGAGCTGAGACTGTACCATTGCACTCCAGCCTGCGCAACAAGAGTGAAACTCCATCTCAAAAAAGAAAAAAAAAAGGCCAGGTACTGTGGCTGACACCTGTAATCCCAGCACTTTGGGAAGCTGAGGAGGGTAGATCACTTGAGGTCAGGGATTTGACACCAGCCTGGCCGACAGGAGACTGAGGCAGGAAAATTGCTTGAGCCCGGGAGGCAGAGGTTGCAGTGAGCCAAGATGGTGCCATTGCACTCCAGCCTGGGTGACAGACTGAGACTCTGTCTCAAAAAAAAAAAAAAAAAAAAAGGAAAGAAAGAAGCTTCTAGCTCCTTCCTGGGAGAGTCAATTATAAATGGTTATATTAAAAAATTAATCTTGTTTTAACTTATACAGACACTGTAAGAAATTCAAATGGTTTATGGAATGTCAAAGATCAAAAATAAAACCTTTTTCTCTTACTCCCAAATCGTAGACCTGTTCTTCAGATGAAGCCAGCACAAATAGCTTCTTCATATTTTTACTTCACTCTGCCACTCTACAAATGATTTGAAGTGACTCACAGTGAAGAATATGTTTTCTTTTCCATCATAAAGTTAATAATATAGAAATAGAAAACCAAGTCATTAAAAAAAGAAGGAAACTAGCATGTGATATAGTTGCTATGATTGAGCATCACATCTTAGCAACTTAGCTTCCTGGCAGCCAAGACAAAAAGGGAAGAAGCTAAGTTCCGTAGCCCTCATTATCGGAAAGGAAGAAGTCCATTGTTATTTTGGTCCTTAAACCTTAAGTTCACTTCTCACCTGGAAGCCCACAGAGGGACATTGATAGACACAATAATTAATGTTTTTGGCAACAGCCTTACCACAAATGCCAATTTTTGTCTGCCCTTTCTTGTGAAGGCCTTTAATTAAGGTCAAGGGCTTCACACTGAAGCAGACATCAGTGAGGGCTTGGCTAACCTAGTTTAACTACTGTCTGTAACCCAAAGCAGAGTGGAATCAGAAGCTAGTTAGCACTACAAGTGAACTATAGAAAATCTCAAGAGGATCATGCAATTACAGTTGTCCCTTGATATTCATGGGGGATTGGATGCTCAAGTTCCTTATATAAAATGACATAGTATTTGCATATAACCTATGCAAACATCCTCTTGTATAATTTAAACCACCTCTACACTACTTACAATACCTGATAATACAATGTAAATGCTTTTTTTGTTATACTGTATTTTTTTTTGATTTGTATGTTTTTTTTTAAACTTTTTTTTTTTTTTTTGAGACGGAGTTTCACTCTTGTTACCCAGGCTGGAGTGCAGTGGCGCGATCTCGGCTCACCGCAACCTCCGCCTCCTGGGTTCAAGCAATTCTCCTGCCTCAGCCTCCGGAGTAGCTGGGACTACAGGTGCACGCCACCATGCCCAGCTAATTTTTGTATTTTTAGTAGAGACAGGGTTTCACCATGTTGACCAGGATGATCTCGATCTCTTGACCTCGCGATCCACCCGCCTCGGCCTCCCATAGTGCTGGGATTATAGGCGTGAGCCACTGAGCCCTGCCTGTATGATTTTTAATTGTTGTATTTTGTTGTTGTTGTTGTTTCTAAAAAATTATCTCTGTCGGTTGTGGCGGCTTACATTTGTAATCCTAGCACTTCAGTAGGTCAAGGTGAGCAGGATCGCTCTAGTGCAGGAGTTCTAGATCAGCTTGAGCAACATGGTGAGACCCCTCCCGCTGTTGTCTCTACAAAAAATCCAAAAAGTTAGCTGAGCCTGTGCCTATAGTTTCAGCTACTTGGCAGGCTGAGGTTGGGAGGCCCACTTGAACCGGGGAGGCGGAGGTTGCAGTGACCTGAGATTGCGCCACTGCACTCTAGCCTGGGTGGCAGAGCAAGACCCTGTCTCAAAAATAAATAAATAAATAATAAAGAAAAAAAAAGAAAAAATTATCTGTAGGTTTCGTATCCTGCCTAATACATTGTAAATGCTATCTGATTGTTACAGTGTCTTGGTTTCTATTTGCCTTATTTTTTATTGTTGTGCTGGTTTCTTAAATTGTTTTTTCCCACAGAATACTTTCCATCCGCAGGGATTCAGAACCTGTGGATGTGGAGGGCCAGAGGGCTGAACTTGCAAGTTGGGCAATGGGGAAGGCCTTCACAAAGGAGAAAGCCTTTGGGCTGGAGTTGGAGGAGTAGGAGTCAATAGACAGAGAAGAGAGTAAAGGGCAAGGCCATCCTTCCAGGTTTAGGACACAAGTGCAAAGACACAGAGGAATGAAAGGCTTGGCCTGTTTGGAGGATGTCAAGCTGTCTGGGGTTGAGAGAGAGAGGATTCTAACAAGGCTTCCATTAAAGAGGCTGGATTTGCTGCTTGGACATTTTCTAGCTCTTCTGAGACAACTTTTTGTTGAGTTAAGCGAAAATGAATGAAAATCAGATGGACCATATTTCTCTTGAGTACACATGGGCTTAAAAACGTAGGGGAAAAAGAACTTGACAGAATGTGTCTTGGCTTTTGCCAAACCCAAAGTATTTGAAAAATCACACAGTACACATCTCGAACCCAAAAACATGCTTGGATTCTCCCACCCCTAATTGCAGCTGCAGCCATTTAATAAAATGAATTGTGTACAAGAAAATGGGGTCTGAATGGAGGGAGTTTCATTAAAGAGAATGACTGATGTAGGGTGGTTGGCTGGTGCCCTTGAGAAAGTATGTATCTCATTGCCCTTGCAGAAAAAGAGAGAGGGCCAATGTAGAGCTTGCTAACCACGCTGTTGAATCGCGCTCTCTTGTAGAGAACAACTAAAACCCCACATTATTTAACCTTATTGTATCGTGTATAGAAAGAGTTCAGCATCTCTTGTTTCTCTCCCGCTCTGTTTCTTAGTTTTACATTCTGGAGTATGAAATGTAACAGTGAAAAGAAACATGTTTTGCATTAGTCTCAATTCACAGAAATGGAGACCAAATAAGAGATGGTGGAAATAGAACAAGATCACTAATATGCTATTTTTTTTTTAAAGACAGGGTTTCACCATGTTGGTCAGGCTGGTCTTGAACTCCCAACCTCAGGTGATCCGCCCGCCTTGGCCTCCAAAGTGCTTGGATTACAGGCGTGAGCGACCACGCCTGGCCCGCTAATATGCTATTTATTCCCATTCAAAACTCTTGGCTTGAGCTTCATGGACATTGAAAAGTGGAAAAAATCAGGCCCAGAAAGGTTAACTGATTTGTCCATGGTCCACAGTTGGTTAGTTGTAAAATTGGGACTCAAACCGGAATCTCTGATTCTTGTTCTTTCATGACAAACACATTTTTGTTGTCATTGCAGGAAGAGGGTCAGGTACTAGATGTCCCAGAGATTCCTCCAGCTTAACATGTTCCTAATATTTTTACACCAAACCATCTTGTGTCCCTCAGTTTCTGATCTTAGTAACACTGTCACCTCTGGGTAACTCACTCCAGAAACCTGGGAGTTCCTCTTGACCACTCTTTCTCCCTTATACCTCTTATTTAAATAATCTTCCAGGCCAGGCACGGTGGCTCACTCCTATAATCCCAGCACCTTGGGAGGCCGAGGCAGGTGGATCACTGAGGTTAGGAGTTCGAGACCAGCCTGGCCAACATGGTGAAACCCCATCTCTACTAAAAATACAAAAATTAGCTGGGTGTGGTGGCAGCCACCTGTAATTGCAGCTACTTGGGAGGCTGAGGCAGGAGAATCACTTGAACCCAGGAGGTGGTGGTTGCAGTGAGTCAAGATCGTGCCATTGCACTACAGCCTGGATGATGAGAGCGAAACTCGATCTCAAAAATAAATAATCAATCTTCCAGTTGTACTGATCTTCCTTTCTAAATATTTCTTAAATATGCCACTTTCTCTCTAGTCCTATGTTCACTGACCTAGTTTTAACCCTAGTTGTTTTTCTCTCACTCTTCCACTTAAAAACAAAACAAAACCAGCCAGGTAGGGTGGCTTACGCTTGTAACCCCAGCACTTTGGGAGGCCAAGGCAGGAGAATTGCCTGAGTCCAGGAGTTTGAGACCAGCCTGGGCAATATGGTGAAACCCTGTCTCTACAAAACATACAGAAATTAGCCAGGCATGGTGGTGTGCGCCTGTAGTCCCAGTTACTGGGGGGCTGAGGAAGGAGGATGGCTTGAGCCCAGGAGGTTGAGGCTGCAGTGAGCCAAGACTGTGCCACTGGGTGATAGACTTTGTCTCAAAAAAAAAAAAAAAACAACCCACAAGCTGGGCGAGGTGGTTCACGCCTGTAATCCTAGCACTTTGGGAGGCTGAGGCAAGTGGATCACCTGAGGTTACGAATTTGAGACCAGCCTGGCCAACAGAGTGAAACCCCGTCTCTACTAAAAATACAAAAAATTAGCTGGGCATGGTGGCGGGGCACCTGTAATCAATCCCAGCTACTCAGGAGTCTGAGGCAGGAGAATCACTTGAACTGGGAGGCGGAGGTTTCAGTGAGCAGAGGTCGTGCCATTGCACTCCAGCCTGGATGACAAGTGTGAAACTCAGTCTCAAAAAAAAAAAAAAAAAAAAACCCCACAAAAAACAAAACCAACAATAGTTTATATTTTGAATTTATTCCGCCAATTTATTTTTTGTTTTATCTTCGTTAACCTAGATTATTGCAATATTCCCTAAGCAGCCTCCCTGCCTGGGAACCATTCTCCACACTGTTGCCGGAATGATTATTTTAGTTTGCAAATAACCTGTCTCTGCCCATCCTTGGTGGCCCTCTATGGCAGCATCCAACTCTAACGAGACTGGTCCTTGTTATGCCTCCATGACTCATCTCTTGCTCTTCCAATCAAACTTTATACTGAGCCCCATGACACCTTGCAGCCTCTTGAGCAAGGCAGGCTGCTTTTCATGTTTGTTTGCTTGTGGTTACTGTTTGCTTGCTTTTGCCCTCTTTTGTTTTCACCTCTGTGCCTTTGTTCATCCCGTGCCCTCCACTGCCAGTGCCCTTCCCATCCATCACATATTGCCCCACAGAGTTTTCATCCTCAGCATCTGGCATGAAAACAGGCATAATGTAGATATTCAATAAAATGTTTACTGGATAAGAACATTCTTGATTTAGGAACATAGTCCAAGATGCTCATTCACTCATTCATTCACTCACTCACTCCTTCCTTCATCTGCATGATCCTACTTAATCTTTGGAGAAAGCCCATAGGTAATGTGCCATTCATGTGATACACACTGGTATAAGTTGTGCCATTGTAACTGCTGCTGCAATATTATGTCAACATTGTAGTAGTTGGTAAATAGCCACCGTCCTGAGACCACTGAATGTCCCCCACCACACTAGCTCCTCTCCTGGAGTGCCCTGGTCCTCCCTATGATCCAGCTCCTAAAGGGTTAACTTCGCCTTTCCCTGACCCCACCAGGAATCATTGTAGTATGTGTTGCCTTGTTCTCCTGCCAGCTGGATTGTTAAATGTGCACTGTCACTTCTGCCCATAGGAAGGGTTTCACAGATTCTATTTTATGTCTGAAGCTTAGGGAGGTTAAGCGACTTACCAAGATCACTCAGCAAGCTCCTGGTTCCCCTGTCTGTGAATTCAGAGCTCTTTCTAGGACACACTGAAGACTTCTTCTCCCGTCTGTGTCTGTTCTATTCCTTGTGATGTTGAACGTCTTGGCTGACCAGAACCTGCCCCAGTTTTGACACACTCCTCTGTGCACAGGGTGAGGCTCAGGGTAGCCAAATGTCAGGGCTTGAGTACTGCCTCCTACATTTACCTGAACTTAAAATATAACACCAAGCAATGAGGTCTTTCTTTTTTTTCCCCATGTGAAGGTGTGTGTGTGTGTGTGTGTGTTTTGCAAATTCAAGATCAGCCAAATTAAATTTTAGTTCAACTTGTTCAAACAAAATTATATTCACTTGGAGACACAGTGGGATGTTTCTGGCCTGATGCATAATTACTTTCCTTAGGTTATAACTGTTTCCCCTTCTCTCTTCATAAAAGAAAGTCCCTTTTCCAGCTGGGGCTTCACTGAGTGGGAGTGGGGCTGCTGGAGACACAGCAGAGAGCACAATATTCATTGCTGTTTTTGGACATGGGACCCAAAAGTTTACCCATAAATAAAAACACACTTCTAAGGGCCAAGGTTTTGTGCTCTGACATTCATAGTCTCAGCTTGATCCTGCTGAACAACAGAGGATTTTAAACACCTCATATCTACCTCTTATCTGCCTCCCAGGTTTAAGTGATTCCTGCCTCAGCCTCCTGAGTAGCTGGAATTACAGGCGTGTGCCACCACGCCTGGCTAATTTTTGTATTTTTAGCAGCACGGTGGCTCATGCCTGTAATCCTCTTTTCTCTTTGGAGACCAGATCTTCTTCTGCAGCCCAATGCTGCTTGCTTGCCTCCTCCTCTTCCTGAATGACTTTCTACAGTGTAGCCTTGCTACCGCCCTGTCATTCTGGAAGCCTTGGACATATAAGAGAAGTCCAGGGCAATATAGAAATGATGCCCAGTCATGGTGACTCATGCCCATAATCCCAGCACTTTTGGAGGCTGAACCAGGAGGATCGCTTGAGCCCAGGAGATTGAGACCAGCCTCGGCAACACAGAGAGACCTTGTCTCTATTCAAAAATATATATATCTATACACACAATTATTATACAATTATTTTCCAATTAAAATTTTAAAATGTATTGGCAGGCTGCATTTAACGAAATATGATATATAAGAACATGATTCTGCTGGGCACAGTGGCTCACTCCTGTAATCCCAGCACTTTCGGAGGTAGAGGCAGGAGGATCGCTTGAGGTCAGGAGTTTGAGACTAGTCTGGGTAACACTGAGAAACCCCATCTCTATTTAATAAAAAAATGTGTTTAAAAAATAAAAAAAAAGTAGAAGTTTCACAGTGAGAACAATGCCCAGGTTTTCTCCCTCTAGAAGATCTGTCCCTGGGAAGTCAGAGTGTGACCTGGACATTACCTCGTGGGCCTGGAATCCAGGCAGGCTGGTTATGGGCCTTCACAGTTCAAAGTTAGCAGTCCCAAGCAACCTGCCCCATACATCAGTTTTTTTTTTTTTTTTTTGAGATGGAGTCTTGCTCTGTTGCCCAGGCTGGAGTGCAATGGTGCCATTTGGACTTACTGCACCTCCACCTCCCAGATTCAAGCTATTCTGCCTCAGCCTCCTGAGTAGCTGGGACTACAGGTGCCCACCCATGCCTGGCTAATTTTTGTATTTTTAGTAGCGATAGGGTTTCTCTGCTTGCCAGGCTGATCTTGAGCTCCTGACCTCAAGTGATCAGCCCACCTTGACCTCCCAAAGTGCAGGGATTACAGGTGTGAGCCACCGCACCTGGCCGTGTTTTTTATTGTCTGACTTCCTCCCTAGAATATAAGCTGTGCAAGGCCAACGTCCCAACTGTGTGTGTTACTCACTCCTCATACTGAGAACAGTGCCTAGCATAGGGCGGTGGTTTAGTAATCATTTGTTGAATAAATTAATGAATGTGGCCGGGAGCGGTGGCTCACTCCTGGAATCCCAGCACTGTGGGAGGCTGAGGTGGGCAGATCACCTGAGGTCTGGAGTTTGAGAACAGCCTGACCAACATGGAGAAACCCTGTCTCTACTAAAAATACAAATATTAGCCCCAGTTACTGGGGAGGCTGTGGCACGAGAATGGCTTGAACCTGGGAGGCAGAGGTTGTAGTGAACTGAAATTGTGCCACTGCACTCCAGCCTGGGCGACAAAGTGAGACTCTATCTTAAAAAAAAAATAAATATAGCCGGGTGCAGTGGCTCACCCCTGTAATCCTAGCACTTTGGGAGGCCGAGGAGGGCAGATCACCTGAGGTCTGGAGTTCGAGACCAGACCTCTACTAAAAATACAAAAATTAACCGGGCATGGTGGCAGGCACCTGTAATCCCAGCTACTTGGGAGGCTGAGGCAGGAGAATCGCTTGGGAGGTGGAGGTTGCAGTGAGCCGAGATCGCGCCATTGCACTCCAGCCTGGGCAACAAGAGTGAAACTCCATCTCAAAAAAAAAAAAAAAAGAAAGAAAGAAAAACGAAAAGAAAATAAATAACTGCTTTTTCTGTGACTCCCAGGCTGACAAAGTCCTTTCCCTTCCTCCCCTCCGCCAGCCACTCCTAGGCACATTCGTTCTTTAGGTACATTAATCCTGAGTCAAGTTTAGTTTCGTTTTGGGACAGCCATTCTATCTCTTTTCAGCTCTGCATATCTCTGCCCTAATGCTTTAGGGCATGTCACTCTCACCTCTGTCAAGCTCCCATCTGCAAAGGTCTTGTGACTGGCCTATGACTGACCTGTGACTGGCCTGGGATAGGAGGTAGCGGCAGCATTAGAATCAGACCCCTGGACACCCATTCAGTCCTCCCTATCTTGAGCTCTAAAAGTGGTTAACAAAGGCTGTCGAGGTGGTTCACGTATATAATCCCAGCACTTTGTAAGGCTGAGGAGGGCAGATCACTTGAGGTCAGGAGTTCGAGACCAGCCTGGCCAACATGGTGAAACCCTGTCATCACTAAAAATACAAAACTGAGCCAGAAATTGCTTGAACCCAGGAGGCAGAGGTTGCAGTGAGTGGAGATCGTACCACTGCACTCCATCCTGGGCCACAGAGCAAGACTCTGTTTCAAAAATATAAAATAAAATAAAATCACAAAATAATTAGCTGGGCATGCTGGTGAGTACCTATAATCCTAGCTACTCAGGAGGCTGAGGTGGAGGATCACTTGAACCTGGGAGGCGGAGGTTGCAGTGATCCTCTGTACTCCACTGCACTTTAGCCTGGGTGACAGAGGGAGACCCTGTCTCAAAAAAAAAATAGTGGGTAACAAAAGGCTAACTTGGATTTGAGAGTTCTAGAAAGAAGGTAGCAGGGAAAGAAGAGAGCCTAATAACAGGAACCAGGGCCATTACCTAGGTCAGGAGCAGCAGTGGGGGTCATTTGAGGAGTGCCCTGTCTGTGACATTCATTTCTCTTCTGGTCAAATCCCATGTAACAGAAGAAGTGAATTTTAGGTGAGCAGTTTTATAAAGTAGTTTTAAAATTTATTTACTTTCACTTTTTTTCTCTTTTTTTTTTTTTGAGAATGAGTCTTGGTCTGTCACCCAGGCTGGAGTGCAGGGGTACGATCTCAGCTCACCATAACCTCCACTTCCTGGGTTCAAGGGATTCTCCTGCCTCAGCCTCCAGAGTAGCTGAGATTACAGGCGTGTGTCACCACACCCAGCTAATTTTTTTGTATTTTTAGTAGAAATGGAGTTTCACCATGTTGGCTAGACTGGTCTCGAACTCCTGACCTTGTGACCTTAGCCTCCCAAAGTACTGGGATTACAGGCAGGAGCCACTGTGCCTGACCTTTTTTGTTTTTTTTAATTACTTTTGTTTGTTTGTTGTTGTTTTTTTTCCTTTCTTCCTTTTTTTTTCTTCATCACTTTCAGGTGAGAAGCGGTAACATTCTCAACCCTCAAAAGGCCCATGGATCTGTTTTTAGGGGAGAAAAGGAACCAAGGATTGGAGCATGCCCAACCCATGCCCAACCTGGTTTAAGAAGAAGAGAAGCCTCAAAGTCAAGTGCAAGAATCTGGCATTTTTTAAACACCTATGAGCAGCAGGCATTATGCTGGCTGCCATTCATTTGATTTCACAGATTCCTCCTAACCAGCCGTGAGGTCAGGATGATCACTCTCAGGTACTCACTGAAGTCCAATGAGGGCTGGAGCTGGCCTGAGGTCTCACAGCTGTCAGAGCTACCACAGCCTGTGCCAACTCCTAAACCCCACATGAGGACATGAGAACAGTGGGGTTTAGGAGTAAGGGCACAGATTATGGCAGCATGTCCTCATGAGCCATAGCTATGATTGGCATTTGGAAAGTATGCACCAGATTCTAGGACCCCACAGACATCCCAGGGCTGGTGTAAGATCAGTCAGGAGGCTAGGTGCAGTGGCTCACATCTGTAATCCCAGCACTTTGGGAGGCTGAGGCTGGTGGATCATGATGTCAGGAGTTCAAGACCAGCCTGACCAACATGGTGAAACCCTGCCTCTACTAAAAATACAAAAATTAGCTGGATGTGGTGGCATGTGCCTGTAATCCCAGCTACTCAGGAGGCTGAGACAGGAGAATCGCTTGAACTTGGGAGGTAGAGGTTGTGGTGAGCAGAGATCACGCCACTGCACTCCACCCAGGGCCACAGAGTGAGACTCCATCTCAAAAAAAAATAACAGAAGATCAGTCAGAAATGGGTTCCTGGACATGTGGTTCCAGTATGAGTCCAACAGCTTCCGTGTCCCTTCCGGGACATGCCAAAAGACCTGCTAGAAGCCACCAGCACTAAGGGCTCCTCAACTTAGTGCTGGTGGCTTCTAGCAGGTCTTTTGACATGTCCAGAGGCCAGTGAGTCTGGGTCCTGACCCCCATTAACTGAGTACTTCTTGCCTGCTGTATGTAGAAGGCCCCAGGTAGTCAGGGAAGAGCCTGGGGAAAGCTGAAAGTTGATTTGCCTTCAAGAGTGGTTTATCTCCTATCCCTCATCCTACATACTTAGCCCCATTCCGACCTGGCCCGGAATCCTCCCTCAGGCATCCGATGGCAGGAGTCACTCCACTCCAGCCTTTATTCTCATTCTGGAATCTGTCACTACCCAGCCACATGTCCTTGGACTACTCACTTATCTTCTACGCCTGGATTTCCCCTTTTCTAAAATAGGTGTAATTATCATACCTACCTTACATTGTTGATATAGGATTTAAACGAGTTCATACTTGTAACTTGTAAAGCATTTAGCATGGAACCTGTACATTAGGGCTCAATAATTTTTTTTTTTTTTTTTGAGAGAGAATGTTGTTCTGTCACCCAGGCTGGAGGGCAGTGGTACGATCTCAGCTCACTGCAACTTCTGCCTCCTGGGTTCAAGTGAGTACGTCCAGCTAATTTTTGTATTTGTAGTAGAGATGAGATTTCACCATGTGGGCCAGGCTGGTTTGAACTCCTGACCTCAAGTGATCCACCTGCCTCAGCCTCCCCAAGTGCTGGAATTACAGGCAGGAGCCACCATGCCCGTTCAGCTCAATAAATATCCGTTGTTATTAGTTCTCCCTTCTAGGTATGCCCCTTCACCTGAAATGCCCTTCCTGTGGTCTCTGCTGCTGACCTAGCTCCCCCATAACCTCCTCCAGAAGGCTTCCCAAATTCTGTCCTGAGAGATGGAGCCCTTCAAAGACCCTAAAGTTTTTTTTTTTTTTTTTTGAGACGGAGTTTCGCTCTTGTTACCCAGGCTGGAGTGCAATGGCACGATCTCAGCTCACTGCAACCTCCGCCTCCTGGGTTCAGGCAATTCTCCTGCCTCAGCCTCCTGAGTAGCTGAGATTACAGGCACGCGCCACCATGCCCAGCTAATTTTTTGTATTTTTAGTAGAGACGGGGTTTCACCGTGTTGACCAGGATGGTCTCGATCTCTTGACCTTGTGATCCACCCTCCTCGGCCTCCCAAAGTGCTAGGATTACAGGCGTGAGCCACCACACCCGGCTGACACTTTTCTTTTCTTTTTTTTTCTTTTTGAGACATGGCCTAACTCTGTCACCCAGGCAGGAGTGCAGTGGCACAATCTTGGCTCACTACGACCTTCACCTCCCAAGCTCAAGTGATCCTCCCACCTCAGCCTTCCAAGTAGCCAGGACTACAAGCACATACCACCATGCCCGGCTAATTTTTTTGTGTAGAGATAGGGTTTTGCCATGTTGCCCAGGCTGATCTCAAACTCCTGAGCTCAGATGATCCACCGGCCTCGGCCTCCCAAACTGCTTGGATTACAGGTGGGAGCCACTGCGCTGGGCTGACAATTTGCTAAGTAAATAGAAATTACTAAATCTTTCAGGAGATAATTTTTTCCATCTGCCAAGCTGTACTTCCAAGCTTCCAAATTCCAACTGAACACCAGTGTGTTCATCATCGGGTTTAGAGCTTGGGTGCTAGAGTTATAGAGACTTGGGTTTGAATCTTGGTTCATAGTAACAGTGGCTGAATGCCATTTCTGGGAAACTCCCTTTTCTCATTCATACATTTGCAGATGATAATAACCACCTCAAAGTTATTACAGAAGGGGTATTACACGAGAAATTCTAAAGGGCTTAGCACTGTGTCCTTTAAAATGTGGGTCAATCAACCATAGCTATTACCCCACTCCCCAAAAAATATGAGAAGTAAAGAAAGGCTGGGCGTGGTGGCACGTGCCTGTAGTCCTAGCTACTTGGGAGGCTGAGGCTGGAGGATCACTTGAGTCCAGGAGTTCTGGGCTATAGTGCGCTATGCCGATCAGGTGTCTGCACTAAGTTCGGCATCAATATGGTGACCTCCCGGGAGTAGGGGACTACCAGGTTGCCTAAGGATGGGTGAACCGGCCCAAGTCAGAAATGGAGCAGGTCAAAACTCCCGTGCTGATCAGTAGTGGGATCACGCCTGTGAATAGCCACTGCACTCCAGCCAGGACAACATAGCGAGACCCTGTCTCTTAATAAAAAAAATATATACATATATATATAGGCCAGGCGTGGTGGCTCACACTTGTAATCCAAGCACTTTGGAGGCCAAGGCAGGCGGATCACCTGAGGTCGGGAGTTCAAGACCAGCCTGACCAACATGGTGAAACCCTGTCTTTAAAAAAAATATACACACACACACACACACACACACACACACACACACACACAAAAAGAAAGTCTCCTGTGTCTTTATCATTGACCAAATCTTTATGTAAACAAACAGTTGTGTTTAAGTGAGGGGTGATGATAATATAGAGCATCATTAATTAATCTGCTTTTTTTTTTTCTTTTGAGACAGGGTCTTGCTCTGTCATCTAGGCTGGAGTGCAGTGGTGCAATCTTGGCTCACTCCAGCTCCTAGGTTCAAGCGATCCTCCCACCTCAGCTACCTCAGCCACCCCCCACTTCCGAAACCACCCCCTATCTTTTCCCCCATTAACTGGGACTATAGGCATGAGCCACCTCACCTGTCTAATTTTGTATTTTTTTGTAGAGACGAGGTTGTGCCATGTTGCCCAGGCTAGTCTCGGACTCCTGAACTCCAAGTGGTCTGCCTGCCTTGGCCTCCCAAAGTGTTGAGATTACAAGCATGCACCACCACGCTCTGCTAATTTTGTATTTTTGGTAGAGATGGGGTTTCTCTATGTTGGCCGGGATGGTCTCGAACTCCTGACCTCAGGTGATCCGCTCACCTCGGTCTCCTAAAGTGCTGGGATTATAGGTGTGAACCACCTCACCTGGCCTGTACTCTCTTTTAAGCCCAGACCTCCACACCCATTCAAAGGTAGGATACAAGTTTTGTTCCATTGAGAAAGGTGATGGTCACACCTTTTCTTAAAAACAAACTGATAACAATATTGACTAATTAAAACCAGTCCATGAAAATTAATCCTGGACCCAGCGAGGTGGCTCACGCCTGTAATCTCAGCACTTTGAGAGGCCGAGGCGGGAAGATCACGAGGTCAGGAGTTCGAGACCATCCTGACCAACATGGTGAAATCCTGTCTTAAAAAAAAAAAAGAAAAGAAAATTAACCCTGGACTATTTAAAACCAGTCCGGGAAAAGAGCCTCATATGAATAAGTAGTTAATTAGTTGATCATATCCTTTTTTTTTGAGATGGAGTCTTACTCTGTTGACCAGGCTGGAGTGCAGTGGTGTAATCTCAGCTCACTGCAGCCTCTGCCTCCCAGTTCCAGCAATTCCCCTGCTTTAGCCTCCCGGGTAGCTGGGATTACAGGCATGTGCTTCTAATTTTTTTTCTCTCTCTTTTTGATATGTGCAGAGAAGAGCCTCTAATTTTTGTGTTTTAAGTAGAGACGGGGTTTCACCATGTTGACCAGGCTGTTTTCGAACTCCTGACATCAGGCGATTCTCCTGCCTCGGCCTCTCAAAGTGCTGGGAATACACGCATGAGCCACTGCTCTCGGCTGCTCAAATCCTCTTTGATATGCTCTGCAATAGTTGTTGCTATTATCCTCATTTCTCAGATGGGAGAATTGAGATCAGAACCATAAAGAAACTTGCTTGATATTACAATGATGTTAATAAGTGCTTAAGTGGCTGTTACTAAGTGATTAAGTCAATATTTAAATGAACCATTCTGAGTCCAGATTCCCCAAGATTAACAACTGGGCTGTATCTCCTCCACTGACAACAGAAAGAGGCTTACAGATTTGGGAAAGGCAGCTAGAGCCGGTGATTATAGGAAAACAAAAGACCGAGGCTATCAGCGTCTCTCTTCTCCAACGTGCCTGTTGTAATTCAGGCATTCACTTTTTCTCCTACAGGGTTGCATCAACTGAGTCTTCTACTGTTCCACACCTCCAGCCTTGTCACTCTGGGGTCAATCTGCTATGCTGGAGTCCTTCTGCTTTGCTAAAAAAAATCCTTCTGATACCACATCTCACTATCTAACTAGTATATTATCGAAATACACAGGAACAAGTGGGGGAAGTATACATTATTCAAGAAATGGGGCTGGAATGATTGTCTGCCATTCAGGAAAAAAAAAAATCACATGCACACACACAGACAATTGGAATCCTACCTCAGACCCTGTGCAAAATAAACTCTAGGGGATTTACATATTTAAAAATAAATGAGGCCTGGCGCAATGGCTCATGCCTGTAATCCCAGCACTTTGGGAGGCCGAGGCAGGCGGATCACAAGCTCAGGAGTTCAAGATCAGCTTGGGCAATATAGTGAAACCCCATCTCTACTAAAAATACAAAAATTGGCCGGGCATGTTGGCGCACGCCTGTAGTCCCAGCTACTCGGGAGGTTGAGGCAGGAGAATCACTTGAACCCGGGAGGCGGAGGTTGTCATGAGCTGAGATCATGCCACTGCACTTCAGCCCGAGCAACAGAGCGAGACTCCATCTCAAAAAATAAATAAATAAATAAAATAAATGAGGCCGGATGTGGTGGCTCATGCCTGTAATGGCAGCATTTTGGGAAGCCAAGGCTGGAGGATTGCTTGAGTCCAGGAGTTCGAGACCAGCCTGGGTAACATGGTGAAACCTTGTCTCTACAAAAAATACAAAAGAAAACCAGCTGGGCAATGTGGCTCACACCTGTAGTCCCAGCTACTCAGGAGGTTGAGGTGGGAGCATTACCTGAGCCCAGGAGGCTGAAGCCACAGTGAGCCCAGACGGTGCCATTGCACTCAAGCCTAGAGCAAGACCCCATCTCAAAAAAAAAAAAAAAGAAAAGAAATAGAAAAAAACGAAAAAGAAAACCATTATTGGAAAAATTGCGTTTCTTCCAGTTGTGGTGCTGTGCTTCTGGGCTGGGGCGATTTGTTGGTGTGTACATCCATGAAGGGTGATGGGTGATGGTCATGTGGGTCATATTTGTACTGTCAGTCCATCTCCAAAGCTCTTGTGGTCAGTTGCCGGAAATATGTGGGTGGGTGAGATGGCTCACGCCTGTAATACCAGTACTTTGGGAGGCCTATGTGGGCGGATCGCTTGTGCCTAAGAGTTTGAGGTCAGCCTGGGCAACATGGCGAACGCTCCTCTCTCTACAAAAAATTGCAAAAATTAGTCGGCCGTGGTGGCACACGACTGCAGTACCAGCTGTTTGGAAGGCTGAGATGGGAGTATTCTTAAGCCTAGGAGGTGGAGGTTTTAGTGAGCTGAGATCACGTCACTGCACTCCAGCCTGGATGACAGAGCCAAACCCTATCTCAAAAAAAGAGAAGAGAAGGCAGGGCAAGGTGGCTCACACCTGTAATCCCAGCGCTTTGGGAGGCCAAGGCGGGTGGATTGCTTGAGGTCAGTAGCAACATACATGGTGAAACCCTATCTCTAAAAAAAAAAAAAAAAAAAAAAAGAGAAGAGAAAGAAGAGAAGAGAAATATGTGGATGAGGCTTCCAAGAAAATCAAAGACATCCTCATCCAGTAAGTCACGTATCCCCTGGACAGCTGACACTGGTCACTGCAAGTGCAAAGTTTGGAGACCGTAGTGCCCATGTTTGCTACCATAAATCCTACCGATCAGCCCATCAAGAGGATCAGAACTCACTTGTACAATAAACAATATTTGAGGGATTTTAAAGTTTCAAAAGAAAAAAAAAACAAAGAAAAATATTTTGCAAGAAAAAAAGTATTTTGCAAGAAAAAAAGTATTTTGCAAAAATATCAGTTATAACAGATTGACAGGCTTTACTATATAAACAGTTAACGACCAGGTACTGTGGCTCACTCCTGTAATCCCAACACTTTGGGAGGCTGAGGCGGGTGGATCACCTGAGGTCAGGAGTTTGAGACCAGCCTGGCCAACATGGTGAAACCTCATCTCTGATAAAAATACAAAAAAAAAAAAAAAAGTGATGTGTTCTTGTAACCCCAGCTACTGGGGAAGCTGAGGCAGGAGAATTGCTTGAACCTGGGAGGCAGAGGTTGCAGTGAGCTGAGATGGCGCCATGGCACTCTAGCCTGGGTGACAGAGAGGGAACGCTCTGTCTCAGGAAAAAAAAAAAAAAAAAACCCCAAATCAAAAAAACCCACATAAACAGTTAAAATTCACATCTATAAAAGAAAACCCACAAGTAAAATTAAAAGGGTAAAATCAAATACTGGGGAAAATATTTGCAATGTAACAGAAGAAAATTTAATATCTTTGCTATATGGAGCATTCTTGCAAAATCACAAGGAAAACGTAATGGAAAAGTGGACAAAATAGGTGAAACCAATTAAAGAGATAAAAATCACCAACAAACACATTTTAAAAGTTTAGTCTCTGCCGGTGCAGTGTCCCATGCCTGTAATCCCAGCACTTTGGGAGGCCGAGGAGGGTGGATCATGAGGTCAAGGGATCAAGACCATCCTGGTCAACATGGTGAAACCCCGTCTCTACGAAAAATACAAAAAAATTAGCTGGGCATGGTGGCGCGTGCCTGTAATCCCAGCTACTCAGGAGGCTGAGGCAGGAGAATTGCCTGAACCCAGGAGGCGGAGGTTGCGGTGAGCTGAGATTGCGCCATTGTACTCCAGCCTGGGTAACAAGAGAGAAACTCCGTCTCAAAAAAAAAAACCACAAAAAATGAACAATTAGCAAGGTATGGTGGCATGCGCCTGTACTTCCAGCTACTCGGGAGGCTGAGGCAGGAGAATTCATTGAACCTGGGAAGTAGAAGTTGCAGTAGCCAGGATCGCACCACTGCACTCCAGTCTGGTGACAGGGTAGACTCCATTTCAAAAAAAAAAGTTTAGTTTCATTAGTCATCATAGAGATAAGTAAAGTATTAGTCATCAAAGAGATAAGTAAAGCAAGATACATTTTTCACCAATCACGTTGACAAATGGTGCCAACATTTACCTCTGGTGGTAAGCTAATTGAAGACAATTTTTTTTCTCCCCCACCCCACCCCCTGGCCTATCTAAAAAAAAATAGAGATAGGGCCTCCCTACGTTGCCCAGGCTGGTCCTGAACTCCTAGATTCCAGTGATCCTCCCACCTTGGCCTCCCAAACTGGTGGGGTTATAGGTGTGAGCCATGGTGTCCCGCCAGGATGATGATTTTGGAAATTGAACCTGTAAAAAAAAATGAGTGTTACCCTGAATACTAGGAATTTATTTAGAGGATAGATTTAAGAATAGTCAGAAATAGCTGGGCGTCATGGCTCACGCCTGTAATCCAAGGACTTTGGAGGCCAAGGTGGACGGATCACCTGAGGTCGGGAGTTCAAGACCCGCCTGACCAACATGGTGAAACCCCGTCTTTAAAAAGAAAAAGAAAGAAAAGAAAAAGAAGAATAGTCAGAAACTAGGCCAGGCGTGGTAGCTCACACCTGTAATCCCAGCACTTTGGGAGGCCGAGGCAGGTGGATCACAAGGTCAGGAGTTTGAGACCAGCCTGACCAACATGGTGAAACCCTGTCTCCACTAAAACTACAGCAATTAGCCAGGTATGGTGGCTTGTGCCTATAATCCCAGCTACTTGGGAGGCTGAGGCAGAAGAATCGCTTGAATCCGGGAGGCGGAGGTTGCAGTGAGTCAAAATCGTACTATTGCACTCCAACCTGGGTGACAGAGTGAGACTCCATCTCAAAAAAAAAAAAAAAAAAATCTGAACATGGTATAACTATATAAAAAAAGAATAGTCAGAAACTTCATCTTTGGATGAAATAAGAACCACATGTCGTTTGTAGCTTGTGCCTGCTTATGTCTCCAGGAGTTTGGGAGCCCAACCTGGTGAGAAACGAGTCTTGTTCCCAATGATGCCCACAAATTTTGCAAAGGGTCAAGCAGAGAATATGGCTCAGGGAGTGTTTGATGATGAGTGGGTAAATGAATAGAAATAATCAAATAAATAAATAGAGATTTCTATTGGGAGAGCAAGGAGACGCCTGCCTATAGCTTGAGGTATACTTGCTTGGTAGTAACAACTACGGCGCTTCCTAGCCAGGACCCTCCTGCCCCAGTCAATTCCCCTGGGAGCTGGGGAGAGATGAAAATTTGGGTAGAACCTGGTAATTTGCTTTCCAGACTTCAGTCGATCCAGGTTAAAAGAAATCCAGCGGACAGACCAATATTCATTCCCCCAAGCAGTATATGAGAGCATGAGTTATATTACATTCTCACCAACACTGAGTACTATCTGACTATTCCATTTTATACATCTCTTGAACGTGCAGGTATCTCCTGGTAGTTTTAATTTGCATTTTCCTCATGTACCTCTTCATATGTTTATTGGCCATTTGGATATACTCTGTGTGTGTGTGTGTGTGTGTGTATGTGTGTATACAAAGTGCTCATTCACTGTTCTCCTCTTCCTTATTTTTTCTTTTTTGCCAATTTTTTTTCTATTGGGCTATCTTTTTGTAATTGATAGGTGGGAGGTCTTTATATGATCTGTCTACAAGTCATTTGTTGGATATACTTTTGCAAATATCTTTTCTCAGTTTGTGCTTTACATTTTCTTTTTTCTTTTTTTCTGCCGACATCAGCTACAAATATTTTCAATTTCTTTCTTTCTTTTTGTTTTGAAACGGAGTTTCGCTCTTGTTGCCCAGGCTGGAGTGCAATGGCACGATCTTGGCTCACTGCAACCTCCACCTCCTGGGTTCAAGCCATTCTCCTGCCTCAGTCTCCCTGGTAGCTGGTATAACAGGTGTGCACCACCATGTCCACCTAATTTTGTATTTTTAGTAGAGATGGGGTTTCAGGCTGGTCTTGAACTCCTTACCTCAGGTGATCTGCCTGCCTCAGCCTCCCAAAGTGCTAGGATTACAGATGTGAGCCACCATGCCCGGCTGTTTTCAATTTCATAGTGGTGTCCTTTGATGAACAGTTCTCATTTCTAAAGTAGTTCAATTTATCAATTTTTCTCTTTATGGTTAGTACTTTTTATGTTATATTTAATATATATATTTACAAAGCCTTATTGTTTTGCTTTTAAACACTCTAGCATTTAGATCTATAATCCATCTGGAATTGATTTTAATGTGTGGTTAAGCTTTTTTTTTTTTAAATTTGTTTATCCAATCGATCTGGCAACGTTTATTGAAAACATCATGCTTTCTTGTCTGCATTGCAATGTCACGTATATGGTAAATCAGGTAGCTTGTAATTGCGAATCTGTTTCTGGATTCTCTCTTCCAATCCATTGGCTTATTTGTGCCAACACCACCCTGTTGTAATTTCTGTAGTTTTATAAAACATAGTTGTGTAAGACTTGCAGTTTGTTTTTCACAATTGTCTGGATATTTTTTGACCCTTCCTATTTTCATATATATTTTAGAATCAGCTTGTCAACTTCCACAATCACCTTTAAAACTGTTCGGCAGGATCCACAAAGCTGGACAATTGTACTCTTAATACCGAACAGAAAGAAATATACAAAGAATATTCGTAGCAACTCTATTCATAAGAGCCTCAAATTAGGAACAACCCAGACGTCCATCCACTGTAACATGAATACATAAATAACTGGCGGGGGCCAGGTGCGGTGGCTCATGCCTGTAATCCCAGCACTTTGGAAGACCGAGGCAGGTGGATCATCCGAGGTCAGGCCTGCCCAACGTGGTCACTACTAAAAATACAAAAATTAGCCAGGCATGGTGGTGCACATCTGTAATCCTAGTTACTCCAGAGGCTGAGGCAGGAGGATTGCTTGAACCCAGGAGGCAGAAGTTGCAGTGAGCCTAAGATCAAGCGACTGCATTCCAGCCTAGGTGACAGAGCAAGACTTCATCTCAAAAACAAAACAAAACAAAACAAAACAACACAACAAAAAAACCCATGGCTGAAGCTGGCCAACATGACGAATGCAGTAAACCCAAACCAAGGAGTTCATGTTGTAATTTCATTTGTAACAAGTTCAAAAACTATTAAAGCTACCCTGTGGTGTTACGAGTTAGGAAAGTCATGACTTTTGGGGATGGTGGGCTATGAGGTGGGGTTTCTGGGATACTGGATGTATATTCTCTTTCACTTTGTGGGGATTCAAACATGAGTATGCACCTTTCTATAGGCATCTTAAACTTCAATACAAAGTTAACTTGAAAATTAATTCGATGTGACAACATACATTGAAGGCTTAACATATGCAGGGAATCTCATCCTGCACTGGTGTGGGAGCCAGATATCAGGATAAATAAGAATACAATGTGGTTGCTGCCGTGGGGGAGGTTCAGGGATGGAGGGTAGGGAATGGGGGATGGATAAAGGTTGGAGAGTTGAGCCTTCAACATTTTACAAAGCATGGTGAGTGCCGAAGGACCGCTGAATTTGCCTTGCCTGGGGGTTGGAGAAATTGTGTTGGTTATTGAGTGCTAAGTAGGATTTCAACTACTGTAGTCAAGGAGCTGTTAGTGTTTTTCAGGCTAGAAAATAGAAACATATGAAACTAATGTGCTAAATTGTATTGTAAATGTAAGTTTAAGCCCTGACTAATTTCCTCAAACACTGGGATAGTGGGTGTATTGTAATCTGGATGTTGAATTTAAAATCTCTAAAACCTCTAATATGAAGAAAAGTTGCTATATGGATCCCTTTATCTTCTGTTCTTGGGTGCACTGAACAAGTTACTAACCAACGTCATTGGTTGGACGTGGCCTCACCAGCGACGTAGTGAACTGCAGTTATATTTGTTAAAACAACAATAATAATTTTAAAAACCCAAGTTTCCCTGGATAGTAAGGTAATACCAAAGTAGTCCCCAAGAAAGGTGTATTCATAGGCAAGGTGGGGGGCGGGGGAAATGATGGACACTATGGAGCAACCGGGAGGGGAGAGTTGGAATTTTCTGTCTAACTGTTGGCAATTTGGGGAAATCCCAAAGGACTAAATGTTCTGGAAGAAATTTTGTGCAATAAGAATGTCCCCAGGCCAGGCGCGGTGGCTCACGCCTATTATCCCAGCACTTTGGGAGGCCGAGGCGGGTGGATCATGAGGTCAAGAGATCGAGACCATCCTGGTCAACAAGGTGAAACCCCGTCTCTACTAAAAATACAAAAATTATATGGGCATGGTGGTGCGCACCTGTAGTCTCAGCTACTCGGGAGGCTGAGGCAGGAGAACTGCTTGAACCCAGGAGGCGGAGGTTGCAGTGAGCCGAGATCGTGCCATTGCACTCCAGTCTGGGTAACAACACCGAAACTCTGTCTCAAAAAAAAAAAAAAAAAATGTCCCCAAACTGGCCAGGTATGGTGGCTCACACCTGTAATCCCAGCACTGTGGGAGGCTGAGGCGAGCAAATCACTTGAGGTCAGGAGTTCCAGATCAGCCTGGCCAACATAGTGAAACCCCATTTCTACTAAAAATACAGAAATTAGCTGGGCATGGTGGTGGGCTCCTGTAATCCCAGCTACTTGGGAGGCTAAGGCAGGAGAATCACTCGAACCTGGGAGACAGAGGTTGCAGTGAGCTAAGATCATTCAATTGCACTCCAGCCTGGGCCACAGAGCAAGCCTCCATGTCAAAAAAAAAAAAAAAAAAGAAAGAAAGAAAACAAGGCCAGGGCGGTGGCTCATGCCTGTAATCCCAGCACTTTGGGAGGCCGAGGCGGGCAGATCACGAGGTCAGGAGATCGAGACCATCCTGGCCAACATGGTGAAACCCCATCTCTACTAAAAATACAAAAATTGGCTGGGTGTGGTGGGGCATGTCTACAATCCCAGCTACTTGGGAGGCCGAGGCACAAGAATTGCTTGAACCCAGGAGGCAGAGGTTGTAGTGAGCGGAGATTGCACCACTGCACTCCAGCCTGGTGACAGAGTAAAACTCCGTCTCAAAAAAAAAAAAAAAAAGGAAAGAATGTCTGCAAATTAGACCTTCAATTTAATTCAGGCTTTCTGAGACCCTCCCAACCCCTCTCTAGGAAAGGTAGTTTGATTACTTCCTTAGAAATATAAACCAATTCCATTCCATCACCTGTAGGTCAGAGTCAGAGCCACAGCCAGTCAGGAGATGACTTAGTTACTTATACGATATGAAGGGAATGGCTATTTCAAAGCCACTTTGTTGCAAAGCATCTCAGCCTGGAAAAAGTGAGTAATTGTAAGGACTTCAGAGACAGACAGATAAGGGCTCCAATCCTACCTTAGCCATGTACCCGTTCTATGACCTTGGAATGCCACACCAAAACGTCTCTGTGCCTCAATTTCCTTTTCTGAAAAACGAGGACAATCACATACACCTTAAACAACAGACACCTTGTTGTAAGAATGAACAAAAATATATTTAAATCACTGAACACGAAATCCGGCACATAGCAGGCCTTCACTCAATAACCATAATATTATTATTTTTGCAATGCTTTCTGGCTGATGTCATGCTGGACAATAAATGCAGCATTGAGCGTCTCCTTTTCTAGGTCACTGTGTCCACAGTGAGAGAGAGGAGCCAAATGGCATGTTCACTTGGAGCGAGGCTCAGTCCTCAGGCAAACAGTGGGAAATAGGCAATTAGGCAAGGAGTGGTGCCCACTTATTGATTGGTCTGTCTCTGCTTCAAAGCCCTGAAAACTCGATATAGCATGTTTTGAGGTTTTTTTCTTCTTTTTTACAGAATAACTCACAGTGAAAAATACTTTTCGTGTTGATGTCAGTCATATGTGTTTATGGATAAAACAAACATTTCATAAGATAGTACTTATTAACTGTAATACACCCTGGCGTTTTATATTCTAAACTATTCTATTTCCCCTTTTTAAAACAATGCTTGCAAGCTGGGCATGGTAGCTCACGCCTGCAATCCCAGCACTTTAAGAGACCGAGGCAGGTGGATCAACTGAGGTCAGGAGTTCAGGATGAAACTGGCCAACATGGTGAAGCCCTGTCTCTATAAAAATACAAAAATTAGCCAGGTATGATGGTGGGTGCCTGTAAGCCCAGCTACTTGGAAGGCTGAGGCAGGAGAATCGTTTGAACCTGGGAGGCGAGATTGCAGTGAGCTGAGATCACACCATTGCACTCCAGCCTGGGTGACAGAGCAAGACTTTGTCTCAAAAAAAAAAAAAAAAAAAAGGTCGCAGTTTGAAAGGCACTGCTCTCATCCATTTCCTCAGATGGGAGATGAGGAAACTGAGGCACAGATGGGGAAAGAGTTAAGTAAAATAGTGGGTGGCACAGGACTGAGCCCAGATGCCAGATGTGTGGACCCCGTAGCTCTAGCTTTTCCACAAACCCCCTGCATGGAAGTGAACCTCCAGGCTTTGCTGTGTAGACAGTCGCACTTCTAACATCATAGGTTAGAAAGGACTTTTTTTTTTTTTAATTGTAAAAAAGTCCACAAAAGGCTGCTCATGGTGGCTCAGGACTGTAATCCCAGCACTTTGGGAGGCAGAGGTGGGCAGATCATGAGGTCAGGATTTCGATATCAGTCTGGTCAACACAGTGAAACCCTGTCTCTACTGAAAATACAAAAATTAGCTGAGTGTGGTGGTGCACGCCTGTAATTCCAGCTACTCAGGAGGCTGAGGGAGGAGAATCACTTGAACCCGGGAGGCAGAATTTTCAATGAGCCAAGATCGTGCCACTGCACTCCAGCCTGGGCGACAGAGCAAGACTCTGTCTCAAAAAACAAAACAAAACAAATGGCCACAAAAGCTCATAGGCACACAGCCTTTTCAACAGCAGGCTCATTGCTAAAAGGAGACACTTGGCCAGGCACAATGGCTCAGGCCTGTAATTCCAGCACTTTGGGAGGCCAAGGATGGAGGATCCTTTGAGCCTAGCAGTTCAAGACCAGCCTGAGCAACATAATGAGACTCCCCATCTCTACAAAAAATAAAAATAAATAAAAGGAGACACTTCCCTTGTAGTTCAGAGCTTCACCTTCACCAGCCAAATGTAAGCAGAAGTTTCATTTTTTTCCTGGCAGCCTCTAGAACAGCCCAAGATGTGGTCAGAACTACATGTTCCTCTTGAAGAACTGAGTGGTCCAAGATCTTGTCCTCCTTTCTGCAAACAGCAAGGCAGTTTGCCCATCTGCCCCCAGGCCTGCCACTGTTTGCAATACTGAGAAAAGGATGTCAGACATTAAGGAGCCATCTTGACTGTGAGAGCAGGGGAGGCTGGTAAGGTGACCTCATGGGCAGTTTTTGTTGTGGATTTCACTTTATTTTTCTTTTCTTTTCTTTCTTTCTTTTTTTTTTTTTGAGATGGAGACTCGCTCTGTCACCCAGGTTGGAGTGCAGTGGCATGATCTGGGCTCACTGAAACCTCTGCCTTTCAGGTCCAAGGGATTCACCTGCCTTAGCCTCCTGAGTAGCTGGGACTACAGGTGCACACCACCACACCTGGCTAATTTTCATATTTTTAGTAGAGACAGGGTTTCACCATATTGGTCAGGCTGGTCTTGAACTCCTGATCTTGTGATCCGCCCACCTCGGCCTCCCAAAGTGCTGGGATTACAGGAGTGAGTCACGGCTCCCAGCTGGATTTCACTTACCACAGGTTGCACTTCCACCTCAACAGAAAGAGAAAGCCAAAGTCTCCTTGGAGTTGACTTTAGATGGGTCTTCTGAATCTTTGCTCCATGCTCCTGGAGAATTTATTGCTGGTACTTTATTACTCTTTTCCTGTTCTGCTTTTTATTCATTATTCCCATTCGAGTCATAGCTGCGCTGTGAGGAATATATTCTGAATCTTGTTCATCTTGCTATGGGACTCAGCCCAGTAAATGTGGATTAAATCAAAGTGAGCTAAGAGATTTACCAAGAATTTGATTCCCTTAAGGGAATTTAGATAACCAAAATTTTGTCTTTTGGTTTTTTATTTAGAAAAGACATGGACCATTGCCCTTATATCCACTGCCACTCTAAAGCCCAGGCATCAGATCTAAGTAGCCTCTAGGCCGAGCACAGCAGTTTATGCCTGTAATCCCAACACTTTGGAAGGCTGAGGCCGGTAGATAACTTGAGGTCAGGAGTTCGAGATCAGCCTGACCAACATGGTGAAACTGCATCTCTACTAAAAATACAAAAAAATTAGCCAAGCATGGTGGTATGCACCTGTAATCCCAGTCACTTGGGTGGCTGTGGCAGGAGAACTGCTTGAACCTGGGAAGTGGAGGTTGCAGTGAGCCAAGATCATGCCACTGTACTCCAGCCTGGGTGACAGAGAGAGACTCCATCTCAAAAAAAACAAAAAGCAAATAGCCTCTTATACCAGCAGGTTTATGCCCAAAGACACGAGGCTAAGCTGAAGCCACACTTCAAGGTTTCTCCTATGGCACAAGCCTCTTGTACCAACTGCTACCTACACCTTGACCTTTGTGACCAGCTGCTCTTTCCCCGAAATGCCTGATATTCTGCCCAGGTATAAGTGTATGCCCCTTCAGTCAGCTGGGAGCAGGGGCACTACTGGCCTGCCCCTTACCCATCCCCTTCTCATTAGAAATTGACATGTATTTACGTGTTCTTTTTTTCTCAAATACATATTGAGTGCTTTGTCAGTGTTTTGTCGCTAGAGATACAGTGGCCAAATGAGACAGATGAGGTTGTGGTCTGTTGTGCTTGCATAGATGGCCCCTCTTAATCTTAGGGGATACATTCCAAGACCCTCAGTGGATGCCTGAAACCTCAGATGGTGCTAAATCCTAGATACGCTATGTTTTTTTCCTGTACATACATACTTATGATAAAAGTGTAGCCTGGGCGTGGTGTCTCATGCCTGTAATCCCAGCACTTTGAGAGGCCAAAGAAGGTGGATCACCTGGGGTCAGGAGTTTGAGATCAGCCTGACCAACATGGCGAAACCCTGTCTCTACTAAAAATACAAAAATGAGCCAGGTGTGGTGGTGGGTGCCTGTAACCCCAGCTACTTGGGAGGCTGAAACAGGAGAATCACTTGAACTTGGGAGGCAGAGGTTGCAGTGAGCCGAGATCGTGTCACTGCACTCCAGCCTGAGCAACAGAGCAAGACTCCATCTCAAATAAATAAATAAATAAATAAATAAATAGATAAAAGTGTAATTTATAAATTAGTCACAGTAAGAGGCTAACTTAGAGGAAGTACTTTGCAGCTTGTCTTTGGCATATTTAGACTGTCAGCGTCACTATTCTTGCTCTTTGGGGACATTATTAAGTAAATTAAGGATGACTTGAACACAAGCACCGAGTTACCATGGCAGTCTAATGGATCATGCAGACAGCTCCTAAGCAGCTAATGGATGGGTAGCCTGTGTCACTGTAGTGGACAAAGGAATGATTCATGTCCTGGGTTGGACAGAGTGGGATGGTGAGAGATTTCATCACACTACTCAGAATTGTGTGCAATTTGAAACATGAATTGTCTATTTTGGGAATGTTTCTTTTTGTTCTTTTTTTAAAAAAGTAAATATTTATTTATTTATTTTTTGTTTTTATAGAGATGAGGTCTTGTTATGTTGCACAGGCTAGTCTGAAATTCCTGGGTTCAAATGATCCTCTTGACTCAGCCTTCCAAAGTGCTGGTATCACAGCTGGTATCAGGCCACTGTGCCTGGCCTTTGAATATTTCTTCCTTTTTTGAGGGGGTGTGGGGGATACAGTTTCGCTTTTGTTGCCCAGGCTGGAGTGCAATGGCGCGATCTCAGCTCATTGCAACATCTGCCTCCTGGGTTCAAGTGATTCTGCTGCCTCAGCTTCTTGAGTAGCTGGCATTACAGGTGACCACCACCATGCCTGGCTAATTTTGTATTTTTAGTAGAGATGGGGTTTCTCCGTGTTGGTCAGGCTGGTCTCGAACTCCCAACCCCAGGTGATCCACCCTCCTCAGCCTCCCAAAGTGCTAGGATTAGAGGCATGAGCCACCTTGCCTGGCCAAAACTACTGTATTCTGTTATTTTTATTTTTTATTTTATTTTATTTTTTTTTTTTGAGACGGAGTTTCGCTCGTTACCCAGGCTGGAGTGCAATGCGCGATCTTGGCTCACCGCAACCTCCGCCTCCTGGGTTCAGGCAATTCTCCTGCCTCAGCCTCCTGAGTAGCTGGGATTACAGGCATGCGTCACTATGCCCAGCTAATTTTTTGTATTTTTAGTAGAGACGGGATTTCACCATGTTGACCAGGATGGTCTCGATCTCTTGACCTCGTGATCCACCCGCCTCGGCCTCCCAAAGTGCTGGGATTACAGGCTTGAGCCACCGCGCCCGGCCCTATTTTTTATTTTTTTGAGACGGAGTCTCATTCTGTTGCCAGACCGGAGTACAGTGGTAAGATCTTGGCTCACTGCAACCTCCACTTCCTGGGTTCAAGTGATTCTCCTGTCTCAGCCTTCCAAGTAGCCGGGACTACAGGCATGTGCCACCATATCCAGCTGATTTTTGTATTTTTAGTAGAGACAGGGTTTCACCCCGTTGGCTAGGATGATTTTGATCTCCTTACCTAGTGATCCGCCTGCCTTGGCCTCCCAAAGTACTGGGATTACAGGTGTGAGCTACCACGCCCAGCCAAAACTGCTTTATTCTAGAGAAAGCAAACACGTAAACTAATAGGTAAACACAGTAAAATGTAAGCAAATGAGATAATCTGTGATAATGTCTAAGTACTATAAAGAAAAGAAAAAGGATAATGAGATGGAATGCCAAGGTCTCTTAGAAGTAGATAACATGGAGCGGAGACCTGAGTTGCAAACGTGGAAGTAGCTGGCAGAGCATGGCGGGCAGTGTTGATAGGAGCCGGGAGAGGTGAAGACCAGATGCTTGCTGGCCTTGGAGGCTGAAGGAAGGGCAACTGGAAGGCAAAGTAAGAGCTCACTCCTACATTAAGTACCTTCCAACTTCATGGAACTACTTTTTTTTTTTCTTTTAAGAGACAGGGTTTCACCATGTTGGCCAGGATGCTCTTGATCTCCTGACGTCATGATCCGCTCTCCTCAGCCTTCCAAAGTGCTGGGATTACAGGTGTGAGCCACCACACCCAGCCTCATGGAACTACTTTTGGAACCATGGAACCATTGAAGTTCATAGGTTTTATTTCAAGTGCAATAAGAATCTATCACTTTAATATTATCTTTCTGACCTCTCTTCCTGCAAGCTATAGATTTCTGTCTCTATCTTTCAAAGACTTCGTGATTTTTAGGCATTTTCAGAGCCAACTGCTACTACATTTCAGGGCAAGTCTTGTTTTTTGCTTTTTAAATTAAAAAAAAACAAAACAAGGCCAGGCGTGGTGGCTCACGCCTGTAATCCAAGCACTTTGGAGGCCAAGGTGGGCGGATCACCTGAGGTTGGAGTTCAAGACCAGCCTGACCAACATGGTGAAACCCCGTCTTTAAAAAAAAAAAAGAAAAAAAGTTAAAACAAAAACAAAAACAAAAAACAAAACAGGCCAGCCACGGCGGCTCACGCCTGTAATCCCAGCACTTTGGGAGGCCTAGGTGGGCATATTACCTGAGGTCAGGAGTTCGAGACCAGCCTGAGAAACATGGAGAAATCCTGTGTCTACCAAAAATACAAAATTAAGTGGGCGTGGTGGCACATGCCTGTAATCCCAGCTACTTGGGAGGCTGAGGCAGGAGAATCACTTGAACCTGGGAGGTGGAGGTTGCAGTGAGCCAAGATCGCACCATTGCACTCCAGCCTGGGCAACAAGAGTGAAACTCCATCTCAAAAACAAAACAAAACAAAACAAAGCTGCATCCTTCGCACAAACAACATTTCGAGAAGAGATAAAGGAAAAGCAGTCACTTCCCTATCTCTCCACCATAAGTAGCAATACCAACTCTCATCTTCCATATGACGTTCCAGTTCTTGCAAATATGTATGTTTTAAATACTTCCTTAGGTGAGAACAACCCATGGCACGGAGCAAAGCAGAACTAAATTACCAGTGAATACATTCACTCCCTTTTTCCTCCTCCAGTCTACCTGCCTACCCAAAGTACAACTAATATTGTACTGAGCCGGCATTGTGCAAGTTGTTTTAAGTGCATTATCTCGAATAATCAACATAACAACTCTGTGAGGTAGGTGCTATTATTATTCTCGTTTTACAGAAGATACACCGGAGGCTTACAAAGATTAAATAAATTGCCTAGGAATATGTAAATTGTCACCTCTCAGGACAGTAGGCAGGACTCAAATCTAAAATACCAAAGCTGTTGCTCTCTAGACCTTGATTTAAGACCCTCTCTTTGTGGCTGCACTGGTTACTGGAAGGACCCACTCACCCTGGTTCTTCTTAAACAGAAACTTCTGCCTTTGCCTAGTAGGGCCAAAAAATGGACTATCATTGGGTTCCCTTCATATTTATCTCACAAACTTACTATAAATAATGTCGATCATTCACATGCATGCAGCTTTGTAAACAGATGCTGTTTACCAAATTCTTTCAAATATATTACCTCACTTGATGCCGACACAATAATTACTGAAGGAGGGCTCTCTTAATATCCCTAGTTGAACAGATAAAGAGGACAGGAAACTGAAGGGACCAGTTCAAGGTCAGACTGCAGGGGTCTTCTGCTGCCAGACCAGGCACATGAGAATAGGATTGGATGACTCTTATTATCAGTAGATTACTGAAATTCTTTTTTTTGTTTGTTTGTTTTTGTGATACGGAGTCTTGCTCTGTTGACCAGGTTGGAGTGCAGTGGTGCAATTTCAGCTCACTGCAATCTCTGCCCCCCAGGTTCAGGAGATGCTCCTGCGTCAGCCTCCCGAGTAGCTGGGACTACAGGAGTGTGCCACCATACTCGGCTCATTTTTATATTTTCAGTAGAGACAGGATTTCTCCATTGCTTCTCTTTATTTTCTCTTTTTTTTCTTTTCTGTCAGTGCTTCTTGCTGTGGCTGATATTACCAAGACAGAGGTAGAACAAATGTTCTCAATTGGCTTCTTCATAAAGAGTTTGTACTATTGAGTGCCCCAAGACTTGCTTGTCCCTTGGAAGCCAATTCCCACATCCAAGGAATCCTGTGAAGTCATGCAGGCATCCTATGTCCAAAGTGACCAGCTGGGCCAAGGCAAAGCTGAGCTGCCTAATTGGCAGTTCCAGTTTTTCTTCTATCACAGATCATCCACGATACCGGCCAAAAACAACTCTGCTGCCCATTTGAGCAATGGCAGTGAAGCTCACAAAAGACTCACAAAGTTTACAGCACACAAAGGGCTTTCGTATCTCTTATACTAACAGTCCCTAGCAGGGGAGGCCATCCTGTTATTTGTCATCAAGGCTGGAGTACAATGGCATGATCTTGGCTCACTACAACCTTTGCCTACTGAGTTCAAGCAATTCTCCTGCCTCAGCCTCCCAAATAGCTGGGATTACAGGCGCCCGCCACCACACCTGGCTAATTTTTGTGTTTTTAGTAGAGATGGGATTTCACCGTGTTGGTCAGGCTGATCTCGAACTCCTGACCTCAGGTGATCCATCTGCCTCAGCCTTCCAAAGTGCTCAGATTACAGGTGTGAGCCACCACACCCGGCTCCATCCTGTTATTTGTATTAACCATTGTATAGATGAGGAAAGTGAGTTCTAGAGACTACACAGAGCTAGTAAGTGACATGATAAGAATTAGAGTCTGGTTTTGTTCGAGATGAATCCAAGTTTAATCCATGCTGTTTCCAGCACACCATGCCTTCCCACCCACCCCCCAAAAATAGGTATGAAATTGTTGATTTGCTGTAGTTCTCCCTCCCAGGATAATGCACCTTATAGATCTGTTTTCCAGGCACCATTTGAGCATCTGGCAGATGGGAGGATATTTCCTTGTGGCAGCTGGAAACCAGCAAGTGAAACATTTACCAGGTTATTGACATAATGAGTCTGGGTGTTTGTCTAGGTATCAGGCAGTTATTGATTGCTTTTTAACACACTGTTTTGAAATGAAAATAAATGTGAGAATAAGCCCCTAAATGACCCTAATAGAATGTCAAGACTAGTCAATACTTGAGTATGATAAATTTATAATCCTAGGAGGGACTACAGAGGGGAACTGACTGCATAATGGGGTTGGGGGCTTACAGGATGTGAAGGCTTTTAGGCGGGCCTCTAAGGAGGAACCGGAGGAGGGGGCTAGAGCAAGGGTTATTCAGTAGGAGAAGAATCAGGAACTTCTTGTAGATGATCTCATGCCAGTTACAGGACTCCTTGTTGTTGGTACCCAAGGCCAACAGCATATTTTAGCCCCTTGTAAATGAGGTTGCCTTCTAAGAAAGGAACTATCTATCAACTAGGATGGAACCAAAGATATGCAAATCTCTGGTAAAGATGGAACAAGGCCCTCCACAACTTTAGCATTTCTAAAGAAAGATTGTGTCCTTCAAATGGAGACTGGAGGTATTCCTGGAATTTTGGAAAACAGGAACAATTATTGACGGGGACTTGGAATCTTTCTCTATTAAGGTACTAACTTTCGGATCACATGACCATAACATAGGACCCTCCAAGATTGCAATGTGGCTTCTCAAGGGCCAGTCTATGTACAGTGGAGAACATCTCCCTGTCCTGACCATGGGGGTCAGGAGCCTGCTGAAGCTGGGCACCTGTGAGAGCAGTTAGTGGGCAAGAGAAGCCTGGGAGGATGAAGTGAGCATCAGCTGTAACCAGGAAGGAAGATGGAAACCAGACTAACAACTGGGTTTGATCAACCAAAGATCACAGTGACCTTGGTAAGAACTGTTTTGGGAGTAGGATGGGCCTGATGCCAGTTTTGGAGCTGTGTAGGGAGAGCTAAGGCCATAGCTGGAGGGGAATTGTGGTGAAGGGATTACTTTTTAATATTCCAGTGTGAGAGACTTGGGCATGTTTGGATGTTGATGGGAAGAGCTGGAGGAAAGAGCTGATGGCAGATACCTTAGGGAGAGGAGATGTTTGTTAGCTTGCTGCTCCTGCGCAGATGGATGAGGAGGTGGCAGACTCAGGTGAAAGGAAGAAGGGAGGCAGGCCTGGAAGTGTGGATGAGGAACACTGAGAATTTAGGATGGGGTCTTCTCTGCTCAGGGTGAATGAGCCTGTTTGGGGTGGGTGCAGCTGCTAGTTTGAGGAAGGGGCAGAGAGGTTTAGAACTGGCTGTTGAGAGAGATGTGGGGAATCATCTCCAACAGGGGAGAGAAAAACGCCTCCTAATGTATGTTTCAGACCCAGCATGAGCCCCATCACCCCAGTTCATCTGTAAGAGCCAGCCTCTGCCAAGAAACACAGCGTCTCTCTGCCATCAATGATGCAACTGTGAGTAAGAGGCACTGAATCCTGTTTCTGACATAAAAATGAAAGTGATATGAGACACAGAGCCATTGTGAAATCTAGACAAATCTTTCTTTTCCGATGTATCATTTAGCACATGGCTTTGCCCACCCTGTGTCTTCGTTTTCCCCAAGGTGGGCAACTCATGGAGGGCACTCAGCCCTTCCTCGGCTCTCGAGCAGGAACCGCATGTCTATAAACAGTTTCAGGAGGAAAGGGAAGTGGGATGAGGAAATGAGGCTCCAATGCCAAGCAGTGGGGAGCCCGGAAAGATCATATTTCCAAGAATTCCAGGCCTGGAAGTAGGAGCTGCTGAGTACTTCTTTAAGCAAATCCATTAGGTATCAATGAGATGAACAGGACAATTCTCTGGGGTCAGTTACTCTCCTTCCAGAAGAATCTTCACTTTGCTTACTTATTGCTAGCAGGAATCCTTTAAATGCCAAGCTTCCTAGTGCATTTCATTAGGATTATTTATTTATTTATTTATTTATAGAGATGGGGTTTCTCCATGTTGGCCAGGCTGGTCTCGATCTCCTGACCTCAGGTGATCTGCCCACCTCGGCCTCCCAAAGTGCTGGGATTACAGGCGTGAGCCACCATGCCTGGCTTAATTAGGGTTTTAATGTTTACAAACACAATTCCAAGATCATCTCTTGGGTATGATGAAAGGGCCACTTGGATGAGCCACTTTTCTTGGAGGTAGTTTGAGACTAGAATGGGGTTATTATGCTTAGGGATGTATAGGAAGGACTGTTTTTGAACTAGAAACTCCCTTCTCTAGCAGGTGCATTTGTGACCTTCACCTCAAGACTTGCTTTGAACTTGGGTAGAAGGAAGGCAGATGCCCAGAGATGGTCCTGGTTTATGGAAAGGGCATGAGCATAGTCCAGGAATGGAACCCACTGGTCACAGCAAATTAGAAATCCTAGCTGGAGGGTGAGGCTGTGGTAGCAAGAGGAAGTTGTGCATTTTATTTAGACTGGATTTGTGACGTGCTGGCAACATGTGAAAAATAACAGATACTGTAGATTTATGCATGCCCTCTCAGGGGCAGGCACTGCAGTGGAGAAGGGAGGGCCAAAATGCCAGGATCCCAGTTCCACCAGTTTTGACAGTGTGACTTTGGGCTATTGTTTCTCTCGTGTGGGAAATGTCATAATAATACTCTCAGAGCTGTTCCGAGGATTGGAGTAATTTAATTTAAAATTCTGTGCAAATGAAGGGACCCATTACCAACATTAATTCTCTTTTGAAAAAAAAATCTGTGTTATTTTATCAATACTGTTGTTTTTCTTTTGTAGAGGCAGGGTCTTACTAAATTATCCAGGCTGTTCTCATGCTCCTGGCCTCAAGCAATCCTCCTACCTTGGCCTCCCAAAGTATTGGCATTACAGGTGTGAGCCATCACACCCAGTCTTAATTCTTATATGCAGAGGCTATACATAAGTATAAACTTTCAAGAATTGAGGTGTGGACAACATTCATTTATTCTTCAAACATTTTTTTTTTCTTTTGGAGATGGAGTCTTGCTCTGTCACCCAGGCCAGAGTGTGGTGGCCTGATCTCAGCTCAATGCAACCTTTGCCTCCCAGGTTCAGGCAATTCTCCTGCCTCAGCCTCCTGAGTAGCTGGGATTACAGGCATGCGCCACCGTGCCTGGCTAATTTTGTATTTTTAGTAGAGACAGGGTTTCTCCATGTTGAACAGTCTGGTATCAAACTCCTGACCTCAGGTGATCCACCTACCTCAGCCTCCCAAAGTGCTGAGATTACAGGTGTGAGCCACTGCACCTGTATTTTTAGTAGAGATGGGGTTTTCCCATGTTGGGCTGGCTAGTGTTGAACTCCTGACCTCAGGTGATCCATGCATCTTGGCCTCCCAAAGTGCTAAAATTACAGGCATGAGCGACCATTTCTGGCCAAGATCTGAAACTTTTCTTTTCTTTCTTTTTTTTTTTTTTTTGGAGACAGGGTTTCTCCATGTTGGTCAGGCTGGTCTCAAACTCCCGACCTCAGGTGATCTGCCGCCTCAGCCTCCCAAAGTGCCGGAATTACAGGTGTGAGCCACAGTGCCCAGCCTTTTTTTTTTCTTTTCTTGATCTGAAAGTTTTTGAGTGCCAACGTAACACCACAAGTGGAAAATTCCACACCTCATCTAATATGATAGGTCGCAGTTAAAAGTATTTCTTGCATAAAGTTGTTAAAACTTTTGTATAAAATTACCATTGGCAATGTGTATAAGGTGTATATGAAACATAAATGAACTTTGTGTTTAGACTTGGGTCTCATCCTCAAAATATCTCATTATGTGTATACAAATATTCCCAAATCTGAAATCCTAAACACTTCTGGTCTCAAACATTTCAAATGAGGGATACTCAACCTGTGTATGTTGTGAGAGCAAGAGGTAGAAGACACACTGTGGTTTTGGGATGGGATTCCCATGTGACCAGTGCTAACTTTTTTTTTTTTTTTTTTTTGAGACGGAGTTTTGCTCTTGTTACCCAGGCTGGAGTGCAATGGCGCGATCTCGGCTCACTGCAACCTCCGCCTCCTGGGTTCAGGCAATTCTGCTGCCTCAGCCTCCTGAGTAGCTGGGATTACAGGCACGCGCCACCGTGCCCAGCTAATTTTTTGTATTTTTAGTAGAGATGGCGTTTCACCTTGTTGACCAGGATGGTCTCAATCTCTTGACCTCGTGATCCACCTGCCTCAGCCTCCCAAAGTGCTGGGATTACAGGCGTGAGCCACCGCGCCCGGCCAGTGCTGACTTTTGAGCAGGCTCATTGGAGGCTGAGGAGGAAAGAAAGGCATTGCAGGTAGAAGCAGCTGCATGAGGCACAGAACAGGATGGGCCATGGAACTCCTGGCCTCAAGTGGTCCTCCCGCCTCGGCCTAGGTGCTGGGATTACAGGCATGAGCCACCATACCCGGTCATGTTACTTTGTTATTTGAGACAGGGGCTTACTCTGTTGCTCAAGTTGGATTGCAGTGGTGCAATCATGGGTCACTGCAGCCTTGATCCCCAAGTGATCCTCCCCTTCAGCATCCTAGATAGCTAAGACCACAGGCGCATGACACCACACCTGGCTAATTTTTTAACTTTTTGTAGTGACAGAGTCTCACCATGTTGCCCAGGCTGGTCTCTACCTCCTGGTCTCAAGTGATCCTCCTATCAGCCTCCCAAAGTTCTGGGATTATAGATATGAGCCACCACACGTGGTGTGAGCATTATATTTGGAATTAAAGCTGAGGGACTTCTTATTGGTGTTTACAAAATATTAGGCCAGTCGCAGTGGCTCATGCCTGTAATCCCAGCAAGTTGGGAGGCTGAGGCAGGTGGATCACTTGAGATCAGGAGATCAAGACCAGCCTGGCCAACATGATGAACCTCTGTCTCTACTAAAAATATAAAACCCAGCTACTTGGGAGGCTGAGGCAGAAGACACGCTTTAACCTGGAAGGCAGAGGTTGCAGTGAGCTGAGATGGAGCCATGGCACTCTAGTCTGGGTGACAGAGCAAGAATCTTTCTCTAAACAACAACAACAACAACAAGAAAAAAAACATAGTTGCCACTGAAGTGTATTCTTTCCTTCCTTTTATTCCCTTAGGCTCAGCATTCAGCCGACATTAGCCAGTGTAGAAGACTTTTGGTTCATCTCTATGCCAAAATATCCTTGATCTTTGTACCTCTAAGCCCTCTACTTCTACTCAAAATACACGTATAATTATGCATTTAACCTATGCCCAAATAATTGTTTCTCCTGGTTAAAACAGAATGTCCTTAGTTCTGATGTCTGGTTGAGGGTGTAAGGTCACGGTTGTGCAGGGAGAAAGGCGTGGCTCAGTTCCTGCGCTCTGGAGGCAGATTGGCTTGAAGCCATCCAGGCTCCATCACTGATGATGTTGGCTGTATCATTTGGTCCTCTAGGGCTGCGTTTCCTCATCTGGAAAACAGAAATTTTAGAAACTACTTTATAGGCCTATTATGTCCATTAGATGACATAATAAATGTGAAAAATTGCTTGGTATCTTTGGAAGGGAAGAGGAATGTATGATGGAGTGAGGAGTAGTTCAATGCTTTATGATACATATATTTTCTTTTCTTTTTTTAAATTTCTTTTAACAGCACTTTCCAGGTAATGATACATATATATACCATAAATGTAAATCATAGCTTAATTGTCATATACTTATGACAAATTATATACAAATATATCTTCTTCTCTATACTACTCTTCTGCTTCTAGAAGGGAGAAGCTGTCTAAGGAATGATCAAGGTGAAAAAAACAAGTCATATTTAAATGTTCTCTCCTCTGTAATCCCAGCACTTTGGGAGGCTAAAGTGAGAGGATTTCTGGAGGTCAGGAGTTCAAGACCAGATTTGGCAGCATAGTGAGACTTTCTAAAATTTTTTTTTTTTTTTTTTTGTAGACTAGTGTTTTCCAGGAAAATTTTTTTTAAAAAAAATTGTGGTGGGGCGCGGTGGCTCACGCCTATAATCCCAGCACTTTGGGAGGCCGAGGCGGGTGGATCACGAGGTTAAGAGATCGAGACCATCCTGGTCAACATGGTGAAACCCTGTCTCTACTAAAAATACAAAAAAAAAATAGCTGGGCATGGTGGCATGAGTCTGTAGTCCCAGCTACCTGGGAGGCTGAGGCAGGAGAATTGCTTGAAGCCAGGAGGTGGAGGTTGCGGTGAGCCGAGATCACGCCATTGCACTCCAGCCAGGGTAACAAGATCGAAACTCTGACTTAAAAAAAAAAAATTGTTTTAAATTAAACGTTCTCTTCTTAGACTCATGCCCTAAACACATGAGTTACAGGGACGTTATCGAATATTCAAAAATATTTGAGGAGGCTGGGTGCCATGGCTCACTCTTGTAACTCCAGAACTTGGGAGGCTGAGGCAGGTGGATCACCTGAGGTCAGGTGTTCGAGACCAGCCTCACCAACATGGAGAAACCCCGTCTCTACTAAAAATATATAAAAATTAGCTCGGCGTGGTGGCACACGCCTGTAATCCCAGCTACTCTGGAGGCTGAGATAGGAGAATCACTTCAACCCAGGAGGTGGAGGTTGCAGTGAGCTGAGGTCAGGCCACTGCACTCTAGCCTGCAACAAAGCAAGATTCCATCCTTCCCGCAAAAAACAAAAAACAAAAAACAAAGATATTTGCGAAGGTACAGCATGATGATGAAGAATGTAGACTATATTGTCGGACAGACCAGAATCCAAACTCCAGCAATTCCTAGCTGTGTTTACTGCTCTAGGCTTTGGCTCTGTATTAGTAAAATGGGTGTAATAATATAGGTTTCAGATCGAAAAGCCATAATATAGGGCCCACACAGTGGCTCAGCACTTTGGGAGGCCAAGGCAGGAGGATTGCTTGAGCCCAGGAGTTCAAGATCATCCTGGGCAGTATAGCAAGACCCTGTCTCTACAAAGAAACAAACAAAAAAATTAGCCAGGAATGGCAACACATACCTGTGGTCCTAGCTAGTTAGAAGGCTGAGGCAGGAGAACCCTTGAGCTCAGGAATTTGAGGTTACAGTGAGCTCTGATCATGCCACTGCACTCCAGCCAGGATGACAGCGACCCTATCTCTAATTTTTCTTCCTTTTTTTTAGAGGCAGGGTTTCATTCTGTCACCCAAGGTGGAGTGCAGTGGTGTGATCATGGCCTACTTCAGCCTTAACCTCCCAGGCTCAAGTGATTCCACCTTAGCCTCCCAAGTAGCTGGGACTACAGGCATGAGCTACCACACTCAGTTAATTTTTGATTTTTTTGTAGAGACAGGGTCTCCCTATGTTGCCCAGGCTGGTCTTGAACTCCTGGGCTCAAGCAATCCTCCGGCCTCAGCTTCCCAAAGTGTTGAGATTACAGGTGTGAGCCATCTCACTCAGCAAACATTTTTTTTTCTTTTTTTCTGTTTACTAAGAAACAATCAGCAAACATTTTTTTAAAAAAGAAAAATCATGTATATATAAGGTACTATCTGTGGTTTCAGGCATCCACCGGGGGTCTTGCAATGTATTCCTCTCAGATACGAGGGAACAACTGTACATACTAATTACTATTTTTTTCATGTGGCCATAAGAACTACATCTGGAAGAACACAGAGAGTGAAGAGAAGACCTGGTTTTGAAATTCATTACAAGCTTGAGATCTGGGGCCGACTTATTTTACCCCTCTGGAGGCTTCTGCCTTGGCAAAATGAGGCTAAGACCTTGGAGCACTTATTCTCACCTGGGCTGATATTGGAATCACCTGGGGCTCAGACCCACTTCATCCCCATGATTCTTGTGTAACTGTTCTGGGATCTGGCTTTAGAAATCAGGAGTTCTAAAAACTCTACAGGTAATTCTATTGTGCAGCCAAAGTAGAGACCCTTATTAGGAGGATTTTGTGGAGCTCAAAAAGAAAACTACATCCAGGCACTGCGGCTCAAATCTGTAATCCCAGCACTTTGGTGAGGCCAAGGTGGGTGGATCACTTGAGGTCAGGAGTTCGAGACCAGCCTGGCCAACAGGGCAAAAAACTCCATCTCTACTAAAAATACAAAATTTAGCCGGGCATGGTGGTGTGTGCCTGTAATCCCAGCTACTCGGGAGGTTGAAGCGTGAGAATCACTTCCGCTGGGAAGTGGAAGTTGCAGTGAGCCAAGATTGCGCCACTGCACTTCAGCCTGGGAGGCAGAGTGAAACTGCGTATCAAAAAAACCAAACAAGGCTGGTCCGAGTGCAGTGGTGTTTGCAACTAATTGATCACAACCAGTTACAGATTTCTTTGTTCCTTCTCCACGCCACTGCTTCAATAAAACAAACAACAAACAAACAAACGACAAAACTATGTAACGGGCTTTGTCAAGGCTGAAGTATTTTGAAACCTCACTGTTTTCCTGTGCTAGCTCTGAATTCTCTTTCCCATTGACTTTAAAAGAAAAGTAAGTTTTGTAATTAAAAAAAGGAAAAAGGAAAAAAAAAACCCTTATGGTGCAGACTATCACAGAAAGCAGACTCTTGCTAATGCTTCATCTTTGGCTCCAAAGGAAATCCAGCCCTACCCTAGTAATAACTTACAATGGGTCTTTCCCTGGGCTGAGCAGCATTGGTCTGGTCATCAGAGTGCTCTCCTCAGTCTTCTGGAAGCTCTGGAAGGCACAGATTTGGCAAGCCATGAGCACCCTCTGTAAGGAGGTAAAGGGAGGATTTCGGGGCAGCAGAGGAGATGGAGTTAATGTGTAGTTCGAGTTTCCAAGGAGCAATGCGGTCTGGGACACAGCTGTCAGAATACTTTGGGATTCAAGAAAGTCCATTGTAGGGAGAGTGTGCCGAGAGGTCCCGGGGGAGGGTGGCTGGTTTAGGACCACTGTGCTGTTCGTGCAGAATCTGCACTTTGAATCTCCTGCAGTAAGAGGAGTTAGCAGTTCATTCACCCCTCCTGTCTTCTCCCATCAATTTGTGCATTGCTGTCTTGTCACAAGAATCACCAGTACAGATGTTTTTGTCAGATCCCAAAGCTTTTTTTTTCCTTCTTACTTTTTTTTTTTTTTTAAGGATGGGGTTTCACCATGATGGTCAGGCTGGTCTTGAACTCCTGACCTCAGGTGATCCACTCACCTCGGCCTCCCAAGGATTACAGGCGTGAGCCACCTCTCCCGGCCGCTTTTTTTTTTTAAATTAATTAATTTATTTTTCACCTGGGTGCAGGTGGGCTAAGGCTGAAAAGGGCATTAGCCCACATCCCTAAGCCTTAAGGTTCTAAATCTGACCTAACTCCAATAGGCTTCCATCAGGTTAAATCTTGTCTATCAATCAGTCCAGTTGATCAGACTTTCATGGCTGGCACCATCCTCAGGGCTTCGCCTTGGATAGCAAATTGGAATTTATTGAGAGCTTTATGATGATAGTAACTTGTTCACAAACAGACCTTACATTTGCTAGTGAGATTCCCAATGTTTTTTTAAGCTCCACAGTCCCAATCTCACCAGCTAGATTCCTGTCCTTTCTTACCACTTTGAGATTAGGTCCTCAAATCCCTTTTGATCAATGCAAGCAAGTAATCTCATCCATTCAACCATCTATTCATGAAGTCATCCATTCATTTAATTCCCTATTCAACTACCAACTGTCACACACTCATTTTCAATCCATGCATTTATCCATCCATCCTTTTTTTTTGAGACAGAGTCTCACTTTGTCACCCAGGCTGGAGTGCAGTGGCGCGATCTCGGCTCACTGCAACCTCTGCCTCCTCAGTTCAAGCGATTCACCTGCCTCAGCCTCCTGAGTAGCTGGGATGACAGGTGCACGGCACCATTCTCAGCTAATTTTTGTATTTTTAGTAGAGATGGGGCTTCATCATGTTGGTCAGGCTGGTCTTGAACTCCTGACCTCAAGTGATCCACCCACCTTGGCCTCCCAAAGTACTGGGATTATAGGCGTGAACCACCATGCTCAGCCATTCATCAATTTTTATCTATCTATTCACTCACCCATCTAATCATCTCCCTGCTCACTCACTCTTCAGCTACATTCAAGTTCCTAGTACCCAAAGAGCTTGTTTGGTATTTTTATTACTATCTCATGGACACAGACTCACTACATGGTAGCTATTTGATGATTACTTAATCAGTTGAATCATAATTTGCAAAGAGTTGGGGACTTTCTCTGTGCCTGGTATTACTGAGGATACCTGAATCCTCAGTAGTTAGCCTGAATTGAATCTTGAAGTTTGAATAAGCATTTTACAGGTGAAGAAATTACAGTTCACTCTTGAACAACATGGCACTGAACTGTGCAGGTCTCCCTATAGGAGGATTTTCTTGTATCTACCACCTCTGAGCTGAGAGAGCAAGACCAACCCCTTGCTTCCTCCCCCTCCTCAGCCTTCTCAATGTAAAAATGACAAGGATGAAGAGCTTTATGATGATACATTTTCTTTCTTTTTTTTTTCCTCAAAGATGGGGTTTCACCATGATGGCCAGGCTGGTCTTGAACTCTTGACCTCAGGTGATCCACCCACCTTAGCCTCCCAAAGTGCTAGGATTACAGGTGTGAGCCACTGCGCCTAGTGATGATACATTTTCACTTAATGAATAGTAGATATCTTTTTCTCTCTTATGATTTTTTTTTTTCAAAACAGAATCTTGGTCTGTCACCCAGGCTGGAGTGCAGTGGTGTGATCATGGCTCACTGCAGCTTCGATCTCCTGGGCTCAAGCAATTCGATCCTCCTACCCCAGTCTCCTGAGTAGCTGGGACTACAGGCATATGGCACCGTGCTTTACTAATTTTGTAATTTTTGTAGTGACAGGGTCTCGCTGTTGCCCAAGCTGTTTTTGAACTTCTGGGCTCAAGGGATCTGCTCACCTCGGCCTCTAAAAGTGCTGGGTTAGAGGCATGAGCCACTATGCCCAGTGGCTCACACCACCCAGTGGGTGGGTGGATGGATAGATAATTGTTCTTCTAACTTCAATGTAAGAATACAGTCTATAATACATATAACATGCAAAATATGTGTTTATTTACTACGTTATCAGACAGGCTTCTGACCAACAGCAGGTTATTAGTAATTAAGTTTTGGGGGAGTCAGGATTTTTGTGGATTTTTGACTATGTGGATTGTGGGAGATGCTGGCACTTGTAACTCCTGTGTTGTTCAAGGGTCAACTGTAGAGCTAAGTGTGAGAAAAAGCCTTCCAGGCACAAGGAATAGCTGGTGCACAGTCTTGGAGGTGAGAGCAAGTGCTGCTTATGGGAACCTGTAGCTTCTAATGTCAGGGTAGCAGGATGGGAGGCAGAAAGCCTCCAGCAATCCAGACTGGAGAGATGAGAAAAGGCCAGCTGATAAAGGGTGCTGTGTGTCAGTCATGCTAAGTCTAGAGCTGTTGAAGTCATTTCAGCTTTGGAGTTGGATCTGAAACTGACTTGACTGTTTTATCCAAAACCAGAAATGGCTGATCTCTCCAGGTCTTCTGAGTTCAGTCGCTGGAAGATCTCAGAGACACATCTCATAGACTGGGCCTGGGAGCCAGGACTGCTGGACTGTGGGCCAAGTGTTCTCTTTCACCATCCTGTGCTGCCACCCTTCCTTCTGACTCATTCTCCTTTTCCCCATATCTAATCTCGTTCATTCGTCAGTTTCTAATACAGGTCTGTAGATCCAGTCAGAGCTCAATAAATGTTTGTTGAATGACTCACTGATTCCCGTGGAAGACATGTGCACGTGCATGCATGTGTGCACGCACATGAAAGGCCCCTTTGAATTTCTTCCACCATTCCAGGCCCACTTAGAGTTGCATTGGTAGAAAGGGAATGGATTAGCAACTGAGAAAATCAGGCTGTGTTGCGGGGTGCGGTGGCTCATGCCTGTAATCCCAGCACTTTGGGAGGCTGAGGTGGATGGATCACCTGAGATCAGGAGTTTGAGACCAGCCTGACCAACATGGTGAAACCCCAACTCTACTAAATACAAAAAAATTAGCCAGGCATGGTGGCACGTGCCTGTAATCCCAGCTACTCGGGAGGCTGAGGCAGGAGAATTGCTTGACCCCGGGAGGTGGAGGTTGCAGTGAGCTAAGACTGAGCCATTGCACTCCAGCCTGGGCAACAAGAGTAAAAACTCCATCTCAAAAAAAAGAAAAAGAAAAAGAAAAAAAAATCAGGCTGTGGGCTCTGGGTTTCTCACTGACCAGCCATGTCTCTTGGCCAAGGCTCCACATGCTCTCCAGGCCTCTGCTGCCGCACATCTATGAGATGTATTTGGTGGCCTCTGACCTGGGGTAGTTGGGAGCTGTGGTTAAGTCCATGCCTGAGAAAAGGCTTTGTTGCTGTAGAGTGCTGTACATTCACAAGGTAATGTTCCCACTCCTCTCCTAGTTTAGGAGACTGTCACGTTATATTTGTTTTGTTCTTTTTTTTTTTTTTTTTGAGACTGAGTCACTATGTTGCCCAGGCTAGAGTGCAGTGGCGCAATCTTGGCTCACTGCAACCTCTGTCTCCCAGGTTCAAGCGATTCTCATGCCTCAGCCTCCCTAGTAGCTGGGATTACAGGGGCCGCCACTACGCCCAGCTAATTTTTTTGTAGAGATGGGGTTTCACAATGTTGACGAGGCTGGTCTTGAACTTCTGACCCCAAGTGATCTGCCTGCCTTCACCTCCCAAAGTGCTGGGATGCCTCCCAAAGGTATGAGCCACCAAGCCTGGCCTCATATTATATTTAGATAATGAAAAACCTCCTCCATGCTGCTATATCAGTTATGGTACCAGCAGGGTACAGAGGATACCTTTGGGGGGTATTTAATAAAGCAACTTTTATAGAGAGTTGGTAGCGTTTGAGAAAACCAAAAAGCATTACTTTGAGACTGACAACAGTGGGTACCTCATTCCTCCCTTGCTTGAAGAGTCAAGAGGAGGGAGAGAGGGAGAGCAGGGGATCTATACACCAATCTCTCTCCTCACCTCCCATCTCCTGCCAGTGCCTTCCCTAGGCAGAACCTGACCAGAAGCCAGGGTCAAAGTTATCATGAATGTAGTCCATGAAGGGGCACAACCACCTGGGGCACAGAGCAAGGTGCTGAAATGTGCAGAGTGGATCTGGGGGGTCAGACGAGAGGTGTCCGGCACCACATCCTACTCCCATTTGTTCTCCCTCCCCTCCAAAGATGTTCCCATTGCTAAAAGTGCCCTTGCAGCTCTGTCTTTATCGGCTCACTCCTACCTGTCAGTCTTTCATTCAGGTATACCTCCTTTTTTTTTTTCAGGTAGAGTCTCATTCTGTTGCCCACTGGCCGAATCTCAGCTCACTGCAACCTCTGACTCCAGAGTTCAAGCGATTCTCCTGCCTCAGCCTCCCAAATAGCTGGGATGACAGGGGCTTGCCCCCATGCCCAGCTAATTTTTGTATTTTTAGTAGAGACAGGGTGTCACTATATTGGCTAGTCTGGTCTCCAACTCCTGACCTCAGGCGATTTGCCTGCCTCTGCCTTCCAAAGTGCTAGGATTAAAGGCGTAATCCACTGCACCTGGCCCCTTCACAGTATTTGTCATACTGTGAGAATTATATTTTCTCTGGGAACAGGAGCTCTATCTTTCTTTCCTCACCTCGAGCCTGTGCCCAGCATAAGATCCATGTAGAGCAAACCCTAGAAAGTGTTTGCTGCTCCGAGATGAACTCCATGATCTTGAAGCACAGTGCTCAGTGGGTTTCTCCTCTCTTACAAAACTTTGGCCGTTCCCCATTTTCTGCAAGTCATAAAAATCCAAAACCCCTTTCTCTGCTGTCTGAGGAGACTCACCACCTGCCCACATTGTCCCATCTCTGATCCCCAGTGCCCCAGACAACCAGGGGGCTAAGTTTGGGGATTCCTGTCTTCCGTTGCCATGTGATGGATTGCGTGTGATTCATTCCCAGTTGGCTTGTTTTGGAAATTAGCATTTCTCAGTGATGCACCTGATGCAGGATCACTTAGGCAACTCTGGTAGTTTGGGAGAATCAGAATGAACAACACAACAGTACTTTAGAAACACATTCTCCTCCCCATCCAAACACACTTATCTCTTCTATTACCCAGATGATGAGCTGTCCTCTCCAGCTCTGGGCTGATAAGCTGCTGTTTAGTCTCTGCCTGACCTAGTTGCGTTGCGTGGGTACTGGAAAGATGAGAGAGGTCCCTGGATTTATCGGTTACTTCTTTCACTAGCTGTGACCTCAAATTACAACCTTTGTTTCCTACTTTTTAAAAATTATTTTTTGGGGCTAGGCATGGTGGCTCATGCCTGTAATTCCCAGCACTTGGAAAGGCCAAGGCAAGTGGATCTCTTGAGCCCAGGAGTTTAGGACCACCTGGGCAACATAGTGAGACCCTATCTTTACAAAAAAAGAAAAAATGGGTCAGGAGGATCATTTGAGCCTGGGAGATGGAGGCTGCAATGAGCCTTGATTGCACCACTGCACTTCTGCCTGGGTAATAGTGAAATCCTCTCTCCAAAAAAAATTTTTTTTAAATTTTATTTTCTTTACTTTTTCAAGAAGAGAGTCATATTATGCTCTTTCTGGGCAATCCTGGAGACCCCATGAGGATTTTATGCAGACACTTTAAATGGAATAGCCTTAAGGAAATGGAATCTTTGCTGTACCAGAGGCGCCCCACTTTTTTTTTTTTGAGATGAGTCTCAGTCTGTTGCCCAGTCTGGAGTGCAGTGGCATGAACTCCGCTCATGCAACTGGGTTCCAGCGATTCTCCTGCCTTACCTCTTGAGTAGGTGGGACTACAGGCATGTGCCACCATGTCCAGCTAACTTTTGTTTTTTTTAGTAGAGATGAGGTTTTACCATGTTGGCCAAGCTGGTCTCCAACTCCTGACCTCAAGTGATCTGCCCAGCTCAACCTCCCAAAGTGTTGGTATTACAGGCATGAGCAACCAACCGTACCTGGCTTCCACTTTTTCTTCTTCTTCTTTTTTTTTTTTTTTTGAGGCAGGGTCTCGCTCTTGTCCAGGCTGGAGTGCAATGGTGCAAACACAGCTCACTGCGGCCTCAACTGCCTAGGCTCACGCTACTCACTCACTTCAGCCTCCCAAGGAGCTGGGACCACAGGCATCATCATCACACCTGGCTAACTAAAAAAATTTTTTTTTGTAGAGGCAGAGTCTTCCTATGTTGCTCAGGCTGGTCTCAAACTTCTGGACTCCAGCAAGCCTGCCCCAGTCTCTCAAAGTGCTGGGATTACAGGCATGAGCCACCACACCTGGTTCATTTCTTTTCTCATTTGTTTATTTTTGGATTTTTTTGTTTTTGTAGTTTGTTTTCTTTGAGACGGGGTCTCACTATGTTGTCCAGACTAATCTTGAAACCCTGGGCTCAAGCAATCCACCCGCCTTGGCCTCCCAGTGTGCTGGGATTACAGGTGTGAGCCATCACACCTGGTCCCATTTCTTAAAGGCAGTAGATTCCATTTCATTTGGTCTCCGCTATTGTGTGTCTCTGCAATTGTGTGTTCATATGTTATGTGTGTTGTATTTGCAAATCACAGATATTTCATATCAAATGAAAGTAATTGTAGATTTCCCGAATATCATTTATGCTCATTTCTATTACTTAGAAATTAGACTTACCATCAGATCTTATTTAGTGCGTTAACAAAGACACCTATGCTATAATATTATAAATTTGGTTGAGTTTTTTGATGATTGGATTTTTACACAACCTTTTCTTTGTCATCTTTTTTTTTTTTTTGAGATAAGGTCTCATTCTGTCACCCAGGCTGGAGTGCAGTGGCATGATCTCAGCTCACTACAACCTCCACCTCCAGAGTTCAAGTGAGTCTCTTGCCTCAGCCTCCTGAGTAGCTGGGACTACAGGTGCCCACCACCACAGCCAGCTAATTTTAATACTTTTAGTAGAGACAGGGTTTCACCATGTTGGCCAACCTGGTCATGAACTCTTCACCTCAGTTGATCCACCCACCTCGGCCTCCCAAAGTGCTGGGATTACAGGTGTGAGCCACTTTGCCTGGCCCTGTGCCCGGCCTCATTTTTCTTTCTCTCTTTCTGTTTTTTTGAGACAGGTTCTCACTCTGTTGCCCAGGCTGGAGTGCAATGGTGTGATTTCGGCTTACTGCAACCTCCACCTCCCAGATTTAAACAATTCTCCTGCCTCAGCCTTCCGAGTAGCTGACATTACAGGCCCTTGTCACCACACCGAGCTATTTTTTGTGTTTTTAGTAGATACAGGCTTTCACCATGTGAAAGGCCAGGCTGGTCTCAAACTCCTGGGGTCAAACAGTCTTCTTCCTTGGTCTCCCGAAGTGCTGGGATTATAGGCATGAGCCACTAGGCCCAGCCTAAAAACTGTTTTCACTGCGTACGGAATTTTAGATTGGCAGTGTTTTCTGCCCTCGCTCGTTACTCCCAGCATTTAAAAGATGCTAATATGAACATAAAAAAGATACTAATATAAACGTATTATTTTGAAAAGCGGTACATCCCCAAACACAGACACACAAACCCTAAAATCCCTTAAGAATCCAGTCTTAGATTGGAGAAATACCCTCAAGGGAAACTGCTAGAAACCAAGTTTCTGATTGCTGTTATCTACAGATGCTCCAGGAAAAACAGGAAGAGGTTTAGAAATACAAAGCAGGGGAAATTACATAAATATATACATATATATATATATATAGTATACAAATGAATATAATAAAACAAATTCAGAGAAGCAGGAAGGAGACGAAGAGCTTTGGGGCTTAAATCCCATCTGCCTTTGGCTTGTCCTGTGATTTTGGACAAATTCCTTCACGTCTTCGAACCTTAGTCTCATCTGTGAAATAGTGATAATTGTACCTACCTTGTGAAGTGTAGTAATGGTGATAAGAAAGAAATATGGCCGGGTATGGTGGCTCCCACCCAGCATTTTGGAAGGCCAAAGAGGAGGAATTGGTTGAGGCTAGGAGCTCAAGGCCAGACTGGACAACATAGTGAGATCCCATTTTTTTTTTCTGAGACAAAGCCTCACTCTATTGCCCAGGCTGGAGTGCAGTGGCATGATCTCGGGTCACTGCAACCTCTGCCTCCCAGGTTCCAGAGATTCTCCTGCTTCAGCCTCCTGAGTAGCTGGTATTACAGGTACCACCCAGCTACATTTTTATTTTTAGTAGAGATGGGGTTTCGCCATTTTGGCCAGGTTGGTCTCAAACTCCTGACCTCAGGTAATCTACCTGCCTCAGACTCCCAAAGTGCTGGGATTACAGGCGTGAGCCACTGCACGGGACATGAGACCCTGTTTTTACACAAAATAAAAAAGTTAGCCACTCTAGTGGAGCACGCCTGTAGTTCTAGCTACTCAGGAGGCTGAGGCAGGAGGATTGCTTGAGTTCAGGAGTTTGAGGCTGCAGTGAGCTATGATTGTATTACTGTATGCCAGCAAGATGGTCTCTAAAAAAAATAAAATGCCAGGTGCCATGGATCACACCTATAATCCCAACATTTTGGGAGGCTGAGGCAGAGGACCACTTGAGGTGAGAATTTTGAGACCAGTCTGGGCAATATAGCAAGACCCCATCTCTACAAAATACAAAAAAAATTAGCTAGGTGTGGTGGCACAGGCCTGTAGTCCCAGCTACTTGAGGGGATGAGGTGAGGGGATTATTTGAGTCCAGAAGTTCAAGGCTGCAGTGAGTTAAGATTGTGTCACTGTGCTCCTGCCTGGGTAGCAAGTGAGACTCTATCTTTAATAAAAAACGTATATGTGATGTGCCTTCTGCTGAGCCTGACCCTGCCTGACACAGCCAGGCCAGCTCATGAAAAAGGAAAAGAGGGAAGGAGGAGAGTGAGCTTTGTGCCTTCTGGGAAGTCAAAGGGGTAGGAAGTCACTTAACCTCCATGCATGGCAACCTAGGGACAGTCCCCAAGAGCCTGAGAGGATGCTGACCACCAGGAGTCTGGAATGCTCAGAGCTGGCACTGGGGGTCTGAAGAACTGAGAAAAATCTGTTCACTTGAGTGCCAAGCCCTGGGCTCTTCAAAGGACCCTGGCGCCCTGTGGTGGTCAGACTCCATGGGGCATTGAGGTTAGACTTAGTCTGCTTCTTCCCCACTTAAGGGAAAACAGGCCGTTAATGGGGCTACAGTGGTCGGGCCTGGAATTTCAAGGTCGTGTGGGCATTTTGTCCTCAACTCACCTGGGCCTGCCTGTGGCTGAGGCCCTGAGGCCCTGGAGATCCCCAGGCAGCAGGCTCAGACAGGGGTCACATTGCATGATCCTACCTGCTTTGCCGGTGGTCACTGCCGAAGGACTCCTAGGGTGCACAGTTTTTGTTGTTGTTGTTGTTGTTGTTTTGAGGTGGAGTTTCACTCTTGTTGTCCAGGCTGGAGTGCAATGATGCGATCTCAGCTCACCACAACCTCCACTTCCCGGGTTCAAACGATTCTCCTGCCTCAGCCTTCCTAGTAGTTGGGATTACAGGCATGAACCACTACACTCGGCTAATTTTGTATTTTTAGTAGATACGGGGTTTCTCCACGTTGGTCATGTTGGTCTCAAACTCCCGACCTCAGGTTATCTGCCTACCTTGGCCTCCCAAAGTGCTGGGATTATAGGCGTGAGCCACTGCACCTGGCCAGGGTGCACAGTTTTTAAGAAGGGCCTCTCTCTCAGGTGGCCCATCCTGCACTTGCACACCCTTGAGAATGAGGTCCTTCTTAAATATGCACTCTGGTTCTTCTCTTGCCTCACCCAAGTCCAGGCCCTGGGTCACGGAGTGAGAGGTGAACACACAATCCAGCTGTTCCCAGATTTGGCTTCATACTGAACCACCTGAAAAGCTTGTGAAAATGCAGAATTCCTCCTGAATCAGAATCTCTGCAGGTGGGGCCTCAGAATATATCAATATCCTCTTGGGTTGTTATCACAAGGCCAACCCCAGGCATATCCAGGGATGGCCCTTGCAGAGCACTGAGGTTTATGTAAATTCCACAGAACTTTGCAGTTTACAAATCACTTTTCCATGCACAGAATGTATTTGATTTCCACAACGTCCAGGGCATTTTTCAAAGAGGAAAATCACATCCATGATCATGTGGCAGAGCCAGAAGCAGCACTCACTCATTCAGTCAGTCAGTCATTCTCATTTTGCAAACAGCTTAAATGTCTAGTGAGGTACCAACAAGGAAATTGACACCTAGTAGGGAATACACACATATACACATAGTCTACTTCAAATATCAAGGCTGTAGAGCCCAGAGGCAGGAGAGGTAGGGAGTGTGTGGCGAGGAGTCGTCCAAGCAGGTTTCTTGGAGGAGTACTTGGGTCAGGTGTTTTTTTTTTTTGAGACTGGGTCTCACTTTGTTACCCAGGCTGGAGTGCAGTGGCTTCAACTTGGCTCACTGCAGCCTCGATCTCCTGGGCTCAAGCAATCCTCCAGCCTCAGCCCCCCAAGTAGCTGGGACTACAGGCCTGTGCCACCATGCCCAGCTAATTTTTTTGTATTTTTCTAGAGATGGGGTTTTGCCATGTTGCCCAGGTTGGTCTTGAAATCCTGAGCTCAAGCCATCTGCGCACCTCAGCCCCCCAAAGTGCTAGGATTGCAGGTGTGAGCCACCGCGCCTGGCCTGAGTTGGGTTTTGAAGTTTGAGTGTGATTTCCCCGTTTGAGGAAAGGCATTCTTGTAGCGGGAACTGCACATACAAAGATGAGCTTTGTTGGGCTTGAGAAAGCCTTAATATATTCAAGGAATGATGAATATGTGAGACAGGGTCTCACTATGTTTTCCAGGCTGGTCTTGAATTCTTGGGCTCAAGCAATCCTCCCGCCCTGGCCTCCCAGAGTCCTGGGATTACAGGCATGAGCGACTGCACCTGGCCCAGCCCAGTACTTCCTAAATGTAGTGTGCAAGTAGAGCCCTTGGGGATCTTGTTAAAATGCAGATTCTGATTTCATGTGTCTGGGATGGGGCATTCTGCATTTTTAACAAGCTCCCAGGGGTATGCAAAGACTACTGGTCCCTGGATTATTCTTGAAGTAGAAAGATTATAGGTAGCTATACTTAAAGTCAGTGTGGAAGATGAGCTGATGAGGGAAAAGATTAGACACAGGAAAAATATCAAACAAGGCACTGGGGTGGTGGCTTTTTAAGAACACTGTTGTTTCTTCCGTTACTTTTGGAAGCAGCCCCCATCAGCCCTGGGTTATGTCATCCCCTGTATTTTTCCCTCCCAGAACAGGGCAGGAGATGGGAGGGGTCAGAAATCAGCTGTGTGCACGTCTGTACAGATGGTGAATTTCGGCAACTGACATCACAGTGCTCCTGGGGGATCGTCACAACCTATTGATATTCACTCCATCACAGGACTCAGAACAGTTCTGCTAGCAGAAAATATGACTCTCTTTTATGCTGTGGTAAAATGGTACAGCCACAAGCCCGGGATCCATAGAATGTGACCAGCTGTCTCAGTGGTTTTCTGTTACTATTTGTGAAGTCTTCATTCTTGTCATCTCTAGCAGAAGAGTGGTGCCAGTTGCCAGAGGTTTGAGGAAAAAGAAGTCATGGAGACTTTACGTTTGAGAAAATTCCATTCATTGACTTAATTATTTCTGGGAACTCAGAAAAGACCACCATGATCCTTTAGCCATGAAAACACTTGGGCCGGTTTTGGAAATGCTAGAATCTTGCAGGAGAAGCTTTTGAGAAATTCGGTACTGTGCAGTGTTGTAGCCCAAATACTTTGCTGATATGTGAAGTTTCTGAAAAATTGAATAGTGCCATAGCAACACGAGGTGAAATTAACACAGTGAAAATAATCATAACCAAAGAGACAGTGATAAATCTTGCAGTCATCACCTTGCCACACTTACTCTCATATGTCAGTGTTTTTTATTTGTTTGTTTTGTTTTCCTGGTCCTTATCCTTAGGCAGATCTATTATTTTTTGAGGCAGTGGCAATTACATTCAATTCTGTATTCTGCTTTTTCTGCTTAATATTGCAGCATAACTGTTTTTCCATGCTGTTACCCAGACCCCATTAGAAAGTTCATGGGCTGTATAATTCACTGGCTAGATGTATCATAGTTTATTAAACCTTGCTATTGGCCATTTCAGTCACATGATGCCATTAAAAACGGAATGAGCAACATTGTCAGTGGGAGTGTGAAATGGTACAACTCTTTTGGGAAAACGATTTGGCAATCTGTATCACAGGCCTGAAAAATGATCATTGCCTTAGAGCTCGTCATTCCACTTCTGGGAATCTATCATAAGGAAACAATCCAAAGTGTAGACTTGGATTCATGCACCAAGAGCGAAACTTTATATGTAATAGAGAAAAGCTTAAAACAACCTAAGTGTTTGAATATAGGAGAAGCATTATGTAAATGTTACATACTGCTCAATGGAATATTATGCAGCCATTAAAAATATTTATGAAAAGTTTATAAATGGAAAATGCTTACATTATGATTAAAGTAAGCAGGATGTAGTATTTCATGCTATGGTCCCAGCTGTGTAAATATAGGCTACTAAGTATGCATAGAAAAAGGTTGCAGGTAGCTTTGTGCAGTGGCAGTATCGTAGCCAATGAGGTTTATCCGAGGCGCAATTACTGGTAATTGAAAACTTTTCCCAAAACCCCGCTATGACGACTTGAAATACAGTCGGCATTGGGAATTTTTGACAGTCTCTATGGAGACTGAATTATAAAAAAAAAAAAAAAAGAAAAGAAAAGAAAAGAAAAGAAAAGCTGGCAGGTATGAAAAGTAAAGGATTTGTGCTTGAAGAAAAAGAAAAAAGGAAAAATAAAAATAAAATAAAACGAAATAAAAAAATAAAAAGAAAACACACCAAAATATTAACAGTAGGTGTTGGGAATAGAAATGACTTTTTCGTTCAACTTCTCGTGGCTTAAGAAAAACCAAAACAACCTTTATTTTGCTCTGATAAAAAGTTAATGCTTTGAATAAAATTGAATAAAATTGCAAGCATTTGGCCAGGCATGGTGGCTCACGCCTGTAATCCCTGCACTTTGGGAGGTAGAGGCAGGTGAATCATGAGGTCAGGAGTTTGAGACCAGCCTGACCAACATGGTGAAACCCCGTCTCTACTAAAAATACAAAAATTAGCTGGGTGTGGTGGTGAGTTCCTGTAATCCCAGCTACTCAGGAGGTTGAGGCCAGAGAATCGGGAGGCAGAGGTTACGGTGAGCCAAGATCACGTCATTGCACTCCAGCCTGGGTCATCTCAAAAAAAAAAAAAAAAAAAAAATTGCAAGCATTAAAGAAATGTGTCAGGTAGAAAGTTAACCCTCATTCATTGCCCTGTTTGGATTTCTCTAAAACATGTTTTCAAAATTAATTTATTGTGAGAATATCAGACCAGACTGTTTTTGAAGAAGTTGCACATATTTCTTTTGTGTTGTAGAATTCTTTTGCATTTTTTAAAAAAATACATGTATCCTAAGACAAATTAAGTTCTATATGTAGTCAGCATTATGGTATCTAGACTTTTCTTTATAAGAGAGAAGAGGAGAACAAGCTCAACTACCAGAAAAACAGATCTGATTTTGCTTGTTATCAAATAGGCATTACTATCAACTCTGGAATTTCTTATTCTTGCTTTTCTTTTTTTTTTTTTTTTTTTTTTTTATTAAAGAGAAAGAGAGAGAGAGAATGGGGAGGAGGAAAAAGGAAGAGAAAGAGAGAGAGAGAATGGGGAGGAGGAAAAAGGAAAAGAAAGAGGGAGAGAGAATGGGAGTATTGCTTTCTTGCCCAGGCTAGAATGCAATTTAGTAATGGGTATTGAAAACCTCTTGTATACTGATAATTATACTTAATGATGTAGTCAGGAAGGAATAAGGGAAGAAGATAACAAACAAACAGCCAACCAATATTTCATTTAAACCTATGAAATGCTATGCGATTACTGAGGAGTGATTTACTTCCAATTATATAGTCACTTTTGGAATAGGTGTGAGGTGGTAATGTATGTTTTGTGTATTTGAAGTGGAGAGTTCTATAAATGTTTATTAAGTTTACTTGTTCCGGGTCTGAGTTCAAGTCCTGAATATCCTTGTTAATTTTCTGTCTCGTTGATCTATAGAATCGTTAGCTATTCTTGTTACATTGATCCTTTTACCATTATGTAATGTCCTTCTTTGCCTCTTTTGATCTTTGTTGCTTTAAAGTCTACTTTATCAGAGGCGAGAATTGCATCTCCTGCTTTTTGTTTATTTGTTTATTTTTACTCTCTGATTGGTAAATCTTCCTCCTTCTCTTTGAGTCTTTGTGTATTGTTGCATGTAAGATGGGTCTGGATGCAGCATACCGATGGGTTTTGGCTTTTTATCCAATTGAACTATATATAAGTTTAATACTGGCGTTTGATGCTAGTTGGCTGTTTTGCCCACTAGTTGATGTAAATTTTTCATTGTATTAATGTTCTTTGCTTTTTAATATATTTTTGGAAAGGCTGATATTGGTTGTTCCTTTATATGTATAGTGCTTCTTTCAGAAGCTCTTGTAAAGCAGGCCTGGTGGTGGTGAACTCTCTAAGTACTTGTTTGTTCGCAAAAGATTTAATTTTTCCTTCGCTCATAAAGTTTAGTTTGGCTGGATAGGAAATTCTGGGTTGAAAGTTCTTTTCTTTAAGAATGTTAAATATTGGTCCCCACTCTTTTCTGGCTTGTAGGGTTTCTGCTGAGAGATCTGCTGTGAGTCTGATAGATTTCCCTTTGTGGGTAACCTGACCTTTCTCTCTGGCTGCCCTTAGTATTTTCTCCTTCATTTCAAACCTAATAAATCTGGCAATTATGTGCCTTGGGGTTGGTCTTCTTGAAGAATATCTTTGTGGTGTTCTCTGTATTACCTGGAGTTGAATATTACCTTGCCTTGCTAAGTTGGGAAAGTTTTCCTGAATGATATCCTGAAGAGTATTTTCCAACTTGGATTCATTCTCTTCATCACATTCAGGTACACCTATCAAACGTAGATTAGGTCTTTTCACATAGTCCCATATTTCCTGGAGACTTTGCTCATTCCTTTTTATCCTTTTTTCTCCAATCTTGTCTTCTCGTTTCATTTCACTGAGCTGGTCCTCGACTTCTGATATCCTTTCTTCTGCTTGATCAATTCGACTGTTTAAGCTTGTGCATGCTTCGCGAAGTTCTCGTGTTGTGCTTTTCAGCTCCATCAATTCACTTATATTCCTCTCTAAATTGTCCATTCTCATTAGCATTTCGTCAAACCTTTTTTTAAGGTTCTTAGTTTCTTTGCACTGGGTTAGAACAAGTTCTTTTAATTCACAGAAGTTTCTCATCACCCACATTTTGAAACCTGCTTCTGTTATTGGAACACACTCGTTCTCCATTAAGTCTTGTTCCGTTACTGATGAGGAATTGCGATCCCCTGTAGAGGGAGAGGCATTCTGATTTTGAGTATTCTCTGCCTTTTTAGGCTGGTTTCTTCCCTTCATTATATATGTATCCGTCTGTTGTCTTTGTAATTACCGACTTTCTAACTAGGTCTCTGAGTGGACGTCCAACTTTTTGATTCCCAGCGCCGAAATCTGAGCAATCCACTGCACCGGCCAAAACAGCGGTGTTAAGATTGATGGTGCCTTTCTGCCCAGGAATCTCTGGACTCTGCACCAAGAACTGCCGCTTTAAGGCGCCAGCAAAACTGCCGCGCCGGCCACAAGAGTCGCTCTGGCGACCCGTGGAGCTCCTCCGCTGGGAATCTCCTGGTCCGTGAGCTACAAATATTCGTCTGAAAGTGTGGCGTCCTCTCGTTCTCTGCGCTTTCACTGGGAGCTACGTGCCCAAGCTGCTAGTGGTCAGCCATCTTGGATCTCTCCTCTTGCTTTTCTTTTCCTTTTTTTTTTTGAGACAGAGTCTTGCTCTGTCACCCAGGCTGGAGTACAGTGCAGTCTCAGCTCATGCAACCTCTGTCTTCCAGGTTCAAGAGAGATTCTCCTGCCTCAGTCAGCCTCCCGAGTAGCTGGAATTACAGGAGTGTGCCACCATGCCTGGCTATTTTTTTTTTTTTTTTTTTTTTTTTTGAGATCTTCTTTTCACCCAGGCTGGAGTGCAATGGGGCAATCTCGGCTCACTACAACCTCCACCTCCCAGGTTCAAGTGATTCTCCTGACTCAGTCTCCCGAGTAGCTGGGATTACAGGTGTGCACCACCATGCCCAGCTAATTTTTTTGTGTTATTAGTAGAGATGGGGTTTCACCATGCTGGCCAGACTGGTCTCAAACTCCTGACCTCAGATCATCCACCTGCCTCGGCCTTCCAAAATGCTGGGGTTACAAGTGTGAGCCACTGTTCCCGGCCAAGTCGAATTTCTTAGATGTGGAGTAAAGTCAATCTGTTAACCAGGTCCTTGTAGATCTAGATAATTCATATTGATTCAAAAATTGTTTGTTTTCTTTTTTTGAGACGGAGTTTCACTCTTGTTACCCAGGCTGGAGTGCAATGGCAAGATCTCGGCTCACCGCAACCTCTGCCTCCTAGGTTCAGGCAATTCTCCTGCCTCAGCCTCCTGAGTACCTGGGATTACAGGCACGCGCCACCGTGCCCAGCTAATTTTTTTGTATTTTTAGTAGAGATGGGGTTTCACCATGTTGACCAGGATGGTCTCGATCTCTTGACCTCGTGATCCACCTGCCTCGGCCTCCCAAAGTGCTGGGATTACAGGCGTGAGCCACCGCGCCCAGCCTCAAAAATTGTTTTTATGAGACTTCATTCAGAACGAGGTCATATGAGCTCTACATTTCTGCTTCTCCCATATCACACAGGGCTTGCTAAGTAATAGGCACACACACTTTGCAAAAGGACTGAAAGTTTGATGCAGAAAGGGTTACTGAGAGATCACATTCACAAATCAATGTGGAATAGTGAAAAAAGATGGCAATATCAGAGAACCTTACTGAATAACCCAGTATGGACCAGGTATGCAATAGGCACTTAATTTCTCCCAACCCTTTCAATATCTCCTTGAAATAGGTACTATTAGCCCTCAACTGACAGATGAGAAAACTGAGGCTGAGGTTTGCATAGCCAGTGAGTGGGGCAGACGAGCTTTTAATCTATTAATATACCTGTCTGACTTCACAACCTCTGACCTTTCCACGGAGCAGGAGAGGCGCCAGATGAGTGACTCAGGAAATAGGGTCATAGGTCTCCCTCTTCTGAGGCAAGTGTCCTTTCATGCCAGGCAGCTAATAAAAGGTCCTTGTTTTATTTACTATTGCCTGGCTATCTTCTGTTCTGCATTCCATGAGCCAGTAAGCTCCTAAAGGGTGACGCATTTTCTTTCTCTCCTATAATAACAGTACATTGGCACCTCTCTGCCCAATTAGAGGATTGATGTCTATTTCTTAGTCTACATGCTGATGTCTGTGCCTGACCAACTAATCCCTCCCCTGAACAATATAAAACAGACGAGGCACTGGGCACTGTGGCTCATGCCTATAATCCCAGCACTTTGGAAGGCCAAGGTGGGCCCGATTGTTTAGGCCCAGGAGTTCAAGAACAACCTGGGCAACATGGTGAAACCCCATCTCTACAAAAAATACAAAAATTACCTGGGCATGGTGGCACATGCCTGTAGTCCCAGCTATTCAGGAGACTGAGGTTGGAGGATCTCTTGGGCCTTGGAGGTGGAGGCTGCAATGAGCCATGATCGTACCACTGCACTCCAGCCTGGGCGACAGAATCCGAACCCATGTCAAAACAAAAACAAAAACGAAAAAAAACCCAAAAAACAAAAAACAGACCGGGATGCTTCCCTACCAGAGAACATTGAGAAATGATTAGCTTCTCTATGCTTGTCTTTCCTGAGCATATCTGCTGAATGTCACCAGCTCATGACTGTCCATTCGAAAGACAGGAGAGGAGCAAGCCCAGGGAGGTTGATTGGTGGAAAGAGTAACGCATCCAAAGAGCATAACTCTGAACTTATTTACTTAAAAACATCTATAGTCGACTTTCATAATTTGTGGCAGCTGTTTTCGGTAAAGTTGCTAATGAACACTGAATTATTGAATATTAAACAGTCACTCGCAGGGGATCTACTGGGTAAATTCTCTTTGAGTATCTGCTTACAATGTTTCCATCCACCAATCAATACATAACTGTGTTGTACGTGTGCTTTTGTTTAAAGCACCTTATTTAGGCTGGGTGTGGTGGCTCAGGATGAGGTGGTCAGATCACCTGAGGTCAGGAGTTTAAGATCAGCCTGGGGAAACCCCGTTCTCCACTAAAAATAGAAAAATTAGCCAGGTGTGGTGGCACGTGCCTGTGGTGGCACATGGAGGCCGAGGCAGGAGGCTGAAGCAGTAGAATTGCTTAAACCCGGGAGGCGGATGTTGCAGCGAGCTGAGATTGTGCCACTGCACTCCAGCCTGGGAGTGCAGAGAGAGACTTGGTCTCAAAACACAAAAAAATAAAATAGATGTACCTTATTTAATATATCTTGTTGATTCATTAACATTGAATTCACAGCCAACAGCAATATAACTAAGGCCTGAATGAAGCTTATCTGTAATGCACATCACACCCTTCTGATGCTTGGAAACCCCAGACAGCACTTCAGCACTATTCCTGGAGACCATGTTAAACAGCCAGATTATCAACAAAAAGCACAAACAGCTGGGCACAGTGGCTCACGTCTGTAATCCCAGCACTTTGGGAGGCCAAGGCGGGCAGATCACCTAAGGTCAGGAGTTCGAGACCAGCCTGGCCAATATGGTGAAACCCATCTCTACAGAAAATACAAAAATTAGCTGGGTGTGGTGGTGTGCACCTGTAATCTCAGTTACTTGGGAGTATGAGGCCCTAGAATTGCTTGAACCCAGGAGGCAGAGGTTGCAGTGAGCTGAGATCGTGCCACCACACTCCAGCCTGGGCGACAGAGCGAGACTCCATCTCAAAAAAAAAAAAGCACAAACATACGAAAAACGCTTGTGGCACTAAATGTGTTGCAAAAAGGCCACATGGATAGTTGGGGAACTGAAACAAGAAGACAGAGCACCACCTTGCTAACGTCAGCTGGGAAGGTATGTGGGTGACTCAAATGTTTCGCCCCTCCTCCTGTGTCTGTGAATGGCCATTAAAGCACAATAAGTTTTTTTTTTTTGAGACGGAGTCTTGCTCTGTCACCAGGCTGGAGTACAGTGGCATGATCTCAGTTCACTGCAATCTCCACCTCCCTGGTTCAAGGGATTCTCCTGCCTCAGCCTCCTGAGTAGCTGGGACTACAGGTGCGTACCACCATGCCCAGCTAATGTTTGTATTTTTAGTATACAAAAGTAGAGACAGGGTTTCATCATGTTGGCCAGGATGGTCTTGATCTCTTGACCTCGTGATTCACCCGCTTCAGCCTCCCAAAGTGCTGGGATTACAGGTGTGAGCCACTGCACTCGGCCAATAAGTTTTGATTTTGGGGTTACAAATATATTTTAGTAAGGAGGCAAATTCATAAATATGGAATTCTTGAATAATGAGGATTGACTGTAATTGCATCAGTGCCAATTGTTGAATTAGACATCTGGGGGACTATTGCATTTTTTTTTTTTATATTTGCAAGGCTGGTCTAAGATAAACCTTAAACTTGGCCGGGTGTGGTGGCTTACGCCTGTAATCCCAGCACTTTGGGAGGCCAAGGTCAGTGGATCACCTGAGGTCGGGAGTTTGAGACCAGCCTGACCAACATGGAGAAATGACGTCTCTACTAAAAATACAAGAAAAATAGCCGGGCGTGGTGGCTCATGCCTGTAATCCCAGCTACTTGGGAGGATGAGGCAGGAGAATCGCTTGAACCCAGGAGGCGGAGGTTGAGATGAGCCAAGATCGCGCCATTGCACTCCAGCCTGGGCAACAAGAGTGAAACTTCATCTCAAAAAAAAAAAGAAAAAGATAAACCTTAAACTCTAAGACGATCTTTCTTTCTTTTTCTTTCTTTCTTTCCTTTTCTTTCTCTTTCTCTCTCTCTCTCTTTCTTTTTTTGAGACAGAGTCTTGCTCTGTCGCTCAGGCTGGAGTGCAATGACGTGATCTCGGCTCACTGCAACCTCCACCTCTGGGGTTCAAGCAATTCTCCCCTGCCTCAGCCTCCTGAGTAGCTGGGATTACAGGTGTGTACCACCACGCCTGGCTAATTTTTGTATTTTTAGTGGAGACAGGGTTTCACCACATTGGCCGAGTCTTGAACTCCTCACCTCAGGTGATCCACTCACCTTGGCCTCTCAAAGTGCTGGGATTAGAGGCATAAACGACCGCACCCGGCCTAAGATGATAACTTTCCCTCTAATTCCCTAGACATGGACTGAGATCCAAAGTCTGGGTAAATAAGAGAAAGAGGACAGGAGTGTTCTTCCTCTCGGTAGCCTCCTCCCATTCCCTCTTTCCTGAATTTTTTCTTTGAGCAAAATCATATTTAGGTTAAAGACAAGAAGAACAATAGTGCGTGTAAAGCTTGTGACCTCACCCAAAACATTATAAAATGAGCTATAAATCCAGGGAACACAATGTCTGCACATTCTGCAGCTTTCCAGAAAATCTAGGCCAGGCAACTGGAGGGGGTAGGATGGGGGAGTGGGGGATGGAGGGTAATTTCTCACTCCTCCAGTGCTAATAATCTCTGCAATAGGACCCTATTTATTTTCTCATTCAGTTCCCAAAAGAGCCTGTGGAGTGGGCACACAGCAATTATTAAAGTTAAACAGAAGGTTGAGCTGCATAAAATCATCTGGCTACTTAGCAGCCAGCCTCAGAACCTGGGTCTTCCGATCCCACAAACTTGTTTTCTTTCTCTGAGTTTTGAGTTGGAACAAATTGAATCAGTCCCAGATGTTGATATCAATGCATCTGTGGTTGAGAAGATAAACAATGCTTTCTAGGCCTTGAGAAATCTATGAATTATTTTACTTTTCCTGAACACCTACTATATGCAAGAGAGAGGGTGGGCATTGGGATCCAAAGGCGAGTCAGCTCTGACCTCCACCATAGTGGAATTCTGACTGCCCAATAAAAAGACAATGTGGGCCACAGACAGTCATGCCATGTGCCACCTAACAGCGATTTGGTCAATGACTGACTGCATGCACGATGGTGGTCTCATCAAATTAGAATTGCATTTTTACTATACTTTTTCTTTTTCTTTTCTTTTTTTTGAGATGGAGGCTCGCTCTGCTGCCCAGGCTGGAGTGCAGTGGCACGATCTCGGCTCACTGCAACCTCTGCCTCCTGCATTTCAGCGATTCCCCTGTCGCAGCCTCCCGAGTAGCTGGGATTACAGGTGCCCGCCACCACATCCAGCTAATTTTTTTTATTTTTAGTAGAGACGGGGTTTCACCATATCGGCCGGGCTGATCTCTAACTTCTGACCTAAGATGATCCGCCCGCCTTGGCCTCACAAAGTGCAGGCGTGAGCCATTGCGCCCGGCCGCATTTTTACTATGCCTTTTTTATGTTTAGATGTGTCTAGACACACAGATCCTTAGCATTGTGTTATAATTACCCACAGTATTCGGTAGAGCAACACGCTGGCTAGATTTGTAGCCTAGGAGCAATAGTTTATGTTATACAGTTTAGGTGTGCAGCAGGCTCTACCCTCTAGGTTTGTGCAAGTACACTCTACGATGTCCGCACATTGGTGAAATCACCTAACAACGCATTTCTCAGACACATCCCTGTCATTAAGCAAAGCATGGCTGTATGTAGTGTCAAATTATCTAGTTGCTGCAATAGAACACTGAAAAGAAACAGGTGAAATTAATTTAATACTATAGTCCCTTAAGCCAGTATATCTAAAATATCATTTTCACGTGTAATCAAAATGAAAATTCTTTTTCCTTTTTTGAGACAGGGTCTTTCTGTGTCACCCAGGCTGGAGGGCAGTGGTCTGATCATAGCTCATTGTAACCTCAAACTCTGGGGTCAAGCGATCCTCCTGCCCCAACCTCCCAAGTAGCTAGGACTAGAGGCCTACACCACCACACATGGCTAATCTTTTTTTTTTTTTTTGAGACTGAGTCTTGCTCTGTCACCCAGGCTGGAGTGCAGTGGTGTGATCTCAGCTCACTGCAACCTGTGCCTCCCGGGTACAAACGATTCTTCTGCCTCAGCCTTCAGAGTACCTGGGCTTACAGGCACCCACCACCATGCCCGGCTAATTTTTGTATTTTTAGCAGAGACAGGGTTTTGACATGTTGGCCAGACTGGTCTCAAACTCCTGATTTCGTGATCTGCCTGCTTCAACTTCTCAAAGTGCTGGGATTACAGGTGTGAGCCACCACACCAGGGCCCCGGCTAATTTTTTTAATTTTTATTTTTGTAGAGATAGTGTCTTGCTATGTTGTGCAGCTGGTCTCAAACTCCTGGCCTCAAGCAATCCTCCTGCCTCAGCCTCCCAAAATGTTGGAATTACTGATGTGAACCACTGTGTCTGGCCTAAAAATGAAAATTCGTAATTAGCTATTTTACATTTTTAAAAATTTGTTTTTTCAAAACCCAGTGTGGATATTACACGTTACAGAATATCTCTATTTGTACTAGCCCCTCTGGTGGGGCCCCATGGCCACATGTGGCTAGTGGCTACCATATTGGATGGCAAATATCTAGAGGGGAGGGATTTCTAAATGAATTTGAAAACCACCATGGGCTCCTGGCCATAGTGAAAACCTGTACCTATATCCTGGGAGCACCGGGAAGGGAGATATTCATCCTGTCTGGAAATTGCTTCTCAAGGCTTTCCAGAAAAGGGGGCTTTTGAATTGGAATTAGTTGCACCCAGAAGAGAAGGTCATCTTTGGAAAGTAGGACCACCCATCTGGTGGCTGGTGGAAGTGGATGGTGGTGGTTGGGCTTTTTCTTGAACCAGTTGGGTTCTGATATTCTTCAGACTGGCTTAAGTTTTGCAGCAGGACTTGAGTTTTAGGAGGGGCAATCAATTTTCAGTCCTAATGGATTTGCCCAGAGCTGTGTGCTTAGAACTGAGTAAGCCAGTCCCTGCTGTCTAGATGCTCATTTCAGAGTAGTGCTTCTTAAACTCAAGCAGCACCTGCACCTGGAAGGCTTGTTGAAATCCTGATTCTTGGACCCAATCCCCAGAGTTTCTGATTCAGCAGCCCCATGGTGGGGCCTGAGAATGTGCATTTCTAACCAGTTCCCAAGGATGCTGATGCAGTTAGGGAACCAATCTTTGTGACCATTGATTGAGTAGATGAGTAAAGTCATGAAACATTCATTCAAAAACATTTTAATATTAGTAGTCTGTGAGAGGTACTGCTTCAGCACTGGGGTTACAGCGGTGATCAAGACAAGCAAAGGCCCCCTCCTTCAGTGAAGCTTCCAGCATGGACATAAATAACAGACATGGTGGGTGCCTCAGGGATCTGAAGTTGACCTGATCAATAATATCCCACTGTCGGCTCTGCAACTCTGATACCTACAAAAATTACCATCTTTTGACATCTCAAATTATTTCTAGACCCTAAAAGAAAAATCTGTAAGGGATATGCCATTTAATGAGAATCTACTATATGATAGAATTTGTGCCAGGGGTTTTGCAAATATATTTGCATTGCATTCTGACAAGATGATAACCACCACTACTTGCTTTATATAACAGAGGTGACTGGGCCAGGCGTGGTGACTCACACCTGTAATCCCAGCACTTTGGGAGGCCAAGGCGGGTGGATCACTTGAAGCCAGGAGTTCGAGACCAGCTTGGCCAACATGGTGAAACCCCGTCTCTATTAAAAAACAAAAACAAAAACAAAAAAAACCAGAGGTGACTGAGTTTCAGAGAGGCTGGTGAAATGCCTTGCCCATATTTCTTCTTCTTCTTTTTTTGAGACAGAGTTTCTCTCTGTCGCTCAGGCTGGAGTGCAATGGCGTGATTGATCTTGGCTCACTGCAACCTCTGCCTCCTGGGTTCAAGCGATTATCATACCTCAGCCTCCCAAGTAGCTGGGACTTCAGGTGTGAGCCACCATGCCTGGCTAATTTTTATATTATTTGTAGAGTTGGGGGTTTCACCATGTTGGCCAGGATGGTCTCGATCTCTTGACCTTAGGTGATCCACCTGCCTCGGCCTCCCAAAGGGCTGGGATTACAGGAGTGAGCCACCATGCCCAGCCCCTTGCCATATTTCTACAAACTAGTTTGTGGTGCAGCTGTGGTTTATCCATGGTCTTTTTGTTGGTTCATGGTATTACCTCTGTCTGGTCCTCTTACAACATTCCCCTACTCTTCTTTTTTTTTCTAATTTTTTTTTTTTTTTTTAGACGGAGTTTTGCTCATTACCCAGGCTGGAGTGCAATGGCGTGCAATTCTCCTGCCTCAGCCTCCTTAGTAGCTGGGATTACAGGCACGCACCACCATGCCCAGCTAATTTTTTGTATTTTTAGTAGAGATGGGGTTTCACCATGTTGGCCAGGATGGTCTCGATCTCTTGACCTTGTGATCCACCCGCCTCAGCTTCTCAAAGTGCTGGGATTACAGGTGTGAGCCACTGCGCCCGGCTTTTTTTTCTAATGAACTCCTCTTAATCACTCCTCAGATTCCTCAGCAAGCACTGATTTTTCAGGAAAGGGTTTCTTGACTTTCTGGGTAAGTTTCAGTGGTATACTGATCTCTTACTTAATCTGCAAGGAAGGTCATATGATACCTACTTAATAAAATTTGTTGATTGAATAAAGGAGCTAATGAATTTGATAAAATCAGGGAAGGCTTCTTGGAGGAGGTGCACCTTGTTCCAGTGGGCTGAGAAGACATTTCATGAGACCAGAGCAAGGAGAGGAGTAGCCTGGCAGCTAAAGCCAGAGACAGACCTGAACCTGGTGGTATGAAAGCCTGTGTGGGAATCAGGTATTCTTTTTTTTTGAGACAAGAGTCTTGCACTGTTGCCTGGGCTGGAGTGCAGTGGCACGATCTCGGCTCACTACAACCTCTGCCTTTCTGGTTCAATCGATTCTCCTGCCTCAGCCTCCCAAGTAGCTGGGATTACAGGCACCTGCCACCACGCCCAGCTAATTTTTTGTATTTTTAGTAGAGACAGGGTTTCACCATGTTGGCCAGGCTAGTCTCCAACTCCTGACCTCAGGTAATCTGCTCACCCCGGCCTCCCAAAGTGCTGGGATTACAGGCATGAGCCACTGTGCCTGGCCAGGGATCAGGTATTCTGTACAATCTTGGGGGCTTGGTAGGTTTCAAGTGGAGGTCACACTGGAGGCAGATTGTGGGGTTGACAGGGAGTTCTGATTAAGCTATTTCAGGAAATAAATAGCCATGGAATATTTGAGGGCCGCCAAGCCACATATATCATTTGTTTCTGTTTCAGAGGAAAAGCTCAACAACTTAGGGTTCTGTGATAGACACATAGGGAAGGGGGTAGGGAGGAGGAACCGCAGTCAAGGTTCAAGCTCCAAAATAGTCTTCTTGGGACCAAGTCCTAGCTCTGCCCCTTAAGAGCATGTGATGATCGGGAAGTCACCTAACTAACCACTTTGAAGCTCAATTTCCTTCTATGAAAAATAGATTTTAAAAAATCACCTAATTCATTGCATTGTTGTGAGGATTAAATGAGATAATATAGCATAATGTTCCCAGAATGATGTCTGGCACGTGAGGAGCATGACAAATACTAGCTATTACTGTGAAGATGATTTTCCTCTTGTCTCTCCTTTCCTTCTCTCTTCTCTCCCTCTCTTTCTTTCTTCACACACGCCCATGAGAAGACTTATAAGGGGTCCTGAGCAGAGCCCTGGAACTGGTTTTTGGCATCTACGCAGAGGGGACATCACAGAGGGGTTAAAGGACGGGACCTGGGGCAGGAGGGTGGGGCGAAAGGTAAAGCTGGTCACAGCCTGGGGCATTCAGATCATTCACCGTTTTTTTTTTTTGAGACAGAGTTTCGCTCTTGTTACCCAGGCTGGAGTGCAATGGCGCGACCTCGGCTCACCGCAACCTCCGTCTCCTGGGTTCAAGCAATTCTCCTGCCTCAGCCTCCCGAGTAGCTGAGACTACAGGCGTGCACCACCATGCCCAGCTAATTTTTGTATTTTTAGTAGAGACAGGGTTTCACCAGATAATTCACCTTTTGGCATCCCAGTTTCTGTGTCTGCATCAGGGGCACCATAATCCCAGCTGATCTTTATTGCTACTATTAGCCTCTACTCACTGCCTCAAGTTCCTAATCTCCTCCCAGGAAATCATGTAGCAACTGCTGAGGCCAGCAAGGGGCTGAGTCCAAAAATCAGATGAATACCAAGGAACACGCTAACCTGAAGGGCAGTCCCTGGCTGGAGTTGAGGCCGAATTGCACTCACCTCCACCCAAAACCAAAACGAACAATCAAGAGAAACAAATGATGCTTAAAGCAGGAAAATCCTTCTGAGTTCACTTGGCTGCAGAGCCTTGTAGGGGATGGAATTACGGTAAATCTAAAAATAAGGCCTGGTGTGCTTTTTCATTAAATGCACAAAAATTTTCTCTTTTCTACCTGCCTAGGGAACAATATAATCCAACAAGGATATTTTGCCTGATTTGCGCAGGACCCAGAAAAGCTCAGGGGAGAAAGAGTTCCTGAGATTGTAGTTTGTTGCTTGAAGATCAAAACCCAGAGAAAGTTATTTATATACCTAGTTTTTTTTTTTCCCTTCTCCTTTCAACTGCATGGTATTTATCCGTAGAATTAGGGGTTTTGCCTTGTTAAGCAAAATATTTTTTTCCTTGATTTTAAAAGGAATACATGTTTATTATAGAAAATTAGAAACTACTAAAAAAAAGAAAGGAAAATGACATCTGTCATTCAAAGATAGCCATGGTTAATGCTTCGTGATTTTTTTTTTTTTAAGACTTTTTTTTCTATGCTTCTTTTATTTATTTTTATTTTTGAGATGGAGTCTTTCTCTGTCTCCCAGGCTAGAGTGCAGTGGTGTGATCTCGGCTCATTGCAACCTCTGTGCCCCCAGGTCCAAGTGATTCTCAGCCTCCTGAGTAGCTGGGACTACAGGTATGTGCTACCACTTTGAGCTTAATTTTGTATTTTTAGTAAAGATGGGGTTTCACCATATTGGCCAGGGTGGTCTTGATCTCTTAACCTCGTGATCCTCCCACCTTGGCCTCCAATAGTGATGAGATTACAGGTGTGAACCACCGTGCCCAGCCTAATTTTGTATTTTTATTTCTATTTTACCAATTTCTGCTTTCATTTATGTGACTTTCTTATGTCTACTTTCCTTGGATTTATCCTGTGGTACTTTTCTTTTTTTTTTGAGACAAAGTCTCGCTCTGTCACTCAGGCTGGAGTGCAGTGGTGCGATCTTGGCTCACTGCAACTGTCTCCCAGGTTCAAGCAATTCTCCTGCCTCAGCCTCCCAAATAGCTGGGATTACAGGTGCGTACCACCAAGCCTGGCTAATGTTTTTGTATTTTTAGAAGAGACTGGGTTTCACCATGTTGGCTGGGCTGGTCTCGAACTTCGGACCTCAGGTGATCCACCCACCTCAGCCTCCCAAAGTGATGAGATTACAGGCATGAACCACAGTGCCCGGCCCTATCCTGCGGTTATTTTTTAATTCCTAAAGTTGGAGATTTAGATTACTACATTTTAGCATTTCTTGTTTTTCTAATCTAAGCTTTTTTTTTTTTTAGCTTGATTGATTGATGATTGATTGATTAAGACCAGGTCTTGCTCCGTCACCCAGGCTAAGCTGCAGTGGCACAAACATGGCTACTGCAGCCTCAACCTTCTGGGTTCACGTGATCTTCCTACCTCAGCCTCCCAAGTGTCTGGGACTACAGCCGTGCACCACCACATTCTGCTAATTTTCTTTAGTTTTTGTAGAGATGGGGGCTCACCATGTTGCCTGGGCTGGTTTTGAACTCCTGCGCTCAAGCAGTCTGCCCATTTTGGCCTCCCAGAGTGCTGGGATTACATTCGTGAGCCATCGCTCCTGGCCATCTAAGCATTTAAAGTAACAGATTTCCCCCTCAGGTGTGGATTTGGTTGTGTTCGATACATTTTGACATGCAGTATTTTCACTGACATTCAGTTCTAAATTTGTTCCACTTTTATTGCTTCTTTGATTTTTGGCTTATTTAGATATAAGCTCATACGTTTTCAAAATCATAAGGTTCTCTCTGTTACCTTTTTGTTATTTATTTCCAGCTGAATTGCTTTGTGGTTAGAGAACACAGTGTAGATGCCTTGTTTCTGAATTTTAGATTTGCTATATAGTCTGGTAGACAAGGTTTCATGTATTAACTGAAAACCAGATGGACAGCACTTTATATATATTATTCTGACTCCTCAAGAATTCCCAAATACACAATAATGCTTATTAAACCAATGAGGAAACTGAGGCTAAGAGGGGCACGTAGAGAAGGTAGGTGTTAATTCAGGTTGGTTTAACTCAAACAATTGTTGTCATTGTTTTTTTGAGACAGAGTCTCCCTCTGTCGCCTAGGCTGGAGTACAGTGGCACGATCTTGGTTCACTGCAACCTCCACCTCCTGAGTTCAAGCAATTCTCTTGCCTCAGCTTCCCGAGGAAGAGCTGGGACTACAGGCACATGCCACCATGCCCAGCTAATATTTTGTCTTTTTAGTAGAGACAGGGGTTTCACCATATTGACCAGGCTGGTCTTGAACTCCTGACCTTATGATCTGCCCACCTTGGCCTCCCGCAGTGCCTGTATTATAGGCATGAGCCACTGTGCCTTGCCTGAAACAGTTTTTTTATTTTAATTTATTTATTTATTTATTTTTGAGACAGAGTCTTGCTTTGTCGCCAGGCGCCAGGCTGGAGTGCAGTGGTGTGAGCTCGGCTCACTGCAATCTCCGCCTCCTGGGTTCAAGCAATGCTTCTGCCTCAGCCTCCCAAGTAGCTGGGACTACAGGCGCGCACCACCATGCCCAGCTAATTTTTTTTTTTTTTTTTAGTAGATACAGGGTTTCATCTTGTTGGCCAGGATGGTCTTGATCTCTTGACCTTGTGATCAACCCGCTTCGGCCTCCCAAAGTGTTGGGATTACAGGCGTGAGCCACCACGCCCAGCCCAGTTTTTTTATTTATGTAATTGCATAATCAGTCATTTGGAAAATAAGATATAATAATCTGGGATTATTGGTAAATATGAATTTAAGGGCTGTCTGGGGAGTTCCTCTTGTGATATTAGTACCAGCTCTTCATTTGTTTATTTATCCATTTATGATATCTGTTGAGGGCTCCCCGAGCTGGACTCTGGACCAGGATAGTAATCAGGCTTTTGTCCTTGTGAACTCCATGTGTTCTGACATACTTCTTAGCATTGTGAGATTATTTATTCCTTTGTTTTTTCTCTTTTTGAGATGGAGTTTCACTCTTGATTGCCCAGGCTGGAGTGCAATGGCGTGATCTCGGCTCACCGCAACCTCTGCCTCCCGGGTTCAAGCGATTCTTCTGCTTCAGCCCTTCAAGGAGCTGGGATCACAGGTATGCACCACTATACCTGGCTAATTTTGTATTTTTAGTAGAGATGGGGTTTCATCATGTTGGCCAGGCTAGTCTTGAACCCCTGACCTCAGGTATCTGCCTGTCTCAGCCTCCCAAAGTGCTGGGATTATAGGCATGAGCCACTGTGCCCGGCTGATTATTTATTCTTTTAATGAGATAAAAAAGAATCTCCGAGCAGTCATGTGGAGGAAAAAGTTGAATAAATAGAAGTTGCAAATAGCAGTAATGACCAGTAGCTAATTTCTCTCTCTGATTGTTGTGGTCACAGTTCTGCTATTATTGCTGGTCACTGCTGCACATTTTTTGCCCCTCCGTCTTCCAAGTCTCTCTCCTTACCTCCTGGTCCTAGGTACCCCTCTGGTTTCTATCTCCAACTCTTTTCTGGAAAAGTTCACCTCATCCCATCACTCTGGTTTTCTCATGAGTTAATGAAGAAATACTTCACAGCTGATGAACGTTAGCTGTTCTCAGCAGCAGTGCAGTTATTCTCATCACTACCATCCTTGCTTGACATGTCTTCACTGCCTTCTCATTGTCCTCACATTAAAGGCCAAGCACCTTAGCATGACTCATAGAAACCAGGCCCTGCTTTCTCTCAGCCTCAATTCTCATCACGTTCCCACCCTCCTTGGTCCAGCCACAAAAACCCTTGCAAGTTCCCAGATGCTCTGTGCTCTCTCAACCTTGGCTGTTTGCACAGGCTACTTTCTCTGCTAAGAATTCCCTTCCAGGAATCCAGGAACTGCATCCCAGGACCCAGGCATTCACAGAAGACAAATCCAGAGAGGCTAACTCAAAGGGGCTTGGCTCTCAGAAGTTTATCCCAGTTGGGCAGAGTGTGTGTGAGTCGAACGCTGGAAGCTGGCTCTCAGTGAGCTGTGTTCCTAGCCCTAACTTTGCCTCTATTTCTTGTCTTAACTGACCCTCAACTGTGGGCTGAGGACACGGTTTGCCCTTGGCCTTTGAGAGTTAAGGTTTTGAAAATCCTTGACTCCAGATGTGGAGGCAGAGGCTGCCTTTTCTTGTTTTTCTTCCCTTCTTTTTTTTTTTCTTGCTGTGTCACCCAGGCTGGAGTGCAGTGGCATGATCTTGGCTCACTGCTGCCTCTGCCTCTTGTCAAGCAATTCTTTGTCTCAGCCTCCTGAGAAGCTGGGATTATAGGTGCTCACCACCACGCCTGGCTAATTTTTGTATTTTTAGTAGCGATGGGGTTTCACCATCTTTGCCAGGCTGGTCTTGAACTCCTGACCTCGTGATCCACCTGCCTTGGCCTCTCGAAGTGCTGGGATTACAAGTGTGAGCCACTGCTCCCGGCCTTTTCCTGCTTTTCATTGCCACTTCCACAACCTTGCAAACCTGCCACTATTTAGCCTCCCTCTTCTCTCCAAACCTTCACTCACATGTCATGCAGCGACTCTGCCTCTAGGATCAGGAAGTGCTGGATACTTTCTCATATAGTAGGTGTCTCAACACATCTTCCCAAACCACCTTGCAGCAAAGTTATGCTTACCCCTGCATTACTGATGGAGAAATTAGAAGCTTGAAGACGGAAACGTTTGCTCAAAGTCTTGGCCAGGGTTGCAAACTCACACCCACTTCCGAGTCTGTGTTCTTTACCCTATTCTGTGGTCTTGAAAAGTTTACGGTTATGTCACTGCTGACACTAAGTGGTGACCATGGGCAAGTCACTGGCCTTTTATGGACCATAATTCTTTCATTTTAAAGCTGGGGAGACCCATATCTATCTTCCCCTTTCATGTGGTTGTTGGATATTTCAAAGCAACTAGAAAGCTCTTTCTAGAAGACACATGAATTTAAAAAGGCCTGTTGAAAGGTCCAATCCTTTGCCTCACACACTGTCTGCCCAAACTGGGATACATCTCTGAGAGCCGAACGTGTTTGAGGTAGCGTCTCTGGGTTTGTCGTCTGTGAATGCCTGGGTCCTGGGATGCAGTTCTTGGAAGGACAGAGAAAGCAGGCTGTGCAAAGAGCTGAGGTCAAGAGAGCACGGAGCATTTGGAAACTTGCAAGGGCTTTTATGATTGGACTAGGGAGGGTGGGAACGTGGTGAGAATTGAGGCTGAGAGAAAGCAGGGTCTTCGGGCATGGAGGCACGTGCCTGTAATCCCAGCTATTTGGGAGGTTGAGGCAGGAGAATCACTTGAACCCAGGAGGCTGAGGTTGCAGTGAGCCGAGATTGCACCACTGCACTCCAGCCTGGGTGACAGAGTGAGACTCTATCTCAAAAAAAAAAAAAGCAAGGCCTGGTCTTGATCAGCCATGTTAAGGTGGCTAAGGTGCTTGGACTTTAATTTGAAGACAATGAGAAGTCAGTGAAGGCATGTCAAGTAAGGATGATGGTGATGAGAGTAATTACACCGCCGCTGCTAACTGCCAACGTTCGTCAGGTGCGAGGCATTTCTTCATTAACTCATAATGCACACGACAGCAATTATAAGGGGGATAGAGGTTATTCTCATTTAAGGCGAAGAGCCATGAGAAAGCTAAGGTTCAGAGATGTTAAGTAACTTACTTGAGAATACACAGGTGGTCTGTTGCTGACCCAGACTTCAACCCAGGCTATCTGATTGATTCTAGGAGTCAGTCTCTTAACCTCGCCTTCTCGTCAGTGGTCAGAGCTGAAGTATTATCTTGCTTGATTTTTCAGTTTACTTTTTGAAAGTTAAATCTGTGTGGAGGAAGAAAGGAGGAGACACTAGAAGTAGAGAGGCCCATTGGAGGCTCCCGTTTAGGCAAAAGAAGATGGTGAGTTTAATCTGGGGAGGGGGGTGACTTTGACATTTGGCAAATTCAAGAGGCTTTAGGAAACTAGAATGAATACTACATTGATCCATTCACTCAGCCGCTACTATTTGTCTGTTTAGAGGCAGGATCTTGCTCTGTCATTCAGGCTGGAGTGCAAGGGTGCAATTATGGTTCACTATAACCTCAATTTCTTGGTTGCAAGTGATCCTTCTGCCTCAGCCTCCCAAGTAGCTGGGAATACAGGTGAGTGTCACTACTAAAATGTTTTATAGAGATGAGGTTTCTGTCTGTGTTGCCCAGGCTGGTCTTGATTGTCCTGCCATGGCCTCCCAAAGTGTTGGGATTACAGGTGTAAGCCACTGTGCCTAATCATCTGTTTATCGAGCAGCTAAGATGTGCCAGGCCCAGAAATGGCCAGGCCTGGGTTAGGGGGTGGCCCAGAAAGATTGCAGGCCTGTGGGTGAGAGGGGAGAGTCAAAAGTGACCTCATCAAATAAGGAGAGTTCTTCCTGGTGTGAAGGTACAGCCCACACCACTACCGAGGGCAGAAGGAGTTGAGGGGAGCTTCCTGGAAGAAGCCCATCCTGCAGGTGGGAAGCAAGGGTCATCTGCAAGTGGGGCTGCGTGCAGTTTCCACCTGGCTGTGATGGGCTCCCTTATGGCTCAGGATGAGGTTTGCCTTGGCAGGATTCCTCATTAATTACCCTTGGAGGTAATTCTGCAAATGCCAGTAATGACCAGTAGTTAATCTCTCTCTCTCCTGCTTGCCTCGCTTCATTTGTTTTTTCTTTAATCGGCCATCCAACCTTGTTGGAATGTTTACCAAAGCAGGATAGTTAGAGATGTAAATAAATGAATTTCCCTTGTCTGAAGGATCTGGAGATAGAATTAAGGTGAGAGGAGTAATTTACAGGTGAATAATTACTTGGAAACCTCAGCAGAGAGACTGCTGGGGTTCTCTAATTATTTCCCTTCTCCCAATTTTCTCTTCTTTGAACTGCCAGTACGGGGGCGTACGGGGGTGGGATGGGGGGCTGGAGATGTGATTCTGGATTTCCCCTTGCGATTGTGAAATTCCTTCTGGGGAGGGCCTTGCCAGGATGCAGGGTTGTGACTTGCATGGCACTTTCACATCATGACTTCATTCAGATCCTCTGTGAACTCTCTGGGTGGATGGCACTGCTAGCCCCATTTATGGATGGAAAAACTGAGGTTCCTATAGGTGAGGTCATTCCCCACAAGCCACACTGCGAATCAGTTGTGTCTTGTGGCTCAGACCCAGGTTTTTGACACTCCCTCGGCCCTTTAGCTGCCTACAGGGCTTCCTCATCTGCCCGGCTGCCTTCTCCCTTCCCCAGGCTGGCCCTTGCCCCCTCCCAAACACCCCAGGCTGCACGTGTTCCTCTGCATGGAGCCGAAATGTTCTTTGGCGAACAACCTGCTCCGTCTTCCCTGTAAGTTGGTGGCCGCGCCCCTTCCTTACGCAGCTCATTTTCCATTTTAAGATTTCCTGTTTGAACTACAGGGCAAAGATCTCAGCAGTATCAGCCTGGAGCCGAGCTTCTGTGTGTATAAAGGGGAGCCCTGGTCCCTGCCCTCTGTTTGTCCACTGGCCTTATCGACGGAGCCCAAGTCCCAAGTTCAGAGGCTTCAGTTCCTTCCCGATTTGCTGGGTAAAGTCCGGCCCTTCCGTGCGGGCGGCCAGGGCGGGTGGCCAGCCTGGAGCCAGCGGTCATTTATGGCCGGGCAGTGCTTCCGTCCTGCCTGGCAAGCCACTGGCTGCAGCTGACAGATGGACGATGGAGAGACAAGGGCTCTTGGGGGTGCTTTCTCTCTTTCCCTTCCTTCCCTTTGTCCTGTGCTCAGGGCTGACTCCTCTAGGGCCCTGCTGGCCTGACAGCCATGTGTCCCTTTAAATAGGGACAACCAGGGAGGAGGTCTGGGCTCCCTGAAGCCTCCTTGAAATTATATCTTCTTATGAGATCGATTTGGCTCTCCAGGCCAGCACAGACACTCACACTCACACACACATTCATGCTCAAGCACACACTCCCAGATAAAAACTGAGCCTCTCTATAGCTGAGTCCTTTCCTGGAGACACTGAGCTGGTGCCATTTTTATGGGGGATAATAACTGTATCTGAGAAGAACAGCATGTTGGTTCCAAGGTCCGGTCATCTCCTAGGTCTCATCTGATCTGGAGGAAAATCAGGAGTCATCCAGATAGTCATCACCTGTGTTTTATAGACGAGAGACCCTGAGAATCGATGGCTTCATTTAATCATCGCTTCATTCAACGAGGGTTCCTAGGGAGCTCACATCCACCAGGTGCTGGGGATTAAGAGGTGAAGTAGGTTTGGTCACTCTTCAGGTTGCTCAGGAAGCCAGTGATTGCAAGGTGGAGCACCAAATGCCAGAAGAAGCACTGCAGGGTGCCATGGGAGAAGGAAGGAGGGGCATGGGTTGGGGCTGGGGAAACCCTCCCATAAGATTTGTCCCAGATCCCTGTGAAGCACCAGGATACCCGGAGAAGGACTGTAGCTCTTGATGGTATGCACAGGACATGTTCGACCTTCAAGTCTAGACACAAATTGTGCATGAGGGTCTCTCTGCAGTGAAAGTCAGGCCTAGAGACTCAGAGGAGGGCTTCCTCTGTTTGTGAACTGCTTTATCTCCAGGGCCTAAAATGGAGCACTCGATAAATATTTGCTGTTGAATGGACACATACTACATACACGCACACGTGCACACACCATGCATGCCACTCTGTCTCAGTGGAATAGAATCTACCAGCTGAAGGAAGGTTCTAGAATAGTGCAGATTGGTGGCTGGAGGCAGAAAGAGAGCCAGAAGCATGGTGACCTGATTCTGGGTCTCACATGCATGCACTAAACACCGTGGGACTAGGTGTTGGGGCACCCAAGCTCTGGTCTCCTTTACAACATCTTTCGATTTTGTGTGACATCATTTTTTTCCATTGCAAAATAAGGAGGCCATGCTGCCCCTTTTTCTGCTCTAACATTTAGTTAGTCTGGGAATGGGCAAATGGGACTAGGCAGGAATTTCTCCTAGCTGAGGAGAGTCCTTCTCTTTCCAGCCTGAGACAGCAGGCTTCTCTGTCTGGTCTCCCTTGCTGAGCCTTGTTGCCAGAAAAATGTTGGCCCCGTGGTCACAGGCCCTCTGGGCTCCCGTTTGCCTTCCCTGCTGCCTGCTGGAGTGGAGGGGTGAGAGGCTACCCATGTGGCTATTCTCCCCTGACCAGGCCCAGGCTCCCCATTCACTTCATCAGAACCGGGAGTCTGGGAGCTGAGGAACCAGGGGATGCCAGGGTATCACTAGGCTTTTCTAGGCTATGGTCAGCCCAGAGCCCGAGAGCCTGTGCAGAGTCCTGCCTGGGGACTGCCCCATCTGGCCTACCCTTCCTCCTTCCCTCTCATGGCCACCAACATGTGGCATGGTCTGCAGTGGATTTCTTTGGAGGCTCAGAGACTTCAGCAATGGCTATGGGGCTATGAAAGGCTTGGAACCCCCTGTGTGCCCTCAGCCTACAGCCAGCGTCTTTTCTGGGGAGGTGGCACTTTGAGAGGTCATAGGAAGAACTGTCTCCATCAGACTGCTCCACCGGGCAGCCTGTCCCACTCTGAGCCTTTCCCAGTGGCATCCATGTCTTCCACATCATTTTCCTCCCCTCCCCAATGGTGTTGTCCTTTTCTATCCCCTGTCTCTGGGAGGGAACCTGGTACAGTGGAACCTGAAGTTAGAAAGACCAGGGAGGCTTTAAACCCCAGCCCTGCTGCAAATCAGCAGTGTGACTTGAGCCTCTGGTTTTTCATCTATAAAATAATTATTTTTTCCCAGGCTTGTCATGAAGATTATATGAGATTATAGTGTATTAAAGCTCTAGGTGGGTAATAGTAGTGAACAATACTGTAGAATTAGCTATGCACTAGGCACTGGTCCAAGCATTCCTCAACCCTAGGAGGAAGGTACTATTTACTCCCATTTTATAGGTAGGTTAAGTCACGGCCCCAGGTCAGGTAGCTTGTAGGCAGCAGAGCTGGGGTCCTGAATCTAGAAGACTGATTTATTTTTGTTTTTGTTTTTTGAGACAAGGTTTCTGTTGCCCAGGCTGGAGTGCAGTATAATGGCACAATCATGGCACACTGCAGAATCGACCTCCCTGGGCTCAGGTGATCCTCCCACCTCAGCCCTCCAAGTAGCTGGAACCACAGGTGTATGCCACCACACCTGGCTAATTTTTGTATTTTTTTTTTTGAGATGGAGTCTCACTCTGTCGCCAGGTACCAGGCTGGAGTGCAGTGACATGATCTCGGCTCACTGCAACCTCCACCTCCTGGGTTCAAGCAATTCTTCCGCCTCAGCCTCCCAAGTAGCTGGGACTACTGGTGCATGCCACCACTCCCAGCTAATTTTTGTATTTTAGTAGAGATGGGGTTTCACCATGGTGGCCAGGATGGTCTCAATCTCTTGACCTTGTGATCCGCCCTCCTCGGCCTCCCAAAGTGCTGGGATTACAGCACCCAGCCAATTTTTGTATTTTTTGTAGAGACAGGGTTTCACTATGTTGCCCAGCCTGGTCCCCAGCTCTTGGGCTGAAGCAATCTACCAGTCTTGGCCTCCCAAAGTGCTGAGATGACAGGCGTGAGCCAGCGCGTTCAGCAGCCTAACTCTTAACCAGTTCTTCACAGCCTTGGGATGTGTGTGCTTGCAAGCGTTTCTTGTGTCCAGTTGCTCCCAGATAATTTGGGAGCTGTGAGCATTTGCATTGATGAGACTGATTCTTTTTTTTATTTTTTAGATGGGGTTTCATTCTTGCCATCCAGGCTGGATTGCAGTTTCGCGATCTCGGGTCACTGCAACCTCCACCTCCTGGGTTCAAACCATTCTCCTGCCTCAGCTGCCTGAGTCGCTGGAATTACAGGTGCCTGCCACCACACCTGGCTAATTTTTGTATTTTTAGGAGAGACAGGGTTTCTGCATGTTGGCCAGGCTGGTCTGGAACTCCTGACCTCAGGTGATAACCCACCTCAGCCTCCCAAAGTGCTGGGATTACAGGCATGAGCCACCGTGCCTGGCCAGATCTGACTAATTCTTAAGTCATTTGAGGATATCATTCACCCCTTTTTCTCTCTTTTTTACCTTCCCACATCCTCGCCACACATTAAGGACTGGGATCTGGTTCTATTTTCTAGTTCTGCACCCATGAATGGAAGCAAAGCGCCGGAGGCCAAAGTTTTGTTAAGAGGCATAAACTGAAGTAGGATTTGTCTTTGGGGTCTGCCATTTGAAAGAAGGCCAGAAAATGGCCTCTGAGTGATTCAATTCAACAGACACTAACAAGACAGAGCAGAGGCTGCTGCCACAGAACTTACAGCTGGTGGTGGCAGGATCCCACCCAAGACTAAGCTGTCAGGAGCAAGAGGTCTGTCTGTCTTAGCTATGGCACCTGCAATCCCCAGAGGCCAGGCCGGAAGGGAAATGGGAAACCAGATCAGATCAGGGAGAAAGAGGCTGTGCCCATTTCACAGACAGGAAGGGTAAAGCCTAAGACCCAAACCCAGCACTCTGACTCTTGACTGGGTAATTTCTTTCTTTCTTTCTTTTTTTTTTTTTTTTTTGAGACAGTCTCACGCTGTTGCCCAGGCTGGAGTGCATGGTGTAATCTTGGCTCACTGCAACCTTCGCCTCCCGGGTTCAAGCAATTCTCTGCCTCAGCCTCCTGAGTAGCTGGGATTACAGGTGCTTGCTACCACACCCAGCTAATTTTTGTATTTTTAGTAGAAACGGGGTTTCACCCTATTAGCCAGGCTGATCTTGACTCCTGACCTCATGATCCACCTGCCTCGGCCTCCTGAAGTGCTGAGATTACAGGCATGAACCGCCACACCCGGCTGCCGACTGGGTGAATGCTTTGCCTCCTTTCTTTGTTTTATATTTTGTCTCTACTTTTTTAAATTTTAAATTTAATTTTTTATTTCCATAGATGTTTGGGGAACAGGTGGCATTTGGTTACGTGAGTAATTCTTCAGTGGTGCACCCACCACCGAGCAGTACACACTGCACCCTGTTTGTAGTCTGTTATCCCTCATCCTCTCCCACCTTTTTCCTCAAGCCCCCAAAGTCCATTGTATCATTCTTATGCCTTTGCATCCTCATAGCTTAGCTCCCATTTATGAGTGAGAACATACAAAGTTTGGTTTTCCATTCCTGAATTACTTTACTTGGAATAATAGCCTCCAGTTCCATCCAGGTTGCTGGGAATGCCATTAATTCATTTCTTTTTATGGCTGCATTGTCTCTATTTTCAATACTCCAGGAAAGAGAAGAAGGCTCAGTGACCCACGATGGGTGGAAGTCCCACATGTAGACAGGGGCCCTGGAAGGAAGTTGTTGCCTATCCTGAAAAGGGGCATGAGGCAAAGGGAGAATGAGGGGCAGCAGGAGAGGGGATGAAGTGACTTCTTCAGGGACGTAGAACGGAAGACAGTAACACTGTATCACTTCTCATCTGGCAAGCTGAGGGCTCCTTCTTTTTGAGACAGTCTTGCTCTGTCTCCCAAGCTGGAGAGCAGTGGCTTGATCACAACTCACTGCTGTGATCTACTGCAGCCTCTACATCCCAGACTCAAGTGATTCTCCTACCTCAGCCTCCTGAGTAGCTGGGACCACAGGTGTGTACCACCACGCCCAGCTAATTTTTAAATTTTTCTGTAGAGACAGGATCTCACTGTGTTGCCCAGGTTTGAGAGCTCCTTCTGGGCAGAGAGTTTGAGACAGCTAGAAGCAGCAGTGAGAAGCACTCGTTCTGGGAACACAGAGCCTTGAGCTTGCTACCTGGCTTTGCTACAGAGTCACTGCATGATCTGGAGTGTGGACTCACCTGTCTCAGCTGCATAAAGCCACGCTTTCCACTGACCACACGTCTCCAGGCAGAACCAGGCTCAGACTCAGTCAACCATTCTCATGTTCTTTTTTTTTTCCCTTGAGACACAGTCTCGCTCTGTTGCCTGGGCTGGAGTGCAGTGTAGTGGCACGATCATGGCTCACTGCAGCCTTAATTTGTTGGGTTTAAATGATCCTCCAACCCCAGCCACTAGAGCAGCTGGAACTACCAACACACACCACCACATCTAGTTAATTAAAAAAAATGTTTTTTTAGAGATGAGGTATCACGATGTTGCCCAGGCTCATTCCTATGCTCTTGCATTAGGGATCAGGGTACAGGAGTAGTTCTAGGCTGGTGAAGAGAAAAGTCTTTATTTTCTATTTTCCAGTCATTTAATTCTCCTGTGAGTCTGTTCTTACAACACCTACTGCAAAGTGAGAGAGTTAAGTTTCTAACAAGAAATGCATAGTTTTCTTCTTGTGACTTGAAATAGAAAAAAGAAGGCAGGGGTAGTGATAGAATGCTTTACCTAGGACAGAGGTGAGATTGAAAGGGAAACCTCAATTCTAAGGCAGTATCAGTTATAATTCACATTTTTAATTCAATACTCGCCTTTACGGGGGGAAAGGAAGATGCATAGTCACCGTGCACATCTGTGGTAAGTTGTAGCCAGACTTCAGAAATGGCCAAATGTGAAAAAAAAAAAATAGGTGTGTTAGGATGGAGGAAATATGATATTTACTTAGAAATGAAAATCGATTGCCTTAAACTTATGATAAGATAATTATGTTCCTCTGAGTCATTGTCATGCATTTGTGTTCATAAACCTCCCTCATTAAGTAGTAAGGGTACGCATTTTATCTTAATTCGTTTTTTATAGGGCTGTGAATTCCTGTATTTATCTACCTTTGTTTTCCTGTGTAGACACAAGGCTGACTGGCCTCCCAGAGGTGAGACAACTTATTATCTAGCAACTATTTCCCTGGAACCCAGCCTGAGCTGAAGTGGGCTTTCATTTATCTTCTCACCGCCTTGCAGCGTAACTTTGGGTGCACTTCATCTGCTTGCCTCTGTTTTCTGGTCTGTGTGAAGTTAATATATTAAGTTTCTCATAGGGCTATTGAAAGGATTAAATGAGATATAGTTATATCACCTATATAAAGGAGGAGCTAATGCTGTCTAAAGCTCATGCATGAACTCAGCCATTCCTCTGTACTGTCCCAGTTACCAAGAATGGCCCATGTGTATGACTGGTGTTGGGCTGATTATGTGATCTCCTGAGAAGGGGCAGGAGAAAGTCCCTGCAAATGGAGCCAATTCCGACGGAGACTCAGAGACTGCATTGCCTGGGTTCAAATCCTTGCTTGACAACTCACTAGCATCGAACATACCATCATGTAACTCTTTAGGTCTCAGTTTTTTATCTGCAAAATGGGACTAATAATAGTATGTACATGATACAATGGTTGTGAGGATTCAACGAGAGTATCAAATGTGCATATGGAATTTAGTGCAGTCAATAAGAGCTATTATTTTTTAATCAAATATGTGCCAGACCTTGAACTAGACACTTTAACTATATTAGCAGCTGATACCAGCAGGTTCCCTTAAAGGCTTGAATCAGACCTCTCCTAGGTCTGATCTTTGTGGAGAATGCTGGGTTAAGATGGGAGCTTTGGTGATTGCTGGAGAGCTCCACAGGGCAGCAGCTCAGCATTGTCAATCTCTCCTTGAGCAAACCTTACGTTGGTGTCTGAAAAAGTCACTTCTAACTAAGTTTAAGGGAGGCAGGCCAGCACCACTCGCTGGATACTCTACGTTCCCAGTATCTCAAGATACTTCATATACTTTAGCTCAGTCAATCCTTGTGAAAACTCCACAATGCCGATGTTCTTGTCCCATTTTGCAGCTGAGGGATATCATTGTGTCTGGTTGTTAAAGACCATGGGGTCTGGAGCTATATTCCTTGGATTCAAATCCAGGCTCTTCCATCAATTAACTGTATGACCATGGGCACTTGACTTCCAAGATCTGTGCCTCAGTTTACTTTTCTGCTAAATGGGAATAGTAGTCAAATTTCATGGATGTTAGTGGGAATTCCATTAGCTATTGAATGATTCCTGATAAATGGTAGCAGAAGGCTGACACTGCTGGAGAAAAAATGATCAGAAAGAAGAAGTCTTGGCCGGGCATGGTGGCTGATGCCTGTAATCCTAGCACTTAGGGAGGCCAAGGCAGGTGGATCGCCTGAGGTCAGGAGTTCAAGAGCAGGCTGACCAATATGGTGAAACCCCATCTCTACTAAAAATACAAAAATTAGCCAGGCATGGTGGTGGGTGCCTATACTCCCAGCTACTCCGGAGGCTGAGGAAGGAGAATCACTTGAACCTGGGAGGTGGAGGTTTCAATGAGCCGAGATCACGCCACTGCACTCCAGCCTGTGTGATGGGAGCAAGACTCCATCTTAAAAAAAAAAAAAAAAAAAAAAAAAAGAAGTCCCACATCTAGTGTACTTAGCCAGGAAGAAGAAGTAGAAGTAAATCCGCAGCCTGGAATCCAGATAGAGTTGAGTCTAAAGCTTTTGTTCTTATCAACAGTATTGTGTTTTCCTCTTTCCGCTGAGCTTCCTACCCAAATTAGTTCTAGATGGAGCCCAGAGGCTGCTGAAAGGCCGCCTTTGGAGGTGGAAGGCAGCAGTAGCAGCTCCTATGGAATACTTCACGATAAGTACCTAGTACAGACCTAATGACTCACACTTGATCAAGGAAAACAGTTCACAAACTACCATAGGCTAATTCTTGTGGTTCATGCAATGCAGGCATTCAGGACAAATATGTCTGGCTTGTACCATTGATGAGAGAATTATGTGGCACATTTGCTGTTTTTTTTTTTTTTTCATTTTTGAGATAGTATCTAACTCTATTGCCCAGGGTGGAGGGCAGTGGCACAATGTCAGCTCACTGCAACCTCCACCTCCCAGCTTCAAGTGATTCTCCTGCCTCAGCCTCCCAAGTAAGTGGTATTACAGGCACCTGCCACCATGCCCAGCTAATTTTTGCAGTTTTAGCAGAGACAGGGTTTCACTACATTGGTCAGGCTGGTCTCAAACTCCTAACCTAAAGTGATCTGCCCGCCTCGGCCTGCCTAAGTGCTAGATTACAGACGTGAGCCACTGCGCCCAGTCACATTTGCTCTTATTATTTTGTCACCCAGGCTGGGGTGCAGTGGTGTGATCTCAGCTCACTGCAAACTTGACCTCCCGGGCTCAAGCGATTCTCCCACCTCAGCCTCCTGAGTAGTGAGACCACAGGTATGTGCCACCACACACAGCGAATTTTTTGTAGTTTTTGGAGAGATGGGGTTTTGCCATGTTGTCCAGGCTGGTTTTGAACTCCTGAGCTCAAGTGATCTGCCTGCGTTGGCCTCTCAAAGTGCTGGGATTACAGATGTGAAACATCATGCCTAGCCTGCACATTCACCATTTTTGTAGACTCTTAGGGGATGTCTGTCCTTGTAGAGAGAGAGAAAGGAAGAATATGCAATCCAGGATGGAGGAATAGACTACAGCCAGCATGTCAGGAGGGGATGGATGGAGAGGGAGAGGAACGATATTCAGGTACCTGCTCTATGTCCCGCACAGAGCCAGGGGCTTCCTTGATTGGATAGGTACTGTTAGTCTCCCCACTACCCCGCATAATAACTTAGGGAGCTGCAGGGTCTTGCATAATGTCACACACAGAGAAGTGGTGGAGTGACTATTTGAGTTCTCCTGATCTGATTTCAATGTCTTTAACACACCAAGACTTTTTCCACCCATACCCTGAGCACATGCTGGTCCTGACTGGAATTTCTCCCATTCTGGGCATACCACTGCATTCTAAAAAATTCTTTCTTCAAGCTCCATGTTTGCTTCACATTTTCACCACATATGCAATTATTTATTTATTTGCCTTTAAACTTGGGAGGTGAGTGGCAGGCAGATTTCCACAGTGAAATGTGAATGCCAAGAGAGCAAGGCATTGTCTGTCTTGTTCATCTTTGTGGCCCCACCACATAGAACAATGCTTGGCCCTTAGTAGGTGTTTACTGTTTCCTTAATAAAAAATAAGAGCAATAAATCTCAGAGTCTGGCTTTATTAAAGATATAATTCATTAGCTGGGTGTGGTGGCTCACCTCTGTAATCCCAGCACTTTGAGAGGCCGAGGAGGGTGGATCACCTGAGGTCAAGAGTTTGAGACCAGCCTGACCAACATGGTGAAACCCTGTCTGTACTAAAAATACAAAATTAGCTGAGTGTGGTGGTGCATGCCTGTAATCCCAGCTACTTGGGAGGCTGCAGCAGGAGAATCACTTGAATCCAGGAGATGGAGGTTGTGATGAGCCGAGATGGTGCCACTGCACTCCAGTCTGGGCAACAAGAGTGAAACTCCGTCTCAAAAAAAAAAAAAAAAAAAAAGACGTGAGTCACTGACCACGCAATTCACCTAACAGTGTATAATTGATTGGTTTTTAGTATATTCAAAAAGTTGTACATTTTCGTCACCCCAAAAGGAAACCCTGCATTCATTAGCAGTCACTCCTTATTCCCCTTTTCCCCCAACCTTGATCTACTTTCTGTCTTTATGGATTTGCCTGTTCTGGACATTTCATATAAAAGGAATCCTGTCATGTGCCCATCAGTTGATGGGGATTTGGGTTCTTTCCACCTTTTGGCTATTGTGGATAATGCTACTATGAACATTTGTGTACATGTGTTTGTGTGGACATGTGTTTGCATTTTTTATTTTTTTTGAGACAAAGTCTCTCTCTTGTCCTCCAGGCTGGAGTGCAATGGCATGATCTCAGCTCACTGCAACCTCCACCTCTCAGGTTCAAGCCATTCTCCTGCCTCAGCCTCCCAAGGAGCTGAGATTACAGGTGCCTGCTACCATGCCTGCCTAATTTTTGTATTTTTAGTAGAGACCAGGTTTTACCATGTTGGGTAGGCTGGTCTCGAACTCCTGACCTCAGGTGATCTGCCTGCCTCAGCCTCCCAAAGTGCTGGGATTACAGGCATGAGCCACCGTGCTCAGCCCCACCTTGCTTCCTTCCCTCCCTCCCTCCCTCCTTTCCTTCCTTTGCTTCTTTTTCTCTCTCTCTCCCTTCCTTCCTTCCTTTCTCTCTCTCTTTTTCTCTTTTTCCTTCTTTCTTTGTTTCTTTCTCTCTTTCTTTTCTCTTTCTTTCTTTTCTTGCCAGAGTCTTGCTGTGTCTCCCAGGCTGGCATGCAGTGGCATGATCTTGGCTCACTGCAACCTCTGCCTCTTGGGTTTCAGTGATTCTCCGGCCTCACCCTCCCGAGTAGCTGGGATTACAGGCTTGTACCACCACACCTGACTAATTTTTGTATTTATTAGTAGAGACAGGGTTTTGCCATGTTGGTCAGGCTGGTCTCAAACTCCTGACCTCAGGTGATCCACCTACCTTGTCCTCTCAAAGTGTTGGGATTACAGGTGTGAGTCAACACCCCTAGTATACCACCTTGCTTCTTAACTCTCTTTTGACAACCAATGATGGAAGCCTTTCATATGAATGGGCTCAGCCTGGCCTCCTGGGAGGGGCTAATCTGCCTTTCCTCTTATTCCAACTGCATCTACTCAGGATTTACCCTCCAAGGACCGCTCCAAAAATGCTGTGCCTGGGGTAGTCTGAAACCTTCCTATCCATGTGACCTGGCAGGCATGCCAGCCTCTTGGCTTGGAGTCACCACTTACAGTAGCATCTCACCTTTCCTCTTTATAGAGGGAGAACAAAGATCAAAATGCCTTGTTCCCAAACAAAAACAGACACAGCATTTTAATGATTAACACTGTAACTTTGTTATTGGTCTGCGCAGGCCTCTTGCCATCAGTGAGGCAGGAACAGCCCTGTTGCCTCTTGCTCTAAGCCCCAGGGTGAAGGATAATTTAATAAAGATTCAGTGCTTCCCTATGAAAGTCCCAGGACATACTTCCTTCTGCCAGTCAGAGGCTGCTTGATAGGTTCTGGACAGTTCTGAAACTCTCCACTGTGCCCCACAGTGCATGGGCCTTTTTCACCTGCCCCCAGGTACTCTGCAGGGCACTTTTCTTTCTTTCTTTTTTTTTGAGATGGAGTTTTGCTCTTGTTGTCCAGACTGGACTGCAATGGCACAATCGCTCACTGCAACCTCCGCCTCCTCAGTTCAAGTGATTCTCCTGCCTCACCTTCCCGAGTAGCTGGGATTACAGGCATGCGCCACCATGCCTGGCTAATTTTGTATTTCAGTAGAGACACAGTTTCATCGTGTTGGTCAGGCTGGTCTTGATCACCCGATCTCAGGTGATCCACTCACCTTGGCCTCCCAAAGTGCTGGGATTACGCATGAGCTGCTGTGCCTGGCCTGGCACTTTTCATCTATTATCTCATTTTTATTTCTCAGTCACCCAGCCAAGCAGCTGCACCTTCCACATTTTGCAGATATGGAAGATGAATCCAAGCTTTAGTATTTCATCCCTTTGCTATGTCAAGGAATCCAGAAATACCTAAAGAAACATCTGGAAGTGAAAGATGCTGCCACAAAGCCAGCGGTTCAACTACTTTGTCTCTTCCTTTTGGGGCGATTTTTCTTTCACTTTACTTTTTCTTGTAAAGAGTCTTCCTACCTCTCCATTGCCCCTCCTTCCCACCCACTCTACCGCTGTCATTCTCCTTAGTTGATCTGGAGTGGATACAGTGGGATTTACATTTGTTTCAGCATAATTCGCTCTTCAGCCTTTCATTCAAGGGCTGATTTACCGGGTTGTAAATTCAGTCATTCATTCCATGTTCATTTCCTGTGCTCCTTCTATGTTCAACACCAAGCTCCATGCTGTGGATACAAAGGTGGTTGTGGTGTGGTCCAGGTCTTTGAAGCCCTCATAGTCTAGTGCAGAAAGAAGAGATACAAGCACGGAGTTTCTAGTTAACATGGCGAGAGCTCCTAGAGAGGGATTCGCACTGTGTTGCAAGCATACAAGGAACAAAAACCAACCTGAAGGAAGGCCGGGCATGGTGGTTCACATCTGTAATGCCAGCACTTTGGGAGGCCGAGGCGGGTGGATCACTTGAGGTCAGGAATTTGAGACCCGTCTGACCAACATGGCGAAACCCTGTCTCTACTAAAAATACAAAAAAAAAAAAAAAAAAAAATTGGGCGTGGTGGCGCTTGTCTGTAGTTCCAGCTACTAGGGAGGTTGAAGCAGGAGAATTGCTGGAACACGGCAGGCAGAGGTTGCATTTGAGACAGAAAAATTCTGTCTCAAAAAAAGAAAAACAAAAACCAACCTGAAGAAATCACAGAAGACCTCCCAGACAAAGTGTCATGAGAGTTGGGAACTGAACCACAAATAGGAGTTTATTAATTTCTTATTAATTCCTTGAAAGACCATATTAGTGGTGTAGACCCACCTGCTTCCACTCTCCTGCGTTTTAGCATTCTCCATATCACGTATACCTGGCCTTTCCTGACAACAGCTGTTGAGACCAGCGATTGACCTCAGGCTCCAAGTAAGCTGATTCTCAGGCAGGCTGGAGAGCGCTGATTCGTGGCCTGACTTGAAAGAAGATGAGCTCAGCCAATCAGATCCCTCTTTCAGGAAGTCAGACCTGACAACGGAAGGATGGATCTAGTTGGTGCTGGTGCTACATTTGCAAAGGTGCAAGGTGGACTTGGGAGGCCACAAGGATTGTGTACCAGTGAAGGTGTAGGGACACGAAAGCAACAAGGAAACAGGAGACACAGGGAGAAAGCAGAGATACAGTGAGGGCGAGGGTCCAGTCGCTTCTGAAACAAACATTAGAAGCTGCCAGAGGTGACAATGTTTCTCGGTCCCCACTGTGACCCTCTAGTTCCCTTCTTGTCCTGGAATGTGTGCATGAGACCACTCAACAGCCCCACGTATATTCCCCCCTTTAAAAATGAGCTGAAAGGGGTCTTCATTCTTGAAACCCAGGGTCTTGGCTATAACAATATTTCATTTTTTTTTTTTTTTTTTGAGACGGAGTTTCGCTCTTGTTACCCAGGCTGGAGTGCAATGGCGCGATCTCGGCTCACCGCAACCTCCGCCTTCTGGGTTCAGGCAATTCTCCTGCCTCAGCCTCCTGAGTAGCTGGGATTACAGGCATGCGCCACCATGCCCAGCTAATTTTTTGTATTTTTAGTAGAGATGGGGTTTCACCACGTTGACCGGGATGGTCTCGATCTCTTGACCTTGTGATCCACCCGCCTCGGCCTCCCAAAGTGCTGGGATTACAGGCGTGAGCCACCGCGCCCAGCACCATAGTGAAACATTCTAAAAGGACCAACGTTAGCTCTGAGGGAGTGAGAGGTATAGTTTGGCTGGACCTAGAGTCAGCAATGGGGCTGGTAAAATCTGGAGCCAGACAGGGAGGGCTTTGAGAAAAGACCTTCGTCTTCGTAATTTATGGAAGTGAAATTGCAGTAGCAACGAGTAAGTCCTACAAGTAACACTAGTAAATCAGGATGCACAAGACTGACCTTTGCCAGGAACGAGCCCATCCATTTCCCTTTTTATTCCTGGCCTCATTTTATAGGTAGTTCTCATTAGAAGCATTTTATCTGGGTTGAACTTTTGGCAATGGCAAAGAGGAGGGAAATGCTTTTTTTTTTTTTTTTAAACACCTCCGCCTTTTTATAGGCCCCTCTTGCCAACACTCTGTTATCAGGAGCTAAGAGATTTCATGGATCTCATTTGTCATTGAACTAGTGTTTTCCCGTCCTGCCTCTTCCCAGGGGTGTCGACCTTGGAAAAGTGACTCAGTCTCCTTGAATCTCATTTTCTTTACTTGTAAAATGAGGGTGATTATATTTACCCAGCTGAACTCTGGGGTAGTACTTGTCCAACTTTCTCTGGGGAATCATTAGGGTTTTTTTTTTTTCTTTAAATGCATTTATTTATCTTAATTTTTTTTTTTTTTTTTTTTTTTTTGAGATAGGGTCTTGCTCTGTTGCCCAGGCTAGAGTGCAGTGGTGTGATCTTGGCCCACTGCAACCTCTGCCTCCTGGGTTCAACTGATTCTCCTGCCTCAGCCTCCTTAGTAGCTGGGACTACAGGTGCACACCACCACACCTGGCTAATTTTTGTATTTTTAGTAGAGACGGGGTTTCATCACGTTGGCCAGGCTGGTCTTGAACTCCTGACCTAAAGTGATCTGCCTGTCTGGGTCTCCCAAAGTGCTGGGATTACAAGCATGAGCCACCACACCTGGCCTATTTATCTTAATTTTTTATTTTTCAATCCATGATGAACCAATACAACCATGCAGCTTGGGACATATGCAACCTGAGTTCAAAACACCCAAACTGTTCTAGACCCTGTTCCAGAAGACAAGTCTGCTAGTCATGTGCTTGCATATTATGGCAACGTCAAAGCATTAGAAAGGTTTCTAACCGCTTGCTTTCAATTCTGTGTTTATTATTGTGAACTGGAAATGAGTAGTTCGCAGACCAGCTTCAGTCCGTGGACCAGACTTTGAGTGACACTGCCTTAGGGGTCTTTTTTTTTTTGAGACAGAGTTTTGCTCTTTGTTGCCCAGGCTGGAGTGCAATAGCCGATCTTGGCTCACTGTAACCTCTGCCTCCCAAGTTTAGGCGATTCTCCTGCCTCAGCCTCCTGAGTAGCTGGGATTACAGGTGCCTGCTAATTTTTGTATTTTTAATAGAGACGGGGTTTCACCATGTTGGCCAGGCTGGTCTTGAACATCTGACCTTAGGTGATCCACCTGCCTTGGCCTCCCAAAGTGTTAAGATTACAGGCATGAGCCGCCGCGCCTGGCCCCTCAGGAGTCTTACGAATTCAAATCAAGGCAACCTGTGGGGTAGGGCTTTGGGACTGAGAGTGTGCTTTATATGTAACTTGCATGTGTGAACCATGTCTATGGGATCATAATGTAACACCAATCTCATGTTTCCTGAATGTTTGTAACTCTTTATTTGTCTTCTCTAGTTATGTTCTTAGGTTGGCATTGTTTCCTGGTGTGTCCCTTTCTCTTTTTTTGTGACTTGGCATTCTGTTCTGCACTGGAACACAGTATGTCTGCTTCCAAAGGCTGCCAGTTTTAGAGTCAGGGTTGGAGCTGGAATCTTGGCTCTGACACTTTCTAGCGATGAGATGTTGGACAAATTGTTTGATTGTCCCTCAACTTCCTCATTTAGTTAATTATTATTATTATTATTATTATTTTGAGACAGGCTCTGACTGTATCACCCAAGCTGTTGTTCAGTAGTGTGATCTTTTTTCACTGCAACCTCCGCCTCTGGGGCTCAAGTCATCCTCCTACCTCAGCCTCCTGAGTAGCTGGAACTACAGGTATGCACCACCACACCTGGGTAATTTTTAAATTTTTTAAGAGATGGGGTCTTACTTTGTTGCTCAAGCTAGTCTCTAACTCCTGAGCTCAAGTGATCAGCCCACCTAGGCCTCCCAAAGTTCTGGGATCACAGGCTTGGGCAACTGCCCTTATTCCTCATTTATAACAGAGCGCTGATAATACCTAGCTGGTGGCTGTGGTGAGAATTAAATGATCTAATGTGAAAAACCACATCTTGTGTCTAGTAGGTTCCCAAAAAAGCAGTTCGCTTTGCTCTTGCACTCTGATGACATTTTTGTCTGTCTTACATTCTGTGTGATTTGGAGGCTCAGGAAGTGGCACAGGCAGGCTAATAAACCATGGTGGCAGCAGCATAGATTGTGATGTCAGCATAGTCCCCATGCCTTGCTGAGGCCCCAAGAGGAGTCAGAATTAAACTCCATGGGTGACCCAAGTGCTGAATCTCTTCCCTTTAATAGTCTCTCTGCCTCAAAGGACCCTAGAGCCCACACAGCCACAGAGTCCCAAAATGTCCCTGCTGATGAGGCTCGGGCTGTTTGGCACAGATGCTGTGAGGTGCCTGTCCTTTGCTTAGGGGATTCTTCACAGCTGACAAAGCCCTGATTTGGTCATGGAAGGTGTCTCTGTCTCCAGCTCAGGGGTGAATCCTGATTAGTTTAACCAGTCACTGCAATCCCATGTTCCCTGATCAGTAATAAATTTTGGGATGGGTGTGTCTCTCAGTATGGCCTGAGACTTAAAGTCCAACTCCTAGGCTCAAGTGATCCTCCCTCCTTAGCCTCCTGAGTTGTTGAGACTACAGGCACATGCCACCACATCTGGCTAATTAAAAAAAAAATTAAAGCAGGGAGCTGATGGGAGGCACCTATAAAATGTTTCTTCTGATCTTCAAAAGAAGCAACTCAAAGATTGAGTCTTTTTCTGCCTCTGGATGTTTTTCTGTCCAGATGTGATGCCTGGAACTGTGGCAGCCCTCTTGTGATCATGAGGGGAGCCGGTCCAAGAACAAAGTTGATATATTGAAACATGGAAAAAACATGGATCCTAGATGAAGTAATTGAATCAATTTTGAAGTCGTCCTACCATACGCCTTTATGGTATATAAATTAGACAAAATGAACTTGTAATAATTGCGCTAGCATTCTGTATCAAAATCCTCAAATAAAATGTGAGGAAATTAGTTTGCTGGTACTGTGCAGTGCTGAAGGCAGAGTGATGCCTGAGGATTCCTGGGCAGGGACTCAGCTTTCTTTCTGCAGTTGAGGAAACGGACTCATTCATGTTGTGTTTAAACATCCCCTTGAATAGAAGCCATAGATGTTAGAGTAAATTCTTCTAGTGACATGAGCAATGAGTGAGAAAGGGCAGTGGCATAGCCCCTTGAATCTCATTAGAAGCCTCACTAAGGCGTGTGCTCTGATCTGCAGCTGCCTGACTGACGTGTCATTCTGATTTCAGTAAGATTCTCTACCTTTGGATAATTAAAAAGGGGACTTACTGTAATAGGTAAGGATGTATAGGGATAGGGGTGTGTGTGTGCGTGTGTGGGTGGGTGGGTGGCTGTATGTGTGTCATCTTCTGTAACTCACCTGAAACCCCTGTAGTTGTCATATTTGAAGTAATAAATTTCCTAATTCTTCTTCCTCCTCCTCTTTTTCTTCTTTCTTCTTTGTTTGAGACAGGATCTCACTCTGTCACCAAGGGTTAAGCACAGTGGTGCAATCATAGCTCACTGCAGCCTCAAACTCCTAGGCTTAAGTGATCTTCCCTCCTCAGCTTCCTGAGTAGCTGGGACTACAGGAACACATCACCACACACAGCTAAATAAAAAAACAAAAAACCCCACGTGTGTGTGTGTGTGTGTGTGTGTGTGTGTGTGTGTGTGTAGAGCTAGGGTCTTACAGTGTTGCTCTGGCTGGTCTTGAACATCTAGACTCTAGTGATTCCCCGCCTTAGCCTCCCAAAGTGCTGGGATTGCAAGCATAAGCCACCATCCTGGCCTAAATTTCCTAATTCTGTAAGTCACTTTAAGTTGAGTGGTTTATTCTTTGCTCTTGAAAACACCTTAACTGACATATGTTCCAACTGTGAGTGCTTGGCCAATGGGCTCAGGGGCAACGCTGGGGTTAGGGACGTAGGAAAGTATATGCTTTCTAAATTTTGCTTTAAGTTTTTGCAGTGAATCTGAGAGATCATGTTTGAAATAATCTAGTCTATTCCATCCTTCATTTGTTTGTTAATTTGGACCTGCTGAGTGCTTCTCATGTGCCAGCCACTGTGCCTGGCACTGGGAACACTTTGGAGAAAGAGTCCTGCCTTGGGGGCATCATGATCGAATGGCAAACACTGCAGTGGCTCTGCATGCTAAACTCTTTTACAGGAGTCTCAGTATCTTGGAAACCATGTATGTGTCACTTCAAGATTTTTTTTTATTTTGAGACAGAATCTCACTCTATTGTCCAGGCTGCAGTGCAGTGGTGTGATCTCGGCTCATTGCAACCTCCACCTCCTGGGTTCAAGAGATTCTTATGCCTCAGCCTCTCAAGTAGCTTGGGTTACAGGTGTGGCCACCACACCCAGCTAATTTTTGTATTTTTAGTATAGACAGGGTTTCACCATGTTGACTAGGTTGGCCCACCTTAGCCTCCCAAAGTGTCGGGATTACAGGCATGAGCCACCACACCTGGCCCACTTGAAGATTTTTAATTCATCTGAGATGGTGCCAGGGAAGGAGAGACTTGTTTCTGTTGTCATTAGAAAACTCAGGTTTGGCTGGGCGCGGTAGCTCACACCTGTGATCCCAGCACTTTGAGAGGCCAAGGTGAGCAGATCACGACGTTAAGAGATCGAGACCATCCTGGCCAACATGGTGAAACCCCATCTCTACTAATAATACAAAAGTTAGCTGGGCATGCTGGTGCATGCCTGTAGTCTCAACTACTCGGGAGGCTGAGGCAAGACAATTGCTTGAACCTGGGAGGTGGAGGTTGCAGTAAGCCGAGATTGTGCCACTGCATTCCAGCCTGTAACAGAGTAAGACTCTGTCTCAAAAAAAAAAAAAAAAAAAAAAGAAAGAGAACCCAGGTTTGTGTGGCCCTGGTTTCAATAAATGTGTCCATTATATCAGTCAGCAAGAACATCACGTTGGGAAGTGTAGTAGCCACACCTTTTCTTTACATAGCTAAAGCACAGTAAGTATTTACAATTGAGGCAGAAAACAGCCACATATTAAATATCTGGATCTCATATCATCAATGGATGGTGGTTATTGGTTTTCAAATGGGTATTTTTTCAGCTTTATGATCTTCTCGAATGACAGTGGTGATAGTTTTCAATACTTCTGTGCAGGCCCTGATGTACATTCCCTGGCTTTTGTGTCCTTATCTTATCCAAAGCATTGTAGAAGAGAACAAATAAATTAATCTTCAGGACAATGTCTTTGCAGGTGGACAGGGATAGCATATCACGCACTGAAGACTTTGAGCTTGGGAAGCTTTGAGCTTGTGATGTCTGTGGGGAAGTGAACATATGACTTGGGGGAATAAGTCTATTTTTATACAACAAACTAATGACCAGCATCTCTGTGACAGCAGTGAATCCCAGAACACGGGTTTTCTTTCTTTCTTTTTTTTTTTTTCTTGCGACGGAGTTTTGCTCTTGTTGCCCAGGCTGGGGTGCAATGGCACAATCTCAGCTCACTACAACCTCTGGTTCCTGGGTTCAGGCAAGTAGCTGGGATTACAGGCATGTACTATCATACCTGGCCAATTCTGTATTTTTTTTTTTAGTAGAGACGGGATTTCATCATGTTGGTCAGGCTGGTCTTGAACTCTTGAGCTCAGGTGATCTGCCTGCCTCAGCCTTCCAAAGTGTTGGAATTACAGGCGTGAGCCACTGCATCTGGCTGGGTCTTCTTTTTCATTTCTCTGAAACTCATGTTTTTGCTTCTCAGAGGAGAGCCCCAGTTAGGACCTGGCCCTCTTTTTTCATCCTGCATGTTGGGACTCAGAAAAGAATAACTGAACTAGGCAGGAGAGAGATGGGCTTTTGCTGGATGGGGGATGGCAGTTTTGGCAAAGTGTAGACATTTATGTTTCTTTTCTTCAAGCTCAGGTGAGGAAACCCAGGTAGACAGCGAGCTGGTACGAAGTGTATATATTCATCACAAGGGCCCCTGTGGGGGCGGAAGGCAGGAGCTGAAGTTCAGAGCTGGGATTGATTGCACGGAGTGAGGATTCCTGGTAAGTGTAGAGTTCATGCTCTACCCTTGACAATTGCTGCTTCTCTGCTTTGTACCTGACTCGTATTGCTCTTTACTTGTATTGCTTCTACCACATCATAAACAGTTTGTTATATTTCATTCAATTAAACCCAGGTTTATTGAACTAGGTTCAGTGATAGGTACAAGGGACACTGAAGTGAAACAGATACTAGTCCTCGTGGGACTCATGAACTAGGGGAAAGACTGACAGATTGACAGCCCAGGAAACTTGGTATCTGAGTGTCCCCACAATGAGACACACTGGGCCTGAGAGAGCACAGAGATGGGGTTTCTGGCCAGCCATGAGAGGTCATGACAACTTGGGGAACAGTTAATTCAGTGTGACTGGAGCTGAGTGTCTGTCTTAGTTCAGGCTGCTATAGCAAATTGCTATAGACTGGGTGGCTTAAACGACAGAGATTGACTTCTCACACTTTTGGAGACTGAAAATCTAAGGTCAGGCTGCCAGCATGGTCAGGTTCTGCCAAGGTTCCTCTTCCAGGTTACAGACTACCAGCTTTCTGTTGTAGCCTCTCACATGGCAAAGAGAGGGTGGGAGAGAGCTCTCTAGGTCCCCCCAGATTTTTTTTTTGAGACAGAGTCTCTCTGTTGCCAAGGCTGGAGTGCAGTAGCACTATCTCAGTTCATTGCAACCTCTGCCTCCTGGGTTCAAGCAATTTTCTGCCTCAGCTTCCCAAGTAGCTGAAACTACAGGCACATGCCACCGTGCTTGGTGAATTTTTGCAGAGACAGGGTTTTGCCATGTTGACCAGGCTGGTCTGGAACTACTGGCTTCAAGTGATCCACCCACCTCAGCCTCCCAAAGTCTGGGATGACAGATGTGAGTCACCATGCCATGCCTGGTCTCTCTGGACTCCTTTTTTTTTTTTTTTTTAAGACACCGTCTTGCTCTGTTACCCAGGCTGGAGTGCAGTGGCACGATCTCGGCTCACTGCAACCTTCGCCTCCTGGGTTCAAGCAATTCTCCTCCCTCAGCCTCCCAAGTAGCTGGGATTACAGGCGGCCACCACCACGCCTGGGTAATTGTTTGTGTTTTTAGTAGAGACGGGATTTCACCATGTTGGCCAGGTGGGTATCGAACGCCTGACCTCAAGTAATTCGCCCACCTCGGCCTCCCAAAGCACTGGGGTTACAGGCATAAGTGGTGATTTGTTTCTTTCTATACTTCTTTGCCTATTAAAGCCCTTTTCCCTGCACACAGTTAACAACAATAAAGACACAGCATCAACCAGATCAAGGAATAATATGAGGCCTGATTGAAGTTTTGTTGCTCTTAATTCTTACTGCTTGATGATGATGATGATGATGATAGTTTCAGGGCTTACTATATTTAAAGAAGCTTCATAAGGATTACATAAGATAGATACTATCATGGTGGTTTTTTTTAACCTATGGGGAAACTGAGGCTTGGAGACATTAAGTATTTTCCCCTAGGTCACACAGGTAGTGTGGTAGAACCCATTCTCTTATCCTTATAATGTGATGATGATTAGTATTATGCTTTTATTGTAATTGTCATTATTATTATTAAATTTATGATCGAACATTATCCTAGGTTTGATCTGTGTACCTCTGAATCCAAGATTTCATTGTAACTTTGCAGCAGCTCTAGGAGGTTGGCATAATTCCTATAGCCCAAACATTCTGCAGCTTTTCATTCTCAGTCTGGTTGTCTTGCAGAACTCCATATTGCTTGTTTATTGGAAAACAACTTGTAAAGAAATGAAAAGCACTATTTAAAAAACCCTGGATCTATATGCCTTCCACATTATATGTTTGTTTTCACATCCTCCCTTCCTGTAATGATCCATGTGTGCTTAGGTTTTGATTACAGGTGTATGCTCATTTTTAAATATAGGTACCATTTGTATAATGTTATACCCTTCCTTTATCACTTGCCAATATTTTATATTCTCTATTGGGAGATTTTTCTAATACTTTATAATTTTCTCTGGCTGTAGTAGCTACCTTGTGGATATACCATTATTCACTCAAAGACTGCTATTTTTTGAGCATTTTAGATTATGGTGACTCTCTGTGTCTATATTATTTTGAAAATTTTGTCTGAGTTGACTTCTTGGGATAAATTGTCAGGAGAGGAGTGATTGGGTTAAAATGTCATCACCATGTATTTGTTGAGCACCTGCTTGTTCCAGGCTATGTTCAGGAACTAGAGGCACAACTGTGGACAAACATGACCCCAGTCCTCCTCGAGCTTACAATGCTCTGGGGAAGACGGAGACGAAATGGATAAGCAAATAAACAAACAAAATAATTATGGGCCTGGTGCCATGGCTCACACCTGTAATCCCAGCCCTTTGGGAGGCTGGGGCAAGAGGATCACTTAAGTCTAGGAGTTCAAGACCAGCCTGGGCAACATAGTGAGATCCTGTCTCTATGGAAGATTAAAAAATTAGCTGGGCATGGTGGTGAATACCTGTGGTCCCAGCTACTCGGGAGGCGGAGGTGGGAGGACTGCTTGAGCCCAGGAGGTCGGGGCTGTAGTAAACCATGTTTGTGCCACTGCATCCTAGCCTAGGCAACAGAGCGAGACCCTGTCTCAAAACAAAGACAAAAACACTTACAGAAACAAAAACAAAATAATTATGCATTGTGATAGTGCTGTGAAAAGGTAAACCAAGTGATGGGATAGAAAATAAATGTGGGAGTCCACTTGGTTAGATTTCCTGGCGGCCGCTCTCAGAAAGGGTCATTTGAGCTGAGACCCAGGGAATGAGAATGAGCCCATTTAGAGTGATCCCCAGAGAGAGGGCTCACGTACAAAATGGGCACCTTTTTTTTTTTGAGATGGAGTCTCGCTCTGTCACCCATGCTGGAGCACAGTGGTGTGATCTTGGCTCACTGCAACCTCTGCCTCCTGGGTTGAAGTGATTGTTCTGCCTCAGCCTCTTGAGTAGCTGAGACTACAGGTACAAGCCACCACACCCAGCTAATCTTTGTATTTTTAGTAGAGATGGGGTTTCACCATAATGGCCACGCTGGTCTCGAACTCCTGACCTCATGATCTGCCTGCCTTGGCCTCCCAAAGTGTTGGGATTATAGGCGTGAGCCACCTCTCCCGGCCCCTAAATGGACACCTTTACATATGGAATGGGATTGATCTGTGAGCAGTATACAGTATACAGACAGCTGCACATTTCAGTGTAATCACTTGCTCCAAAAATCTGGATTCTGTTTAGTGAAATTCTTTAATTCTTCTCTCCTGACTCCTGTATGGCCTCCTGATAGGTTTCTCTGTTTTCAGTATTGTCCCTCTTCAACCAATTTGCCACTCAGCAGCCAGCATAACTGTGTAAGTGTGGATCATACATGAGCTGCAAGTTTGAGAAACTCCATAGTAACCCTGTCGCAAAAGGTTTAAAAAAAAAGCATTTAATGGCTTACATAGCTGAAAAGTCCATTTATATCTGGATCCAAAGGGTCAAACGATAGCCCAGGATTTCCTCAGCTCTGCTTGTCTCTGGGAGTTACTCTTAGGCCTGCTGTCCCCCTGTTGTGGTAGGTGGGCACCAGCAGCTCCGTTTGCATCTTTACCAGTGATTCTGGCTGAAGTCTTGTTTATTGGCCTGGTTGAGTGACATGGTGGGAGTGGGTGGGTGAATTGTTTGGGATGATGGAGAGGGCAGTGGGGAGGCAATAATCAACTAGCCAAGCATGGATTTCTGGTACTGGGGAGTGAAGTCAATACCATCCAAGCCTCATAGGATGAGAATAGTGGAAGGGTAATTATTTTAACTTATTTATTTTTTTGAAATGGAGTTTCCCTCTTGTTGCCCAGACTGGAGTATAATGATGTGATCTCGGCTCACCACAACCTCCACCTCCCGGGTTCAAATGATTCTTCTGCCTCAACCTCCTGAGTAGCTGGGGTTACAGGCATGTGCCACCACGCCCAGCTAATTTTTTTGTATTATTTTTAGTAGAGGTGGGGTTTCTCCATGTTGATCAGGCTGGTCTCGAACTCCTAACCTTGGGTAATCCGCCCACCTTGGCCTCCCAAAGTGCTGGGATTACAGGCATGAGCCACCGTACCTGGCCTAATTTTTGTATTTTTAGTAGACACAGTGTTTTGCTTCCAGGCTGGTCTTGAACTACTGGCCTTTTGTGATCCACCTGCCTCGGCCTCCCAAAGTGCTGGGATTTACAGGCATGAGCTACCTCGCCTGGCCGTGAGGTCTCCTCAGAGATTATTCTACCTGTTTGTTTGCAAAAAGGTGGGGACCCCTGTCTTTCAATGATAACTGTGTGTGTGAAGAACTGGCAGCTCATCAACTGTAATTTTTTTTTTTAATTAAAAAATTAAGATGATCTTCAAAGGCACAGCATTAAAAACACCAGGAATGAAAATCACTAGGTTTCTCATTTGGTATGGACACAATTGTTTGCTTCCTCCTGATTTCTCCCCAGAGCCCCAGGGTATGGAGCAACCTCAGGCTAGCCTGCTTGGCTCTTCCTCATTTGGCCAGGGCGCTTGCTGAGCACGGACCCTTCTTCCACGGCTTTGCATGTGAACAAACTGCATGCGGTCCTCGATTTCATCACTGCCTGCAAGGGCTCAGGACCCTCCAAGCGTGCCTTTCAGCTTCGGAATCTTTATTCTTTTGTACCCTTCTGTCTGTCATCAGGATTTGGGCCTGATAACATGGTTGAAAAGGTTTTGTCAAATGCCACTCTAGCTTTCTGGTAACGACGCAAAGAATACATGCCTGGCTGAGGCTGGCACATTCATCCTTGTAGCTATTTTGGTAATTGGCTTTTGGGGAAGTGTGCTCTCCGTGGGGGCCTCTCTGAAACCTCCATACTAAGGCATGGATGGGAAAAACAAAACCTTCCCAGGGCAAGCTGAAGGGTGAGAAAGAACTTTTTTTTTTTTTTTTTTTTTTTGAGACAGAGTCTCACTCAGTTGTCCAGGCTGGAGTGCAGTGGCATGATCTCAGCTCACAGAAACCTCCTCCTCCCAGGTTCAAGTGATTCTCCTGCTTCAGTCTCCCAAGTAGCTGGGATTACAGGCGTGTGCCACCACCCCCAGTTAATTTTCATAGTTTTAGTAGAGATGGGGTTTCACCATATTGGCCAAGCTGGTCTAGAACTCCTGATCTCAAGTGATCCGCCCGCCTTGGCCTCCCAAAGTCCTGGGATTATAGGCTTGAGCCACCACTCCTGGCCAGAATAACATTTTTGTTCACCCCAGTCCTGTCCTTTTCCGTCTGCTCCGTTCACCCATGTGCCTTTTGGTGGCTGTCATGAAAGGCAGAGGCTCTGCTTCTTTGATTCATTAACTATTTGCAGAAAACTTGCTTTGCCTCGGTTCTAGATTTGGTCAACATTGGGCATTTGGCTGTAATTCCTATCTTTGGTCTTTCTCTTGCTCCTGCCCCTCATCTTGACCAATTTATTTAGGTTCCCCTGGCTCAGTCCTTGGAGTTCCCTCAGGACCTGCCTTGGACTCCATCCTACTGGCCTCCCGTAGGAACCTCCAGTTCCAGAAGTGCCCTGCAGGCCTCAGTCTCCAGCCTGGACCTGCTTAGTGGGCTTATCCAAGACTCAGATGCTTACCATGGACCCAGCTCTGACCAAGCACCTGGATGTTTGTTTGATCTGGTTGGCTCACGCTGAGGGCAGCTTTTTCTTAGAATTCCTTTCCTTGAGATCCCAGAGGGCTTGATTCCCTACCCTTCACCCCCAACAGGTGTCCAGCATGCCTGTCGCCTGTGCCGAAGCAGTAAAACAATTCTTCAGTGCTATAAACTCAAGGGCTCACCTGTTGAAGGTCAGTGTGTTCAGAGATGTTTTTACAGCCGGTAAACATAGCACCATTTACAGTGGAGCACATTGGGTTGTAAATTATTTCACCGATAGCACTAGCCCCTTATTGACAGAGAAATTGGGGGAAATTACACAACCACTCTACATGGTGAGAAAATGCGGTTCTGATGATACCCATGGACTGCCTATCATTCTACTGATGAATTATTTCTTTTCTCCGCCCACCCCCAGCCTGTTATTTAACATTGGATTTTGGTTACAAACCCAAGCCACATTTGCTCAGTTTTTTTTTTTTTCCCTCTGCTGGCACTATGGCCTTTGAGAGGTATTCATTTTGCCTAAGCTGGCTATGTGGTGGGTGTTTCCCAGACCTGAGACTCTGTCATTGACAACTAGTGAACTTTGGGACTTAAAGGTATTTCAGGAATTGATGGCAACTATCCATGAGCTGTCTTCTGCTTTGGGATGACTTCTAGCCCTGGCCCCTGCCCAGCATGGGCAAAGACTAGGTGTTCCTGCCCCAGGACTATGTAGAAGGAAAGCCCCAAGTCACCTGCTAACAAGCATATTCTGTTGCTTGGCACCTTGTTCTTTCTTCCATTTGTCCTTTAAGCTGGGCCCAGGACACTGGAAACTTGGAGAAGGACTTAAAAATTACAGATTAGGGAACTGAGTGTCTGGTAGTTCCCGGGGAGTGGAGAGGCCATTGGATAGAAAGCCAGCCAGACACAGACAAGAAACCTGGGACTTCTATTGTCCAGCTAAAGTTCACTTTTTTTTTTTTTTTTTTTTTTGAGACGGAGTTTCGCTCTGTTGCTCAGGCTGGAGTGCAATGGTGCTCTCTGCTCACCGCAACCTTTGCCTCCCAGGTTCAAGCGATTCTCCTGCCTCAGCCTCCCAAGTAGCTGGGATTACAGAAATGTGCCACCACACCCGGCTAATTTTATATTTTTTAAGTAGAGACAGGGTTTCTCCATGTTGGTCAGGCTGGTCTTGAACTCCTGACCTCAGGTGATCTGCCTGCCTCGGCCTCCCGAAGTGCTGAGATTACAGGAATGAGCCACCATGCCCAGCTGCTAAGTTCACTTTGAAGGCTTCACATCTCCCTGGGCCTCAGTTTCTTCCTCTGGGGCCTAACAGGCTCTAACTCGGAGAGGTAAAATGAAAATACCCACAAAAGAGCCTGGCATGTTGTATGCAGAGAACTGAGCTGCACAGACCACATGGGCTCTCAGCAAGCCGTCCAGGGCCACTCAGCAGTTCCTCCTCCTCTCCTCATCTTGAGTAGGACTGATGGGACAGAAGACTTTGGACACTCTCCTAGGGTCTTTGTGAGGCTGGGCATAGTGTGACATGTCCTGGAGTGTGGGGAGCTCACACATTGTGAATGGGCACCTGGCCAGCCAGCCTGCCAAACTGTGCTTCAGTGGCTTAACAAGAGCCTATCACAAATCTCCCCTGATCTTCCCCTGCTAGAGCTCTGCTTTACCCATGGTTTGAGTTGAATTGACTTAGGGGTTCATGGCAAAGCCAGGTGGAGAGGCATGGAGAGCCACTGGGCCATCGAGTGCACAGGTACTGGCCCTTCCAACTTGTTTGGTCTCGTAACCCTGGCGGAAGGCGCCAGAGGCTTGTAAAATACCAGGATGTTTCTATAGGCGTTTGCAGTAAAGGGTTTTTCCCGTTCCCAGACTTCAGTTCAAGACTGGTTTGGGTCTGGGAGTTTCTCACTTTCCCTAATTCCTGAACAAACAAATCAAATCCATTCGAGCTTCTGGCTGAATCCCCTCCATATACAGAGGAAGAGAGAAACTATAACCTACGAGCACCTGCCATATCATGTGAGATAGCGCACTGATCAGGACAGCAGCCCCCACCCCCAGGCTGGAGTGAATAACCCCCATGCAGAGGGAACAAAGGCCCTTGGAAGTGGACTGACTCCTGAGGTCATGCAGTCAGGAAGTGGCAGCTGGTATCTGAACCAAGGACTTGAGCCCCCAAATGCTGCACAACTTTACTACTTCTGAGTCTATGAAGGAGAAAGATTAAAGCAGGGCCTGAGAAAAAGTCCGAGTGGATTAGCGAGGAGGCTAGGGAGGGGAGGAAAAGGGAAATGTATAAAGAAGTACACACAGTTATTGCCTCATCAAGGCAAATGAAGTGTGCTCATGTGGTGGAAAATTGTGAAACTTGGCTATGAAAGCTTTATGTTAGATAGACTGTGAGGCCCATATGGTGAGAGTTCTCCCAGCACACCCTTTTCTCTTAGAGATCTGGTTGGTCGTTCATGCTTGTCCACCCAGCTTGATCAGATTTATTGAAACAGCCATGTTTCTTATTCAACCACCTCTTCTTGGGAGTTCCGCAAACTTACACATGACATCTAGCCACAGGGGGAAAGGGGCAAAGTGACACACTGTAATTTTAGTGCCTCCTTCAGAGCCTCTTTGTTGGGGAAGTTATTGCCGTCTCCATGGCTCAAATGAAGAGAGTTTATGACGTTTGCCCAGGGTCAAACAGCTGACAGAGGTGAAGCCATGCTTGGAGCTCGACTCTGCCAGACTCTGGAATGCGTCTCTTTCCATAGTCCTCATCTGATGGCTGCTTAAAAATATGGTGTTTCCATGTATTCTCCAATTCAATTGTCATGACAACCTTAGAAATTCAGGTGTTGTTTGTTAGTGCCTGCATTTCACAGAGAGAAATTTCATCAAGGAGGTTAAATGCTTTGACTGAGACCTCAGAGCTGTTGAGTGCATGGTAGAACTTGCACCTGAATTTCCTAGACTTGAACTTCCCTTTTTTTTTCATTATATTACATTTAAAGAACAAAATCTCTGCTCTTTCCATCTGTCTATCTGTCCATCTGCCCATCCATCCATCCATCTATCCATCCAACCTTTCCTTCCAGCCATCCACCCAACAGGCCATTCACTCATTCACCCACCTATCCATCTATCCACATCTATCCATCCATCCAGTCAGCCATCCACCCACCCACCAACCCAATCATCTTTTCAGTGCCTACTTTGCAGCAGGTTCTATACTAGGTCTAGGTGGAGTAATATGGTCATGAAAACTTTCATTTGCCTCCAGAAGCCTGCAGTTTTTAAAAGAACAGATATCCAATTACGCGATCTAATGCTGAAATAAGTGTGGCAGTAGAAATATGTAGATTGAGGGAGATTAGGTCTGCCCAGTTTGTTGGGAGAGGTGGTGATACTCTGCCTCTGCTTGTTGAATACTTTGTTTTGAAAAGTGTGTTTTGCATGTGTTTTTCAAAATCTCCTAATTGAATGAGGCACCTGCCTCTGTGGCATCCTTGTGGGCAGTGGTTGAGCAGGAAGTCATCCTCTATGCGAATTAGGTTAATTTGGTGAAAATGAAATGAATAGCTCTATAATAGGGGGTGATGGAAATCCCAGGGAGCACAAAGCTGAACTTGTGGCAGAAGCTGCTAATTGAATTGTGACCTTGGGTCCTAGCTGGTTACATAAACCATCTTCAGGTGAGAACTAACCAGAGCTTACCCAGCTGGCAGGGGCTGGGCTGCCTCTTCTCATTAGGATCCTGACTGCATTGCTGTAACTGCCCAGGCTTGTTGAAAGGGCTCCTTTTCTTTTCTGGAGTCCACATATCCTAGGAGTTCTTAGGAGGACTCTGGGTAGACTTTGGCGACCTGTGAATCCTTTAAATTAGATGGAAAAATTCAGGTACATGTATATGTTCCCTAAAAGAAGAGCTATAGCTTTAATCAATTTCCCAAGCTAGTCCATGAGTGAAATAATGTAGATAACTAGTGATGTGGTTTCTGGTTCCTACCCAAGTAGAGGTTTGATTCAGTAAGTCAGGAGTGAGACCCGGGACTCGTGGTTTTGTCTTTAGATTTCCAGTTGATTCCAATACTCAGTCAATCTTGGGCACCACTGATTGAATTAGAACTTTACTCAAACTTTAACGAGCCTATGAAGGCCTTGGGGAGAAGTTGTTAACATGCAGGTTCTGACTCCGTGGGACTGAGATGGGGCTGAAGTGTCTGCATTTCTAACCAGTTCCCAGGTGATTCAGCTGGTGGGTGAACCACACTTTAAGTAGTAAGAACCTCAAGGCATGTTTTTGCTTGGGTCAGTCATAGGACATTGGTTAGATTCAAGACACATCTAATTCCTTTGTTTGGGATTAAGATTAAGCACTCAAGGCCGGGCATGGTGGCTCACGCTCCTCATGCTTCGGGAGGCTGAGGCTCCTCGCACTTAGGTCAGGAGTTCGAGACCAGCCTGTCCAACATGGTGAAACCCTGTCTCTTAAAAAAAAACAAAACAAAAAACTAAGCACTCAAGCCACTTCCGTGTGAGGAACATTATTAGAGGGAAGTGAAGAGATGATTTAGAGAGTGTTGAGTACTTCACGGCCAGAAATTCCATTTCCAGTGGCAGTACGGGTTGTGTAAAGAGTAAGTCTGAAGTTAGACAGATTTAGGTGTCAATACTGGCCCCAATATTGATCACTTCTGAGTGTCATTTGGAATGACATCAGCTATAAGTAACAGAAAGATTGACTAACAGTGGCTTAAACCAGCACTGCCTTATTTTTCATACATAACAATAAGTCTTTCTGTAATGTTGGAATCCTTGGGTCAACTGCCAATCACTGAGGACCGGGGCCATTGTGTTCTTCTGCTCCACGTCTCTAGTATGTTGCTCTTGTGGGAGAAGAGAATACTGTCAGCATCTTTGGCAGGGAAAAGGAGATATTCATTGGAATAACGTTGCCTAGCCATCCCTAGCTGCAAGGAATGTTGGAAAAGAGTTATGAACATTTCCAACTTCTTATTCTGGAAAGCAGCAAGAGAGAGAGATTTGAGAAATGCTGTTAGGTCAGCTTATAATACTATCTTCTACATCGCATGATGGTAGACAATTTGCTGAATCTTTTCATTTGTAAAATGGAATAATAGTTCCTTCTAGCAGTGGTTCTCGAAGTGTGATGTGTGGTTCCCAGACCAGCAGTAACAGCATCATCTGGAAGCCTGAGTCCCACCCCATACCTACTAAATCAAAAGCTCTGAGGGTGGAGTCCAACAGTCTGTGTTCCAACAAGCCTTCTAAGTGATTCTGACGTGCGCTCAGGTTTGAGAAAAACTACCTTAAAAGTGTCTACGAAGACTAAGATGACGGCTTAAGTCCTTTGACATTCAGAGAGTGCTCATAACACGTAGCCGGGGAGTCCATATCTTAGACTAAAACAGTGTTGGACTCCTTTTTTTTGAGACAGAGTCTCACTTTGTCACCCAGGCCAGAATGCAGTGGCAATCCTCCTGACTCAGCCCCCCAGGTAGCTGGGACTACAGGCACACTTCACCATGCCCAGGTAATTTTTGTACTTTTAGTAGAGACAGGGTTTTGCCATGTTGCCCAGGCTGGTCTCGAATGTTGGTCTATTTTCCGATTGCTGACTTGGAATAAGTTTAGAAAATACTCAATAAAGAATTTCCAAGGTTTTTTCTGACTAATGTGCAGTCCTCCAAATCCTAGGATCTTTTGGAGAGCCTGTTGAGAGAAGGCACTAAAAACAGGCTACTGAATTGAAGGAAGTTTGAGACAGCTGGTGATTTCCTTTTTTTCTTTTCTCTTTTTTTTTTGAGACCCTTGTCACCCAGGCTGGAGTGCAGTGGCGTGATCTCAGCTCACTGCAACTTCTGCCTTCTGGGTTCAAGTGATTCTCCTGCTTCAGCCTCCCGAGTAGTTGGGACCACAGGCACCTGCTACCATGCTCAGCTAATTTTCGTATTTTTAGTAGAGACGGGGTTTCACCATATTGATCAGGCTGGTCTCAACCTCCTGACCTCAGGTGATCTACCCACCTCAGCCTCCTAAAGTGCTGGGATTACAGGCATGAGCCACTGCGCCTGGCCAGTGATTTCTTTATTTTTGAGAAATTTAAAGTTTTACTGAGATAGAATTCACAGGTCACAAGATTCACCCTTTAGAAGCACACAGTTCAGTGGTTTTTTTTAGCACATTAATTGAATGTGCAGCCATCACCAATATCACATTTCAGAACAGGCTGGGCTTAGTGGCTCATGCCTATAATCCCAGCACTTTGGGAGGCTGAGGTGGGAAGGTCACTTGAGCCCAGGAGTTCAAGACAGCCTAGATGTCAAAATCTCATCCCTACAACAAATACAAAAGTTAGTTGGGTATGGTGGCTCTTGTCTGTAGTCACATCTACTTGGGAGGCTGAGGTGGGAGGATCCCCTGAGCCTGGGAGGTCTAGTCTGCAGTTGAGCCGTGGTTATGACACCATACTCCAGCCTGGGTGACAGAGTAAGGACTTATCTTAAAAGATCATTTTTATTACTCCCAAATAAACCTCATACCCATTAGCAATCACTCCCCATTCTCTGCCTGCTCCCTTCCTCCATCTCTGACAACCTCTAATCTCTTCTGTTTCTAAGGATTTCCTATTTATTTGTTTACTTATTTGATTTTTTTAAAAAACTGACTTGTTGACAGGAAGAATTCCAAGATTAATAATTGACACCACTGATGAAGATATCAAAATTGGAAGACTAAAGTCCAGCATGAGTTCCTCCTGTGATATTGCTGCCAGGGAAAACAATAACAGCAGCAATGATATTGTTTACTGTTGTTAACAAATGTGATTCTGTCATTCTATGAGAATCAGATCACTTGGGTAAATTATTATACATCTACAATCTTAGGTTTCCTCTATATGGTGTGGGAGCTGAACTTCCCCAGATGGTCTCCAAGGACCTCCGGTTCTGAGAATCTAACTTATTGTTTGATGCTGGTTGACGCCACCTAGAAGTTCTGCTCACATTTCTGCGTCCTGGACTGTGAGTGGGGGGCAAGTGGTGGATGTCCACTGGGATGGAAGTAAATAACCAGGCTCGGGAGGGGCCTGACGCCTTGGCCGAAGAAACTGGGGTGTTGCTTTGGAGGAAGGAAGGAGCCAGGGGTTTAAGAGCCTTTGCCCAAAATATGCTTGGAGAAGGAAGCAGATGGATTCTATAGGGTTCAAGGGACAGAATCATGCCTAATGAAGGCAGCTACAGATCAACACAAGGGAAGCCCTGCAGTAGTCAGAGATACCAGATATGGAATGGGTCGTTTGACAGGTAGGGAGTGCCCCACTGTTGGAATGGAGGTGTGCTCTTGGAATGGTGATTTAAGCATTTAACGGGGGTTAGACTAGAAAGTCTTTCAGGTTTTTGCTAAAAATGCGACCATGCAGATCTGTGAAAGCTGACATCAAAGTGAAGTCAATGTGCATAGAAAATCCTTAACCTCTTACCTACTTCCGTGAGAAACCATGGAAGATGGTATCATATTCATGGTACGGTATGGTAAATAATGAAACTTTGTGACTGTTATCTATCTCTTTCCTAACTGGAGTTTTGCTTTGTGAATAGGAAGCTTCTCCAGAAATGTATGAAGAAAACATTTTTTCTGTTGGCATTCTTTCATTAGTACTCTTTGACATGGAGTCTCTCTCTGTTGCCTAAGCTGGAGTGCAGTGGTTGCAGCCGTGACTCACCGCAGCCTTGACCTTGCCCTGGGCTCAAGTGATATTCCTGCCTCAGCCTTCTGCGGAGCTAGGACTACAGGCGCATGCCACCATGCCTGACTAATTAAGAGTAAATTTTTTTTTGTAGATACAGGGTCTCACTATGTTGCCCAGGCTGATCTTAAACTCCTGAGCTTGAGCAATCCTCTAGCCTTGGCCTCCTACAATGTTGTGATTACAGGCATAAGCCACCACGCCTGGCCTTTCATTATTGAGGCAGCCGGCATTCAGTTTCAGAAATGATACCTATCTCAGTATAATGGGAGAACAGCGTGTAGACAGACCAATGCTCTGCAGGGGCCAGGGGCTTTTACGGTGACACATACCCAGCCCAATGGGGGCCCAAGCAGTGTGGAAACTGGCCTGTTGGGGTGACCGAAGAGGCTTTTGCTGCCTGGAAGCTTGAGCACTGAGCCGTTCAGGTAGAGTCCTTGCTAGCAAATTCCCTCCTGGATCCTTAGAATCCAGGCCAGATAGAATGATGATGATGGTTAAATGTATGAATCACTGTGTCTGGCCAGGTCCTGCATAAGTGCTAACTTATTTCATCTCATAGAAGTTTCACCTCAAACCAAGAGAAAGGTACTATTACCATCTCTAATTTACAAAAGTGGGAACTGAGCCACCAAATGGCTAAGTGGTTTGCTTTAAGAATACACAGTACTGGGGAAACAGAGGAACCAGGGTACTTAGAAAGGCCTTGCCAAGAAGATGACAGTTGGACTGGCCCGGACGGACTGGCCTGGAGAGGCAAGAACCTGAGCGGGTAGAAGGTGCTCACCTCTCCCTGTGGCCAAGCACTGGCTGTGGGCAGGTGGTGAGCAGTAGATGGGAGATGCCTGTCCCAGGGAGGACAGGTCAGTCCTAAAAGGGCCTTGTGTGTCCTGAGCCAAGAAGCTTGACTTCTGCCTCCTAAAACAGGCGTTGATTCAGTCAGGAGGACTTGAGAAATCTCTCTCCAAGAGACTGTGGGAGGTAGGTTTCCCTTGATTGACCTTGTCTCCCTTCTGCCTTCAGGGTCTGACTTTCCCCCTTGATCTTCTCTTAACGAGTGGGTGGTTGTGACTCTAGCAGGGTTCAGGAGTGGCCAAGGAGGCCCGTCTCACCAGCCCTGGGCTTGAGAAACTTCACCGACAAGGCTTTCAGATCTGGTGCTGATGGCTACGACATGAGTTTCCTTCCAGCAGGGCCTGCAGCTGCTCTGTCCTCCTGGATGGAGAATCTGACTCCAACTCAGCTTCCCAAACCACACGCAATTCCAAGATGAGACTGGTCTTCCTCTGGGGGACCAGGAAGAAGTGTGATAATTTAGACTCTCAAAGACTCTTCCTAAAAAGCTGGATTCCTGTTAAGGAATCCACTCCAAGCGATCACCATCTGTGGCAGGCGGCTGGTGGAATAGAGAGACCTAAGGTTTTGACATCAGATGAATTCGAATTTGAATACTGGTTTAGCCTTGTCTAGCTTGGGGGGCTTTGAAGGAAAATATAGTTTTTATTTCAGAAAACCAGGACAATAATATTATACTAGATTTGTGAGGTTAAAGATATAGAAAGTCCAGACAGCTAGGAGGTGTTGGGACATTGGGGCTTCTAGTCTTTGTTTTGCATTATTATTCTTAGCAGAGCCACTTACAAGGTATCTGAAGAAGCGTCCCCTTCCTTGGCCCCAGAGTGTGAGTAGAGTTTATTAGGGTCCCCCTGGCTTTTGGGTCCACCCAGTTTCTTCTGCAGACAAATGTTTGGACTGAACTTCACCCTCTGTACAATGAGGAAATCTGTTTTAAAGGCCTCACTTGTCAAAAAACAGTCATAAAACAGACTTAATGAGACTTCTGGATGCCACCAGGGCCCTGTGATTGGCTGCTCCAGGGCAGGCCAGGCTGGAATTCAGGGCTCTGAATGTGCTGGCCGGCCGCGCTCCCAGCCCGGTCTGTCCTGGCGGTGTTCTGTGGGCTCTGTCCGCCTCTCCTTTAACTTCCCTGATAAAATGCTTACTTGGATTTTGTTCTGAGATGATTGATTATTAAATGCCCTGCAAATAGAAAACTAGGCTGCTAAGTCACACTCGAGAGAAGTCCAGGAAATCCTCTAGTTGAATGTTACAGCCGGCTTCTCCTGAATAGAGGCAAAGCAGCAGAATCCACCTATGACAACCCCTCTGCTTTTTAAATGGGGAGACCGAGGCCCTGAAAGGGGTAAGCACTTGCATATTATGTATATTTTATTACAACTAAAAAAAAAGATAAAAGTCTGGGCCCGGTGGCTCACGCTTGTAATCCCAGCATTTTGGGAGGCTGAAGCGGGCAGATCACCAGGTCAGAAGGTCAAGACCACCCTGACTAACATGGTGAAACCCCATTTTGACTAATACAAAAAACTTAGCCAGGCATGGTGGCACTTGCCTGCACTCTCAGCTACTAGGGAAGCTGAGGCAGGAGAATCGCTTGAATCCGGGAGGCAGAGGTTGCAGTGAGCCAAAATCGCGACACTTGAGTGACAGAGGGAAAAAAAAAAGAGAGAGATGAATAGACAAGGCCCTCATAGACCAGCAGGGTGGCAGACTCTCCAGATTCACTTGGGTGGGGGGCCTTTCTACTCTTTATTCCCCCTCTACCTTTTCTGCTCCTTCTCCTTTATTCCCCATAGATAGAGAGCAGTTTGTCCTCTTAGTACCAAATGTGGATGGTGACACTGTTTTCATTTTACAGAAATATTTAATCCCCCAGGTCACACAGCTGAGTTGGCTGGGTGGTGGCTGAACCAGGATTCCATCTCAGGTGTGTCTGATGGCCATCATGATACTATTGTAAAGCTGAGCTCATTGACTGACACTTAGGAGGTAGAGGGCCTTGCATTCTAGATTCCACCTTCACCTACAACAAAGGAAACTGCTGGTCTTTTCTCATTGCTAGTGACCTCTGCTTACTTGTGGCCAACGAATAGGCAAGTCAAGTTCATTTGTTAAGCTCTGTGACCCTCGTTGTTAAGAAAATTTGGAGTTCAAAGTGAGGGAGTTTTGGGGGATGCTTGGCCTCTTTGGGACTGAGATGGTGAGGATGGTCACTTTCTTGTTCAATTGGCAGCCGTGGGTTAAATTTCTAATTTTCTTCCTTACCTATGTGCTCCCTGTTTCCTATAAGCTTAGCTCTTTTTCTGGCACATAGTAGGTGTTCAATAAATATTTGCTGAATGAATGAATACACTGCATTGTGTGAATTGCTTTGTAGGTATATGTTAATTCCTCATTCAGATGTTGGCCCCTGCTTCACAGGGATGGGACCTTCTCTGTCCTTCCAGCCTGTGCGTCTGAGCACGGTGCCCTGTCTGGAGATGGCATTCTTGGGTACATACTAGACAAGTGCATCTGTGGATTGCTTTTTAGGCTGCTGGTGCTGAATCACCCAGTTGAACTTGAACTGTATACAAATTTGGGTCCTGCTTTCAGAACCATTCTCATCTCTGTACATTTATAAATGTGTTCCTGTATTTTTTTTTTTTGAGACAGAGTCTTGCTCTGTTGACAGGCTGGAGTGCAGTGGTGCAATCTCGGCTCACTGCAGCCTCCGCCTCCTGTGTTCAAGCAATTCTTCCACCTCAGCCTCCCAAGTAGCTGGGACCACAGGCGAGTGCTACCATGCCCAGTTAATTTTTTTTGTATTTTTAATGAGATGGAGTTTCACCATGTTGGCCAGGATGGTCTTGATCTCTTGACCTCGTGATCCACCTGCCTTGGCCTCCCAAAGTGCTGGGATTACAGGCGTGAGCCACCGCGTCCAGCCGTGTTCCTGTACTTCTGACCTTGCAGCCACCAGACCTCAGCAGCAGTCATTGTTATTTATAATGAACTGAGCTCTTGAGAGCAACCCACGGGACTCATGATCTCACTGGAGGAGCATTGGAAACCAGGGGAGGGGCGGGAGATCTGGGAGCAATGCATCGTCAGGCAGATGGACCCTCAGTCAGGAGGAAATGTCCCCTGAATGTGATGTGCTAATATTAATGAAAATTAGTTCAGAAGAATTGGGTTCAGTTGTGAGGATGGGAGACCTCACCCCTCCTCCAAACCCTTATTGAGCATTAACTTCAGCAATTTTATTTTCCATGTAGTAAGTCAGAGGTAGTCTAGTCCAGGGTTGGCATGTGACATAGTGTTGGGACCCCAGGTTCCTTCTGTCCTGTTATTCTCAAGGTCACCTCATGGTCCAAGGTGTCTGTTGCAGCTCCAGCCATTCAATCATTATTCCAGAAAGCAAGAAGAAGGCAAGGCAGAGATAAGTGAGAGCATACTTTAGGCACACTCCCTGGAAATTGTATACAACTTTTAGAAGTATAATCCCATTGGTCAGGACTTAGTTGACTGGCCAAACATAGCAGCAAAGAAAGCTGTAATTGATTCAGGGTGTTGATGTACTCAGTAAATATCATGGAGTTCTTCTGAGAGAGAAGGGGAGAACCAATTGGAGGACAATTAGAGTCAGTAGCACAAACCGGAGCTCTCTTCTCTGTTCTACCCTGTCAAACCTCTGGGCCTGAGAGGGTAGGTATCATCAATTTAGTTTTAAGCCACCTGACACTCAGAGGAGTGAATGGCTTGCCCCAGGTCACATAGTTGGGTATTGAAGGAGCTGAGAACTGAATCCATATTTGCCTGGAATATGAAACCTGAGTTATTTATGTGACTTGCTTTTTGATAGAGGTGATGTTTTCCTATGAACAGGAAGGGCAGCTCTACCTGTTTGTGAGCTGTGTTAGTATCCAGATAACTTAAGAAAATGGTCAGTCAGGCGCAGTGGCTCACACCTGTAATCCCAGCGCTTTGGAAGGCCAAGGCGGGTGGATCACTTGAGATCAGAAGTTTGAGATCAGCCTGGCCAACATGGTGAAACCCCGTCTCTACTAAAAATACAAAAATCAGCCAGGTGTGGTGGCGGGCACCTGTAATCTCAGCTACTCAGAGGCTGAGGCAGGAGAATTGCTGGAACCCAGGAGGCAGAGGTTGCAGTGAGCTGAGATCGTGTCATTGCACTCTAGCCTGGGTGACAAGGACAAAACTCCAGCTCAAAAAAATAGCAAACTGTCATGCAGTTATTATGCTCATGCCACCAATATTACTTTATGTGACCACAATGTTTCATTTATCCTTCTCCAACTTGACGATCTGGTAGCTTCTCAACACCGCTATTCTTCTTCATCTCTGTATTTCCTGCATTCCTGCAGGGTCCAGCACAGAGCAGATGCCCTATGCATTGTTGAGCAAATTCATTCATTCATTAATAAAGTTCAATCACAGCACCTGGGGGTTCTCAGGACTCCCCTCTATGTGTCCTGAAGAACCAGACCATTCTATATGTGTCAGACACACAGAGACTTCAGAAACCCCATCTCTCCTGTGCCATCTAGGTTCTTATCCAGTCTTGCTGCGCCAGGTACCCAGCTGGGTCCAGGAAATCCAGGAAGGGAAAGAGGTGCTACCTGCAGTTTGCTAAGGGTGTTATGATTCCAGTTAACCCACAAAACAGTCCTTTATAGAAGATGATAGTCCCACTTTACTGTTGAGGAGACTGAGACTCAGAATGGAAATGATTCTTCAAAGGGCATCCGGCTAATAAGGGGTGGAGACAGGAAGCTGGTTGGACCCCAAATCTTTCATCTCTGCCTCATTCACTTATCCCCTTTTCAAATCCTTACAGATTTGACAAGTCAGTCATGCAAACAGGTGCTGAGTGTCACCCACAGCAGCAAAGACCTAGGAGCTGGATAAATGACAGTTAGAAAACCTGTTTTGCCCTGGTCACATATTACCCAGGCACTCCTTTTCGGCTCCTGCCTCCCAGTGTCAACACATAACACACAGACACACAGACACACACGCGCACGCGCGCGCGCGCACACACACACACACACACAGTCTTTCTTTTCAGCTTCCTGGCTTTCCGCTTTTATTTTCCCAGCAAACTCAATCATTTCTTGCAGTGAAGTTGATAGGACTTTTACCCTAGCCCTCAGTGCCTCCTTCCCCTGGACACCTCTCCTTTTGGCAAACCTTCCCCAGTAGCCAAGGACTGTATGAAGGGCAGGTAACCCCAGGCCAAAGGGCGCATGGGAGGCTGCATCATGAGTCAGCCTGTCTAGGAAGGGAGCCTCAGGCTTCCTGGCTTACAGGGGCCTCCCACTCTTGGGGGTGATGAATCTCCCAGCTCACTTCAGCACACGCTTCAGGGGCAGCCTTCAAGTCCTGTGAGGGGAAGCCTGTGTCTTTCCAGGGAGATTTTCCATCAGCCTTTTATTGCCTCAGTGCCAGAAGGGTGGCACATAGTGGGAACTCTTTTCACAGCCAGGGAGACGAGGGCCTGCCAGTTTAAAGGAAGGATTTGGATCCAGAAAGCCAGCGAATGCCGGAGGGGGCTTTGGTCTCCTCCAGGCCTGCCCAGCTCACCATTTACGTTTTCAGAAAGCCCTTCGTGGCCAGACCCTTTCTACCCGCACCGTACCCTCCTGCTCCCCTGCTGAGTTGGATTTGGGAGCATGCTGGCTTTATTTTTGTTCTTGGAGCCCCCATGCTTGCTCGTGTCCTAGGGGCTGTGCTCCAGGCTGTCCCTGCCTGGAAATCTCTTCTCCTATCTCCATGTGACTGGCTCCTTGTCACCCTGATCTTAGCTTAATGACCTTTTATCAAAGGTCTTTCCAGGATCGTCAGAAGAGTAGCTACCAAGGTCCTCTCTATCGTGACGTGTATCTCTTTTGTGTATTTTAAAATTGTCTACCCCTCCCCTCAGTAGAAAGTTTATGAGTGCAAAGACCCCTCATGGCAATAGGATGCTTAGAATCGTGGTTCAGAGCAGAAGTCAGAAGACTTTTCCTGCAAAGGGCTACCGAGCGTCTGTTTCAGACCTTGAGAGCCTAAAGGATCTCTGTTGGTTCCACTCAACTCTGCCATTGTTGTGGGAAAGCAGCCTCAGACAAAGTAAATAAATGGCTGTGGTCATGAACCAATAAAACTTTATTTATTTAGGCCGGGCCCAGTGGCTCACACCTGTAATCCCAGCACTTTGGGAGGCCAAGGCAGGCAGATCACCTCAGATCAGGAGTTCTAGACCAGCCTGGCCAACGTTGTGAAATGCTGTCTCTACTAAAGATACAAACTTAGCCAAATATGGTGGTGGGCGCCTATAATCCCAGCTTCTCAGGAGGCTGAGGCAGGAAAATCACTGGAATTCAGGAGACCAAGGTTGCAGTGAGCTGACGTCACACCACTGCACTCCAGCCTGCGCGACAAGAGCGAAACACTCATCTCAAAATAAATAAATAAATAAATAAAATAAGAAACTTTATTTATAAAAACAGATGGCAGGCCAGATATGGCCTATAGGCTGTAGTCTGCAGACCCCTAATTCAGAGCATTGATTGGTTCTGGAGAAAAACTGATGTGTTTGAATCCTACCTCTGCTCCTCTTTATCTTGGAGTCTTGAGCACGTTTCTTACCTTCTCTGTGGCTCAGTTTCCCCATCTCGCCTAACAGTGGAGGAGATAATACAACTGGTCTCATGGATTGTATTGTCGTGAGCGTCACTGACGTATCTGGCTAATTAGTTGCTCAAATCTTCAGCGTATTCCGTGGCTACTGCACAGCAGAGTAGGGACTCGACATATATATTTCTTAACAAATGAATGGCTGAGGGCCTACTGGGACCCAAGCCTTGTGCTGGGCTCTGGGGAGATATTGATGAACCAGAATTTGTTGGGGTCACTGCACTCAACGTGCTCAGAGTGTCAGGGTTACAGTCAAAATCGTTTTTACACCAGGGGCAGCAAAAGCCACATCCCATAGGCAGGTGATATTGATGAGGCAGGGAGGGAGGAATGCGGCAGTGGAAAAATGAAGTGTGTATATTTCCTCTAAGTTGTAACCTTGGGTGAATGCAGAACCAACTTGCAGACACTCTGATTATCCTAAGAAGCTGGAACTCTGGACTTTATAAGTGCAGTGTCCCATTTTTTACAAGTAACTGACCTGATAAAGCAAAGAGAAACCAAACCAAAACAGCACTGGATGGGCTCAGTGGACACAACTGCAGTGATTGTAGGTTGATGCAGTCATTTCCTCTTCTTCTTCTTCTTCTTCTTTTTTTTTGGAGAAGGAGTCTTGCTCTTGTTACCCAGGCTGGAGTGCAATGGCATGGTCTCAGCTCACTGCAACCTTGCAACCTCCACTTCTCAGGTTCAAGCGATTCTCCTGCCTCGGCCTCCCAAGTAGCTGGGATTACAGGTGTCCTCCACCAAGCCCAGCTAATTTTTGTATTTTTAGTAGAGATGGGGTTTCACTGTGTTGCCCAGGCTGGTCTCGAACTCCTGATCTCAGGTGACCCAACCCCCTCAGGTTCCCAAAGTGCTGGGATTACAGGTGTAAGCCACCACACTGGCCCAGTCATCGCCTTTTCACAACCTTATTTTGTGGATAAAGAGAATGGGACTCAGGGAGGCCACATGACTTGCCCACAGGCACACAGCTATCACGTAGAGGATCTGGGGTTTGAACCCAGGTTCATCTGATTCCCTAAACGTGGACTCTATGCCAGCTGACTCAATTGCTGTTAAATGAAGAGAAAACAAGTGGCCGGGAAGGGAGGGTATGTTTTGGTGTCTCAGAGCTTGGCATTTCTCGGAATATCACTCTTAGCCCATTTTCCAGCTTTGAAGGTTGGCTGCAGGATAGTCACCTTCGGAGGAGTCACTTCCAAGATAGTGCCCCCCCCTACAGGAACTGGCCCCTGGCTTTTTCCACGCTCATCTTTATGTGTCCCTCCAGCTTTGCCTTCTCTGGCTCATCTGTATGTGTTTTCTACAGTCTTGGCATTAGTGTCTAGCTTCCTTCAGCAGAAGAATGTGGTCCTTGAGGGTCCTTCCGCCTGTCATGGCCCTGGATGACCCATGAGAGGGAGGGTGTGGTAGGCTTGAAGATGTGACTTTCTCCTACAGTGGGGTCAAATGGGGAGGACACTGTTTTTGGAACCAGGGGGACCTGGATTAGAACCCTGACACCACAGCCACTCACCAGCTGGGTGACCTCAGAGCAGTTCCTTCACCTCTCCGAGCCTCAGTTACCTAGTGTTTCAAGCAGGTGCGAGAGCCTGCTCCTTGCAGAAATATGCTAAGATAATGTGTGCATCCACTTGGCGCAAAGGCTGGAATGCCATGGACACTCCCACGTGGCAGTTCTGTTCCTTTTGTCCCCATCCTCCCCTCTGCCTGTCCTCTTTTGCTCCTGACCCAGCTGGACTCTGCTGTGGCTCTCTTGCCTTGGTACTGAGACAAGTTTGTGGAACTTGGGTGGGTCTCTGCCCCTGCCTCCCCTCTCCCCAGTGCCAGGGCTGCAAGACGAGGGTGTGGGCATAAATTACGCCCATCTGTTCCCTCCCTGCTGAGGGAGGGCAGGAGGGAAACACATGGACCTTGGTGGGTGTTGTACTTTCCATGTGCAGCCGCCAGGAACAATGGAAGGGAAGAATGTGAGCTCAGTGAGGAGTCCACCGCACCCTGCCTTCCAGTCCCCTTCCCCCGTTCAGGGATTGTAGGGACCGGAACTCACCCTTCTTGCCAACCCAGAAGTCCTCATGGTTGGCCATGTGCATCTTCTAGTTTATCACTGATTACTAACATTGTTCATTCATTTGTTCATTCTACAAATGTTTACTGAGCATGTACTCTGGGCCAGTCAATACATGGGCTAAGATTTGAAGTGAGTTTCTTGCCTTTGAAGAGCTCACCATTTAGCAGGAGAGAGCATATGGAAAGCAGCCATTTTTGGGTGCTGTGGCAGAGGTGCATGTGCTGGGCTACACCAATACAGATGAGGGAAGCCTTCCCAGGGTGGTCCTTTGATTCCAGTGCGAATTATCACAGATAAAGGGAGGGTGTGTATCAGGCAAAGGACACGTGGAGTGTTTGGAGGCACAGTGCGCAGAGCCTGCAGGAGACAGTGTGCAGTGGGTTGTGGGGATTCCCTTGTTGTTTGATTCTCCTTTTCTGCTGAATCCTCTCATCAACGTTTATTCGCACTCAGGCCTCTCATCTTCCAGCAAACCCTCACTCCACCTCAAGTCTCACTCCACCACCTGCCTCGTCAATTTCCCTCCCAGCCACATTTTTCAAATAAATGTTCTGTGCTATGCGCATGGTCTCCATTTCCCTCCTCCCCCGCCCCACACCCAATTCATCTCTACCTTCGCTGCTTCACAAGGTCATCCACATTCCATAGTTCATTGGTATTTCCCAGTTGTTTGGTTAGATTTTCTAGCAGCATTGATGACGGTGGAACATTCTGTCCTGCTGGATCCTCCCTCTTCTCATGCATAGAGACCCCACAGACTTGAGGTTTTCCTCCTGGAGAGCCTTGGCTGCTCTTCCTCAGCCTCCTTTACTTGTTTTCACCTTTAGCCACCAGATCTTAATATACTGGGGTTTGTGAAGGCTGGAGTTTACTTTGTCAGCTTTCTTTTGACTTTATCTCTTGCTTGCCTATTTGACTCCCATATTTCAATTACCTTTTCTGTGCTGATAGCTCACACACCTATTTCTTTCTGCAAAAGATTTCTAGTTGCAGACCAGTAGAAACAGGAGCTTAGCTAACATTTCCACTTGAATACTGCCCTAACTTTCCAAACTCAACCAATGAGTTCGTTACTCTCCTGCAGTCCTGTTACTCTCCAGGGAGTGTCTCTATCTCGTGCCCAGCAGCGGCGGTCAGACACCTGGGGATCATCTTTGGCCACCCTCCCCACCATCCCTCCTTATCTTGGCACTGTAAGTTCTGTATCCCAGGAAACCCCTCAACCTAGGCACGCTGGGGTGGTTAGTCACTCTACTAAAATCCAAAGTCTAAACCCCAGATCTCTTCCATGACTTAAAAGGCTCTGCGTGATCTGACCCTTGACCTGCCTTATTGTGCACCCTTCTCTCCTTGCTCTTGGGTCCTAGACCATGTTCCTGCACCACCCAGAGCATTCCTGCATATCATTGTCCCCTGTGTTGAGACACATGCTTCCACCCCTTCTTCTTAGTCCCTCACCCTTCGGATATCAGATTAAACATCCCATCCTTTGCTCAGAAAAATCCATTCTTTTTTTTTTGAGATGGAATCTGGCTCACCCAGGCTGGAGTGCAGTAGCGTAATCTTGGATCACTGGATCGCTGAACCCACCTGCCAGGTTCAAGCGATTCTCCTGCCTCAACCTCCCGACTAGCTGGGATTACAGGTGTGTGCCACCACGCCCAGCTAATTTTTGTGTTTTTAGTAGAGACTGGGCTTTGCCACGTTGGCCAGGCTGGTCTCAAACTCCTGACCTCAAGTGATCCACCTGCCTCGGCCTTCCAAACTGCTGGGATTACAGGCATGAACCACCACACCTGGCCAGAAAAATCTATTCTTGACATCACCAGAGAAGGTCATGTGACTCCCGTTACACACTCTCTTAGTACCACCCTTCCTTCAGCTCTGTAGCTGTTGTGGTCACATGATTAGTCGGTGTTGGTCTCCTCATGGAGAACATAACTTTAACACTAGCTGGAACCGTGTTTATATTATTTCCTGCTGTAATCCCTGGCCTTCAGCTAGAGGGTGGGATGTGGTCAGTGTGCAATGAGCAGGTTGCTTGAGTGCACCTAAAAACAGAGGCTTTGGCCAAGGGGCAGCATAGACAGATGATGTGTGTTCTAGAGAGACTGTTTCGGTGGCTCTGTGAAGGATGGATGGGACACCCTCTGCCAATGGAGGGAGACTGTTGAAGCATTTTAAGTGAGAGAGGATGGTGGTATGGATTGGGAAATCAACCAGTGTTTCTTAGGATGTTGCCATATGCCTATGAGGTAGACTCTTCACAGCTTAGAGACCGACTTCACAGGGGCAGTAATGAAGTTGGAAGAGGTGGAAGATGTTTCCCAGATTTGGGGCTTGGGGGCCTGGGTATCTGGATGGAGAGTCCTGTGGTTAGCCGTGATAAATTCTGTCTTAACCATGGTGAACCTAAACCGGTCAGCATGACTGTCATGATGTCTTGAATATCTGGTCCCTAATATTTTTTGTTAAAACTACATTTTCTAGGCCAGGTGTGGTGGCTCATGCCCGTAATCCCAGCACTTTGGGAGGCTGAAGGCGAGCGGATCACTTGAGGCCAGGAGTTTGAGACCAGCCTGGCCAACATAGTGAAACCCTGTCTCACTAAAAATACAAAATATTAGCTGGGCCTGGTAGCACAAGCCTGTAATCCCAGCTACTTGGGAGGCTGAGGCACAGGAATCCCTTGAACCTCGGAGGCAGAGGTTGCAGTGAGCAGAGACTGCGCCACTGCACTCTAGCCTGGGCAACAGAGCAAGACTCTGTTTCAAAAGCAAACAAACAAAAACCAACATAAAACACATTTTGTGGCATCCTCCTTGGATTCATTTTATCACCTTCCCCCTCTATCCCCCACTCCTCGACCCCCAAATCCTGGTAGAAAAGATCAGACAGAACCCATAGTGAGTCCCGGAGAGGGCTACATTTTGTTTTTGTTTTTTTTTTTTAATTTGAGACAAAGTTTCACTCTTGTTGCCTGGGCTGGAGTGCAATGGTGCGATCTCGGCTCACTGCAACCTCTGCCTCCCAGGTTCAAGTGATTTTTCTGCCTCAGCCTCCCGAGTAGCTGGGATTACAGGCATGAGCTACCACGTCTGGCTAATTCTGTATTTTTAGTAGAGACGGGGTTTCACCATGTTGGTCAGGCTGGTCTCGAACTCCCAAACTCAGGTGATATGCCCACCTCGGCCTCCCAAAGTGCTGGGATTACAGGTGTGAGTCACTGTACCTGGCTAGGAGAGGGACACATTTTTAAGACTTACATGGAGTGCTGTTGCCCAGGTAAATGGACACGACTTGTCTAGGGTTAGGATGTCTGCAGTCTCCCCGAGCATGGCGTCTCACCAGCCCTGTGACCTTGGGCAAGCCCCTGTCCCTCTCTGGGCTTCCCCACCCTACTTCTACAAGGAGTTGAAAGTATTCAGTGGTTCTCAATCCTAGCTGCATATTAGAATTGTCCAAGGAAATTTAAAAAGTACAAATGATCAGACCCTGTTCCCTAGAGACTCAGATTATGTTGGCTTTTTTTTTTTTTAAAGCTTACCAGGTAATTCTTAAAAGCAGTTAGATTCAGAACTGTCCAATCACATGATCTTGGAGACTTTTCAGCTCAGTTAGTCTAACCTAAGAATGGCCCCATTTAGACCCCAAGGGTCCCCTGGTGAGACCTGCCTTCCATCTCTGCACCTTAAGTCACCTACACATGCCTCGCGGTCCTGGACTTGAACTTGAGCTCTAGGGTAGCAGCAGAGGCAGTCTTCTGCTGAGGCTAAGAAGCAGAAATGCAGTCTGTTGAGAGAGGGGGATGGGTAGGAGCTGTGCGAGGAGGAACAGATTGAAGCTATTAACATTTGATCAGTTTGGTATTGTTCTTCTGGAGACCACAGCTTATGCGGCTGCTTAATAAATGTCTGGTCAGGGTCCAATCCTGAGCCGCCAAATGGGTGTTGCTATGGTTTCTGAGGAGTTTGTTTCCCACACAAGTTACTGCTTCCCACCCCGAACTGTGAAACACCAGAGTCTTCCCTCTGCTCCTTAACTCTGTCCCTTCCTGGAGAAGCCTGTGGCGAGGGAACATCTGCCGGGCCTGAGGACACACCCTGGCCTCCCTGTGGCTGGCCACCGGTGGCACCTGCCTGTGCCAGCTCCCTGAAGCAGGCGTTGTGCCTTGCCCCTCTGTGCACTTTCAGGCAGACCCATCACTCAGCTGGTGTCACCTCAACCTCCCCGGGTTTGGTTGGGGTCTCTGCATCTGACCTTCTTGTCCCTGACTGGAGAGGAGGAGTGGTCAGAGGCTGGGCTGGCAGGCAGTGTGTGTGTGTGTGTGTGTGTGTGTGTGTGTGTGTGTGTGTGTGCTTGTCAACACGAGCCGGTGTGGGGGTTCTTGCAACTCAACGCGTAAAGGTGAATGTGTGAATGCGTATGGATGCCAGTGTGTCAGTGCTTGTGTGTACTCCTTGGTGTGCAGAGTGTGACTCTGTGTGTGTCCGTGTGTATGTTGAAGGATGTATATGTGGATGGCAAGAACTGGGAGTGAGCTTGGGGCAATGCTGCTAAGTCTGAACATGTCTTATGACAGATTTACGATAAATGAACACTTATAAAGTCCAACATAAAAACACTCATGTAAATGCCATCCGGCTTGAGATAAAATGTTACCAAATACAGTTGAAACTTTCTCTGCGCTCTCTCCCGATTGTATCTTCCTTTTCCTCCCAGAGTTAATCCTGTTGTGAATTTGTGAATCTGTCTTTCCCAGAATGATACACTGTATCAATAAGCTTCTTCCAGTGTGGAATCTTTCTGTAAAACATAGTCAATGAAGTGTGAGTATGGTGTGTATGCGTTGATGGGGAAGATTAGAGACAAAGAATTTGAAAGTGCTGTCAGCATGCAGTGGCATCTTCTAGTGTGTCTCTGAAGGCCAACTTCCTAACCTCTCTGAGCCTGTTTCTTGTCTATAAAATGAATGAGATGAGGATGAAATGATATGTGTGAAAAGATATGGCACATAGTTGGAACTCAATCAGCTCTGATTTTTTTAAAAAAATTTATTTATTAAAGAGGAGGCAAGGCCCCCCAAACTTGCAGAAGGAAAACAAACAAATCAGATATACATTATTCAGGGGAGGTGGAGGTGTGCTGGTTTGAGCTGGATCCTTCTTTCCCTCCCTTTCTTTTTCTTTTTGATTCCTTGGGGCCTTCCTCTTTTGAAGCAGTGGGATGTCAGCACAGTGGAAATTCAAATAGGGGCAGGTTTTGTCCCAACAAAAGACTGGACTGTGATGGAAGGTCCCCTGCCTGCTCACTGCTAAACAGAACTGCATGTAAATAAGATCATTTGAGCTGAGGTGGGTTTTGAATACACAACCATCAAGGTAAATGCGCATTCCAAAGAAATCCTGGCTCTCGGAGGATGCCTGAGTTAAAATGAAACTTGCTTGAAAATGAAAGCCAATGTTCAGGTTTCAGATCATGTGAGGAAATGGGAATGAACCATTAATTACCGGTTCATTCCCCCAGGCACTCGGTTACCTAGCTGCATCTTGGATTTACAAAGATGGAAAGGATCATTCTAGTAGGAGAGAGAGAGAGGACAAAAAGGAGTTAAAGATAAGACATTTGCTGTTACCTCAGGAAATACACAGTTTAAGTGGAAATGTGCAGCAGCACTCCCTTGATTCTGTTCTGCCTCTATCAGCCATGTGCCTCAGACTGGCTAGACATCAGGAGGAACTGAGAAGCTGAAGACATGATGTGCCAACTAGCTAATGTAAATATAGGATAAGTGTGAATTATCAGTTGACAGAGGAGGGATAGAAGGACACTGCTATTCATTGCGCACTCTGTACCAGGTGCTATGCGGGGGGTCCGGTGGGTTGTGGAAGTAGCATTTGGTCTAAATTAACCGTTACAACCATCATTGAGTCAATATTATTATCTCCATTTTACAGGTGAACAAACTGAGTCTTAGAGGGGTTAAGGTCTTTGCCTGGTAAACATCAGTACAGGAAATCAAACCCAAGTCTTTCTGACTTTCCAGCCTAGCACTGGTTTTTGAAAATAATTTCTGTGGCAAGAACTATGTGACTAGTGTAAGGTAGTTTCCAGTGAATAAGAAAGCAAGAATCTGGCCAGGCGCAGTGGCTCACGTCTGTAATTCCAGCACTTTGGGAGGCTGAGGCAGGCAGATCACAAGGTCAGGAGTTTGAGACCAGCCTGACCAATATGGTGAAACCTCATCTCTACTAAAAATACAAAAATTAGCCAGGTGTGGTGGCACGTGTCTGTAGTGCCAGCTACTTGGGAGGCTGAAGTAAAAGATTCGCTTGAACCCAGGAGGTGGAGGTTGCAGTGAGCCAAGATTGCGCCACTGGACTCCAGCCTGGTGACAGTGTGACTTCGTCTCAAAAAGAGAAAGCAAGAATCTGATACTGACGTAAGTATTGAGAAAATTCAATGCAAGATAAAATGTTTTGGTTAGCATTTATCTAAGAAAGTTTTGGAAAGCAAGTTGTATATTTGGCTTTGAAGGGGTGGTCCTTTCATTCCAGGAACTTCAGCTTTGTTATTTTCTGAAGCTATGGTTTAAATCACATATTCCTGGTACAATGTGAAGAAGATTCTTGAGACAAAAGAAAGAGGGGAAAAATATGATCTGTCATGGCATAGGAGTTGAAATTCAAGTTTTAAAATCACTTCTAAACAGCTCAGAGCTTCTGTGATTCGCTAGAATCACAGAAAGACTAATGTAGCTCAAGTTGGAGGAAGCATGTCATGATTGCTAAGGCTGCAAAGAGATTTTTCAATTACTTTTTAGTTTTTAAAATTATTACTAAATTTAAAAAAATGAGCCCAAGATGAGCTCTGTGGTTTCTTCAGAGGGGATTAGATGAGATTTAAGTTTTCAAAGTTCAATTCAATTTGAGTTTCCTGTGTCCTAAAAATGGCTTCGATTAAAAGCAAGAAAAAAAATGTTTTTTTTTTTCATCTTCATCAAACTAAAAAATGGCTGAAGGGATTTTATTCAAACTTTTCCCCAAAATTCACCTTTTGCCAAGACCCAGCATGGAAAATTTCAGCGCAAAAGGATCAGTCTTTGGCAAGTTCCCTGAGCTAATGAAAACAGAGGGGCATAAAGGGAGTCTGTGTGCAGCTCTAACTGTAGTGGTCACTGCAGCCCACATTGTATGAGAAGAAGGGCCTCATTCAATAACCCCCCTTTTAAGTCTTTTTTATCATCAATATGGATGAGACTTAGAGTTGACATGGTCGCCAAACAAAAGGCACTCATTTTATGAATACAATTTGGGTAATGGCATTATTTCAAGTGGCTTCGCTCAGTTATGACTGGCGTTGGGATAAAGTTATTGTTGATTCATTCATTCGTTCATTCATTCACTCATTTATTGTACAAGTATTTACTGAGTGCTGGCGATGTAAGCAGCACTTTAATCAATGTTGGGAATGTTAGGTGGGGAAAGCGAGGCAGTTCTTGCATTCATGGGTTCATGGTTGGGGGTGGGGGGAAGAGAAACTGATTAAATGATAAACTGGGCCCGGTGTGGTGGCTCATGCCTGTAATCCCAGTACTTTGGGAGGCCAAGGCAGGTGGATCATGAGGTTAGGAGCTCGAGACCAGTCTGGCCAACATGGTGAAACCCCATCTCTACTAAAAATACAAAAATTAGCTGGGCATGATGGGATGTGCCTGTAATCCCAGCAACTCTGGAGGCTGAGCAGGAGAATCACTTGAACACGGGAGGCAAGAGGTGGAGGTTGCAGTGAGCCGAGATCATTTCACTGCACTCCAGCCTGGGCTGCAGAGCAAGACTCTGTCTCAAAAAACAAAACAAACAAAACAAAAAGATAAACTGTGACAAATTTTATTATTGAGATGAAGTCTTGCTCTGTCACCAGGCTGGAGTTCAGTGGCCCGATCTCCACTTACTGCAACCTCCGCCTCCTGGGTTCAAGCAGTTCTCCTGCCTCAGCCTTCTAAGTAGCTGGGATTACAGGCATGCACCACCATACCCGGCTAATTTTTGTACTTTTAGTAGAGACAGGGTTTCACCATGTTGGTCAGGCTGATCTCAAACACCTGACCTCATGATCCTCCGGCCTCGGCCTCCTAAAGTGCTGGGATTATAGTCGTGAGCCACCATGCCCGGCCAACTGTGACAAATTCTATGGGGCAACAGAACAGGGTGCTGAGATAGAGAAAATCAGGCGTTGTGGTGATAGGAGGCCTACATTGTAGAGGAGGCTAGTGAAGGTCTCGCATGCATTCATTCATATTTAACAAACCATTCAGTCAGTGGCTGTCATGCTCCATGTCTGGAGTCTATACTGATCTACACACCATTTTTGCCTTCAAGGTGCTCCTAGACCAGTGGGAGAGCAAGCAGGTAAGCAGAAAGCTCAGATGCTGTGTGACAAGTTCTTTAATGCAGGCATGTGCCATATCTGATGTGGAAACAGGAAGGAGATCTAAATATGCTGCAGTTGGCAGTGATCAAAGAAGGCTTCTTTCAGGGGGAACAGTTCAATAGACATTTGTGATATTGATGTTTGGCAAGATAGAGGGGAATGAGAACTAGGGCTGCTTTCAAGGAGCCTGAAGTCCACTCTTATTTCCGGAGTCACCTCTTTGAGAGCCTGGAGCCTGTGTTGTCTGATCCATCTCTCCAGTAGTAAGCATGGAACTTGAGTCAAAAGAGGTGCTTAGTAAATGATAGGTCCCTTTCTCTGACATCTCGTGAGGTGGCTCTTTGGATTTAGCCTAGTGTTGAAGAACTTGGCTTCTGGAATCAGATTGCCTGGGTTCAAATTCCAGCACCCAGCTGTGTTACCGCAGGCAATGTTTCTCTGAGCTACAGTTTCCCTACATACAGGCAGGGATGATAATGATACCTGCAGACTAAGGTGGTTCTAAGGACTAAATGATATCATGCTTATACAATCGCTAAAGATATGACCAACATACATCATCCCAAGGTGCTTTTTTTTTTTTTTGAGACGGCGTTTTGCTCTTGTTGCCCAAGCTGGAGTGCAATGGTGTGATCTAGGCTCACCACAACCTCCGCCCCCTGAGTTCAAGTGATTCTCCTGCCTCAGCCTCCTGAGTAGCTGGGATCACAGGCATGCACCACCACACCCGACTAATCTCATATTTTAGTTGAGACGGGATTTCCTCATGTTGGTCAGGCTGGTCTCGAAGTTCCGACCTCAGGTGATCCACTAATATGCTTTTAAGTGCTGCCTGTCACTTTCTACAACCCACCTATTCATTCAATCCAACAATTATGGATTGAGTATTTTCAGTCTTAGACATTGTACTGGGTGCTTAGATTTAGTAAAATCTTGCCAGACTACAGGGTCTCCATCCTCATAGGTGGTTAAATTCCCAAATCTCACAAAATGAAAGTTCTTTGCCTCTTTGACCAGATAAATAGGTATTTGTTATCTCTGTAATACCAAAAAAATTAGGGGTGAATGTCTGTTCATTTTTCATCAGCACATCTGGTTTCTAGGTGAAAAGCTGCCAGGAATTTTGAAACATCTTGTTACTTTAGACATCAGAAGGCAGGGAGACTTCCCATTATTAATTGGATGCAAAAACTTCTTTGTGGCCCAGGGCTAGGGCAAAGCTGAGATTTCATAGGTCAGTGAAAGCTCACCACTATTGTTTTTGCTTTGTAATAATTTTATTTAGGGAGGAGGAAGAGAAGGGAGGTGGTTTCCAGAATGATAAAGCAATATGCCAATGTCATGCAGTCGCGAGAGGCCACTGAGGTGGTAGGGAAAGCATTGCCCGTGTGTGGCTTCATCTTCCCGAGCCTCAGTTTCCTTTGTGTAAAATAAGGATAACAGAACTTCCTGTGTCGTGTGGGCTGAGGTTTCAAGGAGGGCAAGAAAATGGAAACACATCAGTGCTTTTTGCTTGCTAAATGCTTCTTATTTCCAGCCGTGTCATATGTTTGCCAATCTTTGCAATGTGCAGTTGGAAGGAAAAGTGGGGATAGAGAAGGCAGATTTGATTTGTGAGTTTGTGCAGTCAGTGGTGGGTCTAAGTTGGGGGCCTGGCTAGAAGCAAGTGGCTTTTGGTGGCACGTTGTGCGCCTTCCCTTGAGACTGAGGCTCTCTAACGCCCCCTCGGCATCAAACTTCCCACCACGTTCCCTTTGCCATGGCATCCTTCCTTTTCGTCTCCAGGGAGGCAGGACACAGAACCGAGGCCCGGCCCAGGGACCCCGAGCCAGACTGCCTCTGGCCGGTCTTGCTCGGCCTCTCCCAGGCTCAGCCAGGCCTAAGTCGGCCTGGGTCCCGAGGTCAAGGTCGGGGTCGGGTTGTAGGCGCTGGCATGGCCTGCAGTCGGGTGCGCGCAGGCGAGTGCGCATAGTCGAGCGCGGGGCCTCCCTGCAGACTGCGCCGCCGGGCGGCCTCGGGAACTGACCAGGCCGCGTGTGAGCGCCGGGATTCCTGCTCCTGCCTTAAATATGCCGGTTATTTTTATCTCCCTACGTCAGGCAGCGAAGGCCATCCCACCCGTGGCCCAGGCGGCTGCTACACAATGTTTCCCTTTAGTCGGGAGGGGAAATGGAGGGAGGCCAGACTTCCTGATCACATGGTGCTGAAGTCAATGAAAAAAAATTAAGGGGGACCCCTCCCTTTTTCTTCAATGCCTGTTCCAGATTCCCCTCTCCCCGCTCCCCCCACCCACCCCCTCTGGGCTCCGTGCGTCGGAGGGAAGCGCAGCCTCCCAGGCGGAGGGCCAGCGAGGCAGGAGAGCGCGCGCAAACATAAACACGAGACTGTTGCAGTAATTGGTGGCTCTGAAAACACTGAGGAAATGAGAGGCTTGTACGAAACATCAGCCGACAAGAAACGGGGTGATGTCAGACAGCCTTCCAGGATTAGAAACCCTTAAAAGCTCCGAGCCCGCGGCCGCTGCGAAAAACTCGGCTCTCCGGCTTTCCCGGGTAGGAAGCCGGGATTTCACTTTTGCCCGACTCCCTCGGGCAATCGCCCTCTCCTCTCTTCCTCTTTTTCTTTCTCTCATCTTTTTCTCTTTTCTTTTCTCTTTTTTCTCTCTTTCTCTTTTCTCTCTCCTTCTTTCTTTCCTTTCTCTCTTTCCTTTTCTCCCTCTTTCACTTTCTCCCCCCTTTTTCTCTTTCTGTTTCTCTGGCTGTCTCTGTCTCTGTCCTCTCTCTGTCTATTCTCTCTCCTTTTTTCCCCCTTTTACCATCTTTATTAAAACGAAAGGAAGAGGCCACATCAGATGATTTCCATTTCTAAGGCATGTCCTCGTACTTTTATATCTTTTCCTTCCTTTGAAACACCAAATGGGACAAGTAAAACTGGGGTGTCTGTCGCTTTAGTTTGTTATAACTTTCTCTTCTTCTCAGTGCCCCTTCCTCAGCCCCCTTTCCGGATTAGAAGTTCATATTGCAATAATTTGCCAATGTGTTGGAAGGGCTGGAAATAAACAAGAAGCATTCGCCAAGGACAGCAGCAGCCCGCGCACCTCGAAATGGGGAAAATGCTTGCAAAAATCTGGCAGTTTCAGAAGAGAATATAGATTTCCCAGTGACATGTATCCCAGCCATCCAGCTAATAACACTAGTGGCTGCTGCCCCATTTTCTGTTCATGGTATAATTAAGACTGTAAGTGCTCACACGTATGTGTGTGTACACACACACACACACACTTGCCCTCTCCCAGGCCACAGGGCAGGGTAGCTAACAGCCAGTGAGCAGGGAGGATCTTGTACCACGTCCAGCAGGAACTTGCATGTGTCTTAAAGTTGAAGGCCAGTTAGTGACATCTGTTCAGTGACACCAAAAGTGATGTCTGTCAAGGCATTCTCTCTTCGTATCTGCCAGGATTAATGAGGCCATGTTTGGAAAGGGCTTGAGCCCCCACCGTGAAAGGCACCCAAGACACCTTTTCAAAGAATGATTTATGTCCAGCTTTATCTAAATAGGAACCGAAAAAAGCATTTTTCTTGTCTATAGAGCAGGTGACCTCAGCACCTGACTTCTCACTTGGGGGCATTTCAGAAGCCTTCGAATCTGCCTTATTAATGGTCTGATACCTCTTTGCCATGAAGGCAGGATTTTTTTTTTCTTTCTTCCTAAGACCCCAGAAAAGGTCACATCAAGGCTGAGTTTGTACAGGCTTGGAGGAGTAGGACTGGTTCCAAAGACTTGGTTTCCTTCACGACTGCTTATGGTGAGAACAATGTCCCCCAGCCTGAACCCTCCTCCCTCCCCTTCAGCTCATAAATCTTTTGGTGATTTAGTTCCCCTCAATGCTTGACACTCCTAAGCTGTAGGCGTTTGAGCCAAGCGTACTTTTTGGTTTTATCCAGTGTACCTGCGGTTATACCACTCAACTGAGAAGTGGATCAGAGCTCTATTTTCCACTTCGTACGGGCACATTTTCCATCTCTTGACATTTTTCTTGTGCTCTGCAATCCCAGTGGGCAGACTCTTCTCCTCCTAGTCTTTTTCTGATGTTGTGTTGGGTAAAGTTGTCTCTACTCCTGCCTTTGCTCCACCTAGCCACCTTGGGGTCTCTGTTTTTTTTTTTTTTCTTTTGAGATGGAGTCTTGCTCTGTTGCCCAGGCTGGAGTGCAATGGCGCTGTCTCTGCTCACTGCAACCTCGGCCTCCTAGGTTCAAATGATTCTCCTGCTTCAGCCTCCTGAGGAGCTGGGATTACAGGTGCCTGCCACCATGCCCGGCTATTTTTTTTTTTTTTTTTTTTTTTTTTTAGTAGAGACAAGGTTTCACCATGTTGGTAAGGCTGATCTAGAACTCCTGACCTCAAGTGATCCACTGGCCTTGGCCTCCCTCAGTGCTGGGATTACAGGTATGAGCCACTGCACTCGGCTCCCTTGTCTGTTCTTAATCTCTCCCCTCACACATCAAGGTTACCAGATCCTCTTGCTTATTTCCTGACAAACCTCAGTTTCCCTGCAGCTCCTCTCTATCCCCTGGCATAAAAAGCTACAACAGCTCTCAAGGCCATTGCCTTTCTCCAAGTATATGGGCCTGGGAGTTTAAATCCCAGATTTAAACTTGAGTTTTAACACCTTGAGTTTAAATCTCAGATTTGCTATTTAGTAGCTTCAGAACTTCCAGTAAGTAACTCTATGTATGAGCCTTAGTTTCCTCATCTATAAAGTGGGGATAATGACAGAGCCACCTCAGCTTTGTTGTGAGGATTAAATCAGATAAAGGATATACAAGACTTTACCAGGTGCCTGCCACAAAGTTGGTGCTTCTGAAACATGAGCTGTACTCTGCTGCTTCACTAACTCTACCTTGCTGCAGAATCACCTGGAAGGCTTGGTAAAACAGATTCCTGGGCACTACTCTTAGAGCCATGGATTCAGTAGGTCCAGGCTGGGGCCTGAGGATCTGCATTTCTTTTTGTTTGTTTTTGAATTTTTAATCAAAGAGATGGGGTCTCGCTATGTTGCCCAGGCTGGTCTCTAACTCCTGGGCTCAGACGATCCTCCCACCTCAGCCTCCCAAGTAGCTGGGACTACAGGCAAGTGTCACCAGACCTGGCTAATGTTTTGTATTTTTAGTAGAGACAGGGTTTCACCATGTTGGCCAGGCTGGTCTTGAACTCCTGACCTCAAGTGATCCACCCGCCTCGGCCTCCCAAAGTGCTGAAATTACAGGCGTGAGCCACGGCTCCAGGCCAGGATGTATGTTTCTAATGAGTCTGTGGTGGTGTGGATGTGGCTTCCCTGTGGACCACACTGATCTAGCTGTGGTCAGTCAGATTATTTATTTATTTATTTATTTAAAAAAGACGGGGTTTCACCATGTTGGTCAGGCTGGTCTTGAACTCCCGACCTCAGGTGATCTGCCCACCTTGGTCTCCAAAGTGCTTGGATTACAGGCGTGAGCCACCGCGCCCGGCCAGTCAGTCATATTTGACTGTGCCTTTGGCTCTCTTTGTCCATGCTCCTTGGCAAGATCTTTATATGTCTGTTTGTGTGTGTGTGCATGTGTGTGTGTTTGGTGGGTGGGGATGGGGAAGATCTTTGGTGACCTGAGCCTGGCTTTCTCACTTCTGAGCAATAAAACTTTTGCTAATCATTTTCCTTTTTTTCTCCTGGACCAACTCACCTCTCCACTCTTCAGTCTCATCATGGTTTTTTTTTTTTTTTTTTTTTTTTGAGACTAAATGTCGCTCAGTTGTCCAGGCTGGAGTGCAGTGGCTTGGCTCACTGTGAACTCCACCTCCCAGGTTCAAGCAAATCTCCTGCCTCAGCCTCCTGAGTAGCTGGGATTACAGGTGCCCACCGCCATGCCGGCTAATTTTTGTATTTTTATTAGAGACAGGGTTTCACCACGTTGGCCAGGCTGGTCTCAAACTCCTGACCTCAGGTGATCCGCTCTCAGCCTCCCAAAGTGCTGGGGTTACAGGTGTGAGCCACCGTGCCTGACCATCATCATATGTTTATACCAAACTTTTCCCCATCCCCTCAGTGCACTCCCCACAGCCCTCTGGGCCCCCCATGCTCTTAGACCTGCCCTCCTCTCTGCTGGGAATGTTGTCTCCCTCTCTTTACTGCCTGGTGAACTTCTTCCCACTCAAAGCCCAGATACAGTACTGCTGTTTCTTCAAAGCGGTCCCAACTTTTTCACCCAGAGCCAACCTCCTCCATCCTCCATGCCCTGCTTTCCGCTCAGACTCCCCTAGTGGTGTATATTGGACTCTAGTGATCTTTTGACCTGCTTGTTTCCTTCACTGGAAGGGCTCCTTCCAGTGTGGGCTTCACACAGGAGTTGGGTCTTGTTTGACTTTGTATCCTAAGGGTGCATAGAGCCCTAACTCATGGAGAGGCTCAGTGAATGTTTGTGGAGTGAATAAAGGAATGAATGAGGCCAGGCTTGGTGGCTCACGTCTGTAATCCCAGCACTTTGGAAGGTTGAGACAGGCAGAGACCAGCCTAGCCAACGTGGTGAAACCCCGTCTCTACTAAAAACACAAAAGTTAGGCAGGTGTCATGGCAGGTGCCTGCAATCTCAGCTACTCAGTAGGCTGAGGCAGGAGAATCACTTGAACCCTGGATGTGGAGGTTGCAGTGAGTTGAGATCGTGCCACTGCACTCCAGCTTGGGCGACAGAGCTAGACTCCATCTCCAAAGAAAAAAAAAGAATGAATGGACCAAGAACCCATCCTCTAGGGAAGTCACAGCCTATCTGACAGGATTATGGACTGCTCTAGGGTATACACTGGCCCCCAACCCCCAGCCTCCAAAACTCCACTTCTGACTTGATTTAATGAGATAATGCAGTGATTTGTGTAACTTTAAGCTCCTTCTCCATTTGTATCACTGAATCAGCTTAACATTATTATCCCCACCGACAAGAGAGTGAGGGAGAGGGGCTGAGGGAGAGGAGGTGTCTAGCAAAGGTTTCGTATCCCAGAGGTGGGAGAGCCAGGCTCAGGGCAACTTGGACAAAAAGATCGCCGCACCCCATCCCTACCCCACCAAACATATATGCATGAACACACACACACACACACACACATACAGACACATGTACACACACAGAGATCTAGCCATTACCTTTTTATGGTGTTTAATGCTGGCAGCCCAGCAATACAAGTATTATTGTATAGATGAGAAAACAGACTCAGAGAGGTTAGATACTTGCTCAAAGTAACAAAGTTACTTAGGAAAAACTAAGTAGGAAAAAATGCATTCTTACTGCCATAACAAGCAAGTAGACTAAGGATTGGAAGCAGAAGAGATAAAAAGACATGGATACCGCCGGGCGCGGTGGCTCACGCCTGTAATCCCAGCACTTTGGGAGGCCGAGGAGGGTGGATCACGAGGTCAAGAGATCAAGACCATCCTGATCAACATACCGTCTCTACTAAAAATACAAAAATTAGCTGGGCATGGTGGCGCGTGCCTGTAATCCCAGCTACGCAGGAGGCTGAGGCAGGAGAACTGCCTGAACCCAGGAGGCGGAGGTTGCGGTGAGCCGAGATCTTGCCATTGCACTCCAGCCTGGGTAACAAGAGCGAAACTCTGTCTCAGAAAAAAAAAAAAAAGACATGGATACCAATGATTTACCTTTATGCCATCTCTATTTATCATGTTAGACAAGCTTGAAGGTACGAAGATGCTGGAATCCAGCATTCTTAGAATGGCTGTGATGGAAACACTGAGCTATCACTTTATCCAACCTACTTTATCCCCAAGTGGCCAAGTTAGGGCACAGAGTGGGCTAAGTATGAGCCTAGTGTCACACAGTCTGTGACTGAAAGTCCAACCTACAACCCGGGCAGATCTCCCTCCCTCCTAATGCTCCTTCTTCCTACAGAAATGTCTTGGAGCCAGGCAATTATGATTTTGAGATTATTTCCCACTTTCACCTTTGACCAGAAACAAAAACTTTAACTATGACATCCTTTCAGACATCAGTGGAAAGATGAGGTGGGATGGGCCCTGAGACAAGCCCTGGGAATGACAGACATATTGCCTGCACTAACATTCTGGCTGGCAGCTAAGGCAGAGCTAGGTTTGATCTCTGGCAGAAATGACATTTCTTGGGCAGTTATCTCCCTTGCATTCTTGTTACCTCCAGATGACCCGTAGCTGGCATCCTCATCAGGGTCATCTTCTGCCTACATATTGGAACTTAGGGAAATTTGATAGCTTCATTTGGTAGCCAGTTACTAGCTGAGTGGGCCTAGCAAGTGACGTAACCTCTCTGAGCTTGCATGTGTCCATTTGTAAAATGGAGATAAATGAAGTACCTGCCATGCCTACTTCACAGTGTGTTCACGTGTCAAATTGGTCTATATATGTTAGAAAGACTTTGTGGTGTCATGGTCAAATGCAAGTTGTTAATGTGACCATTAATGGCCATGGGCCAGCTATAAATAGCCAGCTCAAGAGGCCAGCTTCCATGGATAGGGGATGGGAGAGGGTAAGGGCATAGAGGCAGAGAAAAAGGGAAAGAAAGCTATTAGGCTGGTACAAAAGCGATTGCAGTTTTTGCCATTAAAAGTAATAACAAAAATTACAATTACTTTTGCATCAACCTAATGTATCTACGTACTTGTTGGACACACTCTACCAGGCACCTTCTATGCATGATCTCATTTCAACCACACCATCACGCTATGAAGGAGATATTTGTAGTGTGTTGAATGATAACCTCCAAAAAGTTATATCCATTTCTAACTCCTGGAACTTGTGAATGTGACCTTCTTTGGAAAAGGGTCTTTGCAGATGTAATTAATTAAGGATCTTGGGATGCGATTATCATGGATTATCTGGTGGGCTCTATATGCAATGATAGATGTTTTTATAAGACACACACAGAGGAGAGATACACAGGGGAAAGAGATGGCCGTGTGAAGATGGTGGCGGAAACTGGAGTTATGCAACTCCAAGTCAAGGGACACCCAGAGGCAGCAGAAGAGGCGAGGAAGGGTTCTTCCTTATGTATATACTTCAGAGGAAGTGTGGCCTTACTGATACTTTTTTTTTTGACACAGAGTCTTGCTCTGTCTCCCAGGCTGGAGTACAGTGGTGCAATCTTGGCTCACTGCAACCTCTGCCTCCTGGGTTAAAGTGATTCTCATGCCTTGGCCTCCCAAGTAGCTGGGATTACAGGTGTGTACCACCATACCTGGCTAAGGTTTTGAATTTTTAGTAGAGACAGGGTTTCACCATGTTGCCCAGGCTGGTCTTGAACTTTTGAGCTCAGGTGATCCTCCTGCATCAGCCTCCCAAATTGCTGGGATTACAGGCATGAGCTTCTGCTCCCAACCCTTACTGATGCTTTGATTTAGGACATTGGACCTCCAGAACTATGAGAGGACACGTTTCTGTTTTAAGCCATGAAGTTTGGGATCATCTGTTATGGCAATCCCAGGAAAACTCATGCAGATTATCTCCATTTTCCAAATGAGAAAACTGTATCAGAGAGGTTAAGTGTTTTTTGCAAAACCACCTAGCTCATGAGGAACTGTAACTCAGGCTCAGATTCATCTGACTCCAAAGCTGGTAGGTACTCAAACTCTTCAAGTGGACAATGGGAGAATTCAAGGGATGCAGTGGCAGAACACCTAGGATAAGGAAAGTCGGACTGGATAAATGGAAGAAAGCTGGGATTAGCCAGGTATGGGAGCACATGCCTGTGGTCCCAGCTACTCGGGAGGGTGAGTAGGGAGGACTGCCTGAAGCCAGGAAGCAGAAGCTGCAGTGAGCAGAGATGGCACCACTGCATTCTAGCCTGGGTGACTGAGTGAAACCCTATCTCCAAACAAACAAACAAACAAAATTTAAAAAAAGAAAGCTGGAAAATGAAACTTTCAGTTCTGAAGCAGGGTTTTTAAGGCAGAGAATTTTCTGAGAAGAAATGTCCCTTCCACTAATCCCACAAAAGGTGGTGAAGGGGGGGTTTTGAGGGGAATTTCGGTGGGTGTATTTCAGAGATGGTCCCAAGTCCAGTGGTTTGGGGGAACACCAGTTGGGCAGCTCATCCATGGGGCACCCAGGCAGCAGCTTTTCAGCTAAGTCAGCAAGAAAGCTCACACCAGTCTGAGCTTGGAAAAACACAGATTTCTTCCTTTTTTAAAAAAATTCATCCTTCTCTCTCTCTCTCTCTTTTTTTAAACACAAGCCAGGCTGGGAGGAGCCTCAATAAGGAAGGAAATCAATAGGAAATGCCTTTAGAAAATGAGATTTTTTTGAAAGCATGTCATGTCTTCATTCTTGATGCAAAATATTGGGCCCTGCAATTTGAAACAGGAAACAGGAGAAAGCAAAGGCAACCAATGTGAGGACATGCTGAGGCCCCTCCTTTCAGAAGCCAGCTGTAGCGACAGCGCTGGCAGTGGTGGTTATGGGGCCAAGTCACATGGAGGCCAGTTGAGGAAACAGTGGGTGCTGGCCTGGAGAGGAGCAGTCTTGGGCAGGACATGAGTTTTCTTTGCACAACAGAACGGCTGTCATGGGGCAGTGGGAGCAGGTGTGCTCTGATGGGGTCCAAGGTGAGGAACTAAAACCGTTGGTCTGGCTATATCATAGGGAAGCAATAGAACAAAATAGTTAAAGGCTCCAGAGCCAGGGGTGGGGTTCAAATCTCAACTCAGTTAGTAACTTGGTTAGTGTTATTCAATTTTTAGAGACAGGGTCTTGCTATGTTGTCCTGGCTGCTCTCAAACTCCTGACCTCAATCATCTCACCTTTGCCTCAGGGATTACAGGCAATCCCAGTGCTGTATTACAGGCATGAGCCACCTCACCTAGCCAATTTCACCACTTATTAACTTGGACGTGTTATTTAAGCTCTCTGGGCTTTTTTTTTTTTTTTGAGGTGGAGTCTCACTCTGTCCCCTAGGCTGGAGTGCAGTGGCACAGTCTCAGCTCACTGCAACCTGTGCCTCCCAGGTTCAAGTGATTCTCCTGCCTCAGCCTCCCAAGTAGCTGGGACTACAGGCATGTGCCACCACACCTGGCTAATTTTTGTATTTTTAGTAGAGATAGGGTTTCACCATATTGGCCAAACTGGTCTTGAACTCTTGACCTCATGATCCACCCGCCTCAGCCTCGCAAAGTGCTGGGATTACAAGCGTGAGCCACCGTGCCCGGCCAGCTCTCTGGGCTTTTGCTTCTTCATCTGTAAAATGGGGCTAATAGTAATACATTTCTTATAGAGTTGAGAGAATTAGATTTATGTATAGATATAAAATTGAATCTGCTCAATTCTTTCTATTATAGTCATATATAACTATCTAATACTCTTTTTTTTCGAGACAGAGTCTCACTCTGTTGCCCAGGCTGGAGTGCAGTGGCACAGTCTCAGCTCACTGCAACTTCTGTCTCCCGGGTTCAAGTGATTCTCCTGCCTCAGCCTCCTGAGTAGCTGAAATTACAGGCATCCATCACCATGCCAGGCTAATTTTTGTATTTTTTAGTAGAGACAGGGTTTCGCCATGTTGGCCAGACTGGTCTCAAACTCCTGACCTCAGGTGATCTGCCTGCCTCATCCTTCCAAAATGGTGGGATTACAGGTATGAGCCATCACACCTGGCCTATAACTATCTGTATCTATAGATATATGTCTCAACAACTGTGTCAGCCGGGTGTGGTGACTCACGCCTGTAATCTTAGCACTTTGGGAGGCTGAAGCGGGTGGATCGCTTGAGCCCAAGAGTTGAGACAAGCCTGGACAACTTGATGATACCCCGTCTCTACCAAAAAATACAAAAATTAGCTGGGTGTGGTGGCATGCACCTGTAGTCCCAGCTATTCAGGAGGCTGAGGTGGGAGGATGGCTTGAGGATGGGAAGTGGAGGTTTCAGTGAACCGAGCTGAGATCACTACACTGCACTCCAGCCTGGGCAACAGAGCCAGACCCTGTTTCGAAAACAAGAACAACAACAAAAACTGTCTTTCTCTCTACATCTGACTGTAGAGAGAAAACATCTGACTGTAGAGAGAAAGACAGTTGGGTTCCTCACCCATGGGTTCAACCAATCATGGATCAAACATTTTTTAAAACCATCTTTACTGAACATGTGACATTCTTTTCTTCTTGTCATTGTTTCTTAAACAAAATAGTATAGCAAACAACTTCGTACATAGCATTTACATTGTATTAGGGATTATAAGTAATCTAGAGATGACTTAAAGTACATGGAGGATGCGCTTAGCTTATATGGCAATCCTACATCATTTTATGTCAGGAACTTGAGCATCTGTGGATTTTGGTATCCTCAGGAGTTCCTGGGACCAGTCCCCCATGGTTACTGAGGAACGACTGAACAGCTCATGGAATAGTACCCTGTAGCTGTTGGCTATTTTTAGCTCTTATTGGAGAAGCCAAGGAAGACTTTCTAGGGGATGCAGAGCTGGGACTTAAAAGGTAGGTGTGTGTTAACTTGAGCAAGGGCAGGGCAAGGAGAAGGGCTAGCAAGCACAGAGGCAGGGAGAGACGCCTCCTGGTATGCTGAGCTGCTCCATGTAGTGTAGCATCCCGTAGGGAAAGCAGTGAGCAATGGGGTTGAAGGAGCTGCCAGGGCCGGTTCATGGAGAGCTGGGCCTCTGAGTTAGGAGCTTTGTTAGTGCTGTTTAAACTTGAGCAGGCATTGGAATTGTCTAGAGGGCTCATTAGAATTCACACTGCTGGATCCCATTCTTAGAGATTCTGACCCAGTAGGTCCAGGGTAGGGGTTGAGAATTTGCCTATTGAGGAAGTTTCCAGATGACACTGATGATGCTAGTCCAGGGAACATCCGGAAACTATCCCCCTCCACTGTGGGTGGAGAACTTTGAGAACTACTGCTGTAGATCCCATGGGCAATTGGAGGACTGAGCCAGGTTCAAGGACAGGTCTTAGGAAACATGCACTCAGTCTTGCTGCTGCTGAGGCCACATGAGCACCCACCTGAGACCAGAGTGTCTGAAGGTGGAGTAACAGGGGCTGGCATCCTTTAGGTTCTCCCAGAACAGCTACAAGCCTATTGGTTAGTAGGCCTGGTGGAAGCCGAACTCAGTAGGCATGCTCCAAGGACAGGGTGGCAGCTGGGTGCTACTCCAGGCAACTTCACACTCTACTGTCTGCCTTTATTAAGGGTAGCAGTGGAAAGGGTGACCTACTTCCTGAGGATCCCAGCGATAGCGAGCCAAAATCCTGACAGCAAAGGAAACCTCCTAACTGCCACCCCTCCAGACCCACAGCTCACGGCCTGACGCCCACCTGGGTCCCTCCCTGTCAGTAACTGTGGCGGCAGCTTCCTGGGTTGCTGAGGCAGAGAGGACAGCGATCAAGGCTTCATCCCACCCTCTCTGTCTGTCAGTGCTGGGGGAAAAACAATATTTAGTTAGTTAAACACCCGGCTACAGTTTCATTTGAAAAGCTGGATTTGATTAGGAGGCTGCAGGGATTGATTTATGAGGACAGATGAAAAAAAGAACAAGCGTAAATATGGAGAACTCACCCAAATGATGACTAAGGGAGGATGAAAATACAGAGTCCTCACAAGTGGAGACGGAAAAGACTCATTAAGTTTTTTGGTCTCATCTCAGGTGTATGCAGTCACAGTTCCTGATGATACTTCAAGATCTCAGCCTAGACCTGTTTTAAGTCGGGGTACATCAGGGGTGGAGGTGCCCACTTTTCCTAGGAGATTTTCACCTCTAAAAAAGTAGTTTTTTGAGGCTGGGCGCGGTGGCTCATGCTTGTAATCCCAGCACTTTGGGAGTCCGAGGCGGGCGGATCACGAGGTCAAGAGATAGAGACCATCCTGGCCAACATGGTAAAACCCCGTCTCTACTAAAAATACAAAAAATTAGCTGGGCGTGGTGGCGCATGCCTATAGTCCCAGCTACTCAGGAGGCTGAGGCAGGAGAATTGCTTGAACCCGGGAGGTGGAGGTTGCAGTGAGCTGAGGTCAGGCCACTGCACTCCAGCCTGGCGTCTGGTGACGGAGTGAGACTCTGTCTCAAAACAAAAAAACAAAACAAAACAAAAAAGTAGTTTTTTGGCCAGGTGCGTTGACTCACGCCTGTAATCCCAGCACATTGGGAGGCCAAGGCAGGTGGATCACCTGAGGTCGGGAGTTCGAGACCAGCCTGACCAACATGGAGAAAACTTGTCTCTACTAAAAATACAAAAAATTAGCCGAGCATAGTGGTACATGCCTGTAATCCCAGCTCCTCGGGAGGCTGAGATAGGAGAATCGCTTTAACCCTGGAGGTGGAGGTTGCAGTGAGCCCAGATGGTGCTACTGCAATCCAGCCTGGACAATAAGAGCAAAACTCCATCTCAAAAAAAGAAAAGTAGTTTTTCACATATGTAAAATGGATATATTGTATGGTATATTACAAATGATATTATGTATAATGATATACGTAATACATATGCCATAAAAATATATGTGAAATGTAATTATTTTCTTCCTATAGTTTGTAAAGGAATATTCACTAGTGCATTGTTTGAAAATGAAAAATTGGAAACAGTCTAAACTGTCCATCACTGAGAGGATAATTAGATAACGGATCACTTTCCCAGACCGTGGAATTGTAAGGGGCGGTTTACAAGGAGTGCTATAGTTCTGGGTCTGTATGTGCAGTGAGTAAGGTGAGTAAGTGAGTGGCTGCCAGCAGTAAGACTCAGGAGAGCACGTAGGGTTGATCCCTTTAATATAAAAACAGGCCGGGCACAGTGGCCCATGCCTGTAATCCCAGCACTTTGGGAGGCTGAAGTAGGTGGATCACCTGAGGTCAGGAGTTTGAGAACAGCCTGGCCAACGTGGTGAAACCCCGTCTCTACTAAAAACACAAAAATTAGCTGGGGATGATGGCACACGCCTGTAATCCCAGCTACTTGGGAGGCTGAAGTGGGAGAATCACTTGAGCCCGGGAGGTGGAGGCTGCAGTGAGCCAAGATTGTGTCACTGCACTTTAGCCTGGGCGACAGAGTGAGACTCTGTCTCAAAAAAACAAAAAACAACCAAAAAACCAAAAACAAAAGCATGCACACACACACACACACACACACACACAATCACATACTTCTCCCATGAACAAATATGGGTACAAACTCATAGCCGAAGGCTTGGAGGGATTCGCATCAGAATCAGGAGAGTGGTGGGATGGGTGGGTCTCAAGGGAGGTTTCTGCTTTGTATGTAATGTTTGAGTGTTTGAATTGAGATTATTGACATATTACTTTTATAATTAAAAAATGATTAAAAACATAAGCAAATCTTTCCCAGAACTCCTATGGGAAGAATGACGAGAACCGCAGCTCCGGCCCCTCCATACCTTTCCCCAGGACCTTGGCAGTGTCCTTTGCTCTTCAGCCCCTAGGATCTATCTCTTGTCTTTGGTCCCCAATGGTGTCTTGTCCCACTGGTGCCCACATGCTCCAGGAGCCCCTCCCCTTGGCCTGCCCTCCAAGACTTAACCTGGCCTTGACCTGAGCCTCACGTCAGTGTCACCCATGTGACTAGCAATGCCTTATCTCATCTGAGCTCAACACACAGCTGCCTCCAGAGCCGTCTCCAAGTAAGCCTCTGGGCTCCAGCTGTCCTCTTGGACTGGCTCTTGTAGTGTGGCATGGCCCCCCTTTTTCTTGACCTCCCTCTTTGCCTCTCCTCCTTCTTCTCTACTGGAGCAGAAGAAGTAGGGGTGAGACCGCATAAGCCACACCATCACACAAGAGCACCCTCCACGTTCCCGCCCCGCTGGGGGTCTCTGCACAGCCCCAGCCCACCTCCCTTTTTTCCCTAAGATATAACCCGTCTCTTACTGGCCCACTGCCTAGAAAGTGATGGGCAGTTGTTACATCTGCACCGATTCCAGAATCTCATTCCTGGGAGGTCTGGCCTGGTGGTGCCCACAGGTCCGTGGTGGCCAAATAAGACAGATCTTCTGGGACACTCATGGGATCATGTTCTTCCTCTTCCCTCAGTAATCTAGCCAAAAAGCCCACACTAGCTGAATGCGCCTCACTTTTCTCATTTGTAAGCCGAGAAGACTGGCTTCAGTGGTCTCGGAGCTCGCCTCCAGCTCTGACGTCCAGCGTTTCCTCGCACGCCTTCGTTGGTGCTCGCCTCTCCGGTGTGACTTTTGGACCATCCATTTCATTCCAACAGCAACCCTGTGGAGCAGGCGGGGCCATTCACATGGTCCCCATCCTATGGTCTATGGACACAGCCTGAAAAGACAAGGCTTAGAGATGTCAAGCACGGCCCAAGCTCATTCAGCTGGTGTCAGGGTCCTGGGCAGGAATTTGCACGGAAAAGTCTTCGGACAGCCTATTCAGAAGTAAGAGTTTCTCTGGTAGATAAGAGGAAAAGGATCACCCAGGCAAGGAAGGAATTGTATAAGGGAGTTAGGGGTGAGAGGACAGGAGCATGCTGATTACCTCAATGAGGCTGGAGCAAGGGGGTATGCAAAGGAATTGGATGGATAGGACATTGGAACACCTTGCCATCTCCTTATAAATAAGTCTACCTCAAATACTCCTCCAGGAAGCCTTCTGGCCATGGTGTGCTGGTAAAGGTTAAACAATCATTATCTCTCCAAAAATTAAATAAAATAAAAAGCCTTATTTATAGTGTTGGCCAATGACCCCCACCAGTCCAATATCAAGTTAGCAAAGTGAAGTTGATGCTTAATGCTTAGGAAAAAATACACAGTCAGCTCTGGGAAGCAGGTAAATGCCACCTCCAGCACACCATGGGGTTACTAACTCTTCTCTCTGCCCCGAAACATCTGGTGGCCTCTGTGTCTTAGCAACTATCACATAGCTGAAATCATCTGTACCTAGCCCTCTTACATGAGACTGTGCGAGTTTTTAAAGATTAGCACCCATGTTTTGATTAAAGGATTTAATGATGATTAAGTGAATCCAATCTATTATTAAAATGTGTGAATACATATAACATGCTTAGAAGTGCTCATATAAGTGAAAGCTATGCCTAGTAGCTGTTACCTTTGTCTCCCAGTAAAGGCCAGTAGCATCAAGATGTCTATTGAAGGGATAAATTAACTCTTAACCCAAATGGCATCTAGGCTCTGTTTTTCTTATTCTTCTTGTTTTTATAGACCATCCCTTTGCTGAAAATAAATTTTTAAAATTTATTTTTTTTTGGTACAGACTGGGGTCTTGCTATGTTGCCCAGGCTGGTCTCAAACTCTTGGCCTCAAGCAATCTTCCCACCTTGGCTTCCCAAAGTGCTGGGATTATAAACTTGAGCCAATCCCACAGTGCTGGGATTATAAGCTTGAGCCAATAGGCTTGGCCTGTCCAAAATAATTTAGAATTCTATGCAACCTTTTGTTTCATGGAGAAAACTCTCTCACCAAATTCCTATGGACAACAAGGGCCCTCCCAGTCCATTCTGTCAACACTGGCACAATCAGGGTGTGGCGAATTGGATTTGGATTCTAACGGAGGCTCCTCACTTTTTTAGCTGGGCATCCAAGTGCTATACCTCTCTGAGCCAAATTTCATTATTGGAAAAAGGAAGACACGCCATAAACTTCCATGGGGTTAATGAGACCAGTAAACAAGTTTTGGAGCTTCATCGGTTATCCTGTTTGTTTCCGATCCCCACACCCATGTTCTACCCTTCCCTGCCCTTCTCCGCTGGTACCTGGTCGACTGTGACAGCACTCCTTGGCCTCAGCCTTCCCCTGAAACTTAGCTAGTGGGAGTAGCGGCAGAAGACTGGGGGCATGTGGGAGGAGAAGGAGGCTCCCTTCATGGCTCCCTTCCTTCAGCTTGGTCTGACCAATGACACATCTCACCCGCCATGATCAAGCTCCAGCTCCCAGTGGTGGCCACCAGTCTCCTTGGGTTCCAGCTCTTAGCCAGGCGTGGGGTTGAGGAGGAATTAGGGCCTCAGCCTTCTTAGTCCTGGAGTGTCTCAAAATCCATTGTTATTCCATGCAATCCTACCCAGACCTTGACTAATAGTCCCTTTAATATAATTTATTGTTAAGTATCCCAGATGAGTATGTCATCTGCTTCCTGCCAGTATCTGGACAATATCAAATCTAGTGTCTGGGCATGTAAGAGAGGCTTAATAATAATAACATGAGCAGCCACCCTTGATTCAGGATTTAGCTTGGGCATTATGCCCAGTCTTTGTTTTGTTTTAGTGTTTTTAAGAACCATTATATCATTGAATCTTCACAAAGGCTCTATGTGGGAGATATTAATTATTGTACCCATTTTGCAGATGGGAAAAGTAAAGCTTTAAGATGCTAGTGATTAGCTAAGTCATCCAGCCAGTATTCAGGGGAATCAGGATTCGAATTAGTTAGTGTTAATAATATTGTTATGTGGCTGGCAGGGACCGAGTCTTAGCCTCTGACTCTCACTGCAGAGTCTTGTACCCAGAGGTGCTCGGTAAACACTCGCTGGTGGATGGAGGCTCGTAGTTCAGAGCCCTAAGTTTCTGCCTCATCTTTGTTTTCCCGGTGTTCTCCCTCTGGCTTCAGGGCCACACGTGCCTCTACAGACCCTTGCTTCTTGTTCAGACAGTTTCTGGGTTGCTGTGTTCGCAAACAAGCCCAGTGGATGGAGTTTCTCTTTCATTACTTCTTGCCCGTATTTCTACCCGCTCTGAGCTGCCAGCGCAGCCCTCTTGTTCCTCCACCCTCCTGGTCACTCACGCCCACTGGTGTTTACAGTACGCCTCCAGCATCTGTGGACTTCATTAGAGCCTGTGCTACACCCTCTTCCTGCTCATCGGTGCAGACTGCCTGAGGCCAGACTGAACACAGCTCCCCAGGGTGCCTGCCAGGCGCTTCCACCAGCCATGCCAGATTCTCTTCTCTGGGGACAGCCAGCCAACCTCTAATCCAGGTGTCTCTGCAGGATAAACATTCCCCATGTGGCACCAGAGCCGTACTCTGTTCTAGCCTGTGCTATAGTTAGCACTATTTGGGCAGTGACTTAGAGCATTAGTGTTGGAGTCAGGAAGGCCTGCCACTTGGTATCGCTGTTCAGTGGGCTGACTTCTCTGACTCTCATGTTCCTTGTCTGGAAAACTGAAGATGAATACAGTTGAGAATTGGGATTGTTCCATGAAAAGCACCTGACTCATCTTAGGTGCAGAATCCATTCTCTCTTTCTCCTAAAGAGCGCTTTGGGGATACTATGGACCAAGTAGTAGAGTACATTTGTCATTTATTTGCTTATTTTTGGAGTGCTCTTGACTAAGTGTTGATGTTATCAGAGGTTATAAGCATAATTATCTATATTTTATAAACATTCCAAGTTCAGAGACTTTAATTTTTTAATTTGCTCATAATCACCCAAATAACAGGTCGGGTTTACCATTGACTCTAATTTAAACTGACTCTTTGTTTTTAATTTTCTTTGTCATTTTTTTTTTTTTTTTTAAGACGGGCTTTTGCTCTTGTTGCCCAGGCTGGAGTGCAATGGTGCGATCTCGGCTCACTACAACCTCTGCCTCCTAGGTTCAAGCAATTCTCCTGCCTCAGTCTCCCGAGTAACTGGGATTGCAGGCATTGCCACCACACCCAACTAATTTTGTAATATTATTAGAGATGGGGTTTCTCCATGTTGGCCAGGCTGGTCTCGAACTCCTGACCTCAGGTGATCCCCCTGCCTTAGCCTCCCAAAGTGCTGGGATTACAGGCGTGAGCCACCACGTCTGGCCTGTCATTTTTTTAGAAATGAAAACAAGCAAGTGATATTAGCCAGAATGAAATTGCCTGTATTTCTTGTAACAAGATAGTCCCCTTTGCTCTCTCTACCTTTTTTTGTTTGTATTTTGAGACAGAGTCTTGCTCTGTTGCCCAGGCTGGAGTGCAGTGGTATGGTTTTGGCTCACTGAAACCTCTGCCTCCTGGGTTCCAGCGATTCTCGTACCTCAGCCTCCCAGTAGCTGGGATTACAGGAGTGCACTACCATGCCCAGCTAGGTTTTGTACTTATAGTAGAGATGGAGTTTTGCCATGTTAACCAAGCTGGTCTTGAACTCCTGGCCTCAAGTGATCTGCCCACCTTGGCCCCTCAAAGTGCTGCAATTACAGATGTGAGACCACACTGGGCCTGTTTTTCTTTATCCAGAGATTCTCTTGCAAAAGTAGCTGTCATTTGTGACTCCATAATCTCATTATCTGGTTCTCTCTGGTCCTTGGATGAGCTGAACTTTCCAAGCCCTTTTTGAGATATTGCCTATCAAGGATGAAATGCAGGAATGTCATACTCCCAGTGGACTGACATGGGAGCATTTATTCCATAGGAATCAAGTCAGGACTTGGTGGGGCCTAAGGCTGGGGATGGTTTGGATGACAAAATGAATCTGAAGTCATTGTCATTCTTAAGCATCTTCTCCTTATTAAGCTCAGATGTTGAGGCATGTTTAAGAGTTTCTTTCTTCTTATATCATTGTTTTATTTGAGAATTAAAATAGGGCTGTGAGCTTTCACTCACCACTATATCATGAGCTCCCTGCTGGGTCTCACTGATCTCTGAACCCCGTACGGCCCCTTCTACAGTGCTTTGCATACAATGGCGGGCAAACTTGAATGAATGAACATTTATTGAGCACTCTGTCTGTACTCTATATTATTATTCTGTTTGCTTTCATGGATAGCAGTGGGTGCTGGATCTGAACCTGGTTGGACCTTCCAACTCTACATGTAGTGCTTTCCTCACACCTCAGCTGTCCATCAATATCTCTATCAATAATGGTTGTTGAGCAAGGTTTGTCTTTTCTTTTCTTTTTTTTTGAGACGGAATCTCTACCTTGTTGCCCAGGATGGAGTGCAATGGCCCGATCTCAGCTCACTGCCACCTCCGCCTCCTGAGTTCAAGCAATTCTCCTACCTCAGCCTCCCGAGTAGCTGGGATTACAGGCATGTACCAGCACTCCTGGATAATTTTGTATTTTTAGTAGAGACGGGGTTTCACATGTTGGTCAGGCTGGTCTTGAACTCCTGACCTCAGGTGATCTGCCCGCCTTGGCCTCCCGAATTGCTGGGATTACAGGCGTGAGCCATTGTGCCTGGCTTTGTCTTTTCTTTTATTTTAAATTTTATTTATTTATTTGTTTGTTTAGAGATGGAGTCTCACTCTGTCACCCAGGTAGGAGTGCAATGGCATGGTCTTGGCTCACTGCAACCTCCGCCTCCTGGGTACATGCGATTCTCCTGCCTCAGTCTCCTGAGTAGCTAGGACTACAGGCGTGTGCCACCACACTTGGCTAATTTTTGTATTTTTAGTAGAAAGGGTATTTCACTCTGTTGGCCAGGCTGGTCTCAAACTCCTGACCTCATGATCCGCCCACCTTGGCCTCCCCAGTGCTGGGATTACAGGCGTGAGCCACTGAGCCCATCCTGTCTTTTCTTTTAAAGACTGCCAATGGTGTCATATATGCTGTTGAGGGAAGGGGAGTGCATAAAAATATGTATTGAGAAGGATAATTTTGGAAGGAGGGTGAGCGAAGCAGACGTGATCCCTCTTCATAGACAGGATTATAACAAGACTCAGCTGATTGGGTGGTTCCCTCGGCATTTGAGAGTAAAGAGGTTCAAAGAAACCAATGTGTTACCATGGGAACTGTCACAGTTTTAGAATCTTCATTTTTTAAAAGCCTGAAAATGAGCACATGGAAAGCAGGGAAAATTCAGTGAATGGGAGGTAATGCGGCTAATAATTTAAATACAGGTTTTGAAGAGGGAAATCAGAGAGTGGAGAAATATTTTGAGGAGACTTTGAGCTGCTCAAATTACTTTTCCCGGTTAAGAAATAATTGACTGCAGGTGAGAAAAAGAATTATGGTTCTGTATCTGGAAAAGATGCATTGAGGTTAGTGCTTCTTGGCCAAAAAGTGATCTAGTCTCAAGTGATCTGCCTGTCTCAGCCTCCGCAATGTGTTGGAATTACAGACATGAGCCACTGCTCCTGGTCTATTTTTCTTTATCCAGAGATTCTCTCTCGAAAATATTTGTCATTTGTGACTCCATAATCTCATTATCTAATTCTCTCTGATCCTTGGATGATATTGATCAAAGAGCATCTCAAGGAGAGGGAGAACAGACCTCTGTGCAGGCTGGCCACTTGTCTGAGCAGGAGATGCCTGAAAGAGCTCCTGGAAGGAGATAGGACCTGAGGTGAGATTGTTGATGGAATTGGTCAGATTGCAAAAATGGTCACAAATTATTCCCCACCCTGTATGTATATCCCTGTGCGATGCAACCGCAAATCCTCTCATCAGGAGGTGGCATCTGTTTCTCCAGCCCTACAATCTTGCCTTGGCCATGATTCCAACATGAGACTTATTTGGTCAGTAAGAGAGTAGCAAATGTGATGCAGTCAGAGGCTTAAAAAGTGTTTCAGGTGGGGAATTGCCCTCTCCTGATGCCCTTGCTTACGCTGCAAGCACCAGCACGTAAATAAGCCCTGGGCAGCCTGCTGGTTGACAAGAGACACATAGCCCAGTTGCTTCCATCACCCTGCTGAAAGTCAGCCAGATGTCTGAGGCTGCCAATGGCCAACAGATCTCAGGCAAATGAGGGGCCCAGCTGATTCCACATGGAGTATGTGACCTGTCCCAGCTGATCCCCACTCAAACTGTTGACCCTTAGAATCATGATATCTTGATGACCATTGTTCTAGACAGCATGCTGCAAATGCATGGACACACAACAGACATGTAATTTTACAAAGGAGGTGATATGGTTTGGTTGTATCCTCACCCAAATATCATCTTGAATTATAACTCCCACAATTCCCACATGTTGTGGGAGAAACCAGATGGGAGGTGATTGAATTATGGGGGTGGATCTTTCCTGCGCTGTTCTTGTGATAATGAATGAGTCTCACAAGATCTGATGGTTTTAAAAATGGGAGTTTCCCTGCACAAGCTCTCTCTTTGCCTGCTGCCATCCATGTGAGATGTGACTTACTCCTCCTTGCCTTCCGCTATGATTGTGAGGCCTCTCCAGCCTTGTGGAGCTGTAAGTCCGTTAAACCTCTTTCTTTTATAAATTGTCCAGTCTGGGGTATGCCTTTATCAGCAGCATGAAAGCAGACAAATACAGAAGGTATAATATTAATCTTTTAATCACTCAACACTGTAATGGACATATTTCTGTGTCAACTAGATTATCACATTTAATGGCTATTTAGAATTTCATTGCATGTTTTGACCATAATTTATATAACCAATTTCCTATTGATAGAAATTTAACTGTTCAGTGGCTCGTGCCTGTAATTCTAGCCCTTTAGGAGGCTGAGGCAGGCAGATCACCTAAGGTCAGAAGATTGAGACCAGCCTGGCCAATGTGGTGAAACCCCGTCTCTACTAAAAATGCAAAAATTAGCCAGGTGTGGTGGCTCACATCTGGAATCCTAGCTATATGGAAGGCTGAGGCAGGAGAATTGTTTGAACCTGGGAAGCAGAGGCTGCCGTGAGCCAAGACCATGCCACTGCACTCCAGCCTGGGCAACAGAGTAAGACTCCGTCTCATTTTTGCTCTTACAAATGAACAATTAAATCAATATCCTTAACTTATATCACTGTTCATTTGGCTAATTATCTTAGGATAAATTCCTAGAAGTAAAACTTCTGGATTTAATAGTTATAATTAAAATTTTGATATCATTAAACTGTCCTCCAGAAAGATTAAATCAATTTATACACTGTGATGATCTTGTTTTTATTTACATTTTTATCATACCTTGGTGCATTTGAATATTCTTTCATATGTTAGTACCATCGTATTTCTTTTATTTATTTATTTACTTACTTACTGAGACAGAGTCTCGTTCTGCCACCCAGGCTGGAGTGCAATGGTGCAATCTAAGCTCATTGCAGCCTCCATCTCCCAGGTTCAAGCGAGTCTCCTGCCTCAGCCTCCTGAGTAGCTGCGATTACAGGCACCTGCCACTACGCCCATCTAATTTTTGTATTTTTAGTAGAGACGGGGTTTCATCATGTTGGCCAGGCTGGGTTTGAACTCCTGACCTCAAATGATCCACCCACCTTGGCCTCCCAAAATGCAGGGATTACAGGCATGAGCCACCATGCCCGGCCTACCATTGTATTCCTTAATAAATTGCTAGTTAATACTTTTCACCCATTTTTCTGTTGAATAAATTTGTGTAAGTTTTTCTAAGTGTAATGACACTTTATCTCTTATATATGTTACACATACTTTTCCCCCCAGTGTATCAGTTAAAGTTCTTCATGGTCATTTGCTTGTTTGTTTTGGTTAATCATTTTTGCGTATTAAAGTTTTCAATTTATACGTAGCAATTCTATTCATTTCTTTCACCCTTCAGTATATGTAATGGTTGTCATGTGGGAGAGGATTAGGCATTTATGAAGAAGACAGAATCAACCCGATGGGAGAAAGTTGCAACATGGCAGATTTTTACCAAAATAACAAACAACTTTCTCCCAATTAAGACTGAGATTCGGAATGCGCTGTCTTGCAGGTAGTGAGATCTCCATAATTAGGGGCTGTTAAGCATGAGTTGCTTGACCACCTGACAGTGATGCTGTGTGGGGTGAGGCCAGATGGCCTCTGGCATCCTTAATTATTTACGAGGCAGGTTTTTAATGGAATGCCAATAATGTAATTCAAATTGTTTTCCCCAGAGAACTTTTTTCAAAACTGCAACACCATGCAACATTTGGGGTTTCCAAGAGCAACTGGACCAAAGTTGATGTGGCCGATCAGGCAGCACTAAATGAAAAGAGCTCAGAATCACTGAAAACTGTAAGAAAGCATAACAGGAGATTATTAGTGGTCATATGCTTGTCATTCATGAGTTTTACTTTAATCACCATGCATCACCTTCCAGCCACAGAAATTTCCACTAAACCGTACAGCCTCACAGGAGCCAGCCTCTCATATCTGGGAACGCAGATGGATGTAGGCAAAACTGACTTCCTAGCATAGGTCAGTTGTGGGCATGACCAAGTCTTTCAAGAGTAATAGAACAAGGTGGTGCCAGGTATGAGTACAGAAGCAAACTGGTATGATGCTGGTATTGTAAAATTGGTAGACTGAGTTACATAAAGGAGAGGAAAGCTCTCACCAAATAAGTCTCAGGATAGAATGAGGCTCTATGCTTCTTAATCCATCTGACTATATAGTCATTCTCTTTTTGACCTTGGGTTACTGCTGCTTGGTAGACAGAATTGGGGAAAATAGGGTCAAACTTAGACTTGGAAGAATGCTTTTACTTTCTATGAATAGAAAGTAATTGAATGAATAATTACATAATTGAATGAATTATTACGTACATTTAATATATAATGAAACACTACTATGTGCAAAGCATTGGGAATTCAGCAATGAACAGGAAAGATAGCAGCTCACAGCCTAGTGGGGAAGTCACCTTTAAACAATGGCATCATAGGTTGTAAAAGGTACAAGGTGCTTGAGTTGCTCACAGCCATGGCATTAAAACCTGTCCTGGGGGCCAGACGCGGTGGCTCATGCCGGTAATCCCAGCACTTTGGGAGGCCGAAGCGGGTGGATCACCTGAGGTTGGGAGTTCAAGACCAGCCTGACTAACATGGAGAAACCCCGTCTCTAAAAAATAAAAATAAATAATAAAAAAAAACAAGATTCTATAAAAAAAAAAAAAAACAAAAACAAAACCTGTCCTGGATATCAGAAAAGGCCTTCTGGAAAGACTAAAATTAAAGCAGAGAGTTAAAGAAGGAGAAAGAGGTACTGCCCATGAAAAGGGAGGACAGGAGAAGAGAATAGACGATGGGGCTGCATAAGTGTTTCAGGGGAAGAAAAACATGTGTAAGGGTCCAAAGCCAGAGAGAAATTTAGATTCACACTTCTCTGGAATGGTATTAGGCTATTTCTGATGCATGTGATGTAGTAGCAAGAATTAAAATTTAAAATGAGAGACCAGGAGTTTGGCTCCCTGCGTTGCTAGTTCCCGGGCATATGACCTTGGCAAATAACATCATCTGTCTTGATCTGAAGCTTCTCATCTGTCAAATGGCAGTAATAGCACCTGCTCCACAGGTTGCTGTGAGAATGGGATTAGCTAATAGATATAAAATTTTGGCCGGTGTGGGACTAGGTTTTGAATATCCTTAAGCCTTGTTGAAGCTGTCAGTGACCAACATCTATTCTTTTCAGCTAGTCCAATTTTTTCTTGCTGTCTGTGAATATACATCAACTGGATCAGTTCAACAGAGTTTTACTCAGTTTCTACTTTGGGTCATTGTAGATTCAGGCACTGTGAGAATTTGAAAGAAGTGTGACATGGGGATTGAAATGTAGAAGTTAGTTGGGAAGAGAAGGTTAGTCTAAAGAGGTGTTCGTCTCTTACTTTTTTTTTTTTTGAGACGGAGTCTTGCTCTGTCACCCAGGCTGGAGTGCGGTGGTGTGATCTTGGCTCGCTGCAACCTCTGCCTCCCGGATTCAAGTGATTCTCTGGCCTCAGCCTCCTGAGTAGCTAGATTACAGGTGCACACCACCACGCCTAGTGAATTTTTGTAGAGACGGGGTTTCACCATATTGGCCAGTCTGGTCTCAAACTCCTGACCTCAGATGATTCACCTGCCTCAGTCTCCCAAATTGTTGGGATTATAGGCATGAGCCACCACACCCAGCCTGTCTCTTACTTTGCATATATATCTCCAACTCCATCTGGTCTATGAGCTCCTGTAGGAAAGGATCTATAAAATAGGTTATCTCTTTAATCCCAATAAGATTTCCAAGTGTCTGATTTAGAGTAGGTACTCAGCAAATCCCAATGAAATAGAGCCAATGAAAGTTTGGAAACTTACAGCAGATTTTAAACAGTAGTAAACACATACATAAATTAGAGGGGTTATCTGAAGGAAATCTGTAAATCAGGGAAGTTTTATGGAGTAAGGTTGGAAGGTTCAGCTTTTGTAGATGCTGTCAAAGAACTTTCAAAGTGGTTGTACCTTTTTAGTCTTCTACCAGCAATGTATGAGAAATGAATATAGTCAGCCTTTTTAATTTTAGCAATTCTGACAGCAGAGGAGAGATAGTCCATCGTGGTTTTTTATTTTACATTTTCTTGGTGACTAATGACTTTTTTTTTTTTTTTGAGAAGGAGTTTTGCTCTTGTTGCTCGGGCAGGAGTGCGTGATCTTGGCTCACCACAACGTCTGCCTCCCAGGTTCAAGCAATTCTCTTGCCTCAGCCTCCCAAGTAGCTAGGATTACAGGCATGTGCCACCACACCTGGCTAATTTTGTATTTAGTAGAGATGGGATTCTTCCATGTTGGTCAGGCTGGTCTCGAACTCCCGACCTCAGGTGGTCCACCTGCCTCGGCCTTCCAAAGTACTGGGATTACAGGCATGAGCCATTAGGCCCGGCTGGTGACTAATGATTTTGGGCATCATTACATATGATTGTTAGCCATTTGAATATCCTTTTTGTAAAGTGTCTGTTCAAGTCTTTTGCTCCTTTCAAAAATTACATTGACTATTTTTATATATTATGAATGCAAGACCTTTGTTGGATTTATTGACTGTGAATCTCTTCTCCCAGTATGTGGCTTAACCGTTTATCCTTCATGGTCTCTTTCTGTGGAAGGAGTTCTCAATTTTCATAAAAAGCAGTATGTCAATTTTTTAAGTGTTAGTTTTTTTTGTGTACTATTAAAGAAATCCGTACCTAATTCAAGATGATAAAGATATATTCTTTTTTTTTTTTTAGTTTTATTTTAGGTTTGGGGGTACATGTGAGGGTTCATTATGTAGGTAAACTCATGTCATGAGGGTTTGTTTTATAGATTACTTTATCACCCAGGAATTAAGCCCCCAAAATATGGGACACTTCACAAATTTGCATGTCATCCTTGCAAAGGGGTCATGCTAATCTCTGTATTTTTCCCATTTTAATATATGTGCAGCCGAAGCAAGCACAAGAATTTTTTAATGAAATCTTTTGCTAAATAAAAAAGAAATGCATGCATATGGTTAAAAAATCCAAACAGTCTGAAGGATAATAAAATGGCAACTAAATCTTCTAATTGTCATGACCAAGTTCTTCTCCCCAAAGGCACCCACTATTAACACTTTTTAATACATGCTTATAGATATTTTCTATGTATATATTTATAATATATGAATATTCTTTACTGTTACTCTTTCACCAAATGCTCCATATTAGTAAGGCTGTCCTGTGCATTGCTATTTTTGTTCAACAGTATCTCAGCGATCTTTCTATGTTGACTCCTTTGAAGGACTACCTTACTCCTTTTAAGGATTTGCAGATAATTGTTTTGTATAAAAGCTTTGTAATTTAAAGCTACTGACCCCTCCTAAAGGGATCAGCTAGATTGTGTTTAGTCTTTTCTTATCACAAGCAGTGCTGCAATAAACATCCTTGTGCATAGGACTTTGTGTGAGCAATGAAATGGCTTGTTCCAAGGGTATGGATGTTTATAATTCTGCTAACTCTGGCCAAATTATCCAAAAGGTTATATTGGCTTATACATACTCCAGTAGGATATGAAGGTGCCTTTCCTTTCTCTCTGGAGTAACTGGGATTAAGGCATGTACCACCAAGCTTAGCTAATTTTGTAATTTTAATAGAGACAGGGTTTCTCCATGTTGGCCAGGCTAGTCTTGAACTCCTGACCTCAGGTGATCCACCCACCTTGGCCTCCCAAAATGCTGAGATTACCACCTGGCAGGATTTAAATAAGAAGAGCAACGAAGAGAACACTTTTTATAGAAGGGACAGCATAAGCAAAGGCTTCGAGTGGAGTTTTCCAACCCACTGAGTGTTTTGGCTGAATAATTCTTTGTTGTAAGGACTGTCCTGGGCATTATAGGATGTTTAGTGGCATCCCTGGCCTCTACCTATTAATGCCAGTAACAAGCTGCCCTCTCCGCCCCTTAGGTGTGACAACCTAAAATGTCTCCAGACACTGCCAAATGTTTTGTAGGGGACAAAATTGTGCTGGGTTGAGAATCGCGACTTAGAGGTTGGGATGTTTGGGGGTCAGTCAGGCTGTGGGGAGATGTGTGTGTGTGTGCGTGCGTGTGTGTGTGTGTACAAGTGCACAGTGAGCACAGGGTAAAACTAGGAAGGCTGGTGTGGAGTTCACCCTAGAAAGCTTCAGAGTTAGTCTGTGGAGAGATGTATTTCTTCTCTTGCTTTTCTCTCCTTTCATAAAAACCCACATTATAGAAACTCGTACCTTTTTTTTTTTTTTATTGGTGAGGAAAGCCACACACTAACCCTTCAGCCTCTTCGATATTAGTGAGCAACCCAGGGCTGGTACTTTAAGCACATACAGGTTGTTCATGATCTAATATCATTTTAATCTCACAACAACATGTGGGGGTCCTGATCAGCACATGAAGGGCTGGTCTGCAGATGGGGAAATAGAGGCTCAGGGAAAGAAGTCGAAGCCATTGTCCTTTCCGGCCCTCAGGTGGCTGCACTCTCCACGACTCTACTCTAAGAGGCTTGAGCAGCCGGCCTTGCTGCTGCCATTGCTGAAAACCCAGTATGGAGCCATTTGGATGATTTTAGTCATTCTTTCCATTATTTGCGAACCTCAGAATAGGCTTTAAGTCATTGTTCTTTCTCTCCTCACGATTTGGTTTATTTTTGGAAGTGAAATCAATGGATTGTCTTTTGCTTTCTTTCAGAAACCTCTTTGCTGTATTTCTCACCACACCCAGGAGTAGGCACGTGGTTAGATGCTCATGGAATGTATGACAGCCCCTCTCTGGCTTAGTTTCCTGATGGGCCGGATGATAGCCACGCTCCTGTACTGTGCAGGTCTTAGTGTGTTATTATTAAGTTCACTGCTTGGCAGAGATAACATGTTAACTCATAGTAATAAATAACTATGAATATATGACTTCAGCTTCTAATAAAGTATCTACTGCATAGTAGGGGCTCAGTAAATGTTGGTTGAATGATGAAGTATATAATCACATGGTTACCTGGGAGCAGTACCACCCAGGCAAGTGGAGCACCTGCCTGAGGTCCTGGGTCTCAGGGGTCTTGCATCTTATTTATTTACTTCTTTTTTAATTTTTAATTTATTTATTTTTTGAGACAGAACCTTGCTCTGTTGCCCAGGCTGGAGTGCAGTGGCATGATCTTGGCTCACTGCAACTTCCACTCCCGGCTTCAAAGGATTCTCATGCCTCAGCCTCCCATATAGCTGGGATTACAGGTGTGCGCTGCCATGCCTGGCTAATTTTTGTCTTTTTAGTGGATACAGGGTTTCATCATGTTGGCCAGGCTGGTCTTGAAGGGGTCTTGTACTTTAGAATGCTGCCCTCCACATCTTCTAAGCCCTTCCAGTGGTCAGGACTGGCCAAGGTCAGTAGTGCCAACCAGACTGGATGCTCTAGACCCAGCCTCCACCATGTCAGCCCCAGTCCCTGTTTTCTTTCCTTTGGCATGCTCTTCAATTCGCTTCTTAGTACAGGGGGTCGACCAAATGCCCTAGGAGACCTCTAAGGCTTACATCTATGAGATTGTCTTAGGGACCCCCTACTGGGCCCAATTCCAAAAGGGCTACCGGGAGAAAGGATCTTTTCTTCCAGTCGGTGAGTATTTTGCAGTATCACATGAAGTCGAGTGGTCAGAATGGTGCTTAAACATTGATTTTAGGTGACTCAAATTGTTTATATATACAGAGGCCCCACAAAAAAACATTTGCATAGGCTTCCACATGCCTTAGGGCTGACCACATCTAATAGTTCATCATTCATTCATTCAGGCAGTCATTCAATGGAATTCATGCCTTCAACTGACCCCTCAATTAACTAATGTAGGCCCTATCATAAGTGCTATGCTATTATTATTATTATTATTAGCAGAGTGAACACATGCACGGGACCCCAGGCAAAGAAGTGGAGAACCTAGGCAGTGTGTGAGTTGGTTAGCAACATACAGTAGGTCATTACCACAGAGGACGGAACATTGGAACTTAGGTCTTGAAGAACGGCCGGAATTTTTCCAGGAGGGACATGTCGTGTTTAGGGAGGAGAAAATAATTCTGTGGGTCTAAAGATCACAGTGAGGGCTGGGAAGAGATGGAACATGAGCAAGACAGATGTGGCCACAACAAGAAGGATGTGTTGTCAGCCTGAGGTTTCTACATATCTTTTCTGAAGACATTGAAGAGCAATTAAGTGCTTTTTAGCTGGGAGGGAGATGGTTAGATATGGAGATTAGGAAGTTCATCCTCATTGGCTGTGGGCATGTGGATATTGGATTGGAGGAAAGCAAGACAGGAGTCAAGGTGACTCCTCTGGAAGGTCCAGCCACGTACAAGGCAACCAGAGCCTGGTGGAAGGTGGTAACCTCAAGAAGGGAGGGGCTGGGAAGTCACAGTCAGTTCCCAAACTCCGAAAGACTCTCAGAAGCAGAGTCAATATCTCCTCTCCCCAAGGTTGGCTTCTTTTGTAATCTAGCTGCCTGGCTGAGCACTTTCTCTTTTATTTCCTTCCTAATCACTTTCCCCTTCTCTCCTGATCTGATGACATGAGACCAGCTGTTGAAACAAGACTCCCTTCTGGATGGAGAGGAAGCTGAAATCAACAGCATCCTAGGCAGTCCACCCTCAGGAAGACCTTCCCAGAAAAGCCTGCAGAGTCTAGATGGAGGCAGAGATCATGTATTCAGTCTGCATGGAAAAGCTTCTAGATTTAGCCCAAGGGGCTCTGCTGAGCAGCTCAGAGGCCTTCAGAGTGGCCTCAGACAGGCGGCCCCAGATTCTTCCAGAACGAAGGAGAGGGGCTTGCAGTTTCTGTTTCATGACATACACCCACTGCGCTGCTCTGAGAACCCCGCCCTGCAGGATTCGTCTTCCCCCCGGGGTGTATGGATCCCCATCAGGACTGGTTGCATCTCTGGAAATGACCTCAGTCTTTGGAATATTTGTTCTTTTAGGCTTTTCAAACAATGTCCTCGTTTTGCCAGAGGAAAAGGGAAAGAGACTCTCTAAACGAGCAGGCCCTCCTTTGTTCTGGGCCCATAAATCTGGCCGAGCACATGTCCGGCCTTCCCGCCCCCCACTGCATCATTGTCCTGCTGCTGATTAATAGGTCAGAGCTAACTTTAAACTGGCATTTCCTGACCAGCCCATCTCCCTGCCTTCGACCCTGCCTGGCTGTTCTTTAAAAGTCTGCTGTATTTTAGAACATGGTGTCACTCTGTCCCGCAGCCTCCGCCTCACACTGTGCTCCAGGGTGACTGACTGCATTAAGTTCGGTCAAGCCGTCTGTGCTGTTCTGCTGTTTATGAGTTGGCAGAGTAAGGGCTGAGGTGGAGGGGTGGGCGCACAGCTGGGTAGGGGGCTGTTGCTCAGGGTGTTTGAGCCACTGCTGGCCCATCTAGTCTTGGAAGCACATACCTCAGAAGGGCTTCGTGGAGATAGGGTGTGACAATAAGTATGACAAGGTATTTTATTTTGCCTCTGTTTTTTTTCATGTCCTGCGAGTGACTGAGTGGTGTCTCAACCATGCAAAATAATGTAGAAGAGTGGGTTCCAACATGCAGATGTTCTTGATGTTGGCTGAGTAAGGCAGTATACAAAAGTTGAGTATCTGTTATCTAGCCAGATAGTTGTTTTTTTTTTTTTGAGGTGGAGTCTTGCTTTGTCACACAAGCTGGAGTGCAGTGGCTCACTGCCACCTCCACCTCCCGGGTTCAAGCGATTCTCCTTCCTCAGCCTCCTGAGTAGCTGGGATTAGGGGTACGCACCACCATGCCCGGCTAATATTTTTGCATTTTTAGTAGAGACAGGGTTCCACCATGTTGGCCAGGCTGATCTTGAATGCCTGACCTCGTGATGTCCTTGATGTTGACTGAGCGAGGGAAGATACAAAAGAGTATTTTATAGCATAATCCTATGTGAGTGCAGTCAGCCCACTGTATCTGTGGGTTCTACTCTGCATTCATGGATTTAGCCAATCACAGATCAAAAATATTTTAAAATAGACCAGATGCAGTGGCTCATGCCTGTAATCCCAGACCTTTGGGAGGCTGAGGTGGGCAGATCACTTGAGTCTAGAAGTTCAAGACCAGCCTGGCCAACATGGTGAAACCCTGACTATACTAAAAATACAAAAATTACCTGGGCTACCGGGCACCTCGGCCTCCCAAAGTGCTGGGTTTACAGATACGAGCCGCTGCGCCCGGCTGTCAGATAGTTTTTATAGTAACTATGTTGTACTTGGTTAACAAGGAGGTATACCTTAAAAGTGGCTCTAGTTTGAGTTGTCTCTTAACTCTGGGGTAAGCTGCAGCATCTCCACTTATGACTACAACTTCCCACTTGTCAAGAAGCCAGTTAATAAGAATTCCAATAGCATTTCCTACCTTAGGCAGTCAGGCTGAAAACCAGCTCATGGGATAGTAACACCACATATTGAAAACCTACTGATATCAGGCTGCAGCAGAGAGGAAGCTAAAGCATCTCACACAGATTATCTCACTTAGAAGTTGCAACAGGCTGGGCGCGGTGGCTCATGCCTGTAATCCCAGCACTTTGGGAGGCCGAGGCGGGTGGATCACGAGGTTAAGAGATCAAGACCATCCTGGTCAACGTGGTGAAACCCCGTCTCTACTAAAAATACAAAAAATTAGCTGGGCACGGTGACACGTGCCTGTAGTCCCAGCTACTCGGGAGGCTGAGGCAGGAGAATTGCCTGAACCCAGGAGGCGGAGGTTGAGGTGAACTGAGATCGTGCCATTGCACTCCAGACTGGGTAACAAGAGCGAAACTCCATCTCAAAAAAAAAAAAAAGAAGTTGCAACAACCCAGAGTTGTCCCACATTACAGGGAGGACATGAAATTCAGAAGAGGATAAAGCCGGCTAGGCACGGTATCTCAGGCCTGTAACCCCAGCACTTTGGGAGGCAGAGGTGGGTGTATCATGAGGTCATGTGTTCAAGACCAACCTGGCTAACATGGTGAAACCCCATCTCTACTAAAAATACAAAAAATTAGCCAGGTGTGATGATGGGCACCTGTAATCCCGGCTGCTGGGGAGGCCAAGGCAGGAGAATTGCTTGAACCTGGGAGGCGGAGGTGGCAGTGAGTCGAGATCGCACCACTGCAGTCCAGCCTGGGTGACAGAGCAAGACTCCTAGTCCACGAGAGTGGAAATGTCAGTCCAGGTGCTTCTGATGACAGCTGCTGTGCTCTTTAGTGTTCTGTTTTCCTGATGGCCAACCTAGGGTTCTGAAAACACAATTACCTTGTAAAATGCTCAGGAAGGTCAGCAAGAGACCTTCTGCACGTTTGCATCTGCTGGTAACTGAGAGCCTGGCTGGAAGGTCGGGAGGCTGGAAAAGTGCTGAGGTCAACTGTGCAGCCACGGGAATATCCCTTTCACTCAGTGAATGTGCCTCTTTAACTTCAGCTTGGGGTCTGAGACAACTGTGCACGTCTGGACCCCTCAACCTTTCACAGTAGTGACATCAAGGATAATGAAGGCACACAGAGCTCTTGTGGCCTATTTCTCTGTTTTTCCCCACATGGTCAGCTGATCAGGAAAAGGGATTCACCATAAATAAACAGGCTCCCAAGCATCCAACAGAAAAAACAATGAGTGACGTTGGGCAAATGTAGTTAGGATCTTCAAAATTGCTGGTTTTGGAAAGCCCTAATTTTTCTGGACTCTTCCGGAATTAATAGTGTTCTAGATTGGTGGCATGAAAGACTGAGATACACTGAAATCCCTTACGAGATATTTTTTTTAAAGGCCAAATAGAACAATCTGTTATCCTTGTCACACACGCTCTCTCTGTGCAGTCTTACTGTGGTGTTTAGGTGTGATCTTCCAAGATCAGATGTGCCAGAGTTATTACTGAAACTTACGAAATTATGATATCCAAAAAGAAAAACACAAAAACCACCCACGATCTCATCACAAAGATAAATCTGCTGTTGACATTTTGGTGTATTTTTCTTTTCTTTTTTTTCTTTCTTTCTTCCTTTCTTTTCTTTCTATCTCTCTCTTTTTTCATTCGTTCATTCGTTTTTGTTTCGGAGTCTCACTCTTGTCGCCTAGGCTGGAGTGCAATGGTGTGATCTCGGCTCGCCGCAACCTCTGCCTCCTGGGTTCAAGTGATTCTCCTGCCTCAGCCTCCTGAGTAGCTGGGATTACAGGCATGTGCCACTACACCCAGCTAATTTTTGTATTTTTAGTAGAGACAGGGTTTCTTCATGTTGGCCAGATTCGTCTCGAACTCGTGACCTCAGGTGATTCACCCACCTCAGCCTCCCAAAGTTCTGGGATTACAGGCATGAGCCACTGTTCCCAGCCAACATTGCAGTGTATTTTTCTAGAGAGAGAGAGAGTGTGTGTGTGTTTGTGTGCACGCGCACATCTATCTGTAGGGTCAGACAATAGATATACTGTTGTTTCTTCGAATCCATGAGGCACTGGTTCTAGGACTAAAATCCACAGATATTCAAGTCCCTTATATAAATAAAATGGTGTAGTATTTGCATATATCCTACTCATATCCTCCCATATACCTTAAATTATCTTTAGATTACTCTTAATACCTAATATGTAAATGCTATGTAAATAGTTGTTACCATATTGTTTAGGGAATAATGACAAGAAAAAATGTCTGTATATGTTCAGTATAGACAAGACCATCCTGTTATTCATTTATTTTACTTTTTTTTTTTTTTTTTGAGACAAAGTCTCGCTTTTTCACCCAGGCTGCAGTGCAGTGGCACGATCTTGGCTCACTGTAATCTCCACCTCCCAGGTTCAAGTGATTCTCCTACTTCTGCCTCCTGAGTAGCTGGGATTACAGCATGTGCCACCACTCCCGGCTAATTTTTGTATTGTTAGTAGAGATGGGATTTCGCCACATTGGCCAGGCTGTTCTCAAACTCCTGACCTCAGGTGATCCACCTGCCTTGGCCTCCCAAAATGATAGGATTATAGGCATGAGCCACTGTGCCCAGTAGTCCAGGTAATTTTTGTATTTTTAGTAGAGACAGAGTTTTGCCATTTGGCCAGGCTGGTCTTGAACTCCTAGACTCAAGTGATCTGCCCATCTCAGCCTCCCAAAGTGCTGGGATTATAGGCATGAGCCACTGCACCTGGCCTATTTTAAAATATTTTTGATCTGTGATTGGCTGAATCCATGGATGCAGAGCAGAACCCACAGATACAGAGGGCTGACTGCACTCACATAGGATTATGCTGTAAATACTCTTTTGTATCTTCCCTCACTCAGTCAATATCAAGGACATCTTTCTGTGCAGTACCTTCTTCAACAACATCATTTTGCATGGTTGGGTAGTATTCCGTTATGTGGATGTATCATAAGATTTTAAACCCATTTCCAATTTTGCCAACTACTTCTGATTTTGGTTAGTCTCAAGCATTTATTTATTGGTGCTTTCCATGTACTGAATGCTTTGCAAATCCTATGACTTGATGGGTGGCAGTGCCTGGTGATGGAGAGGCTTCAGTTTAAATTCCATCACTGTTCTTTACTAGCTGTTTGACTAAGTGGTTAACCTTCTCTGGGTCTCAGTTACCTTCTGTGGAGAATATGAGTAATGGTACTCTCCTTAAAGGACAATGATAAAAATGAAGTGAGAAGGCCGGGTGCAGTGGCTCATGCCTATAATCCCAGTGCTTTGGGAGGCCGAGGTGGGCGGATCACCTGAGGTCAGGAATTCGAGACCAGCCTGGTTAACATGGTGAGACCCCCATCTCTACTAAAAATACAAAAATTAGCCAGGCGTGGTGGCAGGCGCTTGTAATCTCAGCTACTAGGGAGGCTGAGGCAGGAGAATCACCTGAACCTGGGAGGCAGAGGTTGCAGTAAACTAAGATCGTGCCACTGCACTCCAGCCTGGGTGACAGAGAGAGACTCCGGCCACCCCCCCTCCCCACAAAAAAAGTGAAATTAGAAAAGATACAGAGTGTGGCCCAGAGCAGGTTCACAGCAAAGGGTAGCTGTCACTACTGCAGTAGAGGGTATCCTATCCCACCTGAGGGAAAGTGGTCAGAGACAGTGTCTGTGCAGGTCTCAGAGACCAGGGTGAGCCCTGAAGGGACACAGTGGGCTGAGCAGACAAAGTGAGAGACTTGCAAATATCTGCTTTGGAACTCATTGCCCTGGGCCTCTGCTTTCGTTGTCTAATGTAGAGCCCAGGGGTCTGGGATGACAGATGGTATAGACTGCAGTGGAGAAGTGCTATTGACACATTTGTTGGCATCTGGGCACCGAGTGGGAATAGGCACTGTGGACCTTGCCGGCTGGGTTTGCTCAAGGTCATGGTGCTCAAGGTTGGCTGTGGAGGTGCCTCTAGGCCTTTCAGCTTCCTCCAGCTAAGCATTAGGTAAGGAGTTAAGGGCTTAGGTTGGGAAGTCTCAGACAGATCTAAATTCCAGCCCCTGCTCTGTCATTTCTGTGATATTCAGTCTCCGTATCTATAAAATTGAGACAATAATACTGCATCGGTTGGGTGTGGTGGCTCACACTTGTAATCCCAGCACTTTGGAAGGCCGTGGTGGGTGGATCACCTCAGGTCAGGAGTTCAAGACTAGCTTGACCAACATGGCGAAACCCCATCTCTACTAAAAATTAGCCAGATGTGGTAGTGCATGCCTGTAATTCCAGCTACTAGGGAGGCTGAGGCAGGAGAATTGCTTGAACCGAGGAGGTGGAGGTTGCAGTGAGCCAAGATCACACCACTGCACTCTAGCCTGGGCGACAGGGCCAGACACCCTCTCAAAAAAAACAAAACAACAACAACAACAACAACAACAGCCTCATAGGGAGGCTGTGAAGATGATGTGAGCTAATGTATGTGAAGCTGACACCAGCTCGGGGCTAACACCTGGAAACACACAATAGGTGATGACTGCAGGTTTTCTTATCCCTTGTCTCACCTTTCCAACATGCTCAAAGAAGCTGTACCCTCTGCCTCTGCTTGGCTCAAGCAGACTTTGTCAATGGCCTGGTGTCTAGAGAGGAGGCAACGGCAGGAAATCAGGGATGAGGGGAAAAGGGGTGGTGAAGTCTGAGCTTGAAACCTTCAAACAAATCTTGAAATTGAAGGTTCTGTTCCAGGCTGGATAGAGGCTACTGGGAGATGGCTATAGTATAACCACACAGCTGGTGTGAGGCCCTGGAGAGGCTCTGAAGAACAAAATAGCCCATTGGCCTTGGGATTTTACACACTGTTTTGTGTACAGAAAGGATGCAAACCCAGATGACTTTTTGAGGTCTTTCTCCAGGATCCAAGGCAGTGTTTCTCAAAGCGTATTCCACAATGAGATAAACACAAACACGGAGAGCAAACGAGTGCTTGGGAAATGTTGTAACTCTTTGACAGTCATATAATGTGTGTTAAACCTAATATAAAAAGCTGAGTCTGTGTGTATATTGCATGGCCTTTAGATTTTTAGATTTCTAATAGTTCATTATGTTTTACAAATGTCACAGTCTGTGCTAGATTATTTCGTTAAAGCAAAACAAAACAAAACTTGTCCTCCCCAAAGATGCTGGGAGAAGTGCTGCTTCGGGCCACTCTATAAATGTCACACATTGCTCTCCATGGAGTTCTCAGCATTTTCACTTTCGGGGCAAAAGTGAGTGGTGTATCAGAAAGAGCCCTTGGTACTTGGCCTCCCCAGGCCAGTCTAGCTGTGTGGTCTTGGAAAACCTCCCCTACGATCACTTTCATTATTTGTAAAATGAGGGTAATAAAACCCACCACATGGGATATAGAGAGATTCAGTCTAGGAAGAGTGTAATTGGATCTCTGACCTATGACAGGTACTAAAGAATATTTGTTCCTTTTTTCTTTTCCCTTTGCAGTTTATTTACATGTAGAAAAACTTAAGTGTTCTGCTTTCCTGGTCTCTTAAAAAGTATTTCCACCCATCCTAGTCTTTGCTTGTTCTAGGCTAACGGTGGTTCTTGCAATTTCCATCATAATGGTTCCGGCGTTTTACATACATTTGCCTTTCCTTACAATGAGCCTGTAGGGCAGGAATAGTTTTTTTTTATCTTGAGAAAGAGAAAAGTGAAGTCAGACAGTTGGCTTGCCCAGACTTATATGGCTATGACCAACAGTTGAAATCCAGGCCTGTCCAATTACCTTGCAACTTCAGATGCGGGGGTCCCTTCATGGCCTTGACTTTCTCAGTCACTAGCCCTCCCTTTCTCTTACCATTTTCTCTTTCGTGCATAGGTGGCTGTTCTGAAGGCAATGGTCAGATGTTCAGTAAGCCCAGGGGGACCAGGCACACTTGTGATCGGAGCCAATGGTGCATGGGAATGTGGCAGCCTTGGCATTTCAGCAGTTACTGTAGCAGAGAAGCAGAGCGGAAATCAAAGTTGTATGTAGGAAAGCCAAGGCCTTCCTGCTGCTCCTGCCCCATCCACTCAGGTAAGGTCACTGACGGTGTTTCGGGATAGGTCTTCTTTCTCGACTCTGGAAATGAAACTCCTGTCATGTTTAGCTGTGGACACATCTGCCACACAGCTGGTCTTGTTGCACAATGTATGCTTCTCACCCGCTCCCTCAGGTCTTGCCACCAGCAGGGGACATGATCCTTTTTCTTGCCCAAGGCTGAGCTGCAGTGATGAAAATAGACTTTCCCCACCCTACCCCAACCCAATGAAGAGAAGTGGTTCTACTGTGCCTCTGTGAAGGCTCTGCTGGATGGGGGTGATGGAGGGAGCCCTGGCTAGAAGGTCAGAGAGAACTGGGTTTCAGTTCCAGCTCTATCTGATCTTCTTGCCAAGCTTCTGCTTTCTCACTGGTAAATGGAGACAAGAAAGTGACTTATCTCATGGTGGGAATTAAGTAGGTAAGTTTTTTTGGCGGACCCAGTCATAAGAGCAGCCAACTCTTCTAGGATGCAGACTCCTTGCCAGGCGCTATTCTAGGATACCAGAAAGGGGTCGTGATCCAGACCCCAAGAGAGGGTTCTTGGACCTCGTGCAAGAAAGAATTTGGGGCGACTTCATAGAGTGAAAGCAAGTTTATCGGGAAAGTAAAGGAATAAAAGAATGGTTATTCTATGTGCAGAGCGGCGGTGTGGGGTGCTTGGCTGACTATACTTATGGTCATTTCTTGATTCTACACTAAACAAAAGGTGGATTGATTATTCATGAGTTTTCCAGGAAAGGGGTTAGGCAATTCTCAGAACTGAAGGTTTCTTCTCTCTTAGACCATAATAGGGTAACTTCCTGACGTTGCTCTGGCATTTACAAACTGTCATGGTGCTGGTGAGTGTCTTTTAGCATGCTAATGCATTATAATTAGTGTATAATGAGCTGTGAGGATGACCAGAGGTCACTTTAGTGGCTGTCTTGATTTTGGGGGGTTTTGGCCAGCTTCCGTACTGCATCCTGTCTCATTAGCAAGTTCTTTGTGACCTGTATCTTGCGCTGACCTCCTATCTCATCCTGTGACTAAGAATGTAGTCCAGCAGTTCTTTTTTTCTTTTTCTGAGATGGAGTCTTGCTCTCTTGCCCAGGCTGGAGTGCAGTGTGGTGAGCTCAGCTCACTGCAACCTCCACCTCCTAGGTTCAAGTGATTCTCCTGCCTCCCAAGAATAGCTGGGACTACAGGTGTGTGCCACCATACCTGGCTAATTTTTGTATTTTTAGAAGAGACTGGGTTTCGCCATGTTAGCCAGGCTGGTCTTGAACTCCTGACCTTAGGCAATCCATCCGCCTCGGCCTCCCAAAGTGCTGGGATTACAGACGTGAGCCACTGCGCTGAGCCAACAGCCCAGTAGTTCTTAGCCTTATTTTACCCAGCTCCTATTCAAGATGGAGTTGCTCTGGTTCAAATGCCTCTGACATAAGGGCTTTGGTTATTAACTTATTTCATTCTCACCACAAATTTTATGGGCAGGTATTATTATTATCTTCACTTTGCAGAAGAGGAAATTGAAACAGAGGAGGATGATGTAATTTACAATAAGTAATTGATGAACTGGAGTTCATTCAGTCTGGGAAGCCTGTGTCCTTAGTTATGATCCCATACTGTCTCTCACAATGGCATGTGGTAAGCCAGTGCATGTGAAGTCCTTTCTACTCCCTATTCAACTCATGATTTCCTGTCAGAACAGGATCTGTCCTATGAGAGCTGACACATGAAACCCAGATATGATAAATCAGGATGGAGATTCACAAAGTCACCTTAAAAAGATTCTTGGGTCAGTCGTGATGGCTCACGCCTATAATCCCAGTACTTTGGAAGGCCGAGGTAAGTGGATCACCTGAGGTCAGGTGTTTGAGACCAGCCTGGCCAACATGGTGAAACCCCATCTCAATAAAAAATACAAAAATTAGCCAGGTGTGGTGGTATGTCCACTCTACTGGGAAGGCTGAGACAGGAGAATCTCTTGAACCAAAGAGGCAGAGGTTGTAGTGAGCCAAAATTGAGCCACTGCACTCCAGCCTGGGCGACAGAATGAGACTCAGTCTCACACACACACACACACACACACACACACACACACACACGCACACAGATTCTCCCAGAACAGCAGGACTTGTCAAAAATGGGACTAAGATGTTTATGTAGTAGAAGGAGTAGAATGTTGAAAGGGGTTTCGCCATCCACGAAAGGCAGAATGTGAGGTGAAACCAGAGTCTTGACCAATAATATTGGGAATGATATTCCAAGGGCACAACTATCCGTACTGAGTCCATCTGCCATAGGAAAGAGGATGTTTGATGAAGATGACTTGAGTTGCTGGTCTACCTGACAGCTGGCCGTCTCTCCATAGAAATAAATGCACATCCATCTCTTTGAGTTTGGTTGATATGAATCGTCTTTGAGAGAGTAATCTATTCTTCCTGTTCTAATCAAATCAGGTTTTAGAAATGAAAATGCATAGGCCAAATTCTGAAGTAGGTGGATTTCATAGAAAGTAATAAAATAAATGTAGAACGTTGTGACTCCTCGGTGACAGCCAATTGAACTTCTTTGGACCATACTGTTCAGGCTGCCATGCACGTCACCATCTGTGACCCGTTGGCCCTTCTGCAGAGCCACACACATTGCCTTGGGTCTTCCATGGAGGTCACTGATTCTAGTTTTGGCTCATGCATGTTTTCCCTGGAGACTCCCCATAGTTTTGAAGTTTTCTCTTGTCTAGCTTAAAAACCTGCAGGCCTATTGCTCTGAACTCTTTAGAATGCTTTTTCTTCCGTGAGATAGCCCTTCAAGATTTTTGATGACAGTCTCATTACTCACAGACCATTCTCTTGAGTGGCTCTCATCCCTTTCTCACTTGGGACCCGGAACCTTCTTTGGCCCAGTTACCTTCCTCACAGGGTTGGTGAATTGCAGCATGGTTATCTAAAGGCAAGAGAGTGGTCAGGGATCCTACAAGGGGTCTGGGGTGTAGCTGGAGCCGAAGCAAGGCATTTCATGGGTGATTTGTGTTTCATCTTAGTGATGATCATTTTCATTTTCATTTCTGATTTAATCTATGGTTGTATAATAGAAGTATAACATTACTCTATTGTCTAAAAATTAAAAAAATATAGAGACAGGGTGGACCGGATGCAATGGCTCATGCCTGTAGATTCAGCACTTTGGGAGGCTGAAGCAGGCGGATCACCTGAGGTCAGGAGTTTGAGACCAGCCTGGCCAACGTAGTGAAGCCCCGTCTCTACTAAAAATACAAAAATTAGCCAGGCATGGTGGTGGGCACCTGTAGTCCTAGCTACTCAGGAGGCTGAGGCAGGAGAATTGCTTCAGCCTAGTGGAGGGTGGAGGTTGCAGTGAGCTGAGATTGCACCACTGTACTCCCTCCTGGGCAACAGAGAGAGACTCCATCTCAGAAAAAAAAGAGACAAGGTCTCAATATGTTGCCTAGGCTGGTCTCAAACTCCTGGACTCAAGCAATCCTCCTGCCTCAGCCTCCCAAAGTGTTGGGAATACAGGTAAGAGCTACCATGCGCAGCCTGTCTCCTCTATCTTGTTCCACTGCATAGCTTCAGGGATAGTTATGCCTGGGATAAAAAAGCTCCGATGCAGGTCAGTGAGTCCCAGCCTATAGGTTGTGAGTTGCTCAGTGTCCTTTAGAAGTAAGGCAGCTCCCATAGCTTTAGCTAGTGTCAGAAAGTAGGGCTGAGGTGCCGGCAAGGAGAGGAGTGATGCAGAACCTTGGCAGGATCTGTCAACATTGCAAATGTCCCAGCAGTCCTACTTAAGGGATCTGACATGTGAGAATGTTATCACTGTGTGCAAACGTGTGTGTGTGTGTGTGTGTGTGTGTGTAAGAGTGGTCACTGTAACATGACTTAGAAGGGCAGCAGTCTCAAGTTATGGTCTGGTAAACTATAATATTGGCAACATACAGAGATATACGGTTTCAAAGGTTAAGAGGAATGGAGTGGGTCTAGATGTGCTGACTTGGAAGCTTGTCCAAGGTATATTTTAGATGACTTTTATTTTCTTTATTGAGATGGAGTCCTGCACTGTTGCCCTGGTTGGAGTGCAATGACGCGATCTCGGCTCACCGCAAACTTCGCCACCTGGGTTCACACAATTCTCCTGCCTCAGCCTCCTGAGTAGCTGGGATACAGGCACACACCACCACACCCGGCTAATTTTTTGTATTTTTAGTAGAGGCAAGGTTTCACTATGTTGGCCAGTTTGGTCTCGAACTCCTGCCTGCCTTGACCTCCCAAAGTGCTGGGATTACAGGCGTGAGCCACCATGCCCAGCCTAGATTACTTTTACTTTTTAAATTAATTAATTATTTATTTCAGACAGAATCTTGCTCTGTTTCCCCGGCCAAAGTGAAGTGGCACAATCACAGCTTATTGCAACCTTGACCTCCCAGGCTCAAATATCTTCTCATCTCAGCATCCTTAGTAGCTGAGACTGTAGATGCATACCATCGTGGCTGACTACTTTTTACAAAGATATTTTGTAGAGATGGGTCTCACTATATTGCCCAAGCTGGTCTCACACCCCTAGACTCCTCCTACCTCAGCAATCCTCCTACCTCAGTCTCCCAAAGTGCTGGGATTACAGATATGAGCCACCTTGCTTGACCTATTTTAAAGTGTGATGGGAAGGGGGGAAGCTTCAGAACATTCTGAGCCTGGGGAGTATAACAAGGCAATATTGCTACAAATAATTAAAAGTGTAGCTAGGTGTGGTAGTGTGTGCCTGTAGTCTCAGCTACGAGGGAGAAGGATCACTTGAACCCAGGAGTTTGAGGCTGCAGTGAGCTATGATTATGCCATTGGATTCTAGTCTGGGTAACAGAGCAAGACCCTATCTGAAAAAAAAAAGAAAAAGGTAATATAAAAAGAACATTCTGTATGTGATTCTATTTCTGGTTTGAAAAATTATACATATTGTAAAGTCATAGAGAAATATCTAGAAGAAAATGGATACTTAACTGTTAAAAGTAATTACCTTGTATGACCTTGGGAAGATGGAAGATGGGGTTTAAAAAGTTCTGTGGGAAATATATTTTTCATTTTTTTTCTTTTTCTATTTTTATTTTTTAGAGACAGGGTCTTGTTCAGGTCCTTGCCCAGGCTGGAGTGCAGTGGCATGATCATAGCTCACTGCAACCTTGAATTCCTGGGCTCAAGCAATCTGCCTGCCTCAGCTTCTTGAGTACCTGGAACTACAGGTATATACCACCATGTCTAGCTAATTTTTTTTTTTTTTTTGAGGCGGAATTTTGCTCTTGTTGCCCAGGCTGGAGTGCAATGGCACAATCTCGGCCCACTGCAACCTCCACCTCCTGGGTTCAAGCAATTCTCCTGCCTCAGCCTCCCGAGTAGCTGGGATTACAGGCATGTGCCACCATGCCTGGTTAATTTTGTATTTATAGTAGAAACAGGGTTTCTCCATGTTGGTCAGGCTGGTCTTGAACTCCCAACCTCAGGAGATCCACCTGCCTCGGCCTCCCAAAGTGCTGGGATTACAGGCGTGAGCCACTGTGCCCTCCCAGCTAATTTTTTAAACCTTTTGTTTTTTTTTTTTTGAGAGATAGGGCCCCACTATTTTGCCCAGACTACTCTTGAACTCCTGTCCTCAAGTGCTTCTTTTGCCTCGGCCTCCCAAAGCGCTGGAATTGGAGGTGTGAGTCACTTTTTTTCCTTATATATTTCTGTTTTGTTTGCTGGAGGCTTATTGCTTTTGTGGCTAAAACCAGTGCTTTCTAAAAGGAGACACAATGAACTGTGTTTATCTTTGTTTTTATCCTAATAATAGGTTTTAGAGTTATAAAACTCATGTATTATGTTACAAATTCAAAAAGTATTAAAAGTTATACAATGAATAATAGGTCTCCTTAGCATCCCGACTTTTAATCTCATCTCTAGAATTTCTGTGCAAATACGATCAAGTATATAATAAAACACCCCTCAGAAAACATTCATGCACAAATGGGAGCTCCTGGTGTTCTATACTCTGTATTTTGTTTTAACTTTACAATATGTCAGGTGGAGCTTTTCCTATAATGATATATGCAGATTATCATATGGTTGTTCTATAAGTGACTTAGCAGACATTTAGGTTATTTTCTTATTATTATTTATTTATTTTTTGAGATGGAGTCTCACTCTTTGCCCAGGCTGGAGTGCAGTGGCATGATATCAGCTCACTGCAACCTCTGCCTCCCAGGTTCAAGTGATTCTCCTGCCTCAGCCTCCTGAGTAGCTAGGACTACAGGTGTGCACCACCACATCTGACTAATTTTTTTTTTTTTTGTATTTTTTAGTGGAAATGGGGTTTTACCATATTGGACAGGCTGGTCTCAAACTCTTGACCGTGTGATCTGCCTGCCTTGGCTTCCCAAAGTGCTAGGATTACAAGCATGAACCACTGTGCTCTGCTGGTTATTTTTTATTTTTTGAGATGGCGTTTCACTGTGTCACCCAGGCTGGAGTGCAGTGGTGCGATCTTAGCTCTCTGCATCCTCTGCCTCCCAGATTCAAGCCATTGTTCTGTCTCAGCCTCCTGAGTAGCTGGGATTACAGGCGTGTGCCACCTTGCCTGGCTAATTTTTATGTTTTTAGTAGAGATGGGGTTCACCGTGTTGGCCAGGCTGGTCTTGAACTCCTGACCTCAAGTGATCCACCTGCCTCGGCCTCCCAAAGTGCTGGGATTACAGGCATAAACCACTGTGCCCGACCCATTTAGGTTATTTTTTTCTAATATAAACAATGTTGTAAATGATATGTGCGGCATATACATATAACAGGATGTTAAATGGAACTCTTCAAGTCTCAGTTTCTGGCTGAGACTCCAAATCCCTAGAAACCATACAATAGGTACTTGAATATCTCCCTCCCCAATGTTAAATGCGGTGCTAGACCACCTTGGCAGGACCTGCTGTTCTGCAGCATGGACCGTCCCTTGCCTGACACCAGCCTTCAGAGGCTGGAGAGGCTGGGAGGGGAGGCAGTCTCTGGTGAGTTCTGTCACAGTGTCTTTTGTCCTTCCCCACCCTCATCTCTCAGGAGAGGGTCCGCTGGAGAAAGCCAGTTGAGAAAGGCTGAAAGCTAGAGCTCAGCATTGGTCCCCAGAACCTGAATTTGGGAGCTTAAGACCTGGAAAGAAGGGCTGAGGCTGGGCTGGCCTGAGATGACAGAGATAGAGGGAAAAACAGGGCTTTTTGCTCCTGGGAGGAGCAAGGGAGCTTCTACCAGCAGAGGAGAGCAAAAAGCCCTGTTGTCTGGGAACTAAGAAAGGGCCAGCAGGAGAGACAGAGACTAGAGACACCTAGACTGGAGCTTTTCCCGACAGCGCCCTCTGAAAGGCAGAGGCTGAGATAGACTCAGAAAGCAGCAGCCTGGAGGAGGAGGTCTCACTGCATTCGACTGCCAGTGCGAGTTCCCAAGAGTGGAATGCCTGGGGAACCTGCACTTAACACGCAGCCCAGAGGGCAGCAGCCGGGCTCCCAGCAGAACCAGCCTTGGGAAGCTCTGCCCGCTTCCCTGTTTCCTTTTTTTCTGGGTCCTGTCCCGGGGTGAGAGGAAGAGCGGGTACAACTTTGCCTCCCCTTTTCCCCACAGCTGGCATTTAAGTTTGAAGCAGACCTGGGCTAAAGAAGGGAGAAATTTTCAAATGAGATTTGTTCAGAGTTCTGGCAAACACGCTGGAATGTGTGCTTTTAAATTACAGCAACTGCTCGTTGGAAATAAGGGACCCAGTGAAGAAGTTCACAGGGTGAGCAAAAATAAAGCAGCATTATGATTACCCCTTATTGAATCCAGCTCATTGGACGCCCTTTGAGAACATGTGTGATTTTATATGAGGAATAAATTTTTTTAGCAGTGGAATTTCTGTGTCAAGCAATATAGTATATTTTAAATGTTGATAGATGTGGTCAAATTGTCCTCCAAATAATTTGTTCTTATTAATACTTTCCCAAGGGTGGATGAAAGTGGCTCCCTTCTGGCACCTTTTCATTTTAGTCTTTGCTATTCTACCAGATTTTTTTTTTAAAATGACATTTCTTATATATATTTATATATAATACATTCCATATATATGTATATATTTCATTATGAGAGAAGTCAAAACATTTTTAAAACATTTGTATTTCCTTTTCTGTAAGCACCATTGCTAATGTCATTTACCCCTTCATTTTTTTTCTCTTTTGAGTTGTTGGGATTTTTCTTTGTAATTTGTAAGAACTCTTTATGTCAAAGGCATCAGGCCTTGCTCTGTCACATATGTTAGAAACGTTTGTCGATGTGTGCTATTGGCCTTTGATGTAGGTTATTGCGTGCTAACAGATTTTCAAAAGTGTGTGGATCCTATTGTATGGAATGAACGCATATTTACTCTAGAGTGCACCTGAATTAACAGCAGGCTTTTTTCCCTTTTGTGTTTTCATAATCAACGGGCACTGAAAGGCTAAGTAACCTCACAGGAGGTGAGGGATGGCCCTTGAGATCAAGATGTTGGAAACCCCTACTCTAGGCTGTACTGGACACACCTAAACTGTGCCACCCAGAGCTAAGCCCAGCTCTCCTGGGCTGAAGCTCCAGCACTGATGTCTCTCGTGGAGCCAGAAGTCATTAACTTACTAATTCCATATAAAACGCGGCAACAGCATTTGAAGGTGGAGCCAACCAAAATGGAAGTGGAATGGTTCCCTTCCTCTCTCCCTTCTCCCTCTGCATCCCCTTACTTTCCTCCTTTGTTTACCTCCTAAAGGGGAGAGTAAGGCAGAGAAGAAAACAAAGCGTAAGGAGAAAGGGAAGGCTCCCCACTGTGCAGGATTAAGACAACTCTCTTGGTTGGGGCTCCAGGCCCTTCCCATCTGGCCACCCTTCCTCTTCTCTGTCCCCCACATCCTGCCTTACTGTTACACCAGCCTCCTAGCTACACTCTGCCCAGGCACCCTCTGGCCTTGCCACCAGCTGCTTTCTCTACCAAGAGCTTGCTTCCCCTTCCCTGCTTTGTGGACTCTGACATTTAAAATGTCACTTCCTCTAGGAAGCTTTCCCTGGCCAGGCAGACTGAGCATTCCTTCCCAGGGATCCTGTCTTTTTTACAGCGCTTACGATAGTTATGTTAGAGATGTGTGTCTCTCCCACTAGCCGGGGGGTGGGGGGCGGGGGGCGGTCCTTGAAGGTAGCATTTACCTGATTCATCTCTGGTTCTGCCCCAGCAGTTGGTACCTGGAAGCAGCTTAGTCAATGTTCATTGAACAAAGCCGTTTAAAGAGCAAAAGTGTGTGTTGGCAGGGTGTCCTGAGAGTGCTGCTGGGACAATATCCTTCCCTGGAGGGATGGAGCACCCCAGCCACCTTTCCCCCAGGCCGGCGTCTCCCTCTTCAAGTCCTAAGCTAGAGCCTGGCAACCCTGACTGAGTCCTATGGATTCACATGGGAGCAATGCCTCGACGTGCAGAGGTCAACCACTGACCTCTGTTGGAAGCCCCACTTCCCATACTGGTGCCAGAGAAGAAGCAGAAAAAAAGTCAGTCACCACCTATGGAATCTCATCCCTGAGAAAAGTTCACTTAGAACAGTGGTCACTCACACTTTGGTCCCTATCAGAATCACCTGGGAACTCTGGAAAAACAACAAGGTCCAGGCTTAATCCTACTTCAAGGAGAAGTTTGAGAACCACTGGCTTAGACAACAGTGACTCATCCAATCTCTTCAACTACTGTGATCTGCTTATGCTGCTTCTTATTGGATTAGTGATACTAAAGGGTTGTGGGGCTCCTGCCTTTCCTTTTCCTCCCCACACCTTTCCCTACTAGGTTTTTTTTTTTTTTTTGAGACAGAGTTTTGCTCTTGTCACCCAGGCTGGAGTGCGATGGTGCAATCTCAGCTCACTGCAACCTCTGCCTCCTGGGTTCAAGCAATTCTCCTGCCTCAGCCTCCCAAAGTAGCTGGGATTACAGGCACTTGCCACCATACCCAGCTAATTTTTTTGTATTTTTAGTAGAGATGGAGTTTCACCATGTTGGTCAGGCTGGTCTCAAACTCCTGACCTCAGGAGATCCACTCGCCTCAGCCTCCCAAAGTGCTGGGATTACAGGCGTGAGGCCCCCCTAGGTTTTAAGCAGAGTTAAGTTCACATACAAATCTGTCATTATCCACAGCAACATTTATTTGTGCCCCACATGTATGTGTGGAATGAATTCATACAGGAATAAGCAAGATACTTCAGTTAGGAAGCACGCATGGGCTTCTGCTTGGAGCAGCAGACTAGGCACTAAAAGGGATGGAAGACATGGTCCTGCCCTTGGGGACTGGGGAGTCCAGCATCACAGTCCTGCTATGGCTCGAATAGCAGGAACGCTCAGTCCCTTGGAGCTTCAGTTTCTTCACCCCTTAAGAAGGAATAATAACAACAAAAATACAATCTAGCTGCATGGCTTAGTGTGAGGATTATATACAATACTAGGAGTGAAAGTGTTTTCTAAACAAACTCATGAACATAAGATACTGTCGCAAAGAAAAATCAATTTTATGAATAATTACAAATAAACAAATTTTGTGAAACTCTCCCTAGCTTGCCTATGTGAAGACATTGAGCTGTTCACTTTCTCTTTAGTCTCCAAGCTCTTGCAGACGTGTGGCAAGTCATTGGTGGCTTCCTTTGGAGAGGACTTTGTTGCAAAAGCCTTCTCTTCTTGCCTTGCGGTCAGCTCCTGACCATTCAGAGCCATCGCAGATGCTGGTGGGCTATCTTTTGTCTCTGAGTGGCATTGAGAAGACCGTAGTCAAAATTTCCGATGTGCTTGCCATTTGCAAAGCATCACTTCCCTTTTAAGAGAAGAAGTTATTCTCTATCAAGAAAAAAAATTGCTTACACTTTGGATGGTTTGCACAGAAACAGACCACATTTTTTTCTCAGAAATATGCAGAAATGAATGCCAGGTAAAGTTCTTGGCTTGTAAAAATAGGACTAGCCTTTGACATTTATTAATCTTTCTTAGTTTCCTGAGAACCTTTGCATCCATTTACTCATCATTTTCTCATGCTCACCCTTCAAAGTAGTTTGTGATGTTTTCTGTATTTCACAGATATGGAAAGTCAGCCTCCAAAAAAAGGTAAGGAAGGCTCTCACAGGGTCTCTCAGCTAAGATGTTAGGATCACCCTTCCAAATGGGCAGAGAAAACGTTTAGGGTGCTTGGGGAACCCAGCCCACTCACAGGCCAACAGCTAGAACGTTTCAAGAACGAGTCTCACCTGTTTTTGTGAGTGAGTTCTGCGGTTGTCACTCCCCGAGGGTTGCTGAGAACACCCATCACATCTGTCAGTGTGGCTCCCATTACAGCTCAAAAGGAAGGGCCTATTATGGGGCTGTTAGTCATGCATGTGTGTGTTACTCTCTGTAATAAGCTGAATAAGAACTTCAGCCAAGAACCCAGCTTTCCTCACCAGCCTTTAACGCCTGTAAAATTTTGAGAGAATTTTTCCTTGGTTGGAGTCCCTGTTCACCACGACACCTCCTTGACGTCTGAATTTACAGCATTTTCTTCTTGAAGGCCAATGCCTTTGCATTCAGGTCACCTGATGATCTGATTCCACTTCTTTTTTTCTTTTTTTTTTTTTTTTTTGAGACGGAGTCTTGCTCTGTCATCAGGCTGGAGTCCAGTGGTGCGATCTTGGCTCACTGCAATCTCTGCCTCCTGGGTTCAAGCGTTCACTGCAACCTCCTGCCTCAGCCTCCTGAGTAGCTGGAATTGCAGGCACACACCACCATGCCCAGTTAATTTATGTATTTTTAGTAGAGATGGGGTTTTACCATGTTGGCCAGGTTGGTCTTGATCTCCTGACCTTGTGATCTGCCTGCCTTGACCTCCCAAAGCGCTGGGATTACAGGTGTGAGCCACTGCCCTTGGCCAATTCCACTTCTTTTATTCCACATTTTTAATAAGTTCCTTTCTCTTGGTGTCTGAGCTTTTTCTCCAGTAGAAGTAGAGCCCCATGGAGTCATGGAGTCATTTCCCAAAGATCTGTGAATTTCTCCCTCTTCTAACGCCACACTGATTCTTAGTCCAGATCTTCTCCTTCAGTCCCTTGGAGAAGGACAAGGGCAGCTGTTCCAGAAAGGTTTCCTGGCCTCCAATTTTTTACCCATCATTAATTTGCTCACATTATGCCCTCTCTTGGAATGTGTTCCTCTCTTTCCTTTGTTAGGTACATGTCTAATAATTTCTCAAGGCTCAATTCCTATTCCATCTATTCCATGTAGCCTTTTCTGATATCATACTAAGAATAAATGCTCTCTTCTTTGTGCCTGCATGAGTTTTTTTTTTTTTTTTTGAGTTGGAGTCTCACTCTGTCACCCAGGCTGGAGTGCAGTGGCGCCATCTCGGCTCACTGCAATCTCTGCCTCCCCAGTTCAAGCAATTCTTCTGCCTCAGCCTTCCAAGTAGCACCTGCCACCACATGGCTAATTTTTGTGTTTTTAGTAGAGATGGAGTTTCGCCATGTTGGCCAGGCTGGTCTTCAACTTTTGACCTCGGGTGTCTTGGCCTCCCAAAGTGCTGGGATTATAGGCGTGAGCCACCATGCCCGGTCCCTGCATGAGTTTGTATATCTATCATTCATCCTCATGTTTATTGCTTTATCAATCACTCTTTGAACATAAAGTATATATCAAAATATATATTAAGCTGTGCTAATTCCAGGAAGGTCATATAGGTATTGGGAAATGAGTGATGTATACAAACATATCTAAGACCTTATCCTTACTTTTATACTAGATTTATTTAAAAATATTTTTTCTCAATAATAAATTAACTTTAGTTTACTGTAATATTTTTACTTTATGCACTTCTAATTTTTAAAAAAGTTTAGACACAAATACACACATTAGTCTAGGCCTACATAGGGTCAGGATCATCGCTGTCACTGTCTTTCACCTCCCCATCTTGTCCCACTGGAAGGTCTTCCAGGGCAGTATCATGTATCATGCATGGTACTGTCATCTCCTGTGACAACAATGGCTTTTTCTGGAATGCCTTCTGAAGGATCTACCTGAGGCTGTTTTATAGTTAAGTTTTGTAATAAGATGGAGTACGCTCTAAAATAATCATAAAAAGCATAGTATTGTATATACTGGTAACACAGTCATTTATTATTGTCAGGTATTATGTCAAGTACATAATTGCATGTGCTATCCTTTTATGCCACTGGCAGCACAGTAGGTTTGTTTACACCAGCATCACCATAAACACCTGAGTAATGCACTGTACTAAGATGTTATAACAGCCACAGTGTTACTAGGTGGTAGGAAATTTTCAGCTCCATTATAATCTTAATGGAATCACCATTGTACATTTGGTCTCTTGTTGACTGAGATGTTGTTATTGACACATGACTGTATTCCTCACGGGCTGTTATGCTAAATGGGACCTGTGCAGTCCTAATTTGCAGAACAAAATTTCAGGCGCTGAGTAGACCTGGAATCCATGCCACCTCTAAGGCAGCCCGAGGTGGAGAGATGCAAGATGCGTCTGATATAAGAAAGCCCACATTGTCTTTAAGGCAAGTCAAGGCCATGTCTCTGGGAGGATGAGGCTGAGCATCAAGATCAAAGGCAAATGTCAGCTCTCAAACAGAAAGACACTAGTGAGGAGAAAGTGGAGATGCAATGGGCAGGGTGGAGTACAGTGCCAGGATAAGTGAGCCCAAGATGATGGCAGCCAAAGAGAAGACCAGGGGAAAGGTGATTAGGCTCCTGGCATGTGGTACCCGCTGGGTAGTGTTGAAAGTTGAACATAGGCTTGTTGCTCAATTATCTTGCAAGCAGTTCCAGGTTTTTATTTGCTTCTGAAATTATTATTACTTGAGATGGAGTCTTGCTCTGTTGCCCAGGCTGAAGTGTAATCTCGGCTCACTGCAACTGCAGCCTCCAAGGTTCAAGCAATATTCCCTGCTTCAGCCTCCCGAGTAGCTGAGATTACAGGTGCCTGCCACCACGCCTGGCTAATTTTTGTATTTGAAATTATTTCTTGACAAAACTAGTACAAGTAATCTACAGATCTAGTCCAACTTGATCTCTAGGCATGTTCCAGATCCATTAATTTAACATGCCTAGTTGAATGCAGTGGTTTTGTTTTTAATTTTTTCTAAGAAGCAGTAGAACTATTTTTTTAAACAAAAATCTTATCTGGAATCCAACAAAGAAATCAAGAGGACATAGTATAAACTTTCAACAATCAGTAGAGAACACTTCATTGTTTGCAGGACTTCTAAAGGTCTCAAGGGAGTCCTAGAATTCTGTAGAGCTCCCTAGCCAAGAATTCTGTAGAAACGACAAGCCAAGAAGCCAAGGTCAGTTCTCAATTGAGAACTTGAAGGCTTCAGTTTAAGAGCCAAGTGCCTGAAGACGAGATATTGTCTTTCTTCCTGTGAACCCATCAAACCTGGAGGATGTCTTAAAGAACATTTAGCCCATTGCTGAATGGGAATCAAGGCAATTCTGGATTATTTCTTCAGAAAAGATTAAGAACCTCAAGTTTTGTGGTTTCCTTTTCAGTCTTTTCATATCAACCTAACTGCAACATGCAATGTTCACCCCTGTACTACAGAGTATTTGACAATGAAACATGATCACCATGGAGACCAGGAGCCGAATTGTTCATTGTGTTGTGAGCACAACTGATAAGGCAGGAAAACTCATTTGTCTGCAGAATGACTTGCTTTGTGAAGGATGCTCACTGAAGGAACCAGAAAAGTAAACCAATCATGGAAGAAGACCCATCCACCTAGTTAGGGACCTCCAAGAAGTCTCTTCACAGTGTTGGGGCAACAGCAACACTTAGGTCCTGCAGGCTGCATTCACCAGCTTGCCCAGAAGATTTGGAAATAAGAGAAAAGAGAAAGAGCACACAGTTTCTCCTGGAGAATCTATACAGAGCTGATTTTTCCTTGTTCTATTGTTGAAAGCTCACATGGATGTGGAGAAAAACTAGTAATATTATTTCCGTGCTGTGCATTGGGTAGACATCAGACAAATGTCTTTCTGACTTCCAGTGTGGAGTAGGGAGAAGTTTTGGATTCAAGATCCATGTGTTCCTGACTTTGACTCCAGTATAGCTCCTCGTTTGCAAGGTGACCTTGAGTTTTTAACATGATTTCCCTATACCTCAGTTTCCTGCTATGTAAAGTGAGAGTTCCTTTAGCTATCAACAAAGTGACATGGGTGGCATAATATGATTTCATCAGAGTCCTCCCAATTTGTTAGAGAAATATATACCACTCGAAGTACTTATTTCTCCCTGGTTGTGGGATGGGAGGCTTAAAATAGCAAAAGAGACTTAACTTGAATCTGGAGGGATGAATGCCAGTTTGGTAATTGAATAAAGAGTATAAAGAACATTTTCAGACAAAAGGATCAGCATGTGTAGAGAGCATAGAGCTGAGAAAAAAAAATCACAATAGATTCTAGGGTCTATTGCAGTTGAGAAAGATTGAAATGTGGGGAGCATGTGATGAATAGACAGAAGAAGGAGAGACCTGATCGGAGGTTGTGAAAGCTTATTAAGCCTTTTGGTATTTATTTTGCCAACATTGAGAGATTGTTGAAAAATTTTAAACAGGAAAATCAAATGGGCCCTTAGTCATGTTAGAAAAACCACTTTGGCAACAATGTCAAACAGAGCTTGGCAAACTATGGCTTATGGGCCAAATCCATTCTGCTCTTGTTTTTGTAAATAAAATATGATTAGAACACAGTCACACATTGATTTTTATGTCTATGGCTGCTTTTGCTCTACAACGGCAGAGTTGCAACAGAGTCCCTGTGGCTGCAAAGCCTAAAATAATTGCCATCTGGCTCCTTACAGATAAAGTTACCAACCCCTGATGGAGAGGATGGATTAGAGGAAAGCAAAAGCTGGAGAGAGGTAGCTGTGTTATGAAGCCATCTTAAAACTATAAAAGCCATGGCAAGAGCTTGAATGAGGCAGGGGCAGAAAGAAAGACCTCAGAAAAAGTGGAATCAATAAGACTAATCTTATGTGACTAATCACATGTGGGGGTGGAATGCAAAGAGGATTCTAGGGCAACTCCCAGTTTCTAGCTTGGGCAACGGGGCAATTGATGACACCAATTGCTGACATTGGGATACCAAAAGGAAGAGCAGGTTTGGGGATGAGAAGGATGGCTCCAATTTGGACAAGTATGATTGGGACATGCAAGTGGAGGTGGTAGATGGAAGCGTGGGTCAGGAGCCCAGGAGAGTGATCTGCTCGGGATGTATAGATCTGGGAGTTGTCAGAATATAGATGCACGGATTTCTCAGAAGCACATGTAGAGTGAGTGAGGGGAGATGGCCAATGGTGGGATGCATAGCAATGTTTAGGGATGGATGCAGGAAGGGGAACCTGAAACGGCAATGGTGAAAGAGGTCTCAGAAGGGAAGAAGAAAACTAAGAGATTATTTTCTGGGCAAATTATGCCAGACAAAGTGAAACTAACCACCAATGTCCTATAGAGAGAATGGGGGTAGGTAGTAATTTGGGGCAGGAGGAAGAAGGAGTGAAGGAAGAGGGATCTGAAGCAGCTGAAGACAAAGTGAAGAAGAAATAGCCTCCACTTATGACCCACTGAGGGGCCAGATACCATCCTAAGTTCTTACTTTTGTGAGTTCATTTCAACCGTACAACAGCCTTTCAAGGTAGGAATGGTCATTTCCATTTTACATGTGAGGAAACTGAGGTGTCGACATTCAGAAACTCATTCTAGGTTTTGCTGCTAGCACATGGTAGACTAGGGATTCTAACAACCAAACCCACGCCCCTGAATCCTGCCAGAAAACTCATTGATATCAGCAATGCTTCTCCATGCCCAGTTTCTTATAAATAGCTGCTGTTTTCAAAGCCCAGCTCCAGTGTTACGTCTTCTGGAATAAGCGGTCGTAAGTCACCTGTTATTCTGTTGCTGGGTCAGCATGGCAGGACTTTGAGGCAGAATCATATTAGGTTAAGAGCACATGCTCAGAAGTCCAACTGCTTGGGTACAAATCCAACCCCCAGCACCTAAAAACTACCTAACCTCATCACTCAATTTCTTGGTGCTTCTGTTTCCTTACTTATAAAATTGGGTTGGTAAGAGTCCTTATCATGTAGATGGTTCATGAACACTTAGAACGGGACTTAGTGCACAGTGAACATTCAATAACAATAACTCTCAAATGACTCTCAGGATGTGTCAGGCGCTGCTCTAAGTACTTTCTGTATATTAATATTTAATCCTCTCAATACACTTCCAAGGAAAATAGGACTTTTGTCCTCATTTTACAGTTAAGAAATTGAGGCATCAAGAGGTTAAGTAACTTGCTGAAGATTACACAGCTCAAACAAGTATTTGGTAGTATTAATAGTGTTATGAGGCCGGGCAAGGTGGCTCATGCCTGTAATCCCAGCACTTTGGGAGGCTGAGGCGGGCAGATCACAAGGTCAGGAGTTTGAGACCAGTCCGGCCAACATGGTGAGACCCCATTTCTACTAAAAATACAAAAATTAGCCAGGCATGGTGGCAGGCGCCTGTAGTTCCAGCTACTTGAGAGGCTGAGGCAGGAGAATCGCTTGAATCCGGGAGGTGGAAGTTGCCCTGAGCCGAGATCAGGCCACTGCACTCCAGCCTGGGCGATAGAGCGAGACTCTGTCTCAAAAATAAAAGTAAAAAAAAAATAGTGTTATGAGCCCATCCTTGGTCCCATCAGAGCTAGTGTTTCTTTCTCTTGCTCATAATTCAGTCTGGCATTCAGCACATTGTATTGTGAGATATTGTATATTTGCCTGTTGGTTCCAAAGAGCTGAACAGGTCTTTTACTTTTTTTGTACCCCCAGCTGTTCATACATCTGATTTGGTAACTTGGGTGAGGCAGTTCTGTACTGAAGGGTAAAGTGAATTTAAGGGTGGCCTTGAAGCCAGGAGGCTGGTTTTTGGAGTCTTCACCTCCGGTTGGTAGGGTTTTATGTCTACTTTGCATTAATTGAGCAGACATTTAATTTTTGCTGGAAGTCACCTGGGCATAGTGGCAAGACTCCTAATGATGGGACATGGGGCAGGGTGGAAGAGAAGACACACCGAAACTGATCCCTAGGGCTCTAAAGCTGAAAGTCACCTGCAGGATCTCTTGGCCCAATCCGTCAAATGGAAAAGTGCTGGACTAAGAGCCAGGTCATACCTCGCTGTGGCTTTTGGGCAATCACTTCAATTCCATCACGACTTCACAGTCTACAAAATGGCTCTCTTAGCCAGTTTGCAATGATAGAAAATGATTGACATATGTATATGTCAAAGGATTAAAAGAAAACTTTAGGGCTCTAACCATACACATTCTAGTTATTGTGACCATGAGTATAGTTGGCTCTGTAGATGTGTGCATGTGTAATGTCCTTGTTAAATGATTAAACATTCCTGTCCCTCAGTTTCTTCTTTATGAAGTGAGACCATGCTAGTACCTACCTCATAATGCTGCCATGAGTTTCAAATATATCTACCTGTACTACATGTGCAGTTTTTAGACAAGTGCCTTACATGTAATAAGCATTCAGTCACTGTTATTGAGGGCAAGGATTTTTCTCTCTTTGAGAAAATATTATACTCAATGTTTAGAACTAACACATAGTGGGTGCTCAATAACTATTGTGTAATGAATGAAAGATAATTAAAAATATAGCAATCTCCAATAAGCCCCTCTGCAAACTGTAGGCAATGCCCCACTTTTTATTAGCAGAACTTAGCCTTGGGTCCCATTGCCAATAGGAGGTGAGAGGTGAATTCTCAGGGAATGTCTGGGCAGATTTGTTCTGGTTCTGAAACCCTGTGCCCCCAAAACACTTCTCTCTCCTTTGTCAGGAGGTCAACCCTTTGGAGCTGGAGAATGCAGATGTAGGCTCAGTGGCATAGCTCTCAGCTGAACTGGAGACTTACAAGATTTGGCAAGTACTGTGGAGTTTCATTGCTGCAGTGGCTGTTGTCCAAATAAAAGCTATCTGTGGTGACTGGCTCTTTCTGATCCTCCAAATAGACTGGGCAACCCCTCTAGTTGGAGAATCCTGGGGCAGGTGGTGGAGTTATCCCTGGTTCTGTGTCTGTAGCCCCAAGTCCCTTGCCTCAGCTGGTGGGAAGCATGTGCTGCGGGGTGTAGTGACCCATCTCTGTTAGTTCCAAAGGCTTTGAGCGGCACCCTCTGTGATCCCTGCCTCACTAGATGATAAATCATGTTCACTGTAAACAGTCATCTGGGAAAAGTGGTTATGCTCAAGTGCAGATTCCTAAGGCTAATCGTCGTGCACAGCAGTTTCTAGATTCCAGCAAGGATAGCAGTTCCTTCTCACTAGGCAGCCATGAAATGGTCTATTCCCTGTGCATTTATTGAAGGGTATTAAAAAAATAGCGTAGACTTTGGAATCATACTGACCTGGGTTTGAATTCCACCCCTTACTAGTTGTGGCTTTGTGCAAGTCTTTTAACTTCTTTAAAAGTCATGGTTTTCTCTATCTTCAGGTTGGGGATAATATTTCCCTTGTGGCTCTATGTAAAGTTTACATAGATAAAGGATACAGCCCCTGCTCTCCAGAAACAAATATACTGTATTCAAAGCCACTTCTCCCCATCTCCTATCATCTTTGAAGCAACTTAATGTGCTTTCATGTTTTTTTCCTCGTTAGCTGAAATGTTGGTTTCATATGCAAAACGGGCCCTGCAGAATTTCCAAGTTATGCCTGAGTCCAGGGACAAATAAAGGCTTCCAAGCCGAGGCCCTCTATTGCACAAAGAAGAATTCAATAACCACCATAAAAATGGAACAGTGCTGGACTAAGAGCCAGGTCATACCTCGCTGTGGCTTTTGGGCAATCACTTCAATTCCATCACGACTTCACAATCTACAAAATGGCTCTCTTAGCCAGTTTGCAATGATATAAAATGGTTGATATATGTATATGTCAAAGGATGAAAAGAAAACTTTAGGGCTCTAACCTAAAGTGTAGGGATTCCTAGCATAGAGCCTGGCATATAGGTGGTACATGACACAAGGCAGCTGCTATGACTTATGTAAGCAAGTAAACAGTCTAGTCTCAAGAACGGGGTCAGCAAATGTTTTCTGTGAAGGGCTAGATAGCAAATAGTTTAGGTTTTGTGGGGCCATATGGTTCTCTGTTGCAATCACTTTGCTCTGCTATGTCCAAGTAGCCATAGGCCATACTTAAAGCAATGGAGCATGGCTGTTTTATGAGAAAACTTTATTTACAAAAGTAGGCTGCTGGCAGGGTTTGGTTTCTGGATTATAATTTTCTCACACAAGGAAACTGAGTCCTGTGATATCTACATACTCTAATTGCTAATAGTTTTTTTCTGTTTTATTTTTATGGTGATTATTGAATTCTTTGTGCAATAGAGGGCCTCGGCTTGGAGGCCTAGATTGTATTTGTCCCTGGACTCAGGCATAACTTGAAAATTCTGCAGGGCCCTTTTTTCATATGGAACCAACATTTCAGCTAACAAGGAAAAAAAAAGTGAAAGTACATTAAGTTGCTTTGAAGATGATGGGAGATGGGGAGAGGTGGCTTTGAATACAATATATTTGTTTCTGGAGAGCAGGGGCTGAATCCCACCCATCTATAGGGCCTGGTACAGAGTAGTCAGTCTTTTGTGAGTGAGTTCTATAAATGGATCCTACATAATTCCTTTCAGTCCTCCTACCACAGCTGTATGTCACCGAGGGTATGGGACTCTGCCTGATTAGATGGAACACTCTCATCTGAGATTTAAAACAGAAATGCCCATGACAAAATTGGGCAGCCACTTTGGGTTATGTTTCTAGTGTGCTTGCAAAGCCTCATGGGATTAAGACTAATGCTCCTGAAATATCAGAGGGCAGTGTTTGTTGAAGAGGATGGTGGCAGATATTTTCCAAATATGGCCGCACCAATGTGTATGCCATTCTACAAGTTCTTATTACAATGCGATATTAACATTCTTCCATCAAGAAGTATAATTTATGTTCCTTCCCTTGGACCTGGTGGAACTTTGTATATGCCTTGATCAATAGAAGGTGGTAGAAGTGATGCTGCGTGAATTCCAAGTGTAGGCTTCAAAAGGCAATATGGTTTCCACTTGGTTTTTTTTTTTTTCCTCACTTTTAGAATACTTGTTCTTTTTTTTTTGACATGGGGTCTGGCTCTGTCACCCAGGCTGGAATCCAGTGGTGTAATCTTGGCTCGCTGCAACCTCTGCCTCCTGGGCTCAAGCGATCCTCCCACCACAGCTTCTCCAGTAGCTGAGACCACAGGTGTGTGCCATCAAGCCAGGCTAATTTTTTTGTATTTTTGATAGAGACGATATTTCACCATGTTGCCCAGGCTGGTCTCAAATTCCTGAGCTCAAGCGATATGCCCATCTCAGCCTCCCAAAGTGAGGACACTTGTTTTTAAAATTTATCCACCATGGCATGATGAATCTCAGTGCACGTGGAGAAGCCATATGGAGAAACCATTCTGACAGCCTCAGCTAAATCCAGACAACAGTCAATATTAATGTGTGAGTGAATAATTCAGATAATTCCAGCCTTTCAGTCTTCCAGTCGAGGCTTCAAACATGATAGTAAGGGAGCAGTGATTATCATATGCCTTGTTTGAATTTTCTATTCATCTCCAACTCCTGGAGAGAAAAGAGGGGCTGAAGGTTAAGTTGATTACTGATGGCCAATAGTTTAATCAAATCAGTAGAATTTCATTTTATATGAGGCTGCATATTGAAGCCTCAATAAAAACCCAAAAGGACAAAGTTTAAAGAGCTTGATAGCTGAACATGTGGAAATGCCTGGAAGGTGGTGTGCCTGAGAAGGGCATGAAAGCTCTGTGCCTCTTCTTTCATTCATCTCTTCATCTGTATCCTTTGTAATATTCTTTATAATATACTGGTAAATACAGTTTTTTAAAAAAATTCCCTATTCACAGTGAGATCACAAATAATTATTGCTTTTTGAAGCCACGAAGTTTAGGGTAATTTGTGTTGTAGCATTAGATAGCTAATATTGGTTGCAAAGATATCGCAACCCTGTTCTACCCTGTCTGTCCTATTGTGTCCAGAGGACTTGATAGGACAATAATACTGCTACAAGGCAGCAAGCACCCTGAGTTCATCTGTTCGTTCATTCATTCATTCATTCCCTACTCTGCACCAGGCTCTGTGTTAAGGTCTAGGGAAACGTAGATGTATATGCTCCAGCTCCTGCGTTCAAGGACATTTACATCCCACAGGAAGACAGACAGTAACCAACTCATTAAATTTACAAACTGGTAAGGGAGTAAAGAAACTTGCATGAAGTACAGCAGAAGAACAGTGAGGGGAACAATTATTTTTACCTGGAGGACTTTGGAAAGGCTTTACACTGAAGGTGACACTCGATTGGGTTCTGCAGGAAGTGTAGTGATGCACTGTGCAGCCAGTTGAGAAGCAGAAATTCTAGGCAGAGGGAACTGTGTGCATAAAAGTCTACAGGTGGGAAGGCCTGTAGAAGGCTGGAGGAATACGGCAGCTGCAAAGTAGAATTTGAAGGAGGACTTGTAGGAAAAGAAGCAAGGAAAGTAGGATGGAGCCCTATTGTGTTGAGCCTTTCATGGTTGTTCTAAGGAGTCAACTTTCTTCTCTAAGCAACAAGGAGCCACTCAAGTATTTCGAGGAAGGGAGTGAGTGAGCTGGCGAGACCTGTATTTTGGATAGGTCATTTTCCAGTATGGAAGATAGGCAGGAAGGATTAAAGCCAAGGATCCCAGTTTGGAGTCTGTTATTTCCTTAGAGATCCTGGAAGGATATCTTGGGATAGGGAAGTGGTCTGCAGCGATGGGGAGAAGATGGTTATGTAGGAAGATCGGGAGAAGATGGGTATGTGAGTGTGAATACCACTACCTGGGAAGAATCAGGAAAAGGGAGGTATTCCCCTCCCCTGGCCTGGGTGATGAGTTCAGGGTGGTGATTCTAACAGAGACAGGAGCAGGGTGTGGGGAGGATGATGAGTTGTGAGGTTTGGACTTTCAAGTGGAAACATCCTGTAAGCAGTCCATATGTGGATCAGAGGCCCTGTGGAAAGATGTGGGATGGAGATAGAGCATTGGGAGTTGTCAGATTATAGGTATAATCGAAGCCGTGGGAGTGAATGAGGTTATGGAGAACAAGCGTTTCTCAACTTGAAAACACAGGGCCTCCACTGTTTGGCAAACATAATGTTGGCGCAGCTAAGATTCACTCCCTGCATCATCCACATGTCTCTGCCATCAAGGTGATGTTGTCAAGCTTTGCCCTCAGTGATTTGGACTGGAAACAACAGAAACATCTTTTTCCTTTGTTAAATAATGAATTATAACATTGAACATGACTTTTTCAAAATTTCTTTATCTTATTCCAAAGATTTTGATAGGGCTGGCATTTTGCTCTTCCTTCTCCTCCCTAATACCTCTATGTTTCCCTAGAATCTAACACAGAGTCTGGTGCAGAGTAGGGGATAAATGAAGGAATGAATGAAGAACTCAGGGTACCTTCTGACTTGTAGCAGTGTTAGTGTCCTCTCAAGTTCTCTAGGACATAATAGGACCAGACAGTGCATTACAGGGTTGCAAAATCTTTGCACTAGCTCTCTACAAAACAATTTGGGGAGAAGACATGGGAAATTAGAAGAGTTCAGGGGATGGAGGCCTGTGCTACACCAACATTTAAAGGGAGAGCTGAATAAAAGGACCCTGAAAAAGGAAATAGAGAGAGGATGCCGGGCATAAGAGAAGGGGAAAAGGAGGTGGAAAGAAATGGAGCAGGGCATCTGGGTAAGAGAGAGTTTCTGGTTGGAGGTTTACTGTTCCAGGTGCTGAGATAAGGTCCAAGGTGAGGCCAGTGGTGAATGGATGGGAAGGTTACAGATGCACATGTTACACACAGACACAGACGTGACTGCACATGGGTGCAGGCTGGGTCAGGGTGGAGGTGGCTTCCTTCCCTCAAGGGGATCTTGACTGCATGATTTGATGCTGCCACACACCAGTTATTTCACAATTTGTGTAGCTGATTTCATGAACTTTGGAAAGTTCTGTGACATCTCTGCCAGTTAAAATGATTCTGTCTTTAGGAAGTCGGGAAGGTGAGTGGCCCTGGGACTGTGCCAATTGTCCAGACCCTGTTCAGAGAAAGAGTGGAGGCAGAAGTGGGGTTGCAGAGAGCTGGGGAGTGAGAGGAAGATGGAGGAGCAGGGAGGATGTGGGTCAACTATTCTCTCCTTGGTTGACTGAAGGCATAGCTACTCTTTCTTGCAGGAAAGTCATCTCTGCTCTGACAAACAGAAAGCACACAGTATCTGGCCCCATGTCTCTTTGTGATTCCAGTCAATGCACATAAAGAACATGTTTCCGTAGTTAGATTTACCTGCGTTTCACTTCCAAGGGAATTTCTTCAGAAAACAAAACCAAACCCCAAACTCTGCCTGTTCTGCATCTATGTGTTTTGGTAATTTTTTTCAGTGAGGATGTTAAATCAACTCCAAAAGAGTCATTAAATCAAACATGGAGTTACCTTCTGTACCCTTTTAGTATCCGGGAACAATTAAGCTTAAGCAAATAAAATTGCCAATGTCCTAAAAACGGAAAATAAATCCCTCTAACTTGCCTAAACCCCTGGGACTTTGGATGGCCTAACCAGCCCTTTTGTGCTCATCTGACCTTATGGAACAGGTCTCTAGATTTTGTTTGCCCGTGGTTTTTTGGTTTCGTTTTGTTTAAAAAAAATTTTTTTAACCCTACACATGAACAGTTGCAACCGTTTCCAAGATGGTCCTGGGAAGTCAATAAGCACATTTGTTTTTCTAGAGAGATGTATTTTGATGAAGAGCAGAAAGTACGATGGGGAAAATGTCAGAAGGAATTAAATCAAGGAGTGACATAATTCCCAGGGGAAGACAGACGTCAGCTGCATTCTCCGTTTCTTGCTCTAACCTTGGAAATCTTTCAGAACTCATTGGAAAATAAATATGCATGTGATGGAGAAGTGGGTGAATTCAATAGCTACAATAAGAAAGATAGAATGAAATGGAAACACACCCTTGGTTGGATTATTAAACTGATTTAAATTCATAATTCACAGCTGTATGTAAAGCATTGTTTTTCATTGTGTCTGCCTCTTTGTAGGATTGCAAAAAAGGTAATTTGGAGTTCATTCTTTCTGACCTGGAACACGGTATTCTGTATAGTAGGCTCTCAATAACAATTTGTCAAACATTAAGTGCATAAGTGAGTGAGAATGAATGAGTAAATGACCAAGGTGTCTAGATATAGGAAGGAGAAATTATGTCAGGGCCAAAGGAACTTGTTGGGTTATATAAGATTAAATTGTTGTGCAATTAAAAACAAAACAGAAAACTTTGTGCTCCTATGATGATCATTATGTAGGCTGGTTCACACCCATTATTGTATTAAATTCTCTCCGCAATACTGTGAAGTAAATATTATTATCTCTAATTTATAGTTAAGGAAACTAAAGCTTAGGAAGATTAAGCAATTACCCAAAGTAGCATATTTAAGAAGCGGCGGACACTCAGACCTGGGTCTTCTTACTCTTAACCAAGCCTTCCTTTCATCCATTATGATAAGACACTGGAAGATTGGAGATATGTATATTTAATGCAGCCTCCAGGGATACTGCATGTTTCAGAAAATGTATCAGTAGAATTTCATTTTATATTTCTAAGCTCTAATGTGAAAAGAAAGAAGGATTCTCATCTGTTTGGATAGTTTAAATGGAGTTTTGTTTGAAGCTGTGAGACTGATGAGGTTTTTAGTTACTGATTTTATACACTTGGGTTTTCCTGAAACTTGGGTACTTTTATTTACAAATTAAATTTTATTTTATATTATTTACAAACTTGGCACGGTGGCTCATGCCTGTAATCCCAGCACTTTGGGAAGCTGAGGTGGGTGGATCATCTGAGGTCAGGAGTTCAAGACCAGCCTGCCCAACATGGCAAAATCCTGTTTCTACTAGAAAATACAAAAAAATTAGCTGAGCGTGGTGGTGGGCACCTGTAATCCCAGCTACTCGGGAGATTGAGGCAGGAGAATCACTTGAACCCAGGAGGCGGAGGTTGCAGTGAGCTGAGATCTCACCACTGCACTCTGGCCTGGGTGACAAGAACGAAACTCCATCTCAAAAAACAAACAAACAAACAAAAAACCAATATTCTCAAACTTAGAGAAGAGTTGCAAGTACAATTCAAAGAATTTTTTTTTCCTTTAAAAATATCTGGAAATAAGTTACCAGGCTGATGGCTTAGGATCCCTGAACACTTAAGTGGGTATTTCCTACAAGCAAGGATATTCTCCTATATAACCACAATGCAACCATGAAAATCAGGAAGTTAACATCTATGCAATGTGATTATTTAATTTGCAAACCCCATTCAAGTTTCACCAACAGCCTCATCACATTTTTTCAGTCCTTCTAAAAGACTCTAACTTGGAATCATTGTCCTTGGTTGTCCTGTCTCTTGAGTCTCCTATAGCATGAAGAGGTTTCTCAGTCTTTGACTATTTTCATGACCTTGACACTTTTGAAGATCATGGGCAGCTATTTTGTAGAACATCTCGCAGTGTGAGTTTATCTGCTGTGTCCTCATGACACTTTTCCAGTGGTGCATCTTTGGCAGGGATAGCGCAGAAGCCATGCTGTTCTTCTCGCTGCCTCCCATCACAGGGTGTGGAGTTCCAGTTCGTCCTGTCACTGATGATGCTTGCTAGGCTCGCTTCCTAAGGTGACGGCTGCTGGGCTCCTCCACTGGAAAGTTACACTCTCTTTCCCCTTTGTAATTTTGTAGGGAGATACTGTTGAAATAATGGAGACTGTTCTCCATCACACTTTCACTTTTTAAGTTGTTTACCAGCGTGGACTTGTGGTTTCCTATGTTGGGCCGTGAGTTATAATCCACTAATATCATTATCTATTTTGATGTTAAACGTGTGCCAGATTCGGCCAGTGGGAGTCCTTCCAATCTGGCCTCTGTGTCCTTTTGACATGTCCCCATCATTCTTTGAGTCCCTCCTCATTCTCTGGCACAAGATGCTCCAGGCTCATGTTGTTCTTTCTCTGCCTTAGTCCTGGAATCAGCCATTTCTCCAAGGAACCCTGATTCCTTTTAGTGCAAAATGTTATTTGAAAGCCAAGATTTGGGTGCTAGATGTGCTCATTGCTTTCAGGGTGTTGCTATTCTCGGGTCTCGGGTCCTCTGTATGGACACAGCCAGCAAACACACACACACACACACACACACACACACGTATGCACACACACAGAGACACACACACACAGGCTTATATTTATATCTATAGTTATTTCTATACTTTCTTTCTACATATGTATTGAAAACAATAAATACACACACATAGTTCCAATTCCAGACGAATACCACACGATTCATTCTAGTTTTCTCCATTTCCGTATTTGTAACTCCCTTCTCCCATGGTGTAAAACCTAGCTTCCATTATCCTTAATAGATTTACTTATTTATTTATTTATTATTTTTTTGAGACAAGGTCTTACTCTGTCACTCCAGCCAGAGTACAGTGGCATAATCAGGGCTCACTGCAGCCTCAACCTCCCAGGCTTAGGTGATCCTCCCACCTTGGCCTCCTGAATAGCTGGGACTACAGGGACATGCCATCACACACTGAAAAGTTTTTGTAGAGATGGGGTTTTGCCATGTTGCCCAGACTGGTCTTGAACTCCTGAATCCAAGCAATCTACCCACCTTGGCCTCTCAAAGTGCTGGGATTACAGGCATGAGCCACCACGCCCAGCCATATTTATGAAGGTAACCTATCTTCCCTTTCTGCTACTCCCCGCACTCTGCATGCAAGTCTTCTTCCCCCATCTCAAGCTCTGACACCCATCCCCACGCATGTATGTTTGCCTCACCTTTCTTAGGCTTTCGCTTCTTCTCTTTTATTTTTTTAAAAACAGATGGGATCTCACTATGTTGCCAAGCTTGGTCTTGAACTCCTGGCCTCAAGTGATCCTCCTGCCTCAGCCTTTTAATGCACTAAGATTATAAGCATGAGCCACCAGGCCTGGCCAACTCCTTCTCTTTGGGCCATCCTTCCCTCATATGGACAGCTTTCTCACCCCACTCAGGCTCTGACACCCCACTCTGGACCGTGCCCTCTTCAGACTCCCTCCTGACCCTGCTAAGAAGTCAGCACCCTGTACCAGGTGTCCCCTCTACAGACTCAGGCTCTGATACCCACTTTTTTATTTTTTTGAGATGGAGTCTCCAGGCTAGAGTGCAGTGGCGCAATCTTGGCTCACTGCAATCTCCACCTCCTGTGTTCAAGTGATCCTTCTGCCTCAGCCTCCCGAGTAACTGGGACTACAGGCCTGTGCTGCCATGCCCAGCTAATTTTTGTATTTTTAGTAGAGACGGGGTTTCACCATGTTGGCCAGGATGGTCTTGATCTCTTGACCTCATGATTCACCTGCCTCAGCCTCTCAAGGTGCTGGGGTCACAGGCGTGAGCCACGATGCCCAGCTGACACCCACTCTTGACCACCACGGCTTTCCCATGCCCAGCATGGACATGACTTTGTCCTAACCAGTGGTTTAGGACTGAATTCTTCAGAAAGAAAAGGGAAGAAAAAGAAAAGGAAGGAAAGAAGAAGAGGATAGAGAAGGAGAAAAAAGCAAGTGCTTATCATGTTAGTTAAAAAATAAGGCAATTTGTCAATCATGCCTCAATAAAGCTGATGAACTAAAAATCATCTTTTATCTCTTAGAAGGTTTTATCCAGCCTAAAAGAAGGTTTTGATTAAAGGAGAATGTATTTAGGGCTGGGTGTGGTGTGGCTCACACCTGTAATCCCAGCACTTTCGGAGGCTGAGGCAAGAGGATTGCTTGAGCCTAGGAAGGAGCTAGAGGCCAGCCATGGTAACATAGTGAGACACTGTCTGTACAAAAAAAAAATAGAAAAAAATTAGACAGGCATTGTGGCATGCCCCTATGGTCCCAGATACTTGGGGGGCTAAGGAAAGAGGATTGCTTAGGACCAGGAGTTCTAGGTTACCACGAGCCATGATCTCACCAGTGCCCTCCAGCTTGAGTGACAGTGAGATCCTGTCTCAACAAAAGAAAGAAAAATAATAAAATACATTTTGTGAATGAAACAGGCAATAATCAGAATTATTCTTGACTCTGTGTATATCTTTGATTAGAACCAGGCATCTTTTGCCACCTGCTCGTATGGTCCTTTCTTTCTTTTTTCTTTTTTTCTAAATTATGCTTTAAGTTCTCAGGTACATGTGCAGAACTTGCAGATTTGTTACATAGGTATACACATGCCATGGTGGTTTGCTGCATCCATCAACCTGTCATCGACTTTAGGTATTTCTCCTAATGCTAAGTCCTTTCTTTACCACAAGGCCTGCAAGGCAAATAGCTGCATTCCTCAGATTCCCTTGCAGTTGGAGTTTTGGAAGCAAATTAGATTCCACCAATGAGATGAACTCCCAGAAGACTTGGAAGTTGGAAGCGAGGTGGAAGCCATGGTCCTGTTGTCATTGCTACTGGCAAGTGAGGTCATAGATACACGCATGTCTGTGAATTGACTCAGATTTACACGTCATGCAGTCACTGACTTTTTGAGTGTGAGAGGCATTGGTGGTTTAAGTCAGAAGCAGCAGTAGCGACGGTGTCCTGACCTCTGATCTTAGCTTTGGAGGTGTGCACTGAACCAGTGGTTCCTCTAGAATGAGTCCTCTAGCCGTCCAAGGATTATATAAACAAACACGTCATTTTCTGTATTAAATGTCCTCTGTTAAAAAAACTGACAGGGGCTTCTGTTTCCTGCACTGACTCCTAACTGCTACCCTGACTGTGTGTTTAAGGAGGCTTAGATAATAGGCAATGGACATTAACTTCTGGAAGGGTGTCACCACTTTTATTTACATTAGAACTTGTTTTGTACTTATTGTGGGTAATATGCTTAACTAGACTCGAAGATATTAATAAAAGCATCAAACACACACATCCTGGTCTCAAGGAATTTTCAGACTAGAAGAAGGAAGTAGAGTTAAAAAAAAACAATAAGCAATTAGGTCTAAAATAAGACAGATGAGGATAAGTGTTGTAAAAGAGATATAAATAGAACATTCCTCAGAGGTCACTGAGTAAGGTCTAAGCTCCATTCCATGGCATTAAAGGTCTCTCAGCTAGTCCATCTCTTCAGCATCACTTGTTGCTACTCACCCCAGGTCAATCACACCTGATGCCCAGCCATACCAAACTCCTTGGCATGTCTTACATTCCACTTTTCCTTTTAGACTTGGAATACCTGGAGAATTCACATCCATGCTCCAGAGAGAAACTTCAGTGTCATCTGCTATATAAAGGAATCATGCAGAGTTCATCTCTCCCTTTTGGACTTCCAATTAACTGGGGAAACCAGATGCCTGTTGAAAAGTGGGTCTCTCTCCTTTCATTTTTTTCTTTTTTAGACAGAGTCTCTCGAGCAGTCTTGAGTATAAGGGCGCAATCTCGGCTCACTGCAACCTCTGCCTCCTGGGTTCAAGTGATTCTCCTGCCTTAGCCTCAAGTAGCTGGGACTACAGGCATGTGCCACCACCTCCAGCTAATTTTTGTATTTTTTTTTTCTAGATGAAGTTTCACTCTTGTTGCCCAGGCTGGAGTGCAATGGCATGATCTCACCACAACCTCCGCCTCCTGGGTTCAAGCGATTCTTCTGCTTCAACCTCCAGAGTAGCTGGGATTACAGGCATGCACCACCATGCCTGGCTTATTTTATATTTTAAGTAGAGACAGGGTTTCTCCGTGTTGGTCAGGCTGGTCTTGAACTCTGGACCTCAGGTGATCTGCCCACCTTGGCCTCCCAAAGTGCTGGGATTACAGGCGTGAGCCACTGCACCTGGCCTAATTTTTGTATTTTTAGTAGAGACTGGGTTTCACCACGTTGCCCAGGCTGGTCGCAATGTCCTGACCTCAGGACTGCCCACCTCGGCCTCCCAAAATGTTGGGATAACAGGCATGAGCCACTGCACCTGGCCTCTCCTTTCTTTAAAGTTGTTGCTTGCTGGTCATTTTAGAGAGTATGGCTTCTGAAAGGAGAAATTACACTATTAAAATCCATTCCTTGCCAGGCACGGTGGCTCACGTCTGTAATCCCAGCACTTTGGGAGGCTGGGACGGGTGGATCATAAGGTCAGGAAATTGAGACCATCCTGGCTAACATGGTGATAACCCATCTCTACCAAAAATACAAAAATTAACCAGGCGTGTTGGCTGGTGCCTGCAGTCCCAGCGACTTGGGAGGCTGAGGCAGGAGAATCATTTGAACCCGTGAGGTGAGCTGAGAATCATTTGAACCCGGAGGTTACAGTGAGCTGAGATCACACCACTGCACTCCAGGCTGGTGACAGAGCGAGACTCTGACTCAAAAAAAGAAAGAAAAAGCCACTCTCCCTTTTCCCCAGGGGACTTCTTTATTGTTGTAAAGTAGTTAAATAAAGCAAAACTTTTAAACACTAGTCCTTTAAAAATTTTATATATATCCACAGACTCATATATGCACACATTCTCATATATGTAATTCTAATTCCTGACAGTTTCTGACTACACGTGGGATTTTTTTCCCTTGGGGCCCAAGTTCTCAATGAACTGCCGGAACAACCGTCAAGCTGAGCTTTGGACACACATAGAAGGAATTGTGCAGTCGCATATCTTTTTGTAAAGATGGATTCTTTTCTGTATTCTAAATTATTTCATATATTGCATACTCCTGCCACTTATTTGGGATCCTGGGGGTGCTTAGCATTGCCAATGTTATTATGGCACATTCGTGGAATGCTGTATGTTTGGAAAATAGTTTACAATGGTTTGTTAACAAGCATAAGTTGAGAACATTTCAGCAATGATTGATTCACTTTGTAAAGCACTGGCAGCAACAGTTAATATTTATGGGATTGCAAAATCCCATTAAGTGAACAAAGTTCCATTTTTCCTTCTTGGATTCAGCCAACATTTATTGAGTGCTGACTAAATTGTATGCACTGTGCTAGAATTCGACTGAATGAATGAATGCTCATTAAGCAACTGCCATGCCAGCCATTGGGTAGGTATTCCATTGAGTGAATGAGACACCTATGAAGGACCTTCTATGGACCCCAGTATAAGCTAGAATTGAACTAAGTGGATAGCATCGTATTACGCATATCTAACATGCCAGACACTGCACGAGCATTCCATGAAATGAATAAATATTAGACACTTTCTACGTGTGAATCATTAAGCAAGGCACTTTAACATACATGATCCCGCTTAATCCTCTCTACTATAATGGAACAATTATTACTATTCCCATTTTATACATGAGGAAACAGGCAAAGAAGCTAAGATTCATGCCTAGAGTGTAGAGACACTGACATTTGAGCACACGTCTCCTCACTCTGTAGGCAGTGCTCTTTCTGTTACATAATCATGGCTCTCTGTGTATATAGAACCAAACCTAATTTTATAGCATTAAAACAAATGAGAACCGATGGTACGCTGAATATCACCATGTGGAAATATATTTCTGTAATATTCTCAGGGCAAGAAGAAAACTTGACCTTACTTGCTAAAGATTAGTCATTGGAGCAGTTAAAATTCCTGTGTTCTTGAGTCCTGGCATCTCTTTTATGAGAGAGGTTGAGTTAGCTCTCAGGGCTGTAGAGACAATTCCCACTGTGGTCGCTAAAACTCAAGTAACATTTCTCATCCAAATAAGAGACGACAAGAATGGCACTGCCCGAAGAAGGCCAGAGAAGTGTACTCCTGGATTACATCCTTGTTTTTAAGCCATGTCTTATGCACTCAGTTAATTAGCTCACTAAATACCTAGTGCATGCCAGGCACTGTGCAAGTGCAGGATGTACAGTGACACTTGGTCAATTTTTAGCTGTGTGGCTTTGGGCAAGTTCTTTTTTTGAGACAGAGTTTCGCTCTTGTTGCCCAGGTTGGAGTGCAGTGACGCTATCTTGGCTCACCACAACCTCCGTCTCCCGTGTTCAAGCAATTCTTCTGCCTCAGCCTCCTGAGTAGCTGGATTACAGGCATTCGCCACCATGCCTGGCTAATTTTGTATTTTTAGTAGAGACGGGGTTTCTCCATGTTGGTTAGGCTGGTCTCGAACTCCTAACCTTAGGTGATCCGCCTACCTTGGCCTCCCAAGGTGCTGAGATTACAAGTGTGAGCCACCATGCCCAGCTGGGCAAGTTCCTTAATATCTCTGTCTCAGGTTCCCATCCAGAAAGAGGCCAGGTGTTTATGGGGGATATTATTATTCTTCCTTTTCTTAAACTCTTAACATTCAATTTCTCAGGATACAAAATAAGTTTAATGTTACATGCTGCCATCTATCTATCTATCTATCTATCTATTGATCTATCTATCTACCATTGTTTATCAGTTCTATATTTATCATGTGTCATCTATATATTTCATCTACATAAACATTTAAACAATGTTTTTTTCTAATTCATTATTTCTCTTAATGCCACAACCCGACAAAGTAGGTACCTTTGCAGTGAGCTGTACTCACACCAGTGCGCTCCAGCCCGGGGAAGAGTAAGACACTGTCTCTATCAAACAAACGAACACCCCAAAGCAGACAAAACAAAACAACAAAAACAAAGTGTGTACTCTTACCCAATTTTACAGATGAGGAAATCAAGGCCCTGAGAGATTGAGTAACCCTTTTAACGTCACATGGCTAATAAAACGGCAGAACCAGGATTTAATCTCAGGTCTGTCTGGCTTCAGAGGCTTGCTCTCTTCTCCATACTGTGTTGGGTTTGAAAAGACACTGATGATAAAATATATTAAATACTCCTGCAGAAGTCGATTCTAACGATGAAATGGCAGAGCAGGATCCAAGGTAGGATTGGCCCATCCAGTTAGTTTACTCTCCATTTGCTCTGAAAGTGATCTTTAGATAATGGAAACAGAAGAAAGTCAGTCTTCTCCAGTAATGACTATAGAAAAGCTGTGCATGCCGGGGGTGGTGGCTCACGCCTGTAATCCTAGCAGTTTGGGAGGCTGAGGCGGGCGGATCACGAGGTCAAGAGATCGAGACCATCCTGGCCATGGTGAAACCCTGTCTCTACTAAAAAAAAAAAAAAAAAAAAAAAAAATTAGCCGGGCGTGGTGGCACGTGCTTGTGGTCCCAGCTACTTGGGAGGTTGAGGCGGAAAAATCGCTTGAACCCAGGAGGTGGAGGTTGCAGTGAGCCGAGACTGCTCCACTGCACTCCAGCCTGGCGATAGGGCAAGACTCCGTCTCAAAAAAAAAAAAGAAAAGAAAAGCTGTGCACACTAGCAACATGGTTAGTATCTTTGCAGACATTCTTCCTGACTCGAGCTGCGGGAATGGCACAGAGCCCCGGAGCATGGGAACAGCAGGTGTGGCTTCCAGGGGCACCACTGGTTCTTTCTGCTTCAATGTAGCTTCCCTTCGAAGCCTTGGTTTCTTTCATCTATAGAATAAGAGATGATAATTTGCTCAGTGATTGCCATGGGGGTTAAATAAGAAACACAGATGAATGCTTTTGGATGAGGCACATGTAAAAGAAGTTTAACTCACTATGGAGTGAGTCTGTATATTAGGCATTCTCTGAGTACTGAGATACAGTGATAAATAATGTGCATCTCATGCCTGTCGGGATGGTCTTTCAGAGAAAATGATGTGATAATGGCAGTGTGGGCAGGCTATAGAGAAGGGAGTCATTATCTGGTGTTTGGCTGGACAGTTAGATATGGGGAAGCCTTGAAGGGATATATTGCGAGCTAATGGGATGGGAAGAGGGGAGAGGGGAGAAGCAGTTCTTCAGCCTGGTTGGGGTGGGGGGATAATGTAACTGCACCACTCTTCCCTGATGCTGCAGCTGTTCGGAGATCCTTGCCTTCGGCCTTGTTCTTGGCAGAGAGTTTGGCCGTAAGTGGTGCTGTGGAAAATATCTCTGTGGCTAATGAATCAGTTCATTAATAACACTTAAAACAATGAGAAAAACCCTTCGCTGGTTTGTTCCCATCACAAATGGGCATCACATATTGCCTCATCACATCTTTCAACCCAGTGACCCAGGTCTCCTCCTCGTTGCTGGAATCACAGCCTTCACATTTCTCAGGATGTGTCTGGAACTTGGTGACCCTTACAGATGTACTGTGTGCTATCACTAGGGTGATGAATAATGCCAGATGTAGATTTTACCCCTGCTGTTCTCCAGAGAGTACTGTGATAGAGCCTTCTTAGAATCTTAAGGCTATTGCATCATAGCTGTGGGATGTGGGGCATATTTTCTCGATAACTTATATAGGAAGTATACAAGTATAGGAGTATATGGACTCAGTTTTCATGCCTATGGAAATTGGGATATGTGACCTCCCTGAATACATAGACCTCCCTGGTTCTATGAAGAATCAATGAAATCCTGTGCAAATGCTTGGCATAAAGTAGATTCTAAGTAAATGTTATTATCCATCAACTTTTCTTTTTTTGCATCAGAGGTTAGCAAACTATGGCCGACAGGCCAAATCTGACCGTCTACCAGTTTTTGCAAATAAATTTTATTGGAACATAGCCACACCCCCCATTCATCTAGGCATCCTCTGTGGCTGCTTCTGTGTACAATGGCGTACTGTACAGCTATGACAAAGACCAAATAAGTCATTCATCCACAAAGCTGAAAATATTTACCATGTGGTCCTTTACAGGATTTCTTTGCCAACGCCTGTTCTACGTAGTAGCCTTATCTCTGTGCCCCTTTCCTCCCAAAATTTCTCTTTATCAGATTAAATGCCACTGGTGACTTAGACCACCACTCCTATGTCAAAGTGCTTGATCCCTTCGGCTGTAATCCTGTTGATTACAAGTCCTTTGTACATGACTCCTGGTACTGCACAAACTCCAATCCGATCCTGCTGGCTTTGGTCTGACCAAATCTGAGAAGGTGTCTGGAGGTATCACCAGATTATCAAAAGAGTCCCTGTACAGATAAGCATGCTTTTCATGATGGTAGCAGCTCATTCTCAAAAAGCCTCAGGAGTCACAGAACACTCCTTTGCCCGGACAAATCTCCAAAGGGGCAAAGAAAGTTTCTGAGGTCTTCTCTTCTCTCAGACTAAGATAACATAACGTTTGTCAGTTGAGTTCTCTGGGAAGCAGCCTATGAGAGGAAGTTAGGGATATAAGCAGTTAATTGAGGGAGGAATGTCACTTGTGTTAGATAACAAGCAGCAGAAGCAGAATTGGGCAAGGAAAGCCTTTATACCATGACAAGGAGAACCTCAGACCTCAATTCAGGTCTCCCAAAGCCTCTGCCAACCCAAATCAGAGCTCCAGAGCAATGACTGCCTGCTAAAGGAGTTTCACGTTAGGCAGAAATGGCCAGGCATAGTCCTCGTGCCCAGCCGTAGTCCTCATGCCCAGCCATTGGCTAGATGATGCTCAGGAGGAGTGTGGCCCTGGCTTGAAAGCCGAGCCATCCTGAAGGTGTTATGGCAGGACACTATCAGCTACCTTCTCTCATGCAGCACAATGGCAAGTTCTTTGTTTAAGAGCGATCTGAACAGTGCACCTCCACATCTGCCCCGACTCGCAAAGCCTAGCACAATCCTGGAGTAACATGCAACATAGCCAGAGACAAATAAGCATGTCTCTGAGAGAACTGAGTATCTGGTGTTATTTGCACTGGGCACCAAAGTCTTGATTTTTATAGTCAGGGAGAGTCTTTGCAAGCAGGAGAATCTTTTTTTTTTTTTTTGAGACACAGTCTTGCTCTGTCACCCAGGCTAGAGTGTAATGGTGTGATCTCAGCTCATTGCAACCTCTGTCTTCTGGGTTCAAGTCATTTTCCTGCCTCAGCTTCCTGAGGAACTACTAACTTCAGGTGATCCGTCCATGTTGGCCTCCTGAAGTGTAGGACTTTAGGAAGGTGACTGGAGGGTTTGTTGAAAATGACTGGAAGACTGAGTCCATACTCTGTAATGATAAGGATAATAAGGAGGATTATATAGAGTTTCTACATGAATATGGAGTCAACAAATTACAAGGACTACTTGCTAGGCACTGATGTTAGAATCTCTCTCCTCTGCCCTTTAGTAGCTGGAGCTTACCCAGTGTGAATGTGGAGTCAGCTCTGATCCCACAGTGACTCCTCTCCCAGGAGTTCTTTGCTATGCTCCATACTATCTTCTCATAAGCAGTGGAGACCAAGGCACATGCTTCTTGCTTCAGAGTCTATCACTAATCATATAGACAATACATAGTCTTTTCTCATGAATTTATCTGGAGGAGATGCTGAAAGTGCTTCATCTTTATCACTTGATTTCTGTGGAAGCTGAGTTTTACCTCTAATGAACCTTCTAAAATGGTACCTGTGTCCACTGCTTGCAATGACAATGAATGTGGGAGCTGCCATTTTCTAATCAAACATGCTGGTCTACACTTATGCTAGAAAAATATGTCCCGCTTCAGGGTGGCCATTCTTTGTTGTAAGTCTAGGAAGAGCATCTGAGTCCTGATTGGCAGGAAGAATCACTGCCTGTTGACGTACAGGCGGAATACCTTTGTAGCTCCACTAAACTTTCTGTGTAAAGTATTGAACACCCCCTGACATCAGGATTCAAAATTAATTTAGGGCAATGATGGAGCCTTCTTAGAATCCTAAGGCTATTGCATCAGAGCTGTGGGATATGGGGCATATTTTCTTAATAACTTGTATAGGAATTATATAAGTATAGGAGTATATGGCCTCAGTTTTCATGCCTGTGAACATTGTGAAATATGACCTACCTCAAAGGGCTTCTATGAAGAATCAGTGAAATACTGTACAAATGCTTGGCATAAAGTAGATTCTAAGTAAATGGTAATTGATATGTAATAATTTTCTTAGGTAACTTGATATGTATTAATTTTCTTCCTCTGCTTTTTCCTCCTGGGTTAAGTTTACTTGCAATGCATTTGGGAGATAGTTCCCTCTGTCACTCATTGAAATAACTAGATTGAAATTTTGGACTTCTAAATGGATTTGTACAAATATTATCTTCCCAGGATTGTCCTTCAGTCTTTCAACCTCAGGTCCTTTGGCAAGGTCCCTGGCAGCAATGAAAGTGTCCTCCTGGGAACGGGCAGTCATCCCCATGAATGGTGAGCCAAACAGTCAGAGGAAGGCAGGGCTTGTGCCGAGAGGACCAACCGTTTGCCAGCCCCTCCTTGGCCCAGCACTGCATGCTCTGGGATGATGTATAGCCGCATGGTTAGGAGAGATCTTGACCCTGAGATCCTCAGCACCTCACTCTCCAACCCTTTGAAGATCTGAACTGAAAACAACACTTGGCCCCCAGCAATAATAACACTCATCTCTCTCTGTCCGAGAATCTCTAATTAGCTAGGCACTTCCCATGTATTATGTCATTTAATGATACTCTGAGGTAAGGGTGATTATTTCCATGTTAGAAATGGGGAAATTGAGGCTCAGGAGTTCCTTGCCCTTGGTCAAACAGTTGGTGAGTGGTAGGCCTGGGGTGTGAACACAGGTGTGTCCTTTCCCCTACATGCGATTCTCATAATGAGAGTGATCCAGGAAGTAATGAAGCCAATTGCATCCCGTGTGAGGGAAGAGCGTCTGCTGAACAGATGCCCGGATACACTGGCCGAGTGCCATGAGGACATAGCTTTTTCTTGGTGATGAGGGCAATCTCCAGAGACTGCTCCATGGCAGAAGTGCTTTTACCATGAGTCACCCCATCACTCCTTTTGGACAGTTTATAGCTAAGGAGCTACAGCAATTCACCTGCCTCCTACATGTTTAAGCCCTAGCAATCCAGCAGAGCGATTCTGTTAAGCAATATCCTCCCAGCAACATGTGGAGATTATAAGAAATCTTGTGACCTTTGTTAATCAGCACCCAGGTAAAATTCAGCTGTTTATGGGATCGTATAGATTTACTAACATCTCCAGATAACCTTTTTTTTTTTCTTGTTAATCCAAGAAAATTTCTATTAATTCACTATGAATTTCTTCTCCTCATTCACTTTCAAGTTTGAAATCCAAACCCCCGATAAAGGCATCCCCCGGCTGTCCATGATCTGGACTTTGCCTGCCTTCCTCTCGATGTTGTCTCTGAACTGTTACCTCTTACAATTCATGCTCCAGCTGCACTGGCATCCTGGGAGTTCCAGAAATGGCCATACTGACTCAGGTCTTTGCCCTTTTGATCCTTTTCCTTAAAAAGCTCTTCCTCACTTTGTCTCCTTACCTAGTCCTTGAATATTTTCCAAGTCTCATTTCTTAGACTCTCCTCCTTGGGGAGTCTTCCCTGACATCTTTAGTCAGGTTTAGGTTCTCCTTCCTTCTCTTGTCCTCCCATAGCATCTTGTAAAATACATAGATTGGTGCAAGAATAATTGTGGTTTTTGCCAAATGAATGGCAAAAACCGCAATTACTTTTGCACCATTTATACAAATGGATCCATATCCATTTGCTGGAGTCATCTGCTCTCTCCGCCCTCTTCCGCATGAGTTTGTATGACCCTCATGGGAGGGAAATGTATCTTATTATTCTCTGCGCAGCCAGTGGTTGTCAGATAGCCTAACGCACAGTCAGTGTTCAGGAAACCTTTGAGGCATTAACCACAAGGCATGCTGAAGTCTCACTCGTGGGCTGTGGGGAGGGAGAAGAGGTGGAAGCAGGTAGGACTGGAAGGAGGAACCCACCAATCTTTATGATTGGCCCTGAACACTGGAAACGCAGTGGCCCCCAGGATCAGTGTCAAACTGGGTAAAATGCAAGTAAGATGAAAAGTGGTAAATGCAAGCTCGATGCAAGCTGGCAGCACTTCCAAGGAGGACTTTGTCTAGATTCTGGGGTCTCAGGTTTTAGTTGGGGGATAAGCAGTCAGGTCATGATGCTGGGTGTGAAGATCTCTTGATCCTGCAAGAGAAATACATCAGGGATTCACAGGATAGCAGGGCCCCAATGTACAGGACCCCTTTAATTAATTAAATTTAAATTAATTTAATGTTAGATTAAATTTACTAAAATTTTTGAGATAATTGTAGATTCATATGCAGTTGTAAGAAATAGGACAGAGAGATCCTTAAAGTGGGCATCACACAGAGAGGAAAGTATCCTTGATCTCGCTCTACCCAGGAGAAAAGGATCATTTGGCCGACCATTTAGCAGGTTCACTAAGTGGAGCCAGTGCTGGATGGACCTGGTGCTGATGAAAGACACCTAGAGTCTGACTGGGTCCAGTCACTCTGCCCTTGAGCCCTTGCAGTCTAGGGAAATTGAGGTAAGAATCATAGTGTTAAATGCCACAGCAGAGAGACCCTGTGTGTGTGGAAAGCATCAAGAATGATGGATGTGGATTCTGTTGGGTTGTAATGATGGCGGTTGGGTGGTGCATTATGTTGGTGTCATGGGATGAAAGGCTGTTCAAGCATCAGTCCTGAGGCTTGACGACACATCCTTCAGTTGGAGAAGGGAGGCTATGAATTCCACAATGGGAATAGCATCAGCAAAGAGACCAGGTCACTCCATAGCCTGGAGGGTGTCAGGGTGGGCGAGCCATTTGTCCTGATTGGAGGCAGTGTCTGGTGGAGGAGTAGAGGAAGGGAGGCTGAGGCAGTTGGCAAGGGAGATTGGGGGGTCTGGTTGAGTTGCTCAGGCATAATCCTGTGGGTAACTGAAGTGAGCTGCAGCCCTAAAGGATTTTTAAAAAGGGAGTTGCTTGGTGAGGTTTGGCTTCTGAAAATTTACTTTTGTCAAAAAAGCACTTCCTGTATGAAGGTCTATAGTCTCCCCTTGGGTGGAGAATAAGGAGCTGCTCACGACCTCAGATCTGCAGCCTTCCTGGGCATCCTTACTCTCAACCTCAGTCCTACCTCACACAACCCCAACCCTACAGATTACAGTCCAGGCCAGGTGTGGTGACTCACGCCTGTAATCCCAGTACTTTGAGAGGCCGAGACAGGTAGATCACCTGAGGTCAGGAGTTCAAGACCAGCCTGGCCAACATGGCAAAATCTCATCTCTACTAAAAATACAAAATTAGCCAGACATGGTGGCGGACACCTATAGTCCCAGCTACTCGGGAGGCTGAGGCAGGAGAATCGCTTGAACTCGGGAGGCAGAGGTTGCAGTGAGCTGAGATGACTGCACTCCAGCCTGGGTGACAGAGTGAGATTCCATCTAAAAAAACAAAAAAATTACAATATAAATTGTCCACCAAGAGCCCCCAGTTGCTTCACCAAATCAAGGTCCATGCCTCTCTTTGTGGTAAGTAAAAGTGCCTGTTTACTTTCTCTCTGGCAGTAGGATCAGTTGTAGGAGCAGTCTGAGCTGAATGTGGGGAGAGAGATGAACTCGTAAAGCCCCTCAGTCTGGAATTCCAGGCTCCCTCTTGGAAGCTGTGGGCTTTGCTTGCTGTGTGGTCTCAGACTCATCCTCCCATCTCAGTTTCCCTATCTGAAAAAATGGAAGAACAATATGTACCTCCTTGGGGTGCCTCAAGAATTATTAGTCATGCGGGAAGGATTTGGAGAAGGCAGATGAGAGTCTTCTGCGGTGTTCCGCAGTCTGCAGACCTGACTCTGGCAGTGTAGCCAGATACGACAAGCTGGCAAGAAAGAGACAAAAGCACGTGCATTGTGAATTAGCTCAGTCTTTGCTCTTTCTCCTTCCTTGGGATCACAGATTTGCTTGTGCTCCAGCCTGGCAGAGTTCAATTTTCCAGGAAAGCATCTGGCTAGTAAGTTTTCTCACCTGTAAAATGGAGCTCTGAGGTCCATTCCTCATGGGCAATTTGAGAATAGTGCTTGGCTATTCTCATGTAAGTGTTCAGTAAATGTTTGAGATGTGGAAAAAAAAAATAAAAAGATCTTAAGCATCTGAGGCCTTTCAGATGCATAGAATTCATCAAATTCTCCAAAGCCTGCAAGGAAAGAACCAAGCATGTGGGATTCGGAGCTAGACTGGTGTGGGTTCCAACTGTGTGCTCATTATTTACTTGTCAGGCTTCAGGGAACTTGCTCAAAGAGCCGTGATTTTTCTCATTTGACATGTGGCGATTTGACCCTCTGTCTTATCAGATCCCTCTTCTGCTTGTGGAGGTAAAGTACAATCACATATATATGTAAGTGACCAGCACATGGGAAGGGCCTCAGTACCGAGTAGGTGATAATTTCTTTTGCTTTGGCTTCTGCTGTTTATATTCCCACACCAAGCACCGCTCCACGCTGGAGACAGATGACCTGCCCAGCTGGGCCAGGGGGGACACAGGCTCTCATCCACATGACACAAAGTACAAAGCCTTGGCTTTGCCGTCTCTCCGGATGGTCAGGCAGCTGTTTGGAGAGACAATCAAAGGTTTGCAGCTGCAGCTCTGGGCCACAAACAGACGGCACAATGCAGCCCTGTGGGGGCAAGTGCCTTTGGGAACAGAAAAGTCATGCTTTCGGGGACCTTCTTCTAATGTCTAAAGCCCATTTCCGACTTTTCAAAAACAACCGATTCTACTCTCTAACTGCAAAGAAATTGGATACCATAGTCCCGAATACAATCATATTGACCCCTTCTCTTTTATAGATTATTTTCTTTAGGGACACAACATTGGAAATTCACCATCATCACTAAGACATGAGAGTCTCATAGTCTTTTTAGGGTGAGGTGCAGCCAAGACCCCCAAAAGCCAAGCCCTGTGTTCCGGCTATGGGAAAAAGTGGCAATCCTTGTGGAGCTTAGGGAGAAGCCAGGTAGTAAACCATTCACTCATTCATTCATTTATTAATTCCTTCACTTGTGCATTCATTGAACTAATACTAAGCACTTGCTGGGTCCTCGGCTTTATATTGCTGCTGGAGATGTAAAGGCCCAATGCACAAAGGAGATACTACACTGTCTGAAAGGGGATAATGATGTAGCAAGAACCAAACTGGAAGGGGAAGAGTGTGATCAATGCATTAATCAAGGTATGTGCTGGGCTGGCAGGTACTAGTTGATTTTAGTACTCCACAAACAGCCATCACTGAAGGTTTGGAGGAGGCAGAGGACTTGGAAGTGACTCAGAAGGATGAGTCGGGCTTCATCAGGAAGTCTGGTGCTCCCTGCGGAGAAAGCAGCAGACACAAGGGCTTGCCAAGATGCAATATCTTCCGGAAGCTATTCTAAGACTGTAGGCAGAGGAGTCCTGTGACCAGGTTAGAGAGGGCAGCAAGTCTGCCGCAGGGAAAAACCACTGGAAGTAGAGAAAACCAGAGGCAGGAAGCTCAGCCGGCTCAGGTAAGGACATTAGAAGATAAGCCCCACATCTGAGGTCCTCACCAGAGCTATAACTGTAATAGTTTATGTTTAACTTGATCAGTGCTGCCAAGAACTTAACTTAGATGAATTGACCGAAACTTCACAGCAATTCTTTAAGGCCAGAGACTACCTGCTCAAAGTCACAGAGCTAGTACATACAGGATCTGTGTCTTAAATATTGTCTATGTGGGCAGGGTGTGGTGGCTCACATCTGTAATCCCAGCACTTTGGGAGGCTGAGGTGGGCAGATCACCTGAGATCAGGAGTTCAAGACCAGCCTGACCAACATGGAGAAATCCCATCTCTACTAAAAATACAAAATTAGCTGGGCATGGTGGTGCATGCCTGTAGTCCCAGCTACTTGGGAGGCTGAGGCAGGAGAATCGCTTGAACTCGGGAGGCGGAGGTTGTGGTGAGCCAAGATCGAGCCATTGCACTCCAGCCTGGGCAACAAGAGTGAAACTTTATCTCAAAAAAAATTAAATGTTGTCTATGTGAACTTGATGTTCTAAACCTTGCTCTAAATGTATAAACTACTAGTATACCAGAGTAGATGGGAAGGCTGGGGACAGGCAGAGAGGACCCTCTATCCCCCACAGTTCCTGTGGTTGCCAGCTCCTGGGTCCACCCTGGCTTGGAAGTTAGACACTTTCTGATGTCTTCCAGGCTTTGTCACCTCTGCAAAGTGTCTTTTGTTCCCATCTGTTTTGTCTTCTTTCAGAAGCCTGTGCTCCCCATCACGCCCACCAGCACTGTGCTGTTCCACACTGTGCTTCTTATGGTGTAAGTCCATCCTCACATCCCCTGATGCTTCGTGGAAGCCCCATGTCAGCCTAAGAAATCCTGCACCTTCTCCTCTGCCTCCTACCTAGCCTCTCCCATTGTCTCTCCAGCTGCGGAATCTCTTCACACTTCAAAAAACACTTCCGGCGGGGCGCGGTGGCTCACACCTGTAATCCCAGCACTTTGGGAGGCTGAGGCAGGCAAATCATGAGGTCAGGAGTTCCAGACCAGCCTGACCAACATAGTGAAACTCAGTATCTACTAAAAATACAAAAATTAGCCTGGCATGGTGGCGCACGCCTGTAGTCCCAGCTACTCAGGAGACTGAGGCAGGAGAATCGCCTGAACCTGGGAGGCAGAGATTGTGGTGAGCTGAGATTGTGCCACTGCACTACAGCCTGGGCAACAAAGTGAGACTCTGTCTCTAAAAAAAAAAGCAACACACTTCCTGTATTTCTTGTTTGCTAAGTGAGTCCTGCTCCACTCAAGCCAAAAAGGAATAATTGGAACTGAATGCTGCTTGAGCATTAGTAACGAGGGTCAGCCCCAGCTTTGGGCCTGCCCTCAGTGGGGCTCACACTTTAGAGAATGGGAGGAGCATGGTGAAGAGGAGTCCTGGATACATAAGAGGGGTTTTGCAGAGGGAAATGCTCCAGAGAGCTTCTGTCCCAAGGCTAACAGAGTACCAGGCCTGATACCTACAGTTGAGCATCATAATGGCATAGAGCAATATGACCCAGGTGCGACAACGTGGACTTGCCACGTGCTGTGACACAAGGCCACATATTTAACAATTATACAGAACTTACTATGCACCAGGCACTGTACTCAGTGCTTTGCTAACAGCAACTCCTTCAAAATGGTAACTCTGGCCGGGCACGGTGACTCACGCTGTGATCCCAGCACTTTGGGAGGCTGAAGTGGGCGGATCATAAGGTTAGGAGTTTGAGATCAGCTTAGGCAACATGATGAAACCCTATCTTTACTAAAAATACAAAAAATTAGCCAGGTGTGGTGGTGGGCGCCTGTAATCCCAGCTACTTGGCAGGCTGAGGCAGAGGTTGCGGTGAGCCCAGACTGCACCACTGTACTCCAGCCCGGGTGATAGTGTGAGACTGCATTTCAAAAAAAAAAAATTATAACTCTATAAAGGTGATACTGTTACTATCCCCATTTCACAGGTAGGGAAACTGAGGCACAGGGAACTTAAGGAACTTGCTCCATGTGCTAAGGGCTCCCTGGCTGGTGCCAACTCCCATTTAGAATATCTGGGAAACCCAAGCCCATTGTTGTCACTGGTTCTTTCACTCAGTTGATATAGTACAAAGTTCCAACTGCACTATCTGACCCAAATCTTCTCTCTGTTTCTCTCAAACTTTGGAACCTTGGACAAGTTAACTTTGTCTCCTGAGGCTTGTTTCTCCACCTCTAACCCAAGGATACCTCTGCTGGTTACTCAGGGTAATTGTGAGAATTAAAGGAGGCTATGGGCGTTTTTATTTTTATTTTTTAATTTAATTTTTTGTTTTTTGAGATAGGGTCTTTCTCTGTTGCCAAGGCTGGAGTGCAATGGCACAAACTTGGCTCACTGCAGCCCCTGATTCCTGAGATCAAGGAATTCTTGTACTTCAGCCTCCCAAGTAGCTGGGACTACAGGTGCACGCCACCATGTCCAGCTGATTTTTGTATTTTTATTAGAGACAGGGTTCACCATGTTGGCCAGGCTGGTCTCGAACTGCTGACCTCAGATGATCCCCCCACCTTGGCCTCCCAAATTTCTGGGATTACAGGCATGAGGCACCACACCCAGCCTGCTATTCTGACTGTTAAAGTAGTAGCTCCTGTTGATTGGGTGCCGATTGTATGCAGGCCTTATCCTAGCACTTCATAGACATCAAGAACCCCGTGATAACACCCTATAAAGTCCACCACCCATGGGCTTCACTGCCAATGAGCTCACTACATTTAGTGGCTCAGATGTCGTTAGAGATCCAGCTCTTTTGTCGTGTGGTGGAAGCGGGGATGGCCTCTGAATGATTTTTTCACTCAAAGCATGGGCTTTGAGAGATGTGAGAATCCCTGAGACATGTTTTTGTGCACCTCACTGGATCCTAGTTAATGCTTCTCAAGTAAGGTAATTTAAAACATTTGTTTTTAAACTGTCTGGATTTTTCTCTTTTCTTTTCTCTTTCATTTTCCTCCATTCAAGTATGCAGAAGGTCCGTGCTTCCTTGGCTCAGAAGTTTATAGCAGGAGGCTTGCGATTACAGGTTTGTGGCCTAAGTTAAGTGTTGAAAGACCAAAGTCCTGCAGGATTCAGGGAGGTAAAATGTCAGCAAAACACAGAGGAAACAAGCTAGGTATACACATAATAAATAATGGTGGCAGACTTGGGGCAAACTGAAGTGTTCATGCTCTATTTGAAGGGACCAGCGATACCAGATCTTATGACTTTCCAAACGAAGAGGAAATTCTGGATGTGAAATGTCCTGGTTTTAATTTTTGGCAATTAATTCAGCTTGATTTTTTTTTTTTTTTTTTTTTTTTTTTTTTTTTGAGATGTAGTCTTGCTCTGTTGCCCAGGCTGGAATGCAGTGGTACGATCTTGGCTCATTGCAACCTGCAGTTCCTAGGTTCAAGTTATTCTCCTGCCTCAGCCTCCCGAGTAGCTGGGATTACAGGCACCTGCCACCACACTCAGCTAATTATTTTTGTATTTTTAGTAGAGACGGGGTTTCGCCACGTTGGTCAGGCTGGTCTCAAGCTCTTGACCTCGTGATCCGCCTGCCTCGGCCTCCCAAAGTACTGGGATTACAGGTGTGAGCCACTGCGCCCAGCCTCAGCTTGATTTTTTAAGCTAGGGGCAGGCCAACACATTGCTGGAAAAAAGCTCACCTTGAGAGTTGCAGGCAGGCCTCTGGTACAGCCAAGGAATACAGGATTTGAGAAAAGAAGGATCCCCCAAATGAAAGAGAGATTCACTTAGGATATGGGGAGAGAAGGATATCTCTAGGGATTCTTTCTTTTGTGTTGGTGCGATCTTGGTTCAATCACTTGAACCTCTGTCTCCTAGGTTCAAGTGATTCTCCTGCCTCAGTCTCCCAAGTAGCTGGGTTTACAGGCATGTGCCACTATGCCTGACTTACTTTTGTATTTTTATTGGAGATGGGGTTTTACCATGTTGGCCAGGCTAGTTTCGAACTCCCTACCCCAGGCGATCCACCCACCTTGCTCTCCCAATGTGCTGGGATTACAGGTGTGAGCCACTGCATCTGGCCTCTAGGGACTCTTTGAACAGAGGGACCTGTATCCTGATGGTAAGACCTGTGCCCTGGGGTATGCAAGACCCCAGGGGGAAAGTTACTTGGTTCACACAGGAGTCTGGCAGCACATGTGGGGCTCCCCTATTCAGAGAAGCTTGTGTCACACGTCAGGGTATGATGCCCAAAGGGATCATGTGGACTGGACGGTGGCAGGGGTGGGGGTGGTCAGAGGAGAAGGAGCTTTGGACAAACCACTTATAACCATAGAGAGCCTTCCTTAACACCCTAGTACTAGGTGACACCCTGGAGTCACTGACACAACCTTGGGAGATGGAGAGAACCACACACAAGCGGGATTGAATTTCTTCCGTTTTGGTAGGAGAGAGCTCAGGATCAAAATGAAGTTGATTTGTGTAAAGTGCTATGCTTGTTCACTCCCAGCAGAGTTTGTGGACTGAGATTCATACGCTTATGCTTCTGTTTCAGGGAGTGCCACGGCATCCGTCTGCTTCCCTTGAGGGTGGAACTTTGCATGTCTCAAGCAGTTAGCCCCTCTCGTCCCCTGTCAGTCAGTGCTTTATCTCTTCTGATTGGGTGCTGTTGACCTCCTCACACTGTTGGGGTCCTTCAGTCATTTGCACAAGATTGTCCTTGAAGCGTACTAGCCAGAGGCCATTGACAGCACTTCTCCCAAAACTTGTGATGGTGGGCTCTCCTTACTTCTTTTTCAGGACACTTTTTCAGAGGTCTCCATTAAATGATAGTCTCTTGAGGTTATTCTAAAAAGGTCTCAGAATAGAGGATCTAGAAGAGGCTTCCATCATCATGGACTCCATGCCATACACTGCTGATAACCCGTGTCTTTCACTGTCTTTCCATAATTCAGCTCTATTTTCAGAATGCCAAACATATCTTGGGCACAGAGCTGGAGACTGGAGACCCACGCAGGAATAAGCCTGCTCCCTGCACCTACAGAGTTCTCAGTCTAGTCAGGGGGACAGAAGCGTCAAGAGAGCGCTGTCATGCACTGTGATGAGAGTTGGTGATGGCATGAGTAATGGGGGAAGGGTAGAGGAGGAGGCAACAGACTGCCCAGGTGTAGGAGGATGTGGGAAGCTTCTAAAGACAAAAAGAGTAGATGTTCTCATGCTGGCAATGGCATTGACCTGGGATGGAAGGGTTGGGGAATATAGGGATGAGGTCACAGGTCAGTGCTCATAGGTCTTCACAGAGGAACATGAAGTAAAGCTGTTTGGAGATGCCAAACTATTTAACATGTGTGGCAGGGACGATGTGTGTGCTTTTCAATTCCCTTTCCCTTTTCCTCTTAGAGACACGGTTAGAATATACTTCCCAGTCCATGCAGTTTGGCAGGACCACGTGACTAAGTTCTGGCCAGTAAAATGTGTGCAATCTCCCACATTGTATTTCTCCATCCTTTGGCTTAATGAAGAGAACTCCAAGGATGAAGAAGACGATAGGACCAAAAATTGGATGGAGCCAGGGTCCCTGAATGACTGTATAAAATAGAGACCCAGAGGACTCTAACATGAGCTGGAAAAGTTTATTGCTTCGATCACTGTGATTTGGAGATTGTTTATTCCTTCTGGTGTTCTATCAATGCTGCTACTGAATAAAGTCCAGGGAAGGAGGAGAAATTAGAGATCAGACTGAATAGGAAGATTGGGGCCAGGTTATGAAGGGCCATGAGTACCAGTCTAAGGAGTATAAATGGCTGTGGCAGATTTTTTTTTTTTTTTTTTTTGATAATGTCTCACTCTGTTTCCCAAGCTGGAGTGCAGTAGCATGATTAAGTTTCACTGTAGCCTTGACCTCCTGGGTTCAAGTAAACCTCCTGCCTCAGCCTCCCAAGTAGCTGGGACCATAGGCATATGTTACCGTACCCAGTTAATTTTTAGAAAAATTTTTAGGGACAGGGGTCTCTCAATGTTTCCCAGGCTGGTCTTGAATTCTGACCTTAAGCAATCTTCCTATCTTGGCCTTCCAAAATGCTGAGATTGTACGTGTGAGCCACCACACTTGGCTGGCCATGGCAGATTTCAAGCTTGCTTAGGATAGAGCTGGAATATGAGTGGTAGCTAGGGTGGGAATATGAATATAGTGATGATAAGGCTGTTAGATTTGGCCACATTTCTCAGAGCATTAGCACTTTTGGATAGCAGTTATGGACATCTGGTTGAGGGAGCCTTATAGTTGAGAGGCTTAAAACCAGACTCTGTCAGCACCATGGTGTACAACTTGAGTCTTCATACCAAGTCAGAGCAAAGCAAATCGACAACACTGTCAAGTGTCTATTATGGTTTGAAAATTTTGTCAAATTCATTAGATGGTATCCTCGACAACTAATGTTCCCACAAGAAAATCTACCTTTTGATGACCAGTAACACTCTTAACATGCAAAGCAAACCCTAGATATCTTAGACACCTTTCAGAGGGGATTCCTGCTCATCTCTGCCAATGGAGGGGGATTGTGGGGACCTGCAGGTGATTTGTTTGACATATTAGAAGTCTAAGGAAAGACAGGCAATAACAAATGCTGGTGAGGATGTGGAAAAATGGGAACCCTTATGCACGGTTGTTGGGAATGTAAACTAGCACAACTATGGGGAACAGTTTGGATGTTACTCAAAAAATTAAAAACTGAGCTACCATGTGATCCAGCAATCCCACTACTGGGTATACACCCAAAAGAAAGGAAATCAGGCTATTGAAGAGAAATCTACACTCTCATGTTTGTTGCAGCACTGTTCACAATAGCCAAAATTTGGAGCAATGTAAGTGTCCATCAACAGATAAATGCATAAAGAAAACGTGGTACTTACACTGAAGGAAGTACTATTCAGCCATGAAAAAAGAATGAGATTCTGTCATTTGCAACAACGTGGATGGAAATGGAAGGAATTATGTTAAGTGAAATAAACCAGACACAGAAAGACAAACATCACATGTTCTCACTTACTTGTGGGATCTAAAGATCAAAACATTGAACTCATGAACATAGAGAGTAGAAGGTTGGTTACCAGAGGCTGGGAAGGTTAGTAGGGGTTGGAAGATGGTTAAGGGGTACAAAAACAATAGTTAGAAAAAATGGGCACTTTAGGAGGCCGAGGCAGGTGGATCACCTGAAGTCAGGAGTTTGAGACCAGCCTGGCCAACATGGCAAAACCAAGTCTTTAATAAAAATATAAAAGTCAGCTCGGCATGGTGGCGGGCACCTGTAATCCCATCTACGTGAGAGGCTGAGGCAGGAGAATTGCTTGAACCTGGGAGCCAGAGGTTGCAGTGAGCTGAGATCAACCCATTGCATTCTAGCCTGGAAGACGAGTGAAACTCCGTCTCAAAAAAAAAAAAAAAAAAAAAAAATGGAAAGAATGAATAAGACTTAATATTTGATAGCACGACAGGGTGACTATAGTCAATATTTTGCAATATAGTCATATTGCAAAATATGCAACTTAATTGCATATTTTAAAATAACAATGTAATTGGATTGTTTGTAACACAAAGGAAAATGCTTGAGGGGATGAATACCCCATTCTACATGATGAGCTTATTGCATATTGCATGTCTATATCAAATCATCTCATGTACCCCATAAATATATACATATACTATATACTCACAAAAATTAGAAATAAAATTCAAAAATTTGAAATACAAAAAAATTAACTACAAATTAAAGTCTGAGGAAATTGCCAAACTGTTTCTAAGAAAATTACATAAATGCACACAAGCGTCTTGAACAGTACAATATAAGTCCAAGGAAAATTTGGATCCTGTTGACTCACTGGATATGAGGTGAACTTCAACGTTGGAGGAAACCATTCCATTTGATACGTGGCACTGGGAAAGATCTTGGATGCTTTGGTATTAACACTGTTTTCTGTGGTTGTATGTATAGCAACAAAGAGGTCATGCCAAGGCATTAACAGTGTTTTCTGTGTTGTATGTATAGCAACAAAGAGGTCAGGCCAAGGCAGATATTACTCACTTGCAAGAAACCCAGATTAGAGGCAGGTGTGAGCAAATTAGAGGAAGTGAGCAAATATGAGTGTATGACCAGAGCTGGAATTGTTTGATAGGGTGTCCATAGGCCAATGGGTATTTCACTGTTGCCTACAAAGCAGACCACAGCTTTCTGCAAAAGAAATGCCTCATCATGGGTGTCTGTTTGGTTCAGGATTGTATTTTAAGTGTTTTTTTTTTTTTCTGATGTAAGAGCTGTATCTCCACTACAGAGTAAGAGATGACATATTCATATGGAATTGGCATATATTGTGTACCCATGAGGTGCCAGGCTCCATGCTAGATGTTTTGCATCATCTTGTCTAGTTTTAACTAGAATTCTTTAGAGTAATGTGGTGCCATTTCCGTTTCGTTGATGTAGACATTGAGGTTTAATGAGAGTATATGATTGCCTAAGGTCATCCAACTTGTGAGTGGTAGGGCTTGGCGGTCGAGTCTAGTTTTCCAATTTCAATTTCAAATCCAGCATTCTTTCTACTCCAGGCCTTTTTGTTGTTGTTGTTGTTTTGTTTTGTTTTGAGACAGGGTCTCACTGTGTCTCCCAGGCTGGAGTGCAGTGGCAATCATAGCTCACTGTGGAGCCTCAAACTTTCAGGCTCAAGCGATCGTCCCATCTCAGCCTCCCTAGTAGCTGGTATTACAGGTGTGTGCCACCACACCTGCCTAAGTTTTGATTTTTTTGTAGAGACAGGGTTTTGTCATGTTGCCCTGGGTAGGTTTTTGTTTGTTTGTTTGTTTTTGAGATGGAGTTTCACTCTTGTTCCCAGGCTAGAGGGCAATGGCGCGATCTCGGCTCACCGCAACTTCTGCCTCTCAGGTTCAAGTGATTCTCCTGCCTTAGCCTCTCGAGTAGCTGGGATTATAGGCATGAGCCACCATGCCTGGCTAATTTTTTGTATTTTTAGTAGAGACAGGGTTTTTCCATGTTGATCAGTCTGGTCTTGAACTCCCGACCTCAGGTGATCTACCTGCCTCGGCCTCTCAAAGTGCTGGGGTTACAGGAGTGAGCCGCCTCGCCTGGCTGTTTATTTGTTTAAGACATTGATTAATTGGTAAATTTCTTCTCAAGAAAGCAGAATTTTTTTGTTCACATATGCTGATAGATATTCTTTACCTGCTAGGCATAGTACTGATTCCTAGAAAATTTGTAGTTTCATCCCACATTTTTGGAGATTGGTGTTTCTCGCTTCTCTCCCCTCCCCTCCCCTCCCCTCCCCTCCCCTCCTCTCCTCTCCCCTCCCCTCCCTTCTTTCACTTCCGTTCCATCCCCTTTTCTTTCTTGTTTTCTTCTCTCTTCTCCCCGTTTCCTTTCCTGTTTTTCTTTCATCCTTTTCCTTCCCTTCAAGGTTCCTCAGTTACAGTTATTGGGAGCATTCCTCAGTGAATGCCCCAAAGCAGCAACTTTTTTTTTTTTTTTTTTTCCGTAAACTAGAATCCAGAATCTTTTTCTCTTCCTCTGGGTCATGACAAGCTGAGGATCACTTATAAAACGAAAGGAAGAATGTACATGTTGCACTGGGATGTTAAAGATGGTGGATCATGGAAATGTTTCTCTGCTTTTTAATCTTTATAAAATAACTAGGAGCTGAAAATTAAGTCTTATCTTATTTAAAGTGTGGCTTTCCACAAGTCACTGGTCTTTTCTTGTCCTCAGTTTTCTCATCTGCATCATTGTGACTTGAGAGCCCATGGTCTCATGAATCCTTTTCAGTTGCAAACCATTCAATTCTAAGGCTTGCCTAGAACTTTGATAGTAGGTGTGTACACCCCCTTTTGCCAGCCTGCTGAGATTCTGATGAAGACCACTGTAGGCCTCTGTGGGTTTCTGTGTTCTGCTTATCTACAACGGCTTGGCAGACTCGGAGCGATGCTGCCCTGAACACGGTGCTTTCCCTAGGGATGGTGTCTGGGCTGTGTCTTCTGCCCATGGCTATAATTGATTGGTCCAAAGACCAGCATATAAGGCCTAAACTGAGGCAATTAGATTAGGGCCAGGTTGTTGGATCTGAGCCTCATAATGATTATACCCCAAAGCAGCAACTTTTTTTGTAAACTAGAATCCAGGGCAATAGATACATTCTTGATCATTACTTGGTTCACACCCATACACATAATACAGGGATGAATAAAGAAAACACTGAGGGTTACTCACTAAATTCATTTCATGACTCATGAATAGGCTAAACCAATAGTCTAAAAATGCTGCTTAGAGAGAAGTTTCCAGAGCTTCTGTGAGTTTCCCTGGCTCCTGCATTCTCCCAAGGCCTGTTGTTTTGGTCTTCCTTGGATTCTGTGAGCAGCTCTGAATCCTTCCTGTAAGCTGCCCCCACTCCAGTCCTCCATTGTTCTGTGCCTAAACAAGACAGTCAGTTCACGTTACTTGTAACTGAGGAAGCTTAGCCATCAACTGATATCCCCTGTCAACCTTTTCTTTCTGCCCCTTACTCCATTCCCCCTTAGATTGTAGGCAGATTCATTCAACAGCATTGCCGGTGCCTTTGGCTCCTAGAACAGTAGTTAGGCTCTGGGATCCTGAGGGCACTTAGTCATCTCTACAAGAAATAAAAAAGCCGAGCATGGTGGCTCATGCCTGTAGTCCCAGCTACCTGGGAGGCTAAGATGAGAGGATCTGCTTGAGCCTAGGAGTTCAAGGCTGCAGTGAGCTGTGGTCATGTCCAGTGGTGAGTACTGCATCCACCTGGAGACAAAGAGGCTTTTAAAACATTAGCACAGAAGCACCATGCTAGCAATAGTGCCAGGATGAGTTGCAGGAGATTAGGTTTCATCAGTGCTGCTGATGGAGAAGGCAGGCCCCTCTCTGGATCTAGTGGTTCCGTGTGTCAGGGAGCTAAAGTGGACTCTACTAGATTTCAGGGTGATATGAACTCGTCCTACACCACCTCTTCTTCTGACCAAGGTCATGTCCTAAGGTACCATGAAAAACTTGGAAATGAGACATTTTAAAAATAATATTTTAGCCAGGCATGGTGGAGTGTGCCTGTAGTCCCAGTTACTTGGGAGGCTGAGGCAGGAGAATCACTTGAGCCCAGGGGTTTGAGGCCATGAATTATGATTGTGCCAATGTACTCCAGCCTGGGCGACATAACCACAGTAAGACCTATATCTAAAAGAAAGAAAGAAAAAAAACAACGAGGAATGTTTTACAGAATATCATCATTTTAAAATGCTTTCTCATACATTGTTTTGACATTTCTTTTTGCTCCGATCTCTTAACAGATTTTAAAAAAAACTGGGACCAGGGAGATTATACTTAGGGAGAAGTTGGCAAAGAATGATACAAGGATCTAGACAGACTTTGAGATCTAACAGACAGACCTAGTTTTCAGTTTTATTGTTCGTCATTCATTTATTCCATAGACTTCTTATTTGTAAGCTAATATGTGCTAAAAATGATGCTGGCCAGGGTTGGTGTCGCGGGCACGTGACTTCTGCAGTCACACAGGACTCCACACTTTGGGGGTTCCTGCATGTGCCTCTTTTGCATTTTTTAAATTGACATATCATAGTTGTACCTATTTGGGGGGTACATGTGATATTTTGATACATGCATACAATGTGTAACAATCACATTAAGGTAATTAGGACATCCATGACTTGAAACATTTAACTTTTCTTCGTGTTGAGAACATTACAATTCTTTTCTTCTAGCTATTTTGGAATATACCATTATTCCAAATTATTGTTAACTATAATTTCCCTTCTGCACCGTAGAATATTAGAAATTATTCATTTTATGTTTTTTTTTTTTTGAGACAGAGTCTCGCTCTGTCACCCAGGCTGCAGCGCAGTGGCACAATCTCGACTCACTGCAACCCCTGTCTCCTGGATTCAAGTGATTCTCCCGTCTCAGCTTCCTGAGTAGCTGGGGTTATAGGTGTGCACCACCATGCCCAACTTATACTTGTATTTTTAGTAGAGACGGGGTTTCACCATGTTAGACAGGCTAGTCTCAAACTCCTGACCTCAAATGATCTGCCTGCCTCAGTCTCCCAAAGTGCTGATGGCATGAGCCACCATGCCCAGGCTATTTAATTGTTTTATTTTATTTTTTTATTATTTTTTATTCCTGAGACAGAGCCTTGCTCTGTCACCAAGAATGGAGTGCAGTTGCACATCTCAGCTCACTGTAAACTCTGCCTCCTGGATTCAAGAGATTCTCCTGCTTCAGCCTCTCTTTTTTTTTTTCCTTTTTCTAAATTTTTCAGCCCAGTGTGTGTGAGCTTCAGCCTCTCTAGTTGCTGGGATTACAGGTGCCCACCACCATGCCCAGCTAAGTTTTGTAGTTTCAGTAGAGACGGGATTTCATCATGTTGGCCAGGCTGGTCTCCAACTCCTGACCTCGTGATCCATCTGCCTCAACCTCCCAAAGTGCTGGAATTACAGGCGTGAGCCACTACGCCTGGCCTCTAATTATACTTTTATACCTGTTAAACAATTTCTCTTCTTCCCCCTCCCAACACACATCACCCTTCCCAGCCTCTAGTAACCACCATTCTATTCTCCACCTCCATGAGATCCAAGTTCTTGTCTCAAGCATATGCGTGAGAACATGCGATATTTGTCTTTCTGTGTCTGGCTTATTTCACTTAACATGATGACCTCCAAGTCCATCCACGTTGCTGCAAAAGACAGGATATCGTTTCTTTTCTAAGGATGAATAATAGTCCATTGTGTATATGTACCACATTTTCTTTATCCATTCATCTGTTGATGGACTCTTAGGTAGATTCTACATCTTGACTATTGTGAACAGTGCTGCAATAAACGTGGGAGTACAACTGTCTCTCAGAAGGTCCCAGACTTGGTTTAATGACCTGCTGTTACCATCTTGAAATTCTTAATAATTGTTAGACAAGAAAGCCTGCATTTCGACTGGGCATGGTGGCTTATGTCTGTATTTCTAGCACTTTGGAAGGCCAAAGCTGGAGGCTCTCTTGATCCCAGGAGTTTGAGACCAGCCTGGGCAACATAGTAAGACCTCATCTCTACAAGAAAATTAAAAATAGCCAGGCATGGTGTGGCTCATGCTTGTAGACCCAGCTACTTGGGATCTGCTTGAGAATAAGAGTTTAAGGCTGCAGTGAGCTACGATCATGCCACTGCACTCCAGCCTGGGTGTCAAACAGGACCCTTTCTCTAAAAAACAAAACCAAAAGCAACCTTAAAACCCTGCATTTTCATTTTGCATTGAATCCTACAAATTATGTTCCTGGTCCTGATGCCTAACGCTAGATGTAGAATTCAGAGCTGAGAGCAAAAACCAGCCATGGTTCTTGCCCTAGAATAGAGTATAGCACAGGAGGTTAATGACCTGGGACAACTCACTTTCTGATTCTCGGTTTTCTCATCCGTAAAGTAGAGATAGTCATTCCAACTTCAGAGAGCTGCTGTGAGCACTGGCGATGATTGTGTAAAGTGTCCAGCCTGGTGGCTGGCATGATGTGCTCAGTGGGCTTGGACACAGAGTCCCCATTTCCCTGGTCTCTCAGGGGATATCAAAGCTGGTGTTTTTCCTGCTACCTCGCTCTCAATGACCCATCTAAATACTCTTCCATCTCTTATACATTTGGTGTTTTTTGCAGACCGACCTCTTTGTTAGAAGCCTTTGTCTTCCGCTCTGCAGTTGAGCACATCCAGGATCCCAAAGCCTGCCAAACCTTTCCCACTGGGAAGTTAGCATTCCTCTAGTGCTTGGATTTGCCATGGCAGTGCCCTAATGGAGCTAAGGCTGATTCTTCAGGCTGGTTGAAGCCCTGGAGGCCCCCATAAAGCTGAGTGTCATGGACAGATGGCAGCTTCTGATTCATAGCATCTGTTGGTATCAAGTGTTAGGAAGACCACAGCCAATCAATTATCAGAGCGTCCTTGTTGAACAAGGCTCTGGTCACTGCTGGAAACCAAACCAGAGCTGTTGGTAGTGCCAGACATTTTTCAAGGAAACACAAGCAATTTAAGATAATCCATGGGTGGAATTTTCATCCTGGGCTCCCCAGTTTCCCTGAAGAACTGTGTGCGGTTGACAAATGATAGTGAAATAAGCAGTTTGTGATTTCCTTTGAGAAATGAATGCCTTATGATGGGAGTTAGAGTGAGTCCATCGTAGTATGTAAGAGAAGAGGGAGAGGGACGGTGTGATTCAAAAGCAAGAGCATGGATTTTGAAGCCAGAATATCTGGGCTCAAGTCCCATCCTTGAGTTTTAGTAGCTGTGTGTCATTAGACAAGTTACTCGCCCTCTCTGAGCCTCAAGATACCTAGCTATAAAATAGAAACAATTCTAGTAACTTTTCAACACTGTATGTAAAGGAAATAGTACCAGCAATATCATGGAACTCTAATCCCTAACATTCCTTTCCCTTCCTGTTCTGTTCTGGGGGTCCACTGGCTGAAAGGCTGGAAGATAGATTCCAAAAATGAAGCTAAGAGGCTACTTTGTATGGGTCATGCTTATGCCAGTTTCCTGATGGCCCATTTCCATGGGCAACTGGCACTATTATTACATCAATACTTGTCACTCTAACATGGTACAGGTTGACCTCCAGCTCAGCAGCTCTCTAACTGAGTGCTAGCTTACCCTGGGAATCCTCAGATCTCAGCACTGACACATGTCTTCATGGTGAAGACAGACTGATTGTGTGCCCATAGGCAGACAGTTGTTTCTCTGCTTGAGGTCTCTTGACTTTGTAGATCATGTCGTCCAAGGCCATCATCACTGCTTCCTAACAGATCTCTTGCTGATAATCCAGAATTATTGTCTTCAATCCACTCTACCATATTTCTTCCTTCCTTCTTTCTCTCATCATTCATATATTCATTCTCTGAATGGGGACTGTAAGCTAGCACTGGGAATACAATGGTATACAAGACTGGCAGCAGCTCTGTCTTCAGGGAGGACCCAATCCAGAGGAGGAGACAGAGTGACTGAGGAGTGCAGCTGCAGGCTGTGGGTGCCGAAGGAAAGCAGGTACATACGAGGCTTTCTTCCTGCACTAGCTCACCCTGGAAATCCTCAGATCAGGAGGAAGTGTTGGAAAATGTGCCCTTCGAGGGCCAGAATTGACAAGTAGCCACTCAGTGGTTCTTCTGGCTTCTGAGGATCCTCCTATTTCGAATGTGGGTGACTGTGTCTCGTGTTATCATTCTGTCCACGTTTATCTCTTCAAGTAGACTAAGAATCCTATCAGAGCAAGAACTGCATCTTCTTCAAGTAGCTATCCCTCCATGCTAATGTTAAATGATTAGGAATATGTGGGGCTCGGTGCTCACGCCTGTAATCCCAGCACTTTGGGAAGGCGAGGCAGGTGGATCACGAGGTCTGGAGTTCAAGACCAGCCTGGTCAACATGGTGAAACCCCATCTCTACTAAAAATATAAAAATTAGCCGGGCGTGGTGGTACATACCTGTAGTCCCAGCTACTCAGGAGGCTGAGGCAAAAGAATCGCTTGAACCCGGGAGGCAGAGGTTGCAGTGGGCTGAGATTGGGCCACTGCATTCCAGCCTGGGTGACAGAGCGAGATTACATCTAAAAAAAGAAAAGAAAGAAATAAAAAATGATTCAGAATCAATCAATGAATTAGTAAGTAGTTGAAATGAGCATAGTGTGATTTTTTTGGGTGGTCTCCATCCTGAATAAACATCCCTGTGGTACTTAGGAGAAGGATTCACATACACACTTCTTACTAAATTTTTGCTAGTGCCAATTCAGACAAATGTATTTTTTAGCTTCTTAATGGTAGTGAGCTGAAACTAACAGCAACAAAAAAGCAACACAAATAATAACTACTATCTAGTGAGAACTTACTGTATATCAGGCATTGTACTAAGTCCTTCTTATATTTACCCATTTAATCCTCACACTGTCTTTATGATATAGTGACAATTATTATCATGCCACTTTTACAGGTGGGGCAACTGGGACAGGAGAGGTTCATTGTCCAAGTCCCCATAGCAAGTAAGTTTCAGAGCTAAGATCTGAATGCATGCAGCCTCCCTCCTGCATCAGAGTTCTGGACCTTGGCTGTGGATTATCTCACTTCCTGCAACATGTCGAGGGTTAACTCTTCCCTTGTGCCAGGAGAGCTGGCAGATGTCTGGCAGTGCATATTCCTCTCTTTGCAGCCTTGGCACAGATTCCCATTCCCTTCTGCTGACAGGTCTCTCTTAAAAGAAAGTCATTTTTGACAGAGACATGCATGGAAAGGTCCAGTTTATATGAGTCTAGTCAAGGAATTTCCAGTCCTCTTGACAACTGAGTTGTAGCTTGCAGTGCCCCACTATTACTCAGGAAAAAGGCTGTGACCGAATGGTTTGTGTCCTCTCTGCCGGCCAGCATTTTGCAATGCTGCTAGGGCCAGGCATTATGACGGGGACTCCAGTTGTTGTTGTGCATATTTCTGAAGACACACGATTCTGACATCTGTAACCCTGCAGTCAGTCAAGGTTTGTACCAGCATTGTAATCTGCTTCAGGGCTGCCAGATAGTTCTTTTGAAAAACTTGTTGGCAGCGCACCCATTTTCTGCTGTTGTGTTTTGAACAAGTGTTTCCCAAAACTATTTCCTAACAGCACCAAGGGGTTGGGGGAGGAAACAAAATGAAACAGAACAGGATCATCGAATTTACTGGGGAGGAAAAATGCAAAGTGAAACCGCCACCACCATTTACCAGCACACTCCTGAGCCTGGACTGTGGCTTTGGGGTCTCCACAATTTGAAATCAGAGCCTCTGAGCAGGTGGCCCTTCTCTGGCAAAGGCGATCTCTGTTTTTGTTTAGGTTCAGAGCGGGGTTTCTCTTCAGCCCTTTGGAAGTTTTCAGCTGGCAATGGTGACTTCCAGGAGAGAAAGTTGCAGGCGGTGGATGATTGGAAAATACCCAGTCATAGAAGAGGCCAGATGCAAAGATGTTGAGGACTTGTGGGTTTCAAGGGCAGGCACTCCTTGTTCTGCATGGTGACTGGTGTTCTCACATGCGTCCAGCTCAGGCCTGTTGACGGAGCCCGCTGCTTGTGCTGTCTTAGGTTGAACAGACTGGCCCAGAGGCTGCTGGAAGCACAGCTCCTAAAAAACCCCAGCAGTGATTTTTGGCCTTTTCCCAACATCCGGGGATTCGGATTGCAGCTAGGTCAGGGTTGTGAAGCATCCGCTGCTCTCCCGCACACTGTCCTTCCTTTTGGGTTTTGTTTTGGAATATGCATGGATATATGCAACTAGGTGTGTGACATATATTTTAAAGATACATACTTAGCATATATATTTAACAGATATTTCTAGAATATGAATATTCTGAATATATGAAACCTCTAAGCTTGACATTATTTGTATGTAAAGTAAGTATAGTATCTACATTTATCACTTTACATTTTATACATAGAATGGTTATTTCTCAAGATATCTCTCTATATATGTATTTATAGCTCCTAAATATATTTATATATCTTTATATCTATATACAGAGAAGATGGTTCATATAAATATATATATATACACATGTACACACACACTGTATAAATATATTTCTCCTTTTCCAGTTACCTGCAAACACACAGACACACACACACACACAGAGGCATCTCGTATATAGGGTTTCCTCTTCTTTTGTTTTTCTTTTTTTTTTTTGAGACAGTCTTGCTCTGTTGCCCAGGCTGGAGTGCAGTGATGCGATCTTGGCTCACTGCAACCTTCGCCTCCCAGGTTAAAGCAATTCTCCTGCCTCAACCTCCCAAGTAGCTAGGACTACAGGTGTGTGCCACCAGACCGGGCTATTTTTTTGTATTATTTTTAGTAGTGTTAGCCAGGATGGTCATGATCTCTTGACCTTGTGATCCACCCACCTCTGCCTCCCAAAGTGCTGGGATTACAGGTGTGAGCCACCGTGCTGGCCCTGGGTTTCCCCATTCTTAAGCTGCCACACCTCAGCAGTCACTGGACGCCCCCACATGGGCTGTCAGGTCCAGCAAAGCTGCATCCCCGTGGGGAGGCAGAAGAAATTCACAGTCCCCTTGTAAAATCTCTCACTTGCCTTGCCCTTGGGGGATGTCAAAAGCGTTCCCTCTCCGCCAGCTCCTCACTTTCCATAACCGCTTGATGCTCACGTATTTCCCACCTTGTTTTTTCCTTCTTTTTTTTTCTTTACAGTTTTTCAACAGGGCCTTTATTTTAATCAAATGAGCATTTTAATGCGTAGTTCAAGGGAAATTCAGTCCATATGTTTCAGATTCATTTACAGTTAAATCATCAGAAGTAGTTTTGCAATCACAGTTTGGCAGGCAGGAGACATTGGAGGCTTTTTTTTTTTTTCCAGGCCCTTTGACTTAGAATCAAGACATGCTGTACAGTGTGGTGCTGAGTGCTCTGGACTCCCCAGCAGGGCCGGAGATCTGCAGAGGCAGCAGCAACTGTTAGGTGGAGCAGGGGTTTGGGCCCGCAGACGGTGCTTGCGCCTTTACCATGTGCTCAAGGGCTGCTTATCTGAAATGGACTCTGGGTTCGGCCTCTCCATCACCTGGGCTCAGTTACCCTGGGCTCAGCCTCTCCATCTACAGACTAGGGTGTTACCTACGCTTATTAATGTTTTTTGTGATTCATTCCTTTTATCTTGAAAATAGGGCCAGGTGTGGTGGCTCATGCCTGTAATCCCAGCGTTTTGGGAGGCCGAGGCAGGCGGATCACTTGAGGTCAGGAGTTCGAGACCAACCTGGCCAAGATGGTGAAACCCCTTCTCTACTAAAAATACAAAAAATTAGCCAGGCATGGTGGCACACGCCTGTAATCCCAGCTACTCTGGAGGCTGAGGCACGAGAATAGATTGAACACCCAGGAGGTGGAGGCTGTGGTGAGTGGAGATCATGCTACTGCACTCCAGCCTGGGTGACAGAGCAAGACTTCATCTCAAAAGAAAAGAAAAAAAAGAATCTAGGGATAACAGCAATAGGCTATGAAGGATGCATAAGCTATTTAGGGATAATGCTTAATATTTGACCTCATAAGAATTCTGTATGGCTGGGCATGGTGGCTGACGCCTGTAATCCCAGCATTTGGGGAGGCTGAGATGGGGAAGATTGAGCACAGGAGTTCAAGACAGCCTGGCATTGCGAGACTCTCATCTCTACAAAAAATTAAAAAATTAGCTAAGCATGGTGGCATGCACCTGTGGTCCCAGCTCCTTGAGACGCTGAGGTAGGAAGATCGCTTGAGCCCAGAAAGTCGAGGCTGTAGTGAGACCTGTTTGCACCATTGCACTCCAGCCTAGGCGACAGAGCAAGACCCTGTCTCAAAACAGGAAAAAAAAAAAAAAAAAGAGTTCAATAACTCAATGACAGCTATTATTGTTCACATTCCTGCCAGTTGGTAGAAAATTGCCAATGTTGAGGACACCTTCTATGTGGCAGGTGCTGTGCTAGCTGCTTTTAACTTAGTTCTAACGAGAATCTCGCCTTGTCTCCTACCTCTGCCTCTTACCTTGCTGAGTGTCTTTTCTTCTCTGCACGATTCTCTCTTCTCTTGACTTTCCCGGCAGGCTGCAAGTTCACAGGGCTCTGCTGCAGGTCTCCTCTTTTCTGTTTGCATACACTCTCCTTAGGCAGATGCGTCTTCTTCTATAGATTTAACAACTTCTATGCTGTATTTTCATCCTCAACTTCTTCCCTGAGGTTAGGCCCATACATTCATATTCACTTGGATGTTGCCAGGGACTTCTAACTCAGCAGACCCAAAGCTATGTGCTTGACCTCTCTGTTGTCCTCCCCACCTCCTCCATCTCCAACAAATGGTCCCACATTCTCAGTTCCTTGCCGTGGCTAATGCTATCACCACTCACCTAGTTACCTAATCCAGGGCACCCAACTTCATGACTCTTTCTGTTTAACCATCAGTCTAATAAATGAGCAAGTCCTGTTGATGTTATGGATTTCAGGCTTTCTGAATTTGCCCCTTCCTTCCAATTTCTACACTTCAGCAACTCAGGCTCTGGCAGTTCTCCCAATGGCCTTGTAAGAGTTCTATGTGCCTGGGCATGGTGGCTCTTGCCTGTAATTCCAGCACTTTGGAATTACAAGGAAGGGAGGATTGTTTGAGCACAGGAGTTCAAGACAGCCTGGGCAACATCGTGAGACTCCCATCTCTACAAAAAAATGCAAACAATTAGCTAAGCATGGCGGCATGCACCTGTGGTCCCAGCTACTTGGGAGGCTGAGGTAGGAGGACCTCTTGAACCCAGAAAGAGAGGCTGTAGTGAGACAGTCCCTCTCTTATCTCCTGGCTTCCAGCACTACCCCCTTGGATGTGTATCTTCCACTTGCACCTGGGTGAGCTTCTGAGATAGGTTAGAATTTGCCACTGCTCTGGCTGCAAACTGTTTAAAGAATGAACAATCAAACTCCTGACTTTGACATTCAATACCTGCTGCTGCCTATCTCTAAGTTACTGACTCACCCTTATCCTTGGTCTCATCTCTTGCCATTAATTAAAAGTTTCTGAATTTTCTATCCTGTAAGAGTCTGGTAACCCCTGGGTGGGTCCTGAAGCCATTTTCTGAATGACTGTACTGGGGCAACATTCCAGATATATTAGCTGTCTGATTAACTCAGGACATTGGGGAGATGATGGAGTAGGGATGCCTTCTGCGCTACCTCCAGCATAAGCCTGCCTGCCAAGCAGGCCCTGCAAACCGACTGCAACCCAGCTTCTGTAAGGGACTGTAGATGCTGGTTCTCACTGGCAACGCAAGTGAGATGTGTGATGGTACTCTCTGGGAGTGAGTTGTGACATTTCAGGATTTGTGGAAGGAGAGGAGCTGACTGGGCATCTGAGGCAGGGCTTTTGACCCGCTCTTTCCTCATCATCAGGACTGGAGCAGAAGAGGAGCATCCTTGAGTCCCAGCAGAGCTCATGGGTAGTCAGTGGGGCAGCTGTGAATTCGTAGCGGGAGAATGACCTGCAGAGGTGGACATCAGCCCTCTGCTTTCTTTCAGCCAGGACCAGCACCTGCTCTGCTCCCTCCACATTTTTATACCAAGAGGAAAGAGATTGACTATGGTCAGCTGCCTTCAATGAGCCTAACTCCATGACAATGTCACCCGAATGTAACCAGAACCTAGATGTTCTCATAGAAAGTGATGGTGGCCTGGCTGGCATGGTGGGACATGCCTGTAACCCTAGCACTTTGGGAGGTCAAGGCAGGAGGATCCCGTGATCAATCTCAGGAGTTTGAGACCAGCCTGGGCAACATGGCGAAACCCTATCTCTACAACAATTAAAAATTTAGCTGAGTGTGGTGGTGCATGCCTGTGGTCCTAGCTACTTGGGAGGCTGAGGTGGGAGGATTGTTTGGGCCCAGGAGGTCGATATTATAGTGAGCTGAGATCATGCCACTGTACTCCACCCTGAGCAACAGAGCAAGACTCTGTCAAAAAAAAAAAAAAAAAAAACACACAGGAAGGAAGGAAAGAAAGAAGGGAAATAAGAAAGTGGTGGAGATCATGCCACTGTACTCTACCCTGGGCAACAGAGCAAGACTGTCAAGAAAAGAGAGAAAGAAAGAAAGAGAGGGAGGGAGGAAGGAAGGAAGGAAGGAAGGAATAAGAATGTGGTCACCTATGTCGCCTGCTTCAGAATGTAGAGCAAAATAGAATTAGGGTCTCTGACTGCTACAAAGCTCTTCTGCAATTTATTCTAGAAGATGCACCCAGGAAAGTCGTACATGTTAGTGGACCAGGGAAAAGCAAGCTGGGTGGACAGGAAAGTCCTGGAGTGAAATGACCTGAATATCTCTTCCTGTCTCCGCTGGCCGCTGGCTTGCTCTGGTTGCCCACTCAACTTTTCCCTCGGACTTCAGGTGCCTAGTACATGCCTACTTCCAAGAGAGTGTAAACCAAGTGAAATTGATGTCTGTATAAACTACTGAGGAATCACGGAGAGGGAGAGATGAATTCTACCTGGGTTGGGGCAAGGATTGGAGAAGAAAGGGACATTTACATCGGGTCATAGAATATGAATAGGAGTTTTATGGGCAGGAAATAAGGAAAAGCATTCATTGCAAAGACAAAAATGTGAAAAATCATGTTTAAAAGCTAGTAAACGGGCTTGTCCTAAGGGAAGAGTCTGGGGAGATGAAGCTAGAGAGAGCCCCCGCAGGGGGAAGAGCCAGAGGACGTGGGGGCCGAGGAGACTGGGCACTCTCCTTATCATGCCAAGAGGTGCTAGACTGGTGGAATAAATTTTCCTGTAGCAGGTTCAAGTTGACGGGAACCCTGGCCTTTTCACCCTGGCCCCTGTGCCCTTTTATGTTCTGTCTCCCTCCCTCCCTCAGAGTAATTTCAAATAGGACTCATTTAAATGAGTAAACATCTCCAATTCAGGCACCCTTCCAAGAAAGCAAAAAACACAAAACAAAAACAGAAACCTGGGGATTTTGCTACTCAGAGCGTGGAGGGAAGAGGCATGCCTAGGCAGGAACCCAGCTCCAGACAGCTTGGGTGGGACCAGAGGGCTGATCAGAGATGCTGGGACTCCCACTTGGGAGACCAGCCCCCGGGCTCTCCTTGCATTGCTTCTCTTTTTCAGGGGAAAAGGAGTCTCAGAGCAAATATTTGTCATGAAAAGGAAATTTTGGCCAGCCTCAGAAATCACAGATAATTAAGAGATATGATTTATCTTGGGTGACGTTTCCCCGTCACGGCCAGAGTGTGAGTAAGTGTTTTTCAACCTGCTTGGCCTTAAACTTAGCGGCTGCTGCTGGGGAAGACTATTCTCGCACGTCAGGGGCCTCGCTCTGTCGTCTTGGGACACAAGCAGGGTTCTGGGCAGAGGCCTCTGGGTCTTCCCAGTAACAGTTCCCTGGGCTGTGAGCCCTGCCTGCTGAGGGAGAATGGCCTGGCAGAATAAAGAGAATGCTGGCTTTGAAGCAAGGCGGACCTGGGCGAGATTCCTTTCTCTCTCATGGCCTCCAGCAACTTCCTTAGCTTCTCTGAGCCTGATTCCTTCTTTGTGGAGTGAACACAGAGGTTCTCAAATGAAGCAATTTTGCCCCCCACCCCAAGGGACATTTAGGAATGTCTGGAGGCATTTTTGGTTGTCACACTGGGAGTAAGGGTACTGGTGGCATCTGGTGGGTAGAGGCCAGGGACGATGCCACGTGTCCTGCAATACATAGCACTGCCCTCCACAACAGAGACCTGTCTGGCCCTGAGTGTTACTGGGGCTGAGGTTGAGAAAGCCTGAGTCAAAACAGTGACACAGACTCAGAGTTGCTGAGAAGATCAAGTGAGATCATGTATCTGTACTGTCTGACACGGAGCGGGCCCCAGATAAATGAGATAAATGGAAATTTAAAAAGTGGCTGCTAAAGTCATTTCTCCAAAAAGTTATAAGGCCACCAGTCTGGGGTAGTTCTGAAGGCGAGGTGCCAGCCAGGAGGAGAAGAAGGCTAACCAGACCTACTCTCTCTAAAGATTCTCCCTCCCACCCTCCCTTTCTTCCTCCTCCTTCAAACATTTACTGAGCACCTACTAGCAACTAGAAACGGGACATAGCAGGGAATAGAACAAAAAGATTGCTGTCCTCATAGAACTTTCATTCTAGTGAATTTCCCACAAATAAATAATATACATTATGATATACCAAGTGATGCATGCCTGTAATCCCAGCTACTTGGGAAGCTGAGATAGGAGAATCACTTCAACCCAGGAGGTGGAGGTTGTGGTGAGCCAAGACTGTGCCATTGCACTCCAGCCTGGGTGACAGAGTGAGACTCCATCTCAAAAGAGTAAATAAAAAATAAAGCATGGTAAGGGGTATAGACATGGGTGCTGGGGTGTATGTGTGTAATCACGGTAGATGGGAACAGGCCTTTGAGCAGAGAACTGGAGGGCATGAGGGCGGGAGTCCACCAGAGTCAGTGTCCTACTCAGATCCCAGAGCTCCACTCCTTGTCCGGAGGGCAGCTCCCAGCCCTTCTCAGATGGGCTGGCTGCTCTTGGCCAGGGTAAGCAGTCCTGGGACAGCTCCTTCAGTGTAGAGCATTTCAGGGAGCAGAGGGAGATCAGCTCTGCCTGTCGGCCCGCCCTGAACTGGCCACAAGGATGTTTGCAGAAGGAAGGGTGGGGGGTTTCGCTGATTAGGGTCCTTGTGCTCAGGCCCTGGCTTGAAGGAAACCTGGATGGGTGCCCAGGGGGTGAGCTGCTGGCTGTTGGTCTGCCTGAAGGGGGGCTGGGGCTATTTGTACTCCACCCCAGGTCCTGGCAGCTGACTCAGGGCTGCCTGCCATAGCAGAGGCAGGGCCAGCTTCCAACTTCAGGAGGAGTGTGCCTGCATGTGGGGCCTTTGCCATAGTGGGTGGGGGAGTGAGAACATTAAAAAAAAAAAGATGCCACCTGTAACTACTATCTTAGCTTCTCAGGGCCTTTCCCTATTGTGCCTCCTCGAATGCCTGGGAGAGATATTAAGGACATAGGATCAACAGGTGTCTGTAAGGTGAAGAGGGGCAGGGGCTTGAAGCCAGAGAGACAGGGGAGGTCAGACCTCTTTCCACTTTATCATCACTCGTTTCCATTTAGTAGAAGTCTTTGCTGAGCCGTGCCCGCGTGGCCAGGACTGGGCTAGACAACGGCATCTGTCTTGTTCCCAGCGGCATTCTGCAGGCCTAGCACAGAACTCTATTGACAGTGGGGGTGCAGTGAGCACTTGGGGAATAAATGTTCAGGGGCACGTGGATTATCTGGAAGAGAAAAGGCAAATGGCAGGCCACCATTGCCTGAGTCACCTGGGTTGGGTAGCTAAGATTACGCACGAGATGAGAGTTCAGGTGGAGAGAGATCTGGAGGCAGGTCCGGGAAGCTCTGAGGGTGACCTTTCCTGGAGCCATTGCAACCGATGGTTAGGCCAGAGATTTAGGGCAGAGCCATCACCAAAATGAGAAGATGGGGGGAGACATGAAGGCCTTTGGAATAAGGAGTGAATGAAGACCAAAGGACTGTTCTTGGCTCCACGCATCTGCTCATAGTGTTCCCCTTGCTTAGGGATCCTGCCCAGCTCCACTCTGGCAATTCCTGGATTCATGCAGTCTCAGGCTTTGGAGGAATCTTTCTTTAAGACATAGTCTCACTTTGTAGCCCAGGCTGGAGTGCAGTGGCACGTATTGGCTCACTGCAACCTCCACCTCCCAGGTTCGAGTGATTCTCATGTCTCAGCCTCCCGAGAAGCTGGGATTACAGTTACCCGCCACCACACCTGGCTAATTTTTTTTTTAGAGACAGGGTTTCACTATGTTGGCCAGGCTGGTCTCGAACTTGTAAAGGAATCTTAAAGCTCACCATCTCTGTCCTCAGCAGCACCCCCTCCAGCTGCTTTTCCACCACCCCCTGGGGTGTGTTGTCCAGAATATGCTTGACATCTCTAGGGATGGGGTGCTCTCTGCCACCCTACATTGCAGAACAGAGATTGAAAAATGTTGACCTAAGGCCATATCTGTCTTTCAGACAGACTTTGTTTAGTTTTCTAAGTGTTTAAACAATTTAAACATTATTCTCCAGTATTTAACAACCAGGTTTTACACCCAGAACTATAAATGATTTCTGGCTTATCTTGACATGGAAAGATCTGGCCACACTGGATTTATATTCTCAAATGGCAAGAGTCGGCTGAAACCGAGGAACAGCTGCCTCTTTAGATGAAGCACGTGCTCTGGGGTTTTCTGCTCTCTCCACCTCTTCTTATTAAGCCCACCCTGCTTTCCTCATGTGCATAATCTGCCTGGTACCTGTAGCTTTTGGGGCTTATGAATAAGACAGTCATTGGAATCAGTCAAACGTGAGTGCAGATTCTGACTCTGCCAATTGCCAGCTATGGGTCAGTGATCTGACCTGAGCTCGATTTTCTCATCTGTAAAATGGGAACCCTAACTCTCACCTCTTGGAGTTGTGAGAATTAAATGCAATTATGTATTTACAATGCCCAGTCGAATATCTGGACAGTGTAGGTAATTTCTCAATGGCAGCTCTGATTTTTGTTATTATTCCTTTACTCCCTCCTTCAAGCTGGATTTCTGAGGTCCCTCCTGCATAGAATCTTCCTGACTTTCGAAGAGGTGAGGGGAGTTAGTGGCTGGTGTTTGTATGCTGTGGTTTATGAATTGTAACTCGGGATGCAAATTTCCACTGTTACCTTTCCGAGATGAAACAAAGGCTCTCAGTTCTCACGTCTCCTCCTCTGACCTCACTCTCCTGAAGTCTATAGTTGCAGATGGCAAAAGTCTCTGGCCTGGTTTGATATTAGAAATGATGTTAAAAGAGGAGGGCTCCTCTCTCCTCATTTATTCATCCCATTCATTCATTCATTCATTCACCTTCACACGCACACTCGATTCATTCATTCATGTATGTGTTCTCTACATATGCATGGAGCGTGTGTAGGGCCCTGGATGTCCAAAGCCCTTTTGCACAGACTCATAGATCACATTCATGCCTTGCCCTCTGCCCCTCCCTGCTCCCAGCTCCGCGATGCCACTTCGTATTGTCCTTTCTGCATTTTTGTCCCTGAGTTGTCTTCCTGGTGGGAACTCAGTCTCCCTCCCCATGCCTGGCATAGTGCTGGAGGCAAGGTCTGCAGGCTGCAGGCTTGGCAACATGGAGACCCACACCTCCATTTCCAGAGAGGCAGGGGCTGCCGTGGAAAAGAGGCTTGGGGTCAGAAAAACCTGGTTTCATTCTAGCACTGCCACTTTCTACCCTTGCAACTTTGGTCAAGTTCGTTCTTTCTTTCTTTCTTTCTTTCTTTCTTTCTTTTTTCTTTTTTTTGAGAAGGAGACTTTTGCTCTTGTTGCCCAAGCTGGAGTGCAGTGGTGCAATCTTGGCTCACCACAACCTCTACCTCCTGGGTTCAAGTGATTCTCCTGCCTCAGCCTCTTGAGTAGCTGGGATCATAGGCGTGTACCACCATGCCCGGCTGATTTTATATTTTTAGTAGAGATGGGGTTTCTCCATGTTGGTCAGGCTGGTCTTGAACTCCCAACCTCAGGTGATCCACCTGCCTCGGCCTCCCAAAGTGCTGGGATTACAGGTGTGAGCCAACTATGCCCGGCCTGGTCAAGTTATTTCTAAGCCTCAGTTTACCTGTCTATAAAGTAAAGCTATGAAGACCTACTTTTCAGGGTTCGCACGAGAATTAAATGAGAAAATACAGCTCCTAGTGCCAGCTGCTACTTACTGAGGGCTGATCTCTTCTGCTTCCTCCAACTAACTACTCCAGAACCTGATAAGCTGCTTAACTAGCTATCATTTTCAAAGCACCTCATATGCACTAGGAGGGCTGTTGTCAGCTCCCATCACACAGTGATGACCCTGAGCAGCCCCTGCCCTCAGGGAGCTCCAGCAGGTGGGTCAGCACCCTCTCCCTGCTGCACTGTGAAGATTAGGTGCCCCTCCCCAGTGTGCAAGGAAGGCTTTGCACAAAGCCTTTTTGTGCAAAAAAAGGCTTTTCCCAGATGAGAGCGCAGAATGAGGCCAGGAGGCATAGGAAGCAGTAGGTGCTCTGGTTGATCAGAGGAGCTTCCCTCTCCAGAGGACCAGGGTGGCAGGATGCCCAGGGTGGTGGGAAAGCCTCATGTTTCCTGTTCTGGAGATGAACAGGGCTTCTTCCTGAGAACCCTGGATGCAGCCCAAAGCCTGCTCTGCCTTCCCTGCAGGCCAATGAGGCCTGCAAGATGAGCACAGCTCTGCCTTGGGCACGTCTGAACCTGGAAGGACCTTCTTTTCCTTCTCCTGGGAGCCTGGTTGGAGGCACCAGTGGTATCTGCCTGGAAATATCCTGGTGGCAGGCAGAGGCCAGGAATATGATGGAAAGGCCCATAGAATTTTAAGAAGTCCCGGGAAGAAAACCGGTGTGTTCCAGTAAGTGTTTTGCATTTTTTTGTTTTCCTCTTTGATAGGAAAAGCATGCAGCTGGATTTTTCTTTGGCAGTTCTTTTCTTCTCAAAATATGGAGCTCTGGGAGGGGGCACTACATAGGCCTGGAATCTGTGTGGTCCCTGAGATCTTTGGGAGTGTGTGAGGCAAGAACATGGAATGAGCTTGCAGTTCTGATAAAGTCACACGTGTCAGGCAGTTATCCTATCAATTAATAAGGATCATAATATCATGTATTGTGTGGCTTACGATGTGCTGGCACTGTGACTGTGCTAACTCTTATTATTATTTATTTATCTGGGCCTAAGCTGGAGTGTAGTGATGCAATCTTGTCTCACTGCTACCTCCGCCTCCCATGTTCAAGGGATTCTCGTGCCTCAGCCTCCCATGTAGCTGGGATTACAGGCCTGAGCCATTACACCTAATTTTTATATTTTTAGTAGAGTCAGGGTTTCACCATGTTTGCCAGGCTCGTCTTGAACTCCTGGCCTCAAGTGATCCACCTGCCTTGGCCTCCCAAAATGCTGAGATTACAAGTGTGATCCACCAAGCCTGGCCTATTTATTTTTTCAAATGTATTTTTATTTATGTATTTATTTAAAAAAATTTGTTTAGAGTCAAGATCTTGTTCTGTTACCCAGGCTGGAGTGCAGTGACATGATCATAGCTCACTGCAGCCTGAAATTCCTGGGCTCAAGTGATCCTCCTGCCTCAGCCTCCCAAGTAGCTTGAACTATAGGCACATACCACCGTGCCCTGCTCTGTGCTAATCTTTTTACATGCATTATCCTTTGTCATTCACACAACAACAAAGGAAATGTGATCATGCTGATTTTATAGGTGGAAAAACTGGGGATTTAAACAGTTGAGTGGTCCCAGAATAACAGAGTTATTGTTGGCAACCAAGTTTGACCCCTGAGACTGCACATTTAACTGCTTAGCTAGAATTGTTTTAAAGGCTCAACCATTTAGTGAAGAAAGTCAATAATTCTGGTATTTCCTATTTTGAGATTCAAAATGATAAAGTGATTTGCCGAAGTCATACAAAAGAATGCTTGGTAGAATTGCTCTGATTCCTACTTTCTGGGGGAACTGCAGTTGGGAAGCAGATCAAACTGTGTTGGACGAACCAGCTATAGGAGTACTCCAATTTATTTCTTGCTTTAAAGCTTTCAGTGGCTTCTGTTGGCCCAGGGCAAAATACAGAGCTCCTTTGAGTGCCCTTCACAATTGCCACAATCCAGTGTCCTTTCTGCACTCTCCTCTGTCGACCGCACTTCATGCCCACACTCCAGCTTCATGCAAAGGGTGATTCTACCTTTGTGTCCTGTGGCAGGTTTGTAAGACACACTGCACATCGTGATGACCTGACCTGCATATCTTTTCCTACACATGCATAACAGAGAAGTCAACAGAGAACTCAATTCCTCCAGGGAGGAGACCAACTGAGTCATATTTGCTTCTTCATTTTGCTCTCAGCACAGAGTCTGGCACAGAAAACACACACTCCATGCATATGTGGAGAACACATACATGAATGAATGAATCAATGAGTGTGCGTGTGAGAGTGAATGAATGAATGGGATGAATGAATGAGGATGGAGGAGCCCTCCTCTTTTAACACCATTTCTAATACTAAACCAGGTCAGGTACTTTTACCATCTGGCTATAGACTCCAGGAGAGTGAGGTCAGGCAGGAGAGGTGAGAGCTGAATGCCTTTGTTTAATCTCAGAAAGGTAACAGTGGAAATTTGCATCTCGAGTTACAGTTCATAAACCGCACCAGCAGGCCTCATCTTATTTCCCTTTATAAAAGAGAAAGAAGCTAAGACAAAATGTGTAAGCTCCAGGCTCCAAGAGAGTGCTGAGCAGACAGGATGCCCCATTTCCTCCCAGCTCAGAACACCCAGGTGTGGGAAAGACATCCCTGTGAGCCGAGGGAACAGCCAGGGGCTGGAGCCAAAAATTAAAGTGGGAGGGAGAACTTGTGGGTAGCTGGAGAGAAGGGAGAAGATGACCAGAACTTTGCTTAATCTCTACAATGTGCCAGCTTTTGGGTGAGGAGTTTTACTTATAATCTCTCATAAGTCTTCAAAACCATCTCATGCATCCTCAAAACCATCTCATGAGCAAAGGATTACAGTTGACCTTTGAACAACAAGGGTTTGAACTGCACACATTCCTCTGCCCACATTTCTGTGTGAATTTTTATCTGTTTCTGCCACCAAGAGACAGCAAGACCAACCCCTCCTCTTCCTCCTCCCTCCTCAGCCTACTCCATTTGGGAGGTGAGAATTCTACCACTGAACCACTAAGGCTGGCTCAGCCTACTCAATTTGAAGACAGCAAGGATGAAGACCTGTAAGATGCTGTACTTCTACTCATCAGTAATCAATACATTTTGTTTTCCTTATGATTTTCTTAATAATGTGTTCTTTTCTCTTGCTTATTTTATTGCAACAATATAGTATTTAATACATATACAAAATACATATTAATTGGCCTTTTATGTTATTAGGAAGATTCCTGGTCAACAGTGGGCTATTAGTAGTTACGTTTGGGGGGAGTCAAAAGTTATACATAGATTTTTGACTGGTACCCCTAACATCTGTGCTGTTTAAGCCTCAACGATCCTTTTAGATAGTGCTCACCATGAAAGGAAAAGAAATTTTGGCACCCCAAACTCACCAGCAGAAGGGAAAAGTCAAGCTGGGAACTGGGTCATGCAAACCTGCCTCCCACAAGCAAATTCCTTGTGGGCCCCAAGAGCTTTACCCTAAAGCACTTCTGTTAAAGCTTACCATGGCAATTGATTAATAAATGGATAGCTTATCTTCACAGGTGTGGTGACGCAGGAGAGAACTCAAAGTCATCCCTCTACCCACCTGAAACCAATGCATATCTGATTGTTTCCTCTGCCCTATTGTCTATGTTGTCTTATATAAAAATGCAGATTCACTGAGCCAGACTAAGGCATGAATGACTGTTTTCCTCTCCCTGCCTCTCACGTGAAAATGGTATATTTCTCAATATCTCGCCCTTTCTTCTTTAAATATCAAAGCCCTCAAAATCATCTTTGGAGAAAGGCATAGACTTATATATCTTTTTTTTGAGATGGAGCCTTGCTCTGTTGTCCAGGCTGGAGTGTAGTGGCATGGTCTTGGCTTACTGCAACCGGGTTCCAGCAATTCTCCTGCCTCAGCCTCCCAAGTAGCTGAGGTTAACAGGCACCTGCCACCACACCTGGCTAATTTTTGTAGTTTTAGTAGATATGTAGTTTCTCCATGCAACCAGGCTGATCTTGAACTCCTGACCTCAGGTGATCTGCCCGCCTCAGCCTCCCAAAGTGCTAGGATTACAGGCGTGAGCCACCGTGTCCAGCCTGGGTATGCATCCTTAACTTAGGCAAATCAGCCTCCTAAAATGACTGAGACTTGCCTTGGTCACTTTCCTTGATTGACATCACTCACACACTCACGAGGTGATTAAAAATCTAAAGGGTTAAGCAACTTTCTACCTGGAAACGTAAAAACGGGTTACATTCAGAGCTGTCTGACTCTAAGCTGCTTGTTTCTTCTTCTTCGTGGCTCTCTTGTGCACCCTCGGTGATGGATTAATTAACCCCGCAATTCTTTGATTCTACTGCATGGAGACACAAAGATAAAGAAGACCTGCTGGTGGCTGATGGTGTCTGTGTGCTGGGAATAGAGTTGTGGAAGATAGATAGGTAAACAGATTTTCCCTATAAGGTGCCTGCCATAAGCAAAACAGGGTGTGGGCGCACTGTGTGGAAACACAGAGCAACTTAGCCTGGGATGTTGTTGAAGGCTTCATGGAGGAAGTGATGATGATGTGGGTCCTTTCAAGCAACTTGATGATACGCCAAGCACCATGCCAGGCAAAGTGCTTGGGAAGTGAGGAAAACAAGGAATGAGAAAGGAGGATGAGGAGGGCTTTGAGGGTGATGAGTCAGGTGCAGGCACAGCCTTGATAGTAGGTCGGTTTTAGTCTGTGCTCTGAGATGCCCAGTTTTTCTCTTCTTTTTCTTTCTATTTAATTTTTTGTGATGGAGTCTTGCTCTGTCGCCAGGCTGGAGTGCAGTGGCATGGTCTTGGCTCACTGCAACCTCTGCCTCCCGGGTTCAAGCGATTCCCCTGCCTCAGCCTCCCAAGTACCTGGGACTACAGGCATGTGCCTCCATGCTGGGCTAGTTTTTTTTTTTTTTTTTTTGTATTTTAGTAAAGACAGGGCTTTACCATGTTGGCCAGGATGGTCTCAATCTCTTTATCTTGAGATCCACCTGCTTCAGCCTCCCAAAGTGCTGGGATTACAGTGAGCCACCGTGCCCGGCCTTCTCTTTTTTTTTTTTTTCTTGAGACAGAGTCTTGCTTTGTCGCCCAGGCTGGAGTGTAATTGTGTGATCTTGGCTTACCACAATCTCCACCTCCCAGGTTCAAGCGATTCTCCTGCCTCAGCCTCCTGAGGAGCTGGGATTACAGGCACATGCCACCATGCTCTGCTAATTTTTGTATTTTTAGTAGACATGGGGTTTCTCCATGTTGGTCAGGCTGGTCTCAAACTCCCGACTTCAGGTGATCTGCTTGCCTCAGCCTCCCAAAGTGTTGGAATTACAGGTGTGAGCCACCACGCCTAGCCCTGAGATGCCCAGTTTTTCTTGAATATTCAAAGAAAGAAAAGGACGTATGCCCACCCAGAAGAATGATTGTAAGACAGGCTAAGAATATTGAGAGCAGCGTGCACAGCCAATGCAAACTTTGCTTTATGCTTCTTTCTATGGGGATTTCTCTCCCTTCCTCTGCCTATCATCCAGTGAGCAGAACAGAAGTGTGTTCAGGCACAAGAGGATGAACTGCATACCAGTTGAAGGGGAAAGTATGAGGTAGAGCAGAGTAGCACAAAAGAGCATGCACATTGTGAGTTTGTGCAAGTTAGCTTTTGCTGTGTAACAATTGACTCAAAGCTGACTTGACCAATATATATCATTTGAAAAAATCATTTTGTGGATTGACTGGGTGATTCTCCTAGTCTGAGTCAGCTTAGTTGTTGCTGGAAGGTCTGAGATGGTGTTACCCACATGTCTGGGGCCTCAGCTGCGATCTCTTTCCACATGGGCCTTATCCCCAAGGAATCTAGCTAAGGCGAGTAAACGTAGTGAGTAGAGGGGCTGGCAGAAGAAAGTGTTTTCAAGCTTTCACTTGCTTCACATTTGCTAATGGTCCCATTGGCCAAAGACAGTTTCATGGCCTACTGAGATTCAAGGGGCAGAGAAATAAGCTCCACTTTTTAATACAAGGAGCCACAACTCACACTACAGGTATGGGAGGGATTTTTGGGTGGGAAACCCAGTGTCCTTGCTGCATATGTGGTGATGGTAGATAAAAGGAAACCAAAGAAAAAAAGGCACATCCTGGTGGACCTTGAATGCCAAGTGAAGGGCTTCAACTTTATTTTATTTTCAATTTTTATTTATTTACTTATTTTTTGAGATAAAGTCTCGCTCTGTTGCCCAGGCTGGAGTGCCATGGCACGATCTTGGCTCACTGCAACCGCCACCTCCGGGTTCAAGTGATTCTCCTGCCTCAGCCTCCTGAGTAGCTGGTATTACAGGTGTGCAAAACGACGCCCAGCTAATTTTTTTGCATTTTTTTGGTAGAGATGGGATTTCACCATATTGGCCAGCCTGGTCTCAAACTCCTGACCTCAGATTATCTGCCGCCTCGGCCTCCCAAAGTGCTGGGATTACAGGCGTGAGCCACCACGTCTGGCTTCAAGTTTATTTTGTAAGCACTGAGGGTCCCTAAAAAGATTTAAGCAGGAGGGTTTTGGATTTTAGAAAGCCCATTCCAGTGGCTATAAGAAGGTTGGATTGGAAGAAGGCAAAATTCAAGGAAAAGGACTCCTTAGGCCATCTATAGTTCAGGAACAGGGGGTCAAGGCCTGAACTAAGACTGTCACTGATTTCTTTGAAAGCAGGGCCATAAGTTCCTCATGTTTCAGCCCATGTTTAGCACAGTGCCTGGTCTTGAGTTGGTGTTCACCGAATGCTCGAATGAATGTTGTACAAAGAGCAGAGTGTGGACTGCCAGATGATTTCGAGGTCGGATGACCAAGGCTTTTCTGATACGCAGCAACAGACGGGAAGAAGAACGAGACGGGTGTGAGTGTTCAGAAATTTGTTTGTGTCAGCTGAGGAGGTGAAGGCTGGGTGCAGAGTCAGAAGCAGTTACAAGGACTTGAGATGCACATCTCTCTGTCCATCTTTTATTGTCTCCTTCATGCCAAGGACACCCTCTAAGATGAACTTGGGCAACTCTCTTCATTTACCAGGTGTTCACTCCAGGCCCCTGGAGTTTCTGAAGGGAAACTATGAGATCACCCCACTTAAAGGGCAGACATCCCTGATGCCCTCTCATTAAGGTTGAGTGTTATTGGACAAACCTACCCACATGCAGGACAGGCTGGGAGGACTGAAGCAGGTTCTTTTTTATAAGTGAAGACATTTTCCATTGGGAGCATGGTGGAAATGCCATTACCACTCTACCTTTCCAAAGCACGTTAGTCTCCCTCAGGAGAGAATCTATGTAATGTGCTGGTGATGTAGACGTCGTCAAGGCCTATTATGCCCGTTTCCAAGATGACTGACATCCCATTGGAGGTGGCAGTGATTGGCAGAAAAGTTATAGGCAAAGGCTAGGTCAGAATTCTGAAGTCTGAATTCTGCCCTGAAGGTCATGACTCTTCTCCAGCAGTAGCTCTAATACAGACGTCTCAAGTTTACCCGACTCTAGTGCTATCCAGCTTTTCAGAGTCCTTTCTCTCCAATAGTCATCTTCGTGTAAAGAGCCGAAAAGCAAAGCTTCCAATTAATGAAAAGGCTCTTCTATAAAAGGATTTGTATGAGATCAAAAAGGTTTCTAACTGGGACAGACCTGCAAGCTTGGAGTGCCGTGCTTTTCTGGCATGTGGTGTAATTAATACATACACTGAACATTATATATAATCTGCATAGTAGTGACCCAATGCACAATTCATATGGTAATGCCATTAATTGTATATTACCTAGGCTGCTTAATGAACATTACATAGGTTTTTAATGGATGTAGTTATTATAATTGAGTTCAATTATATCCCTGCCATGTATATGAGGCTATAGACTAGCTTGACCCCACAGGGTCTGGGAGAAAGGAAACAGGTGTTTGTAGTGAGGGCAATTTGTGAGCTGGAGCAGAGGGAAGGGAGAAGCCAAGGGCTGGGGATGACTTGCTTGGCTGGGCCCTTTTTAGGGCCCGGATGGTGGTGCATGTAGCTGGGTAAACAGCAGGCAGTCTATGCACAAAGGCAGGATCTCCTGCTTGCCTCTCTGCTGTGGGTTTGGAACAGTGCATCCGACTGGAGCCCTGAAGCCAGCCACACCCACGCTGTAACAGGACACTTTCTTCTAGGCTGACCCAAAGCCAGAGGGCAGTTGCATCACTTCCTCTGGCAGAGTGGAGGCCACATGACTCTAGCATCTGGGCTTGCCAGGGATGTAAGGGAGCCCTGCCTGCCCATGATGCTGGTGCAGAAGGCCCTGAGCCTGGTGTGGCTTCTTTTCTCCAGATTCTATGTCTGGAGCGGAAGAGGCAATGCTCGAATTCTGGGTGCTCATACCCTCCAGAAGAGGTATCCTCATGTGTACAGAGTACTAGGGAGTGAAGAGTCATCAGAATTCCAGATATTTCTCTTCCTAAAAGAAAGGTGACTCAGAGATGACAAACACCTGTCATAAACGAGGCAATGCTGATGTTGCATACTTTACTTTCCACTGGATTCTCCCATTTGATTGAAGTGATACTAAATCTCCAGAGAGGTTAGAAATTTTCCCAAGGACAGCCAGGTGTGGTGGCTTACACCTGTAATCCCAGCACTTTGGGAGGCTGAGGCAGGCAGATTACGAAGTCAAGAGATCGAGACCATCCTGGCCAACATGGTGAAACCCCGCCTCTACTGAAAATACAAAAATTAGCAGGGTGTGGTGGTGTGTGCCTGTAGTCCCAGCTACACGGGAGGCTGAGGCAGGAGAATCTCTTGAACCCTGGGAGGCGGAGGTTACGGTGAGCCAAGATCATGCCACTGCACTCCAGTCTGGCAACAGAGCAAGACTCCATCCCAAAAAAACAAAGAGAAATTTTCCCAAGGACACAGACACACACACAGACACACACACAGACACACACACACACACACACACACACACACAGAGCTAGTTGAAGGTGGAGTCGGAATTTGAACTCAGGCCTGTCTTATCCCAAAGGTTATACCACCCAATTACTCCAGGCTGCTTCCATGCAACCTTGCTGTGTTCCTATTTTTGAAGGCCACTCCAAAAGTTTACAGTAAAATAACGATGAAAAGAAAAGTCTGATGCAGATATCAGGATATAAAGAAAAGAAGAAAATGAATGATTTTTTTTTTAATCACAGAGAGAGCATTTGATTTTTCCAGTAACCTTCTTGCAAAGTATACATTTGCATGTCTCTTTCTGCCTGTCTTTCCACTCTCACTGACCGCTGATTTGCTAAGTTGGGCTGGCCAGGAATACACTTTCTATTTAGAAAGCGAATGCAGCCAGATTTGGGCCCCGGCCTGGGAGCTGACTCACTTTTGCTGGGATGACACATTCACTGCGCATGTTTCACAATTTTCAGAAACACCAGATTTATTTCTGTCAATACCCAGAGCCCCACTTCACCGTCCACCTAAGGCCACACACTGAGGCGTTGCTATTTTTTTCCCTGGGGCCTAAATGGATGGGAAGACTTCCCATGCCTGAAACATCACCCTCATTTGTAAGGAGAGAAAGTCTGGCCAAGAATTGCAGTGTTTTTAACCAGAATTTGGCTGGCTTTCAGTAGCTTTATGCCAAAGCTGTACCAGCCAGAGAGATGGTTATGAGTGTAGAGGAGGGTATGAGGCTTGAAAACAAGGCAAAAAAGGAAGAAAAAACAAAAACCCATGCAGACATCAGAGAAGAAAGGAGAGAATGAGCGTTGACTAAGTTTGGCAAGGAAGAGAAGAGAAAGAAGAGGGGGAGTTTAAAAAGAGAAAGGTAGCAAGGGAAATAACGAAATAATCAGGAGAGAGCAGGAGAGATTAATTCACTTTAACTAATCAACTACTATGAGAATGCCAAGCATTGCTGAGGATGCTTCTGCATACCACCTCATCCAATGCTCACAACCGCCTTGTGGGTACACATAATTTAAGCTTCATTATTATTAATAAAGAAGTAGGGGGCTCAGGAAGTTGGAATCCTTTGCCCCGAGGTTATACTGATAATACAGGCCAGAGGCATTTGAACCTCCCATTTCTGACTTTTAAAAGCTTGGAGGACTCCTCTTGCAGTCAGGGTTCTTGATGGGAGGCCCTGTGATCTGGATGGTCTGGGACAGTCTCCTCTAAGGGGGTTGTTTACACACTTAGACACTAAGTGCTTAGGACTTGAAGGGATTGCCACATATACAAAGCTCTGGATTCAAAGCTATCTGGAAACTTTCTCCAGGGTAAACAAAAACAAGCACTTCGACAATGTTGCCAATGAATCTCTCTCCAAAAAAGAAAAGGAAAGGAAAAGGGAAAGTGATGCTATTTTTTCCCCCTCCAAAGTAAAGGTTACAACAACATTTTCTTTGAGCTGATGTGAGAGTGGCCAGCAGACATTTCTTTGGTAACCATCTCCATGTGTCTGTGTGGAAAGTACCTTGCAGTGACTAAGCGTTCATAGATGTGATTCACTTGTCACTCTGCTTGGGGACTTTAGACTGGTCCTGGCAGCTGCAAAGTTATTTTCATCGGCTTCTGACCCAGGCCCTTCCTGCAGGGCACAGGTGCCTGAGAATGTACCCCTGTCTCTGCTTGCAAGGTGAGCAGGGGGCCTGGATGGCAAGCTCTCTCTGGACTCCTGGTTGGACTTCTAGAAAGTCTTAGCTGCCAAGTTTCTTGGCAGCCTAGGAGTCAGGGGTCTGAGGCAGCACTCAGGGCTTGAAATGAAATGAAGCTTGTTTACTGAGCATCTAGGATATGCCAGAACTTTTCTCTTCATTTGTCTTATTCTTCCTCACAGTAGTTCAAAGAAATGTTGTTTTCTTTTGTCATTGAAACTGAGACCCTAACAGAGCAAGAGGCCTGACTTCACACCTATGTAACCCAAGATCACAGAGATGCTGAGGGGCCATGCGAATCCAGTAAAGCATGAGTATCCATCCAGCCACAAGGATGGGACCTGTCCAAATAACCTGTTCCGGCTGGGTGCACTGGCTCATGCCTGTAATCCCAGCACTTTGTGAGGCCAAGGCAGGTGGATCACAAGGTCAGGAGTTTGAGACCAGCCTGGCCAATATGGTGAAACCCCATCTCTACTAAAAACACAAAAATTAGCTGGGTGTGGTGGCGCATGCCCATAGTCCTAGCTAGTACGGAGCCTGAGGCAGGAGAAATGCTTGAACCTGGGAGGCAGAGGTTGCAGTGAGCAAAGATTGTGCCACTGTATTCCAGCCTGGGCAGCAGAGTAAGACTGCATCTCAAAAAACAAAACAAAACAAAATAAAACCGAACCTGTTCCAAAAGTTATTCTGCTTAGTAAGTCTGTTTAGATTTCAGTATTTTATTAAAATTATGTACACATAGAAAAGGGCACCTATAAGGACACAGGTTGATAAATGTTCACAACCTGAATACAGCCTGTAGTTAACACCCAAATCAAAAAACAGAATATACCTTGTGGGTCACTTGTCTCCAAGATGACTGCCATCAGTTCATTTCTTTCAAGTATATTCATGCCCTTTTCCTGGAGCAGAGGAATTCTTCCTCTTTTCCCCTTGAATCTGGACTGGCTTTAATGACTTCTTTGTCCATAGAATGAAGTGGAAGTGTTGCTAGGGCTAGATCATAAAAAAACTTGTAGCTTCTCCCTGGGTCTTTTAGAAACTCTCTACAGGAGCTCCGAACTGCTGCATAAGAAGTCCAGCTACTCTGAGACTGCCATGTTGGAGATATCACATATAGGCACTCTCATTGACAGTTCCAGTGGAACACAGGCTTCTGGGAATCCCTGCCAAAGCAGGAAACTTGTTAGGAGAGTTTTCTTGGACTCTGCAAAGCAGCCCATTTGCCAGTTAAAGACCACCGAGTGACCTCTGTTAAAACCACATGGAGCAAAAGAGTCGCCCACCTGAGCAGCCCAAATTTCTGACCCACAAAATCATGAGATATAATGAAATGGTTGTTGTTCTAAGCCCCTAAGTTTGGGGTAATTTATTAGGCAGTGATAGATAAGTAAATATAATCCATCAGTGCAGAAGCCCCCAGTTGACCCTTTCCAGTCATTATGCTCCCTCCAATGGTAACCATGTGTCGACTTCCTCTACCATAGATTGGTTCTGCTTGCTTTTATATCTTCTATCAGTGGAATCATACAACATCTCCTTTTTTTCTGAGTCTGACTTCTTTGGCTCAATATTATGTTTATGAAATTCTTCCCTAATGTTGCATGTAGCTACAGATTCTCATTCTCATCATTGTAGTCCAATGTGTGACTCTATTGATTTATCCATTCTATTATTGACAGACATTTGAGTTGTTTCCAGTTTTTGGCTACTATGAATAACATTGCTACGAACATTTCCGTGTGTGTGCATTTCTGTTTGATATATACATGTATCTTCATATATATATATACACACACACAAACATATGAAGAGAGAGGTGTGTGTGTGTGTGTGTATAGGTCTGTATATAGGTGTGTGTCCACCTATCTACATACCACATATATATATACACACACACACAAACACACACCCCTAGTGTTATAGGTCTCATATATATTAGTTTGGTGCAAAAGTAATTGCAGCTTTTGCCATTACTTGTATATATACACACACATTACTTACAAAGTTTTAAACACTTTATTCCCTAGCAATTCCTCTCCTGGGGCAGGGTGTGTGTGTGTGTGTGTGTGTGTGTGTGTGTGTGTGTGTGTGTATAGGTGTATGATATACTTTGGCTAGGTCTCTACCCAAATCTCATCTTGAATTGTGTTTCCCATCCTCCCCATGTGTCGTGGGAGGGACCTGATGGGAGGTAATTGAATCATGGGGGTGGTTACCCCCACGCTGCTGTTCTTGTGATAGTGAGTTAGTTCTCATGAGATCTGATGGTTTTATAAGGGCCTTTTCCCTCTTTTGCTTGGCACTTCTCCTTGCCACTGCCTTGTGAAGAAGGACATGTTTGTTTCCCCTTCTGCCATGATTGTAAGTTTCCTGAGGCCTTCCCAGCCATGCTGAACTGTGAGTCGATTAAACTTCTTTCCTTTATAAATTACCCAGTCTCAGGTATGTATTTATTAGCAGCATAAGAACAGACTAATACTATGTATATAGGCATGTATCTACTTATATACATACCTATATATACCTATATAGATATACATACACACACACCCAGTGTTACAGGTCTCACATACACACACACACACACACACACACATATAGGTCTTTTAGGGTATGTGTACACACACACAGACATTACTTACAAAGTTTTAAGTACTTTATTTCCTAGCAATTCCTCTCCTAGGACGTGTGTGTGTGTGTGTGTGTGTGTAACAGCTTTTCAAAAATGGTTGTACCTGGTTTATATACTTATCAGCAGTGTTTGATAGTTGCTTCATATTCTTTTTAAAACTAGCTGTTTGCTGTCTTTCTTTTCTTTTCTTTTTTGAGATGGAGTTTCATTCTTGCAGGCTGGAGAGCAGTGGCTCAATCTCAGCTTACTGCAACCTCCGCCTCTTGGGTTCAAGTGATTCTTTTGCTTCAGCGTCCCGAGTAGCAGGGATTACAGGCATGCGCCACCATGCCCGACTAATTTTGTATTTTTAGTAGAGACAGGGTTTCTCCATTTTGGTCAGGCTGGTCTCAAACTCCCAACCTCAGGTGATCCGCCCGCCTCGGCCTCACAAAGTGCTGGGATTACAGACATGAGCCACTGCACCTGCCTGTTTTTTTCATTTTGTGATTGAGGATCTTGTGCAATTAGCTAGCACATCACAAATAACAGGACTGTTCACCTGCCAACATGGCATCTGAGACATGCAAGCTAAATGCAGAAAACATGAGTTCCCTTGACCCAGATGGGCTCCTTCCATGAAAGAGAAAGAATATTATAATTGTTTGTTCATGTCCAATAAGAAGGTAGCTGGTTTCAGCTTTCACTGCCTTATTCTTCCGGAGAATTTCTGTTTTGTAAGTCAGTCTCACTAAAGATGTGATAGAGGAAGTGATTGAGATTCTGACTATTTTCTTCATTCTTGGGCCCTGAGTCATCTCTAGGCCATGGTGCATTTGGAAAAAGGTGAGGCGGAACGTGGCGTTTGGGTTTATTTTAGGGCAATCAGATGGCTGGATCATAAAAACCTGTTCAGGAGACTTGAAAATTCACTCTGCCGGATGCTCCATGACTCACACATTTTTGCTTCCTAATTGATGTGACAAGACATCCGGGCACACTAAACTCAAAATTACAAGGAAAAAAACAAGAGTGTGACTGATGTGGATAGATGTATTGAGCTTATGGCAACTGAAAAAAGTATTGTCCTCAGGTGGCTAAATTGTCTTAAATCCAGTTGAATTGCAGATTTTGAAAAATGGCAGAAACTCGGTATGATGGTTAGTTTTTTTAATGTCAGCTCAGTTATTTAAGCAAGCACTAATCTAGATGTTGCTATGAAGGTATTTTGAAGAGGTGATTAACATCTACAATCTGTTGACCTTAAGTAAAGGAAAGAACTGAGCCTCATTTAATCAGTTGAAAACCTTAAGAGCAAAACTTGAATTTTCCTGGAGAACACAAAATTCTGACTCAAAACTGCAGCATCAATTCTTGCCTGAGTTTCCAGTCTGCCAGCCTAGTCTATGGATTTCAGACCTTCCAGCCTCACAATTACATGAGGCAATTGAGATATATACATGTGTGTGTATACAAACACACACATACATATATAAATATATACATATATGTATATATGCATGTGTGCATATACATACACACATAAATGGAGGGGTGGATAGATAGATCAATAGATAGACAGATAGATAGATAGATAGAAACTAATGGTTTTCTTTCTCTGGAGAACCTTGACTGATACATATGATATAAATGAAATGAAACAATCCAGAAATAATTTTCAGATTTTGATCAAAGGTCAGGGTATCCTGTTTCTCCAATGCGCTTGGAACGGGCGCCTCAGGGTGGGTATGATTATCGAGCACCTGCCCTGCTCAGCCTGACTCAGTTGTAAGAAAAATGAAGCTGAAAACCACACTGTGGCTACTCATGAAAAGTTCTGGATGCTGAGTTGGGATTTCTATTGAATCCTGTAGCAAAACTCTAGATCATGTTTAGCCCCACCTGGTTCTATGGAAATCCTTCTTTCCTGATTAGACTGACTACAGGTGAAAGCAACTCTTTTTGATGTAATTAGGAATTAACCTGGAGGAGTCCTCCACGAATACCTGTTCTTTCCAAACCCATTCAGTCTGAACACACCAATGTTCACACTAACTTAGACTGAGCTTGGACCAGCACAAGACTTACACTCATGGTAATAGGTTTTGTTTTTTTATAAATAAAGTCAATGAAGTAATTCTTAAAAACATTTTTTTTTTTTTTGAAACAGCGTCTGACTGAAGGCCCAGGCTGGAGTGTAGTGGCGCAATCTTGTCTCATTGCAACCTCCGTCTCCTAGGTTCAAAGATTCTCCTGCCTCAGACTCCCAAGTAGCTAGGACTACAGGTGTGTGCTGCCACACCTAGCTAATTTTTGTATTTTTAGTGGAGATGGGGTTTCACCATGTTGGCCAGGCTGGTCTCGAACTCCTGGCCTCAAGTGATCCGTCTGCCTTGGCCTCCAAAAGTGCTGGGATTACAGGTGTAAGCCAACGTGCCTGGCCAAAGACAACTTTTATATTATTGAGTTGAAAAATAATCTTATTTCAGAATAGTTAACTGGTTTATCAATATGGCTCCCATATGTAGATTTCTGTGTGATGGCAAAACAATGACAAATGAACCCACCTTGAATGTTTTTCCACCAGACCTTGCTATCTGGGGCTTCTAATAAGTTTCACGTACAATCTTGGATGGATCACTTAGCCCTTTGACATTTAAGTTTTATTTAAAACTAAATAAAAAAAAACTTAATAAGTAAACTTAAGTTGGCCGGGTGCAGTGACTCATGCCTGTAATCCTAGCACTTTGGGAAGCCAAGGTAGGTGGATCATAAGGTCAGGAGTTTGAGACCAGCCTGACCAACATAGTGAAACCCTGTCTCTACTAAAAATACAAAAATTATCTGAACGTGGTGGTGCACGCCTGTAATCCCAGCTACTCAGGAGGCTAAGGCAGGAGAATCACTTGAATCCAGGAGACAGAGGCTGCAGTGAGCCAAGATTGCACCACTGCACTCCAGCAAAACAAACAAACAAACAAAAAAATCCTTAAGTTGTATTTTATTTAAAAACTTAAGTCTCTGCCAGAGCAGAAAGGAACTTAACAGGTCATCTAATTTTGACATTGACAAAATGAAAGAAGTGTCTCACAGCAGATTTACTCATAGAAATAGAAAGCATCAACATTTTTAAGAGATCCAAAGGCCAGGCCCTGTTTTCACAGACGCTGTGATTTATGTCATGGACTCCGATGCTTCTAGCTCTCTGTAGAAAACGTGACAATTGTCCTCTGTAATTTTGATACTGAGTTCTGGATAAGCTCAATTTTACCCATTGTTTGCCTTCCTTGGAGAGGTTTTATACACAAATCAATATCAAAGGGCTTTAAATACCCTGTAATATGCATATGTATCCACATGCACACACATGAGCAAGACACTTCTGAAGAAATCAGGAGGACCCTTTTGCAACAGAACCAAGACCAAGGGCCCTTTTTAGAGAGACTTGGGAGGCTCAGTCTACTTCAAAAATATCCTCACTGGTCCCATGTCTCCAAGTGCTTCCCTGTTAATGCATTCTTCTCCTGTAGCTAAGGTGAAATTCTAAGATTCGATGGCATCACTTCCCTACTGCAGAACCTACAAAGACTCCCATTTCCCGCTAAATAAAACTCAAACTCCCTAGTCAGGCATTCATGGTGTCTCATAATGTAGCCCTGCTCCTCTTGTCCTCTGTACCCTCACCATCCCCATCTCAGCCGCGACTCCCTGGGAACACACAGGATGAAGTTCTCCCTTCTCTGAACATGCCAGACTTGCTCTAATGTCCACGTCCATGCTATTGCCCTTTACTTTGCCCTTCTCATCCCTTCTACCTGGCAACATATATTTTAAAATCTAGCTCAAGTATCACTTCCTCATTAAATCCTTCCAAGATTTCCTGGGAAGTTAATTTTTCTGTTAATTCACTCCTATAGCAGATTTCATGGATTTCAGTGATGGGCCTTATTATATAGGATTGAATTTTTTCTTTTTAAACATTAGCTTCCCCCTCTAGACTGTGAGCTCACTGAGGATAGAGGCTGAGTCTTGTTTCTATGAATAGTGTGTCCCCGTCACCCAGCCCAGAACCTGGCACAGATTGCTGTGGGTACAACTCAGAGTTCTAGTTGAGGTGCAAATGAACTATAAACATATAAAGAGGTACACAACACTGAAAATAAGAGGGATGGCTCTATTTCTGAAGGCACTCACACTCTAGAGGATAAACAGACACAAAGTTGATACCACACTAATGTCCAGGTGGAGCATGTGATGGCTGATGGCTTTGGTGCCTGCTCTTCCTTGGCCAAGCTGTTGGGGAAAATCATGCTGATGTGGAGTTGCCTCTCTGAGCCATGCTATGGAGGACAGCTATCCTGGGGACCCTGAAGCATCCATAAAACCAGCCTGTGAGCAAGAAACCTTTGTGATTTTAAGCCACTGAGATTTTTGGTGGTTCTCTGTTACTGCAGCATAACCCAACCTATGGTAACTAATATCCAGCTCATGGATGGATATTAGTTACCATAGGCGCCATTTTTCTTAAAGACAGGAAAAGGGTCCTGGCTTGAAATGCGGGTTTATGCTTTGGGAAAACAAACCCTGTTTTGAGATTTCCAGCTGTCCTTCTGCTTTTCAACATGGCAGCCAGAATCTGCATTTCAGAACCAGGAGCTCTGTCCATTCTTGCTAAAGAGAGCTCCCATTGGAAGTTCCCCTTTCAGTGTCATTGTGGATGCTATTCAGGGAGGTAGGGTCTGGCTGAGTTCTATGTGAAGGGCTGTGCCCTTGACCAGTAGTCCCCCTGTTTTCTGTCCTTGGAAGAAAGGCCAGGAAGCCTCCTGTTTCCTGGACTCCCTCCTGAGCTGAGTGCTCCCAGGCCTGGATTTTGGAAGAAGGCTGAGAGCAAGACATCAAGGTCAGCACCCAAGGTGATGATGCGTAATCTTGCTTTGATCCGGAGTGCCAGTGAAATGGCTCCACTCTCCATTTCTCCCTAGCTACACAAAGCTGGTCCCACTGGGGCATGTGTGTGTTTTCTCAAAATGATTCTCTGAGACTGGTTTCATAGTTCAATTTTACATACTGGAAACTGAGGGACAGAGAGTATAAGGAATTCAAACCAATGTCATAGCTAGTTGGTGATACAGCCTGAATTCAAAAGAGGTCTTTTGGATTTTCAAGCTTTGGTTATTTCTACTACCACACAGTTGTAGAAGTGACTTTCAATGGACCCGTATGGGGAACCCCTCTGTGGCAGGCATTGTGTGAGCACCAGGCATGAAAGTGAGCAAAGCTCAATATCTATCCTTGATGAGGTTTCAATTTTGTTTGGGGACCCAGGCACATACATGAGTGATTACAGCAAAGTCAAAAATGCTACATGGAGAGAATACTGGGGAAGAACCATCAGAGATGGTTTCCTGAAACAGAGACCACAGGGCTGAGACCTGAAGTGTGAGGGGGCATGTTCTAGGCAGCGACAGAGGGGAACAAAGAGCATTCTAAGCAGAGACTCTGGTACGCGCAAAGGCACTGAGGTGTGAGACAGAGGGCCTTGATGGGGAACTGAAAACCTAGTTGGTGTGATAAAGAAGTGGTAGGCAGGGAATTTACAATCATCTGCAAGCAACCTGCAGCTCTCTGAAATTTGCGGGGGCCTTGAATAATTTAGATAATTGCAACACGTCTTTGCTTGGCTTGATATCAAAGCCACCTCTCCCCAGCAGCTCCTGAAGTTGCTGAGGACGCTGGCTCAGGGCCATTTATCACCACCCTGGCTGGACTGGTGGCAGGACTGGCGGCAGGCCCGCCGCGAGGCCCATGAGGCAGTGACGGCAGTGCCCTGCAGGTACTAAACGCATTCCAGGTAGGGCAGTGCAACAGCCTGACAACCTCCTGGGGCCTCCACTGAAGGCAACAACAACACTTTTATAGGAGAAGGTAATTAGCTTTGTTTGGTGAGACTTCCACGGAGTCTGTGCTGTGCTAGTTACTTAATATTGTCTCATTCGATTCTCAACCATTCCATGTAGAGGGATTTCTCCTTCTCATTTTACAGGAGAAACTTAGCATCTCAGGGATTTGCACACCTTGTCCTGGGTTACATGGCTGGGATTCAAAGCCAAGCTTTTCATATCTTTCCCTTACCCAGTCCTGCTTCTGTGAATTCTGGTTGTGGATTTTAATTGGATTCAAAATTGAGAGCGATCGCCTCTAAAATGGGCATGTTGAATATTCCTTACATTTCATACAAAATGTAACTCATTCTTGGACGCCTTTGTGGGCCTTGGCTTTTCCTGACCTGCTTTCCTGGGGGCCTGGCCAGCCTGGTCATTTCTGGCAGTCTCTGTGCTGGGTCAGGCCAGGCTGCCTTGGTGGCTCCTTCCTGCCTGAGGAACTACGGGGACAGAAATGGCAACTCTTACTTATTTTTAATCCTGGCTTTAAACCCAAGAAAGTCACCACTGGCTTTTGGAACAGCCTCCCCCCAGAATAAAGGAAGGAGGACATGAACAATTCAAATGGGGAAGTGGTTCAGCAAGGAGGAGAGCGGGGAGGAGCAGGGTTCCTGAGAGCGGCAGGGGTCTCAGGAAGCCCGGCTGGAAGAGGAATACCAGAGGGAAACTCAGAGCATGCAGGAGGCTGGGCAGTGCGCAAGGCCAGGGTGCAAACGTGGATGTGGCTTCTGGGGTGAGGGAGCCGGGAGAGGATGAAGGGGTGGGGGGCCGGGATCGGAACCCCGGGAGTAGGAAGTCAGTGAGGAACGGTGCCTGGGGTGTGTTTTGGTTCTGCTTTCAGAACTACAGCAGTGGTTTGGCTGCAACATTCAAAGACCTGAAAATATGGAAGCAGACTTTGGGGAAGAGGACTCCCGAGAATAGCAGTAGTGAATACGGGAAGTGCTGAGCCCAGGGCTCCACGGAGGAGCTGTGGCTTCTTTCCGGAGCCTGTCAGTCTACAAGAAGAGGACGTCCGGTTCCAAACTGTTCCTGGCCTGCTAGGGTCATCCAGCTGGTTCTCTCTGTCTTTTGCTGAACGTCCTCACTCCAGACTTGCCCACATCAGCTTAATATACTTTGTAAACCTGAAGGGGCCATAAAAGGAAAGTTGCTGTTAATTAAATTAATTGTATATTTATTCAGCATGATTTGTTGAGACCTAATCTGTGCCAAGTCCTGGAATTCAGAGATGAATTGAAACTCTCTCTTGATGCAATGATATAATATGGTGTGGCTGGCAGTATAAAGATGCACGTTCCCAGATCTATGGAGCCCAGAGAGGGGAGAGGCTGAGAAGGCTTTGGGAGAGTCAAGGTCATTTTCCCAATGAGTTTGCAAAGATGTGTACATCAACTTGACCAAGAGGAAAGCAAGGGTAGGCCAGACAGAGAGGCTGCCTGTGCTGAAAGGAGGAAAAGCGATGTAAATGTTTGGCATCTTTGGAAAAGAGCCAGGATTGGACAAAGATGAGGCCAGGAAGATAAGAGGGGTAGGGGGTATGAATGCCAGGCTATAGAACTTGGATTTTATTCCATAGGCACTGAGAACTAAGGAAGGTTTTTATGTAAAAGGTAAATGGAATCTTAATACTATTTTTCAGGATACCAAATTTAGCATAATTATGATAAATGATAATATTATTATAAATGATAGTGGTGATGAAAATGCAAATAACAAATCCATCCATCATAGGTCAAAGATGATGAGCTGCTACTACTCTCATGATCATATTGCACTATATATGACTCCATCTTAGTGGACTGAAGCAGGAGATTCTCCTGCTGGCTTTGAAGAAGTAATTGTCCTGTGGCGACCTGCGTATGGAGAGGTCCATGCGGCAGGGAACTGTGGGTGTTCTCTAGGACCTGTGGTTGGCCTCCAGCAAACAGCCAATAAAAACAAGCATCCTCTGTCATGTATCTGCAAGGAAATACATTCTCCTAACAACCCAAATGAGCTTGGAAACAAACTCTTCTCCAATTGAGCCTCCAGGTGAGAACACAGCCTGCCTGACAACTTGTGAGACCCTGAGCAGAGCTAAATTATGCCTGGACTCCTGACCCATGGAAACTGTAAATTAAATGTGTATTGTTTTAAGCTGCCAGTTTTATGATAATTTGTTATAGAGAAATAGGTAACTAATACAGATTCCCCTAAATGAGCAGTGCAGGAATCTGCTTCTGGGAGATTCTATTAGAGTTAATGTTAAGGATTATAAAGCTGCAGATATGCCTGCTTTATAGGCTGGTATCATCTGCAGGTACCAACAAAGTGGAATTTAAGAGCAAGTGCTGTCCTACCAGGTGTTCTAGCCCCTAATAGCCCTCCATTGCATGTTGGCAATTGGAGAGGAAACTTCTTCTTCTTTTTTTTTTTGAGACAGTCTCACTCTGTTGCCCAGGCTGGAGCGCAGTGGTGTGATCTCAGCTCACTGCGACCTCCACCACCCAGTTTCAAGTGATTCTTGTGCCTCAGTCTCCTGAGTAGCTGGGATTATAGGTGTGCACCATGACACCCAGCTAATTTTTGTATTTTTAGTAGAGATGGGGTTTTACCATCTTGGCCAGGCTGGTTTTGAACTCCCTACCTCAAGTGATCTGCCTGCCTTGGCCTCCCAAAGTGCTGGGATTACAGGCATGAGCCACTGTGCCTGGCCTGAGTAAACTGTTTAGAAACTTAGAGGCAGGGCAGTTAAGGGGAAAAGCAAAAGCTCAGTAGTCAGATAGGCCAGATACTGCCATGCAACTTTTACTTACATTTACCTTTGTGTGACTCAGTTTTTTCATCTGTAATATTGGGATAATCTACTTAGATATATCAAGAGGGTTAAAAAAAAATTTAAAAAACCTTACCTATTAGATACTATGCTTATCACTTGGGTGATGAAATAATCTGTACTCTAAGCATGATACAGTTTACCTATATAACAAACCTGCACATGTACCCTGAACCTAAAGTTTTATTTATTTATTTTTTTAAGTTAGTTTAATTGATTATTATTTTTTCCCATAAATTATTGGGGTACAGGTGGTATTGGGTTACATGAGTAAGTTATTTAGTGGTGATTTATGAGATTTTGATGCACTTGTAACCTGAGCAGTATACACTGCACCATATTTGTAGTCTTTTATCCCTCAATTCTCTCCCACTCTTGCTCCCCAAGTTCCCAAAGTCCATTGTATCATTTTTATGCCTTTGCGTCCTCATAGCTTAGCTCCCACATATCAGTGAGAACATACGATGTTTGGTTTTCCATTCCTGAGTTACTTCACTTAGAATAATTGTCTCCAGTCTCATCCAGGTCATTGCAAATGCTATTAATTCATTCCTTTTAATGGCTGCATAGTATTCAATCATATATATATATATCAGAGTTCTTTATTTACTCATTGACTGATGGGCATTTGGGTTGGTTCCACAATTTTGCAATTGTGAATTGTGCTGCTGTAAACATGCATGTGCAAGTATCTTTTTCGAATAATGACTTGTTTTCCTCTGTATAGATACCCAGTAGTGGGATTGCTGGATCAAATGGTAGTTCTACTTTTAGTTCTTTAAGGAATCTCCACACTGTTTTCCATAGTGGTTGTACTAGTTTACATTCCCACCAGCAGTGTAAAAGTGTTCCCTGTTCACCACATCTATGCCAATATCTACTGTTTTTTTATTTTTTGATTATGGCCATTTTTGCAGGAGTAAGGTGGTATTGCATTGTGGTTTTGATTTGCATTTCCTTGTCCATTAGTGATGCTGAGCATTTTTTCATATGTTTGTTGGCCATTTGTATATCTTCTTTTAAGAATTGTCTATTCATGTCCTTAGCCCACTTTTTGATGGGATTTTTTGTTTGTTTGTTTTTCCTTACTGATTTGTTTGAGTTCCTTTTGTATTAGTCCTTTGTCAGATGTACAGATTGTGAAGATTTTCTCCTACTCTGTGGGTTGTCGGTTACTCTGCTGACAGTTTCTTTTGCTGTGCAAAAGCTCTTTAGTTTAACTAGGTACAGCTATTTATCTTTGTTTTTATTGCATTTGCTTTTGTGTTTTCAGTTATGAAATTTTTGCCTAAGCCAATGTCTACAAGGGTTTTTCCAATGTTATTTTCTAGAATTTTTATAATTTCAGGTCTTAGGTTTACGTCCTTAATCCCTCTTGAATTGATTTTTGTATAAGGTGAAAAATGAGTTTCCAGTTTCATTCTTTTACATTTGTTGAAAAGGGTGTGCTTTCCCCACTTTATGTTTTTGTTTGCTTTGTCAAAGATCAGTTAGCTGTAAGTATTTGAGATTAATTCTGGGTTCTCTATTCTGTTCCATTGGTGTATGTGTCTATTTTTATACCAGCACCACACCATTTTGGTGACTATGGCCTTATAGTATAGTTTGAAATCAGGGAGTGTGATGCCTCCAGATTTGTTCTTTTTGCTTAGTCTTGCTTTGGCTATTCAAGCTCTTTTTTGCTTCCACATGAATTTTAGAATTTTTTTTCTAATTCTGTGAAGAATGATGGTGGTATTTTGATGGGAATTGTGTTAAATTTGTAGATTGCTTTTGGCAGTATGGTCACTTTCACTATACCCATCCATGAGCATGGGATGTGTTTCCATGTGTTCATGTCATCTATGATTTCTTTCAGCAGTGTTTTGTAGTTTTCCTTGTAGAGAGGTTTCAATTCCTTGGTTAGGTATATTCCTAAGTATTTTATTTTTTTGCAGCTATCATAAAAGAGGTTGAGTTCTTGACTTGATTTTCTGCTTGGTGTATAGATACACCACTGTTGGTGTGTAGAAGAGCTACTGATTTGTATGTATTAATCTTGTATCCAGAAACTTTGCTGAATTTTTTTAATCAGTTCTAGGAGCTTTCTGGAGGAGTCCTCAGGTTTTTCAAGGTAAACGATCATATTGTCAGCAAACAGTGACAGTTGGACTTCCTCTTTACCAATTCGGATGCCCTTTATCTCTTTCTCTCATCTGATTGCTCTGGCTAGGACTTCCAGTACTATATTGAAGACGAGTGGTGAGAGTGGGCAACCTTGTCTTATTTAGTTCTCAGAGGGAATGTTATTAAAAATATTTTCAAAAATAAAGGTGTTTTTTAATGATAAAGAGATCAATTCTGTTGTAAGACATAACATTTACAAATTTGTATTCATTCACATCAATCTTTAAAATATATAAAATAAAAACTGAGAGAAATAAAGGTTAAATGAAAAAATAATGGAAATAAAGGATAAATAATGGAGAAATAAAGAATAAGTGAAAAACAAAAACAAAAACAAACAAACAAAAAAAACAGAGTTTCCTCCATTACCACTTGCCATCCGTGTTCCAAGAATGTTGTCCTTTTGAGTGGAAAGCTGTTATTTGATTGCAGGTAGTTTATTTGGAAAGAGGCCTCAATAAATATTATTAGATCTGAGACACAGAGGGGAGGAAAATATCATCAAGCCAGTTACTATTATAAGATATTAGAGCTCAGTCCCATGGAGAGCCCTGGGTGATGGTATGGATTGTGACTGAAGGCTGAATCAACAGAGAAACAAGAAAGCTGTACTATGCCAGAAGGCTGTTCACAGAAGCGTTGACTCTATGCCCTCTGCCTTGCCCTGTGCTTGGGCCAAATAGACTCTTAGGACCAGAAAAAAAGAAAATTACATGTGCTCACATTGTGTTAAACAGTCTTTGGTGTGCACAGGCTAATAATGAAGGCACGTGGGCAGAACTTCTATAAGGACAATTATAGGGGTAATACCTTGTACCTCTCAGAGATGTTGTGAGAATAGATGATGTAAGTGCCTGGTGCTTGATATATATCAACTTGTTTTTTTAAAAAAATCAGACCAGGCATGGTGACTCACAACTGTAATCCCAGCACTGTAGGAAGCCGAGGCAGACGGATGGCTCGAACCCAGGAGTTTGAGACCAGCCTGGGCAACATGGTGAGACCCTATTTCTATAAAAAATACAGAAAAATTAGCCAGGCTTGGTGGTGTGCTCCTGTAGTCCAAGCTAGGTGGGAAGCTGAGGTGCGAGAACCACTTGAACTTGAGAGATCGAGACTGCAGTGAGTAGTGATCATACCTCTGCACTCCAGCCTGTGTGTCAGAGCAAGCTCCTGTCTCTAAAAGAAAAAGAAAAAGAAAAAAAAAAGTCAGTATTTTCCCCCAAAGAAAGGCTCCTGGGAATCTTACAAAATGAGGTATTAGGAGCCAAAATTACTTCACGTAGTACTCTCTAGAAAAGGCAGAGAATACAAATGTTGGAGTGGGCCTCTGATCAGTTGCCATAAGCCTCTTGGATCTAACACTTGCCCTCTTCAGACTTCAATTTCCTCATAAGGTGAGAACAAGGCTGTATCTCAGTGCTCTGGGTCTGCTCACACATTCTGCTCATATGAATGTGAGGGCCACACCAGCCCTCTGGGAAGTAGTCCCTCAAACAGCAGCACAGTGCAGGGGGAAGGATGCAAACATTAGAGGCAGACCAGTTTAATCCACTTTTAGGCAGGGTGACTGTAGAAAAACCTATTTCTTTCTGCCTCAATTGTCACTTTTGTAAAATGGAAACAATAATATTTATTTCCGTGGCTATTTGGAGGATTATACAAGATAACAAATACACAGTGGCATATCATGTTTTGCGGCTATTAGGTTCTGTAAAGTCACTGCACACACTGAATTATTGGACTAGTGAGCCATTGCTCCCAGTGGAAATACAGGATCCTGAAAATCTCTGGTCACATCTTTGTCAAGTGATCAATGCATAACCATGTTGTATGTGTGTGTGTTTTTTAAAGGTACCTTATTTAATATCATTTTTGATTCATTAATATTAAACTCATGGCTAAGAACACTTTAAGTCATACCTGAATGAAGCTTATCTAATACTTATATTCTCTCTGAAGGTACGTCACAGCTCTCTTGCACTTAAACACATCAGATAGCACTTCAGCACTATGTCTGAAGACCATTTCAAACAGCAAAATCTCCAACAAAAGCAAAAATATAAGTGAAAATTATGGCACTACGTAGACTACAGAAAGGACACCTGTTTATAGGATGAGAGCTGAAAAAAAAATGTAGAGGGCCAGGAGTGACAGCTGACACCAGCACTTTGGGAGACCAAGGCAGGCGGATCACCTGAGGTCAGGAGTTTGAGACCAGCCTGCCCAACATGGTGAAATCTTGTCTCTATTAAAAATACAAAAATTAGCTGGGCATGGTGGCATGCACTTTTAATCCCAGCTACTTGGGAGGTGGAGGCAGAAGAATCTCTTGAACCCGGGAGGAGGAAGTTGCAATGAGCTAAGATCACACTATTGTACTCCAGCCTGAGTGATAGAGCAAGACTGTCTCCAAAAAAAAAAAAAAAAAACAAAAGAAGGTAAAAGAAGGTAGAGCATGGCCTTGCTCAGTTGCTCAGCTGGGAATGTGTGCATCAAGCAACTAATTTTTTTGCTGCTCTGTGGTTGTCTGTGAATGGCCCTGAAAATGCTGAAACACTGTATATGTTAATATTGGGGTTATAAATAAATTTAGCAAATAAGCAAATTTGCAAACATGGAATTTGCAAACATGGAATCTGCAAACAGTGATAAATGTACTTAGTAATTGGCCAGTAAAAAACTAGTAGCTTATAATATCATCGTCAGGGGCAGCATAGAGTCTCGCAAAGATCTGTTAGGGTACACTAGGAATCCAAACTCCAGCTGGTGCCCATAGGAGTGGGAGGGAAATCTGTAAGTGTGGAGCCCCTCAAATCAATGCTCCAGGGAGCCTTGAGTCCCTCTGTCATCTCTCAGCCAGGACTCCAAGGGCTCCCTAACTCCTCAGATCTTAACTCTTGGATCTCCTTGACAATTCAGTAGGTGAAAATTCCAGGGCCGCACCAGGAGGCTGCTGCATTTGATATTGAGGCTGTTGGCTCTCTGTATGCCTAGGATAAGCCCCATTTGGCCTGGTCCAACTCAGCCTGGCTCAAAGGTCTGCATGCCATTGCTGGTAAGCACAGGCCTGTATCCTGCCATTGTTCTGGGAATGACCACGGTGGGACCTGCCGGCAGGAGAATAGCACCGCAGATAGGGAGTGTTTCCAAACTGCAGGGTCACAGGGGAAAAAGAAACTGACCTGTTCCACATCACACCACCCCCTTCCTGCTCTCCACCCTAGCCCTCCGGTCAGGTGACCAGAGAAGCCCTAGGGGGTCCTTAACCTGGATTTTTGCACTTTCCCAGGAAGCCAGCAGGAAAAGAAAGGGAACTCCCATTTCTCAAGCCTTTCTCTGTGCCAAGCCTGGTGCTTACCACTTTCCACTTCCTGCCTCGTGGAATCCTCCCAGTAACCCTGTGGTGTCCAGACCATCCTGGGTTTCGGATGAGGAAACTGAGGTTCAGAGTGGCCCAATAAATAGCAATGAATTCAACCCCAATCTAGACATTTGGCAGCATTAACTCAATTTGAGCCACAATGCAGGATTCTCTTGCAGAAACATTTCAAAGAGTATAAAAGATTTGCATAAAAGCAACTTCACAGGGCCCCTATAACAATTATTAAGATAAAATAGAATAATAATAACAAGAGAAATAACGACAACCTCTGAGTGTTTTCTAACTGAATAAACTATACTGTTTTACATAATTTTCCCTCAATTTAACCATTTCTGTGACATTTTGAGTTCTGAATTATCATTATACCCATTTTACAGATGAAGTGTCTGAGGCTCAGAGACGTGAGCTAACTTGCCTGAGGTTATGGATGTCATAACTTAGAAAACAGGGGAACAGAAGACTGGAATACAGAGCCTCTCCTCTTACTTGTCATGCTACAGGCTGGGGCCAAAGTGCAGCCCCTTTCTCATTCTTAATTCCCCTCCCATCCTCTCAGTGTCTCTTTCATCTCAGAGTGCAACAGGCAGCAAAGTTTGCCAAGAGCCCCAGTCCCTTCTTCTGCAGGAAGAGGCCAGAGCCTTCTAAGCCAGAGGGGCCGTGCTTGCTGCTAATGCTGCCTCGTGATCCCCATCCCTTCATCCTCATTAGCTTCATTCTCTTCCTCATCCCCACTGGTTTCATTCTCATCATGGCTAGAGGGCTCAAAAGACTCCTACTCTCCCCGCCTCCTTTTGGCTCCAACTTGTTCATTTTTAGAGTTTCTTGTAATCTTCAGGACTTCTGTTCTGTTAGGCTTTGCTTCCACAGAGAAGGACAATAAAAGGACCTACCATTTATTGAAGTCCTATTGGATGCTGGGCACTGTGTTAAGCCACCATGCCCAGTGATGAGTATTACTACCACCCTTTTGCAGAAGAAGTCACTTGAGAAAGATCAAGTCACTTCCCCAAGATAGCAGTGGATGATTCCAATTGGAATTGGAAACCTGGAAAAGTTACTGAGGAATCTTTGGTTTTGAAAGAATATAATCTTCCTTTTCTCCTCTCCATTCCCTTCCTGCTAGTGTATTCATTAGTGTTTTAATGGGGTGGTTTTCTTAGGGAGATTATAAATTTGGAGCTTTCATCTGATGGTCCACCAATCCTTGCAATGGCATCAATGGATTCTTCACACACGGGAGGTACCCTAATTGCATGCACACAGAGTTCTTAAGTATTTCTTGATCATCTCTCACTGCAAGGCCAACACAGAAGCATGCATACAATCCCAGGATCTTCTCTTCTGCCCTGATCTTGGGGGGTGGTGGTGAGGGTAACAGTTAAATTGTGGAAGGTAAGGCAGATGGATGGGAGGTGCTGAGCTCCTGACTTGGAGCCCTCATTCACGCCCTGGCTGATGTAGGCTTCCTCCCACGTGTGTCGTGCTGACCACATGGCCTTATCATGGAAACACAGGCTGGAGCCCCATAAGCAGGCCAAATCTCTCCATCCGTCAGGACACTGCTGGAACAAGAGACTGTGGAAAGCCTCATTTGGCACTGGGAAAGGTAGTCTTGGGGTTTGGAGTCAGAAAGACCAGGGTTCCATGGTCAGTGCCACGGTTTATCTGAGTGACCTTGAGGAAGTCATTCAACTTCTCTGAGCTCCAGTTCCCTCACTTATAAAATGGAGAAAATAATGCAGACGCTATAGCTAGGAATTTAGCAAAAGTGTATTTTGGTAATAAACCAGGTGCTCAATAGATGTCATTCTCCCTCCTTCTCTTTCTCTTCAGAGCAGGATTAGGGTGAGAAGAGCTCAAAGAAGTGTTCAAATCCACTTTTCATCAGCCTTTTTAGGACAGAACTAATTCCCTGCCCAAAGGTTCCTGGCCAGAATGACAATAGGCCCAAAACTGAATTGTCTTCAACTGATCAGAGGCATAGATGAGCTTAGCCCACCTTTTGCCTTCCTGAATTAAAATGAAACCTCTCACTAGAGATACTAAGGGAAATCCCTTAGAAGCTAAAGTCAGTGAGAATGAACACAATAAAGAATTTTGGACATGGTTTACTTTTTAATGCATGCTATTATTAAATGTTGAGTAAAAGAATATGTTATCTCGAGTAGGGATTAAGACCAGAGGCCCTGGAGGGGATGCACCTATACAATCAAATTCCTACTGGCCCTCCTATTAGCTGAGTGAACTCAGGAAAGATATTTAACCTCTTTGTGCATCAATTTCCTGATGTGTTAAACAGTAGTAAGAATGAAATCTACCTCATAAGGCTGTTGTAAAGACCTGAGAAATTATATGTAAAATGCTCGGAATACTGAATAACACATAGAAAGTGCCCAATAAATATTATTTGTTTACATATTTTATTTTACTGAGGTAGAGACTGAGTCAAAAGAGGCTAGATAGATGCCTCAGGAAAAAAGAGAGAAGATTTTACTTAATTAATTAGTATTCTATGTTGTTTTGTTTGGCAGCTGCTCAATTAAAAAATTATGTAATCTTGATTAGAAATCTTGACTAATAATCAGTGTTAATGATTCTTTATAAATTGTGCCAGGAGTATGGGTTTTAAGGTTTTGCATTTATTAGGATGCAAAATTGTCCCCTTCAACCAGTATTCTTATAAGACTGTAAGAACTCGAAGAAACTGAATATAGGAGGTTGAAAGGATTGCCCCCAGTAAGGCCATGGGCAACTTGCGTCTGCAGAGCGATGTTGACTTGAAGTTTCACAATGATATAACCTTCATCTATTAATTTGTTAACTCAACCACATTTCGTAAGCAGGCACTTGCATTAGGCACTGTAGCAGGCCTACAAATAGAGAGAAAAGAAGGCCAGTCCCTGATCCCACAATGCTTGAAGTCTGCTGGGGAGATAGAAGTGCAAATGGACCATGACTGTGCATTGTGATCAATACCTTAATGGAGACACAATTGAGAAACTGTGAAGGTGCAAGTAACGGAGTCCCAGGTCCGGCAGGGGAGGCTTCACAGGGTAGTGAAGGTTATGCGGTACATTCATGGCAGTGATAAACAGTCATCCTCACCCAATGTTCTCTCACTGCCTCATGCTGGCTTTACTACCAAGCATACTTCAGTGAAAGGGCCCATATCTGGAGAGCTGAGTTATTGAATATTTATTAGGATTCAGGCACTGTGCTGGGCACTTCACATAAATTATCTTATTTAGTTATTGCATTGGCCTTATGAGGGAAGTGCTTTTATCTCCAATTTACAGATGGGAAAAATTAGACTAAAAAAGGTTAGATAAATGTAGTAAAATCACACAGCTGGTGCAGAGTAATGGCTGAGCTGTGGCTTAAATGCAGGTCTTTCAGGGAATGTATTAGTCTGTTCTCACACTGCTATAAAGAACTACTTGACACTGGGTAATTTATAAAGAAAAGAGATGTAACTGATCCGGTTCTACAGACTGTACAAGAAGCATGGCTGGGGAGAGCTCAGGAAACTTACAATCATGGTGGAAGGGCAAAGGGGAAGCAAGCACGTCCTCACATGGTGGCAGGAGAGAGAGTGAGCAAAGGGGGAAGTGCTACATACTTTTAAACAACCAGATCTTGTGAAACTCACTCACAATCACAAGAACAGCAAGGGGGAAAACTTCTCCCATGATCCAATTACCTTCCACCAACCAGGTCCCTCCCCTAACACTGGGGATTACAATTCAACATGAGATTTGGGTGGGACACAGAACCAAGCCATATAATTCTACCCCTGGTCCCTCCCAAATCTCATGTCTTTCTCACATTTCAAACCAATCACGCCTTCACAACAGTCCCCCGAAGTCCTAACTCATTCCAGCATTAACTCAAAAGTCCATGTTCAAAGTCTCATCTGAGACAAGGCAAGTTCCTTCCACCTCTGAGCTTATAAACTAAAAAACAAATTAGTTACTTTCAAGATACAGTGGGGGTACAGGCATTACCTGTTGGAACACAAGAGAAATCAGGGTTTTTAGTGTATTTGGCAGAAGACAGTTCTAGAGAAATCAGCCAAATTAAAGGGGCTACAGGCTGCATGCAAGTCTGAAACCCAGGAGGGCAGTCATTAAATCTGAGAGCTCTGAAATAATCTCCTTTGATTCATGCCTCACATCTCACATCCAGGGCATGTGGATGCAAGTGATGGGGTCGCATGGCCTTGGGAAGCTTCACACCTGTGGTTCAGCAGAATACAGCCCCCCTCAGCTGCTTTCATGAGCTGGCATTGAGTGCCTAAAGTTTTTCCAGTCACATGGTGCAAGCTGCTGGTGGATCTACCATTCTGGGGTCTGGAGGATGATGTCCCTCTTCCCATAGCTCCACTAGTGCTCCAGTGGATACTCTGTATGGTGGCTCCAACCCTACATTTTCCCTTCACATTTCTCTAGTAGAGGTTCTCCATGAGGGCTCTGCCTCTGCAGCAGACTTTTGCCTGGATATCTAGGCATTTCCATACATCCTGTGAAATCTAGGCAGAGGCTTCCAAACCTCAACTTTTGCAGTCTTTGCACCTGCAGGCTTAATACCACGTGGAAGCCACAAAGGCTTGGGGCTTGCACCCTCTGAAGCAATGGCCTGACCTATATATTGGCCCCTTTTAGCCATAGCAGGAGCTGAAATGGCTGGGATACAGGGTGCTATGTTCTGAGGCTGTATAGAGCAGCAGAGCCTTGGACCTGGCCCATGAAAACATTTTTCTCTCCTAGACCTCTGGGCCTGTGTTGGGAGGGGCTGCTATGAAGGTCTCTGAAATGCCTTGGAGGCATTTTCCCCATTGTCTTGGCTATCAACATTTGGCTCCTCTTATGCAAATTTCTATAGCCATCTTGAATTTCTCCCCAGAAATGTTTTTTTCTTTTCTACCACATAATCAGGCTGCAAACTTTCCAAACTTTTATGTTCTGCTTCCCTTTTAAATATAAGTTCTCTTTGCATATGCAAGTGAGTGTAGGCCTTTAGAAGCATCCAGGCCACATCTTGTATGCTTTGCTCATTAGAAGTTTCTTCTGAAAGATATCTTAAATCATCTCTCTCAAGTTCAAAATACCACAGATCCCTAGAGCAGGGGCACAATGCTGCCAGTCTCTTTGCTAAAGCATAGCAAGAATGACCTTTACTCCAGTTCCCAATAAGTTCCTTATCTCCATCTGAGACCACCTCAGCCTGGACTTCATTGTCCATTTAACTGTCAAACTGCATTTTGGCCAAAACCGTTTAACAATTCTCTAGGAATTTCTAAAGTTTCCCTCACCTTGTCTTTTTCTGAGCCTTCCCAGTGGTTCCCAACTCTGCCCATTACCCAGTTCCAAAGTCATTTCTACATTTTCCAGTATGTTTACAGTAATACCCCACTCCTGGTACCAATTTTTTGTACTAGTCCATTCTCACGCTGCTATAAAGAACTAACCTGAGACTGGGTAATTTATTAAGGAAAGAGATTTAATTGACTTACAGTTCCACAAGCTATACAGGAGACATGTCTAGGGAGGCCTCAGGCAACTTATGATCATAGCAGAAGGGTGGAGGGGAAGTAAATATGCCTTCACATGGCAACAGGAGAGAGAAAGAGAAGGGGGAAGTGCTACACACTTAAATAACCAGTTCTCATGAAAACTCATGCACTACCATGAGAACAGCAAGGGAGAAACTCACCAGGTCCCTCCCTCAACACTGGGGATTACAATTCAATATGAGATTTGAGTCGGGACACAGAGCCAAACCGTATCAGGATCCAGTCCCTGTGCCAGCATAGCTAATCAACCAGCTCTAATATGTTTCACTGAGTCTATAATTCCGCCTGAAGTAGAACCTTTACCCAGATACCCTGTCTGAAATGCCTGGGATTGAAGGTTATGTGATATGGAGAAAAGAGCTTAGGATTTGAAATGGTTTTCATTGTCCTACTGCCCTCTAGCCTTGGGGTGTTTACCACCTAGATCCTAAGCTTAATCCTGTGAACAAATGGGTCTAGTGACATGCATATCTTTTCTTGGGGTCTTATGAGCTTCCATGAAAGAAGAGAGAAGAATTCTAAGAGAGTATTTTGTAAAAGTAAAATTTATGTTAAAGTATGTTATTGGAGAAGAAGTGTATTGGACAGGCAATGGAAAATATCCTAGCTAGTTTAGGCAGAAAAACAATTTAATGTGAGGAAAAGGATGTGTACAAAATTACTGGAAGTTCTAGAAAATAAGCTCTAGATTAAAAGAGAATTTTGAAAGTTTTTAACATTTAGTTATTATTAGTTTTTTGAGACATAGTCTCACTCCTTTGCTCAGGTTGGAGTGCAGTAGTACAATCATGGCTCACTGCAGTCTCAGCCTCTTGGGTTCAGGTGATTCTCCCACCTCAGCCTCTCAAATAGCTGAGACTACAGGTCCAAACCAACACACTCAGCTAATTTTTAAAAATTTCTTTTAAAAAAATGGGGATTTCATCATGATGCCCAGGCTGGTCTCAAATTTCTGAGGTCAACAATCTACCTTACTTGCCCTCCCAAAGTTGGTTTATAGGCATAAGCCACTATGCCTCACCTCATTTAATTATCTATAATCAGAAATAGACTGAAGAGACTGGAAAAGACACTAGGCAAACCCACAGTTTGCTTCAAATGCTTATACGCAGTGATTCAGCAGAGTACTTACCTTTGGCTGTGCCAGATGGCCTCTTCTCCAAAGATGAAACCAGGAATGCATTGACATCTACCCTTCCTCACCCTATTGAGAATGGAGGAGTAAGCAGTGGGGTGGGACTAGGAAGACTGGGACATCAAGAGCTTTCATAACACAAGGCTTGACAAAGCTAGAAACCCTTCAGTAGGCAGTCAGGAAGAGCACCACAACTGTGAAAGTCAGCAGAGGACAGCAGTGAATAGGATCAAGAGTTCAAGAGGGACAGCAGGTGGAGAGCACATAGAGAATGGAGCTTCTCCATGCACTCTAAGATCAACCCTGTTTGCAGCTGACTTTCAGTGACTGCCATAAGTGTAATATGTGGATGGGTCAGTGCAGCTGAAAGGATAGGACTTGGGACATAAACAGAGGCCATAGTTTGAAACAAACAATGCCATCCTTTTCAGGAAGATCTCTGTGAAATAAAACATATTATCCCACCCTCTCTAGGACATTAAGATATATACTTATAATACTTTCCTCATTACCATTCTGTGCTTACATATTCACTTTCAAGCAATGACCAGTTTGAGGAATTTTAACTTACTAAATTTTCAGCTAAATGTAATTCATCTTAAATAGATATCCACAAAAGATAAAAATGAAATTATGGGCTGGGTGCAGTGGCTCATGCTTGTAATTCCAGCATTTTGGGAGGCTGAGGTGGGAAGATCCTTTGAACTGAAGAGTTCAAGATCAGCCTGGGCAACATAGTGAGAACTCAACTCTACAAATAATAAAAAAAATTTAGCTGAGCATGGTGGTACGTGCCGATGGTCCCAGCTACTTGGGAGGCTGAAATGGGAGGATCATTTGAACCCAGGCAGTTGAGGCTGCAGTAAGCCATGATCATGCCACTGCACTCCAGCTTGGGTGACAGAGTGAAACTCTGTCAAAAAAAAACAAAGAACAAACAAAAGGCCAAGTGCAGTGGCTCACACCTGTAATCCTAGCACTTTGGGAGGCCAAGCTGGGAAAATTGCTTGAGCCCAGGAGTTCAAGACCAGCTAGTGAGATCCTGTCTCTTTTAAAACAAAAAGAAAGAAAAAAGAAAATGAAATTTTTTTTCTAACTTCATCATCATCATTAAAGAAGATCTATAATTAGAAATTAATCTCCCAGTTACTTTTCTTGTAAAGGCAGATATGAGATTTTTCTTAAGTCTTTGCAGTTCTTTTCTTACAAGCTGAAGATATATTGTTTTATAGTCAGGTCAAGGCCATCACCACTGGTTGTCATGGAGATGGTTAAGGCACTGTGGCAAGTGCCCCTTTAGCATGGCTGCTTTCCTAAGGACCGAATGGCTGGTGGTGTCTGTAGGGATGTGAAAAGAAAGAGGAGTAATTAAAAATGCTGAAAGTAACAAGCACAAGCAAAATTACTTCTAAATTATAAGAAGAGATTTCATAATTTTATTTACTGTGAATGAAATAGATAGGCACTGTCTCAATAAATGATCATGTATGGGGTGTCCCTGCGAGGAAGCCAGGTTATGGTGCTGATTCTAGTACAGATGGTCCAGCACATCTGGCAGCCTGGACCATCTTTACTGGTACAAGTAGGAAGGGGCTGATGGGGCTGAGACTTTGGTCTACGGAGGATGCCCAGACTGTAGTGACATTGCTGTTGCCTCTGTCCCAGTTAAGATTAGAGCCAAGGGCATCTTGAGAGCACTTTCTCCAAAACTCATTTCACAATGAGGAAAAGTGAGGCCCAGAGAATTTCTGGGAATTTCCCCCCCTGGTTTTGCATTCTGAATGTATAAAATTTTGAAAAAGCAAATAATTGAATTGAACATAAAGGTCCTAAATATATAAATCCAAATGGTAAATGAACAGATAGGAAAATATTTAGCTTCACTAATAAAGAAATGCTAAGAAAAAACTGCTGTACAATTTCTTTCCTTTTTTAAACAAATTTAATGCTAATATTCAGAAGTAGAGAAAGTAAGAGAGACTTCGGCCCTCTCATTCTTGCAGGGATCACATGAATTGACTGGTACAATCTTTCTGAAGGGCATTTTGGCAATACTTGTCAATATGTGTCAAGAACCGTAAAAATGTACATACGGTTTTTGACACAGCAGCTAGAATTTTAGAGATTTATCTTGTAAGCATATTACAGATGCATACAATTAGCCAGAGGTTGTACATGTTTTAGATACAAGATATGTGTTCCAAAGCATGGGACTATTGTTACACAGCATATTCATAAAATGGGATACTTGTCACTGTTAAAAAATCTGGGTTCATATTTTTTTTTTCTTATTTTATTTTGGGAGTTTTCCAGTGAGCTCTAACACTTCGTCTTTCAGATTTATTTCCAAACTTTCTTTCTCATCATTTGCATTGGAAAGAGCAATGAGCTTTGGTGACACAAGATGCAGATTGAAAGCCCTCCTTCTACCCCTCTCTAGGGATATGGCTTCTTACATCATTTCAGCTCTCTAAGGCTTTGTTGCCTCACCTGTAAAATGAAGTCAGAAATAATACCCAAGTTGGAGGGATGTGGTGAGGATTCCTGAGCTCACATATAAGAAAGAACCTCATAAACTCTTACACCACCCAGAACTCATGTTTATGGTAATTTCTTCTGAATACAGTTGAAATGACAGCCAGAGCCCTCCCCTTGCTGTAAGTGGGATTATTCTCAGAGGGTGCACCTGCTACTCTTAGGTCTGTGACAGAACAAAATTCCTGAGCAACCCAGATCTCTGTACCCCTGACCCAGAGTCTAACGCAACTTTGGCACCCAGGGAGCCTGGACAACAGACGACAGTGAGAACATCCCGTGACCAAGCCATTTACAGCCACTAAATAGGAACTAAGACTAGACCCTTAGCAGTGAGGGGAGTCACCTCAGATATCAACTCTCAGCTCCAAAACTTGAAGGGCGTGGCCACGGTTACTGCCATAGCTATGTGTTTCTTGTAATATCTGCTACATTTGAAAAAATAAATCACTTTTTAAAACTAAACAGAATTCATTTACAAAGGAAGCTTTTATTATCACTCTAACAAACAAAAATAGGGTATTTTGCTAAAACAGAAGTCAACTAAAATGCATGCAGGATGATAGCAAAATAATGATATTAAATTTTAGCTAAACATTCTCGCTTTCTGAAGTCTTGTCCTAAGGAGTGTTCTCAGTTAAAGAGAAAAGAAGCGAATGTTATAAAGCCGTTAAAGACAGGGCAGCTCTGATATGAGAATTTCTCCTTGACATATAATTCGAAGGATAAAAAGAGAGTTAAAACATGATTACCCTTTTTACTAGTGATTTTCTTTTACGCCTGTGATTCCTAAAGTCTTCTCTCATAGGGGTTCTACAACTGCTTTGTATCTATTCTTTGGGAAATATTAACATGGTTAAAACCTTCCACCCCCTCCCTGCCCATCTGATAGAGGTGAAAACTGGGGCCCAAACAAGAGAGGCAATCAGTGAGTCAGCAGTTGGGCTAGGATGAGAACTCGGAGCTTCTGACTCCCAGTTCCATGTGCCTTTTACCAAACACCACAATGGATCTTTCAAGAAGGCTCAGTTTTGAATTATAAACAACATGAATAAAGTGAAGCTCTGAATTACTAAGTCTTTTGTCTTGGAAAAATTATAGCTGCTTTTTTTGCATTTCTGGTTCTGCATTCAGAAAAAACGGCAAAAAACAAAACAAAGCAAAAACGAACCAACAAAAAACCCCACCAAAAACCCATGCCTCCTTCAAAGAACATGTATTTTCAATTATAGCCTTTCTTTGAAATGACCTATTTTTAAGCATGGATTTTAACATGTAATAAGAACAACACAGATAAAGCTGTTTCATCTGGTATGTCTCACTGTCCAATTCTAATTCAATATTGTCATTATTGCTACACTGGCATCGCACTTTATATCTGTGCATTTTTGTATGTATCTTACATTGGCAGGGTATTTTCATACACGTCAACCCACTTGCTAGTCACCCTAACCACAAGAGGAAGATTCTATGTTGAACTCTTCATGAGTACAGCTGAGGATGCTGAGAATCTAGAACAGCAGCTTGGCCAGGGTCCCATGAATGGGAAGGAGAGAGATGGAGACCAGGACTCAAGCCAAAGCCAGAGTCTTTTCATTCCCCCGCGTTGCCTCTTCCCTTCCTTGCCACCAATTTCGACTACTGTCTATGTGCACTGGGAGCAGCTGCGTTGGGACCGAATGATGGGAGGGAAAGAGTCATGAATTGAAAATTACTAAGAGCCCCCAGTTGAGTCTTTGGACTGAAAGGATTTATCTGGTGTAGTTTTAAGAACAGAAAGAGCTGAAAGAAAGGAGGCTATGACAGATCTCAGACCCTCATTAGAAGGAGACCATCAGCAGTTTCTTCTTGCAAAGTGCAGCTATGGTTTGCAAAATCTTCAGTGAGATAAGGTATTCTTCAGGACAGTTTTTCCTGATTGCTCAAACAAAGTCATGTCTCTGAGTTATGGTCCCCTGGTGTCCTGTTGTTTTCTAATAATCTTAATATATTTACATTACTTATTGGAGTGATTTTTTTTTTTTTTTTTTTTTTTTGCCTTAATACTTGACTCTTCCACTTTACTGGAAGAGTCCAAGCAGCCAGGACGGTATTTGTTCATTGCCACTGTATCCTCGTGCCTAGCATTGCGCCTGAGATGTAGTCAGTGGTTAGTATTTACTGACTGAATATAATACCCTGTGAGAAAGGTAGGGGTGTTACTCTAAGGTGCATGCCGTCACAAGGTCATGGAGGCTGTGTAATGCGTACATTTTCAAAGTGTCTTCTGGGGACCCCGGGAGTCCCCAACAATCTTACAGGGGTTCCTTGAGGTAAAAACTATTTTTGTGACAAAATACTAAGATGTCATTTACTTTTTTCACTCCCATTCTCTCATGAGCTTGGAGTTGAGTTTTCTGGAGGCTGTTTGAAGTGAGATAATGTACTCTGATGACAAATGGAATATGTGCTTGTCTATTCTTGAGCTTTAAATATTTCAGTTTTAATTTCTAATATGGTGATTGATATAACCCATAGAAACAAAAGCTCTTTGGGATCCTCAATACTTTTAAAGACTGTGAAGGGATCCTGAGACCCAAATGTTTGAGGACTGCTGACAGCATGAGCACACCTTGAGTGCAAAGGCCTGGGTTCAAATCTGGGATGTGTGTGTTCTTAGTTGAACTACATAAGCTCTTCGTGGCTTAGTGTTCTCATCAGCAAAACAGGGTAACTATAAAACTACTCATGTAAGGGGCTGGGCATGGTGGCTCATGCCTGTAATCCCACCAGCACTTTAGGAAGCTGAGGCGGGCAGATCACCTGAGCTCTGGAGTTTGAGACCAGCCTGGCCAACATGGTGAAACCCGTTCCTACTAAAAGTATAAAAAAAATTAGCCAGGAGTGGTGGCAGGTGCCTGTAATCCCAGGTATTTGGGAGGCTGAGGTGGGAGAATCTCTTAAACCTAGGAGGTGGAGGTTGCAGTGAGCCGAGATCGCACGACTGCATTCCAGCCTGGGTGACAGAGTGAGATACTGTGGTCTCAAAAACAAGCAAACAAACACCAAAAAACTAATCACATTGCATGTAAGGTTGTTGAGAGGATTAAATAGGAGTTGATTTCTATCAAAAGTAACTAGAACACTGCCTGGTACACAGTGTTCTTTGAAGATTAGCTAGCATGGAGGCCCAGAGACATTGAGACCTATTCGAGGTCATACTGGAGTATGGCAGAGCCCTGAGCCGTTGATTGATAGGACGGAGGGTTCGTTTAGCTCCTTCTATGGCTGAACTGGGTGGTGAGAGGGGGAGAGGGCTTTCTCCCACAGCCGGATCAGGAAGCCAGGAAAAAGAAGGTGTGATTGGTGACTGCACAAGCAACGAATCCCTGCCTATAGGGCCTGACAGAGGTGCTAAGTGGGAGGACGAGAGCCCCAAGGACAGAGACTTGGCCAGCCCGCCTGGGAAGGGAAGGGCTTTTGGGCACGGGGTTCTGGCACCTGCCTTTGTGAACGCAGCAGCACTGGTCCTGGTCAGGGAGAAGCTTTGATTCCTGGAAATGCACATCAGCACATTTGTTACTGTCTTATCAGCAAAGTGCAGAGGCAGCCAGCGAGGGACGAATCCTGTTCCTCGTGACGAAATGCCCTTCTGGTCAAATATGAGAAATGTTTAAGGAATGAGTTCTTAGCCCTGGTGTGAAAACAGATGTTGGATTCTCTGTCTTTTTTTCCTTTCCCCTCTGACATAGTTTGGGAAGATGGGGCAGGAGTCAAACGTTTGAGCCCTGGAGTGATGTCAGGAGAGAAGCTTCCCGGTCAGGCTGCAGGAATTGGGAGAGCCTCCATCCACTCCCCTGTTCTGCAGAAGAAGAAACCGAGGTCCGCTTTGAGAGGGAAGGAGGTGCCCAAGGTCACACAGCTTGGCTAGGGCTCTCCTTGGCTATAATTAATGCCTGATATAAGATTGGCAATAGTCACAAAATTAGGACTGACATTCTTGAATGGGTCCATAAAAAATGAGCTTGGAAAAAATGATGACAAGGGCAAAGGCTTACTTGATAATTTATTTTTTGTTCTTTTAAATAATCAAAATGTCCTTTTTTTTTCTCAAAAATAATGTTTATAAGGGAATAGCAGCACCTACTGAGGGTATTCAGTCCCCACATCTGCCAGGTTGAAGGATTGACTCATGGAAATAGGTCAGGCTTTGGCATCAAGAAAAACGAGGGTTATAAATCCTGGATCTGTCAATCAATTGCTGTGCGATCTTGGGCAAGTTTATGAGCCTCAGTTTCTCCTTTATAAATTGGGGATAATCATACTTTCTTAAAAAGAATGTTGTGAAGAAAGTAGAATTATGGCTGGGCGTGGTGGTTTATGCCTGTAATCCAGCATTTTGGGAGGCCGAGTGAGTGGATCATTTGAAGTCAGAAGTTTGAGACCAGCCAGCGTGGCCAACATGGTGAAACCCTGTCTCTACCAAAAATAGAAAAAGTTAGCTGGGTGTGGTGGCACATGCCTGTAGTCTCAGCTCCTGGGGAGGCTGAGGCAGAAGAATTGCTTGAACCTGGGAGGTGGAGGCGGCAGTAAGACAAGATCGTGACACTGGAATTCAGCCTGGGCAACAGAGTAACACATACACACACACACACACGCGCGCACACACACACACACAAAAGAAAGAAAAAGTAAAAGTAGAATTACTATTAGAAGCTGACTATTTAAAATACATCTATGTGCCAAACCCTATGCCATATTCTTTCATGGATTATATACATTGGATTCTCCAAAGAACTAAATAACTATAAGTCCCATGCTATAGATAAGGAAATGGGGACCTAGTGAGGTTAAGTATCTGCTCACTTAAGGTCACTGAGAGAGTAAGAATCAGAGGTGGGATTTGACCCACACCATCTGATTCCACAGGCTGCATTAACCCATGTAAGTTGCCTAGGACGACAGCAGCACATGTAAGCCAATACTGGTGCCATGATCTGAATGTTTGTGTCCTCCCTTCCCCCCTAGATTTATATGTTAAAATTGTACCTACAAGGTGATGGCATTAGGAAATTAGACCTTTAGGAAGTGATAAGGTCATGGGACACAGTCCCCATGAACAGGATTAGTGCCCGTATAAAAGAGGTCACAGAGAGCTAGGCTCCATCTATGAACCAGGAAGCAGGCCCTCACCAAACATGGATCTTGGACCTCCCAGCTTCCAGAACTATGAGAAATAAATTTCTGTTGTTGATAACCCTCTCTGTGGGATTGTGTTAGCAGCCCAAACAAACTAAGACAATTGGTGTTATTAAAAAAATCATATTTCATTTCACTTGGCTTATGTAGCATCACAAAGGCCTTATCATTCTGAGATCATCATTGCAAAGAAGCCAGGAAAGTAGTACCATGAAATATCCAAAGACAAAATCCAAAGTCTCTTTGGTGTGTGGGATGAAGAGCTGATACTGTGGTTCTAACCTAGGAATGCCACCTGGAGGGGTTTGAGAAAAATAAGTAAAGTCTCCTGAATTAATTTCTGTATCGTAAAATTAAGCATCACAATCCTATATTGAACCCCTATTATGGATATTCCCGGGTGAATGAAACTATCTATTACTGTGCTTTGAGCAGGAATTATACAACCCAGTGGAGAAACATTTGTTATCTCATGCTGGTCACAAGGTTAGGCTGGCATTAATATAAGTGCCTTGATTAAAACAAATAGATCCTTACACAATAAACATCTTTGTTCTTGTTAATGGTTGCATCTTTTTCAGTATATGTGGCTCACAGGAAAGAAGTCACAGCAGGGTCCCTCCATGATGACAAAGTTGGGAGTCACTCAGCTGAAAGTTGTATCCATTTCAGGTTGTTATTTGAAAAATACATATTTTTTCATTTATTTTATAGAGATGTGGTTTTCCTATGCTGCCCAGGCTAATCTCAGCAAACCTCTGGGCTCAAGCAATCCTCCCACCTCAGCCTCCCAAGTATCTGGGACTACAGGCACAAGCCCCTGGGTCCAGCTTATTTCAAAGCTATTTTCTTTTCTTTTCTTTTCTTTTTTTTTAGACTGAGCTTGCTCTGTTGCCCAGGCTGGAGTGCAGTGGTGTGATCTCAGCTCACTGCAACCTCCATCTCCCAGGTTCAATGATTATCCTCCCTCAGCCTCCTGAGTAGTTGGGACTACAGGCCCATGCCACCACGCCCAGATAATTTTTTGTAATTTTAGTAGATATGGGGTTTCATCATATTAGCCAGGATAGTCTTGATCTCCTGACCTCATGATCTGCCTGCCTTAGCCTCCCAAAATGCTGGGATTACAGGCATGAGCCAATGTGCCCAGCTTCAAGGTTGTTTTCTGAGCAGAGACTGTCCATATTGGCAAGGAAGTTCAGAAAACAATGAATGACCCATTGATCTCTGATGTCTACAAAACCCCTGATTACTAAAAAGAAATGGAAGTGTATCTGCTCCACTGCATCATTAAAGGAACAGGTGGAGCCAAGAGAGTAGACAGGACTTGTTCAGGATTGCCAGGGAAATCCAGGCAGGTGTGGGGCTTCTGAGACCTTGCTCTTGTCACAGTTGTTTTCAGATGTCCTGGTAAGTTCTACAGAAGGGTTTTCTGAGCTCTTTGGATAGGAAGCCCTTGTTATTCAATAACCTGTGAAAGCTTCCCTGAGAAAGTGACTTAAACTAAAAATAAATAAATAAATATAACACACAGAAAATTATACCACAGGTGTACAGCTCAACGAATTTTTATGAACTCATTCAACCAGCCCCCAGATCATAAAATAGGACATTACTAGCAATACAGAACCTCCCCCCTGCCCCCCACCCATCTCATACAACCTTCTAGTAACTACCACTCCTCTAAGGGATTATTATAGTCCTGACTTCTAACACCAATATGGTTTGGATGTTTGTCCCCTCCAAATCTTATGTTGAAATGTGATCCCCAATGTTGGTGGTGGGGCATGGTGGCAGGTGTTTGGATCAAGGGAGCAGATCCCTCATGAGTGGTTTAGCACACATCCCCTTGGTGATAAGGGAGTAGTTCTCACTCTGAGTTCACATGAGATCTGGTTGTTTAAAAGAGAGTGGCACCTTCCCCCTGATCTCTTGCTCCCACTCACACCATTTGACATCAACTGCTCCCCCTTCTGCTATGATTGTAAGCTTCCTGAGGCCCTCGTCAGAAGCCAAGCAGATGGTGGTGCCATGCTTATACAGCTTGCAGAACTGTGAGCTACTTTTCTCTATGAAGTATCCAGCCTCAGGTATTTCTTTATAACAATGTAAGAACAGCCTAATACAAACACTATAGATTGCCTGATTTTGATCTTTTTCTAAATGAAGCCTCATGAGGTATACATCAGATAAAGCTGTCTGACTTCTTCATGATATGGTTTGGCTGTGTCCCCACCCAAATCTCAACTTGAATTGTACTCCCATAATTCCCACATGTTGTCAGAGGGGCCCAGTAGGAGATCATTTGAATCATGGGGGCAGTTTCCCTCATACAGTTCTTATGGTAGTGAATAAGTCTCATAAGATCTGATGGTTTTATCAGGGGTTTCCACTTTTGCATCTTCCTCATTTACTCTTGCCGCCACTATGTAAGAAGTGCCTTTTGCCTCCTGCCATGATTCTGAGTCCTCCTGAGACATAACTGTAAGTCCAATTAGACCTTTTTTTCTTCCCAGTCTCGGGTATGTCTTTATCAGCAGTGTGAAAACAGACTAATACAGCTCAACATTACGTTTGTGGTATTTCTTCATATTTTTACATGGAATTTTAGATTGTACAGTTCACTGCTGGATAGTATTCTATTCTAAGAATTCATCGTTTAGTCTAATGTTGATAGATGTTTGGTTACCATGCATAATGCTGTTGTGAGCATTCCAATGTGTGTCTTTTTGTGCATGTGTGACCACATTTCTATTGGGTGGATACAGGAGTGGAATTGCTTGGAGAGGTGAATTTGAACTGAATTTAACTTTCCGAAAAGTATAGGGAGAAGCTATTGCAGCAGAGGGCAGTGTCTGTGCACAGGCATATAGTACAAAATGGTGAGAAACATCTGGGGAGCAGAGTGACTCAGTGGGTTGGGCATATGGTGCCCATGAAGCCTGAGCAATGGGATGCTCTCTCTGCTGGGATAACCCGCCTTTCCCTCCTCATCTCTACCTGGCTAAGTTCTTGTTCTTCAGTCATTTCTAGATCAGCTTTGAGTTCATCATATCCTGGAACTTTCAGCTGTCTTGGATTAGTTGCCTCTGTATGGGTAGCTACCTCCTCTGAGTTTCTATAGTCTGCTGTGATTCTAGTTAACACAGCACTGCCTCCCCCACGCTGCCCTTGTCTGTAGACTCATCCTTCTCATTAGACTGTGGATTCCTTGAAGGGCAGAGCAGGGTTGGCTCAGTGTCATCTGTTTGTACCTTGGACCCACTCTGTCCTGTCTCTGCCCTGCTCTCTGTCTAGGAAGCTGAACTCTGTGGACTGCATCAAGAGGCACACCCTCTCTATTGCTTCTGACTTTGGCCAAACAAGAAGCCTTCTCAGAAAACCAGAGGTAGAGATGAGAGTGAAAGCAGGTGATCTTTCCCGAAGTGGCTAGTCTGCAGGGTTATCTTGAGTTGGCTGCATTCCCAACAGAAGGTTATAGCTTCTCTCCAGGTAGATGATGTCCCTCTTTAGGTCTAGAGGTACAAAAGTCTCAAAGTTTCTAGGCTCAAAGTACTGCACTATCTTTGTGGTTCTACCATTCAACCACCCCTGCTCAAATTGTCTTAATTTGTATATGCCATCTGCTGGGACCCTAACTGAGGCACGCATTTTATTCATCTCCATATCCACCTAGCACACTGCTTGGTACATGCTCAGGATCAAGGAAGGCTTATTGATTAAATAAATAGGGAAATGTGAGAGGCTGAAGATGTAGAAGCTGACCAGTGGCCAATAGTGAAGAACCTTGAATGTCCTTTTGTGAAGTTTAGAGTTTCATTTTTAAGACCAGGTGTTACAACTTCAAGTATTGTAGCGGTCAGGCAATGCAGGTGAAATTGCGGCATACTGGGAAGTGAGTGCTGCCTCTTTTACACTTCTACTACCCAGCACCAGCACATTAAATGCTCTGTAAGAATTTTGACCCAGAAAGGCCAGATCTTCTGATTTTTTCAGAAATCAGAATTTTAAGTGGACTGACTGCTAAGTTTTAAGTGTTGTCAATATTTAACATTTAAAAATACTTCATACTGGCAAACAAACATGTGGCTGCCAATTTGTAAGTCTCTGTAGCCAGTAGGGACCCACTGAACAGTGTGAAGACAGGCAGTGAGATGGTCAGATATCACACAGTGCCATGAAAAAGATATCCCCAATGGATGAGCTGCAGAGACCAAGAGCCTTTGATCTCTGTTTCTGAAGTGGTTTGAATGTGCTGAGAGGCACTTACACTGAAAACACGAATCTTTCTCCATGACGGATAGTTTTTTAAAATCAGTTTTTATTTCTAAAAATAGTGTTTGGTGGATTTCTCTACTTCAGTCAGGTTCCCAGCCACTTTCTCTATTTCTGCTTCAAGCTAGGAGCTCTGAGTTCTTTTGGGTTTTATCAAATTATACACTGTGCAAAGGCATCATTTCACCAACAGATGGACTTAATGTGCATGAAAATACATGCCTTTTAAAGAAACTAAATTAGTAGTTCCATTTCTTTTCCCTTTTATTAAAGACAGAGTTCTAGGAGAGCTCTCTGCTATAAAGTCAGACTTTATAGACATCAGCAAAGTGAGATTTATTTGGATAAAAATCGAGCTGAACATCAGAGAAGTCTTTTGCAACAGTGAACCTGCAGGTTCAAGTAGAGATTATGAGGATGCTGGTCCCTGGACCCCGCCTAGTTTAAAAAACAGCAGAGGGAGAAGAAAAGCTTTCAAATCTAACTCTTTAAGAGTTGAAGTTTCTCTTGAAACAATGGGTTGATTGCTTCCTTCCATAAGAGGCAAAATAGCGCAAAGACTGTGAAAGTTAAACGAAGCAGGAAGTGCCCCATGGATGGGGCACTGGAACTGGAATCAAAAGACCTGGGTTCTAGTCCCAGCTTTATCACTAATCCATCCTGGCTTATCTCACAAGTCCCCTCTCCTCTCAGACTCTCTGCTTTCTCATTTAGGATGTGGAATCTGTCTACCCCATAGCGTTATAGTCAGAGAAGTAAAATAAATGGTGTAAAGAAAAGCACCTTTATTTCTATGCTTTTATTGTTTATGTATCTATTTGTTTATTATATGAACAATAATGAGCATATTCTCACTGTGAATTTCAGACAATATGCCATCAATGCAAAAGCTCTCTTTGGTTTCCCTTTGTTCCAATCCAGAATGATTAGCAGTAACTATTAGCAGTTTGATATGTATGTGTCCTTGAGTCTTTGTATAAAATCATATACATATAGACACACAACACTCTTTATCACATAAATAAAATTATGCTATACATACCACATATTTTGTTCTACTAAATAAAAATTCTATGTCAGAATATACAAATCAGCCACGTTCTGTTGGAGGGTTTCACGGATGCCATAGTTTGGATGCACCATGATCCTTTTAACTATTCCCTATGAATGGGTAATATGGTGCTTCTAGTATTTCACCGTTACCGGAAAATGCAGTGGATGCTTTTTCATACCCACATGAAACTGTTTCCCTTGGGTAGGTATTAAGAACTAAAACTACTTGATCAAAGAGAATACACATTTAAAATTTTTATAGATACTGCCAAATTGCCCTCCACACAGTCTGCTGATGTGTGATCCTATAAGCGGTATTTAAGAACATTCCTTTCACCTCTCCCTTCCTGACACTGGATAGTACTAGTCTTTTGATTTTTACCAGTCTGATGAGTGAAAAATAGAATTTTGCTGTCATTTTAATTAGCACTTTCCAGATAACTAGCAAGGCTGGTAACTTCTCAGACCTTTACTGGCTATCTCTAAAGATGAGTATCTTGCTATGTGTTAGAATAGCTAACATAAAAAGCATGGTTGTAGTAGAAAGAATGGTGTATGTGGGAGAGATATTGGCTCACATTCTAGCTCTCGCATTCACAGGTTTGGTGGCTTTTGGCAAGTTACTTCACTTTTTTGGGCTTTAGCATTCCCATCTGTAAAATGGGAAATATGTTGTTATAGACTGAATTTTTGTGTCCTCCAAAGTTCATATGTTGAAATCTTGACACTCAATGTGATGGTATTTGGAGGTAAGGCCTGTAGGAGGTAATTAGGTATAGATGAATGAAGCCATGTACAAACCAGGAAGACGGCTCTCACTTGAAACCAAATTTGCTGGCACCTTGATCTTGGATTTCCCAGCCTCCAGAACTATGAGAAACAACTTTCTGTTGTTGAAGTCACCCAGACTAAAACATTTTGTTATGGCACTCTGAGCCAACTAAGACACATATTATACCACCATTTCCTAGACTGAGGATTGTTATGAGAATTAAATGTGAAGGTGTATGGAAAATTTTTTGTGATAGTGTATTAGTCTGAGTTCTCTAGAAAGAGCTGATGGTATAGTGCAGTCTGAGTCCAGAGATCTGAGACCGAGGAGAGCTGATGGTATAAGTTCCAGTCCAAGTCTGAGTCTGAAGGCAGAAGTCCTGTGTTCCAGCTTGAAGGCAATCAGTCAGATTTTGTTCTGTTCAATTCAGGGCTTTGACAGGTTGGATGAGTCCTAAGTGCAATCTGTTTTACTTAGTCTACTAATTCAAATATTAGTCTTATCTAGAAGATCCCTCACAGATAAACCCAGAATAATGTTTAACCAAAGATCTAGGTACCCCATAGTTCAGTTGAGTTGACTCATGAGATAAGCCATCACATCTGGACAAAGATATGGATTTTGTTGTTGTTCATTTAACCTGCTGGGGAAAGAGTGATTTCTAATCCTCATCCTCTCATCATTTTCCCCTTATTTAGTATGCACTGATAGCCAATGACTGTGTAGCTCTTGAAAAAGTACATTACTATTAAAAGTTGAGTCAAACATTTTCTGTTTTGTCTTTATTCATGGTAATGATTATTTTGTATGAGGAAGAAAGTTTGGGATGGATTTGGACAAAATCTCCAGATATGAGTGCCTTTGTTTGTTCTTCTTCCTAACGCACAAGTATCTGACCCAACGCTTCCTCTGTAAAGAGTCCCCAGAAGTTCCCTTCAAAAAGCAATGTACAGGTACAGTCTCCTATTGGCTCATGGGTATATCTTGTTCTAAACACTCTCTTCTTTCAGACTAGCTTGCCGATCCTCACTTGGCCTCTCTCTTGCAAGCTTCTTGAGGCTGAGGAGTTATCTTATTCATCTTTGCAATTCCCAAAGGGCCTGTTATTAGTCAGTCAGCAGGGGCTCCATAATTATTGGCTGAATTCTGACAATATGGAAGTGGACATTCTGCCAGGCCTAGCTGTGTGTATTTCCTCCTCTGAATCTAAACAAATGAGATGTTAGAGCAGTGGCTCTACGCAGTTTCAAAACTGTAGCTGCATAGAGAATCACCTGCAAAATTTGTAAAATTCTCAGTGCCCAGGATGCACCCAGGACCAATTAAGGACCAATTAAGTCAGAATCTTGGAGAGTTAGACTCAGGCATTCTGGCTTTTTAAAGCTCCTCAGTTGATTCTAACTTGCATCCTCTGCCGTAGAGGTTAGATTGATTCTTCTCCAGGCTATGGGTTATCAGCCTAAGATTTTGCATACTGGATACCAGATAATCTGTTGCTATAATAATGTCCTTAGAAGGAAAACTTTGTAAAACTTTGTATTTTTTTTTCTGTTTTCCAACCTTCTATCCTGAAAAACTTTGTAATTTTACAAAGAAGAGTCAACTTATAATACCAATAGTAATTTTACTGCAGTCCAAAGTTCAAAAGTTATATTTCAGAAATGAGGCCTTAATCCAAAGGAGAACAATATTTGGCAGAAGAAGGCTGTAAAAATTTACCAGCAAGCAAGTAAATAAAGAACCTAAGAGTCATAGAGCATATGGCAATAAAGAAATGTTAGCCGAGTTGCCTTTTACCAAAGACTAGCCCTCAAACCAACATTGCTATTCATCTGTCACTATCTGGAGAAGCTGGCCTGGTGGCTTATCACAGATTAGATTGTGCAGAAAAGGTATCAGCCTGCTGTTGAGCCAGAAGGCAGCTAGAGGAGGTATGGAAGAGGAAGAAAGAAGATTGCTCCTAGTAAAATCCTGTTCTGGCTCCCTCAAAGTGATTGAATTCATTTAGAAAGAGTATTCAAACTCCTGTGCAGAATTACTGAAATTACATTCTGCATTTGCATTACCTTTGAACTATGTGTTCTGTGCTTATACATGCATACACATTTCATTCTTACCAGAACAGTGTAAGTGGTGCACAAAACTAACTCAACTGTTTTAAATTCACTTCTTGATATGTGAACATTCTACCAATGCTGTCTACCTTTGGCTCACTGATGAGTAAGGATGGTCTAAAAGGAAACCAGGCTAAGTGGTTGCCTGAAACGGGGAAGTAACACAAGCAAGAAAACATATGACAGGGCTTGTTGGCCATTTGAAGTAAGTTCTGCTTCCAATAAAAAGTATGATCTCTTAGGACAGCCAGTGCCCCCAACCCCTGACCCCCAGGCTTACCCAGTTCTAGAAATAGCACTCTTACTTTATACTTGTTTGAGCCGCACTGAACTTATACATCTGTTGATCTGCTTGAATTTTGTGCTCATGAGGTGTGGTTGGCACTCCATAAGAACATGTCAGCAAGGAACAGGGGGGCACACAGATTGCCTGAATCTATTCTGGTAACCTGCATGTTCCCATGTTCCATCAGACTTTGCTTACAAAACACACATTCAAAGCTCAAACTATTAAGAATTTCAAGATGGTGCCAAGAAAACATTAAACCAAACATGGATCTCTTCTGGGTGAGGGTTCTCTGGGGCTGCATAGGCTGTACTGCTATGAAGCTGGCCCTGGGTACAGTGAAGGAAAATGAACTGCAGATGAAGTGACTGCAGCATTTCAGAAACAATGTGGGATATTGTGTGATATTCATACCTAATAGACTCATATTCCATTTCTGGGGATGTATCTCAATGTTCTAATTAAAGCTTTACTTCCAAAGTTGTTCATGATAGAATTGCCAGGAGAGAAGTGAACAACTAGATATAACCTAAATATATAGTAAAAAAAAAAAAAAAAAAAATTAATTAAATAAATATTTCCTGGATAGAGTATTATGCATCCAGTAAAACCCATGGAGATTGTGTCAGTGCGTGATGATATCGTTAGGCTTTGTGTCCCCACCCAAATCTCATCTTGAATTATAATCCCTGTAATTCCCATTATCCTCACATATTAAGGGAGAGACTTGAGAGAGGTGGAGTTAACTGGATCATGGGGGCAGTTTCCCCATGCTGTTCTTATGATGGTGAGATCTGATGGTTTTATAAGGGACTCTTTACCCTTTGCTCAGCACTCCTTCTTGCTGTCTTGTGAAGAAGGTACCTTGCTTCTCCCTTGCCTTCTGCCACGAGTGTAAGTTTCCTGAGGCTTCCCTAGTCATTCTGAAATGTTAATCAGTTAAATCTCTTTCCTTTATAAATTACTCAGTCTTGGGCAGTTTTTTACAGCAGTATGAAAATGGACAAATACACATGGGAAAATGTGTCTGCTTAAATGTTAGTGGAGAAACAAAAAGATGTACTATTTCTTGCTACATGCTCTGATTTCTGATTTCATATATATGTATTTGAAACAATGTTATATATTATATATGTAAAATATATATCTATATCTTTAAGTAAATGTTAATCAAATACTTTATAGTCTTTGGATATTAGATTATAGGTACTTTTCTTTATTCTTTATTTTAGTTTCTACTTATTCCAAACTTTACTGTATGAGAATTTATTCCTTAACTACATTTTGTTTATTTGTTACAGCCTGATCTTTCTGATGCTCCATAATTCTTTAGGGCTTCAGGAGAATAAAGCCATCAGTCAATTTCATCTTTTATATAGTTTATAATATGTGGCATTTTTCTCAAAGCAAAATTTTGATTGAATAATCTGGCAAGGGAGAAGGGTTCAGGAGGGTTCACTGAAGAGATGAGGCAATTTTTTCTGCCTGGATTTTCATTGACCTGTGTATTAGTCCATTTTCATGCCACTGATAAAGACCTACCAGGGACTGATAAGAAAAAGACGTTTAATTGTACTTACAGTTCCACATGGCTGAGGAGGCCTCAGAATGATGGCGGGAGAGGTACTTCTTACATCCAGGCAGTAAGAGAAAATGAGGAAGAAGCAAAAGTGGAAACCCCTGATAAACCCATCAGATCTTGTGAGACTTATTCACTATCATGAGAATAGCACAGAAAAGGCCAGCCTCCGTGATTCAATTACCTCCCTCTGGGTCCTTCAGAATTCTGGGAGATACAATTCACATTGAGATTTGAATGGGGACACAAGCAGACCACATTACCCTGCATTAGGGTAGAGTTAATTGAAAGTGTTTTATGATGACACTGCTGAACTTCAACCAAAAGGACCTGGGTTTAAATCCAGCTCTACCTGTTCTCCTTGTTTTGTCTTCCTTTTTTTTTGGTGATGAAAAACACATGATATAAATTTTACCATTTTTATGTGCACAGTTCAGTAATGTTGAGTGTATTTACATTTTCATGAAATATCCACTAGGCTTTTATTTAAGCCTTTTTGAGGTATAATTGATGTATAAAAAATCTGTATATATTTAATGTATACAATTTGATGGGTTTAGATTGTGTGCATCCACCCATGAAACCACCATCACAATCAAAGTAATAAACATCCATCACTGTATTAGTCTGTTTTCATGCTGCTGATAAAGACTTACCTGAGACTGGAAAGAAAAAGAGGTTTAATTGGACTTATAGTTCCACATGGCTGGGGAGGCTTCAGAATCATGGCAGGAGGTAAAAGGCACTTCTTAGATGGTGGCAGCAAGAGAAAGTGAGGAAGAAGCAAAAGCAGAAACCCCTGATAAACCCATCAGATCTCATGAGACTGTTTCACTGTCACAAGAATATCAGGGGAAGACTGGCCCCCATGATTCAATTACCTCCCCCTGGGTCCCTCCTACAACATGTGGGAATTCTGAGAGATACAATTCAAGATGAGATTTGGGTGAGGACACAGCCAAACCATATCAATCACGTCCAAAAGTTTTCTTGTGTCCTCTATGCTTTTTTTTTTTTAAGAAAATATGGAATGCTTCATGAATTTGCATGTCATCCCTGAGCAGGGACCAGGCTGATCTCTGTATCATTCCTATTTTAGTATATGTGCTGCTGAAGCGAGCTTTCCAACCTTTTTTTTTTGTGGTAAGAGCACTTAACATGAGATTTACCCTCTCGACAAAATGTTTAAGTTTACAATGCAGTATTGTTAACTATAGGCACTGTGTTGCACAGCAGATCCCTAGAACTTATTCATGTTGCATATAAAATGTTGCAGCCATTATGGAAAACAATATGGAGATTCCTCAAAAAATTAAAAAATAAAACTATCATAGTACCAGTAACCTCACTTCTGGCTATATATCCAAAACGTTTGAAATCAGGATCTCGAAGAGATATTTGCCTCGTATGTTTATTGCAGCATTGTTCATTGTCTTAGTTTATTTTCTGCTGCTATAACAAAACACCACAGACTAGACATTTTATAAAGGAAAGACATTTACTTCTCACAGTTCTGGAGACTGCGAATTCCAAGAGCATGGTGCCAGTGTCTGGCCAGGGTTATCATCTGGTAGGAGGTATCACATAGTGAGTGAATGTACAAGACAGAGAGAGAAGTGAGCTGAACTCATCTTTTTTATCAGGACTCCTTTGACAACCCACTCCCATGATAACAGTATTAATTCATACATGAGGGCAGAGACCTCATGACCTCATCATCTCTTAAAGGTCTTGCCTTTCAATACTGTTACAATAGCAGTTAAATTTCAACATGAATTTTGGCAGGGACATTCAAACCATAGCACTCATAGTAGCCAGTATATGGAAACGACATTAATGTCTGTTGATAAAAGAATGGATAAAGAAAATAGGGTAAATGCACACAGTGGAATATTTTTCAGCCAGTAAAAAAAGAAAGAAATCTTTTCACTTGCAACAACATGGATAAACCTGGAAGACATTATGCCAAGTGAAATAAAGCAATCACAGGAGGACAGATATTGTATCATTCCAGCTCTAACTCTTATTAGCTGTGTGATTTTTGAACCTAAGTTATTACAGCTGTAAAATAGGAATGATACTCCCGCCATAAGAAGGTGACTGAGACGACACCATCAGAACATTGAACTATGCACTGTGTGCACTGAATCTGTCTTAGAAAAGTCATTCTGTGAAATGTTGGTTGTTGGTTGTACCACAAAGCCTCCTACTCCATACTCCTCTGGGGGATTAGCAGGTCAAGGTTTGGCCATTGAAATGGCAAATTGGTTTCCAAATTATTGTTTCCAGGAAAATTATCTTTTCAAAACAGTTTATGGTGTTTCATGTCTCACAAACCACAGAGTTTATTGTTCATCATTTTTGCTTCACAAGAAGTGCTCTTTTTCTTTTTTAATATTTTAATGTATTCCAAGAAAAATGAAAGATGTTTCCATCACAGTTAAAAAAAAAAACCATCTTTGAATTCTAGAGGTGGTCAAACTTAATGAGATACACGCAGCTAGAAAACTTTTATTCAACATCGTAATAAGAGCAAGTCTGCTATGGTAATGTTTGTTCTGCATTCAGTGATTGAATCATTCACTCGCACGCTCAGCATCTGCTGAGTGACTACAGCTGAGTATAAGGGTGGAGTGATGAATACGATGAATAAGGTATGATTCCTCTGCCCTCTCTTCCCTGAACCTTTTTTCTCCAGAAGGCAGGCTTGTAAACTAACAGTATGTTAGCTGTACACAAAAAATTATAGGAACCGCACCTGGGGGTACCAACTCTGGCTGGAGAAGTTGAGGATGATTTCCATGGGATGGACCTCAGCTCTCCCAAAAGCACTTCAGAGCCCTTACTCCTACAACTTCTTCATTATGATGTGGTGTAGATACAGGCTGGCTGCTGATCAGAGAGGCAGGTGATTTAAAAATATTCTTTTCACCACTGTCAGGAGTAGGGCCTAAAACTTGGACAGGAGGCAAAATGAAAACTGTTAGCAAAGCAAAGTCTGGGAATTCCAGATCCTGGGTCGTTATGTGCCCATTGTAACTGAGAACAGCCTTCGGCAAATGTACAAATGGGTTCACTAGGCTAGGGAAATAAGACCTTTGTTTGTGAGTACAAGTTGAGTATCCCTTATCTGAAATGCTTGGGATCAGAAATGTTTTGAATTTTAGTCTTTTTTCAGATTTTGAAATATTCGCATATATGTAATGAGATATCTTGGGGATGGAATACAAATTGAAACACAAAATTCATTTATATTTCATATACACCTGCAAATAGCCTTAAGGTAATTTTATCCAATATTTCAATAATTTTGTGTATAAAACAAAGTTTGTGTACATTGAACCACCAGAAAGCAAAAGTGTCACTATCTCATGCTGGCGCTCAGAAAATTTTGGATTTTTGAGTGTTTCAGATTTTTGGATTTTCAGATTAGGGCATTCAACCTGTGTTTTTAAGAGATTGCCCTATGAAGGGAGTAGTCATTTTCTGATCACCTAGATCAGAATCACTTGTGGATGCTTGTTAAAAAGCAAATTCCAGGCCAGGTGCAGTGGCTCATGCCTGTAATCCCAGCTATTTGGGAGGCTGAGATGGGCAGATCACTTGCGGTCAGGATTTCAAGACCAGCCTGGCCAACATGGTGAAATCTCGTCTCTACTAAAAATACAAAAATTAGCTGGTCATGGCAGGTGCCTGTAATCCCAGCTACTCGGGAAGCCAAGGAAAGAGGATAGCTTGAACCTTGGAGGTGGAAGTTGCAGTGAGCCAAGATAGCACCACTGCACTCCAGCCTGGATGACAGAGTGAGACTCCCTCTCAGGAAAAAAAAAAAAAGCAAATTCCTGTTCTTCACAATAACTGAGTTGCAATCTAGCTCAAAGTCAACACTACTGGTTCTATGACTTGGGTACATCATTTTACTTTTTGAGCTTCAGTTGTCATGCTGTAAAATGGGGCTTGAGAACAGTATTTCCCTTGCAATGTGGTTGTGAGATTGAAATAAAATTATGTGGGTGATGTCACCTCGTAATAATAAAATGCCTTGCAGTACTAAGTCATTGTTATTAAATTTCAAGACAGTGCATTTTCTTTTCAAAGAGCTTTTAACTGAATGGAAGTCCTTTTATAAATTTGTTAAGGGGTATATGTAATGGTCTTTAAGGCTTCTGGTCCTAGTTCTAACTTTGGAGATACTGTCAACATCATCAATTTGCATTGAATATAATATGGGTTTGATATACAATGACAAAGACTACCTTGGATTTCCTTGTGAGTCTATTCTAGGAAAAGATATGTAAATAAATAATTTCAATGCAATTTGAAAATAATTATAGTGGTCATAATAAAAATATTTAAATTAACAATTATTATAATTAACATATTTTGGGCATTATGATGTTCCTGGAACTCTGCTAAGTGATTATATTTTCTCATTTAAGCCTCGTTATTACCCTATAAGATGGGCATTATTATTTGCATTTTACAGATAATAAAACTGTGGCCCAAAGAGGTAGAATGACTTACTCAAGGGCACATAGTCATAATTAGAAGAGTTGATCCAAATCCAAGTCTGGGTTGGGTGTGGTGGTTCACACCTGTAATTGTAGCAGTTTGGGAGGTAAGGCAGGAGGATTGCTTGAGGTCAAGAGTTCGAGACTAGTCTGGGCAACATAGTGAGACCATGTCTCTAAAACAAAAGACCAAAAAAACTCTTAAAACCTATCTGTCTGATTCTATCTTTCTCCTCTTTCTATTGGTCTATAGAGTTTCCAGCAAACTGTTAGGTTTGCATTTGCAGTTGTGAGACCTAAGTCTCTAGGCTGAAAGAATCCTCCTTAAAGCAGTCATTTTCAAAATCTTGACAGCAGTCCACAGTGAGAACTTGATCTTACATCATGGTCCAATGCACATATACATATACACAAAGGCACAAATGTGTGTGTATGTATACCTGTCATAAAAAATCACTCATCTTTACTATGCCGGTTTTTCTTTTCTTCCTTTCGTTTCTTCAAAAATGTTTGTGGTGGGCCGGGCGCGGTGGCTCACACCTATAATCCCAGCCCTTTGGAAGGCCGAGGCGGGTGGATCACGAGGTCAAGAGATCGAGACCATCCTGGTCAACATGGTGAAACCCCGTCTCTACTAAAAATACAAAAATTAGCTGGGCGTGGTGGCGCACACCTGTAGTCTCAGCTACTCGGGAGGCTGAGGCAGGAGAATTGCTTGAACCCAGGAGGCGGAGGTTGCGGTGAGCCGAGATCGCGCCATTGCACTCCAGCCTGGGTAACAAGAGCAAAACTCCGTCTCAAAAAAAAAAAATGTTTGTGGTGACTCTGTTGATGTGATTATGTTTTAATGGGTCTGACTCATGGTTTGAAAACCCCACCTTAAGGAATATGGAGACCAGTCTCTCTTTTATAGACGTGAAGACTGTGACTAGAGAGGGCAAACCATCTGGGGAGAGTCTCAGTGGTGATCAGCAGGAAAAGCAGCTCACAACTCCGTCTACCACATGGGTGCCCAGAGTTTTGCATTTTTTGTTTCTTCCCTAGTCATAGGTTCTAAAATGACAGTCCTGTTAACAGAAAGAACAGTCATTTTGCGGTCCAGCTGGACTTGATTCAAATCTGAATTCCACCCTGTCTAGCTACATGACTTGATATATGACTTTATCTCTTTCAGCCTCTTTTCCTCCCTGGACAAGGGAGGTAACAATATCAATGAGGAGGTTTGGGAAGGTGAATTGATATTAAGGCCCAGTGCCTGGCGTACATTATGTGCTTAGCAGAGGGGAGACACCACAGGTAACAAGGGGAGATGTTAAATAAGGGACAGTGAAGACTGAAAGCCACCTGTTAGGTGGTCGTGGATGCAGCCTCATTGGTTTCCAGAATCCAGTGCAGCCTTAAGATTTGTGATACGGAGATAACATCTGTATATGTTTAGCAGTGTGCTTCAGTGGGGGAAAATGTTGGCCTTTGATCCAAACAGACGTTGCTATGAATCTCAGCTCCAGAACCTTCTAGCCTCAATCAACCTGTTTCTTCATCTTTAAACTGAAATATTAAAACTTCCTTCATAGAGGTATTTGTGGGATCCACCAAGGTATTTTCCTCTTCCCTTCATAACATGACTTAGAAATTTTATGGATCACCTTTGATTTTACCTTTTTGTTATAGAAATGTTTGAACATACAAGAAAGTAAAAAGCATCCATACACTGATCCATATACACCAAGTGTCCTGAATTATGGACCTGTTTGCACTGAGTAGTTTAGTCTGTCCCCACAGTTAGCTAACACGGTGCCTAGCATATAGTAAGCATTCAAGAAATATTTGCTGGTTGAATGAATAGATAGGGGGATGAAGACTGGCAAACCTCACTTCTGTCACCAATTACTTATGCCAGGAACCCAAACTCAAACGACTTCAGGGGCCAGACAGTTAGTGGAATTGGGTGAATTATGCTGGGGTAAGACAATAAGGAGTAAAGGAGATTGTGGAGAGGATGTGTGCCTTTGAAAGGGACTTGAACTGAAATAAATTTTAACTTCACTCTATGAAGGTCCACTCTCAAAAACCTGTGGGCTGTGTGTGATCTCTGATGCCTGTTACATGATTTGCACCATGCTAGGCATTGAGACAAAGATATATCATGGAACAGTGAAAGGTAAACTGGTGAGTCCCACAGACCCAACCACCTGCTAAGTTGCTTTGGTTAACTAAACCTCAGTGTTCTATCTGCAAATGCACGTTGAGACTGAATTTGCAGGCTTGCTTAATAGATTGTGGTAGGCAGCCTCTAAGATGACCCTCAGTGATTCCCTACCTCCTGTTACTCACACCCTTGTGTGATCTCTTCCCCTTGAGTGTCGGCTCAATTTAGAGACTTGCTTCTAACGAATTGCATATGTACTGTGGCTTGTTTGTTGAGTGTTCTTGCCGTCTCTTGGATTGTTCACTCTGGGGGAAGCCCTGTCCTGAGAGAGCCCTCTGGAGAGGCTCATGTGAGTGAGCTGGGGAATGAATTTTCTAAGACCTGCCAATAACCATACGTGTGAGCCCAAATGCAGATCCTCATCCAGCTGAGTCCTCGGATGACACCACAGTTGCAACCCACGCCTTGACTGCAGCCTCATGAGAGACCTCGAGCCAGTGGCACCTAGGTAACTAACACTCACATTCTCAACCCACAGACACTGTGATGAGAAATGTTTGTTGTTTAAGATTGCTAAGTTTTGTTATGAATTTGTTACTTGGCAACAGAAAACTAATATAGGAATCAAGTAAAATGATATATATATGAAAGCATGTAACTCAATGCTAAAGACATAGTAAGTGCTTAATAAACATTTACTTGTTATATGTGGTAACAGCCACTTAACAAGATATCTTGATACCCTATAAAGAAATGCTATGGCACAAAAATGTACATGGAGTGTAGGGACCTGAAGGAGGGAGTTTCCAATACTGGCATCAGAGAAAAATTCACAGAAGAAATGAGTACTGGGTTGCATGAGATGACTAAGAATATAAGGCAGAGAAATAGAATAAGAGTGTGCTTTGTAGGGGAACAGCCAACACATAAGTAGTGAAAGGAACAGCAAGTGTGGATGGTGTGGAGGTTACAGGGCAGGGGATGAGACACAAGTCAGACCACAGAGGACGCTTATTCAGTAAATGGGCTTTGTATTTGATTGACATTTCATTTTAGGATGCTCACTAGAATTGCAGAGAGTAGGAGAGACCACAGAAGTAAGGTCATTCTTTGCCCACCTCCACTGTCTTTTTCAGGTAGTCCTCAAGAGAAAGTTAACTAAGATATTCACTGAGGGCTGGGTGTGGTGGCTTACGCCTGTAATCCTAGGTCTTTGGGAGGCTGAGGCGGGAGGATCACTTGAGCCTAGGACTTCAAGATCAGCCTGGGCAACATAGTGAAACCCCATATCTACAAAAAAATACAAAAATTAGCTGGGCGTGGTGGCATATTCTTGTAGTCCCAGCTACTCTGTAGGCTGAGGTGGAAGGATTGCTTGAGCCTGGGAGGCAGAATTTGCAGTGAGCTGACACTGTGCCACTGCACTCCAGCCTGTGTGACAGAGTGAGATCCTATCTTAATAATAATAATAAAAATTTACTAAGGTATCTACCTAAGTCCATTGTCAATTATCTTAGTGTTAAATAGACAAGGCATGCAGCCGAGGAGGCTCATTTGACCCAGGTCATCTTGTATGAAAGTCTATACCTTGCACTTTTGCTGGCGCCGCTTTTGTTATATAATAAAATCATGCTCCTCTTGAGCAGCTGGAATTCCCTTTAATCTAACAGACACTATGAATCACACATCCCTGATAAGTGCTTCCTATTTAGCCTGTGGAAAACTCAAGTTAATTTGTGTCCCAGCTTCCTGCTCTACCTTGCTGAGAATCAGTCCTCCTCTGGCTTCGTGCAACTGTTTTAACTTAATTTTGCCATTCCCATTACCTTTTAAGACTATTTTCATTGTACTATATTGTAGATTTTTTAAATAGATACTTGAAGTTTTGGGGGGAGTAGGACGTAGTAAACATATATGTATAAAAAGAGTCCTATTAATTCTGTGGAAATGAAAATGAGGAAAAGAAAGAATGAATCCTCACCTCCCTCTGCAGATACTTGAATTCCTACATTCTCAGGAAATACTACAAGAAGGAATGAGAGGCTTTGGGAGAAGATGGAGAGTTACTTTTAGCACATGCACATTTGAGGTCTTCTGGAAACAGAGCCATCCAACGCTGAATTGCTTATGTAAGTAAGGAGCTCAGGAGTGAGGTGGATTCTGGAGAGAAAGTTTAGAAGTTCCCACCCCAGCTGGTGAAGTCAGTGGAGGAAAGAGACAATTCTTTTTTTTTTTTTTTTTTTTTAATAATTTGGGGATTTTATTTTTTGTTAAAGATATATTTCTTTGATTCTTTCGTGGTTCATAAGCTGGATTATTGCTATTCATATGCAAGTGTGAGATGTGCCACCCTAGAACCTTGTTACAATCTGGACACATTACCCACCTGACATGGATTAAAAATAAAAAAGATGTGCCGGGCGTGGTGGCTCATGCCTGTAATCCCAGCACTTTGGGAAGCTGAGACGGGCAGATCATGAGGCCAGGAGTTTGAGACCATCCTGGCCAACATGGTGAAACTCTTTCTCTACTAAAAATACAAAAATTAGCTGAGCTTGGTGGTATGCGCCTGTTATCCTAGCTACTCGGGAGGCTGAGGCAGGAGAATCACTCGAACCTGGGAGGCAGAGGTTGCAATGAGCCGAGATTGCGCCATTGCACTCCAGCCTGGGCGGCAGAGTGAGACTCCATCTCAAAAAAAAAAAGAAAAGATGTTTCTTTAAAATTGCTGATTGTGATTTTTCTCTTTAATAGGAAAAGAGACAATTCTTTAAGAGTGGTGGACCAGCCTCAAATGACAGCAATAGAAAGAGAAAAGATATATGATCCTTTAAGAAAGGAGAAGTTATTCCATGACTGATGGCATGCACATGTACGTTATCCATTCACCATGCAGTTCATAAGTGAATTATATAAGACCACATTGACACCTAATTTTAAATCATATGAATAGACATGAAGTGCCCATTTACACTCAGCATAGAAATGTTTTCCAGGATATGTACTTTTAATCAATTCATTTCCTTTTCTTATTGAGTTTATAGATCATTTATTTCCCTGTGGTTTGAAAACAAAAATCCAATAGTGTTTGGAGAAGTGATGGTCTGCTATAAAAGTTAGATGGTCAGTACTAACAGGGAAATTTTGATTGCTTCGGGGTTGATCTTTTCCATGCCTGGCACATGCAAGATGAAGCTAATTCATATTATGAAATATAATGTGTTCTCTTTTTATTTTATTGAAATGCTTTAAAATGTAAGATCAGAGCTGGCTTAATATTTTCCAAGTAAAACACCATCAAGTGTAAATATTACCAAGGACCTCCAAGTTCCCTGTTAAGTGCCCTATATATTTACATGAAAAGGGATTTTTAAAAAGTTTCCTCTATTCCCTATTCCACACCCCCTCACTCAGTTGCTGGTTAATTAACCAATCATAAAGAAAAGATGAAAGTATATGAACCTCAAATCCTTGTGTTCTGGGAAAAAATATAATCACAGAGTAATGAAAATAAATTTCAACTAATGAAAACCAAGAACAATGACCACTGGAGATACTGAAAACAGTTGGATCAAACAGGTAAAAACTTCACAGAAAATTAGCCATGCATTGTTCTGGCTTGCTTCCGTGTCTCCTTTAAGGCCTGTGTCTTGGGTGGGTGATGATTTGTGGGAACGGGGGGAGCTCTTTTCTTCAGAGTACACTGTTGAAATGTTCTTTCAACTTTGTTGGCTAACAGGTTGTTTAATATGCCTTTTTACCTGGCTTCCATCTCTTTACACACATATTGAAAGTCCCTGCCTTCTGCTGCCTTCCACCATCTTGAAACAGCCTATCCCTTATCAGGCAGCATAGACACTGCATCCTCCCTGACAATGCAGAACAGGTAGATGAGGTGTAGAGTTGCATGACTCACTTGACTTGGAGGGGGAACTGGACTTGTTTCATTTTAAATGGTGCTTGTGGCAGTCTATGGCAGGCAAAACTTTCATCCTCTTTCTAGGTATTAGGATGGGATAAATTCTCCAGCCTTCTCTGCAGTTAGGTTGGGGCTTGCGTCGGAGTTCTTGCCAATGGAATGTGCACAGAAACGATGTCCACTAGCGGTTCTCACACTATCATGTGTATAATGAGTCATCCCATCACTCAGGGGTCTTGTTGAAATGCGGATTCTGATTCAGTAGGTCTTGGGTGAGGCCCATGATTCTGCTTTCTAGTAAGCTCTTAGTTAATACCAGTGCTGCTGGATTTATGGACAACACTTCAAGTAGTAAGAATGCGCACCAGTTCCAACCTGGCCATGAAATATCATGTGCAGTCTTCCAAGATTTTTCAACCTTATCTGTACAGCTACAAGCAAAGCACTTCGAATGGCAGAGTGCTTCCCTCAATGGACGGAAGGAGACTGGATCCCTGTGTCACTGACTGGAAGAGCACGGCTAAGCAAAGCTGCTAGCTCATGAAGACTGTGAGGAGAGTACGAGGTAACGTTTTATTGTGTTAACTCGTCGATGTCAGGGTTTACTTGTTACTACAGTATGGCTTCCTCGAACACTTCCTCTTATCAACTGCCTTTTCTGAATCTTTCCTTGACTCATGATTTTGAGTTGACTTAGCAAACTTACCAAACACCAACTGGGCACCAAGCATATTAAGAGGTACTAGAGAATATAAAAAGATGAAGGGGGTGGAGTCATCTTTCTTAAGGAGCTGGGAGAGGAGATAAGAAATGGGATCAAATAATGAACAACAAGTTTCAAAGGGAGCAGAGTCCAATAGGACCTGCTGCCTGAGCTCTTCAGAGAGAAATGAACATTAGGCTTTCTAGAAGTGGTTGTACTTACATCAGCCTTGAAAGGTGAGTAGAGTTTAAATTTATAATGATTAGGATAAGAGCACATTGGAGGAGTTAAAGTTAGAAAATGGCAGGAAGGTACAAAGGGAAATGTGGGACTTGTCATTGGGAACCAGTATATGGTGAAGAATAGGAGTAATGGTACATCCAACAGAAATGAAGGTCAGGGTTATATCACAGAATACTTGGAATGGCAATTTAGAGAGCAGGGATTTATCCTGAGGATAGAAGGAAACTCTTGGGTTTAAATAGGAGTAGGATCTCACTGGATATAATGAGGAGGGGTGTGTGGCTCTGTCGCAATAGTTCAGGTATAAGAGACTGAGGTCTAGCAAACAAACACAGAAACAGAAAACCAAACACTACATGTTTTCATTCATAAATGGGAGCTGAACAATGAGAACACATGGACACAGGAATGGGAACGTCACACACCAGGGCCTGTCGGTGGGTGAGGGAGAAGGGAAGGGAGAGCATTAGGACAAATACCTAATGCATGTGGGACTTAAAACCTAGATGACAGGTTGATAGGTGCAGCAAACCACCATGGCACATGGATACCTAGGTAACAGACTTGCACATTTAGCACATGTATCCCAGAACTTAAAGTAAAATTAAAACACAAAAGAGGCTGAGGTCTGAGCATAAAGATGAAAAAGGGAAATCTGACAACATTGTGAGAAAGATAGAGAAGCACCTCCCCATTCCACTCCACCCCCTCTCTGAGATGTTGTGTCTTGACATGCAACCACTGTGTCTTAGTAATATGTAACAACGTCAGTAAGCCATGGAGATGGGTCTCAGACCCCTGGCTTCTTGCTCTGAGCTCACTATTTTTCCACTTGAGTATGAGGTTGTCGCTGTGTTGTAGGTGGCCTCTGAAATTGTACTTGGTGAGCTGGATCTAAGTACAGCATAATTCCCATCTTGCAATGTGAGCACCCTTGCAAATTATCTTCAATCGTTTTGAGTCACTCCACTTGGGAAATTTATTGGAATTCTATTGCACTATGACCTGCCAACAGCAAGTTTAAGACACACTTTAAAAAGACGTTGGCTACTCTAAAGATGCTTCAACCAAACCTGCTGCTATTGCTTTGGCATCTGTACCACATCTGCATGAGAGGGTTTAGAAGGTCTTTTTTTTTTTTTTTTGAGATGGAGTCTTGTTCTGTCACCCAGGCTGGAGTGCAGTGTTGCAATCTAGGCTCACTGGAACCTCCATCTCCCTGGTTCAAGCAATTCTTGGCCTCAGTCTCCCTGGAATTACTGGTGCCTGCCACCATGCCTGGCTAATTTTTTTTTTTTGTATTTTTAGTAGAGACGGGGTTTCACCATCTTGGCCAGGCTGGTCTTGAACTCCTGACCTCATGATCCACCCGCCTCAGCCTCCCAAAGTGCTGGGATTACAGGCATGAGCTACCATACCTGGCCTCTCTCCCTTTCTTTCTTTTCTTTTCTTTCTTTTTCTTTTCTCGCTCCCTCCCTCCCTCCCTCCTTCCTTCCTTCCTTCCTTTTTTTTTTGAGATAGGGTCTCACTCTCTCACTGAGGCTGGAGTGTAAAAGGGAGAACTTTCTGCAACAGTTGTCAGATAGAAATTTGTTTGAATCTTACATCTGCCACTTCCTAACCATGTGATCTGGAACAAATAATTTAACATCCTGGAGCCAAAGTTTTTATAGTTTAAAATGGGGAAGGTGATTACCTGCCAAAATTACATGAAGGTTCCATGAGATGATGGTGATGAAGTTCTGAGCACAGTGCATTGCTCCCAGTGCTGACAGTCCAATCAGCGTCCATGCTGCTATCTCTATCCTGGGTTTACTAATGAGAACAAGGTTAGCTGCTATAACAAACAAATCCAAAAGTTTCAGTGACCTTCAAGTAATAAAACATTATTTTTCACTCACCAAGCTGTTGATATGGGTGTTCCTGGTTGCCAGAAAGCCTTTCATATGGTGAGTCAGAAACCCAGCCTCCTCCTTCCTGTGGCTTCTTTCTCACCTAAGATGTAAAAAGACAGGATGGAGAAGGCATGCCTTGGACCAGGAGTGAGACACATCACTTCTGCTCATTGGTCACATGACCACCCAGGAGAAGGAAGAGGTGCTGGGAAATGTAATCACTGATGTGGCAACAGCAGCTACTTCCCAGTGTTCTACACTATGGAAGGGAAGCAGTTAGCGGTCTCTACCGTAGGAAGGGGAATACTGAGGCAGGATGGGGATATGGGCCAGGAGGCTGGGTTTATAGTGGTGAAAACAACATGTCAGATTCACATTTCTTTCCTCTCTGTCTCTTGTAGAGCTTAATCCAGCAGATCCTGTCCCACTTGGAACCTGGCTATGAGTGAGAAAACATCTGTGGTTGGAAAATGGGGCTGGTGATTCAGGCCTGTTTGGGACTTGAAGAAGATGCTCTTAAACGCTTTGCTCAACAAACACCTCCCTTCTGCAAGGAGGTGAGAGGTCATCTGTCTGTCTACTTTGACACTTTCACCCAGTGAACTTCAGGGCTTAAGACGCTTTCCCCATCAATTGGAGTGAGCTAGGCACAAACTGTCCTTGAATTTGACCATCACTGACTCACCGAAGGTCTGAGTAGAGGAGAAGGCAAATGCAGACAAACAGGCACTGAGGACTTTGCCATCCCAGACCTGTGTCATGTAAACAGACTGTCTGCTTCACAGCCAAGGAATGAGCCCTGGACGTGGGTCGGAACTGGAGTCTTAACGGCTAATACCCAGAGCCTTTGACTGTGGACGACTGTGTTCAAAGGGGCAGGCTGCCCACTACTAGGTCACGGAGGAGAGGCAGGATGTGGGGAAAGAGTGTGGTTTTGGAATCAGACACAACTGGTCCCCGCCACTTACTCAGACTTGTGACCCTGGATGAAAAAGTCTCTTATTCTTTCTAAGGCTCAGTTTCCCCAACTGTGAAACTGACATAACACTATGGACCTCAAACGGCTTTACAAGCAAAACAATTTATTCAGGCACATAGCACAGTGCCAGCACATAGATATATAAGTAATAGTTTTTTCTCTGTTTCTTCTACATGGAGGGAGAGGCATCTGTTGTCTCTTCAAGCTAATTAACTTGAAAATAGTCAACAGCAACCATTTCTTAAATTCCTCTTATGAGCCATTTAGTTTTTGCAACACCTGCAAGACAGACAGTATTATTCCCATTTTACAGATATGGGCATTGAGGCTCAGGAAGTACACCAGATATAGTGACTTTGATCTTTTCATTGCCCTGTCACTAAAGGGAGAGAGATAACAAGATCAAAAGGAACAGTTGGAAGAATAAATGTCAAACATAGGAGACTAGAGGCATAGTCTCTAACACCAGTCTAGCCTTGGATAATAGCATTTTCCTCTTGCTATAGCTGTAGCAGACACCAGCTGGGTGCCCTCCCCCGTGTTTTATTCATTTGTATGTTCATTGAGCAATTTATCTATTGCTAATTCCTTAGCAAGCATTTACTGTGAGCTTCCTTTTATTATTACTATTATTATTATTCATTTTAGAGGCAGGGTTATGCCCTTATGTTGCCTAGGCTGGGGTGCAGTGGCTATTCACAGGTGTGATTTCACTGCTGATCAGCATGGGAGTTTTGACCTGATTTATTTCTGACCTGGGCCCATTCGCCCCTCCTTAGGCAACCTGTGATGCCCCACTCCCGGGAGGTCACTGTATTGATGCTGAACGTAGTATGGGCACCCGACTGGCATGGCGCACTACAGCCCAGAACTCCTGGGCTCAAGTGATCCTTCCTCCACAGACTTCTCAGCAGCTGGGACTACAGGTGCATGCCATTGTGCTCAGCTACCGTGAACTTCCTATGTCCTCAAATCCTGCTACTCAAAACATGATTCCTGAGCCAGAAGCATCAGCATCACTGGGAGCTTAATAGAAATGCTGATTCTCAGGCCCAACCTCAGACTAACTGGACTAGAGAATCTGCATTATAACAAGATCCCCAGGTGATTCACAGCATATATAAAAGATTGAAAATCGCTATCCTTGATGCATTTCTTTCCTTTTTTTGAGTCACTCTGTCACCCAGGCTGGAGTGCAGTGGTATGATCTTGGCTCACTGCAACCTCTGCCTCCCAGGTTTCAAGCAATTCTCCTGCCTCAGTCTCCCAAGTAGCTGGGGTTACAGGTGCCTGCCACCACGTCAGCTAATTTTTGCATTTTTAGTAGAGATGGGGTTTCACCATGTTGCCCAGGCTGGTCTCGAACTCCTCACCTCAGGTGATCCACCCACCTCGGCCTCCCAAAGTGCTGGGATTACAGGTGTGAGCCACTGCACCCGGCCTCCTTGATGCTTTTCTATCTTGGTGAAAAACTTACTGGAAGAATTTCCAGTACTCATACCTTCCTTATTGTGAGTAGAAAAAACTCAAAAAGTCAAAGTGTTTTTTCAATTCTCTCACTCAACAATAATTACCACTCCCGTGACCAACTCTGTGGGGATTTCTCCCCAACAACAAGCAAACAATCATTTCTGTAGCAGACACCAGCAGGGTGCCCTCCAATCCAATTCAATTCTGATGGGAGGTAGTGTCAGATTCTGCAGGTTGAGGGCTCAGTCCTACAAGACTGCCCCCAACTTGTGATACCAGTCAAAAGCCCTAGATTGTTTTAGCTGTGCTTCTGACTGAACAGCTACAAGTCAGGGATCCCCTGAACCCCTTTTTGTGTGTGATTAATTTGCTGGAGCAGAGCTTACAGAACTCAAGAAAACACTTAACATTTACTGGTTTATTATTATATTAGTTTGTTTTCATGCTGCTAGTAAAGACATACCCGAGACTGGGTAATTTATAAAGGAAAGAGGTTTAATGGACTCATAGTTCAGTTCCACATGGCTGGGAAGGTGTCACAATCATGGCAGAAAGCAAAGGGGAAGCAAGACATATCTTACATGGTGGCAGGCAAGAGAGCCAGCATGTCCAGGGGAACTGCCCTTTATAAAACCATCAGATCTCGTGAGACTTGTTCACTCACGAGAACAGAACAGGGAAAACCAGCCTGCATGATTCAATTACCTCCCACCAGGTTCCTCTCATGAAACGTGGGGATTATTAAAAGGTGAGATTTGGATGGGATACAGCCCAAGCATATCAATTATAATGGATATTACGAAGGATACAGATGAAGAGATGCATAGGTCAAGGCATGGGGGAAAGGGCATGGAGCTTCCATGCCCTATCTGAGTGTACCAACCTCCAAGAACCTCCACATGTTCAGTTGTCCAGAAGCTCTCTGGACTCTGTCCTTTTAGGTTTTTATGGAGGCTTTATTATGTAGGCATGATCAATTGATTAAACTATTGGCCATTGATGATCAACTTGACCTTTGGCCCTTCTCCCCGCCCCAGAGGTTAGGGATAGGGCTGAAAGTCTCAACCATCTAATCATGTCTTGGTGACTAGCCCTCATTCTGAAGTTACCTAGGGCTTGCAAGCTATCAGTCAACTCATTAGCATATACAAATACATCACTTTATAGATTCCAAGGATTTTAGGAGTTGTATGCCAGAAACAATGAAAGATTAAATACATGTTTTACAATATTACATTAATCCACACAAGGAACAATGTGGCACCTCTAGAACAGATACTTTTTCTGCACTTCAGTGCACCTGTGATCATCTAGACGTGGGATCTCCAGTCTTTTGGCTTCTCTGGGCCACATTAGAAGAAGAAAAATTGTCTTGGGACACACACAAAACACACTAAGCCTAATGATAGCTGATGAGCTAAAAAAAAAAAATGGCAAAAAAAAAAATTTCATAATATTTTAGAAAAGTTTACAAATTTGTGTTGGGCTGCATTCAAAGCCATCTTGGGCTGCATATGGCCCGCGGGCCCCAGGTTGGAAATGCTTGGTCTAGAGCCTGGGTGACCACTCCTTCCTAGTGGTGCATATGTGGTGTACACCTCTAGGCCTTAACAGAATGGTAAGTGCAGCAAAGAAGGCTTTGGTCTTAGAAAGTGTTTAGAAGCCCTAATCTTTCCATCAGCTGCACCCCCCTTGTGGCCTGGGGATTCAGTTGGAGGCAGGGTAGCAATGCCTGAGCCCTGAGCCCTCTATACATGGTGTCCAAGATATTTCTTGTTGTATCACCATATCACCACGATTAACCCACAGTTAACCTTAGCACCACAGTGATTATGTGACCTTGGGATAACTCTGCCTCATCTACCCAACTGTGCCCAGGCACCACTTGTGGGGATTCCAGAGTTCTGAAATATGGAAAACGGGAAAATCTATGTCTTACTTCTTGTCTCATTTGGAAGCAACTGGTTATTTAAAAGGCAGCAACTCAAGATTCAGCAGAGGAGATAGGGCCTGGCATGCATTAACTATGTTCCCATGAGCACTCGGGAAACCTTGCCATTATTTACAATTAGGGAGCATCTGCCACATACCAGGCAGCAGGAAGAGGGTCAGCACATTGACTTGTTTCATTCTTATGATATCTTCAGGTAGGTAGCATCATTTCCATTTTCAGAAGAGGGAACTGAGGCTCAGAGAGACTATGTGACTTGCCCATGTCACATAGGCAACCAATGGTAGTGCAGGACTACATCCATACATTTTTCAAAACTTGGCATGGGGATTTTGATAAAAGAAATCATGCATTTTTGACAATTAGAATGGAAACTTACATTCAAATAAAGGACACTTTCATTCATGGGCTTTGGGAATGTAGGATGTTATTCCCCTGCTACTTCCAAGGGAACTGCAGGAGAGGGTGTAGAGGATAAGCAAAGTTAGTCACGAATGGGTGCAGAGACAATCTTGGTTATGTTCTGCTCCCGTTCCTGATGTATCACAGCCATCCTGCTCCTTGACTTCCCCACTTCAGCTTGAATGAGCTCACCGTGAACCAAGAAAGTGGCAGGTCCTGGATGAAATGCACTGCCTTAGTGTCTGTTCTTCCTCCAGCTTCCTCCAGGCCCGTGAATGTCAGTTGCAGAGCACGTCTGCACTGATCCCCTGGCATGTGGCACAAGCAGCCCAATCGAACACTAGGCAGGCTTTGTTGCTGCCAGAGTTTTGAGCTGGGCTCTGCTACCCTCAGGAGCCCAGTTTGGAAGCTTGGAGCCTCATATAGGAGAAAAGTCATTCTGTGGCCCTAAGCTTCAGAGGGAAGTGTTGACATCTTGGTAATTAACACAAAAAAGCTGTTACTCCCTATACAATCTTCCTTTGGAAGCAGAGAGTGGAGTCAATGTAAACTGAAATTTAGATTAGGATCCCTGCTCCTCCTCTGATTAGTTCAGTGATTTTTGTCAAAGTCAGGCAAACTCTCTGAATCTCAGGTGAATTTTTTTCAGTGGAAGGTTCAAATGAGAGATGCTGTCAATGTCTTAGTACAGGCCTTCACGCCAAATGGGCATATTCAATAAATAATTGCAGTTAGTATCCCATTTTGCTGCATGAAGTTTACTGGAATATAAACATATATTCATTATAACAGTTTCAGTTGTAAATAACAAAACTCAACTTAAAATTGACATAAACATAAACAAATGAATAAGATTTTATGTCCTGGGCAAGAACAACTTTAGGTCAGCTGAATTCAGGGACTCCAATGGTGACATCAGGGCTCAGCTTCCCTTCACCCCTCAGTTCAGAGTTTCTCTGGGTATTGGCTGTATCCTGTACCTAGGCTCTGGCTATCCATAGCTCCAGATTCACGTTTTCCAGCTTATTAACTCCCCATGTCCATTTACCAATCCAGGGAAGATTTTGATTGGCCTTGATTAGATTACCCAGCTACAGCTGGACCAAGCACGCTTGCCAGAGGCATTGAGCACTGACATTGGCTAATCTAGAGTCACATGACCAACTCTGTGCTGAGAAAGGGGATGCTGGTAGATGTGGAGATTGGCAGCTCAGCTGGGAAGACACGGAATGGAGACGAGCGTCCTCAAAGGCGTTAAGGGTGCTGGGCAGACGAAAACAAAACAGTATCTACCTCAAGAGCCTCAGAGAAAGGTATTTGCTCCTTATTCTTCCCTAGGTCACCCTGTGAGTCAGTGCTAGTCCTGGTAAAGTTGTTTCTAAAGTCATTAAAGAGAATTCTGTTGGTTTAGAAATGCATATAGCTTCCAATCAAAGTAAAATAACTTGCAGAAGAGTTGCTGTTGAGCTGTGTGGATCTGAATTGTTAAGTAGGATCCCCAGGCAAAGTCTGTGACTTTGGCTTAAAACACATGGAACTCAGGGCTGGGTGTCACGTGGACGTCTCCTGCTCTTGTTGCTTTTAGACCAATGCCGTGCACTTCAGGATTGAACGGCACAAGATTCACGTTTTCCAGCTTATTAACTCCCCATGCCCATTTACCAATCCAGGGAAGATTTTGATTGGCCTTAATTAGATTATCCAGCTACAGCTGGACCAAGCACGCTTGCCAGAGGCATTGAGCACTGACATTGGCTAATCTAGAGTCACATGACCAACTGTGCTGAGAAAGGGGATGCTGGTAGATGTGGAGATTGGCAGCTCAGCTGGGAAGACACGGAATGGAGACGAGCGTCCTCAAAGGCGTTAAGGGTGCTGGGCAGACGAAAACAAAACAGTATCTACCTCAAGAGCCTCGGAGAAAGGTATTTGCTCCTTATTCTTCCCTAGGTCACCCTGTGAGTCAGTGCTAGTCCTGGTAAAGTTGTTTCTAAAGTCATTAAAGAGAATTCTGTTGGTTTAGAAATGCATATAGCTTCCAATCAAAGTAAAATAACTTGCAGAAGAGTTGCTGTTGAGTTGTGTGGATCTGAATTGTAAGTAGGATCCCCAGGCAAAGTCTGTGACTTTGGCTTAAAACACATGGAACTCAGGGCTGGGTGTCACGTGGACGTCTCCTGCTCTTGTTGCTTTTAGACCAATGCCGTGCACTTCAGGATTGAATGGCACAAGGTAACTCTTCTGCCCGTATTCTGAATGCCCCTTTTATTTTTTTCCTCCAAAACTTTTCTTAAGTAATAACACCCAAAGCTTACCTTATGTCACATGGATAGTTCTTTGACTCTGTAAGCTATAAACTTGCCAGCTCTTTCTTGGCAGACATTTGCACATTGTGCTAGCTTGAGGTTGAGAAGGTCAGGATTTGCCTTTGCAAACTGATAAGGATATTTCTGTTTCGATCCCTGTCAGTCCTTCGCAGTGGTAAGAACCACAGTCTTCCTTCTGAGCTTTTTTCCTAGTAGTTATTTTATTTGTTTCACAAATACTTGTTGAACACCTGTTTTGTGTAACAGGCTGTGTTAGAAGATGAAGCCCACACGTGTGAGCCATATGTGAGCTGTCTTTCATCGCCTTGCTCTGCTTCTTCAGCCCCTCCTCCCTTTTCCCAATGTAGAGAAGGCTTCCCGCACCTCTTTCCTTAGGAGTTCTAAAGGGAGACGGAGGAAGGAGATTACTTTGCACACCTTAGCAAACAATTTAACAACATTCTCCTGCAACATTTTCGTCGTTCAAGGTTGGTTCTGGGACATGGCCACGTGCTAGAGTCATGAGTTTCCCTCTTTCTCTTTTCCTCTGACTTGCTGGCCTCAGTTTCTTCCATCCAGGAATCCACTTTCCTCCCCTATTCCCACATATTCGGCACTCTTTTCTATGAAATAGATCAATTAATCTATACCTGAGCTTTAACCTCCAATCTTATACATGCAAAAGGCATCGTAATGCTTAGAAGACTAAAGGACCTCCAGCTTCCAGAATGTATGCTCCTTATAAAGCAATGTTAACGTGTTAGTTATCGGGCCCCATTTAGCACCCAAAGGCCATGGCAGCATTGCTCAAATGTGGACTGAGAATCCCTGCTCCAAGATGCTGGTTAAGAATTAAAATTCTCGGCCAGGCGCAGTGGCTCACACCTATAATTCTAGCACTTTGGGAGGCCAAGGTGGGAGGATCACTTGAGATCAGGAGTTCAGATCAGCGTGGCCAACGTGGTGAAACTCTGTCTCTACTAAAAATACAAAAATTAGCCAGGCATGGTGGCTCACGCCTGTAGTTTCAGCTACTCAGGGTGCTGAGGCATGAGAATTGCTTGAACCTGGGAGGCGGAGGTCGCAGTGAGCAGGGACTCCAGCCTGGATGACAGAGCAAGACACTGTCTTAAATAAATACGTACGTACATAAAAGAATTAAAATTCTGGAGTTCTACCCCAGGTAAACAGAATGAGAATCTCTTTGGGGAAGGGTAGTTGTTCTCAACTCTGTCTGGATATAGGATACACCTGGAGAGCTTTCGTCTTTGTCTTTGTTTTGTTTTTTAATTGTTCCCAAGTGATTGAAATATGGAGCCAGGATGTTCAGTCTTTGGATTCTAAAGGCACCTGCATTTTTTTTTTTTACAAGCATCGCAGGTGACTCTTACACAGCTAATGTTTGCATTATGGAAATTTAGAGGCTAAAAGATAATTTTCGGCTGGAGTTAGGGGAAGGTGGAGTGAGGAGAAAATTTCCTAGAGGAGGTGAGTGGTTTTGGGGGTGAAACTGGGAAAAATGAGTGGAGTTTCATAGTTGTGGGGAAAGGGGAACATGGACAGTTTAAATCATCACATGTTTAAACTCCAGGTTATTTAAAACAGAGCTAGTAGTAGCCCAGCTTTGAAAGTAGATCCAGCTCTACTTTCAAATAGTTACTTGCCTGCAAGCTTTTAAAATACAAGTCCTTCCTGTGACCAGACACCCTTTTCCTCCCTCCCAAGGAGACAAATTGACAAGTATAGTCACTAAGGGTCGTGGATTTTTCTAAAACTTCTGCCCCACTGATGCAGTAAGTCATGAAAATATTCCAGAAATCCCAATGTTTAAATCTTCAAATTCTATTTCCATGGTGACCTCTGACATTGGAAAGTGACACAGAGGTCTGTTGACAACCACAAGTTTCAGCTGAGCAATTAAATAATAAGGCCTCCATTTCCCAGGTGGCTAATAACACCAGCCCTCATCAGAGTGTGCTCGGACAGGCATGCCATCAAGCCAGCTGAGGCCAAGCCTGATAACAATCAGTCAATACTGAGATCAGTCCGCTGATTGCTTTTTTCAGCTTAATGCTATTTGTTTAACTAAGACCAGTGAGAGTCCTATTAAGGGCTGTTAACACTCTGAAATGCTGTTTGTTGAGCTTGCCAAAGTGATAAGTGACGCTATGTTTACTCTCTTGTTCTCAAGGCTGATGGAGAAGCCTAAAACACAGTTTTGAAGTGGTTTGCTCTAATGAAGATACTAGTGAGTTCCACAAACAAGTCAATGGTTTGAGAACAGTCATGAAGGCAAAAAATAGTTTGCAAATGTTTGTTGGGTTGTAATGGATTTGCTTGATGATAACCACAAATCATACACACACACACACACACACACCCCCACCCCTCACTCATACACGCACATTTCACTGTGTCCAAATACACTGTTAAGATCTATGCTCTTTTATTCTCAGCTCTGAGTTTGTAAAGTGCTTTCTTTCCCAACCATGTGAGTGAATTCTACATGCTTGTGTTCAAAAGGAAAGAAATACATCAGATGGTGGGAGACATGAGTGAATGAGGGTCTGCTTTCTCCAAACTCGTATGCCCTCTAACATAAGCAAATGCTGGCTTTCCTGGAGAGCTAGCTTTCTTCAGGAGCCTTGTCCACTGTGACTCCAAGTGGTTATGCCCATGGAACTTGCTAGTTACTGGGTTGAGGGTACCTCTCCCTTGGTGAAATATACATGTTTCACCTATGCTTGTGAGCTGCCTGCAATAGCATTCTTACTGCCTTGACATTCGATTACCTATGGCCTCTTGTGGAATTCTAAGACTTAACCAACAGACTTCTGCATGTTTTGAAAGCCCTAGAACCAAAGCTGGAAAGGGAAGATAAGAAGATGGTAGTTAGGTGCATTGGTTCATGCCTGTAATCCCAGCATTCTGGGAGGCCAAGGTGGGAGGATCCCTTGAGGCCAGGAGTTCAAGACCAGCCTGGGCAACATAGTAAGATCTGTCTCTACAGGAAAAAAAAAAAAAAAAAAGAAGAAGATTGTAATAAATAGTCATATAATTTATTGCCCAAACCAAAACCTTTCGCAAGTGAAGGGGTATGCAATAAATAATTATGCCAGGACTATAAATAAGGACTGTTCTGCGTGGGACATTTGGTTTTCCTGGTAATAAACAGGTTAATATTTATTGAGCCCTTACCATAAGCTAGGAATTTAACTCATGCTTTAAAATCCTCTTCTTTTTAATCCTTGCAGTAACTTTATTCAGTGGATAGTTTTATTCCCATTTTAAAGATGAACAAATGAGGGTTCAAGGTATAACTCACATCAAGTTACTCTTCTTCAGTCATACCCTGGTGAGAGCAGATGTGAACAGGGATTTGGACTAAAGTGTGTCTTATTCCAAAGTGCACATGCATTGCACTATTGGCATGATTTCTCATCTTGTAATTAAGTGCCTTTTTTTTTCTTTTTTTCCAAACTGGGTCCTAAGGAGACCTAGGGAGCTGGTTAGCTGCCATGTGCTCTCCCGAAGGCAAGGAGGAGACCAGTTAGGAGCACCTTCTAAAGAAGGCTCCATCTTTATGCACGATATACTGGCCAACTGGATGGGAGTTCATTTTGGGGAGGGTGGGGTTTCTACTATTGAAAGAAAGAAGAAAGGGAAGAAAGACAGGAAAAGAAGCAGGAGGAAGAGGAGGAGAGAAGGAAGAATGTGAGGAAGAAAAGGAAAGAAAGAAAGGAAAGGGAGGCAGGGAAGGGAGGAAGGCAGGAAGACAAGAAAGAAAGAGTAAGAAAAGACCATTTGTTCTAACTGAAGCCCCTCAGTTTAAAATAGAAAAACCGAGCCAGTGCCCGGCTAGCTCAGTCAATAGAGCATGAGACTCTTAAAATAGAAAAACTGAGTTTCAGAGAAAGTTTGCTATCCAAAGTTGCATAACAAGTCGTACATAGAGGAAACAATGGTCTGCAAAGTCCAGGTTTTTGTTTTTCAGTCCTTGTTTTCCCCCTACACTTTGCTTGTGTAGCAAACATGCTGAGAAAACACGTTGCTGGTGGGACCTATTTGCATATTTCACCTCATTTTGACACTGGCAGTGACTAGCTGGTCCTTAGGCAAGCTTTTCTTTCAAAGGGAGATAAAACTGTTTTAAATATTGAGCAGGAGAAGCTGTCACAGATATCGGATATACTATGGAAGGAGTTTTAAATAAAGACAAGTGTGTGCATGTTGAATTTGAGTCGTGAAATGTAGAATTATTGAAATGCTTTCTTTTTCCTTTTTACCACCATAGTTCTGAACTATTCAAAGAACATTAAATGATACTAATTTCGGGTTGGAAAGTGGAAAAAGCTACAATCACTGCTCAGTAAACTAGGATCAGGGACTGGAGTAGTAAACTACAGAATGTTGGTGGAGAGAACGCACAAAAATAAAAACATAGCAGAGACTTAAACAGCCATCACCCCTCACTACTCAGAGAAGCTTCCTAATAGCTGGTTAACTTAAGTGAGAGACTTCTCTAAGACAGGAGTAAATTTTGGGGCTGGGCTTCTTGGAGAGGGACAAGGGGGAAAATCCCAACAGACAAAGCTCTGGGCTCCAGCCCAAGCTTCCCTAGAACTGCTCCACTTTAATCTTCTCATCTTGTGAAATATTTACTGTGTATTAGGGACTTTTCCAAACATTGTACATGTACTAATTTATTTAATCTTTACAACCCTGTGAGGTTGACATTGTTATTATCCTCAAGGTCAAATGGCTAATAAACTGTAGAGCTGGAATTGAGACCAAGGCAATTCAATTCTGAGTGTATGTCCTCAACTGCATGCCACACTCACTCTGAAATGTCCAAGCATCATCTGGAGGCAGTGCGGTAGACTCAGGGCATGCGCAAAAGGCCGTCTGCATCACTTCACGATGTTGCTCATGTTGGACAGCAGATTGTGCCATTTAGCCATGGGATGTGGCACTGGGGTAGCAGTGGGCATGGTGTTTCCTTCTGCTTGAAATTCTTTTCTTTGACTGGGCACAGTGGCTAACACTTATAATCCCAACACTTTGGGAGGCCAATGCTGGTAGCATTGCTTGAGCTCAGGAGTTTGAGACAAGCCTGGGCAACATGGCAAGACCTAGTCTCTACTAAAAATAAAAATAAAATCAGCCAGGCATGGAGGCACACACCTGTATGTCCCAGCTACTCGGAAGGCTGAGGTGGGAGGATCACTTGACCCCAGAAGATGGAGACTGCAGTGAGCTGTGATTGCACACTGCATTCTAACCTGGGAGACAGAGTGAGACCCAGTCTCAAAAAAAAAGCTTTTTGTTAATTCTTGCTCCTAAGCCTTGACCGATGTATATTTGGGAAGTAAGAAAAGAAGTGTTCAGAGAGGGTGTTGATAAGCCCATTCTCCACAGATTCCTCTAGACTCTTTAGCAGATGTTGCAGTTTGAGTTAGATGCTTATGAGATGCCTGATTTCTGCTGATTATCAGCTTTGAACTTTGTGGGTGATGCTTTTCTCTGAGCTCTTGGTAGGGTATACAAATACTGACTTCCTGAATATGTAAACCTGGTTAAACTTTCCAAACCAGGAATATGATAACTGAAGAATCTGTTTTACTCTACTGTAATCATGCATTTCAGGAAATTCAGAAGGCAACAGAGAAAGATATTTCAGAATGGGAACAGATGTCAACCTTTTGCATTTTCAGAGTAGTGACATAAAATGTTCATTTTACTCTGGAAATTAGCCCAAAACGGCTGCTCAGTTAATGTTGGAATTAAAAAAAATTTAGTAGTCACAAACTCAAGTATTTCAGAATGTTTTGATTGGCTGCTGACTTTAAGGACTATATTGACCATGCCAGCAATTTGCAAAAAAACAAACATTAAAAAACAAATCTTAATAACAATGTCCTTAGAGTCTTAACATTTCCATTTGTCTACTGTTTATTTTTTTTCAAACTTTATGGATCATTTGTGATATATAAGACACTTCACAGACCTGTGGCTAGGTATTCAAAGCCCTCTCTATTTGATTTGCAACTGGCCTTACTTCCATTTTACATCTATTTAGTTAAATCTATGTTGCCTGAAAATAACAGAAAATCCCACCAACAGTGGAACAAACAATTAAGAAATGTATTTGTCTTATGCAACAAGACGTTCAAGGTAGACAGTTTAGGGCCAGTATGGTGTCTTGTGTATACCACCAGCAACCCTGGTTCCTTTTATTTTCCTGCTCTGCCATTCACAGACTGTAACTTTCTTCATAGAATTTGAGAGGGCTCCTGCAGTTCCAGGCATGGCTTCTGCCTGGACTAAAAGAAAGGTGGAGTGATGGGCAAAGGGCTTTCTCATAGCAGGGCTTTGGGAAAGAATGTCCTGGACAAGAACTTCCACCAAATCTCATTGGTCAGAGTACTGTGCCACCTGTGAACCTCCAGTTGTAAAAGCCAGGAAGATCCATGTATTTTTAGCTGGGACCATTGTCACTCAGAGCAAAGTTGAGTTTTCTGTGAAAGGAAGAAGGCCAGGCATGGTGGCTCATGCCTGTAATCCCGGCACTTTGGGAGGCCAAGGCAGGTGGATCACCTGAGGTCAGGAGTTTGAGACCAGCCTGGCCAACATGGTGAAAGCTCATCTCTATAAAAATGAAAAAAAAAAAATTAGCTGGGCATGATGGTGGGTGCCTGTAATCCCATATACTCAGGAGGCTAAAGAGGGAGAATTGCTTGAACCCAGTAGGCGGAGGTTGCAGTGAGCCAAGATCATGCCATTGCACTCCAGCCTGGATGACAGAGTGAGACTGCATTGAAAGAAAGAGAGAAAGAAGGAAGGAAAGAAGGAAGGAAGGGAAGGAAGGAGAGAGAGAGAAGGAAGAAAGGGAGGAAGGGAAGGAAAGGGAGGAAGGGAAGGAAGGAAAGGAAGGAAGAAAAGGAAAGAAAGAGAAGAAAGAAGGAAGTGGCAGTGAGAATGGTCATTACCAGTGTCTGCTGCACACACCTGTGCTGCCAAAATAAATGCCTTGCAGTGCCCTGTTCATATCTATGGACCCCGCTTTCACATTTCTGCCTACACTCTTCTTTCATCTGAAATATTTTCACCTCCATTCTTATATTCTTTGTATTTCTACAATTTCAAATTACCCCCATCTCTGAGGTACCTTTTTTCCTCAGCACCTTTCCCGACATCCTTATTATCCCATTGGACAGGGGTCTCCATCTTCCTGCATTCCCACTGCCCTTTACCATCTGAGAGCCTGAGGACGTGGCTTACCTCCAGCCATCCCTACAGTTTGGATTTGCAACTGGCCTTACATTCCACAGAGCAGGGTAGAGGGCTAATTTTCCCTAGAGAAGCAACCCTCGTCCCATGTGCTTTGTCCAGGAGAGACAGTAAAGGAGTGGGGGTAGATATTTACACATTACAACTAAGACACAAAATAAAAGGAGGCATTTTTGTTTTCTGTTGCTGGGGAGACCGTGCTAACTAGTTTGCTTGGGACAGTTCTGATTTATACCTGCTATTCTGGAGAAATTATTAATAGTGCTTCTTTTCACCCTCAGAAGTGTCCCAGTTTAAATAATAAATTCTGTGTTTACTCTATCGATAAATGACTTTATCTTGCACTGGAACCTCCACTCCCATTCCCTGGGGGATGGGTGGGGAGGATAAGTTTGCCAGTTAAAGGAAACTCTCTGGTTTAAAACACTTTCATCTGGATTAACTCACAGTCAATTAGATAGTACTTGGCTTATTCTAGATCCAAACTCTCTATCAGAGCTGTTTCTCCCTTCCCGACTCAGGATCTCCTTTTTTCCAAAATGTGTCTGGGAGCAAATCTCTTGGCCAAGGCACCAATGTCAGCCATTTTTAAAACTTGTCTGCTGTGCCAATATTTGGAGTTCACAGCTATATTAAGAGTTTTGGTATTACACTTTACTCTTTCTCCCATCTATGGTTTCTTATAGGGAGTTGGGGGTGACATTTGACCTCCTTCTCTCCCCAGCTTCCTTTGTTTTTGTGTTGTGAGCATCTTCTGTGTCTCCTCCTTTACCTGATAGCTTGTAGGAAACTCTCAATCCCAAGTCCACTAGACTTGAGTTTGGATAGGTAATGGGGAAGTATGGAATGTAGAAAACCATTTTTTCCTTTCAATAAAGTTCAATTTCTTGGGTTTTTTGGTTTAATAAGGAATATGTGCCTCTGGGTAAACAGAGGGAAAATCACGAACCACGATGTATGAGGCGAGAAGGGGAGAAAAAAACCAATTCTATATTTTCCCCCAAAGGATGATCACTGTTATAACTACTTATTGAGTGACTTGATAAATATGTGACTGATGACTGGGCCTGGTGGCTCACGCCTGGAATCCCAGCACTTTGGGAGGCCGAGGTGGGTGGATCACAAGGTCAGGAGTTCAAGACAAGCCTGGCCAACATGGTGAAACCCCGTCTCTACTAAAAATACAAAAATTAGCTGAGTGTGGTGGTACGTGCCTATAATCCCAGCTACTCTGGAGGCTGAGGCTGGAGAATTGCTTGAACTGGGACCCGGGAGGTGGAGGTTGCAGTGAGATGAGATCGCACCACTGCACTCCAGCCTGGGCTTCAGAGCAAGACTCCATCTCAAAAAAAAAAAAAAAAGAAAAAAAAGTGAAGTGACTTCATACAACTTTCCAGAAGCTACGTAATGTCTAAAATCATGAAGAAAGAATATGCATGTGCTACCAAGAGTGGTTCTGGCTCTTGTTGAGGCCTCAAATCATTTAACTCCCCAGGCAGCTCTCTGGGCCTTGCAGTGATTTGCCTATAAATGTAGAAAACAGAATTTCTTCTGCATTGTTAGATAAAAACTGAGCATTGTAAAGAAAGCTCAATACATTAAAACTGCTTTGAAGCCGGGCACGTTGGGAGGACAAGGCAGGTGGATCACTTGAGGTCGGGAGTTTGAGACCAGCCTGACCAACATGGAGAAACCCTGTCTCTACTGAAAGTACAAAATTAGCCAGGCATGGTGATGCATGCTCGTAATCCCAGCCACTCAGGAGGCTGAGGTAGGAGAATTGTTTGAACCCAGGAGGCAGAGGTTGCGGTGAGCTGAGATTGTGCCATTGCACTCCAGCCTGGGCAACAAGAGCAAAACTCTATCTCAAAACAAAAACAACAACAACAAAAAACAAACAACAAAACTGCTTTAAGTCTTCCAGATTATGGCAAAATGTGAGTATGTGTGTATGTGTGTGTGTGTGTGTGTATGTATTAAACACATATAGCATATGTCTTTACATATATATGTATAATACATTATGTGTATATTTCCAAGAGTTTTAGAAAAATTTTATAAGCTGTGGAGTTGATGAAAAATACTGAACTTGAAATCTGAGGACCTAGATTTGGGTCTTCATCTGACTCTCTATAAAATTACTTATTCTTGGTTTCTTCCTCTGTAATAACGATTATACCTATCTCACAAAATTGCTACAAGAATCAAATGAGGTAATGCAATTGGTGATGTATTATACAATAATTTGTTATTATATATGAAAGCATCTGATACTTTTAAGAGAGATTGATCTATGTGGCAAATGTTATATCCAGACAGTGTGAGTACAAACTGTAAAAGCAGATCTAAACATCTAAATTTATAGATACACAGTGATACCTAGCAAGGGGGAATTGTGACAACCTGGAGAGTCATCCTTCAAGGCTAAAACTGGGCCAGGCAAGGTAGCTCCTGCCTGTAATTTCAGCACTTTTGGAGGCCGAGATGGGAGGATCACCTGAGCCCAGGAGTTTGAGACCAGCCTGAGCAACACAGGGAGATACTGTCTCTTCAAAAAATTAAAAATGTAGCTAGGTGTGGTGACACATGCCTACAGTTCCAGCTGCTTGGTGGGCTGAGGTGGGAGAATTGCTTGAGACTGGGAGGTCAAGGCTGCAGTGACGGTGATCATGCCACTGCACTCCAGCCTGGATGACAGAGCTCATCCTGTCTAAAAAGAAAAAAAAAATTGAAAATGCTACAGAGGCAAAAAGTTGATGACAAAGACCAGAGGGGGACTCTGTTTCTTTTCCAAGCTCTGGGTAGGCAGTGTCTCCTGGAAAGAAGGATGTGTTCCTCTCACCAAATTGTAATTAAGGCCAGCAATAAAATAAAGTTCCCTGATGTTCGCACAGGCTTTTATTTATTTATTTATTTATTTATTTTTTACAAGGAGAGCCAGGGAGTCAAACCCTGCCTGTCACATTCCAAAACTTAATATTATCTTACTGTCCGTGAGGATTAATACTTTTGTTTTTAAAGAGGCTATTGATCTATGGAAAAAAGAAAAACTTTCCTTTTAAAAAGAAAACCTCAGTGCTAAAAAGAAAGTTCATGAAGATAATATATCCATGGAGGTCCTTTTTCATCCCAATAATAGCCAAGAACTGTTTCCCAGTATGGATGGGGAGTCTGATCAATTTGGTGATCCTCTGACGCTCCCTCTGACTGGGGTCCTGTCTGATGGCAGCTCAGCTTCTTGTATCATTGGCCTTTGAAGCTGGGAATCAGACTTCATCTTTTCAAGGAATCCAGATCTCTTGGGAGCTAGAGAGATGGTTTACCTTAGTTTATTTGTGTGACCAAGGGGAGAGACAAAAGACCTCTCTTTCCAGAAATTCCAGTTCCTGGAGTTCTGGGACTATGGGGAAGGAAAAGAGGAAGAACTAGTGGGCTATTTGCTCTTACAGAGCTGGTCTTAGTGCTCCTCTTGGAATGTGGTCTGAGGGCAGTACAGCGAGTTCTGTCACCTGAGAACCTGCAGACTCTGTGCTCCATAGGAGAAAGAACAAATGATTGCATCTGTCTTGTAAACCTGTTTCCTCAAAGCCTGATATTTGGTACAGAGTAGTTGCTCATTAAATATTGAATGATCAACTGAGTGGATGAAATAATGCATTTCTGAATAGTTCTCAAAGCTGACATCCAGTGAGTAGGGTTGGGGACAGAGGTACTTATATTCTTAGTAATATGTACTGTATTTGCCTATCTGTTACTTCATTCACTTTGGCTTAACTACAGAAACAGAAACAGAGAGAGAGAGAGAGAGAGAGAGAGAGAGAATGCACAAGAGAGAATTGCACGTGATACATGATTCTTGTTGACTAGATAAGGAAACTGAGAATTTGAGTGACTAAGTTTCTTGTTTAAGGTCACAATGAGGCACATCTCAGGCTCATATTTAGGCTTGTCTGGCTGGAAAGCCAGCACTCTGTGTCCCTACTCTGTTGTGCTAAGTGATACCTCTGGCGTGGAAGGGGAAGTCAACAATAAGAGTAGAAAAATCAGCATGCATGAAGATGGAAGACAGGGAGGTGAAGTGGGATGTAACCAGACAACCTGTGGAAGGGCAGTCATTGCATTTTCTAATTGCTTTGAAATCTAGGCTTACAATTCTTGAGAATTGAGTTTTATTTTTTTGAGGCTATTGAACCTGCAGTTCAAGTTTGAGTCCCCTCAAGATCTGTCACTGATGTTTTGACAGATATCTGGACATTTCTTGGCTGTCTGTTACACATCTAGAAATGCTAGACTATTCCACCTACGTTCTATTATTCTATCCTCATAAGGACCCAGTGAGATGTTTTATCTCCATTTTGTAAATCCAGGAACTGAGTTTCAAACAAATAAATGATTTCACTTGAGGTCATACGCTGTAATTGGCAGTGCCAGTGTATGAATCAAGAAATGTCTGTCAATTAAGTGTTCCTTTTTAATTTTTTATTGACACATCATAGTTGTACATATTTCTGGAGCACATGTGATATTTTGTTACATGTATACAATGTATAATAATCAAATAAAGGTAATTAGAATATCCATCACCTCAAACATTTATCTTTTTGTTTTTCCTTTGTTTGAGAGAGGGTCTCACTCTGTCTCCCAGGCTGGAGTGCAGTGGCATGATCACTGCAGCCTCTACCTCCTGGACTCAGGCAATTCTCTCACCTCAACCTCCCAAGTAGCCGAGACCACAGGTATATGACACCACATCTGGCTAATTTTTTAAAACTATTTGTTGAGACAGGGTCTGTTTATTTTGCCCAGGCTGATCTTGAACTCCTGGGATCAAGTGATCCTCCAGCTTCTGCCTCCCAAGTGCTGGGATTATAGCTGTAAGCCACAGCACCTAGTCAACATTTATCTTTTCTTTGTGTTCAGAATATTACAATTCTTCTCTTCTAGTTATTTTGAAATATATAATAAATAACTGCTAACTATAATTTCCTTACTCTACTATGAAATGCTAGAACTTATTCTTTTAATCTAACCGTATTTCTGTACCTATTAACCAACTTCTCTTCCCCCTCCCCATCCCTGCTTCCCTTTCCAGTCTCTGGTAATTACTGTTCTACTCTCTACCTCCATTAGATACACTCTGTTTTTTAGCTCACACATGAGTGAGAACACGCAATATTTGTTTTTCTGTGCCTGGTTTATTTCACTTAACTACCTCAAGTTCTATCCATGTTGCTGCAAATGACAGACTAATTTTTTTAAGGCTGAATAACCATTGTTTATATGTACCATGTTTTCTTTTTCTTTATCTTTCTTTGTTTTTTTTTTTTTTTTTTTTTTTGAGACAGTCTCACTCTGTTGCCCAGGCTGGAGTGCAATGGCAAAATCTCAGCTCACCATAACCTCCACCTCCTGGGTTCAAGTAGTTCTCCTCTCTCAGCCTCCTGAGTAGCTGGGACTACAGGTGCGTGTCACCATGACTGGCTAATTTTTGTATTTTTAGTAGAGGTGGGGTTTCACTATGTTGGCCAGTCCGGTCTCAAACTCCTGACCTCGTGATCCACCTGCCTTGGCCTCCCAAAGTGTTGGAATTACGGGTGTGAGCCACCGCGCCCAGCCACTGTATTTTCTTTATTTATTCATCTGTTGATAGATACTTGGGTTGATCTTGTATCTTGCTTATTGTGAATAGTGCTGCAGTAAACATGATGGGGGGGAGTACAGATATCTCTTTGATATACTGATTCTCTTTCTTTTGGAGATACATCCAGCAGTGAATGTGTTAATTGTTTTCTTTGCCAGGCAGGAGCTTTTTAGCAGATACAGTTCCATTTGTCTATTTTTGTTTTTGTCGTCTGTGCTTTTGAGGCCTTATACCAAAAAAAATTCACCCAGACAAAGGTCCTATAGCATTTCTCCAATGTTTTCTTCTAATAGTTTCATATTTTCGAGTCTTGAATTTATGTCTAATCAATTTTGAGTTGATTTTTGCATACAGTGGAAGATAGAAATCTAGTTTTATTCTTCTGCATATGAGTATCCAGTTTTCCCAGAGCCATTTATTGAGGACATTGTCATTTCCCCAATGTATGTTCTTGGTGCCTTTGTCAAAAATTAGTTGACTGTGTGTGAATTTGTTTATTGTTTCTCTAGCCTGTTTCATTGATCTATGTGTCTGTTTTTATGCCAGTATGTTACGGTTTTGGTTTTTATAGCTTTATACTACAATTTGAAATCAGATAGTATGATGCCTCCAGGTTTGTTGTCTTTGCTCAGGATTGCCTTAGCTATTTGAGGTCTTTCCTAGTTCAACATAAATTTTAGAAATTCCCTTTGACCCAGCAATCCCATTACTGGGTATATACCCAAAGGATTATAAATTGTTCTATTATAAAGATACATGCACACGAATGTTCATTGCAGCACTGTTTACAATAGCAAAGACCTGGAACGAACCCAAACACCCATCGATGATAGACTGGACAAGGAAAATGTGGCACATATACACCATGGAATACTATGCAGCCATAAAAAATGATGAGTTTATGTCCTTTGTAGGGACATGGATGAATCTGGAAACCATTATTCTCAGCAAACTGATATAAGAACAGAAAATCAAACACCGCATGCTCTCACGCATAGGTAGATATTGAACAATGAGAACACGTGGACACTGGGAGGGGAGCATCACACACTGGGGTCTGTTGAGGGTGGCAGGGGAGGGAGAACAGGGGCTGGGGAGGTTGGGGAGGGATAACATGGGGAGAAATGCCAGATGTAGGTGATAAGGGGATGGAGGCAGCAAACCACATTGCCATGTGTGTACCTGTGCAACAGTCCTGCATGATCTGCACAGGTACCCCAGAACCTAAAGTACAATAAAAAAAAGATTAAAAATAAATAAATAAATTTTAGAATTATTTGTTCTATTTCTACAAAGAATGTCACTAGTATTTTAATAGAGATTACATTAAATAGGTAGATTGTTTTGGGTGGTATAGACATTTTACCAATATGAATTCTTTCCATTCATGAATATAGGATATCTTTACATTTTTTCCTGTCCTCTTCAATTTCTCTAATCAATGAGAGATCTTTTACTTTTTTGGTTAAGTTTATTCCTAGGGTTTTGTGTGTGTGTGTGTGTGAAGGGAGGCAGCTATTGTAAATGGCATTGCTTTCTTTTTCAAATTGATTGCTGTTAGTGTATGGGAACACTACTGATTTTTGTATGTTGATTTTTGTGTCCTGTAACTTCACTAAATTCATTTATCAGTTCTAAGAGTTTTTGGTGGAGTCTAAAGGTTTTTCCAAATATAAGATTGTGTCATCTGCAAACAAGAATAATCTGACTTCCTCCTTTCCAATTTGGATGCCCTTTATTTATTTCTCTTGCCAAATTACTCTGGTGAGGACGTCTAGTACTATGTTAAATGAAAGTGGTGAAAGTAGGAATCCTTGCCATGGTCCAGATCTTAGTGGAGATGCTTTCGCTTTTTTCCCATTCAGTGTGATATTAGCTATAGGCTTGTCCTATCTGGTCTTTATTGTGTTGAGGTATTCCTTTTATACTCTGTTTGTTGAGAGCTTTTATCATAAAGCAATGTTGGATTTTATTGAAATTTTTAGCATCTATTGAAATGATCATAAGGTTTTTTTTTAATCCTTGATGTGATCCTTACTCTGTTGATGTGATGAAGTGTTCTTTTTACTTCTCAGCTTGATGACATTGCAGTTGACTAAAAAAAAAAAAAAAGTGAGAGAATGAAAAAAAAAAAAAAAAAGGAGAAAGTCTAGAAGCCCAACTAATTCTTTGAGAAGCAGACAAACTGTGCCAGAAGTAATCTAGCTCTGACTTCTAGAAGAAACCCTTCATTATCTGTGGAACATAAACACTAACATCCTTGTGGCTAATCAATGTTGTTTTAGTTTTCAAGGCTTCTTCTCACATGTTCATTCATTCAGCAAATATTTATTGAGTACCTGCTTTGTGCTCAAGATTCTCTAGGCCTCGATAAAATAGCTAAGATAGGCTGGGCCCGGTGACTCATGCCTGTAATTCCACCACTTTTGGAGGCCAAGATGGGCAGATCACTTGAGTCCAGGAGTTCGAGACTAGCCTGGGCAACATGGCAAAACCCCATTTCTACAAAAAGTTAGCTGAGTGTGGTAATATGCACCAGTAGCTTCAACTACTTGGGAGGTTGAAGGGGAAGGATTGCTTGAGCCTGGGAAGTGGAAGTTGCAATGAGCTAAGATAGCACTACTGTACTCTAGCCTGTATGACAGAGTGAGAACTTGTTTAAAAAAAAAAAACAAAAACAAAAAAAACCCTATTTGTTTCCTGGAGGGAAAGATGGTAACAACTTTTATTCTATTTTATTAAACAGCTATGTTGAGATAAACTTCACATACTATAAATTCCACCCTTTGAAAGTATATAATTCAGAGATTTTTAGTATATTATAGAGTTGTACAACCATCACCACTACCTGATTCCAGATCAATTTCAAATGGATATTTAATTTATCAGGAGTGACAAGGTCACTGAAGACAAATACATGGGGTAAGGTGAAGACATTGCTAGTTTGCCTTCAGTGATCAGAGAAGGCTTGCCAGATACAGTGATTTTGGAGCAGAAACCTGCATGCAGTGAGGGAGTGAGACCTGGATATCTGGAGAAAGAATGATCCTCGGAGAAAACTGCCAGATCCTGAGGCAGGAGCACATCCAGTGTTCAGGGAAGAGTAAAGAGATCAGTGAGAGGCTGGGTGTATAGTTCATGCCTGTAATTCCAGCACTTTGGGAGGTTGAAGTGGGTGGATCTCTTGAGTCCAGAAGTTTGAGACCAGCCTGGACAACATGGTGAAAACCTGTCTTTACCAAAAACATGAAAAATTACCCAGGCATGATGGTGCATGCCTGTGTCCCAGCTACTCAAGAAGCTGAAATAGAAGGATCACCTGAGCCCAGGAGGCTGAGTTTGCAGTGAGCAGAGATGGTGCACTGCACTCCAGCCTGGGAGACAGAATGAGACCCTGTCTCAAAAACAAAAACAAACAAAAACAGATCAGTGAGAAGAGTCAAGAGCCCAGGAGGGGAGATGATCCTATCCGAGTGTTATAAGGGATCATGTGTTGAAGCACCTGGTACAATGCCTGGTACACAGTACATGAAAGCTGTGATTATTATTGCTGTTCTCATCTAAGGGCACTAGGCACTTTGCTTCCTAAACACCAAGGTTCTATTTCACCTTTGCATCTTCCTGCAGACAAGACCAATGATGTGGGTTTAATGTGAAAAGTCGTTAAACATCCATTGAGTGAAAGAAGCTTGTCTAGTCTTTAATAACCTTTGTTTCCTATAGGAATGAGCAGAAATATACATGCCCAGATGAACTGATAAACCACAAAGGCCAATTAATTTAAGTCTTCCTACCAAAGGGGCATTATTTTCTCGAAGGCTTTTAAAATTTCTATTTCCTTGAGAGTTAGGGGGTGGGATGAAGAGATTTTTTTCTTTTTTTCTTGGCCCCTTGTTGAAGGCAGCTCTGTGATGGGGTTTCTTTATAGTTAGGCAAAGGGGTGTCTGGGTCAAAGTGACAGCCAACGTGTGCTGCTATTACAACACATTACATAAATAGCTCCGCATAATTGCTACCATCCATCAATTTGGGGAGATCCATGGTGAGAGATGCTGCCAGTTTCTTGGAATGAAAACTAAAGCTCCGAATAGCCTATACAGTCATACTCACTAATCAATGCCAGTTTTTCTAAGGGAGGGTAAAATTGGTCTAGTCACCAATTCAACCGTGGAAAGGATTCCCTTGTGTGTCCTTCACATGGATTTGCAAGCCTGTTTGCTCATTGCTCTCTTTACATTTTTTTTCCTTGAATCTCTCCTCTTTTTGTCATAGTATTTTTTGCTCTGCGTTTTCCTGTGTTGCAAGCTGAAGCCTTTGTTGAGCTGGCTAAGGATGGTCAGCTTTCTGATGGGTTTAGGTTAATCTGACCACCGTAGGCAGCAGGACAGAACGTCTCAGCTCCACATGCTGTTGGGAGTTCTCATTGACCAGCTTCTCTGTCTGCATGCGTTGTGTTAACCTGATTCTTTCTCAATTTCTAATTCATTCTGGATTGGAAAAAGTAACCATGAGTCAAAAAACAAACAAGTGGGAAAAAAAAAAAAAACATGTTAGATGTGCAGCGTTCCAAAGTGTGAAATCTCTCAACAGTCACCACATCTTGCTCTTCAACTCTGTTATTCTAAGACAGTGGGTCATAAGCACTGTGCTGCAGGCAGGGTTGTATAGATCCCATTTCCACAGGGCTAATGGCAATGTATCTGACACAAAGAGGCAGAATAATCTTATTGAATTGATGTTGAAGTAATAAAGTCACATTCTTGTTGATTGAAAATAAAATCATACAGGAAATTCCCACAACTAAGGCCCTTCTGAGCAGTGCTATATGGTCAGTGGTTTGCCTTCAGTAACTTGGAGGGACTCTGCAAACTCCTGGAATTTAGGAACCTTGTTTACTTCCCATGAGAATGGACCATAGAGTCTTTTTAGCGGAGGTAACAGCGGAGGGTGCATGTGTTCAGCAGATTCATGTTACAGACACGGCCAACAACTTTCCACCCCCAGCTCATGGTCTGGTTTTCTTTCTTTGTGAGAAGTGTGCCCCCTTGATGCAGAAAGCCCTTTTCCATCAGAATGCCCCTTGAGGCATAAGCCCCTATCAAAGGATGAGATGGGGAGCCTGTGAGGTTCCTTTGGCTTCATGTTCCATGCTCTATCTGAATCCTCTAGTAATGTCTGTCTGAATGAATGCTCCATGTTCTCCATAATGTTATAGGCTATTATTATACTCGTCAGAATTTTTTTTTGTGGATAATTAATAGGAAATAAAAGAAGTCAAGGGTGATTTGGTGTTTGCAGAAATCCTTAGAAGTTCTTTAAGAGCAAAAAAATAAGACTTGCTTAAAACCCTCAAGCCAGGGGACATGGTTCTTTTTCATGGACAATTGCTACTGAGAAAAATGCAATAAAACATGTCATGCTTCCGGGTCAATAGACACTAGGCATTTATATTTCCTTTTTTTGTTGTTTTGAAGTGAACATAAACTCAAAGTTTTTTTGTCTTTATCATAAAACAGAAGATGCCACTTAGAACTGGATCACTTAGCCCTTTTTCTTTGTACCCCCTCCCAGTTCAAAATGCTTGCATCTCTTCACAGCCAGCACTCTCTTAGATTTGCAGCTAAGTTCAAGGCACTCAAGCCTCAGCACAGTCTTCGTTCTACTTTTAGCCTTTTTTCCTGGAAATGGGCTCTGTCTGCCCATGATAGCCACTTGGCTTCCTACTACAGCACCTCTTTCCCTGGGCATACAGAGAATCTTTGCCCATCTTATTCTGCGTCACTTTGTGAATTGGTGCTTGCCACACTTGTTACAGGAAGTCTTGTGGGTTTTAGGATTATTCACCATATTTGTGAAAGTGCTATGGGCAGAGAAGTGCCTTTAAATTTTCTTGGGCAAAACAGGATCAAGAAAAGGTAGTTTTACCTTTTCTGGTTGTGCTGGCGTAATTAAAGAGATGGTCAGGTCAGCCAAGCACGGTGGCTCACGCCTGTAATTCCAGCACTTTGGGAGACTGAGGTGGGTGGATCACAAAGTCAGGAGTTTAAGACCATCTTGGCCAACCGGGTGAAACCCCGTCTCTAATAAAAATACAAAAATTAGCAGGGCGTGGTGGCGGGTACCTATAGTCCCAGCTACTTGGGAGACTGAGGCAGGAGAATCGCTTGAACTCGGGAGGCGGAGGTTGCAATGAGCTGAGATCGCGCCACTGTACTCCAGTCTGGGCAACAGAGCAAGACTCCCTCTCAAAAAAAAGAAAAGATGGTCAGGTCAGGTCATTCACTCTCCTCTCCTGGCAGGCAGCATATAATAATGGCAATACAATAATGAGAAAGAGAGTATGTTATATTTGAATAGTACTCTATACTCTGAAACTGCATTCACTTTGATCCTCCTAATAAGCCTGTGAGGTTGGTTAGGCAGGCATTACAAAGATAAGGAAACTGAGGATCACAGAGAAAGTGGAAAGCGACTTTTTCAAGATCTCATAGTTAAGTGGTGACCTTGAAACTTGGGTTTCCTTGTTCTCTGGCTGTCTCCCTCTCTGCCAAAAGAGGGGTTGTGAGGAGGGGAAGAGTATTTCCTCCTAATTTTAATTTTTGTTTCAGTCGTTGACTGAACCTCAAGAGAGACTCCCTTTATTTTGGCTCCTAGGAGTCTCAGTTACTGTTTGCCCAAAACAGGCTTAAAAACCAAACAAACATAAAAACAGAGGCTGGGCATGGTGGCTCATGCCTGTAATACCAGCGCTTTGGGAGGCCAAGACAATCAGATCACTTGAGGAAGGGAGTTCAAGACCAGCCTGGCCATCATGGTGAAACCCTGTCTCTACTAAAAATATAAAAATTAGCTGGGTGTGGTGGCTCTTGCCAGTAATCCCAGCTACTTGGGAGGCTGAGGCAGGAGAATCACTTGAACCCAGGAGGTGGAGGCTGTAGTGAGCCAAGATCATACCATTGCACTCTAGCCTGGGTGAGACTCTGTCGCGCACACACACACATACACACACACACCATTCTAACTGGCTTTGCCAGGCCCACTGCTTTGGGGCCAGTGAAGAAGTGTGCTTACCTCCCATGCTTGTACAGGTTTCCCTGGAGCAGGCCCTGACCACATCTCCATCACCACTTATCTCAAGCTGGTCCCATGCTACCACTTTCTATGGTGAGGACTTCTGTCCTTGGGGCTGCCTCCCAATAGTGCCCAGACTTGGAGTCCTTTTCTTTCCTGCTTTGCTAACACTGTCCTTAAGAACATCACTTTCGGCTGAGACTTGGGCTAAAGCTGGGAGACTGAAAAAATGCAGACCACTGGGGCATTACTCATTTCTCCGGCTCTGATCCGCTCTTGTACCAGGGGTCTAATCAGGCCTGTGTCTGCCTCCTTCTTGAATAGCCCAGAGAATTCAGGTAAACAGCGTTCCTACAGCAGCTCCCCACTCCAGGTGGCCCGATAGGAGTTCCAGACCAGTACTGTCTCCCAGGACATTGACACAGCAGCCGAGTTTATTGGTGCTGGGGCAGCCACAGTTGGTGTGGCTGGTTTAGGGGCTGGCATTGGAACGGTGTTTGGCAGCTTGATCATTGGCTATGCCAGGAACCCACCTCTCAAGCAGCAGCTCTTCTCCTACACCATTCTGGGCTTTGCCTTGTCTGAGGCCATGGGGCTCTTCTGTTTGATGGTCGCCTTCCTCATCCTCTTCGCCATTTGAGGCTCTGTGGGGTCACCTGCCTGACCCTGCTGTGGCGACTCCATACCATTCCCGGTTCTGGGGTGTGCTAAGCTTTACCATTAAACACAATATTTCTCTTAAAAAAAAAAAAAAAAAACCCACACACATCACTTTCTCTCTGCTGGGGAAAGTGCCTTTGTGACTTTTCACCATTGGGTCTGCCATCTAAGTCTGTGTCATCTCTCACCTGAACCTTCCTTTTGGGGGCACTTCACTCCTTTTTTCTCTCTACACTCCATTTTCTCAACACTCTAGCATCTTTCTAAAGCATGAATCTGCCTAATGATCCCCATCAGGAAAAGTCAAGCTCTATGGAGGCCAGCATTTGGGACTCTCTGTGACCTGGTCCAAATCAGTGGCCAGCCTCACCCCTCTGCCTCCCATTATTGACTTGAATGAGCCTTCAACTCCAGCCATACTCTCCTGGTCGCTGCCTTCATCATCTTTTTTGAACTTGTCTACCTCTAGGGTTTTGCTCACACTACTCTATCTCGAAGTGGAGAAATTTAATAAATCAATTTTCAAGGATTATCACCCATGCTGTCACCTCCAAGAAAACTTCCAGTCTTAACTCCTCCAGAAAGGAGTCTCCCTTCACCATTAACAGCTAGTGCCAAGGCCTGTCTTGTTTGCAATATTTCCTCATCTATCTGCCTTCACTGAGCCGTGAGTGCCCTGAAGCTCATGACCGGAACTTGGTCATCTTTGTGTCCCTGAATCTGGTATAAAATAGATACACAAAGGTTTCCTTTGGATTGATTCTGGCACCATGTCAATTATAGTTCAATGGCTCAAATATCCCACTTCTCCAGGGCTGGATTATCAAAGAATGCGGGAATATCCATAGCAAACCAGTCAGTATCTACCTGCATGGGTAGTTAGAAGAAGACAAAGCAGATAAATAGATGCTGGGCTTGGAGTTCTTGCCCTTTGTAGAACCTGGACTGTTAGGCTGGCCCAACAGCCCTGGAACACTGGTGGGAGGAAAAGCGAAAAAGTGGGCAAACCTGAAGGAGCTGGCAAAGGTAGAATTGGGCTGATGCTGCTCCCCAAACACCCATCTTTTGGCAGCATTATTCTTCCCAGAAGGGAAAGAGGTAGGCTTGGGCTCAGAAACTATTTTCAAGTCCTGTTTTGTCCCTTGGGCAGCAACCCTGGGCAAGTCTCTTGGCTCCTGAGTGTTGGAGTTCATTAGGGCTCCCTCATGGTTTTATTGGGAGGGTGGTCCTTAAAAACTTGGACTGGGCCGGGCTGGTGGCTCACACTTGTAATCCCAGTATTTTGGGAGGCTGAGATGGGCAGATCACCTGAGGTCAGGAGCTCAAGACCAGCCTGGCCAACATGGTGAAACCCCGCTTCTACTAAAAATATAAAAAATTAGCTGGTTCTCATGGCACATGCCTGTAATCCTAGCTACTCGGGAGGCTAAGGCAAGAAAATTGAACCTGGGAGGTGAAGGTTGCAGTGAGCGAAGATTGCACCATTGCACTCCACCTTGGGCAACAAGAATGAAACTCCATCTCAAAAAAAAAAAAAAAAAGGACAACAATTCTAAGCTGTGGAGAAACAATGAAAACGTTTGAGATAGAAAATGAGTTCAGTAACTTGGTAGTAGCAAGGTCAGACAATTTCAGGGGATGTTTACCTAAGACAAGTGAAAACATATGCTCATAAAAGACATATGAAAGAGTATTTTCAGCAGCTTTATTCATAGTAGCATGAAACTGGAAACAACCCAAATGCCTATCAACAGGAGCATGGACAAACCAACTACTGTATATTCATACCATGGAATACTACACAGCAATGAAAAAGAAGAAACTACTGAGATAGAAAACAGCATGGGTCAAACTACAAAAATGTTGAGTGAAAGAAGCCAGACCAAAATGCAGAAAAGAATATTGCACGATTCCATTTATATAAAATTGAGGTCATACAAGTTGAGGTTTTGGTGAGAGATATTAGAACAGTGGTTACTTATGGGGTGAGTTGGGGATTGACTGGAAGAGGCATGAGTAAACGTTCTGGTTGATGACAGTATTCTAATTCTTGATTGAGATATTTACTTCATGAGTGTTTATGTTTGTGAAAACTCATCTAATTATATATTTATGTGCAGTTTAGTTGTCAATTAAAATAGCTCTTGAGAAAAGATTCATTTTATTTTACAATTTAATTTTAATTTAATTAATTAATTTATTTATTTTTGAGACAGAGTCTCTCTCTGTTGCCCAGGTTAGAGTGCAGTGGCATGATCTCAGATCACTGCAATCTTCGCCTCCTGGGTTCAAGCGATTTTCCTGCCTCAGTCTCCCAAGTAGCTGGGATTACTGGCACCCACCACTGCACCCAGCTAATTTTTTTGTATTTTTAGTAGAGATGGGGTTTCACTGTGTTGGCCAGGCCAATCTCAAACTCCTGACCTCAGGTGATCCACCCTCCTCGGCCTCCCAAAGTGCTGGGATTACCAGCGTGAGCCACTGTGCCTGGCCTAATTTTTATTTTTAGAGACAAGGTCTTGCTTTGTTGCCCAGGAGGGAGTACAGTGACACAATTTTGGCTCATTGCAGCCTTGACCTCCTGGGCTCAAGTGATCCTCTCGCCTCACCCTCCTGAGTATCTGAGACTACAGGTACACACCACCATGTCTAGCTAACAGATTCATTTTAGACCAGACTTGTAAGTAAGCTTGTGTCATTGGGAGTTGGTGAACTTGACAGTCAACGCCAAGCAACAGCAAAAGCAACTTATCTGCATCCTAGGTTCCCAAGAGGAGGAGATATTTGGAATGAGCTATATAAAAACAGAAACCCACCAGATGGAACAAGGTGTAGAATTTACTTCAGGAAGGAGAGAAAGAAGATCGTAGGCTGCAGGTTGGAAAGAGAAGCATCTGAACCTTGCAAATGAGTTGATGTGGCAGGAAAGAGAGTCTGTAAAGGAGTAGGGGATAATATAAAGGTAGCATGGGTGACTGACCACAGGGATGGCTTAAGTGGCCAGGGGATGGTGGTCCCTCACTTGGTGGTATAACAAGGCAGAGGGATATGCAGGCCTGGATCTCAGAAGAGAAGCCTGGAGACATAGTTTGGGTAGAGTGGCCAGCATAGAGGAGGTAGTAAAAACATTTGAGAATGGACAAGCTGACCCAGAAAATTAGAAAAACATACAGTATATGTGGTATCATCTCTCGATCAATGAAGTAGTGACGGCTGGGTGTGGTGGCTCACCAACACTTTGGGAGGCCAAGGCAGGCGGGCGGATCACCTGAGGTCAGGAGTTCAAGATCAGCCTGAACAACATGGTGAAACCCCATCTCTACTAAAAATACAAAAATTAGCTGAATATGGTGGTAGGCGCTTGTAATTCCAGCTGCTAGGGAAGCTGAGGCAGGAGAGTCACTTGAACCCGGGAACTGGAGGTTGCAGTGAGCCGAGATCATGCCACTGCACTCCAGCATGGGTGATAGAGCGAGACTCCGTCTCAAAAAGAAAAGAGTGAAGTAGTGACTTGACCTCTCAGCTTGGCTAGACTTTGACTTGGGCTCAGTAGGTGAAGATGAACATGAAGCTGGTTTCAGGTACAGAAGAATGGAAAGAAAGATCATTCTTTCTTCCTTGACATGTCCAGGGAAAACAAACCTGGGAGTCTCTCGCTCAACTATACAATGTTGCCTTTGTTCAGTATTTCTCCAGTGACAGAACCCCACACATGATCTTGTTCAGACCAAATGGAAATGAAGCCATTCCTCAGCTTATGAAAAAAGAAGTCCCAGAAAAGGAATTACAACCTATGATGAACAGACTTGGTGCTGTTTTATGTCTCCTGATGACTATTACCTAACTTCTCTATGTCTCACTTTTTTCATTTGTAGAAATAGATTATTACTGCCATAGGATTATTATGAGGAGTCAATGAAAGGACCTAGAATGGTCCTTGATACATAGTAAATGCTATACAAATGTTTTTCAAATAAATGTATTTAATTGTTAAGTGAAAGGTGGAGTTCTCAATGGAAAGAGCTGTAAAAAAGAACTTGCCAAGAGTTCTAGTGGTTCATTGGCAGAAGATCAATTCCCAAGGAAGATCAAATTAATCATTTCACTCAATTTGTATTTTGGAATCGTTTTAGATTTATGTAAAAGTTGCAAAGAAGCTGCGAATTTCTCACCAAAATAATTTTTGGAATGTATACCCGGCACTAACTATGTGCAAAATAGTAAACTAAGCTGAGTGCAAGGGTCTGGGCAAATAAGGAGAACCATAGAGTAATGACTCATCTAATCCTTCCTACCTGTTGATCATGGGGGAAAAGTAGAGTTTATGTTCGTGTATTTGTTTGCTATTAACAGCATGCTAGTTACTAGGCACTGCAATAGGAACTGAGGATATAGCGGGCAAATTCCTACATCTGCGGAAGTATGTTCCTGTAACTATGCCAGGCACTAGGAAAGCAACAGTGAAGGTTACTGTCCATGTAGGTCATCGATATAAAAGCAGAAAGAGAGAAAGATGCATATCAAGCACTATGGGAGCTTCAAGGAAGGGGGATCATGTCCACTCAGGAAGAAGCTTCATGGATGGGACAACTTTTGAAAGATTGAAAAGTGTGTAATTGGGGAGTCTTATCCCCTTATAATAAGGGTTTTTGAAAAAGATATGTAGACTTTTCAGTGCAACATGGAAAAAAAGATAAAGGGTTTTGATGTTAAACCTGCAACTTTGGTGACACAGTGCCATTGACTGGAGAGTAAAGGGATGAAATAAAATTTTCTTCGCAACTACTTTCTAGAGAGAGAGAGAGAGAATATATGAGAGAGAGAATTGGGGCAGGGGAAGAAGAGAGAGGGGAGAAGAAAAATTAGGTTCTGTTTTCCGCTTAGGGAGGAGCAGTGTCTGAAGAATTTCTAGAAGCCTGGATTTAGGGATTAGGCTTCAAACATTTCACTACTCAAATAATCTATGCTTGCTGATTTCCAAGTTCTTCCTGAAAGAACACAGTCACTTGTTCCTTAAAACAACCCAAAGAATGTTGCAACGTACCCAAATCAGAAACCACGTTATTTTTAGTTACTTTCTCCTCTTCCTCCTGTGAGTGACTTCTTTTATCAGATGAAGCATATAACCTGTGTGGCCTGTTGACCTTGTATCCCTGGAGAAGGTGGTTGCCTGTTACCCAGGAGATGGGTGGGTTCTTCTTTTCTATGACTTGCACCCCCCACCCCAACCCCCATTATTATCTACTCTTGTTAACTTTCTCAGGCTCAGATACTATGAGCTTTTAGAGGACAAAGAACTTGTCTGGTCACCTCTGCATCCCAGCACAGGCCTGACACACAGTAGGTACTCAATTCTTCACAAATATTTCAGTAGAAGGATGGTGGAAGCTTCAATTATGCCAGAATTGTTGTGATGAGATCCTCAGATGTGTTGCTTCTACAAATACTTTTAAGAACAACTTATTCTAAGGTAGTTTCACCATGAAAACAAAGACCCAGTGGATCTTCTGGGTCCCATCCTGTTCACTGAAATTTCTCAGCCCAATTATGCTCACTATATTTAGAACTAAATTCATAATCTTTAACCCATTTCCCTAAACCAGGTCCCATTTTTTTTTTAATGGCACCACCTTGTTCAGACACCCACACTAGAACTGAGCAAGATTCTCAACACTTCTGCTCTTTCACTCCCCACATGAATTGGTTACTGACTCTGAATGCTGCTACTTCACTATTTCTCTGAAACATATAATCCTTCATCATCCTGCTATGAATTGTTCTCATGTCTCCCCTTGAGCCTCTGATTCTAATCTTCCAGCTCTGATCTGTTCCTCAACATGGTACTGCTCATATGCAGAGTTGACCATGTGTCTCTCTGGCTTAAACCCCTCTGGGAGTATCTTTTGCTTGCATCCAAGTCCAGAACTGAGAATCTACATGCTTCTTAACACAACTCACACACTTCTCCACAGTGCTCCACCCATCCTCCCCATCCTCCAGTCTACTTGTTTGTCATAACAAATGTCTTCATGTTTCCTAAAAACATTTGCCTCTTCCTCATCTATGCAGGATGCGTCTTCTCAAAGCTCTGGGTAAGAGGCAGCTTAGTGAGATCTGGCACTCAGCTTATTCTGATAGTCCCACCACTGTTGCTGTAATTGATCCCCAAAAGCCCAAACTGAATGAATCCACTGCTCACTTTATTGAAATACTGTGGAAGTCAATGCAGGCAGCGTGAACTCTGTGAGTTTTGTTTAAATACTGATATGGTTTGTCTGTGTCGCCACTCAAATCTCATCCTGAATTGTAGCTCCCATAATCCCCACAAGTCATGGGAGGGACCTGGCGGGAAGTAATTGAATCGTGGGGGTGGGTTTTTCTCATACTGTTCTCATGGTAGTAAGTCTCATGAGATCCAATGTTTTTCAAAAGGGCAGTACTCTGAACATTCTCTCTTGCCTGCTGCCATGTAAGATGTGCTTTTGCTCTTCCTTCACAGTCTGCCATAATTGTGAGGCCTCCCCAGCCATGCTGAACTGAGTCAATTAAACCTCTTTCCTTTATAAATTACCCAGTCTCAGGTATGTCTTTATTAGCAGTATGAGAAGGGACTGATACAATTACATTGCCCACATATACCTAGATCCTTAAGTTCTCATTTGAACTGGTTTTAATGTCTTATTAATTGAAGAGTTGATTAAAATTGTTGATACTTGTTTGTTTTGTCTTATATATGTAGAAAAGTCATATTTTGTTTGGTTTTGCTTCTTAAAGCAGAGATGGAGTTTTGCTATGTAGCCCAGGCTTGTCTTCAACTCCTGGAGTCAAGGGATCCACCAAACTTGGCCTCCCAAAGTGCTGAGATGACAGCAGTGAGCCACCATGTGCTCTTCCTTTCTTTTTCTTTTTTTTTTTTTTTTTTTGGAAAGTCATGTTTCTAACCCTTCAAAAATTATATTTTAATGACAGTCTTTAATAACAATTATACTTTTAATGACACATACTCCTAAAAGTGGGAGTGACCTGTCTTTTCAGATTTTTCAAGCTTAGCCTAGTCTTGTGTCTTCCCTCTGGTAGAAACAATTTATCTGTCTCATCATGGACCACCTCCTATCTCACAAGTTATTATTGTCTTTTTCCCCATGGCACATTGAATTTAACCTATTTATAACATGATTGAATTGCATTCTGGATATTTATATTTGGGCCCTGGCCCCAGTGAGAGGACTAAACCTTCTAAGGACAAGAACTATGCCTTTCTTTCATCGTTATAGCCTCTCAAGTTCCTATAGACCCTAGCTGTACAGACTTTAGAATTAATGAATGGTAGATAAATGAATGAATAAATGAATTGAGCAAGAAATATAAAGATGAATAAAATCGGTCTCCTTGGTCGAGAGACAAATATATGCTGTCATTCCTTTTGCCTGGTGTCCAGAAAAGCCTTCTGGATCCATTGTTATATATGCCTGCATTTTCCTTTTCATGGGGATGGCTGTTTGATGATTGACATTGTTTAAATAACTCCAGCTAATCAGTTCTGCCCATGGGATTTGGAAACCCTGAACTATGTTGTTTGGAATAGAATACAGCATGATGGTAAATACAGTGAAGGTCAAGTATTATTACTAACATATCTCATAAGAAACCAGATGTTGCCAAGGTTTAGTTCCCTTAATTCAAGTAATATTCAACATAAATTTATATTTTGTCCAGTGGTTTTGAATAGAGTTTTAGAATTTGTTGTAATGGGATTAATTCATTATATTAATTATTACCTTGATTCTCAGAAAACTCCTGTGTTCCCAACTGGGGATGGGGACTTCTCACTTTGCTCCCAGCTTCTCTTTCTCTTTATTTAGGCAAACAGTCTCTGTCATTATGCCTCCCCATTATCCTGGGTGGGAGTTGTTCTGGTGGCAGAAACCATGCCTGACTCATTGAAGATCCCTAGCACCCAACACAGAGTCCAACACTATGTAGGTTTTCACTGAAGGTTTGCTGCATGAAGGGGAGAAGAGCACAGATCGTGGGCTCTGGGTCAAACCTCAGTCTGTTAAAGAATCATTTCCAAACAAGGATAACATCGTGACTTTCTTTCTTCTCCTCCTCCTCCTCCTCCTCCTTGCTCTTCCTCCTCCCCCTCCTCTCTCCTCCTCTTCCTCCTTTTTCTCCTCCTTCTCTTTTTTCTCCTTCTCCTCCTCCTCCTCCTCCCTCTGCTCCTTCTCCTTCTGCTGCTGCTGCTGCTGCTGCTTTCTCTCTCTCTCTCTCTTTAAGTTTTTTTTTTTTTTTATAGAGATGGGGGCTCACTATGTTGCCCAGACTGGTCTCAAACTCCTGGTCTCAAGTGATCCTCCCACCTTGGCCTCCCAAAGTGCTGGGATTACAGGTGAGAGCCACCATTCTTGGCTTAACATCATGACTTTCACACGAGTAGAAATTAAATACGTGTTAAAGGTTTTATTTAACTTATTAATTAATGAGAGAATGAGGCAGGTATTATAACCAGTTCAAAAAATAATCTGAAGAACTAGCACATGTATACATAAGGAATATTGAAATGAATATGCAAATAAAAACAAAACTAGCTTCCTTTACAGTGGAAGAGGAATCAATGGAAACCTTTGTGGATAAAACAGAATTTACATATCCATAAACAAGAATTATTTTGCATCGCTATCAGTTATCTACAATTTCCAGAGTTGTAAAATAGCTCCCTTGGAATCAGAATCAGATAACTTAGAAGGTGTTCTCTAGACAATATAGAGTTTCCCATTATAGCACAAAATTCCCCTTTCAGTTCAAATCTCACCTGAGCTCCCCTGAGGGAAGGGCATCTGGGTAGAGATAATAGCACCAGGAAAGACCTGGAGGCATGAAACTTCCTGATTCTGTAAGGGGGCGAAAGTTGCTAGAGGTCGGCAGGAGCCAGAACGTAGTAACAACTCTGGAAGGCCAGGATAAATAATTTTTCATTATTTTTTAAATTTTTTTTGAGATAGGGTCTCGCTCTTTAGTCAAGGCTGAAGTACACTGGTGTGATCAGAACTCACTACAGCCTCTATCTCCTGGGCTCAAGCGATCCCCCAACCTTAGCCTCCCAAGCAGCTGGGACTACAAGCATGCACCACCAAGCCCAGCTAACTTTTTGATTTTTTGTTGAGACGAGGTCTTCCTAAGTTGCCCAGACTGGTCTTGAACTCCTGAACTCAAGTGATCCTCCTGTCTTGGCCTCTCAAAGTGTTGGGTTTACAGGCATGAGCCACTGCATCCAGTCAAGATAAAGAATTTAAATTTAATCCAAACTTTTAAAATCACACAAATCTAACAAAAAATATATTTGGAGCACTTCATCCCCATTTTTGTATATTTGTAAATAGATTATGCATATGTTTTGTGGTATTGTGATACCAGAATAACTAATAGCACAAACTCAGACATTTAACAGCTGTGTGACCACAGGCAAATGCCTCCATTTCCCCATCTTTTTTTTTTTTCTTTTTTTGAGACAGAGTTGTTTCGTTCTTGTTGCCCAGGGTGGGGTGCAATGGTATGATCTCGGCTCATGGCAACTTCTGCCTCCTGGGTTCAAGGGATTCTCCTTCCTCAGCCTCCTGAGTAGCTGGGACTACAGCATGCACCACTACTCTTGGCTAATTTTGTGTTTTTAGTAGAATTGGGGTTTCTCCATGTTGGCCAGGCTGGTCTCGAACTCCTGACCTCAGGTGATCCACCCGCCTCAGCCTCCCAAAGTCCTGGGATCACAGGCATGAGCAACCGCGCCTGGCCCTCCATCATTTTCTTTAAGAGATGTGAGTGTCATTATGTTGCCCAGGCTGGAGTTCAGTGGCTATCCACAGGTGCAATCACAGAAAACTACAGCCTCAAATTTCTGAGCTCAAGCAATCCCTCTGCCTATTAGCTTCCTAACTAGCTCGGATTACTTTGCCCAGTGTCAGTTTCCCCATCTTTAAAATGGAGATGAGGCCAGGCGTAGTTGATCAAGACCATAATCCCAGCACTTTGGGATGCTGAGGCGGGAGGTTTGCTTGAGCCCAAGAGTGTTGTTTGAGACCAGCCTGGGCAACACAGTGGGATCCCGTCTCTACAAAAACAAACAAACACAAAAATTACAATACTATACAATAGAGACAATAGCCTAAGGTTGTCTTTTTGTATTCAATGGATCAGGTTGACCACCCCATATGGGATGTGTACACCATTTCAGAAATTATAAATAAGAGGCTTGATAAACTCTGTGGATTGTAGAGATGGAAAGTTTGGGATAAGAGACGGGTTAAAGGCAATGAGATCAGAGAAGACGCAGCGTTGCAGCACAGGAGAGAGATGAAGGGGGCTTGAGGTACAGCACCCATGGGGAACTGTGCATGGGGCTCCCTGAAGGTAAGGGTGGGTGCCCTTGTCTGGTAACTTTTGGAAAAGGTCTTGTAGAAAAAGGCAGAATGAAGACATGGAGAAGATTCTTTGTGTGGGAGGCAAATGATGCCTAGTATGAGCTTCAGAGTTGGGAAGAGAGGCAGAGAGGTACCAAAAAAAGCAACAGTAAGAGGTCGCTGGACAGAGGGCTCACGTCCCATTGTCCCCACTGCTTTGGAAGACACTAGTGGCTCATGTTGCCTGTGCCTGCATCAGTATTTACAACCGAGACTACAACAGGCCATGGTGTTACCCATGATTTATAGGCCCACTCTTCTGTACAGATGCAGTGCTTGTTACTTTACAGACAGTATTTACTTCATTTAGTCTTCCCAATAAATCTGTAAGAATGACTATCATCCCCATTTTGCAGATGAAGAAACTGAGACTTACAGAGGTTAAGAGGCTGGAGCTGTGAAATGACGAGCCCAGTATAAGTACCCTGCTGTATAATCCCAAAGAGTGCGTGCTCATTTTCTCCTTCACCCCGTTGCTTCCCGGCTGAAAACTAGAAAATTGCATTCCCTTTGCCCTGGTTACCTCACTTCTTTGTGCTTGGTAACTCTCGGTGTCCTTCCAAGGAGGAGGCTCCTCCTGGTCTCTGAGGTGGTCAGGAGGATACGTCAGCACCTGCTTGCTAGGAATCACTACCCAGTGTATCTCATTCCTTACCCCAGGAAGCAGACAAGGATGGGGAGAGGATGCTTAGCTTTGTTGAATGAATGAAGGAATGACAAAGAGAGTTTTTTATTTCTCTCCCATACTGAAGGCCAGTTTAAGCCAAGCCCTTGACTGAGTCATCACAAATTCCTGGAATCGCACATAAAAATGAACTCTTAGCATAGATGATGTGTTTGCCAGGATGGGATTAGAATTACTTTTGTTGAAAATACTTTATTTAAACATGGGAGGTGCATTTAGGGTTGTGCCTGTACATTAAGTTATATTCTCCATTGTGATTGTGATGACAGTTATAACAATTACACTCACTGGGCTCTGCAGAGTTTAAAACTCTTGGACACTAAAATGTCAAAGAAGTGAGGACACCGAAGTTCAGAGATGTTTCAGCTTGCCCAAAGGTTCACCAGCATTTGTTCATAGATTAACAAGCAAAGGTTAGCCCCTATACTGTAGCAGGGGTGGTTTCTCTTTAAAAGGGGATATTGTTCTTTCTGTTCTCTAAAGAGGCACCTCAAGCTCGTTGAGTGTTGCAGAGAAATCAGCTTCCCAATTCAGGAGAAATGGGAGCAGGGCAGGCCTCATGCAAGATGCAGCTTTCTAAAACTTATATTTTTTCGGAGTTCTCCTCTTTCTCCTCTGGGCTGGGCACGTGGCATTCTAGCAAATTCAAAATGTCTTAATTTCAGACTAACCATTCATTTGAAGCAGAACAACAACAAAAGAAAAAAACCATAAAAAAGGCAACTAAATCTGAGTGTTGCAAACTCTTTTAGCAAATAGTTGTGAAATAGCATTGACTTTGCCAGTTCCTGTTTTCATTTTCCATAAATCTATTCTGGTATCATTTTATTCCCTTGAAGTGGATGTAGCAAGTTCTTCGTGATACTAAATAAAACAACAAGATAATCATTTAAAAAGCTCACTATATATTAAATAAAACAACAACTAAACTCTGGCCCCGAGTAAAACTTAGAAAAATTACTTTTTTTGGGAAAATTCAAAATGTTTTAGAGAAGCTATAAGACTACTTAAAAGCATCCTCAAACCAATATTAAAACATCTGCAGGCCGGGCGCAGTGGCTCATGCCTATAATCCTGGCACTTTGGGAGGCCAAGGTGGGTGGGATCACCTGAGGTCAGGAGTTTGAGACCAGCCTGGCCAACATGGTGAAACCCTGTCTCTACTAAAAATACAAAAATTATCCAGTTGTGGTGGTGGGCATCTGTAATCCCAGCTACTCAGGAGGCTGAGGCAGGAGAATCGTTTGAATCTGGGATGCGTAGATTGCAGTGAGCCGAGATCATGCCACTGCACTCCAGCGTGGGTGACAGAGTAAGACTCAGTCTGTAGCCCAAAAAACAAACAAAACAAAAAACATTTGCAGTGAGTGACTAAACATAGGAACTTTTTTTTTTTGAGACCCACTCTTGTTCTGTCCCAGGCTGGAGTGCAGTGGCACCATCTTGGCTCATTGCAATCTCCACCTCCTGGGCTGAAGCGAGTCTCCTGCCTCAGCCTCCTGAGTAGCTGAGATTACAGGTGTGCACCACCACGCTCAGCTAGGAAATGTTTTGCCGTGGTCTTGAACTCTTAACCTCAGGTGATCCACCTGCCTTGGCCTCCCAAAGTGCTGGGACTACAGGCATGAGCCACCATGCCTGGCCAGGAACTATAAATGGAATCAACTGAGGAGAACCATAAAGATTCCAGTGTCTTCGAGTTTCTGTGGCACTTATGATTGGGGTGGGAAACAGCATGGTCAAGGGCTGGGCAGGCGCCTGTGGTTTCAGGAAGATCCTCGCTCAGTTGACCACTACTCAGATATATGAAGTTGGATCAGTGAGTTTGTCTCTCTGAATCTTTGCAGCCTCAGCTGCGAGGAGAGAAGGATGTTACTGATGTCAAAGGGTTGTTTGGAAGTACCAGGGGTTGGGAGGCATCGCCACCCACTAGGAGCTTAACAGTGGAGCTGCTGTCATTGTTGTGAAGATGAAAGAGAGAAAGGATGAGGATAAAAAGAAATCAAAGCTCTGCTTTTGTGTAGGGGTGTCTGATCGTTTGGCCTCCCTGGGCCACATTGGAAGAGTTGTCTTGGGCCACACAAAAAATACACTGACACTAATGATAACTGATGAGCTCAAAACAACAACAACAAACAATCACAAAAACATCTCATAATATTTTAAGAGTTTACAAATTTGTGTTGGGCTCACGTGTGACCTGTGGGCCACAGGTTGGACAAGCTTGCTTTTGTGAGCGAGGCTTGAAGCAGGAGAGCTTAAAAAAAGAGGGAAATCCTATCAGAAGCAGGTTATTACGTAAGCAAAGTATTCCATTATCTGAGTGTGGCTTTTCGGATAAAAATCTGACACCAAAATTCTTTCCATGTGCTCCTAATGGCACCCTGAGTGGAACAAATGGAAGGCATTTACATTTCACCAGCTCCCCTCACCATCTTTTGATGGGGCAGTCAGTCAACATTAGAACCAACTCCAAGCAGCTCAGGCTGGAGTGCTCCAATTTGTAGCATCTTCCTGCCTGCTGCTTCCCTATTGCAGGCCCACCCGCTCAGCCCTGCCCACTCCGCCTTTGGTCCCTTTTTGAGTGGAAAGGTACCCAGTCACGGCCGCTCAGAGGGGGAAAGCACTTGCAGTCTATCTGTTGTGTTTCTGGTTGTCACGCTGGTTTTGCAGTATTGATGAAATGAGAAGCAGGGATCCAAATATCACCCTGAGGTCATTTGCCTTATTGTCATTGCTACTTGGGCAGTGAGAGTAGGCTGGGCAAACATATGATGTCAAGAAAAGGCAGTGTGGCCTAAAACATCGTGTCTCTCTCAGGCAGAGCCCTCAGCAGTCCTAGAAAAGAAACTTTCAGAGCCGGCCATGATCACAAAATAAAAATCATGTCCTTTTGATTCTTGTCAAAAGAATCAATCCCATTGCTAGGATTGCTCGTGGCATCTCAAGCATCACACTCATCTCCCTTTTTGTTGTTGTTGTTGTTTTGTTTGTTTGTTTATTTTTTTAGATGGAGTCTCACTCTGTCATCCAGGCTGGAGTGTAGTGGCATGATCTTGGCTCACTGTAATCTCTACCTCCCAGGTTCAAGTGATTCTCCTGCCTCAGCCTCCTGAGTAGCTGGAACTAAAGGTGTGTTCCACCACGCCCAGCTAATTTTTGTATTTTGTAGTAGAAACGGAGTTTCAAAGGGAGTTTCACCGTATTGGAGGGTCTCCAACTCCTGACCTCGTGATCTGCCCGCCTTGGCCTCCCAAAGTGCTGAGAGTACAAGTGTGAGCCACTGTGCCTGGTCTCATCTCCCTTGTAATTCTTCAATCTGTGTTGTTCGGTGGGTCCCACCCCTAGCCTGACCCTTACCCCCAGGCTATTAGCTCCATGAGGAAGGGCCTGCGTGGCTCCCACTCACTGTGATATCCAGTGAATAACACCAAATCCAGCACCAACTGGTGCTCAGTATATGTTCCTAGGACAAATGACTTGAAATGAATGTTGTATTCTAGTTTACAGCTTTTTGTCCCAGGATGTTGGGTCCTCAATAACCTTTGAAAGCCTCCGTTAAGTTCTTCCTTACAGACAATAAAAGCTTGTATCATAAAAGGTTTAGTTTTTGGTGTAGTCCACTTGTGAAGATATAGCACACACAGGCGGGCTGGAGGGTCCCTAGAAATCTAGTCCATCTCCTTTGCATTACAGATGAAGATACGGACACTCGGAAAGAGGCAAGGGCTTAAATAAGTGCAAGAAGGTAACAGAATCACCACTGGACTCTTAACAGCCTGTGTATTTAACAGGTGCTCCTGATAACTTGGGGGCACTGTGGTATAGTGGTTAAGAAAGTGGGTCTTGGGCACCAAACTGCCAGGTTCAAATCCTGGCTTTGCTACTTACTAGCCTTAAAAGAAACACTTTAGACAAATTAAATTTAACAGGGCTTAATTGCGCAAAGAATGATTTGCACTTAATCCATGCTTAACATTGGATTTATATCCTCTTAAATACCAACTTTGTTTCTCTAATTCAGGTACATAACATTGTTTATTAAATGGGTTATCATAGGTAATTTGACTTGGACCACGGAGCTCATTCAAATTGCATATCTTAACAATTTTGGTACTGGCTGCTTTAGCATGAAAATCTGGCAGAGTATTTCTTTGGTATTCAATTAATTCTCATCCTGCTTGAGTTAGCAGTTTTATAAACCAGCCATTCTTTTCTTAGAGTTCTGGGAATTCTTACTCAGTCCAAATGATCCTACAGTAATCAGATATCTGTATTTAAGAGTTTTTGTCAGGGTGCTTTCCATCCTTTCCAGGAGCCAACCTGCTTAAAGATACAATACTTTAGAATTTTACTTGCTTGTAAAGAGCTTTCAATAAATGCATAACCATTAAGCAATTATATGTGGGCAAGACTTAAAATGGTCTTGGCTAAAGATGCAGTTGATAAGAAAATTTGCTTGTGTGACTTACAAAAATTTAACACAATAAGCATAATTATGACTGATAATATCAGAATTTTATTTTATTTTATTTTTGAGACAAACTCCCACTCTGTCACCCGGGCTGGAGTGCAGTGGTGCCATCTCAGTTCACTGCAACCTTTGCCTCCTAGGTTCAATTGAGTCTCCTGCCTCAGCCTCCCAAGTAGCTGGGATTACAGGCATCTACCACCATAGCCGGTGAATTTTTTGTATTTTTAGTAGAGATGGGGTTTCACCATGTTGGCCAGGCTGGTCTCAAACTCCCGACCTCAGGTGATCCACCCGCCCAGGGCTCCCAAAGTGCTGGGATTACAGGCATGAACCACTGTGCCTGGCCAGAATTTTATAAATCACATATAATTTTGGAACACATACTAATAACATATCCATATGAATATAACTTGAAGAAGGTTAAACAATATTTACATCATTTCTTTCTGTTTACTTGTTTTTCAGCTTCCCAAGTGGCTGGGACTACAGGCACACACCACCATTCCCAGCTGTTTTTTATTTTTTACTTTTTATTTTTTTGTAGAGACAGGATTTCACTATGTTGCCCAAGCTGGTCTCAAACTCGTGACCTCAAGCAATCCTCCCACCTCAGCCTCCCAAAGTGCTGGGATTACAGGCATAAGCCACCACACTAGATCATATTATTTTTTATTTGACAATGCTTCCATATAATTTATCAAACAAGTCTGTTTATTATTTCTCTTTCGGATGCTTCAGGGACCCTTTGGAACATCTCAGTTATTAATAGTTTGAGGTCATAAAGAGTTAATTTCAGAACTTGAAATTTGATTTTGAGAAGCCTGTAAAGTATGTCAAAGGTATAAAACATAATCAAAATTGCATCACAGGTCACTGTAAAAATCATAGTCATTCATTTACCCAAAGTTATAATTAAAAGTTTTTTTTTTTTTATTTTTGAGACAGAGTCTTGCTCTGTTGCTCAGGCTGGAGTGCAGTGGCACAATCTCGGCTCACTGCAACCTCCACCTCCCAGGTTCAAGTGATTCTCCTGTCTCAGCCTCCTGAGTAACTGGGACTACAGGCATGTGCCACCAAGCCTGGCTAATTTTTTTGTATTTTTAGTAGAGATGGGGTTTCACCATGTTAGCCAGGATAGTCTTGATTTCCTGACCTGGTGATCCACCCACCTTGACCTCCTAAAGTATTGGGATTACAACTGTGAGCCACTGTGCTTGGCCATGAAAAGGTTTTAAAAAGCAAAAATGTTTATTCTTTGATACAGAGGAGGATCTGTTTTCCAAATAATCAAAAGACCTAATAATGACAACATGAAACAGAATCTGTCTCTCCTTCTCTTTTCTCTCTCTCTCTCTTTTTTTTTTGCAGTTTACTTAAAGAGTGAACAATATTTCTTTTGCTCTCTCTTATTAATACCATAAAAACCCCTTGTTCAAAGGAGAAAATCAAATTTTACTTCAGTATTAGTGTATTATCAATACTGAAATTAATTTTAAGGAAGTTTTATAAACAGAGGGTGGGTATGGTGGCTCACACTTGTAATCCCACCAGTTTGGGAGGCTGAGGCAAGAGGATCATTTGAGGCCAGGAGTTTGAGACCAGCCTGGATAACATGCAAGACCCTTATGTCTAAAAAAAAAAAAAAAAATTAGCCAGGAGTGGTGGGATACACCTGTAGTTCTAGCTACTCAGGAGGCTGAGACAGGAAAATTCCTTGAACCCAGGAGTTGGAGGCAGCAGTGAGCTAAGGTTGTACCACTGCATTCCAGCCTGGCTGATAAAGCAAGATCCCATCTCTTAAAAAAACAATCCTCATAAACAAATACATCTAATCTCAGTCAGCTTTTGAACACAAAAAATAAGATTTCCACACAATGGACATCTTATATTTTATAAAATAATCTCTTTTAATCTCTTATGTAATCTCTTGTAATCTTATAAAATTATAATCTCTTACATAATTCTTTTCATCTTTTTCTTTCCCCAACTTTTTATATTCAGTTTTATCTACAGCATGTTTTCCTTCATTTTGAAACAACTTTTACATAACCCCAAAAAGAGACAATATTACCTTTCCTTTAACAACATACTCATCCTCATGTCTTTTTTATAATGTTCTTCACCAAAAAACACACATCTCACTTTATTTATTTATTTGAATTACAATGTGACTTTTAATATTTTGGGGTGAGCCCCACAGGAATAAAAACACTGGGAAGGGGTAACCACTTGACCTCGAGGAGTGGCCCAGGAGGAGAGAGGCTACCTGAGGGGAAGGAAGCACAAAAGGTATGCCCTGCAGACTCAGGGCAAACGGAATGCCATTGGCGCTGGACCTGTGAGCCCTACAGGGGAAAACACGAGGATGGTTGGACTGGCTCCAGGCACACTGGCAAAGGGCAAGAGAGTTGGACACAAAGCCACAAATCTACTTGGGTCCTCCTCCTCCTTCTTTTATTTTTTTATTATTATTATTTTTGAGACGGAGTCTCCCTCTGTTGCCCAGGCTAGAGTGCAGTGGTATGATCTTGGCTCGCTGCAACCTCCACCTCCCGGGTTCAGGAGACTCCTGCCTCAGCCTCCCAAGTAGCTGGGATTACAGGTGTGTGCCACCACACCTGGCTAATTTTTTTTTTTGTATTTTTAGTAGAGTCAGGGTTTCACTATGTTGGCCAGGCTGGTCTCGAACTCCTGACTTCAAGTGATCCACTTGCCTCCCATAGTGCTGAGATTACGGGCGTGAGCCACCATGCCCGGCCTGGGTCCTCCTTCTTTTCATTTGCCTTTTTCTGCTTCTGCTGCATGATCTCCAAGTCCCTCTGCTTGCAGGAGGCAGCAGAAATCTCATCATCATCTTGGTGCTTTCCCTTCACCAAGTCACTCTCCTTCTTCATATTCTTCTGGTGGGCAAGCTCACGTTGGTTACCACAGTCATGGCTATGGCAGGGCAGCAGCTCTGACCTGCCTCTGTTGCATCCCCTCCTTCTGTTCCTGTCTCACCTAATACAGTCTGTATACAGAATCATTTCTTTTATGTCTCATAGTTTTAACTACGATTAAATATTACAATTAAAATTAACTACAATTTCAACCCTTAGTAACTCTAATTTCCAGTGAAAACCTTAGGAAATAATTTGAACTGTTTTGTATCTGCATTTAGAGATAAAAGCCATTTCATAGTGTTTTAGAAAGATATGTTTCCAGCTGGGCATGGTGGCTCACACCTGTAATCCCAGCACTTTGGGAAGCCAAGGCAGGAGGATCCCTTGAGCCCAGGAATTCAAAACCAGCTTAGGCAACACAGCAAGACTCCCATTTCAAAAAATAAAAATTAAATAAAAGATATGTTTCCTCAATTTTTTTTGTTTATTAACAGATCTAAATATATTTGGCCTTTCTATATGATATAAAATAAGATAACGTATAGAAACTTAAGCTTACGTTTAATAATTAATGTTTTGGTATTTTATAACTTAGAAATGACTCATTTTATGATTATTACTTAATTTAACATAATGCATCCTTAAGATTTTTTAATTAGTGAAAAGAATGTTGAAACTATGACACAGGTACTCTATCTAATGTCTTCTTCTGTCATACTGAGCCTCAAATACCACATGGCACCCAGGATAGAGTATGAAAGGCAGGGACCTTCTGAGTCCTGAATTTACACAGCAGGTGTACAGGTCAGAACACATGACAGAGCTGTAAAGAGAATGCCTGGAGGATCTGACTCTTCCTCATATAACCAAGAAGCAAAGCTGGGCCATACTGAGCCTGGCTCTTCATTGGAGCTGGTGGCCCAGGCATTGAGAACACAGGGTGTGTCCCCAAGCCCACAATAGCCACTTGGCCAGGTCCCAGTATCCAGAGGCTCAAAACCAAATATTTATATAAGCTCACAGTAAGATGTGTGCAAGGCTTCAGGAGAGCCCAGAAGCCAGCCCTTATAGCTTTAGCTTACAGACAAATCAAGCAAGTATCAAAAATATTACAGAAGCAATAGTTTTGTTACCTTAAAACATGTATTAGAGACAGCATAAACCTGTCTGATCAGTAGATCCATGCAAAAATGTTTGAATTATATTTAATGCTGACAATTCTGGAAATATTCCTATTATATCAACAATTTTAAAACTAGCTTTATCTACCAAATATCATTTTAGATCACATAGACATATCACATACATATAACATATATAGACACATAGATATACAGACACAGAAGCACATCTTACAGCTTTCATGAAGATTTTTCATTAGACAGTTTACAAGTAATTTTTCTTTATTCAGACTATCCATTTTTCAATTACCTGTTTCATTGTCCTAAGTAACTGTTAGTTACATAAGCCTACATTGCACTTCTAAAGGGATGCCTTTTAGGTGAAACAAAGGAGAAAATGTGTATCTCAAAAGCACAGAGACTTCAGGCCTAAACATTGTACCATCATTTGCTCAAACCAGCTAAGGAGGGTGTAGGTAAGAGCCCAGTTAAGACAAGATGGCCAGGAAAATCACCTTAAGGGTAAGACTTGTTATGTAAATCTAATCTACCTGTAAGAGTTTCTAGTGACTCGATGTTCTCTCTCTTCCCAGTGCACAGAGTAGTCAATCTTAAAGATTTCCTTTATAGATTATATAAAATGATTTTAAAATAGCTAGCTAAATGCCAGAAAGATATGTTTTGGAGACCAACTTAGTTCAATAAGTAGACTTTTAAACTTAGTGTCTGTTTCTTAGCTAAAATTACAGAGTCTAGGGTGAAACCCACTAAAGAATAGGTCAGGGAAAGCATTCTCTATGCCTGAAGTCAGCATAGATAGCTCTGAAAAAGAATCAAGCCCTAATGACCAGTGATGATGAGCATTTTTTTCATATGTTTGTTGGCCTCATGTATGTCTTCTTTTGTAAAGTGTCTGTTCATATCCTTCGCCCACTTTTCAATGGGCTTGTTTGTTTTTTTCTTGTAAATCTGCTTTAGTTCATGGTAAATTCTGGATATCAGCCCTTTGTCAGATGGGTAAACTGCAAAAAATTTTTTCCCATTCTGTTGGTTGCCGATTCACTCTAATGACTGTTTCTTTTGCCGTGCAGAAGTTGTGGAGTTTGATCAGGTCCCATTTGTCTATTTTGGCTTTTGTTGTCAATGCTTTTGGTGTTTTGGTCATGAAGTCCTCGCCTACGCCTATGTCCTGAATGGTTTTGCCTAGATTTTCTTCTAGGGTTTTTATGGTGTTAGGTCTATGTTTAAGTCTTTAATCCACGTGGAGTTAATTTTAGTGTAAGGTGTCAGGTTATGCAGCCATCAAAAACAATGATTTTGTGTCCTTTGTAGGGACATGGATGAACCTGGAGACCATCATTCTCAGCAAACTGACACAAGAACACAAAATCAAACACTGCATGTTCTCACTCATAGGCGAGTGTTGAACAATGAGAACACGTGGACACAGGGAGTGGAGCACTACACACTGGGGTCTGTTGGGAGGAAATAGGGGAGGGGACAATGGGGGGTGGGGAGTTGGGGAGAGATATCATGGGGAGAAATGCCAGATGTAGGTGAAGGGGAGGAAGGCAGCAAATCACACTGCCACGTGTGTACCTATGCAACAATCTTGCATGTTCTTCACATGTACCCCAAAACCTAAAATACAATTTAAGAAAAAAAAAGAATCAAGCCCACTTTACCTGAGGGCCTACCTTTTATAAGTACTTCAACCAACTTTCTTTTCACCTTCAGGGCAGAATAGAAAAGTTAGCAGATTCAGTTTTTCTTACCAATTAGTTGCTTAAGCTTCCTATTTGCCTTTTAAAAAGTCTTTTAAAAAAGATAATAAGGCTGGAGGTAGTGGCTCACGCCTGTAATCCCTACGCTTTGGGAGGCTGAGGTGGGCGGATCATGAGGTCAAGAGATGGAGACCATCCTGGTCAACATGGCAAAACCCTGTCTCTACTAAAAAAATACAAAAATTAGCTGGGTGTGCTGACGTGTGCCTGTGCTTCCAGCTACTCAGGAGGCTGGGGCAGGAGAATTGTTTGAACCCAGGCGGCGGAGGTTGCAGTGAGTGGAGTTCGTGTCACGGCACTCCAACCTGGCGACAGAGTGAGACATCATCTCAAAAACAACAAACAAACAAACAAACAATAATAATCTTAGAATCTTTTTAGAAGCTTTTGCACATCACTAGGCATTCCTGGATGAGCCTAATTTCAGGAGCCCTCACTTTTAAATGCAATTCCTCAAGTGCAGCGTCGTTCATTTGGAATGTTCTACTGTAATTTTAAATTATCTTTAGTAAGATTTCACCAGCGTTGTGAGTGTTTTCTGCTTCTATAGCTGGAAAATGGAGAGCTCGGTTCTTCAAAAATTAAGGGTCCTATTATTGCGGCACTTTTCGTTAACTCAGATAAAGATGGGGTTCTTGGTTCATGGCCACAAAAGATTAGGCTTGCAGACAATTTCAAGGATGAGTAAGGCAGGGTTTTATTGGGTGAAATGGGAAACAGGGACCCTCTGCAAAGCTAGAGTCCCTGTGGGTGCGCTTCCAGCCTGGCAATTTGAATCTCGGGTTCCACACAGGAAAAGGAGGGGTCAGGCTGCTCCCCGCCGCAAACCCTGTGAACTTCGGTGGCTCCAACTCAGCCTGCACTCCTCCCAGTGCCCAGGCCGGCTGGAGTTTCTCTGGGCACCCCTTCCCCCCGGCTGTTTCATTATTTTTACATTGAATCTTGGCTTTGGCTTTCCGATCCATTTGATCAACCTAGCCAATAATTCATTCCTACCTAAGCACACAGTAAAAGGGTTGGTTATAGCTGGATGTCTGTCTTATTTGAATACAGTTTAAACAGTTGGCTGCCTTGGATTGGCTGAAACTCTGTAATTGGTACAAGAATAGGTTACTTTGTGTGTGACTGAAAAACTTACTTAAAACTCAGTATGCCTCGCTTCCCATATCAGCAAAATGGGAATATTCGTTCCTGACTTGAGGGGTGACTGTGAGGATAAAATAAGTCAATGTATTCGTTGCTTGCCTTCTCAAACTACCAGGCCAAAGCCATATTAGTATATATCTTATCATATATTAGAAAGATATATATGTATATATATTTTAAATTCATTTATTCATTGATGGACACTTAGGTTTACACATTCAGTTATACACAGTTTGGGATGTGTTGAGACAAAATCTCTGGAAATTTCTAAATGCTGGAGTTTCCAAGGCATTTTCTGTAGGATTGCCATTTACTACCAGTTTTTGTGTGACCCAGTCAGACACCTAGGCCTCTAACTGAATCTAATCTGGTTAATCACCAGATCCAATCTCATCCGAGAGCCAGGCCAGTTTCTGTTGAGACTACTGAACCCGGTTTGGATAAAACATTTGCTCAAACAAACTCAAACAGCTCAAAACACAAATCTATGCAGGCTCAGAATCCAAGAGCGGATGTACCCACCATCCCCAGCTGCTGTGAGAGAGCGATGGACATAGTGGGCCCGTGGGCACCTTGCTTGGTCATTCAGTGCTCTTAGGGGTTGCCCGCTGGAAGGTCTACTTCAAACCCCACTTCTGATGCCATCTTTTGAAAGAAAAACTTTAGACAAATTAAATTTAGTATACTTTAATTGAGCAAAGAACGATTCATGAATCGGGAAGTTCCAAGAACCAGAATAAGTTCAGAGTAACTCTGGAGCTGCCTTATGGTTGGATAACATTTATGGACAGAAAAAGGAAAATGGTGCACAGAAAATGGAAGTAAGGTACAGAAACAGCTGGATGGATTACAGTTTGAACACAGGTGAAAAGTTGGCTGCCTTGGATCAGCTGAAACTCTCTAATTAATTGGTACAAGAATAGGTTACAGTCTGTTTACACATTCAGTTCTGTATAGTTCAGGATATATAGAGAAACCTTTGTGCTGAACTTAAAATATGTATGGGGGTAGCTTTAGTCTAAACATAATTTAACATTAGTTACCTGATGTTGGACAAATCATTAAACCTGTCTGTGCTTGGACTTTTTTGTCTGCAAAATGGGGTAATATTAGCTCCCACCTCCTAAAGCTCCTTGGAGGATTAAATGAATTAATATCTCTAAACACTTATAACAGTACCTGTATTAATAAACACTATATAAATGCTTATTCAAATCATCATTATATTCTATAAGAATCTAAATAACCTAATAATCCCACTCAATAATTCAATATTTCTGAGTCCTGTTCTATGCCAGGAGCAGCATACGGATGGGAGGTTTCAGATAAGCAAGTCCTGACTTTGGACCCCAGGGTGTTTACAAAATGTTTTTAATGGGAAAAACACGAAGGAATGATTTATCTGATCCAGTCCTGGGCTTAAAAAGAGCAAACCTCTATGAAGGCCTGGGCCAGACACAGCAACTGTATCTATTCTCATATATGGGTAGAAAGGTGAATGCCTCGAGTGAGAAATATCTGCTGCTACCTGTGGGAGATTATATTTTCCAAGAATGGCAACCTGCTATTCCAACTGTTTTTCTGGAACCGTATTACTTTCCCATCAAGAAGTGGAGTCTAATTCTCTCCTCTTGAATCTGGGCAGGACTCCCAGCTTGCTTGGAAGAAACAAAATGCTGCCAAAGAAACACTGAGTGACTTCTGAGGCTAGGTCATCCAGATCAGGGACAGGGATTGAAAGGGGCCTCTGCCTTTGTGGCTGCAACATTTGCCTTTGGAGCTCAGAGCTGACACTGAAGAAGCCTGAGGCTGCCATGCTATGGGGAAGCCCAAGCCACATATAGAGGCCATGTACAGGTTCTCTGGATGACAACCCCAGCTGTGGAATGAGGTCCCTCCTGGCAGCCAGATGTGTGAGTGTATATACTTCCAGATGCCTCCAGTCCCTGTCTGCTTTGTTAGCCCAAGTCTTTGAGTTTTCCCAGATGAGGCTTCATTGAGGAATAGGGTAAAACCTGTTCGCTTGGAATCTCCACCCACAGAATCAGTGAGTGTACAAAAATGGTTAATCTAAGTCACTCAGTGTTGGGGTGATTTGTTATGCAGCAATAAAACCAGAACACTGCAACTGACACTTCTTTCTCTAGAGATCTTAGAGAAAGAAAATGTGGTCACAGCACAATTAGATTTGTTTCTTCATGAATCTAGAGACTGTCCAGTGATTAGACATGTTGCAACTGGAAGAGTTTCTAGACCTACCATCCTTGCCAACATCAGGCTGTGACGGTGCCCAAGAGAGTCATCACCAGCATCACCAGCAGAGAGGGCAAGGAGGGTGATGCAGCCTCCTCTGCCTGCCCAGGACTGTTTCACAGCTCTTCTGTGGAGCTGGCCCAGATCACAACAGCTCATGCAGATGAAAGTACCAGGTTAATAATGGAGATATGTTAAATCCACCTGGAGGAATGCAATTCCCCTTAAAAGAAGAAAGGAGTTCTTCATTTGGTTTGTGAGATGGTTCCCACAATTTCCAGCTTCTGTGATTCATCCTATTGTCTGATGTTTTCTTAGAGCTCTGTATTTCATGTCTATTATTTAGTTTTATTCTCACAATCAAAGTAGGAAGTCATTTGTCAACCTCATTTTACAGATGTAGAAACTAAGATTCAAAGACTAACCCAGGCTGGGTGTGGTCGCTCATACCTGTAATCCCAGCACTTTGGGAGGCCAAGTTGGGCAGATCACCTGAGGTCAGGAGTTCAGGATCAGCCTGGTCAACATGGTGAAACCCCATCTTTACTAAAAATACAAAATTAGTTGGGCATAGTGATGCGTGCTTGTAATTCCAGCTATAGGAGGCAGAGGCAGGAGAATTGCTTGAATCTGGGAGGTGGAGGTTGCAGTGAGGAGAGATTGTGCCACTACACTCCAGCCTGGACAGCAAAGTGAAACTCTGTCTAAAAAAAAATAGAGAGAGAGAGAGAATGAGAGACACTAACCCGGAGCACATTTATCTAATCAGTGGCAAAGCTCAGATATAACCCTGTGTTTTCTGATTCTAAATTCAAGTCTCTCTTGTCATTGTACTCTGGAAAGAATCCCTGTCCTGGAACAAAATAAAAATATTGATTTTTGTTTGTTCTAAAGTCATTGAAGAGTGTTTATTAAAGGTGTGGTATTTCTTACTTTTTAATTCATTCCAAAGTCATGGAATTCTGCACTTCATCTATGCCAAGAATTTAGTTTTATGTTCTGAGTGTTGGCTTTGTGTAGTTCTTCCCAGGAATGAGACAAAATAAATGTCATGATTTTCCACTGTTCCCCACCCTCGCAAAAAATAATTTGAAGTCGTTGCCAATACCCATGGTGTAAATTCTCCCATCATGGCTATCTTCAAGCTACTAAGTTGATGTCATTCACCATCAAGTTGAGAAGAGATAGGCACATCTAACTTTTGTGAGCCAGAACTAGCCCCCTCCAGCAATGGATGAAGCCAGTGCAATTACAGGTATTTTGTAACTGTTTCTTCCAAAGCAATCAAATGTCTTCCACTCAAATTTTTCAAATCATTGAAGACAGTGAAAAAAGACAGTGCTACTATTCACATGTGAGGACAGAACTATTTTTGCTTCTATAAAGTGTCACCACTCTGAAGCAGCCGTCAACTTAGAGAGCTCCTTGTATGTTTCACAGTAATGCAACCCCAGTGATACAAGTATTGAACACTAATACCTTAGTGTGGTGTGACCATCTGACCATCTTCCTTGCATTGGCATGGAGATGGAGGGCAGTATTAGAGGGCTGAGTTGGAGCAGCAGACAAGCCTGGGAAAGAATCTCAAAAACTTCAGTCTTGCTCCCCAAGTCAGCCTTGGCAGGTCTGAAGCTCCTGTGGTTCCCTTGGCTCCCACCCTGCTGGTGTGTAAGGAAAATGTTGAAGCTGAAAAGGGTCCTAGTGTCTGCTGGGACCACTCTTCCAAAGCATGGCTTACTTAACCAGGTTGGAATGCACAGACCCTCCTTCTTGCCCCACTGGTCTCCCTAGTGTGTCTCTCATCCTTTTCTTCTTTCTCTATTCCCTGTCCTCTTTGCCTTTAGATGTCTGGTAGCATGTCCTTCTTCTCCTACAAAAGAGCAGATGGAGAGAAGTGGATGGAGACCTCAAGAAGGAGATTCGGTTTAGATGGAGGCAGAGATCCAAGAGGTGTTAGTGCCAGGAGGCAGCTGACTCCAAGGGAGTGGGCAGTGAGTTTCCCTGCATGAGGATGGACAGCTTCTGGGGATTTGTCTACACTCTTTAGGAGCCAGAAGCTCATATGAAGGAGGTAGAGGCAGTTAGAATACATGTGAAGGTTTATGATCTGGCTGCTCCCCTCCTCTCCCCCAATCTCTACTCATTTCTAAACTGAACTTACAATTCTTTCAACACCTAGCCCTCTCACACTTTGCCACTGCTATTTTCTTGCAGTAAATTTCCTACCCTCACCTTGCCCATCCTTTGTGATTCTTGCTCACCATTTGACACCAGCTTAGGTGTCACCCCTGAGATATCCTTTTCTGGCTTCAGTCTCGCCTCAACACATGCGTGTGTGTGCGTGCACACGCACGCGCACACACACACACACGCCATACCACAATCTGAGCTAGAAGTGCTGTCGTAAATTCTGGCTCACAATTGGCATGGTCTGAATGTCCCCAGTCAAGACCTTCCACCCTCTCAAGTCACATTTCCTCATCTGTAAAACCAGGGGTTGGGTAAGCACTTCAGTTATTCTGGAGTTCTGGGGAAGTGTACACCATGAATATGTGCCCACATTGGTACAGCAAACAGCACAGCCTCTCCATTCTATTCTAAGTAGAAAAAAAGCACCTGAGGTCGAAGTAATTTATTTGTAGGCACTTACAATGTAGCTTTGCCCACGGTGGCTCTAATTCCATGCTGACATTTTCGATGGAGCCTGGCTTAATAGAGAAAAATGACTCTATTGCCTAAATAAGACAGACTTCAGTAGGAATTGAGATGGGTAGTGGGGGAACTTTTATTTACATGTCACATTTCTCTAATTCTAAGGAATTTAAGCATCCTCTTTGCTTTCCATTTCCTACCCATCCCATTAATAAAGATTAATGAAAAGACTGGAATTGGTTGAGAAAAACCAATCAAAATAACAATTTTCAGTCCTTTTGCCTAGAAACACAGCATGCACAATTTGGGCATCTCATAAAATTCCATCCAGTTAAAACTGTGGCTATTAGGCAATTAATACTTAGTTTTGGTTCTGCTTACTCTCTGGAAAGTCTGTTTTCCAAAAGCATAAATGTGACAGGAAGTTTCTTCACTCCGTTTATCCCTAGTAGTTTAAATATTATTTCATAATTGCAAATGGGCTTTTCCTCACTTCTTGCACAGGCAGTCTATGGCTGGTCGTCTTTTCGGTGGTATGCGCATGTAATATGTTTTTTCCGGGGTGATAGAAGCAATTGAGCTCATAGATGAGAAAACTCTCTCCAAACTCCAAGAAAAATGCAAGGAGGTGACATCACCAGCAGTGGTCCCGGACAGGCTTTCAGTTCTACGAGGTCAAGTGTCTTTTGGTCAGGATTAGCCTGGGCTCTCTGGAGAGAATGGGGTGATACTCAAGGAAGGCCTGTCAGATGGAGCTAGGGGAATACAGACCCTGTTAGCACGGTTTAAGAGGAGTCTCAAACTGAAATGCTTGCACAAGACCAAGGTTTCTCCATGTTCTTTATTTCTCCTTTTCTTTCACAACTTTTTCTAAAGGAGTGATATTTCTTGCCAGTTTAGTTCCTCAACCTCAAAATTCGAGGAATTTGCAAATAGCTATCTCACGTGGCTCTGCCTCAAAGTTTCCTCGTGAACGCTTCCATCCCACGTCTAAAAGTATGTCTATAAAGAGCAGATCTTCAGGTCCTTTGGTGCACTGGAAAATGTTAAATGCCAAAGCAGTATTATTTATACTTACCCTTGAATGCAAATGTTCCTCTGAGAATAACACTAAGGATTCTTTGTCTATAAGGAACAGCTTCATTAGACACTTAAGACTTAAGGGACTAGGGCATGGTGTTTTCAGTAGAGGCTTCTAGATTTATTTATTTGCTTCTCAGCCTGACATAGTTCTGGCTAATTGATTTGTTAAGGAGAGATAAATGCACATTTACAATTCCCCCAGTCACACTGAAGACTGAGCAACACTGGTCCTGTCCTTATCATTTATGCTGCCAAATAAAATACAGTCCTTCATGTTTTACTCACATGTACCAAAAACCAGCACCAGAGAAGGACTTGTGACCAGGTAAATCCTCCATATAGAAGAACTTGTCTCCTAGGCTAATGCGAGAGGATGAATCTCATTATTCAAAGCATCCAACAGGCAGAAGATTTGAAATGCCAATAATCTTTTTGTGTATGCTGATAAATGCTTTCTTCTAAAGAGTACCAGGAATTCTCTTTAATAAGATCAAGAGTTTATTGATCAATTACTTTGTATTAGGCATTAGGATAGGAGAATACAGAGTTGATTAGAGCCTAGCACCACTGGTAGAAATATAAATCTGACATCTGAGTAACATTTTCCAGGTCATTCTGCATTTGCCCATTATCTTTAAGTTCCCCCAATCTCCTTGAGAGTCTGTGCTCTTTCATAGAAACCAAAGATCAAAGAGGAGACTTGACTTACAATGTGGGATACACAAAGAGTCTACCACAGAGTCCATGTCAACTCCTCCAGGTTCCTGCTTCTCAGGATTTCCCTAGGGCCATGGGTTGTGTTTCTAGGAAGCAAAAACCTAGAATCTAGAATACTTGGGAATGACAAATGTTGACTTGAAATGCAGGAGGAAAACGTCCATGAGATCTCAGCATGGGGCAGTGCAAAAGGAGAGCATAAAGAGACACTGATCTGGGGAGGGGATAATCGTAGCAAGCACGGAACTTCTGACGTGGCTCTGGGCAAGCCCACCCTTGACAGACTGGCCAGAGGGTAGCCTTAGAGCGGGCCCAGGCTTCAGTTATATATCAGGTGTTTTTAGGACATCCAAATGTCTTCTGAGAAACCAAGAACTTTAGACCTTTCCAAGACTCTTCTGAGATACTGGGGGTTCCAGGGGTTACGGCAACTGGGGTTTCTGGTCAGGGAATGTAAGTCCCAGCTACCTGGAAAGAAGGCCAAAGATTTGCTGTAACTTTTTCTCCCTTAGCAGCCTTCACAGACACTGTGGTCATAATCTGTCTGCTCAGTACTTTAGAATCCATTACCAGAAGCTTCAGTGGACCTGTCAGAATTCACTCTTAAGATCAAGAAGAGTAATAATAAAAAGTGAAGGAGAAATTGGTTTATCAGTAGAATTGAATAATTCTTCTTTCATTTGCACAAAAAGTAAACACCTGGATGAACTGCTGCTACCTTGCACTGCAGCATCCAAAGCACTTACTTATATATGATTGTGTGCCATTTCATGTTGACATTAGTAATTGTCATTTTCTCTGAGTGATGAAGAAATTGAGACTCAGAGAAGTTAGTATTTGAGTTTCTGAATCCAAAGCTGCTGCTTGTTCTGTCACATTAGTGGTGGTTCCATGGCACTCGATGAAACTCAAGAGAGCCCATGGTGATAATTTTGGGATGCTTTAGTAGGGAAAGAGAGGGCCAAGAGGCCTGCAACCTAACCTTGATTCAACCAAAGCAGTTAGTTTTAATTTATTTTATACAGTGGATTTCACGTATTATTTCATTTGAGTCAAGGGTTCTGGACATTTAAAAATTGTTGCAATTCATGATTCCTGAACTTTTAACTAACACTTTCAAGTGAATAGGCCCAAGCACCTTAGATATCTATCCACCTATATCAAACTCTGGAGTTGTTTGAACTTTGGATCATCCTGGGTGAAGGCCCCTATATTAACCTGGGTCTCTTTGTCATTCATGGCAAACCCAACTGGGGCAATGAGAATGAGTTTTTATTCTTGTTGTTCCACTGAATCCCTGTGTGACTTTGAGCAAGTTACTTCTTCTCTCTGACCTCAGTTTTTTAATCTATAAAATGATGACACTGGACTAGATCAGCTTCCAGGCTGGCATTCTGTGAGTGTTGAGGGAGGGGTGGAGATTGTTGCAGTTTTCCAAAATGAAGTACTCATGCGTGTTGGCTGGAGGTCTGGTAATAAGGTTGCCAGATTCAGCAAGTGAAAATGCAGCCTTCTCATTTAAATTTGAGATAGATTTACAACATCAACAAAGATATACAACAAAGTCTTTTTTTTTAAGCATAAGTATATCCCATGCAATATTTGGGACATACTTATATTTAAGAATATTTGCTGTATATCTGAAATTCAAATTTGATCTGAGTGTCCTGTATTTTATTTGCAATTCTACTTTAGAAGTGTATTGTTTCCTTTAGCAAAGAGTTGATATAAATAAGCAAACAAACAAACAAATAAAAAACTCTTTGTTAATTGTGGTCTTGTTGCCTTGGTAAAATCTTCCTCTTTCAATTTGTGACATCTTAGCACCCAAAAATATTAAATGTAGAAGGTAATAACAGTAGCATTCCCAGAGTTTCCTTTAATTTAATATTTACTTATTTGTGTTTAGGAAACACAATTTTGTATGCATATAACATTTTGTGCTTGCATTGGGGATTTTTTTTTTCTCGTATCTGATGATTTAACAAAAGCTCTTGACTTGAACTAGCCCCTCTTCTCCCTGTCCCAAACATGTTCCTTTGGTCTAAATCCGCACTGCCATCACAAGGAATTTTATTGGCTGTCCGAATTTCCTTCAAATACCATTACTTTGTGTTTTAATACACACACACACACACACACACACACACACACTCTCACACACATGCTCTTCGAATCCAAAGTCTTGTACTTTTTGCTTTTCAGCCAGTGATTGCATGTGGCTGGTGGTTTGGTGATTGTGAAATCATCTTGAAATATCAGTGAAGAAAGTGTTCCTCCTGCATTTGTGGCTAAACTCCCCTCAGGAACTTCAGGTTTCTTTCTGCCTCCTTGGGCAGGAGGAAGCACTCACGTGGGGTGGCCCTGGGCAGGGGAGCAAAGAGGCTGTCAAAACCAAGCCTTCTGCATTCAGTCATACATGTACTCCTGACATTTTTTTCAGATGTCTTTTGCAAATAATATTTGGTCCTAATGGGAAATAGAATACGTCCCGGGAAGAATCACTGGTGGATCTGGGCACTGCCAAGCCTGTAAATGGGAAGGTATAGAGGGACTGAACCCTAAGCCTAGGCGGAGAGCCTCTCCAGAGCAAGAATGATGTAGCAAACTTGGCCCGGACGTTGGCTCAGTCTTTTGAGGGAGAAAGGGAGCTTTTCAAGGAAGGAGATCAGTGCAGAGGGAAAGTTTGTGCTAGGAACCACCAGACAGGCAAATGTACAGTGAGCTGGACCCAGAGTGGATGTCAGCATTACTTCAGTCATGGCCCCTCCATAAAAAGTGGCAAGGGCCTTGTGGGCAGGCCTTACTCTTGATTTGGCTGAGTATCAGCTAAAGCCTCTCCATCCCACCCAGTCCCTATATATGCTGCACATCCTGCACAGAGGATTATATAAAGAGGAGGCATGTGGGGGGAAGGCTGTGCCTGAGAGATTGGAGATTTGCACTTTCTTCCAATGTCCACCCAAAACTTACTGCAAGACCTCCAGTGTAAAGATCCATCTGGTCACAGGGCTTGGTTGAGCTGATTTCTTTTTCTTTTTCTTTTCTTTTTTCTTTCTTTTTTTTTTTTTTCTAGTACAGAGTTTCACTCTTCTTGCCCAGGTTGGAGTGCAATGGCACGATCTCAGCTCACTGCAACCTCTGCCTCCCAGGTTCAAGTGATTCTCCTGCCATAGCCTCTCAAGTAGCTGGGACTACAGTCATGCACTGCCATGCCCAGCTAATTTTTGTATTTAGTAGAGATGGGATTTCACCATGTTTGTCAGGCTGGTCTCGAACTCCTGACCTCAGGTGATCAACTTACCTCAGCCTCCCAAAGTGCTGGGATTACAGGCGTGAGCCACCCTGCCCAGCTGGTTGAGCTGATTTCTAAGAGATGTTCCAGACTTGCCTTTCTGTGATTCTTTTTAAAATTATTATCATCATCATTACTCTGCAACAGTTCATTCATCTGCACATAGGTCTAGAAATAGGAGACTCTGCAGCTTAGGAAGAACAACAACAGAATATTTAGGACATACTTTTTCCATGCATATTCATCCAGAGAGGGTTTAAGTAAGAAATCAAGGTAAGTATCAAAACACAAAGGCATAGCCAACTTTCATTGTATTCTATTCATATCTAATAAACACATATCTACTGTGCACCATGCTCTGCTTATGGAATAGAAATAAAGCAGGCAGTGGCCCTGCCCTGGGAAGCTTACAGTCCCAAGGGACCCTGGCAATCCCAAGAGCGGGAGCATTTGTGATAGTGGGAGGAAGGGCAGAGCCCTGTGGGGATCTGAGGAAGAAGTGGTACATTTACCTCTGCTTATTTCTCTTGTGGAAGTGATATGTGGGGGTGGAAGTGGCTTGAACTATTGGGGCAGCAAATAGAGGAAGTATATGCTATCAAAAATAGAGGGACAAGGAGGAAATAAAAGTTCTTCTAATCTAACAGAAACATAAAGGGGCCTGACAAGGCTAAGGGGTGAGTAACTTTCCCTGGTGCTTTTGGATCTGAGCTGTCTCCAACATAGAACTGGGTTCAGGAAAGGGAACCTGGCATAGCCACATGGTGACACTTGCCTGATGTCAAAAGGCAGAGCAGTGGGTGCTCTGGAATCCCTTAGTAAGGGATCCATAGGGGGACTTCCCATGGGAGGATGGGGAGGCTGCTCCCAGAGGTTTTGTGTTCCTCTTTAGGCCACCTGGTGTGGCCACTATCACAGATGGGGACAGGCTGGGCCCAGAGATGTCTACTGTTCTGTTCCTGGACTCAATGCTGAGGATGTGAGCCTCCCATCCCAAAGAGGGCCTCTGCGTGTCTGGGCTGCAATAGTCCATGCAGAAAGGGAAGGCTGACCAGGGAACCAGCAGCTATCCTGCTGTCATGACATAGGACTCTCAAAGGTCCCCTGCCATGGAATGTGGGCATGGCATCTGTAATTGTCCTTTGTTTTACTTCCCTGGGGCTGCCAAGTTAGGTCGTTTGGCCCTTTACACACAAGCTCAAACACTCTTCCGCCTGAGAATTCACAGAACAATCCACCCACTCATCATCTCGAGACATTGAATATTATATACAGTCGAGGGCCCATAGTCAGCCGTCAACAAATATTTAATGACTAACTAAATAATCAAATTAATCTAATAAACAAATGAATAAAATATAGAAAGCAGTCATAATGAAGTGTAACAGAGGGCTCTTTGGAATGGCATGTGAGGTGGGCCTTAGCTGCTCAGGGCCTCAGCAGCTCTCCCTTCGGTAGGCAAGAAAGTCAGAGGAAGTCTCTTTCCCAGTAGGAAAGAGAGCATGTACAAAGCTGTGGATGTGCTAAGTCATGAGATCCATTTAGGGAATGTCAAGCTAGTGCCCAGGTTTTAGGGAAATATGAGCCTAGAGAGATTGGCTGAGGATAAGTCATGAAAGCATGCAATAGAGTTCAGATTTCATCTCATCAGAAAAAAGAAACTATAGATAGTGTAAGAACATTATTTCCATTGGAGCTTAAGAATCTCCTTCTAGGCTGGGCGCAGTGGCTCACGCATGTAATCCTAGCACTCTGGGAGGCCAAGGTGGGCAGATCACCTGAGGTCAGGAGTTTGAGACCAGCCTGGCCAACATGGTGAAACCCTGTCTCTACTGAAAATACAAAAAAAAAAAAAAAAAAAAATTAGCCAGGCGTGACAGTGTGCGCATGTAGTCCCAGCTACTTAGGAGGCTGGGGCAGGAGAATTGCTTGAACCAGGGGGACAGAAGTTGCAGTGAGCCGAGTTATAGCACCACTGCACTCCAACCTGGGCAACAGAGCGAGACTCTGTCTCAAAAAAAAAAAAAAGAATCTCCTTCTAGAAGTCTTTTTAAGTTTGTCTAAAACATTCTTGAGTTGACTTTAATATTTCTTTGTCACCCTTAAACAATGCTGGGTTTCTGCTGAACACGCTAGGCTTTCCAAATGTGGGTATGCCTCCCTTTATTTCTGCCTCTGCTGATGCTGGCCCACACTGATGCCTCTCTGCCACCTTTTGCCCTGTAGCCTCCAAAGTCCAAAAAGCTAAGCGGGGGATAGAATCAGTCATGGAATCTATAAGTCTTGGGAAATTCCATGCTCATTTTATATCAAGTTGCTGAGGCCAGAGCAAGAAGGGGCTAATAGAGCATCGTAGAACTCAATAGCTCTCAACCCCCAAGTCAGAGAGCTCCTTTAAAAATCCTCATTGAGATTATTTCTTAAGTCAGTCCTCATATCTCCTCTTCAAGGCAATTCCAGCAAAGAATATCAGTGACTGTGTCCAAGCCTCCAGAATTCACAGAGAATGCATGTTCGTGATTTAAGCCATCTAGTTCTAGCACTCTGTCACAGCAGCACTGACAAATGAATACCCATGCACATTCCAAAAGGGGCCGAGAGCCTTTAAAGCCATCTTATCTTCCTGTCCCAGGAGCAATGCTCTTGCCTGTATTCGAGGTGGACTATATTCCTGGGCAGCAAAGTCCAGTGAGTTCCTCTTAAGAGCCTTCTGATGTATCTGCAGTCACATTGCTGTGTCCCACTGGTGCTCAACAATGCTTTAGTTTAACCAGATTTTTTTTTTTTTTTTTAATTGCATTTTAGGTTTTGGGGTACATGTGAAAAACATGCAAGGTTGTTGCATAGGTGCATACGTGGCAGTATGATTTGCCGCCTCCCTCCCCTTCACCTATATCTGGCATTTCTCCCCATGCTATCCCTCCCAACTCCCCACCCCCCCGCTATCCCCCTCCCCTGCAACAGACCCCCGTGTATAGTGCTCCCCTCCCTGTGTTTAACCAGATTTTAAGTCATAGCTAAAGCTTCATTAGAACACCGATGATGGAAATTCAGAATATGGGAAATAGTCATCATATTCTTCCTTTGTAGAACTTTCCATTTGCTATGGCCCCTGCCAGTTCTCTTCCGTTTGCACACGTACATGTGTACTTGCAACCTTAGTCCACATTCATTTTTGTGACGTCTCCTCTTTCCCCTGCACGATATTGTTACATCATCTTATGATGTCTGCCTAATATTCCATCCGGTCGTTATACCACAATTATTTCACCATTATACTCTTATTGGTCATTAATTTGAACTTTTTTTCTTTTTTACTCATTTAGGTAATATTGCAAAGAACATCTTTGCATGTGTAAACGTTTTATTCTTTTGGATTATTTCTTTGGGATACATTTCTAGTATCCATTTACTGGCTCAAAGAGTACACAGAGTGTCAGGATATATAATTATGTATTTTAAAAAAGAATCTAGCTGCTTTTTTTTTTCTTTTAACTTTCTTTTTTTTTTTGAGACAGGGTCTCGCTCTGTTGCCCAGGCTGGGGTGCAGTGGCTTAATCATGGCTCACTGCAGCCTCGACCTCCTGGGCTCAAGTGACCTTCCCATTTCAATAGTTGGCTCCTTTTAATAGTTTATTAAAATCTAGCCTCCTAAGTAGCTGGGTCTACAGGAGTGTGCCACCACACCCTACTAATTTTTGTATTTTTGCTAGAGATGAGGTTTTACCGTGTTGCTCAGATTGGTGCTTTTTATTTTAATCTTCTAAAAATAAATTGTATTATGTTTATTTAAGGTATACAAAATGTTATGCAATACACATAGACAGGAAAAAGGTAACTATAGTGAAGCAAATTGACATACCCATTATCACCCATAGTTACCCATTGATTTTGTTTTGTTTTTATGATAAGTGCAGCTAAAATCTACTCACGTAGCATAGATTCCATATAAGTACAATTTTATTGGCTATAGTCCTCAAGTTGTACAATAGCTCTTTAGACTTGTTTATTCCACCTATCTTATTAAACTGTTTTTTTTTTTTTTTTTTTTTTTTTTTGATATGGAGTCTCACTCTGTCACCCAGGCTGGAGTGCAGTCGCATGATCTTGGCTCACTGCAACTTCCACCTCCCAGGTTCAAGCGATTCTCCTGCCTTAGCCTCCCGAGTAGCTGGGAGTACAGGCATGTGGCACCATGTCCAGCTAATTTTTTTTGTATTTTTAGTAGAGATAGGGTTTCACCATGTTGGCTAGGATGGTCTTGATCTCTTGACCTCGTGATCTGCCTGCCTTGACCTCCCAAAGTGCTGCAATTACAGGCGTGAGTCACAGTGCCCGACCCATTATTAAACTATTTTTGAAAAAGAAACCCTCCTCCTAAAAAAATACAGTTCTGCCAGAAAGTATGTATCAAATAGTGCTTCCTTACACTTTACATTTTTATTTCCTAAGATTAAAATGTATGTATTTATTCTGTAGGACGGTCTTGTGTTAATTGATATTTACCAACTACTCTACTGGGTCCTAATTATACTGGCTATTTATATGTTACAGATACTAAGTCAAACTCTGTGCCATGTTTTTGAAAATAGCTTTTCTTTTTGCTTCAATGGCACTTCTTTTTATTAAAGAGGGTTACATTTTATAGACAAGAAGTTGTTAGAGAGTTGAACTTTTTTTATTTTTTTGAGATGGAGTTTCACTCTTGTTGTCCAAGCTGGAGTGCAATGATGCTGTCTCAGCTCACTGCAACCTCTGCCCCTCGGGTTCAAGCGAGTCTCCTGCCTCAGCCTCCCAAGTAACTGGGATTACAGGCATGTGCCACCACGCCCAGCTAACTTTGTATTTTTAGTAGAGATGGGGTTTCTCCACGTTGGTCAGGCTGATCTCGAATTCCTGACCTCAGGTGACCTGCCTGCCTCGGCCTCTCAAAGTGCTGCTGGGATTACAGGTGTGAGCCACTGTGCCCAGCCTAGAGAGCTGAATTTTTCGTTCTTTTGAAACTTATACTATGTATTTGTTATTTACCAAATATTCCTCCAAAATTATGATTAAATATTCAGTTCTGTTATTTATGTGGCTCATTATAATAGTTTATTTTCAATCCATTTGGAGTTTTTTTATATAAGGTGTAATCTAAATTAATTTATCTCTACATTATGGTCCAGTTGAATAAAATAAGTAATTATATATGTTAATTATCCCAGTTAGTTTTGATGCTGACTTGATCATATGCTAAATTATGCCATGGACTTCATTTGTTATAAAAATTTATGTTCTTTACTCTTTAAATATTGTACATTTTTTATTGTTGCTTTGTCATATGGTCTGCTTCTATTATTGTCTTTTTAGCATTATTATTTTTTAGCATTATTTTCGTGTGTGTGTGTTCTCATGCATTTATTTGTCTTAAGAGTTTTAGATTAATCTGTGCAGTTCTAAAAGGAGATCATTTGATATTTGGATTAGGGCCTGTATAAGCTTGCATCCATTGCTGGGTGGATCAGGGTAGAGTGGCCTGGTGCAGTTTGTCCTAAGTGGTGTGGCTGGGTGGAAAGACCTGGGCTTTACAATTGCACGTGTCTGGGGATGAGTCCCATCCTATCACCTGCTAGCCTGTCCAGGTTGTGTAACCACCCAGAGCCTAACTCCCCTCCTAACCACACAGGGGTAGTACAGCCCACCTGGGATGGAGTTGTTATCTTGGCTCTGACACTGCCTGCCTGTCGCTCAATCATTTACTTACATCTCTCTCAGAAGGGGGTCATTCCAACTAAATGAGAGAAGAAGGCATGTGAAACATTCAGCACAATGTCTGCCACAATATCAGCGCCTAATTTTCATTTCCTTTTTATTTTCTCCCAATCACAATTTGTAGCTTCATTTGAACTTTTAAGCTCCCTCCAAATGTGGATGTGTTTGAAATGGATTCCTCTGTCCCTTTACAACTGCACAGCTGTTTCTGACTGACACTCAAGGATGTTGTAGATTATTGTCCTTTTCTTTTGTTTCCTGCCCCTTTGTGAAGCTCTTGGATCATTGTGGGTGGTCCATGGTTCTTTTCAGGCTCTTAGGAATTTTTTTTAGGTAGATGCCAAGCTACCTTTTGGCTCAAGGCTTCTGAAAGTCAGGGCTGTGTTCCTAAACAGATGCTGGAAAGTGTCAGTTCCTTGAGCCATGGTGAAGGGTGGCCTCTACCCAAAGTCAGGAGCTATTCTTGGTTTGTTCCCTGGAGGACTGTACTCTTGGGTATCCAATCTTTGAACCTCTCACCAAAAGAGCTAAGTGCTTCCATAGGAGGATTTCAGGTCTGATTTCCACCTCTGCACTCCCCCACTCCTATCCTGTCCTCAGCCAGAACCCACATGACCTATGGTATTTTCAGATTAGGAGTCTCCTTTCAGCCTCCTGTGAACTTGCCACTATTGCGAATGTAACCTTCGCCAAGCAAGCAGTCCACTCTAGAGCAAGATAACGTGATGCGGCCGACTCAGGCATCTGGGAATGGGGTTCTCATCTTGGTTCTGCCACTGCTTGGCTGTAGCTCATTCATTTATTTACATCTCTTTCTTTTCCAAAAAGTATTTGAAATTGCTTTACAACTACAGGAAAATGTAGAAATCATAAAATGAGGAGAAAGAAAATAGGAAAGTAGGGGCTGGAGAAAAAATGGAGGAAGAAATGACGGAAACACAAGTACAAACTCCTGTGCACTTATATTTGACCACATTTGACCTTGAGCTTCCCAGCAGTCAGAAGAAACAGAAATGTTTTGGGCAAATGAGTTTATCTCTAAATCTCAGTTTCATCATTGACAAAATGGAAATAGAAACGCCTCCATCAGAAGATTGTTCTGAAGATGACATGAAATAAGGGATGCCAAATCCTTAAGTATAAATGTATAACACAGAGTAGGGACCCCACAATTGCTAGTTTTTGTTTTCACTGTTATTTCTGCTAGCAGCTGCTTTGAAGTCAGAAATCAGCACCATAGCTGGTACTTAGGTTGACCCAGCTCCAGAGGTCCTGTCCCTTTTCCAGCGTGGTACAGTCTGAGAAATGATGATGTGAAATCAACTATACTACTGATATAAATGTGAGGTGTGAGAAATTAATCTGCTTCCAACAGGTATGATGGCAGGTAAGGACAGTGATGTCCTTTTGTGCCATGGGACGCAAAGGACCGATACCTATTAGACAGAATAGATGTCCCAGGTATTCCAACCCACTGGCCAAGAAGTGGCCTCAGTAGAAGCAAATGCTAGAGCTTAAAGGAAGCCTCCACAGCTCAACCTCCTCTCTTTTCATGGTGAGGGGGAGAGTTGAGTTTTCCAGCATTGCACAGATAAGTGCTCAAATTCCAGTTCTTTGTCTTGAAGGACCCACGTATGGGAGGTGACAAACGTGGATTTGAAGTAAGGAAAAAAAATTGCTGATTTATTTATAGTTTAGGGAAGTGAGAGTCAGCTTGAGTTCAGACCGTTCATTGTTTCATTGTTATTACTTTCAGCGCAGTGCAATTGTCCACCCTTCTTCTTCCCTCTGCTGGCCTTGGCAAGTCAGAGCCCCTGGAAACAGAGGTCTTATGCAATTTCTATCTGATATGAAGGAATGTATGTATTTAAAGGGCCTTGTTTTCCTAAATGCTTTTATACTTTGACAGAGAGTGTCACTCGAGCTCATATTTGGGCTATTTAAAACTTACAGAGGAATGCCTTCTGCATGCGCACATGGGCTCTGGAATCTAGGCAGAACACCGGTTTATTTTGACTGGCGGTATTTGACACACTGAATCACAGGCCAAGTTTGTCACGGGCTCCTCTTTGCCTGTTCCTAGCAATCGAAAGCCCACATGCACGTAAGAAGCAGTCAGAATGGTTATGATGAAATGATGTAGAAAGAGAATCTAGCTCCTAGCACATGGTGAAATTCCTCGTATCCAGGCTACTTTGTGCCAAATGTATGGCTGGGACTTTCACACGCACCCTCGTCTGTCCCTCCCATCAACTTGGGGAGGAGGGTGATATTATTAGCTCGCTGTGTTCACAAGGCCACTCGGAGAAGTGGGCTGACATGCAAAGGTCACGGTCATAAGACAACCCAAGTCCCAGACTCCAGCCAAGCTTAGCGCCACTTCCTTGACACCACTGCCATCTACTCTTGGCGAAAAGAAAAGGAAAGGAAACAAACAACTCCAAACCCCAAATTAAATCAATGAATTCCAAACAAGCTTTATTTTCTCCAGTCCCTGGTGCAGGTTTTGGATGACCGCTTTGGTATCAGCTCTCCCTTAGTCAACTGCGTGCCGAGAGATGAGCGTTCATGCTCTTTGGTACAGTGGCGAAGCAATGGGATGATTTTAAATAATTTATTTGTGAGGCTCAACGCAGTGATGTCTGTGTATCTGGCGAGTTGTACTTCCTCTCTTCCCTCTCCTATTTCCCTTTCTGAATTGGTCACTTGGAATGCTGGGCTCCATGTGCATCTGTGTGCACTTGAGATCTGAAACCCAAGCCGGTGCCACCACCAGCTGCAGAAGCACGCCACTCGCTGTCATTTTTGGAAACCAAAAATGACTGGTCACATAATGGTGATTAGATAAAGCTTGTAATTTGTGTTTGCTGTAGTCAGCGACTTGGTATTTTGGGACAAACAGCCGCTCTATGCTACATATAGCTTGGAATTTGTGGCTTTTTTGTAACCCGCCATTGTATGGTCAAAGAGGTAACGGAGAAAGAGTGGAGAAAGATGGATGAAGGGAGAGAGGTCAGGAAGCTCCCTTCAGCCGATGGGCAGAGGACCAAGGAAGCTTTAGAAAAGAGCTCATAGAAAAATCTGTAGGTGACTCACCCTTAAGAGGGACCTCATTTTGTGTCAGGCACTGCCTGGCTTCCTGATAGTACAACCTTCCTTTCCTGACAGCTGGAGCCTCTTGACTTCCAGTGAGTCTCAGCCTTACCCCAGGCTCGAGGAGGAACCCTAATCTGAGCCAGAGCATGACTGAAGCAGCTCAAGTTCAATTCTCCAGTTACTCAGCTTCTCAGCCTGGCCGATAGGTATACTCTGATTGCTCAGTTCTAAAAGGCTTTCCTGTCCCCAGTTCTAGAAAAGATGTCCTTGCCTTTCTCTGAGTCCATGTCTCAGCCACATAAAACCTTTTTTTGTTCACTAAACATTGACCCAGGGCCTTTATGTACTGGGCCAGTAAGGGCATTGGGGATGAGACATGAGTCAGCCTTGCAGTCACTTGTAGGCTACAGAGAAGCCAAGACGTTAGGAAGCTGCCAATCTTGTCTTAACCAGACCCTGTTGTTACAAGCAAACTGGGAACCACTGTCCCGTCAACATCGCCCAGTTGGAGTGGGAGAGAAACAATTTCCCAGGAAAGCATGGTGCTACTACTAGAATATAGAGAAATGGGGGCAGGAAATGGGGAGCATGCAAATCGAGAGATTTCTGATAGTTGCTCATCAATATGCCTAGTTAAGGGCTTAAAATTAAGCCTTAATTTTAAAATTAAAAGCTCAAATCTCAAAAGCTCCTTAGCCTTTTGAGGTAACATGAGTGTGCAATTGAATTATCAATACTTGGTGAATTGTTTGTCAGGCAAATAAAGATCAATTGTATTCCAATGGAAATCTTCAAGGACTTACAGGTACTCCACAACATGAAACACTGATTACAACAAGAAATCTTACTTAGAGCAGGTTCGGTGGCTCATGCCCATAATCCCACTTTGGGAGGTGGAGATTGGTTCATCACTGGAGGCCAGGAGTTGAGACCAGCCTGGCCAAGATGGCGAAACCCTGTCTTTAGTAAAAATACAAAATTAGCTGGGTGTGGTGGCTGAGGCCTGTAATCCCAGCTACTTGATAGGCTGAGGCACAAGAATCTCTTGAACCTAGAAGGAGAAGGTTGCAGTGAGCCAAGATTGCACCACTGCACTCTAGCTTGAGAGACAGAGTGAGAATCTGTCTCAAAATAAACAAACAAACAAAAACAAAAAAACCCAAGAAATGTTACTGAGGAAATCGTCTTTAAATCTAGAAAGTAATTCTTATTCTTCTGTTGGCCAGGACCCAGGAGCTGTGTAGGAATAGCACTCTCCTTCTAAAGGTGTGAGTTGGGAGCTCTGCTGGGGACCTGCCTCTCGTGGGTTCTGAGAACAACCACTCACTGCTTTAGGTGGAGGTGCTGCCTTTGCCATCATTTAGGTTTCCTCTTGGGCTTCCAAACTCAGGCCTTGAAAGCATTTCCCGGGTGCCATTTCAGACTCTACTTCAATTATCTCTACTGTTGACACTGCCATTTGCTCCAGAAATACACAGTGGGGACTAGAATAAAGGATTTTCTGCAGCATTAGCATTCCTTTTAAAAATTTTAAAATTAGAACTCAGAATCCTTATTAGGTTATATTAAAAAGTCTTTTAGCAGTCCCCGTGTCTAATATTTTGTGGCATGTGTTCCAGGGAGCCCAAGTTCTACAGGATTCTGAGGATTACATGAGAAAGGGGCAGGAATATGACAGAGACCTCTAAGTTCAAATAAATTTCTGCAATGCTGACTTTAAATAAAGTTAAACAGGTGTCTTTATGGTAAGAGTTCTCAGACTTTCAAATGCCTCAAATCTGTGGTAGATCTCTAAGAGGGTCATGTAGTTGCAATGATTATAAAAGTTATTTGACAGTGGATTTTTGTTCTGAGGTGAGACAGAGTAGCACACAGATCTGAGTTTTGTATTAAGCCAACATTTAGCCAGTCGATTATTATTATTATTATTATTATTTGAGATGGAGTCTTGCTTTGTTGCCCAGGCTGGAGTGCAGTAGGGCAATCTTGGCTCACTGCAACCTCTGCCTCCCAGGTTCAAGCGATTCTTGTGCCTCAGTCTCCTAAGTAGCTAGGATTGCAGGCACCTGCCACCATGTCTGGCTGATTTTTGCATTTTTAGTAGAAATGGGGTTCTGCCATGTTGCCCAGGCTGGTTTTGAACTCCTGACCTCAGGTGATTCACCTGCCTCAGCCTCCCAAAGTGCTGGGATTACAGGCGTGAGTTACCGTGCATTGCCTAGCCAGTAGATTATGATCAGATCTTTCCTACTTCTTCAACTGATTGCTTGATCCCCAAGTACCCTGTTAGCAGAGAGTCTCATTCCCTGGAATTATCCAGGAGCACCGTGCCCACCCAGGCCATTGCTATACTGTATTTCCTTGCCTCCAAGTTGCTCTTGAGAATACTGTCCTGCCTATCTGCCATGCCATTGTTAGTCCCATCCCAAGTCCCTTTCAAGGTGATGTCTGCTTTTATTGCTCTTTTTGTTCTGATTGTCTCATGCTCAGTCATTGTTTCCCAAAGCAGAACAGCTATTTCTGGGGCTCTGGGTCCCGAGGAGCTCCCTGCATTGACAGCACACCAGGACAAGCCCAGCCCTACCCATAGATACTTAGGCTCTCCTGCTGAGCCTCTCTGCTCATGGCATGGACACCTTATTACTCTAAGATGATTTCAGTTGAGGAATCAAGTCATTCCACTTTGCCACTAGGTCTTGGCTGAGGTCATCCTGCCCACTCCAACAAGTCTTCCCCACCTTAAATATTGGGAAGCAGGCCCTGGATTTTTTTTTTTTTTTTTTGGATTATTTTTTCTTGACACAGAGAGAGTCTCGTTCTATCTCCTAGGCTGGAGTGCAGTGGCACGATCTTGGCTCACTGCAGCCTCCACCTCCTGGGCTTATGCCATTTTCCTGCCTCAGCCTCCCAAGTAGCTGAGATTACAGGTGCCTGCCACCACACCTGGCTTGGCCCTGGATTCTTTATGCAAATGGATCCATCTCCTTCTAGAAGACTGGATCTGTTTTGGGAGTGGGTATCTTAAGGAGTGCCACCCTTGTTCGAAGTCAAAAAGGCACAATAAATTTTGTTGTAACTTCCATCTCTGTGAAATTTGCATACTGACGGTTCATTTCCCTGAACAAAGATGTATATCCCAAAGTAATTACTCATCTCTAGCCCCAAATAGAAAAGTGTTAACATAATTGAGCACCCCTATTCTGTTACATCAGTTTTGGGGCACTGACTCTAGTTGAACTCTGTTACTTTACACACGGGAAAACTGAGGCCCAGAGGGTTGAAAGAACTGTCTAAAGACGGAGAGCTAGGAGGTGGCAGATCCAGTGTGGAATCGGGTTGGCCTGATTCCTAATCTAGAACTCCTCTTACTGTTCCCTCGAACTTAAGACTTCCTGATTATGGCCACAAGTCATACATAAGAATCATCACATTCAATCAACCAGTATTTTATTTGACTATGATTTTTCTCTGGGGACACAAATATATGTAACATACAGATTCTTCCCTTAAAGACTTTATTAGTTGTAGAAAGCAGTAAGATACACATAAAAAGTGCTAAATTGTAGAAAATGCTATGCGACCCCTATAAGAAGCAAAGACTGCTAGAAGAATTTGTCTTCTGGGTAGCTCAACATCACTTTTGTTAGGGAGCAGGCATTTGAGCTGAGTCTTGGAAGGATTTGGACAGAGAGAGAGGAGATTGAAAAAGAGGAAAAAAGGCCGGGCGAGGTGGCTCATGCCTGTAATCCCAGCACTTTGGGAAGCCGAGGCAGGTGGATCACAAGGTCAGGAGATAGAGACCATCCTGGCCAACATGGTGAAACCCTGTCTCTACTGAAAATACAGAAATTAGCCGGGCATGGTGGCATGTTCCTGTAATTCCAGCTACTCAGGAGGCTGAGGCAGGAGAGTCATTTGAACCTGGAAGGCAGAGGTTGTAGTCAGCTGAAATTGTGCCACTGCACTACAACCTGGGTGACAGAGTGAGACTTTGTCGCAAAAAAAAAAAAAAAAAAAAAAGAAGAAGAAGAAAAAGCACTTCCAGGTGGGGGCATCTGGGGACTTGAGATGGAAAGATGGAAAGAATGGGCTGGGTAGGAATTAGGAAAAGGCCTTTTAAGCAATGGAGTTAGCATAAGCTCAGGGTGAGAGGTTTGATGTGCTTAGCATGTTTTGGGAAAGGTTGCTCGTTATCCATCATGGCCAAGAAGAACTAGAACAATGAAGGAGGAAGACTCCTTCACCACATAACTGAACTGGGTGATCAGTGGAGGCATGCTGCCTAGGGAGCTCTCCAGCATGGCTGGGTTTTGGCAGCTTCACACATCTCAGCTGTATCTTCTGGTTTAGTCTCTGGGCCATATCTCTCAGGCATCGTTTAGAGTACTGTGAGTAGATCAAAGTTTCTGCTTTTGGCTCTATCTTTACTGAACTTACAACTCGATCCAAGCTCTGTCTCCATAATACCAAACATCTTAATACAATGTGAAAAGATACAGCATTGTTTGGGTCATATCAGGAAGATCATATGGATATTTGAAAACATCTGGACAGTTTGCCAGAGAAAAGTAAAATAATACTTTGTATCTCACAGTTTGGTATTATGGGACATAGACACTGTCTGAGTCACCAGCATGTCTTTTAGAATTTGGGAAATGCATTCCTTTGAGAAGAGAAGGAAATTGTCACCAGAAGTCCCCCTTCTGTCTCTTGTCCACTTTCATCTTTCCTATTTGTTGCAGATATGACAAGCAATTCCGTTTGAAATGTTACAGAACTAGACAGTCCACCTCTAATTGCTACTTCTCCAGAAAAAAAAGGCCATCCCTTCTGTTTATTTAAAATTTAATTTATTCATAAACCTGACATATATTTATTAAACTCCTTCCTAGTTTGAGGCCCCGTGTGTAACTTGAGGACAGAGATGACCAAGACGCAAGCGCTACTTTGCAGGAGATCACTGTCTCATAACCAGGTCATCTTTTTTTGTTTTGTTTTGTTTTGTTTTGTTTTTTTCTTTTTTGAGATGGAGTCTCACTCTGTAGCCCAGGCTAGAGTGCAGTGGTATGATCTTGGCTCACTGCAGCCTCCCCATCCTGGATTCAAGCAGTCCTCCTGCCTCAGTCTCCTGAATAGCTGAGTTTACAGGCGTGAACCACCATGCCCGGCTAATTTTTCTTTTTTTGTTTTTAGTAGAGATGGGGTTTCACCGTGTTGGCCAGGCTGGTCTTGAACTCCTCACATCAGGTGATCTGCCCACCTTGACCTCCCAAAGTTCTGGGATTACAGGCATAAGCCATTGCGCCCAGCCATCAGGTCATCTTAACACAGGGTGATTGGAGGAATAAAGATAAGAAGAAAAGGATTTGAATGAATAGATAAAAGTGTTACTGGGAAGGGTGTGTTAGAGTTCTCTAGAGAATGGGAACCAATAGGATATATATATCCTATTACACATATACATACACATACATTTTCTCCCTAGATATATAGTTGTAATATATTTATTATAAGGTATTGGCTCATGCAATCATGGAGGCTAAGTCCCATGACCTGCCATCTGCAGGCTGGAGATCCATGAAAGCCCAGTGGTGTAGTTTCAAGGCCTGAGAGCTGGAGAACCAATGGTGTAGATTTCACCCCAGGTATGAAGCCCTGAAAACCAGGAGCACCAAGGGCAGGAGGTGGGTGTCCCAGCTCAATTAATTAGGAAGAGTTAATTCAACCTCCCTCCACCTTTCTGTTCTGTTCAGGCCCTCAGTGAATCGGATGATATCCACCTGCATTGGCGGGAGGGCAGTGTGCTTTACTCAGTTCATGGATTCAAGATGGTAACTGCTTCTGGAAACACCCTCACAGATACACCCAGAAGTCATGTTTAACCAGCTATTTTGATATCTCATGGCCCAGTCAAGTTGACACATAAAATTAACCATCACAGAGGAAAGGCTGAGGAAGGAGTCAATAAAGGAGTAATTTTTGCCTAGAGTCTTGAAAGATAAATGGGAGTTCTCCAATATATAAAAGAAGGGGAAGAAGGCATCAAAGCACAGGAGACAGTGAGAGTGCAAAGTATTTGACAAGGGAGAATGCTTGGGAAAGGTATGGAGTACAGATGGCTACTAGGAGGCCATGGTGAGAGATAAGGTCAGAGAAGTATATAAGGGCAATATAACAGAGGCATTATTAAGCCTTAAGCCTCATCCTTTAGGTCTCAGGAAGCTCCAAAGCCTCAAAACTGTTCCTGCTCTTATTTCCTACAGTGAAACACCAACCTAGGGCCTATCAATTCCACTTGCAGATATATAACCAAGAGAAAAAAGTGCATCTATCTACTAAGGACATGTTCTAGAATGTTCACAGCACCTTTATTCATAAGAGTTCCAAACCAGAAGCAACCAACTCTCTATCAATTAAAGAATAAATAAACTGCAGTATATTCATACGATAGAATAACAGCAATAATGAATGAAATCATGATACTCACATGGATGAATCTCACAGACATATTGGGCAAAAGAAGCCATTTGTATATAATCATATTTACAGGAAGTTTAAGAAAAGGAGAATTAGTCTGCAGTGATTGAAGTCCAAACAGGGGTTATGGGGAGTGGATTGTTGGCTGGGAGGGGGCATAAGAGAGTCTTTGAGGGTATTGGGAGTGTTCTGTATCTTGATCTGGTGGTAGGAATGTGAGTGTATACCTATATAAAAAATTCAACAGCAGTGAGATTAGTACATTTAATGTATGTTTTAACTGAATAAAGAAAGTAAAATAAAACAAAACCAGCAATTTTTCAAAAAAGTTACTCTAAACAGAACTTTAGAAGTCCAGTTCCAATGTTTGCCAATATGACCCAATCTTCTTCTAACAAGTTCCTTTCCTTGTGACAGACCCCTCCCTTCTCCCAGCAATGTGTACCTTCTGTGGGAATTTGTTAGAGGCAAAATACTCCTTAGTTGGTGAGAACAAAAAGGCAGCAACGGAATGGAAAGATGGCAAAGCGAAGAAAAGATGGTTAACTTCATCCGGAGCCTCACACTCGCTTCTTTGTGATAAGGTTTCATGTGTTATTAACGTCCTCTTTACTGTATATGCAGCTCTTAGCTTGCATCACTCCTCCCTGCAGCCTACCACTATGAATTCATCTCTCCAATCTTAAAAACAAACAAAAATAAAAACACATAAGAATCCCTCTTCACCCCTGTCTTTTGCTTTTCTCCCAGTTTCTTCTCTTGTTTCTCTCCTCCTCTTTTAAACTAAACTTTCTCAAAAGAGCTTTCCAAACTAAAGGCCTCTGCTTTCTCACATGACATTCATGTAAAACCAGTGGACTCTTTTCTCTCCTTGCCTTCGAGGGCTCTTCTTCCTTGGCTTCTCAATTGCATTTGCGGCTGGTAAGAACTTCTTCTAGTCTGAATGCTCCTTTTCCTTGATTTTTCTAAGAACTGACTCCTCTGGGGAGCAGACACAGTTATCGAATCTACCTCTGTGAATGCTTGTGATGGAAAGAATGACTTGGAAGCCAACACAGGTTGAAGGGAAGGCCAGCTGGACCACCTCCCAGGGCACGAATCCATGGGCCAAATTTCCTGGGAATGAATTGGAAATATGGAGATCACTTATTTAGAAATCCGGGTGCAACACTTTACTTAATTGGCAAAATGTAAATCGGTCCCTTTCTCACCCAAGACAAAATATCTTTGAGTGGAAATTAAAAAAAAAAAAAAATGTCCTGACAGCAATTGCCTATTTCAGCTGCACAGATGCATTTTTTAAAAATTATTTTTGACATGCTCAGGCAAAAGCAGTCAGCTGAGGCTCTGGAATCAAAGAATATGTTGATGTGGTGTTCCTTATGTTAGGGATTCATTTCATTATCTCAATTTAAACAACCCCTTTAGTAGTTCTCCCAAAAAGTTGGTTTGCTTCAGAAGATCACAAAAGACAACTGAAGGTAGTTTCAGAACCACAGAAAAATAGGAAATGTCTTCTTTTTTTTCTAGTCTTGCTCTGTCGCCCAGGCTAGAGTGCAGTGGTACAATCATAGCTCACTGCAGCCTCCAGCTTCTGGGCTCAAGCAGTCCTCTCCCCGAGGCCTCCCAAAGTGCTGGGACTGCAAGTAAGAGCCACCCCTCCTGGTCCTCCTGTGCCTTTTTTTTTTTTTTTAAATAAACATTGAATCTCTTTTAGTCTTAGGAGTGAATTATCAGGAGAATCTTTTATTGAATATAATTTATATTAAGAGAAAATAATTGGTTTTTTCAACCCCATTAAAAAAATGTTGAAATTGGTTGGGTATGGTGGCTCACACCTGTAATCCCAGCAGTCTGGGAAACTGAGGCAGGAGGATTGCTTGAGCTCAGGAGTTCAAGACCAGCCTGGGCAATATTATGAACCTCAATTCTACTAAAAATAATAATTAAAAAAACCGTAGCTGGGTGTGGTGATGTGCACCTGTGGTCTCACCTACTTGGGAGGCTGAAAGGATTGCCTGGGAGGTTGAGGCTCAATGAGTTCTGGATTGTGCACTGTACTCCACCTTGGGTGACAGAGTGAGATCCTGTCTCAAAAAAAAAGTTGAACAAGTATTTGAAGAAAATTGTTTGATGGTGTCACAAATTATAATCCTGCCAGTTCTTACTTACCCCCTGCCTCATGAAGATGAATTTAATCTGACCAGATTTTCCAATGAGGTGAGAACATGTGGAAGAGAAAGAGCGCTTTCTCATTTCTGATTAAAGGGGGAGCTGTAATTGGCAGAAGGGCTGAAGAAGATCAAGTTTGGGAAGGCAGGCTGCAGAGTGGTGCTTGTTTACCTTGACTGCACTTTGGAATGATCTGAGCAGTCCCTAAGGCCACTGATGGATTGTAGACTGGGTATAAGTTGTGTACAAGCTCCCCAGTTGATAATAGAAAGCAGCCAGGTGGAAGGTTGCTGCTTAGGAAATGGTCCAGCAGCTAGGAGAGGTATTTTTCCTGAAGAGCATTTCAGGGCCCTGGTTCTCAAAGTCTGTTCCCCAGACCAACAGCATCAGCATCACTTGGGAACTTGTTAGAAATGCATATTCCTGGGTACCACCCCAGATCTGCTGAATCAGAAATGCTAGGCATAGAGAGGCCCAGCAATCTGCATTCAACAGGCCCTCCAGATGCTTCGGATGCACTAATGAGAAGCTGGGGAGGAAAGCAATGTAATGGTGATGAAAGTGAGTGAGGCAGGTTCCTGTCAGGTTGCAGAGGCAGCAACTTGGAAGGACTTCCCCAAGGGAACAGACAACAAACATAAGGGGAGTACTTGAGATAAATGAAAGCAAGATCTAGAAAGGCCAGACTACAGCACAGAATGATGCCAGCTGGTCCTCTTCCCCACCGAGGGACCTGCCGTTGCTTCTTGGCTACACTTAGGGCACTTAGAGCAGTTTTCTCAGCTAAGTGGCTGATGGTGAATGTGACACACTTTGTGTAGGGGGCTCTGGTCTGCGTTCATGGTCTGAGAAGCAAGGCCGGGGTTTCCCTTTGCAGGAGAAAGAGGAGATTCCTTTCCCTGTTCTTCAGTTGTTCTAACCTTGGGCAGCGAGGAGGACCTCTTTGCTTTCTGGCTTGCTTTCACTTCTGCCTTCTGCTCTGACTCACACACAGCACGGTGGCTCTGGGGACAGTTGTTCCTTTCCTTGGAAGAGTCAGAGATTAAGAATTAATGACTTCATGGAGGGCATAGTGAAGGTGAACTCTGCAGCAAGGAAGTCATTTGGCTTATTTGATTTAGTACCATTTAACAAATATTACTAGTGTGCCTACTCTGCACCAGAACTTGGGCCAGTCACCAGGAAAACAGAGAGGACACACAGACCAGGCCCTTAAGAAGCTTATGGTCAGGTGGAAGATATTTGCTGGTGGAGGAGAAAAATCCATAGATCAATGTCTTCTGCCTGAAAGGTGCTATAATTAGAGCGATCTTTTAGGTTTATACACAGACCAGGACATGTTTGATAGCAAAAGTGTGAGCTACTAACAGTTATGCCAAGAAAACAGGTATCAGCTGGGATTCTCCAGGAAGACTCAACTGGAGCATGGCTATAATCACCACGCAGTGCAGAGCCTGCAGTGTTGGCTGGTAGTGTTTTAGCCCATTACCTAGGCCTAAACCCCACTTTGTGTGTTGCCTCTCTGAGGCTCCCTTGTATGTACCACACTTCACCCCCATACCAGCTTCTTTTTTTTTTTTTTTATCGAGACGGAGTCTTACTCTGTTGCCCAGGCTGGAGTACAGTGGTGTGATCTCAGCTCACTGCAACTTCTGCCTCCAGGGTTCAAGCAATTCTCCTACCTCAGCCTCCTGAGTAGCTCGGATTACAGGTTCGTGCCACCACACCCAGCTAAGTTTTGTATTTTTAGAGAGACGGTGTTTCACCATGTTGATCAGGCTGGTCTTGATCTCCTGATCTCGTGATTCTCCCACTTTGGCCTCCCAAAGTGCTGAGATTACAGGTGTGAGCCACCACGCCCGGCTACCCCATATCAGCTTTTAGAATTAGCAGTCATTGTATTAGAGGGAGGCAGCATGTCCTCCCCATATAGAGTACCATGCCGCAGGACCCAGCTGTGATTCTGACCCTCAGATGTGATGCCCAGGCTTCTTTCTTGGCCACCATCCCAGCTCTGCTTCATATTCTGAGTGTGCAACACTGGGCATGTAACAAAACTTCTTGGATCTTCATCTCTTTCATGCATTAAATGATACTCTAATTTTATAGAAATTTGTTGGATCTGGAGGGTCCACTTATGCTTATTTTAGATAGGTATCCTTTTTCCTCTTAAGTTCAGAGTTAAATGCCTGCATTTCTATTATACTGTGCGTTTTGTGAAGATGTCCTACTGAATTCGGACATCAATTTCCCCTACTTAATGTCTACACACAGTGATGCATGAGGATCAATAAAACTGACCTAAAATTATTTCTCTAGCTCCAACATTTCTTTTTTTTTTTTTTTTTTTTTTTTAGACGGAGTTTCGCTCTTGATACCCAGGCTGGAGTGCAATGGCGCAATCTCGGCTCACCGCAACCTCCGCCTCCTGGGTTCAGGCAATTCTCCTGCCTCAGCCTCCTGAGTAGCTGGGATTACAGGCACGCGCCACCGTGCCCAGCTAATTTTTTGTATTAGTAGAGACGGGGTTTCACCATGTTGACCAGGATGGTCTCGATCTCTTGACCTCGTGATCCACCCGCCTCGGCCTCCCAAAGTGCTGGGATTACAGGCTTGAGCCACCGCGCCCAGCCCAACAAACATTTCTTGAGTGCTATGTTCCAGGCAGTGAACTAGGTGCTCTAACACTTTCAAGCTTTTTTACCTTTTTAAATTTTAATTAATTAATTTATGTATGTTTGAGACAGATCTTGCTCTGTCATCCAGGCAGGAGAGCAATGGCACCATCTCAGCTCACTGCAACCTGTGCCTCCCAGGTTCAAGTGATACTCATGCCTCAGCCTCCTGAGTAGCTGGGATTACAGGCATGCAGCACCGTGCCTGGCTAATATTTGTATTTCTCATAGAGACAAGGTTTCTCCATTAGCCAGACTGGTCTTGAACTCCTGGCCTCAAGTGATCTACCCACCTCAGCCTCCCAAACTGCTGGGATTACAGGCATGAACCACTGCACCCAGGGTTTCTTTTATCCATTAAAATGAATAAATTGTATTGCACCTATTTAACATTTTTTATCTTTAGCCTCACAATGACTTTGTGATGTAAATGATGTTAGACTCATTTTACAGATGAGGTAAAACACATTCCCCAAGATACACACTGCAGATAGTAAGGCTGGGTCTTCTGACTTCCCATCAGGCACCTGATCCAACACTCCACAGCTATCAAATCAAGAGATGAGAATGGAAATATCACAATTTTGAAAGGACTTACTTAAGTACATTACAAAATTCTTTATCAAGCTGACATGCTAGAGAGAATCACTTGTCTTAATAAAAGCACCATGAATTGACAAAAAAAATATGAAATAACAAAGTCTTATCATCTCTTAACATTGGTATCACCTGGCAGTTTGTTAGAACTGGACAACTTCAGGCCTTATTTTGCACCTACTAAATCAGAATCTGCATTTTAACAAAACCCCTAGATCTTTAAAAATATCTGTTGAAGTTTGAAAGGCACTCTTTGATTTTCATAGGCATAGGAGACACCCTTCTAAGGGATCTTGGAAAGTTAGAGGTAGGACAAGGAAACTGATTTAATTAGCAGTGCTAGAGAGACTAATCAATCCTGGCTGAATAAAAGAAACATCTGAGGAAGTTTTTTTTTTTCTTTTTTCTTTTTAATGCTTTTCCTCCATCAAGCCCCACTCTACACCAACTCCGTTAGATTCTCTGGGACTGGGGCTCCTGTTGGTATTTTTAAAATTCCCCAGGTGATTCCAATGTGCAGCCATGGGTAGAGTGTATTGACCCACTGGGTTCTAGGCATTTTTCCAATGATCTCATTTAATACTCAAAAAATCACCTTATTTTGCTCATTTTGCATATAAGACAACTGAGGTTGCAAGCAGCCCAACAATGAGTAAATTGTAGAGCTGGAATTCTAGCCCAGATCTCTCTGACCCCAAGTACTGAGTCCTGACCAACTCAGGGGAATAAGCTGTCTCTGGCTGGCTACTTACCCAGGGCTCTTCTGAACCCCTCCAAACTCCTCCCACATCTCCACTTAGCTGAATGTTTCATTCTTCAAGGCCAATTTTTTTAGCAAAGCAGTTTCCCATCACCTGAATCCAAAATGATGTCTTTCTGCCACACTCCTGCCATGCTCAGTCATGGATAGCTGGTGACCTCTTAGTGGCTTTGAGTTGAAGTGTGTGAAAATGTCCCACCTAGCCCAGGGGGCCACCAGATCCTTTCTGTCCTCAGAGCAGACAAGCACCACAGGTAGCCCCTGCCAATCAATTGCTGATTATCTCATCTCATGCAATCCACCCTTAACCCTGCTCTTTCCAAACATCAGAAACCTTTCCTGGAGGCAACTTCCCATCCTCTTACCAGCAAGTGTCTGTTGCATGACTGCTGCTTCACATATCTTGTTTTTGAAAACAGTTTGACCACCAGACAAATAATATTTAGTGAATAATGGTTGATTTTACCTTAAAAGCCAATCACATCACTCAGAGTGTCTTTCACCTGAGAGATAACCAAGGCTTCCAGGCTGATTTGATGTACTTTACACCTCTCGGCCTGGATTTCTGCCATGTTCTTCATTTCTGAACATCCTTCTTCCTCATTGCCCTGTCTTCTCTTAGCCCCTTCACACCTCAGCTTCAATCAATGCCAGTTCCTCTGGGATTGAAGATAAATGAAGCACCAAAAGTGTGTTAAGTAATGTCCCTGAGATGGCTTTTTTTTTTTTTCCCTATGCAGCCTTTTGGAAGATAAATGAAGTTCCTCTGGGAATTGACCTCAAATTCCTAGGCTATGTTGATGCAACTCCTTTGTGTCTGTATTAGTCTGTTCTCACACTGCTAATAAAGACAAACCTAAGACTAGGTAACTTATAAAGGAAAGAGGTTTAATAGACTCACAGTTCCACATGGCTGGGGAGGCCTCACAATCATGGCGGAAGACAAAGGAGAAGCAAAGGCACATCTTACATGGTGGCAGGCAAGAGAGTATATGCAGGGAACTCCCTTTTATAGAACCATCAGATCTCATGAGACTTGTTTACTATCACAAGAACAGCACTGGAAAGACCCACCCCCATTATTCAATTACCTCCCACTAGGTTCCTCCCACTACATGTGGGAATTATGGGAGCTACAATTCAGAATAAGATTTGGGTGGGGACACAGCCAAACCATATCAGCGTCTCACAGCAGCAGGCCCTCTGTCCATTAATGATCATTTTTTAACTTAATTATCTGTTAGTGAATGAAGTAATACTTGTTTAGCACCTAATACTTGCCTGGCCCATTATAAGTATTCAATAAACTTTAACTACAGTTTTCTTTTATCTATAGCATCTGCCCTTCCTCACCTCCAGCAAGCATTTTTTGAGTGCTATCTATCTTCCAGACACTGAAATAGGAGCATACTCAGGCTCTTTTATCTTAAGCCCCACTATAATCTTGTAATGTAGGTGCTGCTAGGCCTATTTTATAGGTGAGGCCAAACGCATTCGTCAGGCTGCATAGCTCAGAAACAGCAAGACTGTTTCTGCCCCCAGATGAGGAGCAAGCAACTTGAGTCCAGGATTTAGCTCGCGATCTCAGAGAATGAGCCTGGACTCATGAAAAAATCTGGGTATTCAGGACAAGGATTAGGGTTAGGCTGTAAGGCCATTAGGCAAGTACAGAGTTGGGTCTTGTCTTCATTTAAAATTCTGATATTTTCTTCATGGATTTTTTGCATTAATTTTTATTTTTAAAAGCACTGCATTACAAGGTTATTTTATCTTGATTACTGAGTTTTGGCACCTTTTTAAATTTTGAGCCTGAAGCCAGTGTCTCATCCTGGTTACCCTAGTCCTGGCCCTGTGAGGACATTCAGACAAGGCAAGATTTGACTTGAGGTGCAACATAGTCACTCACTGCCTGCTCCCCCAGCTCAGTGTGGATTTGTATTAATAAACTTCATGGTCATGTCTTAGGCCTTTCTGTTTCCCAGTAATTTGTGCAGGCTTCCCCTGCTCTGTAAAACCCTGATCAGTACCCAGCCCTCTCCTTCTGCCCAGGGCCTGGTCAGGGCCATTTGGCACCAAAAGTGTGTTAAGTAATGTCCCCGAGATGGCTTTTTTTTTTTTCCTATGCATCCTTTTGGAAGATAAATGAACACATTTCTTTGGACTTTGTAAAATGCTGATAAAAACCTTCGGACCTCATATCATCTTAGCAAAATCCTTCCTGGCCTATTGCCTTCAATTGCCCACCACCCTCATGCCATCTGGGATCTGGAATATCAATGGATGACATAATTGGCATGTGTTTACCACTTATTGTTGTGAGAAACCCAAAGAATGGACTTAGAAGCACAAAGAACAGCAAAAGTGAAACTTTTAATAATGATCTTGCAAGATTGGGTATCTGGTAGATAGGCACAATACAGGGCAGCTACAGCAGATAATTTATCTTCTGGCATGCAAGTCCCTCCCCCAGTTCCTTATTGGTTGAGTACTAAGGGTTACAATTTTTCTGGATGTTGCCTAAGTTTCATTATCCCCCTTGTAAGGTTAGACTCCATTGCCTTTCCTGCTTAAGTTTTCATTTCCCAGTAGCAAAATGTTTTCCCCTTTTAGACTGACCCCTCCTCTACATTTGTTTGCTTATTGTGACCTTCTAGGTGCGTGAGTGAGCCATTCGGTTTGCCACATTTGCAGGCTGGCTGCCAGCACTTAGATTTATCAGACCTTGAAAATGGACCAATGTTTTCTCACATTATGTACCAGGCACCACCTAAGAGCTTTACATATACAGTTGTAACTTGGTACCCATGGGGGATTGGTTCTAGGATCCCCCCAAGGATGCCAAAATTCATGGATGCTCAAATCCCTGATATAAGATAGTGTAGTATTTGCATACAACCTATGCACACTGTAAATTACAGTATACTTTAAGTAATTTCTAGATTACTTAGAATACCTAATGCACTGTAAATGGCATGTAAATACTTGTTATTCTTTATTTTTTATTGTTGTATTGTTATTTTTTAATTTACTTTTCTCCAAACATTTTTGATCTGCAATTGGTTCAAACCAGGGATACAGAACCCATGGATACTGAGAGTCAACTGTATTTATCCAGTTAATCTTCATAGCAAACCTATGAGATGGCTATTACTATGAATCCCATTTCACAGGTGAGAAAATTAGGGCACAGAGAGTAAAGCAATCCTTTCAGAGTCACATAGCAAATAAATAGAATAGCTGAGATTTGAACCTAGGCAGCCTAGCTCTCAAGCCCACTTTCTGTCTGCCACTGGCTCTTCCTGCTGCTGGTAGATGAGTCCTTAAGCCATTGAGGAAAGTCTAGGAAGTTACCTTATTTTACTCTAGGTTGGGGTGGGTTTATATGAAATGAACTATGTTGAGGATGCAACTGTAAACTCCTCTGTTACAGGCTGAATGGTGTCCCCCTAAAATTTATATGTTGAAACCCTAACCCCCAGTTTCTCAGAATATGACTGTATTTGGAGACAGCGTGTTTAAAGAGGTAATTAAGTTAAAATAAGGCCATTAGGGTGAGCTCGAATTCCATATGATTTGTGTCCTTACAAGAAGGGGGAATTTGGACACAAGCACAGAGGAAAGACCATGTAAAAATACAGGGGGAAGATGGCTATCTTAGTCCCTTTGGGCTGCTATAACAAAATACCATAGACTAGTATTTACAACAGAAGTTATTTCTCACATTTCTGGAGGCTGGGAAGTCCAAGATCAAGGCATCAGCAGATTCAGTGTCTCATGAGGGCTAACGTTCTAGTTCACAGGCAGCACCTTCTTGCTGTGGCCTCATGTAGTAGAAAGGATGAGAAGTCTCTCTGGAGCCTCTTTCACAAGCTCACTAATCCCATTCATGAGGGCTCCATCCTCATGACCTAATCACTTTCCAAAGTCTTCACCTCCAAAATTAGGATTTCAACATATGAATTGGGGGTTGGGGGAGAGGGGGTATACAAGTAAAAACCATAGCAGCAGCTATCTACAAGCCACGGAGAGAGGTCTCAAAATGAAGCAACCTTGCCAATGCCTCGATCTCAGACTTGTAGCCTCTGGAGCTGTGAGAAAATAATTCCTATTGTTTAAGCCACCCAGTCTGGATACTTGAGTTATGGCAGCCCTAGAAAACTAACATAACCTCCAAAGTATAGATCCAAGGTGAGATACAGAAATGCTTTGGAAACACAATTAGGCTGAAGCTTGTTGGCATGCGGCTTGCTCCTTCAGCCTCTCTCATTAGAGCTGCAGCCAATGCCCCTCTGAGAGTCCAAGGAGCAAGGGAGCAAACAGTCATCTGTAGTCAGAGTTTTCCTTTCTGATCTTCCTGGCATGCATTATCTCTGCCCCTTTCTACCCCATCAACCTTGTCAGGCCCCCATTACCTTTTCCTGGATTACTGTGCCATTGGTCAGCTTGCCCTTCCTCCTCCCATGCACTTCATTCATAGCTTTCAGTTTAATTATCTGAAAACATAGCTCTAATCGTGGAAGTCGTGTTCCTACTCTAAAATCTTTCTTGGCTCTCCATTTCTTAAAGAGCAAAACCTAACTCCTCAGCTTGCTTTGATCTGATATACATCCAGCACTCCATGGGACCTGACACTCCATCTTTTTCCATACCCGTCACTGGGGTCCAAAGGCAACTACCTGCATTTCCTCCCATGTTCCTATTGCTCTCCTGTCCCTATACCTTTGCTCACTCTGTTCCCTCTTCCTAGAATGCCCTTCTCTCCCTTTGCATGTTTGAATCCTATTGGTTTCCCAAGCACAGCTCAAATTTCATCTCCTTCAAGAAGTCTTTGCAACCTACCAACTGGCTGTTATCTCTTCCTTTCCTCAGATCTCACCACACCATCTCTCATGGCTCCTAAGTTGTTTGCACTTTACATTATATAGTTGACCTTTGAACAACACAGGGGCTGGGGCCACCAAATTCCCATACAGTTGAAAATCCCCATATAATTTTTGAGTCTCTAAAAACTTCACTACTAAGAGCCTACTATTGACCAGAAGCCTTTTTGATAACATAATCAGTAAACTAACATGTATTTTGTATGTTACATTATTATACATCATATTCTTAATTCTAAAGTAAGCTAGAGAAAAGAAAATGTTGTTAAGAATCATAAAGAAGAGACTGGGCATGGTGGCTCACTCCTGTAATCCTAGCACATTGGGAGTCCAAGGCGGGTGGATCACTTGAGGTCAGGAGTTCGAGACAAGCCTGACCAACATGGTGAAATCCCATTTCCACTAAAAATACAAAAATTAGCCAGACGTGCTTGCTTGAACCCAGGAAACAGAAGTTGCAGTGAACCGAGATTGTGCCACTGCACTCCAGCCTGGGCAACAGAATGATATTCAGTCTCAAAAAAAAAAAAAGAGTCATAAAGAAGAGAAAATGTATTTAGTTTTTAAGTAGAAGTGGATCATCATAAAGGTATTTATTCTCATTGTCTTCATGTTAAGTAGGCTGGGAAGAGAAGGAAGAGAAGAGGTTGATCTTGCTGTCTCAGAAGTGGCAGAGGTAGAAGAAAATCCACATATAAGTGGACCCATGCAGTTTAAACCTATGTTGTTCAAGGGTTCACTGTAGTTATTTATGCCTATGCTCCGCCCTAAACCCCTCCCACATTTGCAGACCTCTGGAGTGCTTTCTGGAAGGGAAGCAGCATGGTGGCTTAATAAGGGAAAGACACGTAGAGCTAGAGAATCTGTTTGTCTAATCCTGTGTCAGCCAATTGTTAAACACAGTAGGATGGGGACCCTTATCCCTTAAAGCCTGAGTAGCCAGCATGTAGGAATTCAGAAAATCATCTATAAGCGTATGGGCAAACCATTTCATCTCTCTGAGTCTTAGCTTCTTCATCAATAAAATGAGAATAAAGACATGGTATGGTTGCTTATGCTTATAATTCCATCACTTTGGGATGCCAAGGTGAAAGGATTACTTGAGGCTAGGAGCTCAAGCTCACTGGGGCATAGTGAACCAGCCTGGGAGCTCACTGTGAACTCCCATTTTAAAAATAAAAATAAAATAAGATGGAGACAAAAACAATGGTAATAATACAAGCTTATAGGATAATATTGATGAAAAGTACTTTGCAAAGAAGAAAGTTCTTCATAAATTTTGAATGTTCTACTAGAGACTAGTGAAGTCTCCATCAACCAAACCACTCATTTCCTGTAAAACCAGGATACTCTGCTAGATTTTCTAATTTAGCCAATATAGTAGTCCCCTCTTAGCCATAGTTTTGCCTTCTGCAGTTTTGGCTACCCGCAGTCTGAAAATATTAAATGGAAAATTCCAGAAATAGGCAATTGATAAGTTTTAAAATGTACACTGTTCAGGGTAGTGTGATGAAATTTCATGCCATCCTGCTCTGTCCTGCCTGGGACGTGAATCATCCCTTTGTCCAGTATATTCATGCTATGGACACTATCTTCCTATCAGTCATTTAGGAGCTGTGTTTGTTATCAGATTGCCTGTTGAGGCATCACAGTGCTTGGGTTTATGCAAGCCTTATTTTACTTAATAATGTCCCCACCGTGCAAGAGTAGTGATGCTGGCAATTTGGATATGACAAAGAGAACCTGTAAAGAGCTTCCTTTAATCAAAAAGATGAAAGTTCTCAATAGGGAGAGAGAAAAATTGTACGCTGAGGTTGCTAAGATCTACAGTAAAAACAAGACTTCTATCTGCAAAATTGTGAAGAAGGAAAAAGAAATGTGTACACAGTATACACAGGGTTTCAGTCATCCACTGGGGGTCTTGGAACATATCTTCTGAAGATTACAGGGAGTACTGTAATAAGTACATGATGTGTTTCAGTTACTCTGCTAGGTGTGGTCCCTAATTTAACCCTCCCAATGGACTTAGAAAGGAGGCAGTGCAGATATATCTGCAAGTTGCAGAAAGCCAGGGCTTCTGACATGCCTGAGCTAGGTCCCAGCCTCTCTCACACAGCTTCAGGAAGTCATTGGGACCCAGGGAGAATTGAACTGGGCTGGAAGGGAAGAATCAGGAAACTCAGCCTTGATGGGTTAAGTTGGAGCAATGCCTCTAGATGGGTAGTCAGATTGATTTCCGAGATTTATTGGAACTGTGATTTCCCCAGCTGGGCTGGACATAATCTTGCGTCTCAGTCTTCATGGGCCTGGCTGGTGACTGTGAGGATTTAGAGTTTCTGGGCCTGAGCTGGCAGTGATCTCCCAGAGCCCGGAGTCGGGTAGCACTGATGAGTTGATAATTAGGACACTTCTTTCAGCTGGAGATAAAGTCCAGCGCCTCAGTCCAGCCATTATCCTGCCAACCCTAATAGAGCCAGATTGATGGATACAGTGAGGAGGGAATTGGGAACATTCTTGTGCACACTATATCACATTCAATAACTGCCCGTGCACAATGTAGGACTCTTATAAGCCATAACAAAATCCATTTTGAAACATTCTGGGTGCGTCAGCCAGCTGCAAAGCATCTGAAGTATCCCTGACATTTGGGCTTTGGTGGAGCTTTGGAGAATGCAGTGACTGGAGAGCAAATGCGCGTGCACACACACACAAGCCAAGAGAACTCTATCGTAAGGGAAGCAGATGCTAGCCCTGCAACCCACTGTACATCTTATACTGTATTTTTGCAAACACACTAATCCTTCTTGTTAGACAAGAACAGAAACCCCCAAAATGCTTTCCATATGTCCCATTGTCTTCCTGGCCCTTTAATTCTATCTCAAAACCCCCTAACTTAGCAACCTTCATATTCATGCTAAACATATTACATCAGTTCTAACGTTGATATGTTTAATATGAATACAATTAAAGTTGCTTCAACATAATCCTGTTAAGATAAATAGCATTGCTATTATTATAAACATTCCTGCAAGGTCTCTTGTAAAATATTATCAATACTAATAGAAATTCCCCCCACCCCACATACTTGGACTAAACAATGCCACTGCCTCCCTACTAATAACAAATATGTCCAGTGATTTAAACATCGGTGCATCCAATGTAAACACCATTATAGCTAATGTAAAACAGTTACCCAGCCCAGCAAATCCTCCACCAGAAAGTTGCCGAAGAGAAAGAACAGTTTCCTCAGCAAGAATGCATTACAGCCTGCTGGTGACATTTGCAATAGATTACTTAAGCCCATAAAGAAATGAAAATTGCAGGCCCAGTTTGAGCCAGAAATGATGAAATTGGAGTGTACAGGCTAAGTACAGTGTGGCACAGACTGGCTGCTGCCCAGGGTCTGCAAGCCCTGTGTGGGTTGGAGTGCACCTTTCTTGAGTCTGTGCATGCAAGGCCTCTGACACATCATGTCCTTTCAGTCCTGCATTCAGTACATGGCCTCTACATGGGTAGGCATGAAGCTGAAGACTGACCTTTTCACAGCTGGAGTGCTCACTAAAGCTGTGTGAGTGTGAACAAGTGGGTGGATTTCTCCCTATAATGACCTTGCTGTTGATATGGTTTGCTGTGTCTCCATCCAAATCTCATCTTGAATTGTAGCTCCCATAATCCCCATATGTCATGGGAGGGACCCAATGGGAGGTAATTAAATCATGGGGTTGGGTTTTTCCATGCTGTTCTTGTGATAGTAAGTCTCATGAGATCTGGTATTTTTATAAAAGGCAGTTCCCCTGCAGGTGCTGTCTTGCCTGCCGCCATGTAAGACATGCCTTTGCTCTTCCTTTGCCTTCTGCCATGATTGTGAGGCCTCCCCAGCCATGTGGAACTGTAAGTCCATTAAACCTCTTTTTCTTTATCAATTACCCAGTCTCGGGTATTTCTTTATAGCAGTATGAAAATGTACTAATACCCCTGGGCAGCATGGCAAAGAACAATGCTAAGGATTCTACCTCATACTGTGGAGATCTTTCTTCTTCAGATTACAGAAAAGGCTAGGGTTTTAGGGATAACACCTACCAGACACTTCTCCAGAGTCAAAGCAGGATTATCTTTTATTTATCTGATGCTTATCTCACCTGGTACCTCTAAAATCAGCACACAAGCCTTGGCCATGCTCACATCAAACCCTTGTTTCATTCTTGCCTGTCTCTCCCTTTCTATCCACTTCCACGATTTATTGGCTCCTCACCTGTTGTTTACATCTCTCATTTCTGGAAGCTTCTGAGGTGTGGTTCCAATGATTCCATACTTACTCATTTTTTAAAATAAATCACTCAATCCCACTCCTGCAAAATAACCAAATTCATCAAGCTCTGGCTTCAGGGACCTCTGAAAGGTGATCCCAACAAGAAACATCTGAGAACTTTCACCCTCCCTCACTCAGTTGCAGATGGCCTCAGTGTGACACTGTGAATCAGTAGCCCTGACTTCTCACTGCCCCTCAAGAGGTCTCCCCAGAGAATTTCCAGAGGGGAGTGTTACCCTTTGGGGCTAAGCTCAATGACATCTACAACATTGTTCCCAGAATTATGTTTCTGTCCTGATACAGAGAAAGGAAAAGAACATTTTCTAATTGTTTCTACTCAAAATATTTTGATCTAAGTTAACTACCTCTGCCTTAAATAATTTTTATGGAATATGTAAGTAATGTTTTCTATTGATGACAGAACTTGTCTGCAATCAAGCAATTCTCATTTTCTTGGTGTGACTGTGAGAACAAGAACCGGCATGTGTCCTTCAAAAATATCACTTCTAGGCTGGGCACGGTGACTCATGCCTGTAATCCCAGAACTTTGGGAGGCTGAGGCAGGCAGATCTCTTGCGGTCAGGAGTTTGAGACCAGCCTGGCCAACATGGTGAAAACCCATCTCTACTAAAAATACAAAAATTAGCCAGACATGGTGGCTCATACCTATAATCCCAGCTAATCAGGAGACTGAGGCAGGAGAATTGCTTGAACCCAGGGGACAGAGGTTGCAGTGAGCCGAGATTATGCCATTGTACTGTGGCCTGGGTGTTAGAGCAAGGCTTTGTGGAAAATAATCACTCCTGCACATTTACCCTGGAACTTTAAAACTAAAAATTAAAAAAAATCACACACTGGGATGTCCATCTGGCACTTAGAGTTCAGTGACGTTCAGGGTTTCCAGTTTTGGTGCTATTAACATGTAGAGCCAAATACTTTGTTGTGGGGGACTATCCTATACAACGTATAGTATTTATTTATTTATTTTTGAGACGGGGTTTCACTGTGTTGCCCAGGCTGGAGTGCAGTGGCGTGATTGTGGCTCACTGCAACAACCTCTGTCTCCTGGGCTCAAGCAATTCTCCTGCCTCAGCATCCTGAGTAGCTGGGACTACAGGCACATGCCACCACACCCAGCTAATTTTTGTATTTTTTGTAGAGAATGGGTTTTGTCATGTTGCCCAGGCTGGTCTTGAACTCCTGAGCCCTGGTGATCCTCTTGCCTCTCCCTCCCAAAGTGCTGGGATTACAGGTATGAGCCACTGCACCGGGGCTACAATGTGTGATATTTAGCTTAATTCCTGGCCTTTACCTATTAAATGTCAGTAGCATCTGCATCCTGCCCTCCACCCCCACATTATGAAAATGAAAATCATAGATATCTGCCAACGTGGTCAGATGTCACCCGAGGAAGCAAAAGCTTATCTTTTCCCGGCTGCTGAGAACCACTGAGCAATTTGGATGAATCAACATGTCTGACAAATGAGTGAAGACAGATTAAGACGTAAATTCTTTTTCCCTTGCTTACTGCCTGTATGGTTTTATTAGACCAGGAACTTAGTTTATCTGAGCCTCAGTTTCCTTATCTGTACAGTGGTATTAATAATGTCTATGTAACAGGGGTTGCAGGAAACCACTTAGGTTTTATGTACGTAAATTCATGATGTCAAATTTATGGCAGCTGTGATTCTCACAGGGGCCCCTCATTAGGCACCTCCTGCTTGAAGAAGCCTATGGCAGCCCAGAGCATAAACAGGGTGTTCTCATTTCCCCAGAGTCTGGAACGATGGGAGGTGGAGTTCCATTCCAGCGAAACATTATGTTTTTAATGCTGGGCAACTCTTTGCTAATAAAATCCCAAACCATATAAACACTAGTATAGCTTTCAATTTGTAGTCAGATTAGACGCCAGGAGTGTTTGGTTCTATTTTATTTTATTTTTTAAGTGATATCTTTACAGTGGATTTGAAGGCAAGTTTTACAGTGGATTTGAAAGCAAGCTGTCTCTCTGGAGAAGTGTAAGTTTTGGAAAGCAAGTTTCCCTGGAATGTTTCAGCTACGATCAGGGTAGATGGAAGAAAAAAATAAAAAGGTGGTTAAGTCACATGATAGAATTTCTGGACCTGGATTCATCAGCTCATTTAGGAAGCTCTCTATGGAGCGAAAAATGCACAGAAAGGAGGTTTTGTGTATCTAAAAGCTATTTTATGTCCTTGGAAAGGCAGGTGTGTGTTAATATTTATACTTTTTGAGTGTTCTGTTTTAAGTGTCACATACTACAAATGTATCTCCAAAGTCACTCCAGGGAAAGAAAAGTCATTTTTTGGTGGAGCGAGGCATAGTTCCCCAACTCCCACATCCTCATGTCTGTGAAGTACAGAATTTGCTTCATTCTATTGTTGTTACCAATAGCAAAGAGCTCCTACTTCACATCCATTGAGCATTTCTGTTGAGCCCTGGGGATCCAGGGATAAATGGTGAATTTTCTTACCCCTGGGGGCCACAGCCTGGCAGGGAGGGTGGGAGGACAGACTCCCTAGAGAGCCTGAGCCTGTTCTTCCTCTTTTCTGTGACAAGAAATTAAGCCTCAAGGGGTGGCTTGGGGTGAAATTGTTCTTTTTTCCCCCAAAGTTATGGGAACAGCTGAGCTCTGAGCCCCACTGGAGTACAGGGACCAAGGTACAGAGGTTCCTGTCACAGGGTCAAACCTGAGGCCAAACTCTGTGTGTGTGTGTGTGTGTGTGTGTGTGTGTTTGTGACAGTACATTATTTGGATGGTGGAAAATCTGAAAAGAAAGTGCAGGGAGAGCTAATGGGGGTGGCTGGCTCAGAGCCAGTGTCCCTGCCCAGGGAAAGGGGCTGGCTACAGGGCAGCCTGAAGCCAAACACTCACTCTCTCTCTCTCTCTCTCTCTCTCTCTCTCTCTCTCTCTCTCTCGTGTGTGTGTGTGTGTGTGTGTGTGTGTGTGTGTACATTTTTAGATGGTGGAGAATTCCACCATCTAAAAATGTACACACACACACACACACACACACACACACACACACTCTGAAGAGATGCAGGGAGAGCTGATAGGGGTGGCTGACTCAGAACTATTGCCACTGCCCAGGGAAAGGGGGTGACTACAGGGCAGCCTGAGAGAACTGGCCATGTCCTGTCCCAGGGCTGGGCTCATGAGAAGTGATGAGACACCCAGCAGGGCCTTGGTTTCCCCTGTGAGCTCTCCTTCCAGCCACTGTCAAGCATGCCGGTGATCACTCTATAGGCATATCTTGGGCACTATTGTGTCTGAACTCAAGGATCTCCCCCAACACCCCCAATGCCCAGCCACCTTCTCCCATTTTGCTTAACCCTCGCCCAGGCCTTCAGTTCCTCTAATTCCAATGGCCATCATCATGTAGAGAACTCCTTCATTTTTCTATCCCACCAAGACCTCTCCGTGGAGCAGCAAGCTGATAGATTTGCCAGCCTCCTGGGAATCTCTTCTTGGAAGCCCCTTGGGCACCTTCATCTGCTGCCTCCACTGGGAAGCCTCCCCTGACTCCAGCAGAAATTAGCTCCTTCCACCTCCCCTCGTACTGGGCACCACCCTTATAGCATCGAACAGGTTGTCCTGTTGTTGATCTGTGTCCATGTCCACAGTGCCATGTCAAGGCTTGGCTAAGTAGGTGCTCAGTGAATTCTTCTAGGGCCAAGTATCTTCACTGATTAGGGCTTTGAAAAGAACAGTGCCATGAAGAGGGCGTCTCATACTTGGAAATGAGTACATGTCAGAGTGTGATTTCAGCAAATTTGTAAAATTAAAGTTGTCATGTGGGAACTCTGACAACTGCCAGCTGCTTTTCTGTGACAAGGGGAATGGTGACAATGTGATCTGCATCCCCTTCTTCTTCCTCCCTCTTTCCAAATGCCACTATGGGTGCACAGAGCCATGGTAGAGAGCTTGCCAAGGGCCGATGGGCTGAGGGCAGGGCAGGGCCTCTCTGACTACACATTCATTATGGTTTAACCACCTCTGCACTTTTCCATGGGACTTAATACAGATCAGAGAGACCAAGGCAGTGGGCGAGCATCCTTGCGGTTTGGAAGATCATCTTCTGCTATGGTGACAGAGACAAGATGTTAAAGCAACAAGGACAGGATCATAAAATCAAAACGGGCCAAGTGCAGTGGCTCTCACTTGTTGTCCCAGCTACTCAGGAGGCTAAGGCTGGAGGATGCTTGAGCCCTGGAGTTTGAGGTTACAACGAACTAAGATGGCACCAATACATCCCAGCCTGGGTGACAGAACATAAAGTGAAGACAGATACTCCCAAACCAAAAGGAACAGTCTGCCCGTGCCTCACAGCAAGAAAGGGAAGGTAGATTGATTCACTGAGATTCCCAGGGGAACAGGCAGGAAGCTAGACAGCAAATAGTAGCAATGTGCCAGCAATGCCTGCTAACTGTGTGGGACCCAGTCATGGAACATACCAGCAGGACTAAAGAAGAGATTTTATAAACCAGGCCTTGGCAGAACATCCAGAGAGATTATGCAGAGATACTTAGTAGTTCCACTCGAACTTAACTCTAACCGAGAAGGATGGGGATCAGCACTTAAAAGCAGAGTTTTGTAAGGAGGTTGCTCTCCTGGATTTGCTTTTCCTCAGTGCCATTCCCTCCATGCAGTTGTGAGTAGGGCAAAACGTACTTGTAACAATCTTAAGTACGGAGGTGGAAAAGAGGCTCTAACTAGACCTGGGAAGACAGAAGCAAGGTTGTCATTAGGAAGGTTGGATTCACACTGTGGAATGAAAACTAAATACATTTGTCCAGAACAAACAGACCTATATAGCGCTTGCCATGTGCCAAGAACTCTCCCAAGTGCTTTACAGATATTAAGTTACATAATCTTCAAAACGTCACTATGAGATACAAATACTGTGTCCTCATTTTGCAGATGAGGAAACAGAGGCACAGAGCACTTGAGCATACCTAGCTCATGAGTGGCAGAGGTGACATCTGAACCCAGGAAATCTGCCCCAGAATCCATGCATTGCATTGTGCTGCTTCCTGCATGTGATAGACATGTATGCATAATTTAAAAAATGGGGTTTAAATACGATTTTCCAAATTCTTCCTCAGTAAGTGATTGATACAGAGACTTAACCAGGCAAGCCTAGATGCTTCGAATTTATACAGGTTGTGTGCAGGTTTTCCTTCTCTGTTGTACAGAGCTGGTTGGCCCTCCTCTGTGAGCCTCATCATTCTTACTATATTGTGTGTACACTGCCTTTGTATTAAGATCTTTATTATTAACTTTAGAAAACTGGCAGCTTTGCTAATCCAACTGCTCACAGTTCACTCTGAATATTAGAACAGTTATAAATAGTATTTTCCTGAGTCCATTCGGATTTCTTTAACAAAAGACCACAACTAGGCAGCCTGTAAACAACAGAAATTTATTTCTGATAGTTCTGGAGACTGGGAAGTCCAAGATCAAGACACCCAGCAGATTGGGTGTCTGGTGAGGACCCATTTCCTTGCCATCTTCTCTCTTTGTCCTCACACAGTGGAAGGCATGAGGCATCTCATTGGAGTTTCTTTAATAATGGAACTGCTTCCATTTATGAGGGCTCCACCCTCATCACCTAATCACCTCCCAGAGGCCCCATCTCCTAATACTATTACATTAAGGGTTAGATTTCAGCACATGAATTCAGAGATGGGGGAATATATGCTTTCAGCCCATTTCAGTATTCCTAAAGTCTTTTCCTCTAAACACTCTGAAAAATGTCTATTGTATGCTACATCTAATCAAGAATGGCTCTTTTTTCTGTGTTTTCATAACCTTGGAACCCTGTGTTTTTCTCCAGTCATGGTATTCCATTATCTGGCTCAACACCTCTCTTATATATGCTGTGAGTGTGGTGTGGGTGATGGGAACTGTTGCCTCTGTGCAGCCACTACCTCTGTGCATCTGCAGCCACACGTCTTTGGTGAGCCTGGGGCCACAAGATGCAGAAGAGGTGTATGCTTAGCCCAGGAGAGTAAGAATGGATTGTTACCTTGGGGCCCCTGTTTGCTGACACATCTGGTCATGACTAACTTCTGAAAGTGATAGCTGCTGCTTCGCCTTGGCCTTCCACATCCCATGCAAGTTCCTCTTCTGGTCAGGTTTCTCCTGGAACCATAAAGTAAAGGGGATTCTGAGAAATCTAGTTTCAGGTTACCTATTTACCACTGCAGAGTGAAACACACTGTTATGCTCTTTTAAATATATTTTTTGGTCAGCCATATTGCTGAATACTGTTTTGGAATGAGGTGGTGGATAAATAAATAATCACAAGTCTACTTGTTGAGCATGACACGGGAGCAAGGATGGTTGGATGGATGATTTTAAAATATTTTTTTTAGCTAAGATAGCTTGATGCATTGCCCCCAACCTCAACTCCCAATGTGGCTAGCCCCGAGATTGCGGCCATAATCCTTGAGGTCCATTGGCTGAAATGATCTTTGCCCTGGAAAGCACTGGAATGAGCACAACCAATTTCTGGTTAATTCTCAGGCCTGACTCAAGACCTGAGAATTTATAAGAAATTTATCTTTATCCTCTGGGTCCTGAGTCAATACTCTTATCAAGTGGCCCATACATATGTCTTTCTATGAGGGTACATGCCGGCTCTCATTTAGTCATAAGTTCTAATTTATATTAAATAGAATAATGAGAGACTTGCCTAATGGATAATAGTGTTACAGCTATGAATGTCATGTCTTCAGAGCTGGAGGTCTTTCAGTACTTTTCAGTGCTTATACAATAGATGTGGAAGTAGAACTCTTTAGTCTCTGTGCTGGGTAGGTAATAGGCATCAAGTATCTTAAAGCCGGGGGTCATCCATATGCTAAGAGACTGTTGGCATTAGAGACCTCAGCCAATAAGCGTGGCTGCAGAGATAGCCCTTGGAGGGCTCAATGTGTGTTCCTTCAGTGGGAGGCTGGTATGTGATTTCCACTGGTGTAGAAATGATAGGGCTGAAGCCCCTTGCCTGGTGCCAGAATGTCAAGAGAAGGCAACTGTGCCCACCTCCCATTACAGGTGTCCCCTGAAGAAGCCTGAATTTCAGGTAGATGGGAGAGGTTTTATATTAGACTTGGCTGTAAAGTTGGTTATTATTCTAAATAGGACTTTTTAATTATTAAAATGGGAGTGTTTTGCTTGAGGTCAGGATTTTGAGACCAGCCTGGCTAACATGGCAAAACCCAGTCTCAACTAAAAATATAAAAATTAGCTGGGCACAGTGGCACACGCCTGTAATCTCAGCTACTTGGGAGGCTGAGGCAGGGGAATCCCTTGAACCTGGGAGGCAGAGGTTGTAGTGAGATGAGATCATGCCATTGCACTCCAGCCTGGGTGACAGAGTGAGACTCTATCTCGAAAAAGAAAAAAAAAGATTTTGTGAACTAAAGTAACTGGAAGATTTACTATCTAGGAGGAATGCCTGGACAAGTTATGAGACTAATCTGAATGTCCCCTTCTAAGGCAGGGAAAGAAGTTCCAAAGGAAGCTTACTAATGGGGAACAGTGGAAAAGAATACTATTGGTTTTTGCATAAATTCTTTAGAATCTGCTCATTGGGTAAAAGCAGTTACCCTCTACTGCTTTGTCCAATTTAGAGTCACATTGAGGGACACTCCATTTAAATGATAAACCGCTTGGGCAGATAATTTGAATTTTCTAAGCCTTAATTTCTTATCTGAAAGTGTAGCAAAAAACAGTGAATACCTTGTAAGAAACTTCTGAGTTTTAAATGAGACCATCCCAGGCACTTGGATGCTCAATAAAATGAGGAACCCGAGTAGCAATCTCACCCTCTTGCATGAGCAATGGGATCCCCAGCTTAGACAAAATGACTTATTGAGTTGAGGACAAAGGCCAGGATAAAACTCAGGGGCCACTAGTGCTTGCCATTTGACTAAACAGCAACTGGACTGCTCAGGTGTGCAAAATGAAGCAAGCATTCTGTGCCTACTGCTCACTTGTAATGCTTTTCTTATCAGGTGGGTGCTGGGTTTAAATGGAGAAGTTGAAAGCTCTGGTGAAGGGTGCCTAGTAGTGAGATGCTAGTAGAACCTCTTCACACCAGCTTTTGTGGCAGGTTCACCTGGTCCCAGGGGGAAAGCCTGGACCTCAGGGGAAGGATAGGTGGACAACCTGAGACATGGGTCCTTCCCGTGAGCTCAGGTTTGCACTGGTTCCACTCCCTAGAAGAATGCCTGGAAGGAGGGCAGTGGAGTGGCAGAGTCTGGACTTTGAATTCCAACTCCCTGGTTCACGTTCCTGTTGTGAAGTCTGATTTTGAACACAAGACTTAATAACTGTGCCTTGTTTTCTCTACACGTGGGGCCAGAGTGAGGATAAAATAAGATAGTGCCTGTGATGTGCACTTGGTAAGGTTCTTCTCTTTCTCCATTTTTGCTTCTCCATCTTCCCTCTAAATTTTCTACTGCACCTCTCCTTAATTTCCAATTTCTCCTCAAAGACTCCTCACTTCCTTCTAGTTTGGGTTCCCCCTTATCTTGATTTCCATGCTTCTCTCTGTCCATTTGATCCCTAGCCCTCTCTGTGATTGGCTTCCTTGTTTATCTCCTGTTGCTCTCTCCTCCCTTCCCATTGCCATCCCATTCTTTTCTCTCCCCGTCTTCCCTCCACCTTAGTTTCTCTCTTTCTCCTCTCTTTCTTCCTCTCCCTTTCTTTTCTGTCTGTCCCCATTCTCTGCTTTCACATGACTCTGCACATTTGGACAGAAGTGTTTTCTACACAGATGCTTTCTCTCCGTTTTCTTTGGCCATCTGGCTGCATCTGCAGGCTGCCACCAGGCGGGTTTCCAGTGAGAGAGTCAAGAATGAAGACAGGAAGGGGAGCTGGGCTAAGGGTCTGACAGCCTGCCAGAAAGAGCAGAATTCTTATGGGATACAGAATTCTATAACTCTGTATCCCTCTGTGTCCATTTCGGCCAGAGCATAACCTGCCTATTGGGGAAGATGACGCCTCTCTTGGGAAATCAACTCATTAACACACAAACAAAAATAAAATGCAAATTCTAAAAACACAAACAGAAAGAAAACTTCAATATCTCTATTCCCCAGATTAGAAAAAAATAATCCTTACATTTTGGCTTCTTTCCCTTCCTCTCTTTGTCCCCCTGCTGGGTTCAGCAGATGTTCTCTTGGAAGAAAGAATGACCATTCATTGAGCATTAGCCAGGAGACAGGTCATTTAGGAAAGCTGGTGAAAAAGACCATTGCTTCAATGCCCAATTTGCTTTGTTTGACACTTGCCATAGAAATAGGCATTGCAAATATTGATTGCAATTCACTTAAATCTGTATGTGTAGACATAGAGATAAGTGAGGTCTTCCTTGCCACCCATCTGGCAAGGTGAGAGTCAGGTATAGTGAGGATAAGAAGTGATGACATCTAATGAGATTCTGGCATGCTACTCAAAGTAAAGCAGATCTTTAAAAATGCTAGTTTTCTTTGCTTTAAATTATAGAAATAATAAGGAATCACAAATTGCCAGCTCACAGCATCTTTGAGGTGGGAAAATCCTCTTAACACAGAAATCCACCTCTTATGAGGTGGCCCTAAGAGCCGCAGGTGCAGTCTTGCTTGACCCAGCCACCAACTGGGAATTCAGGCCATCACTGCTTGCATTGTTGATTAGCTGTCATTGCTAGAAGGTATTTTTCATTCTCTTCACTTCTACTTCCCCAGCCCTATCACCCAATCATTATTAGTTTTCTAGAGCTGCATAGAAGAGTTCTGCCTGTTTCTCCTTGTTACAGATCTTCTAAAATCTGAGGTCACTTTCCGTGACTTTTTGGTGTCCTTTCTCCAGATTAAGCATCCCCCATGTGCTGAATCATGTCTTAGATGACTTGATTTCCTGACTTCTCACCAATGAAAATATCAGAGACAGAACTCTGTGAAGAAAGCTGTGCATGACTCTGGCTAAGTCACTTCTCTATGTCTCAGTTTTTTCTTTATTTTGAAATGGAATTTTGCTCTTGTTGCCCAGGCTGGAATGCAATGGCACGATCTCGGATCTCGGCTCACTGCAACATCTGCCTTCCGGGTTCAAGTGATTCTCCTTCTTCAGCCTCCCATGGGATCACAGGTATGTGCCACCACGCCCGGCTAATTTTTAATTTTTAGTAGAGACAGCATTTCTCCATGTTGGTCAGGCTGGTCTTGAACTCCTGACCTCAGGTGATCCACCCTGCTGGGCCTCCCAAAGTGCTGGGATTACAGGCATGAGCCACCGCGCCCAGCTAATGTCTCAGTTTTTTTTCATGAGTACACGGGAGTATCAATGCAGTAAGCCAAGTACTGGGAATAGTGCCTTGCCTATCATAAGTTGTTAATTTTTGCTTTCCTGACTATGCTATTCTGGATATGAATGATTTGCTGACATCGCTTCAAAATGTGGTTTGGAAGTGTAACTGGCCACTTCCAGGAAGCCTGCATTGGATCCCAGTCGCAGACACTATTTGACTTCCTCATTTTGGATATACTATACCAATGAGCACATGTGATCTTTCAACTATTTTGTGTAAAAAAAAAAAAATTTCTCTTTTATTAGACTCAATTCTTTTTACCTGGGAACATAATATTCCAAAAGCAGCTTACACCCACCATTCCAGGGTGAGGGACATCACCAGTATTTGTGTGGCAACCAGGATTCCACGGCAAGCTGCTGGGTCACATAACATAATCAGCAGGCAATAGAAAAATAGAAGTCATCATTAAAAAAAAAAAAAAGAAAAATAACATCAGCAAATGAAGAAAAGAATTGCCAAGAGCAACCTGAGCATCCTCTTCAAATTTTTCCTTCCATATTTATTGTATTTGTAGACTTATTTGGCATCTGCGTTTGCCAAGTGATAGCAGGTGCCATAGGTTTAAGAAAGAAAATATGGAACAATGCAGCATTGAGCAGACTCTTCAATTGACTCTATCATTGTTTCTGCACATGGAGAAATGATGTCAGCAATTCAGCTGCAACTCTTAAATGCCCTGGTCCTCTTGAAGAATGCCAGTTCTTTGGGAAAAAAATGAAAATCTTCTGGACAGGGAGACCTATGCAAGTTCTTCAAAGCGATGGTGCTTAGACCCATAAAGAAAGAAGTATCCCACTCCAAATTCTAATTTTTTCCATCTTTGTATATTCTCTTTTTGTTTTGGTCTCCATGTGCATACATTTTTTATGTGAGAGTTCATAAGGGTTTCATGCAGTAATCTTTGATTTTTCACTTACCATCATATCACAAGGAGCTCTCCGTATTACTACAAGATCTTTACAAGGGATGAATATTACTGTATTAGGTTCCTATTGCTGCTGTAAGAATTACCATAAATTTAGTGGCTTAAAGCAATCCAAATGTACTGTCTCACAGTTCTATTGGTCAGAAATCTGGACCTCTCAAGGCCAAAAGCGAGTGTCAGTGGCTCAGGTTCTTATCTGAAGGCCCTGGGAGAGAATTTGCTTCCACGTTTATTCAGATTATAGCAGAAAAAGTTGCGTACTGTTGTAGAGTTGAGGTCCCTATGTCCTTTCTAGTTGTCAGCTGGAGCCAGCCCTGAACTAGAGACCTCGTTCTGGTTCTTGCATGCAGGTCCCTACATCTGAAAACCAACAATGGCGCATCAAATCCTTCCTACTTGGAATCCCGCCAACTTCTCCTCTGACACGTTTGTCTGCTCCAGCCAGAGAAAGTTTTCTGCTTTTAAGTTCTCATATATTAGATTGGGTCCATGTGGGTAATCCCAGGATAATCTCTCTATTTTAAATTTCATGACTTTAATTATCTCTGCAAAGTTCCTCTTGCCATGTTATGTAATATATTCACAGGTTTTGGGATTAGGGAGGGCATGGACATGTTTGAGCAGGTCATCATTCTGTTCGGCACAAAGTTAAACTAATCATTCATTGCCTGTTGTTGGATATTGAGACAGTTTGTAGTGTTTTGTTTGTTAGTTTGGTTTTGTAAATAACACCGGAAGGAATGCCCCCAGTAGTTAGCTTTTGCTTTAGTAGGACTAGTTGCTTAGATAAATTCCTACGGGTGGAATTACTGGGTCAAAATTATGGAAATCTTTACAACTTGATTTGTGGTGCTATATTGCTTCTCCAAAGGGTTACACCTGTTTATATTACTACTGGCTTTAGATTTTATGTGTACACTTCTACCTTTTTCCCTAGCTGTAAAAGGGGATGAAAGAGTGTCCTATTAAATAGGCATTTTGTCTTCCAAATAAATGCTAAACAAACAAGGACTGTAATTATTTTTTGCTTACCCCCATCATGCTTTATATAGTGCTGAGCTCCTACTTGATAGCAGTGGTGTGGGGGAACCAGCAGGTACCAGCTTGTAACAGTTGTGTGCATTGGTTTCTAACTTTGCACTCAGTGGTGACAACCTAGTAGCTTCATCAGCCACAGTGGAAATGTTTGCACCATGGAAATGAACACTATAAGAAAATGCTTTATGTTTTTCCTTAAGGGCCACTGGCTCAAGAATAATCAATGTGTCTTTGTAAATTTTGGTTTTGTAGTTGTCCTCAGGTTCTAGGAATTTACTTTTGTTGTCAAGCACATTTTGGAGAGCACAATTTAAAATGGAACAGAAAAGTTGTAAAAGAGACTATGATACTTCCAGATACAGCCTCATATAGAGGAACATGTACAGACTTGAGAACAAGACAGATTTTGTTTCAAATATTGGTTCCACAAAACTATTAGCTTTGGCATTTGATGGAAGTTGCCAGACTTCTCTAAATCTTTGTTTCTTTAACTGAAAATGAGGAACTTCATACCTACCCTAAAGGATTGTGGGGAAAATTAAGTGATACTTCAATATAAATGATATAAAAGGTATAAAAACAACAAATATAAGTTATTATAAGTAGGAATTCATGAAGAGGTTGACAAGTCACTCCTAACTCGGTAGATGACTCTTATATTTCACACTCCGAAAACATTGTTATTGCTACCTTATATTCGGACTTCATTTGCAATATCCAGAGAAGCAATGGTAAATACATTCACAAAGAATAAGGTCTCTACTTCCCACCTTTTTTCTTTAAATTCTCAGGGAGATTTATAAATTGAGAATCAGGATGCATGACTAATTTACATCAAGACCCTGGGCACTATTTGGATTAGTGTTCTATGTTTCAGAAGCAGTCATTTATTCAACAAATATTTATTGAGTTTCTATCTTTCTGGTAGTAACAATAATTCCTTTCATTTCCATAGCTCTTAAGAATTTACAAAGCAAATTCACACCCATGATTATATTAAAACCTCTTAACAATTAGTTGAGTTATATTTTATTACCTCATTTTAAAGATGAGGAAACTGGGGCTAGAAGAGAAAAGTCACTTTCCTAAGGTAGCTCAACTAGTTAAAAAACAAAAAAACAGTGGCATCAATCATTCCTTCACTGTGAATAAGAACAAAGATACCTGCCCACCATGTGAAAGCAAAGCACCTTGATTGGTTAGCCCAATTGGGTCAATTAATTTGTAATGATGCCTTTACACAGCATAATTGCTATTCCCAAAAAGAGTTCACATAATACTTCTTCATGTATTATCTCTACTGAGCCTCATGAAAACCTGTGAAGTGTAAGAAGAAGGAAACTTGTGACCAAGACGGAAGAGAGAGGACAACACTGAGCATCTAGCATGTACCCAACTTAGGTCCTATGAAATTGACTTGGATTTCTTAGGAGACTGAGTCAGAGGCAAAGATCATATTATGATGTATTCTTGGGAATCGTAATCTCAGGGAAGCAAAAGTGAGGGAAGAAAGGGCGATGAGATATAGAATGATAAAAAGCAAATATAAGATGTCAGTTTATTGAGCTGGCCACAGCTTCTCAAGAAAACTTGTTAGAACATGTGAGACATCTCAGAAACGGCTATGGAACCACTGTGATTTGGTAGATTCTTTCCTGTCTCTTGACTCTAATGAAGGACAAAATCTATCTCAAGGGCATTGATTTTAAAAAATGTACCATGTAAACTCTAAGTATAAAAAGCCATGGAATATTAGCAAAGATTAAAAGGAATGTTTCATAATGATAAAAGGATAAATTTGTTGGGAAGAGCTAACATTTGCAAATGTATATGTATCTAATTGTAATTAAAGTTCTATAGAATTTATGAAGCAAAAACTTATAGAATTTTTTAAAGGAATAAATAAATCCATAGATATTATAGTATTGAACACTTCTATCTAAGTAATTGGTGAGATATATGAAAAAATTAGTTACATTATAAAATACTGAACAACACTATCTATAAACTTGTATAGCTAAAACTCATAAAACTCATATAACATTACACTCAACAATGGAAGAATATACTTTCCCTTTAATTGCACATTGAACATTCACTGATATAGACCATATTCTGGGCCACAAAACAAGTCTCAGAAAATATAAAGGAATTTCAGTCCTACAGAGTATTCTCTGAACTCAACAAAATTAAATTATCAATGAGTAACAGGAAGATATCTAGAAAATTCTCCAATTTAAAAACAAATTAAGCAACATGCTTGTAGATAACTCATGGGTCAATAAAGAAATCATAAGGAAATTAGAAAATATGTTGTACTGAATTATAATTTTAAAAACAATATTTGTGGGATACAGCTAAGGCAATACCTATAGGGAAATTCATAGTTTTAAATGTTTATATTAAAGAAGAAAAAAGGTCTGTAAGTTCTGCGAAAGTTCTGAGATTTTTTTTTTTACTTGCAAGCTAATAAATTAGCTGGCACAGTTTCCTGGATGGTGGCAGAAGACAAGAGACTCCTGGGTCAGAGACAAAAGACTTGATTATATACAGCAAGAGCAGTAGCCAGAGTATCAGCATTCATAGATTCCCTTAATCCCAATTCACAGAGAGTGATAGTAAGAGGGACAGATGACATCTAAACATCCAGTCAGTTGTGTTATAGGAGAAGAACCTTAAGTTCAGGAAACATGGATCTTTTACAGCGGACAGTAGCCTCTCTGACTTTGCCCTAGAAGGAGACATTATATTTATTATATTGAACAGTGGGCACACCTGCCTTTTGCTCCAGTGGGAGTCACTATGTCTATCTTTCAAGGTGGTTTTCCCTACGTTCATCCTGAAAAGGATAGTGTAGAACCAAGGCAGTCAGTGCTTCTGCTTGCAAGATGTGCAGAAACTTGAGAGATTATGGAGATCTGTCTTCAACAGGGTCTACACCAATGACCTCCATTTTATGAAGCCAGAAAAAGAAGAGTAAATTTAACCCAAAATAAGTTGAAGGAAGGAAATAGTAGAGGCAAAAGAGAAAGAAATAAAATAGAAATGAACTAAACATAGGCAAAAGCTTGTTCTTTGAAAAGATCAAGAAAATTAATAAACTTTAAGCATAAATGATCAAGATAAAAATAGGAAGACAAATAATATCAGGAATAAAAAAGAGGCTGTCTATATAGATTCTACAAACATCCATACCAATAAATTTGTATTTTAAACCATGTTAGAGAAATAAATCTGTCACCTTACATAGAATGAATAAATTAATAATGTACCAAATTAGTTTTTTATTGTTGATATAATAAATTTCCACAAACTTAATGGCGTCAAACAATATACAGATTTATTATCTTAGAGTTCTGGAGATCTGAAGTCTGAAATGTTTCTCACTTGGTTAAAATCAGGATATCAGCAGGCCTGCATTCCTTCTGGGGATTCTAGGGAAGAATCCTTTCTTTTTTGCCTTTTTCAGCTTCTAGAGGCCACCTACATTTTTTGCCTCATGGCCCAATTTCTCCATAGTAAAAGCCAGCAACATTGAGCTGAGTCTTTTTCTTGCTGCCATCTCTCTGGTTTTCTCTCTTTTGTTTTCCTCTTTCATTTATAAGAACATTTGTGATAGAATTGGGACTACTCATATAATCCGGGATTATATTGCCATCTCAAAGTCAGTTCATTAGCAACTTTAACTCCATCTGCAACTTTATTTCCCTTTGCCATCCACAGGAACTGGAGATTAGGATGTTAACATCTTTGGGAAGCGATCATTATGCCTACTATTCACATGTTACCTGAAATAAAACAAGAAGAAATAGAAAATTTAAATAGCCCTACATTTACTAAAAATTAAAATAGTGATTAAAAATCTGTTCACAAAGAAAAGTCTGAGCAGAAATGGCTTTTTCTAGTGAATTCCATCAAATAATTGAGGAAAAAATATCAGTTGTACAAAATGCTTTAAATAAGAGGTCAAGGAAGACTTTCTAACTTATTTTATATGTCCAGCATTGACCAAAACCAGTCAAATATGTGAGAAATGAGACTGGTATTTTGAGACTAATATCTAGGATGACCAAAAATCCAGGTTTTTCTGGGTCTTATCCCAGTTTTAACACTGAAAATCTCATGTCCCAGGAAAGCTTTTAGTGTCAGGAACCTTATATAATATTCCTAATAGAGATGTAAAAATTCTTTGCAAAATATTAGGACATTGAATTAAACAAGCAATATAGTACAATATGTCCCAATGGGATTTATTGCAGGAATGTAATATTGCTTTAAAGTTCAAAAATCAAGTGATATTTAACATATTAACAGAATAAAGGGAAAAACAAAATTTTTTCAAGATTTGCAGAAATTTTTGACAAAATTCAAAACGCATTTATAATGAAAAAAAAAAAACTCTCAGAAAACTAGGAATAGAAGGTAACTTCCTTAATCTGATAATAACCATTTATAAAAACTTACTACTTACATAATAATGAATGGTGAAAGATGAGATTGTTTTTCCTCGAAGATGAGAAACAAGGGAAAGATATTACCACTACTGTTCATTCTTGTACAATCTTTTATAAATATATATCAGTAATTATAAGAATAAAATAATAAATATAGCAAAATATGTACATGACTTCTACATTCAATATTGCTAGGTGTTGATATAAATTAAAGAAATATATATAAAGAGATATATTATGTTCCTTATTTTAAAAACTTGATATAAGATTTTAATTCTCCCCAAACTGATCTATTGATCCAATGTAATCATTTGAAAATGTAATAGATTAGCCAAAACAATTTTGAAAAAGAGAAACAAAGCTGAAGAATATATTCTACCTGATTTCAAGACTTAATATAGAGTTATAATCAGGATCATATGGTACCGACATAAGGATAGACATAAAGATCAATGAAATACACTAGGTAACTCAGAATATATCCTTGACTGATTTCAACAAAGGAACCAAGACAGTTCAAAGGGAAGAAGATCATCTTCTCATTAATTGGACTAAAACAACTGGATAGCATGAAAATAAAAACAATCCTTGGTCTTTACCTCACACAACAAATACAAATTAATGTAAAATAGATCATCTACATAAACATGAAAGGTGAAGCTTTAAATCTTTTAGGAAAAAAAAAAAATAAGAGAAACCTCTCAACACTGGGGTAGGCAGTTATTTCTTAGACACAAAAAGCATTAACCATAAAGAAAAAATGTTTTCCTCATCAAAATTAAAACTTTTATCCTTCATAAAACACCATTTAAATATGAAAATGCCAGCCAAATACTCGAAAAAAATTATATGACATACATCTGACAAAGGACCTATATCCGAGGTATTCATCAAGGTTCTTCAGAGAAACAGAAGCAATAAGATATAGATTCAGATATAGATATGTCTAATAACATGTACTTTATGTTTATTGTTATTCTGAAATTTATTATGAGGAATTGATTCCTGTGATTATGGAGTCTGAGTAATGCCACAGTCTGCCATCTGCAAGCTGGAAACCCAGGAAAGTTGAAGGCGTAGTTCAGTGTGAGTCTGAAGGCCTGCGAAGCAAAGGATCTGGTGTAAGTCATAGTCTAAGAACAGAGTAAGACCAATGTCTCAGTCAGGCAGAAAGAGAAAATTCCCCATTCCTCTGCAATTTTTTTTTTTTTTTTTTTTTGAGAAGAAGTCTTGCTATGTTTCCCAGGTTGGAGTGCAGTGGTGCAATCTTGGCTCACTGCAACCTCTACCTCCTGGGTTCAAGCAATTCTCTGCCTCAGCCTCCCAAGTAGCTGGGATTACAGGCACCAGCCACCATGCCCGGCTAGTTTTTGTATTTTTAGTAGAGACAGGGTTTCACCATCTTGGCCAGGCTGGTCTTGAGCTCCTGACTGTGTGATCCATCCGTCTTGGCCTCCCCAAGTGCTGGGATTACAAGTGTGAGCCACCGCCTGGTCTCCTCTCCTCTATTCTGTGCTCAGTGGATTGAATGGTACCCACCTACATTGGGAAGGGCAATGTGCTTTACAGAGTCCAATTCAAATGCTAATCTCATCCAAAAACATCCTCAAAGACACATCCAGAAATCATTTAGCCAAATATCTGCCCATAATCTAGTCAAGTTGACACATAAAATTAGCCATTATATCCAGGATATGTGTGTGTGTGTGTGTGTGTGTGTGTGTGTGTGTGTGTGTACACCTGCCTATCTTTCTACCTATCTACCTACCCATTTTACAATTCAATAGTAAGAAGACAAATAGCTCCAGTTTTTTAAAAAGTACAAATGATTTTGAGAAACTATTCACAAAAAATATAGGAATAACTAGTAAGCACATAACAATATTAACCATGAGATAAATGCAAATTAAAATTTCAAAGAGATACCACTACATATCCACTATAATGGCTAAAACTAAAAGGACTGACAATATTAAGTGTTGGTGAGATGTTTGGAGCAAACAGAATTCTCAAACATCACTGGTAGAAATGTAAAGTGGTAAAAGTGGGGAGGTGGGGAGAGATAGCATGGGGAGAAATGCCAGACATAGGTGAAGGGGAGGACAGCAGCAAATCACACTGCCACATGTGTACCTATACAACAATTTTGCATGTTCTTCACATGTACCCCAAAACCTAAAATACAATTAAAAAATAATAATAAATAAAAAATTCAAAAAAAAAAAAGAACATTGGAAAACTCTGGCAATTCTTTTATAAAGTTGAACATACATTTACTATAAAATCCAGCAATTCCACTCCTAGATTTTTACCCAAAAAGAAATAAAAGCATATTCTTACCTTAGACTTGTAAATGAATATGCATAGCTATTTTATTAATAAGACCCCAAACTAAAAACAATTCAAATGCCAATCAACTGGCATGTAAGTAAACAGATTGTGATATATTCATACAATGAAATTGTACTCAACACGAAAAGAAACAAACTATTGATGGAAGCAAGAGCATGAATGAATCTGAAAAACATGTGGAGTGAAAGAAACCTTACACAATACGGTATAGGATGTATGATTCCATTTACCTTAAACTCTAGAGCTAAAAAGAAGTAATCTATATCAGGAGAAAACAGATCCTTAGTTGCCTGGGCTGGGACTGGAGGTAGAAACTGACTGCAAAGGGGCACAAGAAGCTTTCTGGGTTGATGGAAATGTTTTTATCTTGATTGGGGTTGCAGTTAGTAGGTGTGTAGGTGTATGCATTTTGTCAAAACACATCAAACTGTACACTTAAAAAGAATGCACTGGGCTGGGCGCGGTGGCTCACGCCTGTAATCCCAGCACTTTGGGAGGCCGAGGTGGGTGGATCACGAGGTACATGGTGAAACACCGTCTCTACTAAAAATACAAAAAATTAGCTGGGCATGGTGGCACGTGCCTGTAATCCCAGCTACTCAGGAGGCTGAGGCAGGAGAATTGCCTGAACCCAGGAGGCAGAGGTTGCGGTGAGCCGAGATCACGCCATTGTACTCCAGCCTGGGTAACAAGAGTGAAACTCCATCTCAAAAAAAAAAAAAAAGAAGTTAAAAGAAGTTAAAAAGAATGGATTTTACTTTATTGTACGTAAATTATACCCTGAAAATTTGATTAAATAATATCAAGCCTCCTATTCCCCAGAGATCTCTCCGTATACTAGTAAATGCTTCCTGGGACCCGATGAGGAAGCTTACAAACTAAATGATCTCTTAGCCCCTGGGATAATCCAATGTCCTGAGTGGGCTCCTGCTTTATCCTCAGTTATAGTCACTCAAGCATATTAGAAATGCCTGGGCATGCCTTTAGGGTCTAACTAGGTATTTTATCACAAGAACTCCATAATCCCAGAGTCTCCTGTAGAAGAATTTACTATCAGGAAGGAGAGAGTAGGTTATCCAAGCTTTGTACACATTGAGTAGTCCGAGGGGTTTGGTCACAGCCTGAGTTCTGCCACTTAGATTACTTCTGGTGCAGCCTGCCTCCTAGGAGATGGAGCTGAAGTACAAGGGGTAAAAACACCAAGGACTGGTCTTCTACAGGAGAATGAGCCATAGGGCATTGGTGTGTATGGCTTTCTGTGCTTGGGAAGGCTGGTGGACAAGTCAGAAACAGTCCAAACCAGCATGGAGGCTGTGGCTTAAGAGCAGAACAGAGTGGCCCATCTCCAGAAAGGAAGGAAGAACAGGCATCATGCTGTCATGGGTATGGCAATGATAGAAGCTGTGACAGATGTCTGGACCTAGGCACCAGAGCAAGCAGAGAGGCAAAGAGCATACCGCAGAGCCCTGTAAGATGCACCCAAAACCTCTCAGGTGAATGGGTGGGAATTTCAAGGGGCCTGAAAAACTTGGGGTAGAACCAGATAAATACTTATTCACATGGTTATCATGGTAGCCTTACCAGTTCTTAATTGAGTATGCCTTTGCCAGCCCACTATGCGGGCAACAAAAGATTTGCTAAGAACAGGTAAACAAGACAAAAAGGGGAGTTGTTTGACTCTGTATGTAAACCAAAAACCTTAAAGACTTCAACATGCCAAAAGATAATTTACATAACTGATGAGCTCATTGATTTCAGATTAAGAAAGCAATTATGTTCCATTTACAGGGTCACCCTAAGCGTGAGTCACACCCCCCTATGATACAGTCCCTAGTGACATAAGTTCATACCTTGAGAACATGCATTAGAAATATTGGTAGCAATTTCATCAGTGGACTTACATTTTGTAGCTTTTGTTTTTCTTTTCTCCCTTTCTATAGCAATCAATTCCAATATAAATTTGCAGAAGTATTTAACAGAAAAAGCTTAAAAATCTTTTTTTAAACAATGGCTCCCTTTACCGTAGTAAAGGGGACCATTTATAGTTTGAGAACCATTGCCACAAAACAGAGGCTGAGAAACTATGGCCCACAGGCCAAACCTAGCTCATCTGTTTTTCTACAGTCTATGAGCTAAGAATGGTTTCTATAATTTTATAATTTTAAATAGTTTAAAAAAGAACTTATATAAAATTCAAATTTCAATGTCCGTAAATAAAATCTCACTGGAACACAGCTTGGCTTGTTCATTGACATATTGCTGACGGCCACTTTCATACAACAATAGCAGAGTTGAGTAGTTGCAACAAAGACCACTGTGTCCACAAAGCCTAAAATATTTACTATCTCGTCCTTTACAGAAAAAGCATATGTACCCTGCTCTAGAATGCTTACTACTCGCTTGGATCACATCCTGGTAATCCAGTCTGGAGCTGTTTGAAAGACATCAGAACTAATGTGTTTCTTCAAAAATTGTCTTTATAAGCTGTGGGCTAATCCCAATAAATCTGTCCCAGTTAGTCCCAGTTACTGGCATCAGCTACTGTCCTGCTCATGGCTTTCCCATGGGTGCCTCCTGGCTGCTAGCACGTGACTTGGCTCAACCCCATCTTGTGAAGAAAACTGCCTGCTGCCTTTGTTGTTCTGGGCATTCCCATTCACGTTTTCACCAAGCCTGACCCTGCCTGGCTTGTAAAATCTGATGGGATCTCTGCCCAAGGAGGCATGGCCGCAGGCGGGTGGAAGTGCCACTCAGAAAAGGTGGTAACATGTGAGTAGAGGGCAGATTGCAGAGAGATGGGTGGCACCTTGCTTTCCATACACCTGAGCTATGATCATTCAACTCCTGGGTTTCCTGAACAGGAAACACACACTGCTTAAAACAATTCCTTAGCATGCCTGGGGAGAGTTGAACAGTTCAGGCTTCTCAAAAGTCCAATGTTTCCCTAGGAAGGAATTTACTGGGGTGGTGGTGGGACGGGGGTAAGAGACTCTTCTACGTGACCAACAGCATTGCACTAGGTACCTTGGCAGGAGCCGAGCAAAGTAAACAGTCTCATTACATAAGCGCCGCATGAGGAGTGAGAGACGTCAGAGCTGGACCAGTATGGAGGCACCTGAGGTGCACTGGAAAGAATACCACTGTTTGATGCCAGAAGGATCTGTCACTTACCCGCTGTGTCTTTTGACAATTCACACATTGCCTCTTGGAGCCTCCTCTGTGAACTATAACTCATGGGGCAGTTGAGAGGATCACATTAAATAAAGCAAATGAAGAGTTTTGCCAACTGCAAAGCCCTCTACTATCGCAAGGGGTTATTACAAGGCAGCTTGTAAGAATCATTCTTTTTAGTGCCCTGTATTGACAAGGGAGCAACTCTCTGGTTAGGACTGGGCCAACAAAACTCTGCCTTTGACTTCTATAAAAATCAATTTCTGTCTTTCCTCACCTTAGATATTAGGTTGTAAGGAATCTTTAAAGCCCTTTAGACATTCCATCCTACCCCTATGCCAGCTTTCTTTGGCATTTAGCTTCCTCTCTGTAACATCTCTGCCAGATGTTTTGCCAGACTCTGCTTATATACTTTCAGGGACAGGAAGCTCACTCCTTGTTAAAAAAAACATCTCTCCTGTCTTTGCTTAACTCCGATCACTGGGAAGTTCTTACTGGGCTGAAGTCCACATGTTGATCTTTCACTTACAGGTCTTAATTTGATCCCTCGTGTTCACCCAGAGCAATCCAAACAAATGCAGTCTCCAACTCTGTAAGGTCAATCCAATTTTCTTTTATATGTGTGTGTGTGTGTGTGTGTGTGTGTGTGTGTGTGTGTGTGTGTGTGTATAATTAAAATATTACAATTAAAAAAATATATATGTATATGTGTGTGTATAATTAAAATATTACAATTAAAAAAAATATGTATATATATGTGTGTGTGTATATAATTAAAATATTACAATTAAAAAATATATGTATATATATGTGTGTGTGTGTGTGTGTATATATATATATATTTTTTTTAATTGTACTTTAGGTTCCAGGGTACATGTGCAGATCATGCAGGATTGTTGCATAGGTACATACATGGCAATGTGGTTTGCTGCCTCCAACTCCCCATCACCTATATCTGGCATTTCTCCCCCTGTTATCCCTCCCCAACCTCCCTACCCCCCACTATCCCTCCTGTATTACGCCCAACAGACCCCGTGTGTGATGCTCCCCTCCCTGTGTCCATGTGTTCTCATTGTTCAACACCCACCTATGAGTGAGAACATGCAGTGTTTGTTTTTCTGTTCTTGTGTCAGTTTGCTGAGAATGATGGTTTCCAGATTCATCCATGTCCCTACAAAGGACAAAAAAATCATCATTTTTTATGGCTGCATAGTATTCCATGGTGTATATGTGCCACATTTTCCTTGTCCAGTCTATCATCGATGGGCATTTGGGTTGGTTCCAGGTCTTTGCAATTGTAAACAGTGCTGCAATGAACATACATGTGCATGTGTCTTTATAATAGAATGATTTATAATCCTTTGGATATATACCCAGTAATGGGATTGCTGGGTTAAATGGAATTTCTATTTCTAGGTCCTTGAGGAATTGCCACACTGTCTTCCACAATGGTTGAACTAATTTATACTCCCACCAACAGTGTAAAAGTGTTCCTATTTCTCCACATCCTCTCCAGCATCTGTTGTCTCTGACTTTTTTAATGACCACCATTCTAACTGCTGTGAGATGGTATCTCAATGTGGTTTTGATTTGCATTTCTTTAATGATCAGTGATGATGAGCATTTTTTCATATGTTTGTTGGCCTCATATATGTCTTCTTTTGAAAAGTGTCTGTTCATGTCCTTCACCTACTTTTGAATGGCTTTGTTGGTTTTTTTCTTGTAAATCTGTTTTAGTTCTTTGTAGATTCTGGATATTAGCTCTTTGTCAGATGGGCAGATTGTGAACATTTTTTTCCATTCTATCTGTTGCCAGTTTACTCTAATGATTGTTTCTTTTGTTCTGCAGAAGCTCTGGAGTTTAATTAGATCCCATTTGTCTATTTTGGCTTTTGTTGCCAGTGCTTTTGGTGTTTTAGTCATGAAGTCCTTGCCTATGCCTATGTCCTGAATGGTTTTGCCTAGGTTTTCTTCTAGAGTTTTTGTGGTGTTAGGTCTTATGTTTAAGTCTTTAATCCATCTGGAGTTAGTTTTAGTGTAAGGTGTCAGAAAGGGGTCCAGTTTCTGCTTTCTGCACATGGCTAGCCAGTTTTCCCACCATTTATTAAACAGGGAATCTTTTCCCCATTGCTTGTTTTTGTCAGGTTTGTCAAAGATCAGCTGGTTGTATATGTGTGGCATTGCCTCTGAGGCCTCTGTTCTGTTCCAGTGGTCTATATCTCTGTTTTGGTACCAGTACCATGCTGTTTTGATTACTATAGCCTTGTAGTGTACAGTTTGAAGTCAGGTAGCGTGATGCCTCCAGCTTTGTTCTTTTTGCTTAGAATTGTCTTGTCTATGCAGGCTCTCTTTTGGTTCCATATGAAATTTAAGGTGTTTTTTTACCCATCGTGTGAAGAGGGTCATAGATAGCTTGATGGGGATAGAGTTGAATCTATAATCTACTTTGGGCAGTATGGCCATTTTCGCAATATTGATTCTTCCTAACCATGAGCATTGAATGTTTTTCCATCTGTTTATGTCCTCTCTTATTTCCTTGAGCAGTGGTTTGTAGTTCTCCTTGAAGAGGTCCTTTACATCCTTTGTTAGTTATATTCCTAGATATTTTACTCTCTTTGTAGCAATTGTGAATGGTAGTTCGTTCTTGATTTGGCTCTCTTTAAGTCTGTTATTGATGTATAGGAATGCTTGTGATTTCTGCACATTGATTTTGTATCCTGAAATTTTGCTGAAGTTGCTTATCAATTTAAGGAGATTTTGGGCTGAGATGATGGGGTCTTCTAAATATACAATCATGTTGTCTGCAAAAAGAGACAATTTGACTTCCTCCTTTCCTAATTGAATACCCTTTATTTCTTTTTCTTGCCTGATTGCTCTGGCTAGAATTTCCAATACTATATTGAATAGGAGTGGTGAGAGACGGCATCCTTGTCTGGTGCCAGATTTCAAAGGAAATTCTTCCAGTTTTGATCAATCCAATTTTCTTTACAAATTATATGTACTTCATAATCCTTCACCTTTTGTATTTCCCCTAAACTAGGATTATCAAGCTTATTAGTCTCTGAACTCCTTTATACCCTTAAAAACCTTGAGGCCCCCAAATATCTTTGTTTTATGTGGATATATAACTACTGATATTTACCTTATTATAAATTAAAACCAAAAAATCTAGAAAAATATTAATTTGGCTCAGGAAAAAATGAATAAGTTCATTGTATGTTAACATAAATAAAAACTTTTGTAAAAAAAATAATGGTGTTCAAAAAATATTTAGTAGACATGATGGCTTTGCATTTTTGCAACTCCCTTTAATACCTAGCTTAATAGAAGACAGTGGGGTTCTTACATGATATAAAGTGAGAAAAGTGGGGAGTATTTTAGTAGCCTTTTTAGATAATTGCCGATGTGACATGTAATCTCTGGAAACCTCTGTACATTCATGGAGAGTTTAAAAAGGTAAATAATTCTCAAGTATTATTATAAAATTAGTTTGACCTCATGGAACCCCCAGAAGGGTCTTGGGGATCTTAGGGGTCTTCAGATCACATTTCATGAAGTGCAGCCTTAAACCATGATTCTTACAACTTTAGTTTTGTTTCTGTGGCAACTTTTCAGAAAAGGAAGCAGGAGCTCTTCCTTCATGTCTCCCACATACCTCTTTTCTTTAATTCTGCCTACTATTACAGAATGGATTTCAAGACAAAAATGTGATTCCCAGCCTGATGTGTTTCAGCTAGAGATTGAATTGATCATATCTCAGAATTTTCTTCCAGCTAGCATTGTGCCTTTATGACCTTGGGTACTCGAGAAAGATACATCAAAACCTATTGTAAAAACAACCTGACCCCAAGGAGATGACATAGACCTGACAAAATACAACTCCCACTTTCCACAATGTTAAATGGTGGGCTGCATCTGAAACATGGGAGTGTGGCTTTCTTTTGCCTGGTAACTCAGTATAAGCTGTGACACTGACTTGTGCACATTCTGCCATCATGGCATGCGCTCACAGAACCAAAGCCCCTCCGGGGCAGGAAGGGCAGCACCTCTCCTCTCCTCTGCAGCTCTAGCTCTCTCTATGACACCCTATCCACCTCCCAAGATGGGCATGAACCCAAACTGCTTTGTGAGTTTTGCTGATCAAAGTTTTCATGGCAGGGTTTGAGAAGGGCACAACCCAGATATGCTCCCTTGGGACCAGGTCTCCTTCCTTCGGTTCACTGCCTATCTCTGTAGGAATGGGAGTCTCCAGGACCTACCATTTATTATATTTCCCATCTTTGACTCCTTTATCATTCCCTCAACCCTTCATTTCTGATCTTTTGGTGTCGTAAGTTGCCAGGGAGATGATATTTCACAGCAGAGACATAAGAGCCAACAATTGAAGTGCTCTTGTTTTTGGTACAGAAGTCGTACCTCCCTGTTCATATTTAGAACCTCATATGCTACCCTAGGCAGTTAGTATACATCTTGGCATTCATTTCTATGCACACATTCCAGATTATACTGGACAGCCCCAAATAGTTGAAGGAGCCGGGCCAAAGGATCTCTTACAAACCTGGCTGATCTAGTTCCCAGAAAGCCCTTTATTGAAGTCCATTTTGCCATTTGATGTCTGTGGTGAATCAATAGAAAAGTGGGAGGGCTATTATGTATCAATTATATGCTATATGCTAAGGCTTCCCATACCCTAGCTAATTTAATCCTCATTATACAGGCAAGGTGGATTTTCATATCCCCATTTTACAGGTGAATAAACAGACTAAGAGAAATTGAATAGAATTGCCAGGTTAAAAAAAATGCAGGACAGAAGCTGGGTGTGGTGGCTCACGCCTATAATCCCAGCACTTCGGGAGGCCAAGGTGGACAGATCCCCTGAGTTCAGGAGTTCAAAACCAGCCTGGCTACCTTGGTGAAACCCCATCTCTAGTAAAAAAACAGAAAATTATCTGGGAGAGGTAGCACATGCCTGTAATCCCAGCAACTCAGGAGGCTGAAACAGGAGAATCGCTAGAATCTGGGAGGTAGAGGTTGCAGTGAGCCGAGATCGTGCCACTGCACACCAGCCTGGGCAACAGAGTGAGATTCTATCTCAAAAAAAAAAAAAAAAAAAAAGAAAAGAAATAAAAAAGAAAAGAAAAATGCAAGACATACAGTTAACTTTTAATTTCAGATAAACAAAACAATTTTTTATATAAGTATGTTCCATGGAATATTTGGAAATACTTACATGAAAACGCTTTCACTATTTATCTGAAAAGTTTGAACTTAACTGGGGTCTGTATTGCATTTGCTAAATCCAACAAGCCTGGAAGTGAAGTAACTGACAAGGCTGAACCATGCTGAGCTGCCAAGAACTGAAATCTCCTTTTTACCCTGCCTGGAGGCTCTTCACCCTAGTCTTGCAGTCTGAGGTCAAACCCTAATGCAAAATGGAAGAATGTTTTCTCAGATTCTTGCTGGCCCATAACATCCATAATCAAAACAGAGTCTGGTATGTGTGCCCGGTAAGGGGAGGAGTGAGACATTTGTATATTTCTATTTTTACCGGATTTTAAGATCCTCACAGGCAGCAACGGCATCTAATTCATCCTGTATCCTCAGCACAGTGGCTTGTATGCGGGAGGCATACTCCACAGAAGCTTGTTCAGTTGGACTGAAAAAGCGGCCTTTGGCCAGTCCCACTGAGGGTGCTGACTTTGGGTGGCCCATGGGCTCTAGCTGTTCTCGCCTTTTCTATCTTTGGCTTTCATTCTAATCCAGTTTTGAAGATGAGAAGGAGGAAGCTCCATGTAGATATTTGTGTTCTTCTAACATGAGGACTGTGATTTAAGAGATTAATAAGGACTTAGACCTGGCATCTACCTCTGGCCTCACTGGCTGGTAAATCCAGTTCCCAGAGTTACCCCTTGGAAAATGAAGGGTTCTGACCAAATTAGTCTTAAAGCCCCTCCAAGCTCTGCCATCCCACTGCTGAAAAATTGTGGATGGCTCTGAAGGGCAAATAGGTATCTGGTAGCAATGACAGCTATGTGGAAATGCTCCTGGGGTAACATTGCTGTGGAAAATTATTTACAAGGCTGACTTGTCATTTCTCTTCATGCAGACAAGGAATTAGAAGGGCCAGAAGTAATTCTGGTACACAGGAATGCTAAGATGTTGGTCTCATCAGTAATAAGAACAAAAAGTATTGACTAGTTCTCCCACTATAAGCAATGACCAAGAAAAATGTCCAGGTGAATGTGAATATGTAGAAGAGATTTAAAACATTCATAGCTGTAAGATCCACCGTTATTCTGCAGCTTCCAACATTGACCCACTGGGGAGGCCAAAGTCCTCCTCTGAAAGTTATGGGTGAAGCACTGAAACAAAGTGTCTCCTTTGGACCACTGATGCTCCAGGAATGAACTGCTTGATGGCTTGTTGCAGAGGTGAAAGTGAAATGTTTCCATCTCCTTCACTTTTCTGTTTAACACTCTTTCCTTCTTGGGTGCACACATGACCCAGTGTGGCTGGGCTAGGGCAGGTTCAGGTAACAGCTGCATTGCCTCAGGTGCTCATTTTTGTGCTGACCCTGTTTGCTTCTAGCACCTGCTTCAAGCTTGTGCTCTGGGCTTGTTGATGTTCTATTCTCTCCAATAGAACTTTCTGCTATGAGGGGGATATTCTCTATCTGTGCTGTCCAATATGGTGGCCATTAGCACATGTGGCTATTGAGCACTTGAGGTGTGGCTTGTGTGACTGAAGAACTAAGTTTTTAATTTTTACATTTTAATGACTTTTAATGAAAATAGCCACAGGTGGCTAGTGCTATCATATTGGACATTGGGTAGCTATAGCCTGATTTATTTTCCATGACTGAAAGCACTCCGCCTACTGACCTACTTTTCTCCCCTCTAAGCCACTGTTTGAAACTCACCTGGGTCACTCTGTAGACTGTTGGCACAGATCCTGGCTTAGAATTCAGAATCTCAAGCCATCCTTGCATGGGTCCCACTCTTTTCTCCCCTCTAAGCCACTGTTTGAAACTCACCTGGGTCACTCTATAGACTGGTGGCACAGATCCTGGCTTAGAATTCAGAATCTCAAGCCATCCTTGCATGGGTCCCACCAATCTAATCTGTTCTCTCATCTTTGGCAGTTCTCTTCTGTACATTGCAAGCTCCACCTCCCAGATTCAAGTGATTCTTGTGCCTCAGCCTCCTGAGTAGCTGAGATTACAGGTGCACACCACCATGCCCAGCTAATTTTTGTATTTTTAGTAGAGACGGGGTTTTGCTGTGTTGGCCAGGCTGGTCTCAAACTCCTGACCTCAAGTAATCCACCTGCCTCAGCTTCCCAAAGAGCTGGCATTATAGGCATGAGCCATTGTGCCTAGCCTGAGGGAATCTTCCTTCTATCTGAGCTACCTTCTCTTGTAGCATCTCCTCTCCTGTATTTAAAAATGTGTTTTCTTTTGGCCAGGCACAGTGGCTCATGCCTGTAATCCCAGCACTTTGGGAGGTCAAGGCATGCAGGTCACCTGAGGTCAGGAGTTGGAGACCAGCCAGGCCAACATGGCGAAACCCCGTCTCTACTAAAAATACAAAATACAAAAAAAAATTTAGCTCGGCATGCTAATGCATGCCCGTAATCCCAGCTACTTGGGGGGATGAGGCAGGAGACTTGCTTGAATCCAGGAGGCAGAAGTTGCATTGAGCTGAAATCGCGAGGCCGGGGTGACAGAGTGAGACTCTGTCTCAAAAAACAAACAAAACCAAATGTCTTCTTTTAATCTGAAGCTGACTTCTTTTCCTGGAGTATCCCGAGTGTTAACCTGGTAGGGTCTACTCTCCAGGGAGGTCTTGCCTCCTGGACTTCACTGACCAAGCTTGACTATCCAGGAGATGCAGTGTCAGTCCCCTGTGTGTGTCTGCTCTCGAAACAGGCAAGAAGTTGTCAGTTTCTACTTCTGCCAACACAAACATCTAGTAAGCCAAAACCTTTCTCAGATCTGAAGTGATTTTTCTTCTGATGTGGATTCTGCCATTGTATCATATTGTTTTGGTAAGTCATGTAATTTCTCTTAGGTATTTTAAATCATACTGTGACACTGTCCCTATACCAAAATGTCTCTGAGAAAGCTGACTACCAAGGAAAGGGAAATAAAAAGAAAACTAGGCTGGGTGTGGTGGGTCATGCCTCTATGTAATCCTAGTACTTTGAGAGGCCAAGTCAGAAGGATTGTTTGAGCTCAGGAGTTTGACTTTGAGACCAACCTGGGCAACATGCCAAAACCCAGTCGCTACCAAAAAAAAAAAAAAAAAAAAAAAAAGTTAGTCAGAGGTGCTGGCATGCACCTGTGGTCCCAGCTACTTGGGCTGAGGTGGGAAGATCACTTGAGCCTAGGAGGCGGAGGTTGCACTAAGACAAAGTTGCACCATTGCACTCCAGCCTGGGCGACAGAGGGAGACTTTTTGTCAAAACAATGATAATAATAACAACAATAATAATCAAGAAAACTAGCACTTAGATGGGCATCTACTTTACTTCAGGGCCAGTTCTTAGCACTCAAGTTGCATTATCTGATTTAATTTTTATAAATATGTTTTGCAGCTGGGAGAACAGAGACTCAGAGAACTTATGTACATCTTTTGAGATAATCCTATAAATGCCACTATTGGATTCAAAACCCAGGTTAGTGCCTCCAAAGCCCTTTATCTTTCAGCTGTTGTAAGTAGAACTTATGGCAGCAAGTCATCCTGTATGGAGCAAAACCATGGCTCACTCAAGCAATATCCCATCTACACACATACACACTGGAAAAAGAAGTGAGTGTGCCGAATAAAAGACATCCAGCTCCAAATCTTCTTCACCTGCAATTTGTTGGAAGATGGATAATGAGTATCATCTGAATTGCCAAAGAGCAAGAAGGGGAAAGACATCTGGCAGAGAAGAGGGATGATTCCAATTTGCTAGTTATTCTAGTGATGATTGCTCATGGGGCAGCCAGAACAGAAATATGGCTACAAGCTTGAATTTCTTGATATTAGTTGCAATAAGGAACTCTCTCTCTCTCTCTTCCTCCCTCTCTGTGTGTGTGTGTGTGTGTGTGTGTGTGTGTGTGTGTGTCAGATGCACGTGTTTTAAAAAGCAGATTGAAAGATTCTTCTTCCTGATAATAATGTTTATGAGACATATTAGAATTCATGAAGTGCTTTGTTCATTCACTGTCTTGTTGAATCCTTGCCATAGTCCAGTAAGGATAGCATAAATGTGGCAATTTTATAGTGGAAGAAACTCTGCCCCAAATTCAGTCTCAGAAAGAACAAAACTTGGGTTCACAAGCCAGTCTAAATCTCAGTCCCGTGCCACTTCATACTTGCCTGCAACATTTCTAGATTTTACTTCTCTTATGATAAGTGTATAAGCAACTAAATAAATTTACTTAAGACTTGGGGCTAGGCATGGTGGCTCACGCCTGTAATCCCAGCACTTTGAAAAGCTGAGGTGGGCAGATCACAAGGTCAGGAGATCGAGACCATCCTGTTTAACATGGTGAAATCCTGTCTCTACTAAAATACAAAAAAAAAAAAAAAAGAAGAAGAAGCTAGGTGTGGTGACACATGCCTATAGTCCCAGTTACTCAGGAGGCTGAGGCAGGAGAATTGCTTGAACCCGGGAGGTGGAGGTTGCAGTGAGCTGAGATCGCACCACTGCACTCCAGCCTGGGTGACAGAGCTAGACTCTAAAAAAAATAATAATAATAATAATAGAGTTGGAAAGGAGAATGATCAGGACATGTCTAAGAAAAGAAAAAGAATAAAGTCTAATGTATAGCAGCCAAAATAAATAAAGTGAAGCAGCATTCAACAATATGGATACATCTTAGTAATGTAATATTAAATAAAATAATTAGATTTCAATTGATTAATTAGGACATGACACTATTTTTATAAGTTTAAAAACAAGATATAATAAATACACATACTTTTTAGGAATACATATAGATACAATAAAACTATATATTAAGAAAAGCAAGGGAATGAAGAATATAGGATTTAGGGCGATGGTTACTCTGTGTGAGAGAAGAGAGGGGAAAGAGTTTGCAGAGGAACCATGGAGTTAGATGAAGGTTATTGTGGAAGTTCTAATTTTAGTTGTTAGAGGTGGTTTTAAATGTAAGAATGTATACATCCAAAAAAAAAAAACTGATAAATGGCTACTAAAATAAGTAAAAGTGAGTCATGCAAAAACTAATGATCAAAATATATAATGAACCATTAGGATTAATTATGTTCTGTTAACCTGTAGTCCTATAAGTAAAAAACAGCAACAGCAACATAGGTCTCTAAAAAACAGTTGGACCTGGCTTATCATAATAAGACTTATTTCTCACATACAATATCGTGATATAGAGGTCCTCTTCTATCCTATAGATGTGCCAACTGGATTATGTGTCATATTGGGGGCAAAGAAGACAGAAGAAACACATTGACTTTAACTACCTCAACCTGCAAATAACAAATGTCATTTCTGCTCGTAGTTCATTGGCCAAAACTAGTTACATGGTCCTAGACTATTTGCCGGAGAAATTGGGAAATACACAGGAAGAAATGAATATTTACGAAGCACTATCTGTCCCTGCCACACTTCTTTAATGTTTTATTTTCCTTGTTCAAGTAAAGATGAACAATTCTAAGTAAGATTCTATTTTTACCTATCCCACTTATGAGCTTTAAGAGACAAATTCGCTTTATATAAAGAGCTTGGGTTTGGAGTCAGACATATCTGCGTTTGTCTGAATCTTAACTCTCCTCTAAATGACTTAGGTGAACTTAAGCAAGTCATATCTCTTCTCTGGGCTTGTTTTCTTATATGTAAATTGGAGATAATAATCCAAATGTTGCAGGATTAGTGTGAGGCCAAGGTTGTAAAATGTCCACTAACATGTTGGAATCTCAGTAATTTGCTAAATGGTAGTAATTATTACCATGCAAAGCTGCTATGAGGTCATTGTTCAAGTTATTCAAATCTCAGTGTAGCTTTAGAGATTGTCAGCAGTATCTTCTTTCATCATTGCTTTAAAATAAAGCCACAAAGCCCTTGGTAGTGTTGCTATCTTGAAAAGAACCTGCCTAGAACTAGGAAGGTATCTATGTATGCCAGAGGCCTGGTACAAGTAGGGTAGCTGTGTCTTACTCTGGTCATAGTGATGCTTAAGACTGGTATTCTCTGAGGAACAAGTAAACGTTTTGGGTGCAGTATGGTCTTCGTAAGACTCATGGGCACTTTTTAGAATCTCTTTGTATTTGTCAGGATAAACTAGGTTACACAGCTCTAACAAACATTCCTAAAATGGCTTAATGAAACCAGAGGTTTATGTCTTACTTATGAAAAGTTTACTGAAGATCTAGGAGAATTTCAAAGTCACTGGCTCTTCAAGTAATGATTCAGTGATCCATGTGTGAGTAGCTTCCTCTGTCCTATAGCTAAGCTATTTGGAAAATACAACCTATTCAGTTGAAATGACAGGAGAAGAGGTCCTGGAGATTATGACTTGGCAATTGCTTTGGCCAGGAATTAACACTTAGCCATTTCCACACACATGCATTGGTTACAATTAGGTGGTGCTGCCTAGCTAGAGAGATGGTGGGAAAATAGAATCCTTTCCTGTGCCCAGAAGAAAAAGCAAGTTAAATATGGGTGAGCACCGGAAGTGTCTGCCATACTCTGGTTCTCCACTGAACCTCTGCCATAAATGGGCTGTCTCACACGGACAAGAGTACAGCAAGGTTGTCTACAGATAGGACGTGCTTCACAGTCCATATACGTCAAGGAGCCCATGTACTCCTTACTCTTTAAAATCTTTTGAGTGTTCTGCCTCCACATTTTTGCTCATGCTATTTCATTGTCCCAGAATGTACTTCCCTTTCATTTCTATATTTTCAAATTTTACCCCTTTTTTCAATGCTTCATCTTAAATGCCATCTCCTCTTTCTTCATCTCCTGCTGTGTTTAATTTTTTCTTCTCTTCTACAGCATGTTATTCTTCTCTTGAGATCCTCTGGCATGTTTACTCTTACCCCTTCATTTTGTGTTCAAACATGTGAGTGAGCCAAATTCAAAGTACTAAGAGAAACTTGTGAAACTTGGAATCACAGTCACAATCTTCATTCTGAGGGTCAGGAGGTATAATTGTGTTCTTCACATGGGTGAAATGTGGCCTGCCCTCTGAACGCATAAAATTTGGCTGGCAATTGAGAAGGGTATGAGCAGAGATGTAAGTATGGCTTCCTCAAACCTCCTCAGGAGATCTCTCTCTGGACTTAATGATTGCATTACCTCCATAGGTCAGTTAGTTTGTCTGGCTGGATGTCTGTCTGCTCTGTCCCTGGGACAAGGGACAATTGGCAGCCAGCCGCTACTGTCCAGCTAGGCCAAACAATGAGACCTGGGTCTGTGTCCAGGCAGCAGCTCCTGGCAATGGCAAAATTCCCTTTGGAAGGTGCTGCTGCTTAACGAGCGGCAGTGGTCTGAATGCTCTGTCCCCCGTAAATTCATACATTGAAATCTTAACTCCCGAGGCAATGGTAATAAGAGGTAGAGTCTTTTGGGAGGTGATCAGGTCATGAGCCTGGAGAGCTCATGAATGGGATCAATGCCTTTTTAGAAGTAGCCAATGGAAGCTCATTTGTCTCTTCCACCACATGAGGACACATTGACAAAGTACCATCTATGACCCAGAAAGTGGGATCTTACCAGCACCTGCCCATTGTGCCACACTGATCTGGAACTTCCCAGCCTTCAGAACGCTGGGAAATAAATTTCTGTGTTTTATAAGTAAGTTGCTCAGTCTAAAATATTTTGTTATAACAGCCCGAATGCACCAAGACACCATTCATCTGAAACTTGGCTATTGAGCATAGCCTGATCTGGTGTGTAAGCAGTTTGTTAAAGTGTGCAGTGTTCCTGGGTGTCTTACACTTCTGGGCTCAGATACTCTGGTCCTCTTAAGACCTTTCATAGGAGGTTCTTTTCACCAGCATTTCTTATGATGAAAGCATTCCTGCAGATCTACACATAGGAAGGGAAGTCCTACTTGTTCTATGCCCTTGTGAAATCCTGCCTTGTGAACGGCAGCTGCATGAACGTGTGCAAACCTAACCAAGCTTTCAGGACCAATACATGAAGGAACAAACACCCATGGAACTTCCCCAACATGCTGGGCACTGTGCCAGTGTGTTAACATACTTTCTTTTACTTAATCTTTACAACAGCCCTGTAAGGTAGCAATTACCAGCTCTATTTTAGTAGATAAAAAGACACTGAGATTCAAAGAGCTAGCACCCAAGTCCCACAGGTTAGAAGGTACACCAGCTGGATAGATACATGAACCCTACATCATGGCTCATGTGACCTTATGACATTCTGGACTCAAATTTGTCCTCTGTTAGGCCAGTGGATATGGTCAGGCTGGACTCCAGAAACTGATCACACACTGGGCATCCCATCAGTTCTACCCCATCATCGGTGGGGTGCCTGCCTCTTTCAGACTGTGACTTAGAGTGTGAGTGAAGATCTTACCACATTTTCTATGACTTCAGCAACAATCTTCCCAGGTGTTCAGTGACTGACGGGATACAGAGACTCCATAAGTATTATCTCAGTTAAGCCCCATAACCACATTAAATGCAGGCAGAAGTTAAACAGGAGGAAGCTGTGGCTCAGAGTGAAGACAAGAGTTCAAGGACACACAGTTGTTTGGGGTAAGAATCAGATGCTGGGATGAGAATCATCCTTCCACTATCTAGGGGCTCCTCTGAGTAGCCATAGTTACAATGATAAAAGCCAGAACAGAGGATGTAGACCCAGACCATGATATTTGGGAGGGCCTATTGCAAGAGTGTGTTTCTCCTCTACCCTTGGCTGTGAAATGGGAATAATAATTCTGATATTTCATGGTGATTGTGAAGATGAAATAGGCATAATGTTGCATCAAAGCGCTAGCCCAGGCCAGGTGTGGTGGTTCACCCCTGTAATTCTGGCACTCTGGGAGGCCAAGGAGGGTGGATTGCCTGAGTCCAGGAATTCAAGACAAGCCTGGGCAATATAGTGAAACCTCTTCTTTACTAAAAATACAAAAAATTAGCCAGGTGCAGTGGTGGGGGTCAATAGTCCCAGCTACTTGGGAGGCTGAGGTGAGAGAATCAGCTGAGCCCAAGAGATCAAGGCTGCAGTGGGCAGAGATGGCACCACTGCATTCCAACCTGGGCAACCAGAGGACAACCCTGTCTAAATTTAAAAAAAAAAAAAAAAAGCAGGGTGCGGTGGCACACACCTGTAATCCCAGCACTTTGGGAGGCCAAGGTGGGCGGATCACAAGGTCAAGAGATTGAGACCATCTTGGCCAACATGGTGAAACCCTGTCTCTACTAAAAATACAAAAATTAGCTGGGTGTGGTGGCATATGCCTGTAATCTCAGCTACTCGGGAGGCTGAGGCAGGAGAATTGCTTGAACCCGGGAGGCGGAGGTTGCAGTGAGCCGAGATCACGCCACTGTACTCCAGCCTGATGACAGAGCAAGACTCCGTCTAAAAGAAAAAAACAAAAGCCCCAGCCCAGCTCCTGGCCTGTAGGGAAATACCTTAGCTAACATGGGCCTAAATATTAGGTGACTGTCACCGTATGTGTACCCTGATAATCTCTGGAACATTAGAAAGAGACTGCTTTGGATTCTATTCGATGGCCTCTAATTCTTCATTACATGTGCCTCTGTGATAGGGGTGGAAAAGGATAAGGCAAGTGGAGGAAGGTTAGAGAAGGAGCAGGGAAACCACTTAGGGCTGCCCTTGCTTCTCCTTTATTTCTTCTGTGTGTAGTCGTTTGCACCGCAGCCATGGAGGGAGAAGAGAATTCATTCATGGCTTTGTCAGCATAAAGCCCTGGTCCAGAGAGGCATGGGCTTTGCCAGAGCCTTGGGAAACAGCACTGCTGGGCCTTCTGGGTAATGGTTGTATTTAAGTACGTATCCGGCTTTTCACAGTCAGCTGAGTGATAAATAGGATCTTGACAGCAAACCCACCCCAGCAGTGGGTAGTCAATGGCACTTTCAGCTGAGCTCATTTCTGGCACGAGAAGCAGAGGATCATAAACCAGAACTCTAACCTCAAGATGGATTCTATTTGTGAGATAGGAATGGTGGTTTCTAAGCCTTGAGCAATGTTAAGTGCCCCTGTTTCCAGGAGTTTTGTTCTGCGTGGTGCTTCCCTGTTTGCACAGCAGGCTCCTTCACGTAAACACTTTAACCTCCTGGCAACCCTGTGAGGTAGATAAGCTTGTCAGAGATTACTACTCGCTTTTCTCCAAGGGGAAACTGAGGCTCGGTGAGGGTGAGGGCTTTGCTGGAGCTTGCACTGCTGGATCTGACCTTCGGCTATAGATCCCTGGACTAGAATTTCTTCCTCTCATGATTTTGTTCACAGAATGTAATTCCAGGATGTTTTCTCACCTTTGGTCAGTACTTTTGGACCCAGTAAGCTAAAATGGGAAATTGAGGCTATAGAGAGATTACATTCCCTGCCCCAAACCACACAGCTAGTAAGTAGCAAATCCAGGATTAAAATCCTGATTTTTGCATCTCGGTTCTTAATTGCTATGTTGGTGTTTCTCAAACAAGGACTATCATGATCCATTCTCAGAGAGCCACGTGTTACAGTTTAAAAATGTGCATTTTTGTTTTGTCAACAATCTTTAATCTCATTTTGCCTCTTATACATTAACAACTACTTAAAAAGTGTTGGTTAATAATTTGAAATGGAAAGACTTCTTTTAAATGCATTAAATAAGATAGTCTTTGTTTCAGTTTGCGAATCTTAAAGTGGATGGAGACTGTGTCTCATGTCTGAGGTAACTTTCTAGAGTTCTATGAGGTTTTTTTTCCATATGAAAAAGTTTATATATTACACAAGTTTGAAGAACTTTGAGCTATGATTCACAGTTTCCCTGTTGAGTTGTAGAAACATTTCCGCATTCTCTCCTTGAAGTCTGTGAGTGAGTGATTATTATAATCATTTTGCAGATGAGGAATCTGAAGAGAGGTTTAGATTTGTATCTAAGCTCACAAACCTAGGAACTCACTGATTCTAGCTTCAAACTATGCCTTGTAACATCCATCCAGGTTACCTCCTAAGAAAATGAGAAATTCAGGTTTTTAGCCAGAGGGTGACTGAAAGGCTCTGATTTCTCCCTAAAAGATATAGAGGGGCATGGATTCAAATGGGCAGAGTTAGAATGAGGAATGTGACAAATTTCCTCTTGGTCAACAGGGGTCCTCCTAGCGGGAACACAAAATGATGTTTTAATCCCATTCACTTTGGCCATTCACCTGTCGGAGCCATCTCCATCTCCAGGCTTCTACAAGGTGATAATTCCCAAATTCCATTGCAATGTTTATGATTCTGCAACCAAAGCACTCAGAGTTCTTCAGCTTTAAGCAAAGAATTGCAAATGTTCGCATCCATTTTCTTATCTGGACCGGTTCTCCCACCGCCTTCTGCATGTGGTCTTCACAAGGCTTTTATGAATGCATGAAGTCTGTTCCAGCTTGTTTTAGTGTTGCAGTGTTTTAACTGCCATAATACAGTGGTATCAACAGATAAATTAACTAGATATGTTGAAAAATTATGAGCAAGAATCCTGTTCTCTTCACTCAGCCTAATGCATCCATGGGGAGAATCTGCCTTGGGAGTTGCAAGGAGAAGAGCCCTATGAAGTATAGACCAGAAAAATAAGCCAGCCCAATGATTCTATTACTCCTAAAGTTCTGGACTGTTTTCACTTAAATTAATGGCAGTTTTCTCTAAAGTTGCCCCCTCTCTGAACCTGGCAATTTCTCCTTTAGCTTGTTTGCGGAGCTGCTTCCAATGGGACTTTCTGCTGTGAATCATGGCAGTTCAGGTTGCCGACTCATAATATTTTTCTATCACTAAGGATGTCCTTGTCCAGATCTCAGATTCACTCTCCTCACTTCCTGAAAGGAGAAAGTTTCTAAAGAACTATTAGAGCACTCACCACAAAAGGCCTCTTCCTTCCCGCCCCACATTCCAGCATCCAGCGTTTTCCCCTTTGCTTCTTCATTCTCAGCATTGTATTTAAAGCTGGGGGAACATGTGCTTTTGGGAAATAAGCTCTGTAATCCTTGGTCCCTGAAGTGATTTTCAATAGGAAATCTGAATTCCTGCTCCATGTAAAATGGGTCTCAGATGCCGAGAAATTAGTTTTTCAGTATAATTTATGATTTACTTTTCATAAATCAGTGCTATTTTGCCTACAAATCATTTTGGAAAATGTTACAGCTTTATAAAATATGAGTCAGAGCAGGGAATACTGATTGGAAATCAAGGTTTATATGTTGATCCCCGGTCCTGTCACCAAGTATTCATGCAATTTTGGCAAGTTGCCCCAAAACTTTGAGTTTCACAGGGGGTTGTAAAATTATTAAATTACATTTTTCAATGATTAATTCATTAGTTTAATACATATTTATTGCCTGGCAACTCTCTGCCAGGCATCATGCTGGTCCTTTCCAATTCTTACATGTTATAAAAATCTAAGCTTATGATGGGTTACATTCTTATAGGATGGATTTGACAGAAAGGGGGTACCATTCTAGGAGTCAGAAACATTATTTGATTTGATTTTTTCACTGCCTCTGCAGAGTAGTAGCTCCATTTTATAAAGGAGGATACTGAGCTCAGAGGTTGAAGGGCATACACTAGATTGCATTTCTTCGAAGTGGTAGAGCCTCGTCTGAAACTCAGGTCTGCCTAGTTGTTTCTCTAAGACTCACTGACTCCCTAGGACAACCCAATTTTATGTCCATTCTTAGTATTTTCAAACAAGAAACTCGGGACATAACTTTGTTTTCTAGTAAAAATGGAGATTGAATTACACTTTCTGATTGATTTAGCTGCCTTCTCTAATCAGGACAGATTCCTTCTGATGGTTTGGATCTGTGTCCCCATCCAAATCTCAGGTTTTATTGTAATCCTCTAGTGGTCTGTGATTGGATTATGGAAGTGAATCCTTCATGAATGCTTTAGCACCATCCCTTTGGTGCTGTTGTCATGACGATGAGTGAGTTCTCATGGTTTAAAAGTGTGCAGCATCTCCCCCTTCCCTCTCTTTCTCCTACTCTGGCCATGTGCGGTGCTGGCTCCCCCTTCACCTTCTGCCACAATTGTAAGTTTCCTGAGGCCTCCCTAGAATCTGAGCAGATGCCAGCATCATGCATCCTGCAAGCCTGCAGAACCATGAGCCAATTAAACTTCTTTTCTTTTTTTTTGTTTTTTTTTCTCCTCTTTTCTTTTTAAATTACCCAAACTCAGGTATTTCTTTATAGCAGTGCAAGAATGAACTAATACACCCTCCCACACTGAGAGTGGAACTGCACACAGTTCTCTGCATAGGCAGAACAGAATGGCTGATGGACCCCCTGGGGTATGGGATCAGATTCTCCAGGATGCTCGTACAGCAGAAGAAGCATATGTTGGAGATGGCCCTAAAGTTTAGAGTCCATCACAATCTCTACTCTGCCTTTCAGGTATAGGCAACCTAGTAGTAGCATAGGAATGTCCAAAAGAGAATCATTCACAAGTCAGGCAGGCAGGTCCTAAGAAAGTAACTTAGCAATGGGGCCAGTCTATCACCTGAAACTCTGTACTTCTTAGCGTTCTTTAAATATATGTCTAAGTAAGAGACAGTAGCAACTTAATGGCTTCAGTTCTAGAGAGAAGGCTTTAAAATGCTGGACTTCGGATAACTAAATACATAGCAATAGGTTTCAAGGAAGGAAAGCGAAATCACTGGGAATTTTAAGCAGGATAGAGTTTAATATTGATAACTGAATGCTTACAAAATACTTGTAAAGGCTGAAGGAACAGGTTCTAGGATAGGCTTCTTGGGTGCTTTCCAAGAAATACAGAACTAACCTACCAGAAGAGTTGCTACTTCTGAGTGTACCACTAGTACTGGGTAGATCTTGAATGGGAGGCACCACCATTGCAACACCTGGACAGCAGGAAGCAGGAGGATGGATACTCCAAGCTGTAATCCATGGATCAGGAAGTCAGATCAAGAAGCTAGCACTACCACCACTGTTTGTCAGTACACAGGACCCTGGAAAATGAACACTGCAGTGTGCTGCAAGAAAAACACAACTTTCCCAAGCAGTAGTGACAACCAGAAGTCAAGGAGATGGCCTCTGTCTTACTTCTTTTTTTTCAACAAATGAATGCATCAGGTTGGGTCTCCAACCTCTTCATTTGCAAGAAAGGTGAAATTGAAGGTTGAGGCTGTCAGTGCAAGTATCTACTGCAATGAGGAAAAGTCATTCTTCACATAGATTCTTTTCTAGCATTACTTAAAACTCCAAGGGTAGAATAACTTCCTCCAAAAAAGCAAAGTAAAGCAAAACAAGACCACTAACTGCTCTTTTTATACCTTTAGGAGTAGAAGTTATCCCAATAATGAGGCATTCATCTTCAAGGATTTACATTCTCTTTGTTCCATTCAGAGAGGGGCAAGCCAACTGTGTCCAATTTAGGGTCCAATTTTTCCTGTTTGAACTTCAGCCAGTTGATGTCCAATACCATCATTTCTAGTAGGAATTTTTTTTTTATTAAAAAAAAGATGTGTCCAATGGGAAAAGTGGTAGTCCCATCTCCTTACTAGAACAATAGATGACAAATGTACATTCAGTTTCATTTACATCAGACCCTGAGCACCAGCTCTGTTTTAAGCCCTGAGCCAGCCACTGGGCATACAGAGGTGAATGAGACACTGCTAAATAGGAGAGCCAGGTGAGTAAACAGATTGTTACATGATAGAGGTAAGCCAGGGAGGGTGAAGGCATACAAATAAACCTTGAAATAGGGACAGATAACATTGGAGAAACAAGACTCTGTTAACTTACTCTTTGTGCAGCCAGTCTGCTGTAGTTGCCCACATAGTCCACACGTTGACACAAAAGAGTATAGTCTTCCTGGTGGCAATGGTTCTGAAGATCAGGGTACTCTTGATAACTCCTTGGGGTTGGCAGCTTCTGAAATGGCTCCCAGTGATCCCTGCTTCCTGGTATTCACGCTTTGGTAAATTCATCTCCTTGAGAATAGATTGGACATAGTGATTTGCTTCTAACAAAAAAATATGGGAAATGTGATGGGTTTTAGTCCAAAATGTCGAAGTGCTGTGTTGAGAAACTCTGGGCTAGAACTTAGTCTTCCCTGGCCGTTCCCCTGGTCTCCCTGATTGATCAGCTTCCAGATATTTCCTCTGACTTTCAGGCCTGAAGCCACTTGGATGAACCATCCATACCAATCAGCACACTCTACCCTCATATTCTTAAACACATACACCACCCCTGCTATAAATGAAATGTGTTCCTAAAAATTCATATGTTGAAGCCTAATCCCCAATGTGATGGTATTAGGAGGTGAGGCTTTTGGGAGGTGATTAGGTCATGAGGTGAAGGCTTAATGATTAAGACTAGTGTCTTATAAAAGACCTAGGAAACTTCTTTATCTCTTCCACTCTTGCCTCTTTCACCCCTTCCACTTTGCACCTTCCACTCATGAGAAGCCACTATCTATAAACAAGGAAACAAGCCTTCACCAAACACCAAATCTTCTGTCACCTTGATCTTGACTTCCCAACCTGCAGAACTGTGAGAATTTATGTCATTTATAAGCCACTCAGTTTATGCCGTTTTTGTCATAGCAGCCCAAAGGGACTAGGCCAACCTCCACCAGACAGCCTGGTTCCATGAGGGCATCATCTCCGACTAGTGTTCTCCAATATTGCCTGTTCCATGCAGTCGCTCCTCTTTTTCTGTCTTTCCTGGGATCTCAGGGGCACAGAGTGGTGGAGGCCACACCCCAGTCTGTCAGTCAGTCCATCAAAGGTCAGTCCCTTAGCGAAGGTCTGTTTTCACTTAGTCCCATGCATCACACTGGCAACAACTCAGCCCCACCGAGAAATCTGCCGACGGTTTTGGATAAGGACAAATACATTTTCTGGAGGAACACAATGGAGCCAGGTTTTCTGGAGACACCAGAAAGACAAATAGCAGAATGCTTAAAAAAAAAAAAAAAAAAAAAGAAGCGTATGCTAACAAAACCACTCAAAACTTTTTCTGTTTGTGTTTCTGGAAGAGCAGAAACATCATTGTTGCTTTTGTCATTTCTTTTTATTTCTTCTGAAATTTTTTTTTTTTTTTTTTTTTGAGACAGAGTTTCACTCTTGTTACCCAGGCTGGAGTGCAATGGCACGATCTTGGCTCACCGCAACCTCCGCCTCCTGGGTTCAGGCAATTCTCCTGCCTCAGCCTCCTGAGTAGCTGGGATTACAGGCACGCACCACTATGCCCAGCTAATTTTTTTTTTTTTTGTATTTTTAGTAGAGACGGGGTTTCACCATGTTGACCAGGATGGTCTCGATCACTAACTCTGAGAAGAATGACTTGCCAATAACCACCCCACCTAGGGGACTGACATGACAGGCCTACTCTACATGGGGTGATCTGAGGGGAAGGAGGGAGTCAGGGACCCAAACAGAATGATTTGGGTCCATAGTCCTGAGAGAAAGCCTTCCTTTTGTTACTAAGAAGTATGCTCTCTTATAAGACTTCTTTCCAAGGGTTTTTTAGGGCCAGAGTCTTGTTTTTATTTTCCCCTCCTGAGCATAAATGAGACAGCCACCACTGAGTACCCGAGAAGCATCTAGTCTACCCTCTGTGGTGGGTTCATGTCCTTCCTCCATGTCGGAGTAGATCCTCACCATTGGTACCTTGTCTGCCAAGTTCAGGACCTGAGAAGTGGAGCATGAAGAATGTCTCACCCACAGCAAGCTATTTGCTTTGACACAGAGACTCAATCCTGAGTCCCTGCAGCTTTCCCCACTCTGGGAAGGCAGAGAAGAAAACCAGAAAGTTCTGGGCAACTTTGTTGAGTTTATTTATTCTTTTATTTCGTAAACATGGAAAGCCTAATATACGTCAGGTTCCACGCTAGATGGCAGAGGCTCATACGCAATCTGTAACCTCTGAAAGTTCATGGTCTTTGGGATGGGGTGGGGGTGTGAACGAGGGCTGCTAGGCAGTGAACAATGACAATATGGGGGATGAGGTGGCCTCCTAGAGCAGGTGACCATAAGTGGAGGTGTTAGGCTCCTGGTTCCCCTTCTTGTCTGTTCTTCTTGAACACTTGAGAAATAGTTATGGTATACTTGGATTCTGACTTTTTTTTTTTTTTTTTTTTTACTAAAAATACACATACACGTACTCTTAAACATACTCTTAAACCAAGCCTTGCCAACCCTGGGAATTTACAGCATAGAAAAAACACTAATATATAATGGCATATATATACACATGTTTTTGCAGAAGTTTATACTGTCACAAGAACTGGTAAATAAGATAATTTCCAAATAACTTATTGTATATTCATCTTAGGGGATATATTGCAGCTATTTAAGAGAAAAAAAGAGCGAACGAAGCTCTATAACTTGGGGCAGTTGTCTGTGAGCTATCGTTGAATGAGAAAAGATAAGCAAACATGCAATATGTTGCTTTTTTGTAAAGCAACAATAAAAATCTGATGTACGACATATGTGAATATATATCAGGTGTCTAAAGCAATCCAAGGAAGAATGCACATAGGTTGTGTTGGATATTTTCTTTTGCCTCCCAAATTCACTCCATGCCCTTCCCCAGCCCGTGGTGTGCCCGGAGCCTGATCTTCATGGGTGGCATTCATAGCCCAGTATGCCCTTTTGTTTCTTGTTGGTTTCATGAATGGAAGCAACAGTAGGAGATGAGAAGGAGGGAGGGGCATGAGAACAGGGTGCTGTCCTCTCACTCCTTCCTGCCAGTGATGGTGGCAGCAGGTAGCTGCCACTCCTTTATAGAAGTCCACAGCTCCAGATGGGGGGCCCTCCATATGACCACTGTCTTCCTTTTATATAATCTTTATCTTTGACCCTTCAGGTCTAAAGGGCTATTAACCATCCTTTGCTAGTTTTTCTTAACCCTGCTATCACTTAGAAATTTTTCCCTTTATTAAAATCTCCTTGAGCACTGTTTGAGAGCACCACACCATCTGTTTCCTGCAGTGACCCTATCTGATAGGGTTGTTAATGTGGGGTGTCTCAGGGAGGGACTGTGGAGGTGAGAGTCAGTGATGGAGGGGAGAAGAGGGGAGATTGGAAAGCCAAGCCAAAAAGGAAAAAGAAATGCATGTATGGAGTCGAATAAATGTATGTATATGCATGGGTATGAATGAAATCAAATTAAATAAATTTTTTTTTAAAAGGAGAGGACTGGTTGGGCATGGTAGCTCACACCTGTAATTCCAGCACTTTAAGAAGCAGAGGCAGGTGGATCACTTGAGGTCAGGAGTTTGAGACCAGCCTGGGCAACATGGTGAAACCCCATCTCTACAAAAAATACAAAAATTAACCAGGTGTGGTGGCTACTTGGGAGTCTGAGGTGGGAGGATGGTTTAAGCCCAGGGGGCGAAGGTTGCAGTGAGCTGAGATCATGCCACTGCACTCTAGCCTGAGTGACAGACACAGACCCTCTCTGGGGAAAAAAAAAAAAAAAAAAGGAAAAGTTCCCCTCTCCTGGCCCCTTCTTCACAGTGGTGACACCAGAAGAGGATTTGCTCTCTATGCTCAGTCCTTCTTTTGCCCATATGCTGTCCCCAAACCCAGAGTAGAAAGCTCCTATGGCCTCCTCTTCCATGCAGTCTCTCCCAGCTGAGTGGACACTGTGAGTACACATGGGGCTGGAAGGGGCAGTCCTGAAGGTGAGGCATCCCTCAAATGCTCTAGCTACGGCCAGCCAGGCATTCTCCCTTATTTTACACATTCATTACTCCTCTCTCTGCAGGTTTTGTTCATGCTGATCATTCTGCTTACTCCCTCAAAGTCCAGTACATATCTTTCCTCCCTGAGAAAGTCTTCCCAGGGTTCCCCTTCTCTACTCTTCAGACAATGTTAATCACTTCTGTCTTCCCATCTCTTCCCTTTTTCATGTATCTATTGTCACCTTTGGCAACTGTCAAGCACTGCATGGTCTGTTTTAGGCACTGGAGTGAAAACTCTTTGAGGGCAGGCACTAGAATTAATGCCCAAGCACAATTCTAGCATTCAGCCAGAACCCAGCTCTCAGGAAGTGCTCACTGACTGTGCATTGGTTTGATGGACTGGCTGGTTGGTTGGTTCATTGATTATAGAGGTTTCCCAATGGAATGAATCTCTAAGCTGAACCAGTTTAGTTCATTGTGTTATGTATGAAGACTTCTGAGGACAGAGACAAGTAACTTGCCTGGAGGCTCAGAGCTAGCAATAGCAGAACTGGGTCTGGAGCCCCTAAGCCAACATCTGCTTTGAGAACATTTATACCTTCTCTTGTCTGAAACCTCTCACTTTCTACCCATTCATCTCCGCAGCCTCAGGATGTCCTGGCTGGAGAGGCATGTGGCTAAAGCAGTTCTTTCTCCTACCACACTGAGCTCTGTCTACATGGCTCAGATTTGCTCTTCTGTGCCCGACAATCTCTGCCTTGGAACGGCCACTTATCACTGATCCTATAGGGAGAGGCAGTTGGGGTGGGGGAGACATATCTCCCTGGGCCCTGATATGTTATACTTTCCAGAAACCTAGAGTGAAGCATGTGAAGTTGACAGTCCTGTTTTATTTCAGGAGGGAGAGGGACCATGTACTCTACATGAATAATCAGAGGAGAAATGCTTATTCATCTTTTTTTTGGCTTTCAGAAAACTTACATTCCTTCTAACCCAAGACCCATTGCAAACATCTCCCTACAGAAATGATGACCCTTGTGATTTATGGTCCCAAACTGACTCCCATCCAAAAGGATTGTGGGACACTCTGGGCCTGAAAAGTAAGTTTGTGGGACACACACAAACATGCACATGCACACATTTTCTCTCTCTCACTCTCTTTTGCTTTCTCTGTCTCTCTCTCTCTCTCTCTCAAACCTAGTGATGAGCTCCCCGATCAGGCTGCAGACTTGCTGGTGCTCATGATGTCAGTGTGGCATTGGAATTCATCTCACTTTGGAAAGACTATTAACTGTCTGTTGCTGTTTTGAACAAGAGTTGTTCCGGGCTGCTCCCATAGAAAAGTATTACTTGGTGCTGCACATAAAGAAAAATGTGTGTTATAATTCTGTTCTCATTCTCACTTCTATGTGGTCCCTGACCTCTGTTCTCTCCTCCACCTATTGCCAGAATGATTATTCCAGAACACAAATCTTACTGTGTTTCTCTCCTTAACACCTTTTCATGGCCCCAAACTCTACTGCTCACATGATGAAATTCAAGATCTGGAGCACGTGGTACGGGATTCCTGCCAACCTCACCAGGCTCAGCTCTTTTGGCTTCTTCCCAGGCAACCTAGGCCAGCTGAGATTAGGAGCTGAGGTTCCTCCACTCTTCCCTGAGCATTCCTTCTTTTGTCTTTTACATCATTGTTGTGTGTGTGTGTGTGTATTCTGATCCCTCTCCCTAGAATACCACTCTCAATTTTCTTCATCTACAGCTCTGTTAGGAATTGTGCTAAATCTTGTCCAAAAACTTATCAGGTTTGTGAGTGTGTGTATGTGTGTTTTCACAGTGTTTTACCTTGTTCCTTACATTTCACATAAGAATCCAGATTCTCAGCCTGTCTCCAAAAAGTAGCATATTAGGCAACTGTCATACAAAGTTCTTATCTGTGGGGGCTGAGTGGCAACTGTCCATTTTAGAACACAGCATGACACTTTAGTGCATTTCAGTCTCCACCTCGCCTGCTCGAAGGCTTTTCACTGTGATTTCTGTTCTCTGTCGGCTTCACAACAAGCCCCATTGTCTATTCTTCTAAGAAGCCTCTTTACTCCCCACAAGGTAGAATATTCTTTCCTTCCTTTGTGCTCTTATAGTGCTGTGCATATAATGCAACCACAACACTTTTTATATTGTATTGCACATACATTTGTTCAGCCATCCTTACTGAGCACATTCCTTACTGGAGATTGTCTGTGAGCTCATTGCTAAGGATATAAAAGTGAAGAAGACTTAATTCTTGCCCTCAAGAAAACTTTCACTCTAGGGAAGAAAATGACACATACACACAGAGATAATCAAGATATGATATGGGAAGTACATTAATATATTTAGAGCATTACAGGGAAACATGAGAATTCTTTAATGAACTTGAGGTCTAGAAATACCTATGTGTTAGTCTTCTATTACTGCTGCAACAAATTATCCCAAACTTAGTTGTTTAAAGCAACACAGATTTACTATCTTACAGTTCTGTAGCTTAAGAGTGGAACATAAGCCTTACCCAGGCAAAGACTGGTGTTGGTAGGGTGCATTTCTTTCTGAACATTCTAGGGTAGAACCATTTCCTTGCCTTTTCCTGCTTATAGAGGCTAACATACTTCATGACTCATGGCCTCATTTCTTCATCTTCAAAGCCAGCAACATTGGGCCAAGTCCTATTCATACTGCCGTCTTTCTGATTCTTTTGATTTTCTCTTCTGCTTTTAAGATCCTTTGTAATTACATAGGGTCTACTCAGATTAAAACAATCTCTCCATCTCCAGATTAACTGATTAGCAACCTTAATTCCATTTGCAACTTTGATTCGTCTTTGCCATATGATATAACTTGTTTACAGGTCCTGGAGATTAGGAAATGACCACTTTTTTGAGTGCCCTTATTTTGCCTACCACATTTTCTGTTGGTTAAGATAGGCTGTACTCTGCTGCAATAACCACCTCCAATCTCAGTACAAACAAAGCTTTGTTTCTTGAATATACAGAAGAGTGCTATGATTCTAGATGACTCTCCAGGGCAGCTCTCTTTCTTGCAGTGACTCAGTGACCTGATTGCTTCTGTCTTGTGATGCTGTTCATTTCAACATATGGATGCCAGTTCACCGCAGTGAAGGAAGTAAAAGCACAGAGAACTCACATCTATATTCAGTGCTTTCATTCTATTTCACCAGGAATAGACTCAAGTATCGTCTGCTTGCCACCTCTTGGCCAGAGTTAACCACATGAGCTCAATTGCAAGGGATGCTGGGAAATGTAGTCTTCTTATGTGCCTAGAAAGAGGAAAATAAAATAGGTTTGATAATCACATAGCATCGTTACTGCCACAGCTCCTCAAATGAGATAATAACTGAACTGAAACTTAAAGAATCATTGGGAAGAGGTGATGAGGAAGGGAAAACAAAATGAGGAAAGACATAATGCTATAAAATACCTCAGTTTGTTCAGAAATCTACATATAGTTAGATGAGCTGGAGTTTTAGTGTCAAGCAGGTAGTGTTGATGGAGGAGATGGGAGACATGGAAGAGAAGATAGCATGGAAGGCCTTGACTGATATCTTAGATGAGTGTTGTACAGTTAAATGTTCACTCCACATAGATCCATAAACATAGATCAATGACAATTGGGACATTCTCTCTCTCAAAAAAGTATATATATATTTTTTCTGTCTTGAGAATATATATAAAGAAAATATAGAAAACACCTATATATAGAAAAACATTTAGAGAAAAATATATATCTATATATACAAAATATGTGTGCTTAGAGAGAAATATATATAGAAATATTTGACATATATAGAGAAAATATTTAGAAATACATGTATATATTTGTATATATATGCACATACATATATATATATTCTCTTTATCTATCTATATCTATATATATATATTTCACTATTGTTTCTCTGGTACTTAAAAAATACCTATCACACAATGTGGGTTCAAAATCTCTCTAGATGCTTGAATCACTCTAGATGTTGTGTGAATGAGGGAGTTGAGGTGGACAGAGGATAGAGGCTCCAGTTTCATTTAGAAGGTTGTTATATTGATTTAGGCAAAAATGAGAGTCTAGGGACAGATATAATGTGGAAGAGAGGACCAATTATATACATATGTAAGAAGAAAAAATATGAAAAAGTTGATAATTGATTGTATGTGGCAGCAGACCAGGCACTGAGGGTGAAAAAGGATATTAAGAACAACTCCCAGCGGTCCGGCTTGGGAAAGTAGGTGGGTGGATTGTGCTAATGGAGAGTGAGATCACAGGAGGAAGAAGAGATCTTGGGCAATCCTGAGGAGTTTAATATGAAACATATGGAAGTGGAGGCATTTTGGGGGGCATCTGGAGCACGTGAAAAATGTTTGGGAAGGAGATAAATGTCTATAGGCTGGGCCTGCAATCCCAGCAATTTGGGAGGCTGAGACGGGTGGCTCACTTCAGGTCAGGCATTCAATACCAGCTTGGCCAATATAGTGAAGCCCCATCTCTACTAAAAATACAAAAATTAGCTGAGCATGGTGGCAAGCACCTGTAATCCCAGCTACTCGGGAGGCTGAGGCAAAAGCATCACTTGAGCCCAAGAGATGGAGGTTGCTATGAGCCGAGATTGCACCACTGCACTCTAGCCTGGGTGACAGAGCAAGAATCTGTCTCAGAAAAAAAACAAACAAAAATCTATAGGGCCTCCGCAGACATGGGGTGAGTGAACCTTATAGAAGGCAGGGAGACTGGGTAGAAGCAAGAGTGAGAAGGACAAAGCACACAACCTAAGAAACTCCAGCGTTTAAAGGGTCTTCACAGAAAAAAAGAGATTAAAAATCAAATGAGGAAGGAAGGAGAACCAAGAGTGGATTCCAGAGCCAGCTTGTGGAATGGAAGCTAATGAAGGTAAGAAACTCACTAAGGTTGATTAGCAGCATCTATGTTGCAGAAAGGCCCAGAAGATGTCAATGGAAAGGGCCAACTGAATTAGCCAATTAGAAAGTTTACTGGTAAACTTGGAGAGTACCAGGCTGGTAGAGTTAGGTATGAAACTAGATTAACATGGGCTAAACAGTGAGTGGGAAGTAAGAAAATGGAGATAACATTAGCAAGAAGTATGGTAGAGGGATGGAAAAAGGGATAACAGGAGATTTAGTGGCAAAAAGAGGTTTGGGGGATTTGCAGTACACATCTAAATCTTTAAAGAAATAACCATAAGCTCTTTTGTCTTTGAAGTTGGAGATGGTATTCATAAATTGAATTCTGCCACCAAATATTTGGATAATCACATTAGAGAGTTTAAGCTGTGCTGGTTCCACTTGTATCCCTGAGGACAAGACCTGCCACTTAGATATGTGGGCGGGCAAAGATATTCCTTTCCTCAAGGCTGCTATACCAGTGGCCTTAGCACCCGTGCTGCTCAGGATGCAGCTGATTCCAACAACCAGAAGGTGCATGGCCTTACCAATAAGTCCAGGCTCCTGTTGAAAAGTGTGAGACCTTTAATTGGAAGCTGGAGATCAATGGTACCCTCAGCATTGTACTGAAGATACAGAGTCACCAAACCCTCCTGAGCCTTCAAAGACTTAAATTAAGATAATTTCCACTTCATCAAGCTATAGACATTATGAAATACACTAATATATTTAAAGGGCATAGCAAGAGGCCCAGCATGTAACAAGTGTTCAGTAAACAGTAGTTCCTTTCTGTGACTAGGTTGCTTCATTATCTTCTCCCTGATGTCAGTTTCTGGGTGCCACTGATAAACCGTGATGTCCATAATGTAACCGACAATAAGGCATCTCTAGAAGAGAGAGGTGAGAGGCAGCATGGCACTAGAGAGACAAAGTGTCAGGGACTTAGGCTCTAATCCTGGCTCTGACTCTCAGGAAGAACTGTAAACACTCTCTGATTCCTGCCACATCATCCACCCTTTGGATCCCAGCTACAATCTCATGGTTGTGTGGCTTTGGACAAGTCTCTTCACCTCTCTATTCTTCACCTTCCTAGAAAATGAGATGATTGTGAAATAAGTGAAAGTACTTTGAAAAGTATAAAGCACTGTCCAAATATATTATTTTAATTACAGTTAAGGTGATTGCTTATGTAATTCATAAAGGAGACTATTCTTGTCTCAACTAAATGATTTAGGGATAAACATTTTTAACTTGAATCACTCAGATGATTGCTTAGGCTCTCCAACTCCCATTGTTTGTGTTGACACAGCTTTTGGAATTTGGAAAGGAACTCTGCCATGAACATGAAATTGAAAACGTGTTTTTTCCTGGACGTGGCTTTTTGCAGTATCTTTTAATAATTCTTCAGACTCTTCAGATTGGATGGATTCTTCTGTGACCAAGCTTCTCAACTGGTCAAAGGCAAAACTCTCCAGTTTCCTGGCAGTATCTCTGGTTAAGACAGCCCTACTCCTCTTTACCTGAAAGAGAGGGTAAATGTAGGCATATGATGCCTTTAAACACATAGGGCAGTGCCTGCCTTTATTTACTAGCTAGAAGAGAGTTATCTTCTGGGCAGTATGATAAAATTACATTGTGATTTCTGGTTCTCCAAAGCGGAAGAGGGAACACAATTCCTTCCCAAGAACTCTTTGGTTTGGCAGTTGGGGTTATTTGAGCTGTGATAAAGGCTAATATTTATCCAGCCAGCTTCCCAAATCCGACCTGCTACTTGGAATCTGCTCAGTGGTAATCAAGCGTTAGTTATCTCAGTGCCCTGTTTGTTCTCACAGCCAAGAACCTAGGCTGGTATCAAATGCCAATATATCATCTCTCAAGGACTGGCTTGTTGAATCATGTGGCAAGGCCTAGAGGGGGATTTCCAGTTTAATTTATTCTAGCATATAGAAAGATAATGCAGAAAATAATGAAATCTGGGAGTTGGTTGGGGATTCAAAGCCCAACTAAAGATCCTGAAGCATTACAGAGAAATGATCAGCTGCCCAGATAGGATTAGTGACTTTCCTGGGTCACTTGGCTGGTTAGTTGCAGAGTCATAGCTAGAGTTGCTGTGGCTAGGATTACCATTTATTGAGTAACAGCTATGTGCCAGGCATTGGGCTCTTACATTATCTTAGTTCTCACAATCCAATTCATTGGTGAATCCTGTTACTCTTGGATGTAGAAAACAAGATTGGTAGAAATGAAATAACTTTTCTAAAGTCATACATGTAGGAAATGTAAAAAGAAATTCTTGTGTGTGCTCTGTATCTACTAGAATGCCATGCATTGTAAATAAAAGATTCATCTTTAAATGGCTTAGTTTATAAAGAAAATATATTGCTCACATAATTAAATATGGCCCCAGTAGGGCTGGGTTCAAAGTTTGACTTGGTGGCTCAAGTGATGAGACTGAAATATAGCTTCTCTCACTTCCTTCTCAGCCTCTCTTTCTTAACACTGGCTCTCTTCAAAGACTTAAAATTATGGTTGCAAGGCTGCTGATAACAACTACTGGAGCTACAGACTCAGGTTCAAACTGAATAGATATTAGAAACTGCTTTGCATACAGCTCAATGATGAGGCTCCATTGGCCTCAATTGCTTCTTGCACCAATTGCTGAACCAATCACTGGGGCCCGGGGGATGGACTATATTGATTTATTTGAGTCAATCAGGGCACACTCCTGGGAACTGCAATGGGATTCAGGGCTGAATACACTGATACAACTTATTGTCCACATTAACCTGAATTTACTATTTGGCTATCGTCACTAACATAACTTTACTATTCCACTGTCTTCATCATTATAGTATTACTCCTCCAGCATTCTCTTCCCCAGGAAGATAAAAATTGCAGATTACTTTATTGTTCATTTCAGCAATTCCCGTCCCAGTCCCACCAAAGAAACAAAATAAATAAAGAAAAATAATTTATATAAACATCACATTTGGAATTTTTAATAAATAGCATTAAATGACTGTTTACTCTCTAAGACGCTTTGAATCATAGCTTGAAACCTTTGTCTACCAATCCTAAACTATTATGTTGTGATACCTATCCAATCCTAATTAAGCCTCTCCCATTGAAAGTTCATCTTAGACCAGACTCCAAAATCTTATAAATAGCTTTGTCCTGTGATGCTACTAAGACTTTATCTTGGTAGTATTCCCCCTTATTTTGATAAGAATATACTCAGCTTTGTCTTGTCAACTGGTTACTTTAATGATATTTTCATAGAGTCAGCATTCAGAATTAATTGTACTAAAAATATTTTACTGTGGAAGTCAATGTAGAATTAGGAAGAGGGGAAGGAGCATGGATGATGATAAGAAAATTGAGGCTCAGAAAGCAAAGAGTGTACAGTGATCACCCCGGGCCACATAACTGGTAAGTGAAGGAGTCCACATGTGACATGTGAGTGGGGCTCCAGCCTTTACATCTTACTTGAGAAGTGAGGCATTTAAAAGACATCATTTATTTGGCATTTCTTTGGTGGGAGGGAATGCATGGGAAGTCAGATGAGCCCCAGGGACATGGAGAGCAACATGAAATCAACTAGGAATATATAAATGCATGGTCTTCTTCTGGAATGTCTTTCAAAGCTGTAGGCTTTGAAACAATGTTTTGAGCACTAGGCAGAGTCTGCACTTATCCGTGGCAATCCTGGTACAGGGGGAAGAGCACTGAACTTGCAGTCGGAGATCCTGGGTTCTAGTTCCAGTCTCCTTCACTTACCAGTTACGTGGCCCTGGGTGGTCACAGTACACTCTCCTTCTGAGCTTCGGTTTCCTTATCTGTACAATGAGGGTGGTAAAACCTATCTCATCCTATTTCGGAGGTTCAATGTAGATAACAAATATGAAAGGAAAATTTAAAATGCAAAAAAAGCATATACACATGAGAAATTATTAATTTTGTCAGCCATCCACAAATTCTTACTCAGTTGCTACTGTGACTAATCTGCTTAAACTCTGGCAGGATTTGAAGTTTAAACCACTGGGAAAGAGAAAAGCTAATTGACCCAACCTGGGTCCATGACCTTGACCACAATGGCAAGGTTCTCTTAACACTACACAATTTTCCTATTTGTAGATGGTCTAATCCTCCTGCTTTAATTTCTAGGTTGGTCAGTCAAAAGGGTACAATATTTAAAGTCATAGAGACAAGGTATAAGGTTTCAGGTACATTTACTGCATGTCTTGTTTGGGACAAGTTACTTAGACTGTCAGAGCCTTAGTTCACTTATAAAACGTAAAAAAATGCAAGCAATTCACATAGCTGTTGTAAGGATTGGATATGAGTAGACTCTCAATATATGTGACTGCATTTGAATCTGATATGTAGGTCATGTTCTGTGTGATGTTTTTGTGACAAAATTATACTTTGTATTAGGTCACCTTAGTGTATGAGTGACCCCAGAGAAAGGAAACACATGAGGGAGTGCACCCATGTCCCTACGTGGCTAATTGCGTGTGGCAACAAGAACTTTGGTAATTCTTAGGATGAAACATCTGGTGACTGTTGCAGGGATAATTACTGTCCGTTGTAATTGCAGGTATTCTGGTCATAATATTTCCTAGCATGCTTGAATTCGCATCAAGTGGCAATGGTTGGAATACCTTTTGTACATTTATATTTAGTGGTATACTTTTATGTAGCAAAGTGTCTTACAACGATATGTGTAGCTTCCTCCTACAAAAGAACCCTGGTAAATTCCCCTTCCTTTTAGGATTGTAAGCCTTAGATTCCCTTGAGAGGCTACACAGGGTTGAATGGTCCTGAATGTTGGAAACTGTGGTTCTGTCTGTATGGCTGCTGGTGTATGTGGGTTATTTAATTAACATGGTAGATTAGATTTTGTGGTAGAACAAAGTAAAGATTGTATTCAACATAAGAACTGGTGAATTATACAGAAGAATTTCACTTTACAGGGGGCCCTGTGTTCTGCTCTTTAAAGGGAATGATAGAAGATCAGGAACATGGAGCCTGGATCAGTTCAAAATGGGCTTTGTGTAGTGAAAGAGATTCTGGTGGTCACTGCTGGTCAAGGGGCATGCTGGGGTGGCCCAAGGGTAAAGATAAAGATGAAGAAATAAATATGGCATGGCACTGAGAGAAATGGGAAAATGGAAGAAAGAATAAGAAAGATGGAGAGTAGGAAATGATATCTAGAGAGAATTTTGTTTTTATTTGTTTGATTCTTCCAAATTCTTGAATTGATTCCTTTGTAAAAACATACAAACAAACTGAGAATACAGGTCCATATTAATTCTTAAGGACTTTAGAGTTCAAAGCTATTACTGAATACAACTCCATGTAGAAATTGGTTCATGTAAGGTCATATGTAATTTTCTGGTTACAAGAGAGTTAAGAATTTACTATATAGGGGTGTGTGTGTGTGTGTGTGTGTGTGTGTGTGTGTGTGTGTGTGTGTGTTTTGAGACCAGACTGACTTAATAATGCTGGTTAAATACATTATTGAAGCACCAAGCAAATTTGCTAGGTTTGGGGAGTAAGTAAAGAGAGTCTCAGAAGATAAGTCTCAATACTAAAATGGCATTTCCCTTTATGAACTATTAAAGTCAGAGTTGGCCATTTTTTTTGTTACTTTTTTTATTTTCAGAAAATAATTCACAACTATCTACTCTTTTTTTACATTTTTGGACACATTTGAATCTCTATGTCTTAAGAGAGATAACTCTCTGAAACCATTCAGAAACTTGAATAATAATCATAGCTACAATTTAGTGACCATCTTCAGGTGCCAATTAAAGGCTAGATACTTTATATCCATTATCTCTAATCTTTACAACTCCCTCACTCTATAATCTGTATCCCCTAACCCCTATTTTATGATTTTTTACTTTTTGTCTTTGTGGGGATGCATTCTGAGTGATCTCCTAGGTCCATTCTCCAGTTCACTAATTCTCTCTTCTGCTCTGTTAAATCTAATGTTTAGCCCATACATTGAGTATCTAATTTGAATGATGGTATTTTTTATTTCTATAAGTTCTATTTGGTTCTTTTAAAACTATCTAGCCAAATTTGGTAGTCTCTTATTATTTTATTATGCTTTTGATAGTCTCTTTTTTTCCAACAAAAATATACAGTACAAAATTAAATTATATGTTGCATGTAATTAAATACATAATATGTGTAATCTATATTACAGTCATATATTATATTATTATATTTTTTACTTCTAGAAGTTCGGCTTGGTTCTTTAAAAAATTGTCTCAATTTCAAATGTACACATTTTTGAGCCTGTTTTTAATTTAAATAATTAAACATTTAATTTGCTTATAATAAACATATATTCTGTCTACTGTTTCTAGTACTTAAAGTCTGATTCTGTCGTCTGCTATTACTGAAGACTCTCATTCATGGTGCCTGGAATTGCTTAAACATTTAGTGAATTTTTACTGTGATCTTATCATTTACTTTGGAACTTTATCTGTGTAAATTCTTAAGATTTGGAATGAATATAAGTTCTTGAAGAAAGGATTTGTATTTACATTTGCCAGGTGTCTGATGGCACTACTAGTCTTTAAAATAAATTTTAAAATAGGTGCTTAAAAATAAATTCTTACTTGTGGTTATTGAGACCACCAAGTAAGTATAAATTTAGGCCAAACAGCCATTTGTTGATTCTTGTCTTTCTCCCTAACTTCCCAAATTTGTTAAGATTGTAAATCTTATGGCAGATTCCCCCCACTTCACTCTGTACCAGTGTGTGAGACCTGCAGTTTTCCATGCAGTTCTTTCTGAGACAAGGGAGGTTAAGTTGACTTCCAGCTTATCTTTACAATGAGGGTATAAACTCAGAGGGCCCAGCTTTATGGATTCCTATTAGACTCCTCAGAACTGTAGGCTTCTGTCACTCACACACCACAAAGCAGCAAGATGATGGTCATATTCATCAGGCTTGGCGAATGTGAGAGCCTGCCCCAGGGCTTCACCAGCCTCTATGAGTTTTCACCTTTATTCAGTCCTTCATAAGAATATTCTATTATTTCTCAACAGCTTATATTAGAAGTACTAGCCAGCGCAATAAGGCAAGAAGAAGAAAAGAAAGAAAGGACACTCCAATTGTAAATGAAGAAGTAAAATAATCTTTGTTCTAAACAATAGAGAGAAAGGAGCCTGAAAAAAAATCACTGGGCCTGTGTGGTCACTCACACCTGTTATCACGACACTTTGAGAGGCCAAGGCAGGCAGATCACCTGAGTAGGCATTCAAGACCATTCTGGTCAACATGGTGAAACCCCATCTCTGTTAAAAATATAAAAATTAGCTCGGCGTGGTGGTGCATGCCTATAATCCCAGCTACTAGGGAGGCTGAGGCAGGAGAATCGCTTGAACCTGGGAAGCAGAGGTTGCAGTGAGCCAAGATCATGCCACTGCACTCCAGACTGGGCAACAGAGCAAGACTCTGCCTCAAAAAAAAAAAAAAAAATCACCAAAAGCCCAGGGAACTATAGGACTATAACAACAAAAATGAAGGAAATACGGATACATCCAGCAATGTAGATGAATCTCCAGAGAATCACACCGAGTGGAAAAGACAACCCCTAAAAGTTACATGCTGTTTGATTTTATTTGTTTAACATTCTTGAAATAACAAAATTATGGAAAGGGAGAGAAGATTGGTAGTTGGCAGAGCATAGGAGGGGGTGGGGGCAAGGAGGAAAAGGGGCATCATGAAGGATCCTTGTGTTGGAAATGTTCTGTATCTTGACTGTATTAATGTCAATATCCTAGTTGTGATACTGTACTATAGTTTTGCAAGATGTTACCACTGAGGGGACTCCTAAAAAGGTACATTGGATGTATCTATATTATTTTTCACAATTGCATATGAATCTACAATTATCTGGAAAAAAAAAAGTTGAATTAAAAAAAACAGATAGGATACTCAAGTATCCTATTGAGTATTTTGTTGCATGAACAAACAAAAAGGCTTGACTTCTGCTGCTTCGTAGCAAATAGACAGAATGATCTGGCAGTGCCAGCAGAAGCCACTTGTGCAGCCAGTTGGGTAATTATACCTCATGGATTCCATAGTAATTACAGTGGGACTCACACTATACTTCCCAAGCCGGAAATCATCACATTCCCTTAGTAATTACTCACAACCAAACACTTATGGCAGTGGATGGCTTGCAATTGATGGCTGACAAACTGTTAAGAAATAGAGAGATCAGCTTAATTTGCAGGCAGTGTTGGGCAGCAGTCTACAATCCCTTTTATGTTTATCATGACCATTAGCAAGATATCTGAGAAAATTATGAGGAATGTCCTAACAATAAGTTTGTGTAGTTTGTTTTCAAGAATAATGGCTCCAAAATAGTGCTTGATTTCCCTATTTATTACCAAAACAGCAATAACAACAAAAGCCAACTCAAGAATGATGTGCTGACAACTGCTTGGCATATGGTCATTTTCAATTTTCACTTATCTCCCAAAACGAATCCATGACAGGAGCACTTAGCATAAAGTTCCCAGGAGAAAGGCACTGCTCACTTGCATTGACTGCCCACTAAGTGTAGAAATATCATAGACTTTATTCCACTGGAGCCTCATAATACATAGATGTCAGTTTTCCAGAAGGAAAATCTAAGGTTTTAGGGAAGTAAAACAACTTCTCTGAGGTTGCAAGTGGGAGTTAAAGAGAGCTGGAAGTCGAACCTGAGTCACTCAGTCACAGAATTCTGTCTTCTTTTTGCCCCATAGCAGCAAGTGTTGCTCCAAGTTCTCCAGTACATTTATTTCAGAGCTAAGAATAACAGCAGGTCTATGAGCAATGTCAGCATTAAGTGGAAGGAGGGAGGACTCTGTATTGAGCAAAGAGCACTGGACTCGAAATCTAAATCCTGGACTCTTGTCTTTAGCTTTGAGGCTTTTGCATAAAGCCTTTCATTTCTATGAGCCTCAGTTCCTTCACTTGTGAAACAGTGGTTGTAGCAATTAAGTTAGGTGATAAGTGAAAAGTAATTGTCAAGGGCTTGACCCATGATCCAAGAGGTATGGATGTTGTTAGGGATCCTTTGAGCTTAGGATAGGGCAGAGTGGACACTTTGGCTCTAGTTAATCATTAGCTCCTAGTTTACAACAGGTACCTGAAGACCACTTGTTTCTCAAGGATCCATTTCAGGCATCTGCAGTGCAGGAGCCTCCCTATGTCCTTTTTAAAGCTTTCAGATTCGGGGATGAACATAGCGGTTCTTAAGACCTTCCAACCAATGTCCTCCTAAGGAAACCTTGCTAGATTAAATATCATCTTCTTCAGACGCCTTCTACAGCTGGGATCCATTAGCTGTTTGCTCCCCTCTCTTTCTCAAGACAAGTTTACCTGGTCTTTGTTGTGATTACTTATGTGTCTGTCTCCCTATTATAACATCAATTTACTGAAAGCAGTAATCTGCTTTGATACTGTGTTCTCAGGACCTAGTAAAGAGTAGGGCCTAGAAAACAGAAGACATACAATCATGCTTAAAAATAAATTAATAAACAGACAAGCACATGCATGACCTCTGGAGTCTGTGCTGATTTTTCAGTGCTCAGAACTCACTGTCCAGGCCGTGTTTGATGTCAGAGGGTGACGGCGAAGTACGACTGTCCCAACCATGGCCACTTTGCGTTGGGCAATCAGGAACTTTCTGGTAGAGCCGATTCTCCCTCATGACACCTGTTAGGTTTTGTATTTGGCATTAAGTACATATAAACATTTCACGTGAAAGACTCAAAACACTCTGATTTCTGGGCTTACCCCTATATTATTCTCATGTATCATTAACACTTCCTATTTATTTCTTTTCATAAAAACAGATTGCAGCCTGGTTCCCAGTTTAGACCCTAGAGACCAAAAGCAATGACAGAGGATGTCTCCACCCACTTACCCAAGGTTACTGCAGAAGACAAATGCCACACTGGTTGGGGTTGCTGGTGGGGACTGTGGAACAAGGAGTCCAGTATAACAGACGTTTCCCCTCCATTCTCCCCTTTCTTCTCTTCCTCCATGAGGAAACACTGTGGTTTTGAGTCCTAGCTCTGTCACTCTCTGGTTGTTGGCTTTGCACATAGAAGTTGGATCTCCTGAAGCTGTAAAATGGGAATAATAATTGTCATTCTTATGGGGTTGAGGAGAGAGTTTATTCAACAATTCAGCAAGTGTTTATTGACTATGTGCTATGTGCCAGACACTTCTCTAAGTGATGGAAATACATCAGTGAATAGATCAAAGGTGACAGGTGATCCTGGAGAAAAATTATGGCAGCTGGGGACACCCAGTGCTAAGTGGGGGTAAGTGGTGTTAAATGTAGTGGTTGGGGGGACCTTGCTGAGAAGATGACATTGGAGCAAAGACTTGAGTTTGGTAAGGAGGTGAGGCACTTGGATACCTGGGGGAAAGCTTCCAGCCAGAGGGCATAGCCAGCACGAAGCCTTGGGGCTGGAGCACGCCTGGTGTAACTGCATATGAATGTATAATTATACATTACAAAAGTTAACTAAAAATTTAAAAGTATGCCAATTAGGACACCCAAGTTCATGCAATGGAAGGGTCAGAGTCAAGGAGTGAGAGGAACAGCAGTAGGACCTGCGGTCAAGGAGGCGGGAGCAGGATATGTGAACCTGTAGGACACTATAAAGTCTTTGTATACATTCTGAGCAAAATTGAAAGCCACTTGAGCATTTTGAGCAGAGGAGGGAACTGATATGACTTAGATGAGAAGAAGGCTCCTGTAGTTGCTGCATTGCAGGAGGCTGTAGGAAGACAGGTGAGGAAGAAGCAAGGAGGTCACTTAGCCAGCGAGGTGGAAATGACCTACAGCAAGCGCCGTGGATCACTGGATAAGCGGCCTCCTTGCTTTTTCTTCACTTGGTATGGATGGCCCGGATGATAGACATGCTCAACCACCATTTCACCTTGGCCATATATACTTGATGTGCCATTTAGGGAAATAGTCTCCTTTGCAAACAGGGCAAAATAGTAAAATAAAGCCATGATTTCCATAGTTAGACAAGTCTGTACTCAGTCAACTCTTAGTTCTAAAACTTCACCCTTGACCTTGGGAAAATTCTTTTACTTCCCACTATGGTATAGTACCCTCACTGTTAACTGAATACTAATAATCTCCTCCATGTAGGGTTATGGGACACAGTTATTACAATAATACCTGTGAAGTATCTCATACATAGGAGGACTCCAAAATGCTAGTTCTAGTCACCATCCCTCATTTCTAGTCTGTATTTTTGTAACTCATGTTTATTTCTTTTCGGCATTTTCTGATTCGTGATTCTGAAATTAAAAAGTCTTTTGTGTTTACTAAACATTCATGTTTAATTAAATAGTCCTTTTAATTTTAAAAGGACTAATGTTGGAGGCATGTATTAACAGCTCTTGGCCAAATGCCTGAGGGAAGTTTGTTTGTTTAGTTTATAAGGCTGACCCAGCACCTGAGTGCTGGGCACATGTTACATGCTCAACAAGTGTTTGTTGAATGCGTATGTGTGCGGCTGTGATTAAGGATCCACTACCCATGTAACTAATGACATCTTGCCTTAGAGGAAATTAAGGGTTAATTTTACTAATATGTCTAATATTTTATATAACTAAAACTTTTCAATGGGCCAACCAGATTGATTCATGGACCATTTTATTTTATTTTTTATTTATTTATTTTTCGAGATGGAGTCTCACTCTGTTGCCCAGGCTGGAGTGCAGTGGTGTGATCTCGGCTCACTGCAACCTCTGCCTCCTGGGTTCAAGCGATTCTCCTGACTCAGCCTCCCAAGTAGTTGGGATTACAGGCACCTACCACCACACCCAACTAATTTTTAGTAGAGACGGGGTTTCATCATGTTGGCCAGGCTGGTCTTGAATACCTGACCTGAGGTGATCCACCTGCCTTGGCCTCCCAAAATGCTAGGATTACAGGCGTGAGCCACTACGTCCAACTAGCATTTTAAAAATGGATATTTTAAAAGGTGTTTCTACATGACACAATTTTACACTTTCAGCACAAGACCACTAGATTTGTAGTCCAAAGCTCTGGGCCACAATTTAGACTTCTCTCTTAGTGTCTGTAGTGTGGCCTTAGACATAAGCTCTGGAAAGTTAGAATTAAAAATATGAATGGTCTTATGTGCCAGTGAAACTGAGAATATGTCAGATGTGAATGGACTGTGAAGGTGCTCTATGAATTTCCAAACCATCTTGGGCAGTCCTGGGTGAAGGGGGATCACTAGAGCATAGACCATTCTCCTTTACTGTTCAGGGTGAAAAACACGTAACTTTGGGAAAAATATTTATTATAAATCATTCATTTCACTGAGTGGTTTAAAATTATGAAAGCAATATATGCTTGTCATAAGAAGACCAAATATGCAAACATGTATAACCCCAAAGCTCTCTTTTCCTACCCTATTCTCTCTCTCATTTCCCAGATATTGAAGTCAACAGATCAATGTGAATCCTTCCATCATTTTCTCCTATCTCATTTATGCATAATCAAATAAAAGAAACATACATAAGGTTCAATTTTTTCTGAATACAATCCTAGTATACATATTACTCTGTATAGTATGTACTTAAATATATACACATACATACAGATAAGAGGTTTATTAAGTTGGTAAACTAATGTGGGATCATATTTTATGTACTTATCTGAGTCTGGCTTTTCTCATTCAATATGACCTTAGAAAATTCTTTCTTAAGTCAGTTGGGATAGTTGGAATTTATTTTTTTTGAGGACCAGTTGCAAGGCAACATCTTAATTTTTCTTTTCTTTTTTGGTTTTAACCTTAAGGTATTTTCTGATTTTTTTTTTTTTTTTTTTTTTTTTTTTTTTTGAGATAAGGTCACTGTGTTGTCCAGACTAGAGTGCAGTAGTGCAATTACCCTGGGCTCAGGTGATCCTCTCACCTCAGTTTTCATATTTTTTAATTATGTCATGTTGCCTGGGCTCGTCTCTAACTCCTGGGCTCAAGCGATCTGCTAGCCTCGGCCTCCCAAAGTGCTAGGATTACAGGCATGAGCCACTGTGCCTGGTCACATCTTCATTTTTCTAAGCCATTTCTTCTTCTAAAAAAATAGGTTTCAAACAGAACCTGTTTCATAAGGCTGCCGTAAGATTAAATGAGAAAATTATCTAAAATAGAATTCCTGGCACATCCTAAATGTTCAATAAATATTAGATACTATAATTATTTTTCATAAAATGCTTCACTAATGTGGACAATCCTTTTTCAGATTTAAACGTGCAAAGACTTTGACATTTTTGCTCTCTTAAACTTTTCATACCAGTTACAGCTTCCTTCCCCTTTCCTTCAGATTAAACTCCATGGAAGTCTTTCTCTGGAGCTATTTTAATTACCCTCTTTTCCTGTCATCTTGGTTTCTCCCTGGGACATGACAAATCTTCAGTCTGAGCTGGGCATGGTGCCATGTGCCTGTGGTCCCAGCTACTCAGGAGACTGAGGTGGGAGAATCACTTGAGTCTGGGAGTTTGAGGCTGTAATGATCTCCAGTTGCACCTATGAAGCTACTGCACTCTGCCCAGAGCAACACAGTGAGACTCTGTCTCAAACACACACACACACACACACACAACTTCAGCTTGAACCTTTTGAACATTTTTATTTGTACTTGTTTAGTGAAGTTGCTGTGGGCAAGGCAGCTTCTTGGGCAGGGTGGAAGCCAAGGGGCAGTCAACCTTCCTAGGCGGAAGAAATATTATCTAAGAGTCTACGGACTAAAGAGGCATGCTACTCCAGGAGAAACGCCCAATTCAGGGTGGAGAAGGAGGGATGAGCACGCTCAAGTGTGATGCTTCTTTGAGTGCACCGTCAAAAGGGCCCTTGGAGCAGGCAATTACAACATTACCTGGGAGGCCGCTGATCCCCAACATATGGCAAGTGGAACCCCAGCCACCCCTAGGTCTACCTGGAAAAAGTCAAAAACTCACTTCTCCTCTCCCGTTGCAGTGAGAGTATGGCATGAGCAAGTAGATTGGAAAGATCTACCCAGCAAGTTAGAGTCCAGTGGCAGCAGGGTAATTGTGTGCTTGACAGAGAAACTGTGATAGAAACCCAATCATATGGTTTGCACTAACACACGATGGATGTGGGAAAGACTGATGGGTGATGGGCATGGGGGCGTGTGGCCTTCCCCAGGGCTCTGTGAGGCTGGATCTGAGGTAGCATACACTCCATGTCCTGGGCTGTACTTAGAGACAGAGGGCATGGGTAACTCTAGCTGGGAGCATCTGGAAAAGAGAGGAAATAGTGCCATTGTCTTAACGAAACATTCCACATGGCTGCTGCCTATCACCAGGCTGCACCTTGAAGACAGGTTAACACACAATACCCAGTGTGTCACTTGTTGTAATAGACAAATATGAAAAGGATCTTGGAAGCAGAATGCAGAATTTACACGAGGGCCCTAGACGAATGTCTGTGGATTGACTGTTGAATGAGGCCTCAGTGCTCTGGAAACAAACAGGAGAGAGCCTCTGCCTTTCCCTGAAGGAGTCAGGAAGTCTTCCAGAATAGTTGGAATTGAGTGAGTCAGACTGTGAAGAGGAAGGAAAGAGCATTTTACACAGAAGGAGCTGTGGCCATAGGTAGAGAGGTAAGAGTATGTGTACTTGACAAAAGCCAAAAGTTTGATGTGGTTGGAGGAGAAGACAAATGAGACTGGGAGGAAGCAGGAGACAGAGCAAGAGAAGCAGACATAAAAGGACTTCAGTGACATGCGAAGGAGTGTGAATCTTAAAGGAAATAGAGTCAAGAGAAGACAGTGAGAAGGCCAAGGACATGGTCAAATACAGCAAGACGTATTTCTGAGAAGTTTGTGTGTAAGTCAGATAGAAACATGTGAAGTTACCCCATGACACTGTGGTACAATGTTTTGACCTTTATAGCTACTTAGGTAACTTTGGCTCCTAAAACTTTAGCCTTCTATACCCAGTACCATCAAATACTACCAAAATATCAAGGTCATCATGATTATTAAATATTCTTACTTAAATATCAAATATTCTTATGATTATTAATAAGATGATCTGCTAATGAGGCCATCAGAAACTAAGAAAGGGCTATGCATCAAAAAGGCACAGAACTCGGAATCAGAAGAGTTGTATCACTATTCCTGGGGGGGTCCCTGAAGGGTCTAGCACAGGAGATATTGATTGGTTATTTACAGTCTATGGTAAATGAGTTCCTTGACGGTTAGATTTGACAAAGGAGAAGGAGAATGCTAAGGATGTGGGGGATTAGAGTTATCATCCTGCTCTAAATAACCCATAAGTAATATGGGACTTGGACCCCAGGTATTAAGAGACAGTCCTGAAAGTCTGCTGAATCCTAAGAGTTTCTGGAAAACGTGTGAAGAGTTCCCCTAGTTTCTGAACAGAGTGGTACCTGGAATACCATGACAGCATGAGTCAGTTGGAAGATGTCTAGCATCAGACTGGAGCTAGCCCATCACATGATATTGCAGGCTACTAATTAGAGCTCACTTCTGCACATCAGTTAATGTGGCTACTTAATGGAGAAGTTGCTGGACGTTTTCTTTTATATGCTAATCTCATAGAGCTTTCAACTTCACTTTATTCTTTGTTTGATTATTTATTTGTATCTAATTTTAGAAGTAGCACATGCTCACTATTGCGAAAGAACAAAAAAGTGGAAAGTAATAAAAGCAGAAAGAAATTTTAAAAAGTTGTTTATACTTTCACACACCAGAGACAACCATACTGACATTTCAGAGTATTTTTCTTTCTGCACTTTTTCTGTATTACTTTTATATAATTGAGCTTATAAAACTCTTACAAGAAACCAAAGGGCACCTAAGAAGAAAAAGCTCAATGTAGGAATAAAATAAATCAATAGTATGTCTTTTAAAAATTCTGAAAACATGAAAATCAGGGTAACAGTTGAGTCCGATCTAATAAAAATCAATACAAAAAATACAATAAGGTTTTTTTTTTTCTTGGCAGAAACCAAGATCTGTTTAACACTCATTATCTCAGTGCTGGAAATAATCCTGTGAAGTAGACTTTGGTGCTGTCATTTTCCAGGTGAGACTCAGTGACTTACGTGGATCTCATACCTGGCAGCCCTGGGATTCAAAGCCAGGTTTGGTGGGCTCTGAAGCCTCTTCTCTTCATACTCTATTTGGCTGCTTTTTTACTTCTAGAGTTAAAAAAAAAAAAGAATCCTCTTAGAGGAACTGTTAAAACTATCAAGTTCTACTAAGTTTTATTTTGAAGTTCTGTAACATATTCTACTAATAGATGTTTGCTTATCTATGGCTGCCTTTCTCCAGGGACATCCCCCTGATTCTGAGTGTAGTGATCAGAACTCAGATTTTCAGTCTTTTACGGTTAATTCACACAGTGCTTTCTAGATTTCATCACTGGGATGTGTCCACAAGGGACAAAAACTGAAAGTGAGAATTCTGAGAAAATGAGATTGCCTCAGACACCCCATGTGCTCACATGAGTGGTGGCAGAGATGTGAGGTTTACCTGGATGCCGGTGGTTGCTCAGCTGAGCGTCTGAGGCAGAGCTGGCATCAGGGATGTGATCGTGGAGGTTGCATTAAAGCTAAAATCCTGGCATTTTCTGTTTGATATTGGTAGCAGTGACAGTCATGACTCCCTTCCCAACAGCCTTCCATTGTGTGTGTGTGTGCTTTTTAAAGAAAAACGCTTATCGAGATACATTCACATTCTATACAATAAATCCATTTCAAGAAAAAAATCTGTTTTTTAGTCTAGTGATAGAACTGCATATTCATCATTACAATGGATTTTAGAATATTTTTATTACCCCCGGAGAAACCTCATACCTGTAGCTGCCAATTCCCAGCTTTCTATCCACTCTTTACCTCAGCTCTAAGTAACTATGAATCATCTTTCTGTCTATTTGCCTATTCTGGACATCGCATATAAATAAAATCATACAGTATGAGTCCTTCGCGACTGGCTGCTTTCATTTACCATGATGTTTTCAAGGTCCCCCAGTGTTGCAGCATGGATTATACTTCATTTCTTTCTGTTGCTGAATAACAACAGAAAGAAAATTTGTTTTGTGGGCTCAGTCTTGAGTCTGATTTCTAGCCTTCTTAAGGATTCTCAGATATCCTTTTACGTATCTTTTCGTAAACACATTTTCTGCTTAGATTAGCCAGAATAAATTGTGCTCGCAACTAAGAACCCTTACTGACACATATGGGTATATGAAAACTGATGTTGAAAAGTCACTTAAACCCAGCCAACTATAAACCAGATAGTCTCTGGAAGAGGCGTTCAAACTCTGAGTTTGTCCTCTGAGTTCATAACTTGTAGAAATAAACTATTAGCCAGATGCCAAGACCTCACGAAATGTCAGCTGACCTCAGGAACCACTCTGACAGGGGCATCCCTTAAGACTGAATATTGGTTAGGGATAAGAACACCACTTCCCCTTTAGCTGGCTCCTGCTGTGCCTCTCTCCTCTTTCCTTTGGGGAATCTTCTCCATAGGAGGCATCTAGCTCCTCCACCTTGAGCCAGGCATCTCTGCCAAGCCCCAGCCTTATATCTCCAACTCCTTGGTCTCTCTTGTTTTTACCCAAAATCCTACTTGGCCATGGGGGATTTCATAATCTTTCCCTTGAACCAGTGTCCTCTCTGACCTTCCTCATTTTCCTTGGTGGCAAGGAAACTTGAAAGCTGAATTTCACAGTCTTCTCTTGGCCAAGGATTGAAATCTCAGGGTCAGGTTTGTACCTTCTTTCTTCTCTAGTCACTTGCTCTTCGTGTCCAAAAATGACCAATTCCTGCTTTTCGTTTTCCTTTTTTCAGGTTTTTTGTATTGTTCCTTCCTTATTCCCACACAAACCAGTGTTCCATTGAGGCCTGCATTAGCTCTCTCAGATGCCTTGGAGAACTTTTTTTTTGTCCAGTGAGGCCTTTTATTTCTAAATATATATTACATCCCCAGAAAAAAAAATTTCAGGTTTTTTTTCTCCTGCGTGTTTTTGTCTTGCTTCTTTGTGGTCCATGATACCAGCTGAGATTGTCAGTACAATGAAACCAAACAGGTGAGATGGGAGCAGATTATTCTGGCATTTTTCTAGATCTGTGAGTTGCACATCAAATCTGGGGCTGATCACGTCACACTTGTGTAACCTGCCTGTGAGATTCACAGTTCACCCAGCTCCGTGATCATCAGTGATCTCGAATTTCCCAATTTGGAACACCATCTAATAAGAGCTGGCATTTGTCTCTCTTTTCAGCATTGTTGATGCTCTTGAGAGAATCGGCCAGGACATTCATGTGCACCATTGTGACAGTGGGGAAAGATGGTGGAAGGAGCAAGAACTTTCTAATGGGATTCTGCATTTCATGTCTTCTCTTCCAATCCAGTGAGTGGTCTCTGAACTTTGGATCGTGTGTCCCTACCAATAATAAATTTGCATACACCCTCCCAACATTTACATATATATGTAATATATCTCACTTATTAGGTAGCTAAATATACTAAAATATTATATTTGCCTTAAGGATATACACACAAAAATAATTTTTAAAAGAATGAGATCGAGAAAATATAAGTAGATGTTGTGAGATTTTTCTTTCCGACCACAATAAATTATCTTGTCCATGAGTTGCAAGACCATTGCTCTCATTGGTTCTCTATGCTGAACCAGAACAGTCTTCACGCTGCCGATATGACCATGTTGCTTTCCTGCTCAAGCCTTCCAAGATCCCCAAGTAGAATATCGTCCTAATACCTTCCTCAAATAGTGGGATTTGAGCTGCTTTTAAAAATCTTTATCTCAAGACAACTCTGCTCATGGTAGTTGGTTGGCTTCTCTAGCAAGCCCAGTCTAGTGTCGTCTTCAGGACTTAGTTCCTGAATCTGGAAAGCCATCTCCAGCTGTGCCTTCTTTCCAACTCTTGATCTAAGGTAAGGGCCTTGAGCTTCACTCTCAGAATATAAAATCCCACAGGCCATTGTGCCAAATATCTGGTGAGTTTTAATTTTAAAATTTCTTAAATATATTTATTGAGAATTTCAATATTCAGATGTCTTTTACATGCATCTTACATTTACATTCTCATCCTGTAAGTTGGTGATATGGTAGGTATCACTAACCCCCTTTCCAAAGGGAAAGCTGAATTTCACAGTAGTTGAAGGACCTACTCAAAGTCACATAGCTACAGAGAGGCCAAGCTAGATCTCATCTCCAGATTTGACTGGCTCCAGAGCTCATGCTTTTCTCACCATCCACTGCTCCTCTGAGAACGATGAGAAAAAAAATGACAAGTTAGTTTAGTCCATCCCTTGGAGCCTATCTCCCACCTTGCCGTCATCACCATTTGGAACTCCTTTGTCCTCAAATCCATGGTTCTCAAGTGGGGATAAGACATTCACACCTAACCACTTCACAAGGCTGCTAGCAGGATTAAAGAGCTAATGTTTGCAAAATACTCTGAGCTTCAAAAAAACAGAGGCTCCAAAGAACTACAAAAGGTTATTAAGACAATGAACTTTAAATCCCCTTAACAAGCTCCCTCCCCTTGGAGCTAATCTGGTGTGGATCTTCCTCTTCCATCCTAAATCCCTGGAAAGTTTCTCTTCTCTGTATCTTGAGCAACTCTCCAGGGACTTAGGGTGGAAGAGGAAGATCCATACCAGATTAGCTTTCTCATCTTCTTCCACTTCCAGGATTTTCACGCCTTTCAAATACTAACTATGGTAATTTAATATAGCTTATGGAATCCTTACAATGTTTAGAATCCTGGCTTAATGACGGCCTTTACAGAGCATCTAATCAAACTCTTAATTGCACAGGTGAAGGCAGAGGCTCAGGAGAAGCAGGGACGTGGCCAGAGAACAGTGGCAAGGTAGTCATGAGCCCCAAGTTACACAGCATCCCTGCACTTAGGAGCAAGGCTGGAGAGACTCACATAACCTGTCTCTTACTCCTTCCAAGGTCAGTTTCATCTGTGTGTGAGCTGGGACTGGGCCTAGGATGGAAGGGCCCCCAAATACATCCAGCCACTCCCAATCCAGGGCCAGATCCCCACACTAGGGAAGCAGCTTAGTGGATCGAAAGAGCGCAGAATGGGGTTCATGTCCTTGGACTCCACCCCCAGCTCCATCCCTTTGTTACTGTATGATCTTGGGCTGGATTTGACCCATGGGTTCTTGTTTGCCGACTTCTGTTCTAAAGCACAAATCTGAGCATGTTGCATTCATGCTTAATGCTACTTCCTGCAGGCATCAGACCCTTGTTAACATGAACCTTGACTACCTTATGCCTTATTTATTTATTTATTTATAGACAGAGTCTTGCTATGTTGCCCAGGCTGGAATGCAGTGGCATGATCATAGCTCACTGCAGCCTCCAACTCCTAAGTTCAAGCCACTCTTCCACCTCAGCCTCCTGAGTAGCCGGGACTACAGATGTATGCCACCAAGCCCAGCAAATGGTTTTTATTTTTCCTAAAGATGAGGTCCCATTTCGTTGCCCAGGCTGGTCTCAAACTCCTAGACTCAAGCAGTTCTCCTGTCTTGGCTTCTCAAAACACTGGGATTGCAGGCATGAGGCACTGTGCCTGGCCCTGCTTTATTTTTTGACTTGGGCATTTCTGCCAATCCCTAGGAATTCTCTGCACATTCTTTTTCCTCTGTCCCTATCTCTTGCCTTGTCATGTGCAGTTCATTTTATCCCTAGTACACTGTTCTTCCCCATCTCACTGGCTTGGAATATTCTCTTACTCTATTAGAACCATTAGAACACACCTTCAGCCACCTACTTGCTCACTCATGGCCATTCTCTTATTCAACTTAAAGTCTGAAAGTTTCCTTTTCCCTTCACCCTTCACCTTCACCTTTACCTTTAACATCTATAAGGGAATGTCACAAATATGTGTTGTGTGCCCACCCACCAGTGTCAGGGACCAGGTCAGGACTCAGGGAAGCGGAGGATATGGCTGCCTTCCTTGAGCAGGCACATAATTAGAGACTGGCAAGAATGTGATGATGGAGGAGAAGAAAGGATACTGGGAGGACAGAGGAGGGCTGGACAGAGGATGGATGTCAAGGAAAGCTTCCTGAAAGAGGCTGATGCTAAGCTGGAGTTAGAAAGGCACTTAGGAATTAACCAGGAGTGGGGTAGGAATGAGAGATGGAGTAATTCAGGCAAAGCAGGCAACATATGTGAATGAAAGGATTCTCAGAAGGGCCTCATGTTCACATGTCTCTGTCACTGCACTGTCTCCTCTGTTAGGCTGTGAGAGTCTCCAGAATAACAATGCTTCCTTGTTCGTTCATGAGGAGATACCATAGCTTAGGCCAGGGATGGACAAACCATGGTCTGTGGAACAAATCCAGCCTGATGACTACTTTTGTATGGTCTGTGAGGTAGAAGTGGTTTTATATTTTTAAATGGTCAGGGAAAAATCAACAGAAGAATAATACTTTAAGAAACAAAAATGTCATGCAATTAAACTGCAGTGTGCATAAATATCATTTTCTTGGAACCCAGCCATGCCATTCATTTATGTATTATTAATGGCTCTGCTTTGGAGCTACAGCAGCAGACTCGAGTCCTTGTGATAGAGAAAATCAGGCCCGTGAAACTCAAAATATTTATTATCTGGCTTTCAACAGAAAAGGTTTGTCGACCTCTCACTTAGGCTGTAGAAGCAGGCTACCTAGGATCAAATGCCAAACCCTCTTCCTCCTACCTTCGTGACATTGGGCAAAATAGTTAACCTCTCTGTGTCACTGTTTCCTCATCCGAGGATTAATTTAGGGCTGTTATGAAAACTGGGTTAACATGTTATTAAATAGGAAATGTTTAGAAGAGTGCCTTGCATGTAGCAAGCACTCAATAGATATTTATTATTATTGTTGTTGCGGCTGAAGATCCCAGTGGCAGACCTGGTGCATTCTATTACTCACAGAGTGTTTGTTGAATCACTGAGCAAGTAGGTGGCTGAAGATGTGTTCTAAAGACCCTCACCTGTTTCTGGGCAGCCTTTCAAAAAAGTAGCGACGGGAACCCTGGCCGCAGAGTGCCTATCCCACTTGCCTTTTCCTCTGGCCAGCATCTCCAGAGCATCTGCTAGCAATCTGGGTCTTGTGGCATTTTTCTCATTGTGCTGTTAATTTTGAAATGAATTTTCAGGCTGTGGATGATGAAGGAAAAAGGAAAGGGTTGGGGAGGGACTCTATCAAGTGTGGACAGAAGGGAGCCACAATTACAGAGTTTAGGCATAAGAGATCACGTTTCCTGAGAGCAGGGGGTCCCCCACATAAACAATTTATCTAAGAAAAAGAAAAGGAACAATCATTTCCCGGAGCCCCCTCTTGAGTCCCACTGGGAAAGGGTCCTCTTTAGCATTTGCAACTTGTGCCAGCCTCCCTGGGAAGCCATGCAGACACGGAACAGAAGGGCAGCTTTACTCATTTGTAAGTGAAATATTTTTGTGGCTACAAGTCTCCTTTGTGGTTTGGAATTAGGTTGTTATCCCTGGTGAGGCATTTGTCCTTTAAAAACCAGCCCAGAACACTCTCAGCATCTCCAGTGGCACTCTGAATTCATTCTTCAGGGAGCGGTTTTATCTATAAATTGACTGGGACTCCAAAGCTTCTGAGCCAAGCCCAGTCCTGGCTCATTACAGATCCTGTTTCTCACTGGTTTACGTTCCCACATTTACCCTAACATTAGTTTCGAGTTCTTCAAAGGGTAGCCTGTGGATTCCCATCTGCCTTATCCATGTATTGCCAAAAGCTAGCAGAGATGACAAGAGCGGGTACCACCAACTATGGGTCCAGTTGGAGGGAGGGGGAGAGCACGTCGCAGCAAAAGAATTCTTTTCAATCAGCTGAGCCCCCAGAGGCTGAGCCCTAGCAAAGGAGAAACATCGCAGCCTGTGGGCCAACTGGTGATCATATGTGTTTACTTCCACCTCCGTTCCTCGTTTTCAGATGGGAAAGGGTGCAGCGTGTGACTTACTCACTTACCTCCCTGTACATCAAGAACTGGAATCTCGCTTCAATAGTAATTACCATGATTATAATTCCCTGTGGAACTTGTAGGGTGAGCTCCAAAAACAATTCCTCAAGCTTGTCAAACCACTGCGTCGATTTGCTTATGAAAGGCAGTTCTGTAATTACAATATTAAGTGCCAAGCCTTGCTTTGCAAACTCTTGAGTCATAAGATATTAAGCTTAATTGAACTCCATTGAAGGAGGCATGCAGCATCACGCACTCAGCTTTCTGAGTTGAGACCAGCCCAAGCTGAAAACTTCACTCCAGGAAAGTGGACAAATTACCTGATTTATTAGCCATTCCGTGATCGCGGTGTTATATAAGTCAGTGCACCTGCCATAGGAAGCTGTTTTCTTTCCGACGTTTTAAAGCTGTAGGGGTTAATAAGTGAGATCCCACCCTGTCTTATAAAACTTTCAGTCCTTTTTGGCTATAGCCCAGCACTGAGGTCTGGCCATGGCCCTGAACCCATTTACTCATTCATTCATTCATTCTATATTGAGATTTTTAGTGTGCGAGGTACTGTGCTGAGCATGGTAGAGGCTGAGATAAATAAATATAACATATTCTGTGTCTTCAAGAAACTCACCGTTGGTTTGGGGGGTTGGGCTCACAAACAGGTGATTAACCTACAATGTGAAAGTACCGTAATAAAAAAATGTTCAGGAGGAGCCGACAAAGGAGTGTCTCAGCCTACCTTGGAGAAGTCAGATAAGGTTCCGGGGCGGTGGCTGGGGGGTACAACCTGACTGATTCTAGAACGATGAGTAGTTGTGAAAGGCTGTGGGGTGTTCCGAGCAGAGGGACCAGCATGTGCAAAGGTGTGACTGAGTGAAAGGACTCTACATATTTCAGGAAGCTATGAATACTTCACTGTGATTTTAAAATGATATATGCCTATACATGTACATGTACACAAGCACGTGGACAGAGGTTGTGAAGAGGCTCAGGGAAACAGGAGCCAGTAATGAGATAAACTTTGTTGGTCATATTAGGGTCATCCCCAAACCCTTCTCCCAGAAAGAGGGTCAGAATCCAAGTACTGTATTTTGGGGAATCTACATGAAAATATGGAGGCAATCAAGCAGACTTCACACACGCAGACCCTGACACACACCATACACGTGGTCACAACCTCCTCTCCGCACAAAATACCCAGGTGCTCCTGCTGGGTGTGGCAGCAACCAAATGGATACATACCTTTTTACACACACAGAAAATGACCCAGGTGCCCTCAGGGACACACCCGCATCTTATAACACAAGTTCAATCTGGGGCTCGTTAGCAGCAAAGGAAGTTTTCCCCTAAAATGAGTGGGGTGATCAATCATTGCTAGCTGATGGATTGCCTCACTGATGAATATGCCATGCTTACAATCACAGGCTTTCATTAATAATTGAATCATCCTTCACTTTGGCTAAGATATTAAAAAGAAAGAGAGGCACACACTTGAATCCATTTATTTCAGGACTTTTGATTCTTTTGTTTTTAAGAAAGGGAAACCAAAGATCTTAGGAGGAGAAGAAAAGAAACATTTATTACATCCTCTTGGCGTTCTTTGTTTTTAATATTATTTTAAAGCTAATTTTCTGAGCAACACTCATGGTGGCTAAATTACTATTTTCACTTTAAAGGTGAAGACATGGAGCCTCAGGGAGGTTAAACAACTAATCAAAGTCACCCAGAGTGTAGATCAAGGGCTGAATCATGCAATAAAAAACTGCTTTTTCTTCTGATAATAGTAATAAGAATGGAGGAGGACAATTACAGTATTTTTTGTCAAGTAAATTTTACATATTTTTTTCAAATTAATTTATATTTTCATCACATAAATCAATCACAGGCCTGGTTGAGATGCAGACCAGAGCAACAGAAGAATAGTAGGTGTGTGTTATTGTTTTCCTTCCACAAGGACCCAGAAGAGACATGTCATGCCAGCTGGCTGGATCCACAGTGCTGATATATGGCTACCTTCAGAAATGAGACCTGTTGTGCATCCTCTGCTGAGTATGCTCTGGGGCTAATGAGGCCAAGTTCATGGGCCTGATCTTCTCCTAATTCATTTCGCTTCACTATATTCTTCCCTTGCCAGCTTGCAACAGAGAGGTTAGAGAGAAGATGTACTGTTATACACAGATGCATCTGTCTACAAGAGTAATCATTCCAAGTTTGAGGTCAATGACCAGCATATCAGAACCCAGCACAGGCCTAATGGTCTGAGACAGAGAGACAGACCATCTGGCCAGTCCTCAAGGCTACAGATTTCCAAGGTAAAACCTGGAATTCCTTGGCCCCTTTGGGGTTAGAAACAATTGAAGATCTTTGTGGTTTGATTGTGTTAGAAGGGTAAGAGTTTTTCTTTAAGTTCTTTGAATGAGTAATTGCCCAGACAGTCTTTTTTTTTTTTCCTTTCCACCTGAGACTCTCCTTTTATTACTGAATGAATAGCGCCAATAATTACTGGCACTTTGCTCATTACTTCCTAATGTGATAAGCAATACTAATCTCTATCCTTATTTAGAAATACTTCTATTTGTGTGCAGTGTTTAAAAAGAAGCTATGAGATTTCATTTTATTTCTCTCCATTTCAATTCTAAGTGAGTTAGAATACAAGGAGAATATGTTCTTGCTGCTCCTGCCTCCACAGTCTGAACCATGACTAATATAACTCCATCTCAGGAATAACCCAGTGCTGCTGAACTTTTCCTTGGGAGGTTCTGAGAGATGCTTGGAGATTTGGCAACAAGGTTATACTAGGTCATATTATTCAGACCTTTCTGATAGCAGATTTCCTGGGAGACTGGTATCTTTGGTTGGCCTGTCATTTCCAGGCTTTGATAGTGTGGAAAGAGCAGTGAGAGGTTAGTCAAGTAACAATACTTCAGACTTAGTGGCTAGCTAAGTGACTTTGAATAATTCATGTCCACTCTCTGGACTCCAGTTTTCTTTTCTGTAAAATGAATGGCTTGTGCTATTCTATATGTGGATATGGCTGCCTTCCTTGAGCAGGCACATAATTAGAGACCGGCAATATATCAAACATTTATTGAGCACCTACTATGTTTAGGACATTGGACTAAATGCTGCAAATGAAAAGGTGAATCACAACTAGTAGTATCTTCTGAGTTTTCAGAAACTAGAGGGAAAAGCAGATACTGATGGTATCAACATGTGGATGCTGTGTTAGAAATCTATACCATCTATTTTGCTATGAAATGTTCTCCATGTATTCATGCACATGGATAAACTGGCTTTTGAATCAATGGAGTAAAAGGGCATTAAGCCATAGGGGTTCTCAGGACTGGAGTTGGTATAAAAGCAAAAGGAGATTGATTAATTTGGGGAAACTCATTCAGTTCCCCATGTTGTTGTTTTTACCTTCATGCAACAGTGTTCTCCGTAACAACAACAGCAAGCCATGCAGATAGAAGCTCCATCAACAAGCCTGTTATTAATTATTATCATAATGATCTGAACCAGCCTGCTGAGCTTTTTGATGTTTGCTCAGCTCCATGGATTAAGATGAAAATCTGGGTGTGATCTCTATCATTGTCACATTAGGATCCATGGCCCATTAATCTCAGGCTACAAATGACCATAGGTAACCTCAAATGTACATATTTTACCCAGGGGCTCTACGCACCACCTCCATGCTCCCTGCTTCGGTTCCCACAAAACTTGAGGCTAGAGAAAGCTTTTCTGGGTGAAATCTAGCCAGAATGGTGTACTTTCCCTAGATTCCAGAGTCATACAAAATGTTTTCCAAGTGCTTCCCTTCAGGTTGAATCTCCAGGGGCCATGGGAACTTGCCAAACAGGATACTTTCCAAGACTAATATCTTGACAACAAAATCTGTAAAAGATGAAAGAAGAGGCTGGGGGAGGGCATGCAAACATCAAAACTTTAGGCTTGAACCCAAGATCTAAACAGAGAGCAAAAGGATGTCAGGGGACTGCTTTAAGCAGCTGTGGGGTTAGCAAGGGAAACCTGGGTTCTAATCTCAAACCTGCTTTTGCTTCATGTGTGACCTGGGGATAGAGTACCTAGGACTGTGGGTTTTGTTCAGAGCTCTGTAACCTTGCTCATATAACTGAATTTCCCTGTGCCCCTCTGTAAAATGAGAATATGAATATGAATATGAATATATATATATAGAGAGAGAGAGAGAGAGAGAGAATATACATCACACTTATAACCATCTCTGCCCACTTTTCTGGCTTTCAGGAGCCATCACAAAATACCTCCTGGAAGGCCAAGACTCTATCACCCAGCTTCCCTTGCCCCAGGAATACAATCATGCTGATGGGCTAGCCTGGGGAGATATGGTCTAGCCTGAGGTTTGGGCTCCTCTGGGTGGGTGATCTCGTGAGGAAGTCAGGTAGTTCACACTCTAGAGGTCTTTCCAAATGATGATTATTTGACTTTTGCTATCTTGATCAAATTATTTATATACCTCTACCAAATCTCCCATTAAAAGCTTCCCTGACTGCTCTCATTCTCCTTTAGGCCAGATATCAGACAGGTCGCAATGAACATCAGTGATTTTGCAAAGAGTCTTGGGATAACCGCCCTTACATCTACCTCATGATGACACCTTCTTATGTCGGGTCTTTGTTTTTGAGTCAGTCTAGTCACAATAGCAGCAAATGAGAAAATGATAGGAAAACAAAGTCTCCACGAACCCAAAGTTAAAGACCATTCTACCTTTTAATGTATATGAAAGAGTTTTGTAAACTGTCAAGTGTCTGTGCACATAGATGTCACAGGGGTAGATGGCCACTGTGAGGTAAGCACTCTTGGTCTCATATGTGGGGGGCCTGAATAAACGCATTTAATATACTTCTTGGTGAAACCTTGGAAGTCTAATGAATAGCTTGATTTTAAGCTGTTTTAGAACTGATTGAAGGAAGACAACTCAGTTCAGATAAGCAAAAAGGATGTCCCTGGGACTTTATCTTTTTGTATCTATCTTACCTTTCCCCAGGCCCAGTGGAGTACCTCGCACAAAGTGGGCATCCCATGAATTAAGAATCTTATTGCATTTTATCAGTTTATTGGGTACTTCCTAATAATCTCTCATGTTCTCTTTTCTTCCTCTTCTCCCACTACCCATACTCAGATAGCCCTTTTGTGATTATTGATGACAGAGCAGCAACATAGCTCACCTTTGAATGAGCATTGACTATGCGAACAGTGATATGCTAGGTGACTCCTTTAAGTCAACCGGAAATTTATTCTGGCAAGCCTGATCCCTTAAATAATGTCTCCCTTTAAATCTCCTAATATACACAGGTTGCGTGTGTGAACACATGCTCAGGTCCCCACATTTTATGGAAATGACAGTGAATCATTTTGCAACAAAGGAAGGGCTTTGGGTACTTCTTGGAAGTATGTCCAAGTGACAGGTTCTGGGCAAACCAGTTGAATGGGTGCACCCCTGAGCAACCAGTGGCCTACTCTGGAAAGAAATGACTTCTGAAACCAGAAGGCACCATGACTATAGAAGTTCCTAAGCTTTCCTACCTATAAGGCTGAGATGCTGTATTCTTTACAACAAAAAATCTAGCCATATGTAAGGGCTGCTAACTAGAAGATGGCCTATTGTTCAGCAGACTAAGAACTACTCACGCCTTTCCACTTAGATTCTCTTGGCCAAACAGCCGTTTACAGAGCTTCCAGTTTCCAGTCCAGTGTGTGTGTGTGTGTGTGTGTGTGTGTGTGTGTGTGTGTGTCTTCTCTTCAAGGTAGTCCTAGAATTACCCTAAGCTGCCTTAGGATCAAGCTTAGGGGCAAGAAAAATGGGGCTAGGTAAGTTCTTGGGGTTTCTGTTTCCATACAGAAGCTCTGATTTTGTTCTCTTTTATATCTTGGGATTCTTTGAATGATTTATTTTAAGGAAAGAGTACCTCTGCCTAATAAAAGTATTTAAAAAGAATTTCTCCTCCACCCCTTATTGTTAAAGGCAAATTGGGTCTAAGAGATGAAAAGTGAAACTGATCTCTTTAACAAAGACTTCCATGTTGCCAAAGCCAACCCTTTTTCTACTTGACCTCTTAGCAGCATTTGATCCAGTTTATTACTCCCTCCGTCTTGAGTTGTTTTCTTCTCTTGGCTTCCATGACAACTCACTCTCCTAGAGTTTGTCTTCCAGTACTGGCTGATACTTCTCGGTCTTTTTCCTGGCCCCCAGCACTCCAACTCCAAATGCTGGCCTTTCCAGGGCTCTCCTCTGAGACTTTGTCTCTTCTTCAACTATATGCTTTCCCTAGGAATCACATCTACTCTCATAGCTTTAAACTCTGTCCTAATACAAATGATTCCTACTTGCATAACCACACTTCTGATCTCCTCTTGCTGGACTCAAGACTCGTATATGAACTTTATGTCTTCTCCACTTGAGTGTTTCAAACTAGGCATTTTGAAGATTGGAATCTTGATCTCCCTCCTCCCCCAACTTCATTATATTTTGTCCAGCTGTCCCTGTGTAGTAACTGGTGACCTTCCCTGCTGCCTGGTATATGAACTGGAGTAATAGTCCTATGTGTTGAATGTGTTGCCAACAGGAGTGCCCCTGAAACATGGGCAAAAAGTTAGAATCTCTTTCTCTCACCCCTACATTTAATCCAACAGCATCAGGACTCTAGTTCATAAGCATACATCAAGTCCTGGTCTACAGACACTATCTAAACTTGTGCTGTTCTTTACCTGCATCAATGAATAGCCTCTTAACAGGTCTCATTGCTTCTACTCCTACCTCCACTTCCCTCGTAATCCATTCTCCCTGTGCTTTTAAACATGTAAATCATATCATATTATTCTCCTGCTCAAAACCTTCCGAAGACCACCTGTTGCATATATAATAAAATCACCATTCTTCCCCAGGCCTGTAGAACCCCTGCCTTCCTCACTGACCTCATGTGGAACGACTCCTACATTCACTCCCCCAGCTCCAGGCACACAGGCTTACTTCTGATTCCTGGAACATCCCAAGCTCAGCTTTACATCAGGATCTTTAAGAGAAGCTGACTGCCTGGAATGTTTTTCTCCTAGGTCTCAAACTCAAGTCTAAATATTACTGCTGGCCTCCAAAGAAACTTTCCTTGACTTCCTTTTCAAATGTTGCCTTCCCAGGCACTTTGTAGCATATTTCCTTCTTTTAATTCAAATACTTACTATCTAACACTTCTTTTTCCTTTCTTTTCTTATCATTTAATGCCCTATCTCCCTCCCATCAAAGTCCATGGGAACAGGAATCTTGCCTGTCTTGTGCAATGCTTTTCCCCAGCCCCTAGAACAGTTCTCAGAACACAATTAACGTTCAATGAGTATTTATTGAACAAATGAATGAAAGTGACTCTTTCAAAGACACTCAATCCTGGCAGATCCAGGCTGCCAAACTCCCATGTCAATGAAAGACTCATGACCTGACTTTTAGAGTCTCTGTTCAGGACACAGTGTTTTATGGATCTATGTAATAACTTCCTTCCCAATGAGCAAAGAAAAGAAATAAAGTTGTTTGAGATATAACCTGTAGAGTTACAGGAATATTTTACTGCCTAGAAAATAATCTACTTATTCAATAAACATTTATTGAGGGCCTATTACATGGAGGTTAGGCGCCAGGAATATAAACATGAACAAGACACAATCTCACCCTCTTCTGTAGACAAGGATAGAGACATTTAAACACATGATGACGGTATTAACATTTTAGTGGACATAATAATAGCCAGTGCTTACTGAGCACTTAGCAATGGGGCACTCTTCTGAGGACTTAAAGTACTTGACACATTTATTTCTGTGTGGTATACACTACTCTTCCCCTCATTCTGCAATTCAGGAAACGGTTATAGATTAAGTAATTTGCACAAGGTCAAAGAGAGCATGTGCAGAGCTGGGCTTTGCATCCTGATGGAGTATTGGGGAGCATGTGCCCTCAGCATGATGCTCTGCTGCCTCTCTCCTACAAGTGTGCAGAAAGTGATGTGGGGACACAAGAAGCAATAATTCTGTCTAGATGGTGAGGAAGATTCAGTGAGGAATTTACTATGGAAATGAACTTTGAGCTTGGTACTTGCAGGTTGAGATGGTGTTCCTCCTAGGGAGATGTTGTGGGGGTACCCAAGGTAGAGAAACAGCTGGGCAGAGCCACTGAGTTGCAAAAGGGCATCATTGTCTTGGAAATCTTGTGAGATTTTATGGGGCTGGCACATCATGAGTAGTGAAGAAGAGATGCGAGGTAAAAATAGAGATAAATGCAGGGGCCGTGATGAGAAGTTTCTTCTATTGCAGATTAAGAATGAGGTTTACACCCTTGGCAATGGGGAGCAACTAGCCGATGAATGACACTTTCTAAGTTTGCTTTAGAAAGGTCATGTAAAAGGTGGATAGGAGAAGAGGAGAGAAGTCAAAAGGAGAATATTTAAAAACTGCTTGCGGTGGTCTAGGCAGGAGATGCTTAGGACCCGTGGGGCCTCATGGCTCCTGTCTCCTAGGGGTGAGGGTGCTGTCCCTGGTGGTCTAATGCTGTGTGTGGAAGGAGAGGGAGAGCAGTAGTCACCTAGGGTGTTTGCTGAAGGAGCATACAGGCCATTTCTCCAGCCACCAAGGAAATCGGCGTAGTTGCCCTGGCCTCTGTATAGCGGCCCCACCCTCTGACTCCAGCCAGCTGTCGGCAGAACTCTGACATAGCCTCCTCACCACTGCTGTGGCTTCAGGCTTTGATAGGAAAAGGCTGCTGTCTTCTTGGTAAGGGCTGTGCCTCAGCCCAGCACAGAGGTGATGTCAGTGCCTTTCTGTCCTGCCTGTCTCAGAGTTCTTTCAAAACAGGCTTTAAAAACATGCTGAGGTCACAAGAGAATGTGTTAACTTGGTGGATTATTATCCTTTTGTCACTCTTGTGATTGGCTAGAGGAGGTGAGTTCTTCAGTACTTAAACAAGGAAGCATGGGAATTTCCATGATCTCTCTCTAGAATTGATGAATGACAATAATCAAAGAAAAGATCAGTAGCAAGTCCTTGCCCTCAGAAAGAACAAGACCTCTAAGTCTTTCCCATAGTACTCAAAATAAGTGTTTTGGTTTTTGAATTTTAAATAAATAGATCACAATAAAGTTTGCATAGGAAAGAAATCCTAAATAAAAAGAATCCCACTGACCCTCTCTGCAAAAGAGTTGTCTTCTATAATGAAGACCCAGTGGGAGCCAGCTGTGGTCAAAATGTCCTCAGTTATTGTCCTGGTAGCAAATGGAAATTGTCGTTCCTTCAACTTCTCTTACCTCTCCTCATCGGAACATTTTCACAGGTGCATACTGGCATCCCAAATTGCTCTCCATGCCAAAATCTTTCAGGACAAAATCTAGGAGTGGATAAGATGAGTAGCTAAAGGTGATATCTTCTCAATATTCCCTGCTAGTTTTAAAAAAATTATGTTTTTTTTTCCACTAAGCATCTGCCTGGAAGACCTGATATTAGCTTTGTTTCAGCTCTTGATCCCAATGGTTAAAAATGTGACTGCTATCAATATAGTTACTACAACAATACTTCTCTGTCATCAACTTGGTTTTATACTGTGATTTTTATCCAACATAAAACATTTGTAGAGAGCTGCAGATGTTTTTAGACATAGAGATCTTTTACCAGCTTAAGGATTCCATTGTCCTTACCACATCAGTGAAGATGTGAGCTATGATGCGGGAGGATTTTAGTATGCTGAAGAACTGTTGCAGCACGCTAGATGACTTAAAAGGATTGCAGCTAGTTGTTTAAGGTGGAAGTATTTAAAAGGGTATTCCAAACACAAGTTACAGGAAATACTTCGAGGCAAAAAATTTCCATTGTACACTAACTTTAGAATAGGGTACATGTTTTTGTTTTGAAGATTTATAATACAATAAAGAAACTGTGTTTCATCCAATTCTGTTTAAATACAGCATTTGTTATACTTGTACTGACCACAGAACCATAGTGTGCATGTGTGTATGTGTGTGCAACAACATAGAAACTGCAGTAATGATTCCCTAATGTTTGACTAAAAACAAATGCAACACACGTGACTACAGCCAATGTACTGTCCTGTGAATGGATTTTTCATTCAGGTTCTGTTGCTGTTAGCTCTCACAGATCTTTCTGAATTTGGGATAGTCAGTTTTAAGTTCATTCTCATGACCTTCTCCAGCCTTGCTGTGTGCCATACCATGGCATTTTTCTTCCTTACCTGTGTTCTAGGTTTCCCCCCACCTCCAAATCACTCTTCACTTGCGGGTTAGTTGGACTCCATCATCTTCAGGCTCCTCACACTGCTCTTCCAGGTCACAGCTAAACAACTGAAATGCCATTCCAGATGTTTCTCAGATGCCTTTGTCCCCACACTCTTTGAACCAGTTTATAACGTACAAAGTTATTTCATTCTTGGAATGCCACCCTCCTCCATCTTCTAAATACTGAACTGCCAAGGTTATTCCTGATACATCAGCCACCCCTTCTCTGCCTCGATATATCCCTTTTTCTTTCCTCTCTCATTCCAAATAAAAAAAGATACTACGTGTTAAGCATCTATTATATATTTTACATATTTTATCTCATTCGATCTTCACATTGGAAATCAGATACAGTAGTCCCCTCTTACTGTTGAGAAACCAAGGATCAGAGAGCTTGAGACACTTGTTCGAGGTCACACAGCTAGTAAGTGGCAGGATAAGAATTCACATTTTAATTTCTTTTTCTACTCCTATATCTCAAATAGGGCATGGGTACCACTGGGTGAGAGAGTAGGCAAAATTGCTGGCCAGGTATGGAGAATCTACGACTATCTACACCACTTAACGTCGTGGAAAGAAAGTAAATAATACATTTTCAAGGTAAAACAGATCAGTCCATCATATGAGCTAGAATACATACTCAAAAGAAATTTTAAAATGGACCTTAAGTCTACAACAGAATGTTGTGACTCCCAGGGATGTCACCTTACTCTTGTTGACTGACACATGCTAGGCACTCAATATAGCCACTAGCAGCAGCAACAGCACCACTGTCATTCTTTTTACTGTGTCCCAGAATCTGTGCTCAGATGCTGCAGGTAAGATGGTGGTAGATAAAACAGACATGGTTTCCACCCTAATGTAGTTCACACTCTAGTGGATAAGAAAGGAAATCATCATGCAATGTATAATTGCAAACTGCAGTGAGTGTGGGGAGTTATGAGAGTATACAGCAGGAGGAACTGATTTAGTGGTGGAGAGGAAGAGGCAGGAGTGATGACGAAGGCTCCCGGGGGCAATGATAATGAACTGAGATCTGAAGAATAAGTGGAGTTAAGTGAGTGAATTAGGATGTGAAAAGTGCTCCCCTGGGAAGGACCAACAATATGAAGGCTTCTGAGGAGAAAGGAACATAGAGTGTTGCAAAGACAAAAACACCAATGTGCCTGGAACCTGGAAATCAAGGTGGAGAGTGGCTGAGGATGAGTCTGAATAGGTGAACTGGACCTAAGCCGGGTATGGTATTGTAGACAGCAGTAGGAGATTTTGTTTTGTTGTAAGATAAATGGCAAACTGTTGAAGGTTTTAAGTAAAGGAGTGACATGCTATGACTTAGGCTATTGTGGGGAGAATGCATTGAGATGAATGGCAAAAATGGAAGGGCGGTGATGAGTTAAGAGTTCTTTCAGTAGTTCAGGGCTAGGATGATAGCAGTAGAGGTGAAGAGAGGTGTACCAATTTGACGATATTCAGATACAAGAATGGTTTACATGTAGAGGGTGAAAGAGAGAAAGGTATCAAGGACAATGCCTGGATAGCTAGCTTGGGGAGTTGTGTGGACAATAGTAACATGCTTGAGACCACCTAGTTAGTAATCAGCAGGGTCAGGCCTGTGACCCAAAACTTGGGTGATGACCTGTAACACATCGCAGCTTTTCCAGTAGCAGGGCTTGATTTCCTTCTGCTCCAGTTGAGATATTGCGTCCTTGAATATGGGCCTCATGAAAAAGTTCTTCCAAAATTGGAAACATCTAACAACCTTGGACTTGGAGTTAAGGTATCTTGGATTAAAATTATTGTAGCGTGAACACGTCACTCAACATTGCTGAGCAAGCATCCTCATTCAACACACATAATCCAAATACTTGTTTCAAAAGGAAGTGCTGTTGGAGATAGAAGAGATGGGTTTAGTCTACAACAGAGGCATCGTCATGTGAATCTGGGAGCATTTCTGGTCCTCGCCTCAAGTCACACTCCTGTTTTTTCCTCTATAGGTTGCTTCTGTGATACGGGAGCTGAGAGGAGCTTTTGATTGAATGCATTTTTGCTCTGCAATTTCAGATGAAGTCAGCTGCAATTTCCTGCTTGTTAGAGGCCCAGGAAATGTGTGTGATGACAAAACTTACCCCCTAATCTGTCCCTCATCATCACCAAGTGGGCTGCTAGAATGCTCTTTGTGTTTGAGATCTGGAAATAAAAATATGGCTAGTCAAGGGTCTAAGGCAAAGGACCTCAAAGTTTCTGGTGCATAAGAATCACTGGGGTGACTTTTTAAAACACAAATCTCTGGGCCCTACCACCCTAGAAGTTCTAATTCAGGAAGCCAGGATGCAACCAAGAAATCTCTATTTTAGTAAGCTTCCAAGGTGAATCTCAGGCTGATGGTCTAACTGCTACACTGAAAGAAGCACTTGGCTTGGGGATTGTCAATTTGGCTGTGATTCCTGGAGAGTAGAAACCTTGTCTGCTTTACTATACAAAGGCCTACTTGGTTGCTCCACTAATATTCAAGTTAAAGTGAAAGATCACTCCGTTTTTCCAAATTGAATTACTGTGTTGTGGCCCTATTTTCCCTCTCATCCATCCCAAGTTAAATTGTTGATGACTCTGCTATTATTTTAGGGACAATGGGTTTTAGAGACGTTCTTGAGTTTTGGATTGATATTAGAGAGGGGTGAGAGGTTCTGGAAAATTTGTGTGTGCATTTGCATGTCTGCGGGTGCATGTATGTGTGATAATGTAAGTTTATGGAAATCCAAAAGTACTATCAAGTAGGCAAAAAGGGCTGAGGACTCCCATTTGTGAGAACCTGTTGCTGATGGGACGCCATTCCAATTCTACCATTCCCTCAGGATTTGCATGAAGATGTATAACTAACATTAAGCTAGGCCCATGCTGAACCAGGCACATATCTTACTGCTGAGGCAGTCTCCCAGACCCAGGTAGCCAAAACTCTTAAGAGTCTCCTTATAGCCCTGGCCCTGAAGGCAGGTTTTTGAGGGCTATCCAGCTACCTTTTGACCACACAGATTTTCATTCTCCTTGCTATGCTTTCTCATCTGCAGCACCTCATCTGTGCTTTTTTTTTTTTTTGAGACAGTTTCTTTCTGTTGCCCACACTGGAGTGCAGTGGTGCGGTCTTGGCTCACTGCCACCTCTGCCTCCCAGGTTCAAGCGATTCTCCTGCCTCAGCCTCCCAAGTAGCTGGGATTACAGGCACCTGCCACCACGACCAGGTAATTTTTTGTGTTTTTAGTAGAGATGGGATTTCACCACATCGGCCAGGCTGGTCTTGAACTGCTGCCCTTAAGTGATCCGCCTGTCTTGGCCTCCCAAAATGTTGGGATTACAGATGTGAGCCACCGCACCTGGCCTCATCCATACATTTTCTTCCACGCCTCCTTCTGGCCAGTATTAAAATATTCTTCTGCTGAGCGGGGTGGCTGAGGCTGTTATTCCAGCACTTTGGGAGGCTAAGGTGGGTGGATCACAAGGTCAAGAGATCGAGACCATCCTAGCCAACATGGTGAAACCCAGTCCCTACTAAAAAATATAAAAATTAGCTGGGCATGGTGGCACATGCCTATAGTCCCAGCTACTTAGGAGGCTGAGGCAGGAGAATTGCTTGAACCCAGGAGGCGGAGATTGCAGTGAGCCGAGATCACGCCACTGCTCCAGCCTGGCGACAGAGCAAGACTAAGTATTAAAAAAAATTCTTCTGATCCTGAGAGTCAAATATTCTAAGGGCTGGAGCAGAACACACCCATCAAGCTTGTTCTTATGACCTCTGCAGGGATGGTCCCTTACCACCTTTCTTATATCACTCATGTCCTGACACATTTTTAGAAAGTGAAATTCAAAACAAATCATACACTTGGTAGACATGTGATTTCCACATATCATGTACAAGAGGATGTTCATATAGGAAACTCAGGGCGAAGAGCAGGCCTTGGAAGTGAGATGGAAAACAGCTCTAAGGGACTAGTCATTTCTGTCATCTTAACCAAACTACCCACTAGTGTTGACCCTCCTCGCTTAGCCCTTCTATTCCCACAGCCACTGGCCCACATCTCTCTTCCAGAATGGTTCATGCTTTCTGAAGGAATCTGATTTTGACTGTGGCCTTTGATTGATCATGAGGTCAATGTCAGCTTACAGAAGTCCACCGGGCGGATAAAAAGAACTTGGAAAAATGCAGAACCAGGTTTGAATCCTGACTCCTTCCTCTTCTGCATGAGTGACGTTGGATGAAATCTTCCACTCTGAAAAATACCTGTGTTGTGCTCTATGCCTTGCAGATGCACATGATCGTCAGGGCAAGGAGAGCTGTGACTTAGAGGGAGTCAGAAGGCTGTTTTATATTAGAGCAGGCCCTATGAGCAGGAGGTAGGCTTCCTGGCTTAAAGAAATTGTTTGTAAGGTTTATTTTAGCACCAGAATTTCTCTTCCTCCTTTAAAAAATTGAGTTTTAAATAAAAACATGTTTGTTTGTTTTTATTTTTATTCTTTAACTTTCAATATACCCATTGTATGTCTGAAGGCTCTTTCTAAGGGCATTTATTGTGTAGGAAACTCATATATGTGGAAAGCCATTCCATGAGGTTTACCGAACACGTGAGAAAGCGAGTCCTAGCCTGAACTGAAGGTTCTCTAACGCTGACAATGTCTTTCTAATATGACGTTCCCTTTGCATTTGAATAGAGATTTAGTTCCCCAAACTGAAAGCCACTCAGCAGCAATCTCCTCCCATTTTTCTAATTTAAGTTTGGTCTTCAGATGAATATAAAGCAGTTTCAGGGATGCTGTGGAAGAAGCAAGAACAAGTTTGTTGGCCAATTTTCCTTGGGTGTACAGGCAACTCCCACCCGCCCCCCCACCATACTCCTCTGTCTGAATCTAGCCTGTGTTCAGAACACCCTTTCCTTTGTAACTCTTTAGAAAAAGCATGGCTACTCCCCTAAAGGTCAAGGCTATTGCTCAGAGGTTGCATTTACTAGAGAGGTTGGATTGAGGAATATTATGGGCTCCACCCAACCCCACATGGGTAAACAGTGCATTCTCATACAGAACAAGAGGGAAGGAATCTTATCAGACAGGATTTTACTGGCCAGGAATAAACCAATGATTTAACCTAGACAGTATGACCCGAGGAAAGAAATTACTATTCTGTCAACCCATTCCAGCATCAGCTAAAGTATCAAAACATCCAGATTCCTAAGGGCTCTCAAGGTTGGCTTAGAACATGAGTCATTTATTAAGAACTACTATATGCCTTATGCTAGGTTAGGGACAACGAAAAATGAGAAAACATGTCCTAAGTGCCTTAGAACGGCGCCAGGATCTGACTCATAGTAACTGTTAAAAAATGTGATTATTATTACTATTAGTCAAATTGTTTATTGTTCTTGTTGTTGCTGTTAGGTATCAGAGTTCCCCGGGTAGGTTTGCTATCTTGTGCCAGTCGCGTTCGACTTCACTGACATCCCTTCTTAGACCTCCCTCCTAGGAAGTTCTCCTACTTCTTGGACTCCAACTTCTCTGTTTTCTCTTCCGATACCACCCCTTGGCTTTTTCTCTTCTCTGAACCCGTGATGGGGTGGAGATTTCTGAGGGCTTGTGGATTAGCTCTGGTCTACTCTGCCCACCCTTTTTCCCTGGGCGCTCTTCTGCCCTCACTGTAGCATGATGATAATTTCCAAGCCTGTCCCTTGAGCCCAGCTCTCCTTCCCACTGTGTTTCCAGATGATAATAATTTGACTGTATGAATATCTCTTATAACATTCAACTGCTTCCAAACACATCATCTTCTTGCCTCATCAGCTCCAACCTGCCGGAGTCCCTTTTTGTCAGTGGCAACCTCTATTTGGCTCATTCAGGCTTACAATTTGGGATTATCCTTTCCTAGCAGTTTGCTTTCTTCCCTATGTTGATTCTAACAACTAGTCCTTCAAATTTCTATTATAGAAACAAATGTATATATGTAATATGTATATATATAATATATGTAATATGTATACATATATACATACTATGTATATAATATATACTAACCTAAGTATTATAATATGTAATATACAAAGCCTATGTGTCTATACATACACACATACTAGTTTTTGTGATATATATCTATTATGTCTATCTATCTATCACATATTATTCTGTTCTTTTCTTTCTGGTTTCACTGTGATCTATTCTGGATTATAGCAGAAAGCTAATTTCTCTCCCTCTAGTCTGTGAGCCCCTTTAGGGAACATACCAAGATGATAGAAGCTCTGTAATATTTTCTGTGTATACATGACCAATGAATGTATACATGAATGAATGAACTAGTATGCTGATCTTTTTGCCACCAGTTTTTCTCTCTCTAGCTAGTCATGCCCACTGCAAGCATACCTACCTCCTGAAAATTCCATCTTCATCCTGTTACTCCCTGCTCAAAAATATAACTGGCACCCCATTACTCTTGAGGACAGCTTTCAGGCCACAACCACCCCACTATTTTGATGTTTTGCTCAATGCCACCTCCTACTCTTTTCTGCATAAAGCCTAATGCCAGGGAGGTTGGACTCTCTCAGGCACTGGATCACCAGATTTCTGTATACTGATTCTTTCTAGATTCTTGTTTATGACATTCTAACCTTTCTCTCTGACCATCACATATGACCCATCATTCAATGCCCACCTCTTGAGACCTTAGCAACAATACAGCTCACATGGACACAGCCCGTGTTCTGAACTTCTCACACCCACATATCTGCTTGGCTCATCAAATGCTCTCCTGTGTTATTATCTGACAGCAAATTTATAACATCTTAAGAGTAGGAGCCATGTCTTATGTTTCTTTTGGATCTGCACCATTGTTAAGGACAAAATTGATGGTCCTTGAAGTCTTATCAAAGTGAACTAAATGCAACATTAATTTTACAGGAGACTATTCTTTAAAGTGTAAAGCTGAGCTTGGCCTCTCTTGTTTCCCTCTAATCACTAACTTTACTACTTCACATACAGAGTGGTCAAAGTCAAAGTTTTGGGTTTCCAGTATATCTTGTCTAATATGTAGATCCTAATCATGGTGACAAAAATGGTAGCAGCTAAAATATTTGAGTGCTAACTATACTATACAGGCCCTGTACCGAGGATTTTAATATTTGATTTAATCATGTTGAAACTCCTGTAAATTCTAGTATCCCACTCTGCAGATAAGGAGACACACCAAGGCTTCAAATATTCATCAAGCCCTGACTGAATTTCATGCCCAGTGCTATATATGCTAATGTGATATCAGAATTAGTAATCAGCCCTTCCTCTATCAAATAAAGGGAGTGACCCATCCTAGCCAATGTCCAAACAATGCCTTAAAAATAATGTCAGCACCTAACTTCTACAGCCTTCCTCCTAATAACCCATCTCCCCCGTTTAATCATGAGAAAATATCAGCGCATTCCAATGGAAGAGCATTCTAGAATATACCTGACCAGTACACCTCTGAACTGTCAAGGTCATCAAAAAATAAAGAAAGCCTGAGAAATTGTCACAGCCAAGGAGATACGACGATTAAATGTAATGTGGTATCCTAGATGAGATCTGGAACAGAAAAAGGCTATTAGGTAAAATATAAAGAAATCAGAATAAAGCATGGACTTTAGTTTATAATAACATTATTAATACTGGTTTATTAATCTTAACAAATGCCCCATATTACTATATTAACTGGGAAACTGATTATGGGGTTTTTGGGAACTCTCTGTAAGATCTTCTGAATGTTTTCTATAAATTAGAAACTGTTCTAAAATATAAAATCTACTGAAAAATAAGGGTTGCGTGTGACTGGCAGGTCAGTGGGGCTGATAAGGTAGGGAATCTGAGCAAAAGAGGCCATCGTGGTGGGTGACAAAGCGAGGAAGATGGCGAGTTTGGTTTAAGAGATATTGCCTTGGAGGGTCCTAGGAAGTCCAGATGTCTGATAAGCAGCTGAAGAACATGACTTGGAGTCTTGGGGTGGGGGCGGAAGACCTGACTTGGAGACACTTGGGAGTCATTATGCATATAGGTGGTAGTTGAAGCATTTGATGTCCTAAACACCATTTTGGGGATGAGCAGCCAGCAACTCTGTTATTACTGTGTGGAGGATGAGGCGGAGGAGGCTGGGGGAGAGCCAGTTTGATTATAACTGCAGAGCAGCTGGAGCCTTTCATCATCGGGGGGCCCAAACCATCCTTGTGGGTACAGATGCTGTGTTTTCCCTCATTCTGGAAGGCATTTCCTGAGACAAACTCTGGATATGATAATTATGCTGGTTAGTAAGTTGATCTAGCCTCAACTGCATAGACAGGGATCCCACAAGAAAATGCCTCCATGTTATTCAATACATTGGCTTTTCTTTAAAAAGAAACATTTTAATTCTTTCTTCCATAGTAGATTTAGGGTAATTATGTTAGATGAAACTATTTTGATAACCATCTTTCTTGAGGACGCAGCACCTCTGTAGCTTTAAAACCTAAGTTAATTAGATATCTGATGTTAACAAAAGCTTCCATTAAAAAAAAAATCCACAAAAGCTGCATCCCCCAGACTCCTGCTGTAGCAGAGGAGTCAATGCTAAGTACAGCTTTTATCATCAAACTGGCATTTTTGTATAGTTAATCATAGATGTCTGCTGCCTCTGAGATGGAGCAGGCACCCCCACTCTACCCCCAAGGATGAAAGACCCGTCAACATGGTAAAATCCGTGTTTTTTACATGACAGTTTCAGAGAGTTGGGGTTTACATACAGTAAGATATTAACTTTGCTTGGCATACAAAGACTATCAAGTTTGTGGGGAAAGGACATGTCTTGGAAATATGAAGGGGGTAGATAGTCTTAGTAAACTTTAAGCTAAATATCCAAATGAGCATGAAAGCATTTATTGAGTTACCTGGAAATGACCATGCTTCTAGAAGTGTTCCTAGCAACGGATTCTCAGGAATGTGATGCCTCCTGATAATAAACAAATAAAACTTAGAAGAGACTACTCTATCATGTATAAATCCTCCCACCCCAAACAAACAAGCACATACATGCGCACACACACACAAGTGCATATACACACACATACCTTTGACCTCCAAGCTGGGTAACACATCAGCTCTCTTCAGTTCAGAGAAACAAAAAGTTTATAGCTGGAAAGACTGCTGGGCAGCCTTGGCTCTCAGAAAAAGGCAGAGTGGAGTGTGGGAGCCATGACCGCAGGAAACCTACATCTGAGCTCATATTCCACCTCTCTTGAGCTCTATAATCTCAGGTATGCTGCCTAGTTCTGCGGAGTCTCAGGTTCCTTTTATAAGAAATGAGGATAAAGATGCTCACCTCAATTCATAATATAAAATTGATTTTTTTTCCAAATGTCAGTTGCTGGAGATAGAACGGTGAATAAGAAAAACACAATTGCCCCACTCAGAGACAGATGCATTTAAGGATTGTTGCTGTGCATATTCAGGGATATTGGGCACACATGTAGCACGGCACATGGTTGCTGAGAAAAAAATATTAGTGTGCTTCTCTTCCACCCTAAGATGAGCAGTTAACTTGAGCAAAAGGATATTCTAACTATAGGAAATTTAGCAGCACCAGGCCTAGGACTGAGGGTATTATTTTACGAAACTTCAGAAGACTTTAATAGCAAACACATTGAAAAAGCCAATGGGCTTTGGAATCATAGAGAGCTAGCCCAGCATCTTTGCCTTGTCTCTCACTAACTATATGACAGTGTGTAATTTGCTTAATCTCTTTGAGGCTAAATTTGTAAACTGGAGATAATGTTAGAGATACCTACCTGAAATTGATGTTACAGGTAATAAAGGAAATATTATATATAAAAAGCATTTATTAAAGGGCAAAATGATAGCCACATGTTAGATATTATTATTTTCATTATAATTGAGTAATCACCAGCCACGACAGCAGCCCCTGTGTGGTGTTTCTGGGGTTGTAGTTCTGGACTGAGGGATTATGCCATCAATGTTAGTACATTTCACACTGATCACTGGAAAGATTTATAAATAAGTCCCTCACCTAATTAGGAGCAGATCCAAGGATTTTGCCTTTCTTTTGAATAATGACAGCAGAGACGATGGCACAGAGAGAAGGCCTGGGAATGGGCTTTCTTAAGTTCCCAAGAACAACATCAGCAGCTTCTGATCCACGGCAGATCCCACTTTGTCTCCTTCTCAGTTGAGTGGATCTCCCTCCATTTCAGAGATTGAGGAAGAGAGCATATAAGCAGCAGAACAGAATACGATTCTCAGGAAAACTCCTCACCAGCAATCAACCAGAATCCCCATGTAAGGCCAGTTACTTTGGGGTCTTAGAGCCCAAGATGGGTTCCAGGCTCACTTGAGGAAGCATCACAAAGCCTGGAGAAACTTCATCATCTCTACAAACCAGCGTTTTAATTCTGATAGTCTTGGAGTCCTGAGTCACTCTGAAGGGTTGGGGGTTGGCGTCAACATTTCTTACAAGAGGCCGTGGCATATTCTTGCAAATAAATTCTCAAAGAGCATCTCAGATGTTCCAGAGTTTTTAAGGGGGTTGCAGGAATTCCCCTGTGCTACAATAATGTAATAGAACCCGCCAGGGCTTAGTTAGGCCGAACTACCATAGTTTCATGAGTTCATCGTACGGTTTCATGTCTCTCCATCTGCAGACATGTTTTCCCTCTGCTTGGAGGAATTATTCCTTCCCCTGCTTTCCTGCACTTCCCTATTCATCCTTTAAAACCTCATCTCAAGACTTCCTCTGTGAAGACATTCCTAATTTTTACCTTCTGTCTATTCCGTCAACAGACTTGGCTTCAAATTTCAAGACGCGGCCCATTTAGTGAGTTCTCAAGAAATGATTATTTGTTTTCTCAAATTCTTGGAGTTGACCTGGTTTCTTCTCCAGCCTCTGACAATTAAACCAAATGCAATGCAGGCGGCTAGAAATCAACTATGCAGTTGTGAAACCTGCAATTTGAAGCAAGATTCTTGATTGCTCAAATGAGAGTTATGTAAGCTTTGTTTGCATGGTGCAATAGGCAGGAGGACCTCACTGTGAGCAGAGTTTTGGAGGCTATTTCTAGTGTGACAGCACCTCTGCTTCATTTCCACCAACACCATCATACCTCCCAGCTCCAGTAGAATCCTGGTTCAAAGCAAGCACTCAACACAGATCTGCTGTTCCGGGGGGACAATAAAACAGGCTCATTGAGAAGAGGATCCCAGGAGGCTTTCTCAATCTTCTCCACAATACTTGGTGACCCATTTGCAGAAACCCATCTTGGCTGCTTGAGAGGCCATTTCCCCATCTTAAGATAGTAATCAGGACAGAGGAGGGAGCCTCATTATTGATAATGAGGCTGACTAGCAGTAGGCGTTTGGTGAAAAACGCCATCACAGCTCAAAGTGGTTATTATTGTTTTATCACTACTAGTAATCAACTTTTTTCTTTTGCTTTTTTATGGAATGAAAATCATTGCTTAATATTCTTGGAAAGCCAATTTCACTCCATATTTTTCCTGTTTCCTTTTGTCCATTCGGATGTCCTTAAACATTTCTGCCAGGAGAAAAGGGCTCAACCAAGGAAAATTCAAACTAGGATCCCCATGCAGGCACTTAGGCTAAAGTGGAATAAGGCAAATCCTTAATCCTGAGATGTGGAACAGTTGGCAGGCTATGTTTTTAGCTCCATCTCAACCCATCTCAATGCCTCCTTTCCGAAGAGACATTTCTTTGCCCCCTAACAGAGATGGCCTTTCCTCCTTCACATCTCGCTTTCCTAAATAACATTATCATAGCTCTTTATGTGTCCTAATACTCTTAGTAAATTAAGAACTCCTTGATTTTGGAGATCATAGCAATTTTGTCTGATGGAAAGAAAAAACATACTCTGGAGACAAATGTTTGGGCTCAAATTTTTCTGTCATTGGTTAGGTGTGTGACATTATATAAGTTACTCAACCTTTCTGAATTGGTTTCATCATCTATAATACATGGATAATACAACCTACTTTGCAAGTTAATTGTGATGATAGAGTAAGATTCCATGAATGAAGGGCTTGGCCCTGCAGGCTAGTGCCGTGGGATCACACAGCCTCCCCACTCACTAGCTGCTCAGCCTGGTCAAGTTATTTAACCTTCTAAGCTTCAGTTTTCTCTTCTGTAATATAGGAGCACCAAAACGTTCCTCCTCATAGGGTTTTGAGAGGATTGAAGGAGCTAATAGATATGAAGAGCTCAGCACAGAGCTTGACAGGGAGTGCTCGGTAAATGTCTGTTATCAGTGCTTCAATCATTTTTGCTTCCCTCTCTCCACTTAAGTCTTCTGAAGCATCCTGCCTGATGCCTGGCAGAGAGGCAATGGATATTGTTGAACTAAAACCATGTTGTGTTGCACGGAATGTCATATGACAGCTTGGATGTTCATTTCCCCTGCTCTAATGATTTATAGTTTCAAGGATTTTTATTATTTCAAGGATTTCCTTGAAATAAAGCTCCATATTTAAAATGAGAAACTCAGCTAAAATGTCAAGAATTAGCTACTTTAGAGGAGAAGGGAAATAAGCTTATGATTAAACACATAAGGTGGGGAGAGAGAGAGAGAGAATGGGAATTAGAGATTAGAGGCAGGGGTGATTAAATGGGATAAGACAGAGTCAAAGAACATTCTGGCAGAGGTAGAACCTCGATAAAATTTGCATAGGATCCTCCTACACTCATCTAGGATCCCTAGATGATGCTGCATGTTGGAGACAGGGTCATTGTCCCTAGATTGGCGGTGGTAGTTGCAGAACAGAAGGGAGTGGATACATTCCACATTCCTCACCTCACTAGGAAGCCCTGGCATTCAGGAATTTGTGATCAAGATGGACCCAGGCCCATAACAACTGCTCAGAAGAAACCTGGTGAGGTCCCCGCTGGCTCCATTAGCTGGTGGCCCCAGTGGCCCAGAGCATGCTTCTCCAAAAACCACGTGTCCTTCTCAGTCAGAATTGATGCCTGTCAAAGACTTTGGGGGCCCTGGCTAGGCCCCTCCACCTTTGATCTGGTAGTAGAGTCCAATCAAAGGCAGTTGCTGGGCTGTGGGCCGTGGTGGGCTTGGCCAGCTCCCTCTACATCCAGTGAGCCAAGGACAACCTGCAGCCAGCAGAATGACTTAGAGCCTGGGATATCTGCTGCAATTAGAGCATGTAATTGGAAAATCTCAGACAATCTTATTTGGGAGAATTCTCTTCACCAAAACCCAAGCAATTCGTAGAAAACACTCAGAAATCCATGCCTGCAGCAAAGTTTTCCTTTGTCTCAGAGCCGTCTCTGGAGGGAACACCATCTTTCTTTAATTCTTTTGTTCCTAGACAAAATAGCAATCTGCTCCTACCCTGGAAAGGGCTCGGAGGGCAAGGACATCATGAGTTCACACAGGAGGTCTGATCTTATTGGAACATTATACCAAAAAGTTAGGTAACTGCTTTGAATCCCTCACTATGCTAAATACCATTTCCTTAAGGAAGCCACAGGAGATACCATCTGTTCATTCACACATGATAGCTCCAGATTTTGGACATCGTGGTTTTGAGTAAAATGCAGTTTACGTTTTCAAGATTCGCTAGTACTGTAGGCCATGTTTCACTTTATTTTTTTATTTGTAAATCTTCTAAGAAAATATAGGAGCTTTGCACTCCTTGCTTCTGAAGGGCGTTCATGAAATAGTGTGTGGTTTTCTTATGGTGAGCAAAATTTCCTAACTTCCCTTTCACCCACCATCTCATCCTGGAGTTGGGCTTGGTTCTGCAAACTTCTACTGAACAGAATGTTTTCCTTCTATGGCTTTGCCTCCAAAGGGTCTTGACTATTCTCTCCTCTGCCACAAAAGTCCACTGGGTTCTTTCTTATTTTGTTCACATTCACTTACAAGTCCCACAATGGAAACAAGCACTTCCTAATGCTCATTCTTCCTTTTTATTTCTAGTATAACATTTCTTTTCCTAATTGAGATGTAATACATATGCAATAAAGTACACAAATTTCAGATGAATGGCTCAGTGATTTTTGCATACACACACACACACACACCCACCCCACACACACACTTGTGCAAGAATCATTCTGATTAAGACATGGAACATTCTAGCATCCAGCCTCCTGCATGCCTCCAGCCCAGCAGGGCCTTCTATCAAAGGTAATAGTTATTCTCAATTTGGTTTTACTTGCTTTTGAGCTTCATGTAAATGGAATCATACAGCATGTACAGTTTTATGTCTTGTTTTTCAAGTTTTTCTGCTGGGAATTCACCCTCTTCTTTGAAATATAATGGGCACTGAACATGTATTCAGTAAAATGAATGTACAAAGGCTCTATGTATGAAGCCGAGTTTTGAAAGAACATCTATTTAAAAGAAAAGACTTCCAGGGCCAGAAACAGATGTTCTCTAATAAGAAAAGTGAAGCCATCAGCAAACCATTGCTCATAGGTAACTTTTTTAAAAAGAAAACTATGAAAGGCATTCCTCAGTCCTATGCCCACCTCCCTGCCACCCCCAATGAGGGAATTGCATCATTTCTGCTAAGCGGTTGACATTGGCCTCTCTTTTTTTGGATTATTATTTTCAAAGAAGTGCCTGGTACCACATAAGTACACAGCTGTGAAGTCAGATGCTGGCTCTGAGTTTGTCTGTGTTGCTATTGCTATGAGGGTGGCAGAGGGGATTCAGGTAAACCTGATCAAGACACTTCCTACTTGTGGGTGCTTGGAGAGTTATTCAGCATTTCAGCCTCAGTTTGCTAATCCACAAAAAAAGTTGAGTGGATTAAAGGAAATAATAGCTGTACGTATACACTAAACTATAAAGCATGAAATAAAGATTAGTTTATAAACTGTGATGGTTAATTTTACTGTGTCAACTCGGCTAGACCATAGTGCCCAGACATTTGGTCAAAATTATTCTGGGTGTTTTTGTGAAGGCGTTTTTAAAATAAGATGAACATTTATTTTCATTATTCCAAGGCAGACTTGGAATAAATCAGATTGCCTGCCATGATGTAGGTGGGCCTCATCCAATCAGTTGAACGTCTTCATAGAACAAAGGCTGACCTCCATTGAGCAAGAATTCTGACAGCAGACGACCCTCAGACTTGAACTGCAAATCTTCCTTGGATCTTCATGCTGCCAGCCTACCCTGAAAATTTTGAACTTATTTCTCTCTCTCTCTCTTTCTATATATATATACACATACATACACACACACACACGTGCACACATTTATATGCACCTATCCTTGGTTCTGTGATTTGTTTTCTCTGGAGAATCTAATAGACTAGTTTTTCATTTAGTTGATTCTAGTGTTTTCTTATTTATTTTGTCTCCTCTTTTATTTCAGATGCTATCTAGCTTATTGCTTTTTTTTCTGAATTACTAAGAAATATATTGGGATTATATTTTTCTTTTGTTCTATTGTTATTAAAATTATTTCAAGTAATAATTTTTCTTTCCATTGTTATCTTGGCCATCACCTATGGAGGGGTAGCTGTTTGCAGACACACATGTGTTGCACTCAACATTAAGTTGTTAATATTTGGTGATGTTACTTCTTAGCCTATGGGTTTTCATGGATGCCATCCTTGTTGGTCATATATCTAGACCTACTGATTTGCCATTGGGCACATCCCATCCCCAGGACACCAGTGTCATGTTTAAATTTCCCTAGAATTTTCAGTTGTACTGAAACTGAGTGAACCCAGCTTTGTCTGATACCCAGAATCCTTCCTTTCCACTGTACTGAACTGATAGTGTGAAAATGGAGACATTTCCTGACATCTCTTTGGTTCTCTCCTAAGACTAAATTTCACTCTAGACTTTTTTTTCCCCCATAGTCTCTTTCTGTTTTACCTTTCTTGATCCTCTCAATCTCAGGACCTCCCCAGCAAAGGATGAACCCAGTCTCATCTTACTATTCTATAGTGCCTGTGGAAAGGGAACTGTTGGGATTTGAGGGAGAAGTTTTATCCTCTTCCCTTATGGTGAAAGCCTCACCCCATAAGACGGCCAGTTGTGCATCACAAAGTAGGTCAGGATGCCATCAAACAAAAGGAAGTGAGGCCATAGTGGCCATAGAAAATCTTGTTGATGATCTTGGATGACTTCACTGACACATAATTAAGTATGGATTTAAAAAAGTTCTCATGTGATTGGATATCTTGTCTATAGCTCTATTATTTTCATTTCATTTTGTTAAGTCATGGCTTGAGAATAGGATCAGAATTCCAGTTTATATTATTGAGTTCATCTCAGACTGCTATAATCTTTTTCCTGCTCATTGTTTTGTCTTCTTCCTTTTCCTTCCTCCTCATGCTTTTCTACTTTTGAAGCAGTTATGGTGGGATCAAGGACCATTTCCCAGATTTTAAATGTAGTTTTTCCTGACATCTATCAAATCTATACAAACACTTTTTTTTCTTTTCTCTCTCTCTCTTCTTGGTGACTGGAGGGAGAAGTTTTCAGGGCTTTGATTCCTACATTGGTCTGATATCTATAGATTTTAGAGACATGCGGATCTAAGCCATTTGGTCAAGTATCAATGGCATAAATGGCATTATTTGTGGTGTGCCCTTGGGTGGTGGCTTATCCTCTCCATACTTCACTTTTATCATTGTAAAGAAGGAGCAATGAATATGCATCTTTCGACAGGGTTGTGGTAAGAATTGTAAATCGTTCTTTAATGGTTCATTACATTATTAGCTTCAAAACTGGCACATATGTAACATATATGCTTTAGTGAATATCACATATTTTCTTTAAAAGAACAGAAAAATGTTTATGCAGTACTTGGTATGGTCTGAATACATTAGGTGTTCTATAAGTGGTAGCTACCATTGTGGTTATTACAAGTTTGAATCATAAGCCTATGTATGAGAAGAAATGTTGAAACGAGCATTTAAAAAAAAAAGATCCTGTGATCATTTACATTAGATCACAGGATACCCAAAGATGCATAAATAGCAACTTCCCAGCCCGGTGAGCTTAGAGTTTGGCTGTGGCAGCACATAAACACAGCTGGCAAACCAGAGCATATCCAGTCTGTACTCCAGTGCTTCCCAAACTCTTATGCCACAGTACACGGAGAAAATAAGAATATTTGTCCAGTGTAATAGAGCAGGTGGGAGGGGAGCTTGGGGGTGTCTGTCTATACGGGGCTTGATTTTTTTAATCACTATTTTTTTCTTTATATGATATAATTACAACAAAACACAGTGTTTTAAAATTTTTATTAAATGTTAAATTTATATAAAACTTCCCAATAAATGGTTTTAAATTTTTCCATGAGAAATTAGGCTTGCTTTTATTAACATAAATTTATTTATTTTTTAAATTTAATTTATATTTATTTTACTTTAGGTGCATACTATACCTGGCATTTCTCCCCATGTTATCCCTCCCCACCCTCCCGTCCCTCCCCACGCCCCACTGTCTCTCCCCTACTCCCCCCAACTGTCCCCAGTGTGTGATGCTCCTCTCCCTGAGTCCACGTGTTCTCATTGTTCAACACCCACCTATGAGTGAGAACATACAGTTTGGCTTTCTGTTCTTGTGTCAGTTTGCTGAGAATGATGGTAACATAAATTTTAAAAATATGGTTCTTTCTGCTTAAAATGACTGTAAACAATCTCTGACCATGATATTTTAATGATGTTATCTTCACATTCTTAATCCTAGACCAGAAACCTTTCAAACAGAGATGATTAAAATTTTTAATAATTTTTAGAACAATTCAAAATTTTCTACAGTTGAAATTATATTTAAGAAATCTGATAGCACTTCCTTTTTATTGGTAAATATTGGCTTGTTTGTAAAAATAAAAATGGATTTAAAATCCAGCTGAACTTTTTTTATGTAAAGGTTTCAGAATAATGACGATGGTCTAATTTGTATAATATACATTCTTAGAGAAGACACTCTTTAACCAGCTAGTAAACCACTAAAAATCTCATCATCCACAAGTCAAAAGAGATAGCCAATATCTGTGGAATGGGAACTTGGGGCTGCTACTTGGAGCTCTGTCCACCACAGTGGATCCAGGGTTGGGCCTCCTCAGGTCTTCCCTACCTGATTGACCATACCTGGTACTATTCCCGGCTCCTTGAACATCTAGAACTGCATCTCCTCCAGCAGCTAGCTCCATGTGTCCTTGCCCATGGGACAGCCATCTCACACATCCATGGCTGAGGACTGAACATAACCCACAGCCCCACGGGTTTGCACACAGCAGATGGCTCATTAAAAGTTACCATGGCAAGGACTGTTGTAGTGCCTTTGATTATATATGTCTTTATCTGCACAATGGATTACAGTTTCATAGAAGTTGGGACATACCTAAATAAGTGTGCCATCCATAAATATGTGTGCTTATGGCACACATATTCATATATATGTGAAGTAGTAGGATATATGTTTTCAAGCTATTGATATGGAGGCCAGAACTTTGAAGATTGGTGGTGAGGGAGGCTACTTAAGAGAATATCAATTTGAAACTGCTTATTTTACAAATGATCTCATTTGGGATGTGATCCAGAAACAAAAAGGGGTTTCCTTCTGGTCAAATAGAGAATATGGGTGGATCCATGTAAACCCCTACCTCCTTCCAATGCAAATAAGTCAGATCCCATGACCTCCAATGGCAGGCAGAGCTCCCTCCCTTGAGAACCAGAGCCGCCAGAGAACACATGCTTCTGGGGGCCCAGGCTTCTCACCCTCTTGCCCTGTGTCATGTTCTCATCAATCATCATTTCTGGTCCTTCATTTTATTTCTTTGGAACTTGGAATTAATTCTTTGGAATTTAGAATTTAGGACTAACAATATTGGCATTTTAGAGGAGGAGCTAGACTTTCCTTTGGAATAAAACAAGTATACTATTTGGTATAACAAAAATAAAGGGCTGAGCTATTCTGGGGTGACAGGCCCTACTCTGAAGTCTTAGCTTTAGATTCGGGTTATATTTTCTGTGGGTGAGTAGGTAAAGCCCCCACATGTACTTGAAGGATGTATCCTTTTAGTGCCTTCCAAGGCCCTTGATGGATTGAATATAGATTTCCTTGGAGAGAGTATAGCTTAGTAGTTAGGAAGTGGAGAGTGGGTTCAAGTTGTCTGGCTTTAAATCCCCACTTTACCATATCCTAAATGACCCTGGGAAAATAACTTAATCTCTAGGTCTCAGCCTTATCATCTGTAAAATGTAAACAACTTGCATTAGTTTTTTACTCTGTATCACAGTATCGCAACTTTGGCACCATTGACATTTGGGGACAGATAATTCCTTGCTGCACAGCAGTTGACCTGTGCATTGTAGAATGTTAGCCCTAACTCACCTACTAAGGCTCCTAACTCACCTACTAAGGCTCCTCTTCCCTTTATCATTCCTACAGAAGAAAAGATAAATGAATGTAGACAAATTTGCTTGCAAGTCCTCTCCTGAAACAATCAAAAAGACGCAAAACCATTAGAATAGGGAGATGACTAGAATACGTGGCATCATTATTTCTCTCTTACTAATCAGGAGATGTTAGGAATCAAATGTTCATGTTCTCTCAAAAGTCCTTTGTGGAAGCTTTAATCCCTAATTGATGATATTTGGAGATGCAGCCTCTACACACTAGAAGCAGTAGTCCTGCATCCCCTAGTTGTGAGAATGTAAACCGTTTTTAGACATTGCTGAATGTTTTCTGGGAGGCAAAATTGCTCCTGGTTGAGAACTGCTATTCTGCATAGTAAATTAGAAACTTATAAAGCACATGCATAGCACATAGCATTGTGGTGATTACCTGGGTTCAGATCCATGTCCTTCATTTGTAGGCTGGATGACCTCAGAAAAGCCACTTAAACTCTCTGAGCATAATTTCTTCATTCAAAACGGATATCATCAGCCCTACTGGGTCTACCTACCTTATTGAACAACTGGAAAAACCAAAGGAAATCTCTAATATAAAAATGCCATAGAAGCCATTGAGAGCTATCTATAGCTGTCAGGATACCCTGTTACTGCCTGGTGAATAGTTTGGTAGTGAGGCTGCATGGCTACACCACCCCTCTAATGTTCAAAGTGATTTGCAACATCTAAGTGCTCAATACATTTTAGCTTCTGTTGTTATTGTCTCCATTCTACAGTGAAGAACCTGAGACTCAGGGAGGTAAAGGAACTTGCCCAATATTGCACAGCATGATGTCTGGAGACAGAATTTAATTCAGACCATGTAATTCCAAAGTTGGTGCTTTGTTCAATACATTCTCGTTTCCCAGTGAACACGAATGCCGTTATTAGAAATGAAAGCAGCCCCTTCTGTTAGCAAAGGGAGTTGCTATTTATAAAAGAGATGTCCATCTTTTGGTGAGGGTTGGAAAAAGCACTACAGAACAACTGAGGATAAGATAATTTAGATATTTTTCTCCTGATTTTAATTCAGAAAAGAGGTGTCTCCTTAGGGACTTGAAGATAGCTGAAAATGAAAGGGCAGAGCCAACCCCACCTGCATGCTATGAATCATTTATTCACTTAAAGGGTTGAGTTGTACCTTCCACATCTGAGCTGTTTTAGTTTTAACTTTGCAAGCCTTGGTTATTCCAGCTTCCTAGGGAAAACCCCTCTGGCACTTGCAGCCTCACTCGAGTCCTGGCTGTCATTTTGAACATCCAGCAGTCAAAAGATAAATACAGAGGATACTGCTCCTCTTAGCTGGCTACCCTGAAGGCAAGTTCCTGATCCCTAAAATCCTATGGCCTGAGCTCCGAAGCAACCATTATCTCACCCGCTGCTTCCAAACATACTCAGTTCAGTTGCCCTCTGGAGAGAATTTCTCCCTCTGGTTCTTGCCTGGCTTTGGAAATTGCATTGAGCCAAGGGTGCCTTCTTGAACTCCTAATCTGTGGCTACATGATCATTGAAAGAGCAGCCTGCCCAAGGTGTAGCATTAAATCCAACCATGTACCTCTTCTCTCCTAAGTGCCCTCAGGACACAGAATTCCAGGATTCCAGGTAGCTGAGGGGGAACATAGCACATGAAGCTCAGCAGCAGTCAGAAGATAAGCAGTTTCAAACTGATGCTCTCTAAGTCCCCTCCTCGGTCACCAATCTCAGTTCCAGCAGAGATGCAGCCACACGGAAAAAGAGAAATGTTTAGTTAGCTTCGGTACAGTGGCCTCCAGGAGGATGCTTGGCAAAGTCCCAAGTCCAAAGCATCAGCCTTAGAGTAGGAGAAAGCTAGATTTGGGATGTGCCAGCTGTCTGACCGTCTACTAATCCTTAGGAAAAATTAGGTTTTTCATTTTCTTTTTTTCCATTTCATGAAACATATGCAAAAAGAAGAGGAATTTAACCTCTAACTCTCTGTACAATTTGGTAATACTATTGTACTCAGTTGAGGTGAGAGTGCACAGGCATGGTGCATCACCCAGCACATGGTGGGGCACAGTGTTTGGCTTTTTTTTCTTTTCTCCTTTTTTTTTTTTTTTGTTTTTGAGACAGGGTCTCACTGTCTCACTCAGGCTGGAATATAGTGGCACGAGCAAGCTTACTGCAGCTTTTATCTCCCAGTAGATCAAAGATGGTGCACACCATCACACCAGCTAATTGTTTTGATTTTTAGCAGAAACAGGGTCTCACTATATTGCCCAGGCTGGTCTTGAACTCCTGAGCTCAAGCAATCCTCCCGCCTCAGCCTCCCAAAGTACTGGGATTACAGGTATGAGCCACTGTGCCTGGGCAGCCGCTGGTGTTACTCTTTGTTGAGCACCAACTACATGCTGTTGTCCTGGGCCCAGGCCCAGATGGTCATTACTGTGCACACTGTAATGCAGCAAGTATGGAATTTGCAACCAACATCCAGATCTTCCTACAGTTCCTCTTCTTACCAGCATGCAATCCTAGGCAAGTCATTTTCCTTCGCTGTGTCCCCATCTCCTCACCCTGAAACAAGGAGAGAAGATTTGTAAGACTCATTGAGATTATACACCTCATGCAGTCCTGGCACAGGATACGAGTTAATGGATTCATTATTTCCTTCTTCCTTTCCACACGTCTGCATAAGTTATGTGTGCTAAGTACTCCAGACAGCTCAGAGATGGGAACTTTTGAAACCTTCTGATCTAGTGCAAATGTTCTGGGGATGGCGAGGACCTGGAGAAATTCTGACGCAGAGTAAATCAGGTTGGAGAGAGATTTTTAAAAGACATTGCAATTGCTTAGGTGAGGAAGACAGAAGGTTTCGGAGGAATGGAAGATGACTCCTAGGTTTCTGGCTTGAACAATTGGGAAGAAGTTTTGTCAAATGCTAGGGAAATATTCTTCTCTTTTTCTCCTGTCTTAGTCAGTTTGGGGTGCCATAAAAATACTATCAAAATTTATTTTCTCAAAATTCTGGAGCTTGAAAGTCCATTAAGGTATCAACATTATTGGTTTCTGGGTGAGGGCTCTCCTGGCTTACAGACAGCCACCTGCTCCCTGTGTGCTCACATAGCCTTTCCTCAGCGCTTACACTTGGAAGACAGTGAGCAAACTCTCTGGTGTCTCTTATTAAAAGAGCCTTAATCCCATTGGGCCAGGACCCCACCCTTATGACCTCGTCTCATCCTAATCATTTTCAAAAGGCTGCATCTCCAAATATCATCAATTAGGGATTAAAGCTTCCACAAAGGACTTTTGAGAGAACGTGAACATTTGATTCCTAACATCTCCTGATTAGTAAGAGAGAAATAATGATGCCATGTATTCTAGCCATCTCCCTATTCTAATGGCTTTGCGTCTTTTTGATTGTTTCAGGAGAGGACTTGCAAGCAAATTTGTCTACATTCATTTATCTTTTCTTCTGTAGGAATGATAAAGGGAAGAGGAGCCTTAGTAGGTGAGTTAGGAGCCTTAGTAGGTGAGTTAGGGCTAAGCTGTGAGTTTATAGTGAAGACTTCTTCTGACACAAGCATAAAAAACTAGATTCCTAAGGACCCAATCAATGTGAGGCTTTAAACTAGAAACTGGGATGTCAGCTGAATCAGAGGCACCCCTGCCCTCAAGGATCTCACTACTTTGAAAATATAGGGAGGATTTTCTTAAGAGGTTAGCTGTTTGGGCTCTGGTCTCGGGTCATGAACATGTTGCCTCTGAATATGAAGGTCCTTAACTGTGACTCCATCGCTCTCCTGTCTGGGACTTGCCTGCCTCTACTTCCTCAGGCAGGGGATGGTCTGCTTACCTGACTCCAAGTGGCTTGTTAGGATGAATCATGTTTCAATTCTCTAAGAGGGTTTATGTGTTGGAAAGAGTATTCTCTTTGATCTCGTGGCTTAGAGTGTATAGGCTTTGTCCAGTTAATCATGTAGCTGGCGTCAGGCTTTGCCAGTTTTTATTTCTTTGAGGCTTTATGACATTTAAAGGGTTGGACAGTGGCCCTGTAGCCAACATGGTTTTGACTTCAACAGCAACTGAAGCCTGAATCTTTTCTCCAGCTCTTTGATAATAATTGATTGGTCTAGAAGTCCAAGCAAAGGTGGGACTTTCTAAAGTGGCTTCAGATCTAAGGGGTGATTGAAGGGATGAGTCTTTAATAAGGATGCACTCTCTCCTCTCCTCCTGAGTCATTCCCACATGGTTAAAAGAGCTATCCCAATAAACCTGAGTATGCCTTAGTGCTTTCCATTTACAAAGTACATTCATTCCACTATCATCAATTTAACCTCTCAAGTCAGCCTTGAGAGGTAGAAAGAGTGAGGCAAATGGGCTTAATTTTGCCAGAGAGAAATTCTAACACTCATTAAATGATTTACTCAATGTCATGGGGTAGAAGTTGTGAGAGAAGCTAACATTTATTGAGTGTCTGCTATGTGACAGATTCTTTGTATACCCTAACTTACATAATCTACAACTAACCTGGGGTGGGGGGTAGATATTATTGGGCCCAGTTGAAAGATGAAGATACTGAGTCATGAGACATTTAAAGAGCTATTTCAAAGCCTCCCAGCCCTTAGGTATTAAGCCAACACTGACTTTCTAATCTTCTGAGAGTCAGTGTGTTATGCTGTTTAAACTCCTCATGCTTGACTGTAAGAAGATAATAGTATACTATTTATGCTTTGTCGAATCTAGGGTAAGAAGTACCACAAAAGCATTGTTCACAATAGCAAAGACTTGGAACCAACCCAAATGCCCATCAATGATAGACTTGATAAAGAAAATGTGGCACATATACACCATGGAACACTATGCAGCCACAAAAAAAAGGATGAGTTCCTGTCCTTTGCAGGGACAGGGATGAAGCTGGGTACCATCATTCTCAGCAAACTAACACAGGAACAAAAAACCAAACACCACATGTTCTCACTCATAAGTAGGAGTAGAACAAGGAGAACACATGGACATAGGAAGGGGAACATCACACAGTGGGGTCTGTCAGGGGGTTGGGGGATAGGGGAGGGATAGCATTAGGAGAAATACCTAATGTAGGTGACAGGTTGATGGGTGTAGCAAACCACCATGGCATGTGAATACCTATGTAACAAACCTGCACATTCTGCACATATACTTCAGAACTTAAAGTATAATAATAATAATAAAAGAAGTGTCACAAAAGGAAAAGAGGCCCATGTCCCTGCTTTATAGAGAGATTTGGAAATTTGGTTTCCTTTACATATGAAATGAAAGAAGACACAGAGATATGGACCAGCTGCTACATGTGCTTCTCTCTGAAGTCTGAGCCGAGATTCCCTAAGCTTGACTGCACCGCTCAAGACCACAGGCCAGGGCAGCAGCCCCTTTGCAAAAAAAAGCCACCTTTAACCTGTTCATTTATTTTCTTCTTCCTGCACACTCTGTGGTCTGGCAAGGAGCAGGGGGGCCTCAACAGTGAAGCCCTCACAACAGCAATCCTTCTCAGTTCCCACTTTGAGTGAACCCAGCTCAACTTCTCAGGCTGAAAGAAATTTTAATAACTGACAGAGAATTTGCTAAGTCCAAGGACAGGCAGTCTCAAGGTCACTGGACAGGAAGAGAAACCTCTAAAAAGCGAAAGAATGAAGCAAAGTCTTTCCCCTCGGCAGGCGCTGGCCTCCCTTCCTGACACTTCCTCTTGGGACCTGTGAATGTTTGCCCAGGGTTATTGGTAATGTCATCGAGTCTCAGCTGATTGACAGTGAAAGGGAGAGGAGCTAGAGCTACTGCAGGCCAGGAGCGCACATGCTAGATCTCATCTCATCTCCATCTAACTCCTATGTGAAGTGGGCTGTTGGAGCCCCTTTTGTGCAGTTGAGGAAACTGAGGCTCTAAAACACGCAGTACTTTGTCTATGGTACCTGGCTAAACTTGCACTGGAACCTGAATCTGGTTAGCTACCGAACCTGTGCTTCTACCACCCCACACTGCCCATAGACACACACAAAGTGCTTTCTAAGGCTCTGAATACTTATCCTATTCCATTATCAGGCTCAACCCTTCATCCCTCACTAGACCCATCAAGAGGGCTTGTAAATCGTAGGTGCCCAATAATCACTCATTTTTACTAAATTCAATATTTAAATGCACACATACCAGGTAGTTGGTTCTGCCCAAAGACCAAAACCCACTGGCTGTGGGTAGTACTTTGTTTTACCCCAGGATAGGTAGTGAGTAGTCTGATTCCGCCCAGGATAGGTAGTGGGTAGTCTGATTCCCCCCAGGATAGGTAGTGGGTAGATTTTCTACCTATTCTCTTGGGTAGTGGGACTATCATTTAAGCAGTGAACTTTTCCATTCTAACAAAGGTCTAATCAGAGGTGGAAAGGGAAGCTAAGTTATCTGGGGAAGGTTATATAAGTCAGTGATTCTTTGGACTCCATAAATTTGCAAATCCATGTTTCAGGCTCTGTTTTCAATCTTCAGGCATTGTAGGCATCTCCTGGGGCTGTGAGAAGAATGCTCTAATTTCAGGACAGAATGGAGCCTAGAGCCAACTTGGCAAGGGCCAGAGGAATATAAATTCACAGTGACAACTTAAGGAACATGGTTTTAATAGAAACATACTTTTATTTCTTCTCCGATCACATGCCAACTGTCTGTTTGCATGGGGAGCCCCAGGCTCAAATGAGAGTTGTCAGAATTGGTAATTGAGGGGCTCTGCTACCCCCTAAAAGCTCCCTGGTCCTCCAGATGACAACTGTGAGAGATAGCTTGGGTGCTTGGGGACTTTGTGAAGTAACATTACAGAGAAACCAGAACAAATTTAGGTATGATTAACTACGTGCCAAGGGGGAAATTGTGGCACAATTCATTAAGAAAATGTTAAGAAATCCCTAGACTGTTGGGCACATAGGAAGTGGCAAGGCTTCAAAGGTGAGTAAGGTATCTTTTCAAGAAGCTTGTTCAATGGAGAAGACAGAGCTGTGAAGACTACACTTGAAGTTGGTTAAAAATACATTAGATAGAAGGAACAAGTTCTAGTATTTGATAGTAAGTACAATAGGGAAATTAGAGTTAACAATAATTTGTTGTATATTTCAAAAGAGCTAAGAGAGAAGAACTGTAATGGTCCCAACACAAAGAAAAGATAGATGTTTGAGGTGACGGGTATCCCAGTTACCCTGATTTGACTGTTATACATTGGATACATGTATCAATATATCACATGGATTCCCAGAATATATATACCTATGATATATTAATTTTTAAAGCCCAATAATTATAATTCTTAGATATCATAAGAGAGTAAATGCAAATAATAAACTCATTATAATAATAACATATTATGTGATATGGTTTCCAGCTGTTCTCAGGCAATTAGTTGAACTCCTCATTTTAACATGCATATATACTCTTTAAGGTTTGGGGAGAAGTCATTGCAGAAATATCATTGAATTTTTGTTAGAATAAGATAAAGAAAAAGAAATAAAAGTTAAAATTAGAGTGGTGTATTAGAATGTCAGGTACTTTTGTGTGTGTGAAAAGCAGTACAGCCTAAGGGTTAAGAACAAAGGCTCTGGGGCCAGGCTACTGGATTCGGATTCTAGTTTTCCTACTTACTGTGTGACTTTAACCAATTGCTTAGCTTCTCTGTGCCTCAGTCCCCTCATCTGTGAAAAGGAAAAAATGATAGTGTCTGGCTCATAGGTTACTGTGAAGATGAAATGAGATGATAAAAGTAAAGCACTCCTAAATGCTACGTGGAACCTAGATTGGATCTTGGAACCAAAAGAGAACATTGATGAAAAACTCATAAATTCCAAATAAAATACTGAGTTTAATTAATTTTTTAAAAATAATGACCCTGCATTAGAAGTATTGCCTGTGTCACAAAATACATCATTGGGTATGAGATGGGAGGTGGAGAGAAGTCAACTCCATAGAGAATGCCTAGAAAGGCTGACGAGGAGTTTGCTGGGTGAACACAGGAAAAAGATTATTACAGGAAGATGGGGGCCTAAAAAAAAAAAGAATGGAGTGTTTAGGGAATTAACATAATTTGGCTGGGACCAAGGTTGTGTTTGCAGACATGAAGGAGAAGCAGGAGATGTCCTTGGAGAATTAGATGGAGTTTAGATTATGCATGGCTTTGTACTCTAAACCAAGCTCAAACTGTCTCCTGTGGCAACCACATTGGAGTGACATGGTCAGAGGTGCACAGCAGAACAGTGGCCTTGGCTGCAGCATGGTGGATGAAAGAGACTGGGATCCAGAAGACAGAAAAACCAGAAATAGAGCTGGTATGGCCATTCAGGCGGGAAGTGATCAGCACCTGACCAGGAAAGGACAGTGGGGCTGAAGAAACAGGAAGGATGAGGCAGAGAGCTAAGAGTCATCCTTGGGAGACTACTGTGATAGCACCCTGCAAGGAAGTACCGATTGCCTACCAGAGACCTTTCCAGGGTACCAGGGCCTCAGGATGAATTACTCCCCTGACTTTGAGATGTTTTAGTAAAGAGAGATGCAGAATTCAGGAAGAAATGTATCTTCATGTACATATAGGGGTTTACTGTTTACAGGGCTCCTTCATGTATGTCATCATTATAGCAGTCCTGAGAGGTACACATTGTCATTATTCAAAATTGTGCTTTTGTTTTACTGATTATGGATATAGAAGCAATCATTGTAGAATGCTTGAAATACTTTTTAAAAAGGAGTAGAAAATTAGAATGTCCCTAGTACCCTGATTGATCATTACTGTTAATATGTTGATAAATCAGTTGCTTATAGCAGATGGTAAGTGAAAAAATACGAAATTGTATTTCAAACCCAATCTTGTAACAGATTATATTTTTTAGCATCTCCTATAGTTACAAAATTGGGATTGAAATATAAATGCTTTATATTCTTGTTTCTGTTTAAGCATTAGATTATAAGCATTTTCTATGTTAATAAATCAAATTTGTAAGCCCAATTTTCACGGCTGCATAATATTCCAATGTAAAGGTGTGCTATACTTTATTAATACTGTTAATAATAACACAAGATGTGATATGGTTTCCAGCTGATAGATATTGATGGACATTAAGTTACTTCATTTTTGCACTCATAAATAATACCTTCCTGAATATACTTTAACATACATTTCCATGTATTTCTAATTACATTCTTAGAATAAATTCCTGGAAGCAAAATTTCTGGGTCAAAAGATATGCACATTTTAAAACTTGATGTTTCCTGAAATTATTTATTCCAAGTGACCATGCCTACTCGCAGTGAATGAGCCAACCTGTTTTACCCACCTTCATCAGTACTGATCATTATCTTTTAAAAAATATTTGCCAATCTGATAAGCATAACGCTATGTCTCATTATTGGGTTAGTTTGCATGTCCTCATCACTAGAGTGGTTTAATTCTCATTATCATTTTATAGATGTGGGTTGGTGATTTGCCCATACCACAAATTTAGTAGGTGGCTGAGAGGGGACTGCAAGCCAGCCCAAGTGGACTCCTCAGGCAGTGCTCTTCCCACTATGTAATATGTAAAGAGTTGCCATGATTTCTCTGTGTTTACAGCATTGTTCTCTGGGTTCCCTTTCATTGGGGTCACACCCTCAGGAACTCACTACCCTGGGTGTCAAGGAAAGAGTGTGCCCTTCCTCCTGAGAGACAGGAGAGAGAGTAGCTCCTTCAGCCTCTCAGATAGAGACAGTTTATGCTGTGCTCTGGGCAGAGGCCATGGGTATGGCATGCGCTTGGGTGGCCGGTCCTTCCTCACAGAACCCCAAATGGAAAAATGACACAAGGAAATAAATCCTGTGTTCTTTCTAGAAGGAAAGCCTGGCCTGTCACTCTTCTGCTGAAAACCTTACTGTGGCCTTGCTGACATCAGCATATGGTCCAGGCTCTGTCATTGGCACTTAAAGCCCTGAGAACCTGGCCTGGCTTATATCACCTTAGTGTGCCTGCGATGGTCTCTCATGCCAGCCTCACTGGCTTATACTGCATTATTTTCCTAATAGCTGCCTATTTCTTGTCTTTCAGGTCTCAGCTTCAAAGACACCTTCAAGAATTTGTCTGCTTTTCCCATGCTCTGAGCTTGCCCATCTAAAATCCTCACTCTGGGTAAGATTGGCTCTGTGTGTGGCTGCCTCTCTTCTCAAGGGAAGGGGACTTTTTTTCCTTTTCCCTGATCCCAGACAGGGAGGTTGAACGCTTGAAAGGTTCCTAGACTGACTGGATGTTGGAAGTCCCACAGAGAACCTACAGGATTCTGTCTGATGTTGACCACAGAGTCCTTCATTCACACAAGGAGTACTAAATAATTGGCAAACTACAATGAGCCAGGCACCATTAGGCACAAGCAATGGAATAGGCACTCCGCATTTCAGGACTTCAGTGCACATATCTCCAGCAGCTGCAAATGGTGGTGGTTCTCAGCTGGGTTCCTCTCTGGAAATGTCCTCAGTGGAAGATAATGCCTAGCTCAATGTTTTACCTCTCTACATGGGCAGCCTTCCTCAAAGACAGGTTGTTGGGAAGGTGTTGGTAGAAGCTTGACTCTCTTGTCTCAAATTGGGGCAACTCTGAAGGGCCATCCCCATCTCTAGGCCTCTCCACAGGACCAGCTGGGTCTTTTGTGGCCAGCGCATTGCAGTTTGAATTCCTTATCTGTCCAGTCCTGTTTCTCCCACCATCCCATTGGAGTTGATCCCAAAGATCCTCCATAGTAAACTTGTGTGCAAATTTCCATGTCAGAGTCTGAAGAACCCAGCCTGTCATGATGGTAATAAGAGATATGATACTTGTTATCATAGAGCTTTGGGGCTGGCTTTGTCCATCATAACTACCTTTGTCTGTCCCCTAGGACAAGCAAAAACTGTCCAGGCCCAGTAGGGCTGTGCTCCTGGTGACACTTGGCAGTGTCCTGAGCAAAGACCTTTGTAGCTACACCACTCTATGCAGCCATCATTAAGGCAAGAGCAGGACAGCTTTGCAGCTGGCAATCATTCACATTAGTTCCATAAACCTGTTATTGAATGTCCTCTGTGTCTCTGTGCTGGTGCCAGAGATAGAGATACCTAAAATATGACTCTGGATTTCCAAGACCATCCCCTGGAGGGGAAGATGAACAAGTAACCAGACAATTGAAAACATATGGGATGATTCATGATCTGCAAAGTGCTGTGGAAGCTCAGAGGAGATGGTGGTGGCTTACTCAGGGAAGGATTCTCAGAGAGGCAGAGGAAGGAGAACATGGTGAGGGTGGTGTTGATGGGAAAGAGAAGAGAAGAGGAGAAGAGGAGAGGGGAGGGAAGGGGAGAGGAGAGGAGAGGAGAAAGTATTTCAGGTTAAAGAAATGTGCACATGAAAGAATGAACAGGGGTGAGTGAACAAGCAGATTTGTATCCATTATTTTATTTGAGCTCTGCAACACCCTAATGAGGTTGCCTGCAAAGATCCTTATCCCCATTTTTTGAACAGAGAAATGGAGGCCCTGGGAAGATAAACAATTTGTGTGCGGGAAGGGGGTTATCTGTGACCTGAACATGTATCTTCTGACACCAAATCAATGGCTCTGTCGCAGCATTCAGCCAACATTGACTGAGTTTTTCTCCAATGCCCAGTATTGTGCCCAATGAGAATTACAAAGAGTATAATCTCAATGCTCCGCTTTTGAAGAGCTTGCATTCAAGATTAATTTTAAAAACTTGATAATGTCAAGGGACAAATGCTGAAATAAAGGTCCATGCAAATGATCCAGAATCATGGCAGAGGTATGTCCCAAAGATATGTCCTTAGCCCTGTTTAATATTTGGTACCAACCATTTGGACAAAGACATATTAAGTCCGCTTATTACATGTGTGGTTGACACATAGCTGGGAGGGATAGAAAATATGATTGATGTCAAAATGAAACTTCTAAATGATCTCAGTTGTCTGGAACCATGAACCAAACACTGCAAGATGAAGTGCAGCAAGTGTTCACGTTGGACTAGCAATTTCTTCCAAATAATCAATTGCTCGAGAATAGGATAAGGGAGCCTGGCTTGGCCTCTGGCCATGAGAGAGATTCGAGACATCAGCAGGCCTCAGGCCAAACTTGCACTAAGTATTTAAATTAAAAGTGTTGGGCTGGACACAGTGGCTCACGCCTGTAATCCCAGAACTTTGGGAGGCGGGCAGATCATGAGGTCAGGAATTCGAGACCAGCTGGTCAATATGGTGAAACCCTGTCTCTACTAAAAATACAATAAGTAGCTGGGCGTGGTGGTGCGTGCCTATAGTCCTGGCTACTTAGGAGGCTGAAGCAGAAGAACTGCTTGAACCTGGGAGGCGGAGGTTGCAGTGAGCCAAGGTTGTGCCACTGCACTCCAGCCTGGGCAACAGAGTGAGACTCGGTCTCAAAAAAAACAAAAAGAAGTGTCATAAACTAGCATACCCTGAGTCTGTGTGGCAGTTATTTTCAGTCATAGCATATATTTAATGTGACATTTTATAAATTACCTTGGAGATGGTTTAATGGGACATTTTGTGTATCATGTTGGAGATGGAGTGGTGGTGGAGGGACAGCATCTTCAGATGAAGGAGGAAGATGCTTATATGTCTCTTTATCCAGGAAGGGCTCTCAGTGCACCTACCACATGCCAGGTCTGTGCCGGGTCTTGGACAACATGGAATATCAGCCTAGGAAGCCCTGGGATCTTGCAGAAGGACTCGTGCATAAACTCTATCACTTTTCAGTTGTGTGCCTCTGGGAAAGTCACGGAGGCTTGCTAGGCATCATTTTCCTTATTTATAAAATGGATGCTATAATTTCAATCTCATAGGACCTTGTGAGTAATAATAAAGGAGATCATGAATATAGAATGATGATGAGCACAGAGCTTGGCCTGAAGCTTGTGTTTAAAGAAAGGTGTTTACTGTTAATATCCAGACGAATCCAGAGACATCTATAAATAGGCAGCAGGGTCTCAGGACCCGTGGCCTTTTATTTAGGGCCAGGCCTTCAGTCTTCATGTGGGTTCAGGAAAGGCTATTTTTTCTGTCTATAAAGTGTGTGTGTGTGTGTATGTGTTGTGTGTGTGTGTGTGAAAAATTTTAAGCTCAAGAAAAGACATAGCTTTAGTGTACTTGGGGCATTAATCAGATTCGAGAGACACTCATCCACTTAACCAGCATGACACCCTAAAGTGGGCAGGAATTCTCAGGTACCAGAAAGTTACCCACAGTACCTGACTTAGGGCAAAAAAGCCAAAGCTATCTTGGCAGCGAAAAAGATGAGACTGATTTCCACAGTTCTGGCTGGGGTTCCCTTGATCCACTTTGCGTCAGGATAGGTTGGTCTCTGGGCCTCTCAGTTTCTTCATTTGCAAAATGAGAGGGCTGGACCAGATTAGTGGTTCTGAAATACACTCTCTTGGAGAGGTGCTGGCGTATGCTGGCGTCAAATCCATGACATCCCGCTCAGATAACTTCCTGACTGTTCTATGTTGGGCTACGAAGGAGAAAAATTGCTCCTTGCTGTGAATAGCCACGTAGAAAAAAACAACACTGGCATGTCCTTTCCTGCCACCCTCACCAGCCAGACTCCTGGACTACCTTAGTGAACTTTCTTTTCAGCTTTGGGCCAAGAAAGGGAAGAACGCTGCTAGAGATATGGTGGAGTAACTCATCCACTTCTCTGAAGTGCTCAGAAGATTATGAATTCAAGGAAGTAGTGAGAGTGTATGCTTTTCATTTTTATCTATACATTTCTTTGAAATTTGATTTTTGATGCCAGTATTAAAAATGAAATGACCGAACTATTTGGAGACTCACGCTCACTCTATTTTCCAATATTGCACAGGTACTCTCCCAGCTGACAACTTCTGTCAAGAAAAATACTGTCTACCGCATAACTTATAAAATAACATTTTATATTCTATTTTTAATTTTAAAACGTAAAAAGCCTATCTTTTAAAGAGAGTGTCAGATTGTCAAGTTTCTTTGCTTGGAAAAGATGTTTTTTTCTTTCTGAGATTATGCCTTTTCTTTTTGAGGGGTAGGCTGTTAAAGTTCTCATTCTTTTATGAGGTGATTATGACAATTGATGGAACCTGATTTTATTATTTTAAAAATTATATTACTTGGAATAAGGTAATAAAAAGTTAGGCTTAGGATTGTTTTCCTCTTCAAAACAAACAAATAAATTTCCCTCTTGGCCAACATGGTGAAACACTGTCTCTACTAAAAATACAAAAATTAGCCAGGCATAGTGGCGCATGCCTATAGTCCCAGCTACTTGGGAGTGTGAGGCAGGAGAATTACTTGAACCCAGAGGTAGAGGTTGTAGTGAGCCGAGATTGCACCACTGCACTTCAGCCTGGCAATGAGCAAGATTCTCTCTCAAAGTAAAATAAAATAAAATTAAATTAAAAATTTTTTTAAAAAACCTTCCCTGGCCCATGAAATTAAAAAAAAAAAAAAAAAAGAAAAGAAAAATTTAGGTAGAATTTACTAATTATACCCCTAATGTAAAGAGGCAGATTCACCAATGTAGCTTGGGAGGGCAGTCTTAATTCTTCAGAGACCTATGTTGAACCCTGTGTCTAGTAACAGGCTAAGTAGACTATGGGGGATATAAAAAGACAATCCCAGGCATCACACTTGGAGGATGATACCAGGGCTGGAACAATTTGATGTCTAGACAAGCCATTGGTGCTAGCTGTCTGGTAATTATAGATTTATATCAAACATCTTAACTTGACATTCAGGTCTCTGTGATCTTATTTCCACTGCCATTAGAACCTTATTTGTCTTCTTTTACAGAATCCCTTGGGTCCTTAAACTCTGTGCCCAGGACATCCCCGGCAGCCTGGAAAAAGTATGGAGCCCTTCTGAAAGTAAGGACTTGAAATCATTAAATAAAATGCATAGTATTGCAAAGGAAAACAATTACGTTAAGATATGGTTATCAAAATAACTGAAAGTGTGATAGGGTTGTTAACATGCTGCTTTAGTAACACATTAGAGAACAAGCACTAGCATCAGGTCTGATACCACTGGAATTTTGAAGTTATAAATGAGTGTAAATGCTCTTCTAGGATATCTTCAACAAAAGTGATGTGTTATGAAAATATCTGTGATTTCTACTGATACAGGGTCAAGACGCTATTAAGACTACTGTGGTTTGTTGTCTGTGTTCATACTTGAAGAAAATGCTAAATTTAAGTGGGAATTCAGTGAGGACTTTGTTTTTTAAATTAAAATAATTTGCCATCTCTGAATTCTATCCATTGATTTTTTTTTTTAATCCATTGATTTTTTTCAAGGATCCATGCACCCCAGTTTAAGTATCCCTGCTGATCAAACTTATGCTAGTTTTTCTAAATATTCTTCATGTTTTCTTGCCCGAGTTCATTGTTTTTTTTTCCCCATCTGGAAAAGTCTCAGTGCCCTCTTCTTATAGATGCAAATTCTACCCGTCTAGCTATCACCTCTTCCAAGCTTTCTTTGAGTTTTCAATGGCATAGTCATCTCTCTATTGTCCAAGGTTCCACAGCCCTGCATCTGTCATTTCTGGTAAGCCTTGTAAGGTATCAATTGTATAGGGGTGATACATGAATTAATTTTCATGCTATCCTTGTATTATCTACCCCATTGTTCTATAAATGGATTGGAGACCACATGTACTTGATTCCTCTCTGTTTCTCTTGATGTGTTTTCAAACAATACAAGTGTTGGCCCTGACCACCACACCCAGTGTATTCAGAATTAACCAGGTTTCATTTCCCTCAAAATAGGGCTCATAAAATGTCACTAGAGTTCCCTAAATAGCTCATACAAATATAATCACTGCTCCCTAAATCTGCTTCCTTAACCTGAGACATCCTGCCTCCTTCACTTAATCTGCTCTGTTCCTTTCAACTAGAATGTTCTCCTCCCATCCTATGTATGCCTATAAAAATCTTAGATGGCCTTAAAGATCAATTTCAAATGTCACTGTCAAAAGAAGCCTTCTCTGCTCTCTCCCCAGCTAAGTATGATCTGTAAGTCCACATAACACATTGCCATCACTCAGCATCACATTCTGCCTTATTTTGCACTTGTCTATTTCTTTCTTCTCTTACCATTAGACAAACAGCTACAAAAGAAAAGGAACTAATGATTTTCTCTCTTCCTTTTGGTTCTAGCATAGCTAATAAATATGGAATGGAACACTTCTCCCTAGTTCATCTGACTCGAACAACCCACACAAAAATTTTTGGTCTTAAATTTGAGCAGGAAACCTCAAAAAAAATCAAATGTCACCTCCTACTTCCTGTCTTCCTACTTTCGTCTCAGGACAAGTCTGAAATGGCCCTGTTGAAATTGGTTTTCTTTGGCCGAAGCCATAACAAGACTTTAGATGTGGGTGGGAAGAAAAAAATAAAATCAAGTTTTCAAATCTGAAAAATAATAATAAGTCTTGGCATGGGTTTTTCCGAGGCCTGTGATGAAGACATGTTTGTCCTCACTTTTTATTTGCTCAGCAAGGTTTTTCTTTCTGTAGGACAACCCACGTGGAGATGCAGAACCTGGGAGCCAGAAGGGGCAGTGGCCCTGGCAACCTATTAAATACAGATGGATATATACATAGCTTAGCTCAGCATCCAGAGTTCTTCGTGGTCTTCACCCAACCTGCTTCTACAAACTCCTCCTCCTCTTCAGCTCACCAACTCTGGCTCAGCACAGCCCAGCTGACATTTATCATGCCCTGCACTGCACCAAGAAACTGGAAAGGCACTGGAGTTACCAGGATGGACAAGACTCAGAACGTTCCATTGACAGGGACAATATTTGGTGTTTCTCAAGAAGGAGCAATGTTACCCAAACAGGAAAGAGAGAAGACAGACACAGGTAAGACTTTAAACCATACTACAGAAAACGGTAGTGCCAAAACAGAACTGGGCTTGATTTGCAGGTCTTGTAGGTACCAAGCATATTTATATTCATTTTTTAGTGATTATAATAACCTTTTATAAAATTGCAGCTTTTTGTCTTATGGTAATCTTTGTTGAACTATTTAATCTCTCCAAGCTGTGATTTATTCATCTTTAAAATGGATGCTAGCATATATAGTAGCTATTTCAAAAAGTGTTTTTGCATCAGTATTGTATAGAAAGTGTTTTGCAAATTATCAGATATTATTTTCTTCTCATCAGTTTCAATATACACTGTATAAGCAGTGTTAGACAGGCTATAGGGAAACGGAGTGACGCAAGACAGCTAGGACCTTTTCCAAGTTATATACACAAATCGCTTGGTGACCCCACATAGATCATTTTATTTTTTCTATCCCTTGTGCTGGATTTGAAGACAGGGAAGATTGTATCTGCCTTATATCTACCTCTTCCAAAGACAGAGAAGATGATTTAAAGTCCAAGAGGCAGGGAGTACCTATAGGAAAATTGAAGGCACAATTTTTTTTATTATCTCTTTCTTTCTCTTTTTCTCCTCTCTCTTCTAAAATTAAACTTTGCCAAAGACATTTTTAAAAACATTTTTTATTTTCTAAGTCTGGCAACATTTTCAGCTTGGAAAACAAGAATACTTCTAAAATGACCTGGTTTTTATTTCAAACTTGGAGATGCATCACAAATAAATAGGTTGAGGTCAAAAGATACATTTCTACCTTAGATAATAAGGAAGTGCAGCAGTGGGCAGGTGGCTGGTGTGGAAAGAACATCAGAACTCGGGTGAGGATGCCTGGGTTGAAATTCCTGTCTTTTCATTACCTATTTGACAGTGAGCATGTTAATTCACTTGTCTGGTGTTTAGTTTTCTTGTATGCAAAGAAGTCATAATAGCACCATCATCTATTTTATAGAATTTCATGTCCACATTATCTGGACTGCTTATATATCCAGTATATTTGTTCTTGTTGTAGCTGATGAGGAGTTTGGATAATGCCGTGTAAAAGGCTACTCAAGTTCTATAAATCTTTACTGATGTCCAATGGAAAAACATCTCTACCTTTTCTTCTCTATCTCCATTCATTCCCATGGTGATCCCATGGTGTTTCATGATCTCAGATACTACTTACAGGTTCATAATTCTCATCTCTGTGGATACCCTATGTCTCCACTTGAATGTCCAATAAGCATCTCAAACTCATCATGTGCAACATGTGTTTCTTATCTCCTCTTTCCAGCCTGCTTCACCTACAATTATCCTCCTATCTGTGCATAGCAACTTCTTTCAGTTGCTTAGACTCAAAAACCTTAGAGTCTTTCTTGACCTCCTTCCCTTTCTAACCCCTATTCAATATATCAGCAAATTCTGGAGGCCTTCCCTATGATCATAACATGTTCCAGAATCCCGCCATTACCTACCATTTCCAAATATCATTACGCCAATCCAAGACACCATTTACTCTTGCCTGGATTCTTAGAGCAGCTTCCTGACTAGTCTCTGCTTTTGTACTTACTTACTCATGTAGAAACTTCTGAAGATGGTGGCCAGGGTCATTCTATTTTTTTAAAAAAATGAGTTTGATCCTGTCACTCCTCTGTTTAAAACCTTCCTAAGATTTTTGACTTGAACTGAGTCAAGTCCAAGTTCTTACCCTAGCCCTCCAGACCGGTGTGGTCTCTCTGACCTCTGGCTCCTCCTCTCCAGCCTCACTGGTCCCTTTGCTGCCCCTGAGTACTCTGTCCTGTTCTTATCAGGACTTTTCTTCTGGTGACTTCCTCTGCTCCCACCTAGCTCCATGTCCTGCTCTCTCACCTCCTTCATTCAATCTTTGCCTGAATGTCAACCTCCCAGACCACCCCACTTAAAATTGTATCCCCAATTCCTGCCGTCCCCATTCCCCCTTCCTTGCTTTATTTTTATCCACAGCACCTTTCATCTTCTGACAATCTATGTGTTTCACTTACAGCTAGAATATAAACCCCATGAAAACAGGCCACTTTGTTTTATGCACTGGCTTATTCCTCTGTAACTGTGCTTGATCCTGGTAGGCATTTATTAAATATTTGTTGAATAAGTGGAATAAATGAATAGGACATTCTATTAAGTGTTAGGAACATCAGCTCATGTACTCCTCACAATAACTATTGGTTACATTATCTCCATTTTGCAAATGAATAAACTGAAGCTCTGAGAGGTTATGTAATTTGCTTGTGTTTATTCAAGAGCATATTCATTGTGAGAGTTAAATCAGGTCTGGCAATTTGCAAATTCATGTTCTTTCTATTATGCTACAAAACAATACATTTTTAAAGGAGCCTAAAATTATTTATGCTTAGTTTTTTTGTTGTTGTTGTTTAAAATTTCTGGCCATATCTCCTTGCTCTCTACTGGGTTGATTAGGTAGGAGAAGATTCTGTGTCCAGGACACATCCTAGAGAGTCCTCCTCTACATGATCTGAGTCTCGGCTCTATTCCCAGATAGAATCCTGTTTCTATCCCCTCTCATCTGGGGCATGAGAGTGTGGAAAGCCAGGCTGGGTAGGGCTGGTGTGTGTGTGTTTCATGCAAATATCTCTGCTGTTGATGAGCCCAGGTTGGGTTCATGTCCCAGCTCCCTGAAGCCTCCTTCACAGTCAGGCAGGCTTCTGTCTGTCTCTAGTCTTTTAAACCATTTTTTTCTTTCCTTCACACAGCTTTCTGTTTCCTTCTCTTAGCTTGACGTTGTGTCTGGCCACATAGGCCATGTGGGCTATTTTTACTGACAGCAGTCACCAGCCCATATGGTTCCCATTACCACAAACTGTTACCTTCATTGACACCAGTTTGCAAATGAGTGGATGGCGGACAAGGAGGATGTCGATTCTGAACGGCCAGTCACAGGGCTCCCAGGGTTAGCCTTGGCAGGTATGTTGGTCTTGATGAATGTCCTTTAAAACAAAATTGGGTTGGACAAAATGGTGATTAATTACTTAGGTACTTTGTTCTTCCTTTTCCCCTACATGTTCATTTTAGCAGCTTTTAAAGAGGGTCAAGTTTCAAAGGCAGGTTGCTTTTCATAGAGAGGCAGATCTGAATTTTGTTTCCATTTTCAAAACTTGCTGCATGGTGGTACCTCCATGGGTGATGATGCTTATTAGCCCCTTGGGGAATGACAAACAATAGCACACAGCTTTCAGTGCAGAGTCTATGAGTTTATGTTGAGATACAGCGAATCCTGAGAATTCCCTTTCTCTGGAAAGATGGTTAGAGACCCTCAGGGTGCCAGTACTATTGAAAACACCTCTTTCTGCATAGAAAACACTATAATTCACAAAAAATTTTCAAATGCACCATCTTACTTGAGTCTCATGACCTTGCTATGAGATTGAGGTTTTTCATTTTTATTTTATAGGTGAGAAAATAGAAGCTATGAGAGGCTGACTGGCTTTCCCAAGTCTACGTGGCTAGTAACAACCCAAGATGGGATTCAGCCTCAGCTTCCTGGACTTCAGGCCAGAGCTCAAGCCTCAACACTACGGCTGCCTCAGTGACATGAAACGAAACCGGGCAGGGCTTGTTCAAGGACATAAGCTAGCAGTTCACAATGGGGCCTGATGGGACATGTTGCATCGAAACTAGAAGTTGGCATTGAGACCCAGGCTCGCCGTGGCTCTACAAAGCTGCCGCCACGTCAGCTGGATGACACTGAAATGGACGAGAATAAAAGGCTTTTTCCTACAGTATGTAATGTCCCCTTACCAGGGCCCAGGAGCTATTGTGATGCACTGAGCATAAAGCTATTGTGATGCACTGAGCAGTGGGTAGGTGAAAAGGAGAATTCTGGGCTGTGAATGAGACTGCAGGCAAGGGTGAGTCACTCTGAGGCCCTCCTAGCTCAGCCTGGCCACCTGGGATCAGAACCTTCCCACCAGGCCCACACAGGTCTTCCCTCCACTTCCTCCAGCTTTGCTTGTGCCCTTTCAGTTCCTCAGCCACACAGAGCTCTTTCCTACTTTAAGGTCTTTGGCCACATTTTTCTCTTTTTTCCTGGAACATTCCTCCCTGTTCTTTCTAAGTAAGTCAGACTCTTCCACATAAATGTTCCCATCTCAGAAAGTCTTGTTGTGGCCACTGTGGTGGGTTAAATAGTGACCACTCCAATAAGACACGTCTAAATTCTAACCCCTGGAACCTGAGAAGGTGACCTTGTTTGGAAAAATGGGTCTTTGCAGGTTTAATTAAGTTCAGGGTCTCCAGGTGAGATTATTCTGGATTTAGGTGGGTCCTAAATCCTATGACAGGTGTCCTTATAAGAAGAGGACAGAACTCAGAGACATTTCGGGAGAAGAAGGTAATGTGGAGATAGTGGCAAAGATGGAGGGGGCAGCCCAAGTCAAGGGATGCTGACAGCCACCAGAGTCTGGAAGAGGCAAGGAAGGATTCTCCCCTAGAGATGTCAGAAGGACAGCAGCCCTGCTGATCTGATTTTGGACTTCTGACCTCTAGAGCTGTAAGGCGCTATATTTCCGTCATTTTAAAGCCATCAAGTTTGTGGTGACTTTTTGCAGTAGATCTAGAAAGCTAATACAGTCACCTAATCCAAAAGTAACACCTCCACCCTCCCGATGCATGCATTGTTGGAATTCACTGCTAATTTTATATTTGCCTCTTTCATGCCAATGATCGATTTCTAACTAACTCTCCCATCACTGGGGATGGTCTGTGTTTTGTCCATCTTCCCTCTTCAGGTCCCTTTAGGCTCCCATTGGCTGAGAATTTTAGACCTTCCTCATTTTTGATGACCTCGATAGTTTTGCAGAATACTGGTCAGGTATTTTGTAGAATGTCTCTCCACCAGAATTCAATGTTTTCCTCATGATTAGACAGGGACTAAGGTTTTTTTTAAAGAGGAAGATCTCACAGATGTAAAGTGCCATACTAATCACATCATATCCAGGGTACTCACCATCAATAATATATATTGTTGATACTAACCTTGATCATTTGGCCAAGGCAGTGCTGGTCAGGTTTCTCCACTGCACGGTTAGTTACTCTTTTTCTTCTTTCTTTCTATACTGTACTGTGGAAGGAAGTCTCTATGAGAAGTTGATTCATTTTTAAGTTACAGTTAAGCTTTGATTTAATAAGCAATGCTTTAAATAACATCCACATTGACTGACTGTCACAACTCTCTCAATGGAAAACGAGAGGTTAAGCTATCTTCTCAAGGTCACACAGCTAATAAGTAGAAATTGGAGACAAATTGTTAGATCTGACTCCAAAGTCCGACCTTCTCACCATGCTCTTTTCATACTGACTCCTTAGAGTACGAATCAGCTAAATTCTTAACATAAACTTCTAAATGTCCTGGGTTTTGCTCTGCTGAGAGTGAAATAGAAAAGTGGGTTGGGGGAGGAATCATCTACCATCTGCACTGTCTTTGGAAATGTTTAATATACAATCTATTCTACATACCAACATAAATAGTAAAGTCCATATGTAGTCAAATTTCCTTAGTTTATCTTTGTGCCCCCAACACTATGAATAAGAGCCATACATCATGTCAGCTCTGCCGGCACACCTGGAGGCCTCATAATCTAGCTTTGACAATCTAACCCATTCACAGCAAAAAGTCGTGGAAGGGCCCAAAGTGCTTTAGGATCATTATCAAGGGCTGTAGGAAAAAGTTAATATAACATCCTCCGATATCACAGTTTAAAGGACTTGAAGGCTCAGAGTGGTAGTAATTTACCGAAGGCTACCCGGGGAGATATTGGTAGAGCGGGAACTGGAAACCAGGTCGTCGATTTAGCTCAAGGCTCTTTCTGTTTAAGACGGGTGGCCTCCAAGAAGAAGCACCTCATGGCTGATCATTGTTCACACTTGGCAGGCTCCACTGATAAAAACTGAGTCTGAGAAACGGGCATCCTATTACTGGTAATTGTCTTCATATTATCATGACACCATCTGACCAGCCAAGTGGGGACATGTAGCTAATTCCTTATGAGCTTCATCTGTCCCTCACGAGTACATCTTTAACCTCTAGGCTAACCAGGGCTGATGATAAAGGCACCAAAACACAGGAAATACCTTAACAACAGACTGAAACCAAAGAAAAAGGGAGAGACTCCAGGATCCCATGTCTGCTTGCTATCTTCCTGTCCTACAGGGAAGACATCCTTCCACTGAGTCATTTCGAGAGCTTGGGTGAGGACCACATAAGAAGAAACTGCAGTCTCACTTGTCTGCATAACCAAGGACAGAAATCAGGTGACATGTGCTGGACATATTTTCTTTTATAGGATTCAATGAGATTACAAAATCAAGGACTACTGCAGTAAGTCAATGGCATCGAAAAATGCTCAGAGTAGATTCCTTTTAGGTATTTGCATAACAGCTTCAGCGGTGGCAAACGTCTCTGTCAAAATTTCTCTTCTGTCTTATCTCCAGCAAGTGTAATGACATGATTGTTAACATTTTACAAAGGAATAAAGCTCAGAGAAGTTAAATCTCCTGCCGAAACCTATAGAATCATAGGTGAATTTAAGATTTCAGCTGTGATCTTTTGACTTCCCACTTTGATGGTGACCATCCCTGTCTCCTATTTCTGCTTAAAACACAAACCTATTGAGCCTACATATTCCATGCTGCATTCTAAGTTCAGATATTCTAATTCTAATTTTAATTATAATGTGCTATTCCATTTGCCTTGCTATAAAGGAATACCTGAGGCAGGGTAATTTATAAAGAAAAAATGCTTATTTAGCTCACAGTTCTGCAGGGTGTACAAGAAACATGGAGCCAGCACGTGCTTCTGGTGAGGGCCTCTGGAAGCTTGCAATCATGGTACTAATAGTAGTATTTAAGTAGGGTTATACAATACAATACAACCTCTTGTGTCTGGCTTCTTTCACTTAGCATAATGTTTTTAAGATTCATGGTGTCATAGCATTTATTGGTACTTATTTCCTTTTCATGGCTGAATAATAATCCATTGTAGACTCATGTACGACATTTGGTTTGTCCATTCATCAGTTAATGGACGTTTGGGTTGTTTTTACCTTTTGGCTATTATGAATCATGCTGCTGTGCACATCCATGGACTTGTCTGAGTAGCAAAAAAAAAATGCTTTAAAGTGTAAATTCTAAACAAGCATCTGAATTCAAAGTGAGAAGCCAAAGGAAAGGGAGAATTCAACAAGGGGGTCTGAGGAAAGAGGCATTTGACTTGCCCTCCAGGGAGTATGTAGCTAGACACTGAGCCAAGGAGGGCTATATTTGAAAAGTGCTCCATGCTCGCTAAAGGGAAGATTCTGAATATGAGGAAAATGAAGGTGGCTTCCAGATGACAAACTAATTCCAGCAGTCAGAGAATGAAGGCCATTCATGCTCCCTTGTCCAAGACTCGCTTTTGTCTATAAACAAACTACAGAGCCTCTCCTAATACATTGTTTCTGGTTGCAGACATGACAACACACTCAGCTCGCTTTTCCTACGTCAGTCTTTCCTCCAGGGCCCAGGAGTCAGGGATGGGGGCAGTGGAAGGAAGAGGGAAGAGGGAAAGGAATAAGTTTCTTGTAGAATACTGCTGGATTGAAAAAACACTGGCAATGAAAGCCGACTTACCATGTGCTGGGCACTGCCTGATACGTTTTCACATAGATCATCTCATTCATCCCAACAACAGTCCTGTGACATGGACATGCATAACATTTCCATTTTATGATGGAAGAAGCTGAGGCACAGAGAGGTTAAGCAATTTATCCAAGATCGTGCCACTCCTTAGTGATGGAGCAAGCCTTCGACTCCAGGTTCTATGTTCTTAATTACTGCAGTGACTCCAAACCTCAAGTCTTCCCTAAGAATGAGAAAAAATATTCATTGATTTCTTTTTACCAAGCCCTGGGGTTGGATTATCACTCAGGACCTTTTAAGGATAACAACAAAGATTCCTTGAAAATAACTAAGCCTACTTAATATAACTGACTAGGTAGAATGTCTTAAGCAGTAACTTCAACCAAATAAATGATGATGCTAAGAATGCCCACGACAGTGAACTGAATGGAAACTCTGCTAACAGGTGACATTTATTGGGCTCTACTCCAAGTGTGTTATGTGCAACCTCATTTAGTCCCAGAAAACCTATGACCTATACCCCACTTGCAGTTTTAACTTCCCATCTCCACAACTTGATGCAGAGCTTCTCTCTTTGTTTTTGGGAGCAGGATAGGCTCAGCAAGAAGCAGGTGCTCAGGGGTAAACAGTTTCCAGTGTGGTGAGCCCAGGGGCTTCTCTTTACCCACTCGTAGGGCAGAAGGTCATCTCGGGACAGGAGCTCCTTGACCATTCCCCAGGGCCTCACCTGGCTCTTTCTATCACTTTTTAACCATCAGGTCCTACAGTCACCAGAAGTGGAAATTAGACTGGTCATTTGTACCAGAGATGATACATTTTGTGAAGAGAGCCTTTGGTTTCTCTGTCAGCAATGATGCAAAACTCAGTCTTTTTCACCAGGAGTCTTGCTGCTCAGAATGAATGAGCAGACTTTATCCAATGTGAACTGCTCAGTGTTCAGGCCTGGACTCTTGTAGAGGTGTGATCTTGACAAGCTCAATGGAATTTTCTGCATCTTTACACATGTGTAACATTACCCAATAATACCCACCACATAGAGTGATTGTAGAAATATAATGATAACAATGACAACTATGGCAAAAGTGACAACAGCCAATGTGTATTGTGGGTTTGCTATGTGCCATGTTGCATTGGGCTTAGGGATTTTCTTGTATTTTTTTAATCCTCCTCAAATGCACACATGTGCATACATATACATACATACATACATATATTTACATTATGTATGGGTGTGTACATATACCGACATACATACATTTTTATATATTTACATTGTGTGTGTGTGTGTGTGTATCCCTATATGTTATCACACATGAAAGAATTTGGTGCTTTTACTGAATATGGTAGTTCCTTAGTAAATGTAACTGATAGTGATGATGTCTGTATATGTTCAAATATAGAGAAAAATGTAGATAAACTCTACAGAAAAACGAGTAGCATTGATTCCTCAAGGAAGGGTGCAGCACATGGCAAGGACAGAGTTATACAGGGGAGAAGAAAATACTTTTTTTTCTTTACACATTTTTGTACTGTTCGATTTTTTTTAAATCTGAGCATATAGAACAATTTATTGTTTGACATTCTTTTTCAATAATTTCCTTAGTGAGAAAGTTGGTGAAACACGTATCACTTTGGAATAAAAGTCATTAAAACAAGAGCCATCCAAGAATATCTAGAGAATAAAATGCCTAGTACACTGCCATGCACAAAGTGGGTCTAAATAAATATTTTCCTGTCTTTTCCTTATATCCCATACGCAGGGCCCTAATATTTGTGCTTCCTTTGGCTAATGGAAAGATAAACATTAGTGTATATATTTTCCTATGGTTTCCTTAGCAAAGTCAGAGGCTAGCATTAAAGTGCCCATAGAAAACTAAGGAGAGCTCTCTGAGCCATGGGGCGTAGGCTGGATGTGCAACCCAGGTTGGTGTGGGGCACAAAAGACAGCCCAGCTACATGCTTCCTTTCTGTGCTGAATCAATCTTTACTGCTGGAAGGAATTTTCTCAGGTATGTGTTTTAATAAGTGTGCTAGTTATTTTGACTCTACCACAAATTGCTCTACTACACAATTGCCATATACACAAATCTTACATATAAGATTTAAGCACTCATGGGAATCTGGGCTTCGATGTTCAAAATTTATCTATGATACATAGTATAAGAAAGAAACTGACCATGAAAATGGATAAGGGAGGTAGGTATGTGGCTGGTGAGGGCAGGACTTAAGGTTTGCTAGCACTTCATATATAGTAGGTGATTAAAATGTGTGTCAGTGATCACAAGAAAAAGTAATTAATCATAAGCATTCATAATGCTACTGCCTTTCCCTTTTCCTCAGGCTATTAAAGGAAATTCTGTCTTTGCCCGTTTAGTTTCTTCCCCTTTCCCACTTACAACAAGCAGGAAAGTATTCAGCTGCAAAGAACAGAGACATTGAGACACAGTGACTTCAATACTCAGAGGGGAGTTTTCTCACATATATTAACTCTGGCTTCTGAAATTGGTTCAATGCTTCAAGGTTTCAGGACCAGGGATCACGTCATTCCTTTGTCCTTTAATTCATGCTTGGTACCAAATTGTCAAAAGATGGCTGCCACAGCTCCAGTTATCTTTATGTTTTTCAAGACAAGAATAAAAAGGAGTGGCATGGGAGGAGGTTTTGCCAAGGAAACCATAAAGAGAGGGAGCATGAAGATCATGTATGCTACCTTTATCAGAAGCACTATAATTTCCCTGGAAGCCAAAAGAAATGCAGAGAGAGACTGAGCTATGATATGATCCATCACAGCATCATTTATGAAATCAAAGAATTGGAAACACCTGTGTTAGTCTGTTCTCATGCTGCTAATAAAGACATACCTGAGACCAGGTAATTTATAAAGAAAAAGAGGTTTAATGGACTCACAGTTCCATGTGGCTGGGGAAAGGCCTCACGATCATGGCAGGAGGCAAAGGAGAACAAAGCACATTTTACATGGCGGCAGGCAAGAGAACTTGTGCAGGGGAACTCTCATTTATAAACCCATCACATCTCGTGAGACTTATTCACTATCACAAGAACAGTGTGGGAAAGACCTGTCCCCATGATTCAGTTATCTTCCACTGGGTCCCTACCATGACGTGGGAACTATGGGAACTACAATTCAAGATGAGATTTGGGTAGGGACAGAGCCAAACCACATCACATTTTATATGCCCAATGAAAGGGACTGCTTAAGTATATGTTGCTACAGCTTTACAATAGAAAACTAGGCAGACAATAAAGTATTTGTAAAGTTCATTTAAAATTTTAAGTGAGAAAATTTGAGAAACATAGTTATAAAATACATACGTGTATCAAAAAGAAGGTTGAAAGGAACCATACCAGGATTATCAGTTTTCCTTTGCTTTCTTCCTTTATTTTTTGCCTTGTCCATATTTTCTCTAATGAGAAAATTTTTGTCATCAGAAACTATTTATTAGGAAAAAAACTTACTCTTGCCAGGTCTCCACTTCATCCATTCCTTGATTTCCACCTCTACTCCCCACAAATACACACTTACTTCTATGTCTTATTCTCAACCCTCAACCTATGCAGGGAGTTTCAAACGATAAACTACCAGGGGGAGTCAGATCTTTCACCCTCTAGGCTAATTTTCACTTGTCCCTACATAATTATGAACAGTTTCCCTTTTCCTTTCAAAACTCTCCAGTATAGATGATAAATTATATATTTGGCCTCTGCTGGGAGTGATGGCTTATGCCTGTAATCCCAGCACTTTGGGAGGCTGAGGCAGGCAGATCACCTGAGGTCAGGAGTTTGAGACCAGCCTGGCCAAAATGGGGAAACTTTGTCTCTTCTAAAAATACAAAAATTACCCAGGCATGGTGGCATGCACCTGTAGTCCCAGCTCCACAGGAGGCTGAGGCAGTAAAATCAGTTGAACCCTGGAGGCGGAGGTTGTTGTGAGCAAAGATTGTGCCACTGCACACCAGCCTGGGTGACAGAATGAGACTCTGTCTCAAAAATAATAATAACAATTACATATTCAGCCTAAGTTTTGGAATGCATATGGATTCTGAATGAGGTCAGAGATGTAAATTGCCCTAGTACACCTCAAGGCCTGTCAACTTGCTAAAATGACAGCATCCAGAATGTGCCAGGAGAAATTCAACAAAACAAAGATCATTGGGGGAATGGAGATTACTGTTCCATCTCTGATAAGCTGTGTAACCATGAGATCTGCAAGCTTTGGTGATCCTTTTTTTTTTTTTTTTTTTTTGAGACAGAGTCTCACTCTGTCGCCCAGGCTGCAGTGCAGTGGCACGATTTCGGCTCACTGCAGCCTCTGCCTCCTGGATTCAAGCAATTCTTCTGCCTCAGGCTCCTGAGTAGCTGGGATTATAGGCATGCGCCACCACGCCCATCTAATTTTTGTATTTTTAGTAGAGACTGAGTTTCACCATGTTGGTCAGGATGGTCTCGATCTCTTGACCTTGTGATCTGCCCGCCTCGGCCTCCCAAAGTGCTGGGATTATAGGCATGAGGCACCGTGCCTGGCCTGCTGTGGTGTTCTTTTCTATCCATCAAGGACAGTAATGCCCATCTCACTGAGCTGTGGGCAGGAGTAAGCAAGGTAGTTCATCCATCCAAAGTGCCAAAGAGTTTGCCTCATGCTTGGCAGGCAGAAGTTAACTGCCAATCCTGATTCCTATCATAAATACTCTAATTCCAGTATTTTAATTAATACTCAAATTAATAACTTAATGACTCAAATTAATCCCAGGCTTCCCCCAGACTCTTCCTGTTGCAAAACAACAAGTAAGCATGCTGGAGTCAGTTGTCAATGCAAGGCAGAGAAGCAGAGTGGTGAATGGCATAATCATATCAGATTTATATGCATGACCATGCAGGGAAGAATGTAGGGGGGTTAGTGACAGGAATTAAGTGGCTTTAAAAAACATGAGTGTCACTTCCATCACTCAGAGGTTTCTCAGACACGTGGGCCATCTGCCAAGGGGTTTCAATATTTACTTGATGTCTATCTGAGTTCTTTTTGGAAAGGCCTGGGGAAAATTCAGGAGATCATTGAGAAGTCCTGTGTAAAGGGACATCCATTGCAAACCTATGAGGAACAGAGCAAAAGGCCCATGTTCACTCATCCTAGCTCCATACTGTACCCTTGCACTCTGCAGTATAAACTCCATAGACACATAGATCACGAGGCCAGTATGCTTCTGAAATGTATTAGTTCACATTCTTCTTTCTCGTTTTCTTGCACAGAATCTTATTTCACTAGTTAGCCAAGGTCTCTATTTCCCTGGGAAATAATTTTAAAAATTTTGAGCAACATTTCAATAGGAAGAATGGCATTACTATCCAGCTTTTGATATTTTCCTCTTGGGTATAGTGAGTCAAGAGTCGTAGAAGGTAGATTTTGTTGAGATGAGATTTTGAAATCCCCCAAACCCCTTTACTTATCAGGAACTACTTCTAGTGTGTTGCTCTGAGCAACTTGGAATATGAGACTGGGGAGTGGTATAGTTTGTAGGTTTATTTCCTCCAAATCTCATGTTGAAATGTGATCCCCAATGTTGGAGGTGGGGCCTGGTAGGAGATGTTTGGGTTATGAAGGTGGATACCTTATGAAAGGGTTGGTGCCCTCTCCATGGTAATGCGTGAGTTCTCATTCTTTTAATTCATATGAGAGCTAATTGTTTTAAAGAGCTTGGCATCTCTCTTGCTCCCTCTCTTGCCATGTGACATGCCTGGTCCCCTTTCACCTTCTACCATGAGTAAACGCTGGTGCCATGCTTCTTGTACAGCCTGCAGAATTACAAGCTATATAAACCTCTTTTCTTCATAAATTGCCCAGCTTTGGGTATCCCTTTATGGCAATGCAAAATGGACTAATACAAGGAGCCTCCTAGAAGCATTCAGAGGGAGGGGAAGTGCTTCCATTGGAAAGTTCACAGAGAAGAAATAGTTGGCAAAACAGCAATTATTTTTGCACCAACCTAACAGATCCGAAATCTCCACATCGGTGTGTTTACTACCACCACTCTTTGAGGGAGTCAATATTTAGGGGGTGGGATAGTGGACTTTTCCAGAGGTGTAAGGGAATCAGAATTGCCCTGCTTCCTTAAGTATAGTTACAATAGCAAGGAGAATAACAATAATAGCAACTACAAGAATTTCCCTTTATGGGCTCTTCATACATGCCAAGTGGTATTCTAAGTCTATTCCATACATGATTTCATTCAACCCTCATAATAAGTTCACGAGACAAGTACTATTACATAGACAAGTTACCCCAATTCCAGAGATGAGGGAATGGAGAGAAATTGAAATAAATTTTGCAAGGCCCCAAGCTGAGAAGTGACTGAAATGGGTTTTAAGTTGAAGAATGATGCAGAATCCATGTTCTAAACCCAAGACGGTGCTGCATCTTGGTGATGACATAAGCTGTTACTTATTGAGGCTTATGATGTGCTAGGTCCTGTTTTAAGGGCATTAAAAATATTACATTTGATCCTTAGTAACCACAAGATAGAGTGCTATTATTGGTGCTATTTTACACATGAAGATATAGAAGAATATAAAAGTTTTAAACTTCCATAAATTTATGCATCTAGCAAGTACTACCATGGAATTTAAACCTAGGCAGACTGGGCCCAAGTCCCTTCTGACCTGACTGGGTCTCAGGATTCTGAAGAGATAAGGTGAAAACACTGGACTCTAAGAACTGCAGGAGAAGCACTCAAGGGCATTAAAAATATTACATTTGATCCTTAGTAGCCACAAAATATAGTGCTATTATTGGTGCTATTTTACACATGAAGATATAGAAGAATATAAAAGCCCATCAGCTACAGAAGGCAACAGCCCTGGAGAAAACTTGGTCCTGGGTTTGAAAAAGTAACTTATCCCAAACTCCATCTCTTCTCGGACTTCATCAAAGTCACCTGGAATACCAGAAGGATAGCACTTGCCACCCATCCCCTTCTCCATCCTCATCAAAACTCACCTGGAGCATCAGAAAGATAGCACTAATCTCCTATTCCCTTCTCTTCTCCATCCTTATCAAAGTCATTTGGAGAACCAGAAGGATAGCACTTGCCACCCATCCCCTTCTCCATCCTCATCAAAACTCACCTGGAATATCAGAAAGACAGCACTAATCTCCTATTCCCTTCTCTTCTCCATCCTTATCAAAGTCACTTGGAGTAGAAGGGCAGCACTCATCCCCCATCTCCTCCTCTTCTTCATTCTCATCAAAGCTCAACTAGAGTAATAGAAGGATAATACTCATTCCCCATCCCCTTCTCCATCCTCATCAAAAGTCACCTGGAGCATCAGAAAGGCAGCACTAATCTCCTATTTCCTTCTCTTCTCCATCATAGCCAAGGTCTCCTGGAGCACCAAAAGGACAGCACTCACCCCCACCCCTTTCTCCATCCTCATGAAAGTCACCTGACATACCAGAAGGATGGCACTCATACTCCAGCCTCCTCTCTTCTCCATCCTCTTGAAGTTTCACCTGAAGTACCAGAACAGGCTCGCAAATCACCACTAGTCTGTGACCTCTTTGCCCTGCAGTCAGGTTACTTTTCAGGTTGCAAACCTTCAATGAAGATTTGTATTGAACTTTGATCGAAGAACTTGTTCTTCAGTCAGTACTAATTAGTGACTAAATGAATAGCAAGAGAGCCTCAGGACAGGTCCACATGCAGGACTTTCAGACTGGGTAGAAAATGTCAAGACATAATGAAACTCCTTCTCTGAATCATGTCTGGGGAATGAACGGCTGGGGAGAGCCAAATCCTGAAACACATGAGAAAAATAGGAGAAGGGAGCACAGTTCTCCTTGGGGTTTCCTGTGTCTCTGCAACATCCTCAGGAGGGGAAACATTCATGTGACTAGGGGGAGCCAGGAGGCTGCCTTGCCAAATGTCTCCTTGCTCTGAGTTTTGCTCTGGGGGATGCTGCATGAACCTGTCGTGTTGATGGAAGTTTCAAGTCTGTGGAATGTTCAGAAGAGGTAAAAGGATTGAAGATTGCTCTGAAATGTGTAACACCTAATATGGGACAGGAAGTCACAGCTGTATGGACTGCTTGGGGTCAGGGCTCATCTTGAACACACTCACTCATTATCAGAGGAACTGCAGCCCAGAGAAGGGAGGTGACTTTGCTGAGTGCATGGAGAGCTTTTGGAGCAAGGAAGTCTAGGTCTTGAATCCAGGTTCCCTGACTCCCAGGCCAGAGCAATTTCTGCAGTTCAACCACAGAGGGAATAGGGCTTTGGGAAAACAGACATTGACATTTTTTCCTTAATATTCTCCCATTCCAGCCTTCAAAATGCCCTCAGCAGAGAGCATGGGGGACTGAGAAGCTGGCTTTCAGCTCTGGGGCTGTCACATCTCAGTAGGGGTAGATTGAGACGAGCTCACAAGCAGGGGCAGATGACTTTGCATCAAGTCCAGGTTCTTTAACTTGTTTGCTTGTGACTGTGGACACATCCTTTAGCTTTCTGGGTTCCACTTTCTCATCTGTGAAATGGGCCTCGTAAACTTGACCTCTTAGGTCATTAGTGGAAATTAAATGAGATAATGGATAGAAAGTAGCTAATTTAACAGCTCTGTTTATGAGAGCAGCTATCCTGTGCCAGCTTTGAAGCTAGAGAACTGCCAGCCTGGAGCCCAGGAGGCTGTGAACATCTATCATGGCTGGCTGGTAGGGGCAGGTTGCAGGTAGAGAGGCCAATGAAAGTGGCCCCATTGGCTGCAGACACCAAATCCAAGGAGTCACTCTCACTCCCCAGGCAGCCAACGGCAGCCCCACCGCAGGCTGGGCCGAGCTCTGTCTGGCTCTCCAGCAAACACCCCTCCCCTCTTCACCTCCCAAGACATCTGGAGCAGCTGACTCAAGCACCAATGAGATAATGTTTTTATTTGTTCTATTTGTTTTTTGTTTATAAACCTGGGCTCCTGGCAGAAGCCAGATTCAAAAGTAGGTCTGAGATGTGAAGGTCAGTCTTGAGGCTGACCACAAGGCCAAGGCCCAGCTGGGGAAAACACCAGGTCACCACACCTAATGGCCAGGCCAACTGCTCGCCGTTGCACTGTTAACAGTGCTTCTCCTCAGCGCCCAGCCCTCAGCAGGAGGTCGGGGAGGCCGAGGCACAGCCTTCTAGGACCCAGCCCTGGAGACCCTCCAGGGTGCTCTGAAAAAGCAAGAGACTATGATAGAATGCAGTATGATCGAGCTGTGACAGCAGAAGCTTGTGGGCTTATTTGAGGATTAAATTAGTTGTAGCAAATCTTCAAGAATAGCTAACAAGTATTCTTATGAAAAGGGAAGCACTGGAGCTTTTGAAGGAGCAAGAAGGCTCTGTGCTCAGTCTTGGGATCGGGACAGTGTGGAGTGAAAGGGAGGGAAGTTCTGGCAGGGGCAGGAGGGTGATGTAATTGAGACTGGGCCCTTCTTCCTCTAGGCTGATGTGCATCCTTATCATAGAAACCAGTACTTTTTCCTACCCACTCTGTGCTGGAATCTGTGCTAGGCTATGCTTTGCAGAGATCACAGAGATGTTTAGGACTCAATTTCTGCCCCCCACAGTGCCCATAGGTCTGACGAGAAAGAGGATACATGTATAATCACACAACTGTGCAAAGCATTGCAGAAACACTCTGCAGCATCCCAAGCTCCTGAACCTCCCAAAGCCTCAGTTTCCCCATCTGGACCTAAACAATTGGTATCATAACTATATGCTATCTTATAAGGCCTTTGTAGAACAGTCCTGTAGTAAAGCAGTTAGTAGCAAAGCAGTTAGCAGAGCTCCTAGCCCATTGTAAGAGCTCAGTAAAGGCTACTCAGTATGATGAAAGTGATGACAAGTATCGTCTAGAGCCACTAAAGTGGGGGGCAGTGGACGTATGGTGAGAACGGAAAAGGTGACATTTGGTTTGGAACATGAAAGATGAATAAGAGTCAAGTAGGCAGAGGGATCAATGCAGAAAGAGAATTGGCAGGGAGGAATGAGAAGGTCCTACCTTTGGGAAAAACACTAGCAGCTTTGACGTGGGTTAATATGAAGGCTGAGCTGCTTCTTAAGCATCTGCAGGTGGCTGGAGAGATGAAGAGTCACTTCAAGGACTTCAGGAATCTTGGGTGTCTATGTATATGTTTTGTCTTGTAGACCAATGGTTTAAAATCCTCCCTTCCTCTCATCTTTTCTTCCTTTCTTCTTTTCTTTTCTTTCTCCCAGTTTTCCTCTCTCTCCATTTCCTTTTAGTAATTGAACTTTTTGTTTGAAACCAATCTTAGACAGAAGCCCAATATAAAGAACAAAGTGAGGTGGAACTGCTCTTTGAAAGTTACCCAGGAACTGTCATAGCTGGGGTTTTCCTCAGAAAGCAAAGCCTGAGATAAGCATCTGTGGGCAGGTGGTTGCTTTTTGGATATAACCTCAGGGAACAGTAACAAGTGGGTGGGACATGGAGCAAGGAAGAAAAGCCAATACCAGTGTTGCCATGTCCAGCTGAACATGGACGATGGAGACTGGATTCTGCAGGGACCTTCTGTGGACCATATAGAAAGTTCTTCAAACTTGTCTGCCTGAGTGTAAGAAATGGGGTCACAAAATCTGCCTGCTTTCTGTCCCCATTGGTTAAGGATTGCCTCATACGTTAACTCCCTTGCATTTTCAAGTTTTCCCACGTGTAGATGTTGAGCAGGGTCCCATGGCTGCCCTACTTCATGATGTTCCAGAAGCCCCAGGGCAGTAAGTCAGCCAGGTGGAGGTACGGCTGGGGACATTGCCTAGACCCCACTGGCAATGGCTAGGGTAGAAGGTGGGTTGAGGCTGGAGAGAGGTGAATAGGGACAGGAAGTTCATTTAGGCAACAATTGCTGCCATAGACCAGGGAACAAGTAGTGAGGGAGGAAAGCAAATCACTTGGAGTGAGAAGGAAGGGGAGGTACCGTTTTGGAGAATGGTTAGGGAGCCAGAATCCATGGGGGCTGGTGACCGCTTGGATGTGGGAGATGAGGGAGAGTGACTGGACTGGTTGTTAGGTGTTGAGCTGGGGCACTAGACAAAGGGCAGTGCTCACCCAAACAGGAGACTCAGAAGTCGGAGGAGGTTTATTTATCCGTTGATTTTAATGGAACAGAGATTTGTTTCCCTTTTCCAGGTAGAGAGAAAATGAGCCCTCAGCTTTCCTGTAAGCTTCCACTAAGTGACTACCTGCCTGCATGAAACAGAAAGAAATTCCAAAATAACACAAGTGGGGTTGGGACAGGGGTGGTGTATGCTTAGGACTTGCCTTTTTTTTTTTTTTTGCCTCCATGTGCTCTTGTATCTACAGAGCAACTACCTTCTTCTCTACTGACTTGTAGGCATATAGAATCCTGATGCTGGAAAGAAGACCCTGTCTTTGTGTGGAAAGAAATGCTGGGCACAGTGAAGTGATGCACCTGTGTTCACGCCGTGAGTTGGGATGTGAATACTGACTGTAGCCTAGGCCTGAGTTTTGTTCCTCTTCCCTTCCCTTGCATGTCTCCTATAGCTCCTTTCTGTTCACTCCTGCCTTCTTATCTTAGGCTGGGCCTAGGGATACCATGAGGTTTTGGTTATCATTCCCTATTCAAACAAGTAAGCAAATAAAAAGTGCCGTCTGTGTACAGACTTTAAAGTATGCAATGTCATTTTCCAGTACTGCCTCCCTTCAGCCCCGGTTTTCTCGTCTTCCACCCAGGGTCAAACTGGTCCACAGAGCAGTAGTGTGATCTTCCCAAGGTCTCACGACCAGGAAGAAGAGGTAAGACCTGGATCTGAAACCAGGCTTCCTGGGTCTTTCTCTATTTCTAATATGGGGTTCAAATCATGTCCTTGGTGCCCCCAAGATAACATATATAAGCTTCTAGCACATAGCAGCAACCCATTCAGTGCAATTTTTCTCTCCCTCTCTCTGATCTCTTTTCATCAAACCATGCTGTTGCTCCCAAAGTTCTTCCAACCAGTGCGTTCCTGAGGAGTTCCTGGACTGCTCTCTGTGCCTTTATAGAAAAACAAGAATAGTATGTACACTTCTTGCAGCCCGGACAGCATCTCTAACTGCTCTGAGCCTACATCTCATGGCCCTCAGGATAAAGCCCAGACCCTTAGCCTGGCATCAAGGTATTCCACATGCACCCCAGCCTCTCTAATACTGAAAGCGCTGGGCAGAGTTCCTTGTCTTCTCGGTTATAGCTCTATAGTTAAACTACTTAGTACCCTCAAAATTACTGACTATTTGGGAAACTGTACCCAGCCCTAGACTGTGCTGCTTGAGAGTCAGACAAGTCTTATTTACATCACGTTTCTCTATGAATTAGCACAGAGCCTGACACAGGTAAGTACTCAGTAAATATCTGTTGGATTAATGCCACAATCAATGTATACATAAATCAGTGAATCAATGAATGAGGGTGGTGATACCTGCCCTTAATGAATTTGCAGAGTTACTGTGGTACAGATGCAAGATGTGTAAATACGAGGTTCTAGACAGACACAGAGCATTATTCCCATGGGTTTATATGATGGACCCTGAAGCGTTAGCATGTGTGCTCACATAACCTGTATTGGCTGCCGTAGGTGCTGCTGTTTGGGTGGCAGGGCTGAGGAGAACCTGGCAAAGTAACCTCATGTATCTTTTTGGAAGGAACCATGTTGTAGTTTCTCAATAGAGCTTAGTATAGACAAAGCATGCAGTTCATATTTAGTATCAATAGTGGTAGATTCAAGCCATGGGGCAGTGTGCTATTCCCATGCAGTGAGTCACCTGGAAATTCTAAAAGGCTCAAATTGATCTTAACTTCTTAACTTCACTCAATTTCCCTGAGTCTCAATTTTCTGAGCCCTAAATGGAGTCACAATAGTGACCACCTCCCAGAGTGATTGTGTAAGAATTATGCAGATTGGACAATATATGCCTGTGGCTCCCAAAGTTCCTCCAGTTAGTGCTTTCCTGAGGAGTTCCTGGATTACTCTGTTCCTTTACAGAAAAACAAAAATTGTATATAGACTCAAGCATTGCCTGTGTACAACCTTTAGAGTGTCCAATGCCACTTTTCAGTTATTACTGCCCTTCAGCCCCAATTTTCTCCTCTTTCGTTCAGGGTGAAACTGGTCCACAGAGCGGGAGAGTGATCTTCCCACGGTCTTCCTGGTGACAACTGGCTGGAGAAATGTTCTCTCTCTAGCCAGCATCTAGACATGGAGTGATGAGCATCAGCCTAGTATGTGCCCCGGCTTGAGAATCTGCCCTATAGAAGTATACCATATTATATTATATACTTAGAAAGATCTCGCTTTCCAAATTGGGCCTGGCAGAGTGGCTCCTCAAAGAAGGGTGATGAGAAGAAAAAGGGCCATTCTGCCATCAACGAAGCAGTGACCCAAGAATACGCCATCACCATTCACAAGCACATCCATGGAGCGGGCTTCAGGAAACATGCCCCTTGGGCATTCAAAGAGATCTGGGAATTTGAAAATTCCCGTCTCTTTGAAAAGAGACGGGAACTCCAGATGTGTGCATTGATACTAGGCTCAACGAACCTGTCTGGGCCAAAGGAATAAGGAATGTCCCACACAGGATCCATGAGCAATTGCCCAGAAAATGTAATGAGGATGAAGATTCACCAAGTAAGCTCTATACTTTGGTTGCCTATGTACCTGTTACCACTTTAAAAAATCTACAGTCAGTGTGGATGGGAACTAACCACTGATTGTCAAATACATCAAATAAATTATTAAATTGCCCCCCCACAAAAAAAAGACCTACAGGAAGCTGCTCTCAAGAGGAGAGCCACGGGCCACATTCCTTCAATCTGCATTGTTGATTCTGGTCCTGTCTAGTTTAGAAAACAGCCTCATTTATTAACAGAAGGCCACAGGGCTGAGAATGGGCCCAGCCCTCTGGAAGAAGGTGATTTGAAACAGATAGGTCCTCAGGATCTCAGCCAAGAGACCTAAGGTGTCAGACCAGGCACTTGTCAAAGCAGGAAATGAGAGTTGTGTCAGGAGTGAGAGGGAAGCTGGGGTATCAGTGGGTACATCTTGTCCTAGATGGGGGTGTTCTGTAGCAGCCCAGGTGCACAGAGCTGACTCACCAGACAGCAGACACGGTAGCAGTGACCTGCAGTACATTACTGCTCTCAGAGAGGAGGTGGTATTGGACCGTACTTCTAAATTGTGTACCACACTGCTGCACTGATTTGGGCAGAGGAGGGTAGGGCTAGACTTTTAAGCTGAAGACCAGTGGGTTGCAGGAGGGTTGGCCTGGAGAAAGCAGAAGCCAACAGCTGCATTCTTGTTTTTTGTACAGACACAGGTTAGATATATTCTCTGCTAGACTCGAAGCTATTGTGTTGGCAAAGATCCTGTCCCAGTCTTTGATCTTCTCTGTATTACTGGAACTGAGCATGATGGCAGGCACGTGAGAGGTGTTCAGTAAATCACTGCAGAATTCAGGAATAACCATGTAGAACTGGAGAATATGTGTGTTCAGCGGGGGAAGGTGGACATATTGTCCTAAGAAAAGTATAACTCTAGGATTTGAAATTTTACCCTCTCCAACCTGAGACCTTCTCAGGTAATTGTAGACAAGATTCATGAACACACTTCCAGGGTGAATACACTTTATGTTGATGCAGAGTAGCTGGGACTTGGAAGAAACAACTCCTTATCCGAAGGATAATTTAGCTATTATAAGTTGGGGCCTCACAGAAGGTTACCTAATATGTTTGTGTCTGCTTCCTCATCTGTAAAACAAGGGGCTCATGCCCGTTCATGGGGTAACTGAGGAGTTGGTGAGATGACATGTGAGAAATTAGCAGCACACAGCACAGCCTGATAAATGTTTGTTGAATGGCAAATGCCATTCTGGTGACTAAAGTTCACCATCTCTCAGTTATGCTTTTTGCCTTGACTCATCCTCCTTGTTGTCTGCCAAAAATCTTTCTGTGCCCAGCCTGGTCCCTTCTCATACTAAGAGGTCTATTCACAACACTAGCTAGCATCAGGTAGGAAGCCACCCTTGGTCATCTGCTGTTCATCCCTGGGAGACAGACAGTGATGGACAGGCAGACTCTGAAAATGGAGCTGAGTCCTGAGCACTGAGCATGTGATCCATCATTGAAGCCACTTCGAGAGGAGAGGAAAGTAGTCAGTAGTGTCACCTACTGACTGGCACTGCTGGTAGCAGGAGGGTCTTATTTTAGCAATACCTCTGTGCTCTTGCAAGTATCACTTGGGAAGCAGGATTAGGTTTGCTAAATATATAATTAAATAAGGCAAAATATCAGAGAAGAGGCACAGATGAAGGTTATGGATTTATAAAGCAGTAGATTGGGAAAAGGTTATGATGGTTTCTTTATATATTCCCTAGGAAAAATAAGCACAAAGCAGCAAATTTCAACTGCAGAGAGCACGTGGACTCACAAGGAGAACCATTAGTGGGTTGAAGGCTGGGATGCGTTACTGAAGAGAGGAAGGGAAGAGGCCTGCATTTTTTGGCTGCATGGTCTGAGCCAGGCCCTTCCCATGTACACTCTAGTACTACATGGGAGAGATTACTATCTCTATTTTAGTGAAATAGAAACTAATGCTCAGGTTTGTTAAGTGACTCACACACACCCATGGTATTTGTAAGTGTCAGAGCTGGGGCTTGTATATCCAAAGGCATTGTTCTATGGAATCCCACTGTCCAGGAGCCCTTCTGGTTTACAAAGAAATTTTTAATGTAAATCTTGTCTAATTATTGCGGCAAAGATCAGAGAAGCAGGACTTCGGTGTGAACCTTTTACTTAAAGAGGGTGTTGGGAACCCTCTAATTAAATTTCCACTGTAGTCTACCACTCTATATGTTTTTGGCATGTTCCCATAATGGCCTAGTTGCCCAAACCATGGCTCTGTTGAGAGGTATATTCTCCTTGATTTCTCTAAAGCATGAAACTCTACCAACTCCATCTCTGTTCTTGTTTGGCTCTACCTGTCATCAGCCGTAAACTAATCCCATACTCCCAGCTTTTCCCTCTGTTCAAAGCTCCCAGCTCCAATACAGCTTCCAACATAAAAGCCAGAGTGATCTTCTCAAATTCAGGATCTACTAATGTTCCAGCTCTGCCCTCAAATTTAGAAGGGTTATCTCTTGCCACCACATTTTATCCAGTTCTGTGGTCTGGCATTCAATTTATCCATTTTTTTTCAATGTTTCAAAAAACAAAACATTGTTCGTTTTTTTTTTTTTTGCTGTCCCAGTAAGAAAGCTTTGCCTAATTAAAGGTCATAAAAATTTACTCCTATCTTCTCTTCTAAGAGTTATATAGTTACAGCTTTTACAGGTTTTAAGTTATTTTTTGAAAATGGTATTGTTAAATTTATTTTTAGATAGTTTATATTGTTTGATTTATACAATGAATTTACTTTTTTCTATTAACATTCCAATTACCGACTGCAGTTTTATAGAGAATATATTGATTTGTGTATGTTTATTTGTAACCATTAGCCATTCTAAACTCTAAGAAGATTTTAATTTTATTTTCAGGGTTAAGAAACAGAAAATAATTATTTTAAAAATATCCCTTTTTGAATATTTCTATTGCTTTTTACTTTATTTTACTGACTTAAGCATTCTAAATAATGGTAAATAATAGTAGGTGATAGTAGACATCTGTACCTTGTTCTTGAATTTAGTGGTAATACACCTGGTGTTTGTTCAAAATTGACTTCAGATATTCTTTATGATGTCAAAACTATCCTTCTATTCCCTCTCTACTATTTCTAGTTGAATTAAGACAGTCCAGGAGTTTATGGTTATGGTTAAGTTTATGGTTATCTGTTTTCTGCTCTGTTAATCATTTAATGAAATGATATAATGTAGTTGTCAACATTTTCAGTATTGAACCATCCTTGCATTTGTGGAATAAGTCCTGCTTAGTCAAAGGACATTATCCTTTTAAGATACTTCCGGTTTGGAACTGCTCCCATTACATTTATGATACTTGCACAAATGATATTGCCTCACATTAATATATGACAAATTCCCTTTCTTGGGCCAAGCCAAACTACATTAAAAAAGTAGATGAAGGCTAACAGAAAAGGCCCAGATGAGGTTTCAGGATCTAATTTTTATTCATTTTGGAGAACCTGATAATTGTCCACGTGACAAAGTGCTTATCTCACAGTTTCTCATTTTAAGGTCCTGCCCCTATTTTGGCAAAGCATTGAAAGGAAGTACTAAAGCATCATAGGACAATCTCAATAAATAAAACTGCAATAATACAATAGTTACACAATCACTGAAGTGTTTACCATATGCCATATGATACTATACTTGAGACATTACATATTTATTTCTTTTCCTCCTCCTCCTCCTTGGCAGGACAACTTATTGAAATATTAATTAGTGTTTTCCATATGATAGAAGGTTGGAAAAAATGTGTCTGCAATATATGTTCTTTTCGCCTGAGGGCATTATTACAGGCTTTTGTGTTGCAGCCCTGAAAAGAGAAGACATCTAAAAAAGATCCCGTTGCCTACTCCCACTCTCAGGCCTTTGTTTGAAGAACGTATTGACATATTGAGGGAGGTGGCATGTGAAGTGGAAAAGGAGGCAGGACTGGCCCTACGTGTGCACACAGGAACCCTGCCTTCTACTGAGATTGCAAGATAAGTGAAGGTTATATCATCCTAGAGCCTAGGGTTGGGGAGCATGCTGTAGCAGGTCCCACGAGTATCAGGGTCTTTGATGGGGTGGTTCATGATGTCATTAAATTGACCACTGAGAGGCAAAGCCTTAGCATGATGACAGAGTTCTCTGTTTGTGAGTGGAAATATTTTCATTTTGCATCTCAGTGAATAGCTGTGAACTTAAAAACGGAGTGTTTTCTTCTATTTTTCAGGTGCTGTGGAAGTGTCCTGGACCTTTGTATGCAGCCTAGAAAGGAGGTGAGTGTTCCCTCCAACTCTGCCTTTAAAAAGTTGCACCTCATTGTTGGAGAGCAAATTCCTATCTTCTAGCTATACAACTCTCATGCTAACCTTTGAAAGCTTTTAATCATTATTCCATTTTTAGATACGAAAATGAAAACCCAGAGAGAATAAGTAACTGGTCCAAGTAACTAGATGTTATCTCAAGTTAACCTGCTTTCAGAAATCATGGCTGAACAATTATACTATGCTGCCTTATGTTAAAAAAAAAAAAAAAAAGCTATTCCTTACTAAGGAACTACTTTATGCCATATATAGGGCTAGATGCTATAGATAGATAGGTAGGTATGTAGGTAGGTAGATAGGTAGATAAATTTTATTATATATAAAATATATATAATTTATATTATATATAAAATATATATAACACTTCAAGGAAGGTCTTCCTATTATATTAATCATTTCATCTTGTGGTAAAATAGAAGATGGAGAATTTTTTGGTAGTTATTAGACGTAGTGTTTACTCCCAGTTCTGCCACTAGCTTTGTACGTTCGTTTCTTCATCTGTTACCTGAGAATTACAAAATTTGCCTTTTGATATTTTCATGAGTATTGAGTGAAGTATTGGAATTATCAGGATCTTGCTAACTGTAAAAAGATGTGCACACATGAACCCTGCCTTCTACCGAGATTGCAATCTACACTGGTCATCTCAGCTGAGAGTCTCTCTTCAGCAGCTACCAAGATACAGAGGTATACATTACAATGCAGAGGGGACCAGGACACCAGGAGTTGGACACTAGCCTTGGAAACTGATTGTTTATATTTGTGTATGGTCTCCTTAAAGCAGAGGTTAGTTCATACATAGCTCTTCCGGGTCTGGCAAAGTCAACTGGAAACTGCTAATGGCCAATCATCCTTTAAAATTGCTTCTTTCCAGTCCCTTGCATTCAGGGAAGCCAAACAAGAGACAATTTCATCACCCACTCCAAGGAATCTATCTTTGACAACTATTCCAGACAGCAGACACACTGGAATATATAGTCCATCCATAGACCCCAGAAGCGATCTCCCAGTAGAGATCAGGCCATCCTATGAAAAGTCCAGAAAGACTCCCTGAGCAGATGCCTGCCCTCAGGATCACATTGAGTCATGTGTTTGTGCCTTGAGGTCACCGCCTGGTGTTGGCTACATCTAGAGTTGCTCAGGACAAGCTGTTTGCTAATCCAGGCTAGAGAAGCGTGGGGGGTCTAAGGTATTTGTTGAAGAGTCACCAAAATCAGCCTCATTGGGGTCAAAGCTTGGTAGAACCCAGGAATTAGCCAGATTATGTCAAAGGCAATGGGGATTTCAGGGGAAAAGTTTGTTTGAAGAAAATCACTGAGATTTAACAATAGATTTCTTTCTCCATCAATACTGGGAAAGTGCACCTGGAAAAGAAGGCATTTGGGGACCTAATAAACACCGTGAGGTTACAGACCCATCTTTTACTCTTTGTTTTTCTCTGTACTCCAAGACTTGACAATGTCTTGTACAGACTTGGTGCTGAATAAATGTTAGTTGGCAACTGAGTGAATGAGCATTTGGGCAGTGAGTGGGTCCCAGCTGCTGTAAATCTTTGTACAACTTAGCAGTTCCTTGCATACGTAGAAATAAATTTTGCACTAACTCCCAATTTTTTTCTCATCAGGAACTACAATGCCAGATACAAAAGAAGAAACAGACCTAGGTTGTTCTGGACTCAAGGGTTCTGGGTTCCAGTTTCAAGCTTAGAGCTATTCTGAATCTTCACCTGTCTACTTGCATGACATAGAGAAATCACATAAAGTGAGTTTTCTTATCTGAAAATTTAAAATGGTGTTACTTATCTCATGAGGCATTTTTTTTTTTTCATAATTAATTCCATGAAAAAATGTGTATGCTCCGCCAGTACAGTTTCCGTAGGGTTGCAGTTAAGAACAAGAGAAACATGCTTTGGTAGAATGTGTTCAGATCCTGGGTCTGCCACATAGAAGTTGACTGTTCTTAGGCTAGTCACTTACATTTTCCCAGTCTCCTGTTCTGCATCTCTAATACGCACTCCATTGAGTTGAGGGGATAGCAATTGCAAAGTGTTTACACTGTCCAGAATATGGTAAGTGCTTATTATTATTAGAAAGAGGAAGTAATATCTCATTTGGATACCAGATTTTGATAAGATAAAGTTGATCACTATTCCTTAAAGCTTTTTCTTCTTCCTTTAAAAAATAAACTTTTAAGAACATAGCCAATCCACAACACTGAGTTTCACTATCCCATTTTAAAGTCAGCATTTCAATTTTTGTGTTATTTTCCTCTTGCTTCTCTTGGAATGGAACTACAAAAACATGAAAAGATTTTATAAACTGCATAACATCTGCTCTTTCCCAGGTCTTCGGGATATAATTCAATTTCATGATACAATTAAGAAAGAAGTCTAAACCAAGGGACACTTACCACACTGCCGCAACATGTGGGTATTTCTCTAGTGTGATTTCACAGAGAATTTTTAGGTCAGCCAGGGTTTCTGTGCCTCTAGTTTTTCATCTCTCTAAAGGGGATTCCTGACTCATAGTGTGGGGAGGATGAAGATGCATGGTATATATGGAAGTGCTTTCTAACTGGAAGGTGACTAAGGACACAGGTACTATGGTGTGGGCCTCAGAGCAAACCCTTCGTGCTCCTTTCTTTTGGGTCCCTGGTGGTTGAAACACCCTGTAAGCATCTTCCTCTTTCCTGATTAATGAATCAGCCACAGGTCTCAGGAAGCTTACGATTTCTTTTTCTGCCCTGATCTCTGCCCCTCTGAAATTGCAGCATTTTCATGATCTTCTTCCTTTCACAACTGACATCTTCACTTGTTATTCTGATACCAAGAGGCTGCTCATAGAAATTGTGAAAGTCAAAATTCTCAGTCACATATTCCTGCTGCTTTGTAAACTTAACAACTGACTGATGGCGTCCTTTAGGAAAGACTGCTCTTGCAAGAAGCTGGCTCAACAACCTCCTCCCATCATTTTTCTCTTGCTTTGTATGAAGACCTAGGGAGTTTGAATGAATCCCCTGTTTAGGGTTTGGGGAGGACAGCTTGGCCTGGAGGGCCCAGAACTAGAGCAGGTTTCTGTCTTGGGCACAGTGCTCAGAACCCAGAGGGTTCATGGAGCCAGGCTCCCTGGAGGCAAGCCTAGGTCCAAACACCTGGTTATCTATGTTGTACTCTCTTATTTTCCCAAATACCGTTCTATGTCTAACTTTATTCTCAGAACATTATGAGACAGGAATAATCTCTCATTTTTCCAAATTAGAAATTCAAGTCTCAGAGAGATTCAGTAACCTCTCTCAGAAATCACACAAGTAAGTGACAGAGCTGAAATTCAAATGCAAATCTGTCTGACACCTAACCCCAAATTCTTTTCCCCAATCACAAAGGACCTTCAGACAGTGAGAATTAAGATAAAGTTGCAGGTTAAATCCCAAAAATATTTTGCCTTGATATTAAATAAATTTTACAAATGGAAACAAAGTATTAATGAATAATATCTTAAAGAGTTTTGAATGCTGGGAGTGTTGGTGATAGCGTTAATGAAAATCAGCATTTGCATCAGCTGGGCAGTTTTCCTCCTGAATCTTCTAGTCACAAACAGCCAGAGGTTATTTCTGATTACATCAGCAGCCAGGTAGATCCAGTTTAGGAATCTCGAAACCACATATGTGACTCACATATCATTGTTAGAACAGTAGGAAACACATTAACTGCTTTAACAAGCGTTCATTGAAAAGTTGGGTTTCCAGAAACCAGTTTCTCGGTGTACTTGGAGCACATAATCTAAGCCTTTTTCCTGATGACAGTGTCCTTGCGTGAGGCCGTACATTATGTGACCTGACAGCTTAACAAGACGATATCTGTTTTTACAAACTCTGTGTCCTAGCACATTCCATTGAACTTATAGCAGGTGACTAATGAATATTTCACCACCATGAAATTTTGAGTTGCAAGCTATAGGGACTATCATTTGACTGAACAATACATTAAAAATGTCAGCAAACATTGTAATAACAAAATACTTCTGTTGAAGTCACAAACAAGAGTTCTTTTGGTCTAGCTCAGAACTGTCAATAATGCTGGTCTGTTACAGACATTTTTAAATGATGGAAGATGGCACTAACGTCTTTCCAAATACATGAAGTTGATTCTTTTTTAAGCTGTATATGCTTAAAATCAGAATTTTTTCATAGTTGAATGACCAACGTGGGATCTCAGAAATACTTATCCTTTGGTGTTTGCATGGAAGTTGAAGACACAAAGCATAGTCTAGGCAATGGAAACTGCAGTGAGACAGAAATTATTACACTTAGATTGAGCCGAACTTGGTTTCCATGTCACATTCTGCTTCTCTCCGGGCTACATGATCTAGGAAAAGTCACTGACCTCCTTGGTACCTTAGCTCTCATGGGAAAACAATGATACTTCACAGGGGAATCTGTGAGGATTAAAATAAGACGGTAGGTGGAAGGTGCTCAGTATGTAGTAATTGCTCGAAAATACGGTCTCATTCCTTTGTTTGTCTCCATAGGAGCAGTGGACAACCAGATAAACAGAGAAACAAGTTCTGAAGGCAAGAGACAAGGGCTGATAGAGAGTGTAGAAGCGGACATTTGGTAGGCCTGAGTTACTGAAGGGTAAGGAGGGAGAACCCAGGAGCGCAGTCTTACTGAATGCCTAGCACTCTGTGCCAGAGAGGAGAAGGGGTGTCAGAGGAAACAAGATCAACTCTTTAAAACAGACATGAGAGTCCAACTTGTGTGGGCTGGTTTGACTTAAGAGTGATGTTCCCTGGGGTTTTCTTTTGCCTGCCTTTTTAGGTGTTACAGGGAAAAGGAGAAAGGAATATATGCTTTTGTTTACTCCAGGGAGGAAAAAAAGAAAGAGAGAGAGCGAAAATAAACAGAACTTAACGCTGGGCTATTAAAACTCAGATAAAATTGAAATGGCACTGTCCTCAGATTTCCTTGCCATGTTATAGGTTCCTGGGCATAAAATAGTGGAGCACCAGGGCTCTTGTAGTTATTCCTGGAAAATTAAATGAAAACACATCCACAAAGATAAAGACCTGATTTGATAGTCCTGTAGATTTTGGATTGTTTACCGTAAGGGAAGTAAGAGCAGCTTTATTTGGGTTTGTATTTGTCTTTGCAGAGGAGTTTTATGTGGGTGATTTTCCATATAATATCTACCTTCCAAGAGATGCCAGCATCTGCAGAACTGGGAGATGTGCTTCAGACTTGCTCATAAAAATCTTTATCATCTTTTGGGAGGTGATTTGACTAGTCTTGATGGGCAGCTGGATAGAAAATTCTAGTGAAGGAAGGGATGTGACCAAGCTCATATGCCCACAGAGGCTCAGCAAACAAGACTTTGCAGCAGCCTCTATAAAGTGGCTTCAAAAATATATTTGAACAGTGTCCATTGAAACGTGACTGTATACCAAATAGCCAGTGTGGACTTAGACAGCATTACATCTATGCATTAGGGTGTAGCATGAGGCGGAATCTTCCCAGTCCCACCCTACCCTAAAGTTTAACTACTATTAAAAGTTTGTTGACTGTTTCTTACTCTACAGGTACCAAGTTATGTAAGAAGTACATCAGGTCTGGGCCAATCAATCTCATTGTTTGGGGATGACACAAGTGAAAGAGTGGACATGTTGATATTCTGCCCAGATCCTCTCAGATCCCTTTTACATTTCTGTGTACCCCTTTCCTGGCTTCTGGGTGTCTTTGTGTCTAACAGACAGCACCCCTGGGCTACTAGAGCCACTTTGTCCAGCAGCTCAGAGAGCAGGAAGTACCCGAGTTTGCAACCTGCTGGAGTGTCCCATGCCAGTGATGGACTGTAATAAAGAATATGAACCCTCAGCCTCCTTGCCTTGAGTCTGAATGAACTCTAAGGTATAATTTCCACTTTAGAGACTCACTGTGGGATCAGACTGAGGCTGCACACTGCCTGAGATTGTACCTTACTCGATGTCTTTCCCTTTCCTTTCTTGCTTCCTGAGCTCCTCTGCTAAGGTGTCCTGGGAACACTCCCCTAATAAATCACTTGCACTTGAATTATTATCTCAAAGGCTTCTCAGGAAACTGACCTAAGGCAGTGCGTTAATCCAAAGCTTCATATTGAAATGGGGTGTGTGTGTGTGTGCGCGCGTGCAACTTAATTATCGTGAGCCTTCTTTCTTGGCATGAAGGGAGCTTGTAGGATAAGGAGACCTTAGTTCTCTCTGAAGGGGTAAAGTTGATTTTTTCCATCCCCATGAGGGGAGCAAGGCAGAGATCCCTAGGATGGGTTGCAGCCCGTCAATGTTAAAAAAGTCCACAGACCTGCTAGGTGCTATGAAGAAGGTGGTGCTTTGACTCATATGAATCAAGGGAGAGGGAGAGAGTGTGGGAGCCAGCAACCTGCTGTTGCTTAGGGTTGGGGAATGCAAAGTGTCCTGCGACCTCTATAGCAGATCCCTGTTTTAAGCCTTGGCAGCTGGAGGTGGTTACAAGTGGCCACCTTCATAAATGTGGAGAACACACACATTTTCCTTGAGAATTCCTAGGAAATAATGGGGACATGACATTCTGCTATGTTTCAAGACATGGCTATCAATTTGATATTCATTTAGACCACATTACCACACATTTCTACTCATCCAAAAAATATGATGCAGGCTTATTAGGCTGGGCCGCCTCTAGGGATTGGAGACTCGCCATCAATGGAAATATCCAAACAGGGATAGGATAGGAGGGAGGGGCTTTTGTCAGGCACATTGTAGCTGGGATTCCAAGGTCAACTGAGTGAGAGGGAATCACCTAGGTGATCCTTTCAACTCCCAGGCATCAATAGTTCCATCACTAAGGAGAGCATGAGCATGGCAGGAGCATTGTGGCATTTGCTGCTTTTCCCCACAAGGGAATATTCATTGTCATTTGCCACATTCCTCATAACTCCTCCTCCTGAGTCCCTGCTAAAGACTGACAGGGATTTAAGTTGGATAAGACAAAGGTTCCAAATTCTACAACTCAGCAGGGAGGCAGAAGAAAACAACTCCCTCTTTCATCAGGAGCTGGGGTTTCATCAGTTGCCTTTTATTGCAAAGGGTTGGGAATCATTGGAGGCTTGGGACACATCGAGGGCAGGCTTGGCCCTGCCATGTCTTCACTCCAGACAGACATCTATTACTCCATCTTCCCCGCCAGTCCTTGCAACAACACTTAATTACGTGACACTCTGAGCTTCACCACCACTTGCCTCACCTGGCTCTGTCCTGCAGGCTTGCCTGCTAGTGTTATTCCTGTAGGATACACAAATTTTATTTTGGTTCTGCTGCTCCCATGTGAGATTGAGTTTGAGCTCCATTGATAATATAGAAAGGATAACAAACACATGTGTAGAAAGTGAAAAGGATAGACACTGGAGCCAGGTGAAACCAGCCACCTCAACTTTTTTAACTTCCTGATTTTGACTGGGTCTATGAATGAACAAAGCCAATTTGGGCCCAGATCTTATTCATGAAACTTACACTTCAAATAAATGACATGTTTCCTCTTGAAGGCAAATACTCACTCTGGGCGCTGAGCTGGGGTGTCCAGGGTCTCCTCATGGCATGGTGGCTGGAACTCATCCCTTCTCTTGGAAATTGTTGAAAGAGCCAAAAATTCTGCAAGAAGTAAGAGACGGAAAATAAATCTGTCCCTACTTTGGAGTAAAATGACAAGGCTGTGCCTCCTCTGAGGGAAGACATGGGATCTGGGATTCTCAAAGCCAAGAAAAGCTAACTATTGACAGGAGTTAACCAAATGGAGCAGAGGAGAATAATCAACAGTTTCATGGAAAACTCTCAGCTGTAAATCCCTTATTTTCACAACTCAGGGTGGTTATAGAAAGCAGCGGAGCAGATCTGTGCCCCTGACCTTTCCTCATCGACAACACAGCCTGGAGAAGAGAGGGTTAAATGGTATGTGGAGGACTTGAGCTACTCTCCATTTCCATTCACCCGAAATCCCACTGGGATATTCTAATCTCCTTGGAACACGCTGCATTATCTGTACTTTTAGCACAGCTCACGTTTCAAATGGCAGGCTGCAGAGCAATCTGATTGTTTTATAGGCCGAGCCAAGAGAGGAGCTCCAGTTCCTTTCTCCTGGCCAGGTGCCCTCTTTGAGGGAGAAGACGTGCCGTGTATAGAGACCAGCCAAATGCTTAACGATTTCAGAAACTTCAAAGGCAGGGGAGGAGCCAGAAACAATAAAAAGGAAAATGATAAACATTCAGCTTAAAGACAGGCTGAGTTAAAATCCCTGAGAAATTACTCTGAGCAGTTAGAGGCCGATTCTCAGAGGCCCGTGGCAACATTCCATGGTGTTACACAACGTTCCAAGAAGCAATTATTAGCTTTGTTTTAGTTGTGATTAATACGGTTAACAACTCATAGAGGCGGAAAGACGACGGAAATGAGGAAGAGGAGCACATGGAAAGGGGTTCCTGCTCCAGCCCAGCACTCTCTGACGAATACGGGGAGCTCATCCCACCTTCAGGGTGTCTAGGAGGTCTTCACCCATTTTGAAAATTCAGTTTTGGAACTGTTTTATAAGGAGAAACACAATTTTAAAAAAAACAGCTCAATGCCCTTGCTGTAGAATAGCAAAAGGAAATCCTTATTAAGGGACTCATCACTTCCTGTAGGCGAAGCTTTGCTATGGGGCTCAACAGCATTAAGGTCATGTGTGCGCAAAGACCAGGGGAGAGTCAGAGTGATCAGCTGGAATGTTTAGGTCCAAAATATTGGAAGAGCTCAGCCTGATTCTCACGGGGTACTTAAATAGCTCAAGTAGGGGAAAACAATCAGTAGTTGTAAATCAATCCAAAACTCTATGTGAGCATTTACTATGTGCCTGACATTTTCCTAGGGATGTGTTTTCTTCCAGCAGACAAGACAAAGATTCCTTTTTCTCATGAAGCTCATATTCTAGAAGGAGATACAGACACAAAATAAAAGCCGCCATGATACATCATAGGTTAAAGTTGACAGTGCTACGGAAAAGAAGGAAGCTAAGCAAGAAGGGCTACTCGGGGAGGCAGGGAACACACGAAATGGGTGGACATGTGGGGCTTTATCAAGATCAGGAGATCCAAGCAAGGCATGGAGGAAGTGAGGAGGTCAGCCTGGAGGTTTCCAGGGGGCATCTAGGAAGAGTGAGGGACAGTATGCCTCAAAGGGGCAAGTCAGGAGTGTGCTCGTGAGTGTCAAAAGAACAACAAGAAATCCAGTGTGGCTAAGGTGAAATGAATACTGTGGTGAGAGAATGGAGGCTCAGAGAAACAAGGGACTGAAGGGAGGGACTGAAAGGTCTTAGAGACATTGTGAAGATACCGCCAGAGTTATATACTGCAAACACTCTGCCTGAATGCTCTAGGAGACTTGAATAGCTCAGACAGAAAAATAAAAAATATTTACATATATACAGAAAAAAACATGTAGTTCTTATCTTCAAGAAGCTCACAGTCAAGTGGGAGAGACAGATAAGTCAACATAGAATAATAATCATACATGTGATAAACAGATACTACAAAAGACAAAAGCTTTGACTTGGGAGCAAAGGGAATGATTTGTAACCCTGTTTGGAGGAACCAGGGAAGATTTCCTAGAGGAGAGGATACCTGAGCCTACTTGTTAAGTTGAAACTGATAAATTTGTTAGGCATTTTACCCTACGTATTTGCCCATAGGGACATTTACGCTCCGAGGATGTAAGTGGTTTGTCCCAGTTGCCCAGCACCTGCGGTACCAGTCCAGTTTACCTCCTGCTAGAGCAATTGCCTTCCTGTTTACAGACCCAGTTTGAGCTGTGTTTGGGGTTCTTCTCTAGCTGTCTGCTGAGGCCATGCAATGAAAAGCCTTGGCCACAAGGGAGCTTCTTAGGAAACTCCGAGCTTGCCTTCTCCACTCCTGATGTTACTGGCTCCCCACTGGGGACTCTCCTTCAATGAAAATCTAGACTGTGAACATTGTAAAGATGGCCCTGTGCAAATGAATTTCCCATGCTAGTAAACCTTAGAGCAGAACAAGGAAGACCTATAATCAAACAGAAAATATGTGGGTAATTTAATTAGAGATTCACTGGAAACGTAAGGTCTTCAAGGTGAACAATCAGAACATTGAAATGTATTCTTCCTGGTAGACTAGAAAGTTTGCAAAGTTTGGTTTCAGACAGCCCTGGGTACATATGCAGGTTCGATCTCTTGCTGGCTGTCTGATCATGGCCCTGTTTTCCTTCTCTGTTATATGGGATTATAATACTTGTCTTTCCCAGCTCCCAGGGCTGTTCTGAGGATCAGGAAAGTGTGTCGCAAGCTATAAAGCACTATACCTGTGTTGAATGTTTTCCTTTTCAAGATGAGTTAAAAAAAAAAAAAAAAAGACTTCATTGGTTTATTTAGTCAATATGACACACTTTTGCAGTCTTTTGAATCTGTGGAATTTTCATATTAGGAATTACAACTATGAGAGAGTTTCTTATTTAAAGCCCTCATGTTACAAATGAGCAAATAGAGGCCCAGAGAGGGAATGTAATTTATTTAAGATTGCACAGCAAATTAGAGGTATAGCTGGACCTGGTTTCTCAAACTCATCTTTCTGTGTTCTTTCAAATAAATTGCAGTCTATAATAGAAGAGTCAGAGAGACAGGAAGTATCATTTCCTTCTGGGGTTCTTCCATTGGAAGCACATTGCATTTCCTTCTATAGCAAGCACTTTCACTAGTTTTAAAGGCATTCGTTTTTCATAAAAGACTCTTAATCCAGCACTTGCGTAAAACTGCTTTCTTTAACTCTTCCAGTAACCCAGTAGGTTAATTGTAACCCCATTTTGCAGCTGAGGAAACTGAGGCTCTGAAAGCTGAAATAACTGACCCAAGGTCACATCTAGGAGGCAGCAAAGGTGGAGCCCACCTTTGAAGGCACTGTGCCCCATGTCTGTCCACCACACCAAAACCATATATGCTACATTCTTTTTTAGCCTCTGGCAGAATTTAGATGTCTGCATTAGAAAGGAGCTAATTAAAGAAAGCAGCTGAAACAGTGAAATCTGTCTTTAAGCATCAACCTAATAAGTAGAATTAACATTGCAAATTAGACTTAGAAGATAACGTGATTTTTAATTTTTTTTATGAGATTACAAAAAAAAAAAAAATAAAGATAATGTTTCCATACACACAGTGACTTTTATCCAAAGCAGTTTCACAAATATGATGGAAATGAATCATAGGTAGGATTTATGAGTGAGTCTAACGTTTAGCAATGTGGGATGCCCTAGCAGAGGCAGGTCTGTGTAATAATAGGAGCACTGAAATCAGAACTGCTTTTCTCAGAGATGCTTGGCAGGTAGGATAGATTCATTACTATTGTAAATATAAGAAAGTATAAAAAGTGAATAAAACTCACCCAAGCCCAGATATCTAGAAGCAATTATTCATGATATTGTTGTGTGTTTCTTCCTTCTTGTCCCTGAATGTCACTTTTTAAAAACTTTGGCTGGGATTAGACTGCATGTGAATTTGCACCTGATGTTACTAGTATTATTTACTACGATATAAAACATGCTTCAGAAAGATAATATTTAATGGATTAATTACATTCTATTTCTGAAAATAAAAAATATGTAGTAAAGAAACACCCCCAAAGGGGAGAAAAACAATGACAAAAACCAAATGCGGAAAGAAAATGGTGAGGTGAGTTGCAGGTTTTAAAGCGAAAGATAAAGTCTTTACGGGAGAAGACAGAATAGACTTGCTTCAATGATACTCTGCCCCTCCCCGCCCCCATTAACATTCCTGAGGCAACATTTTGGTTGACTCTTTCAAACTGGCTGTGTGTGCTCGTGCAGGGATTGGCCAGCCTTTTCTGTGAAGTGCGAGAGAGTGAGTCATTTCGTTTTGAGGCGATACAGGCTCTGTAGCAACTACCTAACTTTGCTATTGCAGCCTGAAAGCAGCTATAGACAATACATCAACCAATGAGTGTGGCTGTGTTCTTACAAAACTTTATTGACAAAAATGGACACTGTATGGAATTTGGCCCTCCCTGGGGCATTTGTTAGTCTTTGCTTGGCTGGGCTCTTTGCTAAACTCTGTATAGATACAGAAAAGAAGGAAGTGTTTTGTCTTTGCCCTCAAGTAACTGGGAGAGATTAGAAAGGCATCATTGCAATGTCGCAAATGAAGAGCAATAAATGAGATGCACACCAAGGGCTATGAGATCAAAGAGAAGGAAGCCAGCCGGTCTCCTCTGGGCAATAAAGAAGGCCTCACACATGAAGGGATCTAGCCTGAGCTTCAGAAACTGAGTAGGAGTTTATTTACGCGCGCCTGTTCAGTTGGCTGTGTGTTGGGTTTCTTCTCCTACAAGGTTTGGGGGTGTCGCCATGAAAATTCCCAAGTCCTGGGCTTGGCCCAGACCAGTAAAACTTCCCAAGAAACTGGTGGGCATTTTCCAGAGCAAACTTTACTAAACCATCGCCCTGGTTTATTTTTTATCCTTGTCTGATCAAGGTATGAAAACAACGAAGCCGGTGCCTGTTTGAAGTCCTTCTGTGTTGTGTTTATTTGGTGTGTGCATACATGTTATACAAGGTACTAAGGATGAAATCACAGGGTGTTGTTACAAATTCCACCTCCAGCTATGGGGCAACTGCATTATGGCATCCACCCAACCCCTTAAGAGTGCCTACTGTGTGCAAAAGGTGGTCTTCTGTCCAAAATAATGATCGATCCTCCTTTTCCAGCACCACCCCCACCAGCAGCAGTAGGGAAATTGGCAAAGGGACAAAGGGTCCCAAAATGAGACCTTCAGAGGGAGCAAAGAGAATGAGGAAGTGGAAAGAAGAGGTATTTGTTCTGGGGTGTGTTAACCATTTCTCTTTCAGCAGGAATTCAGCAGAGGTGAGGGTCAATGATTCCATTTCTATTCTTGTTAAGAGTAACCAAGCTCTCCAGAGATTCTTGAAACAACTGTGCTATCTAAATACACAGTATTTTTCATACACTTTCACATTAATCTCCCAGCTCTGTCTAAATCAGCTGCTAAGAAAAACTTAAAACAATTCCAATAGATTTCCTTTAGAGGGTGGTAAGGGAAAGAGCTGAAGCTGGGGAAATGTGGCAGAATGCTAGAAATGTTTCTGCTTGCGTCTTGGATCCAGAAAATTTTTAAAATTTACATATCATTAAAAGGTGATTAAAATTTAAAAATAAATGTAATGTTTAAGTCTTCTGCTTTTAAAATTATAAATTAGGGAGCATAATTTTTAAGTAAATAAATACTAGGTATATAAGGAGAAGTTAAGAGAAAGATGTTGAGAAGTAGAGGAGATAATGATAAGGAGAAGAGCTAACGGATGGGGGCAAAGAGAGCAGGGATTGGAATCCATAAAAAATAAACATAAAAATTAGAGTATTAGAGAAAGAGGTAAAGTTTAATGAGAAAAAAATCAAAAATCAACTCTTGGTTAAAAAAAAAAAACAAGGAGTCAGGCTGAGTGTGGTAGCTTACATCTGTAATCCCAGCACTTTAAGAGGCCGAGGCAAGTGGATCGCCTGAGGTCAGGAGTTCGAGAACAGCCTAGTCAACATGGTGAAACTCCCACTTTACTAAAAATACAAAAAATTAGCTGGCCGTGGTGGCTCATGCCTGTCGTCCCAGCTACGTGGGAGGCTGACACACGAGAATCACTTGAACCCAGGAAGTGAAGGTTACAGCCAGCCAACATCATGTCACTGCACTCCAGCCTGGGCGACAGGGAGAGACTTCATCTCAAATAAATAAATAAAGAAATACATGTTACAAAAAGAGAAGAGTCTGAGGGGAGAGAAAAGGAAGAAGAGTCACAGTTATTTGAAAGTTCAGAAGAAATTACCATCTGGAATCTTCATGAGCAGGATGAAGGCCCACTGTTTTCAGCTCTTCACATTCTCATTCTTAAAGCTTCAGAGTCTCTGATGTAAATGGGAACTGCCACTGCAGTCCCACAAGGAGGGTTTATTTGGGGTGGCCATGGCCTTACCAAGAACAATCATTTCAGAGGCTGAATGCAGCCAAACCTAGGACCAGCTGTCCCCTGTTGACTGGAGATGGACCTTGTACTGTGGGTTACTGATTATCAGCTCAACATTCTGCATGTGGCTTCCATAAACAAGACTCTGAAGCCTGGGATTTACGTTGGACTAAAAAGTTGGCATTTTAAAGTATTTTACAGCAAAGAGAAGAGTCTCCCTTTGTGTCAAGAAAAAAAAGCCACATTAAAGACCTAAGGAAAATGCATCTGAATTAACACATATTTATTGAGCAGCGACAGTGTGCAACTCACTGCATTTCTCTCTTCACACACACATCATCTCATCTACTCTTCTAAACAATCCTGTGAAATAGTTATTATTGTCTTCATCTTCTTGGCGATGAGACTGAAGCTTGGTGAGCTTATATGTGATTTGTCCAAGGACCTATACCTTTTAAGTGGTGGGAATGGGTTGGTGCCCAACACCAAAATCCAAGCACATTCCATCCCCTAGCTCCTCTAACTGCATAGCCCTGCTACTAATCCACTAAGAGAGAGGTTTTGGCTCAAGGGCCCACTAAACAAGAGGGAGGTTATCGGGGGAAACTTGGCAATGTCTAAGACATTTTTGTCTGTCACCTTACTGGGGTTTGCCACTGACGTCTAGTGGATAGAAGCCAGGAATGCTACTAAACATCAATGCACAGAAAAGTCCCCACAACAAAGAACTATCTGGCCCCAAAGGTCAGTCATCCCGAGGTTGAGAAGCTCTGCCTAAGACAGAAGTCCCTGGCCGGAGTTGCTCTCCTAAAAGATCCATCTGTTACAGGGCTACTCAGATATAGCCAGAATACACAAACTTTAATTCTTTAAGTGCCTTGGAGGTTCCTGGGGAGGGAAAAAGTGGGAAAGTCAGCTTTTCTGTTCTGTTTGTTGCCTAAATACAAGGCTTTTGGCTTTGCAACCTTCAATCCGTTTCTTTTAATGCAGTGTATTAGGAATAAATAGAAAATGCTGACTTAGATCATGGGGAAATATTTCTTTGCCACTTCTTTAGGCCTCTTCATCTTCTGCCTAAAACCCTGAAGCAGTGACTTGATTGTTCTCCCGTTTCCATCCTTGCTTCCCTCTTGCCGCCATCATCTTACCAAAATACAGGTAAAGGCATTCCACTGCAAAACTCTCTAGGGCTCCTACTGCCTCAGAGTCAAGATCATCCACTTTTCCTAGCCTGGCACTCAGAGCATCTATGATCCTGATGCAATCTGACTCTCTTACACTTAATTTCTAACATGTCTCCTTTCTGAGCATTTCTTATAATCCAACCAAGCTATAATACTTGCTTTTATAGGTTGGTGGTGGACAGGGTCCTAACCTGTGTTTTCCTGTCTCTGTCATGTTGCTAAAGCAATTCCTTTTCCTTGGAATGCCTTTTCATTGGTTCATTCGGGGCCAAATCCTACCTCAAGGTACAGCTCAAATGCCACCTCCTCATTAAATTGTTTTCTGATTTCCCAAATTACAGATAGATGCTTTTGTCTCTGAAATCCCATAGCGCTTTCTCTGTGCCTCCAAATTTGAATGCATGCGCATGTATGTGGCTTATATATAAAACACATAGGACATAATACACATAGAGTATTATATAATGTATTATATAGTTATTAAATTAAATTATCATATATAATTAAGTTATATAAAATTAAATATAATTAAATATATATAAATTAAATATATTAAAGTATCTACAAAATTAAATTACATAATTAACAGGTTTTGGTATTGATGTAAGAATATCTATATAAGTCAATGATAAAGAAGAGAGAACCTAGGCATGGGTTCAATTATATAATTTAGTCACACAAAAGCTGAATAAAATGGTTATAGGTTTTTTCCCACCCAAAAGATGGTGTCTTGAAGAGGCTATTTGTCTGGCTACCTTGGAGGCCCCAGGGGCCTGTCCTCTTGCAGGTCTGAGCAGTTATAGCCACACTCTCTCATTCCATTCCAATCTAGCCATATTCTCTCATTCATTCCATTCCAATCTAGGTTGGTTTCCATAGCTTCTCACTAAAGCACCTTAACCAATACAGGAGGATTTACATGTTACTAGTGCCTAAGATTGGTCATTCACTCTTTTAGTCATTCAGAGCCATAGATGGGTCATGCTCTGTACTTGGCACTGGGGATTCAGAGCCGAAGGACCCCAGACTCATGAGAAAAGCAAGCCCCCAAACCTGAAGGAGTTAATCCATGAGGCCCCTAACCTATTCTTGGAGGTGGAGAGTGTGAGAAGATACTTCTAGAGGAGCTGACACTTGAATTGAGTCAAGATGTAAACCTGCACTACCTCTGCGTCCTTCTCCATGCCACCTGCTACATTCCACGTTAGCCAGCATATTTTCATTAGCTACCCAGTGCCATTGAACGTGTGTTCCTAATAGTGCTGGTGTGATTAAAGGACTTAAATAGATTTTTATGGGAAAGCTAAGGAAGCCACACATTTAGAAAGTTTCGGAAGCTCCACATTCTTTGGGAGAATGATTATGAAATTAAAAAAAAAAAAAAAAGTGAACCCCTAAAGTCCAACCCAAATCTGATTTAGAGATACAAAAGTCACTGTATAACTGCATACTTTTAATTACAAAGATAACTGATAAAATATAAAGCTCACTGGTAACAATTATAGCTATGACCCAAATGTGGTCACATGGAGTAGCTTTTCCGAATGTAGTGGAGAGGGGCATATTAACTCCTTGACATCAACATTGTCCATCCTGCATATTTAACACCTTGTATATCTGTGTCTCATCAGCTATGACTTCGCTTCCAAAATTTCATGACACAGCAGACCTAAATTTTCTCCTTTGCCAATAAATAGCTGCATGAATGACTTTGGACAAGGCCCTTGAACTCTCTGAGTTTCTTTTTTCAATTGCTAAATGGGGACTTGTTTGTCACTGCCATAATATTATTATGAAGATGAAGGCAAACAGATATAAATATTGAGATGAGTCTTGAAAGGTTGCAAGAAATCAACAGGTATAACAGGCAGAATAATGTCCCCTACCCCAGAAGATGTCCATATTCTAATTGCTGGAAGCTATGAATCCGTTACTTTCCATAGAAAGGGACTTTATGAATGTGATTCAGGTTAAGGACCTCATGTAAGGAGATTAACCTGGATTTTCCAGGTCAGCCCAATCTAATCATGAGTGCTTAGAAACAGAGAACCTTTCTTTCCTGGCTGTGGTCAAAGGGAGATGTCACTACTGAAGAATGGTCAGAGGGATGTGATCTGGGGACTCAACCTAGTGATGTTGCTGCCTTTGAAGATAGAGGAAGGGGCCATGAGACAAGAAATGTAGACAGCCTGTAAGAGCTGGAAAAGACAAGGAAACAGATTCTCCCCTTGGGGCCTCCAGAAAGAAATGCAGCCCTTCCGATACCTTGACTTTAGCCAGTGAGACCCAGGTGGGACTTCCGACTCCAGAACTGTGAGATAACAGATTTGCCTTATGATAAATTTGCCTTGGTGTAAGCCACAAAGTTTGTGCTCATTTGTTACAACAACAATAGAAAAATAACAAAACGGGGGAGTGTTTTGAAAGCAGAAGCATGAGCAAATACCATAAGAGAGAATGGTGGCTTCCAATAACTGCAAGTAATTCCATGCTGCTGGAATGTAAATTGTATGCGGGTGAAAAAGACGAGAGATGACTGGAGAGAATGAGATAGTAGCAGCTATAACAATGACAGCAACAACATTCATTAGGCAATTAATGTGTGTCAGATACACATCCAAACATTTTACATGTGTTAACTCTAAAACTCAAAACCATCCTATAAGGTAGTGCCTTTTCTTTTTTTTTTTTTTTTTGATGAAATCTCATTTTATTGCTCAGACTGGAGTGCAGTGGTGGAATCTCAGCTCACTGCAATCTCTGCCTCCCAGGTTCAAGTGATTCTCCTGCCTCAGCCTCCCGAGTAGCTGAGACTACAGGTTGTGTCACCACGCCCAGCTAATTTTATATTTTCAGTAGAGACGGGGTTTCGCCATGTTGGCCAGGCAGGCCTCGAACTCCTGACCTCAAGTGATCCAGGTTTCCTGGTCTCCCAAAGTGCTCTGATTATATTACGAGCCACAGTGCCCAGCCAGTAGTGACTATTATTATCTCCATTTACAAGACACAGAGCAGCCTAAGTAACTTGCTCAAGCTTAACATAGGCACAGTGAAGCCATGCTAGGATTTCGTTCCTGCAGTCTGCCTCTGTCTCATTCTCTCTAATCTCACCCCTCCAATGGGCCATGAGGAGGCCTTGAGGGAGTTTATATAGGAGAGTGACAATCAGAGATTTAGGGTGATCAGCCTGGGGAATGAATTTCAGGGAAATAGAACGTCATTCCTTTATTACTGGCTCCCTCTCTGTGCTGGTCTTGTTTATCATGGAGGGACAGCAGCATGTGTGAGAAGAGAGGCAACTAGAAAAGTCTAAGAGGGGAAAAAAAGAAAGTTGAGGAAAATGAAAGAGAGAGAGCCAAAGAGATATTTCTCAAGGATGGGTAAATCTGCTGCAGATCTTTCTGGTGAAATCTATTATTATTCCCAGCACCTTTGTTCTTCCTGCCTTAGAACAAGAAAGCAGAACCAGTTCCTTGGTCCACACTTCATGTCATTGGTGGTCAGTTGAAATGTGTATGTGTATGTGTGTGTGTGTACATGTGTGTGTCATTCTTAAAGACCAACATGTTTTCAGATACAAACTTTCACATTGTCAGACCACTTTAAAAGGAGCAGAATCAGTTGACCTTCCAGGGGATCCCACTGGCTATTCCTGCCATACCACAGGGGCATTCTGATTCCCATAGCTCAGAATTCCTCTATTCAGTCATCAATCTTGTTTCCTTAGAGGTATCCCTTATTGAATGAATGAATTCCCTTTGGAACTAGATTTTATGCTAGCTCCCATTGACCTAGGAGCTCCTCTGAACACTACCTGAAACAAAACAAAATACAATAAAAAGTATTCTAAGTTTTCATCTTAGAAGTCTGGAGATGTTAAGAAACACCAGTGCCCAAGATATATTCTAGAGCTATGAAACAGAATTGTTAAGACTGGGACTTATGTATGGTTTTTGGTTTTTTTAAATTATCCACTCCCCAGGTGATTCCGAAGTTCTTCTGTAATTGGGAACCACCTCTCTAAGCTTGTGAGAGCTCTTTCACCATCATGGAGCAGAAAAGTCATGGATTTGGAGTGAGAAGCACAGGTTGGATTCCTGTCTCTCTCCTCCAAGAATTTGAAGAAGTCATTCAATCTGAGCTTCAGATCTTCCTCTTTCAACTGTGATGTAGTACTTTTCTCATAGGGCTTTTGGAAAAATTAAAGAATATCAAATATGGGAAGCAACTGATACCGCCTGACACATAGTAAGCATTCAGTAAATTGAAATTTCTTTTTTTCTCACATTCTTCCTCCATAAATCCAGGGAGAACTTCTGTAGGGAAACAAGTAGGGGTATCCTCTGATAACCTCAGTGCCTCCTTCCAGCTGGTAGACCTGGACGCAAAGTCTGTTTATCTCCAGGTTTTCAAATGCTGCTCCCAGCACTGGCCAGCACCTCTTCTGGGCAGCTGATGCCCAAGCTTGGACTCCTTGTCCCCAGGCTTACAAGATTCGAATCCCTTTTGCCCTGTATCAAGGAGGAGCAATGGGGTGGCCCTTTTCTAAAGAAGTGGTCTCCAACCTTTTTGGCACCAGGGACTGGTTTAGTGGAAGACTTTTTTTTCCCACAGACCAGGGAGAAGCATGGTTTTGGGATGATTCAAGCACATTACATTTATTATGCACTTTATTTCCATTGTTATTACATTGTAATATATAATAAAATAATTATGCAATTCACCGTAATGTAGAATCAATGCGAATCCTGAGCTTGTTTTCCTGCAATTAGATGGTCCCATCTAGGGTTGATGGAAGACAGTGACAGATTATCAGGCATTAGATTTCCATAAGGAGCATGCAGCCTTGATCCCTCAAAGGCACAGTTCACAATAGGGGGTCGCACTCCTATGAGAATCTAATGCCACCTTTGTTCTGACAGGAGATGGAGCTCAGGTGGTAATGCGAGTGATAGGGAGTGACTATAAATACAGATGAAGCTTCAGTTGCTTGCCCGCTGCTTACTTTGCTGTGTGGCCCAGTTCCTAATAGGACATGGACCGGGACCAGTCAGTGGCGTGGGAGTGGGGAACCCCTGTTCTAGAGTATAACTCTGCAGCATGTTCAGCTCTGCCCTGGCACAGATCACTCTGACTGGGCATTCATGTAGCCTGCCGATGCTTCTGCCTGTGAGTTCCAGTCTTTACCAAGCGATGCTAGCTGGAGTTTGCCAGAGCTTCTACTACCATCTTTCCAAGAGATTGCCAGAGATCATTATTTTAATTCCTCTGCTACAAGCATGAGTTCTGAAGAACAATCGTTCAGTTGTTGTGACTTCTCTGCTCTTTTGCGGACATCAAGTCACTGATTTTCTTCCACTTGAGCTATATGTGAAAACTTCTTGAGTCGCATTTAGGAGTTTGTCCTTCACAGCATCGCCGTCTTCAGGATAGTACTCACATCCCACTGGAGAAGGGAAAACAAAAACATTTTCCCTTCCCCTATTCAGGAATGCCTCATGGTACTGGGAAACTCCCAGGCTAATTTTCCCATTGTATATACAACACCTTACAGTTTATAGATGCTTTCATAGTCTTAACTTTCTGTGATCTTCTCCAAGAATGCTATTGAGATAACAGGAAAGAGATTATTCTAAGATCTTCATTTCACCAATGAAAACTGAGGTGCAGAGTAGACTTCAAAACTAAGTTCCTTCTCACCAAACCAAGCACAAAAATCACATAAAACTACTTTACATGTTTTTGGAATGAATCCTGGGTTTTGTTTATACATAGTCATGTCAACAGGCTCTAACTCCTGACTGACTCAGTTGAAACAGAAACTGGCTCAGTGGCCATGTCTCATTATTAGTCTTAATAACAAAAAAATGCCACAACCTAGATTGATGCAGCTGAAAAGGTAAAGGAAGCAAGACTGTCTACTCTTGTGCTCCCCCAAAGCATGGCCATTGTGCAAGCTCTTCTAGATATGATACTTGTCAACCAAAATTTCCAGGAAATGAATGGGCACTGTTGCTTTTTATTTGGATGTCAGAAAGAATTTATCCCCTGCAGTCATTTCTCCCCTAGCTAAGATTTGGGGATTAAATTGTTCCCCCATTTAGAGAAGCCCTTTCACTCTCCTAGGCTGTATCTCCATTTGGTGTGAAATGAACCAAGGCTCCTTACCTAAGCCACAGCTCTGCAGGCTTGAAACCACAGACTCTTTTTCAATAAGACAAGTGAATAAGGATTCCTGGGGCCCTGGAAAGTACTTCACTTTCCCAAGTTCAACTATTGGAGGATTTGGGCTATATCTCTGGTATTGCATAAGTTGAGAGAGAGAGAGAGAGAGAGAGAGAGAGAGAGAGAGAGAGAGATTGATTGATTCATTATTTTGTAGATCTCTGAGCTCCTGTCTTATTAATTGTCTGCTAACAACAGATCCTTCAGAGGCATGACTTAGATCTGAAAGCCTCTCAACTTTCCCATGTCCTGACATCATAGCCCACCTAGAAAGCCAAGTCCAGGGATACGGAAATTGATAACACCCCAGCTTTCCCTGAGATGATTCCTCAAGAAGATCTTTGCCAGGTTGTTACTGATAAAGAAGATAGATGACTGTGTGGCTCATTTGTCACCAATGACCCCATCTGGTGCAGAGGAACTGAGTACAGAAGGAGAACTGACTGTTGGGTGAGGACCGCCACTAACTGCACAGGCACCATCAGCCATCTACCTGTTCAGGTCATTAACTTCATGGTGCTCTCTGAAGGAGGCGGTGGTATTCCATTTCACAAATACTGAGGGAGGTTAAAAAACCACACACACACACACACACACACACACACACACACACACATCTTGGAACCTATTTTTAGCTCCAAAAGCCACTTATCCAGGCTGGAGTACAGTAGTGTGATCTTGGCTCTCTGCAATCTCTGCCTCCTCGATTCAAGCAATTCTCATGCCTCAGCCTCCTGATTAGCTGGGACTACAAGCATGCACCACCACACCTGGCTAATTTTTGGATTTTTAGTGGACACAGGGTTTCACCATGTTGGCCAGGCTGGTCTTGAACTTCCGACCTCTAGATGATGTGTCTGCTTCGGCCTCCCAAAGTTGTGGGATTACAAGAGTGGGCCACCACCTGGGGTCCGATTAAAAATCTTTTATTGCCTCTAGGAATTGTGAGGACATTCATGGCTATTGTGCTTCTACTCCACAGTTAAGGACGTCCCCCAGGGACTCCTGAACTGACCAATGACAATGAGAAATTGACCAGGAATGTATTTTTTCCTTCACTTTAAAAACAAGCAATAACCAATACAAAACCTTCTTGGGGATCGAAGTCTCAAAATTTTGGTATCAATTCGATAAAGTATCCACAATACAACTCATTCTTGTTATCTCTTTTTGGGTTGTAGTTGTTTCCTTTCTTTTTTGTCCATGCAAAAGAGGATGATAGGAGGGGAGCATGAGAGTCCTCCCCGAATCTGCTTCTGGGGATGCTGTGTGGATTACATAAGCACACAGATGTGAATACATCCGCAAACATCACAGCATTCTACAAATGCCATTTATGAGCAGGAGGCATGCTTTTTTAATGCAAAAACTTGGGTGTCTCTCCTAAGCTCCCTAGCCTGGGTAAAACCATTCTAGAATGTTCTGTGTTTCACTCCACCAAGCACTGTTACCGCATTACATTCATTTCCCTACTTGAGGGAAAACAGTGTAATGAACGGATCCTTGAAGCCACACTGTGGTACAGGGCAAGCAGTGAGAGATAAAGATGGGCAGAAGAAATGTGCATATGAAATGTGCAAACAGAAAGGACTCTCCTCTTCCCTGGTCCAGCCTGGGAGGGCTTTTCTCATTAGACTGGTCAGGGGAGATCAAACAGTCCTTCACTGGACAAGGCCCTGAGTCCACATCACTGTGGAAAAGGGTCTCACCCCTTCAAGTTTCCTCATGCATGCAGCATGGAGGAGGAGTACCCTTTAGGGCTCTCCAGTTCTGCTTTCCTCAGCCAGTGGGCTCTGAAATCCAAAGGCTTCTGTGTTGCAGGACAACTTTGGTTACAACTTAGGATAGTGGCATGCCAGAGGCAGCTCCTATTGGAGAGAGAGCAAGAGAGAAAGAGAGAATTGTTAAATTTTTAGTTTTGGTAGCCAATCGATGTCACATTTATATCTCAATATTGGTTCTGGTTGGCAGTATTTACACAAGGGAAATTGGTAAATACTACAACTCAGGCCTTTTTTTTTCTCCAGAGAGCTGGTTGTTAAATATTTACCAACAAACCGTTGGCTTTAAGTTGTGTTAAAGTGTAGAACTCCAAATTTTGCTCATGCTTTCTCGATTATATTCTCTTCTCCCCTCTTCCCAAGGTGCTTTTGAATTCTACCCTTCTATTTGCTCTTGGTGTGTACTTCTAGAGAAATGCTAACGTTACATTTACAGAGGTCAAAGAGATACGAATAAATAGACCGTTTATTTGTACAGAACCCTTATATTGTTTGAAGTGATGTCACATGTATTTTTGATCTGCACCACAACCCTGAGAAAGACAGAGTTAGTACTCTTATTTACAATTTGCAGATGGGAAAACTGCAGTTCACAGTGGCTGCATGGGAACGACGGGGCCAGGCAAGGAGGAGGCTCAGCGAATCCTCCCCACCACCTTGCTGCCCCTGAAAGTCAATGAAGCACCACCAGACGAAGCACCCACCATTCCCAGACCAGACTGTGGCCGGCCAGGAAGGGCCAGACTGCAGCGAGCGCACAGACGGCTTTTATGTGGTTTGAGGCTACATTCTGTGATTCTTTATGTAGAAGCAAATTGTCCTTTTAATTATTGTGTGGGCTGAACTGAAATAGATGTACATTCCTTGAGCCACTGGCAGCAGCCAGAGTGGCCCAGGTGTTCAGCATGAAGATCTGCCAAGTTTCAAATTTGATGCTTATAATTGGGAGTAGTATCTGTTTCTATGCAGAAAGCTTTTGCTTTTCTTAAACCAAAGCCTTTTGGAATATTGTAAATGGGAAACACAATGGGGAGGATCCCCTGGCCCTCCTCCTTGCCTGGACCCATTGTTCCCATGCAGCCAAGGTCAAGGCGTTCATGGTGTATTTCATTAGGAGAGAGCTGGGGACAAGGTCCTGGTGGGCAGTGGGTGTTCACTGACATATTAAAGGTTCCATCCTGTGGCCTTGATCCACCTCAGCTACATGAATTGTATAACTGTTGCCAAAGGGCAAGATCATTTTGAATGTCTGGGACTGTTGTCTTTAAAAACACCTTCGTATAGTCTCATACAAATTTGTTGCGGGGAAGCACATTGGCCTATACAGAATTGGAGTTTTCAGACAATCAAAGCAAAGGAAAAAACAGGCCTCGATCCTGCATTCTTCTTTGTTCTTCTGCCTCGGAGCCAGGGAGACAGCATTGACTCTGGGCTCTTGCAGAGATGCTCTGCAGACAGATCCGTCCCCACCCTCCCTAATTGCTGCCCAGGCTCAGGTGATCACCAACACCCATTCCTTTGTTCCTCCCTGAATATTTTCCCACAAACCAAGCCCCGGAGCCATCTCTTCTTTTTCTCTCCCCAAAAACTAGGGCTCTCTATGATGCCCCACCTCCTCGGCATGTCCCTCAGACAACTTGAACAGGAGGCCTATATTCATCTTAATTGCTGCAGGACCCACAGAACAAGGCTTCCTATCGCCCTGCTGGGGGACCTGGGCAGATTCACGAAATTCCCAGAGTGGGTGATGTTGGCTCCCCTGGTACCCCTTCCCTCCTCTTGTCATAACATCACAAAAATTGTTCTTTAGGGAGATTCTCCACCTCCATTTCATGCTATCAAGAGGTTCTCTCCTCTCTTGGCCAAGGGGAGACATTTTTCCCAGTCTGCACCCCTCAGACTCTTTTGTAGAAATTCTGAGCACAGTGCCACAAGATGGAAGGCAAGGAGGGCTCGCGCATCCCAGGGCTGAGATGGGAGAAGTTGTCCCCCAACTCCTGCAACTTAAATCTTCAGGGCTGTCCTGCATCCTCTTTTATCTCGCAACTGTCTTTCCTGTGAACTAATCTTTCCAATAAATTTTCTTTTTCTTTTCTTTTTTTTTTTTTTAAAGAGAGAGTTTTGCTCTTGTCACCAGGCTGGAGTGCAATGGCCTGATCACTGCTGACTGCAACCTCCACCTCCCAGGCTCAAGCAGTTCTCCTGCCTCAGCCTCCCAAGTAGCTGTGATTACAGGTGCCCACCACCACACCTGGCTAATTTTTTATTTTTAGTAGTGATGGGGCTTCGCCATGTTGGCCAGGCTGGTCTCAAACTCCTGACCTCAGGTGATCCACCTACCTAGGCCTCCCAAAGTGTTGGGATTATAGGCATGAGCCACCATACTCTGCCGAAGTTTCTTTTTTGGTTTATTTTTCTCAAGTTATCCAGTTCATCTGTTGCTTACAATCAAAACAACCAGAATTCACAAAGTCCCAAATAAATGAAAATCTCACACACTGTGGCTTGAGGCTCTAGCTGCGGCCCGCTGGCATGTCTGATGTGTCTGAACTTGGCATCGGCACATCCCCATTGAGCGACAATAACCAAAGAGGTTGGGGTGGAAAGTTGAGAATGAACCTAAAACAGTTCAAAACTGTGGGTTATGAATGACTAAAACCTTCACCAATAATGAACGGGCATGAAGTGGGAACTTGCTCAAGGGTCTCTCCCAGTTTGTTTCTGAGTGCACTCACCTATGATATGGCAGGTGGTCCTGATAGCTAGATGCTGGAAATCTGTGATTTGGTCACACTGGTGTTTTCAATGAGATAAAACTGAAACCGAGCCCTCGCTCTGTGCTCTGCTAAGTAGTGGCTCAAAGAGATGAGTGGAATGCAGCCCCTGCCTTTAGGTGATGTGGTTGGATTTGAGTCTGAGGAAAAGAGTCTAGGCTGGAGGCACAAAGACTGTAGGGTGACATTGTCCTGGCCTGGGATAACCAGGGTGACAGCCATGGTGTGGAGGCAGCGGGGGCTTCAGCGATCCACAGAGCAACAAGAAGCGGGAAGCCCAAGTGACCCAGTTTCCTGATCTGGGGCACGGACGGTATCTTCCTGAGATAGTAAAGGGCTACCTTTCACTTCCCCCTGTGGTTTAATGAGTGGCCTCGAGGGAAACGGGCAACTACAGCTCAGAAGTCAGTCCCTTTTTATTTTGTGTCTCAGGACAGTTGCATTTTTCCTGACCTCCCAAGAAGAACAGCCCCTTCGCGCCAGAGAACTTGGAGACCACACAGCAGACATCCCTGACACCTGCTTTTCTCATAGTCCTGGTACTTCTCTAGACCCAGAGAGAGACGCACACCGCAGGGAACTGCTTAGCAACTGCACGTAGGAAATTGGGATTCCAAACTATTCCTGTGGGTTTTTTCCTCCCCGCTTTGTTCTCCTGTTTTGTTTTCAGTTATTCATGATTCAGTCATTGTTCCATCACACAACACACTAACCGGTTCTGCAGGCCCTGGGATCTGAACTGCATTGGCGCCACGGCCGGCCGCCCTGGTTCCTGGGGGCGCTTCAAGGCCCCAAGTGATTCCCCAAAGACCTGGCTTGGGTGAGCCACAGGGGGTGGGCCGCCCCAGTGTGAGGCTGTTCTTAGGGCCCCCTGAGTTTCTTTGGGCCTGGGCCCTTGCTCTCATTCTCTCTCTCTTTATCTCTGCACTTGTGTGGGCTCTTGACATTTCTGTTTCCGCTATTGGTAGAAGGGTCTCTTCCCCATCTCGGTCTCTCTTTATATGCATCTCTGTCTCTCTCTTTGTTTCTCTCTGTCTCTGTGTGTCTCTCTGCCTCTCTGATCTCTGTGTCTCTATCTCTTTCATTTGTCTTTTTTTTGTCCCTGAGTCTTTGTTTTCCCACTGTCTTTCTCTGCTTCTATTTGCATCTGACTCTCTGTGTGTGTGTCTGTTTGTCTCTTTCTGTCTCTGTAAGTTTGTATCTCTCACTCTGTCTCTGTGTCTCTCGGTTTCTCATTTCTCTGCCTTTCTGTTTTCTTTTTGTCACCCTCTCTGTTCTTCCTCTGACTCTCTTTCTCAGAGTCTCTCTTCTTCTCTCTCTCCCTTCCCCCACACCCCTCTCTCTTTCTGAATTTCTCTTTGAAGCTCAGCAGCTTGGCCCAAGTCCCAAATGAAATGGGCTCAGTTTCCAGAATAGCTAACATTGCACATTGGGAGTTAATTTTTTCCCTCATCATCAACTTTCCTCCCATTCCAGAATCCCTGAGTCTGCCCCAAAGGGCTTCCTAGGAAAGGGCCCACGTGCCACGGCAGAAGCCATACAGCCATGCTGCACCCCAGAGAGCGCCAAAGAAGGCCGATTGACAACTGCAACTTGCAACGTGCTGGGATTTCTCTGGCAGTGCTCCAGCTAGTCAGAGCCAATTAATATGAAACCAATACGCCAAATCAACGTTTTCAGAAGTTAACTCAAAAAAATCCCTGAAGATTAACCAGCCTGTGGCCTTTGCTATGAAATTGTTACCACACCACTTTCTTTTCTTTTGAAAGTCCAGATGGGCAGATAAATCCAAAGTGGATCAACCACATCTGCCATTCCTCCACACAAATTACACCCCCTCCCACCACTTCCCTCTTCCCTCTCCAGCATGCAAAGCACTCAGGGCCTGGGCTCAATCGATATTTTATGCCACACTGTATGTTTTGAATTCCCCATTGTATTATGAGGAACCGCAACATGACCCCTCTGAGGCAGAGAGCTCGCAGATTCTGAAATTTGCCTTCTCCGAAGGTGAGAACTGCATATGTAGAGGGAAGGCTTTCCTCCGGGCACCAAATGGGCCAAGAGTGGACCCCAGCCCCATTGGCTGCCTTCTCCAGTGTTCTGAACCAGTATTCAAATCAACAAAGTCCAGGTGGCTGTTTACTATTCATAATGCCCCCTTTTCTACATTTGCTAGGTAATGTATTATAGTATCATGCCCAGTTGAGAGATAAGGTTATTCATAAAGTCCTTTCTTGAAGAAGAGACTTGGGGGAAGAAAAGGAGAGAGGCAGAAGGGTTCCTTGGGATGGGCGCCTCTTCTGCAGAGTAGCTGGTGCTACTGGAATCAGGGCCGTCTATAGGGTTTGAGCCAAATGTCCAAAGTAAAGGCCACCACTGTAGGATATTTGTATAAATGGGATCCTTGAAACAAGAAGGACTAGAGATGCCAAAAATTGAAAATCTTGGAAAGAACCAAATCAAGAGAGTACTAGAACATAATGCTGGGAAATACTTAAGAAACTGATGCCCATGCTGGCTTTTTGAGTGCTTCCTGGGTAGAGTGCACAGGAGTGTTAAAAGGCTAAGAACAGAAAGACATAATCTGGAGCACAGTAGGAAACTTTTCAGTTCCAAATCCTTTAATTCCAAAACTTGTGTTCTTTAGGTAAATTAGTAAGCATTTTCCAAAGTTTCTCTGTGAAGAAAGCAGCCAGGTGAATGTACATTTTATATAGCTAGGGACACCTATTAAAAGCTCACTTTCCCTTTAAGATTATTAAGAAAAGTATAGGGAATGTCCTATTTTATATGGGCTGGGACTCTTTGCACAAACACTGAGATCTTCTATAAGAAACTGAAATTGCAGAATTCCAGAGCAGGAAGATATTTAGACATCAACTGATCCTAAATACCCTTTTAATTTGCCAGATAAGGAAACAGAAGCTGAGAGATGGAATATTTCATATAAGGTTACCCAGCAAGTGTGATGGGTGGTGACTCACACCTCAACCCCAACCTTGGAAGTTGGTCATGTGGTTGAGACATTTTTTCATGTCATTCTCAGAGGACCAATGAACAAAAAAGATGTTGTCTGTGGATTAGCACTCCTGGGATTTGAGTCTTTAAAATGTGGTTGTTTAGAAATTTGGGAGAGGCTAGCCTTACAGAAAGCACCTTGGGTTTTGCAGGGCTCTATCAGCAGGACAAGCAGCACACGTAGGCTATCCTGAGTTCCTGACACCAGCGACTTTCCAGGGTTTGGCTCGGCGTGTTGCTCTGTTCCCGACCAGAGCATGGCTTAGGTAGAGTCCCACCTGCTGGTTCTTATGCTGACCTCCACACTGGACGTTGAGATGCCCTGCCTGTGTATTGTCTGACAGCTCATCTGGCCCCAAAGACCTGAGTAGATCTGTCTTCTCCCTGCCTGGCCTGCCTTCAAAGTCCGATGCCTGGTCCTGATCCTGATGTTGGCTTGAACTGGACAGTTTCTGTCATTATCCTGGCCACACATTCAAGGCCACCTGATGACTTTGGGAATCCACAGCGTCTACTGCATGCCAGATGTGACCTCAAAGTGATAAAAGTAAGCTCATCATCTGATCCAATCACTATATCTCACCACCCTTCCCGCCATCCACAAACACATGCACCTATGTGTCCATTTTACAGATTAATAAATTGAAGCTCACAAAAGAGAAGTAATGTGCCCCAAAGCACACAGCCCTAGGTAGTAGAGTAGATTTTCCGCTCAAGGTAGAGACTTCACCATAAGAAGCCATCCTTCCATTTTCAGTTCTAATGAAGAAAATCCTTTTGGGTTATTGTATTCAACCTATACTTTATGGAAGTGCATTCTTAGTTCCTCTCCAAATGTTAGGTGACATCAGCAGATGAACAGCAAGGCCTAGTCTGGACCATTTCTTATGACTACAAAATCATTAGAAACAAAAAGGTATTTTTGAAAATTGTAAATGCGAAGAAGCCAATATTCATTCACTGTTCCCTAGTACCAAGTCCTGTTTAAGCACTTTATACGTACTAGTTTATTTAATCTTCATAATAGCCCCATGAGGAAGGTACTAGTGTTTTCCAGCTTTCCAGATGAGAAAACTAAGCAACAGAGAGATTAGGTTACTTGCCAGAGATCACGCTGCTGAAAAATAGCAGAGCTGGGCTTCAATCCAGGCTGTCTGCCTGCACTCTTAGGTGCTGTGTTGGGCTATCAAAAATATTTTGGCAGCTAAAGAAATAGTCCAAATCACATACTATTAGATTTGTTGAACAACAACTGCTAAACTCTGCATAGCTCTTTGGCATGTGCTGTTTAATTAAATATGATTAGCTTTGTTGAAGAATAACCACTAACCTCTGCATAGCTTTTGCATGTGCACTTTCAGTGTGTAACCTCTCATGGCTGCTCAAACCCCATGCAGAAGACTTGGAGGGGAAAAGTGACTTTAGGGGTAATTGGCAGAATGAGGATTTGAACTCAGCCCAAATTAAAGCATACTACTTCATATATATTTTACACAAGGGGACACTGAGGCCCAGAGGGATTAAGTAAGGCAAATCCCCCTCTTGCAGGGAGCCCAGCTAGACATTTCTATGGGATTAGTGCTAAATATGTATGAAGTCCTATGTCAGACCCTGTCTCCGGACTGAAGGATTTAAGGCTCCTGGACTTAGTCCCTTGAGAAGAGCCTGGGGTCTCTATTGCAATTATGCTGGGGAGAAGAGATTTATCCAAGACCCAAGCAGACGCTGTAGGCGAATGAGGGAGAAGAGTGAGGCACAGAGTTAGCTGGGCTGAGGCCATCTGAGAATTCAGGCTCCAGGCTCCTGTGTGTAGGGCATGATTGTGGATCCTAGATCCAGAGAACCTTGAGGAAGAAGCAAATAGCATCAACGCATTCCTGCAGGACATAGAATTTGCCATCATCCGTCAATATGGATTTGAATCTTAGATTTGATCTCTCTCAAGTCTTGTTTACTTCCTTTATAAAATAGGGTCAAAACACTACTGATAATGCTAATTTGATTAGCAGTTAAGTAAGATAATATAGCTCTTATTGATAACACATAGTGGGCCACCATACTTTTTTTTCCCTTTCCCATCTTCTCTGTCAAACTCTGTCTTCCTTGACGATGATCTGAAGAAGGCACTGATGAGATTTGATTTCCATTCAAGGATGAGATGAAATGAAAAGTAATTTTTTTTTTGAAATGGCATCTCACTCTGTTGCCCAGGCTGAAGTGCAGTGGTGCAATCTCAGCTCACTGCAACCTCTGCCTCCTTGGTTCAAGTGATTCTTCTGCCTCAGCCTCCCGAGTAGCTGGGACTATAGACGTGTGCCACCATGCCCGGCTCATTTTTTGTATTTTCACCATGTTAGCCAGGATGGTCTTGATCTCCTAACCTCATGATCCGCCTGCCTCAGCCTCCTAAAGTGCTGGGAATACAAACATCAGCCACCGTGCCCAGCTGAAAGTAATTTTTAATGGCTTGCTCGTGTTAGGGGTTTTCGAACCTCTTGTTTGTAATTGGCAGCAAAGGGTAACTCAGATGATGCATTAGTGTCCAGTGGCTGCTGTAATGAATGACCACCATCCTGGTATCTTAAAGCAACAGGAATGTATTTGTTTCCAGTTCTAGAGGCCAGAAGTCCAAAGTCAAGGTGTTGTTAAGGTTTGGTTACTTCCAGAGTTTCTCAGGAGGAATCCATTTCTGGACTCTCCCCTAGTTGCTGGTCCCTGATGGAAGTCCTTGGAAATCCATGACTTATAGACTCATAAGGACACTTGTCATCGAATTTAAGGCCCACTCGAATCCAGGATGATCTCATTTTGAGATTACCTTAATCCTATGTGCAAATACCCTTATAAGCTCACATCTTGAGTTTCCAGTGGACATGAATTTTAGGGAGGCGAGGTTCACTATTCAATCCAGGCAGATTTCACAGGAGAAAAGGGCATTGGATTAATAGAATTTGCTGCGGATTTTGCTTTGTCACTTGCCAATCACTTGCTGGGTAACCCTGGTCACGTCACTTCCTTTGATCCTCAGCTCACTCCCCACATCACCTATCACGAGACCATGTGGAAGAGAGAACTTTGCAGAATTTTACCTAAGGCTGAGTGGGTTTTATAACAGGAGAGTGGATAAATGGGAACCCAGTGAGAAAAGAGACTGATAAAATAGGGCTTTGCTGGCATCTTCTAAGTAGCAGCTGAAAATATTTTCCCCAAATGTCTGTACATATCGGGATGCCCCACAGTCCTTTACTATATTGGCCATTTTGATCTCTTCTTGACCAGGTTGTTCTACCTTCCTGGAACTTGCAGCTCTGAGGCTTCAGCAAGAATATGATGCCTGAGTCCCTGCCCACTTGTCCATACTCCCTTAGACAAGCATGCAGACATTATACGACTGCATTGACAGACAGCCACCTGTCTCTGGCAGTGTGGCCTGAAACTCCTTCTCTGCGACTCATCTGCTGGCTCTCAGTACACACTGTAACCGAGGAAAGGTATGTGTTCCAGATGTTTATTTCCTAATTAAGAATCTGATGTGCCACTTATAATGTACTTGCCCATGCTAATATTATCTCTTTCCTCAGAGGATCTGCCAGGGAGATTTGATGTAAAGAAAGACAGAGTGTCCCCGGTGTATTTTAATTAGGAAATTGGTCTCCAGTCACGGTGAGCACCAGGTGCCAGGCCTACTGCAAAGCAGTTCAGATCAACAACCATCCACTGATTTCTATTCTAAGGTGAATGAGGTAGTCTTTGCTTTTGAGGAGCTTTCAGCCTCCAGGGAGGGGACTTGACAGACACAGACAACTAATTAGCATGCAAGGTGTTCAGTACTCTAAATAAGTCCTGTGGATTGAGGAGGTGGAATTCCACTGGAGGCTTGGAGTTTAGTGAAGATGGAACAATTTAGCCAAGCTTGTCAAAAGGGACTAGTGGGAATTTATCAGGCAGACATGGAGCAGGACTACATTCCTGGCAGAGGAAATGTCCCAAGTAAAGGCATAAAGGTGTAAAAAAGCAGATATTTGTGCTTTTGTCGACACATGATGTGGTTGATGCCTGGGGTATATGGACAGAGTGGGAAGGGATGAGGGCAGACACCACGGGGACAGATCACACAGTGCCTTAAAAGTCAGGCCAAGGAGTTGATTCTCTAAATGCCAAAGGCAGTATGGCAGTGCTTGATTGGGAAGGAACATGATCAGGACTATATTGTAGATCAGTCACCAGCTATAGCCTAGAAGACTGAAGAGAGGAGGTCAAGGGAAGGAAGAAGGAACAGAAACTGTTGCAACGCTTCAAGTTCAAGATGATGGTGACTTCAACGGAGCAGTGCCAGGGGAATGGACAAGTAGAACTCATAGAATTGTCCATGGGAGGTTGCAGGAAGAGGAGTGAGGTAGGAATGGAGGAAAAGTCTGCATTTCTGGCTGGGATGACTTTGATACGGTCCATGAACTGAGATGACGACTTCAGGAGGGAGTGCAAATCTGGGAGCGTTGGTGAAAAGGGTACAGTTGAGATGAGGGTTGATTTAGGAGCCACCTCGTCATGAATCTAGCAAACCCCACTCCATGTTGGGTGGGCTATGTGATTTTAAGTGCCTAAGGAGAATCTTAGCTTTCATATTTCTATAATAAAAGCCCTGTGGGTCCATCCACTGCAAGGACTGGAGTGGGTGTTCTAAACCTGCAGTTTCAGCCTTGACCACTCTGCCTAGGTGTCAAAGGGAACTTGCTGTGAAGCTCTGGAATCCTGACTGCAGATCCCAGCCTCCACTCTGCCCCCTTAACCACAGGTTAGCAATTGCCCAAATGCCTCACACCCTCCATCCCTGCCCCTCCAGCTCTCCCTCTCCACTCCTCTCCCTCCTCCTCTGCCTAGTGCCTTGTCTGGATTTGCTCAGGACAGGAATTTTCTGAGTCTGTTACCCTGCCTTGGCCCATAGTTGGGATTTGGTGGCTGGCAGGGTGGGAGGTGGGCAGAAGATGGTAGCATCTCTTTCCCCATCTTTGTCACACCTCCTGTCATATTTCTTCTTTTGCATCTTTCCAAGACATACCTTGTGGTCAGATGGGGCTACAAATTGGGTCTTGTGGAGAGAGAGTAAGGATGCTTGATGGGCCTGAGTGATTCAAAGTTATTGAAAAACTGGCCCCACTATAAGGAGTAACTCCACAGTAAGTCAATTGCCCAGTAGAATTGGCATCTAGCAGGTCTTTCTTATTTGTAATTGTCAGAGGCATTTGAACCAGAGCAACTCCATCTTGAATAGGGGCTGGGTAATATAAAGCTGAGACCTACTGGGCTGCATTTTCAGGAGGTTAGGCATTCCAAGTCACAGGATGAGATAGGAGGTCGGCACAAGATAAAGGTCACAAAGACCTTGCTGATTAAAGGATGCGGTAAAGAAGCCGGCCAAAACCCACCAAAACCAAGATGGCAATGAAAGTGACATCTGGTCGTCTCACTGCTCATTATGCACTAATTATAATACATTAGCATGCTAAAATATACTCCCACCAGTGCCATGACCATTTACAAATGCCACAGCAAGATCAGGAAGCAAAACTATATGATCTCGAAAGCGGATGAATTCTCAGTTCCATGAATTGCCCACTCCTTTCCTGGAAAGCTCATGAATAATCCACCTTTTGTTTAGCATATAATCAAGAAATAACCAATAGCCAACCAGCAGCACTCAGGATTGTTCTGTCTATGGGGCAGCCATTCTTTGATTCCTTTACTTTTTTAATAAACTTGCTTTCACTTTACTCTGTGGACTCACCCCAAATTCTTTCTTGCGTGAGATCCAAGAACCCTCTCTTGGGGTCTGGATCGGACCCTTTTCCAGTAACATAATCATTGCTTTTTTGCTCCTTTCTCTCTTACTTTCTTCAGTAAGTATGAGCAGAGCACCTCCTCTGGGCAAGCGCTGGTTACAGCCTGGGACACAAGAGGCGAGTTAAGTCAGAAAGCAAGTCTACCAGGAGCACCAGATCGAGAGGCGGAAAAGCAAGCAGATGCTCACAGCTCCCAAATGAGGCCCGTGGCTGAGAGAAGCCCAGAGAAAGGGAACAAGTCGTTTGAGAACAGAGCTACTTCATCCACGTGGAGGATACGCTTTCATAGGGAGAAAGGGACCAGGACATTCTAGGCAAAAACACGGCATGAGTGGCCATGCCTCGTTCTATCTTCCCTCCTTCCTTTCTTCATCTCCCTTCTCCTGTCTTCTATTCCATCTTCTTATCTCAACAAAATACTAATGAAATGCTTGCACTTTTTTTATGCTAACATGTACAATTTTTATCTAGTGCTGCCTATGACATAAAGACAATCTCCTCTTTATCACTCCCACCGCAGAGATGAGGCATGTGTGACTTAGAGACTTTAGGTGGCATCCTAGTGAGTGGCTAGAGGGTAGTGGACTTCAGAATTGGATGATAGATTGCTATCCCCTCAATTTTATAAACCACTTCCTTTTGGAAAAACTTTAATGGGTAAGAAATGCACTAAATAGGAGGTCAGGAGACCTGGTCCTGTTATCTTTCCATAGGATCTCAGGGTCCTTCTTTTGCCTCCCATGCCCTACATACCTTAAGCTTCCCTGAACAGAACAAATGGAACCAACCACACAGGTCAGAGGCTTGCTGTGGCTCTCACATGGCTGACCAGGACTCGTTGCTTCACTTAATATTCTGCTGTTACCATCTTAAAACTCTTCATAATTTTAACGAGGCCCTGCCTTTTTATTTTGTACTGGGACCCACAAATCATGTAGCCAGTCTTTCCCAGGAAACCTGATTTCCTGCCCATTCACTGTCTCACTGTCGCTGTCTGACTGCCTCCCTTCAAGTGATTCCCCACTAGCTCTCCTGCAGCCAAGACTGTTCCTTTGATCTGAGACATGGGCTGGTTCCTGGGTCCATGCAGAATAGCAGAATGATGGTGTCCAGCACCAGACATGATTATCCAAATCATTTCCTCCTGTGACCAGGACCTGGCTTAATACTTCCCAGGTACCAGGTGTTCCCCAAATATCTGCACGTGGAAGGGTTTGGGTGGCTCCATTCTTTTCTCTTTCGATAAAACAATTAGGTCACTTAGAATATGAAAAGCTTTGAAATCATGAAAGTACTTTATTTGAAGTTTGGGGAAGAAAAGACTTTGATGGTGAAGAGAAAGAGAGCTATTTCCATTTTAAACAAAGAAACAGCAGGAGAGATTTCTGGGAGATGGTAATAACTCAGATTCTGTTACCCATAATATTGGTAAGAGACTTTACAGAGTCGCTCATTTAGTAAATTGGGACTAGTCCCAGTAGGCAGACAATGCAGAAGGAAATCTTTGGGCTCAGAATAATGAAGAGATTCTAGCATTCAGAGATTTCCGGATGGAGATTTGGCCAACTCAAAAGACAGTGAAATGCTTATCACTGGAAGCAATGAGCAAATTGCTGGTTTCTGCCCATTCAACAGAGGGGTGGAGAAGCTCTGAGCATCAAATGGGCAACTGGACCAGATAGAGTTTAAGGTTCTTAACAACCCTGGCAACCTGTGTTAGTTGATTCTAGTGGATTTTTCTAACCCAGTGATTCTATAATTTTTTTTATTTATACCTAAAAGCTAAAGTTACCAACTCTTTCTATTTCTGCAGGAGACAAATGAAGAATACAAATTTTTATATTTACCATATAAGCAGGAAAATATTGATTGCTTGAAATTACTGTGATAATTCCATAATTCTAGCTGGTGGCTCTCTTAAAATGAATAAATGAATGAATGAACAAATTAATTAAGGAAAGAAATGAGAAATATTCAATGCAGAAAAGTTCTTTCAAGATTACCAAGGTCAGAAAGGGTAGACCCCAGCTGTTAGTTCTCTCAGGATATGAGGTTCCATAATCTTAGAAACTGCTTGATGCCAGCAGCCTCTGGGGTGTCCATTTCCCTGCACAGAGTGGAGTGAACAGCATTAGCACACACCTGGCCAAGGGCCTGGAAAGAGGATGTTTGTGCAACACTAATAGAACCTTCTGTGTAACATCACAGTGTTCTCAGCGTTTCCTCGGGCAGAAGCCACATCCTGGAAACAAGTCGTGTACAGGTACATGAAGATGCAGCTGGCAACGTCTGTGTTTATTCCATTGAAAGCACAAAAAGCACAGGTCCTGAGGTCAGGAGGACTGTGTGCTGGTCCTGGTTCTGCCTGTAAATGCTTCAGTGGCTTTGGCCAAGTCCCTTCTCCTGGGGACTCAGTTTTTCCATTTTAAAAATAGGGATAGTAACAGTTTTCCCCCATACAATGGTTATGAGGGTTAAATTCATTAACATTTGTAAAATGCTTTAAAAAGCATCTGTTGTGTATTTAACCCAAAAAGTGTCACTAGTCTTTACAGCAACCTTTTTAGATAGGCATTCTCTAAAGGAATCTGAGGCTCAGGTAGTCAGTGATGTGTTCGAGGTAATATACCCGGCCATCACCCCACTTTTCCACTGTCACCAGGGCCAGATCAGCTATAAAATGACTTCCAATTCTGACATTTAGAGAGTCCATCTTTATAAACTGACAGCTTTGCCTGGATTACACGTGTCCCTTAGTTCTGGTGGGCACCAGCTAGACGTAGGAAAGGTTCACTCGCAAGGGATCTCCAATTCTGTTGGTAATGTGAAAGACCATTTTCAGCACTGGCATCTTGCTCTGTGTTTGTCGTGGCCTTGGAGGCTCTGACAGACCCTGGCTATGTAACCTAGAGCTACTGGGCCTCCTTTGCATTAATGACGTGGAGTCTGGTTCTTCCAGCTCTGCAGCAATTCAAATACATTCCGAGGTTGCCAAAATAAATGTCGAATCCTGATGCTCTATTTGTAGTCCCTGTGTAGGTCAACATCCCACAGCTTTCCAAGCTACAACAAATATTAGTGCCTGCTCCTCCCTTGTCCTCCTGTGTAATCGATCACCGATCCTGTCTTCAAGGTGAGTCCCATATGCTGCTTGAAATTTCTAAGTGAATCTGCATTATATACAAGGTCTAAGCTTATCATTCTAGCCCCTCAGGAGTTAGCTCTTTCCTACCTGGCTTTCTCTCCTACTCTCTCATTCTCCCTTCATGGGCTTCCCTGCGCTGCCCCCAGGGCAGCCAGCCCTCCAGCTGTGAAGAACTTCTTGCTATAATCTGAACATGCCAGGTTGTCCTCATCCTCCCTCATCTACACCAGACACTTCTGGGGAAAATGCCCACCCTTTCCTCCTCTCCTGTTATTACGGCTGAAGTGCCCCTCCTTCTGTCTATCCCTAGACCCCATGCATGCCCTGTTGCTTTCTCGGGGACTTCATCTGTCCTCTGTTTTCTTTCTTTTTTTTTTTTTTTTGCTTAATTGTTCCTTCATATAAAGTTAAAAATGCTCCCTCCCTCCCATTTTAACGAAACTTCCCGATATCCATGTTTCACCCCAGCTATTATCCTTCACAGCCAATACTTTCTGCCACTAATTCTTGACCTCCTACTTACTCCTCAATTCACTGTAATCTGATTTTTGGTCTTTCCATTTTATCGAAATACTCCTTGCCATTGTTTCTTCAAACCATCTTTTTCTTAAATCTAAAAGCCTAATCATCCCCAAGGCATTTTTAATTTGACCTTTCAAAAGAATTTGACACTGTTGATTATTCCCCACTTCTTTAAAGTCTCCCTTCCTTCATCCTGGAGTTTGTTGGTTTTTCTCCTCTCTCCTTGGCCACATCTCTGACTTCACTTCCTCTGCCTCTGCAGGCTTCTCTTTTTCTTTCTTCCCTTTAAATGCCTTTCCCCGCTTGCAATAACGCTGCTAGTCAAGATGGGTTACAATGCGCTAACAGACAACCCTTAAGATCTCAGTGACACGTATTTGTTATTTGTTTAGGCTACATACCCATTGCAAGGCGGCAGTAGGAAAAATCTGAGAACCATGGACAGTCATTCTGCTCTGCGAGTGAGACTGAGTGCTAATCAAGAAAATGCCAATATTTTCCCAGCTAGACTTCAGAATGACTCTGGTGACAACTTTTTAAAGTGTCTTTTTTTTTTTTAATTTTTCAAGAACTATTTACTTTTTTCCAAATATTATCCCAAATAGGTGTTTTACAGACAGCTGTCAATATGAAGTCAAACATTCTATAGAAGGAAATCATTTTTACAGACATTAAGAATAATTTTAACAGAAAAAAAAGCTCACATATATCTAGATGTGGCTGTGTTCCATGGGAAAATTTCAGCATCCAAATTGCAAAATAAAAATGACTGTGGCTTTTCTTATCACATAAAATATTGACCATCTTCCCTTATAGCCTACTCTTTATTGTTAGTTGGGATGCCAAAAAATGACTAGAAGTTGGGCTCCACTGAACAAGGTTGGGAGCATAGGGGTCAAGCATCAGAATGAATTCAATTTTTAAAGAAAAACTGGCTTTGACCCCAAATGAACCCACAGTTTAGCCAGCAGCACATTCGCGATAAATACAAATTGTACTTTCACATTTACAAGGTTGTGCCACTCAACACTATTAAGAACTAATCATCCAAATTAAAGCTATGCATACTCCCATCACTAGTTCTGCCCTCAGTGTAGCCCATTTTTATCAAAGCTCCATGTTATAGCTCAGTTCATAATGGGGAATGAAAAATTCTGGTTCTTAGAAGGAGGCATCCTAAATCCTCTGGTCTAATCCTTTCTTTGCCCCAGCCTCCCACTTCCCACCCTGAGACAAGCCAGTCTTATCAGATAGGTAGGATTTCTGTCATTGTCTCATGGAAATTAGTTCTAAAACTAGAGAAAGATCGATCATTCCATGAGCAGCACTTGGCTTTAAGCCAAAGGGATAATAACCCCCTTCCCCAAAAAGAATCACAACCAATCACAACAATTAAAGTGTCTTTAGTCATTACCCTATGCCTGTCCCATCACTGTGTCAGGGCAGATAATTTATCTCTTTAATTCCCAGAAGTTCAGATCGGGAGAATCAAGGAGCTATACTTAAAGAAACATACCCAAGGAGATGTATTGACACCTAGATCTGATTTAGTTGATGAGATTCCAGACTTCAAGCTGACTGATTGGATAGAATGAGAATTTGGGGAGCCTTGGGGAGGGGCAAATGAGTTTTGCATGTGGGAGGCATGTGAACCACTGGGGGCTGGAGTCAGACTGTCACAGCCAGGCTTCAAGACAGCCCTCATGTTCCTAGCCTTCTAGTATTCACTTTCTCCTCCACTGGATGGGGCTGGCCTGAGTACATAAGTAGGATATTTCAGAAATGATGGAGTGTGATTTTGAGGATAGGTCATAAAAGACACGGTGACTTCTGTCTTGCTCTCTGCCTCTGCTGTCACTCACAATGGGGGAAACAAGAACCTATGTCATGAGGGCATCCAGCAGCACTGTGGAGAGGACCACCCAGCTACCAACAGGGACCTCTTGCCAACCACTATGAGAAGGAGCCATGTTGGAAGTAGATCTTCCAGCACGTCACATCTTCAGATGCAGCTTTCATTGACTTTCTGACAACAACTTTAGGAGAAACCCTGGGTCAGAACCTTCAGATAAGCTGAATTGCTGACCCACAAATTGTGTGAAATGCAAATGTCCATCAGCAAGTCTCCATCATCCCACTTTCGCCCAGTCGTGTTAGCTCTCGACTGAACCACGGCGGCTGCTTCTCTAACAGGTCTCTTTGCTTTCAAATTTCTTCCTTTTCCAAAATTCACTTTCCCTATGGACCTGAGTGAAATATCAAAGTACAAATCTGCTGAAAATCCTCTGAAGATTTCCCAGTGCTTCTAGGAGAAATCCTAAACTTCCCAGTGTGACCTATGAAAGCTATGTGATCTGACTGCTGCTGTCCTTTGCAAACTACCTCTCGTGACTCATTCTTTTCAATTCAAAATTTAGGTCTTCAAATGTCTTTCATTTTCTAGAATAAGCCGTCCTTTTTCTCGTCCCTTGACAAGACTTTCTGACAAACTACTCTCTGCCCAGAACACTCCTCTGTTCGTTTTTCTTTCCCAGTTATTCTTTTCCCTTTAACCCCACATCTCTGAGATGCCTGTCCTGACTTTCCTTGTCCATGTCTGGGAAGCGACTCTCTTCTGTGCTCCATGATGACCTATATCATATCCTTATCACAATATTATCCATCCCAATGATATTACAGGAACAGTAATATTAACAACTACTCTTAACAGATGCTCTCTGGGACTACCCCTGTGTCATCTGAAGACATTTTCTCCATTCAAGAGCCTCTATACCTGTTTTTGAAGATGGTCTTTGATCATAGAGCATGCTTGACTCACACTTAGGGCAGGCTAGAAATACTGCAAAATTAACTTCAATCAATGAAGGTCAACAGTTGGTGAATAAATAGCCCCTCTTCTTCACCTTAGTGGGTCCCTTTCAAGGTGTGCTCTATGATACGTCTCAAAGTTTCAGTGGGATTGAGCCCCAGTTGCCCAGAGGAGTTACCTGCCCATAAATGTATCCTTCATTAGCAATCTTTTTTTTCCTCTGTGTCCCACCTCCACCCCCTCACAGCTTCTTGCATCTTTTCCCAAGTAAATTGCTAGGACACATATCCTTTCTCAGGGTCTGATTTTAGAGTTACTCACATTGGGTCACAACCACTTAGTCAGCACTTACCATGAACTGGACACTGGGTCAAGCTCTTTAGATTCATTAGATAGTTTAAGTCTCTTAGCAACCCAATGAGATAAGTGCTAATTCATAAAATTAGGGTAATACTACTTATTCATAGCATTGTTGTGAAGTTTAAGTGGAATCATACATGTAAAGTGCTCAGAAGTTGGCAAGAATGGAAGAGAAGACAAACTTGAAGAGTTTAGCACAGTCTTTTGCAAAGTAAGCAATTGGTCATTTGCCCAAGATCACACAGATACTAAGTGATAGATTTTTACCAAATTCTGCCAGATTCCAAAGTCCTATACTGTCTTGTCAGTTGTAACCTTCTATTCAATTATTTTCCACAGTAGACTGTAGGCTCCATGGGAACAGGAACCATGTTTATTATATTTAGTTTTATTCCCACAGCCTGGCATTCAGCAGATAGCAAAATATTTGTGTTGAAAAGAATCTATTTCTCCTTCCCCCTCAAATCTGTTTTATATTTAGTTTATATTCATTATTCACAAGAACTTTTGAGTCGTTACTTAGAATAATTATAAAAACTATATATAAAAACAGCATGTCATCTTCAAAAAGTTGAATTTTTCTCTTATTTTTTTTCTCTTCAGGAAGATAGTATATTTCCATTTAGGGAAGGCAGCATATTTAGTGGCAAGGTCATGCTGGTTTTGAAGTCTGAAAGACCTGGTATAAATCTTGTATTTTCAACTCTATGATCTTGGAAAAAATACTTAGTCTCTCTGATTTGTAGTTTTTTCATCTATAAAAGAGGAATGATTGTACCTCCCATACTAGTATTTTACTTTTGCTTAACAAATTACCTAAAAACTTAGTAGCTAAAGACAACAAACATTTACCATGGCACATAGTTTCTGAGGATCAGTAGTCCATAAATAGGTTAGCTGGGTTGTTTTAGCTCAAGATATCTCATGAGGTTGCATCCAAGTTTTCTGCTAGGACTGTCATCATCCGAAGGCTTGACTGGGGCTGAAGATTCACTTCCAAGCTCACCCATATACTTGCTGGCAGGACACTCAGCTCCTCTCCATGACAGCCTCTCACAGTATGGCAGTTAGTTTTCCCCAGAGAAAAAGTTCTCAGAGGGTGGGAGAGGTAGCCCCCAACACAGAAGCCACTGGGTCTTTTGTAACCTAATCTTGGAAGTGTTGTACCATCACTTCTTCCATATTGTATTGGTTGCAGACACCAATCCTCACGCAGGGTGGAAGGGGAAACCACACAAGGAAGCGAATACCAGTAGGTGAGATCACTGGTGCCATCTTGGAGTTTATGCACAACATCTCCCATATGGAGTTGTTGTTGGGGTTCACTTGGGGTGGCTGGCAAAATATTAGGGAAATATTAGGGAAAGTTATAGATTATAGTCTCAAACCTTTTGGAAGGTTGAAAAGTTTTATTGGGACAGGCTGAAGGCAGCTGGTTCATTACATTAGTATAGAAAGAGATGATAAGAGGCTTTCCCAGTTAAGTCTGTTTACCTCACATCCCTGTGTCTCTACTCTAACTGTTTACCCATGTAAACTTTTTGCTGGATGGCAGGAAGGTCAAAGGGGAATTACCTGTTAATGGTGTTCACTCTGGGCCCCAGAATCTAAAGTTTTTATCATTTGTAAAACCACTCTTTTAACCATGTTAATTATCCACAAGCGTGTTGACTTAGAACCTCTGTTATTAAATCCATACTGAATAAATGAGGATGGACAGGGGGTTGGTTGGTTGGCTGCAATTGTCCTGTTAAAGCAGCTGACAACCATCCCTAGCCCACTTGAATCACTGATGTGGGTGTGAGGGTGCATTTATTCACCCGTCGTTGAGTCAGGGTCTGCAGGACAGACCTCTGCAGGTGGTGATTGACGTCTCAGGTGGTGACCCCGACGTGATCAAGGTCACAGGTGGTACCCTGTGTGAGGAGACCAACGCCACAGCCAGTGACCTGGTATGAGGAACCCGGTATGAGGAGACACTCACCACAGCTGGCGCCCTAACAGGGATGGTTGCAGAGACCAATCCTAGCATGGAGTGAAGGGGAAACCACACAAGGAAACCACACTAGGTTTTTATGTGCCTAGAATATAGCTGTCTCTCAAAAGAAAAATTCTGTTTTATAGACTCAAGGGAAGGCACATGAGTTTTAGAACCTGAAGAACACTCTTAAAAATCCAGAGTGTAGTAGTCATCCCAGCACAATTACTGTCAAACAAATCTAGTTATTACATTTCACATCCTGCTGAGGACTTAGCCAGGAATACTGATGACAGCCAAAACTGCAGAGCTTCTCATAGTCTCCAGTATTTTATTTACATTGATTATTAGTTTTAGTTTTATGCCATCATATATTTCATTTAGTTCAGCAACTCTAAAGTGTATCATTTATTATGGTCACACTTTCCAAGTAAGGACAATGAACTTTAGGAAAGTGATATGATTTGTCTAAGGACACACAGCTATCTAATATGAAGTGAAGATTCACCCCAGGACAATGACTCCAAAGTCTATTCTCTATTAATTATCTCATACAGCATTAGTGCGAAGTCAAACTCATTTTATAGAAAACAAAAAGAGAAGAGGAGGGAGTGTCATGAATATTGCCCTTTCCAGTAATTTCTACATAAGCTGACAGCAGTTTCCTCAGGGTTCTCTTTTCTGTAGTTGCCAGTTGTTAAATGGCCCAGGATTTCCCAGAGAACATCCAGGTATGTGTATAGAGCCCTGAAATGCTGATATTGCCTTAGGGGATTATTTGATTTTTATCATCCCACAGGCCACAGCTGATGCATTTTGCCTGAACTTCCTCCTCCTTAATACATATACCCAGGAAGGAGAAGATGAATAAATAAGACCTTTCAGCCTGCAGATTTCCAGTAATTAATAAAAGCAAATGCTTTCTGTCGAGGGCCAGCTGAGACTCAAGGTGGTGAATGAGGGCTGAATGTGTAAGCAGTATACGCTTCCAGCCAGCAAAGAATCCAGACAGAGCCTGCACCCTCCAGGCCTTGGAACTCTAAGAGCACAGAAGGACAGGGTACAGAACCATGGAGTATGACACTTATTCCAGGGACTTTGACCTGCTACATTCACAGGTCATGATAGCTTTGGTGCTGCCTCTGGGGAAGGGCCGCCATTCAACCTGCCAAGCAAAGAACCAAAGGAACAAAGGCATGAAGTTCTTGGAGCATGGCTGGGCCAAGTTACTGAGAGTACTGTTTGCATGGTTCTGGCCATTTTCCAAACGACCTCTCACTCAGCCTCACCACAGCCTTTACCCGCAGAGCCACCTGGGGTGGAAAGGGAGGGGTTTTTCTTATCCCCTATCCAACAGATGAGGAGACTGTGACTCAGAGAGGTGGATGGCTTGGCCAAAGTCTAACAACAGTAACCACAGAGTAATGATTTCTAAGCTACTAATTAACTTTCTAACCATCAACCCATCAGGAATTGGCCTCTAAGTTGAAAAGGCATTCCCGAGTCTCTGTATACCACACACCAAGGATTAGTATTCCAAGTAATCATTTTAGAAATTAAAAGTGCAATAGTTAAAATAAAGAAAATAAGATATTGGACACATCCATTAAAGACAAACATCAGAATAAATACAACAGAAGAATGATTCAGTGGGCTTGGGGATCAGATTCCTTCTAAAAGTTATCATGAAAGAGAGCGGAGAAACATTAAGGGCTATGGAAGATAGAAAGGGAACTGCCAATGTTTGAATAACAGAAATCCAAGAAATAGAGAAGTAGAGGCAACAATGAAGGGAGGAAAACACTTGGAAAAATATTAATGATAGATTTTCTAAAAGAAGAAACAAAGGAAAGAAGGAAAAGAGACTCTGGACTATAGTGCCAAATAGGATTTAAAACCCCAGACAAATGTGATTTAATGGAATTTGAAAACATCATAGAGGAAATTCTATGTGCTTCCAGAGGAAAAGAATGTATCACTTTGCAAAAGGACAAGACTCAGATATTAACCACTGATATAAGAAGATGATGGAACAATATTTTAGAAGTATTAAATGACTGTAACTGCCATTAAATACTTTCACTTAAATGTGAAGGGACCGTAAAGATATTTTCAGGCATTCAAAACCTCAGTAGTTTTACCACATGAAACTTCACTTTGGAAACACTCTATGCTTCATTTGATCCTCACAGGTCTGTGATGTGATGGCTGTTAATACTGTCCTTGAAGGCAAGATTAAAATGGTGGAATCACCTATCCATGGTCACACATTGGAACTCACAGCCGGGTCAGAGCTGTGCAAATCTTTGCCTTCTCCTACTCTAGGATGTTGTCTCCTTGATGAAGCAGAAAGGAAGTTCATATAACTGCTCTCACAGCCTTCCTACCTGCCCTTGACACTCAAGGGAATTCTAGAGTTGCCCTCTGCTTCCCCAAGTCCATCTTCTCAGGGCTCTTGTTTTTCTACCAGAGAGACAAAGTCAATCTATATAATCGAGGAAAGAGAGACAGGGGACAAAGAGAAAGAAACACACAGGCTGAGTTGTGTGGAAAAATGATAGGAAAAAAAAACAGGATGGGAAGCTGTTCTGGGATATAAGGAATATGTGAAGAATAAGGGAAAGTCATACAGAGCTATAGAAGACCAGGAATGGTGTCCCATTGACGTTCTCTAAGCAAATAGAGGTTTTGAGTAACTTTGTAGTTGCTTTTTTTTTTTTTTTTCTGAGATAGAGCCTCATTCTATACTGAGGCTGGAATGCAGTAGCACAGTCTCAGCTCACTGCAACCTCCTACTCCCAGGTTCAAGTGATTCTCCTGCCTCAGCCTTCCAAGTAGCTGAGACTACAGGTGAATGCCAACACACACCGCAAATATTTGTATTTTTAGTAGAGATGGGGTTTCACCATGTTGGCCAGGTTGGTCTCGAACTCCTGACCCAAGTGATCTGCTGCCTCAGCCTCCCAAAGTTCTGGGATTACAGGTGTGAGCCTGGGATTACAGTGCCTGGTCATAGTTGCTTTGAATTATTGGAGAGGCATTTCCTTGGAAGCAAAATTGATCTGGGCTTGGACCTTGTAGGTTCCTAGATTTGTAAGAAACATACATATAACTATGTGATAGCCTATCTGCTGTGGAGCAGACTTCCTTCACAAAAGAGATCCCTGAAATAATAAAAATAATGAAAAGATTATGATCCTGAGCATGTACTCCAGTGGTTGAAACCTTTGATTTCTGTCAGGTATGTTAGGGGAGCATGGAGGTAGCTTACCATTCGTATTTGTCCTTTTACGCTTTTTGTTTCTACTTAACTGTTTTCCATTCCTGATTGCCTTTCTCATTGTGACAATGCTTTATTTCCACAGGGCAGTTTATTGTTATGGACCAAGTAATGGTCAGGCCAATTTGAGTCCTAATCTCAAACCCCCACTAGTCCTGTCCGTTGATCTTAGATAAATTACTTTTTTTTTTTTTTGTAGAAATCATGTTTCCTTTTAATTGAATACTTAATTCACAACATTTTTTTTCCCTCTTGGCTGCTACGCTGGTAATAATTAGGTCCCCATCTCTCAAGAACAATGCACCTAACCAGACTGAGAGCCAGTGTGAACATGGGCCCCAAACTAAGGCTTTTGGAACAAGGAACAGCAAAAATCAGCCTCTCCCTTCACCTAGAAACAGGCTATGATTGGGAGGGTCCAAATCTTTATTATCTAAACACTGAAAACCAGGAGCTCAACACCAACATGGAAACCAGAATGCATCAGGGATGAAGTACAGCGCCCCCTCATATACACAAGGTCAAGATGGGCTTGGAGAAATATGTATTTGACCATCCAGCCTCTTCTAGCAGATAGGGCCCCAGCCCAGCATTTTTAAAGAAACATATTTTTGTTTCTATTATTTGCATTACTTCTCAAAGGGGTATACAATCTACTATAAGGGATATAAGGGAGGAGACTAAATCTGCTAACACACAAGGAACATTCCTGGATAACGATTTTTAGTTGCTGAGATTGTTTAAAAGTGGCACATTGTTTAAAACTGGCAAAAATTCAGGACTATTTGAGAAAGAATTCGAAAGTGGTGGCTATATTTGCTGGCAGGTTTAGGTAGGGCATGTGTACTTACAAATCCCTTTTTCTTCAGTGTATATGTCAAGAGGCCAAGTCCTCTGATCGTCAAAATAAGCAATTTTGTATATTACCATGCACGGGACAACAGAGGAAAAGAGACTTTCTTGGAGGGTGACTAAAAGGTCTTTTGCAAAAGGTTTATATCACTCTAAAGTGGAAGGACTGGAGCCCACGTCCCTGTAGCCTTCCTTAACTTGACGCTTCCTCTTCTTTGGTTGCAGTGACCTCATTGGGAGCTGTTTCTTCTACATGTTCTACTGGCTTCTCCTCTACCTCTTCCTCCCCTTCTTGGGGATAGAGATCTGGGTATTCCTGCCTGCCTTCCTGCATGGCTTAGAACTGGTCTACACAGTCTTATCCCTTGACCTCCTCTTGCTATGGTGGAAGCAGGAAAAGGCCACTTTGAACTGTTCCCTGGCAGGAGCCACTGGCCATTCCCATGAGGAACAACAGGCAGTTCCAGTTAATGTCTCCATTTAGCAGCATCAATCCATGCTCCTCCTAGGGAGGGTTTGTTGGGGTCATCAGCCAGCAGCTCTGCATTGCTTGGAGTTTTGTGGTCTTCTTTGGTCACAAATATGATTCGATCCTTCTGTTCCTACCGGCAGTAGGACATGGCTCTAGCCCAGTCCTTAGACCTCATAGAAGGAGCGGTGGCCGCTGCAGCTTCATGCAATGACCTCCCTCTCCTCAGACAGGGAGGATGCCTCTGAGGCCTGTGCAGATCGAGATAAATTGCTTAATCTTCCTGGACCTCATTTTTTTAAAAAATCTGTGGAATGGACTAAATCATAGCCATTCACCGGCAAAGTTATTGAAAGGATTGCGTGAAGTAATGAAGGTGAGGCCCCCTACCAACAGTGAGTGTCCACATGCCTTTCACCCTCATTCCCCTTTGGCTTGGCTCTCCTGTGAGGCACTGTCTGTTATCAGTTAATACAGAACCAATAAAGGACATGAGGACTCTTGACTATCAGTAAACTGATGCTCAAGGAACTCTTCCTTGCGTCTTGTTGACCCTTTGACAAATGAACCTTTTCCCTCTTGAAAATCAGCTGACATCTTTTAAAAGGCCCTGCCTCAATTCTGAAACTCTACTCTGTCTTAAAAGTAGCAGTGATAAGAGGCATCTTTCATCTATATCTGATCTTCAAGAGAATGTATCTAAAGTTTCTCCACTGAGTGTAATGTTTGCAATAGATTTTTGATGTAAAACCTTTATCCTTGTTTGCTGAAGTTCATGTTTCTTTGTTTTTGAGTTCTCTTATGATCAGAAGTAGACATTGAACTTATCACATGATTTTCTTCACACATGAGGTAATCACATGCATTTTTCCTTTATATATTGATACAGATAAGTTATATTTATAGATTATCTGATGTTAAAACATATGTTCATTCCCCCCCAAACCTTACTTAAATATAAGATATATTCTTAATTGGTTAGTGAATTTGTATCATTCAGATCAGGTAATCACTTGTTGATTTTTGGGCATTTGATCTGTTGTGTTTCTAAAGAGAGGTGTTTAAAAATTTTTAATTATAATTGCTGCTATATCTGTTTTTTCTCACAGTTTTATAAACTATATATATATGTATTTAGAGGCTATATTTTAGAGGCCTATGTGCTCATGATGTGCCTTCCTGCTCTATTGGTTTAGAATATTTTTCTTTAAGATATTGTTTCCCTACAGTTTTTAAGACTGTTATTCCAGATTTCACTTGGTTCATATTGGCCTGTTATTTCTTTTCTCATCCTTAGATTTTGAAATTTTCTTGTATCCTTTTGATTTGTATGTGTGTCTGTCAACCACACAATTTGTGTTGTTAAAAATCTCCTTTGGGAGGCCGAGGCGGGTGGATCACAAGGTCAAGAGATCGAGACCATCCTGGTCAACATGGTGAAACCCCATCTCTACTAATACAAAAAAAAAAAATTAGCTGGGCATGGTGGCGCGTGCCTGTAATCCCAGCTACTCAGGAGGCTGAGGCAGGAGAATTGCCTGAACCCAGGAGGCAGAGGTTGCGGTGAGCCGAGATCGCGCCATTGCACTCCAGCCTGGGTAACGAGCAAAACTCCATCTCAAAAAAAAAAAAAAAAAAAAAAAATCTCAACTGAGACCCTGCCCTTTTAATTGGTGAGCTTAACCATTTACATCTATTTTAATTACTCTAATATTATTACATTCTTGTGTACTTTCTATTATGAAAGCTTTTGATAGTAAAATACAATTAAACTCTTAACTACAAAGTTTGGTTTATTTGATGTAAAACATCTGTTGTTTCTTTTTTCTCTTTCCCTTTTCCAGATTACATTATTATTAATGTTTAAATATGCTAATAGTATTTTTAATGTATTAGTATTTATGTCTTTCATAAAAACATATACAGTTGTGTAGCATGTTCTCATGTTACTTTTATCTTTAATCCTACCTTCAGCCCCAACTCTGCTGTGACTTGTCTAAAATTATAATTCTATTTTATTTTGTTTTCTTTATTGCTTGTTTAAAAAAAAAAGACAACTTTATTTAGTAACTCTATCACTCCTTTCTGTACCTCTTCAAGTTCCCTACTGTATTTATTTATTTTTTTTTTCTGCTCATTTCTACCAGGAGTGTTTTCAAAGTGGGGTTTTGGATACTAAAACTTCTGAGGCTGCTTCATAGGTGATACACTTTTATTTGTGATTCCTACTCTACCTTTAAAAACGATTTAATGGAATAATATTCTGCCCCAGTCAGCTCTCACTGTTCACTTCCTTGTAGGTCAGAGTGCAACAGGCCCTTTGAAATCATAATCTCAATGCTTGTATTTGAATGTGTCCACTCCCAGAAATGAATCACAATGACAAATCTGGATTAGTGTCAAGTCTTCCCCCACTCTCATTTTGAGCTGTTTGGCTCTGAAGCCAGCAATGGCATGAAGGGGATGGCTGGATTCTTCATTCCTCCATCTGTCCTCCACCTGGGGAACTCTGGCCTTCAATCCCCTTGCTGCTTTCTGTTTTGATTTCCCCCAAGTTCTCAGGTAGAAGAGGAAGACAGAGGAGGGATAAAGATAGGTAAGTATTTTTGGAATGAATTTTATTCTAAGCTGGTTCTGAGCTCTCTGGATCAGGCAGATGCCTAAGGCTCACTCTTTTTTTACTGGGCATTTTTGTGGGTTCTTTGAAGGGTCCCTCCAAGGCCCTTCTATCTTTCAGTTCTTGGACAGGGGTGAATGTACCACTGTTCTAGCTGGTGTCTTTCAATTCTTTCCTCAGTCTTAGGATTGCAGAGATATCCACCTCCCCAACTATCACCACCACTTCCTTTCCTATCTCAAGATGACACTACTGAAGATGTTGAAAGATACAACCCCCCACAACCCGTACACACACACACACACACACACACACACACACACGCACACATACACACAGAGGTGTTTCTCCTGCACATGGCCCACACTGGGCCACAAGAAATACCCACAAATCCCTTGTTCCAACAACCTGAGCAAGCAGGCATCAGCAAACATTCTTTCCTGGCTCTGCCCCAAGGTCTTAGTCTCTCACTCCTTAGATTTCCAAGGCATGTGGGAAAATGTGGGACACCAATTTCTACATCAACCAACTGCAGGGAACACACCTCAAAGCTCCCCAGTGGTCCTCCTGAAGTCCCCTGCACTCGTCTGGAGTTGAAAAGAACTCAGCAATGGAACAGTTCCCTCCAAAGAACTCCCTTCACAAAATCTGCCCCTTCCTCATTTAGAAGTGCTGGAGGGCATTCAATAGACAAACAACAGCTTGAGTTTTTGGTGTCAACTCGCCTAGTTTTAAATACTTGTGTTATGATCTTGGCTGAGTTATGCATCTTCTCTATGCCTCAGTTTCATTATCTGTAAAATGTGGATAACATCAGGTCTTAGCTACAAAATTGCTATAAGGATTAAATAGGATAACACATTGGAGAACACTTACAAACACACTGAAAGTGCCAGCTGTTATTCTTACAACAAACTGCAAATCTCTGTATAAATAGTAGATTTATCTTTATAACATAATGACCCAATAGGTTTCTCATGATTTGGGGATCAGAATTTATAAATTTTCCTGAATCCATGAGTTTAAGTATGCAAAAGCTCAAACCAGCTTGAAGGAAAACCCTAGATCATTTTTATCATACTTTCATATAATCTGCTGACAAATTACAAATGGTTTGCAAAATTGCAAGTTGCAGTGATAACATTTCTATGGAAAATAAACAGAGCTGTTACTTCCTCACTGTCTGGTGTGATCATCCATTTATCTCCCTGTCTGCTGGGAACACTGATGACAGGGTCTTGAGATAATCCTTTCTTCCTTTTGAGACTGACAAATACAAATTTATCAAAATTCAGTTGAAATGTCATCTTTTCGGTTTGGTGAAAGCTGACTTAATCAACTCCTCCAAACACAATTGTTCTCTTCCCTTCTCTGCATTCTAATATGATTTTGTACAGTTCCCCGTTCTTATCTAACTCTAGCGTGTCTGGTTTCTGCCTATCTATGGCCCCTTGGATTGAATCTCTGTCCTTACTCTTAAATATGACCTTGGCTCTAGGTATTGTTCCTCACACACCCATTCCATCCACACTTGATGGCTAGTATGGCCATACATGCTGGCTCATCTCCCTTTTCCACCATGATAATTTGATTTTTGGCTCTCAGACCCTTCATTTATATCTGATACCCCAGGGTCTCCTAATCTGGAAGTTTAGAAATGAAAGATAACTGTAACTAGAAGCTAAGAGGGTACAGGAAAAGCAATTCCTATATCTGGGAGTGGTGAAGGTTGGGAAGAAGGGAAGGTAGGGGGTATAAAATCTGTGTCTTGAAGGCATTGTTTTCCAGGTGGAGATGTCCAAGTGTAAATTTATGTAAGCTGGACAAAACAGCCATGCCAAGGCAGAGAGACATGGAAAAGTTTGCTGTGACAGCCCCATGACGAGAGTTGATGTGTGGAAGTGTGGAATGGGAGCCCCAGGGAGAATGATAGAAGGTAACACTGGGCAGAGGGCATAAAAGTCAATGAATGCTCATAAGGAGTTGGTTTTGTTATTTAGGCTTTGTGGAGACATCCAGGATTGTTAAATGGAGAGAGGTGGTGAAAAGATAGAAGCTCTATTTCAAAAAGATCATTCTGACTACCATGAGGTTAGCTCAGAGGAAGTACACAATAGCATCAGCCTGGAAGAACCAATCCTTCCATCTGTCACAGCACAGCGGATGTCTATCATCCCGTTAACAGCCATTCATTATTTTATGGCTGAGGAGTGTCTCCAAGAAGTCAGATATAACAAGGAGAATTAGTTGCATGGTGTGTGTTTGTGGGGAGTAGGGGACTCAGAGGGTGCAGGGAAGAATGCACAGGAGGTTTAATCCTGATAAATATGGGAGAATGAAGTCTGTGGGCTTCACTCTAGAAGAAAAGATGTTTAGGAGGATATTGCTGAGAAGCAAAATTATATATACTCTAGGCAGAGCAGAGGGACAGGAGAGAAGGAAGCCAGAGAGAGACAGAAGACCTTACCCTGGACTTTGTGGCACAAGAAAGAGGAACTGTGCTTGGTTGGTCTGTTTGCTTGTTCTGCTTTTGGCATTTCCCTGGGCCCTGTTTCTGCTGCTTTGCAGAGAGGAAGGTAGTCACTGGCAGAGGTACCTCTCCTACTGACTTGAATCCTCTGTTCTTGGTTGAAGTCCATAGCTCAATTCTAGCCTCTTCTGCCCTGTGCTGGATAAGATGGCAAAGGGGTAAGAGCTTGCTTAGCAGCCTCAATGGAGAACTGATCACTGACTTTCTATATTTTTTTACTTGTTCTTGTGGCCCAGGGCCTTTAAGAGACTGGTATGGAGGTGGACTCTGGATATGGAGTTCAACTGACTAATACTCTGTTTTTTTCCAAGTTCAGAAATATGCACAATCATGTCCTTATATTAGGAATTGTAAATTCATTCTCTGCTCTCCAGAGCAAAGGAGTTACCAGAAAGCATTTCATCACTATGAAGTCCTAACTGTAGCACCAGGCCATTAGATTTCATAAATCAGTGTGCCTGAATAGTGGCTTAAGAGACTATTTTCAGGACAACTGATGAGATTATGAGAAAAGCTCCCAATGACTGATATCTAATGGCAGAATCTTAATTACCACAGAATTCATAGGAAGCACCTGATAGCTCTACAGATGACTTAATTAGAATCCACATTTTAAAATTTATTCTCGATGAGTCAGTGATAGCATCCTTTGGGAGCCAAGTCTTTATGTAAGTTCTCATACACACAAAAAAATATCAATGTTGAAGACAAAAAACTTCTGTTAAAACCACCACTTTCAATTTCTAGTCTTCAGAAGAATGGTCACCTTTTCTTGACTAAAACCTTGCAGGCTCAGGAGAAGCCAAAATTAAAATGTATTTTTTGTCATTCATCCATCACTATAGCTAGAGGTCATGGAAATCCCATGGCACAGTATATGAGGTCCCACATCATATGACACCAACCTATTCATTCACATATATATTTAGCAACAAATAGCTACTGGGACCCTGGAATAGCCAAGAGCTTTACTGGATGCTAAATCAGTAACAATGGTGAGTAAAAACAAATATAGTATCTTGCCTTCTTAAGCTTACAACTTTTTAAAAGCAGCTATACCTCATCAGTAAATTACCCAAATAAATGTAAAAGAGCAGATATTGGTGGAATGAGATAGACAACTCATGAGATTGACATATATTGATCAGAGAAACCTGGCTTTCTGGAAAAAAACTCATTGGGCTGAGGAGTAGGAAATAGTTTAGTGAGGGATGGTTAGGACAAGGGTTGGGTAGCAGGGAGTGAAGGTGGGGATTGCATTTGGGGCACAGGGAAGAAGGCACAAAGACCCTGGGGCAGGATTAAACTGGAAAACGGTCAGTGTGGTTGGAGAGCCATGGGGACTATGTGTTAATATATAAAAAAGACACTTATTATAACAACCATGGGTGCTGTGCAGGCAGATACATAATTCAGACAATAAACGTTAAAAGAGAAAAAAGAGCTGGAATAGTTTCAAAGAATATCACTTTGTGGGCTGGAATCTGGCTTAAAAGGAATTCATAAGGGGGTGGGGAATGGGAGGTGGGTGGCATCTAACGGAGGTTGGAAGCTTTAGACAGGGCCCTGCAGAGATGTGGGGTGTGAACTGAGAACTGAAAGGCTGGGAACTAGTCATGGAAATTGTGGGCAGACGAGAGTGAAATAAAATGGTACAGCTCAGGATGGCTGGAGTGAGGTACATGATGAGGGCATGTACACCAGAAGAGGCTGGGGAGGTAGGGGCAGGCCAGGTAATAAGAGGCCTTGAAGGTCAGCAAAGGACTTGCAACCTGCAGAGAGCCAAGGAATGAGAGAATGGTGGGCATTAAGAAGTGCTGAACCAATGGGGATATGGAGTGGATTAAACACAGTCAATCCCATTTATACCAATCACAGCAGACTGGCATAAGACCTATACCAATAAAACCTGTTGAATAAAACCTATCTGCACATCTCCAGCTTCTCCCCTTGAACTGGAAGGTGGTGTTTATAGGAATGAATGGACAAAGTATATTTTACCTGGAAAGGGGGAAGGAGTGGTGTGAATGTATATGCACGTATGTGTGCCTGGGTGTAGAGTACAGGGTGTAGAGCCTGAGACATGTTTTCAAGTATGTGACTGCCTCTGGATCTGGGATGAATATGCCCTTTGAAATCCCTTCAATGGCGACTAGAATGGAAACTAAACTCCCCCGAGAGTTCGAGTCCTTTATTCCTAGCTTTCTAGATGCCTTTCTTCCACTCACATGTTCTCACTTGTCACTCCAGTCAAAGTAGGTCACCTGGCATCTCACTTCTTCATATGACTTTCCGCACCTGGCTTGTTTTCTTCCAAACACCACCCATCTTGCTACCAAATCCTTCTAAGTACTGCCTGAAATTTTACTTCCAGGAAACTTCCAGATCTCCTACCAGAAGGCTCCCCTGTTCTTCTGAACTCATATGGTATTTGCACCCCTTTCTGTCTTACATATGGGAGAGAGTGTCTGAATCACAGGCCCTGATACAGAGTAAACAGAAATTCGGTATACACATTAAAATGAATGATTATGAATAAATCAACAGATATTAGCATTTGTGTTCATCTTTTATTTTTACTTGGAGTAAGATCCCAGGAGGTGTCTTACTCCTCTCTGTAGCCTTCACAGTGCAAGACAATAAAAAAGCACAGAGGCTTAGGTGCTGTGCTTCTTGCATGGTTTAAATGAATGAATCAATAATTCAGACTCAACTAAAAGCAAATTTGATGACATAATTCAATGGTTCTCAGTTGTGGATGGAATTGTTCCCCCGGAGGTGCGTGTTTGGGAATATGTGCAGTATTTCTGGCCGCCTTAGTTGCTGGTGGGGGTACTACTTGCATTTGGTGGCAGGGATCAAGAATGATAAAAACTCTGCAAATCCAGGCAGAGTCCAGCACAACAAAAAAGTTGTTTCACCTGCACCATTAAAGAACTGCCTACTCTACATGATATTGAGAGAATAGAAAATGTTTTGAACAAAATTGTAGACCCTTCTCCTCTGGGGAAATTAAAAGAAAACAAGAGAATGTTGTCCTGATGGCCTCTCTCAACCCTGCCCAGCCCTGACATACTAAACTCCTGGGGAATGTAATATCCAGGCCAAATCATGCAGACACAGGAGACCCACCCCTTTGGGTCCTGCAGGGGCAGCCTCAGCATTCCCTGCTTCCATCAGAAAGGGCTTAGGGCTGAACTGCGCTCCCTCTGGCCAGAAGAGAGAGCATGTAATAACTCGGAGAAAAATATGGACATTTGCATTGGCACTCAGATGCTATCACAAGGCCTGCAATCAGCCTGTCCTAGAGTTTTTTTCTTTTTCTTTTCTCTTAACTAAGTCAACAGGAGGACTCAGCTATAGGAAGCAAGCTATGAGCAGTGGAGAAGATTTGAGATGGTGGCAAGGATAAGGGTGACAGAATGTCTGCAAAGAGAAGTGACAGACTTGGCTGACTTTTGAAGCCCCTTCCCACATCACCTGGCTAAAACTGACCATTGCCTCCCTTACATTATATATAGAGTTTCATATAAATATATATAAAGACAAGTATTATATTAGGTTATAAATTATAATACATTACAAATATAAAAATATGTTATATAGTTGTAGTCTCAATCACAAGTAATTTTATGACAATGTATTTTGATATTATATATAATATCAATACATTATTAGTACATTAATTTAACGAATTAATACATTAATATATTAATGGATATAGTATATTCATACTATAGTAATATATTAATATCAATATATTATTGATGTGTATTATAATTTTTGTTACTATGTTTATGATGATGAATAATAATTTTGTGATCCCTGCTAATCCTGGAGCTCTCTGAGAATACTGTAAATATTTTATTTATTCTTGTATTGCCAGTACCTAGGAGAACACCTGACTTCCTCCCTTCATATACATTTCTGTTTTATTCCAAAGTACATATGATTTTACAATTATGTTTTTGCCACAATTTATAGCACAAAATCTTGACAACAGTGACTAACCCGTACTCCCTTCTGTGTCCCCTGTATCAGAGTTCCATATACTCAAGAAATGTTCAGGAAATTTTGGTTGAATCAAATTAAACTGAAGATGTGAGAATAAACTGAGCATTGAAATCTCTAGTCTGAATGGTCAGATGCACGATAGTACCACAGAAAAAAATATATATTTAAGAAAAAGAACTAAGTGAGCTAAAGAAATAAAGGGGCTCTAACATTAACAAAGCCTTTTAATTTCAGGAAATTAATTAAACACTTTGGAACGGAGTGAGTTTTTTGACAAAGGAAAGGCTTGGGCAGAGGGGGCAATTTTTGCAGAAGAGACTTACAGACTTAACCATTGATTCATAGAAAGTGGACTAGTTAGTTGTCCAGGGCCATTGATTAGAAACATCCCAGAAGCAAATGGAAAAAGAAATGTTCAGAATATAGATTAAGTCACAGTCTTAAGAATATCCTGTTGATAAGTGCACCAAACCACCATGGCAAAAGTTTTCCTATGTAACAAGCCTGCATATCCTGCACACGTACCCGAGAACTAAAACAAAATAAAATAAAATAAAATAAAGGATATCCTGCCATAATAGGCTAGTCCAGAATGATACATGGAAGAAGGCACTCTGTAGGAACACAGAGAGAAATAAAATATATTTCCTACCTTCAAATTATTCTTAAAGCTATCTCTTTCTCATAGTTTTATAGGCCAAGATATTTTATTTGAACTCTTTCATGTTAGACTTCTAAAATCTAAAGGATTTTAATGGGTTAATGTAAACATTTGCCATTGTTTTTCTCAACATAACATTTTTTAAAAAAGGCTTTTGATTTCTTGAATGAAATGTAAAGAAAATCCATTGTCTCGAAGAGAAGATTCATTAAATATTATCTCCTTTCCTCTGTTCTTTAAATAAGTACTTCAAGGCCTGGCAATTCCCAAGTACGTTCGAGAAAGTTGATTGCTCTCAGTCAGTGGATTAGAAATTAGGCTTTTAAAAATACATAGAGATTCTTGATTGTCTAGGATGTTTCTTCTCAATTAACAAGGAGCAAGAAGACCTGAGGAGAGAAGGCCAGTAAGGAATCTTTCTTCCCTCCTTTCACCAATGGCCCTGTTCTGCCTCTTTGAGACAATAGATAAAATTCCACATGGCTTATCCTTGGTTCTTATTCTGAGTGGAGAGAGCAGTCACTGGGCACATAAACCAGACAGTCCTCTCCTTACTCTACAGCCAGAACGAGAATAGCATTGCTTAACTGGTTAGCATCTCTGAGTTTCATTGTCTGTCTCTCTTAGGATTTGAATTAGTTTTAGCGGTAGCATCTCTTTCCTGTTTCGACAAACACTCTAAACATCATAACCATCTTCTGCAACCGTGATAATACTAACTCCTCATTGCCTTAATGATGACAATAGTACTCATGATCATGATTTGGGTATATATGTGCTTTCAATGGAATATATCAGCTTGCTATCTTCAGTAGATTTCTATGGCCCCCCTTAGAATTCTGTGTCTCAGTGAATGTGCTTACAATGATGCTTATGAAAAAGAGCTAACCAATCCCAGCCCCAAATAGTTACATTTCTGTCTGATCACTCACATTTTTTCTGTCTTATAGAAAAGTGCATTGTCAGATTTATCTTGTTTGCTCTTCCGGAAGCCCAATTTAGGAGAATGTGTATTTGAAAGACATCTGATCCAATGCTGAGTCATCTAAAATATATTGTCAGAGACATTTGAGATTTGGCTTTAGTTGCAAGCTCTTCATATCAGTCTGTCTTCTCACACAAAGAAAAGTTGAAAATGGGCCTGATCTTTTAGGCTGACAAATATAATGGCCTGAAAAATAGCACTTACTCTATTCCAAATATTGTACCAAGACTATTGTAAACATCATCATGTTTCCCCCACAACAATGTCCATTTTATAGATGACGATGTTGAGGCTCTAAGAGAGGAACTGCCCAAGGCACCCAGCTGCTAATTATGGAGCCAGGATTTGAAGTCTAGAGTCCATTCTCTTCATTTAACAGAATGAGTTCTAGCTGATTGCCTTCACCTGCACTTGGTACATCCCTCTAGCAGTCAGTCTCACAATGGACTTTCATTGTTTACTTAAGCTTTGCCTCCTCTATCAGGTTTACTAATTTCTTGACCATCAGTAGGGACTCAGTAAATATTTGTGCAACAATGGAATGAATGCATGAAGGAAAGAATGAATATATGAATGCAAGGCAAAACACATAAAATAATGGATATTTTCTTTCCTAGATTCTTCTGTGACTCTTTCCTGGCCTTTTTCTGATTTGCCTCTCCTTAGATGTAACGGAGACTACGTGTCATCATTCAGACACTTCAGTAAACTTTTACAGAATGGAATTCTGCGCAGGTCCTTTTGATGCAAAACTGACTTAGGCCAAACCCTGCTCAGAAATGCTTATTATGTAGAGACACAGGCAGGAACATATTCATCCAACTACAGTTGATGTGTGCCAAACAGAGGTTTGTGTGAAATATCAATCTGAGCAGGATTGAGGATGTGAAGGTCTCACAAGGCAAGTAGCACTTGAGTTAGGCTCGGAAGGATGAGTGGATTTCATAAAATTAGTGCTTCACCACCAGAGGATTTCCTTCTTTCTCTAGGGGTTCGACAGGGAAGGGGTTAAGAGAGGCCATGACAATAAGAACTGTTTATGGTATACGAAGTTAAGCCAGGGTGGCATGGCTCAAGTACATATGGAGGCCCAGTATTCTGGGGTATGAATTAACTGCCCACAGCACCATGATTGTCTCTGAGAGCATCTTTTTATTTCTAGGAGAAACAGTCTACATTCTTTATTACAGCATTCTCAGCAACTTCTTCTACAGAGTATATAGCCCTTCCTCCTGTCAACTATTAATGGAAGTGATTTGTCTATATTTAACAGAAAGGGAGGAGACAAGGAACTGCATCTTATCACCCAATCTGCCCCTGCCTTTCAGAGCTATCCATTGCCATGTTATAACCATGGAACCCAGATACTCAGAGCAAAACAGACGCCTGGGTTGGCCACATAATCTTCCTCTTCCAGACTCCATTCATCATGGGTGGAAAATGGGCCAAATGAGATACTCATCTGGTTAAGACTCAATGGCATGACAAAAGAGAGGCAAGCAGAGACAGGGAGCCTGCAGGAAACCTGCAGGGAGCTCTAGGCACTTGGGGGTTTGTCTACATGCCTAGAGCCAACCAACAAGCTTGGGGATTCAGGCTTCAAGCCAAAGGGTACTCTTGACAAAAGATGAGATTAATGTCTTCCTGGACTCCTATCACATTCCAATTGGAAAACTGTATGGATGACTCTGGTCTTTGGTCTCTTGATGTTTCACGAGCTGCAAGATGGTCTTGATTTCTTCCTGCATAGTGACAGTCCATGCTGGAAGGGTGATCTTCATCATCTCTTGCCTTGAGTGTAGCACTATCCTCCTTAGCGTTTTTCCTGCTGCTGCTTTTACCTACCCCAAACCCATTCTTCACATTATAAAAGAATGTATCCATAATCTTCCTTTTAAAACCCATCACTCACTTCATATCACGTGCAGAAGCACTGTCCACAGAAATTTCTACAATGATGGAAATGCTCTTCATCTACTCCAATACGGCAGCCACCAGCCACAAGTGTATACTGAGCTTTGAAATACAGTTCTTGCAACAGAGAAAGTGAAACTTTAATTGAGATTACTTTCGATTACTTTACATTTAAAAAGTCACACGTCTAATGACTACCCTATTAGATATTGTAAATCTACAGGATTGTGTCCAAGCCTTTTAGCCTGGCACTGAAAGCCCTTTATTTTCTAGTCCCTATTTACATTACTTGTTTTATTTCCTATCACGTTTCCTATCTGGGTTTTCCCCAAATAAGCTAAACATTTTTCTTTTCTTAAACCTATATGCCTTTGTGTCAAGTGTTCTAGATTTCAAGATGGAGATTAAATGCTCATCTTCTGGGAAATCCTTCTCAACTTCTTTTTCTCCACAGAATGAATCACTGCTTCCCTTATACTCTCAAAGATCACTGAATCTGCTTCTGTTATAGCATCTGTCACATTGTATTGAAGCTATTTGTTTACCTGGGCCTCTCACCCACTAGCCTGGAAACTCCAAAGAACAGGGATTAACTCCTATTCATCCCTGTAAGACTATCACCCAAGGAAGTATACATCGATAAATGCATGGTGAACAGATGCAAACCTGCAGAATGAATTCATTATTTAATCAATCAATGTTTAGTTCAAAGAGCTCCCTGAACTGACAGAGCCATTAGTAAACTTTTTCAACATCAAAGATGCTGAGGACAGCCCACGATGTCAGGCATAGATTTGTATCCATGCAACGGTGCCTCTAGTCAACATGGAGGGTCAACATGGAACTTTCAAATTCACTTTACATCTGAAAACACTTGGACTTGGGTGGATGGTGCTCCAGCCTGAGAGGTTAAGCTGAAAGATGCTGGAAACTGCAGATGCCTAGGATGAGAAACCAGAATTCCGAGGCCTCTGGATGCTCAGAATTTTTTAATAGTTACTTATAATTGCTTTTAGGAACCTCATTATTCTTTACACAAGAGTAAGAGGAGGGAAAATATTAAATTTTCTTCTATAAAAGACACTATTGTTGATTGAGATTCTACCATGCCATGTTTTATCATTTAACCAAATGATATATTATATTATTTAACCAAATGATATATGTAATATATATTTTATATCCTTTGATCAAATGATATAAATTATATTCTTTGATCTTTTAAAAAATTCTATGGCATTGCTATCTATAGTTTGCAGATGACAAAACAGGAGCTCAGAATGGAAAAACGATTTTGCAAGGTCTTCCATATGGTAAATAGTAAAGATAGACCCAAGCCTAACTCTAAGACACAATTTCCCAGCTCCTTTTTTCATACAACTGGAGACATCATATGAAAACTTATTTATGTATGGAGACACCTATTGCCTGAAGAGGTTTTACATTCCCCCCCAAAACATCAAGAAAAATTAGAGTTGAAAATGCCTACAAGATAATCTCTCCTGCCTCCTATGTGTCACAGTTGGGAAAACTGAAGACCAGAGACAGACAAGCATTAACCCAATGTCACACAGCTCCAATGGCACAACGGGGAACAGATTTCTCTTTTTTTTAGACAATGTCTCATTCTGTTATCTAAGCTAGATGCAGTGATGCAATCACAGATCACTGCAGCCTTAACCTCATGGGCTCAAAAGATCCCCCTGCTTCAGCCTCTTAAATAATTGGGACCACAGGCATACGCCACCATGCTTGGCTATTTTTTTTTAAATTTTTTGTTTTGTTTTTTTGTAGAGATGGGGTCTCACTATGTTGCTTAGGCTGGTCTTAACTCTTGGGCTCAAGCAATCCTCCTGCCTTGGCCTCCCAAAGTACTGGATTATAGGCATAAGCCACCATACCCAAACAGGACCAGGTTTCTTTTTTTAAAATTATTATCCTTTAAGATCTGGGGTACATGTGCAGATTGTGCAGGATTGTTACATAGGTATACACATGCCATGGTGGTTTGCTGCCTCCATCTCCCCCATCTTCTATATCAGGTATTTCTCTTAATGTTATCCCTCCCCAATCCCCCCACCCCCTGCTATCCCTCCCATAGCTCTCCCACCCCCCAACAGGCCCCGGTGTGTGATGTTCCTCTCCTTGTGTCCATGTGTTCTCATTGTTCAATACCCATTTATGAGTAAGAACATGTGGTGTTTGGTTTTCTGTTCTCAGTTTGCTGAGAATGATAGTTTTCAGCTTCATCCACGTTCCTGCAAAGGACTTGAACTTTTTATGGCTGCATAGTATTCCATGGTGTATATGTGCCACATTTTCTTTATCCAGTCTATCATTGATGGGCATTTGGGTTGGTTCCAAGTCTTTTCCATTGTAAACAGTGCTGCAATGAACATATGTGTGCATGTGCCTTTATAATATAATGATTTACAATCCTTTGGGTATATACCCAGTAATGGGATTGCTGGGTCAAGTGGTATTTCTATTTCTAGATCCTTGAGGAATCACCACACTGTCTTCCACAATGTTTGAACTAATTTACACTCCCACCAACAGTGTAAAAGTGTTCGTATTTCTCCACATCCTCTCCAGCATCTGTTGTCTCCAGATTTTTTAATGATCACCATTCTAACTGTTGTGAGATGGTATCTCAGTGTGGTTTTGATTTGCATTTCTTTAATGACCAGTGACAATGAGCATCTTTTCATATGTTTGTTGGCTGCATAAATGTCTTTTTTTGAAAAGTGTCTTATTCATATCCTTCACCCACTTTTTGATGGGTTTGTTTGTTTGTTTCTTGTAAATTTGTTTAAGTTCTTTGTAGATTCTGGATATTAGCCCTTTGTCAGATGGGTAGATTGCAAAAATTTTTTCCCATTTTGTTGGTTCCCAGTTCACTCTAATGATAGTTTCTTTTGCTGTATAGAAGCTCTTAAATTTAATTAGATAAAAACCCTAGAAGAAAACCTAGGCAATACCATTAAGGACATAGGCATAGGCAAGGACTTCATGACTAAAACACCAAAAGCAATGGCAACAAACAGGATCAGGTTTCTAATCTCAGGCCAGAATCTTTCCAGACTATTGCCAGGTTCATTAAAATGAGACTTCTGACCATCTCCTTGCTGCACTTGACTGTAGGAGCAAGGTTTTGGAGACACCAGCAAGCACATGGCCTGCGGACCTCAGGTGCACTGTGATACAGACCCTCCAGAAAGCAATTTGGCCATCTACATCAAGGGTCTTAAAGCAGTTCAAAAGAATTTACTGAGTAACTGGTCTCACTTCCTGGAAGTCATCCTAAGAAAACGATCTGTGATATGTGCAAAGATTGTCGTTTCAGCCTATTTATAACAGCAAAACAAAACGAAACACAAAAAAGCAGCAAACTTAAATGACCTCAAATCAGGATAACAGTAGTTCCTAACATACAGGATTGTTAGAAGAAATAATTGATATGAAAGGCACTTAACCCAGTGCCCAGCCCATAGATAGCACTTAGTTAAATCAGACACCTCTGACCTTTCACATTGGTCACTTCTCCTAGAACTCATGGACAATACCATGTGACCAAGCCAGACTAGGTAAGATAAATTCCTTGTTTGAAGGTTTGCAAAAATGAGGACTCAGAATTGGTCAAATTTACTTAGGCTTTGGCTTATTATAGAGCCAGTTAGCAAGAAATTTTCCAGTAATAACACCAATGAGTGAACCTGCTGCTTAGAGGTTCCCTTTATTCTCCATAAAGGTATCTTCAAGTTACCCGTCTCCCCAGTCTGTGCAGAGCAAGAAATAGGCCAACTCACTAGAGCCCAGTTCAAGGCCTTGCTGTTTTCTCTGCCATTATTGAAGGAATAAGAACTCAAGTGTCCATCCTATTACTAAAAGAGGAAGTTCTTGCCCTGCCCCTGTTACTACCCCATTTTCTCCCCTGATCTGTTTTTTTCCCTCTGTCTTCAGCCCTATTTGAAGTTTGCTGGCGGTAAGGCCTGTCCATGGCCTAACTCATGAAACATTTGCAGAGACACTGGTTTTGAAGCGTTAAAACAGTTTCTCTTTTCTCACCAAGAACTTTATTGAATCTCATTGCGCTCCTTTTCCTATCCGCAAAACAGGATAATACTCTCTGGAGTTTGCATGAGGATCAAATAGTACAATGTGTTTACAGAGAGCCTTGCACCCAGCAGACTCTCTCAAAGGGAATCCCACCCTTCTTGATCTTTAACAACTTGTGCAAGAAAAAGGAAAAATAAAAAACCTATGGAGCTGCTGCACATGATGGGGAAGCAGAAAGTAGGCATGAGTGACAGCACAGATACCTCGAGCCCTGAGCATCCAGGTAAATGTGGTGGCAGAGTTGGACCAGCTGGATAATATTCGCCTAGCTTGTGAACCATTTTCACTTATACTTCCCGTAGTATTGACATGTCAGTCCTGCATGGTTCACCTTTTGCAACTGAGACTACGTAACTTACTGAGGTCATGGTGAGTGCAGGGCAAATCCAGGACTCACCCAAACCTCCCATCTATCACTAGCTGTGCTACTGCTTCCACACTGAGGGCTTCTGCCTTAGACATGTCTGGAAGAAGGGTGCATCAGGAATAAGACACATAAGAGATCAGCATAGTTGACCCTTGAACAATGCAGGTTTGAATTATGTGGGTTCACTTATACATGAATTTTCTTCTGCCTCTGCCACCACTGAGATAGCAAGATCAATCCTTTCTCTTCCTCCTCCTCAGCCTGCCCAATATGAAGATGATGAGGATGAAGAGGATGTATTTTCTCTTCCTTGCGACTTTCTTAATAACATTGTCTTTTCTCTAGCTTACTTTACTGTAAAAATACAGTATATGATACATATAACATACAAAATATGTGTTAATCAACTGTTTATTAATAAGGCTTCCAGTCAACAATAGATTATTAGTAGTTGAGTTTCTGGTGAGTTAAAAGGTATACTCTGATTTTAAACTGTGTGGGAGTCAGCATTGTTCAAAGGTCAACTGGAATAATAAAAATGCAAGGTTCTATGGAGGTGATTTAGTGTGTTCTCTGGCAATACCTACATAGAAATTGATCTGGCTAAACTCAGGAAAGAGCAAGCAAGTATGATATATATGCAAATGTACATATATATTTGTCTATCAATATTTGAATTTGTCTACAGATATGCACCCAGAATATGAAAATGCCTATTATGGTTGATCTTTCTTCAGTTTTCAACTGTGTGCTTTGGCAGCAGGTAGTCACTATAAAATATCCAGAACAAGCAAGAATTAAGACCAAATATGACTGTCAGAGTAGGGACTATCTGATCCATTCATTCATTCATTCACCCACTCATTACTCAGTGTCACTTTTCTGAGCATTTTTCTATACTATGCTCTATGCTGGAGCCTGCAGATAGAAATGAATAAGAAATAAAAGTCAGCAAATGATTTGTTCTTAAAGACCCTCCTGTTCTGATTTATTTATTAGAATGAGTGTCACTGCCTCTGTGTATGATTAGGTCCAATAAACCATAATCTATCATTTTTATTCCTAGAAATGGGCCAGATGACCCCTTCAGTATATTGGTATTCTCCAGTGAACAACCTCAAAAGCTCATCAAACAGTATGAAAAGAGAAAAGAAGGTCAGAGACGAAGGCCTGGATGAGCAAAGAGGGCTACAGCTTCTCAATAACACGAGCAATGGAATTCCTTTCTCCTGGTCCAAACAGAAGACAAAGTCATAAACCAAACCATGTTTTATTATATATATAACTTCAGGCTCTATCCAAAAAGGATTTGAGTCTGTGTACAGTAAGGACCAGGGATATGGAAATTCACTAAAAAATAAACAGTAAAGCAGAACCAAAAGAATAAGAAAAAGGGAAAGACTGGGAACTTCATAGGATAATATAATTCTCCTTGACATGGTGGAGGATCACACTGGACTCACATTGAGTTTTCCAGCAGTGGCAAATATGGGAGTATAAAATTCTATAGCTCTTATTATGTGAGCAGCAAAAACTCTAAAAGTTGATTAAAGAAGATAAAAGTCTTTGTGGGGATTATTGTACTTCTACTTTGTTGGGTTTTTCTTTTCCTTTTTCCCCTGGGGCTGTATTTTTAAATTAACACCTGATTTAGGACTTGACATAACGAACATTGAAGAACAGAAAGGACAAAGTCCCTCTCCTTTAGAGTGTGAGCTTTCTGGGGAGGGACCACAGTATTCTTCATTTTTAGATCCTAGAGTGCAGGGATACGACTGGGTAGAAGCTCACAAATGATTGCTGGATGAATGAATCAGCGTATCACAGACTCATTGATTGTAGTCCTAACTGCAAATACCAAAGCAAACTTCATACAACTAATGCTGATAACAATGCTTACAAACACCTCAGTATGTGCTCTTAAAGAGCAGATCAATGAAGGTAAGGAATGTGACCCAAGTTAAAAGGCTTTCATTCATCTTATTTTGAGTGAATAGAAGTAGACCATAGGAGAGGCAGCACCAGTATTCAGCCTGACCATGCCAGCATGGCTGACCCATTTGTTTGTAGTCAGAGTCCATTGTAATCGGTTGATGGATGTTGACTATTCTGAATATCCTCCACAGAGGAGGAGGGTGTACCATTCTTTGCTTGAACTCTTTTCATGAATTCACTTCTTTCATTTTAAACTATTTTTAAAATAATAGAAACCTTGAATGCCACTATATTATGCCACTGTATCACTTTACAGTGTGAAATATAATATCAAGTTAAATGGATGCTTGTGTTTGCTCAAGAGCCCATTCTCTTCTCACAGGTAGTTCTACCTAGGACGTCTTTGGATGAAGAAAGTTGCTTGATGGCTCTAGAATCAGAGTAGGCACTGTTTGCTGAATTTTCTTAATTATTGGGGGTGCTGTTGGGTTTGATCACTGACGTGTTCTCCAATGCTCAGAAAAAGTTCCAGTCATAAAAGATTCTAGTGTGAGTGGGTCAAGATATCCTCTCTCCTAGGGCCTCGCTACCTTGGTCAAGATATTTAGATAAAGTGCGTGAAAACCTGTTCAAGTTTACTGAATATGCCAGACCTAATGCTTGTGCAGGCCACCCACATCAGTGAGAAAAAAACCTACCTTCCCATCTTCTGGATTTGATAAGTGTAATCATGAATACTGGCACTCTGCTAAAGTTCTTAGTCACTCTTGTTTGCTTCTCCCTGAGTTTCCATCTAAGTAATATCAAAGAAACAGAAGGAGTATAAGTTATGGCTGTTTTTTTTTTTTTTTCACAAGAAAGAGGAGAAACCATAAAATCTTTTTAAAAGCCTTTTATAGATAAATTGTTTCTAAGCACGACCACACTCCTGAAACACTCAATGAATGGTCTTAGGTGCGGGGTGCTGCTGGAATTTATCCAAGACTTCAGATGCTGTGAGGATTGGCCATTATCCTTGCCAGACAGGCTTGTCCATCTTCCCATCAGTTGCAAGACATTTAATAAAAACAGGCTGCGTTAATTCATGCTTGTTTAATGGACTGCTCCACAGGGCCTCAACTGGGTAAGCCTGCAAGACCCAGCCGTGCATGGCAAATGGCTAAGCAGATGGTTTCAGTTTAGATAGTGGCTGTCAATGGTTTGGTGCGAACAGCTCTTGCAAACCAGCATGAAGTGAACAGATTGCATGGTGGCTGGGAGAAGCATATGTAATTGGAAACAGTAGCCACTTACAATGGGGGCACATTTTCAATCTTTATCACAGTGGCTCCAGTTGGGAAAAAGAGCATTGATTAACCAAATGTGTTCTTGGCTGTGATGAATCCAACATTAAGAAAATTTGGGTAGTGTCTCAGGAGGGTGCTGGGCATGGCTGGTCTGCTGCATTAATCAAGGATGTCTGGATCCCAGAACTAATCCTGTTCCTGGGAGACAGGGAGGCACTTGGAGAAGTAGGGAAGATGCTCAAAAGAGCCAAATCAGCAAGCTGAAACTTGTAATAGCTGGAGTTATGGCAATAGAGAAGGCCAGGTTGTTTAGGCATACTGTCCACGGGCATAAAAGACCAGAAAGGTAGAAATCCACATGGGTTCTTTAGGGGGAAAAAAAGCAGCACAGGTGCATTATTTTTGGAGACCCTCACTGAGAGAGGACAGTGAAGATTTGCAGCAGATGGTAAGGCCACAGGCTCCAGGTCAAGGCTACTTAGAAGACTGGATCTGAGAGGAAGTTGTATGGGTAAGACAGGGACATTTCTCAGAACGACAGTGAAATGAAAACATTCCCTGGATCAGAGACCGGGCAAATGGACAAAGTCAGGGACTGGACCCTGGCTTTAGAGCCAACTTTGCAGAAAATGTGGCTTCCATATTTATTGGTATTTATTGAGCAATTATCACATCCTAGTCCTTGAGATAGGTGGGGGACACAGAACAATGAATGATCTTCCTGACTCTTTTGTTTGTCACTCCTACTATTCCTCACCTCCATCAGCACTTCTCTGCTCACCTCCTTGACTGTATTAAATTCTTCTGCTTGTCAGTGTGCCATGTAGTAGCTGTTCTTCCCACCTGTAAGTTTCAACATTTTTCATGTATTGGATGATGGTTTTTATTAACTCCCTTACTAGACCGTACATGCCATGACATTGAGGAACACTTCTGGCCGTTTGTTAAAATCAATGTATTTTCTTTATCAGTTTATCAATGTATTTTTTATCATTTTTAAATCACTGTTTTTTTAAATCAATGTATTTTGTGTCTCCCAGGAAGTGAATACTCAAGAATATTTGCTTAATTAATGCATGGATGAGTGAGAGGGAAAAATGATTTCTTTTTTCTCTGGTTGCTCAGAACTCAGGAAATAGCAGCAATGCCAAAGCAGAAGAAGGCCCCAGGCTCCGTGCTCAACCTAGACTGTGGGCACTCAACGAAGGCCTCCTGGGGGAGGTGACCCAAGGCTAAGGTTGGAAGCTTAAGGTGAAGTTGGCCCAGCAAAGATGGCAAGAAAAGCTGGAGAAACTTGACACAGCTCCTGAGAAATGGGCTGAAGCTGCTTAAATGCTTTCTACCCAATGCTTTCGAAGACTGGAAAATGGCAGGGAGAATGGAACCAGTGTTGGGCGTTCCCTGGCTCAGCTATGGAGAGCACAGGGTAGAAGGACAGGGGTCTAGGTAAGGCCTACATAGGAGGGAGCACCAGGCACCATGAGAACAACAGAGTCTTTCTTGAGGGAAATATTGTCTCTCTCCATCGTAGTAACTGTAGAAATGACAGAGCCTGAAATCTGGCTGCCTGGATGCCATGAAGGCCACAGAGAGCTTCCCAGGCCTGCCTGAGCCCAACTCCCCAGAGCCGGACCCTGTACTGTGCCTTCCCACAGTGTTCTGTCCTGGGCCTGCCACCGTATTTGCTGTGTGTCAGAAAGGCCACCCAGCCTGAGGCACCCTTGGCAAGGAGAGCTTGGATTGTGGGGGCTGCCCACTGATAGCCTGGCTTGCTCTGATACTAAGGTGCTATCTCCTTGAGTCAATTTCCTCTGAAGATAACACTTGCCCTGTGTAAAGGGCCTGTGTGAAGGAGCCATTCTTTCCTCTGCTCCTTTCCACAGCCTGGCTCAGTTAGCTCTTTTGGCAAAGCCTGGGCTGCTGACGTGACAAGGTCACCCGGGAAATGTGAGCTACACGTATGCAGTGCACTGAATCAAAGGAGGCTCAGTGCCAACTGGCCCAACACCCTCACTCAACAGATGAGAAAACTGAGGCCCAGAGAGAGGGCAAGACTAATTCAAGGTCCCACATAAAGCTGCCAAAAACAAGGCAAGAACTCAAGACTTGTGGCTCTCTCTTGAAGTGCTCAGTCACCAAAGAAATAGACAATGAAAGAAACCCAACATCATTCAGAACCACAGTTCATGGAGGGAAACAGGTGATGTCTCTCTGAATAGTAATCCTGCTGTTGAAACCCATCAGCACACTAAGGCACCCAGAGACGCAGCTAGGTGTGACTTTTCACAAATTGCTTTCCTTCTCTGAATCTGTAATAGAGGGACAAAAATGATCATGGTTCTCACATTGTCCCTGACCATGAGAAGTTCACTTATGAAGATATGTATCCCAAGCCAGTCATAGTACAGGATGAGCATTCTAGAGATGTATACAAGGTACCTATTTGTTCAAGGGCTGACAGTTCATCCAAGGGAGAACCTGGAAGGGCTTCTGAGCAAGTGGCACTTTGGCAAGGTTTTTAAGCAGCTCATCACATAGTGGACAGTCAGAATGGAAGCAGCAGCATGCATCCAAAAGCCTGCTGTGGGAAGCCCCTGTCTTGTGTTGTGATGAGAGTGTCTAGTGCAAAGAAGTGCATAGGGGCTGACACATGGGACTGAACAGAAATCAGAGTCCAGATCTTGATGGTCAAGGGGATGGTGGTCAGATCTGAATATAAAACAATCGCTCTGGGGCCGGGTATGGTGGCTCAAGCCTGTAAGCCTAGCATCTTGGGAGGCCAAGGTAGGAGGATTGCTTGAGCCCAGGAGATCAGCCTGGGCAACATGGCAAAACCTCATCTTTACAAAAAATACAAAAATTAGCCGAATATCATGGCGCATATCTGTAGTCCCAGGTACTTGGGAGGCTGAGATGGTAAGATTGCTTGAGCTCGGTAGGTTAAGGCTGCAGTGAGCAAAGATTGTGCCACTGCACTCCAGCCTGGGCAACAGAGTGTGACCCTGTCTGGAAAAAAATAGAAAAAAGAAAACAATCACTCTGGATCATCAAGTTCAAGTCAACATCAAGTGAAATATAGCTCTCTGAAATTTGTTGTGAAACTTCAACTGTATAATTCATTTTCAGCATATCCAGCTGATTAAATCTATTTTGTCCATTTGAATTATATCATTTCTATAGTTTGAGTTTAATAGTTTTAAGAGAGCCACAAGTGTAAAGAGTGTATAGCTACTTTTATGTTAGCATATATTTAAATAGCACTAAGTCAAGTTTTTAAAAAGTTGCACTGGAGGTTGCTATGAAGGATGGAGTGTTGGAGACTGGACTAGAATCAAGAAGGACAGCCAGGGGAAATTTGTAATCGTGTAGGTGAGAAATAGTCCCTGAGACAGAATACAGTGCATGGCTTTAAAACATGGGCTCCTGTGTATCGCCATCTGTGGACAATTTCAGTTTCTAATCTTTATGATTTGATTTGGACAAGTAAAGTTACTTCTCTAAACCTCAGTTTCCTCTTCTGTAAGCTGGGGATAATAATGCAATGGAACTACTTCATTGGATGAAATGAATTATAATGATTAATAATAATCCATGTAAAGTATCTGACATGGAATTTGGCCAAAGCATATGTTCAGTAAAAATTAAAAGAAAAACTCACAGCAAACAAAACCACCAACAAAACACAAAGATGGAACCAAGGGCAATGTACACTAGACAGTCTTACATTGAAATGCAATTTTAGTGGGGAGAGAAAGAAAACTGGGAGAGGGAAAACTTTTGGGATGGAAGGTTTTAAGACCTCCCAAGACCTACCTCCAGAGCCCTGTGTTGAGCTCCTTTCTGAGATCCTCTAGGGTGCTCCGTGATGAGAGTTAGGGATGTAAGACTGCAACTGAGTGTTGTCTCCGAACTCCTATTAACCTCAGCAGGGAAGACACCGGGTTCAAGAGGACCAAGAAGAGACCCAGAGCCAGCAAAGAAGACATGGGGTTTCATTAGGGGTTTACATACAGGCAAGAGAGTCCAGTTAAGGCAGGGGAACAGGCTCTGGAGGCAGGGAACCTAAGGCCGTTTCACGCTGACTTCCTAGAACTAAATTGAAAAGAAAACCCTAACTTTCCACTCCCAAGTAACAAAAGGACCAGAGGTTGCTCCCTTTGCAAATCCCCCACCTTTTCTGCATGGCAGATGGGAAATTGGCTGTGCACAACCAATCAGACTTATTGTGGACTGAGTCTTCCTTTGCATAGAAGCACAACTTTGTAACTTCACCTTAGCCTCTGATTGGTTGCTTTTTGCAGCCAATCAGATGTTTGCACAGGAGTGTGCCCTTTGTAATTCCACTTCAGCCTCTGGCTGGTTCCTTTCTGTAACCAATCAGACCGATTGCTGGCCACCACTTCATTTACATGAGGTGAGTATGAAGTGGCCAATGGGAAACCTCTAGAGAGTATTTGGACCTGAGAAGATTGAGTATCCAGGCCCTTGAGCTGCTGTATGGCGCCACTCACACACCGTGGAGTATACATTCATTTTCAATAAATCCCTGCTTTCCTTCTTTCCTTGCCTCATTCTTTCCTTGCTTTGCTGCATGTTCTGCCCAATTCTTTGTTCAAAATGCAAAGAGCCTGAACAATTTGAGTCAAGACGTCTCTGCCTGTAACACAGTGGTGTAAGTTGGACAAGATAACTGCATAGTCCAGCGGCGGTGGGCTGGGCAGAAAAACTGCAACCACCTGCAAACATCTTCCAATTTATAGAGCATTTTCACTGAACACCCTCCCCAAAATGACCTCCACCTGGCAACCTTTACTTAATCCAAAACTCAGTGCCTCAATCCCCTTACAGCCCCATGTTCCACAGGAAGGGATGGGGCTCAGATGTTTCTCGTAGATGAGAAATAAATCTTTGGGTTGGCCACTCCCAGATTCCCTAGCTCAAAATACACATTCACGTGTGTCTGCCAAAGAGGGTCAGTCTAAGGGTTTGCCTAGGTTATTGCTATCAGATGCGCTTACCCTACACTGGCCTACACTGGGTGAAAATGATTCCTTTGCATCTGCAAGTGGGCCTCACTTCAGGGTGTCATTGACTGACTGCTGGAATTTCAAACACAGAGTGAAGGATCATTTGCCTTCTGTTGAAATACAAGATTCATTTAAAAGTGAACACTTCAGAGGGCAGTGCTTTGGTCAAAGGAAGATGTTTCTAAATACTTTGTGTTACAAATCTGCAGGTCTCCTAGGCTGGGGCTTGATGTTCTTCATCCAGTGTCCATCTCTGATTTCTCTCCTTCTGCCCTATCTCAGGAAGAAAAGACTATTGAAAATTTAGAAGTTAAATGAATATGTTCCTGTCATACTCACTTTTAACATTCAGGAGAAAAGAGCATTGAAGGGCTGCCTTTGGTCCTACCCAGATTTTATTATTTTAACACCCTCAATTTTTGTCACAAATTCTATTTTCCATAGCTTCATTAGAGTTGGGGAAAAGTTCCAGTTTCCTAGCTTAAATGAGGATAAAATATAAACAGGAAGACCTTGACTATTCCTTTGTATTAGAATGACATTCTCCCTCTAGTCAGCTTAAATGCAGTTTTCAGAGAACTGAAGAAGTGTACTAAGAACTTGGAAATCTCTAATTTGGAAATTAAAGACACCTGGATTTTACTCACTTATTCATTCACATATTGAACAGCTATTTACTGAGCTTTAGCATTTTCTTTTTTCATACTCCATACTTTGTGCTGTATTTACAACAGACAATCAGCTAAAATTAGAATTCAGGACCTCAGGGAGGGAAAGAAGAGATTAATCAATTTCAAATAATAACAATACAATTACTTTTAATCTTGCAAATAGGCTAAGTGGAAGCATACAGGAATGTTTATTAGGGAAATTTGATCTTATCTGGGGGGTTGGAATCACAGTTCTACCACTTTCTAGTCACACGGGCTTCTAAAAATTTTAAACTTCTGGAGCCTCAGTTGACCCATCTGTAATCCAGGGTCTGTCTTCCAGGACTATGGTGAGGGTTCTAGGAGATAACGTGTGAATGGGCCAGCACAAGAGGAGTCTGTGGTAAATGCTCAGTTAATCTTTTCCTTTTCTCCTTCCTTCCTTGAGGTCATTAATACTTAGGTAAAAAATTATTTTCAAAGCTGTCTGTTTGGAAATTACAGAGGTAGGAATTAGTCTACAATTTTGGGCTGACTATATTATTGCTAAAATATTCTCTCCCCCCTCCACCTTTAAAATAACTCTAGTCATGGGCTCCAGGACCACAGAAGGAAAATAAGGTAGAAGGAAAGCACTTGGAGCCCTGATTTTAGAAACAAACTCTTGCTACTATGCAAAGTCAGTTCATAGCACTCAGATCCCATTCATCTCTAGTAATAGCCCAGTGGCACACCATGTGTATTTCCCGTGTATGCTGGCCAGGAAATGGGAATGGGACAGTGTTACTATTTCACCAAAGCACCTCTTTTTGTTGCTGGTAACTGACAGCACTAGGGAACAAGTCATTCTATGATCACCAGCTGTAGACTGGGGTAGTGGATTTTAAAGCAGCTCTTTCATAAAATATGGCCCAAACCAAACCAAAAAACACCATGCCTGAAAACAAAAAACTGAAAAGGAATATACTAAAGAATAAGAGTGGAAAATATAACTTGGTTCTTCTAATCCTCTTACTTCTACATATTTTTATAAACATTATAAATAACACATATTACTTTTAACATGTTGAGATAAGAACAGTTTTTTAAGACATTCAACTATGAGTTCATAGACAAGACTGAGCATATTTTAAAAGCCTGATATTGACTCCAGCACATATACCCTATAAGATTCCAATTCTGGGATATTATCTGGGCAGTGGCTCCTCTGACTCTTCCTACTTTTCCTTCCTTTCCTATGAGTTTGCTCCTATAAGTCCTAAAATGAATCTCTTATTCCACTTGTTACACTGTTTATCTCTTTACTACTGAAGTGTGAGTTCTTCAAGTTCAAACATCTTATCTTGTTCAATTTTTTTAGATCTCCTATACCTAGGACAAGGCAGCAACAAAATAATATAATAATGACAATAACAATGATGATGACAACAACAGCAGAAGCAGGAAAAAGAAAGAAAATGAATTAATATTTACCACCTGTGCTATACTGTGAATAATTTCATTCAGTCTTTAGAACTGACAAGTTGGATGTGTCATTTCTGAATTACAAAAATTAGACTGAAAATCACAACTTTTTTCTTAATTACAAAGATGTGTTATTTCTGATTTACAAAAATTAGACACGATATCAAGCTCTGAGACAAAACTGAAGTCAGAAGCTAAGTGACCTACCTCCTAAAGTCTCTTAAGTGTGTTGCTGGGCTTCAAACCCAGAGCCCAGGCTACTGTGCTATGGAGTGTGTGCTGTGCTTATGCTGCTGACCAATGACACAATTTGGCATTAAACACAATTATTTTTAAAAATTGAATGATTAATGAATGTCCTGGGTATCAAGCAGATCATACAAACGTAAGGGTCAAATAGTCCAATAATAAGAGATGAAAAAGTTAAATACCTTTGGAGTCCAAGTGGTGAAGGGGGATTAATGGGGTCTACAGTGAGGTTGAGACTGCCTGTGTCACCCATAGCGGGCACCTACGAGCCTGAACGCACACTTTTTTTTGAGCTCTTTAAAAGAGGATCATCAGGACCTAATAGTGTGAAAGAGAGAAATCCTAACTAAACCTAAACAGAATTCTTTTTTTTTTAATTCAGTCTCCGTAGAGACTGTCAAAAATTGCCAATGACTATATTTCAAGTTGTCATGGTGGGGTACTAGGAAAAGTTTTCAATTATCAATAATCGCGCCTCAGATATACCTCATTGGCTACGATACTGCCACTGTGCAAATCTAACAGAACTATTCTTTTTGTTTGTTTGTTTCTGAGACTGAGTCTTGCTCTGTCGTCCAGGCTGAAGTACAGTGGCACGATCTCAGCTCACTGCAACCTCCACCTCCCAGGTTAAAGTGATTCTCCTGCCTCAGTCTCCTGAGTAGCTGGGACTACAGATGCACTCACGCTTCGCGAATTTTTGTATTTTTAGTAGAGATAGGGTTTCACCATATTGGTCAGACTGGTCTTGAACTCCTGACCTCATGATTCACCAGTCTCAGCCTCCCAAAATGCTGGGATTACAGGCGTGAGCCACCGCGCCCAGCTAAACTATTCTTCTTAAATGCACTTGGGGCACTTCAGAGTTTGTAGAAGGAGGAATTAGAAGTTGGCATCAGAGTCCCATTGACTGCTGACCACTTGTTGTAGATAATTATATTTAAATTAACAGTATAGCAGCATGCATCAATTCTGAGTCTCATATGTGGATTTAGGAATCTTCCAACTCAGGCTCTTGTTGAGTTACCCAGAATACCACAGTCTCAATTTCTAGTGTTATTTCCTGGTGTTATTTCTAAACCTTTGCACTGAGGTCAGTTCTGAATCTTAGATTAAGCTGCTACGTTTTTATTAGGTTGGTGCAAAAAAGTAATTGTGCTTTTTGCAATTAAAAGTAATGGTGATTACTTTTATAGTAATATTCACTAATTGTATTTATTCGTGCTTATGCTATACGATCTTAAAATTATTAGTAACATATTCACTTTCCTAGTAAAACAAGCACTTCTGTCAAGCAAGGGCTTTCTATTTTTATCTTTGTTTCCAACAAGGGACTACAAATATAAAAGTGCCATTAAAAGTAATGGCAAAAACCACAATTACTTTTTTGCAGCAACCTAATCGTTGACTGAAAACTACAATATTTGGATCCTTTTGGAAGGAGAGAAATAATCAAGTGTCTTACAAGTGCAGCCTATTTCAATCTAGCTACTAGACCTTGCCAGGTAGTTTTGAAAAGTAAATATAATTTTAAAATATAGTTTCATTAGAAAAGAATAAAACAGTAAATAACTAGATCTAATTAATCAAAATTGTGGGAAAATCAAGTTATACAATTGATTTTATTTTCTTATTTATAATTCTGGGAAAGTTCTGAAAACAATATAGATTTAATTCAACTTTCTGTTTCTTCTGTATCTCTAACTCATTCACCATTCACTGAGCTTCTACTCTGTGCCAGGCGCTATGCTAGACATTAAGTATTCAATAAGTGACACAAACACTTTCCCTGTATTAATATGCTTATAGCATAATAAGGAAGCTAACTGACAACTTGATTGTGTGAGATTATAATGGAAAGAGCCTGGTCAACTTCTAATTATTCTTCAAAATAGCTCAGCTGCTACCATCTCCAGGCAGTTTTCCTTGATCTGAAGAAGGACTAACTAATTTCTAATTACATTTATTAGTGCATATGCTATAGTATCTTAAAACTATTGGTTACATATGCACCTTCCTACAAAAGCAAGCACTTACATTGAGCAATGGCTTTCTCTTTTTAACTTTGGTTACAACTAGGGACTATAGAAATAAAGATAAGAACAGACTGTTCTTATGTGCGTGATAAGTGTGCGTTGTGAAAAAAGAATCAAGAAGATCCATTATGTATAAAGTGGAGGAAGAAAAAGCATGGCAGAGAAGCTGATCAATATTGGAGCTAAAATATAAGAATATATAGAAAATAAAAGTGCCTATCTTTATGTTGTAGGCATTGAAAGATATAGAAAAACAAACATTGTGGCAATTTTAGATTAACCAAAAGGGTGATGGGAAAGTAGAGAAAAATCGGAGTATATTTAAGTTCTGTAGAATGACTGCTTTACAGTATCTTACGACTTTCTTCTTAACATGACCAAAATTTATTGAGAGAGTTTTATTCTTATATTGCTGTTTCCACAACACTAGGAAGAGGGTCTGACTAGTAATAGCTATTTTGTATATGAGGTTTAATCAGTCATTAAAGACAAAGAATGAAAAAAAAAAAAAAGGTCGGGAGCAGTGGTTTGCATTTGTAATCCCAGCCCTTTGGGAGGCTGAGGTGGGTGGATCACTTGAGGCCAGGAGTTCAAGATCAGTCTGGCCAACATGGCGAAACCCCGTTTCTACTAAAAATACACAAATTGGCTGAGGGTGGTGGAATGCGACTGTGGTCCCAGCTACTTGGGAGACTGAGGTAGGAGAATTGCTTGAACCCAGGAGGTGGAGGCTGCACTGAGCTGAGATTGCACCACTGCACTCCAGCCTGGGCAACAGAATAAGACTCTCTTCAAAAAAAAGACAAAGAATGGACAAAGTGGACAAAGAATAATACAAAGGCGAAAAATAAACTGTACAGTGAGTGCAACTGAGGATAAATCATGTTGAAAAGTAAATATATAGGCTTTCAGTTAAAGGTTATGAATTACACACATGCATTTTTCTCCACTTCTGTCTCAAAACTCCATTTGAACAATAGTTTAAGGACTAAAAAATAAAGACAGAAACCCTGAAGGGAAAAGAAATCGGAAGAAAGAACTTTTTGGAAGATGAAAAGCAGATGGGAACTGAATTAGTAGACTCCATAAAGCATAATTATAATTCAAAATCTTATAATTCAAATACAAGCAAGAGAAATATGAGCCAAATTAAGCAAAAAAAGTAAATAGACTTCTATATTTACTCAGAAGCCACTGCAGAATCCCAGGCTGGGTAGCATTAGGTACCTCTGAAAAGAGAGGTCCAAGTAAGAGAATTGATCGAAAGTGTATTTAGAAATATATGAGACCCCCTAACTTTTACCAGGCAGCTAAGTGACTATCCTGGCATATTGGAGATTTCTTTCTCTTAAGAGGGTAAAAGATCATGGAATACTGAGCAGAGTTGAAAAGCGGGTCCATGCCCCATGAAAAGGGGTTATTGAATTACAAAGGGGGTGATGAAATGTGTACCTACCACATATTAAATATTCAGACTTTCTCCTCACACAACCTCTGGGATGCAGGCATCCAGGCTTATACTCTTAAGGCAAAGGCTGTAGGAGACTTTTTCTGGGGAATCATTCCACAAGGAAAAAAATCTGACATTGGGCTATGAAATGGCCCAGCCAGATAATCCTATATTGAAGCCCACGGACAGTCCTCTCTGTACACAGAGCTTTTAGTGCCCTACACTTAAATATGAGATATTTGAAGAAAGTATTTTGAAATCCTGAGACCAAAAAGAACAGACAAACCAGAAACACAGCCTAAGCATGGACATGAAGATTTCTAAAAACTATTATTAATATGCTCTAAGAGATGAGAGAAAAATTTGTGTTGGTGAAAGAATAACGGTATTATATAGGAAAGGAGCACTGGATGAAAGGTTAAGAATGAGAGCCGAAGTGAAAACATTAAGTGGGAGGATTTCCAGATAAATCTGAGGAAATAATCCAGAAAAAAAATACAAAAAAGATGAAAAATAGAAGAAAATAAGTGAACCATAACAGAAGGTATAACATCTGAAAATATAAAGCTCAGGAAAAAAAGGGAATCTATAAAACAGAGGGTAAGACATTATTAAAGAAATGGACAAAAAATGTTCAGAATTGAAGGATGGAGTTTTCAGGTTAAATGGGTTCAGCGCAATGAATGAAAATAGACCCACATCAAAACACATCATCATAAAACTTCAGATCACTGGGCACAAAGAAATCTCTAAAGTCTTTCAGAAAAAGGGGAAGAAAGGATATTTCCATACAAAGAATCAAAAACCAGAAAGGTAATAGACTTTTCAAAGCATCGCTAAAAGCTAGGAGAAAACTGAACAATGTATTCCAAATGGATTCTTCAAGCTGAGAATGTTATATCTGACCAAGCCATCCATTAAGTGGTGCAGTAACGTAAAAATCTTTTCAACTTAAAAGTTCTCAAAAATTACAGATCATATAACCCCATTTAGGAAGCGATTTGAGAAAGCATACACTGAGAGCGAGAAAACCAAGGCAAAAGTGGAATCCAGGGAACGGTGGATCCAACACAGAATACGGGCAAATGAGTCCCCAAGACAATGGCAAATGAAGATTCCAGGTGTCAGTCAACCAAGAGGTCTAGACAATAATCTGTCTACATAAGATCAGTTCAGGACGCTCTGCGGGTATGTCTTCAAGATGAAATCAATAATTACCTACTGTATTTGAATGTATTAAAAGGCGGTTTTTCACTACTTGGGAAGAATTTGGGGATAAATTAGTGATACATATTAGAAAAACTAAGCAAAAGAAAAATCTTTTGGAAAATTAGTGGACTGTGCAGGGAAGGAAATATACTAACAATCAACTGCAAATAACACTTATATAATCATTGCAATATAAATATTGAAAACTGAGCCACAGTGAAAACATAGCTATCTCATGGGACCAGGTGAACAAAAGCGTGCCTGGGTTAAGTGGAGCAGAGGGTGAAAGAGAGCTAAATCCTATTTCCCATGCTGGGAAGTTAACTTATAATCTCTAAGCTAAAATAAAAATTAAGAAGGAATATTATAAGCATGTTATTTAGAGGATATGGAGGCAAATATGGAAAGGATGAGCCGAATGAACTCAATGCACTTCTTGTCACTGAATTATCTGATTCTTTAAGCTATGCATGTAAATCACACTGATACAAATAAAAACTAAATTTGTAAAAGCTGAATTTATCAAGTTGTAGAGAAGGTGAGATGTTGACCTCTATCTACCCTTGGTCCTTAGGGACTATTTTACTTTCTAAATATTCATATTCACCAGCCCTCTTGCTCTTTCTATAAGGATTTAATATAGCCCTTCTGTCAATTTAACAATGTTTTATTTGCTCTTTAGAGATTTCTATACTCATGGCTTTCTTGATTAAAATTGCTTTGGAAGGCTAAGCCGAGCAGCCATGTTGTCTGTTTGCCTTTCTGAATCAGGTTTCAAATGGTGAGCAAGGCTCAGCCTCTCCATTCTGTATTTGTGTTTACTCAGGCAGGTGCCATTTTGTGACAAAGAAGATAAGATCTGTTCCCAGGATTGTAAGAGGTGACAAGTATATTATTTGAACATGTGGGAAAATTATTTAAATAAAAATGCACAAGATTATCAACACCCATATCAATCAGTTTAAACAGGAACCAAATAAATGTCACCCCGCCTTCACGTACGTACTTGGCAGCTTATCCGCCAAGTGTCCACAAAGAACAGGGAGGCAAGATGTTGACAGCGGTTGAGAACTTACTGAGGCAGGTATAGAGAAAATAGAAACTGCAATAAAAATTGGATGTTAATAAGCCTTCAACCACTATTATCTAATTTAATCTGTAGAACAACTTTATCAGGCATTTATTAATACCCCTAATTTACAGATAAGACAGAGTTTAAGCAACCTGTCTACAGGAAAGAGCTAGGAATCAAATTTATGTCTATTTCATTATAAAGCCCAACCTCTTAAACATTTGCACTGCTTAGGTGAGAGCTTATACATGTTGTTCATACGGTGGGAATGTTTATGTTCGTGAGTATACTGCATATATACACACGTTTGTTGGGAGAGGGAGAATTATCAGAATATTAGAATATTCTGGACATTCTATTTTGATGTGTCACCCATTGGTCTCCTTGTGATTTCTAAGGGAAGTAAATGTAACAAAGATAAAGCCAAAAGCAGGTACTCTCTTTGTAACTGGACGCTTTGGCCCTAAATATCTACACAGCCAGTCCGTGGCGAGCTAGATTGAGTGGTGTGAAAAATGCCTGTCAAGAGACAAAGCTGAATGCTTGCTCTCCTCTGGACATTTGCTAACCAGTGCTGTGCTGCATGCTGGGGAAACTTGTACTGACTTGTAAGAGCCAGTAGTTGAATTTTTAGGAATTTGGCTAGCCAGTGGGTGTCAAGTTGGTAGTTTGAAACGGGCCATGGTGGGAGTCTTTACTTACACCACAGTACTTTAGTTTCCTCAGTCTAACCACTCTTATGCAGAGGAAAATCCAGTCCAGGAAGAGCAAGCTGCTCCATACAAGTGCCAAAGAGCCTTCCCCAAATCTTGGAACACAGCTGAACTAGGTCTTTTGGCCCAGACCTTCATAGGGCACAAGAACAAGAGATTTTGACCTTGTCTAATTTTGTGAAACCTGATTGGAGAGGAGTGAGCAGTAAAAGAGAGAATGAGAAAGCCAAGAGTGACCCAAACAGATGGCTGGACCACTTCCCAGGGACAGCAGCCTCTCTCAGCCTCTTCTTGCCCTTTCCCACTCCCTTCTGGCTTCAGACTTGAACTCCTTTGCGCCTTCGTGAAGAAAGTTGTACTCTCAAGCACTGTGACCCAAATACTACCTTTGAACTTTACCTGCCTTCACGGACCCCCCCTTTTGGTGGAGGCATTTCAGCTTTCCCAGGGCTACAGCAATGTTTCAGCTGCACGATGGAAAACAAGCCATGCCCCCTATTGGGACCACGGTTTTGTTTGCTGTAACAGAGTGTTAACCCCACCCATTCAGGGATGCTTGAAGAACAAATGTCAAGATCCCTGATATGCTGCCAAACAGGACAAAAAAAAGAACATTATCGTTATAGTGATTGTCAATATTATTACTATGGATTTGGGCATGTCTATCAGGGAAGATATTTAAAGATCAGAAAGAATCTAACTAGAATTATGCCATTCATCTCAGAGGCTAAAAACAGTTTATTTGAGGAATTTCTTTATTTTATTATTTTTTTTATTGCGTTTTAGGTTTTGGGGTACATGTGAAGAACATGCAAGATTGTTGCATAGGTGCATACATGGCAGTGTGATTTGCTGTCTTCCTCCCCTTCACCTATATGTGGCATTTCTCCCCATGTTCTCTCTCCCCAACTCCCCACCCACCGCTGTCCCTCCCCTATTTCCCCCCAACAGACCCCAGTGTGTAGTGCTCCCCTCCCTGTGTCCATGTGGAATTTCTTAATAAACAGCGGGCTCAGGAAAATGTTGGTGCTCCGTGGCCAGCATCCTCAACAATTCTAAGAGGTTACGCCACACTCAAACTTCAATGTTATGATCCAGCGGCACCAGGTAAGAGGTCCCTGAGAGGCACACGTCAGTCATGAAAACCATCAGCCCACCCACTCCTTTTACCTAATAAGTCTTTAATAGCTGGTTTTTAACCTGGGGGCCTTGATTCCTTGATCCACTTATTTTTCTAGGATACAACATGGGTTTGCAGGGACATTGTCCTCACAGATGGCTTCAAACAGAGGTACCTCTCTAGCTTTTCCCTGCAAGTAACTGAGTGATGGAGAGTTGAGAGTAAAATTATTCTAGTTTGTTTGCCATAGATCAGGGGGTACTGCTTATAAACTTTCAAGTTTTTTTAATAGACAGTGATGGTACCAGGAATTGGCTAGGGACGGGAATAGCTAAAGATCAGTCTCATAGTCTATATAACAGCTTTTCCTCTGAGTCAGTACAAATCAATACACAGTGGGCAACAGAACAGCACACTTGCATAGAGGTAGGTTTACAGCAAGTTCTCCAGCCCCTTTGGCAATCAGAAGACCACCCCTCAACTCTCTCTGCACTGAAATTCTGGAGCTGCCACTTAGGGCAAACATCTCTAAACAGGTGAAGGGCTGCAGTTTAGAGGAAGAAATGGAATTAGCAGGCATAGTCCTGATTAAAAACTTCAGCAAATGAGTGGAGGCTCCAAGGAAGCAGTTACAGTTCTGCTAAAACAGACCTTTTACATGAGTAAGAGTCCTAGTGTACACACAATGAGTGCTGAACATGTTTGGAAATCCACTTCACATTTTATAAGTGACACTTAAATATATTTGGAAAGCTCCCCCACAAAGAGTCAATCTTCATGGATGAGAAATTCATTTAGGAAGTACGATATCTTTTAATCAAGAGATTTCACCATCTATTTGGCCTGGAAATAAACTACAAATGACCTCTACTTTCCTGTAGCCAGTCACCACCCTTGAAAGCCCTGTGAAGAATTCATGAAGGAACCTGATTGCTTCTCTCATTTGTAACACAGGTGATTTGATGGTTCAGTTGACAACCATCTTTGTTACATAAGTGAAGTGTGTGTGTGTATGCATGTACACATAAAGCAACAGATGAATTTCTCCTTTAGTTTACGGCTTCGAAAAATGTCACTACCTATGCTATAAAAACAAATACTTTGTTTTATGCAAATAATGACAGAAAGGTTACATCCCATTTTCTTTTTTATCTTAGTTAACAAAAGACTCACTTCAATATTGTCATTTCATGCAGAAATTTACTCCGAATAGAATTTTGTTAAAACTACTTTCTCCCTCCTCTGCAAAAAATTTGAGAGAGCAAAACCCCCTTTTAAAATCTGGCATAAGTTGAATGCATAAATAAAATAAATGAATACATAAAATGAATAATGCATACAATAAATACATTCATACACAAAATGTGCTACTGACCTAGTCTCTCAGAAATCCAAGTTTGGTATTGAGTGGCTTTACCTGACTGATGCCTATTACAATTACCTAAAGAAATAGAAAAAGTTGGTATATATTTTAAACTTGTTATATATTAGTTTTCCAATTAGGAAAATGGGACAATATATGTACTTTTCTTAGTGTGTAAAAATATTTTCAGATTCAATAAGTTTATGTTTGAAGTTCCAGGTAACAGTTATAATTTTTGTTACACATTTTGCTTCTGTGGGGTAAAGGTAAGCATCCTTGTTTCCTGAGAAAATAAATATTATTATTTTAATCATGAGTAATAAGCATGTCAATGTCCAACGAATTTGCACCTTACAGTCTTTGCTGCCAACGTAAAATTTTGCAAGGCCGGATATGAATTTTGCAGTAGCTTTGCGAAAGAAGATGGGTGTCACTTTTGTCAAACAAACCAACCTATGTACTAAAACATTCTGTGTTGGATAAGCCTTTTGTCACTAACACGTCTTGATTAAATTATCATCATGCAAAACATGGACTTGGCAGTGCCAATGCCAATATTGATATTGACCTCACCTTGGCCACCCAGCACAGAAGAACTTACTCGTTTTATTTGACTGCAACTTTTGTTCGTAAACATGGTCCTGTACATATTTACTCTCTTACCCGCTAGCACCTCATACCCACAAATACTGGAAATAATCAGGCTATCACATTTCCTCAATATTCATCCAACTATGATTAGCTTTCTTATTTGTAAGATATGGCGTTCATGTGAACAATTCAAATTCACTACTGACAAATAATGATCATGCAAAAAAATTAATTTTTCAAAATTACTTCCTGTGTTTACACAATGGCTTCCAAGACTAAGTTTGTTTGATGAATAATACTGATCAGACAACTCACACACACACACACACACATAATATTCATTTATATTTTTCTTATTAGGTTGACCAGTAAAACAATAAAATTGATAAAAATTGCATCTATTAATAAGTGACGGAGGCAGTAGTCTTTTTGAACAAGTTATTTGATTCCATATATATATACTCACAATTTAAATTTAGAGAAATTATGTGTCAGAATGAATACCTACCTAGTAAGAGATTTAATTGTATTTTCTCCAATAAAATTTCAGGACACAATTTTCTGAGGATTAAATGCTAATTACTATGCCTGACACCAGGCGCAATTTATAAACAATGGACAGCCAGGGCTTGTGCTGTGGGATACCACAAAGTAGAGTAGCAGTGAAATGGTGAGGTTTCTGTCATCCTCTGTTATATCACTAGGGGAAAACTAGGAGACACGGACTCCAAGCAAAAGTCAATTCCAGAACATTGTTTTGCCTGACATAAGGATGAAGGAATGAACTTAAGGGTCCTTGGAGGTAGAAAGCCTCACATAGTATCCCAGAGTCTCCAGCATGTCATTTGTAAACTGAATAAATGGTACCTACTACATGACTATGAGAAAGTATGGAGTGTTTGGTCCCATGCCCGGTATATAGCAGGAATTTAACAAACGTTATTTTCCTTCCCTAATTAAAGTTAAATTAGCCTTAATGCTCTTCTCAACCTTGAGGTAGACAAAAGATCCCTTTTCACAAATAAACTTAATGCAAAAACCACTGGGCTAGGAATCTAAGAATCTGGGCTCTAGTTCAAGAAACTAACCTCTGTGAGAATTTGGTTACCTCATTTTCTCTCTTTGAGTTTTTGTCACATCTGTAAAATGTGGCTTCGACAATTTCACCTGTCCATCTAGTTTGGTCATTCTGGGCCCTTCTGGATTCCTGAGAGCCTTCCCTAATAAAGGATATTATTGAAGTAGAGGGTCTGGTGTTGTCCTAGTTCTAGTAGGGTCCCTCAAAGGGATCATTTACTCCAAAGAAAGATTAATACTGAAACATCTTTATCCCCTCAGAATATTTTTCAGGAGACCTATGATGGAAATCTATAAGGCCTTGGAGTAAAAGAGGAGAACGAAGAGACCCCAAATCTATTTTCTGTGATCTATTATCTACTTAGATCTTTGTCCATCATTTACCTCTGCTCCTTTTCCTGGCACACTCCTTCCACACTTTGTCCCTGTGATAAATTCCTTTGTGATTAAACTTCAAATGGTACCATAAGGAAAGGAGATATTCCTTACTCATCACAGACTGTGTTTGATATTCCTTCCTCACCTTCACCACTAATGCCTGGCCCTTCATATGTTTTCAGTACATATTTTTTTGAATAAATGATATATTAGCTACTTAAAAAAAAACTAAAATGACAGTGATTTTTGGTATTGCTCATGTGAGAGTCTAGTAGGGTTTTTGGTAGATAGCATTCCACACAGTAATACAGGGATCAAAGTTCCTTCCATTTGTGGGTCTGTCATTTCTTAGGGCTTTAGAGTCTTCCACTGGATTTTTTGAGTTCTATAACCAGCCATAGAAGAAAGAGCAAGTCAAGAATATCATAGGAGAATTTAGGCACCGAGCCTGGAAATGGTGTACATCACTTTTCCCAATATTCCTTTAGCCAGAGGCATATATGTATATGTATGTGTGTGTGTGTGTGTGTATATATATATATTTCACAACACTGTAGCAAAGGAGGCTGTAGTCCTGTGTATCCAAGAAGAAGGAACTGAATTGGACACCACCTAGGCAATCTCTGCCACAACTCTACTGTCATTTTCTGTTTATGTAACTCTTTTATTTTCTAGATTAGAAACTCCTTGAGATGAGAAGGAGTGACTTATCCATGGTTATGTCCCTATCACCAGACACAAGGATGGGTGCCTGATGGATGTTTGCTGAACCGAAAGCTATTTTAAGAGTCTATTTCCTTAGATATCATCTATTCAGTGAGTTGGGCATGATTACCATTTTCTAATATTTTATATCCTGATATTTACATATGATTTATAGATAGCTTGGCATCTCCCTTATATATATACAATGCAAGTCAATTCAATCAATACTTATAATGCATTTACTATGAGCTGGGCACTCTGGTATTGGCTGAGAAAATACAGAATTATTGTATAAGATTTCAGTCCTCAAAGTGTTATGGGAGACCACAGGAAAAGCAGAGTAACTGTCATACTCAGACAATGGCTTATGAGACGACCTGTATTTTGAAGGCTAGTAGGAGTTTACTATGCAGAAAAGGGATTGATAAATATTCCAGACAAACGAAGCAAGATACACAAGCCCATAGGCATAAATGTGAGTGTGCACTGCATTCAACAATGCCAAGTCATAGAGCATAGACTAAATCAGAAGGAGGGAGGAAAGAAGACCCTGTTCAGGCAGATTATGTCCATTATGTGCAGGGCCTTGTATGTCAAACATGCAAATTAAACAAACATCAAACACAGTGTTCCCCTCTATTCTCACTCTCAGTGTGCAGTTGTTAGCATTGGTAATCAGCATCTCATTCTACATTAAAACAACAACAAGAGGAAACTCAGTCTTTTGCCGCTTAAGTAGCTCCCCACTGCCTGAAAATAAATTTTACTGGAGCTGCAGTCTCTAGACCTGTATTGAATTTAAACTTGAGAGTGACCTCTTACTTAAACATATCACTGGACTACCCATCATGAAACAATATACCAGCCATGCATTGCAGGAAGATTGCTGAACAGACACCATGCACTGAAAATTCCCAATTTATTGTTGTGAAAGATCACTGAGTCCCACATTTGAATCTCTGCAAAGAAAGAGGCCATGCGAAATGATGTCCAAGCCTAATCTTGTTCTGTAGTTTCCCACATTGTTCAGGAGCCAACCAGTGTTAGCTTTTTAAATTTTGATCTCTCTAGGAGAGGTAGGAGAGGGTCAGAAGATCTTTCCAGTCATTAACTTCACATGCTGATGACCCAGGACCACAGGCAGACAGAGGAAGAAGCTGAATGAATATCCAACTTTTCATCCCACTGAGCTAAACCAACTGAGGAATTTAATTTAATGCATCAAATAATCATTCATTCTTAGCTGGTATTTCAATAGTTCTTAATCCTATTAGCTACCATATGTTGTCACACGCAATGAGAAGTACCTCCACCCCCAACCCCTAGTATTTACGGGCAGCTCAAAAAAATTCTTATACACCTTAACAAATCCAACAGGTAGTTCATTCAATGCTAGGTAGCATGCATTACTGTCACCATCCTCCTTCTGCTTTTTTCTCTCTTGGTTGGGGACCACCTTGTCCTTCAAAGCCACTCTGTCTGCTAAGAACTGCTAAGTTGGAGGTAAGTGCAATGAGAAGGAATCAATCATGGAGAGGGGAGTGTTTGAACTGGCCTGGAGGAGGAAGTAAGAGGTCACTGGGATGTCACATGAATCGAAGGAGCTTTCAATGGGGAGGGATGGAGGAATCTAAGGCAGAAAGCAACCATGTGCACAAAAGAAATGGGTACAAAAGAGTATGCCATGTCCAGAGTGCAGCAAGAAATGTGATTTACTGGAATGTGATGTATAAAGAAAATGAAGCCAACCAAGTGGTCAGGGATGCTATTAGAATGGACTTGGACACCTTGTTGAGAAATTTTGGCCTATTCTGGGAGTAATGATGGTCCCTGAAAAATATTAAGTAACATTAGGTAAGTAGCATAATCAGAGTTGTGCTTTAAAATAACTGTTCAGGAGGCAGTGTTGAAAGTGAACTAGGGCAGCAACTGTCTGCCTAGTGTTCTGCTAAGTATTGGGGTGGTTGGGGGATGATGACTAGCCAAAGTCCCTGCTCTCAAGAAGCTTAGACTCCTGGCAGAACAAGTATCCTCAGATAATGTGGAAGAAGACACAAAAGAAAAGGAGAATCTGTAAATCACCATGCACTCCTTGTGTTCAGAAATCAAACTCATTTTCTACAAAATTTCCTCCTAAGTAGTATGATATACTGCAGTGATTTTCAGTCTTTATTTAGCCACGAACCCATTGCTCAAACAAAGGTTAGGTGGAATCAGCAGCAAAAAGGTCAAAGAGAAGAGGCTCTGTTCCAGTAAAAAGTAGGGTAAGGATCACGAGGTCAAGAGAGCGAGACCATCCTGGTCAACATGGTGAAACCCCGTCTCTACTAAAAATACAAAAAATTAGCTGGGCATAGTGGTGTGTGCCTGTAATCCCAGCTACTCAGGAGGCTGAGGCAGGAGAATTGCCTGAAACCAGGAGGTGGAGGTTGCGGTGAGCCGAGATCGCGCCATTGCACTCCAGCCTGGGTGATAAGAGCGAAACTCTATCTCAAAAAAAAAAAAAAAAAGTAGGGTAAGGAGGCAGAAATCTATTCTTTCATGCTCCTGTCCTGATCCTGGATTGGCTTCTTATGCCACTTACAGCTCAGCAGAGAGAAGTTTGAAAATGATTGATCCGATTAAAAGAACTTAGACTTTGTAGTCCAGGAGAGTTGAGTTTTCATTTTAGCTCTGACATTTATTGAAAATGTGTTCTGAAGCAAGTCATCACATTTTTCCACTCCTCAGTTCCCTCATCTGAAAATAGGGGCAATGACAACTACAGTCATGTATCACTTAATGACAGGGATATGTCCTGAGAAATGTTTTTAAGTGATTTTGTCATTGGGAAAACATCATAGAGTGTGCTTACACAAACCTAGATAGTATAGCCTTCTACACACCTGGACTATATGGCATAGCCTATTGCTCCTAGGTGACAAACCTGTACAGCATGTTACTCTGCTGAATTCAGGAGGCAATTTTAATACAATGGAAAGTATCTGTGTTTGTAACATAGAAAAGATACAGTAAAATACAATTTTATAAGTTAATAAAACCACCATTACATATGCGGACCATCATTGACTGAAATGATGGGATACATGACTGTACTTCTAAGAGTTATTGTGAAAATCAAATGAGATGATATAAAGTGATTAACAGAGGGTATCTGAAACAAAGTCAGCACTGAATGAATGATAGCAATCAGCAGCAGCAGCAGCAGCATACCTCAAAGTGATCAAACTTTGATGGATCAATTGCAATAGCCAAATTCATAAAAGAAGAATATGCAGATTGGTTTCCAATATAAGATTTATAATGGGATAGAGACCCTTCTTAGAGCAAAAATAATTGCTTTTGCTATTCCAGATATCTATTTCTAGATAGGAGAGCTGGATGTGCTTCCAGAAACATGGTCCGCACGCAGAATAGCTCCAATAGGCCTCAGCTATATGCACCTTTCCTGCCCCAGAGTTAGACCCAGTGAACTGATGTACTAGAATCTCAAGCTCACCAGGTACTGTGCCCTTCACTCACCCAAACAAGGCCTTTGGTAGAGTACAATAGATACAATGACCTCTTACCATATAACCAATTTAATGACCTTAGTTGTCAACTATGAGTTGGTCATAGTTCTAGATGCTTTAGATACACATATTCGTCAAGTTAAGTAAGGCTAGCTGCTATGTAAACCACCTCTATAATTTCAGCAGGTTAACACAACAGACCTGCTCACAGGTCTTGCTCACATAATGGTCATTATTTCTTGCTCACATAATGGTCCAATGTAGGTTGGGCAATGCAACTGAGTAGCTCACCTCTAGACAATGAATCAGGTATCCAGGTGTGAATCTGCCATGTAGGTGGGGGACATGGTGCATGGAAGATTATATTAAACCTTTCTTGGTCAAGACTAGAAACGTCATACAACACTCTGTCCACATTCAACTGGCCAGTGCCCAGGAACATGGATCTGAGGAGGCTATGAAGTGAGCTTCTTTTTTGTGTCCAAAAACAAGAAATGAGATTGATGAACTAGATTCTGCCTCATTGTCCATCAGATCTCTTTCCTGGTCCGGCTTACATCAGTTGTCTCTTTTCCTGACTTGTAGGCAGCCCATGATTGGTTGATCCTATCTTTGCTTCAAAGTGATAAAGGCAGTCCTGTTGAGTGGGACCTGGTTGAATTTAGTGACAGAATATCACAACCTGAACCTGAATAGTTTGGCAAGACTTGGCATTTTCATCCATTTATATGGCAGCTCATGGACTGTCTACCTGTAAGGGCAGGTCCCTTCTGGTCATTCTCAAAAGGTATCTATTTCTAAATTCTTGTAATATTTTGCGCTTTCCTCTACAAATTGACATAATCGACTTGCTTACATGTTCCTTTTTTCTGGAAGGCCTTCTGTCATTCCATGAACTGGTGCAAATATCTTGTCTGGGTGCACTCCTTTCTTCTTGAACCTTCTACACCATAACATCCTTTACATTTTATTGTCATTTAACCTTTCTATCTTTGAGATAGGCAAGGGAAGGGACTGTGTCTTGAACACATATTTCTTTATTCTTAGCATATAATAACTACCTACAATGATAAAGGCACAGAAATGTTTTTATTTAATTAATCATTTATTTACTTAATCTAGTATTATTTCTTGAATGCTGCCTGAATGTGATTGATAAATGAAGAAAAGCCAGGTATGGTGGCAGTCATCTATACTTCCAGCTACTCAGAAGTCTGAGACAAGAGGATAGCTTATAGTCAGGAGTAGGAAGCTATAGTGAGCTCTGATGGAGCCTATCCATAGCCACTGCACTCCAGCTTGGGTAACGTAGCAAGGCTCTGTCCCTAAAAAGATTAACAAATAAAAATTTTTAAAAAATAAAGAAGATAAAGAGAGTGCACAGTTTTCATTTAGGCTGCTTTAAAATTTCCAGACTAGCTCTGGAAGTTAGAGCAAAGAAATGAAACCCTCCAGATGGCTTATTGATTCTCTGCAACAAGTTTGTTGGTGAATCTGAATATTTTTATTGCCACTTTGTGGATGAGAACACTGAGGTCAATGTCATACTGTGGATCAGTGGAAGAGCTGACATTTCAACTTGCATCTCTCTGGCTTGAGCCCATGTTCTTTCCTCTCATGAGACCTCATTGCCTCCCTTCTGGTTAGTGAAGCAGTACACTACCCTTTCTACTTGTGTAGTTCTTTAGAGTGTCCAAGACATGTCACAGCCAGAACCTCACTGGTGCTGGCATGGCAGCTGTCACTGGGAGGATGCACTGATCCTCCGCTTTGTGACAGAGCCAGCTGCCGAAGGCACAGCCAACAGCTTCTAATCAAAGAGAATTCTGAAAAAAAAATTGCTTCAGCAATCTTCTGGGGATTCTTCCTATCACAATCCTTGGCATGAAAAGAGATCCGTTCATGCCAAGGTGGACTTCAAAGAGGGTGGAGTAACAGTGTTCAAACCCACCACTTGGCGTCTGTGCTGTCTGCTCATTCCAGAAGTTAATTCACAGAGAATAGCATGAGGGAATGCCTGCCTCCCTGCAGCTGATTCATGGGAACTCCGAGCCTGCATTCACAGGAGGGAAGAGCAGCTTGCTAGACTTTCAAGAGCATTTTCCCATCCCTAAGCCTTAGAGCTAGGCCTTGGACCGCTGCTGTGACATGTGTTCTGAGCTAGTCCCAAACAAGCGCAAACACAACAGCCTCCACTGATCAATGCAGCAGGACTGAAGGATGGAATCCAAAGCATGAACCCTGAGAACAGAAAGTCCCAGCACTCGCTCTGTGCAAGTTGCCATGAACTCCAGCCATGCATCCTGCGGCCAAGGATGGGTGGCCCCCGAGCAGGAAACTCTTTGGCAGCCTCCACTGCGTGCTTTGCCTGCTGACAAGAGCACACCCTGGCCTTGGTTACTGCCCTTATAAAACAGCTCAAGGAGGATGAGAGCCAAACGTTTTAAATGTGTCTAGAAGAAAAATGTTAACTATGAATCCACGCGGTAGAGCAGTACAGTACAACTGCAGCAACACGCAGCACTGTTCTCAGAGAAGGGGCCAAGGAGGAAACTGCAACTGCTGCCCAGGCTTCCTGTGGCTTTTCCTCTTCCTCCCGCTGGGGCCAGGGCTGCTCTGAAACCCACTTTGCAACAGAATCTGAGAAATGGGTGCTTTTGTGGCTGTGATTAGAGACATAGGATTTTCAGACTTTTCCCAACTAGGAGAGACTTTAATCTTCCAGGTTGCATGTAAATAGAGGCAGAAATTGAAGCTTATAGAGGTCATCATCAAGGTCTGTCCTTTCTTACTAAGATTCATTTTGCCTGTTTCCAATCCACATTTTGCAAAAGAAAGTTAATGCACGTAGGATGTCTTTCATAATCAGTACCTATTATCTATCAGGCAATGTCTTTGGTATTTTTCCCATAGCTTACCGAATCTCCAATACAGCCTTAGAAAGAATTATTATTACCTACCTATTAAACAGAAAGAAATAAAAATTAGAGGTGTGCAAATTGTCTACCTGGCAAGTATTGAAACAAGCCTTAGATCCCTAGTGTCCCTGATCCCAAAGCCTGTGTTCTTTTCATTGTGCTAAAATGCCACTCAAGTGTCACTGAAGAGACACATAAGTGTCACTTATACATAGTGTCTTATCTCTCGTGGCTATTGATATCCATTTTTCTCTAATAATTCTAATAAAGATATTCACAGAGATAATCAGAATGATCTTTGAATACCTCCATAGGGCTAAAACCTATTTTGTCTTACTTCATGGTAAAATACCAGAAGCACTATAGGAAAAAGGACAGGAATGCTCACCAGGGGCACTAATAATACTTATTATTATTTTCTTACATTTTAGCCAATAAAATTAATACATAAACTTACCATAATAGTAACAAGGTTTTTACATTAAAAACACTGTGTAGAGTTATTCAGAAAAGACTGAATAGTGAGTAAAATAGCTAAAAACAAGTATAAAACAAGAGAAATAAGAGTTTGCCCATCAAATGATATATAATATTACAATCATTAAAACAGGATTATACTATCACAAGATTGGATAGCTCTTCCAGTAGAACAAGATAGAAAGTTCTAAAATGATCATAAAATGATGTAGAACTCAATATATGATGATAATGGAAGTAGCAAAATTCAATGCAGAAAAGATATAATATTCACTATATAATACTGGCAAAAGTGGCTAAAAATATGAAAAGAAATAAACATTTACTTGATCCTAATATCACATATCTACCAATTCAAATTCCATATGCTTTACAGATTTATGTGAAAACAAAGAAACAATTATTAAAATATAAAAATTATAGTAAATATTTAAATTATCTCAAAAGCAGGAAATAACCTCTTTAAACTTTTGTTTTAGGTTCAGGGGTATATGCACAGGTTTGTTACACAGGTAAACTGTGTCACAGCGGTTTGTTGTATACAGGAAATAACTTCTGAACATAAAATAAATGCAAAAAATCAGAAATAACACAAGTCACAAAAAATGACACTTTACAAAAAAAGACAAAAGTAAAAAAAAGTAAAATTAGAAAAGCATTTTCAATTAATAAAAACTAGAGTGTAATACTTTTATATATATACATATATGTATATATGTGTACATATGTACATATGTGTGTATATATACACACATTTATTATATTTATTAACATTTATATATACATATATGTATATGCACATATATATGTGTAAATATACATATATGTATATGCACATATATATGTGTAAATATACATATATGTATATGCACATATGTATATATGTGTATATGTGTATATATGTGTATATATACATATATGCATATGTGTGTGTATATATATAAAAAATACATCTCAGAAATCATTTTTAAACAATTTCTAATACCCATTAGCATAATCCTACTAGTATCTACACCTTATCTCATTCTCACCAAGCACAAACATTCACCTGGATGCTCTGTATTTATCATTTCATTTAAACTTCACACTATGATGTTGGCTTATTTATGCACACAAAATGAGAATGCTAAGACAGACAATTGTTATTTGCAGAAGGTCACAGAGCTGGACCAAAAAAAAAAGAACAAAAATATTAAAACCAGATACCTCTGTCTATAAAGGTCTTACTTGTAAACATGAACCTATATAAAAGTGGCCGAAAGTGATGAGTATCTACGTCAAAGAGGAAGAAAAGTATTTGGTTAACAAACATTTGATTAGTGTTTACTCTTCCAGTATTCAACATTAAGAGATATCATTTTTAACTATCAAATTGACCCAAAAAATGAGAAACAAGACCAATCAATGCTGATGAAGCAATAGCAAAGACACAGAATCAACTTAGATGCCTATCAACAGGGTACTGGATACAGAATGGAATGTATATACATATACATTGTGGAATATTATACAGCCATTAAAAAAGAATGAAATCATGCCCTTAGCAGCAACATGGGCACAGTTGGAGGCCATTATTCTAAGTGAATTAACAGGAACAAGAAACCAAATACCGTGTGCTCTCATGTATATGTGGGAGCTAAAAATTGGGTTCTAATGAACATAAAGATGGTAACAATAGACACTGGGGACTACTTTAGAGAGAGAGAGGGAAGAGGGTAGAATTTGAAAATCTACCTATTGGGTACTGTGCTCACTACATGGGTGGTGGGATCAATCATACCCCAAACATAGCATCATGCAATATACCCATGTAGCAAACCTTTGTAGCATGTGTACCCTTTGAATCTAAAATAAAATTTGAAATTATTTTTTTAAAAATACTAGTAAAGGTGGATTCCATGTAGCTGTGGAGTCAAAAATTTACACACCTTCCTGGAAGAGAATCTGGCAATATACATCAAAAGTCCTTAAAAACGTTCTTACCGAATAACTCTGCTTCTAGGAATCTACACTGAGGAAACCATCAGAGAAATTCATTCAAATTTATTCACAAGGAAATTCACTGAAGCACTATTTATAATATTTACTTAAAGAATTGAAAGTAAAATTAGTTAAATTGTAAAATATCCAGAACATCGGTGTGGTGGACTGAATAATCCCCCTCCTCCCCCAAAGGCATCCAGATCCAAATCCTCAAAACCCCTCAACATGTTACTTTACATAGCAAAGGGGTCTTCGCAGATGCAGTTAAGTTAGAGAAGGGGAGATTATCCTGTGTTATCTGGGTGAGACCAATGTCATCACAAAGGTCTTTCTATTTTTGAGACAGAGTCTCATTCTGTCTCCCAGGCTGGCATGCAGTGCCATGATCTCGGCTCACTGCAACCTCTGCCTCCCAGGTTCAAGCTATTCTCCTGCCTCAGCCTCTTGAGTAGCTGGGACAACAGGTGTGTGCCACTACACCTGGCTAAGTTTTTTTAATTTTAGTAGACACAGGATTTCTCCATGTTGGCCAAACTGGTATTGAACTCCTGACCTCAAGTGATCTGCTCGCCTTGGCCTCCCAAAGTGCTGGTATTACAGCTGAGAGCCACCATGTCCAGCCATAAAGATCTTTCTAAGAGGAGACAAGAGGACAGTCAGAGCAGAGGGAGAGAAGGTGATATGACACAAACAGAGGTTGGAGTGCGGGAAGCTGGAAAAGGTAAAGAAATGGACCTGGCCCCAAAGTTTTCAGAAGGAGCACAGCCCTATCAACACCTTGATTTTAGGCCACTGAAGGTTACCAAGGACTTCTGCCATTCAGAACTGCAAGATAATACATTTATGTTGTTTTAAGCTACAACATTTATGGTAATTTGTAACTGTAGCAATAGGAAACTAATGCAATTGGCTACTGAAGCATCACTATAAATCATAGTTTTAAAAATAAACGATGATGTGGGATCATTATCAAGAGAAATGCTATTGGAATACAAGGATTATGAAAGCTGATATAGATGTTAAATCATGTTTCAATCATCACCAAGATTCAACAGATATAATATTCCAAAGTGAGGTAAAGAATCAAAATGCAAATTTCTAAAGGAAATGGTTATCAAAAAATTACATGACTCTTTAATCCCTTGCCCTCCTCTAGAGTACGAAAAGCTCCAGTTTTGAAAATTAAGAGAGAGAAATTGGGAAGGGATTTCTTTGGAGAGACCTGCTACTGTGGCGTGAATACCTTTCACACCACCAAGGGTTTAACAGTGTGTGTGTGTGTGTGTGTGTGTGTGTGTGTGTTTCTCTGTATTTAAGAGGATGATTCTTGAAATTGATCTCAAACCTACTGAGTTTCAACAGGACCACCCTGAAAATTTGATATATGTTCCTTGCATTTGAGAGTCACATAGGGTAAAATCTCCATGGAGAGGGCCAGCTTGGCCAGCTGCTCTGGGGGTGGGAGTCAAGAAGAAATGGGTGTGCTGGATGGCAATTCTCCTGCAGGAGTTAAGGATGTGTGTTTCCCATGGACCAAAGATCAAGAGAAAGTAAGGGAGAACACTCTGGGGCTTCAGTCCTGTCCAGCAGGACTCCTGGAGAGATGTTCCTACATTGTGCACACTAGAGGCCCTGCTAGAGAGAAGCTGAAGGTAGTGTTGGTTTACCGAGGGCTGAGTAAAGAAAAAGTAAGGACTGGAAAAAGAGAGAGAACATGATCAGCATCAAGAGAGCTGCAGATCAAAGCTCCTGCGGAGGCATGGTATGGAGCAAGACTGTCCTGAAGAACTCATAAGGGCCAGTGAGAGCATGGGTTTTAGAAACCTGCCTGATCCAGAGAGTAGGAAGTCCACCTCTGACAGGGCTGGTCACATAAGAGACTTCCAGCTCCTCCCCTGATGCCAGTCCCAGAGGAGTGAGAAATAGACAAAAATTGGGGAGAAGAGCAAAAACTGATAGTGGAAGCTAACCACACTCCATTGGCCTCCTTCAGCTTTTCCTGTGTGGCTGCCAGGCTAGCTGAGGAAGTGGAGAAGGCCATTTTAAATCAAAATCAAGGTTTCAATGATCATAAGGGGCTTGGAATTATAATTTCTGAATTTTAATTACATATGTTGGAAAAAGGACCATGGGATCTCTTACCTCTTAGGAATGATCAGAAAAGTAATGGGATGCCCAATGTTTTATTAAGGACAGGGAAGAACTGTCTCTTCTAATTAATTTTAAAGAAACAGTGGAAGAGATGAAATAAATTTGCTTTGTGATTGTATCTCAAGAGTTGTTCTTGTCCAATCCAAGAAACAAGTTATATTATGGGTTTTTTTTTTAATGGTAGAAAGGAAAGAGGGAAAAGAAAAGAAAATGAAATACACCAGAATATTTGTAGAGTTATTTTGAGTTGGTAGATGATGTATGGGTTTTATTTTCTATTGTTTTTTTCTTACCAATATTTTCACACATATTATCTTTATAATAAGACAGATAATTTTTACATGCATCTACACCCTCCATTACAAAAGACTATTCTTGGTGCCTACATAGCATATGTCTTTATTAAATGAGAATCCCAAAGGATGCTTGAGACAGATAAAAATGAAAAATTCTCAGTCATTAAGGGACTGCAGTAATTTCTTCACTTCTAAATATCACAGTTTCGGATAAAAGTGTTTACAGAAGCTTTCTATAGCTGATGTTGTAGATGCTTTAGTATTAGCCTGATGCTTCATTATAGAAAGAACCTACACACTGTGGGCAGGAAGCAGTTGAACAATAAACTACTGGTGGCCCCTAAACAAGCTGGCAGTCTTTAACCTCAGTTCATAAAACCAGGGTGGCATTTGCCAATGGGACACAGAAAACACCCAGAGAGATGAGAACTTCTGGATAACAGAACAAATCTTCTAAGTAATCCAGAGTGTTAAAGAAACCATTTTTATTAACTGTCTGCAGCTGTAGCACCCACACTACAGCACACATGTGTGTAGAGACTTCCTCCAAAAGGAAAAGTCTCTACCTCCAAAGGATCCCTACCTTCAAAAGGAAGGCAAAGTGCAGAATGCATCTAAAATCCAGTGTTTATCTCATTGTAGGTGCTTTAAAAAAAGTTCATTTTCTTCTCTTCCCAAGTCCCCTCCTCCTCCGCAGCCCCCTTCATAAACACAGGGCACCTCACTGGGGTGGCTTGGCACCAGATGTCTCATCTCTGCTTTCTTTATTTCATTTCAGACTCTTGGGTGAATTGTCATGCCTGATATGGTTGATTTCAAAGCCAAGTTTAGACGATGTGAATAATTAAAATCATGAAACTTAAACTCTCAAGTGAAACATTTCTGAGTCCTGCACACAGAGGAAACTTGAACGCTGAATTGGACAGGCGAAGCCAAACCACAGCCAAACGAAAAAGGCTACAAATCCAGCATTTTAGGTACCACAGAAAATTAAGCACAGCAGGCAGAAAAGCAGCAAAGTTTATCTTGAGTCTGGGCCAAGAGTGAGCCAGGAGGAATACAAACACACAAACAAAAACTCTCTAGCAAAATGTGTTATTCAACTAAGGTTTGGTGGGTGCCAGTTTAACCTTTGAGTTGGTCCCAACTAGGTGACAGTCTGTCTTCCAAGGCTACCGAGCAGACAAGAATTCACAGATATAACTATGCAAGGCATGTATTGTCTTTAAATACAATAGTAAATTAAAGGTCCTCGGGGAGACCCAGAATAGTTCATGTAGGGTTCTGTGGTTATCCTAGTGCCTGCACTCTTTAATTCTGCAAATGCACATGCTGGAAAACTTAACGAAGATCTAACCTATTAGGCATGTGGTTCTTGTGGGATCAAAGAGCTCCTTTCATTAGACTAGCACATCCACAAGAAAAATGTACTCACACCTATCCACACACGTACACATATACACACAGGCCCACAAGTTCATTCCAGCCATGCACAGATGCACAGACACGCATTGCACATTCTGATGCCCATTCTGACATTCACATATACGGTGGCACACACTGACACGGGCATGATGTTCAAAAAGGTGGCGTGAAAATTCAACATCAAAAATAAAATCCAAGAATTTCTTCATGGGGTAAAAAAAAAATTTAAGTGTGATCTGAAGAAATATCTGGTCATAGTTTTAAGTGTTTTCCCCTTTGGCTCTACTCATTCTCACTGTACTTTGCAGTATTTAGCATAACGAGCTCTTCTGGAACTGGAGAAAGTCAAACAAGTATTCTCTAAAACTACATTTCCACAAATATAATCAAGAATATGTATTGGCATAGGTTCAGAGATATAAGTAGGGTTTCCCATATCTATTACTCGAATTCTAATAGGTAAATATTCATTTTTCTCACCTCCGCCAAAAATCAAATTAACTCTGTTCATGAAGTCTATTCTCTCCAGTGGTTTATGAAGAAAAAAGGTGGAGGGGGAGAAAATCTTAGCAGAGTTGCCAATAATTTTGCTTCCTTAATACAGTCAAGGTCTGTTGTATGGGTTGTTACCTTAGAAAGTCTCACAACAACATATAAAGTAAATTTTTCTCCCAGGACCCACTCAATGCCCCGAGTGTCCACTCCCAGCAGTCAGCACTATAGAAGCTGCAGGGTTTCCCTCCAGGGGCTCTCTATCCACGTAGTTACACACATCTCCATATCATTAAAAATATTTGTCCCTACAACATTCACCAAGAATGAGAAAAAGGGATTGCTATTTCCTCTACTTGGCAAAAGAGGAAATGGAAGTGAGTCACTCCGGAAGTAAGAGGATGCACAGGAATGTCGGAACAAACTGTCCTTGCACTGGGTTGAGCCCTCTGTACCACGTGCAGTGCAGAAATATTCACTTACCAGCTGGGAAAATACATGAACTGCCTCGTTAGGCTTAACCCAGATGGTTAGAGAAGAGCTTTGCATCTCCAGGACTGGCATTACTTTAGAGCTGTAACCAATGTTTAGTTTTTCCTCCCCTTAATCAACCTAGATGAGATGTTCTGTGGTTGGACTGGCAAAACTGCACAGCAAAGCTGGAAGGGATACTTCTGATTTTAGTTTGGCACCAGCTGCCTTGGGGCCTCCAAGAGGACCTGCAGTAGTGTCAGTCGTGCTGAGGCAAACATGAGGTGATAGCCGGAGGATTCTGCCTGTGCCTCATGCTCGCTTGGCACTCTGCCCCATGTTCTGGAAGAAGAAGTGAATGTACCCCTACGCACCTTTATTCTTTTCCTCATGTGCCTTCACAACATGTAATCAAACACCTCTGACTCACCTCCTAAGCTGGACTTCAATGAGAAGCATACATCACTAATGATATCTTCATTTTTAGATGCTTAGCCACCATACTGTTTCACCATGGCAGAAAAAGCCATAGCTTGACCACAGTCTACTAAATCTGTGTGTTCAGCCATAATTCCACGCTGAGTCCGAGGCTTATATCTCTAACTTTTAGCTGAACATCTTCACCGGCGTGTTCTTCAGGCACCGCAAACTCAGCATATTAATAAATAGTAACTATTTTCCCCCAGTATCTTCACCTCCCCACCAGAAACCCTTTCTTGTGCTCCTTAAGTTACAATGGGGTTATGAGGATGGGTTTATCATGACGTAACCCCAGCATAAGTTGAAGAGCGTACTGAATGCATATCACTTTTGCACCATCCTTAAGTCAAAAAATCGTAAGCAGAACCATAGTAAGTCAGGAACCACCTGTATTTAGTAGAGTAAGATTCAGCCACATTCTTCTCTAAGACAGATAGTCAATTTGTTTTTATTTTTTATTTTTTTATTGCGTTTTAGGTTTTGAGGTACATGTGAAGAACATGCAAGATTGTTGCACAGGTGCATATGTGGCAGTGTGATTTGCTGTCTTCCTCCCCTTCACCTATATCTGGCATTTCTCCCCATGCTCTCTCTCCCCAACTCCCCAACCCCCGCTGTCCCTCCCCTATTTCCCCCCAACAGATGATAGACTGGACAGGGAAAATGTAGCACACATACACCATGGAATATTATGCAGCCATCAAAAACGATGAGTTCGCGTTCTTTGTAGGGACATGGATGAACCTGGAAACCATCATTCTCAGCAAACTGACACAAGAACACAAAATCAAACACTGCATGTTCTCACTCATAGTCAATTTTTTTTGTCTTTGTGAGCCATGGGGTCTTTGTCACAACTACCTGACCCTGCCATTATGTTGCGAAAGCAGCAATAGACAACATGTAAATGAGCGTGCATGGCTGTGTTACAACAAAATCTAATTTACAAAAACAAAGAGTAGACTGGATTTGTCCTGTGGGCTGTGAACCACCCACTTACAATCACTAAACCCAGAAACTCCTAAGTCCTTTTAGATTTCTCTTTTCTTCTAATCTTCACAACCTCAATTATTTACTAAATGTTACTAGTCTTTACCTCTTAAATAGATCTCAGATCTCTTTTATTCCATCCTGTTGTCATTACCTTTAGATCAATTACAGTAATTTGTGCTATTAGTTTATTTATTGAACATGACCAACTACTATGGGCAAAAACAAAGTAGCAAATATGGTCATCATCCTATGGTCTCCATTCCTTTAATTTTTTAATTCAACAAATATTCAGTGGATACCTATTAGGAAACACATGTTATACCAACCACTCAGAAGTCAGTGATGAACAACAAAAATACAGTCCTTCCCTCACAGAGCTTCCACGAAGCATAAAAAATATTACTTTAAAGTCTCTAAAATATCTCAAACAATCTCTGAAAGTGGTTTGATTTTGTCTGCTTCTCAAAAAGTTTCCCAAAATTAAAAGCTAATTCATAAACAGAATTTGTCAAACAGTTACTAAAGAGAAATGAACTACATATAAAAATCCAGTTGTTTAAAGTACATAAGTACAGAAGCAAAGATATCTTACTTATCAAGAGTAAGGTATTCTTTATTTGTAATTATCTGTAATAATTTATGGAGCATGTATTAAATAATTTGAGATATTCTTACATTGCTTCTCAGCATTGATATCAAACTTGGTTTGTATTGATGGAAGTTGCTAAATAAATTTAATTCATCACAGAAAAACCATGGCATCTTACTAAGTCTGAAATGTGCTACTACTATGGAAGTTATAACTGCACTAGGATAAATACAAGGGGAGGGGTGAAGAACATTATGCAAAGCTCATTTTTATTAGAGACAGTCCAGAGAAACTTCAAAAATCACAACTGCGATGCTTTGAGACAAAATTATAACCTATTAGGTAGAAGTTGCCTTTTGAGGCTACAGAAAAACATATCTGGGGGGCATATTTATATATAATTAAATATGGTTTTATATTTAATTATATATAATGTATAATATATAATAGCATAATAAATATACAAATAGTTACTATTTATTTGTATATATAGGTCAGCCTAGCTGCAAGAATATACAATATACAAATAAATAGTTACTATTTATACTATTTATTTGTATATTGTATATTCTTGCAGCTAGGCTGACCTAGCTGTCCTCTGAGGAAATAACAAGTGTCAATAGTAATTAAATAAATAGTTACTATTGACACGTTATTTCCTCAGAGTTACTATTTATTTGTATATTTATTAACTATATAAATATAAACATATACAATGGATGCATATCATATACTAAGTATATAATATACTATATATAGTACATATTATATATAGTATACAAAGTATATATTATACAAGTATGTATTAAATATAAATAAGTATATGTTGTATATAAAATACATTAGTATATATATTTTGCATATTATATATTTATATAGTATCTATTATACATATATATGAAAGACTACATTTATCTTAAATATAGCCCCAGAATGAAAACTGTAGAGGGTGTTCAATTCAAGGTAAGTCCTTCTAACAGTTACAATTGTGCATAAAGGGAACAGCCCTCCTGGGGCAGGAAGGGTTAGAGATGCACATAATAGACTCCATGGCCTCCTGGTGGGATTCCAAAATGAGCATACTAGCATTGGCGGGGGCTGGCCTAGCTGTCCGCTGAGGCCCTGAATTCTGTAAGAGTGGGAGGACTTTGAAGAAATCATTGTGCATGAGAATATCAAGTGATTGGAGAGATATCATTCACCCAGACAGAAATGAAATACAAACTCAGAACATGCTAATGCTTTGATAAAGGAGGCATTCATGAATGTTGAGAAATAGTTGGCCTAAAAGATAAAGATGCATGCTTACTTCTCACAGTGGCATTTTTCACAGGGACAAATCAATAGATTCTAAGGTTCAACATGGGTTCTAATAATATTTCCCAGCATTTGATCATTGAGAGAGTGAAGCAGGTAAGTTTATTGTATTGGCTCTGAAGTCATACTGAGTTCAAATCTTGACTCTAAACTTTACTTTATATGGACCCTTGAGGAAGCTATTGACATTGGTAGGTTATATTTGTTCGGTATATTCACTGGACCTTCCCTGCCAAAGAATCTTACTACTTGCCTCATTAATGTCAGACTTGGCCCTGTTATTTGCATTGGGCAGTGAAATTGAGAGGAAATAACAAGTGTCAATGTGTCATTTCTCAATGTGTAGCTTTAAGAGCCATTGAATGTTCTAGCTGCAAACTATTCTACTTGCCAGAACACAGCTAGGTTATGTATAAGGGCAACTCTTTCAATGTGGGTTTCAGAGAGAAGAAGTGATGTTAACCTATGATGCACAAAAAACATGAGAGGGAAACAGACTTTTACTGTTGTATGTCAGTGAGATCTGGGGCTGTTTGTTACTACAGCATAACTTAGCTTACACTGTTCAATATACTATTTAAGAAATCACTCTCAGATTTCCTTTAATATAGCAATAATGGAAATACACATTTTAGAAAACTGTTGGAGAAAATGAATTAATTCATGCAAAACGTTTGGAACAGAATCTGGTACAAGGTGAGCACTAAATAAATGTTACTTATCATTTACCTGATCTACCCCAGAATTCTGAAATCAATGCCCATAATTTCTCAGTATATGTGCTGCAATTATTGCCTGACACACCAGGAATAATCATCAGGAAAAGAGAAGATCCCACCAGTATATAATTTAGCAAGACAGTCCTGAATCAGCTTTCACAAAAGACATTTTATTGTTCAGATGATGTGTGAAGGCAAGGTGTACCAACGCTATGCTGGGAGTAAGGAAAATTAGGTATTAGTATCTCCCACTTCCTGGGCTTCGATTTCCTCCTCTTTAACTAAGGGTGTTGCACTAGATGGTGTCTAATGCCCTGGCAACTTGTATGTCCAACGTCATTCTAGCAGAATACATTTCGGCATTATAAACAACACATTCAGAGAATGAAACAGTAGAAGGCAGCCCTGGCATGCATTTGTTTATTCCGGCTCAGCAGTGGTGGGTATTTGAATTCCAGGTGTCCAAGCAAAGTTCTGGAACCCAGAAAGGCTCTGTAGCATACCCAGGAGATGCCCCTGCTTTCATGGGCGCCCAAGACTTGCAGGGGATCGCAGGCAAAGAGCCAGGCGTTTGTATGCTAACTTTGTCCGCATTCTGTGGCCAGGTCTTCTGGGAACTCTGACTGGCATGTTTGACAAACATATTCCCAAAGCACTGGCATGCGGGTAACAATCCAACACCTGCCACAGAGGGTCAAATCGAACTGAAAAGGCACCTGACGTCTCTAATTTGTATCACACTGTGATTTCACGGTCAGTCTCTAAGAGTTCACATAATAGCTGAGTGGTGAGTTCTTAGCCACACTTTCACTTGATTTTTAAAACTTTTCCTTAAGAACTTCAATTTAAAAGAAATATAACATCCTAATTAAGAACTTCAATTTAAAAGAAATATAATATCCTATGCTGCTAAGTTCATAGTAAAAAACAAAAAGGCTTAGAAAAGCGCTGCTGGTGGCAGTGTAAATTGATAAAAAAATTTTTGGAAAGCAGTTTTATAATACCTACCAAGAACAGCAAAATACTTCATTTCATTAGACCAAATGACTCAACTCCAGGAAATTTATTTTAAGGATCTAATTCCCTAAAAGTGTAAGTGTGAGGTAGAGGAAACTAAATACAAAACTAGATTTGTCACCTTCCATACTGGTAAAAAATTAGAAACAACTTTAAAGTCCCCAAATAAAACAGTTAAATAAATTGTGCCATATCCCCTCAACTGAATTTGATAGGGCAAATAAAATTATAATTTAAAATATTACACATTCCTGGGAAAATGTCTATGACAAAGGATTAAGGGGAAAGGGCCACAAATACCAAGCCTCTGTATGAAAAAGGAACAAACAGTAAACATGTTCAATGTATTAGAATGAATTAGTAATTCTTCTATTTATTTACTTCTGGCATGATTATACTATTGAATATTCAAGAAATAAATCTTTGTAGGTAGAAAATATCAGAGAAGAGTCTTAAATTCAGTTTGTTCTTTTTTCCTACCCTCTTAATAACTTGCACTATACTGTGTATTTTCTGCGGGGGAAAAAGTATTTGAGTACTGTACATAAAGTATTATAGACCTAAGAGTTTTTAAAATATATTTGGTGACTTTGGAAGAGAATGCATATTGATTTTCATGAATTTATTTGTACTTCCAGTTTAATTGCAATGCAATTTGAGTATTTTTTAGAATCCCATGCCAAGGCAAACTGGTCATGATTTACAAAATGTATAACAACATTTTTCACTTCTAAAGTCAATACTTGTATATGTTTAAAAAAGCCTGGGAAACATCACACAGGCAGAAAGGAGTCACCAAAACAAGGCAAAATGTGTTGTACCATCCTGGGGTGTTCATTAGTTTCCATCTGCTGTGAAGAAGGCATCTTTGCCAAAAGCGATTTCACTGACCAAGACATTAGCACAGGGCATTTCCAGAGGGTCTTACAGCCAGTGCTTCCCTCTTGCAGTTCAAGACTCTCTTCTTTTCTGCCAATTCCCACTTCCTGAAACCAATCCTCAGTTTCACTTTGGAGGTTAGATTCCCATGCTCTCTGCTAAGAAACTCATGAGAGCAATGCTTTTATCTTCGAAGGAATGTGCCTCTGCAGGAAGCCAACACCCATCAGAGTAACATTGACTCAGATCTATTAAATATGATAATACTCAGAGGAGGCGTGGCCTAGGGGAATAGCTTTCTGGGTTACATAGTCAGGGTTGTAAAGGAAAGGGGGTTAAGATTGTGGTTTATCCCATTGCTTGATTTCACAACCTTGACCAATGTCACTTATGTTCTCTGAGTCTTGGTTTCCTCTTTCATCAAAGAGTGATAACAAACCCCACTTCAACCAAGCTAGCATGATGATTGACCAAGATAACATATGCAAAGCATCTGACACATAGGAGACACTCAGTAAACAGTATCAATTATTATCTCAAGTAACATAACTAGCACAATCTACATCTTAAAATGTGAATCAACTCTAATGATCAAAAATGATCAACTGTATATTGCTCCATTGCTCCATTCTGATTTTTTCCAAGTAATTTTCGTTGAATGGCACCTAACTATTTATATAATGTACATATGTTTGAAATTGCAAGGTTGAGTAAGTAGAGAAGGCAGAGAAGAAATAACAAAGGAATCATGGGCTAGGTAGTTTATAATTTATCAATATAAGAAGACACAAAACAATTGTTATTTTTAAAAATATGATCATAAAACTAAATACCACTTTCTTTGAGACTTGAAGAAGTATTTTTGTTGGTTTTATGGCACTTAATACGTTCAGGTGTTATTTAATTTTGGCATTTGAATGTTAAATCTCTTCAAGACAAACGATTGATGTATCTACTAGTTTTATAGTGAATATATTTCAGTTACCCATCATTCAGCTCTTCTGACAACTGGGGTCTGCAGGCAGGAACCAAGGGAAGCATTTCTCATTGTGCATTTTCTTGGTAGTAAATGAAAGGTACTCTCCTCTCCATTCCTTGGCAGCAAGGGTGCATGCACATAATCTAGACTGAGCCAAAGATACATTCCACCTAGGAGATTAGAATCAGAAGCAAGAGTGCCAAAAAGAAGCAAAGTTGGAACTGACTGTGGTAGTGCAGCAGCCACTGTGTCCAGTGTCAGTGCCCAGTAGTTGCCGTGATGATGGACAGTGCAAAGCAATGTCTAACAACAGTGGAAACCAAGTGTCACCAGCTGCAGTGGTGTCCAGCAGCAGTGCTGTGTGGTACTGGTCTAAGGACCTATTGCTGCCTGGCTTCCAGATGCTCTTTGAATCTTGTCTGTGCTCCAAAAAGACCTCTCCAGGTTTCTATGAATTAAAAAGTTATCTGCAGCACTGTTTACAATAGCAAAGACTTGGAACCAACCCAAATGCCCATCGATGATAGACTGGAGAGGGAAGATGTGGCACATATTCACCATGGAATACTATGCAGCCATAAAAAACGATGAGTTTGTGTCCTTTGTAGGGACATGGATGAACCTGGAAACCATCATTCTCAGCAAACTGACACAAGAACAGAAAATCAAACACCGCATGTTCTCACTCATAGGCGGGTGTTGAACAATGAGAACACATGGACACAGAGAGGGGAGCATCATACACTGGGGTCTGCTGGGGGGAACTAGGGGAGGGACAGCAGGGGGTAGGGGATTGGGGAGGGATAACATTGGGAGAAATGCTAGATATAGGTGATGGGGAGGAAGGCAGCAAACCACATTGCCATGTATGTACCTATGCAACAATCTTGCATGTTCTTCACATGTACCCCAAAACCTAAAACACAATAAAATATATATATATATAAATTATCTTCCCCCCCAACCCCAAGTGAGTTGGATACTCTTTCTTGCAACCAAGAAGTCTGACCAGCACACGATTTTTCTCCTTGTGAAGCATCTCTAACACCCTGTGTCTCAATCCCTATGGGATCCTGCCTAATCCAGATTCCTTATATATATAATTATATATAATATATATATACTCTTCATCCAGGTCTCAGATTGCAGTCTTTATTGGCCTCTCCTCTTGAAAACTTCCAGAATTAAGGACCTCGCTTAAAGAGGAGTGGAATTGGATGATTAATTTTATATGTTGATGTTTAACTGTGTTGATGCTTCTCTTAGGCCTAACAGGCTGTTTGGCCCTGTATCTCTTCACTTACATTGCTGTGTTTTGTCTCTGCCCATCTGTTCACAGTTCCTAATTTATACTTATACATATCATGTTTGGTGTATGCTAGGGCTAAATTGTGTACACTAGGGTTAATGCCAAATTCTTTTAGGGCATTGAATGCACATATTTATCATGCATACATTTGTAAACACAGTCCTTGTAACTTTTGGGTTGGTCTCATCTCATTTTTTCAGAATTCAGCCATTGTGCAGTACCCACCAAGTGTAGTCACTCTGCCAGAAATGAGCTGAGGGCTTGTCACATTCAGCAAACACTAAAACCATGATTCAAAAATGATTGACATGAAGATCCACATAGGGCCTTTTAGGAATGCAACTGAGTTTAATGTAGTAATGTAGTGAAAATGACATTTTTTTTTTTTTAAATGGAATCTCGCCTTGTCACCAGGCTGGAGTGCAGTGGTGCAATCTTGGCTCACAGCAACCTCTGCCTCCTGAGTTCAAGTGATTCTCTTGCCTCAGCCTTCTGAGTAGCCGGGACTTACAGGCATGCACCATGATGCCCAGCTAATTTTTGTATTTTCAGTAGAGACGGAGTTTCACCATGTTGGCCAGGCTGGTCTCGATCTCCTGGCCTCATGATCCACCCACCTTGAACTCCCAAAGTGCTGAGATTACAGGTGTGAGTCACCATGCCTGGCCGAAAATGATTCTTAGAGACTTCCTCTTCCTTAATTTTCTACCCCAATTTTATAAACTGGGAACTACCATCCATTCACAAACATTAGGAAGTAGTCCTTCTACCCTTGATTTGTTATCTCCAACACCCAACTCATCCCTAGAAAGCAGAAGAGATTTCTCTGAGTCATTTCAGCTTTTCTCTCTCTTTTTGGGGGTGTGTGTATGTGTGTGTTTATTGCTTTGCCATCTGCCTCCCAGTGGAAGCACACCTGGATCAGAGCCCTGAGTCAGTTCTGGAGACCAACATCTCTCTATTCTTACTCGGAGGGCTTTCAGGTGTGAGATGCCATGCTTCCTTGAGGCTAAGCTGTCTGGTTAAGGAACCCTGTTTACTGCACTGGGGCAGCTCATTCCAAAGTCTAGATTTAGGGACAAGCAGAAGAAAGCCTGTTCAAGCTACATTTTCTCACCCACATTACCAGTAAGAGAAAGGGATTTTGATCTCCATCTCTCTGACTTCCCTATCTCCCAACTGGTTTCAAACACAATGTGTGTGCATGTATGTACATGCATGCCCAATGAGGTTAGAAGAGGTGTAGTGAAAGATGCAAGTGGCCTCCACGCATTAACCCCAACCATAGGAAGAAGTGTATAGAAGTTGCTTCAAACTGAGAGAAAAAAATAAAAGAAAAAGTTAATGTATTCTGTTTTCTCTGTAATGTCACAACTTTTATTCTATTTCCCTGCATCATTTGGGCTGCAAGATGGCTTTCCTCATACAATATGCATTACATCGCTGATTTGACATTTACTTAGCACCTACTCTGCATCAAGCTCAGAGGTGGAGCTGGAGTAATCCCTCAGAATGCAAGAATGAACGCAAGTGGCGAGAGACGGGGCTGGGAGGAAGCAGGGGCCACATTAAGAAGGATCTTAGGTAAAGTGCTAAGGAATTTTGGCGTGACTCAAAAGTTAATAGTTACTCGGTATCTCAGCCACCCGTTTATCAAAGCAAGTCTGTGACCTGGAGCGGGGCTCCAGGCTGATTCTCAGAGCCATAGGACTTCACAGATGGCACTTAGGATCAGTCACTACGAGGGAAAGGCCAAATAGAAGGATCCTGGATTCCAGAAAATCCATTCAAAATACCCGTATTTTCACCTGTATTGTATACTGATGTGTTATATAAGAATTGCTCTGAAGAGAGAGCTAAGTATCAAACTTTTAATTTTTAAGGTTAAAACTCTATTTAACAGTCCCATTAAAGATCCATCTACAAGTAGCCATCTTTAAAGACTCGACTTATTTTATATGTGAAAGTGTGAATCTCAATTTGCATCTCCAGGTATCAAAGAATTAATCATATTTTTTTTCTTTGCCTTCTCTTGAAATAAAATTAAATATGACCCCAAGCTATCATCCTACCAGGATGCCAAAATGCCCAATCTCAGTCACAAGGGTTGCCCCTCTCCACACAAAGCCACATCAAAATCCCCCCAAAGAGGAGGGCCTTTTAATTTTTAGTCCACCAGGGTCATCATGAATATCTCCACTGTCTAAGCCTAAAGCATCTCCCTAAAGCTCAGCTGCTTCCCTGCCATCTGTGCTAGGAATCCTACCTTCTATACACACAAAGCAGCCAATCTCTCCCAGGTTTGGTCATTTTCCTAGAAAGCAAAACAGAGCAGGGCATGAGCTTGAGCTGATCATTTGATCCATAGCCCTTCTCCATCTCTGAGACACCCTCTCCACTCCCTGCTCACATTTTCCAACTTTTCTCTCCGTTGAGGACATTTAGTATAATGCTTTCAGTTAAGGCTTTAGCAAAACGCAAAAACAACCAAACAACAAAAACTTGTGGTCTTCTAGAGGCTTCTATTTGCTATATTGAAAAACTTCAAGAAAAGTGAAATTCATTAGAACCTGCTACCTGCCTTAAGTGGAGGTCAGGGAAAACAACATAAAGAGGAAAATGACATGCTGACACTCCAATAATGTAAAACACTCCAATAATGTAAAATGCATGGTTTTGTTTTATATCATTATGTAAAGTGTCAATTTTGTCTTCCTAATGACTGACACCCCTTCCTGGAAAATAACAATTCTGAATAACTGAAGAAATTAGTTGGCTCAGCATTTAGTCACCCCAGGGACTTGTGACCATTTTTATTTTCTGTTTCAAACAGGGACAAAAGTCATCTGTCCAAGGGCAGCCTTCACAGAAGCTCCCCACAAGGAAGCACAGCATAGCATTTCAGGCTGGGCTGTGCAGTCCGGGAAAAGGTTTCCCTCTTTCTGACTCAGGGCTCTCAGCAGGCATTGCGTGGGACCAGGTGATTCTCAAAGCCTCTATTGTTGTCTCAGCTCCTCTGTCTTGGTCGGGAAATCAGCCAGCTGGGACACTGAACTCTTCTGGATGGGCATAGGCTGCTGGAGTCCTCAGCTGCGAGAAGGGGTGGACTGGGAATAGTTCATTTGCAAAAGTGTAAAGCCTAGAAATGATCAAAAGCCCCATTAAGAACCAGACTGAAACACCAATACAATCTGGACAATGAGGAGGAGGAAACCAGGTCTAAGAAAGGGCTAAGCTGGCAGCACCAAGACAGAAGGAGCTTTAGAACGTGCATTGCCTGTCTGAACAGGATGCAGGCTGGGAATGAAAGCTGCTACATCAGGATCCTGATAGTCACAGGGGACTAAGACAAGGCTGACACATACAGCTTCTCTTGGATGAGGGCCCCAAGAGCATTCTTGGCCCTCGCCCCACCACTCACTCCAGCTAACGGTGACAGGGCATGTTACCTTTTTAGTGGACTATAGCAATTGATTTCAGTTAAATGGAATTAATTCTCTCAAATATCTTTAAAGTGTCAGAATAGATCTCTTTCTTTCTTCCTGGTCACCAGTACTCATGGGAAGAAGACAATAACAAGTATATCTGCTCTGCAAACCCTAAGTTGCCCTCAGGTGGGCAAAGTTCAGACTCAAAGCTAGGGAGTTACATTCCATTTTGGCACCCACATGAAGCTACCACCTCAAAATGGCTTTGTCTATACCAATAGTGGTATTTTGGTTCTCCAGTCACTGACACATTTGTGTCGTTTTTTGAATTATTCAAAAAGGAGACGGGGAGGGCATATTGTTCCCTAGGCACCTTGAAAACCCTGACAGTGGTTTCAGGCTTGGCTGAATTAGACAGAGGCAGGCAAGGTCTTCAACAGTTGGAACACAGCCCCTGACCAGATAAATGCCCTCCTGTCCTTGAAGATGTAAGCTCCAAGACCAACCATGACAGCAAAGCACAGAGGAAATCACTAGTGGTTCCCAGCAAAGCCCAGAGATTGACAGAAGTGCCCCAGATCCTCAATAAATGAGAGCTATGATATCATCATTTCAGTGATAGTCAATTTCAAGGAGGAGCTCCAAAGACGGCATTACTAGAAAGAACAAGCGTTTTCCTTAGAACCAGAAGAAATTAACATTTATTAACTTTCTCCTATGTGCCAAAAACTTTCTACCTATTGCCTTATTTGACCCTTAAAACATTCCTACAAAGTAAACATTATCTCCTTTTTCACAAACGAGACAGGTGATTTGCCCAACGTCATCATTTAGTAAATGGTGGAAGTGAAAACTGATGCCCAGTATCCTGACTCCCAGTGACGTTCTCTTCTCATTACACACCTGTCCAGAAAAAGACCATCTTACAGGAGCTGCCCATCATTTTGATACCTACATTCAGGTGTGCTGTTAGAAGCAATCAGTCATATTAACTTATAATCCCCCTGTATAGAAACATCCTAATCATAGCCAAGGGCCTGGAAAATGCATGGACCAAGCTACCCATCACTAAATCAAAACAAGAGCTTATCATATCTCTCCCAAAGAAGAAGAGAGTGTGATTATATGGCTGCCTATTTATTCCTCCAACCTCATTTTGAAAGTTGTCTTTGAAATTGGTGCAGAGTACTTTTTAAAAATTCCTAAATTACTGCAGCCTTGGTCCAAAGTTTCCAACAGGATACAGATGGGCAGCAAGGCCAGTTTCAGTGGCCAGGGTTCCCACTGGTGGAGCTTTTGCCAAGCAGCTCATTCATGGCTTGCTAAGGGAGTGGTGACTCATGATACAATTGCTTTATTTCAACTTGTGGAACCACAGGAATACATGGTTTCAGAATAGAAAAGACCCAGTGACCATCAGAAAGGGTTCTTCTCTGGACAACTGTATAGACTCTCTGACTTACATCAAATTATAGGCAGCCAGAGCATCCCAGAAAAAGCTGTCAGCATCTTCCCTGGGGGCTTACCCACATTTTTATGTTCTATCAAACCAGGTTTGGAGTAGAAGCTTTAAGGGCCTAGGGGAAATTATTTAATTAATTAATTAATTCATCCCATACTCCCAGAGAACCGATATATTCTAGCTTCTGGAAATACTGAGGTTGGAATGAGCAATATTGGTGAGAAATATATATAGTCCTTGTCCTGAGTAATGCCTGACACATAGTAGATAATAAATATTTATTGAATAAAAAATGCTGTTGAAAGCCACACTTAAACGAGAACATAAATAAGTACATGTTATTTTCCTGCTCTCATAGGATTACAATCAAAGTAACAAAACACACAGAGGATAAAATACTTAATTCTGATTTTGGTTGGTGGACAGGGACTGTGGTGTTTCAGAGAAACCTACTGAAAGAAAAAACCCATTTGAGCTGAGTTTTGAAGCATGAATAGGAGTTTGACAAGCTTATAAAAGGGGAAAAGAAATTTGGGTAAAGAAAATTCTATGTACATAGTAATCAAGGTGGACAAGAGGATGGTGTGTTTGGGTGCCCACCAATGTTCCTATGGTCAAAGATTGCAGCATGCATGGGGGCAGGTGAGGTTTGCAGGAACTGAAGCTGGTGAAATCAGCAGGACACCCCACTAAGCTAAACAGCCTGGGCTTATCCTGTAGGCAATGGTGCAGGGAGGTATCCTGCCCAACATTACTTTTAGGAAAGCAGCTTCAGAGCAAATATGGGTGACTCAGCACAATCTACTGGTATCTCCGGGAGGCATGCTCAGCCCTTCCCTTGTGCTGGTGGGTGGGCGCAATGTCTCTGTGCAGGAAGACCACCCACCTGCTGTCATGGCACACATCTGACTTCGATGAGGATTTCTCTAAGCCCAATGGCATGAGTAAAGCTTATTCGGAAATCTGAAGGCAAAGTTCTCTGATGCTTTTACTCACACTTTTGTATCTTTTTTTTTCCCCATTTGGTTCGCATTTTTATATTACCATCACAGAATTGTTTCTCTCTGCTGCCTCTTGTTCTCCATCTGAAAAACCATCATCTTTGACATCTCTTTCTCTGATTGGCAGATAACTCTAACCCCACTTCAAAGCCTAGTTCAAATGCCACCAGGCGTTTTGCTCAGCAACTGCTTAATGGACACCGCTGACACCTCTCTCACCCAAGCCCTGCAGCAGAAGGGAGCAATTTTAATGTGTTCCTCCCACCAGGCACTCTCCACCCACTCCGCGCCAGACTCTCACATGAATGAATCTCCTCACACCAAACCTTCTGGATATCACCCCACCTTGAACATGCTGCACATTGACTGAAACCTTGAAAACAGGCAGAATAGAAGAACATGAGCAGTAAGAAACAGAAAGAATGTAACAGAATGTGTGCAAAGAGTGGCAATCATTTGTTCAGTACTACTGAGGATTATTTTCATATTCATTAACCAATAATAAGATAGACAGCAACACAAAGGCTCCAGTCATAGAGAGATTCATAAAGGAGAACACAGAGAAGAGGAAGCCTGCTGCCAAGAGAAAAGCCAACTCTCTTCCCTTCCTTTTGTGATCACATAGTCTACTGATGTCTCTGCCCAGCAATAGTCTCCCATAGTCTTCCATCCACTGGGATTTCATTCCTAGTGCTCCTATTCTCATTCCTCTTTCCTAACAGAATCTCTAAGGAAGTGAGAAGCTGATCCATCCAAGAAGATTTATTGTATGGGAAAGGCATCAAATACTCCTCATTGCTACTGTGTGGGAAGCTTAAACAAGTCCTATTTCCTTAACATAAATCTGGAAGGCAAGAGGAAGCCATGGAAGGTGTGAAGGAGGGAATAATATAATTCAGGTGGTGTTTTAGAATTTGTGACAGAGGGTTTTGGTCTTCTCAGAGCTCTGGCTTCTCATGCTGGCAGAGTATTCTTAAGGAGGGCTTGAAATGATAAGAAAATTATCACAGATGCTCAGGGGAATAACACTTATCCTAAAATTGGCATCACATCTGTTCTCCAGTGACAGTTTGCAAAACTCTGAACACCTTGCCCCAATATCATCTGCTCCATCCCCAGTTCCCCACCTGACAAACTTTCACCAGGCTGGTAATCAATCCCAGGGAATCAACTATTCCTTAGCTCACTGGGGGCTTGATGTGGAATTGGAGCAACTCCTTTTTGCCATGTCTGGCCCACCTTGAACCTTCTTGTCCTCACACCCGGCAGCCCTGCTACCAGCTCCTCTGCCTTCAATTGTGTGTTGACTTAACCAATAGGCTCCTATATCTCGAGGACCTGTTGACCATCCCTTTCTTTGCTTTCATTCTGGCTTGTCCTCCTCTCCTAGTCACTTTCTTCTTTTTCTTTCAGGCATTCATTCAACAAGGAGTTATTTAGCACCCACTCTATAGTGAGTACTCTGCTAAGGTGTAGGGATACAACTGTGGAAGTGCTCTCCAGCGTTTATGTCTTCACGGAGCACAAGAAGAGAAAAGTATACTGCCGTGGAAGGGGCTGCGATGGGGGAACAGAGGGAGGCATGCATGCAGATAGCCATCCTAGCGTGGGACCTCAGGAAACAAAAGGACCAGAGACATAACAAAAGTTAGATGAAAACTCAGCAGTTTCACACTTACACGTAGGTATAAGTGTTATAGTCAGTTGACTCAACCTGGGGTGAAGCTACAACTTCAATTTCATAAAATGTAATCAAATTCATAGAGAATTTAATTGCTTCTTTAGGTAAACTGGACCAATTCAAGATAAAAGCTCAACTAACTCAAGATGTTTTCCTCCTTTTTTTTTCCCTTCCTCTCCCAGCATTATGCAAGTTGGGGTGTTGATGGAGAAGTGTACCAAGGATTGGGAATCGCAGCCCTGGTGTGGGCCGTGTCTGAGCCACGGCCCTGCCTCTGCTCCTTCCCTGCCTCTCCTGCCACCATGATGCCAGGGCCACTCCTGTCGCATCTGACTTCCTCCTCCTCACTCTATATCTTAAAGCCCCCAACGCCAAGTTTTTGGATTCTCTACCTCTGGAGGATGTAAGACACAGTTAACAACCAACCAATCTCTCTTCTTAAAAAGGATCCTTTTGAGTTTTTATGCAGAGCAACGTATCTTCCCTTTGTCTTAACATCTCTTCATTCTAGGTCCAAGGTCTTATTTGAATAACCAATAGCCTGATCAAAATGTTTTTGCAACAAAACGGTGATATTTTTTCCAGGGCGAACTCAGCTTAAGTATCTAAAGAGCTACAGTTCCTTAAAAATGGACTTTGTTTTTCCTTTGTTCTACTACATGTAAAAAGGTTAAAGTCCCTTCTCTTTCCCCTGAACCGTGCAGCTTTCCAAGCACAAGGCTAGCTTTTCTACAGAAGAATTTTAGTTTCAATTGTTTGTTCAGTTCCCCCGGGTTCCCAGGGGATTAAATATTGCATAAATTATTGGGATGAAATTTGCCTACAGATCCTTAACAGAGGTTAAAAAGCCCTGCATCTCACATGATCTACTTTGCATCTTTCCAGTGGTGCATGTTCTACTGGTTGTAGCACTATCATGATGGAGGTCAAGATATAAATATCAAGGATCCAGGGGCTGTATGCTTTTCTGGGTTACCTATGCCTCTGTCCTTCTCTTATCACAGAAAATGAAAACTTAGCTCTCTCCCACCTATTTAAGACAGTATGTTTTCAGAGACCTATCTTCTTAAAAAGTTAAAAATCAATCAACAATATAAATAGGGGAGAACTCAAAACATGGTTCTGCTTCATCCTGTAGTTAAGTTAATTTCAAGGGAGGTGCTGTAGGTTCAATCCCACCAGCTCAATACCTATTCAACCTGAACAAGTGATGCCAGGCAAGGGTAAATTAAGTTGGAGAGCTGCTTGTGAGAACAGCTCTGGAGTGGAAAGCTTTCTAAGGTCAAGGTTAAAGCAGAAGGAATGTTGTACAAGGCAACCTCAGGCAGCTTGACCAGATCGTCAAGGTTTTCGCCAAAGAACAAAATATATTTGAGCATCAATACCAGGACACAATAGCAAAGAAGGTCGTGACATCACTGGCACATGCAAGGCATGAATTTCTAGTGAGGGGTGGGACCAGGGTAAAGACACATTGCTGAGCTCTAAGGAGCACTGGCCCAAAGCTGGAATGACTGTGTGCACTCTGCTTGGGTGCTCACTCTCTAGGAGACTGGCTGACAAATGGCTTCTCCTGAAGGCATCTTTAAAGGCCAGTCCAACTTTCTACTGAAGAAATAAGAGCAACACAACCTACATGCAGCAGGCATGCAGTCAGTTGCATTCCTAGGGCCATGTGGTCCCCATCACTCACCATCCAGGCCTGTGCTAAGCTATAAATTTTTTAGAGAAAGATTTCAGATAAACACAGGCTCCTTGTTATTGGCATAAGTTCAGAGCCACTTTAAAGAATGATGAACAAATTATTTCCTTGTTCAGCCACACAAAACTCACAAGTTGTGCTCACGTTTCAGGATTAAAAACTATGAAGTGTGCAAGCAGTCAAACTAGGCTTTGATGTATGCCTTCTAAATAGTAAAAGTTTATAATCCACCTGCCCAGGGGTAATCCTGGTATTCTGAATGGGAAGCAGAATGGCCCTGATATTCTGTTCATTTAGCCATGGGCCCCAAAACATTTGGTTGTGCCTCAAAACCATTTGCCCTTTACCACTTGAAAAAATAAAATGGAGAGACAGGGATGATTGTATAACAGCCTCACATTCATAGTCCTATTCATTTCTTTCAAAATTTGGAATTAGAGCATTAACCCATTTTACATGATTCCTTCAAGGTCACACAGCTGGTGTTATGGATTTAGAAGTTAAATCCAGATCCGAAAACCAAACATCTACCACACACCATATCCAAAAATGTCCTGCCAAAGGAGTGTCTGGAGGATACGGAATATGACTTATTTCTCACAGTTTAATATCAGGGATATCGGGATTTTACAGTATTTCAAAGATAGTGCTAGCCTTTGGTAGAATGTGTAATTTTTTTGAAGTAATGCCAGGGTAACGGGAAACACTGGATATTTCTTTGTAAGGATCCCTTCTTTGGCTCTGGCAGTCAAGCCTCTTAAGTTAAATGGTACGTTCACAGCATTTTTGCTTTGTTGAGTTCGAATGACCCAGTGCAGCAGCAGTCCAGAGTGAGGCAGGAGGAGGCCGAGTTCCAAGCACACCCAGTGACCCAGCATCACCTCTATCCCGACAAGGACCTGCTGCTGCCTGGGCTACAGATGAATCAGTCTCCTCCCAAACCAAATGGTAATTAAGAGGGGATGCATTTTTAGACTACTGTGGTCTGGTATTCTTCTGGAAACTTCTGAATTCTGTCAAAGCTCTGCCAAAGATAAAAAGAAGGGACTCCCAATTATTGGTTGAGTGGCTATGATGAACTGGGCACTCTACTAAGTGATCTACATACTTGGTGACGTTCAATCTTAACAATATCCCTGCAAAATAGGACCTTCTAGCCTCACTTTTCAGGATGATGATATTATAATAGAGTTTGGAGAGAAGAACTGAGTTGCTCAAGGTTATCCAGCTAGGACACACAGCTTTTGGAATTTAATTCTAGATATGCCTAGCTTCATAACTTATTCTAATTCTACCACATCAATTCTTGTCCGCCATATTTTAATGCCCAGGGAATTTCTCATGTACTCTAGGTTCTGGTTCCTCAATAAAAGACATAGAAACAAGAGAGGCCCAGGCATTCCAAATTAACATTGGTAACTCTCATTTGTTCTTCAAAATTCAACATGTGCCTGCTGCTTTAGGATAGTGCTCCTCAATTTGTAATTGTGGATGGTGCTGTCTGTGAAATGTCACCAGCTGATATGGTTTGGTTGTGTCCCCACCCAAATCCCACCTTGAATTGCAACTCCTGCAATTCCCACGTGTCATGGGAGGAAGCCAGTGGGAGGTGATTGAATTATGGGGGTGGGTCTTTCCTGTGCTGTCCTTGTGATTGTGAATGAGTCTCACAAGATGCATGGGGAGAAATGCCAGATATGGGTGAGGGGGAGGGAGGCAGCAAATCACACTGCCATGAATGCACCTATGCAACAACTTTGCATGTTTTTCACATGTACCCCAAAACCTAAAATGCAATAAAAAAATAAATAAATAAAAACAAGATCTGATGGTTTTTTAAAAAAGGGAGTTTCCCTCACAAGCTCTCTTTGCCTGATGCCATCCACTTAAGATGTGACTTGCTCCTCCTTGCCTTTTGCTATGATTGTGAGGCCTCTCCAGCCATGTGGAACTGTAAGTCCAAAGAACCTCTTTCTTTTGTAAATTGCCCAATCTTGGGTATGTCTTTATCAGCAGAGTGAAAACAGACTAATACACCAATCCATTATGAGACAGGAGCAGAGATTGAAAGTACGTAAACATTTTAGCTATTGACAGAGCAAATTTTTGTAATAAATCAAATAATAAAATATTTGGGTTTATATTATGGGGTTTTTTTTAATTTTCCTTTTTTAGTAACTCATTTTTATTGTGGTCTACCAAAACATCAGTATGGAACACATTGGAAATTAAAAAAAAATAAAAACTGGTTCTTCAAGTTTGAGTAGCACTATACCCAAGTGTGAGAGATCTTTGAAAGCAGGGGTCATCTTTGGGCATGTGGAAAAGTGAGAAATATTCCATGTAAGGGATGGCTTCTTGCTGAAAACAATTTCTGATCTATACCACTAGCCGCCTCTAGCATTTCTGATCTAAAGGGAGACAAACCAGGGAGGCAATTAAAAATATGGATACTGAAGTCAGCAGAAAGTGGATTTGAATCCTGTGTCTGCAACTCAGCAACTATATGATCTTGAGTAAGTTACTTAGTTCTGCTGTGACTTAGTTTCCTACTCCATGAAAAAAGAAACATACATTAAGGAAATGCAAATCATAACTACAGTGAGATACTACTTCCCACCCATTAGAATGGCAAATGCTTTTTTTAAATGGAAAATCACATGTATCAGCGAGAGTGTGGAGAAATTGAAAGCCTGATGCATTACTGGGGGGAATGTAACCTGATGTAGCTATTATGGAAAACAGTATAGCAATTCCTCAAAAAGTTAAACATGGAATTACCATATGACCCAGGAATTCTACAGTTAGGTATATACTCAAAGAATTTGAAAGCAGGGACTCAAACAGATATAGATGGTCCCTAGCTGACGATGGTTCAACTTTACCATGGTGCAAAAGTGGTACACATTCAGTAGAAATCATTCTTCAAGTATCCATACAACCATTCTTCCACACAATCTTCCACACAAGTATGGAAACTGTACACATTTCCTAATCTTCCATTGAAATATGAAGAGATCTGGGTGGTACCAGAGACTGACTATGTCAGATGCTTCTCTTGCACCATTTCAAACCTGTTCAGGCCCACCACCTGCTCTAGCTGCTACTGTGGATTGTTTTCTCTTTTAGTACAGTATTCAATAAATCACATGAGATATTCAATACTTTATTATACAACAAGCTTTGTGTTAGATGATTTTTCTCTAATGTAAGTGCTCTGAATGCATTTAAGGAAGGTGAGGCTAAGCTATGATGCTCTATAGGCTACATTGTATTAAATGCAGTTTTGACTTAGGATATTTTGAACTTATGGTGGGTTGCAACCCCATTGTAAATCAAGGAGCATCTGTATTTTTACACCAATGTTCACAGTGGCACTATTTATAATAAGTAAAAAGTAAGAGCAGCCCCAATGTCCTTCAATAGATGAATCAATTTTAAAAAGTGATATATCCATACAGTGGAATATTATTCAGCATTAAAAAGTAATGAAATTCTGGAATATGCTATTAAATGTCACTAAGATTATGCAAAGTGAAGTAAGCAGGACACAAAAGGACAAACATTGTACGATCTCACTTATATGAGGCACCTACAATAGGTAAATTCATAGAGACAGGAAGTAGAATAAAAGTAATCAAGAGTTTGAGGGAGAAAGAAATAGGAAGCTATTGTTTAATGAGTGCAGAGTTTCAGTTTGGGATGATGAAAAAGTTCTAGAAATGGATATTGGTGGGATTGGTTGCACAACATCATGAATGTACTTAATGCCCCTGAATTGTACACTTAAAAATAGTTAAAAGTTTTATATGTTTTTTTTTTTTTAACCACGATAAAGGAGAAGGAAGGGAAGGAGAGAGAGAGAGACAGAGAAAGAGTACAAGACTACCTTATAGGTTGTTGTGAAGGATACAATGAGAAGGTGTCTGCAAAGCGGCTAGTTCAGAGAACACATTTTATACATATGTAAAATTTTATTATTAAATTTAAAGTCAATTTGGTTCTTACAGGTAGTAAATTTATTTTTAATTTATTTTATTTCAATAGGTTTTGAGAGAACAGGTGGTGTTTGATTATATGGGTAAGTTATTTAGTGGTGATTTCTGAGATTGTGGTGCACCTATCACCTGAGCAGTGTACACTGTACCCAATGTGTAGTCTTTTATCCCTCACCCCCTCCCACCCTTTGCCTGAAGTCCCCAAAGTCCATTTTATCATTCTTATGCATTTGTGTCCTCATAGCTGAACTCCAACTTATAAGTGAGAACATATGAAAGTCTGGTTTTCCATTCCTGAGTTACTTCACTTAGAATAATAGTCTTCAACTCCATCCAGGTTGTTGTAAATACCATTATTTCATTCATTTTTATGACTGAGTAGTATTTCATGGTATATATACATATGCCACATTTTCTTCATACACTCATTGATTGATGGGCATTTGGGCTGGTTCCACATTTTTGCAATTGCAAATAGTGCTGCTATAAACATGCGTGTGCAACTGTCTTTTGTGTAATGGTTTCTTTTTCTCTGGTATATGCCCAATAGTGAGACTGTTGAATCAAATGGTAGGTATACTTTTAGTTATTTAAGGAATCACCATACTGTTTTCCATAGTGGTTGCACTAGTTTACATTCCCACCAGCAGTGTAAAAGTGTTCCCTTTTTACCACATCTACATCAACATCTATTATTTTTTGATTTTTTAAATTATGGCCATTCTTGCAGGAGTTAAGGTGGTATCACATTGTGGTTTGATTTGCATTTTCCTGATTATTAGTAATGTGGAGCATTTTTTTATATGTTTGCTGGCCTTTTGCATATCTTTTTTTGAGAATTGTCTATTCATGTCCTTAGCCCACTTTTTGATGGGATTATTTGTTTTTGTCTTGTTGATTTGTGTTCTTTGTAGATTCTGGATATTAGTCCTTTGTTGGATGCATAGTTTGAGAACATTTTCTCCCGCTCTGTGGATTGTTTGTTTACTCTGCTGATCATTTCTTTTACTGTGCAAAAGTTTTTTAGTTTAATTAAGTCCCATATATTTATCTTTGTTTTCATTGCATTTGCTTTTGGGTTCTTGGTCATAAAGTGTTTGTCTAAGCCAATGTCTAGAAGGGTTTTTCCAATGGTATCTTCTGGAATTTTTATGGTTTCAGGTCTTAGATTTAAGTATTTGATCCATCTTGATTTTTGTATAAGGTGAGAAATGAGACCAGTTTCATTCTTCTACAAGTGACTTGCCACTTATCCCAGCACTATTTGTTGAAGAGGGTGTCATTTCCCCACCTTATGTTTTTGTTTTCTTTGTAGAAGATCAGTTGGCTGTAAGTATTTGGCCTTATTTCTGGGCTCTCTATTCTGTTCCATTGGTCTATCTACCTATTTTTATACCAGTACCATGCTGTTTGTGTGACCATAGTGTTATAGCATGGTTTGAAGTTGGGTAATGTGATGCCTCCAGATTTGTTTTTTGCTTAGTCTTGCTTTGGCTGTGCCAACTCTTTTTTGGTTCCATATGATTTTTATAATTTTTTTCTAGTTCTGTGAAGAATAATGGTGGTATTTTGATAGGAATTGCACTGAATTTGTAGATTGGTTTTGGCAATATGGTCATTTTCAAAATATTGATGTTACCCATCCAGGAGCATGGGATATGTTTCCATATATTTGTGTCATCTATGATTTCTTTCAGCAGTGTTTTGTAGTTTTCCTTGTAGAGGTCTTTCACCTCTTTGGTTAGGTATGCTCCTAAGTATTTTATTTTTTTGTAGCTATTATAAAAGGGGTTGAGTTCTTGATTTGATTCTGAGCTTGGTCACTATTGGTGTATAGCAGTGGTACTGATTTGTGTACATTGATTTCGTACCCTGAAACTTTGCCAAGTTCCTTTATCAGTTCTAGGAGCTTCTTGGAGGAATCTTCAGGGTTTTCTAGGTATATGATCATACTATCAGCGAACAGTGACAGTTTGACTTCCTCTTTACCAGTTTGGCTGCCCTTTATCTCTTTCTCTTGTCTAATTGCTCTGGCTAGGACTTCCAGGTAGTGCATTTATTATTCAGTCTGATATTTATCATATCAAAGGTGAAGGCAGAAGTTTGTGGTAAGGAAAAGATGAATATAGGCTGAGAGGAAAATACCATCCACCAAGAGGCAGAGTGATTCATTTGAAGAAACTAAGCTAGTGTCTCACACTTCCTTATGCTCTTATCTCCAAAGTGCTCCCTTAGGGATAGGGAGGCCTCAGTTTTCTCATCAGTAAAATGAACAGAAAGGCGATGTTTTCAAAGAAAGCACCAAGCTCTGGAATTTTTTCATTCAATTGTTTTGAAGACAATGGAAAGAACAGATGAAGCAGTAGCAGGAGCTGGCTATTTATTGAGTCCGTGGAATATGAAAACTGCACTTACTTTTAAATCTTCCATCAAGATATGAAGAGATCTGGGTGGTACCAGAAATTGACTGTGTCAGAAACTTCCTGTGCACCATTTCAAGCCTGTTTGGGCCTACCACTTCCTTCAGCCGCAACTGTGATCAGCTCTGAGCAGGTGTCCACTAGCATGGCTCAGCTCAGCTGCAACCAGTCTGCAATACACCCAGGGCTTTTCAATTCCCTCACTTCCTTCCCTGGAACTCCCATGGTACCATAACATGTGATACCATAGGCACCCACTTGGCCTTCACACATGAACATCGGGGAACTGGAGAAGCACTAATATGTGCAGGACTGTCTTTAACCACTGGGAAATGGGGCTGATGGGTCAATGGCTTCCTCTTTCATTCCTCAGGAAGACCTGAGACTTATAACACTCCTCATAAGCTCCCAGAGGCATCTCATCAGTGATCATCAGTAGTTGTGACCTACTGGGGATGTGTAAAGTTTTATGGAATTATAATCTAAGCTTTGGTTGGGAATCGCCTATTTTTATCTCAGTGACCAAATCACATATACCAAGATGCTATACTTAACCCAGTATTGTTAGGGGACTCCTATCTTCCTTGGATACTTGAAAGTTGACATGGATCTTCTTTCTGCATATTTCTTATCTGTGTATTTCTAATCTGACACCCTGGAGTCTCACCCAGACTCTATTTAAAACTCATGTTCACTCTAGTCCATAGGCATGGAGTTCTCCCTTCAGGTATATGTGGAATAGGAGCTCATTAGGGGAGAGTGTGTGCATCAAAGCTGGGAGGATCCATTCTCAGCAGGACCCCTTTCTCTCTGACCCCCAAGGCTGAATTAGAGGTCTCCCACCCTTCCTCCCATCTGCCCCTATGATTGTGGTAAAATATATACAACATTAAATGTATGATCTTGACCATTTTTAGTGCACAGTTCAGTAGTAAGTTCCAATTATTGTGCAATCTCCAGAACTTTTCTCATCTTGCAAAACTAAAACTCTACACAATCAGTTCTTCATATCCATTGGCTCCACCTCCCCAGAATAAACCAACCATGAATCAAAGAAACTAGAAAATCTATTTTTAAATATAACAATAAAAATAATACCAACAAAAAACAATACAGTATAGCAACTTCTTACATAGTATCTAGGGTGTTGGAACCAATTCCCCATGGTTACCAAAGAACAACTGTACCTATTGAACAACAACTCCTCATTCCCCTCTACCCTGACCCCCTGGCAACTACCATTCTACTGTCTCTATAAATTTGACCACCCTAGGTACTTCATATACAGGTAATCATACAGTATTTGTCCTTTTGTGACTGGCTTATTTCCCTTAGTATAATGTTTTCAAGGTTTTCCATATGTCAGAATTCCTTTCCTTTTTAAAGTTGATAATATTTCACCATATGTATAGACTGCATTTCTTTTATCCATTCATCCATTGAGGGACATTTAGGTTGCTCTCACTTCTTGTTTATTGTGAATAATGGGCCAATGAATATGAGTATGCAAATATCTCTTCATGTCCCTGCCTTCAATTCTTTGGAGTATATACCCAGAAGTGGCATTGCTGCACCATATGCTAATTTTAAATTTTTGAGGAAGCACCACACTGTTTTTTGAATTGGTTGCACCATTTTATATTTCCACCCACAGTGCACAAGGGTTCTAATAGTTCTCTACATCTTCACCAACACTTGTTATTTTCTGTATTTTTGATAGTAGACACTCTAATGGTTGTAAGACCCTTATGTTTTTGTTTTGTCAATGATAAGTGCCTTGAAAGCTGGAATTAGCCCAGGGCCTAGCACCAGTTATATGCTCACCACAGGCTCATTCAATGAATGAAAAAGACAACCAGGTATGGCCTGACTCTGACTGTGAGCAAGTCACTTCCTCATTTCCAATCTCAGCATCTTCATTCATCAAGTGAAGGAATATATCAGGTTATCTCTGATGACTCTGCCTGACCTCTCACTATTTCTAAGATATAGAGCAAAAAGGAATGGAGCCTCAAAGGCAGACTTTGACTACTTCATTCTTTTCGCCAAGGCTCAGTCTTTCTCAAGGGTAAGAGACTGCAGGAAACAAGATAATCTTTGCACCATGTTGCTTTCTAGTTCACAAAACCCTGCCACAAAATTTTCCCAGAGAGTGCCCACCATATGCACAGATGGCCAAAGCTCTATGTTGGTGAGATGATGTCCTTGCACTGGTAGGACTTTTTCTTTTTTGAGGAATATCCTGAAGCTATAGGCTTAAGATTTAAATAAATAATTTAAATTATTATTATTTAAATTATTTTCTTAAGCATATATCTTCGCAGATTTTCACATTTGAATACACTGATATAAACATGACACAGATCAACACACAGTATTTCTAGCACCGCCCCCAGAGATTCCCTCGTGCATTTTCCTAGTCAGAAATCACCCTACATCTATCGGTAAGTAACCATTATTCTGATTACTACCATAATCAGTTTTATATGTTATTGAACTCCATAAAAATGGAATCATACAGTCTTCATTATTTTGAGTCTTGATTTTTTTTGCTTAATTTCTGAGTGATCTATTCATTTTATTGCACACAGCAATAGTTTATTCTTTTTAAGAATGGAGTCTTAGTCCGCTCAGGTTGCTATAATAAAATGTTACAGCAATTTCTAAACTGGATGACTTATAAACATAAGAAATTTATTTCTCACAGTTCTGGAGGCTGGGGAGTACAAAATCAAAGTGTCAAAGATTCAGTGTTGGGTGAGGACCTGCTTTCTTATTCATGGATGGTGCCTTTTTGCTGTGTTCTCATATGGCAGGAGGTGTCAAGGAGCCCTCTGGAGCATCTTTTATAAAGACACTAATCTCATTCATGGGGGCTGTGCTCTCATGACCTAATCTCCTTCCAAAGGTCCTACCTCCTAACACCAATACATTGGTAATTAGATCTTAACATATAAATGTTGGGGAGACACAAATATTCACACTATAGCATGTAGTATTCTATTATATAAATATGCCATAATTTAATTATTCATTCTTCTATTGATGGCATTTGGGTTGTTTACACTTTGAGGCTACTATGAATAAAAGCATGAACACTGTTGTGCATGTCTTTTTGTAGACATATGAGATATATTCTCTTGGGTACAGATCTTGGAGTAGTTTGCTGAGCCACAGTGTAAGCTTGTGTTTAATTTAGTAAATACTGCCAAACTCTTTTCCAAAGCAGTTGTACCAATTTAAATTCCCTGTTGAGACTTTAAAGATCATATGCTTGAACATACAGATATATAGCTATATACAGAGATGTAGATATATAGTTATAAATACCTATATGTATTCTCCTTTTTAACAAAATGTGTATCTAAAATGTTGGTCACAACATTTAAATTTATAGTTGTAAAAATATTGAAATGCCAAACAATTTAAAAATTATTAAATAAGTTATTCTCCATCCAGAAAATGTGATTGTATCATTGATAATGTTCACTAACATAAGGTTTTTAAAATATGGGAGAAATGTTTTTGATGTGGAAATTAAGGGAAAATAATTTTTTAGAATGCAACATTGCCTATCCAGTGAGATCTCACCGATATTTGTTTGCCTAGAAAACAGGCCCAAGAAAAGTGCATCAGAATATTAACAGACTATCTTCTGGGGATTGGATTATGGGTGACAGGCATTTCTTTCCTATCATTTCCCTAATTAGAATATTTTGTTTTCATAATGAGATAAAAGTAAAAATGTATGCAAAAAGGCAAAGCTCTCTTCTCAGAGGCTGGAGGGCTACTTTGATAATTCTCTGTATAAAAAATAACAGCAACACGACTGTATTTCCCTGCTCTTCTACTTCTTCCTAACTCCGTTGTCAGCATGAGTTGGACTGAGAGACTAGAAGGAAATATGCCAAAACGTTTGATGAGGCTCTTTGCAATTTTCTGTACTTTCCAAATGTTCTCTAGTAAGTGAGTATTCATTTCATCATTGGAAAATTAAGAACATGTAAAAAAAAAAGAGTTTTTCTTAAAAAAGTAGGGTTGAAAAAAGTGACTTTTTTCCCTTCATCAGAACTGAGAGAGCTTTGTCTTCCCTGTGGGATCAGACCATAGAATAGCTATTTTTAGCCATCGGCATCACCACAACCAGCTAAACCTAGCCACATTTTGTATATGTTCGATGTGTTATGGACTATTTTTCAGAAGTTTAGATGATTGGAGAAACCCCAAGATCGCTCGTCTGGAAGAGGATTGCCCTTAATTTCTAAGGTAAATTTAATGCACATGTATTAACCATCTCTCTTCAGTCAGCTCCCTTTGAAGTGGGCTTGCTGCTGAGCTCAACTTCAAGGTTTCCCGTGATGCTCCCTTGGTCTCCCTAATTCACTTAATGCGGGTGGTTGGTGGTAGAAATGCAGTCAGCATTTGGAGGGTGCAACTAGATGTCCTCATTCAGCAAATTCCAGTGAAGAAGCCAAGCTGTCCCACGCTCCAGGGATGTGCAGAGCCCCAAGGGAGGGTTTCTTCTGAAGAAGAGCTCCCAATTGACCAGGGGAGACAGAGGCATAAACAAATAAATAAATGAAACAGGACTGCCTTAATTTTAGAGCTAGCCGATTGCTGTGAGATTACAGCCAGAGACTGAACAACTCAGGAAACCCCCCTGTAGCTCTCGAATGAATGTGGAAGTGCCTGGCAGCCTAGCCCTCTCTTTTTCTCCCACACCCGTCTGTCCTTTAATGTCCCGTCACCTTATATAATGTCCTTCACTGCTAAAGCTTATGCCATCTTGTTTATTTGTTACTGACACTGTGATGGCAGCTCCAGAGATGAGGACACCTTGTTTCTCCCAGTCACTGTTAGAGCTGGGTAGTGACACTTGCAGAATTCCTGCCCAGGAGCTGTTAGAGATAGCAACCTGAGCAGAGTGAGAGTAGGACTGAAGCTCCATTTTCATAGCAAGTCCTGTGTTGCTTGTTTTGACACTTGCAAGTTTATTTGGCATGGCATTGGTAGGAAGAGTGTCAGAAATTATGGAAAAGCAGCTCAAAACACTCCTAGCCACCCCTTGTGACACCACTGTCCCGTAGCCCCTTAGAAGTTCAGAGAGGCCCATTTTCACTAATTTTAAACTTCTAATGTAATTTAAAATGAAGCAATGCCAGGAAGATTACAAAAATCATGCTGTGTTTTAAATATTTGCACATAACAAATTAACGTCTTGAAACAGAATGTAATGTTATCTTTTTAGTCACAGGATCATTCCAGTATTTTAACAAAATTGAATTACAGTGCACCTTGGACAGTATGTTCCAGTAATGAGATACAAATTTAAAATTGTAAAATAAATGACTGTAAAATAAATTGTCTTAATTTCCTCTCTCTCTGTTTCTCTCTTTCCATGTGAGATGCTTTGCCTTCTCTCCTACCCTTGGCCATCAGACTCCAGGTTCTTCAGCCTTTAGACTCTGGTACTTGCACCAGCAGCCTCCTGGGGGCTCCCAGGCCTTCAGCCTCAGCCTGGATGCTGCCCTGTTGGCTTCCCTGGTTTTGAGGCTTTGGGACTTGGACTGAGCCATACTACCTGCTTTTCTCATTCTTCACCTTGAAGATGGCCTATCATGCTGCAGACCTTTGTAATTGTGTGAGCCAATTACACGAACATTTATATAAACATATATCTGATTTGGTTCCATCCCTTTGGAGAACCCTAATACAAATTTTGGTACTGAAAGTGGGGTCTATTTATCCATGTGAAGCCCAGCCAAGCAATCCCCATGTCCCATCCCCACCTCACCATTCTCTGTATAAACTCTTTCTGGCACATAGTAAGTGTTTACCACGTGGCTTATGTATAAATGCTGAACAAATTCGCAAACAAAGGAATGAATGAATAAAGTTGGAAAAGAAGGGCATAAGAGTTGAGGCTACAAAGATGGACAGTAGCCCCAGAAGCTTCGTGGTGGGAAGATAAACAGCCTTCTAAACCCCGGAGACAGGTGTACCTACAAATGGGATTGACAAGTAGAACCATGTGTCTGGGAACTGCAAACAAGACAGAGCTGCAAATACTGCTGGGGATATAGCGCAATCTTCAGTGTGAGAGGTGGCAAGAAGCCAGGTCCCACAGAGCTTTGAGAAGAGCCTGGAGGTGATGGGGAGGTACTGAAGGCCTTTAAGCAAGAAAGCAGTTGTGACTTGACTTGCCTTTTAGAAAGATCACTTTGGCCCATCTCTTTGACCCTGGTGTAGATCAGGAGATGCGAGCCTTGGTCTGTGGGACAAGTCTGGCCCTCTACCTGGTTTCTAAATACAAGTCTTGTTGGAACAGAGCCACACTCACCCATTTGAGCATTGTCTGTGGCTGCCTCTGCACCACAACAGTGGAGTTATGTTGTTGTGACAGAGCCCATCAGCAGGCAAAGTTGATAATATTCACCATCTGGCCCTTTAGAGAAAAAAATGTGTTGACTGTTGGTCTCCAGGAAAAAAGAGAAGAATTCAGAGACAAGAAGACTGGTAACAGCTTGCCATTAGTCAGTATAGAGAGGATGAAGAGGAGGGGGAGACAGGAGAGATGATAAGAGGTAGAATCATCAAGACTTAGAGCTTGGTGAAGGGTGTTTGGGAAGGGTGTTTGGAATGACTCCCTGTTTCTCCCTTGCATGACCAGGTACATGTTGTATCATTTATTAATATAAGAAAGAAAACTAGGTTTAGGGATGGGGAAAAAGACTTTGTCTTTCATCAGGTGGAATGTGAGGCTCCTTAAGGATATTTGGCTGGAAATGTCCTCCAGGCAATAGAATAACCAGCACTGGAGCATCTTGGAGACACAACTCAGCGTGTCACAGGAGGTGGTTAAAGAGAAGAGCTGTGGACTAAGGACAGGGCTCTGGGAACTTTCCAGAGCTCAACTAGGGGCAGCCAGAAGCCTGAGGAGCCCAGGACCCTAGGGAAGGCTGTCTCCTACACAGGAGCCCAGGGCCCTGTGTCCTCCTTCCTCTCCCATCAAGTCAGAGCAGGGCTGGCAGTTGAGGGGACCCCCTCTCTGCCTCAACTCTGGGAGCTGTGGGGAGTTATAGGGAGCTCCCATCTGCTTCTCTACTCTAGGGAACCCACCATTCCCACCTAATAATTTCCCCATTCTGAGAGATCTGCAGGATCTTATCATTTTCCATATCAACCTGGGCATTGCTGCCAGGTCACATCCAAATGACGCCAAATGCCGGAATGAAAAGTGGACTTGCGTGGTAGCCTACAGTGCCAGATCAACTTTTTCTTTTTTTATATTACATTGAATATTATCAGTAAAATATTATCAGTGGGCTTTTGCTCTATCAATGTGTAGCACAGGAACAGTCCATACCTTTTTCTTTAGGAACAGTTCCTTTTTCTTTAGGAACATTTCAGCTGACCCCTCTCCCTAAGATCCCTAGACCTTAGCTCTGGGCTTAGAAGAATCATATATATGAGACATATATACATATACACATATGAGCTATATATCATATGCAAATGTATATGATATATGCCACATGATATATGATATATATGATACACACACACACACACACACACACACACCCCTTTTTTGGGGGGTGGTGGCAGGTTTAACTGACAAACTGATGTTTAAAAGAAAAAGGAGCTTCCAAGAAGCTCAATAAGCTTATGGCAAAGCTAAAAATATCCCGTGTCTTTCCTCTCTAAACTTATCCTCACTTTCCCTCTAACGCCTCATCCATGTTCCACCAAATGCCCCTGCCACTCTATGTGGCTTTTGAAGGCTGTTTTTCTCTTCTTTCTCCGTTTTGCATTCAGGCCCTCCCTCGCCCAGGATGGTGTCACATACACACACAGGCAGGCATAGTATTAAGGTTTCAAGGAGTGGAAAGCTTATTCTCCACACCTCTGAATTTCCTTGAGCATTCTGGTGACCTGCCCTTCTCTGACTCCTCCCTTTGGAGGTATAGTCAGCTCTCTGGCTAGAGGAATAGCTGTTGTTCCATGATTCCCTCTGGGTATCTTCATCAGAAACCCTGATTCTGGGGGTTTGCTTGACTTCTCACCTCCGACCTCGCATAGGATGAGGTAGTGATGAGAGCTCAGTGGGTCTTCTCTGCAAACCTGAACTTTCTTACCATTTAACTGCTCCGAGATCAGATGCATTCGACTCTAAACACCAGGCATTTCAACAAGGTTTTATGATACTGAAAGTCATATTTTGATATCCATCCTATTTACTCCTTTGTCTACCTTTCAATTTGTTCCAACTGTAGGCGGAGATTAGGGAGGTTATCCACTTTTCAGAAAAAGAAAAAACAAACACAGGGAAGCAGAGATTTTCAAAACAAAAACAGTGTGTCCATGTAAGGTGTGGAGAGGAGGGAGGCTGACTCTGACCTTTCATCTTCATGATAATTTATGTGACTTTCGTATGCTCTGTCCCTCTGAGAAAGAGAAAATCCAAAGCTGAGATTCTTCTATTTTGTTTGGGAGTGAGTCACAATCTGGCCCTGGACTACTTATCCAGCCTCATTCACCATGGCTGGCTATCCTGCAGCCAGATTCATTTTTTCTCTAAACGTGATCCCATCCTTCCAGCCACCAGGCCTTGGCTCACACAGGGCTTCCCACATCTCCATACTCAGTCTCAGTATGAGACTCGGTGCAGCAGGGCTTGACCCCGGTCTGTAGGAGACATAAAGAAGAATGGGCCATCTCAAGACACAAACTCTCTGATCCTAGTTTCCTAGGGCTGCCAGGACAAAGTGCCACGAACTGGATAGCTTACAACAACAGAAATTTACTTTCTCATCATTCTGGAGGACAGAAGTGTGAAATTAAAGTGTCTGCTGATCCATGCTCCATCTGAGAGGTAGAATCCTTCCCTGCCTCTTTCAGGCCTCTGGTGGTGGCCGGCAGTCCTTGGTGTTCCTCATGCAGCTGCATCACTCCCATCTCTGCCTCCGTCATAACGCGGTGCTCTTCCTTTGTAGGTCTGTGTGTCTCTGTCTTCATGTGGCATTCTCCTCGTGATATAAAGACACCAGTCACATTGGAGTAAGGACCCACCCTAATGACCTCATCACAAGTTGATTACATCTGCAAAAACCCTGTTTCCAAATACAGTAGTCCCCTCTTATACAAGGGGGATACATTCCAAGATGCCCAGTGGGTGCTGAAACCAAGGATAGTACCGAACCAGATTGCTATCAATTGGAACATCTTTCTGCTTAGGTCTTCCACCCACAAATGCAATGCCTTTTTCAGCTTAACTACACTTATCACATACTGTGGCCATAACTTCTGTAGTTTGAGGTATGAAAGCAAAACCAGTGTGTGCTTCTTTTTCCTTCCTCATGATTTCACTAACAGATTTGTTCTTACCATAGATCTTAGCGATCTCAGTATACGATTTTCTTTGTTTCTTTAATAAGTCAAGAACGTTCACTTTTTGGCTTCTCTTTGGCATATCCAAATTGCCAGCCTCATTACTCTTGCCCACTGGGGACATTATTAAGTAAAGTAAGGGTTACTTGAACACAAGTGCTGCAGTACCATGACAGTCAATTTGATCTCCAAGATGGCTAATAAGTGACTCACAGGCAGGTAGCTTATGCAGTGTGGACACGCTGGACAAAAAGACAATTCTTGTCCCGAGTGGGACAGAGCAGGATGGTGCAAAATTTCCTCAGAACAATAAACAATTTAAAACATAGGAATTCTTTATTTCTGGATTTTCCGTTTAATATTTTTAGATCATTGTTGCCTGCAAGTAAAGGAAACCACAGAAATCAAAATCACGGAAAGAGGAATCTGAGATAAAAGGGAACTCCTGTAGGGCCATATTCACGGGTACCAAGCGTTGGAACTTCTGCATATCTTTTTGGAAGATACAGTTCAGCTCCTAACAGGGCTCATGCACTTTTCAATGCTCAGACTCCTAACAGTGGGAAATGTTCCCTGAGGCTGTGACCAGGTAGGGCCTTTTCTTCCTCTGCTGTCCCAGGAATTGGTCTCCATCTTTTGACACTTATACTGTGTTCCCTCATAGAGGTGGTAATCTGAAAGACACGACAGAGAAATGGGGTGTGCAGGGAGAAGAAAATGTTCATTTGGGCCCGTGGATACTGTTTTATGTTCTGCATAGCCTCTCACAGACCACGGTTTCTGTAATCATTCTTTGTTCTGACCGGAAACTGTGGAAGGATCTGGCCCCAGGAAGCCTTTTGCAGAATTTAGGGTTGAATGAAAGCACTGGCACAAACTCACCACAACTGGCCAGGAAAGCCTTGGCCAACGGGCGCCCCCAGGTCCCTCTGTGGTATGTGCCTCAGCCTGCTGCCAGCCGAGGAGCGTCCCCTCACTGATTCCCCTGGATAGCGCTGAATCCAGAAAGCGGGCTCTTCAAGATCTGCATGTGGCTTGGGTGAGTCAGGCCCACTTCCTTTCCCCACTCTGGTATTTATGGCTCCCTGCAGCAGCCTAGTTGGCAGGCCTGGACTGCTTCTCCACCTATATTCCTAAGCCACACTGCTTGGCCAAGATGCATACCTGCAGCCTTGCCTCCAGTGCTGGACGGTGCTTGAGGGAGTCTTGCTGCTCCTTGGGAGATTAGCACATGGTGGCTCGGGGTGAATTTTGGACAACCACAAAGCCTCCAAGTTGGAGCCATTATTTCAGTCCAGGCCACAGGGCAGGAGGACTTTGTCATACAGAATGCCTCAGAATGAATACACCAGTGTTCCAGATCCCAGCTCTGTCCTTTAGGCAAGGCTGTGGCCTCGGACAGGTCATATATCTCTCTAACCCGCTGTGATTGATCTCATGTTGAAAATGGGTTCATGGGCAATTTCCTTGCAGCATTACTGGAAGGCAGCTTGATGGTAAAAGACAAGTGTTCTAGAATCAAGCAGCCTAAATTCAAAGTCAGGCCACAAACTTGGAGCAAATCACTTAACTCATCCAGCTTTAGTCACCTGAGCTTGAAAACTGTATTTGTTTCCTATGGCCATGCTAGCAAATTGTCGTAAGTTTGGTCGCTTAAAATATGCAAATTTATTGGCTTATAGTTTTGGAGGCCAGAAGTCCGAAGTCAGCTTTACTGGGCTGAAACCAAGGCGTTGGCAGGACTGTGCTCCCTCCAGAGGCTCTAGGGAGAATCCATTTCCTGGTCTTTTTCAGCTTCTAGAGCTGCATTCCTCAAATTATGGCCATTCCATCCATCTTCAAAGCTAGGACGGTAGCATAACATGTTCGGATCTCTCTCTGCTTCCATCATCACAGCATCTTCAATCTTCTGTATCACATCTCCCAAAGTCCCCCTATTTTTTTTTTTTGAGATGAAGTTTCACCCTTGTAGCCCAGGCACAATCTCAACTCACTGCAACCTCCGACTCCCGGGTTCAAGCAATTCTCTTGCCTTAGCCTCCCAAGTAGCTGGGATTACAGGTACATGCCACCACATCCAGCTAATTTTTTGTATTTAGTAGAGATGGGGTTTCACCACATTGGTCAGGCTGGTCTTGAACTCCTGACCTTGGATGATCCACCTGCCTCGACCTCCCAATGTGCTGGGATTACAGGTGTGAACCACCATGCCTGGCCTCTGCCTACCTCTTCTAAGGACACCTGTGATTGCATTTAGAGCTCACCAGGATAATCTATCCATCTCCAACTCCTTCACGTTATCACATCCTTGAAGTCTCTTTTGCCACCTAAGTTGACATTTACAGATTCCAGGAATTAAAACCTGGCTGTCTCTAAGAACCATTATTAGGTCTATAACAACAACATTAAAAATATGTATCAACCAATATAGCATGACACAGATCCCTCAGCATGGTCCTCTGCTTTCCTGCCTCATGAGAGGGGCAGAAACCACTTAAGGAGCTCACATTAGCAGCTATTGACTAACCAGGTTTGAACTATTACAATATTTTAACACCCAGGTGTACCAGCTAAATATAAGCACTGCTATTACTAAATGCCTCAGAGAGCAATTATCATGATTAGATTCCACAATCCATGTCAAGAATACTAAGTACAATGCCTGGCATACAGTAAATGCTTAAGAAATGCTAGTTATTAACACGGTTATTAATAGTGAGCTGGTGCCTCCCAGGGGCCTGAACTCTGTTCTGAGTGGATTAATTTCACTGAAAGATGAGCGCTCCTCTACCTCCAGCTGTGTCTCCACTGTCCCTTCAAGTAGCACAGATATTCCCTCATGCTTGGGCCTTGCCCTCTTGAGTACCAGTCCTATTCATTCTTCTCTATTTCCTACACCTTCTCCCTGGATATGCTCTCACTCTCAGCTCCCCCAGATTCAGGACGCAATCTGTCTTCTGCAGTTGGCATTCTAATCAGAAAGTTGGGTCAACACACCCATTCATCAGCCCCCAGTTTGCCCAGAGAATAAATTATGCTTCCCACTTCCTCATCTACATAAGATGTGCTGTGGCCAAGAATGCACTGGATGCTTCCAGCAGCCTGGGAGGTGGCCAAGTATGTTGAGCCTGGAGTGTGTGCACTGGAGCCAGGCTTTGACAGCTGCAAGAAGTCCCCTGCGGGAATATCCATTACTTTGAGCCGATTGGCCAAGCCTGGATGAGGGCGCCAGGCCATACCCATTCCTGTGACCTGACTATAAAGTTAGTACTCTAAAGCAACAGTCCTCTCATGAAGCCAAGTAGATGAGGGCCTATCGGAATCCTCTGTACAAGGAAGAAGGTTCCAGGCAACCTCAGTATCGATGGCTAGTTAACCTTTGAAGTTTGACTCCTCAATCACGCTCTTCAATTGTGTTTTTCCACCTTTAATTTAAGAGTGTCAATCTAGGTCAGAAACCTAGCCAGGATCTAGAAATCCAAACTCAATGATAATAGCTATTGCTTATTAAGTGCTTATTCTGTGCTAAAGAAGAGGCTTACATCAACCTTCCAATTGTAATAAGACGCAGAAAATGATGCTTAACATAGGTTAAGTGACTTGTAAATGGTGCTGCCAAGTCTTCAACTCAGGATGTCCAAGTCTTACTGTTGTTTTTTTTCCCCTATGATACCATACTTCCTGTGAATGAAAAACAATGCTGGCTCTTGGAAGGTTCAATCTAGTGGGAACATGCTCTCCATAACTAACTGCAACCTCTTAAACCCTAAGCAAGATGCAAGAAAAAAAAACCACCAACCTCTCTCTATGCCAGTGAAGTCCTTGGAGACTACCTGATTCAACCCCTCACTGTGCAGATGGGGAAACTGAGTCATGGAGTGGGACAAAGGCCTCATAGTGAATATATAGAAGAGCTAGGACCAGAGCCCAGCCTCCTGCTGCCAGGGCCACAATACCCTCCCCAGTGGCCCTTCCTGCTACCCGGGACCCCAAGGTAGGAAGGTGTTGGGATTAGGGTTGTTAGATTCAGCAAAAACCAAAACAGATGCCAGCTTAACTTGAATTTCAAGTAAACAACAAATATAGGTTGTTTTTGTATGTGTACATATATATATACACACATATATATAAATATATATATACACATAAGCTAATATCATAAGCAGTAGCTATCCCTATTTACAAGCATGTCCTGAATATACTTGTAAGGTCCCATATACATATATACATAATACACACACACACACATATATATATATATCCCCCAAAATATTTGGGACACACTTATACCAAAAAATATTTGTCGTATATATGACTATTTCCTTTATTTAACAATTCTGGTTTGGCTGGACTCCAGGTATTCAGGGCTCTAGGAAGGGGGTTATGCTAAGCAGGCCCGGGTTAAGGGGGAGTAGCATCCACTCTTTGCTTTACTTATGGCTGATTAGGTGAAATTTAGAGAAATGGTCTGTAAAGTCAGTGCAAGAGGAAGACAAGAGAGAGACTCCTGTTATGTACAATAGGAATCTGCAGACTCTAGCCAGTCAAAAGGGCCATACCCACACAAGAACCATTCCAGGAAGGGAGAAGGGAAGGGGTGTGGGAGTGACTGACAAAGCAACTACAGGAGCCCAAAGAGGGCAGCACAGAGAAGGCAGAGAGGGGCTCTGCCTGGGTAGAAAACTTCCTACAGAAGCGCAGCTTCTTCAAGAAGTAGTGGTCACCAGGAGGATAGGGTAGTGGTAGCAGGGGGACATCCTACATGTTCCTAGGCTCACTCTGGCCTTCTTCATGTCTGGTAGCTTGGGATAATGCAAACAAGGCTTCAGAATTTCAAGGCACATTAGTGCATGTCCCAGCTATGTGACCTGGATATATCTACAGAGCATTTCTGAGTTAAATGTTTTCCTTTATAAAATGGGATTCATGGGGGCTATTGTTCAAATCAGACAAGAAAATGAGGATACGACTTTATAAAGTGCTTCTATAAATGCTGGCATTTATTGCAGTAAATGCTCAGTGTCTACTGAATGAATGTTGTTTTTGTATTTTCTCTCTCTCCTCATCAAAAACACATCAGGATCTTAAATCCCATTTGTGAATCCAGTCCTCTGCTGCTTTATCTTTCCCTTGCCCTTCCAGTTGGAGAAGAGGATAATTGAATGATTTGAAGCTGTGAAGGGGCCAGATTCCCCTGGCTTCGGGTTTCCATCGTCATTTGGGGGAGTTGCTTTGGCTCTCAGCAGCACACTGGGCACTATTAAATAATTTCCTATAGCAGGAGCTTGTATGAAATGGTCCCTTAGTGCATAATAGTTTTGAGGATGAGGTCAAGCAAGTATTATGGGTGTTAAAAAGTAATTATGTGGAGCCACAGAGGTGGAGGCCTAGACAGTGGGGAGCCAAGTTAGGAGGAGGAGGGTAGGAGGGAGAAGGGGTAACGGGAGGAAAGAGGAAGGAGAGATAGGCTGTTGTAGGATCTGGTTACTCTCTGCTTGCAAGTTCACCTTTGGGGATTAAAGCAAATCATTTGAACTTCCTGAATCATTTTCCTGATGTATAAAAAGAATAGACTCTGCTTACAGATGAGTTGAGCTGGTAATTAGCAGAAACTACTGGACATCTTATTATATGTATGTAATAATGTCTTAGGGTACTATAGTATCCTACTTGAATTTAAAATAACTCTGAAGTGGGCACAGGAAAGAGCATAGCTGAAAGCCCCAAGATACAAAACTGCAAGTGCTCTAGTGTGGCCAGAATGTATTTTTTCAAGGGGGAGAGTATTGTGAGATTAGGTGGAGCATCACACAGAAGGCAGCTTGGTGGCTTTCAACACTGGCTTCACCTAAACGTCGCTGAGGGTAGGGGAGGTTTGAAAAAGTGTCAGTGTCCAGGGTCCACAGGTAGAGATCAGAGTAGTTGGTCTAAGGTGGGCTCTGGACAAAATAATTTTAAAAAATTCTGTACCTTCTAGATAATTTTTTTTTGAGACAAAGTTTTGCTTTGTCACCCAGGCTGGAGTGTAGTGGCGTGATCTCAGCTCACTACAACCTCCACTTCCTGGGTTCAAGCAATTCTCATGCCTCAGGCTCTTGAGTGGCTGGGACTACAGGCACCCACCACCATGCCCGGCTAATTTTTCTATTTTTGGTAGAGATGGGATTTTACCATGTTGCTGAGGTTCGTCTTGAACTCCTGACCTCAAGCCATCTACCTGCCTCAGCCTCCCAAAGTGCTGGGATTACAGGTGTGAGCCACTGTGCCTGGTCCCCTCTAGATGATTCTAATGTACAACTGTGGTTAAGACCCACTGGGCCAAACCTTTTAGAACAGGATAAGTTGTGTCAATTTCTTCTAATGGGAGTGTATCGAACATTTCAAAGCAAGAGGTGGAGCGATATATGATTTGCATTTTTAAGTGTCACTTAGGATGCTGTGTGAAGATCAAAAGTGGGGAGGCAAGAGAGCAGGCTTGCAATAGTCCAGGTGAGAGATGTGGAGGCTGGGACTGTTCTCAGCAGATGGAGGTGGAGAAAAATGAAAGGAGTCAAGATGTATTTGGGAGGTAGACTGGATGAGTGATGTATTTCTGTCAGACTCCTGGAAACATGATTTTCAAAATTAGGGTATTTCTGAGGTAATCATCAGGATGGATGGCAGAACCATTTATTAAGGTGGAGAGAATTGGAGAAGGAGCATGTCTGGCATGGTTTTGAATCTAAGTTTAAGATGCCTGTGAGACATTCAAGTAGAGTCGTCAAAAGGGCAGTCTGATGTCCAATCCTGGAGCTCCAAAGAGGTCTGGGCTGGAGATGTGAACTTCAGAGATGTCAGTGTATAAGTAACCTTTAAAGATCCACATACGTGAATGAGATTACTCAGTGATCATAAGAAGAATGAGAAGATATCTTGGAACTGCATCCCTAGGATCTCCAGTGTTTAAGGTGTAGGAAGACCTAGGGATGCTGACCAGTGGAACTAAGAAGGGGGAGAGGGGACATATCTGTGGGAATATGGGATAACCAGAAACAAAGGACAGGAGTGTTTGAGGAAGGAGGCATCTAAGGCTGCTGGGATGGCAAGCTGGATGGCGGGCTCCATTCAACACATTCCACTGGATTCTGCAGCCAGGAGAGTTTCAGCGACTTTTAAAGGAGCAGTTTTGGAGAAGTGAGGGGCCAAAATCGAGTGCACAGTGAGTAGGAGAGTGAATGGGCACCCTGTAACTTGGCATGGCCATTCATAGTCTGTGGGAGACCCTTGCCCATGAGCACAAAGGCCTATGTGGAAGCATGTTTATCAAAGCAGTTCTTGTAACCAACTTAAATGCCCATCTAGAGTAGAATGGAAAATTAAGCCAAAGTAAGAGAGGCAGCTAGAGAGTGTAGCGGTGAAAGGCAAAGACTCTGGAGCCACACTGACTGGTTTGAATCTTACGTCTTCTTCTTACTTGCTGTGTGCCCAGGAGCAAGTTACTGGACCTCTCTGTGCTTTAATTTTCTCCTCTGTTAAATGGGGGTAATAATACCTATATATCTCATAAGGATGTTGTGAGGACTAAAATAAGTTAAAAATATAAAATGAGTTAATCTAAGCATCTGGGGCCAGGCGCGGTGGCTCACGCCTATAATCCCAGCACTTTGAGAGGCTAAGGTGGGTGGATCACTTGAGATTAGGAGTTCAAGACCAGCCTGGCCAACATGGTGAAACCCCATCTCTACTCAAAATACAAAAATTAGCCAGGTGTGGTGGTGTGCGCCTGTAATAACAGCTACTTGGGAGACTGAGGCAGGAGGAGAATCGCTTGAACCTAGGAGGCAGAGGTTGCAGTGTGCTGAGATTGTGCCACTGCACTCCAGCCTGGGTGACAGAGTGAGACTCCATCTCAAACACACACACACACACACACACACACACACACACACACACATCTTGAATTACTAAATACCATTGCATAATGAAAAGGGTCTCAAGATAATGTTTTTACCTCCCCATTTTACAGATGAGCAAAAGACAGTCATACGAGGGGAAAGCGGCTGGTTTAAATCACTGGAAGCTAGGAGGAGACTTTTCCCCAGGTGCTTCCAGTACCTGGCCCCTTCACCACACCACTCTGCCCCCAGACAGCACTCTCGGGTCTTATGAGTCTTGTTCAATGCCTTAATAAGGCAAAATGTTAAGGAGGCCACACAAATATGGCAAAAAAAAGTCTTAGTCTGGAAACATGATTTTTTTGTCTTTTGTAGTTATTTAAGGTTGAGAGCATTTAGTTTGGTGGCCCACTTGCTTGCTTGTTTGTTAATAAAATAATCTGGGTTCAGCCTAAATTTAAGTGAGCCTTGTCTGCTTCTTCACCTGCCTTTTACATTGCAGTGGTCCATTCTACTTCCCGATTCTCTCTTCCCACCCTCAGAGCCTCGGTTTGCCTATTTGGGGGCCTAACAGCCTCCTATCCTTTCTTCCTTTCCCCAGACTCTGCCTTTCAAAGCACCCTCCTCGTGGAGCACAGATAAACCTTTGTAAAACAGAAACCTGCTCGTGGCTCTTGTCTGCTTACTCCCTTCAGAGGCACTCTATGGTCCTCCGCATGAAGTTTTTAGCGTGGCTGGTTAGACCTTCTGTGACCCTGCTTCTAACTACCTCTTGGGCTCTCGCTTTACTTGTTGCTGTGATTCTCACCTACATCAAACCTTATGCTCCCACCACACAGAGGGACTCACCATTTCTTCACAAGGTTCTTTCTCACTTCCCACCGGTGTCCAGGTTTCTCTCTCTGTCTTTTCCCTCTCTTCACATGGGTAACTTCAGCTTATCCTTCAATCACGCCTCCCATCTGCAAGGAAGCCTTTCCTGGGATCCTAGCTGGTACACCTCTCCCACCCCTCCAGAAGTTGGTTGCCCCCATAAGGCACCCATAGCAGCACCCTGAGTTTGCATCTATCTTTAGCACTTATCACACACAATTATTAGTGGTCTGTTTATATGTCTCTCTTCCTCTAATAGCCCAGGAGCTCCTTTAAGGCTGAGACCCTTTCTTATTCCTTTTTATATCTCTAGTAGGCCTGGAATGTGCTGTGTATCACAGACTAGATACACAACTGTACTTTATTACAGAACTGAGGAATTTGCTTTGTAACTGGGAAGGGACACCAAAAACGTCATGGCTTCCTGCTTTTCAAAGATTTCTGATTATACCAGATAGGCACCACTCTTATACTTGCTAGATACTGTGGAGAGGTGCTAAGAAATTTGTTTTGCCTATAACTGTATTTTTTTTAAAAAGCCTGTGTTTATGTTTTCTAAGTAAGATAATTAGAAAGGCTTCACATGGTATAATTCCATAGATATTATGCTGCTCGCTAGTTATAAAAATAATCAAGTATGTCTCGTAAAGATGACTTAATTTCACAAATGAGTTGTACTCGAGTAAATATTTATTTCTAAATGCAATTTTGTTGAAAAATCTTTCAGAACACTTTCATTAAGCGTGTATGATGCATAGGCTGTGTAGTTATTAAGTCATTATTCAAAGGATGATAATTTTTAAATAAAAAGAAACACATGCTTTCAATACATCAAACACTTATTTAGAGCTACTTACATGCCAAACCTTGAGGTGACCACAATTCCTTTGATTTCTGGCATTAGACGTTATTTTACACACACACACACACACACATACACACACTCCATAAGCAAGTCCAAAACAGAGCAATGATCTCTTCCTTCTCTCCATTTTACTGCTCCAACTCTGATCAGTTAATTACCACTTACATAGATCTTTGAAGATTTCAACATTTCATAATTCAATTTTTATCATCTTTCAATCCATTTTCTGCATAACAGCCAAGTCAACTTTGTAAAAATTAAGCCATATTATGACATTCATTTACTTAATACATCCTAGTGACTTCCCGAGATATAATACTTTGATATCCTGCTCACCCCTGAAGCTCTCTGTTCTCCAGCTGCACTAAGCATTTCTTTCTGACTTCATCATCCAAGCCGGTTCTTACCCCAGCAATTCTGCAATCACTATTCCTCCTCTCTAGAATACTTCTTCCATAGATCTTTGCATGGCTGCCTCCTCCTCATCATTCAGGCCTGAACCAGGATAACGTCCTCTGAGAGTTTCCTTTCCTCCACTCACTGTCTTCATCACATAACCCCATTTCATTTCCTTCAGAACATCCACTTTTCACTGTTTGCAATTATCTCACTTCTTTGTTAACTTTTTATTGTTCAACTCCCTCCCTCCACCCCTTTGAATAAATATTTCCGTAAGAAGAAGGATCTGGCTTGGCTTGCTCATAGCAGTACCTCCATGGTTTAGAAAAGTGCCTGGTTTTTCACAGATGTTCAATAAAGTTTCTTGAATGAATAATTTAAGACATGATCCCTGCCTGAAAGATTATTCACTTTTAAACTTAAATTGAAAAGAAGGCAATCTGGGACTAGTGCTGGAATGGGGGTGAAAGAGCCCTCGAGCTTTCTTCCCCTCAATGTTCCTTGTCCCTTGTTATGAGATCCTCTGATGGCCTCCCTGCCTCCAGTTCTGCCTCCTCCAGCTCATTCTCTGCATTACAGTGGGTACTCCATACCAGACTCATGGCTCTTAAGGATAAAGTCTTAACTCACTGGCACCTATATAAGGTATCTCAAGTTCTGGTTTCAACTGAGCTCCAGAGCTTCATTTCTCACCCCCTCTCTAAACATGTCCCTCAGTCTTCTGAAAACCAAGCTCTAGCAGATGACAATCACCCTCTGTTGCCCTTTCTTTTGTTAGTAAATGCTCTTCTCTCTACTTTCAATTCCATTCTCCATGTCTTAACCTGGATAACCCTATTCCTTGTTTGAGGCTCAGCTCAGATGATTTTTCTTCTAGAAAATCTTTACTGTTTCCTTACTTCCCCTTTTATCTGAGGCTGGAATATTGTCTCCTCTTTTCTTTAAAATTTCTGGTACTCACCTCCGACCCCATTCCAGGTCTCAACCTACCTATTATTATCATTATTATCTTTGCCTTTTTGTGGCTCAGTTTTAACCACCAGACGGGAAACTACAGGAGGCAATTTGATTTATCTGATTTATCACAGCATCTTCCGTGTCTAACACAATATACAATAAATATTTACAGATTAAGTACTTGAATTAATGAATGGGTAAAATAAAATTATCAAAGGCAAAGAAGGAGAAAACACTGAGAAGAGAAGAGGCCGACTCAGGGAGGCTTCCAGAAACAAGCAGGGCAGGTCTCTAGTCATTTATAAGTGATTCCAAATGCAACAGCTCTAAAAACCAAGTCTTTCTTCTCTCATTAGGTGGTGAAACCTCACTTTGCCCACCGTGTCTTTATTTATTCCATTTATTGTGAGTATCCACATGTTTTGCTGTAAAACGTTAGTACCCATTATTGCAAGGTGTTGCCCTGGAGTACATGAAATATATTTTGTGATATACAGTATATGAATCTGTTACCTTTCTTAAATCCAAAAAGACTCTGGACTCCAAAACACATCTGGCCCAAGGATTTCACATAAAGAATGATGGCCCAGGATTTGAACTGTCTTACAGGATGAATAAGATCCCAATAGGCAGAAATGTACAGGAAGGAACAGAATGTGCAAGGGAGAAGCAGCCAGTGTAACAAGGAGTAGTAATTTGTCTGAAGTCATCAGAAGGCAGAATGTTTAAATTTATAGGAAATTCATGCTGGAAAGATGTTTTGAGTCTGATGGGGTCCTTGAACATCAGGCTAAGCAGACTAAACTTTATTCTGTAGGTGATGGGAACCCAACAAATGATTTTCTTTTTCTCTTTGAGGCAGGGTCTCGCTCTGTTGCCCAAGCTGGAGGACAGTGGCATGATCACGGCTCACTGCAGCCTTCACCTTGTGGGCTTGTGTCATCCTACTGCCTCAGCCTCCTGAGTAGCTGGGACTATGGGTGTTTGTCACTACTCTCAGCTAATTTATTTAAAATTTGTTTTGTAGAGATGAGGTTTTCCTGTGTTGCCCAGGCTAGTCTCAAACTCCTGGGCTCAAGCTGTCCTCCCACATCAGTCTCCCAAAATGTTGGAATTACAGGTATGAGCCACCACACCCAGCCAGCAAAAGCTTTTTAACAGACAAATGAGAGCAGGATCTTGATAAAGTCTTAACTCACTGGCACCTATATAAGGTATCTCAAGTTCTGGTTTCAACTTAGCTTCTTAGTTACATGACATTTAACTGCTCTGAGCCTCAATTGCTTCATTTGAAAAGGGGGGATAATTTAAAATGAAAATCAAATGAAAAACGCATGTGAAAATTTTTTCGAAAATGTAAAATTGTTTTAAGAAATAAAGTGTAACTATTAACTAATAATGAAAACCGAAGAGTGGGGAGTGGGGCAGGGTTTAGCAGTCTAGTGTTCCCCATGCTGAGTCTGTGCGATATCTAAGAGGCACCATTCAATAGCCAGGTGGCAATGTGGCTCTGGAAATAGGTGATAGCCAGAGTGATAAGAATTGGCAGCTGTGTGCATAGAGGCAAGAGTGGAGGGCACAGAAGTTGATGCATCGTGCCTTAAAGTAACAGACTAGTCACAAAAAGGCCCCTCCTAGAAATAAAATAGGGATGAAGTGTCCCTTTTTTCATTTACATGAACTGTGACATTTGTGTTTCCAAATTTTAGTTTCTTTTGAGAAATGGGTAAGGAGGTAATAACTTAAAGTATAAACTCTTTGAAAGGATATACTACAAAAAAAGCTGGAACATTGAACAGGGCAAGCCCTTCATGCAGAGCCTTTGTTACTAAGTCATTTGCATTTTATTGAAAAAATATATTACAGGAAGTCAGTGGATAATAAAGACACTGTTGGAATTTGTATCTGGATTTTTCCTCCTAAGTGAAAGTACTGAGGGTTTGGTTTGCTTCTGAACTCTTTTCTTTCAACTTCTTTTTAAATTTTTCTTCCCAACTACATTTGTAAGAACACATTGAAATTTAACAGACTGTGATAACTGGAAGGACTCTTACATATCAAACCCCAGGCATTTTATAGATGGTGACCGAGGTCTAAAGATGGGGTGTGACTTGCCCATTATCACACCATTAGTCAGTATAAGAAAATGGTCTCATAGCCAACTAAAGCCTTTTCCGTTTACAACAGTGCCAGAATCTATTGTGTGGCTAGAGAGGAAAGCATGAGTTTAGATAAAAAGAAACAGATGATATCAATCATCCTCTTCCCCAAACTAATGAGTAGGCAGGTGTTTCTCTCCTTTTCCCTGTATCTTCCAGCCTCACCTGGCACATCACATGACCACAGTTCTAACTGACTCTTTTCGGCCTATTTGCTGCTTTCTTCTGAACAGCTTCTCCCTGTCCAGGTGCCCACCCCTCCCAGGTTCAACACAACCACTTGATAGCAACAACGATGGCTTAGAGGGGATATCTAGGAAAATCCTAGTGCATCTTCATCTCCTGCTGTCAAAAGATGAATACTTAGGAGTGACTCATTCTGTCCTGCACTGCTCTGATGCAGATACTGGAGGCTCAGGGTTCCACATGCATGATAAGGTGTTCAACCAGTGTCCCTGAGGATAGATACAGGGGGATTTGGGTTGTCTGGTAGGATGAATGTGTCTGTGAGAGACCCAGCCTGGCAGGAGGGATGGGGATGATCTTAATTAGGGGAGCATGTGACAGCTGGTGTGCAGTCATGAAAGGCAAGTCTCAAAGATCCACAATCATGAAGGGAGGTGAAGCAAGATGGTGGAATAGAAGGCTCCACAGATCATCCCCCTCCCCCAACCCTGGCAAAGACACCAAGTTAACACCTATCTACATAGAAACGATATCTTCATAAGAACCAAAAATCAGGTGAGGACTCATAATACCTGGTTTTAATTTCATGTAGCTTTAAGAGGCATAAAAAGAGACAAAAAAAAAAAAAGTTCTGAATCACCAATGCCACCCCCTACCTCACACACAAGCAGCAACGGTATGGTGCTGAGAGCTTGTCTCTGGGCATTGGGGGAGAGAGAACATAGCAATTATGAGGCATTGAACTCAGTGCTGTACTGTTAAAGCAGAAAGGAAAACAGAAGCAAACTCAGCTGACACCCACCCATAGAGGGGGCGTTTAAACCAGCCCTAGCCGGATGGGAATTGCAGATCCCAGTGGTCTAAACTGGAGTGCCCACAAACCTAACCACTGCGGGCTACAGTGCTCTGTGTCTCCAGGTAAACTTGAAAGGCAGTCTAGGCCATAAGAACTGTAGCTCTCAGCTGAGTCCTAGTGCTGAACTAGGCCCTGAGACAGTGGACTGGGGTGGGCACACAACATACTGAGATACCAGCTTGGGCAGCCAAGGGAGTGCTGGCATCACCCTTCCCCTAACCCAAGGCCTTACAGCTCACTGCTCCAAAAGACCCCATTCCCTTTGCTTGAGGAGAGGAGAGGGAAGAGATGGAGGTCTTTCAGTTGCCACAGCAGGATAGGGCACTAGGTAGAGTTGTGAGGCCCTAGCTCCCAGGGGACATTTCTAAACACACACTAGGCCAGAAGGGAACCTGCTGCCTTGAAGAAAAGAACCCAGTCCTGCCAGCATTCATCACCTGCTACCTGAAGAGCCCTCAAACCCTGAATAGCCAGCAGCAGTGATACCCAGGTACTACATCAAGGACTTTAGTTGAGCCACTGAGAGTCGCTGGCTTCAGGTGAGACTCAGCACATAATCAGCTGTGGTGGCTACAGGGCAAAACTCCTTTCGTTTGAAAAAGCAGAGGAAAAGCAAAGGGGACATTGTCTTGTACCTTAGGTACCATCACAGCTACAGGGGAGGTAGAACACTAATTGGGCTCTTTGGGTCCCCAATTCCAGGGCTTGACTTTTGGATGCATTTCTGGACTTTCCCTGGGCCAAAGTGGAGCCCACTGCCCTGAATGGTGAGTCCCAGGCCAGGCAGCATTCACAACAAGCTGACTTAGAACCCTTGGGCCTGAAGAGAGCTTGGCTAGTAGTCTGGGAGTACTCCTCATGGCCTCAGGTGGAAGTGGCTAGAGGGAGAGACTCCTCTGCCTTAGGAAAGAGGAGGGAAGAGTGGGAAGGACTGCGTCTTATGGTTTGTGTGCTAGCTCAGCCATAGTACAATAGACCACCAGGTAGACTTCTTAGATTTTTTACTCTTGTCCCTGGCTCCTGGACAACACCTATGGATCAGCCTAGGTCCTAGGGGAACTTGCCACCCTGAAGGAAAAGACACAGGCCTAGCTGGCTTTGCCACCTGCTGATTGTAGAACCCCAGGGCCTTAAGCAAACATAGGTAGTATCAAGGAGTGGTTACAGCAGGCCCTGGGCAAGACCTAGCACTGTGTTGGGTTCAGTTCCAACCCAGCACAATCATAGTGGTAGTGGCCGCAAGAGTGCTTGTGTCATTCTACCCTCAGCTTTAAGTGGCTTAGAATAGAGACACGACTGTTTGAGAGAAAGTAAGTGAAGAGAACAACAGTCTCTGCCTGGTAATCCACAGAATTCTCCCAGTTCTTGTCCAAGACCATCAAGGTGGTACCTCCACAAATCTGCAAGAATCACAGTGTTACTGAGCTTGGGGTGCCCTCTAAAGCAGATACAGTTTAGACAAACACCCAAGCTCTTCCAAATATCTGGAAAGCCTTCTCAATAAGGACTACTACAAATAAGTCCAGGCAGTGACTATAACAATAAATACCTAAGCCTTCAATGTCCAGATACTGAAGAACATCTACGAGCATCAACAACATACAGGAAAACATGGCCTCACCAAATGAACTAAATAGGACACTAAGGACTAATCTGCGAGAAACAGAGATATGTGACCTTTCAGACAAAGAATTCAAAATAGCTGTGTTGAGGAAACTCAGAAAAATTCAAGATAACACAGAGAAGGAATTCAGAATTCTATCAGGTAAATTTAACAAAGACATTGAAATAGTTACAAAGAATCTAGCAGAAACTCTGGAGCTGAAAAACATAATTGGCATACTGAAGAATGTGTCAGAGTCCTTTAATAGCAGAATTGATCAAGCAGAATAAAGAATCAGTGAGCTTAAAGACAGGCTAATTGAAAATACACAGGAGACAAAAGAAAAAAAGAATAAAAACAATGAAGCACACCTACAGGATTTAGAAAATAGCCTCAAAATGGCAAATCTAAGAGCTACTGGCCTTAAAAAGGAGGTAGAAAAAGAGATGGGGTAGAAAGTTTATTCAAAGGGATAATAATGGAGAATTTCTCAAACCTAGAGGAAGATATAAATATTGAAGTACAAGAAGGTTATAGAACACTAAGCAGATTTAACCCAAAGAAGACTATCTTAAGGTATTTAATAATCAAATTCTCAAAGGTAAAAGATAAAGAAAAGATTCTAAAAACAGCAAGAGAAAAGAAATAAATAGCATACAATGAAGCTTCAATATGTCTGGCAGCAGACTTTTCAGTGGAAACCTTGCAGGCCAGGAGAGAGTGACATGATATATTTAAAGGGCTGAAGGAAAAAAAATTTTCAGCCTAGAATAGTAAGTCTAGTGAAAATACCCTTCAAACATGAAGGAGAAATACTTTCCCAGACAAACAAAAGCTGAAGGATTTCATTAATACTAATGTTAAAGTGATTTCTTGTAGGACAGGTCAGAAATAAAAGGACATTAATGAGCAATAAATAATAACCTGTGGGTACAAAACTCACTGGTAATGACAGGGACACAGAAAAACACAGACTATTAGAACACTGTAACTGTGGTGTGCAAACTACTCTTATTCTAGGTAGAAAGACTAAACAATGAACCAATCAAAAACAATAGCTACAGCAATTATCTAAGACATAATACAATAAAATATACATAACAAAAAGTTAAAAAGCAAGGGGACAAAGTTAAGGTATAGAGTTTTTATTTGTTTTATTTTTGCTTGTTTGTTTATGCAAACAGTGTCATTATCAGGTTAAAAGAATGGTTATAAGATAGTATTTGCAAGCCTCATGGTAACCTCAAACCAGCAAATGGACTGTATACATAAAAAATAAAAAGCAGGCCAGGCGCGGTGGCTCACGCCTGTAATCCCAGCACTTTGGGAGGCCGAGGCAGGTGGATCACGAGGTCAAGAAATCGAGACCATCCTGGTCAACATGGTGAAACCCCGTCTCTACTAAAAATACAAAAAATTAGCTGGGCATGGTGGCGCGTGCCTGTAATCCCAGCTACTCAGGAGGCTGAGGCAGGAGAATTGCCTGAACCTGGGAGGCGGAGGTTGCAGTGAGCCGAGATCGTGCCATTGCACTCCAGCCTGGGTAACGAGCGAAACTCCGTCTCAAATATAAAATAAAATAAAATAAAATAAAAATAAAAAGCAAAAAGCTAAATCATACCACCATTCACTAGAGGAAGACTGGAAAGAAAGAAGGAAGGAAGAGAAGTTTACTAAATAATTGGAAAACAAATAACAAAATGGTTATTTTAATGGTTAAAAATGGTTATTTTAATGGTAACAAAATTGTTACAAGTCCTTACTTATCAATAATAACATTGAAAGTAAATGAACTAAACTCTCCAATAAAAAGACATAGACTGTCTGAATGGATGAAAAAACAAGACTCATTAATTTGTTGCCTACAAGATACACACTTTACCTATAAAAACATAGACTGAAAATAAAGAAATGGGAAAAGATACTTCATGCCAAAAAAAACCATAAAAGAGCAGGAGTAGCTACAGTTGTATCAGACAAAATAGATTTCAAGACAAAAACTATAACAAAAGACAAAGGTCACTATATAATGATAAATGAGTCAATTCAGCAAGAGGATATAACAATTTTGAATACATATGCACTCAACACTGGAACAGACATATAAAGGAAATATTATTAGAGCTAAAGAGGGAGCTAGGCCCCAATACAATAATAGCTGGAGACTTCAACACCCACTTTCAGCATTGTACAGATCTTCCAGACAAAAAAAAATCAACGAAGAAACATCAGACTTAATCTGCTTCACAGACCAAATGGATCCAATAGATATTTACAGAACACTTCATCCAATGGCTGCAGAATAGACACTCTTTTGCTCAGCACATGGATCATTATCAAGGACAGAACATATGTTAGGTCATAAAATAAGTCTTAAAACATTTTTAAAAAATCAAAATAAGGTCAAATGTCTTCTCTGACCACAATGGAATAAATCTATAAATTAATAACAAGAGGAACTTTGGAAACAATAAAAATACATGGAAATTAAACAATATGCTCCTGAATGAGCAGTGGGTCAATGAATAAATTAAGAAGAAAATGGAAAATTAGCTTGAAAAAAGTAACTACATCAGAAAAAACTTCAAATAAACAATCAGAGGAGAAACTTCAAACTACATCAGAGGAGAAACTTCAAATAAACAATCTAATGATGCATCTTAGAGAACTAGGAATTAACTAAAAAGTGAAAGATTTCTATAACAAAAACTAGAAGACACTGATCAAAGTAATTGAAGAGGACACCATAAGGTGGAAAAATATTCCATGTTTCACAGATTGGAAGAATCAATATTGTTTAAATGTCTGTACTACACAAAGCAATCTACAGATTCACTGGAGTCCAATGTTCAAAAGCACGTAGCATCCAGCTACGAGAAACACGTAGGCTGGGATGCTAAGCCAGTCTAATCTTTTCATGTTCTTCTGCCTGCTTTTTATTCAGGCTGCACTGGCAGCTAATTAGATTGTGTCTGCCCAGATTAAGGGTAGGTCTGCCTTTCCCAGCCCACTGACTCAAATTTTAATCTCCTTTGCCAACACTCTCACAGACACACCCAGGATCAATATTTTGCATCCTTCTATCTAATCAAGTTGACACTTAGTATTAGCCATCACACCTATTGATGTGTCTCTTTTTTCTCACCCAATCTCCTTTTCAAGCAATGGATCAATGAAAGTCTACCACAGGTGTCTGGGGTGGATTGAGTTTACTCTTCAGGTTACACAAAATCAGGGCTGAAACTAAGCCATTATTAGTATTGTGCTTCCAACTGCTGGGCCAAGTAGAGCAGGCTCTCTCTGCAAATGTGTTCATTTACACATATTATACACGTGACACCTGCCCCCACATACTTTTTACATATGCATATACATGTATTTTAGGTCATATAATAAATCATTCATTCATTCTCTTCATCAATACATATTTAGTATCCAAGCATGGTGGCTCATACCTGTAAACCCCAGTGCCTGGAGAGGCTGAAGTGGGAGGATCATTTGAGCCTAAGAGTTCACAACCAGACTGGGGAATATGGAGAGACTTTGTATCTACAAAAAATATAAAGAAAAAAAATAGCCAGGCATAGTGGTCACACCTAAAGTCCTAGCTACTTGGGAGACTGAGGGGAAGGGACCACTTGAGCGCAGGAATTCAAGGCTGCCGTGAGCTATGATTACATGGCTGCACTCCAGAGAAAGAGCAAGACTGTCTCAAAATATGTGTATATGTGTATTTAGCAAAATATATATTAGATCATATATATTATATATATAGGATGCTCAGACTATAACAACAGTTATAGTTGAATATTTACTATGCTGTATTTCCATCTTAAACAGTTTTTTGTTGTTTTTTGTTTTGTTTTTAATTACCTTGATGGGCTAATGAAATTAAGCTCTTAATTACCCACTGCTATTTATTTCTTAACTAAGAGTGTCCTTTGCCACATTTCACAATTTCAGATAGGTCCTTACTTTGTCCAAAGTTGGTTTAGTTTTGCATTTTCCAAATTGCTTTGTCAGTGCTGTAATGAATTTTCCTTTCTCATGGAAATATTAGTTTCTTATGAAACTTTCTCTGCTTTTGCCTATCTCAATAGTAATGGCCTCAATATTATTTATCACTAGTAATTTCTTCCTCAATGCCCCATAAACACCCCAGACATTGCATTGCACTCACTTGATTGACATGCATTTGCTTCCATGTCAATTGTGAAAATTAATTTTCTCCTAAGCTTCACAGCTTACTCCAGGATTTGGCACATAGTGGGTCCCCAGCTACTGTGGTCCTCAATAAATTTAAGCAGGGACAAATGTACTTGCTCTATTGAAGTCATTGCCTAGTTCAAAAGAACAAATCGGGTAGTCTTGGGGACAGACCTATTATGCCAGCTTGTTCATCACCTGAAAGTGTGGGAAGGTCCTTGGTACAAGAACCTCGAAGATATGTTAAGACCTAGCAGCTATTGATGTTTTGAGCCTCAGTCTTAGTCATCATGGGAAGGACCCTAAATGAGCCCCAGACCAGAGTGAGTGGAATGGGAGGATGTTAATGAGTAGCCTGGATGAATTAGACAGGCCTGGTTTGCTTCATATTCAGCCTGATCCAGTTTCCATCATCTTAGAAAAATAGGACAAATTTTTAGGCAATGTTGCAATCCAAATACAACAAAAATGTTTTGTGATGTATGTGGGGTCAGCAAAGGAGCATATAGAGTGCATACCAAATGCCCATCTGGGGGATCATTCAAGGGACCAGCAAGATGTCTTGGAAGACTTGGCAAGAAGACAGCCAAGAGCTGTGTGCAGCCCATCCATGCACCATGATTCTGTTTCTCGGCTTATGTAACACAGTGGAAACAAGGTCCTCGCCTTCCTCACAGAGGAGAGCAAGGCTGAAAGGCATCAGTAGGAATCACTTTGGCACTGCTTAGTATTCCTGCCACTCCTTACTGCTTCTAATAAAATCCACAAGCTGGCAGTTTACTGTCTCACAAAAGGCGATCTCACCAGAGGAGAGCAGTACATGGCCAATCTAACATTTCCTTTACTTTAACTTGGTAAATGTTAGGAACTTGAAATGAATCAGAGAAGCAAGAGCTTAATTAGACACATATTGCTCCATCAACTCATTGTTTATTCAATGGGGCTCATTCAAATACAGGGAGAAAAATATTGAAAGACAACCAAACAAAAGCAATCCTCCCTCTCCTCTCCCTCATTCATTCCATTGTACTTTTACAGAAGCCATGAGTGAAGTGGAAGAGGGGTGAGAAGTATGTTTTCTTTTTTTTTTTTTGAGACAGAGTTTCACTCTTGTTACCCAGGCTGGAGTGCAATGGCGCGATCTCGGCTCACCGCAACCTCCGCCTCCTGGGTTCAGGGAATTCTCCTGCCTCAGCCTCCTGAGTAGCTGGGATTACAGGCATGCGCCACCATGCCCAGCTAATTTTTTGTATTTTTAGTAGAGACGGGGTTTCACCATGTTGGCCAGGATGGTCTTGATCTCTTGACCTCATGATCCACCCGCCTCAGCCTCCCAAAGTGCTGGGATTACAGGTGTGAGCCAGCGCGCCCGGCGAGATATATGTTTTCTCGACTGCAAGGAAATACACTGAAATGTTCTCAATAGTAAAGCTGAGCAGTAGGCACATGGTGCTTTATTTTTTTTCCCGTTATTCTTCGTGGTTTTTCAAAAAGATTTATTTGTTGGGAGATGATATATGTACCTAGATAAAGCAATTTCAAATTATACAGTTTTAGTGTTGTTGAAGGAATAACCACTACCCAGATCAAGAGGCCATCACCAGCACCTTAGAAAGTAACCTTCTGAATCATGGTTCCTATCTCTAAAAGCAGCAACCCTCTGGCTCTCAGGGTCATAAGTTCTATATTCCTTTATCACTTTTCCATATCTCCTAGAACAACATGTTCTTTGTCTATTTTATTTTTTGTTTTCTGAGATGGAGTGCACTCTGTCACCCAGGCTGGAGTAAAGTGGCACAATCTTGGCCCACTGCAACCTCTGTCTCATGGTTCAAGTTATTCTCATGCCTCAGATTCCCCAGTAGCTAGGATTATAGGCATGCACCACCATGTCCAGCCAAATTTTGTATTTTTTAAATAGAGATGGGGTTTCATCATGTAGCACAGGCTGGTCTCAAACTCCTGGCCTCTAGTGATCCGCCATCCTTGACCACTCAAAGTGTTGGGATTACAGGCGTGAGCCACCATGCCTGCCCTCTTTGCACTTTTAAAGCAAGATATGCTCTGTCCTTACTAACTGTATGGCCATGGGCAATTAACATCTCTGGGCTTCAGTTTTATCATCTATAAAATGAGAAAGGGAATTAATAGTACGTCATTACAAGGTTGTTTTGAGAACTGTGTGTGTGTGTGTACACATATAAACATGTACTGCTTAGTGTGATACTTGACACATATGTATACAATATGCTAGCTGTTTCATTTGTTACTGTTACACCAGATAACCTCAAAGATAACTTCAGATGCCTGTGTTCTGTATCTCCTCAGAAGTAATGAGCAGAGCACAGACAGCTTTGACAAAGATTGTGGCCTCCATTCTGGTTGCTCCATTTATGAACTGCGTAGGCTCAGGCAAGTTCCAAGGCTTTCTGAACCTCAGTTCCCTCTTCTGTAAAAGGGGAGTGGCCATAGCTCTGCCAAATGGCGGCTGGAGGGACCGTGGGGTAAGCGATGTAAAAAGTGTAGCATGATCTTGGGATCTGAATGGCCTGGGTGCCCTCCTTGCTCCTAGGCAAGCTACTTAATTCCTGTGAAATATTCTTTCCTTTTGACAAAATCAGCCTAACGATACCTGCTAAAAATTAACAGGTAAAGCTGTTGGCACAGGGCCCAGTCTGTAGTAAGGCCTCAAAGGCTTTCCTTCCTTTCTTGGCCTCTGTTCACCTTTTGGTGAAATGGAGAAAGTAGTGTCAGCCTTTATGAACTCATAAGATTGTTATAAAGATTAAATAAGATAATGAACATGAAATCACTTTTTAAATTGTAGTGGCATGACAATAAAATTCAAGTTAGTAAGAATGTAGATTACCAGGCCAGGATTTATATTGCCCAGCTTTATCTGAAAAAAATGAGTATGAATAGAAACAACCATTCAAGAGTCCTCTAAACAGTGTAGTCACTCATTTATTTTTTCAGCAATTATTCAGTGAGCATATCCTACATGAGAATTTTTGCCAGCAGGATTCTTTTTAAAAATTATTCTGGTCTAGTTCAAAAGACAGTCTTATGTCAATAATTAGAGAAGGATGGATTAAAAAGTAGGTAACAGAAGAAATTGGGGTTAAGGAAAAATAAAGAAGAAAAAAAATAAAATGAAGCCAAACATAAGAGTAACTCATGAGAACTAAGATATAATTCTATATACTGATAAAGATGGGCTAAATTTGTACACATAGGAAACTATGCAGAGAGACAAACAATCAATTACTAGGTGGTTTTCAAAGTGTCATCCACAGATCCCGCATCACCATGATCATAGACACCTGTTTTCATCTTCTATTCCCTGGCCACCTGAAATTCCACGCCCACTCGCTGCGTCTCGGAACATTTTACAAAAGGTCCAGTGCCTATGTAAGGAGTCCTGCTACTTGAAATCAAGGATGTAGGTAATGGTACCTAGAATAACACCTGGCAAAACTCTTTTAGAATATAATTTGGTAAATGTGGTAGAAGTGTTAACCAATTTTCAAGATTTTAAAATCGTATTTTCTGCGAAAGTGATTCAATCAAAATCAAAACAAAACAAAAAGGCCAAAGGATAAAGATGGTCATTGCAGTTTTCTTTATGACTGGTTATAGTAAAAATAACCTAGTTATGCCAAAATGGAAGAATAATGAAGTAAACTACAGAGGAGTGTTTCTATTAATTACTTTAGAGACATAAAAATTATAATCATGACTGCCAATTGGCTCAGTTTCTTTCATAAAATTTGGAAGGTAAAATTTGAAATGATTGTATGGATATAAAATATATAAACTAAGGCCAAAAAATCACAATAAATATGAGTTTTATTATAGATGGATTACAGATTAATTTTTCTTCCTATTTTAAAAATTTGTCTTTCAGCTTGTTTCGGTATGGTTTGGTGGTATGTGTGTGTGTGTGTTTGTGTTTGTTTGTGTGTATGTGTGTACATATACTTTTCTCACTGAAAATAGGGCAAGTTTATTTCCATTATCATATATCATTAGAAGATTAAGAATAAAACTTTATTTCTAGTCATTTCTTTCTGGGCAAAGTTAAAATGAGAGTAAGCAGTGAGGGAACTAGGCAAACCTCATAACATCACTGAGAGAACCAAGAAAGATCATGAAAATATAAATTCTGTTCAAGAAAGCCACAACTCTCAACTTCTCTTGGATATTTTTTTAAAGCATGCTTTTTTTGGCAGCTGCATTTATCAGCATATGTGAAAATATTATCCAGGGTGCATTCTGTATTTTCAGAAATGTGACATGATAGCATCCCTTAAAGAAAGGGATGTGGTGGTGAACATCCATCAATTTTCACTCGTTGGACTCCCTGGGGCACAACCCTGTGTCATGTCAATATTTTTTTCCCTCTACCAGCAAAATTGGAAGACACAAAGAACAATAGCACTGCAATGTCCTGTCGTCATTGCCTTCCTCTCCCTGTTCCCCAACCACCTTCCTCTTGGTGCTGGCCAAAATGACAGGGGGAAAGTTGTTGCTCATATTGCCTTTTCATTTTAGGGAAATAATGTCAAAGATAAACAATACTTACAGATTTAACCCAAATGTTAGTCATAAAATGATCTTTCAATGCTTGGATGTGTAATAAGGCACCTAGTGCCAAGTTAATGCTGTCAACAGAAACCCCATCCAACTTTCTAAGCTGTCTTCATCTGAATGAGGCACAGCTCTCAGGATACTAATGAGGAGTAACCCATAAAACAAGTCAAAGGGCGCATTTGCCTAGGTTTCATACTGCTAGATCCTAATCTGCATTTCGGCTATAACAAGAGAGTTTAGAGTTCTCTGGAGGATGGCATGGGCAGAGTGGGGATGCTTATTCGAGCTTCCTTTCCAGAAAGAATAAAGGATTTGCATTGGACCATTCTTTTCAAGACCAACACCCTATTTGAAAGGCAAGTAAAGCTCTCTTTCTTGAACTACTGAAATATTTGACTTACTACTTGATAGTTATGTCTGACTGATGATGGTGCAAGGAAAAGACACATACCGGAAACTGTGGGGTCTCAGTATTTCCAAACCTGGGGTGGACAATGGGGTTTACAGAAAGTGCAAGCTTTGCTCAATTTTCTTGGGGCAGCAGCCTGAGCTGAAGTGACTGCCCTTTCCCTAACTAACCAGGCATTTATAGCATTTTTCCCACAAAGAGGTTTCCATTGGCCCAATTTGCTGCCACTCAGTATAAAATATCTCCATTGGTCAAAGTTCCCCTGAAGACATCCCAGAAGCAGTTGGCCTCCCTCCAGCCCAGTGATTTTCCCAATCAGCTGTGTCCAGGAATAGGGTTAGTTTTTCTCAAAACACAATGGAAGGGTCATAGCCATTTTCTGTAGAAAATATTCCATTTAAACACTCTTTCATCTTAAAGGATATGTGTACATGCAATTCTGTGGCTTCACAAACTCTCCCTAAAACCTCTTTATTATAGATATGGTTCTATAGGTATAAAAGGATTCTTAGAGAGCTTGAAGGATAGGTTATATTGGACACCATCCCTGGTATACCTGTGAGGGCTTCCTATAACCTGTGTTGCACTGTTTGTAACACAAAAAAGGGAAGGAGGCTTGGATCCCACTGGAATGGTGGGAGAAAGTTTTAAAAGCTTCTTAAAGCAATTATAATAATCATGCTTACTGCTTTTTGTTTTTTCCCAGTTTAGTAGAATGAAAACAATTTAGCTATAACAGAAACAACATTTAAATGGGCTCTTTCACATATGTTTGGATTAATCTTATGAATAGATACACTTAATAGGCACCCAAAGACAAGAATATGTAAAGCTCTAAAAGCCTTCCTGATCCCCAATAAACATTTTCCAGTGGTAGGTGGAAATGCACACTCCTTTTCTTTGTTTCTCTAGTATTCAATACCAAGGAAGATGGTGACTGGAGAAGAGGATGCAAATTCTCAACTTCCTGTATCTCCACTGAAATCATCAAATTATTACTTTTCTTTTTTTTTGAGATAGGGTGTCACTCTGTCACCCAGGCTGAGTGCAGTGGCACAAATTTGGCTCACTGCAGCCTTGACCTCCTAGGCTCAAGCATTCCTCCTACCTATCTTTCAAGTAGCTAGGACCACAGGCACCCACCACCATGCCCAGCTAATTTTTGTATTTTTTTGCAGAGACAGGGTTAGGCCACGTTGCCCAGGCTGGTCTGCAACTCCTGGGCTCAAGTGATCCACCCTCCTCGGCTTCCCAAAGTACTGGGATTACAGGCATGAGCCACTGTGCCTGGCAAGATCATTTTTTAGGAATTAGAAAAAGGCTGTATTCATGGAGCTTTAGGGACAATCTCATCTCTATGTCTCAGAATTCTGCTGGATAGAACTAAAAATTGGAAAGAAATTGGTGAGAAGTAACTGGTCAGTCCCGTGTTGGAGAATGCAAATAAGTGAAGGAGATTGATGCAGGCCTCCCACATTTCCAAATTGAGAAAGGCAAGAAGGGGACACAGGATACACGGGAGGCTTCTATTCAGAACTTTTATGGTAATAATCAGAGTTCTAAGACAGCAGGTTTACCAGAAATTAGGAAAGGAGTCGACTTATCCTCTATTCATAAAGCTCTGGTACCTGGCTACCACCACACCTTGTACCTGGACAAAAAACAAGATCAAATTAAAAACAGGGCTGGGCGCAGTGGCTCACATCTGTAATCCCAGCACTTTGGGAGGCTGAGGCGGGTAGATTATGAGTTTAGGAGATCGAGACCATCCTAGCCAACATGGTGAAACACTGTCTCTACTAAAAATACAAAAATTAGCCAGGCGTGGTCCTGGGCGCCTGTAGTCCCAGCTACTCAGGAGGCTGAGGCAGGAGAATCGCTTGAACTCAGGAGGCAGATGGAAGTTGCAGTGAGCCAAGATCACACCACGACACTCCAGCCTGGCAACAGAGCAAGACTCCATCTCAAAATAAAACAAAACAAAACAAAACAAAACAAAAAACAACAGATGCAAAAAAAGGGTGACCTTTAGATCAATGATTTAAACAAACACCAAGAACAAGCGAAGATGAGATGGCTCAGGGCTTCAGCTCTCTTCCCTGTCCCCTCTGACTACTTTAAACATTGACTGGAAATAAACTGTCTGCTCACCCTGCAGCCTGTGATGTGAGGAACTAGGTGACCAGTAAGGGGAAGCTGGGCCACTCATTCACCTTTGTTAAAGGATGAATGGGAAGCCAAGGTCCTCCATTCACCCACATGCAAGGTTGAACACATCAATATTGGGAATGTTCCCAGTGAAATACAAATTGTAGGGATACATAGATCATTTAGTACTACAGAGGCAAAGAAAGCACATATACTTGAGAAAAAAATATTTTATATATAAAAAAGGAACTGCATCTACTTTGTACTCTCAATAAAATTCTGGAGAAACTTGGGTTATAAAGTAAAAGATGAGACAATAATAAAACAATCAAATATCTGTTCTAAATTTGGAAAAATTTGTGACCTAGAGGAATCTCCCCCACTTATTTGCTTTCTCAGATGTGGGTTCAGAGTCAGATATAAATAAATGGGAGCTAGATAAAATAAAAAATTCTAGAAAAAAATTAAAATGCAATGGCAGCCTTAAAATTGGCTTTAGAAGCAGTAAAGGACAAAATCGACATTGTGTAAATTCCAGGCTGTAATGTAGAAGGCAGAGGAAAAAAACTCTTGAAAAATGCAGAAAAAAAGGGGAATTGAGAGAAGAATGAGGAAAAAAAAAATGATACATCTACAGGACAAAGAACAGAGACACTTCATTGGTGTTTCTAAATAAAAAACTGGATCAAACAGAAAGGAATAAATACATAAAGTTATAATGAAAGAACTGAAGTCATCAGCATACTTAATGTGGAAAAACCATACACCCTTCTATAGGGGAAAACCAAAGCCTGGGGAACATGGTGAGACCCCTTCTTTATGAAAAATCAAACATTAGCCAAGCGTGGTGGTGCACACCTATAATCCCAGCTATTCAGGAAGGTGAAGTAGAAAGATTGAGCACGGGATTTCGAGGCTGTAGTAAGCTGATAACACGCCACTGCACTCAGCTTGGTGACAGAGTGAGACCCTATCTCAAAAAAATAAAAAAGTAAAAAACAAGACAAAGATACACCTCTCACACCTTTTATTTTATTTTATTTTCATTTATTTAATCTCTCTCTCATTTCACTTATTTGTTTCCTTTTATCCCTACATCCAAGTCCCAGTCCTCTCCCTCCATATAGATATATTTTTAAAATTAGCTTTATTAAGGGGGTAATTTATACACAGTAAAATTTACTGTTTTGAAATATACAAGTCAATGGGTTTTGACAAATGCACACAGTCATGTGGTGACTAACAAAATCAAGACACATTACATCTCAATTAACCCCCAAATTCTCTTCTTCTCCTGTGCAGCCAACTCACTCCCCTACTCTGGCTCCTGGAAGCTGCTGTTTACTTGCTACAGATGAGCCTTTTCTAGATTTCATTTACATGGACTCTTAGGGCATGTAGCGCTTTGTGTCTGCCGTCCTCCATTTAGTAAAATGTGTTTGGGGCTGGCATAGGTTGCTGTATCAGTAATTAAGTCTTCCCTTTTTGCTTTCCATCGTGTTGGTGCTGCCTCGTTTCTTAGACAGTCCCCCACTCTCTTTCCTTCTATGTCATGGTATTCACCCTGGGTTACAGGCAACCACCTCATCATCGAGTCTATTGATCCCCTGCCTCCAACTCCCCGCCCTCTCTGGTAAACCCCTGCCTTTCCTTTACCACATGACTCAAAAAATCTCTCTCCTTATTGAGGCTCCCCAAATTCCCACACATGCCCTCTTCCATAGGCTTATGCCCTGGGTTTCCTCTTTTACTGCAGCTATTATAAGTTGTTTCCATGCTGGTTTCTTTACCAGGCTGTGGCCATGCACTGTCCCTGAATCCCCCGCTGTTGCATAGTAGATAAAAGCAGCGTGCCTTGCCCTGTGTTGCTGTCCCTGAGTGTTCACTGTGACTTCTGAATGTGGCTTTGGACAGAAGTAATCAGATGAAGAACTTGAGACCCAGAGATGTAGAATATTGCCCAAGACCACACAGAAACCTAGATCATCATTCTTCCACATATAACCCAGGACATCTTCCAAAAGCACAACTTTGTTTACCTCATTTGTCCTGAAAGAGAATTGGGTGTTGGCCAGTAAGAGTTGAGAAGGAGCAGTGAAGGAGTGGAAGGAAAATGCCTTTGAGCACATGCCTGAATAGGTCACCCTAGGTTTTGTTGGTAGTAAGAGGTAGTGAAGCACATAGTCATGGATTAAACAGTTTTGTTTTTCTCAACCAGGATGTGGCAAGAGAATTAAGCCCAATTGCCCTAAGTCCACTGTTTGTAGTGGGTGAACTTCTCCCCAGTGTATCTAGAATGTCCTATTCAAATTATGTTCTCTCTCTTGTCCTTTTTTTTTTTGGCAGGGTCTCACTCTATTGCCATGCTGAGTGCAGTGGCATGATCTCAGCTCACTGCAGTCTTGACTTGACTTCCCAGGCTCAAGCCATCCTCCCACCTCAGCCTCCAGAGCAGCTGGGATTACAGGTGAGCGCCACCATGCCCAGCTACTTTTTGTATTTTTTGAAGAGATGGGTTTTTGCCACATTACCCAGGCTGATCTCAAACTCCTGGTTTCAAGTGATCAGCCGCCTCAGCCTCCCAAAGTGTTGGGATTATGGGTCACCATGCCCGGCCTCAAATTATTTTCTATATTCTGTAGTTCTAATGAGAAAGGCCAGTCAGGAAAGAGAGCCTGGAGGGATGAGTTAATAACAAAACAAAAATAATGCATAAAAAGGGCAGGAACCTATAGCTAGAAGACCCTGGTTTGAGGCCCAGTTTTAATATTCTATGACATTAACTTCTCTAAGCCTCAATTTCCTTATCTATTAAACCTGATAATTACCACTACTGACTTTACAGGATGTGTTCCAAATGAGATAATGTTTTTGAAAATGGTTTGTAGTCTGTTCCATATGGTTCAGATGTAAGCATTTCCATGAACTAGAAGAAATCTCACTGATTAGGCCAACAGCCGACTCCCGAACAAGTGTTTTAATGATGAGGAAAATTTACCTTCTTCCTTGTTCAGGGAAACAACAAACATGGGGAATGGGAGCTTATTTGCTTATCTTGGGAGGTGTAGCCTGTTAACGAGCAGCTACTTTGTCAGAAGCAGGGAGGGCATTGTACATTGGAAAGGGAAACCACAAAAGTCAAGGCCACCAGATAGAGTTGAAAGGTTGTGTCCTACACAAGGGTACTCAGCCAAGACAGTGAGAGGCCACAGAAATCCAGCCCATGTTCCTCTTGCCAAGCCATATGCTCTAACTTAGGGCCACATGCTCTAACTTAGGGCCACATGCTTTCAGAGGAAGGGAAAAAGTCTTGCCTTTTTCTCTGGACAAAGGTGCCACCTGCTACCAAGCCTTACTCTTAAGGTGGTGTGGTCTACTCAGTGGCTGGGGGGGGGCGAGAGGCAGGGAACACACATTGTTTTATTTTACAAATATGGGTTATGGCTCCAACAAAAGGCATAAATCAGGGCTGGACATGGTGGCTCACGCCTCTAATCTAACACTTTGGCAAGCTGAGGCAAGAGGATTGCTTGAGGCCAGGAGTTTAAGACTACCCTGGGCAACATAGCAAGAGCCCATCTCTAAATAAATAAATAAAGACATAAATCTGTGGGAAAGAGAGAGGAAGTTGAATAGAGACCTTAGCAGTATTCCCCGGCTTCCAGTTGGCAGCTCAAAATCAGCCTGGTGAAATTTTTGCACCATGGAATAGGCACAGGCTATAGATCAGGGATCCCCCTCTCACCCTTTGGAGAAGGAGTTGTTAAACAGTTGCCACCACTGGATGAAAAAGCAAGGTCTAAGAGGAAAATGAGAACTAAAATGAATAAAGCACCTTTGGTGTGATCCCTGACACTCCTGCAACCTTGTGATAATAGTTATTTTACCTGGCATTATCGAACAAGTAGCAGAAAGTTTTAGAGAAGTTAAATTATTGTCTCAAAGTCCCACCCAGCTAGAAAGAGGCAGAACTTGGACTCAAATCCAGCTTTTTCTGGCTGACTCTGAAGCCCATGGTCTTTTCACCATACTATGTGGTTTTGCTAAAACCAAAGCCCGTGATTCTGAGATGGCTCACCGACAGCACTTGCTTATCACATTAATTCTCCTTAGCATTTTTATTTCCCCCAGTGACATTCAGGCATTTTAAAGGCCACTGCGGCACTTCCAGCACATTCATCAGACTTGCTCCCATGGTTCCAACGTCAGCCTCCCCATTAAAATTCATCTTCAAAGAAGCCATCCGAGAGTCAAGCAAGTTGGAGTTCAGTAACCACTCTGCGCTTTCTGACATTGGGAAGATATATTACTGTACTCGGGTAACTGCAATGTTTAGAACAACTTTGGAAGAGTATTGTATAAATTATATTGTCCCTGTGGGAACCCTATTAACATTAAAATGTCTTATGAAATGAGCTAAACACTTGCACAAAGAAAACCTTTCATATGAAGGCTTCTTCAAATTTATAGTAGTTAAAGAAAGAAACAAAAAACACCTTGCCCCTCCCTTTGCACATGACACAAGGATAGATAACTCTTCTTGGACTATTTTAAGCAAATTATCTTAGAAAATGAGAGCCCATCTCAGAATATATTACTTCAGGCCAAAGGCAACACCAGGTAGGAGGAGACAGCATGGATTAAAATCACACACATTATCTGGGTTCAGATTCTGGCTCTCCTACTTAAGATATCAACAAAATGAGGACAATTGTAGTTATAATTTAACAAGCAAAAATTAGGGACCAGGGGCTTTCTATAGTCTACATTGTTTAATTCCTACAACAACAATGCAATGGGAATATTATTCTTACTTTAAGTATGGGGAAAACAAGGTTAAAAGAGGTTAAGTACAATTGCAACAAAAGCAAAAACTGGCAAATGGGATGTAATTAAGGAGCTCCTGCTCAGCAAAGGAAACTCTCAAGAGAATGGACAGACAACCTACAGAATGGAAGAAAATTTTGGTAAAATATGCATCTGACAAAGGTCTAATATCCAGCATCTATAAGGCACTGAAACAAATTTACAAGAAAAAAAAATAAACAATCCTATTAAAAAGTGGGCAAAGGACATGAACAGACACTTTCAAAAGAAAACATACATGTGGCCAAGAATCATAGGAAAAACAGTTAGACATCACTGATCATTAGAGAAATACAAATCAAAACCACAGTGAGGTACCATCTCACACCAGTCAGAATGACTATTACTAAAAGGTCAAAAAATCATAGATGCTGGTGAGGTTGTGGGAAAAAAAGGAATGCTTTTACACTGTTGGTGGGAGTGTAAATTAGTTCAATCCTTGTGGAACACAGTGTGAGGATTCCTCAAAGACCTAAAAACAAAAATACTATTTGACCCAGCAATCTCATTATTAGGTATATACTCAAAAAAATATAAATAATTCCATTATAAAGACACATGCACATGTATGCTCATTGCAACATTACTACAATTGCAAAGACATGGAACCAGCCTAAATGCCCATAAATAATAAACTGGATAAAGAAAATGTGGTACCTATATGCCATAGAATACTATGCAGTCATAAAAAAGAATGAGAGAATGTCCTTTGCAGGAACACGGATGGAAATGGAGTGCACGCAGGAACAGAAAACCAAATACTGCATATTATTTACAAGTGGGTGCTAAATGGTGAGAACACATGGACACGTAGAGGGGAGTAACAGACACTGGGGCTGTGCTCCCTATTGGGGAGTAGAGGGTGGGAGGAAAGAGAGGATCAGAAAAAATAACTATTGGGTACTAGGCTTAGTACCTGAGTAATGAAATAATCTGTACAAGAAACCCCCATGACACAAGTTTACCTATATTATAAACCTGCACATGTACCCCTAAACTTAACTGTTAAATAAAAAAGTTTAAATTTAAATTTAAAAATGAAGCTAAGTAAATTCAGCCAGCTCAGACAGCATGGTAGGAAGCTTCTGAAATGTGCTTTAATGACTTCTGTTTCTTGGTATTCACACCTTTATGTAATTTGCTGCCCTTTTGTGTGGGCTGGACCTAGTGATTTTTAGCTAGTAAATAGAATACAGCAAAAGTGATAGGATGTAATTTCCAAGATTAGGTTATAAAAGACTGTGACTTCCATCTTGCTTGTTCTCTCTCTTCTTCTCTTGCTTGCTTGCTCACTCTGTTGGAGCAAGCTGCTATGTTGTGAACTGTCTTATCAAGAGACCCATGTGGCAAGGAAATGAGGGTGGCCTCTGGCCAACAGCCCATAAGGAATTAAATCCAGCCAACAACTACTGAGTACTCCTGGAAGCAGATCTCACCTCCATTGAGACTTGAGATGTCCACGACACCTGGGTTCCAGCCTTGTGAGAGGCCAGAGGACCCAGCTAAACTCTTCCCAGATTTCTGACCTATAGAAACTGTGAGATAATACATGTGTGTTCTTTTAAGCTGCTAAGTTTTCAAATAATGTTACACAGCAATAGATAACTAATACAGGTGGTAAAGAAACAGAGATGAGGCTTCCAGCCAACTTTCCATCTTCAAAGCACAATCTCATTTTCTTGCCCTAATTAATTCTTTACAAGCCATATGACCTTGGGCAAATTACTTCCTGGGAAGCAAAAATTTGGGAGGCGCAGTAGCTACATGACCATTGTCCAGTGGCATTCTACACCACTGATCTTGTTCTCATTGGTAGAGCAATAATCATATCCACTTTCCTGAGATGTTCTGAAGGTTAATAATACAACATCATGCTTGTAGAATACTTCGAAAAAGTATATATATAATATATATATATATTACATATAGTATATACTCAATAGATTCTAGCCATTATTATAATACTTTTCTAGATAGTATTAGTTTTACTAATAAGGATGGGATTTCAGGGACCTGCTCCAGGTGAGTAAAGAAGAATTTCTGGATTGAGGGCTATAACCCTCATCATATTTTGCAGTTCCTCTCTACTTCTTAAATGCATCAGCTAAGTCCAAGTATTTATACTTCAGTTCCCCATCTCAATCTCTTTTCCCTTATGTATGTATCAGATCTCTTTTTTTTTTTTGAGACAGAGTCTTTCTGTGTCACCCAGGCTGCAGTGAAGTGGTTTGATCTCGGTTCACTGCCTCAGCCTCCTGAGTATCTGGGACTATAGGCATGCACCACCATGCCCAGCTAATTTTTTGTGTATTTTTAGTAGAGACAGTTGGTCTTGAACTCCTGACCTCCCAGGTTCAATTCTCCTGCCTCAGCCTCCCGAGTATCTGGGACTACAGGCATGCACCACCAAGCCCAGCTAATTTTTTGTGTATTTTTTGTAGAGACAGTTGGTCTCGAACTCCTGACCTCAAGTAATCCTCCGGCCTTGGCCTCTCAAAGTGCTGAGATTACAGGTGTGAGACACGGTGCCCAGTTCTGTATCAGATCTTATTGTACAGTTTCTCTATCAGTAACTATGCTGAAAAAGTAATTTAAAAAGACAAAGCCTCCATCTAAATGAAGTGCTTGATTGCCTACTCAGAGATGCTTCTGAGGGACCAAGCATCAAACATCTGAGCCACTGCTAATATCTATGACCACTATGAATAGAAAACTCTATAGAAAACATGCGGCACTTAGTAGGCACTCATGGTGATCTCCTTAACTAGCAAGAGGAACCACATCTGTCTTGTTTATTTTTATGCCTCCAATGTCTAGCAGAAGGCCTAGCTTAGAGCAGATAATCAATCAACATGTAGCATACCAACAAATACACTGGACAAACACTGTCTTTTTATCCTCCCTAGACAATCCCTATTTGATTTTCTAAAAATTACTTCATTCATCCAAAGTTTTAGTGTATAGAATTTATTGGTATATTGGATACATGGGGGGCGATTTTCCTTTTTTCATCCCCTATTATCTGCTCTTAGGTCCTGGCAAATCTGGTTAGAAAATACAAGACTTCCCTTCACATATATAGACTCAATGTCCACTAAGTTTCCTAAGAAATGAAATAAAAGGAGACAAAAAAGTGAATAACAATTGAATAACAACGAAGTGTGCTTTGCTCAGTTATGTGTAGTGATCTACTTAGGTATTGGAACCACTCAGGCCTATGTTAGCTAAAGCTCATTTCTGCAGCCACAAAGCACAGTCCCACCGAAGTGTGCTGTGCCTAGGTGCCTTGTTGTTAAACCTCAGAAATAATGTGGACATATTTAAAGGAGGCTGATGAGAAAAAATCACTGATACTAAGTTTTGCAAACCATCCATTTATTTCCCTTTGGTAATCAGAATGATCTCTCATAAGACTTAAATATGTAGACCAGAACAATTTGCACAGATGATTTAGAATGATTATTTTAAAAAGGTCACGATTTCACTGATTTTTCTTTTTTGTGCATTTGTTTAGTGGAATTGGGGTGCTAAGGAGTTAAAAAAAAAAAAAGAGAAAAGACTTATTCAGTTTTTATAAACCCAGCAAGATGTGAACCACATTTTAGAATTGGAAACAGAGCAGTCGTATTAAAAAAGAAACCTCATAAGACTGAGAATACAAAATGTATGTGTATGTGTGTGCACATGTGTTCAAATCCTTACCTTCCTCTAACTTGCTGAGTAAACTTGAACAAATCACTTCATCTTCTAGAACGTCAATTTCTTTATCTATAAAATGGATAAAAGCATTCTGAACTGTCTCTGGCCTATCTGTGAATCTTAAAGGAAATATTGGCCATCACAGCACCTAGCATAGCTTCAGGGAAATGGCAGGTGTGTATGTATTCAGCCTTTGTTAAATTTGCTAATGGCAAATGAAGTGTAGCTAGAAAGTAGCATTGCATAAACCAAACATTTGAGTGGTTAATGGAAAAACAGTAGAAATCTCCTTTTCCTCCTGCGTGGTTTGGATTTGGTTTGGCCCCACCAAGTCTCATGTAGAAATCTGATCCCCAATGTTGGCGGTGGGATATGGATGGAGGTGTTTGGACCATAGAATTGTTCCCTCATGAACTGTTCTTGGTGCCGTTCTCACTAGAGTGAGTTCTCGCTATTAGTTCCTGTAAGAACTGATTGTTGAAAAGATCTTGGTACCTCTGCCTCTCTCTCTTGCTACCTCTCCTGCCATGTGACCTGTGCATATGCCGGCTCCCCTTCCCCTTCCACCATGAGTGGAAAAAGCCTGAAGCCCTCACCAGAAACAGATGTTGGGGCCATGCTTCTTGTAGAGCCTGCGGAACCATGAGTCAAATAAACCTCATTCATTTATAAATGACTCAGCCTCAGATATTCCTTTATAGCAACACAGACTAAGACATCGCTCTACTCCATTCTCTATTTCACGTTAAATGTACTGTCACAATTAAGGGCCAGAATTTTGTGAAAGTTACTACCATAGAAATATAGAGGCAAACTGATAAACACACACACATACACACACACACACACACACACAAAATAAACAGCTATTGCATTCAAAATGTTTGTGTTATTTAAATTGAACTTCAATCCTGTGAGTTTTGCTAAGAAAAACATATTGAAAATTTCCACTCCCTCAAAAGCAGTTTTAACTTTTCAGAATATATTTTATGCCCTCCATTGTTGGACCTAATGGAAGTCCCAACATTTGGAAAAATTGATACTCGAAAAAAATGATAGGTTTACAGTAATTCTCACAGATTCTTTGGAAGATGGTTCTTTATCCCCTAAAAGAAGCTGATTTGTATTTCAAAAAAGGAGGAGAAGCTGCAGGCTACCAAGGGGACCTCATGATGTTAGGTGCCCTGCTTTATTCAGCGTTCAAGTCTCTACTGTGAGTTCACCTGTTCTGATGACCCTATAAATGCTGTTGCACTCAAGGGTCTAAGAACTCAACTCTTCTCTCTCTATACACTTCTGTAAAATGATGGCTTTAACAAACTCATATATATGAATTCCAAGTCACCCTCCCAGTGTGGTCATCTCCCCAGCACCTCATGTGCAAGGGCACAATGGGACATGTCCCATCATGTACTAAATCACTGTCACTTACCTTTCCCTTGACTAAACCTGGTTCTATCTCCCTGAGTGGCACCATCATTCACACAGGGAACATGAGCCAGAGACTTGGGAAACTCACTTTTTATACTTCGCATCTCCCTAATGCAAGTCATATTGACCTTGCCTTCCAAATTTTCATGAGCCAAACCCATCCCCGCCCTGTCTGCTGTCACTGCCCAGCTTCAGGCTCACAACATCTTTTACCTGTCATATTGTAGAATGTTCCTAAAAGGCCTTCCTTCCTCTAGCCTTGCCCGCACCAACCCATTCGCCACATGGCAGTCATAGTGATAGTCCTAAAAGGCAAGCCTGACCATGTCACCCTGCTGCCTACAATCACTCTGCATTGTCTCCTGGGTTGGAGGCAATGTGACCTGGCATCTTACGTCTTACGTGTGTTCGTGTCAGATTCTCCAGCCTTAACTTCTATCACTCTCCTCATTATAATTCTCAAGTAATACTGAATCCCTTTGAGTAGCTTTCTCAACAATTCTTGCTATGCCACAGACATGTGCCCTTTTGCCTGATGTTCCATTTCTCTGTATAGAATATCTTTTCTATACCAGTGGGTTCAACAATGGAGAGCACACAAAGCATTCTGAAAAGTTAAGATTGCTTTTGAGGGAGTGAAAATTTTCAATACGTTTTCCTTCCACACTGTGATGTTGTGAGCCTGAAGCTGAGCAGTGACAGCAGACAGGGTGGGGATGGGTTTGACTCATGAAAACTTAGAAGGCAAGGTCAATATGACTTGCATTAGGGAGATGGGAAGCATAAAAGGTGAGTTTCCCAAGTTTCTTGCTCATGTTCCCTGCATAGATGATGGTGCTACTCTTGGGGAGATAGAGCCAGGTTTAGTGAAGAAAACTCCACACTCATCTGAGATCTGTTTTAGAGCAGATAACTAAGCAACATTGTAATCTTTAAAAATGTGGGCTCTGAGTTCAAACGCACGGGGTTAGAATACTGTCTCTACTAGTTACTAGCCAGTAAACAAACTATCTGGACTCATTAAGCTAACCCTTACTGGCCAGTAAACAAACTATCTGGACTCATTAAGCTAACTCTTTAAGCTAGCTCTCTTACTAGCCAGTAAACAAACTATCTGGACTCGTTAAGCTAATTCTTTAAACAAACTATTTGGACTCCTTTAAAGGATGATAATAATGATGCTGAACTCAATGAATAATTATCAAAATTAAATGAGCTGAGACCTAAAGAATGAGAAGGACTCAGCCATGCAAAGACTTGGAGGATGTACTTCTCAGGGAGAGAAAATGGTGAGTAAAGGCCCAGCTGATGAAACATGGGACACTGACTGCTTTAAAGCTGACAGCCCATCCCTGCTGCAATATTCAGTTAGCCTAGGATTATAGTTTCTCAGAGAGAGCAGTAAAAGCCCCAGAATTAACATGTGGTGCTTGGCAGAACCTCATTAGCTGGGATCTGCTTCATTTCCCCTGCCCCATTTGTCTTCTTTCCAGACTCTACTATCACATTTAAGCTTTGGGTGAAACTTGAAGCCCTTAACCTCGTGAAAGAGCTACACTGGTTGGGACCTAAGGGATGAACTAAATGCTGAGTGCAGCACCCCTGCAAAAGCAGCTCCCTGAGGGCATTATCCAAAATGGCATGTCTCTAGATGAACATTGAAAAGCACATACATTCAGAGAATGCGGACATCTTGTCAAATTTGACAGCAGGTTTATTTCAGCATGAGATGTATTTGCCAAATGAACAGAAACTCAATGATCATGCTGGTTCTAAAAGTGGGTTTTGCTTTATAGTAGAGAAATAAAATGATTTATGAGTTTGTCAGGGAACGGATGTGGTCTTTTGAAAAAAAAAATCATCCCAGCTCCAGAGTGTCATGAATTGCAAATGAACCAATGGGTGATGTATGCGTGTGTAAGTCTACACGTGTACACACACATGTATCTCAGTGCGCGTCCCCTTTCTTCTTTGCTTCTGTGGTTTGGACCACTGTGTGCCTTCACTGACGCTGCAAGCAAATTGTAATTATAATGCTGAACAGTTACTTCCAAGACAAACCAAATCTGTGTTCCATTAAAGTCACAGAATAGTTAAACATTATTTTTTTTGTTCCCAACCATAATAAAAAACAGGTTCCCCATTCAATATGATGCTCCAGAAGTCAGAGGATTCCACATAGTCCCTTCTGAAATATTTGGAAATAGATTCTAATGGTGTCCCAAGCATATCAGCAGGAGGTCAGCTTAACTTATGGTTTATCAGGCTCACTGTGGTTTGGACGGCAGCTGCATGGAAGTCCTCAAATGTAATAGATTTCCTCCCTAAGACACAAAGACTGCTTGCCAACTTCTGAGCATATTCCTTCAGTGTGTCCTTTTGAGATGTTAGATGAAGTCACAGAAATGAGAGCTATTCTTTCTTTCAAATGAGAAATTAGAAAACGCTGCTCTTTGGGATTTGCCTCAAAAGGAAAAATAATGCTCCAATCTTTCTGTTCACCAGTTTGTAACAATCATTTTGAAATGTTTTTGTAAAACTATCTTTGAAATGAAATTTTCCTCTATAATTCACCAGTTAGTTTATCCCAATGCCCTAAATTTCTGTGCATTCAGGATGCATTTTAATGGTAAAAGTAACTCTTTAACAAATATTTGGATTAAAAAAACATAAATAAATGCTCTGCAACCATTTACCTCCTATAGAAAGTCTAGCTTACATTCAATATCTGTACTCTCTTCAGTGTTTTGCAATCATGGTGAAAATTACCAATAGACTTTACACTGTAATTTTAAAAGACCATTTCCACAATTTCCTAGATTTTCTGCCCCCATGCCTTTGTCCAGGGCTCCCTCCTTCATAGAACACTTCTCCCCATCACTCTACCCTCTCTATCTGAGGACTGTTTATTCATTCCACAAAACACAGCTCAGCTCCTACTTCTTCCTTCCCCAGGCTGTGGGAGAAGGTCCTCTACATCATGCCATGTTCTTCTATTACGGCACTTAGCACACGGCATTGTAACTGGCTGTCTCTCCCAATCCTGTGAGATCCTTTCTACTTCTAAATTCTGAGAGACTAAGGCAAAATGAGTGTTTAGTGAGTATTAGTTAAGGACTTAGTTAACTTACTAATTTAATCCTAAGCACAGCCTCTTGTGCTACCTTCAAGGCTAAATCATTTGAATTTTCTCCAATCGAAAGGACGTGAAGAGGATATCCCTTTCCTTTATCTCGTGAAAATTGCTTGGTCTTTGCCTAAGTAAGGGAGCCTCCTGTTCCACTATGAGAGATTTCTTTAGTAACACTATGAATTGCTTCAGTGTGGTTTGGATTTGGATTGGGGTGTGTGTGTGTGTGTGTGTGTGTGTGTGTGTGTGTGTGTGTGCTTGTTTGACATGGCAGCTTGAAATAGTCAGTATCTCATCTTCCATTTGCCTTTAGATTCCTCAGTTTGAGCCCATGTCCAAAAAGTCAGCTTATCAACTCCTGAATTTATCTACACTTAAGGCAGTGGAATGTGGTCCAGATGGGAATTTACATCCAAAAGGAAAAGTGCTTCCTCACAAACTGGAATGGAGTTCCAAACTGGAGCCCATGGAGGGTGCAGAATTCCTTAGCTATCAAGGAGATTGGGTTCACCATCAGTCAGTGGGATCAGAATCACAGCCTATGCCTTCACTCACCAGTCACCATGCCCAGCACCTTTTCCTTTTTCCATGTCTTATACCAGGCACCTTGCTGCAAGGATGGCCAGAGTCAGGGCTTGCCATCAAAGGACTCAAGAAGTCTGTGCAAGTGAAGACCAGTAAACAGGTAATTAGACTTGAGTGTGATAGGAGATGCATATGAAAGTAAGAAAGACAGAATAAACAACTTAACAAGTCCTGATGTACGGAGAATAGAATTCACAAGGTCAAGAAGGAGATAAACGTTTTTCCAGATATGTCACATGAAAAATGATTTGGGAATACCCAAAGTTGCTGAGGGCCCCAAATTTTGTCCCTGTGGGCATGCATGACACTTAAAGCAAGACTACTTGGTACATTCTGGGGGATCAGATAGGACAGCTGAGCAGGTGGTAGAGAAAGAAGGCAGGGTGAAGGGATGGGTGCATGGAGAAAAAAGGCCTGGAAAGCTCCTTTCTTTACTATGCTGACTGCTTGTTGAATAGAATGAAGGGAGCTAAGAAGAATTCAGCCTCAGTATTGTGGAGCAGTAACTAGAAACCAGCCCCTATCACTCTAAATTCCCTGGTCATCCTACTTTCACCATGGAAAAGTGGCAAATATGATGGTGAAGATAAACAAAGTGACTATCAAAGTTGCTGCCGTGTAGTCACTCTATACTGAAACCACTGGCTGACTTCAGGATCTATTTTGTAGTAATTAAGGAAAATCTTCAAAAGCCAAAAGGTCAGTATGTAATTATGTATGTTCCAGACAGCCCTAAAGCTGTCCAGCAGTTTTCCTAAAGTTGCTATTGATTTTGTTATTGCCCCCCGCCAAAGAATTCCTAAACATAATTTCCTGTGGCTCAGCCCCAGGGGCCTCTCTGGTTCTTTTATTCTTTAACATATGGCCTTCTCTTAAGATCATTTATATAAAAACTGCTACATTGAGTTACAGGTTACCTGAACTGGATACAACCCCTCACTGTACACACATGGGACCTTAGCTTCCAAGAAGGGAAGGGACTTCACTAAGACCACACAGTTTTGAGCAGGTTTAGTATTCATGTCCACGTCTTCTTGTCCCCCTGAGGCCAAACCTTCAGTTTGGGAGATCCAGTCTACTGTCTTTAACATTCCTGTCTCAAAGATGATAGGATAGAAACTTAGGAAGAATTTTATACTTTTTGTATGATTATACAGATAATAAATGATGGAAGGAAGCATTTAAACCTGAAAGCTTTTATTCTACCATTTTTTTCCTTCTATACTATATTGGGAAAACCTAGGAAAACAAATCAATGCTAAGAATCACTCATGTCGAGATCATGGCAGATGGGAGGCAGGACCAGATTGCAGCTCTGACTTGGATGGACACAGCAGCATGCAGAGGCTTGTATCATGAATTTTAGCTCCAAATAGACTACAAAAACCAGCAATCCCAAGAGGACCCCCAGACCCTCTGAAGAAAGCAGACTGCTCCTGCTGGACCCAGGAAACACCACAAATACTGTGCTGGTATCCATGGCTGAGAGACCCATAGACAGTTCACATCACAGGACTCTGTGCATACAACCCCCCAGTACCAGCCCAGGCCAGGTAGACTTGCCGAGTGGCTAGACCCATAAGACAAACAACAATCACTGCAGGTCAGCTTATAGGAAGCCACATCCATAGGAAAAGAGGAAGAGTGCTGCATCATGGGAACATGCCTTGGAACAAAAGAATCTGAACAACAGCCTTCAGCCCTAGACGTTGCCTTTGACAGAGCCTGCTCAAATGAGAAGTAAGCATAAAACCAACTCTGGTAATGTGACAAAACAAGGCTCTTTAACAACCCGCAAAAAATCATACTAGTTCACCAGCAATGAATACAAACCAAGAAAAAAAATCCCTGATTTACCTGAAAAAGAATTCAGGAGGTTAGTTATTAAGCTAATCATGGAGGAACTAGAGAAAAGCAAAGCCCAATGCAAGGATATCTAAAAAACAATACAAGAAGTGAAGGAGAAATATTCGAGGAAATAGATAGCATAAAAAAAACAATAAAAACTTCAGGGAACATTGGATACACTTATAGACATTCAAAATGTTCTGAAAAGTCTCAGCCATAGAATTGAACAAGTAGAAGAAAGAAATTCAGAGCTTGAAGACAAGGTTTTCAAAGTAACCCAATCCAACAAAGACAAAGAGTAAGAAAATATGAACAAAGCCTCCAAGAAGTCTGGGATTATGTTAAATGGCCAAACCTAAGAATCACCAGTGTTCCTAAGGAAGAAGAGAAGTCTAAAAGTTTGGAAAACATATTTGGGGGAATAATCGAAGAAAACTTTCCTGGCCTTTCTAGAGACCTAAATATCCATATACAAGAAGCACAAAGAACACCTAGGAAATTCATTGCAAAAAGATCATTGCCTAGGCACATTGTCTTCAGGATATCTAAAGTTAAGATTAAGGAAAGAATCTTAAGAGCTGTGAGACAAAAGCACCAGGTAACCTATAAATGAAAACCTGTCCAATTAATAGCAGATTTCTCAGCAGAAACCCTATAATCTAGAAGGGATTGGGGCCCTATCTTCAGCCTCCTCAAACAAAGCAATTATCAGCCAAGAATTTTGTATCTAGCAAAAGTAAGCATCATATATGAAGGGAAGATACAGTGTTTTTCAGACAAACAAATGCTGAGAGAATTTGCCACTACCAAGCTAAAAGGAGCTCTAAATCTCGAAATAAATCCTGGAAGCACATCAAAACAGAACCTCTTTAAAGCACAAATAACACAGGACCTACAAAACAAAAATACAAGTTAGAAAGCAAAAACAAAAAAACAAAAAAAACAAGGTACACAGGCAACAGATAGCACAATGAATGCAATGGTACCTCAAATCTCAATACTGCCATTGAATGTAAATGGCCTAAATGATCCATTTAAAACACACAGAACTGCAGAATGGATAAGAACTCACCAACCATCCACTGCCTTCAGAAGACTCATCTAACACATAAGGACTCACATAAACTTAAAGTAAAGGGATAAAAAAAAAGGCATTTCATGCAAATAGACACAAAAAGCAAGCAGGGGTAGCTATTTTTTTAATCAGAAAAAACAAACTTTAAAACACCAGCAGTTAAAAGAGGCAATGAAGGACATTATATAATTGTAAAAGGCTTTGTCCAACAGGAAAATATCACAATCCTAAACATATATGCATCTAACACTGGAGCTCCCAAATTTATAAAACAATACTAATAGACCTAAGAAATGAGATTGACAGCAATGCAATAATAGTGGGGGACTTCAATACTCCACTGACAGCACTAGACAGGTCATCAAGACGGAAAGTCAACAAAGAAACAAGGGCTTTACACTATACCTTAGAACAAATGGACTTAATAGATATGTGCAGAACATTTCATCCAACAATCACAGAATACACATTCAATTCAACAAATACATGAAACTTTCTTTAAGATAGACTATATGATAGGCCATAAAATAAGCCTCAATAAATGTAAGGAAATTGAAATTATATCAAGCACTCTTTCAGACAACAGCGGAATAAACTGGAAATCAACTTGAAAAGGAAGCTTCAAAACCATGCAAATACATGGAAATTAAATAACCTGCTCCTGAATGACCATTGAGTGAAAAATGAAATCAAGATGGAAATTAAAAAAATCTTTGAACTGAATGACAATAATGACACGAACTATCAAAACCTCTAGGATAAAGCAAAGACGATGCTAAGAGGAAAGTTCATAGCCCTAAATGGCTACATCAAAATGTCTGAAAGAGCACAAACTGACATTCTAAAAAACCAGAATGTCTAAGGACCTCAAGGAACTAATGAAGCAAGAACAAACCAAACCCAAACCCAGCAGAAGAAAGGAAATAACCAAGATCAGAGCAGAACTAAATGAAATTGAAACAAAAAATACAAAAGATTAAAAGAAAGAAATAGCTGGTTCTTTGAAAAGTTAAATTGCTAGACCATTAGCAAGATTAACCAAGAATAAAAGAGAGAAAATCCAAATAATCTCATTAAGAAATGAAACACAAGGTATTACAACTGACACTACTGAATTACAAAAGATCATTCAAGGGTACTATGAACACCTTTATGCACATAACCTAGAAGTGATGGATAAATTCCTGGAAAAATATGACCCTTCTAGCTTAAATCAGGAAGAATTAGATACCTTGAACAGACCCATTACAAGTAGCAAGATTGAAATGATAATTCAAAAATTACCAATAAAAAAAGTCTAGGACCAGACAGAGTCACGGCAGAATTCTACCAGACACTCAAAGAAGAATTGGTACCAATCTTTTGGATGCTATTCCACAAGATAGAGAAAGAAGAAACCCTCCCTAATTCATTATTTGAAACCAGCATCACCCTAATACCAAAACCAGGAAAGGACATAACCAAAAAAGAAAGCTATAAAAATATTGATATCCTTGATGAACATAGATGCTAAAATTCTTAACAAAACATTAGCTAACCAAATCTAACAACCTATCAAAAAGATAATTGACCATGATCAAGTGGGTTTCATACCAGTGATGCAGGGAAGATTTAACATACGCAAGTCAATAAATGTGATACACCACATAAACGGAATTAAAAACAAAAATCACATGATCATCTCAATAGATGCAGAAAAAGCATTCAACAAAATTCAGCATCTCTTTATGATTAAAACTCTCAGCAACATTGGCATACAAGAGACATACCTAAATGTAGTAAAAGCCATCTATGACAAACTCACAGCCAACATAATACTGAATGGGGAAAAGTTGAAAGCATTCTTTCTGAGAACTGGAACAGGACAAGGATGCCCACTCTCACCACACCTCTTAAACATAGTACTGGAAGTCCTAGCCAGAGCAATCAGACAAAAGGAAGAAATAAAGGGCACCCAAATCAGTAAAGAGGAAGTCAAACTGTCACTGTTTGCTGATATGATCACTTACCTTGAAAACCCTAAAGACTTTTCCAGAAAGCTCCTAAAACTGATAAAATAATTCAGCAATGTTTCCAGATATAAGATTAATGTACACAAATCAGTAGCTCTTCCATACACCAACAGTGAGCAAGAAGAGAACAGCTGCAAAAACAAACAAACAAACAAAAAAAAAAAACCACTTAGGAATATACCTAACTAAGGAGATGAAAGACCTCTACAAGGAAAACTACAAGACACTGCTGAAAGAAATCACAGAGGACACAAACAAATGGAAACACATCCCATGCTCATGGATGGGTAGAACTGATATTGTGAAATCACCATACTGTCAAAAGGAATCTACAAATTCAATGTACCCCGCCCCCCATCAAAATACCACCATCACGCTTCACGGAGTTAGAAGAAACAATTATAAAATTCATATAAAACCAAAAAGGAGCCCACATAGCCAAAGTAAGACTCAGCAAAAAGAACAATTCTGAGGCATCACACTACCTGATTTCAAACTACACTATAAGGCCATAGTCACCAAAACAGCATGGTACTGGTATAAAAATAGGCACATAGACCAATAGAATATAATAGAGAACCCAGAGACAAAGCCAAATATTTACAGGCAACTGATCTTCAACAAAGAAAACGAAAACATAAAGTGGAGAAATTACACCCTCTTCAACAAATGGTGCTGGGATCATTGGCTAGCCACATGCAAGCAAATGAAACTGGATCCTCATCTCTCACCTTATAAAAAAATTAACTCAAGATGGATTAAAGACTTTAAGGCCTGAAACTATAAAAATTCTAGAAGGTAACATTGGAAAAAATGCTTCTAGACATTGGCTTAGGCAAGGATTTTATGAACAAGAACCCAAAATCAAATGCAACAAAAATGATAAATAGTTGGGGCTTGATTAAACTAAAGAGATTTTGCACAGCAAAAGGAACAATCAGCAGAGTAAACAGAAAACCCACAGAGTGGGAAAAAATCTTCACGATCTATACATCTGACCAAGGAATAATATCCAGAATCTACAATGAACTTAAACAAATCAGTAAGAAAAAAAATAATCCCATCAAAAACTGGGCTAAGAAGATGAATAGACAATTCTCAAAAGAAGATATACAATGGCCAACAAACATACGAAAAAATGCTCAACATCACTAATGATTAGGGAAATGCAAATCAAAACCACAATGCAATGTCATCTTACTCCTACAAGAATGACCATAATCAAAAAGTCAAAAAACAGTAGCTGTTGGCATGGATGTGGAGATCTGGGAACACTTCTACACTGCTGGTGTGAATGTAAACTAGTATAGCCACTATGGAAAACAGTACAGAGATTCCTTAAAGAACGAAAAGTAGAACTACCACTTGATCCAGCAATCCCACTACTGGGTATCTACGCAGAGGAAAAGACGTCATTATATGAAAAAGATTACTTGCACATGCATGTTTATAGCAGCACAATTCACAATTGCAAAATTATGGAACCAATTCAAATGCCCATCAATCAACAAGTGTATAAAGAAACTGTGGTATATCTATATGATGGAATACTAATCAGCCATAACAAGGAATGAATTAATGGCCTTTTCAGTGACCTAGATGAGATTAGAGACTATTATTCTAAGAGAAGTAACTCAGGTTTGGAAAACCAAACATCATGTGTTCTCACTGATATGTGGGAGCTAAGCTATGAGGACCCAAAGGCATACGAATGATACAGTAGACTCTGGGGACTTGGGGGGAAGAGTGGAAGGGTGAAAGTGATAAAAGACTACAAATAGGGTGTAGTATATACTGCTCGGTCACGGGTGCACCAAAATCTCACAAATCACCACTAAAGAAATTACTCATGTAACCAAATACCTCCTGTACCCCAATGACTTATGAAAAAATAAAAAATTAAAAAAAAATTAAAAATAAATAAATAAAAAAGAATCACTCATTTCTCTTGGAAGAAACTCATTTCTCAAGTACCTTAAAGTGTTTTTAGGCATCCAAGAGGATGTACCTTGTTGTACCCTTCAAACATCTAAGATAATGATTTGTAACAGACCTTCTCCATTAAGAAAAAATAGGCATAGCTCTATGGGAATATTTTCTTGACCATTCTTTAAGGAGTTTTTTGGGGCTGGATTGCATATTATGATGGCCAGAGTGCCTTAGCAAGTATTAAATACTTGAATTGCTGCAGTGACTTACGCTGTCTGAATTGCATCCAGTACTCTGATTCTTTACATAGCTGGAAAAAATTTGTCATATGTTTATGCTATTTTGACAGTAGGTGGACTGAAATAATTCAGAGGCAAGCCATATTTTTGCCTCACTGATCGACACACCATGGAGCAGGGGGCTTCTGAGGGAGTCATTAAATGGCTAGATAAAATGGCTTGGATAAAGGCATGTAGTAGGGCTATAAGAGAATCTTGTTCGACAGGAGATAAGGGAACAGGAAAGCAGAGGCTGCCATAATTGATAATCGTAAGTGTGTTATTTCGTGCAGTGTCTGAGCAAGAAGAAACCTAAAAATTCATCTAATCCGAACTCCTCATTTAAAAAATGGAAAGACTTCAATGTCAGACTTGAAACCCTAAAACTCCTAGAAAAAAATACAGGGAAAAAGCTACATGACATTGGTCTTGACAATGAGTTTTTGGATATGACATCAAAAGCACAGGCAACAAAAGCAAAATAAACAAGTGAGGGCCCATCGAACTAAAAAGTTTCTGCACAACACAGGAAGCAAGCAGCAAAATGAGAAGGCAACCTATGGAATGGGAGAACATATTTACAAACCATATATCTGATAAGGGGTTAATATCCAAAATATATAAGGAACTCCTACAACTCAATAGCAAAACACCAAATAACCAAATTTAAAAATAGGCAAAGGACCTGAATAGACTTTTTTCCAAAGACATACAAATGGCTGCTAATCATCAGGGAAATGCAAATCAAGACCATAATGACATATTACCTCACACCTGTTGGGATGGCTGTTGTCAAGACAACAAAGGATAACAAGTGTTGTCAGGGTACAGAGAAAATGAAACCCTTGTGTACTGTTTGTGGACATGTAAATTGCTAAAGCCATTATGGAAAACAGCATGGAGATTCCTTAAAAAATTAAAAATAGAACTACCATGTTAGTCAGCAATTCTATTTCTTGGTATGTAACCAAAGGAAATAAGATCAGTATGCTGAAGATATATCTGCATTCCCATGTTCATTGCAGCATTATTCACAATAGTCAAGATATAGGAAAAACCTAAATGCTCGTCATTTAATGAACTTATAAAGAAAATGCGGTGTGCACACACACACAATGGAATATTTACCTTAAAAAAGAAGAAAATCCTGTTATTTGCAACAACATGGATGAACGTAAAAGACACTATTCCAAGTGAAATAAGTTAAACACAGAAAGCCAATTACTACATGATCTCATTGATATGTGGAACCTAAAAACATCGAACTCATAGAAACAGGGTAGACAGGTGGTTATCAGGAGTCAAGGGAGAGGGAAAAGGGGAGATGGTGGCCAAAGGGCACAAACTTTCACTTATAAGATGAACAACTCCTGGAGCCCTAATGTACTCATGGTGACTTAAGTTAATAACAATGTAGTATGTATGTGAAGTTTGCTAAGAGAGTAGATACTAAGTATTCTAACCACAGGGGGAAAAAAGATAACTACATAAGGTGATGGATACGTTAATTAGCTTGACTGTGGTAATCATTTCACGATGCATACCTATATCAAAACCTTACATGTATACTGAAATCTATATTATTTTTATTTGTAAATTATACATTAATAAAGCTGTAAATAAAAAGAATTTTAAACTTATCTGACCCAAAGTTTGAACCTCTGACTCAAGCATTTTTAAGAGCTAAGTAGGGACACATGCAATCTCAAAGAAGTAACTCAGTGGTCTGAGATTGTGCTGTCACAGGGTTTGCATACACTTCTGCTGAGTCAGGCATGCAGACACTGTTGACTGTCTAGCCCAACTGCCATACCCCACTTCTTCCTGGCTAACAAAACTCCAATTTAGTTCATGTGGCTATGTGCACAGACCCAGATAATCAATTGTGGTTGGTGTGAACCAGTCATGACAACCCCATTTCCTTTTATCAGTGATTTACTCAGAGATGACCAGGTGATCCAGCTCTGACCAATGAGACATAAGGAGAAGTTACTGTGGAGTTCTGTAAAAGGAATCTCCGCCCCATCCCCACCGCTATTAACACAGAGATAAGGGGAAGAAAGTCACTTTGCTTTCTAACCTGCACTCTCACTTCCTGTTTTTGAGGTTATTCAGTTAGAAAATGATGCTTGGAGCTGCAGCAGCTACTTTGTGACGACGAGGAGAGACATTGCATACAAACTGAGGATGGTAGAGCCAAAGGATCAAAGGAATCACAATCTTCGACACCATCGTTTAGCTGGAAATTAAACCTGAGTCCTCATACCCCTAGATAGCCTACTAATCCAAAAGCAAACGACCTTAGAGTTTATGCCACTCATAAGGTGGTTTATGTTACCTGCAGCTACCCTTATTTTAAAGATGTACTAAGAAAACTTCCAATGATGGCTAAAACTTTGAAAAATAATTTACTTGTTATTGAGTCAGTATGTTCTTCAAGAGCAAGGACATTTGGGTCCTTTGGCTTTGTATTCCAAAGTCTTAGATCGGGATCCAGCATGTTGTAGATACCTAGTAAATATATGAAGCATACATACATATATACTTATGTAGACATACATATTACAGAGTGACGTTTGGGGTGAATGTGAGTACATTCTAAAATGTTTAAAGAAGAGAAACTAGCATTTGTTGATAACCTTATGTAAGACAGCCCCTGTCCTGCTGGATTTTCCAAACCAACGCACTACCAAGGGCAGGCTATCCTGGGTGCAGGCACCAAGGGGTGCATTGATCATAAAGAATTTAAAAACAATACTGAAAAATGGACTGAAAGTTGCTCTGCTCTTCATTATCACCATGAGCTAGAAATTTTAAACAAAGTCTGTGATAAAATGCTTCACTCCAAGAAAAATGTTCTGTTAGTCTAAGTTCTAAATAATTGTTGTAGTTATTATTACATTTTCATAATATATAAGTAAGCTTTAAATTAGCACTTTTTATTGTTACCTATCCTTTAACACAGAAGTTAATTCAGAGAACTCCCAGTTATACAGTTGGCCCCTAACAAACAGAGACCCAGCCATGGGCATTCGTGTTGAGACTACATTTGTGACAATTTAAACTAATTTCAGCTCACTTCAAGTGCAGTCCACATCTTTAGCACTTGTGATACCACCTAGCTCTGTAGTTAAATGGTGACTCTGAATGAACATTGATAGCACAGTAATTGAAAAAGATGAAGAAGCAAAATTAGATTTATTTCATTTCTGACATTCTGTGTGACTACTTAGAGATAATTTACATTTAAAAATTAAAACAGTAAAGCACAGTAAAAGAACAGTGTTATGTTGTCTGGAAAGTGCAAATTTCAGTTCATAAATAAAATATTGTTTGAAATTTGAATTTTTTCTGATGTGAAGCTTTTTATGACATTATTAGGCACCAAAACCATTATTTACAAATAGCCTGATTAAATGTACAGTAAAGCACCATGCTTTAAAATGAATGCTTGAAGTTTAGCACATAGATATCGTGGAGAAGTCCATTTACCATACAACGAAATGTAAAAAAATAGGTCTTTGACATAGGAAAGAGATTCAAATTTCTAGAAAAATGCCAGGAGAAACAATACAATCTGCTGGTCTTACATGGCTAGGAGAAATTAAAAGGACAAAAGGCTGTTCAACTGCCTCAATCAGTTTCACAAGGAACTGGATATTTGTTCTAAAGCAATTGATCAAACAATGTGAAAATTAGTTATCACACAGTAATTTTCCCTGACTTTTACAGTTTTACAAAACGTAACAGATATTTTTTATAAATTTTCTGGTGAAGGTATTTTAGTGTTTTTCGTTTGTTTTTAAATTTTAGAGACATTTTAAAGCTTGCAGAATTGATCCCAAAGAAAGAAAGATGTGGGCAGTATAACAATTTCTGGAATTTTATCAATCTGCCAAATCTATCCTTATGTTGAATACTTATCATAACTATTTGTGTATCTGTTGATCCTTCTGAAAAATATTTTTTAATTAAAAGTAATCAAAACTCAGATTTTTGATCAACTATCAGGGACGACAGACGTACAAGTCTGGCTACGCTGTTCGTTGAACATAAATAGGCAAAGAAGACCAGTTTTGACAGCCATTGACAAATCTGCAGACGGCACAATAACAGAACCTGTAATGTTGTTATGTACATGTAAGTGCTAACTTTTTCCCTTCTTAACAAACACACTAATATAATTAGAAGGTATGAATACTTTAACTGTTTCCCTTTTTTTGTAAAGTCACTTTTTTTTTTTTTGGCTGGCATGATTATATATATGTTCATAGAAAAGTCTTACTGTCTGCATTTTTTTTCTTGCCACTGTTATTATTCATTCATTTCATGACTATTGTGGAGGATCATTTTATCACTTAGAGGAGAGAGGTGTTAGAAATGACCTGCTTCCATGTATCAAGCGTGCTAGGCACACCACAACCAAAACTCAGTGAAGTTAAGTGTTCGAGGCCCCAAATTTAAGAACTATCATGAAGAAAGTCCTTCATTAGGATTAGATGATTGCTATGCTTAGAGCCTATGGGGCTCACCAACTCAGCTCATGCACGGTAAAGTTAATCATACATTGTTAGAGCAAACATTGTAGTCAACTGCACATTGACTACATAAAAATCCATAAATTTTAGTTGATTATCAGTCAACTCCATTCTAAAGCTTTTCACCCAGACTCTCTGACTTCACCCAAACAAATTTTTCCACTAAAAAATAAATATCAACTGTGAAACAGCCTCTATGTAAGCAAAAACATTATCTAATCCGCATTTATTATGATTCATACATGTACAATGGACTTGATTATACTTTTTGGTAATGTTACATTTCTAGTTAAGTTTATTAAAAACAGAACTCTGAGAGATGCAAAGGGAATCACTGTGAAAATCCACAATAAACCCCATACCCTCGGCCTCATTCCCCTAGTAATGTCATTCTTGAAGATATACACAGGAAAGGCATAAGGGGCCCCTTCTCAGTTGTGCTATGCTATATTCTGTTTCCATGGGAATACATACTAAAGGGATGAAATCATGAAGTACTCTAGGAGGTGCTAATAACTCAATGGGGCATAATAACCAAGCTGAAAAGATCTACATTCACTAAACTATGGCAAGGGGGAATAATGGAAATTTAGAGGAGGGAAAGAAATGAGCACCACAGACATGAGTTTAAGCTGATACTAATGCCATGCCAGGTTTGAAACTGCAGATCACAGTATTTTATAACCGTGGAGCACATGTAACACTAAAACATCACCAATTGCAATTTAATTTGGTCAAGGTCAGTGTTTATCCTGTAAAGGTGCAAGCACCTCTCTTTCTTCAGTCTCTCTCCTCTCCCATAAAACTTCAACCCAATGGATTTTTTCATCATTTTTTTTCTATTATTGTTATTATCCTCCAGTTTATCAAATTTATCTGTCAGTTATTGTGACCATTAAATGCCAAGCAATTTGCAAAGATGATCTCATTTAAATTTCCGAATGTACTTGTTGTGTAGGAATTACTTTTTTTTTCTATTTTGCTAACTGGGGAAATTATATCAGAAATCAGCACAGCTCATGAGCAGGATGTAGGACTCGAACCTAGGTCTCTCTGGGGCATTCTCCACTAAACTGTACTTCCTCATTGATGGTGTTCCTTATTTATTTGATTCAGACTTGGCAGTTTATAAACATCCTATAAAATGAGACAGCTTTTTGCAGGCATAACAGGAATCCTAGCTTGGTCTCAAGCTTCCTAGCATAGCTAACCAACAAAGAAGAAGGTACATAAGGAGTTTTCTCTATGTGTCAGAGGCCGTGATGATTTTGGCAGAAAAGATAGAAAGTTTAGAGTAGGTGTACCAAAAAGAAGGTGAAAGAAGAAGGGATAATACTACAGTGAAGGTATCTAAGAGTGTTCCCTGCTGGGACTCATGAACTCATATGTGAGTCTTGAGAAGAGAAGGGCTGAAGCCCCAGCTGAAAGAGCTCTTTTCATGAAGGACTCTGATATGTGGGGTGTAAGCTATGCTGACCAGGGCATAAATGTAAACCACAGTGAGAGAAAGGATACTGCCCCAGCTCTGCACAGAAAATAATATGTATGGCTTTGGTGTCAGTTAGCATCAGTTATCTCCAATCACAAATAGACCCAAAAAAGTATGATGGGTCAAGTACAGAAGTGTTTCCTGTTGCTGCTTGTTTGCTTTTGGTACTGTGTTTCTGGTGTGTGTGCACGTGTGCAGGTGCTCAGAAATAACAGACAACTCTAGTTTGGTAGGGGGCTGTGTTCACAAGATCTAGGCTCATTTAAAGACTTAGGCTCTGTCACCTTCAACATATGGTTTTCCAGTTTACCTCAGGGACTGATGTCAGAGGATGGAAAGAACTCAGGGACCACATACGGGAGTTCCAATGCTCCAGGCCTGGATATGAGGCCTCTCTCTCCAACTCACATCTGCTGGTTGGAAATCAGTCACATGACCAAATCTAAGTGCAAGGGAGCCTGGGAAATGTAGTCTTGCTAGGTTCTCATAAGAGGAAAAACAAACAAAAAACAGGTTAGTAACCAGCTAATAGACTTCAGGGAATTCAGCCCACTGGCATTAGCAGCTTTGAGAACATCAGATAATCTGAAAGAGGATTCTAGTTCATGTGGTGGGAAAGCAACCCCTTGCTGTGGCTTCATAGGCAACAAGAAAGGCCCAAGGTAGGGGACATCTACTAATAAAAGCCAGAAAGAAAATGGCTGTTTCCATAAAGTAGCAGAGATGTCTGCTCAGGGCTCACAGAAGAGGAGATTGGGTAACAACTGGGAGAGCAAGAGCCAGAAATAACGAAAATTAGTAAGTGCTTATTTAAAAATATTCAGGCAATAAAGCAAGGAGATAAAAAGAATATGAATATTATTAATTTCATATTGTGATTAAAGTATTAACATTTTTGTGTGTAGCCAGCCAAAACAAATTTCTCTCCTTCCCTCTCTTCCCTTCCCCTCCCCTCCTCTCCTCCTGTTTCCTCTCCTCTTCACCTCTCTTTTCCTCTCTCCTAGTCTGTAAGTACAGATCTATATTTTTACTATTAATGACTTTTACTCCTGCATAAAATGATTGAGTATTGAATCCTTCATAAATGGAAACTTGATTGCTCTGTTTCTTCTGTCTTCTCTATATTCTTTTTACTTATAAATAAAGCATCAATGAATATTCGTGTTCAAATATCTTGAGTCACTGATTTAAGTATTTGCATAGGAAAAATTTCAAGACAAAATAATGATGTACCATGCATCATTCATACCTACATACTCGGGTACATATCTCTAAGAGAATGCACATTTAAAATTTTGAAATACATTGCCAAGTTTATCTCAAGAAAATTATGCCAATTTAACCTTAGCAGTATACAAATGTTTGATCCCCATAGTTATCAAAACTAGATAACTTTATATTTTTATAGCAAAAAAAGGAACTTGCATTCTTATTTCAATGTATGTTTCTTTGATTACTAGTATAGAACAGCATCTATTCAAATGCTTTTTGGCCATCTTGTATTTATTGTATTTAAATATCTAGCAGTTCAGTGCTCTTTCCAATTGTTGCTCCTTTCTGAATTTTTTTTGCTCTGTCAATATTTATATTCAGTTGAACTTTAAAAAATTTATTTTAAAAATGTTCATCAAGATTGTGTTTAACATATAGATTCCCTCAGATACCAACAGCATCACCAGAATAAATAATTACACAAGAATAATATGTAACTTTTTATTTATTCTTTATGATCTTTGATGCAGTTTTATAGTTTTCTCCATGTAAATCTTGAATCTTTATTTTTTCATATTTTTCTAAATATTTTATGCATTAAGCTATCTTTTGTATTAGAATGTTCTCCATGACATTTCTTACTTGATCCTTCTTGTTAGATAAGAGCTTTTCAAGTTTTGTATATTCATTGTCTAATCAGCTATCTTATTGATTTCTCTTTTAATATCTAAGAATTTTTAGTTGATTTCTTGGGTTTTTATGAAATTGGAAATTTAACTTACTAAATATTTATATATCTTACTTTATCTTCTTAGCTATTTGCATCACTGTTCCAAAATAATGTGAAATAATAGTGGCAATAACAGACATACTTGACTTGTGTCTCCCTTTAATGGAAATAACATTGTGTATGAACCTGTGTTATTATGGTGTGTGTATGAATGTGTATGCATATACATATGTTTATCATATTGAGAAAATAGCATCTTTTAAATAAATTTTTATTTTAAGTTCAGGGGTACAAGGTAAACTTGTGTCATGGGGGTTTGTTGAACAGATTATTTCATCACCCAAGTATTAAGCCTAGTAACCATTAATTGTTTTTCCTGATCCTCTTCCCCCTCCCACCCTCCACCATCAGAAAGGCCGCAGTGTGTGTTGTTCCCCTCTATGTGTCCGTGTGTTCTCATCAAGAAATAGCATCTTAATTCTGTTCTTCTATACTTCTGTTTCTTTTAGACTTTTAATAAGGAAAATTGATAGAAGTTATTACATGCCATTTTAATATCTATCATGCTACTTGCAGGAAGTAATTCCTACAGCTAGGCTTTGCATTTGACAGGGAGTTTCCAAGGAAAAATGAGAGAATAACTTTGGTTATATTGCATTCATTGTTCATAACAGGAAAAGGCAAATTTTTCCTTCATTCTGTCAAGACACATCTCCTGTAATCTCAAGTTTAGCCAATTATGAAAATGTTAGAGTATTTTTAAAAATAAGTGAGGACATATAAAGTGTTTAAGGAGGGCAAAATAACTGCCATGAAATTGAGCAGAGCTCAAGTCTTTATGTGGAAAACCTCAAATCACATCATCTAACAGGTTTACAATGTGAAACCTAAGATGTCATAGGCAGGTAAGAGCTAGGTGCACGGTTGCTTTTAAAATTGATGGGATCCTTTAGAGGGATGAAGGAGTTGGTCTTTCTTGTCTCTTTCACTTCTTTTAGGCCAATATGAGAGTCCACTATAAGTAGAGGCAGCCAGCAGCCACTGGAAATGTGACCAAAGAATGTCAGAGCAGAGGAGCAAGCAGTTTTGATTTGAAGTAACTGACCTGGAAGAACTAACTTGCCCAGTGGGGAAGGGGACAGAGTTATATTTGCTCCAGGAAGCTTTTACCTACTTCCTCTTCTGCCTCCATTCCTAGTAATATTGGACTCTTCCTTCCTTCTAAGCCCTATACTATTTAGTCCCTTTGTCACTTTCTACTCTGATTATCTATGTGCCTATTTGTTTCTCAACCAGAAAAGAAAACTATTAAAGGCAAAATCCGTGTGTTTGTATCACTCCCACTTATACCCTATAATGCCCAGCACAGGATCCTGTGCCGCAGACATTGTGCAGTAAACACTCATTGAATGAATGAATGAATGAATGATACATGCAAGCTTAACTCAGGTCCCGTGACAGTATTACTACCGATAATAAGAATGACAACAGCAGCTAATTTTTACGAAGTGCCTACTATACACCAAGATTTAAATATGCACCACATTTTTAAGGCTTATAATAAGTCTGGCAGGTAAATAGCATTATTCCCACTCCAGAGATGAAAAAATGAGGTTCAGTATGTCATCTGACTTGCCAAGGCTCACGTAAAAGAGACTAAAGGGTCCTTCTGACATCAAAGATCATGCTGTTTCCACTGTGCTAAGCTGTCAATATGGATAAGAATTTCAACTCTTATTACATGATCTGTTTGGAGTTCCTATTTTGCAAAGATTACTTTGAAGAATTTTAGGAGAAAACAAAAGTATGGTCAAATGCAAGTGGGATCTCCAATGAGTTTTGAAATTGGAGAAAATGCATTACCAAGTACTAAACAAACATTGAATCTGTTTTATGAGTTAATGGATTAAGTTGGATTTCAGTGGCATTCCTGTATCACACACAGCATACACATGCTCATGCCTTTCTCCAAAGCTTAGGAGCAGTTGGTGTTAATCACAGATGCAGCCAAATGGCTAGACTGTATCCGAAGAATGCTGCACACAGAATTTGTATCTGAGACTGTTGCTTATCCAAAAACATTTATGAAAGAGTTCAGACACCCCAAACAATTCTCCTGAAGGCAAAGTAAATAGTTCCCACAATATATTTTCTTTTTTTTTAATATAAAGTTTTGAAGGCACGAGCTCTTTAACATTCTAAAGAATAAGTTGCCATGTAATACATGCTCAATAATCATGTTAAATTAGCAAAATTTAGCACTATCGAGTTTAAACCCATCTATACTGGTTTTTCTGTAAGTATTACCAAATCTTGTCTCATTTAAACAATTCTAAAAGTCTTGTAAGAGAAACTTCAAACTGAGAAGTATGAGCAAAAACAGAGGAAAGCAAACAAATAAAACCCTTGGATACCAGCTCACAAAGAACCTCATTTATCATGACCAGAAGGGGTGAAATCACTAGAATAAGCACTTTAAGAAACTGGAAAACTAACTTCAAATGATGATGAAATCTAAAGCAATGATGGAAAATTGTTTTCAAGATGCATTTAATCTTGATCAAGCATTAGTAGCTTTCTGGAGCTTCTTGCTGAGAAGGGTCTGAAGCCAGATGCAGGCTTAGGGAAGAAAGAGCTAGTCATAGTATCTTATGGTCATAGTCACATAGTCAGTCATTGTCCTGGTTCTCTTGCCATGTATATATTTTATAATCTAGGTTTCAAAGGAAAAAAGAAAGATTATGACTTCAAGATACAGTTTGGTCTGCCTGAGTCATTTATTCAGCTATGAGACTTAGGAAAGATGTCATTTCTTTCTCTAACTGACAAAATATATTTATGGAGACATTGAATTGTTAAAAGATAACATTTATTGAAAACTAGTATTCTCCAGGACTGTATACAGGCCAGAAATAAACATGAATGAAAAAAAAAAATCGGTCTGATCTTTTTATTAACCAAATACTATGATATATAGGAAGATAACTTTTTGGATCATCCCCTGGCCTCATCCAATACACACTCAACCATTTGTGTTTGCACAGTCACTTAGACAGAAGTGGGACTAGCTAACTCACCAGAGATGACTCGTAGCATGAGGAAGCCAGCCCATGGAAAATGCTAAAGAAACATGGCACAATTGTGAGAATCTTGAATGCCAAACCACAAACAGTTTACAAAGAAGAATATTGGTCCTGTGGTCCTCCAGTTTTCCCACACTTAAAAGCACTGAGAGTTGGGAATTTCCCTAGAGGAGAAAGAAACCCCAAAGCCAAATGCTGTCTAATAGCAGTTGAACTTAGTGAAAAAGATGTTTGATTTGAACCTACCTATTTGCATGTTATAAATTCTGCTCCAGATTGCTTATGTATTAAGTTTGAAAACAATGGTAGATGCTTAGTGATCTATGCTTTTTCATTAAAAATTAATATCCGCTGAGTGTGGTGGCTCACGCCTGTAATCCCAGCACCTTGGGGATCCGAGGCGGGTGGATCAAGAGGTCAGAAGTTTGAGACCAGTCAGACCAACATGGTGAAACCCCATCTCTACTAAAAATACAAAAATTAGCCAAGTATGGTGGTGCATGCCTGTAATCTCAGCTAAATATTTAGGAGGCTGAGGCAGGAGAATTGCTTGAACCTGGGAGGCAGAGGTTGCAGTGAACCAAGATCGCGCCATTGCACTCCAGCCTGGGCAACAAGAGTGAAACTCCTTCTCAAAAAAAATAATATCAGCTAAAACCTGTGCTTTCCCTCCTTCTCTGTGATGCATAGTAGCAAGGAACCTCTCTATAGAACTTGGTTACCCTTTTTTATTTTTACTTATTTATTTTTTTGAGACAGGGTCTCACTCTGTCACCCAGGGTGGAGTGCAGTGGCACAATCACAGCTCACTGCAGCCTCAACCTCTCAGGCTCAGTTGATCCTCCCACCACTGGTCAACCTTTTTATAGGCACCTTTTGCCCAGTGATAGTTAAGAAAATTGCCTGCAAATGATCAGAAGAAAACCCTGCAAAACCTAGCCTCTAAGTGACATAGACAATATCAAAATAAGAATTATATAACACATACTTATAAGATGATTCTTTAGCTGTTTGACCAGTTTGAGAAAATACATCCATTGTCTTAAGATATATATTAGAGAAGTTCACTAATAAAGAAAAACACTAATAGAAATTGAAATTTAAAATAGATAGCTATGCTTCTTCATCATTAGCTTTCAAAGTTTTGCTTATTTGTTGTCCAAGTTGTGAAAAAGAAAGACCCTCACCTCATCTTTTATTCTTTTAGTTTATTTAGGTTGTTGCTGGGTTTTCTACCCTTTTCAATAAATTGGGTAGAGAGAGAACAAACAAAAAATGCACCCTAATCTTAACTAACAGTAGCATTCAATTTGCCAATAGTATCTGAGTTAGAAAAATATTTATTTTACTCTATCTGAGATTTCTATTATAAGGTGCTTCAAGTCTGTTTTGAAAATGGTCAGAGTACAAATACACAAAAAATATAAAGGATCATTGTCCGGGCCTTCTAACTCTAATCCCAGAGCTCCCTCTACCACAGGATGGCTGATTTTGCTATGCTTGTATACTCTAGAAAAGAAAGGTGAGCATTTTATTATTAAACCATTTCAGGCAGAGAATAATTTATTCCAGCTACATACATGTTCAGGAGAAAGTGAACAGGGACAAGCTTTTTTAGCAACATATTCCAGAGCCACGGGGTCAAACAGTGCTGTCGCACAAGGCCCAGTGCAAACATATATCCTTTGCTGCCAATAAGGACCCAGAAGAACTGCACACACATCATCCTAACACAATGCACACACACCATCCCAGCCCACTGCATGCACACCATCCCAATACACTGTACACACACCATTCCAACCCATTTTTCACATACCATCCCAACTCACTGCACACGTCATCTCAACCCACTTCACACTTATCATTCCAACCCACTGCACACACATCATCCCAATCTACTGAATACACACAATTACAACCCTACTCTTCTCCCAAATATTATCTTATGAGTCACGAACACAAATTTTCTACTTAAATTCACTCTACCAACTTTTATAACTCTGGAGTCCTTGATCCTGATGACGATATTATCTAGATAGCTCACTGATTTTACTTGATGTTAATGGATGTTTTAAGGGAATAGCCTAGATGCAGACATGTTGGGAGTAGTTTGTACCTGCTGTTCTTAAAGTCATAGTTGACTTGTGTGATTGCCAACTCTGTCTCGTGGCTTACTTGCCCCTTCCCCTGCAATGGCCTTGCTCGTGTGTTCAGCTTCAAGGACTGACTCACTTTTCCTTCGTGCCTTCTGTGCCTAGTGAAAGCAATCCCTATTCCTACTGAAAGTAATCGCTCTCTCTCCTTTGAACTTCAGAATAATTTACTCTATTCTCCCTTCTCTTTTTGGTTACCAGGTAAGATAGTTTTTAGCTAAATGTCTTTGCTTCCCTAAAAGACTCTAAGTTCCTTTAAAGAAGGATTTTTGCTTGATTCATGAGCTGCTAAGAACCTAAGAAAAGCTCAATAAATTATGTATGAATGAATAAGAGGACAGAATTTTAAAATATATTGTTATTAGACATATATATTATTATATTATGTATTGTTACTGGGACTGACAGTCAGTTTTTAGAATTTTTAAAGCAATTAATAATGATTCTCAACCTTTTCTAACATACCATATCCTCTTGTTAATTAATTTTCAGTAACATCTCTTCCTAATCTGGAAAATGATTCATGGCATGATTTTTTATTAAAAAATAATAGAAATTGTGTTTCTATTAAAACATTTCTTTGGATAATTTTGTTAATGTGGTTTTGAGAATTACAAATCATGGTAAGAAAAGCAGCACTTACAGGTGTGAACATACCCACACTCATTATTCATTTCCCAGTGTTCCAGTGTGCACACTGGGTTGGGATATGTGTGTCAATTTAACTAGAGATAGATAAGTAATGGCTATAATTTGATAGTGCGAAGAAGGAAAGTGATAGTTAAGAAAATTGTCTGCTGAATTCTCAGAAGAAAAATCCACAAATCCTAGCCTCTAAGTAATATAGAAAATATAAAAATATGACAAATTATATAACACATGCCTGTAAGATGACTCTTAACTGTTAAAGAGGCAGAGAGTTAAAGAAGGCATGCTTGCTCCAAACCCTCTAGGAAGAATCCTGACTAGTGTCTTCCAGCCTCTAGTAGCCCCAGGCATTCCTGGACTTGTGACAGAGGCCATCTCTGCCTGCCTTCATGGCTGTCTTTCCTCAGCGTGTCAGCATGCTCAAATTTTCCTAATTTCATAAGAATACCAGTCATTGGGTTAAGGCCCACCCTAATTTCATAGGAACTCATTTTAACTTGATTATATCTGCAAAGATCCAATTTCCAAACAAGGTCACATTCACAAGTACCAGGGGTTAGGATCTGAAGAGTTTTTTGTTGTTGTTGTTTGTTTTAGTTTTTTGAGGACACAATTCAATCCATAATGTAGTATAATAATATATTTAAAACTATTGCCAAATGTAAAAAATAATAGATATTTTAAGTTTCAAGAATGAACCATGCATAGATGACTTCAAAATGAGGTTTATAACAAGACACATAAAGAAACATTGAGTAGAAAAGGACATTTTCCTGCTAGCTCTGTGATCACTTTAGGTTCCTAGGATTAAAAACTGTGATGCATTTTGGACTCAATAGAGATTCAGGGCAAAAGATCAATGTTGGGCAGAGGACGAATCAAGTTCAAATGGACTGCTATATCTTTACTTGCTCAACATTTAGACTTTTACAATGCAAAGATGTACCTTTTTTTTTCTTTTTTTTTACCACCCAATATGGAGAAGTGGTAATGGGTTGCATTCAATTTAAATATTCTGAATAGCGTGAGTTGGCTTTCCATCTTCCCACTATCAAGTTGTAGCCACTGCTTATCCGTCTATCTCTAGTTAAATTGGCATATTCTATTTTTAGTTAATAAAGGCTTTATAACATCAGAAATTAAAGAGGGGAAATTTTAAAATGTCCATATATCATTTTCTTCTCTTTGGTTGAATGATTGACATGTTAGGCCAATGCCATGATGTCCAACAGATGTTTAGTCAAGTTAGTTTCAATGACTCAGTGACATTATCCAAGTAAATTGTCACCTGCTCCAACTATCAGTTACTTCACAAGCTTTCCTATCTGCACCTTACATGTGAACTCTCCCTAGCCACCCAAGTACCACGCACTTCCCCGCCTACCTCCCATCCATTTGTCTAATATAAAATTATTCTTATATTCCCTTCAAAAACTCAACTGGGATATTATGGATGGTTCCTTTAATATTCTGCTGGATTTATTTTCCTAGTGTTTTGTGTGTGGAATTTTAAAAATTGCATTTATATATGACACAGGTCTGAATTTTTTGTTATTTTTGTCTAGGTCTCAATATTATAATTATGCTACTTTATAAAATTGGGTTTTATATCTTTTAGGTTTTGAAGCATGTTTTTTGGTATTTGTGTTTTAAAAGTTTAAAGTCTTTTGGGTAAATACAAAGGAACACAATTGTTGGGTCATATGTAAGACTATGCTTAGTTTTATAAGAAACCACCAAACTGTCTTTGAAAGTGGCTGTGCCATTTTGCATTCTCATCTGCAATGAATAAGAGTTCTGGTAGCTTCACCTTCTAGCATTTGGCATTGTCCATGCTCTGGATTTGGGCCACCCTAATAGGTGTGAAGTGCTGGTTCACTGTTGTTTTTAGTTGCATTTCCTTGATAACCTATGAGGTAGACCATCTTTTAATATGCTAACTTCCCATCTGTGTATCTTCTTTTGGTGAGATATCTGTTTAGGTCTTTGGCCCATTTATTAATTTGGTTATTAGTTCTATTGTAGACTTTAAAGAATTCTGTTTATATTTTAAATAATAGTCCTTTATCAGATATGTTTTTTGCAAACATTTTCTTCCAGTCTGTTACTTCTTTTTTATTTTATTGACAATGACTTTCACAGAGAAGAAATTTTTTAATTTTAATGAATTCCAGCTTATTAACTGTTTTTTTCATCGACTGTGCCTTTGCTGTCATACCTAAAAAGTCACCCCATATTCAAGGTCATCTCAATTTTTTTCCCATTTTACTTTCTAGAGGTTTCATAGTTGTGCATTTTACATTTAAGTCTGTGATCTATTTTGAGTTAATTTTTCTGAAGGGTATAAAGTCTGTGTCTAGATTTTTTTATGTGAATATCTAGTTGTCCTAACACCCACTTGTCAAAAAAATCTATCTTTTCTCCATTGTATTTATTGTCTTTGCTCCTTGGTCAAAATCCAATGAATAATATTTATGTGGATTTATTTCTGGTTTCTCATTTCTATTCTGTTCCATTGAACTGTTTGTTTATTCTTTCAACAATATCACACAGTCCTGATTACTGTAGCTTTATGGTAAGTTTTGAAATCAAGTAGGATCAGTCCTACAGCCTTGTTCTTCACCTTCAATACTGTGTTGACTATTCTAGGTGTTTTTAAAAATCATCATATAAACTTTAGAATCAGTTTGTCAATAGCCATAAGATAACTTGCTAGGATTTTAATTTGGATTGCATTGAATCTATAGATTAAGTTGGAAAAAATTGACATCTTGACAATATTGAATCTTCCAATCCATGAACATTGAGTATCTCTCTATTTAATCAAAGGAGTTAAAAATGTATGTCTGTACAAAAACCTGCATACAGAAGTTATATAGCATCTGTATTCATAATTGTCAAAACTTGGAAGCAGCCAAGATGTTTTTCAGTAGGTAAATGGATACATAAACTGTAGTTCATCTAGACAATGGAGTATTACTCAGCACTAAGAAGAAACGAACTATCAATTCATAAAAAGACATGGAGGAAACTTAAATGCATATTTCTAGGTGAATGAAGCCAGTCTGAAAAGTCTATATATGGTATAATTTCAACTATATGACATTCTGGAAGAGGTAAAACTATGGAATTAGTACAAAGATCAGTGATTGCTAGGTGCTGGGAGGGAGAGAGAGATGAACAATTAGAGCACAGTGGATATTTAAGGCAGTAAAACTACTTTGTATTATACTGTAATGTGGATACATGTCATTATAAATTTGTACAAACCCAGAGAACAAACAACACCAAAAGTGAGCCCTAATGTAAACTATGAATTTGGAGTAATGAGGATATATTAATATAGGTTCACCACACATACCACTCTGGTAAGGGATATCGATAATAGAGGAAGCTATGCATGTGTAGGAGCATGGGGTGTATGAGAAATCTCTGTACCTTCTTTTCAGTTTTGAGGTGAACCTAAAATCGCATTTTTAAAGTCTATTAAGAAACAAACTGCAAGCAAAAAATATGTAAGTAAAAAATTTTTCTGAGTTTTTAAAATTTGTAAAAATGTTTAGACTGATAGTATTTTTATGTTTACTAATTTGATCACTTTGTTTCTGGCTATTGATCTATTTTTCCACTTCTCCTTGAGTTTGTTTTTTCCAATTATTATTTTCTCTACTTTTACTTTATTTTGTGTTGCTATTGCAATTCTTGCTTTTCTTTTAATTGCCCTTTCCTGCCATATCCTGCCCATCCTTTTATTTTTATCATTCTGCATTACATAGTTTAGATGTTTCTCTTTTAGATAAGACATACTTGAATCGGGGAGTGGAATCTAATCTGGAAGTCTTTGTTTTTTAAAAAGAGAATCTTGGCTCTTTTATGTTTATTCTTGTAAAATACATTAGTTTGCACTTGATAATTTTTCAAGAGTTTGTGATTTAAATGTTTATTTGCTTCATTAAAAATCTGTCTTTATATAAATTATGTTTTCACTGGTTATTTTTTCCCTGGTGATTAGTAAGGTAGAAAATGGAGTATTTATTCTGTATCTTAATGACTGAATAGGTAGATTCAGTCAGTCCTGCTCTGGGAACTCAGCACTTTGTTTGTTTGTTTCATAAAAATAACAAAACCCAGCAAAGCTAAATAGTCTAAAGTCTCATGACTAATTAGTACTAGAGTTGATACCAAAACCTAGTACTCCTACCTTCAGAACAGTGTTTTCTATCACCTCAATTTGTGCTAAAGTTTGTCCTATTTCATGTGGATGGGCTTCTTCCACCTCAACAATCTACACCCCAAATGTTCATATTCCCTTCTCTTGAAAGAAGCATTTTCCTCACCGTATCTATGTTCTCTACAATTTTAGCAGGGCATTGAGGCTGCACACCTACAGAAAAACTCAGAATAATGTATTAGGTGGAGTTGTAATCCAGTGAATTATTAATAAGGTCATTATCTTTTCAAAATCTTTTTCACTTCAACTTAATACAGGAATAGGTAAAAGGAGATTTAGGTATCGTTTTTGACATTAAGGAGCTCACTCCTCATTCATGAAGGCAGATGCATGACTAAGTAACTATAATACATAGCAGACTCTAATAAGCATTACAATTTGGAAAACATCTTTGACATAATAAAGATGGCATTCAGTGAAGTTTACATGTAATTTTCTCTCATAAGTAGTATAATTTTAAAAACATTTTTGACGTAATAAATATGGCACGCGGTAAAGTTTATATGTAATTCCCTCTCATCATTTCTCTTTGAAGAAAATGAGTATTTCAAAATACTTTTAATAGAGATTAATTTACTCATTAGACTTGAAGTCACTTACCCAAGTTCTTATGATTATGAAGCCACAACTCACCCCTAAGTAGTCAGATAGCAGAAGCCATGCTTTTAACCCCAGTTCTTTATTGTCCCCTGGCTACCCATAACATATTAAGAGAAAAAAGCAAATTTCAAAACAGCAGATATAGAAAAATCTCTATTATGATATATTTCCTTGGTGTGTGTTTTCAGAATATGATATATAACATATATGTGTATGTTTACATGCATATATTTTTATGTAATATGAACATCAAATATAGTGAGAGTTATCATGTAGTACTTTCTATAGACTATGTATTTCCTATGTGCTAAACATGTCATATGCATTTTCTCATTTACTTCTCAGAATAACTCATTATGATAGGTACTATTACCTCCCTCATTTTACAGATGAGAAGCATAGAAGAGTAAAAAAGTTTAACAAGCTCATAGAGATAGCAAGCTGTTCAAAAAAGAATCAATCAGATAATTTTATTTATTATATATTTATAAACGTTTACTTTGCTAAGTATATTATATATTAATGTATGTATACACACACATATATGCATATATGCACTTTTTTAAACATTTTTTTTTTTTTGAGACAGAGTCTCACTCTGTTGCTGAGCCTGGAGTGCAGTAGCGTGATCTCGACTCATTGCAACATCTGCCTCCCAGGTTCAAATAATTCTTGTGGCTCAGCCACCCGAGTAGCTGGGATTACAGGTACCCACCACCACACCTGGCTAATATTTGTATTTCTAGTAGAGACGGGGTTTCACCATGATAGCCAGGCTGGTCTTGAACTCCTGACCTCAAGTTACCCATCCACCTTGGCTTCCCAAAGTACTGGGATTACAGGTGAGAGCCACCATGCTGGGCCTAAGATTTATTTTTTAATTAAAAAATGTGTATGGCGAAACCCTGTCTCTACTAAAAATACAAAAATTAGCCAGCCATGGTAGCACGTGCCTGTAATCCCAGCTACTTGGAAGGCTGAGCCTCGAGAATCTCTTGAACCCGGGAGGCGGAGGTTGCAGTGAGCCGAGATCCACCACTGTACTCCAGCCTAGGTGATACAGTGAGACTGTCTCCAAAAACAAACAAACAAAGAAAAAATATTCCACTAATGTTGCTTGAGATAACCTTTCCCATTACAAAGTGAACTTTTAAAAATAGTCTCAATATGTGCCCTCCACTGGCTAAGATGACCTTCCCTGAGTCATGGAGGAACAGGCACTGCTCATGATAGCCTTGGGATGTTCCTTTGTCTTTTCTTTTGTGGTTGCTTTAGTTGACCAGATCCCATCAGACTGGCATGTTCATATTTTAGAGGCTGTGATATCTTCAGTTATATCACTGTCTTGCTAGCCTAAGACAGTTCATCTCTTTCTGGTGACCATTCCTCTATTCCAAGGGTGAGCAAACTATAGCTTTGTTTCTTTGTTTCTTTTGTACAGCTTATGAACTCAGAATGGTTTTTACTTTTCAAATTGGTTGCAAATAAAATCAACAGAAGAATAATATATTATGACATTTGAAAGTTATATACAATTCAAATTTCAATATTCATAAATGATAACTGGAACATAGCCATGCCCATAATGGTGGTATTTTAATAGGAAACAAATTGTCATAGAGATCTGGATAAATATTCTATTGAGGGGACACTATGGCAGAGTAGCAAGGCCAGTGAGTAAGACATCAGAGGCTAATTGTGAGTTACAGCTGCCACCTCCGACCCTGCGACATCGAGTGTGTTATTTAAATTCTCTAATTCTCATTTCCTCATCTATAATGACTAACTTGTAAGTTATTCAGAGACTCAAACTGTAATGATGTAGGTATTTATACTGTTCATATGTAAGTCGTTAGTGGCACACTTCTAATTGAGAGGACAAGCCATTATATAAGCAGAGTCAGCCAGGGTCTGGAAACATGTTAACATTCAAAAACTCGGCCTAGGCAGTCTCAGGCCAATAAGCACTAACTTGTCTGTCTCTTAGTGGAGCGCAAATATTTACATTTAAGCAGGGAGTAACATCATGCTCATTTTGGTTCAAAGCTAGACTCGGTTTTTAGACAATGAATTGGGGGATATACTCTTTAAGAAAAACAATACTAAATTATGACTACAATATAAATTATAAAAGTGAAGATTTTTGGAATGAGAAAGAAAATCACAACAAATCGCAAATCTCTTTCTTCAAAAATATTACAAAATCACATGACCACATGAAAGGCACTTGAGCAAGTCAGTTGCTCTGAAGCTTAAGCTTTGGTAACTTTGGAGTAAATCCTTTTCTGCTGTTGTCCAATCCAGTGTCAAAAAAAAAAAAAAATCCACAGGTCTCATAAACATCACGAATTACTCCCACCTCATTGCATATAAAATAACTGCCCTATTTGCAAAAGCGAGGTGCTAAATATACTACTAACAAATGTTACAAATAAATGTCACATGGATTCCGTGGCTTGCTAAGCATTAAACATTCCTGCTACAAATCTGTTTCAGTCCTGCATTAACAAAAATCTGACTGGTATGAAAATTCATTCTAAATTCCAAACAGAGCCATGAAGAAAAGAAAATGTTTATTCCTTATCAAGAGAAAGTTAACTGTGGAAGTGCTACACATCTGGGGAGCCCGACTGAAATGAATAGATAATAGGTCTTTTTTTTGATAATGAAACTCATGAAATGAATGTCCAATATAGGATCCTGTACAACACTGTTTCAGATCAAAGGTCCCATTTTCCAGCAAAAAAAAAAAAAGTACAGCAGTGGGAATCCACTGTGTCTTTCACAATCCATCCTACCCTCAACCCACCAGTCTGACAGAATGAATGGCAGAATGGCATCTTGAAGATGCAGCAGAGTGCAACCTCGGAGTCAGGACCTTGCTAAGATGGGGCACCATTCTCCAGGAGATGGTCAATACTCTAAGTCAATAATCTCTATATGGTGATACCTCCTCAAGAAGTAGAATACATGGGTCTAGGAGCCAAGGGGTGGAAGCAGAGTGGATTCAATTATCATGATCCCCAGTGGCCCAGCTGGGGGATTTATGCTTCTCAACCCTGAAGTCTTAGGCTCTACAGATCTAGAAAATCCTGCCGTTTCACAGAGAGTAAATACTCCCACCAGAAAACACAATGAGAGTCTGTTTCATTGAACTTTTAAGCTCTGGCTGCAACTGGCCACTTCCGGGTTCCCATACCAAGAGAACAGTAGATGAAGAAAGAAGCCGCCACGTTTGTAGGAGTAATTCACATTGACCTTCAGCAGAAAGAGATTGTTAAGAAGTCAGCTGCCAAGCTGTCAGTTCTTAGTTGATAATCTTTTTTTCCTATTTCTTTTAAAGATATTTTCTTCATCTTTCTTACTCTGAAATTTCAGATGTGGATTTTTTTTTATTAATCTTCCTTGAGATTTATTGAATCTCCTGAGACTTGTGTTTTTCACCAATTTTGCAAAGTTCTCAGGTATTATCACTTCAAATTTTGCTTGCCCCTTTTATTTTCTCACTGTAGAACCCCAATTAAACATACATTAGAAAATATTGACCAGGGTCGCATTAAACTAATTTTTTTTTACTTTGGGGCTTTTGGCCCAAAGAGGTAGAGTGAATTCCAACCCCAATATGAATATGGGTAGGCTTGTGGTTAGAAATTCTTGAAGGAGACACATTCCTTTCCCTTTCATACCTGCCTGGCCACTCCACCAAGAATCAAGCTAAAACAGTCGCTCTGTGGAACAACTTTTATTTTAGGCATCTTGGGGAATTCTCTCTCTCTTTTTTTTGTCTTTGCAATAATTCCTGTTGTCATATCCCATTGTGCTCAAGCCCTAAACTTTGTCTCCTGTGCTCTGCCTTCCTGATGCATTAAAACTAAGAATCTAAGATCTTCAGACTTCATCAGGCAATCTGTACTTGTTTATACTTCTGGAATCACACTTGCTTGTGTTTTTTTCTTCGCTTAGTGTTTTCCATACTTTACCATGTACTCAGTCATGCTTTGATGCAGCTACTTGATCTATCATTCCCTGCACTGGGACTGTTTCTCTGCATAAATGCTCTGCCACATTGTTGCAAACACGTGTCGATAATTCCTCATTTTTTTATTATTTCTGAAATTCCCAACTAATCTTTTTTTTTTTATATTCAGAAAACCTTATTTAGAACCTAGCTCTACAACTGTCCAGCTCTACAAACGAGACAGGCTATTTTACCTGTCCTTCCCTTTGCTCCCTTGACCGTAAAGGGAAGAAAAGATGATCCTACTTCACAGCCCATTGTGAGGACTGAATGGCCTAATGTCCATACCAGTGCACCCAAGAACTCTAATTTTATGACTCTGAATCTGAGCTAGGATTTTAGAGTAGAAGGAATACTTTGTGTCTTCCCAAGGTCTCTTGGCCAGCTCCCCTCCTCTAGCCATTACAGACACACAGGGCAGGCGGGACCCACTGCATGATGGACTCTGACTCATTCACTAGAATGACAATGAGGTTGTTACCTGGGCCTATGGAGCTAAGACCTCAGCAGGCCACTTCTGGTAGAGGCTTTAATTTTCTCAATGGCAATAAAGTGAGGGCATTATAAGGCATTTGGTAAATGTTTATGGTCTTTGCAAGTTTTTTCCAAAGATTGTTATGAGATTCAATTTTATCTTACTGCCTTTTTTTCCTCTCTGTTTAAAAAGCTGCAGTTACACACACTCCTTGTTTATCATTGGAACTGCTAAAGTTTCACTCTCATGTTGTGGCTTGTTCATGCCGAAATGACCGTGCTGTGCTTTTCAAACCGGGCCAAACTATTTCCCCTATCAAGAGCCTTCATGGAGTGATTAATGATCACATTGCCTCATCCTGACTTAGTTCAAATATAGACGAATGGTAAGTACATGCAAGGGCTTCTTATTCCTAAGACCCAACTTAAAAGTCAACTTCTCTTTAAGAGTTTCCCTGACCTTCCCCTACCACTCCAGCGTTAGTCACTTTCTCCTCTGTGCTTCCTCAGCACTGCATGCCAGCAGCACCTTAAGAGATCTTACCACTGGCTTGGCGTCCTGTCACTATTTGTTCATGAGTCCCAGGAGATGGTAAGTCTCTCAAGAGGAACGAGACTGTATCATTCCTCCTAGTAAATTCAGTACCTAACATAATACCTACCTCATAGTAGGTGCTGGATAATGTTTGTTGAATCAATACAACAGGAAGCATTTTATTTTACATGTAAACAATAACATGATAATTACTGCCTAAATTAAATGAAACTAAGATTTTTTAAATGTCAAAGCATAATTATCAAATGCTAGTTAAAGGATGGTACTTTATAACATGGACAGGGAGGGCTTTTAGATATAGTATTTTCTGAACATCATTTGGTCTTATTTGGGTGGCCAAATTGTGGAGTGTTTTTTAAAATAAGGAACTGACATCACAGAGTCTACAAATATCAGAGCTGAGAAGTGGACTTTGAAATCATGCAATTTAACAATCTTTTTTTCATTTCCCTGCTTTGTTTTCTTCAGAGTACGTATCATGAATTCAAATGATTTTTTTCAGGCCCCTTTCTAGCACATGTGTTAGATTATAACCTCAAGCACTACACTCCAGCCTGGAAGATAAAGCAAGACCCTGTCTCCAAAAAGAAAAAAAAGAAAGAAAGAAAGAAAGATTATAACCTCCAGTAAAGCTGGACCCTTGCTGTCATGTTCACTGTTATATTTCCAACTCCTAAAATAATGCTGGAGGCATAGAAACTTTTTAAGAAATATCTGTTAGATGGATGACTGGATAAGTGGATGGATGGACAGACAGATGATAAATAAATTAATAAATGAATGTGCAGATGTGGAAAGGGGTTTACAGGACTTAGACTTAGGTCTTCTGAGGTCCAGTCCAGCAGTTATACCGCAGAATACTATCCTACCCCTATGTGATATAGTTCAAGTTCCCTGAATTGAATCTCAAATTCTCTACTTTATTCCTTTTTTGGAATTTCTGCTGCCACTACCATATTTCAGGGTACTTGCAATGTGTTTCCATTCCTTAGACATTTTAATAAGATGTCAATGCCGGATGGTATCAGCTAAGCATCTGAGGAGTAAGCAGTCAGGAACAAGATACAGCAGGTACCTTCTGCAGATGTCCCCAACCATAAAACAAGTACAGGAGCACTCATCTGTCCATTTATTCAACAAATAGTGAATGAATACCTACTGTGGGCCAAGCAAAAATCCTAGGTACTTGGGTACATCAGTAAACAAAACAATTCCTTTCTTGGTAGAGCCTAAATTCTGTTGGGTGGAGATCTGAGTAGCAAGGGAAATAAGCAAAAATAAGAAGTACTACAAGTAAATTAGACAGTTTGGCTAGATAGTGATAGATGGAAAAATAGAAAAAATAGAGCAATGCCAGGGAATTGAGGATTCTGGGAAATATCGTAACTTACACCACAGAATCATTGTGATGCCGCAGTGTCAGTTGCATAATAGGGGCTCATAAAATGTTAGTGTCTTTATCTAGGAACTAATTTGAATACCATATTTACCAAAATAAATAAAGCATGGGTTCTGCCTTCCACTCCTGTGAATATCACCTATCCCTTCAACAGTGCTGAAGTATCCTTACCTTCACATATGCTTGGCTTTTTCTGTTTCTGCTCATTCATTTTGCCTGATGTTTCCCTATTTAGGGACAAATTAGACCAAGAAAGCATGTTTTTGAAAAATTGCCTCTCATTTCAGGTTAGATAAGAACAGCGTGAGACACCGGATAATCTGGACTGAGATTCAGGAGTCCAGGAGACCTTGGTCCAACTCTGTACTCAGCTCTCATGTGACCCTGGTCAAGTCACTGCTTCTTGGATACTTGGTTGCCCTGTTTGTGTAGCAAGGGAGTTAGATGAAATGATTTTGAACACAGAGTTGTGGCTCAGGCACTCCAAGATTCTACAAATTGTACATGGAAGAGAATGCAAGGAGAAGAGATCTGTCCTGAGCTCTTGCAGTCACATACCAATTCTTTAAATAATTACAGCTTTAAGCAGAGAAGTATCCTTGACATTTTTATAAGCATTTCTCACTTTATTATTTTGAAACTTCAGCAAGATTTCTAAGTGGTAATGCAAATAGTCTTTGATTAATACTAGGGAACATTCTTTGAGCTTCCCGCTAACCATCTATAACTATAATTGTCTCTTCAAAGAAAATGTGCTTAATTACAAGATCATGCACTAAAAAATAAAATGGAATGTAGCATGTGGACTAAGAGACACGCGTGTGTGCATGTGTATGCGTGTGTGTGCACACATGCATGCTGTGGGGTATGTGTGCATGTCGTATTTATCCAATTTTAAGAAAACTAGGCAGGGTGCAGTGGCTCATGCCTGTAATCCCAGCACTTTGGGAGGCTGAGGTGGGCAGATCACCTGAGGTCGGGAGTTCAAGACCACCCTGACCAACATGGAGAAACCCTGTCTCTACTAAAAATACAAAATTAGCCAGGTGAGGTGGCATGCACCTGTAATCCCAGCTACTCGGGAGACTAAGGCAGGAGAATCTCTTGAACCCAGGAGGCTGAGATTGCAATGAGACAAGATTGCGCCATTGCACTCCAGCCTGGGCAACAAGAGCAAAACCCCGTCTCAAAAAAAAAAGAAAGGAAAATTAGTCACAAGCTATTTAAAATTCTTACCAAGATTATATGACCAGAATTATACTTTAAAAGTTTAATGTAAATTTAGACTTAAGATAACATGGCAAGATCATTTCCAAAAGCTGCCTTTGCATTGGAGCATTTTTCAAAACTGCTTTTGGAAGTCCAAATATGCCTCTCCGCAGTGGTCACTCAAGTGTTTCTTTCCCTAGGAGGAAAATGGGAAGGCGCGTAGAGGCCCCTTGGCGGGGGTAACTTTCGGGTAAGGGAAATCATTTGGTTTGGGTGTTTTAGCCGTGAGCAAATTAGAGGAAGCCATTGCATCACAAGTCCCCCAAAGTGTTTATGGGAAAATGACTGTAGACAACTTTTGGTGAGGAACATTCTTTTGAAAAACAGCCCCTCCATAAAAGAAAAGTAGGTTGGGGACTTAAAACGAGCACTTCCTGTTCCTGGCCTCAATTTCCTCAACTGGAGTGGTAGGGTAGGCCACACTGTGAGAAACCAGTAGGGCTTAATTGGAATATTAATAAAATATGGGAACCACTTCCAGCAGCAAGAAAATGAAAGTAGACCATGGAGATGAAAGTAGGTATTCAGAGGCCAGTAGGACTCATGGTCCAGGGAAAGAAGAGAGATGTCCCCTACCAGGAGGAAAGATTGACACTCTGAAGATTTAGAGACTTGGCTGGGTTCATACTGTGTGGGGAAGACATTTGCTGCAGTTGTGGAGAATGGCTCCAATTGTCTCCTGGACAGGTGCCGCAGGAGAGAGAGTGCTAATGCTAGAACCTTCCACCAAAGGGCTGAACTCATTCTTTGACCCGAGAGACCTACCTACTCTCATTTACTGAGCCCCAACCTCTACAGCCCCAGTAATAGATAGGAGAAAAGCACAATTACAGAAAACTTCTAGATCCCCAACTCACCATTTTCCAAAATCAGGAAGAGACAGACATCGAGGCTGGGTGGGAGTTTGGTGGTCATTGCCTAACCCCCTTCACCATTCCTTGAAATTTGGGAAATAAGCATTGCATTAGAGCTTCTAGGGTGAGTGAGGACAGTAGGAAGTTAATAGGGACTTTCCTTCCGGGGTCTCCTTCCATTGATTCCTATTCTGCTAAGACCTTGCTTAAACAGATCTCATAGGACTGGCTCAGCAACAGCAGGGAGGGAAGGCCCTTTTGGTGTCCAGGGACCCGGGATAGTCAAGGAGCAGAGTGACTATCAGGTCTGGGGAATAATGCATAGTTCCCCTATGGTGATGGCAGGCTTAGATGCCCACACCCTTCACTGCAGGTCAAGCTTCTCCATCTCCACAGGTGGCCTCAGAGCCACCTCCATGGGGACCTATGCACGTTCCCTATGTTCACACTAGGAAAGCCTAGCAGTGAATGCTCCAGAACAAGAGGAAGTAGGTTTTGCTAAAACTATAGTCCTCTGTTTCTTGTCTTTCCTTCAGGCTTGGAGTGTTGCAACCAGCCTCAAGGCAGGAATATTCATAAAAATACTATCAGTTTTTCTGAGTGGTACTGGAAAAGGAACCACATTAACATGACCAGATGAAGACAGTTTCTGGTTTTAGCCTGTGTCAAAGTGGTTTTCCAAATTTCACCTGAAATTTTAGGTTGCATTTTTTTCCAACTTCAAATTTCCTCTTAAAAGATAACTTTCCTGGCTGGGCACGGTGGCTGACACCTGTAATCCCAGAACTTTGAGAGGCCAAGGTGAGTGGATCACCTAAACTCAGGAGTTCAAGACCAGCCTGGCCAACATGGTGAAACCCCATCTCTACAATACGAAAAATAGCCAGGCATGGTGGCGCATGCCTGTAGTCCCAGCTACTCATGAGGCTGAGGCAGGAGGATTGCTTTAACCTAAGAAGTAAAGGTTGCAGTGAACCAATATCATACCATTGCACTCCAGCCTGCTGACAGAGCAAGATTCAGTCTTAAAAAAAAAAAAAGATAACTTTCTTATGCTTCAGATGGCAGATACCTTTGGAATATCTGTTTTGATTAAATTGAGAATGGGGTAAGCCAGCCCAATGAATCATGCTTAAAATGTATTTTATATTAGATTTTTAAAAGAAATTGCACTGTGAAAGTCTGTTGAACAATCTTGTAGCTAGGTTTATGTAAGAAATGGCAATTAAATGAATTGATTTTGTTGCTTCCCAAGTCTTCCCGCAGCCTACAAGGCCTTACTTGATGTGCCTTGCTTACTCCGTCTACTAGCAGTCTTCCCTCCCTTGTTCTGCCTGGCCACAGGCTTCTTGCTTTTCCTTCACCACTAGGCAGCATAATCTGGTTTCAGAGTCTTGTTCCTTCACAGCCTATGAAAGTTCCTCCATATTGCTTTATTAAAATAAAAATTTTAGTTGATATATCATAGCTGTCCATGTTTCTCCATAATGCTTTATATCTTAGGGTTTCTCCAACCTGGACCTGCATGGCCACTCTAGTCTCCATGATCACATGAGTAACCCGCAGCCTTCCTGGGAGCAAGACACATACACAGATTTCTCCACTGGACCTTTCTTTGAGTTTAATTATCTGTCAAACAACAGAACCTTAAGGGACCTTGGGAGAGCCTACCCTCAGTCCAACATTTAGAATATTATGTCAACATTCACTTCTGTTTTTGTTAATTCATTTTGTTATTCTCAAAAGAATATTTCATCTTCTGCATGATCCATTTCAATCTGTATCTCACAATCATAAAATATTTCTTCAAAACTAAACTACAGTTCTACCTGTATAGGTTGGTTGAGAGGGGATCAATTAATCACAGCCTCTCTCATTTGAGTTCTGAATCCATTAGGAAGGAAACATTGGCGTCAAACAGGAGTCTGAGTAACAGTATTATCGATGGAAAAATGGTATAAGGAAATGTGAGATGAGAGGAGGGGTCATGGGTAGAGTGATATGGTTTGGCTGTGTCCCCACCCAAATCTCATTTTGTACTCCCAGAATTCCCATGTGTTGTGGGAGGAACCTGGTGGGAGATAATTTGAATCATGGGTGGTTTCCCCCATACTGTTCCTGCAATATGGTATTAAAAGTCTCATGAGATCTGATGGTTTTATCAGGGGTTTCTGATTAAAAAAAAAAAAAGTGAGATGAGAAGAGGGGTCAAGAAGACTTAGGATATTGTCTTTTAGCTTGACTAGCATGAAATTTTCCCTTTGGATATCCACAGGCTCTTATTCGCAGCAATGCTTAAAAGCCAAGTTTTACTATATAGGGCAAGGCTTTCTCCTAGCATTTAAACGCAATCATTTTGAAAAAAGAAAAATTGACATGACATGAACAACCAAAAGGTCTGGAGTCAAGTGACAGGGCATCCCAGTCCTTCCTCTGGTCTATTCTAACAACAAAAAGGAAGAGCTTGAGATTGGGTAAGGGTGTACCCCATGTTTCTGGGCAGCATGACCCTCAGATCCTGTCTGCTGGTTGTCTGGGTTCCCTATACCTCCCCCAGGCTGCTGAGATGAAAAGACACCATTTGTCAGAGGACTCTGCAGTCAACAGTAGTGAGATAATGTGGTTTAAAACTTGTTCTAAGCTTCCTGGAGAAAGGAGTCCTTGGGCATCAACATTTAAGCATAGCCTCAGGCAGACAGCCCACCTCTGATCTGAGCAAAGGAGTGGTGCGGGTGTGTGGGTATATGTATGTATATATGTGAATGTGTTTATGCATGTGTGTGCTTGTAGGTACATGCATGCACACCTGTGTGTGTGCATTCACACTCTTCTGCACACCAATTACACTTCCCTAAAGCCCTGCTTGCTGCCCCAAAACAGTGGTGAAGAGAAAGGCTGAGGATGGAAGCCTGGAACCATGGGGTACACCTGGCTGAAGGAGCCTGGACTCTGCTGGTTTCCACAGCTCCCTCTGACCTCAGTCACATTCTGGCTTTCCCTCTTGGCTCAATGAATGTCTCGTCCTGCCACGCTCTAGTCAACAGACCTTCACCAGGGAAACCATTATTGGCCTCCAGGACTTGGTCAAGCCCTCCCCTGTTACAAACTCCAAAAGCAGTTGTGGTTCTCTCCCTTGAGTAAAACTTCATGGTATTTATTTGCAGTGTGACTTTACATTTATTTGGGTGATTGATCACAGTCTACCTCACTCACTAGGCTGAAACTTTCATGAGAGCAGGAGCAATGTCTGTTATTGTTTACTAGTGTGTCTAGGCACATGGTAGATACTAACAAAATACTTGTCGAATGAATGAAAAGGGAGTGAATTAATAAACCAATAAACCAATGATTTGCCGAGTCAATCAATGACCTGCTCTCAAAGCATTTTCTTCACTTACAAAATGGTACCCATAAAGTCTATGCTGTTTCACAGAGAACACACAGAACTACACAGGCACATGGTCAGAATGGAGCTGCAGCATGCTAAAAACATTCTCCATTCTCCTTGGGAAACCTGGAGAATGGAGGCCCTAATTGCAGCTCTGTTCCCCAGAGATTCTGATTTAATTGGTCTGGAGAAAGACCTAAGTGTTGGAACTTTTTGGCAAGTTCCACAGGTGATTCTAAGGTGTAGCCAAGGTTAAGATCCACTGTGCTTGATACTGAGGGAACCTCAAGTTGAGTCATTCCTGTTCTCTGCCTTCCAGTATCTCCTCGTTTAGTGGGCAGGAGAAGCCTGCATATGGATCCTGCCATTACAATGTGCTGAAGGCTAGAATGAAAGATTGGACTAGCAGCTGCAAGGTTAAAAAGAGAAGAAAATGATCTCTGCTTGGGGAGGCTGTTCAGGGATGACTATACTGGGGCCATGGCATGAGTTCCATTCTGACATACAATTCAGAATTTACCAGGCAAAGCCAGGGATGCCTTCCAGCCCAGAGAACAAACATTAAGTCCAAAGATACAGAGGTGTGAGAGGGGAAAACAGATGAGGGGTTTTTCCAAACTACAAACGGAAATTATGTAGGCTGCAAGAGGTTATGGAAAATAATGCCATTATAATACCAAGATAATACCAATAATATCAAGAATGCATGCTATAATACCATTATATACATAATACCATTCTATAATGGTATTATATATAATATCATTATATATAAGAATGCATATTATAATACCAAGATAATACCAATAATACCAAGAATGCAAGAGGGTATGGAAAATAATACCATTATAATACCAAAATAATACCAATAATACCAAGAATGCAACTTCATTTGCATTCTTGCTTGTGAGGAGAAAGGTATTCCTAAAACTCTGTGATGGAAAAAGGGATCAAACTAATGGCCAACCACACACAAAAAAATGTGGAAAGTTCCAAAAGAAATCAGCCACCAGCAGCTCTGCAAACTCAACCTGCGGTGGATGGTTTGGGCAAGTGTTTCTGTAAGTGTGATCACCTGACCAGCAGCATTAGCATTACTCGGGAGCCGAACAGAAATGCACATTCTCAGGCTCCACTCCAGAATTACTAACTCAGAAACTCTCAGGATGCAGAGAAACCTGTGTTCTAACAGGCCCTCCAGGTGGTTCTGACGCACACTACAGTTTGAGAACTACTAATTTATGGGTAGTCCCCAGAGGGCTGTAGCTTTAAAGAAAAACAGCATATAATTCAGAGTACACTTTATTTATGTTCTTTATTGGCAAATAAACATGGGTTTTGAGATAGTCATGAGGCTTTAAATCCTAAGGAGCTTCCCCTTAAGGGAAACTGAGCTCTGCCAGCAAAAGACAGTGCCTCCTGTGGCAGAACAGGTGCTTCTGCCCAACAGTGAAGCAGGATGCCTTGCTCAGGGCACCAGAGTAAGCATGGTGCCTTCCCCAGCTACAGCCTGCCAAGCCTGCCTATGGGTCTGGAAATCAGGGCAAGGCAAGATTCCCACGTACAAAATTAGATCTTGGAAACAGGTTAGTTATCTTGGACCGACTTAGCACAAAGGAATGTTATCACTGTACAGATCTATACACAGATCTATATGAAACTGAACTGAAACCATGCAGTCTTTCAAAGAGAAAGGCCACCAGCCAGAGAGAACAGTGGAATTTTCAGATGCCAGTGCTATTCCTTGCACAGAAAAATCAGGAAACTGGGTTTCTGTAGAGTGTCTGAAGCCAACCTCTCCCCTACCATCTGCCGTAGTCTACTATCTCCTCCATTCTGGGTGCATGAGGCGTTCAGGGGACACTTTTAAAGGTGTAAGCTTTTTGGAACCACCTGTCCAAAGGAAGTCGCAAAGTCCTAGAGACAGCAGCCAATTGCAGTACTTTATTTTTCAGAGACAGACTCTAATTACACTGTGAAATGACTGAATCAGCAGAGTACTTCCATGTTGCATGACAACTGTGAAAGAAGCATATGTTGTTGTGTAAATATTTCTTTCCTTCACCTAGGTCATTAGCTTTTAGCACCTCATCATTTTGCTGCCTTGCTTTCCATGCTGATCCTGCCACTTCTGTGACATGGGATTTAGAGGTTCTGAACCAGAATCACCCAAGCTGGCTCTAACACTCACCAGTTGGGTAACCTTGGACCCTGGCCTTTGAAATAGAAAAAATAACCCACTAAGATGATTGTGAAAAACTAGGACAGTGAAGGGCCAACTCAAAGAGATCAACGAATGTGGTGCCTTTTGTAAGGTTTGTCCTCACCGAGCTTAAAACGGAAGAAACTGAGGCCAGCACAAGAAGATCCAATGCGAAGGAATTTATTTAGGCTCCCAGACAAGGTTCTGTGGTCCTACAGGAGGGGCCGGAGAAGTCACACAGACTCCTCTTCGACATGGGTTTTTATAGGGAGTGAAACAGCTCGATTGGTTGTGGGAGAGCAGGACTGCTACTGGGTAAGTTACAAGCCTTTACCTAGGACTTGGCTTGTTGTTGGCTGGAATTACTCAGCTGCTATTGGTTGTTAAGACTCGACTGCTATTGGCTGTTAAGACTCGGCTGCTATTGGTTAGAAAGACTTGGCTGCTATTGGCTAGAAAGAGGCTAGGGTTGCAGCACCTTGTTTGCATACTGGGCTTTTTAAGGGAAGGTCAGGCTGTGCGACCATGGGAGAAGGGAACATGCCTGAGCATGTCTGAGCTTGCCCAAGCTTGTCCGGGCTTTGGAAAAAAGGTTGGGGGGGGGTCTGCATCCGTGCTCCCGGCGAGGCTACCGGCCTTACACCTTTCTCTTCTTCAAGGTTGTTGTCCAGATTCCCTAAGATCACATATGTGAAAGGCACTTTGTGTCTTGTGAATGGGTTACACAGGTGTTGATTGTTACTATTCTTTTTCTTCTAATTTTTTACCTCCAAGCCATTTTTAAACCATAGTTTTGGTTTTTATAGGAATTATGCAATATTCACTTTAAAAAGACACCTACCAAGTATCACACCCCCAGAGAGGTGTGTCATATCCATTATCTCATTTAGTCTTCACAGTGATTCATTAACTCTACCTTTTTTTACAGTGAAGCAAATGCAGCTCTTAGGAGTTGCCTGTGGTTTGAGGACTTTGCTGTTAATTAGCGTCAGGACAAATTTTTGAGCCCAGATAAATCTGCACTCCACTTTGCCTACCTGGAAGAAGCCTCAGAGATCCTTGTAGCCCATATATCCTGTTGTATCCGCAGGGAACTTGTCCCCGGTCATGGGGCAAGTCACAGGCAGCAATGGAGTTAGAACTCACATATCCTGACACTCAAACCAGCACTCTAGGTTCTCTGCTGTTACATGTTTCAGTTACTTTCCCAACCCAGGAGAGGCACGATCTAAATTATCCTTTCCCAAACGATCACCCAGAAATCTCTATTTGACAAAGAAACTTCAGAGACTGCTTTTTTTGTGGAGCTTCTAATCCTCATGTGTGGTGGGGAAGATGGCAGCTAGGGGAAAAGCTTAGGAGTTTTCAGTTCCTGTTTATCCATATATCATTCTTTTAGTCCCTGAGGCTACAATATCCATTTAGAAAGATTAAATAAAACGGAGTTGGGGACAGAGAAAGGGGAGCTCTGGGGGAGGCCGAGGGAAAGAAGAAAGTGGAATTCCCTAAGCATTAGACTAAAGAGCCTAAGACATTACTCATTCTCAAATGGGTCTCACTTCTTAAAGACTAACTGGCTTCTTGGGAAATTGCAGGCAGGTGAAAGCAGCTTGGGTGATTCTTTTTTTTTTTTTTTTTGTCCGTGAACTTGGCTTTTCTCTCCAGCATTCTCAGGTGCACTTGGGGCCCTGGGAAGACATTGGGCTTTTTCAAAAGACATTTCCACCTCCTAATCTCTGTGCCTACAAACCAAATATTGATCTATTTAGTAAACCAGCCCGTGGGAGGAGAGATTATAAAGCCCTGTTTACTCAGCAGTTGGGCCCCCCTGACAGCTGTTCAATGAGGGATTATGATGTCACAGTGGTAATTACACTATAAACAGGGGATAGGGGGAGAATAAAGCATGAAAGAGAACCCTGGGCTTGTTACCAGGCAACACAAAATATGCAACCTGAAACCAGGCAAGCATGTAAATTTCCTTACAAGCCTCCCAGATGTCCTCACTTTATGGCCAATGCTCAGTTTCAGTTTCAATTTGTTTATTTGCCCTTCTCAGTCACAAATGTGGAGCTGAGAATGCTGGAAGAGAGAAGAGAAAGCAAGGAATAAAAAGACAAGGAGGGACCCTGCTTTCTCCCCTGAGTGTGTAAGTGGGTCCCAAGAAAGCAAAGGGGCTGGGTCTGCTCTGTGCCGAAAGCTCTAGAGGTCTGTGTCCCAGGAGGAAGGTCAACCCGGTAAAGAGGCTTAAGGCAGCTAAGAGAAAGAGCCCAGGAGACAGGAGAAAGAGAAAAGGGGAGTGGAAAGTGAGACGGTAAAACTGGCTACGTAGGAAAAGAGAGAAGAGTCCATTGCAGGATCAGACCCCAGGAACTAGAAGGGGACCCTGGAGTCCCCACAGCCACAGCCCCACCTAGTGGGTGCCCTGGGTTCTTTATGCTGTTCCTTTGGTGATGGCGTCCCTCATGGTGGCAGGCAGCTCTGCCTTTCTCTGGGTGGCTTTATCAGAAAATTCCTCAGTTGAGCTGAAATCAGCCTCCCGGTTCTAGGCACCAACCCATCCCATTCGTTCAGATTCCACGACTCAGGAAAAGTACCTTACAGCCCCACAGAGATTTGGAAACAATGGCCAGGATACCTTGTGTTTTTCTTCCCCTGGATTCTTATTCCAGCAATAGATATCCCAACAGGTTTTTCAGATGAAATTGCTTCTTGCTCAAATCGAACAATTTTCAATGTGTTCCTCTTACAATCTAGGCTTTGAAACCAGACACACCCTCCCAGGTATGGTTTGACCTCACAGAATTAAACATGCTACATCTCTCCTCTCTAGTCTCATCCACGAGGCCCTGCTCTTTAGAGAGCTACAGAGGTGGGCTAGAAATGGCTGGAGCAGGTGCATGAGAGTGGATTGTTAAATTTTCAGGAATTCCGTGAGCCGGTTATGAGTCCTTGGTAGCTTGAAATTCACTATGGGAAAAGTATTTACACTACAGATAATGGCAAATGCAGGAAACCAAGGCTTTCCTTCACCATCCCCCAGAGAGCAGGTTTAACAGCACACCACTCTCCCTGACCAACCACTTTCCACCCTTTTGGGATTCAGTGCCTCACAGAGGATAGGCAGAAGCCTGAAGCCAGAAAGCCCCACAAACGACAGGCCTTCCTACAAAAAGCTGTGGAAGAAGGAACCACTGCCTCTGTTAAATCTAAAGAACAGGGGACAGGAGTTTAATTTCTTTTGACTCTTCCAACTAGTGTGACCACCTCTGCTGACAGAACATTTCTCTTGTGAGTGGTTCACATTAAGGCCACACAAATTTCCACGGGGCACTCCAAGAGCCAGATAGCCAGATGTTGAATGGCCAGGTTGCCAAAAAAAAAAGTAAAGTTACTAAACTGAATTGTAGAGGTGGCAGCAGCTGCTTGCATGGACACAAACACAGCAGCTCAGTCAGTGGCTTTTCTGCAAACTTGGTAATTCTGTCAGATTTCTTCTTCTTTTAAATTCTAGGAATAACTGTCTAGAATGATAGTTTTAACAGAGCTACATTTCCATTCTGGTTCAGCCCCTTCCTTGATGTTTGAGGGGATGTCCATTACTTTCCCTCTCTGGGCCTCAGTTTCCATATCACTCAGTGGTATGGGTTGAGCCTTAGGATGTCTAACTGCAGATGAGTTTTGCAACTGACTCCAACATGAGCTGTGGCATTCATATTCTGACAAGTGCAGTGAGCAGAGCTGGGTTGGTTGAGCGGTGTTTTTGTACACGCTAATCTTACTGTGCAGACTTGCTCTCTGCCTTCACGCCTCCTGTCGTCCTGGGGATGGTTTGTTTGTTGTGACCAGCCTCTTTTCAGACACACTGTCAATGCTGATGAAATTGTCCTCAGTACTGCTCTGGGCCAGGTTACCTCCCAGAGAATCTCCTCCAATCTCAGGCTAATTTTAAGTCACTTCCTTAAAAGAGGCACCCTCAGGTGCCCTATGCTGAAGCTTCAGATGAAGTAGAGGTCTGGAGGCCTTGGCAAAGCCTCCACCCCTTTGCAAAAATGCTCTCTTTGCATCTTACCCGAATCTTTCCCAAGAGGAAAAGCACACGGTGTTTTTCTTTTGCCAACCTTATGACAACTTAGAAAGCACTCCAGTGCTGATACTGCATCTTCACACCATGCTCCTTTCAAGAGCCCAGGTTCTGAAGTCAGAGAATCCTACATCATTTGCCAACCCACTTTTTATCTCATCTCCTCTCTGCCACCCCCACCTCCAGCCATCCTGGCTTCTATGCTCAGCATCTACACTGCATATTCCTACTTCCCAAATTGCTCTTTCCACACATGTCCATATGAATTGATTCCTTTGAGTGTTCAGATGTTACCTCGCAAGCTTCCCCCTGACTATCCAATATGAACAGCAACCCCTCCACTAAAACCTCCCTACTCCATCGATTATCACCATCTTGACCATGATGTACTTTACTACGTGCATTTACCCTTTCCCCAGAATGTCAGGTCCAGGAGCACAGAGACTTTATTTTGTTCACTGCTGAATCCCCAGTGTCTAGAACAGTGTCTGGCACATAATAGGCACACAATGAATATTTGCCCAATGAATGAATGTACAGTCAGTTCTCATTATTCTTGGATTCTGCATTTGTGAATTTGTTTACTTGCTACATTTATTTGTAACCCTAAAATCAATATGGCAGTTTCAAAGTTATTCATAAACATGTGCAGAGCAGTGAAAATTTTGAGTTGCCTAAAGCACCTGTTCTCAGCTGAGGCTGAATAAGAAGACACTGTCTTCTGGTTTCAGCTTTCATGATGTAAACATGTGTCCTCTTTACAGTCTGTTTGGTGCCATGGTTTTCCCATTTTTTGTTGGTGATGTCATTGTTTAAAATGACCGCCAAGCATAGTACTGAAGTGCTATCTAGCATTCCTAAGTGCAAGAAGGTTGTGATGTGCCTTACAGAGAAAATACATGTGTTAGATAAATTTCATTCAGGCTTGAGCTTATAGTGCTATTGGCCGTGCATTTGATCAACAGTATATACTAAATAAGGTGTCCTTAAACAGAAGCACACAGAAAACAAGATTTTATTAATATATTGATTGGTTGATATTCCTATTGTTTGATATTCTCTGAGTGAACAGAAACTTTCAGGAACATAACTCCGTATTTCTCCTAAGGGCAATTTTTCAGTATTCACTAATTCATTATTCAAAGAGAATGAGACTTTATAGATCATAACTACTATAACAACAAAGATCAACTGTATCTGCATTTGAATCTTGAGCACTAGCCCATTAACAGTGGTAGTGATCTGGCAACTGACTTTAACTCAGCCTTGGGTTCCTAATCTGCAAATTGGTAATGATAGCACCTATCTGCTTGGCTGTTCTGAAAAGTAAGTGAGACAATTAATATCATCAAATGCCTAGCATGGTGCTCAGCCCATAGAAGGTATAACAAAGACATCTGCTCCTCTTACATTTATCTTGTTCACATACATATTTGCAATCCACAGAGCAAACTCTTTTGGCTTTCTTGCATTTCAAAAACATTTCTCCTTGTAATTCTCATGACTGAATCAGCTCATCAACTGTCTGGTCCATTCTGCTACTGTTGGCCATTGAGCTTACATCAAATTTTGAATTACACAGTGAGGATGAGCATAAATTTTTAAAAATGTAGCTCTTTCCTTCTTCCGAAAGAGTATATTTCTTTACAATAAACTCCCAGGAGTGAAATTATTAATTTGATGGGTGCCAATAATTGTATGTCCCTAAGAGTATGTTTTGATAGTGGTGATAAGAGGAAACTTCTTGGCAGATACTCAGCCGGGACTTAGAAGTTTGCCAAGTGATTCACCCATTCTCTGGCAGCATTCGATGTCTGGGAGAATTCAGATTTGTGAGAAATCCTATTGATAATCTTATCATATCAAGGAGGGAAATTGAGACTAGAGAAAAGAAGTGAGTTGTCCAAGGTGCTCTGGCCAGTTAATACCAGACAAAGACTGGACCCCAGGTCTGCAGACTCTCAAGTCATCATCCTTCCCACCCTACTTTGGCCAGGATGATAATTAGGATGTTCCCACCAGGCTTAGTTATGCTGCTTCCTCAAGCTTTAAGAACCCATCATTTTAAGGAAAGGAAATGTGATAGATATACTTTATCTTCTACTGAGAAATTTAAACATGCCATTTCATTCACTCCCTTTTACCTTTGAATTTCTGTGTTGACATAAAAACAAGCAGGATAAAGAAGAGGATTTGTGCTCATCTTTAGGATACATTATCAAAAGACCAAGGGAGAATCTGAATCTGACCAGCACAGCATTGTCCCAACACCTGTCATTTAAACTCTTCCCATTCAACTGTTTTCTGTAGGAGGTACAAAGACAGCAACTTCTCTCACAAGACTTTGAAGCGAATACTGAGCAGTACTTTTCTGATAAGAAGATAATGGATGCATTCATACAAATCATCATGACAGTAATTAATGCTTCCTAGAGAATGGAATGGCCTCCAAGAGTCATCCACTCTATGAGTACAATTTTCAAACCACTCTAGAACTTAGCTGTCAACTTTGCCTTGAAAAGTTCCTGATGGTAACTAAATAGAACAGACTAGAAGTAGAATAAAGTTTCATACAGAGCTTTGTTTATTTCAGAAAGTATAATTCTTGTATACTTTCAACCAAGAAAGAAAATTCCCCTTGGTGAATCTAGTCTCCATGTCTGGCCAAGGAAGCCAATAATCCTCACGTTGACATTAAGAGAAGAGTTTTGTAGAAATATCTATCTCAGTTGTAATCTTGCATTGATGATGAGATGATGATCTGCCGTTAGAAGAATTTTATTGACTTGTAAACAGATTTTCCACATTTTCTTTATAGACGATAACAGCCCCCTGTTTTTGCCTAAGATTGCCTGTCAAGAAGGAAGGAAGGGAGGGAGGGAGGGAAGGAAGGAATCAGCACGGGCTGTCTCACTGCAGAGCAGGTGCCAAGGTGAGACTTTATGGCTGCCAAAGACTCTGATTTGGCTCTTGTCAAATACAAGATGATTCTGCATGGAAATATTGAGGAGCAAGAGACATGGGCTTCTTCCCTCTATGCTCCTCCTCTAAAAGCTAGGTAAGCCTGGACACATGATGCTTGCTTGATGGGTTTCCTGAGACAAAAAAAAAGATTATCGGATCATGGGAGCATCCCAGAGTAGTGCTTTGGTAGGGAAACTATCGACTGACCCTCGGCTGACAAATTTAACAAATTATGTATGCCCTCCTGAAAATGCGCACGTTCAGAAAAGCTGAAAAAGAAAAAGTACAAGAAGAAGGGACTAGATGCCAAAAATGGGAGGAGGAATGCAGCTTCTATGGCATGTAAGCTTCTCCTTCTCTTTATTCCCATTGGTACTATCACATTCTCCCTAACGAACCAAGCAGAGAATCCCATTCGTAGCCTTAGGTGGAAGTGATAAAGGCCTTATAAGACTAGGGTAACCGTACTGTCTCTGCTGAATTCTGTTCTAAGAGTTCAGAAGGGCATGAGGATAAATTGGCTTTGGTAAACAATGGTGCAAACAAATAATGAGGCTAATAAACCATCATTCTATATGATGTGTGATGGAATATACTAGGGGCATTGTTAAATTTTTTATTAGACCACTCTTTGAAAGAACATGACTCGTAATTTTAATTTCAATTATTGTAACTCACATCACTGGATTCTTGTTATACTAGTCCTACTGCTAAAAAATATTTACAACAATCAGCAATTCTACTTGCAGGCTCCAAATTACACTTAAAAGTATCAATAATGTCTACTATTCTTTTATTTTGAACAAGACATGAATGGAGATGAACATGGAAGTGAAATAACTTATGAACCTTCCAGTTTTGATCTAAAGGACAGATTTGTCACCACATGAAAGCACAGTGGGTAATTATCAAGTGGTTGAAATGACAATTAACTCCATCCTTAATAGTTATAATTTGACAGACAATAAATCAAGATGGCAACCATCTGTAAATAAACACCCACACAGCCAGCTGAACACTATTGCACAATAGCTTAACCTCATAAACTAGCAAACTAGTTCTGACTAGTGAGAAGTAAATCTCCTAAAGACCAGAGAGAAGCAAGTTTTTGGGTCACCATGTTCCTACATTTGTCAGCTGGACACAATTGAGGGCCTAATGTTGTTTTGTTTTCATTTGATTTTTTTTCTAGGACAATTATTGTTATTTTCCACAAAACATTAGCTTATTTAAAAATATGGGATTATAAATTTTTGGTTCAAGTGAAACTGTTCTCACAAATAGCTGTATCCTGGGGCCTTATGTATCCCCTAGCATACTGCGCCTCAGCCACAGAGCAACAGCCACAGTTTACTGCCTCTCTTTCTTGAAAGCCTCTCCTTATTTGGCTTCCATTACATATGCTTTCTTTTTCTTCTTTTCAGGATTCTTTCCTGGATTTTGAGAATATGATGGTGTTAGTATCAACAACAAGAACATATGTTCTTTCTTACCTTCTGCTAACTGGTTTATATGCAGTATATAGGTTAATCCTCCTAACAGCCCTCTGGAGTGGAAATCTTATTTTCTAATTACCCTTAAGAATAGCGAAGCCAAGAATGATCCAGTCACTTTCCCAGGGTCATGCAGCTAGTAAATGGGGAAGCAAAGATTTTAACACAAGTCTATAACCCTGAAGCTGTGGCTCTCAACTCTGCTGCATCATCTGCACAGTCTTTATTATTTTTTTCAGGTTATATGTTGGTTCTTTTTTTTTTTTTAACTCACTAAATATCCTTTTCTTGGTCTGCCAGCTACTCCCATGCAGTGTCATTTCATTGCTAAGGATTCCCAAATCTATCTCTAACTCAGGTCTGCCCTCCAAATACCAGATTCTTGTAGCAACACATTACTGTACTTACCACCTGGATTTATTCTTTAATTCAGCAAATACCTATTAAGTATTATAACTTGTGGTCAGGCACTGTTAGGTACAAGGACTACAGTGGAAAACAATGCAAGAATCAGTGCCTTTGTGGAACATATATTACAGATGGAAGACAGTAGGGGAAGTACAAACAACTGATAAAATTTAAAGGTAAAATATAGAGTATGATTGATGGTGATATGTGCTAAAGGAAAAACAACAGAAAGGAGGGATTGGGAGATCAGAGGGAGAAGGGAGCCTGCCTCTTAGGGAAGGGGGCCATAGTAGACCTCACTGGGGAGGTAATGTCGTACTGAAAACCTTAAGGAGGAGAAAGAGCTGCTTAGGTGGACACCCGAGAAAAAGCCATTCCGGGCTGGGGGATAGTTGCTGGAAGGCTCCTTTGAAGAGCATGCCGGGCATGTCTAAGGAACACTAAGAAATCCAAGATGGCAGAGTGGTGCAGAGAAGGCCAGAGCAGGAGAAGAGGAAGCCCCAGCAGCAATGGGGCAGGGCTGCAGGGTTGGGAGGGGTGGGCCATGCAGACCAGCACTTACCTGGGGATTTTACTCTGAGCGAGATGGGATAGCCTTGGGAAGCTTTGGGCAGAGGAGTCAGGTTCTGACTTCACTTTAAAAGGACCATCCTGTCTAGTGTGTTGAGAACAAGCTGAAGGAGGGCAAGGTGGAAACCAGAGGGGCAACTTAGGGGCTATTTCAATAATCCCTCAAAAGATGATGGTGGCTCTGATGAGTGTGGTAGCCATTCAGATGGTGAGAAATGATCAGATATTGAATCTATTTTGAAGAAAATGGCAGCTGAATTTTCTGAAGGATCAGATGTGGAGTACAAGGGAGAGGAATTATGGCGGACACTTAAACCATGTGCTGAGAAGGGGAAGTGTGACAGAAGCAGGTCTCGAGGGTAGGATTGGGAAAAAGATTGGAAGCTTAGTACTAAATATTCCCAGGTGGATTTTGTATATATGTGCACAAAACAGACACCAAATTTGTTCCCAGAGTGTGTGTGCACACATGCATGCACACGTGCACACACACACACACATACACAAACATATTCTTTCTCCTGCATATCCTTCATCTCCATTAACAAAACTATCCAACCAGGCATTCATGCTAGATTTAAAGACCCAATTCCCTCTTCCTCACTGCAGCATTTAAGCATTCCCTCGAGGTCATCCCTGTCATCGTTACACAGGTTCTTATTCCATGAATACAACTGTTTTCTGTGCCAGGGTACAAGTCTTTCCCTCAATACAGGTGATAACACTTGATCACCTTCTAGCTGACCTTGCTTGACAAATATCAACTCATTCTTTAAGGCACGACTTAAATATTTCTTCTTCTCTGTATCCTTCATAAGCCCAACAGCAAAATAGCTACTCACTCCTGTTATTTCAAGTATTTTTTTATTCAACAAGCCAATATTACTTTTTCTACTTTGGGCATCTGTTGGTACTTATAGTATAGTATGCATGTGGACATGATGAGAGATGAGGCCACCGGAGGAAGAGGGAATGGGTTCATAAAGGATCTTGAACATCATGCTGTGAGCATTGTACTCACTCATCAAGTTGAGAGAGAACAATGGGGAGAGCTTCAAGAAAACAGAGGGTTTAATATGAATCTTCAAGAATTCACTCCAGTAACCATGTGAAGGGTGAGCTGGAGGGTAAAGTAAGTCAGACAAGATTTGATAAGCTCCTGAAATAAGGCAGGTTTCATGGGGATGGAGAATACAGAATAGATCTGGCTTTTCTGAACTAGACTCCAGCAGGCTTATGGATAATATTTAGTAAGCCTTGCCATTTACCAGGTACTATTTTAATCATTCCACCTGTATCAACTTATTTAATGCTCTCAACCATTTCATGCAGGAAATAGTGTTCTTAGCTCCATTTTACACAGGAGTTAAACTAGTATCTGGATAGGATTGAGTAAGTCGCCCAAGTCACATGGGTCTGAAGTAAAAGTGCCTAGATGTGAATATAGGCAGCTGCTCCAGAGCCCATGTTCTTCTTCCTCACCGTTCTACCTCCTACAACATAGTGTATTCATATAAAGCTATATTTAGCTGAGCAAGAATATTTTTCCAACCCGTATTAATCCAAATTTAATGTCTACTTTAATAACTTTCGCAAAATCTCCCTTTCAAAATATACCATTTGTGAATAGTACATGCTATAACTTGTATTTTTATGGATATTTAGCCACTATGTGATGTTTTTCTTAGTCTTTTTTCCCCTTCAGTCAAATGAAGGGAAACATCTAGCATATGGAAGCATTTCCACTCTACAAGTTGCACTGAAGGGTAATATTATGCAATTTGCAAACACTGTCAAATAAAATATAAATATGCATTAGAAAAATGCTGTGTGGAGACAAATATATCTTTGTATCAATGATTCATTTGGTCAGTCTTTTTTTATTCAACAAACATTAATCAGTCATCTGTGTTATGACAGGAGCAGTGGTCAGCAGTGGGAAGAGAGAGATGAATAAGACTTATCCCTTGTCATTGAGGAAAACTCACAGGCTTGTGATTTTTATTTGTAAACGATCATGGCTGGGTGAAAAATTTTCAGTTGACTCTCATGATTCATTAACCATCTCAAAGATAAAGGAAGTCCTGTGTTTTGATTCATGTAGACCTATGGTCTTTAACCCAGTTCTGCCTCTTAGTACCTAGACATGTTGTCCCATCTATCTGAGCCTCAATTTCTGCAACTTAAAAAAAGACTATCTAACAGGATGGTGGTGAGAATTAGGGATATGCTTAGCATATAGATGCTAGTTGGAATCAGAGTAGTTAAATAAATGACTAATGTGGCTTTTTATTTTTCAATCACCAGTACCGTTTCCAAGGATCCAGTCAAAAGTCACACCTGTTCCAAAACTAGCAGACAAGAACAAATAAAATCCTGGTGGCTTCAGGTAGAAAGGAGATGGCCTATCAGCAACTGAATTGGCCAAGTTTTTGCAAAAGCAAACCTGGAATATGCTGACATACCTTGTCAACAGCTAATACACCCAAGGAGGAAGGGCAAGTTTTTTGAGCATCAGCTTACGAAGGAGGAATGAAACTTGCTAAAGAAATGGTGAAGACTTGTACAGCAATGAAGAGAACAGCTACTTAAGAATCAGTGTCTCTGGAGAGAGAGAAAATTGTTCTCCTGAAGATATTCTAATAGGTTTTCTTTAGTGGAGTGACACCAGAAAAATAGTTGGTTCTCTCCTGACAGGGGGCCCCAGTAAACAAGATTCCAGGAATGAGACAGTCCCACCCATCACTGTAGGTGTGAGTCAACAGGGGATTCCCCACAGAAACCCCATAATAAAAAACAAAAATGGTCAGACTGGTTCTCTTGCCTCAACATGGCAGGCAGCTTATCCTATGGGAGTACCAGATGGAAAGAGCTAATGGGGAAGGGAACTAACAAATATCACACACATTTCATGTGTCAAGTAGTCAAGTATTTTGGCAGGCTTCTTCCTTGGTTAACTTATCTAATATTCCTAATAACTCAATTAGGTAGATCGTTATTATTTCTAGTTAACTGGGTGAGGAAACTGAAACTCAGAGACATAAGTTGGATTTCTCCTGAAGCTGTTCAACAGGTTTTCTCCAAAAAGATACCAGCACCTCACCACTAGTAGGTGGAATTTGAATCTAGATCTTTCTGACATCAAAACCTATGTTCATTCTGCCACTCTATGTCTTGGAGTAAATCTGAAATCAGTTGGTTTGGGCCATCTGATTATTTTCCATTTGTCAGACCACTCTCTTTCCCTCAAGATAAGTCTCTCACCTTCTCTTCTATCTGCCATGGATCCCCAGGAGACTGGCCTGTATAATGAGTATCACAAATCTCCCTTGCCCTCTGGGTTTTGGTTGGGCTTGGCCAGTGAGAAGTGCCAGCAAGTGATCAGAAGGCAAAAAGGAGAGAGAGATTGAGGTATTCATTCTTCTGTATATTCCCAGCCTTGTTACACTGAGCTGTGGCTGTGTTTCTACCACTCTACGTCTACTAAGCCATGCTTATTCCAAAGCTCCAGCATTCAAGTTCTATTTCTGGCTCTTCTGCCTGAGACAATAAAACCTTCCTGCTATTGACAATACCTGGATGTCTAACGATTCCTTGTTGATTATTTTAACACTGCTCATGTGTCTATAGATACTGTCTTTATGAAACTATATTCAGCTAAATCCTTTTGAGTGTACCATTTTGTTCCCTGCTAAGACTCCAATAATATAGTATTGAGCTAAAAATTAGCGTATATTTAATTCCATCATAGTTTAGAGACTTAAATTGGTCTTAAGATATCTAGTAAATAGCATTGTCTTGCACCTTATGGAAATGAATCAGCTGAAATTACAGCGAACACATTTTGTTTGGAGCTGCTAGCTTGCTGCAGGGCCCATAAACTCCCCACATGTCATTGGCAACCACTATGGTGAATGAAATTTCCCAGTCGCACTTGGAATGTGATGTTTTTCCGTGAGGCCATGCTACAAAGATGAAATCCAAAGAATATGAAAACATGCCTTATGAACCCTGCCAAGAAGTTCCCTAGAATGTATGCAAAATGGAACTAAAAGCATTTGTAACTCTGTCATAGAAAGTGGGGCTGTGGTTGGGAGAAATTTGACTGAAATCACTTGAGCCCCTGCGACGCTGGCTTTTGGGAATGATGAGTGAGTACTCTGTAAATTAACTGAGAAATGTTTCAGCCTTGATTACCTATTTGAAGTTTTCGGAGGGCTCCTACACAATAGCAGTTTGTCCATGAAACACATAAATCAAAGGGCCAACCGTGAGGCCTGAAGTCATACCTCAGTGAGTCTGTTAGGTGAAGGCCAACACTGTTTACACATGCAAAAACAAAGTTGAGATTTTAGCTCCTTATCCTAAAATGTTTGTCTCCCCCACCTCGCAAAAAGTGCACCAAACAATTGCCACCTACCTATCCTGAAAAGTATCTGTACAATAGTCTTAGCATCTGCCTTAATCCACATACAAAGACCTACCATATGTTATTTACAGGCACAACTTGCAGGAGGTGTTTCTCTCTCGGAACATTTCAGAAGACGCCATAGTTGCTGTTGGGGTTCTTTGGTCTTGTGGCTTTTGGCACTAAGGCAAACATGGTAACTGCAATTTTCATGCATTCTCCCCAGAAGAACATTTTATGAGAGAATATGTTTTCTCTTCTAAAGCTATCTATGAATTATTCAGTATGTATCCTCTCTCTCCCTCAAGTCCATCCCAATACAGTTTTCCTGCACAAACATTTAGGGCTTTCCACTCACAGTAGGTGATCAGATTTTTGCATGCATAAATATAAGTGCTTCATGAATAGATTTTTATTTCTAGTCTGTAAGAATTTTTTTGTGGGATGAGGAACATAATTAAATTTTTTTTAATTGCCCTGAACATTGGAAGTGTTTTTCTTCATCTGTCTCCTAGCTTATGTGGCCTCAGACAAGTTACACAGCATCTCTGGCTTTTCCCATCCATCGAACAGGGACATGAGCTTTTGCTTCATTGCACTGTTGTGATGATTAGATGTAACAATCTTTGTGAGCAGCCTAGCATGATGATAGGCATATTAAAGAGGTTTCCCAATGTCCAGCCCATGCCATTCCTTCTGAACTGTAAGCATGAACATACCAAGTAAATGGATATAGAGAAGGATGGACAGGGCCAGAGAAGATTCCCTGTTTGGAAGAAACCTGGATTTAATGGTTTGGTGGACAATCTAGTTTCACCCTACCCAAATCTTTGCTAATGTTTTAGACCTTGGACTTAGGTCACTTTTTTCAGGCATCCATAGTGGGCAGTAGTTTTATTACTAGAAATATTTCAGATGATGAATTTTATATTTTGTCCATTTTTTTCTATTTCTAGATCCTCTCCTAGCTTTCCAGCAGATGCCATTTGGTCCCTGATAGTTTACCAAGTTGCTAATACCATATGTATTTCCGATACCATTTGACTTCTATTTTTCACCATCATTTATAAACATTTCCTGTGTGCCAGGCACAGTAGGGTTGTAGTAATAAATAACCTGTGGTTCCTCAGCTACAAAAATTTACATTTCCATAAGGGAGACAGATCAAAAAATAAATTCTACAGCGTAAACATGATAGAGGGATATAGATGTTGCAACCAGTGCCAAGATAGGATAAATTAGGTGATTAGGATGCAAAACTGAAGACAACCTGCACTCTTAGTGTCACGGGACTTGCAGAGTTGGCACTTGCACCACCCTGAGAATGAGAGTTTCCTTAAATTTTGGCCCCAGATGCCTCACTTGCCTCACCTTTGTCCTAGCCCTGGTAGAAACACAACAGAGAAAGACCCAGCTCTCCTCTGTGGAATCTAAACATTTTCCCAGAGCAGATGACTTGGAGCCCAAGTCTTTGAGAAAGAGCAACAGTTAGCCAGGCAAATAAAGAAGGGCAGGAAAGGTAGGGTTGTCAGCAAGTGTACAACCACAGAGGAGAGAGCAAGCGTAGCACACAGATGCACCTGCAAGTGGATTGATACGGCTGCATCAATGCAAGGTGGCTTGCAGAGGTGGGCGGCAGGACAGGGATTGCCTAAGGATGAAAAAAGGGCCAGTTCAAGTATCCAGGAGAGAAACATACTGTATGTTTAGAAGGACCAAGTAGTTTGATCATTGAACTAGGATACATTTGAGGGTGAAAGAGGGTACTACCCATAGTTGCTAAAGCAGTAAGATCAAACAGGAATGTGTATGTATACAATGCATCTGCAGTACACAGGAAGCTAATGTCTCCTAACATTGTCCTCAATGTAGTGCTTCTTCCACTTTCCCTAGGTGTTGGAGGTACTTTATTCTTCTTTAGTATATGGGGAAGACCTCAGGGAAACAAAGAATGTCAGGAAAATTGCTTGTGTTAGGAACCCAGTAAGATCCCTTTATAAATGTGAGGTTTGAAACCATGTTTGGGCCAGTATCACTCCTTGTGTGTAAAGACCATGCGACAAACTCAGCAAAGATCTTTCTGCTTTTGAACACTCTGTACTTCTGAACATGTGTATATTATGAGTTTTGATTTACAAATGCTAAAAGAATTGCAGACTTTCTGTCCACAGTAGTGAATGAGCCAGACATTTTAAAAGTTTATTCCAGCAAACATGATGCCAGTGTCAACTGAAGAATGACGAGGTTCATCAATTTATAAAGAAGAGTTTTGTTTCTCATAAAGTGCTGCAGCCTGCAGGGTAGCCCTTCTGGTAGGCTGCGAAGCATGGCCTCTCGTCAGAAGCCCAGAACAGACACTTGGAGGTAAGGGCAAAGGAAACAGGAATTTATGCCAAGCAGAGTGGCTGAAGATACATATTTAAAAAGCTGTAAGAGGAGTCATGAATATTTATAAAAGGAGAAACACACACATGTGCAATTGAGCTTCATGCCCTTTCATAGCTCCCATGTATAAAAATCAGTGGTATTAGCATTATTTGAGGGTGGAATTTTCTGCCTTCTGAAGGCAAAAGGTGAAGCAGAGGACATGAAAACGCTTACTGTGCATTCTCTGTAGTACAGCTCCATGGTTAGTGGTCTCTTATCAGGCCAAAAGGCAAGGCACTCTCAGATAGTTGGTTGCTAACAGTGGCTAAATCTTTTCCCAGCACTTGGGGAAGCCAAGGCGGGTGGACCATTAGGTCAGAAATTCAAGACCAGCCTGGCCAACATAGTGAAACCCCTTCTCTACTAAAAATACAAAAAGTCAGCTGGGTGTGGTGGCAGACACCTGTAATCCCACCTATTCAGGAGGCTGAAGCAGGAGAGTCGCTTGAACCTGAAAGGCGGAGGTTGCAGTGAGCCGAGATCATGCCACTGCACTCCAGCCTGGATGACAGCACAAGACTCTGTCTCAAAAGAAGAAAAAAAAAAAAAAAGGCTAGCCCTTAGAGAAAAAAGGTTAATGGTGACAGGAAGTCTAAGGAGGTGTGTCTGACCTCTTATCTCATCATGGCCAAGAACTCAGCTTCAAGGTTACTCTTGGGTCCCCTTGGCCAAGAGGGGTCCGTTCAGTTGATTGGAGGGCTTAGAATTTTACTTTTATTTCTTGCCAGTCAGCCAACTCATCTGTGTTACCCTCCAAAGGGCTCCAAAGATTTCTGGCCAACTTTTGCTGATAGAATACAATAAGATTCTAGACTTGAATGAAGTTTTAATGCAAACACAAAAAGAAAATTGTTATGAAAGAGAATATTTATTTAATAATATTTCATACAAATTAGGTCTTTTTGTATATGTCCCTTACACTCACAACATTATAATGTGGATATAATTTTATCTATTTCATTTTTATTATTAATACAGAAAAGTAGAGGGACTAGTGTAATGAACCCCCATATGTATATTCACCTGGCTTGAAATAAGTTAATAATCCTTCATATTTTAATTCATAGGTATAATCACATGCATACATGTGCACATGCACACGCACATACACACACAAAGAAACTTTCAAAATAAAACAGAGGTGTCAGGATATTTGTCCCTTAAATAACTTGTTATGCATTTCTAAATGGTAATATTTGTTTTCTTCAAATAATAATATCTAATAAAATTAACAACAAAACCAACAGTACTATCCTAATATCATCTACTATAATTTTTGTATTCACATCTTCACATTTGCCTCCCAAATTTTCCCAGTTTTATCTTCAAACTTAGACCAATCAAGGACCACTTATGGAATGCACGTGTTATGTCTCTTGTCCCTTAACTCTTCTTTAATCTAGAGCAGCTCCAACCTCCTAGGACAATTGAAGAGGTCAAGCCAGTTGTCATGTAGAATGACCATTTTTAGATTTTGTTCCCTCGTGGTGGTATTTCCTTGTGATGTCTATTCCTTTTGCTTCCAGCAAGCTGGAAGTTGGATCTAAAGGTTAGGTTATACCCTACTTAAAAGTTTTTGGCAAGATAATATCATAGGTGAGTCTTTGTTTCTTCATACATCTGATTGCCCATAAAGGATATTAGCAATACTAACATCTATCAAATTGGGCCCATTTAGAGAGGAAAATCCTGAAGTTATAGATGTTAGTTGCATACCTAAAGTCATACAGTTAGTAACAGACTGAAGCAGAATTTAAGTGTTACATACCTATGCAAGTCAGGGAGTGAGGGCTGATGGAGTTATTCTCAAACCATCTAGGTGGACAAAGTAGAACTAAATAATGAAGCATGCAAGTAAAACCACAAGGCACAATCATGGAAAAAGAACTGCCTTCAATAAGGGAAATGAGGCTGTGGGGTTGTGACTGGTTCAACATTTGACCCAAGAAAAGTTTGGTGGAAAACTTTTTAAAAGCTTATGTTACAGTCAATTAGGTGTCAGAACTAAAACAAACTTTTGTATGCTTTCTTACAGATTTGCACTACAGCGGTTGAGGGGCTTGCGTAAGGCATCATCCTTACTCACCTGTCACATAATCAGCACTTGCTAGCTATTTGTCAAATGAACGAAGCTATTTGTGTTAAGTATTGATACCATATTCTACTTCAATCCGGCGACCAATCAATCCTAAAGGCCATTAATCCTAGTTCCTCAACATCTCTTGACTCTCTCTTCTGCAGTTTCTCTCACTGCTTTAGAGCAAGGCACCCTGTCCCTCCCAAAGCAATACTGCGATAGCATCCTCATCTGTCCACTTGGGCCCCTTTCCAATCCACTCTCCACACTGCTGCCAAATAATTTTTAACACAGCAAGTTGGATTTGAAATTAGGCCTACATCATTTCAGTGGTTTCCAATGACACTTAGGATAAAATGCAAGAGCTTTACCTTGTTTTATAGGCTCTGCATAATCCACCTTCCATCTACTTCTCCAGGCTTATCTTTTCCTTTATATATTTTTGTTATTTTGCTCCAAGTCCTATGGTTTTCTCCAATTACTTGAATATGTTCCTCTTTTTCCTGCTTCTTAGGCTTTGTGTATGCTGTTCCCTTTCCTTGTTTCCTGGTATCTTTCCTGGTATGCTCATGCTCTGCTTTGTAGCACAGATATCTGTACTATTTCACCTCCAATAGCAGTTGGTTTTTTTTGTTTGTTTGTTTTTTGGTTTTTTGAGATGGAGTCTTACACTGTTGCTCAGGCTGGAGTGCAGTGGTGTGATCTCAGCTCACTGTAACCTCTGCCTCCTGGGTTCAAGCAATTCTCCTGCCTCAGCCTCCGGAGTAGTTGGGATTACAGGTATATACTACCACGCCCAGCTAATCTTTTGTATCTGTAGTAGAGACGGGGTTTCACCATGTTGCTAGCCTGGTCTTGAACTCCTGACCTTGTGATCTGCCTGCCTCGGCCTCCTAAAGTGCTGGGATTATAGCAATATTTTAGGGGTACTTTCCCTGACTCTAAGAATGGGTTAGAGCTCCCTAGTAAAGACCCTTCTTCAATGTCTTGCTTTTACTTTGTAGGTCTAATCAAGCTCGTGTGTAAAAATAATTGATTGTATATATGTATGTCTCTCTAACTAAACTATAAGGGTCTACCTAGGTCATACTCTGTCTGTAATCCCCAGCACTCTTCAGAGGCCTAGAACAAAGTACATGCTTAACAAAAATTTATTAAAAGTATAAATAAATGAATGAATGAATGTCTCATTTCATACATCTAATTAATACATCATTTCTAAGACTGGTTAGTACTTGTGAACCTCAGTTTTCCATATACTTTCAGCTCTGAAGGCCTCTTTTGTCAGCCAGGTGTGTCCAATATCAGGGTGTTGGCTGCCCTCAGATGGGTTCCAAACATTGGTATGGGGCAGATTATGTCTTCATTCATGTCAGTTGCAATTGGTAAGTGCAAATATAAAAGCCAGGGTAGCTCAAAAGATGTAGCTCTCCATATTGAGGTGGTAGAGCTGAGGAAGAAAGGATGTCAGAGAGGACTCCCTAAATGAGAGGATTCCTGATATGAGTTGTAGAGTTGTTTATGAGTTGGCCATGGAAATAAAGATACGTATGATGCACATTCGAACCAGATGGAAGAGCATGTGCAAAGGCATGGGAGGAAGACAGAATGCGGCACTTTCAGGGCACTGTAAGCAGTTTGGTGTGGCCAAGGAACTAGCAATGAAACCAGAAGCTAGAGGGCTAAATGAGGTCTGGATCACAAAGCATCTTCTAGCCATGCGAAGTTGCTTAAACTTCATGTGAAGGGCAATGGGAAACCAAGGAAGGACGAATAGCAAAGAATAACATGACCAGATACAATTTTTTAAGCAATTGCACAAACAATGGCTCAGATAAACAGAAAGACACACACTCCAAATTCAATTTGGTAAGTATACTGAATTTGATTTAATACTTGACTTTGTCAGGGCGTGTTTTTATGCTTCTTTATCCACTTGCCAAATCAAACATGCCTATAGCACTGTGTGGAAGTAGCATAATCTGTTCTTTAACCCTTTTCTCCTCTAGTGCAGGGAGGTTTGAGTTAATACACTGCTTGATTACTTACACATGGTGAAGGGTCCTTCTCAAGCTGCCCCAGATAGTTGAGTTCTGCTGCTGGTTTTATAGGCTTTATTTATTTAGCCAGAGCTGGAAACATGGAAAACAACAGTCTCTGAGCACGTGGATGGGTTTCCCTGCAGGAGTCTGAGCTGGCAGTTATTTTAATTAGCAACACATTTTATAAGGGCAGAATCAGAAATGGAAACATGTCAAGGCCTCTTTAGTTATTGAGTTTGGCAGGTTCCTATGAGTGTGCCCGGGCATGGTAATCAGCTCTCAATTACTCTTCATCTCTCCCAAGGAAACCACGTGCACAGAAGAGTTCTCGCTGCATGGAGCCCGCTTGGGAATTGGAGGACTTATCAATATGACACACAAAGAGTGGAGGATTCAGGAGTCCTCCTGGCACCAGCTCTGGGAAATACAGTCTTCTCAAGGTAGACCTAAAGTCATTCTTCTTTGATCTAGCCCCAGACCAGTTTCTCGGTTCTCATAACCTTTCTAGAACCAGTCCTTCTAGATATGCAACCCAGTTTACTAAATTTATCTGTCTATCACATCCACTATGCAGCAAAAAATTGATTTCCCCTTTTTATTGCCACGATGGTTTCGAGCATCCTAAATGTGTATGTGTATAATATAAACACACACACACATATATAATTATTGACTTCAGATATATCTAAAATAAACCATAGAACAGTAGTCTCCTCTCATCTGTGGCTTTGCTTTGAATGGTTTCAGTTACCACAGTCCACCAAAAATAGGTGAGTACAATACATTAAGACATTTTGAGAAACAGAGAAACCATATTTAGATAACTTTTATTATATTATTTTCTTTTTAATCTCTTACTGTGCCTAATTTATAAGTTACACATTATCATAGGTATGTAGTTATAGAAAAAACAATACAGTATAGGGTTCAGTACTATCCACAGGCTCAGGCATTCACTGAGGCTCTTGGAACATATCCCACAAATAGAGAGGGGACTACTGTCTACTTGTACATCTGGAAATGAGTGGTAACTATATACTGTTCTAACAAGAAGGTCTCCTAAATGAACAGCTTAAGCTGATAGGCTACTATCTTCTATTAACTTATCCATTCGTGTAATCATTGTGCCAGATATCAGCTAAGTGCAGGAGATATGAAAGAAAACAGGTCTCTGATTATGAGAAACTCTCAATTTAAAGGGGAAAGTGACCCATGGACTAAAATACAAGTTTAGAACAAAGTAGCAAGAGTGGTGACAGACAGGCCCACAGGGCTCTCTGATTTCCAGGTGGCAGAAACCAACTTTGATGCAACATAACAGAGGGGGAGAATTTGCTGGATGGATAAATATATTGCATTAAGTTCAAAGTCTTATTTTGGAAGCAACCAGGCCCCTAGACCATAGACACAGCTACTTTCTCAGGATGGGGAAGGGGAGAGAGAAAAAGAAATTCTTATATCCTAAAAAATAAAATGACCTGCAATTTCAAATATATATTTGGTGAAACACTACTTGTACAGCACCTTCAGTTTTTAGGCCAACGATGTCAGGATTATGACCCAGCGGGTGAGGATGCCTGAGCAACAAGTGACAGAAACCCATAAAAAGAATTCTACTTTCTAGTATCAAACAAGGCCTTCTTCTGCCCCACAAATACCTCCTAAAAACTATAAGCTAAAGGGCTTTTCAGGAGCACTCCTTTGTCAGACCGTCAACCTGAACACCTAAATTATTATTATTTAAAAAAAAAAAAAAACAAAAAACTCTTCCATCTGGTTCACCAATACATAAATAATGACCTGCACAATGCCTCAGAACCAAAACCAAAGGATCACAAGCTCTTGTTAATCCATGTTGGAGCATATTTGGGTCAAAACAGAAGAGCAACAGCCTTGATTTGGGGGTACCTGGCCTCCAGTTTAATACCTGTTTTCTTGATATTAAAAAACACATTTTAGGGCCGGGCACGGTGGCTCACACCTGTAATCCCAGCACTGTGGGAGGCCAAGGCGGGTGGATCACGAGGTCAAGAGATCGAGACCATCCTGGTCAACATGGTGAAACCCCGTCTTTACTAAAAATACAAAAAATTAGCTGGGCATGGTGGCACGTGCCTGTAATCCCAGCTACTCAGGAGGCTGAGGCAGGAGAATTGCCTGAACCCAGGAGGCGGAGGTTGCGGTGAGCCGAGATTGCGCCATTGCACTCCAGCCTGGGTAACAAGAGCAAAACTCAGTCTCAAAAAAAAAAAAAAAAAACACACATTTTAAAATATGAGACTACTTTCACTTTGAGAAGTTAGTATTCACAGCCAGAACTGTTAGCAGAAAATCCAAGTCTTCCCAGGAAGTGACTGCAATAAAAAGTAGAGATGACATTGGTTGCAAACTTAACAGTCATGTTAGGTGGAGCCCGCTTTCATTCATTTTCAAGCATGCATTCAACCAACACATGGCTCCTATTGAGTACTTCCTCCCTGTGAGGATCTGTGGAGAAGCCAAGGATGGCAAAGTACAGTCACTAAACACACATTACTTTCAGTCCAAAAGGAGGGACAGACAAGAAACCAGATAGCAGAAGAACACAGCAGAGTACTCTAAACAGGTACCAAGTGCTGAAGAAGCAATATATAGTTGAGCTCAACCTGGAGCCAGAACTGGCTTCATGGGCATGCAGTCCATGCTCAGAAGGGCCCCATCTTGAACTTCTTAATAATTTTATCTTTGAATTTGAGTTTCACAAGTGAAGTTTGATAGGGCAATAGAGCATGTTCCTGGTGCTAGAACCTCCAGCTCCTGTGCATTCTCACTTCCCACCACATCTCCATCTGCCTTGAATGCATTCTTGGCCTCCTGCCCCCCTGACTCTGACTCTGACTCCCAGCTCCTCTCTATATCCCACAACCGCTGAACACTTCATCCAGGGCAGCAACTGGGTCTTGTTGCACAAAAAGGTCTGCCTTCTGCCCTTGCCTTCCAGCCCAGCAAGGGCCTGCAGGGGTGGAATGGGGACGTACATGGCACTTGCCCTGCAGCTTCTCTGAATGGGTCAAGGCAGCGACTGTCCTTGACATGAACTAGTAGCATCACAACACCTCTGGCGGGTGACTTGGTGGAGAACTGTCACCCACTCCTATGGGGGTAGGGAGAATGTCACTGTACAGAGGTTGCCGGCCTTTAGAGGATACCCATTCACACTTGGGATGGCAATCCTGTGGGAAAGAGAAATTGACTTCCCCAGCTTGGGTCTTGCATTTTCACTTTCCACAGGCTCTGCAAATTATGTGACCATCCCTACTAGGAATCCAGATCAGAATGACCTTAAAGCCTCTGTTTCCTGCAATGTCCCACAAAGACTGGGACCATGCAGGGCAGGTATGAGTGTGAGGTCAGAGTGCTTCAGCCAGCCTCACACCAAATGTCGAGGCAGGAACCTGGCAGCTCAGCTGCAGCAACGCTGGGCCCCCACACCAGCTGCCAGGGAGAACATCCACCACTCTTCCTGCCCGATGGCAGCTCTCATGGTGTCCATATTGTCTCCTTCCTTCTCTCTTCCCATAAAGGCCACTCTGTTTTAGTGTGCAGAAGCAATTCTCCACATACACTATGCTTTAGAGAACTCATGCTGGTGGTGACAGGTGGATGGGATTGAATGAGGACAGACAGGAGGGGTCTTGGAAAAGCTTGTGTGCACAATGGGAAAGAACCGAACAAGGGAGAGGCAAAAAAGAAAAAGAAATAAAGGGAAAGGAGACAACTGTCCTGGCTTGCACAGAACTTTGGGGTGTGAAACCCAGGATGTGAAACTTTTAGTGCTAAATGGAGGACAGTCTGAGGCAAACTAAGTTGGCTGATCACCCTAGAAGGTCAAGTCATAGAAGGAAGCAGCAACTAATGATGCCAGTGTTTTGCGACTCCAAAGCTCTTTGTCTTTCATTACCAGATCTCATCCTGGCAATGGTCATGTGAGACAGACTGTTCCATTTAATTTATGAAGAAACCTGGGGCTCAAGAACACAAGTGACTTACCAGAAACCTAACAGCTAACAAGTACTGAAATAAGACTGCAAATCCAGATCAGCTAACAAATAGAAATAATAGGGTCTGATAAGTGATTGAATGTGTTGAGGAAGAAAGAGAAGAAACAGGCTTTTTAGTTGACTGAGAGAACATTTCCATGAAAAGAAATAAGGAAATGAGGAGAAAATAATCTTTGGGACAGAAAAGATGGGTTTGGTTTGGAGAGTATCATACTCTGAATTCACTGAGCAACACGAAATTTCTCAGTGGGCTGATGTCTTGAAAATGATCAGCCAAAATTATGTTTACTTAATAGATCAATCTGTCTTGGATACTGCGAACTCTGACACACACCTTGGCAATGACTTTCTGCTTCTACTCAGAAAATATTCTGGGTCACCTTCCTGACAAGATAAGCAAAGAACTGGCAGTAAATTACTGTGATTGTACAGTGGGCAGGAATAAGCAAGATGTGGCCAATTATCTGTAAAGAACCTGAGTGTGGGAACCACAAAACAGCATCTACTGGGGGAGGTAAACAAGTTGGGGTGCCATCTTTAGAATTTTTTCATTCACCTTTAAATTTATTTACTTTTTATTTTTTTGAGACAGGGTCTTGCTCTGTTGCCTAGGCTGGACTGCAGTGGCGTGATCTAGGCTCACTGCAGCCTTGACCTCTTGGGATCAAGCAATCCTCCCACCTAAGCCTCTGAGTATCTGGGACTATAGACACATGCCACCATGCTTGGCTAGCTTTTGTATTTTTTGAAGAGACAGGGTTTCGTCATGTTGCCCAGGCTGGTCTCGGACTCCTGGGCTCAAGCGATCCGCCCGCTTCAGCCTCCCAAAGTGTCAATTTGTTTCTTTAGCAATCAATATCCAAAAACTGTGCTACACTTGGGGAATGCAGAGTCACAGTGCTGCCACTGAGAAGCTCATAACCCATCTCTGGGGGTGCTTAGGCTGAGACTCGGGTTATAATAACAGGTCTGTACAATGTTTTGAAGGAAATTGCCAACAGAAGTAAGGCAAGTGGGGGCTTGAAGAATGCACTAAAAAATTTCCAGGTAGAAAGGCATAAGAAAGTGCAGCCCATTCCTTTTTCATTTATTCAACAAATATTTATTTAGCCTCTTTAATGACCTGGTATCTTTTAGGCGGATTGAGCTCAAGAAACATGGCTCCTATTTCCACTATCCCGTGACTCCTCCAAAGAACATGACTTTCTGGAAAAGGGCAAGGACTGTAAGTGAAAAATAGGGGGTGGCTCCAAAGAGAAATTCCCCTCTATATTTCTCTGTGGGAAACTTACCTTAAGGGTTGGGTAGACACACAGGCCAGGAATTTATGGAATGCATACAATCAACATGGATGCTTACCATTTGGTAAGCATACACCATATTCTCGGCACATTTTAAACTCATTCTAACTTTGCTTCTGATACCAAAACAGAAACTCAGAGAGGTTAAATATGGCCTCAAGGCCACACAGCCAATAAGAGAGAGTCTAGTGTGTTTCTGACTCATATCCTATGCTCCTACCACACCACTGAACTTCCCCAGAGCCTGTAACTAGAGTGTAACTATTTAAGCATGAAATTTTTAATCCTTCAGATCTCACATTCCACCAGTTGTTTTACTTTTATCCTCATTCTTCGTACCAGTATACACATTCATAAGTAACGAGCAGGACTTTTGTGGCAACCATATTTCACAATTGAATTACTCCTGGGTTCTTTTGGGCTCTTCCAAATAGGGAAGAGCTAGATGAAATTAATTATTAGATGAATTTTAAGATCGCTCCTTCACTTGAAATGCTGATTCCTTGAAAACTTCAGAATGAGGCTTCAAATCAATCTGTTGACTTTCACTGGTCACCAACACATTTGAAATTTCCCCTCCCACTCTCCCAGATTTGTTTGTTTGTTGTTTACTTTTGTTTGTTTGACTGACTGTTTTACTGTGTATTTAATTCTCCCAAAATGCTAGTGGAGATTAGGAAAGTTATGCAAGACCTCACATTATCAATCTAGGCTATTCAAAGCATATGCTAGCACTGTTTCGTGGACATTATTCCTCTTGGTTACACTTTATGACAACCAAACAGAGCTTTTGCTACAAACAAAGCTGCAACTACAAAATAAAGTTTTGAAAAAGAGTGTCTGGGCAAGTCACAAGGAAAGACTGTATCTCTGAAATTGACTCTTGGTTTTTAGAAACAGAAGTGGGGCAGGGGGAGAGGGGAGAAGAGAGGATTGTGCATCCTGAAATTCAGAGAATCAATCCAGAGAGGCAGCCCAGGCTTACTTCTGTGGCTGAGAACTTTGACTCCAGCTTCCATCTGGTTTCCATAAGGCAAGGGAACTTGGCAAATGGCTGGCCACGTAACTTCAGCACGTGCACATCCTGACCACGAGCACCAGTAAAAACAGCCAAAGGGAACAGACAAATTTCTCTTTGTTCCTCTATACAGTCTAGGGAAGAAAAAGTTGCTTTCAAGAGAAACGGCGTGCTTACAACCCTATTGGGCAATGCCTTAGTCCATTTTCTGTTGCTATAACAGAAAACCACAGACTGAATAATTTATAAAGAAAACAAGTTTATTTAGCTCACCGTTCTGGAATCTGGGAAGTCCAAGAGCATGGCTCTGGCATCTGATAAGTGTCTTCTTGCTCCATCATTACATGGCAGAGGCTATCATATGGCAAGAGGGCAAGCAAGAGTGTACCTGCTCATCATGTCTCTCTTCTTTTTTTTTAAAAAAAGCCACCAGTCCCATCATGGAAGCCCACAGTAATGCTTTTATATAATTCTAGTTACTTACCAAAGGCTATACCTCCAAATACATCAACATATGAATTTGGGGATTATGTTTTCAGCACATAAAATTTTGAGAGGTACATTCAAACCACAGTGGGCAGGTTCATAAAGAATTGCCCATTTAACTGCATCAAAAATGCCCAACTCCCACTGAGATGATGTTACCGATTATTCTAAAAATGTCTGGTAAATGTTCTAACTCCACTGCTGCATTTAATTCTATAAGGTGTGTGCACAGGCAGCAGGATCTAAGTGAAAGAGCCTAAACTTAGATCTAGATGGATATGGTATAAGTCAACAATTCTGTTACTCATAACTGAAGCCTTGAACAAGTTACTTAAGCTGTTTGAATAACATACAGAGTATTCTGTAATGTATGAGATTTTTGTGAGATAATATATATATATATATACACATATATATAAAACATCCTGTACACAGCAGGTGCTTAGTAAATAGTATTTATCTTTAAGTTTGAGGCGATGCTTTCCTCCAAGATTTTAATTATTAAAACATGCTCACAGTGTATCTGGCTCTAGAATACCATACATACATCATTTCCATTAATGTTTTCAACATACCTTTGTTGTTTTTATATTATGCCACTTATAATCCTTCAGTTCAAATAATTATGGAATGTCTATTTAAAGGGAGTCTTCAGCTCTATGGCCTTACAGATGAGAATGTTGAAGCAGGAAAAAAATACGCACAGCAGGTCAGTGGCAGATCCAGGGCTGTCCCAGTATCCTGAATCTCAGTTTTCTGTCTACTATTTCACCTGCCTTCATAAATGTTTCTGAAGCTAAAATAATTACAGTCATCCTCCAAAAGCCTCATCATAAAATTGTAGAGCTGGGATAGACCTGAAAAGTTTCTTCCATTGCTGTCTGATGAGCTGAATTATGGCTCCCAAAGATGCCTGAGTCCCAGAACCGGTGAATGTTATTTGGTATGAGAAAGAGTCTTTGCACAATGATGAAGGATTTGGAGCAGGAAAGATTATTCTGTATTATTTGAGTGGACATGATATAATCACAAGAGTCCTTATAAGAGGAAACAGAAGAAACCAGAGTCAGAGAGGGGCCATGTGAAAATGGAAGTGGTAACTGGATGATGGGCTTTGAAGATGGAGGAAGGAGACACGAGCCAAGGAATGCAAGTCACCTGTAGAAGCTAGAAAACGCAAGGAAACAAACTCCTCTAAAGCCTCCAGAGGGAATCAGCTCAGTGACACCTTGACTTTAGCCAGGGACACTGATTTTCCACTTCTGACTTCTGGAAATGTAAGAGAATAAATCTGCATATTTTAAGCCACTGAGTTTGTGGTAATTTGTTACAGCAGCAATACATAACCAATACAACAGTGTAGCACACTGTATCGAAAACACTGAGTGACAGCCAAAATGCCCACCACTGGGAATTGCAAGTTGTAAGAAAATATAAGGCAGCCTTTTAAAAAAGTGTTAAGTTAACTGAAGTAGGAGAATGTGTCTGTTATATTTTTAAGTGAAAAGCATATATAAGACAGTATATAGAGTAGGACCCCATTGTGAGAGAGAGAAAAAAATAAGATTGAAAGTATATATTCATTATTTAGAGTAATTATCATCAATGTTGGGATTTTCTATGTTCTATGTCCTTTTCTGTATTCTCCAACCATGATGCACTAAATGTGTTGATTCTATAATTAGAAAAAAGATATTCTTTAAACAAAAGCCTATTTTTCACCAATCCTTTCACTTTATCAAACAGGAAATGTATATGTAAAGCAGAAGAGCTGCTGGCTCAGGGAAGGGACCAAATTTCTCTTCAGTTCAGAATTTGGAAGCTTATTCTTAAATTATCAAAGGTATAAAAAGCCCAAGACTAAATCTCACCTATGAACGCTCACAGAAATGATGTACACTTCCCTTTCCATTTTTAATTTATCTTCAATGGACTGCCCCTTCATATTAAGAGAGTTAGTATGTGCTTTCTTCCTTAGACAGATCATGAAAAGCACTGGAGAGCATAAGTGGATGTGGCATTTTGGAGCTTCTCACAGAGTCTCTCAATGTGAATGCCATCCAGGCTGAGAAAGCCATGAGACTTAAGTGCCTACCATCTTCTTACAACTCATTTCTCTTCTGCTCTTATGAATCTTTTGACTCTTTTTTCTCATCTGTGTCTCCTTATACCATGGAGAATCCCTTCATCAACCATCCTCTGATATCTCTTACTGGAAATCCTTTTTCCTCTCTAACTCAGGAGTAGCATGAACTATTTCTGAGCAACTACAATATTCCAAACACTGTACTGGGTTCTGGTGTTACAAAGATGACTAAAACAGAGTCCTTGTCTTCAATTAGCTTCCAATCTAGTGGTACCAATAAGCATAGTCAAAAGAAGTAGATCTTATATAGGAAAGACATTAGAAATTATCAGAGAGATTCAAACAGCATGAAAAAGCTATTGAGTCTGAGTATAATTCCAACAGAAAATGGGTGATTTCATGAAGGAGGTACATGCTAGTTATTTGCCTCTTTGCTTTATGATACATTCCTCATCCTTCCCCTGCTCTGCCCTATATCATAGAAAGGTTGATTCCTGAAAACTGCATTTCCCAGGCTCCTTGACACCTGGCTTTAGGCTAGGTTTTGCCCATGGGAGACTCATGCAGGAGATTAGAGGTAAGCAGGAGGCTAACATATTTTTGTCTTTCTCTATGCTTCGGGCGGCTTCTCTGGCTATGGCTGAATCTCCATCATGCCGCCATGCCCACTGGAGAGCCCCACCTCCTCCAGTAACACCCCCTCCATGTGTTATGAATCTCCCTGCTAAGGCCATGTGTATCTAACAGTGCCAGACCCAGGGAGTCCCTGAGCACTTTCCTTTTGTTGTCCCTCCAGCCCCAGCAACGGTAGCAGCTTCCTGTTGATGCTAAACCCTCACTTGCCTGACATCTCCTGTTGAACTTTTCATCTTGTCCAACAGTGTTTTGAATAGTTTCCTAGAGTAAATACCCTGGATTTAAGTACCAGACACAGGCTCTGTCTTGCAGACTCAGCCCTCAGAAGGAGTTTGTAGAACCAGAAGATTCTCCATTGGCAATGCAAGGAAGAACATTCTAGGCAGAAAGCATAACCACAGTCCAGAATGGAGAAAAGCGACTAGTGCAGGGCAGCTATGTCTTGAGGGTCACCAGGAAATATACTGGAGGATCTGACTGGCAGTCCAGGAAGAATGAGACCACAGAGGCTCTTGAGTTATATCAGACGGAGGAATATGGGTTTTATTCCACATGCCTGGAGAGTTATTGAAGGTTTTGAGCACAGTGAGATGACCAGATTTGTTCTTTTGGAAATTCAATCTGGAAATGGCAGAAGATTAGACTGCATAACATTAAGAGCCTAACACAAAGAAACAGTCACATAAATAGCAAGGAAGGGTGGATTTAAGCAGAGTTCATGTGACTTGGCAGGAGAGAAGGGAGGTGTTACAAGTGCGTGGGAGGCGTTGAGTTGGAGTGGCTGTCCCAGTGACCAAGAGGAAATCGTGAGGTGAGTTTGGTCTGGGCTGAGATGGAAGGAAAAGTACCCATTTCAAAATGTGGGTTTGAAACTTATAGTAGGAATAATCCTGAGGGAGGTTATTTTAAAAGACATTCTCACCCCAATGACAAATCAGTTTGCTTGATTGAAGGCAAAATTTAGAACCTTGATGGCATGAAGCAATCACCTCAATTAAATTAATACATTGTAATTATTAATATTGTTCTTTTATTTGTGACAAAGTTATAAGATTACAGCATTTTCATGACATAATTGCATTAACTTATTTTTATTAGTATTCCAGGTAGAATAAAGATTTTCATGACCTATATTTTAAATACTAGGATGAAATCATCAACTCATCGTGAGGATAAAAAGAAGGAAGGAAGCTTTGCTTGATCTAAGTTCTAAGGTAAATCAGTTTTTGTCCTTATTTTTGTATTTCAGACCAGCATTAAAGGTGTAGAAATAATTAATATCTGTGTACACATGCATATTATAGTCTTCTAACCTTTTAATCTGTCTTTCTAGAACCCCAAATATATCTACTATATAAATAACTCGCAAGTGCCATTATATGAGTAAGCACTCTAATTAGAAACTAAGTGCTATTAATTTGCCCTATTAAAAAGTTAGCATTTTTTTGAAGGAATGATTTATTTACCTGTAATGCCACTGGAGCATGATCTGAAAGACATAAAAGACTGAGGTTTTATTTTTCTTAAGAGATTATAAAAAATCACTGAACTTTATAAACACGAGCTCCTATCTAGTAATTTGAGATTGGTTATATGATTCTGCGGTCCTGAATAATTCTTAGGTGAATCCATTTGTTCCAAAGTTTGCAGGTGCTTTATGATAATTACTGCTTAAACAGTGTGCATTTTAGAGCTAGAGAGTACCTTTGACATCTTTTCATCCATTTTACAGAGCTGTAAACTGAGACAGCAGGGGACTAAGTGAATTTCACAAAGAGGCACAGTGAGTTAGTTGCAGAATCCAGCGTGATTTGCTAACAGTATTATCATCATATGGCCTTTAGCCCTCTAGGATTGGGGCAGCCTTTGGCGCCACCCTGCATGAAGCCAGAGCTTATTATTTGAGCCAGGGCAGGGAGTTTCCCAGATCCATCAAATTTCTTGCCTCTGATGACAGGTAGACATCAGAGAAGAGCAAAGTAACAAAAGCTTCAGCTTTGGGGAAGACAGAACCTTATTAGCTTTGTCACACACTCACTCCTCTGGTTTTACAACTGTAACTTTCTATATATGGCCTGCCAGGCCCCAGTGGGTCTCTCAAAATGCCATGTCTATCTAATAGTGGCAGACCTAGGACGGCCCTGATCATTTCCCTGATGCAAACATTAAGCACACACATGCCACAAAGCAACACACTGTACCTTCTCTGGCTTGTGCCAAAGTGAGCCCCTTGCTCATAAATATAGCAGTATAGGTGTGAATTATTAAATACACCCTGCTATAGGCCTACATGGCCTTCCTTAATAGAATTTCTTTCTTGCAGGTTGTGCAACCCCTAAAGTTCTAGATCTGTCACTGAATACAGGCAGTTTTCTTTTTTTTTTTTTATTGCATTTTAGGTTTTGGGGTACATATGAAGAACGTGCAAGATTGTTGCATAGGTGCATACATGGCAGTGTGATTTGCTGCCTTCTTCCCCTTCACCTATATCTGGCATTTCTCCCTATGCTATCTCTCCCCAACTCCCCACCCCCCGCTGTCCTTCCCCTGTTTTCCCCCAACAGACCCCAGTGTGTAGTGCTCCCCTCCCTGTGCCCATGTGTTCTCATTGTTCAACACCTGCCTATGAGTGAGAACATGCGGTGCTTGATTTTCTGTTCTTGTGTCAGTTTGCTGAGAATGATGGTTTCCAGGTTCATCCATGTTCTTTCCCAAAAAAGTCTTTCAGGAGGGGCTTTGTATGTTACCTCTGTGGCATGTTTAGGGTCTAAAGAGAGAAGAGTGGCTCTTCCCTGTGTTTCTTCCCACTGGAGACATGAATCTTTCTTTGTGTCAAGGACCGGAGAGCTCTGGCTCTAATATAAATCACACGTAATCTGCTGGACACTTCCTTCTGCTGAAGGAGGCAGGAGAGAATGGATGCATTATTGGACAGGCTCAGATGCTCAGGTCGTCTTAGGGGTATTATGGGTTTATTTATGCCTCTCACCTCCCTGCCACCAAATTCATATGTTGAAGTCCTAACCCCCAGGATCTCAGAATGTGACTGTATTTAAATATAAGGTATTTGCAAAGGTAGTTAAGGTTAAGTGAGGTCATATGGATGGGCCCTTATCCAATATGTCTGGGCTCTTTGTAAGAAAAGGGAAAGAAACCAGGGATGTGCATGCACAGAGAGAAGGCCACATGTGGACAGAACAAGAAAATGGCCATCTCAAGCAAATGAGAGAGAGAGGACTCAGGAGACACCAAGCCTACTAACCTAGGTATGGGCTTCTAGACTCCAGAACTGAAAACAAATGTGTGTTGTTTAAGCCACTCCATCTGTAATATTTTGTTATAGCAGCCCTGGGAAACTCACACTGAAGGCAATTCAAAGAGTAGCATGGAGCTAAGCCTTGGTTCTAGAACCCAGCACCCAAAGGGTGGGGATAAGCTTCATGTCTTTTGTTGCTTCCTATGACCACATCTGACCAGTTTCCCTATGAAAGAAGCACAGGGTAATCAATCTCTCAAGCAATGGAAGGGAAGGATGGTGGCCTCATAGCAACACAGATTTCTTTCTGGCAGCCATAGAGCAGGGTCATATTTCAGGGAGCAACGCATATCTAAAGCTTCTCTTACCCAAGAAAACGTCTGTTGTATCAAATCTCCTTAGTCTATATCTTACAGTCCTGGCATAGGTAGTAAGGTCTCATTAATTCAAACCTCCTACATATTTGGAGTTTGTGATAGAAGTTGTAATCAAGTTTGTCTTTACACAGAGTGAGTGAGGTTATAAAGAAAATCAATCAACTTCAAAGAAAATGGCACATTTACTTCGACCAGCTTCAAGTATGTTAGAAACATACACTTGAATGTAAATAATGGCTGTATCACTTCAAAGCAATTACCTCGTTCCATAGTGCAGCTGCTTCTCTCCCTTTCTCACCCTAGAAGAGTGATTCTGAGACTATGCTTACCTTGAAAGTTGATTTAAAGAAATTAGAAGGATGAGCGACAATCCAACAGAGCCCATAGGAACAAGAAGACAGGACCAGTATGATTTATGCTGCTTAAACATCTCCCAATATACCAAAAATATCTAACACATAATAGACACTCTATGAGTGTCAATTCCATTCTCCTTTCTCAATTAATCTAAATAATGAGTTTTTACTCTAGTATTGATTTAAGTCCTGAAAGCTAAAAAAATACACAATGTATTGAATTGAAACTATTAGAGACCATCAACGCCAACTCTGTATAGTCTAGCCTGTAAAAACAGAGCTTGGCCGGGCGCGGTGGCTCAAGCCTGTAATCCCAGCACTTTGGGAGGCCGAGGCGGGTGGATCACGAGGTCAAGAGATCGAGACCATCCTGGTCAACATGGTGAAACCCCGTCTCTACTAATACAAAAAATTAGCTGGTGGCGCGTGCCTGTAATCCCAGCTACTCAGGAGGCTGAGGCAGGAGAATTGCCTGAACCCAGGAGGCGGAGGTTGCAGTGAGCCGAGATCGCGCCATTGCACTCCAGCATGGGTAACGAGCGAAACTCCGTCTCAAAAAAAAAAAAAAAAAAAAAAAAACAGAGCTCAACAAAGGTTAAGAGAATTCTTCAAGTTCATTCACTCATCCTAGTACCTTTTATGTGGCAAGCTCTGAACTTTGTTGTTGACAAAGTCAGACCAGGACCCTGGGACTCTGACCCAGAGTTCCTTCCAATCCTATTCCAGTGCTGCCCTTGAGTTAGTTTTGTTTCAGATATCACTGTGTGAGCGCAGATAAATCTTGCTATCTTTTTCTGCATGTATTGAAGGTTGATTCCCCTTCCTTGAGTGTAGTAAAAAATAAAAAAATAAATAAAGCTACAAATAAACCCCAAGTACTGGCAGGCTTACATATAGAGAAAAAAAAAATAAAGAACAATCTACAAATGCTACTTAGGACATTTGAGAATGCCTAAGAAGTTTTATTGATCCTCTATTTTGAGCATAACTGGGACATAAGTAGTACTTGTTAAATTAAATCAGATGCTCCCTAATTAGGGAACATAAGGGAGATGTGAGCCAAGTCCCCTGGAGGGGTGTTGTACAGCTGAAGGTGGGGAGGTTGGGAACAGATCAAATTCATTTTGAAAAATGTCTAAAAGTTTAGAGAAAGAGGGAAGGGTTGTTCCAGGCAAAGCAAACAGAATAAACATATGTGCACAAGTACATATGTCCAGTGTGGAATCTGAAAATGCTTTAAAAAGCAGAAGGTAGGCCGGGTGCGGTGGCTTATGCCTATAATTCCAGCACTTTGGGAGGCTGAGGCAGGTAGATCACCTGAGGTCAGGAGTTCAAGACCAGCTTGGGCAATACAGTGAAACTCCATCTCTACTAAAAACATAAAAACTAGCTGGCGCAGTGCCACGTGCCTGTAATCCCAGCTACTCGGGAGGCTAAGGCAAGAAAATTGCTTGAGCCCAGGAGGCAGAGTTTGCAGTGAGCTGACATTGCACCATTGCACTCTAGCCTGGGTGACAGAGCAAGACTCTGTCTCCGGGAGGAAAAAAAAAAAAAAAAAAAAAAGCAGAAAGTAGAATACACAAATATGTCATTAAAACTTCGTAATTCTCCTGTCTGAGAATTTACATAGTTATTTTTAGTCTGAGTTAAGTATGTTTCATTTCGCTTACAAAAAGTCCCTCCAACTCAAATACAACAACTTTGTGGAAGAAATCAATATCTGCCCTTCTATGTGCTTTCTAATTTAAGCTTAGTAATTCAGCTAATATTTCAGCAGTGTCTCTAAAATGGTCATAAGGAAGGCTGAGATGCTTCCAAGCTTGTGAATGAACCAAACGTAGAGCACATTATACCTGCTATGCTCACAAATTGGTCTTATTTTACTGGTGCCAAAAAGAAAAAAAACTGTAGCGGAGGGGGGGGCAGGTAGAAAGTTGGCAGTGATAAATTTCTTCAGAAGAGAACTTATGAGATCCAAGGAGCAACCACAAATACACACACACACACACACACACACATTTACGCATACACACGCAACCTGCTCATCTGCTTAATGCTTTAGAATGCAACAGAGACCAAAAATACTTCATAGAGAGTCCTGTAAACATTTTTAAAAGAAGAAAAATAGCACTTCAGGAGGAAATGCTTCAATTTTTCCATAGTTATTACTAAAAAGCAAATCTTGCCTCTGGCTATTATACAATATCTGGTACCAGAGAAGCTCTCCTACCATAATCCTTAGAAGTAACAACAAACAATTAGGAAATTAAATTTAAAGTACTATTTGCAATAGCATCAAAATATAGTATGATTAGAAATAAATTAATGAAAGATACACAAACATTCTACATTAAAAACTATAAAATTTTCTGAGAAAAAGTTCTTTAATTTTTATTTATTTATTTTTTAAGAGTCAGAGGGGTAGCACCATCATAGCTCACTGCAGCCTCAAACTCCTTGGCTCAGATGATTCTCTTGTTTCACCTTCCTGACTAGCTAGGGCTACAGGTATGCCACAGTGCCCAGCTATTTTAAAAGAAGAAATTGTGGAGACAATTCAGGAGGGTCTTGCTATGTTGCCTAGGCTGGTCTCAAACTCCTTGGTTCAAGTTATCCTTCTATCTTGACCTCAAAAAGCATTTGGATTACAGGCACAAGCCACTGCACCCAGACGGAAAAAATTTTAAACATCTAAATAAATGAATAAAAATATTGTTTACGCATCAGAAAGTTCAATGTTATAAAACTCCACATTGTCAATATTTAAAAGTCTAAATAAATGTTAAGGGATACTATGTTCATGAATTAGAAAATTTAATTGATTTACAAATTGATCCATTGATGTAATGCAACCAAATTTCCAGCAGATAAGATGATTTTAAAATAATGCAAAAAAAACAAGAATAGCAAAAGCAGTACAGAAAAAGAAGAAATACTGGGTAACTCACCCTACCTAATATAAAGATTTACCAGAAACTTCGAGAGTCAACACATAATTCTATTGGCCAAAGACATAGACATAGTTTAAAGAGTCCAGATATAAACCCACACATATATGGCTAATTGATTTTTGACAAATGCATCAGCATAATTCAATGAGTCTTTTCCATATAGGGTTCTAAAACAGCTGAATATCCATGTGCAAAAACAGAAAGAAAGAATCTTAGCTCCTATCTATTGTCATATGCAAAATTTAGTTCAAAATAAACCACAGACCAACATTAAAAAGATAAAACAACACAAGTTCTAGAAGAAAACACAGGAGAAAATATTCATAAACCTTGGATAGGCAAAGATTTCTTAAACAAAACACAATAAGCATGGATCATGAAGGCAAACAATAATAAATTTATCTTTACAAAACTTAAATCTTTCTGCTCTTAAAAATTATTATTAAGAAAATGAAAAGATCAGCCACAGACAGGGAGAAGATATTCACAATAGAGATATGTGACCAAGGACTAGAATCTAGAATATAAAAGGAAAAGGAAGTCTTCCAACTCAATAATAAGAGAAAATTTAAAATAAATATAAATAAATGGACCAAAGATTTAAATAGGCACTTGATAAAAGAAGATATATTAATGGCCATAGAGCATAAAAAGAGAGCAAATATCTGTAATCATTAGGGAAATACAAACTAAAACCACAAATGAGTCCTATTACGCACTACTTAAATGACTAAAATTCAAAGAGTGATAATAACAAGCGTGGACAAAGACATGGAGCAACTCATACATTGATGTTTGGATTGCAAAATGGTACAACCACTTTAGAAAAAAGACTAGTAGTTCCTTTTAAAGTTAACCACACACTTAATACATAATTCAACAGTTTCAATCCTAGGTATTGAAAATAAATAAAAAACATTCATTTACATGAGAAAAATACTCATTTACGTGAACATTTAAGCAACTTTATTCCCAACCACCCCATACTGGAAATAACCCAAATGTTCACCAACTTGTGAGTAGATAACTAACTAAACAATGATATATTCATACAATGGAATACCACTTAGTAATAAAAAGGAACAGACTACTGATAGGTATATTAACAAATCTTAAACACTATGCTGAGTGAAAGAAGAAATGAAAGAATATGATTTTGTTTATATAAAGCGTTTGATTACGTAAAACTAATTTATAATGACCGAAGTCAGATAAGTGTTTTCCTGAGGCAAGGAATATGGTGGGGGTGGGGGGTGGAAGGGGAGATCAACTACAAAGGGCCAGGAGGGAAGTTTCGGGAGCAATGGAAACCTTATGTGTCATGATTGAAGTGGTGGTCACACTTGTGTATACATTTGTCAAAACTCATCAAACTGTACACTTAAAATATAAGTATTGTATTGTATATCAATTACACTGGAAGCAATTTGATTCAAAAAGTAAAGATCATAAAAATAAAGAGGAACATGCATACTATATTATAGTTTACAAAGGGGCTCAATTGTGATTGTTTGCTTGATATTAATCCTTTCCACCACCTTGCGAGTAGGCATACATACAAGCTCTTCTTGTGAAAAAGTCACAAAATTATGTGTTTCATTCCTAAGCTGCAGTGTCTCACTTGGCTCAATTCATCCACACACTTTGGGGGAATAAGAACCCCCACTCCCTATGCACACAAATTATAAAGATGCTTTGACTGGTTCATTGCCTAGATATGGAGGGTTACCTATGGCAATAATGGTTGTACTGATTATTTTTTCTACTCCATTATTGACCAGGTATTGCACGAAGCTCTACACAAGTAACTCTCAAAACAGTCCCGGGAGGTAGGCATTATGATCTCCATATACAAATGAGGACATTGGACCTCAGCAAATTTAAGGGAATTGCCAAAGTTCACACAGGTAGCAAGTGGCAGAGCTCGGGATCTCGGTCTGATAAACTCAAAGTCCCAGCTCTTTCCACACCACCACGTTGGCTCCATATTTCAGATAAATGGGGCTACTTCTCTCCAGGAACTGAAGTTATTCAGAGGAGCTGGCTGGGAGTAGTCCTTTGGAGAAGACTGAGGTAGAGTCAAAAGAACTTCAAGTCTAGGACAATGTGGTCTGCACCCCAAAAATCATGTGGGACCAATGCCTCCCTTACCTGATAGATGGACACTGAGATCCAAAAGAAAGGGGGGTGTCAGTCTGTGAAGGAACAAGGAGGCACATTTGGGTATCTGCAACAATGGATGCTGATGGGAACAAGTAGGGGAAAACTTCAGCATGGCCATATAGGCAGCAGCCCCCTATGTGAGATGATGTTTCTGGTAGGAGACCTGGAGCCACACAGTTCTTGATGCAAAGTGTTGTAGGATGGAGATTTCATGTTGGGAAATCATTCACAAAGACCCACTTTTCATTTAAAGAAGAAAAATAAAGGGGGCATCAGAGTGTGACAGATTATTAGGATTGATTTGGGGTTGAGTGCCAACTCTAACAATTGATGAAAATGGGTTTGAAATAGAGAATGCTGACATAAAATCCTGGCTCTGTACTTACTAGCTGTGCAATCTTGGGTGAGTTACTGCACCTCTCTAAGCCTCTCTCTTCTCAGTTGGCAGATGCAAATAATGATGCCTACTTCACAGAAGAGATGGAAGATAGTTGTTTGCAAAGTGCCTTTCTCGGTGTCTACTACTAGGTAAAGGTTTGACCCTCTCCTCTTGTGGGTAACCACTTAAAGCCTTAGGCTTCAACCTTGATTTGAATCCTTAAATTTTAGCTCTGCTGGCACTTGTCTGAAACTGCAGCTGCTCCTAGGGAGTGGAGCCTGTTGGAAGCCAGTCCTCTTCCTGCTCCTTCCTGCTTTTCCTGTCTCCCTAGGTCCTGGCATTCCACCTACTCCCAGGATTAGTACTGTCTACCCCTTGCTTCAGACTGCCACAGCTCTCCATCATCAACCTGCCCAGAGGATCTGCCCTAACATTCTCTGCACAGGCTCTGATGACAAGGGTGGAAACAAGTTTCTGTTCTGATAAAAACTCAGTCACAAAAGTTCCAGGCATTTCTGCTGAATCCCTGTATAATTTTACTTAACAAGAGAAAAACCTGATCACGTCATGTTCTTGATTAAAATCTGTCTCATATTTCCTAACGTTCAAACTGCTTAGCATGGCCTGCCATGTCCCACAGGACACAACGCATGGCACCCTCTCTAACTTCCTCTCTCACTACCTGCCCCTCCACCTGCTACGACCAGCACCATAGGCATCCTCTACCTTCCAGCCAGATTGAATTACCTTCCCTTCCTAAACCTGCTCCACTCTTCCTTGCCCCAGGGACTTTGTACATCCTATTTCTCTTGCCTGGAATCCTTGTCTCCCATCTCCTTCAACACCCTCTGCCTGGCTTGTCTCTGTTCTTCATAAATCAGTTTAGCCATCATCTGATAAGTTGTCTCTGACTTCCAATACTTATTTGGGGCCCTTCTTGGGTGTAGCCCTGGCTTGCTAAACTTCTGTTTAAAGACTAATCACCTTTAGTTGATTTTATTGTGTCTTTCCCACTAGACTGTAAACACATTGAGAGTGGACCTGCATTTAGACTCCTGTACTCCAGCATTGACTAGAGTGCCTGGCATGGAAGGGGCACCTCAGTGAGTGCTTATAGAACAGATACATGAAAAGAACTAAAGCAAGTCAGGAAACACACTTGATGAATGGCAACCACATACCTGCGAAGTAGGTGATGGGCCTTAGAAAAGACAACCCCTAGTGGAAATAAAGCAAAAGTAAGAATTTCTGTAATAAACTTTCTGTGAGATTTTCCAAAAGATCTGAGCACATGGAGCCGACTGCAATCCAAGACCACTAGACCACCCTGGAAAAGCACTGCCTTCTTCTCAGAATTCCATGAGAACCCCTGTCCGCCCACATTGTGCTCTCAGGCCACACAGTCTGAAAATGGAGTGTCACATTTTTTGGTCTGAGCTATGTGCTGGTCTGCTCCAAATGCTGAAGGGAACAGCATTCTCTAGGCACAAAGAATGCACTCAGACCCACTGACTAGGAATGTATTTTTAAACCAAAAAGTTTGGGAAGAGTTAAGCAGCCTGGAAGCTTTTAGAGCTCTGTAGCAAATGAGATTCAGCACAGAGACCTCCCAGGATGTAGGATTTGTACCAGACAGGAATCAAAGTTGTCCCAGATCTGGTAAAGATTTCTGAGGGCTGAAGTCATTGTCAAAGATCTATTTGCAGCAGGTCCCCAAGGTTGGTGCTAAGATGCAATGTCTGTTCTTGTGCAAGAGCTGCAAGGGCAGGCTTCTTTGCCCCAGCTGATGGGCAAATTTTGACAAATAATAGGCTTAGATGACAGTACCACTGAATCATTGTGATATTGTTGAATAGAAATGCTTCAGACTAATGTCTGGCTGTGACATGGACTGTTATTAATGACTGTCTCCTGCAAGCTCTATTTTTATCATCTCTGAAATGTAGACCCGCTGAAGCTGTATCCCCAGTGGACCATACATCAGGACAATGGGTCTAACGGCTGATTGATCTAGCACAGCAATTCAGAGGGTGGTTTGTAGAGTCTGGATGCCTGGATTGAATCCTGGCTCCACTATTTGTTGTGTGACTTCCTTCCTTAAACTCCAAGTCTCAGTCTCCATATCTATAAAATGGAAATAATGAGAGGACATACAAGAGTAAAGGTTTAGTAAAGTGAAGATTCAGCATAAAACCCTTGCAAGTTCTTGTGACACAATCAAATCAATAAATGTTAACCATCATTAGTAAAACGGGATTATCCTCCACAGTCTAGGGTAAACAGCAGAACCAGGACAGAATCTTTGCTTCACTGGTTCCCCTTACAATATTCCAAAACAACCTTGCAGCTTCAACTTGAAGATAGTCACTGATGTGGCTTTGTTCTCCATTTCAGTCAACACATATTTACTGAGATGATGTGTCCAACCAATGCTGGCCTCTGAAGCTCTGAGGCTGCAAAGATGAAGAAGAAATGGTCCCAACCCCATCTGAACTCACAGATGGCTGGGAGAGTTCAATCCAAAAAGACATCAACACAGAATTAGCTCTATTTGATTATACTGTGATAAGTGAGAGAAGGAGGTCGAGGGGACCGTCGACCCACAGAGAAGGGGCCTGAGGTATATGAAAGGCTTTCTAAAGGGCAGGAGGTACAACGGAGTCCTCAAAATAATGGGAGGCAGAATTTGGCAGCTGAAGAAGGCAAAGTAAGCAAGTCCAACATAGGAAAGAGCCACAAAGCCCCAAAGATGCCATGCTGTCTGGGAACAATTGGAATGACCTGGGGATATGAGAGTAATTCACTTAAGCTAGAGGCCAGAGTACAAAGACAGTGATGAATTTGGGGCTTGGTAGGTAGAGGCCTATTAGGGAGAACCCATGAGCTAAATGCAGATTTCTCAACCTCGGCGCTATTGACATGCTGGACAGGGTGATTGCTGTGAGAGGCTGTACTGTGCATTGTAGAATGTTTACCCCAGGCCTCTATTCACTGGATGCCAGTAGCAAGCCCCTCTAACACACTCCTTTTGTGACACCCCAAAATGTCTCCAGATACTGTAAAATGACCAGCAGAAGTGAGGGTAAAATCACACCTTCCCCTCCCTCTGTTGAGAATCATTAGACTAAACTAAGGACTTTCAGCTTTAGGCGGTTTAGAGGCTCCTAAGATAAAGTAACATGGTCAGATATGCAGTTAATTTAGATTATTTGGCATTAGAAACAGAGCACAAAGACAGCCAATCTGGTTCAGGAGCTATTGCAACAATCTAGGAAAGAAATTATAAATGACAATGGAAAAATTAACCAAGGGATGTTCTCTCTCTCTCTTTCTCCATCTATGTAATATAATGGATAATTAGTATATGTACAAATATATAATAGTGTATATAATATATATAGTTGCATATTAATGCATACACACTAATTAATGCTATAAAAAAGTGAAGAGTTACTATAAGAGAATGATAAGACTTTATCTCTTCTCCCAGGATAAATAAAAACTTTTTTTGAATTGTTTATAATTCTCCATAATAATTATAAATACCATCATCACACTTTAAAATGGCTAATACCATTACACAAACATTAGCTCATGGAATTCTCACCACAGCCCCATAAATTAGGTTTTATAATCCCCATATTAAGGATGAAGAAAGTGAGGTTTAGAGAGTTAACAATTTACACAAAGTGAAGCAGCCAGTAAACTGTGGAGTGTGGACTCACTTCTTGAGTCCAAATTTCATTCTCTTTCCACTGTATCCTGAAATATGTTTCATAAACACAAGGCTTATGGTACTCTGATTCATTGCAATCAGTTTGATCTGGGATATATAAAATAACTCCATTTAGTTTTTCAAACAATACATTTCCAAGCAAATGATCTCATAGAAATACAAAAGGAAGAGAATCTCCCAAAGTGGAAAGTTTTGTATGACTTGCATGCTTGCTTTCTTTTTTCTCTCTGTTTTGGTATTAATGAAGGATGTGCTCTTTCTTTTCTTACTCTGTCCACGCTCTCTACGCTCATCAGCCCTAGCTGAAGCACAGACCCCGCACACTCACTTGTCCCTAGAAGCTCTTCAGGCTTCTGTGAACTTGAAACGTGAAGTGAATGTGCGGTTGGTCACACTAGGTAGACCACTGAGGAAGTGGCAGAGAGGATCAAATCCTTTGCTTAATTTGTTTGAACATCCCTTGTTGCCAACAAATCCTTCTTGTTTATGTTTGGAAGGAGAAAAATGAGGTTATTAAAATTTATTTACTTTTTTTTTTTTTCTTTTTTTTGAGACGAAGTTTCACTCCTGTTACCCAGGCTGGAGTGCAATGGCGCGATCTCGGCTCACAGCAACCTCCGCCTCCTGGGTTCAAGCAGTTCTCCTGCCTCAGCCTCCCAAGTAGCTGGGACTACAGGCGTGAGCCACCATGCCCAGCTAATTTTTGTATTTTTTAGTAGAGACAGGGTTTCACCTTGTTGACCAGGATGGTCTCCATCTCTTGACCTCGTGATCCACCCACCTTGGCCTCCCAAAGTGCTGGGATTATAGGCGTGAGCCACCACGTCCGGCCCTAGTTTCATTTTAAATTGATACATCATAATTGTATTTAGGTACAAGTTATAGTGTGATGTTTTGATATATATTGCCAATCTTGAATGACCAAATCAGGCTAATGAAATATATCACCACACATACTTATCATTTAAGAGGGGTTGGAAACATTTAAAATATTTTTTGTGATTTGGAAATATGCAAGACTTTATTAGCAATAGACTAAAGTTTATTCCTACTGTCTAGCTGAAATGCTGTACCTTGCGATCAACATCTCCCTTTCCCTATCCACCCCCCTTCCTACCCTCTGGTAACCATCATTCTACTTTCTACTTCTATGAATTCAACATTTTTACATCCCACATATATGTGAAATCATGTGGCATTTGTCTTTCTATGCCTGGATTATTTTAGTTAGCATAATGCACTCCAGCTTCATCCATGTTGTCAAAAATGACAGGATTTCTCACCTTTTTAAGGCTAAGTAGTATTCCATTGTGAATATATACCCTATTTTATTTATCCATTAATCTGATGATGGACACCTGGGTTGCTTCTATAGTTTAGCTATTGTGAATAATGCTGCAATTAACGTGGAAGTGCAGGTATCTCTTCAGCATACTGATTTTAATTCCTTTGGATGTACAACCAGAAGTGAGATTAATGGATTGTGTGGGAATTCTATTTTCAGTCTCCTGAGGAACCTTCATACTGTTGTCTATAATGCCTGTATTTTTTTTATTTTTTTTTGCTGGTGCAAAGTTTATAGCTGATAAATTGGTCTAAATGTTGTTAAGAGGTCAAGTGTACCTGGGGGCTAAACATGATTAGCAAGACTTGGGAAGAATGTGTGCATTTTCCCTATTTGCATCCGCACATCATTTGTTATGCTGTTTGAAAGGCTTGGCTGGTGGCTGTACCCAGCCCTGTCCCCACCCTGAGTTTTAAAGCTTGCTCCATTTACAGAGTTTTCCAGCAATTATAAGAAAAAAAAAAAAATTCTGGAAGGAGCATCAGTATTGTTCTACTGTGCAGGAAAGAGAAATATTACAGAATGTATTCAAACTACATAGTTGCTCTGTTTTTTTTTTTCAACATAAATTTGCTTGAGAATTGGATTAAAAGTCAGAGGCTAATTTGGCCACAGGAGGTTGAAAGAAACAAATATTTATTCAGAGCTTATTAAGGGCTAAGATTTGTGCTAGACACTCTGCTGCTTATCTTATTAATTCTAACCACAATTCTGTGAGAAATCATCCCTTTATCCTCATTTTCTAAAAAGACACTTGGAGGCTCAGGAAGTAAAAAACAACTTGCCCAAGACCACTCAGTAAGTAAGGGGCAAAACTGACAATATTTACTCACCCTTTAAACCATCTGTTGACAGTCTGTCATTGCCAGGCACTGTTCTGGGCACTGAAGATACATCGGTGACCATGCAGACAAAATCCTCTGTGTGCAGAGAGCACCTGGATGGACAGACAATTAACATAATAGATATGTAAAATGTTTAAATATAAGGTAACAAGTGCTGTAGTAGTCATTGATGCTGTTTACGAAGTATCTCCAGGGCTTGGGTTTCCATGTGCCTGGCTCTGGCAAATGAATGGTGAGTGGTGTCACTTCTGTGCTGGAGAGTGTAATTGCTAGTTTAAGACCCTCTTGGACACTTTCTGCCCCCTGCCATGGTGATGGGCAAGAATGCAGGTGGTGGTCACTCCATCAGCCTGACTTACAGGTAAGAACCACAGGCCCAGCCTCTGTGGTTGGGGACCACTAGATTAGAGTGAATCTGGAAGGAGGAACAAGGCTATATGAAAGAGAGAGAGAGAGGTCCAATGGCTACTGGGGTAAGTAATGCACACTGAATTCTGAGCATTGCAATAAGGGTTACTGTGAGGTCCTGCCCTGGAGTTCAAGACCAGCTTAGCAAATAGCCTAGAGCCAGCAGCCAGGGGAATAGAGTCTAATGGACTACCTTCCATTATAAGAAGGAGCATGGTACAGTGAAGGAGATGGGGAAGAGGTCGTGTAGACACAGGATCAAATCTTCATTCTACCATTAACCAGCTGAAGAAAAATCTTAACCTTGAAATAGTTCAATTCCGAACTTCATTTTATTTGCAAAATGTAAGTAACAAACTTTTTCTTTATGGAATTGTTCTATTAAGACCTAAATCAGGTGGAGTCTATGAAATGAAAGTGCACCAGCTGTTCCTCTGTCGCCCAACCCCAGTGCTCTTCCTTAGGCACCTGGTCTTCAGAATTATGAATTTTGTGTTGTCTGCATCTGGCTTCAAGCATGACATTTTCCAGCCAAATTAGATTGCCTTTTCTTTTAAAAGGTTGGTTCCTGTTTTGTTTTGTTTTCACTTGGTTTTTTTGTTTTGTTTTGTTTGGGTGTTTTTTGCTTTCCATTTGTCTTCAAAAATGATTTATGTATCCACTGTTTCACATTCCAAAGACAGAACACTCTTCTCAAGATTAGTTTTGCGTTGTGTAACAAACAAGCATTGATTCTTACTTCCCATGAGAGCTGCTCTATCTTCTTCCCCGCTCCTTTTCTCTTTTTCTTTCTTTCCAATAAACAGTGAAGAAGAAAGTTTCCTAATGCCCCCTGTCTCCTGAATCACCCTCCCTTCTCTTGGGACCCTGTCTGTTGATGGAAATGTATAATTGAATTAAGCAGGTTTATGTCTTCTCATTCTTTTTCCTGTGTAATTTATGTTCTTCACCACACATCTATAAAAAAAAAAAAAGGAAGAAGAAGAAGAAGGAAGTGTCTTCCTTGTTCACAAAGAAAAATCAATTATCCTTCCCTCTAAAATGAAATCATATGTATTTATTTGGTGGGAAATCTTCAAAGAAACTAAGAAGATCCCTCTAAAATATTCAGGCCATCCTTACAACTCCTCCCAACCTCTGTGTCTGCTTTGATGTTTTATTAAAAGTGTGTTGCTTACACACTGGGCACTATATTAAATATGAGCGAGACGTGATCTGATCCTTTCCCTCAAGGAGCACAGAGCCTAGAAGAGGAACTAGACATGGCACATTGCAGTGCAGTGTGACTCACAGTGCTGAGAGCAATGATTAGAGGTGGCCAAGGGAATGCAATTGATTTGACGCTCTGGTATAGCTAGACCCAAAGAGTAGGGGCAGGAGTGGGGATCCTGGGGGGACAGAGAGGTGGGAGATAAGGTTTGAGTGGTCAGCCAATCATTTCATAAAGAGCTCTAGTTCCATGGGGGAAAAAAGTGTACAGTTTATTTGTTTTTTCCAAGAGAGAAGAGGATTAGAGCAGGGATCTCTAAACCCCAGGACAGGGATCGGTACTGGTCCATAGCCTGTTAGGAACTGGGTCACACAGCAGGAGGTGAGTAGTGGGTGAGCAAGCGAAGCTTTATCTGTACTTTACAGCCACTCCCCATCACTCGAATTAGGACCTGGGCTCTGTCTACTGTCAGATCAGCAAGGGCTTTAGAGTCTCATAGGAGTGCAAACCCTATTGTGAACTGCACATGCAAGGGATCCAGGCTGCACACTCCTTATGAGAATCTAATGCCTAATGATCTGTCACTGTCTCATCACCCCCAGATGGGACCATCTAGTTGCAGAAAAATAAGCTCAGGGCTCTCACTGATTCTACATTATGGTGAATTGTATAATTATTTCATTATATATTACAATGTAATAATAATAGAAATTAAGCGCACAATAAATGCAATGTGCTTGAATCATCCTGAAACCATCCTCCCACGCCACCACCTCATCCATGGAAAAATTGTCTTCCATCAAACCAGTCCTTGGGGCCAAAATAGTTGAAGACCACCGGATTAGAGGATTTTGGCTTTCGAGATTGACTCCAGAGTGAATCTGGATTGGTTCTAATTCAGAAATGGAAAATAGAGAGACGCAGATAAAGAATGGAATTAGTTAGACATCGTGCTGGGAAATGAAACCAGTTATCTCCTTTGATTCTCACAACACCCCAGCAAGAACCTACTTCACCAGAAGCTATTATTGTACTCAGTTTATACCTGATAGGACTATGGTTCAGAAAGACTACATGGGGAAAGGGCTATCATTGCTCTGCTTCCCACCAGAATTGACCACTGGGGATCAGCAGAGTGTGTGGGGCCACAGCACCTTTGCATGCATCACTCAGGGCTGAGATGTGCTCACATGCAGTGGCCCAGGGCCAGGTACTCTGCATCTGCCTGATGGACTGAGAGCCATGGCAAGACTCTTCCCAGTGACAGTTAGAAAACCAAAATGATGTATGCTTACTATGTGGGTTTTTTTTTTTCTCACACATTTGTTCACTCCGTGAGCTTTTATAATTATGGTGTCATGAACCTGACGAAAGCTAGATGTTACGCTAGATGAGTCCATGGTAGCTGGAGGAAAGATGCATTCTCAATAAAATGTACAATTACCAGGGATGGCACAACTCCAGCCAAGGGTCCTAAAGCCCCTGAGACACTTTCGCTCTCTCCCATTTTGGGGGATTTCAACATTGATACACAAGTGGAGGTTAGACCTTAGAAAATCATCATTGGATGAATAGGGCTTGCATAAAAGACACAGAGTCTTCATGAATCTTTGCCTTGGAATCTAGAGAAACACCTCACAGGGGGACCAGGGCCATCTTCGCCAGCTACTCAAATGGTATTTTCCACATTGCCATCTGAGAAAACAGATGCTGGTGCTGGGGCTCCAAACAACTCCCACTGGCAGGCCATTTCTTCAGCAGCCTCCCTCTCTGTGTGGACTGTGCTGTGTGCATGGATAAGGACATGAAGCCTACTAATCACCTGAGAGAGGAGACCCCCTCACTCTTGCTTCTATAGGACTTGTCAGAAGTAGTTTACCAAAGACCTTGGTCTTTGTCTGAAGCCTACATTCTCAAAAAGGAATGTGATTATATTTGAGTCACTTGCAGACTCACCAAGGCCTGTTATCAGGTAAGAATGGTTGATAAAAATAAATAACAATATGGATGTTGGCCAGTAACAAAGCCACTTGAACAAGAACCTGGTTCTCCAGAAACTAGTTGAAATGATTTGGCTGTATCCCTACCCAGATCTCATCTTGAATATAGTTCCCATAATCCCCACGTGTCATGGGAGGGACCAGTGGGAGGTAATTGAATCATGGGGGCAGTTACTTCCATCCTATTCTCATGGTAGTGAGTGAGTTCTCACAGATCTGACAGTTTTATAAGGGGCTTTCCCCTCTTTGCTCTGCACTTCTCCTTGGCGCCACCATGTGAGGAAGGATGTGTTTGCTTCTCCTCCCATTATAAGCTTCCAGAGGCTTCCCCAGCCCTGTGGAGCTGTGAGTCAATTAAACCGCTTTCCTTTATAAATTACCCAATCTCAGGTATGTCCTTATTAGCAGCGTGAGAAAGGACTAATACACAAGTCAAAGCCATTTTCCTGGATTGCATGTGGGATAAAGAGCAGCCAGGCTGACCCGAAGAAGCTCAGAGATGTAGCCAAAGAATCATTATCTAATGCGTTTAAAGGGCTAGGCTTCCAAGAAGGACGGAGGTAGTACAGGGAAAGGTGCGAGGTATCTTAGGAGGGCTATCCATCCTCCTTACAGGTCAGCCTCATTGGGCCCCTTGAACATGGATGGACTAGATAACACCAACGACCTCTCATCTGACAATTGAGGGTTCTGACAGAGGGTGGCTTTTCCAGCACTAGGAGGGAGACTCCCTGACACAACCAGGCAGCTTCTCTGCCAGTGTGCTACAGGGTTAGACAGAGCGGCCCTGCCTCTCACTGCTGCACATTCGCATGTTGTCATTTTAAGCCATATTGCCCTCTCCTTTCAAAGTGCCATAGGACAGTTGTTTCATAACGCTGAGGAATGCCATCAAACTTGGATTTTATTTATAAGATGGAAGGTCTTCTTTGTATGCATGCATAAGGGGAAGATTCAAATCAAGACCACCTTCCTGACTGTTTTTTGTCTATCTCAAGGCAATGTTGGGTTCCTAAAAAGAGCAGTTTTCATTGTTACCCGGCTTCTTACTGATTGGCTCTCTGGTGGTGAAGATCTCTGGCTCCCTCTTGATCTCTCAGTTCCTAATGGAAACTTTCATTTTTCTTTTTCTTCTCCAAGAACTTACAGTGACATGAAATGCATCATCTTTTTGGCCCTGCTTCCACCCCCCAGCCATCCTGTCCCTGATTTTTTTCCTCGTTGTACAAATCAGAAAGTCTCTGCCTTAAAGCCTTTATCCCTTTCCTATGGTTTGCAAAACTTCATGATATCAGGGTTATTTTCCAGCCATAAAGTTCTCTGATTCAAAAGAATAGGTTCCTCTCTGTTAGTGCTAAGCAATCTTTTAATTCTCAGATAATTCCAAAAGAGTAATGTCCACAATCCCTTTTTTCTCTACAATTCAAAATGAAGATCGCTATATAGGATCCCCAACAGTCCACTGCTAAAAGAGCCCAGGGCTTTTTTCTGACCCTTCAGGTAGGATGGGAGTTAGGGGTTGCTCCAGGGTAGGTCCCTCAACCTTTATCCCTTCTTTGAGGGCCACAAGCTAAGAGCCCCTTCCAGGCACTACCCTCAGGTACCAAGAGGTTCCAGTAACTCCTGTGTTATTGCTGTGTCTTACTTTGTCTAATAGGCTACTTCTGAGGTAGTATGCTTATAAAATATAGTCTTTCCATTTATCAACTAACTCTGGTTGACAGTTTCATTGAGACTATCTCTATGGTGAATGATATATATAAACTTACCATCTGTCCTTGGGACCCATTTAACTTAACATGATTTCTCCTGTGGCTATTTTGCAATACTTTCCATTCGTGAAGAAAGTTTTTGTAATTTTCCCATTGTTATTTTCTGACAATGAAGTCAACATGATGTTAAAGTCGCAGAAACAGGGTTTATGGCAGTACTTGCCTCTTGGCAAAGTAAGTGAGAGAAGAATGTTTGTTGTGATTTCTTCATCAATATGATTTTGGGAGAGAATGAATTGGTAAAAAAAAAAAAAAAATTAGATTAAATTAAATTATTTCCTCAAGAAATACAGCCAGTGATAACAATGAACACTTGAATCAAGTCTAATTTTGTTCAATAGCTTGACTGCTTTGCATGGTTGGATTAGAAAGTCAGAAATATATCTGGTGTGTTTCTGGGGCTTGAGTTACATTTTCATTTTATAAATGAGGGAACAGAGGTCAGAGTAGGGTAGGACTTACCCAAAGAAGATAGGCAGCTGGGTTGCAATGAGAAGCTAGGCCTCCTGACTCCCCAGGCATGGTTCTGTCCACTTTTCTAGGGGCTTAGGGTCATTTTCTTTTCCTGCTCTGCACTGAGCACTACTTAATTCTCTCTCTTTCATTACATTAAATGGCTGAATACTGAGGCTCAAAACAATATACAAAAATCATAGTTCCACATCCCCATGCACACACATTCTTGCCACTTCCTCAGAGGAACAGAATCTATGAAAGTATGATGCAAAAACAGTCAATCTGCTCAGTGGGAAGGCACCACGGTAGAGTACAAATGTTTTGGGCTTTAAAATTAGACCAATCTGGGTTTTAAACCTGGCCTATCTCTAACTAGCTGCATGGCCTTGAGCATACTACAAAACCTCTGAGCCTGAGTTTAGAATTTGGTCCAGGAAAAGTTCTATGTACATGCATTAGCACCTCTTTCTGATCCATAGCAGTTTACATTAGATGAGGCAGTAGACAGATCATATGTGAAAATTTAGAATAGAGAGGTAACTACTAAGCTTCTCAAATGTGAGGAAAGCATTTTAAAGTGATAGAAATTTTCATGTGCTACTCCCAATATCCACTACATATGTACAATATGTAATATTTATTCAATCTACAGGTAGTTCTTGGGACATATGTAGATTTCTCAAATCCTTGTCACAACTTCAAAGGAAATCTGACCCTATCTCTCCACCAACAACTATCCCATCTCACACTGATTCCCAAGATGATGCCCTTCCGGGAAATACTTGATTACTCAATAACTACTGGTACATTTTTGTATTTTCTGTAAAGACATACCAATATAGAATATGTGATATTCGAAAATAAAATTTCTTCTACAATAAAAATCTACTACTTATTTAATAAAAAAATAAAAGAGCAACTTCAGTAACTGGGAAACTGCATTTTCTCAGATACTACAAACATGATTTCTTAGAAAAGAAAACGCATTTTCCCAGTTATTAAAATTCTTTTATCCTTTCAGCTGTTAATATAGTTAATAAAATAAGCTTTTTACCAAATTATAACTATTTTATCCTTTGAAATGTAAAAACTACAATGTTTTTGTATATTCTTTTTTCTGAGACATTCTGATAACTTCTTTAGTTTTTATGTAATTCTTATCAGACAAGAAAAATATAATAGTTATTGGATCTACTCAATTGAGGCACAAAAACCTGTTTTGCTTCCTAGTCCATAAAGTAACAGCTCTGAAGCAGGCAACATGTGGGCATCTCATGGTTTTTCAGCTCTTTGGCTCCTTGCCACCCATAGTCATGAAGAGGAGCTGATGATCATAGTGGTATCATTCTCACTCTGGAATCGGACCCAAGACAACAATCCTATAAAACAAGCCTGTTCAAAGTCCACAGTAACCAAACCAGATTCTCTTTTGTTGTCACTTTTTATATGGTCACAAACCCTCCAAGTCCTTGTAGAGCTTAGGGTTTAAGACTTCTAGTCACTGTTTCATTGTTTTCTGGAGTCAACTACTTGAAGTTCCATCTAATTTCCCTGTCACTTCTAAGTTAGTCTAAAGGAGTCGTTACTGTTGAATGACTATTATATTAAATGGAAACAGTCTGTACCTATGATGATTTTATCTAAACATGCTACTTTCCCTGACCATGTGTGTCTCTGGGTATGCTAATGTCTTTGGGATGGAAAGGGTGTATTGAATGAATGCTTTCCCATGGGAATCCTCATGTCGAGACCCATGCTGCCTAATGCCAGTTCTCAGGGACAGTTCTCCACTGCCAATCTCAAATTGCACATTGTTAATGTGTGCCATTAAGATTAATCTTTGCTTTAGCTGTCAGTTCTTATTTACGGAACCAAATTTTCTTTGCTGCAGTTAAATCTAGTTATGAAATCTTCCGTGATTCTGAGGCTCTCACGCCACCTTAAATTGACTGGCCTTAATTTGAGAGATTAAAATCCATCTGAATGCACAATTCAGATAATACAGATGAAACTTGATTCTATTATAGATTCTTTAAAGGAAGTATGACCCCAGAATTTTATTACACATAAATTTATAATGTGCTCAGTCAAATATACATAACAGAAGAGAAGAAAACAACTATTGATTGAAGACCTATCATATATGGACACGGTGTGCCTTCACAGTTTTACAAACAGTGACTCATTTATAGCAACCATATGGAGAAATTCATACCTTCTCCAGATTATGAATAAGGAACATAAATATTAGAGAGATAACTAACTTACCCAAAGTGACAAGGCTATTAAGCATAATGGCAAAACAAAAAGAAAAACAAACAGGAATTTCTGGTTCTTCTGCAGATGATTTTGTCCCTGCAACACACTGAACAAGAAGAGATGAGCTTTCAATGTTATTTCTCATTTTCTCAACTAATTAATGCCCATAAAAATTATGGCCTACAAGGTCACAAAATTTAGCACATAATGCTAAACAGTTGTATTTAGACATGTGTAGATCCTAATTCCAAAGTATGTAAAGAATTAAGCAACTGATTCATTAGGATTCATTTATTACTCATTTCAGGAGTCATTATTAATTAATTTCAGCTGAGGAGATTCTGTTTTCACCATATAGTCATTCCTACCACAAAAAGGACTGTGGGTAGAAATTTTCACTGGTGTGCTTAAGGATCTATTTTACTATTCATATTCCCTCTAGAGAACATGAGCTCTTCAAACTCATTGAAGATGGGCATCCTAGGTCTGAGTCTTAAGGAAACTCATAGGTGACCAACTTTTGTCTAATACAGAAATATGACTGACAACCCGGTAGCAACAGTTTGCTAAATTCTTAGCAAGTGTGCAAAAGATTGGACTTGGTAAGAATGGAGATATTTCTTACCCTTCCTGAGGCTATGTAGAGTCAAAGCACCAAGACACAACTTTATAAACATAAGGTCTGGGATAGTATAATTATTCAATTAATGCTTATGGAAAAGGGGCAAAATGGGGATGGAGGAAGGGAAGAAAGACACAGCAGCTAGAGAGGGTGGAGCAAGATAATAGAATAGGAAGTTCTACAAATCACCCCTTCTATAAAGACACCAAGTAAAAATGATCTACATAGAAAAAATACCTTCATAAGAACCAAAAATCAGGTAAGTACTCATAGTACCTTGTTTTAACTTCATATCATTGAGAGGCATGGAAGAGATTAAAAAAAAAAAGATGAAGAAAACCCGCCTCCATTCCCGGCAGCCTTGAATTGGTGCAGAGAGCATCTCTGGACACTGGGGGATGGAGAACACAGCAATTATGAGGCACTGAACTCAGTACTGTCCTGTTAAAGCAGAAAGGAAAACTGGACCAAACTCAGTGACACCCACCTATGGAGGGAGCGTTTAAACCAGCCCTAGCACTAGACACAGGGCAATTACTGATCCCAGGTATCTGAACTTGGGTTTTTGCAAACCTCACCACCAAGGGCTATGCTCTGTGTCTCCCAGTAAACTTGAAAGGCAGTATAGGCCATAAAGACTGCAACTCTTTGGTGAGTCCTAGTAATGAACTAGGCCCAGAGACAATGGACTTGGGGCCATGGGGCATACAGAGACACCAGCTTGGGCAGCCAACAGAGTGTTGACATCATCCCTTACCAAATCCCAGACTGCACAGCTTGTGGCTCCAAAAGAGACCCCTTCCTTCTGCCTGAAAAGAGAAGAAGGAAGAGTGGGGAGGACTTGCATCTAGGATATCAGCTCCCCCACAGCCGGATAGGACACCAGTCAGAGTTGTGAGGCCCTCGTTCCAGGTCCAAGCTCCCAAATGACCTTTCTAGACACACCCTGGGCCAGAAGGGAATCTGCCACCTTGAAGAAAAGAGGACCCAATCCTGGAAGCATTTATCACCTTCTAGCTGAAGAGTCTTTGGGCCCTGGATAGCCAGCAGCAATACCCAGATACTATGTCAAGAACCTTGGGTGAACCTCTGAGACTTAGTGGCTTCAGATGAGACTCAGCACATAACCAGCAGTGGTGGCTATAGGGCAAAACTCCAGCTTGAGAAAAGCAGAAGGAAAAGTAAAGGGGACTTTGTCTCGCACCTTAGTTACCAGCATAGCCACAGGGGAGCGGAGCAACAAGTGGGCTCCTGGGGCCCTTGATTCCAGAACTTGACTCTTGGATAGCATTTCTGGATCAACTCTGGGCCAGAAATGAGCCCACTGCCCTAAAGGGTGATTCCCAGGCCAGGCAGCATTCATGACAATCTGACTTTAGAGACCTTGGCCTTAAGGGAATGTTGGCAGTAGTCTGGCAGTACTCCTCATGGCCTTGGGTGGCAGTGGCTATGGGCAAGGCTCTTCTGCTTTTGGAAAGAGGAGGAAAGAGTGGAAGGACTGTTGTGTGGTTTGAGTGCCAACACCAGGTAGCCTTCTAAGATTTTTGACTCTAGTTCCTGCTTCTCAGATGGTACTTCTGGACCCATCTGGGGTTTACAGGACCTTACCACCCTGAAGGGAAACACACAAACCTGGCTGGCTTTGCCATCTGCTGAGAGCTCCAGGGCCTTGAGTGGACACAGGTAGTAGCCAGGGAGTGGTTACAGCAGGCCTTGGGTGAGACCTAGCCCTGTGCTGATTTCAGGTCTCACCCAGTGCAGTCATAGTTGTAGTGGCCACCGGGATGCTTGTGTCACTCTACCCTCAGCTTTAGGTGGCTCAGAACAGAGAGAGATTCTGTGTGATTGGGAGAAAGTAAGGGAAGGGAACAAGAGTCTCTGTCTGGTTATCCAGATAATTCTTCCGGATTTTGTCCAAGACTATCAAGGTGGTACCTCTATGAGTCTGCAATAACCACAGTGTTACTGGGCTTGGGGTGTCCCCTGAAGGAGATATAGCTTAGATTACAACATTGAAGTCCTTTCACACGTCTGGAAAGCCTTTCCAAAATGAATGGCTACAAATATGCTCAGACAGTGAAAACTACAATAAATATCTAAACTTTCAATGCCCAGACATTAAAGAACATCTACTAGCATCAATGCCATCCAGGAAAACATGGCCTCACCAATTAAACTAAATAAGACATCAAGGACAAATCCTGTAGAAACAGGGGTGTGTGACCTTTCTGACAGATAATTCAAAATAGCTCTGTTGAGGAAACTCAAAGAAATTCAATATAACACAGAAAAGGAATTCAGAGTTGTATCAGATAAATTTAACAAAGATGTTGAAATAAGGAAAATAAATCAAGCAGAAATTCTGGAACTGAAAGATGTAATTGGCATACTGAATAATGCACCAGAGTCCTCTAATAGCAGAACTGATCAAGCAGAAGAGAGAATTAGTGAGTTTGAAGGTAGGCTATTTGAAAATATACAGTCAAAGGAGAAAAAAGAAAAAAAAACAATGAAACACATCTATGGGATCTAGAAAACAGCCTCAAGAGGGCAAATCTAAGAGTTACAGGCTTTAAAGATAAAATAGAGAAAGAAATAGGGATGGAAAATTTATTCCAAGGGATAATAACAGAAAACTTCCCAAGCCTAGAGAAATATATCCATATCCAAGTATAAGAAGGTTATAGAACACCAAGCAGATTTTAACCTAAAGAAGACTATCTTAAGGCATTTAATAATCAAACTTCCAAAGGTCAAGGATAAATATATGATTCTAAAAGCAGCAAGAGAAAATAAAATAATAGCATACAATGGAGCTCCAATATGTCTGTCATCAGACTTTTCAGTGGAAACCTTACAGGTCAGGAGAGAGTGGCATAACATATTTAAAATGCTGAAGAAAAAAAATTTTTTTTGCGCTAGAATAGTGGTGAAAATATCCTTCAAACATGAAGGAGAAATAGACTTTCCCAGATAAAAGCTGAGAGATTCATCAATACCAGACCTGTCCTACAAGAAATGTTAATGGGAGCACTTCAATCAGAAAGAAAAGGACATTAATGAGCAATAAACAATCACCTGAAGATATAAAACTCACTAGTGATAGTAAGTACACAGAAAATCATAGAATATTTTAACACTGTAACTGTGATATATAGACTACTCTTAGGCTAAATAGAAAAAGTAAACAATGAATCAATCAAAAATAATGACTACAAAGACTTTTCAAGACATAGTCAATACAATAAGAGATAATTAGACAGTACAAAAAGTTTACAAGTGGGGCAGTGAAGTTAAGGCTTATAGTTTTTATTTGTTTTCTTTTTGCTCATTTCCTTCTTTGTTTATGCATATAGTGTTAAGTTGTTATCAGGTTAAAGATAGTATTTGCAAGCCTCATGGTAATCTCAAACCAAAAAACATACAAGGGGTACACAGAAAATAAAAAGCAAGAAACTAAATTGTATCACCAGAGAAAATCAAATTCATTAGAGGAAGACAGGAAGGAAAGAAAGAAGGAAGAGAAGATCATAAAACAACCAGAAAACAAATAACAAAACGGTAGGAATAAGTCTTTACTTAGCATTAATAACATTGAATGTAAATGAAGTAAACTCTCCAATCAAAAGGCATGGATTGACTGAAAGGATGACAAAAGAAGACCCATTGATTTGTTGCCTACAGTAAACACACTTCACCTATAAAGACACAGGTAGACTGAAAAGAAGGGAATGGAAAAAGATATTCCATGCCAATGAAAACCAAAAAGAGCAGGAGTTGCTATACTTAGAAAAAATAGATTTCATGACCAAAACTATAAGAAGAGACAAAGAAAGTCACTGTATAATGATAAAGGTGTCAATTCAGCAAGAGGATATCACAAATTTAAATATACATATACCAACACCCAGATGTATAAAGGCAATATTATTAGAGCCAAAAAGAGAGACAGGTCATGACACAATAATAGCATGACACAGTAACAGAATGGGGTATGCACTTCAACATTCCACTTTCAGCATTGGACAGATCTTCCAGACAGAAAATCAACAAAGAAACCTCAGACTTAATCTGCACTATTGATCAAATGGATCCAACAGTTATTTACAGAGCATTTCATCCAAGAGCTGCAGAATACACATTCTTTTCCTCAGCACATGGATCATTTTCAAGGATAGACCATATGTTAAGTCATAAAACAAGTCTTAAAACATTCAAAAAATTTGAAATAATATCAAGCATCTTCTTTGACCACAATGGATTAAAACTAGAAATCAATAACAAGAGGAATTTCAGAAACTATACAAATACATGGAAATTAAACAATGTGCTCCTGAATGACCAGTGAGTCAATGAAGAAACTAAGAAGAAAATTTTAAAAATTCTTGAAACATAAAATAATTGAAACACAACATACCAAAATCTATGGAATACAGCAAAAGCAGTACTCACAGGGAAATTTATAGTGATAAGTGCATACAGCTAAAAAGAGGAAAAACTTCAAATAACCAACTTAAGAATTCATCTTAAAGAACTAGAAAGCAAGAGCAAACCAAATCCAAAATTACTAGAAGAAAAGAAATAATAAAGATCAGAGCAGAAATAAATAATTTTGAAACAAAAACAATGCAAAAGATCAATGAAACACAGAAAGTTGGTTTGTTGAAAGGTAAACAAAATTGGTGAACCTTTAACCAGACTGACTAAGATAAAATGAGAGAAGGTCCAAGTAAATAAAATTGGAAATGAAAAAGGAGACATTACAACTGACACTGCAGAAATTCAAAGGATCATTAATGGCAACTATGAGCAACTATATACCAATAAATTGGGAAATCTAGAAGAAATGGACAAATTCCTACACATGTACCACCCACTGAAGCTGAACTAGGAAGAAATCCAAAACCTGAATAAACCATAACAAGTAATGAAGTTGAAGCCATAATAAAAAGTCTTCCAGCAAAGAAAAGTGTGTTACTTGATAGCTTCACTGCCCAATTATACTAAATATTTAAAGAAGAGCTAATACCAATCCTACTCAAACTATTCTGAAAAATAAAAAAGGAAGGAATACTTCCTAATTCATTCTAAAGGGCCAGTATTATCCTGATAACCAAACCAAAAATAAATCAAAAAAACAGAACTACAGGCCAACATCCATGATAAACATTGATGCAAAAATTCTTAACAAAGTGCTAGCAAATAAATTCAACAATACATATCAAAGATCATTTATCATGACCAAGTGGAATTTATCCCTGGGATGCAAGGATGGTTGAGCATATGCAAATCAATCAATGTGATACAGCATATCAACAGAATGAAGGATAAAAATACTAGGATTATTTCCATTGATGCTGAAAATGTATTTGATAAAATTCAACATCCCTTCATGAAGAAAACCCTTAGAAAACTACAGAGAGAAGGAACATACCTCAACATAATAAAAGCTATATACAACTGACCTACAGCTAGTATCATACTGAACAGGGAAAAACTGAAAGCCTTCCTTCTAAGATCTGGAACACAGCAAGGACGTTCACTGTGAACATTGTTATTCAACACAGTACTGGAAGTTGTTGCTAGAGCAATCAGACAAGAGAAAGATATAAACGGCATCCACATTGGAAGAAAGAAGTCAAATTATCCTTGTTTGCAGATAATATGATCTTATATTTAGAAAAAAAAATAAAGATTCCACAAGAAAACTATTGGAACTGATAAACAAATTCAGTAAAGTTGCAGGATACAAAATCAACATACAAAAATCAATAGCATTTCTATATGCCAAAAGTGAACAATATGAAAAGGAAATCTTAAAAATCTCATTTATAATAGTCACACATAAAATTAAATACCTAGGAATTAATTTGACCAAAGAAGTAAAAGATCTTTATAATGAAATAAAAAGGCAAAAATTTGAATAGACATTTCTCAAAAGAAGACATTCAAATGGCAAACAGGTGTACGAATGATGCTCAATATCACTGATCACCAGAGAAATGCAAATCACAACCACAATGACATATCATCTGACCCCAGTTAAAGACTTATATCTGAAAGACAGACAACAACAAATGCTGACAAGAATGTGGAGAAAAGGAAACCCTTTCTGCTGGTGAGAATGCAAATTAGCACAACCACTATGGAGAACAGTTTGGAGGTTCCTCTAAAAACTAAAAATGGAGCTACCATATTATCCAGCAATCCCACTACTGAGAATATACCCAAAAGAAAGGAAATCAGCATATTGAAGAGATAGCTACACTCCTATGTTTATTGCAGCTCTGTTGACAATAACTAAGATTTGGAAGCAACCCAGGTGTCCATCAACAGATGAATGGATATAAAAATATGGTACACATACATAATTGAGTACTATTCAGCCATAAAAAAGAATGGATGGGACATGGATGGAAGTGGAGATCATTATGTTAAGTGAAATAAGCCAGGCACAGAAAGACAAACATCACACGTTCTCACTTACTTCTAGGATCTAAAGATCAAATCAATTGAACTCATGACATAGAGAGTAGGATGGTTACCAGAGGCTGGAAAGAGTAATGGGAGTTGGCGGTGGAGAGCTGGGGATGATTAATGTATACAGAAAATAGAAAGAATGAATAAGACTTACTATGTGATAGCACAATAGGTGACCATAGTCAATAATAACTTAATTGTACATTTAAAAATAAAAATGTAATTGAATTGTTTGTAACTCAAAGGACAAAAGCTCAAGGGGATGGATACCTCATTCTCCATAATGTGCTTATTTCACATTGCATGCCTATATCAAAACATCTCATGTACCCCATAAATATATACACCCACTATGTACTCACAAATTTTTTTTAATTTAAAAAGGAAGATACAGCAGGTAACATTTTTCCTTTAAAAAAAAAAAAAGTCTAAGGCCGGGCTCAGTGGCTCACGCTTGTGATATCATCACTTCGGGAGGCTGAGGCAGGCGGATCACCTGAGGTCGGAAGTTCGAGATCAGTCTGACCAACATGGTGAAACCCCGTCTCTACTAAAAATACAAAAATTAGCTGGGCGTGGTGGTGCCTATAATCCCAGCTACTCGGGAGGCTGAGGCAGGAGAATCACTTGAACCCAGGAAGCAGAGTTTGTGGTGAGCCGAGATTGCGCCATTGCACTCCAGCCTGGGTGAAAGAGCAAAATTCCATCTCAAAAGTCTAAGTAAACCCTTGCTTAAGATATCAAGCTGAACACATTCACCTAACCTTGGCTCTCTTTCCTAAAATCTACTTAAATGCCATTACACGCTACAGCATTTTTGTTACTGTTTATCCGTCTACCTGTTTCAAGGTGTAAAGATCCAAGGACAAGGAAAAGAAAGAGGATCTAAGAAAAACAACCTTTTGAAAAATGGAAAGTAACTGAATGAGTTAGTGACAGACTTAGCAGAATCCTATGCTGGAAAAAGATGTAATTTCAAAACCATAGGAACAAAGAAATGATTCCCCAAGTTTGCAAAGAAAAAACATAGCTTTCATATAAAAGGTCAATAATTATATTGGCATCCTAATTGTAAACAGAAATCGTAGAACCAAAGGAAAATTGGGCAATGCCTTTAAATTTTAAAGGAAAATGTGTCCTTTCCAGACAATTATACCCAACTGAGCTACCAATTAAATGTGTTGACAGAACAAAGCCATTTCTAGACGTACAAAACTTTTTTAAAACTATCAACCATATTTAATTCCTCATGACACTACTACAGGATGTGTTCCATCAAAACAAGAGAATCAAGCAAAGATAAGGCATGTGACCTGGGAAATAATGCCACCAACATTACAATGCACACAGACTGTTGAATACTGCATGATTCCATGTCTGTGAGGATTCTAAAATACCAAATTCATAGAAGCAGAGAATAGAATGATGGTTGCCTGGGGCTGGAGAAGGGGGAAATGGAGAATTGCTGTTCAATGGTTGTAAAATTTTAGGCAAGATGAAAAGTATTGAAAATCTGATGTACAACATGGTATCTGTATTAGTCCATTTTCACAATGCTACAAAGAACTGTCCAAGACTGAGTAATTTATTAAAAAAATAAGTTTAATGGACTCACAGTTCTACTTGGCTGGGGAAGCCTCAGGAAACTTACAATCATGGCAGAAGGCAAAGGGGAAGCAAAGATCTTCTTCACATGACTGCAGGAAAGAAAGCTAGTAAGAGTCAAAGAAACTGCCTTATAAAACCTAGTCACAGATCTCAGAGAACTCATTCACTATCAAGAGAACAACATGGGGAAACTGCCCCTATGATCCAATCACTTCCCATCAGTTCTCTCTCTCTAAACACTGGGAATTACAATTCGAGATGAGATCTGAGTGGGGACACAAAACCTAATCATATCAGTATCTTTTGATAATACTGTATTGCAACTTAAAATTGTATTAAGTGGTAAATCTCACATTAAATGTTCTTGCCAAAATAATAACAACCTCAGCAAAACCAAGGGAATCTCAGGTTAATAGTGAAGGCAAATTACCAGCTGACTCCTTGTAGAGCCCTGGAGAATATTTGTTGTAAGTGGGGTTCTTCAGAAACAGATGCTGAGAAGGAATTGGCATGCAGGCTATTTACTAGAGACCATTGCTTCTAAGGGATTGTAAAGAAGGTAGACAGAAGAATCAGGATTGAGCAGGGAGAGAAGGTGAATTATGATGCAGAGAGAACAAAGCTTTGGCCAGCTCCTCAGGGAGCTCTGGAGGATTAAAGTCCAGGAGAGTTGTCCCACGGTGGGATGAAAGGACTTTCATACGCTTCTCATTATCAGTTATTGGATATGGGTTGCTAAGAAGGGCATCCTCTCAAGCAAGAAAGCTCTCTGCAGCCAAGGAAGATGAAGAAGCTAACAGCTGTCTGTTGGTTGGCTCATTCCCAGCAACTGGAATAACAGGTCCCTTCTAGAAGGAACTTTTAGACAATGCATCTCCTATGTTCACCACACTGGTCTACATTGGAGCTGGTGAAAAGAATATAGAAGAGCGTTCTGTTAAGATATCAAATTAGTAGAATGCCTAACATTTAAATTCATACAACAGGGGATAAGACTGGGGATGAATTAATGATGACTACATAGAAACCTAAGCAAAGGATTAAAATAAGATTAATTCCAAGAACAAAATATTGTGCATGAAAAGTAATCACACAATACTTCATGCCCAGCTATATATCATCTTTATATGGCCATAAAATTACATTGAAAAAATGCAGGAATGAGAAACATGAATGGAGGTAAATCCTCATTACACAATAGTGGGAAATCAATCATCATACTTCAAATAATTTTTACACATCAAGATGTAGTGACACAAGCTTGATTTAAATATATAAAGATATATGCTAAAAGATTCTATTAGAAGGGTTGCAGGTAGTGGTCTGCATGTACAGGAACATAGGATTAGCTGCTTTTCATAGAAATACGTTCTTGTGTAGTTTTGATAAAATAGACCCTAAATTTCTATTAAATTCTGGGCTTCCTGATATGGAAAATGTTAGGGTCTGGCTCTTGCTCTATTTTCCCCACCCTATTTCAAAAGGGTAGCCAGGGTCATTCTCTTGTCTACAGTTAATCTTCTCCCAGTCTCTTGGCTTCCAAAAGTGAGACCTTGAGAAAGCTTTGCTGAGGAGATTGGAGCAGTGAGTGCCTTTGAGTGGAGAACAGAGAATCACAAAAGTATAGAGGAGAGAAGATTCCTATAGCACAAGAGGTGATGAGATCTGAGAGGTCCTCTGAGTGTCCTGTCACTGGAGCTCCCAGGCAAAGCAAAGATTTTGAAATCAAGCTTGCAACAGAAGCTTCGGATCTGTCTGAACTAAGATATTTTGTGGACTTGGATAATGAGAAATCAACAGTGCCCATGAGAGCCTCAGGAAATAGATCTCAACCCCAATTCCCCAGCTCTACTTTTTAGTCTAATATTTCCTTGACATTCTGTGAATTACAAGTGTACTATGTAATAGCTATGGTATTATTATCATTACTACTAATTATAATAACAAGTGAGAGGGCTGAATAGTTTTTATTCAGTGACCCTTAAACCTCTTTTAGAGAAAATTCTGCCTGTCTATATATAATCTTCTGGACTATCTTGTACCAGAATATATTAATATATGGCTAGCAAGAATCACGTTTGACTTCATCAGCTCTTATTCAGTAAGTGGAATGATCAAAGAAAAGATTATCATGGCACTGAAAACAACTTGGATATTTATCAAATTTTCCATATTCCTGGACTTGGGACTCTTTCATGTGTTTTCCTGGCTTCCTGAACCAATTTTACCCCAGTCACTGCAGAATCGCAGCTTCTCATTGCAACTTAAATGTTACCCTACACCTAGGTTTTCCAAGAGAAAGATCACCATTTCCTAATAAGTTTTTTCACTGTTGCTCTCAGCTGAGCTACTCAACACGTCAGACAAGCTCTAATTATTTTATGTATTAATTTATCTCTCTCCCTACTCAAAAGCCATTTCCAGGCAACCAAAGGCCTTGCTGTCCTTTTCACACTGTATCCAGGGACTTGGTAGACGCTCAATGAATATTTATTGGTTTTAAAAGCAAATGAGTTTCACAGTTAACAAAATGAGGTAACTTCTTGCTTTTATGGTTGTATTTCAAAGTTCATAGTTAAAATGTCAATAATGGTAGTTGTCTTACTTAGTTACAACAAGCATGTGACTGAGAACTCTGTTCTTTGCACACCAAAAAAAAAAAAAAAAAGCAGACAAGCTTTTAAGGCTAGTATGCAGATAAGCGCTCCTGTATCCTAAACTATGCCTTTCTAAATTCCAAAACTCAGAGCCACAGTTTTCATCATTCACCATTTGCCAGCCATTCTGCCAATGTAGGAACTGATATAGCAGAAAGCAAAAACGAGAATAAACTATTAGTATCATTTATTGAGTATTTGCTCCATACAGGGTACTTATTATATTATATTTGTCAATCCTTAAAACAACTCTGAAAAGTAGCTGTTTTTTTCTTTTTTAATCTGACTTTAAAACAAGAAAACAGAGACTCAGAAGCAAAGTGTCTTTTCTGAAGAACACACAGAAAGTAATTATCCAAGTGTTGAAGATGAAAACTCAGGTCTGTCACTTCTAAAGCTGGTGTTCTTTCCACTCTAAAATTCCATTTCTAGAATCTACATTTGTACCTCTTCACACAGACAGGATTGAACTACAGTAGTTAAAATTGTGCCATTATAAAAACACAGCCCTTTTATAAAAGGAAAAGCTAGGAAACCAATTCCTTTAGTTTGTTGTCAAGAAGACTAAATAAATATTTTTGCTCATGGAGCACTTACACAATTCTATATAATGATTCTGAGAATCATGATTCAATCACAGAGGTTTCAGCATAAATCAAGAGGGAAAATGATAATAAATGTCTGTGAGCTAATAATGGAAAACTACCAAAGTCGTCAGGAGATTACAGGTTTGCAGGAAAAGATGTGAAATCTAAATGACACTTCATTTACTCTAAGAACAAGGAACAAATGTTCAGAATAATTTCTTTCCGCCATGAATTCCTAAGGAAACGTTGAGATCAATGTCAAGCAGGGTATTGAAACAGGACATGGAATAGATGTTAAAATAAGTCAAACTGAATGAAGTAAGTTAGAGGAAACAGAGCTACATGGTTCTTTGTCTTTGGTTTCAAGAACAAAGAATCAGTATTTTTTTCTTTTTTTTCAAAGCAGCAGTCTTTCATTAGTCATGATGAAAACACCAAATTCTTCAGGTAGAGTTACAGCTCCAACTGGTGTTGGACAAAAACCAAAATAATCTCCCTCTCAAAAACCATAAAAATAATTCTAAAATTTTTTTCTCTCAATTTTCTTGACATATCTATCAGAATAACAATTAATACTTTAAATTTCAAGTATTTATATTATTATTCTAGTAGGTATATTGAGAAAAGTGAGAGAGAAAAATTTAAGAATTCTTTATTCATTATAATATATCCTCAATTTTCTATGTTCAAAAAAATTATAATCATATTTTTTCTAATTATAAAATATATGCTTATTATTTGAAACTGGAAAAATAAGAAGCCTTCCCACAATCCCATCAACTATGATTTTTTTATTTTATAAATAAAAATATGTTTACATGTTACATATGTCACATGTACCTCATGCTTACTTTTAGAATGCTCATAATCTTTTCTTTACTTTGTGCTTTGGATGGTAATTAGGGTGTTCCAGGAAGACACTGTTATGTAATTATTTCTTGAATTAAGGTGGATTTTATTCAACATATGGTTGTACATTATTTGATTCGTATGGCTTTGTAAAGTTTTTCATATAACTACATCTGGGAGTCTTTTGCTGGATGATGTCTCCATACTGAATTCAAAAACCAGGTTACTAAAATCCCACAACTATAATCACACTACCTGTGTTATCAGATACACCCCCTTTCTGGTCTTATTCAGCAAGACGTGAGTTTAGGCTATAGAAACTGCCTTTGGTGACACCCCACTTCTCAGCACTGATCCTCTTCTCATTGCTCAATAGCCATCCACAGAAAAATTGATTTCAGACTCTTGAATTGTGACTCTGGGAAAAGGAAGTAGTCTCATCTTTGTGCAGTCTTCTTTACTATCATTCACAGATTTTTATGATTTCTAACCATTTGTCTTTTTTTTTTTTTTTAATTTTTTTGAGGGAGGTATATAATTACCCCAAACCATGGAAAAGAGTGACCATCCACAGAGGGCATTTCCACAGCTCAGCAAGGTCTGGGATGAAGCTGGAGAGAGTAATTCTGTTGAGCCTGCCCTCCTTTTCATGGCCACCCAAATCTGACTCTCTCTTGTCTGGCACCACCAAACTCTACAAGGTAACTTCACCTCCTTCCCTCCAGACCATGCTCCAGCCCAGGGAACTCTTCTCCAGAAGTGAGACAGAGAACTATTTCAAATCAACTGTGTGGCATCAAGTTTGCACCATGCTTCCCTCAAACTTTCCTTTTGGGTATCAAAAGCCTATTTTGAAGGTCAAAAAACAAAAAGAAAAAAGAAAAGCCCACTGCTATTTTTTACCCTTTCAGTCCTGCTTCCCCCAAAAACACTGTGAATGCCCTGGTGGAAGGGCCACCTGCAATGGAGTAGAAAAAGGAAAGCACAATGGTGGTATTCCAAAACATCATCACATCATTATCATTGACTTATCTGTCTGCTCTCCAATGAGTGTGGGCAAATTGAAGGCAGAGTCTCTGTACCTCATGCCTGCACCCCAGTGCTGAACGTCACTTTTAGAACATTGCAGCCTCAGGGACTCCTCGCTAAGTGGAACACATGTGAGCTATTAACTATTTTTGGTCATCAGATATGGAGATATTTGACTGCAATATGTGGTATTCTTAACAACTTCCAACAGTGCAAAGTTTCAATCAGGCAGAAAAAACAGTTTACTTCCGAGTGGAATACTGGAGTATTTTCTGTAAACTGTTGAATTAAACAGATTTATGATAGTTCTGCAAAAGTGAAAGTTTATAGGGTGTTTTAAAGAAACTGATATCACAGGCCATATAATTTCCATAGCATTTAAATGTAAGACTGTAATTTCTCTGCATCTGATGATGATGTAAGTGCAGGCACTGAACACTCCGCCCTCCACTCTCAGACACATGAGATGACCGGTGGATATAAAATGAGGGAAAAACCAGCATCAGTGTTGGAAAGTAGGAAGGGTGCCACACATATGCCTGCCACACCAGGGAATGTATATTTCACATGGCAATGAACCTAAGATGTCATTTAGACTCTATTTATGATGGTCCCTGTGACAAAGAAAGTGGCATGGGAGTGGAGGGACCTAGAAAATTTATGTAAGACCAATTAATTTGAAAAGGGAAAAAGAGATACTGGAAACGGAAAATCCAACAATCAAAATGCTGTTCTGCTGCCAGGCTTTTTCCTTAAGCCAGAAAGGCTTCAAGAAGAAATTGCTCACAAGAGAAGCAAGAGGCCACTGTAAGATTGAAAGGCCACCCAAACAGGGCCACCTTGGGGATCCTAGGTACACAAAATATATTGCAGGTCCAAATAAGATCATCTTGAAGAGATAGAAATGCTTCTTTTGAAATAATTAAGAAGTAAACACACAAATAAGCTAATTTGCATCTCAGAAATATTCTGGGGTTTTTCTGAACCAGTCCCTGATAACAGAGTCACCAGCAGAAGAAAAAAAGAAAAAAAACAAAATAATTGTTCACCAAAAGTTCATGGTTCCCCTTCCATGATTATTCTGAGTGCCACGTGCCCCTTCCTTCAGGGTACAGCTATATGAACATTTCTTGCCAAAGACACATGAGCAGAAGTAAACCATCTCTTCTAAGATGGGGTTTTGAAGAAGCAAGTGTGCCTTCCTCACCACAAATTTCCATTTTGGCTGGCTGGAGAGGGAGGGCTCAGAGCTCCTCAGGGATGGAAGGAACCTGGAACCCTGAATCATCATGTGACAGGAGAAAAACTTCTGTTTGTTAAGCTGAATGTTGGGGGGTTGTTGGTGTGGTAGATCGCTTAATGGCTGCAAATTCCTCCCCTCCCAGGCTACCTGCACCTTTGCAATGTGACTTTGCTGCACCTCTGTCCAGAAGTGGAAGAAATCTGCCTGGCCTTGTGACTTGTTTACATCAACGGAATGTGGCAAAAGTGACATTGTGTGTGGAGCTCAGGCCTTGAGCTGTTGTCCTCACCTCTTGAAAAACCCCCCTCACCAAGTAAGGAGGCTAGGAAAGCTGAAAGAATGGACAGAAAAAGACCTGTGACAGCCCCAGACTGTGTATAAGGCCCCTTTAGACCCCCTAGTCCTGTGAGCCCCTGATGACTGCAGTCATCAAAGTGAGCCTAGGAGAAACAAGGAGAAGAACTATGGAACTGTAAGACTCAGGAAAAACAGCATTTAAAAGACAAGACTTCAGGTAGTCAAAGATGCCCCTGTATTGCAAACTTCCAGAAAAAAAAATGCAGTAATCTCTGGAGCATTTTTAGGGGAAAAGATGTGACAATACATTCTATAACTAAACAATTGCTCTGTGTAATATGGGCAACAAAAATTGTACCCAGGGATATAAGACATATAAATTATATCATCTATTTATGCTTCCAGGAAAGCATATACGGATAAAATTACTTGAAGATTTAACCAAGACATAAACCAAAATTTAAAAATTTAAATTGGAGGTTGTGACCAATAGCCTCAGTGGTACAAACGAAACTAAATAAAGAGCTGTTTAAATAACTATAATACAGTTTCATAAATTAATACAGATTTTTTAATGACTCTTCAAAGAGAAACTGTGTGATGAAATGATAATCATTTGGGCCAGAGTCACAAATTATTATCAATAAAAATTAAAACGTGGGAAAGATACAGACAGGTATATTACATTTCTTACACAATGGAAATATAGTTTAGTTTTCAGCATCACCAATTAAAAATATATTCAAATTTTTTTTTTAAATTAAAGGAAAAAAATGACCAAATAGAAAGATTGCAACTTTCATTTTTATCAGTAAGACTTTTTAAGCAATGTATACTCACAGTAGTGATTTCTTAACAAATTCCATATAAATATATGTACTATTGTATATACATGTATATGTGCCTGCATTATAAAATATATAATAAAATCATTAAAAAGATGAACTTGAAATAAACAGTAGTTTAAAATAAATGTATTGTATTTATTAATAAGACAAAAAATTTTCTTTCATTTAATAGTAACATTCAGTGGAAACAGAATGATTAAATTTTTTAATGTTTTTGAAAATGTTGGTTATACATCTTGTAATATAGCAACCCAAAGGTATGATTCTGGGTCCATTTTTATTTCAAACTCGGTTTTCATGGTTGTAGTAACTGAATAATATCCTTCATAGAGAGATAAACTCAAGGGAAAGAAGTGTGTCATTGGCTGTACTTAATGATCATGACATTTATAATCAATTCCACCCATTGATTATGTAATTTTTTTGTTGAAATTTGGTAGTAAATTTCCATCTTCCATGATCAATTGTCCTTGAAAAGGAATCAGTACATGTTGTAGTTTTATGCCTCAACAAAAGGGTTTAAAATTCTTGAAAAACTTTCAAAGATTATAAAAATTCTATTTTTAGTCCTTTAAGTGTGTTGATATGACAGATTATTTTTAATAGGTGTAACATTTCTATCGTTTTCAGCAATATCTCACATAGCAATGGAAACCCTGAGAAACATTTCCAAACATCCATTTTGAAAATGCTCTCTATTACACCATAATGTGGCTGATGGTGCACTCCTGCCAGGAAAATGGAAAGCATTAGCTGGGCCTTTTGGGGGGTGGGTAGGGAGGAGGAGCGGGGAGACAGAGGGTTGTCATTATTGTTCTTCTGTGTTTGCAACATGGGGATTACTTTTAACCTGCTTTTTTTTTTTTTTTTTTTTGGAAGTATCTTAAGATTCTTGTCAATTTTGAGAATTAGCTTACATAAAAGCAAACTAAGTAACTCTTAAATCCACCTAACTGAGCACACAAACTCCAGTGAGTCAAAAGTGTGCAGAATATAAAAATGTAATCGTCATTCACCGCCACCCTCTGGAAATCACTCTCTTCCATCTTGCTTACTATGAATAAACAGAGAATATCTGTCTTACTTGTGGACCTCCGCAAAGTACCAGTACCAATTTATATTAAATATGAGTAAAGTTTAATAGCATTCTTAATTTTGAAAATCAAAAACCAGTATTTTCTTCTGGGACTCCAATGAATGTTATATGCATCCCACTTTGGAGAACAAAGCTATATAGCAAAATAAATCAGTATGGAAGCATCATGAAAAGAAGTCTAGAAATGAGACCAAGTGTATCAGTTGTGACAATAAAGGTAAATAATCGGAAATTAAAACTTAATTATAGAAGACACTTCCAAAACTAAAATATTTAATTTATTTTAAAATATTAAAAACACAAAGAGAGGGAGAGACATGCTTTTGTTTTAGTAAGCCCAAACGAAAAGGAAGTAGGGAGCCACAATCTTAATATCACACAAAAGAGAATATGCAGCAAGTAGAATGACACAGGGCAGGGAGTATCACTGAGTATTAATAGAAAGCAAAGTGTGTAATAAAAATGCCGTATGCAAAACATATAGACACATAGTAGTGATAATAATAGTATCTACTTATAGAATTTCTATGAAAATTTAAAAAATTTTAATTGGTATAAAGTACATAGAGCCATACTTAACACATAGCACAAGCTATCATTTTTCCAAATGACTAACCAATTGTGCCAACCCAATCTGTGAATATCCTCTGCCCTCAGACCTAATTTGAATCTCATTTTTATTATTTATTGAAATCTGGTGTACTCTCTGTCTGGTGCTATTCCTGTGCCAACACTATTTAAGTGACTCTACACAGCGTATTTTCATACCTCTTGGTGTACGTACAACCTTATTATTCCTTTTTTCTCAACATATTCTTGCTTGTCTAATGTTACCCTGATATTTTTCTAGATGATCTTGGATATACTTCATCAAATTCCAAGAAAAATTCCTTTGGGATTTTAATTGGAATTGGGTTGAATTCATGTGTTAATTTTACATTTTTATATCAAAATTAATGACAAAAAGTAGTTTACATTTTCAAAAATACTTTCAGTGCATTGTCTAATTTGAGACTTAAAAAGTATTTGTGAAACTATTCCAAAAATTCTAGAAGGAGCTCCTCCTTATTTCATGAAGCCAGCATCAGACTGATACCAAAATCTGGCAGAGACACAACAAAAAAGGAAAACTTTAGGCCAATATCCCTGATGAACATGGACATAAAACTCCTCAACAAAATATTAGCAAACCAAGTCCAGCAGCATATCAAAAAATTACTATATCATGATCAAATGTACTTTATTCCGGGAATGCAAGCCTGGTTCAACATATGCAAATCAATAAATGTGATTCACCACATAGACAGAATTGAATGCAATCATCGATATGATTTAAATCATATAATCATCTCAATCGATGCAGAAAAGGCTTTCAATAAATTCTAACATTTTTTCATGATAAAAAACCTTCAACAGGCGAACCACTGAAGGAACATATTTCAAAATACTAAGAGCCATCTGTGACAAACCCATAGCCAACATCATACTGAGTGAGCAAAAGCTGGAACCATTCCCCTTGAGAACTGTTAACAAGACAAGGATACCCACTCTCACCACTCCTATTCAACATAGTACTGTTAAGTCCTAGCTAGAACAATCATGCAAGAGAAAGAAATAAAAGGCATCCAAATAGGAAAAGATGTCAAACTATCTTTCTCTGCTGACAATATGATTCTACACCTAGAAAATTCTAAAGACTACAAAAAGTCTCCTGACTGATAAATGACTTTAGTAAAGTTTCAGGATACAAAAATCAATGTATAAAAATTCATAGCATTTCTATACAGCAACAATATCCAGGCTGACAGTGAAATCAAGAAACACTTGCAATAGACACAGAGAAGATGAAATACCTAGAAATACCACTAACCAAGGAGGTGAAAGTTCTCCACAGGAGAATTACAAAATACTGCTGAAAGAAATCAGAGACAACACAAATATAATGGAAAAATATTCCACACTCATGAACTGGAAGAATCAATATTGTAAAAACGGCCACACTACCCAAAGTCATTTACAGATTCAACCTATTCATATCAAACTACCAATGTCATTCTTCACAGAATTGGAAAAAAAAAAAAAGGATTCCAAAATTCATATGGAACCAAAAAAGAGTCTGAATAGCCAAGGCAATCCTAAGCAAAAAGAACAAAGCCAGAGGCATCACACTACCTGACTTTAAACTACACCATAAAGCTACAGTAACCGAAACAGCATGGTACTAGTACAAAAACAGACACATAGACCAATGAAATAGAATAGAAAACTGAGAAATAAAGCCACACACCTACAACCATCTGATCTCCAACAAGGCTGACAAAAACGAGCAATAGGGAAAGGATTCCCTATTCAATAAATGATGCTGAGATAACTCACTAGACATATGCAGGTTGAAGCTGGCCCCTCCTTTCACCATATATAAAAAATAACTCAAAATGGATCAAAGATTTAAATGTAAGACTTCAACTATAAAAAGCCTAGAAGTCAATCTAGAAAATATTTTCTTAACATCAGCCTTGGCTAGTCCCCAAATGCAATTGCAAAAAATAGACAAAACCAAAAATAGACAACTGGGACCTAATTAAACTAAAGAGCTTCTGCACAGCAAAAGAAACTATCAACAGAGTGAAGAGACAACCTACAGAATGGGAGAGAATATTAACAAACAATGCATTTGACAAAGACCTAATATCCAGAAACTATACAGAATTTAAACAAATCAAGCGAAAAACAAATAACCTATTTTAAAATGAGCAGAGGATATGAAAGATACTTCTCAAAAGAAGACATGCAAGTGTCCAGCAAACATATTAAAAATTTTCTCAGCATCACTGATCATCAGAGAAATGCAAGTCAATACAACAGTGAAATGCCATCTCACACCAGTCAAAATGACTATTACCAAAAAAGCAAACAACATAGATGCTGGGTGAACCTGCAGAGAAAAGGAAATGATTATACACTGTTGGTGGGAATGTAAATTAGTCCTGCCACTATGAAAAGCAGTCTGGAGATTTCTCAAAGAATTTAAAATAGAGCTACCATTTGACCCAGCAATCCCATTCATGAGCATACATTCAAAGGAAAATAAATCATTCTACCAAAAAGATGCATGTGTATGTTCACCACTGCATTATTCACGATAGCAAAGACATGGAAACAACTCAGGTGCCCATCAATGGTGGATTAAAGAAAATGTGGTATATATACACCATGAAATACTACACAGCCATAAAAAAGAAGAAATCATATCCTTTGTAGCAACATAGGTGAAGATCATAATCCTAAGCCAATTAATGCAGGAACAGAAAACCAAATACCGCATGTTCTCACTTATAAGCAGGAGCTAAGCATGTAGCAAACATGGACATAAACTTGGGAACAACAGCACTGCAGACTCCTGAAGAAGAGAGAGGGAGAGGGGCCCAGGTTGAAAAACTACCTATCAGGTACCACGCTTACTACCTCAGTGGTGGGATCTGTACCCTAAACGTCAGCATCATGGATTATTCCCATGTAACAAATCCATACATGTACCGCTTGTATCTAAAATAAAAGTTGAAAAAATTTCCAAATATTTTTTGGGGAGGCATGCAAGTATGCATTGCCTCCATTTAATTGACAGATGAGGCTTGAAAAGTCTCAGAGCTCACAGCAGTAATAAGCAGTAGAGTCAAGATTTAATCGGTTAAGTTACAAAATCCACACTCTTTCTATTATACCATGCTAATAAAGTAAAGAGGCATCAGCCAGACTATCAGGAGGTGTAAATGTGAATTCCAGTTCTAACTTGAACTCATCTTTCCTCCATTTGGGACCTCAGTTTCCTTATCTTGACTAGCTCATATGCTAAAATCTGCTCTGATGATCTGTAACTCTCCATTTAAGGCTATTTATCATCTTAAACATGATATCAAAACTTAGACTACTTTACTATATTCCCAGGATATAACCCACATATTTGCTTCAATTTGCCTTTAATTAATACACAGTTAATTAGTCTCATTAAGTGAATAACATCATGACTAATGAAAATATTACTAAAAGAAGCCATTGGTGTTTTGTCCTCAGTTCTCAGATGCTTAAACTTGCTTGCAGACATTAGAAAAGAAAAACTAAGTCTCCAAAATGATTTTTTTTTAAAACACCAATCTTGCTCACTAACATTGGATCTCAAAATTATGAACTTTCTTAAGTGATTCAGATCTATGGAGTAATTTAATGCTTTTACTCTCTTCAGAGAAAAGCTATGGATGCTGTTAGTAAACTTAAGTCCAAAATCAACACATCCTAAAATATCAATGTTTTAGGATGACTTAGCACAGCCTAGTCTTACAATTTGAAATGCCAAATATTTTCAGGCAGCATATCTTTAGTTCCCACAGCATATGTTTATTCAGGCATCAGCAATGATACGTTCTTTTCCTGTGACCCTCAAAACCATATACAAATATACTCTCCCATTTTATGGGAAAACAGAATGTGAAAGCACTTCTGAATAAATGAAAGAGATTAGGGTAAAATCTCAGATTGGAATTTTAAACTGAAGCACCTGATACAGATATACCGAGCTAATGGCCAAAAGCATATATCACCTTAGTCAGGGAGATATAATCTCCCCTAGCACTTACAAAGTGCCAGGCAGGCGATTCCTGTGCCCTTGGGTGTGTGCTAACTGATGCTCAGAGCATTCTCTCTCCTGAAAAGTGGCAGATGTTATGCTTTTTTCATTCTTTAGGAAATTGCATAAAACCATGTTAGAATTGAGTTTGAGAGGGATTTTGAGCTAATCCTTGTGACTAATTAAACTTTTAAAATTTATTGAGGCTACAATATCTGAACTTTCACACCAAAGGAGCTAGACTTGGGTACAGCTCTCCTACTCAGGAAATGTGTGTCACTTATTTTCATAGGCCTCCATTTCCATAAAAAAATTAAAAAATTAAGAAACATGAAGGGTATCTTTGAGTTTCCATTCAGTTACAGTTCAATGACAAGAACTAAATTTTCAGGCAGGGGATATGAGTTCAGTATTCATATATACTATCTGCAGGACCTTGAGAACATCAGACTACTTCAATTTTCATATCCATAAAGTAGTGACAGTGAGACCTACCTCACAGAATTGTTACGTATTAGTTGAGATAATGAGACAATGACTGAGCACCATTTCATGTTTCCCCAAAGGGAAATACATACACACAATATATAAACTTTTCCTGTAATGTTGTTTGGGTTTTGGTGGAGATGACGATGATGATGATGATGGGTAACCTCTATGTGGTTTATTTTAGAGGCATGTAACATCTAGGTGAATGTGCATAGCTGTGTTATCTATGATAATTAAATAAAATATATTCAAATATAATTTTAGAGATTAAATATTTTCTACCAACCTAGTCCCATTTTCACCCATTTCCTTAGCTATTCCTGTTCTATTTCATGGTGTGCATTCCAAAAGCAGTAAGTAATCTTGAATGTCAAGAAATTCTACAAGCAGTGGCAATGTTCTCTTTCCACATCATGACTATAAACAAAAATCTCATTATATGCTGACATTTATTTCTATTTAGTATTGCTCTTAACCTGGAGACAAAATGCAAATATGTACTTCATTATGAGGTTCTTTTCCTACTTATATAAGCCATGTGTAACAGAATTTCCCACTGTTGTGAGTTTTTTCTTTGTTTCTTAAAAGACTTTTGAGGGTCTGCTAAATGCCAGCCTTTATGTAGGTACTGGGGTGAAGATTAGTAAGACACAATCTCCTGCTTAAGGAACCCTAGGGTTAAATGGGTAGATATATACAAATAGTTTCAGTACATTCGGATAATAATATTGTATCTTACTTCTTAGAAATGAGTACGAGGTATAGGAAAGGCTCACAGAAGGGAAGAGCAGGGAACTCCCTCTAGGGCTCATGAGGCCTTCACTGAGTATATGATGCTTACTGGGGACTTGACAGATGAATAGGAGTTCATCACTGGTCAATGTGAGAAATGTTGGAAGAGAGACAGACATGAAAAAAGTTGTGAGACGAGGAAAGCAGGGCATATCTGAGAAACTGCACATGATTTAATATGCTAAATATTCAATATAGTTTTCATGCTATGAAAGAGGTCTTAGAACCTCAGTATATGAATACCTAATCAAATCTCTCACCCAATCAGCCATTCCTCTTCTCAGTGTCATTTTCTTTCCATATCATTCATTCCTTAAAGTCTTATCTCTTTTCTGACTTAATACTTTCCTGATTTTCTTCTTTTATGAAAACCCTGGGAATATCCTGAGCAGAAAAAAAATCCATAAACACCTTCCAATTTCTCTTTTACTGAGGTGAAAATTTGTTCAAGGCTTACCCACTTGTACTAGTCAATTGGTAAGTGTGGCATATGCCGTGTGGCATAAGCGTGTCACTCATGAGGGAAACAGTCTCTGTGTTTTGGGAGCCTATCCAATTCTTAACTCCTCCTTTCACAAAGCTGGATGCAGGGCCTGGGTCTTTGCATCACCTCCTTGAGGAAAGGGCAGACTGCAGAGTCTAGGCTTTGGACGCTAGACACATGGGCTCCTATCCCAGCTCTGCTATTTCTTCTCTGTACAATCTTGACAAGTCACTCATCTTTCTGAGCTTCATTTTCCTCAGCTAGAAAAATGAATGCCCCGGGATTTGATCACCTGGGTGTCCATGAGGAAAAAGAATAAATAATGTTCATAAAAAGTCTAGGTAGACTTTCAACTTTTCAGGGATGTTTTAAGAGCAGAGAAAAATAAAGTCCTAGAAGTGAGAAAAATGTGATGATCCCCAGTTCATTAAAAATTACCAGTCTTTGGCCGGGCGCGGTGGCTCAAGCCTGTAATCCCAGCACTTTGGGAGGCCGAGGCGGGTGGATCACGAGGTCAAGAGATCGAGACCATCCTGGTCAACATGGTGAAACCCCATCTCTACTAAAAATACAAAAAATTAGCTGGGCATGGTGGTGCACGCCTGTAATCCCAGCTACTCAGGAGGCTGAGGCAGGAGAATTGCCTGAACCCAGGAGGCGGAGGTTGCGGTGAGCCAAGATCGCGCCATTGCACTCCAGACTGGGTAACAAGAGCGAAACTCCGTCTCAAAAAAAAAAAAAAAAATTACCAGTCTTTGAGTGGATTTTATTCTATTGCATTGATAATTCTGTTTATAAAATTCTGCTGCAGCACATACAGTATGGTAAAAATCACAATTCCTGAGGAGCACATGTTCCTAAATTGTGCACCTGATAGTTTTACAATTAGAAACACCACATCTGGGAAGCAGAGAGATTAAATGTCTAACAGTTGCTCAAAACACCTTTTGGGAATCCACTCCTTTTGGTTATAGTATGTTCTGGGTAGCATCCAAAAAGACAAGAGCAGGGGCTTGCGGATATTCCAGTACAGAAGCTTATCTTCTGTCCATGCTGATGGGAGTCATCATGGTGTATTTCTGACTCTGGCATCTTCATCCCTATCTCCTTTTCTGCTTTGTCTTGCCTCTCTTATCCCATTAAGGCAGCCAATATCTAGGGTTTCATTCGTAGACTCATTTTGGCACAGATTTTTATATATTTATTTTCCAGTGATCAGATCTGCACATACTCTGTCATCTTTCAGGGAGTAGAGAATGAAATGAACGTCTGACACCTAATAAGGGTGAGAGCTCTGAGGAACTCTTGTAATAAATAAACCGTGACTGGATCCTTAAAACCTCTGGCCTAGTATCAAGCATTCCCAACCATTTTTGGCTACAGTCTCCATAGTTGTGAAATTTTAAGAACCTGTCCTTTCTAGATATTAGAACCAGGAAGGAATTCTTCGTGATTTTTTTTTTCTGGAATTATATGGGAAAATGGAGACTCTACACTAACTAATGTACTTAATTTCTTGGAGTTTCATTTTGTTTGATAAGTGGCTTGTATGCAAATTGTAACCTAAGTTCTTTCTTCCCAAGCTTCTACAAGTTTTCAGTTTTAAGCCTCTCATTTCCTGCAATGTCATAATAACCAGTTAAACCCAAGCTCTTGCACAGTTTGTGCCAGGTGATTTTTTAAAAATCATATCTAAATTACTTCATGATATAATGTTCCTATCTGCCTCCAAGTTGCTGACAAAGCTAGGACCTTTGCTAAGAAGGAGAGAGCAAACTGAGCCAGGTGTCTCCAGGGAAGAGTGGAGTGGAAACCAGCTCTTGGAAGGATCCTCAGTACACATCTTCTTATTTCATATTTTCCTCTAAATGGTGTAGGTGTTACCCTTATAAAGTACATTTTCTTTTCATATTCTGATTCTACAGAGAATCAAAAGCACAGAAATTTTGTACCCTGGCTCTCATCTGAACTTTTATTCTGATGAAAATGAATTATGAGAGAAGCATCTTCACATTCTTAGGCTACATGGCATGGCCTTTAATATCTAATTTTGTCATTCATTCATTCATTCATTTAGCAAACATTCTCTGAATAACTGCTAAGTTACAGGGCATTGTACATAAACACATGCATAAAAGACTTAGTCTCCAGTTTTAAGAAAATCACTCTCTGATAGGAATGATAACCATACAAACAGATTGTCACAGCACAAAGTGATAAGAGGTATCATTGTCTACAGGTGGATTCAGGGTACATTAAGAATTGGTGACAGGTTGTCCTTTTTATTTTCATGTTTTTATTCAACTATTCCCTCAGCAAACTTTTACCAAATAGCCATAGTATGCATTGTCCTATTCATGGCTCTGGGGTCCACAAAAATGAATTGGATAAAATTCTATGCAAAGAGTTTTTATGGAAAATTTAGAGAGGCAATGCATGTACTTGATACTTTCTGTTGCTCTCCAGACCTGTCATCCATGTTTCCCACTCTGCTCTGTGACCCACAACACTCACTTTAATAGACTTCAATATTGACAGATTATCCTTCAAAATGTTTTCTATAAGCAGACCACTAAACCATTTGAATTCCTTGATCAGTATTCTTTTTTTAATTGCATTTTAGGTTTTGGGGTACATGTGAAGAACATGCAAGATTATTGCATAGGTACACACACGGCAGTGTGATTTGCTGCCTTCCTCCCCTTCACCTATATCTGGCATTTCTCCCCATGCTATCTCTCCCCAACTCCCCACCTCTCGCTGTCCCTCCCCTATTTCCCCCCAACAGACCCCAGTATGTGATGCTCCCCTCCCTGTGTCCATGTGTTCTCACTGTTCAACACTCGCCTATGAGTGAGAACATGCGGTGTTTGATTTTCTGTTCTGGTGTCAGTTTGCTGAGAATGATGGTTTCTTTATAGCAGAGTGAGATTAAATGCACTTGTATATTTTAATATTCATTATACTTAATATCCACAGGCTATTTCCAATGTATGTCATAATAAGGACATTTTAAATTTTATCAGGTTTTTTCTGTGTATTAAATTTTACATATCTTCTGCCACTGAGATTGTTGTTTTTATTTATACTAACTCCATTATTTTTTAATCTGAGTAAAATTTTGCATATAAAAAACTCTTTGAGGTAGTTCAATCTTTCTCAATGTTTAATAGATAATAAGCTTAAATATATGTATATTTGCTATTTTCAATACTACCTTATATTGGTTATCGCTACCCACAGTATTTACTTGTGATTTCATCACCTAAAATGAAATTATTACTTATAGAGATTGTTTAATTTCAGAAGAACTTTTAATTTTACCTAAATAGGATTAAAATGGCAACATCAAAGTGATGGGGTCAAAAAACTGTGCTTTACATTTTGCAGCTTCTGGGATTTACACATTTATAAAAGCACCTGGCACAGCATATTGAGATTCATGTCTGCCTCTCTCCATTTTCTGGAGAGCTCCTTGAGGGTGAAAATTATGTATTATTCACCTCTGTGAAGCCAATACCTCACCCAACCTGCCCAAGATGGTGTTAAGTAGAGACAGGTTCCTTATAGAGTCATATATTTTTTAAATTTTCTTCATACCCTACTCAATGTGTATGGCTTTTCAGGTGTTTTTTTTCTAGGGAAATAACCAGTATAGTGTTGTTAACATTCTTAGATGCAGGGAACTCTGAGATACAGCTCTGGTATCCACTTACTTTCATAAACTGTTCCTACTCTTTTTACAATTTGTTCTCATTTGTGAAACCTTTTTCCAAGCCCTGTGGTTTAAAAAAAAAAAAAAAAAAAAAAAAAAAGGTCAAGGGTGGCCACTGAGCAAAAACATTCAAAGTCTCACATACCAGTCCTACCGGCCTTCAATCTCTCACTCCTGGGGTTAGATTCTATGCAACCAGGACCTGCAACAGTTCCTGAGAGCAGGCAGGTTAAAGAGAATGGGTAAAGAAGGAGGCAGAAAGAAAAGGAAAGAAGAAAATATAGTGTTCGTGGACATTCATTGTTTATTGCAAGCTCCAGAAAGGCAGCAAATGTACCTACCTCCTAGAAGACTACCTGGCTCATGTAGGTGCTCAATAAACATTTTTAACAGATGGGAGACCCAAATAAAGGACACTTTGTTTTACAGAGAATGTACAATTTGACAGGTTCTGTGTTAATTCCTTTCACATGCAATCTTGCTTTAAGTGTAATTCTCAAGTCATCTTTGTTACCCTTGTTTTACAGAGAAAGAATCTGAACCCCACTATTACATATGGGTATGATTAACTCTTCACAATTAAATATCATTGAGGAAAATATATGTCACAGTGAAAAGGAGCTCAGAGATGATCTAACCCAACACTCATGTTATTGATGGAGAAAATAACCCCCCATTAGCCAGAGTGACTTTGTCAAGCCTCACAGGACTTAGGGTTGGAGGCTGGACCTGGACTCAGCTCTCTCACCTCAGTTGGGGACATGCTAATCCCTAAATCCTCGCCTTCTAACCCTAACCCTCTAACAATAAGCTCTGTTTTGATGCCTCTTGTTGTTCTGTTGCTAACACATGTAGAGAGGACTAAAAACCACCAGACATAGCACCAAACCACCAGCTCAACCCAAAAGAGAGCTACTGCTAAATGTTCTTTAAACTATGTTTCACAATCACCCACCACACCCCCTTCTGACCCCCTCAGCTCCATGAATTTTGTTTGTCTACCCATGGTGGCCTTGCATGCAGCACTTGGCCTTTTAAGACACCAGCCTTGTCTATGGCCTTGAAAACTGCAGATCTTCTAGACTTGGCAAAGCAGCATCTACCAAAGAACACAATGTGCTCCTTTTCATGTTTTAACTTGACTCCACTGTTCACCAAATATATTTTTCTCCCTACGAAGTATAGCTGAACAGTTTATGACAGGATTTAACATTTAAACCTGTAACATAAAGATCTTTCTTTGTCCCTGTACTCTGACGGATTGTCAAATAAGGTTAACGTGGATTGCTAAAAGCATGACTATCTTATTAGATAATTCCGCAGGTTAGTGTTTTGAGTCTGTGCATGTTGCAGATGGCAGAATCAACAAGAGTGGAGATCAGGAAGAAGGAAAAGGACGTGCAAATATGAAACTGTACTTCTGATGGGCACCGGTTCTTGCTGCTCTGAAGGACTACCATCCGGATTCCCGAGGATGGCATCACACAGTCTACCTCATTTCCTGGGCATGCCCCTACCTTGCACCTCAGGTAACCACTTCCCTATTGCCCTCACCTATCTCCTTCTGTATTGATCTAGCAAAGTGAGATTATTTACCTTTCAGAACTATATAATTTGATTATATTTATTATGATCACACATAACATGAAGTAGGTGTTGTATGCAAATAAGATGGTAAGTAAATGCAACTGACTCTGGTTAGTGGTGAATTCACACCCACATCATCTCTCGGTGGGACTGTTGCAAGAGTCTCCTAACTAGTTTTCCTGCCTCTCTCCCACCTCCAAAGCATCATCTCAGAATGATCTTTCCTGAATATAAATCTCTTCGTGTTACTGCTCTGTGCTGAAAACCCTTGATGCTACTTTAAACCTAGAGAATAAACATGGCAGAGAGATAAACATCTCATCAACAGGGCAGAGAGATGGGGGTTTGAAAATCTGGTCGCAACCTACCAACCTGATTTCTCCCACCTTAAGCCACATGTCCTCTCCTCCAACATTACTTGACAACTCACTTCTCAGTAAGACAGGCTATTGCTTTGCAAGGATTACTCTCCTGCCTTTTTTTTATCTCACAATTTTTTAAGCACACTTCAAGACCCAGCATAGGGACCCCATCCCCTGGGAAGCCATTGAGACCTTTTCAGATAAAGCTAGTAATATCTTTCTCTCATTAGAGCACTGATTATTATCCAGGCACAGTAGCTCACACCTGTAATCCTAGCACTTTGGGAGGCCAAGGAGGGAAGATTGCTTGAGTCCGGGAGTTTGAGACCAGCCTGGGCAACATGGAGAAACTCTGTCTCTACAAAAACTATAAAAATTAGCTAGGTGTGGTGGCTCATGTCAGTAGTCCTAACTAACAGGGAGGCTGAGGTGGGATGATCACTTGAGCCTGGGAAGTCAAGGCTGCAGTGAGTTGTGATTGCATCACTGCACTTCAGCCTGGATGACAGAGTAAGACCCTGTCTCAAAAAAAAAAAAAAGGAACACTGATTGCACTAAAACCCAGCTGTCTGACTTCTTATCTTCTCTCCACCTCCTCAGACTGTGAGCTGTTCAAAGTGTAAAATTATGTCTTACACTCACTTTTCACTCTAGGAATAACAAAACATGCGCACCAAATGAACATACATTTTGTTAAGGACATTAGGCTAAATTCTATGCAGAATCCAAAGACAGATTATTCAAAGCCTTTGTCCTTAGGGAGCTTGCTCCTCATTAGGACAGATATCACCCACACTAACAGGTAGACTTTTTGCTCAAATAAATTTGGTGATAAATTTTTATGGCAACCTGCTGGAACTAAACTACATACATGGTTATTACATTTTTCACATTGTCAACCTTGAGCATTACTTGAGAATTTTCACTATTCTGATCATACATTCATGAGGCAAATCACTATGAGATTACACGAGTGTGCCCTCTCTTATATACTCATGAGGCAAATCAATATGTGTATTCCAATCAATTCAAAAACATGTTTCAAAGCTCCTTGATTTTTCACTTTACCAGATTTCCCAGAGTATATATTCACAGTTGAAATAAAACTAAATGTACATACTGATCAAAATTTGACATAACACCTGAGATGGGGTCATGGTACATTGGGTACTAGAGAAACAGCAAATGGGCAACTTCCACCTACCCAGGTAACTTTCCTATGCATAGAGCCTTTAAACCAGGAATGCATCTTACAGACACTATAATATGTTTCCCAAAAGGTCTAAATGGATACAAAAAGAATAAACAGAAGGATCATGGAAGTCTGCACAGAAAAGAATGTCTGAATGTGCTTTGATGAAGTACAGGAAAAATGGTATAGTATGGTTTGGATTTGTGTCCCCACCCAAATATCATGTCTAATTATAATCCCCAAATGTCAGGGGAGGGGCGTGGCGGGAGGTGCTGTGCTTGCATCATGGAAGCCAATATCCCCCTTGCTGTTCTAATGATAGTGAGTGAGTTCTCGCAAGATTTGACGGTTTAAAAGTGTGCTGCTTCCCCCTTCATGCTCTCTCTTTCTTCTGTTTCGCCATGGTAACATGTGCTTGCTTTCCCTTCACCTCCTGCCATGATTGTAAGTTTCCTGAGGTCTCCCCAGCCATGTAAAATTGTGAGTCCATTAAACCTGTTTTCTTTATAAATTGCCCAGTCTTAGGTAGTTATTTATAGCAGTGTCAGAGTGAACTAATACATGACACTTATTTTTAAGTCTTGTAAATCATTCATAAATATCATTTTAGTCATTTTTTGGTATTCCAATAAGGTGACTGTTACAAAATATTCTACCCAGAGCAACCTGGTGACTAAAGCATGGAAAAGTAAATGGGAGGTCAATCCAGAGATTAACTAAATAGCACTAGAAGGAATCTTTTGGGAAGCTTGGGCTTGGTCAAAAGATTTCACCTAGGAGTTTGGTGCTGTGCTTGGTAAAATAAAAATCACAAGACTTATTCCAGTTGAAGGTGCTAGAGATGAATGATGAAAATGTTTTCAGGACAGAAAAAATAACTATTTTAATTAGAATTTATGGAACTCCATCTGGGACCCAGAAACTGGACTAAGACTCAGGTATCCATAGGTTAGTAGAACATGGCTCCGGCCTGCTCAGTCTCACCTGGAAACTACTTTCCTTGGTAGTGGGGAAAAAGTATTCCTGAACTAAAAGCCACTTTGTCCCACCTAATAAAATTTAAAAGCAAGATCCAAAAGGATCAAACTACTTTCAAGTAATTTAATGACATCTCAGAAAAAAGTTCAAAATGCTTGAAGGAATACAAAATATTCAGTACCCAGCAAGGTAAAATTCAAAGTCTGGCAACCAATTAAAAAAAAAGTAGAAGGCAAAAAAGAAAAAATACAATGACAAGGAGAAAAGTAAGTTAATCAAAATTGGCCCAGAAATAATAAAAATGATAGGATAGACAGGGATATTGTTCAAGGGTTACTGTTACTGTATTTTGTTCAAGAAGACAGAGGAAAGGTTGAACATGTTATGTGGAGACATGGAAAAATATATGTATCTCCCAAACTGAACTTATAAAAATGAAGTCTACAATGTCTAAGAGTTAAACATATTCTGCATGAAACCAATAGCAGATTGGATAATGCAGAAGAAAATATTATGAACTTGGGCTGGACATGGTGGCTCATGCCTGTAATCCCAGCACTTTGCAAGGCTGAGGTGGGTGTATCACCTGAGGTCAGAAGTTCAATACCAGCCTGGCCAACATGGTGAAACTCTGTCTCTACTTACACCAAATATTAGCTGGCTGTGGTGGTAGATGCCTATTATCCCAGATACTCAGGAACCTGAGGCAGAAGCATTTGAAACTGAGGCAGAGGTTGCAGTGAGCCGATATTGCACCACTGCACTCCAGCCTGGGTAACAGAGCAAGACTCTATCTCATAAAAAAAAAATTATATATATGTGTGTGTGTGTGTGTGTGTGTGTGTAAATGTTATCCCTAGCACTTTGTGAGGCATGTATGTATGTATGTGTGTGTGTGTGTGTGTGTGTGTGTGTATATATATATATACACATATATATAATGAATTTGGAGCTATAGCAACAGAATTCCAAAATGAAACATAAAGAGATGAAAGAATAGAATTAACTGAACAGACATCAGTAGGTTGTAGGACAATTTCAAGTGGCCTAATATATAAGATTATTTGAGTCTCTAGTATAGAAGTGTAGAAATAATATCTAAAGATATAATGGCCAAAATTTGGCCATATGTGATGAAAACTACAAACCTACACATTTTCAAATATGTTTTTGAAACTTAAGCACAGAAAAAAAAGAAGAAGAAAACTACAGCAAGGCACACCATAAAATAAACTACTTAAAACAAATGATAAAGAGAAAACGTTATAAGCAGCTAGGTCAAAATTACATATTACATACAGAGGAATAATTGTAAGGATACAAGGTTTATTTAATATTTAAAAACTCCAATGTGAATTCAACCAAAAATTCACATATATTGGTTTCCTAGGTTTGTCATAACAAGGTTCCATAAATTAAGTGACTTAAAACAACAGAAATTTATCCTTTTACATTTCTGGAAGCTAGATGTTCAAAATCAAAGTATTTGCAAGGTTGATTTCTTCTGCAGGCTTGGAGGGAGAATCTATTTCATGTGTCTCTCCTGGCTTCTGGTGATTATCAGAAATCTTTGGGGTTCCTTGGTTTGTGGCAGCATAATCTGACTCTCTGCCTCTGTTTTTACATGGTATTGTCCTCCCCATGTCTGTTTTTCTTTTCTTACAAGGATACCAGTAATTCAATTAGGGCCCACCAAAATCTTGTACGACCTCATTTATCTTAACTAATTACACCTGCACAGACCCTATTTCAAAATGAGGTTTTGGGTAGACACGAATTTTGAGGGGACACTATTCAACCCAGTACAATATGGCAAGAGATCAAATTGGATTGTCTGCCTAACACCATATATAAATATCAACTTCAGTCGTGTTAAGAATTTGTATGTCAAAAACAAAACTTTCAAATACTTTGTATGTCAAAAACAAAACTTTCAAATACTTTGTAGCAAATATAAATCAATATAATTTAGACTTTGGAATAGGAAATGATTTCTTAAGCAAGACACAGCTTTGGCTATTCAACCTAGTATGCCATATTAATAGACTGAAAAAGAATCTACACAATCATCTCAATAGACGTGAAGGAGAAAAATATTTGAAAATATTCCAAAATCAATTTCTGTAAAACTCTCAACTAATCAGAACAGAAAGATCTTCCTCAACCTGATAAAGGGCACAGGTAACATCATACTTTGTGGTGAAAGTGAATACATTTCCCCTAAGATCAGTAGCAAGGCAAAGATGTCTCTCCCCTGTCATGCTTCTAACAAACATTGCTTTAAATCTTCCTCCTCTATACCACAAAATCCCTTCAGAATTGTTGGTGACCTCAGAGCCGGAGCCAAGCCCTCACCTTGCTGTTGGACTCAAGAATACTCAGCTACTTCCTCCATCACCGTGGAATGTGTGATATATACTATGAAGCCCTCTCAGTTCCGACCACCCAGGCGTTGTTAATCAACTTCTCATTTGTTGGCTGGAGTACCAGATATCATTATGAGTTCTGCAGTTTCCAGATGTCACCCTGGGAAGCAAAGCAGTGTATCTTTCTGCTCTGGGATTCCCAACAAATTATCTGGGAATTATGAAAATCAGGTATTCAAAAAACCATCCTCACTGCCTTCCCAAAAATAATTCAGGCAAAAAAAAAAAAAATAGGATGCTGGATCACTTCTCATGATTCCACCAGCAACCAAAGTAGTTTTTCCTTCTCTACTTCTTTTCTTTCTATCTGCTGGACAAACATTTGTTTCTTTTTGGACATAAAAGGCTCACTCTGGCCGGGCGCGGTGGCTCACGCCTGTAATTCCAGCACTTTGGGAGGCAGAGGTGGGCGGATCATGAGGTCAAGAGATCGAGACCATCCTGGCCAACATGGTGAAACCTCATCTCTACTAAAAATACAAAAAATAGCCGGGCATGGTGGCATGTGCCTGTAATCCCAGCTACTTGGGAGGCTGAGGCGGAAGAATCGCTTGAACCCAGGAGGAGGAGGTTGCAGTGAGCCAAGACTGCCACTGTACTCCAGCCTGGCAATAGAGCAAGACTCCATCTCAAACAAACAAACAAAAAAGGCTCATTCTTCCCTCTTTGTGTATATTTAATATAAATTTAATGTTTTGAATCCTCCAGGATTTTGCTCTTCATATTTTAAGTCAAGCTTGGGAAGAAAATAAACAATAATGTGACACTTCTTTTCTCTCTTCAGCACTTAGCTCTTGCAATTAAGAGATACAAGTTTCAAGACATGGCTCTGCTATTGATTCACAAATGTCACATCAGAGTTCAAAGTACTTTGGTGACTTATTATGGTCTCTGAATTGCTCCTACATTTTTTGGCAATGCATATAGAAAACTACTGCTGCTGACTGACTAATACCTGAAGGGTAGGTCCTATAAGAGATAAAAAAAAATGTGTAATTAATATCAAAATAGTCCCCTGCTCCAGTTACTTAAGGTGATGGAAGCAATACTGGGAGCAATAATAGTTTTTAAATTGGAAAAGATTATTATTAATGCTAAAAACATTCTTAAACCCACCCAAGAACTATGCATTTATCTTAATAAATTACAAATATTCACATATTACACATATTCACACATATAGTACAGCATGAAATTTATGAGATGGATAATTACATGTATTTGACAGGTCAAATACATAGAGAGAGAGACAGGAATTGTAAAGATCTTCAGCAACTCAATCCTTCTTTGTAAAATAGTCTGGTTCTCTGAAACCCGACTTGGGTGAATTAGCAAAGTTGGCTAGTATCTAATTTGAGGCACCAGAAAATGTTATTCAGATGTGTTGGAAAATGAGAACAAATTATGAAAACATTGTTTCATGGTATAGTAAAATAACCCAATTGAAAACATTCTCCAGGAGGTGGAACTTAACATGTCTCCACCGCTTGAGCATGTGTTGTGCTTCATGGTTTACTTTTCAAGAGTAAAGATTATAAAGATTGGGGATGTAATTTACAGTGGAGGAACCTGACAAATACTACCTTGTTTGAGTGATCAAGGTTAACATCATAAGGGATAGCATGTTGATTGTAGGTACCCTTGATATTATCTAACGCGAATGGCATTTTACCTCTATGCTCTTCCCTAAAACCCTTAAGCCCAATCTAATGATGAGAAAAACATCAGATAAACCAAAATGAAGACCTTCTACCTGACTAGTACTCCTCAAATCTGACAAGGTCATAGAAACCAAGGAAAATCTGAGAAATTGTCACAGACCAGAGGAGACTAAGGAGACATGACAATGAAGTGCAGTGCAGTTCAGAATCCTGGATGGGATCCAAGATAGAACAAAGACATTTAGGGAAAAGCTAGTGAAGTACAAATAAAGAGCAGGATTTAATTAATAGCAATGTACTAACTACTAGTTAATAGAAATGTACCAACGTTGGTTTCTTAACTGTGACAAGTATATTATCATGATGTATGATGCTAACAATTGAGGAAACGGGATAAGTATTTATTAGATTGGTACAAAAGTAATTGTAGTTTTTGTCATTGAAAGTAGTGGCAAAAACTATCATTACCTTAGCACCAAACTTTCTAACAGTCTTTATAATTACAGAGAAGTTACAAATATGGTACACAGTTCCTTCTCTATGCACCATCTTTGTAACTTTTCTGTAAATCTAAGACTATTCTATATACTTTTTATTAAAAATAAATTCCCCCAATCCTTGTTAAAATCTGCTCAGTGATATAATCAACTTCAAAAAAAACCCATTTCCATGTGAGATAAACATGAATGGGCTAGTGAAAAGTCACAAGTTCAAATCCATCATGGGACCTTACCATTTGAGTAACCTTAAAACTTTACAAGCCACTATGTTCTTCCATACAAAACAGGATTAGCAATATTTATCCTGTCTACCTACTCCAGAAGACAGGAAAAAGAAGAAAGAACTATATATTGGGTACCAATTCTATGCCAGACAGCTTAAATGTCTTTATATCTTAACCCTTACAACAATCTTGTAACATAGGTAACCTTGTAACATATAGGTAACATGGATCCTATAAATCTATTTTGCAGATGTAGGAAGCTCAAAGAGGCTGTGTAAATTGACTAAGGTCATTTTATTAGCAAGGGTTAAAGTCAGATTTTGAACACAGTTTCCTCCAAGCTGTCTCCTATGCAACATAAATATAACTGCTTTGTAAACTGTCTGGCAACTATACCCTCTTACTTTAACATTACACACAAGACAAATGTCTGAGAGCCCAGGTGAGTGCCCAAGTGCAGTAAGAAAGGGCCTCTCACCACTTGTAATTACTGAAAGAAGAGCCATTCAGGAAAGGGGTACTTGAGCAGCCTTTTGAAGCACCAGGAGCCTGCACGTCCCATGAGCTCTCATGTTCCTTTTTCTAGGTCTTGGGGGCTGCCCTGGGGAATTCTTAGCTTGTTTTTTGGCAGCTTCACAGACCTCCTTTCTGCTAGAGTGCTTTGTGCCAGGGCTATCCAGGGTAGAAGCCTGAGAGGCTTGTCAGTAATGCAATGTGATAACAGTGTATCAAATTCATATTGTCACTTCTGCCAAATGAATTTAATTAAGCAGAAAAGTGGGTTACTGAAATGAAATACACATGTGCTCTCTAAAGTCATGTGTGCCTTTAGGTATTTGGAAAATACCCTAAATGCATGTTATTACAAGAATCGTGTTAACAGCCAGAAAGAAACCTTTAGATCCTCAGTATTTGTTTGGAAATACGTGAGCATCTTGGAATCTCAGTGTTAATGTGTCAGTTTATCTGCTTGAGATAAACAGTATTTTGTGCCCAGGCCAAGGCACAATCTCCCCACTCACTAATCACAATATAATAAATTTTGCTAGTTAAAAGTTTCAGCTTTTTTATTACTTTAATGTCATACCTCATGTATTTCCTTTTTTTTTTTTAAATTATTATACTTTAAGTTCTGGGATACATGTGCAGAACATGCCTGTTTGTTACATAGGTAAACACGTTCCATGGTGGTTTGCCACATCCATCAACCCATCACCTATGTTAGGTATTTCTCCTAATGGTATCCCTCCCCTAGCCCCCCAACCCCCGAAAGGCCTTGGTGTGTGATGTTACCCTCCCTGTGACCATGTGTTCTCACGGTCAACTCCCACTTATGAGTGAGAACATGCAGTGTTTCCAGCTTCATCCATGTCCCTCATAAAAAAGGACATGAACTCATCCTTTTTTATGGGTGCATAGTATTCCATGGTGTATACGTACCACATTTTCTTTAACCAGTCTATCATTGATAGGCATTTGGGTTGGTTCCAAGTCTTTGCTATTGTGGACAGTGCTGCAATAAACATGTGTGCATGTATCTTTATAGTAGGACAATTTATAATCCTTTGGGTACAAACTCAGTAAGGGTATTGCTGGCTCAAATGGTATTTCTGGTTCTAGATCCTTAAGGAATTGTCACACTGTCTTCCACAATGGTTGAACTAATTTGCACTCTCACCAACAGTGTAACAGCATTCCTATTTCTCCACATCCTTTCCAGCATCTGTTGTTTCCTGACTTTTTAATGATCGCCATTCTAACTGGCATGAGATGGTATCTCATTGTGGTATTGATTTGCATTTCTCTAATGACCAGTGATGATGAGCTTTTTTTCATATGTTTGTTGGCCACATAAATGTCTTCTTTTGAGAAGTGTCTGTTCATATCCTTTGCCCACTTTTGGATGGGGTTTTTTTTTATTGTAAATTTGTTTAAGTTTGTAGATTCTGGATATTAGCCCTTTGTCAGATGCACACATTGGAAAAATTTTCTCCCATTCTGTAGGTTGTGTGTTCACTCTGATGGTAGTTTCTTTTGCTGTACAGAAGCTCTTTAGTTTAATTAGATCCCATTCATCCATTTTGGCTTTGTTGCCATTGTTTTTCGTGTTTCAGTCATAAAGTTTCTGCCCATGCCTATGTCCTGAATAGTATTGCCTAGGTTTTCTTCTAGAGTTTTTACAGTTTTAGGTCTTAAAGTCTTTAATCCATCTTGAGATAATTTTTGTATAAGCTGTAAAGAATGGGTTCAGTTTCAGTTTTCTGCATATGGCTAGCCAGTTTTCCCAACACCATTTATTAAATAAAGAATCTTTTCCCCATTGCTTGTTTTTGTCAGGTTTGTCAAAGATGAGATGGTTGTTGATGTGTGGTGTTATTTCTGAGGCCTCTGTTCTGTATAATTGATCTATATCTCTGTTTTGGTACCAGTACCATGCTGTTTGGATTACTGTAGCCCTGTAGTATAGTTTGAAGTCAGGTAGCCTCCAGCTTCGTTCTTTTTGCTTAGGATTGTCTTGGCTATGCGGGCTCTTTTTTGGTTCCACATGAAATTTAAAGTAGTTTTTCTAATTCTGTGAAGACAGTCAATGGTATCTTGATGGGGATAGCACTGAATCTATAAATTATTTTGCACAATACGGCCATTTTTACAATATTGATTCTTCCTATCCATGAGCATGGAATGTTTTTCCATTTGTTTGTGTCCTCTCTTATTTCCTTGAGCAGTGGTTTGTAGTTCTCCTTGAAGAAGTCCTTCGCATCCCTTGTAAGTTGTATTCCCAGGTGTTTTACTCTCTTTGTAGCAATTGTGAATGGGAGTTCACTCATGATTCAGCTTTTCTTGCAAATTAAGACAAAGTTCTCCAAAGATCTAAGCAACTGAGAGAATTGATATTACTATTCTCACTCTTAATTGCCTTTAAACACAAGGACATGTGTTTAAAGGACATGTTTTATTCCTTTGTTATGGATTCATTAAAAATTGCAAATGGTTTAACCCAGAGGACTATTAAAGATTATCTAATTCAATCCCTTTCTTTATAAATGAGGAAACTGAAGCCCAGAAGGATGACTAGTGTGGAATGACCCAAGGAGTTAATGGCAATGCTGAGCTCATAACTCAAGCTCCAGGCTGGTGGTACACAGCTCATGCAGGTATTCTGTCTTGGACGGGGAGATTCTTTAGATTACTTTTGTTCCAAAGAATCTGTGATATTTACTATCACAAAAACAGCAAAGGAAAGACCCACCTCCATGATTCAATTACATCCCACCGGGTCCCTCCCAAGACATATGGGAGCTAAAATTCAATATGAGATTTGTGTGGGAACACAGCCAAACCATATCAGTGATGAGATAATCTGTACAACAAACCCTCATGGTACAAATTTACCTAAGTAACAAACCTGCACTTTGACTCCTAAACCTAAAAGTTAAAAAAAGATCCCTTACCCTTCCAACACATGAGGACTCAAGAAGAAGGCACCAGCTATAAACCAGGAGACAAACCTTCTCCAAACACCAAATCTGTTGGCATCTTGATCTTGGACTTTACAGCCTTCAGAACTGTGAGAAATAAGTTTCTGTAATTTATAAGCCTCCCAGTCTATGGTATTCTGCTAGAGCAGCCTGAATGGACTGAGATAGAAACTTAACCAGTATTACAACTAAATATATAACTAGGTGAGACTGTGCTAAAGGAGGAAGTGTTATAATGATATTATTTAGTTAACTGATAATTCGAATATAGACCATAAATTGGATAAAAGTACTGTTGTCACTATTACACTTATTGAGGTTGATAACTACACCTAGGAATTTGACACTGAAACATTTAGAGGTAAATAAATATGGCATGCAACACACTCTCAATTTTATCAGAAAAAAATAGAAAGAAAACAATCAAATAGCGCAAAATGTTAACACTAGATGAAATTGGATCTAGAGAATAAGGGTTTTCTTTGCTCTATTTTTGTAACTTTTCTCTATAAGTCTGACATTATTCCAAATAAAACTTTTTAAAAAAAAAACAAGCCATGCAAATGATTACCAACAGCACCACAAAACTACAACCACCCTCTATTCAAGGGCTAAGAAGAGCATTTAAAGAACATCTCCAAAAATATAGTCTTTTAAAGTCATGGCTTCCTTTATGCATATTTACCACAAAACCAAACTTTCAGTAAGTATAAGCAATGAGTAGGTCACCCCAGAAGGCCTTAAATCTTGGTGTTTGTGCCTTGATTTGGGGCTGGCTTAATGCCCTATAGGCCTGCTGTCATTCATCCATTTTGTTATGATCTTTCATAATGAAGAAAAGAAATATAATAACTTTCTATTATCTTAAAAGTTGCAATGAGAAAATGGATACTTCTTTAATGGAGCCAAATAATTAACTCACATATTTTCTCTTAAAAAAAAAAACTACAAAAACTGTAGGTTACAATCTTGAATATGAACAGGAACATGGTCACATCAGGCCACTCCGAGGTACCTCATTCTAATGAGGAAAGACAATAGACATTTCCGTGATGGCTTGCACAACGAGGTTCATGACAGTTTTATTTACACAGTCTCATTTACTCAGGCCCAGAATAGCAATGCCTGCTCATCCCAGGGAAAGCAAGTTCTTTTCTCTGAATTTGCCATTTGCTTCTGGGCACTGCCTGTCAGCTATCTGCTTCATGAGTCTATGCCAGTACTGACTGTACACAGAGGGCAATTTGCACACAAATCATGTGGCATTTGTGTTCCCCGTGGATAAAAACAAATTCTCGTCACCACTTCATATCTGTGGGTACTTGGAGAACATATTAATTGGCATTTTCTGCTGATGAAAGGGTAGCTTTACAATTATAAATCATTCACAGATAAATTTATACCAATAGGTATTGCCCAGTATGTTTGGAGTTCTTGACATGTGCTCTGTTCTGGAGATAGAACTAAGCCCAAAGTCTGGGTCCTGTCCTCAGGAAATTTGTAATTGAGTTGGAATTGCAGGAGCACACAAGGCCACTATAGCAAGCCACAAGTCATGCATGGTGCTTGGGAGGCTCTATGCACAAAGCAGAAGGTCATTAGTGTAACAGCCCTGGCACAGAAGGCATCTGCACAGCAGTTTTCAACATATTGATTAGCCAGCTATGATTTGCAACCCAAATGTGCCATGCTCTCTTGACTCCTTTATACATACTATTCTCCTGCCTAGAACATTCTCTACCACCTTACCCTCATCAACCAATATCCCCGTTTTCGATCACCAAAATTCCTCCTATCCTTTGGCTAACTCTCACAGTTTCTAGCTCGGATGTTATGACTCCTGAAATGCTCTTCTTGACCCTTTTCTCCTTGTTCTAAGTTAGAGGTCCTTCCTGTCTTCTCCCTCCGGGCCATGAAATGACCCGTTATAACCTTTACCACATTGCATAGCAAGGTGGTTACAAGGCTGAGGGGAGGTGGGGAAGGATCTAGAGTCAGGCTGCCTGGGATCAAATCCTGAAATTGCCACCTACAGGCTTTGAGGCCTAAGTCAGTTTGGTCAAGTTCCGTAACTTCTCTGTATCTCCTATAGTTTATTATTTCATTTAGTCTCAAGCCAAACCTCCAAAGGATGCTGCCCTCAGTTCACAGATGAAGAAAGTGAGTCTCAGATACATTACATAACTGACTCAAGGTAACCTACCCAGGGATCACAGATTCAAAGCCAAGTCCAGAGGATATGAAAGACATCAGTTTTAAGCACCATGCCAAACTTTCTCCATCAAGTGATTCTAAAAGTTTTGCTTATTACCTAGGAGTCTGGGCAGGCATTGGGTCCGCCTTTCTTAAAGAGACCAGGAAGAAGTGTCAAAAGACTGTGAGCTGAGACCCCTTCCCTGAATGTGCTTTCCAAGGGGCTAACTTCAAGTTGACAAGTCTAAGAAAATCTTTGAGATCCATTAATTGAGCTTTCATATCACATTCAGTGACACAATATCCAACTGTTTTTCATTTCTATTTTTACTTTTATTAGAAGTAGGAGAGTGTATTGGTCCATTTTCACACTGCTGATAAAGACATACCTGAGACTGAGTAATTTATAAAGAAAAAGAGGTTTAATGTACTCACAATGCCACATGGCTGGGAGGCCTCACAATCATGGAGAAGGTGAAAGGCACATCCTACATGGCAGCAGGCAGGAGAGCCAAAGGGGAAAACCCTTATAAAACCATCATATCTCATGAGACTTATTCAAGACCACGAGAACAGTATGGAGGAAACCAGCCCCATGATTCAATTTTCTCCCACAGGGTCCCTCCCACAACACGTGGGAATTATAGGAGCTATAATTCAAGATGAGATTTGGGTGGGACCACAGCCAAACTATATCAGAGAGAGAAAGAAATGAATTATGCTGGCTTAAGTGGGCCCAGACACCCCCTCCAGCAGGAGCTCGGAATACGTTCCCTCTTTCCTAGAAAACAGACAGCTACACAGAAATCCCTGGGGAGCTGATTTATAGTTCAAATAAGAGGCAGTAAAGCACAGAGCATAAAATGATGGGTTTTGGAGTCAAATATAGGTTTGTCTTGACCCAGCCACTTTCTAACTGTGTAGGTTTAAATAGTTATTTAAATTTTTTCTACCTCTAGATCCAGAGATAAGCTAGGTCTTCCAAGTCAAATGGGTATGTCAGCCAGGTATCAAGGAAGAGGAGGAGGGAGGATGGCAAGAATGAGGGAGCAGCATGTGCTAAAATGGGGTATCCCATCCATCTGGTCACACCTCTGAACAGTGCTAGAAGAATGCCATGCCTGTCTACCATGATGAAATCTACTATTTCCAAAGTTGACCCCAAGTCCTTCTCTGGTAAACATACTGCTGTAACTTCATCTCGACTATTTGTTTAGAGGTTTCGAGTGCTAAATTTTGATGCTGAGGTTAAATTATCCTTTAAACATAGTTTCATGACTTCACTTGTGCAGCAACTGAAAGGGAATAGTTGTTTTCATGTTGTAAGTTTTCCAATAAAACATTAAGGTCTTCTTTTAAAAGACTTTCTTCTATCAATAATCTATCTCCAGAGATCTATATCTTAATAATATGGATTTTGTGGAATCATTATTACTCACTGCTGAGGAAAAGAGAAGCAATGCAAATACCTTGGTTAGTTTGGCCACATAATCTCATTTTCTGAGATTTGGTTAGTAGGTCTTATAGGACCAACACATTGCCCAGCACCTAATTGGCACTGGTAATGAGAGAGGGACTATAAAGTGAGGCTTCTGAGAATGGAGTCAAACAAATGGTGGGCATGGACTAATGGGAGAGCATTGCTGACGAGGAACTTACTGAAATACACCCAAAGGCCACTGGCAGACAGATTCCATGTGTTGAATCCCTGCTCAGTTGCTATGGCATTGACCTGGCTCCTGAATGTGACGGGAGTCTTTGGGTAACTGGCACATTCCTCTAAGCCTGTGTTTGTGTCGTTAGTAAAAGTGTCACCTGATACTCCTGGGAAGGTAGGTAAGATGGGGGAATTTGAGAAGTACTAACTTGATCCATTCTCCCACAGCATCAATTGAGTAAGTAAAGTAACAACCTGAGTAGCAAAGCATTTTATTTTTCCTTAATTGCCTATATATTAGCAGCAACAAGGTTAGAGTATGTACAGTGCTAATAAGCATTGATATGGTTTGACTGTGTCTCCACTCAAATCTCATATCCAATTATAATCCTCAGTGTTGGAGGAGGGGCTTGTTGGAAGGTGACTGGATCATAAGGGCAGTCTTCTCCCGTGCTGTTTTCTTTATAGTGAGTGAGTTCTCATGAGACCTGGTTGTTTAGAAGTGTGTAGCACTTCCCCCTTTGCTTTCTCTCTCCTCAGCCAAGTGAAGATGCTTCCCCCTCAACTTCTTCCATGATTACAAGTTTCCTGAGGCTTTCCCAGCCATGCTCCTTGTACAGCCTGTGGAACTGTGAATCAATTAAACCTATTTTCTTCATAAATTACCCCGTCTCAGGTAGTTCCTTACAGCAATGCAAGTACTATACAAGCATGGAAACTAATACAAGCATGGAAACATTTTCCTCCATTTTAATTGTGATAGAGAAACACTTTTTGATGTGTAAGATATTTTAAATTATTAGGTAACCAGCCAAATTCCCAAGTATTACTGAGACAACTCAACTCAGGTTGTTGTGAATGTCATTATTTCATTTCTTTTTAAGACTGAAGTAGTATCCCATAGTATTCATACACCACATTTTCTTTATCCACTCATTGGATGATGGGCATTTAGCCTGTTTTTTTTTTTTTTTTTTTCAATTGCAAATTGTGCTGCTATAAACGTGTGTGTGCAAGTGTCTTTTTCATTTAATGATTTATTTTCCTGTGGGTAGATACTGAGTAGTGGGATTGCTGGATCAAATGGTAGTTCTACTTTTAGTTCTTTAAGGAATATCCATACTGTTTTTCATAGTAATTGTATTAGTTTACATTCCCACCAGCAGTGTAAAAGTGTTCCCTTTTCACCACATCCACACCAACATCTTTTTTTTTTTTTTTTTCATTTTTAAATTATGGTCATTCTTGCAGGAGTAAGGTAGTATTGCACTGTGGGTTTGATTTGCATCTCCCCTGATAATTAGTGATGTATAGCATTTTTTATATGCTTGTTGGTCATTTGTATATTTTATTTTGAGAATTGTCTATTCAAGTCCTTAGCCCACTTTTGAATGGGATTATTTGGTTTTATCTTGCTGATTTGAGTTTCTTGTAGATTCTGGATATTAGTTCTTCATCAGATGCATAGTTTGCAAAGATTTTCTCCCACTCTGTGGGTTGTCTGTTTACCCTGCTGACCATTTCTTTTGCTGTGCAAAAGCATTTTAGTTTAAGCAAGTCTCATCTATTTATGACTGTTCTTGTTGCATTAGCTTTTGGGTTCTTGGTCATGAAGTCTTAGCCTAAGCCAATGTCTAGAAGAGTTTTTCTGACATTAACTTGAAAAGATTTTATGGTGTTAGGTCATAGATTTGTCTTTGATCCATTGTGAGTTGATTTTTGTATAAGATGAGAGATGAGGATCCAGTTTCATCTTTCTACATATGGCTTGCAAATTATCTCAGCACCCTTTATTAAATAGAGCACCCTTTTCCCACTTTATGTTTTTGTTTTCTTTGCTGATGATCAGTTGGCTGTAAGTATTTGCCTTTATTTCCTGGTTCTCTATTCTGTTCCATTGGTCTACATGCCTGTTTTTATATCAGCACAACGCTGTTTCAGTGACTACAGTGTTATAGTATAGTTTGAAGTCAGGTAATGTGATGCCTCTAGATTTGTTCTTTTTGTTTAGTCTTGCTTTGACTATGTGGTTTTTTTTTTTTTTTTGGTTCCATATGAATTTTAGGAGTTTTTTTTTTTTCTAGTTCTGTGAAGAATGGTAATGGTATTTTGATAAGAACTACACTGAATTTATAGATTGCTTTTGGCAGTATAGTCATTTTTTACAATATTGATTCTAGCCATCAATGAGCATGGGATGTATTTCCATTTGTTTGTGTTGTCTATGATTTCTTTCAGCAGTGTTTTATAGTTTTCCTTGTAGAGATCTTACACCTCCTTGGTTAGGTATATTTCTAATTATTTTATTTTATTTATTTATTTCCATATCTGTTGTAAAAGGGGTCAAGTTCTTGATTTGATTCTCGACTTGGTCACTGTTGGTGTACATCAGTGCTACTGATTTGTATGCATTGGTTTCGTGTCCTGTAACTTTACTGAATTCATTTAGTAGATATAGGAGCTTTTTAGATGAGTCTTTAGGTTTTCCTAGGTATACAATCATATCATTAGTGAACAGCAACAATTTTACTTCCTCTTTACTGATTTGGATGCCCTTTATTTTTCTTTCTCGTCTGATTGTTCTGGCTAGGACTTCCAGTACTATGCTGAATAGAAGTGGTAAAAGTGGGAATCTTTGTCTTGTTCTAGTTCTCAGGAGGAATGCGTTCAACTTTTCACCATTCAGTATTATGCTGGCTGTGGGTTTGTCATAGATGGCTTTTATTACCTTAAGGTATGTCTCTTCTATGCCAATTTTGCTGAGGGTTTTAATCGTAAAGGGATGCTGGATTTTGTCAAATGTTTTTTCCTGCATCGAGATGATCATGTGATGTTTGTTTTTAATCATATTTATGTGGTGTATCACATTTGTTAACTTGCGTTTGTTAAACAATCCCTGATATGAAACACACTTGATCATGGTGGATTGTCTTTTAGATATGCTGATGGAGATTCAGTTAGCTAGCATTTTGTTGAGAATTTTTGCATCTATGTTCATAAGGGATATTGGTTTGTAGGTTTGTTTCATTTTGTTTTGTTTGTTATGTCCTTTCTTGGTTTTGGTATTAGAATGATACTGGCTTCATAGAATGATTTAGGGAGGATTCCCTCTTTATCTGTTGGAATAGTTTCAGTAGGATTGGTATCAATTCGTTGAATGTCTGATAGAATTCAGCAGTGAATCCATCTCTTCCTACCTTTTTTTGTTGGCAATTTTTTTTATTAGTGTTTCGACCTTGCTGCTTGTTATTAGTCTGTTCAGAGTTTCTATTTCTTTCTGGTTTAATCTAGGAGTGTTGTATATTTTCAGGAATTTATCCATGTCCTCTAGGTTTTCTAGTTTGTGCACATAAAGATGTTCATAGTAGCCTTGAATGATCTTTAGTGTTTCTGTAGTGTCAGTTGTATTATCTCCCATTTTATTTCCAATTGAGCTTATTGAGATCTTCTCTCTTCATTTCTTGGTTAATCTCCCTAACAAGCTATCGATTTTATCTTTTCAAAGAATAAGCTTTCTCTTTTATTTATCTTTTGTATTGTTTTTTGTTTTATTTGTTTCAATTTTAGTTCTGCTTTGATCTTTGTTACTTCTGCTGCTGGTTTAGGGTTTGGTTAGTTCTTGTTTCTCTACTTCCTTAGGGTGTGAGCTTAGACTATTTATGCTCTTTCAGACTTTTTATTTTAGGCATTTCATGCTATGAACTTTCCTCTTAGTACCACTTTTGCTGTATCCCAGAGGTTTTGATACATTGTGTCATTATAATCATTCGGTTCAAAGAATGTTTTAATATTCATCTTGATTTTATTGTTGACCTAAAGATCATTCAGAAGCAAATTATTTAATTTCCATGTATTTGTATAGTTTTGAGGGTTCCTTTTGGAGTTAATTTCCAATTTTATTCAACTGTGGTCTGAGAGAGTACTTGACACAATTTTGATTTTCAAAAATTTATTGAGGCTTGTTTTGTGACCTATTATACGGTCTGTCTTGGAGAATGTGCCATGTGCTCAAGAAAAGAATATATATTCTGCAGTTGTTGTGTCGACTGTTCTGTAAATATCTGCTAAATCTATTTGTTCTAGTATAGTTTAAGTCCATTGTTTCTTTGTTGACGTTCTGTCTTAGTGAACTGTCTAGTGCTATCAGTGGAGTACTGAAGTCCTCCACTATTATATTATGTTGTCACCTGTCTGATTTCTTAGGTGTGGTAATAATCATTTAAAAAAAATTGGGGGCTCCAATGTTAGGTGCATACATATTTAGGACTATGCTGTTTTGCTGTTGGACTAATTATTTTATCATTATAGAATGTCCCTCTTTGTTCTTTTTTAACTGTTGTTGCTTTAAAGTCTGTTTTGTCTGATATAAAAATGGGTACTTCTACCTGCTTTTGGTTTCCATTTGCATGGAATATCTTTTTCCACCACTTTACCTTAAGTTTATGTGAGTCTTTATGTGTTAGATGAGTCTCCTGAAGGTAGCAGATACTTGGTTGGTGGATTTTTATCTATTCTGCCATTCAGTATATTTTAAGTGGAGCGTTTAGGCCATTTATATTATATATTAATATTGAGATATGAAGTACTGTTCTATTCATTTAGTTGTTGCCTGAAGACCTTGTGTGTGTGTGTGTGTGTGTATGTTTTCATTATGTTATTGTTTACAGGCTCTGTGAGATTTATGCTTTAAGGAGGCTCTACTTTGGTGAATATTTTGAGGAACTGTTTCAAGATTTAGAGCTCCTTTTAGCAGTTTTTATAGTGTTGGCTTGGTAGTGGTGAGTTCTCTCAGCATTTGTTTGTCTGAAAAAGACATTATCTCTCCTTCACTTACGAAGCTTAGTTTCGCTGGATACAAAATTCTTAGCTAATAATTATTTTGTTTAAGGAGGCCAAAGATAGGACCCTAATCCCTTCTGACTTATAGGGTTTCTGCTGAGAAATCTGGTGCTAATCTGATAGGTTTTCCTTTATAGGTTACTTGATGCTTTTGCTTCATAGCTCTTAAGATTCTTTACTTTGTCTTGATTTAGATAACCTAATTACTATGTACCTAGGTGATGATCTTTTTGTGATTAATTTCCCAGGTGTTCTTTGAGCTTCTTGTATTTGGATGTCTAGATCTCTAGCAAGGTCAGAGAAGTTTTTCTTGATTATTCTCTCAAAGAAGATTTACAAACTTTTAGATTTCTCTTCTTCCTCAGGAACATAGGTTTGGTAGTTTAACATAATCTCAAACTTTGTAGAGGCTTTGTTTTGTTTTTAATTCTTTTTTCTTTGTCTTTGTTGGATTGGGTTAATTTGAAAACCTTATCTTCAAGCTCTGAAGTTCTTTCTTCTACTCATTTGAGTCTATTGTTAAAACTTTCTTGCATATTTTGCATTTCTTTAAGTGTATCTTTCATTTCCAGAAGTTATAATTGTCTTTTCTTTATGATATCTCTTTCTCTGGAGACTTTAATGCATATCTTGTATTTTTAAAAAATTTTCTTTAAGTTGTTTTTTACCTTTCTCTGGTACCTCCCTGAGTTGCTTAATAATCAACTTTCTGAATTCTTTATCTGGTAAGTCAGAGATTTCTTCTTAGTTTGGATCCATTGCTGGAAAGCTAGTGTGATCTTTTATGGATGTTATAGAACCTTGTTTAGTCATATCACCAGAATTACTTTTCTAGTCCCTTCTCATTGGGTAGACTGTTTCAGTGGAAAGATCTAGAGTTCAAGGGCTACTGTTCAGATTCTTTTGTCCCACAGGATGATCCCTTGAAGTGGTACTCTTCTGCTTCCCCTAGGGATGGCACTTCCTGAGAGCCAGACTGCAGTGATTGTTATTGTTCTTCTGGGTCTAACCACTCAATGAGACTAGCAAGCTCTGGGCTGGTACTGAGGAATGCCTGCAGAGTCCTGTGATGTGGTTTGTCTTCAGTTGTCTCAGCCATGGATACCAGCACCTGCCCCAATGGAGGTGGCAGGAGCATAAAGTGAACTCTGAGGGAGTTCTTGGTTGTAGTTTTCTTGAATGCTGGTTATGCTAACAGAGACACTGTCACAAGGACAGACTCAGGACCTCTGGTAATCCAGGGTGGTGCAGGTGGTGTAATTAGCTGTTGTTTTCTCTTCTTTGGAGCAGGGTTGGTCTGTTATAAGTTGTTGTAATGGCTTAAGTTAGTTGGCCTACAGCCAGGAGGCAGCCCTTGGAAGAGAGCACCAGTTGCAATAGTAGAAGGGAGATATACACTTGCCCTACATTGGCCAAGGTAAGTACTCAGGTTTCTCAGGTGATGGGTGGGGCCATAGAGCTCTCAAGAGTTTATGTCTTTTGTCTTTGACTACAAGGGCAGGCAGAGAAAAACCATCAGGTGGGGGCAGAATTAGGTGGGTCTGAGGTCAGACTATCCTTGGGTGGGACTTGCTGTGGCCACTGTGGGGAATCGGGGGTGATTCTCAGACCAATGTAGTTATGTTCTCAGGGAGATTTTGACTGCCTCTACTGCATCATACAGGTCACCAGGGAACTAGAGGAAAGCTGGCAGTGATAGGCCTCACTCAGCTCCCATGCAGCAAGGCCAGTCTCACTCCCACCATGCCTCACTAACAGCACCAAGTTTACATCTAGGCAGCTGGTGAGCAGGGCTGAGATCTTGCCCCAGGGTACAAGTCTTCCTGTTGAGAAAGCAAGCATGGCTCTAAGGCCTCACCCTTCATCCCCATCCCTCCACTCAAACCCTTGGCTGCAGCTTCTGCACTCATATCTGTGCTTTCTATTTTTGCCCCCACCCTCCACCACTGGAAATTCTGCTCAGAAAAATTTGTGTTTGGCCAAAATTATTATAAAATTCCACTGGAAGCTTTCTTCACCCTGTGGCCCCTCCTGAATTTCACTAGCTGCCTTCCCTCAAGGACCCCTGTGAGATAAAGCCAGGAACGGCTTTTCTGGGCTCAAGCTGGAGACCAGAAGTACCTAGAGGGCTCTTCTCACTGTTTCTTCTACTTTTATATTTCACTCAGCTCCCTAAATCCTTTTCAACTCTAGGTATGGTTAAATCCTTCTCCCATGACCTGCATTTGCAGGTTCCCCAGTGGTCATACATGTTCAGAGGGAGATTTTCCCCCTTTCACACTTTGAAAACTCACAGTTTTTCAGCAGTCTCATGGAGTTTGCAGTAGCATGCCACTTCTTTCAAAGGGTCAGTGAATTCTTTTGTTTTTTTCTGGTATATTCCTGAGGTGTTTCTTAGAGCCAAAGTTCACCATGTGAGTCTCCACACACTGTTCTGTCCATCCAGGTGGGAGCTGTACTTTAGTCCAGTCTCCTATCTGCCATTTTTTCCTAAATATTCCACACTACTTGAATTTGAGAAGTTTTGTTGTCATTTTCATGAGACACCTGTAAAGGAAAATGAGGCAGAAAATTAATTTTATTCATAGAGATATTTTTAGGTTAATACAATTTGTTTATACCTTTTATCCTCCTCATCATGAACTGTTAGGACACAGAAATTGTATTTAGAGATACACCGAACTTATATTCATAAGACTATTTACATTTTTATTATAAAAGCAGTAACGATAAGGAAATTTTAAAGAAGAAAAATTATCTCTAATCCCAACAGGATATCAAAACAATTTATTTTTACTATATCCCTCATCTTATCTTAGTTTACATAATTGCAATCATAGAACACATAAATTTTTATAATCTACTATTTCACTTAATTTTCTACCGTAAATAATTTCCATGTTGATATATGATTTTTTTTATTGCATTTTTGGTACAAATTGACAATTTTTCTGACTGCATAGTTCATCAAATACCACAACACAGTCAGTCCTCTAGTAATTTAAATACTTGTTTCCAATTTTGTGTTATTTCAAAAAGCTGCTGTAGGTATCATGCAAACATATTTTTTTCTTAAAATGAATGACCAGAACCAAGATTTGTTACATAAGGGTAAGAACATTTTGTGGCCTCTGACCCAAACCATTTATTGGCAGCTCTGGATGAGCCCTTAGTGTAAGTAAGCTTTGCCAGTTCTCCTCTCCTCAATCTCAGGCATGACATCTCTGGGCTCCTAAAGTCCTCCTGGCTCTCCTGCTCCCTATCCACTCCTAGGCCTAGCCCAGGCAAATGAGGAATGCTGACCAGCAAATCCCAGTCAACTTCACACTTCATTACTTTATCTCTGCTCTTCTTCCTTTCAAAAGAAATGCCATTTATTGTTATGAATGGGGTGTGTATGAGCTTCAGTTGCTTGGGGTATACTTTAAAAAATTCATAAACATGACTACCTAGCAAGTTATCTAAACTATGGGTGTGACTGATGCACCCACTGGGCTAATGCTACTCCACCCATATTGAATAGGGCTTGGTAGAGAGCAAAGAAGAGAAATATGGGAAAGTTCTTTCTAAAAAGCAATGGTACATACAGAAAAAGGAATTACTATGATGTGCCCTTAATTTTGCCTTTACATATGTGGTATCTTGAGAAATATATATTTAGCCTTTGTCCCAGGTTCATAGCATAGAGCTTCTAAAACCCTACGAATTTCCTGAGTGATAAGATTAATAGGAACTTCTTTTGTTACTCCTAAATGAGCCCTTTAGACCACATTCATACTGAAGTTTATGCTAATGAGATGACTCTTGGTGGACCCTAGATAGCATCAGGATGGTGATTGGTCACTGGAAAGACCATGCCAGGACTAGAGGGCTGGAACTGCAGCACCACTCACAGCCTCCTGGAATGGGAGAGAGAACTGGAGAATGAGTGTAATCACCAGCTGCCAATGATTTAATCAATCATGTCTACATAAAAGAAAAAACTCTAAGTAACAGGGTTGAGAGAGATTCCAGTGCTGGGAGGGTGGAACACCTGGAGAGATCATAAAAGCTCTGACTTTCTGAGTTGTGTTGATGAAAAGAGTCGAACTCTATAAAACATTTCAAGAGATTTATTCTGAACCAAATATGAGTGACCAATGGCCCGTGACACTGCTCTCAGGAGATTCTGAGAACATACATCCAAAGTGGTTAGGGCATAGTCATAGTTTTATACCTTTTAGGAAATATGAGACACCAATCAATACATGTTAGATGTACATTGGTTCAGTTCAGAAAAGTGGGACAACTCAAAGGTGGGAAGCCTTCCAGATTATAGATAGATTTAAAATTTTTCTGCTTGGCAATTGGTTAAAAGATTTATTTTCAACAGAAAGGAATGTCTGGGTTATGGTAAGTGTTTATGGAGACCAAAGTCTTATCAAGCAGATGAAGCCTCCAGGTAGCAGGTTTCAGAGAGAATAGACTGCAAATGTTTCTTATCAGACTTAAGGTCTGTGTTGATGTCAAATGCTGGTTGGCTTTTCCTGAACTCCAAAAGTGGGGAGAGGATAATGAAGTATGCCTGACCACCCCCACTTCCCATCATGGCCTAAACCAGTTTTTCAAATTAACTTTGGAGTGCCCTGGCTGACAGGAAGGGTTCATTTAGATGCTTGGGGAGCCTTAGAATTTTACTTTTGTTTTATAGTTGTTTGGCTGTTCCTTAGTATTATCCTTTACAATAAACACTAATAGCAAACAAAGTGCTTTCCTGTGTTCTGTTACTTGTAAACGTGAATTATTGAACATGGCGGGGGGATCTTAAAAATGCCAAAATATGCAGTCCACTAGGCAGAAGTGAAACTGTTCTGGGAACCCATTTCCATCTGGCATCTGAAAGGGGAGCAGTCTTGTGGAACTGAACCCTTTGATTTGTGGGATCTGACACTAACTTCAGGTAGAGTGGTGTTGAAAAAGATGCCATGTATTTGGTGTTAGGGGAAAGAATCTCTCAACATGTTATTCCATTTTCTAAATTCTTTGCAATCCTAGGCAATTTTCTCCAGGCTGGTGTTTGTTGAAAGTAGTTTTCCATTACGACTTTGATAAAAAAGAAATGCCATAACCATTCCAAAAATATGGCTCAGTAATGTAGAGCAGTTCTTCTCAAACTTCCATGTGCATATAACTCATCTGCAGGATCTTATTACAATGCAGATTCTGCAAAGCCCTTACTATTCAAAGTGTGACCCATGAATGAGCAGCATCAGCATCATGTGGGAGAATCTCAGACTCTATCCCAGACCTACTCAATCAGAATCTTCACCTTAACAAGATCCCAAGGTGATTCATATGCACAGCAAAGTTTCGGAAAAACTGGTCTGAACCTCAGTTTTCTTGTCCCTAAATGTTTTCTACCAGGAACAAAGTACATATCCAGTGAGTGGAAGCTACTATCGAAATTGCTCCAGGTTCAGTGTTCAGATTAAAATGAGCATTACTTATAAGTGAGCAAAAAGTAACTGCTCGTGGGTTTGAGGTTTGTGAGCAGGTACAGGGATGGACCGTAAACTTGGTGCTCTGTGCAGGCTCTGCAGATTCAGCACAGGAGAACTCAAACTGCAAAAGTAGCTGCTTGGCTCTGAGGAAGAAGGGATATCCAGGAAATCCTATTAAGCTGAGAATAAAGAATGTCCTTCTTAGGAGCACCATCAGAACCCTATTAGGTGAAATGAGGCTGCAGCCATAATGCCTAAGACATCAGCTTATAATCTTGGTCTCCAGGAGGTAGCGCTGGGCAGAGGTTGGCCCAAGCCTCATGTCCATCCCTCCAAGACCAGGCCCTACACCCAGGAGCTGGCTAGTGTTAAGCATATGCTCACCACTCAACCTCTCTCAGCTGCAGCTCAGGACTTCCAGAAGTAACTGTCTCATCATGACCCACCCTTTATTTTCGTTACAATAATCTTTTCAGCAAAATACTTCTTGAGAGTTAAATCTAAAAAGTAAATGGTACAGTTAATTATAATCTAAAGTTTTAGGACTATACCCTTAGTCTAACCTCCTATGCACACAACTGGGCCACGTGACCATAGGCTCAGCCTCACAAAATAATTGAAGACCCATCCAGATGTGAGGCAAGGAAGATTTAAGCAGGTTCTGCTCAAAAATGGGAAACATCAAATATCCTTTGTCCTTTCCAAGCTCTGACTTTGCTATGATCTGAATGTTTGTGGCTGTCCAAAATTCATATGTTGAATGAAATCCTAACACCCAAGTGGATGGTATTAAGAGGTGGAGCCTTTTGGGAGGCAACTAATACCTTCTGAATGGGATTAGGTTTCTAATAGGTCCAAGGGAGCTCATTAGCCCCTTCCACCATGTGAGGTCAGAGTGAGAAGATACCGTCTGTGAACCAAAAAGTGGGCCCTTGCCAGACACGGAAGGGTCCAGACCTTGGACTTCTCAGGCTCCAGAACCATGAGACATGAGACATAAATTCCTGTTGTTTACAAGACAGCCAGTCTACTCTGTTATAGCCGCCTGAACAGACCAAGAGACTTTTGAACCTGTTGTGATGCTGGAGTTAAACAAACACAGTTGTAAATGCTTGCTCTAGCTATTTCTAACTGTATATCCTGTGGAAAGTTTCTTCACCATTTTATAACTTGTCTCACCTAATAAAACAAGGAGAGCAATAGTTATCCCAAAAGACTACTGGAAGAGCTAAAGACAAAGCATAATCGTAGTAGTAGCTAACACTTATTCAGGGTATAAAATGAGCCAAGTTCTGTGCACAGCTCTTTACACTGATTCATTCATTCATTCATTCATTCATTCATTCATTCATTCACTTGGTGCATATTCATTGAATACCTACCATGTACTGGGCATGGTTTATCTGGGGTCTAGAATAACAACGACAATAGTTAGCATTATTGAGTGCTTACTATGCAACAGGCACATTCTAAACCAGCTGCTTCTAAACAGTTCACATTTTTAACAGGTTAAATTTTCAAAATTGCTCATGTAAATTATTTTGTTTAATCCTTGCAATTATCTAATGAAGTAATATGTTCCCCATTTTTACAAATGAGGAAATTGAGGCATACAATGTAAGTAATTTGTCCAAAGTCACCCTGCTAGTAATGGGGTCCTCAGAGATCAGACGCTAAAATATTGGGCTACACTGTGTGATATCTGAGGTTAAACGATAAGAAATTGCCAATATCCCACCACTTTTGATCTATACAAACAATTTTATGTTTTTCCTAATTTTTTTAGGGAGAATGTGTAGAGCTTGAGACATTAGCAGTCTGCAATAAAAGATCTTTTGCCTTCTGTTTTTTTTTTGGTATTGTTTTGCTTTGCTTTTTTCTTTGGACTGCCTTTCTGTCATATTCCCCAGACCCAATCTTGACTCCCTGTCCCAAATCCAGTATCAGACCTCTGTCTTGCTTCATGTGCTAGAGTTGTATCCTGAGATAAGCTTCTACTTTCTTCCAGTCCTTCAGACCTCTTGACTCAGCCCCCATGGATTTGAGTCCTTGCACCTTGTATTAATACTAAAACCATAATAACACTGACATGAAAAACTAATAAACATTGAGGGCTTACTCTGTAGTGGGCCCTATTTCAAAACTTTCACATGCATCTATACATTTAATCCTCTCAACAATTTTATCAAGTAGCTACTATTGCTTTCTTCTCTTTACAGATAGAGAAAATGAGGCATGGAGAAGTTAGATGATTTGGCCAAATTTGCTGCCTTCAGATAGATCTCCCTGTCCAGCTGTATTTCCAGACATCACCTGCTTTCGAATACCCATCCGCCAGTGTAGACCTCTGTGTCTCTAGGCACCAGCTGTTCCCATGTCCTCTTTCCATTCTTGCCTTATCCCTTCCATGTATCACTCTGCTGGCCAGCATGGGCATGCTTGAGAACCAACCAGCTCCTGCCTCACCCACTTGGCCAGTCTAGTGCACAGTCCAGACCCATCACCATCAAACTGGGCCTTAAGCAGTTACCCACACCTGGCCAGCCTTGTCCTAAGCAACTCCTCAGGACTTGGAGTTTTTATAGCTTTCCCAGATGAAGTACTAACATGTAAAGTGTTCAAAAGGCTTCAGGAAATAAAAAAGGTAAACCAACTAATAAAAAGACAACTCAACTGTGCACATGCACCCTAAATGATTTAGAGTACAATCGATTCCTAGGGAAAATGAAAGCATTTTAAATCTTCTCATTTAGCTTTCCATTCCCAAGAAATGTACTGAGTATCTATTCCATACCAGGCCCCAAACTAAATGCTGGGAACACTGAGTCAATAATAAAATACAATGACTGTCCTTTAGGAATTCCCAGCCTGGAGTGAGGAGGCAGACTACTGAATAAAGCATTCCAACCTAGTGTATTAGGTGCTTTAATAGAAACGGACATCAAGTGTCTGGAGGCCCAAGAGAAGAAGTAAATGACTCATGGGGCACTAAAGGGGATTTCTCCAGGGGCGGGGCCTTGAAGACAAGAAGGGGCCAACCAAATAGGTAAGAGTGAAGAGCACTGTAGTCATTGGAGGGGAGGGACAGTCCAGGGAGAGGGAACGGTATGAGCAAGGGTGGGGAGTGTGTGGGAGCCAGAGTAATCTAGGTAATAATATCCAGAGGCTGGAACCTAGAACCAGCCAAGGGAGAGCTGGAAAAGCCAACAGGAGCCAGGGTGTAGTAGACTTTGTGCCACTGGCTGAGGAGCTTAAGGATAATGGAGAGAGGCTCTTTTTAAACAGGGCAGTGATATTGTCAGGTCTGGATTTGGGAAAGTAAATAGAGGGGAAGACTTTGAAGGTCACTGGTATAGTTCATTTAGCAGGTGATGAGATGACAATAGCCTGAATGGTGTCTCTGGCTGTGGGACAGGGGAGGGTACAGACAGAGAGGAGAACTCTAGAGATATAATCCACATGTTTTGGTATCCACAGGGTGGAGCATGAGTAACAAGAAGAAATCTAGGAAGACTGTCTTTTTATGTCTTTAAATACTTCTCTATCTAAATGGGGAGACTCTGATAAATTAATTATAATCACTGGAATAAAATCCATCAGATTAGCCACTGAACAGCCCTTTTATACAGTTGTAGGATAGACCCCTATCTGTCTGAGATGGGAAGATCATAATTTTCTCATAAAATCTCAGATCTAAGGGTTGAAAAAAACTTCAAAAGGCTATTTCTTTCTAATCTCTAGTTATCTATTGATGCATAATCAATTACTCCAAAACTTAACGAGTTAAAACAATTAATATTTATTATTATACTTCACAGTTTCTGTGGCTCAGGTGTTCAGGAGTGTCTTAGCTGGGTGGTTCTGGCTCAGAAAGTTGCAGTCAGGACATCATCCATGCTGCAGTCCTAGGAAGTTTGACTGGAGCTGGAGGGCCCACCTCGCAGATGGCTCACTCACACGTCTATTGGCTAGATACCTCAGTTCCTTGCCACACATCCTCAGTTCCTTGCAACGCATGCAGGCTGACATCCAGAGCAGGTGTCTCTGGCTTTGAAAGTTACACACCGTCATGTCCAGAATATCCTATTGGTTTACACAGGTCAGGCCTATTCAGTGTAGGAGAAGACTACACAGGGCTTGAATACCAGCAGTTGTAACTAACAGGAAACATAATGGAGGCTTGCCAGCACGACCTGACTTCAGAGAAGTTAGTCATGATGAACCCTATGTTGTAGACGAAATAGCAGAGATTAAATGCAAAGATAATATGGAGTGGCGGAAATAGTACTTGAGCAGGAGTCAGACGGCCAAACCTCAACTCTGTTGCTATCAATGGGACCCCGAAGAAGTCACTTCACTTCTCAGGCCTCGTGTTCCTCAATTATAAAATCAGGCTAACAGGCTTATTTTCCAGAATACCAGAAGAAGAGGTCGAGAAGATATCCTGTTGGCAGCCAGTGAAATATAAAAGTTTTCAAACTTAGGAATACAGGAAAACCTCATGTATTTTCAGGACTACTCTGGAAATAGTATGGAGAATTAAGTCGAGGGACTGAGACAAGTAAGCAGACCAATGTCACATCGTATTCAGGAAGGAGGCCCAGGAGCCCATTCTCAGCTGCTGGTGACAAGGGTAAAAGCAGGGCCTCACCCCAGAATCACAAGAGCTATACCCGTGATGTCACGGCCCCATTTCTGTTTGTGCAGTATTTGCAAGGAAAGATCTACATAATGTCAAAAAGATTGTAAATATCTATCCTCCCTCTGCCTTTTTCTGAAATGACAACTTGAGTCCTGGAAAACTTCCTGGGTTTATAGAACCATTAATCTCTGCCTTAGGACCCAGGATCTGCTGAAGGCTACAAAAACAACAGAAAGAAACTAGGAAAAAGAATGTCTTCATTGGATGGTCTGCATTGGATTTCAAATTTTTTATTATAGTCTTAGCTCAAGCTTTTACTCTAGTCATTAAAACATTAAAAATAACACAATTCTAAATGGCAAAATAGAATATGCCTACGATTCCAGTGGAAAGAAGAGAAAAATAAAAGACTAGAGTCTACTATCTGTTGAAAATATATGCCCATTTTTTCCCCTAAATTCAGAAAGAGTTGGAATATTTGCTATGGACAAAGTGCCAAAAATGAGCGGATAGGGTCCATATTTTAAAGACATAATCGATATAAATATGAGTTCAGAACTGAAGTCTTTACTATGAGTACAACTAATATTATAAGCTTATTTTTTTTCTTATTTGAGGTGTACATAGGCTGCAGGTGATATAAGCTGCTTTAATAGCTTTTCTTTGAATAACAGGAATGTCTTCTACTAAATGCAACTCTGAAAGATTAGAGAAGAAACATAAAAAAAGAATTTTAAGAGATGTGATTCCTTGCCCTCCCACTTAAATAAACTCTGTCTATTCTATTAATTATTGTACTACATACACCATAAGCTGCAGAGCTAAGAAACTTCCACTCTTTCCACAGACTCACTCATGCATGGAGCATTTGTGATCGATGGACCAATGAGGTTGAAGTGTGCAAATGGGGATGAAACATCCCAAGATTAAACATCTCCGGGGTAGGAGATTGGCACTTTTCCAGCATGTTAAACTTGGCCAAACTCTTTAGGGATGAGTATTCAAGGAAAGATGCTTGGTGTCAGCCAGAGACTGGAATAACCCCTCCCCTTCCTAAGCCTCTAAATATGTCCCAACAAACTTCCTCTTTTATGATCTACACTCATTTACTCAACAAATATTGAATTAGGGCCTGGAGAACCCATTCTGAACCAGGCCCTGAGAAAACGCATAAAGAATAAAAAATTAGTTAAGAAAAGGTCCAAGATCAGAGGAACTTACAGTTTAGGGCAGTGTTTCTCAAGCCAGATGCACAATAAATTTACTCACAGCTTTGAAAAAGTACTAACTGCCCCCCTGCTAATTGATTAAATTATCATCACTGGGGTGAAGCCCAAGGTAGAGCCAAACTTGAGAATCACTTGGGAAGAGATGGACAAACAAATGACTATCCTACATTGTTATTGAGAAAGTTCAAGATCTACTGTAGCCCAGAGGAAGGACCCCATCCAGAGGGAGCCAGAGGTTGGCAGGAAGTCACCTGACCCATACCTTTTCCTTGAAGAGTAAAGGAGACAGCAGAGAAAGGCAGGATAATGAAGGAGGGTTAAGGGAGCAGTGTGTGCAAAATGAGAGATGCTGTGACATTCCCTGTAATTGCAAGATGTGCAGTATAGCAAGAGCAAAGGGGTCTTTTAGCACTCTTAGAAGTGGTAAGAGATGAAGCTTAGAAATAGACAGCAATCCAGTTTAATTCATCGTTGGCTCTTGACCCTGTCAAGTATATTCAAGCAAGGAGTTTGTACTTTATACTGAAGGCTATGGGGATGAAGGCAGGATTTTGGCTAGGGAATAACTTATTATCTGAACCAGATTTCTATTTTAGAATGACACTTCCAACCCCACCACCAGCCAGGAGAGGAGAAGTGATAGCTAGAGCAAGGGTTATAGGAAGGAGTGAGGGATAGAGGAGGAATAACCGTTAAGACATCAGTGATAAAGAAAAGTCAGATGACGTGGGACTGAATATGGCAGGAGAAATGAAGAAAGAGTGGATTTGAGAGGCAATAGTAGCAGGCTAGGTGAAACTTGGTGACTAATTAGATATGAAAGTAAAGCAAAGAGAGAAGGACTCCCAGACTCCTCAACTGGTAACCAGATGCCTGGAAGAGCAGCAAGAGGAAAGGGGTGCACTTTAATCTTTCTGACACACTGTCTTGCTGTAGTTCACACCTTTCTCTTTGATCACTTCATAATTAGTCATGCTTTTCACAATTTTGTATCTGTAGATAATACAAATAAAAACAACTTAGGAATAAATGCTTTTAAATGGATTTCTGTCCTTTGAAAGAGTTTATTACAGCTCAATCCTCACCAGGGTCTCACTACCTATAAAATAAAAGGTATTTTAAACCTATTTTGAACAAGTGTATCCTTGTCTTCTAGACTGGAAGGTTCTGGGTGACAAGGATCATGAATACTGTTATTATTCACTTTTTTAGCCCCTGGGCCTTAGAACATACAGTGTATGTTTAACAAATACTTATTAAATATTTGTCAAATTTATTTATTTATTTATTTATTTATTTATTAAATGTATATTGACCCTTGAATTTCCTAAGATGTTTTCAAAAAAGTTCTAGACTTGTGGCTTCCTGAACTGTGAGAGAAAAGAATTCCCATTGTTTTAAGTCGCCAAGATTGTGATTTGCTTTGGCAGCCCTCAGAAACAAATACACATGGAAACTAATTAAGTAGTTATGCTCTGGTCAAGGAGAGAAGATAAATACTGAATTAGGGTGGAAGTGAGAGGACTGACAGGAGAGGCAAGGCTAAGGGAATGAATAAAGGCAGATAGACAGAGATTGGCCATTGGTTGATTCAGGAGAAGATGGGGAGAGAAAATCAAAGATGGTTTTGTAGTTTCTGTCTGAGTCATTAACAGACTCAGAACATAAGAGGAAGCACTGATGTGGAACAAAGAAGTCACACATTGAAAATAAAATTAATATAGTTTATTGTTCTTTAAACTTTGCAGTAGAAGGTAGATAAGTAAGGCTATTAGGCTTTCTCTGAGTAAATTAGATTAAATGGAAGGAAGGGGGAAAGGAAAAGAGGGAAGGATGAGAAAGTCCCTCAAAGTCTTGCAAATTTTGACATGATGTGGTAGAATTTGATGAATGAGACCCGGTTCATAGTAAGTACTCACCGAATCATAGTCTAGAAGCCAAAGTATAAAGCTGAATATTTTCAAAGAGCAGGGATATCTGGACATCTCTTAATTTTATTTCTCCACACCGACCACAATTATGGATTACACATGACATGTATCTGTGCTGTTGGAAAAATAACACTCACGACATCACTGCCATATTTACTGTAGGCATTACAGTAAAATGAGAGTCGGAAGACCACTGTGAAAATGATGGCGGAGAGTGGGTCCCAGGCACGAAGAGGGAGAAGTGGGAAATAACTGGCTAACTGGTGTAAAGAAGATGGTTGACGACCTGTTAGGGAAACTGGAAAAGAGATGGGAGTTTGCTTTTCAGACTCAATAAAACTGGGTGGATTAAACTACCCTTGCTCAGCCCCAATAGTGTCTGTCTGCTTGCTCTGGATACTTGCATGACTGCCCATGATTCATGCAAAGACAAGAAAAACAAAAAGAGGAATTACTATGATAATATTTGTAGTCAATATAACTAAGAGCTTCTTCATTTCAGATTTATTTTAACTTCACTCCACAAATCATATTCAAAGCCTTAGTGACTCAGACAACACTTTAAATAAGGTTTTCATGAGCATCCTCAGGATTACTAGGGGAGATTATGCCAAAACTACTTTTCTTGGCATGTGACTAGGTACTAGAGCATATATTAAGACAAATAATTATAAATTTTATTCACTGGGACACGACAGATTTGTACAAACCTCTAAACTGGAAATGTTTAAAGAATTAGTTTTTTTTCCTTCTTTTTGGCATGAGCCATACATGGCTACATGAATTTTCCTCTTCTGACTACTTTCTCAGGAAACAGAAAGATAAAAAGCATTTTTACCACATTGGAAAAGGAAAAGCAGAACTTGCTTATTTATGAAAGAAAAGGTACATCCAGAGAGATATTTTTTCTAAATCTTCTGCACTTCTCAATTAAATGTGGCTCATTTCAAAGACAAACTCATGAATCATACTGATTTCTATTTAATTATAATTACTTGTTACTGTCCAAACTAAATAAATGATGGTTAAAATCTTCTCTTCTTGCATGCATTTCTCATAATAAAGGAAAGTGTTGGTAAATAACAAGTGACCAAGTAATTTAAAGGTGAATTAGGTAGAAAATTAAGCCATATTATCCCTTATCCTCCACCTTCAGCACCCACAGTCCCCAACACACACGTATTGCCACAAACACACACAGTGCACACATTAAGATGGCCAATTGTCTAGGTTTGTCGGGGACAGAGAGGGTTCTTAGGACACATGACTTTCATTGATAAACTAGGAAAGTCTTGAGGAAACCAAGAAGATTTGGTCGCCCCAACACATACATATATATTTTCCTCTAATTTCTATTGCTTTAAACTGCTCTAACTACATAAAACCTAATGTATAGTCTACTCTCTCCACTCCTATACAGTCTCATATTGGAGATCCTAGCGCACACAAACAAAATGAAAGAAAAAGATATAAAAGGCATATGGATTATAAAAGAATAAAACTATTTCTCTTCACAGACAACACGATTGTCTATGTAAAATGTAGGCATCTTTTAAAAAACTATAGAACTAATAAGTGAGATAAGCAAGGTTGTAGGATTTAAGGTTAATATAATAAAAATTAATTGTCCTATATACTAGCAATGCACAACTAGAAATTGAAATTGAAAAATAATAAAATTTAAAGTAGCATCAGAAAACATGAAAAACTTAAGTATAAATCTAACAAGATATGTATAAAATCTGTATATTGAAAACCAAATACAGATTAAAAAGTCAAAGAAGGAATAAGTGAATAGAGATATCATATTCACACATTGGAAGACTGTGTAGTTAAGATGATAGTTCTACTCAAATTGATCTATTGATTCAATCCAATCACAATCAAAATCTTGGCAATATTTTGAATTTTAGAATTCACAAGCTGATAAAATTTCTGTGGAAAAGTAAAGGAACTAGAATAGACAAACAATTTTGAAAAAGATGAACAATGTTGGAGAGTTCACATTATCCAATTTGAAAAATTATTAAAAAGGTACAATAATCAGTATAGTGATGGCAAAAGAACAGGCACACTGATCTCAGTGGAAACAAATGGGGTCCAGAAACAGACCTACACATTTTATTTTCAGCAAAGGTGAAAGAAACCTTTTCAACAAATAGTGGTTTCAACAAATAGTATTCAAAAAGTTGGAAGTCCATATGCAGAAAGTCAACCAGAATTTATACTATGCACAACATAAACAAATTAACTCACAGAACTAACAGTGGGACCCAAAACTACAATACTTGTAGAAAGAAAACAGGACAAATTTTGCCACCTTTGGTTAGGCAAAGATAACTTACATATAATAAAAAAATCCACAAAAGAAAAAATTGAACTCCACCAAAATTTAAAACTCCTGTTCTTCAAAACATCGTTAAGAAAATGAAAAAAAACAAGCTATATAATTCGAGAAAATATTTGCAACATGCATATCTGACAAAGAACTTATATCCATAATATATGAAGATTCTTTGACATGCAATAAGCAAGCAGCCCAATTTTTTTAAATGGCAAGAACGTAAAGATCCATCACCAAAAAAGAAAGGCAAATGGCAAAAACATGAAAAGATGTTCAACATCATTAGTCATTAGGAAAATGAAAGTTATCATCACAATGAGACCCCATTACACACATCCCTATCCCCCATAAACAGAAAAGAAAACCAAAATACCTAGCCAATACCAAGTACTAGAAGTGCTGTACAAATTTACAACATTTGGAACCCTCACACACAACTGTTGGGAATGCAAATTTAGGACAGCCACCACTCTGAGCCACAATTTGACAGTTTCTTATAAAATTAAATATACAATTTCCATACAACTCAGTAATCCCACTCCTTCACATTTATCAAGGAAAATCTATGTTGACATAAAAACTTGAAATGAATGTTTATAGTAGATTTATTTACAATCATTCAAAAACTATAAGCAGCCCAAGAGTCCTTAAATCAATGACTGGATAAACAAATCGCGGCACATCCATACAACGGAGTACTTCTCAGAAAAAAAAAAACAAAACTGGTATGTGCAACAATATGGAGGAATTTCAAATGAATTATACTAAGTGGAAAAAGAAAGACTCAAAAGGCAATATACTCTATTATTAGATTTATATGACACTCTGGAAAAGGAAAAATTATAGGGACACAAAACAAATCACTGGTAACCAGGGACTGGAGGTCAGAGGAGAAGCTGACCGCAGAAGGACAAGAGAATTTTGGGGGGCAATGGAACTTTACCAAATCTTGATTATAATGCTGGTTACATAACTGTATGCACTTGTCAAAAGTCCTAGAACTATAGAGTGAAAAAGGTGAAATTTATTATATGGAAATTATATCTCAATAAACAAACTTTTTAAAAAAATGGTCAAGTTAAAAAGGTGCTTTTGGTGGGAATTATCATTTTAAAGAGTATTTGTCTTTATTTTTAACTTATGCTAAATAAATGTAAAATAAAAATCCGTGTAATTAGTTGGAATTTTGTTAGATAGAAAAAGAATGATATCAACATACTTTAAAAAGTGATTTTAAATTGAGACAGGATCTCACTGTGTTACCCAGGCTGGTCTCAGACTTTTGGGCTCAGATGATCCTTCTGCCTCAGTCTCCCAAGTAGCTGATATCACAAGCATGTGCCAGCATGCCTACTTTAACATACTATTTTTTTAAGTAAAACTTATTTTCCGGTTCTAAAAAAAAATCTTACTGAATAAAGTGTAGAAACCACGGAAAAGAATAAAGCAGAAAGTGGAAATGCCACAATTTCACCACCCAGAGGGAACCACAATTAATATTTTATTTTACTTACTTTTGCTCTAAACATTTAAAAACATCATGAAATATTAGATTAGTGATTTGGAAAATAAGCTTTGGAGTCAGGCCAATTGGGATTCTCTCTGAAAACTGAATCTCAGTTCTGTCATTTGCAAAATGACATTTATAAAAATAAATTTATACATTATGAAGATTAATATAAAGTATTTGGCACAATTTTTGGCATACATAATCCTCAGAGGAAATATGGAACACAATTTCCCATTTCAAAAAAACTTTTTGCAAATAAAACTTTATATAAGATATTAGGATCTGAAAGTACTATACCATTCTCTGTTTTCTAGTTTTTTTCCAATTGTTGTTTATCATATATAAAATTATTTATAAAATATTTGTGTTTGAAACTTTTTCTACATTTTGGAATATTTTCTTAGGACAGATTCCTCAAGTGAAGTATGTAAACATTTTTAAGGCTCTTGATAATTCTTATCAAAGTTACCTGCTTAAAGTCAGCACCTAATTATAGCCACCATCAGCATCAGTTTCAATGCACCCCTCACAATATGATTTTTAATTTACATGCTTGCTATAGAAAATTTGATTACTATAGAGATGTTTAAGACTCTAGCAAGATGTTGGTCTGCTACTGAGGACTAGAAAGGCAGAAAAAAATGCTCTATTCAATATTATAACTAGAAAAATATACATAGCTGAGCTTGAAAGCAAGCAGAAAGGAAACTCTAAGAGTCAGAAACAAAAGAGAAATCCAAAGCCTGACTAGAATGGTTCAGTGGACACCTTGGCATTCCATGAGTACTAAACCCAGAAATAGGCCAGAGGGTCAAGAGATGGAAATTTAAAATCCTTGTAAGGACAGGGGACATGGCCAGGTGGAGAGGCATCTGCACTAACTTGGGACCTTCAAAAAGCTGCCCTTTTCATGAGGAAATAATTAAAATAATCCTAAGCAATAACCCTCAATAAATGGAGACGATTTGCTGTCTTCCCAGGAGTTAAAAAGGAGTAGCAAAGAAGGGAGGAGAATAGGACTTATAAGAAATTTAGACTTCAAGTCCAGACTTCCATACTACACATGGCTGTAGCATTTGGGTGACCAATTCGTCTCATCTCCATGTGCTGAAACTTTCCCAGTTTTAGCACTGAAAACCCTGCATCCCAGGCAACCTCTCTGTCCCAGGAAAACCTAGACAATGGCTCATATCATGTAGCATCCAAATCTACACAATTTTGAATTATACATTTTGTAGAAATGCCAACCCGAGAGAGTATATAAAAACTGGCGTGACCCTTGAGAATCCCTGAGGACTCAACAGGACTCAACCAGACTTTACAGGGAGATTTCCTAAAAGCAGGATACATGATACACTTGCCAGATAAAATACAGTTTGCTCAATTAAATTTGAATTTCAATTAAGAAACAATTTTTAAGCTGCAATTTGGGACATACTTATACTAAAAACTCATTTAGGTTTTTTTTTTTTCTTTCAGATATTCTAATGTAACTCAGTAGGCCTGTATTTCATTTGCTAAATCTGGCAATCCTCAAGTGCCAGAGATAAACAACAGCAAACAGCAGCAACAATGTATCCTGGAGATAAGATCATGCTCCCAAATTTTTAAATTACATGCACGCGCGCGCACACACACACACAAACACACACACACGCACATACAAAATGAGCCATTATGATAGTTAGTAGATACAGGAAATGCATTCGAAGAACCAGAAATTTTAAAGCAAACCCATATACTACAAAATAAATGCTTTCAATTATTAGAGATAAAAGAAGGAATAGAAACTATAATGAAAAAACAGAACACTGGTAAAAAGAATGCATGGATTTGTAAAAATCCAAATAAAACTTGTAGAAATGGAAAACAAAACTAAAAACCTTAAGGTCTAGGTTAAAGAGCAGACTGGACGGCTGAGGAGAGCTATATGATTTTAGGCAAGTTAATGAACCTCTCTGTGCCAATGTGCTTATTTGCAAAGTAGGGATGATAATAATAATAACTATGTTATAGGATTGAGGTATAAAAATAAGTATAATAAGTGTAATTTATACAATAAATAAATATAATACACTCAGAATAGTGCCTGGGCTCTAGCAAGTTCTCAGTCAACCTATTGGTCAAGAACTATTGTTCAGTCATGAATTAAATAAGTATCTAGAATATCTTTATATGGTAGCATATCCCAAATGTGTGGCTCAGAAAGTTAGTCCCATAAGGTGCTCTGAGAAGTAAAATACTCTACTCCATAATAAAATATGTTTGGAAAATCCTATATTCATCTAACCATCTCTTAGAGATTCACAGTGGACATTAACCATATTAAACACCCTGGCAAGTCTCACTGAAAAGAAATCTGTTTGGCTTTGTTGTTGGGATCACTCAAAAGATGATGAAACAAAGGCTTAGAGAAGTTCTGTCATTTGGCCAAAGTTCAGCTGGCAAGTGGCAGAACTGGTCTGCAAACAAACGTGGTCTGGCTCCAAAGCCCAAGATCTCAAGGACTCCACAACACTGTAAAATTAAGAAGGACCTTATACTATTATTCTTATGAGAAATCTTCTTTCTGAAAGTCCAAGAACACAGAGGTGAACTTAAGCAGGTGTCCCTCCATACTGACTGCTGTATGGTGTCAGGTCCCTGAATCCCAGACCCCAGCCAGGCCCCGGAATCCCAGGACACAAGCAAAGTTTCCTTTGAGCTCTTTTCTCTCTTCCTGAGGCACAGGCAGAGATCAGTAGGAGAGCAACTGGCTTCCAGGGTCCTGTCTCTGAGAAGTCTCCACTCTGTCACATCGTGTTTTTTTTTTTTTTTTAATTTGTTTATTATACTTTAAGTTCTGGGGTATATGTGCAGATCACACAGGTTTGTTACATAGGTATACAGGTTCCATGGTAGTGACTTGCTGCATTCATTGTCTTGTCATCTATATTAGGTATTTCTCCTAATGCTATCCCTCCCCAGTCCCCTTACCCCGTGCTATTCCTCCCCTAGCCCCAACATCATGGTTTTTCAACCCAATCCACCTCCTATGCTGTGCTGATGCAGAGTGATGCCTCTCTCTGCAAGGGTCCCCAGCCACATGTATGTATGGGGCCTTCTTATAAACTGTCTTTGAAAATCAAAAATCAAAACATGAATCCATTAATATTCTTGGTATTTTTCACCTAAGATTTCAAAAAAAAAATTTTTTTTTACCTAGTTTCATGGCTGTTATGTTCTTATCGCCATGGTCATTGTCTTCTTCTTGAACAAATATTTACATACTCTGCATGAGGGAAATGAAAGTGAAATTTTCTTCATTTAATTTGATTCAAAACAGGGATTTGAATTTCATAAGAACTGACAGGATTTGAGCAACACTATTGACTGATGTCCATTAAAGGTTAAGCCTACCCAGGTTGCAAGTTAAGTCAGAATTTATGTGCGGGGTGTATCACTTTTGTTTCCCTAAAGCTGTACTTTAAGTAGGACTATGTTAAAACCTTTTCAACTATGCTCAGAAGTCCTAGGGTAATCACAGTTTTGACTATGACTCACTGGTATTACGTTGAAGTTGGAAGAGCTAACTCATGATGGTCAAAGATTCTGAAAACAGAAATTTTTCCTAAGTGAATCCTCAATCCTATAATAAGCAGCTGCTTCCTTTAGTAACATTTCATTCATTTTGATTCAATAAAACTTTAATTGAAAAATTAATATTCATATCATATTTCAATCCTCAACACAAAATACTTAAGCACTTTTTAAGTACCAGCCTCATACTTGGTTTTGGAGATTCAAACTTAAGTAAGACAGATATAGCCTTCAAGGAGTATAATGTGGGTAAAGAAACAAATTAAGCAGTTGAAAGTAATCAACCAATTGCCTAGCCAGTGTAGACACAGCAACCTAAATGCATCTTAAAATACATGATGCTGAGCTAATTATAAAAGAATGACTCATATAACACAATGGTATTTATGTAAATATAAAATGCATTAGTGCAAAAATAAACATTTAACAAAGACACACGAATAAAAAATACATAGAGCCCATTTGCATGGCTGCTTATGGGACAGGAGGGAAATAAAGCGAGGAAAGGAAGGAAAGAAGGAAGAGAGGGAAGGAAGAAAGGAAGAAAGAAAGAACAGTTTGAACATTAAAGCAGCTGAAATAGCCATCTGGCACATAGATATATTCCTTAGATGTCAGTTTCTTCCTTCTTTGTTCTGGGTCCCTAATTCTGAAGGATTTTCTTAATCAGAAAAGTGTTAAAGAATAAAGGCACAGAAGTCAGTGGGAAAGTGGCTGGCTTCCAGTTAATGTGACTGTTGCACTAATAACCAGCAACCATATAAGTGGCTTGTATTTTAATTTTCAGATAAGGTGAACTTGTGGGTGAGCAGATGGACTTGTATATTTACCAAGTAGATACCCTGTGCCCTAAGATTCAACCATCACAGCATAGCAAGAGGAGTCCCACCTCTTTCCTCTATTCCCCCAATATTCCCTGAGTCAGGTTCTGACTCAAGATGAAACTTGCACTTTTTGGGGGAAGATCATTCCTTAACCCCACCATAGTACTCCAGCAATTTGAGTTCTTCTTCCTCAAAGCTTGTGAGAGACCAGGAGAGAACCTTCTTGAGCCAGTCAATCTTTTCTTTCTCCAAGATTCAACACAAATATCAATAAACATTTATTAACTCCTCCCTCGCCCAATCTAACCAAGTGGGTGCCCAGACAAAACATCAGATGCCCAGTTCAATGTGAATTTCGGATAAACAACCAATCATTTTTAGTGTAAGTACTTTCTAAATATTGCAGGTGGCATATGTATACTAAAACATGATTTGTTGTTTATCTGAAGTTCAAATTGAACAGAACAGTCTGTATCTTAACCTGCTGAATCTGACAATTCTACCCTCCTGTAAAAGAGCAATGGCTAGAAAGCTTGGCCCTTTGGGATTGCTGGGTACCAGGCAGTAGGGTAGCAGGATGAGGCTAAATTCCAGAACCAAAATATTTCAGAACCTTTTGTTTTTCGTTGATTATACAAGAAATCGCAAATAGAATGAAACAGTGCAATCCTATAAATGAACCACAACATTTTCACATTAGACACACTTAAGAAGAAAGGCAGCATGGGTAGGAGGAGGCAGACACACTAGCTAGAAGCCAAGAAAGGCTAGTTTTTGTCCCAGATCTACCTCTAAGTATGTCCATGGAATCGGGTTCCTTCTTTCCCCTGTATGATTCTCAGTCTCCGCATCTAAAGAATGGGAGTAGAAGAGCTAAATTATTTTGGATGATTCCTTCAGCTCCAGGCTTCAATGGCTCCATGGTATTCATCACATTTACTCAATTTAGTAAAGACCATTTTGTTGCTCTTAATCCATGCAGGAACAAGAAAAAAACCTAACACATATGAGGATTACTTCCTCTTTCTGTATTCCAGTAAAAACTTCTCTGTCAAGTATTGTGCTTGTTCCAAAATGTGAAACCAGAAGTTTAGGCTCAGTGAGGAGACTGACAATTGCAAATGGCCTGTTACCAAAATAGAACCAAATCAGAGCCTTGTTCTAAGCAGCACTGCCTCTCCACGGGGAGGGAGGGATTTGGTCAGAGACATTAACGTGGCTTCACTGGACTGCTGCTGCAGGCAGGGAGGGAATTTCAGGAGCTCCCAAGCAAACCATTTATCTGTGAAATGGGACTAACAGTCACTCCAACATCCTTAATGGAATTGTTTTGAAGGTTAAACAAGATCATGGGCATAGAAGTGTTTCATAAAATATGAAGTGTCATACGAGAGTCATTCGTGTTATGATTTGGGTTAAACCTGATGTAGGCATTTAACGTTCATTGGAAATCCCTCATCTTTTTCCCCTTTCTTTTGGTGAGCTGGTTTTATATCTGGGGGAATCAGTTCATCCAGCATTCTCTTACAGTGTGGTTTGCAGTGAACTGAATCAACACTGGTTTTCAGGAAAGGAAATGTAACTGATATGATTTGGATGTGCATCCCCAGTGAAATCTCATGTTTCACTGTAATCCCCAATGTTGAAGGTGGGGCTTGGAGGGAGATGACTGGATCATAGGAGTGCCATCTCATGAAGGGTTTAGCATTAGCCGCTTAATACTGTCCTCACGATAGTGATTTCTCAGGAGATCTGCTTGTTTAAAAGTCTAGCACATCCCCCATCTCTCTTTCTTGCTCCTGCTTTCACCATGTGAGGCGCCTCTTCTCCCTTCACCTCCTACCATGATTGTAAGCTTCCTGAGGTCTCACCAGAAGCCAGATACAAGCATCATGCTTCCTGTACAACTCGCAGAACCATGAGCCAATTAAATAAACCTCTTTTCTTTATAAACTACCAAGTCTCAGGTATTTGTTTACAGCAATGTGGGAATGGACCAATACAATAAACTAGGACTTGGCCAGTCAATGCATTACATTACTTTGACTACAGAAATTGGTAAAAGGATGAAACTGTGACCAAATATGAGCCAATGCAAACAAGATCCAGAACTTCTTCTTCAAACTATTTGTAAGAAAATAAGGATTCATTTTCTCAAGATTTAGAATTTTGCAAATGCAAGTTGGGAACTAATGGCCGCTATTTTGCCCCTATAATGGAGAAATTGAGAATAGAATCAACCCAGAAGGAAGCAGAGGAGAAATGAGGAGAGACTGGGTTCCAATAATATCATTGAGCCCTTATATCCAGTCTTGTCAAAAGCCGTATTTACTCCTGGTCTTCTCAATTGTGTGAGTAAATAGATATCCTTTTTTCTTGAGCCAATTTAATGAGATTTTTCTCTCATTTGCAACTGAATAGTTCTCAGTGACACAAATCCTATACTTGATGTATCTGTCTCACACAGCACCAAGTTCTGTCTCAAAAGCCTTGCACAAAAAGCAGTTGCTTGTTAGGGAAGCTAACTATACTTGGACTTTGAAGACTATGTATTTCCAGAGCATGTATCTTAATTAAAAGTTTGCAAGAGCAAAAGTTGGACTCACCTATGTTTTCTTTTAAAAAGACTGATAAAGTGTGTTTGTCCCAATATTGCTAGCCTAAATTATTCTGTGTATCCCCTGGGTTTTGCAATATAAATAATCTAGAAAATATTTTCCATTGGAAATATTTAAAATCAGAAATATTGTGCCATTTAAATGGATAAGTTTTAGTAATCTAGGAAATTAATTTATTCATAATAAATTTTTCCATGAATTGGGTTTTTTATATGTTTTAAATATCAATAAAGATAGTTAAATTTTGCCCAATCATTATTCTGTGGCTGAAGGCATAAAAAACACATAAATTTAGCTAATTTTGATTACTATACTCCTGAAGTATTTTATTATGACCTAAAGATTCCAAATTTCAAGATTTTTCTTAAGTCCCAAATCTAATTTTCAATCCTGTTAAGAGCAATGAGGGTAAAGAACTAAGAGTGTCCAAAGAAACAGATAGACTGTCACACCTATTTGAGATCTATTCATTAGTCACTGAGTCTTCTGACTCAGAACTCAGTAACACAGAGAAGACAGATTGGTGAGCTTCTGGATCAGGTTCTGGATCTGGTCTGCATTAGCTGATATTTGGTCACATTTTCATCCTTGTAGCAATTGCTACGGTCAGAGTAATGTAATGCATTGACTGACTAAGTCCTAGGCTACTGTATTAGTCCATTCTCACATTGCTATAAAGAAATAACCTGAGACTGGGTAATTTAAAAAGAAAAAAAGTTTAATTGGCTCATGGTTCTGCAAGTTGTACACAAAGCACGATGCTGGCATCTGCTCAGCTTCTGGTGAGGCATCAGGAAATTTATAATCATGGCAGAAGGGAAAGGGGGAGCTGATGCCCTTCCCAGCACAGTTGTAAGTGAATGTAAGCAAGGACTGCCCTCCGAGGTCAAATCACTGACGTTGAAACTATTTCAATTCAGAGCACACTAATAGGAAATACTATGCATATTCTCTATAGATTTTCCTAATTTCTTCAGATCTTATTTCTTTGTCTCAAAGTACAGCAAGTCATCAACTGCACTGAGAAATTAGAAATGTGTTGTGCTTATGAGCTGTTTCTACATTAAGCCACGTCTAGAGCTTAGGAAGTGTGTCACCTGCTCTGAAATGTACATATTAGGTACAAAACATGCTACCATGTAGAAGCCTTCTGTCTCAGTAGCTCTTGCTAGCATTGTGAAATACAATGGAACAATCCACCATTGGATTACGTATGACAATCTTGTTTGCATTTTTTATTGGCAAGACTGGATAGAGTTAGTCATATAGTTCTAACACTGAGAACACTCATTAGTTCTCACTAATTTTTATTCCCAGTATATTCCATAAGTATCAGAATATCATTTAAAACAAAACACAGTAAATGCCCTCTTCAAACTTAATAAACTTACAAAAAATAAACATTACCTATTTGTTGTACTGATGAGGTGTAATGAAAGAATGTCAAATGGTTTGAATCCCAGCTCCACCATTTCCTAGAGCTATTTTATCTCCTTAAGCTTCCATTTCCTAAACTATAAAAGATATTTTAAAATATTTATTCTCCAGCCTGGGTAACAAGAGGGAAACTCTGACTCAAAAAAAAAAAAAATTTATTGAGTACTTGCTATATATTCTGACCCCTTGGTAATTCATCAGTGAATAAGACAAAAATTCCTTCCCTCAATGAGCTTACAGTATATGGAGAATATATTAAAATAAGTAAATAAATCACACATTTTGATATTACTCCAACAGTTTACTTATTTAAAAATATCATGGGTATTTGCACATTACAACAAAAATATAGAAATATTTTACATGAAGTGAAAAATAAAACTTTAAAAGGAAAGATAAATTAGTTTTATAATTTGTTTGTAAGTGATTTTTCACTTAGCAAACATCACAATAAAAATTGTCTAATGCAAAAATCATCAGTGATTGCTAAAACAGATGTGTGATAGTTTGAAGAGAAACAGGATATTTATATAGTCTCAAAGTAGTTTAACACAAAATACTTATTAATTAAAAAGAAGTTAAATAATTTTATACTGGAGTAAGCTAGGAGAATCCCCTTGACCAAGAAATCAAATATAATATCTCCAGTAATGTGTAACAGTAGATATTATATGCTTCCTAATATAAGGCACTGGGAAGAGCATAAAATTGTCTTCTGTGGTATTCCTGTTAAAAATGCATAACCTGTATCTAAACATGAAGAAACATTAAGGAAGCCCAAATTGGGGGGCATTTTATAAAACAACTGACTAGTATTCTTTCAAAAATGTTAAGACCATGCTAAAAAATGAAATATAGAAATGTTTCAGATTAAAGGAAACTAAAGAGACATGACAGCTAAATTCAGTGTGTAATCAAGATTGGATGCTAGACTAGAAAAATACATTCTTTTGCTCTAATGAATATTAGGACAATTGGCGAAATTGTATGGCTAGTAGATTCGATCATAATGTTGCATCAATGCTAATTTTCTGATTGTGGAATTATACAGGGGTTATATTGAAAAAAGTCCTTGCATTTAGGAAATACACACTGAAGCACATAGGCAAAAAGAGACTGAAGGAAGGAAACAATCATGCAAACATTTTAAAATACCAACATTTAGGGAATCCAAGTGAAATTTACAGAGGAATTCTTTACATTTTATTTTCAACTTTAGTGTTGATCTGATCTAACAGTGACCAATATAATTAATAATAATTAGCACCAGTAATAGTAGGACAAGCTGATATTTTGTGTCCCTTGGTGTGTGGTAATATGAAACATATAACATCACCTATGATGGATTCTTGCCAAAAAAGTTTGACCTGAATGTAATTAAGTCTTTATAATTTCCAATGTACAGGAAATAAAAGGGTTGGATATTGAGTTTAGTGACACCAACTAGAAATAATCAGAGAAGTTCAGAATGTGGGACATTCTATAAGATGACTAACTTGAACTTGCAAAATATCAGGGGCAGAAAGAAGATAATGGAGGGGAGAGGAGGAGAGGTATGGGGTATGATTATTCCACATATAAATGGTCTATGAGAAATAACAACAAAAGGCACTCTGTGATCCTAGACTGTATCCTATTCAAAAATGTTTTAAAAGCACCAAAAACTATTTTTGAAACAAGTGAGAAAATTTAAATCTAACCTGGATATTAGATGACATTATAAAATTATTATTAATATTCTTATGACTCAGAATTATAATTATGTAGGAGATTGCCCTTATTTTTAGATGTCTGTGACAGTTTTAAGAAATGAAGCGTCATGATGTATACAATGTACTTTCAAATGGTACAGAAAGTTTTACAAAGCAAGAAAGAGAGACACAGAGAGAGACAGTAAGTAGAACAGTATGTTAGCAATTGTTGAAGCTAGATAAAGAGTAGATAGGTTTTTCAACATTGAAGGAAAATAAAATAATAACACTTTACCTTCATAATACATTCCTATGAGTTTTCTTTTAGAGTTTTAAAAATTTAAAGATGGACAAAGAAATGCAAAGATGAAAGTACATCATAGTTTACTAATTTGGTTCTAAACTCTCTAAATTAGGATTAATAAAATTTATCTCTCAGATTGTGGTCGTAGAATACATTAGGGAGAGCTGCCCAACTACAGTGATTCCCTCAGTGGCCAGCAGGGTAGAAATGGGATGAGGTAGTGAGTTCCTCCAAAGTCAACTCCCTCATAGTCCCTGGTAGTGACTGTGAGATTTTGTACTCTGAGACTGCCTCCCTGTCTGAGGTAAATAAGTGAAGTGGATGGAAATTTTCTTCTATAATTCCTTTCTAGCTGGTGGAGTCATTCTATTTCTAGATATGATTCTGCCCCAGATCATTCTTAAAGCCATCCATCTGTATTAAAAATCATACCCTTAACCTCCAGTGGCATTGAGTATCTGAGTGTTTTCTTATGTTTTCATGAGTTCTTTTATGGTAATATGTGTGTGGTTTTATCACTGGGTGACAAGGAGAGAACACAACTACATGCTTTGCTGTCTGTGAGAGAATGAATGACAAATTCATGGTGACCAACCACTGAAAGACACTGAAGGAAGTGGCATGACCAGTAACTGATCATGATGCACACCTGTTATTTACATAGTTATTTGTGCACTGAAGAACTAGCAGCAATGTCTGTACCTTATACAATTATTAATTAATATTTCTTGGTAATTGAAATTTGAACCAGCACCTCAAACACAGTGAACATAGTAAGTACTCAATATAATTAATGAATGATTAGCCATCTAATCATCTAAGACAGACAGTTGGAATACAACATACCTGCAACTTACTGAATCAATGTTACCGGACACTAAGAGAGACCAGGCAGGAAAAAAGCTGGAACCTGGAGCAGCACAACTCAAAACTAAACTATCTATGAGTACTTTCACCAGGCTAATCCATGAATTGTTTTGTGTGTCTTTTCGAAGGATAGTTTTGAAGTTTCACAACAAGACAAGGCCCTGGGTAGACCAAAAAAAGTTCATGAACAAAAGCTAGTCTACTAATAATGCATTAGGATTAATACATCATCTATCTATGAAATCTATCTACATACTTAAAAGTTACTAAGGAAGAGAAAAGAGGAATTAAAGAGAGGAAGCAGATATTCACATTCTGTAATGATTTGAATGTTTCTGTACTTAAAGTAGGGGCTTTTTATATATAAATTAGTTAGCAGTTTTTCCTTTTTTTTTTTTTTTTTTTTTTTTTTTTAGACAGACTGTAGCTCTGTCAACCAGGCTAGAGTGCAGTGGTACAATTTCAGCTCACTGCAAACTCCACCTCTTGGGTTCAAGCAATTCTCCTGCCTCAGCCTCCTGAGTAGCTGGGATTACAGGTGCCCACCACCATATCCAGCTAATTTTTGTATTTATAGTAGAGATGGGGTTTCACTGTGTTGGCCAGGCTGGTCTTAATCTCCTGACCTTGTGATTCACCCGCCTCGGCCTCCCAGAGTGCTGGGATTAGAAGCATGAGCCACCACACCCAGACAAGTTTTTCCTTTAAGTTCAGTTTTATACAACCTTCCTTCTCTTAGCTAAGGTTCAGCTAAGTGTGGCTTTCACAGAATCAGATAAATCAATGAAGACACTAGCACATAATAATCAAGGGAAAACCATTTTAGCTAATCTATAAATGCTGACAGTAACAGGTGACAGGTAGTGATGACTATATGCATTAAATATTTTATATTAACTTAATTTTTTCAGAGCTAATTCAGAGTTAAATATTTTGGTCATAATACAGTTCATAAATGTGTTTATTACAATTCTGCGTAATCTAGAGTTGGTCAAAGGAACCAATGTGGTTGAATCCATTTACAGTTCCTAAAATATATTCAGCCATGGGTTAGTATTCATTACTTTCTCAGAAGAATAATTTAGTAAGATTATTGGTTGTATCTCAAGTGACCTGTATGAACAAAGTATCTTTAATATCTCATTAATAACTGTGAAATTGTATAAATTAATCCAGGTAGAGCTTGTGTCATAGGAGCCTCCTAAGCATGCTTCACATCCTTGATGCTAGGATTGCCAATATGCCTCAGCTTCCTCCAAAGCAAATCAACATAAATCCAGGTGCTCTCTTACTACATTGCAGTGAATTGAGGAGGAAAATTCTTTGACTTGACCAATTCTATTATTCATCAAAAGGGAGAAGTAGAGTTATCCAGTAACGTTTCTTTCAAAATACATCAGTCTGCTGGTTTTGTAACTATCAAGAACACTAAAGAGAAGTATCCTTTATTTAAAAGAGCTCAGTGAGTCCTTGTAAATAATACAGAGGTCTCAACTCAGACATTATTTCTTGACCAGTTCTTTCACTAGTCTTCATTGTGATCTTAATTATAAAAGCCATGGACTTGAAGCTAAGAGATGTAGGACCTAGACATCAGCCTGTCCCTTACCAACTGTGTGACCTTAACAAATTAAACTTCTATGAGTCTTAGTTTATTCCCTGTAAAATAGGATAGTACTTCATCTTTCTTGAAGCTTCATCATGAGGAACAAATAGATCACTGTAAGATCGAAGTAGTAGGATTCTATACGAATGTGAACCACAGAAGGAGCCATCCTCACTATGTGAACCATCATGAGAAATTAATAAAAATGCAATCCTTGCTTGTGAGGATTCATAAAAAAATTAACAAAATTTGAAATGAGTGATATACTCGTCAATGAATTACTGCCTGAACTGATCAGCTCTCAGAAACATAAACACATTTCCTGATATTTGATATTTCATTTGAGACACAAAAATCCACCAGGCTGAGTGGCGGATTTTTCCCCCAAAGAAAATACAGCATAAACATCAACATGAAAAATTGTTTAATCCCACACAAAAGGTACATTATATGACTGATATAATCAACTGTCTATATCTGTTGCCACTAGAAGCTAACTTCTTCAATGATTCTGGAAGTGTAGAATGGTTATGAAGCCAATTTCAAACTGTTTTGCCTACTCAATGTTGGCTGTTTCACTTGTCTCCCATCTGTGTGCTTCTCTTTTGGGGAAACCTGCCCTTTCTACAGAAGTATCTCTGTAACTGTACAATGTATATCAAAGATGTACAGGCAAAATGAAAGAAGCTGGATTTAGTTTTCATACCTGAAAAAGATCCAGACAAATTTCATAGATCATTCTTTTAAGACTAGTTAAAAATTGCCAACTGTCAGAGCCTTAGTGAAGATGTAAAAGACAAGCATCCACTTCTAAGTCTTTTCTGTGAGTGCAGCCCATTGCCAACTGGCAGAATTAGAAAATTTACACAAGTTGTCCATATGCCTAAGCTCATGACTCGTTGTCCCTGGATGCACAGTTGTCATCTTTGGCTACCTAGCACCTAGATGCCCTTCTTATATAGAGGAGGGACGTCAGGAGAGAATCACCCCTGGGTGAATCCCCAGGAAAGGTAGGAACTTGCTTCTGCTACTGCAGAATTAGCAGCTCTTCCCATCTGCCATGGTTGTATGCTAGGACATCTGCATGTGGTATAGGCCTGGACTTTTCAATCAGAGGATGTACCTCTATGGAACATTGAGTTTCAGGGGAGAGATGAAAGCATGACCCCCATGAAGCATGAAGGATAGGAAACTATTCACAAAGGTAGTAAGAGTATTGATAATCCAGAGACACAGACTGAAGATGTCAGATCAGTGGTGTCAGTAGCAGAGGCCTACGGACACTGTTCCTGTAGCCGTTCCCCCATTGCTAATCCTCCAGGGCTCCTGTCCCTCCTCTGCGCTTGACTCTCTGGCCTTTCAATGATTCTGCATGCTACCCCATATCCAGCCTTTCAGTAACTCCTCACCCCATTGAAGTAGCCAAAGACAATCTCTTTATGTAACCAAAAAGCCCAACTGAGACAAACCTGATAAAAATAGTTTAGTAAAATCTAGTCAAAACATCCCTGACCCCATCTCATCTTTCCCCAACCTACCCTTCCTTCCTGTACCCAATATTTATAATAATCCTACCACGTACCAGGTTTTCTGTTAGGGAATTAGCTGGGAGGGGATGCAGATGTAAATATAAATAAGGCATGCTTTTTGCCTTGGACAAAAGCAATATAGTGAGGTTGATGATGAACTAAAATTCCATTCTGATTCCACTTCTTCCTGGATGCCTGACCTCTTTTATTCCTCTGGACTTCCAGGTTCTACAATTGGCAGCTTTCTTTTAAAACATATTGCTTTTTATTCTGCTTTACATGCATTTCTTGTCAGCCCCACAAGATCGTAAGCATGTTAGGTACATCGTCCCTACAGGTCTGATTTTTAAATTGCCATGGCACTCAGCCTCATATCTGAAACTCAGGATGTTCTCTTCATAGAAGCAATTACTGCCTATTTCCCTAAACATCCCTTGAATCCTAGTGATGAAGCTTCTCTGCACTAGCCCATCTCTTAAAAAGAATATCATATTCTGAGCAATTCAATTATGTGAGCACCATAAATGTCTTTGTGTTAGGTTCTCACTTTAGCACAGCTGATGAAAAGTCTCTGTAATCTGATAATCATTAACCCCATAAACACATCATGCTGGCACTACTCAGTACAGACCCTGGACTAGGAAATGTTAATAGACACATCAGATTCCGCTCAAGGCATTCACAGTTACATGGAAATCAAAATATTCAAAATGTTCCCTGCTCCCACCTTGAAAAGCAGAATGGTAATGGAGTTTATTGCAACTGTCAATACAGAGACACAATGTGAAAGCTGAAAATGGAAAAGAAGAGTCATAGGATATTAAGATGACAAGAAGAAGCCAATGACTTTTGAGGGGAGTCAAGCAGTTGCTGTGAATGAATGAAGGTCAAGTCCTAAATCTGAGATAAAAGAACCCTCAAGGCCAAGCAGAGACAAGAAATACAATAAAGGCCGGGCACAGTGGCTCACAGCTGTAATCCCAACACTTTGGGAGGCCAAGGCAGACATATCACTTAAGGTCAGGAGCCCGAGACCAGCCTGGCCAACATGGTGAAATCCCATCTCTACTAAAAACACAAAAATTAGACAGGTGTGGTGGCAGGCACCTGTAGTCCGTTACTCGGGAGGCTGAGGCAGGAGAATTGCTTAAACTGGGAAGTGGAGGTTGCAGTGAGCCAAGATCGTACCATTGTACTCTAGCCTGGGTGACAGAGCAAGACTCCATCTCAGAAAAAATAAAAAATACAACCAAAACCCTGGGACAAGTTCATGATCAGAGCTGGCAGGGCTGGCTAGGACTAGGGCAAGGAAATGAGGATGTGTACATTAATAATACAATCCATTGTGAACTAAAAATAAAATGCTAAGCCTCCCAGCCTGCTTTTGGCCAAGGGGACCTGAGAGAAACCTAAAAACCTGAGTTACCGGCCATGACAAGAAGGGAAGTAGAACACGCCTTATTATACCTCCTTCCTTTTGGAGTAGGTACAATTGGCCAGCATTAATGTTAAAATAGAGATGGTAAGGCTAGTAAAGCAGACTCTTTGTGAAAATAAGATGCCAAATTATAAGTAGGACCTATGGTCGTGGCAAACCCTGGTTAAGTCATACACACAGACAGGTCACTCTGACCCAGTGAATTGGTTGACAGATTTTCTTATCTTAACTGAAAACATGCCTTTCTGCTGACTCCAGATTTTTAGGCAAAGTTTTTACTCCTTTAACCAATTGCAAAGTGAAGAATCTCTGACTCCACCTATAACCTACAAGTCCCCGCTTCAAGATATCCCAGTGACTCTTGGCTGAAGTACACAAGCAGGAAATTCTCAAGAATGCTAGAGAAGCAGTTTGGGGTTAGACTGAGAAGGGACTTGGAATGTATGCTAATGAATTGGAACCTCATTCTGTGCTCAACAAAAAGTCCATCTAGGCATTTAAGTAGAAAGAAGCTGTGTTACAGGTTGGGTTAACTGGGAAGCCTGCTCAGAGACAGAAATCTGCATGCAAGAAGATTACTGGGGAGTTCCAGAAAGCTCTGTGACTGGGGAAGAGAAGGAAGCAAGACTGGGCAGAGGGAGAAGCTGTGAGGCCCTCACAACAAAGGCCTCAGCGGGTTCCAGCTGCCGCTATGAACAAGCAACAAGTCAGTCATTGTTGGAAGCCCCAAAGTTCCAGGTGACCTGTGCTCACTCTGTTCATCCCTCTAAACGATGCAGAACAGCAAGTTAGGCTCCTTATATATGCTGGCGACTCTGCTAAGGCACGTACCACTACATATTATAACTTTATTTAATCTTCTCCAAATCCTGTACATGATGTCCATTTAACAAACCATACTGTCAAGGACCTGAGAAGTAAATGTAGGTAAGACCAGTGAGGAAGTAAGAATGATACTGTGACACTATATAACAAATGGATTAAAAAAGAGCACTCAACGAACATATGTGTGTGGGATACTTTTTTAAAGAATTATTTGGAATTTTGGCACAATAGAAAGGGGGTAGAAAGTTTTGAATTTTCTTTGTGAGTTTGGTTGGTTTTCCCTTCGTGCACACAAGATGAGGAAGACAAAGAAAATTCCTCTGCAAATAAACCATTGCAAACTGTCTGCTGCCTTTTCCTTAAACAAACAAAACAGAACAGCACCAAAAAAATTTTCTTTAATGACAATAAGAACTATTCTAGAAAAGTCTTGAAGCCATAGTCTAAGAGAGAGAAAAAATAGATATATAAAATTGCTAAATAGCATTTTACTTAGATTTTTGCCCACATACATGTATATGGATGATATGTCTTGCCAAAGAAGTTAATGGTCATAACAACAATGGCTGACATTTACTGAGGACTTATTTTGTGCCATTTACTCTGCTGGGATCTTTATATACATCTACTCATTTATTGCTCACAGCATCTCTGAAGGATATGTGTTTGTTTTTATCACCATTTTATAGATGAGAAGACCAACTCTCAGGGAGGTTGGAAATCTTGCCCAAAGCCCTTCAGCCCTGCAGCAAATAAGTAGCTAAGGTGACACCTTTCTGACTAGAGAATCCACTCACTCAAGCACTCTGTCACGATTCCTATGGAATTTACATTTACAAAGCACATTTACAAAGCACCTGTTGAGCCTTCAATTCATGTTCCCCTCATAACTAGGCATGTAGCTGTGCACTTTGCAGACAAGCTCCAAAGAACTTGAACACTTTGTCCTGATCATGCAGCAGGTAAATGAGGAAAGCAAGGTTTGAACTACTGATAACAAATGCTGGACTTTTGCTACATAAACCACATTGATAATCTAATTAAGAAAGACAAAACAAAAATACAAATTCGTCCGTCAGATGATTTAATGATACAAATACCAAAGGTGATTGACAATTGGCACAGGCAGATGATAAAACTGTTTAGCTGAGTCATTCCTGAGAGATATCAATAATATAGATTCAAAACCAACCCTGGGAAAAATAACTTCTAGCTGACAGAAGTGCAGATCAGCACCAGTTTTGGGAATGCTATTTAGCAATATGTATCTAGAGTTGTAAGTGTACAGATTTGTAAGTGTACACAATCATTTTATTTATGCTTTACAAAGGTATCTGGCTACCAGCCCCAACTGGAGCTGCTGTCATTAAAATGCATGTGAAGTCAGAGAAAAAGAGGAAAACTTCCAAGCTTACTGAAAATTAACCTTGATCGGGACAACCAGAAAACTTGAAAACCCCATTCTGCAGTATGAGAAGTAAGTAAAATGCTGGTTTATATCTATTGGAAGAGTATCCAAGCAATCTAATGTAGGGACATACGGGTTAGGGTAGTGGCATGGTGCATGCTGGGAAGTGAAGTACACACCTGAACACAGTGGGTGCTGTACAGGATCAGGAAGAGGAGGAGCCATAGAGCAACGCATGCTGGGCTCTAAAATGTCACAGCACCCATGAGTTCCAAATGTCAAATGGCCAGGTGTGAATGGAGAACATTCTACCTCAATCCCACAGAATCATGCCAGGTAAAGAACAAATCCTTGTGAAGCTTTCCTAATGAGGAAAATTAAAAGGGAAAGTCAGCCTAGAGCTGCTGAAAAATTTTACAGAACAACCCCCCAAAATATTATCTTAGCAGCTCAGAGAATAGGTTACTTCCTTAAAATGATTTATGATAGGAATCAGAAAACAATTCTAGAAAGCTATTTGGTATCTTTTGTAGGATGAAGAAGCAAGACAAGGCTGCTCTGAAATGGGGTGGGGATTAAGGGAGAAGAGGATAAGACCGCAAGCAAAGAACAGGATGAGACGAAAAGAACGAAATGAAAGAAAAGAATGAGCTGAAAAAATGAAATGACAGAATTTTCAAAAAATAAACAAGGAAAAGAGGACTTACCTACACATAAACACTCAGACATTATCAATGTTATGGAGAAAAACTTTAGAAAGGTAAAATTACAAAGAAAAAATGCATTATCTCATTTCTATGTGGAATCTAAAAACGTTGAACTCACAGAAGTGTATAAAATGGTAGTTACCACAAGCAGGCAATGAAGGTAAGAGCTGGACAGAGAAATGTTAGTCAAAGGGTTCAAAGTTTCATTTATGTGGAATTAGTAAGTTTTAGAGAGCTAATGTACAGCATCGTGACTATAGTTAATAATACTGTATTAAAATGTGCTAAGTAGATCTTAAGTGTTCTTACCACAAAAACAGTAACTTACATAAGATAGCTTGATTGTACTAATTGTTTCACTATGTACATGTGTATCAAAACATCACAGTATATACTTTAAATATCAACAATTTTTATTTTAAATTTAAATTTAAAAAAGTCAAATGGAAAAGTAAAAAAGAGAATGGTAAGAGATAAGGCAATAAATATGAAGAACAAATAATCCAACCAAACATTTTAGGTTTTCTCAAAGAGAACAAAAAAAAAATAGAGAAAAACAATTAAAACATACACACTCACTCTCACACTCTCACATACTCATACACACACCATTCAGAGTAGAAGCCAAGCCAGTTTCTTTACTCATATCAGGCAAAAGAAAAATAAAGGTAATTATTTCTAGACACACCCTGGCAGCTATTTTTAAATTTTAAGCATCAAGAAAATAATCAATCAAACATCAAATAGTACTGTCTACAGAATACTAAGAGGGCAAAAATTTAAGACCAAGAATTTTCACATCAAGTCAAAATGTCATTCGTTCGTGAATACAAGAGAAAGTTATTCTCAGATTTGAAAATTCTCAGGAAATATATTTTCAAGATTTTTTTGAAGATACACACCAGCCAAGAGAAAGATAAGAACTCAAGAATGAAAAAATCAGGGTATATAAAAAACAGTGCTAACTACTGAAAAGTAAACATAGAACTACGTTAAGAGCTGTAAATACAGTTCCAAAACAAAGCAACTATAAAAAAAATGTATTCGGATAAAACAAAGGTGAAGTAAAACTGTTAATACCTTTAATCTGGTAACCAAGGCTATGATTATGTTAATAAAGTTTACATATGAGGTGAAAGGGAAATTAGCGAGGAAGTAAAGGATGTTAAATGCTTGGTGTAAGATATATGACTCCCAGAATTCAAGGTAGGGGCCGGAGAATCTTAAAGATCTCTGACTCCGAGGCTGTCATTTTACAGATAACGACACAAAGGTCCAGAAAAGAAAAGTACTGGCCCAAGGTTGTAAACGTATTTCAGGCATTGTGAAAATACAGTGCTTCTTTAATTTTCCACCTTTTAATGCGAAGAGTTCTATTGACAAATTTTTTGAGAAGAAAAGAATAACAGACACGCTTTTATTGATCTCTATGAAATCACTGAAGAAGTATTAATAAGATGAGAAGCACCCATGTCAAAACTAACAAATGAAACAGGAAACGTTTATCGTTATTTATTTTAACTTAGAAAGTGATCACAAGTATGACCAGGTCTTTTTCTTTTATCCTTTCTTCCTTGTGTTATCAAAATAAAAAAAAGCTTTTGCATTCCCTATAAGACACATGTCTTTTGGGAATTGTAGAAAAATACCTATAACTTAAAATGTATCAATTAGTACAGGACCGTCATATATATCTGTATATTTTCATTAATTTCCCATCCAGTACCAAAAAACTAATTCATAGATCACCTTTAATTTTTAAAATCTTTTAAGAGTTAAAAGAAGATAAACTGGCTTCTTGATTCTATGCCATACCTTAGTAGAATATAAAAAGACATGCATGGCCAAACGTAGTGGCTCATGCTTCAGCTGGGCAGATCACCTGAGGTCAGGAGTTCGAGACCAGCCTGACCAACATGGAGAAATCCCATCTCTACTAAAAATACAAAATTAGCCAGGTGTAGTGGTGCATGCCTGTAATCCAAGCTACTTGGAAGGTGGAGGCAGGAGAATCACTTGAACCCAGGAGGCAGAGGTTGCAGTGAGCCAAGATCGCCATTGCACTCCAGCCTGGGCAACGAGAGAGAAACTCCATCTCAAAAAAACAAAAAAGACATGCATCTTCATTTAATGAAACAGATTCCAATTGTAATTGTTCGTAATTGTTACTTATGTTATTTTTCCATTATTTGATGATCAAGATTAACTTGAGACACTTTCACTAGCAATTAATATACAAATCAGCCCATATTTTGCTACCCATCAAATGGCACTAAACTACTTAAGATATTTTTTTATACCTCTAAGTTTTTCATTTTCTCTATTTCTTTGCTGGCTCTCCATTTTTAACCTCATTGGGACTTTAAAAGATGTCAAATACTGTAGTATGTTTTTAATTTATTAATACTTAAATCATAAAAATGCTCTTTTGTAAGAGTCATTTGATGTCCAAGTCTCCTTATGGGGCCTTTTCATTAGCCTTGACTCTGCCCCGGAAAAAAACAGGAAGTTACAATTTGCCACAATTAAAAAGACTGAGCTGGACAACAAGGTTTGAATTCAGTTCCACGCTGGTCTCAGAACACTGTTCTCTCTCTCCAAGTAGTCTTCTTGTTTTTAAAAGAAGTTTTGAACACAGCAGGCTCCTTTAAATTTAAACCTTTCAAATGGAAGGCAGAGTTTATATTAAGTGCACTTGGGTTACAGTTTACCTTCCCATCACATAGGGGAAAAAATATGATTCCTTAAAGCAGAAGCATGTAGAGAAGTAAAGTATCTTAACTTTGCTACCAAGGTACATTAATTTCTTTTAAGTTTAATCAAAATGATTCACTGCCAAAATAAAATTCTACCAATATATCGTCAAGAAAATAAAATTAGTAGAAGGAAGTTTCTCAATCTTCAGTCTTTTTCCCCCATGGATTTAAATTAGATCTTTGGCTTATTATTAATTGTTGGTGGTAAGCTAAGACAACTGTAGCTGATAAAGAGAAAATGGTGTCTTCTCTCAGTGTAGATGAAATATATCAGTCTTTCATAAGATTTTGCTCCAAATATTTTAATCTCCAGGTGCTCTGCTTCCTAAACAAGTCTGTGACTTCCTAAATTATTAATCAGGATCCATCCAGGAGACAGAAGCCACACAAGCTGTTTGAACAGAGAAAAAATAGAGAATTGTTAAGAAGGGCTAACACTGTTAGCTGAAAGTGAAAGAAGAGATGCTAAGGTGTCACAGGGGAAGCCACTGCAAGAAGCAACTGTCACTCTTCAGGCTGAGAGAACGAAAGAACATGTTTGAAAATATCAAAGTTTATAAGTTTGCAGGAGGATGTCTTCAGAATGAAACTCATATTTCTGCATAGGAGTCCCTGTAGTTAGTATTGGTGTCTCTGATCTCTGCAGATGAACTGGGAGAAGCCAGACCCAGACTCTGAGGAGGCGACATCAGCTGACTGGTGCTGATATGTCTAAGGTGGACACCGTGCAGCTGGATCTGCCAGTGCTGTTAAATTCTGACTTCCATTCAGCTACTCCTACAGGAGCAACTGCTGCTGCCCAGATGAAGCAGCAAGGCCGAGGTGACTCACAGGAGCAGGAAGCAGACAGGAAGGAGCATGTCCCACCCTACAAGCGCCCCCTATGGACAGAACCTCTTATGGTGCCTGCTGGCAAAGCAGAAATGAGGTTTGCAGGCTCCCAACCCCAGTTCCACAAAGTGGAATGCAGAAGGGTGGGCTTGGAGATGAGAGATAGTCTTCTGAGATATAAAGGAATTTAGAAGGATGCTTGACCTGCCTGAGAGTTAAAAGGCCTAGAAAAGTGGTTGCTGCAACTGGATCAAACAGCTAGTAATAATATCAATATTTACCATATGCTTCCTATGTGCCACGCACGGTTCTAAGTGGCATATATGTTAATTCTTTAAAATAACCTTTAAGTTTTGTGATAATCCTACAAGGTGGGCACTATTTGCACACTTCTACATGTGAGTAAACTGAGGAATGGAATGGTTGAGTAACTTGGCCAAGGTTGCTCAGCAAATAAGAGACAAATGGAAATTTACCCCCAGGCAGTCTGGCTCAGAAATCTAAGGTCTTCACCATGACACAATGCCACCATTCTAATAGCTGCCTTTATGTATCAAGCTGCCCCTCACTAAAATAATAATAGCAAATCTTTATTAAATACCTGTGGCTGAGCCCTGTTCTAAGAGTATGTGTGTTATAAGAACAAATTCTTATAAGTAAGTACTATTATTTTCCTCGTTACAAATGAGTAAACTGAGACAGAGAAGATAAGTAAGTAACTCAAAGTCTCAGGCCGAATAAGAGGTTAGGCTGTGATTGAATCTAGTCTGTCTGGCGAGAGAGCTCACGCTTTTCAACCACCAAACTAGGATACATGATAAATTAAGCCTCTGTAATGCAGAATTTATGTCAACTCTCCTTAAAAACTCTGTGGCTAGTTATAGCAAATGAGCCCATATATAATAAAACTTCTGTCTTTTTAGACATATTCTATAATGCAGACTTTTACTAATCAAGACTGTCCTTTCTTTCAATGAGAATCAAACTAGCTTTGCTGTATGTCATGGCCCATGAAAAGGGAGTTTCACTGACGATTATGCATTTAAGGAAACAAAAAATGTCTAAGTCAGTGTTTCTTTTTGACCTCAGTCACCCTGATAAGGCTCTCCCTCCCAGCAAAATCAGGCTGGAGCAGTGACATTCCTTTGATCCCCCCTGGTTCTGCTCTGGTTCTGAGACATTTGCCAAGAAGCCAGACACCAACTAAAGTGGCCAAACACGCAGCTCCCATGTGCCACTTAGCTCATCTTGAGGAGAACAGCCCTGCCTGGCAGACGTTCTTTTGGAACTCCACTATTCTGAAAATTAAATGAACTAGTCAAAATGTTTTACCTTCATCCCTGGCCTCTAGCACAACGCCTGGCTCATAGTAATAGCTTAATAAGTGTTTCTTTAATGGCTGAGAATGAATTAACAAATGATTTTTTCCAGAACACACAACTCTCTCTATATATATATATGTATCATAATAATTGGGTGAAAGGATATCTCTCTTGGACTCCAACAGAGAGAGTAAAGTCTTTGAAGTTACAAAAGTATTCTCAGATAAGGAAGTATTTTCTCCTTACAAAAAGACTCCCAGCTAAAACCCCAAGGACAGTGATTTACTGAAGATCTAAACTGTGAGTATTACCATGATTTAGAGCAGAGTTATGTTTCTGTCTCCCCCTATGGATTATTTCCTCTATTCTTAGTAGAGAATGTAGCTAACAGCAGCCAAGATCGTTACCAGTTTACATATTTAGCTTTGAAATAATGCCCATTCCTTTCAATGCTTCTTATTTAGCAATATCTTTAACACAGATTTTTATTCTTTTTTGAAGTATTTAAGAGCCATTTTTAATCCCTTTCTGTTTACATATGTATATGTATATATATATATGCACACATGTGTGCACAGATATCTAATAATTCATTTTCTAAATTATATGTGATCTATACATACTTAAGTTCTTTCTAATCATTTTTTAATTTTCTTAAGCCATATCATTACCTGTTTAAGAATGAAAAATTGATATGCAAAACTTCAAGGAAAGAAAGTTTTGTGTAAGAAAATTTTGTTTGTTTCCAAAGGAAATATTTTTCTTTGTTTTTCAAGAAGAGTATATTTCTCTAAAGCCCTATATATTTGTTAAACCTTATCTACACACAGCATATCAGAAATTCATCCACTCTCTAAAGTGAGGTTATACCTGCTTAATCACACATATTCAAACAATTTTAATTTAAAATTAAAACACAATAATTGTTTTAATGAAGAAGGAGCAAAACATCTTTTCATAATTGAAGGTCAATAGGTGCACAATCAGAATTTTAGTAAAACTAAAAACTGGTAATAAAAAATAAATAAAAGAACACAGGGAATAATGTAAGGTTCTAAAAATTGGTAAGAAAACCATGCTAAATTACTAGCTTTTTTATATATTGCACTGATTACGCTGTAAGTGTTCTTTACAGAAAAGTGACACAATACATTACATTACAGAGAACATAAGAAAAAGAAGAACGTGAAAGTATTTATGATCCAGGAAAAAACACTGTTGAAATTGTGTAAGTACCCTTCTAATCTCTTATCTATGCACACACTTACATGCACATAAATAAATGCATAGTCTCCCTTCCCAACATTTAGCTCATATGGAACACACTGTTTTGTAACCTGCCAGGCCTTGTTAAGCCCTGAAATTCATAACTGAAGCCCTTGAGGCAAACTCTGCAAAAAAGGGAGGAACGGTCTTCAATAGAAATAAGAAAAAGCAAAGGAAGGAAAAGTGGAGGGCAAATGAGATCAAAGAAGACAGAGGATATGGAGCTGAAAGGATATCACAAAGGAAGCAAAAGATAAAGGCGGACTTTTTCAATTTAAACCCCATTTTCTAATTTTCTTAATTGCATCAATATTGCACTACTGTGTGTTTTTGGAAATTCTACTCCTCAATTCAGTCTTCCTCTCCTCCTCTTCCTCCCCCCTTCTCTGTGGCTGGGTAGTTCACAGCAGTGTAGAGATGCCAACCACTGGCGCCAAATTCAATTCCAAATCCAAACATAAGCAATGTTTGTGAATCAAGATGCTTTGAGGTTCACCCAACTCTGATTTTACCAATTCCCTCCAGGGAAAGATTTCACTTTGAAGCTTCTGTGTACCCAAGTGCATTCTGGGATGCAAGTCTGGGTTTCTAGTGTGGAGCAATTTACATATAGAATGAATACACTCTGCACCTAACCCTCTTATTAGCTCCTGTGTTCCACAGCCTGTGACAATGTATAGTAAACTGAGCATTTGAAGGCATGGCTGGAAATAATGCCCATTTTTGGTCATATGCATCTAAATTAAAATTTAAAAGGTAAATAAAGAATATTAAATTAGCCCAGATGTTGTAAAGTTAATATCCATCTTGATTTCTTCAGAAATACTCTTGAGCTTCAAAAAAAAAAAGGGAAAGGGAAGAGCTTAAAATGACTCATTTTAAAATGGTAGTTTTAAAACTGTTAATTGTATCAAGCATTGTCTTCCCTAAAATAAATATGCTTTTGATACAATATATGTTTGTCAAGTGATGCACAAAGAATTCTATAAAAAAAAAGTGTTAGAACTATGAGAAATAAATGTCTGTCCTTTGTAAATTACCCAGTGTATGTATGGTATTGTGTTATAGCAACACAAGCAGACTAAGACACCTATAGAGGAGCAAGATAAGAATTACGTCTAATTTCTCAGAAACAGTGTAAGCAAGAAGAGTAAAGTGAAAAATGTTAAGCATTCAGAGAAAGAGAAAAAAACCCAGTCTAGAATTCTGCACCCTGAAAAATTATCCTTCAAAGGTGAAGTCGAAATACTTTTTCAGACAAATAAAAATTGAGGGATATAGTGTCCAGGCTAGCCTTACAAAATATGTTAAAAGATATTTTTCAGAGAGAAGGAATATGATATAAATTAGAGGTTCAGATCTACATAAAGCAAGCAAGCAAGCATTGGAGAATAAATGAGTGAAGGTAAAATAAAATTATTCTTTTTCTTAATTGAACTAACAAAGTTTGTTCAAAATGATAACATCAATATATTCAATTATATATGCATATATATAAGCTTATATATAAGTGAAATGAATGATAGTAATGATGCAAGAAATGAGAGGGAGAAATTAGAAATACTTTGTTATAATAATATACTTGTACTACCCACGAAGTGGTATAGTGTTATTAGAAAGTGAACTTGGATTGGTTGCAAACATATATTGCAAACTTTAGGGAAACCACTTTAAAAAGTTTTTTTTTAATGTATAATTATATGCTAAGAAAGGAAAGAAAGTGGAATAAAATAAAATGCTCAATAAAAACACAAAAAGCAGAAAAGGTATGGAAGACAGATATAGGAACAAAGAACAAGAGCAACAAACAGAAAAGAGTAACAAATATGGTAGATATTAATCCAATGATATAAATAATTATCTTAAAAGTCAATAATCTAAATACAACAATTTAAAACACAGACACTGACAAAACCAAGACTCAAGTATATGTTGTCTTTAAAAAACCCACTTTAAATATGAAAACACATAGAGATTGAAAATAAAGGGACAGAGAAAGATATACTATGCTAACATTAATCAAAAGAAATCAGGAGTCCAGGCACAATGTCTCACACCTGTAAACCCAGGACTTTGGGAGGCTGAGGCAGGAAGATAGCTTGAACCTAAGAGTTTGAGACCAGCCTGGGAAACATAGCCAAACTCTATCTTTAAAACATGAAAGAAAGTAGGAGTAGCAATATTAGTTTCAGACAGAGCATACTTTAAAACAAGAAAAGTTATGAGGAATAAAGAGGGCATTACATAATAACCAAGGTTCATAATGTGTATGAACCTAACAACAGAGTGCCAAAACATGTGAGGAAAAAACTAAAGAACTGCAAGGAGATATAGATGAATTCACTATTATAGTTGAAGACTTTAGAACTTCTCTTTCAGACAAAGAGGTAGACAGAGCTGATAAGAAGAAAATCAGTAGGGGCATAGTTGAACTAAACAGTACCATCAATCAACTGGATATAACTGACAACTATAGACTACTTCATCCAACAATAGCAGATTACACATTATTCTCAAGCCAACATGGAATATTCATCAAGATAGGCCACATTCTGGAAAACAAAAGAAAAACATTTTTTTCCCTTTAAAAAAAAAATTAGTAGAAATAAGGTCTCACTATTTTGGCCAGGCTGATCTTAAACTCCTGGCCTCAAGTGATCCTCCTGCCTTGGCCTCCCACAATGCTGAGATTACAGACATGAGCCACCACACCTAGCCAACAAATTCTTAAAAATAATAATCGTACAATCTCTACCCTCAGACCACAATGGAATTTAGTTAAATTTCTAGTTAGAAATTAATAACAGAAAGATAGCTAAAAAATCCCAAAATACTTGAAGGTTATACAAAATGCTTCTAAATAACACATGAATCAAAAAAGAAATCCCAAGAGAAATTTTAAAATATGTTAACTAAATAAAATTAAAAAAAAAAAACTTATCAAAATTTGTGGAATTTAGCAAAAGCAATGCTTAGAAAGAAATTTGCAGTACCGAATGCATTTATTAGAAAAGAAGAAATATCTGAAATCAATTATCTAAATTTCCAACATTTCCATAAATCAATAATGTAACATCAGCAGGCTAAAGAAAAGAATAACATGATCTTACCAATAAATGCAGAAAAAGTATTTGACAACATCTCACACTCATTCATGACTTCTTTTTAAAAAGAAATTCTCGGCAAACTAGGAATAAAAAGGAATTTCCTCAATTTGGTAACGAACATCCACCAAAAAACCTACAGCTAACCTTACACTTCATTGTAACAAACTCAAAGGAAATATACAGATGGGAAATAGGCATATAAAAATGCTCAGCATCTTATGTCATGAAACTGCAAATTAAAACAAGATACCCCTACACACCTATGAGAATAGCCGCAGTCCTAAGCACTTGGCAACACCTAATGCTGCTGAGCATGCGGAGCAACAGGAATTTGCTGGTGGGAATATGAAATGATACAGACACTTAGGAAGACACTTCGGCAGTTTCCTACAAAACTAAATAGACGCTTACCTTACAATCCAACAATCATGCTCCTTGGTATTTACCCAAAGGAACTGAAAACTTATGCCCACACGAAAACCTGTACATGGATGTTGATTTCAGTTTTATTCATTATTGCCAAAACTTGGAAGCAACCAAGATGTCCTTTATTAGATGCAAGTATAAACAAACTGTAATACATCCAGACAATGGAGTATTATTCAGTGCTGAAAAGCAATGAGCTATCAAGCCACAAAAAAAAACATGGAGGAAACTGTTTTTTTTTTAGAGGGAGTCTTGCTCTGTTGCCCAGGCTGGAGTGCAGTGGCACAATCCTGGCTCACTGCAACCTCCGCATCCTAGGTTCAAGCAATTCTCCTGCCTCAGCCTCCCAAATAGCTGAGATTACAGCCATGTGCCACCATGCCAGCTATTTTTTGTATTTTTAGTAGAGATGGGGTCTCACCATGTTGTCCAAGCTGGTCTCAAACTCCTGACCTCAGGTGATCCACCTGCCTGGCCTCCCAAAGTGCTGGGAGCCACTGCTCCCAGCCCAACATGGAGGAAACTTACATGCATACTCCTAAGTGAAAGAAGCCAGTCCAAAACGGGTCCATACTGTATGACTCTTAACTATATGGCATTCTAGGAAAGGCAAAACTATGGCGATAGTAAAAAGATCAGTGTTTGCCAGGTATTTGGGAAAAAGGAAGGAGTAATAAATACAGTAGCTTCCTCTTATCTACAGGGGGATATACTCCAAGGGCCCTCACGGATGCCTGAAACTGAAGATAGTGCCAAACCTTATATAGCGTATACTATGTTTCTATGACAATGTTTCATTTACAAGTTAGGCACGTAAGAACTTAACAACAACAATAGTAAAATAGAAAAATTATAACAATATACTGTAATAAAAGTTATGTGAATATAGTCTCTCTGTCCTCTCTCTCTCTGTGTCAAAAACATTTATTGTACTGTACTCACCTATTTTTGGACTCTGGTTGTCAGAGGGTAACTGGGACCAGGGAATGTGAAACCACAGATAAGAGGGACTACTTTCGTAGAGCACAAGGGATTTTTAGGACAGTGAAACTGTTCTGTATGATACTATAATAACAGTGCATACGTGACATTAGGTGTTGGTCAAATCCATAGAACTCAACAACAAAAAGAGTAAACCTTAATGTAAACCATGGAATTTAGGTAGCAATGATGTGCGAAATATAGATTCATCAATTGTATCAAAATGTGTAAGATGTAAATTCATCAATTGTATCCCCCAACTCTGGTGGGAGATGCTGAGGATGCTGATAATGGGGGAATCTGTGCATGTTTGGGTAGGTGGAAAATGGGAACTGTGTACTTTTTGCTCAAGTTTTGCTGTGAACCTAAAACTGCTGTAAGAAATCCAGTTTATCAATTGAAAAAAACAAAAACAAAAACAAAAACAAAACTCCTGGCTGGCTCTGATGCTTACTAGTTAAGTTGCCCTGAGCTAGTCAACTTATTTCAGCCTCATAAACTGCTGGTACAAATGGTATTTACTTCCCAGGCTTGCCAAGAGACTCATGAAACACTGGGTGTGAGAACGGTTTGTAAAGTGCTACAGACCCGTTCCTTTGGCTCCCTAAAGAGGCAACCAAGCAATTTCTCACCATTTTCCACTGAGCAAGCATTGGTGGTTGCAAATGTGGAAATACCTCATCCTTTTACGATCTTAAAGAAATTAGCATGAGCTCCAAGAAAATCCCAAACAAAAGCTGATGAAACTTCACTGGATGCCAAGGAAGCAGCTGGCACCATAAAAGCCGTGGGAGCTTTGCTGGCGAACCTCCCTCTACAGGCTGCCTAATGTCCGTGCTGGGGGACCGGGCACTGCACTAGGGGCAAACAGACATGGGAGAGGAAGAGAGGCCATCTCATCACCTGTCCCTGCCCTGAAACAAGAGGACAGCTTTGGGAAACTCCTCATTTGGATTCCACCAAGCTAAGGTGCACATTCTGTGTAGTACACCCTGAGGGAATGCAAGGCATGGCCCAGATCCTTCCAGATGAAGCATCCAGTTAACATAAGCATTGTTATAGTTTTAAAACATGCTGTTAATTACTATCCTTCTCTACTTCTTTACATTTCTGGATAGAAACACAATCTTTGCCGCTCCCTAAAATTCGGTTGTTTTGTTTGTTTAACGTTTGCCTGGCTATCTTGTACGGTATTTGCCAGGCAATTTTTAATGAGCCTTAAAATATTTCCATTTTGAAGAGATGCACAACAACAATCCTTGGAAAAAGGTGAGTGTTGCCAAATCAAACAAGGGGGCAGTGACTCCATTTTCCCATCACTAGGCACACTTTGTTCCGTTTCTCCCCCTCCCTTAACTATCTTAAATGGGCTTTATACAGCCCACTTAGGATAGTACAAAAATCCCCTCTTACAAAAATGAGTGGTTTTGCCTCCCTGTGTAAGTGGCATGCTGGGAAAGAAAAGGAAGTACAACTCCAAATCGTCTTTGCTCACTCATTTCCCATTCCCTTGGCCTCATTCACAGAGAATGAGGCCTCATTGCCCATCAGTCCTGGGCAAGGAGACAGGCATTTTCTCAGGCAGTCTTCCTGAATCTTGATCCATAGCTTGGCACTGTATGGCCAATACGGGGTGTACCCCAATCCCAGGTTCCCATGCTGAGCAGCACTAGGTTTTAAAGACGAAACATAGAGGAGGGAGGAAGGCAGGTGAGGGAGAGAGTGAGTGAGAGAGAGAGAGAGAGGGAGGGAGGAAAGAAGAAGAAAAAGAAGACAGGAGGAGGAAGAGGAGGAAGAAGAAGGAGCAGGAGGAGGAGATGACAAGAAGACAAAGAAGAGGAGGAGGAAGAAGAAGAAGACGAGGACAAAGAAGAAGAAAGAGGAAGAGGAGGAGGAGGGAGGGGGAAGAGGAAGGAAGGAAGGAAGGAAGAGAGGGAGGGAGGGAGGGAGGGGAAGAAAGGAGGGAAGTCTTAATTATTACATGTTTCCAAAGATGCCAGTTGAGGCTAGTTTTCTGGCTGGATCCAATTTCTTTAAACTCAACAAATATTTATAGAGTACATATCATTATGCAAGGCATCCCAGTGAAAAATTAGTAGCAAGGTAGTATCCTCAAACCGTGTTTCCATTAAGATTAAAAACAAAACCTAAAACAGGTCACACAAATATATAGACACAAGTCTTTGTACTATTTATGCATAATGGTAGCTACCATATTTATGATATGGTAGCATTTGAGCCCTCAGACAATTAAAGCTCACATAAATACAAATATGACTATTTTCCCATTCCATTTTAAAATCCTACTTGAATAAAGTTAATGGAAATGTTTAGGGCATGGAGCATACTTGTCTACCTGCCTACCTCTCCATCTTGTTTCCTTCCACTTATCCCTCTACCCATCCCCTATGCCATATCCCCCTAAAGTCGGCCTGTCACTCTGACCTCAGAAGATATCATCAATTGACCATTTTAGCACTGAGTAGAGATCTCACTGGAAACTAGGGTCTGTAGATGTTTTCTGTTTCCACCACCTTCCTTCCCTGTCCAAGCCACCATCATCTCTCAGCTGCTCAGCTGAGAGTAGGCTTCTAGCTGGCCTCATCTTGCCCCTTTAAATTCATTCTCACACAGTAGCCAGATGGCATTTTTGGTACATAAGTCAGATCACATCACTCACTTTGTTAACACTCTACAAACTTTGCACTGGCGATAAAACCCGGATTCCTCAGTGTGACATCAAAGGCACCGTAATTGGCCCCGACAAGCTCTCCAGTCTCATCTGTACCTCTTCCCTCCACCACTATGCATCAGCTTTTCCGTTCCTTGCCTATACCACGCTTTTTCCATGTTAACCGCCCTTGTCCCTATTGTTCCATCTTTCTCAGCTCTCTTTCAGCAGAGTCTCCATCTATTCCTTTCAGGATCAGCTGAAATGTCACCTGTTTTGAGAGACTTTCTCTGAACACCCCACCGAAGGTAAGCCCTGCCTTCTTCATTCATTCATTCTCTAACGCCTCTCCTTGCTCATTTGCTTCATAGCACTTAAGACCTCTAGCTATTTCTGTATTTTTTCTCTCTGCTAGAATGTAATCCCATGAGGTCACTAGTGTCCTCAGCACCCAACACACAGTCTCTTTAGAGAAACCAATCTAAATTTCTTCACTTAGCAGTAACTATTTGCTAAGTGAAGAAATCTACTCCTTCTCCCACATTTTCATTCAAGGTTGTTCTAAGGATTTAAGAGATGAAACAGTACAATTTCCAAAGGGCTCACAGCCTAGTGGGGATACAGGTTAAAACAAACAAAAAACAGTTCAATACAAGCAGAAAATTGCTACAGTAGAGGAAGGTATGATGTGCCATGGGAGAAAGCACCACAGAGCAAACAAATGGAGCTGCAACTTGGTGGGTAAGTAGGTATTTTACAGGAGGACAAGAGTGAAACGAGGGCTCGGTGAGGGTATTTCAGCCGGCAGGACCGGCAATCGCAGAGGCACAAAAGTGGGAAAGAATGTGGTAGCTTTAGAAAGGTTGAAGTGCATTTGGGTTCTAGATTTCTGTTTATAACAGTTCCTAAACACTTAGCTATGAAAATGGTAGTAGATAACGTATCTATGTCCCTGATGCTGGGTCTCTAGAATGTTGTAGAGTGATCTTTTTTAAGTAGGTGCTCATTAAATATGCTCACTGATCCATTCATTCTTACGCAACAAATGAGACCATGTGGTAGATAAGAACTAAATCATGAGTGGCTTTATATGCTAGACTAAGATGTTTATTTTATCCTATGAAAAAAGAAAAGCTATCAAATAACTATGAATACAGGAAGGTTTTTGTTTGTTTGTTTGTTTGTTTGTTGCCTTTGCTCTTCTTGGCAGCAAAGTGAAGGATACCCAGAAGGGGCTGAGATTACAGAATTCTTTAGTCATTCATGGAAAAAATGTTACCACTATTACTTGGAAAAAATATTTTGGAAGCATGTTGCAGGTTGAGTATCTTTTATCCAAAATGCAGACCAGAAGTGTTTTGGATTTCGAATTTTTTCAGATATTTGAATATTTACATGTAAATAAGATATCTTGAGTATGAGACCTAAATCTAAACATAAAATTCAATTATGCAAATTTTTATATAAGCCTTACAGACATGGCCTGAAGGTAACTTCATATATTTTTAATAACTTTGTACATGAAACAAAATTTTGACTGTGTTTTCACTGTAGCCCATCACATGATGTCAGATGTGAAATTTTTTATTTGTGACATTGTATCGGTGCTTAGAATATTTCAGATTTTGGAGCATTTCAAATTTCAGATTTTCTAATTAGGGATGCTCGATATGTATTTGTGTTCACTGATGAAAAATAAAAATCATGAAGTTTAGCCTTGAATGCAGAACAAATCATAACTGGAAAAACAATTCTGTATATTTGTTTCCTCATGTGCTTCAAGAAATATAGGTTCATCCAGCTTTTTTTCTCCCTCTTCCTAAAATATGCCAGTCTCCAAAATTACCTAAATTTTTTTTCATTAGAAACTCAAAATATGACTATTTATGGATCTGGTCAGAAATTTACATTTTTTTAAATTAATAGACTTTACTTTTTAGAGCAGTTTTAGGTTTACAGCAAAATTGAGCAAAAAGTACACAGTTCCCACATGACCCGCATTCATTCTGCAGTTCCCCCTGTTACTGACATCTTGCATTCATATGGTACATTCGTTACAACGGATATAATACTGATACATTATTGTTAACCAAAGTACATAGTTTACATTAAGATTTATTCTTTGTGAGACTTAAATATAAAACCCAAAACTATAAAAACCATGAAAGACAACCTAGGCAGTACCATTATGGACATAGGAGCAGGAAAAGATTTCAGGATGAAAACACCAAAAGTAATTACAAGAAAAGCAAAAGTTGACAAACGAGATGTAATTAAACCAAAGAGCTTCAGCACACCAAGGAAATTATCAACAGAGTGAACAGACAACTGACAGAATGAGAGAAAAATTTTGCAAACTGTGCCTCTGACAAAGGTCTAATATCCACCATCTATAAGGAACTTCTAACTTTATAACTTTAAAACATATTTTTAAAATTTTTTTGTAACTTTTATTTTAGGTTTGGGGGTACATGTGCAGGTTTTTATACAAGTAAACTCATGTCACAGGGGTACATGAGTTTATTATTTCATCACTCAGGTACTAAGCCTAGTACCCAATAGTTATTTTCTCTGAGGAACTTAAATTTACAAGAACAAAATCAATTAAAAAGTAGGCAAAAAGTATGAACAGAAACTTTATTATTATTATTATTTATTATTATTATTATTATTATGAGAGAGAGAAAGAAAGAGAAAGAAAGAAAAAGGGGGAGAGAGAACAGGATTCTTGCTCTATTGCCCAGGTAAACAGACACTTTTCAAAATAAGATATACAGGTGATATAATCATGTAAAAAACAGCTCAACAGCACTGATCATTAGAGAAAGGCAAATCAAAACCACAGTGAAATATGATCTCACATCAGTCAGAGTAGCTATTATTAAAAAGTCAAAAATAACAGACACCGGCAAGGTTGTGGAGAAAAAGGAATGCTTTCACACTGTTGGTGGGAATGTAAATTTTTTCAACCATGTAGAAGACAGTGTCGATTCCTCAAAGACCTAAAAACAGGAACTGCATTCAACCTAACAATCCCATTACTGGGTATACACCAAAAGGAATATAAATCATTCTATTATAAAGACACATGCATGCATATGTTCATTGCAGCAATATTCGCAATAGCAAAGACATGGAATCAACCTAAATGCCCATCAGAAGTAGAATGGATAAATAAAATGTGGTATTAGGTTGGTGGAAACGTAATTGCGGTTTTTGCCATTACTTCCAATGGTAAAAAACACAATTACGTTTCCACCAAACTTATACATATATACCATGAAATACTATGCAGCCATAAAAAAAAAATGAGATCATGTCCTTTGCAGGGGCATGGATGAAGCTGGAGGCCATTATCTGTAGCAAACTAACACATGAACAGAAAACTAAATATCACATGTTCTCACTTTTAAGTGGTAGCTAAATGATGAGAAAATATGGGCACATAGAGGAGAACACCACACACTGGGGCCTATCAGTGGGTGGAGATAGGATCTCACACCAGTCAGAGTGGCTATTATTAAAAAATAATAATATTTTTATTATTGGAGGGAGAAGATCAGGAAAAATAACTAATGGGTACTAGACTTAATACCTCAATGATGAAATTATCTGTACAACAAACCTCCATGACACACAGTTACCTACGTAACAAACCGCAGATGTACCCCTGAACTTAAACTAAAAAAATAAGAATAATAAATTTACAAATTCTATAGAAAAAAAAGATTCATTCTTTGTGTTGTCAAGTTCTATGGGTTTCACAATGCATAATGTCATGTATTCACCATTACAGTATCAAACAGAATAGTTTCATTGCCCTAGAAATCACTTGAGCTCCATTTATCTCACCATCTCTCCTCCCAAACCCCTGGTCACCACTGATCTTTTTAGTAATAGTTTTGCCTTTTTTAAAATGTCATATAGTTGGAATCATACAGTATGCTGCCTTTTAAAACAGGCTTCTTTCACTTGGCAATCTGCATTTAAATTTCCTCCATGTCTTTCCTTGGCTTTGTAGCCCATTTCTTTTTATTACTAAATAATATTCCATTGTCTAAATATATCACAGTTTGTTTTTTATTCACCTAAGAAGGACACCTTGGTTGCTTGCAAGTTTTGGCAACAACAAATAAAATTGCTATAAAAATTCATGCACACATTTTTGTGTAGGCATAAGTTTTCAACTCATTTGGCTAAATACCTAGGAGTGTGATGCTGGATCATATGGTTAGACTATGTTTAGTTTTGTAAGAAACTGCTAAAGTGCCTTCCAAAGTAGTTGTACCATTTTGCATTTCCATCAGCCATGAACGAGAGCTTCTGTTGCCTCACATCCTCACCAACATTTGAAGTTGTCAGTGTTTTGGATTTTGGCCATTCTAATAGGTGTGTAGTGGTAGCTTACTGTTGTTTTAATTTGCAATTCCCTGATGACAAAATGACGTTGAGTATCTTTTTATATATTGACTTGCTGTATGTATATCTTCTTTGATTAGGTGACTATTCATACATTTCTCTATTTTTCAAATAAATTTTTAACTTTGAAATTATTTTAGATTTCCAGAAAAGTTGCAGAGAGATTTCTTGTATATGCTCCCCGAGCTTCGCCTAGTGTTGGCATCTTACATAATCATGGTATGTTTTTCAAGACTAAGAAATTAACATTGGTACAATAGTACTGACAAAACTACAGGCTTTATTCAGACTTTGCCAATTTCTTCAGTAATGTTTTTGTTATTATTGTTCCAAGATCCAATCCAGGTTACCATTTTGCATTTGGTTATCATTAGTTTCTTCTGATCTGAGAGAGTTTCTCTGACTTCCCTTGTTTTTTATGTTTATATTCTTTATGGTTTACATCAGTGTGTATGGAATTAGGTGAAATCAGCAAAAAGAGAAAGGTCTCCAAAAACGTTCTATTCCATAAAAGCGATAAAAACCTGGCAAAAATTGTCTGAATCAACTTTTTCAGAACTCTCAATTTAACTTAAAACTTGAAGCACTCAGGGAGCATTAATTCAAAAACTGTCTGAATCTTAATAAGAACGGTGAGCTTTGTGATACTTTCAATATTTTGATAAAGGAAAACCAAAACACATCAATGCTTATGTGATGCAATAAAAGCTGTGCTTAGAGAGAAAATTAAAGCTTTAATCACCTATGCTAAAAAAAAAAAAATTCTCAAATCAATACCCTAACCTTCTATTCCAGAAAACTAGGAAAGGTAAGCAAACTTAATCCAAAGCAGGCAGGAGGAAGAAAATAATAAAGATTACAGAAGAAATAAATAGAGAACACAAAAATAGCGAAAATTATTGAAACAACAATTGGTTCCCTGAAAAGATCAACAAAATTGACAAAACTTTAGTTAGACTGACGAAGAAAAAAGCAAAGATAACTCACATTACTAGATCAGAAATAAAAGAGTGGACATTACTCCTGGCTTTACAAAAATAAAAAAAGTTTAAAATACTATAAACAATTGTATGCCAACAATAACAAAAATCTAGATGAAATGGACAAATTTCTCAAAAACACAAACCACCAATACGAACTCAAGAATCAAAAGATTATTTGAACCTATAACACGAAATGGAATTATTAATCAAATCAGCTTATCAGAATTGTCAAATATACCTCAATATTTTTTATTTTTAACTATACCTCTGTGGCCAGTTGTGAAGAGTTGCAGGATGCAATATAAAATATATTGCTCCTCTAGGTAGGGTAAATAATATTTATATGAACAACACAAACACATGGTTATCAAAATTGAGTACCACACTATTTGAATTTGCCGTAACATTTTGTTATTTTGTTCTCCTCAAAAATAAGCAAATAAGCATTTGTAATTCTCTCCCATGTTTCAGGACTTGAAAGAATTTCAGCTGACTGACCTAATGTTTAATTTTCATGAAATCAACAAGAGGGTGGCTTTTGGAGTCAACCCTAGGAGAAAATTATAGCTCTTTTGCTTTCATTGCCTATGAGACCTAAGACAAGTTTATGATCATTTAGTTCTTCATTTTATGGGACTTTTGAGAATATTAATGCTTTCTTCTAATATTGTAAAGAATAATTGGGTTAGAATAAATGCATAGCCTTGCCATCCTTGTAGCAGGTATTTATTGATTACTTACTATTTGCCTAGTATCCTGCCAAGTGTTACGATTGTAAGCAAGACATGGCTCCTTCTTGGATATGACAGTGTTGTAAGGAAAGTACTTTCAGTAACAATATCTTGTTTTTCATTTCTGTGCTTAAAAGCAGAATTATAAATTAAAAACTGTATCTCATTCTGGTTAATAATGAAAATGATGACTATTTTAAAGGTGGTAAGATACAGATCAATACGATTTTTTTATCTTCGAGTGGTTATATATCTGTGTCTCCCAAGTATGGAGAGTTGAAGAATACTTTAAAAATTGGGTAAATATACCAAATTCCTGTACTTAATGAATGAAAACAAAATGTGTAGAGGACTTACACATTTCCTAATAAACTACAGATACTAAATCAGGTTTGCAAAATTCTTATCAGTATGAGCTGTTTTGAAAATAATACTAATGCATTCTACAGCTCAGAAATCCAACTATAGGAACAAAGAATGCTGGCATCCAAAGAACAATGATTAAGGAGTGGTCACAGGATAGGGGATAGACAGGATAGGGGATAGACACCTTCCAAATGAAGTGTGACCTGTGGCAGAGTTCAATGGTACAAAAGATACGGTAAGATTTTTATGACAGAGAAAACTTAAAGAACTTTCCATCACTAGGAAAAGTCATGCTTAAAGTAAGTGGCAAATGACAATCTGTCTTGGTGAGCAGCTTTTACAAATCCCACCAACAAAGGCAAGGAAAATAACAAAATCAATTGGAATACCCCAGTTTTGATTTGACAACAACTTCTGGTCATAAGAAGAAATATTTTCCTCAGAGGATTTCCAGGGTTTTTTTTTTTTTTTTAGCTTACACTTGTCCTAACTCTGAATTATATATAGCACCATCTAGTGAAATAACTTAGAATACTTGGGTTTTTAAAAGACAAAATTAAAGAAATGGTTAAAAACATAAATCAATGCAAGTTGTGTTTTTTAATGATGGGATGGGCCAGAATTTGCCTACATCCTTACCTAAAATGCATTTTTAAATGCTTAGATTATTTAAGGATGCTTTTAATTCAATCAGGCACTTGATATAATGATCATCTCAAGGTGTTGGTTTGGCATTACGTGGAGAGAAATGTCAGAGTAAGGAAGGATGGAAAATACTAATTGTGGAGGTAATAAGTGGGGATAAACTAAGGGCCTACGAATTCCTGAAAAGAGAAGAATGTGCAATGGTGTACTAGAGCCAGCTAGTACCACTGGAGAGAGCCAACTGTGTGCATCTTTTTCCAACTTCTTGCTCACTGATATCTCATTGGTAGGTTCAAATCAGTTGGAGTGAGATTATTAACATAATGGAAATTGGCAAATGCTATGCATCAAGGCTACCCACCCCCAGAGAAGCAGTTGTTAAACATTTATAAGCATACCGCAGGGACATAGCAGCATCTGATCCTCCCAAATGAACACAGTTCTTATAGATAGAGGCCAAATAGAGGGACTGGTGGTGGCCAGGGACCCACTAGCAAAAGATATCTGAGTCTACATGACATGTGGTGGTTGTACTAACTAGTGACTGTAAGCCCTTGTCAATATGTCAGAATTGCCAAAACTTATGAAAAAAAAAAAAAGTTCAAGCTACTTCATATTTTAGCAAGCAATGGAACATGCCTCCAACACCTTTGAGAAGAGATAAATCAGGTGCTGATTATTAGCTGCAGGTGGCTAATGTGCGGGCTGAGTGCAGGAAAGGGTGTGGAGGCAGCAGAGTCAGATAGCAGATAAGACTTGACCTTCACCAATGGGGTAGCCTTAGGCAATTTAGACACTGGGCTGTTTCTTCAACTAAAAGTCAAAATAAGACCAGTGGGGTTTTCTTTAATTAATAAAATCTTTTTCTCGAATCACCTCTTACATATAGTATCAATACTCTCTAGTAAAGATTAGTGTCATTTAAAAGACCAGTTTCCTTTTAAGATCCCAAAACTCAGAATGTCTTGTAAAAGTCATTGAACTAGACTATTTCCGAGAGTCCAATTTTTCTTCCAAGGCTGATATTCTAAGCACTGAATTGGCTATCAGTTCCACTACCTAATCCCCCCATTTACTGAGAGGAGTGAGCTTCCTCTTTCTCTACCCAATCTAAGGAATTTGGGGGAAGTGAAGACAAAAAGCTGCTTATCTCTATAAATGCCCTCACAGACTCTACTCCAACTGGGTTTTCAACCTACACATTATTGAGTATAGATAAGTCTTCAAGTGATAAGGACTTGATGCTGATGGAAACGGTAACTGGACAAGACCTCTCCATCCCGTTCCAAAAAACTTCCCTAGTTTTGAATGTCTGGATGCATAAGTAGATTACCTATCCTAATTTGAAGTATCCTGATCCTACATGAACCTGGTTTGAAAACTGTAATATTTATCAAGAGATAATGATCAAGAAGGGTTATATTTTCTTACACTTTAAAAAATTTATAATCAAGAACAGAAAAGATATCTCATCATTTCTGACCTAAAATCCTCTCTCTGGAGGGTCTGTGGATTTTTCACTTGAAAGTAACTATGATTCTAAGTGACCCTAAGATTGTGCAGATAAAGGTAGTGTCTTCCTAGTCCATAATAATTACCAGGGGGCCACAAGAGGAACTGCCTATCAGAGAATACACACTGGTGGGCCAGGGGCCTACTCTAATCTCCACAGAGTTAGAAAGAAATTTAGATTAGTTGCCAACATTTAAAAACTGAGAAATATCACATGAAAATTCAAATTTGTGGCTTTCCATGGGGAAAACAAACAGAATGTAACAAAACTGGGCCAAATTCCTGCCTGGCAGCCATCTTCTGGGCTGAGAGCTGCCATCCTTTAGACAGGGCACAGGCCTGCTGTTGAGTCCCCAGGCTGTACATCCCCCTATTTCCCACCCTCAGCCCCTGCCAGGAACACCCATTGGGTTACTTCCATGTCCCTGCCTGAGTCTGCATCCCCTGACTTAGGGGATACCAGACTGAGCTACAAGTGACACTGGGCCTTTCTGAGAGAAGTAGGAAACATTTTTAGACACAATACCCTTAGAAGCAATATTTGCCAGGGCCAGAACCCTGCCTGGGCCCTGGGTCCCAAGAGAGAAAGATGCTCCTTGCAGGTAAGAACACACTCAATTGTGCACACTGACAACCCGATCTGCCCTTGAAGACGAAATGGGAAGTTTGTGGTTAAGCACATGTACTTTTGAGCTTAATGACATGGAGAACCACAAGCCTGCCCACAGTATCAATTTTTCATAAAAAAGGAGAAAGGCTATTGAGTCAAATGTTCCAATTGTGGCTGGTGCAGGGAATGGTGTATTTATAACTTGGATACACTGACAGGAATGCCTTGCTCAGTGGAGAAAACTAATAAGAGCTACTATTATTGAACACTTGCTTTGCATTCTTTCTGTTCTCACACTTACTCAGAAGGGTTTTATATTTACAGATAAAGAAATGAAAGCTCAGAGGTGCTAGTTAACTTGAGCTTATTACGTGGCAGAACCAGCATCCATTGCGCAGGCTGACTGCAAATCCATGCTTGTCTGCTATGTCATGCTGGCAGTTCACATTTAAAACTCTTTGTGCTCTTCAATGTGGTTTCTTAAAGATTATTTCCATTTAGCCCTTTTACAAGTTAACAAGATAGAGGAATCATGATATACATTTCACAGATAAAAAGTTGAAGCACAAAAAATTCAAGCCTTAATAATTAGTAACTAAGATTTAGTACCCTGGTTTTCTAACTTCTAATTGAGTGTTCTTTCCACTTCATAAGATGAAACACCTCCGGATTGTGTCTTACTCTTCAGATACTTAATGTTAGAGAGTTGTTATGTTTACATTATAGAGTTGATTTGTATGTCTTTTAATGAAAGATTTTCTTATTATTTGAAAAGAGGGCTAGAAAATAAAACTTTCAGGTTATTCTACTCATTAAAATAGCCTGCTTCTTTTAAGGTGGCCAGTAAAACTTGTCTATAACTACGGTCTACTTACGATTTCAAAGATAAATTTAGTCTTTTGTGGCAAAGCGGTTGACAAGGAAAATAGGTCTGGGTAAAATACTTTTTTGTTTTTCAAAATAGTACAACCTAGTTTAGAAGCAACAGAAGTTACCAAAGTGAAGCCACAAACTGAAAATTTTTTTAATGGTGTATGGAGGTAAGGAGAATCGGTGGTTTCAACAGATTGATTTTTAGTGTTGGAGAATATATTTCTTTATGGTTTTACAGTTCAGACATTCCCACAAATAGGGATGTAAAAAAAGGCAACCATGAACACTAAAGAAATGAAATAAATTGTTACAACACTCTGGAGAAACACAGTTTCTCTACAGGCAGTTATGCCAGGAGAGTGTCTTCTAACTTTCCTTAGAGTGTTTCCACTGAATTCATACATTTCCCCAAGTTGGAAAGGGCCATCTGTTCCACCCACGGATACACATGCCACTTTCTTCTTTCATGACAACCTTCAGACAACAGATGCCTGCAAATCCAAATCTAATTTATTCTATAAAAAGGAACAGTTTTTATTCCCCTCATTTGATATGAAAGCAGTGCTTTGAAATCTCTTCCAGAGGGGAGGCACAGGCTAGGGGGGTGGGCTGCTCTGGGCTTTGGGGGATGTGAGTAACAATCTCATACCAGGAGATCAACACTAAAGAAAACCCACAGGGCCCCAGGAAGCAGAAAGACTAGAAGATGGCAATATTAGGGTGGGGCTTGAAACAGCAATCTGATCTTGAATTCTGTGCTAGGAGATGGGAGAGAACAGGATGGAAGTCCATTTTGGAAGATTCTCACAAGGATGATCACTGAAAGAAGAAATTGGTAGAATTGGGGCATGTCTTCACCCTGAGTTCTGGAATCTAGAGCAACAATTTCTTAAACCTTGTCTATCCTTCCTCTTCTTGTCCCAGACGTTGAAACAAGGTTGAAATTGCAAGGAGAACTCAAGAAGCTCCCCAACTATAGTCCAGGAATGATTGCAGGGAGAGGAAACCCTGCATATCATTGTACTGCAACAGAATCACCAAAAGGTGCCATCACCCTAAGTTGGCCTGACAAGGACATCGGCTGTGTGCTCAGCCACAGAGAGCTGAACAGAGTTTGCCAGGGGAGTAGACATACCCCAAGAGCACGGATACATTCCCATTGTTACAACAGATGTCTCTCACTGCACACACGCTAGAGGCTAGGAATGATTCACAAGCCTTTCTCCTGTACTAATTCACTCCATCTTCCCCCTATGAATATGAAGTACTACTATTATTCCCATTTTTCCAATGAGAAAACTGAGGCACAGAGAGAATGAATAACTTGCCTTATAGCTACTCACTAGATCACATAGCTAGAAAGTGACAAAGCCAGAGTGGGAATCCATTTTGGTAGAGAGAATAATGGGCTCCCAAAGATATCTATGACTGAATTCCCAGAATCTATTGAACATGTTACCTTTTATGGCAAGAATAACTTTGCCGATGTGACTAAATTATGGATCTCAAGAAGGGAAGAGTATCCTGGACTATTTAGGTGGATCCTAATCACAAGGGTCCTCATAAGAGAAACAAGAAAGTCATTGTCAGTAACACGAGATGTGATGTCAAAGACGAGAAGTTGAGTGATGTAAGCAAGGGTTCATGACTCAAGGAATGAGTGCAGATGGTTTCTAGAAGCTGAAAAGGCAAGACAGATCCTGCCCTGAAGCCACCAGAAGGAATGCAGCCCTGCAAACATCTTGATTTGAAACTTCTCACCTCCAGAACTGTAAGAGAATAAATGTGTGTTGTGTTGTTTTAAGCCACTAAGTTTGTGATAATTTGTTACAGCAGCCACAGGAAATTAATAGATGCAAGCAGCCTAACCCCAGAGCCTTTATTCCTAATTATTCAATCATCTTTCCAGTGTTAGATGTTACTATTTCTAGATAATACTCCATAAAAGGAGCTTCATGTTGGTTTCAAGGTCTCTCTTCTTTAGCCCCACAGTGGCTGGTGTATGTAGGAATTTATTACTATTTTAGATTGCTTGTGATGTACACAGACCCGATATTCAGCTCATACATGCTAGTGAGATAGCAGCTATTGTTAAAATGTTGAACATTTTTTCAGCTGATTAATAGTCCCATATATCCTTCCTGCTATCCTGGACACCTTGGTCCCTTCCTTCTGACACTCCAGAACTTCCCCTAGTCAAGCCTCTGGAGAGGTTAAAGCAGGGCAGGGTAAGGGTCCTCCCCAACTTAGCCCCAACTCCAAAGCCTGGGTCCATGCTAATGGTCAGTGGCCAAAGCTGGTATTTAATATTTTGAACATAACCCTAGGATACATACATGCTGAGTAATAATTCGGGATGCCCTAGGATTTTCACTCATGACTGGAGTTTCATAATATTTTTATTAACAATGAAAGAACATAAGTCTTTTTAGCAAAACAACTTTCTATAAAGTGCAACAGTTGAACTCTCAGAAGCCCAGATCTCAACCTCTAAACTCCACACTCGAATCATGATGTCCTCAACTGAAAAGCGGCCACTCCCAACAGCCCATATCAGTGAATATCTCAAAAGTTTGACTTCATTATGTGTCTCTTTTCAAGTGAAACTATGTGGGCATCACACCCCTTATTTTGTCCTCTTAACTAGGACGAGAGAACTGTAGAATCAGATAAGTACACTGGGTATAAAGTATTATGAAATGTTATTAACAACTTTTTCTCTGACATCTCTGGCTTCATTGAAAAGGAATTTCATGTCCACTCATGCCTCATATTCTTAGTCTCCACTGAATAATATAACAGGATGAATCAGTGTTTTCCTCAGAAGATGCATGCTGGACTATAGCCTGAAACTCTGTTCGACTGATGATAATCCTAAGCTGTAAAAAGAATTCTTTCAGGAAAAACTATTAAGGGAATATGTCGATATCCCTTACTCTCCTAAAGATGTATCATAGAAGGCTATGGTGTGCTGGTAAATAGGATGGAGTACCAGGCTTTGGAGTTATACCAACTTCACACTGTTCCTTGCTTCCCTATTACCAACAGTGTGACCTTCACAAGTTAGCGGACCTCTAAAATCTATTACTAGAAAACGAAGTAATCCTTTTCTTCTTGCATGCTGGTTGAGAGAACTAAATGAGATAATGTATTAACATGCCTACCATAACACAAGTGACCTACAGCCTATCAATTCCTGTTAGGTCACTTCCCAGTGTGTTCATGTGAGACACAAGTGAGAAGTCTAGGTGCTAGCCCAGTACTTTCCAAATTGCTAAATGATGTTTTCAAACGATAAAGTACCAAATCCATCTCTCCTTGATAACTAAGCATGCTTTGCTTCATAGTACCAAGCAAAAGCAGCAAAACCCATGCACAGGACAAACTAAGCCCAAGTATGTTTTGCTTGTAAGAAGAGAAGAACTATGCAGTGAAGAACTCCAGGCACAGATAAAGTCAAGTATAATTAAAATCTCCCTTGGCTGGGTGTGGTAGCTCACACCTGTAATCCCAGCACTTTGGGAGGCCAAGATGGGTGGATCACGAGGTCAGGAGTTCGAGACCGGCCTGCCCAAAATGGTGAAACCTCATCGATACTAAATATGCAAAAAGTTAGCTCAATGTGGTGGTGCACACCTGTAATCCTAGCTACTTGGGAGGCTGAGGCAGGAGAATAGCTTGAACCTGGGAGGCAGAGGTTGAAGTGAGCCAAGATCATGCCATCGCACTCCAGCCTGGGCAACAGGGCGAGACTCTGTCTCAGAAGAAAAAAAAAAACTCCCAAAAGTTCTATCCAGTGGTCATCCTAAAGGTGGAAACCATCATCCTTCTTTGCCTGCTATCAATCTTCTGCTTCTCCTTCAATGTTTTTTCAATTTTCCATAAGTTCGAGAAAAGCAAGTCAGAGGCCCAAGCCTGCCATCTCCAAGTAAGACTTTTAGAAGGGTGATCATAGCTCTGGGGTTCTGTTTCTTCCTTCCTTTCTCCAGGCACACTACAGGGATGATAAGATGAAAGAACAGCTACTTTGCAAAAAGATGGGGAACTGGAACCAGCCATGACCCCCAAAATAGAAATGAAGATACAGAGAGTGTATTTTTCTACCCAATAGCCCAAGGGAGAACCTCTTCAATTAATAACACTTTTGATACAAAGCCAGACTGCCCAAGATGACTGCCTAAAAATACACAAAAATCTAGGAAAAACAAGCTCTCCATCCTGGAGGGAATGTCAATGGAAAATAGTTGCTAGTCTTTTCCAGTTACCAGTAATAAAAGAAAAATAGGCTCCCCATTATGAATCCAGTGCTGGAGGGCTCGTCAGCTGGTTCTGAGCCAGCTTTGGTATTTTCTGAGTGTGTTACAGATTACAGGAACAAAATGTGGACTTTTCACTCTAACCATGTTTTCTAAGGCCAGACAATTTATTATTAGGTTTACTTCCTAATGGTCTATAGTTGGAAAAGATGTCTCCATGTATGGATAACATTTATAAGCTTTTAAAGCACACACATTCTTATTTTGAACAGCAATTATACAATATGCACAGATTTTAAATGAAAGAATTGAGAAATTCAAACAAATTGAGACATGAATCCCCTCATTATTAAGCATTATAAATGCATAAATATTTGTTGAACTGTGTGATTTTACTGAGCAAAAAGTATTAATCTCAAAATGCAACCTACATACATATTCTGCATTTATTTAACTTTCTAATAGAGACGTCTTCAAGGGATCTCTAATTTAATATAATGCCTCCAATTATTATTATGGTAGCTACAACAAACGTCTATTAAGAAGGCTTCTGCCCATTTAGTTGTGTATTGCTTTTCTCTGCTACCAAGTCTCTTGAAAGTAGGGTCTTCTCTTACTCCTCTTTATTCTAATCCTGAATACAGTGTCCAACGTATAGGAGATATCTGAAAAATGTTTGATGTAGGAATTCCTTTTGTTTGAGCTGCAGGTGAAGGCATTTTCCACTATGTTTCTCATGGAGTCATAGAAATATCTGCAGAATAAATTTTTCTTAGTGTTTAATGTTATAAGGGAAAAAAAGCCTTCTGTGGTGTTCTCTTTCTTTATATAATAATAGCAATATAGCACATTGTGTTTCCCTTTTCTACTGGGATCTCAGGATGCTCAGGGACAAGTTTTAAGCTCAGTTGCAGTCTTTCTCATTGCCTAGAATTTTGGATACAAAACCTTCCCTCCTTACTTTCTCTTTTTCATGGCTCTTTATCTTTTATTCTTGTTTTCTGTTAACATTATTTTAAGCTGCCTCAAATCCTTGAGAAGAAAATAGCAAGTACACTGAATTTTTTAAAAAAATAATAAATGAATAAAGAACTAAGAAAAGAAGTTAGCAAAAATTTTTTTCCCAATGACTTCTCACATATGCTACAGAAATATCTTCAAAATTCTATTATGTTACATCCATGAACATTGCATACGTTTCAGTAGAAATAAGCAGAGCAAACACAGGGTGATACCAAGGAAAGATACTGGACTGGAAAACCGGCAGTACAGGTTAAAGTTCAGTCCCTGCCCTTCACTAGGTGTGTAACCTTGAACAAGACACCTAAATTTGTGAACTTCAGTTTCCTTATCTCATAAATGAACTTCATTTGTTCTTTCACCAGACATTTATCGAGTCCTTACTGTACAACGGGGATAGTGGTAGGTCCTACAGATTTCAAGTAAGTAAGACAAGAGCCATGCAATCAATTTAGTGCATAGTCTAGTAAGAGAGACAGAAAAGCAAACAGATTACAGCAAAATGTGATCACAGCTACACATAAGGTATTGGAGCAACACAGAAGGGAGATGTCTACGTCAGACTGGAGACTTCCAGAGGATTTGAAAGGAGGCACCAGTTGTGTTGATTTTTAAAGTTGATTGGGAATTAACTAGATGAAAAATGGGGCAGGGGAGGGGAAAGAGGGCATTCCAGGACTCAAAAAGAGAACACGTGTGAAATCACAGAGACACAGAACACCATGACAAGTTGGGAGAACTAAGAATTGTTGGCAGATAATCCAATACATGTCCTGTCTACCTCCCAGAGTGGTTTTAAGGATCAGTTGAGGGGATGTATACACTGAAAGTGCTTTGTAAACTGTAAAGCATCATACATGTATTTGAATGTAAAAGATTATTATAAGACACTTGTTTTTTCTCCCTACAAATTAGAAACATTTGCTGAAGTAAACACTGTTGATGCATTAGCTGTCAGGATAGTGTATTATATTTGGAAAACATTTGCCAATGCCTGTTCAGTTTTTGAATTTCCAGTCACATGTGTTTTTTGTTTGAGCAAATGCATCAAGTAATAATGGATTTATTGTTAATTGTGCAATGTTGCAGCTTCAAGGTTTAAGTAATCTCTATTTCATGCTGACTTTATTCCCTGTTGACTGTGGAAGTTTGCAGTCATTTACTGATTAATGAAAAGTGATAAGTAAGCACTATTACCACCGTGTACTGATCAAACTTTTATCAAAGGAAATTCAGGATTCTTCACGTGCACAAGTGTGCCAGCAAAAACAAATTCCCTCCGAGAAAAAGGAGGGAAAGAGGTGTGGTTATCTTCACTTAAAATGGCTTTCCAAAGAGCTCCAACGGAGCTCAGTTTCAAATATGAACTTCCCTATTTAACACTTCAAAAATGAAACACTTCCTTCCAAGGAACATTCTCCCATGGTTAGAGAAACCAACAAAAAGCATTTGGGATAGAAAAATTGGGACGGATAACTCATGTTAAAAATTCTTGACATTCATACACTATCAGTCATTGGAAGGTTTGAATCACTATGTTTAAAAAGTGCTTTCACTTTTTCCCTCCTGGCTGTAAGAGGAAGATACGAGTCAGAAAAGGATAATAGGATTTTTTTTCATGTTGCAAACAAGTTATCTGGGCACTAACTTTTCATATTAAAAACTCAGAAAATAACTTGTATTCTGCCCCTGCTCCTCCTCGCAAAAGAGAAACGCTCTAGTCTTGGAAAATCTGTATTTGTCATGAAATTTTATTTTGAGTCATGATTAAGCCACTTATTAGCAATATTGGTCAAGATCTCATATAGCACATGAACTAAGTAATATGTATATTTACATCCTTTTGTGTAAAGGAAGACATCAAAGCTGGACAGGACCTAAAAGTTTATTCTGTATGACACTACATTTTATGGATGAGAAAATTTAAGAGAAACGTCAGTTCATCTGTTTAAAGCCAGGCAACGAATACATGGCACAGTTGGGATTAGGAGCCTCCAGGGCGGTTCTCCTACACCTACCTCACTATGGAGAGAGGCTGACATCCAGGGAAAAGACTTGGGAATTGCAGTTGTATGGGGCGAGTGGCCTCAGGCAAGCAGCCCACCTGCTGCCACTCAATCTCACCACTTGCCGGGGCTGTCAAGTCCCTTCTTCCAAAGACTAGTATCCAGAGGACTGGAACACAATGCCCCTGAAGCAGGTGGCCCTCGCTAGGTGAATTGAGCAGTACTGTGGCTTTGGCAGGGTTCCCAGGCAAGCAACAACCCCACTGTGCCTTGACAAGAGCTGTGGCTGAACCTCCGGACAAAATGACTGGCTTTAGAGACAGCTGGGAAAATACGATTTGTTGTAGAATTCCTGTTAGTCTAGTCAGCTCCCATCCTCTTGTGAAACCAGATTTGTAGGCACATGCACTGGCCAATGAGTCAGTCCTTAAAAAGTAATTCATAATTTATGTATAAACAAGAATAGCTTTTGTTTCAGAGAATTTGGGAGGTTTTTGTAGCTTTCTTCCAGTACCATTTTTGAAGAACTGTTCCTGTCTCAAGGCGGTTCCTATAGGCCTATAAATACTTTGATGTTCAGACATCTGGAACTTATATTTGGTGTTGACTAATGAGCATTATTATTTTATTATGTATTTATATATGATCTGAAAGAAATCTGAGGTTATATGCCACATAACTCTGTATACACACTGAACAATGACAAATTCTTTTTACCCATTACACTTATGATTTATTACTTGGGCAGAAGAGGTTCTGAGTCATGCAGTTGACATATAATTGTGTTTTGGAAGATAGTAATGGGATAGAGAGAATGTAAAATTGCCCTTCACATATATTGTTAAAATAATTTGTAAGTGGACAAAATGGAAATGGACTCCAGAGACGTTATTTCTCTCATTTTAAAAATATCAAAGGATAGCCAATATGGCAACAAACTCCAGCTCTCCTTTTGAATGAGTAAAGAAGAGCCTTGGTCTTAGAAATACATGTGGGTATATTGGAAAGGGTAATAAACAACGCATAATGGATCTGACATCAAAGAACATCTCTTGGAGAACCAGACCTAGTTCAAAGTCAAATGCTCAGTACTCAGTTTGCCCTAGTACCAATAAGCCACAGGTAAACACTGTAAGATCAAAGGGAAAGGTGGGTGTATGGAGGGGCATGTGATGACATTACTTTCTCAGCAAAGCATTTCCCTCCAGGGACACTGGAGACGGTACCTTATAACAGCCTCTGTTGTATATTCAGGAATTTATTTTAAAGGAGTGTCAGAGATATTTCAGTCTTTAAGAATTGCAGCTCAGGCCGGGCGCGGTGGCTCAAGCCTGTAATCCCAGCACTTTGGGAGGCCGAGACGGGTGGATCACGAGGTCAAGAGATCGAGACCGTCCTGGTCAACATGGTGAAACCCCGTCTCTACTAATACAAAAAATTAGCTGGGCATGGTGGCGCGTGCCTGTAATCCCAGCTACTCAGGAGGCTGAGGCAGGAGAATTGCCTGAACCCAGGAGGCGGAGGTTGCGGTGAGCCGAGATCGCGCCATTGCACTCCAGCCTGGGTAACGAGCGAAACTCCGCCTCAAAAAAAAAAAAAAAAAAAAAAAAAAAAAGAATTGCAGCTCAAAGACCATTTTGAACAAGAGGCACACTGAAGGTGGCATGCACTGAGGGAAGAGGATACTGGGAAGGAAAGGGATAAACGGCCCCATTATGGGCCATACCAATCCATGCCTGCCTGCTTTCTTCTCCCTCCCACAAGCAACATCAGTGTAAACTGGTTTGGCCCGTCAGCAGGCCGTCTGGCCCTTCGTGGAAGAATGAGTCCTCTGTGCATGCAGGCAGAGCAGTTGCCAACAAAGGCCCATTGCAGTGTTTGAAAGCCCGAACTTGTTGCTGAATCAAAGCATTTCCAGAGGCTGAAGCTGTGAACAGGATAGATCCTCAACAGTGAGAGGAGCTCTGTGCAGCTCCCCTAGAGAATCTTTAAAATTGACTTATCTGTTTGCTGACAGTCCCCAGTTTCAATGCCACAGTGTGGGCGGTATTCATTTAAAGTAATTCCCTGGAGTTCTGTTAAATCATACTGAATTGCATTTCAGGGTCTTTGTCTAGGGACCAGCTAACTCCATAGCAGAAGAAAAGTAAAAAGGACCCAATTGATCTCACAACAGAGAAGGAAGTAGTCCTCAAAACAAAACGAAATCAAAACATACATTAAAGAATGTCATAAAATGAAGCAATATTTCCAGTCTCTTCTCAGACACACACCTTTTTGACAACTTTATTTTATTGTCCCTGATAAAGAGATTAAACACTTAGGAGCCCAAACTTAAGAAGAAATGTTAGCCTTAATTTAAATGAATGCAAAAGCCTGAGGTGCAGGGATAAGACTTTTAGACTATGTTTAGATTGCAAGAAAATAATCTGTCCTATATATTTTACATGTGTCACAATATTTTCCTTTGACTGTCTTCCAGTGAATATATTTCTCGTCCAAAGGATCATATGAGGGTTAGCTGACTAGAAGTAAACAAGAACTAGATACACTGAAAGTAAACAGAGCAACAGATTCATTTGAAGCATGAACCAATCTCATTATGAATGATGGAAAATGGATGATATCAGATGGTGCCACTGATTGCCTTGTAACTCCCCAAAATGTTCTCTTTCAGAAGACTTATTCATACCCCAGTGCCTAAGCTAGTACCAGCCAAGCAAGTCAGTACAGCAAGTCATCTTCCCTATCACCCTTCCCAGTTTAATACAATATGCCAGGCCTTGGGATTATACCATACGCTTCCAATCTGGACAGATAAATTTGGGGCTATAATGAAACTATAACTAAATTCCAGCTCCCTCATTCCAGGGCACACCTGCCTAGCTCCATAGTTTTCCACTTCTGTTTCCATTATTCTACATTAGCCCTGCCCTTAATATTGTGCTTTGATTTCCCATCATCCATCACCACTTGACCTGGTAGAATTAGAGTTGCCCAACCTTTGGTCTCCCTCCTTCTGGTGAGACATTGGGACCCTACATGACTTTGCTCAGGCCATTTTCATGGGACTACATCCCAGTTCATTTTCCCCAAATTTTGCAGAGCTCGTATTTTGCTGCTTCCCAATCTCACTCCTAAATAGTGGTCACTGCTTGGATGCCCAGATGCTGGATGACCTTGGGATGACCTTCCAGTACCAACTGCTTCCAGAAATCGCCCTGAAATACTGGACCCAGAGATGCTCTCGTAGGACTGCTCCTGGCCTCTCTAAAGTCAGTCATGTACCTAGGTCTACCTTCAGCACCAGAGAGTGTGTCTTTGCCCAGCCCTGGCTCCTTTCCCCTCTGCATGTGTGGTGTTGCCAGCCTTGACCCATAATGCATTAGGTAAGAGCCATCCTGAGCTATGACAGTGAATTATCATTGACAAAGAAAACAAGGCTCCCTTAGAATTACTTTCACTGCCCTCATTTCATTGTCAATAGTAATGAGGATCAGCATATCAGTCAATTATAAGCCCTGCAAAAGATGAGTCTTCACTTTACATGAGGAAAGGAAGGCATTATACACATTTTGAGAACCTATTTTACACAAAAGAAGGGGAGAGAAGGAATGTGGAACAAGCTGTCTGACACAGGGTGGTGGTAAAATGCATTCATTTTTTTCATTCAAGAGATATTTACTGAATATTTTCTATGTGCCAGTTCTAAGTACTGGGGATAGAAAAATAAACAAAACCATTTAAAACCCCTGCTTTCATGGAACTCACATTCAGAAAACCGCTGGCTGTGTGACCCTGCCATTCTACCTTTCTGAACTGTGTTTTCCTTATCTGCAAAGTAAGAGCTGTGATCTAAAGGGAAAGAAGTCTCTTTAAACTCAAACACTCTGTGCTTCTCTAAAAATGCTAATTAAATATGCACAGACTGTGTATCATGCCAACATACAAAACACCTGCCTGAATGGAGGTCAAGGAAAGATGGTGATAAAATTCAATTTTATGCAGTAATATTCACTGAGCACCTACTAGGTGCCAGTAAAAGTGAGAAATACAAAGATGGATGAATTACTTATTCACCATCCCTTAGCACCTCAATACTTAGTGAGACAGGCAGGCATAGAAAATTAATTATGTTTAATTAATTGGTTCTGATAAATTCTACTTCTCCATTATTGGTAACTTCATATAAAAATACAAAGAATATAAAAATAACCAGAAATACAATCAACCAGAGATTGTCATACTTAATAACTTGGTGAACTTCTTCCAGATGCCTCTGTGCATGTAACCATAAATCCCATGTATATTCTTTTCTTTCAACTGGAAAATACAGACATTTAAAATATTGCTTTTTCCCTCAAGTACATGTCATGGACCTCTTCCCTTGGCAATATACGAATTTACATAATCATTTGACTGCTGTAAAATATTCCAATATTTGTTTATACCATAATGTATTTAACCAGCTTCCTATGGATAGACATTGTATTCTAATTTTTCTATATTAACAAGAACACTTCAACAGATATTCTAATGCTCACTTTTAAAAAATTATTTCTGCCAATACTTCTTTCAAATAAATATCCATAAGTAGAATATGTTTATCAGTGTATATTTGCATTTTACATCTTGAATTATTGTTTTGTGCCTAGTCAGTTTCAGTAATCATATGGGAAGTTCTCTCATTTACCCACACTCATTATCTTTGGTATGTTTTGTTTTGTCTCTGAATCTGTTTAATTTTTGCCAATCTGATGGGTGAAATATATACTGAGTTTTGTTTTCGTTAACTTTTCTTTGACTATCAATGAAGTTGAAAATCTTCATATATATAAATTGGCTATTAGTATTTCTTTATTTGTTAATTGTTTACTTGTTAATAGCTATTTGTATATTAAAAAGTGTATATGCTATCACGAGTGCTACAAATATTCTCCAGTGTGGAGTCTTTCCTTTTAAGATTGCTTTTAGGCCAGGTACAGTGGCTCACACCTGTATTCCCAGCATTTTGGGAGTGGGAGACCAAGGCAGGAGGATCACATGAGCCCAGGAGTTTGAGGCCAGCCTAGGCAACATAGCAAGATATGGCTTCTACTGGTATGATGTTTTTCCTCATTAGACCTTTTTCCTAATTTTTAATCTATTGTAGCCTTATTCATCCAGATTAATTTTTGAAATAACTTTGCTCCATTCTCTAAAATCCTATTGTGATTTTAACTGGTAATTCATTTCTATTATAGATTAATTTAGGGACAATCATTATTTTCTAAAATTGAATTTTTCTAACCAAAACTGAGTGGTCCCTTCATTTATTCAAGTCTTTGTCAATCAATAATGTGCTCCAGGATTCATACAGATCCTACCATTTTCTTTATAAGTTAGCCAGTGTATGCCTTATTAGTGCTATCATGAATCAAATCTTTTAAAACATTTTCTAGTTGATTATTATTTCTATATAAGTGGGTTGAAGATAGAAAGATAGATACATAATCTCTGTGTCAACTATTTAACTCCTTTTTTATTTTTTCAATCTCTTTCTTTTCTTCCTTTTTTATTTTAAATTGTGACAGGTACCCCTCTATCGCCTGGGCTGAGTGCAATGGTCTAATCACAGCTCACTGCAGCCTCCACCTCCTGGGCTCAAGCTTCAGCCTTCCAAGTGGCTGGGCCTATAGGTACTTGCCACTATGCCTGGCTGTTTTTGTTTGTTTGTTTAATTTTTTTGTAGACATAGGGTCTCATTATGTTGCCCAAATGGTCTCAAACTCCTGGACTTAAGCTAAGCTCCTCCCAAAGCACTGGGGTTACAGGCATGAGCTACCATGCCCAGGCCTCAATCTATTTCTAATTGTGATATTCTTGATCTGAGGGTTCAACAGTATTGAGTTCAGAGTACAGTCAAGTGAACAAACAAAAAATGGACCAGGGATAGGGCTATTGTAATTATGTGGACCCAGAACATCAGTGAAAAGGGTTAGCTCTGCTACTTGGAGAGGCAGAGAGCCAGACAATAGTAGGTCAATGTGTGCATAAAAAATTATGATTTATTATTTATGAAGAAGAAAGGAGAATTCAAGAAGCTTGTCATAGTTAATTCCTTACTTGAAAAACGCCAACAGTGGAAGGCAGCATTGAAAAAGTTGAAGTAGACCTGAACCTGAGAAAGAGTGAAGGGAAAATAGCCACAACTCCCCTCCCCATGGCTCATGAATAAATTAGCCATGGTGAACCATCACTCAGTTCCCTTAGCGAAGCAGAACTTCATTACAACCTGCTGTGTTGACGTGACACAACCAATTCCAGAGCTGGAATAGACATTAGAGCATCTCATTCAAATGCCTTATATTTTTAGAGGAGGAAAACAAGGTTCAGAGAAAACAAGAGACTTGACCATGGTTACACAGCTAGATCCAAGCTTGTCTGGATCTAGCCTAGTCTGGGTCTCCAGGCATCAAGTGCAGAGTTCTGTACTTTGAACCATGCTGCTTCACGGAATTTAGATCTGAGCTTTCAGGGGACTTTAAAAATTTCTAGCTTAATATTCAGTCTAGTGGGCTAAAATATTTCTGCTGTATTGCAATATATAGTGGCTTGGGTTTAAAAGGACTTTACTCTCTCTATTACTTATGAATATAACTCAGAGCACCTGAAAGGAAGTTGGTTTTCAGGTAAAATGCAATTTCAGAGATTTGCACATAATGACTTTGCTTGGTAGAGATGTGAACAAGTACAGGAATCTGGATATAATGTGATCAGGCAGCTCAGTTTTAACAAAAGTGATGCACAATGGGAGCACCACAGAACCCCTTATAAACCCTTTATAAATCGCATATTTTATAAAATAAATGAATGCCATAACACATAGTTTATAAATCATAGAACTCAATAAGCTTTTCATTCTTATTTGTTTGCAGTTCTATGTGGGCCACTAGATGAGTGGAAGAAGCTTGGTGATAGACTCTTAGGAACTGTCAGGCAATCTATAGATGTGGTTAATTAGGAATGAGATCAGTGGTCTTTCATGGTAAAATATGACAATTTTGAAAACTAAACAAAATTGTTAATACCTACGATTCATTGCATTACCTATGATTCAGGCACTGCATAATATCAATCAACTAAACAGGCAGCAAACCAGAGCCACTCACAGTTCTGGGAGAATGAACCTAACTCCCTCAAGGCTACTGTGTATGCAGTATCCTGTTCACCAAAGAACTCAGTGATTTTATACAAATCTGTTGAGGTGAAAAGAACTCCTTGGAAAGACTGCATTGGGAAATACATATATGGCATGATGGCTTTCCAGAATTTCAAAAACACTGATGCCCTATGAATCTGATCTAGAAGAATTTATGCTTAAAGAGATATAGAAAAAAGAAATGAAACGTAATTTTCATTCCCATCCTCAACTCCTGACTTCCTATGAAGTCTACTGATTCTAACATAACTGCAAGTTGTTCACCTGTACTTAAAGAATAACCTACTTTGGGCTAAAATATATTAAGGAATCTTTGGCTTTTGTTTTTATTTTTCCAAGAAAGTATAAAAGGAAGCTTAACATGGATTCTGTGTGTATGCTGGCTTTCATTAAGTTATACTGCCTTCGGGTGAGGTTGCAACAGAGAATTTGAGAGCTGGAAAAGATCTCTAATATCATCTCTTCCAATGGTGCCCAACTATTAACCACCAGTGAAGGGAGGTGGTGTATATGGATAAGGCCTTGAATCTCACAACCATCCACATTTCAAGCAAAGCAACTCTGCTTTAGTATTTTATTTGTTATAATCCCAAAAACATTTACTTAAATAAATGAGTCTGTAAGTATAAAAAACTGAATCTGAAATCACTGAATCAGTCCAGCTCCCTTCTTACAGGGGAAAATAATAACACTAAGAGAGAGACATGATTTGCCAAATAGTAGGTAAGTGACAGTATCTGGACTCAAACTGATATCTCCCATTCCTTGTTCAGGAATTGTCCAGTAGGTCATGCTGCCTGCTGGTAAGGTGTTTAAATGCCAAGGGCCCTAAGGTTATGGCTGAGTTTCTACAGACTGTGGCATCATGGAGTTTCTGTCCCTTCCAGACTCTTTATTATCCTCTGCCAAAGCCTCTCTAACACCTCTGAGAGGTGAAGACATCTTATGGAATAATAATGCCTCAGAATTTTGCTCTGAGAAGGTATCAATATTACCAGGAAGATTTGTTTGTTAGTAAAGACTCTACAGTAAAAAATGTGAGGATTCACAGTTGGGCTCTCGGTGTAGAACCAGGAAAAGATCAGGTTCTCTCCATTCTTGGCTACAAAGGTCAGTGGTAGGAGTGAGCCAGGACCCTGGTAGAGGAAGGAGAGGGTATGAAAGGGAAGAACAGAGGAGCATCAAGGTTAAAGGGACCTGTAGGTGCTAATTTGAAGCGAATCCAGAAATGGGAAAGCAGCCTGAGAATACAGGTAATGGAGTGTTCTGTACTATCTTTCAGCCTCCAAGTGTGTTAACCCTAAGTTCAAGAAAAACAACTTTTCAGGTTAAAGACCTTGATGTGAATTTTACTATGTGACTGATAAATGTTAACACTCACCTACCTCAAATTTTCCAGTATGTAGATAATCATTATATGATGACATTTACTTACTGTTTTTACAAGTAATTATTAATAATAATCTTTTTATTACTTTTTTCATTACTTTATTTCATTATAATCATTTTTATATTTACTGTGATTTACTGATAAAAGAAACACAAGCTGTCTTATAAGAAGATAATAAAGAACATCATGCCTCAGTTCATACAAAAAGGAAGGACAGGGGATATATAGCAGGTAACTCAAAATCAAATCCTCGTTTCTGTTTTCTAGTCCAGTGAGAATTATCTAGCCTCTAATTTTTCTATTATTGTTTTGAGAGGCAACTACTGTGTCCCTCAAAACATAATAGGGAATGAACCATCATTCTCTGGATCCAACCTCAGAGCCTTAGTCTTCTCAATTACTTATACTAGTGAGTTTTTTTTTTATTTTTATTTATTTATTTATTTTGAGACAGAGTCGCACTCTGTCTCCCAAGCTGGTGTGCAATGGTGCAATCTCAGTTCACTGCAACTTCTGCCTCCCAGGTGCAAACAATTTTCCTGCCTCAACCTCCTGAGTAGCTGGGATTACAGGCACCCGCACCACATCTGGCTAATTTTTGTTCTTTTATTTATTTTATTCTCATGCACAGAATATTATAATATTGTGACAGTGGTATGTAAACCACTTATATAACCCCAGTATGTAATTAAACAAACAAAAGCATTAAGAATAACAATAGCCACAAAAATTCTACTGGATAAACAATATCAAAAGAGGTAAACCCTGTATCAATAGCGTCAAGTGAGGGAAGGAGAATAAAAGTGTAGTTTGCCTATGCAATCAAAGTTAACTTATGAGTTTAAAATAGGCTGTAATAACTATAAGAGGTTCAAAGAAAAATTCATGATAACCATAAATGAAAAACCTCCAGTAGATACACAAAAAATAGAGAAGAATCAAAGCATATCACCAGAAAAAAATCAAACCACTAAGAAAAATAGCAAGAGAAAAAAAGAGAGATAAAGAGAACTACAAAATAGAAAATGATCAACAAAATGGCAATAGAATTTAGCTATCAATAATTACTTCAAATGTAAGTGGATTAAACTCACCAATCAAAAGACAAGAGTGTCTGAATGGATTTTTTTTAAAAGTCCTAACTATAAGGTACCTATAAGATACTCACCTCAAATTTAAGGACAAACAAAGACTGAAAGTGAAGAAATAGAAAAAAAGATTCCATGCAAACAGTAATCAAAACAGAGTAGATACTGGCTGTATTATATCAGACAAATAGACTTTAAGTCAAAATATTTCAAAAGAAGACAAGGAATGTTATATTATGATAAAAGGGTCAATGTAACAATGATAAATACATATTCACCCAACATCAAAGTACCTAAATATTTAAAGCAAACACTGACAGATCTAAAGTTGAAATAGACAGCAATGCAATAATTGTAGAAGACTTCGATATCCTCATTTCAATAACAGATCATCCAGACAAAAAATCAATAAGGAAATAATAGGCTTGAACAACACCATAGACCAAATGGACCTAAGAAACACATGCAGAACATTTCCCCAACAACAGCAGAAAACACTTTCTTCTCAAGCACACCAGGAACATTCTCCAGATGGATTACATGTTAAGTCACAAAACAAGTCTCAATAAATTTTGAAGAATTTAAAATCATCCCAAATATATTTTCCAACCAAAATAGAATGAAACTAGATATTAATAATGTAAGGAAAATGAGAAATTTTACCAACACATGAAAATTAAAGAACACAGTTATGAACAAGCATTGACTCAAAGAAGAAATAAAAAGGGAAATGAGAAAATATCCTGAGACAAATGATAACACAACATAGAAAAACTTATGGGATGCAGCAAATGCAGTACTAAGAGGGAAGTATACAGTGATAAATATCTGCACTTTAAAAAAGATTTCAAATAAGCTACCTAATTTTGTACACCTGAAAGCACTAATAAAAGAACAAAGTAAGTTAGCCAAAGGAAAGAAATCATAAAAATTAGAGTAGAAATGAGTAGAAAACAGCAAAACAATAGAAAATATCTACAAAAGAGTTTTCTTTAAAGATAAAACAATGACAATTTTTAGCTAGATTAATTTTTAAAAAAGAGAAGATTCAAATATAATTAGAAATATAAAAGAAGATATTACAACTGATTCCACATAAAAAGACCATAAAGGATTATTATGAGCAATTATAGGCCAATAAATTATAAGCCTAAATGAAATGGATAAATTCGTAGAAACATACAACCCACCAAGATTGAATCGAGAATTATTGATAGCTGAACAGTCCAAAAACAATCAAGAAGGCAAAATCAGTAATTGAAAACCAGCTAACAAAGTAAAGTCTAGAACCAAATGGCTTCACGTTGAATTCTACCAAATATTTAAAGAAGAATTAATAGCAATCCTTTTACAACTCCTCTGAAAAAAAACAGAAAAAAACAGAGTAGACTTCTGAACTTCTGTTAAGAGGCCAGCATCACTCTGATACGAAAGCCAGACAAAGACACCACATGGAAAGAAAACTATAGTCCAATATCTCTGATAATTCTAGATGCAAAAGTCCTCAGCAAAATACTAACAAACTGAACTTAATAGCATATTAAAAGGATAATACATCATAATCAATTAATGAGATGTGAGAATGTGTCAATATGCAAATCAATAAATGTGATACATCACATTATTGAAAATGAATAAAAGAATGAAGAATAAAAATCACAATTATCCCAATAAATGCAGAAAAAGCATTTGACAAAATTCAACATCTTTTCATGATAAAAACTCCCAACAAATTAGGTAAAGAAGGAATATACTTTAATACAATAAATATGACAAACACACAGCTAACATCATACTCAATGATGAAAAACTGAAAACTTTTCCGCTAAGACTAGGAACAAGGAAAGTGTGCCCACTCTCACCATTTCTATTCAATATAATGGTGGAAGCCCTAGCCAGAGCATTTAGACAAGAAAAAGAAATAAAAGGCATCCAAATAAGAAAGGAAGTAGTAAAATTATCCCTGAAGATAGCGCGATAATCCTAAAGTCTTCATTAAAGAAACTGTTAGAACTAATAAATTAATTCAGTAAAGTTGCAGGATCCAAAATCAACATATAGAAATCAGTAGCATTTCCTTATGCTAAACTATCCAAAAAAAACTAAAACAAAAAGATCCCATTTATGATAGCATCACAAAGAATAAATACTTAGGAATACATTTAACCAAGGAGGTAATATCTATATACACTGAAAGCTATAAAATATTGATAAAATAAATTTGAGAAGACAGAAAAAAGTAAATAGCAAGATGTCTCATGTTTATGGATTGAAATAATTAATATTGTCAAAATATCCATACTACCCAAGGTGATCCACAGATGCAATCCCTGTAAAAATGCCAGTAACAATTCTTACAAAAAAGGAAATGACAATCCTAACATTCACATAGAACTAACTACAAGACACTGAATAGCCAAAGCAATTTTGAGCAAGAAGAATAAAGCAGCAGGCTACTGATTTCAAAATATGAAGCTACAGTAGTCAAAATGGTATGGTAATGGCATTAAAAACAGAATAGAGAGCCCAGAAAAAAACCCACACATTTACAGTAAACTGATGTCAGTCAAGGGGGGCAAGAACATACAATGGAAAAAGGATACTCTCTTCAATAAATGGCTTTGGGAAAATAATATCCATATGCCAAAGAATGTAACTGAACCCCTCTCCTATACCATATCCAAAAACCAACTCAAAATGGATTAAAGGCTCAAATATAAGACCCAAACCTCTAAAACTCTTAGAAGAAAACAAAGAGGAAAACATCTTGACATTGGCATTGGCAATAATTGCTTGGATATGACTGGTGAGAAAAGCAAAAATACACAAATGTGATTATATCAAAGTAGAAGCCTTTTGCACAGCAAAGGAAACAGCAAAGCGAAAAGGTAAACAAGAAGAGGGGAGTAAATACTTGCAAATTATATACCTGCAAAATGCATAAGAACTCTTGACCATTCGATAGCAAAGAAATAAGTGATCTGATTAAAAAATGAACAAAAGATCTGAATAGACATTTCTCTAAAGCAGACATACAAATGGTCAACAGGTATATGATAAGGTGCTCAACATCACTTATTGTCGGAGAAATGCAAATCAAAACCAAAATGAGACATTACCTAACACTTGTTAGGATGGCTATGATCAAAAAGACAAAGTTAACAAGCGTTCGCCAGGATATGGAGAGAAGGGGACTCTTGTACACTGTTGGTGGGAATATACATTGGTATAACCGGTATGGATACAGTATGGATGTTCCTCAAATAAGTAAAATTAGATCTACCATGTGATCCAACAATTTCCTTTCTGGGTGTACACTCAAAAGAATTTGAAATCAGTATCTTGAAGAGCTGTCTGCACTCCCACTTTGATTGCAGCAGTAATACAATGACAAAGAAATTGAAACAACTTAATATGTCCACCAACAGATGAATGGATAAAGATAATGGATAAAGATGAATGAATACATATATATGTACACACATACACAAGAATATTATTTAGCCTTGAAAAAATCAGATCCTACCATTTACTGCAACATGGATGAATTTGGAAGATATTATGGTAGTTGAAGTAAGCTAGACACAGAAGAACAAATACTACATGATCCCACTTTATATCAAGAATCTAAAATAGTCAAACTTAGAAGTGGAGAGTAGAATGGTGGTTTTCAGGGGCTGGAGGTAGGGGAAACTGGAGAGATGTTGGTCAAAGTATACATAGTTTCAGTTACACAAGACAATTAAATCCTAGGGAACTACTATGCAGCAGAGTGCATATAGTTAACAACACTGTGTGATATGCTTAAAATTATGTTTTACGTTAAGTTCCTACCACACACACAAAAATAGGCCGGGCGCGGTGGCTCACGCCTGTAATCCCAGCACTTTGGGAGGCCGAGGCAGGTGGATCACGAGGTCAAGAGATCGAGACCATCCTGGTCAACATGGTGAAACCCCCATCTCTACTAAAAATACAAATAATTAGCTGGGCATGGTGGCGCGTGCCTGTAATCCCAGCTACTCAGGAGGCTGAGGCAGGAGAATTGCCTGAACCCAGGAGGCGGAGGTTGCGGTGAGCCGAGATCGCGCCATTGTACTCCAGCCTGGGTAACAAGAGCGAAACTCCGTCTCAAATAAAAAATAAAATAAAATTTAAAAAAGGAGGCCAGAGAGATAAAACTTTAGAGATGATGGTTATATTAATGGTATTGTTTATGGTAATGATTTTGCAGGTGTGTATATACTAATCTTTAAACTCATCAAGGTGTATACATTAAATATGTACAGATTTGTGTACATCAATCATACCTCAATTAAAAGAAAAGGGACTCAGCTGCACAGAACTGAGTCCGATCAAGATTCTAACTTCTTCTTATCAGTTTTGGTCCCTCATACACCCGTGGTGATGACCCCAGAATCCCATAGATAGATGGTGAACATTTCACAAGTACTCCACCATGGTCACAGAACAAGAGACTCAAGATGCTGTGAGCCTGAGGACCTATTAACTGTTCTTCAAATATCCTAGGGGCACAGAAAGTTTAATAGGGCTCCTTATTTAGGGCTCTCAAAATCTCTTACCAAATATGAGCCATGCTGGATGTTTGGGATGGAATAAAGGGAGTGGATGTGGGACTATGGGATGCAGCCAAATTCCTGAGGAGAGAGCCAGAGCTGTGGCTGAGACCAACCTCTGCCAGTGGAATTCAAAGGCCAGTGGTTGAGCAATGCTTTCTTGGCTTATTCAAAAAGGTGGTGAAAGCTTGGTGCCAAAGTCCCACCGTCAGCACCAACATCTTTACTATGATTTATTATTCACTTACTCCAGTTAAACCCTATTCAAAGCACACACTTTATACACAGAAACCCGTGAGGTGTGTATCGTTTCCTCCATCTCACAGAGGAGGAGTCTGAGCTCCTGAGAGTCTAGGTGAATTGCCCAGTATCATACAGCTATTAAGGCAGCCCAGTACTCTCTAATAGATGAAAACTGTGAATTGATAAACACACCCAGAGCCTCTACCAGCAGCCATAAAGTTTGTAGCTGAGACAAAGTAAGTTATTTAACTGATTTTATGGCAATATGCCTTGCTTCTATTATACTAACAACTGGGCATTGTCCTCTTTGTGTAACTATAAGGGCTGTTATATGGAAGGCAATTAATTATCTGCCTCTTGATATTTTCTCTTTGCTCTAGGAAATCGAAATTGTTCTCTCTCTTTCTTTTTTCAGTTCCATCTGTAAAGGAAATGTATTCAAAATTAGTTCTACTAGGTAACTCTATGATCCCTAGACTGTAAAATAAAAAAAGTTATCTGGAATTTGCAAAATCTAGCATGATGTTTTGCTATAGAACTAAGGTGTCATCACTAGATCCATTTATTTCTCTTCAGAGAAGCAGACTTGTTTCTTGTTCTCGGCGAGATATGTCCTAAATTCTGAATGCACTGTGCTGTGTTGCATTAATCATTATATAGCTACAGGGAATGAAAATGAAAACAACCAATTTTCTTAATTAAAGAGTTCTAGTAACACAAGCATTGCTCTATTCACCACTTTTCATTTGTCTTGGCAAACAGTAACAACAATAATAATAATACTTTGAATTTAGACAGTTCCTTTCTTCCAAGAAGTTCAAAGCTCTAGCGTGTCATGAGAACAGACAGACAGGCAGTAGGAACAGTGGAAAGGACAAATAAATGTTATGTGTGCCATATTAAAACACAAAAATAAAACCGTAATTTATTTGATGAATATTTTTTCTTAGGATGGATGTAGAGTGGTGTAAGAAAGAAAAAGAAAAACACACAGAACTTAGATGCAGATGTGTGTGAAACTTGGCCGTGCCACGCACTAGCTGGGGGTTCACTCTTAAACAACTTTCAGCCTTGCTAAGTCTCAGCATTCTCTCCTATAAGAGAGAAATAGTGAATATCTGTCTCATATGATTATCATTATGATAAAATAAGTTATGTAAGGCGCTTTATAGGCCATCAAGTCTTATGGTACAAATGTTATTGTTTTCTTATGATGCAAGTAGAAAGTTTCAAGCAAGCTAATTTGCATAGGTGCACATCATCCCATCATCCTCCACAACTCATGCTCAACTGTTATTCTCCAATTCTTGTGCTGGTACCTAGAATGTTCATCAATTTTTATCGAATTGGGAATGAATTAAATTCATATTCTTTCACACAGAGTCATAAAACAACAGATTTATCAATCTGATTTCCCATACGTTTTAATTCTAGATCAGTTTTATAAGCCACATGAAGAGAGGAAGCTCCAAATTGACTTAAGAATAAGGATTTAGGAGGCTAAGAATTCTTTAAAGTTCTTTAGAATTCAATAGAACACTTGCTTTTAGATTCAATTAATTGAGAATTTTAAATGTTTTTAAGATATAATTTAGTCATTCAAGAAAAAATTAAGGTTTTCAAAATAAATAGAAGTTGGTACTTATTTTCCCATCCCAAATGATTTTAGGCTATTAAAGATAACTCTCAACTCCTTCGGGAAAAAAATACTTTTGCAATAGGATTTCAACAGGGAAAATGATTACCTGCAAGTGTACATTGTATTACCCCTAAAAGGGCTTCCATATCTCTTTTGTTTTTTGAAACTGAGTCTCGCTCTATCGCCCAGACTGGGCAGTGATGTGATCTCGGCTCACCGCAATCTCAGCTCACTGCAACCCGGGCCTCCCGGGTTCAAGTGATTCTTACGCCTTAGCATCCCGAATAGCTGGGATTACAGACACATGCCACCACGCCCAGCTAATTTTTGTGTTTTTAGTAGAGATGCAGTTTCACCAAGTTGGCCAGGCTAGTCCTGAATTCCTGACCTCAAATGATCTACCGGCCCAGGCCTCCCAAAGTGCTGGGATTACAGGCATAAGCCACTGCACCTGGCCTTCCACATCTCCTATGTAATTTGATCCTCATAGTAGTTTCCCATTCTACAGATGATAAAACAGAGTCATAGACTGACTATGTGACTTGATCATAAGCAATGAGGTTAGTACTGAAAACACAGTTCTTCATTACCTGAAAATGACAACAACTCCAGGAATAGAAAAGTACCATGAAATTACCCTCAGCTTTAAGCATTAGACAGATAAATAAATGATTACTTTGGCTGACTACAGGAACAAAGGAAGAGTGGCTTCACCACCACTGCCAATGAAAACTGAATAGCACAGCCAGCCTTTTGAACTTGGTCTACTCAGTACGTCAGATGAAGTCTGATGTAGTCTGGATGTAGGGTTTGATGGTTATGGTTGGTGGTGGAGGTTGATTGGGTCTTCTGGTTTGCTTTGGTTTTTATTTTGTTCTGTGGATTTGATTCTTTTTCCCTAAAATTGAACTAATAATTATTTGACTAACTGACCAAATGAACTAGCCGTTTTGGCATCAAAAAACATAACTTAAAAATATAAAAGGAAAGAAATAAATATAGAACAAGAAATAAAGGAGTTAAGATGAAAATATAACAATGGACATTAAAATCAGACAGCAAAATGTTAATAAAGGAAATCAAGTACATAGATGTTGCCCCTAAAACAAGTATGTATGCCAAGAAAACTGAAAAAAGATCATTTTTAAGGTATGTAATCACTTTTATACTTTTTACTTGTTTTTGATTCTTTTTGGGGAAGAAACAATGATAAAATGGAAAATAAATTTTATATCATCACCCAAGATGCTAATCTAAAATGTTTTATTTATTTTATATTTAAACATTTCTAAACAACTTTAGGATGGATTGCACATACTCTTTCCAAGTCCTTGATGAAAAGAGTAACTGCTTTCACATAGCAGGTTTGTTTAGAATAAAATTCAGGCTAGTAGCAAATCTCTTCTGGGCTTTCCTCTAGCTCCTAGCATATTTCTCTGTGCAATGTTACAGAAAGAGCCAGATGTGAATAAATGGCTCCCTCTTCCAAAGAAGCACTTATAAAAGTATACATACAGCATGGACTATCATGACTACCATCAGCCTTCCTACAAAAGATGCAAAACTTCCTTATAGAAAAAGCTATCACACATTGAGCGCTTTCTATTAGTCAGATACAATGCAAAGTCCTGAATATAATTTTTATTTTTACAGAAACTTACAACAGCCCCTGTGACTAGGTATTCATACTCTCACTTGACAGTGGAGGCAGTTTAAACTAAAAGTAGTTCAGTAAGCAGCCTGCGATCAGACAGCACACAAATGTTGGAATTGGGATGTAAACCCAAGTGTTCCCAGTTCCAAAGCCATTTTGGATGTGGCCACTGCTTTAGAAGCAAAGAGCATAGTCATGCCACTGTCATCTGCAGGCACACCACCAGGGCCAAAGTCCAACAATCCTGGATGTCCGTTTTCACTGGAATTGGACTTGATCCTAGGAGAGAGCTTAGTGAGTGCTGAAGAATGGCGGATTGGCATGTACTTCAGACTAGTCATCTACTTTGTAATCACCCTCCCAGAATCATTTTACTGTCACTACCTTCTCTATTTCTACCTTTGGTTTTTATACTGAGAAGCTAAACAAAAATATACTGTATTCTATTGCAGGAAGACAGTGTTGGAAGGCAGTAAGAATGTGCACTCACTCCAGCAGTAACTAGGTGTGAGGCACTGTGCTGGGGCTTCACTGATGCATTCTCTTCTAATCTTCAACTCGTCTATGGTGTATTTATCATCTCCTCACACAACAAATTAGGAACTTGAGCTCAGAGGAACTTCCAGAGTTTAGCTCCAGGCTTCCTCACTCACTCACCAAACGACCTTGGGCAAGGTACTTAACCTCCTAAACCCTATTTATCTTCTATACCAAACTCATGTAACTATTGCAAATATATAGAGCAAATGTAGGATACACACAAAGGCTGTGTGTCTTATTCCGTTCAATACATCTTTTCAACATCTAATAGAGTGCCTTAAAGTGGTAGTGAGGTAGGAGACCAGCAGGACTTTTTTCCTGGTCCAGACAGGATGAAGTGGAAAAAGCAGCCAGAACCAGCAGATGGCGCTGAAAGCAATCAGAGCTAGTTGCCCCCCATTGCTCATTAGCATAATACATTCCCACCAGTGCTATGACAGTTTATAAATGCCATGGCAGTGACCCGAAGGTTACCTCCTCTTTCCATGACAATGACTTGAAAGTTACCACTCCTTTTCTAGAAAGTTCTGCATAAGTGACTCCTTGATTTGCATGTAATTAAAAATGAGTATAAACACAGCTAGCCAATAGCACGAGTGCTGACTCTGGGCATATGTCCTTGAGTTAGCCATTATCCACAAGGAGCAACTCCAATTCAATAAGAGTGGTCTAACACCACTGGCTTGCCCTTTGGTTCTTTCCTGGGCAAGCCAAGAACCCTCCATAGCTAACCCCCAATATTGGGGCTTACTTGCCTGCCTGCATCAGCAAAATTTGGTTATGGTTTCATTTGGTGTTGATATATATATATTAGTTGAGAGAAAGATGGAATGGTGTTGAAAGGATTATATGAAATGAGCATTTGTGGACTAAATTCTCAGGAAGTAGGAGAGCCTGTCAGGCCTGTTGAAGAAGGAGCCCTGTGAACTGGGGCTCTCATCTTCTCTGCCTTTAGCCTGCTTATCTGAGATCTAAGTTTAACTGCAGGTGGTTGGAGATAGCACAGAGGAGGGTGGAAGAGCACCTCCCCCACTGACTCCCCTCCACTGGTTGAAGTGTAAAACTCCTCCATAGTGTGGCCCCATTATGCTTTCTCCACCTCATGTAGTAACAGGACTTCACATAAAACCTGATGTGTTGTCCATTCCAGACAAATAGCTTTCTATGCCTCAAACTCACCTGATCTTTCAGACCTCTGTTGATTCCACTCCCTCACTTAGAATGCCCTTCCACCATTTCTTCTTGCCAAACTTCCAGATCCTCTAGAAAAACTCAAATGGCATTTCTTTTCAGGACCTTCTTGGGTTTTAGCACAGTTAACTAGATCAACCCAGCACAGTCTACATGGTTATCACATTAGATATAAATGTATGCCCCATACGACACACTCAGGAAGTAACTTTGCCTTCTTCCTCTCTGTATCCATAGCAGATATCCCAGAGCCTGGCCCAGGATACCTCTTGCACAGCTGAATAAAATAAAATGGGATGTGATCAGAGCCCCCTTATCCTTGACCTCTGCAGTAGAGCATAAATCAAGTGTATGTTTCCCAGGGGACTGCCTTTATCTTTGTCATCCTTTCAATCTCTGCTTTAAATATTAACAAACTCAACATGACTGTGGTTTGCCTTCCACAGCAATGGAAACTAGATTGGGTTAGAATTGTTTTAATAGTGAAAATAGGAAGATTACTCATGAGTCATCCTCCTTAGTCACCATGAGGCCAAAGCATAGGACAAACCAAGAGGGAACTTTGCCCTTAAGCACATCTGAAATGGAAAATGTCCACTGGCTCTCACCCCCACCATTCTTTTCCATGATTCTTGGACTGGGTTTTATAGAAGTGTTGTAGGGCCGTTTTCCATTGGCACCGAGGTGGAACATGACTGGGATGTGCCACAATGTCAAAAGGGCAAGCAGTGAAGGTACAACACAAGGTCCTGGAGTCACAGCCCAATTGTCAGCTGTCTTTTCCTGGTGTTTCTGTGGCCTGTCTCCAAAGGTACCAAATGCTTTGAAGGCAGAGTTGTAACCACCAACATTATTGTGTACACACATATCTGTTCCCTCTCTCCCTGCAACAAGAGCAGAGAAACTCTAAAATTAAGACAAATACATCGGTATACTCTCATGAGCCAACGTATATTTATTGAGGGCCTATTATGAGCTAGGCATTAGGTATAGAAGATACCGTGGTAAGCAAATACATCCACAGCCCCTACCATCATGGCATATAGCATTGGCATGAGTAGCATGAACCCTGGAACCAAATCACCTGTCTGATCTGATTATCAACTCTGCCATCTGAAAGCCACATAACCTTGAATAAATGGATTAACCTCTCTATGCTTCAGTTTCCTCATCTAATAAAAAAATCTACCTTTTAGAGTTATTATAAGCATTAAATAACAAATGTAAAGCTCCTGAAAAATAGTAAACTCTCAGTAAATTTTAATCCTTTGCATTTTAGTGAAGGACACAAACATTAACCAAAATGACATCAAAAGGAACCAACATGATTATAAATGAGCTATGAGTGGTATGATAGTCAAAGTGAACACCAGGCATGCCTGAATTAGACTAGTGATCAAAGAAGCCTTCGCTGGGGAAGTGTATTGAAAAGGTGGGGTAGGAGGTAAGGCAGAAGCTCTGTGGTGAAGAATACAGAGTACATTCTAGAAACTGGAAAGGCAGTGGAGCATCTCCCACAAGGCATAAGGAGTTTGGTTTAACATGACATGAACAGATGAGCTTACACTGGATGGAGAGCACACCCGTACAGCACACTCAGAGGGAGTCCACAAAGGATGCACAGTTGACCCAGGTGCAGGTCTCCACGCTCCTCTACGACACAGGGCCCGGTTCCCCGCCTCCAGACTCTGAGTGGTTTGGAATGCTCACTGGAAGCTTTGCACGAACCTTGCTCAATGCCATTTTAGCGTATTAGAGTACGTGTATGTGTTTCAGAGAGCAAGAGAAAGGCAGGCACCCGAGTAAGGAGGAAATAGTCTGATCTCACTCTCCCTGCCCATAACTGGCCACTCCTTGCCTATGGCCATCACTTTCCCTGTGGGCCCCTGAGGGGAGAGACTCACTCACAGACAACTCTACTCCAGTGTGTTATAGGACTTGAGGAGGCCATTTTCCCTTTTAAGAAGTGAGTTTTGAGGCCCGGCCCAGTAGCTCACAACCATAATCCCAGCACTTCAGGAGGCTGAGGTAGGAGGATTGCTTGAGGCCAGGAGTTCAAGACCAGCTTGGGCAACAGAGTGTGACCCTATCTTTACTAAAAATAAAAAACAAATTAGCCAGACATGGTGGCACACGCCTATGGTACCAAATACTCCTGAGGCTGAGGCAGAAGGATGGCTCCAGAAATGGAGACTGCAGTGAGCTGTGACTGTGCCACTGAACTCCAGCCTGGGTGACAGAGCAAGACCCTGTCTCAAAAAGAAAAAAAAAAAAAAGTCAAATCAGGTAAAGTCAAAGACCTTGTGTGAAGCCCCAGTTCCATTCACTATTCGTAACAGGGCCCACTGTCCCCTTTTCCTACCATTTCTGTTTAAGACTCACAGATCGCCATATGTGGAAATATCTTCATTTTACTTAGTGGATATGAGGTAAATAATTTGCCAAGATGGGAAGCAAGAGGAGGAGAGACAGTTTTGGCTCCTAATCAAGACGGATCAGCTGAGGCCCCGTGCAAAATTAAAATATGGGGCCCTTTTTAAAAAAGTCAAGAATTTCAAGATGGCAAAAACACGGCATTCAGCCAAACACAGGGCCCTTTGAGCTCAGGCTCCGTGCAACTGCAGGGCCACACACCGAGGCAGCCCCCTGGCTCTAGATCTGATGCACTTTCCTCTGTTACCTGCTGACTTCTCCTCTCCCTTTGTTCCCATTCCCAGCCTCCATAAATTCAAAGTAACAAAGAAACAAATGCTATATTTAAGCTTGAACAGCTGATTGGATTTATGAGAGAAAACTCTGCAATCCCTGGGAAAATAAAAAAAATTGAAGAATATCATCTCTTTAATTTTTTTTACCATCTTCAAAATTCTCTTTACTTCCAAGAAACTGCCAGGTGAGCAGAAAACAAGGCCAGTATACAAAAGTCAGTAGGTTGGAGATTTGGGGGTAAATTGCAAACTGGATTTTCTAAATAAAAGTCAACATGCCCCTGGGTGAGCAACAGGGAATACCCCGGGCCCTAGGGGATACCTCTGGACAGTTTATATTTCTGGATTTCTGAGTGGGTTACTAATAAAGACCAACCACATTCAACAAGGACAAACAGAAATGGGGTCAATACAAAGCCCCGCCATTGGGTGGGTCACAGCCCTGATGGACCCAGCTGAGCTGGAAAACGCCAGGTTGAGAGGGGCTGGTTGACATGATGCTTGTCACAGGTAAAAGGTCTGACAGACCTGCCAGATGAAGTTAAAGGTACCACAGCTGGTTATATCAACAAAGATATAAAGGCCAGGGCAAGGAAGGTGAAGTTCTGTTCCATGCAAGTGTCAAGAATGCAGAGCTGTGGGTAAGATGGTCCCTGCTTTAAGTCCTTCACCACAAGTGGGAAAGAGTAAGAACATGGAGAAGTGTTACAGGTCAGGATGGAGGAAGATCTCAAAATGGAACCACCCTCGGAAGAAGCTCTTCGTCTGAAGAAAAGCAATCTCAAGGGAGTCCTGGTCAGTTTTGAAAGGCTGTCAGGAGAAAGCTGGATTCAATATATTCAGTGTAGCTCCAGAAATCAAGAGATGTGGGAGGGTGGGTGGGATACATAGGAAGACAGGGTGGGGACCTGCTTCTGGAAGTGGATGCAATGGGCACCTCTCCATGCTGTATCAAATGTAGAGTTCTGCTGGATGGGAGCCCTGGGTCCTCTTCCAAGTCTATCAACTCTTGGGAATCAAACAAATGAAAAGAGAGGTGTGTTTTGAGTTTTGAGGTGATCTAGTTCACAGTCAACAGCAACATATTTTAAAGATTTTTTTAATTTTTATATATTTATTTGTTTGTTTTTTTGAGGCAGAGTCTAGCACTGCTGCCCCAGGCTGGAGTGCAGTGGTGTGATCTCTGCTCACTGCAACCTCCACCTCCTGAATTCAAGTGATTCTCCTGCCTCAGCCTCCAAGTAGCTGAGATTACAGGTGCCTGCCACCACGCCCGGCTAATTTTTTGTATTGTTAGTAGAGACGGGTTTCACCATGTTGGCCAGGCTGGTCTCAAACTCCTGACCTCACGATTCATGCACCTCAGCCTCCCAAAGTGCTAGAATTACAGGTGTGAACCACCACACCCAGCTCTTAAAAATTGCATAGTATCAAGGATGATAAGGCGGAAGGGAGCATAACATCTAGAAAGGGTTAACTGGAAGAACATAGGTTGGATACTTTACAAGTTGAGACTTCGAAGAGGTGCCCAGACACTCCTGCAGGCACACGATAGGTACTTGCTAGGACGAGGGCCAGGACAGATTGTTGGCTTAACATCGAGTCATCCTCAGGTTACCTAAGGCCAGCCTGGAATGAGGGAGTGGTGGCTGTTTTCCAAAGACATTTGTGTTGACCAGCCTTGAGCACAGATAAGCACCAGCAGCATCTTTTGGCTGTGATAAGATAGAAATTTTTTAAAAAGCTCTGTGTCTGTGTGTGTGTGTGTGTGTGTGTGTGTGTGTGTGTTTTGTTTTTGTTTGCTTTGGGTTTTTTGCAAAACCTGAGTCCTGTTGCCTTTTACAATCACATAGCGCCTTTGTCAAGCCAGTCTGATTCCTTGTTTGTTTTCTTTGGATTACTACACCCTGCTGTGGGAAAATTAACTCTTTGGCATGTCCACACATATACATCCATGTAGACATCCACCCCCAGCAACGCATCCTCAGGAGCCCCACCAAGGCTACCAGGTTAAAGGAGGAGCTTCAAGTCCAATTAGAGTCTAATGAGCTCTGCTAATTGAGATTATTCTTGCAAATTGGTTAAAATTCTAATGAGTTGGCCTTAAATGGAACCTCCAGTGGATGTTTACTCTGGCTCTACCCCAGCAAATTTGTAAGACAAATGCAATATCCCTGTCCTCGCCAGCCTCAGTGAGAATGGGGGATAACATTACTGAATGCCAGATAGTCACAAGCATTAATCATCATCTGAGACTGCTGAAATGCTGTCAGCTACTGATACAAAAACTGATATTGAACACAATGGGTGTTTTCTAGGAAAGATGCATCTGCCATCTGCCAGGAACTGAACTAGGGGCTTTTGGAACTCAGAGCACACTCAGATAGACACTTGCCTGATTTGATCAGAATTCCCAAAGTCCTACAGTGTTGCAGAAAAGGGAGTCAAGAAATAGGGATAGCAGCAGGGAGGGTGGGAGAGTTATCCAACTACACTTTCTGTTCCGGATAACAACATATGTACAGCAAGATTTGGAGTACGTTCACTTTAGATTGCTATCCACAATAATACTTACAGGGGATTCAAGATAGAGATTATAAATGAGTTACATAAATGAAATATATGCATGTATGTTTTTATCCAGCAGTAGCCTCCAGTGGAGGAAATATAAGATCATGGCCTTCAGAGTCTCAAAGAATGAGTTGAGTACTCACTGCTCTATCTTGTATCTAGGTTGACAGGTGACACAAGACATCAAGAATCACATGATCTTTCTTTTGAAGGCTCTCTCACTCAGATTGAGAGGAGGAAAAAAGCACCAGGGGATGAAAACAACTTTCTTCACAGGAATACGTCACTCTCCTGGGGGTTTAGCCGCCAGCCCTGACGTAGCTTAGAAGTGGGTATTTGACTACTGCTGCCAGAACCAGACCTGCAGTCTCTCATAGGTCTGGCAGAGGTGGCCCAGTACCTTGCTGTGGGGTGTGAACCAATTACACTTTTCTCCTCCTTTGGGATTTTTGCTGAAATTCCGAGGAAAATGGAAGAACCATGTTTAATATCCTGTCACATAGAATAACGACCCTCTTAGTAAGAAATTCTAAGTGCAACTAAGTGAATCCCTCCATCTAATTTAAGCAGAAAAGAGATTTGTTGAAGTAATACACAGAAACTCTGAAGAGAGCTGAGAATTCAGTCTGGAGTCTACATGGCCAGGATCAACACCCAAACCACTACTGAACTAGATCTTAGACCCTTTCCAGAGAAGATGGAGTCGAATTTGTTGTGTAAAATATATAAGATATATAAAAATAGTATATTAAAAGTTTATTAAAAGTTTATGAGCAGTCACAAACAGGGTAATTTTCTTTCCATTCATTTTAACTCATAAGACACTTAGGGGCAAAAGTTTAAGAGACGGAGCCAGAATTTACCTAAATCCAGCTTCTAAAACTATCCTATTTCCACACCATCCTGCTGTGGGAAAATTAACTCTTTGGCATGTCCACACATATACATGTCACCTACAGAAAACAAAATGACTCCCAACAAAGCCATGTCTTTAACATATCATTGTCCTTCCTGATTCTAGAAACCTAGTAACCCGGGTTACTAGGCTACTTAAAAAAAAAAAAAAAAAGCCTCAAACTTTATTCTTGAAGTAGTTTCTAAAATGAACCCTATTTTATCTTTGCTAAAATAGTTTTAACAGCCATCTCCCCTTGAAATGCACCTTTTTTTCAGTTATTCCTTTTCTTATCGTTATTTCATCAAAAAAGAATTCAAGATCATTAAAGCAGCTATCTAGACACATTTTTACTGAGGTTCATATTCATCACAAACAAAGCTCTGTTACGTGGGTATAATAATTTTTCCTATACACAGATAATTACCACAGCAATTAAATTGAAGTAAATGGGTGAAAGAGAAGCAGGTTTAAATGCTGCAGGAGTGTAGACCTGAGAGATCATCTGACTGAATAAAGAATAGAAGGTTTCAAAACAGGAGGTATTATCCATGCTGACCTTAAAAGACACACAGGATTTCAAAAAGGGGTTAAAGAATTCCAAGTAGAGGGAGAACCATGAACCAGATAAGAAGCCAAATGGTAGAAAAGACGCACAATAGAGAAAAAGACTGGAAGTATCAATTGAAGGTCTTAAATACCGAGCTAACAAGTTTGACCTCATTCAGTAAACACTGGAGAGTCCTGATTTTTCATCACTGGAATGAACTGTCAGATCTGGGCTTTCAAAGACTAGTTTAATTGCAAGTGTCCTGTGGGCTAAATAAGATCTGGGCTTTAAAAGACTAGTCCAATTGCAAGTGTCTTGTGGGCTAACAAGCAGACCGTATCTGAAACAAATCTGACCAGATCACCAGAACCAATTTTCTTTAAAATATTCCCATTCTATGGAAAAACTGCCAAAATTAGAATAGGATTTTCTCAGTAGAAAAATTGCTTTCAACAACCTTTGGAAAGGTAAAATCATGGATAAATTACCGTATTTGTCACAGGAAGTAGGCCAGACATTTTAAGTTACCCTTGCTGTAAATTTCTGAGCCATGAAATTATCGAATATTGCTGCTATGAAAGTCTTTTAGAAACTACTTTCTCAAACCCCTTCATATGGTATCTGGGAAAACCTGGATCCAGAAGGAAGCCATCTGGGCTTGTACAGTGGAGTAAAACTTACTGTGTGTTCAATACAGAGCCTGCTAATGAAAGAACAGTGTTTAGCATTCTTCCGTGCTCATCTGTCAAAAGATAGGGACAAATACTCTTTTTCATACAGGGTCATATCATACAGTGGAGGTCTGTGTTCAAATCTCAGATTCTCCACTTAATTCCTGAGTGAGAAAGTTACCAACTGTCCATTTTTGTTTCCTTTTCTCTTAAAAACAGGTGGGGGTGGAGGGATAATGAGTATCTATATTCTAGGGCTGTTGTGGGGATTAAGTGAACTAATTTATATAAAGTTCTTTGAACAGTGCCTAGCCCAGAGTGAGTCCCCATCAATGTTAGTCATTCCTATGTACAGAAAGAATATCAGAACCAGGGTTCTTCCAGAATAGAAGCAGTTGCTCCAACCAGCAGGAAATGTTCTGTCAATGGACAAGTTGAAGCCCCAAAGCCTCGCCAGGCTGGCAGCCAAGCATTTCGTGGTCTAGGTTAGGAGGTCCACCTGCCCTACACCAATGTCTCAGTCTTAGACATAAGAACAAAACGATGAGTGTGACAATTTTATGGAACAAAGTAAGAATTGAGTAACAATTCAGTGTTCCATTTAAACCATTATCATGCAAAGTAAATCATTTATCTCATTTTACAGACAGGAATCTGAGACATAAAAGTTTCTAATTTGTTTGCATTTCAAAAAATTGCTCACACACACATATATGAATTATGACTCATGAAAAGAGAAATAACAATACAGTCAGTCACACATTGCTTAACACCAGGGCTATGTTCTGATAAATGCATCATTAGGCGATTTCCTGGTTGTGCAAACATCACAGAGTACATTTACACAAATCTAGATCATATAGCCTACTACACACCTAGGCTATATGGTCTAGCCTATTATTCCTAGGCTGCAAACATGTACAGCATGTCGCTGCTTGCCCCAGAACCACCAGAAACATGTGGGTAATGTGTTGTCTACAACATTATGATGGCTATGATATCACCAGATGATAGGAGCTTTTCGGCTCCATCATAATCTTGTGAGACCACTGTCATACATGCAGTCTACAGCTGACCAAACATCATTATGCGACGCATGACTGTACTTTTTATTTGTACATTTCTTTTCAGTTTCTAGTGTACTTTATTGTCCATCATAGCAACTAAACGTATAAAAGTGCTGTGTGGTAGGTATTGCTACCCTTGATTTTATGGTCAAGACGTCAAAACAGAGAGAGATCCAAGATGGCTGATGATTAGCAGCTCGGGCACGTACCTCCCAGTGAAAGCGCAAAGAACGAGAGGACGCCACACTTTCAGACGAAAATTAGTTGCTCACGGACCAGGAGATTCCCAGTGGAGGAGATCCACGGGTCGCCAGGGCGACTCTTGTGGCCGGCGTGGCGGTTTTGCTGGTGCCTTAGCACGCCAGTTCTTGGTGCAGAGTCCGGAGATTCCCGGGCAGAAAAGCACCATCAATCTTAACACCGCTGTTTTGGCCGGCTCAGTGGATTGCTCAGATTTCGGCGCAGGGAATCAACAAGTTGGACGTCAGAGACCCAGTTAGAAAGTCGGTAATTATAAAGACGACAGACGGACAAATATATAATGAAGGGAAGAAACCAGCGTAAGAAGGTAGAGAATACTCAAAATCAGAATGCCTCTCCCTCTACAGGGGATTGCAATTCCTCATCAGTAACGGAACAAGGCTTAATAGATTACACTTGTGTTCCAATAACAGAAGCAGGTTTCAAAACGTGGGTGATAAGAAACTTCTGTGAATTAAAAGAACTTGTTCTAACCCAATGCAAAGAAACTAAGAACCTTGAAAAAAGGTTTGACGAAATGTTAACGAGAATGGACAATTTAGAGAGGAATATAAGTGAATTGATGGAGCTGAAAAACACAACACGAGAACTTCGCGAAGCATGCACAAGTTTAAACAGTCGAATTGATCAAGCAGAAGGAAGGATATCAGAAGTCGAGGACCAGCTCAGTGAAATGAAACGAGAAGACAAGAATGCAGAAAAAAGGATGAAAAGGAATGAGCAAAGTCTCCAGGAAATATGGGACTATGTGAAAAGACCTAATTTACGTTTGATAGGTGTACCTGAATGTGATGAAGAGAATGAATCCAAGTTGGAAAATACTCTTCAGGATATCATTCAGGAAAATTTTCCCAACCTGGCAAGGCAGGGTAATATTCAACTCCAGGTAATACAGAGAACACCACAAAGATATTCTTCAAGAAGACCAACCCCAAGGCACATAATCGCCAGATTTATTAGGGTTGAAATGAAGGAGAAAATACTAAGAGCAGCCAGAGAGAAAGGTCAGGTTACCCATAAAGGGAAACCTATCAGACTTACGGCAGATCTCTCAGCAGAAACCCTACAAGCCAGAAAAGAGTGGGGACCAATATTTAACATCCTTAAAGAAAAGAACTTTCAACCCAGAATTTCCTATCCAGCCAAACTAAGCTTTATGAGCGAAGGAAAAATTAAATCTTTTGCGAACAAACAAGTACTTAGAGAGTTCACCACCACCAGGCCTGCTTTACAAGAGCTTCTGAAAGAAGCACTATACATATAAAGGAACAACCAATATCAGCCTTTCCAAAAATACATCAAAAAGCAAAAAACTTTAACACAATAAAAAATTTACATCAACTAATGGGCAAAACAGCCAGCTAGCATCAAACGCCGGTATTAAACTTATGTATATTTTAATTGGATAAAAAGCCAAAACCCATCGGTATGCTGCATCCGGGCCCATCTTACATGCAACAATACACAAAGACTCAGAGAGAAGGAGGAAGATGTACCAATCAAACAGAGAGTAAAAATAAACTAATAAACAAAAAGCAGGAGATGCAATTCTCGCCTCTGATAAAGTAGACTTTAAAGCAACAAAGATCAAAAGAGGCAAAGAAGGACATTACATAATGGCAAAAGGATCAATGCAACAAGAAGAGCTAACGATTCTATAGATCAACGAGATAGAAAATTAACAAGGATATTCAGAACTTGAACTCAGACCCGGAACAAGTAAACTTAATAAACATTTATAGAACTCTCCACTTCAAATACACAAAACATACATTACCACCTCACACCTATTCCAAAGGTGACTATATAATTGGAAGTAAATCACTCCTCAGTAATCGCATAGCATTTCATAGGTTTAAATTAAATATTGGTTGGCTGTTTGTTTGTTATCTTCTTCCCTTATTCCTTCCTGACTACATCATTAAGTATAATTATCAGTATAAAAGAGGTTTTCAATACCCATTACTAAATTGCATTCTAGCCTGAGCAAGAAAGCAATACTCCCATTCTCTCTCCCTCTTTCTTTTCCTTCTTCCTCCTCCCCATTCTCTCTCTCTCTTTCTCTTCCTTTTTCCTCCTTCCTATTCTCTCTCTCTCTCTGTAAAAAAAAAAAAAAAAAAAAAGTTACAACTCCATAAAAAAAAAAAAAAAAAAAAAAAAAGACGTCAAAACACTGACTGGCGCAGGGTCACCCAATAATTAGGCCAAAGCTGTAGAAACAAAATCTGATGCCTCCAAGTCTAATGCTCTTCTTGCCAAAACAGAGCCATCATGAACAGAGAACATGAAGGATTTCTACCAAGCTTGATGTCTGGGAAGTACTCAACCCTCAGCAGAAGTGTATTGGGTTCCCATGTTTATCTGAGTTCTTTTACCAGGTTCCTATCGGACTTATTCATCTCACTGGGCTCTTCCCCCTACCCAAGGGGACTAGGCAGGGTTTCCCAATACCAGATTTTTGGGCTGGGAGAAGCATCACAAACGAAATGAGTGAGCCACTACATCCCAGGGGAAATGCTGCCTGGAGCTTTAAGAAGAGGCCAAGGGGGTTCCTAACAAGACCCAAAGGAAACGGTTATTTTGGGCAATTCATAGGGTCCATGTTCCAGCCCTTCCCCTCACAGGCTCATAAATTCCTCCTGCCAGAGCTACAGATTTGACTGGGCTCAGAGCACTGACTCACTCTAATAATGCGCACAGAGACAGTCATCAAATTAGCTGCCAAATCTGCTCATTCCCAATGAGGAAATTCACTGTCAAGGGGATGGAGGCTCATGTCAGCCTGACCAGCTGTAGACAGGCTGCAGGGAGAGTCAAGTAACCAGAGGCTCTTTCGTGGGCCTCACCCTGATTAGAGCAGAGAATTAACTGGGTGATCAAACTGTTTAGTGGTATGAAGCGGGAATACAGATGACTCTTTCGTCTTACTGCAGGATAGACTTATCAGGAAGAGAGAGAAACTGAGGCCAGTCTGACCCGGTGGGTCATCCTGGGCCTGCTGAGATGATGCTGGTGTCCTCTGTGACCCTACTTTAGCTGAGTTTGTTCTGTACCAACTCCTTTCTGACAGACACATTCTGAACTACATTTCTGAATGTCAAGTTTGGCTGTAGCCAGGAGTAATTCTGGCCTGTGAGTCATTCTGATCCTTTAAAGAGATTTTGCCCGACTCAACACTAATACTTTCTATGTTGATTTCTGAGCCTCATTCCCAGAGTGCAGTCTGATGTCCCCTGTTTCCAAGTTTGCGGTGGGAGCACACTCATCACTGTCACCCCTGTGTCAGAACAGCCTGACTCACCCATTTCACTTTTGCAAATTAAAAAGAAAAAAAATCTTTAAAAATTCTTATTACAAAACCAACATAAGCACTGTATTTAAAAAGTGGTAAATATATGTATACACACACACACACACACACACACACACACACACACGTAATCTCCTTTAATCCCACTGACTCAGAACATTCTGTCAATTCTCTTTATGTGCCCATTTTACTAAAATAATATTTTGAAATTTGCCTTTTCACTTTACATATTATGAACATCTTCGTTAACAAATAGAATTTTTTTTTTTTTTTTTTTTTGAGATGAGTTTCGCTCTTGTTGCCCAGGCTAGAGTGCAATGGTGTAATCTCGGCTCACTGCAACCTCCTCCTCCTGGGTTCAAGCAGTTCCCCTGCTTCAGTCTCCCAAGTAGCTGGGATTACAGGCATGTGCCACCACGCCCTGCTACTTTTTGTATTTTTAGTAGAAACAGGGTTTCTCCATGTTGTTCAGGCTGGTCTCGAACTCCCGACCTCAGTTGATCTGCCTGCCTCAGCCTCCCAAAGCACTGAGATTACAGGTGTGTGCCACCGCACCCAGCAAACAACCAGAATGCTAAAACATCATTTGGATGACTATCTGCTATTCTATTCTATGAGGCATTAAAATTATTTAAGCAATCCTCAGTGGTTGGATATTTAGATTGTTTCCAACTTTTTGCTCTTACAGCACACAGTAATGAAGATCCTATGGATGAATATTTTTAATAAATATGTTATTGTAGAATTTTAGGTTTGCAGAAAAGTTACAGGCAGTATAGAGTTCCCATAACATAATGTTCCCTTAATGTTAACATCTTATATTACCTAGTACATTTGTCATACCTAAAAAACCAACGTTGGTAGATTAACTATACTCCAGATTTTATTTGGATTTCATTAGCTTCCCTACCAATGTCCTTTTTCCATTCCAGGATTCAAATCAACATATCACATTGCATTTAGTGTAGCTGAATTTTTATGCACACATATACAAATGTCCCTTGACTTGGGCAATGGGGTTATGCTCCCATAAGCTTATCATAAGTTGAAAATATCCTAAGTTGATAATGCATTTAATCCAACTAACCTACTGAACATCATAGCTTAGCCTGGCCTATTTAAAATGTGCTCAAAACACCCACATTAGCCTACAGTTGGGCAAAATTATCTAACACAACACCTATTAAAAAGTGAATAGCTTATGTAACTTCTTGAATACTATACTGAAAGTGAAAAATAGAATGATTGTGTAGGTACTCAAAGTATAGTTACTACTGAATGCATATTGCTTTTGTACCATAGTCAAGTCCAAGGCTCTTAAGTAGAATCATCATTAGGTTGTGGACCATCTGTATTACTTCAATTTATTCCTGGACATGAAAGAATAAACTCCTAGAAGTGCTGGACCAAAGGACACAGAAATTTAAAAAAATGTTTGATACATGTCACTGAACTGCCTACCAGAATTGTTGTGCCAACACACATTCCTCCCGTCAATGCATTAGAGTGTCCACATACATGCTGACAATGCTGTTTCTTGTGACAATTTTGAACCCTATTATGATGGTGTCATAGCAAAGTCAAATTATAGAAAGAATGAGCCGATTGATGTTGAGGGCCCTATCTCTGCTTATCTGGCTGGGTCCGGGGAGGATTTAGCATACATGCAGACTGGTGAGCTATATGTCCTGCAAGCAATCCTCTAATGTCTTATGTGGTGAGTAGCTAAGCCTTGAATCGATATCAAGAAGTAGTAAGCCTAAGGGTCAATGCATGGCCAGACAAGTACACCTGGGAGCTCTTTCATGTTGCCAAGATAACAATCATCTTCAGTACAGCTCCATAGACAACGTGTGCTGGGAGGAATCAATGTGCTCTACTACATCAGCTTTCAAGATTTTTTTTTAATCATGACTCCCTCAAAAGCACATTTTAAAACCCTAGAAAAAATTATTTACTATGATCAATGCTCTCTGAAATTTTCCATTCTATTCGATTTCAATATATAATCTTACAAGCACTGAACTCATGCTGTTTGACAGAGTAGCCTGCAGCCACATGGCTAGTGAACACTGAAATGTGGCTAGTTGGAATTGAGGTTTGCCAAAAGCAGAAAATATGCACCATATTTTTCAAATTTAATTCAATTTGAAATGTTCACTTGAATTCAAAGTGAATGTGCAATATCTCATTAACTAAAAATTTTATATTAATTTCATGCTGCAAGGATACTATGTTGTATATATTAAATAAAGCATATTATTAAAATTAACCTCAACTGTTTTTTTACATGCAGCTACCAAAAAATTCTAAATTACATCTGTGACTCACATTATATTTCTATTGGATGATAATGCACTAAACTAACTTTATGATGAGTCCCAAGCCACAGTTTGAGAAACACTGCTCTAGTGGGCTCTGGGTTCCCAACCAGGATTCATGGCCAAAGGCAAGTTGCTATTTGGTCATTTGTCCCTACCTCTCTCCTGCCACTCACCTTTCTGAGAGCCCCATGACTGAGATTAAGCCAGGATTCTACTTGAAAAAATGGCTTAATCTGCTTCAATATCCAGAAGAATGGATGGCCTGTGTTCACAGTTCTACTCCATAGATCATAGCTAAAATAGTTTGGCATTCACTAGACATTTCTAGAAAATTCAGACTAGTCATCAATATATTTTGAAGATGAAAACAGCTCCTTGTAAACAAATTGATACCTAGAAATGTATGTTTCAGTGACAGAGACTTCCTCAAGTGGCCATTATTAAGCTGTTTTGTTCTTAGTGTTTACAACTCCAGACTATTTTGCATTTTATAGTCTGAGATATTACACAAATAATTGATAGATGCAGAAATAGATAACTAACCAACTAATGGGAACATATATAATCTTTTGGATATGTTGACTTTAAAACCTAAAGCAGAATCTTATTTATTTATGGTTTTAACTATATATATTTAATGTCTAGCAAATTCACATACTTTCATAAATTCTATTTTAATAATGCTCTATTTAACACAGAGTTGGAAGTATAGTGGAAAATACACCTTATACAAAAATAGCTTCAGTAATATAAAATGTGTTATGTCATTGTTTTCATAACATCTTTATAAACTAGAAAAGGCCACATGTTAAATATTGTACAGAGACATTGAAATAGCATGTACATTATTAATTCAAGTATTCTCTTCTGAAAGACAGTCAGGTTTGTCTAATTTAAAGTCTATTTCTATGTTTCTAAAATGGGAAGAAACTAATGATTCAGATTATGCTTGGATCTTATCACCACATGCCACTCTGCTCTCCAATAAACACTGCCAAATATTACCAAGTGACTAACGGATAAGCATAAACATATTAACCTTATTAATAAGCTTACTTCCCATGTTGTCTTCTAGATGTTTTATGCTATTGACCAAATGTTGCTTTTTTTAAAAAAATTATTAAACCTTTGCTTAATTATATAGGTAATACAGGCTCACGTAACCAAAACAATCTAGAGATGTGGAGTGTGACGACCAAGCATCACACATGCGAAAATACAGTAATGACCACTTTGCAGCAGATACAATCAAATGTCTCCTGAACTACAAGATCTTGGAGAGACTGAGCACCATTTGCTTTTTTAAGCATCACACACTGGGGTCTGTCAGGGGGAAATAGGGGAGGGATGGGGCGGGGTGGGGAGTTGGGGAGAGCGAGCATGGGGAGAAATGCCAGATATAGGTGATGGGGAGGAAGGCAGCAAATCACACTGCCATGTGTGTACCTATGCAACAATCTTGCATGTTCTTCACATGTACCCCAAAACCTAAAATACAATAAAAAAAAGAAATAAATAATTAAACTCACTTATTTTCCTTTATAAACATAATGTAACTAACTCTCTTGTTCATTTTTACTAAAGTTTGTCATTTCTGTTATTTCTACAAGTATACATTCCCCTAGACAGTAAACTCCAAAGAAGCTTTTCTGTCTCTCCTCCTCAGCCCAGCACCCGACATTCAGTCAATACCGCCTGGATAGAGTCTCTGGAAGGAACACCTGCGCTTTGTGTCTTCCCCTCCCTGGCTTCTGCTTCTATTACAGGTGTCCTTGGGGGCTGGCTAGACTCACACAGGGCTCTACTGCATCTAATATCATGAGATGGGGGTGTGACCCTAACATCTGTCTCAATTTTCAGTTAGCAAATGAAGTGATTTCTATCTGCTGATGTCTGTTCTATGAATGAGGGAAAAAACAGGTGAATCAGGCGTGTTCTCTGCCTTCAAGGGACTCACTGGTACTTAAGGAAAATGAGGAAGGTGGTGAGCACAGACCCTGTGCTCTGAGGTGAGAAATAAGAGCCAGGAGACAGATAGATGGTAGGTGTGGACACAGAGCTGGAAGAACTGGGCCTAGAAAGAGTGGAAGAATACTCATGGAAAAGGCAGTAAACAGAGCCCAGGAATGAGGAAGGAGGCAGAAGATGGATGGGCTTCAGAAGACATTAGGCTGAGTTCTCCTGCCTTTAATCTCAACTTTCAGGCCTATGAGGACAAATGGGCCATAAACAAGACCCACATAAAGGTAGCCTGGAAGCCAGATGGATGAAAGGGGTGTGACTTCCCTGTAGGAAAAGTGTGGTCCAGGTTTGGCTCAAGTTTAACAGGTCTTCCTTGGTCCTTGTGTGGGAGGCGGGGAGTAGGAGGAGCACCATGAGGAGTTAATGAAGATAGGGTCATATGGAGGCATATTCATGGAAGAGAAGTCATCCCATGGGTTGAGATCCTGACAGAGGGGCTGCCTTGTGTGCTCAGAAATGGGAAAAAGGGAGACCTGTGGAGAAACCCCAAGGCTGAAGAACTATCCATCTAAAAAATAATACAGGTGGGAGTCAGGATTGTGGTGGGTTGGGTTCTTGGAGCAGAGGGTATATGGTGCATTGAGGCTGCAGAAATGCACCAAGACCCTGCTCCCTACCCACAGGCACAGAGTCAAACCATGCTTCAATTCAAGCCTCTTGTGCACTGAAGAGGGAGCTGTGAGGCCTCAGGCCACCAAAGGAAGGGGTGAGATAGGGGCTCACAGCCAAGCCCCTGCTCTCTTTGTGGTCCCTGAAGTCAGGTGACCACAAGAGGTGACTCTGACCTCAATGATGAGTCAGCCAACTCTTTCAGGTCACCACATACTTGTGGATGGCCCTTCCTGTCTGTCTGGGCTGTGGTTTGCCTTCACTGAAGGGAGATAGAGAGAAACTGGAGAGGACAGCAAAGGCAGGTCTTTATGCTTCAGCATTTTTGTGTTGCCTACACTGGGACAATTGCTCAAGTACAACAAAAAGGAAAGCCAGCAGCAAAATCCACAGGCCCTTCAAGGGCTTGGGAAGATGCTTGGAATTTGGAGTGTCCTGAGTCAAAATACACAGGAAGAACCTATCTATCTGTCCACAGGTAGGAGAAAAAAAGAAAGTAAAGGCACATATGTTTTTGGCTTCCGTGTGCTATCATTAATCATTTTCTCAGGAACAAAGGATGGCTTCCTTGCCATAAGAGGAAAAGAGAAATCGATCCCTTTGACCAATGTGCTACCCAGATGTTCTCCAGACCCCAATATTTTTCCCTTACTCGATCTGACAAAGTGAAAGCTAAGATGACAATTGAGGGGAAGTGGTTCCTGAAGACAGCATCACCCATCCCTTCTCAGCTACAGCAGCAATCATCTTCTGCTGGGGGAAGGGGATTACCTGTTCCGAGAGTTTTCGAGATGAGTGCCCAGCTATCTTCTGACAGAAGCTATGGAAAAATCTGGTGAACTCTTTCCTGGATCAGCCATGAGTTAAATTACCTGGTAAGATGGGAGGAGGCCCATGGGTAGCCTGTTGCTACAGGCGTGGCCCTGATCTGAAAATCCTGGACACATTCCAACCTCACCTGGCTTCCCATTGTACCATATGTTCTTGAGAAGTTAACTGCCACAAGAAAGAGTTAAGGCACATACTCTGAGGAAATAATTCTTGGAAGCTTCAAATTAGAGGGACAAAGGTGAGTGAGACACAGAGACGGTGAAGTTCCACGAAATCAATCTAAGTTTAAAGCAGCAGTCCCCAACCTTTTGAGCACCAGGGACCAGTTTCATGGAATCCAATTTTTCCACAGGATGGGGTAGGTGGGGTGGGAGGTGGGAGAAGGGGGTGGCTTTGAGATGATTCAAGCACATTACATTTGTTGTGTACTTTATTTCTATTATTACATTATAATATATAATGAAATAATTACACAACTTATCATGTAGAATCAGTGGGAGCCCTGGGTTTTTTTCCTTCAACTAGATGGTCCCATCTGGGGGTGATGGGAGACAGTGACACATCATCAGGCATTAGATTCTCATAAGGAGCACACAACCTACATCCTTCGCATGCGCAGTTCACAGTGGGGTTCATGCTCCTATGAGAATCTAAAGCAGCCGCTGATCCGACAGGAGATGGAGCTCATTCAGTAACGTGAGCAATGGGGAGCAGCTGTAAATACAGATGAAGCTTCACTAGATAGCCCACCACTCACTTCCTGTCTGTGGCCAGGGGTGGTAGGGATCCCTGTTTTAAAGAACCAGACTCATTAGAATAGGTGATTTGTCCACTCCCCAAAAGCTTTGAGGCAGCTCACAATGAAAAACACATATCCACAGACTGTTGAAATGAGCTGGGCACCATGGCTCACACCTGTAATCCCAGCATTTTGGGAGGCTGAGGTGGGTGGATCACCTGAGGTCAGGAGTTCAAGATCAACCTAGCCAACATACCGAAACCCCATCTCTAACAAAAATGCAAAAATTAGTCCAGTGTGATGGTACGCACCTGTAGTTCCAGCTACCGGGAGGCTGAGGCAGGAGAATCACTTGAACCCAGGAGGCAGAGGTTGTGGTGAGCCGAGATTGCACTACTGCACTCCAGTGCGGGCAACAGAGTGAGACTCGGTCTCAAAAAAAAAAGAGGAAAAAAAAAAAAAAAAGACAAGACAGGTCCAGTAGTAGAATACAGGCAGGAGAGTCCTGGAAAACAGTTTGAGCTCAAAAGTGTTTTCTCCAAGGTAATCTAAGACTCTACTGTCATGGCAGAGAAGCCACAGTGAGGTGAAGCCATGGTCAAGAGACAAGCTGAATTATCCAGGAAAAACTAGCTGTGAGTCGAGGGGGTATTCTGATGGTAGACTAAGCAGCAACACAAATTAAGAGACAGTTTAGGAGTAAGGAAGGAGGAGCCAAACTAGTGGCTCAAGGAGCTAAATTGAAGAACAAGTCCCATGTGCTGGAATGTTGCATCTATGTGCCACCTGCAGCACACTGCCAAGGCAAGCAGTGGGCAAAGAAAGGGCCCCTCCAAACAATGCACATAGTGCCTCTCCTGCAAGCCCTCAGGCATGCACGTGTCCATCCACCCATTCACGTGATCCTTCCCAGTGCCTGGAATGTGTAAATCACTGTGTGAGGCTGTGCTGTGCGGAATGCAGGGGTGAATGAAATACAGGTAAAGATGCTTAGAAGGAAGAAAGAAACAAGACAAGGGAAACTATAGCACTCAAGGCAGATAGTGTCCAGTGAGCCAAGAGAAGCACAGTAATCGCTATGGAAGGGAGCTTCAAGAAAGGTAGCGTCACATCTGGCAGGGGAGAAGTGTGAGTGGGGAATGCCTGGAGTTCTGCAAGTATCTCTGCTTCATCATGAATATCATAAAAGGAAGGAATTTTATAGAAAGTGGGTGTCTTCAAGCAACGTCCTGAAAAACTGGGGAGGCTCAGATGGATGTGACTATGAGGGAAGTGGGAAAAGATTTTCAGGCAAAGAAAACAGTTTGAGCAAAGGCAGAGAGGCAATTATTTACAGCTTCCTAGATGTTTTCTGACCACAGAAACCAAAACCTAAAGAATCTGTCAGCACGTTCTGGGATTGCTGACTGAACCTTGAAAATTTACAGGCAGTTGACACAGGAGAATTGGGTATTTCCTTTGACTTTTTTTCATAGCACCCATGATCTTACATGGAGAGGAAGAGGTAAATACTTTAATGATTTGCAAAGGCTTTTTCTTTTATTCCACAACCTGAAAATTGTTTTGCAATAAAATACTTTGACATGTTTATAAATACCATATTACAATAAAGTGGTCCTTTCTGGACCACAGGCTATGGGGATTTCTTGGATGGAAAACTGATAAATTTCTGGAAAAAAAAAGTTCACTGAGTTTTAATGCACTTAGAATCTGGTCACATGTTCAAGCCACAGCAGTTTGGGCACCTTTCAGCCTCCAAATATTGCAAAGTAGCAGAACTTACTTCTGGTGATGGAGAACTCATCCCCTCAACAGCACTGGCATGTAACAACTAATTCTCCTAATACTGGAAGATAGAATACAAAGAAGAAAATATTGGTCTTCAGAGAAACATCTGAAGAAAATGGTAAAATGAAGACTATCTTCTTGACTCTGAAATAAAGTGCTGCTTTCTTAAAAATTTCTATTTTAAAATAAAGGAAGTAGGACTCAAATTATGTAAATGACCCAAAGTGACATATCAAATGTCTTAGTTCGTTCAGGTTGCTATAAAAAAATACCATAGACTGAGTGACTTACAAGAAATGGAAATTTATTTCTCACAGTTCTGGAGGCTGAGAAGTCCAAAATAAAAGCACTGGCAGGTTCAGATTCTAAGAGCAACTTCCTGGTTCATAGACAGGTGTCTTTTCACTGTGTCTTCACATGGCAGAAGTGGTGAAGAGGTCTCTGGGATCTCTTTTATAAGGGCACTAATCCCATTCATGCGGGTTTCACCCTCATGATGTAATCACCTCCCAAAGACCCCACCTCCAAATGCCATCACATGGAGGATTAAATTTCAACATATGAACTTGGGGGAACATAAACATTCAGTGTGTCACATCAAGTAAGGAATGGACAATTAGGGTGAGACGACACTAGTTCCCTTGTCAATCCTTTCCTTGAGTTATGCCCTTGACCCTCACTCCCTATAACTTTAACCCCAGACCTGGATCCATCTCCAGTTACCCCTCTCTCTGCCCTGGACCTGCTCGCTGGACCTGAATTCTACTTCATACAGAATTCCTTCCACCTTGCCACTGCCAGAAGACAGGCCCTGTAGAAGGCGATCTTACTCTTCCCTGAGTTTCCCCATCTCGGTAAATAGTATCCACATTCATTAAGTAGCTAACACTAAAAACTTCAGAGTTATTCTTTCTTTCCCTCTTCCCCTCTCTATTAGTTTCTTATGGATGCCATAGTAAGTTTACAATAAATATGGTGCTTAAAATAGAAATTTATTCTCTATTGTGGAGCCAGACGTCTGAATTAAATGCCACCAGAGTTGATTCCTTCTGGTGGTCTGAAGGAAAATCAGTTCCATGCCCCTTCTAGCTTTGGGTGCCTGTGGGCAATTGTGGCATCCCTTGACCTGCAGATGTATCATTCCATTCTCTGCCTCTGTCTTCACATGACCTTTCCCGCTGGGTTTCTGTGTCGGTCTCTTTTCTGTCTCTTATAGGGACACTCATCAGTGGTTTTAGGGCCTACCCTAATTCAGAATGATCTCACCTTAATTATATCTGTAAAGACTCTTCTTTCAAATAAGGTCACATCATGAAGTTCTAGGTTAACATATCTTTTGAAGACCACAATTCAACCCATTACACCCTTCTCCCCACATCGTATCTGTCCTAATTCCTGTTGACTGTACTTCCACTGTATATTCCATTATCTTTCCCTTCTCTCCATTTTCACTGCTACCATTCAGCCAAACACCATTATCTCTCCGTGGACCACTCCTGTGGCAGCCTAACTGGACTCTCTGACCCCACTCAGACCTTTCTATCCACTCTCCCCAGAGTATCCTGAATTATTTTTCAAAAAATCGTACCTTGTCACTACCTTACTTAAAACCTTCCAATGATTTATCACTCACTTAGAATAAAACCCAAACTCCTCACCATAGCCTCCAGAGAAGTCATGATCTAGCCCCAACCTGTGGCTCAAACCTTCTAACCTACCATCCCCCATCCCACACTGGGTTTTTCTGAGTTTCGTTGTTGTTGTTTGCTTGGTTTGTTTTGGGTTTTTTCTGCTGTTCCTCAGACACTTCAAGTCTCTTTTCCTCTTAGGATTGTTTCCAGCTTTCCTTCTAATAGGCATGCCCTTTTTGCTCCATTTCCCCATCCCTACAAGGTTACCTCCTCTTTCATTCTGATTTAAGCTTAAATGTCACCTCTTTGGAAAGGCCTTTCCTGACCACCAGGAAGTTGTCACCTAGAAACTTTTCATCAAAACACTTAGCCTTAATTCTCTGCAAACACCCAGCACTGATAACTTTCTCATTTACCACTTGCTGTTAGTTTTGTGACTGTCATTTGTTCATTCTTTTACCATCCACCTCACCTCTACTAGGATATATGTCCTGAAACTGGAGACATAGTCTATTTGTCACTATTAAATCCTCAATTCTAGAACTCTCTGGAACATAGTTTCTCAATAAATATTTACTGACTAAACAAATGAATGAGTGAAGAAATGAAAGTTACTCATGCTTAAAGATTTTGACTTGAAGTTGGGTAAGAGGACGTAGCTTCTGAAACCCTTAGACAGGGAAAGATCTGGCTGGATGAGTACCCAGGAAAAGCACACAGTTTCTAAAACTTGGAACATGTAAAGGCAGGTAAGGGCAAGAGATTCCCAACTAGGGAATCAGACCCAGAACCTTTGTCTTCTACCTGCGCTTCTTACCTGCACTTAAGTATGCAAAATTTAACGTTGGAGTTGAGTAGAAGATACATGTAATTGAGTAGGGCATGGACATCAACATTAGTTATATTTCCTGGAGAACTTAGGTGAAAAATTAAAAGGAAAACTTGCTTTGGACATGAAAAGAATAACAAGTATAACATATTTCTCTAGATTGCCATGCATCATAATGAATATACATCACATTCAATGTGTGTTAAATTAATGTAAGTGTAAATCTTTTTAGAGACAACAATAAATCATAGACCTCTCTAGGGGACAACAAAACGTGTCACCTAAGTGGCCTGAGACCCATACCACTATCATCAGGATCAGCCAAAAAGTGAGCCACACAGCAGCCAGTGGCCTCTTGAAACGAGAGGTCAAATGAGAACCTGCATTGGCCTATGGGATAAGAGGGGACAGGATGCTGGAGGGGTGATGAATTCACCTTTCTTTTCCTGGGACTTTCCTGGTTTCAGCACTGCAAGTCCTTCTACCCTGGAATCCCCTCAGTTCTGGGAAAAACGAAGACGATCGTCACCTTAAATGGTGAGGACTAAGGACTGAAACTTTCTGTTGAATTAGTAACCCCTGACCCAATTTTATTTCAGCTCAAAGGACCTAGAAAACTTTTTGTCTAACAAACACTATTGCCTCAAGTGCTCTGGCTTTTCTCTCTTACTGGTTGTTAAGAACAATTTGTCTAAAATGTTCCTTCCACCTTTGCCAACCAGCTGAACTTCAGGCCCATCTCTCCAGCCCAAAGACCCCATATGCTGGTTTTGCCTGGGAGCAGATGCCCCTCCCTCACTCAAAAAAGTAGGGTTGGCACACCCCACACCAGCTGCTCCCTCTGTGACCCTACTCCTTGTCTTCCTGGTGCCTCCTGAGCTTCCTGTGGCCCCCAGACCCACCACATTCCTGTGCTGTTCTCACCTCTGTGGTGCAGTTCCCTCTCCCACACTCCAGGCTACGCTGTCCTATTTGATCCAAACCCATCTGTTTTCTGCCTTTCCAAGAGTCCCCATAGTTCCCAGATATGTCCCTTCTTTCTCCATATCAGATACATATAGATTTATCTTCAGACTTGTCTTCTCTATTGTTTCCTGGATTTAGTGACATATGAGTAACCATAGCATATGCTCAAGCTGCCATTTTAAAACACTATGGCATGCACAAGTTAATCCCCATTTAGGGAAACTTGACAACATCTGTAATGTAAGAGGGAAAAGAAGAGTGAAAGACTACATGACATATGCAAATAAATGAAACCACCACCACCTCTAAAGGTGGTGACAGCAGGATTAGCTGCACCCAGAAGGACAGAAGTATCCTGAATCTGCTTTTCTACCTTTGAGATGTTGCTCATTGATCCTAAGCCTGAGAATCTCTTTTTCCTGTAACTTTTAGGGACAGCATGGTCAGGAGATCTACTTTTATGGACCTGATGATAGTGGGAACGTTTTCTGCAATGCTTTTAATAAGGGTATTGAGTTTGAGTTGAGTGCTGAATTGGCTTCACCAAAAGTTATTATAATGATATCATATCTGATTCTATCTGGTAAATTGTTTACCTCTCTTCTGAACAGCGATTTGTTTATATTTTAAATGAAAAATTATTTTGAAGAATTTAGATAAGCTTTCTACTTTATTTTAGACTTATTCTTTGTCAGGAAAATGAGAAGGAAACAAACACTTAGCATACTGAGTGCTTTGCCTGCATCGTGTCATTTAATCTTTGCATTCACATGATGAAGTGGTGCTAATATCCCCATTTCAAAGACGGGAAAACTGAGGATCTGACAGGTTATGTAACTTGCAATTAATCAGACGGTCAGTAAATGAAGGAGCTAGAATTTAAACCATGTCTGCCTCTATCAAGGACCTCGAAAGAGCCTTGGATTTTCTACTTAGTGCAGCTTTCCGTGTTGATTCCTAGGTGATATTATATATATACATAGAGGTACATATATACTAAACAATACAGTATGTATGTGATACTACCTATGATGTCTTGGCCATTAGATTTTTTAAATAACTTATACATGTCATTGCTCAAGGAAAAAAATGTTTTGTTTTGTTTTGTTTTCAGAACATGAGATCCTGGATTTTATTTTATTTTTACATGTTTACAATTTATTTTTTTTTCTTCTAAAAAAAAACAAACAGGATGCATATGCAGAATGTGCAGGTTTGTTACATAGGTATACATGTGCCATGGTGGTTTGCTGCACCTATTGACCCGTCCTCTAAGTTCCCTCCCCTTACCCCCACTCCTCAACAGGCCCTGGTGTGTGATGTTCCCCTCTCTGTGTCCATGTGTTCTCACTGGTCAACTCTCACTTACAAGTGAGAAAGTGTGGTGTTTGGTTTTCTGTTTCTGTGTTAGTTTGCTGAGAATGATGGCTTCCAGCTTCAACCATGTCCCTGCAAATGGCATGATCTCATTCCTTTTTATGGCTGCATAGTATTCCTTGGTGTCTGTGTACCACATTTTATTTATCCAGTCTATCATAGATGGGCATTTGGGTTGGTTCCATGTCTTTGCTCTTATAAATAGTACCGTAATAAACATATGTGTATGTCTTTGTAGTAGAATGATTTATATTCCTTTAGATATATATACCCAGTAATGGGATTGCTGGGTCAAATGGTATACCTGATTCTAGATCCTTGAGGAATTACCATACTGTCTTCCACAATGGTTGAACTAATTTACATTCCAACCAACAGTGTAAAAGCATTCCTCTTTTTCCACAGCCTCACCAGCAGTTATTGTTTCCTGACTTTTTAATAAACACCATTCTGACTGGCATGAGATAGTAACTCATTGTGGTTTGGATTTGCATCTCTCTGATGATCAGTGATGTTGAGCACTTTTTCATACGTAAAATATATTTTTAAGGAGAAATCTTTAGGACCATGGATAAGTGGGCTATTTGGATTTGTGGTAACAAATACATTTCACTTTATCTTAAGTTTAATGTTAAGTTTGGAGCACTGATTAAGAGTTAGAAAACATATTTAACTGATTAAACTGAATCAAAAGAACCAGAACCCTCTGTCATCATAGGTAGAGGAAATCCAGTGGACATAACATATACAGATCTGAGGAATAATTCATTCACTCATTGGCAAATGGTTACTGTGTAACTACCATGTTCCAGGCACTATTGGAGGGAGGCACTAGAGATCCATCAATGAATAAAATAGACAACAATCCCTGTCTTCATGAAGCTTATATTTCCCAGAAGACAGATAATAAACAAGAAAATGTGTAAGTTACATGGCATGTTTGAAGAGGTAGATGCTATGGAATAATAAAGCAGAATAATAAAGAGCGACTCTGGAGTGGTGGTGCTTTTAGTCTCCTTGTGAATTTGTGTCAACATATTCTGTAGGTGACCTGCAGATGGCAAGACTACCAGTACCAAAGGCAGCTCAAGATCAGCATCAAAAGAAGTCTCTAGGGGCCTGACAAGGGGTGTACTCTAGTCCACATTGTTTTGAATTACATAAAATTGGAAAGGAAAATAAATATTTTGGATGGCAACCAGAATGGAAAAAAAATCTACAGCAAGCTGGAAGAATGATCAGAATCTAACAATACAGCATGAAATTTAATAAGGATCAATGTACATGCCTCCTAAAATCAACTTACAAGCATAAAGAGGGAGAGGGAGTTTTGATTTAGTACTGAGGAAAAAGACAGAATTTTCATGGACTGTGTCAGTTGTTACCATAGATTATAGCTAACAAGAAAAGCTATTGCAAACTTAGACTACATTACCAGAAGAATCATATCTTCAACAATGGTGGTAATAATGCTACTCTACACAAATCACCTCTAGAGCATCCCATTTTATACACATTTCAAGAGAGATTGAGACGAAAATCACCCAGAAAAGCGTGGTCCAGGTATAAGGACTGAAGATACAGGATTTGTGCACCTAGAGAAGACAAGACTCCAGAACTCCATAGCCAATATCTTCACATTTCTGAAATATTGTCATATGAAAAAGGAATTGGACTTATTCTGTGCACTCCCACTGAGAAGGATGCAGAATAAGGGGTGGAAGTTACAGGAGTACTGCAAAAAGTGATAAAACTGACTTTCTGAAACATATGTTATTATATGTTCTCTTTATGATTTTAGGAAAAAAATTATATATATACACACGCACACACACACACACACACACACATAATAGCTTCTATTGTCAAAGATAACCTCGAGCTCCCTGTTATATTTACAGTAAACCTAACAAACAGTTCAATGTGATAACATCAAAAGGGAAATCCCATGTCTCAATAATTTGAATTTCAGAAACTTAGATTCTAGTCCTCCGTGTACCCAACAATGGATATCCAGGGATATTTGTTGCGGCGTTGTTTGTAATAACAAAATACTATCAACAACCTAAATGCCCATCCATGGGGAAACAGTTAAGTAAATTTGGTACGTTTATAAAATGGAATTCTAGGCAATTGAATAAATGAGCACTTTGATGAACTCACATGAAAATATGCCCCAGATACAATAGGAAGGAAAATCTAACTTTTCTAACAGAGAGCCCACAATGCTTCCATCTCATGAAGTAAAATAAAAGCACATAATAGCTCTGTAAGAAGGAAACGGAAATGAGTAAGAGAGCCTGTCTGGTAATAAGCAGGAGCTTAGACCATGGCTGTGAACGTGAATTGAATAGTGGCCATCATTCTTGATTGCCATAGGTATTAAAATGTCATATATATAAATATTTTTTAATTTATTTATTTTACTTTAGGTGCATACTATATCTGGCATTTCTCCCCATGTTATCTTTCCCCACCCTCCCATCCCTCCCCACCCGCCCCCACTGTCTCTCCCCTACTCCCCCCAACAGCCCCCAGTGTGTGATGCTCCTCTCCCTGAGTCCACATGTTCTCATTGTTCAACATCCACCTATGAGTGAGAACATATGGTGTTTGGCTTTCTGTTCTTGTGTCAGTTTGCTGAGAATGATGGTTTCCAGATTCATCTAAGTCCCTACAAAGGACATGAACTCATCATTTTTTATGGATGTGTAGTATTCTATGGTGTATATGCACCACATTTTCTTTGTCCAGTCTATCACTGATGGGCATTTAGGTTGGTTCCAGGTCTTTGCTACTGTACACAGGGCTTCAATGAACATTCGTGTGCATATGTCTTTATAGTAGAACAATTTATAGTTCTTTGGGTATATACCCAGTAATGGGATTGCTGGGTCAAATGGAATTTCTATCTCTAGATCCTTGAGAAATTGCTACACTGTCTTCCACAATGGTTGAACTAATTTACACTCCCACCAACTGTGTAAGAGTGTTCCTATTTCTCCACATCCTCTCCAGTATCTGTTGACTCCAGATTTTTTAATGATCACCATTTTAACTGGTGTGAGATGATATCTCAGTGTGGTTTTGATTTGTATTTCTCTAATGACCAGTGATGATGAGCATTTTTCCATATGTTTGTTGGCCTCATAGATGTCTTCTTTTGAAAAGTGTCTGTTTGTCTCCTTCGCCAACTTTTGAATGCGGTTGTTTTTTTCTTGTAAATGTTTTAGTTCTTTGTAGATTCTGGATATTAGTCCTTTGTCAGATGGGTAGATTGCAAAAATTTTTTCCCATTCTGTTGGTTGCCGATTTGCTCTAATGATGATTTCTTTTGCTATAGAGAAGCTCTGAATTTTAATTAGATCCCATTTGTCTATCTTGGCTTTTATTGCCATTTCTTTTGGTGTTTTAGTCATGAAGTCCTTGCCTATGCCTATGTCCTGGATGGTTTTGCCTACGTTTTTTACACTACAATTAACTCCAGATGGATTAAAGATTTCATAAAGCCTAATACCATAAAAACACTAGAAGAAAACGTAGGCAAATGTCATATATTTGTATTAACAAAAAGAAACTATAATATTCATTTTCAAATCATTGTTTTCTAATATGTTTGTATAGGTACAAATGGGCACCAAATTCTTTCTTGATCAAAGATTTATAGGAATAAATGGATCATAGCCACTGAGGGGATGCTGACAGGCTATCCAATCCCAAAGAAATTAATCAAATCTATGAACAGTTACATAATAGATCTAGGTGATTTTTAAGCTTCCTTTTCAGCTGTCATTAAATGTACATCCGATTCTGAGACAGGAGAATGGCATTCTATCTTCCTTTTATTGTTTTGCAAAAAAAAGTAATCAAAGGGTCTAGGTGGGCCCATGTAGTTCCTATGCTGGCCTGATGTGTGATACAACAACTGGTAATAATAAATAAAGCACAATCCCAACAGAGAAATCAAAGTCTGTTTTACTACTTAGACTTGATTTATGTAATTAATATTTCCTTTTTAAATTTTAATCTGGTAGAAAAGCTGCTGGTGAGGAAAAAATATACCCAAACTACCAGCTTAGCCATATTTCCCATAAGGTCAGCTTCTTATTCAAGAGGAAAAAAGAAGTGGTCTGAATGTGAATGTATAGACAGCTCAGAAGCTTTCTAGATGTGAGTTAATCGAGCAAAGGCAGTTTGTGTTTTAAATCTGGCTCAGGTAGGCAGTTGCAGTGAAATGGATGTAAATGGCCAAGTGTTAACTGAGCACCTTCTGTGGCCTGGTGCCTGGGATCCAGGATGAGTGCTCTCTAGGATGCTGGGTGGACACAGCATGGGCTATGTCCCCATGGAGCCTGCTATCTTGGCAGGAAGATGAACACTGAGATAAGTCAACAGATGTAAAAACAGCATGAAATAAGCACACCTCAACCAGAGGAAGGACTCACTATTCCCGATTAAGGGAATTAAGTAGAGCTTCATGACAAAAAGATGATTTCTAAGCTCAGCCTTGAAGGATAAATACAAGAAAGTGAGAGGTATTGCTGGCCAGCATGAGCAATGACAGACATGTCTGATCTTGAAGAGACTTGAACACCAGGCCCTCGAACACCTGTGGGCTGTGGACACAACATCAACTGCTTTGAGAAAGATGTGACGTGAAAAGAGCTCTGCTTCCAAAAGCTCATGCTGGTGCCTGTGCATGGAATGAACAGGCCGTGGAGAAACGCACCAGCAAGGCCAGTTAGGGAGCTGCTGCTGCAACCCTGTAATGACCAAGGTTGGGGTAGGAGAAACTGCAAAAAAAGAGACTTTGGGGAGTAAAGCAAACAGGGTTTGGGAATTCCTGGAGAAAGAGAAAGAGGGAGAGGGAGGAGTGAGGATGACTCCAGTATTTGAAACAGTAAATGGGAGGAAGAAAAAGATCATTTTGCCCTGGGTCTTCCTGGCCTGATGCTCTTTCTCCCTCAGGATACTACCAGGGATAACCATCTCCTGCCATGACTGTCTGAACAGTCATTTTATCTAGACAGTACTTATCATGTCCTTCAGGATATGTCTATTACTCATTCCTTCAATGTACTGGTTTGAATATCAATACCCAAGGGGACTTTCAAGATCATCACCACATTTCTGCCAACTTCTCCCAACCCAACATACTAGTAAACCCTTTCCTTCACCCCTAAAAAAAAGCAGAGGGATAGCAAAAAAAAAAAAAAAAAAAAAAGACACCCATGAAATTTAGAATCAGATGGAGCAGGTCTGCAATGCTGACTTCTCAATGGTCAAGAAATGGGACCATGGGCAATTTCTTAATGGGTCTATACGTGCTGACACTCAAAATGGCAACAGAGCTTTGCATTCTCCATCATTAAAGGACCAGAGAGCAATGGCTTCTGTGACCACCCAAGGCTGCCTTCAGGGTGGTTGTTGGCTTCATTCATCACATGCTTATTGAGGCAACATCTTCATTACCAGCTGTACTGAGAACAGCTGGCTCCCAGACCAACCACAGCTCTCAGCAAAGCACAGACTAAAGAGCAGTGATCAGCTGATTCCAAGCAGAGAGAGAAGCCAAGGCAGGCAGATCAGGCCAACCAGCAAGGAATTATCTGCTCCCTCAGAAGTCATGCAACACTGGCCCTGTATGCACATCTGGGGGGCATCTCACTTCGAATAGGTCATTGTTATAATAATAACTAATATCTTAACATCTGTACAGCAATTTACAATTTTAAAAACACTTTCAAGCTCATGATTTGATCTTCATAGCAATTCTCAGACCTACAGATTTTCATCCTTGTTTTATAGTTAATAATTATTATAATGTATTAATAATATAATAATCACATCGTGTTATTAATTAGCTACTGTGTTCTAAGCACTGTGCTAAAAGCTTAACTCGCGTTGTCTCATTTAATCCTCACAATCCCCAGTCCTTGGCAATGCTAGTGTCTGTCTTACAGAGGAAGAAACTGAGATACTGAGACAGCCACATACAAGGTTGCACTGACTGACTCCAGAGCCCACCCTGTAGTCCACTGACCCAGGCTGCTTTACCAGGGATGACAAAGGGAGGTACAGAGTGGTTAAGAGCCACTCCAGAAGTTATAGGGCCAGTAATTGCAGATCTGGACTCAGTCTATGATCCCTTACTCTAGATCCTAAGCTGTCCCTACTTCCACATGTGCTTGGAAGAACAAAATGGTAAAGACCGATTCCCATTATGAATACGTAAGATGACACTGAGTGTAAGAAGTGACCATTGGGCCATTGGGCACCCAGGGAATTCTCTTTGGTGTCTCTCCTTGTCCCTTACTCCTACTGTAGCTAAGTGCTACCTGCTTTGGGATAGCTAATTCTTCTATTTGACTCTCTAGCTAATTCCCTTCTTGTTGCATTGGGCTTCATGGTCAATAATTTCAGCTGAATTCCCATAAGCACCCTAACCCCTTGACACCCCTCGAGCTCACTCCATGAGCCTCCGCAAGTGTAAACCCCAATATTGCTCATTCGTCCAAGTACCTTAAGGTCTGTAAAGGTTCATAGTAGGGGCTGACTTGATTGGATTGAGGGATGCCTAGATGGCTGGTAAACTATTGTTTATGGGTATGTTTGGAAGTGGTTGCCAGAGGATATCGACATTTGAGTCAGTGGACTGGAAGAGGAAGACTCACCCTCAGTATGGGTGGGCACCATCCGACTGGCTATCAGCACTGCTAGAAAAAAGCAGGTGGAAGAAGGGGGAGAAGCTGGCATGCTTGCTTGCTTGGACAGATTTGAGTCTTCTGGCTTTTTTCTTCTTCCCATGCCAGATGCTTGCTCCTACTCCTCCTGCCCTTGGACGTCAGACTACAGGTTCTTCAGCCTTCAGATTCTGGGACTTACACCAGAGGCTTAGGCTTCTTGAGTTACAAATGAAAAGCTCCACTGTCAGCTTCACTGGTTCTGAGGCCTTCAAACTTGGACTGGGTCATTATTGGCTTCTCTCTTTCTCCAGCTTGCCGATGGCCTATAGAGAGACTTTGCCCTGTAATCATGTGAGCCAATTCTCTCTAATGAACTCCCTTGTACATATACATATATCCTACTGGTTCAGCCCCTCTGAAGAACCCTGACTAATAAAAGGTATTTTAAAATTCCTAATATATGAAAGGTCGACTAGTTCTCGTTTTGTCTTGACTTCCCCAAGGAGGCTATGACCACTGAGGATGTGTCCAAGTAGTGGTAGAACTGGCTACTGCAATAGCTTCCTATTTAGTTGGGATCCTTTCATTCCTCCTCGTCTAATCCATATGCCCACATGACACAAAGGCAATTTTTGTACAACACAGACCCAATTTTGCCACATTCTTGCTCAAAAACCTTCACGGACTCCCAGTTGCGTAAGAATAGATTCTAAACTCCCCAGTGTGTATTGATTCCGGAAAAATCCCTGCCCTTTCTCCCCCTGGGCATTTGCTGAGCCTGTCACCCCTGCCTACCACATCCTTTGCCCCATGCTTAAGTTGAACCACCATTTTTCAAGGCCTAGTTCAAGATATCACCCCTCCATCAATTATTTCCAATGCCTTCTTCTTAGAGTGCTTTCTTCTTCACGGTTTTCCCCAAACATGTGATTTGCATGATCACAATATGTACTACCAACTTTGTGATGTTAGAATTACTTTATGAATGAGAGTTACATATGTATCTATACCCCTTACTTGATTAAAAGTACCTGCAGTTATTTGATATTTGTTTTTGTCTTTGTTTGCACACATAAAACAATGCTTTATGCAATATCAAGCCAATAAGGTGAGAAGTATGCTACGCTTGGGTGTTAGAAGATGGGTAGGTAAAGTATTACTGATGACTGATGACCATGAGTTAACAGGTCCCAGAAGAGGAGTGGCTCCTCCTCTCTGGATGTCTTTCCAGCCTCACACTGAGCCAGGGTCCCAGACTCCTCCCAGGGAGGAGCCAGAGTAGACAGGGGGAGAGCACTAGTCCCAGGTCCCTCCCTCCCTCCTATTGCCACATCAGTTCCTGCTGCTTCTCACTGACCTCTGGCCACTACTCGATCAGGCAAGGCGCCTTTGACATTGGCACTCGAGAGGCAGCATTTCAATCATGATGCCAGCCAGGTGGACATTCACTCCTCCATCCTGTGGATGATCTCTCTGGCTGAACAGAGTGGCTACTGAGTTTAAAAGGATGAAAGGTGCTAGATGGAAGTGTTAGCTCTTTTTCTCTTTTCTCTCTCCAAAATAGGCCAATGTGGATGGCATGCCAAAGTATATCTTCTCTTTAATCTGAATTTCACCAAGAAGAAAACTGATCACACAACTCAATCATCACATTTTTACAATGCAGAAACTGGGATACAAACACACTAAGGAGCTATAACAGTCAGGATGTAGTCAGGAAAATGAAGCCTGAGCTAGCTGTAGAATAAAGGAGTCACACAGATTTCAAAAGGGCCCAAAAGCAACATAAAGAATAGAGAGGGGGGACTGGGGAAGACTAGCATTAGGAGAAATACCTCGTGTAGATGATGGAGTGATGGATGCAGCAAACCACCACCATGGCACGTGTATAACCTGCGCTATCTGCACATGTACCCCAGACCTTAAAAGTTTAAGAAATAAAATTTTTAAAAAATGATAGCCCGCAAAAATCAATGAAATAAAAATCAAACAAAACAACAGGGGGAAAAAAAAATAAGAGTATCAAACCAGAGATTACCAACAGTGAAAAGCCACTACCATCCCAAGGGCTAGAGGGATAAAAGGAGGGGTGATGTTATCAGAGCCTAGGAGCTGGGATTTCCAAAAGGAAGCTGGAATCATGGCAGGAAATGGCGGCAAAAAAAATTAGGGGCCACAGAGGGCAGGGCTATCTGATGGCAGCTGGAATTGGGCAGGAGATCCTGCCATTGTTGGGGACACTTTCCTAAGCAGAGAGAGAAGGAAATATCCTGGTGTCTCACCCTTCTCCTTTCTTTAATCTCTCACCAGCACCTCCTAGTGGTTCAATCTAGCTGGAAGCCAGTTGGTAAGGAAGCCTGGGAAATGTTTGCAGGGGTCAGCCTGAGTCATGCAGAGCGGAGCATAAAAAGAGCAGGGAAAGGGTCTAACACAGAAGAGGTGTGAACGGCTACGGGGCTTTCCAATGGCATTTCTTCTCTATTCCATCTACCCAACGTTTATTGAGCTTGCTGCCTGCACTAGTATTTCTTGAGTTTGCTTTCTGCACCAAGCGCCATGCCAAACCCTAGCATAGAAAACTGAGTGAGACTTGGACTCTGCCCATCCTGAAGAGCCTCTAAATCCTTCAGGGGAGATAGAGGGAAATGGTCGGCAATAAGGGACATGTGCACTGGACCCACATGTTAAACCCATAAAGATTTAACAGGGATGAAAAGCTTCCAAGCACAGGAAAAGCAAAGGCACAGAAGCCTAAAACAAGTTTGTCCAACCATGGCCCGTGGGCCACAGGTGGCCCAGGATGACTTTGAATGTGGCCCAACACAAATTTATAAACTTTCTTAAAATATTGTGAGGTTTTCTGTTTTTTTTTTTTGAGACGGAGTAGTTTCGCTCGTTACCCAGGCTGGAGTGCAATGGCGCGATCTCGGCTCACCGCAACCTCCGCCTCCTGGGTTCAGGCAATTCTCCTGCCTCAGCCTCCTGAGTAGCTGGGATTACAGGCACGTGCCACCGTGCCCAGCTAATTTTATGTATTTTTAGTAGAGACGGGGTTTCACCATTTTGACCAGGATGGTCTCGATCTCTTGACCTTGTGATCCACCCGCCTCAGTCTCCCAAAGTGCTGGGATTGCAGGCGTGAGCCACCGCTCCCGGCCTGAGTTTTTTTTTTTTTAGCTCATTGTTAGTGTGAGCGTTTTGTATGTGTGGCTCAAAACAATTCTTCATTTTCCAGTGTGGCCCAGGAAAGCCAAAAGTTTGGATACCCCTGACCTAAAAGTATGTGGAGAATTCAGGGAAGAAGTAATCTCAAGTGGATAGTAAGTGAGATGTCAGGGAGTGGCAACAGATGAACTAGAATATTAGGTAAGGCCAACAAGCAAAAGGCCGAAGTAGGCCTAGCTACTCTAATTGGGAGGCTGGGGCAGGAGGATTCCTTCAGCCCAGAAGTTTGAGGCTGCACTGAGCTATGATCACACCACTGCACTCCAGCCTGAGCAACAGAGACCCTGTTGCAAAAAAAAAAAAAAAGACTTACATGACCTTTCATTTAAAAGAGAGCAGAATTGTCCCATCTCAAAAAGTTTTCCAGCCGGGCGCGGTGGCTCACGCCTGTAATCCCAGCACTTTGGGAGGCCGAGGCAGGTGGATCACGAGGTCAAGAAATCGAGACCATCCTGGTCCACATGGTGAAACCCCGTCTCTACTAAAAATACAAAAAAAATTAGCTGGGCATGGTGGCGTGTGCTTGTAATCCCAGTTACTCAGGAGGCTGAGGCAGGAGAATTGCCTGAACCCAGGAGGCGGAGGTTGCGGTGAGCCGAGATCGCGCCATTGCACTCCAGCCTGGGTAACAAGAGCGAAACTCCGTCTCAAAAAAAAAAGAAGTACCTGAGACTGGGTAATCTATAAACAAAAGAGGTTTAATTGACTCACAGTTCCACATGGCTAGGAGGCCTCAGGAAAAGTATAATCATGGCAGAAGGAGAAAGGAAAGAGACTGGTGGTAGGAGAGAGAGAGAGAGAGAGTGAAGAAGTGCCACACTTTAAAACCATCACCTCACCTGAGAACTCACTTTGAGGAGAGCATGGGGAAACCTGCCCCATAATCCAATCACCTCCCACCTGGTCCCTCCCTCAACACATGGGATGAGAATGTGAGATGAGATTTGGGTAGAAACACAAAGGCAAACCATATCACCCCTTCTAGAGGTGGCCAGCGCCCAGTGTCTGGTTGGCATACAGGGGAATAAATGCCCCGTCCTAACACCCCAACTCAGAGCAGCTCTAAAGGGTAATTCTCTCAACTCCCTGCAGGGTCAGCTAGAACTGCATCCCAGCCCGACTTCATCCTCTACTCAGTGTTAACTGTTCCTTCTCCTCCCTTCCCTTTCTGGGTGTTGATTGCAACAGCACTGCTAATGAACCTCTCTGTACAGTAACCTGCGTCTCAACATGCTTTCCAGGAAACCTAACTGCGGCAGTAGAGTAGATTGAAAAGGAAAGAGTGAAGAGGCAGGAGGCTAGTTGCTGTGGCTGTGCTTGCTGGAACCACACGCACTGAACTTCCTGAGACATCCCTGTCCAGGTGGATACCACATCCTGTGGCATGTTTTCTGCTAACGTGATTTTCCTAACTCCTTGGCTAGTGTCCTGGCTCCTGGTTTAATTAATATATATCAGTGATCAAATTAAATTTTCACTATTTTTGGAAAGGAGAAAGAAGAGTCTTCCATAGACAATTACAAAAAGAAAAACACGGGGCTGTCACAGGACAGCACGGAAGGTAGAGAGGATAGACCCGCCATGCCGGAAATGGAAGAAAGTGAAATTAACCAGTGGACCAGCTACTGTGAAACCTGTCATCCTTCCTGAAACAAATCATTCAAGAGAGAGCCCCTTTGAAACTCATTAGCAGACACTTCCCAGGCTTTTTAAATCAATGCATATAAACAGATTTTTAAACAATATATGAATAAAACAACATGCATATTTTCATATCTTGATTTTTTTCCACCCTATATTATTCCCTTCAGATTTTCTAGATGAGGAACATAAATAACTTTTTGATTCAAAAGGAGCTCCTGAAGCCAGTTTGTACACTTGGATTTTTATTCAAAATATAAGTCAATCAATTTAAGGAAAGCTGGGATCACGCTACCTCATAAGAAACAAGCAACCCACCAAATGCCCTTCCTTCAAATGTGTGGCCACCAGGCACTCACTCACCCTTATCCCCTCCCCGCCACACACATCCTACCTCTGTTAGGTAAAGGGGTTCAGCTTATTTTACTAAATATGGTAGATATAATAATTATAAAATGATTATAGCATATACGACATTCAAAAAATACACGTAACTTTTAAGAATTACCATAAAATAAACAATGTGGTTCATACTGCCTATTTTAAAAAAGGACATTATCATTACCTTGAAATCTCCTATACTTGTCCCAGTCAATTTCAAACCTTCTCTCCCTCTCAAAATTAGCAATCACTCTCTCAAATTTTGTGTTTATTATTTCCTTGCTTAACTTTATAGTTGTATATACATTTGCATCCTTAAATCTCACACACACACACACACACACAGTTATGTTTTTGAGCTTCGTTTAAGTCGAATCATACTGTGTGTATTCTTCTGTGGCTTTTTTTCACTCAATGATATAATCCTGAGATTCACCTACGTGCATTTAATTGAAGGTAGGTTAGTTCTGTCAAGTCCGAAACACAACATCATGGCCTCCGACGTTAACAAAAGCCACAAGTAGTCAGAAGTCAATAACCTCCCTAACTCATCCTGAGAGAAAAGAAACACTTACAAATCAGTGTCAGGGTTTCCATAATGTAATGGTCCTCCTGGAAAACTATTGTTTTTTTTTTTCCATTCCTTTCACCGCCCTACCTCTCACAGGGACAATAGGCACCACCGCCAATACCGCCATGGAAAAATGTGTCCAGTGAAACATCCCTCTCAGTAAGCCAGGCATTCAACACCCTCTGCATCTGGAGGGGGACAGGCTCAGCATGCCAGTCCTCTCCTCTCTGCTCTGCTCATCTCCTGCCAAACAGTCCTGTCCCAGTTCTGCAGCCAAACGAGGGATTCCTAGCAGCCGCTGCAGCCCACATCCAACCCCTCCTGTATGTCATTGCCCTGGGTTGCATACCCGACTATGGCTTTCTCAGCTCACATCCAAGAAGAAGAATGGTCTTGGGGAAACCACCATCTTCTGATGTTCTGGATCTATCCTTTCACTTGGCATTTTGTTTCTGAGACAAATTTTCCAAGCCCAAAAGGCAACCCCACGTAGAAGAAAGGTCATATCAAGAGCCATTTCCCCCTCATGTCAGCTGGATAAAATGAGAGTCTGTTCTGCTGGCATTCCACATTTAGCATTTCCACTGCAGCCGCTGCTGGGAATTTCCCCTCTGAAGAAGACCAAATTAGACCCTCAGCCAGGCTGGCTGGCCATGGAGCATCTGAATTCCAAATGTCAAAGATTTCCATCCAAGAGGTTCCGATCTTTTGCTCACACTGCTCTGTCTGCAAAGGCATAATAAACAAGCCATGGATTTCTCCTTTCCAGGAAATCGATTTTCCTCGTCTCCGGAAAGAAATTCCAGTTCTGTACAAGGCATTCTTTCTTCACATGTGACATCCCTGGGACTCAGCACCTTATCTCTGAAGACTTCTTTAAGCATCCCACAACCCAGGCATCACTGACTCATCCCTCCTCTGCGCTCCTTATTCACTCCATATGAAGTACACCCAAAACATATTCTTGCCTGTATTTACTTAGCCAGTTTGCTTCCTTACTGGGCTATGGGCTCCTTTAAGGTAGGAAAGTGTCATATCCATCTCTGTATCCCCAGATTAGGTCAAGGCCTGGCACAGAAGAGGCAGCCAGGGAATCTATGAAGGTTGCCCTGAATCCCCTGCTCCTGGCCTACCACACAGGTAACCTGGATGGCCAGCCAGAGTGTCAGATGAGCCACTTGGAGCCAAAGGGTATGCTCTAAAAGGCTGACATGGGTGAGTATCCTTCTCTGGAAAAGAAGCTGAAGAACATGAGGGAAATGCCAGGCCAGATTCTTGAGACAAAAATGAGTCCAAACTGGGGATACCCAGCACTAACTTTGAGTTTGAAATGTTAAGAGTGGGAGAATTCCTGGGAGACAAAGCCGACATAAGCTGGATACTAAGGTAGACCACAGTAGAAGAAGAACAAGCTAGGAAGACTCAGAACCATGAGCCAGCCAGGCTTAAAGAGGGTTAAGGCAAATAGGTCATAACTAAGCTTTGAATGGTCTTGAATGCCATGCTATGGTGTCTGGATATTATTCTGTGAGACAATGGCAAAATTACCCTCATGGCACCTGAAGTCAGTTGGCTTCCCCCAAATGGAGTCAGACTGCCTGAGAGGAGCAATGCCACTTCTCAGAACATTAGAAATTGAATTGGAATTCTGTCTCTGACTCTAGTACCAGGAAAGGCACCTACATGGCTCAAAAAGTCTTGGTACAATGTTGGATTAACTTCATAAATGGAACCCAAGCTTGCAGGATTCAAGCAGAGAGAGAGAGAGATGGGATCAAGACCAGTGAATGCCTCCTTCCCTCTCTCACACACTTATTCTCTGAACCATCCCATTATCCTCCATAAAATGAGGATAGTAACTTTTCCTTCCAGTTCATCATCTATGAAGCTAGAAAGCATTTTTTTTAAGAAAGAACCAGATACAAAGCCTGCAACTGTACTTGTTGACAGTTTGCTAAGCATTTTGTGGGACAGTGAAGGCATCCATATTCCCAGCATGTCAAATCCCAACATGGAACAGAGCCCGGGGCCATGGCACTTGAAATAACATCTACAGGGATTGGAGCTGAGAGGGCTTTGCTTGGACAATTTCTGAGAAACCTGGACATCACGTAGAGATTATCCCAAACTGACATCATCCTGACCAGATATGCCTGGTTCCCATATCCTTACATCTAAAACAAGATCAAGTTCTGCTAAAAATTCCTAAGCCAAAAAGCCTAGCCATTGACCTTATTTTATGAATACAGTCTTGATAAAAACAGAATTAAACATGCAAGTTGAGCATTTCAGACCAATGATGACCCTTAAGGTCATCCAATCCAACATCCTAATATTACAGATGAAAAAAACCAAAGCCCGAAGTGGGGACTAGACTTAGCCAGTGTCACAACTCTGCAGAGAGGAGGAACTGGGGAAACAAAAAACATGTCTTCAAACCTCAAATACCAATCTCAAAAACAGATTCAAGCCTGGTGTTATTTTTTAATGACAGAATAATAATAAAGTGTTATAAAATGGGATCAACATGGGAGAAAACTTCAATTCTAACACTAAGAGGGAAAATACAAATAACAGAAAACAAACTGTTCAAACAGCTGATACCAGAAAATGCCACGGCACGGGTTAATTAATTGCATATCTTTTATGAAAATGTGAAATAAGGGTGATCAGGGCAGGCAATGACCTGTGCATTTAGCTCATCTGAACCACTAATGTCCAGAGCATGGGAAGTTTAAATGGTTAGGCTTGCTAAACTCAAGGAAAGTGAAAGGAGGACTGGATGCATTTTTGGATGGGTCCCCAGTGGGGGGCTTCAAATGGCAATGTAGTATGTGGGGGTGATGGGAGCCACCTTCTGAAACTTAACTTGCAGACAATCTGCACAAATGTCCAGAACACTGAATTCTCTTCCTGAGCCTCAGTTTCCGCAGCCCTGAACTAGCGATCATAAGACCCACTTCCCAGGGCATAATGTTAGAGACGTCAAAATCTCTGGTAAACCGGGCCTTATAGAAATATGAGAGCATTGTTACTCAAGTTTTTATGGGACCAGGAAGGTTTGCTTGAGATTCTGTGATTTTCAAACCTGCTTTTTGCAATAAATGACAAAACATTCCACAAAGGGACAGTAGAAAATTCTTTTCAAGAGGTAGTAGAAAGAGGTATTTAACAACCTATCAAAACAACCATACATCTTGCTGCCTGCCAGATCAGTAACTAAACCATAAATTTAAACAGAAAAAATATTACAGTGTTTTTAGAATAATGAGATTTTAATGAGCCAAGCATCTACTATGCAACTACCTAAGCAGTTTCTTATTTAAGATGATTTTTGGAAGACACCGAACACGGAATGCTGCTGCTAATCTGAACTTCTAGATGTCACACTGTTCCCAAAGATGTTACCCTGGGAGGGACATCAACCTGGAAAACAGGCAGCTGGGTTCTCATCTCAGTTCTGCTCTGTCCTTACTGAGGTCTCAGGCACATTCTGCCCACTTCTATAGGTCTTGGATTTCTGATCTGTAAAATGAAGATTTGACATGGAGGTGCTATTTCTGGATCCTGTCATCTTTAATTCTCAGTCTCTCTTTCTAGTTGTTGAATCTGGCTTGTTGGCTTCCTAACACACCAGCGTGAGAAATCATCATGCGGTGGGGAGCTAGGCTGCCCAGGCGTTGACAGTGAATGGCAGTTTCTTTGGGTTTCTCCTCTTCTTTGGACAACTTCAGAAGAATATGAAAAGAAAAGAGAGCTGACATGGCATCCCAGTCCGGGACATTTCCCTTTTAATATTTGCTTTCTTCATTTCCCTTTGCACAGTACCTCAAACCCCACTCACCATTAGATTACCTCAGAGCTCTCTCAAAACCAGAATGGACAGAACTACACATGATGCTCAAAATACCATATTCACTCAAACTAAAACTCACCAATTACCTGGGCCCAAGAGAAAACCCAGGGACCACTTCCCATCTCTGACAATCAAAATATATGAAGACATATTCTGAGTAGCCCTGAAAGAGCCTTAATTAGAACCAATTGGCCACAGGAGAGAGCTTAACATAATATACATCAGCCCATTTTATGTTCTTCCTAAATAGCATCCAGTTAATAAAACTATTTTGGCACTGAAATATTTTCTTAAAATAAATGTGCACATGATTATCTAAAAGTGCCCTGTGTGTTTGTGTGTGTGTGTGTGTGTGTGTGTGTGTGTGTGTGTTTTAACCCACAGTGGAATGCAAAACCTGTTTGACTAGCGCTGAAGTTTTCCAAAATTTTTAAAAAATCTGTTGGACAGGGTATTAGTCTGTTCTCATGCTCCTAACAAAGACACACTTAAGAATGGGTAATCTACAAAGGAAAGAGGTGTTACTGACTCACAGTTCGGCATGGTTGGGGAGGCCCCAGGAAACTTACAATCATGGTGGAAGGGGAAGCAAATACATCCTTCTTCCCATAGTGGCAACAAGGAGAAGTGTAGAGCAGAGGGGAGAAAACCTCCGTATAAAACCATCAGATCTTCTGAGACCTCACTAACTATCACAAGAACAGTGGCATGGGGGTAACCCACGATTCAATTACCTCCCACCAGGTCCCTCCCATGACACATGAAGATTATGGAAGCTAAAATTCAAGATGAGATTTGGATGCGGACACAGCCAAACCATATCAGAATTTAAATTGCCATTAAATTGCAAATGTTGCTGCATTTTAAGACTCCAAGTAAAAGGATGAAAAAACTGAGGTTAAAGACCAGCAGGTAATTAGGAGGGCCTTTGTCAGATTGTCCCTATACTTGGTTTCTGGATTATATGCTGATTGATGAAGTTCCTGCTCAATGCCTGACTTGTTTTGCTCCACAGAAGGGGGTCTGCTGACTGACCCCCTGCAAGCTGGAAGCTGACCAGAATGAGGTTGGATGCAGAAAATACAGTACATTATACTCCCTTGACTACATTCCTACTGGATGTCCAGAATCTTAATCTATATTACACCCCAGCTAAACAGTCCAACTCAAGGATTCCTTACATTTCCTCTTGCTCATTCAAGAATGTGTCCTCTAAATTTTCATGCAAGGCATCTTGTGAACTCTCAGAGACTCTCTTCTGCCTGTCATCTCCTAGGAGTTTTACCTCTCACAGGCCCTTTCTTTACATAATTAAGTTTGGGCTTATAACTCAGGTTTTTAATTGCTTTTCATTTTCACTTACAAGGACATAATCACTAATAACACACAATAAAATATTTGGGAAAAAGATGATAAGAGGTCATTTAGAGACTGGTGTAAGACTTTTGATATTGTGTGATATTGTTGGCATCATGTGATCCTGCAGCCTGGAGGACTGAGCAACAATAATCCAATGGGGAAGCCATAACTGGAAGCATGTGGTTGGTGACTTTAAAGAATATGAATAGAACAGAAGAACCACAGGAACACATTTTTACATTTTGACAGAAACCATGCAGAGTCACTTACGGGTCCCATTTCTAGAAGCCGTAACCTAGTGAGAACTGCCATAGGTTTGGTAATGGCAATGGGCTGTTTCCCAGCACTGAAAGTTTTTGAACATCAGTTGGATGTGAAAAGATGAATGCACAGAGATGTTTATTTAGCATTACTTATAATAGAGAAAAAAATAAAAACAAGATAAAATCCAACAATAGATGATTCGTTACCAAAAGTATGGTAAACCCACACCATGGACTACTATAAACATTATGACGTAGGTATATATTTATTTATATAGGAAAATAGTGATAATATAGTGAACAAGCAGTAATGTATAGTATGATCTTATTTATAGAAAAGACTCTAGGTAGCTATGCACCCAATTGCTAACTGTATTTACCCCTGAGTGCTGAAATGATACTTATTGTTGTTTTCATTTTGCTTATATGTGTTTTCTAATTTTAAAAAGTGAATATATATTGTTTGTATATTTTGAGGTTAAAATAAGTAAATAAGGGTTGATTGGTCTTCATGGCACTTAAACCCTGCTCTCTAACATTGAGACTCTATGAAACTGATGACCTAAAACTATAAATGACCAATGCCCTCGTCCCCTTCCCAGCTGGCCAACCTCTAACCTGGTGGCTCTTTTGCATCCTCTGAATACATGTCACCAGCAATAAACAGACAGCTGGGCCCTAGGACATGGGGTTACACTGATAAGTTCCACGCTTATAGCAGGAATTGTGATGGGCACAGCAGTACTGAAGCGGCACATTCAAAGGGATGATATGGTCAGAATAACACCAGCACTCTGCAAATGATAAACAGGATGGAGCACTACTTGGCTCAGGTGAACTCTGCAGTTTGTTTTCTTTTTGTTGTATTTCCCCATCCACAAAACAAGGATTCACCTTTGGGTCTCACAGGCCCCAAGATACTGTTATCTCGAGTTGTTCAGGGCATTGCAGAGGATGAAAGGACACTTGTTAGTTCTACATCTAAACACACCGCCCACTCCAGGCAACATAAACACTATTATCCGGAGTTGACGGATGAGATTAATAGATACATAGAAGACAAGCTGAAAATTTGCAAGAAGTAGAGCATTATAATGAAGATAATAAATGTGATTCATTTTGTCAACAAAGTCGGCCAAGAATTATATTTTTAAATGAATTTGTAAAAGGACAAATACATTTAATTAGAGGCTGATATTCTCAAATATCAGGTCAAGGTTAAGGTCAATGTCAAACTCTCATCTTCATATCTCACAAGAGTGTTGAAATTTTAGTTCTAAGAAGATAATGGACCCAAAAGTCCTTTTTATGCTTTGTGAAGGACTGTTATTATTGGTATGAGTAATAGTAAGAAAACAACATAAGTTATTTTCTGATTTCTTAAGAACATTAACTTTCACCAAAGGCCTGTTGCTGCCTGCTAAGATACACAGAACCATGTTAGAAACATCGTTATTTTTTTGTTGTTGATAAAACCAAACTCAACATCTAGAACCCCACAGAAACATGTACAATATGAGGAAAAACAGCTTCATTAAACTAGGCGTGTCAGTCCTTGCTTTAATAAAAATGATGCATCTAGAGGAAAATCATAATTCAAAATACTTCATGCACGACACCACTTCTGAAGCAAATATTAAGATTTTAAGTCTCTAAAAAATGCTTCATACAAAGTAATATTTATGAAGCCCCTATCTTGGCACTTCCATATAGTTTTCACTGTTGGCCTATGAAAGGGATATCACAACCATGTTTTATGGATGAAAACTCACAGGCTAAGAGTGATAAGGTGATCCCCTCAAGGATCCACAGGCAGAAACTTTCAGGGCCAAGATTCTAATACACATCTTTTGATTTCAAGACTCATGCCCTTTCTACTTTAAAGGAGCTTCCTGTCCTTTTGGGCAGCCTCATGATACGTAGTATAGGTTTATTACTTGAAAACCCCTCATTTCTACAGAGGAGTAGTTTATGAAAAATGGCTGATGCTAGGCAGGTCACCTTCTGCCCTATTTGTGACCTGCAGGTTGCCTAACTCATGATTGCAGTGAAGTCACAGTTATCCTAATTGCCATCATCACAAGACCAAGCCATGCAGGAAAGGTGTTTCCTCCCAGACCCTGAGCATTTGGACCATTGTTTATGACGGAAATAATGCTGGGGGCTGACCCAGGATAAAACAGCTGGTCATGTAATTTAAAATCATGTTCTATTAACAGGAAGATGTGCAGGTTCCTGATGCACAGGAGTTTATTTGCTGCTGTCATTCTTATTCAGGTTCTATTTGAGTTGAAAATGGAAATGATGAATGTAGGTCTACACTTAGATTCTTCATTGGAATTAAGAGGAAAACATTCTTCTCAAACTGATAGAAAACATTTGAGAAGTATCTGGGGGGCAATGGAGAAAGCCCAGGTTCTGTAATCTCATAAACCTGGGTTTTAATACTTGCTAAGTTATATGATCTTGGGCCAATTATTCAACCTTTTCTATCCTTAATTTCTTTGTGTGCTAACAAGTTTTCATAGATCTCACAGCTAGGTCCTAACAGAGCCAGGACTGTAACTCAGATTCCATCCTAGGGAGGCCTGTTGCACATTAACACAGATGTACATTTCAGAAGACCCACGAAGGTGCACACACCGAGGGTGTGCTGGTGCAGAGTAGGGAGCCTGCACTCACACTGAAGGATACCAGAGACCAGGTGATGGAGGGAGATGTATGAGAGAAGTTGTTTTAGGAAAATAAACTGTTGATGAAATGAAGAGGTCCACATAAAGAATTCCAAGCTCGGAGGTATTTGATGAGTCCATCTGAGGTTCTGAAGGCAAGCTCTTCATAGAGATTTTGTTCAGTTCTATGAGAAAAACCAAAATCCTGAAAGCTCTCTAATCGCATGTAAATCAAACAAGTTCTTTGCCTGAAACTCACCAAGCATTTGTGCCAGCCAGGCACTGGCATGCCCTGCCCACAGAAGAAATTACAATCCAGAAGGAGACACAGATGCAGAGACATGTACACAATGTCAAGCTGTAAACTAAGTTGGGTGGGAAGTCTTTTGTTGAAAGCATGAATGAGAGCTAAGGAGAAAGATTGCCAGCCTTAAGTCTCCAAGTTTGGTCTCTAGAGTTAGGGACTGTAACCTGTCTCATGCAGAACATTCTCTTTGATCTTGCTGTTTCCACGTCAATTCTTCTCCTACTTCCTACTTTCTCCAAACAATAACAACACCCTCAGCTCCATTAAAAGGCATGCCACCAGACCCACCCCACTGTTTTCTTCATTTACCGAAGAGTTTGGAATTTGATGACTTCTCTTCTTGGCACTTATCATTTGTCTTGGTGATGTCATCACCCATGTGGATTATCTACTCATGGCTCTGGCCTCTCACTTCACCTTGGGCCTTACTAACCTGCCCTGCTCTACTCTGAAATTTCTTTTTTGACCATCCCACCCTAGGATGCTCACCTCCTCTCTTACCAGCTTACATCTTCTACCAGGCCCATGCCAATAATTATTTGGCCCAATTATGGGCTCCAATTCACTGGGTCCACACATTTGTTACTTTTCATCACCTTCAACATGTCTTCACTTTCCTCTTAACAGGTGGGTTTCCATGATCTATTTCATAATCACTCCCTTGCCCCTTCAACTCCTTTGCCTCTCTCCATCAAACTCCCCTGGAGAAACTACAACCCTAGTCTGTAGCACTGAGTAGGGGCCATAAGCACAAATTCTTCATTATTTGTGAGAAGATGTAGGTCACACATTAGAATTAGAATTAAAAGCCCAGACAGATTCTCTCTGAGTGTGGCAACTTAATTCTTTCCAGCCAATGAGTTGACTGACTTTTTGTACATATGTTGTTATATGCAAGTAAAAAATAAAAAATAAAGCATTGTTGATTTAGACAGATGAGGGAAAGGAGATTGGAAACTTATGAAAAATAAGTTTCTGGCTCTAAAATGAATAGAGTAATTGGATCTGCTAAAGCAGTGCCAGGGAGACGCCAGACCATTTGCGTTCAGTATATTGCCTGATGATCTTATAAACAGAGGATGCTTAATTTTGTTTAAGACAGAATCTTGCTCTGTCACTCAGGTTGGAGTGCAGTGTTGCAATCTCGGCTCATTGCAACCTCCACCTCCTGGATTCAAGAAATTCTTGTGCTTCAGCCTCCCGAGTAGCTGGGATTACAGGTGGATACCTGGTTAATTTTTGCATTTTTAGTAGAGAGGGTTTTGCCATGTTGGTCAGGCTGATCTTGAACTCCTGGACTGAAGTGATCCACCCACCTAGGCCTCCCAAAGTTCTGGGATTATAGGCATGAGCTACCATGCATGGCCAAGAATACTTAATTTCTTAACAGAATCAATCTCTTATTAAAATATCATTCACTATCCCCTTGTTAACTCTCAAGATTTAGTTAAATTTCTTTGCAGAAAGAGGAAGGAAAAGATAAAACGGCAATTTTATGATCATAAAGTTAATAAATGTGCATCATAAAAAATTTGAAAAATATAGACAAGAAATACCTGGAACAAAGTAAGCACCCCATCTTTTCACATCATTAAAAATTATTTTTAAATATTACAATGACTGTATCCTATTGATGCTAAGCAGCTAAGACTGAATTATTCCCATATTACTGGACATTTAAATTCCTTCTTTTTAAAAAATTATAAAAGCACTGCCAAGAATAACTTTGTAAAAAAGTGAGTGTGCACAATTCTAACTACTGGTTTTTGTTAAATCAGATTGCAAAAAAAAAAAAAAAATGGAGTAAGAGTTTAAAGGGATATTTTAGTTTTAAGATTTTTGATCTGCAAATTGGCTTTCTGGAAGCCAATTCGTCTTCCAGGAAGTTTATACCCATTGGTGGCTTTCACTCCCAGAGTGGAAGATTTCCTTGGAGGGCAGACAAACACATAAAGTAGCTTGAAAAAAGTGAGAAGGTTTAAGTTTAGACCAGCCTAACGTGGCCCCCAGGGTAAGACTGCAGCTCACTCCCTCTCCACAGATATTTGCAAGGATCATATGGCTCTGAAAGCTCACAGTGCTGTCCGGCAGCATGAGACAATTGCAAAATCAGCAAAGGTCCTGGCCTGATGCAGATCTCAGCTCCCTGATCTCTACAATGATCTCTCTACCAATGGTTCCCAGCCTCAATGTCACATCCCTTGAGAACATGTTAAAGTTCACAAAGCACGTGCACACACACACTCACACATACACACCACCCCCCCATACATTCCTGCATTCCTAGACCCACACTATAAAGGTCTAGACTCAGTCTCAGAAGGAATTTCCATTTTCAAACTGTCCTTAGTAATTCTGGTAGAGAAGAGCCTCTTAGCAGAACTGGCTTCTGAAAAGATTTCTCACTTACTCACTCATTGATGGCACTGGTTCCTCAGCTGTGATAGTTTCACTAACATCGGCTTGTCATAAAAATTGATCCAGCTGGGCGCAGCGGTTCATGCCTGTAATCCCAGCACTTTGGGAGGCCAAGGTGGGTGGATCATGAGATCAGGAGATTGAGACCATCCTGGCTAACATGGTGAAACCCCATCTCTACTAAAAATACAAAAGTTAGCTGGGTGTGGTGGCACACGCCTGTAATCCCAGCTACTATGGAGGCTGAGGCAGGAGAATCGCTTGAACTCAGGAAGCGGAGATTGCAGTGAGCCGAGATTATACCACTGTACTCCAGTCTGGTGACAGAGAAAGACCCTGTCTCAAAAAAAAAGATCCAAAACTTGGAAACAGGCAAATGAGGATGCTACATATTCCATAATGCAGTGCTGGGCTTGGCCTTCTATTGACGGGGCTTTTCTACAGTTCACTGGGGACCAAGGATCACTTGTACATTTTTGTCTGGTAGACAGGCAAAAAAAAAACTGCTGTTTGGTGGTAAAGACAGCCCCAAGGAATGAGAGTGATGATGTGTTGGATATTGACCACTTTTGTATCTAACAGAAATCTATTAAAGCGCTGGTATATGCCTGGCTTCTCAAATACTCTCTAGATTGGTCATAGCATCTTACTAGCTCCTTAATTAATTAATTAGTTGAATAAGGTCTTTGACATGTGTTCATTTTACATTTGTTAGCGTGTAAAAATTATACCTGAACAGTATGCGATGTTTTATTTATCTCTTAAAGAAACTGATGTTTTCTTTAAAATATGGCTAATATTAGGGAGCTAAAGTGATCTCTTTTTAAATTTGGGAAAGTTTTAAGAAGTTTTTTTAAGACAAATGATATTTAATTTTGTAATGTGATGTGATTATTTTGTCCTCAAACATACTCCAATATCAATTTCTTTCAAAGGATTCTCAAATGCATCTATGTATTTTCATAATCAAAACTATTTGTTCCTTGTTTTTTTATTCCCTTAAATGTATGTTGACACACAACTGAATATACAGGGAATGTATTTAGGCCTCCTTATCTACACTCCCCTGGCACTTCCTTCCTACCTCCATCTCTGGCCCAAGATAGTAAGTGGCCCATGAGCTGCCCTGCCTTTCCTCTCATCTTTCCATTTGCAATTATAACAAAAACAACAACATATTGGTAGAGCACGTACCAGGATTCAGACAATGTATGGAGGACTTTTATAGAGATCACCTTGGCTCCCTAACCTTAGCCAATGCTGCCTGGTAATTCATTAGATGTGACTGAATTTATTAACTCCACCAATATTAATAAACACAAAACACAGTTTCCTTTAAAAGATAAACAAAACATCACATACTGTTCAGCTATAATTTTCAGACTCTAACAAATGTAAAATGATCATATGTCAAAGACTTTATGCAGCTAATTAATTAGGGAACTAGTAAGATGTTATGACCAGTTCCTACCGAGCTGTAGAAAAGCCCCGTCAACGGAAGGCCAAGCCCAGCACTGTATTGATGGAATATACAGCATTCTCATTTGCCTATTTCCAAGTTTTGGAACGTTTCCATGACAAGCTGAAGTTAATAAAAATATCACAGTTGAGAAACCAGTGCCATCAGTGAGTGAGTGACTGAGTGAGAAATATTTTCTCAGAAATGTGGTATAGCTGTCCGGGATCAAACACCTAAAAAAAAGCCAGCATGGTGGCTCACGCCTGCAATCCCAGTACTTTGGGAGGCCAAGGCAGGCAGATCACGAGGTCAGGAGTTCAAGACCAGCCTGGCCAACATGGCAAAAACCCATCTCTACTAAAAATACAAAAAATTAGCCAGGCATGGTGGCATGCGCCTATAATCCCAGCCGCTTGGGAGGCTGAGGCAGGACAATTGCTTGAACCTGGAGGCAGAGGTTGCAGTAAGCTGAGACTGTGCCACTGCACTCCAGTCTGGGCAACAGAGTGAGACTCCTTATCAAAAAAAAAAAAAAGAGAGAGAGAGAGAGAAAATAAATAAGGGAAGAGAGAGAGAAATCAAAAAAGAAAAGAGAGAGGAAGGAAAGAAGGAACTGAGAGAGGGAGGGAAGGAGAGAGAAAATAAAGAGAAAAACAGAGTTGCCAGTTTTATTCCTCATTCTTCATGCCTAGAATTTGGATTCACCCAAAGTATGTTATTTGCTTCGAGATTTTTATCCGACAGTGTTTATAGTTCTGTCAAAATCAAAGCAATCGGGATTGCAATCAAGGCAATTGGGATAGCAAACTAACAGTATCTGAATAAATACAGCATTATGTTGAAAGACTAGAGGAAAGCTAACGTTACTTATGGCTTGTTCATCTAACAGTTTTGATGTACACTGATGGCAAACATTCTGTGGTTAAATCAGATATGGTCCATGTTCATTGTTAAGATGCTTATTTAAATTACTGCATTTCGGTTTTGATATATACTTTGCTATTTGGATTTTTATTCCTTTAAAGAAAAGGGCATGACCATTTTTTTGGAAAAATATTGTCATAAGTGTTTCAGGCACAAATGTCTAAATCCTTCTGACATGAAAGTGATATGTTTAGATTGAAACTGAGCAGAAAAAGAAATAACCTTATTTTTTCCCTGCTATTTGAAGCAAGAAATATTCAGGCATTTTTAGATGTTTCTAGAATTTGTTGTTTTTTTCTTTGTTTTCATTTCGGTTTTAGTTTTCAATTTATATTGATAGAAACAAATTCCAGAAAAAAAAATATTTTTTAAGAATGACCAAAGCCATGATAGGTTGGAACAACTGAAAAGAGCCAAACAGAAATTTGGATGGATATCACTTATATAAATCTACCTTACAATCCCATGAGGGAAAAAACATTCCTTGGGATATTCTCTGTACTCTTTGGTTTGGCTAACCAGAAATATCTTCAAAAGGGTCTTTATACTAGTATCATAAAATCTCTAATTTTGGACTTTAGTGGAAATCGGAATCACAATGCCAATAATAAATGGAAACAAAATAAAATTATTTTTAAAAGTTTCCCAATTCCAGCCAACATTTTAATTATCTAAATGTCAGTATATGGAGTCTTAACTAACACATGTCAGTCTTCGGAGAGACAAAACATAGCACCCCCTTGAGACTGACATAGTAGGTATTGGTGTTGACATAGATGGGCTCTCCTGTCTCTTTCATAAATAGCTTCATGTGTGTTGGAGTCGTAAGAAAGAGAAGAATTACTAAATCAGTTTCTTCTACCTCAAACACTGGAGAAGAATGACAAAAGGACCTGATCATTAATGACAACCATCATGGCCAGACACTTTATAAACACTATCTCCTTTAATCCTGCCACTCCCTGTAGGATAAACATTCTTTTTAACAAATGAAGAGACCAAGGCTCAGAGAACTTGAACAACTTGCCCAGGATCACATAGGACCATACACCAGAAATATTACCCTGGTAAAATTCACTTCCATTTAAAACCATTTCTTCCTGTAGGCATCCTCAGCCTACTAGACCCTTAGTCAAAGTTGATTTGGCCAGCAGTAAAGCAAAAATGCTTCTTTAATGATCAATCTTTGAACAAATACAAATCAGGAAAGAGATTTGGAATCTGACTCCAAGACTTGGATGTTCAAGCATCCAGAGAAGGCCTGGTTCTCTGAACACATTCATCTTCTGGATGTGCCTATACATATGGGAATGTCTAGCTCCACCATATCTGTAGCAGGCACTTAAATTACACATAGTCCTCTAGACTTGAAATGCCTATACCAGTTGTGGAGAGAGTCTTGACGGACAGGTGTCCACTGTTTTTCTAAGAACTGCTCCATCTTGGATGTGATGCTAACGGGATGCAATGACAAAAAAAATCATAAAACAATCACTGCTCACCATGCACTGAAAGCTCATATTTTAAATCTTCATAATTAAGCATTCCACAGGTACATTACCAATGAGACCTTCCAAATCATAAACAATGACCTGTCAAAGTCAAGAGCTATGACAGAAAAGAAAAATAACAATTTATCCAGCTATCCAAAAGCAACAAAAAAGATACAACTAATTCTTGGAAAAACTGACAGGCTAGATTTTACTCAAATTTATTTAGACCAAATGGTCTTGGGATGTGGTTAGTTTTGTTGATCTACTATTGCCAGGAGCAAGAAGCTTTGTAGGAATTAGTCTGGATAAAAAAGCTGTTGTACTTGGTAGGTTTTCATCAGAATCTTAAACATCCTGATCAATAGCTTAATATGGTTCAACTACTCTGGAATACAATTTGCAGGTAAATCAACATGATATGCCTCACAGGGTCCAATTTCTCCAATTAGACACAGATCGAAACCACAGTGCTATATTTGAGTAGGTGGAATGGACAGCTGGTCATTCTTTACTTTAGCTTTTTCCCAGGCTAACCTCTCAATCATGCTTTTGTCACTCTCCATTCTTAGCGCTTATTTGGCATCAGGCTCCATGAATGGCACAGAGAATGAGGTAACAACAAAGGTACAGTTCCTCTAAAAAGCACAAAGTCTACTGGCGAATACAGTCAAGTAAACCATCAACTGCAAGAGAGTCCTGTGGCCCTTGAAACATCAATCTGAACCATCTTCAGCCAAACTCAGGGAAGATTTCCAAGAAAATGTGAAGCTTGATCTAGGTCTTGAAGAACAAGGAGAAGCATACCAGGTAGAGAAGGAAAAAGAGGATCACAGGTGAAAGGAACAGCATGTGGGAAGGTATAAAGATATGAAACAGTCCTGTGTTTGAGTGTCTGGTTCTTCCCTTCTAATGTGAGGCTGGATGGCTCCTGGGAGGTCAAAGTGGTGGAAGCATCACTTTAAATTGTAGATCTAAGGTCTTAGAGCTGTGGGTTTACTAAAATCTGCAAACTGAGATTCCAGAAGGCAGACTGAGAGATCCAAACTATCCACCAAATTAAGTAGAATCCGAGAATGGTATCGAAAGGCAAAATATGGGGGCAGGGGATCTAAGAGCCAGGAGGTTGTAAGTGGTAATATCATGTTGGAGAGGTAGGGGGCAGAGGAGGCACTGTTTGAGTGGGTCTTTTACACGCTTTTTGCAGCAGTATATGGGTCCATTCTAGTTAAAATATCAGAGCTAGAATGTTCAAAGTAATGGTAGTTTAATCTGTGTCCATGTAGATAAACCTACCAAATGTATAATAAAAACTATTAGAGTTTTCATTATACATGTATACTGTATAGTATGTATTATACTATATACTATATTGTATATGGTATACTATAGTATAATTATTATATTATATACATAATATATAGTTTATAGTATATAGCATATAATATATAGTATATATTATGTAATTAATATAGTTATATATTATAATAATATAATATGTTGTATTAATATATGTTATATTAATATTTATGTTATATAAATATTATATATGTTGTTATATTAATATAATTGATATATTAATATATTATATATTATATACTATATAGTATATATAATTATAATACATATTATACAACATACTATATAGTATAATATATACTATGTATTATACTAATTAGAGTTCAAGACTGTTTAGAGTCAGAAAACAGAAACCACTCTAGGTATTCAAACAGAGGGAATTTAATACAGGAAATTATTTATACACATCGCTGAGAAACCACACAAGGGTGATGAGTTGCTCATAGATTAATAACAGCAGGAACCTTCTAACACACCCAATGCTGAATGGAGCACAGGGACCAGGATCAGAAGGAAGACACTGGAACCACGGTAGCCCTGTCCAACCAGAGTCTTGGAGGGATGAAACTGATGCTGGAGGGATGAAACCAAAGCAAAGATGAGGATAGAAATACCCTGGACTATTACCTCTTCCTGCCTTCCAGTCTTCTGCCAGTTTCTTGTCCTCCTATTGACCAAACCAACCAAGAAACCAAACAGCAAAGAAGCCTAAAAAATGTAGTTCTCTATAATAGAAAGCAGGGCAAAAAAAGGGCAAAGAGAGCATCTGAGAGCAAATAAGCAAACTACCAGCAAAGTCAGGGTTAAGACAGACGACAGAAAATATGGGCAGAACAAGATCATGAAGCATCCTTTTTGTATTTTATTTTTTGGGAAACCGAAAATGGTTAAACAGTTTTAACTACAGCCATCTTGGTGTTTTATAAAGATCACTCTGGCTACATATGGAGTGATCTGGAGGTTGAGTTTTAGGAGTATGACTATACGAAGCGAGAATACTGCTGTGATTGATTTAGATAAAAGGCAGAACAGCAATGTTCATGGCCGTAGGCATAGGGATGCCAAGAGCCAATAAAGGGCTTGGAGTCTCCATCAAACATCACCATGAGAACAACCAAAAAACTTCTTTAAGGATAAACATTCTGATTCTGAGTGAACACTGAAGCTTTTATCTAGCTGGACAAAATTACACGTTGGACTTTTACACTTTAACTCACTTGGTAGCATTTCACTTCCTGGCCCCCTTGTGGCTTGGTAGGGTCATGGGACTTGTTCTGACCAAAGAGTTACAAGCCGGTGTGGCCTGTATCACTTCCAGGCAAGGGCATTAAATTGCCAGTGTGAGATCCTCCAGAGTTCTCACCCTCGCTCAGCTGCAATGACCAGCAACATTTGATATGGTAGCTGCCTGATCAACCTGGTTCCCAAGTAACCAGGCATGGTGCAGAGTCCCTTAGCAAACTCTCAGTGGACAAATGGCATGGGCAAGAGGGAATCAATCTTTGTTGCACACAGAGATTTTGGAGTTCTTGTTACTACAGCATAACCTAGCCAATCCTGGCTAATACCATAGCCATATATCCTTCAGAGTACCATTCTCATTTTCCTCTTCTGGATAAAAAGGGAATAATAATCCTTTCTCATAAGCAATTATAATAATTAAATAACGATATATGTGGATGTGTTTTGTAAACAGCAGCTGTTTTTCTTCATTTAGTAAACTTGAGGTATGACCAACGCTTTTTTAAAGAGGACAAATAGGAAGAGAGGAAATAATTACTATTCAGTTATTTTTTTCTCCCTCTGAAAACTTTGCGTTCCATTTCAATAGTCTTCTACACTGACGGCAAGGTCTTTAGATAAAATTTTGTATGCTTTGAGTGACAATTTTGGGAAGATCTGCCTTATCACTTGCTGATATAGTATATACAGACCTCCAGCAGGCCTCAGCCACCTTTCACTAGCCCTTCTGAAATGCATACACCTGTACCTGAGGAGACACCACTGTCAGTTTTGGTTGGAAAAAAAATTCCTCTAATACGTCATTCCAGCATCTCTAATATACTCACCCCAGCACCACCCCTCTACCAAACATTGGATTCATTTGTCTAGTTAGCAGTCACAGAAATAGATTAAGCCTCTTCTATGTGCACAGAACCTTGCTATGGTCAGGGTAGCTATACTTCCTGAAATTCAAATTAGGACAGAAGGTCTGACAACCAAAATTGTACAGGCAGGAAAAGAATGTTGAAGCTGAGTCTATCATGGATAATCTGGCCATCTAAGATAGCAAATGGATATTCATTCATTCATTTATTCATTCATTCAACAACGACTTACTGACTTCCTACTACATGCTGTGGCTGCCAGTAATAAACAAAAATAGTCACCATCTCTGCCCTCAAGTTACTTACCATCTGGATAAACAGAGACATGTTAGTGAAATACCCACAGATACATGTCAACTGGCCACTGAGATAAGTGATAGAGCAGCCATAATGTCATGAAAATGTTGAGGCATTTAACTTAGCCAAGGAGGTCAAGTGAGCTCTCCTGCAGAAATTAATGCTTAAGCTGAGATTTGAAAGTGACTGACTAGAGAGAAGAGGCTATTTCATGCAGAAGGAAGACATGGGCAAAGGCATGTTGAGTAGAAGAGACCAAAAGAAAGCTGGACTAGAGAATGCAAGAAGGAAATGATGTGAAGGGAGTTTGGATTCATGGAAGATATAGTAGAAAACGCTCAGCACTGATGTCCTTATCCCAAGAGCTATAAGAAACCATGGAAGACATACATAAAAGTGTCAGACATGACAACAATCTGACCCTGAGTGGCATAATAATGTCTGACATGAGGACAAGATATGCCCAGCAGTAGCAGTGAATTAAGGGAGATACCAGAATGCAAACTCTCCAAAGTCAGGGATCTTTGTTTACCCTGAATACCTAGAATAGTACCTGGTTCATGGGAGGAACTCAATAAGTATGTGTTGAATGGATAATGAGACAGGGCTTTGAAGGGCCTAATGAAGAAGCATCACTCTCAGAGATCAGGAAGGGTATCAGGAGGCAGCATCTGAGCCACATCTTAAAGGCCAGCTAGGATCATGCTATGTGGAGATGAAGAGTTCAGTTATTCAGGGAGGTATTCCAGGGAGAGAGGCCTGCCTGAGCTCCTGAGCAGGGAGTCCAGAGTCACAGATGGGATGGGCAGTTCACTTTGGTTGGAATGCAGGGTGCATGACGGGGAGTCATGAAAGGTGAGACTGCAAAGGTAGGTTAAGGTTAGCTACTAGGTGGCCACTTAAACTGTCAAAATCATTTCCCACGCTTATCCATATACCTTCTCTTGGCATTTAGATTTCTCTCTTGTGGGAATGCTGTGTGCTATAGCAGGAGGAAACAGGCGCCAGGAAAACCAGCTCTGGAAAAGCACCAACTCTGCACCAATGTGATGATAGATCTTCTTGTTTGTTTTTATTTGGGAATTCCAGCAGGCGAGCCAGCCCTCCTCAGCACGCTCTCCAGGGAGCCACTGACCGTCTTCCCTCTATCAGACACGTGGATCTCACAACCCCAGCCTGCACTTGTTCTACCCTTTGGGAGGCAGAGACAGGGATGTGGAACTGAATGAATGTGATTCGTAATTCAGGCACCATCCAGGAGGAACATGGGCTGTCGTTCAGTCATGCAGAACTTCTAAAGAAGTGCTTCTCCCATAGAGACTCCAGACTCTGTCTCCTTGCCACTATTAATATATGTTGAACTGCACTTGGACAAATCAGAGCTGTTGGAATGAATTACTGATTGCAAGACTTCTGAGTGTTAGTGGGAGGTAGGAATGAAATTCGAGTTAACACTCTTTTGCTCTGTGTATGGATGTATCTCATTCCTTTTTTAACTTGTTGATGTTGGGTTCACTAAAAGAGCAACAGATTGGGAGTCAGGAGTCCTAGACAGAATTCTGGTTTGCCACAAACTAGTTTAAGACTTAGTCACTTGATCTTTCTGGGTTTCCCCATCAATTAAAATATAATACTAGGCCAGGCTTGGTGGCTCACATCTGTAATCCCGGGATTTTAAGAGGCTGAGGCAGGAGGATCACTTGAGCTCAAGAGTTCAAGATCAGTCTGGGAAACACAGGAAAACCCCATCTCTACAAAAAGTTTAAAAATTAGTTGGTGGGCCTGTGGTCCCAGCAACTTGGGAGGCTGAGGTGGGAGGTTCACTTGAGCCTGGGAGGTCAAGGCGGCAATAAGTCATGATCGCACAACTGCACTCCAGCCTGGATGAGAGTGAAACCCTGTCTCAAAAAAATAAACAATAATAAAGCAGAGGGTGAAGAGTGAGGGAGTGTGGATAACTGGGGCCCTCTGTGGCTGGGATGTGCCAAGGTCTTTGATTAGGAAGGTAGCATTTGGGCAAAGGATAGCCCAAAGCAGCACAGAGTGCGAGGCATATAGAGCAGCAGTGGCTTTGGTGCTCCTCCACACGAAGCTTCACTGAGCACTCACTCTGTGCTTATTCCAAATGCTTGACAAGTATTAACCCAGCCAATTCCTGAAATTGTCCCCATGAAGAGAACTGACCAACAAACCTGGACTGAGAATCTGTTCTGGACCCACAACTGTGCTAAGCACCGGGAACATGGCAGTGAACTCCCAAGATAATACCCCTTGATGTCCCAAACATAGCCATCTGATATGGTTTGGCTGTGTTCCCCTCCCCCAAAAAAATCTCACCTTGAACTGTAACTCCCACAATTCCCACATTATGGGAGGAACCCAGTGGGAGGTAACTGAATTATGGGCGCGGGTCTTTCCCATGCTGTTCTCGGGATAGTGAATAAGTCTCACAAGATTTGATGGTTTTAAAAAAACAGGAGTTTCCCTGCACAAGCTTTCTGTCTTTGCCTGCTGCTATCCATGTAAGATGTGACTTGCTGCTTCTTGCCTTCTGCTGCGATTGTGAGGCCTCCCCAGCCATGTGGAATTGTAAGTCCATTAAACCTCTTTCTTTTGTAAATTGCCTAGTCTTTGCTATGTCTTTATTAGCAGAGTGAAAATGAACTAATACACCATCCTACTTCCTCCTGCCATCTGTAGCTATGCTGATATTTGAAAGCAGGGGTCATGCTCCCAGGCCCAAGTCTTCCTTGCTACAGACTGAACATCCTGTGTCCTCTGCTCTGATCATGTTCTTCTTTGTCCAGGTTCTCCTGAAATTTGCATCCAGGAGAGAACACCCATAGTGGCCTAGGATGGAAGAGGTGTTACTGTATTTTATAATACAGTCCTACAGCCAGCCAGTGACCTAGCCTAGCATAGCTAAGAATGCAGATCACATTATCAATTATAACTGGAATTGAATTTGGGGTTCCTATGAAAAATATCAGAAGGAAACCTCTATCACCTCACACCAATCTGACACCTGGTCGTTCTCCTTGTCGCTAAAAAGACCTTTTAGAACTGAATTAATAGAAAAGTCAGTGAGCATCTCTAAGGGACTTTTTGCCTATGTACTGAGTTCCTACTGGGAGCCGCTCCAAGACCAAGATCACAGAGTTATAAATGTCTTAGCTTTAAGCCCCAATTTCCCCCAACCACAATGTTTTCCCAGTTGCTTTGCCCCAGGTCTGGTCCATCTTCCTCAAATAACCTCGTAGGTGCATGCAGAGCTTGGGGAAGGGGAGAAGTTAAGAGCTTTTGCTCCAGCCCTGTCTCCATGTAGAGCAATATCTGAACACCTGGTGACTCCTGCCCTTTCTGGCAGCAGGTACACTGGAGACTCACTGGACTGATGGCTCTGCTCTGTGGCCTTCTGCCTCTGGAGAGGCAGAGGGTTCTTTATGACCCTTCTTTCCTCCTCAGGTGGTCTGACAAGGGATGGAGGTGGTGGTGGCAGCAAGGGTTCATGTCTGACTTTTCTTGAGCATTCAAGACAATTCTAAGAAAGAAACCCTTCTAAGAAAGAAACCTTCCTTAGAGCACTTTCTAAGAAAATCCATGGAAGCTGCTTCCAGTCCTCCCATTTCCTCCTCAGGCTACAGTCCCGGCAGCTGCTTAGAAAGAGCTCAAAACTGTGATGCAAGTTGAGGTCATTTCTACTCTTAAGACTGGCTCGCCTTTGAGGAGAGGAGACAGAAGCCTTCTTGGGTTTCTCTCCCTTCAGGCAGCCTCCTGTGGATGGATGGTCCCAGCCCCACCACGAAGATACTCCCCAGACCTCCCCAGCAGCTCAAGGGATCAGCAGCAGGTCAGCACAGAGTGCTTCAGGAGGCCTCCAGCAGTTTTGATCCAAAACCACGTGATTTCTTGGATTGGTTTGCAGTGAAAGGAGCAGGAAAATAGCCCCAAGGCCCAAAGCAACCTGGGAGGGAATCCTTTATCTCTTGGAACCCAGGCGAGGGACCTAAGGGTTGAGAGAAGCTTTGGTAACTGGCCAGCCCAGCCACCACATGCCATCAGGCTTGCACACTTCTACAGATGGGGTGTTCTGCTAGCTTCCTTTATTCCCACATACCCCATCATGGGGCTACCTGACTCTCTGGAAGTTCACTAGGGAGAACTGAGGCTATGGGCTCTGGGCTTGAGTCAGTTCTCACAATAACTTTGCCAACAGGCCAGCTCGTTGCACTGTAGTGAGCATCAAGTGTTCAGAGCCAGATGGATCAACGTGTTCTAATTCCCACCGTGCCACTTACCAGTTCTATGTTTCTTTCTGAGAAAGAAACCCTTGTTTCACCCAGAAAATAGCATCAGAGGACATCTCTAAAGCTTCTCATTAGGACCCTTAGGATGAAGGCAAATGCTGGTCCTTGAGGGGCGTGAAAACAGAAAACCGTTTGCCAACTGCCGCTTGAAGATCTGTCACCACAAAGCCCTTGTAGAAATTGGCAAGGAGCTCAGAGACAGAGCTTGTTTCATTTATTGAATCCAAGATTTAAAAAAAATCATGCTGGGTGGTCAGATTGGCTTCACCATGTGATCAGGACCTTCAGAGGCAATAATGTTCACTAACAAGCACGAGCATGAAATGAGGAATCTGACGAACACGAAAAAATCCCAGAATTATAATATGTTATAGCTGTTTGCCTTCTGCCATGTTTACTCAAGTGTTTGATCTTTCCCTCCTCCCAACTGCATGAATTTCAAGAAGGAAATACTTGGGGATTTTGTTTTTATACTGTATCCCCCTCTGGCTGCGATTCCAAGGCTGTCAGTAGTACTACCTAAGAGGGGAAGACTTTGGGAGAAAGACGTATTCCCAGTTAGGAATCCAGAGTTACTGAGGAAATGAAAGAGAGCCTGACCATGTTGCCACCATTTTTATAATAATCACTTCCTTTTTAGTTTCAAGGATGGCAATACTTTTTCTGTTGGTGTTTTTCTATAAAGCAGCTTCTTTGCCTGTTAAAGAATACTAACTACCAAGAGAGAAAATTAGGAATTAGTCACCATTATTATTAGATGGATAAATATGCACTAACCACTCTTGACTTGGGTGAGGCAGCAAATGGGAATAGAAATTCCACTGAACCAGGCCACAGGAGTTGAATCCCAGCTCTCCCGTGAGCACCAGCCTCCCTAAGTCTCAGGTGCCTTGTCTGCAAGCTGGGAACGAATGCTTCTTCCTGGCCTAAGGATTCTGTGAGCTCCAATTTGGAACCCTATATGTAAGATACCTTTGTCAACCATGCTACAAGTTCTTCAATGTGGAACATGACAGACACAGAACAGCATGGTGGCCTGTGGCTTATTATCTGTAATGAAAGAATGGTCTTTCCAACATGACTGCTAGTCCCAGACACAAATAAAATAAAATCGCAATCATGCTGAATATTAAGGAAAAGTGGAGAGCTGCAACAATGGTATTAAATGTAGGCAATCAGGCCTGAATGCTATTGAAATGTTGTAAATAAATGCACTTCTTCATTGATCAGGCACCTCTTCTAGGTGGCAGTGGGGAAACTGAGACACAGGCTCTCCATTGAAGGGAAGCCACCATCTCCTGAAGAGACCAGAAAACAGGGCAGGTGTTAATACAATGTGTCCTGAGGCATGAGCTAAGCCCAGAGGACACCTGAGCCAAAATCAGGTGGTCTGGGACAGATACCTCAAAAAAAGCTTTTATGATTGGAATCCAAGGGTACAACCCCCAGAAGCGGAATGAACCTCCCTCTAGTTTGCTGCAGAGTACCCAAGTTCACCTTTCATTCTTGCTCCAGGAATCGGCAGCCCAGGGAAATAGTTATCTATGCTCTTGTATTTGCCCTTGTCATTCCCACCTGCTGCTGTGTTTATATTCTTCTGTGAGGCCATCAGATTCGTGGCACAGGGACTGAAGGTGATGGAAGTAGTGGCTGCTGCTGCTAACATCAAGCATGAGCTCTCAGAGCTCATTCCACTAGGAGCTACTCACACCCACCTCCCAGGAGTGGCACCTGGGAGCGTCCAGGAGGAAGAGTCAAGCCCAAAGAATGCCTGGACCATTGTTAAGGAGCTGCTCCTCCCCACTGCTCTTTGTGTCATTTAGGCCAGGAGGATTAGGGAGTGCTTTGAGGTTGGCCTGGGGGATGTCCCATTTCCCCAAACGTAGCATGCAATTACAACAGAGGAAGGTCACAGGGCCTGATCTTGTAAGCAAATAATGCTGTCACTAGAGACTAAGAAACTAATGATTTGTGTCATTTCCCTCTAACTCCTTACTTTCACGAAGCTCCATTACTCAAACCTGGGACAAAGGTCTGAGTAAGCAGGGGCCCCTCTCACACACAAGCCATGACATGATGAGCTATTTCAGGCCATGTGCCTTCTGTGTTGAGTGCCCTACCTCAACTTCTGTGCCTCACTGGAAGCTCCTACACATCCCGTACGGCCCCATTCAAATGTCACCTCCTGCCGGCAATCTGCACTAATCAGTAAAACTAACTGACTTACAGCACCAAGCCCTGAACCGCCATACATCAGCTGCATACAGGCTGGGCATATCTGATGTCACAAGGAAGTAGGGGTTCTTATAGCAAAGAAGAAAATACAAAGGATTATTAGGTAGACAATAAATATTTCCAGACATCAAAATACTGCATCGTGTACTCCCCATCCGTCGTTTTCTCCCTTTGGTGACCATAAGATATATTTGCATGTTGAAGTTTTGAGAATTGTATATATCTTGTTCAATCCAAACTTTCCCTTACTCATACGGCTAAGGATGGATGTTTCTCTCACTTTCTAATAACACCTATTAAAAATCTTTAGAAAACACATTTGAGGAACGCTATCATGCATTTGAGCCACATAACATTTCTGTGAGATAAGCATAATTATTCCCATTTTATAGATGATGAGATTGAGGCATCAAGTGATCGAGTAAACTGTTAAAGTTACCCAGCCAGGAAGCAGCAGAAGCTGGGATTAAAAGCCAAGGCTTCCAACTCCAAACTAGGTCTTTTTCCATTAAAACCAGATAGGTAGAGAAACAAAGAAACTAAGTGAAGAAAGACAGGTGGATTGTGTTGAATATAAGCAGAAAGAACTGCAAAAAGGAGAGGAAGTGAAGGAAAAAAGGCATCTTCTGCTTAAGATAGGTGTAAGTCAGCAGACAAAGGGCAAAGAGCTGCGCTAGCGGCTTTGACTCCATTGGTATCCAGCAGGGGACTAATTAAGGTAAGGCATTCAGGAAGGGGCCTAGGTCTTTCCAGGCTTCTATCTTTCCTTCATTTGTTCAACAACCTAGCATTCATGCAAGAAATTCTGATTGCGCATCTGTTCTGTTTCAGCCCTTGCTGGATACCAGAGAGAACGCAGCTTTTAGCCTCCAACAGATTCCTCTCTCCCCAGACACTGTGACTTCCGGCCACACAAATCTGCTAACAATTTCCCTGAATACTCAGGACTCTCCCAGGCTGCCATGCCTTGCACATTCCATTCCTTCCCTGGAGAAAGTCTTTCCCATCTTCTCTTTCTAGAATAATCTTGCTCAATTTTCCAAGCCCAGCTACATGGGCCATCTCTGATGCAGCCTGCCCCAGATTCCCTGTGGACAACGTGGCTGTGATGCCCCTCTGAGTCCCTTCTCAGGCTGGCCGGCTTCTGCCACAGCTCTGTGCACTGTGGTCCATGTAGAGGAGTTCTCATTCAGGGAGAGTCGGTCCTGAAAGAGTGGACTAGAGGTAAGCTCCCACAATATGAAGAGCACCGTCTTCCCAAACCTTGACTTGCCTTCCAACTCAAAGCAAGGGAGCAGAGCATAGCTGCGCAATGATGGGAAAGGTGTATACGGATCTTCGGTCCACAATCCTTAATGAAAGAGAAAATGGTGAAGAGAAGGGAGAGGCTCTGTGTGCCTTTGTAAATCAAAAGCACCCCAGACAGTATTTACTGCCTCAGTTCTGTCAATAAAGTATCATCGTCACAGCTCCATATGTCAGAGTTGGAAGTTAACATTCCAACATTCTGTTCTCTGAACTAGTGCTTGGATCTGGAGGGCATGTGCTTGTCTAGAAAAAATTTTTAAAACATTCTAAAAGAGCCAGGCACAGTGGCTCATGCCTGTAATCCCAGAACTTTGGGTGGTCAAAGCAGGGAGATCACCTGAGGTCAGGAGTTTGAGACCAGCCTGGCCAACATGGTGAAACCCTGTCTCTACTAAAAATACAAAAATTAGCTGGACATAATGGCACTCACCTGTAATCCCAGCTACATTCATGTGAATGGCCCCCTACCAGAATATTGGCACTTGGAGGCTGAGGCAGGAGAATCACTTGAACCCCGGAGGCAGAGGTTGCAGTGAGCTGAGATTATGCCACTACACTCCAATCTGGGTGACAAGAACAAAACTCTGCCTCAAAAAAAAAAAAAAAAAGCCTAAAAGGAGAATTTGTCAGAGCCTGGGTATCCCTGCCCTGGTCCCCAGCATTGATCCTACGTGACAACAGCCTTCTGGTTACTAGGGAGAAGACTCCATTGTAGAGCAGGATTCACTGTCTCTCCAAACCCTCTAATGCCATCTGCTTTGCTTTCATGTTCACCAACATACTACTGAGGACTAATTTCCTGGCCTTGCTAGCCTGCCCATACAATATAATCACTAGGAGCACAGCCTATGGTATCCAACTTGGAAGGATTCAAAACCCAGCACCACCATTTTCTTAGGGACCTTAGACAACTAACATAATCTCTCAGAGGCCTAGTTTCCTCATATCTGAAATTATAACAGAGAGAAATACCAACGTTATAAGTCAGTCGTGGGATTAGATAACATAAGACACAGCAAGTACACAGTGCTTGGCGGACAGTAACCCTCAGTAAAGGCAGTTATTATTAGTGGTATATTTTTACTGTTACTTCCTTAATATGGTATCTGGAACATACCTAGATTTTCTATCTTATAAATTCAGGCATTGACATTCAGCTTCTATCAACTAGAGAGTAAGAATTCACTCAGCATGAGAGTGAACTTGCTGAGGTCTAGGAACAATGACTAGCTAGCATTCTTGAACCTCAAAGCCTTAGGTCAGTCCCCCATGACATTACTGCCCTGGCATCAACTTCTATTCCACTCTGTGGCCCCTCATTCCCACCCCATTGACCAATCACCCTCGCTTTTGAAAAGCTCTGGGTTGCTTTCTCTGTTTCAATGAACTGCAAATGCTCTATCATGTGAATGGCCCCCTACCAAAATATTAGCATATTGAGACCAAGGCATTGTCCTCCCTATTGCTAGAGCTCAGGACCTGGCCCAGAACAGGTCTTACAGTGTGTGGAATGGACAAATGACTTTAGCAGAGTGTCACAAGTGAATTGATGAAGATAATAATATGTAGGTCAATGAATGACAGTGTTTGACGAAACCAAAATGGAAGAAAACATTAGTTCTTTTTTGTCTTGTTTTTGTAGTTCTAATTATTTTAGAACATGCATTATTCCCAGTGTCCCATCCTCTCCTCTTCTTCCCATTGCTCTTTTTAATCTTCACATTCCACTTCTGCCTCTTATGTGGAAAGCCCAAAGTGGAAAGATCAGTGAGCAAGATGAGTATTGTACGGACTATTCGTCAGCATTCATCCACCCTGAGTGCACGAGGCATCTCTATGGAGAGCTCAGTAAGAACTGAGTCAAACCTAGACTGTCCATGAAGCACCACAGGTTAATAAATAAAGAACAGATGAATAAGAGATTAATTCATTAAAGAGATACAAGATAAAGTTAGAGAAACCCAAGTAGCTGCCCAGGATGCTGGCTGTATTAGGATGCCAAATAGGTCCCCCAAATCTCAAAGGCTTAATACTACAAAAGTTTCTTTCTTGATCATGACACATATCTAATGCAGGTCAGGAGAGGGCTCTATCTGGTTATGCAAGGACCCAGCCTAGCAAGAGAATGAGCCAAGGGATAGCAGGTTGTGATACCACCATCCTAACGAAACAGCTTCAGTGCTCACTATGACAAAGGGAGAGAAAGAGTAGGGAACTCACCCTCTCTTCTAAACATCTTCGCCCAAAATGACATACATCACTTCCACCCAGAGCCCATTGGATGGAAATACTCATGACTCTGAACTGCAAGAAAGCTGGCACGTGAGGCCCTCCTAGATGCTCGAAAGGAGAGAAGATGAGAATATGCATAACTGAAGTCTCTACCACAAATTTTGAAACATCACAGCAATCAGTAATAAAGTTGGTAATTAACTCAGATTTTCACATATAGAACTGATAAAATTAAAATAGAGAGCACCTTCAAGCGGAAATTTCACAACCACTACTCACTGGGATCACCCTGTCTCTGTAGGTGGGTTCATTATGGACACTGCTCAGAACAATCGTGGCCTGGCCACCAACCCAAGGACCAGCCAGCTGATTGTCCCTAGAAGCTAGCAGAAAATCTGAAACCAAATCATACCCAGGGTCATGCTGTTTATTGGCAATGGGTGATTTTGTGTACTACTTAAAATTTAATTCCATTAATAGGCTTACCAAGAAGTTGTCTGGTTCAGAAAATCAAACCAAAAAGGTTTCAGAGAGTGAAAAATAGAAAAGTGAGACACTTGCTAAAAGGCAAACCAGGAATAGCACATTTTAAAGCTCTTCTGAATGAGATTGTGCAACTATATTCTTGGAAGTTACCTACATCTGTATCCATTACTTATACTATCTATATATAGTGATGGAAAAACTTGGACCTAGATGGCTATTTCAGATACATTGAAATATCACATTAGAGGTAATGCATATAATGAATTCCTTGTTTTATTTATTTATTTATTATTGATACAGGGTCTCAACTCTGTCACCCAGACTGGAGTACAGTTGCATAATCTTGGCTTACTGCAACCTCTGTCTCCTGGGCTTATGAGATCTTCCCACCTCAGCTTCCTGAGTAGCTGAGACTACAGACATGCATTCCTGTACCCTGCCAAATTCTTTGTTTTAAATGTTAACACAGAGTGAAAGAAATTCAGTGTCATAGAGAATCAGTTTCTCTCCTCCTTCACTAAAATAAATATTGAGCAAATATCTTTAAAACACTGATAAGAACAGATGCCAAATTAGCCATCTGAGGCATCCCACATCTCAGCACAAGTCTGGGCACAATATAGCTCTCACAGAGCCAGAGGCAACTCTATCTTTCTATAGGCAAAAGGAGGCATCTTGACGTTGGATTTGGATACAACAGCACATAAGAACTGGCATGGCAAGTTACTCACCAACTTGGACAACCTATTTAAACTAGCAAATGGCAGTAAGAATGCTTATCTTGTAGGATTATTTATTTGGTGAAATACATAAAGCTATCAAATATATGTCACCCAGCATGAACTTGCCTGGTAGATAACAGAGCTTTAGTATCTAGACCTAAATCGACTGACTGTTGTTGCAGGTGGGAGACTTGAACTTCAGCCAAGCAAGATCAACATGAAGTGGGACAATTCAACAAATGACGCCTCAGCTTTCCTTTCCGCAAAATAGAGATGACAATAACTGCTTCCACCTTCACAACACAGCTATGAAGATGACCAAGATAAAGCAGGGAAGACCTCTGAACTCTCAGGAAAAAGACATGGGAGAAATCCACACTACTATTACCTTTGCTGAGTCATAATGGGATTTTCCCGACCAGGAAACAGCTCTCTACTCGAGAATGCTTGCTGTCCATATCATGCAAATGCTACAGTGCTGACCTATTTGCCAATGTCAAGTAAAATCTTGGCAGGGCTTTTAGTTAACTGAGTTCATTATGCTTAACGACATAGCGTCAGGTGAACAGGAAAATCCCGACAGGGCCTCCCTCCTGCATTCTGAGTGTAGGAGTGACTGAACAGGTTTGGGGCTGAGTCGTCAGCAACAAAAGAGAGCTAAACAAAACTTTCCACTTCCAGTTTAGTATGCACACTTTTCAGACATTCCTGGGGTTTCCCATTTCCTGTTCCCAGTGTCCAATGGAAGAGTCCTTTTCTCATAGGGACCACAGATCCAGGGCCACTTTTCCTAGTGACTTACATTTGCCATTTGGCCTACCAGCATTTCAGGAGCTGCTCTTGTAGAGCCAACCAATGAGATTTCACTCAAAAAAAAAAAATCCACAGCATTTGTTACTTCCACAAAGGGGAAGAAACAGGAGCTGCCCTTGTAGAGTCAAACAATGAGTTTTCATTAAAAACAAACAAACAAACAAACAGAAAACCATGGCATTTGTTATTTCCACAACGGGAACGAAACATTCACAAAAACTTAATTTTGAGCTGGTTTAGAGCTCACATTGGCAAAAGGGGAAAAATGTGTTTTCACATTTGTTCAAAATAGTAGCAAACCTCTGCACAGACCCACAGCCTAAAAGAGGTCGCTCATAAAATTTTCTTTGAAATCTTTCTGTAAAACAAAGCTCGTTTCTCTAGGACCAGTCCCTCCTGAAAACACCATGCCAGATCCTTGCCGGCCTTCTGAACGGCAAGTTCACCCCCGGGAATAACACGAGTCCCTGTCCTCAAAGAAGCGGATGTCTCTGAGTACCGTCTCATTAATCCTCATGACCAAGCTACAACGAAGTCAAAAACAGTCATTATGTTTTCCCATTCTGCAAATTTTATGGGCTCCATCACTTGCCTGGGGTAACAGGACACATTTACGGCAGAGTCCAGCCTCAAGGACTGGCCAGCCTCCTGGGAAATTACTGCTTTCCGGTAGGTTCTTGTGTCATCATACGGCCACTCATTTGTTCACAGCCTGGACAAACATTCACTGGATGCTGACTCTGTGCCAGTCACAGAGCTTCGTGCCGGGATGAAGAACTGATTAATAAGGAAACGTCCTGCCCCAGATAAATTTATATAGTTTAGGAGGGAGAGGCTGGGAAGTCAATAGATAATTACAAGATCTGAGAACCACAGGCAATATAACTGAGTGGTGAGGAGTGTGCTAGGTGTAAAGGAGATCGGGGTTCGAATTCCAGCTCAGCCTCACATTTGCGTTTTTTTCATAGCACTTATCTCTAACATACCATATATTTTACCTCTTTATTGTTTATACACATACACACATTGTGCACACACACACACGCGAATAAAAATTACATGAGGACAGATATCTTTGTCTGTTCAGGGATATACCTCCAGGGCCTAAACAGCACCTGGCATGTAGCAGGTGTTGAATAAATACCCACTGGATGCACTGGATGAGTAAATTCACTATGTGTCCCTAGGAAATGTACTCATCCTCTTTGATCTTCAGTTTGCTTGTCTATACTAAAGGGGATGCCAAGATGATGGGATTAGATAACATATAAATGTCCAGCACAAAGCCCAGCAAAGATCACAGTAAGCAAAATAAATGGTCATGAATGTTCAATATTGATAATACAGTGGGCTTCAGTGCTAAGGGGATCTTACTGAGCATCAGCGGTCTCTGCCTGAGAGTGTCAGGGGAGCTTGCCACGTTGACTGCTGAAGGATGAGTAGTAGAATGTTGCTAGAAGAAAAGTAGAAAGGAAAAGGACTCAAAGCAGCAAGGAAGGCAAGACAAAGGCTGCGAAGACTTCATGCTGCTCTCAAGCCCCAGTGTCTCATACCACATTTTTGCTCACATACATCCCTGTGCCCTTGACAATGGTTGAGGGGCACTATCTCCAGAATCAGTTTCATGACCCAGCATAGAGCAAACATCCCCTAATTCCTCATACACAGAGGCAGATTAGTCTTCAAAGATATTGCAGTATTGGCCTTTCCTTGGGGCCCTTGCCACGGGCTGGATTCTGTGTGCTCAGTACAAATCCGCAGAGATGAGGCTGGCCGTGTAGTGACTGCAAGAAGTCAAAGAGGCTTTCCGCTCGATGACACATTTCTGATTCAGTCTGCCCTGACAAAGCTGGAGATTAAGTTTCCTTGCCTAAAGCTGCAAGGAGAAACACGACACCCTTTGCTGGCTACAAGTGGAACATGCTTTATTAACCCAGCCTTAATTATATTCCATTTTGAGATTCAATAGTTTCGATTGCAACACAGAAAGAAACCAGGGTGAGTTGCACCCCATGGGACTCTGTCCACAAATGAGATTGGACAAGTGCCTTGAAGGCAGTGACCCGCTTATGCCAGCCACTCAGAGAGGCAGCCTAGAGCCTGTGCCTGGCTCCAGGGGAGCCTCAGAGGTGGCCGGACCAGGACAGGGCTGGGTCCATAGTCAGCTGGGTAATGGGAAGGTGGCTTCTATTTATGAAAGAAATGATGTCTTCCTCTGAAAAGTCTGAAGCGAATGTGGCAGGAGTTGCATATACCTAAAGTGATCAGGGAGAGAGTGCAGGCAGCTCTTGCCACACAAATGAAATTATTTTTCATCTGATCATTACACTCTCTCTTTTCTTCTCACTCTCAGTTCTTAAAAAAAGCAGAAGACTGCCATTTTTTTGTATACAGATTACATTCTATACTATCTGAGGCAAGCAAGCTAATCTTGTATTCTTTTTCTGTGGTCAAATTTTCTGCAAATATTTTACCTGCCTTCCTACACTTTTCAAACAAGGTAACAGAGGCAGCTGATTGGTCCAAGGGCTGAGTGTCTCCATTACAATACTAATAGCTAACTATTATTAAGAATTTACTATATGCCAAGAAATACATGAAATTCACAATTCTATGTGAATTGTCTCCATTAAAGCTTCACAACAGCTTTAAGGGCCAGCATATGCATTTCATTTTTCTCATTCCCACAGTGAGAAAAAGGAAGAAGAGAGACTCCCACCCAAATCTACATGAAACCCAAGTTTGCACCCTTCTTGCTACACTCTGGCTACACTGCACCACAGGATCAAGAGGACAGGGGGCATGCCTGAGTGATCCTGGGTCCCCCAGTACCGGCAGAAGTCCTGATGAATGGCAGACCTCAGTAACGTTTGGTTAATTAATTAATTAGGTAATTTTAAAGAACCTTAGACTGGGAACAAAAGGGTTAGTTGGAAGCCAGTTCTGACAGTAATAAGCCATGTGGATTTGAGCCAGGTACTTCCCCTCTGGGCCTTGGCCTTTCCATCTGAACAGTGAAGCGGCTGGACTAGATGACCTCTAATGGTACCTGATTCAGGGTCTTGCCCCAGGTTCACCCAGCCAGGCAACGTCCAAAGTCTGCATCGGATGCCTATCGGCCTCCTCATCTCCCACCCCACACCCAAGTCCACATTCACAGAAACAGGCCCTTAGCCTGACAACATGTTGGCCCAAGCCCCAGTGAGTCATATGTCAAGCTAAGCAGGTATGTAGGCGTGTCTGAGTTACTGCTAAAAACGCAAGGCTGGCGACTGTCTACTAAAGGGAAGAACAGTTAGCACAACCAGAAACTAGCTCTTTAAGCCCACAAATGGAAAAGAAGAGCCTTTGTGAGTACAAGGGATCCTTCTCTCAATCAGGGAGACATGCAAATGTTTAAAAAAGAGCCTTCTTGGACACAGGTGAGGCATTTAAAATTAAAACCTTATCCTTTAGTCACTGTTACTAGAACAATTTGGTTATTTTGCCACATTTAGCACATTACGTTTAGCACCTACCCCGTACTAAGTACTAAACAAGGCACAAAGAATATGAAAAGGAAACAAACATACTACTCAATTCAAACATACAATTCTTACCTCAAGAGCACACAATCTCGTGAGAGGCAACTATAATCCAAGTTGGACTTTTAGAAGTGAAAAAAGAAAGCGCTAATTCTGACAGAGAAATGGAAAAGCGGGGAGGGAGGGTGGAGGCTGGGGCTGCTTTCTCAGTGGACACGACATTTGATTTAAACCTTGATGAAGAAATAGCCTTTGACAGGTGGAAGTAAAAGAAGATTATTTTACCCAAGGCAAATGATTAGCAAGTGTTGTCTCAGCATGATGTGTACACACGTGTACACACACGTGGATTTGAGCCAGATACACACAGGTATCCATATTCAGAATGCCCTTTTGCATGCACCTGCACCCATTCAATAAGGTTTCTGTCAGTCCAGCCCCAGGAGTACTCACTAACCATTAGGACAACTGGTCACATTCCTCAGAATAACCAGGTGGAAACACATGTCTTTGTTAAGTACAATTTAAACCATATGCCTCTGCCTCATTTCTGCCTAGTTCATCAAAATTGTCTTTCACATTTGAGTTTGGATAGCCAGGAAGTTTCCAAGATCTCTTTTTTTATTATTATTATTTTTCAAATTTACTGCGTAGGAAGTTGCTTTTTTCCAAAGTGAAACACATTGAAATCTCAAAAGATTCCAGGATACTCTTAGAAGGGGTTAGATGTGTTGAGATTCACGCATAAAGCCCAAAAAGGCAGAGATTCTTCCAAGGTGGGTTTATTGGTTCTGAATGGTTGTAAGAAGCTCTGTGTTTTCCTCTATTTTAATACTTACTATAAAATTTAATGTGAATGTATAATTTATAAGGTAATTCAGGGCCCCAGGGCAGGGGTCAGCAACTAAAGCCTGAGGGCCAACCCTGACCTGCCATCTATTTATGCATGATCCATGTGTTAAGACTTGCTTTTACATTTTTACTGTAAAACAAAATTTATTTTCAAAGACGAGATCTTGCTGTGTTGCCCAGGCTGGTCTCAAACTCCTGAGCTCGTCACCTTGCCACCTCAGCCTCAGGCACATGCCTCTGTACCTGGCTAATTTTTACATTTTAAATGGTCGGGACGATTTAAAGAATAGTCATATATTTTGTAACATGTGGAAATTACATGAAATATGTATTTGTGTTCATAAACTTTTATTAGAACACAGCCATTCTCATTCATTTAGATATTATCTAGGGCCACTTTCACACTATGGTGGCAGAGTTGAATAGTTGTGACAGATACCATATGACCCACAAAGCCTAAAATATTTACTATCTCACCTTTTGCAGAAAGCGTTTGCCAACATCTGCTCTAATGTAAAAGAATGCTCTTACTGAATGAGATGCTAAGATTTTTGTGATGGGTACTGAAGCTAAAAAATGAAATCATCTAGAAGTTGCTGGTAGTTTTTTTAGCTTCTAGGAACTAAAGGATTGAATTACCTTTGGGTCACACTGTCCCAAAGGTTTTTGAAAAATAATCTAATGAGCCCTTTAATTACCCTGATGTAAGCAATATACCCTGCCATTACATTTGAGGTGAAATAAAGTCCCCATTAATCTGAATGTAAATGTTTATACTAAGAAGTAGAGAATTCTCTTTGGTATATAAGTTAGATATTTGTTAAAATATAGCTGTGTGGTTGTAGACTTTGTAGCTTCTTTGAAGAAAACACTTCTTTTCCATATATGGTTTCACTTTTCCTTGTGATTGTAAACTACTGCTTATTCTTGGGAAAATGTGTGTAGGTGTAGGGGTGTAGGGGGGTGTGTGTGTGTGTTTGTGTGTGTGTGTGTGTGTGTGTGTGTGTGTTTCCAGAATTTTTTCACAGGAGATTGGTAGTAGAGACCTAAAAAATCTGGAAGATTCTATCTTTAAGCTGTGGTCAAGATGAGCTTGGCTATGTTTAAATCATCTTGAACTAGACTATGATGTTATTCACGATGAATAATAACCAAAGTTTCGTGAAATAATGGGGAAAGGGTGCACTCTGATGTGATGGTCTTTGGAGGACCATGAGCTCATGTGCAGAACTTCCCCTGGAAAGAAGGAATGTCCCTGCTGCACATGATTCTCAAGAGAAGACAAGCCTAGGACAACATATGAGGACTAGGGAGGCAAGACCTGACTGGTGGGAGTGGGAGAGAGATGGGAATAAAATTCTATTCTTACCAGGCTGTCATAAATTGAGGTCTAGACTCCAGCAAAGGAGACATGCTAAAGATCAGAGAGACTCCCGTAGGGAAAGGAAAATGGCCTCTTTGAGATAGGTAGGTCGGGCAAGACCATGCAGGGGTCTACAGAGGGTGGGTCTGGGCCTACAGTTCCTGAAGGCTGACATATGAAACAGCAGTTTTTAATATTCTCTGCTTATTTTGCCTCCTATAATCTCCAAAAGTCAATAAAGTTGTGTTCAAAACTTACAGCCTAGGCTTGAGTGTGCTTTGATAAAATAAAAGAAGAGCCTGCTCCATATTTGGATGAAATAGGAAAGAGGAGAGCAGGCCCTATCTCGAACCCAGATCACAGCCATGATACTCGGCTGAGGATGGCCATGCCCCACTGAGCTGTGGCTGACAACAATGGGAGCGCCACAGCATGGCAAAGAGGTCAAAAATGGATCTATCATTGGGGCCTATTTATTTCCACACATAAGCCAGCACCCATAGAAACTCTGAGAACTAACAGAATTCTCCAAGGAGTATACGCATTGGCCATCAAAGCTGAGAAAGGCTCAAGTCAATAGTGATAGGTGTTTAAGGAATGTGACCTCATTTTATATTCAAAGGTTGATGAGGCCTGGCCATACTAGCTACTTCTGCTGACAGCCTCCATATGATCATAAGTTCCTTTAGAGTGAGCACCGTGCCTTTGTAGTCTTCCCACCTCTACCAACTAGCATAAATTCTTGGCTCAAAGGAGGATCTGAGTGCAGTAAATGCTTGGAACAGAAGGGTGCAGGGGTTATTCACATGCACTTTCATGTTAAAGAGATGACACTGGATCAAGCTCAGGGGCTCACTTTAAGATACGCATTTGTTCTTTAGAGAAATCATCTGATAACTATTCCATTGAGAAATAGATACTTCTGCCTCCAAAACTTATCTTGAGAAATCTGCAAGAACAAAAGTAAATAATTTCAGATGCATTGCAATGGCATGTGGGCATATCTTAGGAGAACATCTTAATTACCCAGGAAGTATTAAGGATTGCAAATAAAATATTCCACAAATATAGCCTGTCTGCTTGCAGTTACTAAATTGATTATTTGAGATATTTTTCACAGTTGAGAGTTATATTAGCACAGTCAACACCCAATAGATTAACCACAATAACAATAACTAATTTCTTCTATTGAACATGGAATCCCAGAATGTCTGAGTGGTAAAGGACACACAGATCATCTAGCCCAATACCAGGTTCACATCCTGCTGCTCCGTTTTCCCATGCATGTAGCAGACACAGCAGCCCTCTTTCTTGGTGAACATGACAATGGCTTCACAATCCCTATCAGCTGAGCCTTCTGAGCCAGGCATTCTAAACCCAGCAGTACAGCACCCAAGGGGCCCAAAATTGGTAGAAGATAAAAAAATATTAGATATTATAATGGTTTGTGGCCTTCCAAAGAGTCGCAGTACATACACACGTAGACAGTATATCTGTCGCATTAGAATTACATGAGAAAAGAGAATGACTAGGGAAAAAAGATCTGAAAAGACTTCTTAGGAGTTGAGAATCACCAATCTAGGCAATTGCCACCAATCCCCTAAAGCTGGCACATAAAAGGAAACTTACCTGCCATCTTGGATCGCCCAAGCATCCCATTTTAACTGACAGGAAAAGTGAGGCTCAGACAGGTGAAGCGAGTTGTCCCAGACAACATATGTAGGAAATGGCCAAGTCTTAAATTCTGACTTTCAATTAAGTGCCTAGTTCATATTGCGATATATCACGTTATTACCAAAAGGAGGCTGGAGTGGTAGACCCAAGCCAGTCTGAGAAGCATTCTGTTTGCCCACCCTACCAGGGAGTCTGGATGGATGCTGGAGATAGCAGGGAACCACTCAAAATATGTAAGCAGGGGATGGTATCTCTTAGATATTTTGGGTGGTTCCCTGCACTTTAGAGGGACCTCTCTAAAATGCCCACTTTCTAATCTATTTAGTTAAAATAACATTTCTTTATAAAGCAGGCAGAAAGGAATAATAAAAACATTACAGGAACATTAAATTGTTAATTCACAATGTACATGGTGTAGGGGAAATGAAGCATTAATACAGAATACCTATGATCCTTTACTGAGCGTCTACTGTAATCAGGAACAAGTGTCATGTCTCGAGTTCCCCAACAAATTGGCCTAGATAATTCTGAAGATCTTCTTTTTCTGTCATGACACATGGATCCCCATCTTATGTATCTATCAATGAGTTGAGGGAATTGCAAAGCACACCCCCACACACAATCAATCCTTAATCACTGAAGTTATTCCAAATCAAAAGGAGGCAAACATTAATTGTTTGATTGTAAAATGGATGTTTAGGGTTTTTTTTACCCCCCACCAAATGAAACAGCCCATACAGACTGGAGCACTTTAAAAAATAAAATATACAATAACAAAATTCCCAGGGCACCTCTGCTAAGGTTGTTCAGAGCCTCATCTATTCTGGCCGAGGTGGTGGCTGCCAACACTCTGCACATGGGCAAGGGGAGCTAATCAGTAGAATTTGCATAGCATCACTTAAGCTGATTTTGGCATCCCAGCCAGACATCTGTGCTGACATCTTACTCTCTCCTTTCACATCTCTCCTCACTGTACCTGAGGGACCTCGCTAAGATGCACATCTGATCATGCCTGCTTATGTATTTTGGGTGGTTCCCTGCTTCAACTGTAACTATCAAACTTACAGTTGACCTTTACTCCTTAATTATGAAATTACGGTATTATGCAGTGTTTCTTACAGGGCAAGAAACAACTTAAGAATTTTTAAAGTATGTATAAGAGAATTCTACATGGACACAATATTAAATAATGTGGGGCATGTTGGGAAAGTTATTTCTTTCCAATCCTGTTTCAGACCTTCCAATGATGCAAAAGAGAAAAATCTCAGTTTGATGCCCTGTGATTTTAACACCTCTCTAAAAACATGCTAAAGTTTTTGAACAAAGAGTGGGCAGATGTTAGCCTCAGAGACATCAACAGAAATTAATACTTAGCTAAAACATAACACTGCTTCATTCTCATTGTTTATATTTTCATGGTTACTTTCCAATTATAGAAAGTATAATTCATGTTTTTATTTGTTGTAGCAATATGAAGTTTTCTTGTTAAATATATTTAAGCTAAACACTAGTCAGTTTAAAGAAACAGAACAAAGAAAAAATATTAGAGGTAGTTGCGGATATTGCAAAAATAGTGAGGATGGCACCCAAGTGCCTTGCTAGAGTGGACAGAGTTCCAGTCTTAGAAGGCAGAAGGCCTGATGGGAACCACAAGTCTTCTGCTCTTGGGTAAGTTACTAAACTTGCTGAGCATGTTTTATTTTTTTTGGAATTAGCAGAGTATGACTCGTAGTTGCAACTTTTCCTTTTTAATTTTTTGTGAAAATCAGATGCAATTATGTACATGGAAATGCTTTGGAAATGGATAGAGAGTTACAACATTAAGATCTAAACAACTCAGCTGTGACAGTGCACCATTCCTTTCCATCCTGCATACCCAATGTGGTTGAAATTTAATTGAGTTTAGTTGAAGACATTCACTTGTGTCCATGAATTTAATCCTACTCCTCCCCAAAATCCTGTTAAAATGACCAAAGATTTTTTTTAATATAATAAAATATGTCAGGAATGGCGTTATTAACGTATCAAAATACATGAGGAATTTTGCCAGATGTTGGACAGACCAGGACCATTGAAGAAATCACAGAATTGATGGACAAGCCCACCACCCAAGACAAACGAAGGAGACAACCACAGGGCAGTAACAGCACCCCACGTCAGCTCCCACACCCCACGTCAGCTCCCACACCCCACGTCAGCTCCCACACCCCACGTCAGCTCCCACACCCCACGTCAGCTCCCACACCCCACGTCAGCTCCCACACCCCACGTCAGCTCCCACACCCCACGTCAGCTCCCACACCCCACGTCAGCTCCCACACCCCACGTCAGCTCCCACACCCCACGTCAGCTCCCACACCCCACGTCAGCTCCCACACCCCACGTCAGCTCCCACACCCCACGTCAGCTCCCACACCCCACGTCAGCTCCCACACCCCACGTCAGCTCCCACACCCCACGTCAGCTCCCACACCCTGAGCGACAGGGGCTGGAGAGCCCATTAGATTGGGATGAGGACAAAAAGGAAGGGCCAACCTCAAACCCACAAATGACTTCTGGAAACTACCTTAGTCCAGGCAATCAAATCGAGGCGCGTGGCACTGGAGGGATAGGGGGACATCACAGTCATGTCCAACCTCCAGCCCCACAGAAAGAGAACAAAAACGCTAAACAAAGAAGTGATCTTTCACTTACAAACAACTGGCCCTCCAATTTAACAAAATAAAACTACAGGAATCTAAATTTTTCTTCTTTTTGCCCTTATACCTTCATCAGCAAACTCCAACCAGGAATCTAAAGAATGTATGTCCACCTCAACTTCAGATCCTGGATGAGTTTTCTGAGGATTCTGAGCTCATGGGAAGTTTAATATGAGACACTAGAAGAACTGCTCTGCCCAAAAAGTCAATAGTAGTTGAAGTTCTATTTGCTAGGACAACAATGTTAAGAAGAAGGGAGGTAGACAGGTTTGCTCTGCTTTGCACAGATTAAGCTTCACTTGTGATCATTCCTCTGACAAATTCTAAATCCATGCATAATAAAGGCTGTTCAAAATATCATATGTCTGCAATCTCTCCCCCCACCTCACCCTCCCTTCTGCCCCAGTAATAAAAACCTGAGCCTAAGACAGGAGAGAAAAGGAGAAATTAAGGAAGTCTGACTGGGCTGAGTTAAAGAGTTTTCTCAGAATTTTGTTTTCTCAGAATTTTCTCAGAATTTTAGATGAGAGACTAAAGTTAAAGCAGAGAAAAACAGAAAACAATGGTAAATACAAATTTCTTACATTTTGCTGTGAGTTAGGAAATGATCCCTTTGAGGTTTTTCTCAATTGCCTTTGGTTGTGTGGACAAGGACTTGGACTGTGACATGAGTCCTCCCGCCTTAACTTGGTCACACGTACTTCAAGAGGGAGAAACTGGAGGGTGTTCAAAGCACAGTGGCTCAAGTGCAAAGTCCTGAAGTGGTGTTGCATGAACATAACCTTGAAGAAATGGGCCCTATAGCTAAAAGAAAAGGACAAGACTTGTGAGCAGGGGTTGAAGGGATGTGTTTGTTCTACCCTAAGAGATAGAATTGGGACAACCAGTAGAAACTGAGGCAGGGACAGAAATCTGCTCAATATTAGGAAAGAATTTTTTTTTAACTGAGAATGCTGTGTGAAGCAGATTGAGCTTCCTAGGCTGGAGAGAGGATGAGAAAGGGGTTGGAGGTTACCCGTCAAAGAAAATGTCCAAATTCAGTTTGTAGAATCTCTTCAATGGGACAATTTAAGCAAGAGGGGAGCTGGGGAATGGGGCTTGGTTTGACAATCTTCCTAACAGATCAAAAGATGAGGGTGATGAGAGAAAAGGAAAAAAGTAACTGAATTTTTAAGAGCCCCAAGTTTTAAGGCCAATAGAGGCCCAACACCAATCTTCAGATGCCAAGGAGATTTTTTCCTTTGAGATTCACCAGAAGACATTCTCTTTTGCTAAACAAAAGAAGTTCCCTTCTATTCTATCAAAAGAAAAATAAGCAAACACTAATATCCTCTAACTTGTCTGTCCAATTCTCCTGCCTTGGAATATCGCCCCAGATATAGTTCTGTCTCCTCCCTGATGACAAGTTATACTCTCACTGTCCCACTGCATTCTGGCCTGAGAAAGATCTGGGGTTTGCCTGGTCAGCCCAGGCTGCAGCTGACAATTTCCAATCTCGCCGTGGATTAAATACAGACTCCCACAAGACAAATTCTCTTCTCCCAAGGGTGTCTGCCTCAGCAATTTCATCTCAAATGCAGAGTAAGACTGAATCAAACTCAGAGAATCCCCAAAGAAGGCTAAGGTAAGGAGTCAACACCAGCAGCTGAAATCCCCAGAAGACACTGTAGACAGGAGCGGGGTCTTCTCCATCCCTGGACCGAGACTCAGGCAATAGCTGGCTGAGCATGACTCAGAAGACATATCTGTGCCTGAGAACAAAGCCCAGGCCTTTGGGCTGCATGATCATCACAGCACACTCACACCAGTGTGCCAACAGGTGAGCTGCTGTGACTAGCACATCAGATTTCTTTCTTTCCAGGCTTTCTGCAGAGTCCTCTCCTCACAGGTAAGGCAGGAAATCTGAGTAAGGCAACAGCCAGCAGCAACCGCAATGAGTCAACAACAGGATGAGTGAACGTGCACGTGAGCACCTATGACTGTCTTGTCCTGGGGAGGCTCAGGAGATTCACAGACAAAGGAGAAACGGCCCCTGCCCTTGAAGAGCTCACAATCCACTGGGAAAACAGTCGTAAGATCTGACCATGGTAACATAATGTGGGGACGCCCTCATAGACGTGAGACCTTCGAGGGAGCACAGATAATAGAGCGATGGATTATCTCTGGGAGCTTTCCTGAAAATTATGTCATGTAAGCAAGAAACAGTGTAGTAAGGAGAGGAAAAAACATCAGCAGAGGCACAGAGGCAAGACCTTTGCTTCAGCTACTTGGGGTAATAAAGGGTTTGAAGTTCATTTATTATAGAATTAAATACAAATGAAACTTCTGTAGATGATGGTCCCAAAACTAAAAGTGTCTTGGTAGGATCAAAGCCTTCCACTGATGGGACACCAGTAAACACTGACTGGCCAGAAGTAGATGTAAATTTGACTCTAGAGCAAATTATACACATCTATCACATCTATAAATATACACAAGGGATAGTAAATAAGAAAGCAAAAGCAAAGCTTCTCTCGGTTACAGAGTACTCAGTTTTAAAAAGTGTCTGCCAAGCACAGACTCCAACTATGAGGGTAGAGCAGTAAAAATGATGGCACTGAAGGGCAGTGACTGGGAAAATGCTGGAAACGTAAACAGGTCAGGTCGTTAAACAGGGACTAACTTCTTTCACTCTCTATAGGAACACTGAGTAAATACATGAGAGATAAATTTCCATCATAATTTAGCTGCTTCAGCCCTGACCAAGGACCAATTTAGAAGAAGATGTCTGACAAGGCGCAGCGGATCATGCTTCCAGTGACAGATCTGCAGGCTTTTGTCCAGGATAAACACCATCAGTGAAACCATCCTTTCCTGACCTCTCAGGAGACTGTGGGATGACCATTCAATGGGGCTACCTGCATTCCCTAGATTTTTCTCCTTATGAATTTTAGAAAGAATATCACATCATGGGTCACCAAATGAGCCGTCATTGACTCAAAGAAAAACCCATGAGCCGGGCACGGTGGCTTACACCTGTAATCCCAGCACTTTGGGAGGACAAGGCGGGCGAGGTCCTCTGACCAATATGAATAAACCTTGTCTCTACTAAAAATACCAAAAATTAGCCAGGCGTGGTGATACATGCCTGTAATCCCAGCTACTTGGGAGGCTGAGGCAGGAGAATTGCTTGAACCCAGGAGGCAGAGGTTGCATGGTGAGCTGAGATTGCACTATCACACTCCAGCCTAGGCAACAAGAGGGAAACTCCAGCTCAAAAACAACAAAAAACCCATGAACAAATGATCAATTCCAGCAAACACAGGTGACACTGCTCTATTGTTTTATCCCATTTTACTGGAGGTGGAGGAGGCAAATAGATGAACACACTTTCCTTTATATTTCATTTTTGAAGGCTATTTGAGGGTAGTTATCTCCCTCAGAAGATGAAAAGAGGTGGTTTTGGAGTAACAAAGTGCAGTAAGTAGGTCAAAGCGTTGTTTGTTTGTTTAAAAGCTGAGTTTACCTTACAGCCCCTAAATTTTCATCTTGAGCAAGTCACTCTGCCTCTTTGGGTCCATTTCCCAAGAGATCTTCCCATTTATCACAATTTTATTTGAGAGATTATGACTTACAGGTTAACTGACAGATGTGTTTAAACACTGGATTCAATCTCAAGATTCAGATAACAATTTCATTCATTTACTCAAATAAATATATTGAACTCCTATTATGTACCAAGAATTGTCCCAGACATTGTTTCAGATTTAATGAGTTTCTTCATTCCTTGCTCCAAACAGAACTTGAGGCAGCTTGAAATAATAGCTCAGTACAATAAATACCAATCTTGAGAAAAATAAACTGAAATCAGGTATGTATAACCACATATGTGTAACATAAGGTCTTTCTTAGGTATTTGCTAGAGAGAGGCCACTAGTTATTTGCTAGAGGAGACTAATTGTCTCTGAGCTTGCTAGCAGCCAATGCAAAGAGGGAAACACTATCTCATAATTTTCTGGGTCTGTAAGACACAAATAGCATCAAAGCTATTTCTGATGCCGAGATCCAAATATTTAATGTCAGCCTGTCATAAATACATCAAGCTACAGAAACCTTAATCCAGCAAACATTCATTCACACCTACTCTGTGCCAGATATTAAAATGAATGATGAGTAAAATCTAGTCTGTGCTCTTCAAATTTTTCAAGTTCATAAACTGCAGAACACTGTCTATCCTGTCAATTCCTCCCCATTCCTGAAGATGCTATCACTGTCAATTCCTTCCCATTCCTGAAGATGCTCCATCAACCCGCCATGATATTATGAGGCAACCTTCTAGAAATCCTCCTAGCTTAGGGAAAATTCCAGCAGTATGCTGAAGCTGGGGATACAGAGATGGGGAGATGAGAACAGGAATGGCATGTTCTCTGCGGTTAGGTGACACAGTGTCCCGTCTCCACCCACTGCTGCTCTAGAGTGTGTATCTGGAACACAAGCACGTGGAATTTGTGGATGTCTTTAAAGCCTTTATCACCAACAGAGAATCTACTTTGCAATGCTTTAAAATGCCACCATTAGCAAATGAGAACCATCTGACCTGAAAGAAGCTGCAGGCCCCCTGTCCTGTCTGGAGGGCTGTGCTAATGCCAGGCCAAGGTGACCCATCTCTCACTAGAACAGCCAGATTGTTCTCCTGGGTACACAGAAATTGACGAAGAAAATATACTGCACTTTGAAGGATCTGCTCTACAGATCTTTGAAGGCACCACTTTCATTGTCCTTATTGTCCCAAGAAGGCATCTCATTAAAATCCATTAAACAAAGTGAGTCATGAAGCGGACAAGGGACCTACTCAAGGCCATACTGGACAGAGTAGGAACCTGACTGCAGAAACACTCCACAACCTGCCTAGACCCTACTTGGGATTTTAAATCTCAGTTCTGTTGGGACTATGGCTTCCTGAGTATAGACACCATCTCTTCATGTCTCATTCATTTCTGCAGCCTCAGTGGCCTATCCTATGCCCAGAACATCATTAGGAGGTCACATTGTGCTGTTTGCACTGGGTTCTTACAACTCAGGGGTGGATAAACTCTATCTAGCACAGATTATCAATGCTGGGAGCACACTGGAGCACCTGGGAAGTGTTAACAAACATGGATATGTGAGCCCCACCCTGAACCAAATGAATCAGAACTGCTGATCTAGCTCTCACAGTACCAAAGCATGGACATCCCGCCTCAGGCTGAAGCCCAAAGTCACAACAGATCTCCAAAAGCCTTGTTCTTGGAAGGTTAGTTCCATTGGGATATCCTTGCCAAGGCCCTCCCCATGGCAATCCCAGAATATTCAAAACCAAGGGCAGGAGCCTATTGCCTGTTACTGTTCATATACTGCCATCTAGTGGTTACTGTGGCTCTTCCGGGGGAGTGTCATAAAGACAGTTGTGCCCAGCTGTGGCTGAGAGAAATTTCCTTGGGTGCCAAAACCCTAAGCCATTTTATTATTTGAACATTCTTTCCTTGCAGAATGTCTCATGATTTCATCTCTTAGGGTATCTACAATGATTTTATTTGGATAAAGAGTCCAGAGTGGAAGTGGCACCAGGCCCAAACTGAGAATCAGCAACCTGTATGTAAGCCCTGTGAGTTCAGCAATGTGCCAGTCATTAGACCCGGACCTGTCACTTAAATTTCCTGTGCTTCATTTTACTCATTTGAAAGATGAAGAGAATAACTCAGCTGAGAGCTGAGAGCTGGGTTATTCGCCAGAAAGTTTTTATATCAATGAGATCACTAATGTATGAATTAGCATTTGTCACACACATCCATGATCATGAAAATAAATACACACACACACATTCCTTGTTATGCAGGTCCTGACACACGTGGTAAATGGACGATCAATAATAATTCATTGATTAAATACTTGGAAGCAAATCCTATGATCTTGAGTCTTATGATCATGAAGATGACAAAACTACCTTTCAAATATGTGGCTTCAACTTTCTAACGTAATGGATAGAATTCACATCCCACTGAAGAGTTCTAGGTCTACTGAATTAACCGAAAGGTCACTAAAGCATAGAACCCCTGAGATGAGTCATACTGTCTCCCTAACCCAGGCATCAATTTAAAGACGCTGTTGGGAGACCTGTTGGGAGATTCTAACTCCATTTGGAGATTCTAACCAGGAAAATTCCGGGTGCAATCTCCATCCTGGGAGGACCAGGGGAGGCAAGGGGAAGAAAGTCCAGAAGCTGCAAAGAGAAAAGGCTCCCAGGAGCTTTCTACCTGGGGAAGTGCTGTATGCAGGTCCTACCTGGGGGGAGGACGGCTTAATAAGGGGCATCTCAGAGGAGTCTTGCAATTTGAAGCACGCACAGACTCAAACCTATTCACTGGTGCTGGGGGTAATTTTCCATCTTTTGCCAATTGCACTGGTTTTAAAGAGCTAAGAGTCAGCTTAGGAGATTTAAAGAGAGGACTTTAAAACTTATTGTAATACTTTAGTTAGAACAGCAGTAAGTCTCCTACTCTGGTATGTGTAAGAATCACCTGGGAAGCTACTTTAAAATGGGCCCCAAGCAAAGATCCTGACTGCAGCACTTTGGATGGAGCCCAGGATTTTCATTTTTAACAGACACTTCCAGGTGATTTCATTCCAGGTGCTCCACAGATGGGACCTTGAGAATCCCTGTTAGGAAATCTGATTTCTCCTAGAATTTAGATGCCACAGAGCCATTAATTTTTATCCAGTAGATTGGGACAAGATGTCTACTGAGATAGGTTAAAGCTCAAAATGGGGAGCAAATTCCCCTAAACACATGGACTGGAAGGAAATCCAGTTCAGCAAAGCAGAGAAGCCAACGGTCTTAGCATCAGATAGTAGGTGGAGGTCAGGATCAAGACATAACCCAGCAGGTCAGAGGGCATGGCCAAGGTAGGCATGACAAGCACGGGGTGTTAGACATACATTTCTCCGATTCTCACTGCAGGAAGGAAGGTTTTTATTGTCTGCATTTTATCATGAGGGCAGAGGAAGCCTACTGTTGACCCCTCACTATTTCTATCATACCATCACCCAGGGAATTCTGCAGTAATTTCGAGGGTCCCCTCAGCAGGATATCAGGACCTTTATATATGCTCTTTCCTTAACTATACCCTCTCTAGTCTCTTCCTCAGTATTTCTCCCATGTCTGGGGGACTCATCACCAAAGACTCAACTCAAACATCTCTTTTCTTGCAAGACCCAAAACAGAACTAATTATTGTGGAGATTTTGAAGCATTTATTTAACAATAACTCATCGCCAGACATGGGCTAGGCATGTTGCAAAGTTGTCTCATGTGACACAAAGACTGCACAAGCTAGGAATTATTATCTAGAACAGGGATCAGTACGCTATGTCCTCCAGGCCAACTGGATGATCACCTGTTTCTGTATATAAAGTTTTATTGGAATACAGCCACGCACATTTGTTTACATACTGTCTTTGGCCTTGGCAGGATTAACCAGTTATAGAAGCTATACGGCTTGCAAAGCTGAATATTTATTACCTGGCTCTTTACATGATAAGTTTGCTGACTAGTCTAGAGAGATCAGTGATATATTTAACATAATCCAGAGGGCGTTTTTAATCTCTCCTAAATGAAAAATTTGAATCCAGGACTCTCTGACTCCTGAACTAATGCACAATCATGTTTTCATTATTTCTACCATTGGCATCTTATTTGTATGTCATTTAAATCACTTGTTCAACCCATTTTTATTGAGCTCCTGCAAATAAGATAGGGTTCATGCCCTCTTATAACTCCTGGACATAACTACTGGAGCAATGACCTTCAAACTTTTCAGACTGTTAACCCCGATCAGTAAAACAACTTTTGAGCACACGACCACAATACAGGCATATTTATTAGTCACCAAATATATACGTTTACTATCGCAACAACATATTAGGCACATTAAAAAGTGTATAAATAATTGAGATAAGAGTCCTATTCAATTCTTCCAACATCCAAGTTTGGAAACCATTAGACTAGAGGATTTATAGGATGCAGCGGAAGGTGCTAAGGAGAAAGGTGAGCGTGGCACCTCTGAGGCTTAGAGAGAAGTGGGGAATCAAGTGTGGGAAGGGCTGTGAGGGGAAGTCTCAAAGGAGGGGCATTTGACTTGAGTCTTGGGAGATGAGCAGGAGATGATCAGGCAAAAAACAAAAAAGGCAGCGCGGAGGGCATTCAAAACGGGGGGACCAGCTTGTCCAAGACACAGAGGTGAAAGTGTGCTGTCTTCAGATAATGGGGCTTTGTTGCCTATAAAAGGAGGCTAGAGGAAGATGAAATGGGTCAACGGGGCTAGAACTAGTCTCTGCAGGGCAGGGTCATGTGTTCCAGACTAAATCTGAAGTTTCTCCTGAAAGCAAAGAAGAGATATTTAAGAAGAGGATTGGCATTATTAAGTTTATGTTAGAGATCTCTCCAGAAACTGGCGAAGGAAGGATTAAAGGGGAGACTGGCAGCAGAAAGGTTTCCACAGCAGCATATATTGAACCCAGGTTTGTTCCATTTATACAATCAGGGCTCTCTTTTAACTGAGCATTCCATCAAAGTAATGGTGATCATATTCATCTTACTACTCTCCCCTTTTGCACCCAGCATTGAGCTGATAAAAAGAAGCTCAAAACTACTGCTTGGATCATACTGAATTGTCTCATTTGCAAGAATGAGCTTTCCCAGGGTGAGATCTCTGCTGCCTCTGTTAAACCACCATGGCCCCAGGTCTGTGCCTGAGATGGGGAGATAAAAGGACTTGAGGAGGCATGACTCCACACTATAGGAGCACAGGCCGCAAGGAAGGCCAGCAGCTGGGCTGACTCGGCACCTGGAGAAACTGCTGAGGATGTATGTTAGACCAGCCTGGCTGAGTCCTCATCCCGGGCTGTGACTCACTGAATCAGTGGATGATGGTCTTGCCCTGAGCAGTACTGCGAGGCCAGCTGCTGACTAGGGCTCTATTATGAGGCAACTGGTCTGGCACATGTGTAAAGACTGATGTTAGGCTGGGCGCAGTGGTTCACACCTGTAATCCCAGCACTTTGGGAGGCTGAAGCAGGTGGTTCACGAGGTCAAGAGATTGAGACCATCCTGGCTAACATGGTGAAACTCTGACTCTCCTAAAAATACAAAAATTAGCTGGGCATGGTGGTGCACACCTGTAATCCCAGCTACTCGGGAGGCTGAGGCAGGAGAATCACTTGAACCCAGGAGGCAGAGGTTGCAGTGAGCTGAGATGGTGCCACTGCACTCCAACCTGGTGACAGAGTGACACTCCATCTCACTCTGCCATGGTGGTTTTACAGAGGCAGCAAAGATCTCTCCCTGGGAAATCTCATTCTTGCAAATGTGACAAAGTGTCGATTCAGTATGATCCAAAAAGAAAAAATAAATAAAAAGACTGACGTTGAGTACCTCCTGCCAGGTAAGTCAGAAAGGAGCCCCCTGGCAGCTCTGGACTGTCAAAAGCAGAAAATCAGACGTCCATGTCCTCACCCTCCTTGTCTTTCTAGCTGAGCGCTGAAGAGCACAGTTTGCCAAGGGCCACAGAAAATGAGCTGCTCTAGTAGGATACATCAGGCTTGAACTAAAACCCATCCATGCAGCTTGACCTTAGGGTCCCGTTCGGTGACATTAGGAAACTTCAGAGTAAAAAGATAAAAGCAAACAAACAAATGATACAACCACATACATAACCTTGGATAATCCACCTCCAGGGTCTACAGAAAGCTAGCTGGTAGTGTAGTAAAAACAAGAGTAAGGTTTTGCAGGGGAAATCCTTCATGTACTACATGCCAGGAAGATTAATTTCATATCAATAGATCAAAAAATAAAAAGCATGTGCTCATCCCTATAAACACTGGAGAGGGGTCTGGAAAATCCAAAACCCAAGAAAACCATTTAAAAATAAGAACATATCGAGTGTGGTGGTACACGCCTGTAATCACTTTGGGAGGTGGAAACAGGCAGATTGCTTGAGCTCAGGAGGTCAAGACCAGCCTGGGCAAAATGGTAAAACCCAGAGCATCGCCTGAGCCCAGGAATGGAGACCACAGTGAGCGTGATCGCACCACTGCATGCCAGCCTGGGTGATAGAGTGAGACCTTGTCTCAAAAAAATAATAAATAAATATAAAGGAATCTTTATTCAATGGTAGAAAGGCTATATCCCAACCTAAAACGCAGCATCATACTTATCAGGAAAACAGTAGAGGCAGCATTTCCATCAATGTCAGAAATAGGACAAGGTAGTTCTTTACCACCATTAGTATTTACACTTATTTTGTAGCTATTTACCAGCACAGTAGCTAAGATACAGGAATAATGATGTTAAGTTAAAAAGAGGCAATAAATTCACGAGCACTTCCAGATAATATCAGTATTTGCTTAGACAATCCAAGGTAAACAATAAGCTTAAACCTCAGGATTTATAATTCTTGAGTTTTTGGAGGTGGCATCAGAGGAATGAAATAATCAAAAATATTTCCCCTGGAAAACAGTGTGAACTCTCCCTGTTGATTTTAAATGCACTAATTGTGCCAATGCAAATTGCATAGAAACAGAAATTTCAGTCTCATACCACCATCGTGTTTCATGTAAGCACCAAAGAAATACCCCTTCTCCCAAAAAAGAAAAGAAAATTCAAGAGAAGCAATTGACAAATGTTTAGAAGCAACGAGAAAATTCTTGATGTGAATGAATACAAAATTAATATACTGAAACCAATGACTTTCAAATATGCAAACAAGAGCCAATTCGAAAATAAAAGGAAAATCCCATTTATGATACAAAAAAACATAAAAGACTTAGCAATTAACAAGGTCAACACGAGGAAAGCAGACCTATACAATTTAAATACAAAAAATGTTTAAATGCTACTCAGAAAAAGAGAACACAAACAAATGGAAGGCATGCTATGTTACTCGATGAGAACACTCGATAGCACTTTTGAAAAATCAGTTCTCGTAAGTCAATCTACAAATTTGGTACCTTTTCAATAAAAGTAGCAATGGGATTTTTTTTTTTAACCAAACAAGCATATTCTAAAGTTTATACAGGAAATAAGCAAGAGTAATCCAAAACATGTCTGGGGACAGGGGAGAGAAGAATGTTGCATATGACCAGCCCTACCAGGTATGTAATGTTTTAAAATCTATTAGAATTTAAAATAGTGTGAGATAGTCTCAAGAATAGGTTGATCAATAGAATGGAGAAGAGACCAGCACAGTGGCTCACACCCATAATCCCAACACTTTGGGAGGCCAAGGGGGGCTAATCACTTGAGGTCAGGAGTTCAAGACCAGCCTGGCCAACATGGAGAAACCCTGTGTCCACTAAAAGTACAAAAATTAACGGATGTGGTGGTATGTACCTATAATCCCAGCTACTCAGGAGGCTGAGGCAGAAGAATCACTTGAACCTGAGAGGTGGAGGTTGCAGTGAGCAGAGATTGTACCAGTGCACTCCAGGCTGGGCAGCAGAGTAGGTGAGACTGTCTCAAAAAAAAAAAAGAAAAAATAAAATAAATAATGGAGAAGAAAGTTCAAAATAAATACAAATGTATACTGGGATATATGTGAAAACAGGTAACATTTTAAATCAGTGGGTCAGAGAAGAATTATTTGATAAATGATGTTTTGTCAACTAGGTAGGCATCTGGAAAGAAAAATAAAGTTAGATCCATACCTCACACCTTCCATGAAGATAAATTCTAGTTGTATCAAAGATTTAATCATAAAAGAATAAAATTTTAAAATATTAAAAGTAAACAAAGAAGAATGATTCTTTACATTATCAAAGTAGGGAAGAGGGTCATTCTAACTATGACTGAAAGCAACAAAAAATATGTGAGATTACATAAAAATTGCTACATCTGCCTTTTTAAGTCAAAATAAAAGCAATCTGGGGAAAATCCTTGCAATACGTACCATAAACAAATAACTTTTTTTAATTTACAAAAAACAGCATCTACAAATCATTAAGAAAGAATGTGAACAGATAGTTCTTGAAATGAAATGCAAATGCTTCCCAAACCACTGATAAGGGTGCCTCAATATCACTCAGACTTTGGGAAATGCAAATTAAAATTTTGATCTTTGCCAAAATGGTAGGTGATAAATAATATCTCATGATAGGTGATACCATTTATCATCACCTACATTTTGGCAAAGATCAAAATATTTGGTAACATATTACGTAAACCAGGATTTGGGAAAAGCAGCATCCCTGATGTGACTGCTGTGACGGGGGATCCCCAAAACATCCATGGAGAGCAATGTGGCACTACCCACCAAAATGTTAAATACATGTGTCCTTTGATCCAGCAATTCTGCTTCTAAGACTTTATTCCACTTATTTGAAATGAGACATGTTTGAATATTTTCACAGTAACTGCCTTTGTACAACTTTTTGGAAATAGTACTGAAACAAAGCAGTCTATGGGGACTGCTTAATTAAATTATAATGTATCCATATGTGGTTATTTAAAAAGTTGCAGCAGCTCCAACTGTATTGATAATTTCTGTAATATACTTTCAGGTGAAAAAAGCAAGGTATAAAAAATAATAGAGAAAAGAAAATATAAGTTTGTACATGCATGGATTACCTGTGGAAAAAAATACACAAAAAACTGTTAACAATAAATCTTCTGAATAAAGAAAAGGGTGGCAAATTCGTTTTGCAGGGAAATTCATTTTTCACTCAGTACTCTTCTGTGCCTTTTAAATTTTTAGTATAAGCATTACCTGTAAAAAATTAATACAATTCTTTATATTAATACACCACCTCTGCCTCTCCCTGGTGTTCCTGTTTCTAGAATTGCAAATGGTCTATCTCAATACAGATTCAAAGTATCTGGAAACTGAAATGGATCTTACATCATCCAGTATGGTCTCAACTCTAACTCTTCAGTCCTCCTACAAACATGCTACTAAAAATGTGGTCTGCAGACCAGCAGCGTCAGCATCAACTGGAGTTTGTTAGGAGCTCAGAATCTCAGGCCCCAGCCTAAACTCACTGAATCAAAAACTGTGCTTGCACAACATTGGCAGGTGATTCCTGTGCACATTCAGGTCTGAGAATGACTGCTTTTGCACATCACCATTGAGCCTCTGTTGGAAAAGCCCCAGAGAAGGGGAGATTTCTTCCTTCAGAATTCACCAGTTCACCTTTAATAATTACCATCTACTCAACACCAGTATGTGCCAGAAGGTCACCTAGGCAATTATTCTTCATTAGTCCTCACAATAACCCGATGAGGTACAGAATTTCCCAAGGTGAGGGACAGGTACCACCAGTAGTGTGAGAAAAAATTCTAGGCAAAATATCTGAATTGCATATGTTCTTAGAGAATGAGACCATTACTTCCTTTTCACGTTCAATGCTTTTAATTATTCACAGAGAAAGTCACAGTTTGGTGCTAGAGTGTCCTTCATGCTTCTTTACTGACACTCGCCCCTCCTGTTTTCGCCTTTATAGCTAGAACCAAAGCTATCTTACTATAACTTTCAATCCCCAGTTATAATTGTATCTATTGGATCCGCATCCAGAAAGGAACTGAGAGGGAAACTTGCCCAGTGAGACGTTAAAATGTTCTCTACCAGGACAATAAATAGACGGCAATGAGGCTGAAATAAGTAGGTGGATCAATAGAAGGCAATACATAGTTCAAAAACAAACTCAAGTTTCTTTTAGAGCAAGTAGCCCTTAAAATTGAAATGGAAAAAAATTTAATAAATGGCATTGTTTGACTGGCTAATACTTTGGGGAAAAGTACACAAACAAGTATTAGAGTGATTAAAGACATAAATGTGAATAAAACGCATGTTATACGGACATCATCTTAGAGAGAGGAAGGCATTCCTAAGCATAGCACTCAAAGCACAATCATGAAGGATGAAATTGATTTTAAACGTTGGCACCTGAGATAATACATCTGCAATATATATGACATCAGATTAATGATCCATAAAATACAGACTGTACAAATTTTTAAAAATCCTCTAAGTTTTAAGGTGGCCAGAGGACATGGGCAAACAAGACCAAAGCAGGAAATATAAACGTCCAATAAATACATTTAAAAGTGTGCCACCATTAAGTAAATGCAAAGTAAAGCACGATGATTATCAAATATAAAATTAGAAAGTGTTTAAAAAGTATTAAATTTGAAGATGTGAGGATATAGAGAAATGGGCTCGTTCTCATTTATGTACTAATGGCAGAAGTTTAAATTGGTAGATTTTTCAACTGCAATTTGGTTATTTGTATTTTAAAACCTAAAAATATTTTGACCTGGTAACTCTGCCTCCAAAAATTTAACTCGTGAAAACAATTAAAAGAAAAAAGATTAGCATGATGATTTAGCTGTGAGGCTATATCTCAATATTGACAATAATGGGGGGGGCGGGGAAGTAAAGAAAGCAAAGGAAGGAGAGAGAGAAAGCAAAGGCAGTACATCCAAATGCCCAGCAATAGGAACCGTAGGATAAATTATGGAATGTCTGTCTAATGGGATACAATGTAGCCATTTTTTAAATATTATAGAGGTAAATTTATTTACAAATAAGAGTCATATATTACTGAGTGGGGGGAAATATTAGAAATAAAATTTTCAAAGCAAAATCTAGGAGTGTGGGGAGTATATAAGAGAGAAAATGAGAAAGAGAAATATATAAAGATACACACACAGGAGTTTATTACTGTGATGTGATGACAGCATAAACTAAACAAACTTGAAACAACCTAGATTTTAATCAATGCAGACTGGCTATGTGACCTAATTAGAGTATGGCTATATCATACAGGCTTTTAAATGAATGAGGAGTATCTGTATGTGCTGGTATGAAAAGATTTCTGATATATCCACATTTTGCACTGAAGGGGCCAGTCTGATTCCTGTGGTGGTCCAGTTTCATGGAGGGGCCAATCATTTATTTGTTTCACAAATTAGCACCTCCCTAATATATGCAAAGTATTAGGTATGGTGGATTTATCCCCCACCTTCATGCCCTCCCAAATTCCAGGTCCTCTGCCTTCCGTCTGCTGCACTTATCCACTCTAGGACATGGGATAGAGTAGGAAGTTTCTCCGAGAAAGCCTTTTCCTGCTACCTAGGACTCAAGGGCAATGATGATCCAAGTGTACCCTACAGAAGACCACAGTGCTTGTGAGATCATCTGACAGGCAGTCATCTCCACGATGCCCTAGCTGTCGGGGGCAACCAAGAAGGAGACAGCCTTTCCCTTGAGTTCCAGCTCAGTTCAGATGAGATTGGGACACTCTGTGACAGCCAAGCTTATGCATCACTCACTTTCTGCACAGGTAGGTGGAATGGAGTTTGCCACCATGGTGTTTCCATGGGTTTTGACATGAAGGCATTCTTTTAAGCCCAACAGGCAAAGTACTCCTTTGAGAATGAGGCAACCGATTTTGAAGGGAACCTGCCTGTAGGTGGGTATGAAACAGTTAAGTTGCAAAATCCAAAAGGTGTACCAAGTAGGCGATTTTCACTCCCAGTTTCTGCAGCCCATGGAGACCTTTGCAGGTGGGAAATGGGAATCCACCATTAAGGCAAGAACTTCTGGGTCATAAGAGAGGGTATCCTCCCATGCAGCACTCAAAACCAGAAGTCATTTTTCCCCAGTAAAGCCAGAAATGTTTACAATAACCCTCCAATCACCAAAGCACAAGAAACAGGGAAGGAAGAATTTGCATACCAGGGTAAGATGGGGGTTAGTGCTCACCTCCAAAATATAATTAGTTCACAACAATCTGTATCATGCCAAATAGAAACTGTTCACAGTGGTTATCAGTCCTCAGTGTGCACTGGAGTCACCTGGGATGCTTCTAAAAATTATAGACAACTAAGCCCCAAAGATTTTAATCATTCTATGCCAGGGCTGGGCATTGATGTTTTTTAAATGATCCCCCAAGTGATTCTAATGAGTAGCTGGGATGCAAACTGCTGAACTTGCACAATAGAAGTCTGACAGGTGAAATCTACTCACACATAAGAACAGACTTTGAGCAGAGAGGCTGAGACTGAAGCTTGAACCCTCCAATCTGCTCTCCACTCAGTTGCCAGAAAGATCTTTCTAAGAGGGGAGGCTAACCACCCCATTCCCCTTCTTAGAACCATTAAGAAGTCCCCATGGCCTACAGGGTAAGATCCTCCTTAGCAGGACCTATGAGACCTCTCATGATTCAGCTCCTGACCTTGTCTCTCTGCTCACACGCTATGCTACTACTGTGTTGAAATAGCCAGTTTTCCCAAAAGTGTGTTTGCTGTTTTAGATCTCACCTTTTGTCTGAAATTTCTTTCTGCACTCTCTCGCCAGACTCACATACTTATCTCTCAAGGCTCAAACTGAAAAGCTCCTCTAAAAAGCTTTTCTAAGCTCTCTCTCTCCTCCATGCCTCATGTATAGACCACTCTTTCAACATGTTACTGCGATCTTAAGCATATTCATACTGCTCCCTCAGTACCTATTACTGTGATTGGTCACTTGCCTGTGTCCCCAATAAAACAGAGCCCCTTGAGGCTAAAGATCTCATTCATACCAAAAACCTAATTCAATGTACAGCCTGGATATACCACACTCAGTCCTAAGATCAGGCAGACCCCTAACATTTGTAAGGCCCAAGATGGAAGTTGAAACAGAGGTCCAAATAGCAAATGGCCCAACTATTGAAAAGTTGTAAGTCAAGCTAGTTTCCTGTTAAATGAAATATGTTCTATTCTTCTACCATGAAAAATACACATCATCAATCTAGAAGGCTAGCTTCAAGTTTAGACTTCTGGGACACCTCAGGGCTCTGCACTCAAACTGGGAGACACAAGGAAAGAGAGCCTTGCCTTCACCCTGCGCCTGCTTTCTTCTTTCCCGTGTGTATCTCTGTCTTGCACTGCTCTGTCCACCTCCTATGCCTACAAGTGGTCACTCTAGCCCTAATGTCCAAACATCATCTGTGCCTTCCCCAAACAACCACTCTATGACCAGTTTTCAGACCTAAGGGTTCACCAAGTGATGCAGTCAGCCCAAAGACCTGGAAAAGAGGCTCACACAGAGCCCAAAAGTAGGCTCTAAGTTGTTGGGGCATAAAATTCGGGATTCAGACTGCTGGAGTGTGGTCTAGAAGAGGTGGAGGGGTACATGCCCTGGGTATAGATGGGTCTTCCTCTTAGACAAATGGTCTCCTCCATCCATGGGGACAGGTGCAGCTGGAGGAGGGCCAAGGGGTGGCCCTCTAAGTCTTGGGGCCCAGGGCAGGGATCCTTCTTGTACAAATCCAAGGGAAGTTCTGCTTAAGGCATGTTAAGCATCATTGCCTCTTATAAGAAGCTTCTCTGATTCCTCAAGCTAGGAACTGTTCCTCTCTACATTCAAAGCATCTTGTGGGTATTTCAGATTCTTCACTTAGCCCAGTGGATTACAATGATCTGTTCCTAGATCTGTCTCTGTCACTACTCTTTGGAGCTTCTTAAGAACATGAACTGTATCTCATTCATAACTATGAACCCTCAGGCATCCTGTACAGAAGCATGGCACAGGGCAGGCCCTTATCCAATATCCAATGAATGCATTCCTGAAGCAGATGGTGGTAGAAGGAGAGAATACTGACCAGATCCAGACACTAACTCCCTTTATCTCTCCAGGCTAAGAGTTTCACCAGTGACCTTTTGAAGATTGAGTGACAATTAACATTGTAATTGAAATAAACTCTAGTCACACCTATGAACGATTTATGATTTATCACATATACATAACCTATGAAGAAACAGAAGTGCTTTATATCCTACTGAAATTCCAATTTACAAATTACCTTTTTGCTGTCTTAATAAAGTCACACACAGAGACCCTCCAAAAAATGACACTCTCAGGTACTGTTGATCATAAGGACCCAACCTTAAGCACCGAAGGTAACCTCTTTAACCTCTGAGCAGGTCGTGTGAGCAGCATCTCTCACCAACAGGACTTTAACTAAGCTACTTCTGAATAAGTGAGAAGGGCCCCTTCTCCTACTCACATCTCTTATTCCACAGAACATTTGAGACCTTATTGATGGAACCACCTAGGAAAAAGGGTTTCCCTCCAGTAATGAATGCCTCCATAAATCTCTGGATGATGACAGAAGCAATTTGCAGATGAGATTAGAGTACCTCTCCTATGGTGGTATGGCTTTTGCTTCATGTAGCAGTGGCTGAATGCTTGGTCTGTTGAGTTGGGATTTTTTTTTTCATCCTCTGCCAATTTACCTAAAGATGTTCTGAAATTGTGCAATTGGCAGACTGTAATCGCCTGCACCCAGGGAGCGGCAGGGGAGTGACACAGTGAGTCACAGACCACAACAAAGCCCTTCCTGGCATGTTGGACTCTCTTGGCAAACCCAGAGGATGTAAAATTGACAGTAAGACAAGGAGCATCTTTGTTATTTGTCAACAAATTGCAATGACCATTGCAAAGTCTTGGCAGCCTGACACAGGGAAGCCTCGAGGCAAGGAATGGGGGAGCAAGTCAACAAAATGATGGAAAACCCCTGTCTCCTAATCACCAAGTGTCAGACAGGTGTGTCAACAAAAATGTTTTTTCTGACCCCAGTGACCTATTTCTCTGTCATGTTCAATGAAACAGAAGGGTGCTGCTTTAGTGGCAGCGGGAACCTCAGATACATATGAATAATTAATTGGCCTTGAAATAAAGAGACTTAAATTCTGACCCTATTAGCTACCAGCTGCATGACTCTGGGCAAGTCAAGTGATAACTGAGCATTTGCTTCCATGTCTGTAAAATTCGAGTAAGATCAGCCCCACCCTACTCATGAGATTGTTGCAAATATCAAGCAAGATAAAGGAAGTAAAATGAGTTTACAGGTACAAAGCTCAGTATAAATTATATTTCTATTATTTTTATTTAAGAAAAAGACATTGTCCGAAAATCAAATGCAGGAAAACTGTACAGAAATTGATTTGACTGTATTAGGTTCATAGAAACAAATGAATTTACAAACTAATGTTGGGTCTCAGAGGGTCTGCTGGTTGCTATGTATTCTATTGCCACAATGGAAAACTTATAGAAAGCGTCACCTCTTGTCTCCTATAAACGGGCTTAGCACCGGCCCATCTGCACAGCTTTATTCTTTGAGATCTAAGCCTTGGGTTCAGACTTCCTCTCAGTCAGCATTTTCTAAGCACTTACTGTAGGCCAGACCCTGTGCTGGTCACTAAGCAAACAGATACAATCATCAAGACAGCCATGTTTCCTGCTCACTATGGGATGGGGGAAGTAGACAAGTAAACCATTCAGAGCACTACATGTGGCAGGTACCTGTATATAAGGCACAAAGAATGGGAACAAAAGACAGGAGCAGCTACTTCTACTCCTGCGAACAAGAAAACTTCAGAACACATACACCTACTGTGTGCCCATTAAGTTTTGAAGCTTTGGAGAGGAGATGATTCTTGAACCAAGTCTTAAAAAACAGGCTAGCTTTACCAGGCAGATGGTAACTGGGAGGAATTCCCATGAAGCTAAGAGATCAAATGTCTGATGCAATCCTAACATTCAGGCAATCAAAACTTATCTGACCATGAGAAGGAAGGGGTACTCTTAGAGAAAGGTGAAGGGAGAGACAAGATCAGATCACAGCGGTCTTAAGAGGCAAGCTGACCTTTACCTGTTAGGCGACGGGGATCCAAGAAAATGTTCTTAATGTGTCTATGATATGATTAAACTTTCACTTAAAAAAAATCTCTCTGATGTGCTTGGAATATGGGTTGGAAGAGAAAGGTGGTGCTACAGGCTGAAAAGCCAGCAAAAGGGTGGTTTTCCTGCTTGTTTTTTAAAGACATCAGCACCGCTGTTCCAAGTCAAATCTTAATTGGACTCTCATGGTGTGAAACAGATAAAAGCAGAGCTGCTTGGTGGAAGTTGGAATCAAGGGCCAGGAAGGAGGCCTACCTGGCCTCGTTTCAACAGCATTACCACGCCGAGCCCCCTCTATAAAGTCCTAGGGCCCTGAAGAAAACGACGAGTGCCACTGTGTTAAGAAGACAACAGGAGTAGCCCCGGGAGAGAGGAAGAGGAGCAGAAATGTAGACAGGACCCAATCCACAGGTCCTGGTGATGGACTGACTTCAGGAGGCAGGAAGGAGGAACCTTGGAACGATGCCAGTGTCTAACTGCGACAAGGGAGAGGATGAGGGCACCTCTCACAGTAGAGGGACCAAGGAGGGTGAGTAGATTTGGGGAACAATGAGTTCAGGTATGGCATGTTGGGTGAGATGAGTTTTTGACACATCAGGTGAAAACTTCCAGTGGGCAACTAAGGGGGGAAATCTTAGCTAGAAAGAAAAGATGTGGCAGTTAAGAGCAGGACCAAGAGAATCTGTAAGATCACTGTGGAAGAGTGGAGACAGAGAGCAGAGAAGGCGGCCTGATATAGAGCCTCAAAAACCCCTGGAGATGAGGAGTAGGAATCTGAGAAGAGAGGGTCAGAAATAAGAAGAAAATGGGGAGAAAGTAGACCCCAGAAACCAAGAGGAGAGAGAATCGTGAGGATACGGAATGTGTCACATGAACCCGCAACGTGGGACAGTATCCCAACTCACACAGCGTCCATCAAGCTAGGAGACAAGGTGACGCCAGCGTAGCCAGGACCGAAGTGTTCTCTGGGGCAAGAAAGACACTCGCTTTGCTTCTTGGGAAGTCACTCTCCTCACAGCCAGAGCTCAACTTCTTGTATGTCATATTCTTAAAAAAGAGAGTCCAGTGTTGAATAATTAGGCACTATTCCCAAGGAAGGAGTAGTGGTTTCGAGACTACGAGGACTGAAAGAATCTCACTGTTCATCTTGTGCAGTCATACTCACCTTAAGTGGTCACTGCATTTACCGCTACATAATGTGACAGGGGTAATGATGATATAAAGATTATCACAGTGTTTTGCTGCCTCATTCGATCCTTCCTCACAGTGTTTCTACCAAGTGGTAAAGAGGTAGCTCATCTTCTGATAAAATACTCACAACCTCACAGGGCAACTCAGCACATTTTCAGGATGTCTCTGCTTTAAAAAAAAAAAAGTTCTTTCTGGTTCAGCTGGGCTCTTCCTTCCTGTAGTTTCCATATTAGTTCTGCTTCTTAAGGCCAGACAACGCTGGTTAATTTGGAGGTTAAGACTGTGTTCTCCCCAATCTCTCTTTATTAAAATAGAAATATAGGCAGGGAATGATGGCTCATGCCTGTAATCTTCACACTTTGGGAGGCCGAGGCGGGCAGATTGCTTGAGCTCAGGAGTTTGAGACCGGCCTGGGCAACACATTGAAACCTCATCTCTATAAAAATACCAAAATTGTTGCTTATACCCATTACTGGATAGTGAATAAAAAAGAAAAATAGATAAAAATACCAAAATTGGCCAGACGTGGTGGTGTGCACCTATAGTCCCAGCTACTTAGGGAGCTGAGGTGGGAGGATCACTTGAGCCCAGAAGGTCGAGGCTGCAGTGATCTTTGCACCACTGCACTCCAGCCTGGGTGACAAAGTGAGACCCTGTCTCAAAAAAAAAAAAAAATTATATATATATATTTATATATATATATAGTTTAAAAAATAGAAATATAATCACTGCCTTCAACCATTTATTCAACCTTCCATCATAAGGCATAATATGAATCATTTCATCATCCCTGATAGGTCTCCTCTGAACAGTGACATTGCTTAACCTTTAAGATTGGCATGGAAAAGACAGATGCTTCAGCTTTTCAGGTGTCCAGGTAAGAACCACATAGCACTAATCTGAAAATGCTCCCTGGCCTCCATCTGTTCACCCAGCTCAGTGCCTTCACCCTCTCTCTAACCATTCAGTCCTCGCGTATGTGCCCAGTTCCTGGAGTGGGGCGATCCATCCAGGTATTCCTGCTAATACCTCTGCCTTTCTCCCACCCCACCCTTCACCTTTATTTTTAAAAGTTGGAACAAGAATAACAAGTTATCACCTACTATAGACAGATGCCAGGAGAGGTGTACTTTCATGCAACTCATATCATTTAAGTCTCATGAGAACTCTACAGGAGAATAACTGTTCAAAGTCACACAAGAAATAAGGGATGGGATCAGTATTCAAACCCAGGTCTTGCTGAATCCCAGAATCCCACACAGCAAGATCTAGAGCTGCCCTGTTCAATACAGTAGTCATTCGCCACATCTGGCTATTGCACCTGGGATATGTGGCTGTCTGAATTGAGGTGTGATATAAATATACACCAGATTTTGAAGACTTAGTTGAAACAAGAATGCAAAATATCTCACTGATGGCTGGGCATGGTGGTTCATGCATGTAATCCCAGCACTTTGGGAGGCCGAGGCAGGCAGATAATGAGGTCAAGAGATGGAGACCATCTTGGCCAACATGCTAAAACCCTGTCTCTCCTAAAAATACAAAAATTAGCTGAGCATGCTGGCATGTGCCTGTAGTAGTCCCAGCTATTTGGGAGGCTGAGGCAGGAGAATCGCTTGAACCCAGGAGGCAGAGGTTGCAGTGAGCCAAGATCAAGCCACTGCACTCCAGAGTGAGACTCTATGTCAAAAAAACTCCATCTCAAAACAAAAGCTTCATCTCAAAAAAAATAATAAAATAAAAATATCTTACTGATAATTTTTGTGTTGATTACATGCTAAAGTAATTTTAAGGACATATTTTATATAATCCTTAATATATAATTTAAGGGATACATATAAAATATATCCCTAAAATTACTTTCACTTGCTTCTATTTACTTTTTCTTTAATGTAGCTGCTGGAAATTTTTAAACTATTTCTGTGACTTGCATTTTCTTTCTTTTGCACAGCTCTGATCCAGAACACAAGAATCAAAAGTCTCAACTCTTTGGAAATTGCTATCTTGATATAAGAGCACATAACTCAGGGAGTAGCCATTTAATTAGTCTGGTATTGGGTGGGATTTCTTGAACTGTAATGGAATCAGACTTTTACCTCTCTGTATTCTGTTGTTGTCTTGTGTTTTGTTTTTCAGTCTTCCCAGGGCTTTGTAGATGAGGTGTAGTTTCATAAACAAAAGAGATAAATCTACATCGCTTGTATCCATGAGTACATATATCTTTTCCTCTAAAGTGCTACAATGTCATATTTCACATAACTGACTACACCTGGATAAAACCATGTGTGTTTAAATTGTGAATTATCCTTAGTAGGAACGGCTGAAGCTTTTAGAGAAAAAAAAAATCCTACATGTGATATTTTTCTGTTTTGCTGTAATAATTTTTTTCTCTTTATGTTTTGCAAACAAAAAAGTAAAAAAAAAAATCTTTAAATGAGACACTCAGACATAGCAATTGAAATCAAAATTAGCATAAGAAATCGCTAACTTTACTATTATCTGACATTAATAAAAATAACAGTAATATGTAGCATATCACGGTGTTTACATTTGTGGCCTCCTTTCATCCTAATCCTATATTAAAGTCTATGAAATGGGCAGTAGCAATTTAATTATGCTAATTTCACAAATTAAAATCTGAGGTCATGGGAAGTTAAGTGAATGAAACCCAGGGTTTCTGAGTCCAAGTGTAGCGATCTTTCCCTTTTGCATCACGTTGGATAGTGAAGGGTATTACAGATAAGCTAACAGGAAAAGCTTCATCTGGCAATTCTCTTTTCAATACTGTCTGGGGTTTACAGAGAGTTCCTTCCTATGGGATAACAGATTCATTACCAGAGTAATTTAAATGTCACAGAACAGTGCCTGATACAGTGTTGAGTATATGATAGTTACTCAGTCAACATAATTTTCTCTTCCCTTACCTTCCCATACCAAGAAAACCCACTTATTAGATACTGCTACAACATGATCACTCATCCTTGTTCTTGGTTTCTGGATTAAAGATATTTGACTTCCTTTCGTAGAGTTACTTGGATGCACTGTAACCTCATCATTGTTATCAATACATTGCTTTAACTCTCTGAGAAAGAGAACTTTGACTTAAAATCTTAAAATCCAGGTCAAGGAAAACTACAGAAAAGGAAATCACTGGCTTGAAGATTAGCATATTTACTACTTTCAAGAGTAAACCTATTTATGGTGATTTGACAAACCATCAGATAGGTTCTCTGTGAAATCCACAGATCTCCATCACCTTCCAAAACCTGTAAGGACAAAATACCGTAAGTGCCAGTCAGGGAGACTGGTTGTAGCTTGGGGGTCAACCCAAGCTGTCAACCCAAGGCTTTGGTATCAAAGAAAGATAATCATTCATTATGATGTCAACATATAATTCTAATTACCATAATGCCTTACATTTATAATGATTACTCTATAGCTTTAAAAGTATTTTCACCTTAATATTCACCTCATGCAATTCCAATTTACAGATTTGGAAATCGAGACTCAGAGAGAACAGTGCCAAAGGTTACAGATCTTGTAGAATTCATCCAGCAACTCTGACTGTGTCTAGCTATGTCCAGTGGGAGTTTTTCAGTGGCAAGGCTTTAACATTAAAAATGTGTTTTACTTTCATTGCACAAAAGTTGAGAGATAATACCTGATTCAAGAAAGCTTGATCAGGTCAATGATATGACCAGGAACTGGGCTTCCCTCATCCCACTCTGCCTTCTCCAGGGTCAATTTTGCCCTAAGACTAGCCTCCATCATGCTTGCAAGATGGCTGTCTGCAGTTACCAGGCCCATGTGTTTTTCCTTGTGCATCTAGTAGGAAAGTGAACGGGTCTTTGCCTCAATATTCCTGGCAAAATTTTGAGATTCACTCTGACTGGAATGTCTTGGGTCACATACCTCCCACCCCCGCCAATGAATCACAGAGGTCAAGGGAAGAGATGTGCTGATTGACATAGCCTGGGTCATGTGCTCCTTTTCTGGAGCCTGGAGAGCTGGCAGCTTCTGTGGATCTCTGAAATCCAGTTTTAAACCCAGGAACTAGGCAGAACTCCTTAATGACCATCATTATGAACAAACGGATCAGGGTAGAGGGGGGAAAGTACAGTTTTTGCAGTGATATGTTGGAGCCTGCTCATATCAACTCCATAGAGCCAATAGGGCAGATTTCTCTTTAACTCTCTGTTTAATAACATGATGCTCGTAGCTAGAAGTTGACCATGATGAGAATACACCATAGAAATAAGCAAATGCAACACATCAAGGTGCTTTTTCCCCCCAGAGACCTGGTTGTTAAATATTTACCAGCACACTGCTGCTTTGAAATCAGACAGGCATGAGTTTGAATCCTCAGGCAATCAAGTAACGTAGCAAGCAAGTTAACTTCTCTGAGCCTTATTTTTCTCATGCCTGTAACAGGGAAAATAGCTCCCTAATGAATTATTGTGAAGATTTAATGGCATACTATTTGTAAAGTTCTTAGGAGAACAGATGGTACTTGGACGTCAATAAGTCAGGAAAATCAGGAGACCTTGAGAAAGAGGAAGGAAACTGAATGCTAGAGTGTCAGTCCAACAAATGGCCACTATCCCAGTCTAGTATTTCTCCCATGAATGCACAATGGCAAGGCAGACTTTTAAAAGAAGTTAAGTAGATAGTAAACACAGATGCACTAACATACCTTGTAGCATTGGCGATGGATTGAAGAGTCTGTATATAGAAATGGATTTTCCTCCTATGAGGTAAAATCCTAAGCTGAATAGGCTAAAAGTTACTTAAACTATTTGCTTCCTATAGCACTGAATTATTCTGAGTCCCTGAAGTGAGACCAGGAGCCATGTGTCAACCTTAAAACTTGTACAACAATTATGCAAGAGAAAATGCATTCCCCGCATCCCTGTGCATCACCAGAGGTAGGTGATGGTAACATTTTGACCACAGACTGCACGAATAACTAATGAGCTAATTACTGCCTGGTCCTGGGACAAATTATTTTATACTCATTTCATGTTCACAACAAACTCTAGGAAGTAAGAACTGATTACTATCCTCATTTCACACTTGCGAAAACTAAAGATCAGAGAAATTATATGATTTACTCACGCTCACTCAGGATAGGAATTCAGCTCCCTTTCAGAGTCTGTGTTCTTAAATGTTGTACCACTCTGTCAGGTTGGCAGTAGAAAATTTTGCATCTGTCTAACTCTCTTGGAGACTTGTGCCATTTATAGGTAGCCTCAAAAATCAAAAGCCTTCTCCTGTTACAATGCATCCTTTATAGAAAAGAAGAAAAAAAAAAAGAAAACTCCAAGTACCCCTGGAGCCCACCTTCAGAATCACTGATTATTTTAATACCTTCCAGAAAGTGGCAGAGTGCTGGAGTCCAACAGATCTGTATTTGAATCCTGGTTCTGCTACTGCCTGCAGTTTAACCTTAAATAAGCCAATTCATCCCAGTAAGCCTCACCTTTTTTATCCATAAAATGTAGCTATTGGCTGGGTACAGTGGCTCATGCCTGTAATCCCAGCACTTTGGGAGGTCTAGGTGGGCAGATCTCCTGAGGTCAGGAGTTCAAGACCAGCCTGGCCAACATGGTGAAACCCCATCTCTACTAAAAATACAAAAATTAGCCAGGTGTGGTGGCAGATGCCTGTAATCCCAGCTACTCAGGGGGCTGAGGAAGGAAAACCGCTTGAACCTAGGAGGTGGAGGTTGTAGTAAGCCGAGATCACGCCATTGCACTCCAGCCTGGGTGACAAGAGTGAAACTGCCTCAAAAAAAAAAAAAAAAAAAAAAAAAAAACTGTAGATATTATCATATTACCTGCCCTCAGGATGGCTGAGACATAAATAGGGTCACGGGCTGACACAAAGAAAATGTAGTGAAGTGTAATAATTATTAGCTGCTTTTCCCTCCTCTCCCAATATGACTTCGCTCTTTCACTTCCTTTGAATATTGTTGCAGATGCTTAACGTTAGAAATCTCAGAATATGTTTACAGAGTCTTCTTTCTTAATATGTATTATTTTCCTGAAATTCTAGGTTACCCTATACACCAAATAGGACAATTTTAATTTTTACTCTCTCTTGCTTAAATCTTTTTTTTTTTTTTTTTTAATTGCATTTTAGGTTTTGGGGTACATGTGAAAAACATGCAAAGTTGTTGCATAGGTGCATTCATGGCAGTGTGATTTGCTGCCTCCCTCCCCCTCACCCATATGTCTCTTGCTTAAATCTTAAAGGTGTTTTTCCTATTGTTGGAATGGTGGAGAGAGAAATAACAAATCTATTTTTTTCATTGGAACATATCTTGTCTTTAAAATGCATTCACTTGCTCTTGTGGAAAGGGAGTATAGCCTGTTTAAAGAAGGCCCTTCAGAGTAAGAAGTAAGGCCAGTGGCCAACTGAGGCTTTAATGAGTTAGCTTAAGTATGTAAGCTAATTAGTAAACCCGTTTCCAGAGAAAAGAGCTAAGATAAAGAGAGGTAGCCAGGTAGTTAACAAATGCCTCTGGAAAAAGTACATCATTGGGAAATTATGCTGTTGATGAACCTCAATCACTTTCTTTCCTAATGTATGCCAAGTTTTGGAGGGCAGAAAATAATTTCATTATATTTTGTTTTGCTGTGTTTCTCCTGAGTTAAGATATGAGAAGAAACTGGACTACTAATTAAGAAACTGGACTACTCAGATCCATGAGTGTTAATAACTAGGGAAGCCCATGGATTTCACCAACCTTGTAACAGACAGAAGAGCTCCTGAAGAAAAAAGGAAGAATGAATGTGGTTACTCCTAGACTTGACACCACAGTTCACTTGGCAGAAGCTTCCCCAAATTGCAAGCAGAGCACCTAACAGAAAACAACCTTAGAAAATCAGACCTTCCAAAAAAGGATGAGCATCACTGCAACCATTCAGGAAGTAATCAGAAGAGTTCCATAGGAAGCTTTTGATTTGTGAGTTTATACATCTGTGCTCTGAACACTAAGTGATCTGTAGGGATGACCCTAGGTCCTTGTACTCGATGTGGCACCAATATGAAAGTGAATACACAACAAAGGCAGAATTGGAGAGCAGTTTAGAAACTATTACTGGGCCTGTTTTCTCCAGGAGAATTTTATTAGATGGGAAATGTGCAATTAGAAATCTTAATATGAGAGAATGGTCTAGTAAAGACCTGCCCTTTTTGTAGAGTTCTAATTTAGTTACTAAGCTGAACCATATGAAATTACTATTTCATAAATTTAAAATGGTCCAAAATAAGAAACTTTCTGTGGTTAACTCTAATATCATTCGGGCATTTTGTAAAGGGGACATGATGGGCTCTGATGGACACTTTTCGAGCACCATCATGTGTCAAAAATCATTCTAAGTGAATATATATATATGTATCTATTTATATGCACATATATTAAATCTACTTATCTACACACTGTTTCTCTAACATATCAGACACATTGCAACTCACAGGTCTTTGTAGCTTCTTTCCCTCTCCAGGGCATGCTCTTTACCCTGACATCCAGTTGGACTCATTCAGGACTCTGTTCAAACATCAGAGAGAGCTTCCCTGATAAGTTTCCCAAAAATAATACCCCATCACTCTCTCCCTTATCAAGCTTTATTTTTCTTCTAAGTATTTATCACCCCCTAACATTGTTGGCCTTAACATTTGTCTCCTGCTAACAAAATGAAAGATTTGCAAGAGCAATGATATTGCCAGCTTTCATTTGTGGGTCTTTTCCTATTGCCCAGAACAGCATCTGGCATATCATAGATATTTAATATGCATTGGTTAATAAATGAATGAGACTCCAGAGCCCAAGCATTTTCCTCTGCACTGCGTTGGTATGTAGAAGAACAGGTAAAAGAAGGGAAGAAAATATGAAGATGGAGAAGGGGGACAAAAAAGACAGCAACACAAGGAAGGGCTGTTTCTTCTGTGAAATCCTGACCCAAATTTCCCTCTTTTTTTGAAGGTTCTGCTTTTGGGCTATTATAAATTTCTACTTACTGCCTCAGTAGAGCTGTGGCAAAAAATGTCACTTTGTATAAACTTGAGCTGCTATATGGGTATGTAATACACAGACCAAATTCAAGTTCATGCTTATTGCATATTCAGTATAACAAATATGAATTCCTAGTGGCTACTGGCAGCAAGGCAGGGTAGTTACCAGAGAGAGACACAGCTAAATGGAGAACAAAAGTGAAGGAGGAGGAAAGTAGAAAAGTCGGCTGGAAATCTCCCTGGAATTTTGGTGCTTCATTTCCAAAGTTGTCTTAGTCACTTCAAGAATTTGCCTTCCCCCCAACAGCCATTGTGTAACAGGGGATAAAGAGATGGATCTGCATGCCCTGTGAATCTGCAGGCAGCAATTTAATAAGCAGACATTCTTCAAGAAAACTTGGGATTCTTCCTGAAGTGCCACTCTGCTCTGATGACTGATGAAAATATCTGGAAAGATTTTCTTCTTTAGGTAGGCCATTCTCCATAAGAAAATACATAGAACACTATCCATATCTTTGAGAATTATGTACTGTTGTTTACTTCCAAAAATGGGCATAGGTTTTGCTATTCAGATAGGATAGGCATAAGTAAGCCTATTCTCTTTCTTTGATCACATTTTCCACAAATAGAGACAACAGAACCTTCTAGCAGGCTATAAGATAGCACATGGATCAGCGGTTTATCAGTAGAAACATCAACAAGATGACAAGGAGCTTTTGCTGTAAATAATGCCTCCAATGGCACCCTTCCAACCAGCAAGTGCTGTTGCTTAATGTCAGGCACTCTTTGTTCTCCAGGAACTGTAATATCCAACAGGTAATATATGGAGAGAAAGCTGATTATAATCCCAGAAGGGATACAGCCTCTTTCTAAACAGCCCAAAACACACAGTAACTTACACACCTTGGTATGATGTGAATAATTTTGCCAGGATCTCTGTGTCACATAGCCAGTGATCATAAAAAATTACGGTAGAGCTCTCATATCAGCATGAAGCAGGACGGAAAGAAACAAGGAGCTGGCTGTGGGTTAATACAAACATGGTTTATACTGAGTTAAGAATCTGACTGTGGGTCAATATAAATGCGGTATACACATTCAGACTCCTTAGAATGTCTTTGGCCTGTTACTTTGGCTGAATATGTAAGTGAGGGTCTCCCTCAGAAGCCCTGTAGTTTTTTCAGATTTCCTAAGGTGTCTCTTGATTTTTTTCCTTCATTCAAGTCTGGCTCAGGATTCTTTACTGGTTACCTCTCTAAGCATGGACCAGTAGCATCAGCACCACCTAGGAGCCTCATCCTAGATCTACTGAATCAGAATCTCATTTTAACAGGATCCCAAGAGGCTTGTATGCATGTTATAATTTGGACACCTCTGATTTACAGTTCAGAAGATTCTTTTTTACAGATTATAAAGCATGATTAGCTGGTCATTACATTACTACACAATAGGAAACATACATCTGAAATAATTCTTCAAGGGTAGTTTATTCCAAATTCTTTGGTCTTCGCTTGACCCCCGATTCTTTAAGACTTAAGTCTTTAACTTAGGTAAATCACCAACATTGATTATCTAATGTAAACAGTACATTGGGCTGGGCATGGTGGCTCAAGCCTATAATCACACCACTTTGGGAAGCTGAGGCAGGTGGGTCACCAGAAGTCAGGAGTTCAAGACTAGCCTGGCCAACATGGTGAAACCCCATCTCTACTAAAAATACAAAATTAGCCAACATGGTGGCGGGCGCCTGTAATCCCAGCTACTTGGGAAGCTGAGGCAGGAGAATCACTTGAACCCAGGAGTTGAAGGTTGCAGTGAGCCGAGATTGTGCCACTGCACTCCAACCTAGGCGACAAGAGGAAAACTCTGTCTCAAAAAAAAAAAAAAAAAAAAAAAAAAACACATACACACAAAAACAAGCAAAGAAACAAAAAACAGAGTATATTGCTGATAAGGCTCTCAGTTCCAGGTTGCTGATCATCTATTATTCCATAGGCCCTGGATAGCAAAGGACAAATCAGTTTAATCTCTCTTACAGTCAGTTGATAGTAAAAGATGCTTGAAATACTGTCTTAGGGAAGATTCTAAGGTTACCTCTAGGCTGAGGTGAAGAGTTACAGGGATTGATTAACAATGTCTGCTCTGAATATAAGAGAGGAATGATGCTAAGAGTGTGGCATATTTACATTCTATGATAGGCCTTCAAGTAACATTTAGCACATTCAGAGAATCATCCTAAAGAATGTCTTCCTTTGTAGAAACCTCAAAATGAAGGGTCTGCAATGACCCATGTTCCCCAGATCACAGTTCAAAACCACTCACAGTTAATAAAGTCATGCCCTGTGAGACCCTGTCCACTGAGAGGAATCTCAAATTTCTAATGGTCTCTCCTGAAAAGGGGAGAGAATCTTTTGCCTTTCAGTTTCTTCATGCCACATGGGTAAGCAAAAGAAACCTTTTTCTTATGGAGGCTACAGAAGAAGCCAAACTGACACCAAAATATCATTCTCCTGCGTCTCACTTTAAACAAGACCATGTTGACCTCCTCCACTGTACTGTGAGCTCTGAGAGGATGGAATTATAGTAGGTGCCAATGATGCCCTTTTAGTGAATGTTAATTGTGCAAGACAAAAATACAGATTTCACCTTACTATGCCCCAACAGGTATTAATTCACAACAGAGAAGGCATATCCACCAACAATAAAAAGGAGAGAAATTACGAAACTTGGTAGTTCCTATTCAATTATGTTGCATGTTTTAGGGAAATTTATAACTGAAAAGCTACATCCAAAAATATGATAGATCATTTGATATGCAACACGATATTGAATTACCCACTTAGAATTTTTAAATCTGGGTCTCAGAGAATTTAAGCACCTTGGCTCTGATTTCTGAGTTTCACTTGCTAAACCAAGGGTCAGCAAACTTTTTCTGTAAAGAGCCAGACAGTAAATGCTAGATTTTGCAGGCTATAGCATCTCTGTCACAGCTACTCTACTCTGCCACTATAACATGAAAGCAGCCATCAACAATGTAGAAACAAACAGATGTGGTTGTGTTCCAATAAATTTTAATTTACAAAAACAGTTTGCTGTAGTTTGCTGCCTCTCAAGCTAAACTCGTTTCTTTACAGCACAGTTTATGTGCCAGATGCCCTTGTCATACTCTCTATGCTTCTATTAATTCTTTCCATTTGCATTTATCTAACACCTACTAAGTACCAGGCACTGTTTCTAGGATGTGGGACTCCAAAAATAAAAGAGAATCAGAATCTTCACCCTCAAGGAAGTAGAGTCCTGGTTGAGGATACAAATGGAGATACTTTGTATACTTCCGTCTTGAAGTCCCAACTCTCCCTTATTCAACTCCAGGATGGAATAGTTACTATTTCACTAATGCCCCTATAGCACTTAGGTATATAACGCTCTTGTTCACTCATCATTTCTGTATTACAATTATGAGTCTCCCCCACTAAGGCCATGAGAACAAAACTTGGAGATGCATCATACCTGGCTCCAGGTCACAATCTCTACTAAGGTGCCTGATGTGTTACCAACAAGCTTGATTTTTTTAATGATTATATATCCTGTGAAAGTTATGAGACCTAATTTATTAATATCTATCTGGTAAAGGATTGTAATACCAAGCTATGGAAATATTATGGAGCATAATTTGTGGAGGTCTCATTGGTCACAGAACTTGGGCTGAACTTTCTTAGCCACATAACAGAATGTACGTGACTAAGAATGAATGGGCTAAGACAATGTATATTTACTCAGCAGCTCTTAGCAGAGTTTACATCATGGCACTTGACTGTCACACTGCTTCCACTAAGTGGCCCTCACAGTGGACTGTGCTCATTGAAAGCTGACATTCTAACTGCTCTCAAAGGAGAATCTAAGCTTTTATGTGAAGAGAAAAAGCTGAAACCTAAATTCTTTCATGCCCAGTCCATACTGAAATAATTCTAAAATGTACTGTATAGAGCCAAGAAGAAGAAAAAAAAAACTCCCCACAATGCCAAAAACACAAAAAAGTGTGTGTTCCCAGCAAGTCCTATTAGCAGAGCCTCAAAGCCCTCTCTCTGGCTCACTCATTCATTGATCTACTGATCAATGAGAAGAGAGTGGATTCAGCTGGTCCAGTACCCAAGCATAATGCTGCTTCTGTGTACTCTTCTGTGTTAGTCCATTCTCACATTGCTATAAAGAACTACCTGAGATAAAGAAAAGAGGCTTAATTGGCTCATAGTTCTACAGGCTTTACAGGAGGCATGGCAGAGTAGGCCTTAGGAAACTTACAATCATGGAGGAAGGTGAAGAGGAAGGAGGCACATCTTACATAGCCAGAGTAGGAGGAAAAAGAACAGGGAGGTAGGTGCTACACGCTTTTAAACAACCAGATCTCATGAGAACCCACTGACTAACATGAGAACAGCAAGGAAGAAGTTTGTCCCTACGATGCAATAACCTCCCACCAGATCCCTCTTCCAACACTGGGGATTACAATTTGACATGAGATTTGGGCAGGGACACAGACCCAGACCCTATCATCTGCTATGAGACCCAGCACCTGTTTTGCAAAGAGAAGAAAGGACCTGGCAAATGCTTTGTATATAGGAAATGAGCCATCTCCAACAGAGACTTCAGGTAGGATTTGGTATTTTGCCATTTGCTCCTAGGTGCAGAATTCACCCTGGGCTGGGCAGGACTGACTATCTTGGATGTCAGCAACCCTCCCATCCATCCTGGGCAACTTAGAAGAGGCATCTTTGCTAAAGCGCACATTAATGGGCTCTAGGGAGGAGTAAAGACATTTATACTAGTATTAATTCTCCATTTTGACTTCTTCTTTGGATGAACATTTGGCTACAAAATTCCTACTTTAGTTTTCTTATATTCAGTATGGCCTAGAAGATAAACATACAGGTTTTATAATTACACTGACCGGAGTTACAGTCCTTGCCTCACCATGTCCAAATTGCTGGCCTCAGGTCTTTTCCATGATCCCTCATCCCTCTGTTTTCTCATTGGTAAATTGGAATAATAATAAGGCCTTTTTAGAAAGTTTGTGTGAGGATTATATGAGATCGGGAATGTAACACAATAGAAACTAGCATTTATTGAACATGTAGTTACTATTTTGTTGCATTCCTGATTTCATACACCCTCTGTTCTAAGCAGAGGTTCACAACAACTCTATTAAGTAGGTACTATTATGGTCCTGTGCCCCAAATTTCATAGCTAACAAGCACAAACAGAGTAGGATTTAAACTCAAGACAGTCTAACTACAGAGCAGAATACCTTAACCACTGTATTCTTTTGCTTCTATGACAAATATAACATTCTGAAAAATAACTGCTATTTTAACAACTGCTAGTAGTATGGCTCATCATCATCATCTTCTTCATCATAAAATGTCTAGAGAAGGCTTAGACCCAGTAGCACTTAAGGGTGCTGGGCTGTCGTCTGACACAATCCACACTATTTTCTCATCAATCAGAGAAAATTCTAGACTTTTGCAACTGACAGGGCTGAAGCCAACAGTATGTCCTTACCTGTTCAGTTTTAAACCCAGGAACTGGACAGAACTCTCCAGTGACTGTCACTATGAACAAACGGACCAGGGTAGAGGGGGAAAAGTAAAGTTTTTGCGGTGGTATGTTGGAGCCTGCTCATATCCGCTCCATAGAGCCAATAATGCAGATTTCTTTTTAATTCTATGTTTAATAACATGATGCTTGGTAGCTGGAAATTGACCATGATGAGAATATACCGCAGAAATAAGCAAACACTACAAATCAAGGCTCTTTTCCCCTCAGAGATCTGGTTGTTAAATATTTATCAGTGCACTGCTGCTTTGAAATCAGACAGGCATGAGTTCGAATCCCCAGGCAATCAAGTGAGATGGCAAGCAAGTTACTTAACTTCTCTGAACCTTATTTTTCTCATGCCTATAACAGGGAAATAGGTCCCCAATGAATTGTTATGAAGATTTAATGGCATACTATTTGTAAAGTTTTTAGGAGAACATATGGCACTTAGAAATCAATAAGGTCAATAAGCTATTATGTGTGTTTTATTATTTGCATTGCATTAACCAAAAGTGGACGGTAGAAATCATGGTATAAATAAAAGTATACAAGCACCAGCTCAGCAGGCCTGTTCTTCACCAGGGCTGGTTTCACCCTTCGGAAAACTGTTCTAGTCATATCCCAATTTTAAAAGCCTAAATTTATTAGTGCTTTCTGCTCTCTGCTCAGGTAATGCATTTTCATTTGGATCCATTTCTAATGTTACAAGCCCCTGCCCGCACCATTCAGTCTGTGTCGGGGTAAACTTTACCTAATTAACAGTGGCATAATCAAAACAAATATTGTTTCAGTTCCCCATGACATGATTAATTCCCATATGCATTCCAGGTCAGGCCTGCTCTTGATTCACCAAAAAGTAAATCGCAGAATCACTAACTATTTGAACTAGAAAATCATTGTGAGCTCCTCTTATCCACCTTGCAGATGGGGGTATTAAGTAGTTAAGTGATTTGTGCGCTATAAATAGATGGCTCTTTGCCATGAATTTTTTGTAATTTCTAAGAGACAATTCACATGTACTTAGCACCTTCTAAGTGCAAAGAAGAAAGCCAAAGACTTAGTGATGCTCTCCACTCTGTCACCAAGTCCTAACCCACCACCAATCTCATTATCACTGCTAGTTTTCAGTATGTCAAATCACATTCCAAAGAAATGTAATGATCTAATGATGTCATTTATTCTCTAGTAGAACTGCTGTATTTTATTAAATTCAACAGCTTCACATTTGGAAGGACCAAGTCAATTGCCCAACTCACTCCTTGAAAGCTTTAAGGGCTACACACATTGAGCAATACTCAACTGCTCTGAATGTTCATAAATTCTCAAGATGTCAGAGCTTCATACTGTATCTTCCTCTTACTAAAACATGATACATAATTATACTAGAGGCTCTGAGAAGCTCTGCAGTGCAAACATCATTTACATTTTATTAATCAAATGTTTATTTTTAATTAGTCTAATGTTTCCCACATTTTTTGACTAGAACTAGAGAATTCCTTTTTTGCTGCATATCTACAAATCTCAAAAAGAGACTACTCAGTGGAAGACCAGTTTGGTAACGGCTGATCTAGTCCATGTCCTCAAGGTTAGAGAAAAGCCTGAGTTCTTGGGTAAAGACTTGGGAAAGCCACATAGCTAATCAAAACAGCCAGATCCTCTGCCTCCCACTCCTTGCCACTCATTCCTTAGTGACCCCTCAGTATGTGAATAGGATAGTTCTGGGTTGTGTGATTTCACTGGGGACCTATCCCAGCTTAAAACCCCAATCCAGTATGCCAGTGAGCAACTCAGGGGGAAATCCAAAGAAGAAACTTTGGGACAGGGAGGTAACCCAATGATAATTCAAACAGGGAGAGAGAAAAAGTAAATAAACAATAAAAATTGCATGAGTAGGCCAGGTGCGGTGGCTCAAGCCTGTAATCCCAGCACTTTGGGAGGCTGAGGCAGGTGGATCACGAGGTCAAGAGATCGAGACCATCCTGGCCAACATGGTGAAACCCCGTCTCTACTAAAAATACAAAAAAATTACCTGGGCATGGTGGCATGCGCCTGTAGTCCCAGCTACCCAGGAGGCTGAGGCAGGAGAATTGCTTGAACCTGGGAGGCAGAGGTTGCAGTGAGCTGAGATTGCACCACTGCACTCCAGCCTGGCACCTGGCAACAGAGTGAGACTCTGTCTCAAAAAAAAAAAAAAAATTGCATGAGTAAGTGAGAAGACCAATGAATGGACAAGTGAGTGGATAGATGGATGGATAGGTAGGTAGGTAGGTAGGTAGATGGATGATAAAAGAATCAAGTATATGAAGAAGCAAAAGAGTAAAAGAACAAATGATGAACAAGGCAAGAATGAGTAAGTATGTAAATGAATGAGAGGAGGTTTGCTCCCAGTTGTGCCATGATTGAAGAAGCAATAGCTCCCTCCCAGCCAATGACACCAGACCTTACTATAACTCACAGGTAATGCATAAGAACATATACCTTCTCTTTTTCTTTTTCTGCAAATGAGGTATTAAGGAATTTGAATTTTACCCTGATGACAACAGAGAAACCATGAAGAATGCAAGCAGGAGAGGAACATGTTTATATTTATGTTTTCAAAATATCATTCTAGAGGAAGGGATAGCTGAGGGCCCTTCGTGTGGCCCTTCTCAGTGAAGTCTCAGGTAAACCATTTCTTAGTCTTTGCTTCTTTATCTTCTCAAAAGAAGACAGAAAAGCAGTGATCATATGAGAATCCTCTTAGCACTATGATGTTTACTTTTGCTACCCTTTTGACTAATCTTCACCTCCGCCTGGCTTTGAACCCTAGAGGAGGTGGGTAATAGACAAATACCACTTGAGTTACTTTTCTAGTACTTGCAAATAGAGATCAGGACAATATTGGAGAACTCTTGGGAAGTGAACACTGGGAGCATAATTGACTAAGGAGGAATCCTAGCTGTCCTTAAGAGAATCTTAGGTAATACTGAATCTGAATATTGTTAGTTTTAAAAGACTATTTTATGACCTAAGAGGAAAGTGGTACTTGACAGAGAATACAAAAAAGTTATGCTCACTGGTATGTGATGTAGGCCATGTTAACAACAGATTCAAGGATGTCAGGCACCCTGAACAGTGCCTGGAACCTAACAGGTGCTTTACAAATCACAGTTGACTCATCTATACTGAATTCATAAAGGAAGCAGATTCATCTATGTGCTCAGTAAACATATACTACAAACCTACTATGTGCTAGTACCTGCTCTGGAAGCTGGAGATGCAGCAGTGAATAAATGAAGTCCCTGCCTTTATGAAGCTTCCATTTAAATGAAATGGCATTTAAATGGAAACTCCAGGAAGGTCTGACAATATTCCAGAATGTTAGGGTCAGAAGTTATAGATTCTACAGCTCAACCCTTTCATTGTTTACACAGAGAAATTCAGATCCAAAAAGGAGAAACATTTTCCCAAGTTAGTAATAAAGATGGGTTTAAACCCCAGTCTCCTCACCATAAATTCCATGCTTATCCATCCATACCAGCCTGCCTAGATCATGGCAGTTCCAGAAAGTTTGAGATCATAACCTTAAAGAAAAGCTGTGGTGCCATATAGCATCATTTAATTACAGACACATCGGATCCTGGCCAATGTTTTTGGCTTAGTAAATTAATTACTATTACTTTAAGGAATCAAACAAAATTAACCAGAGCTCAGGAATTATTACAACCTGCAAAGAAAAGAAAAGAGGATTGCCATTTTATGTTTTGCGTTTTTTTTTTTTTTTTTCCAAATAAGTAACCATGAACTAGGAAGCTTTGGAATCAAACTGACTTTTGAATACCAGTTCTGCCTCCTATGAGGTATATGACCATAGAAAACTCACATATCATGGGCCTCAATTTCCCCACTTGCAAAATGAATCATAGAATTTTTATGAGAATTCTATGAAATAAAATGTGTAGAATACAATAAGGGCTTAAAAAGTGGTCATTCCTTATTCTTCCCCATACCTCCTTCCTGTTTGAATGGCCAATTTCCCTATTTTAGGGCCAGTCATTGAACTAGAAAATGTTCAGACACTTAGACTGGTAAAACATAAAAATGCAATAACCTTAAAACATCTGAGGAAAATGCCCCTAAACTCATAGTGTGCACTACAGGCCTGGAATTTGGACTCTTTAATTTGGTGGAGTTTTCATATTTTCAGCCTTTGGTCAGACTTCAGTTCCAAAGGGACTACCTCGCCTGATATTTTGGCACTTTCCCTAGTCACAGTTGGAAGCCAGAAGTACAAAAATGAGTGAAATTGAAAAATAATGAAAAACAAAAGTCAATCAAATCTTTTCTTTTCGCTTTTTTTTCCTTCAGTGGAATAAAAAAAACAACAACAACAACAAAAGCAGATCTGTTTGACTTTAAGTCAAAGCCTGGGATATCAAGTTTTAGTTCTGAAACCTTTTCCCATGCTCTAATTCAATGGGCTTCCACTTAACCCCATGCTGGTCTCATTTTTGAAACCCAAGACCTCCTTTTCCAGGTAATGTCTTATTAAGACCAGTGACTCTTGTGACTAATTCAGAAGTCATGTTCTTTGGAACGATATATTATATGCACATAGGTCTTGCTGGAGCTGAGAGAAAACAAAGCTTTTTTGTCTGTCAATGTCATGTGCCTTGATATTGGTACCAACACAGCAGTGTGAGAGAAGCAGTGATCTGAATCCATGAATCCACATTGCAATCAGCATCAAGATTCCGCAATGTCTCCCAGTCAAACTGAGTATCTGTAGCTGCAGTTTAGTTCCCTTTCAGTATTGCAGAGCAGACCAACGTCTCCTGATATCCTTCTCTCCCTAATCCCCACCCCTAGAGAAGATCACATTTTATTTTCTGCAAAATCAAAGACAACGAAGAGATGTTACTGAGGGAGATAGACAGGCACAAGAATTTCAGAGTGTGTGAGCTCCAGGAGGTAAACTGACAAAACGCTGAGCAGGGATGCTCGCTCATGCTGTGGAATCTTTCTACTTTTCATGAATTTATGTTTATTAGTATTCTCTTGAATATTCCTAGATACAGTCTGTGGGGTCAGGGGTTGTGTTGACTCTTCTTGGTTTCCATTTATTTGTGTTAGTGTTTGGTACCTATGAAGGGCTCAATCGACCCCCATCAGGGGTTGCTATCAACAAAAGAACATTAATAAACCTAATCAAGAAAAGTAGAAAGAATACTAACAGCATGTGGTGAAGAGTTGGGGAGTGGAAGGAAGTGCCCACTGATGGCTCTGCTTGTAACTCTCCGGGCACCTTGCAGGAGTCTCTTCCCACCTGGGCCTTGCTGGGATCTCTCTGGAAAATGAGGGATCACTGGATAGGATGGTCCCTAGGAGCCCTCCGAGGTCTGATACTCTATGAGTAAAACAAGGTAACCACAGCAGGAATCTGGGAGCTAGGCCACACTGACAAGTCCAAGTCTGACCATCCATGTAGAGATCATCCAGAATAGTGGAGGGGCCAAGAAGTAGGAGTATACCTGCCCAGTTTGCATAATAATCAGAAAGGAGAACAGCCACTCAAAGCATTGCCACTTTGGAATGTTTCATTCACCATGGAATGTGCTTTCTTCTTCTTGTTCAAATTGGTAATCAGAATGCTTGAATTAAAGGATTTTTTTTATATGTCCAGTCAGGAGCAGACATAAAATCCTAGATTTTGAAAAATCTAACTTTTCTAAATTTGTAATTAAAAACCTTGAGGCTGGGCACGGTGGCTCATGCCTGTAATCCCAGCACTTTGGGAGGCTGAGGCAGACTGATCACCTGAGGCCAGGAGTTCGAGACCAGCCTGGCCAACACGGGAAAACCCTGTCTCTACTAAAAATACAAAAAAATAGCCAGGAGTGGTAGCATGCACCTGTAATCCCAGCTATTTGGGAATATGAGGCAGAATGATTGCTTGAACCTGGGAGGCAGAGGCTGCAGTGAGCCACAATCGCACCATTGTTCTCCAGCAACAGAGAGAGACTCCATCACAAAAAAAAAAAAAAAAAAAAAACCAAAACAACTTGAAAAGAGGACAGGAGGACACCTCTAGAAGAAAGAGACACAGCACTGAGCCCTTTGTATGCGCTGAACACTAACATGAATAAATGGAAACCAAGAGAGGTCACACAACTGACCCCATACAACTAGTATCTAGGAAATGAGACAGATAAATACCCAAGCCCTAAAGCAAAGATTAGAGGATGGCAAAAAACAAGAATAAGGACATCTGCCCTTCCTAGAGGTGTTAGAACTGACACTGTAGTGATGGTGACATCTGTCCAGCCTGAGAATGGTCACTTTATGGACCTCCGGCTATAGGAAAAGCCACTGTTACAAGTCGAAAAATGAAGGACGATTTATCCACAAACAGTAAGATCTTTGAAAATTGAATTGAACTTCAGTTACCTTATCCCTAAGCTGAGAAATAGTACTGCCTGCCTCATAGAGCTTTTTAATTCAACAAAGGTTTAGGAGGGAAGCACCTACTGGAAATCTAGAGTAAGCTATCTGTGATACATGTGTGACCACCATAATAAGATTCAACAAGGAATGGGGAAAGTGAAAATGGGGCCTCACCTCCATGTGAACAATGATCAATTCTGAAATTATAGAGGCTTAATTAACGTTACATAACTACGTACCTGTCGTCCTCTTCAGGGGATCGTAAAATGCTCCTTGTGCAAAACTGTCTCACTATGATTCCTAAGGCATCTTTTGAGAAGAAATAGAAAAGGTTCTGTAGTTCTTCATTAGTAGGTAGAGCCTAGTCCAGCTTGAAGCTTAGACAGACTCCTCTCCTCCCAAACATCTGCAGCCAGTTTCAGGTTTACACATTGCAATGATCTAGAACCACTATTGAGACTCACCAGTCTCCAAGATCATCAAACACAGTGGTGTCCGCAGATACACTGAGTCCCAATGGAACTAACGTTTACTGAGTGCAAAATGTGTGCCAGGCCCAGAATTGACCTCCAGTAGAGCAAAGTGTGCAGAAGTTGGCTTCTCTGCTCACCAACTTTAGGGAAGTCAGAAGTAATCAAGGAAAATTCAATATGGAATGTTCTAGAACCAATTTCATCCGAGGCAGTTGGAGATGGTGTTACAGAGGAGATGCTGTTTGGATCACCAAGCAGAGAAGGTAGCAAGGATAGATCAGGCAGAAGAAGTATCTTTAGCAAAGGCTCAGAGGGGTAAAGGAGCATGGAAACCTGCTCAGTTTCCTGCCTGAAGAAACAGCCAGTCTGGAGACAGGGAGAATGGGGGATGAGGCTAGAGATGTGGGCAAGAGCCAAGTCTTATGGCTTTCCTGTGTGCCAAGGAGCCTGGCCTCCGTCCAGCAGCAAGGGGAGCCATTGAGCTTCCACAGAAGTGACATGGCCAGATTCATCTATGAGGGCACTCCCTCTGGGCACCGTGAAGGAGGATTGGCAGGGGAAAGACTGAAGGCTAGGAGGCAGGTTAGGCTGTTCTCGTGTGAAGCATCTGTTCTAAAAGGAATAATAAAAGAGTAAGTCACATGGCCTCGTAACTTTCCACATGGGATGCCACAGGGGCTGATTAGCACAAGGTGAGTGGGGATCAGAACACAGTGCTGAGTGAGAAGCAGGTAGCATAGATTGGTGATCTTGGCCAAAGACCCAACAGATACCCCAGCTTTTAAGTGCATCAGTTGAATGACACTGGGAAACTCAGCCAAGAGGGATTATTGGGCAGAGCCTCAGTTTCCTCATGCATAACACAGCAGTCATGATGCCAGTCTGGTCAGTTTGCTGTGAATAAGAAATGCACGCAAGGTCCCTGGCAGAGCCTCAGGCACAGAACAAGCCCTCCGTGAGTGGTAACTACCATTATTACAGTGGAAAAGTCTTCTGCCAAGAATGCTCTCAGAAATCAGAAAGGATTCATTCACCAAGACAGAGGCTTCCTCTGCTAAGCACCAGTAACCAAAGCAAACAAGAGCAGTGGGGACGAACCCAGAGTTGTTACCTATCTGGGAGGCTCAGGTGTCCCTTTGATGGAAAGCACAAACCAGCCTGAATCAAACAAGCCCGTACACACCAACCAGAGCTGCGTGTTCCCAGCAGCCCTGAGCACATTCCCATGTAACCTGGTTTGACAAGCTGCACTGGCCCAGTGCCCAGCTTACAATCAGAATCTATGAGGCCAAAAGATTATCTGACAATTTCTGTCTCTGTCTAGGAGAGCAGCTATGGTGCAGAATGGAAGCATCAACATATGTATTAAGCACATGTGTATCACCCTTTCATTCCCATCTCACATAGGAGATAAATCACTTCTAGATGGCAACAGTGCCCTGTGGGCCCCAGCTCTGAACACAGCTTTTGCCATCAGTACAGCTCATTTACTATATGGGAACAGTTCTGGCTCCAGAAATAGGATTCAAGGTGGAAGATATTCTGATACTCCCAGCTCAGACAGGATGGAGCTTCCTGCTCCAAACCACTTGCTTGGAAAGTGAAGGCACTGATGGATGAAGTCATTGCTTAGTCCCAGTTATCAGCTCTTCATCTCCTATCTCCTGACTCTCATCCTCTCACTTGCAAATGTTCTGGAAACTTCTCATGCTCCCTTTCCAACAACACCTCTTTCCTTGTACCACTATTTGTTGCATCGAGTACCCAACACCCATTGCTGCTTCTCACCTGGTGGCACCTCTGAGCCTCCGAAAAGCCCTTTCTGCCTTCTCTATGACACTGAAATGTTCTTTGTAGGTCACCCGTAGCCTTTCCAAATCCAACAGGGCCTCGCCCTTCTTGGCCCCTTCACTATTTTACACTTTGACCACGCTCTACTTCCAGCAAGCTGCCCCTCTGCGGTTCCTAACACTCCTCCCACTCTCCTGGCTCCCCCTAGTTCACACCGGTTGACCCCTCTTCCTCTGTCCACCTCTGTGCATGGGCTTTCTGAAGCCTTCTTTCCAGGGCCTCTTCTCCCTTCTCCTTCCGTAATCCTCTTCCTAGAAGATGACATAGCTGCCCCTGTTCCAGATACCTCTTACCCCCACAAGAATCTCAATCTCTCTCTCTCTTTCTTTCTCTGTTTCTCTCTCTCTGTTTCTCTTTCTCTCTCCCTTGAGTCCAGGACTGCAGAGCCAGCCCCCTGGTGGAACCCATCCCTGCTCGTCCCACACTGGCCTCACACACAGTGGTCCCAGTCCAAACTCTCAACTTCTTCATCCAAACCTGCTCATCTGCCTGTGCTTGCTGCCTTGCTTGTGGCCTCATCACCCTCTCCACCCAAGGGAGAAAGCTCAGGAAGTCGTTGACTCCTCCTCCTAGTTCACCCTCATCCTTACTGCCCCATCCCCCACCAAAACCTCTCAGCCTCTTGCTTGGACTTTTGCCACTGCTTTCTAAACAGTCTCTCTGCTGGCTTCCCCTGCCACTTTAGGTTCCACTTCACTGCTGGACAGAGAATATTACCTGTCAGGGATCAAAACTTCTCACCAACCCCAATGCCACTCCTTGGGGTGGCATCCAACACTCCCCCACAGGTAGTGACAACATACATTTGGGGTCTGTCTCTCCTACTGAAGTGTCAATTTCTTAATAGCTACAACCATACCTCAGTGGCTGAGTCTCAGTCACCCAGATCCATAGTAGGTGCTCAATACACATTGAAGAAATGAACAAACCTTCAGGCAGTCAACAGTCCCCAGCTTATCCAGCCTTGCTCTCTGAAATCAAAACGTCCTTCTCTGGTTATTTTATGATTAAAAGGTCATAAAGCAATTGTAAAATATACCTAAGCATCCCAACATTTCTAAGACTGGTGAATGCCCCATCTTAACTTCCCATCGTATTGAGTTGTTTCTAACTGGCTATTTATCCACATCAAACAAAAAGTCTCCTTGTTAGGGGTTATGGCTAACAAAAATAATTTTATCATTTTTTAAACTTTGATTTAATTTGTCATCATTTGGGGTCCAAGCAGAAAAACAAGAAATTGCTTTATTTAATACAAAGGGAATTCAGTAAAATTACTGATTACACAGATAATGGAGGAGCTGAGATGTTCAGGCAGGTAATTGTGAGGCAACCCAAGAAGCAGGAAGCTGCTAGATATTCTAGGCTAGACAGACAAGGGAGAGCCAAGGTCAGTCACTCAGTGGAAGCTGGAAGTTTGGCAGATTTACCACGAAGCTAATGAGGCTTGAGCTTGCCATCCTGGGTCCCTTCTAAGACCCTGGATCTAATTTCATACTCAGAATTGTGTATCATTTTTATTTAAAGTGGTCCCCAAAATTATATGAGCTATAAGTCATAAAACCTGGATCCGCCATGAACCATAGAGGCAATGTTACCACCGCCGGAGACGTTGTCCAAGGCTAAGAGAGGTGGAGAGAAATCCCCTGGCTTTTCCTTTCTGTCCACCTTCCAATTTCTTGCCAGTACTTCCCACTGACCAGATAAACCCAAACAGAAGCCAACTGGCATGGGCACCTAGGAAACACAGACTGCAGGTCATCTTCCCTGTGATATGAAGTACAGCAGGGAGGAGCAAGGGGTAGATCTAAGAACAAACACACCCAGGACTGGCACATCAGCCTTGCTGAATCTCCCTTTGGTGCCCAGTGCTAGGACTCAAAGTATACAGAGATATGAGGCTGCTAGCAGGGAAAGGCTAACTTGCTCTCCCTCTTCCAAGATTTTCCACAGGGCAGCATTATCCCAGTGTACACAAAACATACCTGTATCTGCCTCCCAGCCCTGCACTCTCTGGAACTCAATCTTGTCATTGTCCCAAAGGCAGTTAGACTTGGGTAGGCCAACTCACACTAACCAAATTTATAAAAACTTGAGACATAAACCCTAAAACCAGTATGCTAATTTATACAAAGAAATATTCCAGTAGCATGGAGTAACATGCTCATGTTAACAAAATCAGTTCAATTCTCTTGCTCACGATACCACACAATAACTGACTGCTAACTCCTTTGTAGGTATTTCCAATGTAGATCTAGATGAATAATACCCAGCCCTTCTAGAAGCCAGTAATGAATTTACAGTAACACTGTAGACAGATCTAGACTGCAAAGAAATGATAATCCTTACTGAGTATGAACCCACAGCCAGGCAAATTAAAGTGATTTGAATGTTTAATACCATCAGACACTGACAGATTCAGGTGCTGGTCTTTACTATAGATAAAGACCCGGCAAGAAGATTGTAAGTGGTTGTTTGCTTGTCAGGGTGCAGCCTTCCCTGGAAAACACTCAAGTATGTCTTACTGACTCACTTTTCCTATGTTCTGTACTGACCACCACCTCTTCTGACAGGCACATGCATGTAATGCCATCCATTTGGTCACAGCCAAGGCCAACAAGCCTGGGAACCATTCACTCACACAGAGGCAGGGCTTCTGAATCATTCTTGCCCTTTGAACATCTCATAAAAGCTTTAGACTCTTGCTGAAATGCTTTTATTTACACACAAAATTTTGCACACTTTCAGGAAGTTCTTTGATATCATCACCTCCAGTTCTTTCTCTAGAGCATCATTTTTCAACCACAGCACTACTGATGTTTTGGGTTGAAGAATTCTTTGTCATGGAGGTCTGTGCCCTGTTCCCTGTACTGTAAGATGTTTAGCAGCATCCTGGCCTCTATACACTAGATAACAGTAGCCCACCCACCACCAAGCTGTGACAACCAAAAACATCTCTAGACATTGCCAAATATCCCTGTGGTGGGGGGTGAGGGGGATAGGGAAAAATTGCCCCAGTTAAGAACCAGTGCTCCAGAGAGCCACTGGTCACTTCTGTTCTTCATCCATGAGTGTTGCATAAAGGGAACTGCCCTAAGAGTAACCAGGTGACCTCCCCCCAGGGTTGAGGCTATCAGTAAGCTCAGTAGATGAGTTAGCTTCAAAATGAAGAATGTCGCCTGGCATGGTGATGCACACCTATAGTCCCAGCTACTCCAGAGACTGAGGCAGGAGGACTGCTTAAGGCCGGGAGTTCAAGACCAGCCTGGGCAACACAGTGAGACCCCCTGCCCACCACCATCTTTATTTTTTAAAAAAGAAAGCAAATGAAGAATGTTTTAAAGTTTACACCTTCTAATTGTAACGAAGCACAAAATAAATGTCTACATGTGGATGGGGGTTGGGAGAGAATATAAAAACATGCGGTCATGTGATCAGGATGGGGAGATTTTAAGTTTGTTTTTTTGTTGTTGTTTTCATCATTTGGGGAGAAAAAAAACCAACACTACTAGAGTGCATGTGCTTACAACACATCATGTGACTATTTCCATTAGCCAACTAACTTGAAGCTGCCTGTGATCATTAGCCATCCATGTCTCCAGTAGAGCTGGCATTACTGTCAGTCTCCTGTAAAGGATTGAGACCTACAGCCCATATCAATTCTCAAGGTTAACTGCAGTCCTTCACATATGGCAAAGAAGTCATCATTGCCCCCTCACTCACTCCCATCAAACATATTCTGAGGATTCGCTGTGAGCCAGATACTGTACTTTATGTATATCAAATCATTTGATGCTCACAACAAACTAAAAAGTAGGTATTATTGTCCCCACTTTAAAGAGGAAAGAACTGGGCATCTGAGAGGTTTAATAAGTCACTTAGCATCGCAAAGCCAGTAAACGACAGAACTGGAATTAAAGCATAGCTCTTCCGACACTAAGGCCAGTGCTCTTTTGCTGTCCCTGTTGTGTATTCATTCAATTGCAAATTTTAGCTAGAACTATTCAGGATAAAAAGAAGTGGACTCTGTGACGTGTATGAAAATCAAGGCAAACAGCTCAATTTTTCACTTGGACGCATAAGTGCATCAAAACAGATATTTGACATCAAACCAATAATACTCCTGGATTGATGAGATGTTTTAAAAAACAGATATGAACCCATTAAGAGCAGTGTTTGGCTGTCATTTTCAAATTCCCAGAGTCTTCCCATAATACAGGCAGCTACATGCAGCGCTGAGGAAAAGGCAGAAGCCCAGGAATTCTGTTTGGAGAGCTGTCCTCCTCATCTCTACAGCAGTAACTGCAAGCTGACTCTGAGCAAGAAAACACTCATTAGCCTTTAGTTACCAACACAAACCGAGGGCCTCCTTATTCTGCCCACAAACTCCAGAGGAAGTCTGGGACTAGGATGGAGAGACAAGATTGATGGGGCTACTCCAAAACACAAATAATATATTTCCTCCCAAATATGAAAACAACACTTGAAGCCAGGGTGTAATAATAGGTTTTCCCAACATGGTTGCTTTCATGGACAATTACGACTGTGCCCTAATTACACTTCTAAGAATACCAAGTCCGGAGTTCTTCTTCCCTTCCCTTCTTCTCTTGCCTTCCCTTCCTTCCTTCTTCCCTCCTCCAACAATCACATCCTGACCTCCTCCTCTGCACCAGCCCCTATGCCAAGACCTGGGGATATTGCTATGAATGAAACCAAAACCCCATCTCTTCCTAGGCTCTAGTGAGGGATACTGGCAAAAAAACAATCCCAAGAGAGTGTGACAGGCAATAGAATGGGTGTTGTGCCATTTCCCCCCTCAAAAAGATGGAAACACTCAAAGCGGTATGGGGAAATCATTAATCTGTTTGAAATATTGGAGGTCAGGGTCAAAGAGGCATCTCAGGAGGTACGACATTTGTGTACAACACTGCAAATCCAGGGCCTCAAAACTTGTTAGAAAAGCACGCCTCTGATGGGATCTTTAAATGGTACGAAATCTTAAGAAAAAGAGATGAGAACAAAGTTAGTTTCTTTTTCCCTTAGCAATAAGGGTGAGTAGAAATAGGGAGCATGATTAATAAGTGCTGCTTTTCTCATTCTTCTTCACTAAATCTATTAATATTTTATTGTGTTTTTATTTAGAAACTACTTTTGCATGTGACTATTATCTCATTTTTGCTTTACAATGACCCCATGAAGTAGGTAATACTATCTCCATTTTACTGCTGAGAAAATCAAAGCCCAGAGAGGTAAGTGACACTCTCAAGGGCTCACAGCTAACAGAAGGAAGAATGGGTCTCTCACATCTACCTTTGTCTGCTTGCAAAGCAGTGTTCTTCCCTCTAGACTACAATGCCTCTGTGCGCACATGAGTCCTGGGAAACAAGCAGTGTTATTCAACAAGAAGCCTCCCAGGCATCCCACGTGGAGTGGAAGGTGTGTTCGGGAGGCTCTGGGGTGTTGGGAAGACAGTAAAGTGGGTTTTAATGGAAAAGACTGTTCTACTTATAGCTTCTCAAAAAAAAAAAAAATGATTCACTCTTCAGGCCTGACATGTTTTAAGAGACAGACGTGCCTGTAAATTTGGCCAGACTCGTGGGTGCCAGATGATAATTGACAAAGACCCTAGGGCTTGGCGATCAAGCCAGGACTTCCTCATGTTCCTCACTGGGCTCTCCAGGGGCCAAACACAGTGCATAATTAAGTCAGATGGCTGCAAAAGGAAAGAGATGGGTCATTTTTCCTATAGAGAGTTTTTTTCTTGGCAAGATGTAGAATGACACACTTCAAGCAGCAGGAAAAGCATTTCCATAAAAGCATGCGGGGAGGGAGGGAAATCGCAAAGTTACTGAAAGACAAACAAAGCCCAAATACCATAAACAGAGTATGGAGTTCTTAACCAGAGGCACAATTATCTCTTACCTCAAACTTGGACAGGACTCAAGTGAGCATTATAAGAGATTTTCTCATGCACATGAGTAATTGCTCCACTCATTAAAATGTTATAGATGAGCCTCACTTGGAAATCAGCAAAGTGTGAATTCCAGTGCAGGACCCAGAGAAGACTCAAAGGCACCCCAGGAAGTCCTAGCAGAGAGCTTTGAGGCAACCCAGCAAACTTCTAGGAGACAAACAATGGTCATAGTGAGATGACCCAAAGACTACGAGGTATCACCCATTATGCACACCAGTATCACACATGCCCATGAATATAAATAATTGCCATATGTCTAGAACAATGAGGGAAAATGATTTTTCAACCTCACTTATAGTTCAACCACATAGGACCCTTTCTTCTTGGACCAAAGTCAGTACCTGCTAAAAATAAAGAACCTATGGGGTTGATAACAATATTGACTTAATCAAGGTGTGATTCATGTAGGATTTAATGGCATGACAACGAACCACACTGATATCTTTAACCCATAAGCTTTGAAGTGCCATCTTTCAATCATAGTCACTTTCATGATATTTTAAGGCTGCTGAGTCACTGAAGAAAAACACAAATAAGAATTTCAGGTCTTAGAAGGTCTAGCTCAGTACCTCAGTTGATCATGTATGAGCTGACTCTAGAATTTGAAATAATCAGATTTGGATTTTATCTCTACATAACCTAAACACACTGACTTGGCCAATAATGGTAACATTCACTAAGATAAGGAATTCAGGAGAAAGAGTTGCATGGATATAGGAAAACAAAAGTGTTGAATTTTATATTAGACCTGGTGGGCTAGAGGTACCTGTGAGACATTTCCAAGCAGGGGGTATTCCGTTGGCAATTTATTACCAACATTTCAAAGAACAGAAACAAAAAGAACATGCTCAACAATTGGAGAAGATATTTACTTTGACTTCATATATCAAATGTGGTACTTGATTTTTCCTTCATTATTGTTATTAATGTCATTTTTCATCACATATAGTAAGTATACTTCTCTGTACTGCAGCACAAAGGTTTTTGAGTTTGGACAAACATTCTCCCTGGAAACATTATGTCATGTGACACATTCAGACTCCCTGTATCTTCAAAGGGCTGAGCAACAGGAATGTTACAGGAAGGGGGCATGTCTCCATGGGATTTGAAGGCAAGAAACACATCCATCCAATCACTTTATATGAAGGACTGATGACCCTGACCTACTGTAATGACCCATCTGAATGTACGCCAAGTACACATGACAATGATAATCCTTAAAATATAACAGGATCTCCCACAAGTGACACAAACCTTCCAGATCATGGCTAATTCTCCTATTTTTTATAATGTTTATTTTTTTCTGATCATAAAGTATAACGACGTCCATAAAGTATAACAATGTCCATTATAGTATACTTGGAAAATACAGGAAAAAAAGAAAACAAAAATTACCTTCAACTGTACCAGAGGTTTATCTGTTTATTTCTATCCATTATAAGCTTACGTATTTTACTTGACCCCATTGTGTGCATGCCATTTTATCCCTTTTTCTTCTTAGCATTACATATTTAGCATTATCCCATGACATTAAATATTTTAATAATATAATTTTATATTGTCTGAGTATTCCATAATTTAACCAATTCTGCATGCATGGACATTTGATTTGTCTCTAGTTTTTTTAGTATAAGTAACAAAACAAAAAATTCCTCCTACTGTAATCTGAGTGTGCCCCTGAATTGGTCAGACCTAGACAGGATGGTACACACAAACGCGGTTTCATGAAAATACAATTTACGAAGGAACTGGGGAGGGGGGTTAAAGGAAACCAACAAGAATGGTGAGGTAAAAAGGGGTGGAGCCAAAAACAGTGAGGAAACCACTCCTCGCTAGGCCAGAAGGGGAAAGGTAGAGGTTGAAGCTCCAGGAAGTTAAGTCAGTGAGGGCTACAGCAAAAGGAGGGGGTCACCCAACAGGCCATGTGTCCTTCAGTGAGGAAGACAGCCACTCTCAAGATGTGTCCCAGCAGGGAGTGAGCCAGAGAAAAAAAAAATACCCTACCCTTTCTTGCCACTGCTCTCTGACTGCCATGGTTTCTCTTTGGTTGACACTGATGACACCCAGTCAGCAGACAGAGGGCACGGCGGCTGAATCGATGTGGTCCATTGAGTTCAGCCTTTCAGGTACGAAGCAGGGAGGACTGGAGATTCAGATGGAGAATATCCACCTCAACACCTTTGCTGGTTCCCTTTCTAAGTTAGAGACATGGAGACTGTGAAAATTGAGAACATATACTCTGTAGCCAGTATCGCTGAAGTTTCACCGTCTGAGTTCCAGATGGGCGCAAAGCAGCCCAGCTTGCCTAAGTCTGTGCCAAATTCAGAACTGGGTCATCCTCGCCTCCAAACCTTATTCTGCCGCAGCCACTGAGGAGCCTTCTACTACTTGGTCCCTGAGCCAGTGCCGACCAGGGAAGCCAGTCTATTAGCATATTCAGGAAGTTCTGGAATTAGGCTTGCTGTCTAGGCCAATTATACAATGCATCTACAAGGCGATCCCTATCACAATCACTACACAATTATTCAACCTGTATGACTGAGCTTCCTCCCTGGTTCCCAGTTTTTGGTCTTTATTCATTGTTATAGAGAGGACTTCTGCTCAGAACACCAGCTAGTGATGTGAGACCTTGACACCCTGCCTAATTTGGACCAGCATCATCTTCCCAGACGCTTCCTTCCTTCCTTCCTTCCCAGGCCAGAGACCTGCCCTAAAGCCAACAGACCACCTATAACTATAGCTGTGCTCATTCCTGAGTAGATTCACCACTTGCTAAAAATACTTGATATCTCTTTCTAACAGACTTAGCAAAAATAAAATTAGATTACGTTACATTTTAATTTTAAAAATGGTTGCTGTCGTGCTCTGCCACCAGGTTGAATACCCTGGGCTGTCAAGTCTGGCCCAGATGGAAGCAAGTCTAAAAGATTTTTAAGGCACTGTGTTTTGGGTCAGCCCTACGGTATGGTTACGATTCCAACCATAACACATTCTGAATCTTCTCTCCACTGAGTTTCCATTACGGCTTGTAGTTGATTGTGCAATAACTGGTTAAGCCCTAAGCTTTACTAACTGTGAGAAAAGGCAATAAAAATCCAGGTAGGTTGGCGACTGCCTTTTGGTAATGACATCACCTTTTTTCTATGGTCTCTGACCCTCAGGTCCAACACTGGGCTTCGATGTTCTGCTTAGGACCAGGCAAATAATTCAGAAAATTACCTTCTCTAATGTAGAGAAATATTGCATTTTTCTTGTCTGATCTATAGAAATGAACTCTTTTGTTGGGTCCTAGGCCATGAAATATGCTTCCTGTATTACTGTGGGAAGTTTGTCTTGTTGGGGTCTACAGCCCAAGTGCCTTTGAAGTCAGCAACATCAGAAGTTAATTCCAAGCAGGTCCTCTAGGTCCTTTGCATGCTTTGGTGCTTTATAAATTGCATTAAAGATTAATTTAAGCTCCTGCAGTCCAAGAGACATTGTTCTGTGTGCCTCTATTTCTTTGTCTCTTTATTTCCAACAGCACAAGCTTGAGTCCTGTCTTTGTTTTGTCAGGTGGGTCCCATTAAAATCTTGTATTAAACTTTGCCTCTTTTGAAGTCCCAGACCTCATCCATCTGTTCTGTTTTTTTAATGACTTTATTTAGAATTTTTTCAAAGTTAATGGAAATGTTTGAGGAATGGGGAGTCTGGTTAATTGATCTTTCAGTTAACTGAGGGTTATTGCTAACAAATAGTTTTAGATTTTTGCATTTCATCTTATTTCAAATGGCCCTTCGATTTGTTTCAGCTGCTCATCTCCCAGTCTGCAGATTTTCACCTTTTTTAAAACTTATTTTTAATCCCTTATTATCCTGTTCCTACACTTGGGATTGGATGCCTAGAAAGTAGGCTCCAGGTGGACTGATTGAGGAAGGTAAGCTATACCAGAAATGCAGAGGAGGAAAAACCCCAGAGAGAATATATATGCCCAACTTGATAAGTGAACCTGATCATCATGGGCCATATATAAGTATCAAATCTAAACATATAAGAATAGGATCTTTTTTAAAAAATAGCAAGAGTTTAAGGCTAAAGAACACCAGATCATGGAGAAAGTAGGCTGGAAATGAGCAAAGAGGATTCCAGAATATCACTCACAACAACGACGGCTGTTTGACTCTCCTTAGCAGATGTTTCTCCTCAAAACTTTGCATCCAAAAAAAAAAGCTTCATGCTTTTTCTGGGTGTACTGAGAAATATTTCTTTTCCCCAAATTTTAAGCATTGCATTTTACCATGGAATATACTTTATTCTTTTAAAAAAAAAAGTCAATATCATCATTTCTGTTTAAATACAAATGTTAAACTATCCATAAAAGAAGCATCTCTGGTCTGTGTGTCACATGCATGTATTTATGCACCTGAAGGCAACTTGGGGCCTAGATCCTTTGTTTTTTTCTTATTTTCTTAAGTAACCTCATTATTTGGTCTTCAAGTCTTACATATTAAAGAAAATGATGGCTACTAACAAGATGGTTTGCCCTTAGGCTTTCTTTACATGCTTGAACATCACATTTCATTGACCAGGATGAAGATGTCAGGACACAAAGTTCCCACACAGATGAGGCAGGTGAAGCAGAACGAGTTCCAGCCACGCTGCATTCAGGAGTTGGGTAGAATGTGCCACTCTTCCCAATTCAAGAAAATAATTTACTGAACACATGAGACCTCTAGATGATACTAAACATGAACAAATGTGTATCCCACCCTAGATTTGGGCGACATTATACAAAAATAATAATCCTGAGACCATATTGTCTAGGAGATGCTTAAAACATGATAGGAGAACTGCCAAGGTAGGGTAGAAATGGGGGAATTCCTATTTGGTTTCAACTCCAGAAAGAGAGCAATTTCCAACCAAAGTTATTTTAAGTCTCTGTGTGATCATAACACAGAGATAATCCAGCCACCAAAGAAAAAATAATTGATAGCAAGAAGGCACAAGCAAACATCATGAGGACACACAAGACTAACAAGATAAAATGACTAAGAATCCAAATAATCCAGACCAAAATAGGTGAAGAGAACCAACTTTGGACATATAGGAGGAAAACCGAGATGAAAACAGAATGATCCTCTAAGAAATTTCAAAGAAGAATTAAATGAAAGTTGGAACCTCTGGGTTTTTTGAAATATATTGGTTGTACTGTATATTTAGGAATTGTTCCCATATTGGAGATCAGGGTTATCATCAACAAATCTTTTTTATTATACTTTAAGTTCTGGGGTACCTGTGCTGATGGTGCAGGATTGTTACATAAGTATACACACACTGTGGTGGTTTGCTGCATCCATCACCCCGTCACCCTACATTACGTATTTCTCCTAATGTTATCCCTCCCCAATCCCCCTACCCCCTGTTATTCCTCCCTTAGCCCCCTTCCCAATCCCAGTGTGTGATGTTCCCCTCCCTGTGTCCATGTGTTCTCATTGTTCAACACCCACCTATGAGTGAGAACATGCGGTGTCTGGTTTTCTGTTCTTGTGTCACTTTGCTGAGAATGATGGTTTCCACCTTCACCCATGTCCCTACAAAGGGCATTAACTCATCCTTTTTTATAGCTGCATAGTATTCCATGGTCTATTTGTGCCACATTTTCTTTATCCACTCTATCATTGATGGACATTTGGGTTGGTTCCAAGTCTTTGCTACTGTAAACAGTGCCGCAATGAACATACATGTGCATGTGTCTTTATAATAGAACAATTTATAATCCTTTGAGTATATATACCCAGTAATGAGATTGCTGGATCAAATGGTATTTCTATGTCTAGATCCTTGAGGAATCACCACACTGTCTACAAATCTTTTAATCATCTTCACAAAGCACCCCTCTGAATATCCCTATATAGAGAGACTTGAATGGACACAAATACTTGAGTCTGGTTATGATCATCAAGATTCTGCTCTTCAGAAAAAAACAAAACTACATAAGGAACATTCATATAACATTGTATTAACAAGATGCTTCTTTATAAATTAGTCTAATAGATTCTTTTTCAAGAGGGAAAATAAAATGGGAGTAAACATCCCATCTTTAAGATGCTCTGAGCAGTTTGAAGACCACATTCTCTCTTCTGTTCTTTCTAGATTCCTGGGAAATGCAAGCAGGTGATCTTGATCTTAGTAAAGTAGTGTGCACTTGGCCACAAACATGCACACAGTGTGGTCACATCTCTATGCTCCCCATTGACTGCTTCAGCTCCATGTGCCCTGCTCAGTACTAGTCCCAGCACCCAACCACCATGGAGGCCCCAAAAACCACATCCCCTTTATACCCCAAAGATCAACCCCAAGGGACTGGGCAATCCCTTCACTGAAACACTCAAAAACAGAGGATCAGATTATATCTTATTTTGTAGACACCCTGTGAGAACGGCTACTTCTGAAAAGTGTTTTCCTAGTAATTGTAACATCAACTCTTCAAGAGCGACTTCTTACAATGACTTTGTCAAGAAACAAATACAAACATAATCTCCTGAAAAACCCACTCTACAAACAATTATGATTATGTCACACAGCTTAAAAATCTTCAATGCCTCCTCATTGTCTGCAGAATATGGTTCAAGACCTTCAGCTTGGCCTACAAATCCTTTTATAGTCTAGCCCTAGCCTATCTTTCCAGTGATAAAGTCTACCACTTAATCATGAAAAATCACCAATTCAGTCATATCAAACTTCTCGCAGATCCTCAAAGAAGGAGAAGCTCCCTCATACTTTTATATTTTTCCACTTGGTGCTCCTTCTTAATAGAATGCTCCATCACTGTCATCCCCTGTCTCTTCCACCTGGCAAATATCTACTCCTTCTTTCAGGATGAGCTAAACATCAGCTCAGGAAGCCTTTCCTAATCATTAGAGTCAGGGTCAGTGGCTACAGGACATCCAACTGTTACACAGCTTGGCACTGGATTTGCTCCACTTGTTGTAAGCACCACAAGGTTTTCAGTATTGTGTAACAAGAGCTTAGCAGAGTATCTGATACACTGACTATGTTACATTAGTTATCTGGAGAAGTGGAACATTGTAAAAACCATAACATACAAAAAAGAAGTGAAGGAAGTGGGCTTGAAGAAGACTCAAGGAAGATATAGTAGCTCTTAATCATACTAACAATAACCTTAGCTGATCACTATTTGGGTGTCTGGCATGTGTTAGGTGTGGCACTAGCTACTTTAAAACAACATCATTTAATTCCACAAAACCCCTGTGAAAGAGATGGTTATCATTCTCACCCCCATCTCAGAGAAGTAAAAGAAACTACCCAGGATCACAAAGCTTATCAATGGCAAGGCGAGTGTTCAAGGCCAGTCTTCCTGCTTTGAAAGTCCAGTTCCTTCACACTGTGGCATCTTAAACCACAGAAAAAAAGTAGCCTTAGCATCACTGGCCTCAGCCTGTTTGTCCTGCTTTGTAATTAGCCAGCTGTGATCCAAGGCTAGTCACTGTTCTCTTCATCTGCGTCTCTTGACCTCTCCTTTCTTAAAATCCTCTTACCCTATATCCCACCCCTCACAACTGTTATTTCTTCTTCCTCCTGTGTATGTTTCAAATCCGACCATTCCTCTCCATTTCCATTATCAAAATCCTACCAAGCCACCTTCATCTCTCACTTAAACTTGTGCAGTTAATTCCTAACTCACCCCGGTGTCTTCACATCCACTCTAACTGGCCTCCAACCCAAGATTTGCACTACAGCCATATTTGAAATTTTAAAACACGAGCTTAACATTGCTTTCTATTTCTTCTTAGGATAAAGATCAAGTCCTTAAGACAGCACACAAGGCCTCTGTCCCACTCCAGTTTCACTCCACCTCTCTCCTCCCGTTCCCTGATCTTCAGCCTTGCAGTTTCCAAATTCATTCTCCTTGGACCCTCTGCACACGTTGTTCCTCATCCTGAAAGGCTCTCGCCTTCTGCTGTGGTTTGGTTGTCCCCTCCAAATTGTATGTTGATTTGCGATGTTAGGGATATGGCATAACAGGAGGTGTTTGGGTCACAGAGGCAGATCTCTCATAAGTAATGTTCTCCCTGTGGATGGGGCAGTGTGGTGAATGAGTTCTCATTCTAATAGTCCCCAGGAGAACAGGCTGTAAAAGGAGCGTGGCATCCCCCCGCCTCCACTTTCTTCCTCTCTTGTCATGTGATCTCTACACACTCCAGCTCCCCTTTGACTTCCACCATGAAGGGAAGCAGCCTGAGGCCCTCATCAGATGTCTAGTCTTGAACCTTCCAGCCAGCAGAACCATGAGCTAAACAAACCACTTTTCTTTATAAATTACCCAGTCTCAGGTATTCCTTCATACAATATTAAAAGGACCAAGACACCTCCCTTTGTCAGCTCTTCAGCAATTCCTTATCCTTTCAGCCATCTCAGGGATGGCTTCCTTGAGGACAACTTCCCTAACCCCCAGATCAGGTAGGCTCCATTAGACATACATCTTTCCAGTCTTGTGTTTCACCATAGCACTTATCAGTGTGTTGATAACGACATATTTCTGTGATTAGTTAATCAGTATCTGTCTGACTTCCTCCCAGACTATAACCTCCAGGACAGCAGAGTCGAGCTCCACTTTTATCCCTCTTTGTCCCCAGCACATGATATTGGGCTTGGCAAAGAGTAAGTGCATAACAAATATTTGTTAAATGAATGTTGGAAGACTTGACCATGTGATTGCTGAGTTTCCTCTAGCCTTGACAGCTATCTCCTTAAGACCCTAAATCACATTTTCCATTATCTCAGAAGACCTAGCCAGACCAATAAGCAGATAAACTATAGTTTAGGAGAAGGAAGTGCTTTCTACAAAGAGTAGCAGGCTCGCAGTGGATGCAGTCTCTCTAGAGGGTAACAGAACTGATCAAGCAACAGTGACTCAATCCTCTGCCAGGGGTACTATAATAATAATTCCCATGTCAGGCGAATGCGAATAAATGATCTCAGCATCCCTCCCAACTCTTAGAGTCTATGATTCTGTACCTGTGTAAAATAACCAAATCCAACTATAAATTCCAACCAGGTGATTAAATACTAAGATATTTTGTGCTAAAATTCATAAAATGTATTTCTACCGAGATTTTAATCCTAAAGGGCACTGACACATTACATTTAATATATACTGAGCTACCTCGGGTACTTGGTTAAAATACAGATTTCTAGGCTCCAAACCTGGTAATTCTGATCAGTAATTCTAGCTACTTTTAATAAGAGATTTCAGGTGATTTGAATCAATTTAGAAAACTTTTGCGCGCGTGTGTGTGTATGTGTGTGTGCGCGCACATGCATGTTTTGAGGTGGAGTCTTGCTCTGTTACCCAAGCTGTAGTGCAGTGGTGTGATCTCAGCTCATGGCAACCTTCACCTCTCGGGTTCAAGCAATTCTCCTGCATCTGCCTCCCAAGCAGCTGGGACTATGGGCATATACCACCACGCCCCAGCTAATTTTTTGTATTTTTAGTAGAGACGGGGTTTCACCATGTTAGCCAGGATGGTCTTGATCTCCTGACCTCCTGATCCACCTACCTCAGCCTCCCAAAGGGCTAGGATTACAGGTGTAAGACACTGCCCTGGGCCAGAAAACTCTTGTGCGAAGCAAAGAGCCTGGACTTGGAGTTAGAAGACCTGAGTTCCAACTGGAGTTAATGACTAAGTCACTACAGGATGCTGACAAGTTATGTGAGTTTTCTAAGCCTCATAACTCTGGCATTATCTCAGAAAAGAGAAACATTTTTAAATGGCCTGATGTAGCGTTACATGGAAGCTGATGCTTCATGGTAGCATAGGTTGCATTGATCCTAATCTCACTACCTCTGCAAAGGATTCTAAAGTTCTTGTCTCAAAAGCTTACAATGAATCCATTTAATGTTTGGCTTCCTTCAGGGAATGGAGGCATATTTCAGTTCCCTCAAAAATGATGAGAATTTTGGCAAAGATAAACTCAACCACCTCAGTGACCAACTGTCAAAACAAGGTTTCGGGATTTCAAAAGCTTCTCCACACAAATGAGACTTAGAACAGTTGTGGGATTATGAATGACATCCATCTAAGGTAAAAACCTGCCCCCATTTTCCCCTCCTTTCACTCTTATTTTGTTAAAGATTCTACCACTTTTGGAAAAATGCATTTAAGAAGCATCATTAAAGTAGAATGCAAGAGAAATCTATCCAAATCATTATTTTGTGCTTTCATCCTGGAAATGTATATATGTGATATACTTTTGGGTATTGGGAGGCAGCTGGAAGTTTGTATTTTTTCTTAAAAAGCCTGGACACTAGGAATTCAAACCTACAATCTGGCCTAGGGTTCATTCATTCTCTAGAGCATTCACTAACCACCAGACACTTTGCTAGTTCTGCAGATGGAGAAGTAATTTCAATATGGTTTTTGCCCTCAAGAGTTTTACACTCTAGCATGGCTTCATTCATTGGAACTCTGTGAAATAACAGAAATATCTTGTGTCTCCTTTTTCCAACATGACGGTCACCAGCCATGGCTGGCTATTAAACACTGGGGATGTGGCTGAGAAATGGAATATTTAATGTTAGTTAATTTTTAAAGTTAAATAGCTACATATGGCTGATGGCTACCATGCAGCACAGCTCTAGAATAAAAGACAGAAGAAGGAAAAGGAGGAGGAGGGGAAGAAAATGGAAAAGGGGGAAAAGAGGAGAAGAAGGAAAAGATAAAAAGGATAGGGAGAAGAAAAGGAGCAGAAAGAGAAACAAAGAGTAGAGAGAGAAGAGGAGAAAGAATGGAGTATGGTATGATTGTAAGTGCATACACAATGAGCCATCGATTATCAATCATGTCATTACTAACTTTTCATTGAAATGTTTGAGGGGCAGGGTGAACGTGTTTAGAAAAAAACTGCAGAGTGAAGATTTCATATGAAGGGTGAGAGGAGCTCACCAGTTGAAGAATGGGGAGGAGATTTTTTGGGAGAAGCCACAAGCTGTACAACCTCACAGCACCTGAAAAGTATGCAGTGGATTTTTAGCATGGTGGTTTGGCTTTATTGAAGCACCAGATGCTTGGGAAGGAGGCAGAGTGAGGAGAAAGGCCTAATAAAGGAACAGGAGCGAGGCTGGGGCCAAATCATAAGGGGCCCAATGTATAGCTCTGAGGGATATGGACTTTTGTCTACTGACAAAACATTTCTCTTGGGTACACTCTCAGGCTTTTAAGTGGTGGTTGATGTGCCTGTTGCTTGTTTGTTTTCCCAGGGATGGGAATGGGAGTTGGTGTTTCCATTGTTTTAACTTCCTGCTTCAGCTCCATGCATATATTGCTCATTGCAAAACATTCCTGGTTTCTATTTTCACACAGCCCCAGAGAAACATAGTATCAAAGTTAAGTTTAATTCAGCTGAAGTCTCCCTTTACTCAGTCCAAACAGCTACTTCAGCCTAGTCATCCAGGTTAGGTGTGAACCTCATTTTTCTGGCAGACACCGACATGTTTGCAGACCTGCTAGGAGTCACCAAAAAGGCTCGATCACCTCAAAAACAAAGCACTGTTCCAGGGAAGGAAATTTCTGCATCGTTCAGTCAAAAACTGCACTACTCTGGAATGACCTGGGAAAATGATCAATATTCTGTGATGCACAGAAGTTCTGCAGTCTCTTGGCAACACTTGATAATCACTGTTAAAGTCCCTTCCTTGTAGGCCAGCATTGTTACAATGACCATAAAAATCAGCCTTCATTGAGCATCTGTTCTATGTCAAGGCAGTGTGCTTAGCACTTTGCCTGTGCTATCCCATTTCGTCCTTGCAACACTCTGCAAGGTAGGTATTTTTCTCCCTAGTTCACATGTAGATAAAGTGAGCCCAGAGATGCTGTAGAGCATGTTACTTCCCAGAGTCAACAGCTAGTAACTGACAGTGCCAAGTTCAAACTTACAGTAAAGCCACTTGAGAGTTACGCTACTGAGAGAGCACTGCCAAAGGACACTGGTGTGGCAATCAAGTCAGAAGACCTTCCCACATCACCTGTCCCCTGCCTGATGATGCCAACAAATCCATGACACTTCAGTCTCTGTTACTTCACCTAAAACATGGAGACATTTAGATCTTCACTGCAATCTCTGAAATGCACAGAAACAGCTTTGAAATTTTACTTGTAGCAGGAGCTATTTGGGAGTCACTCAATTATCAAATGAACATGTCTTGAGAACCTACAATATTATAGAGCCCTCAGCTAGGAGCTAAGGATACCAAAAAAAAAAATCTTAAGATCTCAAGAAATCATGCCATTTAGCAATTGAAAGTCAAAAGGTTTACAACATGCCCCTCACCAGGACAGAAAGAATTCTCATAAGGAATTCTGAAAGGGGAAGAGGGAATAACTCATCTGGGTTTCCCACCCCAGGCATTAGGATCTTTAGGGTTTTTTGTTTTTGTTTCCGTTTTTGTTTTTTTTCGCAGAGGAGTATATCAAGTACAAAAACCTGTCTTGAAAACTCTCCACTTAAGCACCACATTGCACCTACTCTAAAACTGACCACATAATTGGAAGTAAATCACTCCTCAGCAAATGCAAAAGAATGGAAATCATAACAAACAGTCTCTCAGACCACAAGGTAATCAAATTAGAACTCAGAATTTAGAAACTAACTCAGAACCACACAGCTTCATGGAAACTGAACAACTGGCTCCTGAATGTTGACTGGATAAACAATGAAATGAAGGCAGAAATAAAGATGTTCTTTGAAACCAATGAGAATGAAGACACAACATACCAGAATCTCTGGGACACAATGAAAGCACTGTCTAGAGGAAAATTTATAGCAATAAATGCCCACCTGAGAAGTGAGGAAAGATCTAAAATCGACACCCTATCATCAAAATTGAAAGAGCTGGAGGAGCAAGATTAAAAAAAAAAAAAAAGCTAGCAGAAGACAATAAATAACTAAGATCAGAGCAGAACTGAAGGAGATAGAGACACAAAAATCTCTTCAAAAAAATCAATAAATCCAGGAGCTGGTTTTTTGAAAAGATCAACAAAATAGACCACTAGCCAGATTAATAAAAAAGAAAAGGGAGAAGAATCACATAGATGCAATAAAAAACAATAAAGGGGATATCACCACCAATTCCACAGAAACACAAACTACCATCAGAAATTAATACAAACAACTCTATGCACATAAACCAGTAAACCTGGAAGAAAAGGATAAATTCCTGGACACTTGCACCCTCCCAAGCCTAAACCAGGAAGAAATTGAAACCTTGAATAGACCAATAACAAGGGCTGAAGTTGAGGCAGCAATTAATAGCCTACCAACCAAAAAAAGTCCAGGTCCAGATGGTTTCACAGCTGAATTCTACCAGACGTACGAAGATGAGCTGGTACCACTCCTTTGGAAACTATTCCAAACAATCCGAAAAGAGGGACTCCTCCTCAACTCATTTTATGAGACCAACATCATCCTGATACCAAAACCTAGCAGAGAGTCAACAAAGAAAGAAAACTTCAGGCCAATATCCATGATGAACAGAGATGCAAAAATCTCCAATAAAATACTGGCAAACCGATTCCAACAGCATATCAAAAAGCTTATCCATCACGATCAAGTAGGCTTCATTCCAGGGATACAAGGCTGGTTCAACATACGCAAGTCTATAAACATAATCCACCACATAAACAGAACCAAAGACAAAAACCACATGATTATCTCAATAGATGCAGAGAAGGCCTTTGACAAAATTCAACCGCCCTTTATACTAAAAGCTCTCAATAAACTAGGTATTGAAGGAACGTATCTCAAAACAATAAATGCTATTTATGACAAACCTACAGCCAGTATCATAATGAATGGGCAAAAACTGGAAGCATTCCCTTTGAAATCTGGCAGTAGGCAAGGATGCCCTCTCTCACCAATCCTATTCAATATAGTATTGGAGGTTCTAGCCAGAGTGATTAGGCAAGAAGAAAAAATAAAGGGTATTCAATTAGGAAAAGAGGAAGTCAAATTGTCTCTATTTGCAGACGACATGATTATATATTTAGAAGACCCTATCATCTCAGCCCAAATCTCCTTAAACTGATAAGCAACTTCAGCAAAGTCTCAGGATATAAAATCAATGTGCAAAAATCATAAGCATTTCTATACACCAATAACAGACTAACAGAGAGCCAAATCATAAGCCAACTCCCATTCACAATTGCTACAAAGAGAATAAAATACCTGGGAATACAACTAACAAAGGATGTAAAGGACCTCTTCAAGGAGAACTACAAACCACTGCTCAAGGAAATAAGAGAGGACACAAACAGATGGAAAAACATTCCATGCTCATGGTTAGGAGGAATCAGTATCATGAAAATGGCCATACTGCCCAAAGTAGTTTATAGATTCAACACTATTCCCATGAAGCTACCAATGACCTTCTTCACAGAACTGGAAAAAACCACCTTAAACTTCATATGGAATCAAAAGAGAGCCCGCACAGCCAAGACAATCCTAAGCAAAAAGAACAAAGCCGGAGGCATCATGCTACCTGATTTCAAGCTATACTACAAGGCTACTGTAATCAAAACAGCATGGTACTGGTACCAAAACAGAGATATAGACCAGTGGAACAGAACAGAGGCCCTGGAGACAACGCCACACATCTACAACTATCTGATCTTTGACAGACCTGACAAAAACAATGATAGACTGGACAGGAAAAATGTGGCACATATACACCATGGAATATTATGCAGCCATTAAAAATGAGGAGTTCGTGTCCTTTGTAGGGACATGGATGAACCTGGAAACCATCATTCTCAGCAAACTGACACAAGAACACAAAATCAAACACCACATATTCTCACTCATAGGCGGGTGTTGAACAAGGAGAACACATGGACACAGGGAGGGGAGCACTATACACGGGGGTCTGTTGTGGGGGAGTGGGGGGGACAGCGGGGGGGTGGGGAGTTGGGGAGGGATAGCATGGGGAGAAATGCCAGATATGGGTGAAGGGGAGGAAGGCAGCAAATCACACTGCCACGTATGCACCTATGCAACAACCTTGCATGTTTTTCACATGTACCCCAAAACCTAAAATGCAATAAAAAAAAAAAAAAAAACAAGCAATGGGGAAAGGATTCCCCGTTTAATAAATGGTGTTGGGAAAACTGGCTAGCAGTGTTGCAGAAAGCAGAAACTGGACCCCTTCCTAATACCTTACACTAAAATTAACTCCAGATGGATTAAAGACTTAAACATAAGACCTAACACCATAAAAACCCTAGAAGAAAACCTAGGCAAAACCATTCAGGACATAGGCATAGGCAAGGACTTCATGACAAAAACACCAAAAGCATTGGCAACAAAAGACAAAATAGACAAATGGGACCTAATTAAACTCCAGAGCTTCTGTACAGCAAAAGAAACAATCATTAGAGTGAATTGGCAACCAACAGAATGGGAAAAAATTTTTGCAATCTACCCATCTGACAGAGGGCTAATATCCAGAATCTACAAACAACTAAAACAGATGTACAAGAAAAAAAAAAAAAAAAAACATTCAAAAGTGGGCAAAGGATATGAACAGACACTTTTCAAAAGAAGACATATATGAGGCCAAGAAACATGAAAAAATGCTCATCATCACTGATTATTAGAGAAATGCAAATCAAAACCACATTGAGATAACAACTCATGCCAGTTAGAATGGCGATCATTAAAAAATCTGGAGACAACAGATGCTGGAGAGGATGTGAAGAAATAGGAACACTTTTACACTGTTGGTGGGAGTGCAAATTAGTTCAACTAATTTACAGTGTGGCGATTCCTCAAGGACCTAGAAATAGAAATTCAATTTGACCCTGCAATCCCATTACTGGGTATATACCCAAAGGATTATTCTATTATAAAGACACATGCACATGTATGTTCATAGTGGCACTGTTTACAATAGCAAAGACCTGGAACCAACCCAAATGCCCATCGATGATAGACTGGACAAGGAAAATGTGGCACATATACACCATGGAATACTATGCAGCCATAAAAAATGAGCTTGTGTCCTTTGTAGGGACATGGATGAATGTGGAAACCTTAATTCTCAGCAAACTGACACAAGAACAGAAAATCAAACACCGCATGTTCTCACTCATAGGCGGGTGATGAACAATGAGAACACATAGACACAGGGAGGGGAGCATCACACACTGGGGTCTGTTTTGGGGGGCCAAGGGAGGGACAGCAGGGGGGGTGGGGAGGTCAGGGAGGGATAACATTGGGAGAAGTGCCAGATGTAGGTGACAGGGGGACGGAGACAGCAAACTACATTGCCATGTGTGTACCTATGCAACCATCCTGCATGATCTGCACATGTACCCCAGAACCTGAAGTACAATAAAAATTTTTTAAAAAATTTTTAAAAATAGAGAAAAGAAAACTCTCCACTTAACCTCCTTAAGTTAACCATGCTCTTCACTCCTGTAAAGCATATGGACAGACACCCAAAGCATATGGACAGACACCCAGAGCAAACAGAAGGAGCAGCCAGCAGAAATACTAGCAGCTAGCAGTCAGTCTGTTACTGGCTTATGAGAGTCATCTGGATTGGTATCCAAATGTATTCATGCCAATTGTACTTATTCTACAATGATATGATTTAAATGTTATGGGATCCAGTGCAATATGAATACAATATGAGTTGCTTCTACAAAGAATAATTTGAATACTTAGAAAAAACTCAATAAGGATGAAACACTATGTAAGTGCTTTGGAAATAAGCGTGGGTGAGATGGCTGTAAATAATTGGGGAAAAATTATGAAAGTCTACTAAGATACTGCGCCCACGTTTCTTCATAGATGTTTTGAAGTTCTTACTCTCCTTTAAAGAAAGCTGAACTTGGAACTGTAGATCGCACATTATGGCTACCGTTTATGAAAGAATGACTATAGTCAGTGAACCATACCCAAAGAAAAGCTTTGCCCTAACATCAAAAGATTGTCAGAGTCATAGACATGTATGTGCTCTACATTAAGATAAACATTGATGGTATGTGTGTATCACTTTTTACCCACTTTAACCAACTTTTCAGCAATCCAGCCAACTACTGGTCCCAATCTGACCTGATAAGAGGGCTTCCTTCCACTACATTATAAGAGCAGAATTAGTCTGTATTTTTTTACATTATAATTTTTTGAAGATGGTAAGATAATTGTTGAACATGGCCAAGCCCATGCTTTGGAATGAGCTACATTTGGCTCCTCTATGATGGGACCAAGCCAAGCACTCCCACTAAGGGAGCCTTCACCCAGACTGGCTGCAGGAACAGTCTCTACGCACAGCAGGTACAGACACTCTTTGGTGTGTCTTACTCTGACTGTGCCTCTTACATGATTTGACCTGAGTTGGGATGTGTGCTTTTTATTGTTAGGACTATCATTTCTAAGTCTCCTCTTGGCTTATACTTTTGAGCAATTGATTGACTCTTTACCAATTGATTTCTATGGAGATGGCACTTTTCTCCAACTTGCCATGAAGAATCCTGGCAGCATGTTTTGCTCTAGTGACCCCCTAATGAGCAATGACCTGTTTCTACCTGGCAAGTATTAAACTATTCCATAGCTTTTCAGGTCCATGTATAATGAAAGACTAGTTACTGCTTACCAACTGAGCAATTAAAGACTGCTAAAATTGGGTATTAATATTTTTTAAATAGCACATTGTTAAAATGTGCTGAATTCATCAATTCAGTGGTTACCCAAAAAATCTGGCTATTTCTGCAAGACACAAAGCTCTTACTGTGTGTATAGAATCACAAATGATTGAAATTCTAGCAAATTTTAGGGGGGGGAAATGCACTGCTCCCAGAGCTTCATCTTTGGGATCTTAGGTTCACTATGATCTTAGTTGCCTATGCTCTTGTTTTAATTAACAGACCTATAAAATTACTGTTAGGCTCTATTTCTGCTAATTGATAATACTACACTATTATCATAAGGTTTTTACTGTTGGTATGCAACATTTTTGAGAACCACTGCTCTGCTTGTTAATCAGAATGGTTGGGTGAAGCAACAGCTCTGTCTTACTGACCTGAGAATTTTACATTATTCACAATCCCTTTATCAGTTGCCATCTCTCTGCCCTGATCAGTGTTCTCTCTGCTTCGGATGATATGTGGGAGCTAAATCCCCTTTGGGCTGAAATAGTCACTTCCTACTCAGAATCTAAATTGAAACAGATTCCCATTTACAGCTCTGTGATATTTCCTGGGTCTCACCACTAAGCATCTTCCCAGGAGCTATTGCACTTATCACATCATGGCCAATATGGCATGATCCGTGCATATATCAACAAAAACTGCACTGCCCTGCAAAGCATTCGATTAGGATGGAAATAGGATTAGGATTAATCTTTCCTTTCTTTTTCTGGAGATGGATTTTCTTATTTAGGTGACACACTCAAAAACACTCTCCATGCCTCTGGGCTCTCTCCATCCAGTCCATCGCCACTCAACTACCAGATGTGATCATTTCACATTACTGCTACAAATTAAAAAGTAGAAAGGGAGATAACTAATGAATTAAGTAACGTTCCTTATATGTCCACCCACTGCAAACATATTAAACTTTAAACTTCTTTAGTCTGGTAGGCATGTCCTCCATAGTGGAAATCCAACCAAGTTTTCTATTTTCTCCCCACCCTCTTTCTTATAAGCTTCATCTTAATAAAGTTGAACTGTTCCTGGCACCTGATTCTAAAATGTCGTGCCTCACTTATGGGGATCCACCTGCCTGATAGCCTTTTCCCCCAGCTGTAGGTGAGTTCACATCCTAACATCCTACCAAATCTTCAAAGTTAGCTCAAAAGCTACTTTCTATTTAAAAGAAAAAAAAAAAAAACATTTCCCAACTTGCCCTAAAGAGGAAGTGGCCTTCCCCTCCCAGAATCTCATTGAGGCATTCCCTGCCTACTCCCTTAAACTCTGCACTTTCAACTTTGCATCTTGTTCATTGCATTTGTCTTCTGGACTGTAAGCTTCTTGATGGCTTGTGTGGTTTTCATCTTCCTATTTTCCCACTCTCATCCCCTTCACTGGGCCTTGCAAGAAGTGGTTAATAAATGAAAAAATGAATGAATAAATGAATGGATCTGACATACACATAACCACATGGTTCTCTCCTATAGCTTCATTTCTGGGCCTTTTCCTAGATGAATTGGCCTTGATAAGAGTACCCCAGGCAGGGCTTAGCAGATTAGCAAGGAGTCTTTTGCTTGCTTTTGAAGCAGAAAAGTGCAGCCTTGTTCCAGGGCAGAAATACAACACCCCCGCAAAAAAAAAGCACTAAGGAAATTCCTTCCACCTACACCTGCAGATGAAGACTTAGGAGCTGTTCTAGTAGAGAAACAAAGATGTAGGATTTTACATTGGCCTCAAGACCTCACCCTTACAGAGTGAGCATATAATTTGTATTCCAAACTTTTGAGAGTGAAAGGAGAGTGTGTTTATTAATGATTACTCTGGAACAATAGGTGTGACCTGGGACTGTCATGGGCTAAATGGATGATATATAATCTGAAATGAGCTACACGTGGTTACTCTATGATAGGACAAGCCCAGCCCATGGTTATGTTTTATAATCTGTAAATTGGGGATAATAAGAACTAACCTCAGATATTTTCCATAGGATGAAACAAGACCATGAAAGTGAAGCATCCAGTGCTTGCAAACATATGGTATTTAATAACGGACAGCTCCCTCACCCCAACTTCTTAGTAAAGCACCTTATCTTACATATCACTTCTTTTATTCATTGACCTAGGTAATCCTTTCAATGAATCTTCAAAGTAACCAAAGTAACCTGGAGCAGAGGCTCATGCCTGCAGTCTCAGCACTTTGGAGGCCAAGGAGGGTAGATCACTTGAGGCCAGGAGTTGGAGACCAGCCTGGCCAACATGGTGAAACACTGTCTCTACTAAAAAATAGAAAAATTAGCCAGGTGTAGTGGTGCACCCCTGTAATCCCAGGTACTCGGGAGGCTGAGACTCGAGAATCTCTTGATCCTGGGAGGCAGAGGTTATAGTGGGCCAAGATTGTGCCACTGTACTCCAGCCTGGGTGACAGAGTGAGACTCTATCTCAAAAAAAAAAAAGTAACCAATGGGGAAATTATAATTTCCTTTTGCTAAGAAGCACACTGACACCCAGAGAGGTTCAATAAAGCTCCACAGATAAAATGTGATGGAACCAGGACTTAAATCCAGGCACATCTGTCTCCAAACTGAAACACTTTCTAATGCAACGCCAAGGCCTTATGAGCTTCTACAGAAGGGACTTTAAGTCTGGCTGAACATCTTAAATCATGCAGCTTAAATCATGGCACAGCAGAGCATAAGGTTCAGATTAAGGACAACTGGGAGTGCACACTCTTCTCAGTACCAGAGATGACAGAGATTCTAACCTGGACACATCAGCTCCATCAGCCTCATCGTTTTCAGGAGGAGAGAGTATCCTGGCTCTGTCAGTAGTCTCACATTCATCTCAGAGTGGTGGGTACATTTCAGCAGAGGATGAGAAGACAAACAGAATTCATCATAGTGGTCTAGATTAGGAGCTCAAGATCAATCACGGAGTGGTAATGATCTGGTGGGGGGCAGTTTTCTGGTAGGTTTAACAAGCATGCATAAACATTGGTTAGGTATACACATCCAAAAGCAGCCTGGCTGAAGGTCAACCACCTGCTTCTGTTACCAAATGAGACAAAACAATTAGCAAAGCCAGACACTATTTCTTCTGTTCATGCTTCGGTTCCAAACATCAGTGGTCATTAGTCTAATTCACATATTATTCCTTTACCTTTGTTTTTACGTGAAAGTATTAGTTGATCTTGACTTCCCTATGAGCGATGCAAAGCTGATTAAAGTCCAACCCATGTTATCAATGAGTATTTCCTACTTCACAGAGAATATGAAACACTTTTAACATTAGTGCCTCCTCCTCTGAACTTAAATATAACAGCACCCATTCCTTTTGATCTCCTTCCCTCACATGTCCTTCCTCACTTCCAGAGCTGGCGTGTCATCCTGTGGGCCTGATCCTTTACCATCTGTATTTTTCCATGACTGTGTTCCATCAGCCATGCCCTCCCATTCCTGTCTTCAATTACTTCCACTCTGGCTTATTCTCCTCAGCCTGCAAACTAGCTCAAGTATTGGAAATCCTTAAAAAAAAAAAAAAAGAAAGAAAAAAGAAAAAACATATTTCTTATCCAGTTCCCACCTTACCTCTTGGTTTTTCCCTTGCAAAACGTATTGAAATTACATTGGCAGGTACTGCAAGAGTAATCTGCACCAGTTGTCTTGACTGCCTCAATTCCCTTTAGCCCTCAGCCCATTGCATTACAAATCCCCTAAGCCTCCATTTAAACATCACCATTGTGGTGACCAGTAACTGACAATGAAAAGCAATACCTTACTAGTGGCCATGAGTAAACTTGTGAAACAAGACACTGCCATACTTCTTTCACTCCTTCCCCGAGTATCAAGCCAAAAACATGGAGGTCATCCTCAGGGCTTTCTTCTCCTTACCCCCTACTGCCAATCAATTACTAAACCTTGTATGAAAAAAACCCCTAGATGGAGAATGAAGAGCTCAGGTCCTAAGCTTGGCCTTGCTACCAACTTGCTTTATAACTGTAGATTAGCCACTGCCACATCTAAATCTCAGAACCCTCGTCTGGATGGAGAATTAACTAACATAAGCGTAGTGGAACTAGACTCTACATTTGGGTATGGTCCACCTAAGGCACTTGTCTTCCAGGTATCACTTGTCTATTGAGTGGCCAAGGATTGTTTAAAGTTTAATCTCATTTTCCTCCAGACATTGTCCCTCTCACCTCCCTACGATTCTTTTTCATCACTGATAGCACAGCTGAATGTATTCGTCATGCTCCCTACTGCCCCATTTCTGAATATTCCCAAGCACTGAGTTTTCTAATAAAACCCTGTTTCCATTAATAATTGAATTATCATATTACCGAGCCCTTGTTGTGCTGTGGATGAGCAAAATCACAACATCGAGCAGTTTTCCAAAGGAGAACAAAACGCAAAGGAAGTGAGGTTTGAGGACACCCAATGATGAAGAAAGCAAACAACTTTAGAAACTACATTCAATAGAGAACTGGCACCAAGCTGCAGCAGAGCCAAGGTCAAGGTGCTCACTCATCTCCTTACCCAGCGAGAAATGGACAAAAAGAAACCAGTTTCATTGAGACAAGCTTGAGTCTGTCACGCCAGACTCTGGGCTTGGTGCCAAGCTCTGTGATCCAGGGAATATAAACATGAAAAGACACAATCCTTGTTATCAAAGCCCTTGTAGACAGGAGGCTAATAATCTATCTTTCCTTTTGGAAGATGGTTAGCAACAGTGTGTTAGAATAAGAAGGACAAGAGTTTGGGTCCTAAGCAGACCTAGTGTTTAGTTCTGATATCTCAATTCATTAGTTAGGAGGCCTGAGGCAAGTTATTTCATCCCTCTGAGCCTCACTTTTGCCACTTGCAACATTGAGACCTTATAGGATTACTAAGAGGGCTAGAGTTTGCACTTTTTAAAAAAGTTCTAGCACACTTCTTGGCACACAATAAGAGCTATAAAAATGGTAACAATAATACTGGTAGGAACGCGCTCTTGTCACATGCTAGATATGTGAGATTTTGAGATTAAGTCATGTTACCTGTCTGATTCACAGTATCTTTATCTTTAAAAGGAGCTAGTAGGATCTAGCTCATAGGTTACTTTGTAAGCCAAATTATGTAATGTCCACAAAATTATCCCATAAGGTATAAAATACTCAGGCCCTACAATATACTATTATTAGTGACAAAGAGGATTGAAATAAAATAATTACAATTTCACAGACTCTTGGATCATTTTCTATTCTAAAAAAAGTTTATGTTTACTTTTTTTTTTTTTTTACATACTTTAAGTTCTGGGGTACATGTGCAGATCACACAGGTTTGTTACATAGGTATACATGTGCCATGGTGGCGGTTTGCTGCATCCATTGCCCCGTTATCTACATTAGATATTTTTCCCAGTGCTATCCCTCCCCAATCCCCCCACTCCCTGCTATTCCTCCCTTAGCCCCCCACCCCCCAGGCTCCAGTGTGTGATGTTTCCTTCTTTGTGTCCGTGTGTTATTGTTCAACACTCACTCATGAGTGAGAACATGCAGTGTGGGTTTTCTGTTCTTGTGTCAGTTTGCTGAGAATGACGGTTTCCAGTTTCATCCATGTCCCTGCAAAGGACATAAACTCATCCTTTTTATTGCTGCATAGTATTCCATGGTGTATATGTGCCACATTTTTTATCCAGTCTATCCCTGATGGGCATTTGGGTAGGCTCCAGGTCTTTGCTATTGTGATTATGTTCACTTTTAAATGAACATTTAAATGCCACTTGATATGGTTTGGCTCAGTGTCCCCACCAAATCTCACTCTGAATTGTAATAATTCTCATGGGTCATGGGAGGGACCTGGTGGGAGGTAATTGAATCATGGGGGTGAGTTTTTCCCATGCTGTTCTCTTGATAGTGAGTAAGTCTCATGAGATCTGATAGTTTTATAAAGAGAAGTTCCCCAGCACATACTCCCTTGCCTGCCACCAGGGAAGATGTGCCTTTGCTTTTTCTTCATCTTCTGCCATGATTGTGAGGCCTTCCCAGCCATGTGGAACTGTGAATCCATTAAACCTCTTTCCTTTATAAGTTACCCAGTCCTGCTATATCTTTATTAGCAGCATGAGAATGGACTAACAGAGTAACTTGGTACCAGTAGAGTAAGGTGCTGTTGCAAAGATACCCAGAAATGTGGAAGTGGCTTTAGAACTGGGTAACAGGAAGAGGTTGAAATGACTTGGAGGGCTCAGAAGAAGATAGGAAAATGTGGGAAAGTGTGAAACTTCCCAGACACTTGTTGAATAGTTTTGACCCAGATGCTGATAGTGATATGGACAATGATGTCCAGGTTGAGGTGGGCTCAGATGGAGATGAGGAACTTGTTGGGAACTGGAGCAAAGCGACTGTTCCTAGAGATCTGTGGAACTTTGACCCCGTCCTAGAGATCTGTGAACTTTGAACTTGAGAGCAGCAAAGCATTCAAGAGGTGACTGGGTGCTGTTAAAAACATTCAGTTCCATGTATTCACAAAGATATTGTTTTGAATTTGAACTTATGTTTAAAAGAGAAACAGCATAAAAGTTCAGAAAATTTGCAGTCTAACAATGGAATAGAAAAGGAAAACTCATTTTTCGTGGAGAGATTGAAGTCTGCTGCAGAAATCTGCATAAGCAACAAGGAACCAAATGTTAATCACCACGACAATGAGGAAAATGTCTCCAGGACATGTCAGAGACCTTTAAGGCAGCCCCTCCCATCACAGGTCCAGAGGCCTAGGGGGAAACAACGGTTTCATGGGCCAGGCCCAGGTTCTTCACTGTGCCAAGTCTGTCCCACAGACTCTGGCTGAGTGACGGATGAAAGGAGTGTGCAGACACAGGCTTGCCTGTCAGTGTGGCTAGGAGACCCCTGCCAGAGTGAGCAGCAGCCGTGATAAGCCAGCAATGCTTGAATTTATTTAGTACAGATTTAAAGACAAAGACCTAGAGCAAACACTATTTGCGGGTAATTAGCACTGTCAATCCCCCAAGTAGAGGGCAGTCCTATGCACGAATGATCGAAGGTCAGCTTTAGGACAACATGAGTAAACAAGTTAGATAAACTCCTCTACATTCCCTTGTTTTCTGCTCTTTGCTATTAGCTCAATGTAAGAGGATTAGGCTGCCTTCAGCCATAACCCTTTCCCAAAGCTTTTGCAAAACTTTCCAGCCTTTCAAGAAGGTTTGTGTATTTCCTATAATTTTCCCCACCACCCTGACTGATCTCCTACGACCCTGCTCTTTGAAGCCTAAGGACTTGGTGCCCTGCATCCTAGCTGTTGCAGCCATGGCTAAAAGGATCCAAGGCACAGCTTGGGCTGTGGCTTCAGAGGATGCAAGCACCAAGCCTTCCACATGGTGTTGAGCCTGCAGGTACACAGAAGTTAAGAACTGAAGTTTGGAGACCTCTGCCTAGATTTCAGAGGATGTTTGGAAATGCCTGGATGTCCAGTCAGAAATCTGCTGCAAGGGCAGGGCCCTAATAGAGAATCTCTGTGAAGGCAGTGTAGAAGCAAAGTGTGGGGTCAGAGCCCCCAAAAGGAGCTCCCACTGGGGCACTGCCTAGTGGAGTTGTGAGAAGAAGACCACCATCCTCCAGACCCCAGAATAACAGATCCACCAACAACTTGCACCATGCACCTAGAAAAGCCACAGTCACTCAATGCCAGCCTGTGAAAGCAGTCAGGAGAGAGGCTGTACCCTGCAAAGCCACAGAAGTACAGCTGCTCAAGACTATGGGAACCCACCTCTTACATCAGTGTGCCCTGGATGTGAAACATAGAATCAAAGGAGATTATTTTGGAACTTTAAGATTTGACTGCCCCACTGAATTTCAGACTTGCATGGGGCCTACAGCCCCCTTGTTTTGGCCAATTTCTCCCATTTGGAACAAGTGTATTTACCCAATGCCTGTACCCCCATTGTATCTAGAAAGTAATTTGCTTTTCATTTTACAGGCTCATAGGTGGAAAGGACTTGTCTTGTCTCAGATGAGGCTTTGGACTGTGGGCTTTTGAGTTAATACTGAAAAGAGTTAAGACTTTGGGGGACTCCTGGGAAGGCACGATTGGTTTTGAAATGTGAGCACATGAGATTTGGGAGGGGCCGCTGACAAAATGATATGGTTTAGCTCTGTATACCCACCCAAATCTCACCTGGAATTGTAATAATCCCACAGGTCGTGGGAGGGACCTGGTGGGAGGTAACTGAATCATGGGGGTGGGTTTTTTCAGTGCTGTTCTCATGATAGTGAATATGTCTCATGAGATCTGATGGTTTTATAAAGGAGAGATCCCCTGCACACACTCCTTACCTGCCATCATGTAAGACATGCCCTTGCTCTTCCTTTACCTTCCATATGATTGTGAGACCTCTCTAGCCATGTGGAACTGTGAGTCAATTAACCCTCTTACTTTTAAAAATTACCCAGTCTCAGGTATGTCTACATACCTGAGAATTAGCAGCAGGAGAATGGACTAATACACCACTTAATACGTGCCAGTAACCATCCTAAGTGCTTCATAATAATCCTCCTGGCCTTCGTAACAAAAATATTACCTTCTTTGGGGGTAGGTAGTTTTATTATTCTCATTTTAAGATGGGGAAACAGAAGCTCAAAGAAGCTAATCATCCACCCAAAGTCACACAGATGGCAGGTAATCTTACATACCATGCTTCACTGACCACAGAAATGTCACTAAAATATAAACTATGCCTACAGTGATGTGTTTAAATTAGGAGACCCTAAGCAAACTTATCTTAAGGGCCAGCTAGCTAAATGGGCCTGCTCTAGGCCTCAGTTCCCTTCCCTATAAAATTAGAGAGAAATACTGGATGATTCTGTAACTGATACAGTGGTCGTTGAAGATGAAATCATATAAACCAACATTTCCATCAGAGCTTCATTATTTTAATGAGGCTGTTTCCAATATGCTGCCCTGTTGTCACCGTCCATTCTAATAAACTATTTGGTGAAGATAGAGGGCATTTTGACAGATGCAATGATGACCATCAGAAAAGTACCATAGACACAGGCAGAGGACATAAGTTCCTTCAATGTAGATAAAAGGCAGAATAATTTAGCTGTAAGAAATCAGCTGAGTGATGCACTGGGCACAGCTTCATCATCCCCATTAAGGGAAGGAAGAGCTTCCCAGCCTTCAATCCCCATAAAGCCACCTGACAATATTACTCAACTAAGACACCCTTCAAGAAGTCCTCATGTCTGTACTGGGGTCCAGACCTACTTTGGACCCCTCCACTGTTCTGAGGACTCTGCTTCCATATCTACCTACCCACCATGTGCAGAGAATTGTCACAACCAACCGACATTCCCTATGCTTGGGGAAGGGAAAGATCTACTTCCAGGTGCATTGGTCTTAGCTAAAATCTCTTCATAATGTAGGAGGAAATGAGTTCTATCTTCCAGCTAAGGAAACTGGCATCTTCAAAATCGGGTAACCAGGAAGATGGACCAGCAAGGTACGGTTGGAAAGGACAGTCCAGGTCCCCCAACAGGTCAGGGTTGGATCCTGCCTGCCCACTGAATGATCATAAGAGCTTAGAAAGTTAACTGCTGAACATTATTTCCATGAACTTGGGTCCTTACTTGCAAAATGTGAAGAATATCACCCTCTATTCACTGGGACTCTGTGAAGATTGAGATAATGTACACAAAACCTTCAGCACCATGTCCAGAACATAGTAAGCCTCCATAAAAATATTATTTCTCTCTTCATTTCTTTCCCCAAGTCATGTTATTTGGAGAACAGCTGAAGGAGTATTCAGGCTTTTAGTTTGGAAAAAATAAACCCTCAGAAAAGAACAGAAATACAGTGAGCAGAGGAGGAGAGAGACTCAAGAATTGTTCTATGTAGTCCTCAAAGACAAGACTAAAATTGGATGGACATAAGTTCTGTGTTAGGGGATGAGAAGAATGAGGGTGATGTAAAATTTGGTTCATCATAATGGAGAACATTTTAGCATTTGGCTGCTGTGAAAGTTTTCTGAGGAAACCAATTTTCATCTACAAATTACAACCTTATGAATAATTCCGTTCATTGGAATTAACCAAAAAACGATCATTTCAGCCTCAGTGGCTCACACCCATAATCCCAGAACTTTTGGAGGCCAAGGCAGGCAGATCACCTGAGGTCAGGATTTCCAGACCAGCCTGGCCAACATGGCAAAATCCCATCTCTACTAAAAATACAAAACTTAGCCAGGTGTGGCACAAGGCACCTGTAGTCCCAGCTACTCGAGAGGCTGAAGCAGGAAGGTGGAGGTTGCAGTGAGCCAAGACTGCCTCACTGCCTGACAGAATGAGACTCAGTCTCAAAAAAAAAAAGGCAACTTAAAACTCTTCAACAAGCATAACAGACACTAAGGACCCAGAGTTAGAGTGTAAGCCTGCAGATGATCTCTGTTCCAGATCCCCCTACATAGGATTATTTTTGTTGTTGCTGTTTGATTTTTTTTTTTTTTTTTTTTTGAGACAGATTCTCACTCTGTCGCCCAGGCTGGAGTGCAATGGCACAATCTTGGCTCACTGCAACCTCTATCTCCTGGATTCAAGCAATCCTCCTGCCTCAGTCTCCCAACCAGCAGGGATTTCAGGCATGCGCCACCATGGCTGGCTAATTTTTGTATTTTTTAGTAGAAATGGGGTTTCACCATGTTGGCCAGGCTAGTCTCAAACTCCTGACCTCCAGTCATCTGCCTGCTTTGGCCTACCAAAGTGCTGGGATTATAGGCATAAGCCACTGCACCTGGCCCACATAGGATTATTCTAATTACATGTCATGGATTTCCTTTTAAGACCATGATTCCCAGGAATAAGTCTAAAGTCGCCTCTTCATTCCCCAGACCAATACATCATTTGGTGCCTATTAAATAATGAATGAATGAATGAATGAATGAATGAAGCAAATGACTAAATGAATCGTAACTGGTTTCTATCACTTGGAATACATATTCTGTGCATGGTGTTTCTGTCTATTTTCATCATTCAATTGCAAGCTTCCTTAGCAAAGATGCCAGTCACCTGCCAAAATCTGTTGTTTTCCCCTACTTGGTAAGAAAACTCCAAACTCCTGAATTTACTCAGAGCAACCATGTGCAGAGTTTAAGGACTGTATTTCCCAGCCTCCTTTAAAGGTGGATGTGGCCATTTGACTAAGTCTGACCTATGAGATTTAAGTACTACGCGGTACTCCAGGAAGTGTCCTTAAGAGGAAGAGGAGGGTCCTCCTGTCTTCCCTTCTTCCCACTGTCCGGATTATAGCAGGTGGCGCTCCAGCCACCATCTCAGGCTATGAGAACAAGGCCACGCCCTCGGGATGGAAATGTTACAACCTGGAAGGAATCCAAGTCCCTGGTGACTCTATGAAGCTGCTGTTGCAAGCACTGGGCAACGTATTCCTGGACTGCATTTATGTAAGAAGGTAAACTTTGGATGTTTAAGCCGTTTTAGTAGGGACTCTGCTAATCCCAAGGGATCCTAATCGTAAAACCTACTTTGGATTTTCTGGTTGTAACAACCAAATCCCCAGTGACTCACAGTGCTGCCCCTAACATGTAAGTCTGGACAGACAGACAACCTCCCCTGAATAATTAGTAGCTGGATACATTAATCACAAAGCCGATGCTTTCTGCAAGACTGCCTTTTGACTTTTATTACTTCATAAAATACTTTTCTCTAACAAAGCCTGCTCATTAACTCTCCTCTGACCAAAGGACTGCTGTGCCCCTTTCAGAACAATGCTCAGCGTCATGTCTGCCATTCTGCTTGGAGATGCCTCTCCCGTATTTACCCAACTCAGCCACTGCTTTTAGTTGGAAAATTTCACAAATACCAGTTCACACTTGCTTTTGATTCTAGGGCTCAAAAATGCCACAGTTCTTGGATGGAGAGTCATCATGACAGTGACTCAACCCAAACTCGAAAGCGAACTTCCACTGCCACAGGACTAAACTTGATGGGAATTTGGGGTGTTGGCCTGACATACCAACCCCAGGAACGTGACTCTTTACTTAAGCCTCATCACTAACATCACACATAAGATGCCAAAATAATTTCATTATGTTCCCAGCTATTTATGGCATAATCATGACATTTCAGAAAACGCCTGTCCTACATCTCAGTGCTTAATTTTGTTTTTAAATTGAAGCCACAAAAGACGTTTCACATGCAGGGCATTGTGGGAGCCTGTGGATCCCCATGTGACTTGTGGGTAGAAATCCATATAAGGTCTTCTTTGCTTCCTGAAAATCAGAAAACTCTGTCTCAACAAACCACTGAAGAACAATTCTGGCTCTAGTTCCCACATTCCATCTGGTTTTGTGTGTCCCTATCTGGTGGCCTCCCTCAACTCTGTCCCCATCAGCCACTCTGCCAGCTCCTCATGTCCAGACCATAAGAGCCTTCAGAGAAGAGATTCACCTGTTTCAGTCTCTATGATGTGTGCACAGTAGGAATTCAACTCACCTTTATTTAATTCAAGTTCTTTACTTTAAAAATAAGAATACTGCTAAGAGATTTACCTAATTATAAGATAGATATTATTATATGTAGAGGAATATAAAATTAATCAAAAGTTTAAGGAAATCTCTGAGATAGAAACTTCCAGAAACATCCCACCTCATTTTAGGAAAGAATACTACACATATTATACTCATTCTCCTGCACACACAAGGAAACACATTCATGAATTTCATTTAGTCTTTTTTTTCTTTTATACATTTTCCTTTGCCACCTCCCTTATGTTTCCATAATTCTTATCACCAGTCACGTGAAGGCTATTTGTAAGCTACAGTCAGATAAAAACAAGAGTAAGCCCTCCTTAGACCCCTTTCCTGGGAAGGGCAGCACATACTCAAGACATCAGGATAAGGGACCAGAGATGCTTGTTGGTTGACACTCAGTTCAGCCTTCCTCCTTGCAAGCTGATGAAGGAGGCTTTTATGCCTGAAAGACTTTTAAATACAAAAGGGGAACTCAAGAGAAAGGAACCTCATCCTGTAGAATGAATTGTATGTAGTTCATTATGTCCTTAAGCATAAATACCACAAACAAGCTACAGATAATTTACCAGCCAAGCCACACCACTGTGGCTCTGATATTAACTACCAATCCCTGGTATGAAGCCCTTAGACAGCCCCGGTTTTGCTCCTCCTTCTTCTCATCTGCTGCCCCTCCACTTCGTCCCGTGCAGGTTTACTTCCAGAGATTTTGGCTCCTTACAGGAGAGCTGGCAGAAGTCCTGCAGAAAATTCTTCATCTGTCTATGGCCATACCACCCTGAATCTCATCCGATCTTGGAAATCAAGCAGGGTCGGGCCTGGTTAGTACTTAGATGGGAGAAAATTCTCCATCTCCTGTCTATAAATTTGTTTGTAGTTTAGACTTTTCTTTAAAAATAACTCAGCTATTCAGCTATAGCATTTTCTGGGCTCTTAAGTCTTTTTTTCTTCTAGTTAAAGGCCGATACCCAACCATTTTGCTAAGCAAAGAAAGTCATGCACATCCTTACGCAGTCCAATGTGCCAGCATCCACTGTGAGAGACTGTCTAGGCTATTCATCCTCCTCTTTCTCTTTCTTGCAGTTGTTTCTCACGCTTCTCCCAAATGTTCCGCTTCCTTGGCAGAGAATGACCCCTTCTGAGATTGTTTGTAAGAATGGGTTTTGTGCTTCTTAGTGTTTCTGCTTTGTTTCCCTTTCCAGTTTTTTTTTGAACAAAAATTTCTTACTGCCCCTCTTTTGCTTGTGTTCTGGCTCTTTGTGAGCTGTGTGATGTGTTCTTAATCATGAAATCTCTAATCTACACCAGCAAGTAGGAACATCTTACATTCTGCGGATCCTGTTGTCTCGGTTCTCCTTTTCCCATGCCTTGCTGCCTTAGAGAGTCTTACACTGTTTTCTTCTCCAGGAAATAACCCTCATCAGATGGGCTCAAAGGGAGTTGTGAAAAGTGCACAGGGCGTTATGACCAGACCAAAAGGCAAGTAGAGATGCCTGGGTAGGTCTTTGCTGCTTTCCTTTGAATCACCAAACGTCAACATTTAAATTAGGAGTCCCGATTATTTCCTTTTCTTTTTGCTGCTGCAGCGACCCTTGCAAACGCAAGAGACATGACAGGTATGTTTCACTTCAGCTGCCCGCTAGACCCACAGACAGCCTTTCAAAATGCCTTCATTCTTTCAGGTAAAAGGTGTTACACTACTCCCCAACTTTTGGAGGAGAGAGATTTAATGGGTTGGCCAACAATCCTGGCTTGCCAGGAACTGAATGGATTCTCAGGAATTGGGATTTTTAGTTTTAAAACAAGACTGTCTTCTTTATACACAAGAGCAAAGATCTCTCTAGGATCTATTATTAGAAGTAAAACGTCCAGAATGAAGAAATGTATATATTTTGAATTTTACAATTTTTTTGTAATGTCCACTAGTATGTTTGTATTTCATATGCTTAACAGCTTGTGTAAGGTACTAATTTTCCACATCCTTACTGACCCTTTACACTGTAGATAGAAAATAGTGTATCATGTGTGATTTAAATGTGAATCTCCTCATTACTAGTAAGGTTGAGCATATTTTCATAGGTTTATCAGTCTGGGTTTCCTCTTCTATAAACTGCTATCCATATCTTCTTTACTCATATTTCTTATGACTTGTCTTCTGTTTACTGATTTGTTAATGTTACTAATCTGCGCATTAAACCTTTGATTGTGTGAGTTGAAAACAATGAATAAACAAATAAAATAAGTCAGCCCCGTGCAAACTAAGATAAGCTGATCACCCACCCTAGAGCTTCTTGATTGAATATTATGGCATTTCTGGTTCACCTTAACAATTATTCCCAGCTATAGAAGAAAGATAATCAATGTAAAAAATTAATCACGTTCAAAGGTAAAGATTCCCAAACACTGATTTCTCTAAGTACTGATAACTGGAATGCATAGAAAGGCAGTTTGGCAAACATTCTAGGTCTCCTTAAACACTTTTACTTGTTTTTCAAAATATTTACAGTTTGAAAAGTATTTTCCTGCTTTATTTATTACTATTTCTATATAGTACTATTTTATTTTCAAGCATTACTCCGATTTTAAGAGACAAATTTTGAGGCCACTTTATTGGCCAATGCAATGGAATACTTAAAAAAATATTGTCTGGGTTACGAGCATTGTGTTTTATACCAAAAATGTTACAAATCCATTGTGTAGAAAGATACCAACATGCATATATGTTGTTAGAAAAATACTAACATATAAACATACATATTATATTCAGGCATAGACACATTAATGATTATTCTACATGCACAAACTAGAAAGAAATAAATGTTGGCAGTGTTTATTTTCTGACAAGTGGGATGTCAGATTATGCTCTTTTTTTTAGCTATTTGTACTTCTAATCTTGTAAGTATGAATAAAAACAAAGGTTAATAAAAAAAGAAAAGGCTCTGGAATTCTGAATTTTATGAGGTTAGAAATTCCATATTCCCTGTTAAAATTTTTATAATTCCTTTTCATGTAATTATGCTTACCCTTTTACTTGGCTATGACTTTATTTTTGTGGAGAGTGTAAAAGGTATTTAATTTATTTCAACTAATCCCCTATGTTTGCCAATTAAGTTCTTCCAACCAATCCTCTATTACTGGTTATTTAACTTTTCTAATGAATCGCCTATTATCAGATACATAGCTATTTCATTCTCTCCTTGTCACAAAAAAAGGAAGCCCAAGAACTACACAATCACCCTAGTAATGTACCAATAATGGACTTATCTGGAAAAAAAAAGGAATATTGTAAAATTTTCATTTTTCACCAAATCACCATTCCAGCCACATCATTGTGTGGCCAACTCTCTTCATCAAATGGCTTTGGCCAAAATGTTTTCAGCCCTATCACCCAGAATCCCGACATTCGAGTTTCACATTCACTTTGGGGAGGACAATAGAGACCAGGATACAAGAGACAGAAGGAAAGAATAAGGAGCTATGCTGAGACGATTGTCACTGTAAAGCCATCTGAGTTTCCTGAGAACATCTGGAGGTGTGAAGGAATACCTCCATGACAGAAAGGTCTCCATGACCTCATTCTTCTCCTCTCTCCCTTCCCTCTCCCTTTGAACAGCCCAGAATAAACAGCCACCATTACGTCCTCTGACAGCTGCAAACTTAGAACACCTTCTCCTCACTTTCATGTTAAAGTTTCTATATTCCAAACATCCTTCTTCATACTGCAGTGTCTGTGCTATCAGTTATGAAGCTTCCAGCTGCCAGTTACACGGACTCAAACAGGCTCAAGAGATATGGAAACCGGTTATTTCACTTAAGAAAGTCCAGAGGTCAAGGAAGCTTCCCGGAGTTCCTTGATTCTATGAAACAGCAAAGCCACCAGGAACTTAGATTCCTCTGTCTTCCCACTCTTCAGCCTCCACGTATGACCTTTGTGTTCAGACAGCTGTTTGCATGGTAGGAAAGTGGCTGTTAAAACAGCAACCAAGAAAATGTACTTCCTTATTCACGCCCAAGCAAAGACGAAAAGAAAGCTGCTCTCCCAGCCATAAAATATAAGCCTTCCATCTAGTCTTATTTGACTAATTTAAGATACACCTTCCACCCAGAACCAAAAACAGTTGCCATGTGCTGATGGGCCTAGACTCAGAATAACTAAGCTTCACCTCCTACAGCTGGAAAGGAGGTATCTGAATAAAATAAGGGTTCTTTTAGGAAAGAAGACAAGGAAGGGCCTGCTGATTAGATAACCTGCAAGCCTAGTATACCCACGCTGCAATTCCCTCCTACAATCCCTTTATTCCATATTGCTTAAATTACCCAGCTAGCTGCTACCTCTCTACCTTGCTGGGTTTTGTCATTGAATTATAGCATGGTGGTAAAGGGTTCCAAAATTCCAAGGCCATGCTTCATCCCCCAGTTCTGCCACTTTCTTCCTTCGTAAAGAAGATTTATGGGCTTCAGGACATCATTTGATCTTTCTGTGCTTATCCCTAATCCCTACTTCATGGGGCTGTTATAGTAATTGCAAGAGAGAGTCCATGAAGTACCTGTCATACAGTAATGGCTTAGTAAATGCTAGTTTCTCTTATTAGTAAGTTGACAGAACCTTAAAAAGTGATGGATCCTTTCAGTGGTTCTGAAAGCATGGTCCCCACCATCAGTAAACATCAATATTACCTGCGAACCTACTAAAAATACAAATGATAAGGTCTCACAGCAGACCAACTGAATCAGAAACTCTGGACATGTGGGTCCAGCAATCTGGGCTTTAACAAGCCTTGCCAGTGATTCTGAGCCACACTCAAGTTTGAGAACCAAGGTTCTATATCAACTCACCTCCAGTCAAACTCACCAGTCACTATTCCAAGAAAATGCTTCAAAATCATTAACCAAGATACTTTTCTCTTGTTCTTCCCTCTCCCTAGAATGTTCCCACTTCTTCCCTATCATCCAAGTTTAACCCAAATGCTACCTCAAACCACGATCTCTTCTATCTGGGATGCTCTTCCCTAAATCTTCACAGGATTAGGTCCTTCTCATTTCCAAGGTCTCAGATCAAATGACATGCCTTCCCAGAGACCTTCCCAGACCACTGAGTCTAACACAGCCTGAGTCTTTCTCTGTCAAATCATTCTGTTTTATTCTTTCTTATTGCAGCACTTACCACTATCTACACTTGTTACCTTATTTACTATTGATTTCCTGCCTCCCACCCACTAACATAAAAATTGCAAAGGCTTATTCACCACTATGTAGATCCTTAGTACCTAGAATAGTGCCTGGAAAATGGCAGACACCCAATAAATATTTGATGCATGAAGAAATAGATGAAAGGACAGTGAACTTTTTGTAACACCAGCATAAAGGCCAACTGAGCTATATCATGCCCCTCACATGATACAAATCATCATGTTATGATTCTAACAAGTAGACTCAGTCTTTATTTAGATGTTATAGAATGACAGCTCCAAGTGGTATAGAAGGCAAGAGGTCCCAGTTCTTCCCCCACCCCATTAGCAGGTAGAAAGCCAGCCCCACAATTGTGTTCACTCTTATTTGTAAACTATTCAAGCCTTTCCCCATGGTCTTAGTGGTTTGTTTCATTGCCCTGACAACTCAAAGTTCTTCTGCCTCCACGTTGAGCCCTATTTCCTATCTTCCTGATGTTTCTGGAGATGGAGATCAGTTTTTCAATTTTTACCTCTTGATAATTCCTTATGAATGTAATGTAAGTAATGAAGTCAATCCTCAGCTTTCTCTTTTCAAGGACAGTAACTCCAACTCTCTTCAACGCTCTTCCTAGGACACATTTTACAATGCTGACATTTTTCTGCAAAGACCTGGCCAGATAGTTTTCATTATTTATAAAATAAAGAAATTCAAACTGGGAGCAAGGATAAGAAAGATTCAGAACATTTCTTTCTCTTTAAATTAGAGGTGCTTGTGAGCTCTGCTGCAGTGACAAGAGGTGAAAATATTCCCACCTAGGTGCAACTCCCCACTCAGCCACTTTTAAGCTTTATGCATGGAACAAGTTGTTTAAGTCTTTTTGATCCTCACTTTGATCCCTCAAAAATGGGAGTTCTTACTCCTCAAGATTTTTGCAGCTATCACATGAGAAAATATATATGAAGATGGGTAAAATGTAAAGTGCTTTCTAAGCATAAATCATTATTTAAAAGAAGAGTGCTTTTCATTGCTCTTTAAAAAGCCAATGGATGCAAAGTTCATTATTAATTGACTCTATTTTTTACAAAGAAAGAAAAGGTACCAGCTCTGAGAACACTAACTTATCCCCATTAGCTCTTTCCAGGTTCCACTTATGATAAAAGCAGTGCCCATGCTTACCATCTCCTTTAGTTCATCGTCAAGACACTGCATACTATTTGCTGACCTTCACTGGAAAGTGGCTGCATCTGACTTCCTGGGAAGAGTTCTCTCACAAATCAAGGGGAATGAAGACTCTTAGCTGCAAACAGCAGACTCTTCTGTTAATAAAAGAGGTTCTTCTTCATGGTAAGTGTAGTGGCCATAAGAACGCACTAACAACAGGGAGCACAATTGACCAAGAACCCCAGCCCCAAAGGCTGGGCTCTGAAATCCATCACCTCTTTATGCTGAGGCCTGAGGCTCATCCCAGCCAACAACTGAGCTCCACTAGGATCCCCAGGCCTCCCCATTCTTGAAAGATCCAGGTATGCAGAAGGCTCTATTATTTGACTTTGGTTCAGGGTTGTGACCTTGTGCCAAACCTTCTCAGACTGAAGACTCTTGCACCCAACTTCCCTACCTGTCCCCATTTAGGTTATTCCTTCATCAAGGGCTGACAGCCCTCCTCAGCACCTGTCCCTTTTTCTCTCATAAGTATTCCCCCTAACAAAATCCTTGGCATCTCTTACAGGTTATCCAGATAACCCTGTAAACAAAGCAAAGAAGAAAACACCCACTTTTTGAAGAACTTTTACATCAACAATTACATCTAACTCTTATGAATATACAATATTCATAATATACAAAGTCCTGTTTAGATGAGGAAATCAGTTAAGTAACTTAGCCAAGATTAATTACCTCGGTATTTTAGTAACTTCTCCATTTCATTGTCTTACGTGTTCAGTCTTCAGGGGAAAATAAAAAAATAAAACTTTGAATTCTCTCTTTTTATTATTTTTCTGTTATGAACAACAATAATAATACTTATAATTTATTAAGCAGGTGCTGTGTAAGTGCTTTGCATATATTCAATTTTTAGTTTAACCCTCACAGTAACTCAGAGAAGTAGGTATTATCCCTTTTTCACACATAAGGAAGCAGCTTTAAGAAGTTAAGTAATGTGTCCAAGGTCACCCAACTACTAACTAAAGGAGCCAGGACCAGCACTCTGACTCCTAATCTAGTGCAATTGACATTAAAAATAACTCAGCTGGGGCACAGTGGCTCACGCCTGTAATCCCAGCACTTTGGGATGCAAAGGCGGGTAGATCACCTGAAGTCAGGAGTTCAAGACCAGCCTAGCTAACATGGTGAAACACATCTCTACTAAAAAATAATAATAATACAAAAATTAGCTGGGCCTGGTGGCAGGTGCCCGTAGTCCCATCCACTTGGGAGGCTGAGGCAGGAGAATCGCTTGAACCTGAGAGGCAGTGGTTGCAGCATTACAGTGAGCTGAGATCACACCACTGCACTCCAACATGGGCTACAGAGCAAGACTCCATCTAAAAATAATAATAACTCAAATATGCAGAGCACTTTACTAAGTACTTCTACATCCATTAGGAAGTGGGATGGGTGCCCACCAGTAATCCCCCTTACTCTTACTTGGAATAGACTAGGAGCACTAGGGAAAGGAGAGAGACTTATAGGAGCAGACAAGGCATAGGCAAAGATGAGGATGACTCATCTCCTATCAACTGCTTTAACTCAGGCTGCAGAAAGTCTGCCTGTGGCCATCTACACTCCAGTGACTCTTATTTTAAAGAAAGCATGAAAAATATGTTTTTATTTAAGAGATTTCCTACAAATACTTTTCCAAATAATTCTTTTAAAATGATTAGGAAATAAAATTCAGCTCCCTACCACCTGCCAGTCATTCAATGGGGAAGAAAGCATTTGTCACCTAAGGTTCTCTCTGAGCCATTTCTTGGCCACCTCCACAGCTTCCTGTCCCCTGATGCTCTGTTTTTCTTTCTGCTCCAAACCAGCAGCATCCGTGTTGTGCTGACATGCTTTGGTCATGCAGTTCACTATCTGGTTCACCCTTCTCCCACTCCTCTGGCTAACTCTTCCTCATTCCTCAAGAGGAAGAACTCAGCTCAGCCACCATATACTTTGGGAAGTCTTGCTCAGCATCCAAACTGAAAACACCCAGAAGACACCCTTCTTCTTGCTCCCCACAATCCCAACATTTACCTTACGGTGTTGAGTTAATCTCACACTAGAGACAAACAGAATCATCTCCTTAAAACACCAACCATACCACACCACTCTGCCCCACAGGATGTTTCAAGAAGCATCTTCTGGCAGGTAAGAGAAGAGCCAGGCTCTATGATGTGGCATTCAAGGCCCTAAGTGGCCTGGTCCTTGCCCCTCTCTCCAAACTCTCACTTTTGCCCTTGCTTACTGTCATACCACTGTCCACGTTTGGATTCATTCACATGCCAAACCGTTTCACACCCAAAGATATATTTATCTTCTCAGCTCTTAGCAGAGTCATTCCTTTTAAATCTCCAGTCTTTGCCTGAATGCTGCCTTCTTAGAGATGCTCTCTAGTACCACCACTAGAACTATCATTATTCCCTCCTACTGTTCTCTAATCCTGTTATTTTACTTATTTTTTAATTTTTATTTTTTTTAGAATAGGTTTCACTATGTTGCCCAGAGTTCAAACTCCTGGGCTCAAGCAATTCTCCCTTCTCAGCTTCCCAAGTAGATGGGATGACCGAATCACCACCTTAAAACACCAACCATACCACACCACTCTGCCCCACACCCAACTCCTAGTCCTTTCCTTCATTATGGTTTTGGAATTTTATAATTGATATACCTGTTTGTTATTTAAATCTTTAATTTTGTAGGAAGCATGTTCTTAAGTCCTTGTGCTACTAGAGAGCAAGGATTCAGGCTTATTAAATTGGACCCCTCTAGGGCGCTTGGTGTACTAAGGTGCCCTCAAATGTGCTGAATAAATGAATGAAGAAGCAAAGTTGAGGAAAGACATTCAAAGAGAGGGAGTTACAGAATGGCAGAGATTTGCAGAAATTAAATATTACTGTTAGTTTCCATAATGACCTATGTTGAAGGAACTCTGAGTGTGTTATAAATATTAATTTGAGCTCTAGTCACAGGAAGAACTCATTATCTCTGACTTGTAAGCAAAGAAAGTTAAGCCAAGTGTAGTGACTTTTCCAAAAGCAATATAATGAGCTAAATAGGGATCTTGGTCCTGACTCTGAGTAGATGTATTTTATACCCTGTCTCGTTCCCAGAGGATTTGAGGTGGCTTTGAAAGACACAGACAGTTACACAATTCAGAATGTCCACAAAAACAAAACAAGCCAGTTGCTCAGGAGAAGCACAACTATTCCTGGTACAAGGTCTGAAAGAAATCTCTCCCCTGGGTCCTCACAAAGGGTAGCAAACCACATCCTCAATCATCCTCCTGGACATGCAGCAGCAGGGCTCACAGAGTTGTTTGCTAGCGTTCCGCAGTGTGGGCTGATGGCGCTAAGCCAAGGCTCAGATCCGTGGAGTAATTCTCCAAGGAGCCAAATCAAGACAGTCCAGGTGTGCAGTTCTCTGATGGTCTGTCTTAATCCAAAAAGAACATCTGGAGATTCTGGAGGAAGCATTTAACAGCACACTCTTCAAGCTGGGCTGTGTGAATTTTATTTCTCACACTAAAACCTCTAATAAGCATTCAGTAATGGTGAATTGAAAGGGACAAGCATCCGGAACACAGTCGATGTTGCGGGACTATAGAGAGTTCCATATGATGTATTTGTCAGATGATCTGAAAAAGGCGATATTAGCTAGTGTGCAGGTTGGGCTGCTATAACGAAGAGAACCCAAAATACAGTGGCCTAGATATAACTAAAGCTTATTTCTCATGTAACAGGTCAAGTGTAGGAGGGTCACCAAAGGCAAGTGGACAGCTCTACTCCACAAAGTCATGTAAGGATCCAGGTTGGCAGTGTGCCTCTGCCATCCCCAACATGCAGCTTCTTCTGAACCCAAGGAAGCTTCTCTGGTTGTCACCATTTTAGAGCCAATGGAAATAAATACAGAGAATGAAAGGCCAATAGCTTCCTTATAAAAATGTGATCTTAAAGTTGCACACATCAATTCTGTTCGCATCCCATTGATCAAAATTTAGTGACACGGCCAGACCTAGCTGCAAGGAAGACTGAGAAATGAAATCTCTCACCTGGGTAGCCTCATATCCACCTATAACTTAAGGGTGTTATAATACTGCCAGGAAAAAATGGTAAGAGTAGATAAGGGAGACCATAAGAATCTGTCATAACGAATTGACATCTACTTAAAGAAAATTATCCCCGGAGAAAAGGCCAACCCACCCCTCACCAAGGGAAGTAAAGACAGACACCTATTACAGGTTCAAGTTTGCTACATTCATGTATTATCACCAGTGCACAGACAATGAAGAATCAAGACCCCAAAGTTCTGTCATATGCATGGCTATGCTCATTTTAGTGGGGAAAAATTCTACAGTTGTTTTCAAATGCCAACAGTGATCGTAAAAGAATCAATAGTGCCCCCCCATATAATACCAGATATTAAGAAATGCCAATTCCCTGTGAAGACTCCAGATAGTTGCAAAATGTATGAAGGTAAATTAATCAGGTAACAGACGAATAGGATTCTTAACTCTAGACCGTGTAAATGCCGAAGGGCTTTTACCAAAATTCAAGAAACGTATCTAGGAATAGTTGATCTTAGGCCCTTCTTTCTGGCTGCCATTAGAAAACAGCATTGGTTTGTCTGCTGAGGCATTCTTAGTTTGAAACAAAAATCATGAGGTCAGCACATTTTTCTCTATCAAGTCGGGTAGAGCATATACGCCCATCTTATCTGAATGGGATTTTGGATTACTATCATACACGTTCATAAAAATGGGGCATCAGGATACCTCACTTACACTATGGAAAATCATCTCTTCCCTCAGGGGACTGCTACTATCTCTGCTGACTTCCATGGTAATATTAAGGTTTAGATTCTATATGAGCATTAGTCTACATGGGATGTAGATTTTCTTCCAAAAACAATTTATGTCTGTGTACTGAAATTTATGAAAAAGTCAATAAAAGCTATGACTCTTAGTTTGCTCTAACTCTCTCTACAAGGTGGTAAAGAATGTAATGGCCAACAGTGTTTAAAGCTGGCATACTCCTCAGGTAATAGATTTGGTCTAAGAAATTCATATGTGTACTTTGTCAGAAGCAAACTGACACTTATTCTAGACATCAGGTTGGCAAATATACAGGTGTATAATTTGGGAAAAGTAGGGAGTCCATATTAAATATGGAGTGGACTACATACCATCATAGACACGTGCTTTGAAGACTTGAATGAACAGTCAATGGCAACCCCGAGTAATTTTCCTCAAACATCCATCAGTGCCCTTCCAGCTGTGGTCATCCCAAATGGGATGTCTTCATATATACAAATATGTGTGCATATGCATGTGTATGTCTGTGTAAGGAATGATGTATCCAACAGAGCTAGGTTCTATTCAGGCACAATTTGTTAAGGGGAGACAGAAAAGAGAAATATCTATTGAGTATCCCTATGCACCAGATAAATACTATGTCATTTATCTTTGTTTTGTTTTGGTGTTTGGGAAGGGGTTGTTTTTGGTTTTGGTTTTTTTTTTTTTCTTTTTTATGTTCCATCAATACCTAGTTTATTGAGAGTTCTTAGCATGAAGGGGTGTTGAAGTTTACTGAAGGCCTTTTCTGCATCTATTGAGATAATTATGTGGTTCTTGCCATTGGTTCTGTTTACGTAAAGGATTACGTTTATTGATTTGCATATGTTGAACCGGCCTTGCATCCCAGGGATAAAGCTGACTTGATCAAGATGGATAAGCTTTTTCATGTGCTGACGGATTCAGTTTGCCAGTATTTTATTGAGGATTTTCACATTGATGTTCATCAGGGATATTTGCCTGAAATTTTCTTTTTTTGTTGTGTCTCTGCCAGGTTTTGGTATCAGGATGATGCTGGCCTCATAAAATGAGTTAGGGAGGAGTATCTCTTTTTCTATTGTTTGGAATAGTTTCAGAAGCAACGGTACCAGCTCCTTTTTGTACCTCTGGTAGAATTCGACTGTGAATCCATCCAGTCCTGGGTTTTTTTTTGTTGGTAGGCTATGGGATTGTGATCACTCTACTAGAGATAAGAAACCTGAATCATAGCAATAGGAAATGACCTGCCCGAGGTCACATAGTTAACAGAGGAACTGAGATTCAACTCCGTCTGAACAACACATGCTCTTTCAAAAAACACTGCTCTGCAATTCTGCTTACTCCCAACTGTGGGCACCACAGTTTTGACTGTAAATGGTGCTTGTATCTACCTAATTCAGGTAGTGGTACCTGAAGGGGCTTTAATTCTACGAGGACTTTGCTAGAATATAGCCTTCATAGCAAGAGAGATTCTGTTTTATTTGCTGCTATGAGACAAAAGCTAAAGTGGTGCATGCACTCTCCAAAAGGTTTGTTTTCCAATGAATAAAGGAATGAATGAACACGGTTACTTCTTTATAACAAGAAGGCTATGCTATTTTCAGAGAATTTTCGGTGTCTCTATAATTTTTTAGATATCAGCCTGGATTTCTTTAATATGCAAAGCCTTTCGGCAATGTTTCACAAAAATCTATAACTGTGCTTTTTATTATTATTCTTATTCCTGCTAAACTGTCCTTTATTGAGCATCTACTATGTTCCCAGTATTGATCTATGTACTTACTTGCACTATCTCATTTAGTATCACAATAACTTTATAAAGGAGGTACTTATTTTATTCATGAGAAAGCTCTGGTTTTGAACAATTCAGTAATTTGACCTGATGTTTCACAGAACTTGGCCCAAAATCGCCTAATTCCAAAAACCAGTGGTAGACCCAGTAAATCTGACATCTGAAACAGATCATTTTATAAAACTTTGCCTCTATACAACAAAATTATTTCTAATAATTACCATTAAATAATCATTTATTTATTCTTTAGCTTTAAAACAACAATTCAAAAGAAGGATAAATTTCCATTTTAAGCATAGTATTCAAAATAGAATATCTCAGATATGCACCAAAACTTGTACTTAACACACAAAAATATTACACCTCACAGTGCACACTCTGTCTTACTGTTTCAAATTTCCAGCACAAATACAGCCTCCAAATGATCGTGCAGACTACCTGAATTGATGTAGCTTAGATTTTGCTTCTTTTTCCTCCTAATGACTTTGCTGTCATTATTTATTTCCAACCTTCTGCTTAAACATCAAAATAGGTAGCACTGCAGGTGTTAGAGACATAAAGCCATCTGAAACAACTAAGAAAGATTCCAAAACATTATGAACTTACCCTCAAAACCAATGCATGTAGCTGAGTCCTTGTGCCCTGAGCACCAACTGTATAACTAGGAGTTCTCTGAATTAATATTCATGTAGAAGACAATGTACATTAAAGGCTAAGATATAAAACTGTGATAATATGAAGCTTATATATTATTAACAGTCATCACAGTAATTGTTTAAAACTTAGAATCAGAAAAGATTTTCCCATGGAGCATATTATCATTGGCACTATTGAGATTTGCGAGTGCATGATGATGATGAAAAGCAGGCTGACTTTTAGTCTGTTTATTATTGTTTTTAAATCCTCTACAGACCATGCACCTCATCCTCACAGGCACCTCACAATGATCCCTCCATCAGCATCGCCCCTGCCCTTGATAAATCAAGGGATGCTCTCAGTCTTCCTGTCCTGTTTGCTTTCACTATCTGTTGTTTGAGCTCCTTTCTATGAGTCCTTAAATATGTGCAAATCCCAAAATGGTAGGAAAACTAATTTCTCTATGACATTAAGCCCTATAAAGATCTTCCTGCTTTTAGAAAAAAAAAAATAACGGCTGGCCTCAGCCATCCTGAAGACCCACTACTAAAAAAACCTGCCCTATTGTAGCAGCTAGAGTGAAAAATTGTCTGTTCTGCTGCCTAGTTGTTCCATGGCCTTTTAACTGTGAGTTACAAGCATAAATAGAATAACCTGGAAAAGCAGAGAAATCATTATATTCACTGTGTATATAATGTAAAATAAAAATCATCATTCATGCCCTTTGCTAATGACTAAATAGCACCCTAGAATCCATCTGAAAATATAGCTTAACATAAAATAGTAAATGGACCACTGATTGAAGCTACGATGCAAAAAGTAGGAATAAAAAGGGATTTAGACTGATTCAGATTAGTCAGGAGGATTTTGTAGGGAAAAAATAATTTTGCTTTAATTATTTTTGTATATTATATGGTGTCATATATCCACATCACACATGTTAGGGGAAATTCCTAGTGTTTATATGGTCTCAAGCAGTATCTCATAAATGAATGAATTTGTAAAATAAATATTATTTACATGGAGTCAGAATATTTTGTCATCTGTAACTCTTCCTCCTAATGTGACTCACCTAAATTGCAGCCCAATTATAATATTAGTCTTTAGGGAAATTTAATCTCTTGGCAATCTTCTTTATTAATCCCCAGAGTAAATTGAGATTAGTTAATAGATCATTAACTTGCCTATTTGGAAGATGGCCATATTGAAACATGGTGATGGGGAGTCATGCCTTTGAGTGCCTCAGAGTGGGTGACAAAAATGGACGTTAGGGTGGATCCCTGAGACTTGCTGTCACCAACTAGGAAGGGAGCTCAGGGAAGAGTCAGGAATCTCAGGTGTGAAAAGTACCTCCAAGCCCATCCAATACTATGTCCCCACCACAGCCTTCAGCCTCCATCAACAACAACTCCGAGAACAGTGAGCTTACTGCCTCCTGAGTTGGATCATCCTACTTTGGGACATCTGTAAATAGTTTTCCTTAATTCTTCCTTATGTCAAGCTGAAGTCTGTTGCTTTACATCTTCTACTCATTGTCCCAAAAATAAACAGAACGCATCTAGTCTTTCTTCCACCTGACCTATCTACAAAAATATGAGGGCAGTTGATGAACCCATTTCTTTCCTGTTCCTTGGGTGATATAGTCTCACATCTACTCACCACCCTAGCCACTAGCCTTTTCATAACTTGCCCATCAGGAGGGAAACTTTAGTAGTTAAAGGCGTATCTCCTGTAAAACTGGACATCAGATGTCAGAGACGCTCTGCTCTAGATCTTCCCAGCCATGCCAACTTGCAAATCATTTTCTAGCAACCAGTGTAATCTTGTGTAAGGTACACTGTTTTAGACAATGCCCTGCAGAGCATAAAATAGAAAGTGGCTCTTCAACCAGGGAAGAAGGAAGCTCTGGTCAGAGGCCACCACCTTACTAAAGAGAAGAGAAAGATATTTTTCTCTCAAAAGCATTTTGTATGTCTATTTATTTATTTATGTATTCATTTTATATATTTTTTATTGTATTTTAGGTTTTGGGGTACATGTGAAGAACATGAAAAATTGTTGCATAGGTACACATGTGGCAGTGTGATTTGCTGCCTTATATCTGGCATTTCTCCCCATGCTATCTCTCCCCACCTCCCCACCTCCCATTCTTCTCAGCACCACATCACACCTACTCTAAAATTGACCACATAATTGGAAGTAAATCACTCCTCAGCAAATGCAAAAGAACGGAAATCATAACAAACAGTCTCTCAGACCATAGTGCAATCAAGTTAGAACTCAGAATTCAGAAACTAACTCAGAACCGCACAGTTTCAAGGAAACTGAACAATTGGCTCTTGAATGTTGACTGGATAAAAAATGAAATGAAGGCAGAAATAAAGTTGTTCTTCGAAACCAACGAGAATGAAGACACAACATACCAGAATCTCTATTTATAATACATAAATAATCCAAGTGATGTGCATAAAAATGAAAATGAAAAAAAACACCCTGAATTTCATCAGCGACCAAAATATTTTTTTCATTTTTCTGTTTTTCCCATCAATTACTGCCCACATGTGTAAATATATTTACATTTTATAATCATAATAAATGTAACTTTGGATTCAGCTTGTTAAATCTAATATAAGTTTTATCCATCTTGTTTCATGGTGTTTACTGTAAGAATCATAATGGATATACAACGTCTCAGAAAAGATAGATAATAATTTACTTCATTATCTGTTATAAGGCTTTTAAAGTCATTTCCAAAGTGTTCCTATCATAAACAGCAGTGCTACAAACTTCCTAATGCTTATAGCTTTTTTATTTTCAGAATCGAATCATTTTCTTGAAAGAAAGAAACACTGTCCTCATTTTACTGATTACTAATCAAAAAGGATAAGCATTTTTATGGCTCAAAAATATACTGAAAATGAAAGTTAGTTTTTAAATGGACCTGTTAGCCCTATGAGGTCAAAGGATAAGCATTTTTATGGCTCAAAAATCTACTGAAAATGAAAATTAGTTTTTAAATGGACCTGTTAGCCCTATGAGGTCAGAATCTCTATTATTTACCGGGGTTCTACCACACTCAGACTCTGTACTGAGGGAACTGAAAGTTCAATTCAACACTCAGTGAAAATTAAGAGGAAAGTGTTGCTTTCCTTATGTGGGAGGGGAGAGATAACAGGGTTTATAGAAATAATTTGTCTGAGATCACCTAGCTAGAAACATTAAGAGATAGTATCATCAATGTATGGGTTGAGGATTTGAACTCAAGTCTTTATTTTTTCTTTTTAGAGACAGGGTCTCACTCTGTCACCCAGGCTGGAGTGCAGTGGCATGATCATAGCTCACTGCAGCCTTGAACTTCTGGTCTCAAGTGATTCTCCCACCTCAGCCTCCCAAGTAGATGAGACTCCAGGTGTGCACCACACGCCAGGCTAATTTTTTAAATTTTTGTAGAGATGAGTTCTCGCTATGCTGCCCAGGCTGATCTCAAACTCCTGGGCTCAAGTGATTCTCCCACCTTAGCCTCCCAAAGGGCTGGGGTTACAGGCATGAGCCACCAGGCTAAACCTGAACCCAAGTCTTTCTAGCTTTAAAACCTACGCTGTTAACCACTGTCCTAAACTGTCTTCCCGGGTGAACTGCCAATCATCAGAAAATCCAGGAATGATAGAAATAACTCTCAGTTCTGCAGGTGGAGAGGGAATAGCAGGGCAAATATCTTGTACCTCACAGGAGTCAATAAAAAGTGATTAAACTGAAGAGAGTGGGAGTTCTGGCTCTTTGGACCTCTTTGGTCCCTTTCAACCTGAAGCTTCTCTAGCCCTTGTTTCTTATATTTTCAACCTGTAATTTAATAGGATTGTCTTTTTGGTAATTCAGCATCCAGTAGGCAAGGCTTAAATCTGGTGTTTGGGAACTGAGATGCAGGATAGAAATGGAAAAGCCCAGGGAGAGACAGGAGATGTGGTTTCCAGGAGGAGACATCCCCCTCCTACCCGTAAGTTGACTTCTGCCTGCTTTCCTTCCCCACCACATCCACTGGCTGACACAGGGTGCATTCAGATTGCAGAAGAGGAGGGTGAGGGGTGAGGTGGGGACAGAGGGAAACGAAATGCCTGTGTATTTGCTTAAACCCATAGTAAACTAACCAGGTATGCAATGTCTTTGCATAACTCTCTTACTAATAAACACATGAGCAACTAGACTGCATCTGGTATTTTGCAAAATAAAACAATAGAGACAGTCCCTGCCCTCAAGGGATTCCTGGTCTGAATTACACACACACACACACACTCACACACACACACACACACACACACACACACAAAATAATGCAAAATTAGGCTAGGGAGGCAAGCTGGTCAGGTAAACAAGGCGATGACCAGAGAAGGTCACTTGAGAAGTTCAGGGTCTAAAAGGAACGTTTGGGAATCCCCAAACTTAAATTGGGGGATTAGCTATCTCTGATTCCCATCCGTGAAATCAGACTAATTATAACCACCAGGCAAGATTGTGGTGAGTGAGTATTAGGTGAAATAAAGTATAGAGAAAGGGTTCTGTAAATTACAAGGAAATATGTGAATATAAGTCAAAATAAGACTTGAAGATTAGAAGTAGAATGTCTATGAACATGTCCTGTTTAGTCTGTGGATTGATAATCCTCACACCTTCCCTTACCTCCATTAACTCTATATTAATATTCATTGAGTATCTGCCCCACTACATGCCACCCACATGTATAGGCATTGACCAATCCTCCCAAAAACCTGCCAAGTAACCACCATAATTCTCAATCTACAGATAAGGAAACATTTTCCTCATTTGGTCATCTTTTCATAATTGGTCTGTTTTTAGCATTTTTTACATATTTCTATGAGAATTTTGAGTTTGGGTATCAAGATCCCAGTCCAATTCAATAATTTACTTTATTTCAGTACTTCATTGGTTCAACTAATATTTACCAAGTACCTAATCAGGTTCTACAGACGGTGCCAGGTGCAGCAGGGATCATGTTATGCAGAAAAGACAAGGTCTTAGAGAGAGATCCAAGATGGCTGATGATTAGCAGCTCGGGCACGTACCTCCCAGTGAAAGCGCAAAGAACGAGAGGACGCCACACTTTCAGACGAATATTAGTTGCTCACGGACCAGGAGATTCCCAGTGGAGGAGCTCCACGGGTCGCCAGGGCGACTCTTGTGGCCGGCGTGGCGGTTTTGCTGGTGCCTTAGCACGCCAGTTCTTGGTGCAGAGTCCGGAGATTCCCGGGCAGAAAAGCACCATCAATCTTAACACCGCTGTTGTGGCCGGCTCAGTGGATTGCTCAGATTTCGGTGCAGGGAATCAACAAGTTGGACGTCAGAGACCCAGTTAGAAAGTCGGTAATTATAAAGACGACAGACGGACAAATATATAATGAAGGGAAGAAACCAGCGTAAAAAGGTAGAGAATACTCAAAATCAGAATGCCTCTCCCTCTACAGGGGATTGCAATTCCTCATCAGTAACGGAACAAGGCTTAATAGATTACACGTGTGTTCCAATAACAGAAGCAGGTTTCAAAACATGGGTGATAAGAAACTTCTGTGAATTAAAAGAACTTGTTCTAACCCAATGCAAAGAAACTAAGAACCTTGAAAAAAGGTTTGACGAAATGTTAACGAGAATGGATAATTTAGAGAAGAATATAAGTGAATTGATGGAGCTGAAAAACACAACACGAGAACTTCGCGAAGCATGCACAACTTTAAACAGTCGAATTGATCAAGCAGAAGGAAGGATATCAGAAGTCGAGGACCAGCTCAGTGAAATGAAACGAGAAGACAAGAATGCAGAAAAAAGGATAAAAAGGAATGAGCAAAGTCTCCAGGAAATATGGGACTATGTGAAAAGACCTAATTTACGTTTGATAGGTGTACCTGAATGTGATGAAGAGAATGAATCCAAGTTGGAAAATACTCTTCAGGATATCATTCAGGAAAATTTTCCTAACCTGGCAAGGCAGGGTAATATTCAACTCCAGGTAATACAGAGAACACCACAAAGATATTCTTCAAGAAGACCAACCCCAAGGCACATAATCGCCAGATTTATTAGGGTTGAAATGAAGGAGAAAATACTAAGGGCAGCCAGAGAGAAAGGTCAGGTTACCCATAAAGGGAAACCTATCAGACTTACAGCAGATCTCTCAGCAGAAACCCTACAAGCCAGAAAAGAGTGGGGACCAATATTTAACATCCTTAAAGAAAAGAACTTTCAACCCAGAATTTCCTATCCAGCCAAACTAAGCTTTATGTGCGAAGGAAAAATTAAATCTTTTGCGAACAAACAAGTACTTAGAGACTTCACCACCACCAGGCCTGCTTTACAAGAGCTTCTGAAAGAAGCACTATACATATAAAGGAACAACCAATATCAGCCTTTCCAAAAATATATCAAAAAGCAAAGAACTTTAACACAATAAAAAATTCACATCAACTAATGGGCAAAACAGCCAGCTAGCATCAAATGCTGGTATTAAACTAATATATATTTTAATTGGATAAAAAGCCAAAACCCATTGGTATGCTGCATCCGGGCCCATCTTACATCCAACAATACACAAAGACTCAGAGAGAAGGAGGAAGATTTACCAATCAAACAGAGAGTAAAAATAAACTAATAAACAAAAAGCAGGAGATGCAATTCTCGCCTCTGATAAAGTAGACTTTAAAGCAACAAAGATCAAAAGAGGCGAGGAATGACATTACATAATGGCAAAAGGATCAATGCAACAAGAAGAGCTAACGATTCTATAGATCAACGAGATAGAAAATTAACAAGGATATTCAGAACTTGAACTCAGACCCGGAACAAGTAAACTTAATAAATATTTATAGAACTCTCCACTTCAAATACACAAAACATACATTACCACCTCACACCTATTCCAAAGGTGACTATATAATTGGAAGTAAATCACTCCTCAGTAATAGCATAGCATTTCATAGGTTTAAATTAAATATTGGTTGGCTGTTTGTTTGTTATCTTCTTCCCTTATTCCTTCCTGACTACATCATTAAGTATAATTATCAGTATAAAAGAGGTTTTCAATACCCATTACTAAATTGCATTCTAGCCTGGGCAAGAAAGCAATACTCCCATTCTCTCTCCCTCTTTCTTTTCCTTCTCCCTCCTCCCCATTCTCTCTCTCTCTTTCTCTTCCTTTTTTCTCCTTCCTATTCTCTCTCTCTCTTTCTCTTTAAAAAAAAAAAAAAAAGAAAGAAAGAATCCTGAAAACATACTTACCCAAAAAAAAAAAAAAAGAAAAGACAAGGTCTTTGCTCTTTCAGAACTCACATTCTAGATGGAGGAGACAGATAATAAATGGGGAAACGAATACATCAACATGATACTATCAGGTAGTGACAGGTGTGATAAAGAAAATTTAAATGAATATTTGAATAATGACTAAGAGAATGGACAAAGTTGTCATTTCCCTTATTAAAAAGTTTAAATTTTCCTCAACAAAACTTAAAATAGAGTGTATATGATGCCATTCATCTTAGTTCTTCTGCTAAAGACAAAGGGTCCAAGGGCCAAGGTAAATGCTTCCTGTTATTAACATAGAGTGACATGTTACTGAAAGGGAATTACACAGATCAGAAGTGTGCGACTGCATCCAACAATTCTCTTTAAGACATCCTTAGTCATTTGCACCTTCTCTCAGGTGGACCACCAGCCTGAGGCTGTGGAGTAAAACAGAGACAGTTCGCAAAGTGTTCCTGTCTCCAAGTTCTATAGCTGTGGTGTGGTTAAATCCCGTATTATCAAGTATGACAGGGTCTAGAACCTATATGTTTCATATAAGGAACACAGAGATGTAGGTAGCACTAATGTCAGAAATAAAACTAGGGGCACTGTGAGCCAGTACGAGGGAGACAAACACCGTGCACTAAGATCATCTTGGGGAATTGTCCTACAAAACTCATACGGATTCTCGGCTATGGCTTCTCAGTTTATTACCGCTGAAAATTTGTTTGGTTTGGTTGATTACACTGTGAAGCATAATATGTACGACAATCTTCTGTGGTTTTCTAATGATCCAGATAAATCCCAAAACATCAAGTGTAGCTCCTGGGCTATGATGCTTGCAAATCTTCCTGATATGTTGCCAACAGAATGCCTAAGATAATGTGATTAGTGCCTTCAAAGAGAATAATTCAACTTGTTTTTTCTTTAAAAAAAAAAAAAAATACTCTCAATAAATAACCCTCCCTGACAGTTTACTACTCCTTGGGTGGGGAAGTAAAATAGCAATAGCAGAGTCTTTGGAGCGTAGGAGATCTAGGCTGAGACATATCTCTGCTATTTCCTGGGTGAGTCATCTTCTATAAGTTACTTACCCTCTTTGAGACTCTGTTTCCTCATCTATAAAATGGGGATAAGAATGCCTATCAAGCAGCATTTTTGTGAAGATTAAATAAAGGAATGGGCATTCACATACATCATAAAAAGCAAAACCTCAGCCAGGTGTGGTGGCTCACGGCTATAAAATTCCAACACTTTGGGAGGCTGAGGCAGGTGAATTGCTTAAGGTCAAGAGTTCAAGACCAGCCTGACCAATATGGTGAAACCCTATCTCTAATAAAAATACAAAAAATAGCCAGGCATGGTGGTACACACCTGTAGTCCCTGCTACTCAGGAGGCTGAAGCAGGAGAATCACTTGAACCCAAAAGGCGAAGGTTGCAGTGAGCCACGGTCATGCCACTGTACTCCATCCTGGGTAACAGAGCAAGACTCCATCTCAAAACAAAACAAAACAAAAAAGCAAAAATTCATCTAACTGGTTATGGTTAATACAGGGGAGACCTGCTGCAGCCAGGATAAGGTAAGTGGGAATCAGAGAGCCTCCGTAACTATCTGTAAATTTTTTTTTTACCTGAAAAAGTAGGTCATTTAGGCCTTCTGGCAGGAAAGACAGCAAAGTTTCTGAGCTCTGCTATGTTGAGCCTCTCAACTTTAAGTTAGGGCTGTGTGAATCAAAGCACCGCACAAATATTTCACTCATCTACTCATTCATTCATTTTTTCCATCGATCATTATATGTTCATACACTCATTCAATAAGTCTACTCTGAGCCCAATTACTGTACCAGGAGCAGTTCAAGAGCCGGGTTCACAGTTTAATAGGGGAGACACACAAGTAACTCGGTGACTGCAGTATTGTATACTGTGACTAGGGCAATAATAACAGCGACAACAATGGTCATGATAAGTTAACTCTGCTGGCCAGGGTCCTGGCTGTAACAGCAGACACTGACTCTAGACTGACTCTGGGTGATTTAAGCAGAAAAGAAGTTTACTGGTGGAAAAACCATTCACAGAATTGCTGGGAAGCTTGGAGAACCAGACAAAGAAAATAAGCAGAAACTAAGAGGCCATATAGCTGGACCGCAGCCAAAATCCCACAATGGGGAAGACCTGGTGAGGACACTGGCTGCCCTGCTTTTGTGGCTGCTCCGGAAGACAGGCTGTCCTTGCTGCTGCCAAATTCAACAGAACAAACCCCCCAGGGTGCAGCAAGATGCTAAACGAACTCACCGAGGCAGGGGAATCTGATGAGCAAAACCCACACCGTCACTCCGGGTGCAGAGAATAAAAACAGCATCTGGCCTTTCAGCTTCGATGGTGGAAGAAGGTGTGACTGCCTTCCAGGACTTCGCCTCCAAATATCAGGATGGGTTTCTGGTGCCAGGCAGCCAAAGGTTTACTGAGTGCCTCCCATGTGCCCGACGGTGCATTAAACAACTTGGCTACACTACCTCATCGGACCCTCACGGTCGTCGTCGAATATGGATACTTTGCTACCTAACTTTACTGAAAAACTGAGAATTGGCAAAAGGAAGAAACTTGTACAAGTTTGTACAGCTAGTAAGTGGCAAAGCTGTGACTAATGCAGTTTTTGATAACTGAACTGCACTACTCTACGAAGAGAGAAAGAAATGCAAAGAGCCTCAAGAGTGTAGGCAAGAAGCCCCTGGGTCAGACGGGGAGTGAAGGAAGACCCCTCAGAGGAAGAGAGGCGGCCATGAGATGGAATTGATGAGAAGCTGGTTAGATACTGCAGGGCAGTGTGTGGAAATGGAGAGTAGGGACCCTGGGGCTTAGAAAATCCCAAGGAGAGGAAACAACAAACATACGGAGCGAGAAAGTGGCATGAAACTAACTCAGATTCCTTACAACCAAAGGTCTTTTTTCATGGAATACAGTTGGAGAAAGGAGTGCAAAAGGAGAGGGTGTGAACGGAAACTACAGTGCCCCAACCTCAGGCACATGTTTGTCCCTGGAATAGAATCCCAGAAGAGATTCTAGGGCATTCCAAATTATACAATTGCCCATATCTCATCTCAGGCATAAAGAGTGACACTGGCATTATTTAATTCCTTTGTCTTCACTGAAAAAGGAGAGAGAATGAAATAAGCAGAACATCCTGATATCCTCCTGGGCTGATATCATCCTCCTAATCCCTAGAATCCACAGAGTGGGGAGTTTTCCAGGAGCAGCAGGAATTCCAAAGAGAAAGTGCTCCACTTACAATCCTAAGTACTCGAAGATGAGCCAAGCGTTTACTGAGAATAATCAGTGACCACCTCTTGATAACTCTGGCTAAGGTCAGGATTCACTGAGACCTTCCCCCAGGCAGAATCAGCAAGGCGCCTGCTGACAGGATCCTTGTTCACTTAGCCTAGGCCATTGCACCAAAACCTCACCTCTCATTTGTGTTAGTGTCATCTCAGTGGGCAGGTATGGCAAGGTCACAAACACCTTGTCAGATTAAATTTTCAAGTGCTTAACTTGCTTCTAAAGATAAACATCCATGTTTTTAACTTCATGTAGACTTATATATTAGCAACTGTGAAATGTCCTGAAAACCCTATTCTTCCCTTCTATTTAGCATCAAAACACATACACATTCATCCCAAGTTTCAGCAGAGCATACAGCCACTCCACCAGAAACACATTTTACACACTCCCTGGCAGCTAAGTGTGCCCAGGTAACTAAGCTTCCTTCATGGCAGGCAGGTAGTAAGTGACAACCTCTGGTCACTTTCTTCAGAGTAAATTGCTTGCCTTCCATTCCTTCTTTCTTCCTTAATCAAGGGCTGAAGCATAGATATGCAGATGAGGAGAACATTCTGGAAGATGGTGGAGGACCATTAGAAAAGGAACCTGGGTCCCAGAATGACCTCAAGGAGCTGCCCACCTTTCTTGTACCATTTATCTACCATGGGACTGTTATTTAACAGAAACTTAAATACGCTCTATTTTATTTAATCCACTGTGTATTTGGGTTACTGTATATCAGCTTAGCTTTTCCCTAACTATATAGGATTGATCTGAAGATAATGACAGAAAGTAAGTGTTTTTTGAACACAGACAGACCTAGATTCCAATACCTGCTTTCCCATTAACTAATCATCTACAGCCAGCTAGCCACCCTGGGTCTCATTTCTTTTTCACATGAAAAAAAGGATAAATAATAAGAAAGTTTAAGGCTGGTAAAAGGATTATAAATAATGAACCTCGTACAGTGCTGGTACACAAAAGTGCTAAAATTGCTACTATTTTTTTCTTTAAAGAGACAGGACCTCACTCTGTCACACAGGATGGAGTACAGTAGTGTGATCATGGTTCACTGCAGCCTGGAACTCTTGGGGTCAAGCCATCCTCCCACCTGAGGCTCTCAAGTGGCTGCAACTATAGGCACGTGCCAATACGCTGGGCTAACTTTCAAATTTTTCCTAGAGAGAGAGTCTCATTATGTTGCCCAGGCTGATCTTAAACTCCTGGCCTCAAGAGATCTTCTGCCTCAGCCTCCTCAACTGCTGGGATTACAGGGGTGAGCCATCATGACGGTGCAAATACCCCAGTGCCCTGTGGCATCCAACTTGGAGCCCTCTGATTATGTTAGAATTCTTAGGCCCCAATAGCCTATGAACAGTGATATGGTTTGGATGTGTGTCCCCACCCAAATCTCATGTCAAATTGTAATCCTCAATGATGTATGGAGGTGGGCCTGGTGGGAGATAATTAGACCATGGGGGTGGATTTCTCCTTGGGTACTGTCCTCATGATAGTGAGTGCCTTCTCATGAAATACGCTTGTTTAAAAGTGTGTGGGACTTCTTCCCTCTTTCTCCTGCTTCGGCCATGTAAGATGAGTCTGCTTCCCCTCCCCCTTCTGCCATGATTCTAAGTTTCCTCAGGCCTCCCCAGAAGATGAACAGATGCAGGCATCATGCTTCCTGTACTGCCTTCAGAATCATAAGCCAATTAAACCGCTTTTCTTTATAAATTACCCAGTCTCGGGTATTTCTTTATAGCAATTTGAGAACAAACTAATACAGAAAATTGGTAATGAGGGGCAGGGCATTGCTATAAAGATATCTGAAAATGTGGAATCAGCTTTGGAACTGGATAACAGGCAGAAATTGAAAGAGTGTGGAAGGATCAGAAGAAGTCAGGAAGACAAAGGAAACTTGGAACTTTCTATAAACTTTTGAAATTGTCACCAAAATGCCAAGAGTGATATGGACAAAAAAGTCCAGGCTGAGGCGGTCTCAGATGCAAATGAGGAACTTATTGGGAACTGGAGCAAAGGTTGCTTTTGTTATGCATTAGCAAAGAGGTTGGCTGCATCGTGCCCCTGCTCTAGGGATCTGTGGAACTTTGGACTTGAGAGTGATGATTTAGGGTATCTGGTGGGAGAAATTTCTAAGCAGCAAAATGTTTAAGATGTGGCCTGGCTGCTTCTAACAACCTATCCTCATAAATGTGAGCAAAGAAATGACCCAAAATTGGAAGGGAGCATAGAAGTGAGCATAAAATTTGGAAAATTTGCAGCCTAGCCACGTGATGGAAAAGCAAAGCCCACTTTCAAGGGAGGAATTCAAGCAGGCTATAGAAATTTGTATAAATAAAAAGGAGCCAAGTGATAATATCCAAAACGATGAGGCAAAGACCTTAAAAGCATTACAGAAACCTTTGTGGCAGACCCTCCCCTCACAGGCCTGGAGGCCTGAATGGTTTCCTGGACCAGGCCCAGGGCCCTGCTGCCCTGTGCAGCCTTGGGACACTGTTGCCTGCATTCTGGCCACTCCAACAGAATGCTGAGCTGTAGCTATGTCCTCATGATAGTGGGTAAGTTCTCATGAGATCTCATTGTTTAAAAGTGTGTAGCACCTTTTGCTCCTGCTACAGCCATATAAGATGAGCCTGCTTCCCCTTTACCTTCAGCCATGATTGTAAGTTTCCTCAGGCCTCCCCAGAAGCCAAGCAGATAGCCAGCATCATGCTTCCTGCACAGCCCACAGAACTGTGAGCCAATTAAACCTCTTTTCCTTATAAATTATCCAGTCTCAGATATTTCTTCTTTTTTTTATTGTACTTTAAGTTCTGGGGGACATGTACAGATCTTGTAGGATTCCTCCATAGGTACACACATGCCATGGTGATCTGCTGCCTCCATCCCCTCATCACCTACATTAGGCATTTCTCCCAATGTTATCACTCTCCAACCTCCCCACCCCCTGCTGTCCCTCCCCAGCCTCCCACCCCCCAACAGACCCCAGGGTGTGATGTTCCCCTCCCTATGCCCATGTGTTCTCGTTGTTCAACACCCATCTATGAGTGAGAACATGCCGTGTTTGGTTTTCTGTTCTTGTGTCAGTTTGCTGAGAATGATGGTTTCCAGATTCATCCATGTCCCTACAAAGACATGAAGTCATCCTTTTTTATGGCTGCATAGTATTCCATGGTATATACATGCCATTTTCCTTGTCCAGTCTATCACTGATGGGTATGTAGGTTGGTTCTAAGTCACTGCTATTGTAAACAGTGCCACAATGAGCATACATGTGTATGTCTTTATAATAGAACTATTTATAATCCTTTGGGTATATACACAGTAATGGGATTGCTGGGTCAAATGGAATTTCTATTTCTAGATACTTGAGGAATCACCACACTGTCTTCCACAATGGTTGAACTAATTTACACTCCCACCAACAGTATAAAAGCATTCCTATTTCTCCACATCCTCTCCAGCATCTGTTGTCTCCAGATTTTTTAATGATCGTCATTCTAACTAGTGTGAGGATGGTATCTCAATGTGGCTTTGATTTGCATTTCTTTAATGACCAGTGATGATGAGCATTTTTTCATAGGTTTGTTGGCAGCATAAATGTCTTCTTTTGAAAAGTGTCTGTTCATATCCTTTGCCCACTTTTGAATGGGTTTGTTTTTTCTTGTAAATCTTCTTTAGTTCTTTGTAGATTCTGGGTATTAGCCGTTTGTCCAATGGGTAGCTTGCAAAAATTTTTCCCATTCTGTTGGTTGCCGGTTCACTCTAATGACTGTTTCCTTTGCTGTGCAGAAACTCGTAGGTTTAATTAGATCCCATTTGTCTATTTTGGCTTTTGTTGCCATTGCTTTTGGTGTTTTAGTCATGAAGTCCTTGCTTATGCCTATGTCTGAATGGTACTGCTTAGGTTTTCTTCTGGGGTTTTTATGGTGTTAGGTCTTATGTTTAAATATTTAATCCATCTGGAGTTAATTTTAGTGTAAGGTGTCAGGAAGGGGTCCAGTTTCAGCTTTCTGCATATGGCTGGTCAGTTTTCCCAACACCATTTATTAAACAGGGAATCCTTTCCCCATTGCTTGTTTTTGTCAGGTTTGTCAAAGATCAGATGGTTGTAGACGTATGGCGTTACTTCCAAGGCCTCCATTCTGTTCCATTGGTCTATATCTCTGTTTTGGTACCAGTACCATGCTGTTTTGATTATTGTAGCCTTAGAGTATAGTTTGAAGTCAGGTAGCATGCCTCCAGCTTTGTTCTTTTTGCTTAGGATTGTCTTGGCTATGTGGGCTCTTTTTTGGTTCCATATGAAGGTTAAAGTGGTTTTTTCCAGTTCTGTGAAGAAGATCAATAGTAGCTTGATGGGGATAGCATTGAATCTATAAATTACTTTGGGCAGTATGGCCATTTTCACAATATTGATTCTTCCTAACCATGAGCATGGAATGTTTTTCCATCTGTTTGTGTCCTCTCTTTTTCCCTTGAGCAGTGGTTTGTAGTTCTCCTTGAAGAGGTCCTTCACATCCTTTGTTAGCTGTATTCCTATGTATTGTATTATCTTTGTAACAATTGTAAATGGCAGTTTGCTCATGATTTGACTCTCTGTCTGTTATTGATGTATAGGAATGCTTGTGATTTCTGCACATTGATTTTGTATACTGAGACTGCTGAAGTTTCTTATCAGCTTAAGGAGAATTTAATAGATTGTCCTTGGATGGAGGACACTGATATCAGATACTAAACTTTTAAGAACAGATACTACACTTGATCTTACCAAAAGGGTGAGAAGTGATCACATCACAGTCTCAGGTATTTATTTATAGCAATGTGAGAACAGACTAACACAGAGTCAAGTTCATCTGATGAAACATGATATCAACTCAATTAGCTGGCATAAATTTAATTATGCTTTTGAACAACCTTTCAATTTGATATTTTTCCTCTCAACTTTGCAAATAGAATGTGAGGGGCACCTCCTAGCCTGAGTAGAAGAAGATGGGTCTGAGCCCACTGTGCCCCTGAGGGTGCAAAGCACTGTGCCTGCAGTCCATGTTTCAGTCAAGAGCCTCTCCTTTCACTTTTGTGGTGTGACTGAGGCCACTTCAGCAGATATGGCTGTCTAGGTCTATTTTAGATGACAAACTTGGTTCAAATAAGAGGTCCCATGGGAGTACTTTAACATTGGCTCTATTGCCCTCTTACACTTTAGCCAATAAGTTTCCGTATTTGCAGCCAGAAGGCAGCAGTCACACCTTACAATACTAGCAGCATATCCAGGCCAAGCTGTCCATTCTACTCATGAAACTCAAAGCTCCAAACTGTGTCATTGTGCATCTTCAGTTCTCCAAAGTCCTTCAGATATCCTCGCATCATGTGAAGCACAGGCAGTGAAAAGTCCTCTTATGGGCTTTTTTCCCCCTCACCCACCTTCCCAGTCCCCAAGAGAGGCAACTGACTCTTCCATCTGGAATCCTATGTCTGTTTGCTTCAAAAAAGAACAAATTCTCTTCTGCACATAAATCCCAGGTAACATCCTGACTAAACCTAGACTTTTTCTTAGACCTCAGAGAAGCCATTTGCTTCTGCTCATATTCCAGGGTGGATATGAGTCCGCTGCTTGCCATTGGTTCTCCAGAGTGAATTTATGCTGCATACCACTGGTCAACATTTTAAGTAAAACTTTCTCATGCTCATGGCTAGAAAACTTATACATAAAAAGATCCCTAATTCCACCTTGTCCAAAGGTCTTACATAGAACTCTACAGGGCAGGTGGGAGGCTTCATGCTGGCAGTAAAAGAAGTCAGCTCCAGGGACTTCCCAAGGTCACCTGGTGAGTCAATGGTAAAATCATGGTCTCACAGCTCTCCACCCAAAGTGCCCAGCATGCAAGGCGTGGCTGCTACTCTGGATGATGGGCCATCTGTCATGTTTCTCCTTGGCTCATGCATTTTCAAGGGCCAGAACCATGACAGCGTTCATACCAATGCCTCATTGATGGTGGCAAGCACCCCACGAGGCCTTCCATGCAAAGGGTAAGAAATGTCAGTTCCCATGAAGGAAAAAACTTACTGCACAAAACCCAACCATCCCCAGAATCACGTGTGCCATGAGGTCAGAGGCCAGGAAAGGGTGCATTCTGTGTGGAATGTCTGAACTTGCCAGATCTCAAAGAAGTTGGACTTCTCCCAAGGAGAGTTTTGCCCTAACTCTTGATAACTGTCAACATGTCTCACAAAACCAGGAACTCCCAAGATAGAGATGCCAAGCAGCTGGGAACCATTAAGAATAAAACGAGCTGCTGAATGAAGCTGGAGACTCGGGGGTTCTTCTCTGAACTACAACCTGCAAACTTTGAGAACGGAGCATCATTTATTGTGGGCCTGCTCTGGGCCAAGCTCTTAGCAAACTGGATTTTATGGAGGCAGCACAACGTAGTACAAGTTTTCTCAGTCAAGACGCTATTGATGTTTTGGCCCGAATGAGTATTTGTTGTGGGAGCCTGTCCTGTGCATTGTCAGATGCCTAGCAGCATCCCTAGCCTCTGCTCTCTAAACACCAGTAGCACCTCCTCCTGACAGTTACAATAAAAATTGTCTCCAGACATTGTGAAATGTCCCCTGGGAGGCAAAATCGCCCCCAGTTGAGAATCACTACTGCAGTGGCTAAAAGTACAGACTCTGAAGTCAAACAGCCAGAGTTCAAATCCTGATCAGCCCTTTATCAGGTGAGCTTACAAAACATCTTAACTCCTCTGTTCCTTAATGGTCTTAACTGAAAATGTAGGTATTGTTAATACCCACTCATAGGGTGGCTTTGAGGATTAATGAGACATCACTCATGAAGCACATAGAATCAAGCCTGGCATATGGATAGCCCATGTTCAGATACATATTATTATCCTCATTTTTCAGAAAGGGAAAGTGACAACCCAGAGAAGTAAGTAACAGATCCCCAGCTAGGATGCAAGCAAAGGTCTGTATAATTCCCAATGAGTTCAGCAGCCACTGAGTGAGCTGCTGTCATGCAGCAGGCCCTGCTTTGGGCTAAAGAGGAAACAACAGACAATCCTTGTGCTTAAGGAACTCCAAATCTAGCGAAGGAGGCAGGCACGTGGCCTGGTTTCAGTAATGCCGGTTGCAAGCTATGATAGGGAGAAGCCCAGGTGCTGTGTATGCAGAAACGAAATCCCTGTCCCAGTCCAGGTCCTGGGGCAGAGGACACCCAAACGAGGTCCTGAAAGACTCCAAAGCTCTTTCCATTCACCACACTGCTTATTTCATCAGACAAATGACAGACAGCTTTCAGTAATGACTGCAGAAGTACCCCAATACGTGAGGTCTGCAGTAAGTCTAAGCAGGGACACCAGTGTCCAAGTATTGGTAGAAAGGGAAGAAATCACAGAATTTCATGGAGACTGAGTCAGATCTCTTCATTCAGAAGCACATGACAGGTGGGTGGGTAGCTGTCCCGTGCCTGGAGTGAATGCATTCTTCAGCAGTGTGATGAAAGTTAGCACAGCCAGATCACCAGCACTGGGCTCTTTGCTCAATTTCAAAGACAATTAAAACTTACTCAGAATGAATAGGCAGTGATGATGAATAAGTGAAACCCGAATGGCCACAAGAGCAGGTCCTTTTCCTTAAAGAAACCAATTGCATAAGAAGGGATAATAATCCTAAAGGAAAGACAAAGGGGTTTCACAAGCAGAGATATTTTAATAGCCCTATATTTCACTTAACAAGCTGAATGCTGAAGGCACACATTCATATTTCCACTGGTTGTGTCAAACACCTGCATCATGGCTACGTCATCCTACACCTATACAGAACCCCAATCGCTTGAACCTGTCCTGTAGGACAGGCTCGGGCTCCTGCTAAGAAAGTGGCAAGTGCCAAACCCCGTGGCAGTTCTTTGGGAACAACACGCAGTGCCACCTCTTTTCATCAGTCTCAGATAGGGAAGAAGACCCCATAGGCTGATGCTGCTCAAAGTGTGGCCCTTAGAAATGCAAATACTTGGGGTCTACCCCAGATCTACTGCATCAGTCTTGTGGGGTAGAAATCTATGTTTTAACAAGCTCTGCACATGATACTTATGTTAAAGTTTAAAAGCTACCCCTAAAGGTCATCTTTCCTTCGCTATCCTTTTCATTAACCCTGCTACTAGATGCTGTGTGTATTATAGAAAATAAACTTGACATGATTTTTGCTCTTAAAGAATTTAAATTCTCCCCTGGGGAACAATGAGAGTTGGTGGCCATGTTTGATGAGAAACCCATGAGGGAGGTTACTCTTACTCGTGACAGATGCACCAGCTGAGTCATACCGCATCATAAACATGAGCAGAGCAAACATGTGGCAAGCATTGGAATTACACTGGTTGAACAAAATGACAGAAACAACAAATGAGAACTCTGATCCCCGCTCTGCATTTTTATAGCCCCCTTGGTGACCCTGCCCTTGCCCTCTGCACTCAGTTGCTTATTCACATTTCTATTTCTCCTACCAGGTGCCTGAGTCCCTTGAGACAGGACCAGGTCCCAGGATGGTGCCCGAAATTCATTCAATATTTGCTGAATGAGTAAAGAAAGGGATAAATCTCAGTTAGCCTAGGAGGTTGTCCAATACCCTCAGTGTCCTAAGAACCCCTTCAACAGTCCACAGCCTAACCCTGGGCTAGGAAAGGACTCCCCTATCCTTTAATTAACTTGTCAGCAAAACTTCTGCCAGCAGGACCCTAAAGGTCTAGAAGGCAGTAGAGTAGAGCCTCTTTTAGGGAAGTCAAATCTTTCTAGAAGCACCTCCCTATGTCTTGGAGAATGGAAGGAGAAATTGAGAAGAAAGAACAGGAGAGACGGGAATGTGCTGTCCCCTACACAACCTGCCTGGAAGACAGGAGCATTAACCAGATGACACTGACAATGAGCAGCTCAGATCTCCAGTTGAAACTTCACTCAATTGCAAAGCCTTAAGCAAGCTGACAGCGGCAGGGTTTGGCCTCATTTGGACATTTGATGGACTTAAGCCAGACTGTGCTCTTACTTGGGAAGGAGAAGACTAAAACATGAAAACATAGTCTTCAGGTTGAAATTACATTATCCAAAACAAGGTCAAAATAGGGATTTCATATTACTTTTCAGGAATAAGAACCTCTCTGAATACATATGTTTACTGTTGAGGCTTTGTTCATGTACCTCCTTTTCATAAGAATGTGACACATTAAAGGGGAGCTTTGGTATATAATGAGAGTAACGACAGTTCAGGGCTGCAGGAGGACCCTGAGAAGAGAGGACCTGGAAAGACCTGACAGGGCCTCCCTGACTGACGCCACCAGTGCACAGCTGCTGACAAAGGGGTCTCCCTGCTTTGTGTCTTGTGCTCTGGTAGGATTCTCTTCTGGCTGACAGAGTAGACCAGAAGCTGGTGCCAGCCTTACTCATGAGTTGAGGGGGAGGAGAGGACTCAAGTGCTCATTCTTACCCTCAGTTCACAGAAGCTTCTAAAATAAAGCATAAGTGAAAGGCTTAGGGTCTCTCTCACCATGAACAGAAGGAAAGGAGAGGAAAGGGAGGAAGGGCCCCTCAGCCCAACCCCTCACCCACTGCTACCCAGCACAGGGACCCTGGGCTGAGCCCACAGCAGGGCTTTTCAGGGCAGCTCTGAGAATCATGGGGCCAAGCTGGAGATAGCAGAAAGCCCCAGGCAGCTCCCCTAGAAGGGGCCTCCAGCTCTAGGGACTCGGGTCTCCAAGGGGAGCCTGCAGGCCTCCAGGGCCCAGAGCAAGTGCGTGAGACCCTCCTGCCTACCCAAAACCATCCTCCTCCTGGTTTCTCCTTGTGAAATGGTTATAATAGTTTCCACCTCACAAGGCTGCAGAAAGGCTAAAGGTGCTCAGTACAGAGCCCACGGCACATGATAAGCACTGACTTCAGGGATGGTTTTAAAATGCTGAACACAGCCCTGGTGCACTGCGATGAGGAGGGAGGCCCTTGGCTCACATGACGACAGGCAGGGACCTGGTTCATCTACCACGCCAGGAGGCGTCCAGTCCCTGGTCCCTGCTGCACGGACACTGGGCTCTGTTATGCATATTTAGAGTGAGGCTTGATTTTGAACAAAGTAAGCCCTTAGGAGGTGTACGCTACTACTTCCTTTACAAATAAATGGTGCCTGAGCCTCCTAAAGCCAGAAACGCGGGATTGGAGAATGACCAAGCAAAGCGGCTCAGTCATAGTGTTTCCAAACAGATTTCATAACCAGATTATGCCTAAGGTTTAAGCCTGGCAACCGCAGGCCTATTCTTCAGATTGTGAAACCAATATTCAAACAGCTAACAAGGCGGATTCCCAATCGAATGACACAAGGTTCCACAGATGATGCCGACCACAGATATGTCATGGACACTTCATTATGTTTCACTCAACAGGAAGGTATGGACCATTTACAATAACTCTGCTTATGGAGCACAAATTCCAAGTGCCTAGGATGTAGTAGACACGCAATAAATATTTGTTAAACAAATGGATGAAAAGAAAGTTACCACTGGACTTTCCAAAGTGAATGAAGAAGAACTACAGATAAAGCCTCAGGGTTTATTTAGCTAGCCCAGTCCTTTCATTTTGCAGGTGTGAAAAGTGACACTCAGAGAGGCAAAGTCATATTCCTAAAGGCTTGGTACTTGCTATGGGTTGAACTGTGCCCTGCCAAAATTTGTACGTTGAAGTCCCAACCCCTAGCATCCCAGGATGAGACCTTATTTGGAGGCAGTCTTCACAGAGGTAATGAAGTTAGAATGAAGTCATTAGGGTGGACCCTAATCCAATATGACAAGTATATGGATGAAGCTAGAAACCATCATTCTCAGCAAACTGACACAAGAACAGAAAACCAAACACCGCATGTTTTCACTCAAAAGTGGATGATGAACAATGAGAACACCTGGGCACAGGGAAGGGAACAACACTCACTGGGCCAGGTGGGGAGGAGGGGAGGGACAGCAGGAGCTGGGGCGGATGGGTGGGGATAACACTGGGAGAAATGCCTGATGTAGGCCACGGGGTTGGGGGGAATGTGGCATGTATGTACTTATGCAACAATCCTGCAGGATGTAGGATGTGTACATGTACCCCAGAGCCCAAATACAATGAAAAAAAAATTTTTTTAATTAAAAAAAAGGAGAAGTTTGGAGACAGGCACACAGGTAGAACACCATGTGCATATAAAGGCAGAAATGAATCCAGATGCTGCTTCTACGGGCCAAGGACCATCCGAAGTTGTCAGCCACTCACCAGAACCTAGACGAGAAGCAGGGAACAGATTCTCTCAGAGACTCTAGAAAGAATCAACCTCACCAACCTTTTGATCTCAGACTTCTAGTCTCCAGCAATGTGAGACAATAAAAGTCTCTCATTTAAGCCACCCAGTTTGTGGGAATTTGTTAAAGCATCTCCTGGATGCGAATACAGCACTCTCTCTGCTGCATATCCAATAGCTCTGAACAGGACGCCATTTTAGTTGACTTTTAATGGGAAAGCCTAATATCAGACCACTTACAGGATGGTCAGAAGGTCAAATGAGTTACAGTCTATGGGATTTGATGATTCATTTCCTGGACTAATCTTTTCTGCATGCACACGAAGTGCCACCATAAGCACGTCTCTGTCCCTATCATCAGTGAGCACACATGTAAGCCACAGACTCAACAGCAAGCATCCTAAATATGGCACCGTAGCAGCTCAGAGGACTCTACAAACAGCCATGTGGGAGCCCACGCTCTGGGAGAATCAGGAAATATTTCACAGAAAATTGGAACATTTGGGAGGGTCTTATGATAGGATGAGGAGTTTCCCAAGCAGAAGAGATGGCTGAAGACATTCTGAGATACCAAAACCCCATATGCAACAAAAGTCTGGAGTCCCCCTGGCAGGGGCACCCTGAGGGGACATGGGATTCATGGATGGAGAGGAGGCAGGAGAAGCTGTGAAGGGCTGAGTTTGTTACAGGTGGTAGTCCTGTGTGCACAGGTAACATGGGAAATGAGGTGATTTGGTCATATTTCACCATGATCATTCTAAGGAGGGTGGTCTAGAGGGGAGAGCCTAGGGCCCAGGATACCAAGCAGTGAGAGGCTCATTGCCATCCTGGTGAAGGATGACAAGGGCCTGAAAGAGAAGTGACAGAAGGGACAGATGGATCCCCAAGACATTCCTGAAGACAAATTAGTAGAGTGTCACCTCAGTCTTGACAGGACGTAAGACAGCCCCAGGGAAAATGACTCACCCACAAGGGATGGTCCCAATGTCTTCTTCTGGCCTTGAGGAAAGAAAGTAGGTCCCCTCGACCCCCCATCCTAAGATCTCACATGCTTCCTAATGAACATAGATGGAAACTCAAGAGGATGTCCTGACAGCAAAGAGGTAATGGGGTAACATTTTTTTTCAAAGCTTGTGTACACCCAGCTGGGTCGGCTGCCCACGATGGCAGGTGGTCACCCAAGCATCTCTACCACTCCAAAAGGAGGCAGGCTTGGGCCTGCAGAAAGAAGTAGTGTCAAAACTCTGAGCAAGGGAGACAGGCCCATGAAAGGGGGTTCAGGAGGGCCTAGAGTCCTCACAATCATATCCCACTCTGTCCTGGCCTGTTTTAGTCCAGGTTGCCAGCACGGGACCCAGGCTTCCATCAGCTCCTCACCCAGCTCACCCTAAACCCCTTCCAGAAAGGGCGAGCACCTCCGCCCCAGCAGCCCAGTGATTGGTAGACATCTCCAACCATTCAAAAGCCTTCCTTATACAGAGTCCAATATGCCTCCTTGTTCCACCCCCAAGTGCCACAGGAAAAAGGTTTAATTCCACCTCTGCCCAACTCCCATCAGACATCTGAGAACTCTTCCCCTAGTAAAAGCCCTCCAATTGCCCAGTCTCTCCTCACAGTGTGACTTTACATTTATCTGCACTCTGTTCATGTTCTCTGAACTCATGCCAAGGCCAGAATCACTTCCTGCTTAATCTCTTGAGATTTTTATGTTGGAAGGAATCTTATTCCAAAGACTTCAAAAACAAAATTCCCTCTCTGCGTGTCACTACACCTCTGTACATTCCAAAGACATCTCTGGTCTTCAGGGAAAAAACGCACAAAGTTTGTAGAGTAGAAGACAGGGGAAGTCATGAGACAAGTAAAAATGGCGTATGTGTGTATGTGTTGAGAAAGCAGGATACACATGGGTGAATGGGGTGATGGGTGGAGATGACCCCCTTTTCTTTCACTCTGATTCTTCCAGGTGCATATCCAAGGGTGTCACTGGCATTATTTGGGAAGTTTGAAAAACGATGAATTCAACTCTGGTGCTAGAGTCACCACAACTGGAGGTTCTGTCCTTTCATACAGAGATTTTGCTTTGTTTAGCAGGAGGGCACCGAGTGTTCTGTATCCTGGGGGGAAATATTTGCAGGTGGTATGTACAGCAGTCCAATAAAAAGAGGGTAAAATTATTAGAATTTTTCTTCTGATTTATTTCATACTTTTAAATTCTCATATTTTGCATGTACATGTATTAGTCCATTGCATAATTTATAATAAATATATACATATTAGAGATGCATACTCGATATATTTTTACTGAAATGTTTGCATAATCAAAAAGGTTTAAAGAACGCTGCTCCAGATGACAGTCGGCTCATCCACACATGCCTTCTACTGGGGTGGCCAGGTGAGAGTATGTGTGGCTGCTCATGGCAAGGTATCAACACTGATGTAGCAGTTATTCTACACCAAACCCACTGACTGCTGGCAGGTGCATTAAGAAGAGCTGTATTAATAGTAGTAGCAAACCTAGCATGAGGGATGGGACAGTCACATTCACCCTTGTCCAGACGACACCTAGAGGATTGTATTCCAAGCTGGAAGTTATCTTTTAAAAGATGACCCCAAAACTGAGCATCTTAGAGGGACAGCGACAAAAGATGTCAAGGACACTTGAAATGCTGTCAGCAGAGGAATGCTAGGTTGAGTGGAGGTGTCCAACCTGGCTGGGAGATAAGGTACCTAAGAACCGGTTTCAGATTTCCCATCTTGGGAAGTGAAAATAGACATCCTTTATGGGATCCAAGAGTTAGAACCAGTGAGTAGAATTACAGGTAAGAAAATTCAGGCACAATCTACAGAAGAACCTTCTGGCAGAGTCACCTCAAAAGAAGAACTGAGCTTCCCATCACTATGGAGGCAGCGTGAGAACTTGTTGAAGGGGCAGGAGAGCAGACTTTGTCTCCAGATGGGTGATCAGGAACACAAGTTACCAACAAAATGCATGAACAACTAGTGGTCCTAGGGTAATTTTTAGGTGGTATATGAATATGTTTTAATAGTTGTATGGAAATCTCACAAATATGTTTGATTCAGATGAGGCTGAAGCTTCTTACCTGGGACAATCAAGGTAAAGAAATTCATCAAGTAAAAGACAATAGAAGGAGCATGCAGACGTGGCAAAATTCGTGAATGACGGAAGACAAGGAAATGCTGGGGATGAAAGCCCCTCCTTGCTTTGAGAGTACAAGATTCTTGGATCTTTAGTACTTACCCTCCAACCCAAGATTACTTTTGACTTGTGTCCTCCTTTCTCCAGCAAAGCACACGCTCCAAACCTAGAGAGTCCTCAGGGCCTTTGCGTTCCTCTGGCCTCAGAAACACCCAGGCTGGGAACTTTCCTTTCCTCCTTCCCAGCCAAATGCACCTGTCCTGGACCCTGAACAACCTGCTTCCCTTTTCTGACACAAGATGAAATTGATAAATGGAACCCTCATTAATTCTGGGCTACCCTTCCCCACCTGCATCTCAGGGAATGTATGCTTACTTGAGCAGTGGCCTCCTTGAACCCCAAGAGAGAATTCCAGACTCAAAGAAATTCAGCATTAAGGTATGAGTTTTGAAGGGAATATTTTTTTACTCGAGTAGGACCTAGGAGACCCTGCCCCATAAATTATGCATTTATAATGATACTAGAATCAGATGTTTAAGTCTTCACAGCTTGCAAGGCATTTCTCACATCCATTGTCCGCCTGATCCTCACAACAGCCCAGTAAAGTGGGTCTTACAATGATTATCTTCATTTGGGGACAAGGAAATTGAGACTCACAGAGGCTGCCTAACTAGCTCAAGGCCACACAGCTTTCAAACCCACACCCAAATTTCCTCACTCCAAATCCCAAACTCAATCCACTGTACCACACTGCCCTCCAGTGTCCCAGAGGAAGGACTCTTGTCCATCTACAAAGGTAACAAGAGCAGCTGCTGTCCCCAGATTCTCAAAAATACAAGGGCTCTTTTTGGTTTTTACTGTCTAGATTGTGATGTTGGTGGTTAGCCTCAAAACGAGGCACACAGATCACTTCTGCTCCTCAAGGAGCCAAGAAGTCTCTTCTGTTTAAAATATGTGAATACCTGCCTATCTCCTGGGATGCTTCTAAAGAGAAAAATGTAAGCAAAAGGGTCTGGCATACAGCAGGGGCTCAGTCATTGCATGCTGGGTCTGTTGGCATGCCTCACCTTTCTGTCTGAGGTCATGAGTAGAAACGGAGGTTTGAAACAACCAGCTGAACATTTTATAAACCAAACTGGAATTGAAGCCCCAGATTCCCACGTCACGTGTCTCCACTTGAAACCTAAGTGCATGCCACTTCTTGTTTGGCCTGCAGGAATTTTGCAAAATGAATCATTTCAGCAAAATGCATCTTCATATTAGGGAAGACAGAAACCCTGGAATGTGGGGGGAAAGGCAATAAAACAAATGCTATTAAATTCCGCTGACTCTTAGTACACAAGGCGTCTTCAGCACGTTTTTACCATATGTCATAGATTTTCCAAGATGGTCCTCATTTCAGATGTTCTGTGCTTCGCTCAGACCACATGGTGGACATGCGCCAGGCCATGTGACTCGAGTTTGCATTAGGAAAAGATGTTCAGTGTAAAAGTGTGCCAGACCCTGCTTAGGCACATATAAGGGAAGGAGGCATGGTCTCGGCCCTTTGAGGTATTCCATCTGAAAGATAAGGCAGTGGAGAAAGGTGGGCTAGGATGAAGAGTGACACGGAGGGGCAACTGACCAAAGGATGTTTGTAATTCAGAGAACACCAGAAAGTCAGGTTTCCCAAGGAAGGGGAATTCAAGTTGGATCCTGAAAGCTGACCAGAAAATTGCCCAAGAAGAGGTCAGGTGTACCTATCTGTATTCCCATTCTCCCTGTACTCCTTCCCCCACCTGCCTCAAACCTTCCACTCCTTATCTGGATCTGGTGGTTCACCTTTCCCACCCATCCCCATAAGATGGCCCAACCTCCCTTTCTTCACCTCTGATCCTCATCCAGCCCAGCCCTGCTCCCTCCTCCACATCTTCCCTTTACCATGAATCACAAGGCCCACTCAGAGCTTCCTTCTCCCTGAAAGACTTGAAATGGTATATTTATCTAAGACTCTCCCTCCACCCCCAGTCCTCTCTGTCCTCATAGGACAGCAAAGTGAGGAAAATGCCAGACCCAACAGAAGACGGAGAGCGTGGAGGTGCTACAGGGATGTGATTCATCATTCAACAGAGATGAGTGAGAAAGGCTGTGGTGGGTGTGGGAGCAGCCGAGGCACAAAGAGGAGGAGAAGGATTAGTTGAACCAAGCCAAGCTCAGCCTTAAAGATCCTGGTCTGGTTTGTTCCCAAAATAGGGGTGAGCTTATAGCTGGTTCTTACTTGTTAGTAACCAGTTCACCCATCCCTTCTCTTAAGTCCCTGTTCATTAATCTTCTTAAAGAAAGTAACTTGACTCTGTCAGGGTTGCTGGCTGCTTATCAAAAACCTGTTCTTCCACTAAGAGGTTGCAGAGGCAAAGTACATGCATAGAAATCTTCACAGAGAACTTCCATATAGAATAGGAAATCATTCTCCCCATCGCTAGTGTGAGGCACATGCTGGTGAAGATTCATATCCTTAAATGCCAAGAAGCTGCATTTACTTATCCATTCACTCACTCATTCATTTATTCATTTACTTTAAAATATGTATTGACTGTGATCCAGACATGAGCTAGGTACTGTGAATATGAGCAACAATGAACAAGTTAGGCGTGGTGTCTACCCTCTTGGGTTGATGAGAAAGTTAGTTGGACACATACACAAATAACTGCAATGCATTGGAATCGGTGGTACAATAAAGACCCTAAGAGCATGCTTTGGGAATTACCAAAGCGATTAAAGACGTTTTCACAGAGAAAGTAATACTTGAGGTTCTCTCTGAGGTTAGGGACTGTGTCTTACTCATCACCGTGTCCCCCATGCATAGCATAGGGTTTTGCTCATAGGAGGTGCTCACAGATGCGTGCCAAATAAGTAATCAAGATCTCAAAGAATGAGTAGGAGTCGCCAGACAGAATGAGAAAGGAGGTGCATTACAGGAAAGGGTTACCGTGACGAAAAGCCCAGAGCATGGGCCTCTGGGAAGGACAAGTATTTCAGTATGGGTGTGGCGCTGCGAACAGCAGGAGATGAGGCTGGAGAAGGAAGCTGGCTCAGTGTGCCATGCAAAGAAGTTCACACTCTGTCCTGGGAACAAAGGATAAATTTATTAGTGGGGACTTGCCATGGGTGGATCCATGTAGACATACTTTCTCGATTGAAGTTGGAGACTTTTAAAAATTTTTTTGAGACAGAGTCTTGCTCTGTTACCCAAGCTAGAGTGCAGTGATGTGATCATGGTTTACTACAGGCTTGAACTCCTGGGCTCAAGAGATCCTCCCACCTCACCCTTCCAGAGACTTTTTTTTTAACAGCAAAGTGTTCATCTTGGTATCTCATGGACTGCGCCAGGAAGCTAAGTGAATACATAAGGATTTCACGGTCCAACCAGGTGTCTATCAGAGACCTGGTCTCTCCTACCTGGAGGACCCTTTACAACTGAGAACCCAGATTCTCCACTTTGTCTTTCAAGGGTATTAGAAATGTCCCTGCAGACTAGCTGCTGCTCTTCTGAATCTTAGGATGGGCAGCAAACGCACAGAGCAAGAGAGGAAGGCACCAGAACCTCAGGGCTGTGTGGACACTCCCAGGCACCTCGCTGAGCCCCAGCACTCCGAGGCAGTAACTGCAAGTCAATGTTTTCTAGCGCTTTGGCCAGGAAACAAATAGCATTCCATTTTCTCTGTCTCTTCCTTATTTTGTTCCTTTTTTGACAACACTCAACACATTAATAGATATGTCAATATTCTAAACCTGGGTTCAATCCTAGCTCTCCAACTCACTAACAAGGAGACAATAATCAAGTCACTTCAAGTTTGTGACTTGTTATGTCATCTACAATTGACAATGCAGCCACAGGGCTATGCTGAGAGGTCTCTAAAGCCCCTGTCAAAGGGTCTCGTTGCTTTCTAGGCACCTGACACACCTGACTGCCCCTCTGGCCTCCTCACCTGTCCTGGTAGAGAATCATGTTGAGCCTGGTTTACTGTGCTTGGAGCTGCCTCCCTTGTAACCTCAGATTGCAGGTGCCCTGGAAGATCTCACTGCTGTTTGCTTTGCAAAATAGTGTAACTGGGTATGACTAATCAATAATCAAGAAATAGACATAGAATGAAATCTTGGTTCCTTAGTCTGCTGCACAGGGGCCCCCATATTCAACCTCTGCCCTTCCTGCAAGAATCAGCTCTCTCTCCATGACCACCCCATACCTACACACCTACAGCTGAGGCCACTGCATGGACCAGGGAGCTGTGCTGTTCCAGCACACTGTGCAGTTGCCCAGGAATGCCTTCTCCACATCCCTTCAGCTAGATTGATTCACTCATCTTACAAGTCTCAGCCTAAGTGTCATCTTCTCCAGGAAGAGAACTCCCGTACTGGAATGGGAACCCTTCCCTCTGCTCCTTCCTCGCCTTTTGCTCTCTGCATCCCATCTTACACCACATCATGCAGAAACTTTCTGGCTTTAAATCTGTCTCCCCCAATGGCCTCCAAGACCCTCAAGAACAGAAACCATGACTTAGGCAGTATCTTATCCCGGCGCAAAGTGAGCATCCAGCAGACAGTTGTTGAGGGGATCTGACTAATGCAAAGAATCCTGGAAGATTGTTTCCATGAGTTATCCTTTTAACAAACACCTAGTCTCCAAAGGTGACGCCCTCCCCATGATCCATATCTCCCTGCATGGTTTTCTTATGCTTGAATCTGGCTGGCCCTTAAACTCACTTTGGACCAACAGAATGCAGAGGTAGTACCTGTGTGTAACTTCCAAGGCCGAGTCATAAGAAGCCTTGCAGCTTCCACCTGGGCTTCTTACAACACTCTGGGACAGTAGTTCCTAACTCAAAGCACTTTTGCTTCTCAGGAACATCTGGCCATGTCTGGAGACAATTTTGGTTATCACAACTGGTTGTGGGGAGGGAGGTGAGGGCCCTTATTATAGTATCTAGATGCTAGAGGTCAGAGATGTTGCTAAACATTCTACAATGCACGGGACAGACTCCCGTCTCATGCTCCACAACACAATGGGCCAAAATGTCAATAGTGCTGAGATTGAGAAATCCTGCTGTAAGGGAAGCTAAATACCACGGAATAAGTCTTACTCCCCTCAGAACTCCACTCCAGAAGAAAATCTAGGCCAGTTGTATAGAGAGAGGGGGGCCTGGCCAGCCTTGAATGATTGCATCCATGAAGCTAAAGCAACAGACATGTGCCTCAGATGCCAACTCAGAAGCCAACCACTGAAGCATTCAAATGACTCTAGCCCCAGCCGCCATCAGACAACAGTCATATGAGATCTGCTCAAGTCAACCCACAGAAGTGTGAAAGGCAGTAACACGCAGTTTTAGGCTACTATGTTTTGGGGGGATTTGTTACACAGCAATAGATAACCAAAGCACCCAGACTGTGATATCTCTAGGGTTCTTGCCTTTCCCAAACGTCTCATTTTTGTTCTATAGTTTAGTTTTGTTGAAACAGGGTCGCACTCTGTTGCTCAGGCTGGAGAGTAGCAGTGTGATAAGGGCTCACTGCAGCCTCACCCTCCGAAGGCTCAGGTGATCTTCCTGCTCAGCACCCCCACCCCCAAAAGTAGCTGGGACTACAGACACATGACACCACGCCCGGATAATTTTTGTATTTTTAATAGAGATGGGGTTTCGCCATGTTGCCCAGGCTGGTCTCGAACTCCTGGGCTCAAGCAATCCACCTACCCAGACCTCCCAAAGTGCGGGAATTACAGGCATGAGCCACCACAATGGCCTCCTTTTCATTGTTTTATTTCTCTTTCTCCTCTCCTGAAGTCTGGGATGGCAAGTTTTTATGCAAATTGGTCAGCTAGTTTCCTAGGTGCTTCAGACATATGCAAATTCCCTGATAGTTTTCTTGTTTCTACCAGTTGGGGCAGGAGGAATCTTACCGCATTTTATAAATGAAGAGCTGGGGCCATTTTTATTTCATTGCTGGGAAAAGAGAGATGGTAAAAGCCAGTCTGCTACTATAGTTTGCCCATGTAACAGGCCTCAGGAACTGCACTTCTCAAGGTGAGAAGGTTCTGACAGAGAAATAGGGGTGAGCTTTGGCTAAGAATTCCAGTCAGAACAAGAAAGAATCCCACGTATACTGTCAGGCCACACCACAGTGTCCTTGGCTTCCAAAATCACACTAATGTATCACCTAACTCAATTCAATTCAGCAAGCCTTTCTTGAACACCTACTGCTCAGAAATTAAGCTGATCTCCACTGGAAGACTCAGATGAAATTTTCTAATTCCTGCATAAAAGAGTTAATATTTTAGTCAAATAAACGAATACATCAACATCAAGCCTATAAAACAGGATGCAACAAAACTGATGCTAAAGTGAAATGGAAGCAAATGAAAGGCCTTTGAGTTTGTGTGATGGACACTCATTCAATCCATGCCATTTGTCAACAACTGCTATATTACAGGCACTGTACAGCAACAGAAATCCAAGGGTCACAGGTTTGCAGCTCAACTTAAAGTTATAATTCAACCTTTTTTTTTTTTTTGACATGGAGTCTCGTTCTATAGCCTAGGCTAGAGTGTAGTGGTGTGATCTCAGCTCACTGCAACCTCCACCTCCTGAGTCCCAGTTGAAGCCATTCTCCTGTTTCAGCGTACCAAGTAGCTTGGATTACACGCACGCACCACCATGCCCATCTAATTTTTGTATTTTTAGTAGAGATGGGGTTTCATCATGTTGGCCAGGCTGGTCTCGAACTCCTGACCTCTTGATTCGCCTGCGTCAGCCTCCCGAAGTGCTGAGATTACAGGCGTGAGCTACCGCTCCCGGCCCAATTCACTGTACTTTTAAAACTTAAGAAGAAATAAGGAAAAAAAGTTTTCATAAAAGACGGGAAATCCAGCATTTGAAAATGTTCATTTCACATCTGTGCTCCTCATCTTCCCAAATGTGTAGTTAGGCAAGATGCCTTAGGCCATGCTTTCAAAATGGGGGACAGGCTCCCCTTCAGGAACTTGAGGGTAGCCAAAGGGTATGAGGAGTATGTCCATCAGGATGGGCTAGGTCACACGACAATGAACAACCTCACCCTCAGTGGCTGGCAAAAACAGCATTTGCCTCTTGTTCTCTCAACCTGTCCAATGCAGTTTAATAGAGGAACTCAGCTCCTCTGGGTCACTTAGGGACCCAGCTGATGACGGCTTCTTCTCGGCCATGCCTCTGCCTCACCACAGCAAGGGAATGTGGCAAATTGCACACTGGCCAGAATTTATATACGCTTCTTGGCCAAGGCTAGTCACACAGTCACCCTTGACTTCAAGGAGACAAGAACACGCAGTCCTACTATGTGCCTGGAAGGAGGAACAATCTGAAATACTGGATGAACAGCACTAATTAACAACACAAGGAGCCACAGCATCAATTTGGAGGGATATCTTCCTAGAGCATCAGTTTTACTTGAATGTTGATAATTCAAACCACTGATTAAATAGTAAAACAAGCATAAATACGTAATGCACTCAAGTTCAAGATATGCAGAGATCTTTAAGTTAAAACACAAGATTTGAAAGGAATTTCAGGCTTCTGGATTCTTAAGACTATACTTCATCAATTCCCTCAGTCACTATACTTTACTATTTTTAGTGGTGCCTTGTGGGGAGGGCAGGGAATTAAGCAGTACTGGTTTAGGAGAAATACTCCATTTAAGGGGCATGAAATAAATAGATGCTCCTGGGTACTCTCGATAAGCAGTGGGTAATGTTCTAAATCTCCTGACAGGTGAGGCAGAAAATAAAACATAGTAAACCCACTTGCATTTTTTCGGTCAACAGAAAGCAAACCATATACATGGACAGAGGCTAGTGTCTTTCTGGGAATGCCTTGCATGGACAATGAGGCCATCTCCACTGCCATTACAAGAGAATACAAATGCAATTCTTGCATCGAGTGCTACTGACCAAAGGGGTCACATCAAACCTGGGGTCCATGAAATTCAGCTGCTTTCTGTAGATCAAACTTAATTCAGGGGTGAAATTGGGGGAATCTTAAAAGACTGATAATAGTAATACTAGTTTTACTAAGTAATGTAGAATGTAGAACTTCTGCATTAAACTTCTAAATGGAAGAGTGCTTATTATGTGCCAAGTACTATTCTAAGACATTTCTATGTAATGACCTAATTAAATCCTCAAAGTCACCCTATGTGGTGAGTGCTATTACTCCCATTTTACTTTTTTTTTTTTTTGAGATGGAGTCCTGCTGTATCATCCAGGCTGGAGTGAAGTGGCACTATCTCGGCTCAAGGCAACCTCTGCCTCCCAGGTTCGAGCGATTCTCCTGCCTCAATCTCCCAAGTAGCTGGGACTACAGGCATGCTCCACCACATCCAGCTAATTTTTTTGTATTTTTAGTAGAGACAGGGTTTTGCCATGTTTGCCACGCTTGTCTCAAACTCCTGGCCTCAAAAATTTACAGACTTTTAGAGTCTCTTTTAAATGTTCACACTTTTTAAATTTTTAAAAAAATTTTAGACTTTCTTAATTTTTAAAAAATATAGAGACTTTTAAAAAAAATTGTTTTTTGGTAGAGATAGTATCTCACTATGTTACCCAGGCTGGTCTCAAACTCCTGGCCTCAAGCAATCCTCCCATCTCAGCCTCCTAAAGTGCTAGGATTACAGACATGAGCCACTGCACTTGGCCTACAGATTAATATGCCCAAAGTCACAAAGTACATAAGTGATGGAGACAAAACTCTAACTCAGGCAACAATCATCACTCTTAAGCATCAGGCTATTCTTCCTCAACTTGATCAATTATGGTCCATCTTTTGTGTTTATCAAGCTCTAGAAAAGTGCCAAAACTCACTCAGTTCCTTATTAAGTTACCCAAGTAGGTATGGGGCAGACAGTCTGTGCTGCTGAGTAGAGGCCAGTCAATGGCTCCTCCTTCTTTATTAGCCCAGGGAGGCTGTGCCTCTCCTGAAGACCTTTCTAGACCACGTTTCCAGCCCACACCCAAGACAGCCCAAGGCAGGGTTGGCATGGGCACCGTGAGGCCAGTGTAATTTTCTGAAGGGAGATTTGCATTTTCTCCAATTCACTTCCCAGTGATTAATGGAGACCTCAAAGCTCCACATTCTACATTAAATGGAAGAGTTGACTTCAGCATGGAAACATTTTAGGGAATGTAACACCAGATACCTGCCCTTTCTGTGAAAGAACTGAGGAAAGTGAGCTGAATATAGCTCTAGGAGCATTCCTTACTTTTAAAAGAAGCAAAGAGAAACTTCAATTGGCGCTATTGGAAGAGGCTAGCTTCAAATACTTTTCTTCTATTTGGGAAGCACTGACCAAATGTGCCATACAACATCCCCACCCTAGCACCACTACCACCACAATCCCAGCCCCCAAATCACCCAGGAATATACCAGAACATGTGTTGGCCACATATGGCTTGGGTCTATTCAATCCAAAGCTGATGGTTGGTTCATGGGGTTGAAGAAACTGTAACAGGGATAGTGGTAATAGTCAACACTGAGTCAGAAAAGACCCAGAGAGATCAGCAGAGTAGGTTTAGTCCCTATCAGAGGCAGATAATGTCCATTTTCCCACTGGAAAATGCATGGGGTATGGAAACAGCAAATTTGAGCTGGGATTTACACACTCAGCAACCCACTGGCCAGGCTAGTAAAGGAAAAATGTGACTAGGACCTAGGGTTAGACCTCAGCAGTGGAGAAACCATAAGGAACCAGTCTGAAGGTATCTCCATTCCATACTTACTTTCTCTACTAACAACAGTTAGCCCAAGCTAAACATGGGTTGAGGCAGAACTGAGCTGTGAGCTTCCTGTGGTGACCTCTGATGCTGAGTTCTGTGGGACTTCAGTCAGGATGGTGGGAAGGATTGTAAAATTATAGAACATAGCCACAAACCTTCTTGGAAGGCCGAGAGGTTTGCATAGTTTCAGTAGAAGTTTCGGCTGAAGGCAACGCCTAATCCCCTTTACCTTTAGTTGATAAAGAAAAGCAAATAACTAGGAAATGCAGGGGAGTTTATCCAAATAAGTTGTTTACTCACGTGGTCCTAAAACTAACCTTTAATCTTTTGTGGGCCAGATGGCTCTCTCCAGGAAGGGCAACCAGATTTATCACCCACACATGCTGTTTGCTTTAGACCTCAGAACCTGGTATTTAATCATTATCCACAATGTGTTGACTCAGAGCCTCTGTTGTTCAATCTAAACTGAATAAATTATACCCGTAGGGCCAGCTGGTCAGGGTTGTGGCTGGTATCTCTTTACAGCACTCTCCTCGAGTGTCTATGAGCAGCTATGGACCTCTAAGCCAGGTCTTTCAGTGAATATTGGTGTTTGAGTGCATTTGTTCATCATTGCTGGGTTGGGGTCTGAGGGGTCTGTGGGTCAGACCCTGACAGAGTTCCACTTCAGAGATCATCACTTACAGCTATGTGACAGGGGGCAGGTCAAGGAGCATCTCTGATACTTGATTTCCTTGTCACTCATGGAAGAGAATCATCTCAAGCTTAATGGAATTGTCTGAGGAATTAAATAATGAAATAAGGCTCACCCATAGCCACGCAGGTTTGAGCTCCTTGAGGGTGATGGCTTTTCCACCACTGGCTTTTGACATCAGGTCTGGCATACTATAAGTTACTGAGTTCTGAATGATATAATGAATGAACAAAATGAATGCCGCTTGTGCACCAAACATTGCACTAGTTGCTCTATAACTACTATATCTTATTAGAAAATAAAGGGCTCAAATACAATCCCATTGGCCACAAACCCAAGTCTTCCAAGATCATTCCTTGACCCTTTTTTCGCCTCACCATGCAACTGCTTCTTTAAAGTTGGAATGGAATTTTAAGCAGGAATTGACTAAGTGAGAGAGGAATTGGGATCGTGGCTTGTTTCCATTAGCTCTATCCAAAGGGCCTTTTTTCTGCCTTGTGTCAATTTAATTGCTTGCATCACTCACTTATTCATTTGTTCACCTGTAGTTTCCTGAGCCCCTACTCTGTGCCAGATCCCGTGAAGTCAGTGCCCTCAGTCCTGTCCTAGAGAGGCTCACCTTTGAGGGTGCTGCATCTGTGGCACTCTAGACAAGAACACAGCCCACGCCAAGCCTCCAAATTATAGCAATGTTCTAAGGAGCAGCTGGGATTTTATTTTTCATTTCCTCTGCACACCCGTCTCTCCACATTTAGTTGATACGCTCTAAAGAACAGGCCCTGACACCTGGGGGTATGTTTCTGAAAAATGTGTGGACCATATGCATACCTAACATGCAGCAGGACCACGGAGAAATTGGTACAATGCGGCTTGGCACCAGCCAGCCTTTTTTTTTAAATTCCTTAACATCTTGCCTACAAATTGCATCCTCAAGCACTTCAGAGAGTTGAATCACCCCCAAATGCTTATAGCTTATTTCATTATGCTTTATTGGGGGATTTAAAGGAGGGGGGACCAGAAAATGTCAGGAACAGTTTAGCAGCATCAGGGCTGATTAGGTTGAAGAGCATTCAAAGAAATTTATTTCTATATTCATTTTGTTACCAAGATCATGTGTTTCGCTGAAAGCAATCCTGTGATTGCCTTACAAGTATGTTTCCTAACCTCTCATGAGCCCATTAGCCATTGTTTGGCTGCCTTTTATTAATTTTTAAAAAGGAAAAGAGGACAGAGTTAGTGAGCATTTCTAAGGCTGAAGCCAGGGTCGAGCAGGCCCTGTTCTAGGAATGGGGAAATTCAGCCACTCTACTACTTCTAAGCTGTGTAAACCATTGTACTTCTCTGGGCTTCTGCTGTCACCCTTTTTTAAATGCAGCAGCAGTGATGATGTCCATCTCCATGGAGCTGTACTGCTTACAAAGCTCTGGCATATGTATTGTCTTAGAGGCATCATGCCAACCATAGCATGGAATCACAGCTCACACAATGTGAGCTGTGTGGCCAAAAGCAAGTTAACTGATCTCTCTGAACTTCAATTTCCTTGTAAAATGAGATGGGAACGGAAGAGCAAGTGGGAGACTCAAATGAGGCAAGGGATCTCAAATTTCTTTTTAAATAGTTGTGTAAGCTTTGAGACTCAGGTCTCCCTTGGCCCCACCTCTCACTCGATTATCTCCAGCATTTCTCCCAGCTTCCCTGAATGAACAAATGCATAATATAGGTTAGAATGGTGTACATGCTGTGCAAGGGAAATTTCCAGATAAGTCTCTTAGCTACTTCCAGCCAAATTGCTTTCCTCAATCCCTCCTCTGTAGAAGCAGCCATGTCGAATCATGCAAATATTGTCACTATTATCATCGTCATCATTCACCATATGATAGACCCCACTATTCTGAATTCTTATGACTCCAAGATTTAAAGATTGTCTTTTGATGATAACCACAGGAGGCTCTAACTCAAGTGGATTATAATAGGACATAGTGTTCCAACAAATAGCTAACATCTCCACTGTGATTTCCAAGACGCTTTCACAATGCATTCATTATTTGAGCCACCTAACAACCTTCTGTTGTAATTAATTTTATGTTCATTTTACAGATAATGAAACTGAAGCTCAGAGAGGTGAAGTGACTTGCCCCAAGCAACACAGTAAGTGGCAGATCAGACCCAGGTTTTCACATTCAACATCTGGTAACTTTCTACTCCCAGTCTGTCTCTGGTATAGGACAGAGGGTTACATGGTAAAGAAACCTGCCCTAGCTCTGTTTCCCCCACAACCCTCATTTGGGGTGGGAGATCCCCACAGCTAGCACTTTGCTTCCTTTCCTGGTGAAAACAAGAGACAGAAGAAAGTGAGAAGGTTCTAGACAGAAGGTTTCTGCCTATCCCTCAATTTTCTTTTCTTGTGACCACTAAAAAGAGCTTTTTGGCCTATACTGCCAAAATGGCTCTAACATTTATACATATGAAAGCTTTTTGCTTATTTTTTTTTTTTTTAAGATGGTATGTTTCTCTTTAGGCCAACTTCTGAAGCTAGGCCCAAGGCCATTTACTCTTCACTGTCAGACACACGATTCAACTGCATTTCTCACTTTTCAAAGCTCAATGACCACAACTTGGAAAAACACATCTAAAGGCTCCTGCATTGTTTTATATATTGCTATCAGGAACTAGTGCTATTAGGATGATAGAAAAACCATTTTTTTTTTTTTTTTGAGACGGAGTTTCGCTCTTGTTACCCAGGCTGGAGTGCAATGGCGCGATCTCGGCTCACCGCAACCTCCACCTCCTGGGTTCAGGCAATTCTCCTGCCTCAGCCTCCTGAGTAGCTGGGATTACAGGCACGCGCCACCATGACCAGCTAATTTTTTGTATTTTCAGTAAAGACGGGGTTTCACCATGTTGACCAGGATGGTCTCGATCTCTTGACCTCGTGATCCACCCGCCTCGGCCTCCCAAAGCGCTGGGATTACAGGCGTGAGCCACCGCGCCTGGCCCTAGAAAAACCATTTTAAACCATATTGCAGACAAAGAAAGGAAGACGTTGACTCTTTTGAGTCCACCACCTGTGTAGCTTCTGTAAGAGGCCATCAGTCCTTGCAGTATAAGAGAAAGAGACCATCACCCCATTCTCCAGGTGAAGAATAAGACTCACAGAGGCTGACCAGTTTCCCCAGAGGTCCACAGGTAGAGGAGTGCGGGGTTTAAAGCCCAACCTGATTGAATCCAAAACCTAAGCTTTTAGTTACAACATGAGCATGTGCACCAGCTATGCACACTGAGTCACATGCTTCCCCCAAAGGCATCTCCACTTCTAGCTGGTTATAACTAAGAGAAGAAGAAAGGACTGTTTCCTGCTAAAGGTGGTTTATGTAAGCTGAGAATTAAGCAGGAGAGATGGGAGAGGTCAAGGAAACCACAGAAATCTCACTAGATATAGCCACAAATCCCACCTGGAAGGTAAAGGAGAGGTTAAACTGAAAAGGAGGAAAATGGAGTGAGGAGAAGCCCCAGGAATGGCTTTCTCTCCAGCCCTTCTGAGAAGCAGTTATCATTCCCACTGCAAGTTCCGCTGCCCAGCTGGAAAGGAGTACAGTGGCCACAGGTCCTATCCACCCAGATTCCTCCAGGCTCTGCCCACCTTCCCAATCTAAGCATGAACCTGGCCTCCTCCCACTGCCCTAAACTTTAAACTCCACTAGATTCTAGTTACCAGATACAGAATTGGAAAACCTGAGGCCCATCTGCAATCTGCCACTTACTGTGTGGCTTGGGGAAAGTCACCTCGCCCCACTGAGCTCCTTCCCACTCCCTGCCCAGTAATCCATGGGCATGTGTCAAGAGATGTCAATTTAGTTTTTTTTTTTTTCCAATGTTTTCACCCATAGCAATGCCCTGGAAAGCATCCTGTGCTTCCTATATTCCTTCTTCCTCTGACAGTGAGATTTATGAAAAGATGCCTGTCATGGAAATACACCCTCTCAATTTATAGAAAGCATTCTTTTTTTCACTATGTCTTGCAAAATATATCAATATAGCACTTTTTAAGTATCTACTCTGTTCCAGGCATTATGGTTTTAGACATAATTTTATTTTAATCCTTTGGTAAATGTATTATTCTTATACCTACTCTACAGACGAGGTCAATGAGCCTCACACAGATTAAGAGACTTGCCTAAAGTTGTCCAGGTAATACCAAGATTCTACCCCAAGTCTTCTAGCTGTGATGTCCATGTTCTTTTCAATGCCCCCTATGCCATTTCTGGAGTCATTTGAGAGGGAGGAACCTTACTCAAATACATGGCACTGAATAATCCTGCAGAATTATGCAAATGATAATTGTATTAGTCTGGGTTATATGAGCAGCAGATATCAAGACAAAATTAAAGGTGCCATAAATGTGTTAAAGGAAACAGCTTCAAGAAAAAAAATTGCAAGAGAGGGAAACCTGGAAGAGCCATAGGCAGATCAGATATCAGGTCACAATGCAGATCTGATCCTGAATGAAAGAGAGAGGGAAGACTGGGTAGAAGTATCTCAGATGCCATTCAGGCCTAAGAAAAGTTTGACCAGGCCGTTTCAGGGAGTCCTCAGGCCAAAGTAGTCCCTCAAGGCATTCCCCACCACCCAGGAACAGGCTCCCTTTTAGTATCTATGCCAAGTTGAGTCACTGGCTAAGAAAAACCTTGGCATGAATGCAGTGATGAACTTTAGAGAAGCTGGGCTGTTGGCTGATCACATTCCCTATAGTCAGACAGGCTTCGTCTCATGACTTCCATAATTTTGTACAAAATCATGTAAAATATTTAGAACTCTTTCAAAACACTCGTAATTTTATTCATAAATCTGGTTAGACATGTTGCCATTTTTTATAAATATAAAATATAAAACTAGCCAATATAATAAAATAAAACCCTTATAAGAGACATGGATTCAGGACAGAAGACAATTCAAGATATCTTGTATATGATAAAATTCAACTCTGATAAGAATACAGAATATAGATGATAATAGAGTTCTGTGATGGGTGGGTGTCTCCTTGCCCATCCTAACCAGCTCAAATGGAGTATTCCTGTTTCTGGTGTACCTGAAGGGCTAGTTCATCAAACAAATTGCAGAGGATCATTATAGCATACAGACCCTAAGGTGACCCCCAAACCTTGGTGTTCACACTCTTTGATACTCCTTCCTGAGTGTGAAGGGGACCTGTGACTTGCTTCTCACCAACAGAATAAGGCAAAAGCTATGAGATGTCAGTCTCATGATTATATTATGGTATGTAAGACTCTGTCTACTTTGTCAAGGCCAGTAGGGTTACTCTTGCTTCCTGCAGCCCTTGACAAAGCTAGCTGCTATACTGTGAACTGCTTATGGAGAGGGTCATGTGGTAGGGAACTTGGACAGCCTAGAGAAGTGAAGCTTTTGGTTCCCACAACCAGAAGAAGACAAATTCTGCCAACGATCCAATGAGCTTAGGAGCATATTCTTCCCCAGTTGAGCCTCCTGATGAGAATACAGCCCAACTGACACCTTGATTGCTGTTTTGTGAGACCCTGAACAGAAGAAACAGGGCCAGACAGTTGACCCACATAAACTGTAAGATAATACATGCATGTTTTCTAAACCACTAAGTTTATGGTAATTTGTTACACTGCAACACATAACACAGTCATAAATATGCTTTGTGATAGACACTGTTCTAAGCACAGCAGTCATATTAAGCCTGGTTAGGCTAAGAACTCAGTCATAAACAGGGGTAATGAGAGGTGAACTAGTTAAACAGAGATGATAGTTACACCTAAACTACAATATAATTTACAAAGTGTTGTGATGGACTTATAAACAAATTTCTGAGGGCATGTTGCCACAGAAGCAATTATTTCTACCCTTTGGAGTTGGGAAAAGCATTACAGACACAACATCTAAACTGAGAAGGAAGTTCTAACACAGTGAAATCATTTCACATTCACAGAAAGTTCTATACCTTGGGTTAAAATAACAGCTTTCTTGACACAATGGATATTTGTTTTCAATGTCCACTGAAACTCTAAGAGAAACAGTTTCTTCATCATGAAAGAATTTTATAATTAAGGATATTTTTACATTGGACTTTCTACTTTGCATCCCTAACTTAGCAAAAGACACACCTATGCCTCTTTCCTACATAGGGTGTGAAAGAATTGCTTGCGTGCAAGACTGAGGGAAATGAAACAGCTGTTGGCAACATCACTGAGGAGGGTTTCCCTCACCCAACTGCCCGTCTCCATAGTGACTGTGAGCCACAGCCTGCAAACAGTTACCTCGATTGCATTACACATCCCTACAAACTCCCACAGAGGGAATCCTTGTTGATCTCTTAGTCTCCATGGTATCTGCTCCTTCTGTGATCTTTGATGTCCTCTAAGTGTGTGTGTACATGCATGTATGTATATTAATGTGTGCACTGAAGCTTAGTGCATGCTGCCCTTTGCTCTTGATGGGAGCCAAAACATGCTTGAGGAGTGACTAGTGTAATCTTTGTGATGAAAATGATATAGTAATCCCTGCCCCAGTGAAAGGTCTGTGGTTGCTCATAGGATCAGCTGAAAAATTCCTTCGGATTGACTGATGGGAATGCAGTATGATTGAATCTCCCCAGAGAAGAGTACATCTGCAGGCACTAAAACTACGTTTAAATTTTGGACTCGATAGAAAAATAACTCATAACAGGTCAGTTTTGCTCAGTTTCCAAAGGCAGTCACCTTTGGAATGGAAAGTAGTGTGCATATGCATGACATTTGCTCTAAATGACTAACATTTACAGTCTCGAGGGTGCAGCCATCTCACCCAGAAGACTCAACAAGACAGTCATCATCGGAATCATTTATAAATGTTACAGTTGTATTTCTATTTGGATGCTGAGGAATCAGCACCATTACAATTTGGGAGCCATCAGTGTTTCTCAAACTTTAACATGAATGCAAATGGCTCTGCAGGTCTTGTGAAAATGCAGGTTCTGATTCAGTGTGTGAGGCTGGACATTCTGCACTTGTAACATGTCCCCAGGTGATGCTAATGATGCTGGCCTAGGACCACTGAGCTGTAAGGCAGGTTCTAAGGAGTTTTCACTGTGGTTGGGACATGCAAAGATTATAGTGAAGACTCTCAGTAATGACATAATTTATGTAAAATGCCACACATGGAACATGTACTTGATCAATGTTGTTTCCCTCCTTTGCAAAATGTTTCCACCCTCATTAGCTCATTTGGACTGTCACACAACCTTTCAAGGTAGTTGGGGCAGAAACTGGGTATAACCTCCATTTTAAAGATAAGAAAACTGAATTTTAGGGAGGTGAAATATTTGCTCAAATTTATGGAGCTAATGGGGCAAAGTCAGGAATTGAACCTTTATCCTCTAATTTCCAGACCTGTGTTCTTTCCACCACACCATACTGAGAGACTTCATATCCACATTAGGAATGTCACCTAATTGATTCAAGATGAAGACCATTATGTTTTATTTTTGAAACCCAGAAAAAACCCTGAAATCAAAACCTGGCACAGACACTACTCTCCTCCCACAAAAAAAAAAAAAAACTCTATAGGCCAAGCTCAAAAACATAGAAGCAAAAAAATCCTAAATAAAATATTATCAAATCAAACCCAGCCATGTATTTGAAGAATAATACAGAATGACTATGTAGCGTTTATTCCAGGAATGTAGGATAGTTTAATATGAGGAACTGTATTAACATAATTCATCACATCAACAGGTCAAAGGAGAAAAACCATATGATCACTGCAGAAGATGCCAAAAAGACATTTGATAAAATCCAATTGTCATTCAAGATTAAAAAAAAAAAAAAAACTGGGAATTGAAATCTACTTCTTTAACATGAGAAAGAAAAACTATCTGAAAGCAACAGCCAGTAATCTACTTAACTGTGAAACACTAGGAAGAACTGCCAACCCTCACTCCTATTTTTTTCAACTTGTTTTAGAAGTTTTAATCAATGCAATAAGACAGGAAAAATAAATAAGGGATAGAAATAGTTTAAAGGAGGAAATCAGATTATAATTATTTTCAGATGCTAAGATTTCTCTCCTAGAAAAATCGCACGGAATTTATGTTAGAAGTACTACAAAGAGTTCAGTGGGATCAGCAAGATCAGCAATGACTAGTTAGAAAACAGTATTTTTTAAAGATTCCATTTAAACTAAGGAACTGAAATAATTGAAATATCTGCTAACAAACTTAACAAGTAATATTCACTGAACTTCAGAATTTTAGTGAAGCATAAAAGAAGGATTGAATAAATGGAGAGAAATTCCATGCTCCTGGATGAAGTGCCAGGCTATGTAAAGCTGGTCAGCCTTCACATTAATTTACAGATGTACTTCTTTTTCAATCAAAATTACAATGGTATTCTTGGAACTTGAGAAAATAATACTTAAGTTCAGCTATTATAGAAAAGTAAGTGTGTGAGAACTGTCAAGAAAGTATTGAAAAAGAAAGATAATGTGAATAAACTTGCTCTACCAGATTTTAAGATGTACTATAAAGCTACAACGTAATATTGCTGTAAAGGTGCCAAAAGAGAAAGACAGATCAAAGTAGCAGAAGAAAAAGCTCAGAGAGGGCCCTAAGTATAACTACTTAAGAATTTATTAAAGGACAAAAATAACATTTATATTTCATGGAAAATTGTGTTGAACTAATAGATTAGCTATGTGAAAGTAAATTAAGTCACACTTTTAGCTTACTTCACAGACCAAAATAAGCTACAGTTGGATTTGTCAATATTTTTAAAGAAATCATAAATAGAATATGTATCTTTGATATATTTATATGGGTCTGTGTGTATATATAGCATATAGCATTTGTGATATATATATATACACACAGACATCATAAATATATATTTTTAGAATATATACATAAATATAAATAGAATATAAATTTTATTTATTTATATATGTACATATACACACAGACACTCATACACATAAAGGCCTCCTTAAAGTCAGAAAACTTAAGGAGAAATACTATACATAGAACTATCTGAGGGAGGCCAAAGTGGGTGGATCATGAGGTCAAGAGATTGAGACCATCCTGGTCAACATGGTGAAAACCCATCTCTACTAAAAAAATACAAAAAAAAAAAAAAATTAGCTGGGCATGGTGGCGCATGCCTGTAATCCCAGCTACTCAGGAGGCTGAAGCAGGAGAATTACCTGAACCCAGGAGGCGGAGGTTGCGGTGAGCCGAGATCGCACCATTGCACTCCAGCCTGGGTAACAAGAGCGAAACTCCGTCTCAAAAAAAAAAAAGAACTATCTGAAAATAAGAAACATTTCTACTGAAGAGAAAAAAATGACAAACTAGAAAACTTAAATAAAACATATGATAGGTAAGGAATTAACATCTTTAATACATTTAGAAGATTTTATAGTACAATGAGAAAAAGAATAGCCCTATCTTATAAAAAAGGGAAATCTATGTGGAGCCAGTCTCCAAAACAATAAATATAGTCAATACACTTTATGAATAAACGTTCAACTTTATTATTAAATAAAACCATTCAAATTAAAAGTTTAAGATGAGGTGTGTTTTCCTTAAAGTTGGCAAAGACTATAACTCATTGAAGGTGTTTAGAAACTGACACTGTTGTTCACTGCTAAGAACATAAATTAGCACACATTTTTTGAAAGGCAATTAGCAATATGTCTCAAAAGTCGTGAGATACCAGTAGTCTTACACCAAGCAGTTCTGTCTCTACAGATTATCCCCCAAAATTTTATAAAATACAAGATATACGTAACTAAGTATACAATATATGTAGGAATACATAATAGTGTTATTCACAATAAAAACTATTGATGCTTTAAATGGTATTAAACAAATCAATTATGGTCAAATCTATTCAATGGACTGCAATGAAGTCATTGAGTCATTGAATTAGCCTATTTACTGACATGAGAAAGTGTTCAGAATATATGACTAAGGCTTTTAAAAGTGAGGTATGGCTGGGCACAGTGGCTCATGCCTGAAATCCCAACACTTTGGGAGACTGAGGTGGGTGGATCACTTGAGATCAGGAGTTCATGAACAGCCTAGTAAACATGGTGAAATGCTGTCTCTACTAAAAATACAAAAATTAGCCGCGCGTAGTGGCACACGCCTGTAATCCCAGCTACTCAGGAGGCTGAGACAAGAGAATCACTTGAACCAGGAGGTGGAGGTTGCGGTGAGCTGAGATCACGTCACTGCGCTCCAGTCTGGGCAACAGAACAAGACTCCATCTCAAAAAAAAAAAGTGAGGTATCAAATAATAGTATGCACTGTTGGATAGCATTTTGACAAAATACAGACACATGGAAAAAAATTGAAATATTTACAGTGATTATCCTAAAGTGATTGAATAGTAAGTGATCTGTTTATTTTTCCATTTGTTTTTCTGCATTCTGCCATTTTGGCACATTAAGCACGAACTGCTTTTGTAATAACCACAAAAATTATGTGCACACACATGCATCTTGTTTTAAAGCGACAACCAGGATCTAGCATTTCATTCTGAGGAGCAGAGTGACACAAGCTAAGTTGAGCGTAGGAGAATTTGTTCTCACTGCTGGCAGTGGGTTAGGCCAAAGGAGTGAAAACTTGAAAAGAAGATGCACATCTGACTTCTGCTGGTGCAATTACAGAGTAAGATCTTTAGGGCACAGCCCAGAGATGGCTACCAGGTTGAAGCAGGTAAGATCCGGGAAGCCAGTTGAAGGTGAATCATCAGGAAGAAGTGATAGAGAAATAAAGATGTTGCCACCTGTGGGGAGTGAGGGTGGGGTGAGCCCTAAGGACAAAAGGCTGTTGATCCCAGCACAGCCACAAGGAAGCGGGTGAGCAGGAATGCGAAACAGATCATCTTCATGCGGACGCAGCCGCAAAAGTGGAGCCTGAACGTGACGAGGGGCAGGGCAGAAGCTTTGCTTGGGATGGAGGTTCAGAGTTTCCCTAGAACACTTCCTCTCATGTGAACAATTCTTTTTTTTTTTTTTTTGCCATAAAAAAATTATGAATAGCCTTAATATTTTTAAAGCAGTTTTAGGTTTACAGAAAAAAATGTACAAAAATATGGCGGCACCAGGCGCAGTGGCTCATGCCTGTAAGCTCAGCACTTTGGGAGGCCAAGGTGGGCAGATCGCTTGAGTTCAGGAGCTCAAGATCAGCCTAGGCAACATGGTGAGACCCGCCCCCCCGCCATCTCTACGAAAAACGCACCAAAAAAAATTAGCCAGGTGTGGTGACACACAGCTGTGGTGCTAGCTACTCGGGAGGATCACCTGAGCCCGGGGGGCAGAGGCTGCAATGAGCTGAGATCATGTTACTGCAACTCCAGCCTGGGCAACAGAGTAAGACCCCCAACTCAATAATAATAAATAAATAGCCAGTCAGTTAGCATTCATTTTAAAGGTGCACACTGGATACAAAATATTATCCCAAAACCCAGTTTAAAACCTAAACTCAGAGCTCTCCACCTGTCCAACTACATAAGATAGTTTTTCTCATGAATGTTGAGGAAGTAGAATCCCTCCTGTGCCCCTGGTAAAACTATTTGGTGTCCTTGGTAAATTTTTATTGTATTCTTGACTTGAAGTGGCAGCAAAATGTACTCAGAAGATGATTAGATTCTGGTTCAGAAAGCTGGAGTTTGAATCTTAACTTTGTCCAGGTTATTTACCATGTAAATTGATGATAATAACCTTGGCTCACAGGCTTGCTGTAACGAGGTCAAGCGTAAGAAAGCCTAACATATAGTAGGCATTCAGTAAATATTCTTTTCCTTGCATTAATACAGCATCTCAAGTTTTAGAATATCTGCCACAGGCAAGATTCCAGATGTGCAAAACATGTTTATGACCTCAGATTTCATTTTACAAGATTCATATCTGGACCTTGGGTAGCAACTTAGGTTGAGAAGGTGTTAGTTTTTTTTCTCAGCTCATTTCTTTTGCATATACCACCTTTAAAAGCCAAATTGCTGGTTAAAAAGCAACTCCTTCTAGAGGCTTGCTTTGTATCATATGACAATGAGACGGCTCAAGAATAAAGTTCAAACCTATTTTAGCTAGCGATGAGTTTGAGGGATTTGTCAGTTGACTAAACAAGAACACCAGGAAAACTGACAGCCTGTTAGTGACGCACAGCCCAGCCTTTCAGCCAGGTTAGGAACAAAAGCATTTGCCGTAAGGACCTAATTTACCACTGGAAAAGATAGCAAATATGTTATTAATGAAAGAATAAATCACTCTCAGGCAAGGAATGACTTCATTTTCTCTCAGGGGTGCTGAATATAATATTTTTCCTGCAAACCGTACCCATAGGGCAGTTCATGAGCGTCCTAGGGGAGAGGCCAGATGCAATTCTCCACAGGCCTGAAGCACTGTTCTGTGAGCAGAGCAGCAGATGCCCCAGTCTCCTGAAGTTCAGAGCCCTGTCTGTGGGCAGAGGAGCCTGTCCATCTTGGCGGAGCATGGCTCAGAGAACAGCTGTCCTCTGAACCTTCGACACCCTCTAACCGTAACAAGAACTAGCTCAAATGCAGATGACCACACATCGTGCTGTGCATGGCTTTCCAAGGAAATACATCCCCTCCATGGAGTGATTAAGCCACAAACTCCACAGAGGTCAGGAGTGAGTGAAAGGGAGGAAAACGATTAGAGGGAAAAGGAGGAAAGCAGCTGGGTGTTGGGATGGAGAGAGCTAGACGCATGGGAAGATCCAGCAGTAGGAGAAGCTATACAGAGGACAAATGAGCTCCGCTGAAACGGCTAGAGGGATCTGGCTATGAAGGTAATGGTGTGAGACAGTCAAGGGCAATGGGAGGAATGTGGAATATGGTGGCAGAAGACCACCCACACATCCTAATGGCTATGTCGCTTTGAAAAACTCACTTGACTTCTCTGAGCCTCTGCTTCCTCATATGTAAAACAACGATGTTGACCATCCCTCACAGAGCTGGAATAAAGATTAAAAGCGACGGTGTATGCTAAACCAAAAAGCCCGTATACATGTTAGCTGCTTAATCATTACAGAGTTGCATTCATTCTTTCATGAAATGTTCACTGGGTGCTTCCTATAGGCCAAACCCTGCGCTTAGTTGATGACACAAGGATGAATTGGTCAAAAGTAACAAGACAAAAGCCCTGCACTTAGGAGCTCTAAATCTAGAGGAATAGACAGAGAAGGAACACTGTGGAAACACTATCATGCAGGGAGCAGCAGCCTCTTCTGCTAAGAACCAGATAGTAAATACTTTAGGTAGGCGCTGTCTCAACTGCTCTGCGGGTGTAGTCGAAGAGCAGCCACAGGCAATATGGAAAGGAATGAATGTGGCCATGTTCCAAAGGAAGAGGGGTGGGAGCAAGTCCAGAAAGGGAGGTAGGACTGGATCTTGTAGAGCGCTGGAGACTATGTTAAGGTCTTAGATTTTATCCTAAGAGGATACAGCTAAATAACGTCCCCCTGTGCACAGTGGCACTGCCCAAAGCCCATTCCTGAGGAATTTAGGATGTTGAACAAGCGCATTAAAAAGTTTCCTGTGCCACAGGGAGGGGAACATCACACACCAGGGTCTGTTGGGTGGGTCAGGGGCAAGGGAAAGGAGAGCATTAGGACAAATACCTAATGCATGTGGGGCTTAAAACCTAGATGATGGGTTGACGGGTGCAGCACATCACCACGGCACACGTATACCTATGTAACAAATCTGCATGTTCAGCACATGTATCCCAGAACTTAAAGTAAAATAAAAAATTAAAAAAATAAAAGAATGTTAGTTTCTTGTGCCAGCCTGGTGCGGTGGCTCATGCCTGTAATCCCAGCACTTTGGAAGGCTGAGGCAGGAGAATCCCTTGAACCCAGGAGGCAGAGACTGCAGTGAGCCGAGATCGCATCACTGCACTCCAGCCTAGGCAATAGAGCTAGACTCCATCTCAAAAAAAAAAGAAAAGAGAAAGAAAAAAACATTTCCTGTGCCCTTTGAATCCCACTCTTGGGTATTCTCAATGTCTATCAGCATATTAAAGACTCTCATAGTTCTCCAAGAAAAGAAATCCATTTAATTTTATTAAATTTTTCACATTTACTTGACTAGAGAAATGTTTTCTCCAAAGAATGCTTAGCACAAGCCCCTGGGCCCATGTTGCAAGGTTTGTGCACTTTGGGAAACACTAGTCCATGGGTCAAAAGCAAACTCTTTAGGAGCACATTCATAGCCGTGATCTGCCTCCAGACTCCCTCTCCAGCCTCCCTGCCAGCTGTTCCTAAACACTCGGGACTCTACCAACACCAAGCCACTGGTGGCTCCCTAAACACACTGAGCTATCCATCTCAGACCTCTTCCTTGCCTACCTGCTGAACTCCTTGATCTTAATAATCCAGCTCAAGAAGTTCTCCTTTGTGAAATCCCAAACACCGCCTCTCTCTGAACTCATTCTGCCTACACATGACACACACATATGGACATGCACGCACACACATATATAGGGCACTAGTCCCTTCTCCATATCACTTTGTATCTGGTGATAAACTCTGTCACAACCCATATTGCATCATATTGTAAACATTCATCTACCTGTATCTGTATTACAAGACCATTCCAGTATCTGGACAGTACTAGACACTCCATAGATGATCTTCAAATATATTCATTCATTCATTTATTAATTTCATCTGTGAGAAAAACACACTATGAGTTCTACCCTTTCTGAAGTGCTAGCTAATCTCTCCCATTCTCCTGTAGGAAGGTAAATGCTACTTAATTGGGATAGATCTAAAGTAACATGAGAAGACATTTCTAGTCTTTGACTCTATGTTAAAAGACACAAGCTTCATTCACTTCATGTATGGCACATGCAGTTACAGCATTTTGATGAACTGAACTCTCTTGCAATTCTTGCGATCATTTAGCTGCATTGAAAGATCATCACTGAAAGCAGTGTCAGGTGTGTCCCTGTCTTCCTGCCATGCAGTACGGAGGTCAGACTGAAGAGCAGTAGGAAGTATGTCTCATGATTACCTAGGCCAGAGGATCTCAAGCTTGAGCGTGCATCAGAATCACCAGCAGGGCTTGTTCAAACACAGATTGCTGGGCCCCACCCTCCAGTGGCTGATTCAGTAGGTCTGGGGTGGGGCCTGAGAATTTGCATTTCTGACAGTTCCCAGAGGTAGCTGATGCTGCTGGTCCAAGGACCACTCTTTGAGAACTACTGATCTGTGATTGCCTGACTGCTTCCCCATGCCAGTAGTATACTAGAATCTAATTGCTTGAGCCACCTTATTACTGTTATGGGGAGATGGCAAAGACCACCAGCACTAAACTTGGATTCCAAGGATCAGTACTGCCATTCTGCCTTCCAGCAGTGTGACAACTAGCAAATCAAGGAAACTCAGAGTGCCTTAGCTTCTTACACCAAAAAAAAAAAAAAAAAAAAAGGGCAATTCTTTATCACTGTGCACGCTTACTGATTTGCTGTGTGTATATGAATACAATGGACAAAAAATGACTTACGAGTGCCTTTATATCCTGTAAGGCACTAAAAGAATAAGAAATTTGATCAAAAAAGATAAAACAAACATATCTGAGTGGTAATAATAAAACTTTTAAGGTATCTGGAATGATGAGGGTGATTTAGGGGAAGAGTTCAGAGACAAATCTCTCTATATTAATAAAAAAAAAAGTTTTCACACATTAGCAGTTAACAATAGAATTTGACTTTAACCATTGAAATGTTTTGTTGACCAGAGACAGGGAAAATGCCTCCCTGATTAGGAAAACATGTCGATGTTGTTTTATTAACAGTATTAATCTGAAATCAAAGATGCAATATACAGATTTTTATCTAAGTTAATTTTATTGTACCTGTTCTCACATACTGGCTATTACACATTTCTAAAAGCTGTCTTTGTTGATATCCTGTACATTAATACATGATAAATAGTTACGCATTTATTGAACCAACCATTGTCAAAGAGAAAGGCCTTGGATATCCAAAGTTTAAGACAGGCTTTTTATGCAATTTAAAATCTAGCATTTATCGACATGAAGAAAAAACTGAATACTTATGGTTTCTCCTTAGTTATATTGCATTCTTAAACATTTTTGTTTTGAGATAATTGTAGATTCACATGCAGTTTTAAGAAATAATAGAACTCATGTACCCATTATTCAATTTTCCCAACGGTAGCACCTTGCAAAACTATAAAAGGTACAGTAATTATCAAAACCAGGACCTAGACCTTGATATAATCCATTGACCTTATTCAGATTTCATTCGTACTTATATATGGGTATGTAGTTCTACCCACTTTTATCACATGTAGGTTCATGCATCCCCACAACAGTCAAGATACACCTTAACTTCATCATAAGGATCCCTTGTGTTGCTTTATAACCACACCCAACTTCTTCCCCCATCTTTCTTCCCTCACCGCCTGACAATTAGCAGTCTGTTCTGTACTGCCATAATTTTATCAGTTTAAGAAAGGTATATAGAGTCATGCAGTATATAACCTTTTGGGATTTCATTCACCATCTTTCCTTTGAGATTCATCCAATTTGTATGATTCAGTAGTTTCTTTTTATTTATGAGTAATACTCCATAGTATAGATGCAACATGGAATTTATCTATTTAACCACTCACTCATTGAATAGAAAAAAATTTTTTAAGGCATGGAGGTGAGAAAATTCAAGCGGTGTCCAGGAAACATTATACATTTTTTTTAACTATCTTTCATTGTTAGAAAAATTGTTTAAGGAAGAGACAAATAGACCCATTTGGGTCAAAGTAATGAGTTCATCTAGAGCAGGTGTTCACAAACTTTTTCTATAAAAAGCCAAATAGTAAATATTCTGGGTTTTGTAAGCTACATAATCTCTTTCACAAGTATTCATCTCTGCTACACAAAAAGCCACCATAGATAATATTCTGATAAATGGGCATAGTTGTGTCCCAAAAAAACTTTATTTACAAAAACAGGTCCAGGACATCTCTGGATTTAGAGAAATAAGAAAAAGTTGACCAGGTAAGTTGAAATTATATTGTGAAGGGCCTTGAATACCAAGTCATGATTGTAGAATTTGGTAAGCATTTAGATGTCCCTGGAGATTTTTCTGAGCAGATAATTGGTAGAGAAAGGAATGTTTTCATTTTAGAGGATTAATTTGGAAGTAATCGATAAAATGAATTCATGGTATGAGCAAGAGAAAATGGAAAAAGGAGATGACTACCGGGATTATCCAAGATAAAAATAAAAAGGGCCTGAACTGGGCTATTACTGGACATAAGAGGAAAGCAGAGAAATAAAATTTAAAGAAAGAAATGATAGGCCAGACATAGTGGTTCAACCCTATACTCCCAATACTTAGGGAGGTTGAGGCAGGAGGATCATTTGAGCTCAGAAGTTCGAGACTAGCCTGGCCAAATGGTGAAACCCACTCTCTACAAACAATTTAAAACAAAACATTAGCCGGGTATGGTGCTGCATGCCTATAGTCCTACCTACTAGGGAGGCTAAGGCTGTAGGATTGCTTGAACCCAAGAGGTTGAGGCTGCAATTAGTCATGATCACACCATTGCACTCCATCCTGGGCAACACAGCAAGATCTTGTCAGGGAAAAAGAAAAGAAGAAAGAGAAGGGGGATGGGGAGGAAAAGGGAAGGGAAAGGAAAAGAAAAAGAAAAGAAAGGGAAGGGAAAGGAAAAGGAAAAGGGGAGGGAGGGAGGGAAGGACAGGGTAGGACAGTGAAGGGCAGTGAGGAAAGGAGGGAAGGAAGGAAAGGATTGGGAAATTTACTGAATACCATGACAAGGGAGACAGACCGAAAAAGCAAAAATATCTCAGAGTTTTAATTAAGCCCAAGCTTTGCAATGAAGCTGACCTGAGTTTGATTTTTTGTTCTACTATTTAATTGAGCAAGTTATGAAATCTCAATGTTGGCATTCTCATCTGTAAAGGGAGTAAGAACAGCATCTTCCGCACAGTGCAGTTGGCCAGATCAAATGAAGTAATGCAGGTAAAGCTCTTAGCACAATAACTTGTATACACATTGCAATTGTTTATTAAACAGTAGTGATCATAATGTCACTTATGCCAGAAGATTAATTATGCCAAAAGAGTCCTCTCCAATCTTCAATGTTCTGGTAACAATCTAATGTTTTCACTATAAATATCATGAGCATTGAATGGTTAGTTTATTTAACCTTACATTGTTGGACATCTTCCTATATGAAATAATACACATTTTAGCCATTTTGAGTTGAGGCAATTGTTGTTGTTGTTTACAACCAAAATTATTTGCAATCTTTACTGATCTATAATTTGGTATCAAGAGTGGAATACTGTAAGAAATTGACCCTAAAGGTTAAATAGGCTAACTAGTAGAGAAAGTGTCCTAGGCTGAGATGACCCAATTATTTCAGGTTAAGAAGTTGGTGATCTTGTTATATTGCCATGAAACCCTTTTTTTAAAAATTAAAACATTTCTATTTATTATTATTATTATACTTTAAGTTCTGGGGTACATGTGCAGAGCTTGCAGGATTGTTACATAGGTATACACGTGCCATGGTGGTTTGCCTCCATTCCCCCATCACCTACATTAGGTACTTCTCCTAATGTTATCCCTCCCCAATTTCCCCATCCCTTACTATCCCTCCCCCAGCCCCCCAACCCCCCAATAGACCCCAGTGTGTGATGTTCCCTTCCTTGTGTCCATGTGTTCTCATTGTTCAACACCCACTTATGAGTGAGAACATGCAGTGTTTGGTTTTCTGTTCTTGTGTCAGTTTAATGAAACTGATGGTTTCCAGATTCATCCATGTCCCTGCAAAGGACATGAACTCATCCTTTCGTATGGCTGTATAGTATTCCATGGTGTGTATGTGACACATTTTCTTTATACAGTCTATCCTTGATGGGCATTTAGGTTGGTTCCAAGTCTTTGCTATTGTGAATAGTGCCGCTATGAACATACGTGTGCATGTGTCTTTATAATAGAAAAATTCTTTGGGTATATACCTAGTAATGGGATTGCTGGGTCAAATGGTATTTCTATTTCTAGATCCTTGAGGAATCACCACACTGTCTTCCACAATGCTTGCACTAATTTACACTCCCACCAACAGTGTAAAAGTGTTCCAATTTCTCCACATCCTCTCCAGCATCTGCTATCTCCAGATTTTTTAATGATCACCATTCTAACTGGCATGAGATGGTATCTCAATGTGGCTTTGATTTGCATTTCTCTAATGACCAGTGATAACGAGCATTTTTCATGTTTGTTGGTGGCATAAATGTCTTCTTTTGAAAAGTGCCTGTTCATATCCTTTGCCCACTTTTTGAGGGGTTGTTTTTGCTTGCTAATTTGTTTTAGTTCTTTGTAGATTCTAGATATTAGCCCTTTGTCAGGTGGGTAGCTTGGAAAAATTTTTTCCCATTCTATTGGTTGCAGGTTCACTCTAAAAATTGTTTCTTTTGCTGTGCAGAAGTTTTTAAGTTTAATTAGATCCCATTAGTCTATTTTGGCTTTTGTTGCCATTGCTTTTGGTGTTTTAGTCATGAAGTCCTTGCCTATGCCTATGTCCTGAATGGTATTGCCTAGGTTTTCTTCTAGGGTTTTCATGGTGTTAGGTCTTATGTTTAAATCTTTAATCTGGAGTTAATTTTTCTTTAAGGTGTAAGGAATGGATCCAGTTTCAGCTTTCTACACATGGTTAGCCAGTTATCCCAACACCATTTATTAAACAGGGAATCCTTTCCCCATTGCTTGTTTTTGTCAGGTTTGTCAAAGATCAGATGGTTGTAGGTGTGTGGCATTATTTCCAAGGCCTCTGTTCTATTCCATTGGTCTGTATCTCTGTTTTGGTACCAGTACCCTGCTGTTTTGATTACTGTAGCCTTATAGTATAGTTTGAAGTCAGGTAGCATGATGCCTCCAGCTTTGTTCTTTTTGCTTAGAATTGACTTGGCTATGCAGGCTCTCTTTTGGTTTCATATGAACTTTAAGGTGGTTTTTCCAGTTCTGTGAAGAAGGTCAATGGTAGCTTGATGGGGATAACATTGAATCTACAAATTACTTTGGGCAGTATGACTATTTTCACAATATTGATTCTTCCTACCCATGAGCATGGAGTGTTTTTCCATCTGTTTGTATCCTTTCTTATTTCCTTGAGCAGTGGTTTGTAGTTCTCCTTGAAGAGGTCCTTCATGTCCTTTGTTAGTTGTATTCCTAGGTATTTTATTCTCTTTGTAGCAACTGTGAATGGGAGTTCACTCATGATTTGGCTCTCTATTTTTCTGTTACTGGTGTATAGGAAGGGAAATTTATACCACTAAATGCCCACATGAGAAGTGAGGAAAGATCTAAAATTTACACCCTGTCATCAAAATTAAAAGAACTAGAGGAACAAGATCAAACAAATTCAAAAGCTAGCAGAAGACAAGAAATAACTAAGATCAGAACAGAACTGAAGGAGATAGAGACACAAAAAACCCTTCAAAAAATCAATATATCAAGGAGCTAGTTTTTTAAAAAGATGAACAAAATAGACCACTAGCCAGACTAACAAAAAAAAAAGAGAGAAGAATCAAATAGATGCAATAAAAAAATGACAAAGGGGATATCACCACCAATTCCACAGAAATACAAACTACTATCAGAGATTACTATAAACTCTATGCACATAAATCAGTAAATCTAGAAGAAATTGATAAATTCCTGGACATGTACACCCTCCCAAGACTAAACCAGGAAGAAATTGAATCCCTGAATAGACCAATAACCAGGTCGGAAGTTGAGGCAGCAATTAACAGCCTACTAACCAAAAAAATCCAGTTCCAGATGGGTTCACAGCCGAATTCTACCAGATGTATAAAGAGGAGCTGGTACCATTCATTCTGAAACTTCTCCAAATAATAGAAAAAGAAAGAATCCTCCCTAACTTATGAGACCAACATCATCCTGATACCAAAACCTGGCAGAGACACAACTAAAAAAGAAAATTTCAGGTCAATATCCATGATGAACATCAAAGCAAAAATCTTCAATAAAATACTGGCAAACCAAAAGCAACAGCACATCAAAAAGCTTATCCATCATGATCAAGTAGGCTTCATCCCGGGGATGCAAGGCTGGTTCAACATATGCAAGTCTATAAACGTAATCCATCACATAAACAGAACCAAAGACAAAAACCATGATTATCTCAATAGATGCAGAGAAGGCCTTTGACAAAATTCTACAGCCCTTTATGCTAAAAACTCTCAATAAACTAGGTTTTGATGGAACATATCTCAAAATAATAAAAGCTATCTATGACAAACCCACAGCCAATATCATACTGAATGGGCCAAAACTGGAAGCATTCCCTTTGAAAACTGGCACTAGACAAGGGTGCCCTCTCTCACCACTCCTATTCAACATAGTATTAGACGTTCTAGCCAGAGCAATCAGGCAAGAAAAAGAAATAAAGAGTATTTAATGAGGAAAAGAGTAAGTCAAATCGTCTCTATTTGCAGATGACATGATTGTGTATTTAAAAGACCCCATCGTCTCAGCCCAAAATCTCCTTAAGATGATAAGCAACTTCAGCAAAGTCTCAGGAAACCCTTTTTCCTAATCTCTCACCTATGATACCTTAGGATCTTGACTCTGTGCCTGCAGAGGCATAGCACTGGGAGAACGGCAGGAACAACTTGGGATGTTGGCATGCATGGCCTAAATTCTATCTGTCATCAGTATGATTCTGCAAGAAAGGGACAATCTTAATTGAAGTAGGCCCATCTGAATGTCAAAAGAAGAAAATACAGCTTCGCTAGGAGAAATTCTTTCTGCCTGTGGCCTGTAATACAGTCCCATAATTTGACTTAAATGTGCATTATTTCATATAGCAAGAATAGTTGAGGTGGGGCAGTTCCTGTGTTGGCCAATTCCACCTTTGTATACAGGTTCATTGTCTGTTCCTATTTCTCATTTCATGACTTGCCTATGTATGTCCTGTACCCATTTCAATTGTGATACTTATCTTTTTTTATTTGTAAAAACTGTTTATATATTATAAATTTTGACCATTTTTATATCATTTATGTTGAAACTACTCTCCCAGTTTCATAGCTTCCTTTCAATTCTGTAATATTTTTCCTTTGAAGTTTTATGTTTAGCTTATTTACTAAAAGTCCATCTCTATCTCAAATGGAATAATCATGACCTTTTATATTTTCTAAAACATTTATGGCTTAACTTGTACAGAAATATTTAAATTAATTCATCTGAAATTTCAGTATGAGTTATGAGATAGGAATTTATTTTTCTAAATGGTAGCTAGTTATCCTCAAATGCCTTATAAGGTATATCATCTCTCCTCTGGATCTAAGTGCAGCCAGTGGTATACATGAACTGATTGTGTAAAAGTGATTTGTCTTCCCCCGCAACCCAATCTCCAGTAATGGCTATAAACAAGATTTGGCTTCTTGAGTTCCTATTCTACCTCATTCACACGTAACCTTATTCATGGACCATTGTCACACTGTTTTAATTATGGTAGCATGATAGTTTATTTGGTATCTGGCAGAAAATTTTCCTACACATTTCTCTTTTTGAGAAATCTCTTGGCTGATATGATTTTTTTCTCTCAGTTGATCCTCGCATTTGTCTTTGTCAAGCTGCCCCCAAAATTCTATTCGAATTTGGATTGGAACAGAAATAAATGATGACATGAATTCTGGAGAGAACTGTAATTTTTACAGCATCGAGTCTTCTCACCCCAAAACAGCTTTGTCATCTCAATTACCAAGTTTTCTTCAAAGATGCTCTGAAAAGTTTTATAGTTTTCTTTATATAGAATCACATATATTTCTTAGTTTCTGGAGTTTGTGGTTGTTACTGATAGTCTTCTAATGTTATCATTATTACTGTTGCTATTATGAATGAGATACTTTCTACTATCATCTTGTTGTCTATATTTTGTATGGCCATCTTATTGAACTCACTTATCAGGACTTCTAATTTTTTAGTTGATTTTTGTTGGTTCTGCAGGTAGGCAATTTTACCCTCTGCAGCTAGTATTTCCAACATTGTATCTGTTTTTCCTCACCTTATTACATGGATCAGAACTAAATTTCCAGGAACATGTAATGTAATAGTGATAAAAACCATCTTGATCTTGCTGTTGACTTTAATTATAATGCTTCAAATATTAGGTTGAACCATATGAAACTGACACTTTTCCAGGCCAAAAATAAAGTCTGGTATCAGTAATTTCAAAGATTTCAAACTTTTATTTGGCCATTTAGTAAAATATTGAAATTTGATTCCAAGTAGGAACTCATTATTAAATATTTTTGAGCACTATGGTAGACAAGCAAAGAGTTAATACACAGATATATAATTCTTGAACAAGACAAGCATAGTTTCTCCTGTCTCAGAGTTAAATTAACACTACTGTAGAAGAAAGCAGACCACACTTCAACTAACAACAAAAAACCAAACTAATTAAAATGGTGATAAGAACTCAGAGAGATTAGTATGATCTAGAGACCCTAGCAGGGCACCTGCAGAGAGGGTAGTCAGAGTCGCACCTCCTGAGCAGAGACATCAAAGCTGACCTTGAAGGCTGAGATGGAACCAGCCATGTGGTGAGCTGTGGGGACACACTCCTGCAGGGGCGAGTGAACGGTAGACTCTGGAGTGCAATGTGGCTGCTGAGTTCTGGGGTCTGTCAGGAGGCCAGGGTGGCCAGAACACCACAAAGTGGGTCCCCAAGCCACAGGCCATGTCTGAGGTGAGGAAGAGCCATGTTTTGAACTGGCCATGGATTAAGACTGTGATTTGAATTGGGCTTTTAATATCAGTTGAGTATCCCTAGACCAAAAATCTGAAATCCAAAATACTCCAAATCTGAAACTTTTAGGGCACCAATATGAGATAGCTAGCTCTCCTCTCCTTTGCTTTCTGATGGTTCAACATACACAAACTTGGTTTCATACACAAGATTATTTAAAATATTTATATGATTATTTTCAGGCTCTGTGAATAAGGTATATATAAAACATAAATGAATTTCATGTTTAGACTTGGGTACCATCCCTAAAATATCTGATTATGCATATGCAAATATTCCAAAATCCAAAATCTTTGAAATCAAGAACACTTCTGGTCCTAAGCATTTTGTATAAGGAATACTCAGACTGTTCTTGAAAATGAGATTTGGCTCATGTCCGAAAGGGACCAGCAAGTGATGAGTTCTGTTCCCAGCTGTTCCCATGGGGTAAAAGAAGGAGCACTACCAGTATACCTTTGGAGGCCCTTGCAGGAGAAAAATAAAACCATTTTCTAATTATACCATACCAGTGCCACAAGCAAGGCATAAGTTAAAGACAGATTTGGGAAAGCATTGAACTTTACTTTGGAAACCAATAGGAAGCAATAATACTTTTTGAGCAAAGAGGCTTACTTAGTTTTCCAAAATCAGAGGAGTTGTAGGACCTCAAGGCAGAGTTGAGGCTGGGGATTGACCTCTTTGTGGTTCTGATCTGTGGCTGGGCCTGCATCATTGGTGCATTCTTCTGTAAAAGCCAGCAGAAAGCCCTAATGAATATGGTAAACTTTCACAGATGCCCCTGGGCCTATTTTCCCAGAAAGTGACTCAATATCTGTCCCACTGGCCTGTCATATTTAAGAAAAGATGACCAAGTTGCATCTGCTGCTGGCTAGAAGATCAGGTGGCAGAGAAGGGTCAGAGATGAATCCAGCCAGGCCTATAAAGATGATGGAGATTCCGGAGAAGGAATGGTCCACATGACAGTAGACACTCAGGCAGGTAGGCAAGGGGTAGGCAAGGCATAGGCAAAGCATAGTGTCCAAAGAGGTAAGGCTCAGTGGATGGTGGGAGTACAAGGTGAACACACATACAGGTGGTTCCAGTAAGGGGCAGAGTGTGATGAGAGACAGAGACAGGAAAGCCAGGCTGCTACCAGTTGATAACCATGTATCAGAGATGGCCACAAGTGGTCAGCAGACCAGGGTCCCCAGGAGGCAACTAGGTCTCAGGCAGGACTAAGGCTCAGACCTCACAAAAGGCCTATTGGACCAAACATTTGATTGGAACAAGAGTGTGAGACAAAAAAAATCTCCATGGGGCTGGGGCTATACACTTGAGTCCAGAAGGATCTAGGGCCAAGCAGAGGCCAGCTAGAAGAGGGAAGATCACCGAGTCCTGCCTGGGAGAAGGTGGCAAAGCAGAGGCAGGGCAAGGACATCCTGATGACAGCAGTATCGGACCTCACCCTTTCTCTCTGAGGAAGCTCTCTGCCCACCCCCAGCCTTTCCCTGAGTACGCCCAGGCATGTCAAAACCCTGACGTGAGCAACTGGAAACATAACCTACTACTTGTCTGCAACGATGTAACAGAAGAACCAGGAAACATCTGAATATCACCAGAGAGGTTCAACAACTATTACTTATGGCACTGTTTGTCACCAGACCAGTGGGCTACTCATCACCATGGTAACAACAATCAAAACAAAGATTCCTGCTTTCCTGAAGTTGTGTTTAATGACGATTGTGTTACACAGAAGAGTAACTAAACCCACAGTGCATTATAAACAGGGTTGCTAGTATACAACCTTAGTGATGGAGAAAAATCTCTTGGGATGGGACAAAGTACATTTCTCGGGGTGTGTGTGCAGTTAAAGCCAAAAACCCAAGGAGGGAATCTCAGCTCAGCTTGAAGTCACTGCTGCATTCAGGCCTCCTTTTCTTCCTCTCCATCCCAGTTTTTAGGAAGAGATATTTTCATGAAATCTTATGGATTTGTTTATCAACCCAGATACGCACATCCCTATCCCTACTCATAAACTGGGCAGAATTTAATGATTATTAAGAAATATTAGCATTTGGAATAGGTCTGATTGTTTTCTTTTATGTCATCAGGGCAACATATAATCAAACCTTACCTCCTTGAAGCAGGATTCTCCTTTCCAAATGCCTGATACAAATATGAAACACAATCTTCCCTCTCCCTTCTTCTTGAGTCCCCCCATCCCATGCTCCCTCCTGCAAGCTGAGCAGCAGCCCCTGGGTTCTAAGCCCATTGCCACCACCCACTGGTGGGCAAGTCAAGTCACATCTACCCCCATCCCTCACCCACCCCCACCCCACCCTGGATTTCCTGTCTCACCAAGGTCACCGAGCAAGATCATAGTGACCCTGGGATGGGGGACAGAGCACAAGTTCACGGACACCTCTTCTTCTTTCAGAGCCTGCTCCCTTCCTGTCCCCCATCTACCTCTCAAAACAAGAGAGCAGTCTCTTGTCGACTATTCCAGCATCTTCCTCGTCCACCATACCTGCCCCCACCATCAGTTTGGCCAGGGCAGGAATGGATTTTTCAGTGGACTTATTAAAGAGATCAGTACACAGAGAAGCTGGCTTCAGTTTCCTTTTCCACTCTGACTCATCACTGGGCCATGGGCCAAAGACCAACTTTCTCCAGTTCCCACATCTCACTTCAGATTTGCATGGGGAGTCAAATCGGTTGTTGATTAGGCTGGGGTTATTAAATTAACCACTCTGTGGTCAAGTATCCACCCCTGGACCAATCAGCTCTGATCAATGGTGGGCATCACCTGGTACCAAATGACTTTCCCGTCCAACCCAAGGAGGCTTTTCTAGGAATGGGGATGTGGTAGAGTTCTCAGGAAACTAGATTCTTCCCTGGGCTCTGAGAGCTTAACCTTCAGTCGACACTTCTTCTACTGTGTTTCTGTGTCCTTGACTTGAGCAGGGAGATGGTGTCATTTAGAGAGTTGTAATCAAGTGCCTGCTCTTAGGCAGCAACACCATTTTCTGGCTGTAAAACCAGGAGCAATAACTTAACCTCCCTCCCTGAGCTGCTTTTTTTTTTTTCTTGAGAGAGCGTCTCACTCTGTCGCCCAGGCTGGAGTACAGTGGCACAATCTCAGCTCACTGCAACCTCTGATTCCCCGGTTCAAGCAATTCTCCTGCCTCAGCCTCCTGAGTAGCTAGGATTCCAGGCATGTGCCATCACACCCAGCTAATTTTTTTGTATTTTTACTAGAGACGGGGTTTCACCATGTTGGCCAGACTGGTCTTGAACTCCTGACCTCGTGATCTGCCCGCCTCGGCTTCCCAAAGTGCTGGGATTACAGGCATGAGCCACCACACTTGGCTCATTATTTTCAACTGTAAAATGAGTCTCTTGCATGGGATTTTCATGAAGATTAAAAAACAAAAAGAAGATCATGTGTGTAAACCACTTAGTATGGGGCCTGGTATGTAGTCAATGCAAAATTAATCTTGGTTGTTATCCCCATCATCATCATATCTTCATTTAGTCAGGAAGGCTATTTTGGAGCTTCAAGTCAAGCACCCAAATTTATTTCCAGCCAGGCCCAGCCTTCCTTGTCTCATTTATTAAACTAAACATAATCAGTTGGTCATGAATTGAAACACTCACTGTTACTACGTGAGTGGAACAAAGCCAGTTCTCACTAACTTCTACTTGAAACTGGATAGGGCAGAGACGCAGAAGGACACTGCTTGAGAATGGGGAAAGAGACACCTTCTCCATCTTTATTCCCCCTGGGACTGGAGTAGGATTCCTCAGAATGATGTGAGAGAGCTCAATAAACCAGCAGAGATGGAATTCTAAAAGTAAATCTGATCCTGTGTCAAGAAGTCCACTTGGGAAGAAAATATTCCCTAAGAACAGGAAGATGTTTCAGAGGGCTCATCAATAAACCTGCAAAAAAGAAGAGGCTGCTTTTTTGACTTGGTGGGTTTTGATGACACCGCAAAGCAATCCAGCCATTGGGCTGCTCAGGTGGCGCCCTAAAGACCAAGTGATTGAGAAAGAGACGTATGACTGAGGTTACCAGGCACCTTCCTTTAGCGGCCTCTTGTGGAAAGAAGTTTGCCTGGAGATGGAATTGAGTAACTTCAAAAGAGTTTACAATCTAAATCAGAGCAGGGTCACCAGGGGGTTAGCATGGGAAGACACACAGGCAAGGCCTCTGCTCCAGATCTTGGAGAATTGATTTTGAGTCCTGGCACTGCCATGTATTAGCTCAGATACCCTGGGCAAACAACCCAATTTCTACATAACAGGAAAGAATTGAATAAAATCAGTGTTGTTCAAGCACCTTCACCAAGCCCTGGTATAGTCTCTCTGTATAGATTCAGAAGCCACTGCCAGTTTTATGGAAAAAATATATTAAGGAGTCCTAGCAGGGGTGAGCCTCTGGTTCCCACCACTGCCACAACCCTTTCAGCTAGACAATCTCTGCCCTTTTACTTCAGATGTCACTGTTTCAGATTTTTTAAGTTTTCATTTTTTTCTAGGCAAAAACAGGAGCCAGGCACAGTGGCTCACCCCTGTAATCCTAGCACTTTGGGAGACCGAGGCAGGCGGAACACCTGAGGTCAGGAGTTTGAGACCAGTCTGACCAACATGGAGAAACCCCATCTCTACTAAAACTACAAAAATTAGCTTGGCATTGTGGCCACATGCCTGTAATTCCAGCTACTCAGGAGGCTGAAGCAGGAGAATCATTTGAACCCAGGAGGCGGAGGTTGCAGTGAGCCGAGATCACACCACTGCACTCCAGCCTGGGCAACAAGAGCAAAACTTTGTCTCAAAAAAAAAAAAAAGAAAGAAGATCCCAAATGCATTCCAGTTCTGGCAGCCTATAATTTGAGCATGGGGAAAATGGGGTTGCTTCAAGAAGAGGCTGGAAAGAAGCATTAGCGCAAGACCACAAGATCACAAAAAGCCACGAAAGGGAAATAATATGAGCAGGTCACTGGGCTAGCGAAACACACTGAAGAGCTGAGTGAATGAAAAATGCATGGGAGGGAAGAGGAGATGAGTCCAAAGATAAAGTTATTCCATCAATCCCTAAGCAGGAGGTTAAGAACAACAGATAGAGAGGTGGAAAGGTGTGGGAAATAACCTTCACTAGTCAGCCACTTCCATTATTCTTTTGTTTTTGTCTTCTCGTTCCATTCCCATCTTCACAAAGCAGAGTAAAAATGACTCTCTTTGCTGTCAGTCAGTGTTATTGATCTATTCCCTCACATCAGAGAAGCACAAAGGCACCACAGCAAAGGGTATGTGATCTTCAGCTAATTAATAAAGGTCGTAACATGGTTCCCCCACTAGATCCTGTCAACGGTTGGCCACCTGTTCTAGAAGGATCCACACTTCCTGGTGACCCAGACATCCCAAGCTCCCAAATTAAGCATCTGCATCTCCTGACTCAGCTTCAAAGAGGGACTTTCAGAATGCCACTCTTCCAGCAGCTTCCTCACCCACCATACCTGCTCCACCATCAGCTCAGCCAGGCAAGAATTCCCACAGGTTTTTCAGTGGACTGTAGTTAAAGATGAAAAAGTCACATCCAGACCTCTGATTTATGACGTGACATGAACTCAACACTTTTCTCATGTTCTTGAGTCCAACAAAAATGAGCAAACACAGATATATAAAACTGGAACTGAGAAAATATTGGGTGCCTTTCAAAACACCTACATAGGACACTCCTTGACTATCCTGCAACAGGGGGTGGAGGGCTCAGTGAGGGGCAGGGCACTGTTCCCTTGAGTGTGGCTAAGGACCCGTTTCTGAAAAGAGTTGCCAGCCCACGTCACTGGCACCTGGCTCCACTCTCATCCCTTCCTCCAAGCTGCTTAGCCCTGGGTGTATACACATGCAATCCTCTGCCAAGAACATTCTTCCCCCAGCTTTTAGTTGTTCATACATTCAGAACATTTTTTAATCAATTGAACAGAGGAATGAGTGAATGACAGCTGTTTCTTACAATCCAGCATCTTGAAGTCAACTCTGCTTCATGTAACAGCAACGAAATCTCAGATTCAGAGAATTAAAATGCAGAATTTTCAATAATCAGTAAGTCCAACCCATCTACTTTGAAGAAGTAAACCCAAAGAGGGGAAATGCTTAGTCTGAAGTTGCCCAAGAATAACAAATGCTAAGAGTTATTGATTGCCAGGGTCTAGGGGCTGTGCTAAATGCATCACACACATCATCACACTTAATCCTCACAATAATCTTTTGAGCTAGATGCTATTACTAGCTTCAATTTATATGAGAAAACTGAGAACAGAAATGACTAGTCCAAGTTATATAACCTTGATGGTGTCAGATAAAATTCTGGAGAGGGGGATAAAATAGATAAAATTCACCTAGGGGAGGGGACTAGAGAGAAGTGGCAGTAGAAGGCTCTCTACCTCTCTGTGCCTCAGTTGCTACATCTGTGAACTCAGAATAATTATATCTCACTTCTAGAGTAGCTATGAGATTTTACAAGAAATAATACATGTAAAACTATTTGGTAAGCTGCAAAGCACTATGCAAATGAACGAGAAAAATACTTTTTTAATAACGAAAAGAGGATTTATTGGGTTTTTCTGTTTAAAAGAATAGCATGTACTTCTGTTTAAAAAGGAATAAAATAGTATAGAAAAAATATTATCCAAAGTTCTACTATCCAGAAATAATTAGCAATTTAATGCTAAGGCTTCAGGAAATCACTGAGTGTGTTTATCTGTGTGTGTGCCTATAATTATTAAGAAATGGTATATTATTCATGCTCTTTTGTGATCTTTTTTTTTTTTCACTCAAGTTATACATGTTGAAAAATCAAGAAAACGTTAAGGAAGCTATTCTTCTGAGTTTAGCTCAGCCCTGTGAAAACAACCAGAATAGTTTATTTATCATCCTCTTTTTGACCCGTGAAACTAGTCCTAAAAGGCAGCGTCATCGCCTATAGTGGTACAGACTGTGCCCTGCTTAGAGGCCAGGGAGACAAATGGGAGCTGAAAGCCAGCCTGTTCCAGTCCCTGGCACAGCCACGACACGCAGGGGAGGGGGTCTTTGCGGGGTTGCACAAAGGCGCCATGTGTCCTGGCCTCTGAGCAGGGCTGACGCTAGCCACGGAGACCCTGAAGCCAGAGGGCCGCTACTGAACAACACTGGAGCCAGAGAGGGCAAGGAGAGCAGTGTCATCTGTCAGCTGCTTCTGTGCCAGATCCATTCCCCATGCCCCAGAGCACAGGGTCAAACGCCATGGCATGCACACAGCAGCCTCTGAGAATGTGTGCTAAGTTCTGCTCTATGCGTGGAAGGCCTGTAGTGGTTTCATTCTTTTCCCCTAAGCAAATTTTAGGAAAATATTCAAGTGACAGGAAATTAAGCAAAGCTTTGGCCCAAATGCTGCCTGAAAACCAGAAGCTCCAAGCCCAGTTTCCCGAAAAGACTGGCTCTGGGGTTCTCCATATTTACCCAAAGCTTCCACTGAATGTCTCTAAAGCAGTTGGATGGTGAACAAGTTTTCTATGTCTGCATAACAAATTACCCCAAGATTTAGCTGTTGCGAATGACAGGCATTTCTTTTTTTTTTTTTTTTTTTTTTGAGACGGAGTTTCGCTCTTGTTACCCAGGCTGGAGTGCAATGGCGCGATCTTGGCTCACCGCAACCTCCACCTCCTGGGTTCAGGCAATTCTCCTGCCTCAGCCTCCTGAGTAGCTGGGATTACAGGCACGCGCCACCATGCCCAGCTAATTTTTTGTATTTTTAGTAGAGACAGGGTTTCACCATGTTGACCAGGATGGTCTCGATCTCTTGACCTCGTGATCCACCCGCCTCGGCCTCCCAAGACAGGCATTTCTTATGTCAAAGTTTCTCTGGGTCAAGAATCCAGGTGGGCAGTCCTTCAATGTAAATTTTAAAAGAAAAAGAAAAAATCCAGGTGTAGTTTACCAAGGTGTCTCTAGTTCAAGGTCACTCATAAGACTGGGGTCAAACTGTCAGCCAGGACTGCAGTCATCTCAAGGTTCAACTCAGGCTGGAGAATCCCCTTCTAAGCTCACCCACCTGGCTGTTAGCAAGCATTAGTCTTTTACCACCTGCGCCTCTCCATATGGCTGCCTGATAAGCTAGCAACTGCTTCCCTCAGCACCAGGAAGGAGAGAGAAAAAGAAAAGAGAAGGGAAGGAAGATGAGAGAAGCAGGTGGGGAGAAGAGAGGCTACAGTCTTTTCCTAACCCAAATCAGGAGTGACATCACATCACTTTTGCTGTATCCTATTCTTCCGAAGTGAATCACTAGCTCCAGCCCACACTCAAGAAGATTTCAGAAAAGCACAAATCTCCCATCATCCTTCCTAGAACATGGATATAATGACTGGCATTCTGGCAGCCATCTTGGGCCATGAGGATCAGAGCCACAACCTAGAGATGGTGGATCAGAAAACAGAAATGAGGAGACTGAGTCCATGGTGATTCTCCCACATCATCACTGCCTTTTACTCAAAAGAATAAGACTTTAGGTGTTAAAGCCACTCTTGAGTTGCCTTCACATTCAGATGAGTCTCACTATAGCCGATCTACGTTGTCAGCACTAACCCCAATAGGGTTCAGATTCAGGTTCAACCAGCATTTCTTTCTTTTACAGAAGGAACAACTAGACACAGAGAGGTAAAGTTATTCACCCATCATCACTTAGCTAGAGACTGGCAGGAATAAGACCCTAGTTCCTGATCTCCACATCTATCCAAGCCAGTTCTGAGTGTCCCCAAAGCTTGTTGAACATTCAAGGCTCTGTTTGGGATGTTCCTAGCAGCTGGAAAAGTTCTGACTCCCCCAGGCTATGTATTTGTACCAGAACATTCCCTGCTCTGTTTCTCTGCTTACCAAGTAAACAAGCGAAACAGAAAAGGGAAAACATTTTGGAGAAATTGATGCTTTGCAGTTCAAAAACGTTTGTCTTATGCACACTCAAGCCCGTAGCCATGGAAACCCTCATTTCATTTTCTCAGACTGTGTCTTCATGCACCATTCCTTCTTTTGGGGCTCTGAAGTTAGCAGCAACCATGGATTAAATAAGTTTTGCAGAGTAGCAAGATTACGTATGATATTGCAAAGGACGTTGGTATACAAGTCGAAAACATAGAAGTGATCATGTTTCCATTACAGAGTTGTCTCAGATGGCTTGACTCTTCAGTAAGAGGCTTTCAGCCCACTTGCCAGAAGAATTGTCAGCAAAACCACTCAAGACAGAATCATCACAGCTGCAACATTAATAAACATTTTGTTTTGCAGGAGACATGCTTGGTGTCCTTGATCTACAATATTCCTTGCCCCAGGACAGCCTGCACTGCATTTGGCCTCTGCCAAAGGGCTAAGCCTAAGCCACATTTGAACTACGTGTGCTGTTCCCACGGTCTCAGAGAGTTGGACAGTGGCTGGTTACCAGGTGCAGAGGAAGCCAATATCAGTTAAGAAACCTTTCTCTTGAGAATTTGAAGAAAGAGACACAGAGACTGTCCTTAATCAATGGCGACCAGTTAAACTATCATGCAGCACTAGAGCTGAAGCAGACCTTTGTGACCTCATACAGAATAATAAGAGAAAACCAGAGCAAAGAAGGTGAATCCTGACTCAGAGAAAACCTGAAAAGAATCCATGCAGTTCCAAAGAGAGAAAGCGAATGTAGCAGCCTCGATTTTCAATGGCTTTCCAGTTTCCAGCCCCGGTTCCCAGCAGGTGAGGCTGTGCTCCATTTCTAAGTGAGGCCTCAGGGCTCTTTTAGATGCTAGGGCCCAAATGACTTTCTGCTCCTTGGCACAATGATGCACCATCCAGCTTACAAATCATTTCCACCTCCATTGTCTTGATTGGTTTTTCTCATGCCTGGAAGACAAGCAGACCGGGAATGATGACCCGTGCTCCTCTTTTACCAATAGGAAAACTGAGGCCCAGAGAAGGGAGGTAACTTTTCCAAGATTATTCACCCAACTAGCTGTACAGGACAAAACCTAAACTTACGCCTTCTGACTCACGGTCTGACATTTTACTCACCTACATCAATGTGATCAAGAAAAACAAAAATTCGGAGTGAATGGGCCTGGAACTCCCATGATTTTTTCAGGCACTTAAGGCTTCAGAAAGAAGCAAGTAGATGGGGATTCTCAAGGTGAGAGAAACAAACCAGATCACTGAAGCCTATTTTGTTTTAATTATTGCCTTGTCTCCCTTTAAATCATGAATTGAAAACTCTAATGTCTATAGGGGCAGGCAAGTAAAGAGAGGGAAACAAGCCAGTGTATCACAAAATTAGGAGTGGTGGAGACTGGGCAACCCAGCTTCAAAGAGTCCACCACTCTTCAGCTCCAGACATGCGGGAATGCATGTCCTACACCAACAGATTTGCTCATGTTTTATGAAAGGTGAAATTTCCTAATTTTTTTTTTTTTGAGACAGGGTCTCACTCTGTTGCCCACACTGGAGTGCAGTGGCACAGTCATGGCTCACTGCAGCCTTGAACACCTGGGCTCAAGTGATCCTCCCACCTCAGCCTCATGAATAGCTAGGACTACAGCCACAGGCTACCATGCCGGGCTAACTTTTTAAAGGTTTTTGTAGAGATGGGGGTCTCCCTATGTTGCCCAGGCTGGTTTTGAAATCCTGGGCTTAAGCAATCCTCCCACCTTGTCCTCCCAAAGTGCTTGGATTACAGGCATGAGCCACCACACCCAGCCCTAATTGTTAAAATATATATTGACCAAACAAATCACACCTGCTGGCTGGATACTGCCCTCATACCAGCAATTTGCTCCCTCTGCTCTGGATTGCAAGCACCAAGGGCAGAGCCATGTACTACTATTCATCTTTCCACCTCTAATACCAAGCACAGAGGGAGCACACAGGTGATCTGATTGATTAAATGGATTGGATAAAATGTCATCGTTTTAATCTTTATTCAAATGACACTTCCTCATAGAGGTCTTCCCTTATCACCTGTGGTTATCCTTCAATATCCATCCTCCTATTTTTTTCTATGTTAAAAAGTCCCCTAATTTTTAACCAGATATGTGGCTACCTGGAATAAAGAAAACACTTTCCAACCTCTCTTCCAGCCTCTCTCTACACTAGGTGTGGCCATATGACAAAGTCCTGGCCAGGTGGGTGAACACAGAGGTAGTGTGTGCAACTTTCCAAGGAATATCTCCCAAGAGAGCCATGCCCTTCTCCCCCTTCCTTTTCTCCCTCCTGCTGACTAGGATGCAGATGTGATGGCCAGAGCTGGAGCAGCCATATGGGGGTCGTAATGCACAAAGCACATATTGAGGATGCTGGAACAAGGGATAAAAGGAACTGGTTCTCTGATGATTTCAGAGCTGCTTTCACAGCAATAGACTGCTTGATTTTGCCTGAGGAAAAAGTATGCAATTCTAGCTGGTTCATTCTGCTGTTTGGGGAAGGTTCTAAAAGAGCAAATTCTCATATTCTGTCCTCTCATCTGGCTTTATTAGCACTTACACTTAACATAATAACATCTATTTCTTTAACTTGTTAGTTATTTTGCTTCCTATTAGATCATAAGCACCATGAAGTCAGGGACTTTGTTTTGCTCACAGTCATTTCCCCAGTGTTTACAAGAGTGTCTAGCATATAGTAGATGCTCAAAAAATATTTGTTGAACATATAATGAAGTGGACTACATTGGGTTAAAACTGAAAACAGGGCCAGGCACGGTGGCTCACACCTGTAATGCCAGTACTTTGGGAGGTGGAGGCAGGTGGATCACCTGAGATTGGGAGTTTGAGACCAGCGTGACCAACATGGAGAAACCCCGTCTCTACTAAAAATACAAAATTAGCCCGACGTGGTGGTGCATGCCCATAATCCCCGCTACTCAGGAAGCTAAGGCAGGAGAATGGTTTGAACCTGGGAGATAGAGGTTGCAGTGAGCCAAGATTGCACCACTACACTCTAGCCTGGGCAATAAGAGCAAAACTCTATCTCGAAAAAAATAAATAAATAAAAGTGAAAACTGAATTAAATGATAACGTATATCCAGTTTCATACCAGCCATCATCAGCCAAATTTGCTCAATGCTTTCCACAAATTACCCCAAAGGCTTTGATCAAATGCAAATGAGTCAGGGCCAAAGAGGGAAAAGCACTTTAGCAATCCAAAGGAATTGTCCCAAATTTAGAAAGATCACAGGAAAGGAAAACAAAACTGAAAATACATTTCCACTTCCAAAGGCAGCACTTGGACACAGTGGCCCTACTTGTACTCAGTGACAGCCAGATCCCAGGTCCAGACAGGCTCAGGGCACTGCAGCATGAGAAATCTCATGCATTCAGTCTGGCATTGCTGCTGGGAGCCACTCAGAGTGTTGGATTCAAGGCTGGATTCTAAATAATGTGTTTTTTAAAATTGTTCAAGTCTCATTCTTAAAGGGAAGTGCTCCCTCCCGAGCCATAAGAGGATAAGCCTGTGCCCAGAAAGTGAAGCTACCAAGCAACACCTGTCCTGGCCAAGTGGAAGCCCAGAAGATTTGACCCAGACCACCGTGGAAGGCGGCACGGCCTCAGGCACTGCAGGGCTCCTCCTCAAAGCAGTAGCAGCAGGTTTCCTAATTAACAGAGGAGGCCTCAGGGACCTGGAGAACCCAAGAAGAGGTAGGAAGCCCAGTTTAAAAGACTCCAAACTCACAACGCTGGCTGTAAGTCCCAGGCCTGGAACTGGGGGCCCAAGCCAAGCCAGGACCTTTTCTAAAAGAACACTTGGAATAGGGCAAGGAGGGATGGGGAACAGAAAGGGGAGTTGTGCTAAAATGCCACAGGAACACTCAGAATAAACACCTGGCAGAATACCTCCACATCTGGAGCATGTCACAAGACTGCCATTACATTTGGCCAGGCCAAGTGCTCCACAGCTGCTACAGGGTAAAGGAGGGTAATTAAAAACAGCAGGTTGCCATGGTACAAAATTGATCACTGCTGAACAATGTGTGTGTTTGTCTTCAGAGCTGAAGTACTACAAGTGAGTTATGTCTTTAGGGGCACAGGAAGGTGATTTCTCAAGACACCTAAATGGAGAGGAAATAAAGGATAAAGGGAACTTATGAAGCACCTCCCCTGTGCCAGGTGCCACAAATGCACTTTTTCTTTTAATCCCCACTGCAATCCTATAAATAGGAATTATTACCCCCTTCTCCAGACAAGGAGACAGAGGGTCAGTGACATGCCAGAGCCAAGTGGCTCAGCCAACATCCAACTGAGGTCTGACTCCAGGGCTATTCTCTTTTCCTTCGACCATCAGCTAACTGGTCCAGGCCTGAAAATGCAAGTGTCACCAGATGTCACTGAGGCAAAGGGGAAAGAATGTCAATGAGCCTGTAGATATGGGGAAGGTGCTGGTCCTCCAGGTCGTTTTCAGCAAGAAGGCAATCATTCAGCATACAGACACACACAAGTACTAATTCCACGTTAATTAGCTGGTAAAGCAAGAGGCTTTGAGGCCTCATGAATATTAGCAAACGGCTCTTTGATCAAAAGGTGAAAGAAGGCTTTAGAAGGTGGTATTTCGTTGCACATTTTCGTGAGGGGCAGGGCCAAGAAGGAGCTTTGGTATCAAGATCAGAGTGGATGTCTGGTTGAAGAGCAGGATGATGTTCAAGGCCAGCCTCAGAAGCACAGATGACTCACAATTCCACTGACTGATCCCTCTGGCTGCACCTCACCTGCCAGGTCATCAGGCCCTGATCATCTTCAGGGGGCTACAGGGTGGCCTCCAAAAAGATGTGTCCATATCAAACCCCCAGGAACAGTAAGTGTTGCCTTCTTTGGAAAAAGGAAGGAACTTTGCAGATGGAATCAAACTAAGAAAGTTGAGATAAGATTATCCTGGACTATCTGGGTGGGCCCAGAATCCAATGACAAGTGTCCTCATAAGAAAACAGTGGAGCCGGCACAGTGGCTCATACCTGTAATCCCAGCACTTTGGGAGGCCAAGGTGGGTAGATCACTTCAAGTCAGGAGTTCGAGACCGGCCAGGCCAACATGATGAAATCCCATCTCTACTCAAAGTACAAAAATTAGCTGAGCATGGCAGTGCATGTCTGTAATCCCAGCTACCTGGGAGGCTGAGGTGGGAGAATTGCATGAACCCAGGAGGCAGAGTTTGCAGTGAGCCAAGATCACGCCGGTGCACTTCAGTCTGGATGACAGACTGAGACTCTGTCTCAAAAAAAGAGGAAAAGGAAAGAAAACAGTGGAGTAGAATGGGAGTCACCGGGAGTAGTGGCAGGGGTATATCGTTTCCATCCTGCAAGATGACTGAGTTCTCCAGATCAGCCATACAACATTGTGCTTATAGTTAACTATACTGTACATTTAAAAATGTGTTAAGAGGGTAGATCTCATGTTATCTGTTCCTAACACAAGAAAGAAAGTTGGGGAGAAAGGGGAAGGAAAGAAAGGCAGCAAGAGATTTTAAACACAAAGAGGAGAAGGCCAAGAGAAGATGAAGGCAGAGACTAGAGTAAAGCAGCTACTATACACGCCAACCAGCCACCAGGAGCTGGAAGAAGCAAAGAACACCTGGTCCTGTAGAGGCCCCGGAGGGAGCGCAGCCCTGCCAACACCTTCATTTCATACTTCTGGCCTGCAAAACTGAGGGAAAATACATGCGTGTCGTTTTAAGCCACCCAGTTTGTGGCAATTTGTTACATCAGCCCTAGGAAATTAATAGACCCTCATCCTTTCAAAGTTTCCACTCTGTCTCCATGGAGCAGGCAGGCCGCACATGGGCACACAACCAAGCCTTGCCCAACCCACCCAGTGCCCACTGGTTTCCTTTGCCTCTGTTCTGCCATCCTTTGGCTCTTGGGCTTCTGCTGTGTGGCAAGTCATGTGACCATGCCTCCTGCCACGATGCCACCAGCACCCACCAGCAAGGGCACAGTGAGTCACAGCAGAGGCTCTGTCCTCTGATGTCCCCAAAACCACCAGGACTTCATGTTACACAGCTTTATGCTGCTGCTAATAATGCTGCAACTGTCAGTCCCAGTCAAAGCCCCTGATGCTGCCACCTAATGAAGATCCTGGTGTCACCTGCCATGGAGGAGGCTCAGGAAAATCCCACACTGGGCCCTGAAACAGCTGGCACCAGCCATGCCAGGATTATTCCTACTTATGGACACAGGGAGAGCTAAACAATACGAGGTAATCTCCCTTCCCTCCAAGGTATCTGCATGTCTGCATTAAAGGAAAGGAGATCCTGCCCACGAAACCTACCTAGGCCTCCTTTGTTTTCATAGGGTGTTGTTTACTCTTCTTAAGTATTTGTTTCCATAAACAGATTAAAGAGAAACTTGTCTCTACGTCCCAAATAAAGCAAAAATAAATATAACTGAATTTCACTTTGGGGCCACAATTTCTGCACCAAAGCAAATTATGATAAGGGTCAGAAGAAGTCCCTCTCTTTGCCAGAGGGGCAAGCTTTGGCCAAGAGAGATTCCATGGTGAGGACAATCCCTCTGTCTTGATCCATACCCATCAGTTCTGGGGCCCAAGACCATTCAAGCAATGGAAGACACCCACTGTTAAGCAGGTTCCATCAAAATACTGCCTAAGCATTGCATTTTGTAGTGAATAAAACCTGCATGGAACTCTTTACCAATCTCTATCTCTTGTGGCCCAAAATAGTTATCCCAACAACATTAAGAAAAGCAAAATGGTCAGGCCCAGTGAAAAGTAGTATCCCTACATTGGGCAGAGCCTGAAAAGTCACCATGATCCACCAACTGATGACCCTGCCTCTACCCACTGACATCAGCCACTCAGCCAAGATCCTTGCAGAGATGGCCAGAGTCCTTTGCTGTCCCCCGCCAGGTAGGAGAAGCCCCTCTCCCACTTTCATGCCACTTTCTGTGGCACCGGTGCTAAAGCTGTATGGCCTTGAACTCGGCATCCCAGAAGGACTTTAAATCAGTTTTTTTAAAAAACAAGAACTACTTTTACACACAGCATCCTTTCTTCTCAATACATAGACATGAGTTCCCAAGAGCTGAAGCAGAGGAGAAACACAGGGAGAGGCAGGGTCAGAGTTGCCCCTGCCCTTGAGACCTGGAACTTTGCTATTGGACCAAGTTCATATGCCTAACTCCTTCTTCCCATAGGACGAACTTTTTATAAGAGGTTCCATGGTGGGTGGCAAAAGTGGATTCCTGTTGGCACACCCCACCAGCATTCTATCCAGGTTTGAATCCAGTGGGGCCAAGTTGAATTTGAGTCACTTGCTACACAAGTTCTGAACGGTCCCATATGGCCTCTACATGAAAACAGGAAACTCATCCTCGATTCTGAGAGCCCCTTTCTTCTAACTCAAGGTAATAAGAGGTTGTATTTATTAAGCACCTATTACACACCACCTGTGTCATAGACATTACCTCATTTTGTCATTACCAGCCCTGGAGGATGGGTTTTATTATTCCTGTTTTACCTACTTCTGCTGTGACCCATCTGCCTACTGGGGACAAGATTGCAGGCAGCCTGAAACAGAACATGAAAAATATGACTGATAATCATTAGCTGCTATAACAAGTCCTGGGCAGGGTGTGTCACAGGCTAGAAGTTTTTATTCTTTCTCAAAACACGAAGCCCACAAATTAAAGGGCACCCAGTCCTGACAATAACGTCAGCATCCACTTCCTTGGACCATTTTCTTTAATAACTAAGCTATTTGTCCTGAGGAGAGAACTCTCTGAATCCAACACAAAAGCTGAATCTAGCACGTTCTATGAGCATTAAGGACTCAGCAGTTGGATGACTGATGGGGTGAGGAGTGGGGATGGGTGATGGTAAGAGACAAGTCACTGATGTTGAAAGTTTAGCAGAGCTTTGCAGCAAGAGCTCAATTGAAATAATACTTATGGTCCTGGGTATTTGTTTAAAAGTCTGATGCAGTTCCAGTAAGGATGTAGAAAGTCAGAAGCGACAATCATTCCCACAGTAACAACACAACGAAGTGAAGTAAACAACAAGATCATAGTTTTTTTAAAAAAACCTATCAGAGAAGTGATGACATAAAGAAAGCCAAGCAAACTAAATTCCAGAAAGTGGCAAACTTTCCAGGAGAGAAGAAAAAGGTTCACCGTAGTCAAGGAAAAGAGAAAGCAGCTGAACCTTCAATGAACTGTTAATACCAGGGTGTAGGGTGCAGTGATGAATCGGAATTCCAGAACAGGTCTGCCCCCACCAACCCAGTCTTTCCTACAGGCCTTCTGCAAGTGCATAAGGATGTGCCAAGGGCTTGGGCAGGGCAGGAGAGCTGTGAAAGATTCCCTCGAGGTACACAAAGACATCCCGTGGAAAAAGGTGGGAGCCTACTGATTCCTGAGGGTAGGTCCAAGATAACTGAGGAAAACACTTTTGAGATACTTCAGGACTTCACAGGGTGCTCAGCAGTGGCCTTCCACAAACCAGGCAAGCAAAAGAACTGAGAGAATTCTCCACCAGGCCCAACAGGCCTTTATGAAGTGTACTGCGGCGGGCATTTGAAGACTGGGGTCAGGACAGCAGGATGGAGATAGATCTCTTAAGGAGCAGAAAGAGAAGAAGGAATACATATTAAAGGTAATGAAAAGAAAAATTTTACATACATATCCATAGACATCTTTGTTTCTTTGAAAGGCTAAGGCAAAAACAATAACAACATATTATGATATTTATAGTATAATTAAAAGTATATGATAAAAGCACAAAGTTTGAGAAGATTGCATTATATTGTTGTCAAGTTCCTATGTTGTTTATAAAGATATATAATATTTGAAAGTAGACTGCTGTAAATAAAGATGAGTATTGTAATCTTCAAAGGAGTAGTTCTTAATCAGGGGCAGTTTTGCCCTCCAGGGGACATTGGCAATGTCTGGATACTTTTGCTTGTTACAACGGGGGAGAGGAGGTGCTCCTGGGATCTAGTGAGTAGAGACCAGGGATGATGCTAAATATTCTACTATGCACATCACAGTCCCCCATGGCAAAGAATTACACAGTGATAGCACCAAGATTGAAAAATTCTGCTCCAGAGAAATCACTAAAAAAACACAAGAAGATATAGGGCAAAAGATAATAGAAGCAATACAACGGAATGCTTAAAAATACTCAATTTACCCAGAAGAAAGCAGGAAAGAAAAAACAATGGGACAAATGAAAAATAACTGCCGAGATTGTGGATTTAAACTAACCAAATTAATGATTGCATTAAATATACATACATGAAACACACCGATTAAAAGATAATCAGACTAGATTTAAAAAGCAAATCTCAACCACATGCTATCATTGAGAAATATGCTTTAAATATAATAACAGAGAGGTTGAAAGTCAAGTTGAAAAAAAAGATAAACCTTGTAAACATTATACATAGGAAAGCTGGTGTGACCATATGAATCACAAAAACATAAACTTGAAAAATACTATCATAACTACCAGGTCCAATGTTCACTATTTGGTACACTAATAAATTAGAAGCCCGATCCCCACAAGTATGCAACATACACATGTAAAAACATGCATATGTACCCCTTGAATTGAAAATAAAATAAAATTTTAAAAAATAACCACTATCAAATACTAAAAGAACATTTCAGGAGAATCAGAGTCAATTCGTCGAGGATATACAATTTCAAACATGAATGTACCTAAGTACACAATTTAAATTACATGAATGAAAAACCCACAGAACCAAAGAGGGAAATAGACAACTCCACTATCACAGCTGTAGATTTTAACATTCTTTTTTTTCTCCAGACAACCTCTTAGAGACCCTATGCCTGAATATGTACTATCTAATTACAGTAAGTTATGTAACCTGTAGGCAAAAATTAATAAAGACACAGAGGATTTGAACACCACCAACCAAATACTTACAGAACACCATATGTCACATTGCAGAATATACATTGTTTTTAAGTGCATATGGACCACTCACCAGATTTGACCATACACTGTGCCATGAAATAAACCTCAGTGACTTGCAAAGGATTGAAATTATACAGAGGATGTTCTCTGGCCACACTGCATTAACTAAAAAATTGGTAACAACAAGCTATCTAGAAAATTCCCCTAAAATATTTGGAAACTAAGCAGTACATTCTAAATATCTCCTGAGATTAAAAAGGAGTCACAGGAAAAAACAGAAAATATTTTAAACTACATGATAACGAAAACATGACGTAAATGTGTGGGATGCAGCATATCATATTTTTTCTAATACCATTCCTATGTTAGAAAAAAAGATAAAACGAAAATCAGTCATCTAATCTTGCATATTAAGAAGCTGGAGCCCCTCCGTCAGGTTACGTCCTGGATGCTGGGTCTGACTGGAGCTCACTAACAAAGGTTATGGGGTCCCCGTCATGCGCTATGAAGAGCAGTAGGCTGGAGGCAGGCAGGGCCTGCATTTGTGAGCACATCCAAGAGGAAAAGCTATAACGCAGCATATTTGGGATGGAGGAGGTGGAGCAAGATGACCAAATAGAAGCCTTCACCAATCAACCTCCCCACAGGAACACCAAGCTGAACAATTATCCACACAAAAACACCTCCATAAGAACCAAAAGTCAAGTGAATGATCACAGTACCTGGTTTTAACTTCATATCACTGACAAAGGAACTGATGAAGGCCTTGAATTGCCAACACCACCCCTCCTCCATCCCCCAGCAGAGGCCATGTGTCACAGACAGAATCTTTGCACTTGTGGGAGGGAAAGCACAGGGATTGCTGGACTTGGCATTGGAACTTAGTGCTGTCCTGTCACAGAAAGCAACCCCAGGCAGAACTCAGCTAGTGCCCAGAGAAGAAGCATTTAGACCAGCCCTAGCCAGAGGGGAATTGCCCATCCCAGCAGTCAGAAGCTGAGTTCCAGGTTGCAATTTTTGGACAAATCCTGGTGCTGTGCTGGGTTCAGAGCCAGTAGACTTGGAGGGCACACAACCTAGTGAGACACCAGCCGGGGCAGCCAAGGGAGTGCTTGCACTGCTTTTCCCCCAACCCCCGACAGCGCACCTCACAGCTCTGAAAGAGATTTCTTTCCACTTGAGGAGAGGAGAGGGAAGAGTAAAGAGGACTTTGTCTTGCCACTTGGAAACCAGCTCGGTCACAACAGAATACATTACCAGGCAGGGTACTGAGGCCCCCACTTCAGGCCCTACCTCCCAGATGAAACTTCTAGATAAACCCTGGGCCACAAAGGAACCTGACCCCTTGAAGGGAAGGACTCAGTTTTGGCGGGATGTATCACCTGCCACCTAAAAGGCCCTCGCACCTTGAATCATCAGCAGTGATATCCAGGCAGCAATCGCCATGGGCCTTGGGTGAGATGCTGAGACACGCTGGTTTTAGGTGGGACCCAGCACATTACCAGCTATAGCAGCTACAAAGAGAGACTCCTTCTGCTTCAGAAAAGCAAAGGGAAAAGTAACGGGAACTTCATCTTGCAGCTTAGGTACCAGTTCTGCCTCAGTGGGGTGGAGAACTAAGTGGATTCCTGGGGTCCCCAATTCTAGGCCTTGACTCTTAGAGACAGTGTTTCTGGACCTGTCCTGGGCCAGAGGCAATCCTGCTGCCCTGAGTGGAGAGTCATAGGCCTGGCAGCATCACCACCAGCTGACTGAAGGGTTCTGGGCCTTGAGTAAACATCAGTGGCAGCCAGAGAGTACTCATCACAGGCCTGGGGCAGTGGTAGCCATGAGGAAAGACTCCTCTGTTTATGCAAGGGGGAGAGAAGAACAGGAAGGACTTGGGTGAGACTTGAGTGCCAGCTCAGCCACAGCAGAATAAAGCACCAGATAGATTCCTAAGGTTTCCAGCTCTAGGCCCTGGTTCCTAGACAGCATCTCTGGACCTGCCCAGGGCTAGGGGAAACTGGCCACCCTCAAAGAAAGGATACAAGCTTGGCTGACTTGGCCACCTGCCAAGTGAAGAGCTGTAGGCCCTTGAGTGAATATAGGCAGTAGCTAGGCACTGATCACCATGAGCCTTGGGTGACACTCAATACTGTACTGTTTCAGGTCTGACCCAACACAGTCCCAGTGGTGGTCACCATCCCCCAGCTCCAGGCAGCTCAACCGAGAGAGAGAGATTCTGTTTTTGGCGGGGGAAAGTAAAGGAAGAGAACAAGTATCTATGTGGTAATCCAGAGAATTATTCTGGACCTTATCCAAGGCCACCAAGGTGGTACCTCTACGAGTCTACAAGAACCACAGTGCTATTGGACTTGGGATGCCCCCTAATGCAGATATAGCTGCAGAGACCAAAAACTTGGATTAAAACACCCAAGTCCCTCTGAATACCTGGAAAGTCTTCCCAAGAAAGATGGGTACAAACAAGCCCAGACTGCAAAACTACAATGAATACCTAACTTTTCAATGCTCAGACACTGGCAAACATCCACAAGCATTGAGACCATTTAGGAAAGCACAATAAAATTTTTGAAGAGATTGAAATAATTAAAAGTTATCAAGCAGAAATTTTGTAGTTGAAAAATACAGCTGAAGGCTGAGACAGGAGGTTCGCCTGTGCCCAGGAGTTTGAAACCAGCCTTGGCAACATAGAGTAACCTCATCACTATAAAAAATTTTAAAATTCTCCAGGCATGGTGGCATGTGCCTATGGTCCCAGCTACTCAGTAGGCTGAGGTGGGAGAATCTCTTGAGCCTGGGAGGTTGAGGCTTCAGTGAGCCATGATTGTACCACTGCACTCCAGCCTAGGCAATAGAGCAAGACTGCCAAAAAAAAAAAAAGAAAAATCTTATTGACATACCAAAAAAAATAAATCAGACTGTCTTACTAGCAGAATTGATCAAACAGAAGAAATAATTAGTGAGCTCAAAGACAGGCTATTTGAAAACACACAGTCAGAGAAGACAAAAAGCATGAAACATACTTACAGGATCTAGAAAATATCTCCAAAAAGGCAAATCTAAGAGTTATTGGCCTTTAAAAGGAGGTAGCAACAGAGCAAGACTCAAATAAAAATTTAAAAATTAAAAAAATGCAGGTAGAAAGTTTATTCAAAGGAATAAAAACAGAGAACTTCCCAAACCTAAAGAAAGATATCAATGTTCAAGCACAAGAACACTATAGAATATCAAGCAGATTTAACCCAAATAAGACTACCTCAAGATATTTAATACTCAAACTCCCAGAGAAAAATGATAAAGAAAGGATTCTAAAAACTGCAAGAGAAAGAAACAAATAACATACAATGAAGCTCCAACACATCTGGCAGCAGAGTTCTCTCAGTGGAAACCTAATAGGCCAGGAGAGAGTGACATGACAGATTTAAAGTGCTAAAGGCAAAAACAAAAAGAAAAAAACACTTGTAACCTAGAATATTGCATCCAGTGAAATATTCCTTCACACATGAAGAAGAAAGGGTTTTCCAGACAAACAGAAGCTGAGGGATTTTATCAACTGTTTCTTGTAGAACAGTTCTGATTGAGAGTTCTTCAATCTGAAAGAAAAGGATGTTAATGAGAAATATCTGAAGGTGCAAAACTCGGTGGTAAGAGTAAATACACAGAAAAACACAGACTATAACATTGTAATTATGCTGTTGAGTAGAAATCTTGATGTCTATCTTGAGTAGAAAGACTAAAATATGAACTAATCAAAAATAATAACTACAATAACTTTTCAAGACACAGCTAGTACAAAAAGATATAAATAAAAACAACAAAAAGTTTAAAATTGGGGGGATGAAGTTAAATGTAAAGTTTTTATTAGTTTTCTCTTTGCTTGTTAGTTTGTGTAATCAGTGTTAAGTTATCATCAGTTTAAAATAATGAGTTATATTATTTGCAAGCCTCATGGTAACCTCAAATCAAAAAACATACAACAGATACACAAAAAATAAAAAGCAAGAAATTATAACATACCACCAGAGAAAATCACCTTCTCTAAAAGGAAGACAGGAAGGAAGGAAAGAAGAGAGAGAAGACCACAAAGCAATCAGAAAACAAAGAACAAAATGGCAGGAATAAGTTCTTGCTTATCAATAACAATATACTACAAGACCTAGCTAGAGCAATAGGACAAGAATAAGAAATAAAAGGCATCCAGGTTAGAAAGGACTAAGTCAAATTATCCTTGCTTGCAGATGATATGATCTTATACTTGAAAAAACCTTGACTCCACAAAAAAACTATTAGAACTCATAAACACATTTAGTAAAGTTGCAGGATACAAAATCAACACACAAAAATCATTAGCAGTTCTACATGCCAACAGAGATCAATCTGAAAAATAAGTCAAGAAAGTAATCTCATTTAAGAAGTCAAAGCTCTCTACAATGAAAACTGTAAAACATTGATAAGAAAAATTGAAGAGGAAACAAAAAAAGGAAAGATATTCCATGTTTATGGACTGAATCAATATTAAAATGTCCATACTACCTAAAGCAATCTACAGATTCAAAGCAATCTCTATCAAAATACCAATGACATTATCCACAGAAAAACAAAAACAATCCTAAAATTTATATGGAACCACAAAAGACCCAGAATAACCAAAGCTATCCTTAGCAAAAAGAACAAAACTGGAGGAATCACATTAGCTGACTTCAAATTACACTACAGAGTTATTGTAACCAAAACATCATGGTACTAGCATAAAAACAGACACATAGACCAATGGAACAGAATTTTAAAACCCAGAGACAAGTCCACATACCTACAATAAACTCATTTTCAACAAAGTTGCCAAGAACATCCAATGGGGAAAGAACAATCTCCTCAATAAATGGTGCTGGGAAAACCGGATATCCATATGCAGAATAAAAATAGATCCCTATCTTTTGCCATATATAAAAATCAAATCAAAACAGATTAAAGACTTAAATCAAAGACCTCAAACTATGAAACTATTAAAAGAAAACATTAGGAAAACTCTCCATGACTTTGGACTAGAAAAAGATTACTTGAGTAATATCCCACAAGCACACATAAGCAAAGTAAAAATGAACAAATGGGATCATATCAAGTTAAAAAACTTCTGCACACCAAAGGAAACAATCAGCAAAGTGAACACACAACCAACAGAATGGGAGAAAATTGCAAACTATCCATCTAATGACAGATTAATAACCAGAATATATAAGGAGCTCAAATAACTATACAAGGAAAAAAATCTAATAATCCAATTTAAAAATGGACAAAAGATCTGAATAGACATTTCTCCAAAGAAGACTTACAAATGGCAAACAATTATATGAAAAGGTGCTCAGCATTACTGATCATCAGAGAACTGCAAATCAAAACTATAATGAGATATCATCTCACCCCAGTTGAAGTCCTTTTATCCAAAAGACAGGCAATAACAAATGCTGGCAAGGATATGGAGAAAAGAGAACCCTCATACACTGTTGGTATATGTAAATGTAAATTAGTACAACCATTATGAAGAACAGTTTGGAGATTCCTTAAGAAACTAAAAATAGAGCTATCAGATGTTCCAGTGATCCCACTGCTACATATATACCCAAAAGAAAGAAAACCAGGGACCTGATCAAACTCCATAGCTTCTGCACAGCAAAAGAAACAGTCATTAGCGTGAATCGGCAACCAAAAGAATGGGAAAAAAAAATTTGCAGTTTACTCATCTGACAAAGGGCTGATATCCAGAAATTACCACAAACTAAAGCAGATTTACAAGAAAAAAACAAACCCATTCAAAAGTGGGCGAAGGATATGAACAGATACTTTACAAAAGAAGACATACATGAGGCCAACAAACATAAGAAAAAATGCTCATCATCACTGGTCATTAGAGAAATGCAAATCAAAACTACATTGAGATACCATCTCATGCCAGTTAGAATGGCGATCATTAAAAAATCTGGAGACAACAGATGCTGGAGAGGATGTGGAGAAATAGGAACACTTTTACACTGTTGGTGGGAGTGTAAATTAGTTCAACCATTGTGGAAGACAGTGTGGCGATTCCTCAAGGACCTAGAAATAGAAATTCCATTTGACCCAGCAATCCCTTTACTGGGTATATACCCAAAGGATTATAAATCATTCTACTATAAGGACACATGCACACGAATGTTCATTGCAGCACAGTTCACAATAGCAAAGACCTGGAACCAAATGCCTGGAACCCAAATGCCCATCGATGATAGACTGGACAGGGAAAATGTGGCACATATACACCATGGAATATTATGCAGCCATCAAAAACGATGAGTTCGTGTCCTTTGTAGGGACATGGATGAACCTGGAAACCATCATTCTCAGCAAACTGACACAAGAACACAAAATCAAACACCACATGTTCTCACTCATAGGCGGATGTTGAACAATGAGAACACATGGACACAGGGAGGGGAGCACTACACACTGGGGTCTGCTGGGGGGAAATAGGGGAGGGGACAGCAGGGGGTGGGGAGTGGGGGAGAGATATCATGGGGAGAAATGCCAGATATAGTTGAAGGGGAGGAAGGCAGCAAATCACACTGCCACGTGTGTACCTATGCAACAATCTTGCATGTTCTTCACATGTACCCCAAAACCTAAAATACAATAAAAATGTAAAAAAAAAAAAAAGAAAGAAAACCAGTATATCAAAGAGATATCTGCAATCTCATGTTTATTGTAGCACTATTGACAATAGCCAATTTTTGAAAGCAACCTAAGTGTCTGCAGACAAATGAATAAAGAGAATGTGGTACATATACACAATGAAGTATTATTTGTCCATAAAAAAGAATGACATCCTATCATTTGCAACAACATGGATGGAACTGGAGGTCACTCTGTTAAGTGAAATAAGCTAGGCACAGAAAAAGAAACTTTTCATGTTCTCACTTATTTGTGGGAGCTAAAAATTAAAACAACTGAACTAATGGGGATAGAGAGCAAAACAATGGTTCAAAAGCTAGAAAGGGTAGTTGGGGGGGAAGTACCCATTTCCCATGGTTAACAAGTACAAAAATATAGTTAGAATAAATAAGATCTAGTATTTGATAGCACAACAGGGTGACCACAGTTAATAATTTATTGTACATTTATGATACGGTTTGGCTGTGTCCCCACCCAAATCTCATAGTTCCCATAAATCCCCAAATGTTGTGGGAGGGACTCAATGGGAGGTAATTGAATCATGGGGGTGGGTTTGCCCATCCTGTTCTCGTGATGGTGAATAATCTTACAAGATCTGATGGTTTTGTAAAGGGCAGTTCCCCACTACATGATCTCTTGCCTGCTGCCATGTAAAACGTGCCTTTGATCCTCCTTCACCTTCTGCCATGATTGTTAGGCCTCACTAGCCTCCCCTGGTAGTATATGGAACTGTGAGTTCATTAAACCTATTTTTCTTTATAAATTACACAGTCTCAGGTATGCGTTTATTAGCAGCATAAGAACAGACTATTACAATTTAAAAATAACTAAAAGAGTTAATTGAATTGTTTGTAACACAAAGGATAAATGCTCCAGATAATGGATGCCCCATTTACCCTGATGTGATTATACATTATACCTATATCAAAATATCATGTACCCCATAAATATATATACCTACTCACTCACAAACATTAAAAATTTTTTTAAAAACTAGAAAAAAAGATCAAAGTACTAAGTAGAAGAAAGGAAATAAAAATAAGAGCAGACTTAATAAAATAGAAAGTGGACAAAATAGAGAAAATTTAAGTCAATAGTTGCTTCTTTGATTAGACAATAAAATTGATAAAATGCTAAGAAGATGAATAAAAAAGAGAGAAAATATAAATTACCAACATAAGAAATGAAGGAATGGACATACTGGATATTATAGACAACTTCATGCCAACAAATTTGAAAAACTAAGATAAATGGACAAAAGTGACACAAGAAGAATGAGAAAAGCAATTGCCCCATATCTATTTTTTATATTTGATTCATTACCAAAAAACCTGCTAACAAAGAAAACTCCAGGTCCATTTAGCTTCACCACTAAATTCAAATACTAAGAAAATATAATACCAAATTTATACAAGCTCTTTTAGAAAATAGAGTACAAAGAAAACCAGTATATAGAAGAGATATCTGCATATCTCATATCAAAACATAACAAGAAAATTACTCACAATTATATATTGAAAATGCTTAACAAAATATTAGCAACATATAAAAAGGATAACACATCAAGATCAAGTGAGTTTAGCATGAGTGAATCAATCAACTCAATTAATTCACTATATTCTCAGAATAAGAGAAAAATCATGTGGTTAACTCAAAAGATGAGAAAAAGTAGTTGACAAAATTTAACACTCATAAAAAAATTGAAGTGAGGAAAAGGGAAACTTCTTCAATCTGATCAAGGAATTCTACAAAAAAACTTACTGCTAATATCATATTTAATGATGAAATGTTGAATGTTCTTCTAATAAGAAAAGGAACAAAGAAAAATGTTACCACCACTTTCATTCAACATATTATTGGATAGCAACCTGGTACAATAAGGCTCAATAAGAAATAAACAGTACATAGATTGGAAAGGAAGTAGTAAAACTTCAGTCATAGATAAAATTACTATGAATTTCCTATGAAATTACTATGTGTGTAGAAAACACTGTGGAACCTTAAAAAAAATGTATTAAGTTTTCAGGATATAAAGTCAACATACAAAAATCAGTTATATTTCTGTATCATAACAACAAATCATTGAAAATGAAAATTTTAAAACCAACACTATTTACAGTAACAATTTTTAAATCAAATATCCAGGAATAAATCTAATGAAAAATATGCAAGATTTCTACACTGAAAACTACAATGCTTAGTTTTGAACAATTAAAGACTTCAGTACACAGAGATACAGATCAGGTTCATGGATTCAAGAAGGCCATAGTGTTAGATATTCATTCTACCAAATTAACTTATAGTGAAAAATACAGCTCAACCAAAATCCCAGCTAACAAGATAATTCTGAAATGTACATGAAAGATAAAATTCTTAGAAGGGCCAAAACAAACTATCTTGAGAAAGGAGAGCAAAACTGGAGGATTTACATTATCTGATTTCAAGACTCACTAAAAATCTACAGTAATCAAAACAGTGTGATCTCGACAGAAAGATAGACAAACAGAACAATGGAACAAAACACAGAGTTCAGAAATAGATCCACACAGGCAGCATCAGTTAATTTTTTTTTTAACTAAGATGTAAAGTCAATTTAATGAGAAAAGGTTTTTTCACCAAGACATGTAAATTTAATAAAATCAAACTATGGTAAGTTCTACACTATTTGGATAAACTTGTTGTGGGAGCCCAAAGAAGCTGAGTGATTAATTCTTCGATGAGAAAAGTTGGGAGGTTTTTTGGTTGGCTTTTTTTTTTTTTTGACAACAAATGGTACCGACATCACTGTATATTCCCGTGGAAACAATGAATATACAAAGAACCCTTATAAACTAACAACAACAACAACAAAAACCCAACCCAATTAAAATGGGCAAAAGACAAACTCTTCATAAAAGTATAAATGTATATAGATGTATATAAAAGTATATAAATGGCCAATAAGAACAGAGAAAGAAGCCCAACAACCTTAGTCATCAGAGAAATGCAAACTAAAACCATGAGATACTAATTTATACCAACTAAATGGTTTAAAATTTAAAATTTACAATAATAAATACTGGAGAACTCTCACTTACTGCTGGTAGGAGTGTATAACCATTTTGGAGACTATTTTCCAGTTCTTTGAAATGTTAAATATGTATCTACCCAAACAATCTAGTAATCCCACTCCTCGATGTATAAACAAAATAAATGAAAGTGTATATCTATAAAAATATCTACATAAAAATGTTCACAGCAATATTAGCAGAAGAGGCAAAACCGTAAACAACCCAAATGTCCATCCTCAGGAGAACAGATAAATAAATTATGGTAGATTCAGATCATGGAATACCAATTAGCAACAGAGGGATGAACTACTGATACATGCAACAAACAGATTAATCTCAAATCATGTTAACCAAAAGGAGACAAGCATAATAGATACTATATTATTCCATTTATATAAGGTCCAAGAAAATGCCCCCGCCCAAAAAATAAATGGTAATAGAAATCCAAAAATGGTTTTCCCTGGGGTTGCTGGAGGAGGAGAAAATTGACCAGATAGGGGTATGAGGGTTTCTAAGGTAATGGAAATACTCTATATCATGCTTGGGATGATGGTTAAGCAGGTCTATACAATCGTCAAAACTCATCCACCTGAACACTCATATGTGCATTTTGCACATATACATGTGAAAAATATATATATACACACACATATATATGCATATTTTTTCATACAGACATGACTTCTGGAACATATAAACTTAAAAAGAAGTTTCTGCAAATCTGTGCACACACAGGATTCTCACCCAGATCAGCTCTGTGAGCTTGCCTAGGCCATCAGTGCCACTGAGTGATTCAGGGATCTTGGGCTGACTCCCTCTCCCATATCCCCAGGGGCTGCATCAAGATTTCCTTACGTTCCTTTAAGCCCCCAGACCTGCCCTGGGGTTCCCTCTTCTCAAGGCATAGTTTTGCCTCCTCTTTTATAATGCGAATATGCCTGCCACCTAATACAAGATTCCTCAACATCACCCCTTTCATCCCTCAGGGCAATATTCCTGCCTACTCACAATTTCTACGTAAATCATCCTTCTCCCTTTCCTGCCTCCAATTTTTTCATCCTGTCTGAGAGAGTAATATGACATATCATCTATACCTGTGTGTGTGTATGTATGTGTACACATACATACATACACACACACACACACACACACCCCTAGGACGGGAGGTAGTCCAAGCTTTCATCAGATTTTCCAAGAGGCCTGGGACCTTTTTGAAAGAGGTTTAGAGCAAATGTTCCAGTCTTTATACTCTCTTCCTTGGCAATTTCCCATGACTTCAATTCTTTCCTGTATTCCAGTGGTACTCATACTACGGAATCTTGGACAAGTTACTCAACCTCACTGATACGTTCTTCACCTCTAAATGAGAAATAATAAATGAATAAAATCTATCAAGCAGGGTTGTTGTGAGGACTGAATGACATAATTGTACAAGAAACTAAATGTGGACCTCTTGCATAATAGACCAGGGTAAGCTAAATTTTTCTGTGAAGGGCTGGATAACCTGTACCATTCCCTTGAGAAACATTTTTTCATGCCTTTATCTCCTACCTCTTGCAATTTCTGACCCCCAAATCTCTCTTCCATTGTCATTTCCAGGCCTGGATCTCTAACTACCTGCAGGGAATCGTCACCTGAATGTTGCTGGAAACACGACACATCAAGAATGGAAATAATCATTCCTCTTACCAATCAAATTTCTCCTACCAAATCTAACACCCAACCTGCTTGACATTCCCCAAATATGGCAGCACACCCATGCTTCTGTGCATCTTCCCAGGCAATTCCCTCTGCTTCCCTTTCATCATCCACCTCTCACCCAGCTGTTAAACTCTTATAAGACCCAGGTCAAGTATCACCCCTTCTTGACGGTGTTTCCCAACACCTACTCCACTACCAGCAGCAGCCATCTTGGAAGATGGGTTGCATCCTTTGCTGCACTCCCACGGTATGTGGCCCTATTTTTAAGGAATCCATTATGGTTTTCTATGCACATGTCTGTCTCCCCCACTAGAACGTCAGCTCCTTGAGGGCAATTTTTTTAAGTCAAAATTAATGCCCAAATGAATTCAAATTCATGCAAACTTAATATGACAGGGCCAGTATTATGGAAAGGTAGGTCATGCAGGTTCTGGGTGACATCCTGCCTTTATTTAAAATTTTGATATTTCGTTCATCATGGACTTTTTGCATCAGTGTTTTTTTAAATATTGCATTAAAATATTTATCTTGGGCCAGGTGCGGTGGCTCATGTCTATAATCCTAGCACTTTGGGAGGCCAAGGCGGGAGGATCACTTGAGGCCAGGAGTTCGAGACCAGCCTGGCCAACATGGTTAAACCCCATCTTTACTAAAAATACAAAATTAAATAAATAGCTAAACATGGTGGCATATGCTTGTAATCCCAGCTACTCAGATGGTTGAGGCATGAGAATCACTTGAACCTGGGAGGTAGAGGCTGCAGTGAGCCAAGATTGGTGTGCCACTGCACACCAGCCTGGACAACAGAGTGAGACTCTGTCTGCAAATATATATATATATCTGCAAATATATATATTATATATAATAGTTTTTATATATAATACATCTGCAAATATATAATTATATATAAATTGTATAATAAAAGTTATATAAACAAATAATTTATCTTGATGACTGAATTTGTTGGTGCCCCCTTAGATTTGTCTGAGGTGAGTACCTCATTCTATTCACTCTAGTCTTGGCCCTGAATTAGTAACCAGAAACTATGGCAGTCTAATCTGGGTTTCTCTCATTCCAAAACCATACTGCTTCCAAAGATCAAAAAGACCAGACAGTATCCAACTTCTGGAGGAGTTTGTATTGTGATGGCAGACCATGAGAAGTAGGTGGGCAGTCACAACAGAAGTGACATCTACCACCATGGATATGACTACAGGGGCTGTGTACAGAAAAGTGAGTGGCTAACCTTGCCCGAACCCATCAAGGATGAATACACAAAAGAGGAAAGGCTTGAGTGTAAAGAATTTCCCTGATGTGGATCCACCCACACGCCTTGGAAGGCAGCAGCAGCTATAGCAAATTTCAGACAACTGTTCATCTCTCTAAAAACTAGATTATAATTGTCTTTTACCTTTCGTGTTTCCCATTACATTCTGAGCATTTTAGAACAAACACTGAGTGGCATTCAGTTGAAGCTCGGTAAGTGCAGGTGGAATGTATGACTGAATGGATGAATGAATGAGGAGGAGTGACTATAACATCACCACCTCCCCCTTCTGTATACAGAGGGAGCAGCAAGGCTCCGGGTACCACGGCACTGTACGGGGACATTTGTTGACAGACAGCAGGATACAGCCACACTAACCTCTCCCAGGAGGCATTCTGACAGAGTGATGCCAGGGGCTTGGGCAAGTGCACACACGTGGGACCACACAACGCTGCCTTTGAGCAGTGTGTGGAACGTGGCCTCTGGAAGGCATGTGCTCTAAAGAGCCTCCAGTGTCCACCAGGCAGACAGATGGCACTGGCCTGGGAAAAGTCTAGCTCTGTGTCCACAGCAATAAAAATACCATCTGCAGCCACACTGGGCAGGGCTGGAGACACACCAAGGGAGGCGGCGGCATGGGATGAGGGTGGAATAAGAAGCCACTGTCAGATCAGACCACGGCAGAGGACAACTGCAGGAGCCACCTCTCCTTCCTGAAGAAGGCAGCCCTGTTCCTAGATGAGCCTGGTGACCACGTAATAAATGTGTGACGTGAGCAACTAGCTTTCCTTCCCCATCTATTAATTGGGGGTGAAAGTTCCCACCTGGTTATGAGAATTAAAACAGGTGCGAAAATGCTTCCCTAGTGTTGGTACCCTGTAGGTACCCAATAAATATTAGCTCTAGTTTTTAACAGATTTTAGAGTTTTACAGCAAACTTGATAGGAAGACACATTTCCCACATGCCCCTTGCCCCTACACACACATAGTGTCCCCCATTATCACTAACCCCCACCAAAATGGTACATTTGTTATAACTCATAAACACACATTGACTCATCCCTATTACCCAAAGCCCATGGTTTACATTAGGGCTTATTCTTGGTGCTGTACATCCTATGGGTTTGGAAAAATGTATAATGATATGCCTCCATTATTATAGTATCATCCAGAGCAGTTTCACCGCCTTAAAAACCCTCTGTACTACTCCTATTCATCCCTCCCTTCCCCAACCCCTGAAAACCACTGACTGCTCCATAGTTTTGTCTTTAACTGCCTCTATAGTTTTGTCTTTTTGTCAATTCTATTTTGGATCTGCCTTCTCACCCAGAAAAATAAAATATGGTTTCTAATTAATTATCACTGGGGGTTTCTCAGAGGTGAAAATGTGCTACATAGAAAGACACAGCCAATCCACTCGTGTTTCTCCTTAACGGAGCCCCAGAATAAAACCCAGCACTGCCAGTTCTGCAAGTGACTAGATCTGTAGACTGTTTCATCACCCACATAGTGGGGATAATAACAGCGGTGGGAATTAACAGCTCTTTGAAAAGCATAAAATTCATTGCAAGTTTGCTCATTCATTCATTGATTGGTTCCACTCTTATGCACCTCTTGTGGGCCAGATACTGCGGGCCCCTAGCTCATGTAGTGCTGCAACAATTCTACAAGGCAGAAACTGAGCTCAGATTGGTAACAGGATGTTCAAGGTACCAAAGGTAAGAAAAGACAAAGCTAGATTTGAACTAGCGTGCTTGTCTGGCTCCAAAGCCTCAGTTTATTCCGTTACTAGCAAGCAATGCACATGTTGAACAAGGCAGCAAGTTCTACGCTTGTAACAGTAAAAAGCAGTAATTTTTCAGCCCTACCCCAGTGAGTCACAGAGGAGGTGATATTTGAGCTCCATCTTTGCAGCAGGAGCTGTTGGTGCTATTGGCCCAGCTCTCCTCTACCTAGTGGGCATACCCATCCCCCAGATGCTTTTCCAGAGACCTGCTTGTAGCAGACAGAATCAGCTAGCCTGACAGTGCCTGAGAGGTTATGCCCCCTCCTCATTCATCAAAAACCCAAGAGCAACCCCTCCGTCAATACCTGGCTGATTCAGAGTAGAAAAGTCTGATTCCCTGGCTTCCAGGGTGCTCTGCACACTCCGGAGCTCCTTATGGGATCGACATGAGGCTGGACCACCTGTCAATCAACTGAAGTAGCTGAAACCATCGCTTTGATTGGCATCATCCCTGCCTTATCCTATGTCCCTCACTTCCTTACCAGCTTTTCTTCCAGGGACATTCGCTCACTAAGCCACAAGGATAACTATCCCCATTACAGGGCTGCTTCTAGGAACCCGACCTAACACAATCTTAGGGATGAGTGGAAATGATTTTTAATTAAGAAAAGCAAGAAGGGCATTTCAGTAAGAGGAAATGTCTTTGATGAAAAAACTTAAAACTTGGGTCTGACAGAGCAGTATTCACCAAGAGAAAAATCAATCAAAACATAATTAAAAAATACTTCAAACTTCAGGATGAAGAGGGGCTCACAGAGTTCTGCAAGAATGGAGGGGTTTGATGAGGAAACATCTCATCAGGATTGTGCTCGAAAAAGATGTTCCTTGTCCTAGCAGGACCAAGGGAGATTCATTGGATTAGAAGAGAAAGCCTAGAGGTGGGAAAACTGGATGTAAGAGGTGTTATCCAAACGATTTCATTAGAGTCAGGGAGCATTCTGGAAAGGAGCACAGTATTTTTAAAAACTGATAACTAAAAATGCAAAACATTCATAAATAATATTCTTCCAATTTTAATGTGATCTGTTCTTGATGACTGTCTTTTTCCCAATGATGATGTATTCAAGGTCTCAAGGGTGAAAATCATCATAAATCCAATTTTCCTGGAAGCCCCCTGCCTGCCAAGCCCTGTGCTGGGCACTGGTCTCTACCCTTGCTGCACCTACAGTCCGGTGGACTTGAGACCATGTGACAGCTGCCTCGAGGATTAGAAACAAGCCAGCAATAATCTTTTCCTTCATCATGTCAGCCCTTCTCCAACTTGTAATGATATTTCTCATTTAATGCACTCTCATCCAATGTGTCACTGATTAATAGTGTAATTTGGGCAAGACCAGAGAGTCCTAAGAACCCAATGTTTGTATAAGGGCTGATGCAATTTAAAGACCATGGGCTCCATCATCAGAAAGACACAGAATCCAATTCCAGCTCTGTCTCTTGGTGGCTGTTTGCCCTAGACAAATGTGTTAACCTCTTTTGAGTCCCATTTTCTCATCTAAAAATTAAGGACTATAATATCTACCTTTTAAAGTGTTTGAAGAAATGAAGTAGGACAAAAGAAATAGAGTTCTTAGAACAGTGCCTGGCTCAAAGTAGGTGCTCAATAAATGGAAACAACTGTATCACCATTATTTAAATATTGCTGCCGTGATTCCTAACTTTGGACCAAGGGGATACACTGATCTCTAGCTGGCATCTTCATCTGGCCTTTCATCACCTGATTTGCTAACCACCTGTGTCATTTGAAGGGTGACTGTTAAAAATGAATGTCATCATGTGCCATGAGAGCTGGCATGTGGTTTCAGGACAATTATGGCTCAGACAGGCCATGTGGAATCTGAAAAACGCATAGGAAATATGTATCCTGGCGTAATACTCTGAGAAGTGAGCCTTTGTCTCCTCTGCTGTTTTACTTTCAAAGCAAGAAGGTGACATCTGTCCATGTTCCACCTGCCTGGGATGTCAGAAACAGAGCAAATGGGTAGGGCCCCATACCAGAAGAGCCCAAGCATCTCAGCTGCACTCAGATGCCAGGAATTTGGGGAAAATGGGAGTGACCACCTACCCCAATGCCCTGCAAGTCCTCCTCCAGGCCTTCTGTAAGAAGAGACAGAAACCTAGGAGGCCATTACTGCAGCCCCTTTCTCCCATCAGGATTCTAAGGTCTGAGGCTTCAATATCTCTGCTAGTTTAGCTCTAAGAAAGCTGGCATATGAAATCTCAAGGCCCTGGCCCATCCCCCTCTGCCCCCTTATACGGTCACTCCCCAAAGTCCTTTTAATATCTCAACAAGAAACCACACTTCTGCCAGGTGCAGTGGCCCACACCTGTAATCCCAGCACTTTGGGAGGCCAAGGTGGGTGGATCACTTGAGGTCAGGAGTTCAAGACCAGCCTGACCAACATGGTGAAACCCCCTCTCTACTAAAAATACAAAATTATCCCAGCTACTTGGGAGGCTGAGGCAAGAGAATCCCTTGAGCCCAGGAGGCAGAGGTTGCAGTGAGCCAAGATGGTGCCATTGCACTCCAGCCTGGGCAACAAGAGCAAAATTCCATAGAAGGGAGGGAGGTAGGGAGGGAACAAACACCTTGTACCTTACCTGGACCACAGCAGCCTTATGAGGTCTCTCCCGGACACTTACAGGGAGAAAGCTGCAAACTCCTACCCTATCATTAGGGTCCCCTTTATGAACCTTCTGGGAAGCAGCAAATGTTTATATCTTGATCTGAGCAATGTTAAAGGTGATGGATGCCTATGTAAGTAAAAATTCATCCGGCTGTACAGTAAAGACTCTTAGTATCATTTATGCACCCTACCATATATATGTTATTCCTCATTGGAAAAGAGTTTTAAAATGCCACTTAAAGTTCTGTGTGTATACTTGGGAAGAAAAAAAATTATGAAGAATAAAAGCCAGGGTAACTTAAAAATGGGGAAACAACGAACATTACCCATACTTGGTGATTTAGGAAAGAGGGTGTTAAACCTGAGTGGCAGGTGGGATGAGAAAATCATATGGATGTGAGGAAAACTGGACTCTCACAGGGCCAATTAAAATCTATGAAATAAAAAACTAAAATAGCAGACTCTGTACTAAGCCTTGCAGACCGATTCTAGCCTGGACTTTACCCCTGAATGGTGGAAGGCGGCTTTCTATACTAGGGCAGCAGGATACCATGTGCTTATAAAACATGAGTGGGCAATGCTTTGTCATTTACCTGGTCCCCCAGCTCAAGATAATCTGAAAGTACCAGCTCCTGCCATGTTGAGACAATATCCAAGTCTTTAAGCCATGCCTAAATTTCAGTGTAGACGGGACCCATGTGGACATGTGTCAAATACTTCCAAAATATATTATTGGACTCTCAAGATCCCATTTACTTTCATTAATGAAACAGGCCACATTATAAAGCAGTGGGTTTCCCATTCAGAGGGGAATGTGAATACTTCTGGAATCATGTTGAGAAGTGGACTCCAATCCGAGGAAGAATCTTCCTCTCCTCAAAGAGCTGATGTTTTATGGCCTCCTGATGCTATGTGAGGAAAGCCATGGAAGGAATTAGAACCACAAAAGGGTGAGGGCCTGACCCTATGTTCCACTGACTGTCATTCCAACCAACTTTTCTTCAATGCCAAGGGCTAGTTGGAGGCAAACGTTTTGAGGCAGGGTAGGTTAGTGGGAAAAAAAAAAATTATATTCAGAGAACAAGCTCACATTCCCAGATGTTTGCTTGTACCTGAACAGGAACACCAAAATGAATGAAAGGTAGTGTCAAGTAGCGGGCAAAGAGTGAGCTGGGAGTTGGGCTTTTTCCAAATCTTGACTCTGATACCTGCTCTGTTTGACCTTAGTCTGCCTCTAGCCCTCTCTGGTCATCAGTTTCATCTGCCACAAAATAAGGCAATTACTTTTTTCCAAAATTCAGTCATGTAAGCCCCATCTTCACTGTTTTCCATGTTGACATATGCCACATTGTGATTTTTGTCACATCCACATGTCATCTGCACTGTCTACATTTTCAGTTACAGTTGTCTCACTTCCTCACACTTTTTTCTTGAAATTGACTTTAAAAAGGAAATTTTAGGCTGGGTGCAGTGACTCACACCTGCAATCCCAGCACTTTGGGAGGCCAAGGAGGGCAGATCACGAGGTCAAGAGATCAAGACAATTTTGGCCAATGTGGTGAAACCCCATCTCTGCTATACAAAACTTAGCTGGGCATAGTGGCATGCACTTGTAGTTCCAGCTACTCGGAAGTCTGAGACAGGAGAATCGGCTTGAACCCAGGAGGCAGAGGTTGCAGTGAGCCGAGATCACGCCACTGCACTCCAACCAGGCAACAGAGCAAGACTCCATCTCAAAAAAAGAGGAAATTTTATAGAATTGCCACGGATAGAAATCACTATCACTTGTCTGAACAGAGGCCGTGATGAACATAAATAGAATAAAGAAGAATGATGCTTTTAATTATCTCTGGAAAGTGCTGCCTGTTGAGGACTGGCTGCCTGAGATTCACTCTCTCCTTCTGAATCAGGGAGATTAGTAAATGGTAGCTGTGTTGAGGACATTCCAGCACCCACCTGAGATTTTCCTCTTTTCTAATCAAAAAGATTGAGAGAGAACTTAAAAGAGAATAACTTCTCACTACAGAACTCAAAGTTAATATCCTACTATATCACCTAGATTATCTCAGTACTCCTGTGGGGTAGGAAATAACTGATAGTATCTAAGGTCTTCTCCTGCACTGATATCCCATTTATGCCTTCCTATAGAGAAAGAATGATCATAATTACTGGAAAATCTGAGATACAAACTATTCTGAGAAATAATGTCTTTCAATATCCAAACAGAAATGTTGTCAAAACGTTTTCCAATTAGAAGGACCTTGAACACATATTAATAAGCAGATAGAAATGATGTGTGATTTGCATGGTCATCATATATTTTCAAATAAACACTTTCAAATGGTTTGGCAATGCCTAAACCATTGTTCATCCTCTTGAGTAACTTAAACACCACCCCCCTAAAATCTTGTTTACGCCATTGATTTGCTTAATGAGGCATTTTGTCAGGTAGTATATAAATTTAGCCAGAGCCTATGTCATCAAATTAACACAGCTTCAAAATTAGTGAAGTTCAAATGACTCATGATATCAGAGATATTATTACAAAAACAGATATCAATAGATGTTACGGCCATATATTCATTCTAACGAATTAGTTGGATTGACATGGCAAAGCCTTCGTTATAGGACTTTCCAAGGGACTCACTTCTTTGGAACTATTTAAATATGATAATACTTAGTTAGACAGAAATCAAATGAGGAGGGAAAAAGCCTTCAAATATCTTTGAATGATCTTATATTAATTGATACATGTAGCCTTTCAACTGTAGCAGAATATTCACTAATCTTAGTTTTTTTCCTTCCTAAGTCTTTTGCCTTTTTGCTTTTGCTAATTATTTATGTGATCTTGGGAAAGTTCCTTTCTCTTTCTGGAATTAATATCCCACATTTGTTTTTAAAAGGGGTTGGAAGTTGGACTGGAGCAGAAGTTAGAATACTTTTTCTGTGAAGGAGCAGATAGTAAATATTTTCAGCTTCATAGGCCATCTGGTCTCTGTTACAACTCAGTCATTACAAGAAAGCAGCTGTAGGCAGTATGTAAATGAATGAGCATGACTGTGTCCCAATAAAACTTTATTTATAAAAACAGATGGTGGGCCAGATGGGCCCATAGTTTGCCTTTCTTGGACTAGAAGGTCTCTGATTTCCAGCCCTGACATTGTCTTTGTGTTGAAGGGAAGACACTTGCCCAAAGTCTATCATTTGACAGAGCTGGATTGAAACCTGGGTCTCTAAATTTAAGTTCAGAAATCATTTCCCACAGTAGATTCCTGATCAACCAACAAACCTGCAACTACAAGACAGAATATCAAGTAACTATGGTCACTTAGTAACTGACATCAGAGGCAAGAAACAATGATTTATGCCATGCCTGCATTTCATTCATCCACTCATTCACTTGTCTATTCATCCATTTAGACAAATATTTGACAGACAATTGACAAGGGAGGCAATAAGCAGTTAAAATAAGCCACATTGTCCCTGCCCTCATGCAACTTACAGTCCAGTGGGGGAAAGATACAATGAAAAAAAAAAACCATTAACTACATCATTATGAACAATGCTAAGAAGGTGCTAAGAAGAAAACAAACATGGAGAAAGGATAGAAGATTTAGGTGGGCGTGTCCTCAGGTACAGGAGTCAGAAGAGGCTCCTGAAGAAGAGAGTTTGTAGCTGAGCCAGGAAAGTTGGGAAGAAGCCATGAAAAGAGAAGAACTTCATGAGTTCAAGGAACTGAAAAAAAGAAAAAAAGCCTGGGTGTTGGAGTCAAAGAGCTGACATCCAGGAAGGTCATTCCCCAATGTGAGCCCCAGGCTCACCATCAGCAGAATGGAAGTGCCAACACCTTCCAGGGATGAAGCCATGATGCTGGGGTTCATGTCCTCTCCTCTTTTAATGATATAGGAGTCCATTTTCACACTGCTATAAAAATAATGCCCGAGACTGGGCAATTTATAAAGGAAAGAGGTTTAATTGATTCATAGTTCCATATGGATGGGGAGGCCTCGGGAAACTTCCAAACATAGCAGAAGGCGAAGAAAAAGCAAGTAACTCTTCACAAGGTGGCAGGAAAGAAAAGAATGAAGGAGGAACTTTCAAACACTTATAAATCCATCGGATCTTGTGGGAACTCACTATCATGAGAACAGGATGGGGGAAACTGTCCCCATGATCCAACCACCTCCCTCTCTTAACACAAGGGGATTACAGGTTCCTTCCTCAACATGTGGGCGTTACAATTTGAGATGAAATTTGGGTAAGACACAGAGACAAACCATAGCACGTGAATACAAGACCAGCAGCAAGTTTCTTAACTATCTGATGACTCCATTACCCTGCCTAAAAGCTGGCATGATAATAACGATACCCACCTCACTGGTAAGTGGTGGTAGACAGGTTTAATGAGGTCACCCTCAAAGTGCTTAATAAACATACACTGTTGTTAGGATCAGAAAAATAACGGGGAGGAAGGAAACCTTTTTTTAATTACTCTATGCCCAGGCTGTATTCAGTGATTATTTTCATTATCCTCACAGTCCTATGTTAAAGTAAAGGATAAATGTATTCCTCAGCCAAAGTCACATTATGATTAATAGTGAGACCAGGATCTAGCTCAGGTCTAGATGATTTCATAGACCACAATTTACCTTGCCTTTCACTGTCATTCCAAGGAAACATCAGAGGCCTAGTTCTGTTCTACAAGGAAAGCCACCCACCCCTTGCTGGTGCCTGAAGAGCCAAGATTCTGGTGGAGGGGCTACAGTTCTGTTCCGAGTGATTAAGGCAGCCATCTAGGCTTGTGAGGAGGGCTCCCTGTCCAACCAGGATCCAGGATCCATTCATCATCTCAGTTTCCATTGTCCATCCCAGTCTCTATCCATCATTGCTGTCTTCATCCTCCATCCCAGTCTCCAGCTATCCATCCCAGTCCCCATCATCCATCAGTCTCTATCCATCCATTTATCTATTCCAGTCCCCATCATCCATCCCAGTCTCTATCCATTTATCACTGTCTTCATTCATCCATCCCAGTCTCTGTCCAACCCAGTATCCATTATCCATCTCAGTGTCCATCTACTTATCAATCTCTAATCTATTCATCAGTCTCCATCCATCCATCCATCCCAGTCTCCATCATCCATCTCAGTGTCCATCTACTTATCAATCCGTAATCTATTCATCAGTCTCCATCCATCCATCCATCCCAGTCCCCATCATCCATCCCAGTGTCTGTCCACTTGTCAATCTCTAGTCTATCCATCAGTCTCTATCCATCCATCCCAATCTCCATCCATTAATTACTGTCTCCATCCCTCCTACCCAGTTTCCATCATCCATCCTATAGTCTCTGTCCATCTAGCAGTCTCCATTCCATCTATCCCAGTCTCTGTTCTTCATCCCTCACTGTCTGTCCTTCACAGTCTCCAACAGATGTCCCCCATCAGTCAAGTAAGCCAAGCACCTTCCCTCCTAGGGCTTCCTATACTATTTTGTCTCCCCCCTTCTACAAACAAGGACCCTAAGGCTCAGAGAATTGAAGTGACCAGCTTGGAGGTCATACAAATGGGAGATGGCAAAGTCTCAATTCAAACCCAGATCAACCTAATTCAAAATCTACATCCTTTGTTATTTTGTCACGAAGTTTCTCCTTAAGGATAGAAAACACTTGGGGTAGCACATGGCACTTTAGGGACTCCAGTTTTAATTTATATGATAGGAGATGAGAGAAGAGAGGAGACGGTAGAATAGGGCAGAACAGAACAGAGCAGAAAGCATTTTCTGTCACAGAACAAAAATGTGGCTAATAAAAAAGTTATCTGGTGAATTATATCACTTTGTTTCCTCTTTCCCTTCTAAGTCTTAGTTTCATCCATCTACCCCATAGAGTGCTCTTGTGAACCTCCTTGAAGATACTTAAAGAATTAACAGAATAGCATTTTCTTCTCTGTAGAATCACCAAAGAAATTCTACTGAGAGTTACCACTGGCTGGGCACAGAGCCTCACGCCTGTAATCCCAGTACTTTGGGAGGCTAAGGCAGGTGGATCACCTGAGGTCAGGAGTTTAAGACCAGCCTGGCCAATGTGGTAAAACCCTGTATCTACTAAAAATACAAAAAAATAGCTGGGCGTGGTGGCAGTACCTGTAATCCCAGCTACTTAGGAGACTGAGGCAGGAGAATCACTTGAACCCAGGAAGTGGAGGCTGCAGTGAGGTGAGATTGTGCCACTGCACTCCAGCCTGGGCAACAGTGAGACTCCAACTCTAAAAAAATAAAAATAAAAATAAAATTTTAAAAAGCCATCACTTATTTATCGAGTGCCTACTATGAGCCAGGCACTATACAAGGTATTTTCCCAGCCTTGATTCTAAAAGACCTTTAAAACGAACAACATTAGCCCCATTGTAGAAACAAAGCCCAGAGTGGTTAGGGTTCCACAGTCACAGACAAAGGCCCATAGCAGAGATCTGTCCCTGGAGCTAATTCTAAAACTGCTGTTCTTTGTGCTCTCTCTGTCCAGCTACCTCTCAAGAATTCGATGGGGTTTGCTTCATTTGGGGAGTAGGCGTGACCTGGTCATGAGGAGGGAAGCGAATCCTCATCCAGAAGCCCCTTCAGAGCACCATCAGAGGACCACCTGTGATAGCCGTACACCAACGCGACTCCATGTGGTCCCCCAAATGGCAGCAGCAGCATCACCTGAAGGCTGGTTAGAAATCACATTCGTGGACCCCCACCCAGACCCACTGAATCAGCAGCACCTCTGAGTCTGTCGGCAAGCTCTCCAGCTGTTCTGATGCCTGCTAAACTCTGAGAACCTCTGCTGAACACAGCCTCACATTGCAATCAGTGGCAAGGAGCAACATTGGGCAACCACAGACTGAGAAAATTAGACATGGAAAATCATGCATCCTCCTCCAAGAACTCAGAGTTCCTTCTGGAATGGGGAGGTGAATCCAGAAAGCTTCACTTCACTTCACTTCACAATTAAGAGTTCCTTCATCCTTGCAGTGTAAAGGAATAGAAGTTGAAGCCAGTAAGTCAGAACATTCACCGGTGAAGCTAGCAAATTAGACTCTTCACTGGCAAGCCAGTCCTGCTTTAGAAAACTGTTGGCTGGACACGGTGGCTTATGCCTGTAATTCCAGCACTTTGGGAGGCTGAGGTGGGCGGATTACAAGGTCAGGAGTTCAAGACCAGCCTGGACAACACAGTGAAACCCTGTCTCTACTAAAATACAAAAATTTAGTTGGGCATGGTGATGCACGTCTGTAATCCCAGCTACTTGGGAGACTGAAGTAGCTGGGTTCTCTTGGGAGAATCGCTTAAACCCAGGAGGCAGAGTTTGCATCGAGCCAAGATTGTGCCACTGCACTCCAGCCTCGGCAACAGAGCGAGACTCCGTCTTAAAAAAAAAAAAAAAAAGAAAGAAAGAAAGCTGTGGACCCTGCTGCACCCTCAGCTCATTGTGGGAATTCTATCTCTGGTCAGGTAGTGAATCTAAACCCTCCACAACCCAGGGCTTGCTTTTTCTTTGTGGTTCTCGCAGGAGATACTGCGCGCATGCTCACAGTAGGTACTGAAAACAAAAGTTCTCTTCGCGGCTCCCATCTTGGCAGCCCTCTTGCTTTTGAGTTTATTGATTGCCTTGGGACTGAAGCTACAAAGTATGGATTACAGATGCTTGAAGAACATTTATTAACTCCAAGGGGGGAAGAAGTTGCGAAATGAAGTAGTTATTTAATCAAATTCTACTACTAATAATGTCTTGCCTTCTTTTTCTTAAATCAACCTAAAATGTGTGGTCAAAAAATATCTGACTTCACTTTATTTTGGAAACATTTAACATTGAAAAGCAAAGGCCCATAATCTCAGCACACTAACGGATTTTCATTTTTGCCCATTCTGTTTCAGGCCCTGTTTTCATAATCATATACAATTTTGCATGGTTGTGATTACACAGAAGCGATATTTAAGTCCTACTTTTTTCCCCAGTTAAAGTTTCAGCCTGAATGAATTCATGATCTTCATGATGATCATTTTCAATTTCTGGACCATGGACACATGTTTTGGCATACCACTTGAGCATGTCACAGTGAGTCAGGAAGTATTTACTGAGCTCCTGCTATATGCCTGATGCAATTCTAGGCCCCCAAGGATCTAGCAGTAAATGAGACAAAGTCCTTGCTGTCCAGACTCTAGCAGCCTACAGCTCTAGGGAATGCCATTTGCATCCTGTGTAACTCACACTGGGGAGTTACTTCCTTAGGGCAGATTCCTTTCCTTCCTCTAGGGGGCAGGTAAATAGAACTAAAGGCCAGAAGCAGGCCAAAGGATGCATGCATCTTCATGACTGTTACTTCCATAATATTACTACTGATAAAAAAAAAAAAAATCATCCAAATTCATTTTAAAGGAGTTTAATTGAGCAATGAACAATTCATGAATTGGGCAGCCCTCAGAATCAGAGCAGATTCACAGAGACTCCAGCACAGCCACGTGGTGGAAGAAGATTTATAGATAAAAGAAGGGAAATGACGTACAGAAATCAGCAGTACAGAAACAGCTGGATTGGTTACAGGTTGGTGTTTGCCTTGTTGGAACACAGGTTGAACACTCGGCGGTCTATGAGTGGTTGAAGTATGGCTGCTGGGACTGACCGAGACTCAGTTACTGTTACAGATGCATACTCCTAAGTTAGGTCTTCAATCTTGTCAGACTGTTAAACTAGGTTACGGTTCATCTACAAGGACTCACGTATAGAAGTACTGAGTCCTTCTCAGGGCACATTTAGTTTGCTTTAATACTACATTGTTCTCCCAAGACATTTTACCAATTTTCACTACCAGCAGAGACAGCAAATGTGTCATTTTCAACAGAAACTCATCAGCATTGAGTGCTAACATTTTTTTTCAAATATTTGCTAATTGAGTAGTTTACAACAGTCCCTGGAGACAAACTATGGATTTAAATATGCTCCCTGGCAGTCTTATTCTTCCTTCAGAGGCTTCTTTCAGTATATGAGATGATACTGTTGTGGACTGAATGCGTCCCACACCCAAGTTCTTATGTGAGTCCTAACCCTGATGTTATGGTATTAGGAGGTAGCAACTCTGGGAGGTAATTAGGTCATAAGAGTGGAGCTCTCACAAACAGGATTAGTGAAAACACAAAAGAGTTCGCTTCCTCTCTCTTTCTCTCTTTCTCTCTCTCTCTCCCTGCCCTCCACCATGTAAGGATACAATGAGAAGGTCATCTGCAAACCAGAAAGTGGCCCTCACTGGACACTAGACCTGCCAGTGCCTTGATCTTGGACTTCCCAGCCTCCAGAACTATCAGAAATGTTTGCTGTTGAGACACCTAGTCTATGGTATTCCATTATAGAAGTCCAAACTAAGACAGACACTCTCAGATGGTGAATGTAAAACCATCTTTGCGAAAGTTATATCAGAGAGAAAATTGTAACAGTAAGCTAACCCAAACCCCATCTAGCCTTTCCCTTAATTATTCCTGGGCAGCTGGGCCTGGCATACCTGATCCAACCAATCTTTTGCACCCTGAATCAGACACCACCTCCTCGAGCTCAACTAATAGACCTTGACCAAAACTCAACCACTTTTGTAAAGCTAATGGCAGGCCATTAGGCTGCGAGGAGGAGAGAAGCCTGAATCCTGCTAAGGTGCAGACATTATTCCAGAGATTACAAGATAGGCAACTTCCCCAATTACTCCTGCAAATAACAATACTGTTGTAGATTGGAACTTTTGGAATATCTTTCCAGGTTTTCTGCATGTCTGACATGCATGGCTCCACCAGGACAAGCTCCTGTGGTCCCCACCCAGAAGCGATTCAGCCCACAAGAGGAGAGTTTTAACCCTCTATGAGTTCATCTCTACCCCCAACCAATCAGCAGCAAGCACCTGTTAGCTGATCACCCTGACCCCTTCCCCCAAACCACCTTTGAAAAACCATTACCTATGCTTGAGATGATTTCAGCGCAAACTCCATCTCCCAGGTGGCATGGCTAGTCTTGTGTCTCTCAAACTCTTTCTCCACTACAACGTCATGGTCTTTCTTTATGTAATGGGCAGGAGAACCCCTCAGGCAGTTACAAATGTCAGAGTTAAAACAGGCACTGATACACTTGAATGGTCTTCCTAGAGCATAAGGCAGGAGAAAAGTCTCCCACCAGGGTTTAAGTTTTCTCTGTGGAATAATCTGGACTCTCATGTTGGGCATGAAAAGGAAGGAGAAAGAGAACCACATCCTCCAAAAACCCTGACCATCCAGGCAACACCCTGCTCCCCTCCTGGGCTCTCCCCTCCCATCATTGGCTCTCTATGCCCTCAGGAGCCCCCACTCCCAGCCCAGACACCTCCTCCTTGGGCAGATCTTTCCTGACCTCCATCCAGAAGGCAGGGCTGGAGGCTCCCCACCATCCCTCCTTGCTGGGGCACACCTTGACTGAGGCCGTTTGCTATAGGACTAGTGAACTTGCCTTTTCTCCTGGGTTTTTCCCTATCAGGCCAAGAAGGCCCAGGACCTATGCTCAGCTGCCTAGTATCCCCAGCAGTGACACATTCCTGGCTCAGTACAGGTTCTCAGCCAATGTTTGCATGACCCAATGCAACAGAAGGGTTAGAAAGAGGATAGATACTCTGGAAAAATTGGTAATAGAAGATAAGTCACAGTCACCAGCCTGATGTGATCCTTGTCAATCTAATCCTTCAGAAATCCCCAATGAACTCCAGATTCCTGGTGATACAGGAGCTAGAAATTATTTAGACTGATAATAAGGGTAAAAAAGTCCTCAGCAGAATTTCCCTTTTAACAAAAAGCAGTGCCCAAATCATTTCTTTTCTAACAAAGAGCAGCCTGAAAAATTGAGCTGCAGACATAGATAAGCAAGCTGGAAGCTTGCACAAGTGAATTCCGGCAGCTGTAACAATAGAAAAGAGCTACATGGGGGCAGGTATGTTCAACATGGAGGCTCCATCTTCTCTTCTTTGTCACCACGTGTACAGTAAAGAAACAGGCAACATGGCACCAGTCAGGCAGAGAACCATTTGCAAAACAAAAGATTAGGGTTAGGGCAGCCAGAAACTGGCACCCTATGCAAATGGCACACCTAGCCCTAATGAGTTTTCACATGCTATGCAAATGGCATACCTGGTCCAACCAATCTTTTGCACCCTATGTAAATCAGACACCGCCTCCTCAAGCTCATCTATAAAACCTCCTGCATTTCACCGTGAAAGCTGTAACGCACTTCTCCAGGACCCCTCTCTGCCACAGAGAGCTCTTCTCTCTCTTTCGCCCATTAAACTTCTGCTCTGAACCTCACTCTTTATGTGTCCACATCCTAAGATTTTTGTGGCTCTGACACAATGAATCTCGGGTATCACCCCTAACAATAACACCGCTTCAGTGGATTCCCTTCCTTCAGAAGCTCAGCAACATTAGCAGCTCTTAGGTGTTTTTCCCATTTAATCCCGACCACGCTTTTTCTTTTATTTTCAGATGTCCTTAATTCAGACTCCGCTGCTGTTCACTGAGGTTCTTCAAGTTCTCACATTATTGTGTTCCATTTTCTAACCCTACCCTAATCCTACACTTCAGAATAGAAAAACGTATTTTACAATTCTTGGGCTTCAAAATGAAAGAAATAAAAATAGTCTCATATTTCATGAGCACTTTACACAGTACTACCTTATTCTCAATCCTCAAAAACAACCCTGAACAGTGGGTTATTATTATCCCACTTTATGGGCAGGAACCAGGTTACCTGCCTGCAGTCACAGAGCCAGTAAATGGCAGGGAGGATTTAAATCCTGGCAGGCCCTGCCCCAAGTCATGGGCTCTTTCCTCCATATTCTTGCTGTAGTCACTATCAAATGCCCGACAACTCTCCTTTAGCTTGGTCACTGGCTTCCATGAGGAAACCAGTAACTTCTCATGCATATTGTCCTGCTCTTAGCAAATGGAAGTAAATGCTAATGCTGTCTCAGTGTCACAGGACTATAAAAAAGAGAATCATGGGCTCCAAAGCCAACTGGAAGTTCTGGAGCCTTTGATGTGTCCTTGTGTTGCTCATCAGAACAGCTTGTTGCAAGGTATAATGTCTACTTTGAGAAAGCCCCAGCATGGCTCCTAGGCCTAGGTTGCCACAGCACCCGTAAATTGCAGTGACACTCATGTTTACTACATCTCTGTCTGCTCTTCACAAATGGAATTCACACAATTCAGGTAAGCTGGAGAATCAGGCTTATGAGCATGCCATCTGGATTTGAAACTGGAAAAATGTCCATGCTGGAAAGATGTTGGAAACAGTCAGCTCAGTCCTCTTGTTTTACCCATAAAGGAACTAAAGTTCAAGATCCTAGCCCCACTTTGGACCTCAGACTCCTCATCTGAGGGAAGGCTGAACTCACTCCTCCATTGAAGTTCATTCTAATCTAACCATCTAAGAGACTAGAGGCCCCACTGAGGCTCAAATCCAGCTCTCTGGCCTGGAAGTGCACTGATCTCTGGCCTGGAAGGGAATGTGGCAGAACGATAAACAAGAATGAAGCCAGGCATACTTCTTCTAAGACAGCAAAAACAAGGAGCCATGGCCCATTTGGGGGCTACAGATGACTGTCCTTTATTGCACAAAATACAATTGATCAAGACTAGTTTCACTTTCCTTCCCACAAATAATCCAAACCTTCAGACCAAGACACATGCTGTCAGCCAAGGGTATTAAATATACACAGAACAAAGTGAATGCCAAGATTTAGGTATTCAGCTCACAGGGGGCTGGTACCCCACATAGACAGCAGCAAGAAACAAAAAGGTGCCAACTCTTCACTGGCCGGCTACACTGTCTTAATCTTAATGACAGTGATTTCAATAGAAAAGGAATGCAGGAGCAGGCCATTTATCACTCTTAAATAATAAGTTAAAGTTGCAGAGATTGAATTGGGCAGACTGGCTTTTAATACAAAGGGGAGAAAAATATCAATTATGGAACTCGCACGCCTCCTAGTGGCAGACATGGATTACTGCCGTGGAGGATTCCTCTCCCACTTGGAGCCATCGGCCCTACCCCAAGGTTCACAGGACACGATCAGTCCACATCAACTGACAGCCTCCCATGGACCAGGCTCTGGGCTATGGGCCGTTGCATAATTAGTATCATTAATGTTCACACTAGGTGACTCTCACTAGACCCATTTTACAGACAACAAAAGAAAAGCTCATAAAGCTTCAATCACTTGCCCAGAGTTACCAAGCTGGAAAGGATTCCAACCAAGATTCGTGGAATTCCCAGTTCACGGCTCCTTCCCCAACATCACACTGAATACAAAGTGTTGAGGATACAGAGATGAATAAGATCCAGAACCTGTTGGGCTGTTTGATCTTATCGTGTTCACATATTTTAACTGGGCAGGCAGACTCATATTAAATAACCAGAATGCAAAATCCTAAGTGCTGTTTGCAAAGGGGCAAGAATTGAGTGCAGTTAATGTGCTCTGGGATCCCAGTCCTCCCGAAACCCGGAGCATCCCTGACCCAGCACCCAGGCCTGGGGAAGCAGGGAGCTGGTACATAGACCACTACGTTGTTAGTGGAGCCAACTTGAAGAACTCCCTGCCTCCTGCCAGACACTTATGTAAAAAATGAGGCCCTGGGTTGAACAGCTGTTAAAAAAAAAAAAAAAAAAGACATCGTTAACCAGCCTAAACCTTCAAACACTCCAAGTCAAGGCAGAGTCAAAAGAGAGTTAACAAGCTTTCCAATTTGTCTTTTACAGGGTTTGACTTGTCAGGTCAAGGAAGATAAGGGATCCTATGGGAACTCCACACAGAGAAAGTCAGGCTGTTATTTTGGCTTGTTAATAGAACTGACAGGTTAAGAAATGACTGTGGTCAAAGAAGATCTGGGCATCTATTTTTGCAAGGTACCAGGGTGCCATTTTCTGCTTGGCACTGGCAGCAAACTATCCCACGAGAGAAAAACAGTCACAGCTTTCTTCACATGCTAGCCTTTCACATACATAGAATTTATGTAATGAGGATTGTTTTCTTTTGTTGATATATATAAATACATTTCTATAGCAATAATATACTTTACACACTATTTTGCAAACTGCCTTTTTCCACCTATACTGTGAATAGTTTCTCAATAACTCAAATATTCCTCATTTTTTGATAATTGTTTGAAATTCTAATTTACAGATTTAGCTTATTTTGAAATGTACAACTATTTAAAAATAGAAAATGAAGCTTATATGGCTTCACATTTTTGTAAAAATCCTGTTATTCCATTTATTTATTTTATTATTATTCTCGGTTTTTGTTTTTTAGCTTCTTGTAAGGAAAACAACGCTTAAAAATCCTTGAAGCTAAAATGTCGTTACATTTTCATCTTTCACATTTAAATCTGTGTGTGACATAGCTTTTCGAACATTTCACCAGTAGCTCCACATCTTCTGTTCAAATACTGTAGAGGTTAAGGGTGTGAACTTCGGTGTTAGGGTCTGGGTTAAAATTCCTATTCAACAACATACTAACTGGGTGGCTTTGGGCTGGGCAGTGACTGTGCCTAAGCTTCATTCCCTTCTCTGTAATACATGAGTAATGACAACCCATGCTTCCCTGGGCTACTGCAAGAAGTATTGCTGTATTATTTAATACAGCAATAACACTGCATCATGTTTTTGCCTGTCCCATGTAAACATAAATAAATACATTATTATTTTGTATGGAAAGTCCTTTACATGAGACAGGGAAAAAGATAACATTCAATAAATTCCCTTCCTTCAGAAGCTCAGCAACATTAGCAGCTCTTAGGTGTTTTTCCCATTTAATCCTGATCACTCTTTTCCTTTTATTTTCAGATGTCCTTAATTCAGACTCTGCTGCTGTTCACTGAGGTTCTTCAAGTTCTCACATTATTGTGTTCCATTTTCTAACCCTACCCTAATCCTACACTTCAGAATAGAAAAACATATTTTACAATTCTTGGGCTTCAAAATGGAAGAAATAAAAATAGTCTCATATTTCATGAGCACTTTACACAGTACTACCTTATTCTCAATCCTCAAAAACAACCCTGAACAGTGGGTTATTATTATCTCACTTTATGGGCAGGAACCAGGTTACCTGCCTGCAGTCACAGAGCCAGTAAATGGCAGGGAGGATTTAAATCCTGGCAGGCCCTGCCCCAAGTCATGGGCTCTTTCCTCCATATTCTTGCTGTAGTCACTATCAAATGCCCGACAACTCTCCTTTAGCTTGGTCACTGGCTTCCATGAGGATATTCAATAAATATTATTAGTATTTCTTCCCTATTAATTCAAACTACAGTTGACATTCAACAAGAAGGGTTTGAACTGCAGAGTCCATGTATATGCAGATTTTTTTCAGTAAGAGTGTGCACACCTCTCCTCCCTCCCCTTGCACCTCCTCCATCTCTCCTACTTCTGCCACTCCTGAATCAAAACCAACCCCTCACTTTCCTCCTCCTCAGACTATTCAATGCTAAGATAACAAGGATGAAAACCTTTATGATGATCCATTTGCACTTAATGAATAGTAAATATATTTCTTTCTTCCTTATGACTTTTTTTTTTTTGAGTCAGAGTCTCGCTCTGCTGCCCAGGCTGGAGTGCAATGGTGCAATCTCAGCTCACTGCAACCTCCACCTCCTGAGTTCAAGCAATTCTCCCACCTCAGCCTCTAGAGTAGCTGGGATTACAGGCATGCACCACCATACCTGGCTCATTTTTTTTGTATTTTCAGTAAAGACCAAGTTTCACTATGTTGGCCAGTCTAGTCTTAAACTCCTGACCTCAAATGATCTGCCCACTTCAGCCTCCCAAAGTGCTGGGATTACAGGCATGAACCACTGTACCCGGCCTGTGACTCAATTAAGTTTTCTGTTCTCTAGTTTACTGTAAGAATACTTACACATATAACATTCAAAATATGTGCTGACTGTGTATACTGCCAGGAAGGCTTCCAGTCAGCAGTAAGCTACCGGCAGTTAAATTTGGGGGGAGTCAAAAGTTGTACATGGATTTTTGACTACATGGGAGTCAGAACGTGTTCAAGGATCAACTAACAACCTTTATACCTCTCTAGATCTGTATACATCTGTGTCTTTTTCTGAGGTTTCTCTTTTGCCCCACTGCTTTGTCTAATTACTCTTGTACCAGTAAGTCCCTATTAAGAAGGTGTCTTTGAGAAAGTTCACGAGCCTATGAACTTTGGTGGAGACAGAGCTGTTCAGGGGAAGAATTCTAAGCAGAGGTTGCAGGCAGTGCAAAGACCCTGAGGGAAGAGCATGGCAAGTGTGTTTAAGGAAGAACAAGGAGGCCAGGCGCAGTGGCTCATGCCTGTAATCCCAGCACTTTAGGAGGCCAAGGCAGGCAGATCACGAGGACAGGAGTTCAAAACCATCCTGGCCAACATGGTGAGGCCCCATCTCTACTAAAAATGCAAAAATTAGCCGAGTGTGGTAGCAGGCACCTATAGTCCCAGCTACTCAGGAGGCTGAGGTAGGAGAATCACTTGAACCTGGGAGGCGGAGGTTGCAGAGAGCCGTGATTGTGCCACTGCACTCCAGCCTAGTGACAGAGCGAGACTCCATCTCAAAAAAAAAAACAGAGAGAGAACAACAACAAGGAAGCCATCTTATTGGAAAAACCGTGATTTTTGTATGGCACTTTACGCATAACACTCAGTACCCATACCAGTACCAAGATCTTGGAGAAGGTGCCACTTACAAAGACATTCTTAAACCTCGAACAAGTCAGTAGCCTTGGTTTTGGGGCAGGGGGTGTGGGGGTGGCACTACCACCCACACTTTGATTAAACTTGTGACTCCAAACCAGAGACCCCTCTCTTATCCCTCTAACCCAGTATTTCTCAATGTGGATGCATGGATATTTGGGGCAGGACACTGCTTCACTGTGCAGGACTGTCTCATGTCCTGGAGAACAATTAGAATCCCTGGCCCCTGCCTGCTAATTGATGCCAACATCCCCTGTCACTCTGACAGTCGAAGCAACCTCAAAGTTACTCCAAATATCTCCAGGCTGAGAACACTATGTGAGGTCACCAGGGACCAGTATTCTAGACAACTTCTGGTATCAGGGTTTTGTGTGCTTTTTCATGAAAAGACATACTATTCTGCAGATTGAATGAGGAGCGCTGTGCATTATATAGCAGCCATGTTGGTAGGAAAATCTGAATTCTTTTTTTTAAATGAAGTTCAGAGATATGAAGAAATGTGTGCAAGGTAAGACAGGTGAAAAGTGAAGGGATCAGAATAAAAGCCTAGGTCTTCTGGTTCCTTCTACACATACATAATAATTTAACTATCAGCAAATATCAGCAATTCTAAGTTCACCGAGCTCACTTCAGTCTCAGTAAAAGTTTTTCACATAAAGAGGGGTATAATAGGGGGAAATGAGCTAATCCTTTATAATTTAGCATTAATAACAGTAACATCTTTAATGAAAGCTAACAGTTATTAAGAGTGTTCAGGACCGGGTGCGGTGGCTCACGCCTATAATCCCAGCACTTTGGGAGGCCAAGGCGGGTGGATCACGAGGTCAAGAGATCGAGACCATCCTGGTCAACATGGTGAAATCCCGTCTCTACTTAAAAAAACACAAAAAATTAGCTGGGCGCGGTGGCGCGTGCCTGTAATCCCAGCTACTCAGGAGGCTGAGGCAGGAGAATTGCCTGAACCCAGGAGGTGGAGGTTGCGGTGAGCCGAGATCGCGCCATTGCACTCCAGCCTGGGTAACAAGAGCGAAACTCCGTCTCAAAAAAAAAAAAAAAAAAAAAGTGCATTCAAAGCGCCAGGTATTGTTCTAAAGAGCTAGCCAATATTTCCTGTCTATACTTACTTCTACAATGTAGGTATAATTTTACCACCCTTTTAAAAATTAGGGAACCAAGTCTTAGAAAAGTAACAGGGTCATGCAGAGAGGAAGGCAGAGGTGGGGTTTGATAGCCATAACTGATCTCTTAACCCAGGGGTCCACAACCCCCAGCTCATGAGTACCAATCAGTGGTCTGTTAGGAACCAGGGGGCACAGCAGGAGGTGAGTGGAGGGAGAGCAAGCCAAGCTTCATCTGTATTTACAGCCACTCCCCCACTGCTCACATTACCATCTGAGCTCCACCTCCTGCCAGGCTGGCAGCTGCATTAGATTCTCATAGGAGTGCAAACCATATTGTGAACTGTACATGCAAAGAAACTAGGTTGAGGGCTTTTTTTTTTTTTTCTCCGCGACACAGAGTCTTGCTCTGTCGCCCAGGCTGGAGTGCAGTGGTGTGATCTTGGCTTCTGCAACCTCCACCTCCCAGGTTCAAGTAATTCTCCTACCTCAGCCTCCCGAGTAGCTGGGACAACATGCATGTGCCACCACACCCAGCTAATTTTCATATTTTTAGTAGAGATGATGTTTCACCATGTTAGCAAAGTTGGTCTCGATCTTCTGACCTTGTGATCCGCCCGCCTCGGCCTCCCAAAGTGCTGGGATTATAGGCTTGAGCCACCAGGTCAAGCCTGGTTGCAGGATCTTTATGAGAATCTAATGCCTGATAATCTGTCACTGTCTCCCATCACCCCTAAATGGGACCATCTAGTAGTTGCAGAAAAACAAGCTCAGAGCTCCCACTGATTCCACACTATGTTGAGTTGTATAATTATTTCATTGTGTATTACAATGTTATAAAAATAGAAAAAAGTGCACAATAAATACGATGCACTTGAATCATCTCAAAACCATCCCCACTGCCAGTCAGTGGGAAAAACTGTCTTCCACAACACCAGTCCCTGATGCCAAAAAGGTTGGGGACCACTGTCTTAACCATTAGGCTATATTACCATCAAAAAGTATTTTCTTCTGCTTCTACAGCAGCAATTAATAAATCATATGGGAATAACCTTGCAGGGGTTCTATATTTTATATCAGGCTTTCATATAAAACTCCAATAAGTCCCTTTTCGAAAAGCGTTTCTTTGCAACAAATCGACCAGCCTAAACAATGAAATCCCGGAATAGTATCTAGACACAAAATCACCCCTAATTACTATTAGGCAGGTGTTCGGCTGAATTTCAAAAACACTTTTGAGTCAACAGTTGCCTTTTGGCCACTGCTAGCATCAAAGTTATTTTAAAAAGCAAACCAAACATAAGACTTTTAATATGTCAAGCCACAAAGGTTTCTTGGGTGCCAAATGGGTTTCGATGAGCACTGTGAGTGAGCTGTACTAGTAATCAATATCACCCACTTTATAGTTCCCTGGGAATACGGAACACCTGTGTTTTAGAAACGAGGGACAAAAAGCTTGCCCATACTCATCATTTTTTTTTGCCAAACACAAGATGTTTGAAAAAAGAATTCAACCACACTGAAACAGGTCTGAATCCACCTCTTTTTCTGAGCCATGCAAGACATTTAATAGCTGGAAGGCCTCATAAAGTATAAAATGCTGAAGCAGGAGAGTCACAGGAGAAACAGTTTTGGAGTTATTAAGAGCAAAGGGACTTTAAATATCACATAGTCTGAATTTATCCCGACATCTTAGACATATGGGATAATTATTTTTTAAATGATTGCACAACTTGTTAGCAGCAGAACCAAATATGTTTATTTGTTGATTCATGTATTTGTAATTTTAACCCACTGACATTTCCCAAAAATTAGGATCATCAAAACACAAAGATGTCATCAAAACACGAGACCAAAACATGAGAGCAAAGCCCCAGCCAAAACCTTTATTGCAGCCTTTTGAGAGATCCTAAAGCAGAAGACCTAGGTAAGCCACGCCTGGATTCCTGAACCACAGAAAGGGTACACCAGAAAATGTGTGGTTTTATAATGCTAAATTTTGAGGTACTTTGTTACACAGCAGTAAAGATGTCATCAAAAAACTAGGATCATCAAAACACAAAGATGTCACAAAGACAGGAAAATATATGTATCAAAAGCTCAGAGCCAAGCATGGTGGTGTACACCTGTAGTCCCAGCTTCTCATAAGGCTGAAGTGGGAGGATTGTTTGAGCCTAGGAGATTGAGGCTGCAGTGAGCCAATGTCACACCACTGCACTCTAGCCTGAGGGAAAGAACAAGACCCTGTCTCAAAAAAAAAAAAAAAAAAAAAAAAACCAGAGCCAGCAAGGCTAATAGAGTTATTGTAACAAAACATTACTTAGCTATTTCCAGCCTCCAACACCGAGAAAGGATTGGCAGGGGGCACGGGTAGTTATAGACATCCTATTGCCTTATAAAGGAAAACTGGTTACCATTTGTCAAGTCAAACAATAATTTTGCCAATACTAATTTGTGGTGGGAATCTATCACTTGACACTTTATATGACAGACATTGAAAAGCATCCCCATTAATATCCTCCACATTGATTTTACTAAAAGTATACAGATAGGATTTCTTCCGGTGGCCATTTCTCATATTGGCCATGAGTAAGAGTTAAGGCAGGACATGAAGCTGTTACTCAGTGATGCCTTTGTCTTGCAGGCAGCTGGGTTAACACAGCTCAGGTATGCATGTTAATGCTGACTGGTCTTTATTGCTATGAGGACGTAGTTCAGAGTATAGAGATAAATGGAAGAAATCTCACTCAGAGTCACTTGCTCAAACATCAACAGTTCTGGCCTAGCTTTGGACAAAGGTTGGTTCCATCTTTCATGAGCTGCACTCCCTGGTGAGACCTAAAATTGTAGCTACTCTTTTACTTACTGATTGACAAGATTCATATCCTTTGGTGACTGTGCCTAACAAAATAGTACAGAACACAGAAATGGCCAAAGATCTTGAAAACTATATGGCATGGTGGTAGTAATGTACAGTAATGGCCCCTAGTGAATCAAATATCCCTTAGGAAGTCCTCTCCTCTACTGACTCCAGGCTTGAATATGAAACTTGCTTTGACCAATGAGATTTCCCCTCACTTGTTACCCTCAGACCACTACGTACAAAAGCACAGACTAGCTTACTGCAAGATAAGAGACCACGTGAAGTAGAGAGGAGTGTCCCATCTGATGCCCCAGAGAAAAACCAGTGAGCTCCTCCTAGGCCATCCAGCCCTAGCCCACTGGCCAGCTGACTGCAGAACCGCCCAGTCAACCACTGACTCAGGAACAACAATAAAATGGCCATTGTTTTAAGCCATTGTGTTTAGGGTTGTATTTATACAGCACAGCAAACTGAAACAGATACCCACTGCAAGCAAATTATGAAGCGAGAGAAAGATTTCAAAGCACATTTGATCTTTATTTAATCTCTGAACTGAGTGGTCCTGTGCCCCCAAGTTGACAAGTGGATGATGTTCCAACAATCTGTGGAAGTGCTATACAGAACCCAAGATGCATTTTCCTGCAGAAATTCTGACCAAAAGAATTACTGGGTTCCACAAAAGTGTATTTGACCCAATATAAAAGATATTGTTTAAGAGATGAGGTATAAGAATGTTTAATTATTATAATTAAAGTTGAAAGTGCAACTGAACTAGCAAATTAAAAATCTAAATGATGGTGCTTGAGAAAAACAAGTTCATTTTTAGATTGTTTTTTCCTCAATTACCTAAGTCAATGGTTTCTGTGGTAAGCAGCATCTACAGGGCTGCAATGATTCCTCCTCCTATTATCCATGCACCTGTCTACCACCTCCTTTCGGGTGTGGACTGGACCCAGTGATCTGCCTCTAATGAACAGATTAGAGCAAAATCATGGTATGTCATGTTCTTAATTAAGATACAAAAGACTATGACTTCTATCTTATTGGCATGCTCTCTCTATTGCCTTCTCAGTTTGCACATTTTGAGGAAGCAAGCCATCATACTGGAAAGGCACACATGGCAAGGAACGGAGGATGGCCTCTGGCCAACAGCCATTAAGAAATGGAGGACTTCAGTCCAACAGCCTGTGAAGCACTGAACCCTACCAACAACCATGTGAAAGGAAGCTTAGAAGCACATCCTTCCCCAGTCAAGCCTTGAGATGAGACCAAAGTCCCAGCCAATACCTTTATTGCAGCCTTTTGAGAGATCCTAAAGCAGAAGACCTAGGTAAGCCACGCCTGGATTCCTGACCCACAGAAAGGGTGCACAAGAAAATGTGTGGTTTTATAATGCTAAATTTTGAGGTACTTTGTTACACAGCAGTAGTTACAGATTGTGACGTTCTGGATGCACATCAAAGTCACATGAAGAGCTTTTATAGCCATAATTTTAAAATATTATTTTTCAATTTTTTGAGTAGAAAAGAAAATCCTTATTATTAAAAAATTTTTGAAAGAAAAAAACCCACTTTTCTCCCCAAAATAACCTCTCTTTACCCACCCGGAGCATATCCTTCTACACTTTTTGTTTGTTCGTTTGTTTTTTTGGAAATGGAGTCTCACAATGTCACCCAGGCTGGAGTGCAATGGTGCGATGTCAGCTCACTGCAACCTCCGTCTCCTGGGTTCAAGTCATTCTCCTGCCTCAGCTTCCCCAGTAGCTGAGATTACAGGTGCCCACCATCACACTCAGCTAATTTTTGTATTTTTGGTAGAGGCGGGATTTCACTACGTTCACCAGGCTGGTCTCAAACTGCTGACCTCGTGATCCCCATCATACCCAGCTAATTTTTTGTATTTTTGGTAGAAGCGGGATTTTCACTATGTTCACCAGGCTGGTCTCAAACTCCTGACCTCGTGATCTGCCCTCCTTGGCCTCCCAAAGTGCTGAGATTACAGCCATGAGCCTCCGCACATGGCCCCCTTCTACATCTTTTTTATATAATTACATACAGTCAGTCTTCTCTATTCATGGGCTTCACATCCATGGATTCAACCAACCACAAATCAAAAATACTCAAAAGAAAAACGACAAAAAATAATAATACAACAATAAATAATACAAAATAATTTTTTAACCAATACAGTATAACAACTATTTACCTAGCATTTACATTGCATTAGGTACATAAGTAACCTAGAGATGATTTAAAGTACACAGGAGATGTGCATAGATTAGGTGCAAATACTACACCATTTTATATAGGAACTTGAGCATCCTCAGACTTTGGTACCTGAGAGGGTCTTGGGGCCTGTTCCCCCAAGGATACTGAGGGATGACTGTATTGTAAATGGTGTCATAGCACACATAGCGTTCATCAGCTTGCCCTTTCCACATAACAATGGCTAAGATCTGTTGGCAGACACAGACCTAGTTACATTATCTTTAACAGCTTCAGAATATTCCATAAAATGAATCATAATTTAATTATTTCCTTACTAAGAAATATTTACTAAGTTGCACCTAATTTTTTATATTGTAAATAGTGCTTTAGTGAACCTTCTTGGACATGTCTCTTTGTGCATGTATATGAATAAAGGATAAATATGTTTAATTTTTAGAGATAGAGCAAAATGTTCTCTGTAGAGGCTGTAGCAATAATCACTTTGACCAAATTATATAATAACATGTTTCCCCTCCCCTTTATCAATAATAAATATGTAGTTGTTATTGTCAATATAATAGTTGAAAAATGTTACTTCACTTTCAGTCATGTTGTCTTACTATAATAACACTAAAAAACATGTGGATTTCATTTTCTTGCACACAAGTGAATCGTGACCATAAGTATCATTGTACATGTCTTCCAGGACTTTGGGAAGTTTTTAATTTATGGATAAAATAAAAAGAAAAAAGATTTCCTAAGATAATTCACATGTGGAAGAAGATACAAAAAAAAGGAAAGGAATTTTGTTAAAAGATGGGTTCAGAAGTAAAGTAAGCCACGTTCTGTAGGAAGGGAATAGAGTTGCAGTCAGGAGCCAAAGGAGGTCAAGGGGCAGTGGCCAGCCACCGGGTGGTAAGGAATAAAGTGAACACACTGGGGGAGTAGGGGCTGCACCTGGGAAATATATTCTTTAACTCCAGTGTTTAAAACTGTGGGCCTTGAAAATGCCTATATTTGTTTATTGGGAAAACAGTTGTCTATATCAATATTCCTTGAATCAATTCATCTGAAGAAGCTATATGCTCAAATAAAACCCAGCAATAACAACTTTGTCTTTGATTGTCTAAAGGAAGATGAAATACAGTATTTCTAATAACAGCAGTTCTGCAAGGCATACTCTATTCTCATTTTACAGATAAGGAAAACTGAGGCTAGGAGAGATGAAGTATCTTTGCCCAACTTTACAGTCATCAGTCGGCATAGTAAAAATGAGCATTTGGTACCAACATGCTCATTCTTTCTAACAGGCTCTGCTGCCCCAAAACAGATGGAAAAACTTGGCCCTGGTGCTAATTTCTTATAATCTTCTTGTATCATCTTGGGAATGCCATTTAAACTCTTTGGACCTTGAGCTTGATTTCTTTTTGGAGGAAGGGGGTGGAATTAGATAATCTATGGGGTTTCTTCCAGTTCTAACATTTTTGGACTCCATTTACTATCTCCTGGACTACAAAGTTGAGTTAGGGCTGGGGATAGAGAGAGTGCATGCACTTTCATCTGGAGGCAAATTTAATATAGTGCACATACCTTTTAGAGATACAATTCCAGAGCAAGAAATCATTAGTTTGGGAATGGGGAATCAGAGCAGGACAAGGAGGCCACTCCAGGAGACTGTCTCAGAAAGCTTAAAGTTTCAAGAAGGCTTTGACATTTAATGGGATGAAATAGGGTTCAGAGCCAAGCTTGTATAAGAGGAGAGAGAGGAGAAGAAGGGAGGACTAAAAAGACTAATTTTTGAAAGGTTGTACTAAAAGCCCATTTATTCAACATGAGTTTTGACAAAGCCAATTTTTCAATTACTATTATCTATTTGGAACTGTTTCCTGGAGTGAACATGAATTCTCCATTTATGCATAGTTGGCAACTAGAAACTAAGAATGAGAAAATAACATCACGCTTAATGTAAGAAAAGGAAAGGAATCAATCATCTTTTTAAAACTGAAGCTTTTCTGATTATGAAAATATATTCATGATAAAAAGTTTCAAATAGAAATTATTAAAAATCACTTATAATCCCACTACTTCCATCACGTAGGTAAATTTTTTACAAGTTCTTTTCCTAACACATGTTTTTAAAACAAAATTGGGATGCTATTATACATGCAGTTTTATCTGATTTTAAAAATTCAGTATTATAAATACAAAACATTTTCTCTATCTGTTAGAAATTCTTCAAAACAGCATTTTTAATGGTTGCAAAATGTTCCATATTTGGGGTATGCCATGATTCACTGAACTCTTCTCCTGTAGGGGGACAAACAAAAACCTATGTGACCAAAAAAAAATAAGAAAAGCCAGGGAACTATGGGATTTGGAGAGCTTTTTGAGTATTATGGGTAGTAGTAACCCTCTATCTGTAAAATGCATTGAGAATATTTTTTCCAGGTCTATTTCACTTTGTAACTTTCTGGAATCTATTTGCCAGAAAGTCTTTTTAAAAAATACGTCAAATATGTATATTTTCTTTAAAAATATTTAGGATTTTCTGGCTTGCTTTAAAAGGTTTCTAAACTTCCAGGTTATTTTAAAAACACTCTGCCAAATTTCCATTCTAGATATTTATTATTCTATCTTTTTTACAGTGAAAAGCTTTAATTTATTAATTATTGAACTATGTAGTGGGTAGAATTTTAGCATTATTTAATTCTAGGCAAATAACCAATTGTGTCAAGATCACTTATTAAATAAACATTTTCCCCATTAAATTGAAATACCTTTTGTTTTCCATTACATTTCTGTAGATACTGTAATTTACTTCTATACTCTCTAAGCTGTTCCTAACTTAACTGTATTGATTATAGAGCCTTTATAATGTTTTATTTATTCTTCTACTGAAATTGTAAGGTATGAAACTTAATCTTCTTAGTGCCATTCAGATGCTAACTGGAGCTCCATTCAATTTATATAACTTGGGCCGGGCACAGTGGCTCACGCCCTAATCCCAGCTACTCAGGAGGCTGAGGCAGGAGAATGGCTTGAACCTGGGAAGCGGAAGTTGCAGTGGGCTGAGATCGTGCTACTGCACTGTAGCATGGTAGACATAGCAAGAGTCTGTCTCAAAAAAATACAAAAAAATATTTATATAACTTGGGGAAGAAATGAAACATGCAGTCCTATCTTGTCATCAGAGACAGCAATCTCCTTCCATTTGTTCATCTGCTATTTTATGCCCTTCAATTCCAACAATGTCACTGAATATTCCAATGATGTCACTTTGGAATTACTTTTGTAATTGGAAGGCAGGGCCTGGGTCCCAGGACAAGATTCTCCTCTCTCTGTGGGGAAGTGAGTTAGAGCAGAGGGTCAAAGCGCAAGGTTAGAAAGAAACACCTAGATTCATATGCTGATCCTGCTCTTAACTAGCTGCATGGCCGAGGGCAACCTGCTTAATTTCTCTGAGACTCAGTTTCTGCCTCTGTAAAATGGGGCTGATAATACAACCTCCTAAAGATGCCGTGACGATTTCATGAGCTGATGTTTATTAAAGGGCCTGGTGTAGTGTGGGGCACAGGGGAGGTCCTCAGAAACAGCAGCTGAGGCCATCTTCACGCAGCCCCTTTTAGTCTCCTAAACCCAGGGAGCACCAAAGTACTCCCTGCTGCCAGAGTAGCCTCTGCTCTGGGGAGCTTGGAGGACACTCAGTTTTCCAGAGAGCAAAATGCATAAAGACTATGATTCTATTCATTAGGGCCAGTGGCTCTCAAAGCAGCGTCCCCAGACCAGCAGCAGCAGCAGCAGCACTTACCAGGGCCTACTCGGTTTGCACAAGAGTCTCTTTCAAGGTGACGTTGATAACATCGCTTATGTAATAAACACTTAGAAAAGAATGAATTTGGACTCCTACCACCTGTCACATGCAAAAATTAACTCAAAGTGGATCAAAGACCAAAAAGTAAAAGCTCAAATTGTGAAGCTCTTAGAAGAAAACAAACATGAACATCTTTGTGACTGTGGATGATGTAATGGTTCCTTAAATAGGGCACCAAAAAGACAGCAGCCGCAGGAAAAAATAGATAGATTACACTTCATAAAAAGGAAAAACGTTTGTCAAGGAACCCTATCAAGAAAGTGAAAAATCCTCTCATAGGCTGGAAGAAAATATTTGCAAATTATGTATTTTATAGGGAGGTAGTAGCCACAATATGTAAAGAACACATCCAAGTCAAAAATAAAAGCACAGATAATCCACTTCACACATGGGCAAATGGTTTGATTAAATATTTATCCAAGAAGATATAGAAATGGTCAATAAGTATATGAAAGGATGCCTACCATCACCAGCCATCAGGGAAATGCAAATCAAATCCACAGTGAGATGCCACTTCACAACCACGAGCATGGCTGTGATTTTAAACAATGAATAATAACAAGTGCTGGGTGAGTATATTGAGAAATCACTGCTGGTGTGGAAGTGACACGGTGTATCCTCTGTGGAAAACAGTCTGGTAGTTCCTCAAATAGTTAGACATCTAATATTATAAAATCCAATAGTTCTTGCTCATATATTCCCAAAATAAATGAAAGCACATAGTTATGCTAAAATATATAATAAATGTTCCTAAGAACATTACTTGTAATAGCCAAGACAGCAACCCAAATATCCATCAGATGATGAATGGATAAACAAAATGTGGTGTATCCATACAATGGAGTATTATTCAGCCATGAAAAGGAGTGACGTATGGATACATGTTACACTATGGAGGAACTTGGAGAGCATTATGCTAAATGAAAAAAGCCGGACACACAAGATCATGTATTCCACCATTCTAGTTACATGAAAGGAGTGCCATCCACCAGGAGCAGTCCCGTGGCTTGCCTGGCAGATTCCAGCCACCTGGAGACCTGCTGCTGCCCCAGGGGGAGTTCCCAGGGATGCCCCAGTGTCAGGCAGAAGACACGCAGGGGGCCCGCCTGCCCTCCCAGCCTTCTGAATTTTCGGGAAAGCACAGCGAGGATGGGCAGAAGACAGGATTCAGGAGCTCGGGAAGGTTCTCTGGGAAGGGGTGCTTAAGGTCCAAACGAGAGCCAGACCCAAGCCGGGATCGAGGGCAAGAGCTGGAGAGGATCCCAGCAGATCCACCCAGAGGCTCAGGAAGGACCTCAGTGAAGCTTCTGGAGGAAGACAAGCAGGAGGCAGAAGGTGACTTCAGGAGGCCCTGGAAGAACCTATCAGTAAGTTCCGCACCCAGGGACCCAGACAAGAAGCATTCGGAAAATAAGCTGCAAGTACATCTGGGCAGGAAGGTGAGGGAGATCAAGGAGGGGTGGATCCCCATGCCTGTGCGTCACTCCCGGCTCATGGCCAAACGTGCTGTTCCCAAGTCTGACACCTGCCAGGACCCTGGGAAGCTGGCACCCAGGAGAGGTGGGAAACCCCACGTGAACACCTCCCAGGAGCTTTCCTTCCTCCATCCCTGCACCCAGCAGATGCTGGAAGTGCATCTTTTAAGGTTTCGTGTGAGGCACAGGTGGGGTCCAGACCTCTGGTCCCTGGAGCCCATAAACGTCCAGTCACGTGAGGTTCAGCCCCCACCCCTCCTACACTCCACCTTTCCCCACTTGGTCTCCTGTGAGTCTCGGGTTGAATCTGTAGCAGAGGTTGCCATTTTCCTGGGAAAACCTCCCCAGAATGGTCCAGGAGACAGCTGGACAACAAGCAAGTCAGTCCCCACCGTGAGTGGCCCTCTCCCTTCCCTACCACCTGAGCAGGAGGAAGTCCAGAGGGCCCCAAGAGGGTCCCAGTCAGCTGACACTCAGGGAGATCAGAGGCATCTCCCACTAGACAGGAGGACAGGGGGTCTCAGCCCCTCATGTGCAGCCCTGGGGGCAGAACCTGGCACAGGGAGATGATCCCAGGATCCGGGGAAACCATCCTAGAGGTGAGTCCGAGTCCAGCAATGACTGGGAATGAGCCATGGCCTGAGAGCGAGAGCACGTCCCTCGGAGACCCCTGTAGTAACAGAGCCCTGCAGGAGCTCAAGGTAAGGTCCCCATGGGCAAGTGCCGAGGACACCCTGGAGCCCCTGGAGATGGGGGAGGAGAAGCCTCCCACTTGGGAAGTCACCTTGGAAGCCAGCATGAAGGCAAATTCGGGAAGTATTCAGGTGGATCTGAGGAGATCAGAGGCTCTGAGGACCACTAGTAACCCCTCAGTGTCCACAGTCTGTGTTGCTGAGAATCCAAAGCAGCTGTGCCGAAAGGTGGTCAGTGAGATCGAGCTCAGTGCAGGTGGATCCAGAGGAGCAGCTGCCAGGCCGTGCCTCCGGCATCTCCTCCAGGATGGCGCCACAGGCCTGTGCCTTCCTAGCCGCCACGTGGACATGCTCCCCACCACAGACATGCCACCTGCTCAGGCCCCTCTGTCCACCTCCCAGAGTGTCCAGTAAGAACACCACAGCTTCCCAGGGGCCATGTGACCTCCTATGGAAGGGAGGGAAAGGCCCGGGGCAACAGGAGCCTGGGAGCCCAAAAGCAAAGGCCCCACAGAAGAGTCCGAAGGCGCTGGGCTCTGCAGACAAGGGCAAGGCCCACAGGAGGCCCAGACCAGGGGAGCCGGGACATGGGAACAAGAGACCCAGGACCTCAGAAGCCAGTGGGAGGAGCCACCCTGCCCACGCCAGGGAAATAGGAGACAAACAGGAAAGGAAATACATCCACCCTCAGCTGGAGAAGGGACAGGCATCACCAGAAAGCAACTTCCGGAGACAGATCACCCACCCTCTACAGGGTCTACCCCCCAGGAAAATAGGCGCAGGGCAGGAAGACGTCCTGCAGAAAGGCAGGCCTGGGGCAGCTGGTGTCCAGAGCTGCGAGTCTGGCCCAGCAAGGTTGTTCATGGACAGCATGGCTGATGAGGACCGGGCCATCATCAGAGTTGTGGGACAAATCCTGGTGGACAAACTGGGGCTTCGGTGGAGACGTGGTCCCTCAGAGGTCAATCACCACAAAGGTGACCTCCATTCCCAGGAGAATGTGCATTCCTGCTGCCACAGGGGTTACTGCCACCAAGACCACAGCAGAGAGCTGCGCGTTCTGACCTGCAGCCCCAAAGCCACCCCCAAGGGCCATGACTGTCATGTCAAAAATAGGGGCAGCAGAGACAGCAATTGGACCCCATGTCCCAAGAAGGCTGCATCCCCAGCTGGTCACCACCACAGGCCACGGGTGGCAAGCACCTCCGGCGGCCCCATCCACAGCCGCAGGAACTGAGGTCCTCCTGAACCAGACCAGGCTTCTCACACCTCTCCTGGGGGACACAGCGGGTTCTACTCAAATAAAACTGGACACCTACAGAACCAACCTGTCTTGCGTGGGTGATTACAGCCCCCATGTGTTCATGACTTCACGGAGAGGTTCCCAATACACCTGCTTTCCCTGCAGAGGTGGTGGCTTCTGTCTGTGCCACGCTAGGGTACAGGAAAGTGCTCAGCGTCTGCTCCTCCTGAGCACGGCTTCTAGAAGGGCTGGGCCTGGAGGAGGCTGACAGGGATGTGGAGGACCCCCTCTTCTCCCTGTTCCCACACTATGTCTGGTTTCCAAACTGGATCATGACCCAGAGCCTTTGAAGGACAGCAAACTCTATGGAGACCCCACCTGGGCTACAGCTGACTGCATTCCCCGTTCTCACTAAGGTGACTTCTGTGCTGCTGTAGGGGCTGGGTCTGCAGGGGCCTCATGAACTGAGGGGGTGGTAGGCTCCCCTCAGGCTGGAGGAGTGATGGATCCCAGCAGCCTCCCTGCCCCGTGGTAGCCTGGTAATGTGGGGCTGTCCTGTACTGGCCCTGGGTCAGAGGTGTGACAGCTCCTTCCCCAATCTCTTGGTGGGGAAGAGATGACATCTTCCCCAGACCCTTCCCTTCCAGCTAGTTCTGGGATGGACCGAGGCTCTGCCAGCCCATGGCTCAGGCTTGATAACACCCCTGTGTTTGTATCTGGTGTCCCAACTCACTCTCCAGAGCAGCCGCCAGGACGAGCCTCCCAGTCCGCTAATGAGTGTGGGTTTGGCGTGTCAGGGGCGCCCAGGGCTGCTGCCTGACCCTCTGGTGGAACTCTGTGATCAGGAACCAGCAAAGGGGACCTTAGGCCCAGGGTGGGAGGTGGGAGAAGAATCAGGGAAGATGAACATAAGTTCGCAAGTGCAGGATCCACAAGCTGTCCGCTGCTGTAACCGGGGTGCTCGCAGTCTGGTGACCACTATGACCAAAAGTGGCCAGGGCCACTCCCAGGGGAGGGGGACCCCGAAGGCAAGGGCTGGCCTGGGTCACACAGCACATCTATGGCTCTGGGCCCAGCTGCCGGCAGGGAACACATGGGGCCTCAAAGGATCTGGTCACATGGTTGGCAGGGACAGTCCCCACAGGGCAGGGTCCTGCACCCCCTCTGTCCTGGTGCTGCTCCCTCCTGGGCATCCCCAGGGAAGGCAGGAGCAAGGGCTGAGCAGGCAACAGCCGGTTCCCCAGAGGGCTGTGCCCAGGGCCCTTCTGCCCAGGGAGAGCTTTATATCTGCAGGGGTGATGGAGGCTGAGGACAAGGGGACAGGCCTGTCCCCAGGCCTGGTGGAACCCATGCAAGGCACCTGTTGGGAACAGGCTCTGGTGTCCCTTTGGGCATCCAGGCTACTGCTGGAGCCAAGTCCTGTCTGGGATGGTGACCTGGGCAGCTCCAGTGTGGGCCCAACATCTATGGGACACAGGGTCCTGAGACCTGCAGCAGAGGAACCCCACAGAGACCCCGTGTAGAGCCCCCACACTCGAAGATTCCCACAGAGACTCCCAAAGGGACCCCCATATTCACAGAGACTTTTAGGTTCCGCACAGTGACCCCCTGAGGCCCTAACAGAGATTCTGAGACCCTCCAGAGAGACTCCCCCACAGAGAAACCCGACAGAGACTCACACAGAGACACCAACACAGAGACCCCCACAGAGAGCCCCCCACCCCACAGTGACTCTAACAGAGACCTCCAAGAGAAAATATACCAAAATCACTTTATCACCCCCTAAAATACCAAGCACTGAACTCACTTGTTTAAAATGAGCAGCATCTAACTCATTACCAGCAACGGCTTTCTCCTGGCGGTCCTCTGCCCTCTTCCAGGTAAGATTCCTTGAGATATTGAACAATTGACAAGCCTCCTCTATCAGACAGCATGCAACTTAGCGACAAGCCTCCTCCATCAGACAGTGTCCAACTTAGAGACAAGCCTCCTTCATCAGACAACATCCAACTTAGAGCGACCCCCGACCCGCTGACAGATCACCCAGTCACAACCCCCATGCGGATACAAAACTGTAAGCGTTGATGATAGAAACGGTGAGAGTTCCTCTGATGCAGTCCTTCTGAGACGGCCCTCAGCTCCTCAGGCCATGCCCTTCCCTCACTGCCAAGGGAATCCCCCATTCAGGGTCTAGGTTGGCCTTGCTCACCGGGCTCCTGCGGGCCTTGCACTGGAGCACATGGAACAGGAAGGATCTTGGCTTGGACACAGCTTCCTCAGAAAACCTTCTCCCACTCCCCTGTGAGGCCAGGCCCCCTGTGCTGGATTCCCCACCCTGGGTTGGACACAGCTTCCTCAGAAAACCTTCTCCCACTCCCCTGTGAGGCCAGGCCCCCTGTGCTGGATTCCCCACCCTGGCCCTTCTTCCCTTGTGACGGCCTCTGCACCCTGGGCATCTTTCTCCCAGAACCCTGAAAGCTTCTTGTGGGTCCAGTGAGGAGGGAAGTGTGCCTGACCACACTCCCAGAACTTACTGTGGCCCTGTTATAAATTGTTTCATAAAATTTTAGTGAACGGGCACAGGAATCAATGCTTCCTAATCTACCTCATACACAAGTTGCATCACTAAAATCATCCTTTCATAAAGGATCATAACTCTTTTCAGTAGCCAATATAATGTTTCAAGGAAAATCTGTAAAAACAAAAAGGCATTGATACTTCAAATTTAGCAGATAAAGAAATTTCCAAATTCAAATTGTTCCATCTAAGTTACTTATTTTATAGGTCAAATATGAATATCCTTGTAGTTTTTTAATCCTTCAAAGTAAAATTTTGGTGTTTAGAGAATACAAACTGAAAAGCAATTTTGCCTCAAAACATTCTTTCTAATGTGCCACAAATTTATTTTTAAAAACTATTACCAAAGAAGATATATTTTTAAGTAATTTAAATATACAACTTGCAACAAATACATATATTGTAAATCCACTCTTCTACAAATGAGGAGCAGCTATGTTTACTTTCACATCTAAAATGTTAAAATATCTATACAACACATTGCTTATTTAAAACCAAATGTAAAATATGGTATTGATAAATAATTCAGCATGCATATTTGTTCTGTTTAAAAATTTAATTATTGAAAATAACTGAATATCTTTTTAAAAATCATCTGTTTGAAAGATGTTAGAAAAGAGAAGGTAGAAAAGTAGGACTGCGTTCTTATCACCTAGCAGTTTAACCTCAGTTATAAATACACACATACACATATCTATGTGTGCATATGTGCATACGTGTGTATAAACATACATACATATGTGTGTGTTGTAACGACATTCCATTAGTATCATCCGTTTTATTTTTTGCTGGCATACACTGTTTTTATTATTCTAGAAAGCAAGGCACATCACAATTAATCTCTAGACTTGAGCCCGAGTAACTGTTCTCTCTCCAGCAGTTTCTGCCAGGTCTGCCAGTTCTTGGGTTTGGAAATTCCCTCCTTGCTCCCCGCTTATGGGCAGTGTGTCCACTTCACCTAAGGCCCTCTGGTTCTGAGGGAATGTATTCTCTTCCTGGGTCCATAAGGAGGCGTAATTTCAAAGGCCAAAACTTCCCAGCGCCATAACCTTGCCCCCTCCCCTCTTTCTCCATCCAGGGATTAGAGGTCTTTGTTTAAATTTTCGCACATGCGGGAAAGGACCAAAGGTCAATCACTCCAGAGGAAGTTTAAAGGAACTCTTTTCGTTGGCCAGGGGGCTTGGAGAAGGTGGGAATTCATCCCAGGTTAAAAGTCCCCTTCTTCCTCACCTCCTTGGAGTCCATCTTTGGCTCCCCTTCCGCCATCCTTGTGGAAGCTTTCTCTCTGTCAGGGATGTCCCCCTCTGGGGTCCCCTTCCACTAAGTGTGGAAGCTGCTTTCCTCTCCAGGATTCCAGACTTGGGTCCCCTTCCACAATCCTCATGGAAGCTTTCTCTCTCTCTCATCTTTCTTTTTTTCTCTCTGCCTAAAGAAATCACTTTCTACAAAAACTCTTTGGAGTTCGATACTTACTTGTGAGTACACCACACCGTGGTCCCCTCTCCCATTCTTGGGTGAGTGAGAGACCAAGAGCCTGGAAAAAAATCCTCTCAGGGGAGCTAAGCACTCCCCTGCACCCCAAAACCTGGAAACAATTAGTGGTGAACCAGCCAGGAGGAGGCAGTCAGGGGCCAAGAAAGCATGTCGGAGCGGTGAGTTATATCCAACACCCTCTCACTTGAATTCTGTCTGTCGCTTTAAGAACACCAGAGCGGAGTTGAGAAATCAAACTAACGGGGAAGGGGAGGGCCCACTGAGAAGCACCCCAGCAACCCGACCACAGCTGGGCTTCCCTGGACACCATGAACCACACTGTCTAAACCTTCTTCACTCCCGCCAACACCCACCGTCCCCCCAACTATGAGATGCCGAAGGAGGAGCAAGAGGTGGCTGCACCAGGGGTGCCCCACAACCCTGCGCCCCCAACATCCACGGTGATCCACATCCACAGCGAGACCTCCGTGCCCGACCACGTCATCTGGTCCCTGTTCAACACCCTCTTCATGAACTCCCGCTGCCTGGGCTTCATAGCGTTCGCCTACTCCGTGAAGTCTAGGGACGGGAAGATGGTTGGCAACCTGACCGGGGCCCAGGCCTAGGCCTCCACCACCAAGTGCCTGAACATCTGGGCACTGATTTTGGGCATCATCATGACCATTCTGCTGATCATCATCCCAATACTGATTCTGCAAGCCTATCAGTAGATTCAGAGGAATCATCCTGGCCAGGGGCTCTACCCATGACCTGTCTCCCACATACTCCAGCTTCCATTCCTCGCCCTGCCCCCAGCCGAGTCCTGTATCAGGACTCACACACTTTTCTACAATGGCGTTCAATAAAGTGCACATGTTCCCGGAATAAAAAAAAAAAAGAAAGAAAGAACACCAGAGCGGCAGTGCCAAGCTGTGCGGGCAGAGCCCAAGCTATCTTTAAGAGGCATGGGCCGGCCAGAATTAAAGGTGCAGTTTCTTTCTCCAAACCCTCTCTGCTTGCTTTTGTCTGTCTGTCTGTCTGTCTCTCTCTCTCTCTCTCTCTTTCTTCCCCTTGCCCCATTTCTCTCCCTTTCCCTCTCAGCTGCATCTCTGAGCCAAAAACCTGCGGGAGGCATGGCAGACAGATGCTATCTATAGAAACTGGCATGTCCCAGCCGTGTGTTCTGGCCCAAAGCTCAGTCCCAGGCCCGAGGACGGGCCTGGGCTGTTAAAAGCCGCAGTCACCAGCACTGTGGGGGAGAGGAAAACAGCAGGGAGCGGGTGAAGTATAGCCCAAGCCCAGGTGGAACCGGAGCCTGCGTGGGACCTGGGAGGCGGCGGCCAGGTACAGCCCTGCAGGCCTCTCCGGAGTTCCCCAGTAGGAGGCAGCAGTGAAAAAAGGGGCCCAGGGTGTGCACATGGTCCCGGAGTCATGGCAAACAGGAACTCAGCGGCCTGGCTTTTAAACCACAGCGGCAAGCAGTTTTGTTTTTTTTTTTTTCTCTCATAGTGTAGTAAAAAAACAGCAGTTGGCTGGGCGCAGTGGCCCAGGCCTGTAACCCCAGCACTTTGGGAGGCCAAGGCGGGCAGATCAGGAGGTCAGGAGATCAAGACCATGCTAGCCAACATGGTGAAACCCTGTCTCTACTAAAAATACAAAAAACTAGCTGGATGTGGTGGCACACGCCTGTAATCCCAGCTACTGGGGAGGCTGAGGCAGGAGAATCGCTTGAACACGGGAGGTGGAGACTGCAGTGAGCTGAGATTGCACCATTGCACTTCAGCCTGGTGACAGATCAAGACTCTGTCTCAAGAAATACAAAAACAAAGAAACAGCCACTGGCTACAAGCCGCACCTGGCTTTCGCACCAATACCTGGGTTCAAATTCGAGGCACAGGCCTGCTGCACGCTGAGATCTCATTCAGACGAGGCTTAAGGAAGCTCTCCACGTTGCTTTTAATGAAAATGGCCAAACCGCAAAGGGGCTAAGGCATAGAGCTGGCGGTTGTGAGATTGCTGGTTCAAGTCCCTGGTAGAAACAACCTTGAGTGGGGAAATCCAAAAGCTGAAGGCTGTTTGCGCTTTCTGTATAATTTGTCTTGTTTAGGATTGGCTCTATCTCTGATAGAACTTTTCCATCTAGAAGATCATAGTAAAACCGGTTCCAGGGCCCAAATAGTTAATGGCAGGCCTCACAACCCTAAGGGCATTTTCCTATAATGGAAAATAAAGTTGGGGAAGAAGGTCCAGGTCCTGAGGGTATTGCCTCGGCCACACGGCCCCACCTTCTTCAGATTAATGTGCATTAAGTTCCCTCCCTAGAAGTTTACCCTTCCAGGGCAGTTTTATAATCTGGCCTGTGCAAATTAAACTTTTGCTAGGAAATATTGGTATCCATCTCCCAAGCCTCACTGGACTTGTCAAGAACTCATTGGTATACAACTACCCAACCCAGCAGCCCTCATGCCTCTATGGTAGTCACTGGAGGTCATGCAAACAGTGAGTCCCATGACACTGGTAGGCATCATTTAAATCCAGTACACGGGAGACCCCCTGAAAAAATAATCACTCATCTTGGGCACACGGAAATTTCAAGGTACTGACCAAGGAATGCCTCAGACCTGGTACCCTTATCTAAGGAACGCCTCAGTTCGAGGGGCTGTAATTTATAACCGGGGATGCTGGCATCCCTTGTGTTCAATTTCAGATGGATGCCAATCTTCCCAAACTCAAGTCCCCATTAAAATGTATACTGGAAAATTAGGACCAATTTAACACACAATCTTTGAAAAAGAAATGGCTCATTTTCCTCTGCCAAACAGAGTGGCCAAAATACCCCCTGCCAAGTGGCAAACCTGGCCTCCAAAGGGAGGTATAGACTGTAACACTATTCTTCAATTAAACCTGTATTGTAAAAGTGAGGGCAAATGGTTTAATGTCCTCTATGTGCAACTTTTCTTTTTCCTAAGGAATAAGCCTCAGCTGTGTCGGGCCTGTACCCCATACCCTACTCAGCCCTCCTCAGGACCACCTCCACATACTGAACTCCCTGTGGTAACTACCTCCGCACGTGCTAACTGAGGCTCGTTAGTCCCGTACCCCAACAGGAGCCAGAAAGGGCCAAGACGGCCAGGGCATCTCAGGCTACTGGGATGCCCCGATTCTGCTCCCTACAGGCAGTGGGAGAAAAATTTGGCCCAACCAAGGTGCATACACCCTTCTCACTTTCTAACTTAAAGCAAATTAAGGTGACTTAGAAAAGTTTTCAAATAACCCAGACAAGTACATAGATGTTCTGCAAAGCCTGGATCAGTCCTTCAAACTAAACTGGAAAAATATCATGCTATTGTTTCATCAAACCCTAACCAGCAATAAGAAAGAGGCTGCTCTAGCAGTGGCTCAAAAATCTGGGGACACTTGGTACCATAGTCATGTACATAACCTAATAATGCCAGAGGAAAAGGATAGATAGCCAACAGGCAAACAGGCAGTCCCTGGCACAAACCCTCACTGGAATCCGGATTCAGAACAAGGGGACTGGAGTCGCAGGCATTTCCTAACCTGCATACTTGAGGGATTAAGGTGAACTAGGAAGAAGCCCATAAACGACGCAGTGTTATCCGCCATAACTCAGAGAAGGGAAGAAAACCCAACAGCTTTCCTTAAGCAATTGTGGGAGGCCTTAAGAAAGTACACTCCCCTGTCACCAGACTCCATTAAGGAACAGTTAATACTAAAGGACAAGTTTATTACTCAGGCAGCAGCAGATATTCAGAGAAAGCTCCAAAAGCTGGTCTTGGGGCCAGAGCAGAGTCTAAAATCATTACTAAACCAGGCAACCTAGGTGTTTTATAATAAAAACCAGGAGGAACAGGCTGAAAGGAACAGAAAAAAATCAAAGAAAAGCTGCTGTCTTAGTCACGGCCTTCAGGCAAGTAGACCTCAGGGGCTCAGATAAGGGAAAGGCTCAGGTTAGCCGCCAGTCTGGCAGAGCTTGTTACCCGTGTGGTCTAAAGGGACATTTTATAACAAATTGTCCCCAAAGGAATAAACCACCATCTCGTCCTTACCCGCTGTGCCAAGGGAATCATTGAAAAGCACACCGTCCCAGGGCACAAAGGTTCTCAGGGCCTGAGGTGTCTAACCAAATAACCCAGTGGTGGGACTGAGGGTGCCTGGGGCAAGTGCCAGCTCAAATCATCACCCTCACAGAGCCCCGGGTAAAGCTGACCATATAGGGCCAGGAGGTTAATCTTCTCCTGGGTGCTGGTACAGCCTTCTCAGTATTTCTCTCCTGCCCTGGAAACTTGGTGCTTGTTAAATCTCTCCCCTCAGACTCTCCCTCTCTAGGCCCATCTCAGAAAGGACCATTTTCGTTTATTCTGTCTACCCTAATGGCAGTTATGGTGGAAATTAACACATGAATTCATCACACTCGGCTAAAGCCTTGAACACCTCCTGAAAAAAGTCATAAACCCTCCACTCCACAGCTTAAAATTCCAGGAAACAACCCTTCGTACACCTGCAAGCCTTTAAAGGATCTACCTCTGCTCTTCCAACAAAATCCCCAGGAAAGTAACCACTCATAACTCTAATGTATATCTTGGCATTAACAGGACTGTAACTCTCAACGTTGCTATCTCTCAAACGCCAACTATTCCTTTCATTGGGGGGTTGGGGTTAAATAATAGAAAAACTTGGTGCTGGTATTTGAAAAGTCACTACCTCTATTCAGTTACTATAAACTATCTCAGGAGTTAATTAATAACATAGAAAGGTTGCTAATTCTCTCTGTGGGGGCAGCTCACTCTGCAAAACAGTCTAACTCTTTAGCTGCCGTAGCTCTTCAAAGTAAAAGCCCTAAAACTGCTGACAACAGAAAGGAAGGGAACCTGTCTCTTTCTAGGAAGAAATGCTGCTATTTTGTAAACCCATTACGTGTTGTTTTAAACAAAGTTAAAGAACTCAAAAATCAATCAACCACAAAGCTAAAAATCTTCCAAAAATAGCATCGTGAAGCTTGTTTAGCAACTGACTGTCCTGGCTCTATTCTCTCCTAGGCTTGTTTATAACATTCTGTAACTGTTGGCCTCTGGACCTCTCATCTCTAACCACCTCGTCACAATCGTTTCTTATAGAACCATAAGGTCACAAACAATCCTGCCGCTGGAATCCCAAATGTCCTTGGCTCATAAGCTCTATTGTGAACCTCAGAATCAACCCGCACCCCTAAAAGGCTCCTCTCTGGAGGAAACCTCAACTGCAGGGCCCCTTCTATGACCCATTCAGCAGGAAGTAGCCATAGAGCAATCAGCCCCCAAGACCTCAACAGAAGTTGGACTTTGCTGTTCAGTGGGTGGACTGAGGGGGTGTATTCTCTTCCTGGCTCCACAAGGGGGCATAATTAAAGGCAAAAAATTCCCAGTGCCATAACCTTGCCCCGCATCGGGGATTAGAGGTCTTTGTTTAAATTTTCACACACTCCGGAAAGCATCAAAGGTCAATCACTCCAGCGGAAGTTTAAAGGAACTCTTTTCATTGTCCACAGGGCTTGGAGAAGGTGGGAATTCCTCCCAGGTTAAAAGTCCCCTTCTTCCTCACCTCCTTGGAGTCCATCTTTGGCTCCCCTTCCACCATCCTCGTGGAAGCTTTCTCTCTGTCCAAGATTTCCTCCTCTGGGGTCCCCTTCCACTCAGTGTAGAAGCTGCTTTCCTCTCCAGGATTCCAGACTTGGGTCCCCTTCCACAATCCTTGTGGAAGCTTTCTCTTTCTCATCTTTTTCTCTCTTTCTCTCTGCCTAAATAAATCACTTTCTGCAAAAACTCTTTGGGATCTGATATTTACTTGCAAGTGCACTGCGCCGTGGTCCCCTCTCCCATTCTTAGGTAAGTGAAAGACCAAGAGCCTAAAAAAAGTCCTCTCAGGGGCACTAAGCGCTCCCCTGCACCCCAAAACCAGGCAACAGAGCCACTCTAATGCTCCGGAAATCTCATGAGCATAAAGAGTTTTCTTCTAGGAAAACAATAATGGCTCAATGACTGATACCCTATGGGTTCATAAAGAAAGATGAATCTATCTGATTTTCTATTAACCTGGAAGAGCATATTGAATAATTTTCTTTTTTAGAATAAATAAGAGAGCAGTTGACTTAAACCATCTGGAAGTTCTCTTTAGTTGTAAAATTCTGTGATTTCAATGGGAAAAGATGGCATCATCCACCCAGCGCTCACCTGAGCTCCTTCTCTGTACCTTGAGGAGGATCCTGGGGGCTGGAGTCACAGCATAGGGTGCTTGTGAGGCCATCCTTACCCAGGACCAGCACCAAGGGTGTTGCCACCAGGGATAGCCCAGCGCCTGAGGACCTCTGCTGTGGGCATTCCTGTGACTTCTTCCCTGTGCTTCCTCCCCACACCCACACACTTCTTCCCTCCTTTCTGATCAAGAATATACCTTGGGAGCAAGTGGGCAGGAACCAGCAACCTCTTGAGGCCCGGCGCATCCAGAAAGAGATCAGCAGCTCTCTGTTCTGGGGACATTTCCAGGGGATTTTTTCTGCCTGGTGGAGATGGAAGGGGACTACTGTTCCTTAACACCCTCTTTCAGGGATGTCTCCCTGGTTTACTCTCTCTGGCCAGGGCATTCATTTGGAGCAGACAAGCCCATCCCCGTCCCAAGTCAACATCTGGAAGTTGCTAGGTCATGGGTTCCAGGTGTTTAGAGCCTCTCATCAGCACGTGACTTTTGGTTATGATGATAAAGTCTGACCTCACCTCAAAAAGCTCGGCTACAACCTCTACAAATTGTCCCTAAAAACAAATTTCTCAGGTAGCTGTGGAGCTGAGCCCATGGCCTGGTAGGTGAGCCAGGGTGTGTAGCCCTCACTGGGCATTTCATTCCTGTTGCCAGCATGGGGCTGGAACCACAGTGGGTACCCAGCAGCCCCCTGTTGGAAGGATGAATTTGAGCACCCTACTCCTCATGAACAGCTTGGGCTCATTAAGTTCTCAAGAATCCAAAGGCCTGCAATGACTATGACATCCTCCCACAGGTGTATTCAAACCGAACAAAAACCCTGCAAACTAAAGGAATGACTTGTTCCCACTAGGAAGACTACTTTATTGGTTATTTTGGAAATAACAATCTTTCACTTTTGTTATCCCCACTTTATAAGGAGCGCTGCTTTGCTGGGCTGCTCCAAATACAATGGGTAGTCTTGTATGTTACTCTGGACATTTTTAGGTTCCAGCTTTATCTTTTTATTTTTTACTTTGAAAATGTGGTAAAACATAGGTAACATAAAACTGATAATTTTAACCATCTTGAACTGCACAGATTGGTGGCATTAAATGCATTCACATTTTTTTGCAAACAGCACCACCATCCATCCATGAATGCTCTCATCCTGAGAATTCTGGAAGCATGTCTGGAACTAGAATCTTGTTTGGGAAGTGCAGTATTTTTCTATCAGTGAAGCTCTAAGAATGGGGAGATGCCTTCTGAGCGGACATCACAGCAGGGGAGAGGAGTGGGAGACAAGCATTGGCTGCACCGATACTCAGGCCATTGAACAGTGGACACATGCAAGGATATACAGTTTATCTAGGGATAGAGGGTACACGAACAGATATACAGTTTATCTGGGGATAGAGGGTACATGCATGGATACACAGTTTATCTGGGGATAGAGGGTACATGCACGGATATACAGTTTATCTGGGATAGAGGGTACATGCACAGATATACAGTTTATCTGGGGATAGAGGGTACATGCACAGATATACAGTTTATCTGGGGATAGAGGGTACATGCACGGATACACAGTTTATCTGGGGATAGAGGGTACATGCACGGATATACAGTTTATCTGGGGATACAGGGTACATGCACAGATATACAGTTTACCTGGGGATAGAGGGTACATGCACAGATATACAGTTTATCTGGGGATAGAGGGTACATGCACAGATATACAGTTTATCTGGGGATAGAGGGTACATGCACAGATATACAGTTTATCTGGGGATACAGGGTACATGCATGGATACACAGTTTATCTGGGGATACAGGGTACATGCACGGATACACAGTTTATCTGGGGATACAGGGTACATGCACGGATACACAGTTTATCTGGGGATAGAGGGTACATGCACGGATATACAGTTTATCTGGGGATAGAGGGTACATGCACGGATATACAGTTTATCTGGGGATACAGGGTACATGCACAGATATACAGTTTATCTGGGGATACAGGGTACATGCACGGATATACAGTTTATCTGGGGATACGGGGTACATGCACGGATACACAGTTTATCTGGGGATAGAGGGTACATGCACGGATATACAATTTATCTGGGGATAGAGGGTACATGCACAGATATACAGTTTATCTGGGGTATTACAATTTCTCTTTGGAAAGGAATAAATAGATGACAAATGTCTAAAAGGCTCCTTAAGAGAGAAATAATGGGGGAAAAAAGCGGAGGAACACTGGTCTGTATCGTGTGGCAAGATAACTACAGGTATTCTCTCAGTGGGACCCGACGGTTCCTAGGAATTGGGAAGGGGTCAGAGGTGGGTGGGCTCTGGAAGTCTATGAGCGACCCCAACTGCCCAGCACACCCCTCACACAGCCCCCTTTGAGAGGGAACAGTCTTGAACTTTGGGGTCAGGGATGGAAAGTGAAAGAGGACTCTCAAGGTCCTGGACATGGGCCTCTCTGGTTGTCCCTGAGCCTCTCCCAGGGAAGAGCTCAGCTGGTAGAGACCCACTGTGCTCCTTGTGTGGGCTCGGAGGAGATGCCCAGGTCCACCCCAAGCCTGAAGTCTCCACTCTGGGAAACTCAGTCAGCAGCTTGCCCATGAGCACATCACAGATGCGCTTTCCTTCCTACTCACCTCCCCTCCCTCCTAGAATCCCTGGGCTGGCGGGGCCTATTGGCAGTGTCCTTCTACCCCTGAGGCTGGAATCTGGTGCTAGCAAAGCTCAGCTTGTGTGGAACAGAGAGTGATCCCAAGCCAGGGTTATTCCCACCAGCCCCAACAGTAGCCCCGGCAATAAAGGCCCCTCCTGACAGGCGGAGGCTCCACTGTGCTCTTTCTAGTCAGTAACCCACCCCTGCACCATCTGAGGTTACCACTGTCCTAGTATTTTCCACCATAGATGACTTTTGCATGGTTTTTGTTGTTGTTGTTTTGAGACAGAGTCTCTGTTACCCAGGCTGGATGGAGTACAGTGGTGCCATCTCGGCTCACTGCAACCTCCTCCTCCTGGGTTCAAGCGATTCTTATGCCTCAGTCTCACAAGTAGCTGCAATTACAGGTATACGCCACCATACCCAGTTGATTATTGTATTTTTAGTAGAGATGGGGTTTCAGCATGTTGGTTAGGCTGGTCTTGAACTCCTGGAAGAGGGACCTGTCTCCACCTGCTTTGGCCTCTCAAAGTGCTGGGATTACAGGTGTAAGCCACCATACCTGGCAAACTTTGGCATGTTTTGAATTCATGTAAATGGAATCACACAGTATTCACTCTGCAGTGTGTTTCCTTCTTTCAGTCATCTTAATGCCTGTGAAACACATCCGTGCTGTGGGCCTGTATCTCTAGTTCACGCATTTTCATTGCTGAAGAGCATTCCATTGTATGGAGGGACTACAATTCATTCATTCATATTTCCTTCTTGGTGGACATTTGAATTTATTCTATATTTAGGCTATTATAAATAAAGCTGCTTTTAACATTATTTTGCAATTCTGTACATATGCTTTCATGTCTCTTGTGTAAATACAAAGGAGTGAATTACTGGGTTATAGGGGAGGCGTATAACTTGAACTTTATAAGCAGCTGACAATTTTCCAAAGTAGATGTACCATTTGCGCTTCCAACCACAACTCCCGTGGATGGGTTTTTTGTCAACATTAGGAAATATCAGTCATTTTAGTTTTATTAATTTTAATCGGTGCAGTGGTATTTCAATTTGGTTTTAATTTGTATTTTCCTAATGACTGATGATGTTGGGTCCTTTTTGTGTGCTTGTCACTTGTGTATCTTTTTTGAGAAGCGCCTACTCAAAAGAGAAAAGAGTTTGACCTATGAATTGCAATTCAAAAAATAATCACTTTTCCATTTTAGAATCAGTTTCCGTTTATGTCAGAAAAAAATTCCATAAAGTGTAATTCTATGAGGATAGGAAGATTGGTAATAATTCCAGCTGCAGACTGGCCATCTCCCCCTTATTTTCAAGGCATCAAAACTCCTTAACCCAATTCCAGAGCTCTTTACTATGACTATGCTGTCCTTGGTCTAAGTATCATTTTGTCCAAGCAAGCATAATGTCCAGTAAGCTTTTATTCAGAGCACTTGGTCACTAAACTCTTTTCTTATCAATGGGACCTCACGGTTTAAATGTCACCTCAACTTTCCAGCCTTCCCTTGTAAGATTTCCATGGGTTATTCTGATTACTTTAACCAATGGCACAAAAGCCAACGGCCAACCACCTAAATATGCAGGTTTCCCTACAGAGTGAGGTCAGACATTATCATCACAAACAAAAGTCACCTGCTGGTAAGAGGTCTAGGCTATCATCAGCCCTGGCATCTCTGGATGTCCGGTGAGGCCCGTGGGTCCTTTTCCAGAATAATGCTTTAAAATGACTCAATAAAATAAAGCACATTTAAAAGTAATAATATAACAAAATATAAAAATTAAATTGGCAATATGATAATATGTATGCCTCTCTATGTGCCTCCAGTGGGGCTTTCTGAATGGTATAAATTTGAAATAGTGACAAGCATGAACAATTCTATAAGATATCGAGACCAATATCCTATTTCTCACAGTGACACAGTCATGGGTACTGCTGACCATGCTCTGGTTTGTTGGCGACATACATAGTTGAACAGAATGCTAATTTTTGCTCAAAGATGAGTGAAAAATAAAAATGCACTTTTTTCAATTTATGAGTTCATGGAACTTTGCTGTGGACTGAGTGTATTTCCCAAAATGTAAATGTTGAGGCGCAACCCCCAATGTGACCGTACTTGGAGATAATAGGTAATTGGGGTGAAATTAGGTCATACATGTGGGGTTCTAATCAGATAAACAGAAGAAGAGGGAGCTGCCTCCCATCCTCCACATACAGGTACACCAGGAAAAGGCCATGGGAGGACACACTGAGAAGGTGGCCATCTGCAAGCCAGGGAAACAGTCCTCATCAGAAATGGGAAGAGCCAGAAACTAGCTCTTGTACTTCCCAGCCTTCCAAACTGCAAGAAAGTAACTTCTGCTTTTTAAGCCACTCAGTCTGTGGTATTTTGTTTCATCAGCAAAGCATAATAAGACAGGAATGAAGGCTAAGACAAGACCCACCCCCAGCACCCCTCTTTGCTTCTAGACCAATAACCAGGCTCAAGTCCCAGCAGGCCCCTAACGGTGAGGAACAAAGTGTAATCCAAGGAGGGGCTAAGCTGCAAAATAACTACTTGAGTTTTCTAATGTATAAAGACAGAAATACAGGGGACAGATGTGAGAATGAATAGTGAGAGTGGGGTAAGGGACGAAAGAACACAGAATTGGGTCACGCCGAATTTGTTGATTAGGCTCACTCAGCAGAGGTTCTGCATTGAATGTTGTAGCTCGGGGAGGTAGAAAGGGCTCTGATATTTGTTTGGTTTGTCATCTGAAACATGCATCAGAAGGTGGCCCACAGTGAGCGAGCGGGGAATGCCAGACCTGCCTTGGTGTAATGCAGTGGATGGGATTCACAGGCATAGTGAGATTCTAGTGTTAGCGTGGATCTGTCATTTAAGACCTACTCACTCACACTAGAAGAGCCCCGAAGGCACATGAATATTCTCATGAATATGAGAAATTATTTATGAGGGAGCCCAACATTCTGGAAGAGCTCTGGGGTCACACTAGGACCTGGAGTGGCTGAATGGGATATCCTAGATGCGATGGGAATAATCATATCCTGGGACTGCAGGGGCCAAGTGGCTGCAGTCAACCACCAAAGTCAGGGTGGGTGTGGTGACCACGATGGACAGCAGAGTCATTCAGCAATCAAAATAGTCTGGCCTTTGCAGACCTATAGTGTAGTTTGTTGATCATGCTTATTCCTAGGCATGAAATTGGTAGGAAGACTAATAAATGTTTGCTTAATCGAGGTAAGCATGAAGGTTTTAGGTTACCGAAATAAAAGTCTAACCTGTATCATAAAAGCACAGAGTCACAGCTCCTCAATCAAATCCAGACTTCTGGGCCAGTTTACAGACCTGGAACACTGAATGTAGGAAGGGCTGGGTTCCCTTGAGGAAGGCCCCGGGTAAACCGGCAAACATTTGTACTGTTACTCTTTCTCCTAGTTTTTCCCAAAGGAAATTTGGCCTTTGATCGGGGTAAGTGCATCGGGGAAAAGGAAATAATTAGCCTTTTCAGGAACTACTGGACGCTGGCTCTAAACTCACATTGACTCTAGGAGAACCAAACCACCACTGCGCCCTCCAGTCAAGACAGAGGCTTATGGAGGTCGTGTCATCAGTGGGGTTTTAGCTTGGGTTCACTGCATACTGGGCTCTGTGGGTCTCTCAGCCCATGCTATGGTTATTTCTCTAAATCTAAAATGTATAATTGGAATAGATGTAATTACCAACTAGGAGATTTCCTACATTGATTTTCTGACCAGTATAATGAGGGCTGCTATGGTGAGAAAAGCCAAGTGGAAGCCATTACAACTTCCTATACCCGGGAAAACAGTCAATTAAAAGCAATGCCACATTTCTGGAAGTATTGCAAAGATTAACGCCAACATCAGTGACTTTAAGTGCAAATACATCTTCAACTGTCCTTTTTGGCCTGTGAGGAAGTCAGATGGATATTGGAGAATGACAATGAATTATTACAAGCTTAAGCAGGTGGCTAAAACAATTCTAGCTGCTGTGCCAAGTGGGTTCATTGCTTGAACAAATCAACGTATCTCCTGGTACCTGGTGACATGCACCTATTCATCTGGCAAATGCATTTTTCCTTATACCTGCCAATAAGGACTACCGGAAGTAGCTTGCTTTCAACTGGCCAAGCCAGAAACACAGCTTCATTGCTCTACCTCAGGAGTATACCAACTGTCCAGCCCCGTGTCATAGGCTATTTTGCAGGATCTTAAATGCTTTCCCTCCCATAAGCTAGCACACTCTCCACTGCATTGATGATGTTACACTGACTGGACCTAGACAGTGAGAAGGAGAAAGTTCTCTAGATTACTGGTAAAACATTTGTGTGCTTATGGTGGGAAGGTGGGAAATAAATCTGACCCAAATTCAGGGGACTTTTACTCTGGTGAAATATTGCCATGAGGAAATTTCTAGGGGTCCAGAGGTATAGGGGATATTGAGATACCTCTTTTAAAATGAAGAGTAAGCTGTTCAATCTGGCCCTTCCTAGAAAGGAAAAAGCAGCACAGCACTTAGTGGGCCTCTTTGGACTTTGGAAGGAACATATTCCTCATTCAGGTGTGTTACTCTAGCTTATTCACACAGCGACCTGAAAAGTAGCTGGTTTGGAGTGTGGCCAAGAACGAGAGAAGGCTCTGCAGCGGTTCCAGGCAGCTGCGCAAGTTGCTCTATCACTTGGGCTTTATGTTCCAGCAGATTCAATGGTACTTGAAGTGCTGGTGTCAGGTGTTAGGGACAAGCTGCCTCTGAAAACCTGCTGCATGTAAGCCGACCCCTTCCCTCACTCTGATTGCTCTGCAGCTGCATTCCTGAACCCCTACCTACAAGCCACATCAAGGCTGCCAGATGTGCTGCAATTAAGCAAAGCCTGATTACAGCCATCCAGGCAGCTCCAGGGAGGACAGGGAAAACATACGTTGGTTATCCATACTTGTAAATTCCTGTTTGACACATATCTGTAAAAAACTCCTGGTTTCTCTCTTTTTTAAAAAACTGCCACCACAAAAGTCACAGGATAATGTACTGTAGGTCTGTTATAAGTTAACAAACTATCTCTGTGCCTGTTACCAGCGGATAGATTACCTCAGTCCTAAAAGCCCCTCATGTCCCTCTCACCCCTATAAACCCCTCGTTCTGTGAGCTCAGGGCTGCCTCCTCCGACTGTTACGGAGCAGCCCGCAGGTTAATAAAACTTGCTTGTCTGACTTTGGGTCTATTCTCCTTTCTCTCGGCTACCCTTATACTCATGAAAGTTCCTGACACCACAAGGCCACCAAGGGTGGGGCCAGATCACTTCTGTTTGGAATCATTTAATCCCCACACCTCCTGATTAGAAACCACACACGCCACAGGCTACACTGAAACAAGATTCTCAGGGGTGAGTGCCGATGATGGGTGGACTCTACCTCAGGAGTTCAGGGGTTGGGCGGGGGGTGTCTGTGAAGCAGCAGATCATGCCAGAGTCCACCCCACCTGTAGGCTTCCTGGACAGATTCAATGGAGGGCTCCACAGATGGGCCTGTCTTGGAATTAACTGTGGTTCTTGAATCCAAATCCACAAAACAGCATGGATCCTGCCTTAGGGATACAAACTTCTCCCTCTCTTGTCCCAGGCTAAGCCCACCACCCCAGGAATCCCCCATGGTTTTAGTTGCTACTCTCCTCCAAAGCTTCTTCTAATCCTATCAAGTTAGGTTCATGGGCCCCACTGCTGGGGCAGCCATGACTGAGGCTGAAGCACAGGCTCCTGGTCCCCACTTGCTGAGCAGCCCCTGCACCCAGGCAGACCCTCCTAAGACCCCAAGCCTCAGCACTCCCATGGTCCAAGGAGACACTGAAGCCAGAAGAGCCGTCTCCTGCAAGCTCTTCTCTCTTCCCCACTAGATGACGTGGGAGGCTGGTTGAGCCACATCTGACCCTCTAAGACCAGCTCTACCATATGCGGTCCCTCCCTGTGGAGCCTTCAGACCCTAGCCAGTGATTCCCCGTTCCAAAAGAACCTCTGTATCCTTTCTTCTCTGTATCCTCATTTCTCCCTGCCACCAGGCAGATGGACCCCTGTGACTCGTGTGGTGTCCAAGGGAAAAACTCCTCAGATTCTAAATAGTCTTAGACTATCTAGAACTCTGCACCAAACACTCTTTTTCCAAATATTTCAGGCATTGTGGGTCCAGAACCCCAGAGGTGGGTTTTTAAAGCAGCAGACTGGGGAAGGAGAGAGGATGAATAAGCAGGTCTTGGGGAGGGATGAAAGAATGGGTAGCTGGCTGAAATAAGGAGGGAAACAGGTGGGAAAGTCAGGGGATATGGGGCTGAGGGGAAGAGGAGTAAGGAATGCTTTACAGAGGAGCTGAAATGGGATTTGCAACCTGAAAGATGAGAACGAACTATTAATATTACATCAGCATAACTACCCTTCATAATCCCAGTTTGTTTGCGATCCTCCAAGTCTGCTGTGAACTACACGAACAGTCTTTGGTGTAGCTCATTTTAAGGCCTGTTCAACCCCAGAGAGGTTAATTATGAAATCCACATTAGCAGTACAACTGGGGATTCAAACTTGAAAATCCATTAGCCATAAAAAAATCTATCCTGTTCGAAAACAAAAAGTGTTTTCCTTTCTCTGAGTAGTTGACATCACGAAACAACTCTTTCAGTTGATATCACGAAACAACTCTTCCTTTAATGTTCTCGAAGAGACCCATTCCCTCACACTATACCTTCTTTATAAATCTGTTATAAAAGAAGTTTCACTCATAGGTCTCATTCATTCATCCATTTGAGATGGAATTTCACACTGTTGCCCAGGCTGTAGTGCAGTGATACAATCTCGGCTCACTGCAACCTCCACCTTCTGGGTTCAAGCAATTCTCATGCCTCAGCCTCCTGAGTAGCTGGGACTACAGGCATGTGCCACCACGCCCAACTAAATTTTTGTTGTTGTTGTATTTTTAGTAGAGACGGGCTTTCACCATGTTGGTCAGGATGGTCTCGATCTCCTGACCTCATGATTCACCCGCCTCGGCCTCCCAAAGTGCTGGGATTACAGGCATGAGCCACTATACCCGGCCAGGTCTCTGATTTTTTAAGAAAACTTTAGAATATTATTTTTGGATGGTTATATTTTGGATAAACTCATTCATCCAGGAACCTGGTGAAGCTTTTTTCTTTGAACCTGGAAATGTTTTGTTTTTGTTTTTTTTCCAGTTTCAAGAATCTAAGACATCATGGTTTGGATTTCACTCCACATTCAAACTGCTTGGAGGTCCAGTGGGATCACAACTTGGCAGAATACATCCTGGTTCCTAAAATTAAGCAACTGTTAACCAACATCTGAGCTTCCACACTGAGCTATTGAAAGGGCATTTTCTTATCACAAATGGAGGTTTCCTGCTGGGCCATGGGTGGAGCACAGCTGGAATCAGGGGAGGCAGACCCAGCTGAAACCCTTCTCAGCCCCACACAGCCCCTCCTCCACCTCCCAGATTTGCTGGGCCTGTCATTTGAGGCTAAGTCATATAGACAAATTCAAAGGTCACTCCGGGACACAGGCAAGGAAAGACAACAAAACACACATTCTCCTCTCCAAAATCTTTCCCAGGCTCTGGGGTATTGCTTGGCACTCAGTAGGCATCCAATAAAGTTTACTAAATGCCTCAAAAGAAAGAAACAAAGGGATAGGGGGAGATAAAAGAGAGAGCAAGGAGGAGGGAAGAAGAAAAAATGAAAAAATGGAAGAAAAAAGATTCTGAAGTGATTTTAAATAAATGCTCATTTATATATTTATTTATATTGCCTTATAGTAAATTAACAACAAACAAAATTGAGTACTTACTATGTGACAGGCACTGTGCAAAACTGCATTATACACATTAATTCAAACCTCATGATTACACCATGAGGCAAGAAGCATCATTAACCCCATTTAAAGATAAGGAAACTGAGGTTAAAGAGATGAAACAACTCACCCATACTGCCAAAAATAACTGTGGGGCCCAAATCTGAATGCAGGTCTATCTGATGAGTCTAATTTCTCTCTTTCCCTCAATAATTTATCCTCAGGGATCCTGCACACTTTAAGTGTTTTCCTTTTTTTTGTAAGGGTGATAACCAGTGCAGGTGAGAAATAAAATCCTAAGTCTTTCAACCAACTAATGGACCCCCTCTTAGCCAAGGAGACCACAAAGAAACTTACAAACTGAGTTCTTGGCCGTGACAGGGTGGGAGAGGAGGTCAGACAGGCCTTGTTGTACCCCTCCCTCCCTAAATGCCATTAGACTTTTTTTCTTAAGAGTTCAGCAGAAACCAGCACCTTCAAAAGATTTGCTCCACCACTCATTTTCACCAACCACCTGATGCTGCCGCTGGACTCCCTACCATTTTTGTGATTTTGACCCAGCAACTGCACATCATTCCTTCCTGAGAAGACACCATTGATCACAGACTGATTCTGGCCTGTCCACAGAGGCTGCACACAGGGACATTTCTGTGTCCTCCGTTTCCTCTTTTGACTTATAGAGCCTAAATTCACTGCATATAAATGTTAAGTCCCCACCCCAAAGTGAACATGGGACATACATGCACGTTTGCTTACTATGCATGCATACCCCCTCACGAATATTCATAGCTCTTCCTATAACCTGTTGACTATGTATACTTAGCCAACGTGTTCAGCATAAATTCCTGTCTCAGCCTTCTTCCAAGTGCCTGCTTTTGGTTTCTGCTGGAGGCTACGCTTCCCAGCCTGCAGCTGCAACCCTTCTTAAGAAATTAAGCTCTCCTTTCTCGATGTATAGATCTCATGATTTTAAGTCAACACAGGTCATGGGCACACAGGTGTTAAGATTTAGCATTAAGCAATCACATGGCTCATAGAGTTCAGCCACCAGAACCCAGGGGTTGCCATTCACAGGCTAGGTAGGCTGAGACAGAGGCAGGCTGCTCTTTGATGCCAAAAGTGAGGGAACAGCACCCTAAGTAGAAGAGACAGTATTGCAGGTGTTAAGGCAGGAAAGAACATTCCAGAAACAGAAAGACTCATCACGGCTCCATTGACAGGAGTAGTGCGATCAGAAGGAGTCAAGAACCACCATGATAAAGAGTTTATCCTGAGTGCATCAGGAGGCCCCTGAGGGGTGTTAAGCAGATGAGGGATATGGCACCATTCGTGTTTGTAAGTAAACATTCTAGCTATGGTGTGAACACGGATTGGAGCCACTAGGAGGAAACCCCTTGACCAATCACTCAACCAGCCTCCTGACAGGCTTGGTGCCAGGGGAAATAAATGATTTCTCTGATCATTTGGGAGAATCAAAATGGTCCCTAAAAGGGATCACCAAGGGACACCAAAATGATTCCAGCTGACCTCTGTCTTCCAACAATGCTCTGTCTGGAGAAGCAGAAACTAAACACAGAGGAGTCATGCTATAAGAGGGCAATGGTGGCTGAAGGGCCAGGAGGGTATCACAGGATGCTCCTGTGAGGAAGAAAGATTTCTTTGAGCAGGATCTTCAAGGATGAAGAGGAATTTTACAGGCAAATACGGAGGGAAAGGCACTCCGGGCAGAGGGATGGCATGGAGAAAAGCGTGGAGGCATGAAGCAGTGTGCTACACTTAGGAAACCTGATAAGGTTCTGCATGATGGGAGCACAGGATTGGGTAGGAGTCGGGAAAAGGCAGTGGGGAGGAGGGCGGGCTAAGGCCCCATACAGGTCCAGAAAGACCTTGCACATCATCCTACAGGAAGAGGACTTTCCCTCAGTAAACAAGGAGCCTTGGAAAATGACAGAGAAGGGAGATTTTTTTTTTAAATGATACTTGAGGGGAGGACCTAGAAGGGAGAAGCACTGAGGGGCCAATAGAAGAGAGAAGCACATGCTGTCAATCTCTGAAGCAAGTGACCTGGAATCCACCAGCCAGTACAATCCCATCTTGAGCCTTTTGCCTCCAGTCCCTGGCTTCTCAAAAAGGCTCACACACCTGCTGGGCATGCTTCGTTTGGAACAGCCCTCTCGCGGTCCTAAGAACCAGGAACCCGAGAAACTCGGAAGCGGGAAGATCGTGAGAAACCAAAAAGAAATTCTGGTGCAATTCAACCTCAGAAGAAATCAGAGTCCGGTGTCACTTCTACTCCATAAGGCCTTCCCAGGGGAGCTCTACTGTTGTCAGAGCCCCTCCAGGCACCTGCCTGGGACCCCATCCATATCCCTGTGGTTGTCCTGTCTCCTGACCTCTCCTCACTTCCCCACATCCTCTTTACCAAGCTCAGTGTGTCAGAGTGGGAAGAACACACTTTTACCCAGAAGACCAATGGCCTGGATTCCAAAGTCCCAGCTCCCTCACTTATTAACTACTCTCCATCCCTGAGCCTCAGCTTCCCCATTTAGTGTCCTACCTCCCTAATAGATTATGGATGGAAAATGGGCTTTATAAAGAGCACCATTCAAGTGGAAGAAATCCTCTCCCCACCTCAGAAAGTATTTAAATCAACCTGATTTTAAATCAACTGCCTGATACAGAGATGATTGCTTCCTTCAGTCCACAGTGTGGGTGCTTAGTAAGGACTGCTGTTGTAGGGACCATGGAAGTTTCCAGAAGAGCAGTTCTGAAGCTTAAGGCTCACCAGAGTTGCTCTGATGCTTCCCCTTCAGTTCACGGTCAAGACCACTGAAGCCTCCCAAGAGGAAAGGATAGGCCAAGGTCACTTCAACCAGGCCCCCTGGAACGTAAATGGCTACCTGTTTCCAATGCCAAGGACCCACCTATTTAGACAAACCTGCCCTCCTGAGAGAGATGGGCACAGCAAGGTGGACGGTCCCACAAAGAGAAGAAAACAGCCAGGCATTGTTTCCCCTCGGGGTCTGACAGGGCTGAGCCTGAGTGGGCAGAGGAGTGGGCTGGAGGCTCTGGCAGCCTGGGGGGCAGCCCCTGCGGTGGGGAGGGAAGCAGGGAGTTCTGTGTGGCAGCTGGGCTGACAAGGAAGACATTGTTTCCTTCCTCGGCCACAGCTCGTTCCCTCTGATCCTTTCTCTTATTTCAGTAAGTAGTGCCATGCTGTGCTTTGTGCTTTGCCTGCTTTTGTCATTTTTTTTTACTTTTTACTATCTAAGCATTTCTTTTACACACTTCCCTAAGTCCCTTTTGGTAACTTATTATGCTGACCTTGGAAATCAGAAAGTTCAATGCTGGTGAGTTTATACTGACACCTGCATCTATTCATTCCATCCCTGATGATTCTACCTTCTGCAAAGGAATCTGATGACGTGGATCAAGAAGAATAAAAACGTCTATCCCCTTTCCGCTGAAACTCACTCATTTGAGAAGAATTACTATGTGCTAGCACTCACATATCTCATGAAGTATGATATAATGCAAATCAAGTTTACAGATGAGGAAACTCCAGCTCAATGACTTCAAGGAAGTTACCCAAGACCACACCAGTTGTAAATGAGAGGTCAATCCCAAGTATTCTGACACTAAAGCCAGTGCCCCTTCCACAGTGCCAGCCTTTTCAGGTCACCCCATAATCCCACTCCTGGGAATTCATGCTCAGAAATTTTACTTTCAAATTTTAAAATCAAAAATAAAAAGTATTCACCATATTGTTCATTATGATTCCAAAAACTGGAAGCAATCTACATACCAATTATAAAGGAAAAATGAAGCAAACTGTGACAATATTATTCAATAAGAGAAATTAAAATATTATAGATTATAGCAACATAAAATGTTTTCATAACTGAAAAATGGGTATATTACAAACACAACGGTGTTGAAGTATAATTATGTAAATCACAGCAAGACACGAGGCAATATGAAAGCACTATTTACAAGGAAGTAGAATTCTAGATACATTTTTTACAAGTGTTTTTTAATCCCATTTTGATATCTTAACAACATCAAACACGTCAGTTTATAATATCCCGGCTGGTTTTTCAGTGCCAGATGTGTGTGCTTTCCCAAATTATCTGTTCTCTCTGCCAATTCAAGTAAATTTAATTTTACTCTACAGAAATAAACATACAATGACTTTCTTTAAATAAGGATTCTTAATTCTCTATTTTATATGAGATCTTTTCTAATTTTTCACTTTCTCTTTGGGGACCTTAATTTACATCAAAAATCAGGCCAATATCTGTCATTGCTCCTTGCCTTTGGCAGTAGCTATTGCACTGGGATGACAGTTTGTCGTTCACCCACTCTGGGAAGAGAAGACAAGACAACAGAAGGCAGTGGCGCACTGAGGGGAGCTCACCGTGCTTCACCGCAGCCAGCAGGAAAGGTGCCTGCTCCGCACAGGGCCACCTCTCAGCACCTCCATGCGCCAGCCTATGAGGATCTTGAGATTTCCAGTGTTTTCATCAGAGACTGGTCACAAGGAGCTGGAATCTCCTTAAATGAGTTTGGGTTATGCAAGTCTGGGTTGTAAGGTTCCTGGAGATATCTGCCATACTCCAAAAGCATAGGAAGCTCAGGCAGGCTTTGTGGGACTTGGGAAGCCAGTGATCCATCCATCCATCCTTCCTTCCTTTTTCTGCACCCGCCCCCACCCAACCACAGTGTACACAGACTTGACTGTAAGATTTGTGGAGATATCTGCAACACCCCAAAAGCACAGGAAGCTCAGGTGGGTTCTGTGGGACTTGGGAAGCCAGTGATCTTCCCTCCCCTCCCCTTCCCTTTCTCCCCCTCCCTCTCTCACAGGGTACACAGCCCCAGTCACTCGCCGAGATCCTGACGGCGGCAGTCTCCTGCCTTCCTCAGGCCAGCCTCTTCCCCACCCTTGCCTCAACCCTCAGAAGGCATCAGGTTCTGTCACCATAAACGGGGGTCCGGGTCTGCTGGGAACAATGATTTAGCACAAAGAGGGCTCAGTGCAAAGCCCAACGTGGAGGTGGGTAGATCAAAAAGGCTAATCCAAGAACACCTATCCTGTCCAAAGAAGCCAAGAACAGACTGCGTAAAAAGTCAGGGCTTGATAAAATACCCAGGGCAACAATCCAGGGGAGAAAGAAAGAATATTTATCCTCAAAGTAAACAGAAAAAGGAAAAGGTCGGTAAACCCTACTGGGTCACAGTTTCATGGAGGGCAAGAGTCCTCAGGCTGAGCCGCCCTGAGAGTGTGCATTGCGGGGATCATGTGGCAGCACCTCACATGTGGTGCCCACTGGCCGCCTCAAGCAGCAGAAATCTGGTGCAAAGAAGTCACAACAAGAAAAAGGGAACTATGGGTGTTTATTGGACAGCATCAAATGAGCAAAGATAGCAGAATTGTAGGTTAGGAAACCTGACTGCCACTAATTTGCCAAGTAGCAAATTGAGCAAACCATTCTCTTCTTTGGGCCTCAGTTTCCCCATTTACAATGTGAAGAGATTGAACTAAAGAACCTTCCAGCAATGGCCCTTGAGGCAGTGGTGTGCTAAAGTCACTCTTACTGGCTTGTGATAACCAATTGTTAGATTAGAGGGAGTTCTGTGAGCCTGGGGTTAAGCACAGCCATTAGAAAAAAATATACATAAATGTGCATTTTAAAATTAAAAAACTAGATGTAAATATACATTTACAATTAAATACATTACACCAAAAACCAACAGTAAATGTACTCAAAGTCCTTACTTCATAATTATTTTACTAGAGTTCACTATTATCTATGCCAGGGGTCAGTGGCATTTCTGTAAAGGGACAGATAATATTTTAGGTTTTGAGGGACACAGATAGTCTCTGTCACATTGTGGTGTGTTTTTTTAACCTTTTTAAAATATAAAAACCGATCTTAGCTCATGGGCTACATAAAAACAAGCCACAGGTCAGATCTGACCTACAGGCTGTAATTTGCCAACCACTGATCTCTGCCCTGAAGGTTATTTACATGCATTTCACCTGTACTGTGGAAGCATGGTATAATTGTGTGCTGCTACGAATGTTTTCCCAACTCCATGTTGTGATATGGTAGTAGCTTAAAATCGGCCATGGCAGGAATCTTTACACAATGGAAATGGGCAAACATTGCAAAGCAGATGCTTTTTCCTGAAGAGTCTGTTATTTCAACGTTTACCAGCCCTCCACTGTCCCAAAGTCACAATAGGGACAATCTCAGAAACAGAAAGTGTTTCCCAACTCACCCATAAAACCCAGGCAGGAAAGCAGAATGGAAAGGGAACTCCAGGCTATGGAGTCAGAGGAAAAGCAAGACTGAGGGATACGTCGCCCTGCACACCTAGACAGGACCTGATCCACAGGTGATCCTTTGTGACACCCCTCACATTTCAGGTTCACTTTTTGATGCCCAAAGTTTATGCTATTTTTCTCTTCTGTCACTTTGAAAAGGCTGTTTCTATCTTCGCTGCTGCCCTCGGCAGTAACAGAGCAGCTGAGGTCTGCTCAGAAGCCGCCAGGGACAGACACTGTTCAAAGGGGTCACGGCTGCAAGGGAGACGAAGGGAAAGGCAGCCTTGTGTGGAGCAGCCACATCTGCTATTCTGGGGTGGAGTGAGCTGGGGCTTCTCCTAAAATAGAACAATAACGTGCAGGTCTAGACTAAGCAGCAATTTTGGTTTTAGGGAAAGCTGATACCCAGCAGGATGAGAATAACCCTGAGAAAGTTTGTTTTCAGCAATTTGGGCTCAATTAGGCAGGAAAAGTGCCTGGTAAGAAACAAAGATACAACCAAAACCAGGAATAGGCCTTTGGGGCATTTGCAAGGGGACCCTCCCACGAATTCCCCTGACAGCAAACAGCAGTAACGTTGCTGCTGCTGTTGGAGAAACGAGTTGCAGCCTTAACTCTGTCGGAAAAAGTTGTCTCTGTGCCCTGTTTCTCTTAAAGACCAAGGGAGAATCCACCCCGGACACATATACTTGCCTCTCACCCAGTCTGCTCTGCTTCTCCCAGTTGACCGTCACAAGGAAAACTGACGGAAACCAGGAAGAAGTTGTACTGTTCCCCAATTCCCAGTTGTCTAATCGAAACACCACAAACTACTGGGGAAGGAGGGGACAAGAGAGTAAAGTTCAGTGGGGGAGGCAGATGCACACAGAGGTGGTAGTCAGGGACAGCTGCTTAAAGAAAGGGATCCTTGAACTAATAATCCTCAAAGAAATATGCAAAGAATGAAAGGAAAGGGCATTCAAGGAGCACAAAAATGCTAGACGTGGCTGTTACACATCAAGGCGTTCTAACTCATTAGCCATAGGAGAAATTCAAGTTAACAACCACAGTGAGGCCAGAAGCCACAAGAGAACAGTACTCCCCCAACATCAACAAGGATAAAGTCAGCACCTGCAATCCCAGCACTTTGGGAGGCTGAGGCGGGCGGATCACGAGGTCAAGAGATTGAGACCATCCTGGCCAACATGGTGAAACCCTGTCTCTACTAAAAATACAAAAAAATTAGCTGGGCGTGGTGGCACGTGGCTGTAGTCCCAGCTACTCAGGAGGTTGAGGCAGGAGAATTGCTGGAACCCGGGAGGAGGAGGTTGTAGTGAGCCAAGGAGAGCCACTGCACTCCAGCCTGGCTCCTGGTGACGGAGTGAGACTCTGTCTCAAAAAAAAAAAAAAAAAAAAAAAAAAGTCAGACAATAGACAGAGTCCTAACTTCCTTTAACCCATCAGAAAGCCAAGATTACAAGGCAATCAGGAGAACTGAATTCCAGAGTGACAAGCCCCTCCATAGGGAGAGGAATATATACTCTCTCACCTTTGCCAGAGCCTCTTTGGAGAAAATGGTGGCTGCATATAAAAGAAAGAGCTAATGCTATAACAAATTCTTTTTTTAAATTGATACATAATTATTATATATATTTCAGGGGTACCTGTGATATTCTGAATACATATATATAACATGTAATGATCAAACCAGAGTAATTAGAATATCCATCACCTCAAACAGTTGTCATTTCTTTGTGCTGAGAACATTCAAAATCTTCTCTTCCAGCTATTTTGAAATATACAATAAATTATTCATTATAACCAATTCTGAAAAGCCCAGTGTGGGTGGGTGTGACAATTGAGGATCCCTGGGAGCTCAGACACAGAAGTTCATACTTCCAGCTCTTTTCCACAACCTCTACCAATGCTCGAAAGAAAGATGGGGCAGGCAGCAGAGCCAAGAGAGCCCTCGCTGGCCCACAGGCATGAAACCCCACCCATTTTCCATAACTTTTCCTTATAAGAAGCCCGAGACTCAAGAGTAGGAGCAGACATCTTTCCCACTCCCAAACCCTGGGCAAAGACCCACTGTCTAGAGAAGGGATAGAAAACAGGCCACCTGCCCCTGGAGGAGAAGGAGAAAAGCTCTCTGCCCTGTTATGAGCCTTACACCAAGTAACAAGCCGCAGCCATCTCCTATGGGCACAGGAGCAGAAACTCCCCTGCAACTGGTCTCAGAAAATGAGTTATCACTCCACACGCCACCAGAATGGCTAAAACTAGTAAGACTGATGATGCCAAGGACTGGCAAGGACATAGAGCAACAGGAATTCTCGTATGCTTTGGTAGGAGTGTGAACTGGTGCAACCAATTGGGAAAACCATTTGGCAGTACCTACTAAAATGAAGCATGTGCATATCCCATGGTCAAGCACTTCCACTTCTAGGTATATATCCAAGTACAATGAGTACACATGAGGCCCAGAAGACTTAGAAAAGAAGATTCATGGCAGAACTACTTGAAATAGTCCCAAACTGTAAACAACACAATAATCAATGGTATTATGTATAAAATGGTAATTATATTCTCTTCACACAGTATAATAACTTGTATACAGTAATGATAATGGACAAACTACTGCTACCTTCAACACGAGTAAATCTAGCCAAGATGTTGAACAAAAGAATCCAGTTAAAAAAGAATCCATGAACTCACTTACATGAAGTTTAAAAACAGGCAAAAGTAACATATGATGATGGAAATCAGACAGCAATTACTCTTTGGAGGGTAGTTACTGGAAAGGGGGAGGTGGATGACTCTAGAGTCTTGGCAATGTCCTACTTCTTGATCTAGTTCACATTGTGAAGATTCATCAAGCTGTACCTTTATTATTTGAGTTTTTTTAACTTCAAGTTATACTTTAAATAAAAAGAACAGGTTGCTTTAAAGAAAAGTGACATAGTATGATGAGAAACAAGTCAACCAAGCTGAAGTCATGAAAGAAAAGACAAAAGGCAGGTAGGGTAGCTAGAACATGGAAGGACTTCTTGAGTCCCAGACCAAGAGGTTTACCCTTTGTTCCACTGGCAAAGGAATGCCACCAAAGGCTTTTTAAAAAATAATCATAGATTCATATGTAGTGATAAGAAATAATACAGAAAAATCCTTCATCCAGTCTCCCACAATGTTGATGTCTTACAGTACAGTGTAGTATAGCAATGAAATTGACATTGATGTAATCCACCCACCTTATGCAAATTCTACCAGTTTGACATGCACTCGCATGTGTGTGCATGCGTTCAGCTCTATGCAATTTTAACACAAGTGTAGACTCCTACGACTGCCACCACAGTCAAGATACAGAGTAGTTCCATCACAGGAATCCCTGGTGCTACCGTCCTTTTATAGAACCATTAAACAAACAGTGTACATCTAAACATGGAATACTACTCAGCAATAAAAAAAAATGAACTATTAATACATGCAACAATTTGGATGGATCTCAGAGACTTTGAGTGAAAAACAGTCTCAAAAGGTTACATACTGTATCATTCCATTTATATACCATTCTTGAAATGACAAAATTATAGAGTTACAAAACAGATGAGTAGCTGCCAGAGCTTAGGGAAGGGAGAAGGGAGGGAAGTAGCTATGGCAGAGGAGGGACATGAATAACACAAACCAGAGAATCCAGCTCATTCCAACTGCAACTCTGGCTTCCCAAGACTTTAATCTTCTCACCCCTCAACCTTCCTACCCTACCTCATCCCACTGCCACCCCTAGCAGCTGCCTCCTGCTGCTTTAATATCTAGTAAATTTGAAATGGCTTGGGCCTTGATAAAAGGACTCTATTGATAACGGACCCTCCACACTGGCAGCCCAATATGGTGTCATCTGTCCAATGGAAAAGGGAGCTTGCCCCTGCACTCTGTGACTCCTTTTCATTCTCCTGCAGACTTCCTGGAGAAGCTGAGAGCCCTTTGACATACTTAATGCATGAGCTGTCTTGTGAGCTTCGGAGGATTACTTGGCTTTTTTTTCTCTCTCTCTTGCTTCTGTTTTTTTCCTAGATGTAATTCTATTAAACAGCTTTAAAAATAAATATATTGTTGTGGGAGGTTGGGTGAGGGGGTAGTTAGTATGACATTTCTCTGTTATTTTGAAATTAGACCCATGGGAAGCCTCCAGGCACACAGTAAACTCTGACATAATCCACTTACAAAGGAGATTAAGGAGGCTGATGAGCTCGCACGAACAGGCAACTCCCTGATGTACTCACGGATGGTACACTGGGCCCCAGGAGCCAAATAAGAAGAGAAGGTGCATTTCACAAATGCACACCAGGGAGAAAAATCCATGCCCTGTTGAGAGGTCCACCCTGCCTAGGGAACAACCAATCCATGAATAAAACTTCGACTGGACTAAGACTCTGTGAGCCAAACCCTGCAGTTCTGGCTACACATACGTATCTGTAGAATAGCAACTACTTTTGAGATAGGGGGAAGGCCTTCTCAGACGAGGGACATTTGAGCTGAGCCTAAAGGATGAGTAGCTTGCCAGGCAGTGGTGTGGAGTAGGGAGTGGTATTCCACAGGAAGGGAACCCCATGAGGAAAGGGACTGGCTGGCATGGAGCAGGGAGACTTGGAGGAGTCTGGTGTGACTGGGAAGTATGACATACTAGAGCAGGAGAAACTGAAATCAGTGAAGGGCTTGCCTGTTATGATGAAGAACTTGGCCTTTAAGCAATAAGCAAGCATGGGCCATTTTGAAAGCACAGGTGTGACTCGGGATTTTAGAAACATGACTCAAGTGGCCCCGTGCAAGCAGACACATTGCAGGGGTGAGTCTCTGGTCTGAGAGATCTGTGAGGAGCCCCTGCCTCCCTTCATCCTCCTCGATAATGAGAACAAGCCAAAGCAATGCTCCAGCTTCCCGGGAGCTTTACATGCTAAGGTGGTTTGGCGGCAAGTGCTGCCTTCTTGTGTTGAGACGGGACTTGTCAGGACAAGGATCTGGCTTTGGCTGATGAAAAAACAAGAAAGCAGTTTTAATTCCGTACAGTTTTTAAGAGGGGTGGGGGCTCCTAGCTTGAGGTTACAAGATACAGGCCTTCTTGAGTCTATATAATGAACCATCGGTGGGCCACGAGGCTGCCTTGAGAAAAAGCCAGTGCTGAGCCCAGGCTGGGGAGTCAGGATGACTGGCCTATCCAACAAAGGGGAAGCAGCCTGGTGGGTGTCTGCATGGATGACTGTCTAAGGAGCCTCCTGGGAAGGGATCTATCCTAAGGGAAGGAAGAGCCTATTAGGCTCTAACAATGGGATACACTCTCTTAATTCTCAGTTCAGGGATCATACCCTATCCAATTTGTCTCTTGACCCAGCTTCCATTGGGTTCTGCCTACCCAATTTGTTTCTTAGCCCAGCCTCCACTGGGTTCATGTCAGAGTTCCCAGTAGGAAAACTGGCTAGCCATATGCAGAAAGCTGAAACTGGATCCCTTCCTTGTACCTTATACAAAGAGGCTATAAATAAAAACAAATACCTTGGGGCTGGGGCAGCCCTCCTTTGGGTCCCCTCTAACAGATTGTGGCAAAGATGAAGGAGACAGTCTTCCTCCACACACCTCAGGCACCTGAGGGCTTGGGATGGCAGCCAATAAGGAACTATGGGAGAAGTTACAGCCATTTACAGACCAGCATGGAGCAGAACAGCATTCCAGCCATGCCTACTATCTTAGTGCATTTGAGCTGCTATAACAAAAATACCATAAGCCAGGTGGCTTATAAATAACAATTATTTCTCACAGCTCTGGAGGTTGGGAAGTCCAAGATTAAGGTGCCTGCAGAGTCGGCATCTGGTGAGGGCCTTCTTGCTTCCTCATAGATGGCACCTCCTATGTTCTCACATGGTGAAAGGGGTGAGAATCTCTCTAGAGCTCTTTTACAAGTGTACTAATTCCATTTGTGAGGACTCCCTTCTCATTACTAATCATCTCCCAAAAGGCCCACCCCCTAATACTTCCACCTTGGGAGTCAGGATTTCAACCTATGAATTTGAGGGTAGGGCACAAGCATTCAGTCCACAGCATCTGCCCTACAGCAGCAATCCCCACCAGAGAGATAGCCACACCCTGCAGTCCTCTATGGTGGCCTGGCATGGACATGAGAACAGTAGACATGCTCTGAGCTCATGGGAAACATGCCTTAAAGAGTTGCTGAGCACCTGGCTAAAGCCTCTGTGTGGGCAGTCAGGGCCAAGGATTTGTTATGTGCCCAGTGCAAAGGCAGCACTGTCTCCTGAGTTTTCATTTGTCAGGTTCTGAATGTTGTCAGTAGAATGAAATATCAATAATTTGAGACAGTCAAATGTTAAAGCCAAATTTGAACTTCAGTAGAGCAGGCAAAACACTTTCAAGACTGCACCCTCTACCACAATTTGACATTATCTCCTTTGAGTATAAGTTGGAGTGGCAGACATTTGTGTGATGATTTTCCCAATGTTCCTATTGTTCCCTGTTTTGTAAATGCATCCCAGTCCCTCTCTTATTTCCCTACAACCCTTCTTAGAAACCAATCTGGCCTATATGCAAACATTTAGATAACTTGGGATTTTCAAGCACATGGTCATCATTAATCTTAGAATAACAAGTGTCAAGACAAAGGCCTTGGGCATGCTAGCAGGAGAGATTTTGTTTAATGAGTTGCCATGGTGGGGGAAGATTGATAGACTGAAAGAAATCTAGAAGTGATGGTCATTTGAGCTATTATAAAGTCTGTGAATATATCCAGTATCACAATCCACATGCAACTAAGATAGGTATCTTAGTAAGTCCCTATATCATAGTTGAGAATGGATTGGGATATTGCCCACCTTAGATGTGGTAGAGACCATGTGATCAATAAAATATCCTAAGACTTTCTGTTAAGACTCTGCTCCATGTTACTTTGATTATAACTGCAATTCCAGGACCATCCAACAATAAACTTGGCCTTTGGGATCCCAAAGTGATGCTTCCCTTTCAATTCCAAGCTGAAAACTATACCACAAACACAAATCCAAATACTGCTGGGCTAAATCAATAGACTGGTACAAATTGGCTGTCTTTCTTTTCCTCAAACGTGCTAAGTTCTTCCCCTAGCCTTCTCATATTGTCCTCCTTTACTGGAACACTCTGAACCCAGATCTTTGCACAGCCACCAATTTAGCATTCAAGATCACCTCAAAAGTCACCTCCTGAAAGCACAGAGCTGCCTCTGGGAAACCGAAAATGTCTCACTTCTTGATGTGGGGGGTGGTTATGGGTGCATTCACTTGGCCTCACAGATACATAGAAGCTTTCTGGAATTTAACCCAAGTATTTAGACTTTCCTGGAAAGACATTATGTTACTTTTGTATCAAACCCTGACTAACACAGAGAAGCAGCCCACTCTGCAAGTGGCAGAGAGATGTGGGGATGAGTTTTGTGCTCACATACTGTCAGGGAAGGAGATAAACTTTACCCAACTGGGAGAGAAGCAGTACCATTGGATGATCCTAAATGGGATGCCAATGATGAGATGGGAGAATGGAAGAGGAAACACTTTCAGATGTACGTAACAGAGAGCCTATGTAAGACTAGAACTAAGCCTCTTAATTATACCAAGCTATCCTTGATAAACCAGGGATTTGATGAGACTCCCACTGCCTTCCTGGAAAGGCTAAGAGAGGCCTTGGCAAAGTACACCTATGTTCCAATCCAGCTAAGGGACAAGCAATCCTAAAGGATAAATTTATTACTCAGGCAACCCTGATGTCAGGAGGAAGCTACAGAAACAGGCCCTGGGACCAAAGAGCACTTTAGAGAACCTCCTGAAAGTGGCCAACTTGGTCATTTACAATAGGAAAATAAGGAGGCCCAGGAGAGACAGAGGAGACACGGGAAAGAGGCACAGGATTTAATGGCCACCATGCAAGCCCACAAACTCCGGAATCCCTGAGTTGCACTTATTGACCTCTACAAATGTGGCAAGCCAGGGCATTTTAGGAAAAATTGCCCAGGCAGCATGAGGAAGCCACCTCAATCCTGTTCAATCTGCAATGGGGACCCCTAGAAGGTAGACTGTCCCCGTGGATGCTGGTCACTGGGTCTAGAGCCAGTCTCCCAAATAGTCTAGCAGGATTGATGGGTCCCGGGGCTCCTCTCCCAGCTCCAGTGGTCCAGACCACCATTAACATCCAGGAGCCCCGGGGAATTCTGGAAATCGAAGGGAGAAAAGTGAACCTCCTTCTGGACCCTGGGATGGGTCTCTTGGTTCTCCTGTCCAACCTGGGTCCCTCTCTCCTCTCTTAGCATGACCATGAGGGGTATCTCAGGAAGGTCTTTAACCTGATACTTTTCCTAACCCCTTAGTTGTAGTTGGAGAGACTTCTTGTTCACCTATGCCTTTCTACTAAGGCCTGAAAGCCCAACTCCTTTGTTGGACAGGGATATTCTGGCCCATATGAGGACCACCATTCTCATGGTCCCAGGAAAAACTCTTTGTCTCCCCCTAGTGGAGATAGATATTAATCCAGAAGTCTGGGCATTTCAAGGAAAAATTGGCTGAGCCACAACCACCCTACTATACTGATCCACCTTAAGGATCCCACCTCCTTTCCTAACCAGACAATATCCCCTCAAACCAGAAGTTAGAAAAGGACTAGAAGCCATCATTGATAACTTAAGGTTTCAGGGCCTCCTCAAACTCTGCAACAGCCCTTGTCATACTCCGATATTGGGGGTACAAGAACCAAACAGAAAATGGAGACTAGTTCAGGACCTCTGTCTCATTAATGAGACTGTGGTTCCAATTCACCCAGTGGTTCCCACTCTGTATGCCCTGCGAGCTCAAATGCTTGAGGTAACTAAATGGTACACAGTCCTGGAACTAAAGGACGCCTTCTTCTACATACTGTTACATCCTGATTCCTAGTATTTGTTTGCATTTGAGAATCCCTCTAACCACACCACCAAGCTAACCTGCACGGTGTTACCTAAGGCATTCTGAGACAGCCCCACTCATTTGGGCAGGCTGTCAAAAGACCTGAGTTCCTTTATCCTCGGGTTAAAGTTTTACAATACGTAGATGACATGCTCCTCTGCACTCCAACTGAGAAAGCTGGCTCTCAGTATGGCTCTTCTTCATTTTCTGGCTAAGAGAGGATATAAGGTTCCAAAATCTAAAGCTCAACTCTGCAGACTTCAGTGAGATACATAGGTCTGGTCTTGTCAGAGGGAACCAGTGCACTGGGCGAAGAAAGGATTAAGCCCATCTCCTCCTTTCCCCTCCCCAGAACCCTCAACCAACTGAGGGCATTCTTGAGCATTACAAGATTCTGCAGAGTATGAATAGCTGGATACATGAAATAGCTTTGCCTTTATATCACTTAATAAAGGAGACTCAGGGAGCTAAAACTTACTCCCTAGTTTGGGAACCAGAGGCTAGACTTTGACCAACTAAAACAAGCGTTGCTTAAGGCACCAGCCCTTAGTCTTCCCATAGGGAAGACATTTAATCTTTACATGTCATAAAGGAAGGGAATGGCCCTGGCAGTTCTAACCCAGGCCCAAGATCCAGCCCAGCAGCCTGTGGGCTACCTAAGTAAGGAGCTTGATTTGGTAGCCAAAGGATGGATGGCAGGCCTGCCTCCAGGCAATTGCAATAGTAGCCTTTCTGCTGGTACCTTTCAAGTACCAGAGGCTACTAAATTAACAATGGGGAATCACTTAACCATTTACACTCCACATAATGTGGCAGGACTACTGTCTTTTAACGGGAGCCTCTGGTTAATGGACAACCACCTCCTCAGATATCAACTCCGCTATTAGATGGAACTGCAGTCCAATTAAGAAACTGCCCCTCCCTAAATCCAGCCACCTTCCTCCAAGAGAAAGCTGGGGAGCTTGAACATGACTACAGATAGTAGCAGAAACCTATGCAGCCAGAAATGATCTCAAGGAAACCCCTTAGAGAACCCAGCCTGGATTCTCTTTATGGACGGAAGTTCTTCTGTATAACAAGAGATCCATAAAGCAGGGTATGCAAAAGTTACCCTGAATGATACTGTTGAGAGTAAACTACTATCCTCAGTTTTCCTCCCATGGGAAGTGGCAGTAATACATTGTAAAGGCCACCAAAAGGGATGGATAAAAAAGCTGAGGGAAATAGGCTGGCAGAACAAGCAGCCAAATCAGCAGTGAGAGAGCCCCGGATTTCTGATTCACTTGAAACCCCTCTGGTCTCCGGGAGGCCTCCATAAGAGAAACAAAACCTCAATATTCTCTTTCGGAAATAGAATCAGCCACCTCTTAAGGATACATCTTTCAGCCCTCAGGATGGCTACAATTGGAGGACGGCAAGCTTCATCTACCAGCTGCCAATCAATGGAAAGTTCTTTAAAGCCTTTCCACCTAGGTAAGGATAAAATCTATCAATTGGCCCAGAGATTGTTCTCAGGCAAAAAGCCTGATACAAATGGTTAAACAGGTTGTTAATGTGCAAGACTTGCCTTAAAAATAATCCCCTCAATCTATGGCTTCTTCCACCTGGAACCTAAAGAATAGGAGGCTACCGGGGAGGAGGGGGAAGACTGGCAAATGGATTTCACCTCTATGCCAAAGGCCAGGGGCATTCAGTGCCTCCTAGTATGGATAGATGCTTATCTTCACTAACTGGGTAGAAGCATTTCCATGTGAAACAGAGAAAGTCCTCTGAGGTGATAAAAGTAGGAATTAATGAGATAATTTCTTGCTTTGGACTCCTTAAGTACCTCCAGAGTGATAATGGCCCCTTGTTCAAGGCAACTGCCATCCAGGGGGTCTCAAAGGCAGGAGGCGTACAGTACCATCTTCATTGTGTTTGGTGACCACAATCCTCAGGAAAGGTAGAAAAGACAAATGATACTATCCAAAGGATCCTCAGGAAACTGTCTGAGGAGACTCATTCCCCCGAACTACCCTTGTTCCCATAGCCCTACTATGTGTTACAAACACCCCTTCAAAGCTGGGTCTGAGTCCCTCTGAAATTATGTATGGAAGGCCTTTTCTCACCAATGATTTCTTGCTAGACCAAGAAACCTGTGATTTGATTAAACATGTAACTTCTTTGGCCCCTTTCCAACAAGAACTGAACTAAGGGCCACCTCTATTCAACCCAGGGGACCTGGTACTGCTAAGGGTACTCCCTTCCCTTTCTCCCTCTACAAGCTCAGATTGGGAGAGACCTCACACTGCACTTCTTTCCAATCCTATGGCAGTGAAAGTCACTGGAATAGAGTCTTGAATTCATTATACTCGAGTAAAGGCCTGGGAAGCTGACAGAGTTACCTCTGATGATCCAGAGGAGCACCCAAAGTACTGATGTGAAGAAATTGTGGACCTCAAGCTAAAAATCACACAAAACAAGTGTTAATAATTAACTTGCCATGAATATTCTCTGTATAGTCTCGCCTATGCTTGATGTTCTTACCTTCACTCTGTTCCATAACATGGGGCACCCTTACCAAAGACCCCTAATCCTGAATGCCCATGGGAACTATACATTTCCCTAAACAGTTCTCTCTCCCCTAAAGTGTAGTTGCTTTTATATAAGGTTTGATTTCTTTCACCAGGGTGAAACAGCTCAGGGCACAATATTGTTTTCAGAAGGATTAGCATATTTCACTTTTTATTTCTGTAATCTTTGGCACTAGATTCTTTCCTTTCAACTCCTCATTGCATAATACACATATTTGACCCATGCATACTTACCCTCATAAAACTTGTTTCTTCTCACCTAGAGGCCATCAAACTCCAAATGGTCATACAACCAGAGCCTCAGACAACAGCTCCCTTTTGCCAGGGACCCTGTGGTAGACCTCTGAGGCAAATCTGACTGCCATTTTCCCCAAAACAACACCCCACTGTCAGCAGGAAGTAGCTAAGATCAGCCATCATCCATATTCTAATAGTAGTCAGATGAGCCTTTTCAAGGGAGGAAATGATATGATAGAGACAGGAGGCAGACAGGGGCGGATCCCTAGCAAAAACCCCACCTTTAAGCCAAAAAGCCTGAAAGCCACAGCCCAAAGTGAACTTCTACCCTTGTGTGTCCACTCTCTTCCAATTGGTTCTTTTTGAATGTCTTAAACCAGTCAAATGTTGCCTTTTCCAGAACTACCTACAGCCCACCCTGCCCCCATCCTGTGCCAATAAAGACCCCATACTCAGCTGGCAGAGAGAAGCAGCAGCTGGATGTCAGAAATAAGCAGCTGGACATTGGGAATAGGTGACTCTGAGATGGCATCTGAATGAGGCAACTTGACTTCAAAAGAGAGAAGCAGAAAAGAAGCTTGACTTCAGGGCTCTCCTCTGAGAGATCTGCCCTCCCTGTCCCCTTTTCAGTTCCCCTCTTTGCCGACAGCTGCTTTCATCACTCAATAAAATTCTCCACATTCACCATCCTTCAATTTGTCCACCTGACCACATTCCTCTTGAGCACCAGGCAAGAAGTTGGGACACGTTGAGTGGGTGACAGAGCTAAGACAGCATTGTAACACACCCTCTGGGGCCTTGGCATCTCAGGCACCCCATCTAGATGCTGCCACAGGGCCCACAGAGAGTATACTCCTGCTGGTGCCAAAGTCACCAATTCCTGTACCTGCTCACTCATACATTCCCTCTTGCCTCCCATGAGGGGTTGAACAAGGTAGCCTGAGTAAAAGAGGTACCCCTGTTGTGAGTCCCATGAAAGCATTAAGAAAATATCCTGCAACACAACTATATCTCCATAAGCCACTAATACAAAATACATGAGAAGGGTTTCTATAAGGTGTCCCTAGTTGTTCTATTTTTTAATTGAAAGATTGCCCTGTGGACTATAGGATTGACCTGATGAAAATGATCCATTTTGTCTATTAACAAATTCAAACCAGGCACGGTGGCTCACATCTGTAATCTCAGGACTTTAGAAGGCCAAGATGAGAGGATCACTTGAGCCTAGGATTTTGAAATCAGCCTGGGCAACATAGTGAAATCCTGTCTGTACAAAAAAATAAAAAATTAGCCAGTGTGGTGGCACACACCTGTAGTTCCAGCTTCTCAGGAGATCGAGGTGGAAGGATCACTTGAGCCCAGGAGGTCAAGCCTGCAGATAGCTGTAACTGTGCCACTGCACTCCAGCCTGGGTGACAGAGTGAGATGCAAGATCCTCGCTCCAAAAAAAAAAAAAAAGAGAGAGAGAGAGAATTCTATTTGCACTGCCACTGTGGAGAACCACTGAAACTCTCACTTAACTAAAAAATTCCTGATTACAATTCTCTGCATCAAAATAATTAACTTTGAATCTTGCTATAATATACATGATAGAGACACATAAACAAAGTGCAGAAAAATCAAACATTTTTATTTATAGGCATTCATTCTCTCATATAAAGCAACGCCATTTGTTTAAAGTTCATAAGTGATTACAATTGAAATCGTCCTATGAAAAAGCAAACTGATATTTAAAAAAAGAAGAATTGAACACAGTAATATATGGGAGACTAATTAACTTGCAAACTGATCTCCCCCACACAATGGCCAGCAGTCTGTGATTGAAATTGCCTTTACAAAAGTTTTATCAGTGAGAAAATTATAACAGTAAGCCAAGCTAACCCAACTCCCATCTTGCCTTTTCCTTAATTATTCCTGGGCTACTGGGCCAACATTGAAAGACATGTAGGCTACAGTTTAAATGATAATAGGCCTTGCCCAAAACTCAACCACTGTTGTAAAGCTAATGGGAGGCCATAAGGCTGGGGGGAGGAGAGGAGCCTGAATTCTGGGGTAGACACTATTTTAGAGGTTATAAGACATGCAACTTCCCCAATTATTCCTGCAAATAACACCACTGTCGTAGATTGGCCTTTTGGGATATCTTTCCAGGTTGTTTTTCTGTTTTGTTTTTTTGGGGGGACGGGGGTTTGCATGTCTGACATCCATGGCTCCACCCCGACCAACAACTCCACTTTTGTGACCCACCCAGAAGCGATTTGGCCCCCAAGAGGACAGCTTCGACCCTCTATGATTTCATCTCCACCCCCAATCAATCAGCAGCAAACACCTATTATCTGGCCACCCCCCCCCACTCCCTCCCCCAAACTGCCTTTGAAAATGCCCTAACCTACGAATGAGATGATTTGAGTGTGAACTCCATCTCCCATGTGGCGTGGACAGTCTCGTGTCTATTAAACGCTTTCTCTACTACAATGCCACGGTCTTTCTTTATGCAGTGGGCAGGAAGAAGCCTGTGGGTAGTTACATAATGTTCTCCTCATAGTTTTAAGACACGAATCAATTAGATCCATTATTGAAACTCTTTCTAAGCTTGGTATACAACTGACTCAACATAGATGTGCTGAGTCCTAATTGCGTTTATCTCTGTGCTGGTCAAAAAAAAAGGACTAAGCCCTGTCCTACAGAGGCAGGCTGACAAGCAACTTTGCCTCCAAAAGACAGCTGAACTTCAAATAATAGGAGGCATGATTAGTGCTCACTGGGTTGCAGTCAAATCATATGAAATTACTCATTTCTGGATTTGTTTTAAAGTGGGGGTTTTTAAACCTATTTATACATCTTTCCCCATTTTCACATTAGATCTGTTTTCCTGAATGACATTCAAATGAACTAAAATTAAATGTGTGCTTCCACATTTCCTGTGGAAAACAACTAGAGAAGTCTTCGGAAATTTCCTGAATTTCACCAATTCCCTAAAAAGCTTCCCTAGAATCAAACTGCTGGTTAAAAATCATAATTTTTTAAATGGTTTAATGGGGAAATAGTTTTATTCTAACCACACTCTCTGATTCTATGGATCTCTTCTCCAAATGGGCTAATTAAATCACACATACCAACAATTACAACACCTAAAGCTAAGACCCAAGTCAGTCCACTGGGAAGGGACTAGAGACAGCAGCACACTCCCACTGAAACTGCCTTTGCAAAAAATATATCAGAAAAAAAAATTACGGCATTGGGAGAAATTTGATCTAGCCAACCCTCACTGTGCCTTCAGCATTCAAGCTGCAAAGCTTAACTTAGGGAGACATTTAGCTTATAGTTTAAATGATAATAGGCCTTTCTCAAAGCTCAATCATGTTTGTAAAGCTAATGAAAGGTCACCAAGCTAAGAGGAAGAGAGTAGCCTGAAATCTGCTAAGGTGTAGACATAAAGCATTACCAGCCATTATTCTGAAGGCCCTGCAGATAACACCACTATCGTAGAACCTAAGACTGGTCTTTTGAAATATCTTTTCAGTTTTCTTGCATGTCTGACACAAATGGCTCCAACCCAGCAAGGTCCAGCCACCCTCACCCCTTCCCTGAAACTGCCTTTGAAAAATGCCATAGCCTACAAGCTTTCAGTGAAACATTTGAGTAATAACTCCACCAGCCACGTGGTGTGGCTGGCCTGCAATCACATCAGTTAAACTCTTTCTTTACTGCAATGCCATGGTGTTTATTTGTGCAACAGGCAGAAAGAATCCATTGGGCAGTTATGTAATCAGTGCTTGCTTTAGCACCAACAACTGAAAAAGAGTGCAGGTGCCACGTGCAGGGGGCTTTGCACATATCTACTTAAGGAGCTAAAAAATGTCACTAATGGGATTATTTGTTTTTTGCTTGTTAAGTTCCTTATAGTTTCTGAATATTAGAACTGTGCATAGTTTGTGAATATTTCTCCCATTCTGTAGGTTGCCTCTTTACTGATAGTTTCTTTTGCTGTGCAGAGGCTCTTTCATTTAATTAGGTCCCACTTGTCAAATTTTGTTTTGTTGCAATTGCTTTTGGGGACTTAGCCAAAAATTCTTTGCCAAGGCCGATGTTGAGAAGGGTATTTCCCAGGTTTTCTTCTAGGATTTTTATAGTTTGAGGTCTTAAGCTTAAATCATTAATCCATCTTAATTTTTGTATATGGTAAAAGGTAAGGGTCCAGTTTCATTCTTCAGCATATGGCTCACCAGTTTTCCCAGCACCACTTATTGAATAGGGAGTACTTTCCCCATTGCTTTTGTCAGGTTTGTCAAAGATCAGATGGTTGTAAGTGTGCAGGTTTATGCCTGAGTTTTCTATTCTGTTCCACTGAGACCAATGGTACCTGTTTTTGTACCAGTACCATGCTGTTTGGTTACTATAGCCTTGTAGAGCATAAGGCTAGTATAGTTTGAAGTCAGGTAATAGGATGCCTCCAGCTTTGTTCTTTTTGCTTAAGATTGCTTTGGCTATCTGGGATGTTTTTTGTCCATGTGAATTTTAGAACTGTTTTTTCCAATTCTGTGAAGAATAACATCAGTAGTTTTACAGGAAAAGTGTTGAATGTGTAAAGTGCTTTGGGTGATACGGTCATCTTCATGATATCGTGTCTTCCAATCTATGAGCATGGGATGTCATCTCTGATATTTTTCAGCAGTGGTAGTTTTCCTTTTAGAGATCTTTCACCTCCTAACATTATCAGTGCTAGTAGTATATTTTTGGTGGAATCTTTCGGTATAGAATCATATCGTCAGTGAAGAGACATAGTTTAGCTTCTTTTCCTATTTGGATTCCTTTATTTCTTTCTCCGATTGCCCTAGCCAGGGCTCCCAGTACTATACTGAATAGGAGGGTAAAAGTAGGCATTCTCTTCTTGTTCCAGTTCTCAAAGTGAATGGTTCCAGCTTTTGCCCATTTAGTACTGTGTTGGCTATGGGTTTGTCATAGATAGTTCTTATTATTTTGAGATATGTTCCTTCAATGCCTAGTTTATTGAAGGTTTTTATCATGAAGGGACATTGGATTTTATTGAAAGATTTTTTGCAACTATTAAGATGATCATATGGTTTTTGAATTCTGTTTACATGGCAAACCATTTTTATTGATTTACATATGTTGAACCAGCTTTACATCCCAGAAATAAAGCCTACTTGATTGTGGTATATTAGCTTTTTGATGTGTTGCTGGATTCGGTTTGCTAGTATTTTGTTGAGAAATTTTGCATCTATGTTCATCAGCAATACTGGCTTGAAGTTTTCTTTTTTCATTCCCTTCTAGATTTTGGTATTAGGCTGTGTGGGCTTCACAGAATGAGTCAGGGAATAATTTCAGCAGGATTGGTACCAGTTCTTCTTTGCACATCTGGTAGAATTCAGCTGTGAATCATTCTGGTCCAGGAATTTTTTTGGTTGGTAGGTTTTTTGTTACTGATTCAATTTCAGAGTATGAGGTTAATTAGCTAAAATATCCAGCAGGAGTCAATCACATGGCAAATAATCAACACTTGGCATCCCCTTCTCATCCTTTTCTTACATCCTTCAAGAACTACAGGCCGGCTGGGTGCGGTGGCTCAAGTCTGTAATCCTAAACACTTTGGAGGCTGAGGCAGGTGGACTGCCTGAGCTCAGGAGTTCAAGACCAGTCTGGCCAACATGGCGAAACCCCATCTCTACTAAAAATACAAAAATTAGCTGGGTATGTGTCACCACGAGAGGCTGAGGCAGAAGAACTGCTTGAACCCAAGAGATGGATATTGCAGCGAACCAAGATCGTGCCACTGCACTCCAGACTCTGAGAAACTACTTCTTTTCATTCACAGAACGATTTGATAAACCATTTACCTGCACAGGAATCATAGTTTCTGCCACTCCAAACGAGATCTTGTTTGGAAAAGTGGGGATTTCCTTACCATTAATAGAATATTTATGTATTAATATGGTGTCGATCATGTCTATCTTAGTTGCTGGAGCTCTCCCCTTCCCACCACCACACCAAAACACACCAGGTGGGGACCAGGGAGTAGGGAGTGGAGAAGGAGGGCCTTCAGGAACTTTCAAGTCTGTTTTCATGTGTTTGGCAAGTGGCCGGGACACTTCGCTGTCTTGATTTATGAGCTGTATTTATTTGGCCAGGAAAATCACCCACGCTCTTTGGGGAATTGAATGATGAGGGAAGGAAACCACACGGTTGAACATGGAGGGAAGTGTCTTTAACTGTAGTTCTCCCCTCCACTCCCAAATTATAGGCATGTTCTCATAGGAAAAAACACACAGGGCCTCCCTCCAGAATCGCCCAGTATGGGATTCAAGAATCTGGCAGGGGACCAATAAAACCTCAAGTGAACAAGCCCTACTTTTGTACGTGACACAGTGACAACCCTAAGCCAACTTTCAATTGCCAATTTTAGGGTCTTGTATATCAGCTCAAAAACATCATGTGGTACTACCTGACAGCCAAGAACAGTTTCAGCAGCATAACCTTCTTTGCCCCAAAGAGGGGTTTGTGCCTTGTACGGACGGTTAATTTCAGTGATTTGGTGATGTTTTTCTTCTTTTTTTTGAGACAGAGTTTCGCTCTTGTTGCTCGGGCTGGAGCACAACAGTGTGATCTCCGCTCACTGTAACCTCCACTTCCCAGGTTCAAGCGATTCTCCTGCCTCAGCCTCCCAAGTAGCTGGGATTACAGGCATGTGCCACCATGCCCAGCTCATTTTGTGTGTTTTTAGTAGAGATGGGGTTTCACCATGTTGGTCAGGTTGGTCTCAAACTCCTGACCACAGGTGATCTGCCCGCCTCGGCCTCCCAAAGTGCTGGGATTATAGGTGTGAGCCACCACACCCAGCTTGGTGATGCTTTTTTTCCTAAACAGTGAGTTGGCAGCACTCCCTCTGCTTCCCTTGGAGCCTCTGCACCCTTTCCTCACCACCGCCATCCCCTCTCTGCTCCTATGCACACATGCGCACACACACACACCCTGCTCCAACCATAGCATTCTGCAGTCATCTGTTTTACTTATTTGGCTTGTACATAAGGTGTCATTTGAAAAAAAGACAAAATCTAAAACGAAAAATTTTTGAAAAGCATTGTTTTCCTCACCCTTAATAATTTTTTAAAAAAAGACAGTGGACAGGTGAAAATATGAATACTGTCAATAAAAAGTATGGGATTACAAACTTAATATATTAAGAAAAATGATGGCACTTATTAGAGATGTTGAAAGTGGCAAATCTTTAGCCTTATTGGTTTACTGAGCTAGTTAATGGTGTTTTCTAATCGTGACTACAATAACAAAATTAAAGAACTTATATGATAGCATCAAAGATTGTGACTAAAAGACAAGGTATTATTTGAAACTATATTTCAGCCATTAGGTTTGCAATCTTCACCTTCTACCTGGTCTATCTATTATTAGGTATGTCCAACTTTTACATAAGCATTCAGGAATGTGTATACATATAAAAGTCAGGGGTTGCCTGCAATCTGGCTTCTTCCATAGCTGTGTCTGATAGTGTCTTCCACACCAAGGAAATAGGCAAGCCAGTGCAGACCCAGGTGGAGGCTCATCAGGCAGCACCTAAACCACACAGGTGTAGAATCAGATAGAATCATCCCCAGATACGAGGTGAAAGTGATCCCCAAGTCAACAAACCCAAGAGGCTTTGGGAGTGGGAAGGAGAATTAGGAAGCTACCTAGTTGCAGGCTGGCTGCTGGAACTAAGTAAATAAAATCGCCATTGCAAAATTATAACTGAGACCTGGATCTGACCCACCCAACTCCATCTTCTCTTCCTTCTAACCTCCAACCTGTCCTTGTTCATTCCTGGGTGTAGGCTAAATTAACTTTTGGAGGAACTTAGTTTATAGCTTATAATATGAAACAAAGATGATAACAGCCTTTTCCCAAAACAAATCCCCTCTCTTGCCTGGGGAGTATACTGCCTTTGTAGGACTGACAAATTAGTCAAAAGATGAGAAATTACGGTTTAGGAGTCATGCAGCTGGAAGCTACAAGATTCTGACCCTCTCCAAATTGCTCCTTGGGATAACATCACTATTGTAGAACCTAAGATCAGTGCTTGAGATATTTTGCAGACCCTGCACTTCATCAGCTTGGATCATCTGGCACCACCTAGATGGATAAACTGGCTCATCTGACTTTGTGGCCCCAACCCAGGAACTGACTCAACACAAGAAGACAGCTTTCACTCCCTATGATTTCATCTCTAACCCAACCAATCAGCACTCCAGACTCACTGCCAACACCCTAAATTATCCTTAAAAACTCTAATCCCTGAATGCTCAGGGAGACTGATTTGAGTAATAATAAAACTTGGGTCTCCCACACAGCCAGCTCTGTGTAAATTACTCTTCTCTATTGCAATTCCCCTGTGTTGATATATCAGTTCTGTCTAGGCAGTGGGCAAGGTGAACCCGTTGGGTAGTTACAGACAGAGAAAACTAAGAAACCTCCACACAGGTATGATCAAACCTCAATGAGCAGCCACAAAACAGTCTCCACTTGTTTAGAAGGCGCAATAATTAGTCAGCACCTACTGTATAGAATAGGTTGTCCTGGAAATTCCTTATGTGAAACAAACTGTAAAATTTGACATATGATTTATACTGTTCTGGTCTGGAAATCCCTAGTTAACACAAATATTCTTTCGCAGCTAATTCTAGAGCAGTGCTGTCCAAGAGAAATAATATAAGATACATATGTAAAGTTTTCCAGTAGCCACATTAAAAAAGGAGAAACAGATGACATTAATTTTAATAGTCTATTTCATTTAAAATATAGCCAAAATATTTCAAAATGTATCACTATAAAAAATTATGAGAGATATTTTACATTATATCTATCATATAAAAATCTAGTATATTTTACACATAACAGCATTCAATGGAATGCTAAATTTTCATGGGAAATACTTGATCTGTGTTAGCAACATAAAATTTATAGCTGAAAAAAATGGACACACAAATCCTATTGTTTCAAACTTAAAGTTTTCCAATAAATGAATTTAGTATCTACCTCTAAATTTAAATTTATTAAAATTCAACAAAATTTTTAAAATTCACTTCTCCAGTACTATCAACCACACTTCAGTAACTCAGTGGACACATGGGACTAGTGGCCCCTATAATGACCAGCGCAGTTCTAGATAAGCAGACTCCAGGTCTGGCTATCTTCAGAACAAAAACTCTTACCATACAGATGTCCACTCAAAAATAGATAGTAACATCACAGAAACAAGAATTCTTTGTGTAACAACCCAAATGCCCATCAATGATAGACTGGATAAAGAAAATGTGGCACATATACACCATGGAATACTATGCAGCCATAAAAAAGAACGAGATCATGCCCTTTGCAGGTACATGGATGAAGCTGGAAGCCATCATTCTAGTTTGTTAGCAAAATAAAACAGGAACAGAAAACCAAACACTGCATGTTCTCATTCATAAGTGGGAGTTGAACAATGAGAACACATGGACACAGAAAGGGGAACATCACACACCAGGGCCTGGTGGGGGATTGGGGTAAAAGGGAAGGAGAGTATTAGGACAAATACCTAATGCATTCAGGGCTTAAAACCCAGATGACAGGTTGATAGGTGCAGCAAACCACCATGGCACATGGATACCTATGTAACAAACCTGCATATTCTGCACGTGTATTCTGGAACTTAAAGTAAAATCTTTTTAAAAAAATGAAAAAAATAATTCTTTACTTTTGCAGAATGCTTTGAGATTTATAAAATGCTATATAAGCCCAGTGAAGTATGGTGGGAGGAATTTCCTATAGGCTTTTCTAGGAAAAAATATTTGAGCTCAAATTCCAGCTCAAACAGTTCCTATTTGGACATTTTACATTAGGCTCACCCAGCCGCAGTTTCCACGTATGTAGAAAGGGGTGATGATTATTATCTACCAAGCTCAAGGAGTTAATTTGAAGACTAAATAGGATGATATGTAGGAAAATAACTATGAAGTTTTAGAGATGTTAGCTGTTGTTATTACGGTAACTCTATGAGGTGGGTATCACCCTTGTTTTACAATAACTAAACAGTCTGGAGAATGTAACTGAATAACCCAAAGTCAGGACACAGTAGAGGAGGGACTTGAAACTGCATCTTCTAGCTCCAAATCAAATGCTTTTTCCACTGTTGGTACCACGAACACCTTACACAAAATGTAAACAACTCCAATCTGAGGATACTTAGAGGTTAATAAAATTTAAATCAAGAAATTAGAATTCAATATAGCAAAAGATGATGCGAGGAAAAATGAAAAATCCCCAACACATTCTAAAAGAAGAATGACTGGTTTTATCACAAAAAATTTTAAAGGCTGATTTAACAAACTCTTTCTCAGAATGATCAGAAAAACGGCAGAGCTCTTTCAAGTTTTTAAATATAGGGGTCATTTGTCTCTTACAGAAACATTCATTATTAGCCTCCCGAGGAGACTGAGGCATGTCGTGGAAAGACACGAACCTTTGGGGAAAGGGCAGAATCAGAAAATATCTCTAAACCAAGCAACACTTTTCAAGACAACTACTGTTTGAAACCCAAGGTTTAAATATAACAAGTGAGACACCGAGAATCTCCTTGCTTTAGTTTACTGCACTGATTCATCATGAAGTCAAAGGTGATGCTTTATGGATAACTCTTTCTGTGACCATAGGGAATTGTTCAGTTAACAACAAACTCGCTATCCTCTAAGGGTCTGAAACCAGGACATCGGCAGGATGCGTGCTCTCGCTTAAGCCTCTAGAGAAGGATCCTCCCTTGCCTCTCCCAGCTTCTGGTGGTTCCCGGTAATTCTTGGCATTCCTTGGGTTGGACGCATTCCTCCAGTCTCCAATCTCTGACCTCATCATCAGAGGCATTCTCCTCCTATGTCTGTCTCTGTGTCTCTTCCTCTTCCTACAAGGCTACCATTCCTATTGGACTAGGGTCTACCCTCAGGATATTATCTCAGGATATTATTAGGATGTCAACTTAATAACGTCGGCAAAATAACCCTATTTCCGAATAAGGTCATATTCACAGGTGCCACGGGTTGGAAGTTCAATATATCTTTTGGAGAGACACAATTCAACCCAAAACAATGGGAATAACCCTTGAATTTGTTTTCTGAGTCTATTTCCTCTCAGATAAACAAGGACTTTTCAATCATTCTTTCCTGCACCATCATTATTCTTTTCTTTTCACTGAATCATTCCCAACCGTGTGCAAAATACCTAACATATGCAAAACAAAAAACAAAGCCCTCCCTTGACCCCACCTCTCTCTCCAACTATGGCTCTAGTTCTCTCTCCTGTTACAGCAAAACTCCTCAAGAAAGAGTCCCTTTCCTTCACTTCCTCATAATCCAATTCTCTCTGACCTAGGTCCACTCAGGTTTCTCCATCACGCTTTTTGTCAGGGTCATGGATGACCTGCACACTACCAGATTCCAACGGTAACTTCTCCACCCTTAGCTCCTTCCCTGTGTCATGAGCACTGGTCACACTGATTGCTCCATCCTCCTTGCAAGGCTTTTCTCCTTGCTTCTGACACCTCACACTCTCGTTTTTTTCTCCTATCTAATTCACCACTCCTCCCATTCCTTTGTTAGATTCTTCTCCTCCTCCCAAATTCTAAGGTGGAGTGCTCTGGGGCTCAGTTCTCTCTAGATGAACTTATACAATCCATACTCATAAATATTGTATGTACACTAACGGCCTGCCCTCACCCATCTTTATATATCCAACTGCCTACTTAACATCTCACTTGGATCTCTAATAGACATTCAAAGAAGCACTATGAAATATCCACCTCCAACCCCACCAGAATGTTAACTCTCCCTGTCTAGTGAATGACACCATTATTCGCCCAGTTGCCCAAGCCCCCCAAAATCCTGAAGCAACAGCAAAGGCATGATCTCTACCTCAACTTTGTCTTCCAAATTTCACAGGAGTGCACCTGATAGGTGGAACTTGAATTACATCCAGAACACTAACTACAAGGGAGTTCAGGGATCATTTTTCTCATATCCCAGATGCACTCCAGCAGTGAATTCTCATAATTCCACCTCGAAATGTATTCTGAATCCAACTACCTCTCATCCTGTCTAACAATAAAAACCACCACCATCTCCATCCAGGTGACAAAAGCTTCCAACTGGCTCCCTATTCCAATGATGCCCCCTTGTAGTCTATCTTCCACATCGTAGTAGCCTGCATGATCTTTAAAGTTAAATCAGATGATGTCCTGCCTCTGCCCTCCACCCTCCAAAGGCTTTCCATCGCCTGTCCCACCATGACAGGAAAAAATAGATAGCCAAGCTTCTATGTGAAATGCAGGAGCAGCATAAGCACGACTTCTCCCTCACTTCTGCCTTCCCCAGCTTAGGTAAGTGCCAGTGCTTTGGTGGAACATAAACTACATAGAGAACTCCAGCTGCAAGGCAGACTGGAAAAAAATATAGCCTTTCAGTATAGAAGGGCCCTGGGGAAAAGGCTGGAATACATATACTAAGGCCACTCCACCATGTCCCCATGTTCACTGCAGCAGCATTTGCATGAGCAATCAATAAAGAAGAAATAGACTGAATGTGCAAAAGTAAAGGGCCAGTCAAATAAAGTGTACCATATCTCAGTTAAAAAAAAAAAAGAGCATGTTCATTTCTGAAGGATATTTTATCAATGAAGTAAGAAATACTACAATATATCATTTATCAAAATAAAGTCTGGTCAAATAGTAGTACATTTAGGCAGGGCACAGTGGCTCATGACTGTAATCCCAGAACTTTGGGAGGCCAAGGCAAGTGGGTTACTTGAGGTTGGGAGTTCAAGACCAGCCTGGCCACCATGGTAAAACTTCATCTCTACTAATAATGCAAAAATAAATCGGGCATGGTGAGGGGTGCCTGTAGTCCCAGCTACTCAGGAGGCTGAGGCAGGAGAATCACTTGAACCTGGAGGCAAAAGTTGCAGTGAGCCAAGACCACGCCACTGCACTTCAGTCTGAGTGACAAGAGAGGGAGGTTGGGGGGGAGGTGAGTGATAAGAGAGGGAGGGAGGAAGGGAGGGAGGAAGGGAGGGAGGAAGGGAGGGAGGAAGGGAGGGAGGAAGGAAGGAAGTTAGTTTAGTCTCATCCCAGTTTTATGGATAACTGGGAAAATTTGAATATGGCCTGTAAGTTAATGATATTGTTGAATCAACATTAATTTTTGCAGATGGGATTATGTATATTACATGATTATGTAGGAGGTCCTTATTCCTAAGGGATGAATCCTGAAGTGTCTTGAATTTTTACTTTCCAAGTATTTCAAATAAAAGCAGAGACAGAAAAATGTTAACAATTTATGAAACCAGGAAAATGATATATGGGCATTCATTGTACTATTCTTTTAACTTTTCTTGTCAAAATAAAAATTTAGAGGCTAGGCACGGTGGCCATACCTGTAATGCCAGGACTTTGGGAGGCCAAGGCAGGTGGATTACCTGAGGTCAGGAGTTCAAGACCAGCCTGACCAACATGGTGAAACCCCATCTCTACCAAAATTACAAAAATTAGCCAGGCATGATGGCATGTGCCTCTAGTCCCAGCTACTCCGGATGCTGAGGCAAGATAATCACTTGAACCCAGGAGACGGAGGTTGCAGCAAGCTGAGATCACACCACTGCACTCCAGCCTGAGTGATAGAGCAAGACTCCATCTCAAAAAAGAAAAAAAAAAATTAGAGAGAAAACTGCTAGGGTGACTAGTTTTATTTATTTGCAAGGCTGCTCTGAGTTCATGGCTGTTTCCTTTGCTCATGCCACATTTTAATATATGCTCTCATAACGCATGTATACAGAATGCATGTAACCCAGTGTGGACTTAGGCTGTTTTTTTATTCCTTTTCCCATTCTTAGGATATGTGCTGAGAAAATACAACTGTTCCAGGAAATGATTCACACACACACACTCTTTCTCTTTCACTCCCTCCCTCTCTCAGGAAATAATTCAATGAATGGTAGCAAATGCATGGTGTATGAGCCACCAGAACCCCTCCTACACCAATGGCAGTTCAATTAATTGATCAAGTACTCTTTCTTGCCAAATCTCATTATGCCTCAGATTCCTTCAACACAGCCCTCTAGGTAGCCTTGATTAATACACAGGAGCTTGTATGAGATGAAACATTCGCCATTAATTTACTAAATAGTCTACTTTAGAAAAACTTAAAAAAAAAACCCAACTATGATTGTCATGAATGTCTCTAAGGCAGCTATGAAAAAAGAGCTGAATCTGGAACCAAAAGACCTGATTCAAGCCCACCCTGTGCCTCTTCTAGAACTTGGGAAAGCCTCTTAAAGGTTCTTGTCGTCACTTTTCCCATTTGTAACAGACCTTCCTCACAGGGGTATTAGGACAATGGGCACTGTAAATAGCAAGGACATTGACATATGAATAGTGAGATCACACATAGAGGGGCATCAGAAAGAACAGAAAAATTTGCTTGAGTATTACAAATGGGGATAGAAAATGAGTTCGAAGAGCCTAAAGTGTTATTTGTTTTTGCTTGTTCGTTTTTTAAGCCAATCCAGAAGAAGGGCAAATTGTGAATGCACTTTCTCAGTGTCCATTGTTGATTCTTCATTTGTCCAGCTTCTAAAAGCCTAAGGGTTCACTCCTCAGACCTTTTTGCTGTTCATTCCATAGGTGTTTTTCTCTAATCTTCCGGCTTTAAGTATGATTCTTCATATGCTGTTGACTCCCAAATTTTGAAAATGTAGCAAGATGTTAAAAAGGAAGCTTGAGCAAGGCTTCAACACAACAGACATCAAATACTAAGGTCAGAAGCAAATGAAAATGAATATTTTCAAGGTAGATATCTGAGAAGAGTTTAACTTGGGCTCCTCATTGTAAACAGGGGCATAAAATGGTCTTGTTACTAGAGATTAAGGGGCATAGGAAGGATTTGTGAAAGGTTTTCTTTGAAGAAAGCTGTGCTGTGAATAATTCTTCTCCATGGAAGATACAGATCTATGGACAGAGGATGACTTGGAAAGTTGACATGTGTTCCTTGCAGTTTGGAGAAGGGGAAGAAGCCACCTAATTAATTAGAGTGTGACTCCTACTGGGGAATGTAAGGGTAGGAGGCTGCTGAAACAATGGGTGGTAGCAGAAAAGAGATGACCCCTCAGGGATCAGCCAAGGCACAGAGTGTGTGTGTCCTGTGGACAAGAGGTGGGCCATGCAGGAGAAAGAGTGGGCCAGGACCCTTATCATTCTTGCTCAAGTGTTTGGCAGAATATTAGGACCATGCTTGAGAAAGTCTGTGTGTAGTGTGCTGCAGAAAAACCAGCAGTGGCTGAAGAAAGGGGATGCATTACCCACACCAGCAGTGTTGCAAAGAGGAGCCACCAGAGAATCCAAAGAACCAAGGAAGATTCAGCGTTGAATACTAGCCAGCCCCACGGAAAGTGTATCCATGTTAGGACAGGACCATCCAAGTAAGAACTTTCTCCTTTTGCTCTACCCTCCAAGGTCTCCAACTCTGGAGTGGTTGAAACCATAGCTAATGAAAACATAAGCAAAGAGAAAAAAGCTGACCATAACTTCTTCCCCAATGTGGTCGCCTACCCGCTATAGGCACAAGCTTGAGAGGTTTAAGATGGGGGAGTCGGAAGCAGAAGAACCATGATCTCTTCATATTAAAAATATATGTATATTTTTGACCAGCCTCTACATTGGGTATACACCATGACCTTTTTATGATGACATAAGTATTAATAAAGTGAACTGGACATTTATTTCTGGATCAACATTGCGTTTTCCTAAAGTGGACCATGGAACTTTCTGATACATGAGAATGACGAGAAAAATCATGGTGCCTGCCAGAGTTTTTACTCAATGGCAAAGAAGACCACTACTCCACCAAATGTTAAAGGGACATTCAGAAACAAACATAAAGTTGCACTCAGGTCGCATCCCTGGAGCTGTGCTTCTTTATGATACCCATCATGGTCATAGAAGAGGCCTTTCAGAATTATCATAGCCAAAGACAAATTCTTGATGTCCATTCCTCCAGACCTGCTCTTCTCCATCTCATTAAACAGGAACTCCATCATTTCACTTGGTCAGGCCAAAATCCTGAAAGTCATCTTGAATCCTTGAATTTCTTCCTTTTACATCCAAGAGCCAAACTATCAGCAAATCCTATAAGGTCTACTTTCAAAAGTAATTCTGAATATAACCACTTTTGACCACCATCTGATCTAAGCCACAGTTGTGTCTCCTCTGGATTATTGCTGCAACCTCAAAAGAGGTCTCCCTTCTTCTACCCTTGCCTTTCTATGGTCTGCTCTCAACACAGCAGCCCACATTACCCTTGTACAGCAAAATCCTTCAGTGCCTTCACTTGTAATTTAGACTAAAAGCCAGCATCTTTAGGATGCCTACATGATCTAGCCCCTAATCCTTTTCCAGCCTCGTCTCCTACCACTTCCTCCATGCTGGCCCTGAGCTGGCTTCTCCGGGATCCTGCTTTCCCTCTAACATGCTCAGTGCTCTTCCATGTCAAGCCCTTCACACATGCTGTTCCTTCTGCCTGGAATTCTCTTCTGCTTTTAGATTTCTGCTCAATGATCACCTTATTAGAGAAGCCTCCATGAACTGCCAAATATAAGTAGCAACTCCATCCCACCTCTTCCCCCACTCCCTCCTGAACTCTCTCTCTTCCTCCTCACTACAGTTAGACCCATGTTACTTAAAGCCACCTGAAATACTAAATATTTACTTACTTTTTTATTGTCTGCCTCCTCCTACCAGGGTGTCAGTCTCCAAGTCTAGGATTTTGCTTTGTCCACTGTTGTAAGCTCTCAACATTGAGTGAATGGATAATAATTTATATTAAAATACTCATAAGGGCTCCTAAGAGCCAATCATTAAAAAAAAAAAAAAACCTTCCACCGCCTCTTGTAGTATTTGGAAACAAATTCTGAAGTGGAGAGGAGCCAGGCACTCTCAGCCTCTTCCTGACTCCTTTCTGGCCTACCTTCCCCCATTCGTATCTTTCAACAGGAACATCCCCGCTCCCACACTGGGAGCCTTTCCAAGATAGATGGGGGCGGAGGGAGCCCAGGGGGTCTCTTCTTGGCAATTGCGGCTAAACATCAGAACTTGACTCTGACACACGCAGGCACCAAGGCCAGATCCTGGGCTCCCCAGGCCTCTGTTCTGACCACCAGACAAGAATGTCTGTCTCTGTTAATTTGACTTAAGCTCTGTTTAATTACTAACTTGGTAGTTTCTGTACTCTGCTTAGCTGCTTGTCAAGTATGTGGCACTTTTGATAATTTAAGGGTTGGAATTTAGTCTATTTTTGCAATTGAAAATCAGCCTGGAGCCAGAGTTTCCCTTTTATTCAGAAAAACGAAACAGACGGGACATCAAAGGCGGTCATCCTGTAATTTTGTCTTTTCTGATACATTAAAAGCAGGCCTTGCACACTGGCTGCTTGGTGTCACTGGAAACTTCTATTGGGCCTGCAAATGTGAAGTCTAGTGCTTTCATATCATTAGTTTTCATCTGTGTCCAGCTTTTTAAGACAAGTCACTCAGCAATGTCAGATGGCCACACCCTGAGGCAGCATAGAGGATGCCCAAAAAACATGGAGACTGGGAGCAGGAGCCTGGGTTCCAGGACTGGCTCACAACCTCCGGGTTCCATTACTCCACTGCTTACCTAAGATAATTTTAACTGCATTTATATATTCTATAGCATTTCTTCATTCAAATCAACATTTATTTGGTATCCCATAGATATCGGGGCAGATTCCACAAGCAAGGAGATCTGGTTCCTATTCTCAGAAAGCACTCAGTCTAATAAGACGACAGATGGGGAAAGAGACCAGCTCTGTCTACATGTTGTAACCAAGGTGTGCAGAAAGCAAACCAGGAGCATGGGAATAAGAGTCAGTCTACTTGAAGGATGGGTGGTATTCACCAGGAATCATAGTGTGTTCAGGACAGCGGACAGCTGGCACCAAACAAGACACTTTAGTGTAGGCTGTGACAGGGAAGAGAGACAGAGGAGGGTGGAGGCAGGGGACTGTGAGGAAAGGATGAGGGTGTAAAAGTGAAGAAAGTGAAGCTTGGCCTGTTAAGGTCAGATATTCTGGAAAAACAGTCACTTGGTTAAATGGGCATGGTGGAAATAATAGCTAATAATTATTAAGCTCTTTTTGCTATTTGAGTACTTTCCACTTAAATCTATGAGGTTCAGAGATGGCAGATTATAATACTTGTCCAAGATTGATTCAGCTGGGAAGAGGTGAAGATGGGAATTTGAAGACAATCTGCAGACCTCAGAGCCCAGCCCTTAGCCATCACACTGACTTGCCAGGGCTTTGGAAAATATTCAGTGAACTGACGGATCTGAAAGTACTCTGCCAACTGTGAAGTGCTGCCCAAAAGTAGACACTGGTGTTTATTAGTTTTATTACAAAGATCTCCAAAATAGGAGATCTTTCTTCTTCCTTGATATTTGACAGTGAAACTCTGAGCATTTTTTCCCAGATTCAGAATAGCAAGCAAGAAAGGCTATGAGATTGTTACATGGACATAATATGTAAACAAACAAACAAAAGGCTATGAGACAAAAATCACTCTGGATGAAAGGAAAGGAAGTCTGGCTTTCATGAGTCACACCGAGAGACAGAATAAACGATACGGTCAGGCCAGGCAGCCCTTGTGAGAGCTTAGCCTGTACTGGCACCTGCTGGTGCCCACAGTAGCTGTGCCAGCTTTACTTTCCAGCTTGACTTTCAACCAGGAATTATCCCTTGGAGGGTAAATGTCCCAGGGAAGTTGTATGTGTGAAGGGATTAGGGGCAGAGAGGATTGAAGCTTTTCTTCCTTTCTTAGTCACAAGGCTGCTGTGTATCTTTGGAAAAACCTCCAGTCTAAAATTCAGTAGTAATAAACTACTGAGCACCTTTTCTGGACATGCATGGCACTGAAGGTCTCACTCAGCTCCCCCAAGAATAGTACCCCAACCCCACCTCTGCAAGACACAGACAGCTAGAAAAGGTTGCTTGATTTGACCAAGATCACACAACTAACTACTAAGTGGCAGCCCTAATTTAGGCCAAAATTCAATTTAATTCATACTCTTTTTACAGCACCAGGTTATTTCCAAAGACTTAAATTCAAAGTCTAATTTTTTCATTTGCCGTGTATGAGATCCTGGCCCTACCAATTCACCACTGAGAGTTTTGTCTTGGTTGATTGATCCCCTTATTTTATTCCAGAAGAGGTTGAACATGGCTACATTGCTCAAATCCTTTTCTGCAATATAGGGAGAAACCCCTCCCACGGTGTTTGTAATGGTCCTAAAAAAGAGGTTGGATATAAAAGCATAAATAACAATTACCTTTAAAACCTGAAGACCTGCTACCTGATAAAATGTTTATTCGAACTTCTTGGCTCCAAATGGAAATAAGAATTCTAAGGTATTCCCTGAAATGGCTCCTAAACTTGCCAGCTGATATTTGCACCTGGAAAAATCTCTTAACCCCTAGTGTGTTCAGTGAAAGATCTACAAAACTTATTTTCCAGAACTCAGTTGAAATTTTTAAAAAATAAGATACATGGTTGAACTATATGAAATTGTCAATATGTGACTATTCTGACTTACCAAAAATAAATAAGTAACCATAGTACATTGAAGGGATAAGGTAATTTATGCAGGTCTTCAAAAGACAGTGCCTTTATCACTAAAGTCATTGGACAAGCCCCCTCCAGGCCAAATATCAGCAGGCAGGCACAAGAGTCACCTGGGGTGATTGTTTAATATGCAAGTTCCCAGGCCCACCCCAGAAACGCGGATTCAGGACTGGAGTGTGGCAGGGTCGTTCAGGAATGTGCCTGTGCAAAAGGCATCCCAGGTATCCCAACGCAGAGGTGGCGCACCTTGCTCTGGAGCACTAATGGGCAGAAGACTACTCCCAAGTCCTCAGAAGACAGCATCCCAGGATGCTGCACTCTCAAAGGGCATCCAGCCTGCGGTGGGCAGGCCAGTGTGAGGATTTATGCTGCACGAGTGGGCAAGATCCTGGAGAAAGAGTTTCAAACCTCATTTCCATAACTTGCTCGCTGTGAGAAGTTTTTGGAATACTCAACTTTTTTATCTTAATGATCCAATCCTGCTTTTTGTTGTTTCCTTTTGTTTTGTTGCTTGAAATTACTTATTAATATTAATTACTGTGAGGGGACCTGGACCACTTTTTGAATAGCTGCTTTGGGGTGATGTGTTCAGTCCCCATCCCTCTACCCTCCAATACAGAATTACTGCGGCTCTACTTGTTGGTTTAGAGACTATTTATAAGCAAGGCCTATCTTCCACATCGCAGATCCAAACCAAAGCCTCGTTATTTCCACTGTTTGTTTTGCCGCAGAATGGTAACATTTACATGGAAATGGGTCTTTTTCTCTATCCTGTAATTTGGATTGTTTAGTTTTCCTTTTTGGACTTCTTTGATGCTGCTGAAGAAAGAAGTCCGCAGGAATCTGGAAAAAGGAAGAGAGTGAGCTGCTGGGGGCTGAGTGGGCGGCAATGCTGTTTGCTTTCCTGTGTGCCCCCATCCCGCGCCACTGCTTCGACTAGCTGGACTAAGCTATCTCCTTCCTGTTTCTGCTTTACTCCATCCTACAACTGGGCCAAAACATGTCAGCACTTAGGGCTGAGGTCCAGCTTTACCACTGACTCAATATGGAACCTGCACCAACACTCCCCCAGCAGCTTTGCTTCACATGTGAACAGGAAAGGTGCCTAACCAGATGATCTCTAAATTCCATTACCTTCCTAAGCCCTTTGGGCTTCCCTTTCTATCTCGGATGAAGTAAAAAAGTTGCAGATGTAACAAATAGAAAACAAATAGTAAATGATAGATTTCAATATAACCATTTCAAGCACTAAGCACTCCCCTGGGGAACTGGAACAAGACAAGAATTCCCACTCTCACCACTCTTATTCAACATAGTACTGGAAGTTCTAGCCAGACCAATCAGGCAATAGAATGATATAAAAGGCATCCACATAGAAAAAGAGGAGGTCAAACTATTTGTTTGCAGATGACATGATTTTATACCTAGAAAACACCATAGTCTCTGCCGAAAAGCTCTTAGATTTCCTAAACAACTTCAGCAAAGTTTCAGAATATAAAATCAATGTTAAAAAAAAAAACAGTAGCATGTCTACACCCCAATAACATCCAAGTTGAGTGCCAAATCATGAACACAATTCCATTCAAAATAGTCACATACAGCTAGGTGCAGTAGCTCATGCCTGTAATCCCAGCACTTTGGGAGGCCAAGGTGGGCAGATCACCTGAGATCAGGAGTTTGAGACCAGCCTGGCCAACTTGGTGAAATCTTGTCTTTAATGAAAATACAAAAATTAGCTGGGTGTGGTGGCGGGCTAAGGCAGGAGAATCACTTGAACCTGGAAAGCAGAAGTTACAGTGAGCTGAGATCATGCCACTGTACTCCAGCCTGGGTGACAGAGCAAGACTCCATTTCAAACTTAAAAAAAAAAAAAAAAAAAAAAAAAATAGCCACACATACACCCAAGGAAGTGAATGAGGGAAGTGAAAGGTCTCTACAATGAGAATTACTAAACGCTGCTGAAAGAAGTCAGAGATGACACAAAAGGAAAAATATTCCACGCTTATGGATAGAAAGAATCAACAGTGTTAAAATGGCTATATTTCCCAAAGAAATGTACAGATTGAATGCTATTTCTATCAAACTATCAATGACATTCTTCACGGAATTTTTAGAAGACTATTCCAAAATTCATATGGAACCAAAGAAGAGCCCAAATAGCCAAAGCAATACTAAGCTAAAAGAACAAAGCTGGAGGCATCACATTACCGGACTTCAAGCTATACTACAAGTCTACAGTAACCAAAAAAACATGGTACTGGCACAAAAACTGACACATAGTATGGGGATTCAGTCAGGCTATTGGGAGATATTTTAGTTAGAGAGAATACACCCAAACCCTTTTGGAAGGCCTAAAGGTTTTTATTGTAATACTTGGCTGAAGGCAGCCTTGTCCCCTCAGTTCAGTAAATTAGAGTAGAAACAAAGTAATGTGGGAAGTTTACCTAACTAACTTGTTTACTCATGTGGTCCCATAAACTAACCCTTACGTATTCCAGATGGCTCTCTCGGTGGGAGGTTGACCAGGGATATTACCCCACTAATGGTATTTGCTTTAGGCCTGAGAACCTGGCTTTTAAATCTTCACCCTGTAGTAGTGTTGATTCAAAGCCTTTGTCATTTAATGTATGCTGAATAAAGGCCAGCAAGGCCAGCATGTCATGGCTGGAAGTTTCTGTCTCTTTACAGCACTCTCCTCAAGTGTCTGTAAGTGGCTACGGACACCCCAGACCACTTGCTCACTGTATTCTGTGTCTGAGTGAATTTATTCATCTGTCATTGAGTCAAGGTCTGCAGGACAGACCCCCGCAGGTGGTGACCCTGACAACACAGACCAATGGAACAGACTAGAGAGCCCAGAAATAAAGCTGTATACAGACCATCTGATCTTTGACAAAGGCAACAAAAACAAGCAATGGGGAAAGGATTCCCTATTCAATAAATGGTATTGGGATAACTGGCTAGCCATATGCAAAAGAATGAAACTGGACCCCTTCCTTATACCATATACAAAAATCAACTCAAGATGGATAAATACTTAAATGTAACACCTAAAACAATAAATGCCCTTGGGAAAAAAAAACACTAGGAAATACCATTCTAGACATAGGGCCTAGCAAAGATTTCATGACAAAGATGCCAAAAGCAATTGCAACAAAAACAAAAATTACAAGTGGGATCTAATTAAACTAAAGAGCTTGTGCACAGCAAAAGAAACTATCAACACAGTAAATAGACAACCCTCAGAACTGAAGAACATATTTGCAAAATACACATCTGACAAAGGTCTTATATCCAGAATTTTGAAGGAATTTAAACAAATTATCAAGCAAAAAACAAACAATCCCATTAAAAAGTTGGCAAAGGACAAGAATAGATACTTTTCAAAAGATGGCATATACATGGCCAAAAAGCATATGAAAAAGTGTTCATCATCACTAATCATTAGAGAAATGCAAATCAAAACCACAATGAGATGTCATCTCACACCAGTCAGAATGGCTATTATAGCCATTTTTTGAAAAAAAAATCAAAAAATTACTGACATTGGCAAGATTGTGGAGAAAAAGGAACATTTAAATACAGCTGGCAGGAATGTAAATTTATTCAGCCGCTATGGAAAGCAGTTTGGAGATTTCTCAAAGAACACAGAACTAACATTTGACCCAGTAATACCATTATTGGGTATACAACCAAAGGAATATAAATTGTTCTATCATAAAGACACACACACACACACACACACACACACACGTGTATGTTCATCACAATTTATTCACAATGGCAAAGACATGGAATAAACAGATGCCCAACGGGAGACTGGATAAAGAGAATGTGATACATACACACCATGGTATACTACTCAGACATAAAAAATAAGCCAGGCGGGGTGGCTCATGCCTATAATTCCAGCACTTTGGGAGGCCGAGGTGAGTGGATCACAAGGTCAGGAGATCAAGACCATCCTGGCCAACATGGTGAAACCTTGTCTCTACTAAAAATACAAAAATTAGACAAGTGTGACAGTGCGTACCTGTAGTCCCACCTATTCAGGAGGCTGAGGCAGGAGAATTGCTTGAACTCAGCAGACAGAGGCTGTAGTGAGCCGAGACTGTGCCTCTGCACTCCAGCCTGGGTGACAGAGACTCCATCTCAAAACAAAAATAAAAAATAAAATAATGAGATAATGTCCTTTACAGCAACATGGATGAAAAGCTGGAAGCCATTATCCTAAGTGACGGTGCAAGCTGTCAGTGGATCTATTATTCTGGAGTCTGGAGGAAGGTGTCCCTCTTCTCACAGCTCCACCAGGTGATGCCCCAGTGGAGACTTTGTGTTGGGGCTCCTACCCCACATTTGCCTTCCATGCTGTCCTAGCAGAGGTTCTTCGTGAGGGCTCCAACCCTGCAGCACACCTGCCTGGACATCCAGGCATTTTCATACATCCTCTGAAATCCAGGTAGAGGTTCCCAAACCTCAATTCTTGACTTCTGTTCACCCATGGGCTCAATACCACATGGAAGTTGCCAAGGCTTGGGGCTTGCATCTTCTGAAGCATGGCTCAAGTTGTACCTTGTCCTCTAGCCACAGCTGGGACACAGTGCACGAAGTCTTGAGATTGCACAAAGAAGCAAGGCCCTGCGCCCAGCCCACAAAATCATTTTCTCCTCCTAGGCTTCCGGGCCTGTGTGAAGCAGCTGCCATGAAGTTCTCTGACATGCCCTGGAAACATTTTCCCCATTGTCTTGGTGATTAACATTTGGCTCCTTGTTACTTATGCAAATTTTTGCAGCCAACTTGAATTTCTCCTCAGAAAAAGGGGTTTTCTTTTCTATTGTATTATCAAGCTGCAAATTTTTCAGACTTTTATCCTCTGCTTCCTCTTGAATACTTCGCCTAGAAATTTCTTCTGCCAGATATCCTAAATCATCTCTCTGATATTCAAAGTTCCACAGATTTCTAGGGCAGGGGCAAAATGCCACCAGTCTTTTTGCATATTAAGAGCGACCTTTACTCCAGTTCCCAACAAGTTCCTCATCTCCATCTGAGACCACCTCAGCCTGGACTTTATTGTCCATATCACTATCAGCATTTTGGCCAAAGCTATTCAACAAATCTCTAGGAAGTTCTAAACTTTCCCACATCATCTTGTTTTTGGAGCCCTCCGGGTCTCTAGGAAGTTCCAAACTTTCCCACATTTTCCTGTCTTCTTCTGAACCCCCTAAACTGTTGCAATCTCTGGATGTTACCCAGTTCCAAAGTCACTACCACAGCACCTCACAACCTGGTACCAATTTACTGTATTAGTCTGTCCTAATAAAGACATACCTGAGACTGTATAATTTATAAAGGAAAGAGGTTTAATTGACTCACCATTTCATATTGCTGTGGAGGCCTCACAATCGTGGTGGAAGGCAAAGGAAGAACAAAGTCACATCTTACATAAAAGCAGGCAACAAAGCTTGTGCAGGGGAACTCCCATTTATAAAACAATCGATCTCATGAGACGTATTCACTACCACAAGAACAGTATGTAGGAAACTGCCCTTGTGATTCAATTATCTCCACATGGGCCCCACCCTTGACACATGGAGATTATTACAATTCAAGGTGAGATTTGGGTGGGGACACAGCCAAACCACATCAACAACTATGCCAATAATTTCAACAACTTGGATAAAATGAATAAATTCCTTGAAAAAACAAACAAACAAAAAACAAACAAAAACAAAAAATGAAAAGCACATCCTCTGACCTGAAGGAGCTTCCAGTCTGTTTGGGGAATGTAGGAGACTTTGAGAACACCAGTATCTAACTGTTCAAGCAACTCCAGATAGAGAAATCTTAATGAATAGAAATGTAAAAGCACTGAACAAAATAGGGGTTTCTTGATTACTGGGGCACAAAAATGTAGAGCAGACTTCGTTGGGAGGGAACAGTGTCAGTGAAGGATTTTAACCTAAGGCCATGTTTGTTTTAGGTAGGTTGTTCTGACAGTAGTGAGGGGAAAGAATCTAAGAAGGACAAAACTGAAGAAACAGATTAGTTAGGAGGCTACTGCATGGTTTCATAACAGATGAGGGTCTGAACTACCAGGGTGATGGTAAGAACTGAGGAGAATAAAATTTGAGAACTATTTAGCAGTTCACATTGGCAAAAAGGGATGTGGTGCCCAGGGCTGAGATTGAATAAAGAGCTGTGGGGGAGGTGGGGTAGAAGCAGAGAGGACCTTCCATCTGTTGGCTGAAAAGATGAGAAAGCTGGTAGAGGGGTAAAAGAAGGATATGTGAAAGATTAGGAGAGATGGGGTAAGGAGGACTCCCGTGGCAGAGGAGATGAGGCCATTACAGGAGTGGAAAAATAGATGACTGAGAATGTGGGAGCCAATTATACAGTCTCTCGTGACAGAGGCGGCCAATGATGGGGTGGAAGGAGTGGCCAAAGAGTGGGACCAATTGTGAAAAGCAGGGTGCAATGAGAGGAAACCAGCCTAGGCAGGAGCAGAGGCAGAGACAATCCTGGGCAGAGAGGCTGATAATAGGCCATGGGTAGAAAGGGCTCAGAGTAAGAGTCTGGAAGCCAGTTCAAGAAAGCTCAGGCACAGGAGCCAGGGCCCACAGGGGACACAGAGGGAGCAGCAGCTTTCACAGCTTCCCCAAAACACAGGATCACCTGCCACAGTCATGCTTCCACAGCTCTCTCTGCATGGATCATGACACACAGTTAGCAAAACTGTTAATCAGGGAGTTTGCCCAAGTGGTTGCAAGAGGCTGCAAGCTTCAGCCAGAAACAGAGTAGGAACCACTGGGCCTGGCAGGGGTAGGGTACTGGAAGCATGCTGCGTGCTGGCCCCTCCCATTCTTCCCCATCTTAGACTCTAATACTGACTTCTGACTCACTCAACCCCAGGGCTTGCTTTCAGGTTGTGTTCCTTAGGGATTCCTTCTTCAGGAACAACCCCAGGCTGTACCGGGGCCCTAAAATGGCATAGCCCATGCCAGGAAGAGGGAAACAGAAAGAAAGGAAGAGAGTAATAACCTCCAGAAAAGATCCCATGCCACCACAGCTTTTTTTGCTGGAAAGTTCCACAAGTTGATAAAGCAGGAAACTGGGCTACATGTTGGGAAAGTGAAAATCCAATTTACCTAAGAATATGAAATTTTGCTATGCCATTCATCAGGCTGGGAAAACAGATGCAGATAAAGCCAGCTGCAAAGTTAGCAGAAGATTCTTTCTTCCAAGGAAACACTGCAGCTGTGAAGCCACCTAATGACACTTAGTAGCATGACTACTACTTTGGTACTAAGAAATCTAGTTTTCTAAAATCCTAGTTTATCAGAAACTTTGTTTTTGAAATCATTTCATTAAGAACAACACATCCCACTCTTGGCTGCAATATCTAATTCGCTTTGACACAGAGGAGCAGCCTTGATTTTCAACCCAGGAACAGATTCTGTTAAGGGGCTTTTGGACCTAGCATTCCACATCCTGATTTGTTTCTAAGGAAGAGAGACCTTGTGTCTGCTTTGCCATTCAGACCTGATGTTGTCCCTTTACGCAGCCCTGCTTTGCTGTCACCTTCCAAAATACCATTTCATCTCAACTGCACCTAAATGCCACCCTTCCCCAAAATTTTATCACAACTTTACCCTTTCTTGATGACATAGTCCACGGTTCTTTTGGTGTGTGATCTCTCTTGTTGCAATGAGCCAATAAGTCTTTGTCAGACTAAAGGTTTGTTTCTGGTGGACTGAGGCTAGCTGGGTGAAGACATTAAGATCCCTTTGGGATTTGGCCAAGACCCCTCAATACCAGGATTGGCCTCCTTGACTCGGTAATAATGTGCACATCTGAGACTCCTTGAGTCAAGTTCAAGTCCTCTCTGCCTTTAATTGTGTGGTTTTGCACTGAATTTAGGCTCTGCTTATTACTTTGGCTGTTCGGTATGAGGTTCATTACTTATTTCCTGAAATTCTTGGTTTCCAATCAGACTTTGGTGTCTCTTGGTGAAATTTGACTTTGAACTCCGTCTCCTGCCTTCTGTGTGTCCTCCGTCTTCTGTTCATGTAAGAGAATTTGCCCCAGGCTTCCCTGGGTGTGAGAAATTGGCTTTGGGAAAGATCTCGCCACACAGCCTGTGCCAGGTGGCTCCTAATTTCTCAGGTCAGCAAGAAGAGGCAGTTTAACCTCGGGGCTGAGGGTAGGAAACACAAGTAATGTTTTACTTTTGATCAACAGTCAAGCAATTTCTCACGGGCTTGCCTGCTAAGCTTGTGCTCCCTTCTCACAACTTCTCTAAGGATGAATTAGAACTATAGTGGACACTTACAGAACTTGGACGTGAACAAGGATGCTCATTTGACAAGTACCTGAGGCAAAAAGGCCAAAGAGACCCTCAAGAGGAGACTACATATCTGGTCTGTCTAGAAGAAAGAGATCACTGTGATTAATGTAGGAGATTTCCCCTCCATCCCCATTCTTTGAGGATTAATAAGCACTGGCTTTTAATTGTATGTTTTGATAACATTGTCGAGGGCTGGAGTTACTGTTTAAACTGGCTGTAATGACTTTCTCTTTTCTGTCTATGTATATATGAAAAAAGGGGTCCCTGTATCTAAACTTTCTCCCTTCTTCTTACGGAAAGAAAAAATAACCTTTTATAGTAATTACTTCATATTGTTCTATCCCTCTCCCTTCTCCTCACTTGGGAAATTTTAAAGATAAACCACTCAGAAAAAAAAAAAATCATTGTTATCATGGTACATACCAGGCAGTCAAAAATGTCATTACAAAGTTAAACTTCCTTTTGCATTAAAAAAGTAAATACATATCCTCCAGCCAAGGTGACAGAAGAAGATGATATCTCAAAAAAAAAAAAAAAAAGGAGACAAATATGACTGGTGTTCTCTACTCAGGGAAAAAATAAAAAGTACACAAATGTATTTTAAAACGAATAGGCTTTGTTACTATAGTTATGAGAGAAAACATCTTAGTTTCAATATAAAAGCTTTTAAATATGATTTTTAAATTTAACATCTGTCTTATGAATACACAGTTAATAAGAAGTATATTCTTTTTTAGACAGAGTCTTTCACTGTCCCTAGGGCTGGAATGCAATGGCATGATCTTGGCTCACTGCAACCTCCATCTCCCGGGTTCAAATGATTCTCCTGTCTCAGCCTCCTGAGTAGCTGGGAATACGGGTGCCCACCACCACACTCTGCTAATTTTTTGTATTTTTAGTAGAGACACAGTTTCACTATGTTGGCCAGGCTGGTCCCAAACTCCTGACCTTGTGATCCACTCACTCTGGCCTCCTAAAGTGCTGGGATTACAGGCGTGAGCCACCACGCCCGGTCTATAAAAATTTTTTTAAAGTATCCTGTAATATTTCTGATAAATAAATTTTGACCTAGGCCTGGGTTGTCCTTTGCGTCTGCACGTGTTTGCAGCCCTCTCCGCGATGCTGCCTCTGCTGCGCTGCGTGCCCCGTGTGCTGGGCTCCTCCGTTGCCAGCCTCCGCACCGCGGCTACCGCCTCGCCTGCTTCGCCATTCCGGCAGCTCCTGCAGCCGGCGCCCCGGCTGTGCGCCCGGCCCTTCGGGCTGCTCAGCGTGGGCGCGGGTTCCGAGCAGTGGCCGGGCCTCCTGCGGCCTCGCGGGCCCTGCGCCTGCGGCTGTGGCTGCGGCGCGCTGCACACCGAAGGAGACAAAGCTTTTGTTGATTTCCTGAGTGATGAAATTAAGGAGGAAAGAAAAATCCAGAAGCATAAAACCCTCCCTAAGATGTCTGGAGGTTGGGAGCTGGAACTGAATGGGACAGAAGCTAAATTAGTGCGGAAAGTTGCCGGGGAAACAATCACTGTCACTTTTAACATTAACAACAGCATCCCTCCAACATTTGATGGTGAGGAGGAACCCTCGCAAGGGCAGAAGGTTGAAGAACAGGAGCCTGAATTGACTTCAACTCCCAATTTCGTGGTTGAAGTTATAAAGAATGATGGCAAGAAGGCCCTTGTGCTGGACTGTCATTATCCAGAAGATGAGATTGGACAAGAGGATGAGGCTGAGAGTGACATCTTCTCTATCAGGGAAGTTAGCTTTCAGTCCACTGGCGACTCTGAATGGAAGGATACTAATTATACACTAAACACAGATTCCCTGGACTGGGCCTTATATGACCACCTAATGGATTTCCTTGCTGACCGAGGGGTGGACAACACTTTTGCAGATGAGTTGGTGGAGCTCAGCACAGCCCTGGAGCACCAGGAGTACATTACTTTTCTTGAAGACCTCAAAAGTTTTGTCAAGAGCAAGTAGAGCAGACAGACACTGAAAGCCATAGTTTTACGGCAGGCTTTGGTCATTGAACAAATCCAAGTCTGAAGCTAGACACATGCTTTGAAATGATTATCATCCTAATATCATGGGAAAAAAATACCAAATTTAAATTATATATGATGTTTTACGCTCTCATTTATTACCATTTTTTTCTGTACAAATCTATTATTTGTAGATTTTTGTATAACATAATAGACAATAAAATTGGTTTATCACCTCCAAAAAATAAATAAATAAATAAATAAATTTTGGACAAATTGGAATGAGTTAATTATGTTGATCAGGACAACTCAATGTCCCTATTTCCCTCATTATATAAAATAATGCTAAGACAATATTCTAGTTTATGTAAGACTGATACAGTCTTATAAATGTTAATATTTATAACTTTGTAGTTTAAATATTATAGAATATTTATAACTTATCAAGATTTAAACTCCTCAAGGTTTATACTTTTGGAATTTTCTATACAGGTTTTATGGGACAAGAAAAGGATCATTGTTGGAACAAATTTTTTAAGCTTACAAAATATAAAATTGCGTTTAAGTAAAATCATAGCACAGATGTCTTTTAAAATGGTTTTGATCTTGTAATATTCTTACAATACCACAAATCATGAAAATCTATGTTTCAGTTAAAATTGTAATTTCCAAATACCAGTTAAAATTTTATAATCTTGGAAAATGTTAGCTTACTTGATATATAATATTTGGATTCCTGAATAGTTTCTAACCTAAAAAAAATACAAAACATATATATTGTTTTAATTTATTGTTACTTATATACATTATATAAACATTATAGATTAATAGAATTTGTAATTGCCTTTAGATGATATGTTCATTCTGCTGCCTAAAAGTGTAAAAGATAATATAAAATGTGAACTTATGAAAATAGCTAGGTTTGACAAAGCGAACAAAAACAAAGTGGGGAAAGAACACCCTCTTCAACAAATAGTGCTGGGATAACTGGCAAGCCACATGTATAAGAATCAAACTGTATTCCCATCTCTCCCTTTATGCAAAAATCAACTCAAGATGGATTAAGAATGTAAATCTAAGACCTGAAACCGTAAAAATTCTAGAAAGTTAACATTGGAAAGACCCTCCTAGATGCTGGCTTAGGCAAAGACTTCATGACCAAGAACCCAAGAGCAAATGCAACAATAAGCAAAGATAAATAGATGGAACTTAATTAAACTAAAAAGCTTCTGAACAGCAAAAGAAACAGCAAAGTAAACAGACAACTCAGAGTGGGAGAAAATGTTTGCAATCTGTACTTCTGACAAGGGACTAATACCCAGAATCTATAAGGAACTCAAATCAGCAAGGAAAAAAAAAAATCTCATCAAAAAGTAGGCTAAGCACATGAATAGACAATTCTCAAAAGAAGATATACAAATGGCCAAGAAACGATGAAAAAAAGCTTAACATCACTAATTATCAGGGAAATGCACATCGAAACCACAATGTGATACCACCTTACTCCTGCAAGAATGGCCATAAACAAAAAATTGAAAATAATAGATGTTGGCATGCATGTGGTAAAAAGTGAACACTTTTACACTGTTGATGGGAATGTAAACTAGTACAACCACTATGAAAAACAGCGTGGAGATTCCTTAAGAATGGAAAGTAAATCTGCCGTTTGATCCAGAAATCCCACTACTGGGTATCTACCCAGAGGAAAAGAAGTTATTATACGAAAAAGATACTTGCACACGTATGTTTATAGCAGCTTAATTCACAACTGCAAAAATATGGAACCAGCCCAAATGCTCATCAATCAACAGGGAGATAAAAAAAAGTGTGGTACATATATACCATGGAATACTACTCAGCCATAAAGAGAAACAAAATAATGGCATTCACGGCAACCTGGATGGAACTGGAGATCATTATTCTAAGTAAGTAACTCAGGAATGGAAAACCAAACATTATATGTTCTCACTCATAAGTGGGAGCTGAGCTATGAGGACACAAAGGCTAAAAGTGGTATGATGGACTTTGGAGATTCAGGAGAAAGGTTGGGAGGGGTGTGTGGGAGAAAAGACTATACATTGAGTACAGTGTACATGCTTGGGTGGTGTGTGCACCAAAATCTCAGAAATCACCACTAAAAAACTTATTCATGTAGGCCAGGCACGGTGGCTCACACCTGTAATCCCAGCACTTTAGGAAGCCGAGGCTGGTGGATCACGAGGTCAAGAGATCGAGACCATCCTAGCCAACATGGTGAAACCCCATCTCTGCTAAAAGTACAAAAATTAGCTGGGCATGGTGGTGTGCACCTGTAGTCCCAGCTACTCGGGAGGCTGAGGCAGCAGAATTGCTTGAACCCAGGAGGCGGAGGTTGCAGTAAGCAGAGATCACGCCACTGAACTTCAGCCTGGTGCCTGGAGACAGAGCGAGACTCTGTCTCAAAAAAAAGGAAAAAAAAAAAACTTATTCATGTAACCAAACACCATCTGTTCCCCAAAAACCTATTGAAATAAAAAATCCATAATAAAAGTTAAAAAGAAACAAAACTTAGCGAGGCAGTTCTTGGTTTTCTTGCCTTATAGTGTTCTCTGTATTTGGATAAGACAAAAATTGGTTACCTTCGCTAATTGCAGCAATTAATAAAATGATTAAGAATTAGGCCGGGCGCGGTGGCTCACACCTGTAATCCCAGCACTTTGGGAGGCCGAGGTGGGTGGATCACGAGGTCAAGAGATCGAGACCATCCTGGTCAACATGGTGAAACCCCGTCTCTACTAAAAATACAAAAAATTAGCTGGGCATGGTGGCGTGTGCCTGTAATCCCAGCTACTCAGGAGGCTGAGGCAGGAGAATTGCCTGAACCCAGGAGGCGGAGGTTGCAGTGAGCCGAGATCGCGCCATTGCACTCCAGCCTGGGTAACAACAGCGAAACTCCATCTCCAAAAAAAAAAATAAAATGATTAAGAGTATACTAGTATAATGTAGATTGAATATTCCTATCCATAAAGCTTAGGACCAGTAGTGTTGTAGATTTTGGAACCTGTGGATTTTGCATATACATAATGAGACAGCCTGATAATAGACCCCAAGTCTAAACATGAAATCCATGTAAGTTTCATCTGTACCTCATGCGCATAACCTGAAGGTAATCTTATACAATATTATAATTTTGTGCCTGAAACCAAGTTTTGACTGCAGTCTATTACATGAGGTCAGATATTGAATTTTCCACGTGTAGGGTCATATTGGCATTCAAAATTTTCAGATTTTGGAACATTTTGGATTTTCTGTTTCTTTTTTTTTTTTTTTCCTTTCTTATGGATTTTCTATTTTCATATTAGGGATGCTCAACCAGTAATTACAGAAAAGTATAAATGTATATGCAAGACAGTGAATATGGTTTGTTAAGGAATTACTACTGTATTAAAAATAAAATGGTGATTCAATGTAATATATACATCTGTTGTAACATGCTAAGGTAAATATCTTAAAACTAAAATTTTTTATGTGTATATATATCTATATATATAAATGTATATTAACTTTTTTTGAATCCTATAATTGATAAAAAGACAAGTATTTCAGACTGTGTTCCATGTAAATAGAATATAGCCTGAAATTACTCACAGAAAAAAGCTTATGTATCTTTTTCCACAAATTATAATATAGATGACACGCCAAAAGAGTAAAATTAGTTTTTTCTTTCTATAAAATGACCAAGTTATTTGGTGCCCAGATAAGAGAGTTTTCTTTTGAATCACCAAAATATTTTATTAACTCTTTGTGCTTCTGGCATTCTCTTGAATAATTTTAACTCAAATTTTCTTTTGTTAGTGGATCAGACATCAAGGACTGCTGTTGAACCTCAGTGAGAAGAGCCTTACCAGGTACTATTAACAATGTAACAGTCAATCTCTACCTCCCAAATATAAAGACTTAAAGCCACACTAGAATCACTAAAAGGCTGTTCCAACAGAGATCTCAAACAGAGGCATTGGAGGCATCATTCTCTGAAGCAGGTGACCTCAGGAAGAGACACCTTCTACCCAAGATCATGGAGACCAAGCGGGTGACTTCATGACATACACAACTCCCCCCAACCCACTACACAAGAGGACCGGAGCCACAGATTGCCATGCTGTCATCTGCTGGTGCTTTTGCTCTTTTGCTTTATTCTTTCCTCTTTGCCAAGATTTAAATTGCTGATACTTGTTTATTAACTACGATAGCTCTAAGGTCTTCAACCTTAATATTTTTTTTTTTTTGCAGCCTTAGTCACTCCTTGGTACGAGTCCAGCACCAGGCTACAATTTGCTTATGATGAGGCTAAAGCAAGCAATTATGCTGTCTGTTGAGTTTGTACATACTCTCCTCTGGGTGCCACCCAACTTCCTTGGCTACCAACCTCTTGGAATTAATCAGCTGATTTCCTAGGTAATGAGACTCAACCAAGAAGTGATTTGGGGATGACAAATACTGTCATAGTCCAAACATCCAGAACTTCGAAGCCCTCATCACATCACAGGTAGAATGGAAGGTTTCAATATCAAACAAAACAATTCTCAGAAGGCTTTTGTGAAATTGAGCTTTTCCAACCAAATTTTCACAGAAGGAAACCCGGTGATGGGGATAAGAGGCGTAATGGTGATGTGCTTCGAGAAAACAGAATACAATGAGAGGACAGGAAAGAGGGAGGATTCAGTGAGGGAAAGTGGCCTCCATGGGGTCCTCAGATAAGAGGCAAGGAAGGTCAGGAAACCTCTGGGAAGGCACAGAGAAGATGGTGACCAGCATTACCGAGGCAGCAGATGATGGCCTAAAGCTTGGGCCTCTGTAGAATCCAGTGAGAAAGCAGAGGTAGAAGGCGGCTCAGAGAGAGGCGCTAGTTTGGGTCTCCTGAGAGGCTGGTAAGAGGTTGAGGGCCGAGATCAAGATGGCACCACAGAGGAGAGGTGCAAACCCTGGGAGTCCAAGGCAGCCATGCCTTCCACAGGCTCCCAGACAGCAGACTGCCAGCTTCCGTGGCCACTACACTGCACAGCTTATGGTGGGGATTCTGAAAAAGCTGTTTCCACAAACTGCCTATGGCAAGGAGCTTGTCCGGGGGGCTGCAGAAGACAGGAGGAACAAGCAAAAACCAAAGGAGCGGGTGGAAGCTTAGCAGAGCAGGAAGCATGCCGCCTTCTCCCACCTGCCGGCTTCACAACAGTCCGCCTATTCATCACCCCGAGGCTTTCTTCCATGTTCCTTTCCCTTCAGGTTTCCCTCCCACAGGCTTCAGTGGGCCCTGACACTGCATAGCCATCCTAGAAAGAGGGGAAGGAGCTGAATGACCTGTGCCTTGGGAAAGCTTGTCCTCTGCTACCTCAGGTCCTTTCAGGCAGCCTCTCCAATCTGAGGAACCAAGAGCCTCGGCTACGTGTGGTGAAGAGATGAACAAAGTGATATTGTGAGGAGGCTCAGTCGAATGATCCTGGGAGACTCTTAAAAGACTCTGAAATCATCAAGATTAGCAATGAAGGGGAAATGGTCCCTGACAATCGCAGGAAGGCCTTTCACAGACCGTATCTCACATGAGCCTCTGAATAACTTGTGAGCTATGGAGGCCAGGTCTTACCTCGGAGGTGGTACCTGAACCTTAGGGAAGTTAAGCAGCTTGTTGAAAATCAGGACCTGGAAGTTCTGCCTCTAAAAACAATAGTGGTTCCATTGTATCTCACACCACCTGACCCTGGTGTGAGACAAGAGTGAGTGGCTGGGATCCAGTTCTCGCCGTCCTCTCCCTCCAGGCAAGCTGCAGACATTCATTATTCATGGATCATCTGATGTTCTACCTATCATGGATCATCTGATGTTGTATCTTGTTCGCATGAACCCAGGAGGTAGAAGTTGCAGTCCTTTACCCCTTTGGTCATCTTAGCTTTGATTCTACCAGCTACATAGCCTATGAAAGTAGGCTCCATTACGCTTTCATTTGGATGGACAGGCAGGACTAGAAGGACAAGCTGCCATGGGTCTCCCCTTTAAGAGCTCTGTTTTCCAACAGGGACTTGCTCTAGGGACTAACGTCCTCAAAGATTGTGGACCTGGGCCTTCATGGAAAGGTGAAATCCACTTTGGGAGGCCGCCAGTGGTGGATCACTTGAGCTCAGGAGTTTGAGACCAGCTTGGCCAACATGGTGAAACCCCATCTCTACTAAAAATGCAAAAATTAGCCGGGCTTGGTGGCATGCGCCTGTAGTCCCAGCCACCTGGGAGGCTGAGGCAGGAGTATCACTTGAACCCAGGAGGTGGAAGTTGTGGTAAACCAAGATTGCACCACCGCACTCCTGCCTAGGGGACAGAGGAAGATTCCATCTCAAAAAAAAAAAAGAAAGGGAAGGTGAGATCAAGGTTAGCCCTTGGGCAGCCTTGCATTGATGAAAACAAAATCTTATCCTTTAATGCTACACCTCTGTTCCTTTTTGACTCTGCACTGATATTGAGAGACAAGAGTGAGTGGATGGGATCCAGCTCTCACTGTCCTCTCCCTCCAGGCAAGCTGCAGACACTCATTATTCATGGTTCGTCTGATGTTCTATCTTGAATAAACAGAGCTCTGTGATCCATCCTGTAATTCACTTTAAAGTAGACTAAAATCTTTTCTTTTTCTTTGAAATTTTCAAAAAGGATTTCTGTATGTCATGCTCAGTGGACTTTTTCAGTCCCTACCCTCTTTTCTCATGAAGGGCACAGATTCCCACAACTGCAGGAGAACGTGTTCTCCATCACAGGGGACTCTGCCCCTGATGACAGAGCTTGGGCCACAGTACCTGACTCGAGGCTTTCACAGGCTAAGAGCATTTTTCTCCTTATCGGCCCTAATGCAAGGGGATGGATGCCTTGACCCAGAGACCCTAAAATGGGACTGTGGGTCACGACTAAGAGTTGAGGGACTCTGTTTCTCCGGCAGGTACCCTGAACTCTTAATAATCCAATCCATGGCCAGTGAATCACCGGGATTAGGGTTTTATCCTGGAGCCCTCTGCCACAGCCAGAGAGAGTATCTGTGGGCTTCAGATAAAACCCCAGTTCCCACTCCTACCTCTACTCTGTTACCCTTGATGATATTCTAGTCTTTCCTAGGAGTGTCCATGCCGGGTGGCTCTCTGTGCCAACATAACTGATTTAGAAAACTGGGAAGGGGAATAGGGAAAGGTTGTACTCTGCTGGAAGTTGGCCCTAAGGTCCCTTGCCAGAGTGATGTGTCTGTGTTTTCTAAGCGTTGCTTACACACACACACACACACACACACACACACACACACACACATTTTGAGACAGAGTCTCACTCTGTCAACCAGGCTGGAGTACAGTGGTGTGATCTTGGCTCACTGCAATCTCCACCTCCCAGGTTCAAACGATTCAAACGATTCTCCTGCCTCAGCCTCCTGAGTAGCCAGGATTACTGGCATGTACCACCACACCAGGTAATTTTTGTATTTTTGGTAGAGATGAGGTTTCACCACGTTGGCCAGTCTGGTCTTGGACTCTCAACCTCCAGTGATCCACCCACCTCAACCTCCCAAAATGATGGGATTACAGGCATGAGCCACTGAGCCCAGCCTAAGTGTTGATTATATTTTGATTCCTCTGTAAATAGTAGAGGAACAGCAACAGAAGCCTCATGATGCACAATGGATGGATGGAACCAGTGCCCCGAGGCTCACTGAGATGCACCTGAGCAGAGATGATCTGACAGCTGCCTCTGACAACTGAGCACAGAGAATGTATGCTCTGGACCAGAGGTCTGAGCTGATGTCATGGAGATAGAGGACAGTCAAAGTATTCTGTGGGGTGACAGAGGGCCCTTAGAGAGGAAAGTGAACTCACAATCCCTCCCCAGCAGCCTCCAGCCAAGCAGATCGCACCACCCTTCCTGGGCCATCTAAATCCTTCCATCCTCTCTGGACCTTACTGTTTTCCAGTTCTACTCTTTCATCAATCATAAATAAACTGCAGTGCTACTTTCTCTTTATTCCACCTACAACCCAGATGTTAGCTGGGTTGTCCTTTACCCTCTCGGTCATCTCAGCTTTGACTCTATCAATTACATAGTATTTGAAAGTCGGAAGTTCTCCCAGGAATTTTTGCCGATTCCCAGGGATCTGCACTCTCAGGATTCTGTTCTCAGCTTCCCACCTTTCATGGACCGACATAGGACACGACCCCACCTTCACATTCACTCAGAAGAGTCTACTTGTACATAAAAGCATTAGTAAGCAATGTAGCCTTTACAAAAGATATTATAAGGGTGACGATGAGGACCAGGGAAGAAGACTAACAACTTTAAAATCCCTAACTGCAGAATTGAGCACTAAAATACTTCCTTACCTGACTGGGCATGGGGGCTCATGCCTATAATCCTAACACTGCGGGAGACCAAGTCAGCCAGATCACTTGAGCCCAGGAGTTTGAGACCAGCCTAGGCAACATGATAAAGCCTCATCTCTGGAAAAAATACCAAATGAAAAAAAAAAACTGAGGCAGGAGAATCACCTGAGCCTAGGGAGGTTCAGGATGCAGTGAGCCTTGATGGTGCCACTGCACTCCAACCTGGGTGACAGAGTGAGACCCCGTCTCACAAAATATAAAATAAAATACTTCCTTACAACCTTGGTCTGACATCCAATCCCCTCCCACCCACATGATGACACTTCGCCAGAACTGGCAGGAAAACTGTCAAGAATAAGGGAAAGGTTCTGTTAACATTGCTACTAGAATTGGCCAGGCACGGTCCCAGGACTTTGCGAGGGCAAGGCAGGTGGATCACCTGAAGTCAGGAGTTCAAGATCAGCCTGACCAACTTGGTGAAACCCAGTATCTACTAAATACAAAAAATTAGCTGGGCATGGTGGCAGGCACCTGTAATCCCAGCTACTGGGGAGGCTGAGGCAGGAGAATTGCTTGACCCCAGGAGGCGGAGGTTTTAGTGAGTGGAGACTGCACCACTGCACTCCAGCCTGGGCGACAGTACAAGACTCCATCTCAAAAAAAAAAAAAAAACAATTGCTACTGGAATATCTTTTTTTTTATACATTAAGTGAACAGAAAAACGTTTTATCATGAGTTCACATTAATATGTCCTATACAAATTTAACATTACAGAGTATTTACATTTATTTTATTTGCATCTCTTTTCTCTCCTAATCAAAACCTTGGATCTTAATAATATTAACATTCTTTTTATTATTATTTTAATAAGAGATGAGGTTTCAATGTTGCCCAGGCTGGTCTCAAACTTGTGGGCTCAAGTGATCCATTTGCCTTGGCCTCCCAAAGTGCTGGGATTACAGACATGAGCCACCGTGCCCAGCCGATATGAATATTCTTATTTTTTATCCTAATTATACATGAAATACTTTCAAAATTATAATACAAATATTGCTTCTAATAATAAAACTACTGAGGGAAGTTTAAAATTATTTGCAATTCTTTTTTTCTTAGAATATTTTCACCAAGAAGATATACAAGAGAAACGTGTTCTGAAGTCACTTGGAATAATTCTTTTCTGTGTGATTATGTAACCAATTTGATAAAGACTTGTTTATTAATTTCAGTTTATTTTCAATTTTAGGATTGACTTTATTTTTCTTATTGATTTTATTTTTTGAAAAATGTCAAACATTTTACATGGTTCAAAAGTCAAAAGTAAATAAGTTATATTTAGAGAAGTCTCACTTCCAACACTGTCATTTGATGCTAAAAGTGGTCCATAAAAACATCATGGGGATGTAGTCTAGATTTTACCTTTTCTCTGAAGATGTGGAGGAATGTGAGGAACAGAGGAGAGCAGCAACTAATAGAAAGAGACACGGTTCAAGTCCCATTTTCTGTTGGAACTGGGCATTTCCTAGACTTTTTGACACTTGGTTTCTTCATGTGAAAATGAGAATAGTACCTGCCTCCTAGAAATAATCTCCAGATTAAACGAGATAATATGTGACGCATTCCCACTTCACCACTATTTTGGTAAGCAAAGTTTGTAAGATTCCATGTGTTAAAATCTCTTTCTGCTTACGGTATTCAGAATGGATTCTGTTTCTTGAACCAAATTCTTATGGATATCGTACAAAGCAGACTTATACCAGCCCTGTGTTTCCAGATCATTCCTTTACTTTCCACATTCCTAATGCGATCTAGTCTCCTAGCAATTGGACTAGGTAGCCAAGCATCTGCTTGCCTTTTGAAATTATTTCCCTGCCTCATTCTTTAATTTTCCATTTTAAACTTTGTCTGCAGAAAGTAAATGTGGTCTATAGGATAACCTAATTCCCTAGACGGATGCAAGTAAGCTTGTGGACCACAACTGGACTGCAATAAATGTACCATAGAGAACACAAACTTTTCTAAGTCCACCATAGTGAATGACAGATTTTCTTAGATAAAAATCATGTCAGCATCAATCAGTTCAGGCAGATTGCTTTGTTCATTTCTATTTGAAATGAGCTTGATCAAGTTAGGCATTCGGTTGAACTGTAGGGGGTGGCAATCTGAGGCCTGGTATGCAGCAACCTTGAGGCCAGGCAGGCCAGAGGCATAGGCAGAAAGGGCATGGGGTGTCTGGTCACTGGAGGATCAGAATCTCTACTATGACTCTCTTTCCTTGCTCCTTAGACCTGGACCCAAGGCTAAAAGTTAACAGAGTCTGGACATGGCGAGCCTGGACATGTGTCACTATGAATCACATTGATTCTGTGGAAAAGCATGATCTGAGTCCCAAGCAACAGGAATATAAATGAATTGTCAAATCCCTGGTCACTCATAATTGGATGCTGAAATTCCAGCTTCCTGTCAATATGAAACAGTCAAGACCTTTTCATTTATGAAGTCAGAGTAAAGGATACATTACTATAACCAAATACCTCTGTCACTAATAGCGCTGAGGTCCAGGTGATGCTTTTTCTACATGCAGTCACTGATGAACCCAGGTTTCTTCTGTCCTATTGCCATCACCGAGGCCATCATTCTTGTCTGCATAGTTAGTGCTAGGCCACAGGCACGTTCATGTTCAGCTCAAGGGAAGAGGTCAGAGAGAGCTGCTCCAGGACAAGGAGCTTCTTTACATGGAAGATGACTCAGAAGCTGCATTTAGCGCTTCCATGCACCCTCCCTGGCCTAAACCAGTCACATGGCCATACTTAGCTGCAAGGGAGACTAGTAATGCAGTCTCCAACTGGGCAGCCACATGCCAGCTAAAACTTCATTACTGTTGAAGAAAGGGAATATTTTCCTAGACAACTATTAGTGTCTGCCACGGTCTTCATCCTGCTTCACGTATGTCCTTCTTGGTCTAGCTGTGAGCCTTCGCCATTTGCTAATTTGGGCCTTAGCTGGGGGAAGCCTCCTCAGTGTCGTCAGACCTCCTGGAGAGGTGCAATTAGCCATTCAAGCTTCTTAACACTGAAAGAAAAGCTGGGGCCCACAGCGGGCACGAGGACTCTAAGATGGCATCAGTTGTACCAGTGAAGAAGAAGAAACTCCTGGATGTCAAAGTAGGGGAGCTGAGCCGCCAAGCTGAATACTGATGCGGGATTTCACCCCTAGCGGCATTGCTGGAGCATTTCAAAGAGGTCACTACTGGTACTACGACAACCATATCAACGTGAAGAAAGGGTGTCTCAGGGGTTTCCATGGTACTGGCAGCTCACACGCATGTCAGCTACTGCCTTTCCCCCAAGGAGCGCAAGCACGAGCGCTCTGCAAGTCTCACTGAAGAGGGGCCTGCACGGACGGCACCCTCTGCCCTCCCAACCACGACCTCCTTCGCACGCTCCTGTCCTTGAGGAACATGGTCGTTGCAGAATCCTTTGATATCCTAATGGGAATTAACCTCCAAATAAAAACTGACTGGTTACAAAAGAAAAGAAAATCTGGGGCCCAAAGAGGATCCCTGGGAGCTTGGGCCAGAGCCAGAGCTCTCCTCAGAGCACCTATCTGGCTGTTTTCTAAAAAGATAGTTTTGATGCATGGCACCTTCTTCCACAGTATTGTGAGAGATGCTGCCTTGGCTGTTGCTGGAGGTGACTCATACCTGCTCTTTGCAGAGGGCATAACAACATTGTTCCTGCAAAAGGAAGGCTCATGCCAGGTCACTGGCACCTGCAGACAAGTCTGTTCCTCTTTACAAGATTCTTAAAGGATTAAAGAGCACACCGTGCAAAGGCTTTGGATGTGCTGAGTTGCACGTAGCTCAACTAGAGGCTTCAATAATGTGGACAGAGTGCAAGACCAGAAACTGGAAAATGTTACAGTGATCTCAGCTCCTCCATTTGTCAGATGTGTGGCCTTGGGCATGTCACATCCCAACCACAGGCTTCTATTTTCTCAACTAAAAAAGCTGACTAAATTGGGTTTATTACTAATGTTTGCACTCCTACAGATTATTTCTAAAACTCTCATCCTGTTCCAATTTCCTACTTGTTTACTGTGATATAACATAAATAAATAAATCTTCACATCTGTAATCCCAAAACTTTGGGAGGCCGAGGCAGGCGAATCACCTGAGGTCAGGAGTTCGAGACCAGCTTGATCAACATGGAGAAACCCTGTCTCTACTAAAAATACAAAAAATTAGCCAGGCATGGTGGTACATGCCTGTAATCCCAGCTAGTCAGGAGGCTGAGGCAGGAGAATCACCTGAACCCGGGAGGCAGAGGTTATGGTGAGCCAAGATCACACCACTGCATTCCAGCCTGGGCGACACAGGGAGACTCCATCTCAATCAATCAATCTTTGGCCTTTGTCCCTGGCTCCTGGCACACAGCTCCTAAAACCCTTGGAATCTTTGGAGTGATAAGAGTTTCTTTTGTATGCTAATGAAAGACTGCTAGTGGAGTCTCCTAGGTAGCTTCAGGATGAGAGCTGCTTGCCAGAAAGACTAAGTCAAGATTAGAGGTTTGGAAATTTCAGCCTTCCCTTTCTACCCTCAGACCTCCAGGGAAAGGAGAGGAGCTAGAGATTGAGCTAATCGCCAACAACCACTGATTTAATCAATCATGCTTAGGTAATGAAGCATCCATAAAAACCCTGAAGTGATGGGGTTTGGAGAGCTCGAGCTGGTGAACACACAGGCGCTGGAAGGGTGGTACACTCCAAAAGGGTAGGGAAGCTCCGTACCCCTTCCCTGCACCTTGCCCTATGCTCTACATCGCTCCCATTTGGGTGTTCTTGAGTTGTATCCTGTATAATAAACCAGTAACAGTAAATAAAGCCCCATCCTGATTTTATGAGTCATTAAGCAAATTATCAGACCTAAAGAGGGGGCCACAGGAACGCCCAATTTACAGGGGGTTGGTCAGAAGTGCAGGTGGAAACCTGGGACTTGTAACGAGCCTCTGAAGTGGGGTGAGGAGAGCACAATCACCTAGTGACCATTGAACAGGCTGGAGAGACAAACGCCTTATCTGAGGAGTTTAGAATCAAACACCACCTGGTGACTATCAAACAGCCCATCCACAGGCAAAACTCCTTATCTGGAGAAATGAGAAGTAACTAGACTTCCCTATTATCTAAAGCAGGCACTGGTACCAGGTCTTCCCCCACCCCCAAAATGTGTAAGTAACTAGAATTACTATACGTCTCCGGAATGCTATGCTGAAACTCATTGTGCAACCCTTGCTGACATCAAGGCACAAAACTGTCTACAAATGTAATCATTTATCATGACCCATGTGGCTAATATGGTCCAAATTACCCTTAAGCTCCTGCCTTAAGGTCCATAAATGCTCCTAAGGAAAAATCCCCTGTGGCACACTCAGTCCTCTCACTGAGGCACCCCATTGCATTCTTTTTATAAATTTTAATTTTTTATTATTTATTTTTGAGATGGAGTCTTGCTCTGTGGCCCAGGCTGGGATGCAGTGGCATGATCTCACCTCACTGAAACCTCTGCCTCCTGGGTTCAAGCGATTCTCATGCCTCAGCCTCCCAAGTAGTTGGGATTACAGGTGGCCGCCACCACCACATCCAGGTAATTTTTGTGTTTTTAGTTATCAGGGTTTCACTACATTGGCCAGATTGGTCTTGAACTCCTGACCTCAAGTAATTCACCCACCCTGGCCTCTGAAAGTGCCAGGATTGCAGGCGTGAGCCATCACGCCTGGCTTCCGTTTCACTCTCCCGCAGAGTTCTAACAAACTTTCCTTTTTAAACCTATACTGTTGTTGGTAATTCTTCTTATCAACCTGCAAGTCTACCACTTCTCAATGCTGGGGCTCTGACACCCCGCCCAGCCTGGGGGACAGTTTTGTAGGAGTGAGCTCTTAACCTGTGGGGTCTGCGTTAACTCTAAGTACTTAATGTTTAGATAGAATTGAATTGTAGGACACCCAGCTGATGTCTAGAGAGTTACAGAATTGACTGGCGTGGAAAAATCAGGGGAAATCCCACATTTGGTGTCAGACATGTTGTGAGTAAAAACAGTTCATGTCCATGACCTCTTCTTATCTCTTTTTGGAATGATACAGCAGTAACTGTATCATTCTAGGGAATGGAGAGTTTTCCCCTTCTTCTCTCCTCACCCTGTTTCTCCCAAGTTTCTTCATTACTACGTGTGGAAAATCCAAGGACTCCCAAGTGACTCTTTGTACTTCCTGGGGACCAGGATCCTAGGTTAGTACTTTGGGCCAGGCTCAGACAGGTGTCTATGGGATTTTAACACAGCATTGACAAATGGTTCCCACAATCCAAGTCTACGGAGAGACTGAAGTAGACGCAGGCACTGAGAGAAATGAAAAACACGTGCAACTGATTAGGGAACTACAAATCAAAACCGTAATGAGATTCCATCTCACACCAGTGAAAATGGCTATTAAAGTCAAAAAATAACCGATGCTAGTGAGGTTGTGGAGAACACTTAGACACTGTGTAAATTAGTTCAACCATTATGGAAATCGGTATGGCAATTCCTCAGAGAGCTAAAAACAGAACTACAATTCGACCTAGCAATCCCATTACTTGGCACACACCTAGAGGAATATAAATTATTCTACCATAAAGACACATGCACGTGAATGTTCATTGCAGCACTAGCACAGCAGCAAAGACATGGAACCAATGTAAATGCCCATCAATGACAGACTGGACAAAGAAAATGTGGTACATATACACCATTGAATATATGCAGCCATAAAAAGGAATGAGATCATGTCCTTTGCAGGCACATCGATGGAGCTGGAGGCCATCATCCTTAGCAAACTAACACAGGGACAAAAAGCCAAATACCACATGTTCTCACTTATAAGTGGAAGCTAAATGATAAGGACTCATGAACACAAAGAAGGGTACAACAAACACTGGGGTCTACTTGAGGGTGGGAGGAGGGAGAGGAACAGAAAAGAAGAACTACTGGGTACTAGGCTTAGCACCTGAGTGACAAAATACCCTTTACAATGAATCCCTGTGACAAAAGTTTACCTGTATAAAAAACCTCCACTTGTACCCCCAAATCTAAAAGCTAAAAAAGAAAAACGTGTGCCATCATTGGAGCAGAATTTCTTCCTTAAGCTAAGACTCTGTGGACACATCCAAAGAGTGAGTGGAGACATCCTGAGGCACAGACTTTTGTTTCCCAGGGTGAAAATGACCAAAGTCATAGATGTCCACAAAAGTCATCCAGGATGACAAAAGAAAGAATAAAATGCAAATGGGAGCCACCTTTTGCAGGTTCTTATGCTAGTTTACCAAAATCTCTAGTTTTTAGGATTTAAAAAAAAAATTTCGACTGGGCACAGTGGCTCACGCCTGTAATCCCAGTACTTCGGGAGGCCAATGTGGGTTGGGAGGCCTACCTAAGGTCAGGAGTTTGAGACCAGCCTGGCCACCCATGGTGAAATCCCATCCCTACTAAAAATACAAAAATTAGCTGGGCATGGTGGCAGATGCCTGTAATCCCACCTACTCTGGAGGCTGAGGCAGGAGAATCACTTCAATCCAGAAAACGGAGGTTGCAATGAGCCACGATCACATCATGGCACTCCAGCCTGGGCAACAAGAGTGAGACTTTGTCTCAAAATAAAAAAAATAAAAAGTTATACTTGGAGAAAAAAACAAAAGTAATAAAAACGTAGAAAGCAAAAAGAAAGTTACTCTCTCACCCCAGTTCCCTGGGTTCTCAGTTCTCGCAGAGGCCCGCCTTCCAGGTCAGCCCACACCCATCCAAGCGTATATGCAGGCCTGTAACTTTGGGGGATCTCATGGTTGCCCTGGGTTTTATGTGATTGCCTTACTGAGTATAAGTTAAATTGAAGAAAATCAAAGTTGCAAGTAGCACGTTGGCAAGGTGATGACCTCAGCATTCTTTCTCATCTTTTATTCAGGCTTTTGGAAATTTCATATATGTCCTTAGCTTTCCTCAACTCCAATCTGAGGCCTCCTTGACCTCTACCCCTGACTCTGGCCTTTTTTTAGAGCCTTTATTTAATTCCAGCCACATCTCTTCACCTGGACTGGGCACTCAGGTACAAATAGAACTGGTCACTTGCTCTGAAACCTACTTCTCTTTGCCTCTTCTCAGACTCCAGCTTTTCCCACTCAACCCCATTGGCAATGTCATTCATCTTTCTCCACCTTCTGCCTCATGGCTCTGCTCCTCCAGTTAGTCCACTCCAGTAATAACTTGAGCCTCTGGAATGTTCCTTCCTCATTTTTTTTTTAAATAGAGTCTCACTCTGTTACTCAGGCTGGAGCGCAGTGGTGCAATCTCAGGTTGCTGCAACCTCCACCTCCCAGGTTCAAGCAATCTCGTGCCTCAGCTTTCTGAGTAGCTGGGATAACAGGCATGCATAACCATGCCTGGCTAATTTTTTTGTGTTTTTAATAGAGAGAGGGTTTTGCTATGTTGGCCAGGTTGGTCTTGAACTCCTGGCCTCAAGTGATCCACTTGCCTCAGCCTCCCTAAGTGTTAGGATTACAATTGTGAGTCCCCACACCTGGCCCCTTTCTCACGTTTTCCTCTGCTGTCATTAATTTTATCACCACTACTCACTTAGTCTGTGCGAGGCATTCCCCTAAGTGCCTTATGAATGTAAACTCATTTTATCCTCACAACTTGACAAGGTTGGTACTATTATTATGCCAATTTTACAGATGAGAAAACTGAGACTTAAATAATAAAATCTCCACTCCCTAACTTCCCATGCTCCACTGTGCCTCCTGAACCTAGAGCTTCTTCTATGGTCTCTGCAGACTTCAAGACCCAACTCAGCTGTTAGTTCCTCCAGGAAATCTTCCCAGAGTTCCTATTATTACCATGGTAATTTCAGGCTTTTAGTCTTTCTTCTCCCATATAGAGTTGTCAAATAGCATACTGCCCCAAAAGGTTGCATGGTTCATATTTACACTGAAAAATTATTTGTTTATTGAAATTCCAATTTAACTGGGCGTCGTTATCTATATTTGCTAAATCTGACAACCATCCCCCACCTAAAACCATAAACAACTTGATTCATTTTCACTTTGCACCTGCCCACCCCAATGAGCTTGCACAGAGCGTGGACCAAGTGGGTACTCATTCTGTTCACTGTACTGAATTGAAGTCAGGTGCTTAAAAGGTTTCCTTTGTCTGCTTTTACCATCCTGCCATAAGGAATCGTCTCACGTCCTCCCAGTGCACCAGACACAGTGCTACGTGCACAACTAAATCCAACCCAAAACTGAGTTCAATTGTCTCATCTGTAAAAAGAGAGTACTGTTAAACACCCACCCCTCAGTCTTTCTTCTAGGCTACTTGTGAGAATCAAATATCACAAAGGAGGTGCAATGGTGCTTTGTAACTGCAAAGCGCTGCTGTGAAGGATGACTATCACCGACTTTAGCAGTTCAAACTTAGCGACAGAGAAATAGACAACCTGTATCTAATTCAGTTTTTCAGTTGTGTTAAATATTGAAAGCTACTGATGGTTTGCTAAGGAATAGCATGGAATTTGGCAGTCTAAGAGCCAGGGTGAAGTGAAAGCTCAGATGAGGAGGGAGAAGAAATTGAAAAGATGAAAAGAACCAGGTGGTCCCTGATAGCCAGGAAGACGGTAACAAGAAAAGCAGAGAGGAAGCACCCATTGGAGACAGGAGTAGGTATTGCCTCGATTTCGCCTTGATAGGTGCCCCCACAAAAACCCAATCCACAGGTACCCAGACAGATGCCAGGAAACTCACACAAGATTGCCAAATGGCTTTCTATGTCATTTTTCTTAGTACCTTTATTAGTTTGTTCTCACACTGCTATAAAGAACTACCTAAGACTGGTCATTTACGAAGGAAAGAGGTATAATTGACTCACAGTTCCGCAGGCTCTACAGGAAGCATGGCTAGGAGGCCTCAGGAAACTTGCAATCGCGGTGGAAGGCAGAGGAGAAGCAAGCACGTCTCACCACGGCGAAGCAGGCGAGAAAGCAAGCAAGGAGGCGCCACTCCCATTTAAGCTGTCAGATCTCGTGAGAACTCATTATTGCGAAAGCAGCACGGGGGAAACCGCCCCCATGATCCAGTCACCTCCCACCTGGTCCCTCCACCAACACATGCGGATGACAATTCCAGATGAGATTTCTGTGGGGACGCAGAACAAAACTGTATCAGTTTATTTCTTTAAAGAAATTGCCTTCCTTAAGAACAAAACAAAACAACACTGAAAATTAGCAGTGTGATGTTCAGGTGTAGCTAGGAGCATGAGATTATTTTCCCTGCCTGAAACTCCATCGTCATGCTACTTATAATGTCGTCCTAGAATAGCAGCATCTGCCCTACTTGAAAACGTGAGAAATGCAAAATCAGAATCTACATTTTTTGACGAAATCCTCAGGTGATTCACATAAGTATTAAGTTTGAGAATCTTTTCCACCATCTGAATCCCAGGTGATGTTAGTTTAACCAACATTAAAACTGACTCCTTATGCTCCATACAGTTGGCCAAGATACTGGTTTTCAAACTTGGCTGCACATTGGAATCATCTGAAAAACTTAAATATTAATACCTAGTTGCACTCTTAAGATTTTTTTTTTTTTTTTTTTTTTTTGAGACGGAGTTTCGCTCTTGTTACCCAGGCTGGAGGGCAATGGCGCGACCTCGGCTCACCGCAACCTCCGCCTCCTGGGTTCAGGCAATTCTCCTGCCTCAGCCTCCTGAGTAGCTGGGATTACAGGCACGCACCACCGTGCCCAGCTAATTTTTTGTATTTTTAGTAGAGATGGGGTTTCACCATGTTGACCAGTATGGTCTGGATCTCTTGACCTCGTGATCCACCCAACTTAGCCTCCCAAAGTGCTGGGATTACAGGCGTGAGCCACCGCGCCCAGCAAGATTTTTGTGTAAAAGGTCTAAGGTGTGGCTTGGACGATAGGATATACAGTTTTTCCCTGTCTATTTAAGTTTTTCATGCTGTACAATTCAACATGAGATTTGCGTAGGGAACAGAAAGAGAAACCGCATCAGGACAATTTCAGTAGTTTAGGAAAATAAGATCAAGAACAATGAAATTCCTCATCCAACTTCTCAAGGTTCAGACATCCTCAAGTTAGGACTGAAACCAGCCATGTCTCTCCAAGACCTGGGCCAGTAGAAAGGTTTCTTCTTGGTTTCGAAAGGAAAAAGGGAATAGGATGGAAAAACACAAAAACATCCCTTTTTTGTGTGTGGCAGGGTCTAGCTCTGTTACCCAGGCTGGAGTGCAGCGGTGTGATCATGGCTCACTGCTGCCTCAATTTCCCAGGCTCCAGAAATCCTCCCACCTAACCCTCCTGAATAGTTGGGACCTCAGGCACATTCCACCACACCCAGCTAATTTTTGTGTTTTTGGTAGAGATGGGGCTTCACCATGTTGCCCAGGCTGGTCTCAAACTCCTGAGCTCAAGCAATCCCCACCCTGGCCTTCTAACTGCTGGGATTACTGGCGTGAGCCACTGCACCCAGCTGCCCACTGACTTTATGCCTTCTCCAATCTCTTAAGATTCATTTGGTGAGTTGCACCTAGAATTTTAAGGATTAAATTTAATTGGGAACCAGCACATCCAAATTAAGTCAATGAAAAAATGTCCTTCAGAGGTGGAAAGACAGTGGGTAGCTAGTTTATACAAAGTCTAAATTCTTGGAAGATCATTAGAAAAACTTTGCCAAATGGCCTGTTTTGAGACTGATCCCTTGCTCCAAATCCATCTGGGAGGTAGAGGACCTTGAATTACTTGATCTCTATTTATATACACACAGTTGATCAATCAAGTAATTGTCTTAATAATACAAAAAGCATACCAGTTATCTAGATATTTCCAGTTGTATATATGGACTTTTTAAGTCCATATATACATAAAATTGTCTTAGTTTTCTGTTATATTTTGCATGGATCCCTCTTTGAATTTATTTTTACAAATGTTCCAGTAATTTAATTAATTGAATTTATAACAGAAGCACATAAAAAGAGACTAGCTTCCTTCTCTTTTACATTGTCATTCTTTTCACTTGGTGAAAGCCTGATGCCAGAATCAGCTTTTTCCATACTTAATGTGTTTTTAACTACCTTTGTAATCAAACACAGGCATTAAAGGGATTAATGGGACGCCACAAGTCCTAGCTTGTTCTTACTCCAGGTGTCCTCTCACTTCTTGCTGGGCACAGATTATTTGGGAATCAGGCACTTTCTCATTCTCAACATCCATTTTTCTTCCTTGTGCTTAGCTTCATCTGTATTGCAACGTGAAGTGCAGAATTCAAACTGTGATCCAGATGATGCAACCAAAATTGCCCTTACAGGAATTTTATTTACATATTCATTTAAGTCTCTTCGACTTGAAAGTAGGGACTTACTTTTAAACCTAGGTGACCTTGACAACCACCTCTGTTGGGTAAACTATGGCAGAGGGAGTTTTGCTAGAACAGAATCTACACTGCTACAGCCAAAGGTATTATTATTACCTTTTGTGTGCCTCAGGCTTCTCATTATAAAATTACGATCCCAACTCCTATAACGCTGAGTTGTTGATGAGATTAAGTGAGATACTAAACTTGAAAACATCTGCATACAGTACATATTTAAAAACACACATATTTGTACGGATGTACAATATATATTACCCATCGATCAGGACATTTATATTATACTTTACAACTCATGAAACACTTCACCTACATTTTCTCCTTGATCTTCAAATCAGTTCTGAGAAGTAAGCACAGGTTATAATTAATTTACGAAGAAGAGCCCAAGGCTACATGAGTTTAAATGGCTCGCCCAAGACCACACAACTAGTCTCCACTCACGTGTACAGTCCCAACGCTCTCCACTGCTTCCTGTGCTGGCTTCTCATGCTCCACACAGTTGGCTAAGATACCGGTTTTCAAACTCGGCTGCACACTGGAATCATCTAAAAAAATGTATAAATATTAATACCTAGTCCCACCCTTAGAGATTTTGATTTAAAGGTCAAAGGTGTGGCTTGGACATTAGAATACACGTTTTTTCCGTATCTATTTATTTTTTAATTAGATTTTTTAATTATGAGATTACTGTAAATTCACATGCAGTTATGAGAATTAATAGAGATGCTAGGTACCGTTAACCAATTTCTCCCCATGGTAATGTCATGAAAAACTATAGTATAATGTCACAATCATGATGCTGACAACAGTTCACCACTGCAAGGATCCTCCCATGTTCTTTTTATAGCCATATACACTTCCCCTGCCCTCTCAACCCTAACCATTAGAACCTCAAATCTGTGCTCCATTTCTGTGATTTTGTTTTTTCAAAAATGACACGTGAATGGAATCATGCAGTATGTAACCTTCAGGGATTGACTTTTTTCTAGCAGCATAATTCCCTGGAGATTTATCCAAGTTGTTGCTTCTATCTATAGTTTATTCTTCTCCAACCCCCATGGGGGCCTCCCAGTAAGAACTGGAAAACCTGCTTTGTTTTCTGAGACAGGGTCTTGCTCTGTTGCCCAGGCTGGAGTGCAGTGGCACAATCAGAGCTCACTGTTGCCTCGAATTCCTGGGCTCAAGTGATCCTCCCACCACAGACTCCCATGTAGCTAGGACTATAGGCATGCACAACCATGCCTGGCTAATTTTTTAAAAATTTTTTTTGTTTTTTAGGGACAGGGTCTATGTTGCCCAAGTTGGTCTTAAACTCCTGGTCTCAAGCAATTCTCCTGCCTTGGCCTTCCAAAGTCCTGGCATTACAGAAATGTGCCACCGTGCCTGGCCCTGCTAGAAAAATTCTAAAAGAGCAATAACACCTACTTTGTTCTTTTCTATTACTGACTAGTAGTCCATGGTTTGAATCCACTCACCCATTGAAAGATACCTGAATTGTGTCTAGTTTTGGCTATTATGAGCAAAGTTGTTACGAACATTTGTGCACAGGTTTTAGTGTGAAAGCAGGCTTCGTTTCTCTGGGATAAATGCACAAGTGCAGCTTCTGGGTAGTATGGTAGCTGCATGTTTCATTTTAAAGAAATTGTCAAACTGTTTTCCACAATAACTGTACCATTTTACATTCCCACCAGCAACATATGAAGACCCAGTTTCTCTTCATCTTCACCAGCTTTGGTGGTTACTTCTATTTTTCCCATTCGGATAGATGGATTGTAAGATCTCATTGTGGGTTTAACTTGCATTTCCATGGCTAGTGATGTTGAACATTCTTTTCATGTGCTTATCTGCCAACTATGTATCTTTTTTGGTGAAATGTCTGTTATGTCTTATGGTCATTTTTTAAATTGGATTTTTTTAACTGTTTAGAGGAGTTTAAAAATTCTGGATATACTTAATATATATTTTTTGTAAGTATTTTCGCTCAGCCTGTAGACTGTCTTGTTTTTAGCTTCTTTTTTTTTTTTCTTTTTTGAGACGGAGTTTTGCTCTTATTACCCAGGCTGGAGAGCAATGGTGTTATCTTGGCTCACCACAACCTCCACCTCTCAGGTTCAAGCGATGCTCCTGCCTCAGCCTCCTGAGTAGGTGGGATTATAGGCATGTGCCACCATGCCCAGCTAATTTTGTATTTTTAGTAGAGATGAGGTTTCTCCATGTTGGTCAGGCTGGTCTCAAACTCCCGATCTCAGGTGATCCACCTGCCTTGGCCTCCCAAAGTGCTGGGATTACAGGTTTGAGCCACCACACCTGGCCTCTGGCCTCTGTAGATTGTCTTTTTTTTTAAGCTTCATTTAAAAAAAATTAATAGACTTTTGTATTAGTCCATTTTCATGCTGCTGATAAAGACATAACCCAAATTGGGCAAGAGATTTAATTGGACAGACACTCGATGCCAGCCTGTGAAAGCAGCCAGGAGGGAGACCGTACCCGGCAAGGCCACAGGGGCGGAGCTGCCTAAGACCATGGGAACCCACCTCTTAACATCAGCGTGACCTGGATGTGAAACCTGGAGTCAAAGGAGATCATTTTGGAGCTTTAAAATTTGACTTCCCTGCTGGATTTCAGACTTGCATGGGCCCTGTAACCCCTTTGCTTTGTCCAATTTCTCCCATTTGGAATGGCTGGGATCACAGGTGTTCCATATGATGTTACAGCTACAGTTCCATGTAGCTGGGGAAGGTCTCACAATCATGGCAGAGGGCAAAAGGTACTTCTTATATGGCAGTGGCAAGAGAGAATGAGGAAGAAGCAAAAGCAGAAACCTCTGATAACCCATCAGATCTTGTGAGACTTATTCACTATCATGACAGTAGTATGGGAAAGACTGGCCCCATGATTCAATTACCTCCCCCTGGGTCCCTCCCACAACATGTGGGAATTCTGAGAGATACAATTCAAGCTGAGATTTCAGTGGGGACACAGCCAAACCATATCATTCCATCCTTGCTCCCTCCAAGTCTCATATCCTCACATTTCAAAACCAACTATACCTTCCTAACAGTCCCCCAAAATCTTAACTTATTTCAGCATTAACCCAAAAGTCCACAGTCCAAAGTCTCATCTGAGACAAGGCAAGTCCCTTCCACCTATGAGCCTGTAAAATCATAAACAAGCTACTTCCTTCCTAGATACAATGGGGGTATAGGTATTGTGTAAATACAGACATTCCAAATGAGATAAGCTGGCCAAATAAATAGGGGTTACAGGGCCCATCCAAGTCTGAAATCCAGCAGGGCAGTCAAATTTTAAAGCTCCAAAATGATCTCCTTTGACTGCAGGTCTCACATCCAGGTCATGCTGATGCAAGAGGTGGGTTCCCATGGTCTTGGGCAGCTCCGTCCCTGTGGTTTTGCAGGATACAGCCTCTCCCCCAGCTGCTTTCATGGGCTGGCATTGAGTGTCTGTGGCTTTTCCAGGTGAATGGTGCAAGCTGTCAGTGGATCTACCATTCTGGGGTCTGGAGGACTGTGGCCCTCTTCTCACATCTCCACTAAGTGGTGCTTCAGTAGAGACTCTGCGTGGAGGCTCCAACCCCATATTTCCTTTCTGAACTGCCTTAGCAGAGGTTCTCCATGAGCACCCTGCCCCTGCAGCAAACTTTTGCCGGGGCATCCAGGCGTTTCCATACATCTTCTGAAATCTAGGTGGGGTTCCCAAACCTCAGTTCTTGATTTCTGTGTACCCACATGCTCAACACCATGTGGAAGCTCCCAGAACCTGGGGCTTCCACCCTCTGAAGCCACAGTCCAAGCTGTACATTGGCCCCTTTCAGCCATGGCTGGAGTGGCTGGGACACAGGTCACCAAGTTCCTAGGCTGCATACAGCATGGGGACCCAGGGCCCAGCTCACAAAATCACTTTTTCCTCCTGGGCCTCTGGGCCTATGATGGGAGGGGCTGCTGTGAAGGTCTCTGACATGGCCTGGAGACATTTTCCCCATGGTCATGGAGATTAACATTAGGCTTCTTGCTACTTATGCAAATTTCTGCAGCCAGCTTGAATTTCCTACCAAAAAATAGATTTTTCTTTACTATCACATAGTCAGGCTGCAAATTTTCCAAACTTTTATGCTCTGCTTCCTTTATAGAACTGAATGCCTTTAATAGCACCCAAGTTACCTCTTGAATGCTTTTCTGCTTAGAAATTTCTTCCCCCGGATACCCTAAATCATCTCTCTCAAGTTCAAAGTTCCACAAATCTCTAGGGCAGAGGCAAAATGCCACAATTCTCTTTGCTAAAACGTAAAGAGAGTCACCTTTGCTCCAGTTCCCAATGAGTTCCTCATCTCCATCTGAGACCACCTCAGCCTGGATTTTCTTGTGTGTATTGCTATCAGCATTTTGGGCAAAGCCATTCAACAAGTCTCTAGGAAGTTCCAAACTTTCTCACATTTTCCTGTCTTCTTCTAACCCCTTCAAAGTGTTCAAATCTCTGCCTGAGTTCCAAAGTTGCTTCTACATTTTCAGGCATCTTTTCAGCAATCCCCCACTCTATTAGTACCAATTTACTATTAGTCAGTTTTCATATGCTGATAAAGACATACTCAAGACTGGACAATCTACATAAGAAAGAGGTTTAATTGGACTTACAGTTCCATGTGGCTGGGATTACAGGCATGAGCCACATGCCCAACGTTTTAAAGTTAATTTCTTAAAAAGACCTTGGGGCCGGGCATGATGGGTCATGCCTGTAATCCCAGCACTTTGGGAAGCCAAAGTGGGCGAATCACCTGAAGTCAAGGGTTCGAGACCAGCCTAGCCAACATGGTGAAACCCCATCTCTTCTAAAAAGACAAAAATTAGCCAGGTATGGTGACAGGCACCTGTAATCCCAGCTACTTGGGAGGCTGAGGTAGGAGAATTGCTTGAAGCTGGGAGGTGGAGGTTGCATGAGCCGAGACTACACCATTGCACTCCAGCCTGGGCAACAAGAGCAAAACTCCATCTCAAAAAATAAATAAATAAAAAGACCTTGTGCAAATAACTCTTAGAGCAAACTTCGTAACAAACATTTGGGGAGAGAGATCAGACTGCCTGGACAGTGAGGAAAACAAGACTCTTGCCATGTGGAAGTGGTAGGACTTCACCACTTGATGTCACTCTAATGCTTGCTTATGTCTTTGGAAGGTTCCAGCAAGACAAGTCTATTCTTTGCTAAAAGATTGGCATTTTTAACTTTGAAACCTCAGGATAATGACTATGAAATCACATCAAATTTGTTGTGCATGATTTGAAAGCAATTTTTATATGTAGTTTTTTCCTTGGAAAAGAGATTGGTAATTTTCAGGAAGGTAAGAGACAAGGGCAAAAAGGCATTGTGGAATCTCAAAACTTTCATTTAGCACAAGACTTTGGTTTACCAGATGGGTGACCTTGCACAAGACTCCTAGCCTCTCCAAGCCTCAGTGTTCTCACTTGTAAAACCGGGCAGGGGTGGGGTGGGGGGAATACTGTAATATCTACCTCATAGACTGGGAATAAATTAATTCATTTGGCATGTACTAAACACCAACTAATTCTATGCCATGCTCTGCACCATACTCTGAGAAAACCAAAATAAGGGAGGCACAGTTCCTGCCCTCAATAAGCTCTTAGTCTAACCTTGGGGACAAATATCTAAGAAGTAAATATATAAGATAACGGTCAACAGACACTCCTTGGTCTCTGCCCTTCAGTGTGGTGTGCTATCTGACATCCTCTAGTACCTTGACAAAAACTCTTCTTATGTCATAGTTTTCTGGTAAGGAAAAAATGATTTATTGGTCTTAATATTTCAATTAAAAGAGGCCTCTCCAACCCCAGTCTCTCCTCCATGCAAACCTGTTCCAGAGGAATGCTTTTGTTGAGAAGGAAACTGAAGCAGCTGGAACGCTTTCAGCTGAGTAACAGACAATCGACTCTAATAGACATGAATGAAGTTGAGCGCGTGGCTCACAGAACTGAAATACCTGGGAGTGGATTCAAACTCTAGGCGCGGTTTGATTCGGATGTTCACTTTGTCACCAGGGCACCAGCTTTGTTTCTCTCAGCTCCACAATCCTTGGTGGGTCAGCTTCAAGCTGGCTTCTTTCCTGGTAACAAGTGGCTGAGCAGTGCTAGAACGAACCCCTTAACTTCACATCCAGCTTCCAAGCAAAGGGCACAGGATTTACTCTCCAGGACTCACTCTACCAAGAGCGCATGCTCACCCAGAGCCAATCATTATTGCGCTGATTGGCTGAGCTGAAATCACATGCTTTTGCCTTGACGTGCTGATTGGCTAGGCCTAAATCACATGCTCTTCCTTGATGCTGGAAGAGCAGTCAGTTCCAGGCCACATCCGATGCCCATGCAGAAACTGGGAGTTGTGGAAAGGGATAAGAGGAAAGTTGGAGGCATCAACTGTTCTACCTCGGGAATGTGAGCTAGTCCCAAGTATGATTCCTGGTCTGGAGAAGGGACAAGGGGGTGCAGGTTGGGGGCTCCTGGTCTGTTCTTCACATGCTTCCCTCCTTTTCCTATATCAGCATCACCTTTAGAGAGAGAATTCAACTTCTTTCTTCCTAAGAAACATACCTGTAGAGGCTAGCCAGTGTGCTCACCCCTCTCTCTACCCGTGAGCAGTGTGGCAGAAACATTGGCAACCTGGAAAAATGTAGCTCCACTGAAAAAAATTCACATTCAAGAAAAAGCTTATATACTGCAATGGCCACATAAATATGCCTATTGGCCACCTTCAGCCTCCAGGCCTCCAATCTGCAACATCCATCTCCAGGAAAGAGCCCAGGTTTCACACCTGGTGCCAAGGCCCTGCTTGACCAGGGGTATTCAAACTCCAGGCTATATGCCGAAGGACTGAAGAGCAAGGCCTTAGGTGATAATGACTGTCTGGTTCTTGCCCAAGTCTGCAGACCCCAGCACTGGGCCCAGGACAGAGGCAGCCTCATGGAGTGCCCCAAGTCAGGGTCCTTTGCTTAAGGTAAGAGGTGACATGACTTTGGGATATTTAAATCTCAGACCATCCAAGCCCATCCAAGGCTATGCAGCTCATGGATGTATGATCCCATAGATGGGATCAACTGGGTGATGAACTCCATTGAAAGGTGAGGGTAGGGAGGGGGGCAGGAACCCACTCTTCTAAATAGGCAGCCAGTCACCAGCTGAAATCTCACACGCCTCTACAGCTTCTCCCTCAGCCCCAAAGCCAGTAAGTGGCCACCATGCCTGGCAACTTCTCCATTTATAGCTTTCCAATGCACCAGCACTACATTTTTGCCACCATGAACACTTAGCTCAGACCTTGCCTCCCTACCAATGTGGTTGTCCATTAGCTGTGTGTGATTGCCAACGGAAGGGATTGTGTTCTGGTCATTTCTCAGTCCCCAGCCCTCGGCCTGGCCCACAGTAGATGCATGGTAAGTGCTTTGGGTTGCTGACTACCCATTAAGAGCCACGCTTGCCCTTCTGGGAATAATCTTGATGTGGATCAGGAGACCTGAGCTCAACCACTGGCATTAGGCTGGCCCTCTCCTCTCTAGTCCTCAGTTTTCTCATCTTTTTTTTTTTTTTTTGGAGACTTTTTTTTCTTTTTGGAGCCTTGCTCTGTTGACCAGGCTGGAGTGCAGTGGCATGATCTCAGCTCACTGCAACCTCCACCTCCCTGGTTCAAGTGATTCTCCTGCCTCAGCCTCCCGAGTAGCTGAGATTACAGGTGCCTACCACCATGCCCAGCTAATTTTTGTAAGGACAGTGTTTCACCATGTTAGCCAGGCTGGTCTTGAACTCCTGACCTCAGGTGATCCCCTGCCTTGGCCTCCCAGAATGCTGGGATTACAGGCGTGAGCCACCTTGCCCGGCCCAATTTTCCCATCTCTACAGCAGGGAGAGGACCCAATTTCTAAAGAACTTTCTGGTTCCTCTGACATCCTCTGGGATCAGCAGCTCTGCTTTGTGACTCCAGAAAAATAGCTGCAACTTTGGCTGCTGTTGAAAGGGGTACGCCTACAGATGGGTAGAAATGGTGCTTCACACCCAGGAGATGCGCTGGCACAGCCGTGGGCTCCACACTGAGGCTGGCGGGCAGTAGGGGGAAGTTAGGGGACCTGGAGTGATCAAGCAGTGTTAAGGTTATGAGCACTTGTGAGCAGCAGCAACAGGAGACTGGAGCAGGATACCCAGCTGTGTGTCTTGTCTGACCCACCACCAGATGACCCAAGCTAGTCCCTTCATCGGAGCCAACCCCCTTAGTTGAGCCAGCGATGAAGAGTGTCTGTTGGATCAGGTTTTGAACCTAGAGGTGCTAATGAAACAGGAGGCCACTTTCTAGGCCCTGAGATGATGTCACCATCATGAGGCAGGCAGAGGGGGTAGGATCAGTATGGTAGTCCCCTTCCTTACAGCCCCGACTTCCAGAGCAAAAGGTGCTGCCACTTCTAAGCCCAGCTCCCCGCCACCCTCTGCTATCAGACTGAAGCAAGAAACCCAGACTAGACAAGCACCATTGCAGAGTAAAGCTTTATGTGAAATTCTGTAAATGTGTATAGAGCTGCCCGTGGCCCCCTGTGCTGGAGGCCCTGTCTATGGAGATGTGGAGGCTCAGCACTTGCTGTAGATGGCCACGCTGCCCTGCTCCTGAAACTCTTCCTTGCTGACCCAGAGCTGTTGGAAGGCCTGCAGGGAGGCCAGGATGGAGCCGCCGGTCCACACAGAGGTCTTCCTCTCGGGACTGGCAGCGACCGCAGGGCTGTCCCCGGGGCAGAGGAGGCTCAGCTCCCTTTGGAAGCGCCCGGGGAAGCCATCCAGCATGGTGCAGCCGCCACACAGCAGCACGTTGGCGACCATCGCCTCCTTGAAGCCTGTGTCCTGGCAGTGGCCCAGGCAGGCGGCCGTGAGCTCCGGGAGGCCAGGCTGGGTGCTGCCGGCCAGGGAGGGCTTGAAGAGCATCTCGGAGCAGCGGAAACGCTCCTGGCCGATGGTGATAAGCTTGCCGTCCGGGAGCTCGTAGTCCACACGCAGCTCCTCCGGGAGCAGGGCGAGCTCCTCCTCGGGCAGTAAGGCTGCATAGCAGCACTTCTTCTTGATGTGCTCTATGATGTGCAGGTGGTCGTCCGTGAATGCGTGGCCTGCCTCGTTGAGCAGCTGCATCAGGTAGTTGGTGAGGTCACCCCCAGCGTAGTCGGCACGGCTGGTCAGTCCCGGCAGCACGTCGCCCTCGGAGATGGGCACCACGTGCGAGACGCCGTGTCCGCTCTCCACCACGAGCCCCGAAGTCTTGCCGTATGAGTAGATGGACAGCAGCGACTGGGACGTCACGTGCATGGCGGGGATGCCGAAGGCCTCGAACATGAGCTCCGCGTACTTCTCCCGGTTGCTGCTGGGGCTGAGCGGAGGGTCCGAGACCAGCACAGCGTGCTCCTCGGGGACGATCTTCATGGCCGTGCGGAAGATGTACTCCCAGATGTCCTGCACGCAGTCCCAGTCCACCACGACGCCGTGCTTCAGCGGGTTCACCAGCTCGAGAGGCGCCTCTGTGCTCAGCAGCTCATGGCCCACCAAGGTCTCCTTGCGGGTGTAACCGGCGTCGGCCGCCTCAAGGCAGCGTTTGCCCACGGTGGAGGAGATGAAGTAGGTGGGCCTCGGCTCTCCCGCGTAGCCGCACTTGCAGTACTGGGAGCCCAGGTCGATGATGATTGCCCTGATCTTGCGCACCTTCCTGGGCTTCATCTTGAGCTGAGTGGCTGCATCTGTGTCCTGGAGGCCAGCATCAGGGCCTGGCAGCATTCCTGCCTCTCCAGGGTCACCCTGAGCTGTGCCCAGGGGCATGGGGCTAAGGCTGTTCCTTGTCGCCATCTGCCTTCCTAGCACCCCTTCTCACATCCACAGCCTAGAGCTCCCTGGGGAGAAATGAGAGCTCACCTCCCGCAGTGCCGTGCCAACCACCAGGGATTGTGATGTCACTCTGGGCTGGTCCATTCAGGTAGCCAGGGAGGGGGCTTTGGCAGGCTCTTGGCCTGTCACCCCCACCGCCATCTCTCTAACTCTCAGTGTCACTTGCTCTATCCTGTGTGCCAGCAAATGGCTGGCAGTTTTAGACATCCAAGCTCACTGGGGTCTCAGAGGTTTCTGCTTAGCCCCCTTGCATTTCCATGTCTAACCTGTTCACTACTGGACACCTTTCCTCCTCTGCTTCTTGGGGGAGAGGGCCTGAATATTTGAGCCCCTCCAGTAAGGCAGGCACTGTACCAGGTACTTCACTTACATTGTTCTGCAGGTAGTCAGAGCTGAGGAAACGAGGCTCAGAATTCTAAGGGCTTGTCCAAGAGCAAATAGCACTTGGGGTGTTTGTACCTTAACCCAAATTCATCAAACTCCAGTGCACTAGGCCTCCTTAACAGCCCCAAGTGTTCTTTCTTCCCTTCTTTCAGCATTTACTGGGGTATGCAGTAGGTTCTGCCCAGTGCAGCCTACCAGTGATAGGTGATAACGCAGGCCACCAGTAGTGCCCAGTCTGGGTAAGAAGATGGAATAGATGCAGATGGGTTTGCAGGAAGAAGTCTACTTGAGAACTCATTTGACACACGGAGTCAGAAGGTGCTCTGGAGAGAGAAGGTGATGCTTAAGTTGAATCCTGGAAGAGGTTAGGTATTTGTGAGGTAGTTAAGAGGAGGGGAAGATGTCCCAGGCAGAAAGCACAACTTGAGCAAAGGCTCAGATGGAGGCATGGGGAAGAACTTCCCACAGTGAAAGTGTCTGGAAAAACAGATGAAGCTAGAGAAGTCGCAGAGCCAAACAGGGAGGGCATCAAATGCCAGAAGCAGGTTTAGACTACATTGAGGAGAGCCAGGGAACCTGTGAAGACTTTAAGCAGGGAGATGATCCGATTTGCCCTCTAGAAAAATGTTAGAAAGATCTGCATTTGGCTGTAATGTAGAGAATGGGTAGGAGGGGCAAGACAAGAAACTGAGACTGAAACGAGGTCATTGGAGAAATTCTGATAAGACTTGAAGGGGGCATGACCTAGGGCTGTGAGAGTGTGGAAGCGAGGAAGAGCCTTGTTCTAGAGAAGTTTAGAAAGTAGAATAGAGGGGGCCGGGCGCGGTGACTCACGCCTGTAATCCCAGCACTTTGGGAGGCCGAGGCGGGTGGATCACGAGGTCAAGAGATTGAGACCATCCTGGTCAACATGGTGAAACTCCGTCTCTACTAAAAAAATACAAAAAAAATTTAGCTGGGCATGGTGGCGCACGCCTGTAGTCCCAGCTACTCAGGAGGCTGAGGCAGGAGAATTGCCTGAACCCAGGAGGCGGAGGTTGCGGTGAGCCGAGATTGCACCATTGCATTCCAGCCTGGGTAACAAGAGCAAAACTCCGTCTCAAAAAAAAAAAAAAAAGAAAGAAAGAAAGTAGAATAGAACCCTATCTGTTGTTTCCCCAAGCATCCCTTACTTCAATCTGAGCTCTTACTCTGGCATTTGAGGCCTTCCCTGATGGACTCTTGTGATGTGGGATGTGAGGCAGAGGGAAGGATGAATGCCTTACCTGTGCCCAAGCAAAGAAAGATGGCCTGTCATCCAGAAAGGACAAATTCACTAGAGTGCCATAGGGACCTCCAACTTAAGCTGCCCCTCCCAGTCCAAAAATTAAAAAGTCAGATTAGGTGTTAGATATAGTGAACTCCAAGTTTCTCTTCAAAGAATTCAGCTCTTATTCTTTAATTCTCCATTTTAAAGTTTAATTTCCTAGTTCTCTGCACCCCCTTGCCTATAGTTTTGGTAAACAACTTTCCCCTAGTTCTAATCAGCTGTAACCATCTTTCTCACCAAACTACCCACCCCGCCACTCCAGCTCATATCCCTGGCTCTCTTTAAAATAGCACACAAATGCAGAAAGGGCAATGACAGATGACAGATGGGCAGGCCAGGGCAGCCCAGGAAGAGCAAATGAGTCAGAGCCTGTCAGGCTTGGAGTGTATCAGTGAAGTGGAAGGCATAGGTCAGGTGAAAGGATTCTCCAAAGGTGTCCACATCTTAATCCCTGGGACCTGTGAATATGTTAACTTTCATGCCAAAAGGGATTCTGTGGATGTGATTAAATGAAAGAATTTGAGATGGGGAGATTATCCTGTATTGTGTGAGTAGGGCCAATGTAATCCTTATATGGGGGACACAGGAGGGTCAAGGGCAGAGAGACAGATGTGGCAATGGTAGCTGTAGTCTGAGAACGTCTTTCAAGGTAGAGGAAGCGACTGTGAGCCAAGAAACACAGGTGGCCTCTAGGAGCTGGAGAAGGCAAGAGGAAGTATTGTTCCTATACTTCCAGAAGCAACACAGCCCTGAAAGAACCTTAATTGTAGCCCACTAAGAATTATAAACTTCTGACCTCCAAAACAGTAAGATAATAGCTGTGAGTTGTTTTTAAGTTGTTTTAAGCCACTAAATCCATGGTAATTAGTTATAGCAGAAACAGGAAGCTAATCAGGATAAAGGTTTGCAGTATCTAGAAAGGCCAGGTCAACAGATTACATCATAATTAGTGATGTCATTGTTGGGAAAATTCTCATGGTATCCTCTGATTTAGACCTTTCGGCCTTGAATCCAGTGGGATTGAGGAATTTTCTGAGAGTTAGTGGTACGACTCTTGACAACATGTGGGCTCCACCAGCAGCACTCATAGGGGATGGGCCTGCCAAGACGGTGGGTAACCAGGCCCCCGGGCAGACACAGGCCCTCCAGACTGCCTCCTTAAGGGATGGCCCAGCGAAGCGGGCCGTGTGGGTCGGCCGTAGTTCAGAGCCACAAGAACCTACTGAATCAAAGGCAGCCACGGAGAGGCCCAGGCAGGAGGTGACCAAAGCAGTGGTCGTGGACCTGGGCACTGGCTACTGTAAATGTGGCTTTGCCGGCCTGCCAAGACCCACTCACAAGATCTCCACAACAGTGGGCAAGCCCTACATGGAGACCGCTAAGACTGGGGATAATCGCAAGGAGACTTTTGTGGGGCAGGAACTCAACAATGCAAATGTTCATCTCAAGCTAGTTAATCCTCTGCGACATGGCATCATCGTGGACTGGGATACAGTGCAGGATATCTGGGAATATCTCTTCCGACAAGAGATGAAGATTGCCCCGGGGGAGCATGCAGTCTTGGTTTCAGACCCACCACTGAGCCCACACACCAACAGAGAGAAGTACGCGGAAATGCTGTTTGAAGCCTTCAACACCCCTGCAATGCACATCGCCTATCAGTCCCGCCTGTCCATGTACTCCTATGGAAGGACCTCTGGCCTGGTGATGGAGGTTGGCCATGGCGTGTCCTATGTGGTCCCCATCTATGAGGGTTATCCTTTGCCCAGCATCACCGGAAGGCTAGACTACACGGGCTCTGACCTGACAGCCTACCTGCTGGGCCTGCTGAACAGTGCAGGGAACGTATTTACCCAGGACCAGATAGGCATCGTGGAGGACATCAAGAAGAAATGCTGCTTTGTGGCCCTGGATCCCATTGAAGAGAAGAAAGTCCCTCTCAGTGAGCATATGATGCACTACGTGCTGCCGGATGGAAAGGAGATTCACCTGGGTCAGGAAAGGTTCCTCTGCTCAGAGATGTTCTTCAAGCCGTCTCTCATCAAGTCCATACAGCTGGGCCTCCACACCCAGACTGTGTCCTGCCTTAACAAGTGTGACATCGCCCTCAAACGGGACCTCATGGGGAACATCCTGCTCTGCGGGGGCAGCACGATGCTCAGTGGCTTCCCTAACCATCTGCAGAAGGAGCTAAGCAGCATGTGTCCCAATGACAGCCCGCAGGTAAGCGTGTTGCCCGAGAGAGACAGTGCCGTGTGGACCGGTGGCTCCATCCTGGCCTCACTTCAGGGTTTCCAACCACTGTGGGTCCACCGCGTTGAGTACGAGGAACATGGACCTTTCTTCCTCTACAGAAGGTGCTTCTGAACGGCGATGAGGATGGCCGCTGCACTGGCCGTGCATGCCTTTGGCTGGGTGAGCACTCCTACACACAGCGGGTAGAGCCGGGGCTTATTCCTGTAGCATTAAACAGTCCTCACATGCCCCTCCACAGTGTGTTTCTCTGCTTCCTGACCTAATAAGAACAACTTCACACATGCGGCATCTGCCTTAAAATATACATTTCCCAAAACAAAAGCAAGAGTAGGGGGAGGATGAACAAAAAAGGACATGCATTGTATGTGGAATGCTTAAACAGTCACTTGCTCTAAAATTATGCTGCCCCTTATTTTGTGCATTCCCCACTTTTGGAACTACTTTATGGTTAAACTCTGCTTGGAAGGTGAAGTGCAATGAAGATTAGAGGGTAAATGCTGTTGGGGCATATAAGCAGTTCCCTTTCTATAAATGCCAACAGGAAATATGCTGTAACAGGGCAATCTCCCACAAAGCATCAGTGTCCATTTCATACTTCATCAGCAACCCTGAGGGCTTGGAAAGAGCTGGCAAAGCTGTCTGAGTCCTGTTTTAACAGGAGTTTTTTAGTTCCAACAGTCCATTTATATCTCAATACCAGTTCTTACTAAGCCAACACAGTGATGGGCTGCTGAAGCCTAGCATATTACAAGCAAGGCATATGTAGGTGCCCTAAAGGGCAACTCTTCAGAGAACAAGTGCTATACAGATTTCTCTTTTTTTTTTTTTTTTTTTTGAGACAGTCTTGCTTTGTCGCCAGGCGCCAGGCTGGAGTGCAGTGGTGCGACCTCAGCCCACTGCAACCTCCGCCTCCCGGGTTCAAGCAATTCTCGTGCCTCAGCCTCCCAAGTAGCTGGGACTATAGGCACACACCACCACGCCCAGCTAATTTTTGTATTTTTTAGTACAGACAGGGTTTCACCATGTTGGCCAGGATGGTCTCGATCTCTTGACCTCGTTATCTGCCCGCCTTGGCCTCCCAAAGTGCTGGGATTACAGATTTCCCTTTTTAAAAACTGAAGTAAGGTTTATCTTGGGTTATCACCAGAGGTTAGGGATTGAAGCCACAGTCATTCTCTAGACACTTCATCTCCCAGCTGACTGGATTCTCCATTAGCCTATAACACACACAGTTGGAGTGTGGGATGTGCTCAGGATAGAGGCTGCTGGGTCTATGGGAGGCTACCCTATGTGGGTCATGCTAACCCAACTGGGGAGTGGGAGCCCAAAGGAATACAGAGACTCTTAGTAGCCAGGGAAGCCCTTCCAGGGCCCAGCAAGCTCTATGGTGTTCCTGCAGGGGGAGTCTGTAATATGAGCACTTTAAATTGGAGATTCTTTAGAACAGCCCCCGAATACACTCTTTGTCCTGTCTTTAAAGTTCAGAATCTGAACACTAGTGAGTGCATACAATAGTGAACAGAACATGGGCTCTGGACTCTGGGGTATGAAACACTATTTTGCTACCCCCAAGCTGTGTGACTTGAGTTTGTTTGTTTGCCGGCAAAACTGGGTATGAATGCATATACCTCACACAGCTTATTTTAAAAACAGTGAAAAACATTTGAATGCCAGTATCTAGACTCCTGGAGGTGCTCACAATAGCTAGCTAGTATCTTTAGGTTTCTACTCTTATACAGAAGGCCAAAGTCTCTTACTATAGTCCTTAGCCACACAGGCACTCAAAGGCATATTCTGTTGGCACCTCCACCATCTCCAAGGACAAGCCCTCCAGAGCCACCCTCACAGATTCCAGGTTTGCCTAGATAGCCTTGAAAGGCCTAAAGGGCCTGACCCTGGATTCAGGTCTGGTCAGTAAGAGTATCTGGCTGGCACTAGCAGAGAGAGAGCCACAGAGGAGCATGTGAGGATCCTATGGTTCAGCAAGGATGACTAAGCCTTATGGTGGACTGTCAAGGAATCAGGAGTTGGGTACACTGACCTGAGAGAGAGGGACATCTTTACCTCAGTTTCTGCCCAAACTGCTTTACTGTCAACACTCCATGATCATTCACTGAGGGGCAAGTTGAAGTCTGATTAGTTCTTAACCTTTGGACCTCTTTGGCAGGGTGATAAACCCATGAACCTCTTCTTAGAATCATGTTTTAAAATACGTAAAATAAAATGCTTGATTACAGAGGAAACCTATCATACAGAAATATGCTCTATCTACCGATTCCTTAGGGGTATATGAACCCCACATCAAAGATCCCTGAAAGGGAAAGGGTCTTAATGAAGAGGAGGATTGGGAGGTGGTTCTGAAGGATGGACGTCTCCAGACCTTCCTGGGCCTCAATGTTCATTTTTAAACAAAAAATATCAATTGAAGGCTGAGCAACTGCGCAGTCTTTTTCAAAGCACTTTACGAATTTTCTCACTTGATCCTCACAAGTATGCCTTAGTAGAAAAAGAGAATCTCCTCTTAAAAAAAGATAGTTTTACTAAGTATTTGGAAGTTAACACAGTAGTTCTCAAGTGGGGGCCACTTTGGCCTGTAGGGGACATTTAACAATGTCTAAAGATATTTGTGGTTCTCATCACAGGAGTGGGAGTGTGTACTACTAGCATCTAGGGGTAAGAGGCTAGGGAAGTTGTTAAAAATCTTATGATGTGCAGGGCAGCACCTCCCAACACCCAAAGAAAGAATGATATGAACCAAAATGTTAACAGTGCCATTGAGAAACTCTGATTAGCTTGATGGGCACACACAGACTGAAGGAAAGCAAGGCTCAGTGAGATTGACTTTGTCCAAGAATGCTAAGATGGTTGGAAACATGGCCCAAAGACTTGTTCTTTCCTTTATACCAGGAGGACAACAGGACAACTGTTGTTCTTAAAGGTTCTGGGACTTTAGAGCCAATAATAGAGGTGGAGCAGCCCACCGCAGGCACAGGCAAGGGCTCAGGGAGCACAGAGAACACAAGAACACGTGAATCCAAAGCAGGCCTTCAGCACTGCTAAATGTTATCAAATTAGCCTTGTCTTATCTATGGCCTCGTGAATATTTACAGCTACCTAGCTCCTAAGATGTTTATTCTCACCTAGTTACTAATAAGTATGACAGACAAGAGAGAACAGCCAAAGACTCCTAAGGGCTTGTGCAGGTGGTGCTTCTGGAGGATATGGAATACAATAACCAACAGAAGAGGAAGAACAAATCTAATTTTGCTTCTCAAATTTGCAGTCACCTAAAGTTACTAAGCATTGTCAGTTTTACTTATTTTTAAAAACAACCTTTTCAGTTATTGCTATGACAAATCTCTCAAATGTATATGCATATACATGCATATATAATTAAATTTAAAATATGCAGCAGGGCTAAGAAGTTATGCCAAGCTACATCCATAACAGCATACTAAAAAAATTAAAATTGTTCCTGCTCAGTTTTTTGTTTTTTAGATAAGTCTCACTCTTGTTGCCCAGGCTAGAGTGCAGTGGCATGATCTTGGCTCACTGCAACCTCCGCCTTCCTGGTTTGAAGCGATTCTCCTGCCTCAGCCTCCTGAGTAGCTAGGATAACAGGTGCCTGCCACCATGCCCTGCTATTTTCTGTGTGTATGTTCTTAGTAGAAAGAGGGTTTCACCATGTTGGCCAGGCTGGTCTCAAACTCCTGACCTCATGATCCACCCACCTCAGCCTCCCAAAGTGCTGGGGTTACAGGCGTGAGCCACCGTGCCTGGCCTCAGTTTTTTACAAAGCATTAATTTAAAATGGACTTTGACTAAAGAAGACCATCTCCTGCAAGTTCCCTCTGAAGTTTAGAGCATCTGAGCAAAGCTATCTGACTCAATGGAATGAAGAAAAGTGAAGGTTTTAGCTTATTGCAGCATGAACTTGCTGTGGGATAGAGTCCAAATTATGTACTCTTTTCTAAAACTTGACAGAATCTTTCCCCAAAATGAACCATTCATCACTCAGAGGAGTTTTCTCCTTTTCTCATACACTCCATTTTCCCCCATGAATTCTTGGCTTTGCCTCAATTTGGAAGGTCTCCTCCTGCCTCCTTCTTCTAAAAATGAACAAAATCCAATCCTGCTCAGATGAGAGAAACAGTAATTAATAGTAATTTGCATTCAAACAAATTATTTCTTGCTGCTTCAATACATTATTTAAGGAAACTGAATGTCCATGAAAATTCACACCATTATCAATAGACATATTTACTTCTATTTCCAATCTATCAGCATGGGTCCCATTACAATTACCTAAAGAAAGAGCACTATAATATATTTAAATGCCATATAAGTTATCATGCTTATTTACTTATGCCAATGAGTGGTTACAAAGTACTTGCAGCCTTTCAATATTGAGCACTTAATTACAGCAAATCTATTAGGAGTATAAGTCAAAAAGTAGCTTTCTCCAAAGCAAAGTGTATCTTCTTCCTCTTCTTTAAAAAAAACCTATTATTTTGTGAAAATGTTCAAGCATACATAAAAGTTATATTACACAGTGAATACCCCCAGACTGATTCTATAGTTAACATCTTGCTTTACTGGGAAAGGCTTCTAAAATTACAATTTGAGCTACATCAATTCTTTGAGGATCAAAAGTAGCATTTCCTGTTAGTTTCTGTACAGTGCTATAGTTTGGGCATTTGTTTCCCTAAACCTCATGTTGAAATGTGATCCCCAATGTTTTTGAAGTAGGGCCTAATGGGAGGTGTTTTGGTCACAGGGGCAGATCCTACATAAATGGCTTGGTGCCATCCTTGTGGTAATGAGTGAGTTTTCACTCAAGCTGGTTGTTATTATAGAAACACAAATGGACTAAGACATAGTAAGGAAGGTCTAGTTCTGATGTTTAAAACATGGAAGAATTTTTAACCTTACCCAAGGATCAGCCACACAACTGTTATCAGAATGAACTGGGCGTTTTCTAGACTCACTATAAAAAGAAAATATTCTCATTTTGAGACAGTTTTTTTGGGGGGGTGGAGAACTGTATAAAAGACAGGTAAGCACCACAAAGAAAAATAAATGAAGTGACCTCGACTAACAAAAATATCTGAGTTAAAGAAAGCAGTATTTGGAGAACAGAGAATTCACAACCATGCATGCCATACAATGCACACTGATCACTCACACCAAATGTGCATGATACTGTTTAGAAATTCTAATCTGTTCAAGCTCTAACGCTGCTAACTCTCCAGCAGAAAATACACAGGCAGTAAAACAGTCCCTATAGGCACTGTAATTATAGGAGGCTCAGCCTAGTTATAACTGAAAGCACATGACCTGGTAAGGTGTTACAAAATAATAGCTGTCAGCAAACGAGGGCTTATAATTTCAAAGGATACTTTTTATTCTGCTTTCATTTAAGGTGACAAGAAGCCATTTAAGTGATTACATTTGACCAAATGTAGCAATAATAGCCATTGTAATCTTCTCCTCCAATAAAAAAGGACAATTTAGAAACATTTCTTGTTTTCACACTTTTGAGGTAGAAACCATGAAACATTATTTCCAATTAATCCATGAAGAACAGAGGCACAAATCATTTACTGTGACTTGTCCAAGGTCCCAATATGAATCAGACCTGTAGCTGGGAAGGAAACCCAATCTCATGATTACCATAATTATGCTCTCAAATAGCCCAAGTGAAAGAACAATAATTCTTACAAAATGATGCTATACTGGTTATGCAAGACATTAGCAAGCTTAATGTCTTGCTAATGATTAAGATGTATACACAAAATAAAATAAATAGAATTGCTTGCTGTCTGTCTGGTGCACACAGCAGTTCTTGGCAATGCTAAGGTAAGTTATCATCTTACTCTTTCCAGTTCTCAGTACCCAGGCCTCAAAGAGCAAGTGGTGATACGACAACAGGAATGAATGGAAATGGCCTTCTCTGTCAGAGCCCTCCTAACTGCGGTCACTCAGTCTAGCAGGCTCAGCTTCCACTGAGTTCTTTTGTTGATCTTTGGTGGTATAAAAAGCTCAGCATCTAAAAGTAAGAAAGGAAGGGAAATTGTGACAGACATACTCTTGGTAGGAGCTGAGGAAGTAATTCTAAACTAAACAAACAAGGCAGGTGGGGTTTGCAGCAACAAAACCATCAGAGCCAGAGTCCATGTGTCTACTACCCCTGCAACCTCCAGGCCAGACAGAGCAAACACAGCCTGGAGGCCCTGCCCTGAGAGGAGGGACTGCATTTCAACCTCAGGCATGCTCACCCAGTGATTCAAAGTGGAAGAATGTTCTGTATTTCAAACTGGGGGAAGGGGAAGGGTAGTGGCAGTAGTTACATGGCTGTATACATTTATTAAAACTCATCAAATTGTACATCTGAAATCTCTGCATTTCACTATATATGTAAAGTCTATCTCAATTTTCAAGGAATAGCAAAATGTAGTAGCACATATTCAGTTAAGTGAAGTTAATGGACAGAAACTACTTTATGATGAAACTTTGACAAACACGTTGATCAATAAAGATGCCCCTGCTTAAAAAAAAAAGTAAATGGAGAGAGAGGGTTAGGAAAAGATTCTGTCATTGTAACCTAAAACTCCCAGGCACTCTTTCACTTACATTTGTTAAGTTTCTTTTCTAACCAGGAATCATATACAGGAAGAAGAGATAAGAGATATGAGAATTTATGGATCTATATAAGGATTTTCTTTTTTCAGCATTATTTATGATAAACTTCCAGCAGTAAATCTATACATATGAGCCATACAGACATTAAAAATTACAGTTGATCCTTAAATGTGGGTGGGATTATGGGTGTGGACCCCCTGCTGCACAGTCAAAAATCTGCATATACCTTTTCCTTTCTTTCTTTTTTTGAGACAGGGTCTCGTTCTATTGCCCAGGCTGGAGTACATTGGCATGATCATGGCTCACTGCAGCCCTGACCCCCCGGGGTCAAGTGATTCTCCTGCCTCAGTCTACCAAGTAGCTGGGATTACAAGTGTGTACCACCATATCTGGCTAATTTTTGTAGAGACGAGGTTTCACCATGCTGCCCAGGCTGGTCTCAAAACTCCTGGTCTCGTTCTGCCCACCACAGCCTCCCAAAGTGCTGGGATTACAAGTGTGAGCCACCACACCCGGCCCCATACTGCTGACCTTCTCAATACTTACAGAAAGATATTCCTTCTGCTTAGTATTGTAATATTAAATGAGAAGAAATACTAACCAAGAACAGGAACTGAAGTCTTCTGTTGTTGATAAGAAGCCATGATACTATTTGCAGTAGAATTGGGACCTAGAACCTAAGGAGAAAACAGTCTGTATTAGCAAAGGTATCTAATACTTCTCAAGACTGCCAATATCAAAGGCCAAATCCCTACCAGCAGGAAACAGCCTGTCATTTCTACTGGTATGGTGTGAAACACAGTAATTCTCTTTCCCAATGTGATTTTAATTTGCCAGTTGCAACTCAGACCTCTAGTTCTTCTTTCCCCCAGAACAAGGTAAAGATGAGGGGTCGGGGAGAAGAAAAGAAACTCTACAATGATATATCCTGGCCTTTTCCAAAGGAGCAAGTCACTACCTGAGGAGAGGGGAAATAGTAAAAGAGGCTATGAATACATAGAGAATCAATTATACTCAAAGAGTTGTGGGAAATGAACATCTTTAGGTTGAAACAAATACAAATATGTGCATACTATGGAGTGGAATGCAAACTCTGCACATGTGCTCCAGGTAAAACACTAGACTTCACAGGAATTTCAAGCCTGCAGCGAGCCTCTGGGCACAGACACACCCCTGGTTAGTGCACTCCCTTGATGGTACACTCTCAAGAGCAACACCATGAGAAGTCAGTCATGGTATTCTGCACGTACTACAACCATACTTCACCAACCAGAACAAAACCACAATCATAAAATCGATGTCTTAGAACTTAATGTGGGAGGCACAGCGGCTCACACCTGTAACCTCAGTACTTTGGGAGGCCAAGGCAGATAACTTGAGGTCAGGAGTTCAAGACCAACCTGGGCAACGCAGCAAGACTCCTCCTCCCCATGTCTACAAAAAAAACCATTAAAATTAGCTGGGCATGGTGGTGTGCACCTGTGGTCCCAATTACTCAGGAGGCTGGGGTGGGAGGACTGCTTTAGCCCAGGCATTTGAGGCTGCAGCAAGCTGTGATTGATCATACCACCACTGCACTCTAGCCTGGGTAACAGACCAAGAAAAAAAAAAGAACTTAATATGATCATGTGATCAGAAGAGACGAGGGGAGGAGATAGCATGGGGGTGGTATTATAAAGTATTATCTTCAAGCCAGGTGCGGTGGCTCATGCCTGTAGTCCCAGCACTTTGGGAGGCTGAGGTGGGCAGATCGCTTGAGTCCAGGAGTTCAAGACACTATGGGCAACATAGTGACACCCTGTCTCTACAGAAAATTTGAAAATTAGCCAGGTGTTATAGCATGCACCAGTATTCCCAGCTACTCAAGAGGCTGAAGTGGGGGAGGATCACCTAAGCCCAAGGAGGTTGAGGCTGCAGTGAGTGGTGATCACTGTACTTCAGCCTGAGCAACAGAGTGAGACCCTGTCTCAAAAAGCAAAAATAATTATCTTCAAAAGTACTATAGTTTTGAAGATAATGACCACATTTCTTCTAAGAAATACCTATTACAATAAATTCAAGAAGTTGTGGGTCCTGATTTCTAGTTGCTTTTATTTCTGTGGTTTGTAAAGTGCTTTTACATTCATTCTCTTATTTAATCTTCAAAACATTCTACTGAAGCACACAGGGAAGTCTATGGCTATTTCTAACTGAGGAAATCAAGACACAATAAGCTTATGTGTTTCTAAACAGTGAGCTGATTTGTAATCTCTCAGCTCCAACCCCCACTTCTGTCCACTGCTTATGATGCTGGGGCTGGGCACCTGAAAGACATTCCTCCTTGCCGCTGGCTTCCCATCATGTCCTGCCTACAGTGAACACCAGAGGCGGAGTACAAGGCTGGAAGAAGAACAAAAGATTTGTTTCTTGACTGAGTGGCTTTTACCCCAGCAGCAGCTGTTCCTTCCAGTTCCCATTTTCTTCTGTATGCCCGGAACCAGCCTCATCATGCCCCCTGAGAAATGCCAGGACTAGCTGGCTGGCACTCTCCTCTCAGAGGTTCAAGAGCCAGCTCTGCAGGGCCTACCTCCAGGATTCTAAATGCTAATAATCCCTAACTCCTGTTCCCTCAGCTGGAGGGGTAAAGCTGCTTCCTATAGCTACCTCGATATCCTTCTTCTGTATTTTCCTTTTGCCTTGTTTAGTCCTCTAACACTTACTTAACCAATCCATATATTAAATTCTGTGATAAAATAATAGGTACGACTTTTGTTTTCCTTTCTGGATCTTGATTACCAGCCTTTTTGAATCCAAATCAAATTCTTAACAATAGACTTGAGGTATAAGAGAGTGAACAGAGATGTAAAAAGTAAACAGATGGCAATACATTAGAATTCTGCGATACAGACCTGATTCAGCCTAAACACAACTAGCAAAGTCCATCATAACAACAGAGAAGTGACAAGTCAAATTTTTCATAAAACAAAAGGAAAAGCAATTGCCTGGGGTCCCTTTAAAACCTGATCCTATCCATGAGTTCTGAAATGTAAAGTGACAGGCCATCTCTGATCCCATCATCCCCCCATCCCCCACTCCAACCTCACTGAAGGCCACGAGCAACTACGTGACTTTCCCATTTTCTCCATGACAGCTCCTTCATCCAGAAAGGAAAATGACAGCCCATTTAACCTAAGCCAAGGTGTACTAGTCACTCTACAGGCAATATAAAATTTTACTGACAGCTTCAACACAAATCTAAGATAATTTAACTATGGCATCTTATGTTTTAAGAATAGGAAAACTTTTTCACTTGGGGACTGTGTGATAATAACCTATGAAAATGATGAAAAAATGCACACTGTCTTTGAGAAGACTTACAGGGGTAGCTGAATTCTGCTGGTAGGTAAGAGTCCAAATTTCTGGAAGTGACCTTTCTATCAACTGCAGCGTATCTTCAAAGGCCTTCTGTAATTCCCTTCCTTGTTCATCAAACTCAAAGAGAAAGAGTACCTTTAAAATATGGTATACTTCATCTAGAGAAAAGAAATTTGAAAGAGTGGTAAGTTACGTTCCCAGCTCCATTGATAGAATCGTACCATAGCTTCTCTCCCAAGCAAAAAAATGTCTATAATTCCCATTGCAAGTCCTTTCTCCCACATTATCTTTTTTCTTCCCAAATGCTGTCTGCTTGGGACCCAATGTGCTTGATTTTCTTTTCATAGTACATGTGTATGTGATACATGTGTATGTATTATGAAAAGAAAATCAAGCACACTGGGTCCCAAGCAGACAGCAGTGTCTCACAATCCTTTATCCTTGCTTAAGCATCTGTCACAGTTCAGTTAGGGGGGTGCCAAATGAAGGAAGGCTTCTCAGTTACCAGCTAAGAAGGGCTGCTGCAGGAATGTGTGCTGACATGACATTTCTGGACAAAAGTTCTCATCTTTCCTAATATTGGGAAAATTGTAGCTTCATCATCTACTGAACTCTGCCTGTCTGTGCTGCCTGTTTACTATTGTATGTGGTCAGGAATCATCAGCAGGACTGATAAAATACCTTTCCGGTTTTCAGTGTTCTGCACCACTTCACTCAGTGCCTCCAGGAGGGCCAGGTCCTCCAGCGGACTGCCTTCTTTGAGGCTGTGCTTCTTCCGCTCTGCTTTTCGGCGATTCTTAGATGATCTCCTGTTAGAAATTACACAGATATTTTTAAGCCTGCTGAGTAGCTAGGACTATAGGCACGTGCTACCTTGCCTGGCTACTTTCTTGCAGTTTCTGATCACCCGACACAACTTCACAGATCTCCATTTTAAATTCTGACAGTGTAATTCAGTTTAAATATATAATCTTGCACTGTTTTACATATCCTAAAGCAAGACTATAAGCTCTTATAATTCCTATCTCCTTGTAAGTTTTTGGTCACACCTACTGCACCTACCATATGGGTGTTCAATAAATATTTCTGACAAAATACTCTATTAGGTAAAAGTGTGATGACTTATCTTACATTCATGGTCTTTTCCTATCCTGATTTTGAATTAAAGAAGCCTGATCTTTTCACTTTTTCGGTGCCTATACTTTAGTCACAACATTTGTTCAAAGAGTAAAAATCAGATGTTAATATAAACTGAGCACTCAGTGGAGGAACTGCCTCAAAGGAAATGGGAAAACACACAGGCCATGAAGCTGAGGAGGAAACACCTTTCAATGCCAAGTTTAATCTCTTAGATATGCTGGAAAAGTCTTTGAACAACTTCCACACAGCATTGAAGAATATTCTCCCCACTCCCACTACACTGTCCCAGTAGAAAACAAATCTATTTGCTTCTACTTGCCCCGTGTGCTCAGAGCATGGTCAGTGTGCTGAATAAATGTGATACGTACGCTGATATCCTGGAGTTACTATGGGAGTATTTGCCACTCATCTCACTGCCACTCACAACACTGCTAGTTTCAGAGAAGAGGTCAGACTCTTGGCCGTGGGGTACCTCATCATCTAGAAAAGAAGAACCAGAAGCAGATGAAAACACTGCCTGCTAATGTGTGGGTTTATCTTCAGGGAGGTAAATTGACTAGAGTCAACTGGGGCACATCAAAGGATGGATGAAAATTATTGCCAAGTTGATCTCAAAATGAATGAGATAATATTAAATACAGTGATTACTACTGTCAACCAGTAGTTCCTGAATTTTTTTTCTTCTGTGTTTTTTCTGGAAATGAGGAAACTCATTTTCTAAGACATGGAGGTGGTCAGCTGCTCTGGTTGAATGGGGTCGGTGGGAAGGTCTGGCAGAGCTCTTCCCATTCATGCTTGGTCCCGCCCTTCACCAACACACAAACAGACACAGAGAGACCTGAAGGGGCTCCATAGAGGCCTCACACTTCCCCATGGCACAGTAATCAGAATGCAGGAGGAACACTAAGCAACTTAGACAATGTGCGGCGTTACCCAGCCCCCAGTCCCCGCATGTGTCGATGGTCTTCACGCAGACACTCACCCAGACCTGCCTGCTGGGCTTGTTCCTTGAGCTCTCGAACTACCAATAAACGTTTCTTGTGGCGACTGAATGTGGCTGTCTGAGAGTCCAGAAATGCCATATAATTTTTCTGGGCTGAGATGCAGAATGAAAAACAGTGTGAGCATAATGTTTAAGCAAAGACAAAAGATTAAAGGTGGGGAGCAATGAAAGAGGGTTAGAATTCAACGAAAAGAAAGAGGTTACTAGGTTTTCCAAGTAAGCTTTTTTCCTTAATAAGCATTAACAAACTAGAGACTGATAGCCCAGACCGTAGAGTTCATCAACATTATCACAGAATATGCTCTACCACTGAACTTGTAAAATCACCTGAACGAAGACTTGGTATCTCAGTTAACAAAAGTAAGAAGTGCCCATGGATGTGGAATAAATGTGTCTAATGATTTCTTAAAAATACTGTCCAGTGGAAAAATACACAAGAGAAAATTGACACTAGTAGAATACTTTTAAAAAAGCAAAATACTACTATCCAAGGATGTATTTTATGAATAGGTTTTGGGCCTATGCAGATGAATTATCAGCATTTTTCTAAGAAAGGTTCTCATTAGTGGTGAAAATCCAAGTAAGAGCTGGTTAGATTATTATAGACAAGGAATGATACTTTTAATACCCAGTTAGAGGTACCTAAAGTGAATGACACAAAAAGCACCCAGCAACGTTTTAATTGACAGACAAGGTAAGAATATGCATACATGTAAATTGTCAGAAAGGCCAGATGTTACTTACAGGGTGGATTTGCATAAAAAGGCAGAGCTTAAAATCAAAATCAACCACTCCCTAAGGTTCTGTAAGTCAAATTCATGTCTTTCTTCTACACTTTGCTTTTAAGGGGTCACAGTGACCATCTGAGTATTCTAGAACTGGTAATATTCATATGTTCTCTAAGAACCACAGACTTCATTTGAGAAGGTTATTTTTAAAAAATACTTTGAAACATAAAAGTTGTAATAGTTCTACAAACACACATATACCTTTCACCTAGATTTACCAGTTATTAACATTTTGACATATTTTTTGCTTCCTGTTTCTCTGCATGCATGCACACATTCATTATTACTTTTTTTTTTTTTTTTTTTTTTTTTTTTTGAGACGGAGTTTCGCTCTTGATACCCAGGCTGGAGCGCAATGGCGCGATCTCGGCTCACCGCAATCTCCGCCTCCTGGGTTCAGGCAATTCTCCTGCCTCAGCCTCCTTCATTATTACTTTTGTAAAACCTTTTGAGAGTAAGGCAGAGATATGATCCTTCATTCCCAAATACGTCAGCATTTATCTCTTAAGAATAAAAGGATATTATTTTACACAACTACAACATGATTATTAAATAGCAGAAATTTATCATTGTTACAATATAGCTCATATTCAAGTTTACCAACTATTCCCAAATACAAAAATTCTTAATCATATTTTATCACAGGTTTCTAACATTCAAATATTTTATTTGTTACCATTTAATAGTTCAGTATATTTAAAAATTCTAGTGAGAATTAAATATTATATCCAGTGGGTAATTTTTATTGAGTCTACATGACATATGATTAAGAAAACATATTAATAGGAGGAGACTCTCTCATCTCTCTCTCCTCCCCTTTTCTATACTTTCAAATGAGGAATTCTATCTAAAATGGAAACCTCACCTTCTAAAATGGAAGGCTTTATGTTGGTTTCTATAATATCCAGTCTGTTATATTTGTATACCTAGAAGGAAAAACACAGTAATTTTAGGCAGGAAAACTTCTAGTCACTGGAGGGTTAAGATACTTAGAAAGACATGGATTACTTTCAGAGGCAATCAGAATATTTTCCTGAAAAATAGGCCTCCTACAAGGCAGCCAAGGAAATTCAACTCATTTCAGTAAAAAAACAGTAATATTTCAAATGTGGAGGACTAATTCCAAAACATCATCAAGGATGATAAAAATGGTTTTAAAAACACTGCTTTTCCTTAAGCCAGGAACCCGACCTATTTTTACTTAATTTCACGAACCTCAGAAGACAAACGATTCCAACTGACCTGGAATCTCTTGCTTGCTCTCCCTGCTTAGCACGCAACGTCTGGAGGATTTAAAAGATTCTTACCAGCCTCAAAGCTTCTTCCCAGGCAGCTCCTTCTAACAGCAAGAGCACAGCTTCTTCATAATCCTGACAAAGGAACAGGAAGATGACAACAGGTGAAGACAGCATGTCAGATGTCATCACAGCCAACTGCAAAACTAACCACAGACCTGCCTCTCTCTCCCTGGCCAGGGGAGAACTCCTAGTTCTCAGCATCATGCCTGTCCTAGAGTTCATGTCTCCATAAATACTGATACAAAAGATAAGGAAGGGGTGCAAATTCTGAAAATAATGACAAAACACAAGGTAAGCATCATCTCTCTGCATGCCTGGACATGAAAACCACCAGAAAGGTCTGTTAGATATGTCCATCTCCCCAGCTTTACTACCAAGTTTGATTCAGCAGGTTAAGGTGGGTTCCAGAATTGTTAACAAGACCACACTTTGAAATATAGTAGACTAGGATAACAATCTTCTAAATTCTTTTTGTTCATTTTTTTTTTTTCTCAGACAGGGTCTTGCTCTGTTGCCTAGGCTGAGGTGCAGTGGCACAATCATAGCTCACTGCAGCCTTGACCTCCTGGCCTCAAGTGATCCCCCTGCCTCAGTCTCCCATGTAGCTTGGACTACAGGCATATGCCACCACACCCAGCTAATCAAAAAAAATTTTTTTAGAGACAGGGTCTCACTATGCTGTCCAGGCTGGTCTTGAACTCCTACCCTCAAGCAATTCTCCTGTCTCAACCTACTAAGTAGCTGGTATTACAGACCTTTGCTCATTTCAAAAATTGATTTATCTGGCTTTTTGTTGTTGAGCTGTAGGAGTTCCTTACATATTCTGGATATTAAGCCTTTATCAAATATATGATTTGCAAATATCTTCTTCCATTCTATATGTTGTCTTTTCACATTCTTGATAATGTCCTTGATACAAAAAAGTTCTTAATTTTTATTAAATCCAATTTATCAATTTATTGATTGTGTTTTTGATGTTAATTCTAACAGTCCATTGCCAAATCCAAAGTCATAAAGATTTAACCCTATGTCTTCTTCTAAGAGTTTTATAGTTTCTTTCTTTTTCTTTTTCTTTTTTTTTTGGTTTTCTTTGAGACAGGGACTTGTTCTGTTGTCCAGGCTGAAGCACAGTGGCATTAACTCAGTTCACTGCAGTATCAAACTTATGGGCTGGGGCAATCCTCCTACCTTGGCCTCCCAAGAAGCTGGGATATAGGTGCACACCACCATTCCTGGCTAATTGTGTTTTTATTTTTTGCAGAAACAAGGTCTTTCTATGTTGCCCACGCTGGTCTCAAACCCCTGGGCTCAAGTGACCCTCCCACCTCAGCCTCTCAAAGTGCTGGAATCACAGGCATGAACCTCTGTGCCCAGGCTTCAAGAGTTTTAGCTCTTAAATTTTTGCTATTGATCCATTTTGAGTGGCCAGCAGTTTTTTAAAACTCAGAAAATATTGAATAAAAATCCCTTCCAGCTTCTTTAAAAATAATAATAATAATAAACATGAAAGACAGGTCTTTAAAAAGTTTCCTTAAACAGTAATTGATCACTTAAAGTGAAAGCAATAACAAAGTATTACAGAGTGAATACTCTTGTAAGGTTTTTACACTATATACGAAGTAGTATACTGTTATCTAAAGATATGGTCAATTAATGATATTTATTATAAATCCTAGAGCAACCACTAAAATACTGAAATGAAGAAGTATAGCTAATAAGCCTATAATAGTGGAGGTAAAATGGAATTATGAAAAATACTAAATCCAAAAGAAAGCAACAATAACAACAAAAACAAAAATGTAAGAAACAAAGGATCAACAAAACAGAAAACAGCAAGATAGACGGTTTACATCCAACTATACTGGTAATCACATTCAGTGCAAATGTCTAAACCCTCCAATTAAAAGGCAGAGATTGTCAAATTAGATTAAAAAGAAAATAAGAACCAACTAACACTATTAACAAGGAACCCACCTTCAAAATAAGAACTATATTCAGACAGATTAAAAGTAAAAGGATAGAAAAAGATATGCAATGAAAAGACTAACCAAGAGAAAGCTGGAAGGGCTATAGTAGTAACATTAAAGTCGAATTCAGAATTAGAAATAGTAACAGAGAAAGGGATATCAAAACGAATACATCTAGGACATACTCAAAAGCATTTACACACCTATAACAGAGCTTCAAAATACATGAAGCAAACACTGGTAGAATGAAAGGAGAAATAGACAAATAAATTATTGCAGTGGGAGATTTTAACACTTCCCCAGTCATTGATAGAGCAAGTAGTGAGGAAATCAATAAGGACATAAAAATCTAGAGCAGCATGATCAACGTAATCTAACTGACATTTATAGGACACTCCATCCAATAATGGTAGCTTTCATATTCTTTTCAAGTACACACACAACATTCCCTAAAACAGAACATATCATAAATTAAAATGTTATAAATTTAAATTAATAAAATGTATGCTCTCTAATCACAATAAAATTAAAGTAGAAATTAATAACAAAAAGGTGGCTGGCAAATCTCCAATATCTGCAAGTTAAACACACTTCTAAATAAGCCAAGGGTCAATAAAGAAATCACAAGGGAAATTAGAAAATGAAAACCAAACATTTCAAAATTTGTATAATGTAGCTGAAATGATGCTTGAGGAAAATTATGGCATTATATGCTTAAACTAGAAAGTAAGGAATCGTCTCAAATCAATGGCTTTAAGCCATCACCTTGGCCAGGCACAGTGGCTTACATGTGGAATCTCAGCACTTTGGGAGGCCAAGGCGGAGGGATCACTTGAGGCCAGGAGTTTCAGACCAGTGTGGGCAACATAGTGAGACCCCATCTCTACAAAAAAATATTAAAAATTAGCCAGACATGGTGGCATGCACCTGTAATCCCAACTACTCCAGAGGCTGAGCGGGGAGGATAGCTTGAGCCTAAGAGTTTGAGACTACAGTGAGCCATGATTGTGCCACTGCACTCCAGCCTGAGCAACAGAGTAGGACCCTGTTTCTTAAAAAAAAAAAAGGAAAAGTAAGCCATCACCTTAAGAAACTAGAAAAATAAAGAACAAATAAAATAAAGAAAATAGAATAAAGAAAAATTAATGATATAGAATAGAGAAAAACAAACAGTTCATTCTTCAAAAAGATCAATAAAACTGACAAACCTCTGGCCAGAATAATCAGAAAAAAAGAAGACACATCAATATCCAGAATGAAAGACAGATGTCACTATAGACCCTGTGGACAATAAAAGGATAAGAGAATACTATAAACACGTTATGCCAATAAATCTGACAGTTTAGATGAAATGAACAAATTCTTTGAAAGACATAAACTACCAGTGCTCATTCCAGAAGAAACAGATAAACTTGAATAGGCTCATGTCTACTAAAGAAACTGAATTAACTGAAAAACTTTCATTAAAGAAAACTCCAGGCCCAGATGGCCTTACTGGTATATTCTACTAAATATTTAAGGAAGAAAAAAATATCTCCCAAGAGCTGGGAGAAAGAGCAGAGCTGTCAGGTGCTGGAGTAGCTGATCAAAGCAACAAGTCAAAAATGAGTTAGGCCTTTAGGCATTGCATTGGTATAAACAAGAGGCTAAAACCAGGGAAAGCATCAACTCTCTCTGTTCCATTCTTTCCCAAGGAACGACTCACTAGTAAAGAGTCAGCTGGATCCACACAGACATGAGGGTTGCTTCACTGTTGAAGAAACTCAGAAAATAAGGCTTTAGCAGTTTGACAGATCTTGAGGGCATGGATGCAAAGGAAGGGGGTAAGGGTGGAAAAGTACTGGGTAGTGAATCACAGTGGAAAAAAAAGTCAAGGTTTTTCCACTCCTTCTTGCATAAGACAGCCTTGGCAGAGGTGCCTGAAGAAGACCTTGGCCCATGGCCTCAGATAAAGAGACCTAGGAATGAAAGAGCCAGGACTCTGAATGCAAATACTGTTAAAGGAGCATGACTAACAGGGGTCCCTGAGTCCTCGACCCCAATTCCCTTTAGAAACTGTAATGCATTGGCATTATACCAAGTCTGGTGTGGGGAGGGCAGCTTTTCCCCATGTGGCCTCCTAGGTAAAGTCTGTAATTTATGGTCAGGTCTGAAACATCACACATAGGTTTTTAACCATGAGCCAGACTCTCATACCAATTTTACATGAAATCCTCCAGAAAAGAGAAGTGTAAAGAGCACCAACCCTCATTTTATGACAACAGCATTACCCTGATACCCAAAACACGGCAAAGACATTAAAAAACTACAAACCAATATCCCTCATGAACACAAACCTAAAAATCCTCAAGAAAATTTTAGTAAATCTAATCTACCAGGAGTGAAAAAGGATAATAAATACATTATACAATGTAGGGTTGAACCCAGAGATGCAAGGTTAGTTTCACAACAGAAAATCAATCACCTAATCCACCATATCACTGGTCTAAAAACAAAAAATCATAATTGAAAATGCATTTGAGAAAATTCAACACTCATTCATGATAAAAACTCTCAGAATAAGGAAGAGAAGGAGTTTTCCTCAACCCAAGAGGGCAGGAATTGGCAAATTTTTCCTGTAAAAGGTTAGACGGTAAATATTTTAGGCCTTATGGGCCAAACTATCTCTATCACAACTCCTTAACTTTGTTATTGTAGTGTAAAAGCAGCCATAGACAAGATGTAAACTAATGGGTATGGCTACGCTCCAATAAAACTTTATTTACAAAAATGGGTGGCATGCTGGAGTAGTCACAGGTTGCAGTTTGCCAATCCTGCAATAGAGAACATTAAAAAAAAAAAAAGACAAATATCTTTTATATTCTACCTCACAAAACTTAGAGATGCACTGAATTTAGATTTTCAAGTCAAGCCAGCAAGATAGAAGACCTCTGGGCAAACACTATCTCTGGACTTAACAATTATGCACAGTTCTTTAACTTTCATGATCACTAAGATACAACTGAGAAGTCCTTTCTCGCTGACTAGAGGGTTTAAAAGGGAGGAATTGAGTTTACCTGGGCATACTGTTCCAAAACCATGGCTGCGTCAATGTGCTTCCTCTGCTCAACCAGCTTTCCTGCAGAGACAATCAGCAGCAGTTGACAACAAAGTTAAACAGATTCTTTGGCTCAAGTGCTTCTTTAATATGTCTTTCTTATGTATGGAACTATGTACTTCCTGAATTTCCGTGAGGGAAGAGGTATATACACCATGGAGGCCTATGTTAAAGGGCAGCTAGAATCTAAATTTAGCACAGGTATTGAAAATCATATACAGCCAAAATCAGCCTTGAAAGATGCTTCCAAAGCATGTATATGGGAAAATGACCTGGTATCGCTCACTAACTCATTTTGTCCCTTAACAGTTAGAGACCACTGTTTCTTCAGTTGAGCATTAGATGGAAGTAGCTGACTTACGTCTGGAGTTATGCAGTGTCTCTAGATCCTAGAATCACTCTCAGCCCAATTGAGACAAATCACACTGAGAGGCACAGAGAACCCGAGGCTTACAAAGGGGCTGGAAGATTCTGGTCTCTCATTGCATGCTCACTCCAGGGCATATATCACTTAAAAAGGAGGTAGAATCACCTCCACTATTTAAATAGTTATGCTATCTTGTGTAAACTGCCTACGTTAAATGTACACACAGAGTGACTCCAGTGTGGAACAGTTCTCAGACATCTTTCACCATTGCCCTCTCCACATACTTTTGCTAAACATCTGAGAAAACTAGAAATACTCCATTATAAGACATGGGAAATAGCAAGCTAGGAGCTGAAAAAGGATATAGGAGAAGATAAGGGATCCCAAGAACACAGAAGGTATAAACAACCAGTAACATGAATTTCTAAAGCAGAAAGGAACAATGGAGACTGAATGAATAATTAAAAGGCTTGAAATAAGGAATTATCAACATTTGTAAAAAGAGGTCAGCTTGGAAACAGAGGGATTTGGGAAGGTCTAATAACCAGAAAAAGCAAAGTAATAATCCCATACATTGTTATAATCCCAAGAGAAAAAGAATAATGCAAATGACAAAGGAGGACAGGTACATAAATTTAACCGGATAGAGTTTGGAATTTTTTCAGGACTACATTTTTTTCTTTGAGACCACAATAATATTTACAAGTTAGGGAAAACAATATGCCAGTCATTGCTTTAATTCAAGCACTGCTGAGAGGACCAGAGCTTCTGCTCACCTCTTTTCACAGGTGCCCTCATCCTTTCCTCCACTCTGGTACCAGCCTCATCTCTGTTCAGGCAACCCTGGACCCTGATGCAGCTAAACTGCCTTTACTTTCAGAATGCTTGGACATTTGGCCTTTTTTTTCCACCTAATTCCTGGCCATTCCAACAACCTACTCTCTATACCAGAATGGCCCCATCCCAAAATTCATCTTTACCTTCCTATAGGGCATAGCCCATCCAGCTACGTGGTATTACGTGTGACTGAGATGGAATAGAAGGTGATAGTTTAACTTCCATCCAGGTTATTTCTAACTTAAAGGTAAATGTTTTACCACGACTCTAGTTTCTCCCTACTCTCCCTCCGAGGACAGATGTGGAGATAACCTAGCTACAAACATCTGCCTAAAAAGTTACAGAGCCACATAATGGAAGGGCCTGTCAATCCCTTGGCAGAGAGAAATAAACTTCTTTCCATATTGTGCCACTGTACTCTGAGATTCTTGCTATAGTAGTTTATCCTTTAAAGCATTCTAAATTGATTTTTATCAGTGGTAACAAGACTGTCTCAGGGTATTCTGCCCTAAATTTATTTGCAAAATTACCAAAAAAACAAAGAAATAAAAATTTAAAAACCTTTATAGATGTAGACATCTTAATGCCTGTACTTACCTGCCAGAGTTCTGCCAAGGCCAGCCAGCTGGTCTTCAGTAAAGTTAAGCTGGGCTGCCACACAGAGGGCTTGCTTCCAGTTGCCACACGTCAGAAAGGCTGAGAGTGCTTTCTCGTGGGCACCGCAACGGGCAAACATGAGCCCTGCTGGCTCATACATGTGATCCTGCATCAGGTGCTCCCCATAAGCAATGCTGATATCCTGGACAAGAGAAGATTTAGGACTGAGGAGGAAACATGACAATCGTTTCTCTTAAGCTCCAGTGTAGCTGCCTTAGTTACTACACTTAAAACTCCCTTGAAAGAATTACCTGAGAAAATCTTACAATCAGTTAGTGCAATCATTTTTCATTCAAAACCTTACTGAGTATGTGCCATTAATTCACTCAACAAATAATTACTTATAACTGCATATGCACCATTCTGGGCAGTATGAATAATATAGCAAGGCAAAAAAGAAAACCAAACAAATGAAAAACCATAGAAGAACAACCACCAAGTTCCTGCTCTTATAGCAACAGAGGATGGACTTATGGACAAAATACAGTCTACAGCATAATGGCAAAGATGGGTAAAGGGACAGAGGACAGTTTCCTTGCAGTTTTCAGGGAGTGTGAGCTCTGAGGACTATCAGGAGAATAAACCACGTGATGAGATAGGGGACAGCGTCCAGGCAGAGGGCACAGAAGGCACCACGGCTGTGCAGCAGGAATGTGTACGGCAGGTCTGAGGAGTAACAGGACAGCCAGTGTGACTGGAGCAGACAGAGTGTGGGAGAGAACAGAAAACAAGGGTGAAGGGGCAGCCACTGGCCAAATCCTTGATTCTCCAGGCTGGATGTTAAGTAGAGATGCAGAGAGGAATACAACATGGAGTCCCTGCCCTTAAGGAGCCCACAGCCTCGTGCAGGAGACAAAGCAGCTAATCAGCAGTTTGACATACACAATCACCAAGGTGAGGGCAGGCTGCTTTGGGAGCTCAGCATTTGGCACCTGGCCGAGGAATGGCATTCAGGAGTAACCCAAGGGTTCTGATGGACAAGTGGGGCTAAAGGAAGCCTGGTGGGTAGAGAGCTGGCAGAGGAATCACGTAATGTGACATCTGTAGAACTACCTACAAATAACTGGGAACAGGGACAGTGGCAAAAGCTGGTGCCAAATAAGCTGGTAGAAGCTTGATCACAGAAAGATGTGTACATAGTCTGAGGACAAATTGAAAATGGTGATGCTGGTGGCATGGGAGAGTGGCGGTTAATGGCATGGGAAGGGTGGTCAGGCAGTCTGGGCTCTGTGTCCCACATCCAGCACTTTGTAGCTCTGGATCCTTAGGTAAGTTGCTTTGTCATCTACAAATTGTGCCCAGCACCCTATTAGGCTGTTAAGAGGATCATATAACACATTTAGTTGGATCATATAACACATTTAGCCTATAAGTAAAGTATCTGGTATATAAAAAAAGCTAAAGAATTTTTTTTAAACAAACAAACAAAACTTTCCCTTTATGCTGAAATATATGGGAAAGATCTGTGCTTATTAGGATGTTCAGTCTTATTATAGCAGTGAGATTGGGCTAGAGGAGGGGTGGGAAAAAAGCAGGGAACCCCATGGGGAAGGTGCTGTGGTATTCCAGATGAGGAATCAGAGAACAGGTCAGGACCATTCTCCCACATAAGAAGTTCAAATTGAGGCTAATTAGTTTTAAGATAAGTCTTGAAGCCAAGGATGGTGTTCTGAACTCAGGATCTTCACTCCTTTCCAACTAAAGCAAAAAGCAAAACCAGGACAAGCCTCATTTCACACACCATATACCTGGTACTGTTGTGAGTTTGGTGAATATAACTTCAGAGCTTCCTTGTACAAGTTTTTATCTTTTATCAAGTTTAAGCATTCTGGGAAGTACTCAGGTCCTGTAGGAATAAGATTAACACAAAGACAGGCTTAAGACATGGTAAGCATAATGGACTTCATTTACACCAGTGGTCACCAAACAAAATCAGTAAGGGATCTTTTTAAGACCTAAATAATCAGAGAGTCTGAAGAACAGATTCCGGAATCTGAATTTTTAATGAGCACCACTACAGATTCTGAGGCAAAAGAAGCACTGATTGGGATCAGCACCCTACTTAAGAGCCCCAGCTATCCAGCTCAGTGTTTTCTCAGCCTCCCTGAAAAGACATCACCTGGGAAGCTTATTAGACACATGCACACCTCAGTCCTATCCCAGACCAGCTGAATCAGATTCTCCAAAGACACCAGCAGCTGAATGCTTAACATGCACCCCAGCTGATTCTTCCTTGCCCCCATGCCAGTCCTCAGTAAGGAATCACAACTGCTCCAGCATGGGAAGAACAACTGGCACTCCATCACTGTCAATTAAAACTGTGTCTTACAGGGCATGGGGAGGTGGCCTCACCACTCATTCCAGACAAGCAGAGCTTCCCTGACATATCTGCAAACAGCACAAGAAGGAAGAACTATCAACCAATTTTGATTCTGAGCGCTGAAGTTAAGTTCGCAGGTGCTCATTCTGAACCAAAAAAGGATCTGCTCGACGTTCTTGCCTAGGAAGCTCCTCCAGTTCATTAACAATGATTTTTTTTACCTTTAGCTTTTCAGAACACAGGACAAAATAAGGTGAGCGTACATAATTGTTGCAGGAGTGGGAAGTGAAATCAGTCACTTTCTAAACTAACAGTTTAATTTATACCTTGCCTCGTTCCAAAGAAGATCTGAAGCAGAAATGAACATAACAATCCCCACACTTACCACATTTGCTGAGGTGGCCAATGGCTTTTTCATATCGTTTCAAGTATTTGTCTATAGTAAACCGCTGATAATTAGTTTCCATTTTCTTAAGTGTATTAAGAAATGGAAGATATTCTTTGGGATCCTAAAAAAATGATTAATGAGAACTTTATTATTTGTTATATTTATATATAAGAATAGAAAGTAGCATTTATATATAGCAATAAACCCAAAGCTACATAATTTTTAAATGTATATTATATATTAACTACATATTATGTAATACATAAAATCAAACTACAGTCATCCCCCAGTATCCATGGGGAATTGGTTCCAGGACCCCCCAAGGATACCAAAATCCAAGCATACTCCAGTCCTGTGCTTGACCCCATGGAGCCTGCATACATAAAAAGTTGGCCCTCTGTATCTGCAAGTTTCAAATCCTGCAAATACTGTATTTTTGATCCACATTGGTTGTGGATACAGAACCTGTGGATCCAAAGGGTCAACTGTATTTGAGAGAAATCCACATATTGATACACCCACACAATTCAAACTCACATGGTTCAAACTCATATTGTGCAAGGATCAGGTGAACATCAAACAAGCTTTGGTAAAAATGCTTTCACATGTGGATATTAGGTTACATTTGGAATAACAGTCACTTCCTTCACTAAGTCTCACCCTATCATTTATTTCATAGGCTAATAAGGAAAATAAGGTTTCAGTCTAGAAGATATTCAACAAATGCATCTAAGTTTCTCCTAAAAGTGTAAAGACATTGCTCTTGGTGCTGTTTTCATGACATTTCATGATCTCTTGAGAAGACCACATTAAAACAAAAATAAAATTATACTGAGTTGGACACAAAACTCTGAGACCCTGCCAACCTAGTATTTATTGGCACTATCATCCCAAGCTCTGTGCCATGCCCTCTAAGCAAACTTTCTTCCTAATGAAGAGGTGCTTCCTGTTTTTAATGCAATTTCCCTGGGCTGACAGGATAAATACATGTAAGAACAAACACAGGAAAAAACCCCAAGATAATAAATAATTAAATGCTCATTCTCAGCAGTCTGGGAGGCCAAGGCAGGTGGATCACTTGAGCTCATGAGTTTGAGACCAGTCTGGGAAACATGGCGAAACCCCATCTCGACAAAAAATACAAAACTTAGCTGGGCATGGTGGTGCGTGCCTGTAAACTCAGGTGGGAGGATTACTTAAGCCCAGGTGGCATAGGCTGCAGTGAGCCAAGATGGTGCCACTGCACTCCAGCCTGGGTGATAGAGCCAGACCTTGTCTCAAAAATAAATAAATAAATACTGTACTCTAGAAGGAGACACATTGTAGTCTGCAGGGGTAGGTACTGTGTGCAACAGAAGCGTACAGGAGGGTCACCTCGTCCAGTCCCTGAAAGGAAGCATGAATGGCTTACTGGGAAGGGGCCACCTCGGCATCCTTTCACCCAGATGAGAATCAGGTGAATGGTGAGGGTGGACGCAGTCATGGGTGGCAGAAGTAATGCTGCCTACCAAGGCATGTGGTGGTTAGTGGCGGTGAAGGGTGAGGGAAGAGGGACAAAAGCATTGTCTTTCCTCCATGAGCAGAGGGAAAAAAAGACAATTCCAAAAAGTGAGAATGGAAAGATACACAGGGGCCAGGTCAAGGAAGGGTTCTAAGCAGTATTATGGCTTCTGAATTTTATCCTAGGAACAATGGGAGCTCATGAAGGATTTTTAGCAGAGAAATGAAGGATTCCATTTTCCTTTTTAGAGAGATCATGGGGAGAGACTGAGGTTGCAGAAAACTAGATAAAAATTACACAGACCAGTGGTGCTCAGAGTTTTTGACCACAGCATATGTACCACCACAGGAAAGGAGGCTCTGAGCCTTCTGTGCTCCATGTGCCCACTCTCCACTGGAAAAAAGAGCCATGTGAGAAAGAACTGGAGTGGAACATGAATCACTTGTTATGTTTCCTTCATAAGAGAAGAAATTAACTCATATATATGCCCATCATCTTAAAAATAACGATGTAATTTTACTTCACTTCCTCAACCTCACAATCAAAACACTTTCGTAAGCACAGAACTATGATGGAGAATGAGGCTTAGGAGAGTGGGCCCTGGAAACTCACAGATCTGTCTCCAGCCCTGCACTCACTTGGTGGTATCAGAAAAGCCACTGCACTACTAGGAGCAGGGTTTCACACTCTCATGATTATATAAACAAGGACCAAAATGGCATAAAAGTAAGAATTCCACATACCTTCTGTGACTTCTCAGCTACCATGAGGACTAAATCAAAGTCATAGGTGCCAAGAGAATGATCATATAATTCATTAACATCTACCAGAAGCAGCAAATATTTCAGGGCCTCTTCAGCACTCACAGCATCAGGATCAGAGGAAGCATTTCCTAACAGTGTTTAGAAAACAAAATAGAACAAAACCATTTGGGGAAAAAACCCACAGACCTAGCAACATAACCAAAAAGACAAAGTAATAAATTTTTCTGAACAGAACTGGACACCACAAGAATATACACTTTTGATACTTTTATATATGCTTTAGAGGGCAGCACTGAAAAAAAACCGACACGGGTCTTAAAATGGCAGCTAAAAGGTCACATGTTAAATCTGTGGTGTGGCAATGACATGGTAACAGTCACCTGCAGAAGACTAGTGGCAATTACAGCCACTATAAGCACTTTCCCTGTGAGCAAATCTCTACCTTGAAGCTCGTGTACTTTCTGCAGTACAATTTCCAGTTCTGGGGTTGTCTTCTTCACATGAGATGTAAGTATGGATAGGCAGTACCTGAGGTAATAAGTGAAGAACACCAGAATGAGAAAGATGAATAGGCTGGACAAGGACAACTACACACTTCTGTTTTTCATAGGATGCTGCCTGGTGACAGCATACGTACTTATTGGGATTTATGTTCTCCATGGCTGCTCTCATAGCATCGCAGACAAGGTCTAGTTTTTTCCCGTCATCCCTGGACAGGTGGACGCTGCTGCTAACTGGTGAAGGGTACATGGTCTTTGTGACATCTTCTTCTCTAAGAACAGGTGTGTATGGAAAGGTCACCAACAGAACATGTAGCCCAGCGATCAAATTACTAACATACACCTGGCATGCTGATGATGATAAATAAAAATGACTTTCGGAAAAGAGTTTAATTATAAAAATATTGACAAATAAAACATGTCCACAAAAGATTTATACAAATGTTTGTAAAAGCTTTAGTCACTTTAGCCCCAAACAGGGTACAATCCATGTGTTCAGCAACAGGGGAATGAATGAGCAAATCATGGTGTGTTCACACATGGCATACTACTGAGCAACAGAAAAAGGATGAACTAGTGATAATACAAAAACACAGATGAATCTCAAGACAACATGCTGGATGAAAGCAGCTTTGTGTAGAAGAGTAATACTGTACACTCCCATTTAGATGAAGTTCTTGAACAGGCAAAACTGATTTATGGTGAGAAACTCAGAACAGTAGTTGCCTGGGGAATGGGACAGAGACTGACTGAAAAAGAATTTGAAGCAGCTTTCTGAAAAGGAGTAAATGCCCTTTAACTTGATAGAGGTTCAGGTTACATGAAGTATATATTTGCCAAAACACACTACATGACACACTTAAGATTTGGGCATTTCACTGTAGATAAATATGACCTGAAAAAATGCAACAAAACCAACCCACACACAAAGAATGCACTCTAGTTAATGATATACAAGAAGAAGTACAGAGGGTCGAGTGAAGTGATGTCATAACTCACTTAGAAATTTGTCTGCAAATAAGATGAATGATAAATGGACAGATTATAGAGAATGAGAATGTGTATACAGAAAAATATAAACTGGTAAATCTAGGTGGGGTATATATAGGCTGCTTACTGGACAATTCTCTTAACTTTTCTCTAATTTGAAAATGTTTCATTACAAAGTTGAGAGGAAAGATCATCAGAGAGAAAGATGCCATTTGATTTCAATCTCCTAAGAAAAACAAATAGTTTTATATGTATACCTAAAAGTCAAGTCAAATAATAACTCTGAATGACATGTTTTAAGGACATAGTTTTAGACAGGCTGTTTTAAAAAGAAAGAAAAAGAGCAAAAAACCAACTGGCATCTAAGAGTTACAGCAATTTTTTAAAATGAACAGTAAGTAATTTTTCTTCTATAGCTATTTATGTTTGATTTCCTTAATAAGAGAGAAAATTATGGAAATGATACTCATGAATTATTCAGAATACTTACTTCAATTCTGTAAAAAACAAATTAATATGATTCACAGACTCTATCTGTTTAATGAAGGTTTCCACATTTTCCAGAAACACCTACCAAAAAGGGGGAAAAACATCTTTGTTCAGATCATATTAGTTCAAGTACAAAGTAAGCTAGAGTAAACACCAGCTTAGAAAGTTACCTTAGGGTTATGGTCATAAATCAGATTGAGATTGATTCTCAGTTTCCTCATGCATTCAAATGCCTCTTTAAACATAAGTCTGTGAGAAGACAGAGAAAGAATAGAAAGGGTATTCACAAAAACTAAGCTCCCCGGGCCCAGTATATTTTCATTACGATACAAACCAGTTATAATCAGATTACAGCCCCAATGCCAAGCTACTACTACCAAATTTCTACTCTGAAATTACAGAATACAAAAATCAGGTACCACATTCATTTACTTTCATAATAGGTGTGATTTAGTCCTCATGGCTGTCTGAGAACTATATCCTCACATACATACAACAGAAAATCATTACAGAAGGCCGGGCATGGTGGCTCATGCCTGTAATCCTAGCACTTTGGGAGGCCAAGGCAGGCAGATCACTTGAGGTCAGAAGTTTGAGACCAGCCTGGCCAACATGGTGAAACCATGTCTCCACTGAAAACAGAAAAAAAATTAGCCAGGCATGGTAGTACACGCCTGTAATCCTAGCTATGCGGGAAGCTGAGGTGGGAAGATTGCTTGAACCCAGGATGCAGAGATTGCAGTGAGCTGAGATTGCGCCAATGTACTCCATCCTGGGCGACAGAGTGAGACTCTGCTGAAAGAAAGAAAAGAAAGAGAGAAAGAGAGAGAGAGAAAGAAAGGAAGAAAGAAACAAAGGAAGGAAGGAAGGAAGGAAGGAAGGGAAGAAGGGAGGAAGGGAGGGAAGGAGGGAGGGAGAGAAAGAACGAAAATCATCACAGAATTTAGGTCTACTTTTTAAGTAAAACATTAGTATAGATCTTTCTAATACAAAGTTTCCTCCAAATAGGTTCAGAAAATAGTCATTTCCTTCCTCAGATTGGCTCAGGCTTTTTTGGGTCATAGGGTCCCCTGTAAATCTGTTGAAGGCGGTTGGCATTCTACTTGAATAAATACACAAAAACATAGTTTGGTGTGTACAATCTCCCTGGGTTCATAGGCCACCTAAAACCCAGATGCATTCCCTCAGGTTAAAAGAAGCCCTGCTTTATATGATGAGCGTCATGATTCTTCCTGCTAGGAATCTCCACTACAAAATACTGTATTAAAGTCAAAAGTTAAAGAAAAAAAAACAGCCTCAAAGAATCTGATTAAGGATATAGGTAATGAGGGCTTTTCATACTTAAGTTTTCAAAATTGTAACAAAATACTTACTGTCTTCACATGAAAATCACAACAAGCTAACGAGCTGCAAACAGTACAATGCCATTTACCTGTCCAACCACTTCCGTATCTGGGCTAAAACGAGGGCTCGATGATGAACAACTTCCAAGTTCCCCCTTGGCATCTTAAACAAATCAAAGCAATAACATTTTTAATTAAGTAGAAAACGTTTAAATAGCCAGGATACACAATTTTACCTAACTCTATTTCATAGAGAACTCCCGCAACTCTCTAAGATGAGCACACTTTTAGCATAATCTGGTTGTTCTCAGTATTTATCTTGACTTTCAAGAAAAGTGTCCCTTTGAGCCTTACTGGTTACAGCCTGTATCAACACTCCTTTGAATAAAGCTAACAGAAAGCTATCAAGGAAAGGTTTACATTAAATGATACAAAAGATAAGAGAGCCTAAAACACAACTGCAAGAATTATGCTTGGTACTTGGCTGAATGACAATCAGACTATCTATCTTGTCTGAAAAACCAGTTTACCTGTAATATAAGCTTTGTATCCTGGGGCACAACAGTGACAATCCGTGAACCCCTTTCCACTTTCCGAAGAACTTCCCCACTGGACACATGACTGCTGCTCATATTGGCCTGTAATGCTAAACACACCGTTAATTAATAAGCCTTAATTATCACAAGCCACTCTCCATTAATTGCAATTGAAACCACACATATTATCTGAAATAGAAGAGAACAATTAACAACCACGTTCCCTAGTTCTCCCATTCAACCTCAAGACCATCAGACCTGCTAATGAACACACTCACCCCGAACTTGCCCTCTCTCTTACAGAGTCCTCATGCATATTCACACACACACAACTTCTCAAATGATCTGGAGAAACACAGTAAGAATTGAGGCAACTTCTCTATTTCTTAGCATCATCAGTGTACTATAATCATATCAATGACAGAAAGATTCCCTATTTCCAAGTTAGAAACAAAGAAAATAAGCTGGATTTTTAGAAAAAAGAACACACACCCACAGAGAGAGACAGACTGAGCATGAACAGAAGACAAAATGCAGCCAATATCCTACAAACCATGAGATGGAGCCCAGGTGTACAGTGGAGGGTGGCCACAGTGGGAAAAGATTACCCAGAAGGTAAAACAGTCTGCCAATTTGGGATCTACATCGTAATTCCAAATAAAATACTGGCTAAGTTACATAATAAAATTTCCTGAAAAAATTTTAACTTTAGAATGTACTGCTTAAAGAAGGAACTTGGATGTCTTTACTAAAGTGCAGAATAATTTAACTGAGATATTACATTGAGATTAGGGTCTAAGTAAATGAACTCTAAAGATCTTCTCCAGCTGAGGACTCCTTGATAAAAAGCCAAAGTAGATGAAGAATTCCAAAAGTCATCAAGACCCCAAAAGACATTGGAGGAGGGACTATTTCTATTTTATACATTGAAAACTTACTTTCAAATGAAGCATTCCTCAGGCAAAAACACTGGCAGGTATGGGAATGGGTTGTCAACAACAAAAACTCATCATATACTGCAAATGAAGTGGCATTTGATGCAACCTGAAATAAGGCCAGAGAAGCATGGGGGGAAAGTTAGCTAGATTACTCAGAGCCAACACTGTGAAAAAAATCCAATACCAAATCAAGCCTTGATACCTCAATGTCATCGATGAAAAAACGACATCTATCAGTCAGACCAAGGACATATTCCTGCAAAGAAATAAAACTGAAATTAAAAGCAATTCTAATTCAAAACCTAGCTTTTCTATCACACAGCTCTACCACCCTATGACATCACACCTAAGTTCCTGTATAATCAGGACTAAAGATAGATACCTAAGACATGGCTAGTCCAGTGCAAACTGGAATGCGAAGCCATCCAATCCATCAGCAAGCCCTGACATCTCCATCTCCTACATGTATCTCAAACCCATCTCCTTTCCCCCCTCACTAACTCCACTCGGCAATCTCCGTGTTGATCCCATATTCCACTCAAGTCACTCTCCAACTGACTCTCTTCTGGACAGCCAGAATCACTGTCCACACCATGAAGCAGAACACATTACTCTGTTGATTAAAAATCACAAGAAATTTCTAATCTTTGTTCACTTAAAAAATCCAAATTCCCTCCTATGACTGTCATTGAGCTCTAGCCGCACTGCTTCCATTCAGCCCCTTGAATAAGATGAGCTCTCGCTAAGCTCAAGGAGTTTGTTGTTGCTTCTTCCCGGAGAGAGCCTTCTTTTTCTTCACCTCTTAGCACACACATCACTGCCTCAGAGAGGCCTTCCTGGACCACCAAATGCAGGATTCCCATTCTCACAGCCACCATCCTCAAACTGCCCTTCAAACGTCTCACTGTTCTCTACCAGTTCACCCTGTCCATTTCCATCGCACTCCCTACAAAAGGAATCATTATATCAAAATTAATAGATCACAAGTTCCAGAAGAGGAGGAATTAGTCAAGTGGTTTTATTTGCAACCACTGTATTCTACCATCCACCACAATTGTAGGCATTCTAATATTTGTTGAATAAAAACCTACTAAAACTATTTTCAAGATCACATTTCTGTTTTCCTCAAAAGATATTTAATAAAATAAACTTTGAATGATTTGTACAACTAGGGATAAAAGGTTGCTAATCACATACATTAACTCATTTAGTCTTCTGAACCCTGATAGCTAGATACTGATTTTCCCACTTTATAGATGAAGGAGGTGTGGCTTATGAAAGTGAGATCATTTCCCACTATTGCCTTGACATTTAGAGGAGACCCAACTGCACCTCCAAAGCCCACGTTCTTTCTGCCTAACGCCATCAGTCCCTGGGTAATTACTTTAAGGGAGTTTCCTGCTCCGTGTTCACTTACCTCTTCTCCAATCATGGCCAATTCGATCTGGGTGCATGGATAAGGAAACCGAACAGGAAATCCACCAGAGTTCTTCCATGGTTTAACAGCCAGAGAAGGTGACTCTGTAAGATTCACAGATCTAGTTTACAAATAGCTGATGTGCCCTTTGTAAAAAACCATCAACATCAATACTTGCTAAAACACCTAACATGCAATTTCCATCACTTTTTTAAGAGTATGTCAGTTTATTACAAGAGGAAACAGGAGTAAAATACACCTGCCAATCCCACTCTAAAGCGTAGGGTTTTCCAAGATAGTTAAAAGGTAGTTATTGACAATCAATGTTGGAGTGACGAGATGCAAGTACATGTTCTTAAGAACTAAGCATCTATGTAAGTCATAACATGCTTTCCTAACACCTTGATACTCACCCCAAAGGTACTTAAATATCTGGCCATCAGTCAGCTGTAATGCTACTGACTTGGTCTTGGAATTGCAACATAGACTGATTATGACCCCATCCACCGTTGTAGATGAACTGACAAAAAAAAAACAAAAAACAAGAGGACATGTACACAGACTGTTTTTCTAAAAAATTGTGACATTTCACTGATTTTGAAAACAAACAATTTCCTTTTGGTGCTACACTACCTACTTCAATACAATGTAGACAAAATACATACATACACACCCAGTACCACACACACAGACACACACACACACATACACTCACTCTCTCTCTCTCTCATACACTTAGAGACAGATGGATGGTTGGATGAATAGATAAAACTATTCCAAACCAAAGCCCAGATAAAGCCACATCTGCTACATGACACCATTTTCCCTAAACCCAATCAGGTGGTTGTTTACATTGTGAAGTCATTGCTCCTCTTCTGGCCACTACTTACCGTAACTTACTATAATGTATTGCCTTCATTGGGTATGGGTGGTACCAGTGTCATTTCTGTCTGCTTAACATAATTAAAGCAGTTGGTCTGTAGGAAAATGATCACACTCAATATGTCTATCACTATCATACTGATTTATGGAAAACTGGATTTTCACTAATGAGATGAAGGGAATTTGTTAACGCCATTACATTTTTTCCCTGAGTCAATGGAGAGAACTAAAATTTCATTCTTTTTTTTTTTTCAGTGTCTCACTCTGTTGCCCAGGCTGGAATGCAGTGACACGATCATAGCTCACTGCAATCTCGACCTACTAGGCTCAAGTGATCCTCCCACCTCAGCTTCTCAAGTAGCTTGGACCATAACCATGGAAGCAGAATTTCTTAAAAGAGGAGGAAGAGGTAGTGATTAAAAAAAAAAAGGAGACAAAGAGGTAGTGATAAAAACAAATGATGTCAATGCTAACATTTAATTCAAAATGTTTAACCAATCTACAAAAAAACTAAAAATTATAACAATGGGGAATTCCTCTACAAATGCCTCCAATTTTGGGAGGATAAACTATCTGTCAAGAAGAGAGCAAACTCTGGAGCTAGACTGGCTGGGATTCGATCCTGGCCCCACCTGCATGATCTCAGGCAAGTTACCTAACTGCTCCAATTCTTAGTTATCTCATTTGTAAAGGATGGTGCAAATGGCACATACTTTAAAGGTATTATGAGAAATAAATAAGCTAAAATAGAGAAAGCATTTAGAGGAGTACTTTTTACAGAGTAAAAGCTACAGTAAACGTAAACTACTTAATTGAAGGATTTTGCTGTCCTCAAAAACATTAATATTTTATATGAACAAAAGAGTCTTTTTGAGAAACAAAAGTCAAGGCAGTACAAATATACCATAAATGACTTCTATTTCCTTTATAGTTAATGAGATGACTGCATCAAGCTTTTGCTTCTACAAGCTAATGATAAAGAATTTCAAATCTGAAGAAGTAGAAATTTGGTAAATTGCTCTGCTTTTCAAAAGGTAATCCACTGGCTTACTTTAAGTGCTGCATATTTCTAGAACATATTCTGCATTTAGACATGTTAACAAAAGTCTTTTTCAAAATATCATGAAGCACTATGAGTCAAAGTGTAGGAGCAAATGACTGCATTAAAATGTTCCTATGTCTATAAATGTATATAATGTACATATATATATATATATATATATATATGAAAAGGAAAGGTTCCTAATTTTGCAACAATGTTTCTCAGAAAAGAAATCTCACCAGTAGGGCTTTAATTACAAATTAATGTGGGGATTAGTATCAGTGGACAAAGGTGCCAAGTCTTGATACTGGAAACAAGGAGTTCTGGGAACTGGCTAGAAAATGGTATCTACTACATAACAGGGCTTGTATTACAGAAAAGAGCATTCATTAACTGAAACCTGTTACATGATGAAGATATAGTCAGGAAACAAAAGAAAACTCAGGCCCAGAGAACAGTGAAATTTCAGCAAAGAATAGAGACTTTCTGGTGGCAAATGTAGTCAAGTACAAAATAGGATATCTAGAGGAGGAGGCTAGAAGAAGCATTTTGAAGTCACCACATCTAAACAAAGCATATATATGCAGTTATGTATCATTTAATGGTGGGGATATGTCTGAGAAATGTGTTGTTAGGTGATTTCATCATTGTGTAAACATCATAGAGTGTACTTACACAAACCTAGATGGTATAGCCTACTATGCCCCTAGGCTATGTGGTATGGCCTATTGCTACTAGGCCGCAAACCTGGACAGCATGTTACTTTACAGAATACTACAGGCAACACAATGTCAAGTATTTGTGTATCTAAACATAGAAAAGGTATGCATATATATGTATTTTTATATACACATGCATATATATGCGCATGACTGCATTTATACAAAATTTCTTCCTATCACATTAGCTCATGAGAATTAGCCACTCTAATTATGCTTGAGTTATTAAAAAATCAATTGTAACAAAAAACAATCACTCTGGAGAAATGTGAGGAGATGCTGAATTAAAATATTTAACACATCTTTAAAATGTTGTTTCATCTATCACAACTTTTTGATATATTTTTGGTCTGTTATTTTGACATCACTCAAAACTAGATTTAAACCTCTTGTTAAGTGTGTCTAACAAGAAAGCTACTGCTCCAATCTTGCTCATTGGAAGTCAAAAAAGTTATAAGCTCATAAAAGACAAAAACCTAACTCCATTTGCTTAACACGTGGAGTACAGGGAAAAAACTGCAATACCTGACATTGAGCTGTCCCTGCTCTTCATCCATCTCAGAAGGGGCTACAGTCAAATGGTGAATGACAGACCGGGGGCTGGACTCACTGTGGCTTACAGCCAGAAAGACGTCTTCTTCAATCCAAGTGAGAAGGCCTAGTTTCAGTGGGTTTACGTCTTGATCTTCATTATTCTCAAACTGAATTCTGTTTTAAATATTGAAGAATATCCAAGACATGAATAAAACTTAAAAACCATTAAGATGTTCCTGAATGAAGGAAGAATGAAGCATCTTGTACACAGTCAACTCCTAATTATTTGGCGGGACAAAACCTGAGATACTCCCAAATACCAGAAAATCTAAAATTAATCTTTGTCTGGCTTAAGAATATGTTTTTGTATTTTCTTTAAATTTCTTATGCCCTGAAATCTTTAGATTTGAAGAGAATCTTGAGGAAAACTGACTACATAAGAAAATTACCTGCCCTAGTCCCTACACTAATGATCCCTGGAGCTTTTCCACTGCCATGGCTTACCAGTATTCAAACCAGGCTCTGGCAGATATGTGACTCTCAGTAGAATGGGTCTTTTCCTAAGCACCTCACATTAAACTGACTGACTAGCTGGAGAGATGGTTTCCATGTCTCCAATGTGTTCCTTTGGTAGCCTTTACACACCTGACCAGGGCACTGTTCTTTCACCTCACATAGAAACCAGTAATAGCTACTTCCTGTCTTTTAGATCAGGTGGCAAATTCGCAGCTCCCACTGATGAAGTTGGTCACTAGCCTGATCTTCCTCCTCAGACATCTCTCTCCCGGACTCAGGCTCTGCACTGCATATGCACAGAGTATCCCATGGAGAATCAGTCCCACCTCTGGTTTTCACTGACACTTTCTTCCCCACTAGACCCAGTGTTACCAATTCTTTGCCAACCTCAAACCCATCCCTTCCCCAAGGATTTCAACAAGTATTCATGTCCTTCATGAAATCTCTGCATTATCCTCCTAAAAAATGACTTGGCATTATTCTCCTCAATTTTTTTTTAATAAAACTATATTCTAAACTGCCTCACACTTTCTAATTTGCCTTCTATCTCTTCTCTAGTGGTTTCAAGTCTGTGAAATGAAATAATGCATGTAAATGCTCTTTAAAAACTACTAAGCATTATACAGGCAGCCTCCAAATCATATACAGGTTGAACACTTCTATATTTATTAACTATATCATACATATTTAAGAAATATTATTTATTAAATTCTTTTATTTGTGGTACTCAGTTAATTATTTCTATTAATCTAACAATAAATGTCCCCTGGAGGCACAGCAGTTTAGTAATGAAGAACATGGACTTATCAAACAGAATAGAACCAAATCCTAGATTCTCTAGTTACCAGGTCCATGACCTTGGGTAAGTTACCTAACCCCTACACTTTGTTTTTTCAAATCTGTAAGTATTGAATGCTGGCTGATTCTCTTTCCAGAGTCCCAAGATAACTAAGAACCTACTTGTATCTCTTTTCCAGATGAGGAGTTCTAAGGGAAACTTTAAATCCACTTCCACCCACAGCTCCCAGTTTCACTGTAGGGTCGGCCCTTGGACAATCACCTGAAAAACAAAAATGCAAATACTATCATTGTAAACTATAACATTTCTCCTAGTACTAAGGGGATGGTGTCTGCAATTAATGAGTTCTAGAAGGCAAACAGCAAGCTAAAACATAACCACATGTCAACCTCCTTAAAATATTGCTTTTCCCTTAAGATCACATCAGGCATAATCCTTCTGATAAAGGTCACATCTCAGCAAGACCAGGTTGAGGGGCTACCCTCTCCGCCCAGTGCTATTTCCTCCATTGTCCTCAACCACCTCTCAATATCCTCAAATTCTCTGAAGTCCTAAGCACCTGCTTAAAAGACACTTTCTTTCTATTCTTCATCCAGTTTATTCACTGCACAGCAGCCAATGCAAGCCTTTAAAAAAAGTCAGCCAGAACACTGCACTCCTCGCTCTTAAGCCCTCTGGTAGCGTCCTATCTCACTCAGCGTAAAAGCTGCCAGGCCCTACAAGAGCTGATTCCTGTCACCTCTCTAACCTCACCCAACACTTTCCCCTCATTTGCTCTTCTGCTGCCACCCTGGCCTCCTGGCTATTTTCTAAACACAACAGGCACTTCTGGGTTGCTTTTTACTCTGCTTGGAACACTCTTTTTTTGTTGTTGTTCTTCACCCTCAAGCATAGAATGCTTGGGCTGCTCTTACCCTAGATGTCTGCATGGCTCCCACTGTGATTCTCACCAGATCTCTGCTTATATGTCACCTTCACAGAGAGGTCTTTGGGATCGCACTGAATAAGAAAGCCACCTTCTCTGTGTAAAGCCCTATCCTTAAGCTCTCCCTATCTCTTATTTTGCTTAATTTTTCTCCACAGCACTTGCCATCTGATAGGTTATATTTATTTGATCTTTTGTCTACAGCTAGAATAACAAGTAGTAGACAAAAGTACAACTAGTTTTCTAATACAACAAGCCAAGTACTAGAAAAAAGCCTGCATATAATAAACAATCAAGGAACAATGTCGGGGGAAACGAGTGATACGCAGGACACATCAAACACTATCTTTGAAAAATTTGGCAACTAACTCATCTCCACACCATTCAAATGTCTACCACTTGGCTTCAGGTTCTTAATTTCCCTTCAGCTTAGGCACTGAGCCCTGACCTGTTCCAGTCCAGCATCTCTTTTTCCAGATTCTTTTATATCCGAACTCTCCCCAGTGGGCTCTTTAACTTCTCAGGGGGTTTAGTTCATGGATTTGTTATGATCTTTCTCTTCTTTCCATTTCTATGAACACTGCCCTGGCTCAAGCTCTCACTAGCTCCTGCCTGGACACCTGACAACAGCTTCTCCTAACTGGAATCTCTGCCTCCAGGTACCCCTGAGCTAGGGCCAACCCCACATATTGATGCCAAACCATCTTTCAAAAATGGAGCTCTCAACCTGTCCTATCTTGTCACAGGGAGTTTTCCATCAAGTAAAATGAATGCAGGTGGTACAGGGTTTTATTCTGAGGAGATAAAAATGTCCTACAACAGATCGTGGTGATGGCTGTATAACTCTGTGAATTTAAACACACACACACACACACACACACACACACACACACACCCCACTGGATTGTACACTTTAAATAGATGAATGATATGAAGCTTTTTTTTTTCCCCTGAGATAGTCTCACTTGTCGCCCAGGCTGGAGTGCAGCGGCTCGATCTTGGCTAACTGCAACCTCCAAATCCCGGGTTCAAGCAATTCTCCTGCCTCAGCCTCCCAGGTAGGGAGGCTGGGATTACAGGCACCCGCCACTATGCCTGCCTAATTTTTGTATTTTTAGTAGAGACAGGGTTTCACCATTTTGGCCTGGCTGGTCTTGAACTCCTGACCCGTGATCTACCCATATTGGCCTCCCAAAGTGCTGGGATTATAGGCATGAGTCACCGCGCCCGGCCATAAAGCTATTTTTTAAACGAACACAGAGCAAAACATCCCATACATCATAAAGTGACATATAAACTCATTAGCATCATACAGTAAGTACCAAAAAAGCTTACTTTACATCTGACTTTTTGCCTTGATAATGAACATATTAGCACTTTTTTTTTAAAGCTATTTTAAAAAGTTTAAGGAGGACTGTAATAGCATTTTACACAGTGAAACTATAATCAGAGAAACTGGTGATAAATCCAGAGAGGATTCATGTAAACAGTGGGCTGCTGACTTAACAGAAAAGCTGGTATGAAAGTAGGAAATTCCAATTTAAATTAATTAATTTTGATTATTCTCTCTTGGCAACTATCTAGGCTTTTTCTGAGAATTCAAAAGATATTTGAAAACAAGACAACCACTGCCATATGCCGGTAGAATTTATGACATAACCACAGAACTCACAAACAAAAACAACTTTCAGGTTCCCCAGGACATCAAGAAAGCAATGAGGAACTGACAGCAATGGGACTGTGGAAGAACTAGAATGCCTGTGTTGAGTTCCTTGTCCATTCTTGTTCAAACAAATTGAAAAACCTCTGACACAGTGTTCCCTCATCTATAATCTCTGACACAGCTCCTAGGAGGGATGAGATCAACTGAAAATATGTGTAAAGGCAACAAAAATAGTAAAACATGTTAACAATGTAATAACATACTATGCTATTTCCAGAGTTCAATGTTATTCTAAAACAACTGACTCTTCAAATTCAGCAAAGGAAAAGGAATGGTTAGTATAAACCAGAGAAGAATTAAAAAAAACAAAAAACCCAAGCCAATTAAATATCATAATGATGATAATATCAACTACAGACTTCACAATTTTGAGAAACACTAGGCCTATGGCAACAGCAAAGCTATAATTTGCTTTTATGTAGGAGTAGAAGGGACTTGATTCAGAACACCTTGGTAGAAGTTTTTTAACATACCACATTTATAAACAGAAACCTGGTTACTGGCATCTAGAACAGCAAGGTCATTACTCTTTTGAGGGTGTGCAGAGAATGTGACTTGATTCACAGGGTGTGGGAACAGCAGTTGGTAGCTGCACATGGGAGGTGGAACTACAGTCTGCCGGAAGACTGTCACCAATACCCTGTCTGCAGTGAAAAAGAAAGAGGAGGATTAGACACAAGGATATTCAGTTTGAAAGATAAGCCATCTGAACATCACAGTATATCTAAACAGTAATGGCAATTCACAAAAAATAACTTTCAGTGTTTTTCTCATAAGTTTAAAAACAGTGTAGAGTGGGGAAATGTCATGGGTTCTGTCTATACTTGGCCACTGTCACTGCCAGGCCTAGAGTAGTCCATCTCAGAACTTGGAGTTTCAGGTGCCAGGGACTAAGGCAAAAAGGCTGAGAGGTCAGAGCTCTAGCTTTAAACCTGGGGCTGCAACCAAGCCACAGTAAACCAAAGGAATTAATACCTTCAAATTCCTTAAAGCACGTTCTTATGTGTGGATTTTGTAGTAAGGCAGATCTGATTAAGTTCTCTATATAGAATACATGAATATAAAATCAGTATTATATAGAACATTACACAGAATATGAATTACCACCACAATCTTAGAAGCAAGTGTTCCCTTTTATTATCAGCAATAAAACTGCTCATTAAGGTGACTACTTCACTCCTCAATCTTGCCCGCTCATCCCACCCCCTAAAAAACCTTCTACCTAATTATAAAATATCAACCTAATCTTCATATTAGACAAACATCTATGACATGTACTGAACATACTGGAGAGGTATATAATCGGCAAGCATTTATATCAGGAAACAAAGCAACATAAGTGGGTGGTACAAGGATCAATTATAAATCCGTGTCAGGGTAAACAGGTAAGGCTAACACACCCAATCCCACAAGACTCTACTGTTGTCGTCCTCTCTACCTAGAGTCAAAGTTTTCAGTGTCTTCGAAGGCCAGACAAGTAAATGTGTGAAGGCCACAGATGTCATACAATAGGAAACTGCCATGGGGAGGAGGGATGATGGTTCTCAGAAGAGAATATACCCCACCTTATATCCCATTCAATTAAAAAATAAAACAAGTAACCCAAACAGCCAAAACAAATAAAGATTCCCCGCTGTTCCAGTCAAACAACCACATCTGCAGCCCCTAGGCTAGGACCCTTTGCAGGCTCATGGACACAGTTTCCAGCAGCTTACTTCCATCAATGACAGCCACATTGGACAAGTCACTTGAATTATCTCCTGAGCTCCGGTCAGTTGTCCAGTGCCAGTCATAGCAGAGGTAATGCCAGCCCTGACAGAGAACATGAAGCCGGTATGGGGTCACAGGGTCCCATATCAAAGATACAATCTTGCTCTTCCCACAGGTGCTGAAGGATAAACTTTGCTTGAGATACCAGTGATAGTTTCCAACAGTCCAGAGCTGAACTGCAGGGGAAAAGAAAAAGAAAGCCATTAGAGGCTGGGAAGCAGACTTCGTATCAACTGCCAGAGGGGGACAAGGGCAATCTTTTCTTTTTCAAAGGACCCTTCCTGCTCAGCCTCTTCTCTAAACTAAGAACAATAATAATTGCCAAAAAAATAGCTTTCCATGCAGATAAGATGTCAAGAATCAATAAAGTTAGAAATACATGTTTTTTTTTCTATTTTTAACTTTTACTCATATGTTTATTTTTAACGTTACTTCCAAACTTAATGATCATGATGGAAGGCTAGTAGGACAAAGCATTGTTTTAGTCGGTTTTCTCATGAAGATTTTAGGAAGAAGATAACTTGGAAATTAGATTAAAAGTATTAAAATACTCAATCCAAGATCCAGACTAGCATCATTGTATTGTATTGGGCTTAAGTTGCTTATTTTCTTTCAGGTGCTTTGCATGCACTTATGTCCAAGGCTATCTGTGTATTAACCCTGATTCAGCTGCCCAAAGAAGATAAGCATGCAATTATCCTTCCAAGATCTACTGAGAGCAAGACCTAATCATGCCAAAACCAACCTTTACTAAACAGATGACACATAAAAATTAAGACCTTAGTTATGTTAGGACTAATAGTTATATTAAGAAATATCAGTTATATGAAGGAATTTATTTTCTCAATCTCCTTGCTCACTAATGCTTAACTTAGTGATCACAGCAAATACAACCTAGTCTTTAACCATATGATTACAACACTTCAAAGTTAGACCACATGCTGATGTTCTGTAGGACAGATGTTGTGGCTGTTCTTGTGCAATGTGTATGTGTGTATATATAGATATGTTTTTGAGACAGAGTCTCACTTTGTCACCCAGGCCGGAGTGCAGTGGTGTGATCTCCACTCACTGTAACCTCTGCTTCCCAGGTTAAAGCGATTGTACCACCTCAGCCTCCAGAGTAGCTGGGACTACAGGCATGCACCACCATGCCAGACTAATTTTTGAATTTTTAGTAGAGATGGGGTTTCACCTTGTACAATATTTTTATGCTCAGCATATCACAGGGCCATCCCTTGACACATTGGTTAATCAGTGGTTCTCAACTGTGGCTGTTTAAAATCATTTGGGAGCTTTTGGTTTTGTTTTTTTGTTTTAAGATGGAGTCTCACTCTGTCGCCCAGGCTTGAGTGCAGCGGCGCCATCTGGGCTCACTGCAACTTCCACCTCTCAGGTTCAAGCGATTCTCCTGCCTCAGCCTCCCGAGTAGCTGGGATTATAGGCACCCACCACCATGCCCAGCTAATTTTTTTGTATTTTTAGTAGAGATGGGGTTTCACCAAGTTGGCCAGGCTGGTTTTGAACTCCTGACCTCAAGTGATCCACCTGCCTCAGGCTCCCAAAGTGCTAGGATTACAGGCATGAGCCATTGCACCCAGCCACTTTTGGTTTTTAATTAAATACTTATGTATAGTCCCCATTCCAACACACTGAATTGAACTCTGAGATGAAGCCTGAATATCACTATTTTTTTTTCTAAAGGTGTGGCCAGGGTTGAGAACCATTGTGTCGAATAAATAATTCGTTTCTTAACATTTCAGTTAAAAGGGTTCTACTGATTAAAGAGTTTGAAAGCTACTTAGAAAATATTCAAGTAAAAAGATTTATAAACAAAAATGTACTGTGCGTTGCTGTTGACAATAATGAGAAATAAATGTCCAACAGCATGAGATTTAATGAATGGGAATAAAAGATATTATACAGCAATTTAAAATAATATAGGTGTATCATACCAACACTTTTAACAGAAATGAGATCATAGCTATACTGAGATATACACATTAAAAAACCAGAAGACAAGAAAATTTGAATAGCGATTATTACTGAGTGGTAGAACTATGAGATTTCTTTTTTTCTCATCTTTATTTTCTAACATTTTCATGTAATTAATACTTAAAACCACACACACATTTTAAAAGGTATAAAAATTTTCTTACTTTTATACTTAATCTAAATCTTCTTTCACATCCACAGTATTCCTTTGGTTAGTGTTTTTTCTGTGGTAATACCATCCACTAGGGCAAGCACTTGATGACTTGCAATGGTTAATTTTTTTATGTCAACTTGGCTAGGCTATGGTGCCCAGCTGTCTGCTGAAACACTAGTCTAGATGTTGCTGTGAAGGTATTCTGTAGATGTGATTAATATTTATAATCAGCTGACTGTAAGGAAAGCAGATTACTCTCCATAATGTGGGAGAGTCTCATCCATACAGTTGAAGGTCTTAAAAGCAAAAAACAGGCTTCATAGAAAAGAAGGAATCCTGCCTTAAGGCTGTAACAGAAATCCTGCCTAAGTTTCCAGCCTGCTCTACAGATTTCATACTCAAGACTGCAACACCAATTCTTACCTGACTTTCCAGCCTGCCAACTTGTCCCACAGATTTCAATCTTGCCACCCCCTACGTTAGCCAATCTTTTAAAGTAAATCTATCCACACCTCTATTACTCTCTCTCCCTCCTGCCGCACCCTATTCCCTCTCTCACTGTCTCTCTATGTACGTACAGTTGACCCTTGAACAACACAGGCTGGAACTACAGCAAGTCTATTTATATTCGTATTCTTTTCAATGAATACAGTCGGCCCTCCATATTGTAGATTCTATATGTGCAACCAAACCCAAATCAAAAATATGGTACTTGAGGAATGCAAAACCCAAGTATACAGAAGGCTGACTTTTCGTATCTGAGGGTTCTGCAGGGCTGACTGCATGCAGGACTTGACCATGTGTGGATTTCGGTGTCCATAGGCAATACTGGAACTAATCCCCTGAGAATACTGAGGAACGAATTATATATATGTATTATTTCTGTTTCTCTAGAGAACCCTGACCAATACATGACTGAAATCCACAATCAATCAAAATCTAACCACCCCCATCTCCATCAACCCACTTCAGCATCTTTGATTCTACTTGGGACTCAGTAGAAGGGATAAAGGAAATCCTATACTCTTATACTTTCAACTACACTTTATGGGGCAGAAGGCTCGGGTACTACAGCTGTCTTACCATAGGTTTTTGGAATCGAGCCTTCTTCTCTCTGAAGGTCTTCCAGCCAAACTGCAAGCACAGAGGAATCTGCATTCCAGAGCAAGTCATTTACCTAGTAAGGAAAAAAGATCTGTCATTGGCCTTCAGTTACACATTTACTTCCAAATTTTTATAATAGCTGTATTCCCTCTCTCAAATCAAATAATCCCACTACCTGAGCTCATTGCTAGCTGTAAATTACTAACCTACAGAGGCATTAAACAAATCTGTAAAATTTATGTCATTATGTAGAGGCCTTAAAAAAAGAAATACATTATGCTTAAAGCTTAAAAGAGACTAAAGAAACTTAACCAAACGCAAGGTGACATTTTTAGACAATCAGAGAAATTTGAATATGGACTGGCTGTTAGACAACACTGAGGTAAGATATAATGGAATTATGGTTATTTAAAGAAAAATATTCTTAGCTGTTAGAAATAAATATTGAAAATGTGATTTCTAGAATTAAAACTCCAGGAAATAAAAATACATGTTAGTATGTGTATATATAAACCAAAGAGTAGTGGATAGATCAAAATAGTTTTGCAAAATGTTGGTGTCTACTGAAAGTGAACAGTAGTTACATGGGAGTTCATTAAACTCATCTTTCAACTTAAGATGTTTAAAATTTTACATAGATAACATTTGATGTGTTCTCACTTCAGCAAGGATCTTAATGGTATACAAACCACTTAAGATTTAAATGTTATAAATGAAAATCATCTTCATTACTGGAAAAATTATGCTTTTGTCAAAATTAACAATAAAAATTAGCATTTTTATTTCCTATTTCTGTTTTATCTAGGTTGGGGAGAAATGTTTTCTTACTTGCAAAATCTCCTTGGAAAGACCATTTCTCTTTTATTAAAAATCAGTTCTACGAAGCTACCATTTTTATGACTATTTTACTCTAAAGCTTCTATTTATATATCCATATCAAATATAAATCCCCTCTATAGCTATGGAAAGTCCTCTACATTTGAGGGCAAAACAAACTCAGGCACTTACCTTAACCTCATCTTTCAGGAAGGGAAGTGTAAAGTGTCCATGAAGGAGTCCATTTTTCTCAAAAAACACAATATCCTGCTGGTTGGGTTTATCTTGTGTAGATGCAATCAAACTGCCTGAGGGTCTTAAAGCAAACTCGGAGTGTTAAAACATCCAAAGCTCATCTAACTAGCTTAAGAATAGATAAAATTCAGAAAAGAGATTTTTTTTTCCAGCAAACATGGATGAATGAATGAATGAATATCTTTATCCAATGAAATTTTAAATCCCATCTGTCCCTTGTATTTCAGCAAGTGATTCATCCCATTGTGGGACAGTACTTGCCCAGGGGAAAGAGTGCCTTTTCCTATTTTACACAAAGGCTCCATTTACCCAGAAAGCCTTATATATTTACACTGCCTTTGGATGACTTTAAAAATAATAAGTTATCTAAACCATTCCAGGTATAATGTCCTAAAAATCAAAATCTATTTCTCCTTCAATTATATGACTTCAGCAAATATTTATGCTCAGGAAGTTATTTTTTAAGACTTCTCCATCTGTTGAAAACATATTAATTGCCTCATTTTATTCACATTTGTCTCTAGAGTTTTAATTCAAATACATTTCTCTTCTGCTCTATCATACAATACCACTCAGATACTGGTGGGAAACAAGAGGTCTGCATATAACAGATAGCACTGAAACAGAGGAAGTACATCTATCTAAAATCAGGCAGCCACATATGACAGGCAAATTGTGACCTGCACAAGGGTACTGGGCCAAGGAGGAGAATGGAAGAAAGAGGAGGTCTAAATCCAGCCTGCATGTTCCTTAGCAAGCAGATCCTCTACTGTGGGAATTTGTGCCAAGGAAGGAAGCTCTTTCCCTAATTTCCACAAAAGCTCCATTTGCTCATAAAGCCTTGCAAACTGGGCCTTGCCTTCTAAACACCATTTTCTGCTCTTTACAGTGGCTTTGTATACACCTTGCCTTAAAATCAGAACCTTTTAAGAATTAGGAATGCAAAATATATGGGGCCTTGAAATGATGAAATCTGTGAAGAAGCCTAAAATCTATTCAAGTTGAATTCAGACTTCAGAGAATAAAACAAAAAGAAGAAATAAAGAGAGATACAGGCTTACAAACGAAGAAACATAAAATTCCTTTTGTGTTACACAAACATCTATATCATCAGTATCAATGGGCACCACCACCTCTACCCTGGTTCCAAGAATTTCTCCAAGATTTCTTCTCCCACTCACTTCCAAGCCAGGGCTGGTCCCAGTCCTGCCACAGGCTCACTGGTTGACTGCAAAGCAAACTCTCGGTTCCACACTCTGACCTTCCGAGCCCCTGTGCGGGAATGAAGTCAAACACACACACACTTACAACATTATGATAAAAGTTGTCAATTCAGAACTTTTCAAACACCTTCCTTACAAGTAAAAACTGCTACGGTTTTACATAGCCAATTAGATTAATCTCGTTAAAAATGTGTGTCCCAAGAACACAAAATCAAACACCACATGTTCTCACTCATAGGCGGGTGTTGAACAAGGAGAACACATGGACACAGGGAGGGGAGCACTATACACGGGGGTCTGTTGGGGGGAGGGGGGATAGCGGGGGGGTGGGGAGTTGGGGAGGGATAGCATGGGGAGTAATGCCAGATATAGGTGAAGGGGAGGGAGGCAGCAAATCACACTGCCACGTATGCACCTATGCAACAACCTTGCATGTTTTTCACATGTACCCCAAAATCTAAAATGCAATTAAAAAAAAAAAAAAAAAAAAGTGTGTCCACCAGGTAGGAGGATGGACCAATGGCCTCAAAGGACTCTTCTAATTCTTAACTCTAAACTCACTTCACATTTAAAGCAGCAGATCCTTACCTCATATGTATAATTAATACCCTATTCAAAGCAAAAGAAAGAAAATTTTCCTGAATTTTAGTAAAATAAAATTTTTTTATTGTTATTTAACTGCAATGTATTTCCATACCTGTTTCTGGGCAAACAACACTCACAGCAAAAAACTGTCCATCCCCACGCCAGGTAACTTGTGGTCTGTGGTCATCCCAGGGCAAAGCAGACTCAAGCTAAAGAGGGGAAGAAACACCAATATTACTGAGGGACCTTAAGTGTCCCAGAATCAAACAAGCCTCAGACCACTAAATATAGATCTTTTAAATGAGGTTTAAGCTACTTTGAAAGCCTGACTCATAGAATCAGAAACCATCCTAGAAGTGTTGGTTCTTAGACCCAGAAATCATCAAAGTAGAGAAAAAAATCGAAAACAAACAAAAATCCTCCTTTGGGCATTAAAAAAAATGTGGCCTCTGAGAACAGCAAAAGAGGAAAAGAGCTGCAGGTCTAAATATTGAATATAATGAGCTAAGTAACCTATCAGATAACTATGACAAGGAAACAAGCATTCTATTTGTCCAACAGGGTAGAGTTTTGTTGAAATATTGTGTAAGCTTCACAACAGGGCACAGATGAGTTAAGATGTGAAGAAGGTGAATAGGGAGGAACACAGAGGTGGTAAAGGCTGCAGCAAAAATGATGAAAACATGGAAGTGTTCTCAATCCTGAAGGCCTTGAAGACAGACGCCAACTCTACTGGGTGGGAGACAGATAACCACAAAAGCATTCATCATCATACAGTAAAAGCCTAATTATGGCTAATTTTTTGTATTTTTAGTAGAGATGGGGTTTGCCATGTTGGCCAGGCTGTCTCGAACTCCTGACCTCCACCTCCCTTGGCCTCCCAAAGTGCTGGGATTGCAGGCATGAGCCACTGCGCCTGGCCCCACCCCCCCCCCCGGCTTTTTTTCTTTTTCTTTTTTTTTTTTGAGACAGTCTCACTCTGTCGCTCAGGCTGAAGCTTAGTGGTGTGATCTCGGCTCACTGCAACCTCTGCCTCTGGGTTGAAATGATTCTCCTGCCTCAAACTCCCGGGTAGCTGGAATTACAGGTACACACGACCATGACCAGTTTTGTATTTTTATTAGAGATGGGGTTTTTTCATGTTGGTCAGGCTGGTCTCGAACTCCTGACCTCAAGTGATCCGCCCGCCTCAGCCTCCCAAAGTGCTGGGATTACAGGCATGAGCCACCGCGCCTAGCCTAAAGTACTATTTTTTAACACCTTTATTGGGATATAATTTACATATCATTAAGGTTCACCCATTTGAAGTACAAAATTCAATGTTTTTTGGATTTTTTGTTGTTGTTGTTTAAACTCAGTGGTAAGAATCAATGTTTTTGAAGTATATTTACAAAATTGAATAACCATCACCATAATATAAATTTTGAGCATTTTCATCATCCCAAAAAGAAACCCCATCTCCATTAGCAGTCACTCCTTCCCCACAGTACCCCACTACCCTACGCAACCACTACTCTACTTTCTGCCTCTGTGGATTTGCCCCTTCTGGGCACTTCATACAAATGAGATCATATTATATGTGATCTTTTATGACGGGCTTCTTTCACTTAGCATAATCTTCATGAAATTTATCCATGTCATAACAGGTATGAATAAAGTCCTGTTTTTAAATCTAAAATATATGGTCTTACAAAGTTGTACCATAATTTACTTGTTGCTTACAGCAAGAAAGAATATTCAAATTGCACAAACTATTTACTTGGTCAAGTTCCTGTTAGTCAAGGATACCTTTTAAGTCCTTCCACGAAAAAAAAAAAATCACTTAAAAATCACGGTGACATGAAAACCGCTTGTCCAAAGCTGGACAGCTGTAATGGATCACCCCAAAAAAGCAAATTTGTGAATAAGAATACTTACTCCATGTTTCTGCCCTCTAATAATCCTTTACTGTTCTAATAAATCAATAGTTTTCAAAATGTTAAATTAGACCTACTATGCATATTTTACCCACAACACAGTTGTTTTGAAATAAAAACTATGTTTTAAAAAAAATCTCAAAAGTTATTTGTCTACTAAAAAGAAAGCAGCAACTACCATTTGAGTGCCTACCCTGTGCTGATGCTGTGGTAGCTGTCTTACGTATGTTATTACCTGCGCATCTCAACCCTTGTAAGGAGAAATTTGATGCTGACTTTACAGAGAATACTGAGGCTCAGAAATGTTAGGAAACTTCCCTGCCAAGGTCTCACAGTTACTAAATGTTATGAGGATAATGTAATCTGTACTTTTCTAACAAAGATACATACTGGCCCTGGGGGTACTTGACAGTATGCCAGAAGGTAAATATGGCTTATCTTCCTAGGGGTATTTTTCAATTCACATTTTTAAAAAATGTTCAAATTGTATAAATTAAAATAAAACATAAGAGTTTAAAGGCATTTAACATGGCGTGGACACTACTTCCTCAGGTGCCCCAAGACTTTGCAAGATTCTTGTGTTCACACACCTCTGCATTCAGGGGCTGCCTACATTAGAAAATGAAAAAGTCCTGCCTGAGTCATCAAGACATCATTATATGGTCTTTAGAATTTTCTAATCCAGAAGTAGGGAAACAGAGAATTTTATCCAAAAGAAAAAGAATAATATCTAATATATACATATACGGGAAAAGTATGAGAACATCCATGTGAATGAAGGATGGCAGCTCTCTCTGGGGAGCAAGGGGAGAGACATCAGGACAGGATATACAAGGGGTTTCCTTTGTCTGTGATGTTTTATTTTTTAAACTGGGTGATGAATATTGCTTATAATTATTTGCTACCATGATAATAAATCACAAAGCAACTTGGCAATAACAAGAAAAAAAAGGATCTTTCCAGGGGGACCCATTTCCTGAGGGCTCTAGGCAGTTTTACTAAAACAGAGGAGAATTGTTCATTACTGGCATCTAAGTGGACACCAAAGAGTTCCTGGTGAGTGGCAAACTTACATTTGTTCCAGTCAAGTCTCTTTTTCCATCAAACCAAACTTACCATTTCCATCTGAAAAGCTGCTTGTCTGCCTTCTGATCCATGGAACTGTGTCTCCTTCCTGCCCCATCCAATAGTGATGAACTTGCCTAGAGAACAATTAATTGAGAACACGCAAGACAACCAATAAGCTGCATGAAATGAAACAAAAACAGTTTCATTGCTATTCTTCATGAAGTTAGTCATTGGCAATTACTCAGGTCCTCTAAGACCTCTCAATAAATTGACCAGCAGCCAATATTTGAGAAACCTATGTTTCAGGCTGGGCGTGGTGGCCCATGCCTATAGTCCCAACACTTTGGGAGGCTGAGGCAGGAGGATTACTTGAGTCCAGGAGTTCAAGACCAGCCTTGGCAACATAGGGAGACCCCCTCTCTACAAAAAATACACAAAATTAGCTGGACATGATGGCACACACCTGTGGTTCCAGCTACTCAGGAGGCTGAAGTAGGAGGATCATTTGAACTCAAGAGTTCAAGGCTATTGTGAGCCATGACTGCACTATTGCACTCTAGCCTGGGCAACACAGCGAGAGTCCCATCTCAAAACAAACAAACAATCATACAAAAAAATCTGTTTCATGTTATATGCAGCAGTGATTCTGAAGAATTTGAAATGTCCTTCCTTATTTTGGAAAGCATTTTACTGCCATCTTTTATATTCCAAGTTTCTTTGATGACACAAGTCAGTGATCTCACCCTCACCTTATAAGTAAGAAGAATGAAACATGAAGAGTTTACAAAATATGTCAGGAACACAAAACCCCAAGAGAAGAACTGGGAATAAAATTCTGATTGCAAGCTCCTCACCTCACTGGTGAGACAGGGGACTGCAGATCACAAAAGAGCTCCTCACATAGACTCAGAGATTGAGACCCTCCCTAATGGCATAGCCCAAAGTTAGAACACAGGTCTTCTGGCTTTCAGGCTGGCTAGTATTCTTTGTAGATCATAACCCTTCTCTCACATAAACAATAAAGGCAGAGTTGCTGAAACAACACAACCCCTCTGTTCCTGGAAGTAGGATCCACCTTTAAGAGGCACAATAAAGATGGTCCTGAAAGCATCACCCAATGCAGGACCCAATACTTCCCTCCTGCCATGGATTCTGATTCTGATGCAGCAAGGCTGTTTGCAATACCTATAAATTATAGGTACATACGACAATTTCCTGTCTGCTCATATCCAAGCACTAGAGTACCTCAAAGCATACCTTGCTGCTACATACAAATGGTAGTGCCTATCCTGGTGCAAACCCCCAGGCTTCTATCTGCAAGTTTCCACAGGAAGATTAAGGACCAAGGAATGAAGAAAGAGAACTCCTCCAATGGAAGACAAGAAATGATGCGGTTATAGCAGGGATTTGCAAAACTACAGCCTACATCTGCTTTTACAAATGCTTACCAGAACATAGCCGTGCTTGTGTATTGTATATCACTTTCATACCTCAACATTAGAATTGAGCAGTTGCAACACAGATCATATAGCCCACAAAGCTGAACATATTTATGACCTAGTCCTTTTCAGAACAAGTTGACTGACCCCAGGATAGAGGAAAAAAATTCATCACTCCACAGAATGATTTTGTTTCTGTACTGAGAAACACATTTCTGAGACCTAAGGCCTTAATTTGGACTACATTTCCTTTGATGTACTGCGTAATTGTGAAAAAATCTTTGGGAAACACCAGGCCCAGAGCACTTTCCCATCCCAAAGTGTACTGTGTGCTGGTTACTCCCTCTCTCTGACTGTCCTCAAAGCTGGATGCCCCAGAGCTCCACCCTGGATTCTAGACTCTTCCTGTGCAGCATCTGCTCCCTGAGCAAGTCCATCTGTTCCCAAAATTGTCAGAATTTCCTACATACCCCCTACTCTCGGTCTATAGCTCTGGCCTCTCCCGAGCTTCAGCCTTATATTTGCCTACTCCACATGGCAATCCCATATGGTCCTTCAACAAATCCAAAACAGACCTCACCACCCACCCTTACAGACCAGCACTTCCCCATCTTTCCTCTCAGTTACTGGCATCTTTATTCCCCTCACCTGAGGTTCTGGCTGGAGTCCTGCGCAACTTTTTCTTATTCGCCTCATATATGCAAAGCCTATTTATTTCACCTACTAAATCAGTATTTCTCAAACTGGCCTAGGGCAGAAGGGGAACCATATACATATATTCTAAAAAAAGTTTTTCAGATAATTCTAAAAAAATGTACTCCCATCCTCATTGAGAATCAACTTTTTCCTGAATCATTCCTGCTTCTAGCCCCACACAAACCTTCCTTCTCTCTCATCTGGAATCCTACAGCAACCTCCTACCTGATCACCCTGCCTCTAGTCTCTTCCCTCTCCATGCACAAAAACAACAAAAATATGCCATCAAGAGCCATCTTTCTACTAGATAAATCTCCTTAAACCTCTTATCATCAAAACCTTTAATGTCTGATCAACTATAACTCAATGTCCAAATTCCCTGCTACAAACTCAATCCAATCTGTCCCATTTATTTCATTCTACACTCACATCCTGCCACTTTGGCAATGCTGAATTACTCACAGTTCCTTGAGTAACCCAAAATGTTTCTATCAAATAACGCTCCCTTGAAACGGACACATTCACTTGCTTGGAATACAACCCAACCCTTGTCCTTCATCTACCCAACACCAATTCAGCTGAGACTCAGCTCAAGTCAGCCTCCTTGGGGAAATCATCCCTCTCCAGTTACTGGTTTCCTTCCTTTATGCTACCCTAATACCGACACATCATGTCATTACTGTGCTGATGCCACTATGCCCAGTTAATTTTTAAATTTTTTGTAGACACTGGGTCTCCCTATGTTGTCCAGACTAGTATTGAACTCCTGGCCTCAAGCAATCCTCCTGCCTCATCCTCCAAAAGTGCTGGGATTATATGCATAAGCCACTGTGCTCAGCCCTCAAAAAGTATTTCTGAAAAAATACATTATTTTAAAATAAATGGGTAGAAGTTTTCTAAATGATTTCTCAGAGTTGATGGAGCACGAAGGCAGGAAGTTAGACCTTAGCAGAAGCTGGAATATCTTCTTCCCTCATCCCTCTTCAATCAGGCCAGCAACTCGGTGACTTCAAGATGGCCAAAGCTCATACTTAACAAGCATCTCTCTTCTGCACTCCCCTTCAATACTTTAGGAACTCTAGAGTTAGCCAATCAACATTCATAACAGAAAATCTAAGTCAGATAAACATTCAGAGGAACAGCCTTAATGCCCAGATGACCTTGGCTAGGTTTTAGCAAGAAAATAATCTGATTGTTCCCATGGAAAAGCAGATTGGATCTAATCAGTAGGAACAAAAACCAGCCTTCTATCCCATCTCTCTTCTTTTCTTTACCCTAAAACTGTATCCCAGAAATACTACCTTTATATAAACTTGTACATCCCTTTCACTGAAAGCCCAGCCTAAGACTTTCCCAGGGTGTGGGTAATAACCATCTTAGTGACCTTAAACATTGATTTATAATTTCCAGGTTACTGATAAAGCCAACCCTCAGACCTGGAGAGGCACCAGCAGGCCTTTTAAGATTTGGAATGGGCTGAAGGAACTGGAATAATAGACAATTAATAGCTTAGGGTTTAACCTTCATAGTTCTTTGGCCTAAAGACATGGCTATTAATTAGTGTACAAGCAAATGGTCACAAATGGGAAGAAACATAGGTCATAAAATGTTGCAAACAAAGCTATACTCACTTTCACCAAAATCATCCTGGTGGATTTGCTGCTCCATGATTGGTTCAAAATCTTTTGTCATCATAATCAGGGTCTGTTGACCTTAGAGAAACACAAACAAAAATGATTTTGTTTTCAGGTCACAAATTTGCCATTCCATAAGTACCAATGGCACTGTAAGCTAAGGAGCTGGGGTTAGTGTGAACAGAGCAGACAGAATTCACCCAAAATGCTTTGACTTAAAAAAAAAAAACAAAAACAACAATAATAACAAAACCCAAAAAGCTTTGCCTAGATAAGCCACCTGGTGCTTATGCTCAGCTATTAATGTGTGTACAGTTGAATATAAAAGTCCACAAAGCCTTCCTCTACTAACTTCAATACTCCTTGTCACCAAGATACTTCTAAATATATATGTCATCAATGGAACTGGTTTACTAAACTCAAGGGGAAAAACAGGAACAGAACCCAAGAAGGGCTTTGAGAATGTGTTCATACAGCAACTCTTAGAATAAGTTAAAATACATATTGCTGACATTTTTTTTTTGAGATGGAGTCTCGCTCTGTCGCCAGGCTGGAGTGCAGTGGCATGATCTTGGCTCACTGCAACCTCCACCTCCCAGGTTCAAATGATTCTCCTGCTTCAGCCTCCTGAGTAGCTGGGACTACAGGCATGTGCCACCATGCCCAGCTAATTGTTGTATTTTTGATAGAGACAGGTTTCACCATGTTGGCCAGGATGGTCTCAATCTCTTGACCTTGTGATCCACCCACCTCGGTCTCCCAAAGTGCTAAGATTACAGGCATGAGCCACTGTGCCCAGCCTACTGCTGACATTTTTAACTCTAACTGGGGACTTAGCAGCCTCCCCAAGCTTTGTGACTTTGTTTCACACTCCTGAAGACTGAAAAAGTCACATGAAATAACTTTTTATAATGATAGACTAAGAGGTAAAATTTCAGTCACAAAAAAAAAAAATTTTACTCTACATTGTAATATTGCTACTATACTGGTTCAAAGAAATTTTTTGAAATTCAGGCATCCCCAAACTGATGAAGCCTGTATGACATTCAGAATAATGTTTTAGAAAAGCCAGTTAGGGGCCGGGCGCAGTGGCTCACGCCTGTAATCCCAGCACTTTGGGAGGCCAAGGCGGGTGGATCACGAGGTCAAGAGATCGAGACCATCCTGGCCAACATGGTGAAACCCCGTCTCTACTAAAAATACAAAAATTTGCTGGGTGTGGTAGCACGTGCCTATAGTCATAGTTATTTGGGAGGCTGAGCCAGGAGAATCGCTTGAACCCAGGAGGCAGAGGTTGCAGTGAGCTGAGATCGTGCCACTGCACTCCAGCCTGGTGACAGAGCGAGACTCTGTCTCAAAACAAACAAACAAACAAACAAACAAACAAACAAACAAAAGTCAGTTAGGCACCAGTAACAGGCTTACCTGTGGCAAGAAGCACCAGCTCTTGGTCAGGACTCCAACTCATGACAGAGATACCACTGGCTACACTCCCAACACACTCCAGCTGAGACAGAGAAAATTGAAAAGAGAGACTCAAAACACTAGTGTCTCAGTAAAAACTGACTGCAATTTCAATCAAAACAATTTAAAAAAAAACATAGAAAGAAAGGAAATCAGTGTATGGAAGAGATATCTGCGCTCCCATGTTTGTTGCAGTTCTGTTCACAATAGCTAAGATTTGGAGGCAACCTAAGCATCCACCAACAGATGACTGGATAAATAAACTGTGGTACTATACACAATGGAGTACTATCCAGGCATAAAAAGGAATTAGATCCTGTCATTTGCAACAACATGGATGCAACTGGAGATGATTATGTGAAGTGAAATTAACCAGGCACAAAAAGACAAACATCACATGTTCTTAGTTATTTGTGGGCTCTCAAAATCAAAACAATTGAACTCATGGACACAGAGAGCACAGGGATGGTTCTCAGAGGCTGAGAAGGGTAGTGACAGGCTGAGGGAAGTTGGGATGGTTAACAGGTACAAAAAAAAAGAAACCAGAAAGAATAAATAAGATCTACTATTTGATAGCACAACAAGGTGACTATAGTCAATAATAACTGTACATTTTAAAATAACTAAAAGACTGTAATTGGATTGTTTATAACACAAAGAATAAATGCTTGATGGGATGGATATCTCATTCTCCATGATATGGTTATTTTATATTGCATCTCTGTATCAAAACATCTCACGTAGCCCATAAATACATATATATATGTGTATATATATACACACACACACACACACACACATACACACACATACCTACTATGTACCTATAAAAATTAAAAATTTTAATTAAAACAAGAACTTATTCAATAAACATTTCTTCAGTAATGGATATCAAGAGAACAGACCTGTTATTAGGCACAGGGATTAGAAATAACTATCTCTTTCTTCCCAGAGCTGTCTCATGAGGGAGATAAAAGATGACTCCACAGAGGATGACAGCAGTAATAATGATCTCTGGAAAGCAAAGTGTGTTTCAGCACAGGAAATGACAAGTGGCCCAGAGTCCAGAAAAGGTTTTTCTGAAGTGTTCAAAGAGTGGTAATGAGGACAGAAAAGAGAGACCAGGAAGAAAAACATGGTGTAGAGGCACAAAGCCAGAAAAAAGAGCAGTTAAAAATCAGCTGCAACTAAAAACACAAGGTATATGTACACATAGGAACAATTTGGGGATGAGACTAAAAAGGAATTTGGGGAACAGATAGTGAAAGGGCTTATAAGGCACAATAAGGATCATGGACTCTGTCTTCCAGACAATTGAGAAACTATGAAAGGGCAGGATCAGCACCATTAAATGAAGACAGACAGACTGGAAGAACTCAAGGAAACAATGCTACAAAATGTTTTGAAAGTAAAAGCATCTATCTTTTAAATACAAGAAAAACCAATTAAGCTGTGCGTGACAAGTTTGATATTTCCCACCAAGAACTGAGAGTAAGGTTTATTATTGTACTAAATGGAATGGTTAAGAGTAAAGGTGCCAGATTTAGACTGCTAGGGTCAAATCCCATTTGATTACTGTGTGACCTTGGCCTAATTTCTTAAGCACTATGTGCCTCAATTGCCTCTCCTGAAAAAGAGGAAACAATAATCTACCTCACAAGGTCATAATGAAAATTAAATAAATTTGCATGAAAAGCACTTTTAAAAGTGCCAGGTACACTGTAAACAGTTAATAAATGTAATCTGCTATTATTAACCTACTATCAGTAGTACTTTAACTTCTGTGACATGATCAATGTTAAGGAGATCACAACTAATGAAGTAATCAAAGAAGATTTAAAGAATCAGGCAAGTGTAATTTGAAACCCTTGCTGTTAAGAAGGTGAGGACAGAAATTCAGAAACTCAACTATGCACTGGAGTAGAGAAAGAAGTAATTGGTTGAAGTCTATCTCTGCTGGCAGTCATACACATGCAGGTAATGATAATGTATTACTTCAGTCCCCAGAGTTCAGGGACTCTAAAGTTAGCCAATCAACATTCATAACATAAAAATCTAAGTCAGATAAACATTCAAAGATTTCCTAAATTAAGAAATAAAGGTTGCAACTCAGGATGAAAGTCTGTTAAGAGGTGATCCTATACCACACCAGGACAGCCAGTTTTAACTTTTTAAAAAACACTATTCTCATTTGGAATGTTCTGATTTTTCTGATTAATAGATGCAGCAGACAAAACTGAGTTGTAGAAGAATCTTAAAATATAGCAAAAGCCATGTTAACAATTTTTTAAATAAAGAAATATATAATGCAAAGACTAATTTGCAAAAGTGTAAATATTACGGCTACTGATTTGAAAACTTCCACAAATAGCAAGTAACCTATTTGAGGATGCTTGTGACTGCCCAATCACTGGACTCTTCCTCTTACCTGTTGTGTGCTGAGACTGCAGAGTATGACGTCTCCAGAGGCTGTGGCCACACACACAGACTCCTGATCCAGCAAGTCCTGAACGCCAACAATGCGGCCACTTCCATCCTCTGGGAGAAAGCCTTCTGCCACCAAAGAAACTTCATTTTTCACCTTTCACCAAAGTAAACACAGAAGTGAATTAACCCAGCCTACTTTCAAGAATAATTGATAACACTGCCAGAAATAAAATGCTTTTTAATGCTTCTTTTATCAAATAAAAGCTTTCAAAAATTTTTTTTCTAGATGAACATCCAAACTTTCATTTGAGAAATGTCACCACTCTCATCTTTAACAAAAAAAATAGGTAATATGACCTTTTTCCCAAACAAACACACACAAAAAAACAATAAGCCTGGTCTCTTTAAAAATGTGCAATAAGACATGATGTTAATAATTATGTTTTTCTAAGATTTCTATAGTATGGGGAAAAGGCACTAAAGAATGTAACTACCTAAACTGTATTAGCAAAAAAAATATAATCAAAGGACCATACCAAAACCAGCCCACAGAGGTTTTAAAAGTACATATGGTTAGCAGCCAGCACTAAAGATTCTGATTTAGTTGACATGAGATATGGGCTCAAGCTTTTAGAAAGCTCCACCAGCAACTTGCATGTTCATTCCCAATTGAAAACCACTATTATAAACAGAATTTGCATGACAAAAAGGGTAAAAAGTAGGGTACCCACTCAAAAAGTAAGGTCAGTTTTTCTGACTTAAGTTAAAATCATAGCAGACTTAAAGATGGGTTACTATTTAAGCTATGTCTAACATGGCGCATATACGAAGCAAAAAGAATGTTTATTTAGGAGGCTATAGATTCATAAGAGGTATGAAATTCACAAAGACTATGTGGGGAAAGAAATTTGGAAGAAGACAAGTCAAGGGTCATACCCATGTGCTAGCATTCTCCATCACTAACTTACTTCTCTTGAGACAGGGTCTACTTCTATCAGTCCATGTTCTGAGCCAATGAGCACTGTTCCCTGTTCAGTTCGGAGAGAGAAGCACTGAGGTTTCCCTGGACCTTGAATATCCCTGAACTCCAGGGTCCGAAATAACTTCAGATTTCGCATGATGGAGTGCTTCTCACGACACAAGTACCACTACCCCTTGATGAACCATTAATCCCTAAGAGAGAAAGAAATAGCTTAATAGTGATAAATGACCATACTTATTTAAGTGAAATGATTCAGCAGGTGAAGAAGTGGTAGTTAGAATCAGAATAACAAAAAAACAAAACAAAACAAAACTTACCTCTCTGAGTACACACCCATGTATGGATTATAGCAGCAACCTGACCCACTCTATAAAGTTATGGTCTACAAATTAAGAATTCTGAAAGCTATTTTATGTTCTCACTCTTTAAAAGAGGCAACTTTTAGAATGTTTTCTTCAAAAAAGATGCAGTATCAGTTATTCCTTTGAGAAAATTGAAAGAACAAATGAATGGGGAAACATTTTATTTTTGCGTATTAGGGACATCTTTATAAAATCCTAAGGAAAAACAAAAGGGTATCCCATTGATTAGCACTATATGAAAATCCATGTTTATATACTGGCAGTTGAAGAGAATCTGAAATGACTTTAATATTCACCAAGTCTATTAATTTATAAACTGGCTTTATACATTCATAAAAAAATGAAATCAAAGATAGAAAAGCATTTACTGTTCTAAGAGTAATAGAGTAAGGGAAAGAGAAAATACTGAGACATGACAACAATTTACTTCAAAATGATGACCAACGTTTCAAGGAGCTTGATGACCTGACATAACTACCAGTAACTTCGTTCTTCTGGCCAGGCTTTTCCCAGCACAATACAAAACATGAGAAAAGAGTGCTAAACAGGACATCTACTGTGGTCTGGCAAAATCAGACTTGTTTAAATGCATAACATTACCTAAGTAGGAAAAAAAAAGTTAGTGTGCTATTTATATTCAGATCCCTTTAAGGTTCATGACTGTAAGTCCTAACTTATGTTAGGAGTAGCAATTACAAGGACCACACTGGCCTTTATTGTCACTTTAATCCAAGGAGAATTCTCTCATCTTGGCACCCCACACATGTATGACATAGAAAGAATAAAAATGAATCAATCCTAATAGTACACAGAAGATAATGTCAAGTATAATAGGAACTATATAATATATAATCTGTGATAAGAAGAAGGCAAGATTATATATGATGGAAGTGAGGAAGACCATCAAGGCAGACAATGATTTTAGTAAGTTATGGTGACATTTTTTTTTTCAAGCGTTTAAAATATAATTTTAATAAAGTATATATAAAGTGTAGATGAAAAGGGGAAATATGAAATCTGGCAAGTCTTTTGGCTTTCTTACAATTGATATCCTTATAATTCCCCAACTATCAGAGGATGAAATATTTTTCTAGAAAAAAATAAAATGATTGCAATTCAATTGTATTTCCTATGATACTTTACGTATCAGAGTCACTTGCACATTCTGGTCTGCTGTCATCTGGCCCATCACTTTCCTTACCCCAGTCTTTCATAGATGCTCCCATCATGAATTCATCACATAGGATCGTCCAGCCTAGGCCCTCTTCTGATTTCACTTCAGCCTGTTTGGTTTTTGGTTTCTTCCTGCTTGAAGTAGTCTCATTTGTACTTCCACCCATTCCTCTCAAAACATTGATGAAATCTTTCTCGGAAACAGTTGATATCAACTTAGCACACTTTCTAATAGAGCTTTCAGCGTCTTTAACCTTTTCATCAACGTTCTTTTGATGTTTCTGAACGGCATTACATAATTGCACCACACCCCTTGTTGCAATTCTCTGAAGATTTCCATCTCTTTGCTTTGGACAACATCGGGCTTCACTCTGCACATCGTTTCCCACTCCAGCCTCTTATCATGTTGTTTTATTTTCTCTAGTTTTTCTTGCTTTAACTTTTCTTTTTTCTTTTCCAGCTTATTTTTGACCAGAATAGTAGGTTTACTTTCAGGAGTTCGCTTGTTGAAGACTTTAGCCATGGCATCTGCCCAGCCCGTATTAGTCCCAACACTTGATTCTTGTCATTTTCATTTTATTTGTCACAGGGCTCAGCATCACCCTCATTGTCAGCTTCTATTGCTTCATCATCAGAATAAAAGTGGTCCTTTTCTGATCCACAGCTTCCTATAGAACCTTCGCTATCGGAAATGTCCGTGACCTTGCCTTCCAGCACCAATGCTACGGCTCCAGTTACCATTTTCATCTTCTTCTCTGGGGTCTTTTTCAGATTTTCCTCCGCACTCACACCTGAGTCCGGAACGACGGTTGCCATTTTTCCATTCCGGAAGTTTTTACGTCACCTGACAGTTGCGTCTGGTGACAAACAGAGGAACTTCTGCCTTGGTGACATTTATATTTAAGAACTTCTAGAAATTACTTGAAAACTCTATCATATCATGCAGACTTTTTTTTTTTTTTTTTTTTTAAACGGAGTTTTGCTCTTGTTGCCAAGGCTGGAGTGCAATGGCGCGATCTCAGCTCACCGCAACTTCCGCTTCCCGGGTTTGAGCGATTCTCCTGCCTCAGCCTCCAAGTAGCTGAGATTACAAGCGCCCGCCACCACGCCCAGCTAATTTTTGTATTTTTGGTAGAGACAAAGTTTCACCATGTTGGCCAGGCTGTTCTTGAACTCCTAACCTCAGTGATCCACCTGCCTCTGCCTCCCAAAGTGCTGGGATTACAGGCGTGAGCCACTGTGCCTGGCCGCGTTTTTCATCTTTAAATATCATAAAAATGCCTCAAAACTAGTTTCTCTGAAATTTCACACCCATCAGTCTTATTCCCTTATCTTCTTAGAGGAAGACTTGCCTCTACTTCTTTCCAGGCTAGGAAAGGAATATCCTCCATATTGCCCCAGGACCTAGGCCTATTGGTACTCTATTTGACATCTGCAACCTCCAACTTCCCTGCCTCCATTGATTCAATTTTTCTCAGTCCTTAAATGTGCTAAAGATCCCTCCACACCAAAGGTCAATCGTGGATTCTCCCTTAATTTTCTGACAACTCCTTCATTTTCTTCCCTTGCTCCTTCAACTATCCACCTCTTGGCTAGACATCATACGTATGATTATGTGTACCACGGAGATCACGAATATGCTGATTAGGCCTAAATACCCCTAGCTCTGACTGAATTAGCCCAAACTGAACACTAAACCCACATTTTCAACCTCCTGATAGAATCACAAGCATGTCTCACATGCACATCAAATAAAACCTGGAAAGCAAAGAACTTGCTATTCTTCCACCAAATGACAGTTCCCACTATTTGGGGACAGGGCATTTCTACTCTCTCTCTGTTCCCAAGCTGAAAAATTGTCTTTGCTGCCTTTCTGCTTACTCTTCATATTGATCTATTCACTGATTAGCGCCGTGGCTGTCAACATACAGTTGAATTCTTTACGATCCGGTTTGTGGCCTACATCCAACACTGAGCTACTTACTAAGTGCTGGGATCTGAATATTACTCAGACAGCCACCGTCTACACGGAGATCATCGTTAACGGGAAAGAAAGCCATGCAAAACACCACGTTAGACAGAGAAGCACAGGGGACATCACCTCCACGAAAAAGTCGCAGCCGCGAGAACGGACCAGCACCACAGTACCTGAACCTCTATTAACCGCCGCCTTCCACTGTGGGTTAACGCTCTCGCTTTCAGCGTTATTATCCACCCCCTGCATGAAAGCAGGAGTCTGGGTTAAGTGCGGCTGGAGGCGCAGCAGGCATCCCCGGGCTTTCGCGCCTCCCAGCTCCCCCGATGGAACAGGTGGCAAGACTGCAAAAAGGATTTAAGGCTCTTGGAGAGAGATGGTGCACCCCGCACTTCACTCACCGGCCCGCAGCAGGCAGAGGAGCCTCCGGGTCTCCTTCACCAGAACACCGCTGGCGGAGGGGTCCAATACGTGTCTCTATCTTGGATGGATCGCTCACCTAAGGACCCCCAAACAGAGGTGCGTACGGCCTCGCCTCCCCAGCCACGCGCAGCCGGTTACCCAGAGCCCGCTCCGAATTGCGCACGCGCCTCTGTCCGCGGCTCCCACTCTCTCACGAAGCGCTCCAGGTCCCTGAGGTAGAGGCGCCTTCGGTGAGTAAAGGCTGCAGCACTGCAGGGAGGCCAGCGGCGCAGGGGTCGCGTCAACAGGGCGGGCCCAGCACTCGGCGCGCGAATGACGTCACCACAGGCGGAGGGGGCATGACCTGGCCGGCTTCCCTGGCCACCTACGGCGGCCGGCCTTCTTTGTAGCCTTGTCACGGTAGAGGTAGAGGAGCTACATTGGTCGCGTCCGCTGTCCCTCTGTCCCCTTGCCTACCTGCCATACTTTTGCATTTGATCGGATGTCGGACTTCAAAGCACAGCAATGGGGGGGCGGAGCCTGCGGAGCAGGGAGCAGCGCGCGTGCGCACGACACACGCCTCGTGCCGGAAGAACACTCCTAGTCCTGGCTGCGCGGTGAAAGCGCTCGGGTCCAGGAGGGCGGGGGTGGCGGCGCCGGAGGTCGCCATGGCTACCGATCCCGAAGCTGCTGAGCCGATGGTGCCTTCACTCGTGGATCGGTACTTCACTCGCTGGTACAAAGCGGGTAAGTGAGGAGTGATGTTGATCTCTGATTGGCTGCATTGGCCTAATGCTGTGGAGACTACGTTGACAGATCATAAACCACGCGCGCTCTCTCTGGCGCTCCCTCCCCACGTCAGAAGGAACTGGACTTCTGTGTTCCGTCTAGGCCCAGGTAATGGCATTTGCAAAGACCTGGCGGCCTGAAATACAGCAGGGCGCATTCTGGGGCCGGCGATTTCAGTGCGAGCTCTAGGGTGTTGCTCGCGGAAGATGAGTACTCTAAACGGAGGCCCCGGAGGTAGGCAGAGGACTAGGTTACAACAGTCCTTAAGTGCCTGGAGGGATTAAGGGGCAAAATCTACACATTTGCTTAAGGAGACCGGTATTGTTGTTCATCTGCCACTTAGAAGTAGGTATTCTTTTTGTGTAAGCAGTACCAGTGGCGGGAGCATTGTTGAGGACTCTTCGCTAACCCCTAGTTTCTTCCTTTCATTCAGTGATAATAGGTATATTCAGTTTAAAATATACATTGTAGCATATTTTCTGTTGGCCCAAAATAGGGTGACCAACCGTCCCAGTTCACCCATGACTGAGGGGTTTCCCAGAATGTCAGACTTGCTGCACCAACATCAGGACAGTCCTGGAAACCACCAACAAAAAACATACTGCTGTATCATAAAGAATGGGATGCTAATTGGATTTTCGTAATAAAAATACTGTGTGTACTCATTTTGAAGTGAGGGTAAAGTAAGATGGAGCAAGGAATTAATTACCTTAACGTTAAGTAAATTATTCTGTCTGGGCCAGAGCTCTTTAAATACTTTATAGGAAGCCTTTAAGTATATCTTTTTGGGTAATGAAGGGATACCAGTGATCAGCATGCAGAATGTATGTGTCCAGTCTTCTTTATTAACTATCTCCATGACCCAAAGAAAGTACCACATAGTGGTAGTAAATATTGATTTCAGACTCATTTATTCTTCTAGATGTCAAAGGAAAATCTTGTGAGGATCACTGTATACTACAGCACTCTAACCGGTAAGCAAATTAGGAATTTTAAATGATCAAAAACTTTTTTCTTCTGGTATTGTAGCCTGGTATTGTCTTGGATTGAACAAATGTTCACTAAACAAACATGCATTAATTATCTTCTACTGTGTTGAAATGGTATTATTAAAGGAGTTTGGCAAGAATGAGTATTCCAGTGCCTGGCCACTCTCAACATATAAATTTGATTACTCAAACATCCAAATGGAGGACCACATCATCAGCTGCTACCTAAAGTGGCCAGTCTGTGCCCAACTACTGAACTGTTAGAGCCCACAGAAAGGGCTATGGTAGAGACATATATGGTATCTCGTATACACAGGCATGCCTTCTTTGTCTTCTACCCCAGTGCACCTACCTAAAGACCTCTGGTACTCTTCCCTTTCCTGGAAAAGAAATTCAATCTTGTTTTCTCTTTTATTATTGTATTCTCCATTCTACAGTTATGCTCCAGTAATAACCAGAGAAAAAAGGGGGAAGATGATAGTTTGACTAAACAAATACCAGTTCATACATTCTTATTCAAATAGGAGTTATGGGAGGAAAAATTATTATTCCAAGCAATTATATAGGACCATTTTTTTTATCCTTGTAGAATATGTGTCATCACATTGGCAGAATCTCATCCAGTTCTTCAAAGTGGAAAAACAATTAAAAGCATTTCCTATCAGATCAGTACCAACTGTAGCAGACTTCAGAACAAGGTCTCTGGGAAATTTAAGCGGGTATGTTCCTGTAATTCTGTAATTTTCTACTTACATCCTCTATATTCATGGTGATGATAGATACAATGAACCTTAGAATCCAGTAGCATATGCTTAGCATACTTCTCTAGCAGTTTGAGGTGCTGATTTTAGGTACACTTTAAGCTAAAGAAATTCTCAGACTCCCAAAAATTAGGTATCTCAGGAGGTGTAATATCTGTTATATTAGGTTCTGTGCTACTATCCCTATAATGCCCAGGATGGAGGAGGTGGAAGGCAGGCCTTTGAAAGGAGAACTCTAATAGCAATATAACAACATATTTTATCGCTTCTAGTTATATTAAACTAGTATCTTGAGTTCTGTAAAATTTATGTGACCAACTCTTCTTTACTATATATTTCCATATATAAATTAAACAGAAAAAAATTCCCAAGGGAGTAAGGAAAAAAAAAAGGGGGGGGGGGGGCAGGCACAATGGTTCACACATGTAATCCCTGCACTACACTTTGGGAGGCCAGGGTGGGTGGATCATGAGGTCAGGAGTTCAAGACCAGACTGGCCAACATGGTGAAATCCCATCTCTATAAAAATACAAAAATTAGCCAGGCATCGTAATGAGCACCTGTAATCCCAGCCACTCAGGAGGCTGAGGCAGGAGAATGGCTTGAACCTAGGAGGTGCAGGTTGCAGTGAGCTGATATCGTGCCATTGCACTCCAGGCCTGGGCAGCAGAATGAGATTCTGCCTCCCCCTCCTCAAAAAAAAAAAAAAAAACAAACAACAACAAAAAAAATGAATACAAGAAAATATATGATATTTCTCCTATTTTTCCATTTCTAAAGCATTGTCAGTGTAATACACATTTACCCACCCCCTGTACCTGCACACAATACTCAGTTATACAGAATGCTCTCTCTACCCTCTATAACTCTAGGCAAGATGGACAGATTATTGAAAGAGAGTATCACACCAAGGAGAATTTAATGACATATTAAAATGTCTTGACAAACCCACTGGTTGGGAAAGTTCCTGTGAATGATGTAAGTCCTTCATTTACTGAGCTCATACTAAGAGTTGATTGCTCTCACTATTCCAGGGGACCCTTATTTAAACCCCCCTTTGTAGGCCTGAAGTCCCCTAATAATGTACCTTACAATTATTGATTTTTCCTCACTCAAGAAACCAGTGAACTTAGAAAAGCAGGCACCTTTCTTAAAAGATAAAGTCTACAAGTTACAATAAGTGTAACACTTAAGACTTCTGAAGTTTCTATGATAAATCTCGGTCCACAACAGTAACACTTAAAGCAGGTACAGTTGCTCATGCCTATAATCCCAGCACTTTGGGAAGCCGAGGCGGGAGGATCACTTGAGGCCAGGAATTTGAGACAAACCTAGGCAACATAACAAGACCTCATTTCTACCAAGAAAACAATTTTTTTTAACTTAGCTGGGCATGGTGGCATGTACCTATAGTTCCAGTTACCCAGGAGGCTAATAGGGTGGGAGGATTGCTTGAGCACAGGAGTCAAGGCTGCAGTGAGCCATGATGGTACCACTGCACTCCAGCCTGGATGACAGAACAAGACCCCGTCTCAAAAAAAAAAAAGCAACGCTATTGTTACAAGTGAACAGAGAGGCACCTGCATATTGAACCCACTACAGGTAAGTTTTCATTGGATCTCAGAACTGCCAGTCATTCTCCCAAAGGAGGTAATAAAAAGGCTTCAAAACACTTCTGCTCTTTTGGCACAGACCTAGCTCTTTTGTGTCTGCTCTTTTGACACAAGCCATCCCCTTCCTTCCAGAAGCAGACGGTCACAATGACTCTAGTATTTTGAAATGAAGAACGCATGTGCAGAGGAGTGAAGCCAATGTAGAAATATCTGAATCACATCTAAAAATGTTTTGAGTGGTTAAATAAAGGGATCATAAAGAATAGCATCTTAACCTCAAATGCCTATGTCCACTACAGGAAAAATTCCTGAGGAAAAAGAGGGCAACACATGAAACATGCCTTCATTGGCTTTCATGAGCCTTCCTGTAGATACTTGTCAGAGCCTCCCCAGGTATATCCATCCATTGGAGTACATCAAACAATAACCATCCTATAACATTCAAACACATATACACCAAAATGTAGTATTGACTAATGGGTAAATTATTTTGCTACTTAAAACTTTTATTTTCCACATTTCCTCAATTGCATGCTTTGTTTTTGTTTTTCTTAATTAGAAAAATATCCCTTACTAACATACTAGGGATTTAAAAAGAGAGAGGAGGAAAAAAAAAATCCCTTCTTCAAAAAAACTTAGTAATTCATCCTGGTAAATAAGTTCCTTTACTTATTAAGTTCTAACATTAAAATGAGGTAGGAATCTTAATGAAACTAACGTTATACAATATTGCTGTCATACTGTGTCATGTTGAATTTTATATGATTTCTTATTGATGGATTTTCCCACACTTTTGAAATCCTTATACCTAGTTATATGTAGCCTTCTCATTTACAGTTGATAAAATATATTGTTAGTCTGTAACTAAATTCCCATATATCATGTGTCTTAGCTTTTTATCCCTAGAGCCTAGGATGGCACGTGACACACAGTAGGTATTTACATTCACATATGTTTTGAAATTAATAAATGGATTTTATATACTTAAGTCATTTTGATTTAAAACACCAGTTCCAGGAATACATCCTGTTATACACCTAAGGGCTACTTCTCAAAGGAAAGTGGAAATGTCCATCAATTGATTACTTCTCTCTCATTACACAGGGGGCACAGTTTCTAACAGAACTTGCACCTCTCTGTAAGATTTACTGCTCAGATGGTGAAGAATATACTGTATCTAGGTGAGTAACGTTTTAGCCACTATTTAGGAGACCAAAGGGAGGTAATATTTTTTTCTTTAAAACAATTCCTTTTTTTTTTTTTACTAACATGTTGAAACCTTAAATTTTTTTAATAGTTGTGTTAGAGGACGTTTGATGGAAGTGAATGAAAACATTCTCCATAAGCCATCTATTCTTCAAGAAAAGGTAAAAGAGAGAAAAAGTATGATTTTTCCACGTACCTTTCATTGGATTTTTTTCATCATTTGACAGTACTAAATGTTCTTTCCTTTCCAGCCATCTACTGAAGGCTACATTGCAGTTGTGTTACCGAAATTTGAAGAAAGTAAAAGCATAACAGAAGGGTTACTGACACAAAAACAATATGAAGAAGTCATGGTGAGACGCATTAATGCTACCACAGCTACGTCATGAGGATTGACATGGAGCAAAAAGCAAGGCGGGATTCTTGTTACCTGGCCTAAACCATCTGTGCACTAAAGGAGAAGAACCAGTATATGCAAAGCATACCTAACAGCCAGCCATATGCAGGGGAGACCTAGTGCTTCACTTAACTTTGTTTTCCCTCTCTGTCTTGCATAATGAGCCTTGATTCCCATTTGCCCTCAGCCTGCCAGATCTGGCTGCCTGTGTATTCATGCTGTTCTCTTGCATCTAACAACTGGCATGCAAGGGATGTTTTTCTGATTAAAAACAAACAAACAAAGCTCTTTGAAGAAAATTTAGAAAATACAGAGAAGTTTTAAGTAGCCAAGTAAAAATAATTTACCCATCATCCCATAATCCAGAAGTAAATACATCTGACCCTTGAACAACACGGGATTGAACTGCAAGGGTCCACTTTTACATGGATTGTTTTTAACCATAAACGAATCAAAAATATATCATCAACCAAACACAAAACCCTCTTACAGAGCAGGTTCATATACTCAGGTTCCGAAGGGCCAACTGCAGGACTTGAGTTATGTGCGGATTTGGGTATATGCGGAAGGTCCTGGAACCAATCCCCTATGTAAACCAAGGGATAACTGTACTGCATTTTAACTTACTTCTGTTTGAACAATATGACACGGTTATTGCTTTTGCCTCACTTGCCTATCAGTTTGAAGTTTAAAAAAAACTTAACCCACCCTTCTTACCCAATGTGCTATAATGTGCCTACCAAAAAGCCTAGTCCTAGCCTATCTGCCTCAGCTCCTCTCCCTTTTAGGTTATAGGGAAGAGGCCGGAGTGTAGAGTATATTATATCTTCTGTCCTCATGCCAACAAGATGGCCTTCCCCTCTGAAACAATGTAAAACTGTAACACTGTGACTTCTTGAAGGATATGTGAAAAGGCTATGAAAAATACAAAGGCTTTCCTAGGAAATGTGTTCTAATACAGTGGAAAGCTAATTCTTGAAATATGCACATTGTAGTCACTCAGTCTCACATACTCCAGTTACCAGCTAAGAAGTTACTGAGAATATGTCATTCAAAGGCATAGAAGCATAGAAGCCTCTGAGTGGAACAAATGCTTTCACATCATATAAGCTAAAAAAAATCTCCAACAACTATGAATTTATAGTTTAAGGTTGATTTACACTGAATTTCAAATAAAAGGACTATAAAACTTGTTATTTTTCTGTAAGGGCTGTAACATACATTTCAATATCCCTGTTTTTTTAGTAAAATACATTTTTATATAGAAGAAATCATTTGATGTATAAATTCCATTGGTTATCTATCCTCTTATGCTGTTGAAGTCATAAATTACCCCTTCTCAACCCCCACTTGCTCTTTCATTAGAGAATATTCTTTTTTCAGGTATACAAAAATATTCTCTAATGAAAGTGCAAGTGAGGGTTGGGATTTTTAAGTATGATTTTGTAAATGAAACTTAAAGATCATTTTGGTTCATAGGAAAAAACTTCTTGTAATCTGAGTGCCAGCATGACTAGCCCCCTAAATATAACCATCAGACATGATACATGTAGTAAGTGGAAAAATACCTCCATGATGGTGCTATTAGCTGAAAATATAAACACAAACAGCAGAGCCTCACTTTAAGTAGCACAAAGACTCCTGAAGTTTTCATAAAACAAAGACACTAAATATAGTAAAAGAATTGTATATAATATTTTACATATAACATTACCTCACATCATTCTCTAAATTTATGTTATAATTTAAAAGAATACTTTGGTTTCAGAGAATAAAAAATCATGCTTAATGAATTTGAACTGTGTAAGGAAGGATTTTGCAAAGGTTATTAACAAAGCTGAGTGCATCACATTTTCTTCTAAAGGACTACAGTGAAAATTTTCTTCAATAAAATATTGACTAGCTATGGTCAGTTGGCAGTACTGTGGTTCTTCCGTATGGATCTTTTCTGAATACTGATTGTGGTGGCTGACTCAGATAAAGATCATCAGATAAGCTTATATTATCTACTGCCATTTGGCAACTGACATGCCCTGTTAAGATTTCAAAATGAATGTCAAAGCATTAGGATACAAGCACTATGACTGGAGTCCAACACAAAGTGGCCATACTTTATCATGAGGAGGTCTATAAACAAGATCCTCAATCATGACTCTACCCACAAAAACAAGAAAAGTTTTAAACTCCTAAATTAAAAAGACTAAAGAAAGTTTTTTTGTTTTATGGTGAACATTTCAAAGCCATATATATATATATATATATATAAAATGTATGATTATTCTGAATTTAAATAGCTCCTTGGTTTCCTTATTCTGTCTTTATCTTCCATTCCATCAATCAATACTGAGAAAGTTCAAAATATTTTTTAAGTCTATAAGATATACTTAGAATTCTAGCTAATAATATTCAGGGCAGGCTGGCCACCTATGCTAGAATTAGAACCAAAAACACATCTCATATCCTCCAGGAGTTGTTCCAGGATTCTGTGGGGTTCCATTACTTTGCTTTTGGGAGTAGGCAAGGGATATAGCACAGCAGACCCACCCCTGCTGTATAAAATGCTTATTAGGGAACAAATTTGCTGCTCGCATGGATGATCTGGGGACAGGGTCATCAGAGAACAGAAGGATTGAAGAAGAGTCCACGAGTTTAAGGAAAACCCTGTGTTCACCCAGACTATGTATGTTTTCTGCTGAAATTAGTGTTCCAGATGATAAAGAAAGAAAGAAAACAGTTAAGGTAAAATATGCCAAAGGTGAGCACATATTCAGAATACCGTCTTTGGATTAAATTGTCATTGAGACAGTTGGTATATTTGGTTTGACTTTTAAAGAACACTAGTGCAATTTTAAAATCACACTACAATTAGAATCTAGCAATTACCATGGCATTTATTAGTTGTCAAAAAGCTTCACAATCAGTTTCATGATCAGAAAATAAAGCAAAATTTCATTATTGTTTTCTTTATAAAACTGATGAATTTCTGAAAAGATAAAGGATCATTTGCTTTTTAAAAGTGTCAGCTTCACCACATGATGTTCCAGAGATCTGACCCTAAAAGCTTCTCAAGTTTTACCATCCATGGTGTCCTTATTTGTAACTGAGACCCATCTGTTATTTTCCATCTGAAGCTGGAAAGAGTTAAGACAATTAGTTTCTGTTTCACTCTGAAAAAAAAATTACAAAATTAAGTAGTAACTATTTTCTTTTGCATTTTCCCTTAAACCAATTTTTAAAGTATGAGTCTAAATAGAAAAACTACCTCACCTTCTTCAGCAGTTTATAACAAAGTGAAAGAAGTTGAACTAAGAGAGCCATCATGGATCTTGTCTTTGTAATACACTTGTCAACCTACAGTGACAAAAAGCATGCAAATGATATTCTAAAAGTAGTACTTTAAAAACTTTATCATTTACTTAGTTTTAACATAATAAAATTTTCTCCATATGGAAATCTAAAGGATCTTGAAAGGTATATGGATTTAGGCACATGAGCTGACTTAAAGCCCCAGGACACAGGTGCAGGGGTCACTATCTCATGGAACCCCAGCAGAAAGAGTGGGTGGAAAATCAATCATTCTACTGCAGGCTGTTTAGGGGCTTCTCAAAACATCCCAAATAGTGGAATTAAATCCCAACCTTTGCAATCCCTTGCATTCTGCTTTGTGGGCACAAGCCCATATTCTCAGACAAATTATAGGAGACCAGACTCAGGCACCTGTGTCCTCCTTAGACAGGTAATGACTTCAAAATTGAACGGTAGCTGCTCAGTGCTATGGAATTAATCATGTCAAAAAACTATTTGGTGAATCTGCTACTCCCTGAAGTCAGTTACAATGGTAGATAATAAATGATTCTTGTAGACAAGGCATGAAAAAAGGAAATAAATTGCCCTTCTGTGGGTATTAACACTTTATTTGAAGAAAGAGGGGCTTTCACTAACCTGATAAAAATAGATGTGTGAAAGTTTACCTTTAAAAATACTTTACCTTTAGAAATACTTTATTCTGCAAAGAAGACTTAGTTATTGTCTGGAGCTGGTGGCATAGAGGAATTAGCTTGTTTATTTCCAGGAGAAGCATAAGCTTGTCATCATCTTTCAGCTGAAATGTAATTTAACAAGTTATAACAGCCCACAACAAAACTCCACCTTTAATACCTTCAATACCTTTATACCTTGATATTATACCCCCAAAATGGGTATACATGATACCACCACCAGCACCAGACAGGTGGACATATGTTACCTGTTTTGAAAAAGCTTGTACACTGGAAGTAAGCTTTAAACCCTCTGCAGCAAAAACCTGATAGAAAGAGAAAACACCACTATTTTAGACTGATGTTTTATGGATAGTTGGTAAGAAATATACTTACTAATAATTTTTACATAGAATTTTATAAATAAAGCCTAGCCATAAAAAGTCTGTCATGGAACTCCTAAACTTTTCACTGTACCAGGAATACAAAAGGGTTTAACTGTTTTCAGAAGGAGTTTTCACAGACCAGATGCAGAATCCATCCCTGGAGAGGCTTCTCTACACCAGACCTCCAATTATTCTGGAGGGTCACACAGACCTGATATTCAGTCACACAAATTATGTCTAGATTACTTGAGGGACCTAGAGCTCATCTCAAATATGCCCAATTATAAAAGGATGATGAGTTTTGGAACATGAGGTCAAAAGGGTTAGGACTTTCCCACTTCCATCTAGGTAAGACAAAATTTGTCACCCATACATATTCCATAACCAGACATTTGAGAGAACCAATCCAGGTTTGTTGCTGTTTTTTCAGATTAATTTTCACTAGTCACCATGTACCATGAATTCTATAATTTAGTGAGATGAACAGGATGATAGAGAAGAACAGTGAAAAATAAGGTTGGCTAAGTAAGATAGAAGAAGTATTTAGGACATTATGTTAAAATGGTTTGCAGAATATTTTAGAGTGAGATACCAAGGGAGTAAAGGGAGGAAGAGTTAGCTTTAGGTGGCAGTAGTAATAATGAAGAGCACAGGAAAAAACTGACAGTGATTTGTGAATAAAAATAATAGGTCTTCATAATAACGAATACTAAGAAGGAAGAGGCAATAATTCCAGGGTTAATTTTTACCCTCTATTCAAAAGGCTTAACACCTTGCCATCATTGGATAAAGTCATCTCAAGGTCAAATCATACTTTGCAACCTTCCCTTTAAAAGGGAAACCAGTAAGCTTTACATCTAGATTCCAACCAAACTAAATGATTCACTTCCCCATGTGTTCCTTATCACATCATGTTACCACTTTCTATTCTGCAAATTTTCTCTTTCCTTCTAGCCTGTACACCCCTTGGGGACAAAATCCATGTCTGTCTCATAGAGTATGATGGTTTTAAAACTACCTTAAAGTTGATAACTACCAAGTCTCTGTCTCCACTCCTGAACTATTCTGACATCAGTCTCATACAGTCATCCCTCAGGATCCATGGGAGACTGGTTCCAAGACCTTTCCAAGGATACCAAAATCTATAGATGCTTAAGTCCCTTACATAAAACAGTGTAGTATTTGCATATAACCTACACTCATCATCCCATATACTTTAAATCATGTCATCTCTTAACTATTTATAATACCTAAGTTAATGTAAATGCTAAGTAAATCGTAGTTATACTGTATTATTCCCCCCCGTTTAAAATGTATTTTTTTAACTGTTGTTATGTTTTATTGGTTTTCTTCCTTTTTCCTTTTTATTTTTTTTGAGACAAGGTCTCACTCTCTTGCTCAGAGTGGAGTGAAGTGTTATGATCACAGCTCACTACAGCCTTGGCCTCCCAGCCTCAAATGATCCTCCTGCCTCAGCCTCCCGAGTAGCTAGAACTACAGTGTGTGCCACCATGCCCCACTAGGTGTTTTTTTTTTTTTTTTTTGTAGAGATAAGGTCTCACTATGTTGCCCAGGTTGGTCTCAAACTCCTGGACTCAAGTGATCCTCCCAGCTTGGTCTCCCAAGGAGAGAGCCATTGCACCCAGCCTGTTTTTTACTTTTTTGAATATTTTCAATCCGTAGTTGGTTGACTCTGCAGATGCAAAACCTGCAGATGGGGGGGCCAAGTGTATATCCTACCTGACCTTTGTACTCAACATGTGCAAAACAAAATGCTCCATTTCCATCCTCTAATCTGGTGTTCTCTCTCAGTGTTCCCTGTCTCAGTAAATAGCACTACCACTTACTCTAGTGCTCAAGCCAAAAACCTTACTTAAAACATAATTGGATCATACTTCTCAAAACCCTGAATGGGTTTACAGTCATCCTTGGCAGGGAAAAAAAAGTCAAAGTTCTCCCCATGGCCAACAGAAGCATCATATTTTACCACTTTCCTTCTGGCTCACTTTACTCCCATCTATAACTGCCTTCTGACTCTTCTGACACACTCAGCCCTACCCCTGCATCTCAGGGCTTTGCACTTGTTTTGGCCATCTAAAATCCTCTCCCTCATTTATCCATCCAACTCTCTCACTTCATTACTGTCTCTACTCAAACATTACCTCCTTAGAGAAGTCTTTTCTGGTCACCCTTCTATCACCTCTGTATTCTAGACCTACATGATTTTATCTCCAAGTACTTACATATGTGCATCGAATACTTAGATTTTTATTGTCTATATTCTGCCACTACATCATAAGTTCTTGTAGGGGCAGGAGCTTTGCTTTGTTCACTTTTCTCCACAGAGCTCTTTTTCCTCAGATCTGACATATACCACAAGTTCAATAAATACTTGTTGAATGAAGTATGCCATTTTATGTTAATCACAGTTTGGAGACAATTCAATAGACATTGGTTTAATGACTAAGCTCACATAGGAAGAAGGTAAGTAGTAGATCTTTTGTAGTAAAACACCCCTACAGGGTGGTATAACAGAATGGACTTGGGCCAAATTGAAAAAAAAAAAAAAATCTAGAATTTATTTCAACTATCTTAAGGGAAATAGCTCATTTATAGTCTACAGAAAAATCCAGAAGACATGTTTTCTATCATACTTCTGATTATGTTTATAATCATCCTCTTAAGCTGAAATCCCTTTTCTGCAGAGTTTCAAGTGGATGTGCATGGGAACGCCAAAGAAAACTATATAAGAGTGATAAAGTGATAGAAATTCCAAATCTTAAATGTAATGGGAATGCCAAAGGAAACTATATGAATGAACAAGTGACAGAAATTTCAAATTTACATACAAGAATGCTCTGGTTCTAGAGAGACAAACAGGCTAACATGGGGATCAGGGAAAACAAAAGGAATTTTGCAACCCACCTGCCAATCTAAAGCCTCTAACTAGAGGGAGTAGAATTACAGGTGGACCTATGTTCTGTTAAGTCCTGTTAAGACACATGGCATAAGAGTGGGTGTTAGCATATCTGTCTCTCCTTTAATGCCCTAAATCATCATGAATACAGAACGAAAGAAGGAAACTAACATATACTTAATACCCTCTAATAGTCTTAAGCCTTTTAACAGAGGCTTTCTCATGTATTATCTCATATAATCAATATATTTTATCCAATTCAATAATGAAGAGGCCAAAAGTCTTTCTAGAACTCTGGATTTATATCTGCTTGCAGGATATTTTCATCTACTTATGTAAACATAAAGCTTATTACTGCATCTATTGACTATCAATAAAGCCCATTCTACTTTATGCTCATAATATTTAAGTTTCCAATGAGATCAGGAAAGTTTTGCAAAATGTCACTGCAAGCCATCTACCTTTCTACTTTTCTACTGTTCTCTATAGCACACAGGTATGTACAAATGTAAGTATGTACACATGGTCTAATAAATCATCTAGAAAACAGTTATTACCCACTTTTAGCCTGAAATTAAAGTACTAGCATACAATGGAAACAAGGCATACCTCTAGTTGATGAATTAAATCCTGGGAAGTTTTCAGTGGCCCCTCACCTCTAAAATAAAATGAATTGTTAAGAAGGTAACAAAAAGTTATTACCTGAAAATTGGTTTCTATAATATTAAAATTTTAGAGCATTTGTGAATTAACAGATCCCAGATTTTGAAGAATAATATGAATAGACTGATAATATTGTAAGTTTATTCTTAAAGCAACTTTAATATTTAACAATTATTTCTTAGGATAATTTTTTCCCCAAGTAAACCTTATATATGTTAACTTCATAATATAAAAAAATTAAACAAACAAGTTATATTTAAGTTCCATTTCTCTTTTTAACATTTTTCATTTTGCTTCATAACTTATATCTGTGAGATCTGATTGTCTTGACCAAAAGCCTTTGTTACATAATGGAAAGAGGATCAAACCAAAAGTCAGGACGTTTCACTTCTAATACTGATTTCAACTCAGTTATCTAACCTTGATGAGGCATATCACTTAACTTTCAATTTTAAGTGAATAAAGTAATCATAATAATACTTGTGCTACCACTTTCATCAGAACATTGAGGAACAGCAGATTAAAAATTACCAAGAAGAATTAAGAACTCTAAAAAATGAAAAGTAAATTACAATAAGAATAACCAAATGCATTACGAACAGCAATGGACTAGGGATAAGTCAGAAGATCTGGAATCTAGTAGCAACCAGTTCTGCCAGTAAAGAGATAGGAGATGTAGTTCTCCTTGAAGAGGTCCTTTACCTCCTTTGTTAGTTGTATTCCTAGGTATTTTATTCTTCTTGTAGCAATTGTGAATGGGAGTTCACTCTTGATTTGGCTCTCTGTCTGTTATTGCTGTATAGGAATGCTTGTGATTTCTGCACATCGATTTTGTATCCTGAGACTTTGCTGAAGTTGCTTATCAGCTCAAGGAAATAAGAGAAGATACAAACAGATGGAAAAACATTCCATGCTCATGGTTAGGAAGAATCGATATTGTAAAAATGGCCATACTACCCAAAGTAATTTATAGATTTAATGCTATCCCCATCCAACTACCAATGACCTTCTTCACAGAACTGGAAAAAACCACTTTAAACTTCGTATGGAACCAAAAAAAGAGCCCGCACAGCCAAGACAATCCTAAGCAAAACGAACAGAGCTGGTGGCATCACACTACCGGACTTCAAGCTATACTATAAGGCAACAGTAATCAAAACAGCATGGTACTGGTATCAAAGCAGAGACATAGACCAATGGAACAGAACAGAAGCCTCTGGAGCAACACCACACATCTACAACCATCTGATCTTTGAAAAACCTGACAAAAACAAGCACTGGGGAAAGGATCCCCTGTTTAATAAATGGTGTTGGGAAAATTGGGTAGCAATGTGCAGAAACCAGAAACTGGACCCCTTCCTGACACCTTACACTAAAATTAACTCCAGATGGATTAAGGGCTTAAACATAAGACCTAACAGCATAAAAACCCTAGAAGAAAACCTAGGCAAAACCATTATGGACATAGGCATATGCAAGGACTTCATGACTAAAACACCAAAAGTAATGGCAACAAAAGCCAAAATAGACAAATGGGATCTAATTAAACTTCAGAGGTTCTGTACAGCAAAAGAAATAATCATTAGAGTGAACCAGCAACTAACAGAATGGGAAAAAATTTTTGCAATCTACCCATCTGACAAAGGGCTAATACCCAGAATCTACAAAGAACTGAAACAGATTTACAAGAAAAAAACAAACAAACCCATCCAAAAGTGGGCAAAGGATATGAACAGACACTTTACAAAAGAAGACATATATGAAGCCAACAAACATGAAAAAATACTCATCATCACTGGTCATTAGAGAAATGCAAATCAAAACCACATTGAGATACCATCTCATGACAGTTAGAATGGCGATCATTAAAAAATCTGGAGACAACAGATGCTAGAAAGGATGTGGAGAAATAGGATCACTTTTACATTGTTGGTGGGAGTGTAAATTAGTTCAACCATTGTGGAAGACAGTGTGGCAATTCCTCAAGGATCTAGAAATAGAAATTCCATTTGACCCAGCAATCCCATTACTGGGTATATACCCAAAGGACTATAAATCATTCTGTTATAAAGACACATGCACGGGCATGTTCACTGCGGCACTGTTTACAATAGCAAAGATCTGGAACCAACCCAAATGCCCATTAATGATAGACCGAACAAAGAAAATGTGGCACATATACACCATGGAATACTATGCAGCCTTAAAAAATGATGAGTTTGTGTCCTTTGTAGGGACATGGATGAAACTTCCACCATCATTCTCAGCAAACTGACACAAGAACAGAAAATCAAACACCTCATGTTCTCACTCATAGGCAGGTATTGAACAATGAGAACACTTGGACACAAAGAGGGGAGCATCACACACTGGAGTCCGTAGGGGGGCGCTACAGGAGGGATAGTGGGAGGGAGGGTTGGGGAGGGATAACATGGGGAGAAATGTCAGGTATGGGTGATGGGGGAATGGTGGCAACAAACCACCTTGCCATGAATGTATTTATGCAACAATGTTGCATGATCTGCACATGTACCCCAGAATCTAAAGTACAATTTAAAAAAGAGAGAGAGAGATAGGAGATGTGACCATGTCATTCCTGTTCTCTGACAAACTATTGTGAAGGTCAAATGAAATTATGAAGCAAAAACCACATTAAAACTAAAAGATAGTAGTAAATTTGAAAATTTAAAAAACTATAAGGCACTAGAAAATCTTAAATATATGAATTATTAAGAAAAATGAAAATGAATGATTACATGTAAATCATTAGGAAATCATATAAATTATTAAGATAACCTTAAACGGTACCCTGAGGAGGGGCTATAAATCTGCCTGGAAAAACCACCACAAGGTATTTATCTATTACAGAAAAATCCATTTTCTTTTCTTGAACGTCATCAGTACTGTCCGATAACTATATTCCAGGAAGAAGTCCCATTCCACTGAGCTTCCCCTCACAGTGCAACCCCTCACATTTCCCAGTGTCCACAGGATACACTCTACTGTTCTGACATTGAAACAGAAAATTCTGAGTATGTCATTCTGAAATATTCTGAAATACTCTGAAATAATACTCAGAAATAAGAACTAATTAAGGGGGATGCTATAATCTTTTTTTAAAAAAAGTTGGCCAGACACAGTGGCTCATGTCTGTAATCCCAGCACTTTGGGAGGCCAAGGTGGGCAGATCACTTGAGGTCAGACAATCCTGGCTAACATGACAAAACCCCAACTCTACTAAGAATACAAAAATTAGGCCAGGCACGGTGGGTGATGCCTGTAATCCCAGCACTTTGGGAGGCCAAGACAGGTGGATCACCTGAGGTCAGGAGTTCAAGATCAGTCTGGCCATCATGGTGAAACCTCATCTACTAAAACTACACAAATTAGCCAGGTATGGTAGCACACACCTGTAATCCCAGCTACTTAGGAGGCTGAGGCAGGAGAATAGCTTGAACTCAGGAGGCAGAAATTGCAGAAAGCCGAGATTGCGCCACTACACTCTAGCCTGGGTGACAGAGCAAGACTCCGTCTCAAAAGAACAAAAAACAAACAAAAAAACAACAAAAATTAGCTGGGTGTCGTGATGTGTGCCTGTAATCTCAGCTACTTGGGAGTCTGAGATATGAGAATTGTTTGAACTTGGAAGGCAGAGGTTGCAGTAAGCTGAGATCATGCCACTGTACTGCAGCCTAGGCGACAGAGTGAGACTGTTTCAAATAAATAAATAAATAAATAAAAAACAAAAGAAGTCTACTGATGAACCCTTTATTTGGGAAGATTTTATATATCAAATTATATCCATTAAGTAATAATATATTCCCCCAAGTCTTACTATCAAAAACATTTTTTTAAAGCATGATTTTCCTCACCATGGAAATAACTAGCTTGATTCCAGCCAAAAGTAGAGATTTTCGTTATTTCAGTTAGTCTGTGCAAATTTATTGTGGGTAAACACAGGAGTTCCATTTTGCATTCTTTTGGAGGCCTGGGCCATCAGATTTTAAAAAGGTATGAACTTAAAAAGGTCAAATTCATGTTGGGACTCAATCACAGGAGAAGCTTGCCATCAACAGTTAAGAACAATGGAAGGAAACCACCAAAGGAATGATCTCCAATGATGGAAAATATAGCAAACTACTGACAAATGATAGCTAAACAGCAGCAAAATCTCTAACTCCTATCATTTCTGCCTTCTCCTTCCAGAGAATTATTTCTCTAGAAAAGGTAGAAGAAATCATCAAGAGGAAAATGATGCCTCCTAGCTTGGGACTGTGTCTTCTTCACTCCTAATCCTTCTTCTATAGGAAGGAATCTCTACCAGCACAGCATCACTCACTTTTCTCCACTGCCTCGCCTGTCCCATCTCATACAGGGGGCGGATGCTCATCTTTTCAGTCTTGCTGGTGACTTTGCAAAAATAAATTGAACACATTAACCCTTTCTTTTCTCCTTTTTCTCTTGGAAGTAAAGCTGCCTTTGAGAGATAACTGGTCTTCCACATGTTTTATAGCGATACATTGTGTCCCTAGGATGTAACACTTTGTAATTCTAGGGATCATTTTTCAAAACTTTATTGCTTATTGATAAAACTATATTCTTCAATATCAGCTATATCCATATAAATGTTACCGGCTCCTGTCTACCTATTATTTTGCTTATTTTTCATTTTGTTCAAAACTTGAGTGGGAAAAGGGGGTGCTATTTATTGAGTCCCAAAGCCCACACAGTCGTAAAGATCCTTCAGTACTTTAATTGAGCTTCAGTGTCTAGAATACTGAAACAACCTGTAGATATGTTCCACTGTGGATAACTTTTCAAAATCAGAATGAGTAGGAGAGGAGCCAGAAAACTGGAGATATCAAGTATTTTCCAGGTTTCCAAAAAGGAAAAAGATAGACTTCAGAAAGTGAGTGAAAAGCTTGAAGTTATTCCTTGAAAAAATTCTAGAATGTATTATTGAGCAGATAACTGATTTTAACTAAGCAGAATTACTATACCTTATGAATAGATTACTATAATGGAAGACCAAAATATGACTAACATTGACATCAACAAGGCATTTGATCAAGAGTCTTGGAATATGAACAAGACAGAAAATGTAGGTCAGACAACATTAACATTAGGGGAATTCTCTATATAATGAATGCTGACTCACAGAGATTTGGCACACTATTGACATAGGCCTCATAGCTCTACTCTTTGATCTGTGTCTAATCAATCTTCATCTGTATCTAATCAATCACTGTATAAAGGCATAAAAGGCATGTTTTCTTAACGTACTGATGCTGGCTGGGAGAGGCATTAATATGCAGGATAATAAAAAACAGGATGTAAAATTATTTCAATTATGGAAAGAGTAGGCAGAAACCTAGCAGAAGATCCCTTCTAAGTTTAAATCCTAATTAAATACATGTGTCTTCTTGTTGCATTCACTTAAGTAAATTGTCATAGTAACTACTTTTAGTCTTTTACCATATATTTCATACTGATTTTAACCTATCAATGACTTAACATGGAACTTTTTCTTTACACCAGATATCATCATACTGATTTAAAAAAATACAACTACATTTACCTAGTAAATAAATACAGAGAATAGGCCATGCTGGACATGTTCCGTCCATATTGAACAATCTCATTCTCCTGATCTTCCCACTTCTCAATTTCGCAGTCAGCGTCAGAGGTGAGCAAACCCAGCTTAAGTCCAAGCTTTGCTATCTTGGCTTGCTCCTACAAAACATATATTTAATCACAATGACTTTATCGCTATTGTAAAAGGCAGATTCGATGTAGGAATAGGTCTTACCTCAGAGTCAGGCTTGTCTGGCTTTAATGATTTCAGGTTTGCATTATTCTTCTGTGACAATAAAAAGATTAAGATTATCTTAAAAAGCAGGATATTAAAATGTAAGGAAACACAATAGTAATACAAAGTATGTATTATAAAAGTTTAAAATATTCAGTATGTAATTACTGAATAATCACATACTGAATATTTTACCAACTGCAAATACTCTACTACTAGGTGAGTTCAGCTTTGAATAGGTTGTTAGTTTATCTGGAGCCAAAGAAAGCAGGTCAGTGCCCTGCCTGCTCTGTGGCCTCTGTGCTTATAGCTGCTCTCCTCTTTTCACAAGGGCTTCCAGGGCTTCAAGACAACTTTTGCAGTATTCCTGGAATCCAATTATTATGTCCCCAAGCCTCCCTGGCCTCTCTGTTCAACATGATTCTCATAATGCTTAAACTATTCATATGAAATGATATATTAAAATTAGTTGCTATATGTAGTTTTCTGTACATATTCCTCATGTTATGACTCCAGAATTCAATTCCTTTTACTAATTTGCTCTTAGAAGGCTAAATTTCAACACTGTAGTTTCATTTGATATCCCAACTGCTAATCCCATATCCCAGTTGTAAAGAGATTATATGTAGGATTCTGAATTTAAGATGTGAACCAGTGTTCAATGGTTCCCTATTTTTGAAAGAGAAAGTTTGTTTTCATGTAAATTATCTGGAACTCAGAATGTATTTCTCCAGAAGGGGAGAAAATATTCCATACTAGTTAGTTACCAGGCTAGTCCACTGGTGGCTGTATACCTGAAGAATAGAGTACCAGGACAAACCACACCACCACCAATAGCAACATTTCCTTGAAAAATATATTCCAAAGTTCTCTGGAGATGATAGCCCACAGAGTTGATTCCTCCAACTCTGAGATCTGATGAAAGCTCCCACAGTAGGGCAGGAGTTCCGAATGGCTAGGGTTTGTAGAGAAAAGGGGGCCAACAGATGCAGGGAGCCAACTTTTTAAAATGGAAACATATATTTAATTTTACATACTCACAAACACATATTGGGTACGGATTCACATACATGCACACGAAGTATAAATTACAATAAAACAAAACACTTATGTGACCATTTGGCTTAAGAAGGAAAATCATCACTAATATCTTAAGGAAAAAGATCTTCCCATACATATATGTTTGTTTCCCTTATTACCAAGACTTGTTATTTCTGACCAACTATTCTGTCACCAGTTTCACCACAGAACAAAACGGCCTCGTGGGGTTTGGATCTGCCCATGGAACATAGCCCTTTTGAGATTTTCTCATGATGTTTACTATTAAAGAAATAGGTAAAGTTTAAGGACAGAAAATAAAGGAACTCTGTTACACACATACACACACACACACACACACACAGAGAGAGAGAGAGAGAGAGAGAATAAACAAATATGACCAATGATCTCTCTGGCTCCTCCCTGAATGGTCACATCATCTTTATCTCCATCCTTGGTCTAGTTGACTATAAAGCAATTGATAAAACATTTAAGAAACTTAGGAACACCTTCAAGCTTTTTAGGTTTTATTTCATTTAGAATTTTATACCTTATATTGCTCTTTAAACTTAGTTGCATTTTCATTATTTTTATTTTTGCTTTTACTAATGATGATGATTATTAAAGTGTTTAATGATGACCGAAAGGGGACTAATTGCCTGAAAAGGTAAATAAACCATCTTAATAATGTAACCAAGCTTGCCATCTAGTGGACACTATTTTGGAATGCAGTCAGATGCATTCGTTTCAGTTATGTAAAGCTTAAGACGTCAGTCTCCTAAATATAAATAGCACCAGACTCCAACTTTGCTTCCTAAAAGAGAGAACTATAATTTTCTAGGACTATAATTAGCTATGCTATCCTCAACCAAGAAAATGGTTCATAATTCTGGAATGATTTGTTACTAAAGATAAAAAATACGATTCAGTTGAATAAAATCTTTGCTTTTCATTCAACCTGTTAAAAGTTTTGTGATAACTTTTCTAATTCTCAAAAAATTATTTTGTAGTAGCCCTAAGTTATAGCACTTACAAAAACAGTGAGTCTATCCTTACTTGCTTAAATCCAGTAGGATATTAGCTATAAAACCATCTGTTCGGGTTAAGTTAGCTTAAAATAACAAAAATAGACAAATTGCTATCTGTATTTTCAAACTGTTCTGACAATAGCTTAAGGCACAGAAACTGTTCTTTTTTTTAAGCCACAGAATTAATTTGCAGTGTCATGACTGCTTTTTCACCAGCTACATTCAGTTCCTCATGTTGTATTTCAGTATTAAATTCCAGTCCCTTTTCAAAAAATACACTAATTAAGTTTAGACCATTTTTTGATTTGGAGATTTATCATTTGTTCTTCCCCTACACTATCGACCATTCCCACTATCATTTCTACAACTCCAGACTTAAGACTTTTATATTTCTCTTCATTGAAAGTTCTCTCCTCTGATAGTCAACATCTGTTCTTCATCACATTGTTACTATTGATAATCATCAGTAATTTTTCTTTCTTCTCTATTCATTTTCTTTTTATACAAGTTTAAACCTATACTATCCAATAGAGTAGCCATTAGCCACACAGGGTATTGAATACTTAAAATGTGGCTAGTCCAGATTGAGATATACCTTAAGAGTATATCTCTTAAAATACACACCAGAGTTTGAAGACTTATTATGACAAAATGATTATTAAAAAATTCCCCTAATTATATGTTGATTACGTCCTTAAGTGAAAATATTTGGGATATATTGGATTAAATAAAAGATATTAACTTCACAAGTTTTTTTGTAATACGACTACTATACAATTTTTAATTATATATATGACTTGATTTATAGTCATCCCTCAGTCTGCTCAAGTCCGTTATATAAAATGGCATAGTATTTACATATAACCTATACATATCCTCCTATATACATTAAATCATCTCTAGATTACTTATAAAACCTAATATAGCCAAGCACGGTGGACAAGGCCTATAATCCCAGTACTTTGGGAGGCCGAGGTGGGTGGATCACTTTAAGTCAGCCTGGCCAACATGGCAAAACCCTGTCTCTACTAAAAGTACAAAAATTAGCTGGGTGTGGTGGTGAGCACCTATAATCTCAGCTACTTGGGAGGCTAAGGCAGGAGAATCACTTGAACCTGCGGGGACGAGGTTGCAATGAGCTGAGATCATGCCACTGCACTCCAGCCTGGCTGACAGAGTGAGGCTCCATCTCAAAACAAAAAAACAACAAAAAGAAAACTAATACAATGTAAATGCTATGTACATAGTTGTTATACAGTCTATCCTTACTTGCTTAAATCCGGTAGGATATTAGCTATAAAACCATCTGTTAGGGCATAGTATTTGCATATAACCTATACATATCCTCATATATACATTAAATCATCTCTAGATTACTTTTTATCATTGTATTGTTATTTGGTTTTGTTTTGTTTTTGTTTTTGAGACGGAGTCTCCCTCTGTTGCCAAGCTGGAGTGCAGTGGCACAATCCCAGCTAACTGCAACCTCTGCCTCCCGGGTTCAAGCAATTCCCCAGCCTCAGCTTCTCAAGTAGCTGGGACTACAGGTGCATGCCACCACGCCCAGCTAATTTTTGTATTTTTTAGTAGAGACAGGGTTTCACCATGTTAGCCAGAATGGTCTTGATCTCCTGACCTTGTGATCTGCCTGCCTCGGCCTCCCAAAGTGCTGGGATTACAGGCGCGAGCCACTGCGCCCAGCCTATTTTGTGTATTTTTCCAAATATTTTTGATCTGCGATTGGTGGAATTCACAGATGTGGAAACCTCAGATACAGAGGGCCAACTGTATATTTCTATTGATCAATATTGGGCTAGACTGTAAGCTTCACAGTAGCAGAGGCCAGGCCTGCCTTTTTCATTGACTCAGCAAATTATCAAATTATTTTCTGAGTGTCAAACTTGTGCCAGACAGTGTAGGCAAGGGGAATACCAGAGAGTCTAGGCAAGGAGAACAAAATAATTTTTTAAATCCCTACTGTGGAATTTATATTTTAGTGTCTTTTTCATCATTCTTTCATCAGGGCCAAGCATAGTGCCTGGAAAATAGTAAGTGATCAAGTAGTACTTAGTGAATAAACAAATGAATATTTTTTCCCTCTTTGACTTATAATTTGACCTGTTACGAATACTGTGGGCCATTGAAGTGCTCCTTTCTTTGTAACTGAGAAACCGGGTATAATTTTATACTGGGCATAATTCACAAGTCTTTTATTTTTCTCATTTGTTGTCATGATTACTTCCTGCTCAGAAGCTACTTTTACATGGGCCATTGTTTTCCTCTACTTCTTAAGTTAGAGTTACTAGGACCACCTGGTAGTTTTAGAAGAATAGTCCTTCTTGATAATTGATTTTATTGTTTTTACTATAATTTCTACTTTCTATATCAATCTTATTCAAAACTATACATTTCCATAGAATGCTCTCTATAAATGAATTGCTAAGATCATCAAAATGCCACCTGGGTAACATGACTGATATTAAAATGCTATTAGCCAGAAGATAGCAATTTTCATTCCTGTCATTATTTTTTATTGTTGCATTGTTATAATTTTTCCAAATATTTTTGATCCATAATTTCCAATATTTTTGATCCCCAAAAGGGATCTTGGAACCACTGCTTGGCTAATATATAACTGTGTATCTCTTTCCCATATAGATGACATGTGACATGTTTTCATCTAGGTAGAAAGCACATGAAAGTCCTTAGCTTGCAGAAAGAGATTCCAACGTGACTTTGCAAATTAGAGCCAAGATAGGGAGAACAAAACAACTTCTGACCTCAGATATAGCTTTTTAATATCTTATTTATTTATTTTTATGATGCTATTACTAGGATATGACTTTTTATTAGTCACAAATTATGTTACCTATTTTCTCAAACCCCCAAACCTAATACAAATATTCGGAGTATAAGCCACACTTAGATTGCTACCCATAATAACAATTCTGAAGTCAACATTAATATCCTATCTTTTTTCTATTATGTCAGTTATTTGTGGTGGAGGGAAGTAGCAACAGGCAATAGGAGCATAATTTGAATTCTGAATTATAACATTCTGAAATGAACATAATTCTTACTTACCATTGGCTTTGGAAGTGAAAGGTAGCCATACTTCTCTCCTACAAATAACACATATTAACTTAAAATTTTTTTCTATTACTATATTTTTCTATTATTCACACTTTTAAAGTATTAATTAAACAAACAGGAATGTCAGTATATTAGTTTTGTTAACTTAGTCTATTAATTACATAAAATTCAGAAATAAAACTGTAATTTGGCTGGTGAACATGAAGACTCTCAACAACTGCATGTCTAAGGTACTATGCTGGCCAATCTCCACCTCTCCCAACATAAAGGGAGAAAAGCAAATGTCCCACTGACATTTACTGCCACTCACAATCAGCTTCATTCACAGAGTGCTCCTTCTACAGCAGCTGGCCTCTAATGAAACCTGATTCCTCTTTTATCAGTACCAGCATCAGCGCTACTTCCATTTCTGAAAAGTACCAGACCAAATAATTTATAACTAACCTCATAATGTATTCTCTAAGTCAGGGAAAAAAAAACCCCTCTGTACAAGATAGGAAGATGAAATAAAGCAAATAACAGGAGGTTTTTTTGACTGTGAACTGACACATGGCATGAAGCACAATAATGAGTAAAGGAAGGAGATGGGCAATGCCCACATCATCCCTGGCCCATCTATCATTTTGCAACTTCCTGATCATGTATACAGTCAGGTTACAATGAATAATAGCCTTTTTATAAAAGCTAGTTTGTGGTATCTGGGGTAAATAGTAATTGTGTCTTGAAGAAAAATTGCTTCTTCAAGGAAAACAAGTATATTCAGCTATAATAGATTAGTTTGAACCATATGAAATTGCTGGTATTCAACCATTTTGAAATTTCATATGGTCCAAACTAATAAAAGTAAACATAAGAGCACTAAATCACACCTTTTCTCATAGAATGGCTATTACATGAAATCGGCAAACCTGTTAGTCTCACAATGGTTTATACAAATATTTAAAAATTTCATCTATAACTGTGCTATTAAAATTTTGATCTATAACTGTGCTATTATATACTAGCCACATGTGACTACTGAGCACTTGAAATGTGGCTAGCCTGTACTGAGGTGTGCTATAAGTGTATAATACATAACAGATTTTGAAGATGTAGTACAAAGGGAGGAAAAAAAGATGTAAAATATATTAACAATTATATACTAAAATATTCATTATATATTTAAATGGTATTTTGGATATTTAGATTAAATGAAAACTATTATTAAAACAAATTTCACATGTTTTTAATTTTTCCTGTGCCTACTAGAATTTTATTTTTTATTTTTTGAGACAGGGTCTTACTCTGTCACCCAGACTGGAGTGTAGTGGTGGAGATCTCAGGCTTACTGCAGCCTCAACCTCCTGGGCTCAGGTGATCCTCCCACCTCTGCCTCCTGAGTAGTGGGGACCACAGGCACGTGCCACCAGGTAATTTATTTGTTTTTTTTCAGAGATTGGGTCTCACTATGTTGCCCAGGCTGGTCTCAAACTCTTTGGGCTCAAGCGACCTTCCTGTGTTGGTCTGCTAAGATTATAGGCATAAGCCACTGTGCCTAGCCTAGAAAATTTAAAATTACATATGTGTCTCACATTCTGTTTCTCTTGGACAGTGCTGATCTACAAGAAGAACTGTTGCTAAGAGTGAGTTAATGGGTACTTGGGAATAGCTTTATGATTCAAATCATTTCCTTGTAAGGGAATTTTATTAATTAATGGCTCTCTGATCTCAGAATGGTGAGGAAGAAAAACTTAAAAAGGAAGAGGCTATTTTCATGCCTTGTCTCCAAGCTCTGATGTAAAAAGGGCCTAATTTAGTTCCAAGATTAACAGAAGATGGTCTTCAGGTCACTCAGATTTTCAAACTTCATCTATCTTAATTCAAAGTCTGAATCCTGTCCATAATATGCTTTAAAAGTGGTCTTAGCATATTATAAAAGGAACATTAAACAGAAGTGGGAGGCTGGGTGTAGCGCGGTGGCTCACACCTGTAATCTTAACACTTTGGAGGCTGAGGCAGGTGGATCACCTAAGGTCAGGAGTCCAAGACCAGCCTGGCCAAAATGGTGAAACCCGGTCTCTATTAAAAACACAAAAATTAGCCAGGTGCGGTGGCACATGCCTGTAGTCTGTTCTTTTTTCTTTGTTTTGTTTTGTTTTGTTTCAGCCTGGGTGACAGAGAAAGGCTCTGTCTCAAACAAAACAAAACAAAAAACCGAAGTGGGAAAGTACTAAAAATAAACAAAGAATAAAGAATTTTTAAAGGGCACTATCATTACTTAAATGTAATCAGCTACAGGAGTAGTCTTGTATTATCTAACCTAGTAATCTTCTATAATGCTTATGGGCCTAAAATGTTCACATTTACTCTTCACAGGTTGGGGGAATATCAACTGTTTCAGTATCTCTTATATCTCTAAGACACCACAGAGTTAAAGAAAGCAGAATGTATAAATAAATGCATTGAGAAATAAATGCAATGAAAAGAAAGTTTTTACATAATCTGGTTTGCTACCATTTTCATCCACCTAGTAGTATTTATCACTTGATACTTCTAATCCCACTGGTCCTCTTACAGATACTTCATTTTTCTTCCTATTCTCATCCTTCAGTTAGACTCAGGATGATTTATACTAATTTGAGAAAAATTGAAAAAATTAATCATTTTTTCAGATAGGCCTCCTCCAAATACCACGTAGGTAAGATTCTTCTTTCCCCCAGTTCTAACAGAAACCAAACAAGTTGACAAGCACAAGAAAAAGCAAGGTAACACTAACACAAGATCTAAACTATAGTTAATTTTATAGATGTTACTTCCTACTTTTTTTTTTTCTTGAGATAGAGTCTCACTCCGTTGCCCAGGCTGGAGTGCAGTGGTGCAATCTTGGCTCACTGCAACCTCTGCCTCCTGGTTCAGGTGATTCTCGTGCCTCAGCCTCCCAAGTAGCTGAGTAGCTGGGACTGCAGGTGCACGCTACCATGCTCAGCTAATTATAGATGTTATTTCCATGTAAGTCTAATTACTGCCATTGATTCTAAGCAGAAAAAAAAAAGAAGAAGAAGAAACTGGCTCAGCCAGGCACAATGGCTCATGTTCATAATCCCAGCACTTTGGGAGGTCGATATGGGAGGATTATGTGAGGCCAGGAGTTCAAGACCAGCCTGGGTAACATAGTGAGAGTCCCATCTCTGGGGAAAAAAAAAAAGCATCCGGGCATGGTGGACAGCACTTGTAGTTCTAGCTATGGGGGAGGATCCCTCGAACCCAGGAGTCTGAGGCTGCAGTGAGCTATGATCACATCACCGCACACAATCCTAGGTGACAAAGTGAGACCCTGTCTCTAAAATATGATAAAATACTGTCTAAATTATGTTGAGCTGTTATATCAAGGAAGTAGCATAAACAAACTCTCATATTACAAACATTAAAAATAGTTGGAAAAACAGGCCTATCTGGAGAAAATATACTTAATACAGATTTGATATATAGAACTGTCTTCAAAGCACTGTCCTCAATGAGGTATCCTAAATCCTGTTTAGTCAACACCACAATTGTGCCATCTTCTGAGTTTATACCTTCAGATAAATTAAGTTCACAATTAAGTTCAAAGGGTCTCTCATCTTAAGGGAGTACTAAAATTATTTCTTATGAAAAGCTAATTGAGAAATGTTCTCAGTTACAATACATAAAGCCTTTCTGTATATCTACAAAATAAAGCTAATTCCCGAAGAATGGAAAAGCCTTATTATTTTACTGAAAATGTGCTAAATTATTCCTGATTCACAGGTCTTATAATTAGCTATCTTTGGTTCTGGAGGTGCTTTATATGGTATGTTCGATCAAAAAAATTCATGTCCCCAGACCCACTTAAAATAAATCCCTGATGTGTAAAGGACAGGCAGGTTATCAGCTAAACTCAGGAGCAGGACTGAGGTAGTCTAATCTAAACCCAGCTATCATCTTCCAACTCCTCTCTCTCCCTCATCTCTATATTCAATTGACCAATAAACCCTACCATTAGTTTTTAAATTCTTCTTAAATTAGTCCCCTTATCTTTATCTTGACTATCATCACCCTAGTGTAGGCCATCATCTCCTCTCTGGACAGATCACTCCTTTGGTGCAGGCTCTTACCTTCCCCAAATAAACTCATCTTTATCCATGAACATGTTTCTCTTCCCGTACTCCCCTTTTTTGTGGCATCCAATCTACCAAATGATAATGTAAATGCAGGGCTATGAAACAGGACTCCTCAGAAAATGAGAAAAGTAGTTACAGAACTGAAAACCAAACTAAGATTCTTGGCAAGGTCCTTAATTTAAAAAAAAAAAAGAAAGAAAGAAAATGGTTTATGAAGGTATACCATGCATGATCACAACTGCCCCACATAGTTTGGTTAGAGCTGCATCTCTATTAACTGAAGCATAGTCATATTTGCTCTAAAATGATTTAAATAGAACAAAGGGAATTCAGCTTCCTTAAAGGAGAGATAGGGACTATAAGCTATGAGGTAAGGTTTTTTTCTGACACTTATTTGTCCAAAATAATCTCAAATTCTAAACTGAGACATATTCACCACTAAGGAAAAGTGGAGTCTTTTAGATCTGGTCCCTTCTAATATAAGGACCATTGTCTCCCACATTGGCCTCCCAAAGTGCTGGGTTTATATATAACATGAGCCACTGTGCCTGGCTGAGCTAGTTGGGTGAGAAAGCAGAATGGGATGAAAACAGAAGACAGGAAGATAAGTATTGATTTTTACCTTCTTGAAACAATCCCAGGAGGTCCTAATGTGAAATTTAAGTGTCTGGGGTTAAAGTGGACAATGACCTAGCTCTCAGACTAACCTAGCTCTCACTAACTAGCATGTGAACACTAAAGGCTCCCTCTTATTGCTTAGCATGATGTTTACCACTTAGTTGGTTGGTTAAATGATACTTACAAGTATGCCTGGTAGTTTGCCAATCACAGGAGGCAAGTTAAGCAGAGCAGAACTAAGGTGGCTAGAATACAGCAAAGGCTTTTCAATAACAGTCATAACATGAGTTATAGCAGCAGCAAAGAGAAATCAGGACCTGAAGAATACACCTTTGTATGGAAAGTAGTAGGCAGGTGCAAGGTAATGGGCAGCTTTGTCACACCAACCTTCCACAACAGGAAGAACAACACTGTGACACTGGATTCCATTCATTCAATAATGGTTAACCCAAAGTTAGACTTCTTTGAGGAAAAAGCTATGCTCATGAGGTTGATGATAAAAATCAGGACAAATAAAGGCAGCACACACAATCCACCAACTCCATCTCAATGAACCCTACATAAACCCCTACTGAACAGAGAGGCACTTTCCCAGTGAAACAATAGGTGTTCCATTGACTGAAGGCTGAGGAGTTTCCCACATAGGAAGGAACTTCTGTTCAGTCCTTAGGAAGTTTGGGTAATACTGATTTTTTTAACATAAGTTAACTGAACCTATGGAAGAGATCATTTACATAATAGCCAGCTTGAAAGTAAAAGAAACCACAGTGCTCATGTAGTCTGAAAACAGGTATAGGATGTGCAAGCACTATGACAAACTACTTCATTTATGTCTTTTGAAATAAAGAAACAAACTCAAAAGGCAGGTAATGTGCCCAGGATTCCATTACTAACAGATTGTTTTATCCCTTCTGTAATTTTGCCGGCCCCATCCTCAGCCAATAAGTGGATCAACCAAAACAAGAATCCAGTCATGCTTGTTCCTTGCTCTGTACTTCCTGGGATCTCTCAGTCATTTCTGGAATGGTGTTGGGAGGGAAAAAAAAAGCAGAACTCAGAGCTGCAGTAGGGAGTATTTTTCACAGAACTGGTTCATTCTCATTAGAAAATTTTAGAGCTGGAGTGGAGTTTAAGTGCTTGAGTAATAGAGTGTGGGTAGTTAATAAAATTTCATCTTTGGCATCACTCAAACCTCAGTAAGGGTCCCAGCTCCTGTGGTTTACTCACTTGGGATACTTCGAGCCTCAGTTTCATCATACGTAAAATGTGGAAATAATACATGTCTTCAGGGTTACTGAAAGGATTAAATGAGAAAATGCACATCCAGCACTTATGAAAGTACCTGGCATCCAGTAAATTCTCAAAAGATGGCAGCTACTGTTACTTTTATGGTTATAATAGTCATATGTCTCTGAAGGATCATGTTGACAATTTTACCCATACAGACCCTAGTAGCCTGTGGCTTTTACTTTTCCTTAAACTCCCCTAGCTGTTTTTAAAAAGAGCCTAACTTTGGTAGAAAAAAGGCAAATCTCAGAGACAGAAAAAGAGAGCACTAAATTAATGTTGCATTAGATGTCAGATGAGAGGAATCTTTCAGAGGGTGTCAGTTCACCACTGGAGAAGGGATGAGCTTCATCTGTACAAAGAAGCAAGGAGTTTACCTTCGCTTCTGCAGATCTAGAGATTTTCTATGGTGGGGCCAGACAGGCTAGTCCTCAGTAGGCGAAAGGACATACGGAGAGAGGGATTCCAGAAAGGAGCAGAGATTGAGTTTAAGGGAGAGAAATCAGACCTAATGTTTTCTCATAAACTATTTAGCTTTACTCTAAGGTAACAGTGGTCATGATGCTGATTGCTGATAGAGGTAATATTTGTTGAGAATTTACTGTGAATTAACTTATTTAATCTTCACATTCACCATATTAGGTAGTTTTGTCATCATTATCCCCATTTTGCAGATGTAAAACTTGAAGCACAGAGAGATTAAGTTAGAAAATAGAGGCAGGATTGGAACCTAGGCAGTCCACTTCAGAACCTGAATTTCAACTTCTACCCAATTCTATCCCTGACGTGATATTAGCACTCAGATCTCTGAGGAAGGAAGAGACCTCCTGATGGAAAATGCAACTTGGGTTTGTTTTCTGTTTTAAGGGGAAAAAAATTACTTACATTTATAGAAAGAAAACCCCCTTGCCAAGGTTATCAACCTCTAATTGCTACTGTAATTGCTATTCAGAACATCGCCCAGGATGAAGGCAGAGAATAACTGTTAAATGACTGCTATCTTTCTTGAGAGGGGGGGAAAACCTGTTATAACTCCTCTTCTTATGGAAATAAAAGAGAAAAGATAGACCAAAATGCTGGTAGAACAGCCTGGTTTAGAAACTGCGAGGATCTCAGAAACAAAGAGGAAGAGGCCCTTGGTCAAGAAGACTAGAACCATATCCGTTTCAGATGATGATCAACTCACTAGCCCAGGGACACAGAAGAAGTACAAGTAATGAAAACTCAGCTATAGCCCACGTTTACGTGAATGAAAACAAAAACCTATCCAGCACTGAAAACAGTATGAGAGAAATCAATGCTAAGCTCAATGGTGTTCTGGTAAAGAGAATCAGCTGGCCAGGCTTGATGCCACATTCTTTTCAGAATGGCTGAAGCTATTAGTAAAGCTTCTCACAGTGCACGTGGAAAACATTTGCAAGTACATGGAGTCAGTCACATGCCAGAAAAATAGCCATTCTGTGGCACTCCTCCAGCCTCCCTACTTTCAAGGGCTGATGACAACTGATAAAAAAAAAAAAAAAAAAAAGCCAGAAGATAATAGTCCTCTGGCCTTTAAAGAGAGGCAGGCAGGATAAAGACACAGTGTGGGGTATATTCTATGCCCAGAAGTCAAAAGTACACTAACTTCAGGTAGTGCTCACAAAAGACTTTTAGAGCTGGCAGGTCACTGAGATCACTCAGCCTAAGACTCTCATTATTGAGCCAAGAACACTTGGGCCCAGACCAGGAAACAGCTTGCCTAACACCAGTGTGATAAAGAGCTGGGCCTTATAGATACTCTAGGATAACCCACACCACATATCCTATCACCACAGGAAGCCACTTCTCTTCATTTCCCAACAGTCCCTAAAGCTAAGTGACCATTCTTCCTTTTAAAGGTGGATCAATTATATCATTTACCTTTTAATATCCAAAACTTGGCTCATATAGAAATCTATGTAACTATAAATACGTTATCAAGGCATCAAAATGATATGCCATTCAGACTATCACAGAAATCTGTAAATGAGGAAACTTGTAAACATTTATTATACTTTAAAAATGATGTTATAGCTATAATTCTACTATGTCCTGATTTTTAAGCAAATCAACATTTATCCTAAATGGGTATTTTTAAAATATGAAATGTTTAAATGGGCATAATCAATAAAAATAAATATGTAATTTGATGTAATAACTTTAAATGACATTTTATTTTAAAAAAAAATAAGCAAGCTTTGACACTACAGAAGCCATTTAGAGAAAACACATAAACATGTAAACATAAATAACAGGACACACAGTACAATGGGAAATGAACAAAACTTCCAGTTGATATTAAAATAAAGAATAAAAATGATGCCTTCCTATATACTGTATGGTGCTATTTTACATGTTGTAGAAATACCAGTGAACTTACCCACCACAGGCAATATTCCAAGATTATGTAGTCACCAAGGAAAGAGATTCCATCCAAGTGGAAGGAAAGCAATTCAAAAATCAAATAACTACATTCATTTCATTATGAAGTTAGTAGAATTAAAAACAGAGAATTATTGCATCATAGAAAAGTTATAACTAAAAAAAACTTAGAAGAAATAAAAAATAACAATTTCAATAGGAAAACTAGAATGTTAATATTAATTCAGAGATCTACACTGTTTGGTTTTGTTTTGTTTTTTGGAGACAGAGTCTTTCTCTGTTGCCCAGGCTGGAGTGCAGTGGCATTATCTTGGCTCACTGCAACCTTCGCCTTCCGGGTTCAAGCGATTCTGGTGCCTAAGCCGTAGTAGCTGGGATTACAGTCACGTACCACCACACTTGGCTAATTTTTATATTTTTAGTAGAGATGGGGTTTCACTGTGTTGGCCAGGCTGGTCTTGAACTCCTGACTTCAAGTGATCCGCCCACCTTGGCCTCCCAAAGTGCTGGGATTACAGGTGTGAGCCACCACACCCGGCCTACTACACTGCTGTACAACTAACTTTACTGCTTAGATACTAAAATAAAGGATAAAATAATATTTTTGTAATTTTTTTGTGAAAGATATTTTACTATGAAAATAACCCAGCTGGGTTACAACAAGATAATTCATTTTCAGTTGAGGTTTGGCATTAAAAAACTAACAGAGTTACACTAAATTAACATATTTCATTATGTGGACAGTTTCTCACCTCGTCTTCCTTCAAATACATCATTGATTTCTCTTAGCAGTGTTGACATGTCACTAATTTGGGATTCCCAAGCTTCACAAAATACATCTAGGTTTTCTTTAGCAATTTTACTAGATGGATGCAATGTCAATGTTTCAGCAGCAGAAATAATCTAAAGAAACACAACATACACCTGTGTGAATTTCAAAATCTTGGCCTCAGAATCACTTTGGAGACCAAAGGTAGGTAAGTCTGCTGTTAATTCAACTCAATAAACAACTATGAAGTAATTTCTACACACAAGCTCCATGTTGGGCAATATGAAGATACATAGTAGAACAAAATTTGCTGTTTCTTATAACTGACCTGCAGATAAATAGTATGCATTATTATATACAAACCTGCATTCAGGGAGCAATTCTCTTCATTCAAGGAAAACTCTGTTTGAACAAAGTTGTTCCCATAGAATAATTCAAAGAGTTATACTCAGACCACAAAGAGTGTACTGTATACAGAGTAGCAAAGGTAGCAGTAATAGTGGTGGTGGTAGTGGCAGTGATAGTAGAAGGAATGGCATTGATAATAATAAGTAACATATATTCACAGCTATGAGTACTTGGTAGATACATGCTTGAGATACTGTGTTTGGTGCTTGAGATACATTCATATGTTAATATCCCTCAAAATACACAAATAAAATACTACTTTTCCCAAATAAGCATTATTCCCATTTTCAGCTAAAAAAAAAAGCTGAAGTTCAGAGATACCCAGTAACTTGTGCCAGATCCTATAACTAGTATATACAGAGTTGATACTTAAACTCAGATCTACCTGATCCAAGTCCAGGCTTTCCATCACATCACGCTGCCTCTCATAAAACACTTCTAAAGTGGGCAGAAATCATCCTGGTACTTGCACGTAACACCATATGGGCTGAATAATGTGTTGAATAAATAAATGAATTGTTGTAGAGACTGCTACGTTTTCATCAAAATCTGTTTGTCTTCCCTCTGGATACACAGCAAGATTACATTTCCCAGCCTCCCTGGTGGAGATGTATGGCCACGAGACTGAGTTCTGCCCACTTGAATATGGGTCACCACTTCCATCCTAACCCATCCAAACCTCCCTCATGCTCCTCAGTGCTCTCTCCCTTCCACATCTGATGGTTCAATGCACAGAACCCAGTAGGGACTCTGAGGTACTAAGGGTTGGCGAGACACAAAATGAAAGGGGCCTGGATTGCCAAGAGGGAGAAAGACATACCATTAATTAGGACTTAATACAGGTGAGAAATAAACTGCTATTATATTAAGCCACTGAGATTGTGGCATTTGGGGTTTTATTTAGTGTTAGCTACTATATGAATGAATGAATCAATCAATCAACTAACATTTTATCTTTCATATAATAATCACTCTCTAACACAAAGGACTTGATAGATGCTAATTGTAATATAGGCCGAAAATTCATACACCTCCTAACCTGACATTGAATAGAAATTACCTTTAGCTCCTACCTCAAAATAGAAGCCATTGACCAAACCAAACCTGCTGAAATTTCCTGATGGCCCATTAAATAAAATGCACACACAAAAAGGTCCAGGAGCTAGGAATTCAGAGTTCAGTCTTGATATGTTTATAGCAGATCCTTTCCCTTCTACCACTTTCAACTTCTATTCTGTCTACTGTCTTATTTCACAGACTGAGGATATTATACCTCTAGGGTGGGCACAGTCCCATAGGCAGAGTACTCGCCAAGCAGATGGTAGTATTATAAGAACAAGGCTCCCCTTCTTCAGGGAAAGTAGGCATATAACTTGCCATAGACTACAGGCTAGATTTTGGCATTGCTCTCCTCTCAACCAGGAGCCTTTCTTTGTACAGTGTACAAACTGTTCAATTGTTCCCTCAGTATGTCTAACATTTTAAAGGAAATACAAAAATAACATTGCTAAAGCAGAGATATCCAGAAATAAATTATCTCAGAGGCATGCTCAATGTCCTTAAATTATCCTTTTGTGAGGCAGATGGCAGAGACTAGGAGTGGAGGCTGAGACTTTGAAAACAGAAAAAGCTTCTCAAGTTATACAAGTTATGAACAACATTCTTTGCCACTATCCTGGGGAAGAAAATATATATTCCTAATATCACTGCTGCAATAGAAACAATAAACCAAAAACTGCAACCAGATGGCAGGCAGGGCCTGAGGATAGGAGCAAGAACTGATTGCATATGGCAAGAGAGTCAAGCCCTCCAGTTCTATTGAAATAAATTTGCAGCCAAAGCAAGAAGAGTGGCTCCCATACAAATACTGAAGCCATAGTTTCTCCCAGTAAACAGAGATTCCCCTGGTTGTAATAAAATGTTTAGCAGCTGATCATTGTGGAGGTTCATTTTATAGTTCCTGCTTTCATGATAAGCCTCTGACACTGTTCTCTATGGGAGAGCATATGATCATCCCTCCAACATCCAACATGATTCTCCTAGAGGCCACATACTATTACTGAGTTTAGGTCACTTGCACTGTTCTCAACTATAAATCAAAGATCCAGGGACTCAACCTCTACTGTCCAGTATTGCAAGTTAGGAGGAATCCTTTTGGCTGACAGTAATAAGTAAATACAAATAAAATATAAATTAAAATATAAATAAATAATATTTAAAAATATAAATAAAAGAACAACTGGAAAACTTTATTTTCGAGCTTAGACTCTAAAAAAGAAGGAAGCAGCCAGGCATAGTGGCTCACACCTGTAATCCCAGAACTTTGGGAGGCCGAGACAGGTGGATCACGAGGTAGGAGTTTGAGACCAGCCTGACCAATATGGTAAAAACCTGTGTCTACTAAAAATACAAAAATTAGCCAGGTGTAGAGGCGCACACCTGTAATCCCAGCTACTCAGGAGGCTGAGGCAGGAGAACTGCTTGAATCCAGGAGGCGGAGGTTGCAGTGAGCCCCGAGATTGTGCCATTGCACTCCAGCCTGGGTGACAGAGCGAGACTCCTTCCCAAAAAAAGGAGGCTCTGTCTTTAACTACTTTCCTTCGATTAATTTGACAGGAACAATATTAAATGAGATAATCAGTTTTAAAAAGGCTTTTGAAAATTATAAAGACTAATAAATACCTCTATTATAGAAAATCCAGAAAAAAATCCTGGCTAAACAAGGATATTGCCATATAGGAATTTTGATATGTATATACATTCTCTATGCGTATGAAATTACAGTATACATATAAATCTGTATCCTACTTTTTTCATTTAACACTGAACAGAACATTTTTTCAGTGGTTGCTAATTTTGGTTATCATAATTATTATTTAACACTATAATGTTTGCCTAATTTAAGATGGCTATTTTGCTTCTGGTTGGATCTTTTCTCCCCCCAGATATGGAGTCTTGCTCTGTCACCCAGGCTGATGACAGAGAGTGACACAATCATAGCTCACTACAGCCTCAAACTGAACTCAAGCTATCCCCCTGCCTCAGCCTCCTTAGTAGCTAGTACTACAGGTATGCACCACTACACCTGGCTAATTTTTGTGTGTTTGTTTCTATTTTTTGTAGAGACAGAGTCTTGCTATGTTGCCCAGGCTAGTATCAAACTCCTGTATTCAAGTGATCCTCTACCTCAGCCTCGCAAAGTGCTGGGTTACAGGTGTTAGCCACATGTCTGGTCCCAGCTGAATCTTATAAGTAATGTCATAACATTGTTTTGTTTGTGTTTCGTCCCATGTCCTAATTATTAGCATGAAAAGTGAGTATTTGAATATTAGCTTGAAATGTGAATATTACATAACGTATGGCTTGTTATGTCATGATAACTTAATCTCCAAGCATGTTATAACAAGTGCATTGTAAACAGCTTCCTTTAAAATAGTTATAAACTAGAGTATTCATTAAATGAACCAGTCTCCAATCTGGCAGATAACCAGCTCCAATGGAAGGTTAGCCATGTTCCAGCACACTACCAACAGAAATTCCATTATCTTTCTTTCTCTACGTAGATTTGGCCTCTAGTTATGAAGAACCATTTATACCTTCCGTCCACACTTCTTGTTATAGTGAGATAAGACACAATACAGAAGGAACAATCTGCTGTTATCATACCTGTCGGCCAGTCACCTGAAATGTCTCCTCTGCGTGTATACAGGTTATTTCCAGAGGCTCTGTCCCAGATACGTGTTGTAACAATCGACAGGTCTACGAGAAAACATGTCCACGGTTCAACTTTCACATCTTCATCCTCCTCAACACATAGTATCATTTTATAATTAAAAAGAAAATTTTACAAATAAAATTTCTTCAAACCTATTAGAATAAATTTAAACATTACTGAGAAGATTATTATTATATTGGTCACCAACAGATTCTCTGGGAACAAACAGATACAAATAAAGGTATAACATTGTTTCTACTTCCTATCCAATCATGGCAAGGTGGTTACAGAATGTTAGAAACAGAAGGAAACTTTGGAAGGACATAGTAGTGCCCACATATTTTATATATAAAGAAAGTTGGCTCAGAGAAGTAACCTGCCCAAGGTCTCACACTTTAACTATGTCAGAGTTACTCCAAGCTACATGTTCTATCAACACTGCCTTCCAAGGGAGCTAACATTGGATTAGGCAGACTGGTATAATAAGGAGAGAGCCTATATCAGAGGAAATTACTGAAAATCTTGACACTTAAAACAGAAAATCAGAAAACATTTTTTTCAATGTTAAAAAGATTTGCTGCAGGATTCCTAAAATAAGCAATTTCTCTATAATTATAATTGGTTTATAAACATAGCATCATCAAACTTATTAAATGAAGAAGCTATATCTACAGTCATTTTAAGAATGTTCCCCCAGAAGTTTTAAGGCTCCTATGTGAACAAGTAAAGGAGAAGAAGCCAGTTAAATTAGTCTAAAGGTTCCTTCTAACCATTAGTTTTTTTGTGAGCAGGATATATAAGATCATGTAAAGATAGCTAGATGGTTCATATCTGGGCATTTATATACATGTTGGCTAGCATATACCTCATACATATAAGCTATGCATGGGTTCAGTTTTTTGTTTGGTTGGTGATATGGTTTGTCTGTGTCTCTACCCAAATCTCACCTTGAATTGGTAATAATCCCCATGTGTCAAGGGCAGGACCAGGTGGAAGTAACTGAATCATGGGGGTAGTTTCCTCCATACTGTTCTCGTGATAGTGAATAAGTCTCATGGAATCTGATGGTTTTATAAATGGGAGTTCCCCAGCACAAGCTCTCATAACTGCTGCCATGTAAGATGTGCCTTTGTCCTCCTTTGCCTTGTGCCATGATTATGAGCCTCCTCTGCCATGTGGCACTGTGAGCTCATTAAACCCCTTTTTCTTTATAAATTACCCAGTCTTGAGTATGTCTTTATCAGCAGCGTGAGAACAGACTAATACAGTTTGGTTTTCTTTCTAGTAGATATCTGACATTTTCAATAGGCAGAAGGCTCAGAATATCAATTAATAAGCCTAACTGGAATTATAACACAAGCGGCAGGTGAAGCAGCAGTAACTCACAACTGAGATTTGAAATCGTGTGCCAAATGTCTTCTCTCTGCCTCTCCTTAAGCACTCTCCTCCCTTCTCACATCTGCCTTTTGCCGTGGGAGACTGACCTATGTTTGGTCAATGGGAAGCCCCATCCACAGATGAGCAGGACTGAGGAGAGAATGGGCCTTGATTCCCACGCTCCTCCTGGAGGGTCACCTGGGGCTGTCTCTAGGCCTAGTCCTAAAATCACAAAACTCTCAAGGCAGTTCTCTGAAAGGCTTCCACATTCCCTGTTAATGTGGGCCTGGGGGTGGTACCAGCCTTGCTACCACTCGCCCAAATTACTGCTCTTTCACGTATGGTTTCCCCCAAGCCCTGTCTATGCCATTGTAAATAGCTCCTTTATTAAACTCTCTTCAAATTATCTTAATTTGAGCGTGCCATCTCCTCCCTGCTGAGACCCTGACAAATTCAAACAGAAACAAGGTCATATGATGACATACCTCCATGGCTCTACTCCAAGGTCTAACTTCTCTGAGAGGATAAGGAAAAGAAGATTAAGAAGTTCATTTGTGGGTCTTAGCATTTTTTGTTTTGTTTTAGAGGCCAGACTGTTGCAGAAACAGAACAGATACATGCTATGCTTTTAAGATTCCAAAGGAGAGAGAAAATGCTCAGATAAAGTAACCCAAAACTGTATTTGTGTTAACATTCCCACACAGTTTAATAAAGATATTATTAAACTACAATTTCTTTAGCAATCAAATCTATTACTCACCTCAACAAGCTGCTCTTTCTGTTCAGAGAGTTTACAGGCATATACAGCCAAAGCTTCTAAATTTCCTTCTACTCCAGTAAGTTTTAATGCTTTTAGAACCACATGATCAGCATGGTATTTTAAAAGATCTGCTGCCAGCTGTGTCGCTGTACTATGAAGCTGCAGATGTGGGGGGGAGGGGCACGGGGTACAGGAGAAGGGTGATGAAGGAAAAAAAAAAAACTATAACATTTTATGACCAAGGACCACATCAGCACTTTAAAAACTATTAAGAAAGAGAAGCCACAAAGCAGTTCCGTGGGTTCCACTGAGGGGAGGATGTGAAGTTCCCTATATAACAGTAGGAGTTGTGTAGCACTGATGAGCTTACAGTTTCTCTCAAGGGCAAGAGTGATATCTAATTCATCCTTTAACTCCCTGGTGCTAGTGGTAATGCTGTTTCTAGAAGATGAGCTGGTTATTCAATGGCTAAGTAGCCAGTCGCTTTTCCATTCTATTATCAACCAGCTCTTTCCCATGTAACTTCTCCCTTATGTGAAAAATGCTTCTGCTAATCTTAAAGTTGGTGAGGAATGAAACAGTATTCAGAGTGTAATATTTAGGCCGGAGGTGCAGTGGCTCACGCCTATAATCCCAACACTTTGGGAGGCTGAGGTGGGTGGATCACGAGGTCAGGAGTTTGAGACCAGCCTGGTCAACATGGTGAAACCCCATCTCTACTAAAAATACAAAAAAAAAAAAAAAAAAAAAAAAAACTAGCCAGGTATGGTGGCAGGCGTCTGTAATCTCAACTACTCAGGAGGCTGAAGCAGGAGAATCGCTTAAACCCAGGAAGGTGAAGATTGCAGTGAGCCAAGATAGCACCACTACACTCTAGCCTAGGCAACAAAAGTGAGACTCCATCTCAAAAAAAAAAAGAGAGTGCAATATTTAGAGTACTAAGAAGAAAACTGGCAAGTCATGATCATTAATAAGCTTTTTAGCATATTTTTTAAAAAGTACCAATGTGAGATTCAGTCAATTAGGTATTCTGTAATTTATTAAATACTTATATCATGGCAAGCACTGTAGCACTGTACTAGAGGCTTGGCATACATAACAAGTAGGAGACAATCCCTGCCCTCAGGGAGGTTTAGAATCTGTCTATAGTTGCCATCCAGATCTTTACTCTCTAACTCTGTGAACAAATTGGGTCCAAGGAGAAACAACAGATTAAAGCGTAACAAAAACCGCATGGTTTTATTGACTTTGGGTGGAATGTATGGCTTACTCTTACTGGATATCTTTGGACACTATTAACTCCAAAATCTTTTCTTCTCTTGCCTTTTTTTTTTTTTAAGGTGTCACAGGTTATTTTGGGGTTGTCCAGAAATAGATCATTTTTGATAACATTGTTCTCAGAAAAATATGACTTTGAATTAGATCTATTTGAAGGAAGTGATTTCTTTTTTCCTGGAAGTAATCCAATCTCAATTCAAATTAGAGGATTGTCTCCAAAATTAACAATATGACAGTCTCTGCATTCATGCAACTAAGTGAGAATAATTACAGTTAGAAACAAAGAAATTAAAATTCCTTTCCTTAGGAAACTAAATGCCACATAAGAACTTAAAAAGATTTTGTTTCACTAGCAGGACCTTAGAGAATATCTAATGCCAGTCATTTATTTTACAGACTATGAAACGGCTCCAGAGAGACTGTGTCTTGCCAAGGGCATGTAATGCTTACGTGTAAGAGAGGGAGGCGGGACAAACGCAAAGTTACTGCTCTATGCAACGTCCTGACAGCAGCCTTATACACATTATTTCCCTTAATCCTTACAAGAATTTTATGAGGTTGACATGGTTATATCCATTTAAGGGTCAACAAAAATGAAGGCTGTGGAAAGCCAGTTTATCACCAGCAGAGCATGTTCTATAGATAGTCAGGATTTTAACAATACTTTAGTTAAAACTGAATAGGCTGGAATAAAATGGGTAGGCTTTTTTCTTTTTGTTTTGTTTTTTCCTTGTGTCCAGGGTGGCAGACTTTTTGTAAAACATAGAAAACCATGTCTTTCTATGTTTAACAAGATGTTTAAATGGAGGTTTCAACAGACATATCAGCACCAAGTAAGATGGGAAACAGAACACCATGTATATAATTTATATAAGAAACATCCAAAAACCAATTTCAGCCAGGCATAGTGGCTGATGCCTGTAATCCCAGCACTTTGGGAGGCCAAGGTGGAAACACTGCTTGATCCCAGGAGTTCAAGACCAGCCTGAGCAACATAGTGAGACCCTGTCTCTACCAAAAATTAAAAAATTAGCCAGGCATGGTGGGGTGCACCTGTGGTCCCAGCTGCACGGGAGGATGAGGCAGGAGGATCACTTAAGCCCAGAAGGTCAAGGCTGCAGTGAGTCATGTTCGCACCATTGTCTGGGCAAGAAAGTGAGACCCTGTCTCAAAAATAAGAAAAACTGTTTAAAAACTTCTAATTTCATTGTCTTTAGCCCTTGACCATCTTCAAGAACATAGAAGAATTAAGGCCAGGTGCAGTGGCTCAATTTGGGAGGCCGAGGCAGGCGAATTGCTTGAGGTCAGGAGTTTGAGATAAGCCTGGCTAACATGATGAAACCCCATCTCTACTGAAAATACAAAAATTAGCCAGGCATGTGGCGTGTGCCTGTAATTCCAGCTATTCAGGAGGTTGAGGCACGAGAATCACTTGAACCCAGGAGGTGAAGGTGGCAGTAGGCCAAGACTACACTACTGCACTCCAGCTTGGGCGACAGAGTGAGACTCAACTTTCTCTCTTCTCTCTCTGTGCCACAACCTGACAAAAATCAACAGCAGCTATGTAATGGAGGGTGAGGAAAGTGAAAAAGGGAGAAGAAACCACATCTTCCCAAAAGCTCTATCTAGTTGGAGCTGGGGAAACAGGGAACAGGGGAGAAGCTCTACAACTGAATGAAGATTTAAATACTGATTAATATATTACAGGGAACATTCTAATTTTTCAACTGAGATCATGTTTTGTGACTTAAAGCAGGAATTGGCTAATTTTTTCTGTAATGGGCCAGAGGATAAATATTTTAGGTCCTATTGCGACTACCCAACTCTGCTGTTGTAGTGAGAAAACAGTAGACAGCAGGTCCACAAATGGGCAGCATTGTGTCCCCATACACTCTACTGACAAAAACAGTCCAGTTGTAGTTTGTGAACACCTGACTTAAGGAGACCATAGGACTTTCAATGACCTGAGAATAGCCAAGTAAGTCATGAGATGACCAATTTTTTATTCAGGGAACAAGGAAACCCTCCCAACCAAAAGAATTTTTTTTTTTTATTTACTTTAGTGAGATAGAATTGATATACAACAAAACTTACCAATTTTAAAGGTACACTTTTTTGAACATTTCCATTGTGCCAAAAAGTCCTCTCATACCCTTTTGCAGTAAATATATCCCAACTTCCGACCCAAGATAGACACTGATCTGATTTCTGTCATTATAAATTAGTTTTGCCATTTCTAGAATTGTTTTTTTCTAAATGGAATTTTGTACATATAATCTTTTGTGCCCGGCTTCTTTTGCTCAGTGTAATATCTTAACAATTCATCCATATCGTTGCATCTATCAATACTGTTCCCTTTTATTGCTGAATAGTATTTGGTACAATTATTCCAAAATTCATTTATCAATTCCTCCATTGACAGAATTCTAGGTTGTTCCCAGTTTTTTGTTATTATGAAAAAAGCTATGAAAATTCATGCACAAGCTTTGAGAATGAGGGCATTAATAAAATCATGGTTTCAAAATAACTACGTCAAAGGAAAACATTTTTTGAGACAGGGTCTCGCTCTGGCACCCAGTATAAAGTGCAATAGCTCGATCATGGCTCACTGCAGCTTTGAGCCCTGGCTCTCAGGTGATTTTTCCACCTCAGCCTCCCAAGCAGCTGGGACTACAGGCACGAACCACCACACCTGGCTAATCTTTTGTATTTTTTGTAGAGATGGGGTTTCGCCATGTTGCCCAGGCTAATCTTGAACTCCTAGGCCCAAGTGATCCTCCTGCCTTGGCCTCCCCACAGTGCTGGAATCACAGGCATGAGCCACCATGCCTGGCCTTAAAGGAAACTTTTAAACTTTTAAAATCATTTTCTAGGCACAGAGACATACTAATACTAATGCATTTCATACACCCATACAACATGAAAATTAGCAAAGAATTAGAAGATGCTAAATTTCAAACTATACTTACCTCTTTCTTAAGTTCATTAAGACTGTGACTGATTTTCAGTATACTGAGTTCCAGTTCTTCAGTGATGCTTTTTGTTTTCTTGCTTTGCTAAAAATTTTAAAAAGTATACCTGTAATGTTACCGCATCTCTTTAATCTGTTAATTCCAATTTTACTTGAACTATAAATTGTAATAAATTTTAATATTATTCTGTGAACTATAAAAGCAGATTTTTAAAATTTTCCTGTTTAAAGTTACAGTGGAAAATAAAGTTTCAGTTTAGTTATGTTCTTCAATGCTAATTATAAATAGGTGAACTTTTTTTTTTCTGTGAACCTATGGATTGTATTGAAAGGTGAACTTTTAAAATCTAATTTTCTATTTAATTTTTCTTAATACATTCATCAAGTCTAAAATTAATCTTTTATTTTCGGCCTAGAACGTCCATGCTTTCACTCCTAACCTAGTTAAAAATTAAAATCCTACTTGTCTTTAAGATCTTACATAAATGTCTTTTTCTAAGAAAAGCTTTTTCAGATCACTCAATCTAAATCAGACCCTCTTCTTACTCTAATCTTTTCTCTCAGTAATCATCCCAGCTTGCAATTACATATTTATTTATTTTTTTCAGTCCAAACCATCTGGGAATTTTTTATTTTTTGTTTCTCTAAAGTCTGTCTTCCCCACTAGGCCACAAAAGCTGAGTTCACATCTATGTTGCACACCATTAAATCCACAGTACCTGGCATAGGAAATGGTAGGTAGTAGATATTCAATTAATATCAATACTTCATGAAGCCTTCTTGAGTCCTCTCTCTAAATATAAATTTGTCCTTCAAACCCTCTCAACGCGTAGTCTACACCTTCTCTTAAGATATTTACAAAGTTTTTTGTACTTGTCTCACCCCTTCCCACAGGTTTCTACATCATAAAATTCTTGCAGACAAAGATTTTATCTTATTCATCTTTAGATTTCTGGTGCTTGGCATATAAAAGGCACCAGTAACAACTGCTGAAAAATATGAATGAATGAAAAATTCATCTAGCATGCAGGATCAGAGATTTGAGTGCTTGTGAAATATGCACAGGGTAAATTTGCCAAATTTATGACATTCGCTAATTGCAAATTTGAGTATTGATAGAATCGCATACCCAGCATAGAGCATTTCATCACAAACAACTCTTTATAGTGAGCGTTGGACTTAAAATTTAACACTGAAGTAATCTACACTTCAGATTGTGTATCACACAGATAATTCAAACTAAACACAAAATGTTGCTCATGTCTCTCACACCACTCTAGGGCAAGATTCCCTGTTAATATGAACATGTGCACTATTGTGATGCCAAGAAAATATCTGACAAATCTGTGATTCACATCTATTTTCATTCATAAATTAATCTATTTACAAGGAAATCAACTGCTGCTTCTTTTTTCAGTCTCAGCCATATCCACCCTCCTTCATCGTCTTTACTGCTAAAGACATGACTTCCAGATTTGTACCATCACTGCTGCATATATGTTAGATACTTTTTTGACATAGCCTGGGCCTAAGAAATAAATAATACTAGAGACATGTCCCAGTGCTCTGTCTCTCCATTTTGCAATCCACCTGCTCTAAGAGATTGTGTACATACTTCCTATGCTGTCCCTCTTCTATCAGTCTTGGCCATTCTTGCCCAAATAACCTCCTCTGTTTGAAGCACACCAGCAGCCCATTTAAAGCTCATAGAGCAGCCATCCACCAATTTTAGACCAGGAATTTGTGCAAGGGTGAAAAATCTTTTACCTGCCAGCTGGATCTACCCTTGTTTTCATTGTATCTATACCCCAATAAGTTTTCTAAAGCATTGTGTCTGTAAATCAGCTGTCTTCAGAGGTAAGAACTGTGTACATCTGAATGGCTCCAGCAGTCAGACTCAGGTCCCAAGAACCTCTAGGTAGGGGTCTACTTCTCTGTTCTTCACTCCAAAGAAGCATTTTGGGGAGGAATTTTCCAGAGGCGAGTTTGGTGGAAGAGTGGGGACAACAGAGTGAACTAGTGATAGTGGCAGAGGCATAGATCCAGACTGGCTAGAATGAGAATCAGCAGGCCTAGAAATAATGTCAAGTACTGTGAGTGCTAGATAAGAAGGATATTTTGGCCAACTAGGAGGGAGAAAAGGGTAAGACATCCTGTCCCATTCTGGACCAAATTCATACTCCTAATGATTATGTTAGCTTCCATATCTTGCAAAACTTTATGGAAAAGCCATTATATAAGATTTACTTTGATTTTTAAAAAAGTTCTTACAGCTTGAATCCACACAGAAACTAACTGCTGCAGTTCCATTCTCGCCTGAGTTGACAGTTCCAAGATGCGTTCCCTGTGCTCATGGCTGGTGTAGGCAGAATCAGTAAAGTCTTCTGTACGCTCCAAGATGACTTCCAATGTCATAGAAAGGTTCTCTTTGGACTGAAAATAAAGATTCTCCCGAAGAGCTTCAATATTCATCTGAGAACAAAAAGGACATCCATCCATCCATGGGAGTCAATATCCCCACCTGACCAAAATGGGCTGTGATTTCTAACAGTGCCAAAGAAGACATTAGCATTTTATTTCCCAAGCGGAGGAGAAATACAGCCACCAAAGATATCTATATTGTCCATTAACCCAGGAGGACACATTGCACAAAAGCCTTCAATATCCATGCAAAGCATAATTCCTAGAGTAATTAATACAATGACATTCCTATAAGATCAGTGAATACTAAGGCAGAAAGAGGATCATCCTGTAGCAACCAGTAGGAAAAATGAACCAGCCTCCAGGTAAAAGATTTGCATCTGAGAAAACGCCTAGGCAAAGTCCTGGAAGATACGTTACACCCAAATATGAAATGTGCTGAGCCCAGGGGGAAGGATGGTGTGGAAGATATGGGGTGTGAGGACTGGAGAAGGCATCCATTTTTCCTTCATTAATTCAATAAAGACTCTCCTCATCACCTAACTGGTCTCCCTATATTGTTTTAAGTCCCCAATAGCACCTTACTGACCCAAACATGCTCTAGCAGCGTCTAATACTGCCACCTCCCTCTAATAGCTCCTCACCATCTATAGAGAATCAAGCCCAAACTTCTCTGGCATAGCACAAAATCCTCTATGGCCTGTCTTTATATACCCCTCTAACAGTCTATCTCATCCTCTGAATCCCCTAATAAACTTTCACTCCAGCCACCCTGTTTGGAGTTGTGACTCTTGACTATGTGATGAACACATGCTCACATGTGCAGTCCTTCTCTCTCAGCTTTCTAAATGCACCACCCCATTTCAACCATATAAAACTCTACAGTGCATGAAATATGTCACACAGACAACTTGGATCAAGAGGCAACAAATGGTAATGATCATGATTATGGTCACAATGAATGTGATGATAAGGATAGCTTACATTTGTTTAACGCTTTAAAGTCCTTTCACAAGTTATTTTAATTAATCCTTATGTGTGACCCATTTTAACATGATCCATGAGAATACCAAAGTTCGGGAAGGTCAAGACGCCATAGAAGAGTCCTTGCTTCCCTTCTCCTCTTGGCCCAAGTTTTCAGGTGATTATTCCATCCTAGGTGCACAGAAACTTGTATTTAAGCTAGGAAAGAATATGGATAATAGAAAGCTATGGAATTTACAATGGGGATCTGAGAATTTGAGAATTTAAACAGAATTAAAACGTAAAAATCAGTCATATTGACCGCATACCATTTATGTTAAGGTTTTTTATTTTCCCTTTAGGAGAGAACATATACATGTTTTTAGACAGCAACTTAGTGGTGTTTTGTGGGGTTTTTTTGAAGGCTGTTTATTGATAATGGTTTCATAACATTTGTCCATATATTCATAGTACCAAATACAGCAAAGTATCCAGTTTCCCTCCACAGATTATACTCTCCATCAGAAAAAAAAGTAAGATGCCAAAGAGATAATCATGGACTGTGAGAATGAGTCTATTTATAACAGCTCTGCCTCCAGCATGCCTGATAGTGAGAGGGCAGCAGCCATAGCAGTCAGCAGCAGCCACAGGCAGAGCACTCTCCTCCTTCACCTGCACCAGAAATGCAGCAGCAAGAGGCGAAAGATGTCTCTCACCCTACTTGTTCCCTAATTATTCTTTGACATCTCCTCCCTCAGCATTTATAAAAAGAGAGGATTAGAAAAATAATCTCTAAGATCCCTTTCAGCAATAAAATTTCTAAGGGAAGGTTTGGTCCCTGCAGCTTCTTTCCCCTCAGGAAGACTCAGGGGTAGGACTGGCGTCATATAAACAAACCCAGATGTGTAAAGTGAAAGGTCATGGACTTTCGGATTAGAGAATCCTGGGCCTAAAGAAAGGTTCTACCATTTACTAGCTCTCCTCCTCAAAAACAAAACAAAACAAAAAAAACTGTATATAATTACATCCACCTAAAGGTCAGGTAGGGATTAAATAAAATATTTATTAAGAGCAAAAAGAGAAATTCTTTCCATTACTATCTTTCACCACATGTTCCTACTTAGCCCTTCACACAATTAGAAATCAAAGTGCAATAAAAGTGAAAGAATGCCATTCTCATCACAGCCCTGTCCATTAGAGAGGTGGGAACCTTTAGCATTTAAATAACTTCTCAGGGCCTTAGTTTTCTGATCGGTTAAAGGAGGGCATTGTACTAGATGACTTCTCAGGGCCCTCGCAACTCACACACTGTTCTTACCCAAAAAGCATCTTCACCATGTCTCTGACTTCTGATAAGATGTCAGACTTCCTGGAGTCACACTGCCTAGTTTCAAATCCCAACTCTGGTACTTACTGGCCAGCAAGTTAATCTCTTCTCTGTTTCTTAAGCTCCTCAATAGTGTAATGGAGATAATAGCAATAGTTTTTTTTGAGGATTATATAAGTTCATATATTTAAAGCACTCAGAAAAGGGTTGGCACAGAGTGAGAACTCAATAACTGTTGGTGTGTATTACTGTTTATATTTAAATTTTAATTATTGTTAATACTATTACTATAGTCTCCAAGTATCAACCCTCTAACACAAAGAAGAGCAGGAATTCTAGCAGAAATTATTTGTTGCTTGCCATCATCCTCTGGATGGAATGGCACTGCTCAAAAAAATTGGACGGGAACGTTCTTTTAAACAGGAGTCTACAGCTAAACCATAGACCCAAACAGGGCCAGAATAGCTACTATAACAAAGACCAGTGTTCTCTGTAAATACAACTCTAAGCTAAATATTACTGAGCAACAGGTTTGTAGAGCGGCATTGCTTTAAATAGATATATCTGCTTTTGTGAAGCATCGTTCTAAAACATTACACAAAAATATGGATACTATACATAATGATGCTCCTTTAAAACAGAAAAGACTTGGTTCAGTGGCTCATTCCTGTAATTGCAGCACTTTGGGAGGCCCAAGTGGGCAGATCACCTGAAGTCAGGAGTTGGAGACCAGCCTGGCCAACATGGTGAAATCCCATCTACCAAAAATACAAAACTTAGCCAAGCGTGGTAGCACGTGCCTGTAGTCCCAGCCTCTTGGAATGCTGAGGCACAAAAATCACTTGAACCCAGGAGGCGGAGGTTGCTGTGAGCAGAGATTACACCACTGCACTCCAGCTTGGGCGACAGAGCAAGACTCCATCTAAAAAAATTAAAATAAAATAAAATGAAAAGAAAAAAATCAAAATATCGTCTCTTTATTCTTACCTTGAATTCCTTAATTCCAGTAAAAATACTGATAGATGAAATGTCAGTCTCTCCATTCGATTTACAGTCAGTCACAATTTCAATGACCTTATCCAATGCCACTTTCATGCGGACAAATACTCCTTCTTTGTTTTTATGGGCTGATTCGCAGTTGGGATGCCTCAGACATGTCTTCAAAACAATTGAAAATTTTTATTTTAATATTTGATTTATGTCATAACACATAAAAATCTTACAGAGAACATGTCATGCTAAGAAAAATGGTTCTTTACCAAAATCTCCTGGGTCCCTGGCTCACTCAGCTGCTTCTCCTCACTAAAGTGGAAGCAGGATGAGTAAAAAGCGATAGCAAGGTTAAATAAAAAATGCAGAGTGCAAAACTATACCTTTATACTTCAATAATAAGTTTACTTAAAAATTTTTTTAGGAAAAATTCTCTCTTCATCATGATTAAAACTATTTTAAAACGTTGCCTTATACATGCAAGAAATAAAAAAGAATGAAAAAAAATGAACAGAGATGAAATATGATCATGGATGCATCTTGACTTTTAAAAAATGATGTAAATGAAAAACTCAAGGGCCTAGACAAAATAGAGCCTTCTGAGTGGGTTCCACAAAGACTCTTTTTTGTGGCTTCCCTGATTCTAGCACAAGGTAAATACTCTCAGAAGAAAAGGTTTTTCTAAACAAACTGCTAATGAGACATTTTACTCATTCATTCTAGAATTGCACCAATTTGCTGGCCAACTGCTGTTTGGAAATACAAGCTCTTGATTGACAATTTTGTTAAAAGTGGAAAAAGGAACTAAAGGATTAATTTACAGAATAAACTAAGGGCTGACTTCTTACTCCACTATACTTAACAGATCTTAACTTGCCTAGCTTTTTCTACAGCACATGTGCTAGCTCCTCAATAAGAGTGGCAAAACCCTGCAAGCAGTGACCATGTGTGACAGGCCTTAATTCATAGCACCTAATACACCATGTTCTGCTGAGCTGTTCAATCAAAGCTGACTCATAAATTAATTATTATTTGGAGGTGGGAAGAAAGTTAGCATTCTTATAAATAATAACTGAGATTTAACTATTCAAGCCTATGTTCTAAGTTATCACTTTGATCTTTTTTTAAATGTAAATCATGTAAGTTAAATGCATTTAGTCAGGTTTTCTAATTATTAATTTATTACACAGTAAAACAAAAGTTGTCTTACCTTTGAGGCTGTGAGAAGCATCATCGTACACTTTTCAAGAACTGCTCTAGCTGCTGCCATTTTTGCCTTTTTCTTTTCATCTTTCAAATCCTAAATATGAAATAAAATCACAGAGGAATCTAAGATCATGTAAACAATCCAATTTCTTTAAAAAAGTATTTATTCCACAATAATACTCAAAAATTCAATAATGTTGAGTGAAAAAGAAAAGGATAAAGTTTTACAAACTGTCACTGCTTCGATATAAACGCATCAACACAATATGAGTAGAAAGAAAAGGCTACTCTTCGTAAGGACTGTAGAGCCAGGAACTGAGACGAAAGTAGAGGCTGCACATGGTTGACATTCTGGTGCTCTGTCACACCTAACATTCTCATGCCAAGTGCATGCACAGCACTCCTAACCGGAAACACGCAGCCTATGTCCTACTTAATTAAAAGTAATTGTTTACTGAGCATCTACTATTATTTCCCTCAAAATAGACACTTAAAAGTCAATTCTTTAAGAAGCCTCGTCTAATTAATCCCATCTAACTGCTTACCCATCTCAAATTGGAGTTTGTCTGTCTCAATCTTAACCAATATGTTGTTGTAATATATTATTAAGATGTTTCTTGGGTAGATAATTTTCCCCAACAAGATTGATTAGGAACACTTAAGAAAGTACTGTGTACTGAATTTTTTTTTGGTCTGGGGTAGCTTCTCCTCACAGAGCCCTCAATAGAATGTGTGCTATTATATGAGGTATCCGAAGTTTGCTGATCAAATCTATAACAAAATACTCTTAATAATTTGGTTATTACATCTAAATCAGTGGTGGGCAACACTTTGAATTAAAGCCCAGATAAACATTTTAGGCCTTCTGAGCTATATGGTCTCCATCACAGCTACTCAATTCTGCCATTGTAGTGTGAAAGCAAACATAGACAATACACAAATAAATAAGAACGGCTGTGTTCCAATAAAACTTTACTTACGGACGTTGAAATTTGAATAACATAAAATTTTTCCCTGTCATATTAGTCTTTTTTATTTATAAGTTAGGTTAAAAGCCCTTTCTTACAAATAAGAAAAACCTAAAGCTTGAGAATGATTTGCCTTTGAAAGTAAATTTGCTTGAATAAATTAGGATGGATTCAGAAGTTAGTCCTACAATAATGTCACTCTCACTCACTTGCATCCCAATATAAATTTAATAACAGATAGAGATGGAATTACAAATAGTGTATGACAAAGTGCATATAATCCCAAAGCTAATGCAGATCACATCCCAAAGAACTATATCCTATATGTGAGTATCATCCATCACGGGTACCTATCAAATAAAGGTTGAGGCTGCGTCTACATTTTCCACACATTCCTCTTGTCTTTAACATTTTGGACAGGACTCCTTTCAAAACCACCTGTGGGTCTAGCTGACAATGCGTCAAGTGTATATGTTATACATAACACTTATAAGCCACATATGACATCAAATGCTGTATGCTGAGTGATAACAAGTGACAGAAAAAGATGGCATCCCAACCTGGAAAGGGCTGGTCCACAGGACAAAACAGAGGTGTCCATAAAATCCAGATGGTCTATGAAGCACTAAGTGAAGCATCCCAATACCTCCAAAAGTTTTTCCCAGGCTTGGGTAAGGCTATCACCACTGTTACTTTTTTTTCTTTTTGAGACAGAGTCTGTCTCCCTTCCTTGCCCAGGCTCGAGTACAGTAGTGTGATCTCGGCTCACTGCAGCCTCTGCTTCCTGGGCTCAAGCAATTCTCATGCCTCAGCCTCCTGAGTAGCTGGAATTACAGGCGTGCACCACCACACCCAGCAAATTTCTGTATTTTTAGAAGAGACGGGGTTTCGCCCTGATGGCCAGGCTGGTCTCAAACTCCTGACCTCAGATGATCTGCACACCTTAGCCTCCCAAAGTGCTGGGATTACAGGCATAAGCCACCATGCCTGGCCTCACCACTGCCACTTTCTACACCTTGGCCCAGGTCATGATCATCTCTCAATAGATTACTGTAATAGCCTCTTGGGTGGTCTCCCTGCCTCTGCCCTTGCCTCCATGCAAACTATTCTCAACATGACAGCTAGAGTGATACTGTTAACATGTAAGTCAGAAAATGTCATTCTCCTACTCAAAACCTCCAATGGCTCTCCATTTTACTTAAAGCCAAAGTCCTTACACAGTTTGGCCCGCCTACTATCTCTCTGATTTCATCTTCTTACCCTTCCCCTTTGCTCACTTTGATCCATCCACTGGTCTTTGTGTTCTTTGAACATACCATGCATGTTTCTGTTTTATTGTCTATCTCCTCCCATCCCTACTAAAACATAACCTCCATGAGTGCAGAGGTTTTTGTCTCTTGTATTTATTGTTGAATCCCCAACACCTAGTGTAGTATTTGGTTAACAGTAAGCAGCTGACGAATATTTGCTGAGAAAACTGAGAATGCCCCTGACCTATAGCTATTTGCAGGATATTCGGACTATTCTAAGGGAGAAGGCATTTGAACCCTGGATGCATATCCCATAAAAATGACCCAGGAGTAGCACTTATCAAACACAAAGATGATAAAAAGGATGCCAGTAAGTTTCTGGGGTCCCACATCTAATGAGCTAAATTTTTTAAAATAGATACCTCTTCTGCCAAAAGTTTTTAAATGTTTGGATCACAATATTACAAGAATTGAGAAAAACAAAATGCTCTCCATGCCAAATTTCTAACTACAAATCAAAATGGTGGTGAAAGTTTTTCAGTTACGTACGGAGGCTGAGGAGGATCCTGCAGGAAGCATAACTGAAGGATGGTGGCTTTAGAACCTATGAATCATAGCACGCTTGCTCAAGTGGTCAAGAAAATGCTAGATGATAAGCTATTATTATTATAAAAATACTCAAGCTAATAATTTTCATTGGGGAGAATGAAGAGAAGAAGGAAGACTAAGAGAAAGAAAAAGAGAAGGAAAAGAAAGAAAATTTGTTTTATAAAGAACAATACCGGCAGACAGAAAATGAAACAATAAGGTATCTACCTACAGAAACATCATTAGTATTAGAAACCAGTGCCATTATTTAGCCTGCCACTTTCCAGACCAATACTCATCTTTCAACTCCAGCTGCAGTCTGGAAAGTTCACATCAAAAACTGAGAGAATAGCCCATGGGACTATACCCAGAAGCATCTCAAGAAATGGTCAATTATTATATATATTTAACCTGCCGACAAGACAGACTCCTACACAAATACCCCAACAAGGAAAAATCAATCCTGGATATAATATGATCTTCTGTCTCCCAAAACTGAGGAACTTATTGTCTGAATTGGGGAACAGACCCATAAAGAACTAATATTGGCTGGGCGTGGTAGCTCATGCCTGTAATCTCAGCTCTTTGGGAGGCTGAGGCAGGCAGATCACCTGAGATTAGGAGTTTGAGACCACCCTGGCCAACATGGTAAAACCCCATCTCTACTAAAAACACAGAAAGTTAGCCAGGTGTGGTGGCACATGCTTGTAGTCCTAGCTACTTGGAAGGCTGAGGAAGGAGAATCACTTGAACCCAGGAGGCAGAGGTTGCAGTGAGCCAAGATCGAGACACTACACTCCAGCCCAGGTGATAGAGCAAGACTCCACATCAGAAACGAAACAAAACAAAACAAAACAACCCTAATATCATGTTGTAGTTTGAGAACTACAGGCTTTAGAATGAGATATAGCTGAGTTCAATCTGCCGGCATAGTGACCTTGGGAAAGTTTATCTTTGTCTCAGATTTAGTTTCTTTATACATAAAACAGTAGTAATAACACCTATCTCATAGGGATGTTTCGAGAATTAAATGAGATCATGTATGTTAAGTACCTAACACATAGGCAGTGCTAATAAATAATGGCTTGGCTTATTACTATTAATCTAATATGGTAAGAACAACAGATATCTAACAAGACACTGTAAGAATACATATGATGGCTCAATTTTATGTGTCTGAGCCCTGGTAGAGGAATCAAATGGAAAGCTTCATAAAAGACGAAGTAACCAAATAAAAAGAAATAAAAAGAGGAAGTACTTGAGTTGATCCCTGAAGGCAAGTATGACCTTTCCCAGTGTGTGAGGTGGGAACAAAATTAACTGTTATACATGTACAAAAAAAGACATATAGATCTACTTATTTTATCCTAGCTTATTTATGAAAGGCTTTCAAGACCAAGGCTATAGATATAATAAGCAAAGAAACCAATCCAAATGATCCTAAAGATCAAACCTCCATCTAAACTAAAAAGCATGTATTTATCTGAAAACTGTAAAATGTGGTGAATACATACATTTTGTCTATCTCCACTTAGATGTGCAAACTCCACCATTTCATTTCCAAATTGACTGAATATTTGGACAAATTCTTGAAAGCTAGTCACTTTCTCCAGTCTTTCCATAGTTGCAAGAACCTGCAAAACAGAGAATATTTCATTATTGGGTGATAGCTATGAAACAGACTGAGATTGTCAAGGCTGAGCAGAAAAAATAAAAATAAAAATTCTGAATTCTAGCTGAAAACTGAGAAGGAGGAGTCAGACTGAAGACAGAGAAGGAGATGTTCAGAGAAGTAGAAGTAGATTCAAGACACAGAATTATTAGGGGAATGATTTGTTTATAGGATGAGATTTGGAGTTACTTGAAAAGGAAAAGGAAAAAGAATAAAAGAAATTACTAAATATACAAAGGAAGAGATCATTTCTGTAGCCAAGTCTAGAAGGTGGGAATGGGCAGGACTACAGTAATCAAATATTCAGAGAACTGGGAAGGGGTGAAGATGAAAGACAGCAAGCTTTAAGGCTCAGTGCACCAGGATGACAGGAACGCTACCATTCTCAGGAATGCAGCAGGAACCTCATCATCTGCAAAGTAAGGAGTTGAAAGGGAGGTATGGGACTCTAAGAGTAGGAAAATAGTCTGGCTCAGTCAGGAATGGGCCATCAGGGGTGAATAAAGAGTGTGAATCTGTGGTAGAGCCAATAACTAAAATGTTATGTGTTTTCTCGATGTAAGAAAGTAAATAGATGTGAAACATATTTTCAAATACTTTTCTTTAAAATAACAATACTAGATTGTTTTAGTCAGAACAAGACAGGTTAAAAAAAACATAGATATCCTGTGTTGACTTATTTTTAATGAGAATATGATGAATATTTGGCACGTTAATCTGCCCTGGCAACTCAGGAAGTTCAGGCGCCTAACACAGATAAGGCACATTGCCACCACTGTGCAGAACCTCCATCTTTCAAAGAGAGGAAGGTTGTTTCTATTTCTCTAGTGCTGCCAGATCCACCTCTCCAATTCTGATTCATTCAACACTCATCAGGTGGTTTTATCCTCAAATCCTATTAGGATAACCCCTTCCCTGGCCAACCGTCCTCCTGTTTGCCTAGGGAATTATCCAGAGAACGAAGGTACATACCCTAGATTCCCAGATGATCAAGAAGCATGACTATCACCTGAGAGATTAACTTCTGGACTGGAAGAGTTTAAATCCATTCTGTAAGTTTTGACATTATTCAGTAACATTTAGGGACTCTGCATACAGAAATTTTGTAGTTGTGGATAATTATTATTTCCACTGAGTTAACTGTGTCTTAAATTATATATTGTTAGTCTCTGATTTGGGAGGGAAAAAAAAGTACTGAAGAATTCAGCATTTTTATCAACTAGGTTTCTGCTACATATATCATCACGGTGCTCGCCTTTTCTTTCCAACTGTTGGACACATTTAAAGCTTTTAACGATAAGCCTCAACAAGTAGAAAATGATTTTCTAAGAAGAGACATGACTTGCATTCAAAAGTTTAGGCACAGTATACCCATCATTTAAGAATTACACATATAGAAGAAACACTACTTTATAGACAAAATTATAAACAATTATAATAGATAAGCATTGCCAAATTACTTACAATTAACCTAAAAAGAACTTTATTTTTTCTTTTTGTAATGTGATACTCAGACAGGCATAGCCCCGGGAGGAACCTAGGGCCACAAGTGCATTCAACGAGTAGATGATCAATGTGTCCTCCAATTCATATTAATTCTCACAGCTAGCTGCATTCTTCATCAGTGCATGAGCCAAGTGATCTACCGCTAAGAATCATAAAATGCACTTTGAACAACATAGAAAGACAAAAATATAGCAACACCAGAAAGGTAAGTACCTTATTTCTTGATGTTATTATCTGTTTAATGACTACTCGGTCTGCCAGCAACAACACCTTTGTCACTGAAGAAAGAAGTAATCTTGCAGCCTTTATAACTCCTGTTTTGTCTGTAAAAATTGTGATCTGGCCATCAGATTCCACATGGTTCAAGTTGGTTATGTCTGTAAGTGCTGCAATTGTTTCTCCTAACAAGAAAGGCAAGGGGGTAAAGTTAAACTGGCAGTAAGACACACAAATTCAAATCTAGACTTTTCTCTAACCTTGAAGGTAAGGCACAATGAGGAGAAACTCAGCTTTGGAGTCCTACTTCAGGAACAAGAAATGGTTTCATCTTAATGATTGTAGGGGTTATCATACGAAGCTTTCTAACCAGAAAATAATATCACATTCTTAAGAACTGTGACAAATTTTGCCCTCGCTCATTTTGAAAAACATCATAATTTTTGTTTCCAGTGGTAATGCAAACTACACAATCTAAAAGCCTCTTGCCCTGCAAGACTGTAAGAAAAGTCCCAGGAGTCAAAAACCAAATACCTAAAACCAGAGCAGTAAGCAGGTGCCAAGGTTTAGGCTGGGGCCAGGCCGGGGAGAAGTCAAGGGTCACTGCTGATCTCCACAAGCTGAAGGGGCTTCGGTTTTCAGGGATCCTCAAGGAGAGAAGAAAGATAGGGCTTTGGGCCCCAAGGGATGACATCTTCAATACAAAGGGGGCCTGGAAAGAACTGTCAACAGGCAAAAAGAAACAATAAGGAAGTTCATCTATCTGTCAGCCTGGACTCTGGGTGGGGAAAGTAAACAAGAGCCTCGCTCCTGAGAATTCAAACCACAGGCTGGCCCTCATTCAGGCTGCGGTTTGAATTTATATAAACTTCTTATGAAGCCTGGCACAAACCATTCTATTAATTGAACTCCCAATCCTCTAGAAAAATTATCTTCTTCACTGTTGCTATCAAAACTTTTGATTTCTGTAATGGCAATTATCTACTAATAAAACAATACAAGTGTTTGCCTCCTCAAAGAAGAACCAGGATATAATATTCTTTAAACCTCCATACTTGTTAAACAGAGTTTTAAAATAAACCTTGGCCGGGCGCGGTGGCTCAAGCCTGTAATCCCAGCACTTTGGGAGGCCGAGGCGGGTGGATCACGAGGTCGAGAGATCGAGACCATCCCGGTCAACATTGTGAAACCCCGTCTCTATTAATACAAAAAAAAAAATTAGCTGGGCACGGTGGCGCGTGCCTGTAATCCCAGCTACTCAGGAGGCTGAGGCAGGAGAATTGCCTGAACCCAGGAGGCGGAGGTTGCGGTGAGCCGAGATCGCGCCATTGCACTCCAGCCTGGGTAACAAGAGCGAGACTCCGTCTCAAAAAAAAAAAAAAAAAAAAAAAAATAAACCTTTAACCAACTTATAGTGTTCAAGATCATTTTTTAAAGTCCTAAATATACCTGTGTGCATAATGTAATGATTTTCTTACAAAAGCCCTCCTGTCAATTCTATTACATACACACAATAATGTGTCAGCTCACAGGCTTAAGTATCTTGGGTAAAAAGTATTAGAATCTTAATGGAGAGGACACAGGGTGAAACATGATATAAGTCAAGGTTTAGAAAGATCAGTCTGGCAGGTACGGTGCCTCAATGCCTGTAATCCTAGCACTTTGGGAGGCCAAGTTGGGCGGATCACGTGAGATCAGGAATTTAAGACCATCTTGGTCAACATGGCGAAACCCTGTTTCTACTAAAAAAAATACAAAAATTAGCCAGGCATGGTGGCGGGGGCCTGTAATCCCAGCTACTCAGGAGCCTGAGGCAGAGAATCACTCGGACCTGGGAAGCGAAGGTTGCAGTGAGCCAAGATTGCTCCAACTGCATTCCAGCCTGGGTAGCAGAGTGAGACTTGTCTCAAAGAAAAAAAGAAAGAAAGAAAGAAAAATAAGTCTAGTAGGAGTACATAAAATGGAATGGAAAGGAAAGACTTAAAGCCAGGCAATCATATCAATTGTGGGTGTGAAATAGTAGGGACTTTACTAGCATAGTAGCCATAGGAACATTAAGAAGATGATTTGGGAGACACTGAGAAAACATAAAATTAGTACCTGATCAATGATAAGAAGGAAAGAAAGAGTGAAAAAATGGCTTCAAAGTTTTAAACCTAAGTTGCTTAAAGAAAATCAGAAGGGCATTGGAAGGGAAACGATAATTTTACTTTCAGACAACAGGATTTTGAAATAACACAGGAATATACAAAAGATAAGCCACAAGATATGGACTGGTAATGCAGACTTGGATGTCTTGTGTATAATGACAATAGCTGAAGCTCTACCAATAGAGGAAGTCTATGGTAGCCAGCCTTCAAGATAGCTCCCCATGATCCTCACCTACTGGTATTCACAATCTTGTGCTGTTCCCTCCCACATCACACAAGGGTTGGTATGGTGGAAGTGATGGTATGTCATTTCCAAGGTTAGGTTCTAATATGACTGAGGCAGCTTTCTGGGTTGCTCTCTCTGAGAGAAACCACCTGCCATGTCATAAGCAGCCCTTACTACAGAGACACCTATGCAGAGAAGAAATTAGGCCTCTGGCCAACAGCCAGCAAGGAAGTGAAGCCTGCCAACAACCATGAGAGAGGGCCTGGAAGCAGACCTGTAGTCCAGTCAAGCTTTCAGGTACAGAGGCCTGGTCAACATACTAACCACTACCTCATGAGACACACTGACCCAGAGCCACCCAGTTAAGCCCCCTGACTGGTACCCCTCAAAAACTGTGTGAGATAGTAAATGTCTGTGGTTTTAAGTTGCTAAGTTTGGGTTAATTTGTTACACAGCAATAGGTAACTAATACAAAGTTTTGATAGCAAAATATACAGAGAACAAAAGTGCTTAGAATTAACCTTAAGGTATACAGAAGGGGCAGGAAGAAAAGTATCAGTTTACATGCTATCATTAATAGCTAAAAGGATAAAAATGTTTCTTCTGATTCTCTGGAAAATGTTAATTTTTTTTCTACACCTCTCAACCACAAAAGATACCACATATAAGCCTGAACATATGGCATTATTCAACTTTTCCTTTTTCTGACTAAATCCCAGGCATTTAACTCGTAAGTATGTGGGACAGTAACACTTGGTCAGCTCCACCAACGTGGTCAAATGCTTCCTTAACGTTATAAAGTTGTTCAAAGTGTAAACCGTTCAGAAATCAGTTCCCTGAAAAAGTCACAAAGCTGTCTTACAGCTTCATGGTTATCATTTTTAATTTATTATATGTAATTACTAGTGTTATGTCTTAACAGGAAAACCCAAGGTCAATCAAACACAAATACTTATTGAGCTTCCATATGAAACATAAATATAAACCTTGCCTGGTAGCCAAGTAAAAAGTAACAATATAATGTAAGAGTTCAACACAGGGAAGTAAGAGTAAAAATTAATTATTATACTGACAGGTAATATTTATTGCACACTTACTATGTGTGAAATGATACATGCATTATATCAAAACACCTCTATAAACCCTAACAGTCCCATTTTATTTATTTATTTATTTTCATTTTATTACTTTTTTTAGATGGCATCTCACTCTGTCACCTGGGCTGGAGTGCAGTGGTGTGATCTCAGCTCACTGCAACCTCCACCTCCTGGGTTCAAGCAATTCTCCTGCCTCAGCCTCCCAAGTAGCTGGGATTACAGGTGCCCGCTACCATGCCCATATAATTTTTTGTATTTTTAGTAGAGGCGGGGTTTCGCCATGTTGGCCAGGCTGGTCTCTAACTCCTGACCTTGTGATTCACCCGCCTCGGCCTCCCAAAGTGCTGGGATTACAGACATGAGTCACTGTACCCAGCCTTATTTTTTTGAGATGGAGTCACACTCTGTCGCCCAGTCTGGAGTGCAGTGGCGCGATCTCGGCTTACTGGAATCTCTGCCTCCGGGTTCAAGAGATTCTCCTGTCTCAGTCTCCCAAGTAGCTAGGACTACAGGCATGTGCTACCACGCCCGGCTAATTTTTTGTATTTTTAGTAGAGACGGGTTTCACCGTGTTAGCCAGGATGGTCTCCTGACCTCATGATCTGCTCACCTCAGCCTCCCAAAGTGCTGGGATTATAGGCATAGCCACAGTGCTTGGCCACAGTCCCATTTTACAGATGAGAACACTGAGGCTTAGAAATGTTTAATAGATTGCTCAATATTTCCTGCTAGCAAGTAAAAGCACTGGGATTAAAATCCAGGGAGTCTGACGCTAAAACTCTAGTTGCTTTTTTTTTTTTTTTGAGACATGGTCTCACTCTGTCATCTCCCAGGCTGGAGTGCAGTGGCACCATTACCCCTCACTGCAAATTCAACCTCCCTGGGCTCAAACAATCCTCCCATCTTAGCCTCCCGAGTAGCTGGGACTGCAGGCATAGACCCCCACACCTGGCTAATTTTTGTTTCTTATGTTTTTTAGAGACAGGGTCTCACTATGTTGCCCAGGTTGGTCTCAAACACAGCTCAAGCAATCCACCCACCTTGGCCTCCCAAAGTGTTGGGATTACAGGTGTGAACTGCCACACCCAGCCAGCTCCAGTTCTTTATCTACTATTTTATATTAGCTCCCTCAAAGGAACGCTGTTGTCAAAAGAAGAAAATGATTCGTAGGGGTTGAGTGGGCTAGAAACATTTCAGGAGTGATTTAATGAAGTCTTAAGTTTGTATGTGTTAAGAGAAAAAAAGGCTTCTGTATTTTACAACTCCAGAAGGCATCATTCTCATCCTCTTGCCTGAGTGACACTAGGAGGAAGATGACATGTGGAGCTCATGACACCTAATGGCTTCCGAAATACTCCGTTTATGGAGCTGCCTGGGCGTATGGTACCCGTGTCAGTATACCACGTCCTCCTCTCTCACCTTACACTGAGCACAAATGACATGCTACAAGACCAACAAGGAGCACAGGACTCAGGTTATCCTTTCATGTAAAAATACCGTACTCCTGCTTTAACCAATGGTCGTCAGAAGAAACAGTAATTTCTTTTATTTCTTTTTTTCTAACCACAAAGCTTTCTTGCAAAAAGAAACAGTAATATGGAGAACATCTCTACATTTTCTGTTGAATTGTCCATTATGTAATGTCTGTTTCATAAGCACCCACACATAATTTAGTGTCAGAAAAAAAAGTCTCTCTCTCCTCTTACAAGCTGGTTTGTTTCCTTTCAACAAACAATGAGATTATATAACCCTTTGTTTCCCACATTTTTGTCTTGCCTTCCAGGAAGTACAAAGAGAAATTTCATGCTTAATTAAAATAGTAATGTTTGCCAAAGTTTCTGGTTTATTTCTTTTTACCTCTTACTTTGTAAGCACTTTCAAATCCTTTTTTAAAGTAGGAGAAATATAAATTATGAATAGAATAAGGATATCCCCCCCTGCTTTCTACATAAAACCTATTCTCTATCCCAGTGAATGGCTAAAAATCCAAGAGTCAACCCAGGGTCTTCCCTTTCCTTCGGTCAACAAGCTCCTTTTACCTATTCGACCACCTTAAGTTTTCTGTGTACTCTTCCGACTCCTTAAAGAGCTATTACACTGACTTGGCATAGCTGGTTTTACCGTCAAAGCTTCTCTATTAATCTCCCTGCCTTCAGTCTCAACATTCTCTCAGGCTTTCCTCATCTGTTCACTTCCTCCATACTATCAGAGAGAATTCTGTCTAACACAAAACATCTGTAAAATTTTCTTGTCTTGAAAAATCTAAACAAAACAAAATAACACAAAACAATATGTCTTTCATCTGGCTCAAAATTTCTCAATGACTCCTAGTACAGAATAGTTGAAATCATCTATATAACACACAGGATCATATATGAACTTGTCTGCCCCTCCACATTTACTTGGTTTTATCCCAATTGCTCTCTTCCCACTGATGACCTGCTCCTCCCTCAGAGTTGCCCATCTCAGTAGTTGGCACCACTATTTGCCCAGCTGTTCATATCCCAAATCTTGGGAGTTATCTTGACTCTTCTATCACATCCCACATCCAAACCATCGGCCAATTCTATCAGCTCCACCTTGGCAATATATGGAAACACAGCCACCTTTCACTACCTCAAATGCTATCACCTAGTCTAAGTCACCATCGTCTATCACCTGGATCACTGCAACAGCCTCCTAACTGGTTTCTCTGAATCCATCCTCACACCCCCTAAAATGTATTTTCTATAAAGGAGCCACCAGTTACCTTTTTAAAATACAAATGAGATCATGCCACTGCCAGCACAAAATCTCCCAGTAACCCCTCATTACACTTAGAACATAGTCCAAAATTCCTGTCCTTGTCTATTCTCACTTTCTCCTTGCCAGGAATGCCCTTCCTCCAAGTATCCACATAGCTCAGGCCTTCACTTCATTGCAGTCTCTGTTCTAATGTTCCTTCCTTAGATGGTCTTCCTAATCTCCTATCCCAGGAGTTCTCAACTGGGGCCATTTTTACCCCTCAAGGGACATTTGGCAATGTCTAGAGCTATTTCTGGTTGTCACATGGTAGGAGAGGGGATGTTCTGGCATCTAGCAGGTAGAAGCTAGTGATCTGATAAACATCCTATAATGCACAAGTCAACCCCCACAACAGAGAAGTATCCAGCCCAAGATGTCAGTAGCACCAAAGTTAAAAAACCCTGCCCTCTCTAAAACAGCACCTTCATTGGTCCTCTAACTCTTACCTTGCTTTATTTTTTTTCATGGTAACTATCACCACCTGACATTATATACTTATTCACTTATGATCTGTCTCCCTCAGTAGAATGCAAGGCCCATGATGGCAGATTTTGGACTGATTTATCCATGCCTATCTCCCTATGGCCTAAAAGAATGCCTGGTACATCACCAACATTCAGTAAACATTTATTGAAATAATTAATGGATAAATGCAACTTCAACAAAGCTGCAGTCCTCAAAACACCGTAGGTTCTCAAAGCCTTCTGTGCTACCATCTATAAAGAATTGTGAACCATCATGAAGTTTGAAGTCACTATGATTTTTTTGCTGTAGAATACTAGCACATACTAATGCTTATGTCACTTCCTATGTCATGGAAAGTAGACTAATATGTTCCTAGAGAATAGAGGGCCACAGCTCCCACTTCTCTATCTCTCTCACATCTCAATGGCTGATGGTGAGGATGGCAGATCACTAACTCTGACCAATGAAGGAGTCCTGTGTTTCAGATTTAGGACTTGATCCAAGTGAAGTGCAATATTCGTGGAAGCTAATCCAGGCCTTTCACGTTTGAGGCAGCCATAACCAGAGAGCTATGTATCTTCATTCAAAATAAAACAATAATTTTTTATCATAACCAAAGCAATAACAGTGGTATGAATAGTCTTCAAAATCAATATCCACCTACCTGCTTGTTTAGCTTCAATACAGGCAATATTTATTTCTTCTTTCAAATCCCAGTTTTCATTGGCTATAGCTTCTCCTACTTTAACAAATCTTCCAACTGCCAAGTTGACAGCTTGTCCTACACGCTGAATTGCTTGCAGAGTTTTATCAGACTTTTTGGTTTTATCTTTATGATTAATAAGGGTGGTGATCTAAAAATGAAAGAAAAGCAACTTTTAGGTCAATAACTTTTTTTAAAAAAGCTGTATCACAAAGTGAAAGAAAATTAAACCCGGCATGCTGGATAGCTCAGTAGACTAAATCAATAGGGATGTTTCAACAGAGACAAGCAGCAAAGTATCCTACATCATTCCTCGGGACAATGTTTCCATTAATTACAACTCCAAGTTCACCTGAGGGCAGTTATTTGGGTCATGCAGTTATCTGGGACATACAGTTTCAGAGGCCCTCCAGATCTTTCAACAAATCTTAAAGACAAGAGAAAAGCAGGAGAGGATAGATAGTTATATTCACGAAACCAAAGTACTTCAGGTCTAGTTTCCTCTACTATGACTTGAGATGCTATGAAAGTAGAGACAGCTCTTCTTCCTCTCCATTCCACTCCATTGCCTACCATGGTGCACAGGTTATACAAAATAATGCTTGTGCCATATATGTTTACCAAATTAACTAGATACTTTAGAATGAGCATTATAATCTATATTTTACACTTTGCTAAGTTTTGTTGCATCCAATCAAAATAAATGAAATACTAAGAGTTTTAACACTTGATCCCAGGCCCTGAAATATAATACAAACAGTGACACCTTCAGCTCACTGAAACAAATATAAATCTTCAGAATATCTTAGGAAACTAGTACATGAACTATGCTGACATAAAATATTTATTAAAGAAATATTGTATGAAAAACATAGATTCCCAGCCAGGCATGGTGGCTCATGCCTGTAATCCCAGCACTTTGGGAGGCCGGGACAGGTGGATCACAAGGTCAGGAGTTTGAGACCAGCCTGGCCAAGATGATGAAACCCTGTCTCTACTAAAACTACAAAAAAAATTAGCCAGGTGTGGTGGCAGGCACCTGTAATCCCAGCTACTCGGGAGGTTGAGGCAGGAGAATCGACTGAACCCAGGAGGCGGAGGTTGCAGTGAGCTGAGATGGTACCACTGCACTCCAGCCTGGGCGACAGAGCGATACTCCATCTCAAAAAAAGAAAGAAAGAAAAAGAAAAACATAGATTCCCAACTACTGCTCAATGTACATGTACTAGTATTAAAAGAAGAGGAACAGAATTAAAAGAAGAGGAAGAGAATCACTTCTACTCTCCACACAACCACTACGTGCCAAGCAAAATGTATGTTTAGGTATTAATAATTTAGAATTAATAGAAAGACCTAGATTTGAGTCTTGGCTCAGCCATTACTTGCTAAGTGGTCTAGGGAAATATAATCTCTAAATTTCCTCAACTACAATATTGCTTTTCATCAAATTTTGAAAATTTGCCAGTTCCTAAGGATGTAACAGTAAACAAGACTAAGACAAGCCTGCCCCCATTAGGTTTACAGTATGGTAGAATACCAATAATTCAGTTACACAATATATATTTGTTGCACACTATCATATGCCATATAAAATTCTAGGTAAAGATGAAGTAATAACTGACAAGAAAGAAAAAGTCCATGTTCCCATGAGCTTACATTCTAGTGAAGGAGTCGCGGAGACCTAATGATCGCATAAATAGGCAAACAAAAAATAAACCGTAACATAACTGTTACATGCAAAATGTTAGGATAGTGTAATATAAAGTATGTGTGTAGCTGCCTGAAATTGATTGGTCTTCCTTCTATGAGAAAGTGATATTTAAGCCAAGATCTAAATGATTGCAAAGTAGTTAGACCGGCAAACATCAAAGAATAAAGAGCATTCTAAGGAGAAGAAACAATTGGAGGGAAGAAAAAAAAAGCCCTTAGGAATGAGCCTGTCCTGTTCAAGGAATGAGGTAAAGCTGGAAGTGGCTAAAACATAGTGGGCCAGGGGCAAGTTAAAACCAATATCCAAGAGATGGGATGCGCAGGGACCAGCCAAGGCTGTGAACTGAAATGAAGAATTTATATTTTATTCTATAATTACAAGAAGATACTTAAATGTCTTTAAACTAGAAAATAATATAATCTTTATAGTAACTGGAAGCCACTGAAGGGTTTTTTAAACAGGAAAGTGGTATAATCTCTGCAGTGGTTTGAAGCCACTGAAGGTTTTTTAAGCAGGAAAGTGGTATAATCTCTGTCGCGGTTTTAAAACATGTCCACAAATTCTCCCGTCAAGAGGTAGGGCCTCATTTCTCGCCACATGAGTGTGGACTTGACTTGGTGACTCACTTCTAATAAATGGAATAAAGTGAAAATAATGGAGTGCTTCTAAGAGTAGGTCACAGAACACACAGTGACTTTTATCTTATTCACTCACTCACTCTCTGTAGGATCAATCACAGTGGGAACAAGCCAACTGCCACATAATGGAAGGCACACAAGCAACCCTATGGAGAGCCCCACAAGGTAACTGAAGGCTCTGGCCAAAAGATAGTGAGAACTGAGGCCTCATGCCAGCAGCTGGATGAGTGAACTTGACAGCAGATTCTCCAGCCCCAGTCAAGCCTTTGGATTACTACAGGCTTGGTCAATCATATTTATTTTGATTTTATGAGAGACCTCACTCCAGAACCACCAGGGAAGCCACTCTAGAATTAACCCACAGAAACCATAAGATAGTGTTTGTTGTTTTAATGCACTAAATTCCGGGTAATTTATTCTGCATCAATAGATAACTAATACAGATTTTGGTACGTGGATCTGGGGTGAGGATGTAACAAAACTTAAAATGTGGGAGTGGCTCTAAAATCAGGCAGTGAAAGTTGAATGAATTTTCAGTGAATAAAAGCTAGAAATCAAAGAAACTTTGCAGAAGCATGATGACCTTTGAGGAAGCTGTCTTAGACAGTTAGGGCTGCTATAATAAAATACCTTAAACTAAGTAATTCATAAATAACAGAAATGTATTACTTACAGTTTTGGAGGCTGGGAAATCCAGGATCAAGGCACCAACAGATTTGGTGTCTACTAAGGACCCATTCCTCACACGTGGTGTCTTCTATGTCCTCACATGGCTCCTTGAAGCCTCTTTTGTAAGAGCACTAATCCCATGCGTGAAGGCTCCCTTGTGACATAATCACCTCCCAAAGTCCCCAACTCTTAATACCATCATGAGGGTTAAGTTCCAACATATAAATTTTTGGAGAACGCCAACATTCAGGCCAAAGCAGAAGCTATAGGTAAAAGCTTGAGGAAAAGTGAGAAAAATCTTACTGGAAACTGCAGAAAATGGGTTCCTTGTTATATAGTGACAGAAAGTCAGCCTCATTAACATGGAAAGGAGAAAATATACCTAATGAACTGGGAGATCTAACTAAGGAGATGTCAAGGCAGACTCTAAAGGGGCTACCTGCTTTCTTTTTGTTGCTTACAGTAAAATGTAAGAGAAGAGAGAAATTAAAGGAAACACTGATAAACAAAAATAAGCCAAAAAAAAAAAAAAAAAAAACAAGCCAAAACTTGTTGGTTTTAAAAACTCCTTCTCCAGATGGCACACCATACTAAAAGTAACAATGGCTTCCAGGCAAACATAAAATCCAGAGCAGTGTCAAGAAAGTACCATCTAAAGATGAAGCTAAGTGTGTGACTATAAAATCTTAAGATCTCAGAAAGGTTCAAGGTGTTTCTTCAGACAACCATTCAGTTAAACAATAGATCTCCTAAGAAGCTCAAAGGTATTCTTCCTCAGCAGTCCCAGCAGAAGCCCAAGTTAAAAAAGAGTATATCTCAAAGAGACTTACGGGTATAACTTTTGTCTAGTAGAGTGAATTCGATATGACTCACAGGAGGCAACAAAATTTTTAAGATAATCATACTGGCAGAAACACTACCGGCTTGGACTAAAAGGGAATACATCTTTGTATGAAAAGAAGTTTTCATACCAGCCCCGCTCCAAACTTCCATAGGCAGGGAACAGGCTGAGAAATCTATGCAGCTGCAAACATGAGCTACAATTCATGAAAAAGGATGAATCAGAGGGCAGAACCAAAAGCCATGAAGAACTATTCCCAGGACTTGAGTCTTAAGGAACTGGCAACACTTACCCAGGAGAAGTTCAGAATACCATAAACAAGTGGCTCCTATTTTTTTCCATTTTTGAACAGCAGTGTATAGCAGTTATTCTATACTTTCTATTTTCTCATTTTTTTTGAACAGAAGAGTCTATAGTGGTCATCCTAAAGCTGAAAGAAGTTACACTTAAGGAACTACTACATACAAGAAGTCTCTCCTGGATCATATTTATAACAGATGCCAACATCCTGGATTTCCAGCTGATGTTGTGACTTTGGGGAGGATATGGATGGAGAGAGGTTACTTGCAGGTGGGAAGAAGGGAAACAATTTGTGGGCAGAGGTTGGAGTGTAGGCAGTTCTAAAATATGTCCACAAATTATTTTGCTATTCCTCCCTTAAAGAGGTGAAGTCTCATTCCCCTCTCCTTGAGTACAGGCTGAACTTAGCTACTTATTTCTAACTAGTTGAATAAAACGGAAGTGACAGTATGCTACTTTTGAGGGCAAGTCATAAAGTCACTATGGTTTCCATCCTTCCTTCTCTCTGTTCACCCTAAGGAAAGACAATTCCTATGTCATGAAGACACTTGACTGGCGCAGTGGAAAGGCTCACATGATAAGCCTGAGGAAACCGATGCTAAAAGGTGCTTATTTAAGGTCACACAGCTAATAAGTGGTGGAGTTAGGATTCAGAGTCAGACATTTCAATTCTAGAGACCATCATGAAAAAGTATGGTCTAAACACTACCCTATACTGTCATATAACAACCTAATGAAATAGGTTAATATTAATCATCCTCATTTCCCCAAATTGGAAAATGGGGGTAATAATCATCCCCATTTTACAAATAAGAAAGTTGGATATCAAGAAGAGTGGGAGAGTTAGGATTTAAATCCAGATATTCTGACTGTAGAGCCTAGCCTCTTAGCCACTTAGCCATATTGCCTTCTCTGCCTTATAATGGTAATAAGAAGAGTTGGCTGGGTGCAGTGGCTCATGCCTATAATCCCAGCACTTTGGGAGGCCAAGGTGGGTGGATCACAAGGTCAGGAGTTCGAGACCAGCTTGGCCAACATGATGAAACTGCGTCTGTATTAAAAATATAAAAATTGGCCAGGTGTAGTGGTATGCACCTATAATCCCAGCTATTTAGGAGGCTGAAACAGGCGAATTGCTTAAACCTGGAGGGCGGAGGTTGCAGTGAGCTGAGATCATGCCATTGCACTCCAGCCTGAGTGACAGAGCGAGACTCGGTCTCAAAAATAAATAAATAAAAATAAGAAGACTTAATAAAATAATGTTAAGTATTGTGTTTAACATAGTACCATAAACAGAGTTTACTGTAAGCATTCAAAGACATATTATAATTAGATCTCTTATTTAATCCTCAGATATTATTAAAGATTAAAAAACTGAGGCTGAGTGAAATTGCATACTTGGCTCATACAACTAATAAGTTGCCTAGTGTAGAATTTGAACCTAGGTTTAAACTGACAACAAATACCACCTAATATTCTTTCTTTTACTGGAGGTTTTCAATCTTTCCAATTTTTTTAATTGAAATGTTACCTAAAAGCCCATTACATAATCATATGAAAAAGTAACAATTTTAATTTTGCGAATGACTGTGGGTCATGCTGCTGGGAAGCAGGGAAAAAATACAAATCCTATTGGCACCAGCTTAGTTCCTTTCCACACCTGGCAGACCCTAGGGAATTGTTACTATTACATGGAAGAAAGAGAACCGGCCCACCATTGGCTATTCCAAGCTACCATCTTGAAAGAGACTGCAGTGAAAAGGAGTTTAAGTTCTTGCTATTGATAGAATGAATGTTTGTGCCCCATTCCCCTTTCCACTCCACAAGGAATGTTAAAATCCTAACCTCTAGTATGATTGTATTAAGAGGTGGGGCCTTTGGGAGATGATTAGGTCATGGGGAGGAGCTCTCGTGAATGGGATTAATGCCTTTTAAAAGAGGCCTCAGAAAGCTCTCTCATTTCCACCCTGAGAGAACAGTAAAAAGACGCTGTCCATGAACCAGAATGGGGGCCCTCACCAGATACGAATCTGCCTGCATCTTGATCCTAGACTACCAGCCTACATAACTGTGAGGCATAAATTTCTGTTTAAGGCACCCAGTCTATTGTATTTTTTATAGCAACCTGAACAGATTAAGGTGGTTCTGTTTATTAAATATTTCATTTACATAAAGTTTTGAAATTTCAGTTACAAAGAAAAGATCCTGCAATTAGGCTAAAATATCAACTATTGTTTAGTTCCAAAGGACACATTTTGCTTTCATTAGAAGCATCCTCCCCAGTGCATAATTAGGTGTGGCTGCCTTCCTTTTACTGGAAAGCAGTCTGGGAAATGTTCAATCCAAATATAGTATGCCTTTAAAATTTTATTTAGAGGAACTAAGTCAATATGTAACATTCCTTATTTAAGGTCTACTTTTGTTCTAAAATTAGTTTCAAACATTTTAAAAGATAGGTTCCTGAGTTATACATGTTTATTGTTTATAAAAAGAAATGTGAAATATAGGAAAGCCTCAAGAAATAAAAATTACCGATAATCTTACTATCCTCTGAAAATCCTGGCATAATTCTTTCATCTTGTTTTATACCTATACATACTTAAATACACAGTTTTACAAAAGTGAGATTAAACTTCGATTTCCTTATCATGTCAAAAATAAGACTAGCTAAGATTTATTAAGCACAATAGTACCAGGCACTAGCCTATGTGTTTTACATGTATCATGCTTGCTTCTCTAGCATCTTAATAGTTACATATTATTATTACCCTAATTTTACAGATAAAAAAATCCGAAATTTGAAGAGGTTAAGTATTTGCCCAAGGTCACAAAGCCAGGGGAGCTAACTACACTCTTAGTCACTACACTGTCTCTCTTACCTTCCAGGATTATGTTAAGGATCAAGGGAAAGACAACTAGCAAGAGTGCTTTGTAAATTACAATATGCCAAATACAATCTTAGCTATTGTTCTGCAAAAATGGAAGGCATATTGAAAGTCATAACTTAGAGTTGCCCTGATGCCAGAGTCTAGAGAACGCCTAAATGAACCAGAGAAGAGGGCAGAAAAGGCATTCCTTGGGGAACAAAGAAGATCTGGTGTATTGAAGAACTCTGCTGTGGAACAAAAGAATAAGAACTAGGGTTTACTTGATAGCTTCTAACAAAGGGTGTCAAGAAGTGCAGAACACCAAAGCATATCCCAGCAGTTAAGAGCACAGACATCATTCTGCCTGGGTTTGAATTCTGGCTCTGTCACGTGACCATGTGGCAAGTTATCTAACCTTTCTGTGACTCTGTGTTCTCACCTGTGAAAATGGAAATAATAATTGTACCTATTGGCTGGGCGCAGTGGCTCACACCTGTAATTTCAGTACTTTGGGAGGCCGAGGTGGGAGGATCACCTGAGGTCAGGAGTTCAATACCAGCCTGGCCAACACGGCAAAACCCCATCTCTACTAAAATCTACAAAAATTAGCTGTGTGTGGTGGTGGGTGTCTGTAAGATCCAGCTACTCAGGAGGCTGAGGCAGGGAGAATTGCTTGAACCCAGGAGGCAGAGGTTGCAGTGAGCCGAAATCATACCACTGCACTCCAGCCTGGGCAACAGAGTGAGACTCTGTCTCAAAAATATATAAGTAATAATAATAGCAGCTACATGGTAGAACTATAGACAAAATATATATATATATATATATATATATATGTAATAATAATAATTGTACCTATCACATAAGGTTATTGTGGGGAAGAAATAAATTAGTAAATGTAAAGTACTTAGAATAGTGTCTGGTATATAGTAAGCACTACATAATTGTTAGATATTATTATAATGGTTAGATTTCTAGAATCTCAGTTTTTCCCTCATGTTTGTGATATTGTTATTTTCTAAAAAAATTGATAGTAAACCATGGATTGAAATGGACTTTCTTAGTTTATTTACTTATTTTTTGGGGCAGCAAGAAACCAAGTGAAGAAGGCTAGGAAGGAAAAATAGTTGTAGCAGCCCAGAAAAAAGGACAAAGTATAATTCCCTGGAACCTAAAGAATAATCTAAGAGCCAGCTTGGGACACAAAAGTTCATCTCTGTGCTTAACTCATCAGTTAAATTTAGTTCTGAGAATTACAAGAATTTAAAAATAATCTAATCAGCTATAGAAAACAAAATGGAGGTAAACACATCAGTCATGGGAACAGGCTTTCAGGAAGGTAGAAAGAGGGTGCTTCCACTTACTTTACAAACTATCATTTGAATTTTGTTTTATCTTTGCAATTAAAAACATGCATATAGGTTGGGCATGGTGACTCACGCCTGTAATCCCAGCACTTTGGGAGGCAGAGGCAGGCGGATCACCTGAGGTCAGGAGTTCAAGACCAGCCTGGCCAACATGGTGAAACCCTGTCTCTACAAAAATAAAAAAGAAATAAAAAAAAAAAAATTAGCTGGGCATGATGCAGGGTGCCTGTAATCCCAGTTACTTGGGAGGCAGAGGCACAAGAATCGTTTGAGCCAGGGAGGCGGCGGTTGCAGTGAGCCAAGATCCCACTGTTGCACTCCAGGCTGAGTGACAGAGCAAGACTCCATCTAAAAAAAAAACAAAAACACTCGTATATATTTACATAGACAAATCAGCAAAGAGTGAAGAGGACACCTTATCTACTCTCTTCAACTACAACTTACTACACAAGAATCCTAAAAAGCTTCCAGGACAATGCAGAGTAATGGGAAAATGAGGTGGGCTACCTTAGGAATTTAAGGGGTCTGTACAAATAGTGAATAAAGGAAATCTATCATAGACAGGAAAGGACTAGTGGGCAGTAAAATAACATTCCACACCAGGGTGGAGCTCTGTGGCAGATATCCTTCTTCCCTTCCTTGGATAAAAGCATTATATGACTGGTAGTAGAAATTCTGACAGGAAAAATAAAGTGATTATTAAAGGAGGTGTGGAGTTGCTCTGCATAAAATATGCTTGGTTCTTAGCCCAGGGCTTTTCAAGAAATTGTCTGAATTATAAAATATAAAACATGAGTGTATATAACATATATGTACGCAGTTTAAAGAAATGAAAGAAGACCTGTGCAACCACCACCAAGCATAAGAGAACAATGTCAGTATCTCTGACAGCTCATGTACTCTGTGGCTACTCCTTGTCTATATCACTCCCTTGTCCCAAAAGAAACCATTGTCCCAATTTTGTGTTCATCACTCCCTAATTATAACTATCGCACATATAGTATACCCTAAATGATATTTGGTTTAGTTTCACCTGGTTTTGAACCTTTTTTTCACTCAACATTATCCTTTTCAGATTCATTCCTATTGATAATTATACTGTGGGTTATTCATTTCAGTGACATAGAGTATCTCATTATATGAACATTGCACAATTTATGCAAACTTCCTACTGTGAAAAGACATTTGGAAAGTTTCCAGTTTGGGGACATCAGAAGTAAAAATGCTATCCACATTCCAATCCATTTTTCTAATAGACTGTAGGGGTTTTTCTAGGGGAATTGACTTAGGAGTGGAATTGCTGGACCACAGGTAATACCCACCTTCGATATAATAGATTACACCGAATTGTTTTCAAAATGGTTTACACTGATATTCCTACCATCTCCATATTCCTCACCAACATTTATTCCCACTGTGGATTTTTTAGCTTGTAGTTCATTGATTTCTCATGAAGTTGAGTATCTTTTCATATATCTTTTAGCTGTCTGTTTCCTCTTCTGTGAGATTTTTTAAAACCAATTTTTAATAAATAATCTTTTTAATTTTTATTCATAGGAGTCTTATTTATTCTAGGTACTACAAATCATTTTTTGGTTATTTGTATTGGAATCATATTCTCCCATGACTTGTCTTTTCATTTTGATGAACAGAGGTTCTATTTTTTTCTTTTTTTTTTTCAAGACAGGATCTCTCTCTGTCACTCTATCACCCAGGGTGAGTGCAGTGTTGTGATCACAGCTCGTAGCAGACTTAACCTCCCCAGCTCAAGCAATTCTCCCACCTCAGCCTCCTGAGTAACTGAGACCACAGGCGCACGCCTTCATACCTGGCTAATTTTTTGTATTTTTTGTAGAGATGGGGTTTCACCATGTTGCCCAGGCTGGTCTTAAACTCTTGGACTCAAGCTATCGACCCACCTCAGCCTCCCAAAGTGCTGGGATTACAGGGGTGAGCCACTGTGCCTGGCCTAGGTTCTTCATTTTAATAAAGTCAAAGTTATCCATTTTTTCCTTAAGGTTTGTCCTTTTGGTGTACTAAGAAATCCTTTCCCAGCATAAGGTAATGAAGATATTGCCCTATTTTTTTTTCCTAAAAGTGTTGTGAGCTTTTATTGTCATACTGTCCTTAATCCATCTGAAATTGACTTTTTTACTGGTATGAGACAGAGATGCAATTTCATATATTTCTATTTAGATATCCAATTGTCCTAGCTTAATTTTTTTAAGTTCTTCCTTTTCCCACTTACCAGCAATGCCAATTCTCATTTACTGAGTTTCCATATATGTGTGGATCTGTTCTAGGGTTTTCTATTCTGTTTCACAGGTCTATGTTTTTCAACCCTGTTCTTATACCCACATTGTCTTAATTACTATAGTTTTATAATGAGTCTTGAAACCTAGCAGAGCAAGTACATCCACCTCGTTTCTTTTTTGCCTAATCTTGGCCCTTTATGCTTTCATATGAACCTCAGAATTACTTTTATCAAGTTCTACTGGAAAATCTTGCTGAAATTTTCATGAAAATTACATTAAATTGATCAATAGGGATAACTGATATGTCCATAATATTGTCCACCTAGGCTTGAACACAGTACTTTTCTTCAATTTATTTAAATCCACATTGGCTTTTGATAAAATTTTTCAATTTTCTCCATGAAGTTTGACCACTTTTGCTATGTATATATACAGAAAGATTTCTATCTCTATCTCTATCTACACATGGCAAAAGCATTATATTCTTAGGAAACTCATATTTTGCTGTTACTGTCATTATAACTGGATTTTTTAAAAATTACTTTTTCTATTTGTTATTTCTTATTCTTTTAAAATTATTTTTTAAAGACAGGCTCTTTGTCGGCCAGGTTGGAGCACAGTGCCATGATCACAGCTAACTGCAGGCCTGAGCTGCTGGGCTCAAGCCACCCTCCCACTTTTTAGCCTCCTGATAGCTGAGATTAGAGTAGCTGGGATTATAGACACCAGCCACCACATCTGTGCCTTGTTTGTTATCAGTATAGAAAAATGCAATTGATTTTAGTATCCTATACTCAGTTAACTTGCCAAATACTCCTAATTTTTATAATTTACTTTTAGACTCTTTTGAGTTTTCTACGTAGGTTATTATATCACATTAAGAATTTCGGTTTTTCCTTTCCCATATCTGTTCCTTTTATTTCTTCTCCTTGTCTTACTACACTGGCTAGGATTTCCAGTGCAGCTGAATAGAAGCTATGATAGCAGGCATCCACTCTTGTTTCTGGCTTTAAAGGAAATGTTTATTTTAAATTTGACTGTTGCTATGATGTTAACTAAAAGTTTTCTGTAGATACTCTATCCGATAAAGAATTTTTTTTCCCTAATACTAGTTCTCTAGGTGCTTCTTATCATTATTAGAAGCTGAATTTAGTTGAATGCTTTTTCTGCATCATCGCTATGAAAATATATCTTTTCTAATCTGTGAATGCAAAAAACTGTACACATTTTTCTAATATTGATATAATCTTGCATTCTTAGAATAAGGTCAGTAACCCAGGACTTTTCACTTGGAGAGTCAGAAGAAGCTAGATGTTACCAGAATAGAAACTATCTACTTTAAACTGTACAGTGCCAGTCCTACTTGTTTATCTCAAAACCCTGCCTCCTCCATGACATCACAGCTGACTCATCCATGCCTTCTCTGAGCTTTTAGAGTATGTACCATTGACGATAGTCATTTGATGCTTTGCATGTGCTATTCTATTCGTGACCTACCTACTAACCAGAATATAAGCCCCTAAAAAAACAGCAAAAAATAAGCACACAATAAATCCTTGCTTAAAATGCTTAAAATATCCTTGTGGATGAGATGGGGAAACATGAGGTGGGTAATAATACAGCATTCTCAGAAAATGAGACTTTTGGACATATGAGTTTTCTAAAGAGCTGCTGTTTTAATCTCCTAACACTGAAACTTTAAAATCATTCTAAATTGTACTTCCCTGCTTTGTTAATCGAGTATTCTGGCCATGCTTAATATACTTGGTTTTAACTTTTCTTGTTAAGGACAGTCAATTATGAAGAATACCAGTTATGGAGTTGTGGTGGAGACATAGCTGTAGATACACAATGTGTGGGGTGGATGCAAAACCTCAGCTGTGACCCTGAACAAGACTTTAACAGGAAAAAAAAAAAAGGTGGGTGGTGGTGGTGGGGGGGCGGCAGGCATTCTTCCCCTTTGGCATTGGCCTCTAACTCTCAGCAGTGATTTATACTTTTCTTCCTCTGCTCTCCTACTCTTCCCTGGCTTCTTTTACCCCAGAATTACACAACGCAGAGCTGTAAGACTGATACATTTTTAGCAGTGATACTGTGAAAAGTTGCCATTTCTCCAGATTACAACCTTCTAGCTTGTTTTTCCATTGTGTACTATCTTTTTCTGTGGACCTCACTGCTGCTTCTAATCTCTAGAGAAGACGCAGCATACGATGTAGCAAAGAGAACCATCTGGAGCCAGGGTACCTGGATTCAAAACCCAGTTTGGCACTTACAGTTGAAAGCCCTAATGACAAATTATTTAACCTCACTATTCCTCAGTTTCTTCACCCATACCATAAGAATATATACCTACCTCACATGATTGTTATGAAAATTAAATGAGTTAATATTTACAAAGTGCTTAGAACCTGGCCTACCACATAGTATGCATTACATAGGTGCTATTTTAAAAATGGATAAAATACTATCAACTTCAACTCCACCACTTTCTTCTCTCTCTGCCTCTTAAATTGTTCTAGTATTTCTCGTTTTGGTTGTGTTTGCGCTAGTGGAGACGGGAAGAGGGATGGGTCTGACATTACTGGGGGATCCCAGCGCCGCTTCCCACTGGTCAGAGCCTCTATCAGACACATAGGGGAAAAGGGAGGGAGAGTGTCAGGTATATTCATTACTGCTCTGTTAGCCATGCGAAGGTAGAGATGTTTATTTAACTAGCATAACAGGAATCCAGGGACATGTGTGACTGCTGTTTTCAAATATTTGCAGGGATGGGCTGGAGAAGAGATAATAGCATTTAGAATTCTATACAACAGCTACAGGCTCCCCGTCCCTGAACATGTTTAAGCAGGGTACTGGTGGCCAGGTGTCAAGGATGCTATAAGAGTTTTTAAAGTCAGATAATCTTTCAGATTTCTTCTACCTCTAAAGTCTTGGTAATCCTAGTATGAGTCACTAAGTGGTTACAACCTACGTGTGAGTCACACATCGCCAATGCGCTCCCGAAGGCGCAGAATTCACTCCCCACAGTGCTTGGCATCTTACCACAGACCTAAGTGAGGAATTCTAGCCCTGGAGCTGCATATAACCCAGCTCAGAAGAACAAAAACTTTCCTAAAACTCAGGGCGCCAGTTAGCTGATTAGCAAATACAATAACGCACACATCCCAAACGGGACTTGGCAAAACGGTGTGCATCTGGATTAACTGCCGGACAGTCTCACGTCACTCTTCCACGAGGCCGGACAGACGCGGACAGAAGTGAGCAGCAGTAGGTTCAGGGGAAGGGGCAGGGTGGCCGGGATGAATGGGAGCCCGGCGAGCTGACCCACGGCGGGGAGGGACAATGGCCCGGGGAGCGCATGCTGGGCGGGGAGGCCGGGAGGAACGCCCCGGGCGGAGGGGCCGGGACCGGGACCGGGATGCGAACCGGTGATGAAGTTGGTTAAGCTGCGGCAACGAGGAGGACCCTAAGTGTCAGCGGGGGACGGGGGACGGGGCCCGGAGGTCCTCCCTGCCTCGGGTGCTGGGTTCGGCCGCTCGCCCCCCGGAGGGGGACTCGCCCGGCCAGGGGCCCCAGAAGCCGCAGCCTCGGACACAGGCCCGGCCCGGCCCCCGCGCCCCGCAGCCTCCCTTGCTGCCGGGTCCACTCAGCCCCGCCGCGGGATTTCGGATTGTTCCAGTCTCTTGCCGCCGGGGCCGGGGCCCGTCCAGGAGCCCCATAAGGTCGGTCGGACAACGCCGCAGTGCCGGCGCCAAAAGTGGGGCAGCCGCTGCCTCCCGTCCGGTCGTGCGAGCGGCGGCCGCCATCGCGGGCCGCAGCGGGAGAGAGACGAGGGGCCGCGCCGGGCGCCACTTTACCTGAGAAACCAGCGGGAGCAGCGTCTGCTCCACCGAGCGAGTTTTGATCTCCAGTCCCGAGTCCAGGGCGAAGCCCGAAGGGCCGGAGCCGTAGACAGCTCCGGCGCCGGCAACGCCGGCGGGTCCAGGAGAGGCGGCCATGGCCCTCGGTCTGTCCCGCAGCCCGGACTCCGCGCCACTGCGAGCCCGCCGCCAGTCAGCCCACCCGCTCGCGGCGGCGGCGACAGGACACCCGCGCCGCCCGCCCCGCGCCGCCAGGGGCCCGCCCCCTCAGGGCTCCGCCCCCAGCCGTGAGCACCCGCCGCCCGTATCCCGTGTGGCCCCGCCCACCCTCGGTCTCAGCCCCGCCCCCACACTCCAGTCTTGGGTGGGTTCTCTGCAGCCCCGCCCCCTAAGCCTGGTCCCATCCCCGCCCCGCCCCTATCTCGTCTCAGGCCCCTCTTCCATGGATTCCAGCCACCATCTCCCCAGGCTGGCTAGTAGAAACAAAACAACCTGAGTCTCCCACGGCCACATGGCCTCCTCTTACTGGGACAGACAACCGTCCCAAGCAAAGCTTCCCGTCCTCTCGACAGGTGACTCACCCTAAATCAGCTCTGAATTCCCGCAAAGACTTCTGGAAGCTGTGCTGGGGTTGAAACTAGTATAACAAAATCAGAATCAAGTCTGTCGGGAGGGGCCTTTCCCATCGGACCGGAATTCCAGTGGTAATGTGTTTCTGGGGCTTCTCTGGAAGGTCCCATCTCCACTCCACCTGCTCATTCTTTCACCATGTATTTCTTACAAACAGCGTGGGCTGGATTGAAGGGGGAACATTTGATCATGTAATATTTATGGAGTATCTGGGTATTCGGCAGGAAGTCAGTATATCTTTCAGACTACTGTTTATTGTTCAAAAGAAATTTAAATAACATGAAAAAGCCTCATCTGTTCAACACTACTTCTGAAAACTACTTTTCAAAGTTTTTTCCTAGTGCCAGGCCCAGAGCAGTTTCTTTATAACTGTTCATCGCATGAAAACCTTCCAGAGAAGCCCCAGAAACACATTACTACTGGAATTTCGGTCCCACGGGAAAGGCCCCTCCCGACAGACTTCATTCTGGTTTTGTTCTACCAGTTTCAACCCTAGCACAGCTTCCAATAGTGTGTATTTCTGACAACTCACTTAAGGGGAAGGATAAGAATCAGTTTTGTAAGCACAACCCTGAGCTCACAGAGCCCCACGATAGGGGCGGGGAGCTGAAAACTCCTACCCTAAGGTCTCCAGGAGCAAGGCCAAAAGGAGGTTGTCAGCAGTATGCACACTGTGAAGGAGTTCCAGGCTTAAGCAACAGACTGAGAAGCATGAAGAAATGTTTTGTGAATTATATCTACCAATGAGAACCTATCAGAGTAAAAAAGAATCTGAGGCTCCCAGTCCACCGGACACCTTGGCCTGGATCATTTCTCCTTCCATAACACCACATTGATGAGCTGGGTATGATCAACCTGAGGCATCAAAAAGCTCTTTCCCAAGTATCATTAAAAAGTGCTTCGTGGTGCTTCCACCTGTCGCTTCAACTTCATCCACCTACCAGTGCTGTGCAGCTGTCTTTGGTATTGAAGATAGCCAAGCTTCAGCTTCTTTTTCTTCAAAAAGCACAGGTCCTTAATCCAATTTTTTCTTCCAATTCTTACTTCTCAGCCAACCATCTCACCACTTCCTTACCTACCACAAGGCCACCTTCCCCTGTGCACGGAGGGCCCTTGATCTCTTCAAGGCACCCAGTGTCCACTCCCCAGACACACAAAAAGTTGACAGTATTTCATAAGAATTCAGTGTATGCAATGGTGCTGGAGGAAATGGCAAGATAGAAGGCCTAAGAGACAGATGGATTCATGAAAGTTTGGCTTCACAAAAGATTGAGTTTTTCAAAAGAGAGGAGATTGTTTACCACCTGATTCATTCAACACTAGTAATTTTATTTCAAAATATAATTTTTCACATTTACAAAGAAGTTACATCAGTAAGTTGTCAAAGCAAGTTAAAGCTAAGAAACAGCATTTGTGTGAGAATAGAGAATATTTATTGTTATATTCGAATATTCTTTACTTTCAAGTTGCCTCTCCTTTGCCTTAGAACCCAGAGATGATACATTTTCAAAAAGTTATGTAAGCAATTACAACTCTATATCCAATCGTAGTTCAAAATCAAATGGTATTTGAAATACATTCCAGTCACCTAAATAAGTGGCACTGCAAAGGGCAAAGAAGGGTTTTTGGGATGGCTACAATGAGAGTTACATCTGCTGGATCACTGCAATAAAAAAGAAGTGGTGTTTGATAAGCCAAAATGATCAGGATTTGCTTCCATACTTTTCACTGTAAAATATGAAGCTGGCAGAAAGCTAGTAAGGAACCAGGTGTCTAGTAAAGCACTCTGGACTTGGAGTCAGAAGTTCTGCAACTGAATTCTGGCTCCATCATTTTGTGATATAAACTTAGGGGAGTATCACCAACAACTTTCAGAGCCTCCAGAGTTCCCCCATCTGTACAACAAGGATAATATTGTCTATCTCACAGGGCTGTTACAAAAGGTGTGTGATAACTATAAAGTGCCATACAAAAGCATTATTAAAATGTAGTATCAATATATCACCACTGTATTTGCACATTAGTTGATCCTTGAAAAACCTGCAAAGTTAAACACAAATACTGATTTTACACACCACCGGTGGAAAAGAATCTCTATACCTTAAGTATAGCTCTGAATGGCAAATATGCTTGCTTTCTAGTAACTCACTAAACTTCAAGATTTATTATAGACTGAATGGTACCACAGTAACAGATCTATCATTCAGTATTTCCATAGGGATGTCTTCTCAAAGAGCTGTAAACCTGATCGAGGGCCATGTTTCCCGAAGTCCTTTGAGATGCTCTGAGGAATGGAGAAGGGAAGTGCAGTCTAAGGTCAAACAGTCTCTGTCCCCTCTTATAAATTCACAATATGTAATAGCATGTTCAAAACTTTACAGAAAGGAAACAAACTCAGCATTCCTTCATTTTAATTGACCATGGAATCTCCCACCCACAACACACACATACTTTTTTTCTCTTACATCTATTAAAATCTCTTGGAACTACTGCTATAAGGAATACATTTTGCCAAAAGCTGCTCAACCATGAGGAAAAGGAAAGAGAAGTAGAACATGGACTGACAGAAAAAAAGAACTCTATTCTACTCTGAATTCTGTTACCAACTGGCTGTATGACTATGTCAGACAAACCACTTAAACCTATGAATTTGTGTCTTTCTCTAGAAAATGACAGGACCACCTCATTTTAGAAGGCCCATTCTAGCACAGAATTTCTAAAACTCTAGTAGACACAACAACTTGATTTATAACTGTCTTAAACTATCAAAAATAGCCAATCGGTGGCTGCAGACAGCATGTATTTTTTTTTTTTTTTGCAGGTTCCCCATAATCAGTAAGTAATAAAATAAATATATTTTGATGGTAGAAAGTTGAAAGACAAGAAACTAATAAAAATTAAAAATATTTGTTTTTAGCTGGAACTAGTATTTGAAGTATGCTGCCAGAGGCTAGTTTCACTGTAAAACACACAAAGTCCTACTGTAATATTCTTGTAAGGGTCTTAGGAGGCCCCTCAGAGGACACTGCAAGGGTCAGGGCTAGAGTATGAGAAGTCCGAAGGGTTTTTTGTGTTGTTGGTTTTTTTCTCCTACAAACCCTGAGGTTGAAAGCTCTGGATGGCTCACCTAAATTACTTTGGTCTAATCTAACCCCTCATGGCCTGAATTTCTGTTTCTTGCCCAGTAGTGACACATTCCTTAGGCACTAATATAACCTAAATGGAAACCACAAGTCCTATGGAGTCCAGATAGGTCACGATGGTTTCATGTTAAGATTAAGGTGAGCCAGAAGATCTCATCTGCAAGCCATTTAGTAGCCCTTTGACTGTAATAAGTAGCTTCCACTTTCAAAGGCTATACAGTCTGTTTACACACAGGGTCTCCATGTAACATGTTGGATTTCTTCCCACTGTCATGGGTCAACCCACACTAGTTTCAGAAGTCAAGGGAAAACTGCCAGCTAACCACTTCTGATCAAAGAAGGTGTGAAGAAACCTCACAATTTTAAAAATAACTAAGACCAGCATGTAAGGTGGTCTGACAGAGATCACTTGCAGGAACAGACACTGATAGAACTTTTGAACCCAAACAGCACTCATGACATGGAATTCATGCTGAAAATCCCATGCCTTCTTCTCTCTCAGCAAAGAAAGGAGCATACCTGTGTGGAGAGCTTGTATTTTCTGCCCTCCCCTCTATTCAGTTCACAACTGAATAGTGAATGTGAACTTGAAACTAATCTTATTAATCTATAAAATGCAAGATATTATGACAGATTTCTGTACTCGGTTTTTACTGAAGTTACTTCTTCATCAATGTATGGTCTGTTCCTGGAGAAACTTCCTCTTTGTGGGTCAAATTCTGACTGAGAGTCTAAAGGCAGGTTATCTTTTAGACTTGAGCTTAAAACTCCTACCTTTTCATACCACTTGATTTCTGTTGCCCTGTGAAAATTCTGTAATCCTTCCTCACTGCATCTGAGGAATCATGCTGGGATGCTTCTTTCTGGTTCAGAGGGTTCCAAGATGACCTCCCCAGCTGGTGGACCTTCCTAGTCCTGATGCTGTTGCTGTAGCAATGGGGCAGTTCAAGTTTCCTGATCATGGCCGTAAAGCACTCTGGGGCACCTCTGCTCCTGATATTTCGGGGTAATATTACATCATTGCTGCTAATTTTGGTAGCTCTATTCTCTTAAAGCCCTCTAATAACCTGGTATTTATGCTAATAATTATCCCCCAGCAACAAACATTAACTCTAGTTTTTTGCAATATCACTTTATACAGCTAAAAGCACTTTGTATGTGCATAGTAACTCATTGTATATATTTGTCTCTTATGAATATGTGCTAATTACAGCTATAAATAAATCAATCTATACAACAAAAACGAACTTGATTTCTTTTTTAGCCTTTTAATGCAAAAAATTTAAATTTAGTATTATATATGATCTGGCTAAGAGCAAGAGGCCTTCTTACGAGCAATCTCCATCACCTTGTATAGTGCCTGGCATGGAGCATAGAGTTTACCAAACTCTCAAGAAATGTTTTAGTGAAGGAATGATTGACTAAAGAAGAGAATGAGTTACTAAGTGACCAAATCTAATACTTAGTGGAATAGCTGACTATAATTGCTAAAGGATTCATAACAGAAATGAGATCTGTATGTAGTCTACTGCATATAGTCAGAAGTCCTCATGGTAACCTTTTCTAAATGAAATTTGTCTTAAGTAGTGTAAGAATAAATTTAAGCTAATTATAATTATCAGTGACTTCTTAGGGAGATGTTTTAGAAAAAATTATTAGTATTTCTACCTTTAAATACTTACCAAAAAGGAAATCTTCAACACTTAAGAACCACCCGCACTTTTTTTTTCCTTTGGGACAGAGTCTCACTCTCTCACCCAGGCTGGGGTACAGTGGCACCATCTTGGCTCACTGCAGCCTCAACCTCCTGGGTTCAGGTGATCCTCCTACCTCAGCCTCCTGAGTAGCTGGGATTATAGGCACACTACCAGGCTCAACTAATTTTTTGTAGAGACAGGGTTTTGCCATGTTGCCTAGGCTAATCTTAAACCTCTGGGCTCAAGTGGTCTACCCGCCTTGGCCTTCCAAAGTGCTGGGATTACAGGCGTGAGCCACCACCTACAGCCTGGCCGAGAAGCTGTTCTCCTCCACATTCCCTTGGGAGAAGAGGATAGGCCTGATGATTGTTGTAAACAGTAGCAAGGTTCAGCTAAGAGCAACAGTCCACTCCCAGCCCTGTCATATACTATAGGACAAGTCTTCATTCATAACAAATGGATAGCAACACCTATTTCATAATAATGGGAAAACTGCATACAATATTTAGAAGAAACACTAGTACAACAGAGTCTGCAGACAATGGAGTCAAAGATCTGAGGCTGAATCCTACTAAACTTACGACTTTGAGTTGGTCACTTTTCTGAAACTTAGCTTCCCCATCAGTATAAAACTAATGTAAAATAATATAAAGTTATATGAAAGCTGATGTGACATACTTGTGAAATAATATGTGCAAAAGGATTTTGTAAAATGTAAAGCACTATGCTGGTTATTGTGATATCTGAGATTTTTTTAAAGTTGCAATTCAATTCAACAAGCATTCATTTAGAGTCATGTGCAAGGCATAGTGCTAAGAGATGGGAAAATACTACATAAATATAAAATTCTGCTGAAAACTAACTTATTAGCAGAGTTCCAAATAATGAAACAGGGATACATTTAACAAATCAGAGTATTGCTACACCTGAGATTTTTCACTTAAAACATTTGGAAGGAGAAAACCTAATAACAGCATGAATTTTATCATATTGGTACCTTTCATAGCAGCTTAATAAGTATTTCGCTTCAATGCGGTCAGCCATGTTTTAGAATTTTGCAATAGTGTAACAGAGCATGAAGAGAAAAGGAAGAGGAGGAAGAGCTTCAGTCTTTTATCTCTTAGGGTTACAACATAAAACTGAACATCAAATAAGCCACCTCACCCTTACACTTATGATTTATTCTTTCTTAAAGAGGGTACCATACATTGTGCGAGAAGGGTAGAAGACTCATTTTTCCTCACTCAACTACACTCTCAAAAGTGAAAGCCCTCTTCCTTGAAAAGTGACTGTCTTAGAAAAGTTTAACAATAGATTTCTTAAACCAAGAAAAAAATTACACCATATATTCTTTTAACAGCAGGTAGTTTAGAGTTCTTAAAATAACTTTATAAATACATAATACAAAGTGGAAAAATTTCAAGCCATGGAACCAGTGTATAAAATGAAACTTTTCAAGCCATCTTAGCAAGAGTTAAGTGAGCAAACCACCAATTCTGAACTCCCAAACTGTGTTTTAAAATACAAAGCAGCCCGCAGCAAGTTCTCTCTTATCCAGACATTCTGTATGTAAGGCCAGGAGGCTTCTGCTTCTTTCCTGGGTTCTGCTTGCTAGGCACAGCTGAAAGGGCAGAAGGCCACAGCTGGGCTGAACTCACTGTCAAGTTTGAATTTCCAAGAAAAATCACTGCAGAGGAAACCACGTCAACCTACTGAGGATTTCAGATCTTCAGAAATGTCACGGAAAGTCCTAAAAGAAGAAAAGACGGAATGATTAGTTGATTACCATACAACAGTAACTTATTTTAAAAATCTTTGGAGCCCTGAGATTATATAGTCACTACTTTTTCTTAAGATTTTCACTGAGTATTGTTTCAAAGTTGGCTAGTTGTTGCTCGTTCTTTATTAACAAGAATGCCATATTTTTGCTGGATCCATTGTCCAAAGGACTATTTCCCCAGACTCCCTTGAAACTACACATGACCATGTGACTACACTTTGGTTAACGAGATTTAAGTGGAAGTGTTGTGCAACTTCTGGGCAGGTCCTTAAAAGAGAAGAGCAATCTTCTTCAGCTCTTCCACCTTGTTACTGGCTGAAAGTGGATATGATGATTGATGTTAAGGAGAAAAAACACTAAGAGACCAAAGATTAAACGCTAAGTGGATATATTTTATTACAAAATAGAAACTGTAATCCAACAGGAAGTCCAAGCTCTGAGAGATGTGATTTAGTGCAGGAGAAATGGGGTAGGTCTTTTCATCAAATGACCTTGTACTTATACTGTTTCTGACCCACATTAAACAAGCTAAGCGAATGATGTTATTGGCAGGTAATATCTGGGCTGGATGAAGGTGGCTGAGCTGCATACATATGCCTGGCTGCTGCATACATGAGGTGTCTATCTCAGGACTGTAGTAGCTAGCTCCCTTTTGCTACATAATTTATATGTCTGAGCTGGGATAAGTCGCCTAGTTAAATTTACATCTGTGTTGGCAGCCAAATGGCCAGGTCAGAATTTATCAGTGAACATAAGCTCAAGCACCTATATTAGACAAAAATGCCTCATACCAGTATATCACGATAGAGAGAGGCTGGGACCAGATGTTTATGTAACAGTCATTCAAGCCCTGGATGGCCTTCTTTTACACAAGCAAGAAATAAACTACTAGCTTGTTTAAGTCACTGTTACTTTGAGTCCTGTTGATGATGGGGTTTTTGTTTAGTTTTTGGTTATGTACAGCCTAAACTATCTTAAATGATACAGATATAAAGCAGAGTTTATTATCATTCTTTTAGATAGAAGTTATATTGCTCCTTTACAATAATACTACATATTAGATATACAGAAAAAATTTGACTTTCCTTTTTTTTTTTTTTTTGAGACAAGGTCTTACTCTGTTGCCCAGGCTGGAGTACACTGGTGCTATCTCGGCTCACTGCAACCTCTGTCTCCCGGGCTCAAGCCATCCTCCCACCTCAGCCTCCTAAGCAGCTGGGACTACAGGGAACATGACATCGCACCTAGCTAATTTTTGTAGAGACAGGGTTTTGCCATGTTGCCCAGGCTGGTCTCGAACTCCTGAGCTCAAGTGATCTGCTCACCTTGGCCTCCCGAAGTGCTGGGATTACAGGCATGAGCCATCATGCCCAGCCCCAAATAATTTTAATGTTATAATAAAAGTTATATTAGTTACATAAATAATATAATGTATACTAAGTGATAAATTACATAATTATATTTATAAGTTAAATATAAGTTAATTTATAACATATTGTTATAAATTACATAATTATAAATTATAATTATGTAAATTATATTATGTTAATTTACAACCACATCACTATACTGTTTTTTCTTTATATATACACACACATACACTGTTGTTTCTTCATATATATATATATATATATAATTTCTTTTTTAAAGAGAGAGTTTCACTCTGTCACCCAGGTTGGAGTGCAGTGGTGTGATGATGTGATCACAGTTCCTGGGCTCAAGAAACTTTGGGCTCAAGCGATCATCTCACCTCAGCCTCCCAGGTAGCTGAGACTGAGCTATACCTAATTTTTTTTAATTTAATTTTTTGTAGACACAGGTTTTCTCTATGTTGCCAAGGCTGATCTTGAATTCCCAGCCTCAAGTAACTCTTCCACCTGTGTACAGTGCTAGGATTACAGGTGTGAGCCACCGTGCCTGGCAGACTTTTTTAATCATTGTGAAATAAAGCTAATTTTATTTAATAGCAATAACCAACTCTTGGTTATTGTCAACAAATTACTCCAGTTTTTAATTAGAAATAGAGCTAAAGGCTAGACAAAGTGGCTCACACCTGAAATCCCAGAGCTTTAGGAGGAGACTGAGGTAGGAGAATTGCTTGAGGCCAGGAGTTCAAGAGCAGCCTGGGCAACAGTGAGACCTCATCTCTAAAAAGAATTTAAAAATTATCCAGGCATGGTGGCATGTGCCTGTAGTCCCATTTAGTTGGGAGGCTAAGGTTGGAGGATCACTTGAGCCCAAAAGGCTGAGGCTGCAGTGAGCCTACGTCATGCCACTGCAGTCCAGACTGGGCAACAAAGTGAGACACTGCCTTAAAAAAAAAAAAAAAAAGAAAGAAAGAAATTGAAGTAGAATATAAGGTAAGTGTTCCAAAACCTTAGGGAACAGCTCACAGTAGTAGAAACTAAACATAACAAAAGCTTTCATTAGGTATAATCACCTAAAAACTCCTAAAACAAATAATCTGAACTTCACATGTAATTCCACAATCATGCTCCCTCCCTTATTCCTTTTCTCTCCTGACTCAATTCATACAAATACTTAGGAGGCTCATGGGCAAGGCAGAGATCAATTAAAGACTAATCTTGCAGCACGCAATGAGCAAAGTACTTCAATATCAAGGGGGCCAGAGGTAAAATGTTACAGAAAAGAAATTATCTTCAAGGATGTTCAGTTATCTCAAGGCTCTTTCAAGGATGGTGCCCTAAGCCTCTGGACCTCTGAAGCACATCTTTACAAGCACAGCTCTGCTTTCAGGAACTGTGGGTCTCCTGGCTATGGCTCCTGAGGCTTTGAGAGGGTATGTGTGACATGAATATACCAACCATTTTTAAAGATGCTGGCTGATCTAAGAATTGAAATGAAATTTTCTTTCCTTAAATATTTTTATCCTCTGAAAAAAAGTCCAAAAGTGAATATTTGTATATATATGTATGTTTATATGCATTAATATCTATCTATCTATCTATCTATCTATCTATCTATCTGCCTGCCTACCTATCTCAAATCAGTGTTTCTCAATCTTGATATTTTTCTGCATTATAAGATGTTTTGCAGCATCCCCAGCCTCTATCCACCTAGAACGACAATCGAAATTACTCCAGACATGAGAAAATGTCTGGGGAGAAAAAAAATCACCCCTACACTCCCATCAGAACTATTGCTCTAGATAGCTATTTTTCAGTCTCACCAAGTTTGTGATTTTACATTTGTCTACAGGCCAAGCTGGCTACTGTCTCAGAATATGAATTTTCAGGTAGCATTTAATTCTGAAAAGCCCTGGAAAATCTTTGCAAGCAATAGTCAAAACTTGGGTAATACTACAAAGCATTTTCTAACGCCCAATGGGGTTCTTTGACATCTTTTCAAATTTTTCAGATACCTGCAACTTTATATCTATAACTATTCACTTCCTCTAAATTATGAATGAAGATTTCTGCCTCAGAGCAAAGACACATGAAATAAGATCAAGGCTGTGGTTAGCCTAGTCACTGCTCTCTGTTGACAAGTAAGCTTAGCTATATAAACTTGAAATTCATACTTACTATTCAATTTTGTCTCCAGGCCAAGAAAGCCTCCAAAAGGACTCAGGAAAAAAACAAACAAACAAAACGAAACACGCAAAAAAAACCGCAACAACCTGAGGCAAGCTTAGAAATCAGTTACTAAGAGTCTTCCATCTCAATGTTATCTCTAAGTAGATAGGGTGTTAGGGTGGTGGAGGGAGGGGTGTATATATAGAAATAGAACCCTACTGAAGTAACAGTGATCTTGAACAAACCTCTAATTATCTCCAGGAAAACACTATCTATAGAGATGCAGAAATGATTTCGTTTTTGGCTTATTCCAGAGGCATAATTCTAACTAATCAGCAAAGCTCATAAAACTATAACTCTGCGTTAGAGAGAAATAGAGATAAATACTGCATTGATACTATTTTCTGAAAATGGTTGACATCCTATGTAAACCATCTGAATATAGTATTCTTTCCCAAATCATAAGGATTATTATTCTGCAAAGAACCACGGTTATAGAATTTCTTACCTAAGAATAAGCAATGCAGACTGGGACCACATGTGACTGGGGGACTAGAGGACTGTTAACATTTTACACCTCCTTTCAGAGCAACAGGGATTGTACAGTGTAGTCTCTCACTATTCTTTGCTCTTTGAAAATACTTTAGTATCTGCTTGTCCCAAAGTTCCAATGAGATCTTTACAAATTATTTCACCCCATACCCTCTTCCCTCCATGTAAATGTTTAAATCTTTTATGATTTAACAACTCAAGACTTGTTGACTCCCAGTCTTCTAGACATGCAGAAAAGTTGTGGATGCCTAAAAGTTACAACTAATTTAACTTACTTAGCTGGCTCCCCAGGGCTGAGTGTATGTTTCCTACACCTGCACCAGCATGCAATCCTGTGACAGAGCACATGCAACCACTACTATGCATATCCCCTCCCTTCCAACAAACTTGGAATAAAGTTCTAAGGCTAGGGTTTACTATGTCCCATCCTATTTTATCAGTCTCAGGTTGTACTGAAAAATTCTTTTCATCTAATCTACTTTTGGTTTCACTAATCCACATATTCAATAAAGCTTCACCTAGCACTTTCTATGCGCCAAACATTATGTTAGGAGTGGTAAAACAGTGGTAAACAAGTTAGATATAGCTCCCATTTTCAAAAAGCTTACCAACTGATGGGAAACACAATGAATTAAACATACATTTATGAAACATATATTTAGTTCCAACAGGAGAAGCATAAGATACTACAGGGACACAGCAAGGACTTCTTACCTAGTTCAGAGTTTCAGTAATGTTTCTCACAAAAAGGGTACTTTGAGTATAGACCATGATACTGGACTTGCCTAGGAGGGAAGTGGTATTCTTTAAGGAGGGGACAACATTGCAAAGATGACACTGCCTTCTGGTAACTAAAACAAGTTCAACGTGGCTGAAAAATAAAATGCAAGGCACTTAGCACAGAGATGAATCTGGAGAACAGACAGAAAAAATGCATGAGAAGTCTGACAGGGCAAATTAATGTGTCAACTTTATCTTGAAAGCCACAGGAAGCCACTGGGAATTTTAAACAGCAAGAGAATAGAATATTTATGCTTCAGAAAAACCAGAGAGGCTGTACTATGATGAACAGACTAGAGGGAGGCCAGACTAGAGGCAGGAACCAGTAATGGCTGCTGAAGAAATCCTGGCAGTGGGTCACACCATTGAGAGTAAAGAGGATGAAGAGATTTAGGAAATTTTCAAGTGACAGAAAGTAAATCAAACGTACTCCCTTCCCAGCCTGTTTACTCTCTTTTCCTCAATCTTCTAAAGTCGAATGACAGCCAGTACACCCCAACTGAAATTCTTAAGGTTGGCATAAAGACCTGGAGAAGTGCAGATGGTTTATGGAGAGTATCTTTATATCTCATTTTGCAGAGACCCAGAAATGGGGTTTCACCATATTGCCCAGGTTGGTCTCAAACTCCTGGGCTCAAATGATCACCTGCCTTGCTCTACCAAAGGGCTGGGATTACGGGCATGAGCCACCATGCCCAGCTGATACTCACTTTTGATTGTACTTTGGGTATTTAATTATGAAAGATATAAACTCAGGTTAAGAAAGCACTTAACAAAAACAGCCACAAGTTACTAAATCTTCCCTAAAGAAAGATAAAGCTGAGCTCCTAAAGGACCACACCCTAGTTGTCACCTTCACCACTGTCAAGGTGTAACAGGGGGCAAAGGAAAACTGTAATATGGAGAATAGCATCCCTGGAAGAGTTCCTGGGATATACCCCTTACAGGATTTTCTGGGCTTTAATATTCAGAGAATGCTGCTCAATTTTTAGAAGTGATGAAGTCTATCAAAGCAAGTCTGATTATCCTGTCCAAAAATCAAGAAAGTATACATGATTACAGGGGTGTTTCTGCCCTTCCCTAAACATCTCATCTCCCTAAACAAGCCCACTATTAATAGAGAACAGAAGAAGTGAAAGGTTCCAATTATTCAGTTGAGGCCAAAATAGTTGGGAGCCCAAGGCTGTGCTATATACACTACATTCTCACTATCAACAGTGAGCAACAGACAAGGTATTCCTTTCTACAATCCTTCCTTAGGGGAATGGGCATTCATCTGTGTGAAGATAGTTGTCTAACAAGTTTTTTTACAGTGTGCAATTAAGAGGTATGTCTGCCCAACCGTGTCTCACTCTTAATATGAGCCAAACACCTTCAATATCTGATAATGTGGTTCTGTTAATACAGGCTAGTGCCCCTTATCCGAAATGCTTGGGACCAGAAGTGATTTACATCTTTTTTGGATTTTGGAATATTTACATTAGACTAACTAGTTGAGCACCCCAAATCTGAGAATCCAGAATCCAAAATGCTGGCCAGGTGCAGTGGCTCATGCCTGTAATCCCAGCACTTTGGGAGGCCAAGGCAGGCAGATCACCTGAGGTCAGGAGTCCGAGACCAGCCTGGCCAACATGGCGAAACTCTGTCTTTACCAAAAATACAAAAATAGGGCATGGTGCCATGCGCCTATAGTTCCCGCTACTCAGGAAGCCGAGGCAGAAGAATTGTTTGAACTTGGGAGGCAGAGGTTGCAGTGAGCCGAGATTGCGCCACTGCACTCCAGTCTGGGTGACAGAGTGAGACTTTGTCTCAAAAAAAAATAAAAGAATCCAAAATGCTCCAATGAACATTTCCTTTGAGCATCACGTTGGCACTCAAAAAGTTTCAGATTGCGGTGTGTTTCCAGTTTGGGATTTGGGATGCTCAACATGTATGGCAAAGGTGGAGGGATTTTACAGATGTAAAAAATGTCCCTCATTAGCTGACTTTAAAAAGAAAAAAGAGATTATGCTGGGTGGCCTGGGTCTAATCAGGTGAGCTCTTCTTTCAAAAAGCCTAGGGATCAGAGACTGAAGTTAGAAAAATACTGCTGGCTTTGAAGAAGCAAAAACCCAGATTATGAGCTCTGCCTCTAGGAGCCATGAGCCTCAGTTATACAACTGCAAGGAAATGAACTGTGCCTACAACTGGACCGCTTGAAAGAGGACCCCAATCCACAGATGAAACCTCAACTCTGACTGCAGGTTGTCAGATCCTAAGCAGAGAACCCAACCAAGTTTTGCTTGAACTCCTGACCCACAGAAACTATATCGTAAATGGATGTTAAGTTGCTAAACATGTAATTGGTTACATGTCATACAAAACATAAACCTATATGCTAAAAAGGTATATTTTACTCTAAGGAAATAATACTTCAATAAAGGAGACCGAAAAAAAAATGTACAAGTAGAAATGGAAACCTCTATAGTGAGGTTACAAGATAAAGCTGAAGAAATCACCCAGAAAATGGAGCCAAAAAAACACTAGTGAAAAAAGAGAAAGGATTTAAAATGTGAAATGCCCAGTCCATGAAGGTTAATGTCAAAATAAATTCAATTTCTGAAAAAAGAAAAGGAAATCATGAAACAACTCAAGAAAAATGTCAGAACACCAGAACCAAGTTTTCAGTTTTAAAGGTCTTAGCAAGTGCCTATCAGGACAAAAAACATAGGTAAACAAAAAGATCCTATATGTCTTCAAACAGTTAAATTAACAAGAATCAAGAATAAAAATTGCTTCAGACTTTTAACAACAATCCTAGAAGCTAGAAAACAATGAAGGAATAAAGAAATGTTAAAGAAAAAATTTCAAGCATAGAATTCTCTAAATAGGAAAGCTATTGGATTAAGTATGACATTAGGAAAAGCTTTTCACATATGCATCATCCCTCAAAATTTACCACTGATGCATATTTTCCCAACAATTCTGTAAGAGGATGTGCTTTACCAAAAAGGAATAAATCAAGAAAGAAAATTATAGAGGGTATAAGAAATAAGGATTCCAAAGCAAGGGACAGTTGAGGGAATACCCAAGGTGACAGCTGCATGGTAAGCCAAAAGGACAGCACTCTGCTGGAGTAGAACAGAGCACTCAGGAGGGGCTTCTTCAGGAACACCAACCATGCGTGGTGCGGCTGAACATACCAAGAGGAGAAGTGAGTGCCTGGTACACAGCTGAGATGGGATTAGTTATAAGTACACTGAAAGCATCTTTATTAACTCAAGAGAAAGCAAAAGTCATATGGGTAAAGAAATATTAGAATATATGGCAAGGATCAAATACGAATATAATTTAAAGTCATAATAATGTAAAACCTGAATAGTGCTCTAACCAGTATCAGAGTTTGTTTTGGTGGAACGGGTAGTGAAAGTTAACGACTCACCTTCCAAGTGGGAAGTTACTAGATGATGCCTACACATGACCAAATCAGAAATAAACATGTCATTTCAAGATATGGAGGTAAATATCAAAATAATTAGGATAAAAAAAGTGGTTCCTCTTAGATAAAGGAAGAAGACCGAAGAAGGCAAAGGTCTTATTTTTCACTATGACTTTTGTAGAAATCTGGCTCTTTAAACGACATGCATGAATAACTTTGAAAGACAAAGGCTATATGGATCCTCACATTATCTTTTTCTACTCCCCCATACCACATAAGCACTTTGTACTTTTAGAAAGAGAAAGGGTTAAAAAGGTTTATTACCTCTCAAAGAATTATTTCATTTAAGTTGCTTTTGTTTGCCTCAAAAACTAACTCTTGCTTTAGTAACTTGGAATCATTAAGTTTTTCTCAAAACAACAGCAAAATATTGATCAATTCGCTTTCTTCTTTGAAGTTGCTGAGCCCATGGAACAGAGCTGCAAGTTAGCAAGTGCTTTCCATTGCTTTCAAGCACCATTGGCTTCTCAGGCACCTGAGCACTTGTCTTTAAGAGGCCAAGGCAGAAAAAGATATCATAGTGTCACCACCACAAAATTGGGAAGGCCCTTGTCAAAAATCACCTAAGTATCTCTCCTTTTATTTTTTTGAAAAAAATGATTTTCCCCTGCCATCAAGTAAGGATCATGCTTTGGCTAAAATGGCCCTCTAACCAGCTCTAACTCAAGAGACTTTACTGCATTTGTTCTGAGTTAAAGGACCATGTCTCTCCTCACAAAATATAACATTAAAAACAAAATTAAGCAGAATTGTGCTGTTAAAGAATTTTACATAAAAGTATAAATTATTGTCATTAAATGCATTGTCAGAACCAACTTGTCAATGACTCCTTGATTATATGAGAATACTGATGGCAGGAAAACTAGTGTTTTCCAATTGCAGAGAACAAGAACAATGCCATATTGTTTCTGAAAAGTTGATCTTTTACTTTTTATTCTGAGACTGTCCTTCTTACTTTTTTGTTGTTAAAATGTAATTTCTGGCACATGACACAGAAAACTGTTTTTAAGTATCCATCTAAACTTAAAACCAGATGTATAACCAGATATTCCACTTCTAGATATATGTCCAGCTACAGTAAGTACTGTGTGCATGTCTATCAAAAGAAATGTATGAAAATGTTCATGGCAAAATAAGAAATTTTTTTTTTTTACATAAAGTTCTGCCGGGCATGGTAGCTCATGCCTGTAATCCCAGCACTTTGGGAGGCCAAGGCAGGTGGATCACTGGTCAGGAGTTCAAGACCAGCCTGGCCAAGATGGTGAAACCCTGTTTCTACTAAAAATACAAAAAAAAAAAAAAACCTAGCTAGGCATGGTAGCCGGTACCTGTAATCCCAGATACTTAGAGGCTGAGGCTTGAACCCAGGAGGTGGAGGTGGCAGTGAGCCAAGATCACACCACTTCAGTCCAGCCTGGGTAACAGAGTGAGACTCTGTCTCAAAAGAAAAAAAAAGAAAGTTCATAGCGTCTTGAATTATAACGTCCATAAACTGCAAACTATCCAAATATCTATCAGTCCTATAATGAGACTGTAATATATTCATGTAATGGAAAAGAAGACAATAATGAAAAAAGAATGAACAATGAACAGAGAAAAAAATCCAACAACATGAATGAATCACACAGATACACTGTTGAGCAAAGAGGGCTGACTCAAGAATACCTCCTATATGATTTCTTTTATATGATGTTCAAAAACAGGCACAACTAATGACAAGTGACTACAGTTAGAATATCAGCAGGCAGTGGGGTCTGACTGAGAGGAGGCAGGGAGAAGCCTTCTAGAGTAATAAAATTATTCTATATCTTGATATGGGTGGTGGTTACATGGGTGTGAATATTTGAAAAAAATCAAATTGTCTATTTAGATATACAATTTGGCTATTCAGATATACATTTCACCATATATAAATTATATCTAAATAAAGATATTTAAGAAAATTATGAGACAATGGGAAAATTTTTCAAACATTATAATTTATTTTATGAAATGCCAGTGACACCAGATAACAGGAACTGTTATTTTAATATCTGTACTTACAAAATAACAAGTTGCAACTCTATATTAGTATCCCAAATAATTTTTTCCCAACTTTGTATTTTAAAAATGTATAAATTGAAACCTACACAAAATTGAAACACTAGTACAATTAACAACCATATGTCCTTCATCTAGAGTCACCAATTGTTAACATTTTGCTACAGTCACTTCCTCTCTCACTCTCTCAGTTTTGGCTGAACTGCTTGAAAATAAGTTGCAGACATCATGACACTTCATCCTTAAAGGATATTCTTCTACAGAACCAAAGTATCATTGGTTATGACTGGTTATCATTGTATCACTGGTTATCAATGTATCATTGTTAAATTGGTTAAGCCAAATTTATCATTGATATAATATTATTTAGCATATGGTCCATGTTCAAATTTCCCCAATTGTTCCAGTAATATTCTTTACAGATTCCTCCCATCCCCCATCCAGAAAACTATCCCAGACTCATGCATTGCATTTGCTTGTCCTATTTCTTTTTCTTTTTTTCCTTTGAGAGAGAGTCCCTCTATGTTACTCAGGATGGAGTGCAATGGCATGATCTCAGCCAACTGCAACCTCCGCCTCCCAGGTTCAAGCAATTCTCCTGCCTCAGCCTCCCAAGTATCTGGGATTACAGGCGCCTGCCACCACATCAGGCATACTTTTTTTTTTTTTTTTCATTTTTAGTAGAGATGGGGTTTCACCATGTTGGCCAGGATGGTCTCAAACTCCTGACCTCAGGTAATCCACCCACCTTGGCCTCCTGGGATTACAGGTGTGAGCCACCACATCTGGCATGGTTGTCCTATTTCTTGAGTCTTTTTCAGTCTGGTATACCATGTATCACATGGTAATAATTTTTTTAAATTTACTTTTGGCTTTTCACAACATTAAAAATTCTCACCCAATATAGGTCTTTTTTTTTTTTTTAAGAGATAGAGTCTTGTTCTCTTGCCCAGGCTGGAGTGCAGTGGCACAATCTAGGCTCACTGCAACCTCCGCCTCCAGGGTTCAAGCAATTCTCCTGCCTCAGCCTCCTGAGTAGCTGGGATAACAGGTATATGCCACCACATCCAACTAATTTTTGTATTTTTAGTAGAGATGGGTTTCTGCCATGTTGGCCAGGCTGGTCTCGAATATCTGACCTCAAGTGATCCACCTGCCTTGGCCTCCCAAAGTATAAGCCACTGTTCCTCGCCCCAATATAGGTTTTCAATTTTCCTGGTACATGAAACCCAAAACTCTCCTAGTGATTTTTATTTACTTAGTGTCTTTTGCAACCTTTATCACAGCATTAGTACCCAAATATCTTTATCCTGACAAGTCTGGATGAAGCTATTTATCAAATACAGACACAGGACAGCTCAATGTTTAAACAAAGCTTAAGATTATTTTGCTTTAACTCACCGTTGAGTCTGAGCAGGCCATGGGGTCTGGTTTGGCGTGGGCACTGAATTTGTGGGACTCACTAGCATGGCACTATAGATATTGGAAGCAACCACAAGTATGCAGAGAAGAATGGGCCCGATGATTGCACCTTCCAGGCCTAGGTAATATGCTCCACCGGCCACTGCCAAGCCTGTCAGGTAAGGATGGCCACCTCTGGAATAAAGAGCATACCAGTTAGTTCACGACCTTTAACACACAAAAACTGGAATAAATCTGAAATACATTTCTAATACAATGTTCATTCTTTAATACACTATGTTTTTTAGTATATTATCAGCTTTCTTTAGATCTTTCTTTAGATCACCTCGATGCATATAATTGAACATTACAATAATATTGAGACACAAGAATTTTTTTCCTGTGGGTGACTAGTGCCTCTGTTTATAGCTCCAGGAATGAAAGAATAGGCCGGGCGCGGTGGCTCAAGCCTGTAATCCCAGCACTTTGGGAGGCCGAGGCGGGTGGATCACGAGGTCAAGAGATCGAGACCATCTTGGTCAACATGGTGAAACCCCGTCTCTACTAATACAAAAAATTAGCTGGGCACGGTGGCGCGTGCCTGTAATCCCAGCTACTCAGGAGGCTGAGGCAGGAGAATTGCCTGAACCCAGGAGGCGGAGATTGCGGTGAGCCGAGATCGCGCCATTGCGCTCCAGCCTGGGTATCAAGAGCGAAACTCCGTCTCAAAAAAAAAAAAAAAAAAAAAAAAAAAAAAAAGAAAGAATAAAGTCAGCAATGTTAACAGCTCTTTTATACCCATTACAGGTGCCTGCCTATGGTGGGTTAATGTTGGCTTAGGACTGGTTAGGAGTCACCTGTTAAGTCTACCTCCATCAAAGATAATTAAGTGAGCATAATTTAGCATGTAATTCAGTTAATTATGCTTTTATAAGACAACAACAACAGTAGCATCCCTATTATTCATAGGTCAGGCTTTTGGCAACCTCCTAAAATATAATTTTTAACACAGGTAATGATAAAAGGCCTCCTGAGGAAAATCTCTGTCACAAAGCCCAAGATTTCTATTTCACAGGAGAATCAAAAATGCCCTCCAGCTTATTACAGTATCACTTACGTAAGTGGAATGAAATAAAATAGAACACAGCAGCATAGCACACTGATAATGAAAAGAAAAGACCACTGACCTCAGAAGGACTGAGAAATAAGTCACATCCTGTTTGTTTCTAGTTTTAAACATGAGATGAGAACAATTCAAGTGATGGGCAAATAACTAAATAACCTGGAAAGATGTTCTACATTACAGTTAAAACAAAGTAAGATTTGTGGAGAACCAGTCTTCAAGGAACCAATATGCTATACTGATAATGTGTTTGTCTTTCTCATTCCAAAAAAATGATTAGGGCAGTATTCCATGTTTTCTAAGTAAACTTCTTCCCTAAACAACACATTCAAGGAAAATTATCAAAAATGCTTAAAGCTTTTTTTTCACTCTGTCACCCAGGCTGAAGTGCAGTGCCGCAATCATGGCTTACTACAGTCTCGACCTTCTGGGCTCAAGTGACCTTACTATGTCACCCTCCTGAGTAGCTGGGACTACAGGCATGTGCAACCACACCAATTTAATTTTCTTATTTTTGTGGAGATGGGGTTTCACCATGTTTCCCAGGCTGGTATTGAGTTCCTGGGCTCAAGTGATCCAACTGCCTTGGTCTCTCAAAGTGGTAGGATTACAGGCTTGAGCCACCACGCTCAGCTTTAAAGCTTTTTTAAAAAAAAAAACAGGTGTGGGAGTTTATGAATAAAAGTGTACCCTATTAAAAACTAAAACAATTTATGCCAAACCTTTCATTTTCCAATGACAATGTTTAAAGACAGTATTTTAGGTCAAGCATGGTGGCTCACGCCTGTAATCCCAGCACTTTGGGAGGCCGAGGCAGGCAGTTGAGGTCAGGAGTTCAAGAGCAGCCTGGCCAACATGGTGAAACCTGGTCTCTACTAAAAATACAGAAATTATCTGGGTGTGGTGGCGCACCCCTGTAATCCCAGCTACTCAGGAAGCTGAGGCAGGAGAACAGCTTGAACCTGGGAGGAGGAGGTTGCAGTGAGCCAAGATTGAGCCACTATACTCCAGCCTGGGCGACAAAGCGAGACTCCGTCTCCCAAAAAAAAAAAGACAGTATTTTATTTTTAAGATAAAATCACATATAAATCTTTAATTCCAGCTATAAACCTTAATATAAAATTTATAGCAAATTTTAAGGAAATAAAAGTACTTAAGTAGAAATCATACTTATTCCTGCTCAAATGTCAAGTGTTACACACTAGTTAACCGTACTATGATGTTCAGCTTTTTAATTTTCTCTCTCAAGTTTTATACATAAAAGTTCCCCTAAGTCTGGCTTATGGAGTTGCTTGTTTCTTTTTGCTCTGGAACTCTGAGGCTTCAGAATTGTTCGATATCAGTTATTATTTAACTTTCAGCCTAGATTTTCATAAGCAATGTGAATCTGAATATATGATTAACTGAGAACTGGTTTGATTTACTTCATGCAATTTCTAAAAGAGACATCAAAACCTATAGAAACAGACATTTATTTATTGTATTATATGGCTAAAGTATTGATTCTGACTTAGATTTAACCTGTATTTATCATAAAACCATTCTAATTCTATCTTTAGAGAGCTCTGCTTGCCAGAAATTTACTTGCTGAGATTTGGTTTCACATGGAAATCGTCAGACATACAATCTAACATTTTCTCCAAAACCAAAGAAGTAATAAAAATAACGATTAACTCTTCATTGTACTTGAAATATTTGATGTATATCGGATCATAATTCTTTTCTAGGTTAAATGTCACTAAATCAAGAAAAAATTATTCACAAGTTGGTTTTAACTCGGGACACCATATATTAATATTATAAATAAACATGTAAATAAGAAAATATTGGCTGGGCATGGTGGTTCATTCCTGTAATCCTAGTGCCTTCGCAAGTTCAAGGCAGGAGGACTGCTTGAGCCCAGGAGTTCAAGGCTGCAGTAAGACATGACTGCACCTGCATTCAAGTCTGGGTGACAGAGATAATGTCTCAAAAAAACAAAGAAAAAAAGTTGCTTTGGAACTTTGGGGCAACAACAACCAAAAAAAAAAAAAGCCCAAAATATCATGCCTTGTCAACAATATTATTTTAAATTAAAATTTCATTGTATCAGTGGGAACACAAAAGACTATTTCACTGAAAACTCCTACTACCAGTTCTTTTGTACAACCCCAGGGGAAAAAATCCTACTTAAAAAAAAAAAAAAAAAAAAAACCAGAAATGCCTAACAACTTAAGAAATTCTGTGGCTTACATACCCTGATATGTCAGAGTAGATTGCAGTATCTACAAAGTATGTTGGCAAGAGATGAAAAATCAACAGTAAAATGGCCTTGCATCCTAACCCTTGTGTCAGCCACAGGTCTAGAACGGCAGGTACTGCTGCCCAATATGTCCCCAGGAACGGCACTGCTCCAAGGATTGCTGCTAACGCTGAAAGAAGAGTAAAAGAAAAGCAACTTAACATCATCAGCAAAACACCAACAAGCAACAGAACCTAAGCAGTGGCTCCTCCTCCTTAACAATTTACACCAAAACAAGTTAAATACTCACAAATCAAATATTAGGGAAATGATATACCCTAGATTAACTGAATTTTCTAGCTAAATAAAGGCTCAATATCTTAAAACGTGATACTAAAAAACTTTCTAAGTATGTGTTTTATTTATGGATCTATTCTTAAGCAATAAGACTTCAGGGTTCTGCAGTTGTTACTCTCAATCAGTAGTTAATATACAGTCCTATAAATACAGCTACAGAACATGTGTCAAAACTTGTACTGATTCCAAAGCCCAATCAGAAATTAGTTTCTAAACCTCAGCATATTCTTTACTTTGCTTCTTTCTAATAAAAATAAACAGAAAAAAATCCTGAGTTGAAGGACCCTGCTTCAAGGTCATTCCCTTCCACAGCAGGATGTTCAAGCGATCTTCCTCCATCTGGCTTCTCTCCAGCTTAAGAGTAAAGCAGATGTAGCATCTAGTTCTGGTCCTACCAGAAGCCAGGTATGTGACCTTGGAAAACTGGTCTCTCACCTATACGGTAAGACTACCACCTACTCTGTCCGCCTCAAAGGGTGCTTGCATGCCAGAGGGTAGGTTAGTGAAGATCACAGTAGGGAAGAACGTGAATGAACTTGAAGATGTAGAAGGAAGGAAGCACAGACAAATGGGGGAAGGGCAGCTGGTGGTAGAGGCAAATGTGAAAGGCAGAGATATTTAGGAAAACGAGCAGCCATAGAAATAAAGGAAGAAAAAGTGGAAGAACCATCATAACAGATCTTAAGAGGTATGGAGACAGCTTATGTGCCCTCAAAAGCATTCATCTTGCCCTGGGATGTTATCCCTCATGGACAAAGCTATTTGGCAACGCATTGCTCCCTGCCAATCAGTTAAATTCAAACATTATTTAAAGCCAATTATGTGCTAGGTTTTATGCTAAGTGCTAGAACATTTGTTCATTTAACAAATATATATATTTTTAATTTTAAATTTTTTTTATTTTTCAAAAAGACGGGGTTCCACCATGTTGGTTAGGCTGGTCTTGAACTCCCAACCTCAGGTGATCCGCCCACCTTGGCCTCCAAAGTGCTTGGATTACAGGCGTGAGCCACCATACCCAGCTCATTTAACAAATATTGAAGGCAACTGATATGGTTTGGATCTGGGTCCCTACCAAAATCTCATGTCAAATTGTAATCCTCAGTGTTGGAGGTGGAACCTGATGGGAGGTGATTGGATCATGGGGGCGGATTTCACCCCTAAGTGGTGTTCTAATGATAGTGAGTGAGTTATCGTGAGATCTGGTTGTTTAAAACTGTGTATTCACCTCTCCCCTCTCTTCCTCCTGCTCTAGTCATGTAAGACATGCCTCCTTCCCCTTCACCTTCCACCATAAGTTTCCTGAGGCCTCCCCAAAAGCAGGAGACACTATTCTTCCTGTACAGCCTGCAGAACAGTGAGCCAATTAAACCTCTTTTCTTTATAAATTACCCAATCTCAAGTATTTCTTTATAACAATGAGAGAACAGACTAATATAGCAATGTTTTGTGTGCTGGGTATGGTTCCAGCTGCTGGGGATACGGCAATAAACAAACACATTACAAATCATATTCTGCTCCTAATATGGACTAGATTGGATCTCAAGCCACAAAATTTAGTTTTTTAAACTTGAGGAAGTAGACATTTCCTAAATGGTAAAATGGCTTATCTTTCCTTAAACAGAGAACAGTGGAAGATATAACATGGTTGTTACCTGACGGTATGAAGACAATATTGATGCCAAATATAGTATGAGTCAGCCAGGTGTACAATCCATAGAAGCCAGCCATTTTGAGGGAAGCATCAAACACCCCTCTGGAATGCCCAAAGATAAAAGCAAAGAGTAAATAAACACAGTGTCATATTGTGATTTAGAAAAATCACGTGGCCACTTGATTCCAACTTTAGTAATAGCTTTAGTTTTCTACTGAACTGAGAATGCTGTTCTCATTTCAAAAAAACATAAAGACCTTACATTAAATATATTTACTTATTCTTTATATAATATGAAATGTTTTATTTTGAAATGTTTACTAAGCTATTCTTTACATTTCTGATGAAAAAAATAACTGAACTGAAATACCTTCAAATACCATATTCACTGAAATAATTCATCAACTTTTCACTTTTTGTGAAAAGTTACTTTCAGTTATTTCACCACCAAAGCAAATGGAAAGAAAATTAAGTGTGAATAACATATTTCCAAGGAAACAGTTAAACTCTAAGAAACCCAGGCTGTGGCCAGTCCTCCCCTTTTGGAAAGAGCCAATAAGGGATAGTGTAACTTGTATTTCACCAACCTTTCTTCTCTTTAACAAAATCTTCCTACCTTTCTTAAACTATGCAACTAGGCCTACAATGTAACATCTCTTAAAATGCTATCAAAGAATGATCATTGGGGGAGAATTTATGGAAAAAAATTTACTAATTCCAAAGGCAAATCAGAGAGAAAAATACAAGAAAGATAAAAACAGACACATATATTTGGTGACTAATAAAGGAATTTCGTACATGAAAATCTGCAATGTCAGGCGCTCTGTGTTTTTCAGTTGGAAGATTAGTAAGGCAGCACTAGTAAGGAGAAGAAATAAGGAACTCTTCAGGGAGCACAAAGACAGCAATCCTTAAGTAATCAGCACTAGTAACTTAAGTAACCTTAAGTAACTAGCACTTAGTAACCTTAAGTAACTAGCACTAGTAAGGACGAGAAATAAGGAACTGTTCAGAGAGCACAAAGGCGCAAACCTTAAGTAAGCACAAAATCATAAAAACCTGGACTCTATGGGGCGGTGCAGAGGGGTGCAGGGAAAGCACCCTCATATGTTCACTACATAGGAAGGAAAAGCTGTAGCTGAAAAAGAAGAGACTTTAGCAGCAATGGTGACCTTGTACATGCAAAAGGAAACACCAAGCTTTTCTAAAGCATCCCAAGAGGTATACTGTTAAGAGCAAAGCCAAATGCTGTAATCTAGTGATTCAGTCATTTAGCAGGGTTCTGGGACATGGATCCATGGACCCAATTCTAAAATCTCCTTTGTCATCCTGACTAGTAGCTTTCTCTAGAGAATGTCTTAAAGGTGCCATGACTCTGCAACAAGAACCCAGAATAAAGTAGGATCAAAAATACCCAAAGAAAGGGAAAGATCCCAAAGAAAATACAAGGGATTCGCTCAACAACTAAACAGAGAGGACAGAGAAAGAAAATGACAGAGCTTCAGGTTTTAAACCTGAGGGAGAAAGAATGGCATTGTCTCAAAGAAATGGAGAAGGCCAGAGTGGAAGAGGCATGAAAGAAATGGGGAGTTTGTTTAGTTTGGGCAACAGGAACTCAAAAAGGAGGATGAAAATACCCCAGAAGTAGCTGAAATAAGAGACAAGGCTTAACAGAGAATTCAGAACAAGACATCTGAGATGCACTAGAATCATAGAAGAGTAAAAAACATCTTAAAGGGGCAAGTGGAGAGAAAATAGGGCAACAGGTTGTGTTTTCATAAGGGACCTAAAGACAAAGAAATACCAGCCAGAGAGGTAACGAAATCATCTTGGTAGTAGAAGGAAAATCACTACAGTGCAGTATTCCCAGAGACCAAGGGTGAAGGTAGGTTTTGAGGGGGAGGAAATAATGACATCAGTGACCACAGAGAAAAAGTAAGGAAAAAAGTATAAAATTTGCCTACAACTAGGGAGGTCAATGAGGAAAACATATTATGTGATTTTTTTCTTTAACCTTATGTTACTGAAAAATTTTTAAGTCAAAAATAAGTTGACATCAAAGGTGCAACAGAATATCACAACTCCATCACCCCTCTGAGTGGCAAGTAGACAAGGCTAATCCAGTAAGGACCACATGTAGAAAACAGCACAGTCTTCTTCCACCGCCAAGAATATTGGTTGCTGGTAACGTTCTCAAGACAACTTTTAAATGCACTATGTATTGCTTGCAGTTATCAAACATATTCATGTAACTCAGTGAGGGATGAAGACAATATATTCCCCTCTACCTCATTACTCATGATCTGGCACACAAGTTTTATAAGTAAAACAGCAGAGAAAAATCCTCTTACAATTTACAAGAAGACAGAATTTTTTAACACCCTCAAATTCCTAGCAACTTCTACTTCTTGTATCAGCTTTATTAAATTATGATTTACAAATAATAAAACTCACCAATTTAAGCGTTCAATTCAGTGATTTGGATAAACATGTAAGTTCTATAACCATCATTACAATCAAGATGTAGAACATTTGTATCACCCCAAAAAGTTCCTTCATCCCCCTCCTATAGTCAAACCCTCCCTAAACTCTGGCCTCTGATGGCCACCAGATATGCTGTCACTATAATTCTGCCTTTTCTAGAATTTCATCTAAACACAATCATAAATTATATAGTTTTGTATTAAACTGTGGTAAAATACTCATGGCACAACATTTACCATCTGAACCATTTTGAGTGTGCAGTTCAGTAGTGCTACATTCACATTGTCATGTAGCCTTTGGTGTTTCTTTCACCTAGCATAATGCTTTTGGGCTTCACCCCACTGTTGAATGTATTAGTTTGTTCCTTTTAATTACTGAGTAGTATTCCATTATGTAGATCTACCACAATTTGTTTATCCATTCACCAGATGATATGCATTTGAGGTGTTTCCAGTTTGGGGGTATTAAAAATAATGCTGCTATGAACATTTCTGTACAAGTATTTGTAGATATATGCTTTCATTTCTCATCTGTAAATACCTAGGAGTGGATATACTGGGTCATACGATATCTATTTAACTTTATAACTAATACCAGCTTTAATCTCTCAATTCAGAAAAAATTAATAGTACATGAATACCAACCCAGAAACCACCACCCCCTACACCACAGCACATCTTCTTAAGGTATGAGGTTACATCTCACAGTATTATGTGACTGGATACTGGCAGGAAGAGCAATTCAGCTCATGAAGAGCTAAATAATAATGCATCTGAAGCTCCTTGTAACTGACCTAGTACACAGTAGATGCTCAATAAACAGTGGCTATTAGCAGAAAATATGATGTGTGCACAAGAAAATACTATTCAGCCATCAAAAAGAAGGAAATCCTGTCATTTGTGATAACATGGATGATTCTGGAGGACTTTCTGGTAAGTTATATAAGCCAGGCACAGCACAGATAGACAAATACTGCATGATCTGACTTGTAAGTAGAACGTAAGAGTTGAACTCATAGAAGTAGAGAGTAGGATGGTGGTTGCCAGGGGCTGGAGAGATGGTCAAAGGGTACAAAGTTTCAGTTAGGATGAGTAAGTTCAGGAGAGCTACTGTACAGCATAGTGACTATAGTTAATAATAATGCATTGTATACTTGAAAACTGGTAAGATTACATCTTACATGTTGTCACAACAAAAATGGTATGTGAAGTAATGAATATATTAATTAGCTTGATTTAACCATTTCACAATGTAACATTATATTATAAACTATAAATATATAAAATTTTTATTTGTTGACTAGCTGGTCGCGGTAGCTCATACCTGTAATCCTAAACTCTGAGAGGCCGAGGCGGGTGGATCACTTGAGAGCAGGAGTTCAAGACCAGCCTGAGCAACAGGTGAAACCCCGTCTCTACTATAATTACAAAAACTTAGCCAGGCACAGTGTGAGCCACTAGTTATATGCCAGATGAAATTTTATTTGACTTTGGGAGTAAATTATTCCTAGCAATCTCTGAATTTTAGGTTCCAAAGAACCATGGAGATGAGTGATAATTATATACCCAGTATTATAGGTTATTTAACTTTACAATTTTAAATAAACAAACTGAAACTTTCTGGCATGCTATTTGCATGTGCATAGCACATAACCATACTTTGCATGTAGTGTGTTATGTTAGCTTCCTGTTGCAGCTGTAACAAATTACCAAAAACTCAACTAGCTTAAAACATACTTTTTATCTTATAATTCAGTCCAGAAGTCCTAAAACCAAGATGTCACATTGTTTTTGGAGGATTTAAGAGAGAATCTGTTTTCTGTTCATTTTTAGTTTCTTGGGTCTGTTTGTTTCTTTTTTTTAAGGCTAGCTAAGTAAAGCAATGAGAGTAGAGAGGGAAAGAGCAATCTGTAACTGGCTGTGATTATTTAGTTGTAAGCATGACCACACTTGGACAAGCCTTTTCCAGCTTTTAAAGGCTGTCTTCATTCCTTGGCTCATGGCCCCAACTTCCATCTTTCAGGCTGGTAGTGTGGCATCCTCCAATCTTTCTCCATCTCTGAGCTCTGCTTCTATCCACATGTCTACTTTATTCTGACTCTCCTGCCTTTGTTTTCTAATAAGATGTTTTTACTGAGATGAAGCTCATATAACATAAATTTCATCAGTTTCATGTATACAATTGAGTGGTTTTTAGTACACGCACAATTTGTGCAATTATTACTATTAATTCTAGAACTTCCTTCCTCTTAAAAGGACTTTTTTAAAACTTGTTTATCTTCTTTCATTAAAAATAAATAAATAAAGATATAGTTGACAATTTTTTTTTGAGACTGGGTGTCAATCTGTCACCCAGGCTGGAATGCAGTGTTGTGATCTTGGCTCATTGCAACCTCTGCCTTCCAGGCTCAAGTGATCCTCCCACTGCAACCTCCCAAGTAGCTGGGACTACAGGCGCACACACAACCCACTATATGCGAAGCACTGTTACGTGCTGTCGTATGCAAGCAGCATACCAGAAAATTTTGGTTTGGTTATTCTACTTTGAGGCAGACTCTGGCTCTGTCACTCAGGCTGGAGTGCAGTGGCACAATCTCAGCTCACTGCAAACTCCACCTCCTGGATTCAGGTGATTCTTCTGCCCTAGCCTCCCGAGTAGCTGGGACTACAGGTGCATGCCCATGCCTGACTAACTTTTGTATTTTCAGTAGAGACGGGGTTTCACCATACTGGCCAGGCTGGTCTCAAACTCCTGACCTCATGATCCTCCTGACTCAGCCTCCCAAAGTGTTGGGATTACAGGCGTGAGTCACTGTGCCTGGCCAGTTCAGTTATTTTAAATAACCTATAACACTGGACATATAATTATCACTCATCTCTAGGATTCTTTGGAACCTAAAATTCAGAGATTGCTAGGAATAATTTACTCCCAAATTCAAATAAAACGTCATCTGGCATATAACTAATGGCATGCACCATATAGTTTGAATGGGCTACCAGAAATCATTAATCAATGCAAGCATATTACTTACGATCATACCGCTGGAAAGATTATTTTACCATTTCATTCTTTCATTGATTGATATCAACCAGTTAGTTGACATTTTTTGGATACTCAAGTTCAGTAAGCACTTCCCTGTCTTACTATCTATGAAAGTCATTATGATAACAGGGTTTTTTTTGTTTGTTTAAGACAGAGTCTCACTCTGTTGCGCAGGCTAGAGCGCAGTGGCACGATCACAGATCACTGCAACCTCCACCACCTGGGCTCAAGCAATTCTCCTGCCTCAGCCTCCCAAGTAGCTAGGACTACAGGCATGCGCTACCATATCCAGCTAATTTTTGCATTTTTAGTAGAGACAGCATTTCTCCATGTTGGCCAGGCTGGTCTTGAACTGCTGACTTTAGGTGATCTGCTCACCTCAGCCTCCCAAAGTGCTGGGATTTCAGGTGTGAGCCACTATGCCCAGCCTCATTTCTTTTGTTGGGAGCATTCCATATCTTTCTTCTAGCTACTTGAAACAATATAATTTATTACTGTTAACTACAGCCGTTCCACAGTGCTGTATAACATTAGAACTTATTCCTTCTAAGTAATTTTTGTATCCTTTAAGAAATCTCTCTCTACCCACCCCTTCTCAGGCCCAACCTCCCTTGAGAGGTCACATCTTCCCTTCCTTGGCTCATCTGCCCTGAAGACCCAGCTCCACAGTATGTTATATAGCAACCTGGCTGACATTAGATTTCCAGCATGAAGGGAACAGCCACACTGTGCATTCAGCCCTAGAGAGCTGCTGAAGGAGCACAGGTGATGACCTGCTTATGTGGAATTCTTCTATTCTCCTCCTCCAAACTAGTGGTGAATCACAGACAGAAACATACAATGACAGCATCACATTAGATCATCTGGAGGCTATGGCAGTAGTAAATATTAATTCAATATTTTTATACAGTATTACATGGTTATGTGTCCTTGACAATGCCCAGTGATTGTGGATGCTTATTCTAATACTAACTAAAAAAATAACCAAGGGGTTGTTTCAGTTACATAGACAAATAGCAAACATGTGTATCTCAAAACTACTTCCATAGTAAACCCAGTAAAATGAATTTAGCAGTTTTTAAAGCATCACAATGAGAAACCAGATAAAAGAAACATTTTTAAGGTAATTTACGGTGGAAACTTAAGTTTACGAGATGAATCTTTTATCAGGTAGGTTAAAAAAGGCATACATTTACTGTCTTATTATTTAAGAACTGCAGCTAATTTAATTTCCCCAAATATGCATTAAGACATTCCTGCTTGTATATTTCAGTGTTGGGAGAGATTTCTTTAAATAAATGAAAATACATTTTCTTTTCTTATAGCTTTATATACTTCCTTACACATTTAAATATTGTTTATATTCTCAAATCAATGAGAATTTGTACTAAATATTTAATTTGCTCAACGTAAAAAATGGAAACAGTGATTTACTAAATGATCAATGCTGACCTTTTTTAATCCAAATACTTTTAATTCTCCAAAATTGGGAGGTACAGGTGGGAAGCATGTTCACTTTCCAAATGTGAATCACATGACATACACATTCTCTTATTTAATTCAACAGGATGCCCACCCACTGGCACTGAAAAGCTGTAACCCCAGCAAGCAAGAGCCATACCCGTGTGCATGCACTCATGTGAAAATATCACACACACTAAATTGCATTGAGGCCGTGACAACATGCAACTTAGTAATGTGCAATATCTCCACCAGAGCAAGCAGAATGGGAGCATCAGGGAAGAAGGGTGTGATGTACACATTCAGGAGACAACATGCTGCTAAAGAGAGGAAAATGGTCTGGGGATAAAGGATGCATGCCACTGACTCAAAATTTCATGAAATGAAAACCCAACTGCAAATGTATTCAACTGAGAAGAATACTTATTCAGAATCAAAACAATGATTAAGGTTCAAAACGTCAATGAGATTATGATTATAAAGAAGCCACATATTTTGGAAGGCAAAGCTTCAAAAACAGACACTTTCACTGTCTGGTCATGCAATTAACCCCCAATTTCAATTCCACTTTTTACTTATTCACAGATCATATAAATGAATGTAATGATTTCCACTTAGCTGCAACATGGATGATGATTAACGACTGATGCTTATAAAAGTTGGTATCACTGATATTTGTAGGCTAATCTGTACTCTGAGGATATTATAATCATGTTTTCATAATCATTTATAAATTATAAATCATAACCATTTATTTTTTCCCTCAAAATCTTTTTCCATGAAGAAACATATTGCCTCTTCAACACAAACCTTCAGGATGAAAAATCCAACAGGAGCTCTTAGAAACAGAATTCACTATCATCTTCTCCAGAGGAGAAAGCTCTTCAGAGGAATCTCTATAAAATCTGTACATTTTAAATCTTGAAATTGAGGCAGTAAAGAAACAGCCTTAAGAACTTAAACTGCAAAAAAAATCACCTTGAATTAAAGCCTTCAATTTACATAACTTGATATAGCTTTGGTTAGAAAAATGGCTCAGGCCATAAACTGTTCTTTAGTCTTTAGTCTGTACCATATTTATCAGACTCATAAAAATCTATCAATTCTGAGAACCTTTAGATTATAGTTCTGGTACCAAAGGTTGTTAAAACTTTTTTCTGTATTTAAAATAATGTGATAAAAAAACAAATGGTTTTTAAATCCCAGTATACTTTGGAACCAAGACATAAGCTACTGTTATAATATATAATTAAGTGTGTGCACTCCCAAGAAGGTAAGTCTAATTTATAAAAGACGGATTTCCTCATATCCCTGTAGATGACAGCACTCTTTCTAATCTCAAATTCTCTCTGGAGACAAAGACCTGAATTTCTAAGTCCCACTCTCTCTCTCTTTTTTTTTTTTTTTGATATGGAGTCTCGCTTTGTCGCCCAGACTGGAGTGTAGTGACGCGATCTTGACTCTATGCAACCTCTGCCTCCTAGGTACAAGCGATTCTCCTGTCTCAGCCGCCAAAGTAGCCAGGATTACAGGCACCCGCCTCCACGCCCAGCTAATTTTTGTATTTTTAGTAGAGACAGGGTTTCACCATGTTGGCCAGGCTGGTCTTGAACTCCTGAGCACAGGTGATCTGCCCACCTCGGCCTCCCAAAGTGCTAGGATTACAAGCGTTAGCCACTGCACCCAGCCAAAGTCCCACCCTCTTATGTCCAAAAATGTAACTCATGATCTCACCTAACCAGCTCCTCCTGAAAGAAGGCATCATAGTGTAACAGAATACATGTTTTCAATCAGTTGAATGTAGGTGTGACTCACAGCTTTACTTACCACTGACTGGCAAACACGACATCTAGGAATTAAGTTTAAAACAAAAAAAGGTGGCATATTTGCTATGGAAAAAGGTGACTCAATGACAGACATTTAGAGGATGGTCTGCTCTAAGAAAGCAGAACAACAGAAAATTCAAAAGCTGTGAATTTGAAAATAGAAACATTTTTCTAAGAATAAGAGTCAGTAACAGTGAAGGTTACTTGAGGAAAATGGAAGTATCATCTTTCTTGAAGTTCTTTATGAACAAGGTAGATATTTTTCTGCAAGGCTTGGCATAAGCCACCCTGACTGAGAATTCCTACTAGTCTTTGATATGGCTGCTCCAATAGCTTTATCCTATCAGGAAGATAAAAAGGTTAGCTTTCCTTTTTGGTAGAGCATTTGCAGAAGCTTTTTGAGTCAGAAAGATATCACCTAGATAAAGAAAAGATAATCTACTGCTAGAATTTTTGTCATTTCATTTATTCAGTAAAGATGATAGCCAATGGTCATATAGGACTTAGGAGGGAAGCTATAGTTGGTACTTCCCTCAAAACAGCTTCACCCCAAATGCTGTTACACTGGATAATATACTCCCAAATCTGGAATCTTTACAGATTGCCCCCATGTGGATACCTGAGGGCACTATACAGATGTTAAGAGCATTTTTTTAAGAATCCCACTTGACAGCCAATCAAGGAAACAGGTATTGGTGAAGACCTTACACAGGCCTTGCTAGTAGGAAAAAGGGACAGAACTTAGCAAAGTTTCTACATACATTATATTTTCAGGAGCATGCATCCTGTTTGAATGTAACTGACGGTTTTCTATCAATTAAAGTGGGATTCTCCCCAGCTATTACATGAATACAGTGAAAAAATAAACCAATATCAGTCAGATCCGATTATCAGAGAAAAAAAAAAACAAGATTTCTGTGGAAGACTAGTTCCAGACAATGGTATTTATTAAACGTATGTGGAAACAGAAATACCAGCCAAAGATTCACTACTCAAGAGATGCTTAAGACCACCCGGTTAACAACATATTAGAAAAAAGAGCTCTAATAGACAATAGGAGGGTTTAATTTGAGATCAATTCCTAAGAAGTAAAAATGTATTTGAGTCTTGTTAATGAGCAATGAGGACAAGGGTTGGAGGAGGGGCTGAGAGAGGCCTGCTCCACAAAAGGGCCCTCCCTACCAGAAATGATGAAGAGGAAAAGATAAAGGAAGCCAAGAGCCACAAACTGGAAAAAGCTTATGAGGAGGAAAAGTTGAAGAAGTTCATTCAGAAATCAAGTCTGTAAATACACGGATGCCAGAAGTCACAATGAAAGTTTCTGGCCAGAACGTGCAGTGCATACAGAGCCTGTGACTTAGAGATAACCAACAATTCTGCATTTCCAGTATCTAATCTACCCCTTGCAGAGGGCACAGCTTGGCTGTAGGATAGAAGGAGAAACAGGAAGGCCACCTACTCTCCTTCTGGAGCAAAGCTAGAACTCGTGACAGCAGAGGGTTCTGAAAGAAGTAGGAGATGGGGGTGGTGGAAGCGGGGGTTCTCCTAAGCAAGTGACACGATGCTAAGAGCTAGTTTAAGATCCTGCTGATGGAAAGCTGATGGAGATAGACAATTACATCTTTGTAAATCACAGGTTTGAGAGGAGGTTATCAAAACTGCTTTGAATTTTTAATTTTTGTTTTGTTTTTGAGACAGGGTATTACTCTGTTGCCCAGGCTAGAGTGCAGTGGTGTGACCATGTTCACTGCAGCCTCTATCTTCCAGGCTCAAGCGATCCTACCATGTCAGCCTCTTAAGTAGCTGAGACTACAGGTGCGTAACATCATGCCTGGCTAATCTTTTATATTTTTAGTAGCCACAAGGTCTTGCTATGCTGCCTAGCTGGTCTCAAATTCCTGAGCTCAAGCAATCCTCCTGCCTCAGCCTCCCAAAATGCTGAGATGACAGGTGTGAGCCACTGTGCCCGGTCTATTTTTTTGTTTTTTAACAAACAGGGTCTTGGCCAGGCATGGTGGCTCATGCCTATAATCCCAGTATTTTGGGAGGCTGTGGCAGGCAGATCACCTAAGGTCAGGAGTTCAAGACCAGCCTGGCCAACATAGTGAAACCTCGTCTCTACTAAAAATACAAAAATTAGCTGGGTATGGTGGTCCACACCTGTAGTCCCAGCTACTTGGGAAGCTGAGGCAGGAGGATTGCTTGAACTCTGGAGGCAGAGGCTGTAGTGAGCCGAGATCACACCACTGCAATCCATCTCCAAAAAAAAAAAAAGAAACAGGGTGTTGCTCTGCCACCAAGGCTGGAGCGCAGTGGTATGATCACAGCTCACTGTAACCTCAAGCTCCTAGACTTAAGTGAGCCTCTGACCTCAGCCTCCCAAGCAGCTGGGATTACAGGTGCATGCCACCAAGCCCAGATAATCAAAAATTTTTTTTTTGTAGAGACAAGGTCTCACTATGTTGTCCACACTGATGTCAGACTCCTGGCCTCAAGCGATCCTCCTGCCTCAAGCAATCTGAGTTGTTGGAATTACAGGCATGAACCACTGTACCCGGCCTGAATATTTTTCTTATTAACAACTGCACTGTTCATATTTATCCTCTCAAAATGAGATATTTTTCTTATTAACAACTGCACTGTTCATATTTATCCTCTCAAAATGAGATAAAAACCTTGAAAATACCAGAGTCCTTCACTAGCTTTGCACTGAATATTATTAGGATGTTCAGACAAAAAACAGGCTTATTATGGAAAAAAATTTCTGGGAGAAATAAAAATAGCATAAACCTTATCCCTACCTGATAGCTTCTTCCACAGACTGGCCAATAATATTAGAAGAAGGACCTGGCTGAGATAGTGGAGTCAGGCTTATCACCCACTTCACTGGCTTGTAGTACTCATCACTGGAACTTAATAGATAAAATAGTGTGGTCAGGAAAATTATCTGCAAAACAAAGGACAGTATCTCCTAAAAAATCGTATTTGGAAACTGTAGGAAGACAGATATCTACAACTGCAAAATGAAACCAGAAATATGCTTCAACAGGGAAGGAAATGGGATGTATACTTATCTATGTGGACATACCAGAGAGAGTACAAAATTGAGAAGGGCCGTCCCGCTGTAGAAAAGGATGGTCAGGAGCGTAGTGACAGTGGTGAACAGCAGGCTCACATTTCGGCTCATAACAACCCACAAAGACTCCAAGATCTGATGAAGAGAGAAAGCTGGATATCAGAACCAATCCTCATGAAAAAAGTGTCTACAGCCATCTAGTATGCTTTTAATACAATGTTTTAGTACCATGAACTGAAAAGCTAGAACTGAGGATTATTTCAAAGGAAAATTTAAATAAAAAAGAGCAACACAAAATAGTCATATAATCAATAGTAAGAAAATGGTGAATCCACACCAAATAATACAGACAGCCATTAAAAAATCTCTGTTATAACGTGGGAAAATATTTTACAATATAATGCTAAATTTAAAAAGCAGGATTTAAAAATTGTATATATAATTGGTGGGGCGTGGTGGCTCATGCCTGTAATCCCAGCACTTTGGGAGGCCAATGCGGGTAGATGTCCTGAGGTCAGGAGTTTGAGACCAGCCTGACCAACATGATAAAACCCTGTCTCTACTAAAAATACAAAATTAGCCAAGCATGGTAGTGCATGCTTGTAATCCCAGCTATGTGGGAGGCTGAGACAGAAGAAACACTTGACCCCAGGAGGCAGAGGCTGCAGTGAGCCGAGATGCACCACTGCACTCTACCCTGGACAGCAAGAGCAAGACTCCATCTCAAAAAAAAAAAAAAATCGCTGTAGCTTTGTAGAAATGGCAAGCAGAGGATATAATAATGCATCACTTAATGATGGAGACACATTCTGAGAAATGTGTCATTAGGCAATTTCATCCTGCAAACATCATCGAGTATACTGATACAAACCTAAATGGTAAAGCCTGGCACAACCTAGGCTATAAGGGACAACCTACTGCTCCTGAACTATAAACTTTGTAGCATGTTACTGTACTGAGTATCACAGGCAACCACAACACAGGTATCTGTATATCTAAACATCTAAAAGGTTCAGTAAAAATACAGTACTATAATCTTATGCGACCATGATTGTCTATGTGACCCATCGTTAACAGAGATATTATTATGTGACACACGTCATGATTTACCTACAGGAGAATATGCTAGAGTACAACCTGTAGTTATATTTATCTTGTAGGATCTTAAGTGTAGGCCATGAAATTCCAGTATGTGCTTTATTAGCTGTCTAGCCCCCACCCTTGCCATTTCCAACTTAGACCCATCTACAAATATAAAAAGCATCACCTCAATGACTTCATTAAATCACAATAAAAGCAATGAACAGATAGGGATAAGAGCAGTGCTCTGAGGCCAAAAATCTTTCTTGAGACAATGATCAGTATATCGAGGTCTACTGAGTTCAGCTGATTTGTCACCTACACATTCACTAGAACCAGATATCGGGAGTAAGATTTCTCATATATATTAAGTATTAATAAAGGAGGTACAATATCTATAGCACACCTGCACATTTCATTTACGATCTCAAATCCCCTTATTACGATATCTGTTCTATTCTTCCCAAGTGGGCTATCCTTCCTCTTAATGAAAAATACAGAAGCAAAATGACCAGAAAATTACCATTACCAATGGCCTTCCATTACCATTTCTAAAATGCTTCCATAAACTTCACAACAACGTCATGAGAGAAGAAGTGCAGATGATATTATCTCTATTTTGTAGTTACATAAGTTGAAGCTCACAATTTTTTTAAAAAAACTTGACCAAGGGCACAAAGCTAACAAGATGAACTAGTTCTTACAGCTCAGATGTTGTGGGACAGAACTCACAACATCTGATTTTTGTTTTGGTGCCCTTTCCAAAACAGCAGTTCTGGTTTTTGTCATATGTTCAAGTTATTCCATCTGTTCTGCGAAAAGTCCTCTCCATTTCTTTCCTACTTCAGATGTACCATTTATAAAGGCATATTTTGTTGCCCTAACCATTTCCTGCAAACCTCAGCTCAGTTTCATAAGAGAACTCTGGCAGGCTGGTTTCATTTACAAAAACTCCTCACATAAAATCTTGAAAATGTTTCACAATGCCTACAAAAATATGCAAGATTGACTACTTGACCTCGTGGGATAAAGAATGAATGAACAATGCCATCGGTTCCAAGAAACAAGCCAACAATGCCTTTACTGTGATTCTGACAAGCATTCTTTTTGCAGCTTCAGTCATTTTGGAATTTTTATTAAAAAAATTTTTAAATAGTTTCAGGCATGCACTCAGAGAAAATACCTTGTGGTAATTTTTAAGAAATTAACTGAATACATTAATTTTAGACTGGTAGTCTCCAACAACAATCAAGTAACCCTTCTTACTTGAAAGAATCAACTGGAGAAAACAGAGGAAAAAACATTTCCAGAATACTAACTAAATCATTAAAGTAGAATGGTTTTAATTTATATGCCAGGCTTAGAGAGGAGAAAATGGGTAAAGGCAGGCATAATAGCAAGGCGCATGAAACTCTGAAAACAGAACAGATTTATGCAGACAAAATATATCCCAACTCAGGCTGGGCGTGGTGGCTCACACCTGTAATCCCAGCACTTTGGGAGACCATGGCGAGCAAATCACTTGAGGCCAGGAGTTTGAAACCAGCCTAGTCAACATGGTGAAACCCCATCTCTACTAACAATACAAAAAAATTAGCTGAGTGTAGTGGCATACACTTATAATCCTAGCTGCTCAGCAGGCTGAAGCACGAAAACTGCTTGAACCTAGGAGGCGGAGGTTGCAGTGAGCTGAGATCAAGCCACTGCACTCCAGCCTGGGTGACAAAGTGGGACTCTGTCTCAAAAAAAAGGATCCCAATTAAGAAGTAGAAAACATGAGGCAGGTCTGGTATCACTTTAATCAACAATAGCAATGTAAGTACTGGAAGAATGTCAAAAAGAGTTCATTATGAAACATATGAAAAGCCCAAGAGACTTACTGAACCAACTAAGCAATGTGGTCATGAAAGGTGATCTCTACTGTGGATAAGAACTGACCAACAAGGCCTCGCCACCTCCAGTGGCTCTGTAGCCCTTTACTCTGAGTCCACTGATCACCAAACAGTCTTTTGATTATTAATTTGGTTTCCCAGTACTTATTAAGAGCCATCAGCCCACCTTCTATGGAGCCACTGAAGGAGATTCAAAGGTAACAGTTTAGAAAAACAGAGGAACAGGATATTGCTGGGATACAGAGGTCTAAATAAGAGAAAATGCCTTTCCTGGCAGAACTGAGCCACCTCTGGCTGCCGCAAGAGAGGTCGGAGGGAGCCAGGGGTTGATGGTCCACATGAGCTCTGCTATCCTTCTCTAGTTCCAATCTTTATCTATCTAAAAGGAAGGGAGATGAGTCCGGTGACCTCAAAACACCATTTCAACTCAGCCACTATGCTTCTAAATACAAAAATAATTATTGTCTGGGCACTGTGGCTCATGCCTGTAATCCCAGCACTTTTGCAGGGCCAAGGTAAAAGGATAGCTTGAGCTCAAGAGTACAAGACCAGCCTGTACAACATAGCAAGACCCCATCTCTACAAAAAAATGTAAAACTCAGCTAGGTGTGGTTGTGTATGCCTGTAGTTCCAACTATTCAGAAGGAAGAAGCAAAAGGATGAAGCAGGAGGATGGCTTGAGCCCAGGAGGTCCAAGATGCAGTAAGCCACAGTTAAACCACTGCACTTCTGCCTAACGTGCTTCTCTTAATTAGTTTAATTGAGGACCTAACACCATACTAAATTATAAGGTAGTGATAAATGAGATTCCTTCTACCTCCAAAAACTTAAAATCTAGTCTGGAAGATTGGGTATAAACACTAAAGTGTCAAAAATGGAAAAAGAATGTAAAATATGTTCAGGTATCAAAAGAAGGGTGAAAACAATAAATGTAAAAGGAGTTAGAAAGTAGAAAAACCTCAATGTGTTCTGAGATACACTGGGAAGATTTCATGAACGAGACTGAATTTAAGCCACCTATTTACAACAATATCCCCAAAAAATCCTAACAAAACAAAGCAAATAAAAATGTAAAGGTATGAGACTAAGAAATGTTCAGTTCTCTAGAAGATGAAATACAGTTTGAAAGATAACCTAATATTATATTAAAAGTCTGGCCTCTGTACCCAGTGAAAGATGAACTGAACTTGAATATCAACTGTTATTTACCATGCTAACTATTTAACACCTCTGAACCTGTTTTTTGTTATTAAAATGAAGGCAATTATACTAGTTTTGCAGAATCACTGGGAGAACTAAATTAGAAAATATTAAGCACCTAGCACAATATTTGATACAAAAAGTACTAAACAACCATCTGTTTCCTGAACTGTCCATTACTCAATGTATAAATGTGTTTAGGCATACAGAAATTTTACTTGTCTTTTTGGAGGACTACATGGCAAAACTGTTATTTTAGTTTCAAAAACTGCCTATTCTCTTTCCATAGGAATTTATAAAATGTAATCATTTTTCTTTATCATCTGTCTTAACGTCATTCAACTATGTCACTTCATCAATAACAGATGCTTTTAAATTCAACAACTACAGGCACAAAACAAAACAAAAAGGGATTCAATAACTTTTAGTTAACACACCTGAATTTTGGGGGAAAGCAAACGTTCAAAGGTATTGTTAGATGACACACTATTTTGTGTATGCACTGGCATTAAAGAGCCAACTGGAAGGTCCAGGATACTGGGTGGAACCTGCTGACTGACTCATGGGCTTTTCTACAGGCTGAACTGGCAAGGACCTTCCAGCTGTTTTTAGTGTTGCACTCTTAAAAAGGAACACACTGCCAAGGATCACCAGACATGTTGAACAAAAGAGAAAGCAAAACAAACTAAAGAAACGCAGAGCAAACAGAGAGCAGACAACATTTTAAATATTTTATTGGTAATATTCTCAAATAAATAAAAAAGGATGGTTCAGAAGAAAGAGCTGTTTGATACTACAAGTATGATAGAGGAAATAAAAAAATTCAATCACGGTTTCAAAGGCAAGCTGAAGCTATTTCTCAGGGGAAAAAGAAAACAAAGAGAAAACAGAAAAGAAGCTTTCAAAATTAAGGAATCCATGTCAAAGGCCCAACATCTGACTAACAGCACTTCAGAAAGTCAGATGAGTGGTTCTCAAAGTGTGGCCCCTGGACAACTACAGTTGCCACGATCTTTTTCAGGGTCTCTGAGGACAAAACCATTTCCTTACTCAAACATGTACCTTTTCAACATGTTAACATCTGCACTGATGGTGAAAAGTAATCAATCACAAGTGAAACTGCTGGGGCTTGTGCAGGACTCAAGGCATGGCACCTAACTGTTCTAGTTAGTGTTCACTGTATTCTTCCTCACCACAAACTCAGCACCAGTTTCACTTAAGAATGTTCTTTAGGAAGCAGTAAAAGTTATTAATTGTATTAAATACCCACCCTTTAGTGCCTGTCTAATATTCTGTGTGACAAAGCCCTTCTGCTGCTTACCAAAGTAAGATAGTTGCTGGAGGAAAATGCGCTTGTATGATTGAATTGGGAGTTGAACTAGTCAATCTTTTCACTAATCACCATTTCCGCATAAAAGAATGACTGACAGACTTGATATCTGGCAGAAATTTTCTCAAAGAGGAATAAGGTGAGCCTGTCTCTACAAAGAAAACAACTGATAGTATTTAATAAAATGTGAGCTTTTGGCCGGGCACAGTTGCTCACATCTGTAATCCCAGCACTTTGGGAGGTCGAGGCAGGCGGACTACATGAGCTCAGGAGTTCGAGACCAGCCTGCGCAGCATGGCAAAATCCCGTCTCCCCTAAAAATACAAAAAAAATAGAAAGGCGTGGTGGTGCATGCCTGTAATCCCAGCTACTCAGGAGGCTGAGGCATGAGAATTGCTCAAACCCAGGAGGCAGAGGTTTCAGTGAGCCGAGAGTATGCCACTGCACTCCCACCTGGGCGACAGAGCAAGACTCAGTCTCAATTAAAAAAAAAAAAAAAAAACCACTTGTTGAGTTTTGGGTAATATCAAAGAAGAATAACCACAATTATCTGAAAAGGCTACTAAAAGACACCTCTCTTTCCCAGTGACTTATCTTTGTGAGGTTGAATTTTCTTCATAATACTTCAGTCAAAACAAACATATTCCAATAGATTCAATGCAGGAGCATCCATGAGAATCCAGACATGAAACAGATTTGCAAAAATGTAAAAGAAAGCTACCCTTCTCACTAAATCTTTTTGGTTTTAGAAGATAGTATTTTTCCACAAACAAAAAGTATATTATTTATATTCACACATAATGTTATTGTTTACTGAACAACTAACATGCAATCAGACCAAAAAGTTTTGAGAACCACTGCACTAGAAGAAACAGAGGAAAGGAATTATCAAAAACATAAAACAAAAACAGCAAGGTGTGGTGGTTCATGCCTGTATTCCCAGTACTTTGGGAAGCTGAGGCAGGAGGATCACTTGAGGCCAGGAGTTTAAGACCAGCCTGGGCAATATAGCAAGACCCTGTCTCTATTACATAAAAATATAAAATTAAATTAAAATGTTAGGACATGAATTTCTAGATTTAATTCCAAGCTGCTTTAGCTGTATCAGGTGAACAGGAAGAAGGGGAGAACGTGACCGTAGGGACAGGGTTAGGGGCCAAAGGAGTTGTAAGACAACCCCAAGGGAGGTATAAGAAAGCACTGAAGGACTTGGTAAAAGGCCACATCTTTGCCTTCATCTTCCACATGAAGAAGCCAAAAGATAACATCTAAAACTGCAAAGCAAAGAAAGAGTAACATAAACATTATTTTAGAAATTCAGAGGTAAATACCCAGGGAAAGCTAAAAGAACTGACAGTTGTTTCTGAAGAAAAAGATGCGAAATCGGGAGGCATACAGCAGAGCACTGCTGTTTTTTAATTAAAATCTTTCAGTGTTGTTGCCTTTTCAGTTATGGTCATGTATTACTATGATAAAAATTAAATTTAGGCCAGGTGTGGTGGCTCATGCCTATAATTCCAGCACTTTGGGACGCCAAGGCAGGCGGATCACTTGAGGTCAGGAGTTCGAGACTAGTTTTGGCCAACACGGAAAAATCCTGTATCTACTAAAAATACACACACAAAAAAAATTTGCTGGGTGTGGTGGTGCACACCTGTAATCCCAGCTACTCGGAAGGCTGAGGCAGGAGAATCCCTTGAGCCCAGGAGGCGCAGGTTACAGTGAGCTGAGGTCACACTACTGCACTCCAGCCTGGGCAATGGAGCAAGACTCCATCTCAAAAACATTAGTTAATTTAAAAAAATTTAGCACTGCAAACCTCAATTTTTGTTCACTTGATGAAAGAAACAAGTTTATGCACAAGAAAATTGCTCTCTGTGAAATTCAACATGCCAAGGACACCTTACAAAATATGCTACAGAATGAGGAAGAGTAGTTAGCACTTAGGAATGCTGCAAGACTGCAGAGGTGATGGTGCGTAGTGGGAGGTTAGGTGGGATGGTAACAAGCTATGCATTCAACACATTCCATCCCTCCAATGTAACTGGAACCATATTTCCATCTGGTCAAGGATCGTCGCACACCACAAAGGCAGGTCCCTCCCTAGTAGTCCAGCTGGAGACATCCTGGTCATCCTAGCGGGAGGATGGGGATCCCTATCTGAGAATCTGGCAGCCCAAAGCAACACTCACATACCTCAGGACTCAGCATCTCTCAGCTACTTTACAACCACAGGGAAAATACCAGGGGGGTGACACCTGAGGCCTGTAGCTTTTGAACATCACTCTAGTCCATTTAGAGTTCTCAAACCTGTAAATGCCATTACGTTAAAAACAGGATAACTGAGGCCTCAAAGTGTATAAAGAAAACTTGCAATTAGAGTTTGTTTTTATAAATACTATTTCTTACCGAAAGAAATGTCTCAATGTTCTCATGAACAAAGGAAGCAATATCCTGCCAGTCCAGAATGTCTCCCAGCCAGCTATTCTGACGACTGACATGCAACTTGTGTCCTTTGTGCCTTCCAGAGTGTGTTACATTCTATGGAATAAAACAGTGCAAACATGAAATTCCCATCTTAATCTAAAAAACAAAAAGTATCAATGTCCCATTTTGCTTCAGGTCTCCTTAATCACTTCAGTAAGTACTCCAAGGAGAACAACTTTGTAAGAAATCAGCCAAGAACTCCATTTAAAGACCTGAAATATAAAAATCTTTTGTTTATATTCCAGGTACCTTGTCTAAGTCTTGCTCCTCTGCTTCCCTCCTAATACATTTGCAAACATATCTTATTTCTCAGTATCTACAACAACACACTAAACACAGCATTGACTTTCATTTTTCTTTTTTACGTTTTTGGGCCTTCCACCTTTCTCTTGATCTTTGCTTTTGCCTCATCTTTCTTTTTAATTTTCCATACAAGATAAGGAAAATGAGGAGAGAAGAATATAACAAGCAAGAGTAAGGCAGTAAACAGAATTTGTCTATCTGGAGGACGCTGGCAGAGATACAAGAATAACTGAATTTGAAAGAGATAAGGGCCAGGTAGAATGGCTCACACCTATAATCCTAGCACTTTGGGAGGCCAAGGCAAGAAGATCACTTGAGCCTAGGAGTTCAAGACCAACATAGTGAGACCCCATCTTTATAAAAATTTAAAAATTAGTCAGGCATGATGGTAGGAATGTTGTCTTCCTTTTTTTAGAGACAGGGTCTTGCTCTGTCACGAGGCTAGACTAGAGTGCAATGGTGTGGTCATAGCTCACTGCAGCCTCCAACTCCTGAGCTCTAGTGGTCCTCCCGCCTCAGTCTTCCTGAGTAGCTAAGACTACAGGCACACACCACCACACCCAGCTAATTTTTTGTAGAGATGGGTTCTCACTATGTTGCCCAGGATGGTTCTGAAGCTCCCAGCCTCATGTGATCCTCCCACCTCAGTCTCCCAAACAGCCAGATTACAGGCATGAGCCACCATGCCCAGCCAACAAATATGCCATTTTGTACAAGGAACTTAAGCATCCCTGGATTTTGGTACCAGGTGCCAGTAGGGTGTCTTAGAACCAATCACCCATAATACTGGGGGACAATTGTACTTAAGCACTTAACAAACCTATGCTTATAAAACACTTACCTTCCTCTACTATAAAATAAAGCTCATGAGGTATGAGGGGCAGTAAAAGCTATTTGTCTTTAAGTACAAGCCCCAGAGTTAGCAAAAGAAATAGATACACCTTTCTTATTATCTGGTTTTTCAGCAGATGGGATCAAATCTACGATACTCACCTAGATATTCCCTGAATATTTTTTCCCAAGTCTTTGAAATCTACAAAAACTAACACTGTTCCCTCAATTCATCCCAAAGAAAGAGTACATAATCCCAAACAAGTCACTAAGCAACAAATTCAAATTTAAAGTCAGCCCTCCTCCCCCTCCATCCTACATTAAAAGATTTATATATATACTTGCTCTCCTTACATCAACTTTGAGAAAAACCATCACCAACTCTGCCCACTCTACACGCAGCACAGCTCCTGCTAGCCCACAGGCCCTGCCAGATCTAGTGTATAGGATGGCCTGGGTAACATGGCAAAACCCTGTCTCTACAAAAAATACAAAAAGTTAACTGAGCATGGTGGCGTACACCTATAATTCTCGGGAGGCTGAGGCAGGATCACTCAAGCCCAAGAGGCGGAGGTTACAGTAAGCCGAGATCACACCACTGCACTCCAGGCTGGGTGACAGAGCGTGACCCTGTCTCAAAAAAAAAGAATAAAAACTAAAAGAAAGATCTCTAAACTTTTAGATGACAACAGACTAAGGACAGAATCCCAACGCACCAGAGATAGGCAGGTTCTGCCAGGGAGAATACCCATCAACTCACACTGACTTTTAATGACCTGAGGCTTAAGGTTTTGCAGTTTTAAAATTTTCATGAATAAAATACAATCCTATCTAGTTAATGAGTCAGTAAAAGGGCTTTATTAGTTTACAACAGAAAACCTTAGCAAAAATAACTTACCTTTATAAACCAAGAGTGATACAGTCTGTCCCAAAGTTCTAGTACTTGCTTTTCAATTACAGCAGTATTGTTCACCTTATCTCCTAGAATTTTATGGAGCTAGAAAAAAACACAGATACAACATGGTACAGTATTTCAGGCAACAATACAGTAATATTAATATATGGTGGGTATTTACATTTGTTCCAAATCAAACAAAAATGTTCCAGACTATCTCTAGCCATATTATGTTCTTTTCTTAAACTCTAGTCCTGAGTATTCCCAGTAAATTTCCTCTCTCATCTTTTTGCTTCTATTTTCTTTGCTCTATTCTCAGGTCTCTAAGAAAGCTACCTCATGCTATCAGAGAATGGTACAAATGAAGCCATGATTGCTGACTTATCTGATCTTACCTGTCTAGAGAAAAATCTCTCCCCTGTAATCCCATTGCCCATCCATTATACAAATGTTTCATGTTACATTTATCTCTATTATTAAGAATTACCACAGAAGTTTTAAGTAAAATTTTAGGACATTGGCTATAAACATAAATCCTTCCCTCCATTTGCATGCTGAAAGATGTTCGGTCTCATTTATGATTGATCAGACTGGCTTCAGGTTTGTGGAAATCAAGTATACTGAGACAACGTAACTTAGAGGAAGGCTATCATAAGATCTCATCCCACTTAGTTATTATTAAAACCATATGGTAATATAAAAAACAATTTTTACATTTTCAGCGGCTGAGGCGGGCAGATTGCTTGAACCTAGGAGTTTGAGACCAGCCTGAGCAAAACGGTGAAACCCTGTATCCACAAAAAATACAAAAAAGTTACCAGGTGTGGTGGTGCGTGCCTGCAGTTCCCAGCTACTTGGGAGACTGAGATGAGAGAATCACCTGAGCCCAGGAGGTTGAGGTTGCAGTGAGCCATGACCATGCCAACGTGCTCCAGCCTGAGCAACAGAGTAAGACCTGGTCTCAAAAAAAAAAAAAAAAAAAAAAAACAACCAGAGAATTTCTAAAGGACAAACATTGATTTGGAGGCCCACTTCCTTAATACAATTGTTTCAATTTTTCTATTTCCTCTGCAACTTTCTGCCTATTTACATAGAGACAATATAGAATTCTATATTTTCTATTGTATTATAAGCATTTAATCTTTAGCCTTCATCACTAACCTTCATCTTTAATACTTTTGTATTAGTTCATTATGTTCTGGTATTAGCTGATCATTACCTACTCTAAGGATATATAATAAATACTATTATTTTTCTTTTTTACTTTTTTTTGTGTGTGTGAGATGGAGTCTTGCTCTGTCACCCAGGCTGAAGTGAAGTGGCGTAATTTCAGCTCTCATTGCAACTTCTACCTCCTAGGTTCAAGCAATTCTCCTGTCTCAGCCTCCTGAGTAGCTGGAATTATAGGCATGTGCCACCATGCCTAGCTAATTTTTGTATTTTTAGTAGAGACGGTGTTTCACCATGTTGGCTAGGCTGGTCTTAAACTCCTGACCTCAAGTGATCTGCCCACCTTGGTCTCCCAAAGTGCCACTGCGCCTGGCCATGAATCCTAATTTTTAATGTCATGAGTACATTGCAATGAACATCCTTATACACAGTTTTTAAAGATACATATGGATGTTCATTGCAGTGTTACTTCTGACATAAATAAATGTACTGGAAACAAAGAAAATGAGTTTTTGTTTTGTTTTTCAAGACAGGGCCTCACTCTGTCACCCAGGCAGGAGTGCAGTGGCATGATCACAGCTCACTGAAGCCTGGACCTCCCGAGCTCAAGTGATCCTGCCACCTCAGACTCCCGAGTAGCTGGGATCACAGGTGCATGTCACCACACACAGCTAATTTTTTAATTTTTTATAGAGACAAGGTCTTACTATGTTGCCCAAGCTGGTCTCAAACTTCTGGGCTCAAGCGATCCTCCTGCCTCGGCCTCCCAGCTAGAATTAGAGGCATGAACCACCAAACCCAGCCCAAAATGAACATTTTAATGGCTCTTGCTATGCACTGGTAAACTGACTTCTATAATAAGAATTATACCAATTAATACTTTACAAAATTACATAAATGACCCAATTTTCTCAAAGTCTTATGAACTAACTGGCTAATTTTTAGGGAATTTAATAGGTGTGAAATGTAGCCATTATTTATTATTTTCTTCTTTAGTAATGAAGAGTGACCATTTTCCCATGTTAGTTTACAACATCTATTTCCTTACCTTTTGTCCATTTGATGCTGGCCTTACAGCCATGTGAACCAGTTACTAGACATATTCAATGCAAATATATCTGTTCAATTTGTTCCTTTATATTTAATTGATTTATTCATAAACTGAAAACAAAATATTCAATATAATAAAGCTATTTGGCCAGGCATTATGGCTCATGTCTTGTAATCAAAGCATTTTGGGAGGCCATGGTGGGTGGACTGTATAAGCATAGAAGTTTGAGACCAGCCTGGGCAATATGGTGAAACCTCATCTCTATAAAAAAATTTAAAAAATTAGCCAGGCATGGTGGTGCATGCCTGTAGTTCCAGCTACTTTGGAGCCTGAAGTGGTAGATCACTTGAGCCCCGGAGGTGGAGGATGCAGTGAGCTGAGATCATACCACTGTACTCCAGCCTGAGCAGCAGAGCAAGACTCCCTCTACACACAAACACACACCCCAGCAGAGCAAGTCTCCCTCTACACACACACACGCACACCACTGAAACACAAGTGCTGTTGGTGGTCCCTGATACGCCCCTCCATATGAGAGGCAACCAAGCATGAAGCATAGTCTTAACATTGTTTGAGAGCCATCTAACTTGAGGTATATATGCTCATCTATTTTTCGGGGAAAACAAAAGTCAGGGATAATTCTCTGGGCTTAGCTAGCATGAAATCCCAGGATCCTGTGCCACAGCTGATCAAGTCTTTCTTGAAACATTTTCTTCTCTAAGCTCCTATGACAGGTTGGTTCTCCTACCGCACGGGTCAGCTGGCTTACTTCTCGTACCACCAAAAGCTCAGTGCTCTAGGGGTCTATTATGTATACTCTCCCTTTAGGCCACGTTATGGGCTGAACTGTGTCCCCACAAAATTCATATGCTGAAGTCCCAACCTCCAATACTTCAGAACGTGAGTGTATTTAAAAACAGGTAATTAAGTTAGAATGAGGTCATAAGGGTAGGCCCTAATGCAATATGATTGGTGTTCTTTTAAGAAGAGGAGATTAGGATATAAACAGACACAGGAAGCCATATGAACCCAAAGGGAGAAGGTGGTGACCTGCAAGGCAAGGAGAGAGGCCTCAGAAAATCAACCCTGCCAAGACCTTGATCTTAGACTCCCAGCTTCCAGGATGTGAGTAAATAAATTTCTGCGGTTTAAGCCACCCAGACTATGGTGCTTTGCTATGGCAATGCTAGCAAACTAAGAGACCATCTCATCTAATCCTATGGGTAGCATACGATTCTCACCTCAGCATCTACAGCCCATCCAGATCTCTCCCCTAAGCTCCATCTTTATATGTCCAATTGCCTTCATGGCATCTCTGTTTAAATACCTAACAGGTATCTCAAATTTAACATGCCACAAACCCAATTAATTATTTACCCATGATACCTAAACCCCATGATCATCTCCAAGTATTTTCTACCTCAGTAAGTGGCACATCTATTCTTCTAGCTGGGCAAACCAAAATTTTGTTTCCTTAAACTCTATGTCCAATTGATGAGTAGCTCCTATTAGCATAATCCCAAAACTGTACCTCAAATCTGACCACAGTTCTCAATTTCCATTGCTACAAACCTAGTACAAGTAACTAACATGTTTCTCCTGGACTACAATAACCTTTTACCTGGCCTTTCTGCCTTCTCCTTTCCTGTCCACTTCTCCATAAAGCAGCCAAAATGAGCTTTCAACATTCTAAAAACAGGTCTTTTTACATTCCTATAATGTTTACCTTTACAACTTAAATAAAATTCCACCTTCTTGTGATGACTTCTGGCTTGTCTCATTGCATCATTCCCTATTCCAGCCACCGGCCTTCTTTCTGACCTTCCACCAAGCTTGGTATCATCTCAGAGACTTTGAATTTGTTATGCCCTCAGCTTGAAACATTCTTTCACAGGCCTTCACAGATTGCTGCCTTCTCAACATTCTTATCTTCTCATGTTGGCTTCTCAGAGACCCTCTCTGGCCATTCTGTCTTACGCATCAACCAAGTCAGTCACTCTCTATTATATTACTCTGATTATCCTCATCACAGCACTTACTAGCACTTGAAATTTGTATTGTTAACATCTCTAATGACTGTTTCCTCTCATGAGAGTCAGAGGGAGGGTGATAACTTCCCCTCCAGCACTTAGAACAATTCTGGGCATGTTTATGGACTGGCTGCCATTTTCTTCATTCTGGTCATGGGAAAAAGAGACAGAGGAAACACATTACTTTCTTTCTTGCTTTCCCTTTCTTTTTTTTTTTTTGAGATGGAGTCCACTCTGTCACCAGGCTGGGGTGCAGTGGTGCGATCTTAGCTCACTGCAACCTCCACCTCCCGGGTTCAAGTGATTCTCCTGCCTCAGCCTCCCAAGTAGCTGGGACTACAGGCATGCGCCACCACATCCAGCTAAGTTTTGTATTTTTAGTGGAGATGGAGTTTCACGATGTTGGTCAGGATGGTCTCAATCTTTTGACCTTGTGATCTGCCCACCTCAGCCTCCTAATCTGCTGGGATTACAGGCGTGAGCCACCACGCCCAGCCCTTGCTGTCCCTTTCTTAGCATCTCAGAAGGAGCATGCTAAGCAGAAGGGATAGCTCAAACAAGGACATTCAGCAAGGAAAGCAAACTGGGAAGTCTGGGTAGAACCACAAACAATATGTAAGACACGTAGGCAATTAGGCTGACAAAGTAGGCTGGGAGCAGACAGACAGAAACCTTCTTTGTTCTTAACTAAACACATCCCAAAAAACTCTTTGTGGGCATGGCATTTTTTCCTAGCTTTAGCTCTCTCTAGACTTAGGCTCTTATGACCCAATTCTTACATGATTGTTAGCTGGATAAGATCTGATGCTCTACTGAGCTATCCCTGCAGTTTCAATGTTTTTCTTAACAACTTTATTGAGATATAACACAATTCAATGGTTTTTCAATATATTCACAGTTATGTAACCATTAAAAAATCCTTCAATTCTTTTGTTTTAAAATTAACCACAATTTTAAACCATTTTCATCACCCCAAAAGTAAACCCCATGCCCATTAGCACTCACTCTCCCATTTGTCCCCAAACCTCTCTACTCCTGGAAACCACTACTTTACTTTCTATCTCTATACATTTGCCTCTTCAGACATTTCATATAAACGAAATCATATAACTATATATAATATATATGTATGGTCTTTTAAAATAGCCTCTTTTACTCAGCATAATGCTTTCAAAGTTAATTCATGCTGTGGCATTTATCAGTACTTTATTCCTTTTTGTAGCTGAATAATATTCCATTATATAAACATACCATTGGTTTATCCATTCATCAGCTGAGGAACGACTGTTTTTTAGATCTTATCTTTGTCTTCTAATCAGAATAGCAAATATTTAAAATTTTTGCTATCAATGCCCATGACTGCTCAGCTGCCCTCCCTTTTATAATTGTGAGCAAAGGGTTTCAAACTTATCTTTTCTCTAAGTAATTTAAAATTTACATCTTTAAAATCTAAGGCACATTTCTCCAACTACCGAAAGTTTCCTCTTATTATCCTCTTTCCAAAAAGGTAGGAATTCCAGAATAAAAACTCCTCCCAAATAGATAAATCAAGAATTAAATGCTATGCTTTCAGCAAAATAAAATATTTCTAGAAGGCTAAAAGACTTCTGCAATGGCTGGATCTTCCTTCTATGATAGTTCTGGGATCTGCATCCACATACTTACATTGCACTTATTTTAAAACACTTGTCATGTAACCATTAAGTTACTGGGGATAGACCCAAGAAAATCAATAATTAAGTTTTCTCTCAACTTTTCACTATGATTCCATCTTTACGTTAAATTACCATATATGTGTATACAGCGTATCTTCCATAATATTTTTTTAAGATTTTGTTTTTGAATTTTGAATATGGAATCACATACTAATACTTTTTTTATAGGCACAAGTCTCACTGCAACAAATCTTGTCTATCCTTACATAATTCTAATTACTTCAGTATATTAAAATATAAATTACCTTTATTCCTATACGCAATACTAGGGAGGGAAAGAATATCCCAAATCTATATTGTGAAATCTAATCCTTAACTGTGCTATCTTTTCCTCTATCATTCATTTCCCCTTCACAAAGCTCTCTCCACTTCAGTCAAGATCTCAATGGTCTCATTGAGTCAAGCACACTCCTGTTTCAGCATCTTGATCATCTCTTCAAGCACATTCCTGTCTCTGCACCTTGGCTCACACAGATACTCTTCTTAAAATCCACTCTTCCTTGATCTGTTATTCCTTCAAGGTCTATCTCAATTGCCACATCAAAGCACTTAATCCAGTTCTGGGCACACACTGCAAGCATGCTACAGTAGAAATAAAGTATTTGGAGCTAAGCTTCAGTTTCAAACCAAGCTCTGCAATTTACTACATGACCAATGGGAATTGTCTCAGCCTTGCTGAGTCTTGTTTCCTTATCTGCAAAGCAGGCAAAATAATTCATACTGCAGGCTTCTTGGAAACAGTAAATGAAAAAAAAAAAAAAAGACTAAATGAAACTAACTGGAAACTGCCAAAGATAGTTATCATCAGACAAGATCTAGCATGTGTTAATACCTTTTTCTCCACAAAGTCTTATTTGACAACCCAAACCAAGTGATCATTCTGTCCTAACTCACAAGTAGTTAATCAGATCTATCTTGAAAAACTAGATGACCAACTTCTCAGATTGTTCAGGCTACTTACTACCCCTATTCAATGTGATCTTTCAAAAGATTTAACTCTATGTTGCTTACCTGTTTAAGCCTATTTAATGTTGTGAATAGCATTTCTACTTATGTTTTAGCAAAGCAAGAAGCAATCACCAGTAAAGACCGTGAAAAGAGAAAGAGACAAAGAAAGGTTGTTCCCTTACCTTGTGAGTTATCCATTCTCGTCCATATTGATATACATTGTTAGCTGCAGAATTCAGGGCTCTTTGGACTACCTGAGCTTCAGGAAGCCAACTAATGTAAAACAAAGAAAGAAAAAAAATGAAAAAAGTACACTTTCTGTGTAGTGTACCAATGCTTTGAACTTGATATACTTAATCCATAACAAATTAAGTATATCAATACACAAGATACCAAAGTATCATGAGCAGGACTTCCAGGTTTAACTAGCCTAACTCTCTAATATTCAGGATATCATTTCAGTCTTTCCTTAGCTTTTATTTTATTTATTTTATTTTTTGAGATGGAGTTTTGCTCTCGTTGCCCAGGCTAGAGTGCAATGGCGTGATCTCAGCTCACTGCAACCTCCACCTCCCGGGTTCAAGTGATTCTCCTGCCTCAGCCTCCCAAGTAGCTGGGATTATAGGCGTGCACCACCACACCTGGCTAATTTTGTATTTTTAGTAGAGACGGGTTTTCACCATGTTCGTCAGGTTGGTCTCAAACTCCTGACCTCAAGTGATCCACCTGCCTCGGCCTCGCAAAATGCTGGGATTACAGGTGTGAGCCACCACACCCGGCCTCAGTCTCTCCTTAGCTTTTAGACCCACTTTCCCCACAAACTCCCTTTCATTCTACTCTGCATGATTTCTCTACTCCCATGTCCTAAGTCATCTGCCTTATTCGGCATCAAAGAAAGTGGTTCTGGGGGACTGGGATATTCAGCATCTGGGACAGGGTTCTCAAAGTGTGGTCCACAGACCAGCAGCATCAGAACTTTTTGGAAACCTGTTAGAAATGAAAAACCTGGGGCCCAAACCCAGATATACTGAAAAAGGAACACTGGACTGGGACCCAGTGATCTGTACCTTAAAAAGCCCTGCAGGTGATTCTGATGCATGCTACAGTTTGAGAATCACTGAGCTAAGGAAGTGAAGAAATCAGAAGGAATGCAGGAAATGAAGAAGGTGAATCATTATCCTCGACTTGGTTATCCGCTAAAGATCTTTTAAAAGACAGAATTCCTGAACAGAGTTCCAACTATGCAAGGAACTACAGTCCACAAGCTTTACTTGTGCAGTGAGAGGTGATCTCCTCATTCTCCTGTTGACTAAGCAGTCTGCACCATATACCTTAATCAAGAACCCTTTACACAACCCTAATGTTTTCCACAAGAGAAAATATGTTCATGTATTCTCTAAACTGTTCCTTATAATATTATACACTAGCGATGTTGACATTCACAAATGTAACAGTCCTCATTTCAACTATTCCGGAGTGAAGCCAAAAGGTGAAGGCAAGCAGAAGCTAGTCATTTACTTTCCTGAGGCCCAAAAATGACACATCCTACAAATTTAACATAAAAGAGTCAATTAGGTAAAGTCAAATGTGCAACATCCTTAACTCACAGCAGCTTTAAGTAAGTGCTGTGTATGAGAAAGATGGTCATAAAAGTTAGTTGCCACTGACAGCCGCAAAGTCATGGTGCCTAGGAAAGTGGTCTTTAACCAGAAAAAAATAAAAGCTCTTTTGAATAAATTAAAAAGTAGACCATCAAATCAGTAGTGGTTTGAATCTTAAGTATTAGCCAGTTTGTCCCACACTCCAAATAAAGTATCTGTGAAACTTTTTGGCAAATTCCTCAGTCCATTCAAATATTTCTCAACAAGGCCAGCATGCTGGCTCATGCCTATAATCCCAGCACTTTGGGAGGCCAAGGCAGGCAGATCACTTGAGGCCAGTAGTTCAAGACCAGCCTGGCTAACATGGCAAAACCCAGTCTCTACTAAAAAATACAAAAATTAGCCAGGCATGGTTGCACACAACTGTAGTCTACTCAGGAGGCTGAGGCACAAGAATCACTTGAGCCCAGGAGGCAGAGGTTGCAATGAGCCAAGATCATGCCACTGCCCTCCAGCCTGGGCAAAAAAGCAAGATTCTATTTAAAAAAAAAAAAAAAATTTCTCAGCAAATAAGACAAAATTTCAAACTTTTAGAGACACAAACATATTAATTTACAGCATAAGGATATAAACAGAAAATCTGAATCACTAAACAGAAATGTGATATGGGAGAAATTAATTTAAGTATCTTTTAAATTACTCTAATATTTATAAATTCATCAATAATTTGAAAGGATTCCTAAATTTTTTTTTTTGAGACAGAGTCTCGCTCTGTCACCAGGCGCCATACATAGTGGCCAGTAAGACATTTTTCCAGGCCAAAGAGATATTTGTGAATCATTAAGGATCTATCCAGATACCTCTATGAATCTTAACACTTTTTTTGAGACAGAGCCTCACTCTACCACCCAGGCTGGAATGCAGTTGGTGGGATCTCGGCTCACTGCAACCTCTGCCTCCCGGGTTCAATCGATTCTCCTGCCTCAGCCTCCTGAGTAGCTGGAACTACAAGTGCACACCACCACACCCAGCTAATTTTTGTATTTTTAGTAGAGACGGGGTTTCACAATGTTGGCCAGGATGGTCTTGATCTCTTGACCTCATGATCCGCCCACCTTGGCCTCCCAAAATATTTTTAATTATGGTAATTGAAAATACCTTATATGGTACCTACCTTATAATGGATATTATATTGATATATTGGTATTATATTGATATATTATATTGATAACACTATCCTATAGTGTTATTCAAAAGTGTGGAGATGGGCTGGGTTTGGTGGCTCATGCCTATAATCAGACCACTTTGGGAGGCTGAAGGGGGTGGATCATCCGAGGTCAGGAGTTTGAGACCAGCCTGGCCAACATGGTGAAACCCCATTTCTACTAAAAATTTAAAAAATTAGCTGGGTATAGTAGCGCGCACCTGTAGTCCCAGCTACTCAGGAGGCTGAGGCAGGACAATCGCTTGAACCTGGGAGGCCGAGGTTGCAATGAGCAGAGATCATGCCACTGCATTCCAGCCTGGGTGGCAGAGTGAAGCTCCGTCTCAAAAAAAGTGTTAAGATTCATAGAGGTATCTGGGTAGATCCTTAATGATTCACAAATGTCTATTGGGCCTGGGAAAATGTCTTACTGGCCACTGTGAAAACACTTTCTCAATGTACTCAGGCAGGTTTTCTAAGAGCAACAAATGAGAGGAGCTGTTATGGGGACAAGATAGAAGCAGTGGCTCAGTCCGAGCCTCCCTCAGGAGACATGGGGCTAGAAATACGACAGCCACCTTAGCTGGGCTATACTCTCGCCTTACACCCCTACAGCCCCTGAACTGAGTTCTGCCCTTGGAGATTCACTGCCTTAGCCTATCACTAACCCCTACTTACCCAAGAAGGATCCAACAGCAGAAACCAATGCCCTACAGGTTAGACTGCTCTGCCCTCACCTTCCTGGGTAAAGGTTAATCTCTATCACCTATGGCCTACCAGGAGAACAACCCTGATTAAAAACAATTTAGTTTAGCCTACTGCGTTTCTCCCAAGCAAAGGGCTAAGTACAACTGAGAACCATTTCAGTGCCATCTCCTAATGAGGGTCCTGAGATGCATGAATCAACAGGCTTGAGACAAGTCAGGGAAAAGCAGAAAATGAGCTCCAGGGCCGGGCGTGGTGGCTCACGCCTGTAATCCCAGCACTTTGGGAGGCCGAGGCGGGTGGATCACGAGGTCAAGAGATCGAGACCATCCTGGTCAACATGGTGAAACCCCGTCTCTACTAAAAATACAAAAAATTAGCTGGGCATGGTGGCGTGTGCCTGTAATCCCAGCTACTCAGGAGGCTGAGGAAGGAGAATTGCCTGAACCCAGGAGGCGGAGGTTGCGGTGAGCCGAGATCGCGCCATTGCACTCCAGCCTGGGTAACAAGAGCGAAACTCTGTCTCAAAAAAAAAAAAAAAAAAAAAAAAAAAAAAAAAAAAAAAAAGAAAATGAGCTCCAGACTAACAGAAATGCTGAAGACAAGAATCAGGATGTGCTTCAACCTCATTTTCTTTAGAGCTCCACTAAGATGAGCCTAATCCATCTAATTTACCCACCAGCTCACAGAGCACACCCAGCAGAAGTCAAGGGACTACACAGGCGATATAAAACATATGCCAAGTTGGAAGAAAATACATCTGGACTTATTCTTAACTATATCTTCTCCACTAGAGGTATCTACATGAATCCCCCACAAGGTCAACTGCCCTCCTCCTGACAGAATCTACTGAGAACTAAGAGTTGCAGGAAACCACTCATGCCCACCCCTACTATTTCTAACTCCATCCCCACCTATCTGCTGCAAAATAATCAGACCTTCCATGAATCACCAACTCTAAGCAGCTTTAAAAAACCTTCCTATAGGGGACCGAGGCAAGTGGATCACTTGAGGTTAGGAGTTCAAGACCAGCCTGGCCAACATGGTAAAACCCTGTCTCTTACTAAAAACACAAAAATTAGCTGGGTGTGGTGGTGCGTGTGTGCCTGTAATTCCAGCTACTTGGGAGGCACAAGAATCGCTTGAACCTAGAAGGTGAAGGTTACAGTGAGCCAAGATCACACCACTGCACTCCAGCCTGGACTTTGTCTCAAAAAAAAAAAAACAAAAACAAAAAATCTTCCTAAATGTAGCATTACTCAGCAATAAAAAGGAATAAACTTGATACATAAAACATCTTGGATGAGCTTCAAGAGAATTATGCTAAGCAATAAAAAGCTAATCTCAAAAGGCTGCATACTCCATGACTGGATTTACCTATCATTCTCAAAATGATTTTATAGATATAGAGAACTGATTAGTTTTTTGGGTTTTTTTTTTGAGATAGGAGTCTCACTCTGTCGCCCAGGCTAGAGCGCATGGCAGGATCTCGGCTCACTGCAACCTCCGTCTCCCCAGTTCAAGCGATTCTCCTGCCTCAGCCTCCCAAGTAGCTGGGACTACAGGCACCCATCACTATGCCCAGCTAATTTTTGTATTTTTAGTAGAGATGTGGTTTCACCATGTTGGCCAGGCTGGTCTTGAACTCCTGACCTCGTGATCCACCTGCTTCGGCCTCCCAAAGTGCTGGGATTACAGGCATGAGCCACTACACCCGGCTACTTCAAAATTTCAAACAAAAGACAAAAAATCCTTTCTTCTACTACCTGATCTGGGGCTGCTCAGATTGTGTGTCCCTTGGATACAGTTGTAGAGAGAATGTACTACTATTCAAAAGAACCACAGAAGGGCTCACATTTACTTCCAGTACAGAAGAATGACCCAAAGAAAGGGAGCCCTCTGGATGTGAGCCCTCCAGGCTGAGCCCCGGAGGACAACACTTGGAAGGTCTATCATCCCATGAAAGGCTCTATCCACTTGCCTGGATCCCAGATGGCTCCTTCCTAAAATCCCCTACCTGATACATGTTGGTTCCTTTTTCCAATTCTCCTTTCAAAATGTATTATATCCAAAGAGCCAGAGAACAGAAGACCTCACATCTTAATTCAAAGATATATGGCCCCTAATTTCCTGCCTTCCCCACTCCACTGAACTCACAGTATTTACATCCATACCCATTCTGGCCTGCTTTCTCTAGTTGTTCCATTTGTGCCATGGGTTCATCTCATGCTTCATCCTCAGAGAAATGCACTAAGAATTACTCTCTCCTAATATTTACCACCCCTTCCACTCTACCAGTTCTTTCCCTAGAGCATATAAACAAGGCTTCCCCATCTTAAAAAATTAAACATAATGTTTTATATGTTCTTCCCAGCTATATTTCATAGGCAAACTTGGGAAAGAGCAGTCTATACCTGCTTTCTCTACTTCCTCATTCCCAGTCATTTCTCAACACACTGCAATCTAATGGGCTTCCGCTACACCAATTAATTGAACTGCTCTTGCAGATGCTAAATCCAATTTCACTCTTATAAATTTCTGCAGCAATCTGACATTGCTGACCACTACTACTTTCTCAAAATGTTCTCTTCCCTTGGTTTTCCTCTTACCTCTCTCATAGCCCATTCTCATTTTCCTTTGTCAACCTATTGTTTTTTGCTCACCCTTAAAGGCTCAAGATATCCACAGGGCATACCTTCAGGCATCTTCTCCATACTTTATATACATTCTTTCTTTATGCTGATGCTTACCAGAACTCCAGATCCAACTGAGACTTCTCATCTGATTCCTGGACTTACACAGCAACTGCTGTGTAAGTAGTTTTTAACTTCATAGTTAAAAAATACCCATACCTACACAGCCAACAGCCTACTGGATGCTCCACTTCCCACACGTACCTCAAACTCAACAGGTAAACAGGTCAATTAATTTCCCTACCAAATCTGCTCTTCCATTTCCTGTCACAGTGAATCCACCATCACCCACTAATTTCCAAACCTAGAAACATGAGTTATGCTAGATTTCTTCCTCCTATATCCAGTTAATCACCAACTAACCCCTTAAGACCTTATAAATGTCCCTCCAGTTCACCTCCACTGAAACTGTCTACAGTTCAGGGCTTTGTCACTTCTCATCCAGTTTACTCTAGAAGCTTTTAATTTGTCTCAAAGGCTCATCTTGTATACCTTCAATCTTTCTCCACAAAGCAGATGAAAAGCCTGTTCTAGAATGAAATCTGATGACTCTACTTCTCTTCTTATATCCTTAATCAAGATAATAAACACATCTGTTACTCCCCAAAATTTCCCTGCACCTCTATGTATGTCCTCCCTAGAGCTCCAGCCCAATCCACAGGCAACTATTAATCTTACTGTCACTACAGATTAGTTTGTATTTCCTAGAACTTTAAATAAATGAAATTGTACCATTTGGGCTATTTTTTGCCTGAAATTTTTTCACTTAGCATACTTTTTTTTTTCATTTTTTGAGACAGTCTTATTCCATCTCCCAGGCTGGAGTGAAGTGGCATAATCGTGGCTCACTGCAACCTCCGTCTTATGGGTTCAAGCAATTCTAGGGCCTCAGCCTCCCAAGTAGCTGGGATTACAGATGTGTGCCACCTCACCTGGTTCATTTTTGTATTTTTAATAGGGATGGGGTTTCACCACGTTGGCCAAGCTGGTCTCAAACTCCTGACTTCAGGTAATACGCCCACCTTGGCCTCCCGAAGTTCTGGGATTATGGGCGTAAGCCACCATGCCTGGCCAGCATACTCATTTTGAGAGTCATCCAAGTTGGTACATGTATCATTAGTCCATTTTTTAAAATCCTATGTAATACTCCACTGCATAAATATATCACAATTTATATTTCAAAAGAAATATGCTTCTTCTAAGAAGATTCAAATAGGCCAGGCACAGTGGCTCACACCCGTAATCCCAGCACTTTGGGAGGCTGAGGAGGGAAGATCACTTGAGCCCAGGAGTTCAAGACTAGCCTAGGCAACATGGTGAAACATCTACAAAAAATATAAAAATTAGCCAAGTATAGTGGCTCATGCCTATAGTCCCAGTTACTCAAGAGACTGAGGTGGAAGGATTCACTGAGCTCAGGAGATCAAGCTTGCAGTGAGACATGATTGTGCCACTGTACTCCCATGTGACAGAGCAAGATCCTGTCTCAAGAAAACAAAAAATTCAAATATTATTCTAAATCAAGTTCAAGTAATATCCTAGGCAGGTAATATATAAAAGAATAAAGTAGAGACAAAGGAAAAAATCAAGCTAAATCTCAACTTATAAGCCTAAAACTGGCAGAGTATTTCCTGACTTACAACTGATTTGAGGTTAATAAAAAGCAGGTCATACAATGTGTCACTGAGTTCAGTTAGATGGATAGCACAGCTCTGCTGAATATTACCCACAAAAACTTAAAATTCTTCCAAAAGTCAAATTAAACACATACACAGATATCCTCTAAAACAGAAGTTAGCAAACTTTTTCTATAAAGAACCAGAGAGTAAATATTTTTGGCTCTGCAGAACATATAACCTCTGCCACAGCTACTCAATTCTGTTTTTCCTTGAAACCTCAAAACCGCCAGAGAAAATATGTAAATAAGTAGACATAGGTATGTTCCAATAAAACTTTTATACAAAAGGATATGGCTGAATTTGGCCCTGGGCCATAGTTCATCTATCTTTCCTCAAATATAATACAATATGGGAATATGTCAAGAATTACAAAGCTGGGCGTGGTGGTGCACACCTGTAGTCCCAGCTAATTGGTAAGCTGAAGCCGGAGAACTGCTTGAGCTCAGGAGTTCAAGATCAGCCTGGACAACATGGTGAGACCTCATTTCTTAAAGATAAATAAATAAATAACATAAATTTTAAAATTATATAGAAAGTTGAGGAGTTACAGTTTCCACATTATAGTGGAAACTTTCCTTCAGTTGATCAGAGGCAGTGGTTATGACTCTGCCACTGGGGGATTATTATCTCAAGTTCCTTAACCTTTGATCTTCTTTCCTCAAGTGTAAAATAGGGATAATCTCTTCAATCTATCTCACACAGTCACTGTGAGGAACAAATGATATAACACAGGCAAACATGCTTTGTAAATTATAAACATGCTGTAAACCTCAATTATAAAACATAAGGTTTCATTTACCATAAATTGTAACTAAAATCCTGAGCATTTTCCTCCCACCCTATGTATTACATGACATTCTTCTGCAAAAATGACAATATTTATCAAAGCTCTGGCAAACCCCATCTTTTATCTTCCAATGCAGCTGGATCAAGGAAGGTCATTTCATGCAAACAGATGCTGAAACTAGGTCATCCATCTCTCCTCTTTTTCAAAACAACATTCTTACTTTGCCCACTCAGGGTGATTTGCTAGAGTTTCATTAATCAAATTACTTGTGACTTCAATCATGTGTACACTCTCTTGATGTACCTGTATTATGGATAAAGAGAGAAAAGAATCTCAGTAAAAAATAAACCCAATTTAACATTTATTTTTCTACTGTATTATTGGAACAATGCTTTAAGAGTCAAATAAATACACATCTTTGATTTAATTAATTTAGAAGCATGCACTGCAAAGTTACTATACATTTTATCTAATGTTGTGCACTATGGGAAATACAAAGTACACGCTAGCTCCCTGTTCAACAAATTAAGAAAAAAACACATAAATATGTTCAAATACTTAACACATACATCTATATACATTTCATTTGCATGAATCTATTGTGTACATGTGTTTGTGTATCTATGTAAATAATACCAGCACTTTATGAGCTAACAGGATCATCGATCAGTGTGAGACAAACAGGCAAATAAGCAACTAAGGTTTCTTGTTTTTTCTAGACCGAGTCTCGCTCTGTCATCCAGGCTGGCTGGAGCGCAGTGGCACGATCTCAGTTCCCTGCAACCTCCACCTCCCAGGTTCAAGCAATTCTCATGCCTCAGCTTCCTGAGTAGCTGGGATTACAGGCGCACACCACCACACCTGTCTAATTTTGTATTTTTAGTAGAAACAGGGTTTCACCAGGTTGGCCTTGAACTCCTGACCTCAAGATATGTGCCCACCTCAGCCTCCTAAAGTGCTGGGATTACATGTGTGAGCCACCACACCTGGCCGCAACTAAGTAAGGTTTCTGAGTAAAAAAAGCCAACAGAAGCTGCACCTCTGAATTTACCTTGCCCAATAACCAACAAAATGAGGGGGATAAAATCGTAATAAACCAGCTGAAAAAATTTTTTTTCACCCAGGACATTCAAACAAGGAAAGAAACATAACATGATACAATTTGGAACACAGCCATTAGGTAAAGAAACAAAACATTCTGGAGCACAACAGAGAGGCCTAACAGCTCACTCCTAAACTGACCCCATCACCCAGGGGCCACACAGGTGAGCTGACAAATAGATTACAGTAACAGGGAGAAAAGAAACCACAGCCTTATCCTTTTCTGATAGCTGAGGAAAAGAAAGTGTAATGGGGGAGAAAAGATAAATCAGAGGAAAGAGATCAAAGTCCCCCACTCATGTGCACCTACCATCTCTGTCCCTTTTGCAGTGAAAGTTCCACAGTAGACAAGAATTGAGTGAGGCAGTATAAAGACTGAAGCTATTTTTCCATGGGTATGGGTATGGGTATGGATATGAGATTAACCAGGAAGCAAAATCACTAGGGTAAGTCACATACAAATCCAGAACAGAACAGAGTCTAGATATCCCAACAAAGATACAAAGCCACCTAAGCCATCAAGTGATACCACTTCCAATTCTGTCAGGCCCCAGAAGAGTAGGGAGAACACAAAATACAAACTGCAGCAAGAGAAAACAAACTGATTTCAGACACAATGGGGAGATAATCAACTCAGATGCAATGCCTAAAAAAAAAAGTCAGACTGAATAAGGCCTGACACTTTCTTTTGAGGACTTAGGCTTGTATTCTGAAGGATACAGAAAACGAGAGAGCTGTAAGCTAAGGGACATAATCGTACTTAGATGTTTAAAGTAGGTTTGGATGCTGTGTTGAAATAAGGCTAAGGAACAATTCAAGAGAGAACAGGGATAGCTTTGAGCAGGGCAGTGGCAGAAGTGAAAAAGAAGTGACTGGATTCGAGACCTATCTTACATTAATTGACCGTTGGAGGCTAAACCGATTTTACATTCCCGAAATAAATCTCACATATTTTCCTTTTTACATACTGCAAGATTTAATCTATTAATGTTTTGTTAAGAATTTTTGTGTTTCTTTATAAGGAATATTGGTCTGCAGTTTCCCTTCTGTGAATGCCTTTGACTTTGGTATCTGGGCAATACTAGCCTCATAAAGTGAGTTGGCAAGTGTTACTTCTTCCTGTGCTAACTGAACAACATTGTATAGAACTGGTAGTATTTCTTACTATACGTTTGATAAAATTCATCAGTAAAACCGTCTGGGCCTGAATGCTTCTTGGTAGGAAGATTTTCAAAAGCTAATTCAATTTCTTGTCCTAATAATGGGCTAAAATTTTTCTATTTCTTCTTGAGTCTGTTCCATTTCTTCTCTACAAGGAATTTCTCTATTTAATGTTGTTATCAAACTTGTTGGCATAAAGTTGTTCACAATATTCCCCTGTTATCAAGATCCGTGAGATATGTAGAGATGTCTCTTTTTTACTTGATATTGGTAATTTGCATTTTCTTTCCTTTATTCTTGATCAGTCTGGCTAAAAATTTGTCAATTTTATCAATGTTTTTCAAAGAACCAGCATTTGAATTATTATTTTTACTATTGTTTCTCCATTTCAAATTTCATTGATTTGCACTTGATCTTTATTATTTCTAAGTATTTGGACATTTCCTAGATTTCTGTTACTTCTGTGTGTCAGGAAATGCTCCTTTTTTGTTGTTTTGTTTTGGATCAGCGATCTCGCTCTGTCACCCAGCCTGGAGTGCAGTGGCATAATGACAGCTCAACGAAACCTCCACCTCCCAGGCTCAAATGATCTTCCCACCTTAGCATTGTAAGTAGCTGGGACTACAGGGATACACCACAATACTCAGCTAATTTTTTATATTGCTTTTGTAGAGACAGGGTCTCCTTATGGTCTCAAACTCCTGGGCTCAAGCAATCCTCCTGCCTCTGCCTCCCAAAATGCTGAGATTACAGATATGAGCCAACACACATGGCCTCCGTATGTTATTAGTATTTTTGAAATAAAAGTTTGGTTTTCTTTTAAACATGGTAAGACAGGGTTTCACTATATTGCCTAGACTGGTCTTTAACTTATAGCCTAAGTGATCCTCTTGCCTCATCTTCCCGAGTAGCTGAGATTACAGGTGTGTACCACTGTGCCTTGCCTAGTATTTCCAAATTTATTGAACATATTGTTTATTCTGCTGAGTATTCCATGTTTTCTTGAAAATAATGTAATTTCTAATTGTTAATTAGGTCAAGTTGACTGACAGCATTTTTTGGTGTGTTTCATTTTTGGTTTTGCTTCTTTTGAGACAAGGTCTTGCTTTGTCACCCAAGCTGGAGTGCAGTGGCACAATCACAGCTCACTGCAGCTTCAACCTCCTAGGATCAAGCAATCCTCCCACCTCAGCCTCCCAAGTAGCTGGGACTACAGGCTTAAGCCACCATGCCCAACTAATTTTTTCTATTCTTTGTAGAGATAGGGTTTTGTCATGTTGCCCAGATTGGTCTTAAACTCCTGAACTCAAGGAATCCACCCACCTCAGCTTCCCAAAGTCCTGGGATTACAGGCATAAGCTACCACACCCAGTCGACTGACAGGGTTTTAAAAAGCTTCTAAATATCCTGATCATTTTCTAACTACTTATTCCCTCAATTATTGCAAGGAGTGTTGAATCCTGAACTAAAATCACAGATTTGTCTATTTCTCCTTTCAATTCTGAATGTTTGATTTCATGTATTTTAGAACTCCATTGTTAGGAGCACATACATTTATAACTGTTAACGGCAATATTAACTGTTATCCATATGAAAAGTCCTTCTTTGCCTCTAGTAATATTTCTTTTTGACAATCTATTTTGTCTGATAATATATATCAACTGCACATATTTTCTGTTGTAAGTTCGCAAGTATATGTTTCTTAATATTTCTACTATCAATCTTTCTGTGACTTTGAATTTAAAGTGTGTCTCTAACAGGTACTACTTAATTGGCATTGCTATATCCAGTCTGACAATCGCTGCTTTTTAACTGTTTAGTTGTTTCTGATGTAACCTAAGCATTGTCATGATCAGGTTTAGGTCTGCTGTTTCGCTACTTGCTTTCTATTTGTCCCATCTCTACTGTTCCTCTGTTCTTGCTGCACTCCCTTTTGTGTTCAGTCAATTTTAGTTCCCCTAAACCTTAAGCTATTTATTGCCTGCTGTTTAACTTAACTGAATCTTATCTCATCTTTTATCACAATATACTTCAAGTTAATGTTGACTTATATCCAGTAAAATATTTTAAGAACTTCATACCAGCCCTCCTCTTGGTGCTATGGTTTTATATATACATAGCTCATCTATGTATGTTATAAAGGCCACACAGTGTTTCCATTTTTCTTTAAATAGTCACATTTGTTTAAATAAATTAAAAGAAGACAGGGGAAAATACAGCCCACATATTTTCCAAGTGCTTTCATTCCTTTCTTTTGGATCCAGATTATTTCTGGAGTCATTTATCTTCACCCTGAAGGAATTCTATTAGCATTCCATATAAGTGCAGGTCTGCTAACAATAAATTCAGTATCTGTTTATCTAGAAACGTTTTCGTTTTGCCTTTATTTTGAAAGAACAGTTTCACTGACTATAAAAGTACTGTTTGACAGAGATTTTCCCCATGACTTTAAATATGTCACTCCAATGTCTTTTAGTCTTTGCTGTGTATAAGAGAATCAAGTCACTAAGTGTATTGTTCCCGTTTGTGATGTTTAATTTTTCTCTTGCTTCCTTTCAGATTTTCTTTTTATCTTTGTCTTTCAGCAGTTTGATGATGATGTATCTAGGTATGGTTCTGTGTTTGTGTATGCTTATTCTACTGAAGGTTTGTTGAACTTCTTGGATCTGTTAATGTTTTTCACTAAACATGGGAAATTTTTTAGCAGTATTTCTTCAAATAATTTTTTCTACTTTTTTCTCTTCCTCTTCTCATCTTCTGGGATGCCTACTACATGTCTGCTAGAACGTCTGCTATTGTCCCACAGGTGTCTGAGGCTCTGCTCATCTCCATTTGGACTTGACACCAAAAACACAGGCAACAAAGGCAAAAAAAGACAAATGGAACTACATTAAACCTAAACACATCTGTGCATCAAAGAACACTTCCTTCAAGAAAAGCTGCAGGTTTTTCCTGCCCATGCAAGAATGCCAGAAAAAGTATCTGTTTTCACCAGCTACAGTAGCAGCTTTTCATCAACGAATGCTCTCCTAGTTGTTGCCTACCTGGTCATTTTCTAACGCCTTTAAACGGCATTTTTAATAATTTTATGCTGTTTTATTCTTGATTTCTGTGGAAAGGAATTACCTGACACCCTCACCCTGCTATTATCCCAGGACATATTAGTAAGGTGGAGGCAAAAAGGATTTTCTGACAAACTGGATGTGGATACAAAACAAAGACAGTAGTCAAATACGATCCTGAGGCTTACCATTTGAGCAAGCAGAAGAATGGAGCTGTCCCTGAAGACTATGAGAAGAACAGACAAGCAGAGGAAGGTCTGGAATTCAGTTTCTGACACGTTACATTTGAGTTGTCTATTAAACATTCAAGTAGATACTGTCATGGAAGTTTTAGAGAATTACAGCTTTATTGGCTGGGAGAATGAATTAGATAACTAATAAGGGTCCCTCAAAAGGTCAGTTTGCATGAATTCTACACGAGAAAGAAATGGTTCAGTAATATTTGTTATCAAAGTTCAGAGAAACAAAAGCTTACTGAAGCAGAAGAATGAACAAAGAAAAAGGACTTAAAAGATATAACTGAGATGGCCAGGCAAAAGGCGCTATGCGAAGGGACAAAGAAGGAAAAGCAGAAAAGAAGTGTAGGAGAGAGGAGAAAGGAAAATGAAAGACCATACCAATGAAAGCTTTCTCTAATGAAAGAACTAGAATGGAAGGTTGCACAGTAGCATGTTTAGGCAAAATATGACAAAAACAAAACCTCTAAGCAAGTCTGCAGAGTATATGTAAGTGACTATATATAAGTAATACCCAAAGAACAGATAGGAACTATACAGAGACTGAAACAGAAGTACTAGAAGAGGAGGTTTTTAGAAGCAAATGAGAAGACAGTTTGAGGGTGTACTGAAGCTGAGACTAAGAATAGGACTTCCAAGCGAGATGCCACTTAAGAAATAATGCAATTCTTTAGCAAATTGGTTAATTAGATTATCTAACAATTATAGTTACTAACATGTCTCTATGACACTACATGTTTAAAAAAATTTGTATCCATGTTTCACATAAGCTTTACCAATTCCTTGAAGCAACATACCAAAATCTGGGTTGTGGAGTTCAATACAGTTCAATACAGATAAAATAAAAATTGAAATTTAACATAAAAGTGGGGGGCAAAAACTTGTAAGACTTGATAACTCTTAAAAAAAAATAGTGAGAGATATCACTATAAAGATAATATTTTAGGTGTGCTTTACAGAATAATTTTCATTGATGAGATTAAAATGGGAAGAGGAAATGTAAGCTGGAAGGACCTGGAAAGTGAGAAATCAAGGTGCTGTGGTATATATCAGCAGAAGAATCAATGATACAAGGAAAGAAGGTGCTAATCAGCAAATTCTGATCTAGTGAAGAGTACTAACTAGATTAGGATTCATGACTCCAGATCCTCATTCTCCTATTAAATTTTTTTTTAAAAGTGGGTTGTTCTTCAGTATCTCATTTTTTTTCATTTGTATTTACTCCCAAGGGTTTTGATGATAAAATAAAAATGCATGTAAAAGAGGTCTGAAAAGGAAACACACTAGGCAAATTCATGGCAAAATTAGTAACATACAAATCATAAATGCTTTAGCTATTATATACATACTTGTAAGTCAACATTTTCCATGCTGCTTCTATTAGCATCTTATCCAGACTACGATTCTAACAATTAAGGGTTTATTAATGAGAACAGTAATTGTTATACTCTACCTTTGCAGTCAGGAGTAGGGCTAAAAGAAGAGTTCCTATCACTAACAAAAATATGATGAAAATGCTAATTATTTTATCTAACATCTTCTCCAACCAGATGATCATCTGCATAAAAATGAAAAAGAGAATTACTTATCTTTAAAGTACTTTAAAAATATATACACTCAATTATCATAAAAACAAAACAGGATCTTCAGCATGGCAAAGCAAACTATGGCATAATAATTAAAGCAATAAAAGCTGTAAGCAACTTTAGAAACTTCACAGTACTCTTCCCTGCTGTTGTTATTACTGTCATAGCTAAGAAAAAGGCAGTCGATTACAACATAACCTATATCTATGTTCGAATTCTCAAACTGTAGGTTATATAGGTTTCAAATTGTAATTTATAACCTGCTACGTATTCCAAACAAAACATTAACAATCTATTAGCTGACCTAAAATCTCATGAAGCTGTACCATCAGTTTAGCAAATATACATGACTTTAGCAAAAGTATGCCTCTTATAATAAAGGCATGGCCTTAAAAATGCAAATAAAATTGGAGCAAATTAAAGGAGGAGCTGCATTCAAAATATTTTTTCCATTTGATATCATTATAATTACAAAAGCAGTAATTTAAAAAATCTAATGTTAAGGCAATGATAAATAACAAATTAAAAATAACAGTTGCCCGAGGAGCCAGGGGTTGCAAGGTGAATGCACAATCAAGGAAGGGCACAAAACAGGCTTCAGGTTAATTTGTTTTATTAAGCGGGTAGTCGTTGGTAGATAAATGCATATTCTTTACATCTTTTTATGTTTGAAATGTTTCATAATACGTAATAAAATGCTTTTAAAAATCTGATATTCTACTTGAAGTTTCTATTCTTCTAAAAACATAAGCTTTATGACATGATTATAATTGATACAAATTTAAAAGTCAATGTAGTAGCTGTTCCTTAATCAATAATTAAAATTGTGCTTTCCCTAAATGCTGACATTCTGTCTTGCTATATAACTTCCCTCATCTTTCACAACCACAAATAATCCTACATTTTAAACTGATGTTTTCAGAATACAAACTTGATTGCTAGAATGCCTGTCATGCAAAGCTACCACCTAACATTTCAAAACTACTTTTAACTAGATGAATAACTGCTGAAACACCACAGTGCACCCCTCAACCCCAGCATGAACAATAGCATTGCTAAATAAGTTATTCTTAATTTAAATCTGATTTATGCTTTCCAAATGGTGAATTAAACATCCAAAAATAAAGAATGTTGGTTAAAAAAACAACACAACTTCTGCAGCATTCACTTTCACTCAGTTTATAAGCTTGTGCTCCCCCGCCCCCTGCCTTAACTATTTTTCATCAAGGACACTGTCACTAAGAGATGGATGCTAAAGTGAACTCAAAGACAAAAAGTTAATTTTTAATCTTGACAATTACAGCTTCAAACAGAAGAATTAATTTTCAGTGCATGCTACCAAAGCATCAAAGACAATGCAGAGACTAAAATAAAAAAAGGAATAACAGGTTTCTAAGATATGGAAGGTCAGATGTCATATTTTGAAGTTAAATTCTAAAATCAATGAAACTGAAAACTTTCACAATCAGAAACCAAATGAAAAACTAGTTCTTGAGGCAGCTTCCTGAGGAAAGAACTAGGTTTGTATCGCTCCTCTTTGTATCTCCAAAATCTAAGTGCTTGGCCCCGTGGTAAGCATTCAATGACTATGCATTTGAATAAGCAAGCATAAATAACTTCAAAATTAAGACTGATCTGTATTCACAAATTACAATTTCTGAAAATAATGTTGGACCCTCTATTTTTTTAATCGGAAAAGTCACATCCTGAAATATATTTTTAAATGTAAATAATGCTCTATTTAGAAACATGTTTGAGTATTTTTAACATATAAAACATAGAATTTTCAAAAATATATTATGTACATTGACATTATAATATCGAATTTTTTAGTTTTCAGTTAGGGTAAAATTTTTCTATCACAAGCCATAAAGGTTGAAAAGAATTCAGAGTCACCCAAATAAAAATGTATATCTAAGGGATGACAGTGAAGGTTGGATGTTTCACTGAAACTTAAAATCAACAAAATTATTTAAGATGCTCAAAAAACAAACTAAGAAGTTGTTGTTTTCATCACATGTGGCCAGTTAAGTTAGCTGAGAACAGAACAAGAAGGGAGAAGGTAAGACAGAGGAAAGAGTGGGAAGGAGAAACAGAGACTAAGACTTACTAAAGAATAAAAGGAAACAGAGGAGGTCAAGAGAAAAAAAAATGTGGGCAGGGGGAGTTGGTACATAAAACTAAGTATCAAAAGAGGAAAAAAACCAAAGAGGATAAAAAACTTTGACAGAGGAAAAGAAGAACCAACTCCTTGAAAGACTGAATAGAACAAGATTTACGAAGAAACAGCAAAGAGAAACACAAAGAGAGGAAGCAATAGAGAAGGGGACCAAAGGCCAAAGGTGCTATCTCACCAGGCTGATCCTGTCCCATGTTCTGCTTCAGGCAAAGGAAACAAAACCACCTGCCTTTACATGAAAATTGCACAAAGTCTCTAAATTTCCCCAATGTTTCTATGCTGAAAGACTGAGAAGTGACTTTAATTTTTAAGGCTTATTTTTCTAAAAGAGAAGAGAAATAATTTTAAAATGGCAATCTGAATGTTTCAAATGTGAATGAAGGGCATGCATTTTTTAAATTTAGAGATGTCAGTACAATTATAGTTACACTAAAAGACACTCTAGAACTTCTACACTAACTGGACTTATTTATCAAGCTATTAAGAAAGTATTCCACTACTGAGTTTTTCTTCTCTTACATTATTCTGGGCCTACAAATTTTCATTTTACTTTGTTTTTAAACAAAATTCCACTTGGGTTTTAGTGCAAATAATCAATACTAAGAAATAAAACAAGGCCAGGCACAGTGGCTCACACATGCAATCCTAACACTTTGGGAGGCTGAGGGGGGCTGATCACTTGAGCTCAGGAGTTCAAGACCAGCCTGGACGACATAGCAAAACCCCATCTCTACTAAAAATACAAAAAACAACAACAAAAAAAAAAAAAAAAAAAAAAAAAAACAGGCATGGTGGTGCACACCTGTGGTCCCAGCTCCTTGGGAGGCTGAGGTGAGAGGATTGCTTCAGCCTGGGAGGTGGATGTTGTAGGGAGCTAAGATCACATCACTGCACTCCAGCCTACAATCTGTTTTAAGTTAAAAATAAACATTACAATATGTGGATAGAGCAAGATCCTGTCTCAGATTTTTTAAAAAGGCAAGAAAAGAAATAAAACAATTAACTCTTTTGAGAAATAGGTTACATTTCAATTAACCATGATGTGTGCTCTCTCATCCTCTCTTCTCTTGAATCGGCTTCCTAATTCACTCCACTTGAAACTTTTACATAACAAAATTACCCAGTGCTGCAATTTTCTGACTTTGAGATGTAAGGTAATAAAATAGTTCTCAACTTATGAATGTCCTTTCTTAAAATACACCCACTCAAAATCTCAAAGAGTTACTCTAACTTTACACCAATGCTTTATTATGTTACATGGAATCATCAAAGAAATGAAAAAAGTTACTTGATCTTAGAGATACTTTAAAAGTAACTCAATGATTCAGTTATGAATTAGGCTCATAAATTAGGTAATCTAATTCATTTAGTCCACCAAAGTTAAATCAAATTGAATCCAATGAATTGAGTTCTCCTTTCCCCCATCTCTTGAAGGCAATTTCATTTCAATATAACACAAATTGGAGAAAAGTGCAAAACCATCTACTTTGATAGCTTGAGCCCAGGAGTTCACAGTTGCAGTGAGCTATTATCATGCCACTGCACTCCAGCCTCAGCAACAGAGCAAGACCCTGCCTCTAAAAAACAATTAAAACAAATAAAATTTTTTTAGAAACCACCTTCTTTGATCAAAATTTTAAAACATGACTTATATTTGTACATCATTTGCCAGGATTGAACTCACTTGCCCATACTAGTTTTATAGGGGAGATATACACAACCATGTGAGAGTGTGGGGTGTTTATTTTACACAAGGTTTCTTTTTAGGCAGTCTCCCCTCTCCTCCATTTCAACAGAAAAAAATGAAATCCTAATCCTATTCAGAAGTCTCATTTTGATCTATTTTCAAGAAGTACCACATCTTTCTTAAGGCCTGATATAATATTTCCAAGGAACACTAACATATATAGTTTTATGATGTTTAAACACAACATATATAAATGATGTCATCACTTGTTATCTGTCCTAGAGATTCATTGAAATTATTATTACTATTTTTTTTAAAGAAACAGGGTCTTGCTGTCACCCAGGCTGGAATGCAATGTACAATCACTGCTTACTACAACCTTGAATTCCTGGGCTCAAACAATCCTCCTGCCTTAGCCTACTGGGCAGTTAGGACTACAAGTGTGTGCCACCATGCCTGGTAATTTGATTCATTACAATTAATTCAAACATTACAACATGTGGACTATATGTCAAGGTTCAGCATTCCTAATATGTCTGGATTAGCCTTTATTAAATTTATTAAAAGTATACCTATTATAATTTCATGCCAATCATGTAAAGCATTTACCACAGACACAACCTCATACCTCGGAGAAAACATAAAATTTGATGTCACAGGTGATGACTATAATCTGTTTTAAGTTAAAAATAAATCTTGAAATACTATTTAAAAAAAGATAATATATAAAATTATTAGCCAATGAAACCATACAAATATTTCACAGATTTGTCTTTTTAAAAACTTCCTGTGCCATTTATTTTAAAAAGTAGCAAACAGAGAGTTCTCTCTTACCCTTACAGTAACCATTGCCTAATGTGCTTTCACACATAAAAGGAGACTAGAATATCAGGCTAAGCCACATTTACAGAACTTAAAGGAATGAAAATCATTTACAGTAGACAAAAGGACTATGAGACAGAACTTCTTACAAACACTTGAGCAAGAAGATACCATCCATATCCTACACAGCCTTTGCTGAGTTTTCAGCAAATTATACTGTGATAGTAGTATTCATGCTCCATGACCTTCCATAGCTTATAATTAAAACTTTGAAAACAGAAACTTAGTTTGACACCTGGACAGAAACATAGAGTGAGAAAGGTGATACAGGGGCTGTTACAGAATTCAACGGTAAAAATCAACATCTGGGTGTTCATTTACCTTCTTATTTAGCCAGTGCCAGAGCTTGAGGATATGGGGTAAGGTGAGAAAGAGAAGATAAGAACAGTGGAATATCATTAGAGAATGCAATCATAGTATGAAAAGAAATGAAAAGGAAAGCATGAGAAGGAAACTTCCCCAGAGAAATGAAAAACTAGGGGTGGAAAAACTGTAATACATCAAAGTTTTAAAATCAAGAGAATGTAGTATTCCTTTAAGATATACAACAATTGAAATGATGATAACTGCACCTTTGTTGGGAATCCAACAATTAAAAATACATAAAACCCCCTGGCATGCTCGTAGGCTTAGAGTCTTCACGCCTTTGCACTGCTCCATCTGTTTGCCCTTCTGGTCATGTCTACCTAAGAAACTCCCGCCCGTGCTTCAAACTTACTCCAGTATCATTTCCTCTGCTCTCCTTCCCTTTCTCATGACCCTATCAACAGTGAGTCATTTCCTATTCAGTGCTGCCACTGTATCCAATACACATTTTCCTACACAAATTCCTAACACTTACACAGAGCTTACCACGTACCAGGCATTGATCTAGGGATTGTACAAATATTACCTCATTTAATCCTTACCACCATTCTACGAGGTAGGTGCTACTGTACCCATTTTACTAGTATGGAAACAAGGCCCAGAAAGGTTAAGGAACTTTATGGATGCATACTCCATGCTCTTTAACCACTAAGGCTCCAAATCTAACCACCATCTCTGAATATTTATGAATTGCTATCTTTCCCCAATATACAAGGCTTCTGTATCTGGTTTTCTATGACTCATCTGATTTTCTGTAGGACTTAATACAGTATCTGACATATGGGAATTACCACAAAAATATTCACTAAACTGAGCCACTACCTAGCTACATAATTTTAGGCAAATCACTTAACCTCTTTGGATTTCAATTTAGTCCTAATATAATGAGGGATTTAAATCATAATATCCAAATCATAAGATCCATTTCTTCCACTTTTATGAGGAAAATATACTTACACAAGCCTTATTTAAAGTAAACCCATCTTATCCTTATGTAAACCATAATTCTAAACATTAAAACTTTCATCATAGAATTAGATATTAAATGTGTTATCAACAATTACAATATAAACACCATGGAATGGAAGATTTCAAACCATGAAATACATTAACTCCGTTAAGACAGCCCAAGTCCTTAAAATACAATACCTTGCTATCAACTTTTAACAAGAATTTTCCAAGCCCAACAATGGGCCAAGGTGCGAGAGCTCCCTGACGCTCCTTCAGGAAGCTTTCTATAATACCCCACCACACGTGGTAGCGTTTCTCCAGGAAGTCCACAACTCCAAAGTGAATAACAAGCTTTTTCAGTATCCAGACTAAAAGAAGATAAAAAAAATACATATATATATATAAAATGTAGATTAAAAGTTAAAACATGAAAAGTTTCCTTAATTTCACAAGAACTTTCTAAAACAGCAAAGCTAGTATTAAAATAAAGATCAATGTTAAAAAGTAAGGTGGGATTCAAAGTATGCCAAAGAGATGGAATTGGACCAAGTAACTTTTCAAACCATCTCACCTGCCTATATATATTATCTTCTCCGCAAAGTCTAAACCCCTGAAGGAGTCAGGGATTATTTTACAGCCCATATAAACATAAGATACTCTTATCGTGAAGATTTCAGTGACTACAATTCTGGCCCCTCAGATACTCCCCCTTCCTAAGTAAAGAATACAAACAACTGACACTTCCTCATCTCCTTGGCTTTTACTGATGCCCTTGTCAAATGTTCTTCTTTTCCTTAGGTGTTTGTTATTTAGTGACCAGAAAAGTATAAGGTACTCCATATGCATCATGATTTTGTACCAATGCAGGGTATTGTTGTTCCTGATTCCCCATTTGATGCTGATCTCAACATCTGAACAGATGCCAGGGTTCAGATGTTGAGAGCAGCATCAAATGGGGAATCAGTACACTGAGTACTAGCAGGGCTGCTACAAACAGCCCAAGGCTGTGCACTGCAACTTCAGTGGGGACCACTCTCAGACCACACTGTCTCCTCCTGGAGTTGGACAGTGCAGTGGCCCTTCAAGCAGAGGTCGAGCTTCCTGTTAGAAGCCAACTAAGAAGGTGGTAGGGCAAGAAGGAAATGTTATTCAACTGTGAGTCTTGCCTTGAAGTTTGGACCCTGGATCTCAATCACTAGATAATTTGCCTGCCTCTAGAGATTTCTGTTATTAGCTCTGGCCTTACAAGCTAAAGGTACACAATTTGCTATATTGAACTATGAGTTCAGTGTTACACACCAGTTCAACAATTCCTTCCTTATCATTTTTAAATCCCTAGAAAGGCCCTAGAAGATATTCTACAGTTTCAGTAAGTCCAGGGTAATTACAAGCTGTAGAAAAGCCTTTAGGGGGCCACCTTTTCACAGCCTGCTCTCCCAAGATCATGTCAAATTCCTATGATGACCAGGTTAAGCTATGACTAAAATAAATGAAATTCCTGCTAACAAACTTCAAGGAAAAGAGAGTTGCAACACCATTTCACATGGTTTGCCACCATAATGCAATCATCTGGAAAAATCAAAAAAGTATGGAATAAGCCAGTAGAGCAATTTAAACTGTTTTACTCAGTTTAACAGAAAGCATGACCATAGAATCTGCTCTGTGACTTGCTTAATTAAAACTGTATCTTGTTACAACTGCCTAACAGAAGTTCTGTTTGAGGACACAAGAAGCAGATACAGGCAGGGCACAGTGGCTCACACCTACAATCCCAGCACTTTGGGAAGCTGAGGTGGGAGGATTGCTTGAGTGAGCCTGGGAGATCGACACATGAGTTAGCCATATTTGTGCCACTGCACTCCAGCCTGGGTGATAAAGTGACACCCTGTCTCCAAAAAAAAAAAAACAAGATACAATCATTTATATTGTATACTCCCTGAGGACATGCACCACTATAGCATGCTCTGGTCATAGTAAGTGTTAAAAAAAAAATGCCTATTTAATTAACTATCCAATGTAGTGAGGAAAAATAAAAATGAGTGATGAAAACTAATGATCTAGAAGGTAAATGGGACAATAAGTTTAGACTTGTAAACTGTGGTGGAGAACAGCTTCCAAAAATCAGATTACATTTTAATCAACAGTGAAAAACCTTGACATAGGAAATGAGGGGTAATCAATGCAGGAGGTACCTGGATGGCAAAATCCACAGCCGCCACTAAGGACATAATAAGTTTGGCACAGAATATGGCTGCCATAAGAAGAAAGCCCAGTAATCAGGAAAAGTATTAGGTAAAAGATGATTCTACAACGCACCTGTCAGAGAAAAGGCTTCCTTACTTTTTCTATTCTTAGAAGAAAGACAGTTTTAGAGAATCAAAACAATAGTGGTGGGCCTCAAATTAACCACAACATTAAGATACAAAGACCTGATTTAATAGATTATGGAAAACTATGATTCCATTTTGATGTAATACATATAATACATACATATATACATGTAATTCAATTTTTCTGCCAAACAAATCACAAGACTTTGCATCCATATTATTTCTCAAACCCTACATTTCCTCTGAATTAAAAAGGCAATGTAAAATATGCTTCCCTAAGAGTAGCTCTCAAAAATCATTCAATCTCAGCTGGGCACGGTGGCTCACTCCTGTAATCCCAGCACTTTGGGAGGCAGAGGTGGGCAGATGACTTCAGGTTAGGATTTGAGACCAGCCTGGCCAACATGGTGAAACCCCGTCTCTACTAAAAATACAAAAAAATTAGCTGGGCATGGTGGCGCGTGCCTGTGATCCCAGCTACTCAGGAGGCTGAGGCAGGAGAATTGCCTGAACCCAGGAGGCGGAGGTTGCGGTGAGCCGAGATTGTGCCATTGCACTCCAGCCTGGGTAACAAGAACGAAACTCCGTCTCAAAAAAAAAAAACAAAAAAACATAAATTAGCCAGGTGTGGTGGCATGGCCCTGTAGTCCCAGCAACTCAGGAGGCTGAAGCAGGAGAATCACTTGAACCCAGGAGGTGGAGGTTGCAGTGAGCCAAGATCGTGCCACTGCAATCCAGTCCAGGTGACAGAGCAAAACTCCATCTCAAAAAAAAAAAAAAATCATTTGATCTTCAAATTTCAAAACACAGATAGTCGTTAACACTCTCCTCCACAGAATCTTGGATGGCTAACCAGTCAAATCTCTACATGGGGCTATTAATCTCAAATACCACATGAAATTTTAAGAGACTAAATACATTTTTGAGCTTAAAAGTAAAATATTAAAGATGTATCAAGGTAATACATTAACAAAATGGTGTTTGTATACTATTTAAATGCAAACATAAGATTGTTTTACTTTGCAAGACAGTAAATTTAACTCAAATATTAAAATCCAAAGTAAAAAAAAGAAGAAAACAATCTTCAAAGACGAGACGAGATCATACTTAACCAGATAACAACCTGCAATCGGCACCGGCAGCAACTGCACAATCCACAGGTTCAGCCAGATCTGCACGACGACAATGGCCCAGACCAGAGACACGAAGTAGATGTCACTAGTTTTCTTCTTTCTAAGAAACGTTCCTATTTCGGGCCTTCGTCTGCCCAGAGTGGGCGAAGGGGAAGTGGGTGAAGGGGAGGAGGGTAAAGGGGAGGTAGATAATGTTGGAGGGGATTCTTCCCTGTCCACTGCTTCTGAAAAGGGAAAGAAAAACACCACACACCCTATTAGTCCACATGAGGAAACAAGAATACAGAGCCACTTGTTAGGCCAGCCTGTTTCAGGCCTTCAAAATGTGCTGATATGGTATGATTACACTGGGTTAAAAAACACAAAAATATTTGAATCTATGTTTGCATATGCACTGAAAAACGTGGAGAATTACAATGCCAACAGTGCTTAATCTAGGAAGAATAAGTTAGTTGGTGATAGAACTGGAAGTCATTAAAACAAAATACATGACCCAAAGTAGCTGAGAATTATAATTATCCCATAAAAGTTATTCAAACTTTTTAAAGAAACAACTGCTAACATATACTAGAATTTCTATATTTAAAAATCCCTCTTAATAGAACTTTCGACTAGATGCATTTATATGTATTTCTGACACAAGAAAGCTTTTCAGTGTTCTGTCATCTAAAATGGAGCCAATTAATCTTACAAGAAGCCAGGGCTTTCAAACAGATAAAAGATATAAAAAATGAATGAGATACAAAAACAATGACAGATTTCTGGGGTAACGATTTTCAAATAAAGGAAACCATACTGGATTATTTCATATGAGGCACTGTTTTCTAACAATGCAACTACTATGTTACATTTTACTATAAGATGCTACTATTTCTATCTCGTAGTTTTAATAAGTTATACCATATATATCAGAAATCATATCTCTTAAAGTAGTATTAGTCTATATATACTATAATGATGAAAATTATTAAGATCCTAAAAATTGCATTTTGCCTTCCATTAGAAAAAAATGTTAATAACAAAGCATGTCATCATACAGATCTAGTTGAACCTGTAGATTGTTAATTACAAAAGTATCATACGTCAGAAAGTCTAGAAAAAAGAAAAGAAATAAGAACTCCCATAATCTGAACCTCACATTTTCCCCACGGTCTTTTACATAGTTGTAGCATGTTCCACTTATCCTTTCTCATTCTTTCTCTTCAGCTGAAAGTCAGCTCCACCAGAGCAAAGACCTTGTCTGTTTTGTTCTCCCTCCACTGAATTCCTGGCACATACAATAGTATCTGATATATAGGAGATGCTCACTAAATATTTGAATGAATGACTTCCCTGGGGTTTAATAATTTTCATAAGCAAATTTCACAACACACAGTAGCCCACTAAGTGCTATATCATAATTTCCTTAGGGTTTTTAATGTTAAATGTTCAGCTATGAGTAAATTTTTACTACTGAGATCACTTGCACCCTGGTAAGTCAGCTCACCTCATTAGGACCAACATTCCACCCTTAAGTTCACGGCTAAAGCCCAAGCTAGTTAACAGATGCTTTTGTTTGACTTTGCTCTGAGTATTGGTCTAATTTGGAAATTTCATGTTGGCAGGCGTGACAGATACTTGGAAGAAGAAGTCAAAAACCAAAACCTCATTTCCTCTTCACTTTGGAAACATGATTCCATATGCAAGAAAAATAAAGTGTTCCTACTATACCAAATTCCCTTCTCTTAGCTGACATTTCTAAAGTCAGTTCTTCAAGGAGAATTCATTCTAAATATTCCCTAACTCCAAATACCTCTGGCACTAATGGACCTCTCAGCACAGACTGAGGTGGCCTTTTACATTCCTGAACTCTGCAGAAGTACAGCATGACTCTACAGCTGGTATAAATCAAATCTACATACTGGACTCCTCAGGAGCCTACAACTCCCAAAGCCAGGCCACATGAGACAATGAATCCAAAACAACCAGGGAGGTCTGTTTTAGGGGTCAATATATTAACACATGAAACATGCAAACTTTTAGAGAAAGAATGCAAAAGAAATGGATGAGTGCAAGATAGAAAATAAAAGTCCCCCCCAAAAAAAAGGTTGGAGAAAGGGAACAAGAGAAAAAGCAAGAGGAAGAGGCAGAGCAAAATAAAATCATGGAGAAGAACTGACAGTTGTAGAAGAAAGAAATGGATAATAAGAAGTCAAGATAAGATATGCATAAAGTGGGAGGAAATGTGGGAAAGGTAAAGGAGACTGAGAAAAGGAAAGTAAAGGAAAAAAAGCAATGAAGAACAAAAGAAAAATGAGAAAAGCCTTTTTTAAAAAGGAAAGAACAAAGAATCAAGATAAGACACTCAAGAAGGTAAATAATGATATGTATTTAAAAAGTGATATGAGAACAAAGATGAGAGCAAAAAGGGTATAAAAATAGGAACCAAAAAGAATACATGAAGGATCAGCAGAAGTAGCATTTTGTGATGCTAGTGTCCTAAATTTTACATTCTATTGACATTTTATTTTCCAGAATAACCTTGAATGTCACCAGAACATCAGTCACCTGCAGGCTGAGTGGAGGGCTGGTCTTCACTGCTTGATTCATACCCTGTGATAGAGATGGCCAAGTTTGCCAGAGTAGAAGCTGCCATGGAGATAACCTGCCCTGGTAACTCTGCCCCTGTAAAAGAAGCATCCATTTTCAAAACTTCTTAATGTAAGAAATAATGGCTGCAAATTTAAATACAGTCCAAAGTTTTCAACGACAACAAAACAAAATGGTTAATACTGACCCACTGAATCAGTGGTTCTTCAAGGAAGAATGCTTAACAATAGACATGAAAGTGTGCTAAAAAAGTAAATTCCTGGACTCTCTGAATACCCTTCCCCTTTGGGAACTTCATGCTGCTGGATGTGGCAGATACTGCACATGTAAATTTGGAGTGCCACACTTAACATTTGTTAACAAGTTGACTTTAATGCTTACTTCTACTGAAAAACACTGGCCACATCGAGTCTGTGAGCTCCCTGATCTGACTGTATTAGGCTTGTTGTATGACTAGGTCTCACCTTAGTATGAGACAGTCCACATTTGTTGATCAGAATAACAACATTCCACAAACGAGTATGCGAATGTATGGGTATTATGCAAAACCACATAGATCTATAAATTACAAAACTCAGTACAGGCAAAATCCACCACTTGAAAATCTAAAGGAACATCATGACCTCATGACCTTGTTTCATGTTATATATTTCCATGTTAAATTCCTAACAGGTAGTACCAAGCTCAATCATTTGCACTAAATCCAAGTAAAACATTCACTGGCAAAGGAGGCCTGTCAACCTTTAATCTTCTATAACAGACAAGGAAGACTAGCTCACACAGCATCAGGTTCTAGAACACTTTCTTGCATATTAGACTGGAGAGCTAAAAAACTGTATTTCTTGGATTCCCTTGCAACTAAGGTCTCACATGTGACATGGTTTCTACCAAGTAGGTACACCTGTTCAAGACTTGAGAGCCTGAAGTGGCACCCTGTAATCTGGAAGCCACACAGCTCTCATGTCAAACTCAGTCGATCAGGAAGACATATGGTTTTTCCACAGCAACTCAGCAGAAGTTCCAATGATTCTGATGTCTGGTCTCTAACTTCACGGCGGGCAGCAGCAGCCATGGCCCTCTGCCCAAACAGTCCTTCAGTGTCACTGAGCATTTCTTCTGACTGCATTGCTTCCACCTCTGTTAGATTCCAAGATCAGTTGTCTGGTCTTTCCAGAAATTCTATGTGCAAAAATTGTAAATGCTAACCAATACTTCCTACTATTTAAACTACCTGGAGTAGATTCTATTGTCCACAAGTAAGAACAGTGGCAATTCCTAGTCTCCAAGTCATACACCCACATTCATACAACTGAGACAATACTTTTGGTAGGCCAAGACCGGTATGGCAACACAGGATTCTGCCACACCAATGAAAAGAGCCATGACCCTTCAGAAGGCCGATGAATTTAAGCTCCAAATTAACTCTACATACTCAAATATCCAAGGCTGGCCCTCTCCCAGAAAGCAGTAAGCCAGAGCCTGAGGTGGCTCTTTGGTAGATTTAGACATCAGGATAAGAGTACTAACCTCGCTCAATCATACCCTGTCCCTCCTCTAATACTAATAAATGCTCCTGTGACCTGAAAGAGTTTGGTTTTAGATATGATATCATATCTCTCAATATGAGAGAAATTCAAACTCATGGTCTGAAAGGAAAGCATAAGTTAGATTTCTGGATTAGGACCTTATTCTCCTGGCCTGTGTATCCAGAGTGCTTCTGAAATGCTAATAAGACAACAAAGGCTTAGAAAGAAAAACAGTTTCTTTCATGTCTTACATGTACTATGTGCTGGGGATAAAGACACAGACCCTGCCCCAGGGAATCCTGTAAAAGATATGAATTAAAGAACCACACAAATAAACGTCTGTATACAAATTAGGGTTGCTATTAAAAAAAAAACAACCTGGTATCTTGTGACATCCTAACAACATGCTGGGCAAAAGGAAAGCTGTGAGAAGAACCTAGCATGCTAAAGAGAGTGAAAGAAGGTCAGTGTGTCTGGAGGACAGACAAGTAAGAAACTGGTATCAAATAAACAAGGCTGGAGACGTAAGCCAGATGATACAGATGAAAGAAGACCATACGAAGGACTTTAGTTTTTATTCTAAGAGGAAGAAGAAAGCACTGAAAACTTTCAAACAGGATAGTAGTCTTTTTCACTGACATTTTATTGAGATAAAAGTATACTCATATGCAGTTGTAAGAAATAATCCCAGTGTACCACCATTTGTCCAGTTTCCCCTGACACAAGATACAGAACAGCGTCATCATTACAAGGATCGCTCATATTAACCTTTTATAACCACATTCAACTGCCTCCCACCCCTCCCACAACTCTGTAAATAAATAATCCATTTGAGATATAAGAAGATCATTCTTGCTTGTCTGAAGAAAGACTAGAGGGGATCTATAATGCGTACAGGGAGATAAGTTGTTGCAGTACACAGGCAAGACGTGATGCCAGCATGGTCTACAGTCCTAACAGGGGAGACAGGGAAACTCGACTGCATTAAAGAGACATGGTAGAGTCAAAGCGGACCATACTTGGTGAGGAAGCAATAAACGGAATCAAAGAGACAAAGGTTTCCAAGTTTACAGACTGTGGTTAGATAGAGAAAATGTAGCAGAACTGGATGAAGATTCTTGACATGTTAGAGCTCTTTTTAGACTTCCAGACAGAGGTTCCACAAACACACTGAGCGCAGTGGCTCATGCCTGTAATCCCAGCACTTTGGAAGGTGGAGGAGGATGGATAACCTGAGGTCAGGAGTTTGAGACCAGCCTGGCCAACAAGGCAAAATCTCGTCTCTACTAAAAATACAAAAATTTGCTGGGCAGTGGTGGGTGCCTGTAATCCCAGCTAGTCAAGAGGCTGAAGGCAGGAGAATCACTTAAACACAGGAGGTAGAGGTTGCAGTGAGCTGAGATTGCACCATTGAGCCGAGATCTCGCCATTGAGCTAAGATCACACCACTGCACTCCTGCCTAGGTGACAGAGTAAGACTTCGACTCAAAAAAAATAAGTTACACAAATAAACTGACTTACACTAGAGATGGGGCATGACTTAGGTTTGCAACAGTACACCCAGGGAGAATCTCTTAGACTCCATTCAAGAGCAAAGTTTGGGAACAGCTAATGGCCTGGGATAGTACAGAAGAAAAAGGAAAAATGAAAACGAAGATCTTTGGGTCAAAAAATTAAGAATTCTCTCTCACATAAGACTAGTCAAGCGTCTTGAATTACTAAACTGGCCTCTTCAAAAGTAATTTAATTAAGTGGTCACTCAACTTGAGACATTGTGAGTAAAGTAAGTCCCTTGATGGTTTTTGCAAAATAACAAGATCATCTGAAAGCTCTTCAAATAATGGACTTTCAGTTCAGCTGCATTTTAACTTAACATTTCTAAATACTTTCTGAGCATTCATTAACCAAATAGGTGACTAGGCTATATGCTGAGATAACAGACTAAGACCCTGGTCTTAAATTCAATCTGATACTCAAGAGCTAATGTAAAGTAAGTATAGACTGTTAGGGGAGCAGCGTGGGAATCAAATCCATGCAGGGAGGTCTGGGGAGGAGTTCCAAAGGAGTTGTCTGACAAGAATATTAAAAGATGCCATCCTTTAAATCCATTTAAACAAAAGTGAGCTAGATAAAGACAGAACAGTTCTGTCCTGGGGAGGAAGCTCCTAAGAGACTGGTATCTTAGAGAGCAGGGGTAGAAAAGTGTTTCAGGAAGACAAAAAAGCAAGTGTGAAGACACAAAGGCAATAAAAAGCAGAATGTCCTCTTCAAAGAACTCTAGGAAGTTCAATATGGCTGGAAGATAGCGTGAATGAGAAGAGGAGAGTGGCACAAGACGTACGCAGAGTGAGGCAGGGACCTGGGCATAGAAGGTTTCATATTTACTATGAGGAGGCAGCACAATTCAGTGGGAAGCACAGGTGAGGAAAGAAGACTCCCCAGGTTCAAATCCCAGGTCTATTCTTCCTACTTGGATGGCCATGGACAAGTTACTTAACATCAAGATGTCCTAGTCTCCTCATGTATAAAATGAGGCTTACATAAATTCATGTGAGAATAAAGTGAAACAATACATATAAAATGCTGGCCAGGCACAGTGGCTCACACCTGTAATCACAGCACTTTGGGAAGCCAAGGAGGGTATATCACGTGACGCCAGGAGTTCCAGACCAGGCTGGCCAACATAGTGAAACCCCATCTTTACTAAAAATACAAAAAAATTAGCCGGGTGTGGTGGTGCACACCTGTAATCCCAGCTATTTGGGAGGCTGAGGCAGGAGAATCACTTAAACCTGGGAGATGGAGGCTTCAGTGGGCCAAGATGGCACCACCGCACTCCAGCCTGGGCAACAGAGCGAGACTCTGTCTCGAAAAATAAACAAATAAATAAATAAAATGCTCAGAACAATGCTGGGTATATAGAAGTACTCAATAAATGTTAGCTATCATCATCATCATCAATATCAATCTACTGGCTTTGATAGTATAAACTAGAAGCAGAAGCCACTAACACTTCTGTACCTCTCCTCCTTTTTCTACTATATATTATAGCCATCTATCTTCCCTTAGTAGACATTTTTAGATCTCCCCACAGAGCTAAGCAAAATACTTTGCATCTACAGAGTAGGCACTGAAAGATTCGAGAAAAAGCTAAAAACCAATCAATTAAATCTTCAAAACTGTGGCTCAAGGGATAACTCCAATTTGCTGATGGCACTAAAAATATGCAGTAAATATGCAATAAAGCTTAGCTACATCAATGGAAACTGCAATATTTTTCTAGTTAATACACAAATGACTCAGCAAATTTTTCGAGCACCTCAAACTTCACAAAAGCATAAAAGGAGTAACACACAGAGAAAATCAACAAAGTATTTGAAAATCATGGATATAAGACTTAGAAAACTACTTTTATCCAGCAGATCTATATTTTAATTACTTCTGTCTTAGTGATACCCTTCAGCACTTCAAAAACCACAAGGAATTGGCCTGGAATCAGAGTCCAAAAAAAAACCCAAAAACAACAGTCCAGGCAGCGAGATGATAAACGGAACAGAAGAATGCCAGGACTGAGAATCTTGGCCAAGTCATGGTATTAGAATGGTATTAGATTAAAAAGCCACAGCTAAAAATAGGCACATCAACAAGGGAACATAATCTTGGGACTCAAAGACTAAAAAAAAACGAAATAGCATCCAAGGTTTCAGGTATCAATCTACCTAGAGACAGGGCCAGCATTAAGAAGAAGCCAAATAACAGGGATCTACACAAATCCAAACAAGCATGCTACTGACATTAGCAGCCTAGCACTAGGGGACAGAAACTCAGAGTCCGGCACACAAGAAAGAGACCACAGGTGAGATAATATCTGTTAATACAACAACTCAACAATGAGCAGACTAACTTTTTAAATAATCATGGGTAAATATACTTTGAATCCAGTACAAATAAGGAGATACTTCTTGATCTACTCCATTCTTTTTCACAGGGATAGCAGCAGTTGCCAGAAATACACCAAACATGCTTACTGGAAGGAGGTACTGCACACCAAATAAAACCTCCCTAGCCTGCAACGTTCCCTTTGAAGAAGGCTTCTGTTTCCATTACTAATGTGGAAAATACAACTGCCTCTCAATGGCTTCTAGTATCATGTCACAAGGGCCTGGAGATGGACCAGCAGAATTTTCTTTAGGCCTATTTAACTTAGTTATCAGAACTGAGGAATGGAAGAGGAGTAGTAAAAAATTTAGTTTGCTCCCTTTTTCCAATTTGGTCCTGACTAAACCAAACTTGTTCATTCATATTTCATTCTATCCCAAAACGAGTAAGGCAACTATAAGGATTCTTCTCTGCAGAGACATGTCTAGTCATTTACAAACAATTACCAATGTCAGGAGAAACAGCACTCAGTTGTACTTGCTGGTACTTCTCAGGCTGGGTATCCCAGCTATTATATATATATCTGATGCTTGTTTCACTAACTTTTGAAGAAATTTCCTATACTCAGAGAAAATGGCTCTCTGAGCCTAAGTTTCTTCACTTGTAAAATAAGTATAACACCAATCTCACTAGACTGCTTTAAATAAATTAAGAACATTTTTAAATAGTCTAACACAGCCTTGCTTACAGGAGATAACAATGCTAGTGTCTCTCTTTCCTCGGATGCCAAGGAAACATACTGAAGGTGGATTCCAGGTGCTACAGTTCGATTGTTTGTCCTTCAAAACTTATGTTAAATTTAATTGCCATTAGCACAGTATTAACAGGTGGGACCTTTAAGAGGTGTTTAGGCCATCAGGGCTCAGCTTCATGGGTAGGATTAATGTCATTATGAAAGGGTGAAGTTAGCCCCAGCCCTCTCTTGCTCACCCTTTTATCATGTGATGACACAGCAACAAGATCCTCACCAGATGCCAGCACCTTGACATTGGACTTCTCAGACTCCAGAACTGTGAGCCAATACATTTCTGTTCATTGTAAGTTACCCAGTATGTGTTACTCTATCATAGCAGCACAAAACAGACTAAGACATAAGGTTTCTATTAAATACAGTTTCTGGGATCCAAGAGGCAAGGGAGCTAGGTCAAGTTGTTTTAAGTCAACAGGGCCAATGTGGAAAACTGAAGGAGCAATCAATTACAACTGATGTGAGAAGGATGAGTAGTCAATACTTTTTCAGGATTATTGACACTTATTCAAAGAGCCTGGGGAGAGGAAAGAACATTGAGCTTAGGGCAAGAATCTACGTTTATTTATTATTATATTATTATTACTTTTAAGTCAGGGTCTCGCCTCTGTAGCCCAGGCTGGAGTACAGTGGCATGATTACTACTCACTGCAGCCTTGACCTCCTGGGCTCAAACAAATCCTCTAGCTTCAGCCCTCCCAGTAGCTGGGAATACAGATGCACACTACCACATCCAGCTAATTTTTAATTTTTTGTGGGGTTTTTTTTTTTTGTAGACACAGACACAGGGTCTCACTATCTTGCCCAGGCTGGTCTTGAACTCCTGCACTCAGGCAATCCTCCTGCCTTGGCCTCATAAAATGATGGAATTATAGCATGAGCCATCATGCCTGGCCAAAGACCTAAGTTTAAATCTTAGCTCCACTAGTCATCTGTGTGACTGCAGGCTGGTCAGTTAATCTCTAGAACTAAATATCCTCATCTGTAAATGAAGCTACCACTTATTTTACAAAGGTTTATTAGTTTGGGTTCTGTTTTGTTTGCCTGTGGACTTGATAGCACATTTTAAAACAGTTAAAAGTTCTTGCCTCCTGACAGGCACTTAAATATTTTTCCCTTATATTATTTATCTTGAGCTTTTGGGAAATACTATGTTAGAACTTCTCAAATCTAAGAGAAAACCACCGACTAAGTCCCTTGGGTTCAGAAGGAACCACTGAAACTAACTCAGCAATGATCCACAAGAAGAGTTTTCTGAGGCTGAGGTGGGAGCATTGCTTGAGCCCAGGAGTTCAAGGCTGCAGTGAGCTATGATCACACGCCACTGCACTCCAGCCTGGGCAATAGGGCGAGTCGCAAGTCTCTAAAAACAAAATAAAATAAGAATAACAAATAAATAAAGAGAAGAATATTCTGGGTCCAGGAACCAAATTCATACTTTGAATTCTGATGAAATCCAGTACTAATTCTGTAAGTCTAGTGAACCACAGATCATAAAAGTTTCTACAGCACAAAACCTTCGAAGCTCAGAAGACAGAGAGAAAGATACCTACATGAATGACTGGAAAACAAGAGCAAGTGCTACAAAGGGACACTGGAAATGACAAGGAAAGAGCCGATGCACACATTTCATGGCAGTATATTAAAGCATTCCTGTACCTACCTATATTACAGTGACATCTATAGCAGGAAACTTTAATAGAAGAGAAGGGCTGTCCCATTACACACCAGATGGTTTGAGTTCTGATTCTTAAACAACGTTCTTAGGGGCAAGAAGAAAAAAATACTCAAATTTAGAAAAAAAAAACTTGGAAGATTTATTTTATGATGAGGATTATTTAGAAATCCAGAAAATGATTCAAGATCAATAACCTATCTTGAAGCAGACTGAAATGAGAGAAAAAAACAAAAACAAAAACAAGATTTCCAAATCTGTCCTCAACATTTATTCTGTGTGTCTGTGATTTCCTTCCTTGTCATAGCCTGTAATACAAATAACGGCAATCTGGCATACATATCAATACATCACTATTCTAAGTTTATGGGTGGTAATCATAACCGACCATGGTCTCCTTTTTCCCCTTGCTCAAAACTTGGTCTTAGAAGTCTCATCCTTACAGTTTTCTGGCTGCCATCATCGGATGACTAGAATTTACACTGTGGAGAAAACCCAACTGCAACCTTTGTTTTAGACCTGCATTACTTATATTCTTAACAAGCTACTTACTTAGCCCTGGACAAAAGCAGTCTAAAAGGGAAACCATTCTGGGGTAAGGGGTAAAGCGTAATCAGAGCTGTCAGAATCACTTGCTATTAGGTGAAAGAAAACAAAGGAGATAAAACTAACCAGAGAAATAAGTGGAAACTGCCGAGCTTTCTACAGCAATTGCCAAAACAGGAAATTTACTTCCACTAGTCAGATATATAACCACAGAGTAACAAATTATAATCAGGAAGACAGACTGAACAAAGAAAACTTAAGACTCCAAAATATAAAATAAAATAAAATAAAATAAAATCTTCCCTATTTTCCACTGTCAGAGAAATATGTAATTAAAGTTACTTTGTTTCAGGTATTTTAAAATTCTAAACATATATTTATGAATAAAAATATGGCTTACAATTGTTAGATATTACTCATTTATCAAATAAAGAGCAAATTAATTTTTTAAAAATTTTACAAGATATATGTACAAATACAACAGAGTGCCACAAACAGTCTCATGATTAGAATAATATGAAGATCTTAAAAATAATTTAGGCTGGGCATGGTGGCTCACGCCTGTAATCCCAGCACTTTGGGAGGCTAAGGCAGGCAGACCACCTGAGATCAGGAGTTCAAGACCAGCCTGGCCAACATGGTGAAATCCTGTCTCTATTAAAAATATAAAAATTAGCTGGGCATGTTGGCATGCGCCTGTAGTCCTAGCTACTCAGAAGCCTGAGGCAGGAGAATCACTCAAGCCTGGGAAATGGAGGTTGCAGTGAGCTGAGATTACACCACTGCACTCCAGGTTGCCAACAGAGTGAGACTCTGTCTCAAAAAAATAAAATATATCCTGACACCCTCCCCACTTACAGCTCATTAGAGACCTGTACCTTTAACAAACTGTTTCCAGATATAAATCACTCACGGCCAGGGTACCTCAAAAAAATCTTTAAAAGTACATGGTCTATTCAACTTTGTACTAGAAATTCCAACCAGAGCAATCGGGCAAGAAAAATAAATTACAGGCATGCAAATTAGAAAGGATGAAGTGAAACGATCCCTATTACAGATGACAGATCTTATATATACAAAATCCTAAAGAATATACCAAAGAAACTACTGAAGCTAATAATTTCAGCAAAGCTACAGGATACAAGATCAACAAGCAAAAAATCTGTTGTATTTCTATCCAGCAGCAATAAACCATCCAAAAAGAAAACTAAGAAAACAATTCCACATATGAGAGTATCAAAAAGAATAATGAATAAATTAAAGGTGCAAGACATATACAAAGAAAACTACAAAACACTGCTGATTCCCATGTTTGTTGCAGCACTGTTCACAACAGCCAAAATTTGGAAGAAACCTAAGTGCCCAGCAACAGATAAATGGATAAAGAACATGTGGTATTTATACACAATGGAGTACTATTTAGGCATAAAAAATAATGAGACCCTGTCTTTTGCAACAACATGGATGGAACTGGAGGCCATATAAGCTAAGTGAAATAAACTAGGCATAGAAAGACAAACATCTCACATTCTCACTTATTTGTGGGATCTAAAAATCAAATCAATTGAACTCATAGAGATAGAGAGCAGAAAGATAGTTACTAGAGGCTGGGAAGGATAGTGATAGGGTAGCGGAAAGCTGGAGGTAGTTATTAATAGGTACCAAAAAACTAAAAAGAATGGACCAGGTACAAGTAGCTCACGCCTGTAATCCCAGCACTTTGGGAGGCCGAGGCAGGTGGACCACTTGAGATCAGGAGTTCAAGACCAGCCTGGCCAACATGGTGAAACTCTGTCTCTACAACAATACAAGTATTAGCTGGCCATGATGGCAGGTGCCTGCAATCCCAGCTACTCGGGAAGCTGAGGCAGGAGAATCACTTGAACACGGGAGACAGAGGTTGCAGTGAGCTGAGATCACGCCATTGCACTCCAGCCTGGGCAAGAAAACATCTCAAAAAATAATAAAATAAAAAGAATAAGACCTAGTATTTGATAGCACAACAAGGTGACCACAGTCAGTAATTTATTTGTATATGTTTAAATAACTGAGAGTATAATTGGTTTATAACAAAGGATAAATACTTGTGGGGATGTATCCCCATTTTACATGATGTGATTATTACACATTACATGCCTGTGTCAAAACATCTCAAGTACCCCATTAATATATACACCCACTATGTAGCCACAAAAATTTAAATTTAAAATTTAAAATAAACACAGCTGAAACAAATTAAAGAGTAACTAAATAATGCATCCCATGCTCATAAACTGGAAGGTTTTTGTGGTTTTGTTTTATATTATAAAGATGGCAATGCTTCCCCAAGTGATCTCTAGATTGAATGCAATCCCTATCAAAATCCCAACAGGGGTTTTTGTAAAAATAGAAAAGCTGATCTTAAATATGGAAATGCAAGGGACCCCAAAATAGTCAAAACAATTTTGAAAAGGAAGAACAAAGCTGGAGAACTCATGCTTCTCAATTTCAAAACAAACTACAGTAATCAAAAGAATGTGTTAACTGACATAAAAATAGACATATAGATCAGTGAAACATAACAGAAAGGGCAGAAATAAACCCATACCTATATGGTCAACTGATTTCTGACAAAGGTGCCAAGGCCATTCAATGGAAAAAGGATAGCCTCCTCAACAAACTGTGCTGGGAGAACTGAATATACGCAGGCCAAAGAATGAGGTTGGACCCTTACCTCACATCATGTACAAAAATTATTTCAAAATGGATCAATGACTTAAATATAAGAGATAAAAGTATAAAACTCTTAAAAGGAGACTTAAGGGTAAGTATTCATGACCTTGGATTTGGCAATTATCTGTCAGCTATGACACCAAAAACACAAGAAACAAAAGAAAAAAATTGATAAACTGGACTTCATCAAAATTAAAAATTTCTGTACATCAAAAGAGACTATCAAGAGAGTAAAAACACAACCCACCAATGGAATATTTACAAATCATGTATTTGATAAGGGTCTAGTATTCTAGAATATATAAAGAATTCCTAAAACTCAACAACAAAAAGGCAAACAACTTAATTTTCTTTAAGGGAGAAAGAATTTGAATAGATATTTCTCCAATGGCCTAAAAGCAAATGAAAAGATGCTCAATACCATTAGTCATTTGGGAATGCAAAAGAAAACCACAATGAGATACCACTTCACACCCACTAGACTGGCCATTATTAAAAAGTGGAAAATAATAGGTTTTGGCAAGGTTGCAGAGAAATTAGAATCCTCATACATTGCTGGCAGAAATTTGAATGGTCACATGCTGTGGAAAATAGTTTGGCAGTTTCTTAAAAAATTAAACACAGAATTACCATATGACCCAGTAATTCTACTCACAGGTAAACATTCAAAAGAATTGAAAACGTGTATTCAAATAAATACTTGCATATGAATGATCACAGTGGCACTATTCACAATAGCCAAAATGGTGAAAATAACCCAAATATCCATCAACTGATGAGTAGGTAAACAAAATGTGGTGTACTCGTACCATGGAATATTACTGAGCCATAAAAAGGAATGAAGTACTGATATTATGTACATGGTTTCTTTCTGAAGTGTTGAAAATGTCTATAGACATTACCCTTAAGTTCCCTGTTAAGAATTTTATACTTTTACCTCTTAACATGACCAAAAATAGAGGTCACGGCTGCACAACATTGTGAGTAAATTGTATGCCATTTTTACATGGTTACTGCCCCTTAGCCCTTGTTACTCGGGATGCTGAGGTTGGAAGACCCCTGAGCCCAGGAGTTCAAAGTTACAGTGAGCTATGACTGTGCCACTGCACTACAGCCTGGGCAATAGAGCAAGACCGTCTCTAATAAGTTTAAACAATGTATTTTCCATTCAGAAACCACCATAGGTTTTTAAAGAGATTCAAAGCGTTTCATCGTAACATTTTTTTAAAAGCTACTCTCCAGAATACTTCAAAGAGTAATATTAATAGAATGCCCTATTTCTTACCAGAAGACTCTTTTTCATTCTGTTTTTCATAGAGGGTGCCCACAGACATCAGGAAAACAATAACCAGGAATACTGGAATTCTCCATGAGCCAGCCAGGGATGCTGCAAATTATTAAGAATTAACATTTTTAGTGAAATTAAAACCTAGTACTTGTTCTTATAAGACTCAATTTTGTAGTTTGACAGAACAATCTGGTATACATCTCAATTACAGAATTACTTATCAGGCAAAAAAAATTTTTTAAGTCCATTAGATAAACTTCAAGGTTTGTCAAAATTACGTTCACCCCTGCTCTCAGAGCCCCTGATCAAATGTTTACGTTATATGCCAGCCTATCTTTAATAGGGTTCTATTAAAGAGAGTCTATTCTAATGCATACTAAGGGTCTAAAATCACCCCAAACCCAAACCACCTACCTCCCAGAATGACCAGAATTAGACATAGATCTCAAAGTCATAAAGTCTGACCTGGTTTCCTGAAAATAACACAGGGTGTGAACTTTATCTCCCAAGAAAAAGAATGGCCCAAAAGAGCACAGCAAAAGTGTCAATGTCTCCTCCTCAGCGTATAATGCAAAAATGTTTACAATTCGGCCAGGCACAGTGGCTCATGCCTGAATCTCAGCACATTGGGAGGCTGACAGGTGGATAATTTGAGGTCAGGAATTCAAGACCAGCCTGGCCAACATGGTAAAACCTCATCTCTACTGAAAATCCAAAAAAAGAAAAATACTAGCCAGGCATAGTGGTACACACTTGTAATCCCAGCTACTTCGGAGGCTGAGGCAGGAGAATTGCTTGAACCCGGGAGAAGGAGGCTACAGTGAGCCGAAATCACACCACTGCACTCCAGCCTGGGCAATGGGGTGAGACTCTGACTCAAAAAAACAAAAAATAAACCAACAAAATGTTTACAAGTCACCAAGAAACACGTCCCTACCCATAACCATTTCCCTGAGTCCACCTAGAACCTCATAAACATGCCTGTCTGCCTGCCTCCCTCCTCTGCCTTCCCTGAGTCCAAAATGAGGCATATCTGACATAAGGGATCTCGCAGATAAATTCCTCTATCATTCCAACTCAACAAAGCTAGAAAATAATGCTTTGTTTGACATTAAACAAAGACAGAGACATTACTGTTTTATTATTTTATTTTCAACAATAAGAAACTACTTTAAGGCTTTCTACTGCCCTGGGTTACTGAATTGTGTCGTTTAATTAGAACTTAATGTTTCCATTGGCTCAAACTTGAGAGATGAAAGTCTCAACCATAAGTACCATGCTGAAAAATCAACATCTGAGCAGCCACCCGCTAACATAACAGGGAACCCACTACTCTGAGCAGCTCTGACATGAATCATCCTTATGTAGAAAAGAGATTTGCCTCTCTGAAGCTACTCACTACTCTGACATCTCTCTCTCATGGTTACAGAGATCTATTTAAAGTACTCTTTCACAGGACACTCCTTCAAACATCAGAAACAGGCTTTCATGTTGTATATCCTCCTTATCTCTATCTTCTTTCCACCCTAGAGCCCTGGTTCCCTCCTCTTATCCAGAGTAAACATCTCTAGTTCCCTTAACCGGTTCTCACATGTGATTCTGAGCACCTCTTATCATCGTTGACTGCTTATCTCTATCCTCCCCTAAGTATGACACTCAGAAATATGAGAATCCAAGGGTGCTCTACTTTTTAAGATGTATTGACTTTTAAAAGGACCTTTTGGAAAATGAACATGTAAACATAATTAAAGACATTTTAAAGCACATCATTTTCATTAAAATTAATGAAACATTAAAGCATAACATTTTCTAAAGATTAAAGAATTTTAAATGCAACATATAACACTACAAAGAATTCACTTTCATTCACACAGTCAGCCTCTGCTAACCTTAAGCTAGACTTAAAAAAAATTAAAAAAAAAAAAAAAAAGAAGGAACCCACCTAAATGAAAAAGCAATATAATCCAGACAGGAATTGAAATTGCTCTCAAGTAGCGTTCAGTGCTTGCATTCCACTTGAATGAAACAGTCAACACATAGCCAATCACCAACGTCCAGATCTTAAATAAATGAAATAAAGACACAGTTGTAAAATCTATACACATGAAAATGAACATACAATTATACAAAATCTGCAAGCATCTATATAGCAGGAGTGCTCTGGACACAGCACAGAAAAGATGAAGGTTGATGATGCCAAAGAAATGTGCCTAGGTTCTCCTCATTTAGAGAACCTAAGTTTTAAAATATTAGGCATCTAAAATCCCATGTAATGATATTATTTAAATAGTTGTTTAACAAAAGACATATAGCTCAAAACCCATCTTATACACAAAAATACTTGAGATAAAATATTCAATGTATAAACTATGGATTTAAATTAAGTCTCTTGTAGAATTCCTATAGTTTTCTCTGTTGATCAATGTTTAGGGGGAAAAAAAAGAAAGAAAAAACAGGAAAAGAAAAGCTTTCCAGAAAGAATCAGGTTAAAAGATTCATTTCAGCTTATAAAATATGCTTATTACTGGGAAAAGAATTTCTTAAAAGTTAGAAAGAAGGCAGCCAGCTGAAGTGTGACCCTGCTGAAATAATCTAGGTAACAGATGGTTAGAACCTAATCCAGAGTTATGGTGCACCAGCTGAAGAAGTATGGCTGAAAAAAATATTATTAAAGGAACAAACAGCAGGACTTCAGAAGACTCAGCCAGGGTACCCTCCTCAGTTCTTTCTACATTAAAGTTAAATGATTCTAGAGTTTAAGAAGCATCAAAAGAAACCAGCATAGCCTACACAGAAACTCATATTTTAATAGAACATTTATAAAACACATAATCCAGAACACATCTAAGCACAAATAACTTATTAACATAAGACCAGGAAACTAAAATTCAAGTTTGACATGAACCTTGGGAAAAAAAAAGGCAAATTAAGTAAGACAAGAAGAAACTTCAAGCTATGTAATTCAGAGCATGAAGAAAAAAGAACTGACAGAATTACTACAAAAGACAGAAAAACTATCTCCTACATTATTTTGGTCAAATCTATCAATAAAAATAATCTTTGCATCTTAAAAATGTTTATAGCTTCTAACCTCAGAATTCAGCTTTCAGACTTTATCCTTACTAATGATAAATTCTGAAAAAGCTTTAAATATAAAGAAGCTCATCAGTATGATTTTGAACAGTGGAAAAAGTGATTACCTACAAGGTCAACTGGGAAATGATTCACTCAATAAAATGTTATGCAACCATTAAAACGATTTCTTAAAAACAAAGACTATATAGTTTAAAAACTCCCAATATCATATTAAGTTAAAAGTAAAATACAAGGAATACATGATGTGATTATATCTACCATATGGTGGGAGGAAAAGAAAATGTTAAGAAGTTAGTGGTTGTATTTGGGTGGTAAGATTTTGTTTTTCCTTACACTTTTTTTCTGTATTTTCCAAATTGCCTTGAATAAGCACTAATTTTTATAATAAAAAGGATGTTAAAATATCTTTATTCAAGTAACTCTATCAGATGAAATATTAAAGAGCTCTGAAGCTCAAAAATATAAGGACATGGGAAGTGAGACTACAGCTGCCTCAAAAAGTCCAGGCTTGCTGGACCAGACCAATTAACCCTGGGAATTCAAAGAATTTGAGATCTGATTGTAGAGTGCAGAAAAAAATCTGAGTACAATAATAGTACACTTATATAACATTCCTATGTGCCAGGCCCTATTCTAATGCTTTATATATATAAACTCATTTGATCCTCATAACCCCACAAAATAAGTACTTTCCTCATTTTACACACGAAAGAAATTCAGATTTCAGAGAAGTGACTTGTCCAAGGCTACATAGCTAATAAATGACAGAGCCAGGACTGGAGCCCAGGAATCTGGCTCCATAGCCCGCTTTTCTAACCGTAAGGAGAAAGCAGTGTGGTGCCAGAATACTAAAGATAAGCAAAAGCTGCTCAGATTTTCACAAGGGAAAATAAAAGTGGTCAATTTTGACAACTACAAGTTGTTGAAATTAAAAAAAAATCCTCAGTAAATGGATAGTCTTCAGAGGCACATCGCAGTCAGCCCCACCCTATTAAACATTCAGTCAGTCACTTAGATGAAATACTAGAGGCACAAGCATCAAAAAAACTGAATTTATACAAATCAGTTATACAAAACTGAGTAAAGCCAGAACAATGGGCTAATCCAAATAAGACTAAATTATATGAAAAGAAATGCAAAGCTCTGCTTTTAGGTTCAAATCTCAACTGCACAAGTATGGAATGGAAAGAGAACATCTAAATCACTTTTCAGTTCAGTATGAGTCAGCGCATGACTAGTAAAAGCACTTATTTCTAAAAGTACAATACTCATATCAAGGAAAGTGATTGTTTCAATGAATTTTGCACTACCAAACCACATAACAAAATTCAGCCTGGGGAAGGAAACAGAAATCACAACATGATATATAAATGTAGCTAGGGGGAAAAAAGTTTTACTTAGAAAAGAGAAGGAAATGTCAAGATTTTGTAGTTATCTTCAAATAATTTTTAAAATGGGATCTGGGAGAGATATAAGACTTAATTTTCTGTGGTTCTGAGAGCAGAAATAGGTGGGACTTAGGAAACAACACAGCTCAGTAAGAGGACAGGTTTTTTCAATAAACTACAGCTGTCTACAAATGGAATAACCACCACTGAAACTGTTTTGAGCAAATGTGGACCAGAGATGACTTACTATCCTTACTAAGGGTAGCAAGAAGCTGAACTGGAAGTCACAAAAGGTATATACAGTATACCTCCAAGAAGTTTTTGTTTCTTATCTGTATGCATAAGGAATTAATATCACTTGCAGGTAGAGAAAAAATAAGAGACTGCATACTTCAGATTTTTTAAGAGAAATTTATGGTCTAATGAAAACATTTATTTTCATCTATCAACCTGAAATTCACAAATTACCTGATTCCAGTTTAAAATAACCATTTTAAAATATATTCCCCAATTCCACTTTTAGGAGTATTTTACAGAAGCACTGTACACTATACAAGCAGATATAAAAATATTCACTGTTGTCATTCACAATATAAAAAATTGAAAACAAATATCATTCTATAGGGAACTATTTAAATAATGGTATCTCCAAAAATTGAGTAATTATTCAGACTTTTAACAGTATGATGAATATTCATATCCAGTGCTACAGCATCAATTTACCCATGTGTAAATTTATAATGGTGAAAATATACTCAACAAAAAATGTTTTAAAATATTATCTCTAGATGGTTGGATTTCAAGGAGTAATTTGCTTCTTTATGTTTTTTTATACAGGTGCTCAATTTTCTTCTAAGGTTATATGATATGTTTATAAGCAGAAAAAGAAATATTTTTAACTTTTAGAAAAATCTCTTTTGGCTTCCGGATTTTTTCCTGTATATTGAAGTGTTTCCTCAGAAAAGATTCGAAGAAGTAATAGTTCAAGAGGCATGGCCATTTATAAAAACACTTTAGAGTTTATGTTAAGCCCATTTATACAATTACCAACAGTTAAAAATGTTTATCAAAACATTCTAATACAAATTTAGAGCTAAGGAAATCTGTTAGAAATTTTCTAAAATGCACCCGGGGGGAAGAAATATTTATACTACAGCAGTATTAAAAATAAAGTGGCCAGTTACAGTGGCTCACACGTGTAATCCCAGCACTTTGGGAGTCCGAGGCAGGCAGATCACCTGAGGTCAGGAGTTTGAAACCAGCCTGGCCAACATGGCCATCTCTACTAAAAATACAAAAATCAGCCAGGTGGGGTGGCGTGTGCCTGTAATCCCAGCTACTTGGGGGGCTGAGGCAGGAGAATCGCTTGAACCTGGGAGGTGGAAGTTGCAGTGGACTAAGATTGCACCACTGCACTCCAGCCTGGTCAACAAGAGCAAAACTCTGTCTCCAAAAAAAAAAAAAAAAGACATATATCTCTAAGTGCTAACAAGGAAAGATGTCCACAATACAATGATAAAGGAAAAGAGCAAAGTACAAAACTATATGTATGTTATCTAATCTTTGTTTTAAAAAACAAAAACCTTGTACTTTATGCACTCACATGGGCATAGAAATGAATTTAGAAGCCTACACATCAAACAGTTAACAGTAGCAACATCTGTACAGTGGGAATAGTGGTAGAGAAAAGGGATAATTCGGCGGGGCATGACAGTTCACACCTGTAATCCCACACCAGTAATCCCAGCTTTCTGGGAGGCTGAGGCAGGCAGATCACAAGATCAGGAGTTCAAGACCAGCCTGGTCAACATGGTGAAACTCCTGTCTCTATTCAAAATACAAAAATTAGCCCAGCATAGTGGTAGGCGACTGTAATCCCAGCTACTTGGGAGGCTGAGGCAGGAGAATTGCTTAACTCGGGAGGTGGAGGTTGCAGTGAGCCAAGATCACGCAACTGCACTCTAGCCTGGGTGACAAAGCAAGACTCCGTTTTGCGGGGGGTGGGGTGGGAATAATTCGCTTTTACCACATAAACTTCTATGCTGCTTATAGTTTTTTTGAGATCGAGTCTTGCTCCGTCTCCCAGGCTGGAGTGCAGTGGCGAAATCTCAGCTCACTGCAACCTCTGCCTTCCGGGTTCAAGCAATTCTCTTGCCTCAGCCTCTCAAGTAGCTGGCACTACAGGTGCATGCCACCACACTTGGCTAATTTTTTGTACTTTTTTAGTAGAGACTGGGTTTTACCATGTTGCCTATGCTGGTCGAGAACTCCAGTGCTCAGGTAATCCGCCTGAATCGGCCTCCCAAAGTGCTGGGATTACAGTCATGAGCCACCATGTCCAGCTGCTGCTTATGTTTTTTAAATGTAACAAACATATTTTCCTTGAGTCAACATTTTAAATCACTAAATATCCTTTAAAAAGAAAAATAAGGATTGTACATTCATGTTTCACACACAATTTCAGTCTAGGACCCCTTAAGAGTTTTTTAATTCTTAAATCTTCGCTAACACAGAAACATGAGGTTAACAAGTCAACTTTATACATGTTTAGCCTCTGAGCAAACCTATTCAAGTGTGAATTTTCTTCCAGGCATTAAATCAATGAGCCACAGTTACAGATAAGAAGGCATGTTATTCCAAATATATGTTCTCCAAAACAACGAGTCCTTTTCAAAACAGACATTCCATAGTCGTTTTTATAGCACCAATGTGCCAGACACTACATAAAAACTACAAAAAAATTGGCAACATTTACTTAGCACTACAAGTAAACGGAACTAATAGGCAATCACATTTTCCTTTCATTTCACATGATTATCCATATATACTTTTCTGATTAAATAACATATTAAATGTAGAAAACATTAAGTAGAGTCTGCCTTTTCAAATGTCTTTGTTTCATTTATTGTCATCTGGGCATTAACTGAAAAAACAATTTGGTTTGCTTCTGTTACCCATTTGTGCAGAACAGAGAGAATAAAACTACAGGCTGGGTACAGTGGCTCACACCTGTAATCCCAGCACTTTGGGAAACTGAGGCAGGTGAATCACCTGATGTTAGGAATTCAAGACCAGTCTGGGTAACATGGTGAAACCCTGTCTCTACTAAAAATCCAAAAAATTAGCTAGGCATGGTGGCAGGCGCCTGTAATCCCAGCTACTCCTGAGACAGGAGAATCGCTTGAACCTGGGAGGCTGAGGTCGCAGTGAGCTGAGATTGCACCATTGCACTCCAGCCCGGGCAACAAGAGTTAAAGTTCGGGGTCACAGGTGGTAAACTACAGACCTCCTCCCAAGTTATGGAGCCACAACCCTAATCATGGCCTCAAGCAGCAACTGCTTCGGGTCCTTCAATTAACAGCTTAATTCTAATGTGAAAACTGTTCTCTTTGTTATATGGCAACTTAGAGTCAACAATTTTTATATCTGAAGTCTTTAACTAAGAAAACTAAGCACTGGAAACTTTTCTCTTCTTGTTTCTTGCTGCCAGACAAGCAGAAAAAAACCTAGAAACATTTAAAAGTGGAACAGCGTCAGTGCTGAATAGCTAATGTCTACTGCTGAAAAGCCTCACGTGATCTGTAAAATAGAACATCGTGAAATCTTAGAAATTGTTCAATCCAACCCCTCGCTTTACACAACTGGGGCTGAACGTCCCAGAGGAGGGCCCTGGTCTGCCCAAGGTCACAAAGTTAGTGGCAGAGCCAAGTTTAGAATGTAAGGTTTTTCGCTCTTTCAGCCACTATTCTTTCCACCTCATGCTTCTTTAAAGAGATGTAAACAATGGCATCAGAGACCACAGAAAAAACAAATCTGCTACTACTACAAAAACTAAACGGTCTTCAAATTTTCTACCAAGTCTAAATTAACAGAGTGAGGAAGATCAGAATGTCCCCCAAGAGAGAGTAATGGTGGAGCAGGGCACATCATCAGCTTTTTCAAATTTACCTTGCACAACTCCACCACGGGAAGATGCCAAGAACTGAGTAATATGTGAACCTGGTGCAACAGCTGATTTTTTTATTTTAAGTGTTCTGAAGTCACTAAGTCAGTACAATCTTCTAACATATTTGAAACTGCTGAAAAAGAATTACTCATCCCATAAATGATTAGTTTTTCACTTGTAAGCGGCATGGAGTTTTAGGAGACTGAAGAAATCTACAAGTGATGTGAAGAGGAACTGAACTGGAGGGATAAACTTGTGACAAAGAAAAAAATAGATCCAGGCCAGGCACAGTGACTCACAACTGTAATCCCAGCACTTTGGAAGGCCAAGGTGGGTGGATCACCTGAGGTCAGGAGTTCAAGACCAGCCTGGCCAATATGGTGAAACTCTGTCTCTACTAAAAATAATACAAAAAATTAGCCAGGGGTGGTGGTAGATTCCTGTAATCCTAGCTACTTGGTAGGCTGAGGCAGGAGAATCGCTTGAACCTGGGAGGTGGAGGCTGCAGTGAGCCAAGATCACACCATTGTACTCCAGCCTGGCAACAAGAGTAAAACTCTGTCTCAAAAGAAAAAAAGAAAAACATAGGTCCCAAGGACACTACAAAGAAAAACTGACAGTACCTGGAAAACCACACAGATATAAAGACAAAAGAGAAGAAAGCAGAGAGATGACTAAGGTTTCTAGATAACTAGAATCCTAATATTCTGCTGGTTTTTTCCTAGTAACTAGAATCCATTTATTTACTTAGTTATTTTTGAGACACAGGAGTGCAATGGTGCGATCTCAGCTCATTGCAACCTCCGCCTTCCGGGTTCAAGCAACTCTCTTGCCTCAGCCTCCCAAATAGCTAGCGATATGGCGCCTGCCACCACACCTGGATAATTTTTGTATTTTTAGTACACATGGGGTTTCACCACATTGGCCAGGCTGGTCTGAAACTCCTGACCTCAGGTGATCAGCCTTTAGCTTCCCAAAGTGCTGCAATTACAGGTGTGAGCCACCAAGCTCGGCCTAGAATCCATTTATATTAAAAACAATTAAACACAATGTATTAGGGAAAACTTTTTTAAAATCCTTATTGAAGATTAGTTACTACAAAGAGTTTTGAGCAGGACTTCAACTGCTGCTAGGTCTACTGAATGCCATTTACTGACAGCATGAACAGATCAATCTCTAAATTAGTTTTCTCACATATGAAATCCCTCCCTCCTACCACAGGACTGTTGTGAGAATGAAGTTAACACTCATGTAGAAGAACCTAATCTAGTGCCTGGGACATGTAGATGCTCAAAAGTTGGATTTTAAATGGATGAACTGTCAGTTCATCAAAACAGGAATTCACTTAAAGGTAACTTTTCTCTCTGCCTCTCTCATCTATGCTGCTCTTCAGCAGCAGGCTCATAGTTAAAGTAGCCTAGAAAGCATAAAGACCACTGTTCTATACCAGGCAGCCCTGCTTGGGCTCATAAAGCCAAACCACTGTGAACTGTGGAATGGAAAAGTTCCAGAGTGGGCCTCCTGCCCAGTCACATAACCTACTTTCACTTCATGTCAGGTCTTAATCAGCACTTTAAAAAAAAAAAAAAAAGGAGGGGGCATCTCACTACGTTCCCCAGGCTGGTCTCAAACTCCTGTGCTCAGGCAAACCTCCTGCCTTGGCCTCCCAAAGTGCTGGGATTACAGGCATTAAGTCATTGTGGCCTGGCCTTTAATCAGCACTTTTGTTTTTTTTGGAGACAGGGTCTTGCTCTGTCACCCAGGCTGGAGTGTAGTAGCACAATCTCATCTCACTACAACCTCTACCTCCTGGGTTCAAGAAATTCTTGTGCCTCAGCCTCTCGAGTAGCTGGGACCACAGGCGTGCACCACCATGCCTGGCAAATTTTTTGTAATTTTAGTATAGACTGAGTTTCGCCATGTTTGCCAACCTGATCTCACTCTTAACCTCAAGTGATTCACCAGTGTGGGCCTCCCAAAGTGCTGGGACTACAAGCATAGGCAACCCTGCCTGGCCTTCATCAGCAGTTTTAGATGAGAGCAAGGACTCCCTGTCTTTCTGGGTACACCTCACCCCCATCCAACTATCCACCCTTAAGTGCTGCTTGAGCAGAACGCAACTCCATGCCTCATTTCTCTTAAACTAAGATCGACTTGGAGTCTTTCAGATTTAGCCCTTCTACCACTCCCTACTCACTTCTACTTAACTCATATTCTTTTATGATGAGTTTGTTGGGTTTTTTAACCCTCTCTTTTTCCTTGCTCCCAATACTTGAGCCAAACAGCTTGAATTTCAAGCTTTTTTTTTTTTTTTTTTTTTAAAGGCTGGACTGCAGTGGCACAATCTCGGCTCACTGCAACCTCTGCCTCCCGGGTTCAAGTGATTCTCCTGCCTCAGCCTCCCAAGTAGCTGGGATTACAGACGTCTGCCACCATGCCCAGCTAATTTTTATTGAACCAGCTGGCCAACATGATGAAACCCTGTCTCTACTAAAAATACAAAAATTAGCTGGGTGTGGTGGTGGGCACCTGTAATCCCAGCTACTCAGGAGGCTGAGGCAGGAGAATCGCTTGAACGCAGAAGTGGAGGTTGCAGTGACTGGAGACGGAGATCGCGACACTGCACTCCAGCCTGAGCAAAACAGCGAGACTCCGTCTCAAAAAAAAGAATATGCTCATATAGGATTATATGTACTTTGAAGTCAGGACCCGTATCTTATTCCTTTTTTAAATCCCTCACAAAGCCCAGTACCTAACATATGCTCAATCAACTTTAAACATGAACCAAGAGGTGGTATTGAGAGAAGAGGAGAGAGCACGGGAGTTCTGGATCATTCACCACTCTACCAATAACCTCAGGCAAGCCAAAACACTGCTTGACAGATACGGGAATTATTAATACTTTGCAACTTAATAATGTCAAGGTACCTTGAACTTTATTTCACTGACAAAAGAAGTGAATCAAATTTATTTGTAAATGGTACTGTTTACTAATCAATTGGTATTCTTACGTACTAAATCTCCACTTATTTTTAACAGTCCCAGTTATGTGGATCATTAACTAGTCTACAACATGGTCTGAGTTAGGAATTGTGTCACTAGGTTATCTTTGAAATCCCTTCCAATTCGAAAGCTCCCTAATTTTCTAAGAGCAAGGTCAGGGTAATCCAAGCATCACAAATCTACGTCTTTCTCTTTCACGCGGTCAGCTGCTTTACTCCAAGGAGGTGTGCCGTGGCACACCAGTCCCTGCACAACAAAAGTAGTTACCAAAAAGTAAAGCGTGGAGAAAGAGGCCCAGGCGGTTCAGCACCCGATGCCTTGCACAAATTATACTGAAATCTCCTGAACTGATAGGCAGCACTAGCAAGTGAAGCAAGCTTTGTTTTAGGACTTGTGAGAAATCTAAGACACCCAGTGCCCTCTTTGTCCCTAAGTATCCCTAGACTGGTAAGAGGTCACCTTTCCTATCTGCAGGATGGCAAGTTGGCCTAGAATCTCTAAGGTCCCTTCCATATCTGACATTCAGATGCGCAGAACTGAGGGTGGCCGAAGTACCCCCTCCCTCTCCGACCAGTAGTAAAACCAAGCCCACTTCCATGCTCTGAGGCCTCTCTCTCCAAAGCGGAATAGCGATTCTCAATCCAGGGAACTGTCCCCCTAAGGGGGCCTATTAGGATGGAGGCAAGGCGGGAAGCAGGGAGGCTGTTTCAAATCACGCCGGCCCAATTTTTGGAAGAAAAGTGCGCCAAATTCCTGAGGTGAGAGAAGGAAAGCGGAGACGGACAGTCACTGCAGCACAGGTGTGGCCCCTCTCGTCGCCCCTGCACCAGGAGGAACAGCTGCAGGATTGCACCCCAGTGTGTGGGGGTGCCCGGGTTGCCGCTCACTCACCCACAGGCTGCTGAAGTAGTCCAGCCCGCGGCAGATAAGCGCGGCGGCGTGCACCAGCAGCACCTGCACGCCAAGGTAGCTGCCGAGGCAGTAGAGGCCGTACAGGAGCGGGCCGCCGGCGCCGAGCAGCAAGAGCAGGCGGCGGCGGCGCAGCGCCTGCTCGCCCAGGGCCTCGACGCCGTAGTCGACGAAGCAGAGCGGCAGCAGCAGCGCCGCCAGCACGATGGGCGTGTGCGCGCGATGCAGGCGCTGAAGCCAGTGACGGCCCAGGCGCGTCAGCGAGCTTTTGAAGGGATGCAAGAAGGTGCCGCACAGCACTGCCCAAAGCAGCGGCCGCAGGAAGGCCTCTAGGATGAAGTAGACCAGCACTGCGGCGCCGCAGCACAGGCACACAAACAGCACGGCCCCGGTGTTGTAGAAGGCCTGCTTGATGGGCTTGTCGAAGCGCAGCGCCAGCGCCGCAGTTCGCGGGGTCTCCCCGCCACCGCCACTCGGCCCAACAGCGCGCGGAACCCGCGGCGTCGGCCCGGGAGAGCCCCGAGTGCTGGGCTCTTCCGAAGGGCTGCCGCCGTCGGCCATCATGCCTCAACCGCAGCCGCCGCCGAGGGGCGGTAATGGGAGCCGGGCGAGAATCGCGGGCGGGAGGCAGGGCGGGAAGCGCGCGCGATTGTGGGAGTTGTAGTTCTCCGCTGGCCTACAGGACCACCAAGCGCTTATAGGAAACTACAACTCCCAAAGGGGGTTGAAGAGAGTGCCTCCGCCCCCTTGGTCTCCGCAGAGTGCTAGTAACAAGTTTCTAGGGGCCACAGCTTCCTGGAGGGGGGAGAAAAAAAAAAGCTCCTTTCACTCGTTGGTTAATGTCAATTTCTCGCGAGGCAAGATCCCAAAAGGCGCCACATTCAAAGATTAAAACCCAAGCTGCAAACTAGAATACCATGGGGGAGTACTTTAAAAACACCAATGCCCCGATTCTGTTTTACTGATTTATTTAACAGATGCTTTTAAAGTGTTTGCTCTGGTGTATCTGACAGGATTTTAAATAGAGATTACCATATAACAAGCCCTACTCTAAGTGGCTCACTCCTATTAACTCATTTAATCCTTAAAACAACCCTACAAAGAAGGTGTTATTATCCTCATTTTACAAACAGAAAAACTGAGACAGAGTCGTTAAGTACCCAGCCAGGGTCACACAGTTACCAAGTGGCAGAGGCAAGATTCAAACTCAGTGATCCTGGCTCCAAAGGTTATACTTTTATCTGCTATAGTATTGGGCCTGAGGAAAGAACTCTTGGCATGTTTTAAATGTTCTTCCGTAGGTTGTAATTTCCAGCCGCTGTTGACAACTGTGCAGGTGTCGCTATGGAAGCAATCTAAACTCTTGAAAGAGTCATAGATCAAAGTCTCAAACTGCCACTGTTCCTTTCTGAGACTTGATGTCAAGTCAGTTAAGTCCCCAACCTCCAAGTTCCCCTCTGTCACATGGCGATGATAACAATACAAGCTTTTGCTTTAGAGTTATTATTGGGGGAAAAGGAAACTCTGGGGCGGTACAAGGTGCTTCTGTTGTCCTATTGGAAAAGTGCTGGGATCCAAGCCTCCTACCCATAAAATATCCCACAACATTTTGATTAAAAAAAATAAATAAATAAGAAAGCTTTGACTGAGTACTCAACATGTGATTGCTTCAAACCCTGCAAGTTATCCCTTTCCTGTTTAAATAACTATTCCTATTAATTTCAAGATAATTTTTGTTTCCCTTCTAAAACAGACAAGACAATTACCATAATCCACAGTTTTCAGATGAAGAAACTATTGCTTACTAAGATCTGGAAACAAAGGGATGCCGTAAAGGAAGTAAAGGAAAAAGTAATTCCCTATCCATCTCATTTGTAAGTTTCAGATGGCCTTTAGAGTTTTATAACCGAAACACAAGGTTAGTCGCTCACCACTTGCAGATTTCAATTAACAATTAACAAGAGCAAGGTCTAATTTAAAGAAAGTGATGTATTCCAAAGCTAGCTAAGGGGAAGAAGTACAGGTAGGTTTCCTCCCAAACTACTGCTTCACTTGTGGAGTAGAAAGCAAGCACTTTTAAAGCGAAGGAAGCAAGCAGTTGTCTGGGAGGGGTTTGCATTCCTTATCTACTGGGTGGTCAAGCTGGTGACTGCTGGCACCTTCATTGGCAGATCTAAGCCCAAAACCCCCCAGATGGAAGACAGTTTCATATTTCTCAAGGCAGTCTTCTGGTGGGAGGGAGTTTTGTAGAAATTGGATGTTATCTCTTAAAGCATTCTCCTGGTGGGTGAGTTCCTTTCTGCAGCTCCTAAGCACATAGTTGAACTTGCCCAATAGGGACTGTCTGGTGAAGACAAGGTAAAAGGCTATATTTGCCTTTTTAAATTTTTTTGTGATTTATTTATTTTGAGATGGAGTTTCACTCTTGTCACCCAGGCTGGAGTGCAATGGTGCAATCAAACGATTCTCCTGCCTCAGCTTACTGAATAACTGGGATTACAGGTGCCTGCCACTATGACCAACTAATTTTTGTATTTTTTTTTTTTAAGTAGAGACGGGTTTTACCATGTTGGCCAGGCTGGTCTCGAACTCCTGACCTCAGGTGATCCACACACCTCGGCTTCCCAAAGTGCTGGAATTACAGGCATGAGTCACTGTGCCCGCCTACATTTGCCTTTTTAAAGGGCTAAGGAGAAAGTGAGAAACCGGGGGAATAAGAAAGGAACAGAGAAAAAAAGAAATAATAAACTATCTTTCAGAAAAAATGAGGGTACTCAGTTACAGTTTGACTCTGTGAATATTTTTTGTTTCAGTTGTTCCTGCATTTTACTTTGCTTCTTAATTTGCTCAGGCTTTCTGGGATTACAATTACAAAGTATGGTCACATTTGCCTTCAGTCCATGTTACACCGACTTAAGCTCCCATGTACATAATAATAAAGGCCTCAACCTCCTTCCCAAAAAGTCCTTGGTGATTTCTATGGGGGGGGGTCCCAAAAGGGGTGCCTCACATATACCCAGAGACATGAGTCAGCTGCTACCAACCAGCCTACTGCCCACACAGTTCACTGACTCTAGTGCCCATCAGATGATTTCCAGTGCCTGTGTCATTATCTTCATATCCCGATACTCCCCAAACTTCTAATCCTCAAGGTACCGAAGCAGAGCTGGGTTTAATTCTGAGAAGAGAAGAGGAAGAAGTCTTTCTCCCTTGCTTGACAAATATGTTGTCACCAAGCCCTAAAGCAGGTCAATGTGCCAGTGTTTTAGTTTTGGGGTGTGTGTGTGTGTGTGTGTGTGTGTGTGTGTGTGTGTTTTTAGGCAGAGTCTCACTCTGTCACCCAGGCTGGAGTGCAGTGGTGCAATCTCAGCTCACTACAACCTCTGCCTCCTGGGTTCAAGCAATTCTCCTGCCTCAGTCTCCCAAGTAGCTGGGATTATAGGTATACACGACCACACCTGGCTAATTTTTTGTATTTTTAGTAGAGTTGGGGTTTCACCATGTTGAACAGGCTGGTCTTGAACCCCTAACCTCAAGTGATCCACCTGCCCCAGCCTCCTAAGTGCTAGGATTATAGGCATGAGACATGGTGCCCAGCCAATGCCCAGTATTGTATAATTCCTCTCATCAATAGTTCTTTCCATGTCTGGCCTTCAGTCCTCTAACCTCAGGGGTTCAAAACCCATCCAACGGATCAGTGAGGGAACAAAGACTGAAACTTACTCTCTGTCCTGCTCCAACCAAAGACACTCTTCCTCTAGTTACAAAATGAGAGCTCCCATGTTACGCAACAAAAGCATTTATCAATGGATGCAAACAGAAACTGGATAGGACATGGGGTGTTAACGCTGCCTAAATGGTGTTGGGCCACAATTTAGCAACAACTCAGCAAATCAAAAAATGGTGCTTTGCTCCCGAGTCTCAATGAAAGTGAAAACTGCTGAACATTTTAAGACTGTTCTAATGGCCAACACCATAGGACTTACAAGTATCACACAGCATTTCTAGTCAGTGGAACTCTAACAGAAATAAAGGCAGAAGCACTAGAATCTAACTAGACTGGTCTTTATGCGGCTTAGCACAAGGCTGAATTCCCACAGGGTTTCATTCACCCCTCCTGTAGTTAGCGGTTCATGTGTCTGTCTCCCTACAGAGCTCCCTGAGAGCAGGGACTGGGTTCGCTTGATTTCTTTGAGCCCAGCACCTGGCACAGCACAGGACATACTGAGTAGGAGCTCTGTGTTTGCTGAGCAAGAGAATAAATGAGTGGCATCCTTTCAAAAAAAAGCCTGTCTGTGCTTCCGGAAAGAAATGATATTGAAACCTGGGGATGTTTCTACTGAGCATCCATGTGGTTGAGAGCAGAGAAAATTAAAATACTGGAACAGAGGACCTAAAAACTGAATTTGAGAAAGAAGCCCATTGTCTAATCAAATCTCTAGGTCAAAGGTCATATGATAGGTGTCTTCTCCAAAATATGAGGTTACTTGGGTTCTCTCTGTTGGCACCACATGGCAACTCACTCCAAAAACCTCAGGGATGAACAGCCTCCATCAGCACACAGGATATGATAGAAGTGAAAGACATTCAGAGTAGTGGATCAAGCTGACTCTGGAGACCACACTGTCTCTTGCCTTCCAGTCACATAAATGAATGAATTTTGTAATTATTTAAGCCAGTTTTAGTTAGGTTTATATTACTTGCAACAGAAAGCTTCCTGATTTATAAATAAGAAAGTATGTATAAAGCAGCAGCACAGTGTCTGTGACATGGTAAGAATCTGACAGTGACTCTCAGGGTAACTCTTGGGGTTTTTTTTTTGAAACGGAGTTTCGCTCTTGTTGCCCAGGCTAGAGTGCAATGGTGTGACCTAGGCTCAACTCAACCTCCACTTTCCAGGTTCAAGTGATTCTCCTGCCTCAGCCTCCCAAGTAGCTGTGATCATAGGCATGTGCCACCATGGCTGGCTAGTTTTGTATTTTTAGTAGAGACAGGGTTTCTCCATGTTGGTCAGGCTGGTCTCGAACTCCCGACCTCAGGTGATCCACCTGCCTTGGCCTCCCAAAGTGCTGGGATTACAGGCATGAGCCACCACGCCTGGCTCTTGGTTTTGTCCTAGAAAAGCCAAGGGGTATCTCTTAAACAATTGATGCCCACAGACTCTCAAGTTATCAAGACAAAATCCACCAGAGATATTAGATCCACAGGCAGGGAGAGGATTCTCCAGCAACTACAGGGTGTCTGTCTTAGAACTCTCCAAGTGTCTCCACAAACATTGACTAATATGTGCTGAGTATCTGCTTTGCACAAAGTCCAGTGCTTACAATGAGGTATGTGTGTTGTGTTTAAAGTAGGATGTACAATGCAGAAGAAGTGATCATGTGAAAATGAAATCAGGGTGACATGTATTCAGATTCCAAATCTGCCACTTGTTATCTGTATAATCCTGGGCAAGTTACATAGCATCCCTAAGCTCAGTTTCCTCATCTATAAATGGAGCATGATCCTTTTTCACAGGGTGGCAGTAAAGAAATTGGAAAATAACATATATTAAACACCCAGAGGCCGAGGCCGGTGGCTCACACCTGTAATCCCAGTACTTTAAGAGGCTGAGGCAGGCAGATCGCCTGAGGTCAGGAGTTTGAGACTAGCTTGGCCAATGTGGTGAAACCCCATCTCTACTAAAAGTACAAAAATTGGCCAGGCGTGGTGGCATGCACCTGTAATCCCAGCTACTTGGGAGGCTGAGACAGGAGAATCTCTTGATCCTGGGAGGTGGAGGTTGCAGTGAGCCAAGATCACGCCTCTGCACTCCAGCCTGGGCAAAAGAGTGAGACTCTGTCTCAAATAAACAAACAAACGAACACCCAGGCCTGCACTGTGGTAGCTCTCCATGGTCCACAGCCACAACTTTGTACAGTTCCAGGGATACAGTTCACATTTGGGGGCACTATTTACATTTGGTGTCCCCTGCAGTTGTGCAACAACTGCCAAGAGCACATTGAGCTCCTTAGACCAACAACCACATGTTGGACATCTTATCTGTCTTCACAGGACCAGCCTTCAGACAGATATATAACTCTCCCGTGTGTACCTTCACCACTGTTGTGGTGCCTCAGCTATAAAATGCTCTCCTAATGCATCCTGCTGGTCTTTCATCTGAGGTTGTTAGGTTGCTCTCTCCTTTCTTGGTGATGCCCCTGGGTACTCTTTGCCTAACATATTTCTACCCCTTTGTCTTAATAATTTAGGCTTCTATCACAAATTACCACAGACTGATGGGTTTCAGCAACAAAAATTTCTTTCTCATGGTTCTGGAGGCTGGGAAGCCTAAGAGCAGGTGCCAGCATTGTTGGGTTCTGGTGAGGGCCCACTTCCTGGTTCAATGATGGCCAATTTCTCATTGTGTACTCACATGGTGGAGAGTGGAGAAAAGAAGCAAATTCTCTCCCTATACAGACACGAATCCCATTCATGAGGGCTCTGCCCTCGTGCCTACCAAAGGCTCCATCTCCAAATACCACCACAATGGAGATTCGGGTTTCAACATATAAATTTGGGAGGAACAAATATTCAGTCCATAGCACCCTTCCTTAAGGTTCACTTCAGTATCACCACCTGCTTTTCCAGTTGCCCCAGGCTGGGTGAGGACCTCCACTCAGGTTGAGCATCAGACCTGAGCTTTTTTTTTTTTTTACCAACACATTCACCATAAGGTACTGTCATGGTGTTTGTTTGTCCGGTCTCCAACCAGGCCCCCAGGGTGAGCCCCCAGGGTGGGGGCAGAAATCAAGAACTGTTCTTCCTAGAATCCTCTCTGTGTAATGTCTAGCACAAGGACTGGCACATAAGAGTCTTCAATAAATATTTATTGTTGAGCATGGAGGCTCACACCTGTAATCCCAGCACTTTGGGAGGCCGAGGTGGGAGGATCACTTGAGCCCAGGAAGTGGAGGCTGCAGTGAGCTCTGATTGTGCGACTGTACTCCGTTCTGGGTGATAAGAGCAAGACCCTGTCTAAAAATAAATAAATAATAAATAAATATTGATTGGTTGACTGATTGAATGAATGGTTGAAGCTTCTTAACCTCCTGGATGCAGGTGACTCTCACATCCATTCTGTTCTTCTGTCTCTTCTTATAGCTTATCGTCTGATCCTTGTAACTATGACTGAGCCCTAAGAAACCTCCAAGTCAAACATCAGCCAGGATCAGGTTTGATAGTTGGGCTATCCACTGAGGATATTGCGAAATAAATAAATAAATACTACACGGAACAAGTAGAATACTAAACAAAGGACAAAATACTCGAAGGTTTTTCGTTTGTTTGGTTGGTTGGTTTTTGGTGAAAATTAGAGCCTCTAATGCAGAATGCGGTAATGGCTGATTCTTTCTTGACATGCCATTCCTTGATCGTCTCAAGCTAGCCCCTGTAGTACTGGCAGCTCAACGACCTCCCTGGTAATTCATTATGCTCTACAACTAAACTCTAACTATTCTCAACATATTATATGATTTAATTGCCAATAAGGCTGACAGCTGAAATTCTTAGCGCTAGCCAGCTGCAATTAACCAACTGATACACTTGAAATGGATTCTACACCTCCATTCACTACTTAATAAAGTATTAAACCAAAGCTATAAATGTAAGATTATTTTGCAAATTGTTTCTCAACAGGGATTTTTACCTGATGACAGCAATATGATGTTCCTCTTTGTCAGATAAGATAGGATATCATCTTCTCCAAGGTCTATAGATTCAGGGAGAAATGAGAGTGACTTTCCTGATAAAAGATTTACAACAAACAGAAAAAGAAAAATGCACCAGAACAAAGCAGTAAGGAATTATAAACTAACTTTAATTACATCAATAGGAAGAATTTCAAACTATGTTGAGAATTCTTACTTGAAAGTTTAAATCTAATTAATATATTCTGACTAACATAATCATCCAAAGATAAAAGCATTTATGATGGCAAATGGACAGAACAATCATTTAGGTAGCATCTAGGAATATTGCTACAATTCCTTTACATAAATAGAAACCCATGTCTTCATTAGTAATGTGGCACACATCTTAGAGTAAAAATTTACATAAGACAGGCTTATAAATATACATAAATCTCAAAATCAATCACAATCAAACATTAGGTACACAATTGTTATAAAACAAATATAACCTATCAATGTCTATGTAAAGGCATAGTTTTTACAAAATAGTATTTTGTAGGCGTCTCAAAAAAGTATATTAATACTCCTGGAGTCAGATTGTTCCAGCATATCAGCATGACTGTGGGAATAAGGCATCCGGAGAAGCTGCATTCACTCTTCCACATGGCCAGGGCCTTCTATGTGATGAGACAGGTAGGACTCTAGTGACCTGGGTGAATGCCACACCCACTGCAGCACCCCATTACCTTAGAGAATCGATCACTCTCCAGAAGAATCCAACTGAATGGCTATCAGCCTAATAGCAAATATCCAGGGGAAAACTGAACACATTAATCAAGCAGCAGTATAGTTTATGTTAAAAATCCCAAATAGCTTGATGATTCCATTAAATTTTGAGTTACCAGACATACTTAAAATCACAATAGCACAGCCACTATTTTTATGAAGAGGAACTCATATGCAAGTCTTTTATTAAATATAAAAACAAAGAAGTTTAACTTGAAATTAAATAACTGGATAACTGAATAACTGAATAAGGAACCTAATTAAATATAAAACCTGTAAAGGTTGCATCAACATGCCAGTTACTCAGCTAATACTAGTCTTGGTTTCTTAACTAACAGCATAGAAAAGTTACATTCAACAGTGGTACTTTATATATTCTTAACAATTCATATATTGTTGAATGGAGGAGATAAGCCTTGGTAAAAGATCCAGGAATACTTTCTACAAACTACATTACTATAAACTCAAGCATAGTTTTGCCTGTAATATGCATAATGTTCTATCTCTTGGGTTTTAAAGTAGGCAAGAGATCAGAAACAGAAACAACCTTGACAAAGACCTTCAAATGCTCATGGTGTGTATATACAGGCATTTATGTATACACACACACCATCATGTATGTACAAATATACAAATGCTCCTCAAGTTACAATAGGGTTATGTCTCAGTAAACCCATCGATCGTAAGTTGAAAATATCACAAGTCAAAACATTTATGGGACATAACCCCATTGTAAGTTGTGGGAGTATACCAAATGTATATCACTTTCATATCATCGTAAATTTGAAAACTCTTAAGTTGAACCATCCAAAGTCAGGGATCGTCTCTGTATATAAACACATGGAGAACCATCTAACTGTTCGCTAAACATAACCAATTCTGTTTAGAGAACAAGGACATACACCACAGCAAAGTAGACACATCCCAGCCTTTGGCCTAGTGCCACGGTTCTCAAACATTTTTCCATTATGGTACATAAGGTAGATGCCACATCACATGTGTAAAACCCTCCCATGGTGCAGGAGATTTTGATACGACTTTTAAAACATCTATAGATTAATGAATTACTCTGAAACACTGAAATCCTTACCAGGAAGAGCAGTTCAGTAGTAAATGTTGTCCACGATCACCACACTGAAGTAGGACAAAACTGCTGCTTAGTCAGCTCAGTACTTTACTGCCACCACTTTTGCATCCATTCCAGAAAATATATTAGAATGAAGGAGCATGAGAATGCCCTATGCCATTTATTTACAAAAAAAAAATCAACAATAATTTATTTTAAAAACAAATTATTCACTAACTTTGGTATTCTTACAACTAACCAGTAATACGTTACGGGCAGTATCCTTTACAATGAACCTTGATATACTGGTGTGTCCCTATCCAAGAACAAGGGTGGGAAACCACAGTTCATAAGCAAACCCAGCCTGCTTCCTGTTTTTATGCAGCCTGTAAGCTAAGAATGGTCTTTGGATTTTTCAATGGCTTTTTGAAAAAAATCAAAAGGAAAATATTTGTGACATTTGAAAAGTATATGACATTCAAAGTTCAGTGTCAATTAAGGTTTATTGGAACACAGCCATGCTCATTCATTTGTGTATTGTCTATAGCAGAGCCAAACAGAGACTGAAAAGCCAAAAAACTACTATCTGGCCCTTAACAGAGAAAGTTTGCTGACCCCTGGACTAGAGCTAAGAATGACACACAACTTCAGTGATCACGTCTCTTATGCACAAAATCCTGAATACACGCAGTAAACTTAATTCCAGAAATAGTGGTAAATACCATCTAGGATGGAAATCCATTCCTGAGTTGTCCAAACTTTCTGATTTCTTTAATGACAAAAGCCAACTTAATTAAATACAGCTTCTGCATTTTATCTGAAATCATGTTTATAAATTCACCTTTTGACTACAGTGGAGCAATAAAAAAGCACTGGGCTCCAAGTTAGAAGATCTAGGTTTTAGGCAATTCACTTTTAAATGGTTAAATTCTTAAAAATGTATTTAAGTCTTTTTTGATCTGTGTATTAAACCTATTAAAAGAACTAAGATAACTGGTAAAATAATCAAAATGCTTTTAAGCAGAGAAGAAAGTTGACATAAAGTAAAACATGCTCCTCTCCCCTAAATATAAAAGTCCTCCAATTAATTGTAAATTACTAAACAGGGAAAAAAAGGCACCTAGCTAATTGGAGTGTGGTTAAGTGGGTTCCATTCAGTAAAAGTTTTAATGGATGTGCATGAAGGTGTATGAATGTACAGGAAATCATATCACCTCCCTAGGCTTCAGCTGCACCCCTGTAAAATAAGAGCATTGGATTAAATGGTCTCTAAAGTCCTGGCCAGCACTGGTAATTTCTGTCAAATGACCAGCCTCAGTTTTTTCATCTGTAAAATTGGATAAATAATAGAATCTACTTTCTATGGTTAAAATGTGTTAATTCGTGTAAAGTGCTTAGAACAGCACTAAATACATTTCACTAGCATTATTATTACTTAGTTACTTTACAAAGAACACTGGTTGGGCATCTCCTCTGTGACAAGTTGTATATTAGAAAATGGTAATGCAGACATAAAATAGAAGTTGATTCTCTTATATTAAGTAGGAATGAATGAAACTGAAGTCTATGGAGTTATCACTTCATCATGTTTATCAATAGGTGATTCTCTGAGATAATGGTCAAAGGCCATTCTGTATCACTGGTGTGAATTCTTATTTCTGAACAATGATTATTGTTTGTACTGTTACTAAGGACATTTCTATTTATGTTTCAAAAAACAAAGTTCAGTGGTTGCTAACTTAATTATTTATGGTTTGAGCACAGGAGGAAGAATATAAAAACTTTGGCCAGTCTTGTAATATACATGAAACGCAAGCCTTCTGAACCAAACAAACTTGCCATAGAAGTATAGTTTCTCATATGTATTCATTCTACAAATGTCTGCTGAGTACATGCTACGGAGAAATGTCTGCTACAATGATAAGTAATGTGTCTGCATTAGGGAGATAACAAGGAGGACAAGCCAGCAATTCTAGAAAAGTATGATATGTTGATGAGGAAGCCCAATGTGCCATGGAAGCATTTAACAGGGACCTAGACCTATGTATGTAGTCCAGGGATTTAGAGGAAAGGATATTTAAGCTGTGACCTGACAGGTCAGTAGGAGTTCATCAAGCACAAGAGGTGGAGAATGTCTGAACGTGGGGAACTAAATGAGAAGTGAGATAGAGCAGGTCTGAAGAACTTAAGAGTCTTTCAGTCTTGCTGAGACATATCAAGTGAGGAGAAGTGGCAAAAGATGATATTGCAGGTCACAGAACTGTCTTGCATTTTGCCTTAATGGCACTGAGAAGTCATTGAAAGTTCTAAGCGTAAAAATGCAAAAACTGGTAATCAAATTAGAAACCATTAGTGAAATAATTAGCTTGATGAGAAATGTAAGCGGAAGGAAGCTGCATTCACTTCTTCCTTCCCTGCTTGCTACTAAGCTGGAGTCCCTCTTTTGTTTTAACTTATTTATAGCTCAAATACTATACACATAAGAGAGTGAAATATAAAAATATTTGCTTCTTATTTACAACGTGGATGCCTGCATATCAGTATCTTCGCTACTAAACAGCCACTAGAACTGAGAAGACACTACACAGGCTAGACTTAGCCATGACCAAAGTGGAGTCAAGGACTTGAACCAGGGTACTTGAGTTTAAATCCTACCCACTTTCATTACACACTTGATGTCAGTTCTCCTCTAAATGTCAATTTCTTCCCATCTGTAATGAATAGTATTTCTCCTACATCCCTTGGAAGTGTTTGGTTAACTGTGTATATTGATGTTTCCCTTATTTTGGTTCAGATCCAGAAGAATTTGAAAGCTCTCCCCACAAGCGGACTTTCACCTGTGACATGAATCTGGAGGGCAGTATTAGAAATCACAATCACCAGTGTTGTTCAGTCACAAGCCTATGAAGTTGAAATCAGCTTTAAAGCAACAAGGGCAAGCCAGAGAACTCCAGAATGCCACAGTGGAAATGTCTCAGCAGCACTAACTATACCTGCAGACTTCTCTCCTCAAAATGGGCTGTTAGCACAGACATTTGGAACCTTTAGAAAAAAGCATTATGTCAAGGCATTATTATGAATTATGCTGACTGCCTGTCCAGTTTATAAGTCTGAACATTTTATTTTATTTATCTTTTTGAGACAGAGTCTCCTTCTGTCACCCAGGCTGGAGTGCAAATGGCACAATCTCAGCTCACTGCAACTTCCGCCTCCAGGACTCAAGCAATTCTCGTGCCTCAGCCCCCTGAGTAGCTGGGATTACAGACATGTGCCACCATGCCTGGCTAATTTTTGTATTTTTAGTACAGACAAGGTTTTGCCATGTTGGCCAGGCTGGTCTTGAACTCCTGGCCTCAAGTGATCCACCTGGTTGGTCTCTCAAATTGCTGGGATTACAGGCATGAGCCACCGTGCTCAGCCACAAGTCTGAACATTTTAAATGGATACTCTAGGTGAATTCACTTTATGGGTCATTTTCCCATTTTCAAATTAAAAAAAAAAAAAAAGCCACCTCATAAAAAAAATTCTACTCCGAATCTCTACAGTCTCAAAAACTGTTGATTATTAAAATGCTCTAAATTTTTAATAAGATGTTTTATCTGATATAATACATTTTTAGGCTGGGTGCGGTGGCTCACGCCTGTAATCCCAGCACTTTGGGAGGCCAAGGCAGGTGATCACCTGAGGTCTGGAGTTTGAGACCAGCCTGACTAACATGGTAAAACTCCGTCTCTACTAAAAACACAAAAAAATTAGCCAGGCATAGTGGCACATCCCTATAATCCCAGCTACTCAGGAGACTGAGGCAGGAGAATCGCTTGAACCTGGGAAGCGGAGGTTGCAATGAGCTGAGATCATGCCATTGTACTCCAGCCTGGCAAAAAGAGCAAAAATTCATCTCAAAAAAAAAAAAAAAATACACTTTTAATCATAATGTATGCTCACTCTGACAAGATAATTCACTGTAACAATAGATTAATACCTCAGTTTTATAAAATTCGGTGCTAGAAGAGTTCAAATTCTAACTGCTAAGAATTCCTATTTTTTAAAATATCATTAACACAACTTTACATCTTCAGGACTGCACACAGTTCAGTCTCTAACCTTTCCAAATAGCAGTACAAATGTTTTCTCATAGTTACTCTCTAATTGAGAAGAAATTTCAAATAAATATTATTTATTTGTTTGTTTGTTTGGAGACAGAGTCTGGCTCTGTCACCCAGGGCTGGATTGCAGTGGCACAATCTCAGCTCATTGCAACCTCTGCCTCCCAGGTTCCAGAGATTCTCCTGCCTCAGTCTCCTGAGTAGCTGGGATTACAGGCATGCACCACCACGCCTGAATAATTTTTGTACTTTTTAGAAGAGATGAGGTTTCACCATACTGGCCAGGCTGGTCTTAAACTCCTGACCTCAGGCAATCCGCCCGTCTCAACCTCCCAAAGTGCTGGGATTACAGGCATGAGCCACCGTGCTTGGCCAAAATTTCAAATAAATATGAACTATTTTCATATCATTGTATTTTCATCTCAGCTCCCCACTGGCTGTGTAAATATCCAAAAGCACTTCTGCTTTACGAAAATTTGAAAGTTCTTTTGCCCAAAAGGCTGACTGTGAACTTATGACATTCAGTAAAATTCTCCCTAGTGATACTCAAAATAACTCTCTTGTGCTATACCACTCACAGTAAAGAAAGACTGTTTTGAGATATGATGTCTATACATAGTTCTTTCTCTGCCTTTCTATGTGTTATTTCCAGCCAAAGCTACATGGTATGTGGATCATAAAAAGGCAGCCTTTCTGGGTCTCAAATCCCATTCAGGAAGATGGCAATCATAATTTTCATCAATCCAACTCAGAGATGTCGTGAAGTTAAATAAGAAAACATATTTGAAAATACTTAGAAAAGATGTAAGTACATTCCAAAAGTATAGGGTCATTGTTAAACAATCCTCTTTGACTAGAAAAGAAGCTTGTTCTTTATTCCAAAAAGCTGAAATCATATGAGGTTTTTTTTCTCTCAAATAATCGAAGCTAAAATAATACTGGATATTCTTTAAAAATATATTTATACTAAAGACTTCCCAATCCATATAATCTGTTGGCCCTGTAGCTGTGGTCAGGGGGTTCCCATCAATAGGTAGAATGTCAGAGCAACTATCAGAAGCAAACAAAATGGAGATGAGAAGGTTTGATAGGCAGCTGATGGCATAAAAATGTCTTCATACTTGTAAATACTGACAACACGCTCTGAAGCTGGCGGTGAGTCTATATCATGTCGAGTGATAGAGCCTTTAAGAAAAAAAAGAGAAGGGCAGGGAGCAGTTGAAAAAAGTACAGATTTATAATGGTATAGGCAAACAACAGAAAAATCAAAAGTCTATTTAGTGTTGAACACATAAGCAATGGTTACAAAGATCTGGATTCAGGTATTTGAGTTATCAGAATTCTCTATCATTGTCCATCTAACAAACACAGAAATTAGTTAAATTTATCCAAAAAGACTAGTTCTCATTAATTTGCACTCCCCTATCAGAACAATGCTGTTGGTCTGGTTCCGGGCATCTCAATTTTAAGACTGCTAGTTATATAATATTGTATGATTATTGTTTGATTGCCTCCTTTAAACAGCTATAATGAGTTCTGTCTTATTAATACCCAAATGAGCAAACTATATTTTTATTTCAAACAGCAGAGACTACTAACTTCTTTCCCTCAAATCTATCTTGCATATATGGATCATCAACAACTCCTGACAACACTATTAAAGTCTCCCTTACAGATGGAAGTCCTCTTCTACTGTCTGTGGGACATTTAGTACCCTCCCCCAGGCCATGCCAGAGGGAGTGTGGTATGCTGGATATGTGTCTTTGTGTCTGGCTGATTAGGGTAGAATGGTACAGAAAGCAGGATGATTAAGGTACCAGACAAGTCTTTGGCTGGGAAACTTTTTAAAAACTTGGTTACAAGTGGAAGGAAGTACAGACTGTGTGTAAAATATATTTAATAAGCTTCAGTTGATTAAAAGTGTCTGACCTTCTGAATAATCCACATGAAACTTGGGTTAGGGAGACTAAGGCATAAGCATTCAGTGCAAAAGTCTCCTTAGGAATAGGGCTCAGAATGAGGGTTTTCAAGGTACTATGTGCTAGGGAAGCCCAGCCAAACTTAACATGTCAGGTCTCTGCTTAGTGTCCATGCTGGCCCCAGTTAGCAAAAATCAAACTCTCCGGTTTGTATGACTGTAGTCTCAGCTATTTGGGAGGCTGAGTTGGGAGGATCACTTAAACCTGGGAGGTGGAGGCTGCAGTGAGCTATGATTGTTTCTCTGCACGCCAGACTGGGTAACAGAGAAGACTTTTCTCTCAACAGATCCCACCTACCTCTCCCACCTAACCTCAGCTCACTGGTCACCTGCACCGGCTGCTTGACTTAACTATGTGCCTACAGTTCATGCCTTCCTTTAGTGAAATCTGACCCCATACCCCTTTCAAGCCTTAGTTTAACGTTTTTTCCCTGACAGAGACCTTGGGAGAATGCATAGAATATAATCAGTAAAGAGGCATTAGAAGGGCACTCAGGAAATGAGAAAAGCACAAGACTACATATAGGGTAGCAATGTGCCTGTTTTGCTTAGAGGTAGTGAGAAGAACAGAAGTCTGGAGAGAGCTTATCAGGTAAGGCAGGACCAGATTTGGAGAAGGCTTTGAACTTAGGCTAGTCTGCCATATAGGTAAAAAGATGACCTTCTGAAAATACAGCATTTTCCAATTGGTAAAGCAATTTCAAATACTTGTTTTCACTTAATCCTTACAATAACTCCATGGAATAGAAAGTATTATTATCCCCACTTTAGATATAAGGAAATGAAATTCAGAATTTAAATAACAGGCTAAATATCATATAGCTACCAAGGGGCAGAACCAGTACTCAAACTCAAAGTTTTAGACTTCAAATCTATTTTAGATGACTCCATTTCTCCATGCTGAGATATAATTTATTTCCCAGGGTACTGAAAGTAATTGAAGTTATAACTGCAGAGCCACTGTTGGTATCTGGGAAATTAACAAATGGAAAAGGTGTCACCAATCTAGAGGCATCCAAGTGTCTTCCCAATTCGCCACAGGCAAAATAAAAGGCAGATTATGTCATCTCTGGGCTGACTGGTGGAAACAAATTGAAGGACAAAAACACAACCAGGGCCTGGCATGGTGGCTCATGCCTGTAATCCCAGCACTTTGGGAGGCCGAGGCAGGCAGACCACCTGAGGTCAGGAGTTCGAGACCAGCCTGACCAACATGGTGAAATCCCTTCTCTACTAAAAATATAAAAATTAGCCAGGCATGGTAGCAGGCACCTGTAATCTCCCAGCTACTCGGGAGGCTGAGACAGGAGAATCATTTGAACCCAAGAAGTGGAGGTTACAGTGAGTTGAGATTGTGCCACTGCACTCCAGCCTGGGTGACAGAGCAAGACTTCATCTCAAAAAACAAAAAAACACAACCAAATCAGATTAGGCAACAAATAGTTGATGAGCACATAGTAAAGAAAGATGCAATTACCAGGAACCAGAATGAGTTCTCAGTGCAAGGACTGCAAGTCAAACTCACTTCCATTCTTGATCAGACCTTTAGGCTAATCAACCAGAAGGCATGCTCAAGACTAATGTAACTTGATTTTAGCAATCTCTTAAAGGTCTCATGATATCCTTGGGTCTTTGTTGGGGAAACGCTGCTGAGTCTTGCCACCCAAAATGAGGTCATCAATGAACCAGCATGACCAGGTTGCTTATTAGAAATGCAGAATCTTGCCAGGCATAGTGGCTCACACTTATAATCCCAGCACTTAGGGAGGCCAAAGCTGGTGGATCACTTGAACTCAGGAGTTCAAGACCAGCCTGGGCAATATGGTGAAATCTCATCTATACTAAAAATACAAAAAAATTAGCCAGGCATGGTGGCGCATGCCTGTAGTCCCAGCTACTTGTGGGGCTGAGGTAGGAGAATCACTTAAACCTGGGAAGTGGAGGCTGCAGTGAGCTGTGATTGTTTCACTGCACTCCAGCCTGGGTGACAGAGTAGGACCCTGTCAGGGAAGGGGAGGGAAGGGGAGGGCAGGGGAGCAGAATCTCAGGCCTCTATCCCAGAGCTACAGAAAACTCCACTTTAACAATATAGCCAGGTAATTCCTATGCATATAAATATTTAAGGAGTAATGGGTTAAACTATAGGATAATTTGGCAGATTTGTGACTAACAGAATAGTCACAAAGTGGGCATTAATGAAATGTTTGGTGTCAATTTCTGGAGAAGTCTCCAGAAGCCCTTCCTGTTCAGTATTTTTTATTCTTTCTTTCTTTCTTTCTTTTTTTGAATGGAGACAGGGTCTCACTATGGTGCCCAGGCTGGTCTTAAACTCCTGGGCTCTAACCATCTTCCCAAAGTGCTGGGATTACAGGCATGAACCACCACATCCAGCCCCTGTTCAGTCTTTTTATATTCACAGCATAGGAGTTAAGAGGATTCACTGGCTTTGGGGTCAGACAGACTTAGGATTGAATTTTAATTCTTCTACTAATTAGCTGTATAGCTTTGAGCAAGTTTCTTAATCTCTCTAAAACCAGGACAATAATACCTATACCTCTCAAGAACATGGCGAGGATTCAACGAGAATGCTGAGATAATTGAATAGAGCACTACATACAGCAGATACATGATCTGTTTCATTAAGCACATTACTCATGACATACTATCTTGTACTGCTCTAGCTTTGCATGTGTATAACTGTTCATTTGTTTGTCCGTATGTATAAGTCCATTACAACCTTCTGAAGGTAGGAGTCACATCTTCTTTTCCTTTAAATTATCCAGAGTGCTTATCGCTCTCTTGTGCACACAGTGTGACTTCAATTAATAATGAACACAAGCACAGTGGTGTATGGTGTTTAATCCCGATGCTAAAATGTAAGCTTACCCTGAATGGCTGGACCCCAAGCAAACAGATAATACCAACTCAAATGCAGATCAACAATTGTTTCATCTCTGGGAACATTCACAGGGCGTTTAAATCTGCAGGTGACGCGATTATTCTCAAAAACTCCTTCTTCATCTCTGGCAGGGTTTCTCTGAATCTCCTTTGCCCACTGGCCTACATTATAGAAGTGCTGTATGCGGACCCTGCCATTGTCATCATGGACGCAGGCCATGACATCATCACCACCCTGACATGAGAAATGATTAAGAAAAAAAAGTCAAAGGTTCATCTTTTGCACACTGGTCACTAGAAATATACATTCCATCACCTCTGCAATTTGAAATCCCACCAAAAAAAAAATTCTTTTAAGTGCAATTAAAAAGTCTCAACCAAGAGACTGAAGTTACCATCACAATAACTGACATTCAATGCCTCCTGAGTGATGTTTGGAGAAGACATCACCACCTATGTAGTATTCCTGCCCAAAACAACCTAGTCACGAAAAAATAATCAAACTCAAACTGAAGGTCATTCCACACACAAAAAAAAACTAGGCCAGGCGTGGTGGTTCACACCTGTAATCCCAGCACTTTGGGAGGCTGAGGTGGGAGGATCACGAGGTCAGGAGATGAAGACCATCTTGGCCAACATGGTGAAATCCCATCTCTGTTCAAAATACAAAAATTAGCCGAGCATGGTGGCGGGTGCCTGTAGTCCCAGCTACTCGGGAGGCTGAGGCAGAAGAATGGCTTGAACCTGTGAGGCGGAGGTTGCAATGAGCTGAGATCGCACCACTGCACTCCAGCCTGGCGACAGAGACTCCATCTCAAAAAAACAAAAAAAAACCCTAGCCTATAATCTTCAAGGAGTCAATGTTATGAAAGACCAAAAAATGAAAAGAAAAAGCTAAGAAACTACTTCAAAATATACATGAGAATAAAATGCAGTTCTAAATGTTCCAACATAGAAATTTGGGCCATAAATCCAAAATTTCCCTAAAGGACAGTATTGAGACAAGTAGCAACATATGAAAACAAACAATATATTTAATAACACTATCATATCTGTGATAAACTTCCTGAATTTAATAAACTATATAATAAAAGAGAACATTCTTGATTTTAGGAGATATCTACTTAAGTATTTAGGATTAAAGGATTATGACATTTGTGATTTAAATGCCAAAGTTCCAGAAAATAATAAAAAAATATAGCAATCAGTTGTAGCAGCAGTAGCAGCAGTAGTAGAGAGAATAAAGCATGTGTGTCTGATGTCATTATTTATAAAAATGTTCTGGAACTAGGGAGTTGTGAAGGTGGCACAACACTGAATGAATTGACACTTTAAAATAGTAAATTTTGGTGTCACTGCACTCCAGCCTGGATGACAAAGTGAAACCCTGTCTCAAAAAACAAAAACAAAAACAAAATAAAATGGTCAATTCTGGCCAGGTGTGGTGACTGACGCCTGTAATCCCAACACTTTAGGAAGTCAAGACAGGAGGATCATTTGAGCCCAGGAGTTTGAGACCAGTCTGGGCAATATGGTGAGATCTTGTCTCTACAAAAAACTTTAAAAAATTAGCTGGGCATGGGGGCTCATGCCTGTAGTCCTAGCTACTTGGGAGGCTGAGGTGGGAGGATCGTTTGAGCTGGGGAGGTTGAGGCTGCAGTGAGTCTTGTTTGTGACACTGCACTAGAGCTTGGGCAATAGAGGGAGACGCTGTCTCAAAAAAAAAAAAGCATACATAACAACAACAAAATAAAATGGTTAATTCTGTTATGTGCATTTAACCACAATAAAAAAGTTATCATTTTGTTAATCTAGATTTTCTATATATGAGTTTACTGTACTATCCTTCCTGCTTGTCTGTAGGTTTATACTTTTTTCAAAACAAGGTCAAAAAGTTAAAAGTGTTTGGTTGGGCGTAGTGGCTCATGCCTATAATCCCAGCACTGCAGAAAGGTGGCAGATCACTTGAAGTCAAGAGTTCAAGACTAACCCGACCAACATGGTGAAACCCCATCTCTACTAAAAATACAAAAATTAGCTGGGCGTGGTAGCACATGCCTGTAATCCCTGCTACTCAGGCGGCTGAGGCAGGAGAATCCCTTGAACCTAGGAGGCAGAGGCTGCAGTGAGCCGAGATAGTGCCACTGAACTCCAGCCTGGGCAATAGAGTGAGTGAGACTCCATCTCAAAAAAAACAAAATGTTACAAAAAAAAAAGTGTTCATCAGTTGTAACACATGTACCACCCTGTACAGGATGTTGATAATGGGGGAGGCTCCCCAGGAGGTATGTGGGCACTCTCTAACTTCTGTTCCATTTCACTGTGAACCTAAAACTGCTGTAAAAAGTAGAGTCTAATTAGAACACACACACACACACACACACACACGTGTACACACATACCCTTTTTTTTTTTTTTTCAGACAGGGTCTCACTCCGTTACCCAGGCTGGTGTGCAGTGGTGAGATCTTGGCTCACTGCAATCTCCGCCTCCTGGGTTGAAGCAATTCTTCGCCTCAGCCTCCTGAGTAGTTGGGACTACAGGCGCCTGCCACCACGCCTGGCTAATTTTTGTATTTTTAGTAGAGAAGGGGCTTCACCATGTTGGCCAAGCTGGTCTTAAACTCCTGACCTCAGGTGATCTGCCTGCCTCGGCCTCCTAAAGTGCTGGGATGACAGATGTGAGCCACTGCACCTGGCCAATAATGTACCATTTTTAAAAAGTTAAAGGCTATTAAAAAGGGATTCCATTTTGTTTTTCCTATGCAGCAGGTTTTCAAAAAAAATTCATCTGTGCTTTTTCTTGAAATAATACAAGAAAAAAAGAGACTTCTACTTTCACAGATAATATGACAATAGATACTTTATAGGCCTTTAGATAGCACAATATCAAACATAAAATGTGAATGCTCCTCACTCTGCCTCACTCCTCTAATCTTAACAGCCCCATCCTGAGTGCAAATGCATTTAGGACCGGAAGTGGTCACTTTTGATGCAAGGCAGCTTCTAGATGTGGCATGCCCTGCTGTTTCTCCTACTGCCTCTACAGCAGGAAATAAGTAGACTCATATCTATCCATGCACTCTTACCAGTTGTACCCATTAGACTGGGACACATTGAAGGCTATTCTCCTGGTGACCTCTCCAAGAATAAAGCCACCAGAGCTGCCACTGCTTAGACTGCTTCCCAGTGTTTTCCTATGACTCACCTACAACCCATATCTAATCCACTAGCAAATCCTATCAGTGTTCCTTCCTTCCTTCCTTCCCTCCCTCCCTTCCTTCCTTCCTTTCTCCCTTCCTTCCTTCATTCCTTCCTCCCTCCCTCCCTTCCTTTCTTCCTTTCTCTCTTTCTTTCTCTCTCTCTCTCTCCTTTCCTTTTTTGAGATGGAGTCTTGCTCTGTTGCCCAGGGTGGAGTGCAATGGCATGATGTCAGCTCACTGCAACCTCCACCTCCTGAGTTCAAGCAATTCTCTGCCTCAGCCTCCTGAGTAGCTGGAATCACAGGTGCCTGCCACCACGCCTGGCTAAGTTTTGTATTTTTAGTAGAGACAGGGTTTCACCATGTTGGCCAGACTGGTCTTGAACTCCAGACCTCAAGTGATCCACCTGCCTCGGCCTCCCAAAGTGCTGGGATTACAGGTGTGAGCCACCGCGCCCAGCCAGTTAGTGCTACTTTCAAACTATCCAAAATCTGAGCCCTTCTCAACATTGTTACTGCTGGAACTTTGGTCTGAGCCACCCTCCTCTCTGCCCGTTAGCCCTGCACAAGCCTCAAAATGGGCCAGGTGAAGAGACAGGGTGGGATGCTCTAGGCAGAAACAACAAGTGCAAAGACACAGAGGCCTGAGAAAGTCTGGCAGTTTGGGACCAAGTCCAGCCCAGTGAAGTGGCAAGGAATGAGGCTCCAGAGGAAAGAGAGAAAAATGCAGCAAGGCACAGGGAAGAGCAGGGGCCACAGATGATGCTGTCTGCGAGCCTGAGTCCCTGCCTGTCCCTGGCCACAGTCCCGTCTGAGGTCCAGAGGTTTTCTTGCCCCTGGGTACAGAGGAAGACAAGACTGTTGAACCAAATTCTTCACTTCCCTGATGTAATCCATCATACCTATTACAATGAAGCCTTCATAAAAATTCAAAAGGAGGCCAGGCACAGAAGTGCCTATAATCCCAGCACTTTGGGAGGCTGAGGTGGGCAGACTGCTTGAGGCCAGGAGTTCGAGACCAGCCTGGCCAACATTGCGAAACCCCATCTCTGCTAAAATGACAAAAATTAGCTGGGTGGGGTGGAACGAGCCTGTAATCCCAGCTATGTTGGGAGGCTGAGGCAGGAGAATTGCTTAAACCCAGGAAGTGGAGGCTGCAGTAAGCTGAGATCGTGCCACTGCACTCCAGCCTGGGCAACAGAGTAAGACACTGTCTAAAAAAACAAAAAACAAAAACAATCCCAAAAGGACAGGGTTCGAACAGGTGGAGGTGCTTGAAGGATAGTACACCCAGACGGGGCATTGAAGCTCCTCACTCCTTCCCGCACGCCTTTCCCTAAGTGTTTCTTCCATCTAACTGTTCTTCTTTATCCTTTGTGATAGCCTTTATAATAAATGAATAAAATAGGCCAGGCACGGTGGGCTCATGCCTATAATCCTGGTACTTTGGGAGGCTGAGGACGGTGGATCACCTGAGGTCAGGAGTTTGAGACCAGCCTGGCCAACACGGTGAAACCCCAACTTTACTAAAAATACAAAAATTAGCTGTGTGTGGTGGAAGGCACCTGTAATCCCAGCTACTCTGGAGGCTGAGGCAGAAAAATCGCTTGAACCAGGGAGGCAGAGGTTGCAGTGAGCCGAGATCGCACCACTGCACTCCAGCCTGGGTGACAAGAGTGAAACTCTGCCTCCATAAATAAATAAATAAATGAGTAAAGTGAGTTCTGTGAGCCGCTCCAGGAAATTAACTGAACACGAGGAGGTGGTGGCACCCAAGACTTATAGCTGATTGGTCAGAAATACAGGTCACAATCTGGGGCTTGTGACTGAGGCAGTCTTGTGGTTTTGAACCTTAATCTGTGGGATCCAATGCTATCTCCAAGTAGGTAGTGTCAAAAATAAATTGAATTAGGGGACACCCAGCTGTCCAATGGAGAATTGCTTGGGGTGTGGGGGAACATCCCCATACATCTGGTCACAGAAGCATTCTTTCTGTACTGAGAATATGAGTAGAGAGCGAAAAAGTTTGTTTTTCCCCTTTTTTTTTCCAGATGGAGTCTCGCTCTGTCGCCAGGCTGGAGTGCAGTGGCACAATCTTGGTTCACTGCAACTTCTGCCTCTCAGCTTCAAGCAATTCTCCTGCCTCAGCCTCCCAAGTAACTGGGACTATAGGTGTGTGCCACCACACCCAGCTAATTTTTGTATTTTTTTTTTTTTTTCAGTACAGAAGGGATTTCACCATGTTGGCCAGGATGGTCTTGAGCTCTTGACCTCGTGATCCACTCGCCTCGACCTCCCAAAGTGCTGGGATAACAGATGTGAGCCACTGCGCCTGGCCTGTTTTTCCCTCTTATAAGTGGTTCTTTCACTTATGCCTTTGCCATTAAAAAAAATATGCCTTGGATGACTAGTGAAAATACAGAGAAAACCTGAATCCAACTCATGGACTGGAGTCAAGTCCAGTTGAGCCCCACCTAAACTGAGCTGTACCCCAGTCAATCCACGCACATGTGAACAAGCAATAAATGCTCACTGTTGTAAGCCACATAAGGCTTATAACATGAGTGCCTCTTCTTGCAGCCTTACTGTGGAAATAGCTGATGAATAGAGGTGCCACAAGACAGCTTGGATTCTGATAACCAGCCCTTTCGTTTAAGCTATCCTGGATTTTTTTTTAACTTGCATTCAGAGGGCCATTACTAATATGATCATTATACTGCTTTGATCAATTTACTTGCTTTTAAAATCAAAGTAGCACAGCCAACTAAAGAGAAAAATCAGCTTCTATCATGTTTTGCATCTTACCATTTTCTTGTCTGAAGAGAATCCAACTGCTACCCAACCATCTGTGTCTGCACTCAGCTCAAATTCTACATCAGCCCCTATCATCCGGTAGCTGAGGAAGTAGTCACAGGTCTCTGCATTACAGCCTGGTTTGCCATATCTAGAAGATATATTGAAAGAGACATTACTGCTTCTACTTACTCAAAATATATTAAGAGAGCATCTACCATATTATCAGGTGGGATGCTAAGCAATATTATTAAACACATTGGATTTTTGCTACCTGGGATCTTAAAAACACAGTTTCACTCTCTTAGGAGGAACCTTGGAGATGATCTGCCCCATTTTATACATAAGAAATGCGGTTCTGAGATGGGAAGGGGCTTGCCCGTGGTTGTATAGTGAAGTCAGTGGTTGCAACAGGACTTGAACCTGGGTCTCCAAACTCCCAGCCAGAGTTCTTTACATTATATTAATATCACAGTCTTTTAAATATTAGTTACTACTGAATTATTTCTGAATCCCTTTTAATGGAAAAAGATTCTCCAAGTTAACCATTTAAATAGTTTCTGCTAATTAAATGTATACCAACTCTTTTAACTTACAAATTTTCACATAATCAAACTAACACAAATTTACAAATTCAATATAAATTAAACTAATAAACCAGGAATACTGAAATTCACAACACTCATGCAACAGATAACGGGGCCTTACTGAAAGTAAATTTCTGCTTATGTGCGTGTGGCATCTGACTAGATCGTGCAGCATCTTTGAAGTTGAGGGCATGTTCTTACTACTCTCTATAGCGTGATGGCTCAACTCTTCACTTTTATCTGTTTGAACTGCTGCAAAACCCTCATTTATTCAATACACCAAATGAATACCCCCATCTGGTACTCACGGACCATGAATGAACGCGTTATTTGTTTATAAAATTTTCTTTCTTTCTTTTTTTTTAACACGGAGTCTTACTCGGTCACCCAGGCTGGAGTACAGTGGCAGAATCTCAGCTCACTGCAACCTCCACCACCTGGGTTTAAGTGATTCTCCTACCTCAGCCTCCTAAATAGTGGGGACTACAGGCTCCTGCACCACACCCGGCTAAGTTTTGTATTTTTAGTAGAGACAGGGTTTTACCATGTTGGCCAGGCTGGTCTTGAACTCCTGACCTCAGGACATCCACCTGCCTCTGCCTCGGCCTCCCAAAGTGCTGGGATTACAGGCATGAGCCACTGAGCTCGGCCTTATTTATAAAATTTGCCTTTGTTCTGTTGGGCTACTTGCTGCTAACACGATTACAAATTCAGACACTAAAACATACAACAATATAAGGTGGTTATCCAGATAGTGAGATTACGCAGACATTCATGGTTTTTAGAGAGCACTACTGAAATGAAAACACAAATTTAAATTTTCTTACAGAGGACTTGTGGATCCTTTCAGAACTGGCAAGCCCTAGTTTGAGGAACGCTGTATTACACCATTTGCAAAATGCTAGAAAGTTTAAGCAATGGGTGGGACAATCTATGCGCAGATGGAAGGTATCCGAAGGAACAGGGCACGGGGTGCTAAGTGTTGAGGAGGGGACAGAAATGTGCAACTATCCTGGCAGAGATACCCGAGCGGTCAGGAAGAGACATAGGATCAAGGCAACAGGGCACTGGGGTAAAAAAGATGAAAAAGAGCAAGGGAAGATAAAAAAGGAGTGAATGGACAAGAAAACAAGTCACTTTGAAGCCGGTAGAGTACTAAAATTCCCTCCCTTCTCAAAACATCCCCCAATCAGCAGATTTATACATTGCTGACCATCTTCCTCAATAAGATTATTATTGTATATTTTTATTTATTCCTTAGAAATGGCCTTGTAATCCAAAGAAAGCTCAAAGCCCTTGTATTCAATTTTTCCTCCTTAGACCTTGAGTACTGAACAACAGCAAAATCAGGACCTTTGGGTTAGTGACCATCAAAACTTTGCCCCTGACCATCAAATTGCCCTTGACCATCAAGTTACGCAGGGCAATTTGTTTTAGAAAGTAAAGGGTTCAAAGGAAGAGACTTTTCCAAAGAAGCAGAGCTGTCTAGAGGGGAGGCCCATTGCACACACGACTGTTTCCTAGCCCAGACTGTCATGTAGTGATACTACTAATGATGTAGAGACTTATCACGCCTGAGATAACAAGCTAGCAACAATGAATGCTTAATGACTAGCTAGAATCATACAGATATCCACAGGTCATGGCTACTTACTAGAAAAGGAATTGGGTATTAAACATGTCTATCATTGCCTGTGCACAGCCCTGCTGCATAAGCACGGACACGTTCTGTGTCACGTGAGTCTCCTGCATATTACCAATTGGTGAGTAAGAGACACCTGGACCAATGGTGGTATAGCTAGAAAGAACCATGGAAGAATGGTCCGGGGCCCAGGATATGCTAAAGTTAAAAGGCCTTTAAGACTGAAAAGTGGGATGGCCATTAGAAAACTTCATAATCCTGCTGAGGTGATGAAGAAGCCCAGGCCCCCTGATTAGAAGGAACGGCATGCAATTTAAATACTACCCTGAGAAGTAAACCAGTCTTAGCCTTAAAGTTACTCAACCTGCGGTTCCACCAACCTAAAGCATCCCTTAGTTTTTCCACAGTCGTCCACTTTGATTTTGGCAAATGGATCCACAGGAGGAGCAGTAGGGAAGGGGTAACCTGGGCAGTGAGAATAAAGAAGGGTTAGAAAATCCAGTAACAACTATTCCAATGAGAACTTTTAAAATTGTGTTGACTATTTTTTTCTCATGCATATCAAGAAATGTCTGGGGACTCAGAAAAGGGCTTTGATTAAGCCTAATCATCCCCTTCATGGGGGAGGGTGTAGGCCACACACCTTCGGACCTAACCTTGCATGTGAACTCAGAGTAGGTGTGCCCTTTTCTCACTTTATAGACAAGCAACCTGGGGCACGGAGAAAGGCTGCAATTTCATATAACCACGGGCTTACCACTGTCCCCAGGAGTTTGAGAATCACACTTTTAATACAATATACATGCTCTAAGAGAAAGAAGTTAACAATGATACATTTTTATACCTGATTGTAGGGTTTTTCCATTTGTATACTTGATCATAGGATTTTTCCATTCCATTTTAACTTCCATTTTGCATTAAGCTGTAGGTAACATTTTCTTATGTCACTAAATTCTTTGTTTTTGGTTTTTGTTGTTGTCGTTGTTGTTTTTGAGACAGAGTCTCACTCTGTCACCCAGGTTGGAGCACAGTGGTGCCATCCTGGCTTACTGCAACCTCTGCCTCCCAGGGTCAAGCAATTCTCTTGCCTCAGCCTTCCAAGTAGCTGGGATTACAGGCGGCTGCCATCACACCCGGCAATTTTTGTATTTTTAGTAGAGACAGGGTTTCACCATATTGTCTAGGCTGGTCTTGAACTCCTGACCTCAAGTGATCCACCTGCCTCAGCCTCCCAAAGTACCGGGACTATGGATGTGAGCCACCCCACCCAGCTTGTTGCTAAATTCTTTAAACCCATCATTTCTAACAGTTGTCTATCTTATAAGATTACTTACCACCATAATGCATCAAACCGTATATTGAGGGTAAGGCTGCATTATGCCTCCACTTTGTAAGAGAAATCTTTCTCCTTGGCTCTTTATTCCATGTACACAGGAATCATGTATGACTTATCTTGTATTCTCTGCCCAGCATAGTGCTTGGCACAGGACACTGAGTAAATGATTGTCAAATGAATAAATAAAATCACTCACAGACATTAGGAAATGTAAATCAGTACAAACTTATTATTCTATTTTATGAGCTTTTTTTCTTGTTATTTTGGTTTTTTCTTTGGGATTTATAACTTTTTAAAGTGAAGTTTTGCTAATTTTGTCTATTAGATTTATTATACTTTTAAAAAAGCCACGAGGTCATACTTTTCTGGCACACTTCTGTGCATGCTGAATAGCCAATTTCTACTACCCTTGACTTTGATCACATGATAAAGAACAGCCTTAACTTTTCACCATCTAAGTAGTTGGGTCAAATGCATTACTTTTTCTAGTTTTATGCTTATTTATTTATTTATTTATTTTGAGATGGAGTCTCACTCTGTTGCCCAGGCTGGAGTGCAATGGCACAATCTCAGCTCACCACAGCCTCCACCTCCTGGGTTCAAGGGATTCTCCTGCCTCAGCCTCCTGAGTACCTGGGATTACAGGTGCCCGCCACAATGCCCAGCTAATTTTGTATTTTTAGTAGAGACAGGGTTTCACCATGTTGGTCAGGCTGGTCTTGAACTCCTGACCTCAGGTGATCCACCCACCTCAGCCTCCCAAAGTGCTGGGATTACAGGCGTGAGCCACTGCACCTGGCCATTTGATGCTTATTTTATGCTAAGTCCTATATTTGCTTCAGTACTATAAACCAGGGGTCCCCAGTGTCCAGGCCACTGACCAGTCCATGGCCTGTTAGGAACTAGGCCACACAGCAGGAGGTAAGTGGCAGGCAAGCAAGCGAGGCTTCACCTGTATTTACAGCCACTCCCCAAGGCTTGCATACCTGCCTGAGTCAGGTCACTAGTGATATTAGATTCTTATAGGAGTGTGATCCCTATTGTGAACTGCACATGAGAGGGATGCAGGCTGCATGCTCCTTATGAGAATCAAATGCCTGATGATCTGTCACTGTCTCCCGCCACCCCCAGATGGGACCTTCTAGTTGCAGGAAAAGAAGCTCAGGTTTCCCGCTGATTCTACTTTATGGTGAGTTGTATAATTGTTTCATTAGTAGTATAATGCCATAATAATAGACATAAAGTGCACAGTAAATATAATGTACTTGAATCATAACAAAACCATCCCCTTGACCTAGTACATGGAAAAATTATCTTCCACTAAACCAGTCCCTGGTGCCAAAAAGGTTGGGGACCGCTGCCATAGACTGAGTCTTGACTTGGATGAGTTTTTTTGTTTTTCTCTGAATAGTTACTGAGTCACTACAAACCACTGTATGTTAAGCATCTTCATATACCTTCTTCCTCTTACGTCTCACTACAACCCTCAGACCATTTTTCTCAGAATATTTATCCAGGAATTCAATGATTGTTCACTTACATGATTTGGAAATTCTATAGTTCACTGACTGAGACAATCTCTTTTAATGTTGCATCCGACTCAGGTTCTCCATCTTCTTCCATTTTCAGACATATCATCCTCACTACTTCCTGGCATCTAGAATAATACGTTAGCATACAGCAGATTCCCAGCTCAATAAATCCCAGTTATTATTACTACTGGATTATTAACACTATTAAATTTCGTAAACTGGCCTGAGAAGTAATAACTACGGGGTACGACTGTCTCTTTAAGAACAACAGGTTTCTAAACTCCAGACAAAAGCAAAATTTGGAACAAAGCTCACTTACATTCTGAACCAGTTTATTCATGTTGGCAAATGGCTTCTCACGGCTTTTCTAGCACTAATTTTCTATTATGTATGCTTCTAAAACTTGTAATGGGAACTTGTGTTCTGTCAAATGCACTTGGACATGCCTTTAATAATATATTTTCCTTTTATATTGCAAACTGTTGAAAAATAAATAATTTGGCCTTTGTCCCTGGTTCCTAGGAGAGAAACTCTAAATCCTTAGAATTTCCTGAATGTTTTGTTCTTCATGAGCCCCTTGGATCACATCTGAGTTTATGCTGAGTGATCAGATGACTCAGAATAGAGGCTGTTCACTGGAAAGACCATGTGATTAGAAGGTTGGGGCTTTGTGCTAGGTTAGTGGGGTGGAGATTGAGTTTAATCATGTGCCCAATGATTAAATCAATCATGCTAATATAATGAGACCCCAATAAAAACTCTGAACACTGAAACACATTGCAGCTTCCTGGTTGAACACATTGATGTGCTGGGAGGGCAATGTGCTGATTCCAAGAGGAGAAGGCACGGAAACTCTGCCTTTGGGAGCCTCTCAGACCTCATCCTATGTGTCTTCTCACTGACTGTTCCTGAGTTGTATCCTTTATAATAAAACTGTCATAGTGAAAATAGCACATTCCTGAGTTCTGTGAAACATTCTAGCAAATAATAGAATCTGAAGTGGGAACCTTCTTCTGTCTTGTGGGAAGATCCTGCACTTATAGCCATTTGGTCTAAGGTGTGGACAGTCTTATTGTGAACTGTGCCCTTTCACTTGTGAGAGCTGCACTAATTCTGGGTCATTAGTGTAGGAACTGAATTGCAGTACACCAGTGGGGAGTTGATATTGGAATATAAGTAGAGCAGAATTAGATTTTTTTCCTGAAATTAAATGATCTCTATTTGGCATGAAATGAGTTTAGACCACATGCCAATATTTAAGCTCTTGTCTCTCAGCTACAACCCAGGCTTCTATAGGCTGAGTACTCTGCAAACCACTTCTCCTTTGTCAGGTGCTTAGACTCTGCCAATAGCAAGCATTAGAGGGAGGTAGGAGGAGGGAAAGAAGACCGTTCCTTCCTGTGTGATTGCTGTTCCAGTAAGCAAGTTCTTAGCAACTCTACTTCATCCTGGCAGTTGGTCTGAGTTCCCAGCTTTGTTCTAGGCTCCGGGAACCAACCTTATCCCATGCTGCTCCAAGGTATTAGCAGCAGCTGAGCACAGCCTCATTCTCAAAGGATGGGTCACAGCTCTGAGAGACCCTGGTCTGAGCCCTTTTGATAATCCCAAGCCCTTCTCTTTGCAACTTCAGCCCCAGGGGTGGTAACTTTCCTGAAGTTATTTTCTGTATGTTATCTTGGTGCTCACTTTTTGCTTCTCCAGTCCCTCAACTTCTTACTTAGACAAATCCCTGGGCTAGTCTTTTGTTTAAACAGCTAGTATGATTTCTGTCTTTCTTTCTGGACTTTGATTGATGCAGACAAAATAGATTAACCTTTGAATACTGATATAATGTGTTTGCCAAAACTGTAGCTTATTAGTACTTATTTGAAGGCTAGAAAACAAAGACATTCAATAGGATATATGTTTTACATGCATTATACAATACTAATGGGAAATTATTTTGATTGTAGAATTCTAAGTAGCCTAGGTACACATAATTAAATTGGTATTTCTTGATTTATGGAACACTCACTATCAGTCTATGCAAAGTCCATCTTGGATTTTTTCCCCCAATCTATCACTAAACCCATTTTCTTCCCCACCTTAGACACCAGGTCTAGTGTATTTTATGCATATCCTTCTGCCAAGGATGGAAGTTTCAACAAAAAGTGAACACTCTGACACATCTTAGAAAAGCAATATTTTACTATGGTAAACTGAAAGGACGCATTAGCAATAATGGATACCAGACAATTTGGTGTTAGGGGTAAGGTTCTCATCTCAGTCCATTCCATGTAGCATGGAATTCTGCCTGTCCAGGGTAAAATCCTGCCAGGTTGCAAAAAGTATTTCATATTCCCAAGATCATCGTCCTGAAACTCTTGCATGATTACCACCTTACAAGATAACTACCAAACTGCCTTCAGCAGATCCTGGATGTAAGGTTCAGGTTCCAGGCACAATTTCTCACTCTGTCAACAGCACCCCTTGCCATGAATTAGCCTGTTTATGGCCACGCACAAAGTCTGGAAATGCTCAAACAGAGCAGACCAGTGAGGGCCCACTGCAACTTACCATTCATTTCTATGTTTATTTTTACATAGGTGTACTCTTAATACATCACTTGTGTATGTTTTAATTTGCATAAATACTCTGTGTAGTAAATCTCATTCTGTTTATTATTTCACTCTGGAAATCTATCCACATATGTAAGACTGAATATTATTCAGCTATAAAAACTGAAGTACTGATATATGGTACAACATGGATGTACCTTGAATATATAGTTCCATTTACATGAAATGTCCAGGATAAGGCTGGGCATGGTGGCTCACGTCTGTAATCCCAGCACTTTAGGAGGCTGAGGTGGGCAGATTACTTGAGGTCAGGAGTTCGAGACCAGCCTGGCCAACATGGTGAAACTCCGTCTCTACTAAAAATACACACACACACACACACACACACAAAGAGGCGGGTGTGGTGGCACATGCCTATAGTCTTAGCTACTCAGGAGGCTGAGGCAGGAGAATTGCTTGAACCTGGGAGGCGGAGGTTGCAGTGAGCCGAGATCGCACTATTGCACTTGCTGGGCAACAGAGCAAGACTCCATCTCAAAAAAAAAAAAAATGTCCAGGATAGAAAAATATTGAAACAGAAAGATGAGTGGATGCCTCAAGCTGGGTGGGGAGGAGGGAGATGAGGGACTGCAGAGTGATAGCTAAAGGGTATAAGGTTTCTTTTGGGGATGACACAAATGTTCTAAAATTGATTGTGGTGATGCATGTACAACTCTGTGAATATACTAAAACTCACTGTATTGTACATTTTACATGGGTGAATTGTGTGGTGTGTGAATTATATCTCAATAAAATTATTGCAGAAAAAAAAGAAAAACACTGGATGTCTTGCATCCCATTCCCTCCCTTTACATAACCCAGTTCTGACTCAAGTGTGATTTACCTGACTGATGGAATCAAAATCGTATCCAGAACTCAGGATTCCAGGCACTACTCTAGCCTCTGCATCAGGGGCCAGCACAATAGAGGGTGTGGGACAGATGCAGAAGGAGTTCATCACCGTACTCATCAGATTTCTCCTTTTTAATTTCATACTTAGTTTATTTGTATTTCACCCTTTCCCTTGATTAGTCGTGCCAGAAATTTGTGCATCTTATGAGAGTTTCCAAAACAGTCCACATTCAGCAGTTTGGGTTATCATCCTCATTTTCATGTGTTTTCCATTTCATTTATTCCCACCCAGATCTGTTATTTCCTTCCTTTTTGTTTCGATTTTGAATTGAATGCTTAGCTTACTTTTTTTTTTTCCTAGACACAAGGTCTTGTTCTGTTACCCAGGCTGGAGCGCACTGGCACAATGACGGCTCATTGCAACTTCCACCTCCCGGGCTCAGGTGATCATCCTACCTCACCCTTCTGAGTAGCTGGGACTACAGGCATGAGCCACCACACCCAGCTAATTTTTTTTATTTTTTGTAGAGACAGGGTTTTGCCATATTGCCCAGGCTAGTCTCAAACTCCCAGGCTCAAGTGATCCGCCCTTCTAGGCCTTCCAAAGTGTTGAGATTACAGTCATTAGTTACCACATCCAACCTCTAATCTTTCTTATTTTCTGATAAATGTATTCAAAACAATAAATTTCCCTCTAAGCTCTCTTTTAGATTCACACCAGATATTTTGACATGCAATGCTTTGATGGTCATTATGTGCATATCTTAATTTTCCCTTTAACATTGTTGTTTTTATTTATAGACATAGGTAATTTTTCCCCCTATACTTTTGTGTTTTTTTTTTTCTTTTTTGAGATGGAATTTCACTCTTGTTACCCAGGCTGGAGTGCAATGGCGCGATCTCGGCTCACGGCAACCTCTGTCTCCTGGGTTCAAGCAATTCTCCTGCCTCAGCCTCCTGAGTAGCTGGGACTACAGGCGTGCACCACCATGCCCAACTAATTTTTGTATTTTTAGTAGAGACGGGGTTTCACCATGTTGACCAAGATGGTCTCGATCTCTTGACCTCGTGATCCACCCGTCTCGGCCTCCCAAAGTGCTGGGATTATAGGCATGAGCCACCACGCCCGACTATACTTTTGTTAATTTCCAATCTTATGGCACCGTAATCAGAAGATATCTGTATGATGTTGACTGTATTTGTTGACTTTCTTATATTCTGGTATATGGCTGATTTTATGGGATCTTATGTGTTCAAAAAGAGTATGATTTAGTATTTGTGGATTTTACATATGTATTTAATTGAACTTATCATTCATATAACTGAAACCATTTACATCTTTTATTTTTATTTTTTGGAGACAGGTCTCATTCTGTCGCCCAGGCTAGAGTACAGTGGTGCAATCATGGCTCACTGCAGCCTCAAATTCCTGGACTCAAGCCATCTTCCTGCCTCAGCACCCTGAGTAGCTGAGACCACAGGCAGGTACCACTGTGCGTGGCTAATTTTTTTATTTTTTGTGGAAAATATGTTGCCCAGGCTGGTCTCAAACTCCTGGTCTCAAAGCTATCCTTCTACCTTGGTGTCCCTATATCTTCCATTTTAAAAATTTGTTTGACTTTTCAATACCAAGGGTGGTATGTCCAATTACAAATGTTAGTTTCTATTTTGCTCTAGACTATTTCCATCAGTTACTCCTTTTATTTGGACACTATACTGTTATGGGTAAATATTCCTTACTGGTTTCTTCTATCAGTATGTGATGTATGTTGCTCTTTATGTTTTATCTTCTATATTTTGTCCAACATTACTGTCATTTTGGTTTTCTTATGGTTCATCTTTGCCTAACGTATTATTTTCTATACCTTCAAAAATATGTTGAACAGAACTTAGGCATTTATGTACATGAGCAAAACTCTTCTGTCATGTTCCTTTCTCACTGTGTCCTTGTTTGGTTTTGCTAATAAGGTTATGTTATCCTCATAAAACAAGCTGGAAACTATTCCTTCTTTTACTGTCCTTTGAAGTAAGATGTTTAAGGTTAGTGTCAGCTGTCACTTGAGTGTCTGGTAGAACTGAGCCTGAAGCTTTCTTGGTTGGAAGATTTTTTAACTGATTCAATTTCTTTGATGGGTAAAAAACTGTTCAGCTTTTCTAATTTTTCTTGAGTCAGTTTTTGGAAAATTGCATTTTTTTTTGTCTTAGGAATTTGTCCATTTAAATTTTCAAATGTATTGGCATAGTTTCTTGTATTTCTTATTAGCTTGTTTTATCTGCTTTCATTTTTAGTGAGCTATAATTCACGTCATCAAATTCACCTTTCTCAAGTGTACAAATTGGTGTTTAATATATTCACAGGGTTATGCAACAATCACCACTATCTAATTCATGAACACCTCCATGATTCCAAGAAGAACCTCTGTACCTGTCACCAGTCATTCCCAATTCCCCCTCCTCTCAGCCCCTGGCAACCATGAATCTACTTTCTGCTTCTACGGATTTGCTTATTCTGGATATTTTATATCTCATTGATATAATCTGGACATTTTATATCTCATTGAAATCATACAACTTGTGGCCTTTTGTGTCTTGCTTCCTTCACTTAGCATAATATTTTCAAGGTTCATCCACATTGCAATATGTATCAGAACTTCATTCCTTTTTCTGGCTAAATAATATTTCATTGTATGGATCAACCACATGTCTATATCCATTCATCAGTCCGACAGACACTTAGTTTGTTTCCACTTTTTGGCTATCATGAATAATGCTGCTATGGACAAGTTTTTGTGTGAACACGTTTCCAATTCCCTTGGAGCAGAACTGCTGCATCATATGGTAATTCTGTGTTTAACTTTTTGAGACACCGCCAAACTATTTTCCAAAGTAGCTGCATCATTTCCCATCCTTACCAACAATGTATGAGAGGTCCAATTTCTTCACATCCTTGCCAGCACTTGTTATTTTCCTTTTAAAAAAATCAACCATCCTAGTGGGTGTGAAGTGGTATCTCATTATGATTTGGATTTGCATTTCCTTAACCGCCAATATATTGGGCATCTTTTCATGTGCTTGTTGGCAATTTGCATTTCTCCTTTGGAAAAATGACTTTTTAAAACTTTTTTTTCTATTTTTAAATTGGATTATCTTTTTATTAAGCTGTACCAATTACAACTTAATTAGCTTTTTAATCTTTGCTATGTCTAAAGTTCCCCCTTACTCATTCTTTATTTCTTTTTCTTGATTAATTTTCCCAGATAGTTAATTTGGTATGTTAATTTGGCTGGCCAAAGTGCCCAGATATGTGGTTTAAAGAACCTGACTGTTTCTTTAAGAGTGTTTTAGGAAGGAATTAACCTTTAAGTGGGTGGACTTTGAGCAAAGTAGATTGCCCTCCACAAACGAAGCTGCCCTCATCCAATCAAAGGCCTGAAGAGAAAAAGAGTGACCTCCACCAAGCAATGTAGCAGCAGATGGCCTTTGGACTTAACTTGCAAACATCAGGTTATCTCTGGGTCTTCAGCCTGCTGACCCAACCTGCAGACTGTGGAACTTGCCAGCCTCCATAACCATGTGAACCAATTCCTTAAAATAAATTTGTCTACATAGATACATACCCTATTGGTTTTGTTTCTCTGGAGAATCCTGACTGAATACACGTATCTGTCTTCTTAATATTTTCAAAGAATCACTTTTGGTTTTGTGGATCCCCTTTATTATTTGGTTTCTATTTCATTAATTCTGCTATATCTTTATTATTTTATTATGTGCTTCCTTCTACTATCTTCAGATTTATTCTCTTCATTCTCTCACTTCACAGTTTTTGGACTTTCCTCTTCTATCAGTTTAAACCCAACAGCCAACTGCCTTCAGGGGTTTCTCTCTGGATATTCCACAAGCAAATCAATCCCAGATGAGTTCCTCCACCTCCCCAAAGCTCTTGCTCCTCTGTTTCTTATCTCAGTGGACAATTCCACAAGCCACCTACAGTCTCCCAATCCTAAAACCTCAGTCCTAAGTTTTGCCCTTTCCCCAACCTGGCACATTTATTGAGTCATCACTTCCTGTTATCCCATTTATTTATTTATTTATTTATTTATTTATTTATTTATTTATTTATTTTGAGACACGGTCTTACTCTGTTGCCCAGACTGGAGTACAGTTGTGTGAACATGGCTCATGGTAGCCTTGAGCTCCTGGGTTCAAGTGATCCTCCTGCCTCGGCCTCCCATGTAGCTGGGACCACATGCGTGTGCCACCACACCCGGCTTTTTAATTTTTTTGTAGAGATAGGCTATCACTTTGTTGCTCAAGCTGATCTCAAACTTCTGGACTCCTCTCAAAGTGCTGGGATCACAGCCATGAGCCACCCCACCCAACCACTTCTTGTTATTCCTACCTCAGAAACTAGAGCCTGACTTTTGGCTGTAGCTCTCCCTCCTATCTGGTTCTTTGGCTTCTTTCCCACTCCTTCTGCCCTGTGCCATGTTTTTTTTTTTAAAAAAAAATCTTCTTTTTTCTTTTATTTTTTTGAGATGAGGTCTCTCTCTGTCACCCAGACTGGACTGCAATGGTGAGATCTTGGCTCACTGCAACCTCTGCCTCCCAGGTTCAAGCGATTCTCTTCCCTCAGCCTCACGAGTAGGTGGGAGGATTACAGGCACCCATCATCATGCCCATCTCTACAAAACTACAAAAATTGGCCAGATTGATCTTGAACTCCTGACCTCAGGTGATCTGCCCACCTAGGCTTCCCAAAGTGCTGGGATTAAAAGTGTGAACCACCTCACCGGACCTAGAGCAGACATCTAATCCTGTCATCCCACTGCCCCTCACATGACTCCCCAAAATTCCATTTCCCCTATACCTACCTGTTCTCCTTAGTCTTGAGACATAGGGATTGAACCACCCAGACACAGCCAGCTTTTCCCTCTCCCTTTCACTCTGTCCATTCCCCCATTTTTTATCACTGTTTTGGCTTGTTCCTTTCTTTCCATTTTCCATTGTGATGTCATTTTTTCCCTCTAAAATAAAAACCTGAATGAGACTAAATAATATTGGCTTGGGGCTTTTTAAAAAAATGGTGTGTCAATTCTTCTTCCTTTTCTTCTTCTCACATGGACTCTATAAACTCTTCCAGTAACTTCTGTTTTGGAGAACAATTCGAGCCATTTTCTTTCTCCCCCTCCTTTCCTCTCTCTTATTTTATACTCCCTTCATTTATTCTGGAACCATGAGAGAGGTACTTATTTTCTTGGTTGATTTTTCAGGTTCTCAAACTGGCTTTGTGGTTTCCATTTTTGTCTAACTCACAGAAACTATCTGTTCCTTTTTCGCAATCCCTTGAGCCTGTTTTGCCATACTCTACTGGGTGGTTAATGGCTTCTGGTTTGCTATTTATTGCTTCTAATTAACCACTTGGCTCACAGGTTTCAGGTATTAATTTAGCACTTGATTCCTTGACGGTTTAAGTTTTAATTGTCTGGCCACACTATTCAGCTTCATCCAAGAACTACTGCATCAGCCTCTTTCTGGATGGCCTCAATTGTTCCTTCTCTTTCCAGGGTCATATTATGAAGTAAAGATGTCAAGGGATTTTATAAGGTGTAAAGTTCCACACAGATGCGAATTCAGCCTTCATGGTGGCATTCCACTGCTTAGGAAACTGTAGTCCCTAACCGTCTACCATATCTGCTCCAAACCCTTCTTCTCAAGTTCACTCACAAAAATACCAAATTCTAGGCCGGACGCAGTGGCTCACGTGTGTAATCTCAGCACTATGGGAGGCCAAGGCAGGCAGATCTCTTGAGGTTAGGAGTTTAAGACCAGCCTGGCCAACATGGTGAAACCCCATCTCTACTAAAAATACAAAAATTAGCCAGGTGTGGAGACACACACCTGTAATCCCAGATACTCAGGAGGCTGAGGCACGAGAATCGTTCGAACCCGGGAGGTGGAGACTGAAGTGAGCTGAGATCATACCACTGCACTCCAGCCTAGGAGACAGAGTGAGACTCTGTCTCAAAAACAAAAACGAAAAGCCAATTCTACCTGTCCAATCCATTTCCTAGTGCATGTCAACAGAGACCCTCCGTTCCAGGTGGGCAAGACACCTTACACCACCTTATCCATTAAGTCAATCAATAAATCCACAGTTCTCTGCTACTTTATAGCTGCACCACTTTGGCTAAAATATTCAAACTTTCCTTGGGTCAGTTTCCTTAACTCTACAGTAGCAATAGTAGTAGTATTTAACTCGCAGTGTTGCTGAAAGAATTAAAATTACTATGGGACAAGGTACCTTAAAACGGTGCCTGCCCCACAGTAAGCACATATTAAAAGTTGCTCTAATTGGTATTATGATCAGGCTAGATTCATGGAGGATAAGAAGATAAATTAGATGTAAATTGTTACCCTTAAAGAACTTCCATATTAGTAGAGTGGTAAGTTACATATCCACATACTGTCCGTGGTAGATGGAGGTAGGATATAGGGAGATGATGAAACTTCTGGCCTTTGCCCCATGTTCTGTCCTTCTCTCTACCTCTCTAGCTCTTTCCCAAGAAAAACTGTGATCAGAACTCAACGGGCAGAAAATCCTTGATTGAGGCACATTTTACAAGTGGTCAGATAACTATGCCTTAGAGATAAGTGACCATGAATGGTGTTCTGTCTTTTCCTTCTCAGGCGGGGTATGGCTCCAAGGGTAAGGCAGTTAACATCAGCTAGCTAGGTTAAGACTCCGTCTGCTTCTCAAACCTGGCCATCTTAGCAGCAGGGAGAAGAAAGCTTCATTTGGGACTTAACCCGTAGCCAACATCCAACTCAGTTTTGTTTTTCCCCAAAGAACCCTCAGAAATGAGCATTTGCCCATAATCAAATGGTAATCTGTTTCACAATTTTTTTTTTTTCACCATGTTGGTCAGGACGGTCTCGAACTCTTGACCTCATGATTCGCCTGCCTCGGCCTCCCAAAGTGCTGGGATTACAAGTATGAGCCACCACATCAGCCTATCTGTTTCAAATTCTATCACTGCTCTGAATATATAGATTCTGGGTTAAGAACCTCGAGAAGTATGAGTGGTAGGATTCAAGCACTAAGATCCTACCTGAACTCCTGACCATAGAGAGCAAAGAGGGTCACGGCAGGGTTAGGAAGAATATCTTTGCCTAGTGGGAGAAGGAGAAAATCAGGGAAGGCTTCCTGAAAGAGGTGGCATTTGAGCTGAGACTGTAAGGATGAGTAGTACAGGCTTAGATAGTGAGACCCTCAAAGAATTCTGAAAACTAGCATAGTTAAACCAAAACTTAAATTTTTAAAAATGACCATGTTAGGGGGTAATCATTTTTTTGAGATAGCAAAACAGCCAGCGTCCCACCTCTGGATTTGGGGGTCTTGGCAATCTGGATACTGTGGGGAAACAGTCTCTGGGTAGGGTAGGTAATGGTCAGCAGGCTCCTCCTAATTTCAGCGGAATCTCCATTCCCACCTCCATTATTCAAATTCCCTTTTTCTGATTTTTTTTTTTTTTTTTTTTTTTTTTTGAGATGGAGTCTCACTCTGTTGCCCAGGCTGTAGTGCAATGGTGCGATTTCGACTCACCGCAACCTCCGCCTCCCAGGTTCAAGAAATTCTCCTGCCTTGGCCTCCACAGTAGTTAGGGTTACAGGCGCCCACCACCACGCCCAGCTAATTTTTGTATTTTTAGTAGAGATGGGGTTTCGCCATGTTGGTCAGGCTGGTCTCGAACTCCTGATCTCAGGTGATCCACTCACCTAGCCTCCCAAAGTGTTGGGATTACAGGCGTGAGCCACTGCGTCCGGTCTTTTCTGACTTTTATACTCAGTTTCATGGCTATTTGAGACATAAGAAGGGGGTACCCTGCACAGAGGGAACAAGTACCCTGTCACTAGAAATGGACAACCTCAAGTGTATTGATACACTAAGTCAAAGGCATTACTTGCACCTCTTCACTTGCCACGTCCTCCAAGGTAGGTCGGGCTCCCTCCTTCCTTCTCCACTAAATCTATCCTAGGAGAGTTCCACCCATAACCTCTCATCTCCTGAATCCATGGGTAATTTTGAGTCTTCATGCTATCAGGCCTCACCTTGGTAGGAAACAGGCTCCTTTCCTTTGCCTTCTGGGACACCCCTCTCTGCTGGTTCTTCTTCCCTCTCTCTGGCAATCCTCCTCAACCCCTGCTTTTAAGGCAGTATCACTGTTTATTTCTAAGCATCTTGGGAAAGTCTCTATTCAGGACCCACAGGGCTGAAGCCCAGGCCCAGCGTAATCTAGAAGAGGCACTGCCTCTGATAGTCCCATGCCACTTACATCCCACCCACCAGATGGTGGCAGAATCTGTATCCAAGGAGGAAGTGAAACTGAGAAGAGGGTAGGAGAAGGATGGAGAATAAGAGCTCAGAAAGCTCAGGGTGAGGGAAGGGGAGAGGTGAAACATGGTTGTAAAAGGAAATTGAAACAGGGAGGAAATTTCAGATAAAGCAGTTGAAGATTCATTCAGGGAGCAGGTTGAAACCATCACAGATTTTTCTTTTTTTTTTTTTTTTCTGAGAGAGAGTCTCACTCTGTCACCAAGGCTGGAGTGGAATGGTGCAATCTCAGCTCACTGCAACCTCTGCCTCCTGGGTTCAAGTGATTCTTCTGCCTCAGCTCCCTGAGTAGCTGAGATTACAGGCATGTACCACCATGCCTGGCTAATTTTTGTATTTTTAGTAGAGATGGGGTTTCACCATGTTGGCCAGGCTGGTCTCAAACTCTTGACCTCATGATCCTCCCACCTTGGCCTCCCAAAGTGCTGGAATTACAGGTGTGAGCCACTGTGCCTGGCCCCATCACAGACTTTTGAATACATGCCAACAGGTTAGAGGCAGGCTTCAGGAGGGTTAAACTGGTTTTGTGGTGCGAGGGGGAAACAGACAAACTAGGGATTGGTACACATATAGCAAGCCCTGCTGCCTGCTGTGCGGTCACCTCATCTAAATGCCTTCCTACTTCTATCTCACTAAAGTCTTTCCTACTTCATGAGTGGACTCTATAAAGCTGTTCTTGATGGCTGTGGACCACCTGATATCCATGTTCATAAAACCTTCTGGACTATACGATGAACATATCATTCTTTCTGTACAGAGAGTCAAAGGATGTACAGAATCTGACCTTATCCTTGATTTGCTAGATGCATGAGCCCAATCAGAATATAAACTCTCAAATGCCACATTTAAGCCACCTGGCAGCATAGGCTGTGTACAGTGTAAAGATACACTAGATGCTTTCAGAAACAGACGGGCTTTGGAATATTTATTCTTTTCCAGACTGACAGATTCTGCTTCTGCTTCTTGTCCTCCCTCCCCGCATTTCTCCTTCTTCCTGGCCACATGGCTCCCCACTAGAAGACTACATTTCTTAGCCTCCCTTGAAGCTAGGTCATTGTAACTATGTTTTTGCCAAAGGAATGTGAACAGCAGTAATGTGTGCAGCCAGCCTAAAAGGTAACTACTTGCCCTGAACTTCTCTTGTTCAGTCTTGAACAAGGACATGCATGCAACCTGGCTTCTACTGTACAGATGAGGACAAAGCCTTAGGGGATGGAAGAGCCACAAGATGGAAAGAACCTGGGTCCCTGAATGACCTTGTGGAACAGAGTCATTCTACCAGCCCCAGACCAACCAGACTTTTATCAGAGAGAAAAATATACTACCTTATTTAAACCACTATATGTTAAAATCTCTATTTCAGCAGTTAAGCCTCTACTTAATACATTTCCCAAAATCTATTATCTCCATCTTCTTTAATACAATAATTCTGATTTTTGAACTGGGCATATTATGTCTCAGCTAATAGGCTGTACTTACCATCCTCCTTTGTACCTATGTGCAACCACATGATTAAGTTGTGGCCAAAAAAGTATAAAAATTATTATATGAAACTTCTGAGTAATCCCCTTATAAAAGTAGTCAGTGACCTTTTTCCTGCTTTATTTTTCCCCACTGTCTTGAATGTGAATATAATGGCTGGAGCTCAAGCAGTTATTTTGAACCATGAAGTTACATTGCTAAGAACTGTGAAGAACCAGAAGGGCGGGATCCAGGGGCCCTGATGACCAAGGAGCCTCCACACCAGTTCTGGATGACCTATTTCCAGGTGTCTTTCCATAAGAGAGAAACTTTTTATCTTGTTGACGCTATTAATGTGTGCTTGTTGTATACAGCTGAACTTAATGCTAACAACAGATACATTCACTAATTGATATGAGCTCCTGGGACTCAACACTTCAAACCCCAGCTGGATTGTTGGCTATCCCTCTTAAGCAGAAGAAAAGGAAAGTCACTACTTCCCAAAGTTGCTAAAGTAAGAGGCCAGTTTCCATTCCTCCTGATCACCATCAGCTTGGCTTTTGTGCTCACTGAAGCAGCTCTACAGGGAGGCCCTTGGCTGACAAACTCCCAGTCTGTGGGCCCAGCAGGCCCCAACAATGGTGGCTCACATTAGGAGACCATAACATATGCGGCGTCATAAAAGAAGAGGGATGGGAGTGGGGAAGCTGTTGTGACCCAGCTCTGATGGGTCAGTGAGCAGGAACAGAACGCTACGAGGTGGGCGCTGGTCACTGCAAATTTAGGTCAATACAGACAGGGAGGAAATAAGGCAACCTCTCTCTTTAAATTGGGGTTTTTCTGCTTGCCCTCAACTGCCCTGGCCAGATGGCGGCCTCCTCCCTTCCAACCCAACCCCAGGCGGCAAAGGTGGAAGCCAGATCTGAGAGCTGGGGGAGCTTAGACTCAGCGCTCACCCCTATCCACAGCCTTGCAGAACTTGGGTGACCGCTCCCTCTCCCAGCCTCAGTCTCTCCATCTGTAAAGAGGGCGGCAGGTATTGACAGCTCTTTGGGCCCTTCCTCCAAGCCGGCGGAGGTCTGGGACTGCGCTCCCCATCCTGGCCTCGCCTCTGCCGGAGCTGCCTCCACCGACATCTTTTCCGCCCCCCGCCCCTCCGTCCCCCACCCCAGGTCTCCCCTCCCGCAGCCCCTGGCCCTCCCGCAGCCTCACCTTCCTCCGACAGGTAGCGCAGGTCGTAGAACTCCCCCGCGAAGGTGCCATAGGAGGAGTCGTGGCGCGGCACAGACTCGTCGGCGCCAGCGTCCCCCCGCGCGCGGCCCCGGGGTCCCCGGCCCTCCGGCCCCGCGCCGTCGTCCGCGGGGCTGGCGGCGCAGGCGGCGGGCCCCGTCAGCAGCAGCAGGAGCAGCGGCGCCCAGACCCCCGGGTGCTGCCGGGGCGGCCGCGCCATCGCTGCGCACCGATCCCGCAGCCAGGCCGCTCGGGCCGCAGCGGGGGGCGCCGCGGGCGCGGGCCGGGACTGAGCTGCCGCCGAGGCCACCAGCACGCGCCCGCGCAGCCGCGGAGGCTCCCGCACCCCCGCCTCGCTGCCTCGGTCTGCGCATCCTCGCTCCAGCCCCGCAGCCTCCCTCTTGCTCCTGGAACCCCCTCCTCCCCCACCGGACTCTCCTTCCTAGCAGCTTCCCTTCTCCCGTCCTCGTTTCCATCCTCCCCATCTCCCTGGACCTCCCTCCTCTCAGGCAGATTTGGCCCTTCTAGCCCCTTCTATTCGGGAGTGTGGTCCGCGGACCAGCAGCATCAACATCACCTGGAAGCTTGTTAGCATCACTAAGGCCCCACTCTAGACCCATGAAGCAGGATGTGCATTTTACCAAAATTCTCCGGAGATCCCAATGCACGTTCAATTTATGAAACGCTCCTCTAGAGGGTTTACCCTGGACATACCCGGTCCGTGCTGCCTCCTCAACCTTGTGCCGGCGCTTTGTGGTTTACATAAAGCACTTGCTAAACCTATTATTTCTTGGATTATCACAGAAGGAACTTGAAATTGCAAGACCCCCACTAAAGAGCTAGGTAAACTGAGGTGGTTTATTCTCTTAGAGGCAGAGAAGAAACTGAAACCCATATCTCCAGATTGGATTCACCTGCTTCTTCTCTAGGCTCTTGCGGTTTGTAATCAACAGAGGCTGGTGCCGGGAGGTAACCTGTCCCCCTTCAAAACTAGGCTTCTGGTTTACTCTCTTTCCCTGCAGCAAGCACCACAGGCCTTGGAAGGCCCACATCATGTCTGAGGGCCCTGCTGAATTGTTGATTTTTCTCAAATCCATTCCTGCGGCTTGCCATTCACTTTGGGTTATTTACTCAGCCATCCATTGATTCACACCAAGCATTTACTTTATGCCAGGTCCCAGGGTTCTCTTCTGATGATGGTTATTGGGGTGATATATTCGAACTGCTAAGCTGTTTTTCAGTAGAGATGTGGACACAATTCCTTTCATGCTGTTGTTGCAGAGCCAACATTTTAACCTGCTTTTTCTATTTTATTTTATTGCATAAACAAAATAATTATGGAGGCAGAAAAGCATAGAGGTCCCAAATGCAGACCTAGAAGTCAGACTGCCTGGGCTGGGTGTGGTAGCTCACACCTGTAATCCCAGCATGTTGGGAGGCCAAGGTGGGTGGATCACAAGGTCAGGAGTTCAAGACCAGCCGGGCCAAGATGGTGAAACCCCGTCTCTACTAAAAATACAAAAATTAGCCAGGTGTGGAGATGGGCGCCTGTAATCCCTGCTGCTCGGGAGGCTGAGGCAGAGAGAATCGCTTGAACCCAGGAGGCAGAGGTTGCAATGAGCCAAAATTGCACCGCTGCACTCCAGCCTGGGAGACAGAGCGAGACTCTGTCTCAAGGAAAAAAAAAAAAAAAAAACAGAATTCAGACTGCCTGATTTCCCATGATCAGTTATCTACATGATGCAATGAAGATCAGGGAAGATAACAGAGTTAAGGATCAATAGGGTTCAGTGCTATAAGTGGCATGCACTCATGTACACAATATTACGAAATGTTAATATTCCAAAGGAAACTAGTGATCTTAACCTTTTATGGGCTGGTTGGCTGGGAGATAAGGGTAGTGCTGTTGAAATAGGGGAGACAAGCCAGGGGACTTAGAAGTTAGGTATTTGCTATTAGGTATCAGCTAACAGTGAGCTGTCCAACTGGAATTTAAACATGTTAATCCTGATAACTGAATTGAGGTGTAATTCATGAAAACCTTGGGCTTCACTAGATCCCCCAACATACCAGTTGTCACAAAAAACAGATCAGATTTATTGTTTGAAAAAAGTAAGATGAACTATAACTACTTTAAAAAATCAAAAGAGACTTCTTCTCAAAAAGCATAGCTTGGCAATGCATAACATTCTAAAAAAGCTAATCCAACAGACTGAAAATCTGTTAAAGTGTAATCCTTCAAAAGAAAAAAAACCTTAAACCTTTCTTAAGAATTGAAATTTCTTTCTTTTCTTCACTTTGTTTACCAGGGAAGGTATGGTCAACTTAAAGGTTTAGCCAAAAAAAGAAAGCATTAGACTTTTGGTATCAGTGTAGATTCTCTGGTGTGGGAATACAAGCTTTTACCTCTTTCTTTTTTATTCCCTTCATTTCTGTTACTCAAATTAACAATAAAGGTGCCCAAATAGAAGGCAAATGAAAACCAGGCAATTCTTCTCCTGGTAAATTGATCTGATAGAAAAACACGTGGGGTTTTTATATTGTTTTTGTGGGGGAATGTTGGAGATGGTTTGCAACTGCAGCTTAAAATGAAGTTTGCAGGTAATCTGTGGATTTCAATTCTCTCTCTACTCATGTAATGACTCACAGGGGGGCACAGATAGGCTTCAGGGGTGATACGAGGACCTTATGAAAGTACTGAACTGATGTTGTGATGTATGGATTTTTCTAGGGAGAAAACCCATAGCTTTTTTTTATGAATTATTTTTTCCATGTTCAAAGTTTTCTTTTTTTTTTTTTTTTTTAATTTCAAGTTCTGGGATACATGCGCAGAACATACAGGTCTGTTACATAGGTATATATGTGCCATGGTGGTTTGCTGCACTTATCAACCTGTCATCTAGATTTTAAGCCCCGCATACATTAGGTATTTGTCCTAATGCTCTCCCTCCCCTTCCCTCCCAATCCCCAACAGGCCCCAGTGTGTGATGTTCCCCTCTCTGTGTCCATGTGTTTTCACTGTTCAACTCCTACTTATGAGTGAGAACATGCGGTGTTTGGGAAAACTCATAGCTTTTATGGGTCACTCAAAGCCTTGTGCGTCTTCAGGGCCTAGCAACCTATTCGGCTGCTTCCATTTCATGAGATTCTCTCCCATCCACTCAAATTGCCTTTGGAGTTGTTCTTACTTTTTGTGTTTTCTGACAAGATTTAAGCCCTGGAAAGATGGAGGCAGACCTATTCCAATGCTAAGGACATGCTCCCCTCTTAGTTATATCCTAGATTTGCAGAGGCCATCTGATCCCCACCAATGTGACTGTACTGGTTAGCTAAGAAATATTGTAGTTTCCTCTACTGTGCACATTTTCTGGGGAGGAACTCTGCGTGAACATTCTGAGACCACTGGCTATACAAGAGCTGGCCACTCAAACAAAAACTTAGAGATGAACCAGATTTAAATTCATTTTCATTTTAAAAAGAAAGACAGCACCTTTATTTTCTCTCCTCCTCAAAGCCATTTCTCTGAAACAACATTTTTGTTATTAAAAACTCTCTCAAATCAGTGCCACATCTTGCTATCTGGTAACAGATTTGCCCATGCTTCTGACTGTCTAGTATATATAATTTTTCACTTTGGATTTTGTAGGAAATAAAAACTGTGATTGTGGCAGTTCCTTAGAAAGTTAAACATGGAGTTGCCATATGACCCAGCAATTCCAAGAGAATTTAAAACAGATGTTCACACAAAAACTTATGCATAAATGTTCATAACAATATTATTCATACGGGCCAAAAAGCAGAAGCAACCCTAATATCTATCAACTGATGACTGGATAAGCCAAATATGGCATATCCATGTAATAATACATTATTCAGCCATAAAAAGGAGTGCAGTTCTGATACATGCTACACCATGGACGAAGCTTGAAAACACTATGTTAAGTGAAAGAAGCCAATCACAAAAGAATACAGATTGTTGTATGATTTCATTTATATGAAATTTCCAGAATAAGCAAATCCACAGACAGAAAGTAGATTAGTGGTTGCCAGGTGATGCCAGGGGTCGGGTGGGGGCAGAATCAGTAGTGACTGCTAACAGATATGGGGTTTCCTTTTGGCATGATGGAAATGTTCTGGAATTCGATAGTGGTATTGTTTACACAACATTGTGAATGCAGTAGAAACCACTGAATTGTACACTTTAGAATGGTTACAGTGATGAATTTTATTTGAGTTGTAATTCAAGAGATAGTGAAAGATAAATATGATATCAGAATATTCCTCTGCTATATTCCTGGGGAATATAAAATTCTGGGTGCATACAAGTGGGATCTTCTGAATGCCCTAGGATCTCAAACTGTTCAAACATAGAATTTCCTATGCAGTCTACAATCCACAAAGCTGTGGATCACAGGTTTCCCAGACCCCGTGCAATAACCCTCCATGCCCACCAGGAATCTGCGGCCTGCAGTTTGGAGCCCTGGCTCTGGAATGACTCTGTCAGTAAGCTGATTGTTTCCCCTGGACATAACGTGTGTGTTGTGTGCCCATATGGTGCTGTTGTTTTGGTTTAAAATATATAAAAAATGTGAAACAATTGTGCCAATTCATTTTCATCCCTATGAATCCATCCAGCACAATTCTATCTTCTCAGTCACAATGCAAGCACCCATCATTCACTTAAATAGGCAAATAACCAGGACAACTGCTGAAACCATGGAATCCTCTTATTTTACTGGTTAGAGGTGAGCTGCCAAAGATACTGGGTTTTCAAATACAGTAACAGCCAACTTGTTTGTGGTCAGACTTCCAGTGACATCAACCTTCAGAAACCTCAAAGTCTGTGAACTCAGGGAGATGCGGGGAAGAAGCAGGAGGCTCAGAGCCTCCTGGAAACACTGGCCAAAAAGCCCATGCATACCTCCTCGGAAGCCAAGCAAATCTGACACATATGAAATACTGGCTTCCTGGCTTCCCCAAGAAACCTTCAGCTTTGTCCTGGAGGTTTCCATCAGAGAGCAGGAGGTAAAGAGCAGAAGCCTCAGAAAGCAAGTTACAAGAGGAAGAGGGTGCTGGGTTGGCAAGAGTGACAGCCCCATATTGTACGGGAACACATTTTGTATCATGTGCACGAGATAAAGAACAGCTAAAGCTGTTTTAAAAGTATAGCCGGGGAACATGGGGGTAAAAGGCCCCAAACACTACAATTGCCCCGGATAGCTCCACTGATAGAGCAGAGAGCAGTAAAAAACCATCAGTGAGAAGAGCATAATATCCTAAAAAGGCCAAGCCAAGCCCTACACATATCGATAGCTCTTGATGATATCACTGCACTGTACCAAGGTACAAAAGGGGCTGATGTTTATAACCATGACCATGACTCATCAAGAAAAGGTTAAATGCTCTCCAGTATACTCTGTTTACTAAGGCAGGGAACTATGTAATACATTTTAGAAAGATTTCCCTCAAAAAAAAAAATATTAAAATTGTAAAGATTCAGCACTTAAAGGGTTAGTCCTCAGTTATCTGAATATTTGCTTACATTCCTCATTTTACCACAATACTAGTAAATGAGGCATTACCTTTTTTTATAGTCATTAGTATCAAATTATTGGCACCATTCAGTTTTAAGGAGAGGGACAGGAGAGCAAACTATACAATACAACATAAAAATACAGTTCTGATACAAATATATGAGATCAGTTCCTCTTAACAAGTGGTCATAAGAAATGGATGAACATTTTACACACAAGGAAATACAACTAGTAAATCATCACATGGAAACCTGCTCAGCCTTGCTAGCAATTAATGAAATAAAACAACTCTTCAAGAACAACTATACATACCTATTATTAAACTAGCAAAAATAAATAAAAATGGCAAAACCCAATACTGGCAGAGCTATTGGTAAATAGAAATGCTTATACATTGCTGGTGGCATCATAAATTGTAGAGGGGATTCAAGCATTCAGAGGGGGTGGGGAGGCTAAACTAGATGACCTTTAAGGTCCTTCCAACCCAAAGATTGGATCTTTCTAGAAAGCAATCTGGCTATATAAAACAAGAGCTATAAAATACTTCATGCTCTTTGACCTTGTAATCCCTCTTTGGAGATATTCCTAAGGGAATAATCCAAAAGAAGGAGCAGTTTGTTTTTTTTTTACAGACATTCATAGCAGCACTATTTATACGAGTGAAAAATTAGATATAACTCAAATATCTAATAACGGGGTGAAGTGAGAGTGAGGTTAACCATGTTACATGGATATAAAGACACTTAAATTGGTGAGAGTAGAATCTGTGTTGATAAGAGGAGCCAAGTGTTAGGCAGAGAAGAAAAACAAAAGAGAATGTACACAATGATCATAGCTATGTAAAAATATGTGCGTATTCCTTGAGAAAGCTAGCGAACTAATTTAGAGGGATATTTTGTGGTTGGAGATTCCTTTATTCCTGCAAAGTTGTTCAAGTGCATTAATAAAAATTTAAAAACACATTTCTTGAAACTATATAAAAAGAGCAAAATTTCTTCTGGTCAGGATTCTATCAATAGGACATGAATCAATCAACTTTAGAAATAATTTTCCTTGATAGAACACCCAAATGAATCTGGATTTTGAATCATCTGAACATTTTTAGACAATGTAAGCTATCATTTCCTACTTTGGGTTCAATGATAAATTCTATTATATCCAAAGAGTTTACAAGTTAAATTATATTTCAGATTAAGTTGAAGTATCTTCAGTCATAGTGATATGTAACTTTCACTTTTTTAGTTCATCTGCTCGTGTCTGAATACAAATGAATGTTAAAGACTTTATAAGATCTGTGTATTTATCAGTGTAAATGAAAAACCAGCAATAAAGAATTATTCTTTCATTAAAAATGACTCTTTAACAAACAGTCAAAGCTCGGTGCAAGTTTCAATCATACAAAATCACATGGTTGAAATTGATAGTAAAGGATCCCACATCATATTATCCCCTGTGGTTATTAACAGATACACACAGGTGCTTCTGAAAAGGAATCCTGTTTTCCCATCTTTCTTTTCCTAGACTTATCAAATCCTGTCTCAACTACATAGAGTAATAGAAAAACTCTAATGCTTAGGAGACATAAAATAATTTTTCCCATAAAAGTCAAGCCAGAAATTGGCTTCATCTAACCATGGAGACCTGGGCGAACAAAGCACACGTTTGTATGTTGTGCTAGAGTGAGCACACAAAGCCCGAAGAAAGAAGACGGACAGAAGGCACCATGCCATCTTCCAGGTGACAAGGGGAGAATTTCACAGTTCGGTCATCAACAGTCTTTTCATCATTTTCTCTCTCTCCAGTTCCTGCCGGAGTGTCTCTGCACTAAAAATTAAAAAAAATTAAAAAAAATTTAAAAAGTGAGACAATCCCTCAAAAATTGCAGACGCAGACATCTTCAGTATCATCTCCCAGGTTCTTTACTGATCTCAGTGTTGGACTTTCCTTTTTAGACTCCTTGAGGACACCTGACATTTGTTAGCATTACAGTGATCTGAAAGTGGCTACTTACTGGTTTCTCAGTCCCACCAGGCTGACAGTTCCTGACTATACGTCATTCATCTCCAAACCTCCAGAGCCTAGCACAGTATCTGGTGCATGAAAGCCACTCAGTAAAGTTTTTTGAATGAAGGAGATGCCCAGGGGTTACATATCTTTAAGTCATGCTTTAAATTGGTTTCATATGCATTTTCTCCCAGGCTTTAATTTGATGAATGTCTGAGGGAATGTTGTAACAATTAATTAATTTTTTTTTAAGACGAAGTCTCACTTGTGACCACCCAGGCTGGAGTGCAGTGGCACCATCTCAGCTCACCACATCCTCCACCTCCCAGGTTCAAGTGATTCTCCTGCCTCAGCCTCCCAAGTAGCTGGACTACAGGGGTGTGCCACCATGCCACGGCTAATTTTTGTATTTTTTAGTAGAAATGGGGTTTCACCATATAGGACAAGCTGGTCTTGAACTCCTGACCTCATGATCCACCTGCCTTGGCCTCCCAATTATTATGTTATAATGAATAAAATTGAATGAAGTAAAATTGGCTGTTTTGAGAAGTTGCCTCTGTCTTTTTGGACCTCAGGTCTAGTTGCATATCTATGGAACCTGCCTCCATTGTTCACACACACATACACACACACACACGGTAAATACATATCTTTTCGTTGTTGTTAGTTAGAGATGGGGTCTTGCTATGTTGCCCAGGTTGGACTTGAATTATTGGCCTCAAATGATCCTCCCACCTCTGCCTCCTGAGTAGCTGGGATGATAGGCACAAGCCATGACACCCAGCAAAATACACATGTTTAAAGGCATGAACCAAGTTTAATAATTTCATTCGGGGTAGAAATCAAAGTTTCTACTGTAACCAACAGGGGCCTACAAAGTCTGGCCCTAACCCGCTACTTCATAGGCCTCCTCTATTGCCATTCAGTCTGCTCTGGCCACACTGGCCTCTTAAACTTCCTTAACCATGCCAGGCACGTGCTTCATCAGGAGCCTTAGCACTGGCTAGTTCCTCTGCCCAGTACCCTTTCCAGATATTTACAGCTTTCTCTGTAACCACTTTCAGGGCTCTGCTTAAATGCTACCTCATTGAGGCCATCCCAGAATACCTCATTGCCTTTCACAGTTTCCTATCCCTTGTCAATATCATTGTCAGTATCTCTCTCTCACACACACACATACACACACACACACACACACACACACATAATTCGTCGTCTATCTCCTCTAACAGCCTACCCTTTGTAGATATTTCCTTTTTTTTTTTTTTGAGACAAAGTCTCACTCTGTTGCCCAGGCTGGAATGCAGTGGTACAGTCTCGGCATACTGCAACCTCCGCCTACCAGGTTCAAGTGATTCTCCTGCCTCAGCCTCCTGAGTAGCTGGGATTACAAGTGTGTGCCACCACGCCTGAATAATTTTAGTAGAGATGGGGTTTCACCACATTGGCCAGGCTGGTCTCAAACTCCTGGCCTCAAGCAATTCTCCCATCTCAGCCTCCCAAAGTTCTGGGATTACAGGTGTGAGCCACTGCATCTGGCCCCTTTGTAGATATTTCAATAAATACTTACAGAATAAATGAAAGAATGTAGGAAAAGGCTGTAGGTGTCACAAATACAATGAACCTAGAGTCTCCCTGGTTTCCCTGTCGCCAGAATTACCAGTCGTACCTGCTGACCTGACTTACCTGGCTGCCAGGGAAACAGGTTTCCGGGTGGTGTAAATGGTCTGCACTGTGGAGACGGTCTCTGTCAAAGGCCTCAGGGTCGCTGCTGGGATCAGCGGGGAAGATGGGCCAGGACAGCACTGTAATTTACTGTCTCGGAAGTCTGCCTGGAGAAGAAATAGGGAAGAGGAGATCAATCTCAATTTGGGTTCCATTTTCACACTGTCAGTTGCTCCCTAGGCCTTACTCTACAATTCCTGTTCTTTTTCACTACCAGCTAAAATTGATTGTCATTTTAAGTGATTTTACTTTGTGCCAGACACCATGCTAAGTACTTTCCACATATTAACTCTTGACAGCCCTTTAAGGTAGCAATCATATTTCCTCACATCTTGGACACCATCAGTTGTAAGATGCACCATTTTTGCATTTGCCACACAGAAAGAAACACGTAGCCATTTAAACTTTGCCATGCCCAGTAGTAAACATTCTGACACCAGGAAAAAAGGTAAGAAAAAAAAATGTCTATTTTAAAACTGATTTTATAGGGAAAAGTGAGGCTCAGAGAGGTTAAGTAATCTGCCCAAGGTCACACAGTAAGTGTTAAGAACAGTATTCAGAACCAGTGCTAGCTGACACCATAACTGTCATTTTTCATTACTGTTGCATTGGTTCCCAAAGTATGGGGCCCAGACTAGCCACATCAGCATTATCTTAAAACTTGGTAAAAATGCAAATTCTCAGGCCTCAGGCCTCACTCAAGACCACTGAGACCCAAGAAAGTCTGGGAATGAAGTCCAGCAATATGTGTTTTAACAAGACCTCCATATGATTCTTCTGGAGGAATTACAATAAAGTTTCAGAATTACTGGTCTAGAGTATACAGTCTCATTTGGAGAGGATAACATATTCTTGTCATTTTCATTACATAACAAACTATATTCATTACTTTTATATAGAAAGCTTAGAAGATATATAAAAGTAGATCAGGCCCGATGTGGTGGCTCACGCCTGTAATCCCAACACTTTGGGAGGCTGAGGTGAGTGGATCACGTGAGGTCAGGAGTTCAAGACCAGCCTGGCCAACATGGCGAAACCCCGGCTCTATTAAAAAGACAAATATCAGCCAGGCATGGTGGCACGTGCCTGTAATCCCAGCTAATCAGGAGTCTGAAGCAGGAGAATCACTTGAATCTGGGGGTGACGTTGCAGTGAGCTGAGATCGTGTCACTGCACTCCAGCCTGGGGGACAGAGTGCGACTCTGTCTCAAAAAAAAAAAAAAGTAGACCAATGAAGAAATTCCATAATTCCTTATTGTTGTCTTCAGTATATTTCCTCCTAGTATTTTTCTTTCTTTCTTGTTTTCTTTACTTGAGACAGGATCTCACTCTGCTGCCGAGGCTGGAGTGCAGTGGCACAATGAGAGCTCACTGCAGCCTCAACCTCCTGGGCTCAGGTGATCCTTCTGCCTAAGCTTCTCAAGTAGCTGTGACTGCAGGTGCATGCCATGCCTGGAAATTTTTTAATCTTTCGTAGAAACAGAGTCTCTACGAAGATTAGAGACTCAAACTCCCGGCCTCAAGTGATCCTCCCATTTTGGCTTCCCAAAGTGCAGGAATTTTAGGTGTGAGCCACTGTGCTCGGCCATCATAGTGTTTTTTCAATGCAATCATTTTTGCTTGTTTTATATTTTTGATAATACCAGTTATATATTTTATAACTAGATTTCTCATTCTAGTTCTTGGCCCTGAACATGAAGAAATTTATTACATGACTTTCTAAAGATGTTCTGATCATCAAATGAGCAGTACCATTTTTTTTTTTTTTGAGTTGGAGTTTCACTCTGTTGCCCAGGCTGGAGTGCCGCAATCTCCGAATCTCGGCTCACTGCAACCTCCACCTCCCAGGTTCAAGCCATTCTTCTGCCTTAGCCTCCTGAGTGGCTGGGGTTAGGGGTGCCCACCACTGCGCCCAGCTAATTTTTGCATTTTTTTTTTTTGAGATGGAGTCTTGCTCTGTCACCAGGCTGGAATGCAGTGGTGGCATCTCAGCTCACTGCAACCTCCGCCTCCCAGGTTCAAGTGATTCCCCTGCCTCAGCCTCCCGAGTAGCTGGGATTACAGGCGCGTGCCACCACACCCAGCTAATTTTTTGTATTTTAGTAGAGACGTGGTTTTACCATGTTGGCCAGGATGGTCTCGATCTCCTCATCTCCAGTAATCCACCTGCCACAACCTCCTAAAGTGCTGGGATTACAGGCACGAGCCACTGAGCCTGGCCTTTGATGCCATTATTTATTCTTTCCGGAAAAAAAGGCAAATTTGCACTGCCATATACTTCAAGTGAAAAATAAAAAAGCCAGCTTCACTAAAGAATGACCTTGAAAAAGCAGTAAAAAAATTACTTATATTAATAAATCTCAACCCTAAGAATCCATCTTTTTTACATTCGTTGAATGAGGAAATGAATGAGTGAATGAACAAGCTTTCACTGGAACAAACCAGGTAACAGCTGAACAGAGCCAGCTTAGAAAGAAGCATGTGGAGCAGAAATCTGGCCAGAGCCAGGCAGGGGTCCCCACCCTAGATGGACCAATGTACTCAGCTGAGTATCAGCAGAGACCCAGTGAATAGGCCTGAATACAAAGTAGAAACTGGCTTTAGGATCAAGTAAGGGCCTAGCTGTTGAAACCCAGCTCCATCAATGCTAGATCACCTGCCAGATCAACTTTGTGCAGAGCTCCCCAGAGCTGCTAAACTCGCCATGTCACTGTGACCAGGATAGGTCTGGAGGCCTGTGGAGAGGCCAAACCTGCAGCAAGTTCAAGTGTCATGATCTTGGCAGGAAGGAGATGAGAACATGACATACGGGGATGGGAGAATTGCGACGCTGAAGCCCATGAGTTTGGCTTCTGTTACCATCCAGCTGTCATTGCCTCCCTAATCATTGTCTCCAGTCTAGTCCTCTCTTCTGAGTTACAGACTTGGATATCCAACCACCCATTCATTGTGCCCATCTAGATGTTTCAAAGGCATTTCTAATTCATCATGGCCGAAGGCAAACTCATCTCTCCCAACTGAATCTTTTTCCAAGTTTCCTTATCCCAGTGAATGGAACCACTGTCCATCCACATTCTGCAAATCAGAAATCTGGGAACTCTTTCCCATTCCTTCCCCTTCCTTCCCCTCCCTTCCTGCCTCCCTCCCTCCCTCCTTCCTTCCTTCCTTCCATCTTGATGGAGTCTTGCTCTGTCGCCCAGGCTAGAGTACAGTGGCGTGATCTTGGTTCACTGGAACTTCTGCCTTCCGAGTTTAAACGATTCCCCTGCCTCAGACTCCTGAGTAGCTGGGACTACAGGCACGCACCACCATGTCCATTTAGTTTTTTATATTTTGAATAGAGACAGGGTTTCACTGTGTTAGCCAGGATGGTCTCTATCTCCTGACCTCAGGAGATCTACCTGCCTCAGCCTCCCAAAGTGCTGGGATTACAGGGGTGAGCCACCACGCCCAGCTCTCTGGAAACCATTTCTGACCTTCTCACTGCCTCATCTAATCCTATATCTTACCAGCCTCCTAAATATCTTCCGTATCAATGCGCTTCTCTCCACTTCCACCAGCAAAACCACTCCAGGTCAAGCTCTCTGCTCTCTCTTCCTTAAACCACTATCCTGCATTTCCAGGCTACTGTCCTGAATCCACTCTACCTGGAAGCCACTGTCTTCCCACTGTGATCACAGGGATCCCTTCCAAGTGCATCTGCCCTGTTACTTCCCTGCTCAAAGTCCCTCAAAGTTTTCCCTATGCTCTTAGGATGGAGATCAGAATCCCTACTGTGGACTACAAGGCCAACATGGTCGTGCCCCTCCAGTTTTGACACCACCTACATCCCCTTCCTCCTCTCACACCCAGCTGCCCTTGCTTCCTGCATCCCAGTCCCAGTGGCCTGCTTTTCAGTCCTTTGAATGTGTGATGACCCCGCCCGCTCTAGGACTCTGGCTCATGCTGTTCCCTCTGCCTGCTCCAGCTGTCTTCAAGCCACTCTTGCTCAGTTCTTAAAAGTCCCAGCGTGGTTTCTTCCATTGGCTTCCTGCTCCATCTTGGCCCCCAGCTTTTGGGAAGGGCTTCCCTGAGTGTCTCACAGCACTGCCAAGGCTGGGCAGAAGGCCAGAGTGTCCCACTACGGCCAACTGAGGGAGGTGGAACCGGAGCTTCCAGCTGGGGAGCTGTGTCCAGCAAGACTGCAGGGAGCCAGGATGAGTGTCAAGGCAATAGCATCTAACATCCTGGCAGAGCCCCATGTCTCTGCCCTCTCATTCTTAAAAGGCAGATGCTGGAAGCAGCTCATGACCCTAGAAATGGACTGTTCTAGGAACCTATTTTTCTCTCTGCCTGCCATGCTGGACACCTTCCCAACTCTGCTCATCCTCTGAAACTTGAATCAGCCACTGCTTTGTCCCTCCCTACATGGCTGAAGCCATGTGAGGCAGTGGTCATCATCCATCTCATAAGACTGCACTTAGAGCTACTCTTAGCCACCCACAGCCCACCTCACAGATCCTCCAGACGGTACAGAAATCCTTTGGAGGGAGCTTCAGGGATCACAGAAATTGCAAGCTCCAGTTCCTGGGAGGAGGATAGAGTGAGAGGAAAGAGGACTGGACCCCAGATTCCTCACTTCTGTGCCACCTAATTGCTCATTATACAGTGAGTTTCTGCAGAAACTTTCATTTAAAGAATGTTCTTTTCTGAAAAGAAGCATGAACATTATCAAACTCTCTCATTTTGCAGATGAGGAAACTACAACATTTAAACATTTGGCAGAATATTTTTTAAAAATGGAGACAGGGTCTCACTCTGTTGCCCAGGTTGGAGTACAGTGGTGCAATCATGGATCTCTGCAACCTCCACCTCCTGGGCTCCAGAGATCCTCCTGCCTCAGCCTCCTGGGTAGCTGGGACTTATTTATTATTATAAATTTATTATTATTAAATTTATCCTACCGTGATTATTTAATAATAAATTTAATAATAAATCAGCAGCTAATTTATTATTATTATTTTGTAGAGACAGGGTCTCTCTATGTTGCCCAGGCTGATCTCTAACTCCTGGTCTCAAGCGATCCTCCTACCTCAGCTTCCTAAAGTGCTGGGATTACAGGCATGAGCCACTGTGCCCAGCCTTGGCAGAACAAACAAGCTGTCCAGTGACACCCAGAGAGGTGGTGACAAGAAGTCTGTTGTCAGGACTACCTGTCTGTGTTCATCACACCACCCTGCCTCTCTAGCCTTGAGAAACAACTATCATATTTGACATGTGTGGGATGTTTTGCGGTTACTAAAGCACTTTCAAATTCTCGGCCCTTTTTGATCCTTGCCTCAGCAGGATATGAGGAGGATATTCTTATTACTACTTTCACCTTAAGTAAGAAGACAGGGCAGGCATGGTGGCTTATGCCCATAATCCCAGCACTTTGGGTGGCCAAGGTGGGAGGATCACTTGAGCCCAGGAGTTTGAGATCAGTCTTGGGCAACATAGTGAGACCCCCATTTCTAAAAGCAAAAAAGAAGTTACTGGTGGTCTGGGTGGTAAAGTGACCTAAGACCTAAGACCACATTCAATTCTTTTGGGTTGGATCATTGGATCCAACCCAAAAGAATTGAAAACAGGTGTTCAAACAGATATATTTACACACATATGCATAGCAGCACTATTCACAATAGCCAAACAGTGGAAACAACCCAAATACCCCCAATAAATGATCAGATAAGCAAATTGCAGTATATAGATACAATGAAATAATATCCCATCATAAAAAGAAATGAGGCTGGACATGGTGGCTCACACCTGTAATCCCAGCACTTTGGGAGGTCAAGGTGGGTGGATCACCTGAGGTCAGGAGTTTAAAACCAGCCTGGCCAACATGATGAAACCCTGTCTCTACTAAAAACATAAAAGTTAGCCAGGCAAGATGGCAGGCGCCTGTAATCCCAGCTACTCAGGAGGCCGAGGCAGGAGAAATGCTTGAACCCAGGAGGCAGAGGTTTCAGTGAGCTGAGATCGTGCCACTGCACTACAGCCTGGGTGACAGAGCAAAAATCCATCTAAAAAAAAAAAAAAGAAAGAAAGAAAAACATGTGTGGATGAACCTCAAATACATTATGCTAAGTGAAAGAGACCAGTCACAAAAGGAAACATATGATATGATTCCATTTAGATGAAATATCCAGACTAGGTAAATCCATAGACACAGAATGCAGACTGGTGGTTGCCAGGGGGTAGGAATAAGGGGAAGATGAGGAGGAACTGCTTAATGGGTGTGGGGTTTTTGGAGGATGCAATAAAAATGTATTGGACCTAAATAGAAGTGGTCATTGCACAACACTGTGAATGTACCGTCACTGAATTGTCACTTGAAAATGGTTAATTTTAAGTCAATCTCACATCAATAAAATAAAGAGGCAGACTGTAAATCCAAGCTTCTTCCCAACCTCATGGAGTTCAACGGTGATCAAAAGAAGCGATTGAGCTTGCTGTCTGGCATCCCACAGGAAAAAAGCACACTACATGGGAACAAGGTTTGAAAATGCACATCTGTTTTCTGGATCTACTTACAGTAAACTGTGGCCCTGTGGTGAAAGTATCAGGAAACGGGTTCATTGTATCAGCCGGGAATGTTTTTATCTTCAAAAGAGAGAAAGAAAAGGGGGTTACCTTCAGATTAGAAAACAAAGTTTTGCAATCTTTGGCAGAGCACCTTTAAAATGGAACGGAAGGATTCAGGGGTGCCTCCACAGAGCCTTCATCACTCAGATAAGGACACACACAAAGGGTCCCTCAGGATTGTGGACTGGTGGTTGTATCTGTGCCTGGCGTTGGATTACAGGGCGGGACCCAGTGGGGATGACAGCCTCGGGTCTCGTGTTCCGCGAGCATGTCCACACTTGCCTCTCCCTGGAGCTGCCTTCAGCTGGATCTGCTTGGGCCTTCCAGGCCTGACTCATAAAAAGCCACAATCAAGGTGGATAATGAGGGAGTCAGAACTGCCTGGGGTGGCTTCTGATGACTTCTTCATGGCTGTAGGAATGGCCTAGAGGCTGCTGAGAGGTCACACGGTATCTTAACAGCAGGCAGGGTACAAGGAGGCTGGGCTGATTAAGCCAGAAAGTATTCGCTGTCTAATCACTTCAGTTACTGAACTCCCTGTATGCTTTAGCCAATAGAGGGAGCCCTCAGGGAAGCCCATGGAAGCATGGGAGAATCCTGCCCCACGGCCCTTGGGAACAGAAGGCTTGATGCATAAAGATGCCCAGTGCTCAGAGTACCTGCAGGATGGAGCTAGTCTGAATGAGGTCAGATGAACAGTTGATCAGGTAGTGCTGGCCAAAAGGACTCGACTTTCATGTCTTTCTCTTTGGTCATTTTGTCTTTGGCCTCCTGGAGGCCTTGGGAAATGGGAGGGCGTATTTTTTCAAGCCAGCCTAGGGTATGCCATGAGGCCCGGGGGCCTGATGACTCTGGCACTAGCTTTGTGTATGATTCCTGGGGCACAGAAACTGTCTGCACACCTGCTGGTGAATGCATACCATACCATCCGCCAGCAGAGGGCTGAGGCAAGACACCAAGGCCACCACTGTTCAGGGCCAGCCGGAGTTCTTGCCTGTGGACTCTGGGATAGCTGCTCGATGCTCCTGAGTGGCTCCAGTGGGAGGGTGAGGCAGGGATTAGTAAGAACACATTAGCTGAGACCCAAATTGGCCAAGCTTTTCCGAATGGGTGAAGCAGGTCTCCCCCTTCTGGGGATGACAATATCCTTGCCATGTATACCGAGATATCCAGCCCAAGTCTGCTCCCCTTCCCACAAATCTCTCTGGTCCGTTTACACATCTCAAAATTGACAGAATAGACCTCAAACTGCCTTTTAGCTCAGGTGAAACAAAGGACTCTTGGGTGAAGTCTTGAGGTACATTCTCCTCTCGTTGCCTATTGGGTCAGCAAGGTGCTCTGAGACCAATATCCTAGTGGAAAGTAATAGATAAGACTCTCAGACAGACCATCATGAAGCAGAGCGAGAAAGTGGTTTGTTTGTTTATTTATTTATTTACTTTGAGATGGAGTTTCACTCTGTCACCCAGGCTGGAGTGCAGTGGTGCAATCTCAGCTCACTGCAACCTCCGCCTCTTAAACCACCAGGTTTAAGTGATTCTCTTGCCTCAGCCTTCCGAGTAGCTGGGATCACAGGCGCACACTACAAAAAATGCCCAGCTAATTTTTGTATTTTTAGTAGAGTTGGGGTTTCACATGTTGGCCAGGCTGGACTCAAACTCCTGACCTCCAGTGATCCACCTGCCTCAGCCTCGCAAAGTGCTGGGATTACAGGTGTGAGCCACCGTGCCTGGCCAGAAAGTGGTTTATTATTGCATTAAATAGGTGAAAGTTAGCCACCTCAAAGAATTATTTTATACCTGCTGTAAATAAGAAAAATATATTTCAACAATGGTACCCTGTGTTGCTAAGGCTGTGGCGAAAAGCATAGTCACTCTCTTCTGATGGCACTATCTGTTAGCACAACCACTTTAGAAAGGGGGCAAAAGCCAAACTCACAATACTTCATCCAGCAGTGTCTAGCCTAAGAAAATAAAATTCCTGGTGTAAAAAGCTACATGTGTTTTCCCAAATAGTGACAAACTGGAAACAAAGCACACATCCCGCAGTAAAGAATGTGTTCGGGAAATGGCAGACCATTCGCTTGATGGAATAGAGTCATATAATGTGGTAACAAGAACAAGATAGAAACAGCATGGTAGCATTAAGTGAAAAGAGAAAAACAAGAGAGGATAATGTTATTACGATTTAACTATGTACAATTATGAATGATATGAATAAATAGAAGGAAATATGTAAAAAATGACAATGCTAAATTGGGATGACAGGTGATTTCATTCACATTGTTAGGTAGCACTCCTATTATATCATTAGCTTGATAAACAGCAGAAGAAGACACGTTTCAAAAAGTTTTATTTTCAATAGAAATGCAACTTAAGAGTCCATCTCGTGAGTACCAAAGCATATAGTTCTCTCTGGTCAAAGCATCTATGCTCATCAAAATTCTAGGAAAACAAACTCTTGATTCTTGAGACCTAGAGGCGAAGGGGGCACCCACAGCTGCATATTCCAATCTGACCAGGACCAGCTGGACTCCGAATCCTCCAACCACCTGGAGTGAGAGCACCTGTTGGCGGGCTTCTCCCGCGATCTGGGGCTTCTGCACGCCCATCCAGGCTTCCACCTCGCCTGGTGGCTCCTACCCACCTCACCTCTCCTGGCCAGGCCCCTCTCCCTGCCAGGGTACCTACCAGCCTCGTTTTGATTGGAGGGTACATGCAAACTCCAGTGGTCTCTTCCTTCATGGGGAGAGAGAGTGGAGGAGAACAGCGAGAGTGGGCACAGTGGGGGTTGCTGGCGGGCTCTGCCTGCTCACGAGGAGAGGAGAGAAGGGGAGGAGGAGGTGGCAAGAGAGGGGGAGGAGGAAGAGGAGATAGGGGAGGGGAAAGGAGAGAAAGATAGCACAGTGCAAGACGGATCTGGCAACTCCAGACTGTTCTCAAGCCAGCCTCACCCACAGCCTACTTCCGGCCTCTGGCCAACTGGCTTCTGGTCCCACCCTCCTCCCTCCTCTCTCAGCCTTCTTTTCTCCTATCTGTCTTTCATATGTCTTCTCCATCATCTGAGCAGATGACACACCAAGACCCCATTCCCAGGCCTGGTAGGTAGAGGCTGTCTCCTATGTCAACTGCACAGGACAGGTAGTGGCTTCTCGGCACACGGTTGAGGGTTCTGAAGCATTGCCCAGGCCAAACCAGAAGGAGAGCCAGGATGAATTAGTGATGTGAGCCATGGAGGAATATGAGGCGTGGGCACACACTTGAAGCATTTGCCTTCCATGCTTGGTGCCCTCCTGCACTCTGTTGAACAAGGGCACATGCCAGATTATGTAAGTGAGTGGATGTCTAAGGAGGTCACCGGGAAAGAAATATTTCATGGGGAGGAACATATAGCTGATTTTTTGTTTTCTGAGACGAAGTCTCGCTCTGTTGCCCAGGTTGGAGTGCAGTGACACAATCTCAGCTTACTGCAAACTTTGCCTCTTGGGTTCAAATGATTCCCCTGCTTCAGCCCCCACAAGTAGCTAGGACTACAGGCCCACCATCACACCCAGCTTATTTTTGTATTTTTAATGGAGATGAGGTTTCACCATGTTGGCCAGGCTGGTCTCAAACTCCTGACCTCAAGTGATCTGCCCAACTTGGCCTCCAAAAGTGTTGGGATTACAGGTATAAGCCACCACGCCTTTTTTTTTTTTTTTTTTTTTTTTTTTTTTTTTTTGAGACAGGGTCTTGCTCTGTCACCCACTCTGGAGTGCAGTGGTGTGATCATAGCTCATGGCAGCCTCAAACCCCTGGGCTCAAGTGATCCTCCTGTCTCAGCCTCCTAAGTAGCCTGGACTACAAACATGTGCCACCATGCCTGGCTAATATTTTAATTTTTCTTTTTTGTAGAGGTAAAGGCTCACTATGTTGCCCAGGCTGGTCTTGAACTCCTGGCCTCAAGAGATCCCCCACTTCCTCAACCTCCCAAAGTATTCGGATTACAGGCATGATCCATTGTGCCCAGCTGTACCATATACTTCAGGGTTTCATATGTCTTGGCTCTTTATTATCTGTGTTCAGAAAACAAACTGATCCTGACCCCATGACAAGATGCATGGGCCCAGCCGTGGCATCTCGTATTGGCGCTGGGACACCCTGCTACTTAGCTGGAAAATACCAAACATTGTGAGACAAGTGCCACATCCTTTGGGATACACAGGGTTCTCCACCTTATCCTTGAATAGCAGCATGTGCCCAGTAGAGGTCCAACAGCTTGTACTGCTGAGAATGAGGTTGGTGGACAGAGGACGCTTGATGTTAGGAGAGGGAACCACGGACAGGGTTATTTCGAGTTTCAGGGAGGGACCATTTGCTCTGGAGAACAAATATACACATCTTTTAGCTCAAGAGAGTTTCCTTAAATAGTTGATACCATCCTGCTGTGAAGAATAAAATACAGCCGCTGGGTAGGTTTCATGGAAAAATGATCAAGAAAATTGCTGGCCTCTTTTCCTTCTCCAAAGTGATCTGACTCTGACCTCTTCACAATCGTGCAGTTCTGGACAATTTCCAAAGGGCTTTTTACAACTACTGTCTCACAATGGGCTTCACGATGGCCTGTTTTACTATTCAAATTTGGAAGGTGTAGAAATTGCATTTGCAAAAGTTCGTTTTGTTGACTGTTTCTAAATCCATTTTTTAAAGTCAAGTGAATCCATCTGAGTAACCTGCAGTTAACTTTTATCAAACTATTTAAAACCCTCCTGCTGCTCTCTATGGACCCCAGGGCATATCCTGCAGAAAGCTGTCTCCCCCCTGCCCTTAGGATCAGTTCCCACCACTGCCCCAGGGCATCCATGCTCTAACCAGAACCAATTACATCAGGGACCCCAGGCTACTGGGTCTTTTCTCCTCCGATGACAGCAGGCAAGCGATGTGTATTTTTTGAAGAAAATGAAAGCTGGCACCAATGACAGAAACATGGCCACACTGCCTAGAAGCCAAAATGTGTCCTGGCCACCGGGATCCCAACTGAAGAACATAATGAATGCCTTACGGCTTTGCCCAGCATTTGACTTTTATGGTAAGGAAGTGTTGATCCATTGCACAAGCATTTCTGACCTTTCTTAAATATGCATCTGATTGGATTGAAACAAAAAAAATCCTGGGGTTCCCACACTCTGGACTGTGGGTGAGAAGGAAGTAAGCTAACACATGGAATCGAAGGCTATTTTGAAATACCACTTAATTTTTTTCTCCTAGTATTTCCTTTCTTCCTTGGGTCTTTTCTACAGGTAAGCAGCTACATTCTTCTATACCTGCTTGGCTTTTGAGTTCAAAATCTGACTCTTGGGGACACAGAAAGATTCTCAGCATAGATAAATGATGATGAAATGTGTAAGGCTTCTAAGAGATGGCTAGTTCGGGCATTGGAGAGAAAATTCAGAGGGAAGAGGAGCGTAGACATTGGTGAGTGCTGAGCGAAGGAGCCCTGTGCACTTTCTCCATGCACTGAGGCTGGGAAGCAGGGATTGACAAGCAGCAAGAACCAACTCCCCACCAACCCCCTAAGGTAGAGCTGAGGAGATGGCAGGCCCCAGGACAGGATGGCCCCAGAACAGAATGTTGTCCAACAGGTAGACAGTCACACATCCTGGCAGGACAGTGATCTTCACCTGCCCAAAACAGCCATGAAAGAAGCAAGGAGTGGCCTAAATGTATCAGCGAACAGATGACATCATGGACTAAACAGATTTCTTTCCACCTCCCTGTGCCCTGGGGAACACAGATGAAACCACAGAAGGGGGACCCTAATTTGATTTGATGAGATTCAGCTTTAGCCCTGCTGGTAGAATTCAGTTCAAAATAAAAGTAAGTTATTGCACCAGATAGAAACTGACTCCTAACATCCACCCCAGGGCCTATTCCCATGCCCTACACAGCCTTCCTCTGGCCAGAGCCCTGTCCTCCCTGACACATGAACTCTTGACTAACATGTCATGGTCCAGAAGGGATCTGGGTGCTAATTGGCTCTGATTTGCAGTTGGGTGAGTGGTTCATGAAGCCTGGGGATCAGAGAGGGACAGGCCTCAAGGAGAAAAAGCCAAGAACACAGAACATATAGGTGTCCATGGTCTGTGTCACCCGGGGAGGGAAGTCAGCATGGCAGACTTGAAGTAGGGGGTGCAAGACTCCGCATTCTGGGGTCAACATCACTAACGCATCAGTGTAACCTCTCCCAAGTCCCCTCGCTCAATCAACGCCAGTGCCCCCATGCACCTGCTCACATTCACACCCTAAAGAAAATACCAAATGGAGAACAGGTGCTGTCTTGGCTCACTTGCCTCCTTCCCTTCTCTCCCACATGCTCCAACTCTCGCAACCCAGGCAGAAACTCAGATCTGATGACGAACTCTGAGGCAGAATCGGAAATGGAAAGACATGAAGCTGCGAAGGTTCTAAGGCTTAAGACTGCTAAATTGAGCTACCTAATAAAAGAGCTGGGGATTAGAGCAGAAAAGGTTTGGGAAAAGGAGCGGGAGAAAGCTACAAAAGCAAAGTTAGAAAGAGTGTTTGTGTGTGTGTGTGTGTGTGTGTGTGTGTGTGTGGAGTTTGAGAATGAAAGTTCCTGGAGTCAAGCAGGAATGTAAGAGAATAAAGGAAAAGGCAAAAAGAGATTCAAGATGTGTTACAGGAGGTGTTAATTTAATATTCTTTAATGATTTTTTGGGAGATGCCTGTTCCAGATTGAACCTTTTCGTTACTCTTAGTTTGCCGGACTGTGCTTCTTTGAAAACCACTCCACACAGAGACTGGCCACAAGAATCAAGAGTGATAAGAGTGGTAATGGTTATGCTATATATTTTTTTAATTTTAATTTTTTGGAGATGGAGTTTCACTCTTGTCACCCAGGGTGGAGTGCAGTGGCACGATCTCGGCTGACTGCAACCTCTGCCTCCTGGGTTCAAGGGATTCTCCTGCCTCAGCCTCAGTCTCCCAAGGGATTACAAGCACCCACCACTGTGCCCTGCTAATTTTGTATTATTAGTAGAGATGGGGTTTCACCATATTGGTCAGGCTGATCTTGAACTCCTGACCTCAGGTGATCCACCCACCTAGGTCTCCCAAAGTGCTAGGATTACAGGTGTGAGCCACTGACTAAGCCTGGCTTTGTTTTTGAGGTAGACTCTCGCCTTGTTGCCTAGGCTGGAGTACAGTGGTGCTACCTTAGCTCACTGCGACCTCCACCTTCCGGGTTCAAGTGATTCTCCTACCTGAGCCTCCTGAGTAACTGGGACTATAGGCGCACACTATCATGCCTGGCTAGCGTTACGCACTTAGTTCTGACTGTGTCTTGGTGGCACATTGCTGAATGAAGGCAAGATCTCCAGTTCCCTGTTGGTCCAGCACTGGGCCTAGGGACCAGGATGGTGGTGGGACCTCAGGAGTCTCAGCCAGTAGGAGGCAGGGGGCTAGAGACAAGATGTCAGCTTGGGAAATGACTGCATGGAAAAAGTATTCACCCAGGAGGGGTAATTCACTGCCTGTGTGATGAGTAGCACTTGGGAAGTTCTGATATTTATACCTGTAAAGTGCTGCTTCCTCTTCAGCAGGAAACGTTGATGGGAAGGCTCAGAGAGAGCGGTTGGAGGTGAAGCGTGCAGGACTGCTGGCAAAATAACCACAGCTCATCCAGGCTGAGTCTCTTAGATCAAGGCACCTGCGCACCTCCCTTCCTCACGCTCCATTCAGCAACACTGAGGACTAAACCTGGGCTGACAGCTTGAAGACGGTCCCAGGGCTATCCTACAGCCCAGGCAAAGGCCAGGGCACCTGACCCTGGCCTTTGAGAGAGGGGACTTGCTAACAGAGAAAGAGAGAGACATAGCCTGGCTTGGGTCATCTGACACTGGAATGGCAGCCCAGCGTCTAGGTTCTAGAACTGGCTTTGACACACACTTGCTGTGTGATCTGGGACAAGCGCCTGCCCCTGTCTGAGTTTGGTTTTCCCATCTGTGTGTGAAGGAATGGAGATGGTCCCAAGGCATTGTTCCAGCTGATAGGCCAGAGAGTTGATGAAGCCCTGGTCACAAGTCAGGCATGGGGGTTGCTCTTGCCTCCCTCTACTTCTGGCTCCTTCCTCCCATGGATGAGGAAGCTCTTGGGTAGCCCTCAACCACGGTGTCCAAGACACGGACTTGTGGAGGCGGGCCTGGTCCCCTAAGATAGAGACCTCCTCATCACCCTACCAAGAGGTGGGAAGGCTGCTGCTTGCATTTCTGATGCTGGGGGAAGGAGACAGAGGGAAGAGGACCAAAGGGAGAAGCAGAGTGCTGGAGTGTCCTCTTCCCCTCCGGGACCCTTTGGCACTCATGGAAACAGGATTCTGGAACAAAGTAAGGACAAGGCCCGTGGTACCAAGGAAAGCCCAAAATGGAGGGAGCTCTTGCCAAAAAGCCAGATGCCCAGGACACCTTCTCCCTGAGGCCTGCATACATGCACTCATGCCTCAAAGGATGCTTTATCCTGAGGACACACAGTCACTGCAAACTTCAGCTGTGAAGTGGTGGCTGTGTCTCAGTTGTCCCATGCCTGCGTAGTGAAACAGGCCTATACCTGTTTCATAGCTAAGTCAGAGGTACCCTGAGATATGAGCAGCATGTCTCAGGGAGAGGGAATGAGCCTCCTGTTACTGAGGGGGTGCAAGCAGAGGCTGGACAGTCATTTGGCAGGCATTCACCCCTCAGATCACGGCATCTCTGATTCCCTGCCAGGAGCTGCTTCCTTTCTAATCTCAGCCTGTTAGTTTCAAACAAAGAAAGGACCATTTAAATTTATAAGTAATTAAATCTACAAGCTGGACCTGCAACAAGATGATCTCTAAGGGAATCTCATCACGCTTGTCAAAGCCACCATGTATGTTTTTGGAAACTGACCCTGATTCTCAGGCCTGCCAGGTCCTTTACTCTGTCCATGCTGTGATTTCTACATAGACTGCCTTGGTCCACTTTCTTCACCTGGCATACTCCTATTCATACTATAAAACCCCGGCACCCCAGGGTCCCCAGACAGGGTTAGACACTGAGTCCCACAGCAGCTGCAGTTCACATGAACCCTACAGCAGTCATTGCAGCGTGTTTCAGCAGCCTGGAAGTTGCCCACAAGTCAAACTCCAAGAGTCATCTTTCTCCACTGGCTCCTATTCTTGCCAGACACGTTTTCCTCAACATGACTCTTGGAACTTAGTCTTCTCCTCCCTTTTACCTTTATAGGACCTCGGGTTACATCCTAGGCGTTCTCGGATCCCTTTGGGGAATGCTGCCTTTCAACAAGGGTGTGCTCAGACTGCTGCTTGGGCTTCCATCTCCCACAAGAAGGCCTTCCTGGGACGTCAGGCCTCAGTTGGGATGCTCAGCTCAGCTGGGACACTGGTGTAGCACCAGGCCCAGGCCACCTAACCTGCTGTCCCTTCTTCCACGCCCCTTGTTCATCTTTCCCAGTCTGAGGTGTACTAGAAATGAAGCCCTTCTTCCAGGAATTGCTTTTTTCCTAAGTGGCAAGTCCCTAAAGAAGAGACCAGATGGAGCCCAACAGGATGCACAGCGCACCGGAGAGGAGCAAGGACACCCGGATCCCAGCTCCAGCTTGGCCCCACATCATGACCCCCCGACTGGGACTCAAGTTCCCATCCATCAAAGGGGTGATGAGGTGATGTGTGAAGGCCCTCTGTTTCTGGGTTTCCCTACTTGAAAGGCAGGGGAGAAGGGCCCTTCCATCTGTGAACAATCTTGGCAAATCGCATAACAAGAAGGCCATGAATAACTCTGCTACGTTAACTGGAACACAGCAAGGAATAACTCTGAAGGTTCCCAGAGCAGGGGTCACCCAGGGTCAGCTGTCAGCTGTTTATCCAAGACTGCTGCCTCGAAGCTCTTAGACTGTCCCAACTCTCCAGATGAGGAAGACAAGTGTACACGTGATTTCCGTATGCCAGCTACCTGGGAACGGTGATCATTCCTAAAGCCTGGCAGCGCTTTGCCCCGTTTGTCCTCTCTTGAAACCTTCCAGGATCCTCCCCATCCACCCCACTCCTCCTCCAGCAAGCTGTCCCTGAACACCTCCCACTTCTGGCTTCTCCCTGAGCATCTTCTATGTGGCTCTCACATCACTGGCAGCCGCTCGTCAACCTCACTTCCCCTGCAGCCTTAGCTGCCCTCCCTGCCCTGAAAGCCTAGCACTCAGCTGGGCACACAGTCGACTCTGAGGAGACATTTTTTGACTTGGTTGGAAATCTGACTCCCAGTCCATGTTTGTGGATTGTGATTCAAGCTCAAGTATACTCAGGTGTTAGGCTGAGCCCAGAGAAAGGCATATCCAAATGTGCCTGGGTCATCTCATAATAGGAATAATACCTTGCACATTTCTGTGCTGCTTTCTATTCTCGGAGGACTCTCTCTCTCTCGTGATCCTTATAGCACTCCTATGAGGCAGACAGGGCAAACTGTGACATCCTTATTTTCTAGAATTTGGGGCAGTGACTGGCCAATGACAAGGATCTTGTCATTGGACAAGGGGAGTCATTGGACAAGGTGATTATCCAATGACAAGGATCTTAAAAAGGGGAACAGACACTGGAGCCAGGTTTGGCCTCTGTGACTTGTGATTTGGTGTTCTGTCCCCTCAAAAGGGTTTCTCACCTAAGGAGAGACCTGTATGCAGAGGATGGAAGATGGTGGGTGGTACAAGGGACCTGGAAAGCTGGGATGTGGCCTTGAGCCAGTGCTTCAGACCAGATGGATTGTCAGAAGCAACAGCAAGAGATTCCCCACGAGTGGGGCATGCAGGGTGTGGTCCAGGAAGCCAAGAAGCCAAGATCAAAGCACTGACGAGCCCTATAACACTCGAAGTGCAGTAGAAAGGCACGGTAGGCCCCCCACAACTGCCCTTGGAGCAAAGGGAGCACCCCTTCCTCCTTCAAGGGCTCTAGAGGTTGAGGGACCCACAGTGCCTGACCCCTGGATGAAAGCTGATTCCTGAGCCTCCGGGACAAGAGGAAGAGGCTCCTCCACAGCAATGCCCACCTCTGTCCATCCGTCCCACTGCCAAGATGTTTCTATGGTCTGTGGCTTTTCTGGTTTTAGCAAAATAGGAAGTTTACCAGAGGAGTGGCTTCTGTGAAATCCATCAGAAGATCACCCGGCTCCAAGGTAAAGGCACCTCCTCGGTCAGAGGGGCTCTAGGAAGACAGAAAAAAACACTCCTGGTTAGAGATTGCACTGCATTGACGATGAAGGTCACCAGAAAAGATAGAGGTTCCCAGCCTCTCCTCTACACTGATCTCATTAGCGCAACAATCCCCTTGTATTTCCCCAGTCAAGTAGTGCACAAAATGTTGAGACTGAACCCCGTATTTTTCTGCAAACTTTATAAGTAGAAGTAGGCAGGGGATGAGGGACTGTCCCTGTCAGAGCTGCAGGCAGCTTTTCTTAAGTACTCTTAGAGCTCTTTGACTGGTCTTTAGGAGAAAAAACACTTTAAAGAGGCCTCCGAATGTATAAAGAGAGAGCAAAGACTTTGTCCTAGATTAAGAGGATCAAATCCAGGGTCCTCTAGGAGCTAAACCAATCTGCGCACTAAGAGCAATGGTCTTCATGGCAGGTGATGGCACGTGGAATGTTATGTTGTTTGTTTTTGGAAAACGGTTTGTCCTTCTGCTTTGGGGTCTTAGCTGCATGTATAGCCTCGAGATCTTTAAAAGGAGAAAAAAGACCCATCAATGTGGGGCAAGCCAGGCCCCAAGGAGAGAGATGGCCAGGAGAGGGAGCCCTGTGGCCTTTGGTAGGATGCCACTTGCGTCCCGTCCACGCCACCCCAACTCCCATCTGTTTTGCCAATGTTTCTTTCAGCCTGGTTTTAACCACAGTGTGGGTTATGTGGTAGAAGCCTGTGTCCACACTTGAGACAAAGTTGTACAGGGGTCTCCACACAGTGGAGGATAATCCAGCCTGAGACGCCAGGAGGTGAGCTATAGAGATGCAGAGAACCTCAGTCTCGGCCAGTCGCTGGCTGAGGGCTCCAGCCAGGTGTCTGTGCGGAACACTAAGCAGAGATATTTCCAGAGACGCCCAGGGAAGGGACCAGGTGGAAGACTGGCCTTGGTTATGCAGGAGGTGTGCCTGGACCATTATCCTTTAGCTGTTACCAGGAACTGTGATCCCTGAAGCTGCAAAAGCCTCAGGCATCCAGTTTGCATGAGCACTTTAACCTCCACTGAACCTGACGCCAGCCAGGGCAAGATAGCAGATCTTGTTCCCATTTTTAGGAGGAAGAAACTGAGGTTTGAAGAAATAAGGGTTTTGGAAGTGACTGCTGTGGCTTATGAATGGAAGAGCTGGGAACAGCCTCTGGAGCTCCGGTCTCGCCTTCAGAGCACCTGCCTCATGCCTGCACCTTTTCTCCGTGTAGTTGCACGGACCACTGCAACCTCTGACTTGTATCCACTTGGATAGCAATAGGTTCAACTGTATTTGGAGCAATTGCAACAGAGTGATCGTAGCTAGAGGTCTCTCAAAGAAAACCAAGGGAAATATCTTGCGTAAAGCCTTTGTCATTGCTCATTCACATCTCAGGCAATTTCCTGAAATTTCAAACCAGCAAATGGAATAATATTTCCTATTTTCAGCTGGGCGTGGTGGCTCACACCTGTAATTCTAGCACTTTGGGAGGCCGAGATGGGCGGATCATGAGGTCAGAAGTTCGAGACTACCTTGGCCAACATGGCGAAACCCCGTCTCTACTATAAATGCAAAAATTAGCCGGGTGTAGTGGCACTCCCCTGTAGTACCAGTTACTTGGGGGGCTGAGGCAGAGGAATCACTTGAACCCGGGAGGCGGAGACTGCAGTGAGCTGAGATCGCAATACTGCCCTCCAGCCTGGCCACAGAGCGAGACTCTGTCTCAAAAAAAAAAAAAAAATTCCTATTTTCAAACTAACACCAGCTATCTGACATAAGGAAAGGAATGGGGAAATTTCTATGATTTTGCTCCTCCAAACTGTTCACTATGGTTGGAAGGAATGATTTCTGTCTATCTTTACAGTAGACTAATAGCTTATGATAGAGATGAGATTCTAAATCAAAATTGCCCTCAAAAATCTCTTACAATGCAATTAAAGTACAATGAACTGATTTTATATTTCACCCAGTCTCTCGCAAATGGTTGGCTTGTATTTGAGGACAAGCTATATAAAAACATGTTCTGGTTGTTGTTGTTGTTTTACAAGTACACGCAACTGATGATGCAAAATTTAAATGCATGACTCAGATGCCACTCAGTAAACTGATACTGAATTCCCAGCAAGTGTGGCTGCTCCCCAGGGCTTTCCACCCCCAGTACCTTGGCCCCAGGGGACAGCTGGCCTTTGCCTTCCGACATGTGAGGCGAGCTGAGTTTCTGGACCTTGGGGGACGGCAGCGGCACAGAGACTTGTGTGGCGGCGGTTGTGGTGTTTGTGGTTGTAGCTGTGGTCACTCCCACTGCCTCGGCCAGGTCTGGAGGGAGGTCGTCTTCATCACTGCGGTTACTAAAAGCACATGAAGCTCTGCTCATTACAAAAATAAACAGGCTGTGAGGAGCGGAAGGAAGATGGGCAGGGTGGGAAGGCCAGGGATGGGGATTGGGGGTTCCCAAACAGATGTCCACCAGATGTCCAGCTGACAGGATCCAATACTCTGACTTTTTTGCCAAAGCAAATTTGGGCTGAATTTTCTGTCATTTGCCAGGGTGTTGTTTTGTTTTGTGTTTGTGGTAAAATTTATACAATATGATATTTATCATTTTAACCGCTTATAAATATACAATTCAGTGGCATTAAATACATTCACAATATTGTGCAACCATCACCACCATCCATCCCCAAAACCTTTCATCAGTGACAATGGAAACTCTGTATTATTACTGAGTGATAACTCCCCATGCCCCTCCCTGCAACCTCTGGGGACATCGATTCCACTTTCTGTCCCAGTGAATTTGTCTATTCTAGGAACCTCATATAAGTGGAATCACACACTCTGTGTCCCTCTGTGTCTGGTTAATTTCAGTCACCATAATATTTTTAAGGTCCATCCACATTGTAGCATATATCAAAATTTCATTTGTCTTTATGATATAGAAAATTCCATTCTATGGATATACCACATTCTGTTTATCCATTCATCTATTGATGAACACTTGGGTTGTTTCCATTCTTTTGGTTATTATAAATAACGCTGCCGTGAACATGGGTGTACAAATATCTGTTTGACTCTGTGCTTTGAGGGTGGCACTGGGGACTCCAGGCACATTGTCCCTAAGGATCTGCCATGTAGAACTTCTGGAGTCACCCTTGCATAGGGGTTGTGTTTTAGAATGATGGCTGAGCTCAAGAGTGTAGATTCAAGACCCACGGTAGGTGGGCACCAGTGTGGCCTGTGCAGAGTCACTAGGAAGGCCTCAGCCTGGCACCGGGCCACGTGGGAATATGTGGCCATAGGACACAGCGGCAGTGTGGATGGGATTGATTGAGGGGGCCCTGAGAGGTTTTAGATTATTCTAAATAATCTAAAGAGAAGCCTCAAGGGGAGGACTTAGGATTCATTACTAAAAAGGGGGAAAGGTGAGAATCGAATAAGTATGTGGAAAAATTAGTAATACACCAAGTATCTAGATCCACACAAATGACAGAGGTCAGATGGGTTACATATTCATTCACTCACTTAATTTTCACACCAACCCTGTCTATTATGATCTCCATTTTTCAGAGAATCAGATGACATTTAGCAGCTGATTGTGAAATTATTTACTCAAGGTCACATGGCTAGTTAAGTGGATAAGGGGAGTTAAAATTTCCTTTTACCTCATTTAAAAAATTATCACCTCAGGCCAGGCGCGGTGGCTTACGCCTATAATCCCAGCACTTTGGGAGGCTGAGGTGGGTGGATCACGAGGTCAAGAGATTGAGACCATCCTGGTCAACTTGGTGAAACCCCGTCTCTACTAAAAATACAAAATATTAGCTGGGCATGGTGGCGCATGCCTGTAGTCCCAGCTACTCGGGAGGCTGAGGCAGAATTGCCTGAACCCAGGAGGCGTAGGTTGCGGTGAGCCGAGATCACGCCATTGCACTCCAGCCTGGGTAACAAGAGTGAAACTCTGTCTCAAAAAAAAAAAAAAAAATTATCACCTCAATAGCATAGTTGTTATTACTTAGTTTTACATAAAAGGCCTTAAAAAACCATAGTTCATCTTTCATAGAAGAGAGTCAAGTGATACTGTCTAAAATTGAAAAAGACTCCAAATTCATAATGGTTTTTATAATCTTTTGTTTTAGTTTAGATCTTATGGCCAAGAAGTGTATCTCTAAAATTTAGTAAGTCTTCCAATTTTACCTGTTTCTGCGGTAAATTCATGATAAAGGCACAAACCGTACTTTAATGAGTAAAATTTTACATACAGATTTATTTCTGCTTTGAGGTTGTTTCTTTCTATTGTAACAATATATAAGCATACAAACTTGTCTAATGGAACAGTCATCAACTGTGAACCCTGGTTATTTTTGATTCCGGGGAATTGGCTACTTTTCTCTTCTGTCTTCCCTATTTACATTTTTTTCTTTCTTCAAATTTTTAAATTAACTTATAAATACTCTACTATTTAATTAAAAAATTTTAAAATATGAAACGCTTTACAAATTTGCATGTCATCCTTGCCCAAGGGGGCTATGTTACTCTTCTCTGTATCAGTATATGTGCTGCCAAAGTGAGCACCATTGAATTTTTTAAGACTTCTACACTATGTTTAAATAAACATTGAAGTTATATTTCTGGAAAAAATAAAATAACTCGTAATTTCTAAGCATACTAGCTGGTATCAGTACAAAAATGACACTTTTGGCTGTGTAGAGTGCCTCATGCCTATAATCCCAGCACTTTGTGAGGCCGAGGCAGGCTATTGCTCGAGCACAGGAGTCTGAGACCAGTCTGGGCAACACGGTCTAATCTCGTCTCTACAAAAAATACAAAAATTACCAGGATGTAGTGGCACACACCTGTAGTCCCAGCTTCTTGGGAGGCTGAGGTGGATCACCTGAGCTGGATTACCTGAGGCTGCAGTGAGCTGTGATTCACCACTGCACTCCAGCCTGGGCAACAGAGTGAGGCCTTGTCTAAAAAAAAAAAAGAACTGGCCAGGCCCGGTGACTCATGTCTGTAATACCAGCACTTTGGGAGGCTGAAGCAGGTGGATCACGAGGTCAGGAGTTCAAGATCAGCCTGGTCAATATGGTGAAACTCATCTCTATTAAAAATACAAAAATTAGGCATCGTGGTGCATGTCAGTAGTCTCAGCTACTCGGGAGGCTGAGACAGAAGAATCACCTGAACCCAGGAGGCGGAGGTTGCAGTGAGCCAAGATTGTGCCACTGTACTCCAGCCTGGGCGACAGAGTGAAATTCCATCCCCACCCCCCAAAAAAAGACTTTTTCCCCTGCCTTCTCTCTGTAGAGTTCCTCTGCTCCCTTCTCACTGCATGCAGCAGTCACATTTGCCCTCCTTGTCATATTTCCAGGAAAGAATGTGGCTGAGATTTTTGTTTGTATCTTTAAAAAAAAAAAAGCAGTGGTTTGAAGGCTTTTCCACAGCACCTGAACGTTACAATGCTTTTGGCAGAGCAACCTAAAATCTGACTACACCTTATTCCAGCCTAGGAACTAGGAATATTACAACAGCCAAAAGGGTTATGTGTGCACACAAATCTGTATCTCAAAAACGATGATGCAAAAGATATTTTCCACATAAGCGGAAATCTGAGTTTTCCCATCTATATTCCTTGACCACGTGTCAACTTTATCAATATCAGAAAGTTAAAGAGATGGGAACAAGGCTGGGTGTGGTGGCTCATGCCTGTAATCCCAGCACTTTGGGAGGCCAAGGAGGGTGGATCACCTGAGGTCAGGAGTTTAAGATCAGCCTGACCAACATGGTGAAACCCCATCTCTACTAAAAACACAAAAATTATCCAGGCGTGGTAGTGCACGCCTGTAATCCCAGCTACTTGGGAGGCTGAGGCAGGAGAATTGCTTGAACCCAGGAGGCGGAGATTGCAGTGAGCTGAGATTGCACCATTGCACTCCAGCCTGGGTGACAGAGCAAGACTTCGCCTGAAAAAATTTTTTAAAATAATAAAAAGATGGACAAATGAGTGGCAACCACTGTCAAGGATTCAAGAACTCTATATGGGACAAAAACTTAACACTGGGAAAAATCTCATCCATGAATGTTGCTGTTTTCTACTATAGGAAAAATACTGCCATTCTTTGATTTTCAAAGCAGAATACTTTGGGGCAGCTTAAGAAATACGCATGTAAACCTCAACGTTTGAAAAGCAGTGTCCTTAAAAGAGCCAGTTTGATTAGCTGGGCATGGTGGCATGCACCATAGTACCAGCTACTGGGGAGGCTGAGACCGGAGAATCACTTGAACCCAGGAGGTGAAAGCTGCAGTGAGCCAAGACTGTACCACTGCAGTCCAGCCTGGGTGACAGAGTGAGACTCTGTACCAAAAAAAAAAAGAAAAAAAGAGTGAGTTTGGTGAGTTAGTGAAATTTTCTTTCCTTCCAGGTTATATATCAGTCATTATTTCAAACATGATTACGTCTCTCAAATGAGTGATAATAACATTTTGAGTTTCAAAATGTAAAAGGAATGGCAAGTTCTGCCAGCTTTATCCTAGAGGGAAGCAAACTGCCGTGGCTTAATTGTCCCCCAGAGATCACTAGGACTGTTAATTATTTGACCTTTACTTGTTTTGGCTTTCCTAGGAAATGCAGCTGACCAGAAGTTTCTATGAAGGATAATGAGGTGGGGTATGTCTCCCTTAATATCCCCCATATACGCCTCTTTTCCTTTTCACAGGTACAAATGGCAGACCTGAGATGGCTGTTTGAGTATTGCATCCAGAATCCCATTCCCTGTCCTATGTTTTGCACTCTGGGTATCTCCTAAATTCCATCTTTCCTCAGAAGCTTCCAGATCCTAGAGAAGAAAGAAAGGGGACCTCATCTTATGGCCAGGGCATTGGGGCTTTATCCACATTCTCTCATGTGAAACCCCACAAAACTCCTCAGAGGCGGCCAGGCATGGTGGCTCATGCCTGTAATCCCAGCATTCTGGGAGGCCGAGGCAGGCAGATCACCTGAGGTCGGGAGTTTGAGACCAGTCTGACCAACATGGAGAAACCCTGTCTCTACTAAAAATACAAAATTAGCCAGGTGTGGTGGTACATGCCTGTAATCCCAGCTACTTGGGAAGCTGAGGCAAGAGAATCATTTGAACCCGGGAGGGGGATTTGCGGTGAGCTGAGATCGCACCATTGCACTCCAGCCTGGGCAACAACAGTGAAACTCCATCTCAAAAAACAAAAACAAACGCTCCTCAGAGGCAGGTATTATCTCACACGTTTTACAGAGGAAGGAAGAGAGGATCAAAGAGTCATTTTTCTAAGAGCTTATTGCTGTAAACTAGCCAGAGCCCTAAGAGAAGCCTTTCCAACTCCGAAGCCCCCATGCTTTCCATTCCTCCAGGATCCCCCTGCAGTTACTCTCTGACCAATGACACATCTAGGCACGGTACCCCATGCCATAGCTAAGGTCAAGAAATGGGAACTGCAGGCTGGGCATGGTGGCTCACGCCTATAATCCTAGCACTTTGGGAGGCCAAGGCGGGTGGATCACTGGAGGTCAGGAGTTTGAAACCAGTCTAGCCAAAATGGTGTATCCCCATCTCTATTAAAAATACAAAAAAATTAGCCAGGCATGGTGGCGGGCACCTGTAATCCCAGCTACTTGGAAGGCTGAGGCAGGAGAATTGCTTGAACCCAGGAGGCAGAGGTTGCAGTGAGCCGAGATTGTGCCACTGCACTCCAGCCTGGGTGACAGAGTGACAGAGCGAGATTCCATCTCAAAAAAAAGAAAAAGAAATGGGAACTACCATTGTGATCAGTACTACAACTATTACTAGTACTCCCCACCCTTATGACAGCGGTCACCTTTCTGCTTTGGATTATAATTATTTGTGACTCTTGTCTTTCCCTCCAATAAACTGTGAGTCTTTGGATGGGAATTGTCAAAGTCACTTTACTATTCCCCGACGATGCCTAGAAGTCAGATGCACACGGGCCCTGGTGGTTCTGGGACACTTTGGGAAATGGCTTCTCCTACAAGTGTCAAAGCTCCGTGATTAGCTTTGGCTGTGTTGACAGACAGGGCTGCCATTTCACGGAGATGCCGTGGAAGGTAGCTTCTGATGTAGCTTGCAATCATCCCCATCCTAGTATTCATGCCCCTGTATAATCCCTCCCCTTGAGTGTGGGCTAGGCATAGGGATTTGCTTCTAATTAACAGAATATGGCAAAAGTGATAGGGGCCAGGCATGGTGGTTCACACCTGCGTCCCAGCACTTTTGGAGGCCGAGGTGGACAGACCACTTGAGGTCAGGAGTTCTAGACCAGCCTGGCCAATATGGAGAAAGCCTGTCTCTACTAAACATACAAAAATCAGCCGGGCATGGTGGCTCACACCTGTAATGCCAACTACCTGGGAGGCTGAGGCAGGAGAATCGTTTGAACTTGGAAGGTGGATTGCAGTGAGTCAAGATCGCACCACTGTACTCCAGCCTGGGTGACAGAGTGAGAGTCTGTCTCAAAAAAAAAAAAGTGTTGGGATGTCAGTGCTGTGCATAGGTTATAAAAGACTGTGCCTTTGCCTTGCTGGCACTCTCTCTGGCTCTTGTTGTGTGCTTTTGCTGATAGAGACAGCTGGAGAGACCTAAGTGACTACAGACTGAGGGCAACCTCTGTCCAACAGTCCTTGAGGACCTGATCCCTGTCAGCAACTAAGAATGAGCCTGCAGATGAGATCGCAGCCCTGACACCTTGAATGTAAGAGCCCCAAACACAGAAGACCCAGCTAAGCCATGCCCCAACCCCCACTCCACAGGAACTGTGAGGTGATAAAGGTGGATTGTTTTAAGACACTAAGTTTGGGAGTAATTTATTACACAGTAGTCAGCAATGAATCCTTATACCAACTATGTAAGGTTTTCAGGGAGAAAGGGCTAGTCCCATTATTACCTAAATTGGAAATAAATGGAATTTGGGAGCTGGCTCCCTGGAACTAGTCAGAGGGGCTAAGAAGCATTTGTACCTAAACATGTAGTCATCACAGTTGTTATAATTGAAAAAGCTGCAGTACAGAACTCACAAACTATACTGTCTTGTTAACTTCCTCACTCGGGGAGGCTTGATTTCCGGCTTTTCCGCAGCTAGCTGGGTAGTTTCCACACGAATAGGAATAGGACTTCTAGAGACACACCGAAAAACAGAACACCATCAAAACAGGTTTACGGTCTTGTTTTTGCCATAGGGACTGCTTTCTCAGTTAATTTACACCTTAATAACATTGATAGTCAAGAAATCCGGTTTTTTTTTTTGCCTTTCTACTTTACTTAGTTAATAATTATCATTTTTTTTAAAACCATAGAAAATCTAAACAGTAAGAAAAAAAACCATAGGGAAGAAAATACAGCAAGTGTGAGAACTAAACATAACTGAGGCACCAAATACAATTTCTCTGCCCCAAAACAGCCACCCCAGCACCCCAATATGAGAGGTGAACCAGACTGGGCGTTTGGCTCATAACCAGATTTTGCCGGTAAAATGAAGCGAAACCTAAGGATAATCTGTTTTTAATTCCAAGTAATCTGGTAGCTATTTTATTTTAAACATAGCACAGACTATATATTTTTTTAAAAAAAGATAAAGAACCATACTATATTTTATGAGAAAAATGCACAGTCAGAAGACCTTTAGGACTTGCCGTAACACATTTTAATTTCATGTATGTGTGAAAATGCTAAAAATCAAGTTTCACTTTTATCTTTACTCAAGAGTTGATGCCAGATAACCAATGGATGATACTCAAAATAGTAATTTTAAGGAAACTTTTTAATGCATTTTTGTAGTGGTCATGACTAATTTCATTTCTAAAAAATCAGTTCATTACCTCCTAGGACCAACAAGGTGTCAAAACAAGTTGAGGTCCTTAAAAGGGACCTCCAGCAAGTCAACCGACACTTCTGGGTCAGGGCTCAATATGGTGATAAGTACGTGACCAGGGTCTAATAAATGCATGTTGATCACACACCAGGGCCTGGGGGGTGGGGGGCTAGGGGAGGTATAGCAGTGGGTGGGGGAATTGGGAGGGATAGCATTAGGAGAAATACCTAATGTAGATGACGGGGCGATGGATGCAGCAAACCACCACCAGGGCACGTGTATATCTATGTAACAAACCTGCACGATCTGCACATGTACCCCAGAACTTAAAGTATAATAAATAAATTTTTTTAAAAAAATGCATGTTGAGGCTGGGTGCAGTGGCTCACACCTGTAATCCTAACACTTTAGCAGGCTGAGGCGGGCAGATCACTTGAGGTCAGGACTTTGAAACCAGCCTGGGCAACATGATAATACACCATTTCTCCAAAAAATATAAAAATTAGCCAGGTATGGTAGCATGTGCTTGTAGTCCCAGCTACTCAGGAGGCTGAGGTGGGAAGATTACCTGAGCCCAGGAGGTTGAGGCTGCAGTGAGCCATGATTATGCTACTGCACTGCAGCCTGGGTGACAAAGTGAGACCCTGTCTCAAAAAAAAAAAAAGTTGAATAAACACATGAATGAGAAAATAGAGGATCTCAGTCAATGCATTCCACACTCATGGTTTCCTCAGGCTGCGACTCCCAAGTAAAGGGAACATGGTCCCTGGAAGAATGTACAGTCTATTGGGGAGCACATGAATTTTCTTGGGTGGAACGGTCAGCATCAGGAAAAGCTACACGGAGGAGTTTCCTCTTTCCAGGTGGAGGGAAGACTACAAAGATGAGAGGCAGAGTGGAGACCTGGCTGAATGCAGGGCAGTAGAACTACTGTCTGCTGAGGTCCCAGCGGAAGAGCAGAGGGTTTTGACTAGAGGGAAAGTCGAGGCCAGGTCATAGGAGAGGCTGAGGAGTCTACACTGAAGGCAATGGACCGCAACTCTCTAAAGGTTAGGCAAAGGAGTGGCATAGTCAGATTTGCATTTTAGAAAGGTCCTTAGAACAATGAAGAGGACCCAGGTGAAAGGGAGGCCAGGAGCATCTTAGAGGACTGTTGCGGCAGTAAGCCTGGAATACCAATAATGAGGGCTCAAGGTACAGTCAAGAGAAGAGGATGGATGTGGAAGCTACAATGAAGTCAAATTGCCAGGACTCGGTGACCAATTAGATGAGGGAATAAGGTCGGAGAAAATCAAGGACTCCCAGGTTTTAACTCCCAGGAGTTAAAAATTTCCTTAAAATTACTGTTTTGAATAGGGTCCATTGGTTATCTGACATAAATTCTTGAGTAAAGATAAAAGTGAAACTTAATTTTTAGCCTGGGTGAGGGGTAGGTAATAATACCATTGACCAAGAATGGAAAACAGGTGAAGATTAGGGGGTGCGGTGGGAAGAGATGAATTAAGTTTCTGAAAAGTCCTAGAGGCAGCTGGGTATGCATCTCTGCAGTAAGACAAATTTATACCAAGAACACAGACTGGGAATCATAAGGGGATATAGAGAAATGTTAGCTTTTATTTTTGGCATCAACCATCATAATTCCCTAGAGCAGTGGTTCTGCATCACCTAGGTGGTTGTTAACGTGATGATTCTTGTCTCTACCAGTGCCCACCAAACCCCCACACACACATACACATGAAGGATGCAAAAGGTCTGGAGTAGTACCCAGGAGTCTGTGTTTTTTTTTTTTCTATTGTACATTAGATTCTGGGGTACGTGTGCAGATCATGCAAAATTGTTGCGTAGGTACATTCATGGCAAGGTGGTTTGTTGCCACCATCCCCCCATCACCTATACCTGACATTTCTCCCCATGTTATCCCTCCCCAACCCTCCCTCCCACTATCCCTCCCGTAGCCCCCCCAATGGACCCCAGTGTGTGATGCTCCCCTCTGTGTGTCCAAGTGTTCTCATTGTTCAACACCTGCCTGTAAGTGAGAACATGAGGTGTTTGACTTTCTGATCTTGTGTCAGTTTACTGAGAATGATGGTTTCCAGGTTCATCCATGCCCCTACAAAGGACACAAACTTATCGTTTTTTATGGCTGCATAGTATTCCATGGTGTGTATGTGCCACATTTTCTTTGTCCAGTCTATCACTGATGGGCATTTGGGTTGGTTCCAGGTCCTTGCTATTGTAAACAGTGCCGTGATGAACATGCGTGTGCATGTGTCTTTAGAATAGAACAATTTATAGTCCTTTGGGTATATACCCAGTAATGGGATTGCTGGGTCAAATGGAATTTCTATTTCTAGATCCTTGAGGAATCGCCACACTGTCTTCCACAATAGTTGAACTAATTTACACTCCCACCAACAGTGTAAAAGTGTTCCTATTTCTCTACATCCTCTCCAGCATCTGTTGTCTCCAGATTTTTTAATGACCGCCATTCTAACTGGCATGAGGTGGTATCTCAATGAGTCTGTGTTTTTAACAAGAGACTCTGATGCAGTGGTCCTTGGATCCATTTTGGGAAACTACCCTAAGGAGACCCTGTTGGTGTTAGTAAACCACCAGGCGGCAATGAGGCCACCATGATCTATAGGTTATCCCTCACTTGCGCTGAGAAAGAGAGTTCCTCCTGTTCTCTGTGAGATCGGGGAGGAAGGGCTTCCTCTGGGTTTGGGGTGGTGGTGGCCTGGAAGCTGTAAAAAACATGTGTAGGGAATAGGAGGAGGGCGAATGATGAGAAATTACTTAAGAGGTACAATGCACATTATTTGAGTGATGGATATTCTAAAAGCCCTGACTTTACTACTATGCAATCTATGCATAGATCCAAGTTATACTTCTACCCCATAAATTTATGCAAATAAAAAATAGGCTCGGTGCAGTGGTTCATGCCTGTAACCTCAGCACTTTGAGAGGCCAAGGTGGGTGGATCACTTAAGTCAGGAGTTCAAGACCAGCCTGGCCAACGTGGTGAAGCCCCGTCTCTACTAAAAATACAAAAATTAGCTGGGCACTGTGGCACACATCTGTAATCTCAGTTACTCAGGAGGCTGAGGCATAAGAATCACTCGAATCCGGGAGGTGGAGGTTGCAGGGAGCTGAGATCGCACCACTGCACTCCAGCCTGGGCAACAGAGAGAGATTCCATCTCAAAAAATAATAATAATAAAAACAAGTAAATACATTTTAAAAGGAACATATGCGGCTCCAGCACTGGCAAGAAGCTCAGTGGGCAGGGCACATCAATGCGCCAAGGGAAGCTGGGCCAAGGCCAAGCTGGAGTTGTGAGCAGAAGCCAGGTCATGAAGGGCGTCCCGCACTCTGTTAAGGAGTTGGGATTTCATTCTGAGTGTAAATGGATGCTTGGAAGGACTTTAAGCAGGGGGATGGCAAGGTCAAGTCTACATGCTTGAGTGACAACCCAAAGTGATTGATTTCATTGTTAATGCAGCAGGCAGAGATATTGAAACCTGAGAATAAGCAGAATTTTTGAGGCTTGCAGAAAGTTGGTTAAGCCAGTCTTTTTCCATCTCTTTGGACTCATATTCTCTGTTTTGTTTGTCCTCTGATTTTATCAGCTAATGCCCTCATGAGCAATGTTTCAAGGATAATGATGATGATATAAAGAATAATCATTTCCCCATTCAGACAAGAAGCAACAGACCTTACATTAGCGTCCTGAAGACTGGATTTCTTATTTATATTTACAAATGTTGATTCCTCTTTTCCACCCTGTTGAAGAAAGTATTTAGGTTAGTCAAAACTGAACATGTTGGCATGCAAAAAATGTTTTCAAGTCTCTTACATTCAAAAGATTATAGAAATTGGCAAGTGTACCAAAGAGGTGGTTCACTGAGTATTCGATCAATAGGGAATCTTGCTCTGGTGTTTATATACATTAACAAAAAAATGTTTTCCTAAGAAATGGGATTAAGAAAATCATTCAGATGCAATCAATTCTTGCATTCATACTTTTATTGAACACCTGCTACGTGCCAGCTGATGCCTGAATTAGAAAGGGATCTCGTGGGAAAAGCCAAGCCCTCAGTTTAATCCCTCACCTCACAGTTGAGGTCAGGAATAATAATCAGCTCATAGCACTTACAGTTTACAAAGGAATTTGGAATCTGTCCTTTCACATCAGCATAACAACCATAACAACCTGGCAGGAGTTATGTCATAGAATTTTGAGAGAAGCCTTGTCTGCCTCCCTCTGATGAGTCCCACAAAGAATGGTGGGGGAAGAAGAGACACCCACCCAGCCAGCCAGGCCAGCTGACCAGACGCTAGTTGTCAATTGAACATGCAGAGGCCTGCAGCCCTCATGCCCATCACAACATACAGAGCTTGGCCTCTGTTCTAAATACACATTGAGCAAAGATTTCAAGTCTACTGGCTTGGAGGACATGGCGTGATTAGCCTGTCAAGATGTCCCACATACAGATCCAATCAGCCTTTTTTATTTTTGTTTTTAATTTTTTTATTTCTTGAGACAGTGTAATGTTCTGTTGCCCAGGCTGGAGTGCAGCAGCACGATCCTGGCTCACTGCAGCCTTGACCTTCAGACTCAATCAATCCACCTGCTTTAACCTCCAGAGTAGCTGGTACTACAGGCTCACACCACAACACACAGCTAATTTTTTTTCATTTTTTTTGTAGAGACGAGGTTTCGCCATGTTGCCCAGTCTGGTCTTGAACTCCTGGGCTCAAGTGATCTGCCCACCTAGGCCTCCCAGAATGTTGGTATTACAGGCATGACCCACCATGCCCAGCCAAAGCCTTTTTTAGAGTTAGCAACAGATAGGACCATTGGTCTGTTTGACTTCTGCTTCCTTTCCTTATACTCTTGCTGTGCACTGATGCCAATAGGGGATCAACACTGAAACCCCTGGCAGTATACTTGGCTGTGCATCAGCCTCCTCTTGCTCCATCACAACCCCTCAAAACCCTCTAAACCATGGATTCCCAAAGCACACTTCTGTGTTCCTGTGAATATCAGTTCTACAGATGATAGTAGGATTTACTTTACAAAGCGTGCTATGGCCAGTTGGGTGTGAAAGAAAGTAAAACAGGCTTCTTTCCTGCAGGACTTTTCAGAGCCTATAAGAAGCTAATGTATATTGGGACTGTCCCATGGGATTTAGTGTGCAGCACTTCCTGAATTATCAGGGAGCATCCCATGGGGCCAGTGTTCCTTATAACATCTTGGGAAACACTGCTGTAAAATTACTGACTTCACACTGGCCCACTTTTTTCCTGCTTTCATGCCCTTCCACTGTCTGTTTGGCCAGGAAATGTTTTCTTATCTATTTCTCATCTCTTCCCTATACTTTACGAAATGGAATATTTTCAATATACTGTACTTCTTCAATGGAGCAGAAATATGGGTCCTTCACAGATAATACCTGCAGCATGGGGCTATTGAGAACATGCTAGAACTTTCTAATGTAGATAATTACGCTTTGTAAATTGCAAAATATGTGTCAGTTTTGTTTGTTCTGTGATAGTATAAAAATGGCATCCCTGAAAACAATGAAGGTAGACTGAAAATAAAGAATTTGTGACTATAACCTTGACATTACTGAGTCTGTGATGGGAAGTAAACCTGACCATCCTCTAAAAAGGGCTACCACCGTTATCTGCAAGCAATCAGTGCCCCCAGCAATTTCATCACACCACAACTGTGATCATTGTTATCAATATCTCCGTAGTGGTACAGCAACGCATTGTACCACATACTCTGCATAGATCATCTCACATAATCTTCACAATAACCTGATAGATGGCTCCATGATAGGCTCTGTCCATAGTGGGTGCTTATGGGGAGGAATGTGCTCCTTCCTGTCTGCTTCCTGCTCCTGTGAGTCACCCCATCCTTGCTGCTTCATGTGGGCAGTAGCAGTTCCTCCTGCAGTCACAGCTGAATACAGTTTGCAGTTTTCCAACACTGGCAGATCCAGCTGCATGGTGTCCACCTCAGACATATCAGCACCAGCCAGCTGATGTCCCCTCCTCAATCTGAGTCCAGCCCATAGGCATGTCTTAAGAGCTCAGAAATGCCAGTGCCAGGCACAGTACCCATGCTTGGAAGTCTGAGTTTCGTCTCCACAGGACTTCTCCTCCAGATATCTAAATTTTAATATTGACAGCATCTCTGTTCCCTCAGCTGCAGGGATGGAAAGTGCTGCCTGCAGTTGCTATCTCTGGTACCTTAGAATAGTGTGACCCAAAATGTGGTCCTATGGGCTTGTTGGAAATGCATATTTAGGCTGGGCACAGTGGCTCATGCCTGTAATTCCAACACTTTAGGAGGCTGAGGTGGGAGGATTGCTTGAGTCCAGGAGTTCAAGACCAGCCTGGCCAACATGGTAAAACCCCATCTCTACAAAAAAATCCAAAAATTAGCCAGGTGTGGTGGAGCACACCTGTAGTCCCAGCTACTTGGGAGGCTGAGGCAGGAGGATTGATTGAGCCTGTGAGGTTGAGGCTGCAGTGAGCCATGATCCCACCACTGCAGCCCAGCCTAGGCAACAGAGTAAGAGAAAGAAAGAGAGAAAGAGAGAGAGCGTGGAAGGACGGAAGGAAGGGAAGAAGAAAGGGAAGGGAAGGGAAGGGAAAGGAAAGGAAGGAAGGAAGGAAGGAAGGAAGGAAAGGCATATTCATGAGCCCCCACCCCAATTTACCAAATCTCTGGGGACAGAGCCCAGTTTTCCAGGTGACTTATGCCCAATAACATTTGAGAACCACTGCCTTCAAGTTCTCTTTACCCTTTCATGTACCTAATAAATAACTGTACACCAGGTAATAATTCTTTATATTAAAATCTTGGTTCACATATCAGGTATGGTTCACATAACCAGTTCCCATCTCCTGACTGGACCCTGACTGACACAGCATCTCAGTCCTATGGTGCCTCTTTCTTCTCTGTGACATGGAGAAAATCCTGTAACATGAAATCAAAGGAATGTATGCATCCTGCGCACCTGGATGTTCACTCGGGAAGCGTTTTCCAACTGAGCTTTCAGAATGTTACACTTCACATGATCCGCCACAGGGGAAGGCAAAAGTGGAGTCTGAAGAGTTTTCTCTGAGACTTTCTTTTCTTCAGCCTGAGACAAACCAAAATGCAAACAGCAGATTGTAAACAAGGAGAGAAAAGCAGGTGCATTAACTTTTCCCAACAATTGCATAGAACACATAGATCTAGATACACAGACAGGTGTATCACTAACTCCTTGTATTGTTACCAGTGCCTTACAATTTGCAAAGGATTCCCCAGCACAGCATCTCATTCCCTCATGAAATAGGGTGAGGCTTTACCAGAAGTCAGGGTAAAGAGTCAAAGAGAGAAGAAGGCTCTCCCAGCATCACGGGGCAAGAACCAGTGGCACAACAGGACATCTCCTGGTTCATGTCTCCTACGTGTCAATCCAGTGTTATTTTCCCCATAACTGCCATCTCTTACATAGAAAGACTCAATTCTGTGACTTGCTGGGTCCAGGGGAAGGGTACAAAATATTCATTGGTATTTTGACAACAAATCTTGCAGAAAATTGTGATTTTTCAACAAGAAATTTGTATCTGTTACCTTATTGTAGAGTGTCTTGAACTTCAGTAATTTGCACAACCTTTATAATTTTTGCCATATCCCGTGTATTTACTGAACATGTGTCTATAATGATCCAGTTAAGGCGAATTACTCTGGGACTACCTATTTGAATTGTGCCCAAAGCAATAATATCTTTGAAATTATAGGCTTTGTGACTATTATATTTACTATAATAAACATGATGATATCCACATCACTATTAAAATAAAAAATACTCATCCATGTGTACAATCTGAAGCCATCTTTGATGGTATACACACCACATTTTGGGAAATAATGTCTTATTGTTAATCATGCCTATTGTGGTCATTTCATATCCCAGTGCTAATATGGTACTCAGCACATAGTAGATGTCCAATAAATACCTACTAAAGAAGATTATGATAATATACAGTCATTATTAGAAGAGATGTGTTTAATAAGAAAGGCACATGACCGTATGACTGCTAGAGGTCAGTTCAGTAATATTAGGACTAAATGTGACATGTCAGCCACATGCCCCACAGCCAGAATAAAATGTCCTAGCGCTCTCAGGTTCTGCAAGTTCCAACATTAATCTTATTCACTAATTAAGAAGTCCTACTGAACACGCTGGTACACACCAAGTGCTATGAAAGCTGTAGAGGAAGGAGACAGCAACTGGCCAGCAAACATCGTTTAATAAAGAAATGAAGAAATAGCGTAGAGTCTCCCAGGGGGAACTCGAAACACATGGAGAAGCATTTGGTAGACCAAACAGAACTCTCCAATTTCATGTAACAGCAAGACAGGCAAAGACAGATTTGAATCTCAGCTCTTTCACTTACTTGCACCATTAATTAAAAAAAAAATGTTGATGGACTGGGCAAGGTGGCTCACTCCTGTAATCCCAGTGCTTTGGGAGGCTGAGACGGGTGGGTCACTTGAGCCCAGGAGTTGGAGACCAGCCTGGGAAACACAGCGAAACCCCGTCTCCACTAAAAACAGAAAAATTAGCAGCTTGTGGTGGCATGAACCTGTAATTCTAGCTACTCAGGAGGCTGAGATGGGAGAATCACCGGAGCTCAGGTTGTGGGATGGAGGTTGCAGTGAGCTAAGATTGCGCCACTGCACTCCAGCCTGGACAACAAGCAAGACCCTGTCTCAAAAAAAAAAAAAAAAAAAAAAAAAAAGCCAGTTGCCAACATATACTGAGAGCTTATTATGGGTTAGCCACTGACTATGCATTTCATATTCATGTCTCACCAAGTCCCCGCATGTAACCATCTCAGTTCGAGGTAACTACTATCACTATCCCCATTTTATAGATACAAAAAAAAGGTGGAGAGATGGTAAGTCACTTGGCCACAGTCACACAGGAAGTAAGCAGAGGAGCCAAGACTGACAGCCAAGAATATCTGTTACTCCAAAGCCGGAGCTCCTGACTGCTCAGTCATACGGGCTCCCCTGAAATTCTCTGAATCTGTTTCTTCCTAAGATTGTTATGGTGCCCAAATGAAAAAAAACAGATATAAATGGCACTTTCAGGTTAGATTCTTTAGTTAGCAAATATATATAACCAAAAAAAAAAAAAAAAAAAAGCATTAGATGTGAGAACACTAATGATCGATCCTGAGCCATCAATGGTTCCTGAGCCGTCAAGCTGAATTTGAACAAAGCTGGCTCATTTGACTGGATTCATTATCCCGAGGGCCTCCACTTTCTCCTTCAGGCAAATAAGTAACATTTATTTTGAAAGGTGAGGTTTACAGTATACCCTTAAGTTAATTTATCTTGTGTTTATAAATCCTGTTACATCAAGATAATTGAATGGATATTTCATTGGTGCATGAAGAGATAATTTTAAAATTAGATTTAATTTTTCAGAATGGTATCCTGGCATACAGGAGTCAAGTTGGTTACAAAGCCCATTTGAGGCTTTTGACAATTGCTTAAGGGGAAGTAGTTATACTGGCAGTAATGACTGAGGACCTACTTCAAAAAATTGAATGCTGCTAAAATAAGAATGAGAAATTAGCATTGATTTTTCCCCTTGAATTTACTAATTCTAAACTGCTTTTTTAGACATAAAATTCAAGCTGGCTTGTTCTTGTTCACCCCGGACAAAGCAAGGCCTGTAATATTCTGCTATATGAATTGACACAGGTGAAGGCCAACATACATTTTGGGAAATGTGTGCATCATTATATGAATTTGTATAAAAGATACCTCTGTGGGAGATAAACATCTGGGTTACAGGACTATATCATTCCTGCCCGGAGGATGGCTCTAAGAACGTTGTGCTTTCTCTTTCCCTGTGACTATATTTTGTATTTTATGTTCAGTCAATTTGAATTGTGGAAAGATATTTTGTTGTTCAATATGGATTACAGAATTTCAAATCACAGATATGAATGACAATTAGGCTTTGATATTATTATAGCTGGAAACAGTTCATCTATTTGGGGATATCGTTTGGTGATAAAGAAGTGATCAGATGTATATTTAAATTGCTTAGACAAATTGCTTACACATCTAAAATCTAATGAGAATGAAATTTTTGTGTTAATTTTGGGCACGAACTTTAGAACTAGACAGTGAAAATGACACATGTCACCATTCAATCAAGAACAGGAAGTTATCCAAACGTTAGAAGAATCAGAGGATTCTTGATCCTTGAGGCTGGAAAAAACCTTAAAAGCCATCCAAGCCAGTGGCTCCCAATTTTGGTGTCATGATCAGAAGTGAGGTCTGTTGCAAGGAATGTTTCATGAATGATAAAGTGTGACCAGGCACAGTGGCTCACGCCTGTAATCCCAGCACTTTGGGAGGCCGAGGTGGGCAGATCACTTGAGGCCAGGAGTTCAAGACCAGCCTGGCCAATATGGTGAAACCCTGTCTCCACTAAAAATATAAAAATCAGCTGGTGTGGTGGCACATGCCTGTAATCCAAGCTACTCGGGAGGGTAAAGTAAGAGAACTGCTTGAGCCTGGAAGGCGGAGGCTGCAGTGAGCTGAGATCACGCCATTGTACTCCAGTCTGGGAGACAGAGCGAGACACCATCTCAAAAAAAAAAAAAAATCTAAGTGTGAAGTAATATATTGTGTGTGTGTGTGTGTGTGTGTGTGTGTCAGGACAAAGTCAAAATTATCTGTATAATCACATAGCTTTAGCTTACTTGATTACTAATGCATTTCTTTTTTTTTTTTTTTTGAGACAGAGTCTCACTCTGTTTCCCAGGTTGCAGTGCAGTGGTAGGATCTCAGCTCACTGCAACCTCCACCTTGTGAGTTCAAGCAATTCTCCTGCCTCAGCCTTCCAAGTAGCTGGGATTACAAGTGCCCACCACCATGCCTGGCTAATTTTTGTACTTATAGTAGAGATGGGGTCTTGTCATGTTGCCCAGGCTCATCTTGAACTCCTGACCTCAAGAGATCCACCTGCCTTGGCCTTCCAAAGTGCTAGGATTACAGGCATGAGCCACCGTGCCAGGCCAATTTCTTTGAGTGGAGGAGCTAGGAAGGGAGCTATAACTTGAGCTCCAGGGAAATGCTGGATAACCCACAGGTGTCTCAGGTAGGCCTTCACCCAGAGCAAGCTGCTATTGTCAATGCCCCACCAATAGTCATGGCAACTGCAAATCACTATGGAGCTTGTGAGTTCTGTGCTACACTATATCCTGTATTTCCTCGCAAAATATTTTTGGATTTTGTCAAACTCTGGATAAGCCCCCATTAAAACCATTTATCATGTATATTGCAGAAGAAAAGTTGAAAACCAAGAGACTAAGAAAAAGAATACCAATCTAGGGACACACGGTGCATTGGGTTGAATCCTCAGCAACTAAGGCAAGCCTGCTCAATAAAGATTTGTTGATTGAATGGCTATCAGAGCCACCCTGCAGGAGGAATTCTCTCCAGCTGGCCATCACGGAGGGTGGTACAGGAATAAAAAGTGAATGAGCAGGGCTTTGAAGGTTAAACCTGAAGTTGGGGGCCGTTAGTAATCACAGGAACTTTAGGCTGCCCAGCTGAGGGATTAGGGGGAGGGTCAGGGAGGGGAAGGGCAGGAGGTATAACCTTCCCATGCTGCACAGGGCAGGAGTCGGAGCTTCCCAGTTCAGTTCTTGCAAATTCTTCCTATTCCCTCTCATAAAGGGACAAAGCTAAGCATTAAAGTGGCAGAATGGAATCATGAGTGAAAAAGACTCTTCCTTTGGGGATTTAAAAAATTAAAGTGTAGGTACAACAGTGTTTCTCAAGTAGGGAGATTTTGCCCTTCCGAGAACATCTGGCCATGTCTGGAGACATTGTCACAACTGGATGGGGGTCGCTAGTGGCATTTAGTGGGCTGTGGCTGCAAACATTTTACAATGCACAGGATGGCCACTGCAACAAAGAGTCATCAGCCCAAAGTGTCACTAGCATCGAAGTTGAGAAATGCTGGCATAGAAAAGGAAGAAACGTGTTGGAGTGCAAAGGACACGGGATGGAGAGTGAAGGGCCTCGCGACCTTGGGAAGGGCCATGCAACCTTGAGAACGTCATTTTCTTCTTCTGATCTGAGATATTGAGAGTTGTCGAAGGGCTGTGCAACCTTGAGAAAGTATTTCTCTTCCTCTGATCTGAGATATTGAGAAGGTTGAAATAAATGACCAACTGAATCCTGCAGTGGTATGTATCCTTCTAAGATACAATTTGGCTTTTACAAGGCTGCCCATTTGGATGTAAGAATAGGTTTAGCCTTGGCCAGGTGTGGTGGCTCATGCTTGCAATCCCAGCACTTTTGGAGGCTGAGGTGGGTGGATCATAAGGTCTGGAGTTCGAGACCAGCCTGACCAACACAGTGAAACCCTGTCCCTACTAAAAATACAAAAATTAGCTGGGCATGGTGGCAGGTTCCTGTAATCTCAGCTACTCAGGAGGCTGAGGCAGGAGAATCACTTGGATCCAGGAGGTGGAGGTTGTAGTGTGCTGAGATTGTGCCACTGTACTCCAGCCTGGGTGACGGAGCTAGACTCCATCAGAAGAAGGAGAAGGAGGAGGGGGAGGGGGAGGGGCAGGAGGAGGGGGAGTGGGAGTGGGAGGGGGAGGGGGAGGGGGAGGGGGAGGGGCAGGGGCAGGGGTTTAGCCAAAAGGGGGCTAGGCTTCTGCCCTGTCTCCTCCTCCCTCCTTACCTCAATCCCTCCTTTCCTTCTCTCTGGAAACGGTTACTGAATATCTACTATGTGCCTGGCATTCTCAGAGGGAAACAGAGGGCTAGAAATGGAAAGTGGTAAATGTGGATGCTTCCTCTGGAGCTTTCGATCTAGCAGGAGGGAGAGACAACTAACAAACAGATCTAGCCTGTCGGGCAAGACACCAAGAACGGCGCCAAATGCTATAATTCACCTGAAAGGAAGGTAAGTAAATATTTGCTCCTAAAGGACAGCCTAAACAGAAATGTCAGGAAAGACAGAGTAGTGATCCCTCCAAGGCAAAGGCGCTTGGTTTAGCGGGCAGGCTAGGGGAGTCATCAGAGGTCTGATGTCAGCGCCAAGTCCAAGGCCACTGCACACGGTCACTGCAGAGCCCCAGCCCTTGTTTATGTTGGCACCTTGTTTATGTTGATGTGCAGAGGAGGCCAGGGTCCAGCAGCCTTCACAGTTTCCAGTTCCAGCTTCTTTAGATGAGCAGCGGCTTCACTGAACAAGGCAGGTGTTCCTGGACTCAGTTCTACAAAGCAGCCAGGAGAAATAAATAAGGAAAGTTGAAAGGACAGATAAGGAGGAAAAGGAAGACTTGGCAGCGCCCGATTCCCAGCACGCTTTCTGCCGGCTTTCTCCTCCTCCGGCAGCTCTCATGCCCTGAGTATGCATCACCTGATGGGGTGTGAGAATATCTGAGGTCAAAGTTTCAAGGCCTAACTGCCACACATGAGCTGGACACCCGTGGGTAAGTCGTTTTGCCTCTCTGACCCTCTGAGCTATTTAAAAAAGAAAATAAAACTACTTACCTTACAGGGTTGCTGTGAATATAAAATGAAGTCATTTATGTATAAATGCTTTAAAAAATGGAAAAGCAGTATGCAAATTGGAAAGATTAGTGTTCAGGCTAACAGGCATATAATGTACCTTAAAAGCCATGTTACAGTCCTAAAATCAAATCCGTTGATTTAGATTTTTGTGCTACTTTGGATTTGTTTGCCACTACTTCTCCTTCTAGCTTGAATTTACTCATTAATACATTACATATTCATTACATATTAAAACTTGTGCCAAGTATCATTAGCAATTGAGATCTGGGAGCTGAAGTAAAGAGGTGAATGAGACACAATTCTAGTCTAATGGGGATGACAGACAGAGTGGAGATATTCCGAAGACTGAGAAAAGGTTTATTTAATTGCTATAGGAGCAAGACGAAGACGCTCCAAAGCCAGGAATTGCGGACGGATGTTAGAGAACATTTCACTGACAACCAAACATTTGAACGTGCTCCTAAGGATGTGTAGGAGTTCACCAGGGTGGGGAAAAGCATTCTAGGCAGCAGCATGTGCAAAGGACAGCGTTGAGACCCAGCAGAGTATCTGGTGAGAAGAGAGTAGCTCTGTGTAGCTAGAGTGTGGTTAGGAGTGGAGGGAAGAATGGAAACCTTAGCAGGGGTCAGGATATGCAGGTCTGCGTATGGCCCTGCTCAGAAGCACGGACTTTATCCCAGACAGTGAAGAGCCAATGAAAGGTCTTATGGCATGTGGTCAGAGCTATGGGGTGAGAGCTATGACTTTGGCAGCTACTATTTGGAGATTGTGCTGGAGGGAGTGCCCCTTAGGAGGCTGTTATGGTTATCTAGATATACAAAGATGAGGCAGGGACTAGGGCATAGGCAGCATTGATAGTGATGAGGGGATAGAATTCTGATTCTTCGATACCAAGTGGGCGTCAAGTTCCCATTTCCAGCTCAGCCAACATAGGGTTGTTCCCTGTGGCCCTGAGGTGAAGGTTGAATGAGCCATCTTGTCTCACCAGCTCACAGACTCATGCAGTATCAGAGCTGGAAGATTCCCTGGTTATCATCTCAATACCCTCTACCCCATTTCATGGATGAGACAATTGAAGATCAAAGAGGGGACCCAGTTCAAAGGTGAGAGTTAGAATCAAAAAGAATCAAAGTCCCCACTTCAGTACTTTTCTTTTTTTCTTTTCTTTTCTTTTTTTTTTTTTTTGAGACAGAGTCTCACTCTGTCACCCAGTCTGGAGTGCAGTGGCACCATCTTGGCTCACTGTAACATTCATCTCCCAGGTTCAAGCAATTCTCCTGCCTCAGCCTCCGGAGTAGCTGGGATTACAGTGCCTGCCACCACACCCACCTATGTTTTGTATTTTTAGGAGAGATAGGGTTTCACCATGTTGGCCAGGCTGGTCTTGAACTCCTGACCTCAAGTGATACGCCCACCTCGGCCTCCCAAAGTGCTGGGATTACAGGGGTGAGGCACCGTGCCTGGCCTTCGGTACTTTTCAAACAACATTCGATAAACAGCAGGTTCTTTCCCCCTAGTCTACCAGAGATGAATTCTTTGGTAATGTATAATAAAAGTGAGTTTCTAGAAAAATAAAAAAATGGACATGCAGAATCAAAGCCCACTTTTTTATTAGATTTAACAGATAAAACATCACTCTATCATATTGCTAACAATATTTCTGGGCTTAGTATGGTGGCTCATACCTATAATCCCAGAACTTTGGGAGGCTGAAGCAGGAGAATTGCTTGAGCCCAAGAGTTCGAGACCATCCTGGGCAGCATGGCGAGACCCTGTCATAAAATAAAATAATAAAATTTCTAAGGGCTCACTCTGCATTTTTGTAACTTCTCTTCCTGGGACCCGTAACAGTGGACAGATTGGATCCACCTGACACCACCTTGCTCTCAGAAATGGAATGTCAGAAATGGGATAGAATGACTTTTTCTGTAATGAAGAAAGTAGAAAGCCCAGCCATCACTTCCCTCGCCTCTTTCTCTCGTCCATTGCTCAAGCCAGTACTGGTTACTGCACAAGCAGAGAACTGTTAAGAAAGAAAGTAGAGGCAGGGCGCGGTGGCTCACACCTGTAATCCCAGCACTTTGGGAGGCCGAGGCAGGTGGGTCACCTGAGGTCAGGAGTTTGAGACCAGCCTGGCCAACATAGCGAAACCTGTCTCTACTAAAAATACAAAAATTAGCCAGGCGGGGTGGCACCTGCCTATAATCTCAACTACTCAGGAGGCTGAGGGAGGAGAATCGCTTGGGAAGTGGAGGTTGCAGTGAGCCAAGATCAGGCCACTGCACTCCAGTCTGGGTGACAGAGCTAGACTCCATTTCCAAAAAAAAAGGAGGTAGAGAACTGTGACCCTGTAATGAAATTGGAGTTTATTGGTAAGCCATAATCCCTAAAGTACTTCTATTCAAGTGCATAAGGCTCTTGTCTACTCTGGCCCAAACCTGGTAGCCCAGCATAACATGACCACCATTGTGTGCTGCACTGCAAGGGTCTGTCTTAAGAATCCAGGGAAGGCTCATGCCCTGTAGCATTGCTCCCCCCTCTCCTGCCTTGCCCCCTCCATCCCTACTCACTTGTAAGGGACTTGCTGCTGGAGTTTGGGGACCTGAGAGGCCCCTCTTTGTTCTCCAGGGTCAGTGAGAGGCTGTAGTTTGAGTGGTGCTGGTGCTGGTGCTGGTGCTGGTGCTGGTGCTGGTGGTGATGCCTTCCTGAAGCTGCAGTGAGGAACGGCGTGCCCCCGTTCTCCTCAATGCCAAAAGGCAACCGGTCCGGGGTGCTGAGCACTGGGGAAGGGAGCGGGTAGCTGTGGAGGGCGACAGAGTCAGGATTTAGAAAAGCAAAATGCCTTGCAAGCCCTGTGTGTACCTTCAAAGACATTCTCTAGGCATTAAGCACTGAAAGACATAAATTCAAAAAATAGATCCATAGTTACAAAATACGTACAATGGTAATATCATACTTGAAGAAAGTAGAAGTTTGTATATATCAGAGACTTTAAATCTTGTACCTTAAAAAAGTCTTTGAAATTAAATGAAATAACATTTATTTCTTTTTTTAAAAAGGCATTCTCTAAATGAGAGGAACAGGTACAAACAATAATAAAATGCTTTGTAAATAATCCTATGACAAGATCATAGTGCAAACCAGAAGTCTTGGGGTCACTTTCTCTTCCTCTCTATCATCCCCAACTTGCAGTAAGCTCCAGTTAACATCACTGCTACAACATCTTTTTCTTGAGACAGGGTCTTGCTGCGTTGCCCAGGCTGGAGTACAGTGGCACAGACACAGCTCACTGTGGCCTCAAGCTCCCAGGATCAAGTGATCCTCCCACCTCCGCATCACAGGCAGCTGAGACCACAGGCACACGACACCATGCCTGGCTAATTTGTAAAAAATTTTTTGTAAATATGGGGTCTCGCTGTGTTGCTCAGGTTGGTCTCAAATTCCTGGGCTCAAGTGGTCCATTCTCCTGGGCTTCCCAAAATGCTGGGATTACAAGTGTGAGCCACTGTGCCCAGCTTACAACATCTTTTAATTCCAATAGATCACCTCCTTTTTTTTTTTAAATCTAGGATTGCCCCATTTGAAGCCCATGTCATCTCCCACCCAGACCTTTCTAACAGATTCCTGCCAGCTCTCCCCATCTCTGCCTATTCCTTTAGTCCATCCTCCACAGAGTAATTGCCAGAGTGCTATTCTAATTACACACCAGACCATGCTCTCCTTCCTCAAGGAGTTTGAATATATCTCTATTACTAATCATTCTTTTTTTTTTTGAGGCAGGGTCTCACTGTTGCCCAGACTGGAGTGCAGTGGTGCTATCTTGGCTCACTGCAATCTCCACCTCCCGGGTTCAAGCAATTCTCATACCTGAGTCTCCTGAGTAGCTGGGATTACAGGTGCTCACCACCACGCCTGGCTAATTTTTGTATTTTTAATAGGGACGGGGTTTCACCATGTTGGCCAGGCTGGTTTCAAACTCCTGACCTCAAGTGATCTGCCTGCCTCGGCCTCCCAAAGTGCTGGGATTACAGGCATGAGGCACCGCTCCCAGCCTAATATTAATAATTCTTAACCACTTTAAGACAGGAACCCCTTTGGAAATCTGATGAGTACCATGAACCTTTCCTGTACCAACATGCAACATCCTACACACAATTTCAGGCCCTCTAGAGCCTCTCCATGGGCCCAGGTGAAGAGCCCTGGCTTGCAGGATAAAAGCCACACTCCTTTATGTGGCACTGACCGCCCCTCCCCCAATCTTGTCCTGGTCTCTTTTCAGCTTCATCTCCTGCTACATCCTTCTGCTTCACACCTAACTCCTTCCCATCCTGATGCTTCTCACTTCCTGCTGCCTCCTGGAGTCCGACCTCATCTGTCAACCCGGTGAAAATACCCCTTCTTCCAGGAAGACTTCCAGCCTTTAAGACCCAGATAAAGATCCCCTTCTCCTATTCCCCTGCAGGGCTAACCCCTTTTCCTGCTCATTCTCATGGTTCAGGTCTCTACAGCCCACTCTTTCACTCTGCCTTCAAGGAACTCACACGGCAGAGTAGGAAGCTCTGTGATTCAGTCACTTACAATCATACTAGAACAAACTGCTAAGAAAATGCAGAAGTGGAAGCAATCGGTTCTCCTGAGAGAAGGTGTTTGTAAGGCAAAGAGCATTCGGGGAAAACAGTTAAGTTTTGCTGGACAATTCTTGAAACAGAATCTTCTCATAGGAAACCACATTCCTTGTGTTGGTATGGGATTGATATTTCCTCCTGGGGGTGGGCCTGAGACTTGAGCCTGGCCAATCAGAGTCCTGCATCCTTCTAGTGAGCGTATTCTGGAATGTGATCCAATTAGGGACAATCAGAGTTTTTCCTAAGATTTAACACAGGAAAACGGAAAGAAAGGCTCTCTCTTTCTTTGTGACAGGCAGCCAAGGCCTTATTGTATCTTCTGTGTGCCGGAAGCACTTTTGCCTTTGTCTGTTTTCTTTTCTTTTTTTTTTTTTTTTGAGACAGTTTCGCTCTTGTTACCCAGGGTGGAGTGCAATGGCACGATCTTGGCTCACCGCAAACTCCACCTCCTGGGTTCAAGCAATTCTCCCACCTCAGCCTCCGGAGTAGCTGGGACTACAGGCACGCGCCACCATGCCCAGCTAATTTTTGTATTTTTAGTAGAGACGAGGTTTCACCATGTTGACCAGGGTGGTCTCAATCTCTTGACCTCGTGAGCCACCCGCCTCGGTCTCCCAAAGTGCTGGGATTATAGGCGTGAGCCACTGTGTCCAGCCTATCTGTTTTCTATAAAAATGAACCAAAAATTAAATTTCATGACTGTATAAAAGTATGTTAATACCATATATTAAAACATTTTCTTCAACTGAACATCCATTTTTTTAATTTTAAAAAATAGTGAAAACATTTTTGTGGGTCCCTGAAAGTATTGTGAGCCTAAGTATTGTGTGCCTACTATGTGTAATGGATAAGCTGGTTCTGGCTGTAAGGGTGTTGTAAGCTGGGGCTCTTCTTGAATGTCTTTTTTTGGACACAGAGAACTAGTATCTGTGAGACGGAAGCCAATGCACAAAGAAAGACAAGACGAGCAGAGGTCAGAGGTAGTCAGAGAGAGAAGAAACCTAATGGTATCATTTTAGCTCTCGGTTCCAGCCGCACTTGAAGCTGGCATTACCACTGACCTTTTCAATTAGAAGGTCCAGTAAATTCCGTTATTTATTTATTGCTTGATGTAGTTGGGTTTTTCCTATTTATAACCCACATGCTTGAGATCAGAGGAGGTGTACTGTTTTGTCATTGTTTTTGTGTGTGTAGACTTTCTTTTAGGTGGAAAAGGTAGAAACAGCTGTTCCAGGCCTAAGGAATAGTATGAGCAAAGGAATGGTGCTTGACAGAGCGGGATGCCTGGAGAAGAGAAGTGAGGAGGGAAGTCGCAGGAAGGGAGACTAAGACAGGCTGGGGCTGGTTATGAAGGGCTTAGTTATCAGGTTAGCAGGTGCTGGGTTATCAGGGAAAGGACTTAAGCAAGGAAGTTACATTTTGGAGAGTTTATTTTGAGTGCTGTGTGGAGGAGACTGGTGGGGAGAGACTCCAGTATCTCTCTGTTAAGAGACTGCTGCAGAGTGAGATCTAGACTGACCTGGTGGATGGAGCGAAGTGAACTGTCTCGGCTATTTCTGAAGCTGTGTAAGCAGGGCTTGCAGGCCTGTCACTTGGGGACATTGGGAGGAGGTGTCATTGAGGACTCTGTTGCAGATGCAGGAGACAGTCCAGAAAAAATGGCACTATTTCTTCCCTACATTGCCCCATGAGCTGCATCTCTGACCCAACTTGGCTGCCTCCTAGAGACTTTGCTCAAGTGCGTGTGTGTGTGTGTGTGTGTGTGTGCATGCATGTGCGTGTGTGTGTAAGAATATGGAAGAAGGCATGAGTTTGCCCTCTGGGAATCACAATCCCTCCTCGCCTCTCCAACCTAAAACATAACCAGGGTACGCACCCTCTTCATGTCCCATGGAACAGCAAAAAGTGCCCTGAGTTGGAGTGGAAAAACCTGGGCTCGAGTCTTAGTTCTGCCCCTCCTTGGCAGGAGAAGCTTGGGCAGTCACTCTGGACTTCCATTCCCTCAACTGTAACATGAGTTGGGTTAGGTGACTTCTGGGCAAATTTCTGGATCTGAGAACCATCTTTTCCCCCGACTATTTATCCAGTACTTGCTGTAAGTCCCAGGTACTGCGCTAGCTATTTTACAGAGAAGATTGCCTTTTATAAACATGGAGACCTTTGCTTGTTACACAGTAGGTGCTCCATAAATATTTGCTGGAAGGAAGAAGGGAGGGAACGGAAGGGGGAGGAAGGAAGAATGAAAGGAAGGAGGGATTGATGAAGTTGTGCAGCTGAGATTTGACAACAGCTCTGCAGACCCCAAAGCCTGTTAATATTATTTTTCCTGTCTTGCAAATATGTTGGAAATAATATCTGTCCTACGGAGCTGCAGAGACTGGGAGCTCAGAACAGAAAATTCCCCTTGCTTGGAAGGACTGGAGAGAGCTTCCCGATGGAAGGCTCATCTTCCACCCTGCCCTTCTTCCTCACTGCTACCAGCCTATTAAAGGTCTGACACTGTCATTGTGTAGGTGGGAGGGACAAATCAGAGAAACTTCAAAAGGAAAACAGGGACAGGATAGGGATAGTAGCTGGATTAGAGAAAGGGAGAACATGGAGACACGGAGGGGTCAGAAAAATTCCAAATTCTTTTTAGCCTGGAGGACTAGGCGAATGGCATGTCATTAACAGAAAGAAGGAGGTGGAGAATGAGGGCTGATTTGAGCAGAAAAAATTATGATTGAACATCACATGGATAATAAAGAGTGTGAGAATGAACACCCAAAGGGAAAGATGTCTTGTAGCAGAGATCTGGCGTACATTCAGGGCCGGAGGTGGAGTTGGAAAGCTTTGAGTAAGAGTTCCTAAGGGATGGCAAATAGATATCATCTGTCATGCCAACTCCAATTGATTCTCACTATCTGCTTTGAGTACAAGATTCAGAAGAAGTCTGAGGTTGTGCCCAACTCAGGGGGGAAGAGTGCTGTGATTGATTATTGATGTCTGCCACGGACTTGGAAGAGCACAGTGGTATCATGCATTTGTTTTTCCAAGTTAAAAGTGAGTGGTATTTAAAACTTTATTTCAAGGAAACCCAGGGTAAAGAGTTAAACAGTAAAAAGATATGTATGTGAGGAGTGAGAAAGTGCATTTCATAACATGTCAAATAAAATATGCATGTGTGACCTTCATCTTACAGCTACTTTGGAGAGAGGCAGAGAAAGAAACAAATGAAAAGAGAAATAGATGAGGGTCAGAGAAGCTGCCTGAAGCTGGAATCCGGAATCTGCTCAGGTTAAAGGTCTCTCAAAGAGCAAAGGTTCCCAAGCAGGCAGTAGAATGACCTGTGCGCTTTCTCAACTCACACGCCTGGGGAATCATCCTAAAGATTCTAACATGGAGCTGGGCATGGAGGCTTATGCCTGTAATCCCAGCACTTTGGGAGGCCAAGGCGGGTGGATCACGAGGTCAAGAGATCGAGACCATCCTGGCTAACACAGTGAAACCCCATCTCTACTAAAAATACAAAAAATTAGCCAGGTGTGGAGGCCTGCATCTGTAGTCCCAGCTACTCAGGAGGCTGAGGCAGGAGAATCACTTGAACCCAGGAGGCGGAGGTGGCAGTGAGCCAAGATTGCACCACTGCACTCCAGTCTCAGTGACAGAGACTCTGTCTCAAAAAAAAAAAAAAAATGGAGAAGTTTTGTGGGGTTGCTCATGGCTTCATGGATTGTGTCCTGAGGAACTCCTGGAGATGGCACTCACATAGACTATAATGTCAATGACATTCACTAGGTCGTGCATCTTCCCTCCTAACAGGGACCTCAGAGAAGGTCAAGCCCACCCTAGAAGGTCCAGCAGTACTTGGGGACCTCGGCTAAGGCCCAGAAGACAAAGCCGGCTGCACACTCACCATCATCAGGGACTGAGGTTCCTGGCATTCTGGAAAGGAGGTCCCACATCCTGGTTTTCAGGGTGGGTGACAGAGGACAGATGTAGGCTTCAGTCTCTGCTTTCATGAGCTGGCAGTTGAAAAGAAATCTAGTGTGGAAGAAGGGGCTGCTATGTGCCTAGCACTGTGCTAGGCACTTTAATGGTTAATTTTCAGTTTTTCTGCAAGGAAGCTGCTGGTGCCCCCTTAGACACTGGGGCTTAGTGAAAGGGACTAATGTGCCCTGTTAGTACATGCAAAGTGAGAGCTGCCCCGACCTAATTTCTTCTTTTCCCTTTTCTCAAGGGAAGATCCAGTTCCCATTTGGCCTCCAACTCCAGAAAAGCTAGTGTTCCTACTGGGGCCTACTCATAAGTGACTTTATTGCCTGCAGAACAAGTGAGGTTACAGGGGCTCTTTGAGCCCTGACAAATCCCATATGCACCCCCCGCCAGAGCCTCTCCTCTCCCTGACCCTGGACTGGCAGACTACCAAGCACGTGGTGCTCAGTCAAAATTGCTGCATGCTGGGTCGGGTGCAGCAGCTCACACTTGTACTTCCAGGACTTTGGGAGGCCAAGGCAGGAGGATCACTTGGGGCCAGGAGTTTGAGACCGGGCACCATAGGGTGATCTCATCTTTACAACAACAACAAAAAATTAACCCGCCAGCCGGGTGCAGGGGCTCACGGCTGTAATCCCAGCACTTTGGGAGGCTGAGGTGGGCAGATCATGAGGTCAAGAGATCGAGACCATCCTGGCCAACATGGTGAAACCCCGTTTCTACTAAAAATACAAAAATTAGCTGGGCGTGGTGGTGGGCACCTGTAATCCCAGCTACTCTGGAGGCTGAAGCATGAGAATCATTTGAACCCAGGAGGTGGAGGTTGTAGTGAGCCAAGATTGCACCACTGCACTCCAGCCTGGGTGACAGAGAGAGACTTTGTCTCTAAAATAAAATAATAAAATATAATAACCAGGGGAAACTCCTATTCACTGCTGGAGAGAATGCAAAATAGTGCAGCCAGTTTGAAAAACAGTTTGGCAGTTCCTCAAAATGTTGAACGTAAGAGTTATCATCTGACTGAGTGAGCCTACTCCTAGTGTCTGCCCAAGAGAAATGAAAACAGGTCCATGCAAAGACTTACATGTGAATGTTCACAGCAGCATTATTCATAAGAGCCCAAAGGTAGAAACACCCCAAATATCCATCAACTGATGAATGGATAGACAGAACATGGTTTATCCATACAAAAGAATATTATGCAGGCTAGGCACAGTGGTTCACACCTGTAATCCCAGCACCTTGGCAGGCCAAGGTGGGTGGATCACGAAGTCAGGAGATCAAGACCATCCTGGCTAACACAGCGAAACCCCATCTCTACTAAAAATACAAAAATTAGCCAGGCATGGTGGCAAGTGCCTGTAGTAGCTGGGGCTACTTGGGAGGCTCAGGCAGGAGAATTGCTTGAACCTAGGAGGCGGAGGTTGCAGTGAACTGAGATCGTACCAGTGCACTCCAGCCTGGATGACAAGAGCGAGACTCTGTCTCAAAAGGAAAAAAAAAAAAAAAAAGGAATATTATTCAGCCACAAACGAGAATGAAATATTGAGCAGGCCATGACATAGACAAACCTTGAAAACATTATATAGTACATGAAAGAAGCCAGAACCAAAAAGGACAAGTATTATATGATTCCATTTATATAAAACATCTAGAATAGGCAAATCCATAGAGATAAAAAGCAGATTATGGTTACCTAGGACTAGGGAGGCTGGCGGGCAGGGGAAGGGGAGTGACTGCTAATGGGGGTGGAGTGTATTCTAGGGGTGATGAAAATGTTCTAAAATTATATCGCAGCGATGGTTGCACAACTTGGTGAAAATGCTAAAAAACATTAAGTTGTCCAATTTAGATTGGTGAATTGTATGGTATATGATGTGTATCTTAATAAAGCTGATCAAAAAATCACAAGGAGAGGTTTTGAAAAGTATCAGTGCCCAGGCCCTTCCCCAGACTAAATTGCATCATAATCTCTCTCTCAATCCAATGTGTGACCAGGGCTGAGAACCACTGCTGTAGTAATCCAACCTCCTCATTTTGCATATAGGGGGATGGGGGCTTGCTACGGGGAGGGAGATGACCAGGTCACACAGCAGGTACCTGCCTGATCCTGGGACACAGTCCAGGACTCCTGCCTCTCTGCTCGCTGCCTCAAGTGCTGCCCATCTGCTGCCTCTTCCCATCTGTCTTGGCTTCTATTTAAGGCAGCAAGTGCACTCATCAGGAAAATCCAAGTCCTCCTCAGAACTCCCCTGGCTAAGACATCCTTGTGTATACGTCTTGTCCTCTCAACCATACAGTTAACTCTGTAGGAACAGAGACTGTCACATAATGCGTTTTCATATCCTTCACTGTACTAAGGAAAGTATTAAGCATGTAGCAGGTGCTCAACTAATACTGGTTAGACAGAGAACAAAATGAAATATCTGTGCATTTGGTGTGTATCTGAGGGCCAACTCTTGTGCCTGGCACTGTGCCATGCACAAGGGTAAAGACAAATGAGATGTTAGCTTTGCTCTTGTATTAGGCTGTCTTCACGCTGCTGATAAAGACATACCCAAGACTGGGCAATTTACAAAAGAAAGAAGTTTGATGGACTCTCAGTTCCACGTGGTAGGAGAGGCCTCATAATCATGGCAGGAGGTGAAAGATACGCCTCACATGGCGGTGGACAAGAGAGAATGAGACCCAAGGGAAAGGGGAAACCCTTAAAAACCATCAGATCTCATGAGACTTATTCACTACCACAAGAACAGTATGGGGGAAACTGCCCTCATAATTCAATGATCTCCTACCAGGTTCCTCCCACAACACTTGGGAATTGTGGGAGCTACAATTCGAGATGAGATTTGGGTGGGGACACAGCCAAACCATCTCAGCCTTCTAGGAGCTCACTGCTGCCTTGATACATGGGTTGGGGTGCCAACCCAGCTGGAACCAACAAGGAAGACTTCCTGGGGTAGTGATGCTTGAAGAAGGTCCTGGCTAGTGAGGATGATGGCAGTGGCTGGGGGAGGGACTGCATCGGGCAGTCTGGGCAGAGGACATTGCATGTGCTAAGGCCTGGAGTTGGCAATGCATGCTAACTGGTGAGGGGACTTGCTGAACTCCATGTTGGCATGAGAGTGAACTTCCAGCTTTTATTTTTCACATTTGGATTATGAACTCATCAGGAATTTATGTGTATATTGTGAAGTAAAGTCCAAACTTTTTCTGAAATGGAGAGCCAATTGTTCCAAGACCAACCAAAGAATCATTCAACCTTGCCCTGTGAACTTGCGATGCTCTCTTCATACGTGTCTGCCACTTTCCTGAGTGCTCTCAGACCCTTTCTCTGCTCTCCTGAGACTTACTCTGTTTACAGGAAACTGACTGCTCAGGCTCCCTGTCCTCTGGCTTCTACATAGGTTTGGCCAATGGGCAGCACTGACACGGACTGGAGGGTGAAAACAGGAGACAAGTCAGGGTATTTCTCCCTCAATTCTTCATGCCTCTAGTGATGTTTCCAGCAGCAGCCATGAGTTCTCTGTGGCTCCAACTCCTGCTAGCCTGGCTTCCCGCTGCCTTAGCTCCTGAGTGCTAGAACACTGTCTTCTGTCTCTCCAGCTCTAGGAGTGATAAGCAGGTTCTGGTGGTTGCTAATTGCTGGGTTGCCTCACTGTCCAATTATAAGTTTCTTAGTTTTTTTCAGCCCTTGTATAACCAATTCCCTGAATTAAATTCCCTCTGTAAGAAATGCCTAGAAATGTAGAAATGCACAACTACAGGTGTGCACTACCACACTTGGCTAATTTTTCATTTTTTGTAGAGACAGGATCTCATCATGTTGCCCAGGCTGGTCTCAGATACCAGCCTTAAGCAATCCTTCCACTTCTCATCCTAAAGCGCTGGTATTACAGGCATGAGCCTCTGTGCCTGGCCTTTTGATACATTTATTGATCTACTTATCTAACCCTGTATCAGACTGTCTTAATTACTTTTGTTTTAATATATACTTGTATATGTGACATTATGAATCTTACTCCCTTTCTCACATCATTATTTTTCTTTTGTTCTTTTTCTTAGCTGTTATCATGTGCCTAGTCTTCTGGGTTCCTTTTGTGATAGTAACTTGAATTCTTGAATTCCAGAATTCAAGTTACTTCCAAACAATTCCACTGGAATTCCGATTTAAAGCATTAAATATTGTGGATTAATTTGAAAGAACATATTCATAAGGAACATATTTCTCTCCACTTACTCAGATCTGTTAAAATGTCCTTCAGTTAGAATTTTTAAACTTTTTCATTAAGGTTTAGAACATAACTTTATTCCTAGGTATTTTTTAGTTTTGCCACAATTGAAAATGAGATCTTATTAATTATTACATCTCTCCTAATTTTTTTTTTTTTTTTTTTTTGAGACAGAGTTTCGCTCTTGTTACCCAAGCTGGAGTGAAATGGCGCGATCTTGGCTCACTGCAACCTCCGCCTCCTGGGTTCAGGCAATTCTCCTGCCTCAGCCTCCTGAGTAGCTGGGATTACAGGTATGCACCACCATGCCCAGCTAACTTTTTTTTTGTATTTTTAGTAGAGATGGGGTTTCACCATGTTGACCAGGATGGTCTCGATCTCTTGACCTCGTGATCCACCCGCATCGGCCTCCCAAAGTGCTGGGATTACAGGTGTGAGCCACCGCGCCTAATTTTTTAATGACTAGGTATACAAAGCTGCTGACTTCAGGATACTTCTGCCTCTGACCACTTTGTACATACAACTCTCTTACCAGTTGGAATTCACTTGGATTTTAAGAAGAGAATCACATGAATTTTGTTTCTTCCTTTTCAATAGTTATTCCTAATTTTGTTTTCTTGGCTTATTGCATTGATAAGGTCTCCAGAATGATATTAAATATTAGCAGTTATCCTTGTCTTATTTCTGAAGTTTATATATTTCTAGTGTTTCACCATTAAATGTCAGTTCCTGACAAATTCTACTTATCAGGTTAGACAGTCCTACTCTTAGCTTACTAAGAATCTTGAAAGATTAGCATGACTTATTCTCAGCAAGTCTGCGCTGTTCCTAAGTGAACACTGCTTCCTTTACGAAGTGCTTACAAAAGACTCTGTTCTCAAATTTTCCTCAGTATTGCAATGCAGCTTATCAGTCTAGTTTTTGGAATTCATTTTCCAAGAAACTGTCCATCTACTTGTCTGGCATGTTCCCAAGACTCCATACCTTTTCAAAGGGTACTGATGCTGACTCAGCAATGACAAGTGCAGATTTTCTCTGTGTTTTGGGAGACCATTTTCCTGAGCCTAGAGACTTGAGCTAATCAAAAAGCAGTAAAAAATTTTCTGACTACTCTTTCTCTTATCTTGGACTTCAGTTTTCTTCTGTTTGTTCTCTTTACTCTCTGCAGTTAGTATGGTGACTAGCTTCCTTGTGGAAAAAGAAAAAAAGCAAAATGAAAGTTGAGTAGCTCTGATTCTGCTGGTTAGTCTCACACACTATCCTCAAAAATGGCTGTTATAAATTGTTCATCTTTTTGCTGCAACTGAAGTGAGCATCTACAAAACTTTGGAGTCCTTAAAAAAGTTCTGTGTCCCTTTGTTTTGGATCATATGTTCCATCTTCTTACTCTTTAAATACTGTTACAAATTGTGGGTTAATCTGAGAGGCTCATAAAGCCTTTCTCTTTTGGATTATCTATGCTTTCTAAATTCACAGTCCATGTAAACAATATTCCCTTTTAAGTCTATTTTCTTTGACATTTTGAAATTCCGTTTTCTGAAGAGTAAAATATATATGATGTGATTATTTCCCATTGCATGCCTGTTTCAAAACATCTCATATACCCGATAAATATATATACCTACTATGTACCCACAAAAATTAATTTAAAAAAAGAATACCAACAACAAGATAAAGAATATATGGAGAACTGGCTGGGCGTGGTGGCTCACACCTGTAATCCCAGCACTTTGGGAGGCCAAAGTGGGTGGATCACATGAGATTGGGAGTTCAAGACCAGCCTGACCAACATGGAGAAGCCCTGTCTCTACTAAAAATACAAAATCAGCCAGGTGTGGTGGCACATTCTGGTAATCCCAGCTACTCGGGATGCTGAGGCAGAAGAATTGCTTGAAGCTGGGAGGTGGAGGTTGCAGTGAGCCGGGATCGTGCCATTGTACTCCAGCCTGGGCAACAAGAGCAAAACTTGGTCTCAAAAAAATATATATATATATGTGGAGAATTAAGCCCTGGATTTCACTCATTTCATATGAATGATTCTGGGATGTGAGGGTTTTTTCTTCCATGGATCTTGTTACTTACATGTTTCCAATGTAGTCTTCCTTGCCGACCACAATTTACAACAATAATACCTGCAGTGTTTCTTCTACCTTCTAAGCAACCAAATCATCAACCAGGCAGGCCAAGAAATCAACACACTCCCCGCCTTTAACAGAATGTCCATGTCTGGATGGTCAAGAAGTCCCCCATAGGTACTGTGCCAGCTGATGCAGTGGGAAATACAATAAACATCCCCTATCCAAAGTCCCCTGCGTCTCGTCTAGATTGCTCAGTGCACACATATCAAGTGCTGCCTGAACTCAGACTTACTAATCAACTATTTATGTCACGTGCCCCAACTCCAAGTTGGGATTCCTGAATCAGTGTATATGTAACCCACACAGTAGACTTGCAGGTCACACACAAGTTCTCCACACACCTTCTGGAGGAGCTGGTTGGGACAAACTGGTTCCTGTTTTACTTTTAGCCTCAATGGGGACAATTCCATACTCCTAATGGGGACAGTTTTATAATCAGAACTAACACATCGGGGATAAGCTGACAAAGATCTCAGAGAGCTTCTCAACTGGTAAGAGAGCTTCTCAGCCTAAGCCTAAGAAGGGTTGCAAGTGGGCTGAACTATTTATTCTCCCCGTCCCTAGAGTAAGTGGGCAGGACCTGGGGAGCCTGGAGCCTCAAGCAGCCTTGTCTGTTTGCCCCACGTGCTATTCAAATACATCACTTTCTACGTATGCCAAGGACAAGAAAAGGTCAGGAAGCCCTGCCATTAGTCCATCCCCAGTCCATTCCCCCAGAACTGTGGCTCTCCAATTGGGACTCTCTTAGCAGAATTCACTCAAGTAGTGTGTTTTTACAGCAGATGGTGTCAGCCAGAATCCTACCTCCTGACTGAACACCAGTGCATTAATCATGCTTTTTAAATATTCAAAGAGGAAAAAAAAAAAAAAACAAAAGCTAACATTTTTGAGTGCCCAGAATTTTGCCATCAATTAACTTACTTACTCTTCCAACACTTTGAAGAAAGGAAAATTATTATCCTTGTTTTCTACATAAGGAAAGAGGAGCAGAAAGATCAAGGAACTTTTGTCAAGTCACAGAGCTAGTAAGTGGCAGAGCTGGGATTTGAACCCAGGTAACCTCGGCTCTCTGAATTGCTAAGCAACACTGCTTTGCCATGTGTTTGAAAGGAGCACTCTAATGACAAAAAAGGAACAGGAGTTGGCACTCAGCTTTGGCTTTGCTGCTGTTTGGCTGTATGACCTCAGGTAACTCACTTCACTGGTCTACGTGGCACACTGCATTTTTGGACATTAAGCATTCATACGCCAGGAACTACAGCTCAATGATATAATTTGATTTGTGCCATGTCCGACTGTTGAGATGAGAGCAAGTGCAATTTACTCATTCTGGTTTCCCAGATAGCTGTCGCTTATTTCAATTTTAATTTGGTAGAGACTAAACAGACTGATGTATTGTTACAAGTTCTTACTGAATTCAGGAAAAGCATACTATTTGGCAGCAAGTAGAGTATATATTTGAAAAATTGTACTTTTTCATAATGGATTTCAGAAGAAAATTGTATCGACATCTTAGAAATGTGATACATTATGTTGCATCAATTAATTAGGGATGATTTCTTACAGTAACTTAGTGGTCTTATTTCTAAAAAAAGACTAGTGAGAAGGTTGACTCTACTTCATCTTTCTCTTCAGAAAAGGTCAAAATTGCCTGTGCACAGTGGCTCATGCCTGTAATCCCAACACTTTTAAAGGAGGCGAAGGCAGAGGGATCACCTGAGGTCAGGAGTTCGAGTTCCTGGCCAACAGGGTAAAACCCCATCTCTACTAAAAATACAAAACTAGCTGGGCATAGTGCTGCATGCCTGTAGTCCCAGCTACCTGGGAGGATGAGGCAGGAGAACTGCTTGAACCTGGGAGGCTAAGGTTGCAGTGAGCTGAGCCTGTGCCATTGCACGCCAGCCTGGGCAACAAGAGCAAAACTCTATTTACGGGAAAAAAAAAAAAAAAAAAAAGGTCAAAATTACATATTTATTTTTGGGTGTGGTTTAGATTCCTTTATATAGACTAACTAGCACAAAACTTTTCCAATTTGTATTTCTTTCAAGAAATGTTCCAGACAATCAACTTTCCAAGTAATTCTGGTTTTAGCACAGTTGATGTATGAATCCATTCTAGATGGGGAGCTCTCACTCTGATGATGATTAGCTACCTGGAGCCAAAGATGGCATCTTCTTCGATGTACCAGCACAGTGTAGAAGCATAGCAGATCTTTATTCAATTAACTAGTTTTAGTGCATTAAATTTTAATTCTCCTTGGGTAATTTATCAAATATCTATGCATAAAAGTTTCACTTTGGTCATCAATTCCCTACTTATTTCTAACTACATTATGTAGTCTCTGCAAAACTGTAGAGTAACATACTCTATATCCTAAGGAATGACAAGAACCTTTGGGGTTCAGTAGTTCCTGGGTCTCAGTCTTATGTGAGGCAGGACAGGACATGTGCTTCCATCTTTGAGTCTGGAATTTTCTTTGGCAAACCACTATCACATGATTTCAATAAATAGCTGTAAGCAGGTCCTGACATTTTTCTGCCAGAAAGGCTGTTTTGTCGTGATGCTATTCTTGCTAGGTTTTGCACAGGCACACATGCCACACAGGTGCCAAGAAGCTGTGGGGAAGGGGCTCTATGATTTTGTGGTAAGACATACAATGTTACCAATTTCAGATAAATTTCGGAATCTGAGTCCAGAGAATTACTATTTCATGAATTTGTTTTTGCTCAGAGGCTCATGATTAAGTTTATTCAATCTTTTTCCTGCCTTAAGAAAAAAAATACAAATATAGTTGTTTTTTACTATATTTGAAGTGACTTATTAGAAGTTGTAAGTCACTTCTAATAAGCCGAACTTTCGAATATAGTTGTTTTTTGAAACTATATTTGAAGTGACTTATTACTGTTGTGAGTCACTTCTAATAAGCTGAAGTTTCCCTTCTGGGTTTTTTTTTTTTTTTGAGATTAAAGTATTGTTCTGTCACCCAGGCTGGAGTACAGTGGTGCCATCTGGGCTCACTGCAACCTCTGCCTCCCAAGTTCAAGCGATTCTCCTGCCTCAGACTTCTGAGTAGCTAGGATTATAGATGCATGCCACCATGCCTGGTTAATTTTTGTATTTTTAGTAGAGATGGAGTTTTACTATGCTGGCCAGACTGGTCTCGAACTCCTTGTCTCAAATGATTCGCCCACCTCGGCCTCCCGAAGTGCTGAGATTAAAGGCATGAGTCACTGTGCCCAGTCACTTCTGATTTCTTACAGATTATTATTGTTTTTTTTTTTAGGTGGGCAACAGCATTAACAAACTTGCCCCTAACCATTTCTTTAAATGCATTCTCGAATGGAATTATACAAGAACTCCTAAAGGGACAGTAAGACAAAATAATCATCATCACAAGAGCTCAGCTGTGAGTTTAAAATAATGTCCACATAGCAGATTCTTTGTTATCCTGTGCACTCTGACAGAGCTATGTAGACTCAGGCATGAGCTGGGAGTGTTATTTTTCCACTCCCCAGACAACATCCGACTCACTGAATGAATGAAATTAAAACATTATTCATCCTAGAATGTAGTTCAGGTTAGATGAATAAGATGCATAATCTGTTAAGAGTAGGTTTTAGACATTCTAATTGCATAAGACACCAGTGTGAGCCAGAGTTGGAGCTGAATACTGGGTACGTGTTTCTAGGGTGATAGAGATGAGGATTAATTTATTTTGGTATTCATTAGTGCTTAAAAATCTCCTCAAATGATCCTCTCTGTTCCCCAATTCTTGCAGGATTTTCAGAAGCTTCTATTATGAACATCCTTAGTTAGCCTCTGACGCCGTAACATTGGGATGAATTTTAAGGGCTTGATGGTTTAGTTGCTTTTAATACAGACAGTGTCCATTATTCAGCCAGGGAATGAAACTGGTTGAGCATTAGCATGGCAACACCTCTTGCCTTTGAAATCTCAGTGTAGAACGTGGATGTTTAAACCATTCACCGTTCAGTAGGTGATGATTAGGTTGGTTTCTGTAGGTTTCTTATAACATGAGCCTGCAGGGATGTTCCTCTAATTATTCTCACTTTTTTTAGTGGATGGTCTAGACTATAGCAGTTTTAATATTTTAAATTCTGCAGCCTTTCCTCCAATAAAACTACAGGTGACTCTTGGGATGTGGCTGTAATTTTAGATCCAATATATTGGAACTTTAATTGTAACAAGAAGTACATCTATCCTTCCTTGGTCAAATGCACGAGGGAAATTCACCATGTCTGGGTGGGCATCTAAGAAGTCTGGGTGGGCATCTAAGAAGGCTGAGTGGAAAGTTCTCAATACCCTCACAAACAGGAAAGGAAACACAGATATTAGAAATCAATTCCTTTACCCTGGCTATCTTTATGTTGCCTACATTCCCTTTTTCAGCTCTGCAGGGCAGTATCATGGTGACTGTTACCTGAACTACTGGAAACCTACTTTCTTTTTTTTTTTTTTTTTTTTTGAGACGGAGTTTCGCTCTCGTTACCCAGGCTGGAGTGCAATGGCGCGATCTCGGCTCACCGCAACCTCCGCCTCCTGGGTTCAGGCAATTCTCCTGCCTCAGCTTCCTGAGTAGCTGGGATTACAGGCACGCGCCACCATGCCCAGCTAATTTTTTTTGTATTAGTAGAGACGGGGTTTCACAATGTTGACCAGGATGGTCTCGATCTCTTGACCTCGTGATCCACCCGCCTCGGCCTCCCAAAGTGCTGGGATTACAGGCTTGAGCCACCGCGCCCGGCCTCTTTTTTTTTTTTTTGAGATGGAGTCTCGCTCTGTCACCCAGGCTAGAGTGCACTGGCGCAATCTCAGCTCACCATAGCCTCTGCCTCCCAGGTTCAAGTGATTCTCCTGTCTCAGCCTCCTGAGTAGCTGGGATTACAAGCATGTGCCACCACGTCCAGCTAATTTTTTGTATTTTTAGCAGAGATGGGGTTTTGCCATGTTAGCCAGGCTGGTCTTGAACTCCTGACCTCAGGTGATTTACTCACCTCGGCCTCCCAAAATGCTGAGATTACAGGCGTCAGCCACCACGCTTAGCCTGGAAACCTACTTTCAAAAAAATGTCTGGTAAACATCAACTCTTCCCTGCCTTCCCCTTCTTCACTATTATTATAAATACTAAGATGACATGGTTAATTGTACTTCATTAGCCTGATGTTTATTAAAGAGCATGACTCAAGAACAGGGGTTTCAGCCAGATGTGGTGGCTCACACCTGTAATCCCAGCACTTTGGGAGGCCAAGGCGGGCGTATCACCTGAGGTCAGTTTGAGATCAGCATGGCCAACATGGTGAAACCCAGTCTCTACTAAAAATACAAAAGTTAGCCGGCATGGTGGCAGGTACCTGTATCCTAGCTACTTGGGAGGCTGAGACAGGAGAATTACTTGAACCTGGGAAGTGGAGGATGCAGTGAGCCGAGATTGCACCACTGCACTCCAGCCTGGGCAACAAAGAGTGAAACTCTATCACAAAACAAAACAAAACAAAACAAAACAAACAAACAAACAAAAAGAATAGAGGTTTCCGACGGTTCACAGAAAATAACAAACAGCATTTGGAAAGCTGAAAAGGTGCACAGCCTCGCTCATAGAGAAATGCAATTAAAACAGAAATTCTGGATTTTACTCATCAGACTAAGTTTAAAAAAAAAGCTAGCAAAGGCTGTGCTTTTCTTCCTATGAGGTCACAGAGGCATTGTCCTAATTGCTGGGGGGTGTCTGTGGGCTGGAGGGAGTATAAACAGGTGGAATATATTTGGAGAGAAAATATTAGGCAATATCTAACTTAAATATGCACAAACCTTTAGACCTGGATGCTGCTTCTAGGGAATTCATTCTACAGATAGATTTGCTCAAGTGCACAAACAGAAAGTTCAAGAATGGCAGCACCACTGTAACTTGAGGGAGTTGATTCAGCTTAAGTGTCCATCAATATTGATTGGTTAAATAAATATATGCTCGTTTATACATGGAGTAGCTCTAGATTGACAAGGAGAAATGCTAACAACGTTTGCTTCCAAGGAAAACTGTGGAATAAGAAGGTGACAAGGAAAAGTAACTTTCAGCTATTTGTGCTTGAATTTTTACTACTGTTTGTATTACCTGTCTTTAAAAAGGCAACAGGCCGGGTGCAGTGGCTCCCACCTGTAATCCCAATATTTTAAGAAGCCAAGGCAGGAGGATCGCTTGAGCCCAGGAGTTGAGACCAGCCTGGGCAACATGGCAAGACCCCAGCTCTACAGAAAATTTAAAAAAGTTTAGACAAGCATGGTGGCGCGTGCCTGTAGTCCCAGCTACTCAGGAGGCTGAGGTGGGAGGATTGTTTGAGCTCCAGAGGTCAAGGCCACAGTAAGCCATGATCGTACTTCTGCACTCCAGCCTGGGTGACAGAGTGACCCCATCTCAAAAAAAAAAAAAAGAAAAAAAGAAAAAGTAACAACAAAAAAATGGCAACAAAGCACAGTGGTCCCCTTTCGTTACTAACTTTCCACACAGTCTCCTAATAAAACCTTCCTCCACTTTGTCTAAGATGAAATCAGACGCTCTGTTTCAGTTCTCCAAGCCTCTGAGTCCCAATCATACCAGGAGAATGGACTTTCAGCCGTCTCACTAATTCCTTACTCTATGCCACTTCTGCCACATGCAGATGGGAAAGCATTGTCCACATTCTGCCTGGCCAGTTATTTCCTAGTATTCTCAGACAGAAATATCATTTCTATTTCTTTTTTATTTCCTCAAAAGATTTCCATGGTGTTTCTGCTCTGAGTTTGTTAGTTTCAAAAAGATGTGTCTTTATATATGTGTTAATGCTCTTCCATCTGATCTTTCCTTTGGAACCAAACACTCATTTCCCTTGTTAAACTTAGAATATACATCTCAAGCCATCAATCTATTAGATATTCCATTTCTTGAGCTAGATTGTTTTGTTTTGTTTTTTTTTAAGATGGAGTCTCACATGGTTACCCAGACTAGAGTGCAATGGTGCGATCTTAGCTCACTGCAACCTCCGCCTCCTGGGTTCATGTGATTGTCCTGCCTCAGCCTCCCGAGTAGCTGGGACTACAGGCATGTGCCACCACATCTGGCCAATTTTTGTATTTTTAGTGGAGACAGCATTTCACCATGTTGGCCAGGCTGGTCACAAACTCCTGACCTTGAATGATCCACCCGCCCGCCTCTGGCCTCTCGAAGTGCTGGGATTACAGGCATGAGCCACCACACCCAGCCTTGAGCTAGATTTTGAATCTCCTTGGCCTATTTCTGTCCACATGGAAAGCTAAGACCTTACATCTCAAAAAAACAAACAAAAAAAAACCACTAAAAATTCTTGCCAGCTAGCATCACTATGCAAAACGTCTTTTGTATATGATGTCATTTATTAATAATTCTCTTATCAGTGAGATATTCGTAAATTCCATTTGAGGATGAGGAAAATGAGGTGTCCAGAAGAAAATGGCCAAAGGTCCCACAGCTAGTAAGCGGCAAAGCTGGGATTCAAACTGTGAGATTCCAAAGCTTCCACACTTCACCTAATTAGAGAACTGCGGGGCTCTTGTCCCTTGACAAAACCAGATCCCCACACTGCGGACCTTTCTTTAATCCTTCTCTCACCTGGCTGGCAATGTCTTGCCATTTTACTTTTGCAAACTTCTACCTGTTTCCCAATCATGGGCTCCAATCCTAGCCCAGGTGCTTAAGACTGGTGTATACACACGCCCTGTCCTTCTCCAACAACTGGAATTCACTAGTCCCTTGCTTCTGAAGTGGGGAGTGAAGGCAGAACACAGACTGGGTTTGATAGATTCCAGGGGGCTGGTTAATGATGAAATTAAAGCCATATAAAGAACCACCAGAGGCCGGGCGCAGTTGCTTGCGCCTGTAATCCCAGCACTTTGGGAGGCCGAGGTGGGCAGATCACGAGGTCAAGAGATTGAGACCATCCTGGCCAACATGGTGAAAACCCATCTCTACTAAAAATACAAATTAGCAAGGTGTGGTGGCGCATGCCTGTAATCGCAGCTACTTGAGAGGCTGAGGTGGAAAAATAGCTTGAACCAGGGAGGTGGAGGTTGCAGTGAGCCGAGATCACGCCATTGCACTCCCGCCTGGCAACAGAGCAAGACTCCATCTCAAAAAAAAAAAAAAAAAAAAAAATTACCTGGGTGTGGTGGCAGGCGCCTATAATCCCAGCTACTTGGGAGGCTGAGGCAAGGAATATCACTTGAACCTGAGAGGCGGAGGTTGCAGTGAGCCAAGATTGCACCACTACACTCCAGCCTGGAAGACAGTGTGAGATTCCATTAAAAAAAAAAAAAAAAAAAAAAGAACCACTAGAATGCTTACACTCTTCTGCTTCACCTTGGGCCTAAGGAAGTGCAAAACTTTGCTGAGCAGACAGATCTAGTTACTTATTATGATGCATGCATCCATTGACTTCACATGCATGTTTAAAAAAAATTGAGTTAAAATTGAGGCATTAAAATCAGGATGAACACAAGTAGATAAGCAGCTTTGCTTTACCAAAGTGAAAAGCAAACCTGGGCTGCCCATCTGAGACTCTCCTGGGCTGTTAAAATGCAGGATCTTGGTTCTTATCACTGACCATTTAGAATGCAGTAATTCGTATTTTTAGTTAAGTTGTACAAGCCATTCTTTGGCTCCCTAATTTTGGGAGAAGTGGGCCTATTTGCAGAACTATTGAGGTTTTCTTTTGCTAAGGCTTAGATGAATGTCCATTTTACATGTTTTGCCTTCTTGATACCCCCAGGATTTCTTAACATGTACCATTTCTCATGTGCAAGGGACCATTAACTAACTTGCTTTTTCTCTCTGCCCACTTACGCTTCCCCTCTGCATCTGTCCACTGCCTCCTGTAGTGAGACAGTGGAAGCAAATCATCCTAGACCAACACAGAGTATTTACCTGGTACGTCTGGAAGACTTGGTCGGCCAGGGAATTGACTTAGAACTCTAAGTTTGAGAAATATTGATCCGAAGGGATCAATATGGCTGTTCAGGGAGTTATTTGATAAGCTCAGACTTTAAAGGACTAGTTAAAAGCTGTAAAGTCAAGAGCAACAAACAGGCTCCGTCATTATTTATGTTCAGAGTGGGACCCAGGAGGCTGGAGTCGCTGCCCTGGAAGGATGGTGCAATATTAACAGGCAAGAAGGACTAAGGAGTTCCCACACTGTCCTTATTCCTCTTTCTTCATGGTTAAGGAGAACCATCTTCAGTAGAAATGGTAGACCAATAAATGAAGTAGGAAAGAGGGTTTGTTTTTTGAGATGAGTCTCGCTGTTGCCAGGCTGGAGTGCAGTGGTGCAATCTTGGCTCACTGAAACTTCCGCCTCCTGGGTTCAAGCGATTCTCCTGCCTCAGCCTCCCAAGTAGCTGGAACTACAGGCGTGCACCACCAAGCCCAGCTAATTTTTATATTTTTAGTAGCACAGGGTTTCTCCATGTTGGCCAGCATGATCTTGATCTTTTGATCTTGTGATCTGCCGCCTCGGCCTCCCAAAGTGCTGGGATTACAGGTGTGAGCCACCGTGCCCGGCCATGGCAAGAGGGTTTGGAAGACCAAGGTAATTAATTACCTGGCATAAAGACTTCTGGCATGAATTACATCAATCCAATGACAACTGTCAACACCCTGTTGGATGTTTTGGGGGACCACAGAAACATGAATAGATGATAAACCAATAAATACCCGAGTTTCAAAGTGTAAAAAGTTAATTCTATTAGTTACGGAATAGTGAGTGTGGTTTTACTGTCAAGTAATATTCCAGAAGAAATTGTTCATTTGTGAGCTTTTTGGAAGGAAGCAATAGAGTGGATTGTCTCAAATAAGCAGTGGTTCACTAAGAATAATGCCCAATCTCTGCTTCTTTGAAAATAGGACCACTGCTGAAGGATGCCTGTGTGGACAGGAATTCTAGACTAGGGGAGGGGTGGTAAGGTGTGGAGAGGGTTACTAGACCACTGGAGGGGTGTGTTTGGGGAGAAGGCAGTAAATGGCATTATTAGATCACAGGTGATGGAGATGAACAAGGTTACCAGCCCTGGTGTGTCGGGGGTGGGTATGGACAGTTATGAGCCCACTGGTGGCGGTGACGGTGGAGGGAACATGGTTACTAGGCCACAGTGGTGGGGGCTGTATGGATAGTTAGATGCCCACCAGTGGTGGTGGTCATGCAGATGGATAGGGGTTACTAGATGGCTGGAGGGAGTGGACAGCTCTCTGGTTAGCAACTAGATTTCAGTGGCGTCAACTGTTCAACATCATCTAACAGTCTCATGGAAATGTGGATCCCCAGGGTCACAAATGCTGGGATGAAGGGTGAGAGGCAAGAGAGCACTGGGGTTGAGAGCACAGGCTCTGGAATACAGGCTGCTTGGCTAAACTCTAAGCCTGAGCTTCCCTATCTATGAAAAAGAGGATACTACCCATCTCACACGGTGGTCAGGAAGTGAAGTGACACACGTGGACTGCAAAGCACAGCATTAGATGACTGGCCCCTATAACATGAGCGCAGATCAGTGTCAACCTTCCGGGGTTTCCAATGTCATGTGGTTGGACTTTCTTCTGCCCTGTACAACATGATACCAGTGCCTCAAATCAGAACACACTGAGTTGACACACTGAGTAATATTCAGATGATGAAACTGAATCTAGAAGTAACACGGTGGTCAATGTCCTACTCAAAGTATGATGCCCCCATACTGGATAAGGTTGTTCAGGTATCTTCATACCAGCCCAGAGATGATGTATTATTGCCTGTTATCTGGCTAGACATCTCCTTTCAAATGAATGTGGAATAATCCACTTGCTGAGCAGACATTCACTGAGCACCTGCTATCTGTCAGGTGCTGGGGAACAGAGGCAAGTAAGACACAAGCTCAGATTTATGCAGTGTACAGGCTCCAGGATGAGATAAATGAAAGATCTCATTTTAATACAAAGCTTTAAGTGCAACGTTGCTATAGATGGGGGTAGAAAGGGAGGAAGTTATTACTGGAACACAGAAATTAACCCGATTTGCAGAGGTGGGGCCGCCGGAGAGTCCCTGGGAGTAGATGTCTGGGCAGAGGCAGACATTGAGCAGGAGTTAGGGGAAGGGATGGGAGTGACAGAATTCTAGGCAGAAGGAATAGTATTTGCAAAGGCACAGATGTGAGTAACAGCAGGGTGTGGTGCATGCCAGGAACCACAAGCAATTTGGCATTGAAGGATTTTCAACAGTAGGGTGAGAAATGGGGGGTATATGGTAGAGCAAGACGATGGAGACACAGAGTGGAAATTCCACAGAGAGGCCCTTGGACTTCATCCTCAGGGTGATGGCAAGCACTGCAATGGCACAGGCCCATGAGGGTGTTTTAGAAAGATCACTGTAGCGACTGGGAGGAGTGTGAGTTTGTCAAGAGCAACTGGAGTCAGGGAGAGCAGAAAGGGCACCTCTGAGCCAGAGAAAAGATGCTCCTATGGGATTTATAGTAAGAAGAGACAGGAAGGCCTAAGTATGAATACCAAGGCAGAGCTGAACAGACCTAGGCACTGTTTTGATATGGGTGGCAACAGGCAGAAGAGTTGCAGATGATGTATACATTCTTACTGTGGGTAAAAAAGAGAATTCAGGCAGAAGAAAAGTTTTGTCAAGGGAGGATAAAAGATGATCAATTTGATTTTTGATAGGTGGAGTTTGAGGTGTATACAGAATACCCAAGTTGAAATGTCAGTCCAAAAGCTCACAGGACTGTCTAGGTTAGAGAGAGTGGTTTCAGAGTCAACAGCATTAACAATTATGACAGAATGAGAAGATTTCGGTAGACTGGCGAAAAGAGCAGTGAGCAGAAGAAAGACCTTTAGAAAACACCAACATGTAACAGAATGACAGAAAAGGAGGCTGTGAGGACTGAACTGGTCAACTGCAGTAAAGAAAGGTCCACTAAGTTAAGGAATGAAAGTGTATACTTCCTTTAACAATCAGGATGTCCTAAGTATGCAAACTGGTTAGGCTTCTTGGTGGCAGACAACTGAAACCACTCAAGTTACCTTAAGCAGAGAGGTATTTATTAGAGGGTATTAGATGGCATACACAATTTCCAGGAGCCCACAGATAAGGGTTTGGATGTCTTCCTGCCAGACAGGACAAACACCCACCTTTACAGGACTATTACTGGGAAAATCCCACTGCCACCACTTCTCTCTGCTCAGCACCTGTGACAGATAGGACAACCTTCACCAGAGTAGCCCCAGAAGAAGAAAGGTATCAGCTGCTGTGCCTATAAGAGCCACTTTTGCCAAGAGCAGCCTCATTCTAGGATGATCTTGCTCCACCCACCTAACTGAATGCTCACCTTCAGACTTACAAAAGCCAGCTGCTCTGTTACTGAGGTCATTCACAAAGGAGCCTTCTGCACAGCAACAAGAATCAATTAAAAAAATAAAGATGGAGTCAAAAAAAAGCAAGAATAATCTTTATTCCTTGGAAACACATTTGTAAAAATGCTACCAATAAGATGAAAAGATTCAGAACACATTTATTTGTATGCAGCACATACACTGAGAATCAGAACATCTGCTAAAATGGAATACACCTGTAAACAAATGCCTTAGGGAAGGAAAGCTTATAAGTGGTCAACTCCGCTGTGCAAGGTACGCAGCTGATACCTTCTTTCTGAATAGATTTTTGCGGTAGCCAAAAAGATCAGATTTTAGTAATAAAATATCTCAAAGGATGTCAAACATTTTTAAAAGGACTTAAAATGGGTAAAATTACAATTACATGTATAAAAATGGCACAAGAATCAATTGATTTCACAGAAATACTAATAAAATATTTCAGGTCTATTTATTAAGAGAAAAAAATGTTTGACTCAGGGCTTGAAATGCAGGAAATAAATATTTTGGTACAAGCTTTAACCTAAAAGACAACATATTGATTTCTGGTTCTACAAACAGACTGGGGCAACACCCATCGTATCCTACTCTACAGAATGCTTTGGCACAACTTCAAGAAAACCTTATGTGCTTTCATTTGAGCCATAAATGATCTCGATTGCACGTTGCTTTTTAAGAGTGAAGTCTAGGGTAAAAACCAATCCCCCAATTCTGACAGCGTGTATTCACAATTACGTCTTCTGAAATCATGCAAGTTAGCAGCACCAATCATTAAGACATTAAAAATTATTCTCATACTTGAGCAGCAAATTCTATCAAAACAAATGCTATGCAATTTAAGATTAGTACAATTGCTTAAATTCAAAGTAGCTCAACTGCTTTAAGATATAAAATTCAAAGTCTCCCTGTATTTATATAACATCTAATAAGTTATATACTTTCTTTAGCTTCTGAAAGGAGTAACTCTCTGTCAAGGAAGTGGGTATTGCAGTTTTCCTTGTGATAAAATTAGTTCGAATGTATGTCCTCAGCCTAAAAAAAAAATTTAAATGTTAACAAATTGCAGAATTGTAGAGTTGGAGAGGACCTTGAGATCACTTAGTCCAACGCTCTCTTTTCAGATGGGGAGAATGAGGTCAGTGAAGAGGCAATGACTTGTCCAGGCCACACTATGGCGGAAGCTGGACCCTAGCAATCTCAACTCCTACCACAGCAATATATGCTGAGCGATCTTCCCAAGCTCTTCTGGTTTTATTTGGTCCCATTAATTAAATAACAAACAATATCAGGCACACAGTAATATGATAAACATAGACTTTGACTCCAATTTTCAAATCAGAACATCAAAATGATTCCTGAGACTTTAACTACCTTCATTTCAATGAGAATGCAGTCAACAGTAAATTATGACAAGCTACCGTGGTTTTATCTTCAAATATTTATGCGGACACTGAAAACACCTTTCAGGACTACTCCTTAAAGACCCTCGTAAAAACACATCCATCCATGTGAGGCCAAGACATTTTTCATGGAATGCAGTGAAACTATGAAGGTGAATGGAAGAGAGACGCTTCAGTCTCTCAAAGTGCAGTCATGAGTTTATCTCGATACATCATACTCTGCATCCCTCCTAAGTTCTTCTGGTTCTGGTCGTGGACATAATCAAAATGGCTGTCATCTCCACTGGCCGACGCTTTCCAATGCGACCTGTCATCCTGAAAGGATGGCCTGTTTCGTTTGCAGAGTGAATGGTTAGTGGGAGAATGGAAGAAAATGCAGAAATGTAAGTGAAACAACACAAGCACAAAGGAAATGGGGCAGCGGGAACCGTGAGCCACGTGAATGGGGATGGCTATGAATGGAAATGAATGGATTTCCTACGTGAGTATTATAAAAGTTCAGATGCAGCTCATCTATGAACTTCCCAGCAGAGCAAGGCTCTGTCTACGGTCAAATCATCATTTCTCAAAGGGTGTCTCATGGTCAAGTCCGTCTGGAGAAAGCTTAGTGAAGGTGGAAAATGTTCCTTTACTACAGGACTGCTTGGAGGTTTTATCATGCCAGTGTGCACCATGAATGCCTCAGGCAGCATTTGCCAAAAGTGTTGGACTAACAAACTCTGTTTTCATGGGGTATCTTTGCAGAGCTTGAAAATACACAACATGTTGGCCCCACCCCATAGATTCTGATCTAGTAGGTCTGTGGTGGGGCCGACCATTTGCATTAACAAACTTCCAGATGACACTCAAGTGCCAATAGCAGGCACACCCCAGAGAGGCACTGTTTACAGCCTTCCTCAGAAGGCCTGCTGCTAAACTGTGCCTCAGAAGAAAACTAACATGATAAAACAGGTAATGATAAGCACAAACTTTTGTAAAAACAATGTTAATTAAAATTGCATTTCTATAACTCTCTTCTGTTTCTTATGTCTGAAGAATAAAGTACCTTTGAAACACAGCAAGATTTAGAATTATTACTCCATGAACCTACCTTGCTTTAAAAAGTTATATGACTACCAAGTATTTATAAACAATCACACTCTTGGGTTACAAAATTCCCCAACAAACTTTTTTTTTTTTGCCTTGCTCTAAGTGGGTTTATTTCCATCATTTTATTCGCCATACTTTCTCAGAGAAAGGCTAGCAACCTCACCTTTATGCAAACTGAACTTGCCAACCATGTTTCTGAAATAGCTTCGCAAATAAACACCAATTAAGACTGATCTAAAATTCAAATCTTAAAAGGAACATTTGCTGTCACAAAGCTAGCCTAAAAAAAAAAAAAAACTCTCAAGCCTAACTATAAACACAGTCCAGCAGATGCCAGTTGGCTTAGAAAGGACTATGGTAGGTCAGGGCCAAGGTTGGTAAATGACAGCCCTCGGCCCAATCCCACTGATCTTGTAAATCAGTTTCATTGAAGCATAGCCATAGCTTCTCATTTATGGATTGTCTAGGGCTGTTTTCAAAGTACAATGGCAGAGTTAAGGAGTTGTGACAGCGACCACAAAGCAGAAAATACTGGCTGATCCTTTACAGAAAAATTTTATTGATCCCTCGGTTTAGGGAAAAAATATCTATTGCAACAAAAAGCAAACTCATTCCCCCCACCCCCAAAAAAATTCTTAAAAAAAAAAAAAAAAACCCACAGCAACAAAAATCCCTAAGCTTTCATCACATTTGAAGTAAACAAATTTTCAGGACAGAAAAATGTTACTTAGAAATTTTAAGTAACATCTTGAATACAAAACTAAACCAAGAATATCTCAGGTCAGAATGATTTTTAAAAATCAATTCATTTTTTATTTCACAAAGCAGACCTTTGATGCATCCACACTCATTACTGGCTACCTTTGCTTTGAAAATTTATTCATCTCAGCCATGACAATGCACCCCTTAAGGGCTGTTTCTGATGCAGACTTCCTACTCCTAACTAAGTAGAATCTGAACTTTTCTAGAGAAAGGAGAACTTTCAAAGGTGCAGCTCTGGAAGCACCAGCACTTACCTGACATTTGGAGAGTGAGGATGCCACCGGGGCTGGCTGGGGTGGATATTAGGATGATACTGAGGCTAGAAATAAAACACCAAACTTGATTATTTGATGACCTTTTAATTTCAATGGTTCTCATTCACTTTCTCAGTTACTGGCATTCACCCGAGGGGCTGGGGGACTATGAATGGAAAGGCCATAGACCCTGGCTGCGGGGTGGGGGTGGGCGGATGTTTCCCAGGATGATCACGTTTCCCCCTCTGACAAAGGCTGGGGGCTGAAACCCAGCCCTGGTTCTAGCCCTCTCCAGAGGCAGCTCCCCGTGAAGGAGCTGGGAAGCCACGCTTAGAAGGAAGGTGACAGCACCTGCCTTGAAGGGGGTTGTCCAGAGTACCAGCGACAGGCTGTATTCATCTCCCCAGGGGAAGAGGCGGAAGGTGTCAGAGAGATGGGGAGAGTGGGAGGCAATTTCTCTCTTCAGAAACAATTTTTGTCATTGCCGAAAATGACAATGACCATGTGGAACAGTTACATCTGCACACAGACAAGGGCTGGACAGGGATGTGAAGTGAAGCAGCAGGGCCGTGGGTGAAGTTTTTTTCTTCCTCCCTGGTTTAAGCAATAAAAATAATCTTCTAAAATGTAATCCAAAACAAAATACCCAAACAAACAAAACCATCCAGAGTGCTTATAATCCTGATGCGGGAGGGAGAAAGGGAGAGAGGAGAAGGGATGGGGGAGGGAGGGAAGGCAGGCAGGTAGGGAGGGAGAGAAGAAAGAAAAAGAAGGGAAGGGAAGGAAGGAAGGAAGAGAAAGGAAGGAAGGAAGGAGGTTGAAAGTTGCCTTTTCTTTCTGTTTTTTTTTTTTTTTTTTTTGACAGAGTCTCGCTCTGTCACCCAGGCTGGAGTGCAATGCAGGATCTTGGCAACCTCTATCTCCTGGGTTCAAGTGATTCTCTTGCTTCAGCCTCCTGGGTAGCTGGGATTACAGACATGTGCCACCATGCCCCACTAATTTTGAAGTTGGCCATTTTAAAAAGAGAACACAGACCCTGACTAGTAGTGACTCACAAACGGACCCGGGTGCAGCCCTAGCGGGCTAGGTAGCAGGCTGCCTTTCCAATTCTGGCCTGTAGAGGGCAGTGGTCCTAGACATCAGCAGAAGTCAGGGGCTCTCAAGGCTCAACTTCCTAAGGGGCAAATTAAGTCCCTCTTGACATTTAAGTCATTACAATCATGCTACCATTACTCTTTTAATTATTTCTTCTCCTCCCTCTCGGGCTACTTTGGTTAATAAGCAGTGGCCTGCTCTCTGGCACAGAGAATTCTCTGTTCATTCCATTTTCATGGACCTGAGATGCCCTCCCTGCCTGCTCTATATTCCAGCAGCCTTTCCTTTCTCCTTCAAAGATGCCTGTCAGCAAGCAGACTCTGCAGCCCCCGGAAAGACATGCTGCAGGAAAAGGAATCTGGAGAAAATATCTCAGTAGCAGGATCTGGGAGCTGACCAGGGCTTTAGCACCTCCCTGATGCAATCTTTGCATATTTCTCCTTTAGGGGAATACAGAAACCCAAAGAGTTTAGATGATTTGCCCAGAGCTGGACTGTTCCAGGTGTTTTGATCACAGCGGCCCAGAATGAGGTCCCATTCACTGGCTGTTCAACAATAGAGAAAGGTTGACCTAGAACTGGACCCTCTCTATGCTTTTCTCTGGCTTTAAACACAACCAAATCAGATTCATCAGAGAGAGGCGGGAACCTGATCCACAGATCTGGAAAAAGATTCCAGAAACTTCCTTGATCTCCTCTGGCAATCATTCACATTCTCAACTGTCAAGGAGTATTTTAATGTTAACCCAGCTGGTTCTCAACTGGTATACTCATGTCCCTCAGAGGACAACAGGAAATGAATGTGTGCATGTCTGCTTGTCACAGGGACAGAGAAAAGGGAAGCTAATCATCCTGCAATTCCAGGGACAGTCCCAAACAATGAAGAACTCTCCCTCCCCAGATGCCAACAGAGTCCCCGTTGAGAACACAGTGATCCATCCTTTGCAGTTGGCTGACCTTGCGGTGCTCGAAATAAGATAAATGCTGGAACACTATCCTCCTGAATACCCTTCACAGTATTCAAATGCTGATCAGGCCACTTCTCAGGATGTTCTCTTCCCGGTCAATTTACTCCCAACCCTTGATAGAACAACACAAGACCTCTAAGACTGGCAAGGTCCAAAGGACCCGGGGTTGCCAATGATGTTGCGATAACAATGCCTAGATGAGTTTCAGTAGATCTGATTTCAACAAACAATCGCCTCGATGTTCACTCTAAGCAGAAAATGCACAGTGGGAACACACCCCAGGGCTGTGGGGAGAGGGCACGGCAGCGCTGAGCTGCTTTGCTTTTCTAACATTTTTGTCTCTCCTTCAAGCACTGATCACCTATCAACTACTTGTCCCCTACAACTTCAGTTACTCACACCTGAAAACCCCTTTACAAAAAACAGCGAGTAAGAAGATTCAAGAACGCTGGGCCAGGCACAGTGGTTCATGCCTATAAACCCAGCACTTTGGGAGGCCGAGGCGGGCAGATCACTTGAGGTTGGGAGTTCGAGACCAGCCTGGCCAACATGGTGAAACTCCATCTCTACTAAAAATGCAAAAATTAGCTGGGTGTAATGGCACACACACACCTGTAACCCTAGCTACTTAGGAAGCTGAGGCAGGAGAATCACTTGAACCCGGGAGGCGGAGGTTGCAGTGAGCCGAGATCACACCACTGCACTCCAGCCTGGGTGACAGAGACAGTCTCTGTCTCAAAAACAAAAAAATAACCAAACAAAAAAGAAGATTCAAGAACCCAATGAAGGTAAGGAGAGGGGGAAGCCAGACTTTTCCCCAACCAAGTTCCAACACTTTTTACGTGTCATTTCCTAAAATGTGGAAGTCATTTCCAGGTTCTGCACACTGGGAATATGATTTCATGCATGAAAGTCAATTATCACAAAGTTCTTCTGTGGTGTAACTCGGAAACCTCACAAAGATAATATACATTGGGATTTCAGATCTTACCCTCATGTAAGGAATTAATATTTACAGTAATGAAAGACCAAGAAAGGGGATGATGAGAATAAGGCTCTCAAGTGAACCTGTTTATGGAATAGCTTCATTACTTCAGACTGGGGATGGAGCAGAGAAACCTGGGAGGGCAGTGTCCCTCGGATACCCACACCAGTCCAGGCCAAGAGAGTTGGCCCCGAGTTACAAGTAAGCAGACAAAGATGCTGCCTCTAAACACAAACAAATGACCACCTGGGAAGCGAGGTCCACATCAGAATCCCTGCCCAGCTGCTCATCAGAACCTCCTTAGGAGATCTGAAGCTGGAGATCTTCACCTAGAAATCTGAAGTCTGCAGGTGCCCAGATCTTACCCCTGGAGTTTCAGATTCAATCTCTCAGGGGTGCAAGGCTGAGGTGGGTGGATCACTTGAGGTCAGGAGCTCGGGACCAGCCTGGTCAACAAGGTGAAACCCTGTCTCTACAAAAAATTGCCAGGTGTGGTGGTGGGCACCTGTAATCTCAGCTACTTGAGAGGCTGAGTCAAGAGAATCGCTTGAACCTGAAAGGCTGAGGCTGCAGTGAGCTGAGACTGTGCCACTGCACTCCAGCCTGGGCAGTAGAGCAAGACTCTGTCTCAGTCAATCAATCAATCTCTCAGGGATATGGACCAAGCACTAGTTATTTTTTTAAAGCTGGCCAGATGGCTTTAATATGCAGCAGGATGGAGAACCACTGGGTGCTGGGGGCTTCCAACTGAAAAGATCAGAGAAGGCGTAGAGGAGGTGACTTCTGAGTTGGTCTTTAAACAATAATGAAAATTTTTTTTTAATAAAACAAAATTAAAAAAAATAGAGATGGGATCTCACTATGTTGTCCAGGCTAGTCTTAAATTCCTGGACTCAAGTGATCCTCTTGCCTTGGCTGTGATCCCAAGGTGCTGGGATTACAGGAATGAGCCACTGTGCCCAACCCTGAGTTGGTCTTTGAGAGATAATTTAATATACTGATAGGAAGCAAAGAAATTCCAGGCAGACAAACATGGACAAAGAACAGTGGGAAGAAATTATGGGGCAACAATTATGCAATTCCCTGTGAGCTGAACATATGGAGTATGATGGGAGTGGTGAGAAATAAACAGAGAAGTTGGAACCAGGTGGCACAAGGCTGTGAATGGCCAGAGAGAGCCACCCATGGTGGCTTAGGAAGAATGTACTTGCTCCAGGCTGAGCTGTAAACCAAACCTTTCATGCTACCAGGCATGGGTGGGCTGGCAGGTGGCACGGGTCCTGGCTGGCTGTCCTGAGAAAGAGCAAGACACCAGCCATAGAAACGTATTGTGCTCCTTCTGCAGGGATGGGCCTGGCACAGTGCTTCACACAGTAGATTCTAGAAACCACTGATCTGTTTGTGCTCATGAGTTCACCACAACCAAAAAATGGGAGGGGCTGAGGCTAGTGTTGTTTTAAAAAGAGATGTAGAGGGTGAGGCTAGTGTGTGTTTGTTTTTTTTTAAAGAGATGAGCTCTCACTGTGTCATCTGGGCTGAAGTGCAATGGTCTAGGATCATAGCTCACTGCAGTCTTGAATTCCTGGGCTCAAGTGATCCTCCCACCTTAGCCTCCCCGAATACCTGGCACTACAGATGTACACCACTGTGCCAGCTCAAGACTAGTTTTTTAAATCAGGGGTGAGAGAGGGGACCAATACACAAATAATTTGAGGAAACAATGGATTAAAAAAAAATAAAACATGTCTTTCTTGCAGGATTTCTCAGTACTTTCACACCTCAATGGGCACTGGAAAATCCAAGAAGAGGAATGAAAGATGCAACATTTCCCAGCTATCGTCGACCAAAACATCCTTTCCTGGAAGCCCATCTCAAGGGATTCATGGTCCCTAGGCCTAGAACACACTTTGACAAAAAGCTGCCTCACTTGAATGCCAATAAGGGGCTGTGTGTGACCACCCAGAAACCTAAACATATGTCCCTGACGCTTGCCAGTTAACAAGGTTAAGAAAAACAGGCAGTTCAGATGGCCAAGAAGTGGCAGGGGTCAGAAGGAAAGGGCTCTCCTCTTACCATTTTCTCAAAACACAAATATTGTTATTACTTCCTCAAAATCTGATTATAAATATGATGACTGCTCATTGTGGAAAATTTAGAAACTTTAAGAAAACCTGTTTTTGTTGTTTTTATTTTACTTTAAAAATTTTCTTTTTTTAAAGAAAATCTTTAAAAGCAGTATCTTACCTGGTAATTATGGACTTCTGGATTTGTTTTAGAGCTAAAAAAAGAAAAAGAAAAATAGGTTATAAAGTGGCATTATTACTGATTTATTTAACAATCATGAACTATTCCCATGTGCTACATACCGTACTAGGAGCTCCCACATAACTACTTCTTTTTGGTTATTGGTTGTTTAAATGAACATATAACAAGGAAAACCACAGACAGCAACTTTCACTCATCCCTTTAGCGCTCACAAACAGAAACAGTAGGAAATATTCCAGAATGCAGCCTCGATGTCATATTTTGGTGGCAAAAAGGAGATCCTGTCTCCGTTGGGCAAACCAAGTAATTTTACTCCCATTTCAGGCCCGCCCTGGCATTGCTGGGAGACTCCACGGCACCCGCACCAGAAGCTCCTCCAGTGATGGGCGAGCTTCTTCCCACCACAGCAGGAGGCACCAGTCCCTCCTGAGCAGCTCCCACTGGAGACTGTGGTGGGAGCCACACGTGGGTTCTCCGCTATTCATCTGGCCACCACTTTGAAATGTTCTCTCCAGACAAGACTCTGTACTGGGAACTTTACATCTGTTATTATTTAATCCACACGACAAGGCTATGAGGTCAACAAAAGTGACCACCTTGTTTTACAGATAAAGGAACAGTTGCCTAACAGGGAGTTGGGAAACCTGCTCAAGGTCACCTGGCTGGTCAGTGGGAGTCAGGGCTAGAATCGACATCTGCAGAATCCTAAAGCCTGTCTTCTTTCTGCTAAACCAACTTGGCTCTTGGAGGGACTGAGAAAAGGCTCAGGACTCCTCAGGCATGATCCTATTCCTTCTATTTTTTAATTTTTTTGAGACGGAGTCTTACTCAGTTGCCCAGGCTGGAGTGCAATGGCGTGATCTCTGCTCACCACAACTTCCGCCTCCTGGGTTCAAGCCATTCTCCTGCCTCAGCCTCCAGAGTAGCTGGGATTATAGGTGCGTGCCACCATGCCTGGCTAATTTTTTGTATTTTTAGTAGAGATGGGGTTTCACCATGTTGGCCAGGCTGGTCTTGAACCCCTGACCTCGTGATCCACCCACCTCGGCCTCCCAAAGTGCTGGGATTATAGGCATTAGCCACCGCGCCCAGCGACATGATCCTATTTCGATTCTTTAAGAGATGGGGTCTTGGGGTCTCGCTATGTTGCTCAGGCTGATCCTGAACTCCTGGGCTCAAGCAATCCTCCAGCCTCAGCCTCCCAAAGTGCTGGGATTATAGGCATGAGCTACTGTGCTTGGCTGACGGGATCTTAAAATATATATGTATGTATATATATATATGGACAGAGCAGGCAATCATTATTGCCAGGGGGTGTGCTTGAAATCAAGCGTTATTGCCGGCTTCTCCAACACTGAGAGGCAAACAGATCACTGTTACGAGTCTTGCTTGGGTCTAAATGGTTCTGTGTTCCAGTTTCCAGGGAGGACCAGTACACAGAGCTAGGCTCTGGGCCAGATCACCTCCGGCTGGATTTCATCAGGTAAGTGTTCTGCAAGGTGCTATTTTTCTAGTAGTACCTCTGGAGCCCAGAGCAGAGTTTCATCCATGGCTCCCATAGCAATCCTACTCACCCTGGGATCCCACAGGCTGTGAAAAGCAATGGAACAGCTGTGAACAGCAGTTATTAGTTCATTTGTTCCTAAAGGGTATATTTACCAGGGCTTTTTTTTTATGAATTTTTTTTTTTTGGTTTGTTTTGGTTCGCAGTATATAATCTCCACTAGATGCTAAGAGGAAAATGTAATTTTATTAAGGAGAAACAGACAAGCCAAACAATCACCACCAGAGAGAGCAAAGGAAAGAAATTGGGGCTGGAACTTACAAGCCTCAGAGAATTAAAAGCAAGACACCTCGACAGGCTAAGAAAGGTATAGATGCCATCTGGCATACCATCTTCCAGAGGAATCCCAGAAATGGGGTGAATCTAGCGACCTACAACTAACCCATTGAAAATACTGCAACCTCCTCCCACCCTCTGGGGCAGGGTTCAGTAGGACCCCTGAGCCCCTTCATCAGATGCTGAGAACAAAACCCAGAGATGAAAGGAAGAATGACACTGAAAGTCGGGTTTGGAATCAGAGCTGTGAGGCTGTTTCCAGCTGTGTGATATGAGGGACCAGCTGCGTTCTCTAGAACCCTGGGTTCTTCATAGGTGCCCTGGAGCTATGGGGTCGGGGGAGTGGCAGGGAAGGCAGATGAGCAGGCAGGAACTGGTCCCTCACCCCCCCCAGCCCCGCCCTCCAGGCTTCATCTAGAGGACCTCCACATTTGTCTGTTCTGTACATTGGGCTTTGACATCAGGTTTCTTCTAGAGGGTGAAGATCAGAGGGTAAGACAGTTTGGCAAAAAACTGATCTAGCCCATCCCCCTCATTTGCAAAAAAAAAGAAAACGGAGGCTCAGAGGTAAGAAGGCCTAAGTCTCCAGAGCTGGGTTAGAACACAGCTGGTACCTGGAGGGAGGACTCCTGATGCCTCAGCCAGGGCTCTCCTCACTAACCGGGGTATCTGAAACCCACTTCATCTTGTGCCATGTTCTGCCAGCTATCTTGACTGACAGTACATGGCACAGTCAAGCTGTGCCCATCTCAAAGACCACCCTCTCAGCTGCCTTGAGACCTGCGCCTGGGATGACTGAGAGGCTCACCAGCCTGGGCTACCTACCAGCATCGAGTTCAGAACAAAGGTCCAAACAACACTAGTCTGTGGTTCCCTCGCACGACGGCTTGTCTACTTGACAAGCCAAAACTCACATAAGACAGGCAGTTGCTTTAGAGGGAGCAAGAGAGGTATATGCCAGGCAGACTCACCAGAGCAGCTTTAAAAACAAGCTATCTGGGTCCCACCCCGAAAGACTGATTCAATGAACCTGGGGCGTGGTTGGGGTGGATGTTTCAGATAATTATAGCTCACCAGATTATTCTACTATACATGCAAGACCCTGGACACCTGTGCCAGGGAAGAGGCCTGTAGAAACTACACCCCTTGGGCCAAATCTGGCCCGCTGATATTTATGAGTAAAGTTTTATTGGAATGCAGCCACATTCATGCATTTACATATCGTCCACAGCGGCTCTCTAGCTACAACAGCAGAGCTGAGTAGCTGTGAAAGAGACAGCAGAGCCTGCAAAGTCTCAAATATGGACTAGCTGGCCCTTTACAGAAAATCTCTGCTGAATCCCGTGCAGCCGGTTTTCACTCTTGTGGTAAGTTCCTTTTCCTGCAGGGATATCAGTAAAGGTGTTTAACCTCTTCTACGATGTATGAGCAAATCTAGCATCTGCTCTCGTCCAGCTTTTGCTCCCGAGCGCCGCCTTCCTCTCCCAGCACCGCCTGCCTCGCCATCGACACAGTGTGCTGTGCACATGCCTCTACCTTCCTCACCCGGTTAAAGTAAACAAAGCACACAGCTACTCAAACAAAGCAGCTATGCCTTGCAAAAAAACAAACCGTCCTGGAACATTATACTGTGTACTTAATGAAAGCCATGAGAATGGAATAGCCAGGCAGCAGAAAAAGGTGGAAAAAAAATATACCCGGTGACACACTTTCTGATCTGATTGTAGTAAGGAAAAAGTTAACACTGCAAGTAAATACGATCCTGAGAGAGGAGAGCTGTGCTCTAGAGCTCAGGGACACTCACCAGAGCTGGGCTGCTATCACTGGGTTGCTTGCTGTAAAGGAAAAACAAGAAAGTTATGACATCTTAGACAACTTTAGAGCTTTCACCATGCAGTGACAGATGACCATGAGAGAATTCCGCCATCACAGAGCTGTTCCAACCCCAACCCAGGCAGAACTGCGGGGCGGCTGCTTCTCCTTTCCCAAGGGAGAGTAAACTATCCCTCCCTCTGATTCACTCAGCAACCATCCACCGAGCAGCTTCCCAGGGCTGGGTGCTCCGGGAGGCTGGGACAAAGAGACACAGTCTCTGCTCTCAAGAAGTTCCCGGTCTAGAGACAGAGAAAGGCAGATAGAGAGAAGCGAGTGAAAGGAAAAACAGCACATAGTGATAAGGGGTGAACTATAGGCATGGGTCTGGACTGAGGGACCTCGGGGCGGCCGGGAGGGTCTGTGTGGACAGAGCCCCGGGGATGAGGCAGAGCTCATCTGTCTATACTCCATTTTATTTTTAAAAGGATATATATGGCAGGGAAAATCATTAAAAGCTTCACAAAGAAGATGCTAGAACCCTGGCTGGAAAAAAGTCAGTGAAATAAAGGAGAGAAAAGAAAACAGGGACCGGGAAGAGAATCACAGACCCTGGAGTCCAGATCTCTAAAGCCATCTGGCGGGGTCAGGCTGCAGGACGTCCACTCCCCTCTGTGACGGCCACCCCAGGGGTCCTTCCCTTTGCACTGCACATGCCTGCAGGGCCCAGCGTATTGCTATCTTGAGATAGCTCTTTTGATCTTTGGAATTCTTCCTTAGTCTGGGCTATTTCTGGACAACTCTGACCCAGGGGACTACACACACCAGCATAATCCTCCTCACGGAACAGAGAGTGTTCTGGCCCTTTCTCCTGAGCGCTGTGGCCACCCTTCATCAACCCATCACCCTTCTCTGGACACGCTCCTGTGCCCCAGCCTCTCTGGAAGGGCAGGACTATTTCCTGTGCTGCGGGCATTTTCCTCCATGAAAGCAGCTGGGAGTGACTAAGAATTTCAGGTCGTCATGCTATTGCGCTGTTGGTTCATAAAGGTAAGAACGGTGGGGAACACAAAGATACAGATTCTAGAAGGGAACAAGTAAAGGTAGCAGGTCCCACGGAGGCTCACTAAGTCCTAAGCCAAGAAAAACACATGGAGTGGCCGCAAGGAATATATACAGAAGGGGCAGGAGGCTGGGACCGCAGAGGCTCTGCCATAAAAGAGCAAACGCTGAGGGCTAACTGGGCGCCCTGAGTCGGGGAGCGATCTAGTGCAGAGAAAGAAGAGCTCCGAGATGGGATCTGGAGGCGGGGACCCAACAGAAGTGAGCCTGGCATGGTCATTCACTGACTGAGTTGTACTGTGTGTGTTCCAGGCCTCAGACAGGTGTGAGGCCCCAGCTGTAACTGACAGACAAGGTTCAGGGAGTTTGGAAAGGGGAAGGGGGCAGGCATTCTAAGGCCTGGCTAAATTAAAGGGTGAGGAAACTTTGGGCTGGCTGTGGGACCTGAGCCAGGTATCTAAAAGTTCTTCCTCCACTTGTACGTGATCAGAACTCCAGTTAGCATGGGGCTGAAGTCCGCGCTTAAAATTGCAAGATGGTGGAGATACAGTACCTTCTATGGGCTGGAAAGGTGTTTCCCTATGATATTTCTGAGGTCCCAGGGCTTGAGCCCAGGTCTAAAAGAAGCAAAGAGGCATGTGGAAAGAAATATGGAGACAGCGGCGAAACAAATGAGCACATCCAGGGGAAGCATTAATGACAGAGGGATGGCAGAAGTGGCCGGGTCCCATTAAAAGAACACCACTGGGATTTTCTTCCAAAAGCTCCAGAATGGAGAACTGTAGGAACTTTCTTCATAAGCTGCTTGACCAAGCTCCTTGAGGGCTTAAATGACTAATGCATAACGTAAAATTGCAAGGCAGAATGCAAAACACACAACCTTTGAACGTTGAATGCCTCCGGGATGGATAACGTTTACTAGGCTTCCTCTCAAACGTGCTGGTTCTTCGTAACCTGGAGCCATGTGTAGCTTGATATTCTGTCCGCCCACTGGGAAGTAAATATTTTCTTCTGTGTTATCAATATCAGAATCTCAGTACATTACACGTATTTGAAAGTGCACTTTTATTTCCAAGAGGTCCAATGTACATTTCAACTTAGCTTGAACTCACTTGGGTAAAGACACACACAGTTTAGCCTTCCATTTGGAAATAAAATCTCCTTTGCTAAGTCCAGGCTATAGTACAGGGGCAGATATTTCCACCCAAGGACAAAACCTGCAATTTAGGTACCGGCCACTTGGCTGCACAAACCAAGCAGGTTTGAAACATCTCATTAAGAGAACACTGATTTTCACATAAAATAACCTTTCATGGAACACACTGCATGGACATTTAACTCATTTTTTAAAAGACTGTTATCAATACCCACTCAACTAGGCCTTGGCTTTCTTTGCTATGCCAATGCAAACATGACTTATTTCACTAAGGCTTTTTGGGTTTCAAGCAATGTGACGCCTGGCTGCAGATTCCAGGAGGTTGCTGGTTTCATCTGATCTACCCCTCAGCTGTTTCATTCCAGAGCTCTTAGTCCTATTTATCAGATGGAAGGAGCCATTTGTCACCTGCTCTGCATGCCTCTAAGGGGCAACCTCTTCTCTAAACTCCCTTCCTTCTTACACTTCTGGATGAACAGAAAGGAACATGGTCGGGGACTAAGCCTGGGGCAGTTTCCTCCCAGGAGAGAAAAGCCTGCCTTGGCAACTGCCCTGACTGTCCTTCCTGCCTCGCTCCACCCCGAGGAGACACCAGCATCCCGTGGAGTGTCTCCGCTAACCCCTGCATCCTCCACAGGACCCTGGGATTGGATTTTTCTCAAAAAGAGCCTGGTCTTCTTCCCTGCCCCCGACACCTTGGAGCATTTAAAACAAAATAATTCTTTAAACAGAAGTTCATAGCCATTTCCTTGCACAGTAGATAAATTTGAAATGAGCAAATCTTTTGACATTTAAATAGAGTTCAGGGATATGCCATGTGTGGGCAGAGGTTATGAAACCATGCGAAGTTTTAGATCTCGTAACTGTGATTCTCAAATGTAAATGGGCCTCAAAGAACCCTGGGAGTGCATTTTCAATGCATACTCCCAGGACTTACAACTTACACACACACACACACACACACACATGCACGCTCATCAATTCTGACTGCAGAGGTCTCAGATGAGGTTGCTGTCCTCATTTTTAACAAACACCAAGAAACTTTTCATATACTTTGAGAAAAATGGTCTTAGGATGATAAGCAAAAATATATCAGAATAAGCTATCGATGCTTTCAGGTTCTTTTCAGATTCAAATATCTACTCTTCCTACCCTGGGTTACGTGCACACACATTGATATCTGCTCTCATTCTTAATCATCCCAAATTTCTGGACATGGGCATGAGAAAGGCCATATAGTAGCAGTTAGACATTTAACAGTCAGAGTGCACAGGGTTGAATCTCGGCTCTACCACTTACCGGCTGTGTGTGACTTTAAGCGTAATGCCTCTGGCCCTGGTTTCCTTCTCTGTAAAATGGGGATAATCAATCTACCTTATTAAGGGTACGTGAAGAGTTCTGGCACAGTGCTGGCCAACAGAACTTTCCACAGTGATCCTGTGTCTATACTGTCTAATACGGCAGCCACTAGCCACATGTGGCTTGTTGACCACTTGAAATATGATCGGTGAGACTGAAGAATTACATTGTAAAATTACATTCATTAACTTAGATTGCCACATGTGGCTAGTGGCTACTGTACTGGACAGCACAGCTCTGGCTAAATGTCAGCTACTAACAATTTTGTTATTACTTCCATTTTATCGATGAGAATATGGGGGTCAAAAGAGCTTCAGTGACTCACCTTAAGAAAAGTAGGGACGGGACATACAACCTAAGTTTTAGACTCAAATCCATTACTCCATTCACACACAAAAACGAAATCACAGGTGCTCTCTGTCAAAAGATGCCATCCATGTTGCAGAAGAGGCTCCCTACCTGAATCTGAAGCGAGAACCCAGCCTGATAAAGTCAGATCTATTGGATTTGCTGTTTCCCGGCGTCCGCAGTCGGAAGAACGCGTGGTGTTCAACTGCACACTTCCAGAGGTGTTTGCAGGTCCTGGCACTGTCTAACCGGAACACAAATGTGTGCTCTTGCTCACGTCCCTTAAAGAGGAAGCACAAGGGCCTCGAGTGGGCGTTTGTAACACAGATGCAGGATTTTCACAGCAAGGGGGAAGAAACGGGAGCCAGGCCTACCTGATCATCATCCTCGACAACCACGAGTGTCAATTTGCTCTTTTTAAAATCCATTTTGGTAATTTTAGGCCTAGTCAGAGAGAGAGCATTTCAAAAGCACAATCTGCAGTAAAACTATCTACACATCAAATAGCAGTTTCCTTTCTACTTTTAAAGCTTAGATTGACTAAAAAAAAAATCATTCATTCAAGTGTGATTACCCAGAAGTTTCAGTGCAACGGCCACAGACCCACAGCAGCAGCACTGTGTGCTCTGAGAATGAATCTGGGTGTTGCAGACACCCCTCAATAATCAGCCATCACATAGAATTCCACCACAAAATAGGAAAAGACATTTTTAATATTAGACAAAACTAAATTACCAAAAGAATAAGCCTATTTTGTTAGCTCCTTCAAAGATTAATATGCCTGTCGGGGTCAGTCCAAGAGAATATTCACAGCCATCTCTTCCCTACAAACAAACGAAGTGACAATCGGTAGAGGGTTCTAACAGGTCGTCACACAGCAGTATGCAAAATGCAAAAACAGTTTCCTCACCACAAGTTATTTTGTTTGCATAATGTTCATACAGTTTTCAGTAACAGTGAAACCAAATGACTTAAACACACACAGTTCTTACCCTGACAACGTGCATGTCTACCCCATACATTTCCAGCCACTTCGCTTTATTCAGATAGGAGAGTTCCGCCTGGGCAGGGCTCTTTCCCCTTAGAAAAACCAACGGAAATACTTGTAAACTGTGACTCGTACGCCCACAGGATTCTGAAGGGCATGGCCTTACTATGGAACGTTAAGCAGCAATTAAATCAATGAGGGACACCAAATTATAATAATACAAAAAGATCCCCAAGAACATACTGTTAATTGACTAGAAAGACCACAGAACAGGCCGGGCACAGTGGCTCACGCCTGTAATCCCAGCACTTTGGGAGGCCAAGGTGGGTGGATCACCTGAAGTCAGGAGTTCGAGACCAGCCTGACCAACACAGCGAAACCCCGTCACTACTAAAAATACAAAATAGCCAGGCATGGTGGCGCATGCCTGTAATCCCAGCTACTTGGGAGGCTGAGGCAGGAGAATCGCTTAAACCTGGGAGGCAAAGGTTGCAGAGAGCTGGGATTGTGCCATTGCACTCCAGCCTGGGCAACAAGAGCGAAATTCCATCTCAAAAAAAAAAAAAAGACCACAGAACAGTGCTTATAATATGATCACTTAAGGAAACAAAACAATGTTGTTTTGTGTAGATACATATATGTAAATGCAAAAGGAAAAAAACTACAAACTGCCAGTGAGGGCTTCCTGGAGAGAGGACAGTGGGTGTGTAAGTGTGTGGGTGGCGTGGGGTGGGTGTACCATACCCTCAGATGTTTACATTGTTTCAGTGTTACACAATGAGAATGGACTAATGCCACCTTCCATTAAAATAGTCACAGGAGTTTTTCAGAATGATTGAGGGATAAGAAAAAGCCACGCTAAGCTCGAGTCCAAGGTGACCTGGAAGAGGCAGTGTTTGGGAAAGATGGGATGGGAAGGAGGAAAGGTTAACTAGGAAACCCATGAGAGAGAGGTGGCATTGATGGTCCAGGTATGAAAGCGGTGCCTGCAGGGGGAATGGAGGGAAAAAACCAAAAAGGATAGATGACACCGCTGGATTTAGGTATGATGATCACATTTCCTGAAATGTAACGCTGTACAACACATGGTCTGAAATGCGTATGTTCCTATTCCACAGGGTGTATTTCTAAAATGCTTGTTTCAGAAGGTTTACGCCCTGAGGTCCCAGAGATGCAGGTATGCCAGAGTGTCTGGGGTGCCCCGGGGTGTCACTAGGATAGTGGTGGCTCCCCTGGCTGCAATAAGCAAATCAGAACCAGGCTCTTTTGCAGAGAGAAAAGGAGTGTGATTGGGTTCTTGCTGCACATCTCTTAAAAGACAGCCAGCCAGGTGCGGTGGCTCCTGCCTGTAGTCCCAACACTTTGGGAGGCTGAGGTGGGAGAATCACTTGAGCTCAGGAGTTTGAGACCAGCCTGGGCAACATGGTGAAACCTCATCTCCACAAAAAATAGAAAAATGAGCCAGGCATGGCTCATTATAGGCACACACCTATAATCCCAGCTGCTCGGGAGGCTGAGGCAGGATTGCTTGAACATGGGGAGGTTGAGGATGCAGTGAGCCAAGACAGTGCCACCGCACTCTGGCCTGGGCAACAGAGCGAGGCTCTCTCAAAAACAAAAACAAAAATGATGACATGTGGGCCTCTGGAAAACAGGACTGACATGGGAGAGAAGAGCTGGAGCTGCAGTTTTACAGCCATCAACAAGCAATTCTACTGGTAAAGGAGTGTGACCGACACTTATTTATGACACAATAGATCTATCAGAATGCTATACAGTTGCATCAAGGTACCTGCACTCTTTCCATCTCTGGAAGATATCAAATTCCATCGCTTCTGTCTGATTTGGAATGAACCGAAACTCAGACACAAGCTCCGGTGTGTGTTCTGGAAGCTCGCACTCCCCAAGCTCCGCTGCAAGTTTCATAAAAGGGAGGAAAACAGGAGACATTGAATGCTTTCGGTTATTGCTGCAACCAGGTCCAAAGGCATTCTGCATGATTATAAAGCACAGGATCCCCCCTAATGTACAACTCTTTCCTTTCAGGAAGACTTAACTCTCACTCGGGTAGTCATATGTACACCCAAAATCCCCAAGAAGCATGCTAATGTCCTCCCTGTCGGGTGATACAGCATCATCTTAGTTATTACTGTCTTTTTCTCCACTGTTGTTCCACCCAGGGAGGCCCCAATTACATTTTCCCCATGAAGTGGTAGAACCCTGAATTTGCAATAAAAGGCAATTGCAGGGAACGAGGATCTGCCCAGAAACATCCATGTAACAAGGCTCTCGTTAAGGGGAGGTCAGAGCAGCACTTCAGGGTCTGCAGTGCTGGAGAGGATGGATCACAAATTCAGCACATGCAGCATCCAGGGGGAAGCAGGGAGGGAGGGAGGGAGCGGGAGAGAGGGAGGGAGGCAGGGAGGAGGGGCTCCAGGGCTGCAGGAGCAACTGCGGAAAGTCAGGCAGAACCTGGGAGGGAGATAGCTGTGCAGAAAGGAGGGAGGAGCAGCCACATGAGTGATCCCAGCAAGAAGTCCAAATTGTGCTGCAATCTGTGCTGCCCTTGCCAAGTGCCCCCACAGGACAGAGGGCCCGAGGATACAGGTGGCCCCCTCCTCCAGGGCATGATGAGGAAATCCACTCTCCCCACCCCTGCAGCTCAGGAAGCAGACCCCAGAATGAAAATGAATCCTCTGGAGTTCCCTCTAACACCAGGCTACACCCAGTGTGGGCCACACACCAGCAGCACTGCCATCCCCTGAGAGCTTGCCCAAAATGCAGAACCTGAAGCCCCGCCCTAGACCTACTCAAGCAAAGCCTGCCTTTTAACAAGATGCCCAGGTGACAGGCCTGCACATTTGTTGGAAAAAGCGCTGATCTCTAACCGTGGTTTTCAAACCTGGGTGTACCACAGAATCACCTGGCGGGCTGGTTAAAAACACATATCACTGGCCCCCTCCCTGAGTTTCTGAATCCCTCGGCCTGGAACCAGGCCTGAGAATTGGCTTTTCTAACAAGTCCCCATGTGATGCTACTGTGGCTATCCTGGAAAACACTGTAAGGACCTGTGCTCCACACATAAGATCCCACCAACTAACCAAGCAGTACATGCCTGAACACCCCCAGTGACTGCAACCCGCTGTGTACCCGGCATCCCTGTTCATCACCCCATGTAGGCCATGCCAGGCCTGGGCTTCTCAGTCTCCCAGTCCTATCTTTCAGGAGAGGGACTCCAGCTGGCTTGCAGGAGTGGAGAAAACATCCCTGTCCTGGTGGGTGCGGTGGCTTACACCTGTAATCCCAGCACTTTGGGAGGCCGAGGCAGGTACATCACTTGAGGTCAGGAGTTCAAGACCAACCTGGCCAACATGGCAAAACCCCAACTGTACTAAAAATACAAAAAATCAGCTGAGTGTGGTGGCGCAGGCCTGTAATCCCAATTACTCAGGAGGATGAGGTAGAAGAACAGCTTGAACCCAGGAGGTGGAGCTTGCAGTGAGCTAAGACCACTCTACTGCACTCCAGCCTGGTGACAGAGCTAGACTTCATCTAAAAAAAAAAAAATCCCTGTCCTCCCAGACGAAGCAGTAATACCAAACTCAGAGGAATGGTAGGAGGACTGTACCAGACAATGTACAGGGGACCTGGTGAATGTCTCCTCACCTGGTGGCAGCCCCTCGCCTGCATTCGCAACTCTGAACTGAGCTGTGGCCCTAAGACCAAGGGCCAGGGCAGTCTGGGTGTGCACACGCTTGGCACCCTGGACAATAGCACAAATGAAGACTCTGCTCTGGAAATATTTGCCCAGACAAAGTGGGGCTGGGCTCGCAAGGCCAGAGACCACCACTGACCTCTGTCCAAGAGGTCATGCTGAAATAGGGACCTGGCAAGGCTAGAGGGGCAATCTGGTTTGGGAGAGATTCCCTTGATATGAATCACCCTTCCCCCTGAACCCACAGTTCCAAAGTGAGGCAAGAGTCCTGCATTTAGCGGTGTTTCTGGACGAGACAAGGTCAATTGTGCATAGCACAGCAAATCCCACCCACTGACCAAACACTGAAGAAAGAAGCCACATGATGACAAGGTTTCCCTGATGTGTTCACACTGGGTAATGGGCCAGTGTCCCACCTCACCATTGCTGGACTGAAACAGGCCCCAATGATGCCTGGTATACCCAGACTGAGGTACCATGCCTGCCTTCCAAGAATCTGCTGGTAAAACCTGACGCTTCACTCAGCTCGCAATATCTGCAGCCAGGCCCCAGCTCTAGGAGACTGTGGAGGATGGTGGAAAACAGCTCAGACACAAGAAGGCTTGGATCCCAACTCATCATGATCTATCTGTGTGACCACAGGCAAGTCACTGAACATCTCTGGGTCTCCGATGCCTGATTTGTAAAATGGGAATTGTTACAAGAATGAAACAAGAGCACAGGCATGCAACAGAGGAGTGGCCTATTCGTTCTCCCTTCTTTTCCTTTTACCTGGTTTAATTTTCAAATCTACCACAAATTTAGATCCCAAAAGAGCACAGCCTCCCTGCAGGACCACTGTATCACAACTCAGGAGGCACCAAGGACAACCACAGCAAGACATGTCTTCAAGGCTCAAGCACAGGAGGAAACACAACCCTTCATTTTACTCAAACCCACAGAGATGCTCTAGTGATCCTCGGAGTCCGAGGCGGGCTGGCTCAGCTGTGGCTGAAGTGGGCAGCAGGCCATAGCATTTACTCATGGAATGGGGTTGGGGAGATGGGGCACGGAGGGACAATGTAACAAGAGCCGCCCCTTGTGTCTAAGTCTTCAGTCTTTTTCTTTTCTTTTTTTGAGAAAGGGTCTTACTCAGTTGCCTAGGCTGGAGTGCAGTGGTGTGATCATAGCTCTTTGCAACCTCGAACCTCAACCTCCCCTGGCTCAGGTGATCCTCCCAGCTCAGTCTGTAACTGGGATTACAGGTATGCGCCACCATACCTGGCTAATTTTTGTATTTTTTGCAGAGACGGGGTTTCGCCATGTTTTCCAAGCTGGTCTCAAACCCCTGGGCCCAAGCGATCTGCCCACCTCAGCCTCCCAAAGTGCTCGGATTACAGGCATGAGCCACCATGCCTGGCCAACAACTGTATATTAAAACCACACTGACGTGGCCAGACGCAGTAGCTCATGCCTGTAATCCCAGCACTTTGGGAGGACGAGACAAGCGGATTGCTTGAGCTCAGGAGTTCGAGACCAGCCTGGGCAACACGGTGAAACCCCATCTCTACTAAAATACAAAAAATTAGCCAGGTGTGGTGGCATGTGCCTGTAGTCCCAGCTACTCCGGAGGCTGAGGCAGGAGAACTGTAACATCCCAGGAGGCGAAGGTTGCAGTGAGCTGAGATTGCACAACTGCACTCCAGTCTGGGCAACAGAGTGAGACACCATCACAAAAAAAAAAAAAAAAAAAAAAAAAAAATTCACACTGACATGATTTCAGCTTGAATGGATAATTTCTCCAAGAAAGGCTCACAGACAGCTAACCTTATTCGTGTCTGCTCGGCTCTGGGGCAAGGTTCTGGTTCTACAGTACTGTGTTAAGTGTGGTGAGGGCTCCATTACAATGAGGTGGGATGGTAATACGTGTACCTCATCCTCTGATCTTTCAGGACAACGTACAAGCTTGCAATACTGTGCCAATGGCTTTAGGAGGAAACCTTTCCAGTGAATTAATGGCCTCGGGTCTGACATAGATGCTTCTGTCTCATTAACTACACCCTGACATCTAGTGCTGGGCTGTCAAGCCTGATGGTATGACCTCTGGCAGCTCAGGAACTCTAGCGTAGAGGAAAGCCACTTGCTAAGTAGGTGACTGGCCAGAGTGGAGAGGCCCTTGCCATGTTCTCCAAGCTATGCACGTCACAGCACTTGCCATAAAGACCATCATATCAGAAAAATACATACGAAGCACTGAGCATTGTATTTGGCACAGATGGCTGTAGATGACATTACCATCAACTCTACCACCAGTTTAAAGGCTCCGCCTTTTTAGTAGGGGTGGGATGAGGGGGTTTCTCCAACCTCATTCATTCAATTCACTCTGCACTTATCAAACATCTACTATATGCCAAGTCCCCATTAGATAATAAGAATCAAGAGTCTGGGTGCGGTGGCTTATGCCTGCAATCCCAGTGCTTTGGGAGGCTGAGGTGGGAGGATCACTTGAGGCCAGGAGTTCAAAACAAGAGGAATTAAATGGTGACTGGGGAATAGAAGTTTCAGGTAATGGGAACATCCTACAGTCATTAAAAACCATCTTTATGAGTGTAAACATGACAAAATACTAAAATATATACTAAAAATACAAAGTAAAAAAAATCATACAAAAATGTGCAGATGACTGATCAAAATCACATTTTCAAAAGTCCACTCAAAACTCATAGATAGAAATTCTGGTTGTCTGTGGGTGGTAGGACAGTGGGTTCCTTCCTTCCTTCTACTTGTCTAATTGTTGGGTTGTTGTCCCGATATTCTATAATAAGTGTATACTAATTTATAATTTGAAAAATCCTCTCAGTTCCACTTTTAAAAACTGGCCAAATACAAAAGTGAGAAATCAATTCTCATTATGGTATTCATAAATAATGACTAATTATGTATGAATATATCATAATCCATAATCTGACAGAAGCCGATGAACATGCTGGCAAATGAGTGCACAACATGTCTATCTGATGTACTAATGAAATCCCGGATGTGCAGTTACACGTTAGTATTCTCTTAATTAGTGTTAGAGACTTTAGCAAGTGTTTCTTATGCGTTTTGAACTACAAACCACCATGGCATATCACAGATAAACGGTCAACGCTGGCAATCATGCAGGTATATCTCTTACCATCCAGTTCCAACTCACATGTAAAAATACCCTTTCCACCCTGTCACCCCTGACATTAATGCTTCTAGCCTGACCTCTCTGAGCAAGCCACAATCAGGTACTCAAGAACCCGCTGGAGCTTCTAGAACCTCTTAGCCAAGGGGTCCAATGCAGACCATTTCCTCCACTGGAGCCCACCTCTTCTAATCTTTACCCATCCCCCGAAACAGCCTGAGAATCATCTCAAACTCCCCCCTCAACACCTAAGCCTAATCACCAAGTCCTTCTCCTTGTACTGCCAATGCTATTTCTTGGTGTGTGTGCAGGTGTGTATGTGTGTGCAGGTGTGTGTGCACGTGCATGCAAACCCCTGCCCTAGTCAGTTTCCTTTCCCCTCTATTACATCAGCACCTCCTCACTGTACTCACAGCCCCAGTCTCGGACCTGCTCCAATCCCTTCTCCCCAAACAGCCAACGTGGCCTTTCTAAAGTGCACATCTGGCCAGGCTTGCCCCCTCTTAAGACCTTTCAAAGGTGTCACTGTTGACTGCATGAAATTCCGTCTCTTCACATGAGGCCCAAGGTCATTCACCTGTCCAAATTCTTGAACTTCACTCTGTGGCGCCACTCAACTGCTGCTAACCTCTCTACACTTTCATGCCTTGGTTCCTGGATTCATGGTCTTCTCCTCATCCCCACAATGAGCGTTCCTTGTCCAAACCTCCTTTACGTCTCTGTTCCTGAAGGAACTGCACTGCACTCCTTGCTACTTCTTGCCTTCCTCACTGGACTGCAAGCTACTTGGGGACACAGACCACGTCATACTCATTTATATCCCCAAAGCTAAGCACTGGGCCTGGTATACAGCGGACACTCATTTGTTGAAATAAAAAGCCGTAACATTAAAAAGCTAATTACTACTAAAGATTAACGTACCTTGTAGACAGAGAGCAGCTAACTCCACAGCTGTTTCATAAGGGCATTTCAATCTTGAAAAAAATAAAATGAAATTAATTCTAAGTAGGAACTTAAGTACTCATAACCACACAAAATGTCATTAAAATCACTTTTCAAAAGGTAGCAATATTTGGGTAATGACTTGGATTCTTAGTAGTTTATATTTTTGCTGTCTACATTAAAGAATGTAACAAGCTGATTTGCACTACAAATTTCCCAAAGTCAATTCTCATCACAGGGCAAAAGAACCCCCTAGGTATAGTTTCTATCAGTCGTGTACAATTGTACTGAATTTGACAAGAATGGAAAAGTTTGGAAAATGGAAAAGTATTCCCTTTGCCTTATTATTTTTAAACATATTTTACATTTATTTTATCTTGATAGAGTACATGCATCTTTTAAAGCTGCCTTCAAATCAAATATTTCTTGAAACAAGGTCACAGTGTTAAAGATAAACACACAGACACCATATGGAATACTGCCAGGACGGCAGGATACACTCAGCATTCTACGTCTACCTCAGGCATAGCCATAGAAGGGTACTACTGCAAATTTAGTCATCTCATTCATACATAATATTTCAAATTTAGTTAGAAAAATAATAATGACATACATTGGTATAGCACTTCATAGTTTTCAAAGGCTTTTCATTTATATTATCCAATTTGGTCAATGCATCGAGTTCATAAACCTTTAGGATGGGTGTCTATCCCCCCAGACCCATCTCCCATTTTACAGATGAGGAACTCAGCGTTCAGGGGTCTTGTCCAAGGTCATCCAGCTGGAAAGGAGCAATGCCGGGACTAGAACACCATTCTGCTTTGAAGTACAAAGCAGGCTAAACTACATGTAAACTACAAAGTACTGTACCAATGCAAGGTGTTGCCATTAATATTTTTCCACACTGAGGACAATTTCTAGAGTTACACGGCCTTTAGTATGAGGAGCACGGTATGGAGAGAGAGAGAGAGACAAAGAGAGAGAGAGAGAGGAAGGATTAAAAAAAAGTACACACACTCATAATACACACACCAACCAAAGGTCTGTATTGCATGGCTGAATAAGGCAAATGTATACACTGTACAATCTACTTGTTCTATTGGTCTATGGAGTATATTTCACTGAAGTTTTTATAGCACATATTCTATAGAGAGTTTGCAAATTCGGAAATTACATTTTTAAATTTCCTTCAGATTATATTCAAAATCAGAATGTATGCTTGTCAATGTCAGGGGTTACTTTTTAGACTCAAATACTTAATTTTTCATGTAATAGAAAATATTCAATACATATGTTGAAAAATGACACAGTTATAAAAGCTATGACTGTTGAAACCCCCTATCTTTATGGTAAATTAATACTGCATGTGAAATCAACCACTTCAGTGCCAATGCTTCTTGTGCTCAAGGATCATTGTGTGTAGCCAGAGGCCTAGTATTTAAAAACCATTTTGAAGAGGAGAAAAGGAAGTGAGATGAGATGTCTGAAACTTTCTATTGGAATCAGAACAGAACCTCTTTCCATTACTTATATGCAGATGGTGATGAATGACACTTTTTGACTGTCCAAATACTTGTAAGTGTATACATACTAATAACGTATCTTGCTTGCAAATACGACAAAAGCCATTATGAATGGGACAGTGATGTGATCAGGGAGAGAGTTATTCCCAAATACACATCACTTAAGATATTAAATGGTCTTGGAAATGCTTCAAGCCATATAGTAATCATTTAAAATAGGATGATAATGACAGTGATACAAGTATTAGACTCACTTTACAATGCCTGGTGCACTTTTTTTGAATTTTGAAAAGGGAACAAGGGTAAAAGAGTTAAAACAGTGAATTATTTTGAAATACACTATGATCTATCCCGGGTTAAGAGTTAGAACAAAAACATACTTACTTTCCAGAAAGAATGTCATGCCTGAGTTGTAAAACAAACAGGTACCTGACAAACATATACAAAAGTCAACAGATAGTAACTCTTTCCCAGCCACTCCCAATCCCCAGTTTCCCATTGCAAACCCCACCCTACACACAGCATGGAATTTTGCATTGTAAAAAGGAGTCCAAATCAAATGAGAACTTCAGAGGAAGCACCTCCTCTTGGGTCTCCAGGAAGGCATCCCAGAACCTAGCCAGGAAGGTGAGTGCATGTGGGAAACTTGCAAGATACTTGTAGGATGGAGCATGAGACAGGGGAGGGTCCAATGACGGCCTCCACAATCCCCTCGGTGCTGGAGAGGAGAGCTGAACCTGGCACACGGGCATGCAATATGTCCACTAACCCAGGCAGGGTGGGGCCTGCGGGGTCTGGCTCTCGGCCAGCTCCACCAGCAGATTCCAGATATGCTGCAGTGGATTGTAACAAAAAGTTTGCAGCTGATTCTAGTCAAAAACTGCCTGGGGCTTCCCTGCCCCGCCCCCCATGCAGTGTAAGTGCAGACTCTGTCTTTCAAAACACAAAACAGGCACACACATACACACATAAACACAAAACAACAACAACAACAAAATCCCAGTACTGGACTGCAAATGGTTAAAAAACAAAAAATGAGAAAGTCGTCAGCAAATAACACGCGTGGGGTTTACTTAGGTAAAAAACAAACGTCTTGCTTAAATAAGAGTGGTATTTTTTGTTTTGTTTTGTTTTTTTACCAGGAAGACGTAGGCATCAGAACCAGTCACAATGCTTTGTAAAAACCAAAACTGCCTGTGCTCTGCTCCCTACGTACGGAAACAGAGTCCTACACACAAGAGTGGCCCCCAGGAATCTGAGCTGTTCAAAAGCTTCCCAGGTGTTTCTGATTCACACAACCCAGGTTAAAAACCACCGGCTTTGATGACAGCTAGAAGCAGCATTCATAGAGGACTCTGAGGAGCAACACTAGAATGATCGTTTGCCAGAAATCAAGGAGGTCGAGGGTGTTGAAGGTTCTAGTACATTCCAGAATGTTCCTGCTTTCTGATAAGGGCTTGGCCACCACTGAACTTCACTTCTGAACATCAGGACACCATCTTGTGTACTTATTTCACAGGAGACACCGTATATGGCCAGAACTCTTGATACCTATAGGAAAACCTAACCATAGAAGCCCAGCAGGAGCCTGGGTAACAAAACCCTGTCTCTAAAACAAAACAAAACAAAAATTAGCCAGGCCTGGTGGCATACACCTGTGGTCCCAGCTACTAGGGAGGCTGAGGTGGGAGGATCACTTGAGCTTGGGAGTTTGAGACTGCAGTGAGCCATGATCACACCACTGCACTCCAGCCTGGGTGACAGAGTGATACCTTGTCTCCAAAAAAAAAAAAGCCCAGCGGAAGCCCAGCAGTCCCTTCCTATGGGGGAATGGTGATAACCAGTCAGTCTTGAAGATATTACTTAGGGGTCATCTCCAAGCTAGTGGCCACCACCATGAACCACCCAGCAGCCTACTTGTCACCACTGCAGTCCATCACACAAACAACGACAAGGAGGCTCTGGGGACATCAAAAGCAGAAAACGGCTTTGTAGAGAATTTCACTGATGGAAGAGAGGCTGGAGGGAAACTCCACATTTAAAAGGTTACTCAAATTTTCTTTCTCTTTTTCCCTCTTTCTGAAGTCCAAGACATAGACATAGCCAATCACAACATAAAAGAAATTCAGGCCAGGTGCAGTGGCTCACGCCTGTAATCCCAGCACTTTAGGAGGCCAAGGCAGGCGGATAACTTGAGGCCAGGAGTCCAAGACCAGCCTGGCTAACATGGCAAAACCCTGTCTCTAACCAAAAATACTAAAATTAGCAGAGCATGATGGTGTGCGCCTGTAATCCCAGCTAGTCAGGAGGCTGAGGCAGGAGAATCGCTTGAATCCAGGAGGTGGAGGCTGCAGTGAGCCAAGACCATGTCACTGCATTCCAACCTGGGCGACAGAGCGAGACTTTGTCTCCAAAGAAAAGAAAAAGAAAAAGAAATTCAGGGGAGCTAAAAGATAACACGAAGGGATTTTAACAACCTTGCTGCAATTACTTTAGTTTTTTTCTTTAAAGAGGGTTCCTTACATTATAACAATCAAGAGAATATTTTGCAATTCCTTAAAAAATAAGATGGCGATTTAGGACTGACAAAGGCTTTTCCAATATTTGCCTTCCCTTTTTGTAGCTGAGATAAAAATAAAATGCGACAGAACAACCAATCAATTTACCCAGGGTCCAAGAAAATAGAAGTGTGACAAGAAAATGTGTCTTCTAATTTCTATCCACTCAGAAAAATGTCAAATTAAGCAAAGTTGTGGATTTTTAACGGAATACAGAAGCAAAGGAAAAGTACTAACATCTCTTGCTCAGAAATAGAAAGACAGCAGACAGAAGGGGAGGCAGACCCACAATTGGGAAGAGCCATAAATGACATGTGAGGCAGGTGGTACTGGACGGGAGCTTGTTTCGCATCATGGCCTACCTTGTAAACTCCTCACGAAGGTTGTTTGGTTCTGAAGAATAGTATTTAACTCGAAAGTGCAAAGCATAAGCAGGTCCAACTAAACATTTGGAGACAGAAAGTTGAAGATGTTTTTCCCCCAGTTTTGGAGATCACAGAATGGACAAAAGAAAAAGCATGTTAAATCTATAACATTTAGCATGACATCAGGACAGACTGGGCATGTGACGCTAGTAAATTCCTTTCAGTCTTCATCAAGGAAACTGAGACGGATGGACTTTTGTATTGACTTAAGATAGTTTAGCTAGTAACCTTATTCTGGGAGAAAATCCTAGTGATCTAGATGGATTACTAAAGGCTGACATTTTACTTTCACCCCTGATGCCACAATACTCCAAACTGATAGCGAGTTTTTACAAAGTACAAAGCCTAAAGGAAAATGATGTAGAGTGCTCTGTTATCTAAAAATACTTTAAAGTACTTTTAAGAGAATATGAATTTTAAAAAATTACCCAAGCATAAACATTAAAGAAATGTGGTTACCACACCTGCACAAAGCTGTAGCAGACTATCAAAGATCCCTCCTACTCTCTCATCTTGAGTCTATGTTGTAACTCATTAGAAAGTAGATATAATAGGTGTAAAGTTGACTTTCTGAATAGCAGATTAATCAGTTCTCATTGGTAGAGGCGTCTGATTTCAAATGAGAGCACAGTCGGTTTTTCAATACCCACTAAACACTTTTATTCAGATTTTAAACTCTCATCTTTGGCTAGCCTTAAGAAATTAAAAATCTTCCACTTAATACTGAATTGATTTTAAAATGCTTCCAAGTTCTAATGAAAACATAACACCTCAAAACACTGGCAAAGGAGTTTACTCTTAGAAAAAAAAATAAATGTGTGGGCTAAATTCTGCTTACTTACTTTTCATCTGCTTTTTTATGGGTTTGGAATGATCCAGCCAGTGCTGAAAGAAAGAAAGAAAAAGTTTCTTTAGGAATAGTTTTATCAGCAAGTTTATTCAGCCCTCACAGTTACCCTCCTCTAAAAACTTTAGTAATTCTACCCATAGAAACCAGGGTTTGGATCAGTTCATGGGTTATCTTAGGCTGGGAATCTGCAAACTGCTTGGGATGGTATAAAAAATTCGACGTTTATGCATATTTGTGCATTTTTCCAGGGAGGGGAATCCCTTGTTTCTGGAAGTTTTACAAAGTGGTACCTGAAAGAACATAAAACCCCTTAACAAACTGATCAGCGGAACCACCAACTACCTTTTCCTTCTGAGTTTCTCAAGTTATAGCCAATCTTCTCCAAGCATTCCAGGTCTGCATTAATCTAGCAAAAAGTACAAGCTACGTTGCCAATAATCTCTGATCATACACTGGTCTTGTAGTTGTCGCCCTAAACTCTTTAAAGTACAGAACCAAAATTCACAACCCCTTTATTCTTTTGCCAGGAAAATCAGCCACACTGCAAATGCAAAGGCGGGCAAGGATTTGCCTCAGATCATTTTGCTCTGGTCAATGAGGGCATTTTAACATCCTCTAGCTTTGACCAAAAGAACTGCTTCAGTCTTATCTAAGGAGATTACAAAACCATCTGCCTCATATAAAAGTTTTCTATGAAGTCAAAGTCGTTGATATTGCACTCCAGAGGAGCCTCAGCCACTTCGCTTCCATGGAGAACTACATTTAGGAACATATACTGAGCCCCTCTGTGCAGACGTCAGCTCCTGGAGCCCAGGAACTGTGCACTTAATTGTGACTGTTTCCTGTGCCAGGCACAAAGTATGGCACCCAACAGGCCCCTGTTAGATTCCTTTTTTTTTTTTTTTTGAGATGGAGTCTCCCTCTGTCCACCAGGCTGGAGTGCAGTGGCATGATTTCAGCTCACTATAACCTCCACCTTCCAGGTTCAAGAGATTCTCCTGCCTCAGCCTCCTGAGTAGCTAGGACTACAGGCGTATGCCACCATGCCTGGCTAATTTTGTATTTTTAGTAGAGATGGGATCTCACCATGTTGCCCAGGCTGGTCTTGAACTCCCGACCTCAGGTGATCCCCCCATCACCACACCCAGCCAAGATTCTTGATAAACAAATAAATGTTAAATAAAAATTATTCTTTTTAAGTAAGGCAAGTAGGGACTGTTCCCATCACATTATGTGGACTCAGTACATGCTGGAACTTCCCTGTTAAAAAGACAGCTGGGGGTGACACAGGCAGACTGGGCTTCTCTTTAGTTATACAGAGGCAGAGGCCATTCTGCTGACTGCCAATGGGCTTCCAGACACACTCACGCTCTGCACAGTCTAATAATGAGAAGGGCAGGACTCTAGTGGTACACTGTACTCCACGCCTAACCAAAGAGGCCATTATGACTGTGTGGGAGGAGGGGGATAAGGAAACACAAAAGCAAATAACAGATCATTTATAATACAATAAGCTGTGGGTAGTGCAATGGAGATTGTGGGCTGGGGGCTTTTGTCATCTCCACTCCTGGCTAGGCAGCCATGTAATGTCACCATGGCAGGATGCGTATCTCAGAAGCACACGTACGGGATGCTTTATCTCACTGTCAATAGCTTTGAATTAGAAAGGACCTAAATGTCTATCAACAAAGACGGGTTAGAAAATGGTCCATCCATATAATGAAATACTACTTAAAACTCACATAGGCCTATATTTATAGATGTGGCAAGAGATCCGCGGCACAGTGTTATGTGAGAAAAAAAATCAAGTGGCATCTCATTTTTATAAAATTATTATTTTCTATCTAGATATGTCCAGAAGGAACTGTAGAGGTTATTTTTGGATGGTGGGGCTGTGAATGTCATTTGCTTTCTTTTTACCTTGCCGCATAATTTTTTATTTTAATGAGAATATTGGTTTTAGGGGGTGAGCTGGGTTGTCATGTCCACATTCATTTGTTGTTTTATGAGTTCGCCTCATGAGAATTAGATGCCACCAGGGCCCTCAAACAAGCTGAAAACCCCCAATTCTGGCCCTTGGAGGGTACTGACACAGACCTGATTTAAGCCCAATATTTACTTTCCTACCAAGTATCATGCTAATGGCTATGACTAAACCTGTTCTTCTCACTTCCAAAAGAATTCACCACTCATCCCCTAGTCTACTTGGCCCATGAGAGGCTTGACGCTTAAAGGAGCTTGTTCCATTTCTTTCCTTGGTCAAGTCTCCTTACCATTATTTTGAGTAGAACAAGTTTAGGCCTCCCTTTCCTCTCCCTCTGCTGTCAAAGTCTCATCTTGAGCCAAGCCCAACTTGTGCGGTCTCCTTGGCTGTGGTTTTCAACCCTGGCTGTGTATTAGTATCACCAACACTTGAGGAACTTTGAAAAAGTCAAAACCCAGGTTCCACCCAAGACTCATTAAACAGAATCTCAGAGCATCAGTTTTCATACACGCCTCCAGTGTGCCCATTAAATATTTTGTAGTGAGTTTTCCACGTCCTCTCCTCCCCAGGAAGAGGCTCTGATGATCTTGGAGATCCTGAAACAGCCACAACCCCTTCTCAAAATTGCTGTTTGGGCTCTGCAAAATCTCAAGCAATTTCAGGTTTTACAGGCTAGTCCAAGAGGTGAAACCGCCAAACATCTATGGCTGGTGTGCACTCACAGGGAGACCACAGCCAGATGCTAGTAGGAGGCAGCTGACTGCTTTGCCCTCAGGCCACACTGCAAAAAAGGACCCCCCTCAGCCACTGCAGGCAGGGCTTCCTGCTCAGCCTCAGAGCCCTACCCAAAGTAGGACCTGCCAGGACAGTTGCCTATGAAAAGTCTGGGGCTGGTGAAGCTGAGAATGGAATCAGAAATGGCTTCCTCATTTTAAAAGCTCCTTGAGCACTTGGTGTTCGGATCAGGTTTTGCTTGCCTGCATCAGAGACAGTAAGAAACCCAGTCACAATCCTAAAATGAGAGATGACAAAACCTATCTTGTATCCAACCAGTTCAAAATGATCTGACTTCCTTCTTCGCTGCAGGGGCCTTCCAGACTCTGATCACTCCTATTTTATCCCACAAGCCCACCTTGTGACATGAACACTGGAGCAATGAAAGCCCAACGTGGCATTTAGTAAACTGTCTCCTACGCTCAGCTTTGAGGACTGTATTCAACAGCAGCGGGACCTGTCTTAGATGTTCACCTGTGTCCTGGCTAAATATAGCCATGCCGCCTGTGGGTAAACGCCAAGGCAAATGGCTCTGGCCCTCTTACCAGACCATTAAACCAGTCATTGGAAACAGATAGGTGCATTTCTGAGTTCAAATGGCAGGATTATTTTACTCAAACACTCTAGTGAGTGTTAGAAAGGTGGTTTCTAATCTGAATTTCTCATCCAAGTCCATCTGGCAAAATCCTTTCCATAAATCGAGATGTGTGAGATGATCTTGGCAAGGCCCATCTGTTCCAACAGTACATCAATTCTGCAAATATGACACCCATAAGGCTGGTCATAGAATCTAATCATCAAAAATCTACACGGGAGCATTGGAACTACAAGCCCTCAGAGGAGCTTAGGGGTTGAAGAACATCTAATAACTCTCTGCCGGAACACCTCCTGAGCCTTCACCATTAAGTCTGAGTGATGGAACTCATAACGGGATTTCTAGTACCTGTAAATTTTCTTGGCTTATAAAGAGTATCTAAGCCAGGGACGGTGGCTCACACCTGTAATCTCAACAATTTGAGAGGCTGAGGCAGAAGGATCATCTGAGCCCAGGAGTTTGAGATCAGCCTGGACAACACAGCAGGACCCCATCTCTACAAATTTAAAAATATATATATAGCTAGGCATGGTGGCATACACCTGTAGTCCCAGCTACTGAGGAGGTTGAGGTGGGAGAATTGCTTGAGCCCAAGAGATCGAAGCTGCAATGTGCTATGATCACACTACTGCACTCCAGCCTGGGTGACAATGAGACCCTGTGTATATTAAAAATAGGCCAGGCATGGTGGCTCACGTCTATAATCCCAGCACTTTGGGAGGCCAAGGCAGGTGGATCACTTGAGGTCAGCAGTTCAAGACCAGCCTGGCCAACATGGTAAAATCCTCTCTCTACTAAAAATATAAAAATTAGCCAGGTGTGGTGGTGCGTGCCCATAGTCCTAGCCACTTAGAAGGCTGAGGCAGGAGGGTCCTTTGAACCAGGGAGGCAGAGATTGCAGTGAGTCGAGGTCACACCATTGCACTCCAGCCTGAGTGACAGGGTAAGACCCAATACACATATGTGCGTATACATAGTGTTTAAATTAGAGCTGAAAGGAGTCTGAAGAGATAATCAAATTGTACCCAAAGGATGAAAAGAGAAGGAGATGAATGTCTTTGGAGTTCACTGTGTCACATCCATCCCCTGACTAATGCCAGGGTGTGGGAGGGGCAGCCTGATAAGAGGTGGAGCTGGAATTCAAACGCACAGCCCTATCAGTGTCAGTACTCAGTACTCCAGGTTTCCACACCACAGACTACCTTCAAGTGTCTTCTCTGCCTATGGGGGATCTTTCCTCCTCCCCATCAGGATGAAGCCCTATAAACTCATTTAACACCAGCTATCTGCTGGTGTGAGATGATTTCCTTGGAATCATCTAAATCAGTGGTGGAGATCCCTTTAGCAGCTTCCCATTCAGCACCAGTATTTGCACATGGGCAGGAAAACATTCGCCCTCCCTCCCAGTATTCAGAGACAGGCTGTGGAGAAGCCTGTGGCATTTCTTTTTTCTTTTCAATACAGAGTCTCGCTCTTTCATCCAGGCTGGAATGCAATGGCACCATCTTGGCTCACTGCAACCTCCGCCCCGTGGGTTCAAGCAATTCTCCTGCCTCAGCCTCCTGAGTAGCTGGGGTTACAGGCACGTGCCACCACACCCGGCTAATTTTTATATTTTTAGTAGAGACGGGGTTTCGCCAAGTTGGCCAGCCTGGTCTCGAACTCCTGACCTCAGGTGATCCACCCACCTCGGCCTCCCAAAGTGCTGGGATTACAGGCATGAGCCACCGCACTAGGCCCTGTGGCATTTCTTGAGTCTAGTTTACATTTCTTTGGACCACCATGCAAAGAGGCAGAAGATCAGGGCTCAAGTTGCGGCTCTCTGCCACTCACGTGGTGTACGGCCACAAGCAAGGCCCTCCAACCCACCTCTCAGCCCTGGCTCCTGAGCCTTAGCTTCAGCCCCTATGAACAGAACTACTCCCCAAGCACTGTCTATGGAAACTGCACTGGACCAAATGGGTGGAAGGAAGGTGTTTTGTTTGATTTCTGGCACTCATAACATAGAACCCACTCTTAGCATTTATACTCTATGATGTCCCTGCTAGGTATACCTAGTAGTCACTCCTTTCTTCTTATAATTACATCTGCGATGGCAAGAGTACCCAATAGTGTCCACCCAAACGACAAATGTGATGACATTCCGAACAATCATAAGAGCAAAGTCAAAGAAGCCACAAGAGTCCCTTTAGTGGCCTCTGAGCCCTCCTAGCAGGCGCCCTATCTATGTACTAACCTCACTATAGGGCCCTGCACCTCTTATTGCCAGATTCTAGGCTGCTGCAAAGGCCAGAGGACAAACATCTGACAAGTCTTGAGACAAAGGTCAAAATTATCTATTTTGGATTCCTTACTGCAAAATGTACCCTCAGAAAAAGTTCCATTTTCCTGTTGAAAAGGGGCTTAGGAAAGGGACTTATGGTAGCCCCATCTACCCTCCAGGACACCTGCTCCCAAGAGAGGAAGGGAGGCTCCTGCATGGTGGGGCTATTATTACCACTGCCCCAAATCCCTGCCCCTCCTCTGTCTGGCAAACTCCTCTCATTCTCTGTGCCCACATCAGTGTTTACCCTTCCTCTTGGAAATCTTGCTCATTTTATTAATAATACATAGACACTCCCTCCTCCAGACTCACAGAGGAACCTTTACACTGGCCCTTTAGAGGACTGAATACATTGTAGTTCAGGGGATTACCTGTTAATGTCTCCTACCAGAATGCGGCAGGCAGAGACAATATCCAGCTCATTTGTGCAACCATAGAGCTCAGTGCTGAGTGAGCTCCAAGTCAGAGTTGGCTGAATGGTATTGACTAAACATTCCCTTTCTTCCTTCTATACATGTATGTACATGTGAACTAAGTGCATATCAGAGCCGTACAGCCAAGTGGAAAGTGCTGGGTTTTGTAATGAGACCAAGTTCTGAATCCTGGCTTTAACCTTTACAACATTCTTAGGAACATTAGTGTCTCTGAGCCTCAGCTTCATCATCTGTAAAATGGGTCTGTTTTATGGCCTACTTTATAGATCAGTGATTAATATTAAACAAGAGTTACATAAAGACTGTAGTTCAATGCCTGGGGCTCAGGGCGAGAACTGGGTAAACAGCAGTTATCGTGATCAGGTAGTGGGAACATGAGAAGGTGCAGGCCTGAGCCCCGGGCTCTCAGAAGCAAGTTTTGATATGTAAACACAGACTCCCAGCCCCTGCTTTGAGCTGTACCAAAGTGAAATCTGCCGAGTGGGTTCCTGGATCACCTCCTGTTTTGACGTGGAAAAGGGAAGCAGGAGGTCCTAGTCCCAACTGCTAAAAATAGGTGATATCAATAGGCTTTGACAGTTGCTTCAACCAGGGTAACTGGGTTGGGCAGGGCACTATGGAAACCAGGCCTGGCTCTTTTCAGGGATCTGGGGATATAAGCTGGGTATGCAGAGAGCCGTGCCAAGAGCCCTGCAGCTGCCAACCCTCTGGTCAGGGGCTGGGTGGGAATGTCAGAGCTTGAAGGAGGCTCAATTACAGAGCAATAAGCCAACAGTCAAGTGAATCATTCCCTTCCGGGTCCACCTATTGCCCTACTGTCCGCAGGAACACCTCACCTCCTATGACATCCAATCACTTCCCAGGTCCTGTAAAAAATCAGTGGCTCCAAAAGCCATCTCAGCAGACTCTCCCAAAAGGCTCTTGTTTAAATTTGCTAAGGTTTCTCCCACAGGCCATGCAGGCCTCACAGGTTCCAATCAGCGAACTGTACCTTCTTAGTACGCTAACCCCTGGGGGCAGTGATGACTTCCGGTGCCCCCTCATACTGCCCAGTTACAAAGAGGAGACCCAGAGTCATGTCTCAGGTTACAAAAACTTTTCTCCTCCATTAATCATTAATTCTCTGAGCTCCTCAAAATCCCCATCAAATAGATGTTATTACAATGCCTCCACTTTACAGATAGGAAACTGAGGTTCAAGAGGGCGGTGTACTAGAAAGAGCATACAGACCTGAAATTGCAAAACTTGAGTCTGAGTCCAAGCTATGCTAATCACCAAGTGACTTGCCAAGATCTAAAGGATTTTTTTAAAAAAAAAACCATCTAGAAGACAGTAAAAGAAAGATCTAGAAAGATTTGACAAATGCCTCTCCTCAGGTCCCTTCTGGGGCTAAATAAGAAGGTTCTAGCCAGACGCAGTGGCTCACACCTGTAATTCCAGCACTTTGGGAGGCCAAGGTGGGTGGATCACGAGGTCGGGAGATCAAGACCATCCTGGCCAACACAGTGAAAGCACGTCTCTACTAAAAATACAAAAATTAGCTGTGTGTGGTGGCATGCGCCTGTAATCCCAGCTACTTGGGAGGCTGAGGCAGGTGAATGGCATGAATCTGGGAGGTGGAGATTGCAGTGTGCCAAGATTGCGCACTCCAGCCTGGCAAAAGAATGAGACTCCGTCTCAAAAAAAAGAAGGTTCTATCAAGTTAAGACGAGGAAGTCCTAAGTTTTGGGATCTGATTTTAAAAAGTTTTCTTTATATGTATATATAAACAACAAACCCAAGGTCAAACAATCAAATGACCACAGAGGGCACAATAAGATTTGCATAGGATAAAAAACACTTTGACACTTTGGGAGTTCAGGACACGCTTGATGAGGGGTGTGGGGGGGTCATCAGGTCTCGAAGGGTGGCTAGAAGTTTAAACAGGCGAGAAACAGCAGAAGGAGAAACAGCACAAGCACAGAGGTAAGTGCAGGCATCATCAGACCCAGCGTGTAAGGAGCCCACCTCAGAAAGCAAAGGTGGGAAGGACCAGAGCGTCCTGGGAGCTGCTGCTGCTGCACAGCTCTCGCATCCTCAGAGCTGGAGGCAGATGAGGACCCCGCCCTCCCACCTGCTTTTGCCTCATGTTCATAGAGTTGGATGCTGGAAAGGCCTGAGAGCCTGAGCATCTGCAGGTGTCTGGCCTGGGAAAGCCGCCTGAATCCTGCTGTGAACACCCCTCCTGCTGCACAGCGACGGCACAGGCGAGTGGGAAAGCCTTCCAGCCAAGTCAGCAGAGGCTCATGGCAAAGTCCTTCATAATGGAGTCACAGACTTGGCTTTCTGGGAATCTGAGTGGCTAATGAGGGGTCACGTGGGGATGAGGACCTGCTGCCAAGGCAACAGGCACAGGTTCTAATGGTAGAAGTGACAGATACCTTCTCCTTTCTAACTAGAGAAGACATTTGGAGCAGACATGCCAACCTCCCCGTTAGCTCAGAATGACTGTACATTAGAACTGTAAGAGTTCTTGGAGAAAAGGTCCAAGTACCCCATTTTACAGATGGGAAACAGAGGCCAGAGGAGAAAAAGCAGCCTATCTAAAGCCTACCAGACTGTGGCTGTGTCCCCATCCAGAATCTCATCTTGAATTATAATCCCCATAATCTCCACATGTCAAGGGCAGGACCAGGTAGAGGTAACTGGATCGGGGGGTGGTTTCCTCCATGCTGTTTTTATGATAGTGAGTTCCCAGGAGCTCTGATGTCTTTGTAAGCGTCTGGCATTCCCTCTGCTTGCACTCACTCCATCCTGTCTCCCTGTGAAGAAGGTGACTGCTTCTCCTTTGCCTCCTGCCATGATTCTAAGTTTCCTGAGGCCTCCCCAGCAATGTGGAACTGTGAGTCAATTAAACCTTTTTCCTTTATAAATTACCCAGTCTTGGGTCTTTCTTCATAGCAGTGTGAGAACGGACTAATGCACTCCTCTTTACACCCAGAATCTGAACATTAGAACTGTAAGTGTTACTGGAGAACAGGTCCAATAACCCATTTTACAGATGAGGAAACAGAGGCCAGAGGAGAAACGCAGCCTATCTAAAGCCTACCAAATGAGTCATAGGCAGAGCCAGGAACAAGGTCCAGTCTGACTTCTAGTCCAGGGCCATAGATATTCTGAAGCCAAAAATACTACATGCTTTAAGACACACAGGAGAAGGTAGAATCAAGAAGAGTTCCAGGGAAGAGGCGGGCTGGAGAGTGGCAGATGCTGGAAACAGGTGGAGGATGCCGGGACAGAGAGAAGAACTCTAAATGTGGCATCCGGGAAGCAAGTGGAAATAGGACTGCTGCTGCAGGTGTAGAGTAGATGGAGGAGAAGCAGGCGTGCTCCCTTCACTTAAGACTTAAAAAAAATGATGGAAAGACAGAATCGGAGGTGTAAGGGAAGAAAATTCAGGGAGTTTTAGCCTAATGACCTCGGTCTTCTCAGCAGGTGAGGCAACTGCTGGAACAAAGTCTCTGTGGGGACTGGATTAAAGGTCTGTGCTCAGATCCAGACATAGACCTGTGGGGTAGCCAACAGTCAATCTGGAGCTACCAAGGCTCAGGGAGAACTCGGGGGCTTGGACTCTGCTGAACTTGTGATCAGTCTGTGATCGGTGCTGGTGCCAGAAGGCACAGGCCGTGGTTCTCTCCAGCAATGCCTGGCAGGCTGGGACAAGCCGCAGAGGAAACAGATGGGCCTGCGTGTCAAGGGGAGGCCAGGGGACAGTCACGGGGGCAGGAGAATCAAAGGCCAAGTGAGGACACAGGTGAGGTGGCCGAGGCCTGGCTCGGGCTGGGAGGAAGGCCAGGGCAGGAGGAGGCTGGGAGGGAAGAAAGGGCAGGAGACCATCGTGGGCCAACCCCAGAGGGAGAGGAACTGAGAACATGGAAGGAATCAAGGGAAGTTATCCTGGAATGGGGACTGGCAGAATTCCGGATCTTAGAATGCGGGGTGGCGACAGGGCCCACGGGAATCTATGTGAAGTCTGCTCAAATGAAGCTTAAATGACAGGAAACAGTGTCCAGAATATGTAGGAAGGCCAGTAACTTCAGTCCTGAGGCTGCCCAGAGGAAGAGAAAAACCGAGACAACAGAGGCCTCACGGGATGCGAGGGACAGTCGTGAGGTCAGAGGGCAGGGCATTGGTCGGCCCAACTTCAAAGGAAGCAGAACTGGCCTGAGAGGCGGAAAGGGAAAAGCTGCTCTGCCCCTCTCCCTGGCCGGGTAGGCGGAGTGAGACTCTCTGGCTGAGAAATGAGAAGGAACCCGGGAGGGTTTGAGGAGGACAGTTCAGGGAGCACACAGTTTGGGGGTGGGGTGGGGGGTGCTGAACAGGAAGTCCTGAAGGTGCAGAGGAAGTGGCTGAGGTTGAGGGGACACCCAGTGGGAGTGTCCACCCCAGAGGCACTGTATCCAGGATGCATTCCCATCCAGATTCCAACTGTCACCTAAGGACTCAGCATCTCACTAATGTTCTCCAGCAGACCTAATTCCCAGGCACCAATTTTGTACATCTTCACCTTACAAATGTGACATTTGTAAGGTGACATTTCTAGATACAATCAGGAATTATCTGATAAGTATCTCCCAGTAGACAGCCTTAACCCATAATGAGGAGCTCCAGGTCTCCAGCGCAAACATCCTGATCAGGGAACCCAGCTTTTAATACACTGTCTAAAACAGTGCTTCCCCTTCCCCCCGTCAACCCCTTCCTTGCCTTTATTTTTCTTGACTCCTATTACCATCTGGCATATGACATATCTATGTGCACTGCTTTATCCGCAATGCTCAGCACAGGGCCCAGTGCATAATGGGCACTCCATAAATAGATTTAGATTGTCGAATAAATTATCTTTGAAACCCCAAGCTAGATTTTGTTGGGAAGGGGAACTATGAAGTCATTTCTGCTTTTGAAAAGAGTGGGTCTGAGCTTTGTAGAGTTCACTCATTCTAACATCTCCACTGTGAACAGTTTTGTCTCAGGCTAAGCAAGTCAAGTGCTGACCTAACATATCTTCCTGGGACCTGCAAGATGGTTCTCGCGCGACACCAAGACCTGCTCCGACCCCCTCCATCCCCATCCCACTAAGCCTGGCAGGCATTCAGCTGCGTTCACAGCACCTGCTCTTTACGCAGGCAGACTCTACAAGAAGATGGTGGCGCAGCCTCTTCTGCTGGTTAAAAATAAAAGCAGCACCATTAAAAGAGTTTCTTTTCTTTTCTTTTCTTTTTTTTTTTTTTTTTTGAGACAAGGTCTTACTCTGTCATCCAGGCTGGAATACTAGGGAGGCTGAGGTGGGAGGATCGATTGAGCTCACTGCAGCCTTGACCATCTGAGTTCAATCAATATCCTCCTACCTCAGCCTCCCTAGTAACTGGGACTACAGGCATGTGCCACCATGCCTGGCTAATTTTCGTATTTTTTGTAGAGATAGGGTTTCACCATGTTGCCCAGGCTGGTTGTGAACTCCTGGACTCAAGCAATCCACCTGCCTCAGCCTCCCAGAGTGCTGGGATTACAGGCATGAGCCACTGCACCCAGCCTAGAAGAACTTCTATAATGATGTTTCTTCCTTCTACCTTTTCTAGAAATGTGCCTATAATGCATCCCTAAAGCATCTCATGGACATCCTCTCCCGGTTTCTGGCCACCTCAAGTGTGAGGAATCCTGCAGGCATTGTGACACACGGCACTTGGGCACCACAACCACCGTCCCAATGCCTGTGACTGGAACAGCATCACAGTTTTACTCCTGTTTTTCTCTACCCATTTCTAGCAACTGTCGATATGCAATTAGCAATAAAAAGCCAATCTGTTCTGAAATGAATCAAAGCAGTAACTTACCGCAACCTGGGCAGAGTCGAGGAACTGGAGGCCAAAGTAATCTGTTTCCACAAGGTCCAAGTGGTACACAATCTGATCAAACAAATCCTGGCCTTTGGCATGTTTCTGGAAGACAATTGGGAAGATGAAAAAACCTAGGTGAGACAGCTAGATAAGAAGAAAAGATTTTTTTAAAAAACCCCACTTCTCTTTGTAAATTGCTTACACGTCATCACACACAAATTTTTAAATTTGTAATTATTTTGATGATAAGTACAATATAAACGCATGATTAAAGAAACTCAAATGTCACATAATAGCATAAAGTTAAGAATCTAGATAACCCTGTTAACCTTTTTGCTAGTCTCTTCTTACAAAAAGAATACTTTTTGGATGAATACCTACCTGGGAAGGTAGGTAAGCGTTGCCAAAATCAGACATGCTTGAAGAAGGGTGTAACAGGGACTTACTCTAGCATAGCGAAAGCTGGGCTGTTATCAATGCAGGCAATCTTACTTAGGAAAGAAAGCTCATCCTCTGAAATTGGCTCTTCCAGCCTTCCGATTTCACAAAGTAGGTAACCAAGGCCCCGAGAAACACAAAGACCGGCCAGAGGTCACAGGCCATGAACTAGGACTCAAACTCAAATTCCAGGTTCATGCCAAGGTTTTGGCTATGTGGTATACACATGGGCATGAGCACAGGAAAGCAGCCAGAGACATAAGGGGTCAAGTCCTGCATCTGCCACTTGACCTCGTACAAGTCACTCCTCCTAACGCTTCTATTCCTTCCCTTGTAAAATGGGCCTCGGGAAACCTGCTCTCCCTACTTCTCCTTGGGGGAAGTGAGAGTTTGAATGAGAAACCACTGCAAGAATACTGACGTCTTTGCAAATGAAAAGGCTTCTTAACAGTTACCCAAGCAGAACACAGACATGCTTCTCAGATAAAACAACGTCACTGTCGATAGATCCAAACACAAATATGTTTAAATCTAAGTGTCATAATCACAAAGAAAAAAAACCCAACTCCATAGAATGACTCGAGCAGCAACTCCTTATTATGGAAACTGGTAAAGATAGGGAAAGAATCCAGCACTAACTCTCCCTTTAACTGCAGCACTGCGTAACCTAAGAGTAAACGGCAGCATATGCAAAAATTAACTCAAAGTGCATCGAAGACCTAAATGTAAGAGCTAAAACTATAAAACTCTCAGAATAAAACATAGGCATAAAGCCTCGTGACTTTGAATTAGACAATGATTTCTTAGCTGTGACACCAAGAGTGCAAGCAACAAAAGAAAAAATAAACTGGATTTCGCCATCAAAATGTGCGAAATTTTTTTTTGCTTCAAAGGACATCGAGACACGAGGAAAGCGCAGACGACCCAAATGGGAGAACATGTTTGCAAATCATGTACCTGAGAAGGGACTTTTAATCTAGAATATATAAAGAACTATTACAACTCAATAATAAAAAGACAAATATCCAATTTAAAAATAGGCAGAGGGCATATATAGCTAGTTCCCCCACAAACATACAAATGGTCAATAAACACATGAAAAGATGCTCAACATCACTAGTCATTAGGGAAATGCAAATCAAAATTCAATTAAATACTACGTCACACCCAATAGGAAGGCTATAATGAAAAAGGCCAGACACAGTGGCTCATACCTGGAATCCCAACAATTTGGGAGTCCAAGGCAGGTGGATCACTTGAGGTCAGGAGTTCGAGACCAGCCTGGCCAACATGGTGAAATCCCGTCTCTACTAAAAATACAAAACTTAGCAGGGTGTGGTGGTGGGCACCTGTAATCCCAGCTACTCAGGAGGCTGAGGTGGGAGAATTGCTTGAATCAGGGAGGTGGAGGTTGCAGTGAGCTGAGATTATGCCATTGTATTCCAGCCTGGGTGGTAGAACGAGACGCTGTCTCAAAAATAAATAAATGAATAAATAAAAAGACAGATCATAACAAATGTTGGAGAAATAGAAACCTCGTATACTGCTGGTGGTAAATAAATAAAAAGACGGATCGTAATAAATGTTGGAGAAATTTAACATTTTAAATTTGGAAAAAAAATTTTGCTTTGGAAAATAGCCTGGCAGTTCCATAAATGGCTAAACATAGAGTTAGTTACCATATGACTCAGCAATTCTACTCGTAGGTAAGAGAAATGAAAACATATGTTCATGCAAAAACTTGTACACAAATGCTTGTAGCAGTATTATTTATAATATTCAAAGGTAGAAACAACCCAAATACCAACTGATGAATGGATCAACAAAATGCAGTATAACTGTACAATGGAGTACCACTTGGTCGTAAAAAAGAATGAAGTGCTGATACATGCTTCCACATGGATGGACCTAGAAAACACTACGTAAGTGAAAGAAGCCAGACACAGCCACACATCATACGATCCATTCATAAGAAACTTCCAAAGTAGGGAAATCTATACAGCCAGAAATTAGATTAGTGGTTGCTTCGGGCAAAGGGGTTTGGGGGATGACAGCTAAGGGGAGTCGGGTTATTTGGGGGGGGAAGCAGGATTGAAATGAAATGTTCTAAAATTAGTTGTGGTGACAGCTGCACAACTCTGTGATTATACTGAGAGTTGCTGGATTGTACACTTTAGATAGGCAAACTGGATGACAGGTGAATCTAAATAAACCTTTTAAAAATAGTAGGTGGGTGGAGTTTTTCTTTCTTAAAGTATTTCAACAAATAAATGAAGAAATAACAGAACTGCAATATCATCATTTTGCAACCCCTAAACGGGTGGTAGGCTCTAAGCCCTGAACATCAGTGGTACTAACTCTCAACAGGAGACAACCAGACATCATCCTCCTGATAAGAACACCCCATCACCTAAGGCGTAACCTCGCTCCCGAACCTTTCTCTTTACAGAGTTGGCCTGTGAGAAATTCTAGAAACTACTCAGAACAAATGATCTCATTTCTTTTTCTTTTTCTTTTTTTTTGTTGAAATGGAGTTTCACTCTTGTTGCCCAGGCTGGATGCCGCGATCTCAACTCACTGCAACCTCTGCCTCCCGGATTCAAGTGATTCTCCTGCCTTAGCCTCCTGAGTAGCTGGGACCACAGGCATGTGCCACCAAGCCCGGCTAATTTTTATATTTTTAGTAGGGACAGGGTTTCACCATTGGCCAGGCTGGTCTTGAACTCCTGACCTCAAGTGATCGGCCCACCTCGGCTTCCCAAAGTGCTGGGATTATAGGCGCGAGGCACCACACCTGGTCAAATGATCCCATTTCTTTCTTCAACAAGCAGAACGCAGGGAAGATAAGAGATAGAGGGGATACCTACAGATTAAAAGAGATTTAAAAGACACTTTTTTCTTAAAGGCAAAACAAAACTGCAATGTCTAAGGATGCACATTTGGGTGATAAAACTAGAGAAGAACAAGGAAGTAGTCATAATAAAGTCAGGGTAACTGTTGATCTTGTGGTAAGGTTACACTGAGGGCTTCTGGGCGGTGCCAGGGTTCTCCCTGACTTGTGTAGTGGTATCAGGATGTCTGCCTTCTCATAACCGAGTAAACTGGTACCTTTGTTTTCTTTGTGCAGATGTTATTTGTGTGACACACACAACAGCAATAATACAAGGTAAAAACAAAAAATGAAAACTACATCATGGGATTACAGCCTGCAGGCTCTTTCCTTCCTCGATGTAGTCCTCCTAAGGCAGCAATTCAACAGAAGCAGAAGGCAGGATGTGTAACTAGGAAAGGAGGCTGGGGGATGAGACGGCCTGATCTCTCCACCACAGGGATGCAGAGCCACAACACAGCAACACTCCGGAACACTTACTGTTCCACCATTATAAAAATAATTACGAAGATGAGATAAAAAACAAGGAAAATGTTAATGACAATGTTAGGAAAACAGACTTTAGAGGAATAAGAAAGCTGTGATTACGACTAAATAAAAATACATATGTGTTATGTACATAGACTGATAAAAACAGGAAATTTGCTAAAATGAAAATCGTTGTACAGATGCACCTTATGATGGGATTACATCTCAATAAACCTATTATAAGTTGAAGATGCACTTAAGGCCAGGCACGGTAGCTCACGCCTGTAATTCCAGTACTTTGGGAGGCTGAGGCTGGAGGATCGCTTGAGGCCAGGGGTTCAAGACCAGCCTGCACAACATAGTGAGACCCCATCTCTACAAAAAAGTAAAAAAAAAAAAAAAAAAAAATTAGTTGGGCATGGTGGCAGGTATGTGTAGTCCTAGCTACTCAGGAGGCTGAGGCAGAAGGATCACTTGAAGTTCGAGGTTGCAATAGCCATATTGCCCACTATACTCCAGCCTGAGTGACAGAGTCAGACCTTGACTTAAAAAAGAAAAGAAAGGAAAAAACGCGCTTAATACACCTAACCTACCAAACATCACAGCTTAACCTAGCCTACCTTAACTGTGCTCAGCAAAAATCACTGAACGCAAAACCTATTGTATAACAAAGCATTGAATATCTCACGTAATTTATTGAATACGGTACCGAAAGTGAAAAACAGAATGGTTGCATGGGCACCCAAAGTATGGTTTTCACTGAATGCATTATTACTTTCACACTATCATAAAGCCGCAGAGTCCTCAGTCAAACCACTGTAAATTGGAAACCATCTATATTAGGATGGAGCATAGAGAAACCCAGATAGCTTTGTTGCCAAGTTTGTTTTAGATAGGGTCTTGCTCTGTTGCCTAGGCTGGAATGCAATGGCAGGATCATGGTTCACTGTAGCCCTGAACTCCTGGGCTCAAAGGATCCACCTGCCTCAGCCTCCCCAGTAGCTAGGATTACAGGCGCAGCCCACTACACTAGGCTAATTTTAAAATATTTTGTAGAGGCGGGGTCTTGCTATGTTGCCCATACTGGTCTTTTTTTTTTTTTTTTTTTTTTTTGAGATGGAGTTTCGCTATTGTTACCCAGGCTGGAGTGCAATGGCATGATCTCGGCTCACCGCAACCTCCGCCTCCTGGGTTCAGGCAATTCTCCTGCCTCAGCCTCCTGAGTAGCTGGGATTACAGGCGTGCGCCACCATGCCCAGCTAATTTTTTGTATTTTTAGTAGAGACGGGGTTTCACCATGTTGACCAGGATGGTCTTGATCTCTTGACCTCGTGATCCACCCGCCTCGGCCTCCCAAAGTGCTGGGATTACAGGCATGAGCCACCGTGCCCAGCCCCCACTGGTCTTAAACTCTGGGCTCAAGTGATTCACCTTGGCCTCCTAAAGCACTTGGAGGTGTGAGCCCCCAGGCTCGCCTCTCCCCAGGTTTTAACAGTGATCTTCTGGCAGTTGTCAGAGAACAAATCAATTTCTCAAACATCACCATTCTGGTACTTTTCCTTCTTGACCTTAACAACCCATACTTGGGAAATTTTTTTCCCTATACTATCCATCGCTACTGGCTCTACACAATACCTATTATCATGGCTCCAGTGCTTCATTAGAGAATCTCCTAGTGGGACAGAACTAGCTAAGTAACACTTTCAGCAGCAGGATGTAGCAGAAAAATTGGGCCAGGAGGAAGCAAGAAACCTGTGCTCTAGTCCCAGATGCACCACCAACTGCAACCTTAAGCAATTCACAATTTCCCCAAATGCATATCGCCGAGCCAGACTTGTCCTGCGGCAGCAAACAGGCCATGGCGCCCTGAATACACAGGGTCACCAAAACGCAAATGGCCCCAAATCCAACCTGTTCCCCACCTGGGTCTCCCTGTGTCGGTTCCGGGCTGACCATCCCATCGCTCAGAGCATTAACTGAACATTAGGTAAAATGAAGAGGGTTAGCCCAGGCTGCTGTCTAGGTCTTTCCAAATCTCACTTTTCTGATGTTTCTAAAATGGCTCTTAGTGTAGAAGGGCTCGAGGTGAAGGTTGGGAAAGGGACCTTTCTAGGGGTGGCAGGTTCCTCCTGCCAAGCCAGATGCTCACTGAGCTGGCTCGGAGGTGGAAGACAGCAGGGGCTGGGGGATAGGTACCATCTTCACTCAACTTTGGTGCTTTTTTACGTATCTCTAACCGCCCTCCCATATATCCCCCAAGTACACTCTTTGTCTGCTATCTTCTGCTGGAATAGAGAATTCCCAACAGCCCTTTCCAGCTTCAAGAATAACCTAGTTAAAGTATGCGGGCTGGAATGGCGGGGTCCTCAAAACAGGGTTCTGCAGCGGGTTACGGGTAGAATGAAGACAAGGTGATCAAGGCCACTGCCCCTGAAACCACCATCTCTCACTCCTCCCAGCCTGCAGTGTCCCCTCTCAAAACTAAGAAAGCTCCAGGTAACTTACTTCGCCTGCACCACCAGCCTGGACACCCCACCTGGGGCAACCCCTACAAGTCCACAAACTGTTGTCTCAGACTTAGCCCAAACATTCTGTCTTTCAGGAGCCTGCCCAACTCTACTCCCACCCCCGGAGAAGTAAGTGCTGCCTCCTTGGCATTCCCGTAAGCAGGCACGTGCCTTAAGTGTATACACACTCATCACACTGCACTGCAGCTGCCTGTGCTCCTGTGTCAGAGTCCTACTTCTGACCGAGAGCACTCACTCCCTGAGGACAGGGTCCAGCTGTGTTCATCTGAGTACTCACATCTCTGTCCCTCCGTCCCCAAAGCACAGTGCCTGGCTGGCACACAGCAGGCCCTCCATAAATGACTATTTTATGCAGGGAGGGAGGGACGGATGGGTGGGTGGGTGGGTGGGTGGATGGATGGATGGATGTGAATGGAAGGATGAATAGCAGTGGGAGGTGGGGTAAGGTCTGATGCCAAGAAAGAGATGTTCTGGATGAGCCATGCTACAACACTGACAACAGACTGGTGATGCTCTACCAGCGGCAGGCCTAAAAAAGAGGACACCCTCATTAAAATCTTTTCAAATTAAGTATTCCATGAACAAGCACCTGGGGACCCGTGTGCACTGCCAAGGCTGTTTACCTAAGCATAATTTCATTGTCATTATGCGAAGCGCTGTTGAGTGGTTATAATAGGAGATGAGTTACTGTGACAAGCCTGGAAAGCCATTCCTTGTTGTCTTATCATTACCTAGGTCTCCTCTTCTGTGATGAATTCATCCACTCATTTAATAAATATTTCCCAATTGCTCATCAAGTCCCAACCACCATTCCGGGTGTTGCAGACACAGTTCACGTTACTCCCTCACTACGGGAAGCCCTGTAGGAACTAAAGGAAGCTCTCACTGAACAAGCACTTCTCGAGGGGCCAAGCCATCCAAAACAGTGTTGGGACTCAAACCCAGGGGTAGCAACACCACTTCCCTCCCTGCCTTCTTAAGCAGAACGCACTGAATGTAAACGCTAAGTTGGGATCCCTGTTCTGAAATGCAGTGACACTCCATCTCCTTCCAGAGTTGTAGGGTGAGCTGTTCCCAAACAGCAGGCTCCAGAGAGCTCCCACCTTTGAGTTCTCGCATTGATGTTTTCTAGTTTTTCTGCCAACACATTAACTTTTCACAAAGACCAGCAACTGGTGGTTTTGAGTCAGTCTGTGTCTCTGTAGCAGCTTCTTCTGATGACATGAGCTAAAAATAACCCAGCTCATTAAAGTCATGTGTAAAATAAGAGTACATAGTTGCCAGTGAAAGACGGGCAGGCAGGCAGCAGGAGACAGGATGGCCATTGGGATATCTTTGCTGGTCAGCCTGAGGTTCTTATTTTGCTTATTCACTGGTTCCTACCTGTGCTCCCGATAAGGGAGACTGCTGGACAGCTGATGTCTTAACTGGCCCCCAAAAATAAATGAACTATCCTGACCTTCTTAGATAAGATGCTGCTGGCAATGTCTGACTGCAGTCTGACCCAAGCGCAACATTAACAGGTCGGATCTGGTCCTGGAAGAACAAAGAAGAGAGAAGCCAACCCATCCAAATCTCATTAGTCTCAATAGCATAAGATGCCAGGCATCCCAGGTAGGTTTGAAAGGAGGAAGTAAGCTGCATGTGAGCATGCCAGTCAAATGTGTACATCCTATTTGTGAACTTAATTGCAAAAGCACGTTTGCAATTTTCTATGCAGAAAAGTGATTTCGGCAGCCATCTCCTTGAGGGTAAACGTGGCTCTCCTCTATCTACTTGCCCCACAACCATCAGATGACGTGTCTATCTTTTTTGAGACAGGGTCTTGTTCTGTTACCCAGGGTGGATGGAGCACAGTGGCGCCATCACGGCTGATTACAGCCTCAACCTCCTGGGCTCAAGTGATCCTCCCACCTCAGCCTCCTGAGTAGCTGAGACCCCAGGAGCACTCCACTATGGTGTCTCACTATGCTGCCTAGGCTGATCTTAAACTCCTGGGCTTCAGTGATCCTTCTACCTTGGCATCCCAAAGTGCTGGAATTATAGGTGTGAGCCACCACTCCTGGCTGGCATGTCTTTCTGTGGCCAGCTTTGGGAAGGCCTCTTCCCTTCCATCTCCATCATGGCTCAAGACACGTCACTTTGTACCTGTACTTCAGCAACAGGCCTCCAAGTGGTCCCATCCTATAGTTGGAATGATGGTGTCCCTCTAAATTCATACATTGAAAACTAACACCCAGTGTGACAGTACTAAGAAGTGGGGCCTTCAGGAAGTGATTAAGTCACTAGGGCCCTGCCCTCAGGAATGGGACTAGTGCCTGTATAAAAGAGGCTGAAGCCAGCGGCCTCGCCCGTGCTGCTGCGTGAGGATGCAGCAACAAGAGGCCACCCACGAGCATCTCGCCAGCCACTGAATCTGCCGGCTCCTTGATCTTGGACATCCAGGCCCCAGAGCTGTAAGAAAAAGTTTCTGGGCCAGGCATGGTGGCTCACGCCTACAATCCCAGCACTTTGGGAGGCCAAGGCAGGAGGACTGCTTGAGTCCAGAAGTTCCAGAGCAACCTGGGCAAGACAGGGAAACCTCATCTCTACAGATTAAAAAAAAAAAGATTAGCTGGGTATGGTGGCATGTGCCTGTAATCCCAACTACTCAAGAGGCTGAGGTGAGAGGATCACTTGAGCCTGGGAGGTTGAGACTGCAGTGAGCTGTGATCATGCCACTGCACTCCAGCCTGGGTAACAGAGTGAGACCCTGCCTCAAAACATGAATGAATGGCCTGTAATCCCAGCACTTTGGGAGGCCGAGGCAGGAGGATCATTTGAGGTCAGGACTTTCAGACCAGCCTGGCCAACATGGCAAAACTCTGTCTCAACTAAAAATACAAAACAGCTGGGTGTTGTGGTGCGCACCTGTAGTCCCAGCTACTCAGGAGGTGGAGGCAGGAAATTGCTCGAAACTGCAAGGTGGAGGTTGCAGAGAGCGGAGATCATGCCACTGCACTTCAGCCTGGGCCACAGAGCAAGACTTCATGGAAAGGGGAGGGGAAAGGGGAGGGGAAAGGGGAGGGGGAAGGGGAGAGGAAGGGGGAGGGGAAAGGGGTGGGGAAAGGGGGAGGGGGAGGGGGAGGGGAGGGGAGGAGGAGAGGAGGGGAGGAGGAGGGGAGGGGGAGGGGAGGGGGAGGGGAGAGAGAAAGAAAGAGAAAAAGAGAAAGAGAAAGGAAGGAAGGATGGAAGGAAGGAAAGAAGGGAGGGAAGGAGGGAGGGAAAGGAAAGGAAGAAAGAAAGAAGTTTCTGTTGTTTATAATTTACCCAGCCTAAGGTATTTGGTCACAGCAACCGAGAGGGCCTAAGACACCCACCCGCTAGTGTGTCCCTCCGGACACCCACCTTCCCTCTGTTTGCCAGAATGGTCTTTCTGTAAACACTGCCCTCATCTCAGTCACTTCTCTGCTCAAAAAACATCCACCAGGGAATGAAGTGCAGGCTCCTCAGGCTGGTGTCAGGGACTCTGCACCATCCACACTGCCTAACCTATTTCAAGCTGTATCCCCCACAGGACCCCATATGTACCCTAGGCTCTGGTCAAACTATGAAGCATGTTGCTCTCCAAATACAAGGCCCACCCCAACATGCACAGCAGGTCCCGCCTCCCAGGCTTGGCTGGTGTCCTTCCTTTGCCTAGGATGCCCTTCTCCCACACTCCCATTCCTTTCCCCACCTGCAGCAAGCCAATCTCTAGGGCCAATTTCAAGTAACACTCTTCATTATTCAGCTTCCTTGTTGGCAGCACTCTGCCCTATTCATATTTGCTTCTCTGCCAGCTGACATTCTGAGGCTCAATAAACATAAACACTCATGTGGATTAAGGAGAATCCTCAGTTCCTACAACAGTCTTCAAACAACTCACTTTTCAGAAGCCTGATGTGCCTGGTCCAAATCCATCGGAACTCTCTGTAGCTGGCCAGGACCTGGATGCAGAACCCTGTTACTCCCGTCATCCTTCCCTTGTCTGTCCTAACGCACACTGGGACACTGATGCTTTGGAAGCCATATCCCACTGCAGCCAATCCTTGTGGCTAACAAAATGCTATGCCTTTTATGTACAAAATGCTAACAAGTCCTGGATTTTGATGCATGAGTTAAAAAACCACCAAACTAACTGTAGTGATGGTTTCTAACCCAAGTGCAGCCTTTGCATTTGTTCCAATGAAATTGCATCTTATTTAAACTAGCCTATGATCTATCCTATTAAGAACACTGGGGGCCGGGCGAGGTGGCTCACGCCTGTAATCCCAGCACTTTGGGAGGCCGAGGCGGGGGGATCACGAGGTCAAGAGATCAAGACCATCCTGGTCAACATGGTGAAACCCCGTCTCTACTAAAAATACAAAAAATTAGCTGGGCACGGTGGCGCGTGCCTGTAATCCCAGCTACTCAGGAGGCTGAGGCAGAAGAATTGCCTGAACCCAGGGGCGGAGGTTGCGGTGAGCCGAGATCGCGCCATTGCACTCCAGCCTGGGTAACAAGAGCGAAACTCCTTCTCAAAAAAAAAAAAAAAAAGAAAGAAACAAAGAAAGAACATTACAAGTCTCAGTCTGTTATTCCATCTATCAGTGATTAATCCCAGTTTTACAACATGTGGGAAATCTGATAAGCAGGGCTGAGCTGGGGAGTGGTGGTGCTGGAGGTGTCTTTCTTTAGTTCGACAGTACCTAAAGGCACCTGTCCGATGGTAACTTCAACCCCAGGCATGACTGCACAGAGCTGTACCACATGGCACTGTGCCCTGGGACTCTGTGAGGCAGAAATGGTGGGCTGGAAACCAGTTCTACCACTTCTCTAGCAATACAACCAAGGCCTTAGGCACCTCCAACTCCTGTAGTACTCTCATCTGCCCCGTCACCCTTGCTAAATCATGGTAATAACGAAAAAGCAAGATAGCAAATGGGCATACACTGTGCACTGTGGTGTTCCATACAAAGGAATTATTATGACTTTCATTGAAACCTGTTTCTCCCACTTGTCCACAGGAATAACATGATGAGCTTTTTGTCAGATGCTTAATAAAAATAGAGGTATATGACGTTTAGTAATCTCACTGAAAGAAAAATTGAGGTTAGTCTGGTTTGGGGACTTTTGTAAATCCATGTTCATCCCTAGAGATCAATTCCTTCCTTTCCAAGTCCTTAAACACCCCTAGTTTAAATCGCTGTCAGCCAGCAGTTCCCAGAAGGCACCAACCTCAAGGCCTGTTTCAGCTATTTCTAGGAAGTACTGATTTTATGATTAGTTACCAGCTCTACCTTCTCCCCAATAACTTGCCAGTTTTCTATGAGCCTTGGCAGGAAACTAGCCCTGTATCTCTCTCTTTCTCTGTGTGTGTGTCTCTCTCTCTCTCTCTATGTGACACACACACACACACACACACACACACACACACAGACCTCTAAGTGGCCCAGGAGTCAGTGTTCCCATTGCTAACACTGCTAAACCACCACAAACAAATATAAACGGTTTACTCTTGGACATCATAAATACAAATACCTGAAATTACCAAATAAGTTATCTTAACATTCATCACAAGTGAGAAATATCATCTCAGCCATCAGCAAGATTTGGTGACTCAAAACTAGAACCAAATGAGGCAAAGACCATGTAGAAGTGTCCATGGTCTACTGGACTTAAGGCCAGGCTGTCCAGCTTATAAATTTCACCTCCCAGTTGAAGAGTGCCTCAATGTTACAAAGGTTCCATGACCCCATTTCCCAGAGGAGACTGAGCCTCAGGGAAGTTACATCAACAATTCATACTGCTTATAAGTGGCAGCACTATAATAGGGACCCAGCCTTCCTGATTTTTAGGACAGAGTTCTTTCTATCTCATCCCACTACCTCTCTAGCCATCTCATTCACCCCTTTAGCTCCAAGCATATACAATATGCCTTGCAAACAAGAAATATTTCTTAAGCCCAATTTAACACAGAAATACTGAAAGCCTCCTCCATGCACGGTCTTGGCTAGGGTTGGGATACAAGGCCACACACAGCCCATCAAACAGATCTCACAGTGGGGAGGCAATTCCCAATTCCCACTTAGTCTGAAGGGCAGGAAAGCTGCAGCACAGTGAAAAGCAGATTATTTGCTCACAAACTAACACAGAGGCCAAGACACTGTAGTGAGGAGGGACGTCAACAGTCTAGGCGGCTCCTGGAAATTCAATTCTGGTAAAACAGAGCACATGTTATTAATTTCCTGGCTTGCCTGGCTAACAATCTCTTAGAAATCAGAGGAAGGAACAGAAACTACTGTCCTTCATTTTGATCAACAAGGAAGTAAGAACAATCTTAGAAGAAAGTGACTGCCTGTCATCTTGGTGTGCGAGTCCATGGAAGGAGGCGTTGCTGATCAGTTTCACGGATGACCAAAGTCCTCCTCACTCCATGGGCCAGGGGCTCCCAATGTGCTCCAGGAGGTCCAGACAGGCAGATTCTAGGCTTAACTGTTCCACCACAGAACCACAGCCACACTGGCTTCGACTAACAAAGGGATCAATTTAAAACAATGAGACTTTGTGATGCATTATCGATCAACTATTGATCAGCCTCTGTGCCAAGCTGATAAACCGTCCTTATGCCATTCTGTATTTAGATCTCCACAGAGATTCAAAACGCTCATTTCTTCCTTTAACGGCATCTCCTTCACAGTGAGGACCACGTGACCCCACTGATCACATTCTCATGAACCCTCTTTCAATCAACATAGAATACCTAACTTCTGCTATGGACCTCAATACCTGTCTACCTACAGCTCTGTCCAAACATGTCTAACACTAGGGATTCAATAGTTACTTGACAAATGCCTTTCCCATTTATTCCTCAAGATGCTCACTAAAGCCAAGGATACCTAAAGCTACTTGATTCTGGCTGCCCTGAGACTTGGTTTCACCCATCACTTTTTTTGGTCATACTCCTAGCAGACACACTGGCTAATATACTATCCCTACTGACAGGGACATTAACAAAATACCAGGCAGCCTCCCTAACACAAAGGTCCACTGGACAAACTTCTCTTAGAGTTTGTATTGGGAGTCTCCCGCTGTTGCCATTATCATCAGGCAAGATAAATCATGTAAACTGTCACAGTAGATTTGCCTGAGTCCACTCAAATCCCTCATGGATGGGGAAGTAGGAGGGAGATACCCTGAATGACCTCTAAGGCAGGTGCATCCCATCCCAGTTACACCAAAAACTTAAAAAATACCAGGTGACCTCTAAGGCAGGTGCCTCCCATCCACTTTACACCAAAAAACTTAAAACGTACCAGGTGGCCAAATACGTAAGGTGTCAGTTTCAGCGTTATTCTTTTAAACTGTGGAGCTTACAAACACGGCTGCAAATTCTGACACTCTTATCAAGAGAGAGCATCTTTGCCTGTCCTTTTCCCTTGAATATGGAAGAGCCTGGCACCGCGTCAACCAAATCACATATGGTGTTAATGATGTTCTGTGACTTCCAAGGCTAGGTGACAGTTCTCCTGGGAAGCTTACTCTAGAAGAGCCAGCTACCATGTAAAATGTTCAACTACCCTGAGACTGCCATATTTAAGAGGCCACAAGTAGGTGTGCCAGTCATCCATCCCAGGTGAGTTCAGTCTTCCAGCAATCCCTTCCAAGACACCAGACATGTGAGTGCAGTCATTTTGGAACCTCCACACGAGCCCGTCTTCCAACTGAGTACCCCCTGGTCAATGCCATGAGGAGCAGAAGAATCTCCCAGCTGTGAGCCCTACTCAAATTGTTGACCAACAGAATCCATCAGGTTTTACAGCACTAAGCTAAGCATTGGGGGAGTTTGTTATGCAACAACAGATTACCACAATGAAAACCAGATATATACACAGATACAGTGTGTGTGCGCATGCTATTGTATGTATATATAAAAGATTTTGTATTTATGTTTTTCATAATTTAAAAAATGTTTCTTAGGACATCCTCACACCATGACATTAACTTAGGTTTCATTTGCTTGAAGACGAGGAAGCAGAATTAAACATATGCATTCTTTTTTTTTTTTTGAGGCAGAGAGTTTCACTCATTGTCCAGGCTGAAGTACAATGGCACCGTCTTGGGTCACTGCAACCTCTGCGATTCTCCTGCCTCAGCCTCCTAAGTAGCTGGGATTACAGGTACACGCCACCACAACTGGCTAATTTTTTGTGTTTTAAGTAGAGATGGGGTTTCACCATGTTGGCCAGGCTGTCTCGAACTCTGGACCTCAGGTGATTCACCTGCCCTGGCCTCCCAAAGTCTGAGATTACAGGTGTGAGCCACTGTGCCTGGAAAACATATGCATTATTTAAAAACACACACACACACACACAACAACAAAAAATGTTTCTGAAGGGCACTAACTCCGTTTAGGAGAAAGATGTAACGATACTGGACTCTGAGGCTGCCTTACACTCCAATCCATATTAAGAACTCAATAAGCTGCATTGAAAAGAGGAGAAATGGATGTACAGATAAAAAGAACTTAAGAGACATACCTACTAGATGCAATGTGTGGTCTGTAGTAGTTCCTGGTTTAAACAAACCAACCGTAAAGGGGTTTTTAAGATGACTACACTAACTCCATCAAGGACTTTGTAATAGATGACATTAAGAAATCACTGTTAGGCCAGGTGTGGTGGCTCATGCCTGTAATCCCAGTACTTTGGGAGGCAGAGGTAGGTGGATTGTTTAAGCCCAGGAGTTTGAGACCAGCCTGGGAAACACTGTGAGACCTGATCTCTACTAAAAATAAAAATTTAGCCGGTTGCAGTTGTACATGCCTGTGGTCTCAGCTACTTGGGAAGCTGAGGTAGGAGGACTGAGGATTGCTTGAGGCCAGGAGATTGAAGCTGCAGTGAGCCATGATCATCACATCACTGCATTCCAGCTCGGGCAACAGAGACCCTGCCTCAAAAAAAAAAAAAAAAAGTATCACTGTTCATTTTGTTGAGCATGATAATGATATTGTGGCTGTGTGTGTGTGTGTGTGTGTGTGTGTGTGTGTGTAAAGTATTTATCAGCGAATATTTAAGTATTAACAGGTTAAACAATAAGTTGCCTGGGACTTGCTTTAAAATGGTTCAGAATAATAAGCAGGTGTTGTGTACATGAGAGCTTCATCACACTTTCATGATATTTTGCATATTTTTTAATGTCCACAATAAATAAAACAGAATCTTGTAACATGCAAAGGAGTTGGGGATTGGAGGGTGTCAGCACAGTGTGGGCTGAGCCCTGACTTGGAGACTCCGGGTCACTGGGTAAAGAGTCCGACGTCCACAGTGAAAAGGAAAGTGTTGTGGGATGCAGATGGAAATAATTACTCCAAGCCATTAACAATTCATCTCTTCCACACTGTGAAAACGAAACACAATACACAGGACTCCTGGGATCCAACTCAGCACCTACCTACAGACATTGAGACACATTTTGTCCCCGTGCCCCAGTGCTTGGTGCCCCTTATAAAGGGGCTGCACTCCTGTACCTGGTGCCTAACTTCACAGACACCACATACTTTTACAACAAGAAACAAAGTAAATGCACCAATGAAAGCTAAGTTTTTAGCTTTAAACACCAAAGTTAACTTTCTACTTGAGCTAATTTTATGGAAACAATATTTTTAGTCCTTAGAAGATTGCTGAGGGATACAGAATTGATTTTTTGTTTTTTTTGAGACAGAGTCTCGCTCTGAGGCCAGGCTAGAGTGTAATGGCACGATCTGGACTCACTGCATCCTCCGCCTCCTGGGTTCAAATGATTCTCCTGCCTCAGCCTCCTGAGTAGTTGGGATTACGGGCACCCGCCATCACTACTGGCTAATTTTTGTATTTTTAGTAGGGGCAGAGTTTTGTCATGTTGGCCAGCCTGGTCTCGAACTCCTGACCTTAAGTGATCCACTCACCTCGGCCTCCCAAAGTGCTGGGATTACAGGCGTGAGCCACCACACCCGGCCCAGGATTGATTTTTGACTTTGAACTAAAGCACCGTAATCCACAACCCAGCAAAATAAGAACATCATGATATGGAACAGGACAAGCTCTTCAGTGGACATCCTTGGATGGCCACCCTGCCTGGGGCTCAGTATTACAGGTGCAAGAACATAAGAATGTTCTAGAAATCAGCACATTCAAGTCATTCATTTTATGGATGGAAAAAGCGAGGCAAGAGGCAGGTCACACAGCCAGGCAGTGACTGCAAAACCAGGAATAAAAAGCAAATCTTCTGACCCTGAGACCAATACAATTCTCCTTCTTAGGACTATCTTCAGGCGACTGTATTATAGGCATCCGAACAGGAAAAGAAAAGGCAAGGCTCACATTTCTGCTACTGAAAGGTTAAGAACCAAATATGCGACACCAAAAAAACCCCCAGACATCTCAGTGTTATAAACTCCTTGACCATAAAAAAGTGGTTTGGGTATATGTTTTTTGCTTTTTTCTTTATGGTAAATCAGGAAACACACACACACACACACACACACACACACACACACACACACACACACAACATACTACCACAGGAGAAAGGAAAAAGAAAATGAAACAAATTTGTGCCTCACTAAACAGTAAGATGCAATTAAAATGATGGATGTCTCTGTGCCAGAGGTTGAATTTGAAACAAGCTGCTGGAAGCAGGGCAGCTCTGAAAATAAATTGCCAAATTACTTTTTGCAGCCAGATTGCAGATTCCCCCCGCCCCGCGCAATTCTGAAAGCAAATAACTCCATATAAATAAATATGCAACAAATTCCCAGGAAACTTAGCCAAGAAACGTGAACAGAAAGGACTAACTCTGGGTGGATGACTACCCCCAACCATCCTTGCAAATTAGGAATGTGAGAAAATTTGAAAAGTAAAGCATGGCAATGACACCTCACACACGACGCTTCCTGAAACTCCCAAGTCCTGTGGTGACTGCTCCCCCGTGAGCCATGGAGCTTCCAAAGCCCTGAAATCATAGTTTTGGAACCTCATAACATGCCTTGTGATGCAGTACACTGAAGGCACAGGCTCGGGAGTCAGCAGGTGAGAGCTGGAGTCCTAACTCTATTACTCAGCTCAGGCTGAGTTTGATGTCCAGTAAATTTCTTACCTAGCAAGGATGTTATAAGGATTATATGAAATGATGATGAATTTAACAGGCTTTGGCCTGGGTTCACTCATAGGACTGGTCTGGGGATGAAGGTAGCCTCATTAGGTAGCATGCCTGTTTACAGAAGAGTGAGGTGAGGCCAGATGCAGTGGCTCACACCTGTAATCCCAGCACTTTGGGAGGCGGGGGTGGGAGGATCACTTGAGCCCAGGATTTTGAGGCTGGCCTGGGCAACATACCCAGAACTCTATCTCTACACAAAACTTTAAATTTAGCTGGGTGTGGTGGCACATATCTGTAGCCCCTGCCACTGGGGAGTGAGGTGGGAAGATTGCTTGGGTCCAGGAGTTTGAGGCTGCAGTAAGTTATGATCGCACCACTGCACCCCAGCCTGGATGACAGAACAAGGCCCTGTCTCAAAAAAAAGGAAGAGGGAGGTGACCTTATGGTGGTTAAGAGTCAGGGGAGTGTTATGAGCTGAACTGTGTCACAGCCCCCCGCTCCAAATTAGTATGTTGAAATCCTAACTCCTGGTACCTCGGAATGTGATTGTATTTGGAGACAGGGCTTTTAAAGAGATAACTAAACTGAAATGAAGTTGTTAGAATAACCCTAATCAAATCTGACTGGTGTCTTTATAAAAAGAGGAGATCAGGACACACAGAGACAGCAGGGACACACACACAGCAGGGGAAAGACCACATGAAGGCAGAGGGAGAGGAGGCAGCCAGGAGGGCCATCTGCCAGCCCAGGAGAGACGCTTCGAAGGAAACCAACCCTGCCACGCCATGATCTGGGATTCCCGCCTCCGGAATTGTGAGAAAATACGTTGCTGTTGTTTAAGGCACCCAGTCTGGGGTACTTTGTTACAGCAGTCCTAGCAAACAAACAAGAGACAAGAACATAGGCTTCAAGTCAGACAGCAGGTTTGAATCTGGGCTCCACTACCTACAACCAGCATGACCCCAACAAAAGCCCCTTCACCTTTCTGAGTTTGTTTTTTTTGTCTGTGAATGGAGGTGACAGCATGCACTTCCTGCCAAGTGACACGAGGATGAAATGAGAACAAGTGTAGAGGCGCCATGTGGCACAGCCATGGCCATGTACTGGCAAAGCCGGGGCCTGTGCCCAGGACCTTTGACTCTAAACCCCAAGACTTCCCACAGCATCCCTGCGGCAATGAGGGGCCTCTCTGCAAGGCAGCCTTTGGACGCTTTGTACGGTACTCCCCTGGACTAAACTGATGGTTTCAGCCTGGGCCTCAACAGCCTGGACACTTCTTGGGCCACAGGACAGGCCTGGTATTCTGTATATAAGGAACAGAACTTTAGAGCTATGTACTTGGCTCTGTGTGTGTGTAAGATTTTCAGAAAGGTCAATGAGTGGAAAAACACGTGAACTTTTTTACTTTAACCCTATCTATGGTGAGCTTGGCTATTAGGGTCATAAAACCATAACTGAGGCATCACTATCCATTCATCTGCTGGAGAAGAAAACAAATAAAGTTGTCTTTTTATAGATAGCCTTTTTCTTCTAGGTGAGTCAGTAGTCTTAAGGAAAAAATAAAGTCACTGCCTCTTTCAGGAAGAAGGCAGAGAATGACACGTTCAGCTGGAAGAAAGAAAGATGTGATGTTTACAGTCTCTCCTTAGGCTTGGATTTGTACAGATTATCAAGATTATTTCCCTGAGGTCTGTGGTTTGCCGTTTGGGTGAGCTACTGTAAAAAGAATCTTGACTATAAGTTTGCCACACAAAAAGTTAGCCTTTCCTTACCCATTAACTAAGAAGAAAATTTCCCAATCATATATCTACTTTTTTTTTCCAAGACGTAGTCTTGCTCTGTCACCCAGGCTGGAGTGCAACGGCACAAGCTAGGCTCACTGCTATCTCCACCTGCTGGGTTCAAGCGATTCTCCTGCCTCAGCCCCCTGAGTAGCTGGGATTACAGGTGCCCGCCATCACACCCGGCTAATTTTTGTATTTTTAGGAGAGATGGGGTTTCACCATGTTGGCCAGGCTGGTCTCAAACTCCTGACCTCGTGATCCACTCGCCTCGGCCTCCCAAAGTTCTAGGATCACAGGTGTGAGCCACCATGCCCGGCTCATATATACATTTTTAAAAGCAACAACTCAATGCCAAGCAAGGAATAAGCATTAACTATTACTTTGACAAAATGTCACTTTAGAATACACAAATAGAAAATGATTTACAGAACCAAACACCTAGATAACGTCTTGTCATTTTTTAATGGCTATGAGTTGACCCATTTTCGCAAACTCTGATTTTCTCCAGTTCAAGCAGAATAAATTTATCTGGAATGGTGGAGCACACAGGGTTCCAATGTCCCAGGTATTCTCCAAAAGTATTCTTACAAAAAAAAAGAAAAGTACTCCATGTCTCAAAGTATTCCTATGAGAAACCGCCAGACCAGGCACTGAACCCTCATGGTCCCTATGCCTTCTAAGATACCTAGAGAAGCAAAAGCAGGAGGAAATTCTGCAACGGGGTTACACATTTGCCACCCACACACCAGGCCTTTGAGGAATTCCTGCTGGATGCCATAAAGACTGGGGACCTTCTAAAGAGCGAAGTGGGGCATGAGGAACGGAGGTGGGGGGGTGGGCAGTCACTACACAGATCTAGCCAATTGCCACTCTACAGGAAATCTGACTGTGATTATCTTCCAATCTTTCAAGAACATATACAAATTTGCTTGCTTCTTTATTCTTTAGGTAGAATGGGAAGATTTTTAAGAACCTTCTATGGCTCTCTAGATTTTTTTGTTTGTTTCTTTAAGACAAAGTCTCGCTCTGTTGCCCAGGCTGGAGTGCAGTGGTGCCATCATGGCTTACTGCAGCTTTGACTTCCTGAACTCAAGTAATCCTCCCACCTCAGCCTCCTGAGCAGCTGGGACTGCAGGCGTGCACCAACGTGCCTAGATATTTTTTTTTCTTTTTTGTGGAGATGGAGGACTTGCTGTGTTGCCTAGGCTGATCTCGAACTCCCCGCCTCAAGAGATTCTCTTTCTTGCTTGAGCCTCCCAAAGTGCTTGGATTACAGGCATGAGCCACGATGTGTAGCAAGTTTTGTTTGTTTATTTCTTAATGGAAGCATCACATACCTAAACAAAAGTGCACAGATCGTACATGTACAACTCAAGGAATTACAAGTGGATGTGCTTGGCAACCACCACGAAGGGGAAAATACAGAGCATTTCCAGCAACACCCCCACCCCTCAAAAGTTCCTGGTGTACCTCTTTCCAATTTCCACTCCTTTCTTCCCTCCCACGGGCACCACAGATTCCTTCTGCCTGTGCTGAAGTTTACACACATGGAATCATATGGAACGCCTCTTTTACAGCTGAGTAGGGATGGTCCCCTCACCCCCGTCCCGCATTCACAGCAGAGCTTGTAGCTATGAATAAAGACACACCAGTGCCATACCACAACATTATGAGGAACAGAAATGAGACCCAAGTGGATCCTCCACAGTGAAGAAAGTCTTCGAGTCACAGAAGGAGGAGGCTGAGATAAGAAGAGACTAGGTGGGGCAGGGGACAAAGTCAACCGAAAGGAAGGTCTGTTCCCAGATCAAAGGCAGAGCGAAGGAACAGGGCAGTGGCAAATGCCAGAAGGAAGAAGCTAAAAGTTCACGGTCACCAACAGGGCAGAGAATATGCAAGTCCAGCGACTACAGCCAGGGTAGCTGTGACCATGACAAAAACTAGCCCAAATTTCTATCATGTTCCAAATCTTTCTCTCAATGGACCTAAATATACTGTTAACAACTGCAGCACTATCCATTCCAATGGGAGGTTAAGGGAGACTCAAACAAACGCAGCCTCAAAAAATTTTAGCGTATTCATCAATTGCTCATATAGGTTGAACAGTCGCAATTTTAACTCACAACCCTGCCATCACAATCTTAAATCTATTACTTTACCTAATGTTAACAGTAACCATACTTATATTATTCAATACAAATACAAGCCGGGCATGGTTGCTCATGCCTGTAATTCCAGCACTTTGGGAGGCCGAGGTAGGCAGATCACTTGAGGTCAGCAGTTTGAGAACAGCCTGGCCAACATGATGAAACCCTGACCCTACTAAAAATACAAAAATTAGCCAGGCGTGGTGGTGGGTGCCTTTAATCCCAGCTACTCCGGAGGCTGAGGTGGGAGAATTGCTTGAACCCATCAGGTGGAGGTTGCAGTGAGCCAGGATCGTGCCACTGTATTCCAGCAGGGGCGACAGAGCAAGACTTCATCTCAAAAATAAAGAAATCAACAACAACAACGAAATCAATACAAATATAAGCGCTACAACATTACCACTATCCTATATGTGAAATAAGTTACCACTACTAACATCCATAGTCCTTGTTACTCTACTATCGCTAGGAGGACTGCCCCCACTAACAGGATTTCTACCTAAATGACTCAAGAACTGACACAAAGTAATAGCCTCATTACACCTATACTCATGGTCATCATAGCCCTGCCCAACCTGTGCTTTTACATATGCTTAATTTATTCCACATCACTAACGATATTTCCAACAACTAACAACATAAAAATAAAATGGCAATTTGAAAACACAAAACAAACACTCTTCTTACTATTACTCAACCCCACTGCCCTAAGATCCTGCATTTGCCCCAGGAGACAACAGGCTGACTTCTGGGAAGGAGGACTCACCAAAGATTATAATTTCAAATAAACACAAAGTCAACAGAAGAGTACAGTAAACACCTGTCACTCAGCTTTGACAATGATCAACACTGTGTATCATCTTTTCATGCCTCCCCGGCCCACCATTAATTTTTTTATACTTCTTTTTTGGGGATGGTAGTAAATTGCATTTGCACTGAAATGTACAAATCTAAGCCAGTCTACTTTGACAAATGGAAAACCTGTGTACCCCACACTCCTCTACTACTCAGCCCCTTCTCATCTCCCCAGAAAGTTCCTGGGAGGCCCCTTCCCTGTCAATCCCTGAGCTACCCTATCCCCTAAGGCAACTGTTATTCTCATTTGTTTTCTCCACAGATGAGTTTGGAGGCTACTCTTTTGCATAAGGTTAATTTCACTCAGGATAATGCACATGAATAAAAAAAAAAGAGCCTTCAATATTCCGTGTTAGTTAATCTCCTGTAGACACATCTACATACTTCCTGTGCTGTCTTATGTGGTAAGCTACACTGCATTGAGATAAATATTTCTGATAAAAATAACCCAAACTGATACTCAGGTGGCTGAGGCAGGAGGATTTCTTGAGCACTGGAGTTCCAGGCTACGGTGAGCCATGATCGTGCCACTGTACTCCAGCCTGGGAGACTGAGCAAGACCCTGTCTCAAAAATAAATAAATAAACAATAACTGGATTCAGAACCATTATTGTCAATAAATTATTCAAGTCCTGCTTCTTCTTCTCTTGGTCCCATGTTACAGATGCCAGTTCCTGCACCTAAAGTGCAGCAAAATAACTATGCCAGAGCTCTGGCCACCCAGGGTCAACTTTCAACATCCCCAGAGAAGCAAGGTAGACCACCTTCCTTTCTTTTTTTCCATCTCCTATCCCTGCTCTTCCCCTTGAGCAAGCAAACTGGGTAAAAGCACGTAAAAACCATAGAGTTCTCTGCAGATGCAAAAGACACATATTCTTACCCAAGTGGCCGTTACTTGGGGAAAGAGTGGCATCTCTGACTTAGTCTTTATCTACCTGGAGCCCGGCCTGGTTCTGTGTACACAGCATGTCCTCAATAAATGCCTGTCTCTTTGCTGCTCTCTGTCCCTTGAAAATGTCAACTTCTCACAGGTTTGGGGCACCAGGGCAGAGGGGCCCGGAGTAGCAGCGGCCTTCTTTTTCTCACCTGTATGACCAGGTGGCAGCAACACTAGCACCTCTGGCTCAGGGTCTCTGTGATCTGCGAGTCCATGAAAAGCAGCTAGCCCAGAGCCTGGCAGACAGCAAACATTCTACAGGCACCAGCTACTGCTCCTCTCCACTTCCGTCCCCTATGCTGGACTGCCAGGTATGAGTTCCATTCAGACACTTACCAAATCCCCCTCCAGGTGTCTGACCCACTGGCCTCATCTAAAATACAACCAGAAATGAATCCTAGTTTTGTGGCTCCTTAAAGCTTATACTATTGAGGGGCCTTTTCTTTTTTTGAGACAGCGTCTCGCTCTGTTGCCCAGACTGGAGGGCAGCGGCATGACATCGGCTCACTGCAACCTCCACCTCCCGGGTTCAAGCGATCCTCCTGCCTCAACCTCCCTAGTAGCTGGGACTATAGGCACGTGCCTCCACACCCAGTTTATTTTTTGGTCCTTTTAAAGAAAAAAAAATAGAAAAAGTGCATACACTTGCAAACTTTACGAAAACAAGGATCTAGTAAACACAGTGCCAGGGCCCTTCCCTATGGCTGCTCCACATCCTGGTCTCTCAACCTCACTAACCTGCCATGCACAGAACATGGTGGCTGCATCTCAGCACTCCAGCAATTCCCCCCAGTGGATCCAACCAGCAAATCCATTGGGTTCCAAGCACACAAACTCCACTGTATCTGCCCTTCCAGTCCCCACTTTAAATCTGCAATACAGCTAACCACCTCTTCACATGACTGTCCACCTTCAAGTGCCCTGCAGAGCCAACACTCAAAGCACAACACTTCTCTGCTCAAAACCATTCAATGGTGTTGGCCTTCTTTCCATCTCTTCTGCTTCAGCGTCCCCATGCTGTTTCCAAACACGTCCTCCACATACATGTCCATTACACATCTTCTACCTGGACCATAATCCTCCACCACTTAGGGTAAAAATGAGTCTAGCGCCACCTCCCTCAAAGCCATCCTCAATCAAAATCCACCTCTACTTCCAATGAACCCCCAACATGGCTTTATCTGCCTGGCTAGATGACACCCAAGCCATTCCTCCTGGTAATGTGGTTATGTCAGAAGCATAATGAGGTGGCCATGAGCTAGAAAGACTCAAAAGGACAAATATCACTTCCAGGGTCTTAGCTACCATAACGGGGTACCATCTAGGGTTGCTGTAACAAAGTACCCCAGATTAGGTGCCTTAAACAACAGAAATTTGGCCAGGCGCAGTGGCTCACGCCAGTAATCCTAGCACTTTGAGAGGCTGAGGTTGATGGATCAACTGAGATCAGGAATTCAAGACCAGCCTGGCTAACATGGCGAAACCCTGCCTCTACTAAAAATACAAAAATTAGCCAGGCATGACAGTGGGCGCCTATAATCCCAGTTACTTGGGAGGCTAAGCGAGGCAGAAGAATCGCTTGAACCCTGGGGCGGAGGTTGCAGTGAGCCGAGATCACATCACTTCACTCTCTAGCCTGGGCAAAAGAGCAAAATTCCGTAAAAAAAAGGAAAAAAAAAGAAAAAAAAAACAAGGCCAGGTGCATTGGCTCACACCTGTAATCCCAGCACTTTGGGAAGCCAAGGCAGGTGGATCACGAGGTCAGGAGTTCGAGACCAGCCTGGCCAACATGGTGAAAATCCCATCTCTACTAAAAATACAAAAATTAGCCAGGCATGGTGATAGGCATCTGTAATCCCAGCTACTCTGGAGGCTGAGGCTGAGGCAGGAGAATCACTTGAACCCAGGAGGCAAAGGTTGCAGTGAGCCAAGACCTCGCCACTGCACTCCAGCCTCGGTGACAGAGTGAGACTCTGTCTCAAAAAAAAAAAAAAAGAAAGAAAGAAATTTATTTTCTCACAGTTCTGGAAGCTGGACGTCCAAGATCAAGGTGTGGACAGGGCTGGTTCCTTCTGAGGCCTCTCCTTGGCTGGCAGATGCCCGTCTTATCCGGTGTCTTCACATGCCCTCCCTCTGTACAGGTCTGTGTCCAAATTTCTTGTTTTTAGGGGACAGCAGTCATACCGGATAAGGGCCTGCCCTAGGACCTCCTTTTAATTTAAATACCTCTTTAAAGACCTTATCCCCAAATATAGTCACATTCTGAGGTCCTGGGGGTTAGGACTTCAACAGATGGATTTGGGGAAGATGGAGGGGGCCAAAATTGAGCCCCAAACAGCTAGCTCCTTAGCCAAATGGGAACAGCAGAACCTGCTCTGCCATGACTGACAGGGATGTGAGGATCCTGAGGTATCCTGACCTCAGGGGATTATCATGAGGACTGGGAACACACACGAAACTCCAACGTTCTCCACGGGACCTCAGAGCTTGTTGGCCAGCCTCAGTCCTATGATGAGCCATAAACTTATGCCCAGTAAGGTGCCTTCCCGCAGCACAGCCAGTCTGGATCCTTCTGTACCAGGATGCAGCTGCCTCCCTGGCTGCAAAGATAAGATTTCTCCTTCCCATGATGAGAACCAGATGTCCCTAAGCTTTCCTTCAAACATAAGAGGCAGTATAGTATACAGATTAAGCTTACATTTTCTCACAATTTAAAAAAAAGAAGCTAGGCGCAGTAGCATGGGCCTGCAGTCCCAGCTACTCGGGAGGCTGAGGCGGGAGGATCGCTGAAGCCCAGGAGTTCTGGGCTGCAGTGAGCCATACCATGCCAATGTACTCTAGCCTGGGTGACAGACTGAGACCCCATCTCGAAAAGAAAAGAAAAGAAAAGAAGAGAAAAGAGAGGAGAGGGGAGGGGAGAGAGGAGAGAGGAGAGAGGAGGGAGGAGGGAGGAGGGAGGAGGGAGGAGAGGAGAGAGTATACATAGTATGATCCCATTTTTGTTGAAAAAAACTTTTTCTCCATACTTAGAAAAAATGAGGCAAGAATATACACCAAAATGTTAATGAAGTGATCACTTGGTGAAAGTTGTAAAAACCATTTTTATTTTAAACTTTCTTCAATCAATAATTCTTAAACGTTATCAAATAAATATGTATTACTTTTATTTTTTTTTTTTAAAGTTGTGGGTTTCTTTTGAGGGGGTGGGTTTTGAGACACAGTCTTTATTTATTTATTTTTTTTTGAGACAGAGTTTCACTCTTGTTACCCAGGCTGGAGTACAATGGCGCGATCTCGGCTCACAGCAACCTCCGCCTCCTGGGTTCAGGCAGTTCTCCTGCCTCAGCCTCCTGAGTAGCTGGGATTACAGGCACGCGCCACCATGCCCAGCTAATTTTTTGTATTTTTAGTAGAGACGGGGTTTCACCATGTTGACCAGGATGGTCTCGATCTCTTGACCTTGTGATCCCCCTGCCTCGGCCTCCCAAAGTGCTGGGATTACAGGCGTGAGCCACCACACCCAGCCTTTTATTTTCATTAAAGGCACAGAACTATGACAGGATAACTTTTATAAAAAATAAAATCAGTACTTTTCCCATCATGTTTTTTCCCTTTTTCTTGTCCTATTCAAGCAACTAGACTGCTCTGTTCTCACTGCCTTGGGAAAGGTATGTTATAACCAAAAAAAGAAAATTAAAAATTTTTTAAAGGAAAATGAAGCAGATGGATGCCGGAACCAGACTTCCTGAGTACCCCACGTTCTAGTGGCAAGACCTTGATGAGATAATTTAGCTGTTCTGCATTTCTGCTTCCTTATCCATAAAACAGGGCAGTAGCTACCTTGTAAAGGTTTTGTGAGAATTAACCAAGTAAAGATACATACAGTCCAGAACTGTGTCTGGCACGTAGTAAGCACCACTTTGAAACAAAACCTTTACTTGGGGTACCTCTGCCTTTATGAGTCCTTAAGACTCATCATTCCTCAACATTTCAGAGGTCTTAAAACGTCAGCTGGCTTCCAATACTAGATATACAATCCTATACTTGACCCCTAACATTTGTGGGAAATTCACAGCAATACTGACTCACTCCAATTAAGCCGAGAGCTTTAAGCGCACAATCTACCCCAGTAATTCTGTTCTGCAGACCGGAAGGGAACCTCTAATGGATTCTGCTTCTGGAGCTGAATCATATATTGTTCTTATACCATAGACGAATTCTTTCTTGGTGTTTCATCATTGCCCTTCTAAAGGTCAAAGTCAACAGCAGAGACCAGCAGGACAGTGCAGAGGCCAAGAGCACTTAGGCACTGTGTGTTCTCTAGTAGTTGCCTGACCTCTCTGTTCCTCAATCTCCTGTATAACAAGGATACCAATAAGAACTGCCTACTCCATGCGGGGGATGAGGGGTCAGAGTTAAGCCATGGAAAGGGTTTGGAACAATGTAAATGGTCAATACACTTTGAAAACATAATGCTGAGTCAAAGAAGCCAGACATAAAATGCCACGTGTTACATTATTCTATTTATATGAAATACCCAGTGACAGCAAATCCAGAGAGACAGAAGAGAGATGAGCGGCTGTCAGGGGTTAGGAACAGGGGTGGAATGACTGCTCAACAGGTAGAAGGTTCCTTTTGGGGTGATGACAATATTCTGGAGCCAGATAGTAATGATGGTTTCTCAACACTGTCGATGTACTAAATGTCACTAACGGTCGATTTTGTGTCATGTATATTTTACCACAATTTAAAAAATCACTTGCAAAAAACAAAAAGGTCAATAATGTTATCTATTGCTTGAATGACTACAAACAGAATTACTATAACATGAAATGTGCTAGGTCTCATCCAAGGCAAAAAAAAAAGTGCCCCGCAAGCTCCTAGGAAGAGAGGGAATACTATATGGGAGAAGTGGGAGAAGTGGGGGGAGGTGGGGTGGTGGGGTGGGAGGATGTGGGAAATGGTGGGATAAGCTTCATAAATGTGGCATCATCTGAGACAGGCCCTGAAAGATGGCTAGGCTCTTAAGGGATAAGAATCAGCCAATAAGAAGGCAGCACAGGCCGGTGCAGGGGCCCAGGCCTGTAATCCCACCACTTTGGGAGGCCAAAGCGGGTGGATCACTTGAGGTCAGGAGTTCAAAACCAGCCTGGCTCACATGGTGAAACCCCATCTCTACAAAAAATACAAAATTAGCTGGGCGCAGTGGCTGGCGCCTGTAATCCCAGCTACTCGGGAGGCTGAGGCAGGAGAATCACTTGAACCTGGAGGGCAGAGGTGCACCACTGCACTCCAGCCTGGGCGACAGAGCAAGACTGTTTCAAAAATTCAAAATAAAAATAAAAGGCCAAACACAGTGGCTCATACCTGTAATCTCAGCACTTTGGGAGGCGGAGGTGGGTGCATCGCCTGAGGTCAGGAGTTCCCTATCACCTTGGTCAATGTGGTGAAACACGGTCTCTACTAAAAACACAAAAATTGGCCAGGCATGGTGGCCCAATGCCTGTAATCCCAGCTACTCGGGAGGCTGAGGCAAGAGAATCACTTGAACGTGGGAGGTGGAGGTTGCAGTGAGCTGAGATCGCACCACTGCAGTCCAGCCTGGACGGCAGAGCAATACTCCGTCTCAAAAAAAAGAGTAAAATACAAATAAAAAAGAAGGCAGCAGAAGTGTAGGTACACAGGTGAGAAGTAAAGGGGGCACTGGGGAGCTGCCAGAGAGCCACCAGGGCAACAGCCAAGAAGAAGACCTGGAGAAGTGGACTTGGCCTAGAAATGACTTAGTTTAGTCATTTACTAGCAGTGGGATACGGGGCCAAAATCTTACTGGTGAGCTTTCTATAAAATAAGAACACCCAAAATTCTCTCAAGGAAGTGGTGTAAGGATTAATTAAAACAATGAAAGGTGAAAGCCTGATCTAAATCTACAACACTACACAAAAGTAAGGGAAGGAGGCCTGTAAACATTGTTTCTCAAACCTGACTGCACCTCAGAATCACTTGAGGAGTTTTAAAAGATTTTGGGACGGCATGGTGGCTCATGCCTGTAATTCCAGCGCTTTGGGAGGCCAAGGCAGGTGGATCACCTGAGGTCAGGAGTTTGAGACCAGCCTGGCCAACAATGGTGAAACCCCATCTCTACTAAAAATACAAAAATTAGTCTGGCATGGTGGCATGTTCCTGTAATTCCAGGTACCAGCGGCGCTGAGGCAGGAGGATCACTTGAACCTAGGAGGCGGAGGTTGCAATGAGTCAAGATTGTGCCATTGCACTCCAGCCTAAGCAACAGAGCTAGACTGTCTCAAAACAAACAAGAAAACATTCTGGTGAAGGGGTTCCACCTCCCAAACCCAGCAATCTTGGTGGTAGTAGTCAGGGGAATGCCTTAGAAGCTGGACTTTGAAAAACTCCTCAGAAGATTCTAAGCATGCAGTGAATGTTGAAAATCACTGTTGTATTAATAACTGATCAGGCAGCCAGCCCCCAAAAAGGCAGAAAGTAAAGCAATGCTTTGAAGGCTAGAAGACTATACAGAGCTGACCCAAGAATCCAGGGGATGCAGAAGCCTGGGACTGCTGGAGAGAGGGGATGGAGGGACTTGAACCTTCATGTCCTCTGGGGAAGCAAGCACTGGAGTCCTGCGGACCAGGAGAGTACTGCACAGCACGCTGACTGGGGGCCACCAAGGCAAAGTCAAGGCAATGCAATTAACAATTCCATACCCCGCCCTGAATGAGCTCCTTTAGAGCAAAGCCCATATGTTTGACAATTTCATATTCCTCGAACAGGGCCTTACATACACTAGACGCTCTGTTGTTTGTTTTTCTTCGAGAAATAAATGAAAATAGCTGAAATAAAACAGTTGTCAGTAAATGGAAACAACTGTAACTAGCTGGAAAACTTACCTATGTGGAAGAGCTCATTCCCTGAAGTGAGTTAATAAATGACATTTGCAGTAATTCTATTATAGTACACACAATCCTTTTCTTTTTAAAAGACAGAATGTAATTTTTCCTTTATTTTTCAGGAGCCTCTTAAATAAGAGGAACTTCACCACGTTTAGAATAAAGCTAAATACTTCTGGACTTCAAAGCAAAATAAATCCCACAGCTCTAGAATACTGAGGTATCCTAAACAAATACCTCTGACCTTAAATTTCCTGCTCTCCCATTACAATATCCCATATCCCAGACCTCCTTTCTCAGGTTTCACCCTGAAGTGTCCCGATGGGTCTGTCACTGCCAGCGGTGTGCATGACCTGGGCCAGTTCCAAGCTAGCTTGGGCCCCTCCCTGGACTTTGACCAGCCACTCTTGCTATCATCAAAGTGGCGCTGATGCCACCCAATACAGATTGCCACCGACTGAGCAGGAGGTAATGTGGGCCTTCGTTCTCAGGCCCCAGCAGGCAAGAGCAATAAAAGGACTCCGGTCGGTGAAATGCCATGGAATGGGCTGTTGAGAGTGCGCTGCAGGTTAATAACTAACCCCTGTAGGCTTTTACAGTCTACCGGCCTTCCCTGGATGATGCCCACGTCCATCACATAGGCTGGAGAGCTGGAGAAACCCCCAGCCCCCATGTGCTGGGGTTGAGAACACTGGTCGCTTTCAGAAAAGGTGACAGAGCCTCAGAGAGGCAAAGAGGCTGCTGAATGTCACTTGTAAGAGCTGGGGAGCTGTGTGCAGGAAGGTGTACTTGTTACACACTCATTACTGTTCATTTGCCACAGGTGAGCAGCAGCAGGCTGGCGTGAGCAGTCGTGGGCCTTCCAAGACAGACGGGAAAGGCCTTCCCCGTCCCAAGAATGAGAATTTGGACCAGGTGTTCTCCAAAGGCTCCCTCAGCGGCGGACCCCACCGGTTCCAATTCCCTTCTCATTGATTCTGCATTCCCTAAAATGTCTGCTGGCATCTCCAGCCAGGAGAGACAGAAAGGGCTCATGAAGGGCCTGGCGAGTGTATGAAGGGGACCCAAACAGGAGTGAGCTAGAGGGAGGAAGGACCCATACTCAAGGAAGACATTCAACAGCAGGGTTGGGGAGCTGATGAAGAAACAGAAGGCAGACATGGGGAAAAAAGACGCTTTCATGAAATCCACTGAAAACTTTCCAAAGACAAGGAATTTGGACCTCTTCAAAGAAGTAACATCCAGCGGAAAAGAGGAGGATGGCTGGGCTCTCTGACACGCTGAGCAGAGGGCAGGACTCCTGACCGTGTCATTGTCCTCCACCTTGTCCTCAGAGTCCAAAGTTTCCTTTCTGTACTTTCCTGGTTGCTCACTCTCCTAGGGAGAACCCTCCCCTGCCACTCACCACCTCTCACCTTTACCTCTGAGACGGTTTAAAGTGCTCTGGGGCATTTGTCACAACAGGTGCAGTCACTGATCTCCACTCAGCCTTCCTGAGGATAAGGATCTTACTGGTCTCTGTGCACCCTGATCAGATGCTTCAAATAAGGCCATCCCTTGTACTAACTGCCTCAGGGGTGACCAATGTTGAGGATGCAATCAACAAAACCAAGAAAGCAGCAAACTGTAATAGGACAAATGGCCTTACTTCTTCAACAGATAAATGGCTCAAAAGGGTGAGAGGGAAGGTATTTAGGTTAAGAGCCTTAGATGGAATATGTATCAAATGCAATGAAAGAACCTTGCTCAAAACCAAAGAAGAAAATTCGAATATTGACTAAATATCTGACACTAAAAAGTAATTGTTCGTTATTTTTGGAAGTTTTAATAGTATTGGGGGGGGTGTGTGTGTGTGTGTGCATATATTTGAGATGAGTCTTGTTATGTTGCTCAGGCTGGCCTCGAATTCCTGGACTTAAGTGATTCTCCCCTCTCAGCCTCCCAGATGTGTGCTAGTACAACCAGCTCTATTTTTTAAAAACTGGTCCTTATCCTTTTGAGATTCACACTGAAATACATGTTTGAAATTACATGTTTAGGCCAGGCACGGTGGCTCACATCTGTAATCCCAGCACTTTGGGAGGCTGAAGCAGGCAGATCGCTTGAAGTCAGGATTTCAAGACCAGCCTGGCCAACATCGTGAAACCTTGTCTCTACTAGAAATACAAAAAAACTAGCCGTGCGTGGTAGCGTGTGCCTGCAATCCCAGCTATTTGGGAAGCTGAGGCAGGAGAATCGCTTGAATCCTGGAGCCAGAGGTTGTGGTGAGCCGAGATCACACACTGCACTCTAGTCTCCAGAGCGAGGCTCCATCTTAAAAAATATATATAAAAAAGAAAAAAGAAATTACATGTTTAGAATTTGTTTAAAATAATCAGGAAAGGGCAGTAGGGAGGGGTATAAAAAAAAGGAGAGTGGCCATAAACTGATAAGTACAGAAATGAAGGCAGAAAGTACTTAGGGTCCATATATAGTTCTCACTACTTTGGAATATGCTTAGAAATTTCCATAATAAAAACTTCAAAAAGAGTGGGCAGAACTGATGTGAATACTATAGATCCCGTAGTTGCTCTCACAAAAAGCCACCAGCAGCACCGACTTCAGCTCATTCACAGTGAAAGTGAAGTCAAAACATCAATTACTACTTAGGAGAGACCTGCCAAGGAAGCTTGACAGTTTGGGGGCTCACAGTGTTCACTCCCTTGTTCCACTGAGATGACCTCAGAAGAAGACGGGGATACAGGAGACAGTCTCGTGGAGTCCAGGGCCAATGAGAAAAATACAACTCCAACTCCACCTAAAAACACAGGTGAAAATCATAAAACATTCTGGGAGGAACTACAGATTGCTAACAACATATGAAAGACACTCAATCCTGGCCAGGTGCAGTGGCTCCCACGTGCCAGCACTTTGGGAGGCTGAGGTGGGAGGACTGCTGGAGGCCAGGAGTTTGAGAACAGCCTGGGCAACATAACCAGATCCCATCTCTATTATTAAAGTATGTACATACACACACACACACACACACACACACAAGCAGAGAGAGAGAGAGATGGATAGATGAAAGGTACTCAACCCCATCAACAACTGGGGGAAAGTAGAGACCACAAAGGTCCCACTAACTCCCACTATCCTGGTTAAAATCAAACAAAGCAGCTGACAATGCCAAGTACTGGAGAAGAATGGATCAGGGAAGCTTTTATATGCTGTAGGGACTCTGGAAAACAATTTTGTGTAATTACAAAGGGCCCCGCCTACTCTTCCTCCCAGGTACACACCCAGGAGAGATGCTTCCTGGCACATGGTCACCAAAGACCAATTCCAGAAAGTTCAAAGTGGTATTTTTTGTTCCCAATAGTTCCAAAGTGAAAACATCCCAAATGTCCACAAAGGATAAATTCCGGTATATGCATGCAACGGAATAATACAGAGAAGTAAGAACTCCGGTCAGCTCATTGGCACAGATTCTCACTGACACAATATTGAAGGAAAAATTCACGTCTATACAGTTCACAGACCTGCAAAACTAACATGATATTGTTTAGGAAAAGGTACATAGGCAGAAAACCTGTAAAGAAAAGGGATGAAAGACACACTTGAGGACGGAGGGAGGGGAATGTGACTGAGGCGGAGCATTCGGGGACTTCCACAGCATTGGTGACAGTCTTTGTTCCTAAGTTGGGTGGTGGGCACAAGGATGTTCATTGTGTTGTTTTTCTCAAACTATTCATGTTATAGAGAGTCTTTTGTATTTATATTTCATCATTTAAAAATCTAAAGAATGTGCTGGACAGAGGGCTTGCCAACACTGAGCAACTCAGACAAAAATGTAAGGGGGAGAACAACTTGTCTGCCACACACCCCCAAACGAAGCCCAGACAGCCTTGGAAGATGATCAGCACGACGCAGAAAAGTCCCAGGGAAGAGGTGTCAGAATCCAAGAATAAAACTATGAGGTGAGGGCTGGGGACATCCAAGTCTCCGGTGGCATTGCCACAAGTAAATGGGTAGGACTGAGTTAAGAAGGTCCAGACCTGCATAAACATCCACACTCAGATAAACGGATAAACCATATGTGGTGTATGCTTACAAGAGAATATCACTCAGCGTTAACAAGGAAAGAAGTTCTCACACCTGCTACCTACATCATGGATGAACCTTGAGAATATTATGCTAAGTGAAATATGCCAGACACGAACGGACAAATACCATAGGATTCTACTTATATGAGGTACCTAGGGTAGCTAAATTCATAAAGACCAAAAAGTAGAATGGTGGTTGCTAGGGTTTGGGGAGAGTGAAAATGGGGAGTTAATGTTTAATGGGGACTGAGTTTCAGTTTGGGAAGATGAAAAACATCTGGAGACCGATAGTGGTGATGGTGGCAAAACACTGAGAATGTTCTTCATGCCACTTTACTGCATACACTTAAACACAGTTAAAATAGTAAATTTTATGTTATGTATATTAATACCATGATTTTTAAAACAATTCATAATTCAGGGTAGGTGCAGCTGAGCAAGTGAGCAGGCAGAGCAAAGGAGATGCATGTCGGGCCGACTTCAACCCACCTGAGCGAATGCTATGTGGCAGACAACAGCATTCGGCTCATGAGAAAGGCATGGAAAAGCCACCACAGGGCTGAGGGATGCCAGCTCTGCAGGCACCCGCTGAACCAGGCAGTTGGCATCCTCGCAGCTGCAGTGTAGACCATTCCACCCGGGGAGAATGAGCTGGGTAACAAGGAGCACCGGATGATCCCACGGGTGGGACAGGACCCTTGGGATATCATTTCCAGTTCTTAGCTTCACGAAGAAAATGCTGGGCACTCAGCCAGCTATGACTTTGGGGAAAAGAACCTGCAAAAAATGCTGAGAAATGGTAGACAGAATCCAAATGCCAGAGATGCTGAAAGGCAAAGTGGTTCAGAAGAGACAGGGGATTTTACTGCATGAAATTCTGACCTTCCCTGGGAGTTCGAAGAGAACGCATATTTAATACAGGAAGGCTGGGTGTGCACAGCAAGAGCTGAGGGGAAGAGCACTGGAAAATGAGTCAGGAAACCTAAATTCAATCTGGCTCTCCCATACTTACTAGCAGAGTGGCCCGAGGCCATCTGCTCTCGGAGGCCATCTGCAAAGGGGATGATAACGTGCACCTTCCCAGGAGGCAGCGATTAAGGGAAGCAACACAGATTCTGCACGCCTTGGAGATGGGGCTGCCTGACGCGTAAGTGATCAGGTGCTTTGCATATCAACCTCCAAGCCCCCAGAGACAGGTATTACTCACTCAAACTACATCACACACGGCAGAGAATAAGGGTTGAATTTAAGTATTCCAGAATACGCACAAAAGAGGGCACCAAACTGGTGAGAAGCCTGTCAAGAAACGTGGATGGGGAGGAGAAAAGAAAAAACATTTTTTAAAGGATATACACCACGCTTATAAACACGTATACCAAAGCACAAAGATGGAAAGGAACAAAGTGAAACTAACCAGTTGCTATGCAGCAGGATAGGAATATGAAAATGTTTTCCTTTGAGATAATTTTAATGTTGTTCTATTAAGCACTTTTTAAAAACATCACCTACTTCTGAGTGTTGAATTATGGCCATCAAACCATTATGCACTCGAGTGAAATGACATTCAATGAGTCTAACTAAAGTAAATCTGATCTCTGTAAATCCTAAGTGGCCTGCAAATGAGAAAACCCTTTGGGGGCTCAGGGGTCCCCATCCAGCTTGGAACCTCCGGGGCAAGCTCAGAGCCTTCCCACCCCCCTCACCCAGCTGTACTGTCAGAGACCTTGTCAGACCACAAATCAAGCTGGAGTCTGCCTTCACTAGCTATGTGACCTTGGACAAGTTTCTTAACCCGTCTGCTAAGCCCTGATTTTCTCCTCTACAAATCAGGAATAACAACAGTAACCATCAACATAGTTTTTAATGAGGATTCAACAAGAAGAGCACCTAAAGGGCTCCTGACATCATCTGCATTTCAAAGGGTACTCACTCCCTCACTCATTCCTTTAAGATCCAGGGACACAGCCAGAACTCATGTGGCTCCCGGACCCCAAGGAGCCCAGAGCCCAGGGATCAGGCTTTTCTGACCCCCATTGTCCATGCGCTTGCACCTGCTGTTTCCTCTGCCCAGATAAAGCGGAACCCCTGCACATCCTTTGGGACAATTCCATTGTCACTCTGGGGATCAAACCTTCTCCAACTGCCCAGGTGTGGTGGCTCACACCTGTAATCCCAGAGCTTTGGGAGGCTGAGGTGGGAGGATCTCCTGAAGCCAAGAGTTCCAGACCAGCCTGGGCAATATAGTGAGATCCCAACATTACCAAAAAGAGGAAAAAAAAACCTTCTCCAACTCCAGACCACAGTTTAGTTGCTCACCCCCGGCACCACCATATTGGTTTATGTGTATCTATTTACACTGTCTGCCCCTCTAGACTGGGTGCTGAAGAAACACTTCTCTCTCCAATACCCCTCCCCCATGCTTAATGCAGTGTAAGGGCTCAGTAAGCCTCTGCTGACTGAAGAAAACATACTGTGAGCAAACAAAAACATTTTGGAAAACAATTCCAAATAAACCAGAAATTAAATCAAGTGAGACTAGTAGAATTAATCCATCTCTAGAGAGAGGACATGGAGGCTGCAGAAGGAGTGGGATTAGGGGGATTAGGGCTGGGGCACACCAGGGATGCTGCCAGGCTCCAGCCCCACTCTGCCAGATCAGCTGTGGCTGGTAGCAGTCATGGGCATCCTGGGCTGGATAGAGAGTCAAGACTGCCCCATAGCAGGTGCTCCCAGATGCAAGGGGACTCTGAGGACATATCAACAAGACCTTTAACCTGCCAGCAAGAGAAGGTAATTGTGGTGAAGAGGGTCAGAGTACCAGGCAGCTTGCTTCTTACCAAGGCAGGAGCAGCAGACAGCAGACAGTATAGATGGCTAACCAGCACTGGGGGGCTCCCCACCGCAGCTAAGAGTCCCAGGAAATGTAGAGAAGAGGGCCAAGGGCCTCATCCTAAGGAGACACAAGCTCCAGGTCTAGTGTCCTTATTCAATTGTGCTGAGCTGGTGGGAGAGAGAATTCCATCAACCCATATAAGTTCATCATTTTAAATACATGTTTATATCTAAATATGAATGAAAAAAACACAGATGAATGTGCACCCCAATTTTAACAGTGCTTATCTAACAAAACTGTAGATGTTGTTCCAACCTCTCTGTATTTTGGAATGGATCTGTGAGGAACACATTCTAAACATGAAATAGAAGTGGGGAGGGGAGCACACACCTCCCTGGCAAACACACCCAGATGAATCAGCAGCCGACCCTGCCCACAGGCAGCAGCCACCGGCTAGAGGTGGAAACTGGAGTGCAGCTCCCGCTGGAGGAGAAGGCCCCAGGCAGGGCAGAGAGAAGCCCAGGGAGGAGTCCACCCCCAGTCGGCCAAAGGGAGTCAAGAAGTGGGCAAGGATGGAACACGTGTTTTGAGGACAAATGGTAGGCGGAGGATTTCTGTGGTTGCCAGGCTCGATTTCTTCTTAGTCCCCACGCAAGAATTTAAGGGAAGGCCCCCACCCCCATCGACCTTCTGCTATTTCAAAACGAAACAGACCTGTGCCTTCATCCACTGCAGTGTACTAGGAACAGAATTCAATGAGATTATGCACGTGAAAGTGCTTAGCAAGTTAATATTTGTTCAGAGCCCTGTACCAGTGTAGGGTCATGTTACTGGCATGGGAGAGGCTGGGCTGTGGCCCCTTCCCCCTGCAGGCCAACCCCCGCCCCTTATTAACACTGCCAAATCCAGTAAGCGTAGAAGGGGAGTTGGTGCTCTTGCTTGTATCATGGACACTCCCTTTGAGAAGGGTGTTCATTATCCCTCTCTCGCCCCGCCACCTCCATCTTCCTTTTAAAACAAAGAAAGCAGTTCCAAAAATAACACAAACTCATGACCCACTAGATACCCAAGGCCTCATTCCAGGTCTGAGAGGGGGTGTGGGTGGAGTAAACACTGCAAGGCCACCTGTAGCCAATACCTTCCCCGCAGGGACAGAAAAAGCAAGTCACCCAGACAGAGGTCTGGGATAAGGCAGGGTGCCCACGGCAGCAGAGCCTTGGGAAAGACTGCAAATGAGAAGCTGTCTTCTCCGACCTCCTGCAGGTCCCTTATTTCTTCCCAAGAGTGAAGACAGTGCTACCTCAAGCCTTCACCCTCCCCAGCATATTCATCTGACTCCACCTGTGAGCTGCTCTACCATCACCCGCTTCTCCTAGCCAGATTCTCATCACCCCTTACCTGACAAATGCAATGGCACAATTGATCTCCAGTCCCTTCTCTAGCCCTCCACTCCACTGTGACAAAAACGGGCTCCCTAAAGTACAGATCAAGCCCCAGCTCAAAGACTGCCAACCCCACTGCCACCCCCACCCCATTGCTACAGCAGTTTTGAACGCAGGGTGCAGCTGCCTCTGTTCTCACAGTTCTCAAGCCAGGGTTTTTCACTGGCTGTGAAGGGACCACCTTCCTCAGAATCACCTGGAGTACTTGTTAAAAGTTGAGCTTCCTAATTTACTGAATCACAATTTCTGGGGGTGTGCTCTGGGAATTTTAATTGGAAGAAAAAGAATCCCAGATGAACTTTGTGTACACTGAAGTTGGGGTCATTTTGCTCGAGTTTTTCCACTGTTTGGAAAAATCTGTCCTATTTTCAACTGCCAGGAACGTACCCAACCCCCTTCCATGATCCTGTGTTAGGAGGTGGGGTTAGTCTTCCCTCCTACTGCTGACCCTACGCTTAACACCTACAGACGCTGACAATCAGGGTTCCCAGAGCAGCCTGTTCCAACTCTTTCACTGACTGACTAAAGGGAAATCACTTTATAGCCACAGACCACAGTTTCCCAGTTTCTCCAAGGGGTTGGGGAGGTGCTGTCCAGGGTCCCTTTCAACTCCAAAATAAGCCATATGACCTTTATGTTGTATCATGTATGTTATGTCAGATCAGAGGTTTCAGTCCTAAAATTCGAAAAACCTGCATTTTTCTGTTTTTGCTGAAAAAAACATCACTTTTCAAATCCAAAGTGAAACTTTTAAAAAGCATTTCTCATACTACATCCAACTTCCAATTTCCACTAAAGAAGAGCCAAGCAATGGTTAGCCTGCCTGGCACAGATTTTTTTTTTTTTTTTAATATCTATTACTAGAAACTTCTTCAAATCTTTCCAGAGTCCAAAGTAGAGGAAGGAGAGGTTTCTACTATTACAACCTACCAGCAACCTTTTAGCACTCTGTTGCACATTGAGGCCTTCCTGTCACTGAATCCTCCCATCATCCCCATTGGAAAGACCAGGAAGTGAATGCTCGGAGGGCTGAAATTGCCCAAAGCTGCAGAGCCAGGGTGTAATATGCAAAGGTAGATCTTTGAATTCTGAAGTCCTCCATGTTTGCACTGGACCACAATGAGTCGATGTTGAGTTCCAGATGCAGGGAAGGCAACTGCACCAAATGCAACAATGCTCATGGGCCGTTCCCTCCAAAGCATGGCGGGAGTGCTAACTGGCTGGACACACATCCTCACAGCTTTCCACACTGAGCACACAGGGCAACAGGAGGTGGGGCTGAGCAACAGCCACACGAGCAAAAGCGATGCCAGGGATTTAGTCAACAGAGATCTAATATGAGTCAACAGTGGGTGCCGCTGCCAAGCACACTAATGGGATCTTCGGCTGCATTAATAGAAGGAAAGCGTCTAGGGCAGGCCGAGGGAGGGAGTCCTGCCCTGCTCCGACCAGACCACACCTGGAGGGTTGGGCGAGGCTGGGCTGGGTTAAGGAGAGGGAGGAGCTGTCCAAGGCAGGGCCAGAGTTTCTGAAGAGGAGTGGCTCAGGCTGGCACTCTGGCTGGCAGGGCGAGCAAGGGCTCATCTGGAAGCTGGGTTTGTACAGCAAGTCCACTTCAGACATGTTATAGATAGGTTTTTTTTAGAAGATCTTTTTACTCACATTTTGTTTTATCAAAGATTGAAAAGCCGCCGCTGACTATCCGTAGCAAAGGTTAAGAACACCCAGGGACCAAGCACAGTGGTTCACGTCTGTAATTCCAACACCGCTGGGGGCTGAGGCAGGAGGATCGTTTGAGTCTACAAGTTTGAGACCAGTCTGGGCAATATAGGGAGACCCATGTCTATAAAAACAATTTTTTTTTAATTAGCCAGGTGTAGTGGTGCACACCTGTAGTCTCAGCTACTAGAGGGGCTGAGGTGGGAGGATCGCTTGAGGCCAGGAGATCAAGATTGCAGTGAGCTGTGGTCATACCACTGCACTCCAGCATGGGTGACAGACGAGACCCCGTATCAAAAAAAAAAAAAAAAAAACTCTCAGGGATGCTAGATGACTCAACCTACCACCAGAGAAGGGGGCTCCAAGCCCTGTCAGAAGAAACAATTGCTGCTGCTTTTCTCTTTATTATATATAACAATTGGCCCATGGCTTTGCCAAGGGACACTGGACCTGAGATCCTATAATCTCAAGTATCAAAGTCTCCAGAAGTCCTTCCAATTCCCCCATCCCATCCGGCCTCAGCACCCTGTCTGGGTGTGCCAGAATACAAGAAACGTGTTTTCACCTGCGTTTCCCAAGAGCCTCCAGGCCACATCTCATTCACCTTTGTGTCTGCAGCACAGAGCTTGGCACACTGGAGACGCCCAATAAATGTGGTCTGGACTGGACTGAGGTGCCACAGCACGGTCACACACTGAGGGTGTTATTGTGTTCCAGGCAATTTCAGAACACAAGTGTCCTGACTAGGGCTAATAAAAAGGTTTATGACAGCACATAGCCAACTTTTAGGAGGTTGAGCAAAGGAATTCTTGAGGCTAACGCCGCCTGAGGGTTTTCATTACAAAGGAGCCACAGTTAGCCTGGCAACGTCCCTGGGTGCCTGCGAAGCCAGCTTAGGGTATCGCGGTCAAAGGTAAATCCTATCTTGCGACAAGCAGCAAGGCGACACCAGGGCCCAGGAAACGGTAAAAATCCAGGAACACAAAAGAGAATAATGACAAGTGGGGCCAAATGCCAAAAGGACAGCATAAAGAGTGAGCCCAGTGAAGTGAGTCTGAGGAGCAGCAAATGCTCCAAATGCATCAGGGAGCTGCTGGCCGCCTGGCATTAACCTCGTAACTCAGAATTAATTACAGGAACACACACTAAGATCTGGGAAGATTAGAAGACTGTGATGCAGACCTAATATCTAATAAATCTTTAAATTGATGAGCTGTGCCCACTGGTGATTTTTCTTCATCTTTCCTCCCTGAGAGCTCACATGACACAAGCCAGCATTTGCTTTTTATTTGCCTGTGGACAGGGGCATATACAACATATGTGTACGCGCATAAAAAAAAATGTGGGCTTCACTAAGTCACATCATAAAGGAATCAAGAAATCTGCCATCCTAGGAATACCTGGGATCAGGGAATTCTTTTGTCAAGCAGCAGCCTTTTATAAAGTGAAGAAATCTTTTAGGATGCAAATGTCCCCTTCCCCCACGCTCCTGTGAGGGCTCCACTGGCTGTAATCAATCAGCCTTCCTGTCCCAACCTGTTCATTTGTATACCTGTTTGGGTCTATTCACCATGCACACCATTTAAGCCTTTCTCTCGGAGCTGACAAGCAACACATTTTATAAACGAATCATCCCCAGGGAACAGATGAGAAAACCACCAGCAAGGAGCACTGTCAAACTTCCCAAGGATAGCATTCCTCTCCCAGATCGGAGATGCAAACTACGCCACATCCTCTCCTAACACAAGCTGCCCACTCCAGAGGCAGCCTGCTCCGCTATCCTCCTCCCCTGCTCTTCAGGCCTCCTCTCCCAGCTGAATAAAAGCTGGAGAGCCCCATTCTTGGGGAGCAGTAACATTTTAATGCTATTTTAAAGTCAACAGCTCTAAGCACCCGAATGTTGGCTCCTTTTCCATCAATAAAAAGGCCCCAAAAGGGTATTTTCATGTTCATAGCAAAATGATATCTTATGGAGAGCACAAAGAACCACAAAAATAAAACTGCCATAAATTGAAACTGTCTCGAAATTCAACCTACACGGGGAAGCGTTAAACTCCAGGCCAGGCAGGATGTGATTTTCCCATCTGAGACCCTTTTCACATGCGCCTAGTTCTCACACGAAGTCCAAACATTTCCTCCACCCGGGAAGGCCTATATGCTTCCTTGGAAGTCCGGGTATGTTATTTCTTCCCTTGACAGCCTAAAGATGATCTGCAACATTCATCTAAAGCTCAATTACTGCTGTGTCCTCAGTCACACCCAGAGATTCCCGAAGGCACCGTCTGCCGCAGCGCCGGGTGCACAGTGGGCGCCCAGTTAATGTGTGGTTTGATTTGATATGATCTGGCCCCTTCAGCCAGGAAGACTCACTGGTAACTGGACGCCCTGCAGGGAACGGCAGCGCCGGCCTAGCTCTCAGCTGGCACGGGGCGGGGGTGCAACCACCTGTGGGCGGGTGCCCGGGACGCAGGCCCAGGCGTCGCTGCCCTGGGGTGCCCCGCCGACCCCACGTAAGGTGCCCGAGGGGGACAGTCCGGTGCGCCTGGTTCCGCGGGCACCCCGGGATCGACTCCCAGCGCCCCAGCAAGGGCTCTGCCGGTGCAGAGCGGGCAGGTCCGAGAGAGCCGATTCTAGAGTTAGCTCCCAAGTCGCCATACACCTGAGAGGCTGCGGGGCATGTGGGGCTCCGAGAATGGGAGTGGGGTGTATCCAGAGGGGATCAGCAGAGAGCAGAAATGGTCTCCTAACCCCCCCTCCCAAACTTGGGGCGCCTGCAGGCGAGAGACTCTCCTCTCTGCTGTCTCACCAAGGCCTGATGGCGAGTTTGCGGGGGACAAGCTGGACACCCCGGGACGGCCTCACATTGATTTGAAATTTTTCTATCCAATAACCCAACACCAGGAAGACCCCGCGGGAAGCTAGGGACGGAAGGGGACACCGGCCACCCGCGCCAGGGGGGCGGGGTCTCGGGACTTGTGGACTGTGTGTACTGGGGAGGGGGCGAGGCCCCAAGGACTAGGTGGGCACCAAAGAAAGCGCAGTCCCGCGGCGCAATGTGCCAAGGAGGGGACGCAGGCCAAAGGGGGGGGCCGGAAGAGACTGGGACGGGGTGGTTCAAGAAGAAACAGGGTTAAGGAGTGGTCGGAGAAGGGAATGGGGGAGGGGATCCCCAGGGAAGGGCCAGGGGAGCGCCCCCGAGGCAAGCACCGGAGGAGGGGGAGCTGCCCCAAGGGGCATGGGGTGCCAGTGCCCCAGATCGGTTCCGTCACTCACCGGCAGGTCCACGCTCACTTCGGTCCCGTCGAGCAGGAAGACGCGGCAGTAGAGGGTGGCCTTGGCTGCGCCGGCGGCGGAGATGTGCACGGCCGCGCCACCCGTGAGCAGGGGCCCGCCGCCCGCGGGGAACACGCTGCCCCCAGGAGCGGCGGGCAGCGCCGAGGAGGCGGCGGCCGGGCCCCCCCGCGGCCCCCCGTCGCGCTCGTCCCCCAGCCCGGCGGCCCCGCGCCCCGCCGCGCCCCGCGCGTAGCGCTGCATGGAGCGGCGGCCAAAGGTCCGGCGCAGGAACCGCAGCATCCTGGCTGGGGGCGCCCCCTGCCTCCGCCCCCTGCGCAGCCGCTGCCGCTGCGCCGCCGCCCGGGAGCGCCCCGCGACGCCGTCAGTGCCCTCGGCCGCCCGCGCCGCCTCTCGCGGGCTGTGGCCCGGGGCTAGCTCGCGCCGAGGCCGAGGCCGCGCTCCGGCCGCCTGCGGGGCGCGCCGGCCGGGCCAGCGCCGGCTCCAAGTGGCCGCGGGCGGGAGGGCGCGCTCGGGGCCGTCCCGCCGCCGCCGCTGCCGCTGCCGCGCGCTCTCCCGGGCCGGCGGCCTGCGCGGGCTGCCAAGGGGCTGCTCCCGACGGGCGGCTGCGGGCGGCCCGCGGGCGGCCGGGGGGCTGCGGGGGGCGGGCTGCGGGCTGCTCCCGCGCCGCGCGCCAGCCGAGGGCCAGCCGGAGCAGGGCGCCTGCGTGCTCCTGGCGCGCTCGCTCCCACTCGCCGCGCCGCGCCCGGGGCCCGAGGAGGCCCCGCCGAGCGCCCTCTCCCAAGGCGCCTTTTCCTGAGCCCGCAGCCCCCGCCTCCCACCTGGGAGGCTGCACCTCCAGCCGCCGCCGCCGCCGCCGCCGCCGGGACTGCAGCACGCCCTCCTCCCTCGGGGCTGCGCCGGGTAATTGCAAGCCGGGTCTGTGCTGCCCCCTGCCGGCCTGAGCGCCCCCTGCTGCTGTAGGTGTGCTCACGTGTGTACACGTAGGTGAGCACACACGTGTTTCCGGCGCCCAGAGCCCTGGAGGCGCCGAGTGCCCCCTCGCACCGATAGGAAAACAGGGCTGCGTGACCCTCTGGGAAGCTTTGTTCCGGAGACCAGACAGAGAGAATAGCACTAAGTTTCTCCTCTTGGAAAAATAGCACTGTTTCCTCTTCCGGAAAAGGAAAAGGAGAGGGGTGGACTAGGTAATCAACAAGGTAATCTACAAGGTCCTTGCTACTTAAGTTCTGTCCATTTAAGATCTCAGAGCTGGGAGGGCTCTTTCAGTCAATCCAGTCCAGTGGACTCATTCCACATAAGGAAGTTGAGGCCCGGCGAGGAGAGGAAGTATTTTTCCAATATACTATGCAAGGAAACACCTTTCCTCAAGATCTCAGGTCCAGTATTGAGATAAAGACCTGCATAAATATCAGAAAAGGTTAGCGAAGTTGAAAATTACTAAGAAGCAGAGTAGATCTGAGGCCCCGAGAATGAATAGTGTAGGACCCACTGAGAATGTCGGAGACAGACGAAATTGTTTCTAAGCAGTGCCCGTCCGGTATACAAGTTCAAGGTCTGCTTTAGAGTGAAGAGGGTTGACCAGTGCTGCTAAATGAGGAATGTGGAAGAAGACGAAGCTGAAAGGAGGTCAGGCCTCTTGGAGAGAATAGCACTACTATTTATCGTGCCCTTAATCTTGTGCCAAACACCGTGCTAAGCCCTTTCCATTCATCATCTTACTTAATCCCCACAACAGCCTGGTTTGATAGACGTTCTTACCCCATTGTACAGAGGAGGAAACTGAAGCTTAGAGGGCTTAAGAGACGGGCTCTGGATTCCATGATTAAGACCAGATCTTTTACCAAGCTCCAAAGCTGTTGCTGCTAACCAGTACCTCTGCTGCCAGGCAGAGGTGTGTGTGTGATTGGCAGGCAAGTGAAGATGTCTGAGAGGCCTGGAAAAGGCAGTGGCCACAGTAAAAGGGACACAGAAAGAGGAAGGAGTGCATTTAGGAGGCATTCCAAAACAGACATTTATTAAGGATCAGGCGCTGTCTTAGGTGATTTCATGGATGGACTTTTCATTAGTCCACACTCCAATCTTCCCAGGTATTCTATGTACCCCCCACTCACATAGGTGGAGTTCGGGTCTTAAGAGAAGTAATATCCTTATCCGAGATCTCAGAGCTCCTGAGTGGCAGCAGCCAGTACCCTCACTCGTTGGCTAATATTCCTTTTACAATACTACGGGCATCTCCCATGTGACAGTGTTCTCAGAGAGGGCATCTGTAATCGACATTCAGATACCCACGCTGCTCCTCTCGCCTCACTCAACCCCCGACTGTATTTAATAGACTATAACCACAAGCTGATGTTCAAAGGTAGCCCAATTTTGCTTACTGGTTTCTAGGATAGCCCATTTCCTACCATATAGCCCAGGAGCACTGTGGCACACTGACTAATAGCCACCCAAAGATGTCCATAGATCAATTACTAGAATCTGTGAATACGTCCCTTTATGTGGCCAAAAAGACTTTGCAGGTGTGATTAAGTAGGGAGATGATCTTGTATTAACCCAACGTAATTGCAAGGTCCCTATAAGAGGGAAGTGGCTGGGCGCGGTGGCTCACGCCTGTAATCCCAGCACTTTGGGAGGCCGAGGCAGGCAGATCACGAGGTCAGGAGATCAAGACCATCCTGGCCAACATGCCGAAACCCCTTCTCTACTAAAAATACAAAAATTAGCTGGACGTGGTGTCACGCAACTGTAGTCCCAGCTGCTCGGGAAGCTGAGGCAGGAGAATTGCTTGAATCCAAGAATGGGAGGTTGCAGTGAGCTGAGATTGCGAGATCACGCCACCACATTCCAGTCTGTCACTCTAGTGACAGAACGAGACTCCATCTCAAAAAAAAAAAAAAGAAGAAGAAGTAGAAGGATCAGAGTCAGAGAAGGTGTCACTACAATGGCAGCAGAAGTCAGTGTAATGGATCCGGGAAACTAGGAATTTGAGTCGCTGCAAGAAGCTAGAAAAGATACAGAACAAATTGACCCCTAGAGATTCCAGAAGGAGTGCAGCCTTGATTTTAGCCCACAAGACCTCCAGAATTGTAAGATAATAACATTTGTGTTGTTCTAAACCACTAAGTTTGTGGTAACTTATTCCAGCAGCAACAGGAAACTAATATGAGCACACTATTAATAATATGGCTGGGTGTGATGGCTCACACCTGTAATCCCAGCACTGTGGGAGGCCAAGGTGGGAGGATCACTTGAGCCCAAGAGTTCAAGACCAGCCTGGGCAACATGGTGAAACCCTGTCTCTACAAAAAAAATTTTAAAACTTAGCCACACATGGTGGCACATGCCTGTGGTTTCAGCTGCTCAGGAGGCTGAGGCAGGAGGATTGCTTAAGCCCAGAAGTTTGAAGTTGCAGTGAGCCACTGTACTGCACCAAGGTCATGCCACTGCATTCCAGCTAGAGTGAGAGAGTGCGACTCTGTTTCAAAAAAATAAATAAATAATATTAGTTTGATGCATTCTGGTTTTCAAAGCCCTCTACTCTCATGATCTCCTTTGGAACTCTCATAGTGCCACCGCTTTCCTAGTAAATATCATTCAGGTTTGGGATTTATCCATGATCATTCTCTCCCACTAGACTCTAAACTGCATGAGGATAGGGGTTTTTCACCTTCCCTCCCTCCCTCCCTCCCTTCCTCCCTCCCTCCCTCCCTTTCTTCCTTCCTTTTGAGACAGGGTCTTGTTCTGTCCTCCAGGTTGGAGTGCAGTGGTGCAATCATAGCTCACTGCAGCCTCAGTCTTTCAGGCTCAGGCAATCCTCCCACCTTAGCCTTCCGAGTAACTGGGACCATAGGTTCTCGCCTTTGCACCTGGGTAAGTTTTTGTAGAGATGGAGTTTTATCACGTTGCCCATGCTGGAGGACTTTTTCTTATTCATCATTATATCCCCACCCTGCACCTAGCCGGCTGTCTGATAAGTAGTAGGGGGTCAATAAATGTTTGTTGAATGAATGCAGGGTATCATCTCATCTTCATAATAGCCCTGTGGGGTAGATTTTGTTATTGGCTTTCAGAGACAGGGAAAATGAAGACTGGAATGGTGCTGTCACATTCTTGTCTCCTAACTCCAGATCCCATGTGCTACTGGCAATACTATGTCATCGTGAGTCACACGGGAACTCCAGATTGCTTTAGTTTTACCTCTACCTTCTGTGTGTCAGGCACTGTCACCTAATGAGTCTCATTCCATCCTTATCACAATAGTGATTTAAGCACTAGTCTCTCCACCACACAGAGGAAAAACCAAGGCTCAGGCATTCCTTTGACTACATTTTATGTCAAGTTTCAACCTTAGAATTTCTACATTTGATGAGTAAGTTTGCATTTTGTCTGTTCACAGTATATTATGTGATTCAGTTCTTGCTCTTTCTTAATCTTTGTCTTTCAAACCTAAAATTCTCTATTCTTGTTATCTGAACTCTATAACCAGCCCTTTGAAGATTTTAATTCCTCTTTCTTGGACCTCTTTTATGCCCAGTGTGAATGGGCCAGAGCTGCACATATATTCTGTTTATCAATGCCTCGCTCTTTTGTGGGCCTTTTGATCTTCAAATGGTTATGCAGAACCCCCAGTGCTACGATCTGATGTTTGTAACTCCCAAAAATGCATATGCTGAAATCCTAACCCCCAAGGATTAGGAAGTGGGTGTTTGGGAGGTGATTAGGTCATGAAGACAGAGCCCTTATAAATGGAATTTGTGCCCTTATGAAAGAGACTCCAGGCTGAGTGCAGTGGCTAGCACCTGTAATCCTAGCACTTTGAGAGACCAGTGGGGAGGATAACTTGAGCTCAGGAGTTCGAGACTAACCTGGATGACATAGTGAGACCCCCCATCTCTAAAAAAAAAAATTTTTAAATAAGAGGCCCCAGAGGCTAGTCCAAAGGTAGAGAGTTATCTCAGTTGAGTGTTCACTGTCGGTTACAGATCAAACTCCTTGTTCCACTCTTTCTCCCTTTCTCACTACTGCACTTAACTAATCAAAGACAAGGAAGAGAGAGAGAGTGACCCCAGAGACTCCCCATCACTTTCACCATGTGAGGACACAGCGGGAAGGTGCCATCTATGAACTGGGAAGCAGGCCCTCACCAGGCTCTGAATCTGTCAGCACCTTGGTCTTGGACTTCTCAGCCTCCAAAACTATAAGAAATACTTTTCTCTGGTTTATAACACAAGTTCATGGTTTCTGTTCTAATAGGCTGAAGGAATAAGACACCCAGGATTTCTCCTGCCTTTCTGTCTGGAACTGTCTTGGGCTGAAGTTCTCAGGAAATGGTCTACACTAACTTCTACATGGTTTTCTTGGTCATAAGCAGTGGCTTGACTTCCTTAATCTCATCGGCACCTTTCGGAATCTGATCTCTAGGGTCATCTTCTTGCCTTCTCATTAAAGCTCAACTACCACCTCTTTGCCCACTTCCTCCAGGAGAACTTTCCATTATCCTTCCCATCACCACTCAAGTTTGTGTCATCCACAAACTTTGGAGAGTTCCTTATGCACTCCCTTCCTCCAGAGCAATTTTATATGTTAATTAAACAGCCCTCAGCCCTGTCTCTAAGGAACTCCTCTTCAGAAATGTGCCATTTGTCCCTGTCCTTTGTTTCCTGGCTCATTGCCTAGACTCAACAAAATTGTGCCCTCATTTTGTTGGGCTCCATTTTTTTCACCCATAGAGCAGGATTATACTTTAATGTATGTTCCTATTTACTCCCTTATAAATTTATTCTTTTTTTTTTTTTGAGATGGAGTCTTGCTCTGTAGCCAGGCTGGAGTACAGTGGCTTGATCTTGGCTCACTGTGACCTCCACCTCCCTGGTTCAAGCAATTCTCCTGCTTCAGCCTCCTGAGTAGCTGGGATTACAGGCGTGAACCACAGCACCCAGCCTATAAATTTATTGAGAACTTACTATGTGCCACAAAGACATCCCTACTGCCACAGCTGTTTAATGTCAGCTTAACCTTTCCTCTGTCATTTAATAATAATAATAATAATACCTATCATTAATTAAAGACCACATAGTAGGCAGCTGTGGTTTCTGCCAGGCTGGCATTCACTTTCTTTCTTTTGGTTACAGAGCGTGGGTTACTTTGTAGAGACATTTCACCTAGGCCTAGCAGTCTAGGTGAAGCTGACCCCACCCTGTGCCGCAGGTGTGGACACATGATCAGGCCTGGCCAATCAGAGAATTGCATTTTCCAAAGACTGCTACTGGCTCAAGAATGGACAATAACCCATGCCAGGCCAATGAAGGTCAGCCCTTTAACTCTGGCTGAAATTATTGGGAATAGACCATTTCTTTCCATTGGAATTGGAGAATGAGCAGTGTGTAAGCCTGGAACTGCCTGCTGAAGACCCGCTTTGACATAACGTGGAGAAAGCCTGAGGAAGACACCAACACAAATAGAAGCAGAGTCAAGAGATGGAGAGACGTGGAGAACAATTTGATTTTGACTACCTGTATTCAGCCATGCCTGAAGCCAGACCTACCTTCTGGAATTTGCAACTTAAAGAGAATTAGAATGGTTTTTCAGGTCCCAGATCTTCTCTGTGTTCTTGAATAGGTGCTCACTTTGTTTATTCTTCAAAGAACTCATCTCCAGGCAATCATTAGAATGCAATGCTTATCACTGAATTAATGAGTTATTCTCATTAATGAGAATTAATGAGACAGTTAATGAGTCATCTAAGCTTTTAGATCCAGAAGTGGTAATCATGGAAGGACTCTTTGGTGACTACAAGAGTCCCACATTTACATTCTTAGCTAATCCTTTCCCTCTGCCCCAGATGGTATTTCTGACTTCCTCCTCAGCATCTAATCCCTAGTTCTCCATTTCAAACATCTACTATCTATACCCCAAGAGATCAGTATCTGGAGAGAAACAGGAGTGTCCCCTCCTTACCTGATGGCAGGCTTGGCATGGGTTCCTGTCTGGGGATCCATTTCTTCCCCAGAGGATGTGCATCCTGGTTTGAGAAACACATGTGGCTCTGACAAAATAATCCTAATATCCATATTGAAGATGCACACAGAGAGTGGAAGGAGGGTGCTTATTATAGCACCTGCTCACCCTGCTGCTTCCATCTCCACTGTTACTCACTCTTGGGTTGCCCATGTCACGCTCCCTCTTCCCGGACATCCCTGATGTGCTTGCCTGTCCCTTACTCTCTCTTAGCCAGCTGCTTTACCTTTGTTCTTCTCTATTTGAGGGACTAAAATCAGTCCTGTCCAATAGAACTTCCTGCAATGATGGAAACGTTTTTTATATCTGCTCTATCCAATATGGCAGCCACTAGCCACATGGGACCATTGAGCACTTGAAAGATGGCTAGTGAGACAGAAGAACTAAATATTTAATTTGATTTCACTTAAATTTAAATGTAAATAATCTCGTGTAACTAGTGGCTACCATATTGGACAATGCAGGACTATACATCACCCCCACCCCATCACATATAACTGGGTTCATTTCCCTTGCCCCTACCCACTCCCCTTGGAAAGGTCTCGTTGCTCTGTCCTAGACTGCTGACATTAACTTTCCCGTGCCTGGCCAAGTCACAGGCTATGACACCTCCAATCCTACTTGCCATCAAATCAAAATCCCAGCTACTGCCAAGTTGGTCAAAACCAAGGTAAATTGTCCTTTCAGGGAAAGCCCTTGGCAGCTGGGCTGCTGGTGGTGGTGGAATGTGCTGCTGAAATCCTGCTGCAACTCAGAACTCACCATGGAAGCAGCATTCCAAAGCAGGGGTCCCATGACTCACCTGTGCTAACATTGCACTGCCAAGATACAGGAACCACAGACACAAAAGGAGCCCTCCCTGTGTCTTCCTTCTCCTTTGGAGACTTCAAGTCCTGGAAAGAAAATTTGGAGAAGAATGTCGTGAATCGAATCAGAGCCATGCCAGTGAAGTGTTAATAGGAGTGAGAGCCGTGAAGGGCCTCTGACGTGAGCCAGCTGGCCTGGAGCTAGTGATCCTGGTGACCTTGAGGAGGGTACAGTGGTGCAAGGAAGGAATGGACTAGCTGGGCTTAAGAGAAAGTAGATGCAGGGGAATATAGATGGTAGATCCTGAGCATTATTTTAGAAGTTTAGCATCAGGCCAGGTGTAGTTGCTCATGCTTATAATCCCACTACTTTGGGAAGCTAAGGCAGAAGGATTGCTTGAGCCCAGGACTTCAAGACCAGCCTGGGCAACATAGCAAGATCCTGTCTCTACAACAAATTTTTAAAATTAGCCTGGCATGGTGGCATGTGCCTGTAGCCCCAGCTATTCAGGAGGCTGAGGTGGGAGGATCACTTGACTCCAGGAAGTCAAGGCTGCAGCGAGCTATGATTACACTACACTCCAGCCTAGGCAACAGAGCACGACTTTGACTTCAAAAAAAAAAAAGTTTAGCATCAAAGGAAGATAGTGAGGTGTCTCTGAAAGAAAGAACACGGGGATGCACAGTGGCTCATGCCTGTAATCCCAGCTACTTGGGAGGCCAAGGCAGGAGGATTGCTTGAATCCAGCAGTTCAAGACCGGCCTTCGCAACACAGTGAGACCCTTAGCATGGGTCTCAAAAAATAAATAAAAATAAAAATCACTAAAAAAAAGTCCAAAAAGACGTGGGACTTCTGCTGAATTCTAATCTGACATTCACTTATCTGTAAAATGGGCAAATACTGCTCACCTCAAAACTGTATTACTAAATGACATTCATTATATGACAAAACATAACTGATGCAAAAAAAACTTTACAAACTGCAAAATCGTGTAATATAAGAATGAAAGAAGGAGGAAACATGGAGTAGCTAAAAGGGGTGAGAGATTAGATAAAGGTTTTTCGAGGCATGCTTCTTTTTTTGTTTGATTGTTTTTGAGACAGAGTCTCACTCTGTCGCCCAGGCTGGAGTGCAGTGGCTCGATCTCAGCTCACTGCAAACTCCACCTCCCAGGCTCAAGCGATTCTCCTGCCTCAGCCTCCTGAGTAGCTGGGACTACAGGCATGCACCACCACACCTGGCTAATTTTTTTTTGTATTTTTAGTAGAGACAGGGTTTCACTATGCTGGCCAGGCTAGTCTTGAACTCCTGACCTCAAGTGATCCAACTGCCTCGACCTCCCAAAGTGTTGGGATTCCAGACGTGAACCATCGCACCTGGCTGGGGCATGGTTCTTATTATAATATTGAGGAGGCTGATGTATATTAGGAGCAAAAAAAAGGAAAGAAGCCTGTGGAGAGGGAGAGACCAAAGGGATGGGGAGCAGCAGAGAACAAAGAGGAGGTTTGGGGATAGGGATAAATGGCGTTTTCTTTCTTTCCTTTTCTTTTAACCGGTGATTTCTGCTTTAGATAGGTGGCATTTTCTGAAGCTGGAGGGAAGATGAGGCCAGGGAAGCTGGGTGGAGCTGAGAATTGACAAATGCTTATCAAAGGCACTCTGCTTTTCATTCCCAAGGGAATAATAAAAGGGATAGCACCTCTTTATGCTCTGCAGATTTATGGTTTATTAAGTGCTGTTACCCACATTACCACATTTAATTACTCTTTATGACAAACCTGGCAGGGAGGTGTTTTTATCCCCAGTTTATACTGAGGAAACTGGGGCTCAGAGAAGTCCTGGGACATGCCCCAGGTGACAGCTGGGAAGCCGTAGGGCGGGCTACAGTCAGAACCCCTGGATCCCACAGCTGTTTGGCTGGGCCTCCTTCCCCGACTGACGTCCTCTTCAAACTGAAACCTGGCCCTGCCCGGCGGCCACACAGGCTCCCGCCCGACTGACTCACTGGGAGGGGGCCCCTGTTCTCAACTCCTCAGAGCCAGTTTCTGACCTTGAAATCTCCACCCTCTCTTCAATGCGTATTCTGAGACACCCTCCCTTCATCTCCCCCTCCCCCAGGCCTTTTCTCTCTTTTGATTAAGCTGCTAGAAATGAAGACAGGCATTCTGATGATAGTAAGATGGGGTTCATGACACGACCATCCTGCCCTGCCCCTCCCCATCCCACGTGTGGGATTCTCAAGGGACAAGACCCCACTGGCTATAGCAACAGGATACAGGCTGCACTTTGTTTTCTGTGGGGCCTGCCCAGGGCTCAGGGCTCTCCAGTAAGGCTGGATGGAGCCTGAGGCTGACTGCAGGCCTAGCAGGGGCTCTCCTTCTGCCTGAGCCCTCCTTCCTTTTTTTTGAGACGGAGTCTCACACTGCCTCTGGGGCTGGAGTGCAATGGCACGATCTCAGTTCACTGCAACCTCTGCCTACTGGGTTCAAGCAATTCTCCTGCCTCAGCCTCCCAAGTAGCTGAGATTATAGGTGCCTGCCACCACAACCGGCTAATTTTTTGTATTTTTGGTAGAGAAAATACTAATTTTTAGTATTTTCACTATGTTGGCCAGGCTGGTCTCTAACTCTTGACCTCATGATCTGCCCACCTCGGCCTCCCAAACTGCTGGGATTACAGGCGTGAGCCACTGTGTCCGGCCCCGAGCCCTCCTTCCTTGAGAGATGTTTCCTCCTTCTGTTCAGTAGCAGACTAGATGGAGAAGCAAAGGCGAGTGTGCTTGGGTGTGGGTGGAAGCAGGAGAGGGCCACATTCTTGTGTGTCATTTTTTTTAAACTCAGTGACCCTACTCGCGAGTAAACTTGGCCTAACCGTTGTCCTGGAACTGGACCAATCAGATTAGCATTCCCTCCTCAGAAGAGCTGAGGAAGGAGACTTGCCTGGTATGGGGAGTTGGGCAGGACCTCTCTGCCCATTCTAGCAGTTGAAGCTGGAAACATCCATCTTTCCCTCTCCCTCACCCACCAACATCTATACCCTCGATCCCCATCTTGTCCCCAGTCATCCCTCAGGCCCCTGGACCACTGCACTGGCCTCCTCCTGCAGCATCTCTGCAGCACCCAGGGCAGGCTTCCTGAAAGGGAAATGGACCCTGCAGTTCCCCGACTGACAGTTTGCAGCAGGGCTGATGACAAGGGACGCCAGCAAAAAGGACACAGAGTTCTAGGAGTCTGAAAGGGACCCTGGGTGGCCTTTGTTGCCTAAATGGACAAATTTCACTTAAAAGATTTGTAGATTGGGGAGACTGAACCAATATTTTTTTTTTGAGATGGAGTCTTGCTCCATCTCCCAGGCTGGAGTGCAGTGGCTTGATCACAGCTCACTGCAACCTCTGCCTCCCAGGTTCAAGCAATTCTCCTGCCTTAGCCTCCTGAGTAGCTGGGACTACAAGCGCATGCCGCCACATCCAGCTGATTTTTTATATTTTAGTAGAGATGGAGTTTCACCCTGTTGCCCAGGCTGGTTTCAAGCTCCTGAGTTCAGTCAATCTGCCCGCCCTGGCCTCCCAAAGTTCTGGGATTACAGACGTGAGCCACCTCACCTAGCCAATTTTTTTTTTTGAGACAGGGTCTTGCTCTGTTGTCCAGGCTGGAGTGCAATGGCATGATCATGGCTCACTGCAACCTCCACTTCCCGGCTCAAGCGATCCTCCTGAGTAGCTGGGACTACAGGCACACACCACCACACCCAGCTAATTTTTGTATCTTTTTTGGCAGAGACAGGGTTTCCCCATGTACTGGTTTCGAACTCCTAGGTTCAAGCGATCTGCCCACCTCAGTCCACAAAGTGTTAGGATTACAGGTGTGAGCCAGCATGCCCGGCCACTGAACAAATTTTAAACCAGAACTTCCCCTCACTCTTGGAGGGCTCCTCTTTCAGGGGCTACTCATTAACTAAGGGAAAAAGCCTTGGTTCTGTCACTTCACTCCCATCCTAAGTTCTAAATTAATGCCTTCTTTAGACATCCTGAGGTGCCCTTCCAGTCTTGATATGCAACATCCATGCCCCTCAAAAATGTATTTCCGTCTTCCCACCTGCAAACTCTTATTTACCCTTTGGAACCCAGGCCAGCCTCCTTTGTAAAGCCCTTTCTAGCTGTCTGGACAGATGCTGGACAGACATGGTCATTTCCATTCTGTGTCCTCTCACAGCACCATATGCACACTCGTCTCCCCTGCCACACAATGGCAGTGCCTCGGTGCTAAGGGGTAGCAGAGCTTCATGGTAACAGACAATGGCAGCCTGGACTAGAGTGGGGGACAGTGGCCAGGACTGACAGGGAATGAGGAGGGAACTTCACAGGAAGTGGCGATGGGGCTGTGGGTGGCGTGGGACGCCAGTGTCAGGTGACTGCTGGGTTTCTGGCTGTTGAGTCTCCCTCCCAAACTAAGAGCTCCTGGAAGGTGGAAGCATGTCTTGTTTACCTCTTCATCCTCTGCAGACCTGATTGAGGGAATTCCTTCAAAACTGGGGGCAGGCCTGAGCCTGCTAGAAAGTAGTATCAGTGAGTCCAGCCAGGAGGCTTTGGGGAAGACAGGCAGAGAATCAAAGCCAGGCCTGGCAAGGGATAGGAGATGCTGTGTTCAAGAACTTTCATTACAAGTTGACTCCTGTTGTTAGCTCTTAGCTCCTAACCTGCTCCCCACCTCCCACTGCCCTCTTTCTGTAGGTGAGCCAATGCCCGATGGATACCAGAAAGTCTGAGGTTTGGCCCAGCACTGTCTCACGTCTCTAATCCTAGTGCTTTGGGAGGCCCAGGCAGGAGGGCCCCTTGAGGCCAGGAGTTCAAAGTGAGACCCCATCTCTACAAAAAAATTTTTAAATTAGCGGGATATGGTGACACAGGCCTATAGTCCTAGCTACTCAGGAGGCTGATGGGGGAGGACTGCTTGAGCCCAGGGGTTCGAGTCTGCAGTGGGCTATGATCATGCCTACACCAGTCCAGGTGACAGAGTAAGACCCTGTCTCTTTAAAATAAAAGTGTCCAGGTGAGGTAGCTGACCCCCTGTATTCCCAGCACTTTGGGAGGCCAAGGTGGGTGGATCACCTGATGTCAAGAGTTTCGAGACCAGCCTGGCCAACATGGCGAAACCTTGTCTCTACTAAAATTACAAAAATTAGCCAGGTGTGGTGGCAGGTGCCTATAATCCCAGCTGCTCAGGAGGCTGAGGCAAGAGAATCGCTTGAACCCGGGGGGCAGAGGTTGTAGTGAGCCGAGATCACGTCACTTCACTCCAGCCTGGGCGACAGAGCGAGACTGTCTCAAAAAAAAAAAAAACAAACTCTGAGGTTTGGAAAATTATCTTTGAGATCTAATTCTACCTTAGTTAAGTCACTTCTCTCTGGGCCTTCATGCCCTGGTAGAGCTCTACCCTCCCCCCACCACCCTGCACCCTGCAACCCTTCACACACACACATACACACACACACACACACACACACACACACAGAGTGGATGGCACATATAGCTGTTCATTACATAGCCATGGTCACCACGAGAGAGTGGACATCAGTCTAGGCCAGAAGCATTGTCAGGAGTTGGCATTGGAATCCTGGCTGTGTCACTTCTTGGCTGTGTGGCCTTGGGCACAGAGTTTGAGCCCTCACACCTTAGTTTCTGGTCTGTTAGGAGGCCATAATAATAGCAGTGACCTCCTAAGTCTGTTGTAGGGAGTAAACCAAGTAAAGCACCTCAACTCTGATGGGTAAGTACCCAATACATGTGAATTGTTATTGTTCACATTACTGGTCATGCTATTATCAATAATTTTACTTCCACTAAAAAAAAATAGAAACTTTCTGGGTCAGAGCCTGCCTAGCCTGGCAGGGGGCCCAGGGAGGAAAGGGGCCCCAAGCCTCGGGCAGGAGAATAGCAGAAAGGTCAGCAGTGCAGAGCCCTCAGTCTGGGGATTGGCAAGGACGGTGAAGAAGTGCGGGGTGTCGGTGGGGGAGGTGGTGGGTGGGGAGAGAGAGAAAGCAAGCTTCGGCTGTGACCACAGGAACCAGCTCCCAGGGAACAGAAAGTCTGCAAACCGGTCTGGGCAGTCCTGGAGCCAGGCTGGGTTAACTGGTACGGGCTGGCATCTGGCAAGGAGAAGGCTGGCCACAGTACAGCTGCCCCTGGGCACTGCCCAAGACCTCCTCTCCCGCCAAAGCAGCACTGTCAGGGACTCTCCAGGCCTGACCTATGACAGCCCTTCCGGGTCTGAGAGAGAGAGAAAGACTGCTTTAGGGAAATCTACACGCTCTACTGCAAAAAGCCATCCACACCACTTAAAGTCCCACAGAGCTGGATTTCAAACCCCACTCCCACGAGGGTAACAACATCATTCGATGGCAAAAGGATAGTCTTTTCAATAAGTGATGCTGGGGAAAACTGGATATCCACATGCAAAAGAGTGAAGTTGGACCCTTACCTTCCATCATATAAAAAATTAATTCGTTGGTCGCAGTGGCTCACGCCTGTAATCCCAGCACTTTGGGAGGCCGAGGTGGGAGGATCATGAGGTCAGGAGTTTGAGACCAGTTTGACCAACATGGCGAAACCCCGTCTCTGCCAAAAATACAAAAATTAGCTGGGTGTGGTGGCACATGCCTGTAATCCCAGCTACTCAGGAGGCTGAGGCAGGAGAATTGCTTGAACCTGGGAGGCAGAGGTTGCAGTGAGCTGAAATCACGCCATTGCACTCCAGCCTGGACAACAGAGTGAGACTCGTCTCAAAAAATAATAATTCAAAGTAGATAAAAAAACGTAAACATAAGAACTAATGGAAAATATAAGGGATAACCTTCATGACATTTAATTTGGCAGTGATTTCTTGCATATAATAATACCAAAGGCACAGGCAAAAAAAAAAAGAAAAAATAGATAAATTGGACTTCATCTAAATGAGAAACTTTTGTGCATCAAAGGACGCTATCAGCAAAGTGAAAAGACAACCCACAGAATGAAAGAAAGTATTTGCAAACCATATATACGAAAAAGGATTAACATCCAGACTATATAAAGAACATTTAAGTCCAGGCACAGTGGCTCACGCCTGTAAGCACAGCACTTTGGGGGGCCGAGGTGGGTGGATCACAAAGTCAGGAGTTCGAGACCAGTCTGGCCAACATAGTGCAACCCCTTCTTTACTAAAAATGAAAAAAATTAACAGGACTTGATGGCGGGCACCTGCAATCCCAGCTACTCGAGAGACTGAAGCAGGAGAATTGCTTGAACCTGGGAGGCAGAGGTTACAGTGAGCCGAGATTTCACTACTGCCCTCTAGTCCAGGCGACAATGCGAGACTCTGTCTCATTAAAAAAAAAAAAAAAAAAAAAAAAAAACCACACATTTAAAATTCAACAACAACAAAAAGTAACCCAATTCAAAAATGGGCAAAAGATTTGAATAACCATTTCTCCAGAGAAGTATACAAATGGTCAACAAACACATGAAATATTGCTCAACACCATAAGCCATCAGGAAAACGCAAATCAAAACTGTAATTTATACCACTTCACATTTATTAGGATAACTATCATTTAAAAATGAAAAAAAGGCTGGGCATGGTGGCTCGTGCCTATAATCCCAGCACTTTGGGAGGCTGAGGTGGGAGGATCACCTGAGGTCAGGAGTTCCAGCCTGACCAACATGGAGAAACCCCGTCTCTACTAAATACAAACATTAGCCAGGCGTGGTGGCACATGCCTGTAATCCCAGCTACTCTGGAGGCTGAGGCATGAGAATGGCTTGAACCCGGGAGGCAGAGGTTGCAGTGAGCCGAGATCACGCCACTGCACTCCAGCCTGGGCAACAAGAGCAAAACTCTGTCTAAAAAACAAAACAACAACAACAAAAAAACCCAGAAATTCCTGACCCCAGGTGATCCACCCACCTCAGCCTCTCAAAGTACTGGGATTACAGGCATGAACCACCACACCCGGCCATGTCTCTAAAATATAAAAATTAACAAATTAACAAACAACAAGAAACAACATGATCCCATTGTTTAAAGAAAACCAGTTATCATTTTGATATACATCTTTTCAGACCTTTTTTTCTATTTCCATACATGCACATACACACAGACAACTTTATATTAAGTAAACAGCATTCTTTAGGTAAAGCCAAAAAGTATATTTTTAAATAAAAGTAAAACACAACATGACAGTGCAATAAACAAATGCAATACTCTACCAATATAAATACATTCTAAAATTTTAAGAAAATTTAGAATAATCTGTATGATTTCACATTCCTGACCTTGGAAATTTACATTCTAATAGTATGGGGGAGTTGGGGAGTCCATAAAATATCTTACAGTCCATAAAATATCTTTCCAACGTCCTTATTGACTTTTCAAATGTATTATTTGAAGTACTTCTTAAGACGCGCCTGCATTTTGACACCGTGTGTGGGCTTCTGCAGTGGAGTAACTGGATGCTCTGTTTTTTCTTGCTCTAGGCAACGCACGGTGTTGCTGGTGACCATAACGCCACAGCAGGAATTCTCAAAGTACCTTCTTCACGACACCATTTCTCCAGCATCCTAAGCATAGAAGACTCCTTTGGTGGGCAGAATAGATTCCAGAAAGATGCCTCAAACATTCTCCTCTTAAAGCTTCACCAAGAATTTGTTAAAGGAACATTGAAGGCTCTGATCAGTGTTGTGGTAAAGATATTGGCTGCATTTTGTTTCATTCAGTTGCCTCATCTTTATATGAACACTAAACACTTTGGCCACATAATAGGAGGGATGTGGATATTTGATAATGTGTGTGTGTCAGTCATTGTGTATAAAACACACATGGGGCCAGGCGCGGTGGCTCACGCCTGTGATCCCAGCACTTTGGGGGGCCGAGGCCGGCGGATCACGAGGTCAAGAGATTGAGACCATCCTGGCCAACATGATGAAACCCTGTTTCTACTAAAAAATACAAAAATTAGCTGGGCGTGGTGGCACATGCCTGTAGTCTCAGCTACTTGTGAGGCTGAGGCAGGAGAATTGCTTGAACCCGGGAGGCGGAGGTTACAGTGAGCCGAGATTGCACCACTGCACTCCAGCCTGGCGCCTGGCGACGGAGCGAGACTGTCTCGAAAAAAACACACACACACGGGAAACACCACAGTCAAGCTTTCACTAAAACGGAAAAGGGCTGCTTTTCTGACAGTGGGATGGGTTTTAGGATGTTGTCACTAGAGATGTTGAAACGTTTATTGCATTTCTGAAAATATTGGGAATAATAGGTTTAATAACGGAAGAAGGGGCTATCTAAAAGATATTATTTTGGGGGAAACTCAGGGAAAAGAGAAGACGTGCATAGTAAATGCCAATGGGAAATTGTTCATCTTCACTAATAATCAAAGTTAATGAAAATTAAAACAGACTTGAGGTACTTCCTGACATTTACTTAAAAATGTATGGGGAGTTGACAGGGAAATGCAAAATGGTATTCCCAGTGCTGGAAAGGTTATGGTAAAACTAACATAGTCGGTTTCAATGATTACAATGACAGTGTAAATTTACACAACCCATTGGAAAGCAGTATGTAGCAAGAACCACAAAGATAATTATCTCTTTGACCTAGTAATCCCACTGTAGCAATCTATCCTAAGGAAATATTGAACAGAAAGCTTACACTGAAGTACCAGCGACATTAGTAAAATACTGGCTCTTTTGTTAAAGTTTCACCTAAGAGGTATGAAGTGAACTAGAAATGTCCTGTGGAGGTGACTGAGGACACAGGGGAATGTGAAGAAGTGGGTATTCGTGCATATGAATTCCCTAAGGAATTTTAAAATCAGTCTCTGGCTCTCTACCTAAATGACTACATTCTCTCTTCCCATTCCCCACCTGCCATTTCCAGCGTCAGATTCTCTCTGTTTCCCATTTAGAGTCCAGAAAGGGAGAATCTGATTGGAAGATATTCCTACGTGCCAAGTCACAGGTCACGGGCCAGCCTATGAAATCAGCTTGCTTTGTGGTCAGTGCTCAGCCCTGATCCCACCCACTGTAGATGGTTGAGCAGTATGGTACAAAACACAGTCCCCTATCCCTCTCTGCCTCTGTCTTCCTTATGCTCAGAGGCCTTACGTCATTCCACATTTCCAGCTGATAAGAAATCAAACTGACTCTTTGGCTTGGTTCGCTTAGAAAATCTAAGTGAACCAGACAGCCTTACTGGGCCAACTATACTAAAAGACAGAAATAAATACTGTACAGTCATGTAATAAACAACCACTGAGGCAATTAGCAAATATAACCTCCGGTAGCACCGGCTTTGGCCTCCCACAAATTTCAGAAATGTTGCCTTCACTTGGGTCAGGGTTTTAAGTAGCACTTTCCCAAATTATATTAGCAAATTAGCAGTTTGGAATATCATGCTCAGCTTCAGAGATCCTTGCCAACCTCATCCAGCTCAGAGAAAGCCATGCACAGTCTATTTTTTTTTTCTGAGTCGAAGTTTCGCTCTTGTTGCCCAGGCTGGAGTGCAATGGCATGATCTTGGCTTACTGCAACCTCTGCCTCCCGGGTTCAAGTGATTCTCCTGCCTCAGCCTCCCAAGTAGCTGGGATTGCAGGTGCCTGCCACTATACCCAGCCAATTTTTTGTATTTTTGGTAGAGACAGGGCTTCATCATGTTGGCCAGGCTGGTCTTGAACTCCTGACCTCAGGTGAACCACCCGCCTCGGCCTCCCAAAGTACTGGGATTACGGGTGTGAGCCACTGTGCCCGGCCATGCAGTCTTTTCAAAGCAGAGCGTGTAATGTGTCCTCTTGCTGAGGTTTGCCCAGTGCAATAGGTTTAACAGCCTCAGTATTGGAGCTGCCAGACTGATGAACAAGAAGCCTGAATGTCCACGGATGCAAGATAAAAGAGGAAACCAGGCAGAGGTAAAGATGTCCTCTTTCCCTCAGCATCTCAAGGCCAGTGAACTTCTTGCTGTGCTGTCTAATATGACAGCCACTAGCCACCTGTGGCTGTTTAAATTTAATGAAACAAAATTTGAAAATTCTGTTCCTCAGTTGCCCTAGCAACGTCCGAGTGTTTCATAGCCACATGTGTCTAGCGGCTACCGTTTTAGACAGTGCAGAGAACCATTTCCATCAGTGCAGAGTTCTGTTGGACAGAGCTCTGGAGTAACCTGTGTTGCCTCCCTGCTCCCACCTGCTAAATGTTGGTCATGCTGTGCCCATCCTGTGAGTACAGATGTCACAAAGACAGTTTGGAAATCTCTTGAGAGTTTCGTATTTGTGCTTGAAGATTTTTTTTTTTTTTTTTTTTTTTTTTTTTTTGAGACAGAGTTTTGCTCTTGTTGCCCAGGCTGGAGTGCAATGGCACAATCTCGGCTCACCGCAACCTCCACCTCCCAGGTTCAAGCCATTCTCCTGCTTCAGCCTCCGAAGTAGCTGGCGTTACAGGCATTCACCACCACGCCTGGCTAATTTTGTATTTTTAGTAGAGACGGGGTTTCTCCGTGTTGGCCAGGCTGGTCTCAAACTCCCGACTTCAGGTGATCCACCCACCTCGGCCTCCCAGAGTGCTAGGATTACAGGTGTGAGCCACCGCGCCGGGCGGATATATTGTTTTTTAATAGAGATGGCGTCTTACTTTGTTGCCCAGGCTGGTCTTGAACTCCTGGACTCATGTGATTCTCCCACCTTGGCCTCCTAAAGTGCTGGAATTATAGGCATGGGCAACCTCACCCAGACAGTTTGGATATCTAGTGACACAAAAGCCATGTAATAAAAATCCTCTAAGGAGGGTTGCATGGCTCTAGATTTTTAGACCTCTCTCATGTTTTTTCTCCCTCTGCAGAGACAGGGGGTTCGTTGGTTACCCCTTTTTGGTCTTTTCTATCAGTGCAGCCATAGTCTTCATTTCAATGAGGTGGCAATCTGTTTCTGTGCTCCTATAAGGGAGAGAAGGCTTTTCCTCTTTTCATTTTCTTTCTTTTTTTTTTTTTTGGAGATAAAGGTCTCACTCTGTTGCCCAGACTGGAGTGCAATGGCACAATCATAGCTCACTGCAGCCTCAAACTCCTGGGCTCAAATGATCCTCCTGCCTCAGCCTCCTAAGCAGTGGGGACCACAAGTACACACCACGACACCCAGCTAATTTAAAAAATATTTTGTAGAGATGTGGTCTTACTTTGTTGTCCAGGCTGTTCTCAGACTCCTGGCTTCAAGCAATCCTCCTGCCTCAGCCTCCGAAGTTTACTGTGGTTACAGGCATGAACCACCACACTTGGCCAGAGAGGAGCCTTGAAACGGGGAAGCGTTCCAGGATTGCAACGTCGTTAAGGTTTGGGGAAAACATAAAAGGCTGCAGCTTAAACATAAACCAACCAACCTTCCCACCCCTTACTCACTCTCATTAGGCCAACTAGTAGTACCATGTAGTACAGTGGCTTCCCTGGGAGCTTTTCTGAGGAGATCACACTAACTCTGTACTAAGAGTGGCCGTGCCCATCAGCAAAAGCCTCAGGAGAGACCCTTTTTAGACAGGGTCTTGCTTTGTCGTCCAGGCTAGAGTGCAGCAACTCGATCTGAGCTCTCTGCAGCCTCAACCTCCCGGGCCCCAGTGATCCTCCCACTTCAGCCTCCCAAGTGCTGGGACTAAAGGTATGTGCCATCATGCTTGGCTAATTTAAAAATTTTTTTGTAGAGACAGGGATCTCTCTATGTTGTCCAGGCTGGTGATGAACTCCTGGGCTCAAGCAGAGCTGAGCCCCCACTCTCAAGTTTGTTGTTTGGAAGATGCCAAGGACATGTCCTGGGGGTTCCTGAGGCCCCATTCGAGCGGCACCTTCCCTTATCCTCGTCCCAGTTCCGGAGGCACAGGAGCAGAACACTTGTTCCACTGCAGAAGGCAATGGCCATTGGCCTGGTGGATGCTGTGGACCTCCGTCCAGCTGAACACCCCAAACAAAATTGCCCCCTTATTTTCATTCCCAGCCTGCTACCCGAAGCTTCCATGAGCAGAGGCTGTCTGAACTGTCTGGAGCAATCTGGACAGCCCTGTTGCAAAACAACCTGATGATAGCAACCTAGGTTTCCCATCTGAAAGGTTTGACTTTTTTCCAAGAGAAGCCTTAATAGATTAATTAGATCTTTGCCTCTCTGGGATTTGGCAAATAAACAATGTTGCATTTATACCGACCTTAGGTATAAAGGACTAGTGTTTCATCATCAAAGTCAGCCAACTTGGGTTTAACAAGAGAGGCAAGAATGAATTAATATAAAGTATGCATGGGCCGGGTGCGGTGGCTCAAGCCTGTAATCCCAGCACTTTGGGAGGCTGAGGCAAGTGGATCACCTAAGGTTAGGAGTTCAAGACCAGCCTGGCCAACACGGTGAAACCCTGTCTCTACTAAAAATACAAAAAAATTTATCAGGGTGTGGTGGTGTGCATCTGTAATCCAAGCTACTTGGGAGACTGAGACAGAAGAATTGCTTGAATCCAGGAGGTAGAGGTTGCAGTGAGCCAGGATCGTGCCCTTGCACTCCAGACTGGTCAACAAGAGCGAGACTCCATCTCAAATAAATAAATAAATAAAATAAAAATGAAGTATGTATGTTGTGGGGAGGGGAAGAAGGGCGTGGAGGTGAGTTTACTGCATCCCTAACCCCACAGGCCCTTCAGCTAAAACTTGGTAAAGAGTACAAATGGAAACAAAAGAACACAAACGTGTAGTCAATGTGAGTAGACATTCCTTGACTTTAGGGCCAGTGCTACCCTAGATCACAAGACGCGTAACTGAACAGATCTTGTTCTGAGAGTTATAGCCCTCTTTAGCATTTGATTAAGTTGGAAATACGTGTAATGTTTGTTTTTCAGGTCTTGAAGGAGGGCTTCCAGAACTTTTTTTAAAATTTTTTCCACAGGGTCTCGCTTTGTTGCCCAGGCTACAGTGCAGTAACACGATCTGAGCCCACTGCAGCCTCAATCTCCTGGGCTCTGGCAATCCTCCCACTTCAGCCTCCCAAGTAGCTGGGACTATAGGCATGTGCCATCACGCTTGGCTAATTTTCAAAAGTTTTATAGAGACAGGGGTTTCTCTATGTTGTTCAGGCTGCTGTTGAACTCCTGGGCTCAAGTGATCCTCCCACCTAGACCTCCTAAAGTGTTGGGATTACAGGTAGTGAGCCACCACTCCTGGCCAATACATTTTTTGTGTGTGTGATTTTTTTTCAGGGGATCTGTTTTTCAGGACTAAGAGGGATACCTAACCTATCAATTAAATTTGTCTTTGATTTAAAAATATGAAATAATTTTCTATTTCTGGTGATTTAAAAACATAGATAGGCCAGGCGTGGTGGCTCATGCCTGTAATCCCAACACTTTGGGAGGCCGAGGTGGGTGGATCATAAGGTCAGGAGTTTGAGACCAGCCTGACCGACATGGTGAAACCCCATCTCTACTAAAAATGCAAAAAAATTAGCTGGGCGTGGTGGCACATGACTGTAACCCCAGCTACTCTGGAGGCTGAGGCAGGAGAATCGCTTGAACTGGGGAGGCGGAGGTTGCAGTAAGCCAAGAGCATGCCACCGCACCCCAGCCTGGGTGACAGAGCGAGACTCCATCTCAAATAAATAAAGAAATAAATAGATATTTTCAAAGTACAAAGTAGATACACAGCAGCAAATTTGAGATACTTAGCAGAGTGAACCAGTTCTGCCAGGGTTTTTTTGTTTTTTTTTTGTTGTTTGTTTGTTTGTTTTGAGACGGAGTCTCACTCTGTTGCCCAGGCTGGAGTGTGGTGGTGCGATCTCAGCTCACTGCAACCTCCACCTCCCGAGTTCAAGCAATTCTCCTGCCTCAGCTTCCCAAGTAGCTGGGATTATAGGTGTGCACCACCATGCCTGGCTAATTTTGTTTTTTTAGTAGAGACAGGGTTTCACCATGTTGGTCAGGCTGTTTTCGAACTACTGACCTCAAGTGATCCACCCACCTCTGCCTCCCAAAGTGCTGAGATTACAGGCATGAGCCACCCTGCTGGCTGCTAGTTTCAACTTATCAGAGAAGTCTGGCTTCTCCTAACTGTTGAGCCCTCAATCACCTGATCAGTTCCACCCCAATATCCCTTTCCTTGGCCCTTGAAGAAGCATGGCTAGTTTTCCAGGTGCAATTACTGAGTTCAGGACAATGCACTTCTGCAGACAGCTCTCAGAGCCCCCAAAGCGGCTGCTGTTCGCTCCCTGCTTCCCACACCCAGATATCTCTTTCCATAGGTCTTGCCAGAAGGCCTGGGGTTCCCGAAACCCCACCCACCCTAAGCCTGCCTCACTGGAGGGGTACTTCACAAGGGGCGGAGGCCTTCCTGCTTGGCATAAGAGCCATTTTTAAATTTTTTGGCCACAGTTAACTAAATGTTCCTGGCTTAGCTCTCAAACTCGAATCAGCCTCGTAGTGTGAAGGCCCAAGGGCATGTTAGCCAGCCTCAGTGTTGACACAGCACAAAGCTGTACCCTAGAAAAAAGGAGGAAGGTGATGGCCCTACCCAGAGAAGAATTCCCTTTTGCAACTGTATTTTTAAAGAGAGACATTGGCAAGCCAGAAAGGAAGAATAATTCTTACTGAGCACCTTCTCTGCATACTCTGCATTCATACTTTTTTTTTTTTTTTTAATTCTCGCAACAACCTAAATGCTTGTATTATTTTCCCCAGGCCTGCCTGTAACATCTGCAGGACAAGGGTGAGATCCACATACCATATGCCTCAATTTTTCAAAGTTAAAAATTAAGCCAATAAGGTATTAACTAAAATATACACTAACCTCTTAACTTGACAAATATCTTCTTAATGACCTGGAAGGCCAAGTTCAAATTTAGAATTCTTAGGCTCATCGGTGTTTAGTGCTGAACTGTAGCCAGGCAGGGAGAGCTGTCCCCTTCTCTTCTCAACCCTGACTCTGCCTTGAACCACCACGAGGGCATACCCACGTGGAAGCAGGAGGCCCCAGCTCTGTCTGCCTCCATTCCAATCACCCGCTTCCCATCAGCTGCCCTTAATCTCCTTTAGGGCCTAGGAGGGGCCACGTAGTCCATCCTCAAGAGGACAGATCTGGGCGTAACCTTTAGAGAACCCAGAAGTGGGCTCAGCCTCATTTGGACAGGGAATTTCAAAGTCCTGGCTCTTGTAATGTGGCTAGAAAGGGAAGCAATTGGGCCGGGTACGGTGGCTCACACCTGTAATCACAGCACTTTGGGAGGCCAGGAGTTCGAGACTAGCCTGGACAATGTGGTGAAACCCTGTATCTACTAAAAATACAAAACATTAGCTGGGTGTGGTGGCAGGCACCTGTAATCCCAGCTACTTGGGGTGCTGAGGCAGGAGAATATCTTGAACCTGGGAGGCAGAGGTTGCAGTGAGCTGAGATCGCGCCACTACACTCCAGCCTAGGCAACAAGAGTGAAATTTCATCTCAAAAAAACAAAGAAAGAAAGAAAGAAAGAAAAACAAAGAGAAAGAAAAGGGAACAATTGTTCTAAGAGGCAGGTGCCTTTGGCCCCATGAAACCCCTGAGTATAGGCAAAGGAACATCAGTATAGGACTTTATTGTTGATGGGCTGATGAGGGTTGATGAGAGCAGGGGCCCCTCTTGCCTGAGCCTAAAGGTTTTACTGACTTCATTTCCTGCACAAATAAGCTAATCAAACAGGGTTGCCAGGAGAGGCCAATCCTTGGGACAATGAACCCAGGGAGAAGAGGCAAAGTCCTTTATCCAAGGAGAACAGCTGGTGCCATCTTAATCCATGGGTGATGCAGGGTTGACACACTGGTACTGCAAATTCTCAGGTCACTTACTGAGTTCCTGGATGGAAACAGAATGCTTGGATGCTAAACATCTCATGGCCATCACGTAGCCAGTCAGTGACAGAGCTAGGCTTTGAACTCACATCTGTCTGATTCCAAGACCCCTGCTCTTTCTGTATTCCATATTACTCCATGAAGAACCATAGAGAAGGGTCACTGAGGTTGAAAAGAAAAGAGGATGCAGAAATTAGAGGCTTGAGTCTTGAGGATTTGATGATTTTTTTTTTTTTTTGGAGATGGAGTTTCACTCTGTCACCAGGCTGGAGTGCAGTGGTGCAATCTCAGCTCACTGCAACCTCTGACTCCCTGGTTCAAGCGATTCTCCTGCCTCAGTCTCCTGAGTAGCTGGAATTACAGGCACACGCCACCAGGCCTAGCTAATTTTTGTATTTTTAGTAGAGACAGGGGTTGACCGTGTTGGCCAGGATGGTCTCGATCTCTTGACCTTGTGATCCGCCCGCCTCGGCCTCCTAAAGTGCTGGGATTACAAGCGTGAGCTACTGCACCTGGCCAGGATTCAAGGAATCCTAGCTTTCCTGACTATAACACAAACCAAAGTCCAGTCCAAGGGGCTCCTGGATGTCAGGTGGATACCCAGGTCAGCTCCTGACCGATTGCCAGCCTCTAGTCCCAGTAGGTCATACTCCTGCGCTTAAAATGCAAGATTCTTGTCTGTAATCCCAGCACTTTGGGAGGCTGAGGTGGGAGGATAGGTTGAGCCTAGGAGTTTGAGAACCAGCCCAGGCAACATAGTGAGACACTCTCTCTTAAAAAAAAGAAAAAAAAAAAAAACTTCCAAGATTCTCCCCTTAGATGCATATCTTTTTTGTTTTTGTTTTTTGAGATGGAGTCTCATTCTGTTTCCTAGGCTGGAGTGCAGTGGCATGGTCTCGGCTCACTGCAGCCTCTGCCCCTCAGGTTCAAGGAATTCTTATGCCTCAGCCTCCCAAGTAGCTGGTATTACAGGTGCCCATTGTTACACCTGGCTAATTTTTGTATTTTTAGTAAAGATGGGGTTTCACCATGTTGGCCAGGATGGTCTTGAACTCCTGACCTCAAATGATTCCCCTGCCTTGGCCTCTCAAAGTGCTGGGATTACAGGCGTGAGCCACCATGCCTGACTCCTTAGGTGCATATCTCGTCATCCCCAACTTCTCCACCTGCTAACTTCAAGTTTTTGCTTTGATGAACTGACTTTTCCTCTCATTCTTCCAAGCCATTCTGCCTGATCAGTGAAAAAAGGTGGCCTTGGGTTTGCCAACTAATGACACCTCAGGCAAGAGTAACTCTCAGAGTACAAGTGACACAGGAATTTTTTTCTTGTTAAATTTAACTACTAAAATTATAACTTATTTATAGATCTCTAATTGGCTTTGTAAATGAAGGCCAGAATGCATTGTAAAGCAAGATTCAAAGAAAGAGAACACTTTAATACAGAATGGAAATATGGCCATTACATTTATATGCCTGTCGAGGCTGGGTGCGATGGCTCACGCCTGTAATCCCAACACTTTGGGAGGCTGAGACGGGCAGATCAAACTGAGGTCAGGAGGTCGAGACCAGCCCGGCCAACATGGCGAAAACCTATCTCTATTAAACATACAAACATTAGCAGGGTGTGGTTGTGCATGCCTGTGGTCTCAGGTACTCGGGAGGCTGAGGCACAAGAATCACTTGAACCCAGCAGGCAGAGGCTACAGAGAGCCGAGACTGTGCCACTGCACTCCAGCCTGGGTGACAGAGCAGAGAATCTGTCTCAAAAAATAAAGAAATAAATAAAATGTATATGCCTATTGAGGTATTAAAAGCCTGAGCCTGGGCCGGGTGCGGTGGCTCACACCTGTAATCCCAGCACATTGGGAGGCCGAGGTGGGTGGATCACGAGGTCAAGAGATCGAGACCATCCTGGTCAACATAGTGAAACCCAGTCTCTACTAAAAATACAAAAAATTAGCTGGGCATGGTGGCGCGTGCCTGTAATTCCAGCTACTCAGGAGGCTGAGGCAGGAGAATTGCCTGAACCCAGGAGGTGGAGGTTGTAGTGAGCTGAGATCGCGCCATTGCACTCCAGCCTGGGTAACAAGAGCGAAACTCCGTCTCAAAAAAAAAAAAAAAAAAAAAAAAAAAAGCCTTAGCCTTCTTTCATTATCCTTTTAAGGCCAGTGGTTCTGAATCTTGACTCACATTGGAATCACCTGGAGAGTTTTAAGAGCCACTAAAGTCTAGGTCCCATCCCCAGAGATTTTATTGTGATTGCTCTGAGTGTGAGGACTTCAAAAAATTCCCCAAGTAATTTTTTTTGCACAACTAAGATTTAGCATGGGTTTTAAGGGAAAGTCTTACAGGTCTTACAGTAACTCTGTCTGAGTTGCTTTTAGTATTTCAGTGTATGGACCTTGAGTCTGCCTAGACCCGATATTTCCAAAGCTTACCATCTTTGCCAACTGTGAAACCTCATCAACTTCCAGGGTCATAGGAGTACTCTGCATACCGTCTAAATTCTTCCTGTAATTATGGCTTTAAGGAAAGAGGGTCTTAAATTGTCTCCTGCACAAATAAGCAAGTCAAGGATGGTGGGCCAGGAGGGGCCAGGGCCTGGGAAGTTAGATCCAGGGGGAAGAGGCAGAATGCTTATCCCAAGGGGAGCAGCTTGTGCCATCTTCATCCTTGAGGGTTCTTGAGACACTTGCTGAGGGGTTATCCCCTCTCTTTTCAGTTGTGCTATCCAGCTACCATGGGCTGCTCGGGCTCTTGCAGGCTCTCCCTGTATCAGAATCTTCTATGGTAAGAATCCTCTCAAAAGGAGTGAGAGGTGAAACGGAGGAGCTGAAGGCTCAGGAGCTCAGGTCCCTGCCCCCACCTCCTCCTCCTCAGCACAGCCCAGATCACATGGGTTGCCACCCACTCATTTGCTGGTGACCCTGAGCCTTGGTTAGGGACAATTACCCACCACAGTCTCTCAAGCAGATGCTTAGAACTTGCACAGCGAGTTCTACAGCAAGGTCTGGCCGGCTGAACTCACTCAAGACTGCGGCTCCCAGGGGCTGGGGTGGAGCCTTTATTCAGAACCCTCTCACATTGAGTTTCTTTGTAAGTTGAGTGTGGCCTTTGTGGTCACCCCTTGGTCATCCACAGATCTAAAGATGCCTGACCACACTTGTTGTCAGCCGAAATAACCAACCAAGCTCTCTCCTGACCCACGATGGAACCAGCCCTGGGAAGAGAATGCCCACATTGTTTTATTGTGAGATCAGGCATAGCTTTCCCAGTGGTAAAGGGAAACCCTCAAATGCCTTTAATACTTCTGCCAGTCCTGGCAGGTTATTTTCATTCTTCACCAGGGCACAGAACACGATTGTTAAACTCTCAAGCTCCCTCTAGTGTATTCAATATATTGGGCATTACTTGAGCATCAATTTTTTTTGTTGTTCTTTTTGAGATGGAGTCTCTCTCTGTTGCCCAGGCTGGATTGCAGTGGCGCAATCTTGGCTCACTGCAACCTCTGCCTCCCGGGTGCCAGTTGTAAGGTCTGTTCTTGCCGAGTTTAAAGTGAAGAAACTGAGGCCAGCACGAAAAAAATCCACTGCAAAGGAATTTATTGAGATGAGGTTCTGCAGTCCAACAGGAGGGGCTGAAGAAGTCGCACTGACTCCTCTTTGACATGGGTTTTTATAGGGAGTGAAACAGCTCAATTGGTTGTGGGAGAGCAGGACTGCTATTGGGTAAGTTACAAGCCTTTACCTAGAACTTGGCTTGTTGTTGGTTGGAATTACTTGGCTGCTATTGGTTGTTAAGACTCGACTGCTATTGGTTGTTAAGACTCAGCTGCTATTGGTTGTTAAGACTCGACTGCTATTGGTTGTTAAGACTCGACTGCTATTGGTTGTTAAGATTCGGCTGCTATTGGTTGTTAAGTCTTGACTGCTATTGGTTGTTAAGAGGCTAAGGTTACAAGACCTCGTTTGCATACTGGGCTCTTAAAGGGAAGGCCAGGCTGTGCGAGCATGGGAGAAGGGAACATGCCTGAGCGTGTCTGAGCTTGCCCAAGCTCGTCCGGGCTTGTCCGGGCTTTTGAAAAAGAAGCGGGGGTGTGCGTCCGAGCTCCCGACGAGGCAACCGGCCTTACACCAGTGATTCTCTTTCCTCAGCCTTCCAAGTAGCTGGGATTACAGGTGCCTATCGCCACACCCAGCAACTTTTTTTTTTTTTTTTTTTTTTTTGTATTTTTAATAGAGACGGAGTTTCACCATGTTGGCCAGGCTGGTCTCAAACTCCTGACCTCAGGTGATCTGTGTGCCTCAGCCTTCCAAAGTGCTGGGATTACAGGCGTGAGCCACCGCGCCTGGCTGAGCATTAACATTTTGAGGGACCTAAGGAAATAATCAGATGTTTGGACTAAGACTTATGAATGGAGATCATCATACCAGTGATGTTTATTACAATGGCAAAATGTATAAGTAACCCAAATAGGTAAGTGGAGAAATCATCATGTTACAGTGTGGCATACAGTTTTGAAACCCTCATGTTTAAGAGGACTTTTTAATGACATGGGAAAATGCTCATGACATCATTGTGTTAATGAAATTGTATGTACATTGAGATACAAACAATGTAAACAAGTATGTAATATGTGCACAGAAAAATGTTGGAAAGAAATGTCCCCAGTTGTTAGCTATTTCTAGGGGTGGGATTATAGGTCACTTAAATTTTCTTCTTGAGTCTATATCTGAAAGTCCCACACTGAGCATGTAGAAAAACCTAATTAGGATATAGGATTTATAATCTGGAAAAAGTTATTCTATCAGTTGGGGTCTCGATAGGAAACAGGTGATACACTAAAATCAAAACGGTTTGAGGATGGTTTGTTGATAAGGGGATTGATTACAAAGGTGTGGGAGTGTAGGGAAATCACAAGGGATGCTACAGGGCGTTTCATATAGTGCTACGGAATTGTTATCATTGCTAGGCTAAAAAGAAGAGGCAAGGAAGGAGTTAACAGAACCTAGAAGGAGCAAGAGATACAGAGCTGGCCACAGTGAGAGGAGCAATGACCTTCAGATGGGGGGAAGACCCAACTGAAGGTGACCTCATAGAGTCACTTGCCTCCCTCCTCTGATCTGCTGGGGATCCCTGCTAGACAGAATCAGCTGAAGCCAGCAGGCAGGAAGATCATGATGCAATGCATACTGACCTGCCTTATGAGGCTCAGAGCAGAGTGCAAAAGGGTAGAGAGTGACTTAGGGGTAGGAGGTGTTCGTATGAAAGACATCCAGCACAGATATTTTTGATGTTGTTTTGTTTTGTCTTTAGAAACAGGGTTTCGCTATGTTGCCCAGGCTGGACTTGAATTCCTGGGCTCAAGTGATCCTCCTGCCCAAGCCTCCCAAACAGCTGGGATTATGGGTATATGCCACTGTGCACAACCCAACAGAGTTTAACAAATAATTCGCAAAAGCTTGAAGAATTTATTGAGTGAAAGTTGGAATGGACTTCAGGGGGTTTCTAGACCAACCATAGCTCTCATTTTGCAACATACCCTGATCGAGTCCTGGGAAGATGGCCACTGAACTTCCTGCTCCTGGAAAATCCCAACTCTCTTTGAACCGAAATGGTTGTTAGACAGTTGTATGTGAAGAAGCAGAATGATGTAATGGGAAAAGTGCAGACACAGAACACCTGGATCAAATCCCTGCCACTTGGGCAATTTATTTGTCTTGGTTTCTTTTCTCATGTGTGAAATAGGTGTAATGAAATTTATGACAGATTTGTTGTAGGGATTAAGAGAGACTGTACATGTGAAGGAACTCGGTATAATATCCTGAACATGGGAAGCACTCAGTGGATGTTGAATCTGAACCTGAAATCTGTCTCTTGGAAAATTCTAGCTATTGGTCCCATAGTGACCCAGAGAACATCCTCTTTCTCACGCTGGTCCTTCAGATGTTTGAAGATAACAGAAATGTCCCCCTGAGTATTCTCTTCTTCAAGCTAACTGTTTATATTTCCTTTGATCATTTTGTTTTTTTAAACACTTATCCTGTTCCTGGTCGTATGAGGTGGCTCATGCCTGAAATCCCAGCACTTTGGGAGGCTCAGGCAGGAGGCTTGCTTGAGCCCAGGAGTTGGAGACCAGCCTGGGCAACACAGCGAGACCCTTCTGTACATTTTTAAAAAAAATTAGCCGGGAATGTTGGCATGTGCCTGTGGTCCCAGCTACTTGGGAGGCTGAGGCAGGAAGATTGCTTGAGACCAGTAGGTTGAGGCTGCCAAGAGCTGTGTTGGTTCTACTGCACTCCAGCCTGGATGACAGAACGAGACCCTGTCTCAAAACAAAACAAAACAAAACAAAACAGGGAGAGGACTTGTTCTTAGATGACCCTGGCCAAATGGATTTCTATAGAAGAGGCACCTGACCAAAGCTGGCCAACTAAACGTCTGCCTGGAGAGTTCTGAAACTGGACGGAAGCAAATCAAGCTCTCTTTCCTGGTAGGAGCTGAGGGATGTGAGGATGAGAGGAGCAGAGGGATGAGGGACTGCTGCAACATGCAGGCATCTGGGCTGCAGTTGCTCCAAAAGCTCAGGATAGCACTGCCTTTCCAGTGGATTGTCATTCAGTCCTTCTTGGATTCTGCATATCAGTAAAGTCCCTTTGTCTAAACCAGTTCATGATGGGTTTCTGAGACTTTCAAATAAAAGAATAGCATTGGCCACATTTAAAATCCTATAACATGGGCTCTCGAGTCCAAGACAACTGAGTTTGAATCCTATAGCAACCAATTCTAGTTGTGTGACATTTAGCAAGTTTCACAACTACTCTGTATCCATTCTTTTTTTCCCTCTAATTAGGAAAAAAGTTTTCATAGCGATGGGGTCTTTTCATGTTGCCCAGGCTGGTCTCAAACTCCTGGCCTCAAGTGATCCTCCTGCCTCCACCTGCCAAAGCTCTGGGATCACAGGGGTGAGCCACCATGCCCCACCTGGACCCATTCTCTTTACCTGCAAAGTGGGAACAGAAAAACATACCTTACCACTTTATTACAAGGAGCAAGAAACGATAATACACACACACACACACACACACACACACACACACACACACGTATTTCTGTGCCTGGCATGCAGTAGACTCCTCTCATTTATGGTAACAAAGCAATTTATCTGTATTATTCCTGAGTTTTGAGTCAATTCAGACATTTACATAAGCTATCACAAAATGTTTCCCCACCCTGAACTTGCATTGACTTTTTGAGTCTGATTGTGGGATTTTAAGAATTTCCCTGCTCAATTTCCTCTTTGTTAATTCCCAAGAAATTGTTTAACAGGAATGTCCAAATTTTTGAAAAGACAGATGCTCTTCTGTCCCCAAGGAGGATTCTGACTTGTGTTGCTTTCAGAGTTTCAAGACCAGATCAACAGCAGCAGTCAATGTTTAAAGAAGTCTTTCTCCTCTGCTGTGTGTAGATTCTTGGGCCCTTTCCCAGAAACGACTTTCCAGAATAATTGTCCTAGAAAGCTACACACAGGCTGCCTGTCTGCTGAATTGTCACACATTGGAGGTGATTCACAGTTCCTATCATTTATCCACAATGATAATGTGCAAAAAGCCCTTGGCTTGGAGTTAGAAGATTCTGGGTTCAAATTCCAGCTCTAGAAATTTTTGAACTCCTTGGGTTTTTAGTAAATAAGTGTTTACTTGAGGTCTTGAACCATCAGGCGGAATGATTCATTCACTTGTAATTCATTCAAAACACATTTAATAAGCACATTTCATGTTCCAGACTCTATAGGGACTGGTGCTGGAGTTATTAGATGAACACATGCCAGTGACTTCAAATAGATCATATTCTAATGAAAGAAATTTGCAACATAGACCTGTAATTGAATGGGTATAGTTATTAATGTAATTAATGGCAGGTGCTGCAACAGACAATTCCCCCATCCCCAAGTCTCAGTGGCTTTTCACAAAAAAAAGTGTGTTTTTTTTTTTATGCTAGTGCAAAGTCCAGTATAGGTTAGGAGGATTCATTCCTTCTTCTTTTTTTTTTTTTTTTTGAGACGGAATTTCGCTCAGGCTGGAGTGCAATGTCGCGATCTTGGCTTACTGCAACCTCTACCTCCCTGGTTCAAGTGATTCTCCTGCCTCAGCCTCCCAAGTAGCTGGAATTAGAGGCAGACACCATCACGTCCGGCTAATTACTTGTATTTTTAGTAGAGACGGGGTTTCTCCATGTTTGTCAGGCTGGTCTTGAACTCCTGACCTCAGGTGATCCACCTGCCTTGACCTCCCAAAATGCTAGGATTACAGGTATGAGCTACCGTGCCCAGCCTGATTTATTCCTTCTTATCACCACACCACATGGAACACGCTGTTACAGTGGGGTAAGGAGAGATGGAGGAAATACATTGGCTATTAACTGTCTTGACCCAGAAGTAGCACCCATCACCCCTGCTCATAGTCCATTGGCTAGAACTTGACCACGTGGTCGGCCCAAGCTAACTTCAGCAGAGGCTGGGAAATGCAGAGAATCTCATAAGTACTTGGCGAGCACCAAGTATAATATTTTTGCCCCATGGATAAAGCTGTGGTAACGGTGAGCAAGGGTAGTGTATTAATTATGATTCTGTAAAGCCTGTTTTCATTTATTTATTTAGTGGGACAGAGTCTTGCTATGTTGCTCAGGCTGGAGTGCAGTGGATACTCACAGGTGTGATCATAGCTCATGGCAGCCTTGAATTCTTGGCCTCAAGAGATGCTCCCACTTCAGCCTCCTGAGCAGTTGAGACTGTAGGCATGGGCCACCATGCCCAGCTTTGTAAATTCATGTTTTAAATCAAATTTAGGAATATTTTAGTCACTATTTTTTCAATGTTTTTTCTGCTCAATTATCTTTATTCTCTTTTTAGGACTCCAATTACAAATACGTTAGACATGTATGTTAATATTATAATTACTATGATAGATCTATTATGATGATTTATCTAATAGTCTAGTAGAGTCAGATTGTTAGACTCTGCTCCTTTTTAAAAAAGTCTTTATCTTTTTCTACGTCTTATATAATTTCTGTAGCACTGTCTCCAAGTTTACTTACTCTTTCCTTGGTTACTTTCATTTGGCTCCTAAGTCCATCTGTTATATTTGAAATTGTTTTGGATATTGTGTCTTTCATTTCTAGAATTTCAAGTTCATTTTTAAATCATTTGATTTTCCTTTCCCTGTTGACATTTCCTATTTTTAAAAATGTATTGAAAGTATGTTGAGAATAGCCATCTAAAAACCCTTGTCTTCTAGTTTCAACATCTGGATTACCTTGGAGTTGTTTTCAGCTGATTTTCTTTTCTCTTTCTCTTTCTCTCTCTCTTTTTTGAGATCTGGTCTCACTCTTTCACTCAGGCTAAAGTGCAGTGGCGTGATCTCAGCTTACTGCAGCCTCAACCTCCCAGGTTCAAGGGATCCTCCCACCTCAGCCTCCCAAGTAGCTGGGACTACAAGCAAGCACCATCACACCCGGCTAATTTAAAAAAAATGTGTAGAGATGGGGTCTCACTGTGTTAACCAGGCTGGTCTTGAACTCCTGGACTCAAGTGATCCTCCCGCCTCAGCCTCCAAGTGCTGGGATTACAGGCATGAGCCATCGTGCCTGGTGATTTTTTTTCCCTCTTAAGCCTGTGTTTTATTTTTCTGGTTCATCACACATTGGGCCATTTTACACTGTCAGCTGGACATGAACACGGGAGGTCACTTTGTGCAGCTTCCCTCCTTTAATTGGCCTGCTTCTGTTCCCCTTCTAGTGCCTTCAGGGAACTCCTTGCTATTAGTAGCAAGCCTGGATGTCACAGCTGTTGTCTGTCAGATAATCCATCTAGTAGGATCTTAGATTAGTCAGAATTGAAAACAGAAGTCTGTGTGGGTTTTTAATTTGCCTTGGTCTGACAGCATCTCACCTCAAGGATGAGTGACACATCTTTCATTTTATGCCCCGAGACTGCTCCAATGCTGCCACGTGGGATGCTAGGCGTTCCCACAGGTGCAGCCCAGAAGAGCCAGGGGAATTGCAGCATCGGGGAGCAACCACAAAATACTGGGGAGTCAACAGATAAATACCTCTGCTTTTAGCGTAGACAAGTTTTGTTTTGTTTTGAGATGGAATTTTGCTCCTGTTGCCCAGGCTGGAGTGCAATGGCATGATCTTGGCTCACTGCAACCTCCACCTCCAGGGTTCAAGTGATTCCTCTGCCTCAGCCTCCCAAGTAGCTGGGATTACAGGCGCCCACCACCACACCCGGCTAATTTTTGTATTTTTAGTAGAGACAGGATTTTACCTTGTTGGCCAGGGTGGTCTTGAACTCCTGACCTCAGGTGATCCACCTGCCTTGGCCTCCCAAAGTGCTGGGATTACAGGTGTGAGCCACCGCACCCTGCCCTTTTTTTTTTTTTTTTTTTTTTTTTTTTTAAAGGGACGATGTCTTGGTATGTTGCCCAGGCTGGTCTCAAGCTCCTGAGTTCAAGCAATCCTTCCAAGTAGCTAGGACTGCAGGTGCACACCACCACACCTGACTAACAATTCTGAGATGATTCTGAGAGGAGTTCTCAGAATCGTAGGATTAAGCCCCAGTGACCCCAGTGGTGATTAACATCATAAAATACTCTTTAATGGGCCTTTCCTCTTTCCTTGTTTTACTTGCTTTTCTACCTCACTCTTTTATATATATATACATATTACAGAGAAGGAATTTTACTCTGTTGCCCAGACCGGAGTGCAATGGCTATTCACAGGCATGATCAGACCTCACTACAGCCTTGGACTCCTGGGTTCAAGCAATTCTCCCACCTCAGCCTGCCAAGTAGCTGGGACTACAGGTGTGTACCAACATGCCCAGCTAGCTTTTGTATTTTTTTTCCCATAGAGTTGGGGTTTTGTCATGTTGCTTAGGCTGGTCTTGAACTCCTGGGCCCAAGCGCCCTCCTAGGCCTCCCAAAGTGCTGAGATTACAGGCATGAGCCGCTGCACCTGACCCCTGCACTCATGTTCTTGTCTCAGTTCCCATTTTTGGAGGAAACCCAGGCTAAGACTCAACTGTCAGTCATATTTTCTCTTTCTGGGACCTGGGGGCAACAGTATCTGATTAAGATTCTTGTTGGGAGAAGATATAGTAGAAGAGCTAGCTTAGGATCCCCTATTTTTTTTTTTTTTTGAGATGGAGTTTTGCTTTTGTTCCCCAGGCTGGAGTGCAGTGATCTCGGCTCATAGCAACCTCTAGCTCCCTGGTTCAAGTGATTATTTTGCCTCAGCCTCCGGAGTAGCTGGGATTACAGTCATGAGCCACCACACCCAGCTAATTTTTGTATTTTTAGTAGAGACCAGGTTTCACCATGTTGGCCAGGATGGTCTCGATCTCCTGACCTCGTGATCAGCCCACTTCAGCCTCCCAAAATGCTGGGATTGCAGGTGTGAGCCACCATGCCTGGCCAGGATCCTATTTTTAAAAGCCTCAAATGCCAACCGGGAAGTTTGGATTCTATTCTGTAGGGAAGAAGAGAGTGTGAGACTGATGAGTATGAGATTAACATGATCAAACTCTTTAAAGTCTTCTCTTGTCCCAGGATGTGAGGATGCTATGATTCTATTGACTTCCTTGAATTTCAGTTTCTTAATAAATGGGAAATAGTAGCACTTCCCTTTCTACTTCACAGAGTTGTAAAGACCAAATTAGATTATGCACATTCCACAAAGAGCTAAATAAAAGTAGAGTGCTACTACCATTACTTTAATCTGAAGTATGTTATATGTTAGTGTGGGAACTAAGCATTATAATACCTAAGAAAAAAGATATTTGCCTACTAGAATTTCCAGTTGTGGCAAATTTCAGCATACAGTTTCATGGACCGGGGAATCCAGGTGCAACATTCAGTGGAATCTATAAGATAATAATAAACAAACCCTATCCGTAAGGAATTGAAGAACCTAAACTAACAAGGGTCTTAAATGATAAAAGTGGGCCTTCTAAGGTTGGTATGGAAACTCTGTGTGTCTCAGGCTTCTTTCTGCTCTGCCAATTTGAGAGTGTGGCTTCCATCTTCAAAGTCCCCCAAATGGCACCTTCAGATATCATGTCCACTTCAAAGCAGGAGGAGGAAGAAAATGGAAAAAAAACAGGGTGAATCTTCAAGTTGAGTCAATATCCCCCTCTCATAGAACTTTCCAGAATTCTCATCAAATGATTTCTACTTATGTCTCCCTGGCCACCTTTTAAGCACAAGAAGCTGGGAAATATGTCTTTTAGTTGGGCACAAGTCATCTCCCAGTGAAATCAGGGCTCCATTAGTGAGGAAGAAGAAGAGAATAGGTATCTGGTAGACAATGAACTGTCTTGGCCATACATGGTGTCGTGGAAAGAGCCCTGGATCAAATCTGGGATGTAAATTCTACTTTAGCCCTTACTTCTTGCTCACTGGGCAAGTCACTTTTTTTTTTATTTGAGACACTGCACTCTTGGCTGGAGCGCAGTGGTGCGATCTTGGCTCGCTGCAACCTCCACCTCCCAGGTTCAACTGATTCTCCTGCCTCAGCCTCTCAAGTAGCTGGGATTACAGGCACCCGCCATCACGCCTGGATAATTTCTGTATTTTTAGTAGAGATGGAGTTTCACCATGTTGGCCAGGGTGGTCTTGATCTCTTGACCTCGTGATCTGGCCACCTCGGCCACCCAGAGTGCTGGGATTACAGGTGTGAGCCATCATGTCCGGCCTTGGGCAAGTCACTTTCTGAGATTCAATTTCTGCATCTGCAAAATGGTGCTAAAAATTTGTACTTTACAAAATTTGCCCTTTACAGAACCATTTTGAGGATTCTGTGAGAGAATCTCTATGATATACCTCGCACCATGCCTGGCACAATATAGATTCTCAACTGGTGGAATTTAAATCTAACAGAACTCTATGCTGGGTGCCAGGCTGCCTCAGAACTTGAACTTCGAGTGTGGGTCTGTCTTGTTTTTTCTGGTGGCCCCAGCCCCTGTCACCTTGCTGAGCACAAAGCATGTGTTGAATAAACAGCTGTGAAAGAAATGAACTGATGAACAAATCTCCACTTACAGAGGAGGAAAAGGTGATTAGGAGAGGTGAGTTAATCCCATGGGCGGTCCAACAAATATGTTGGCAGAACTAGGACTCCAACTCAGGCCTACGAGACATATCTCTCTCTTTTTTTTTTTTTTTTTTCTGAAACAGGGTCTTGCTCTGTTGCCTAGGCTGGAGTGCAGTGGTGCAATCTTGGCTTACTGTAGCCTCAACCTACTGGGCTTAGGTGATCTTCTCACCTCAGTCTTGTGGGTAGATGGGACTACAGCCACCCGGAATATGCCACTATGCTTGCTAACTTTTGTATTTCTTTTTTTTTGTTGAGATGTGGCTTCCTCGTGTTGCCCAGGCAAGGACGTAATGTCTGCCCTCAAGGAACTCCGTGTGTTGTGTGTTGACATGCATCACATAGGTACTGTGGGGCTCCACCTGGCCCCCTTCGGTGCCCCTGCACCCACACCCAGATGTGGGGGAGTGCGGCTGTTGCTAGCCCCAGCCATTCACCTCAATTGGAACTGCCGTCAGCTGCAGGAAACTGCCTACCCCAAGATTATGCCCCCTCCCAGGGTGGCCCAAGGCCAGGGATTGGCTAATGAGTAGGAAAAAAGCCCAGCTCCCCTGCCCTAATTTTAGGATAACTCTGAGAGCCCACCGTGGCTCCAGAGAGCCCTGAAGGATCAACTGAGACGCAGTTGCACCTACATTTTATTTTTCTTCCCCAAATCCAGTCCTTCCTTTTTCACCTTCTTAAGGGTGTGTCTCCTCAAAGCATTCCCCAGTAAATTTTCTGCAAGCAACCCCCTATCTCAGAGGCCATTTCCAGGAAGCCCAAGCTAAATTACTTCACAAGTGATTCTCAGGTGTGTTCAGCCAGCAGCGCTGGGAAGCAGAACTACAGCAACAAGACCAGCTGTTTTCCATCCCTCATTACTCCTCTGCCTCTCTGCGTGAGGGCCTCCTAACAAGTCCGGCTTTCATGGCCTCTGGCAGCCCTGATGCCATCTTAAGATGTCTGCTGCTTCTTTTTTTTTATTTTTGAGATGGAGTTTCACTCTGTTGCCCAGGCTTGAGTGCAGTGGCACGATCTTGGCTCACTACAACCACCACCTCGCCAGTTCAAGCAATTATCCTGCCTCAGCCTCCTGAGTAGCTGGGACAACAGGTACGCGCCACCACGCCTGGCTAATTTTTGTATTTTTAGTAGAGATGGGGTTTCACCATGTTGGCCAGGATGGTCTTGAACCACCACACCTGGCCTTGTGTGTTGTTTTTTTTGAGACAGAGTTTTGCTCTGTCCCCCAGGCTGGAGTGCAGTGGTGTGATCTCGGCTCACCATAACCTCTGCCTTCTGGGTTCAAGTGATCCTACTTCCTCAGCCTCCCTAGTAGCTGAGACTACAGACATATAGCACCACACCCAGCTAATTTTTTTATTTTTAGTAGAGATGGGGTTTCACCATGTTGGCTAGGTGGGTCTTGAACTCATGGCCTCAAGTGATCCACCTGCCTTGGCCTTCCAAAGTGCTGGGATTACAGGTGTGAGCCACCACACCTGGCCCCTATGTTCTTAATTAAGGAGAAAGCTGGCTTGATTTGGAACGAAGTGTTCAAGGAAACAGAGGGAGGAGTGGGTATGTGCGGAATGAAACCACTCGGGGCGTCCCTGCCTAGCTTCAAAAGAACTTGAACTCCAGGTATCACAGAAGAAGGACCACGAGAAGGAAGCAGCAGAGGGAGCAGAGCCGACTACAGTGGAGAGAGGAGAGCCAGTCCGCAGCCAGGTGTCACCAAACCTGGTTTAGGTAGGTATCGTTCTCTACTGCACACGGTGGGCTCCGCAAGGAGTCCTCTGCTTGCCCGCGGTTGGGGGCAGGGCTCCCAGACCACGTGCCAGGGCTTTGTCACTGCAGCTTTCGTGCTCTGCCTCTTTGAGTGTTTTCTTCCACCTCCTGGTGCCCACTTACAACAGCCACCAGGTCTTAAATGTCCTCACAGTCTCGTTTCCTCCCACAGCTTGCTCTGTCTGAGGGAGGCATGATACATCCTCACACCCCCTCACAGTCGTTTCTGCATGGCTTGGATCTTCCCACACCCTGTCTGAGGTAGACCCAGCGCCGTTGTCTGTCGTTTAGGACATTGTCCAACACAGTAGCCACTAACCTCATGTGGCAATTTAAATTCAGTGACACTGGCAGGGCACGGTGGCTCACGCCTGTAATCCCAGCACTTTGGGAGGCTGAGGTGGGTGGATCACTTGAGGTCAGGAGTTTGAGACCAGCCTGGCCCATGTGGTGAAACCCCGTCTCTACTAAAAAGACAAAAATTAGCCTGGCGTGCTGGTGTGCATCTGTAGTCCCAGCTACTCAGGAGGCCGAGACAGGAGAATCGCTGGAACCCGGGAGGCAGAGGTTGCAGTGAGTCAACATTAGGCCCCTGCACTCCAGCCAAGGCAACAGAGCAAGACTCTGTCTTAAATAAATAAGTAAATTTAATTACACTGAAAGAAAATTAAAAATTCTGTTCCTCAGTCACACAAGCTTCATTGTAAGTGTTCAGCGGCCTCGTGTGGCTAGTGGCTAGCATATTGAGTAGCACAGATACAGAGCATTTTCGTCATCTAGAAAGTTCTGTCAGGCAGCGTTGCCACAGAACTCAAACTTCAAGGGTGTCTCTGTCTTGTTCTTTCTGGTGGCCCAAGCCCCTGCCCCCTTGCTGAGCACATAGCACGCATTGAATAAACAGCTGTGGAAGGAATGAACCGATGAACCAACCTCCATTTACAGAGGAGGAAAAGGTGACTAGGAGAGGTAGGTTAATCCCGTGGGCGGTCCAGTGAATATGTTGGCAGCACTAGGACCCCAGCTCAGGCCTCCACCTCCACGCGCGGGCCTTGTTCAGCCTTTCTCTGCAGCTGCCTTGATTTGCCATCAACCTCTGACAGGAGAAAATGGTCTCACCTGTCACTACAGCAACCTCCTGCTGGCTGATTGGAAAACCACTTTACAAAATGACATGATTGCCCCCGTCCCCCAAGGCAAGAGGGATAGAAAATGTGTAAAATGCAGAAAATTAGAAGGAAAAGGAAAAGTCATTCATTCCTCCAACACTAAAACCAGCTCGGTTAACACTTGGGTATGTTTCTTCACAATCTTTTTGCAACACAGGCTTTTCCCATAAGGTTGTGTCATTTGCTTTTGAAAAATTAATTTCCTAGGGCCAGGCACAGTGGCTCATGGCTGTAATCCCAGCACTTTGGGAGGTCGAGACAGATGGATCACCTGATGTGGAGAGTTTGAGACCAGCCTGGCCAACATGGCAAAACCCCGTCTCTACTAAAAATGCAAAAATTAGCCGAGCATGGTGGCAAGAACCTGTCATCCCAGTTACTGGGGAGGTTGAGGCAGGAGAATCACTTGAACCCCAGAGGCAGAGGTTATAGTGAGCTGAGATTGCACCACTGCACTTATAGCCTGGGTGACAGAATGAGACTCCGTCAAAAAAAAAAAAATTGATTTTCTACTAAGTTACTTAGACCAGATGCTTTCTGCTTTCTTCTCCCAGTGTCATTTTGAAGCTTCTGGACCTATTTCTCTCTCTCTCTTTATTTTTTTATTTTTTATTTTTTGAAACAAGATCTTGCTTTGTTACCCAGGCTAAAATGCAGTGGCATGAACACAGCTCACTGTAGCCTTGACCTTCCCTGGTTCCAGTGACCCTCTTGCCACAGCCTCTCACGTAGGTGGAACTACAGGTGCACACCACCATGCCTGGCTAAATTTTGTATTTTGTGTAGAGACAGGGTTTCACCATGTTGGCCAGGCTGGTCTCGAGCTCCTGGGCTCAATTAACCTGCCTTGCCTCAGCCTCCCAAAGTGCTGAGTTTATACGTGTGAGCCACTGCACTGGTCATTTCTCTCTCTAGATATCAACATAGTCCAGAATTCATGGATATTTCTTCCATATCACGTGCTACACATAATATGGAAGAAATAAAGACCATGCTATGGTCTGAATGTTTGTGTCCTTCCAAAATTCATATGTTGAAACCTACCCCTCAATGTAATGGCATTAGGAGGTGGGAGGCCTTTGGGAGTGATTAAATCATGGGAGTCCTCATCAGTAGAATTAGTGCCCATTTAAAGGGCTAGAGACCAGAGTTGTTCCCTTCCACGATGTGAGGACGCAGTGAAAAGATGGCCAACTATGCAGGCCCTCACCAGACACTGAACCTGCCAGTGCCTTGATCTTGGACTTCCCAGCCTCCAGAACTGTGAGACATACATTTCTGTTGTTTAGAAGCCACCTCGTTTATGGTATCCTGTTAGAGTAGTCCAATGGACTAAGACAGGCAGGGACTGACAAGATATCAAAGCTAGGTGATTAGGGTGGAATATTTTACCCCTGCCTGTGAAGGGAGGCCAGCCACAGGCTCTGTGCTTACAGAAATGAAAGCGAGTTGCCTGCCTGAAAAAGCACAAAGGGCTGCTTCCCCATGGAAGCAGGACCAGAAAAACTCTACCTTTTTGCTCTCGGCCATGTACTGATATGGGGCCTGAGTTCATATCTGTGTGGTATGAGAATTCCAAGTGGAGAAAATCATGGAAAGACTTGTCCAGAACTGATAAAACTGGGGGAACTTGAGAGTCTATGGAATCATCGACTCTCAGAAATCTGATGAAGATGAGCTTGAAATATACTTACAAACCCACAAAGAAATAAGCTACACACAGTCAGCAGCTGCAATAAACAGGAGACTTTGCACCCTATAAACCAAAGATAATATGACAGACTGAAACTTTGAAACAAGCAGGGTTAATTTTTTCCTTTCCTCCTTCTTTCCCTTCTTCCTCTCCCCTCCCCTCCCCTCCCCTCCCCTCTTCTCCCCTCTTCTCGATGAGCTCTTGCTTTGTTACACAGGCTGGAGTGCAATGGTGAGATTTTAGCTCACTGGAACCTCCATCTCCCAGGTTCAAGTGATTCCGCCTCAGCCTCCTGAGTACCAGGGATTACAGGCACATGCCCCCCTGCCTGTCTAGTTTTTTTTTGTATTTTCAGTAGAGATGGGGTTTCATCACGTTGGCCAGGTTGGTCTCAAACTCCTGACCTCAAGTGATCTGCCCTCCTCAGCCTCCCAAAGTGCTGGGATTACAGGTATGAGCCACCACGCCCAGCCAGGGTTAAAAATTTTGAAGATTTTCCAGGCATGGTGGCATGCAGTTGTAGTCCCAGCTACTTGGGAGGCTGAGGTGGGAGGATTGCTTGAGCCCAGGAAGTTGAGGCTGCTGTGAGCTGTGATCAGGTTACTGCAGCTTGGGTAACAGCAGTGAGATGCTACCTTAAATTTTTTTTTTTTAATTTGGCTGGGCACAATGGCTCCTGCCTGTCATCCCAGCACTTTGAGAGGCTGAAGTGGGCGGATCACTAGAGGCCAGGAGTTTGAGACCAGCCTGGCCAACATGGTGAAACCCCATCTCTACTTAAAATACAAAAAAATTAGCTGGGTGTGGTGATGCACACCTGTAATCTCAGTTCTGTGGGAGGCTGAGACAGGAGAATTGCTTGAACCTGGGTGGTGGAGGTTGTAGTGAGCCGAGATGACACTACTGCACTCAAGCCTGGGTGACAGAGGCTCAGTGTCAAAAAAAAAAAAAAAATTTTTTTTTTTAAGAGATAAAGGAAAAGATGCTTTAAACCTTAAGGCAGCAGCAGAGCAGTGTGAGAAAGGATAGGCAGGTTTGAAAAACATCTTATAGAAATTTTAGGGAGGCTATAATACAGTGATTAAAATAGAGGGAACTTGTGGATTCAGAGAAGTGAGAAAGCATGGGCATGGCTTTTTAGGGGCTATTTCTATTAATCATAACTTTTCCTGTGAATGAGGCATTGTTTCAGGCACTTCAAATATGTATTAACTCATTTCATCTGCACAAGCCAATGAAGTGGGTGGCACTGCTCCTTACTGGGGAGGCAGGGGACATTCTTTTATTTTTATTTCTTTTTTTCGGGATGGGGTCTCTGTCGTCCGGGCTAGAGTGCAGTGGTGTGGATCTTGGCTCACTGTAACCTCTGCCTCCCCAGTTTGAGCCATTCTTCTGCCTCAGCCTACCGAGTAGCTGGGATTACAGACACCCACTACCATGCCGGCTAATTTTTGTATTTTTAGTAGTGACGAGGTTTCACCATGTTGGCCAGGCTGGTCTCAAAATCCTTACCTCAAGTGATCCACCCACCTCGGCCTCCCAAAGTGCTGGGATTACAGGCATCAACCACCAAGCCCACTCTGTCTTGTTTTCATTTAGCACTCTAGCTTGGAGAGCATTCTATGTTAGTAAATAATGATAATAACGTGAAATATTTACTATTATTGGTGGGGTGTGGTGGCTTGCGCCTATAATCCTAGCACTTTGAGAGGCTGAGGTGGGTGGATTGCTTGAAGCCAAGAGTTTGAGACTAGCCTAGGTAACAAAGCAAGGTCCCCTTTTATGTCTCCCTATCCCATCTCTACAAAAGCATTTTTAAGAATTAGCCTATTGGCCAGGTGCAGTGACTCATGCCTGTAAAACCAGCACTTTGGGAGGCTGATGCAGGCGGATCACAAGGTCAGGAGTTGGAGACCAGTCTGGCCAACATAGTGAAACCCCTGTCTACTAAAAATACAAAAATTAGCTGAGTGTGGTAGCTGGCATCTGTAATCCAGCTACTCAGGAGACTGAGGCAGAAGAATGGCTTTAACCCAGGAGTCAGAGGTTGCAGTGAGCCGTGATTGTGCCACTGCACTCCAGCCTGGGCAACAGAGCAAGACTCAGTCTCAAAAAAAAAAAAAAAAAAAGCCTATCACGGTAGCATGTGCCTGTAGTCCCAGCTACCTCAAGGAGGATTGCTTTTGCTCAAGAGGCTGAAGCTGCAGTGAGCCATGATTGTGCCACTACACTCCAAACTTATCCTTTTAAAAAAGAATATTTACTATTACTAATAAACAATTGGCCGGGTACGGTGGCTCATGCCTGTAATCCCAGCACTTTGGGAGGCTGAGGTGGGTGGATCACGAGATCAGGAGTTCAAGACCAGCCTGGCTAAGGTGGTGAAACCCCGTCTCTACTAAAAATACAAAAATTAGCCAGGCATGGTGGCAGGTGCCTGTAGTCCCAGCTACTCGGGAGGCTGAGGCAGGAGAATTGCTTGAACTCAGGAAGCAGAGGTTGCAGTGAGCTGAGATCATGCCACTGCACTCCAGACTGGGCGACAGAGTGAGACTGTCTCAAAAAAAAAATTAATATATAATAATAATAAAGTAGTAAAAGGTGTCCGCATTCTTGTCTATTACTGCAGAATATTCCAGTGTAGGTCTGAATCCTGTTACTGAAGTAGACCTCTATGAGAGATATTTGTATCATTTGCAATCTTCTGCCATTACAGTGCTGCAGTGAATAACTGGACGCGTGGTCTACTTCACACAGGTGAGGACTATGTGTTCCTGAAGGTTGAATTGCTGGGTCAAAGTAATGTGCATCTGTGACATTTAAAAGAATTTTTTTCTTCTCATAAAAAAACACATGGTAATAGTGGAAAAACCCTAAGATTCCCCCATAATTCATAAACCTAGAGATAGTCATCGTGAATATATTGGTGTAATCCGAGGCTTTTTTTGTATACACGTACACATGTACACATCTTGGACATCACACTGTTTACCTAGTTTTTAAAAATCCAGACTTTTACCCTCAATAGTATGTCATAGCCACGTTTAATGTTATTTAAATATTCTTTACAAGTGGCATTTTCATGAATGCATAATATTCCATATGACTATACTATAATTTTTAACTCACATCTTAAATATTAGATACTTAAGTTTCCAATATTTCTGTACTTTAGACACCTCAGCAACGAATATTGCTGCACAGAAATCATCGTCCCAATTTCTGTTTTACTTCCTAGTCATTGTTTATTCTAGTGATTAGAATCAATGACTGGGAGTTTTTTTTTTTTTTTTTTTTTTTTTTTTTTTTTGAGACAGAGTCTCGCTCCGTTGCCAGGTGCCAGGCTGGAGTGCAGTGGCTTGGTCTCAGCTCACTGCAACCTCCACCTCCTGGGTTCAAGCAATTCTCCTGCCTCAGCCTCCTGAGTAGCTGGGACTACAGGCATGTGCCACCATGCCCAGCTAATTTTTGTATTTTTAGCAGAGATGGAGTTTCACCATGTTGGCCAGGATGGTCTTGATCTCTTGACCTCGTGATCCATCCGCCTTGGCCTCCCAAAGTGCTGGGATTATAGGCATGAGCTGCTGCGCCCGGCCATCACTGGAAGTTTTTTGTAATCCTGTTTTATTCTAGTCATTAGAACCAATGACCAGAAGTTGGGTTACAGAATATAAATATTTTGGTAATTCTTAATATTTTCTATTAAATTGCCTCCTTAGAAAGTTGCTCCAATCTTTCATCTCACCACTTCCTTACCAACATTGAGTCTTATAGGAAATTCAACAAAAGGTGCCATCTATTGCTGTCTTGATCTGATTATGTATGTAATGCTTGTTTATTATTAAAAAATTAGAAAAGAACAAAACTTCGGGGGGGAAGAGAAAACACCTCACCCATAAGCTCACGATCTTGGTCTAATCATCATTAAAATGTTGTTGACTTTCCAGGATTTTCTATATTTACATATTTTCCACAAAATTATCACTAAATAGGCTTTAAAAACATGACTTTTAGTTTTTGCCAAGTTTAACTAAAAAAGGCATTTCTTATTTTGTCATATTTGTTCCAAATATTTTTCTCAGTTTTTTGACTGCTTTTTTATTATGTTTCTGGTGTTCCGAATTTTTACGTGGTCAGATCTAGAAATCTTTATATTTTGTCTCTTCCATGGCTCTTAAATACTTCTTGCTATGAGGATTGAGCATGAAATCATGGAAAAGGAAGATTGGTAGTGTAGGGAAAAGAGTCCCAGCCTATATTCATTCAACAAGCATTTATTGATGTCTGCTTAACACTGTGTGTGTGTCTGTGTAGGAACACAGAGATGGACAATGTGTGATTCTCTCCAGTAGGGAGATAAGGAGAGCATAAGCCATGAGAGAGTGCCACAGGAGGAAAAAGGGCTCCAGTTGAGAAAGGAGCAGGCAAGGAAGGCTTCCTGGAGGAGAGGGCATTTGAGCTGGACCTGGGCAACTGGGAAGGCATGGGGCATGTGCATATGAGGAAAGGAGAAGCCAGAGCTGAGGGAACTGCTGAGGATAGAAGTTGTCACATTCCTGGCCAGACACAGTGGCTCACGCCTGTAATCCCAGCACTTTGGGAGGCTGAGGCAGGAGAATCGCTTGAGCCCAGGAATTCAAGGTCAGCCTGGGCGACAGAGCGAGACCCCCATCTCTATTTTTAAAAAATAAAATAAGTTGTTGTCACATTCCTTTCAGAGGGAGCAAGAAGGCACTGTGTGCGCATTGGGCAAAGAAAGTGATTGACTTGTGAAAAGAGAGTTGTGTTAAAACAAGTCATCTTCCTATGAAGGTGTGGAATTCCAAATTGAGTTTGTCCACACCATACACTGTTAACTAGAATACCTTGGGGACGGAGACGCTGTAAATCTAAGTGGAAACAAAATGAAGGGTTTCTTCTCCCTCTTGAAGGCTGGTCCTTGAAGTACTGAAGTTTTGCTTTTGTTTTGTCTTTTCTTCTTCCTTATCCTCAATTTCTATGGAGTAATACAGTTTTTGTTTGTTTGTTTGTTTGTTTGTTTGTTTGTTTTGAGACGGAGTTTCGCTCTTGTTACCCAGGCTGGAGTGCAATGGCGCAATCTCGGCTCACCGCAACCTCCGCCTCCTGGGTTCAGGCAATTCTCCTGCCTCAGCCTCCTGAGTAACTGGGATTACAGGCACACGCCACCATGCCCAGCTAATTTTTTGTATTTTTGGTAGAGACGGGGTTTCACCATGTTGACCAGGATGGTCTCGATCTCTTGACCTCGTGATCCCCCCGCCTCGGCCTCCCAAAGTGCTGGGATTACAGGCGTGAGCCACCGCACCTGGCCTAATTTTGTATTTTTAGTAAAGATGGGTTTTCTCCATGTAGGTCAGGTTGGTCTTGAACTCCCAACCTCAGGTGATCCCCCCTCCGCCTCGGCCTCCCAAAGTGCTGGGATTACAGGCGTGAGCCACCGCGCCTGGCCTAATTTTGTATTTTTAGTAAAGATGGGTTTTCTCCATGTAGGTCAGGTTGGTCTTGAACTCCCAACCTCAGGTGATCCCCCCTCCGCCTCGGCCTCCCAAAGTGCTGGGATTACAGGCGTGAGCCACTGCGCCCGGCGAGTTTTAATTCAAATAACATGAGGCAGGGACTAGGTAACTCTTGCAACTTTGAAGGAGACCTCTGGGCACTCTCCAGGGTGTTATGAAGGAAGCCAGTTTGTTAAATGTTTGGGTCAGTGATGGGCCGATTTTAGGACCAAAATATCAGGGCCCTTTAGAGCTTCGTCTACCCAGATGAACCTCTCCTTTCTCCGGGGAGCTGTTACTTGCTACTGCTCTTGAGTTCTCTTGGGGTGGGCAACACTGATCGGCCCAAGGGGTGAGCAAATACTCTGAGCTGGGCCAATCAGAGAGCTCTGCTAAGCAGGGCTGAATTGGAATAGAGGGAATGTTCTCTTTCCTTGCTGGCTTTGGAACTGTGAGGAAGAGTCACCTACCAGGCTATTTGAAGACATCCAAGATAATGAAGTTTGAGAGAAACAGAATTAAAAGGAGCCAGGAATCCAACCCTTCCATCGAGCTGCCCTGCTTTCTGAAATCGTCCCTCCTTCCTGCCACCTCCCTCGTGTCTTGCCCAGGCGTCACCCTTTTTGGCTTAAGCCGGTCTGAGTTGGGTTATTGTCACTTGCAGTCAAAAGAATCCTGTCTGACACAAGGAGGAGTGAGAGGCTCTGACTCTTACATCTAATTTCACTGCCAAAGTTAATGTTTTTAACTTCTTCCATATACATGTATCAGTAACAATATTCTAGCCTTTAAAAAATTATACAAGTGATGCATATTACAGAAACAGACTATACCAGTTAGCAAAAAGAAGGAAAAGAAATTAATCTATAACTCTATCTGTAGAGATAACCATTCTTTGTTTGTATTTATTTATTTATTTGAGACCGAGTTTTGCTCTGTTACTCACGCTGGAGTGCAATGGCCCAGTCTCGGCTCACTGCTCCGCCTCCTGTGTTCAAGCGATTCTCCTGCCTCAGCCTCCCAAGTAGTTGGGATTACAGGCACACACCACCATGTCTGGCTAATTTTTGTATTTTTAGGGGAGATGGGGTTTCACCATGTTGGTCAGGCTAGTCTTGAACTCCTGACCTCAGGTGATCCACAGCCTTGGCCTCACAAATGTGTGTGTGTGTGTGTGTGTGTGTGTGTGTGTGTGATGGAGTCTCACTCTGTGGCCCAGGCTGGAGTACAGTGGCACAAGCTTGGCTCACTGCAACCTCTGTCTCCCGGGTTCAAGTGATTCTCCTTCCTCAGCCTCCCGAGTAGCTGGGATTACAGGCACATGTCACCACGCCACTAATTTTTGTGTTTTTAGTAGATACAGGGTTTCACCATGTTGGCCAGGCTAGTCTCAAACTCCTGACCTCAAGTAATCTGCCCACCTCGGCCTCCCAAACTGTCAGGATTACAGGCATGACCCACAGCAGCTAGCCAAGGTTGTTTGTTTTTAGAGACAGGGTCTTACTATATTGCTCAGGCTGGTCTTGAAATCCAGGGCTCAAGCAATCCTCCTGCCTCAGCTTCCCAAAGTGCTGAGATTATAGGTGTAAACCACTGCACCCAGACTGGACAACCATTCTTTTTTTTTCCAGACAGGGTCTGGCTCTGTTGCCCAGGCTGGAGTGCAGTAGCACCATCTCAGCTCACTGCAACCTCTCCCTCCTGGGCTCAAACCATCCTCCCCACTTATCCTGCTGAATAGCTGTGAATACAGGTGTGTACCACCATGCTTGGCTAATTTTTGTATTGTTGTAGAGACGAGGTTTTGCCATGTTGCCCAGGCTGGTCTCTAACTCCTGGCCTCAAGTGATCCACCTACCTTGGCTTCCCAAAGTGCTCGGATCACAGGCGTGCAATAACCATTCTTAACACATTCGAATTTCTCAACCTTTGCTATTATCTATTTATCAATCAATCATGTCAATCTATGAGCTATCTTTGATTTATTTATCATTGATCTATCATCTATCTAAAACAGTAATAGATAACAGAGCTCTTATGCACCGTGAATGGTCTAATTTACCACATAACAACTCAATTTTTATGACAACTCCATGAGATAGCTGTTATTATCCTCAGTCTATAGATGAGAATATTGAAGCTCAGAAGGGTTAGAGAATACAAGCCAGAGAGTTGAGGTAACTTACCAGGACTTACAACTGGTAGGTGATGAGGAGCTGGAATTTGAATCTAGATTGTTTGGCTCCATAGTCTCTATTCTTAGCCCCCACACTATACTGACTTTATCTAAAGTTTGAATCCAGGCCAAGTCTGGTGGCTCAGACCTTTAATCCCAGGGAGGCCAAGGCCAAGGGAGGATCACTTGAGCCCAGGAGTTTGAGACCAGCCTGGGCAACGTAGCAAGACTCCATCTTTACATAGCTATTACAAACCTACTGGACATGGTGACTCATACCTGTAGTCCCAGCTACTCGGGAGGCTGAGGTGGGAGGATCATTTGAGCCCAGGAATTCGAGGCTGCAGTGAGCTATCATGAGCACCACTGCATACCATCCTGGGTGACAGAGTGAGATTCTAACTCAAAAAAACAAAGTTTGAATTACACAGTGATACCATTCTGTAACTTTTGTTTCTTAAATGTCAAAGTATCATGGCTACTTTCTGTGTATAGACATCTGCAGCTCCCACATCCACTTTCAGAGTTGCAGGGTATCTCATAACAAAGATGCCCCCAAGTTTACTGAACCACATTCAGACTAACGAGCATTGAGACTGTTTCCAAATTTTCACTATTATAATGATAGCTTGCTGTAAAAATCATACTAAAAACTGTCTTAATTTCATAAAACAAAGCTCTTAAGTTACTCTCTGAGGTCAGATTCCCAGAGGTGAAATTGCTGGGTTAGTGGCTTCGCACATGTTATGGGGCTTTGATGTCTGCAAACAAACTGCGACTCAGAACAGCTTAAGCTCTTCCTCCTGGGGCCGATGAGGCTCTTTTTATTTTTTTTTCCTTCAATTTTTAAAAATTGAGATTGAATTTACATAACATAAAAGTCACTGTTCACTGTGTAAAATTCGGCGGTTTTTAGTATATTCACAACATTGTACCACCATCAGCACTCTCTAATTCCAGAATATTTTCATCAGTCCAGAAAGAAACCCACACCCATCAGCAGTCACTTCCCATTCCTCTTCCTCCCAGCCCCTGGCAACCACTGATCCACTTTCTGTCTCTATGGAATTGCCTATTCTGGGCATTGCTTACAAATGGAATTATATAATATGGGGCCTTTTGTGTCTGGTTTCTCCTGCTCAGCATAATGCTTTCAAAGTCATCTATGCTCTACCATGTGTCGGCACTTCCCTCCTTTTTATGGCCAAATACTATTCCACTGTGCATATATACCACTTTCTTTTTTTTCTTTTTCTTTTTTTTGTTTTCAGTCAGGGTCTCACTCTTTTGCCTAGACTGGAGTGCACTGGTGCAACCATGGCTCACTGCAGTCTCAACCTCCTGGGCTCAGGTGATCCTCCTATCTTAGCCTCTGGAGTAGCTGGGACCACAGGAACGCACCACTTTGCCTGGCAAAATTTTTTTTGCGTTTTTTTTTTTTTTGTAGGGAAGGGGTTTGGCCATGTTGTCTTGGCTGGTCTTGAATTCCAAGGCTCAAGTGATCCATCAGCCTCAGCCTCCCAAAGTGCTGGAATTACAGGTGTGAGCCACTGCACCTGGTCAACTATGTTTTGTTTATTGATTCATTAGCTGATGTACATTATAATTGTATCTACTTTTTGGCCATTATGAAGAATCCTGCTATGAAAATCTTTTTCAGTTTTTGGTGGTATGAAGAAAAGGGAGAGGAGAGCTTTCCTGAAATGAATGAGGTAGATTTGAAAAGATGAAGTTAAAAAAAAATTATCAGAGAGGATTTGCCTGAGGCCAATTTACTTAAGTAGGAAAACAGAAAATAGGTTTGCAGGGAAGTATCTGGAAGGAAAATATCAGCTGTTTGGCCCCTTGGGCTCCTGTGCTTTCAGACGATTCCTATACAAGGCAAAAATAGAATTCCTACAAACTCTTTGTAATTGAGAACAACCTGGATTTGGTGCAAGAAATGGACCAGTATATGGATTATAACTTTAATAGTTATTTTAGAAAAAAATATTTCTAGGCTTTTCAGGTGACTGAGTTTTGATGGTGGTTGATAAATGGCATCTCTTTTGTTTAGAAACTGGACTTACTGGCCTTGATCACAGTCAAGCATGTTCTCCCTCACACACCTTCCTCGTTTGCCAGGTAGGTCTCTTACTGCAACCAAAACCCTGCCCCTGGCCTCAGTGAAATCTCAGTTCCTCGATGGAGCCCCAGAGACCCAGGGCAGAGTGACTCATGCTCTGGACAGAGTCAGGACGCTCTGGACAGAGTCAGGTGGGCAATGTCCTTTCTCACCAGTTCTGTTGTATTTTCTCCTTTGCTGTGTTATGTATAATTTAAAATATCTAATTTTACTTCTCTCCTCCTTTTTCTTTCATCATTTTATAGGGTATGCTGATAGTTATCACATACAATTTAGTCCATAGAGTACGGGGAAATGAGATAGGCTCATGATCAAATAGTAAAAGAACTGAGATCTGGGATTTGCCCCTAGTTGAAGTTGAGGAGAGTTCTGGTTGGCCACTTTTGGAGAAGGGTGGGCATTTTCACTTACATAAGTGCTGGGCATTCTTTGTCAGGTGCCGTTATATTTTACAAGTATGAGGAGAATATTGAGAGTGAAAGGGGTGGACTATTGTGGACATTTGTTTCTGATCATCCAGCTTCTCACTTGGAGACATCTCCACCATGTAAGACAGAGATCAAGTCCCACATCTCAAATTACAGAGGCTGTTAATGCTGAATTCTTGCATTTTCAGTCTCCCTTGCAGCTAGGCATGTGCATACAAGCTGGGCTCTGCCAGGGATCATCTCTACTTTTTTTTTTTTTAAACAGAGATGAGGTTCTACCATGTTGCCCTGAGTGGTCTTGAATTCCTGTCCTCAAGTGATCCTCCTGCTTTGGTCTCCCACCTCCCTCCCAAAGGGATTACAGGGCATGAGCCTCTGCATCTGGCCTGCCCCCAACTCTTTTTTTTTTTTTTTTTGGGGGAGATGGGGTCTCGCTACGTTGTCCAGGCTGGAGTGCAGTGGCTATTCACAGGCGCGATCCCACTACTGATCAGCACGGGAGTTTTGACCTGCTCCATTTCCGACCTGGGCCGGTTCACCCTTCCTTAGGCAACCTGGTGGTTCCCCGCTCCCTGGAGGTCACCATATTGATGCTGAACTTAGTGTGGACACCCAATCGGCATAGTGCACTACAGCCCAGAACTCCTGAATTCAAGCGATCCTCCCACCTCAGCCTCCCAAGTAGCTGGGACTACAGGCACGTGCCACCACGCCCAGCCTGCCCCCAACTCTTAATCAGAATTCAGAGAAGCCAAGAAGCATGAACAATGTAGATTAGTTATTGTGAGGGTGGCAGTTGCAGGGTCCCATCTAGCCGGGGTCCAGGGCAGGGTGGGCCTCAGTGGTGTCAACAGTTCATGCCGTGTTCTGTGCTTAGGGGCAGTGGCAGTGGGGTTCTCAGGGACCGGGTCTGAGATGGGATTTTGACATTGTTACTGGCTACATCACTTTATTTTTTATTTTTGTTTTTGTTCTTTTGCCACACCACTTTAGAAGCACCACCATTACTACATGGGGTATGAGGCTGGGAGAGGGGAGAGGAGAGAGAATTCCTCCCTTTACTCACAATTGTCAACTTGGTATTAAATGAGGAGATGCAAGTTAAAGCCTCCAAGGCGTGAGGCTTATTTTCAACAAGGGTTCCATCAGAGTCTTGGGCTGACTGTTGGGTGGTAACAGGGAGACAGTATGAAGGACAGCAGGAAGTGTGGACCCACTTCTGAAAGCACAGATGGGACAGGGATGGAGTTCCAGCTGGAGCAGGCTTCAGGTTAGACCAGAAAGCCATCAGCTGCAATGTGATATCTGCGGGGCTTCGGGGCAGTGCAGAATTTGGCACAATAGTTCTTGTGGTCTGCATGAGGAAGCATGGTCAGTACTGCTACCTTGCACAGCTCTGGGGGGTTTCTTTACATCGCTGTCCATGGAGGAACAGAGATGGTAAAAACATAAGGTTGTCCATGGAGCCACCTGGCTGAGTGATGGGCTGCATGACTCAGGAAATAGGTTGGGGTGGGGGCTGGAAGATGATGTGTTTCCCCACACCCCTGAGAGGAAGGAAGAGGGTTATTCACCCATGTTGGAGAGGGCCAGGGTAAAGCTGAACCCTGCTAAAGAGATCCACACAGTGCCATGCTAAGACCACTGTAAGGTTTAAATGCAGCAACAGAGGTTCGAATGAGGCAACTGAGGCCAGTTATTGAAATAAAGAAATTTAATCGGCTCCTGGGCGAGGTTCTGCGGTCCCACTGGAGGGGCCGGAGAAGTCGCACTTGACTCCTCTTGGACGTGGGGTTTTGTAGGGAGTGGAGGAGTTTTGATTGGTTGTGCAGAAGCAGGATGTGGGCAGGGGCAAGCTGCCATTGGCAGGTAGGTGGGATTTCCAGTGAGCGGGCCGCCCAGGGGGAGTGGGACCTGGACGGAGAAAATGCTATTGGGCAGGTTCTGGCAGGGCTTCTTTTAAATTTTGGTGGGGTTTCTCAACGGTTGGCTAGATGCTCAGTGCAGAGGCTAGTGTTGAGTGCAGATTTGTGTGCTGAGTGCAGAAGTGGGCATGGGGGAGTTTAACGGCAGGCTGGGTACTGAGTGTAGAGCTACAGATTTACGTGCTGAGTGCAGAAGTGGGCGTGGAGTGGTGATGTGGTTTCTAGGTGGGGAGGGTGGTGGGCGTGTCTGAGCTCCCAGCGAGGCGACCGCCCTTACATTCTGATCCTTTTGATGATACAGGATGCCGCTTCTTTCTGGCTACTTCCTGCTGAATGGGGGTGGAGTGAGGGGGACGGGTCAGTTGGCTGGTGCCTCAGTTGGGAGTCTGACATAGGGGTGAAGCAGCATCTGATTTACTGCCACCCTAGAAATTTCCCTTATGCAGGCCTGTAAAAACCTGAGGAAAAAAGGGGCTAGCATTAGCAGAAGACAAATTACGATAATGGGAGTGATGATGGGGGTTAACCAGGTAAGTATGGGGGATTGCCACCAGTTGAGAGGCGAGGCTGATATATTTTGCTTTTTGCGGAGATTTTCCTGGAGGCGATAGAGAGCGTTGACGTTCTCTTCTACCAGGCCTGTTTCATTGATATAGTAGCAGCACTGTTCCTGAAGAAACAGACAAGTACTTCCTTTTTCAACCATTAGTAGGTCAAGGGCCTGTCAGTTTTGGAGAGTTACCTGGGCCAGTGACGTGATTTGTTGCTGGAGGGAGGCCAGGGAGGCGGCTGATGCTTCAGTGGCCACATGGAGCTTGTCTTCCAGTTGAGGGGCTGAAGTGACACTGTAGCCCATCGCTCCACCTCCTATTCCAGCAACCGCTAAAGAGGATGCTAAGGAGAGGCTGACTACTATTGGGAGGAAGAGAGCTCATTTGTTTCGGCAAGCAGGGGAGGCGTAGGGAGAGATAGGAGCGCAGCTTGCCTGTATACCTTCAACTGCGGGACTAAAGTGACAGGCACACAAGGGAAGGGGAAGGAGGTATTAATGACTTTGGTTAAGGTTCCATTACACCAGAAGTATCCTCCTGGAGGTGCGTAGAGGGAGGAATTTAGTTTTACTGTGGTGTTGCAGGTGGGGTTGGAATTGCTGGCCGTCCCATAGCAGAGAGAGAGATTTTGAGAGTGCACTTTGAACAAGGGGATACCCATTAAGGTGGTGCCAGGCCCCGTAGGTGACTGACAGATTGAACCTGGACCAGAGGGGAACTGCGGCTAAGGAGGGGTTGTTGAGAGAGGCACAAAAAAAGCAGTTGGTGAAACTCATGGCTTTGGTTAAGTTTAACATGTTAGCTCCCTGCTGTACTAGAGTTAGCCAGGAAAAAGGTCGGGAAGTGCTGTCTGAGGGTTTGAGTTGGTTAGTTAGGGTGGCTTCATTCTGTAAGATGGTATGGCCTACCAAGCTGAGTTGTTCTATTATTTTAGGGACGATGCGGGTGTAGGACTGGTATACAAGCCATGTTCCTTGAGGATATCTCCAAGTATGAAATTTATATACTTTAGTGGAGACCCCCATAACCCACCTTGGGTCCCAGGGATCTTTAATTTCGAGGGTTAGCGTACCATTGGGCTGTCTACTCAGGTCATGGTTAGGATTTATGGCCATACCTGCAGATTGCGGCATTAGGATTGTGCACAAGGGATAGGGGCATCCTCCATACTTTTCTGGCCACCACAAACGTAGTCTTTGGTTTGTCTGTACAAGAAGCAGAGTGCTGGCCCTCCCTACTGTCTGGAATCCAGCCGACTTTTTTGGGAGGGGATGGTAATGTTGACGGACTCCTGGCACCCTTGCAGGGAGCAGTCACCCTGGTCTATATATTGGGTGTGAGTGGTGTGGCCTTCAGTCCAGGTCTCCTTGACATAGAACCACCAAACTTATGAGTTAGCTTTAAGGACGGGTACTAGAAGGATTGTCAGAAGGAGGATTTGAAGAGTTAGGGGTTTGTGGATTACAGCAATGGGTGAGGTGGAGGCGAGTGGGGCCCAGGGATTTGGATTCCCACCGATCACTTTGGGGGGCCAGCTTAAGGCAGGACACATGGTACCACGGATTGTGACCCAGGAGCTTGGCTGCTGTGGGGGTGGTTAGGATAACAATGTGGGGTCCCGACCACCTGGGTTGCAGAGATCCTGGTTTGAGCTCCTGGAGGAGAGCACTGTCACCTGGCTGGAGAGGTGCTGCTGAGTGGAGTCTCCAAGTCCTGGAACAACGGGAAGAGTGCGATCTGCGTGCTCCTTGAGTAAGATGGCAGAGGAGAGAGAGATAGGGGAGGTAGGAGGCTAGGGGAGGTGGTTGCACCGGGAGGTTATGGGAGACCAGGAAAGGCCATACAGCAATTCAAAGGGACTGAGGCCCATTGGTCCCCGTGGGGTGGCTCGGACCCGGGCTAGAGCAAGAGGCAGGAGTGTGGGCCAAGAGAGTTTTACCTTGATGGTAAGTTTGGCCAAATGGTCTTTGAGGATGCTGTGAGCCTGTTCGACTTTACCCGATGACTGAGGGTGGTAGGGGATGTGTAGTTTCCAGGAGATGTTGAGAGACTTGGCGACCAGCTGGACCACCTGAGCTGTGAATGCTGGACCGTTGTCTGACTGGATGGTTGCAGGTAAGCTGAAATGAAGGATGATTTCTTGAACTAAGAGGGAGGCCACTGTGTCCGTGGTTTCCCTGGAGGTGGGCAAGGCTTCAATCCATCCAGAAAAGGTATTTACAAAGGTTAGAAGGTAGCGGAGTTTTTTGTGAGTGGGCATATGAGTAAAATCAATTTGCCAATCCTGGGATGGCAGGTTGCCACGCATTTGGTGGGTAGGAACCTGTGACCTTAAGCCTCCCTGAGACGAGACCTTAGAGCAAGTAACGCATGCCTTGTGTACCTGCTCAATCGTCTGTTGTAGACCTGGTGAAAAAAAGAGGGGCTGCACAAAGTGGTGCAACACCTTGGGCCCTATATGTAAGGATTGGTGGATTTCAGCAATAATTTTAGGGGCCTGTTCCCGTGGAAGAGCGATCCTGTTGTTTAGGAAGATCCAGCTCTGATTAGACTCGGTTCCCCCTATTAATATGAGGGCCTGTTTTTCCGACGCTGAGTAAACTGGCGGCGTGGTCATGGTGAGGAACAGGACCGGAGTGGGGGCTAGCCTGGTACTGGTTAAGGATTTCACTGCCGCATCTGCCCTTGCATTGCCCCGAGAAATGGCATCCTGCTGGGCCTGGTGCCCCCGGCAGTGGATGACAGCAACTTCTTTGAGCAGTGACAGGGCCTGCAGGAGATTTGAGATTTGGGTAGCATTGACTATGGGGGACCCCTTTGTGGTAAGGAATCCCTGCTCTTTCCAAAGGGCAGAGTGGCAGTGGGTAATAAGAAAAGCATACTTTGAGTCAGTATAGATATTTGCTCACTTTCCCTGTGCTAATGTGAGAGCTCAGGTTAAGGCAATGAGCTCTGCTTTTTGTGATGTGGTTCCATCGGGGAGGCAACATGCCTCGAGGGTGGCTGAATCTGTGACTACTGCATAGGCCGCTTTTTGTCACCCCTCGTCTGTCACTATTGAACTCCCATCTACATAAAAGGTAAGGTCTGGGCTAGATAGAGGAAGGTTAGACAGGCCCTCCTGAGGTTTAGCAAATGCATCTATTAGTTCAGGACAGGAATGGGCTGGGGAGGAGGAATGGGATGGAAGGGGAAGCAAAGTAGCCGGGTTGAGTGGATAAGTGGGATGAAGGCTGACTGAAGGATTTTCAATAAAGAGTAGATGAAACTCCTGTACGCGAGAGGGTCCTAGGTGAGTGAGAGATTTGTGAGAGAGAAGGGTGGTGAGCCAATGGGGAGAAAACACTGAGATGGTGTGGCCTGAGGTAAGTTTTAGGGATTCCTTGGTGAGTTCTGTTGCTGCTCCCAGGGCCCCCAGGCAAGGCTGCCATCCCCTGACCATGGGGTCAAGTTGTTTTGATAGGTAGGCTACTGGATGGTACACGGGACCCAGGGGTTGGGTTAAGACCCCAACCGCAATTCCCTGTTTTTCATCAGTGAACAAGTGGAAGGGGCTGTTGAGATCTGGCAGTTGGAGTGGAGGTGCCATGGACAAGGTGGTTTGTAGGGTTTTAAAAGCCTGTCTTACTACCCCAGGGTGGGAAAGGGGCCCCGTGGGTGTGTCTTTAGCAGCTACATATAGAGGTTTAGCTAGAGAGGCACAATTAGGTATCCAATGGTGGAAGAATACTACAAACCCTAAAAAGGAGAGAATTTGGTCAGCCGTCTCTGGAGGCTGTAGCGAAAGGAGTGTCTTTTAGCAATTTGTTGCTAGGCTTTTAGTTGTAGGGGTGAGGCGAATGCCCAAGTAAACTACTGAGGTGACTGACAACTGTGCCTTGGAGGGAGATACCTGGTACCCTTGAGATCCCAGAAAGTTAAGAAGAGTGGTGGTATGCTGTTGAGACAGGGAGAGGGAGGGGCTACAAAGTAACAGGTCGTCCACATACTGAAGGAGGAGACTGGGTTGGAGAGGACAGGAGCTAAGATCAGCTGCTAAGTCTTGTCCGAAAATATGGGGGCTGTCTCTGAATCCCTGGGGCAGGACTGTCCAGGTGAGCTCTTGTGACAGGTTGGTGTCTGGATCAGTCCAGGTGAAGGCATAGAGAAAGTAAGACTCAGGGTGTAGAGGAATGGCAAAGAAGGCATCCTGGAGGTCAAGAACTATAAAATGGGAGGTAGTGGAGGGAATGTTGGATAGCAGGGTGTATGGGTTGGGGACTACAGGGTGGAGGGATACCACTGCCTCGTTGATAAGGCATAGGTCCTGAACTAGGCAGTAGTCACCAGATGACTTTTGGACCTGCAAGACAGGAGTGTTGCAAGGGGAACTGGTGGGGATAAGGAGTCCCTGGGCTAGGAGTCGGGTAATGATCGGCTTTAGACCCTGGCGGTGGGTTTTTGAGATGGGAAACTGAGGATGTGAGGGAAAATGGGTAGGATTTTTAAGAAGTATTTTAACTGGCATGTGATGTCTGGCCACTACAGGCTTAGAGGTATCACATACCAAGGGATTAACCACATCATGAGGGATAGGGGGTTGGGGCAAGGGGTTGAGACTGGGCAAAGGGTCGGTTAGGAGGGGCAGTAGGAGGTGAGTGGGTGATGGGTTTGAGTATGGGGGGCCAGTAAGTTGGAGAGTGGCCCCCACAGTCTGGAGAATATCTCATCCTAACAGGGGAACTGGGCATGAGGGTATGATTAGAAAAGAGTGAGAAAAGGGATGTCCTTCAAGGACACAGGCTAAAGGATGAATTTGATTAGGGCAGGAAGGCTTTCCATCAATTCCCATAACTGAAACCTGGGAAGGTATGCGAGGCCCAGAGTAGGAAGGCAATACAGTATAGGTAGCCCCCGTGTCCACTAAGAAGGAAATGGACTTACCTGCCACCTGCAGCATTACCCTGGGCTCGGCAAGGGTGATGGGGGTCCTCAAGTCCAGGCTGCGTCAGACTTCCAGAAGGCCGAGAAGTTCAGGTGAAGGGATTGCTTCCTGCGGACCAGCTTGCCCCTCACATAGAGGTGTGGGGGGTGAGCCTGTAGTCCATAATGGGCACTCATTGCGCCAATGTCCCAGCCGCTTGCAGTCTGGATAGGGCTTGGTAGGCGGTCAGGGACATGGACACTGATGTGCCCAGTGTCCTTCCTGACCGCACTTGAAGCAGTGCCTAGGCAGAGTGCCAGGTTTTGATGGACCCCCCCCATCAGGCACCTGGTGGGCTGCCGGCCTCAAGGCTGCTACACGAGCTCGGGTTTGGAGGCTTACCTTTTGCTGTAGATGGGCCTGTCGGGTGGCCTCAGCCTTTTCCTCTCGGCCACTAAAAACCTTAAATGCCATGTTTACCAGGTCCCATATGGGAGTTTGGGGGCCCTTCTCAGCCTTTTTAAGTTTCTTTCTTATATCAGCTGCCAACTGGGAGATGAAGTGGGTGGCTAGGACTGTAGCCCCTGCTAAGGAGGCTGGATCCAGCTGGGTATGGAGGATCATAGCCTTAGTTAATCGGTCAAGGAAGGCGGCAGGGTTTTCATCAGGTCCCTGAGTTATTTCCCTCAACTTGTCATAATTAACTACCTTTTGGGCTGTGCTTTGCATGCCCACTAGGAGGCACTGTAGCATTTGGTCTCAGTGGTGGCGGCCATCTTGATCAGTCTGATAGTCCCAATTAGAGTTGGCCTTGGGGACCACTGCTGCCCCCACCGGCATCTGGTTGTTAGTTAGGTGTACCTGATCAGCGTATGCCCGGGCTGCTGTAAGGATCCAGTCCCGCTCATCTGGGGTAAGGGTGGAGGATAGGATTACATACGTGTCATGCCAGGTTAGGTCATAGGCCTGGGTAAGATAGCAGAATTCTTTGGTGTAGGCAGTCGGGTTAGTGGAGAAAGACCCTAGGCGCTTTTCGATAGCTGATAGGTCAGAGAGAGAAAATGGAATGTGCACTCGTATGACTCCCTCAGCCCCGGCTACCTCACACAAAGGGCAGAGGAGTGGGGGGTCGTGACAGCGGATACGAGCACTGATGGGGGAAGTCATATTAGGGCTTTGGGGAGGAGAAGGAGAAGAGGGAAGAGGGAGTTGAGACCCCGCATAAGGAGGAGGGTTGGTAAAGTGGGCAGGGCAGGACAGGTCTTCCAGGTTTTCTGAGAGGGCAGAGCTGGGCGGGGCTGAGGGCAAAGGTGGGGTTTTGGCTCACAGGACCTGGGTGGAGGAACAAGAAGATCAGAGGGTGGGTCGGGATTGCAGATACCAGAAAGCCTGGACATAGGGGACTTCCAACCACTTGCCATTTTTTTGGCAAAAGTTGTCTAAGTCTGTCAGGACATTGAAGTTGAGTATGCCCTCTGGAGTCCACTTAGACTGGTTGTCTAGAGGATACTCTGGCCAGGCCATGGTGGAGAGGAAGAGTAGCCTTCTCTTTTTTAAGGAAAGACCCAGTTTGGCTAGATTTTGGACTAGGCATCCTAATGGCGACTTGCGGTCTAGGCGGGACTCCTGATTACCCATAGTCGACTTGGGGTTTAAGTGGGACTCCTGATTACCCATAGTTGGCTTTTGTGGGGTAGTCGGAGGCGAGGAAGGGATAGGAACAGATATTACACCCAACACGGGCAGAAGTATTCCTTTCCCGGAGGGGGTGGCTGAGAGAACTTACAGGCTGCAATGATTATAATAAGGAAGAAGATAAAAAGAAACAGGGCTAGCGCTATCTGCCACATGGAAGTGAGACCTCAGTGGTAGAAGAAGAATAGGAGGAAAAAAGAGAACAGTTATTTCTAGGGGCCTGAATTCAATAAAGCTTCCCTGCAGCCAGTGGTCTGTTACCCACTGTAGAATATCTGCTACTTTAAGGGAGGCAGGTCTAAACCACTGTACATCGGCTAACAGGAGCTTAACAAAACTGGCGAATCTACAATAAAGACGGAACCACACATAGGATTGACAGATGAGGGATGGGTGCCCCCTAGATGAGAGACCAGTCTGATGCCTTCCTGGCCACATCCCCAAAGGGATGTTTCAGGGCATCTTGGCTAAGGTGTACCCGTATAACCCTTGGGCCTGGTCACCTCAGAACTTTCAGTCCAGAGGTGAATCACTGTTATGCCTTATCACGTCCCCATGGAACTGCGGGTTGAGGTCCACACAAGCCCCATAGCCATTAGGCCGTGGGACTACACATAAACTCACTCACTCACTCGTGTTGGGGTTGGGAAGAGAAACTGAAGGTACAATTACTCCATTAAGCAGGAAATGGCCACTATTTTGAAAGAGGGAGAGAGAGAGAGAGTTAGGAGCAGGAAACGGCCGCCATCTTGAGAGAGGGAGAGAGAGAGTTAGGAGTTAGGAGCAGAAACAGAAGTCGAGAATACAGCTGAATCTGAATTTGCTGCTTACTTATACGCTCCTGGGCAGGGCCCGGGTTAACAAACGGGATATCTGACTACCCAAGCCTCAGCCACCACCGTGGAGATGATCAGAAGGGCAACTCAGTGTTGCACCACCGAGCACTGGAGGCTGATGGGGAAGCTCCTGGAACTTCCAACCTGAAGCCGGAGGGTTCAGGAAGGTGGGGACGTCTCCCTCAGATTCTTGACCCTGAGAAACCCCTTATAGGGAGAAGACAAGAGTGTAGTGACGTCTCCTCTACGCTCAGGTCCTTGAGACGAGGCCAGGGCCCTGGGCCCTTGGCAGAACAGAGCTGGGGCCCTGGGCCCATGGTGGAAAGGAGTCCCTGATGAGGCCTTGATTACAGACAGGGAGTCCACAGAGCAGACGGTGGGAGAGGCTATGGGCAGCAGAAGTCTTACCTTGTGGTGGAGCGGCTTCCTGGTCCGGTTTTGGGTGGAGGACTCAGTTTCCCCCAGGAGGGGTCTTACAACTCCTCCCGGGTTTTGGCACCACTTGTAAGGTTTAAATGCAGCAACCGAGGTTCGAATGAGGCAACTGAGGCCAGTTATTGAAATAAAGAAATTTAATTGGCTCCTGGGCAAGGTTCTGTGGTCCTACAGGAGGGGCTGGAGAAGTTGCGCTTGACTCTTGGGTGTGGGGTTTTATAGGGAGTGGAGGCATTTTGATTGGTTGTGGGGAAGCAGGACATGGATGGGGCAAGCCGCTATTAGTAGGTGGGCGGGATTTCCAGTGAGCGGGCCGCCCAGGGGGAGTGGGACCTGGACGGGGCAAAATGCTATTGGGCAGGTTCTGGAGGGGCTTCTTTTAAATTTTGGTGGGGTTTCTCAATGGTTGGCTAGGTGTTGAGTGCAGAGGCTAGTGTTGAGTGCAGATTTGCATGCTGAGTGCAGAAGTGGGCGTGGGGGAGTTTAACGGCGCGCTAGGTGCTGAGTGCAGAGCTACAGATTTGCATGCTGAGTGCAGAAGTGGGCGTGGAGTGGTGATGTGGTTTCTAGGTGGGGAGGGGGTGGGCGTGTCCAAGCTCCTGGCGAGGTGACCGACCTTACAACCACCAGCCAGCAGAGGACCACACAGGACTGAGGCTGGGGACCCCACATGAGCAGGAGAAGGCCCTCCTCATCTCTCTTGTGGTGGGGCTCTTGGGGACAACAAGGCTTCTGGGAGAGAGGATTTGGACTTCTGTTTACTATTTTGATAAAATATGACTTTGACAGCACTGTGGGCCAAATTACGTCCCCTCCCAAATTCATATGCTGAAGCCCTGACCCCCATGGGATGGTATTTGAAGTCTTTGGGAAATGGGTTAGATGAGGTCAGGAGAGTGGAGCTCTCATGATGGAATTAGCTTCCTTACAAAGAGAGGAAGAGATGCAGGGTCCCTCTTGTTACCATTTGAGGACACAGCAGGAAGGTGACCATTTGCCATCTAGGAAGAGAGTCCTCACCAGGAAACAAATCTGTTGGCACCTTGACTTTGGACTCCCCACCTCTGGCACTGTGGGAAATAAAGATCTATTGCTTATGCCACCTAGTTTATGGTTTTGTTGTAAAAGCCTGAGCAGATTAACACAACCCTATGTTTACCCCCAGAGAGGCAGTTTTAATAACTGGATTTGCTGACAGAATCATTTGAATAGGGACAAGTGCAGTGGCTCATGCCTGTAATTCCAGCACTTTGGGAGGCTGAGGCAGGAGGACTGCCTAAAGCCAGGAGTTGGAGACCAGCCTGGACAACAAAGCAAAATTCTCTCTTTTTTAATTAAAAAAAGAAATTATTTGAATGGATGAAAATGTAAATAGGAATGACACAAAAGAAAAGGCATCTACTGTGGCTGATTGAGGTGCTCAGGACTCAGAAATGTCTGCATTGTTTTGAGAATAAAGGTTTGTGTTCAGACACAGCTGCCTGAGACTTCTCAGACTGGTTACATATGTCCCCAATGTTAGACTCAAGGTCCAAAGTACAATCTCACCATCATCCCCATTTCTAGTTCTTGTTTGTAGCACCCACATCCACACAGTTGTCCAACTTATGAAGAGGCCTCATCCCCTGTTTCTCCCTATGCACACCTGCCAGGTCTCAAGTCATAACTTTTCCCTTCCTTTTCCTTTCCTTTCCTTTTCCTTTCCTTTTTCCTTTCCTTTCCTTTTCTTTTTTGAGATGAGTTTCGCTCTTGTTGCCCAGGCTGGAGTGCCATGGTGCAGTCTCGGCTCACTGGAACCTCCGCCTTCTGGATTCAAGCGATTCTCCTGTCTCAGCGTCCTGAGTAGCTGGGATTACAGGCATCTGCCACCATGCTCTGCTAATTTTGTGTTTCCTTTTACTAGAGACAGGGTTTCTTCATGTTGGCCAGGCTGGTCTTGAACTCCCAACATCAGGTGATCCACCTGCCTCGGCCTCCCAAAGTGCTGGGATTACAGGTGTTAGTCATCGCACCTGGCCGACTTTTCTTTTTAATCATGTCTGGGCTCTGACCACTTCATCTCCATCCTCACTGCCACCATCTCTCGCAAGACCTCTGCTGCTGCATCCCAACAGGTCTTACCTGGTTCTTCCTCTGGTTTGGGTAATTATGTTGAAAGGCCCAGGACAGCCTCAAGAAATATTCTGGAGACTTCCTGGACCCTAAAAAGAATCCAGAGGCTTAGGATTAACGAGCAAAGGTTACAAGGGCAGTCACAGATGAAGGCAGGCCTGTATAATTAGGGGGTGGGGCTCTGAGGTTTCTAGAAGGGGTTAAGTTTGTCAGTCCATTCTTATTCAAATGGTTCATGTACATAACGGATGGGTGCTGATCTTGTCAAAAGCTCTCAGTGCTATACTCCAAGATGGTAGGTCATGGCCAGGCACGGTGACTCACACCTGCAGTCCCAGCACTTTGGGAGGCTGAAGTGGGTAGATCGCCTGAGATTGGGAGTTCGAGACCAGCCTGGCCAACATAGTGAAACTGTGTCTACTAAAAATACAAAAATTAGCTGGATGTGGTGGTGCACGTCTGTAATCGCAGGTACTCAGGAGGCTGAGGCATGAGAATCGCTTGAAACTGATGGTGGAGGTTGCAGTGAGCTGAGATTGCACCACTACACTCCAGCCTAGACAATAAAGCAAGACTCTTAAAAAAACAAATGGTGGGTCGGTCTTGCTTAAATGACAGAATTGCATTTGTTCCTGTATGCTGTGTCTTGAGTGAGGTTAACTCCTCATGAATCAGCCCTTTAGTAGATCTGAAGTCAAAGAATATGTAGGGGAAGCTGCTAATTGTGCCCTAATAATCATTTTTTGTTCTTTAGTGAAAGCCTCCTGAATTCAGCCTGTTGAATTTTGGCTGTGTACTGACATCTAGAATAAAAACTACATTTCCTGATGTGCCTTGCAGCATAGTGTTTCCATATGATTAAGTTCTGGCCAACTGTTTGTAAGTCAGAGTAGTATATGCAATTTTGAGGAGGTACACTTAGAAGGAAAGGGTATTTTGTTTTTCTTGCTGGAATCTTGATGTGATGGTTGGAGCTGGAGCAGCCATTTTGGACTATGATGAGGAAGCTGTGTATTGAGGACACTGGAGTGACCAGATTAGAGGAAACTGGGTCCTCAGTGAGTGGTACCAGCTCTGGGCTGCTGGTGTTTATGTGAGAGAGAAATAGGCTGTTTTGCTTGAATCACCTTTACTTTGACTTTTAGATTCAGAATTTTATACCTGAAGACCAAATGCTGCAAGCAGCATCTAAAATGTGGCACTGGCTTAGTGGAATTGTTGGGCCAGCAGATGGCAAAGATATAAATATTGCCTTTTGTATAATGGCTAAACATCGATGAAATTGTTATCTGCTACTGGGTATGTGGAAGATGGACCACAGGCGGACTGAAGAGAAAATGGTGGGAGGATGAAAAAGTGTGAATGTTGCTCCTTGTTGTTTTTCACAGTTCTACATACGTGAGCTGAACTGGGGCTACAGCCAGCCAGCCAGCCAGCCAGCCAGCAGAGATGGGAGGTGTTGCAGCTGATGTTTGTCTTCTCCAGATCTCATGTTGAAAGGCATTCCCCAATGTTGGAGGTGGGGCCTAATGAGAGGTGTTTGGGTCATAGGGGTGGATCCCTCATGAAGAGATGAATGTCCTCCCTGGGGATGGGGTGAGTTCTCACTCTCTTCATTTGGGTGAGAGCAGGTTGTTAAAAAGAGCCTGGCCCCTCTCCTCACTCTCTCTTGCTTCCTGTCTCTCCATGTGGTCTGCACACGCCTGCTCCCTTCTACCTTTCGCCAGGTGTGGGAGAGGCCTGAGGCCCTCACCAGATGCGGATGTGGGCGCCATGCTTCTTGTACAGTCTGCAGAACCATGAGGCAAATAAACATCTTTTCTTTATAAATTGCCCAGCCTCAGGTATTCCTGTATAGCAACCGTATGCAGCTAAGACGGGAGGGAATCTTGCTTTGCTCAGAGAGGCGCTGTCAATAGCTGCACTCAAGTGGACTCAAGTGGACTCAAGTCTTCAAGCGTTGAAAATGACAACTGCTTTTGTCCTTCAAACTGCAGCTATTAAGTGCAGTGCCCTTGAAATGGCAGCCTTAGTGTAGATAAGGCTTCTCAGCCTGAAAATGCAAACCAGGTTGCTTCAAAGACCAGACTAAGGGTGTTGCTCCCACCCATGCTTCTGTTCCAGGCAGCCTCAAGGCAGCCACATTTAAGTCAAAGAGGCAGGAGCAGAGCAGATCTTCCGCTGTGAGTAGTTGATGGATTCTACTGTCTAAGAAATTGCATGCCTGGTCTTCCTGACCCATGAAAGTAACCTTGGGGACTTCCCCAAACTGCCCAAGGAGTAAGCAGGCTATAGAAGCTATGGTGGGCCAGGTGCAGTGGCTCATGCCTGTAATCCCAGCACATTGGGAGTGCCAACATGGGAGGACCACTTGAATCCAGGAGTTTGAGACCAACCTGGACCACATAGCAAGATCCCGTCTCTACAAAAATTTAAAAAAATTAGCTGGGTGTGGTGTCACATGTCTGTAGTCTTGGCTACTAGGGAGGCTGAGGTGGGAGGATTGCTTGAGTCTGGGAAATCAAGGCTGCAGTGGGCTGTGATTGTGCCACTACACTCCAGCCTGGGCAACAGAGCAGACTCTGTGTCAGAAAAGAAGGGCAGCCAAAGGGTTGAGCTATGGCAGAGAACACTCATTGTCCCTCAAACCTATTCTTTTGTTTCTCAGAGACAGAAGCCCTGAATTTGTTAGGCACATGGTTTCCTGGAGTAAAATTGACCTTCGACTCTTTTCTTTGCAGTAGGCATGGACCTGTGATGAAGTTCTGATCAACAGGATGTACCATATCCAGGTGGCGCCCCCTCCAGGGAGAAGTCATGCTTTTCTCCTTCCCCTGCCTCCCTCCTGCTAGCCGCAATGTGAAGTGGAGCTGCGGACTGAGGATGGCTGAGGAACGTGGCGCCCCAGTGACCACTGAGCCATGCTGGCACCCCTGCAGGACAAAAGGTGAACTTGTACTATGTGAAAGCTACTTGTCAGGATGGTGGAACCTAACTGGCATCTAGAATCTGCCACACCAGGTGATATGGTTTGGTTGTGTCCCCACCCAAATCTCACCTTGAATTGTAATAATCCCCAAGTGTCAAGGGCAAGACCAGGTGGAGATAATTGAATCACAGGTGAGGTTCCTCCCACACTGTCCTTGTGGTAGTGAATACCTCTCAGGAGATCTGATGGCCTTATAAATGGGAGTTCCCCTGCACGAGCTCTCTTGCCTGCCACCATGTAAGATGTGACTTGTGAGGCTTCCCCAGCCCTGTGGAATTGTGAGTTCATTAACCCTCTTTCTTTCATCAATTACCCAGTCTCAGGTATGTCTTCATTAGCAGCATGAGAATGGACTAATACACCAGGTCAAGGCCAAGATGGGAGTTCATGCTCCTGACCAGAAGGCAGGCAGAGATGAGTAGAGAGCACTTTCCTCCAAGAGTTCATTTAAAAATGAAAGGAAAAAGCAAATAGAAGAAAATATTTGCAGAAATCTATTAGAATAAAAATATCAGTGGACAATAACAGTGTTGCATAGCTTGAACATTTTTATATTGATCAAATTGTTTTTCAGTAGAATCACTGATAGAACAGGTCAGAATGAAAAACATTCCAAATATACAGAAAACAGATTGCTGCTCAATTATGATTCTTTTCCAAATAACTTCACACAAACCCTTTGGTTGCTCCAAACAGAATGGGAGCTATGAGGATGGTGGCCCAGCCAGGCCATCAGACTCCCAAGCATTTTGTCCCCAGTCTGAAGTCACAGAATCTTTGCCATTTTTACCAAGACTGCTCTCAGCTGAGGATGACAAGCAAGAACCAGAGGGTGGCCATCCTTGTCTTTGCGTTTAACAGCGCCAAAATCTGAGGGACAACCACCTGGTGACAAGTCGCAGAAATGTGACACATCTCTGTAGGAGCCATGATTAATTTTGATTCTCTGGAATATTAGGCTCCCAGAATGGCAAATCTTGACTTCACCTCATCCAGCCCAACCTTCCCTTTTTACATATAAGAAAACTGAGGGTTGAGGGCAATGTATCTTGCCTAAGTCCAGGTCTAGACCCAAACCCTGCCTCTCACAATCTTTCCCTATTTCTGTTGCCTCTTTGTTGCCTCTGGAGGATGATGAGACCTTTTTTGCTTCCCTTCCAATGATCATTTCTGAGGGACCAAAGAAAAAAAGATCAAGTAGCAGCAACACAGCAGCAGTGGTATCCACACTAATCTAAAAGCATATTTAAATATGAATTACTGTGGTAGGAAACGAAAGACCAGTACAAGTGTGTGATATGACCACTGCCCCCGCAACCAAACTGAGTTGCATCTTTTCTTCTGGAAAGTCAAAACACCAAGTGCAGGTTCTAGAAGGTGACACCAGCAGGGATCTCTCATCTTGATTAAATTGGTACATCAACGTGGAGACTCATTAGATCTTCTAGAAAGTGCCAGAATGTAGGATGTAAATGTCTTCTCCATTCATATCCAGCCAAATTTCCCAGGCAAAATATTTATCCTGATTCTGATGCAGTTCTTCACTTAGGACTAAAAAAAAGGCTTAAGTATGATTGCTTAAGCGTATAAGGTAGTGATACAGGAATCTGGAACTACGGATTTTAACTGGTAATGTCTACATAATTTACTTGTATCTTTTGCTCTTTTAGATAATTCTCTCGTCTTGTTCTTTCCAGTATTTCCTAGATTTTGTTCTGGCAACTTCTGGTGGATCAGAACTGCTGGCCTACCCAGTGGCAGAAAACACTGTCTGCAACCTCCTGGTAAGCTTTTCAACAATTTATGTGATCGTAACGGCAACATTTCTGCAACCGTAATAAACAATTTGTTTTGGAGAAAAACAAGAAAACACCCATCTCCAAAGACAATCAGACTACTTTGCAAACATTTTGCACACAGGGTGATGATGCATTTTTATCAAAATGGCAATGATTTGCTAAATATCCTAATGGCATTTAAATTTATGCCAGCATTCCCTCCACCCCCTCTTTCTTGGAGCTTTGCTGAATTTTTCTGAGTCCAGATTATTTTGTGCTCTTGTTCTCTCTCTTCTAGAAGAACATTTTCCATTTTCCTCTCATAAAAACCCAGTTAGGCTGGGTGCAGTGGCTCAGGCCTATAATCTCAACACTTTGGGAGGCTGAGGTTGGAAGATCACTTGAGGCCAGGAATTAGAGACCAGCCCAAGCAACACATCAAGATCCTATCTCTACAAAAAAATAAAAATAAAAAATGAGCCAGGTGAGGTGACACGCACCTGCAGGCCCAGCTACTCAGGAGGCTGAGGTGCGAGGATTGCTTGAGACCAGGAATTTGAGGCTGCAGTGAACTATGATCATGTCACTGTACTCCAGCTTGGGTGACAGCGAGACCCTGTCTCTAGAAAGAGAAACAAAAATCCAGTGGATTCTACTTTTGACTGTTGTGTTTTTGGGCTAATCACTGATAACTGAACTTTTCTAAGTAACTCATCCACAGCAGTGGCTGTTAATATTCCAGCTGATGAAATCACATGAATAGAATGATCGTATTCAATCCTCATGTTCAATCTGAAGTCCTACGTATTTTTATTTTACAGATAATGAAAGAGAGGTAGAGCTTCTAAGTGAGCAGGCCCCCAAGTAGTTAGTGCTGAGTGGGAACAGGAACTGAATCTCCTGCCCTTCAGCTGCAAACTTTCTGGTGGTTTCTTGTTTTGCAGTATGGGGTTATGGTACTGTGTGACATCTCCCTCCCACCTCTGCCACTTAGCAGTAAAATATCCATGTAAAAAAGACGGAAAGCATGCAAGTAAATACGCTAGCTCTGGAAATACAAGAAACTTTAGGGTCCTCCCACCCCCTTATATAGGTCTTTATCCATCTTGCCACCAGCAAACTTCAACTGGCACCGAATTTGCTGAATATCAAAATGGCTTCATTTCTGTGCATAACAGGGAAACATCTTTTCCATAAATACCATTAAGAACCTGGCTTAACTCTCTGAGTACATAAAAACCACTGTTTAAAAATACCACATTAAATGTTTATGCCATTTATTTTCCTTAAATAATAATTTGCTACAATCCTGTCACAAATTTTAAAAAATTTAACACAGTATTCACAAAGGCAGAATTCTTTAGGACGATCAAAGTGATGGTCTTAGAATAAATTAACATCAGATTGTATTTATATTCAGATAGTCTGATCCTCTCCTTTGAAATGCAATGGAGACCATTGTAACTGGGGGTGAATGCACACATTTGTTCTTCTATACAGAGACTCATTCTTTTTATGTATACTCAACAGTAATTTGAATCGTTAGAAATCCTGAGAAACACTCACCCCTGGGCACACACACATCCACACCCTCACGGCCAACCCTCCAGAAGCTCCGTTTCCCATGGTTCAATTACTAGAAGCTCTTTCCTCGAAGGCCAAACATTCGGAATATTTAGATGATGACATTGTCCCATCTCCCCTTGGAAAAATCATAAAGTTTCAAGTGTAGGAACTTGAAGTAGCAGCAATACATGTAGGAGATTCAGTAGTCAGTGATTCCAGTCCTGGGTGCTGAGTGTGCAGTAGGAGGCAAGCAGAGACAAGAGACACACCTGCTTCTACAACTAAGCCACGAGATGACCAGAACACACTGAGGGCCCCAGTTCTCAGAGCCTCAGCTGAAAACTCACCTGAATGCACATTACAAATCCAGGTCAGGCACCAAGAGGAAACCTGAAGGGGGATACGATTCTCAGAAACATGAGTATCAGAAGTTGCTGGGAGATGGGACAAAGGGAGAGAGGGCAGAGAGGTGCTGTTCAGCCTTCAGCCTGACCCCCAGCACCCTGCCATTTAGTACATTCGTCAGGGTTTCCTTAGCATCAGTGCAGGTGAACCTGAGTTGTTCCAGCTCCACCTAGAAGCACAGAAAGCTCAGCCCTTACGGTGTGACACACAGAAACAAAACATCCAAATGACCTGAGATAACTACACCATCTTGTTGCTGGGAGGTCAACAGCTCTGTGGGTGTCCCATCTCAGTTGCTCCAGGTTGCCAACAGGGGTGTATGTGGTGATGTTAGGGAAGAAGGCATTAGGACAGGCCCCAAACTGAGATCCCTTTTGTATCTTTCCATAGAAATATAGGCCTAAGTGATGCCATCAATGCATGCTTATCTACACCAGTTCCTATGTACACAATGTCTTTTCTACAGAAATTTAAAGTGCCTGGGTTCAGAGGTGCCCATTCCTTTCCCACAGCTACCGGTTCCTCTTGCTGCATCCAGAGAGGAAGTCTGTCCTCCTCTCTCAAGGAGGATGGCCTTGGGAAAAGAGGAATGGACGTTTTCACAGTTGTCTTAACTAGGATCCAGCATCTGGACTAAGCCTTCTTCATACACACGAAGAATTGCTTCACACACAAACTTGTATTGGCTCTGGAAAAGAAAACAAGGCTGTCACGTCCCGTAGCTTCAGGAAATGCTGCCTCCCACCCTGTACTGGTGGGTCTTTTGCAGCATTTGTAAATACTTCCCGAGCGCCAACTCCCCCATTTGTGGGGAGCCTTAATCATGTTCTTTCCACACCACTTCACTGCCCCGCTTGGAGTTCCAGGGGAAATCCCCAAGATTTCCTCTTGAGGACAAGAGGATGTGGCACATGACCCTACTTTGAGCTCTGTTCCACCCGTGGAGGACCATGCAGGTACTCAGGGACCACATGGGTGGGACAGAACTCAAAGTAGGGTCATATGAAACGCGCACAGAGCCAAAAGAAGTACCCAGGTCTAGGTGGGAGGGTGATGGAGAAACGATGGTTCAATGATACAGAATCCAACCAGGGCTCCTCCCTGACAGATGGGCTGGTAGGACATAAACCACAGAGGCAGCAGAGCTCAGAGGTGAGATGGGTGTGGGTTGTAACCACTGATAAGCTCTGAGAACCTGGCAAGTGGTTCAGTCCCCTTGAGCTGCAGTCTCTTGACTGACAAAGCCCTTCTCTCAGGCCTGCCTGGTGTAAGTGCTCGGAAAGTGACAGCCATCGTTATTACTGGATTTCTACTCACTGACGTCTGCACCATCATGGCGCGCTGGTCTCGCATTTTTCGGACAATATCCAGGGGGTAAACGGGCAGGTTCCTCTCAGTTAGGCACATGGCTGTTTCCATAGTGACCAACACACCGGTTCGACCTATTCCAGCACTGGAGAGGGGAGAGGAGACAGACTTGGGGTTTGTCTGAGTAGCCTTTCTGCACGGCTCAGCGTTGACTCTCCTGGCCTTGGAGAATACAAAACGCACACTCAGGGTGTGCTCTCAAACAGGCTGAGACAGCCTAACCTCACACGGCCGAGGCTGGGGCTGACAGCCAGTGTGTGTTAGGTGCCAAATCCCCTCCCTTTCTCACTCACATCTATGACGAAGGTCGGCTGACAGCAGACAGGAGAAAGGGTGTGCGGGGGACTTTCTTCGTCAGCTCTGTGCTGCATTCACTAGTTTGGGATTTCATAAAATTCCAAATCACTTTTGAAATAGTGAAGAACTACAGTCAACAGAGGTCTGTAAGAGCACACTACTTTGTGGGATACAGGGTGGGTTTGGTGCCTGCCAATTCTCTCCAGGCCTTTCCCAACAGGCAAAAGTATCCTAAACCTAACAAAACAACAGGCCATACCTGCAGTGAACCAAGACGGGCTCATTGTCCACTCTCAGGGACCTCACATAGTTTACAAATTCCAGAAAGTCGGAGGAGTCATCAGGCACCCCGTGGTCAGGCCACGCGACGTACTGGAGATGTGTCACTGTGTGCTCTTCGCCGGTCTGTGGGAGACGCAGGGGCCTTGGTAAGCCCACCCAGCCCCAACCCAGACACCAGGGGGGCCCTGTCTCCTGATGCTTTCTCCCCGGTGCGCAGCCCTGCTGTGGCCCCTGCCAGTTCCTTCCCTGCTTCCCCAAAGATCTCCGTCCCCTCTCAGGCTCAGCCGTAGCCTGTCCTGCAGGGCTGCCTTCCTTGATCACTCTGCCCAGTGATTTCCTCCATTTCTCCTATGGTACTTGCTATCAGGGGCCACACATGCTAACAATCTTTAACTGTGGCAAAATATACATAACACGAGGTACTGTAACCACATTTAAATGTCCAGTTCAGTGGCATTAAGAATAGTCGCAATTTTGTACAGCCATCACCACTATCTATTTCCAGAACTTTAAAAATCCCACAAATATAAACCCTGCACCCATTATGCCATATGGCGTAATGTCCACATACCTCCTTTCTCCTCCTTCCCCAGGCCCTTGGCAACTGCTGTTCTACTTTCTGTCTCTATGAATTGGACGACTCTAGGCACTCACAGAAGTAGAATCCTACAGTATTCATCTGTCTGGCTTATTTCACTCAGTATAATATGTTCAAGGTTCCCCTGTTGTAGCAGGGGTCAGAATCTCTTCCTTTTTAAAAGCTGAATCATATTCCATTATATGGACAGACTGCGTGCTGTTTATCCGTTCCTCCACTGATGGACACTGGGACACTGGGCTGCTTGTGCCTCTTGTGACTAGGGCCACTACGAACTCTGGGTCCCGCCTCTTTGACAGGCAGTCTTGTGTGCTGACATGCTTGCCAGGTGGAAACAGCACACCCAGAAGCAGGACCACCTGGGATGACAGTGGCTGCTGATTCAGCACCTGCCCCTCCACTGTGCCCCTCCCGCTACGGCTCACCTGGGTGTTTGTGACTAGCATTTCTCGGGACACATAGGCAATGGTGCAGTCCTCTGACTGACACTGGATGTGAAAGCTGCCATGGTCCATGACGTCGGGGGGATCCGGCCAGTACTGGTGACATTTGGTCTGTAAGGAACCACCAAGAGTGAATAAGCCCCCTCTGCGGGGTGTCCGTGCAAGCAGTTAACCCTGGACAGGCGATAGGTTAGGCAAACTCTCATGCACACCCAAGAGAGCCGATGGAAGAAAACAAACTCCACCAAGTCCGATCAGCTGTCTGTGTTCTTAGGGTGGGGTGGGGGCAGCCTGCCAGGGGCCCGGCCACAGGTCTCTGCTCAACCCCAGGCTGCAGCCTGGAGGAAGAGGATGAAAGACTCAGCGTCTTCATCACCAGGGGCCATTTGCAGGAAGAGCAGCAGGACCTTGGCCTGTGAGCAACCTCTCTACCCTCCCCCAGTCCCTGAGGCCCCTCCTCCTGTACTTCTCCTCCACCATCCTCCCCACCCTTTTGAGGCGGCGGCTCCAGGCACAGCAGCTAAGGGCACACATCTGGTGTCACGCACAACTCCACCGGGATCCTTTTCTCCTCCATTTGTCAGCCAGATGATTATGAACCAGTTGCTTAACCTCTCTGATTTTCATGTTTTCCACCAAAAAGATGGAGATGGCTCCTGCCTCAGGGCTGGTAAGGCGGCCGGAGGTGGTGTGCAGTACTTAGCCACTGTGGTTGGGGGGGCAGGCCAGGGGTGGCCATTACTTCTGCTGCTGTCATGGGTTACACACCAGCTTGAGTAAGAGTGATCAGAGGTTCCACAAAAACTCAGATTAAGGGACTCCCAAACCGAGACGAATCCTTTCTCACTGGAGCAGCGTCTCTGAAGCCCTTGAAAGTTTTCTTACCTGAAGTCCTAAGGAGGTGATATCCCCACACAGCAGACAAGGAATCCAGGGCTACTTGGGATTAAGTGACTTGCCCAAGGCCATGGGGCTGCAGTGATGCAGTCTAGCACTCTTCCTACAGCCCCCCAGTGTCTCTCAGTATGTCTCTGCTGTCCCCACAGACAGGCTGATCCCACCACCCTCCCCAATTTCTATCCCCCACTTCCAAAACCTGTAGCTTGTCCTGTAAGCCACCTGAGCACCTGCCTCTGGCTTCTAAGCAGACTTCAGGGCTAGGCTGTCCATCCCATCATAGAGCCTTCTGTCAGTTAAATCCTAACTCATTAAACACGCATTTTCCCCCAAGCCTATACGTGGTTATACCAACTTAAGTAAAAATTACATTTGTTCATGGTGGGAAAAGTGGCATAACTACAATATATATGTAATTTGTTAGAAAACAGCTTCTCTATTTTACTTTCAAATGTCACAGGGAATACTTGAAATTAAAGTATGCTGCTGGAAAGCTGGAGTTAAGAATTTACTTGGAAACCTTAAATATGGGTAATTTTGGTTAGTAGCCATGTTGTGACTTTGCTTAGAAACGAGGGGGTTAAGGGCTGTAGGGCCCAAGGCAGAGTGGACAGACACAGGCCCTCTCTTGTCCCCTCATCTGCACAGGAAGGATAAATCCCTGCCCTGTAGGCTCCCAGTGGTCCCACCCACAGGATAAATGCAGGGAAGATATTCTCTGACGTGATCAACCCATGTAAGGCAGAACTACAAATATCTGTACTTCCAGAGAGGCTCCCCTTATTCCGCAGTGACTCTCACTAGTACTAGACTCTCTCTCTACCTCTGACCAAATACAGATTGTAGTTCAATTTGGATCTGAAAGCACCAGGGCGGGGGGAGTGGAAAGAGCAAGAAGTCTGTGGAGATTTTGAGTTTCAACCCTGGTTAATAAATTCTACTAAACATATTTGGTTAGTGATCTTGGGGAAATTACTTAACTTCTTTGGGCCTCAGTCTCCACATTAATGCTGCTGCAGTGAGGGGTGATGCTGCTGAAGCGCCGTATCTTTAGAACGGCAGATGCTCAGCACTGAATGGTGCCTTTCATGAATGTGGTTTTACCTTGGCTTCAAAACAACCCTATGGGGTAGGTACTATGGTTGTCTCTGTTTTGCATATGAGTAAACTGAGGCTCAGAGAATGAATCCGTGTGTGTCAGATCACATGGAGAGGAACCGGGGCAGAGCTGAATTTCACAACAGGCCTGTGCACTCTTAGCCAGGCTGATATACTCTGGAATGACAAGAAAACGCATCTTCCTTGGGCTGTGGTTCCTAGATCCATTTGCTGAACCAACGAGAGGGGCTGACGAAGCCTGACTCAGAGATTGGTTCCCTGTGGAAGAGCCTCGTTGCCTAAGTGGACATTTTACCAGGCAGCGTCCTTAAACACTAAATTTAAACAGTGATGTATGCAAAGCTAAGCCTATATAGCGATGGAAGAAACACTTCCGGAGAAGTCACCAATGGACCATGGAGGTCACTGAAGCTGGGAGGCTGGCAACATGCTGCTGGGTGCAAGACCCCAGGCAGATGCTGCCAGAAGAGCTCAGAACGCTCTGTCCTCAGGGATTTGCAGGCCTGAGTGGGGCTTGTTTCTCATTTTCCAGTCCCCGGGTGTGGTTCTGAGAACAGGCTTCAGGAAGGGAAAGCTGACCAGGGAGATGGCTTCTGAAAGGATGTGTCTTTCTGGACCAGAGGGAACAAGCCACAGGCTGGGTGGAAGAAAAGCCATATACCCGCTGAGTCCCACTCTACTCAGTGCATGATATGGGCGAACACAGGTGAGACACACTGACGATTTCATCTCTCAAAGAAAGGGACAAACCTGCTCACCTGGAGTGACTGATTCCCAATCCAGAGGAACTGGTGGGTGGTGATGAGGACCAGATAGGAACTTTGGGATAAAGGGCTCGGGTCATCTGGTTATCCAAGGGTTTGTAACGAGAGGGAGGAAATATACATGCTGGATTTCAGAAGAACAGGTTCCTAACAATGGGTAACATGCCAATGATGGAGAAAGAGCGCTATCTCAGGAAGATGGACCAGTTAGGGTTTAGTGGGAGTCAGGGGCCAACTTTAGAAGGCTTCATGGTGAAAAGCTTGCTTTCTTGCTCACTTAGTCAATCAACATCCCTGGGGATGCAGAGATGAATTAGGCAGGATGAGGCACTGTCCTCAAGGTGCTCTCGAATCTGGTGTGGGGAATGTGGTGAAAAGGAAAGATAGACAGAGGGAAGGCTCACACAGGAGAGGGAGGCAACATCCCGGAGAGAAAGGACAGGGATCTCAGCATTGAAGGACGAGGGTCTCCATCAGGTTGGCAAGGCAAGGATGGATCATTCAGGCAGAGGGAATGGGACACATGGTCAAGAGGTAAAGAGGCACATGGTATACCAGGGAATGACAGTATGATACACCTGCACAGAAGGTACAAGTCAGTCTCAAGGTGAGACTGCTTGATGCATGTGAGGAGCCACCAGAGGGTTTGAGCAGAAAAATGGCTGGACCAGGCAACTCTCTGGAAAGTCTCACTGAAAGCTGTGCCAATGGATGGACCAGACGTGGAGAGGGGGAGCCTCTAGGCCAGGAAGCCACTAAGGAGGCTGTTGCTGCTCCTGGAAGAGAAATGCAAAAGCTCTGAGAGAAGGCAGGGGTCTTGGGGACAGAGAGGGAGACCAGTGGTGGCAGGCTATGGTGAGTGGACGTGGGAAATGAAGAGAAGGGAGGGGCCAAGACCAACTCCAGGTTCCTGGCTTGGGTGACTGGGCAGATGTGTGCCACCGGCCAGAGTGGTGAGCTCATGTGTGGCCACCTGGGTGCAGGTGTGTAGCTGACAGCTTCAGCTTCGGGCACCTTGTATGTGAGGACACTCGGGTAGATGTGTCCTATCGACAAACAAGCAGGTGGGTGTGGGTTCAGGAGGTGGAAGGAATCGGTGCCTAGATCCATTTGCTGAACCAACCAGAGGGGCTGACGAAGTCTGACTCAGAGATCGGTTCCCTGTGGAAGAGCCTCGTTGCCTAACTGCACATTTTACCACGCAGTGTCCTTAACAGATAACAAGAGCAAGGGGGTTTGTAGAGCTTTGTGCTTCCTCAAACCTAATCCTGTCACCTCACATGATCCTCATGGCAACCCAGGGGCCCCTAATGTTGCCCAGAGCAGCAAACCTACCTCCTTGCCCTGAGAGATGAGGAGGGCAGGATCCTGACTCACTATGCCACGTGGAGCACCCACTATGGGATGGGCAGCCGGTCTAGGGTAGCTCATTCTTAATTCTCAAAACAACCCCAAGAGACAGGCATTACTACCTGCTTTCTAGTGATGAGGGAACTGAGGCTTAGAGCCCTGTGCAAGGCTAAACAGTGAAAAGCGCTGGTGTAGAACTCAAACGCCTTCTCTGATCCCAAAGCCCCTCCCTCCGTCAGCCAGCGGGGCCAGGAAGAGCACCTGTATTATTCACATACAGATGTAAAAAACAGTATTTCTCTTCAAAAGAAACATCTCTGATGGAAAGTGAGGAAGAATAACTTTTTCAATTGTAAAGTCATGTTTCTAAGAAGAAACCCATGAGCCTCAAGGGAGAGCACAAAGAAAAACGTTTTGGGTAGGAATTTAAAAAGGGAGAAACCAAGTATCTCACGGGGGAGTGTCCCACTGATCGCTGGGGATATGAGGCTTCAAAGGAGGCTTGAGGCTCTCTCTGCACCTGCAGACCTGACAGCAGCGCAGCTTGGGGGTGGGGACTCCAGCCAGCCGCATACCTGCTGGGAGCCCCAATCTACTAAATGCATGATATGGGAGAAAACAAATGGGAGACGCTGAAAGTTTCATCTGTCAGAGAAAGGGGCAAAGTTGCTGCCTGGAGTGATGGACTCCTAATCTGGAAGAACTGGTGGGTGGTGACGTGGACAGGTTAGGGCCTTCAGGATAAAGGGCTGAGGTTATCCTGTCATCCAAGAGTTTGCAACAGGAGAGAGAGGAAGCATGCACCCTGGATTTCAGAAGAACAGGTTTCTACAAATGGATAAACAGAGGAGGTTACGTTCCAGAGTCAGGGATAGTGAAGGGAATGCTAGACTTCAGAGGAGACAGGAATCGCTAATGCAGGAAACTGACGAAGCAGCTGGAATGGCTTCAGTGAGAAGGAAAGCCCTGGGAAACAAAGAAACCCTCAGAGTCACAAGGGAGACCCCAGATAAGCTCAGGTGCAGAGTGGACATCAACAAAAGCGGGGGGCTGTCAGCAGCACAGAGCCGGCAGGGCAGCAGCCACACGAGCGGCCAGAGGAAGCTGAGGCCTCCTGGATCGCAGGAAGGGCATTTTCTCCTGAGCTGGAACAAGCTGAACGAGGGAAAGAAGGGGGCTGCTATCCAGGGCAGAACGTCTGTCAACAACCAAACCTAAGACAACAGACCTTTCCTGGGCGGGGGCGAGCTCCCTTTTCTCTGAGGAGAAGAATGACCTTCCTGCTGAAAAGGCAGAGCCAACATTACAGGGAAAAGAGAAGCCCAGACAGATAAGACAGGGACAGCACCGAGCTGCCTGAACGGATTTCTACGGAAAATGGCAGTGATGTAACTTCTACTTTTTACAAAGGCCACTGTGAACCTGGCACACACGTTGCTCTTTCAGGACCAGCACTTGTCCTGGGTGGGCAAGGCCATGTCACTGCCGGGGTTCTGGGGCACATGAAGAAAGGCTAGGGGAAGTGCCTTCTGGCCTGTTATAATGGATCCAAGCTGGGACTGGGCGGGAGGAGGGCTGAGCTTCCCATCACTGGGGTGTGTATTGGTTGCTCTGTAGAGATTTAGGGTCACATAAGGGCTGGACCAGGAGACTCTGACGCCCCTCCCCAGCACTGACATTGGCGCTCCACAGAGCATGTGTGACACTGCACACATGTGAACTGGAAATCAAGCTACTTACCCGCCCTCGCTCTGTGAGAGTCGTCAACATAACGATGAGTGACAGCTTCTGATCCCAGACGACCTGCCAAAACTGTGCACAGGTATGCGGCAGAGGCCCCTGAGCGGCAATGTACCTGTTCACAAGTTTAGCAGCAGGAATTTCCATCTGGCAAGAAATTGGTCAAGTATTAGACTCTGTTGCTGCCACAAGGTGGACAGGGAACTGGGTTTTAAACTCTTCTACTTGCTAACTGGCATTGCACCATAAAAAGATCTCTTTATCAATTCACAGCAAATAAGAAAAATCAAACAAGTTACTTCTAAAACTCCTTGAAAAAAGATCTGACAACACCAGCATTAGATCTTTAAGATAAAAGTGTGTGATACTCAGTAGGCGAAAATCAGAACTCTATCTGTGCGATGGCAGAAGAGTTTAAATGACTTTCACTGCTCTATCCTGAATAGAATCAATACTAGCTATCTACATTTTTAGCAGTATATACCATTCCTACCCCCAAGTCTTTCCCTCTGCAGAGTTTTCTATGAAAATCAATTTACATTTTTTTAAAGTACAGACCCATACAGGTTTACGCCACCAATTCTGGGTGCACTTTGCTTTCTGCGTGGCTTCCAAATGCTTGCTTGTATCATAAAGTTGATTAATCTTTTTTTTTTTTTTTTGAGACGGAGTTTCGCTCTTGTTACCCAGGCTGGAGTGCAATGGCGTGATCTCGGCTCACCGCAACCTCCACCTCCTGGGTTCAGGCAATTCTCCTGCCTCAGCCTCCTGAGTAGCTGGGATTACAGGCACGCGCCACCATGCCCAGCTAATTTTTTGTATTTTTAGTAGAGATGGGGTTTCACCATGTTGACCAGGATGGTCTCGATCTCTTGACCTCGTGATCCACGATTAATCTTGATATTAAATGTTGAAATGTTTTGAAATGAGTATTTCAGGTAGAAACAGTCCTGCTCCATATTTCCTTTTTCCCCTCTGGACTGAGTCCTTTTGATGAAAGAACACTCAGAACCTGCTGAGCTTTGGGCTGGCCCTGGGATTCACTCACTCTCAGGTAGGCAAGGTAAAGGAAGTCTTGTAATTTGTAGTTTGGCTGGTGCTAGGGTAAATGGCTTCCTCAGTCCTGGGATTGCATGAAAAGACTGGTCTTTGTGATGTTGCTGCCCCTAACGTTTCTGATGCTCTGCTTTTAAGATACCGGGAATGTCGAAGTGAGGGTCAATGAATCCATGGATGCTTTGGAACAGGTGGAATCACGGATGAGACCAATTTTTATTAGGGCATTTCTCGACAATTTGTTCTAAATTGAGAACTTAATCTGAGAAATCATCTGTCTGTTTAGGAGTTGGCAGACCACCTATCGCCTGAAGGCCAAATGTGCCTGCCACCTTGCAAGCTAAGAGTGGCTTTTAATCTTTTTAAGTGGTTACATTTCAAATGCAAAGACCACACATCACTATCTGGTTGCCTACAGAAAGTCTGACCCCAGGTTCAGATAGAAGGAATGGAAGTTTAGAGAGGCACTTGTGGAGAGAAAACAAGTGCTTTTCCCATAACACGTGAAACATTCCACTTTTTCTTTTTGGGTTATATGTACAGAGAAGGTTTTGTTTTTCTCTTTTTTTTTTTTTTTAAGGCAGGATGACACTAATTACATGGAGAGAAACAGTTACAAACACGCCACTGGCAGAAACAAACATCAGAATGGAAGCAGCTCAGTACAGAGGCATGCGGACGACTAAATCAGAAACACAGAACAAGTCTTGTCCCCTCTTCCGTGAGCTTTGTGACCTTTCAAATTATTTTAACTCTCCGAACCTTAGTTTCCTCCTCTGTAAAATGAGACTATTCTGCCTTCCCTCCCATGGCTGCTGTGGTGCTGAAATGCGGTGGTGAACAGGAAGGCACTTTGTCAACTGCAAAGCCCCACACAGGCCCTCATCATCATCGTTACAGCGGTGAATGTGCTCTTTAGCATCATCCAGATTCCTAACTTACATTCACGTAACTTGCATTGATATAATCTTCATTTCCCTGCAATAATACCCGGGTGGTGTCATCTGCAGGGAAGAGAAAAAATTACCGATTATCCCGAGCATTATTTTTATCATACCAAGTAAACCAGAGTTCAGTTCCCAGCCCCATCTGCAGCTCTGCCTCATTAGCATAAACACTATTCCCCAACTGTTCAGTCTGAAATGGCTGCAGTAAAGACGGTGGTGTTTACAGACACACTGAAAATCGTTCCAGAATACCAGACAATCTGTTTTAAAAAGGGAAACATTATCTCAGTGGAGCGGGGAAGGAGGCATTCATGCCGGATACTCACAAGGCAGCACATCTTTATATCGGTTTTTGTCCAAATTTTGAGGCAGCTTTGCAAACGTGATGGCCAAACCTGGCTTTTTTCTATAGAGTTGCTATGTGAGAAATAGCGAAAAAAGAAAGCATTGCAAAAATCAGATGAAAAAAGTGTGAAAACATACTTTATCATTCACAGCACCAAAATCTTAACATTTTAAAGTGATTATGTGTTACATACTAAAAGATAATCTTCCCAATGAGAAATTCTACAGTTCCATGAGAAACTAAACGCTTTCATAGTTTTTTTTTTTTTTTTTAATTTGAAAAAATGCCACAGGAAGGGACTGGTTCTCAGGTAATGGAGCATGGTAAGTGAAACCTTGTCTTTATGACAACTATTTGACAAGAGCTAAAAGCAAGAGGTGGGGGGAAGAATTCGGACTCAAAATTAAATGGAAATCATCTAAATTAGTCTTGAACCATTTTCCTCCAATTCAATGCAGTGAACCACACCCTTTAAAGAACAAAAGCACTTCATTCATCATTGCAGAAGTCTGTTTCTACAGGAAAAACGTTTATCCCAATATACAGTAAACTTCATTTACAAAGGTACTTTCCTACACATGTAATCACTACTGAAAATCTCAAATAACAAAATCTTTGCAAACGTAAAGTCACATATTAGACACGTCTGTATGGTACCTGACATGATTTTCACAACAGCCCTGTAAGAGGTATTAACTGTATTTTTACTTTGCAAGTTCAATGCTTTGCTCAAGATCACAAACAAGAACTCGGATCTGACTCCAAAGCTTATGTTTTCTTTTCTATATGACTGTTTCTCCTTTTAATCCCTTTCTACCAGTGATTTTTATTAACTATATGGGAGTTTAAAAACAGTTTTTTCGGTGTTGGAAGTGATTTTTTTGTGTGTGTGGAAGATTTGGGAAATTCAGCTAATATAAAGAAAAATATTATCAGTAATTTCATAACCTTGAGATGAGCTTTTCATATATTTTCTCCAGCTTATTTTTTTCTGTGCCTACATGCACACAAATGAACAGAAGCATATATACACAAACATAATACATTTATATACTGTGTTTTTAAAAGCAAAAAATGAGACTCAACAACATATTGCCACATTTTTTTTTTCTTCCTGAGACAAGGTCTCTGTTACCCAGGCTGGAATGCAGTGGTATGATCTCGGCTCACTGCAACCTTCGCCTCCCAGGTTTAAGCGATTCTTGTGCCTCAGCCTTCAGAGTAGCTGGGACTACAGGTGCATATCACCATGCCTGGCTAATTTTTGTATTTTTAGTAGAGACAGGGTTTCCTCATGTTGGCCAGGCTGGTCTCAAACTCCTACCTCAAGTGATCCACCTGCCTGGGCCTCCCAAAGTGCTGGGATTACAAAGTGTAAGCCACCGTGCCCGGCCATATTGGCACTTCCTTATGCTGTGTGTTCTATGCAACCTAAGTGTCTTAAAAGAAGATAAGTATTCCTTAGAAAAAGTTTCGAAGTCAAGAAATTTGGAAAATACTTACTTTATGTTCTATGAATCTCTAATAAGATAAGTCCTGCAATGCATAATGCAAATATTTGTTTAATTATCATCAGCTAAACATTTCTCAAGCTAATCTGGCCATGGAAAATCTCAGCATCTAATGGAGTATTCTGGGAAATAATGATCCTAATTTTCAAGCTGCTTTCTCCTACTTATTGTATAGTATCTATTTCCCATGTCATTATTTTTTACACATATGATCTTTAATGGCTCAATAATCTAGTTTACTATAATGTATTTTAACTTTTATCCTACTTTTTCATTAGGCTGTTTTCAAATTTTTTTACTCATAAGCTTCTAAGAAGAGAATTAAAGAATATATTTAAGGGTTTTTTTTTTTTTTTTTAGATGGAGTTTCACTCTTTTGCCCAGGCCGGAGTGCAATAGTGAGATCTCGGCTCACTGCAACCTCAGCCTCCCAGGTTCAAGCGATTCTTCTGCCTCAGCGTCCCGAGTAGCTGGGATTATGGGCGCCCACCACCACACCTGGCTAATTTTTGTATTTTTTGTAGAGACAGGGTTTCACCATGTTGGCCAGGCTTGTCTCAAACTCCTGACCTCAGGTGATCTACCCGCCTCGGCCTCTGAAAGTGCTAGGATTTTTAAGAGTTTTGATACATATAACCAAGTTGCCCTACAGGGACGTATGATAAATTCACTAAATTGTGGCCTACAGCCTTGATAAAGATGTGTTTGCAGGTTCAGTAGGGAGGGTAAAAAGGATTTCTCCCTCTATATTTTTGCAAATTGTATTGTTTTGTAATCTGGCTTCTGTTAGTCTGTTTTTTTCTCTTACTAAATAAACAAATTGCACAGAACTCCCCAGCAGAGAATTAACGTGGAGAATTTGGGTCATGATACCGGTGCCCTATCTTACACATTTGCCAAATGTCTAGAATTTCCAAACACTCCTAGAGCTCAGCTACTCACCACCTTTACAGTTTCAGTTCATAACCATCAAGTAGCTGAACAACTTCTTAAATCTCTGCAGTCTTTAATAAACTCTATGAGTTCATTTTAGGAATAAACTAATCGTTTATTGGAGGTTTTGGGTTGACTCTGGCAAAGGCGGCATCTAAGTTAAATTTACCTAGATGGCATTTTAGTTCTCACTAAGTGAATATAATCAACAATTAAGTGAGTATACAATTAAGTGAACATAGTAAAGCTAACTTGGTGTGAAAAAGAGATTTTTTTTTTCAAACAGCAAAAGTGTAAATGTAATCAACTTGAGGTGGTCAAGCAGAAAAGCACAGCTATAGGAAAAGGCTTTAATTACCATTAAGACTTTAAATGTATCTCAGCAGTAATGATCTGTTGACAAATTTGTAAAGTACTAAGATAAATCATATATTAAAAAGTACTCAGGCAGTGTTTACATTTGTTTTTTGAGACAGTCTCGCTCTGTCTTCCAGGCTAGACTGCAGTGGTGTGATCTCAACTCATCGCAACCTCTCCCTCCAAGGCTCAAGCGATTCTCATGCGTCAGCCTCCTGAGCAGTTGGGAGTAAGGTCACGTGCACCACATCTGGCGAATTTCTGTATTTTTAGTAGAGACAGAGCCTCGCCATGTTGGCCAGGCTGGTTTCAAACTCCTGACCTCAAGTGATCCACCTGCCTTGGCCTCCCTATGTGCTGGGATTACAGGCGTGAGCCACCACACTCAGTCAGGCAGTATTTAAAAATTTTTAAATGTGCACACTCTGGACTTTATTCAACAGAAATACATAAAGATACATGTCATGGAAGTTTATCTGCAACAAAACATTTATTCTCAGAAAACCAGACACAGCCTGGATTGTCCCCAAAGGGGAAGAAATGTTGACTTAAATGATAGTACAGTCTTACAGAAAATTCTGTGCAAGTAATAAAAAGAATACGACAGGTGGAAAGTACAGATTTTGAAGGATATCTATTCATATACTTTTAAGTGAAAAATACAAGGTATTGAATAATTTACGCAATGAGGATCATATAATAGCAACACAGTGTATATAACGTGTAAACATACAATCTTGTGTGTGCACTTGTGTGTGTATGCATGTGTATACACAATATATCTGCATGAGCACTGGAACAAGTATGGAAGGATACATAAAAAATTGTGGTTTGCAAATTATAGCAAAGAGGAAGAAACTGAAGGGGATAGGGGTCAGGAGACTATTTGACTTTGGTTATTTCTGAATTATCTGAAGTATTGCGATGAGAAGTGTTATTTTTAAATTCAAATGACTAAAGTGAGAAAAAGAAATACAACAAAAGAAATCTATTTTTAAAAAGTACAAAATTTTTACAAAAAGCTAGATGAACAAATCAAAGTTAAGGTTGTTTTGGCCTTTGGAAAATCTGACAACGCACTCATATTTTTGTTTGCTTTGCAAAGGCTAACACTGAATAGGACTGGAGCGATTTAGTAGAAACAATTCAAACACTTCGTTTTTTAAGTGTTAAGAGTTGGTTTTTGGCCAGGCACAGTGGCTCAGGCCTATAATCCTAGCACTTTGGGAGGCTGAGGTGGGCAGATAGCTTAAGCTCAGGAGTTCGAGACCAGACTGTGTAACATGGCGAAACCCCATCTCTACTAAAAATATAAAAATTAGCCAAGTGTGGTGACACGTGCCTGTAGTCTAAGCTACTTGAGAGGCTCAGATGGGAGGACTGCTTGAGCCCAGGAGGTGGAGGCTGCAGTGAGCCAAGATCATGCCACTGTACTCCAGTCTGGGTGACAGAGGAAGACCCTGTCTCAAAAAAGGAAAAAAAAACAAAACAGTTTTCAAGTTCCTAATTTTTTTTTTTTTTGAGACAGAATCTTGCTCTGTCACCCAGACTGGAGTGCAGTGGTGCAATCTTGGCTCACTGCAACCTCCACCTTCTGGGTTCAAGCGATTCTCCTGCCTCAGCCTCCCAATTAGCTGGGATCTGTGTACAGGCATGTGCCGCCATGCCTGGCTAATTTTAATATTTTTAGTAGAGATGGGTTTTCGCCATGTTGCCCAGGCTAGTCTCGAACTCCTGAGCTCAAGCAAGCCACCTGTCTTGGTCTCCCAAAGTGCTGGGATTACAGGTGTGAGCCACCATGCCCGGCCTCAAGTTCCTAAATGTACTGGCTCTTCTTCAGGCCCTGTGGGCTGCTTGGCAGTCCGGGTATGAAATACTGCTCTGAGAAGGGCAGAGTGGAAAGTGAGTGTGGGGAACACAGGTATGTCTTTCTGGAAGGGTCAGGGATGGAACGGAGTGAGTTAAGGCTTTGTGATATTGGCCAGAGTATGAGACACAGCTTTTAAGAGAACCTTCATTCTTTTTTCATTTTCCAATTCATTGGAAAAGTAAACAAGTTGCTTTGGTTATTCCTGGGCTGAAGAAGTGTGAGGCAGACAGCAGCTCCTGGCTGCAGATCCCTTAGACTCTGTCCTAGAATGGGAGCCACCAGGAGGCTGAGAGGCAGGGTCACCGGGATACAGATGACTAAATTACCGAATTTTATGAAAAGTCATTAAATTTTATGTCCTAACATGCTTTGTTCTCATTCTATCAGAGTATAGTTATAAAGAAGCTCTGAAACTAAAGGTAAATTATAAAAAGATCAGCTAGGAGGGGTTGCTAAGGAACAACTGGATTGAAATTACAGTATCAATATCACCAGCTCTGGCCTCCAAAGACAAATAATTTGAACGGTGGGAGTGGATGCTCTCCAGTGTGGTAAGGGGGGGATGGATCAGACGACTTGGTTTTTTGGCTTAAATATTTCTTCTTGGAATAAGTCACCTACTATAATATTAGAGAGGGCATCAGGTGACTCTAATCGCCTCATTCAACCAAAGACGTACAGTCTAGTCACATCCCTCAGATGAGGGCTTCATACACCCAACTGGCTCTAACCAGAGGATGCTGGCAAGGCCCCGCACAGTGGAAGCAAGAACTCCATCAACTCTATGAACAGCAAGGAGGGATTCCTGAAGCCTGAGAACCCAGGAAGGGGGAAGAAAACGGAAAAAGGACAGGAAAGAAAAGGGGGGCCGGGAATCAAGGAAACTGTGGGTAAGGAGACAGCAAAGGGCAGAAGCAGACTGCGTTTCATGCCCTCCACAAAAACCCAGAGTTGACTCCAGGGAACCAAGTTTCAAATGGCTGTTTCCTGTATCAGCCACTATGGCATTATCTTTAGGAAGGCAGGAATCTCATTTGTTCACTGCCATAGACCCCAGGCCAGCACTGTGCCAGGCACATAGTAGGTGCTCAATAAAAATGTGTAGCATGAAGGAATAATGGGATCTGCTGCTTTCAAAAATGGGTGTCAAACATGTGAATAAAGCATGCCAAGAGAATTTCAAAGCAACTTCAGCTTTCTTGGACATGTGCCCTATAACTAAGCTGAGGGTAACTCATTTTTCACTAAAGCCCCACCCCAAGAGGTTGTTTTCCTAGTATCACTTGGTAGACAAATTAACAGTTCACTACTCATGGGCAGCTCATCCACACCGGGAACATCCCTATTCCTTCATATCTGACCCAGCCAGAGGGCAAGAGAAACCATCTAGAGGGGTCTTGGAGCCTCTACCTACCTTCCCAGAAAGGTCTGCTGAATTGAAATCATTGCTAGTAAACTGGGACCTTCCCCCCTTTCATGCACAGTCCCAGATGCAGAGTCTACTGCTGGCAAACCTAACAAGTATTCTTGCAGAGTCCTTTTCAGATAGATACACAACAAAGCATTACGGCAGCACCTCCTTTAGGTGGGCTGCTGGCACTTGAAATGTAAAAGCTGCACACACAGTCATTCCAAAGCCCCAAGTTTTCTCTGTGTATCCCAGACATATTAAACGGATGTTTTCTTTTCTTAAAGAAAAAAAAAAAAACTATTTGGAAAACTGCTTTTAGAAATGCAATCTTTTGGGCTGGGCGTGGTGGCTCATGCCTGTAATCCCAGCACTTTGGGAGGACAAGATCCCTCGAGGTCAGGAGTTCTAGACCAACTTGGCCAACATGATGCAACCCTATCTCCACTGAAAATACAAAAAATTAGCTGGACAAGGTGGTGCATGCCTGTAATCTTAGCTACTCAGCAAGCTGAGGTGGGGGAATCGCTTGAACCTGGGAGGCAGAGGCTGCAGTGAGGCAAGATCACATCACTGCACTCCAGCCTGGGCGACAGAATCAGACTCGGTCTAAAGGGTTCTAATCTTGAAGATACAATTGCTCTCATTAATTTCTACAGGTGTCAATTTAAACTCCTCATAAAGTTTACAGCTCCCTCTGCCCTTCCAAATGCACCTTTGATAATTGTAACAGGAGCCAGTGAGTAACTTGTTTTGACATTAATGGCTATCTTCTATAATGGGCAATGTAGGAGTAAGTAAAGTAAACACAGGGGTCAGAAGAAAAAAGATGGTTTCTGGCTTTGGTGAGGATAGTGGATGCTGAAGTGAAGGGGCCGGGTATCTGCGTTTGACATGACCTTTGGTGGTCTCTTATAGCTACTGCTGTAATCCCAGCTGGGGGAGGCAGGCATTCTCTTGTCTTCTTCATTTTTGAGGTCTTAATAACAATGGGCAAGGAGGCAGGGAAGCTGTGAGTCACTGCATGAAAATGGACACAAGGATCCTTTGTTGTTGGGAAGCTGGTTCTCAGAAGGACAGGTTAGCAGCATCACTTAGCTTTTATTTAGGAAAGTCTACACCAAATACAGGTCCTGTCCTTTGCTTAAATGGACACTTCAACTCAGGGAACATGTGGATTAAGCTGCAAGTTTTTCTTAGGAACAACCAAAAACGTGATGGACCTGATTAATTCCCTGAAGGTGGAGAGCTTCCTGGAAGTGGTAATTCTGGGGTCAGTGTGAACCCCAACTCTGCTCTTTTACTTAAGAGAAAGAGGAACACCCTACCATGGTTACACAAAGAGTATTCAGGCAGTTTGGGGCCAATCAGAAATGCCACCAAACTGCTCCCACCGATGTAGCTCATACAGTGTGGCTACCAAAGGGAAGGGCTAATGGTGGAGGACAGGGTGAGGGCTAGGTACACGCAGCAATGGTGAGTTGCTGCCAATAAGCTCGATTTTTATTTTTATTTTTTAGATGCAGTCTTGCTCTGTTGCAGCCCAGGCTGGAGTGCAGTGGCATGACTATGGCTCACTGCAGCCTCAACCTCCGAGGTTCAAGCGATCCTCCTGCCTCAGCCTCCCAAAGTGTTGGTATTACAGATATGAGCCACTGTGCCTAGCCTAGATATTTAATGTATATTCTTTTTTCCCCCCCGGGAGACTGAGTTTCGCTCTTGTTGCCCAGGCGGGTGTCCAATGGCACGATCTCAGCTCACTGCAACCTCCACCTCCTGGGTTTAAGCAATTCTCCTGCCTCAGCCTCCAGAGTAGCTAGGATTACAGGCATGTGCTACCATGCCCGGCTAGTTTTGTATTTTTAGTAGAAACAGGGTTTCTCCATGTTGGTCAGGCTGGTTTCGAACTCCCAACCTCAGGTGATCCGCCTGCCTCAGCCTCCCAAATTGCTGAGATTACAGGCATGAGTCCCAAAGTGTTGTTATGACAGGCATGAGCCACTGTGCCTAGCCTAGATATATAACATATATTCTAATTGTGGCTCTATCTCTGACTAGTCGTGTGCCACTGAGCAGGTCCCTCAGCCTCTCTGATTCTCATTTTCTCCATCTATAAAAGGGTGATCCTAATCATGCTGCCATATCAATTTCACAGAACTGTTCTGAGAGTCGACAGAGACAACATGTGTGCACCACACTTGCTAGATTCCAAAGTACTACAGAGACGCTAAATATTAAGTGTGATTTTATGACAGATGGGACCAAAGGCTTTCTGGAATCCACTTGTGATTGTTTACTGAAAGCCATAGGAGGGATTGGGGAATTCCCTTCATGAAAAAAAAATGCTTCAAAGCAAGCGCTGATAGAAATCAGCTCTCACAGAAGGGATTTAAGGCCACCCCAGGACAGGTCTCTTGTGTCACGGAGTGGGTGGTATGGACACTTGTGGTGGCGGGGGACCCTGTTGGGGAACAGCCCCTTCCTCTTCCTAATCCTGTCCATTGTACACCCCCATCAGCCAGGATGCCCACCTGCCAACCACACTGGAGGAGGTGGAGAACCAGAACACCAGGATTAGATGACCCAGAGCTCCAAACACAGCACAACACAGTTACTTTTTTTTTTTTTTTAGCTCTGTTACCCTGGCTGGAATGCACTGGTGCCAACATGGCTCACTGCAGCCTCAACTTCCAAGGCTCAAGTGATCCTCTCACCTGAGCCTCCCAAGTAGCTGGGACAACAGGTGTGTGCCACTATGCCAGGCTCATTTTTTTATTTATAGTAGAGATGAGGTCTTGTTATGTTGCACAGGTTGGTCTCAAATTCCTGGCCTCAAGTGATCCCCCTGTTTTGGTCTCCCAAAGTGCTGGGATTACAGGCCTGAGCCCCCATGTCCAGCCTGTGGTCACTTCTTACGCAGACATTGGGTATGTTCTACAGAATCTTGGAGCTTCTATTTATAAATAAAAGCTGTTACTTTTCATGGCACTTTTACCGCATACCAGACAACACATTAAGTATTTATCTCATCTAACTCTTCAATGAACTCACAAGATACCCAATTTGTAGATGGGGAAACAGAGGCCACTGAAATTAGGGGACATGCCTGAGGCCACACAGGAAGTGAGGGTAGAACCAGGATTTAAAATCTGTCCAGTTCTGTGTATCGACACAGCCTCTCAGATATTTTCTAGCTCTGATGTTCTACTATTCTAATAACAACCCTCGCACATCAACAGCAGTTTGTACTTTTCAAAGGTTATGGCAGAATAGCTAAGAACCAGCTCTTGGGTTGGCCTCCCTGGGTTCCAATCAGTCTGTGACATTTACTGTGAGACCCTGGAGAGGTCACATAACCTGTCCGAGACTGTGTTCCCCCATGCCTACACCTGGGGTAATGACAGCATCTATACAGGGTTCCTGTGAGAATTACCTAAGGTGACATCCCTTAAAGCCCATGGCACATAGTAAGTGCTCATGAAAGCTTTCCTTTCCTACTAGTTTCCCATTTTATTTGGTTTCCTTTTCTTCCTCTCCTCTGGCTGCTCTGTAAGACACCTTTCTCGCACCTGTAACAGTGGTCTTCACAGGATGGTCTAGCCTAGGGTTCCCTGGGGGCCAGTGAGGGAAGACTGAAGAGGCTGGGCTTTGAGGACCCCACTGACTCCACTGAAGGTCACAGAGAAGACCTGCTTTCAACTGGTTCTGTATTTTGGAATTCTGCAATGATCTTATTAAAAAGAAGGGTTTCCTACTTAAGGAAATGTATAGACAAAAATGAAGGAAATGTGTAGACACTGAAACACAACCTAAAACGTATACGTTCTTGTTTCTTATGCTATCATCCCACCATAGCCTCCAAAGACAAGACCTCGGATGCACAGCAGTGAGCCAGTGGTTCTGGTTCGATCTTCACACCCCCAGCCCTGTCCTCTGGAACAGTGTGTGCATCCAAATAGGTGCCGGTCTTGTGTACAAGTATCTGGGTCCCAGCCTGGTGTAGCCCATCCAGTAGCTGTGGGTGGGGCTTTGATTTAATAAACTCCCCAGGTGATCTCCGTACAAGTGGTCGGAGGGTTACCCTTTGAGAAACACAGGTAGGGGACAGGGTGGGTATTTATCTCTAATGCCTTTGAAAATTTCTTAAAAAGTTGAACACTTTTCGAAGGAAATCACCTGTGGGATTCCAATATGTAAAACACACCTCGAAGTGGAGCCACCTCAGTGAAGGAGGCTTCTTGGAACACTGGCAACCCCAGCCTCTGGGTTTTCCACAGTGAGAGCCCACAGCGCCTCCTTGTGGACTATCTGCTAAACTGGAACCAGTTCTGGCAGGGCTGAAGGACGTCTGTCACCTGGAGGCATCGCCCAGGACCTGCACTGCTTTGCCCAGGACCCGCACCGCGCTGTCCACCCGGGTAGGCCTGTCTCTTTATGCTATCTGATACCCCATGAGCTTCATCTGCGTCTGGTCTGAGATATTCCTGGAATATGCTCCCCACCGCACTTAATCCTATCCACCTCTTTATTAATCCCACATCTCCAAGGATCTCCGGGAGTCTTCTCACCTCCAGCTGCTGCAGAACGTACATTCTGTATAACAACATTATACCCTGTCTTGGTCCTCAGCCGTTTCTGTTGATCATGATACATCTCCTCAAACATACTAAAATTAGACTGTAAACTGCTTGGGGCCAGAAACTCCCCTCTCCTTCCCTCATCAGGGTCCTGATCCAGGGAAATACCCAAGACACACTCACTAAATCAATGAACTAACAAATGACTTCACACTGCCTTTCCTGTCCTCTCTAATACCAAAACACCAGTATATGCTGAGACTGGCTTTTAAGTTCTTCCTTGTTTCAATTTTGGAGTGTGTAAAAGTATGAATGAGTTTCACTGCTCAACATATGAACGTTTTTGCAAGGCAAGGCCAGGGAAGATAACCTCTACATTTTCTTCTTTTTAACCAAAAGCCTGAACAGCCTCCTGTAGGCCACTGAAAAGAAGGGCTATTTCCCTTTGTAGAATACTCAGTAATAGATCTATTAGTTCTACCCAAGTAATTAATATTGTTACTATCCTTTTAATACAGACTTCATTTACATAAGGTAAATAATTTTTGTTTTATATTGTGTCAAGATGATTAACTAAAAATATTAAATGGCAGAGTGCAGTGGCTCATGCCTGTAATCCCAGCACTTTGGGGGGTTGAGGCAGGTGCCTTGCTTCAGCCCAGGAGTTTGAGATCAGCCTGGGACACATGGCAAAACTGCATCTCTACCAAAGAATACTAAAAAAGAAATTTGCCGGAAGTGGTGGTGCACGCCTGTAGTCCCAGCTACTTGGGAGGCTGAGGTGGGAGGATCACTTGAGCCTGGAAGGTGGAGGCTGCATTGGCCAAGACGGCACCACTGCACTCCAACCTGGGCAACAGAGTGAGACCCTGTCTCAAAAAAAAAAAAATTAAAAAAATTTCCTGTCGATTGTTTGGGTCAGTTACCTTTACTTTTTCCCTTGTGATTTTTGCTTTCTACTGCTGTTCAATACACATTGCTTTAATGTATTTTCACATGCATTATAAAATCAATCTTTCACTCAAAGCTTTCTGCTTTGCATTCCTTCGCGTTCAACATTCCTATTGCTTCTGAATTATTTGCAGTGACACATATTTCACAAATGTCCGAGTTTTGCTTCTTTTTCCTTTATGTGGTTTTCTAATGCATTGTTGACTTGTTTTTGAGTCCTATGTGAGACCCTGTTCCTAAATTTATGAACCCAGACTGTTATTTCTAATGATGATCTATTTTCTTTCATTGACCTATTTTACTCTTTTCAATGTTATTTCTTTTATTATAGGAATGACTCTGTTTTCTTCTACTTTTAAATACATTTAGAAGATGGGCTGGGTGTGGTGGCTCACGCCAGTTACTTCAGCATTTTGGAAGGCTGAGGCGGGAGGATCACTTGAGTCCAGGAGTTCATGACTAGCCTGGGCAACATAGCGAGACCCTGTCACTATTTTTTGTTTTGCTTTTTTTTTTTTTTTAAAGAAAAACATACTTGAAAAATAAAAATAAGGAAATAAATTTGGAAGATGAACCCATTCTATTTTAGTTGTTTGTAATCAGTAAAACTGGTTAAAAGCTGAGCCTCCTTTGGTTCCCTGTTGTTTTATACAAAATGTCTGTGTGTACCTTTCTCAACAGCCTGAATCCTGTGGGTCCCAGGTTCCTCTGGGGAAGACAGTTTGGACTTTGGTTTCTTACTTGTGTTTATAGGGTTCTGGGCAACTTGGGAGGGCAAGACACTACTATGCCCTCATGGGATGACACTAATTGCTCCAAATTCCAGCACAAGGCTGGGGGCAGTCAGAGAGCTGGCTCCTTCACCCACCCTGGGCTCCTCACCCGTAACTGCCTTTCTACTGCCTTCACTGCTGGGAGTTTTGAGCTTTTATGCTGGCAGCTAAATATGCTCAGAGTCCCTCCTCCTCAGTTTCTGGCATGTTTCTCCATGACTACCAAATGTTACTAGAAGAAGAGGGTGAGCCAGAGTTCAGTGAGGGTAGCCATCCTGATCCCTGCCTGCTGCTCCCAGCCTGAGACAGTGGCTGCCCGCTGTGCCCTGTTACCCCATGGCAAGCACAGGTCTGACCTGTCAGTCCTCACAAAGACTCAGTTGACTGTTTTCGTTTGCGAAACACATAATCATCTTGACTGAGGAAACAAGGGCTCATTTCCTCCGCTGCTCAGAGGCAGGGGCAGCCCAACAGGTGACATAGCAGGCCCAGACCTCGAGATTCAGTCCCTAGGAGCTCTTACCTCAAACTGGATCAGCACCGTCCCGGTTTCGAGGCCCTTCTTTAGCTGTGCCATGGACCCCTCCAAAGTGTCCCCACCCTCCGGACACATGGGGAAAATGGGCTCAGGGAAAAGGTGGTTCAGTTCATCTTCAGACTTGAAGTCAGCAAATGAGCGGACAGCTGTAATGTACAAGACAGTGCATCTGACTTGTGCAGCAACACTCAGGTTTATCAGTTTCCCTCAAACAAATCACACCAATGACACCTAAATGCAGATGGTTTAAAACATCTTATTAAATGATTAAGCTACAGGGTAATCATTTTCACCAAAGATACTACTTCTAGGCGAATGATTCAATGTGTGCTAATTACATAAAATGACATACTAATCTTCCTGGTTAGTTTTAAATAACGGTGTTTAGTACTCAGAGGCTTTTGTCAAAGGTAGAGGAAAGGGAAATAATGTCTTTTTAAAAACCATATTGTCTTTGCTAACTCTTTCTGACCTGGTTATTCTTCTACTCATCCCAACTCCCCCTTTCTTTCTCAGATTTTTTCATTTACTTCCCTAAAATGGGCATTTCCCCAGGCATGGGGGTGAGGTCCCAGGCTCCCCCTGTGACACCACCATTCCTGAAAGCTCAATTCCTAACTCATGGCCATTTCTATAAGGGAGACTCCCACGTAACTATCTTAGTCCTAACATCTCTGTGCTTCAGCCCCGCCTCCTTAGTACACATTCTCACTTCGTGTTAAATACAATACGGGTGAAAGCAAAGCTAGGACCCACCCCAACTTTGCACCGGTGAGGATCGGGGAGATCTAGTAAGGCCTCATGGAGGAGGTGGGGTCAGAGCTGGTCCTGGTGGCTCTGGGCTGAGAGTTCTAGTGGGAGCAGCGCCAAGGCAGGAGCGCAGCAGTGTAGGGTGTGAGCCACATGTGCAAGGCAGGCAGAGACGCGGGGCTAGGGCTTTGCAGGCACAACCTTCATTTACTTCCAGTATTTTACAGCTGTGCAGGGGGTTCAAGGAACTTGACTATTATTTTATAACAACAACTATAAAGACAACAATATGATGCTCAGTAGAGGCCGTCCTTCAAACCTATGCCCCCATCAGGCAGTGATCCAGGTGCTTTCCAGTCTAAGTGCCATTTATTTATTTGTTTATTGAGATGGAATCTCGCTCTATCACCCAGGCTCGAGTGCAGTGGCATGATCTTGGCTCACTGCAACCTCCACTTCCTGGGTTCAAGTGATTCTCCTGCTTCAGCCTCCCAAGCAGCTGGGACTACAGGCACATGGCACTACGCCCAGCTAATTTTTTCTATTTTTAGTAGAGACAGGGTTTCACCATGTTGGTCAAGATGGTCTTGACTCCTGACTTCAAGTGATCCACCCGCCTTGGCCTTCCAAAGTGCTGGGATTACAGGCGTGAGTCACAGTGCCTGGCCCCAAGTGCCATTTAATCTTCACAACAACCCCGTGAAGTTGGGACCACTGCTGTCCTCCTTCACTCCTGAGCGAGCTGAGCCACAGGCTGGGTATGTGACTCACGCAGGGTCCCCAGCCTGCAGAGGCAGAGTGAGGAATCACCCATGACAGTCAGGCCCTGCTCTCCTCACTGTCTCTCTGACAAAAATCAAACACACATTAATAAAACATAACCCGATCCTTTGAGAAGGGGCTGAAAATGCAAATGTCTGCAGGGCCATGCCACACAGGGAGTGCATGACGTGGGATGCATTGGGCCTGGGAGGAATCAGGGGCGGGGGGCTCATGACCTGTAGCAAGGGGGTGGGTGGCGCTGCCTCCCTCCAGAAGACTGGCCACATGGGGACAGGCCTCATGTGGGCAGATCTTCACATTTTTCAAGTGAGAAGCCAAACATCGGGTCATTATGTGAAGATTCTTGATTTTCAAATGTTGGCTACAAATTCAACATTTTCAAGAGCAGATAAAGGGCTGCAGCAGGGCTGGCTTTGCTAGGGCAGTGTCCCTATGGCTCCTCCCCTCCCCAGGTGGCCATTACCTCTCCTCCTGATCACCAGGGCCAGTTCCCGTGAGTGGGACTCCCGGCTGGCTTTGATGAACATCACCACTTGGTCATGAGTGTGTTCTGAGATGTCCCGGCCATTGATTAACACGATTTGATCCCCTTCGTTCAGTTTAGGAATGCAGGTGTCCGCCTGGGTGGAGGGGAAAAGCGAGTTTCTCCTGTTACCATAACACAGTCCTTGGGGAAGAACCCTGACTCGCTCTGCTCCCAGACACTTGAGACCATGATCAGGTTTGCCTTCGTTCCCGTGGGTAGTATCATCATTATTTTTACAATACATCCACTGCTCTGAGGACATGGTAGATGGTTGTGAGATTTTTAAAGTCCTGCTCAGAATATAAGTTGTGAAACACTTCAGAATAGGGCTAAAAAAATTACTGAAGCCATTTCTCTGCGGTAGTCAACCTTCACTTATTACAATGTAACTACACCATTTCCAGCCCTTTGTTTTCTAGATGTACTGCTGGGAAGTGACTTGCCAGCTAGAGGTGAGTATTTATCTGTTGTGCAAAGGTGAAAGCTTTTGAAAGCTTCACCGCAGAGGCAAAAACCATTATGGAGAGAGGCAATGAAGTGAATAGCACAGGAAAGCCAGCCTTCTGAATTTACAGAAACCATAAACAGTAACAAAAGTTAAATGAAAAGAGCTTAAGGACTGCCTCAGAGTAAAATCCCAAAATGGTTCGCTGTAAGGAGGCACAGTGACTCCTACTGCTTTAAAAAGGCAGATGATTAAAAGGTAACTGCGGAGCCAGGTGAGGTGGCACACACCTGTGGTCCCAGCTAGTTGGGAAGCTGAGGCAGGAGGATCGCTGGAGCCCAGTAAGAGGCTGCAGTGATTGCAACACTGCATTCCAGCCTGGGTGACAGAGTGGGACCCTGTCTCTTAAAAAGAAAAAAAAAGGCTTAACTATGGAAAGTGAGGAACATGTTAATTTGTTTGACTGCAGTATGATATGTGTAACAAGACACATGTTGTACACCCTGAGTATGCACAATGAAAATATTAAAGGAAAAAATTGCTTAATATTTTATTATTTTAAAAACGATAAAATAAATTCATTTTATTTTATTTTTGAGATGGAGTCTTGCTCTGTCACCCAGGCTGGAGTGCAATGGCACGATCTCAGCTCACTGCAACCTCTGCCTCCTGGGTTCAAGCAATTTTCCTGCCTCAGCCTCTGGAGTAGCTGGGATCACACCTGTGCGCCACTATGCCCAGATAATTTTTGTATTTTTGTTCAGACGGTGTTTCACCCTGTTGGCCAGGCAGGCTGGTCTTGAACTCCTGACCTCAAGTGATTCACCTGCCTCAGCCTCCCAAAGTGCTGGGATTACAGGTGTGAGCCACTAGGCCTGGCCTAAAAACAAAAAAATAAATTTGAAAGAAAAAAGCAAACACTCTTCTTAGAAGGCCTACACAGAGGGCAAAGGGGGCGCTGGTGGAAAGATGGTGGGAAAAGGCAAGGGGCCCACGTGCCCCTTAGAGTGAGCAGAACAGCAGACTGCCTAAGTTTCCTTCTCCTGAAAGGACTTCTCAAAATTTAATGTGCATACCAATCACTCAAGGCTCTTGCTAAAAATGCAGATTCTGGTTCAATAGGCCTAAGCTGGGGCCAGAGATTCTGCAATCCTAATGAGGTTCCAGGTTAACATGGGTGCCATGGCTTCAAAGACCACACTAAGCAGAAGGTTCTAGAAGACATGGTGATGTCAGAATTAGGGAAAAACAAACCTGTCAGAATTAGGGAAAAACAAACACGAGAAATAACATGGAACGTGTTTACTTACAGGTGATTCTGGGTTTATCCTTGATACCACAAGAGGCATCTTCTGATCCACTCCTCCCTGTAAACATTGTAAAGTAAAACAAAAAAAAATTTTAAGTTAAAAATAATACTTAAGTAGTTCACAGCATCAACAACATGCAGGTACCAATAAATGTGAGTCTTTGGTACAGGGAGGCCTCAAACTTCACTATGACCAATTCGAATCACATGTCATTTCAGAAATAGGGAACAAATTCCTGACCCCTCTGGATCCAGCAGGCTGACCAGGACTCTGTTCAGAAGCCTCCCTCTGCCATCCCCACAGTACATGAACTAAAAGATGCACTCAAGCTCCTCCTTAAAAACGCAGACACCCTCGGGAGAGGTACTCTACGCGTGTCTTCTGAATGCTGCTGAAAAAGGGCGCTTTCAGCAGAGGCGAGCGAGGCCTGGGAAAGGGGCACACCCTGTGAGTGCATCTGGCCTGTGAGGGCTCGCCCTTAATGCAGCTGCTGGGGCAGATGAGGCTGTGCACGATGGCAGCTGGGGGGTCGTGGACCACCTGCCCTCACTGTGTCCTAGAGTAGGGGGTGAGTAAATACTTCTGTAAGGGGCCAGAGAGGCTTTGTGGGAGTGAGAGCTCAGTTGCAACTGCTCACCTCTGCAGCCATTAACCCACCAGTAAACAAATGGGTGTGGCTGTTACCGAAAAAACTAGTTACAGAAATAGATGGGATTTGGCCTATGGGTTCAGTTTGCAGATCCTGCTTAAAGGTGCCGGGAGGGGAGTGGTGGCCCTGCTGGTTGAACTTGAATTGTTTTCTCTTATCAGCTTTAGCAATGCTGAGGGATTCCTTTAATGGCATTCCTGAAGCAGGTAGATCTGTTTGCCAACTGTGAGTGCCTTCATCTCTTGGAGCCTCAGTATTCATTTGTAAAATGGGTTTAAAATGCTGACCTTACTGCATGTTATCAGAACTGAAGAAGGTGCTATGAATCTAGTGCACAGTCAGTTCCAGGCACAGAGCAGGAACTTGGCACTTGGCATCTGCTAAGTCCACATTAAAAAAACCTCTCAATTCTAGGTTGGGCATGGTGGTTCACGCCCGTAATCCCAGCACTTTGGGAGGCCAAAGTGAGTAGATCGCTTGAGGTCAGGAGTTTGAGACCTGCCTGGACAACATGGTGAAACCCCATCTCTACAAAAAATATTTAAAAAATTAGCCAGGTGTGGTGGTGCATGCCAATAGTCCCAGCTGAGGTGGGAGGATCACCTGAGCCTGGGGAGGTCGGTGCTGCAGTGAGCTGTGATCATGTCGCTGCACTCCAGGTTTGAGTGACGAGTGAGATTTTCTTAAAAAAAAAAAAAAAAAAAAAAAAAGCCGAAAAACCCAAACCAAACAAAAACAACAACAACAAAAACCCAACTCTCAATTGGGAGGGTTGAAACAATTTCCTTATGTAGCTTAAGAATGCCACATTTCTACTGAAAATTAAAAACTCATCAAAAGATTGCTTCACAGCATAAAGCTTCCTTTATAAATACTCAACATACCTTAAGATTAAATCCAAATTTTCCATCTTCATCTGGTGTGATACGGATCAAGACTAAGTAGCCGTCACCATTATCATTCTGGAAAACGTTTGAAAGTGGTCATTTACATCACATCTCTCTCCAGCAGTTGGTGATAAGAGATTTTCATTTAGTCAGAGCTACTCAGCTGCCCACAAGGGGCCGCGAGCCTGGGTGGGTCACCCGGCCACCTGTGCCCGCTCACCTTGTCACAGTAGTACTGGCTGGCGTCCTCGGTGGAGCCCCCTTTGGTCACCCTGTGGAAGTCATCTAAGAACTGCTGATCGACGCCGTCAGGTGAGCAGGAGCCTGGAGCATTTGAAGATGGAGACACAGAACTGGATGACTTCTGGGTCAGGTAGCTTTGTGCTGGATTGTTCTCGGATAAACTCCTTCATCATGGGGAAGGAGGAGATATTAATAACTGGGTTAATATTTTATTAGAGCAAACATTACTGATGTAGGGGCCTGGCACCTTAGGGCCATATGTTTCCCTGGAAGCTCAGCTGCACAGGTCATCAGTGGGATTTGAGTACACCCAGGGCCCACAGACCACCCCTGCCCGCACCTGGCCTAGACAATGTCACATGGTTTTGGGCAAAAGGGAGAGGAGGCAGGGTGGATCCGGGAACTGCTAAAAACTCCACTCCCTTCCCTGCTGCTTTAGAAGGGTGACAGGGAAATGTGCCCAGCTACTCTGGTGGTTTCATTACTGAACCAGGCTCTGCCAGGCAGTCTCACACAGATGCACGGCCCATCCCTTCTGAAAGCTTTTTTCCTTCTGTCTCATTTCTGCTGATGGTTCTGCTTCATAGGACTCTTACCTCCTCAAAGGAAATGGGACTATTGTGGATTCAGGAGATTTATATTATTCCTAGTTGGCATGATCTGCCTGTGACATCCATTAACTGTCACGCTGAGATCATCTTTAATTTTCCTCTATCTAATATAGTTTCTTCTGTATCGTAGAGCTGCACTGTCCAGTATGGTAGCCACTAGTCACATGAGGCTACTTAAATTTAAATAAAGACAAAAAACCAGCCATACTTCACATGCTCACTAGATCCATGCGGCCAGGGGCTCCTGTATTAGCCAGTGCAGTTAGAGAACATTTTCCCCACTGTAGGAAGTCCTGCTGGACAGCGCTGTCTTAGAGAATTACAGGTGATGAGAACTGAACAGACCTCTGTGCTCTTTTGCTCTAACTCCCGGTTCATAGGTGAAGAAACTGAGGTCAGAAGAGGCTGAGTAGCTTCCCCCTCACTTAGCAGACAGAAGCCTGACCGATGTGTGTCCTGAGCTTTTCTTCCCCCTTCAGGCTATGCAGAGCCCATTCCCAAGACCCCCATTTCTAACCTCTCAGGGTCACAAGGACTAGCCATCCTTACTGTCACTGTACAGGACAGGACCCTTAACATCTCTGCATCACCCACACCAGCCCCTTCCAGAGCCACAGGCCCAGCACAGACACCTTACAGAGCTGCTGAAAATGGTGCTGTCCTACATTCTAAGACTCTGCCCCATCCTAACCTCATCCAAGGTGAAGTGAGAAGAAAATCACAGAGACCAAGTCATTCAGTGACACCCAGACAAAAGACAGCTGCTACTGCCTCTCTCTCGACCTTTATTTCCAGCCCTTACCCAAGGATTTTTCATAAAATTGGTGCTTCTCTTTCTCCTAGTGAGTTCAAATGAACTTAATTTAAATACAAAATCTGTATCATATTCACACAGAATGATTCATAATCACAATCTATTTGAATAAAATATTCATTGAGAGACCACTGGAGAAACACAGCTATACAGAGGACAAGAGCCTGGCCTTATGGTGTCTAAGTTGCTGGCTGTGGGTAGGGTGTTATGGATGGGAAGTCATTTCAGAGACGGAACATTTTGGAATTGAAGTTGTACACAAGTTTTCGGACTGAAAAAGAATGACTTTCACTTACGTAAAAGGAAGCTTTAAAAAATTGCCCCCAAATACAGCATCTTTGCTAGGTTTCATTGTTTACAAGAGCATCACCTAGTGGCAGAAAGGACAACTGCTTGGCAGTTACAAAACAAGTTAAAATGGTATTTCCAGTTCTTGTTCTGTCTCTCTCTCCCGCTCTTTCCCTCCCCTCCCCACATCCACTCTTTTTTCTTTTGAGACACGATAATTCTCTGTTGTCCAGGCTGGAGTGGTGTTTCGTGACCACAGCTCACCACAGCCTTGATCTCTGGGCTCAAGTGATTCTCCTATCTTGGTCTCCCGAGTAGCTGGAACCACAGGCATCCACCACCACGTCCAACTAATTAAAAAATTTTTTTGTAGACACACGGTCTCACTATGTTACCCAGGCTGGTCTAGAACTCCTGGTCTCAAGCAATCCTCCTATATTGGCCTCCATAAGTGCTGGGATTATAGGTGTGAGCCACCATCCCTAGCCCTGTTTTTCTTTTTGAATTTAAAACTCACTGGTCTGTCTAAAATAGACCATGGTATTAAATGACAACAGTACTACTACTATTACTATTGCTGCTAGTACTAATATTCCAGGTCATTTTATGCCCTAACCTGTTTTCTATCTAAGCAGGGTTGGAGCGGTTACTCTTAGTCATTTATTTCAACAAATGGCTGATTTTTAGCCTGCTCAACCATGTACAGAGGTGCTTTGTAGGGCATCAAGTGGTGATGTTTGGTTCAGTGTGCACGATGGACAGACATACAAGGAAGAGGACATCAAATAAGGAGATGCAATGAGCAGGTGGCAGCTGGACACAGCACAGGGTGGCCAGGGGTGAAGGCACCAAAGCCCGGGCGCCTCCTCCATCCGCTGGGCCGAATGCAGTGCGGCTGAGGAGCGTCGGGGAGCTGCCCTGTGAATTCCACAAGTGGAGTGAAGAAAGGGGCAGGATGAGGGATGCAAAGACGGTGAGGGTGGGACGGAGTCAATGACTAGGGGAAGGAAGGAGTAGAAGAGGTTGGTCCCTGAGGCAGGAGGGGGAGACACCGTGGAAGTACCCATGTGGGATTGACAACACCCTGGTTTTCTTGGGGAGAAAGGGGCAGAGACAGAGAAATGTGAGACACAGACTGACCACCAGGCAGACAAACAAATATTCACCCTCCAGAAAACACACGCTTCCGAACTGTAGCTCTTCCTAAACCCTAGAAAATTACAAAGACCTCCCCAAACCCTGCCTGTCGTTAAAGTCTTGCTCTCAAATTGCAGTGTGATGGAACAGGGGCCCTGCTTTGGGAGCTTCTCAGGGTCAGGAGACCCTAGCGCTCTTTCTATTCCTCTCCTAGTGCTGGGGAACATAGGACCAGGCACACAGGGAGTGCTCAACTGAAATGCTAAGTGAATGAAGAATAAAACCTCTTGGCAAAGTACCAAGAAGATCACCCAAGGTGATTGGGTGAGTTACTCTAAAAGAGCAAGGAACGGCTGGGCATGGTGGCTCATGCCTGTAACCCCAGCACTTTGGGAGGCCAAGGCAAGCGGATCACGAGGTCAGGAGATCGAGACCATCCTGGCTAACATGGTGAAACACCGTCTCTACTAAAAATACAAAAATTAGCTGCGTGTGGTAGTGTGCCCCAGTAATCTCAGCTACTAGGGAAGCTGAGGCAGGAGAATTGCTTGAACCCGGGAGGCGGAGATAGCAGTGAGCTGAGATCCTGCCACTGTCTCCATCCTGGCGACAGAGAGAGACTCCATCTCAAAAAGGAAAAAAAAGTTATCATAATAAAAAAATAAAAGAGCAAATAATGTACTCAGGAATCTAGAAGCTCAGGTGCAAAGAGAAGGTGGGTTAAATGGTTCTCAGCATCTGCAAGATCAGAGCTTCTGAGAATGTGCTGTGCACACGAATCGCCTGGGGTCCTGCTCAATGCAGAGTATGATTCGGCAGGTCTGTGTGGGTCTGAGATTCTGCATCCGACCAGCTCTCAGGTGCTGCTGCTGCTGCTGCTGCTGGCCTGTGGCCACAGCTGGAATAGCGCGGGGCTAGAGGAATGCAGAACAGTTCACCCAGAGGGCACAGTTTCTTCTGAATAAAATTCCTGGAGAAATTTCCCACATGGCTCCTTGCATAAGGGTCCTTGAGTAAAATAAAGAATACTGTCTTCCAATACACATTTTTGTGACACGGAGAGAGTCTCCACAGGAAACAGCTCATTAAGGGCACAAGATCAAAGTGGCAGAGGGAATATAGTTCGGGTATGGTGCTTTCGGAGCTTTCAGTCTCTTTCCTGGTGGAACAGCAGATCATGAATCTGTCCTCTAGGCTTCCCCTACAGATATCGGACACCTCATTGGCAAGAATGCACTTGCTAAACCTCAGTCAATTCGTCCCTGAATTCTCTGAGAATTTCTCATTGACAGATGCCCCGCAGGGGCACCTACCACACAGTCCTGCTCATGGGTGATAGTTACCAAACTTGTCAAAGTAAATATGTTTGAGTCCTTAGAGTACAATAAATATGGTGTGATGTTGCTCACGTGATATGGAAAAATGATGTGGAAGCGGCAAAGGGGGCATCCCATTATGAAAACTTAGGAGTTTGTATCCTGGGGCCCCATTCAGTTTCATATAACCATCCGTCTGTTCATCTGTTCGGTCCGTCTGTCCATCCATCCATCCATCCATCACCATCTATCCATCCATCATCTATCTGTCCATCTGTCCGTCCATCCATCCATCCATCCATCCATCCATCCATCCATCCAAATAGTCACTGAATGTCTATTAAATGCCAAATAACCATGTCAGGTTTTAAGGAAGAAGAGCTGAACAGGGCACCATCCCTGCCCTCAAAGAATTCATTGTCCACAAGAGAAGAAATACAAGTAATCAGATAATATTATCATGCTACAGTGTAAATGCTCAGATGTCTGGGATACTGTATGAGGCCAGGAGAGGCTTCCTGGAGCAGGTGCGCTTGAGCTTGAGTTTGAAAGATGAATTAATAGGAGTTTGAACAGGTGGTCAAGTGGGAAAAAGAGGGCATTCTGGCAAAACACTTAAAATAACAAACAAAAGCAGCAGCACAGGTCAAGGCAGGAAACGCTGAAAAAGCGGAGAACAGGTATTGAAGCAGGGAGTGACGTTCTTAGATATGTATTTGAAAATGATAACTTTGCTATTCTCGTAAAGCACGGTGTGGGAGAAGGTGACACCAAAGACAGGGGGACAGTTTGGACACGACTGAGCTAGACAGTGCAAGATACGATGGTGGCTGCAGGCGGGGAGTGCAGTGCGGATGGCGGAGGAGTCAAATGCAAGTGATGTCTGGGAGGTAGAATTAACAAGATGAGAAACAGCATAAGGACAGTGAAAGAATAAGAGAAGTGAGGGACGACTGACGTTTCCAATAGGTGCAAACCTGTAGTATTGAAACAATGGCCCCCCTTACCAAGACACAGGAACAGCCATGGGCTGGACACCAGCCAACGTGAGGAGCTGAGATTGGATCATGTTGGGTTTCAGGTATTTGAGAGACGTCCACATGCAAGTGGGCCCAAACAAGAAGGCAACGTTCAAGGAAAAGGGACATAAACGCTCTGAACAAAACCCTGTCCCTGGCTGGCGTCCTCCAAGGGGGACACGTAGAATGGTAGGCAGATCCCTCCTCCACATTCAGATCTGGTGCCACCCTCTGGAAGGGCTCATCTGCACTTGGAGAAGGGTGGTTGTGAGGGTGACGGGTGGAAAGTGGCTACAGTGGAACTGTCTATCTTAAGGAACAGTAACCAAGGCTGGCAGGTGGAGCTGGGAATAGACACCATCTGTGTTGTCCTGAGAGTTCAAGGCATGAATCTTGATGCCGGGTCAGTGTCAAGGAGGCTTCCAGCACAGCTTGGGAAGAACAGTGGGCACCTGGGCTCTCTAACAACAGAGCACATTGCTGCACTGTAGGGGACTCTCCATTGTTGGCAGGGTGCTCAGGCCTAGGGGACCCACAGTAGGGTTGGGGGAGTTCCTTTACTGCCACTAAAGCTGAAAAAGGGGATCCCCTGGGTTCCTTCCAATGAAAACGTTGTTTTTTGTTTGTTTTTTTGAGACAGGGTCTCACTCCAATGCCAGCCAGCCTGGAGTGCAGTGAGGCAATCATAGCTCACTGCAGCCTTGACCTCTGGGCTCAAGTGATTCTCTCCCCTCAGCCTCCCGAGTAGCTAGCACTGCAGGCACACAGCATCGTGCCTGGCTAATTTTTATACTTATTGTTGAAATGGAGTTTTGCCATGTTGCCCAGGCTGGTTTTGAACTCCTGGGCTCAAGCAATCTGCCCAGCAGGATTACAGGCGTGAGCCACTGTGCCTGGCCTGCACAGAAGTTATGGAATAAAAAGTAATGGCTGCCCCACATCCCATGGAAGAAGGCAGGCTCTAAGGAAAGAGGCCAACAAACAGCGAAGAAGTTACGCAGGCGTGAAGCCCCATCCACTCGGAGGGGTGTCATGCTGCTGACCCATCAAGACAACTGTGGTAAAACAGCAACCAGAAAGTTTTTCTAATACAGCTCGAAACTGCTCTAAAATCTGTTTCCCCCAGTTCCTGTTCTGCATGTCTCTTTTTCTTTAGGGATCATTCTCTGCCTTTTATCTGGGTGGAGAGTGGTAGGTTTTTCATTTCTGCCATGAGGGAAACTAACTTCTCTGCAGAATCTGGTCTTCAATCGGAAGCAAGGAAAGGAACACACAATGGCTGCTAGAACCTTGGGAGCAACAAAAGAGTGCAGCCTACTTGGGTACAAAGCAAACTGCCAAGGATTCACAACTATAATCATAAACTTCGCTGTGCTGCTATAAATATGGAGCAAACCAGCGAGTGACTCACCCGCTAAGGTGGCACGCAGGCGGCCCGAGCTGCGCCACTCTGGGTTTACAGCCAAAACCTAACCGCTCTTCTTCTTTCTCTCTTTCTTCTTTTTTAAACGAGTACAGAACATCACACTTAATTCTTCTTAAAAGGAACCCTCCTCACTGTCTGTGATATTATTTATCTGATTTCTCTGACAGAATGCTTCTTTTTGCCTCACAAATCTGCTATATAAAACATGTCAAACATTTCTTAAACATTTTGCAAATACTCACAGAAAGTCACCAACAGGGTTTTTTTTTTTTTTCCCCTCACCAAGTACAGACCAGTCTGCACTTCTTACCTGGGGCAATGGGGGTCCCCAGGCCCTTGGGAGGGCCAGCTGCTTCTGAAGAACCAGCACAAAGTAGCTTCCCACCAGCTGGAAGAGGTCTCCTACCTAACAGGTGATGGGGGGCTGCTTTTCTAGCTCTTCACCCCACTCACAGAGCACAGCCACTAACTTGACCCCGACATGACTACTGTCAGTGCCTCTGGCAAAACTCCACAAGGAAGCCTGCCTTGAACCACCATTATTTGCTATTCTTAACATTTAGCTGCAAGATAAAAAAAAAAAAAGACTCTTAACATTTAGCTGCCCCAAGATGACACATTTTAGAAGGTCTCATGGAGGGGTTTCAAGAAGAATCACTGTGCAATGTATAGGAGCAAACAGGCCCAGAAGTCACTTACATCAAACAGCACTTGAGGGAGCGAATTTGAAATCTTATTTAATTTTAGGGAGCTGAAACGTAAATAGTCCTATGGAGCTGGTCGCTCCTGTATTGGACTGTGAACATCTAGATGCTCCGCAGTTCTGTGATGGGAATTGCAGACCACAGGAGGAACATCTGATGTAGGACACGTACTGCTCGCTAAGCCCCCCTCCTCCTTTCACCAAAGCGACAGAGCCCTGGAGTATGGCAGTGTAGGCTGATAATGTGCTATTTGCCCAGCTGGCCTGGAGGCTCCTGAATAAACCTGTCTAATTTGCTCTGGTGTCCCCCATCAGTGACCAGCCAAGGATGTAGAAAGTGTGCCGCTGGACTCGGGAATGAATGCAGGCCCTCTCAAGCGTCCACTTGTCACCGGACAGAATGCCTCCCTCTCCACCTGACACAGACTGTATAAAGACCTCAGAGGGTGCTGGGCTGGGAGGGCACTCAGAGGCTACCCATCTGCCCCATGTCACAGATGAGCAGCTGGGTGAGAGGTGTGGAGCACCCAGACTGCAAGCAAGGTGATGACTCCAAACCTACTCCCACATGAATTCTGTTTGAAAAATGCTCTTCTCACTTGTAGATATTCTAGGGGGTCATTCCACTTTAAATGAACGATGGAATAAACGTGTTAGTCTAGATGAGTGCTGTTGACAACACTTTCTGCAAGGATGAGAACAGGCTGTATCTGTGCTGTGCAAGATGGAAGCCACCACTCCTGTGTGGCTGTCAGGCACTTCAAATGAGGCTCGCGTGACTGAGAAACTGAAGGCTTACATTTTACTGTTTTAATTAATTTGAATAGCCACCTGTGGCTGGTGGCTACTGTACTGGACGGGAAGGTCTAGATGCTGTACTATTCTGCGATGGGACTGAAACCACCGCAGGAAGCTCTGACGCAGCAGGCGTGAGTGGGCTTCCCAGAGCCCTCCAACAGTTCCCTAAACTGTTTTCTCCTTTTGCCAAAGCGGCAGAGCCCCTGGTGCAGACTCAAAATGGCTCCAGTCACACACGCCTGCACTCCTGCCTTGTATTTCTAGGTATGCTTGTGGTTTGTAAAGCTACGAAGTCACACAAAGGAACTCAAGATCATCCACCTCAGCCCTGACAAAGGGGCAGCAGGCTGCCAGTTGGAACAAGAGATAGCGAGTGTTTAACAAAAGCACCATCCAAGATCAGGTCACAGGGAAGGAATCACCACAAGGATTATTTAACCAGAGGTGTTAAGAACACAGATAAACTGGAAGCCATGTTTGCTGTGGGCAAGGACAGAGGAGAGGTAGCACCCTTACACATAAATGGGAAGGAGATTTGCAATTCACCTGTGAATGCCTGGAGTACAATCAGGATGCATTTGATGCTTTCAGCCTACTAGCTACAGTGGTAAAAAACTTACAGATTAACTAAAGTACCTGGTTGCTAATCCTCACTGTTAGGGGAGGCATTATCTTTCTATATTTTAGACACAGTATGGGGTTAAAAGAATAGATATGATACCCAATGATTATGGTTGATTTCCCAGCAGTTGATCCTTTACTATCATGCTTTAACCTAATTTATACTTTTACCTACTTAAAAAAAAGATTTGAGATAGTTTACCCCAAAATATACAGATATGTAACTATGAATCCATTAAAATAAAATAAAAAAAAGACCCATATAACAAAGGCAAAGGAGGAAGAGAAGGTACTATATAAGAAATCTGGGCTGACGGAAGTGAACACAAGTGAGCCTGATGTGCAGCTCTGAACTCCCTGGTCACCAAGGCAAAATGGGAAACAAATGGGTTAAATGTATCCTACTGAGTAACAAAAGCATTCAACCAGTCTTTTAGGACAGACATTTTTTCTGGCCTTGAGCTAGGAGGGAAATTTGTCACATTATAAAAACCGGGGGGAGTAGGATATAAAAATGTAACAAAAATTTGTCAAAGAAAATCAGAAATGTTCTAACATGTTTGTTTCTTTATACTATTAATTGAAAACAAAACCCCTCAGAACCCTGTCATTCGGAGAAGGCTTTTAGAAGCAAGCATATTTCCAATGATTTGAAATCATGTGACGGTAAAACTTCAATAATCTAGAGCAATCAGAGTTAGCATGGCCCTAGTGTCTCTACCTCTAGAATATGGAATGATTTACACTGGGCTTTGCTCGTGACGTGGAGAGGAGACTAATTCAAGAGATTAACAAGTACTTAGCGAGTAGAAGGTCTTTGTCGTAGACAAAAAAAAGTACACGCTCTAGACCCCAGGCACACAGACTGTCTTCCGGGTGAAAAGGCAGAGTCTGATTTATGTTCTTATCCTGGCAGAGGGCACCCTTGGGAGCCGGCTGCAGGCACTGGCTCTTGGCTCCACTCAAATGGCAACCCGGACCTGAGCAAATTCCACAACAGCCAAAAAGCAGATACCAAGAAAAGAAAACACAAGTTTCTTACTCTTGGTGCGGGCTTCGGTTCTGAGAAACTTCAGAATCACTGTCTTGCGGGGCCAGAGAGCCCTTGTATGTGTAAAATACATCTTCTGTTTCCGTGATGTAGGTCATTTCATTTGCAAGGTTATCTGCAGAAGAGTGGCGTGGCTTTCGGATTTCGTGCCGGAGCCGAGGACTTCGCCTGGGTGGGGGAAATGTTGAGTACAAAGTGTTCAAGGCAAATTCCACTTAAAAATTTTATTAGAGACCAGTGACCTTTGTGTCCCGACCTTTCTAAGGATGCCTTCCTTGGCTGAGGCTGACATTCAGAGCCGGTTAACTCATCACTACCCCAGCAGAATGCACCAAGGGTGACACAAATCCCAAACACTCTCGGTCAAGTGGTGGCTCCCAGAACAGTAGCCACAGCTGTATAAACAGGCAGAATTCGATGGGTTTACGCCCTTTGGGAAGTGACGGGTATTGACTTAAGGGTAAGTTATTCTACCAGGAGGACTCAAGCTCTTAAGACATAAATAGGCCATATGGACTGCTGATCAGAGAATTTTTCTGATTAATTCGAACAATGCAAACAAAAGGCTTAGAAGACAAACGATATTTCTCAGCAAAACTCCAATCTTATTTCAAAGACATCCCTTCATGTGAATTTCACTTGATCCAAGAGAAAATGTTTGCTTTTTAAGATATATCCCTTATTAAACATGTGGCATTAGATGGGCATATAAGCACTGCCCTGTCCTCCAACAGCAGCATAGGCATGTGACCTTGGGCAAGACATGCCACCTCTCTGGGCCTGGGCTGTACTTACCTGCTCCTGAGAATGAATCCAATGAGGCCGTGTCCTCAGGACATCCAGCGTGGCCCCTGGGTGTCAGCTCCTGCAGCAGGCGATCCCAGGCTGCTGAGCTGCCTAAGTTCTATTTTTCCCTCACAGCTTTTCCATCTTCCCTTTCTTTGTTAGCCATTTCTCCTCAGGACTGTTAGGGCCTCCATGATTTGCAATCCCCCTGGGCCTGGATAATCAATAATGCTGTGTCCAAAGCAGAAGTAAAAAGGCTCTTGTGACTCCTCAGGAGAGGACCTATAAATAGCCACAAGAGCTCCAGGCCACGAGTGTGGCAACATCTAACCCCGCTGTTCCCCTGGATCCTGGCCTGGGCTCTCTGGGCCCCTGACATTGCTGCCAATGAGATTTTCAGATACATGAAGCTGCTGTATTATAACATAAATCTACCTCTTCAGAATGAGGTATCTAACTTTTGGAAACCAAGAAGCAAGTCTATTCAGTTATGTCATGATTTCTAACACTAAATACTGTCCCTGTCCCTTCCCCGAGCATTAGGCCCCGAGTGAAGGGTCCTTCCCTTGCAAGCCCAGCACAGCATCTCCTCTGTCTGCCTGTCTCCCAGTTTCTCTTGGGCTTAGCAGATCCTGGCTCAGGTATTTACAGACACACACTCTTACTCCAGTGTGGAGTTGGGGGCAATGTTTTCCTGCTAGATTTTCCCTTCTGGCCCCTGGCCTTTTTGGAGGTAGCTACAAAAATGGTGTGATGTCTTTGGGGACCATTATAATAAGATAATGATAATTCCACCTGATTCTTTTAAAAGCTTACAATGTACTTATACATTATTATTTCATCTGTGGTAGTTTTTATAATCCTTTTAGAGATGGGGAAACTGAGGCTACAGAGGTAAAGAAACTTGTTAATTAACAGAAGGGCCAAAACCGGAGTTTAGGTCTTTCAGCTACAAACCCAGTACCCTTCCCACTTTACCAAACTACCACCTATTTCCTTTTAAGCTGAGTCTGTCCTCTTAAGTCGGCAGGCTACTTCCTGATGTGCATTTGCTTCTGCTGCTGAAGGTCATACATCCTTACATCATTTAATCACGTGCCTGCATTAGTTTTTCCCCAAGTTTATTTTGTGGGATATTAATGGAAAACAAGAATTAAGTAAAGCTAACCATACTTCTTTATCACGGACGTCTCAAGAGTGTTTAACATGCTAACGTGTGCTGCTATTCCAAAGGAGGCCTTTCGGCAGGCTAGAGTTTCCCAAATTATTTAGATCTAGTAAGTTTTTTTAAAAAAGAGCATCTCAGTATTACACAAGACGGAAAACATTTAGCTAGACTTGTGTACTTCATGAAAACAGTTACTTCTGCCAAGAGCCTAAAATGTAAATGTAAACTCTGTAGGTCATCTAGCTTTAGGAATTTATAAGTTGAGTTTTTATTTTTAAAAGAGATAAAGTGTCTACTGATGGGTAGTACAAAAAAAAAGGAGGACATACCAGTTGGGAGTAATGGGAGGGGAACGAGAAGGCAGACTCTTGGTTTCTAAGTGCTCCACTGATAAGGATCTCCGCATGGCTGGGTTCCACACCATCCCGCCAATCACCTTTTTGCAATATTGGTTATTTACCGACCTGAAAAACCAGATGCAGGTTCACTTTCTACGCTGACATGTTCAACAGGAAATAAATTACAGCATGTGTGAAACAGTCTACACATGCTTCTTGTCTGACGGATGACTGCTTAACGCTAAGGTTATGGGGAGTAGAGGGAGACAGCTCAAAAGCAATTTCTATCTGTCCTGGAATTTCCTTACGTGATTTCTGCTCTTATAGTGAAAATCCTTTCTTGTCCTCACTACTCAAGCAACAAAGCTGCTTCTAGAATATAACCAAACCTAGATCAGAAGAAATTCCAGGATCACACAGAAATAGAGCTCAAGTGATTTCAAGGAATTCTTATTTTATTCACACTGGCAGAAGTTAAAATATTAGCCATCTTTTCAGGTGCTCTTCATCATCGTAGCTGGCAGAAGCTGTCACTATAAATTACTGGTAACTCTGAGTGAGAATCTGAAAATGTACCTAGAAAGTACAGTTTCAGGCTGGGCGCGGTGGCTCATGCCGGTAATCCCAGCACTTTGGGAGGCTGAGGCGGGTGGATCACTTGAGGTCAGGAGTTCAAGACCAGCCTGGCCAACATGGCAAAACCCCATCTCTACTAAAAATACAAAAATATTAGCCAGGTGGAATTAGAGGTGCATGCCTCTAATTCCAGCTACTTGGGAGGCTGAGGCAGGAGAACCCCTTGAATCTCTGAGGTAGAGGTTGCAGCGAGCCAAGATTGTACCACTGCACTCCAGTCTGGGGAACAGAGTAAGACTCTGTCTTGAAAAAAAAAAAAAAAAGGAAATGCCATTTCATGCTATGTTCTTGAAATGTGCTACCCTGAAGGTTACTTTTGAATTTTATTTATACCCAGAGAATTTAAATCTTAGCTATCTAGACCCCTCAGAAAATGAATTATTTGAGAGAATAGAGCATGAAGCCTAGTTGAAGGGTGACAACTTTGGTTCTGGCATCTCTACATTTTAAACTAGGTTTTAATGTCTTACGAAAACATTCTACATATTTCCTTGTGGCGTGACACCAACCAACAAAAACAAAACAGAACCAAGAACAAACAAAAGAACATCAACAATATGAAATGCCCTGTAAGCCCGTCATGTACTAATTCACATTAAGAAATGCTGTTGCCATCCTGATCAAAATGCTCACAACAGCATCACTAGGAGACTCGTCTGAGGCAGGCCTACATCAGAAACCACACCGCCAGTGATGAACGGCACAGGATCAAAACAAGGGGAGCAAGCTGCCTGAATCCAAGGTTTAATGTGTCATGGGTTATTAATAGGGACTCTCTGAAAAAGTGTTCCATTGTCCCATAAGCTTGGAAAATAACCAAACGAGTTTCTTTTTATGTGGAACCTTTCAGAAGGCCCAATAAGCAGATGTGCAGCTGTATCTCTAGGGGCTGGGCAAGTCATATGACCCTTCTAAGCCTCAGTTTCCTCATCTGTAAAATGGAGGTAATGAGACTTGAAATTCACCAGTATGCTGAAGCTGGCGCAGGTAGAAAAAGAACTGCTGACTCATCTTTCCAAGCTATCTTCCCAACCCAAATGATCCCCTGTGGCAGATTAAAGATGGCTGCAAGTTCTTTGAGTCTTGCATCTGGGTTGGCTTGTGACTGCTTTCATCAACAGAATCACTGTGTCAGTGCCAGGTCTCACCCTTAAGAAGGCTGAATGGTTCTGTCTTCAGCTCCTGGAACCCTGAGTGTCCATGTAAGAAATTCAACTACCCTCCTGGAGCATCAAGATGGGCAGGCTAAGGAGTCCAGGTGAGCCCAGCCTTCCAACCATTCCATCAAAACACCAGGTATGTAAGAAAACTTGTCGTGGATCCTCTGGCCACATTCGCTGAGAAATCCCCCTCTATACTACACAGAGCAGAAGAGGTATCTGGCCAAGCCCTTCCGGGATTCCTGATTCACAAAATCATGAGATATAATAGAATGGGTGTTGCTTTCAGTCACTAAAATAGGGGAAATTTTTTTACACCACAACAGATGATCAGAACCCAGCCCTGCTGGCATTGGATGCATACAAACAACAGAGTTTTGCAGATGAAGAAATTGAAGCAACAAATTAAAGCTCAAGTGACAGAGAAAGGATTTGAACTCAGGCAGCTCTGCAACAGAGGGCACGCTTTCAACTGCCTCCCCATTCCTTCTCTCATCTGGCCTGAGGATCAGGTCCAATCTAAGTCAATGATATATTCCAATAAGTTATTTTCATGGCTTGTTCAACAGTAGAGCTACTGAATGTGTAAATATACTAGACAGTATTATAAGAGCTAAAAATTTAAAAAATATATTTGCTCTTGGTTCATCAGAAGCTGAGAGAGAGCATTTAGCACCATAAATAGTATCACTGATACTAACAGAAATTAGCTACTTATTCAGTCTACAAGTTCCCTAATGATTATCAATTTATTAGGAAAGTAACTTGAACAGTCTGATGCAGTTCCACATATCAGATAATGGTTTATACATGAGTCTCATTTAGTAACAGCCACATCAACAACAAATCACAAAATCAATTTTGAAAAACCAACAAATGATTTAGAAATAGTGGCTGGGCGCAGTGGCTCATGCCTGTAATCCCAGCACTTTGGGAGGCCAAGGCGGCCACATGACCTGAAGTCAGAAGTTCGAGACCAGACTGGCCAACGTGGTGAAACCCTCTCTCTACTAAAAATGCAAGAATTAGCTGGGCGTGGTGGTAGGCACCTGTAATCCCAGCTATTCGGGAGGCTGAGGTAGGAGAACTGCTTCAACCCAGGAGATGGAGGTTGCAGTGAGCCGAGACTGCACCACTGCACTCCAACCTGGGCAACAAAGTGAGACTCTGTCTCAAAAAAAAAAAAAAAAAAAAAAGAAATTATAAGAGTAGGCTGGGCACAGTGGCTCACACCTGTAATCCCAGCACTTTAGGAGGCTGAGGTGGGCAGATCACCTGAGGTCAGGAGTTCGAGACCAGCCTGGCCAAACCCTCTATTAAAAATGTAAAAATTAGGCCTGGTGGTGTGCTCCTGTAATCCAAGTTACTTGGGAGACTGAGGCAGGAAAATCGGTTGAACCCAGGAGGTGGAGGTTGTAGGGAGCCGAGATGGCCCCACTGCACTCCAGCCTGGATGACAGAGCAAGACGCCATCTCAAAAAAAAAAAAAGAAAGAAAGAAAAAGAAAAAGAAAAAAGAAATTATAAGAATAGACTTCCAGGCAAGATGGCTTATGCCTGTAACCCCAGCACTTTGGGAGGCTGAGGCAGGAGAATTGCTTGAACCTGGGAGGTGGAGGTTGTGGTGAGCCAAGATCATGCCATTTTAACTCAGCCTGGGCAACAAGAGTGAAACTCTCTCTCAAGGGAAAAAAAAAAAAAAAAGAATAAATTGACAATTTATGCTATCTCTTACACTTACAAGGTAGTTTAAGAACAAAGAAATAAAAATATAAACTGCATGGTTATTTCATTTAGAGAATAAATAAATTTATCTAAATTAGAATTTTAAAATGTATATATGAATTATATATATAAATTTATATCCATTTCTTTTACTGTACTAATCATTTTATTTAGAGAATACATTTTTATCTAAATTAGAATTTAGAAATTTATATATATTTATATAAAAAATATATAATTTTACATCCATTTCTTTTCCTGTACTAGTCATTAAATATTTTGAATATCATTCCTGTGGATAAAAGTACCTATCTCATAGGAGAGTTGTAAGAGTCAAATATAATTATGTGCCCAGCACCAAGTAAATGCTCAGTAATTATCAACTGTGATTGCTACTATTATTTTGTAATTATTATAGGCAATATATCCCAAAGTCACTTGACTCTGGAAATCTTTTTCCATTCCTTCATTCATTTTTACAGAACATCTTATGGAATTCATGTTCTGTGGGAGAGGCTGGCACAGTGGCATCAGGCTGGGATAGCCCAATATGCTGGCACCAGGAGACACACACAGCCATTGCTCCACTTCCTTTATTATGTCACGGTGCAGGGTGCAGCTGCAATTCTGGCTGTTTGGGAGCACTGAATTCAGCAGAGTTGAGGGGACAGAAACAAACACTGGGAAGACGAGATGTCCCTTAGACACTGTTCCTCCCGGGAGACTTTTAGTCATGGTTCAGAGATCCAATGCCTGGGGCCCCTGGACGATGGGTTCCCTTCTCTGCCCAATAATGTCCTCTATTCACTGATGACCAGGATGTGTTTACATCTCAGCCTAGTATGGATAGAATCTTTATAGCACACTCACTTTTTAGTGTTCCTAGAGCCCATAGTCCAGTACTGAGACAGAACATTCTTTTCCTGAGGTAGTAGCTTCTTTGCCTGAAAGAATGTATGGTGCTCAACACAGGATTTCCACAAGTTTTTGCAAGATCGATAATTCAGCATGTTGAAGGCCACGATATGTTCCCTGGATTCAGCCTGGGAGGAAAAACAGTCAAGATTTCATCTACACAGAAATAGGAGCAAGGACTTGCAAGCATTTAGCCCACATTGGTGAAATGAGGTAAGATGCAACAGACAGCAGAAAACTGGTTTCAAAATGACTTGGCCACAAACCAGTGTTACTGGAATATTCAAAAGCATGATTTGTTAACTGTCTTTATGAACATGGTAATAGAGATGACCAGAATCTATTCTTTATCGTCATCTGTGGTCCTTCACGAATGCTTTGATTTCAAATCTGTTTACATTTCTAGGCTGGATATATTTGGAGTAACCAAATAAAAACCGTCTGATACATTCCTTTTAAATTTTAGCTCTGGGAACATCTCTCTCCTGAAGAAATACTCTTTCATCCATCAGACAACAGCAAGTTTATAATCTTTGGGTTTTTCTCTACTTGCTTTCCACAAAGCACAGAGTTGAATCCAGTGCTCATATATAATAATCATTTTAATCATTTGCTTTGCCTGTATTCTTCATGAGTTTAGGTTTTCTGTTTTCATGTTAAATTGTCATCTTATGTATTTTTTTTACCATCTTGAATCTTGTACTGAGTGGTCAGGAGACCCAGATTCCAGTCCTAGCTGCTCTGCGCTTTTGTGTCCTTATTTCTAAGAGTTCACTGCTCTGTGAGGCCATTTTAAGCACACATTAACTTTGAAAAACTGGGAAATGGACACAGTGACAGTAAGCGAAAATCATGCAGCATAAAAAGATGTGTAGTGTTGTGGAAAGAGCTGGTGTCTCAGATTCGTAATGATCTGTTTCAAATTCCAGCTTCCCTGACTCACTAGCCATGGGAGCCTCAGTTTCCTCATTCTAAGTTCTACTTCTCTGTATGGATGAGCAAACGGAGTTACCACATTTGCTATGGACTTTGCTTATGAGATACATACACCTACCAAGCCATCATGCAGTTTCAACACATCATGGCGGGGAGCTGACCTTGATGACATTCACTGCTACTTTGCGGTGGGCTCTCTGCCAGGTGCTTTGACCAATGCTCTTTTATTTAATCTTTATAATTCCCTAAGAAGTGGGCATTATAGCATTTTTGGAAACAAGGCAACCTGGGCTAGGGGAAGTTAAGTAACCTGTTTAGCTGGTAAGTGGAAGAGCCAGGATCTGAAACCACCGTCTCTGACTCCAAAGCAAGTTAATTCTCCAACCAGCCAAGCAGAATTATACAGACAATCACTGGATGCTCTAGACTCTGGCTCCACAATGGCATGCTCTTTCTTCCCTGTTAAGCACATGGCAAACTGCCTGCAACCCTTAAAGAACTAAAAGCTAAAGTAACTTAAAAACACAAGAACCTGGGCAAAGTGGTGCATGTTTCTAGTCCCAGTTACTTGGGAGGCTGAGGCAGGAGGATCCTTTGAGCCCAGTTTGGGCAACATAGTGAGACCCTGTCTCTAAACACATGCACGCGCACACACACACACACACATACACACACACACACACAACAAAGCAAGCACAGACATAACTACTCACCTGTTTCTGTCGCTGATGTATAAAGAACTTTTTCCTTTTGAAAGAAATTTTGAGAATGTTCACCCTTCAAAAAATAAAACAAAACACAAACAAAGCACATCAGGGATCGGCCAGGTTGAAGCTGATGCCTCTCAATGCATGTCCTTTATTCCATGATCCTGATGACTGGGGGCTCTTGGCTGCCTAGAGTTTACTTCTCTATAGAAATGATGGCAGCCCCATTACCGCGGGCTAACACCGAGTAGCTGACTGAAGCTGAGCACCGCATAAGGGCCACTGGATTATGATGTAGCTTTTAAATATCAAGAAACGTGGGCCATGCGCTCTCTTTGCTATAAGCTGCTTTTGTGGCACTGCAGCTCTGCGTGAGCTGGTATATACATGGGGAAGACAGCTGAGAGCAGCATGGAGCAACTGAAAGAGGAGAGACCTGGCCCGAACCCCAGCTCCATTACTTAACAGCCACGTGTCAAGTAGCCTACTTATCATTTGCAAGATAACAGAATTCAGTCACCGTTAACTCAGCATTTTTTTATATACTAGACTGCTACTAAGAGCTTTATAAACACGCTCTCAATGAAGTCCTGCAACAATCCTGAAAAGTACATGTTGTTATACCCAGTTTTCAAATGAGGAAACTGAGGCTCAGAGACATCACCAAAGTGCTCAAGATCGTTCAACTAGAAATTCCTGGAGCCAGGACCTGCACCCTGGTCTCAGCTGACTCTGAAGGCTGCACGCCTAAGCTCTCCACTATGAAGTCTTCCCAACAGTGGAGAAAACACTGCCCTTCTCAGAGAGCTGCCTTGTGAGGATTCAAGCAGATTAGGAATGTCAAGTCCCTACCTTGACACACAGTGCACCTGCAATGCTTGTTCCTTTAATTAAAAACATAACTTAAAAAAAACATTTACAGTTGACCCTTAATCAACAAAGGTTTGAACTACGTGGGGTCCACTATGTAAGGGATTTTTTTCAACCAAACATGGATGGAAAACACAGCATTTGCAGGATGTAAAACCCACATATACAAAGGACTGGCTTTTCATATACACGAGTTCTGCAGAGTCAAGGGTGTAACAAGTCTGTGTAGATTTTGGTTAATTACAAGTGGTCTTGGAACCAATCCCCCAAGTACACCAAGAGTCAACTATCATTCATTTATGCAAAATTTCTGTAATCTATACAAAGGGCACATATTTCCCTGCTGGAATCTTTACTTCTGAGATACTTTGGGGAAATGAAGGCATTTTACTATTCTCTAGGATCATATGAAGACCTTGGTAGAGAGCATTCTAGAATGGAGAGGCTGCGTAGGTAACATGAAAGTTGAACTACTCATGGGCCATTTCCCCAGCTGGAACAGCAATATACCTCTATTACATATTAAATATTATCCAATACACATCTATTTTCAACAATCTGTTGGTAGATGGAACTGTGAAGTAAATTGTTTTGGGTGACTGCAGGTTAATAGTCTAAGGATGAGAAGGGTGTTTGGGCTCACCCCTTTTGGAGATACTCTTTCTAGTGTGTGTTACTACTCTGACATCTCCCTGAAGTCTGGGGAGTCTCCTCACAATTCTCCTGTGCCAACTGGCAGATGCAAAAATTCCTGTTCTGCAGAACAAGTCGGGAGAACCAACTCCCCTTTTGAGTTCTTTTTTTTCTTGGGGATGGAGTCTCGCTCGGTCACCCAGACTGGAGTGCAATGGCGCAATCTTGGTTCACTGCAACCTCTGCCTCTGGGGTTCAAGTGATTCTCCTGCCTCAGCCTCCTGTGTAGCTGGGACTACAGGCGTCCACCACCTTGGCCAGCTAGGTTTTTTGTATTTTAGTAGAGATGGGGTTTCACCATACTGGGCAGGCTGGTCTCGAACTCCTGACCTTAGATGATCCTCCTGCCTCAGCCTCCTAAAGTACTGGGATTACAGGTATGAGCCACCACACTGGCCGAGTTCTTACCTTGCGTTGTTTGGCCCACAGGAATCTGTGGACCTCTTATTTCCCCTACCCTTGGCTTCATATACAGGGGTAGAAGGGCCTGGCAGGCCTCCTAGGGTTCCTAGCGTTCCAGCCCAGCATCCGTTTCCCATTCTGACCCCAATTTCCCCACTTGAATAATTATTTATAATCAATTATTCAAGTGGGGATATCAGCAAATCTGATTATGCACAGACATGAACTCTGTCGTTTCCAGGCTTGGGACCTCATGGGGGCTCCCTACTGCCCTTCATTCATTCATAAGGAAAAAAAAACACTGAGAGCCTAGGATGTACAAAGTCCTATGCCAAGCTTATAATCCAGTGAGGGAGACAGGTACCACATAAATAATGATGGGTGTAAGTAAATCACTGTAACTGTGAGCGCCACATGCAGGAAAGCCTAGAGTTTCATAAGAGCACTAAGAACTGAGCCTACAGGCTCCTATGGCCTGTGAGGCCCTCCATGATCAGGCCCCTCTCCTGCAGCTCCCCACGCCCACGGCCAGCTCCAGCCTGGCCTGCCCCACTCCTCCTGACTCACTAGCTGGGTTCCCTCTCATCTCTGGACCTACACACCCTGCCCCTTCTCTCTAGAATTTTCCTTGGGCCAAAGCTCAGCTGGTGTTCAGATCCTAGTGCCTTCCCCTGCAGGCTCAGGGCCTTTCTTATGTTCTGCCCCTCCTGGGCACTTGCCCACACACCTCCCTTGTCACCCTGGGAGTCTCTGAGGTTTGCACTGGAGGCAGGAGCCAGGCCTCGACAGGAGCCAGCTTGATGTTGAAGGGTGAGGGAGGCTTCGGCAGGTCTGTGGGTGAGCCCTGGGGTTGAAGAGTCCCTGCAGGCTCTACTGAAAAGGCTTCTGTTCACAAACCTGCTTCTCCTGATCAAGACCCCACTTATCTCCTGCAGTGACCTTGTGGAACCCACAGCTTCTTCACAATGTGAGGGTCCAGCCCTTGTCTGTGGGCCCTTAGGAAGTTCAGCCACAGTTAAGCTGGACCCAGGGGGCTTTAGGCCTGTGATACCTGGAGGAAGCCCCCAGCATCTGGAGGGGCTGGGTATGGAAAAATGAGCCCTGGGCCCATTTGCCCTCTGCTTAGCCTGATCTGAGTCCTGAGTGGGCCAGAGAGCTGTCCGGGCACAGCCCGCCAAGCAAGCTGGGGTTTCCTGCTTTCTCTGAGAGGCTTCTAACAGAGACGAGGTGAAAGAAAGATGGAGAGAAGGCCCTGCTATCTGTGACACTGATTTTAGTGTCAAATTGAACAGGACTGTCACATTTTTTGGTTTTGGAAAATAGATATATTGAAACTTAACTGAGTTTAAGTTTATATTTAAGTTTATATTGAAATTAAGTGTCTGTAAGTATGTATCCTACTTAAGCGTTTTCCTACAAATATAATTTTTAGTGTTGAAACAAAAGTATATAGGCTCTGGAGCTAGACTCTGATGTGAGTTTTAACCACTCTTGATTATTAGCTGTGTGACCCTGGACAGGATCTTACTTAACTTCTTTGTACTTCTGTTTCTGCCTCTGTAAAACTGGGGATAATAACCTATATAGCGCCTATTTGAGTTTAAAGGAGATAAATCAAAGAAAATACACAGTAACAGGACTTGGACACAGTAAGCGTGCAATAATAATTACAGCTATTAATAACAATAATTTTGTTATATATTATATAATTATATATTTATATGTAATATGTAATTATTCTAATATTAAATTAATTAATAGAGAGTATATTATATAACAATAGAGTATATTATTAACTCATTGTTAATTTCATACATATTATTATGTAATACTCCATAATTTTCAGTTACTTACAGGTTTTCTTCTCATTATAAACAATGCTGTGATGAACATCTTTAGGTTTCAGGTAATGAAAGTCTATGTTCCCAAGTTGGGGAGCAGATTTAGACATCAAAGGTCAAACTCTGTGTGGCACATACCTGGCACCAAATCTTCTCTTATCCCCATTTCCTAACTTACTTCCTTGCTGCCACTGTTTTGCCAAAACTCCATGTTTTTTCCCCGCTTGTCCTTTTCCATCTGCATCTCCCGCCGTCTGCGGCACTCACTCTTCTCTACCTTCCTGGCGATGTGTGCTACCCCTATTCTGTGCACCATCATGACCATCATGTTATCATTATGTAGACGGTATTATGTTGGTGGTGTTTGCCCTAAGAAAGCTCCCTGGTGCCTGGCACATTAAACTCAAACTTCTCTTCAAAATTCAGTTCCACTCACGGGTAACGAGGGACAGGCTGTCCTACAGGTCTCTTCCCACCAGGCCTGTGAGCTCAGAGGGCAAGCACTCAGTTGCATATGTCTTTAGGTCTCTTTAGAGTTTAGAACAGAGCTGGACATTTGGTAAAGGTTCAATTAATAACCGAAGAACAGAACTGAAACTATGGTTCCTGCCCAGAGAAAGCTCTTCTTTGAATTCTGACCAATGCACTGCCTAGGAAAAATTTCTTAATGCGAAGGCCTGCCTTGTGTCATTTTATCCACCGGGTTTCCATAGTCTCCCAAACCACAGGGTGAGCTGGGGGAGGGAAATGCTAATGAGAACCAAACTCTGATTTTCCCAAGTACTAAATCTGGATCAATTTAGAGGTCAGAGGTTAAAACTTGGGGGAAAATCTCTATCCCATCTTTAGAAATAAACGTTTAGAATGGGAGGTAACATTACTTTTGTTCTGCATATTTTTAAAGCATGATTCAGAAAATAATTAGAACTGTTTGCACTTACCAAGGATAGAAACTTGTGCAAATGTATTTTCGGTACACAGCAATGCCCGCAGAAGCAATTCCAATCATCAGGTCTAAATTGTGCAGATCCTGTAAAAAGGAAGATCTCAGATCCACAGCATGTTACAGTCAAGCTTATGCCCTCTGATGACTTTAAAGCACCCTCGCTGTTATAAATAGTAACATGTATAGGCTCCAAAGGGGAAAATGTTACTGAAAACAGGAAAAAGCCCCATTTAACAGATACTTAAGTCCCAAGTCCTAAGTACCAAATTCTTCTAAAGTGAACACAGCCTGTCAAGCAACATGTGAGTGTCACTGGTCTAGAACATTACCAAATAAGCCCGCTCGTTCCATGGAATCATTTAAATGAATACTCAAGCTTTAAATTTTCAACAATCAGCACTAAATCAGAAAGGCCTCACCCCTTTGCAAAGCTTTTTACAAATCTCAATTTCCATTACTGTAAACGCTTTAGCTATTATGAAATGATGATGAAAATGTGTTTAAGTGTAGAACTGCTGACTCTAAATCTACTTAAGAAATGTTGGCTGGGTAAGGTGGCTCATGCCTATAATCCCAGCACTTTACGAGGCCAAGGAGGGTGGATCCGTTGAGCCAAGGAGTTTGAGACCAACCTGGGCAACATGGTGAAATCCTGTCTCTACAAAAAGACACAAAAAGTAGCTGGGTGTGGTAGCACACGCCTGTAATCCCAGCTACTCAGGAGGCTGAGGTGGGAGGACTGCTTGAGCCTGAAAAGTGGAGGCTGCAGTGAGCCGTGATTGTGCCACCACGCTCCAGCCTAGGCAACAGAGGGAGACCCTGTTTGGAAAAAAAAAAACGTTGCTTCTAAATCCAATGTATCCAACATTTACACGAGCCTAACTGCTAGGCATTGCTGTGGACAATGAAGATACAGAAGACACAGCCACTACAATCTGTTTTAAATCTGTTTGAGATCAAGGTGAGTACAAATAAAATTTTAAAATAAAACAGTTCCTCCTCTTGAGTCATTTACCTTCCTGTTTTCACAATCAGATACTTGGTTTACGTTTGGTTTTCCTCTGACAGGGTCTTGCTTTGATGGAGTGCAGTGGTGCAAACATGGCTCACTGCAGCCTCAACCTCCTGGATCCTACTGCTTCAGCTTCCCAAGTAGCTGGGACTACAGGCATGTGCCACCATGCCCAGCTAATTTTTTTTGTAGAGCTAGGGTCACACTATGTTGCCTAGGCCGGTCTTGAATTCCTGGGCTTGAGGAATCCTCCTGCCTTGACATCCCAAAGTTCTGGGATTAAAGGCGTGAGCCACTGTGCCTGGCTCAGATACAAGTAATTATAAAGAAGGGGCACGGTTTGAGTCAGTTGCAACTGAGTGTGAAACTTCAGTCTGGCACCTACTAGCTGTATAATTTTGGGACCCTGAGACTCGGTTTTTCTTCTTGTACAATAAAGATGATAGAACCCACCTCAAAGGGTTTTTATCAGGCTGAAATGAGAGAAGATAAAAACTTAGAAGGGGGCTTGGCCTATGGAGTTTGTAGAAGAGACAGGCACGTGAAAGGCATAAGAAACGTCCATTTCCCCTTTGCTGTGGCGCAAGTCATTTGTGAACCACAAAGTGAACATGGAGTTAGAGAAACAGGACAAACAAAACAGTGCTGATACGGTGGAAAGTCCAGAAAATATTCACTATCAGTACCCAACAGAAATCACACGCTTACAACAAAACCGAATTTGCTTGATGAAGGGTAGAAGTGCATTTAAATGTGATACTCAAGGTCACAATAGAGGGAGTATAAAGCAGGTGTGACAGAACAAATTAGCAAAGGAAATAAAAATTGAGTGTACAAAGAAATAAATGAATGGTTTGGGCGAGCCAAAGAGCAGGTCTCAAATCTCCTAATCCTGTGGTCTTTCAGTATGCGCCTCAACCCTCGCAGCACAGTTACTGCTCACTAAATTCCCAGGCCCAACCCCCATTCACCAGCTCCCCTGCAGAAGGCAGAGCTCGGTGACTAGTTCTGTCCCCTATGCTCTGAGCAGGAGGAATGTATGTCTCTTTGGGGCTGAAGCATTTAAGAGCTGGTGTGTAACCCTGCAGCTTCCTGTTCCCTTGTGACAAACATGGAGGCCACATGGGAAGATGGCCATGACACGGAAGCAGCCTCGACTGCTGAGTTATTGCAGTGGCCAGGGGGACTGCCCTGGAAGATTCCTGGACTCAATGTAAACGTTCAGTTACTGAAAGATAAACCTTGTGATATGAAGCTACGGAGATTTAAGGGTTGTTAGTTCATGTAGGTCAGCCTACTATGACCAAACCCCCTCTGGTACCTTGGGGGTCTTAGCCAGGCAGGTATCATCTGGCCTCAGAGCCCCTGAGGGTCATTTCACCGACAGTTCTCGGGGTGGAAGAGCACAGCTCAACTGAGGCAGATATTAAGTCCTGCTTCACCACTGATTAAAGTTCTCCAAAACATTCTATCTAAGATAAAGTATTATTTGCAAATGAAATAAAAATGAACAGTCAAGTCCCAAAGCTGTTATTTTGCAAGATCTAATACCTTTTTCCTTCCTTATTGCCTATATCACAACTTGCCTACCTCACAGGACTGTAAAGGGACCGAAGTGAAACCAATAAATGAAAGTGTTTCTATAAACTATGAAAATACATAGGTTTAAAATTTGAGTATTTACTCAATCTCTATGAGCCTCAGTTTCCTCATCTATAAAACAGGGATAACTAGAATGTTGATTTCACAAGGTTTCTATGATCCCAAGATGAGACTTTATGGTCTCATATGAAAGCATCTGGATAAAGGCTAGTTAATAGTAGGTACTCAATTAATATTTGCTTCATTTTGGATATGATGAGGGCCAATCACAGGAAGAAAATGTAAGTCACTGCTGAAAGGTCAGATACTAATTAGACAGTGCGGGGTCATGTGCTGAAGCTACAACTTGTGTGCTGTGTGACCTTGGTTAAGTCCCTGAGTATCAGTTTCTCCATACGTAAAATGGGGTTAACGATAATACACAGAACTCGCGGTATCACTGCAGGAAACAATCCACTGGTGCATAGAAATTGCTCGGCAGATGACGAATGTTAGTAAATCCGATTAAAATAGCCACGACTAGTTTAAAATATTTATTGATTTTCACAATCAAACCACCATAATCTCTTAAAAAACTATCATATTTGAGTAACTAGCTCTAATTTGAGCAGCACTTGAGATTAAGTACTTGAAATGTTGGTTCCTTAAACAGTCACTTGACAAATGAATTTAAACCTATTTTTTTGTCTTTTAAAACCATAATATAAAATGGTCTTACAAAAATTACCAGTTTCTAGTCCCCTGAACCCTCAAAAGGAAAAAGTCTTCAAGCATAAAAGTGAGCATTAAAAAAAGCAATTGGACAACTGACAAACAAAAGATTCAGTATGACTTAATAAACCTTCCAAGTATCTTTTAAAAAGTCCTATTATAATGAAAAAGAAATAGTTTCATCAAAGAAGTTTTCAAACTCTCAGAGATTAAAATAAAATCATAACGTCTGATCCAAGAATGACAAGGAAACATACCCTACCACCGTGCAGTTCTACGCCATAGAAGTCGAGGGTCCGCGCTATGTTGATATAGCAGGATTCTGCTTCTGATTGCTTTAGCCCACTACAGAAAAGACAAAAAGCAGGGTTCAACCGATAAATAGAGAACATTAATTCCGATTTAAAAAAATCTAGAACATTCGATACCATTTCTGTAAGGTTATGAAATGCCTTATATTATCAATCTTTAACAATCTAATGCTAAGTTCTACTACACCAAGTTTCTCTTCTTATCCATTGAATGTGACTCCCTCTAACCCTTTCGTTTTTAAATTAAATAATACTTCCCCTTTAGTGAGCTTTCAGTATTCAGATGGAGAAGACTGTTACCTTTAGAATCTCTGCCCTAATTATTCCAAGTTGCTAATTAGTAGGGAATCTTTAGGTCTCTCTGCCTTTATCTATTCTTTCAGCAGTGGCCTCAAACTTTCAAATGCCACTGGCCTGGTACTATTTTAGGACATTGACTTCTGCCCCGGGAATAATTCTGGGAGAGAGGTTTGGCAGTAACTTCTTAGAAAGGACACTCGGTTGCCTGGCCTTTGTTTTTATGGCTTTCCCAAGAAGAGAACGGTCCCTTGAGAGCTGGCCTTCTTGGTCAGGGTGGCCTTTATTTGACCTGGACTGAACAGCTGCTGCTGTAGCTTTAAGTGAAATAAGGGGAAGAAGAGCCAGAATTGGGCATATGTGCTAGAGCTGAAGCTTGCAACAAATATGCAGCAGCAACCGCGGAAGGCTGGTGCTCCCCACTCGGACATAGGGCACTTTTCATGAACTGAACCCAGGAGACTGGTCAGCATTTTACATCCGTCTGTCTGTTTAATAAGACCCGAAGGAACAGCTTTTTTTAAATTAAATGTGGTAAACTGCTAAGAGGTTTACCTTGGTACAGTCCATTGGTGGGGCAATCAGATTTCAAAACGGGCATTTCCTTCAGGAATTTGTTGATTTCAATAACATCTTGAAAAGGACACAGCAGCCATCACCCTAAACTTCTTACTGGATTTTACACTTTACAGAAATGCTAGTTATGCCAAATATATCTGCCACCATACCAGCTGAAAGGTTCAAAAACCCCCGACATCTTGAAAGAGGATTCATGCACAAAAGAAAGAGGTTGCATCAAACACAAAGGGATATTATGTCTGAAAATACCCGACCCAAGTTTCCAAAGTAGGCCACCCCAGCCCGCCTCACCTGTGCTGCTCATGCAGAGATTCGACTTTTGTTAAAAAGTCATCATTCTGATTGGGTATAAAGTGACTACCAGAAAGATAGCCTGGATGATGTATGGAAGAATTATAGTCTCCAAAATGAGCTATCAAGACAGAATAAGGGGAAAGTCATAATTAGTTTTGCCTATTTAATACGGTTTATATTTACAAGCATCTACAGAATCACCAGAATAACATTAATTGGAAATGCTCTTTGGTAAGTTCTGTACCTCCAGATTCCACACTTCTTTGAGCCTTCACTATGTGCTAAGATACTATCACACATGATCCAACCAAATTCTCACCCTTCCCAAGGACACAGAGGGAGAAAACTGGGAAATGGTGTTTGAAGCTAGGCCCTGTTCTAATCCCATACCTCTTCCATACACTGTGGTCAGCACAGCGGTTTGCACTCATGCCCCTGGATAATGAGAACCCACTGGGAAAAATGCCACGATCCGTATGCCACGCATGGTGCAGGCTTTCTCTACCATACCCCAAGGTTACCGTAACACTGAACCAATCTGCTCTAAAAACTGGGTGTAGGCAGAAGGGAGGCCATGCCGACTTGACCACTCTCTGCATCCTGACCCATCCCCTGGGATTCAGGGAGGTGTGGAAGAAAGGGGACCAGGATGTGCTCGGAGTCCACAAGGACAAGGGGTAGGTGGGAGTAGAGCTGAGGAGTCAGGGTTCAGGTGACAGCAAATTTCCTAGGGAGAAAGACACATTCTAAGGGGAGTTAGAAAATATGAAGAGAGATTCTGGGGCTATCAGGGGAATCACATTAGGGACCTGCAGCTGCAGAGGGAAGAGGAAGGGTGACCTCCAGACTAGCCCCTGGGCCAAATGGTACTGCCCCCTTGAGACCCTCGACTGTTGTCTGCCAACATGAACTGAATTGCTGATGCCTATGAAGTGATGGGCATTTCTGAGAGTTGTGCAGTGCTCAACCTGTGCAAGTGTCCGAGTACCCCAAGGACTCAAACCATTTGGGTGTCTGCACCATTGAGGAAACTGGGAAAAAGGATGGCACCAGGTGAAGAGCCAAGGACCAGGCTTATGGGACCTGAGGACAACCACTTCCCTTCTCTAAAGTTTTCCCATTTGTCTAAAAACAGAAGTGAGAAGATAATCTCTAGCTCTCATGGGGCAACTGATCTCGTACTCCATTTTCTTGGAGTACAAAACAATACAAAAAATGCTTCTATTTCATTAAAAAATATATATATTAGCCCTGATCTTTCCAATTATTTTACTGAATTTCTTCCTGCAGCTGGCTGCAATGCCAGGAGGCTCCTGCGGACTCTCAGTTCAACACCAAAGATTTCCAAATCAAAATAACTCCTTCTCTGTTACAAGGACAGAGTATGGGAAAGATACAGTGATACTTCGTAGCCATTCTTAAAAGGGAAGCGGGTGAGCCAGGTGGCTGCTTGGGTGAATTTCTACACAAAGTTGAAAGGGCAATGTGGCCGGGCACGTTAACTCATGCCTGTAATCCCAACTCTGGGAGGCCAAGGTGGGTGGATCACCCGAGGTCAGGGGTTTGAGACCAGCCTAGTCAATGTGGTAAAACCCGGTCTCTACTACAAATACAAATTAGCCGGACGTGGTGGCACATGCCTGTAATCCCAGTTACTTGGAGGCGGAGGCATGAGAATCGCTTTAACCCAGAAGGTGGAGGTTGCAGTGAACCAAGATTATGCCACTGTACTCCAGCCTGGGTGACAGAGCCAGACTCCATCTCAAAATGGAAAAAACAAAACAAAAAATAAATAGTGGATGCAAAGGTCATGTCTCACTCAGCTCTGCTCACCTAACTGCCCTCACACCACAGGGCTGCTCTTTGAGATCTGCACCATAATGAAGGAATCTGTTTCCTTCCTACACTGTGCCTTGAGCGCTGGGAGTGGGTCTGACTCACCTTTAGGGCCCAGCACCAGGCATGGCACACAGTAGGTGCTCAGAACTGATCTGTACAAAGGCTGATGCAAAGTTCAATTCTGGAAGGGGAAAAGGACAGAGAGCCAAGTAACCTATGTATGCAGACTTGGTCTAGGTTGGACCACAGGGTGTTAAGGCCAGCCAAATGTGGCCAAGTTGTGGAAAGAAATGTCAAGGCTATATAGCTGGCGAGTTTGTGCAGAGCTAAATGTACGATAGTGCGTTCACAGGAAATCATTTAGATGCTCTGACACAGCATGCCCAATGAGGAAAGTGCCAGAAAGCATTAGAATCACCTCCTTCAAACCCCTCATGTTAAGAGGGAAGAAACTGAGGTCTGGAAAGAAAAAGAGACTAACCCTTAGGACAAGGTCAAGATCAGAACCCAGGTGACCTGAGCCCCAGTTAGTGCTCCTACCACCCGGTCAGCCTGCCTGCCAGGCCGGTGAGCCGCTGCTGGCCATTTGATGACAGCAGGCATGTCCACAAAAGCCAACCAAATGCTGTAAGTGGCTTTCCTGAGCCTCAAGGTGAAGTCCTAGGAACTTCTACTCTGTTGGTTTCATTAGCTCATGGAGATCCCCCTGGATCCCAATAAGGTTATCCATCATACTATTTAACAGTTCCAACCCCAGTGTCATTCAGCAAACAAACAGCAAGGTTCTCTCTTTAGTCAAGTTGCTGACAAATGTTCTGAACTTCAAATAGAACCAATGAGCCGCCCTGTCGGGTGGTTTTCACTTTAAATCTTAAGCGGCTACTCTGTGCAAAGCACGGTGCTAACCACTAGGGGGAAACAAAGTTAAACAGTGATAAACATCTGCAAAACACTGGGCAGTTTCACATCGATTTCAATGACATCATCCCACATGATACTCATGAGAGCCCTGTGATATAGGCAATGCTTTTAATCCTCACTAAACAGATAAGGAAACAGACCCAAAGGGGCCTGCCACTGTTGCTCAGCTGCTAATCTGGAGGCTAGACTCTGATCACAGTCCCAGAGTACTCTTACCTCCTTGCTACACTATACACTCCAAATTGCTAAGTAATCCATTTCCTATTTGTGAGGAAGAAACACATGCAAAAGCTAATTTTAGCCAACAGAAATGGAAGTGCTTATGTGGGAAATACCTTGTCTTTTAAGTTACATGCTTTCTTCTCGTTGATACTATTTTATGTTTTACAGCAAAGAGAGGGTATCTATCCCAGGTTCCAATGTACAGCACTTCAAGCTGTCCAGTTCTTGTACTGGGCAAGTCTTTCACCTGCTATTTATCCAACTCCAACCAGATCTTACAGGTGGTTCTCAGGGGTCATTCCTAGGACGTTTTCCCAGATGCTCTCCCCTCTCCCCAAGCAGGATGAAGTAGATTCCTGGTGGCCATGTCCACTGCGAGTATCATCCACATCTGCCTCCCTATAGGCTGCAGACTCCTTGGGGAGAGCAGTGTGTCTTATCTACCTATGCACCCTGAGGCTGGTGCAGACCTCTATGTGGCAGAGGTCCACAGAACATTCTGGAATAAACATATATTTCCAAAAAACATACTTTATTCTTTGAGCTTCATAAAGCCTTGACAGGCTGTTAACAATTTTCTGCCATTGTGTATTTTCAGGTACGTTACCAGCAGATCACTTTGTTGTTGTTGTTGTTTTTTTAAGAGATGGGATTGCTCTGTTGCCCAGACTGGCATGCAGTGGCACAATCATGGCTCACGGCAGCCTCTAATTCTTGAGCTCAAGCAATCCTCCCACCAGCCTCTTGAGTAGCTGAGATTACAGGTGCAAACCACTGTCCCTGACTTTATTTTTTATGTAATAAGAAAATGTGCTTTTGGTTAGCTGGTCATAGTGAGGACTTATCATTATATTAGATGCCCCTCTTAGAAGACTTTAGCAAAATATATCATAAAATTTGGGTGTACCTTTTGATCCAATAATTTCATATATAATAATTTTTTTTTTGAGACAGGGTCTCACTCTGTTGCCCAGTCTGGAGTACAGCGGTGCAATTATGGCTCACTGCAGCCTCAACCTCTAGGGCTCAAATAATCCTCTCAACTCAGCCTCTCTAGTAGTTTGAATTACAGGGGTGTACCACGACACCCAGCTAATTTTTGTGTATTTTGTAGAGAGGGGGTTTCACTGTGTTGCCCAGGCTGGTCTCAAACTCCGGGGCTCAAGTAGTCTGCCTGCCTTAGCCTCCCAAAGTGCTGAGATTATAGGTGTCAGCCGCCATGCCTGGCACAAGAAATAATCTTTAAGAAATATATGCTATGCAATATATGTTTATTGAGGGTGGAGGGATAAAAGCTTATACTCAAAACTGCTTGCCTGATAAGCCATGCTTTTATTAGCATGATAGTAATGTTAATATTTCTACTGAAGCCAGTTTGTACTTTTTAAGTGCCAATAACTTCTTCAGCCCCCATTCCATCAGTTCTTTGCAGAAGGGAACTTGACTACTAAAGCTTGGCATAGATTTTTTTATTTGGTTCTTAAATTTTACTCTAAATAGAATTTACTGTTTACAATAGGCAATTCCCTGACAGCTTTCTTCTGGGCAGACATGAAAATACAGTAAGAGTTAACACTTGCTACATACCACGTACGATTCTAATAGCTTTACATACAGTAACTCATTTCATCCTCACTACAACCCTGTGAAAGAAACACTTATTATCCTCATGTGACAGGTAATGAAACTGAGGTCTGGAGAGTCATAAAGTCAGGCAGGTACAAGTGCACAAGGCAATACCTAGGTAATAGGGCTCCAGTCTGGTTCCCAATGACTTGGCCAGGCATGGTCCAACAATAAAGATGTTTCAGTTACAGATCACCTTCACACTATTGCTTAATTTGAGCCAAGTAGCCATATTGAGAGCTGTCTTAAATCACTTGTCATGGCCAAGGGAGACACCAGATTTTTTTTTTTTTTTTTTTTTTTGAGACAGGGTCTCACTCTGTCACAAAGGCTGGAGTGGCAATTGCATGATTATGGCTTACTGCAGCCTCAACCTCCGGGGTTCAATATATACTGCCCCTCTCAGTCTCCCTACTAGCTGGGACTACAGGCACCACACCAACACACCCGGCTAATTTTTCTGTTTTTTATAGAGATGGGGTTTCACTGTGTTGCCCATGCTGGTCTTGACCTCCTGGGTTCAAGTGATCCTCCTGCTTCAGCCTTAGAAAGTACTAAGACTACAGGTGCATGCCACCATGCCCAGCTAGTTATTTTTTTGTAGGGACAGGGTCCTACTAAATTACCCAGGCTGGTTTCAAACTCCAGGGTTCAAGTGATCCTCCCGTCTTGGCCTCCCAAAGTACTGGGATTACGTGCATGAGCCACCACACCGGGCGAGGGATGCCAGGATTTAAAATGAATGTGCCTGTATTCTAGTTAGTGTTCCTGCCTCATAAACCTGAAGCTCAGGCTGTGAACACCAACCCTGCTCTGAGATATGGGGAAGCTCAGTCTCCTCAGCTGACTGGCCTGGCAGTGACAGTTCACAAGGTCTAGAGATCAATGAGAATACAAGCTGATTGGTGATCATGCCACTTCCCACATGGATGTGACACGGCCAGGCCTGTCCAAGGTATACTGTAGAGAGAAGGGAAGGTTCAAATCCACCCAGGCCCATTCACCTCTTTGAGTTTCCCAGTAGAAGAGGAGATGCAGGATGGATGGTGAGACTAACTCTGGGTCTTGTCTTACTTGTGAATAGGGTCACAGGTGGTCATCTTTGACGTCCCTTACCCTCCAATTCCTGGTTACATGCAGGTGGGTAGGTAAGCTGCAGGCCCAGCCACCTTGCTCTTTACCTCCCTCATTTCTGTTCTTTCCTGGTAGGGAAGTAGGCAGACCTAGGGCCACCTCAGCAGGCCGCGTCAGCCTTCTCTTGCTATTTTGCCTCTTCTGAGACCAGATCAGGGTGTGTAGTTCAGCCAGTGCCTGTTCTCAGACCTGACCACCTTGCTACCTTAACTGTCTACCACATAGTAGGTCAACAGGGTAATAGGCCAAGATGGTTTGGGCTTATGGGAAGGTAGAAGAGATTTCTTAGGTCTTGAGCTGTGAACAGCTCTACCTGAGTACTATGTTGATGAACTGTATTGCCACCACAAAGCTAGTTACTATAAAGCAACATTTCACTCTCATCTGGCTATATGTTCTATTCATTGTGCCTACCCAGCATCTACCTGCATGACTTGGAAGGGAATATACCCTCGATAAAGTTTTACTGATTGAACGAGCGGATTCCTATTCCAGTTTAAACTAGCCTTGAAGAAAATTCCATCTGGACTTTCTATCCAATATGGTAGCTACTAGCCACGTGCGGTTAGTCCAAATTGAGAGGTACTGTCAGTGTAAAATCCAGACTGGTTTTCAAAGACTTAGCATAAAAAAAGAACGTAAAATATCTTGCTAATAACTTTTTACATTAAGTTAAAATGTTAATATTTTGAATATATTGCTTTAAATAAAACATAAAAAAAATCTCCTGTTTCATTTTTCCTTTTTTAAATGAGGGTACCTGAAAATTTAAGAGTTACATATATGGCTCACATTATATTTCTATTGAAAAGCACTGATATAGATCAATATATAAGCCATTAGCTATAGTAAAACTCCAGAAAGAAATTCCTAAGATCCCAGCAGTGTTTTAGAGTAGCACCAAGCAAGCAGCAGGGGTGACTTCTAGCAAATTTCTTAACCTAGCTGGGTCTAGGTTTCCACGTGTGTAAGAGATGACTGATACAAATATTTGTCCTACTGGGATTTGTATGAAGATCAAATCAAATGCCTGAGCAAAGGTTCTAGAAAATGCAATGTGCAACCAATGTCTACTGTCTGATGGGCTCTGTTGGAGAAAACGCCACACCTTTCCCCTTAAACGTCTTCCTTAATCCAACATCCCCACGCTACAGGAGAGGGCAAATCTGGGTAGAAGTGGGACTATCTGGACAGTCAGAGACATGCTGCCCAGTGCTACCCAGCAGGATTCCTGGGGAAGAGGAATCGGTCAAGCAGGAGGAACCGGTGACTTCCTCCACACACTGATCAGACCAATCTGTCCACCCAGGAAATGCTCCCTTCATGACTTACATTGTACGGCATAGGACGCTAGAACCACTGCTGAGTTAAGAGGGCAGGTTAACCTAACAGGAGAAAAACATATTAGTAAAGTCACAAGAACCACAACAGCCTGAAACATCCATAGATCATGGGTAGCACACGTCTTTCTTTGCTTTGATTAACCAATACAAAACAAAAAGTGTTACAATTCTGGGAAAAATTTAAAAGCAACTTTATGATACAAATCAATCTCAAACAGTAAAGGTAAATGTAACACACTAAATATTTTTAAAAATTTAACCAAATAATACCCATCACAAACACATGAAGCTACAGGTCTAATGCTGACCAGCGTTTTGGCTGGTCAAGAAGGGTCAGGCTCGTATCTCCAATATGAACAAAAAGTGAAAAAACTGTACTCTGAGATCAACGGGGAGCCTTCAAATCTTTCTAGTAAAGACCTGAGACTCATCATAGGGCACTCTAACTACATTCCTGAGTTCTAATGACCCTTTGGTTCTTGATTAGCCTCTTTCTAAAATAGTAACATCCTCACAGGAGGGACAAGTAGGAAGTACTTTGAATTTTAAAACCTGCAATTTCTTAATTAACTAATTATGATGACTTAGGATCCCTTATCTATTTACCATCCTGAAGATCAACAGAGTTCAGGGATCTGTCTATCTCTCAGTCTTTGTGCCATTCTCTAAAAATAATGATCTTGGGTTGGCCTTGTTCTCCTTTCCTCAAACTCACTGCTTTCCCTGGTGCCCTGTTTCTGCCAATGACTCCACCTCTGTCTCAGTCATATTTTGAATCCTCTGATTGCTCCCTTTTCTCTTCTGCATTCAACTGCAGACTCCATGGCTCTCCCAGGAGCTCACCCAGCAGACCTGGAGTAGGGGTCACTGCTGGGCAGAACCGGTAAGGGGATGGCAGGAAGGAGGGCTTGCAGGGTGGGGAGATCACTGATAAAAAGAGGAATCCGGCCAGGCGCAGTGGCTCACGCCTGTAATCCCAGCACTTTGGGAGGCCTAGGAGGGCAGATCACGAGGTCAAGAGATTGAGACCATCCTGGCCAACATGGTGAAACCCCATCTCTACTAAAAGTACAAAAATTAGTCAGGCGTGGTGGTGGCACGCGCCTGTGGTCCCAGGTACTCGGGAGGCTGAGGCGGAAGAATCGCTTGAACCCAGGAGGAGGAGGTTGCAGTGAGCCGAGATTGTGCCACTGCACTCCAGCCTGGCAACAGAGCAAGACTCCGTCTCCGAAAAAAAAAAAAAAAAAAAAGAGGAATCATTAACAGCAACACTGGGAGCCACTGGGACTTTAAAAGCATTCTTCCCAGCAAACCAGTGGTAAGTAGAGAAAACACAGTTTCTATGGCAGCTCATGAAGTACCCAAGATGTGAATCACTCCACCTTTCTGATAATGTGGCCCTCCAGGGGTTCCGCTTCCTGTCCACTGCGCTGTGTGGTGGTTCCGCAGCTGCATATGAAGATAACTTTCCCTATAGGAGGCCACCGTTCCTCAAGTGACTCTGTGTTCCTGCTGGGACTTGTAAATGAAATCCCTAAAGTTACGGATGCGGCCCAGGGATCTCACCATCTGTTTCTTCATCTGGAGATCTTGAGAGCCCGTGGGGAGGACAGGCAGAAATAGGATGAGTATCAGCTATTTGCTCTCCTAACAAGATGGGGTTCAATTAAATCTACGCCAGTAGCCTGGCTGGAGAAAGAGCGGGTGATTGGGATTTTGGGAACAACTTAGAAAAGAGGCTGAGGAGATTCCCTCTAGATGGAAGAAATCAGAAAGGAAAACATTTCCAAAGAATGGTGTTCCAAATACATACTAGGGAACGCCAAAAGCCTTTGTTCTGCTCTTTACTTGGCCACATGTTCCTAGACACATCCCTTCTTTCCCTCTGGGCTTCAGGGTCTCTCCGTCCTGAGTGAAGGGCTTGGATGAGATCAACCATCTTGGAAAGAAGGAGATGATGACACCTTGAGTGCTGGCTACCAGGGATAGCTCAAACAAGTTGGGACAATTTGACACTTAGGAAAAGTGCTATGTTCCACTGGGCCTGTCGAAAGACCCAAAGTTACAAATGGCCTGATCTACATCTGAGAAGCATTTGGCAGCAGAGACCCTCTCCTCAGAGAGGTGGTGAGGACCTGACAGGGGCCAGAGATCTAAACCAGGATGTGGCCCTCAACAGATTTGCCCTGACTCACATGGAAATAACAAGGGGCATTTTGTTTGGAGAAGAAAAACTGAAGACAACCCATTTCCAGTATTTGCAGAGTTAGATTAAAAGCTCCTGGGGAGGCAAGGCCCTGGCCTTATTTGGCCAGCACAGTTTAGTGCCTGTCTCATAAAAGGTGTTTGCAAACTATCTGTGGAAAAGACTTAAGTATGCAGAAGAGGAGGACAGAATGGGTTTCTGCTGCTGCTAAGGACAGCCTGGACCCAGGAGAGGGGTTGGTAATTTCAACCTTGAGTTACCCTAAAATGTAAAAATGCTGCCTCATGAAAGGGTGAGCTCCCCCTCACTGGGGGCGATCAAGCAAAAGCCCGAAGACCTGTAGATTGTGCTAGGGAAGTGATTCATTCCTACCTTGAAGGGGAGGATGAGCTAAGTGATGAGAATTCTGTAATTCTATGAGTGCTCAACAGTCATCAGGCTCTGGAAATCCCTTCCTCAAGGTGTCTCTTGTTTCAAACTTCCCACCTCCTCTCCCCACCTTCTTCACTGCCATGCCCCTGAGTCTCTGGCCTGGATGCCACAACAGCTTCCTCGAGGGCTGTCCATTCCCTTCCATTCAGACTGAACCGCCCTGGCCTCTGCCTGTCTTCCCTTGTGTACACGGATACTAACTTTGTGGATATGGCTCTTGCCACATCCTTCTTGCCTAAAAGCCTTCAATAGCTCTCTTCTGCCTGCTGGATGTAAGATGCCCGCCTACGTGGGACACGAACAGCCCTCTCTATTCTCCTGTAAGCTCTCAGCATGCGGTTTCCAAGTGGGACTGTGGGGGGTGGGGTGTCTTCTCACTGCCCAGGGAAATCCACCTCCTCACTTCTCTACCCACCTCAATTCTGGCTCATCCCAGCAATCTACAAAGACTTTTGTAGCTCACACCAGCAGGAACTCCTAAAATCTTATGATGACTGTGGTCTCCACTGCCATTATTCGTTCTGATTGTTTCCTAATTGCTTCATGGGCTACTTTCTCATTTCCCCAGTGAGACTACACACTCCCTTATGGTACAGCACGCTGGTAGCCTCTGAAGACCCTCCTCCCCCGGGCTAAACTCACAGGGGTGGGGGCGGGGTGGAGGGACTGGGAATATGCTGTGCTGTCCCCACTGGTTTACCTGCTGCAGTTTCTTCCCTAAGTCAAGAAAAGACTAAGGATTTGGAGGAGGTAGCTCAGGGACCACTGGCTTGGAATTTCCTCTCCCTTCCAGCTACTGAGATGGTCTTGGTAACACAAGAAGCACTGAATCACAGGCAGATGAGCAAAAAGCTTCCCAGAGAGAAAATGAGTCATCCGGAGGTACCAAGGGGTTCAGAAGTGGACCTAAATTAGGCTGGATCTGCCTTCCCGAATGAAGCCCATTGTGCATTCTGGGTCCTCTCCTCCCTTTAAAATTTCTCAGGTCTTTACCAGAAAGATTGCTGCATCCTTTGTAATAAAACCAAAATAACATGAAACAAAGTTGATCAAACCTTAGCCTCTCTCAGCCGTGACTGAGGTATAATAAAAACAGATGTCCAAAGCCTAATGCTGCACAGGATGCTTTCCACACCCACTCCTCGTTTAGATTTGATATTGTTACCAGAAATGAACGCTCATTAGATTAAAACCAGGAATTTTGCTAGTCTAACAGGAAAAGAAAAATATAAAATTCTCATTACCTTCCTTCACAAATATCCATCTTCAATTGTAGGAAATACAAGTGCCTATGAAATAATTGTTTTCATTAATTCATACTCAAACTGAAATAACAAAAAAAAAAAGTTTGATGAGTCAAAGACAAGAGCTGTACATGCGAAAGATACATAAAAATACAGTTTTGGTCCAAGGTATCAGGTGCTACCTTACGCTCTGCAAAGCTGCCCTGTCATTACTGGCGGCTCATGTTGGTGCCCTGTGTCTTGATTGGTGGGGGCAATTTTCTGCCAGTGCAGGCTGTCCTACGGAGGGCTGAGCGGGGATGAATGAGGTGGAAACAGCCCATTAAAGATGGGCTGGTGCTGTGGGTTCTGCTGTCAGTGAGCGCCCCTGCCCTTGAGGACCAGAACCCACAGGTTCTCTGCACAGGTGGTGCCCACACCCCGGCAGGGCCACTGTTCTGAACACCATGCTGGCATCTGTCCACCCAAGCTCTCCCTGCATAAAGTTGCTAAAAGGAGGGGAGTCTGTGAAGACACCTCCTTGGCTGGGCTGCAGACCCCCAGCTGAGCATTTTCCTGTGTCCCAGGAACTGTGGGTACATGAGCAAAAGCATAAACATCAGTAAACTCGAAGCTGCCCAGACCTCCAAGCTGAATTCTGCACTCATCTCTGCACAACCAGTAAATGTAACTTCAAAACTGCAGACCTGTTTTGTGGGCAAGTCGTGGAAGGCCCTTCAGCCTGTGACTTTGCTCCTCTGCCTGGGGAGTGGGGAAAGGAGGCTGTCGGCAGCATTGTGCAGGCCAGGAAGCGCCTAGGGGAGACTTCTATTTAGGGATGTGGCATACATGTGACACTTGGCCACTAGCTCCCACGCTTTTTTAAAACCCAGATTCAAATGGGGTAGACATTCCAGTGTCTGGCCAAGATGACAAAAGGGAAACCTCCTGAAATCTAATATAGACAGGGCAGAAGTGAACAGGGGCAGGAGAGAAATAATTTTAACAATTTAAACGAATCAGTTTCATTATTCCTTCAAATTTATAAGGTCAAGGAACTGGCTTTATGAGATGGGAATGCTCCAAACAGTATTACAATCTCCTATTTGCCCAGTTCTGGGCTGTGTTCATGGCACTACGTTGTAACTTTCCCTCTTATTTCAGCCCCATAACTCTGTAAGGTAGGTACCACTATCTCCATTTTTATACATGACAAAATCAAAGCTCAGATAGGATATGTGAGGGCAGCTGTGTCTTATTTTAACCTGGATGATCATGTTATTAAAAAAAACTCACTATGCTACAAATTTCTTATATGTTTAATGGCTAAAAAGCTTAGGATCCATGTCATAACTCTGATATTATTACTTTGATTATAATTAACTACTCACAGTGTATTGAACACCCTAGCCTTGAGAGACAATACAACATACATTTGCTGATTCACACCTATTTGGTATTGGAATCACCATCTTTTCTACCTAGGATAACATCATCAGTTCTTTCTAGTTTGTTTCTATGTTTATCCAAGCTGACATTCAACCAGAATTAAGTGTTCTCTCCTCCTACAATGCTACTGAGAGAAAAAACAGAAGGGAGAGTTATAGATAATCCAGTGGCGAATCTGGGCTTTCACTGACAAGCTCAGCTAATCAGTATGTCTTCCTAGGGATATAATTGAGAAGATAAACGAGCTCACCACTCACCAAATGCTGCCTTGTCATCTATTGAGCAAAGTTTCTGAGTCAACCCCATGGCATCATCATACATAAAGAAACTAGAATAGTGGAACACAACCCAACCTTAGGAGACTTCCTAGGAATCTTGAAGGAGCCTAATTTTGAGATTGCCAGTATATAAAATTCTGCTTAGAATGATCTAAATTTATCAGAAACAGCAGTTGTGGAGGCTCACAATAAAGAAGATATTTACTTAGCAATTAGAATACAGGATAGTTCTTTAGAAGAGATGCTTGGGATGCCTAACTTCAGAAATGTAACGACCTCTCTTGTGTGTACCACACCCATGACTTCAATTTCAGAAAAAAGCAGTGAAAGTCTCTCTGCCTAGATCCTTAACAAACAAACAAAAACCAACAGATACCACCTCTCTATATACCTTCTTTGACTCTTGAGAGCTAAAATTTCCTTCAGAAGGAATTTCCTTAAACAGGAACTACAAAGCTGGGATGAGATACTATGTGCCAGGAATATAAGTAAAATCTTTCATTTTATATATTTTTTAAAGCATGTGAATTAATGGTAGAAGCCTGGTCCAGGACACAATGATTTGGCAGCTGGGCATGGTGATGTGTGCCTATAATCCCAGCTACTCAGGAGGCTGAGGGAGGATCCTTTGATCCCAGGAGTTTGAAGCCAGTCTGGGCAACATATTAAGACCCTGTTTCAGAAAAAAAAAACCTGGCAGTCCTTGTGGGCCACCAGCTCTATAAGAGTTATGGGGTGGCTCCTGTAAGGCCGGTTGCCTCGCCAGGAGCATGGACACCCCCCCACCCCTTTTTCCAAAAGCTCGACAAGCCCGGACGAGCTCAGGCAAGCTCAGACATGCTCAGGCTTGTTCCCTTCTCCCATGCTCACACAGACTGACCTTCCCTTAAAAGAGCCCAGTATGCAAACAAGGTGCTGCAACCCTAGCCTCTTGCTAACCAATAGCAGCCGAGTCTTAACAACCAATAGCAGCCGAGTCTTAACGACCAATAGCAGCCGAGTCTTAACAACCAATAGCAGCCGAGTCTTAACAACCAATAGCAGCCGAGTAATTCCAACCAACAACAAGCCAAGTCCTAGGTAAAGGCTTGTAACTTACCCAATAGCAGTCCTGCTCTCCCACAACCAATCCAGCTCCCTCACTCTGTATAAAACCCCACGTCTGAGAGGAGTCCGTGCGACTTCTCCGGCCCCTCCTGTCGGATCACGGAACCTCACCCGGGAGCCTGAATAAATTTCTTCGCATTGGATTATTTTCGTGCTGGCCTCAGTTTCTTCGTTTTATCCTCAGCGAGAACAGACCTTACAGCTCCCACCATGGCTCCTGCTACATTAAGAGAAATCTCATGCCCAAATCCCAGAAGGTGATAGTTACATTCTATTCTGCAATGGGACATCATCCTTCTTAAGATGGAAAGCGGGGTGGGGTGTCAGTTGTGAGCCACTGAATTTTAGGAGAGACACACACACTGTTTATTACTCATTCTGCACTAAAATCTGCCTCTCTGTAGCCTCCATCCACTGGCTATAATTTTATGACCCTAAACATCCAGTTCCTCTTTTCCCATGACTACTGAAAAGATATGAAGGCAGCCTTCATTTGTGCCTGAGGCTTCTCTCCATCATGAATGCCCTAAATTTCCACAGATGTCCCTCAGACGACAGGAAGGCTCAGCAGGAAGATTCTGTCAACTCCCAGAGAAGTGGGCTTCTCTTCCATAGGGTATGGAAGAGGACGGCCAATGGCTAGGATAGGCACTGGTGACGAACTCCTGGGCTGCGCTAGCCGTAGGAATACTCTCCCTCAAGTTCAGCCACTGGAGGTCTCTAACATGCCCAGTGGATGCCACAAACCTGGGGCTCTAGTGTTACGGGGAGGAGACAGGAGATGGGTGACAATCGCTAGGTGAGGTAGTGCCGTCCACACTTGGGGCTGGAAGCTCCCAGTTGGTTGTACAATCAATTCAATGCATCACAGTTGGCATTTTTTCAAGAAATGAAATAAAACAGAATAGAAAACTTCAGAGTACTTGCGACTTACTATAGCTTTACAAAATGTTTGCTTCAGTAATTTATATATGTGTACTGTATTCTGAAACATAATATATTTTTACTATGGAGTTGTGATTTTTAAAAAACCCACTGGTTAGAACAAAATATATTTTTGAGAAAAAAAATATTTTTTCTGAAACAAAATATATTTTTACTATGAAACAAAATAGATTTTTACTATGGAGTTGTGATTTTTAAAAAACCCACTGGTTAGAACCACACACACGGATGTACACATGTACATACATGTATATACATACATAATCACACATTATATATAATATATATAAAAGACACATATACATATATACACACACATATTATTCATGTTGTTTTTAACGCATCCCTTCAATAGAGCCCTTTTTTTCAACAGGGTCTCAGTCTATCATTTAGGTTGGAGTGCGTGGTTCAATCATGGCTCACTGCAGCCTTGAACTTCTGGGCCCTAGAGATCCTCCCAGTTAGCCTCCCAAGTCGCTGGGACTACGGGCATGCACCACCACACCTGACTAGTTTTGTTACTTTTATTTTTGTAGAGGAAGGATCTTGCTATGTTTCCCAGGCTGGTTTCAAACTCCTGGCCTCAAGTGATCCTCCTGCCTTGGGCTCCTGAAGTGCTGGGAAGCTCACAGGTGTGAGCCACCATGCCTGGCCCACAGCGTGTTATTTAGTACTGGCCCAAGGATGCCTTAGTAGGGTCATTTCAAACACGTTCTTATAGATTTCATCACCAGCTCTGTGTCCGTCAGCTTAAGAAGTAACCAGCTGGGCTGAGTGCTTCTAACCCATCCCCAGTTTACCAGCATGAAGAGCTGGTACCGGGAAAGCTCGGAGGACAGGGCATGCTTCCATGTGGTCACCTGATGTGTCATACCAGACACCTTGGACACTGGCTTAAAATGTAATAAAAAACACAGTCAAATCCCCAATGTCTGCTACAGTAGAGGGAGGAGGTCCACAAAGAAGGCAAAATACAGTAATAGACTAATATCTGGCCTTTCAACATATTACAAGTTAAAATGTGATCATGTAATTACTACTAAAAAAATAAACAAGACAAACTCTGTGTCTGAGTTAATGCTGCTTCCTTGATGATGTCTTTTGGCCATAATGAACGTAGAACAGGATTCAATACTAAGCATCTATCGCTTTTGTTCTGGCGAGATTGCTTCCCTCCCTAAGAAAAATAAATGCATCGATAATAAAAGGGCTTAATGTTGCCACAGGGGAGGGGAAGTTGAGTTTGCGCAGTCTGTGTTAAAATAGCAACAACTTTCTTGTGCTACACTCTCTTCCTCCATTCCAAATACTCTGTACTCTACACCCAGAAAAACCCACGTACCAACCCAGGGTCGGGAGAGACTACAAGCCCTGAGGGGTAAACAACTCCTATACAGCGCTCTTTCCCTTATCTGGTTCACAGACTTCCCGCACTTGCTGATTCACTGAGAAGACAAGCTGAATCTATCCTGCTCTCCTTTCTACTTCTTGTAAACCAAGACCTGATAGAAAATTTTTATAACAAAGCTTGCCTGGTGGCTCATGCCTGTAATCCCAGCACTTTGGGAGACTGAGGCGGCAGATCACTTGAGGTCAGGAGTTTGAGACCAGCCTGGTCAACCTGGTGAAACCCTATCTCTACTAAAAATACAAAAAAATTAGCCAGGTGTGGTGGTGCATGCCTGTAATCCTAGCTACTTGGGAGGTTGAGGTGGGAGGATCGTTTGAACCTGAGAGGCGGAAGCTGCAGTGAGCTGAGATCGCACCACCGAACTCCAGCTGGGGAGACAGAGAGAGACTCCGTCTCAAAATAAAAAATAAAAAAAAAGAAAGAAAATTCTTTTAACAAGAATGTCTTGTTATCTTTAAGAGCCTCAATTCTAGCTCTTCAGAGACATCATGCTATTTGACCTGTGGATGACTATTTTACAAATTTGTCTTCTACATACTGTCTACTTTGGTAAAATATGACTTTTTGTCCTTTGAGCACAGTGTGTTCAGCAGGCAGGAGAGGCCAGGGAGGTGGAAGGAGAGATAGAAGGTGGCAGATGGGAGTATGTTGGGAATGGCACCAAATCAGGAGATAAGAGAAGCAGGCCCAAGACTGAACACTAATTCACTGATTAGAATGTCAGTATTGTGCACCCCAGATTTTTACCTGGATCATCATTGTTGGTGCAGTTACACCCAGATGAAGTTATTTGGCCATAGTAATAAAATGAAGAGTACATTTTTAGTGGTTACTCATTTTTATACACTAAATAGAAAACTTTAAAAAAATGTTATTACCTGGTTTGTTCTTGCTGCAGTGTGTTGGGATCAGGTATAAAAAATCTTACTCGAAAATGCAGGGTACAGGGGAAACCTCCTACAACATTTTTCAAAAACAAATTAAATTTTCTCTTTGACAAAGTCAATGTATGTAAGTTGCTTCTCTTCCATAAGTGATGCATTTTTCACTCAACCATAGCTTTTTTCCATTAGAAAAGGGCTAATTTCAAATATGGAGTGCTAAGTTAGTTGATTGTTTCAGAACTCTCCAAGTCTTCAAAAAGTAAAATATTTATGCAACATCAGCACAGACTGAGTTATCATCCCACTTCCTATCACACGGTTATCTTAGGGCTGTGTTTAAACATTGCACTCTGTTATCTGTATTAGAAATTTAAAAAATCCTTAAATCGGCATATTACGCAAAGTTTACAAAGAAATAATAGCCTGTGTTTGTGCAGCCATTCATACAGTTCAAGCATTTTCATGTACAGCCCTGCATTTGAACACCACCATGACTATGAATGAGCTAGGCTGCTACTGGTGGCCCATTTTACAGATAAGCCGATGGCTTAGAGAGGTGACTTGCCTTAGGTCACACAGCTGGTGACAAAACCAGAATTAGCGTCTCGAGATCTTTGATTCTGCTATACCACATTTCAAAATCATTTTTAAACTAGAAAATATCTCATGCTTTTAATGCAAAATGTATTAAATTAATATACTACTAAATCACACAATGAACACACTCAAATATGGTTTTACGCATCAACATCCAGAGTCAATTCGCTTGTGTGGGTAAAATTAGTCCATTTCTTCTGATAGATACGGCAACAGGAGAAGATCAGATTGTGTTGCTAAGATCCCAAGATCTTCATGTCAATTTCACCATTATTGCTCAGTAAATATCTGCCCGCCCTATCTAGGCACTGAGCACTTTCTTGCTCTCTGCAACTCAAGACCTTCTCACTGGCCTGCTGGATCTCCTCCTCTACCTTAGTTCATCCTGGGCTCCACCCTCCCTGCTCTTTAGTGCTTTCTTTCTTCATCTGCAGCGTGTGCTCCAGGAATCTCTATGGGGTTGTGTCCCTGAGTACACCTGTACATGTCTCTAGGTACCAGTGGGTGGCGCAATGACTATCTGCACATCAGGGGAGAGCAACGTCCTCCAGCTGCCTTGGGATGCTTGTTCACTTCCCCTCCCGCCCTTCTAAAACTTGTCATGTCTGCGCTGCACGCACAGCCTCTTTGTCTTTCTGGCTGTCCTCTATTGTGCTTACTACTATCATAGAATGTCGATCCCTCTGGGCTGTCTGCACACTTGGCTGTGGGGTTCTTGAGGGCAGAGTCCAAATCTGATCTGGACTAGATTCCCAGGGCTTAGCCCAGCACCTTGCCACAGTCTGAGCTCAGGACATGTTCATTGAAAGCACGAGCTAATGAGAAAATGAATGAAACACATATTCATGCCTTGTGTGGACTCATTCCTGGGGACTTGGATGGGGCAGGTATTTGTCTGCAAGCGGCTCTGTGGCTCCTACGGGTACTTCTGAACGCAGAGGATGCAGCTTATGTGAGAGAACTTTGAGAACCTGGCTCCCTGTGGGGGCAGCAGTGAGATGGGAGCAAAGGCCACTGTGTCTACTCCTTCCTGCCTGGGTGCTGAGGCAGGTGTGTGTGTGTGTGTTGGGGGGGCATCCTGTGTATGCACACCTGTGTGCACAAATCTACCTGCCCTTCTCCAGTCCGCCATGCACTGGCCACTTTTTTTGTGTTGGGCATCTTGGGGATGCAGAGGTAAATAGAACAAGGGTTCTAACCTCAAGAACTTGGGAGTTCTGAGAGGAAACTAAAGGCAAATAACAGAGATGAGGATGAGAGCGTTCAGGGACCCAACACGGGCAATGGTAAATCTAAGGGAATGTCGAGGGAGCCACGGTTTCTAGGAGAGGAAATGAGATCTGAGCAGCCTTGAAGAAAGGCAGGATTTTGAGAGAGGGAAGTGGGAGGGAAAAGCATTCCCAGCAGATGGAACAGACTGAGGGGAGGCACCAGGAGGCCCTGCAGATCAGCCAGGTTTGTCTAGGGCACGAGTGGCATAAAGGGAAAAAATGCTGGCAACGTTGGAACATCAGATTGAGAGCAGATCAGGGCAGAGGGTGGGCTACGGTGTGGCCTGATTGGTCACCCAGCTGGGAGTTAACTGCAGCACTGGGATCCACCCCTGAGAGATAAGTGGTAGTTGGGAGGACGGAACCTTTTATATTTGTGACACTACCTACCTATGGCACCTACCTATTGTTTTCAGTGAATGCAACTATGCTGTTGGGAAGTATGAGGGTTTGTGTTTGTCTATCATTCTGTCTCTCTTTTCCACCCTGGCTCTCACACTGTGCTAAGAAAGGCCATCCTCCTTCCTTTTCCTTCCTTGTATAAAGAAATGTGAGCTCCCTTGCTCCGAGCTGCCTACTCTCACCTTTCCCTTTCTTGCCTACAGCTGGGAAGGATCCTAGAAGGTTGATCTGGAGGCATCTGCTGACTCAGAAGTCAGACAGGGAGAAGATGGCTCACTCATGACTTCTGGACGCCCAGAACTCCAGGCCCCAGACGCTACAGGCACTGACGATCGGAGGAGAGAAACAGGCTGTGATAACTAACGCCTAATGTTCAGTTGAAGTGAAAGATCACACCAACCTTTTAACTGCTTCCTGATGGGTTTGCTTGATTCGAGCCATCTCTGTTGGACAAGAAAACATAAAATATAAAAGCAAACCGTGCAAGAGTTCAGCACATTTTAAAAAAATGGCACTTACAGGAGAGTCCACGGAGTCGTCATCATGCTGTAAACCAAAATATTCCTTCTCAGTCACACCCAGGTGGTTGTATGCCATATCCAGAAGAACCTGACCAGTGTCTTGTTTCTAGAACAAAAGAAATTATCAAATGGAAAAGTCTTAAAATAAATTAATTGGTGGTAAAAACATTTTTACTGTAGGCAAAAAAGAGTTAAAATACTCAGAAATGCTATGCACATACACTTCCCACCACAAGAAAAGCTTTAATAAATTTTAAGAAGCCACACAGCACATATGGGAGGTAGGGCTAAGAAAAACGACACCAACACAATTTAAGACAATATGAGTTTATTTGTCTAAGATTTCTTCCTTCCTCCTCAGCTGCAATTCCCAAGTGATAATGTCTAAATTGGAAAACTCAGCTCTCATAATCACAGTAAACTCCCTGTGGCCTCCTGTGGATTATCCACAGTGAAATGCTAACCCCAGGGCGGTTTCTGTTGGCTCCTCAGGACACATTTGTGGTTCCTACTCCTAGAGAAGCCACCAAAGTATATGTCCAGGAACGGAAAACTCTCACCTAACTGCATAAAGGAAGGCAGCTAAAAATACTCAAATGCCATTCCAAATGCCCTCAGAGTGATTTGGCCTGTGCCACCCGGTGGGCTTATCTCCCTCCCTGTTTCCCCTTCCGGTCATCTGAAGTGAGAAGCTGGAGGGCATGTTCAACTATACGTCTCTTCAGAGCAGGACTCGATCGCCTTCCCTGCTCCATGTTTACGGGGCTGGCATGCTGCCAGAATGGGGACAGTGCTGTAAGAAGCTCCCTTTTCCTGCCCCGGCTGTGGAGGCAGTGGCTGTAACAGAGTGTCAAAGGCCGTCAAGGACTATGAAACAGTTGAGGCACAGTGGACGCCCAAGGGGACCACACAAATGGTCATCTCAACCAGGTGCCCAGAGAAAGCAACCCCCAATCTGGGTTTGGGAGGAGGACAGGCCCAAGCATCAGCCCTCCCCTCCAGGTGCACAAGCTAAAAAGAGGCCTTTGGATCAGATGGCCCGGCACAAAGGCCCATCAGTTGTGCACTGATGGCAAACAGCATGGAGTGTTTGGAAAACTGCAAATTCTACTTTAACAGGCAGACTTTGCAGGAATCCTTTGAACCAAACCATTTAACTAAAAGGACAATATGAGTCAGAAATAGACCGTGTATAGAACAGGCCAAGGCAGCTCCTTTTTTTGAGTGCCTGAGAGCAAATAATGTACCTGAAAATAGGTCACAGTGACCAGCACTGGAAGAATTAGATAACCGTCAGGCCCCTTTTGCAGAGACTTCTTTGGGGCAGCCTCAGATTATCTGGTCTGAAGGGTGGGAACATGAGACACGCCTATTTCCTGAACATGCCCCCTTTCCTGCCCAAGAGCGCTTGGACCTCCTGCTCCTTCTAGCCAGGGAACCATCCATCCCAAGAGAATAACAACAGGTGGGGAAAGAATGACCCAGTCCACACATTTCACATTACCAGATACTCCATATGTCAAGAGCTAGCTGCTCCCCTTGTTGGAATTTATATATGATTTTATATTACATTTAATGTACATTAACTACAATTTACTGAACATCTACAAAGGAGCCAGACATTATGCTGAGGCACTTTTTATATATGATCTCTAATCTTTGCAGCAATTTGCAAAGTGTAGTAGTCATCACCATCTCCCTTGCCAATGAGCAAAGGCACTGAGAGGCTCCGTGTCTTGCACCATCAGCCAAGGGACAGTCTGACTGCCTGACTCAGGTCTGTTTGATGCCAAAGCCTCTCTGTTCCCACTACATCTCCTCCTCTGGAGTGCATAATTCACACATACAGGTATCTATTCTGCATAATTCGCCTGATTTTTCTCAAGAGAAATTGAAATATAACAGAAAAAAATGAACATATAAAAAAATTTAAAAATATAATAAAAAATTGAAATATTTAAAAAACCACATTTATAATAAGAACAATCCTTCTGGCCTGGCCCTGCCCCCGAGAGGTGATCTTGGCCATACCAGGTCACCTCCAGGGCTCACTCCCTGGGCTAAGAATGACTGATACCCAAGTCAGCTTCCCTGGCACCTGCTCCAGGTCACAAGATGGGCTGGGCTAAAGAGTCTGAATGAAACTGTGCAGAAAATTCTTACACATAGAAAGATATAAAGTGAGGTATATTCCAAATTGCAACCAGGCCCTTCAACTTTTCAAGTTCCTCATGACTCAGCTTTGAACCAGGCTGCTGGAAGCTTGGGGTGGCAGCCAAGTGATAAGAACAATGATGTTCATCACTAAGAATTTCTGGGTGCTCGCTATTCACCAGGCTCTGCTCTAAGACTTTTATTTTTTTCAGAGACAGGGTCTCGCTCCATTGCCCAGGCTGGAGTGCAGTGGTAAATCATAGCTCACTGTAACCTCAAACTCCTGGGCTCAAGGGATCCTCCCAAAGTGCTGAGTTTACAGGCATTAACCACGGCACCCAGCCTGTTCTAAGGCTTGAGATGATGCTCACTCAGCGTAGGTATTTGCCTTCTCCCCTTTTCACAGGGCTGATCACTCCTCCTCCTGCTGGGACTCTCAGACCTTCGCTCTTGGCTTTCTCCTGCCTCCCTGGCCAGTCCTTCTCAGACTCCTTTAGTGCCTGCTCCTCACCTCTCCTACCCTTAGGCACCGTTCACAGCTTCTATCTACTTGCTTCTCAGGGGATCTCCTCCAGTTTCAGCTTGAATAACCATCTTTATCCTGGTGATATCCACGTCTGTATCCCCAGCCTGGACCCGTCCCCTGACCTCCTGACTCTTCTAACTCGCACCATTCCTACACTGCTACATAGATGAATAACACGCCTCTCCACCGCCACATGCCCACAGCAGAACTGATGACTTCTGCCCTCAGACCTGCTCTTCCCACAGTCTTTCCCATCTCAATAAACTGCAACTCTATCTTGCTGCATTGCTCAGGCCAAAAACCTGGGAGTCACCCTGAGGCCTCCTGTTCTTTCGCATTTCAAATCCCATCTATCAGCAAACCCTATTGGCTCCACCTTCAAAGTACTTCTGGGTTCAGTTTCCTCTTAGCCAGCCCCACACAGCCACCATGTCCACCAGTCATCATCTCTGCCCTGGACTGCCACGTCAGTCTTTCAGCTCCTCCCTCCTATAGTTGACTGTGGACAGAGTCCCAGTGCTTTCTACCTCATGTAGAAAAAAAAAGCCAGTGCCCTCAGAATGATCTACAAGGCTCCATACAATCCTCCACCCACTATCTCTGCCCTCATCTCCTGCTATACTATCCCCTGGCTCATTCCACTCCAGACTCCACTGAGTTCTGCAAACATAGGGAGTGGGCTCTAGCCCCAGGGTGTTTGCACTGCTGTTCCTTCTCCCTGGGATGTGCTTCCTCCAGACGACCACATGGTTCTTTCATCTCATCAGTGGGGCCTTCTCAGGTCACTTCTATACAATGGTGACCTCACCCTGCCCTGCAACTCTCTCCCTCTTGTTCTACTTTATTTTTCTGCAAAGCGCTTAATACCGCCTGACTCAGCACATATTTTTTTACGGCCCATCTTTCCCACTAGGATGTTGGCTTCAAAAAGGCAGAGATTTTGCTCTGTTTTGTGCACTGTTGCCATTTTTTTGTACCTAGAACAAAGCTTGGTTCACAGTAACTGCTCAATAAACATGTGCTGAATGAATATATGAGTTATATAGTAACAAACATTGATGATCTTGTCAGGAAGAGGAAATACTGTTTAAGAACAGTTCCAAGACAGACAAACACACATTTTAACAAAGAAGCCAGACATATACTAAACTATTAGTGTACAGCACCTGGAAGAGACATTTGTGACCTTCATGGAACTTGTGTTATCACAAAATTCTATGAAAGATTATGTTAAAAAGGAAATCATATATAAGACAAGGTTCTGTAGAACCAAAGTAGTTGCTTTTTAAGGGAAATATTTACAACCTTGCCAAGAGACCCCTAAATCAGTGGTTCTCCAACTCCACGGCACATCGAGACAACTTGGGGAGAAATTACAATGCAGATTCTCAGGTCCCACCCCCCAGGGAGCAAGTTTCAAAATACCCAGGCAGAAGGGATTGACATCCATAACACACATTGTAGGAGCTTCTGACATACTTTAAGAAATGTTCACCAAGGCTGCGCAATCCAAAGTGGAGACAATTAACTAATTAAAAATATTTTTAATTAAAATGGAAGCAGTCCTTAGTAGTTCATAAAAAAATTAAAATGCCTCCATTTTAATTAAAAAATAAGATAAAAAACTTAAGCCAGGTGTGGTGGCTCATGCCTGCAATCCCAGCACTTCAGGAGGGTGAAGTGGGAGGATTGCCTGAGCTCAGGAGTTTGAGACCAGCCTGGACAAGTTAGTGAGACCTTGTTTCTACAAAAAATAAAAAATAAAAATTAGATGGGTATAGTGGTGCGTGCCTGTAGTCCCAGCTGCTTGGGAGGCTGATGTGGAAGGATTGCTTGAGCCCAGGTCAAAGCTGCAGTGAGCTGGGATCACACCACTGCACTCCAGCTTGGGTGACAGAGAAAGACCTTGTTTCAGGAAAAAAAAAATAGTTCTTCAGGTATATTTCAAGTGTTCAATTGCCACAGATGGCTGGGGGGCTCCCTATGGGTTAGTGCAGATACAGAACATTTCCAGAATCGCAGAATAGTCTTTTGGACAGTCCTCCTGAGAGAATGTTTATCTCTAAACTGGCTTCTGCAGAAACAGGTCACAGGTGTATGTTGTAGCTCCCCTAGTTAGACTTTGGAGACACCTCACTAGACAACTGAATTTCCTTGCTGGAGTTTTCGCTTCTTACAACGTTTCCCACCTACAAAAAACTGATGCCCTGACACTGGGGAAGAGTTGGAGGTCTGGGTGATCGTTGAAGTGGGTGGAAGAGTGGGGTGGAGGGCTGGAAAACATCCATCTCTACTGCCCATTTCTATTATCTGCCAGGCGAGGGGCCCACACTCCTACGACCTTGGTCGTCCACTGAGTCTTCTGCACTGACAGGGAGACACCTGCAACCAAGGACATACAGCAGCCATTGTGCTAAGACTCCATGCAAACTGCCTTCTTTTCCTGCTGGCATCAAGGTCCATGATCACCTGGGATTGGCAGTGGGTAAACTTGCAGGGGGTGTGCAGAAGACCCAGGGGCCAGTTTTTCTTACCTTTTACATTCTTGTGGCCTTTTACTGTTCCCTCAGTTGTTCTCTCATCCCCTGTCCTCTCTTCTGATGCCTTTCCTTGCACACTGAACTTTCCAGGCTGGGGCAGACCCCTTTAGGACTGGCCAGAGGATGGGAGAGACAGGCAAAGGTCATGGGCCCAGGTGATGACTGGGCTGGCTGGGCACCAAAGGCAGCCACGGTCCTATGGCTGGCCTGTGAGACTGGAGACCTCTTTTCTAGCACTGGTTCTTCCATGGGCTTTAAGTGGGATGAGCCAGGACCTCCCCAAGCCCTGCCATCGGTGAGGCTGGTGGTCTCACAACCCACTCACTCACACATTTAATGAGCACCTGCTGTGTGCCCAGCCTTGTCCTAGGGACAGGGGAAACAACACTCTTTCTATTCTTTCCTGTTTTCAAGGAGCTCACAGTTTCATGGGCAACATATACCCTAATCACTACTTAAAAAATGCAACCTGACAGGGGCTCTAATGAAGCATATATATATATATATATATATATATGTGTGTGTGTGTGTGTGTGTGTGTGTGTGTGTGTGTGTGTGTATGTGTGTGTGTGTGTGTGTGTGTGTATATATCTCACCATGATGTGCAGATGTTGGTGCTTCCGTGGAGTCCTCATCCACTTCCTGAACCAGTCTCCTTCAGAAAGTGGATGAGGACTTCACGGAAGCACCAACATCTGAGCATCAAACAATTTACGTCACACAGAGGAAGGGGAAAGACCCTCAGGGTAGAGGTGAAATGGGGGCAACATTTTTAAGTATTTCCAGTGCAACCTCAACATACAAGATCTCAAGTTGTCATTTTAAAATATTTTTTCTACATTTTGTAAGCCAAGAAATGAAAACTGTTAGAAGCATTAATTCAGGAAAAATTTAAGAAGTAGAGAACTTACAGTAACTTTAAAGGTCTGTACCAAGCCATCTAAAAAGCGGATGCTGCAGATGACTTCGGATCGAGTTTTCTCTTTGGGTAACTCTGAGGTGCGTATGTTATTAATTCTTCCACCCAACGCACGTAACCGGGAGGTCATAACTATCGTTGAATAACCTGTAACATAAGATATACCTGTTAGTACTCTGATATGCGAATCACCAGTTACTTGTGAATGCAGATAACTCAGATTCGATCCTCTCAATACCGTCTGAGGGACTCACAGATAATGAGAACGACATAGCAGATCATGTTTCCAATGGAGTTTTGACTTCTAAGATGCTCTAAGCAAAATGTATTGCTAAATTATACGTTCATAGTATTACATGGCTTATTTGCGTGTCTTATTACCTCCCTGGTCTGAGGTAATATTTATATTTCCCTGGTCATCCCTGGTCTAAGGTAAAAGTTATATTTCTGATTTATATTTCCCAGGCTTTTAAATTTTTATTTATGTTTCCCAATTTTATGTATGTATGTGTTTTACCTCTAAGGTTTTACAGAACTATACCCAGTATAAATATGATTTCAAACATGACAAGATTTACTGATAAACTGGTATTAAAATTGAAGGACCTCTATTCATTGAAAGACACCATTTAAGGCAGCAAAAAGGCAACTGACAGAGTGGAAGGAGGTATTGGCAACACACACATCAACAGAGAACACATGAAGTGCTCCCGCTAACCCAGTGAGAATCACAGAAAACTGCAGAAAATAGGAAGAAAACAAAAACAGGTACTCAACCACGTTAGCTGTCAAAGAAATACAAACAAAACCCACAAAGCAACAGCACCACATGCCCACCAGAGAACCCCTATGATTCAAGACTGGCAAAACTACAGAGGGTGTGCAGCAACCAGAACTCTCACACGCTGCTGGTGAGAACATAACTGCTGTACTATGGAAAACTGCTGAATGGGATCTACTAAAGCTGAACATATGCATTTATTGTGCTATAACAATTTCAGTCATGGGCACACTCCCAGCAGAAAAATGTATATTCACTCACTAAAAGACATGTACCAGAATCTTGTGGGAGCTAAACTTTGAGTACATATGGACACCAAGGAGGGAATAATAGCCACCAGGGCCTACATGAGGGTGAAGTGTGAGAGGAGGGTGGGGATCGAAAAACTACCTATCGGGTACTATACTTACGACCCAGTTGACAAAATAATCTGTACGCCAAATCCCCGTGACAGGCAATTTACCTATATAAAAAACCTGTGCATGTACTCAGAACTTATAAGTTAAAAAAATTTTTTAAAAAGTCACGACAATTCAGAGATTTGGTCCACAATATGTATCTAATAATAATTTATAACAATAACGAAAAAGAAACTTCATAATAGTCCTAAACTGGAAAAGACCCCATCTATCAAATGTAGAATGGATAAATTGTGGTACAGTCATACCATACAATACTATACAGCAGAAGAAAGAAGTGAACTACCATTACATGCAAAACATGAATTAGTTGCTTTAAGTTGAGGAAAAGACATGAGACACAATAGAGTATCTGCTGCATGATTCCATTTATATAAAGTTTACAAACAGGCAAAACTAATCGATGCTGATAAAAGAAAGGATAATGGTTACCTTTGTGTGTAGTGAGGGGAAGGGTTTTCTGGGATGCTTTTAATATTCTATTTCTTGATATGGGTGCTAATGACACTGGTGTAGTCACTTTGTGAAAATTTACCAAGCTCTACATTTATGATTTGTGTCCTTTTCTGTATGTATGTTTTAATAACAACTTTACTTTTTTTTTTTTTTTTAAAAAGAGTATAATATTTATGAAAAGGGAATTAGAGGGCATTCAAAATCTGACCATGCTGTTAGGGAATGGTAAGGAAACTGGTTTAACTGGTGAATTCAACAGTGGAGAGGTAGGTGAAAAGACTGGAAAGGTGTTCAGCTGAGGACATGACAATATCATGTAGGTGGGAGGATCTAGGCCTCTACAAAGAATACATGAAGCAGCGGGATGCGGGGACTCACGTCTGTAATCCCAGCATTTTGGGAGGCCGAAGCGGGTGGATCACCTGAGGTCAGGAGTTTGAGACTAGCCTGGCCAACATGATGAAACCCCGTCTCTACTAAAATACAAAATTAGCCAGGCATGGTGGCACACACCTATAATCCCAGCACTCTGGGAGGCCGAGGCAGACAGATCACCTGTGGTCAGGAGTTCGAGACCAGCCTGGCCAACATGGTGAAATCCCATCTTTACTAAACATACAAAATTAGCCAGGCATGGTGGCACACACCTATAATCCCAGCACTCTGGGAGGCTGAGGCAGACAGATCACCTGTGGTCAGGAGTTCGAGACCAGCCTGGCCAACATGGTGAAATCCCATCTTTACTAAACATACAAAATTAGCCGGGCATGGTGGCACACGCCTATAATCCCAGCACTCTGGGAGGCTGAGGCGGACAGATCACCTGTGGTCAGGAGTTCGAGACCAGCCTGGCCAACATGGTGAAATCCCATCTTTACTAAACATACAAAATTAGCCCGGGCATGGGGGCACATGCCTGTAATCCCAGCTACTCTAGATGCTAAGGCACTGGAACCCAAGAGGTGGAGGTTGCAGTGAGCTGAGATCGTGCCACTGCACTCCTTGGGCAAAAAGAGCAAAACTCTGTCTCGAAAAAAAAAAAAAGAATAAGTGAAGTCGTTTTACAAATCAAATTGGCTCAGGGAACGGAGAAGATATAAATCTGACAGTCTTGGGTGAAACAGCAAATAAAGATGAAGGGCCTGAGAATAATTAATTTTTATTAATTATCTGCAAACTTTCTCTGATGGACTAGGCCTCTGCATATGCTATTCCTTCTGCTTTCAAAGCTCTTCCGGCTCCTCTTCATCTGATTAACTCCAGTTCCTCGTCAGTGCTCAGCACAAGCATCACTTCCTCTGGGAAGCCTTCCCTGGCCTCCCTAACCAGTCACAGATTTGAGTGACAGAGTTCACTCACTAGTGCTCATCCTCATTTCACACTTACAACTGATGATATGCATTTAATATCTGCTTCTCCCACTAGATGCAAAGCACCACAAGGGTAGGTCTGCTTTTGCTCATTGTACTTTCAAACCTAGGTCTGGTAGGCAGTTAGTAAATGTCCAAATGAATGGAAGGAAGAATGAAATAGAAAATGAAGCCAAGATTTATAGTCTGCACAACAGACTATATAGCAGTACTGCAGTACAACAAAACTGTATAGCAGTACAACAAACTTGAGAGAGAAGGATGGGGTGGGGTCTAAGTAGAAATTAGAGGGGGAGCCTGGTACAGTAGTGCCCACCTGCAGTCCCAGCTACTCTGGAGGCCAAGGTGGGAGGGCTGTTTGAGCCTAGGAGTAAGAGTCCACCCTGGGCAACATAGCAAGACTCTCTAAAAAAAAAAAAGCAAGAAAAGAAAGAAGTAATGCAGACAGGAGAGAAGACAGATATCCCATAGACCAGTGCTTCTCACAGTGCAGTGTGTGTATGGAGTGCTTGCAGATCTTGTTAAAATGCAGACTCTGATTCAAGTAGGTCTGGATAGGACCCAAGAGTCTACATCTTGTCTCCTGGGTGATGACCAAGCTGCTGCTGCCAGGGTCCATTCTGGGAGAAGCAAGTCACAGGTAATTGGAAAATTACCTAATGTCAGGGTGGGGCCAGAGAAAAGATTTGAGAGTCAGTAGCAAGGAGTAGTGACTCAGCTCTCAGAAGGACGTGGCCAAAGCAGAGACTGGAGAACTGAGAAGCTTCAGGGAAAGACAGGGGCAGCGATTAGGTGCAGAAAGTACATCCAGGAGGAGAGGCACTTGGTCTCTTTATCATTATATTTAAGGAGCTCCAAGTAAACCAACCTCCCTTAGATAAGGATAGGGAATCTCAAATATTAATAAAAAAAATTCCTGGGACCAACAGTGCAAAGAAACTTATTCAGTCACTTATAAAATTCCACCCACCCCACCACCTCCGCCTTGCCCTTTCCAATGAAAATGTCAGGAGAAGCAGGGATGCATTTTCTGAGTAATACGAAAAGTTATCAAACGACAACAAATGTGTTCCATGATGCTTTAACCATATTGACTTTAAAATGTCAATTTTATTTTTTAGTTCTTGTCTAAGAATCTCAGGTGGGTTACATTTTTTTTTCAAAAGATACAATAGAACCATTACAAGTTGGTTTTAGTGGGAGGTGCACATCAGAATCACCTGGGGAGCTTTTAAAAACTGCCTGTCCCCACACCCCCCTAGTGGTGATTCAGCATCCTCGGGTGTGGCACAGAATCACTTTCCCTTTGGGAAGCCCTCAAAGTAACAGCCAGGGAGGCAAGGACTAGAGGAGTCGGTTTCCAGGGAACCTCAGGGTGTGTTTTGGATGGATGGCCTTAGAATACAGGCTCTACAGAATATAAACCATTCATTGTGTGGATGAATTCACTGTGTGTGTAGAGATGTGGGCAGTTGTTCTGTGGAGCAGCTAAAACAGAGATAGTCACACAATGACCCCAGGCAGAAAAAACTAAGATTTGAAACAGGTGCCTCCAAATGAAAGTCACCAATGTCCAACGCCAGACATTGATTTTCAAACTTCACCTGAGCAGCTCCTCATAGCTCATGCTGGCATTCATGCCGCTGGGGTTTATTCATTTCACCACAGTTAGCAGTGATGCTGTCCAGCACAGTCACACAGCCAGCTGACAAAATAAAGCTGACCAGTAACCCACACAGACTTCCCCTTCTCACGTCCATCTCTGATTGTTACATAAAGGGCTTGAAACCTAATGACAATGTCATAAATAGGTATTTTATGAAAGCTGCAGAAATCTTCCTACAATATTTCCTAAAGCAAACCTTGGTAAGAATGAGCCTGATGTTGAATAGCCAAATAATTGAGCCATGTGGTATTTTCAGATTGTCTTGAAATTACATCTTAAACAATCTGGTCGGGACAATGGATGCTGACTAACTGCCCTGTTTCCTGTACCACAGCAATTGGGGAACTCAGGGTTTCTATGGCTTCCTTTATAAGCCTCTTAATTCTAAATAAAGCCACAACCCAACCAGGAACATGCTGGCCTCTCTGACCACAAATGATTACAGCTGCTGCTGATGCATTTTATAATATGGAAGCCAAGCCTGTTCTTTGCACGAGTTTAAATATCCATTATAACTTTAGAATGTTTTAAACAATAGCATTCGAAGCTCTACTGTGAATACAGTTTTTAATCAAAGATTATATTTGGAAAACGTATTATTGAAAGAGGCAACACCTCACTTTGCAAACAGTAGGGGCACAATAAAGACCATGAGAGTTAGAGTGGCACATGGAAAGTGCCTAGCACATGTGGCACACATACCAGGCACTCAATAAAAGGTATTTTATTAATGTTCTAATAAATAACAATAAATCTTCTAATGCCATCAGGTGCTGTCTACAGATTCTAGATTTTGTAGGGCAATCCTGATTTTGAATGACTTACAGATATATGAATGTTCCATTTCTTAAAGTTTTATGTATTCACTTTAATAAAGACAGCTTGCTAGAGTTAAAAAGTAGGGGTTATAGATGAACCAGACAGAAAGAAGGGAGAGGAACACATGCAAGTGACAGAGCAAACCCAAGTCCACTGTAAAATTTTAAATAAAGAGGCCAGTGCAGTGGCTCATGCCTGTAATCCCAGCACTTTGGGAGGCCCAGGTGGGCAGATCACCTGAGGTCAGGAGTTCGAGACCAGCCTGGCCAACACGGTGAAACCCCGTCTCTACTAAAAATACAAAAATTAGCCGGATGTGGTGGCACACACCTGTAATCTCAGCAACTTGGGAGGCTGAGTCAGGAGAATCGCTCGAACCCAGGAAGCAGAGACTGCAGTGAGCCAAAATTGTGCCATTGCACTCCAGCCTGAGTGACAGTCAGACTCTATCTCAAGATAATAAATAAATAAAGGGCAAAGTATTCCATATTCTTATTTTTTTAAAGTAAGGGATTTAGGCCTCTAATTGAAGAATGTGAGTTTGGTTGAAGAAAAGAAGAAGAAAACAGTCTTGATTTATAAACACCCAATTTGTAAGTAACCTGTATAAATGAGTCATGGGTGGCTCGCTACAGCAATCACCTACATCATCAAGCTGGTCTAGCCCAATGCCACCACCTAGTGGCGACAAAGGGAAGACACGCCCCCTCCTACGCTGACAGTATAAAGGAAATAGGGACAGCTCTGCTCTCCTTTTTTGCTTATTGCTTATAGTTCAGCTTATTTCAAAAATCCTTCTTGCAGTATAGAAGCCCTTCTCTGTAGCTCTATTCCCTTTCCCGAATTCTTCTTCCCTATGAACTCAGGAAAGTGCTTTCTTCCCTCTCCCTCCACCCTTTTTTTCCTTTTAGCTATTTCTGAGCCCTAACAGATAACTGATCTGGAGAAGGGCATTTCTAGCATGGAAAAGTACCTGTACTATCAACCACCCTAGACAATGACTCATCAAATTAAGTGCGCTTCTCATCAAATGCCAATATTTAATGTATTGCAGACACATGCTTCATTCATTTAGCTGCTAATATAGTACCAGGGTTGTTCTCTCTTCCTTGTCACTGCAGACACACAGATGCTGGGTTCCATTACATGGTGACGAGTTTTTCTGGGGGGACCAACCAGGGCCCCAACAAGGAATAATCACTCGCATTGCTCATGCCTTTAGGAAAACAGAAACCACACTTTCCTATTGCTGTCGGTACCTCAAACAGGACAGTTTTTCATTCCAGTCTGTTTTAAAGCCAGGGCTAACTGTTCCTTAAATTCCTCTGAAGTAGGGTATTCCCTTATAAAGATAAAATTTACTGGCTAGACCCTCATATCTACAAAAATTTAAAAAAAAAAAATAGCGGGGTGTGGTGGCACTTGCCTGTAGTCCTAGCTATTTGGGGGGCTGAGGTGGGAGAATCGCTTGAGCCCAGGAGGTCAAGGCTGTAGGAAGCTATAACTGCACCACTGCTCTCCAACCTGGGCAACAGAGCAAGACTCTGTCTCAAAAAAATTTTTTTTTTTTTTTTTTTTTTTTTTTAACAAACACTTGGACAGGGATTTATTTATCATTCATTAAACACTAAGATGAGCTCAAACTAAGAATGTCTGCTCACTGATTAAGTTACTAAAAAAGTAGTGACTAAAATGAGACTTTCTTTTTAGCCACTGACTTAAAACTAGTGTACACAAGAATCATCTGCAGACTTGTTAAAATGCAGATTCTTGGTTACTATCCAGAGATTTTGGTTCAGTAAGGGCCCAGGAAACTGTATTTTAAAACAAAATAATTTTCTGAACTTACAGAAAAGTTGCAAGAAAAACACAACTCCTGTATAATCCTTTTGCCCTTTTGTTAATATTTTGCCAAATACACTTTATTTTTTTTATTTTGAGATAGAGTCTCACTCTGTTGCCCAGACTGGGGTGCAGTGGAATGTTCTCAACTCACTGCAACCTCCACCTCCTAGGTTCAAGCAATTCTTGTGCCTCAATAATTTTCTGAACTTACAGAAAAGTTGCAAGAAAAACATCACTCCTGCATAACCCTCTCGCCCTGGATTCAACTGTTAATATTTAGCCATATGAACATTTTTTTTTTTGAGATAGTCTTACTCTTTCGCCCAGGCTGGGGTGTAGTGGAATGATCTCAACTCACTGCAACCTCCACCTCTTAGGTTCAAGTGATTCTTGTGCCTCAGCCTCCTGAGTAGCTAGGATTACAGGCATGCACCACCATGTGCCTGGCTAATTTTTGTATTTTTATTAGAGACAGGGTTTCACCATGTTGGCCAGGCTGGTCTTGAACTCCTGACCTCAGGTGATTCGCCTGCTTCAGCCCCCCAAAGAGCTGGGATTACAGGTGTGCGCCATCGTGTCCTGCCCACGGACCCTTTGTTTCCCCTCTCTCTCGTCTATATACACACAAAGACACGCCATGCTTTTCTCTGAACCACTTGTTGTAGGGCTCACACCCCTTTATCTCGAAATATTTTAGCACATATCTCCCCAAAACAAGGGCATTTCATAACCACCATACAATTATCACACTGAAGAAATTTAACATTGATAAGCACTTATCTAATATCCAACCCATACTACAATTTTGCAAATTGTTCCAAAGGTGTCCTTTATTTCTCTCCCCTGATCCACAATCCAAACCAGAATCATGCCTTGTTTTACTTGTCATATGGAAATCGCTTTTTTTTTACGAGACAGTCTCATTATGTTGCCTAGGCTGGCCTCAAACTCCTGGGCTCAGCAGTCCTCCTACCTTGGCCTCCTAAGGAGCTGGGACTACAGATGTATACCAACACACCCAGCTTGAAGTTGCATTTCAAATAAATACCCCCTGACCTCCATGACAATGGTGCAGCTGGTGTGAGAGCCACACAATGGAAAATCCTCTACCAGACAATCTTCCAGGTTCCTTTTGCTTCTGCCTGTCTATGCTTATAGCTATAAGCTTATAGCTTATAGGGTCTTGGGGATAGGTAGGCATCCTTTTCTCAGTTTTATGGTCTATATTACAAGTCACTTCCCAGAGCTAAACAGTTTCCACAGCTTGGCAGCTGTCCCATCACTCAGTCTGGGAGAAGTGCTTCCTAAATCATTGTTGATGAAGTAACAGATTTTCCAGTCTATATGTCAGTGCTGGGATTAGTACTGTTGTCTAAACAGAAGAAAGCAACAGGAAAACTGCCATCATTCAAAAAGGACTGTATCACTTGATATTACATAACCAGATGTCTTGGCTTGTTCACTCAAATTAGTCAATATTATTCACCAACACCAATTCTTAACAATCCATCCAAATTATAACAGGCCACACAAAGCATACACCCTTCCTCAGAAACCCGTGAAAGGGTCAACCAGCATTTTCTTAAAGCAGCAGCAATAAAAGAAAACAAGATGCATGCATTTTGTGCTACTAATTAGGCTTTAAAAATGTTCTTTTTTAAAATTTTTATTTAATATTTTCTGTTTTTACTGTCATTTTTATTTTTCTGCGAATGTTCTTAATGAAATTCAGTCCAACTAATCAAAAACTAGTGATTTCAGTTTTCATTTGTGAAATGTCCAAATATCTTTAAAAACACTTTCCTATACATTATTTCCCCTTATTAGTTTTAAAACAAGTGCAGCTGATAACCAAATTACTGTACAACTGGTACCTGGAATTTAATCTTTTTTCTCATAACTCTGTAATTTCATAAATTCATCAACACTACCTTCTGCCATTTGTAGCCTACTTTCTTGGCTTTTTAATTTCCAAAGTACAATACTCCATAACAATACAAAGATAAATACACTAACTTATTTTTTAAATTACGTTTTAATGTAAACATAATCACTACTGAATACTTGCTAAGAGAAAAACAAATCTCCTTATTTAGGGAGGCATTTTCATATGGCTAATTCCACATTAAAGTCAATACACAAATTCATCCTGAACCTGTATACCAAAAAATTAAGTTTTAAATAACATTTTAAAAGTATAAAACCTCCTAATGAATACAATAACACAGTTGACAATCCAAGGGCTGGTGAACAAAACTTTTTTAAAATTTGGGTATTTACGTAAGTGTTAACAACTCTTATTAGAAAAAATCATTTATGAACATACTTAATACTCAAGTCTTCACATTTTTCTCTAGCACATGGGAGACACGCTCACACAGGTCATTTTAATAATACAGCACAATACTCCATTGAATCATCTTGCAATTGCCAATCCTGATACTCCAAAAGTACAATTTTGGGATCAAATCATTTGTTCCACAGATCCTGTAATTTGTTTGGGAAGTGGCTCTCTGACTGAAGCCCCTGGGAAGCCCGGGTGGAGTCATTTGTCGGACCGTTGTGTTCAAACCGAGATCTGTAATTACTGGCCTTCTCATACAACTTCAAAATGTCAAATAGTTTTCTTATTATGGAGTTGGGGTTTATTTATAGGTTTTATTTATAGGTTCGACACCATGACACTTGCAAAACTAACAAAATAAAAAAGTTATACTTGATCCTGGCAGCATAAGAAGCAGTAGTTTTAAGCTCCCTGAAGGGCAAGATAAAGAATGCTGCAGGAGCCGCAGGCAGTTTCGGGAAAGAGGTAATGTTGCTATAAAGAGAAACCAATCTCTTAAGTGCCATGAGCTGGGTTTTCAGCGTTGTGATGAGAAGCTGGTAACTAAAACACAAAGTTTGCTTCAAAGCCGGCAGAAAACTCCTGCTGAGTATATTAAATGAAGCCATTCAATTTAAAGAAAAACCTTTTTCTTGAAGTATCACAGAGAGAAAAAGTACAAATGCTAAATATAGTGCTCCCCAGGAGGCCGGCAGGAGCCCCTCACGTCCTCTTCCAGACACTCCCCTCCACAGGTGACCACTCTCTCCTGACTTAACAATGCTGTCTTTCCGAGTTTTTTTAAGTTAAAGTTAGACTGTGTTAGAAGTCTTTCTTTGTTTTTGTTTTTTTAAGAGTTTTAGGAAATCTGATTATGGGACAGTGCCAAACAGCACACCCCCAAATTCCACAGGACTCAACTCTCCCTGGGTTGCTTCTCAGTACCCATGTGGACATCTTGGGTGGGTTGCAGAGAAACGAGATTTGGTTTTGCCCCACTAGTCACTGAAAGGTGACTGGTAACCTTTCCCCACTGTGTGCCACCTTGGTGAACCCAGACACCTAAGAGCCAGCAAACCTGCCTCCTGGGAGAAAAACAAGGCAAATGCCAGCCCATGGGGGGTTTCGACCAAGTCATGCTGAGGAAAATGACATCCAGGACTTACCCCAGGCAAGCTGTCCCCGACAGCCTCCAAACAACCTGCATCTGACTACGATTTCATGGGCTTGCCAATCTTGTTTACAATTACTTTTAGCCTTCTTGGTTGCTGCTTTGGCAAAGGAGTTCCGCGTCATTTACTCTCTCAATATTCATTTACTCCGCACCATCTCTGTGCCAGGCCAGGGAGTGGGCAGTATCAAGTTCTAGGGGAGATGAAGGCCCAGGGTGCTGGAGGAACATGAGGAAGGCTCTGGACCCACCAGGGTGTGGTGGGTGTCGGGACCCGTTCAGAAAAATTTCATGTTCAGAAAAATTTCATGGGGAGTCCTGCAGGACAAGGGGATATTAGCCAGGGAAAAGCTGCAGCATTCCGGACACTGCAAACCCCATGTGCAAAGGTTGGGAGGGGAAAATGCATGCACGGTATGGGAACTCCACAGAAACTGATTTCGCAGGCGTTCCCGAGGAGTAACTGAAATCTTACAGAAATCTCAGGGAGGATAAGATTAGGTACTTCAAAAATCCAATGAGCTGTCACACAGAAGAGGAATTAGCATACAATGTAAGGCTGTGGGAAAGTTACCAGCATCAGAATCAGGCAGCTGTTGGAAGACATCAGCTTAATCGCTTACTTTGAGATTAACTTTAGAGAGACTACTTACCCACTCTGAGACTCAGTTTCCCTATCTATAAAAGAGGAAGGATTTCCCTAAGGTTGTTTTAATCAGTGGAGATAACATGTATGCAAAGTAACTGGCACCTGGCTACTATCGTTAGACCGATTTTAGGCCCTAAGGGTTCAATGGATAGAAGATGAAGGAAACACATTTCTCTTCAACAGAAGAAGGAGCTTTTCAACAGTTAAACCTGCACAAATAGGGAAGGCAGTGCCCTGCAAGAGAGGGAGCTCATCATCACTAGAGGTAATCAAGCAGAGGAGCTGGATGAGACCCTTGGTGAGAAGGCCTCAGAGGCAGACTGACAGTGGAGAGAGTGGGACACATGAACTCTGGGCTTTCAGGACTGACAGTCTCATGACTTCTGTTTCAACAGTTCCAAGGTTAAATTTCTGTACATATAAGCCTCACTCAATGTGGTATTGTTCAAAACTGAATTTCCTTACATGTATTTTTTTCTCATCAGAAATAACTCTAAATGAATACCTCATTCTTGGAAAAAACTGAAATGGCCCATCAAACCATGAAATATGAGATGAGGGAATATAACAAGAAAAAAGTAATATGTAAAGCTCAAAAAAGAGACAATGGAATATGTTTTACACTTAGCTGTTTCTACCTAAAACTAAGCTACTGATCTCTCTTCATTTTCCCTCCAAATAGTTTCACTAGGCCCCAGACAGACTGGAAATCAGGATGGAATACGTTTACTCCACAGGGACATGAATCAAGTTGCATAAACCTTACAAAAATACTGTGCTAATATTTGCCCTCAGGCACAGACACGCCCATTTGAGTGTTAGTCCATATTTCTATCTTAGGCTCTGGCCCCCACCCCTTTACAGCCAAAAGCAGCAGAAGCCTTCAGAAAAGAAAACAGCTAAAGTCACTTTGAAAGGTTTGAGATGTGCTAATCGCAGTGCATCCCAGCCAAGAAGCTGGAATCTCACAACCGGACCATCCTGCCAGCCTCTCTTCCCGCCAAGGAGTCCGAAGCCAGTGGCGGTCTGGCCAAAGAAACCCAATCCTCACCACCAGTGTCCCTGACCATAATTTTATCTCAAGGAAACAGAGAAAAATACTCTCCACTCACCCCTATGAAGCATCACCTTGTCTCTGATCATCCAGGTGACTTGGGAAGTCACTAACTCACTTTTCTCTGGCTCAGTTTCCCAGGTTAGAGTCCTCTAAGGCTTTTTCCAGCTTTAAAATCCTCTGCCTGTAGGTTTTAATCTCAGGTTATATTAGGTTCAGTAACCCTGCTGGTTGCCAGCGTGCCTCTAGAAACCATAAAATATTTTTATGCAGCCTATTCAGATTTCCAGGGCTTTGTGCCCTGATAAAACGGGGTCAGCAAATTAATGAAAGGAAACTCTCAAAATGAAAGACTTTTAAAAGGCATGCCAAAATGCAACTCAGAAGAACAGTAGTTAGGGACAACTGAGATGTATGTTTATCAAAATAACAAGTTGTATACCTTAAAAATATACAGTAAAAAGCACAGGAAAGGAATGTATAATTGCTACTAAAAAGTAAAGGTAAGGTCAAGAAAAAAAGGAAATGATATATGTCGTTGCTGCTGTTGTTGCATTTATCTGTACTGAGGCCTTCCACGTGCTGTGAGCTGGGAGTACAGAGATAAAGACAAGCCACTAACTGATTTCAAGGAGTGGCCTGTGACTGGGACCAGGAACATCTTTGCTTGGGAGCACCCTGGGACAGGAGGGGTCTCGCCAGGCCAGAGTCCACTGGAGGTTTGAGCCAGATCTGGGTTCTAGTCTCTGCTCTGCCACTCCCAAGTAGACACAAACCTGAACAAATTAATGTTCTGTCTCGGTTTCCTCCTCTGTAAATAACTGTAGGGGGCAGCAATTTGATTCCTAATGCAGCACAGGACCTGGCCCGCTGCAGCCACTCAACACCAGCTAAGTGCTGCCTGTGCATTCCTGCCCTTCCCTCCCATCTTGTTTCTCAGTCCCTGGGCCATTCCCCTTCCTGTTTCTGGGCTTCCTGTGCTATGGGGCTTCAGAGATTTCCAAGTAATTTTACACCTCTCAGTCCTGACTGATTGGTTTTGACTTGGCCTGGCAGGTAGCGCTGCTGTTACCATTTTACAGATTGGGAGACACGACTCAGAGAACCACACCCAGGTCACACAGGCAGACTCCGAACAGGGTGATGATCCCAGGCTCTGGAGGGAGCATCACACACCATCCACTCTGCGTCCACTGATCCACATGACCAGCAGGGAGGCGAATTATAGGTGATTTACTGGCAGTGGTAAAGGGAGCCCCATACTTATTCACTATTGTCTCTGTGATTTACTAAATAAAGGTATGTTCTTACCCTTTTGAAATAATCTTTATAAACACTCCCCGAGGCTCGCATGTTGGTAAATTTCCTCTTAAGAGGGAAATGGCCCAGAAAACCATCTTTCCCCCTAATTAACTCTGCAACATTAGAAACTTGAGTAATGATCTGGGTGTTTATCACCATATTCCCTCTGCTCTAAGATGACACACCTGATGTAACAGGTGTTTCAGCAAAGTTATTTTAAAAAAACAGTACATCCAAACTACCCAGTGACTGTGAAGGTCACGGTGATTTCAGAAGCAGTAAAGTGTGGCCAACGCGCCTTTCAGAATTGAGGAAATGTAGTAAATGACTTCCTCCCACTTTCGCAAAAGGCCTGGACTGCAGTGTGTCACATGATGTCTAAAGGCCCTTCCAGCCTCACAGGCAGCTGTTCCTGGGTTAATTATTAGCAGCAGGAGGGAAGGAGCAGGCCACCTCATTTCCTGAGGGCAGGCTCTGGGTTTGGCCTGGGGCCGCTCCTACCTGATGACCAGCTCTCCTTTCGGACCTGAGTGAAGTGGCCAGCCCTGGCCCCAGTCAGTCTATCCTCCCACTGCACCTGCCTCCAGGGATCTCAGAACTGCGGGGACTCTTTCTGCCCCTGGGAAGCCGAGTTTCTCAGCAAATAGAGCTCTATCAGACTCTTGCTCGCTCACCTTTGGGGGCACACACGCTGGCTCTGAGCCAAGGATCCGATGAGGACAGTCATGGGGTGGGGGTAACTGATAAACTAGGGGGTGACAACCTGGGTGTAGCAGGGGCCTGGGTCTCTGGAGGATCCAGGACAGCCTCAGTGTGTCTGAACCCTGAGCCTCTTTCAACCTTCCAGGAGAGAGGCTCAGGCAGCAAGAAATCTCCCTGGGTGGCTGCAAAAAAGGTGGATCTGACCACAGATGGTAGTGAACCTTGGAGGGGAAGGAGAGGGCAGTTCAGACCAGCAGCTACAAAGGGCATGGGCTCTGATGTGCTTAGGTTGAACAAAACAAGCCAACCAACAATTTTGGGTGTTTTTTTAAAAAGCTGAACTCGTGGGCCAGGCGCGGTGGCTCACGCCTGTAATCCCAGCACTTTGGGAGGCCAAGGCGGGTGGATCACAAGGTCAAGAGATCGAGACCATCCTGGCCAACATGGTGAAACCCCGTCTCTACTAAAAATACAAAAAAATTAGCTGGGTATGGTGGCACGCGCCAGTAGTCCCAGCTACTAGGGAGGTTGAGGCAGGAGAATTGCTTGAACCCAGGAGGCGGAGGTTGCAGTGACCTGAGGTCACGCCACTGCACTCCAGCCTGGCGCCTCGTGACGGAGTGAGACTGTCTCAAAAAACAAAAACAAACAAACAAACAAAAAGTTGAACTCGTAATATCTATACAATCATATATTCCACTCTTTCTCATCACTATCCAACATTTGTCCAGGTATTTCAAACACTTCCCTGACCCTTTTTGTTATGAGCCTACGATATTCTACCACGTGGGTGTACATATCCGTGGCTGGGTGTTCAGATGACTTCTCATTAGCAGAGTTCGGATTTCAGAAAGAACCCACAGTAAACCCAGACAAGGAAGAGGAAGTATGTGACCAAGGACAGGCACCAATGCCAAGGAGGTGGGGGTCCTGATGAGTCCTGAGTTAGGGCAAAAACACCAAAGATAGTGAGAACGAGATGACAGACAGGGGCTGGGCCACCACCTAGAGGAGGATGGCAGAATACAAGCAAGGTAACTGACGATGATTTGGGCAAAATTGCCAAGTTAACTGTGTTCTGTCTTTTCCACCAGATAGAACAATCTTCTACACTGGAAAGGATGAAATTAAAGGGGATGGGAAGGCATTTCCTCAGCAAGCCCCATGACCCAGGAGAGAACCCACACTCTTCATCTTACTGGGCTCTCACATCAAAAGAGGTGACCAGGTTTCACCCATGAGGTTAACTCATGTATTTCTGAGGTAACCCAGCAGCAGGGCAGAATCTAAACCCAGTGGCTCCTGACAAAGCCCTGCTCCTCCCACTACCTCTTCTGGCCTTCTCTTTTCTTCTGTTCTTTTATATCTCTGGTAAACAAGTATTTTTTTTTTTTTTTTTGAGACGGAGTTTAGCTCTTGTTACCCAGGCTGGAGTGCAATGGCGCAATCTCGGCTCACCGCAACCTCCGCCTCCTGGGTTCAGGCAATTCTCCTGCCTCAGACTCCTGAGTAGCTGGGATTACAGGCACGTGCCACCATGCCCAGCTAATTTTTTGTATTTATAGTAGAGACGGGGTTTCACCATGTTGACCAGGATGGTCTCGATCTCTTGACCTCGTGATCCATCCACCTCGGCCTCCCAAAGTGCTGGGATTACAGGCTTGAGCCACCGCGCCCGGCCCGTACGTTTTTTTTTTTTTTAATCATAAAATATATAGGACCTAAAGTTTGCCATTTTAACCATTTTTAAGTGTACAATTCAGTGGCATTAATTATATTCACAATGTTGTGCAACCATCACCACTATTTCCAGAAATTTTTCATCATCCCAAATAGAAACTCTGTACTCATTAGGCAGTAACTCCCCGTTCATGCCTCCTCCAGCCCCTGGCCACCTCTAATCTACTTTCTGCCTCTATGAATTTGCCTAGTCTAGATACATAAGCAGAACCATACAGTATTTGTTTATTTGTGTCTGGCTTACTTCACTTAGCATAATGTTTTAAAGGTTCCTCCATGTTTTGGCATATATCAGAACTTTCTTTTTATGACTGAATGATATTCCATTTTTGTTTATCAACTCATCTGTCTTTGCACTTTTGGGTTGTTTCTGCCTTTTGGCTATTGTTAACGGTGCTGCAATGCTTAAATTTCATCTTTTCAGTGTACAAGTATCTGTCCGAGTCCATTTTCAATTCTAGGAGTGGAATTGCTGGGTTATATGGTAGTTCTATTTATAGCTTTTTAAAATTGTTTTGAGATAGAGTCTTGCTCTGTTGCCCAGGTTGGAGTGCACAGGCACAACCTCGGCTCACTGCAGCCTCCTCTGCCTCCCAGGCTCAGTGGATCTTCCCATCTCAGCTTCTCTAGTAGCTGGAACCACAAACAAGCCTGTGCCACTGTGCCCGGCTAAGTTTTGGTATTTTTGGTAGAGATGGGGTTTTGCCCTGTTGCCCAGGCTGGTCTCAAATTCCTGAGCTCAAGCGATCTACCCACTTTGGCCTCCCAAAGTGCTGAGATTACAGGCCTGGGCCTCTGCGCCTGGCCCTGTGCATAGCTTTTTGGGGAACAAGCAGATTGTTTTCTACAGAGGCTGCACTATTTTACATTCCCACCACAATGTAAGAGGGTTACTATTCCTCCACATCCTTGCTAATACTTGTTAGCTTCCTGTTTTTGACCATAACCATTCTAGTAGGTGTGAAGAGGTGTCTCATTGTGGCTTTAATTTACATTTTCCACAATGACTAACGATGTTGAACATCTTTTCATGTGTTTACTGGCCATTTGTGCATCTTTAGACAAATGTCTATTCAAGTCTTCTGCCCATTTTTAAAATGTGGTTTGTCTTAGTGTGGGTTGTTGACTTTCAGGGTCTTGCTCTGTCATTGAGGCGGGTGGGCAGTGGCACGATCTTGGCTCAGTGTAACCTCCACCTTCCAAGTGATCCTCCAGCCTCAGCCTCCCTAGTAGCTGGGACTACAGGCACACACCACCATACCCAGCTAAGTTTTGTATATTTTGTAGATATGGGGTTTTGCCATGTTGCCCAGACTCATCTTGAACTCCTGGACTCCAGTGATCTGCCTGCCTCAGTCTCCCAAGGTGCTAGGTTCACAGGTGGGGGCCACTGCACCTGGCCTATTCTTTCATTCTCTAGGCTGTCTTTTCACTTTCCTATGTCTTTGGATGCAAAAAAGCTTTAATTTTCATGAAGTCCCAATTTATTTTTCTTTTGTTACTTGTGTTTTTGGTGTCACATCCAATAATTCATTGCTAAATCCAAGGTCATAAAGGTCTACCCATAGGTTTTTTCCTAGGAGTTTTATGGCTTTAGGTCTTTTATTAAGGTCATTGATCCATTCTGAGTTAATTTTTGTGTGTGGTGTGAGGTAGTAGCTGCTCTGGTCTTTCTGAGTGGAGTCCCCTCCCCAGCACGATCTTCTGGCAGAGCTAACATCCCTACACAAAACGGCTAGGTCTGAGTCTTTAAAAATTCATCACTGCCACATAGGCAGCCTGCCCAGTGGCTGGTACCCAGCAGGTGCTCAACAACTTACTGTGGGATGAATGGAGGGGAAGGATGGATGGATGGATGGATGGATGGTTGGTTGGATGGTTCATGGATAAACCATTGGGGGGCACTTGCCATCCCTGCACTCACTTCTTATGACTGCTGCAAGACCACCCACAGCTGGCTGGGAGACTCTTTTATAACAAAGGAAATCTAATAGGCTAAACATATTAATAATTAAATATCGATCAACACACTTCTATTAACCTAAAAATGACCCAAGATTGGCTCAGTGATCCTGTAATCCCAGCATTCTGGGGGGCTGAGGTGGGTGGATCACCTGAGGTCAGGATTTCGAGACCAGCCCGGCCAACATGGTTAAACCCCGTCTCTACTAAAAATACACAAATTAGCTAGGCACAGCGGTGGGCACCTGTAAGCCCAGCTACTCAGGAGGCTGAGTCAGGGAGAATCACTTGAACCCGGGAGGTGGAGGATGCAGTGAGCCGAGATTGTGCCATTGCACTCTATCCTGGGCAACACAGTGAGACTCTGCCTCAAAAAAAAAAAAAAAAAAAAAAATACATATATATATATATATATATATATATATATATATATCCCCCACAAGATTAAACTCTTGCACCTAACTGGACAAGACAGAGGGAGGGTCTTGACCCTGGAAAGTCCAATGTACCCTTGCCAGTCTCCTGGTTCAAGCCCCTCACTGCACAGATGAAGAAACTCAAGGGCAAAGCAGGGCATGGCAGGGACTTCCAAAGCGAGACCCCACCAAACACCGGTCTCAGTGATGACCCACTATAGATAAGCAACAGAAATACATGAGGTTAGTTTGAACTGCTTCACAGAGGATGGGTGGCCCTCTGGTTCTAAAACCTCCAAAGGGGATGGGAAAATGAACCCTGAGTCCTAGATCTCATTCTGCTCCACCAGGGTCTCATGCTTCACTGGCTGTTCCCAGGTTGTGCCAAACTTGTTCCTCCAACCTTCGGTGTTTGCACATGCTATTCCCTCTCCTTGAGCACCCTTCCCTCAGATATGCACCTGGTTCTCTCCATCAGTTTCTTCGTGTACCTGCTAAAAGTTTACCTCATCAGTGAGGCCTTCCCTGATCACTCCTTCTCCCTCTCACCCTACTTTAGATTTCTTCTTGAATATAAGTTCCTTAAAGGCAGGGATTTCAGTAGTGAACTGCCACCTCCCTGGCACCTAGAACAGTGTCCAGTACATATGAGGCACTAAGTATCTAGGGAATGGATTAATAAATTGATAAAACTGGGAACCCCACACTCAGTGTATAGCATGTCGCAAAGTGTCACAGAGGGGAAGGCAGATGGGTGGGCACTGCCTGGACCCTGCAGCCACAGAGGCACCCAAGTTTACTTCTGGACCCACAGGCTGTCCAGGGCTCCTGGGCCTGTGGCAAGGACAGGGAGGGCTGGGATACCGTGTACAGTCAAAAACTCCCTCACCTTTGGGTCAGGTCCAAGAGGCTTGTAGCTGCTCCCCTGCTGATCAGGCCATAGAAAATGGAGCCTTTACCCATAGGCGCTTAAGAAGTGCGTGTGAAATGCACAAACGAATGAATGAATAAACAACTAATGCATGCAGGGCTTACACCTGCACTTTTAGAAGGCTTGTGTCAGCGCTAACACAGCATACCATTCCAACGGGGCTGAGAGGCAGTCTGACCGAGTAATTCCATTTCTAGGAACCTGCTGTCAGGATATATTCAGACGTGAAAAAATGTTTTAGTTGCAGAGATTTTCCTCCCAGCAATACTTATAACACTGAAAATTATAAACAAAAAAGCTACTTGCCAACTTTGGAGGGCCAGTTAAGTAAGCCACAAAACAGCCACAGGATGTCTGTGTGATTAGAATATTAAGGGGCTTGTTATAAAGTTGTGTCTACAGGATAACCACAACTAATTAAAACAACAAAGGAATTTGAAAGACAAAAAACCTCACAGGTCTTAGTTTTTCTATTGTTTCAACTTTTCTGTTATTTCCTAAATTTTCTACGATGAGCAATGATGAGTTAGAAAAGTCAAATTGATAGAATTTATTTATTTGTTTTTTAAATGCTGTCACCTAATGCTTTATTGGTGCCAGGGTGTTAAACTGCTTAAATCTCCATCCCCTGACTCCCTGCTGCCTCCTGTCTCGTTTCTGCATCCCCAACTCTGCTTCTTCTTCCTGGGTCCCCTTCCCCTAACCCACCTTGCCCTAGCACTTCTGCAACACTCTGGCCTTTTAAGCCATACCTGGACCCACTCCTCCCTCAGAAACCAGCTCCAGGGTTGGGCTGCCTCCTCTACTTCCCAGATCTGTGGCTTTGGACAAGTTACTGAACCTGAGACTCCGTTTCCTCCTCAGGAAAATGAGGCTGACATTATTAACCCACAGGGTCCTCCTCAGCACTCCCAGGTGCTGAGGCTGTGAGCTGCTCTAGACACTGCCCCACACTGGAGCCCAATCTGCTGATTCTACTCAGCCTCGGGAAGAGCTGCCACCAGTGCCCTGATGCACAGGGAGAAGAGTCTTGATTCTCAGTCTGGGCACCTGTCCTTTTCTGAAAGCAGCAGAAGAAAAGTAGATTTGCTCTTGGCTCCCAGATCAACATGATGGCTTCTTGGTTGAAACTGCCATTCCGCCCCGCCCCCCACCCCCGTGGAGTCCTCCATGCCTTAGAGAACTCACAGCCCAACCCTCGCTCCTCAGAGCTGATGCCCAGTATGAGTCCCCTTTAGACCGTGTTCCTGGCAATGCCACCAAAGGCCTGGCTAATGCCATAGTTGAGTTCCTGTCCACAGCGACATGCTCCAGTGCCCTGGCTCGGAGCTGGGCTCTCTTGCTCTCTTTTGATCACAGGGCTTTACTCATTCCTCCTTCAAAACCTGCATCCATCCCTGTCTCTAATACCAGCTGTGAGGCAGGTGCTGGGGTATGAGGGTAAGAGGCTGTCTCAGGTTCTAGCTCTCTGGGAACTCACAAACCAATCAGAGAGAGAGAGGGATGCAGAAATCACAGGTTTCCATGCAGGGAATGCTAAGACAGAGGACCTTCCAGGGGGCGACTGACCATGGCTCAGCCTTGGGCAGAAAGTGATGCCTTCTAAGGGGAATGTATCTGTGAAGCTAGACGGTGAGGGATGAGATATCAAGCAACAAAATCAGATCACCCCATACATCTCCCTAAGTTCTCACTGGGCTCTTACTATCAGTCTCCATCATCACCCGCAATCTGATTCCAATGGAACCCGACGGACACCAGATGCCTGGTTACACCTGCCCCTTTGAGGTGTCTCCAAGCAGCCAGGCAGAAAGCTGGGTATACTTTAAGCTGTGCCTGTTTTTTCTCTACCATCTCCTCTGCAAAGATCCCCATCATTAATCATGTTCTGGATGAATGCCGCTCAGAGTGTGGTCTCTGGACCAGCGGCTTCGGCATCACTGAATACCTGTTAGAAATGCAGAGTCCCAGGCCCCACCCCTGACCTACAGAATCTGAATCACTTTAAAGCGAGAGAGGCTGCGCTCTCCATCCTAATTCCAACTTCCTCCTCTTCACTCTGTCGCCAGCTGCCATCTTTTGGTGCCTTCAACATTTACCTAGCGAACCAACGCCAACCTCTGGAGTGTCCACGTCAGGCAGAATCACCTCAGCCCCACCTGCCCTGGGTGGCACACACCAACCACAGCTCTCTCTACCTCAGGCTGTGGACACGTCCCACAGCAGTCCCTCTGTCCAGACAGCTGAGCCGCACTGCCTGAGTACTTAGCATGCTGCTGTGTCAACAGGAGATCATCACACAACCTTGCGAGGTGAAGACACCATGGGCATTCCACTGTGGAGAGGTGGTCGCGGCTCAGGAGGCTGGAGCAGGGCCTTGGAGTGAGCAAGTGGGTGTGTGGGGATGGTCCCAGACTTATCACCTATGCTGAGAGTTAACACTGAGCACGGCAGCCTGGCCGAGCCACCGCTGTGGAAGCTTGGAGCTGAGGAAGGACATCTGGATCTGAAGTGAGGAACAGGCCCTTGGCTGGGAGCTAGAACTAAGAGACAAAAGTCATGGAGAACACGTGGGAGAGGAAGTAGAGGCCAGATCCTGAAAAACTCTTCAGTGGTGGACTGAGGCACCTAGACTTCAGAGGAGACAGGAGGGTAGTGAGGTTTCTGGGGCAGGCTGGTCAAACTCAGCAGCACCCTTGTTTGATAACCGTCCCATTCCCTCACTCCACATCTATCTGGGACTTGCTTCTCTGACCCTCCTGCTGTGGCAAGATCCTGATTCTCCCAGGTGCGTGCGGCTCTACTTCCTGCCCACTCATCCTCACACAGTCTTCAGCCCTCTGTGAACCCTCATCCTGGGCTAGGACAAAGCCTGGCTCCCAGGCTCCCCTACCAGTGGTTTCCCCAGCTGGCTCCTCAACAGCAAAGGCTTATCAAGAGTCATATAAGGCCAGGCGCAGTGGCTCACGCCTGTAATCCTAACACTTTGGGAGGCCAAGGTGGGTGGACTCAAGACTAGCCTGGGCAACATGGTGAGACCCTGTCTCTACAAAAATGAGCCCACAGTTATATTCCCCTTAGAAAGCACCACTTTCTGCCTGAGGCTGAGCCATGGTCACACCTGGAAGGTCCTCTAAAAATACAAAAATTAGCTAGGTGTGGTGGTGTGGGTCTGTAATGCCATATACTTGGGAGGCTGAGGTGGGCAGATTGCTTGAACCTGGGAGATGGAGGTTGCAGTGAGCTGTGATGGCATCACTGCATTCTAGCCTGGGTGATAGAGTGAGACTTTGTCTTAAAAAAATAAAAAGTAAAAAGAGTTGTATAAGATCCAGCCCCCAGGTCCTTGCCCTCTTCTCCTGTGATTGGCAGCACCTTCCCCAGGAGAGCTGCCCTCCCATGCCCAGTCTTCTCTGCCGGAATCATCAGTTTCCACACTCATCTCCTCCTACAGAAACCAGACTCTTCTCCCTCCCCTTCCACCACCATCCTGAGAAGACTGAGTAAGGGAGAGTCTCTGCCCTGGAGCAGCTCAAGAGAGGGAACTCGTTTGCAGTGTGTACCCCTTTAAAGGAAAAACAGTCTCAAGACCCACCCCTGACCCCCATACACCCCTGCACCTGGACCTATTTAGTAACTCTGAAGAAAACTGAAGCCTTTCTTGGTCTTTGGAAATTCTTTTAATAGCAAATAACCACTGCAACAACAAATCTAAGTTTATGATTAAAAATATTTAACTTTACATAAAACAGAAAACATTACAATTACAACACAAAACTTAGAAATTCTTGCACTATGAACAGATTGAAGACAGGTCTGCAGGACTCTGTGAAACACAGATCTCCCCTCGAGTCCAGCTACTCAACATATGGTGGCTTACGGACCCCATCCCAGCATCACCTGGAAGGGTGCTGGAAAAGGCAGAGTACAGAGCCCAGCCCAGACCTGCTGAGTATGTATTTGCATTTTAGCACAAAAGCTTAGAAAGCCCTGGCTTAGAGTGTACATTTTGTGGGGTTGGAGAAAAGACGAGGAAAAGCAAGGCCAGATGGAGCCCGCACAGAATGAGGTGATCTTCTGTGCTTTTTAAGGGAACGTTTTTCTGGTAGCTGTGTGAAGGAGGTACAGGCACAAGGGGCCTATTTGTGACAGTGAGCAAAAGAGGCAAACGAGAGAAGCGAGCGAACTCAGTTTGGGTGGAGTGGAGAAGAGTGGGTTGGAGAAGGGATTTCTGAGGTGTGGTGGGCAGGCTTGTCCAGGGCAGGTGTGGGGGACAAGTGAAGAGTGACCTTGGGTTTCTAAGCAAGAAGACTGTGTCACTAGTGGAGAGGGCATTTTTAAGAAAGAAGGTGATGAGCTCTGTTTCAGAAATGCAGAGGAGGGCCCGGGGGGCCACTCATGAGAAGTTGTGCAAACCTGATATACACAGGATTGGAAATGCCCAGTGATACGCTTTGGCTATGTCCCCACACAAATCTCATTGAATTATATCTCCCATAATCCTCATGTGTCATGGGAGGGACTAGATGGGAGGTAACTAAATCACAGGAGCAGTTACCCGCATGCTGCTGTTCTCAGGAGAGTGAGTTCTCACAAGATCCGATGGTTTCTTAAGGGGCTTTTCCCCCTTTTGCTCTGCACTTCTCCTTGTTGCCACCATGTGAAGGAGGTCGTCTTTGCTTCCCCTTCCACCATGGTTGTAAGTTTTCTGAGGCCTCCCCAGCCCGGTGGAACTGTGAGTCAATGAAACCGCTTTCCTTAAAAATTACCCAGTCTCGGGTATGTCTTTATTAGCAGTGTGAGAATGGACTAATCTACCCAGAGATGACTGGACTGGAGACACAGACCTATGAGCCCCTGACAGGACCAGCTGAGTTTACCTGAAAAGGCCTACAGGACATAAGAGCAGAGGATAAAGTGAACAGGCAGCAGAGGAAGAGCCAAGGCGGGCTGGAAGGCAGGAGGGGACAGGAGCATCACAGACGCCCTGGAACAGAGAAGAATTTCTCTGACCAAATTAGCTGAGATATGAGAACCTGCCTCTGGTCTTAACAAGCGAGCAGTCCCTGGACATTGCGGCAAGAGCAGTGTTGCTCAAGTGGCAGGTGGGGAAGCCTCGTAAGTGCGGGACGGACTACTCTAAATGCCTAAATGTCCCACCTGAGGCTGCGAGTTCCCTTTCATTAAAATCGTGTCTTTCCACACACCCATGCTTGCAGCAGCATTATTCACAACAGCCAAAAGACAAAGCAACCCAAGTGTTTATCAACAGCAGAATGGATCAACAAAGTGTACTGCAAATATACAACAGAACAGTATTCAGTTTTAAAAGGAAGGAAATTCTCCCACATGCTACAACATGGATGAACCTTAAAGCATTATACTATGTGAAATAATCCAGTCGCAAAAGGACAAACACTGTATAATTCCACTTAAGTAAAGCACTTAGAGTAGTTGAATTCATAGAGATAAAAAGTAGAATGGTGGCTCCCAGGAGCTGGGGGAGGGAGTTATTGAATGCGTATAGAATTTCGGATTAGTGAGATGAAAAGAGTTCTGTGGATGGATGGTGGTGATGACTGCACAACAATGTGAATGTACTTAATACCAATGAATTGTGCACTTAAATATTATTAACATGTAAATCTTATGTGTATTTCACTATGATTAAAAAATTAAACATCACTCCTTTTTTATAGGTATAGAAAACCTGAACTCCTTCAGGAGTTTGAGACCAGCCTGGCCAACATGGTGAAACCCCATCTCCACAAAAAATACAAAAATTAGCTGAGCACTGTGGTGCATGCCTGCAATCCCAGCTACTTGGGAGGCTGAGGCAGGAGAATCGCTTAAACCCAGGAGGTGGAGATTGCAGTGAGCTGAGATTGTGCCCCTGCACTGCAGCCTGGGTGACAGAGGGAACTCTGTCTCAAAAAAAAAAAAAAATAGAAAGGAAGAAAGAAAACCTGAACTCTTGGAAGTGAATGGTATTTATCATCAACAGAAGTGAAAGTAAATGTTTTTCAGTTACTGCGAACTGTTCCTCCAGGAGGCTTGTTGATGAGAGGGCAGGGAGAAATCAGGTGGTGACCTAAAGTTGGGGCCAGCTCCACTTTCAGGTGGTAGGAAGTTAGTGGAGAGGTAAGCCTGAGCCAGACACATTTACTTTTCTAGACTGGAGGAAAGGCAGCAAGAAGAGAGCGGCCAGAAAGTGAAGAGATAAGGTAGAGGAGGCTCACACAGTTGGCCTCAAGCATCACAGGGCAACAGGTGGAGGTGATGGGGTCACCTGGAGAGGTGAGGACGGCAGCCAGGAGACTTGGAGAGGGGAGAAAGCTCAGGTGGAAGGAGGATGGTGCAGACTGAGAGCAGGGAGGGCCCAGCTGGCTGCAAAGCACAGAGGACATCATCTGAAACTGTCAGGAAACCCTGGGCAGCAGACCTCAAAGGGCAGTCCCGGCAGCTAAACTAGTGGCATCATCAGAGAGCTTGTTAGAAATGTAAACCTGCCGGCCTCACCAGAGGCTCTGATTCAGACCAAGAGAATCACGCACTCTGGGGGTGGGGCCCAACAGCCTCTCTTAACCAGCCTTCCTGGTGATGTGCTATAGTTTGAGAAACACCACTACAGGATGTGGAAATTCAGTAGAAGGTATACATCATCTTTTTCACATAAAAACAAAAAGAAAAAAAAGACGGCCTAGCAACTCCTACATAGAGAAATTCAGCAAGAAATGCCTAACTGCTTCAATGCCAATACAACACATTTCTATAGTTAGAGAAATGCCAAAGGGTATTAACCAAACAAAAATACATGGCCTTTCTGATAAACTTCCTTGGATGAGATGTAGAAAACACACCCAAGATCTGGGGGCTGGAAATTCTGAGACACGGGTACCAGCTCCTGCTCTGCCATCGACTGTGTGCCCTTGAGTATGTTACATCCCTTGCAGAGCCTCGATTTTCTCCATCCACAAAAGAGGGAGCTGAAAAAGGCTTTTCTAAGGTCCCTTCCAGTTCTGACACTGTGTGACATGCTCTGTCCTATAAAAAGTGACCCCAAACTAAATGCTTTTAAGCAGTTGTGTGGGGTTGGAAGGAGGGGGGAAGTACTTTTTTTTTTTTTTTTTTCCCCAAGACAAAGTCTTGGTCTTTCGCCCAGGCTGGAGTAAAGCGGTGCAATCTTAGCTCATGAAAACCTTTGTGCCACCCTCCCCAGCCCACTACGGGTTCAAGCCATTCTCCTGCCTCAGCCTCCCAAGTAGCTGGGATTACAGGTGCCCACCAGTGCTCCTGTGTAATTTTTTGTATTTTCAGTAGAGACAGGGTCTCACCAAGTTGGCCATGCTGGTCTTGAACTCACCAAGTTGGCCTGGCTGGTCTTGAACTTTTGACCTCAGGCGATCCACCCACCTCTGCCTCCCAAAGTGCTAGGATTACAGGCATGAGCCACCACGACCAGGTAGAAGTACCTTTTTTTTTTTTTTTTTGAGACAAAGTCTCACTCTGTTGCCAGGCTGGAGTGCAGTGGTGCGATCTCGACTCACTGCAACCTCCACCTCCCAATTTCAATCATTTCTCCTGTTTCAGCCTCCCGAGTAGCTGGGACTATAGGCACATGCTACCATGCCCCACTAATTTTTGTATGGGGTTTCACCATATTGGTCAGGTTGGTCTCCAGCTCCTGACCTCAGGTGATCCACCTGCCTAGGCCTCCCAAAGTGCTGGGATTACAGGCGTGAGCCACAAAGCGGTAAAATCTAATAACACAGTTAAACCAGAAAGTCTTTCCAACATTCAGCAGTACTAGTATCTTGCATTCTAAGAACTGGAACATTCCTTTACTAACTGGCTTTTCCATTAAAGCTGCTGATGCCTACAGTAATAAAAACACGACTGCACTGGACAGTGTTCTTAAAGTTCACATGACTGGGATGCTTCCCAGAAAATAGCTCCATTATCATCACATTCTCATCCTATAATACTTTGCAATCCAAGAAAGCAAGGTTTGTATTTTCTTCTAGGCAGAAAGTGAGTTGAAGAACCAGACCGTACGGATCCCAGGGCCTGACCTCTTGACCAGAGTGTCTGGTCACCTGATATTACAAATCTAGGCTTCCTGATAAATGGCCCTGTAGTGACCTTGTTACTGGGATCCCTAGATGCTGGCTTCCTGCCTGGTTTCTCTGCATCCAAGTCCCTGTCTGCACCTACTGTTCATCCAATGCCCATCCTCTTGTGCCTGGGTCCCCTATGCCACCTGCTTCCCTGCCTTTGCCAAAGGTCAGAGAAACAGTCATGATCTCAGAACTAGGGCTGGAACAGGGATGTGGGCGTTGGTGCAGGAAGAAGAGGTGGAAGTGCGAGCACTAGAGGAAAGAAGATAAGGCCTAGGGTGACTCCCGCCTCCTGCCCTTCCTTGCTTACACACCCTGGCTCTTACATTCTATTAGAAACCGGTCAGTGGGAAGCACAGCTGGCTTGTTCGCTTCTCTGTGCATCTACCATAAACCCTGTCCCTGCTCCTCCATCCAGCCTGGGTATGTGAGTGAGGTCCCAGACTCTGCCAGTCCCTGTGGCAGGAAGGTGCTGTAGTGAGGTGAGGGCTGACAAAAGGCCAGCGTGGCAGGCACAAAGCTGGGGAGTGGAACCCCATTGGACGCGGGAACACAGAGGTGTGGGGACCAAAGCCACAAACATCAGGCCTGCAGGCCATGCAGAGATTAATGATGTCTTTATCCACGCAGAAGATTCCCAGTGCTAGAGGGTTTTCCATGCTGGTTCACCCTGCACTGATCTCAAACTCCAAGTCACTCTTAAATAGGGTGACCACCCATCCTGATTTACCTAGGGCAGTCCTGGTTGAGGCCTGTCAGTCAGGTGCAATTATTAATAGCACCCCTTTTATTCTCAATTTTTTCTGGTTGGAATGATAAATTGTAGTTGCACTATTCTTGGGGTTCTAGGCCTGTGAAGTCCGAGTTGCAATTAGAGAAGGCTACTCAGGATTAGCACGGATCCCCTACCTGGTAAGTCTCACAACTCATCAAACATTCCATTTGCCTCTGCAATATCCCTGCCAAACCATCATCTGGCTTCTGCTTGTATACCTGAAAAGACAGCAGGCTCACTATCTTCTCAGGAAGCCTTTCTTTTGGGGGGAAAGCTTTGTTATAAAAATAGCAGGATTCAAACCTGTATACAGTATGACTGCAACTAAATAATAAAATCCAGGCCGGGTGGGGAGGCTCACGCCTTTAATCCCAGCACTTTGGAAGGCCGAGGCAGGTGGATCACTTGTCAGGAGTGCCAGATCAACCTGGCCAACATGGCAAAACCCCATCTCTACTAAAAATACAAAAAATTAGCCAGGCGTGGTGGCCACACCTGTAATCTCAGTTACTCAGGAGGCTGCGGCAGGTGAATCACTTGAACCCAGGAGGCAGAGGTTGGAGTGAGCCGAGATTGTGCCACTGCACTCCAGCCTGGGTGACAGAGTGAGACACTATCTCAAAAACAAAAACAAAAACAAAACACATCCCTCAGCAGGGAAAGGTGTGGGGGTGGAGGAAAGCAGAAAACCTGCTGACTTTCCCCTTGCACCTCCTTCTATCTCTCCTTCTCCACGTTCAACAAATATTTACTGAGTGCATTTGATGGTCCAGGCACTGTGCTTGGCACTGGGGACAAAAGGGTGAGTTAAAACAGACTCAAAGTGAGGGGCATTCTACAAAATAATTGGCTTGTATTTTCCAAAAATGTCAAGGTCCCAAAGGACAGAGAACAGTTGGGGGACTGTCCTAGTTTAAAGGAAACTAAAGAGACACGACAACTGTATGCAACCCATGATAAAAGATTTTTTTTTTTTGCTATAAACAAGGACATCACTAAGACAACTGGCAAAACTTAATGTCTAGGCCAGGCACGGTGGCTCATGCCTGTCATCCCAGCACTTGGGAGGCTGAGATGGGCGGATTACTTAGGAGTTCAAGACCAGCCTGGCCAACATGGTGAAACCCCATAGCCACAAAAAGATACAAAAATTAGCCGGGCGTGGTGGCACACGCCTGTAATCCCAGCTACTTGGGAGGCTGAGGCAGGAGAGTTGCTTGAACCCAGGAAGTAGAGATTGCAGTGAACCGAGATCACGCCACTGTACTCCTGCCTGGGTGGCAGAGTGAAGGAGACTCTCTCTCAAAAAAAAAGTATATAAAACAAGGTTTATAGATTAGGTAAATGGTGTTGTAGCAATATTAATTTATTGATTCTAAAATTTGTATTGTAGTTATGGAAGAGAATATCATTGCTTTTAGGAAATATATGCAGGGGTAAAGGAGGCATTGATAAATAATCATCAGATGTTTCAGGAGAGATATATACACACAGAGAGGGATAAAATAAAAAGGATAAAATGGTAACGTTGGGGATCTGGGTGAAGAGTTTATGGGACTTCTTTGATTTATTCTTGTAACTTTCCTATGGGTCTGAATTGGATCAAACATTAAAAGAAAAAAATAATAAAGCTTAGAAAACGTTAAAAAAGAAAGAAAAGGAGACCCTGGCTTCACACAGCTTACATTGCAGCTGGGAGACAGGTACTAATACAAATAATTACACTAATTAAACTGTGAAATTGCCACTAGGAAACGTGCTATAATGAAGAGAGATCTGGTGGCATGAACATTTATAGCAACAGTTTAACTCAAGTCAGGAAGGTGAGCAAAGGCATCTGCAATCACAGAGCGGAGACCTACAGGAGAAAGTAACCAATGGGGAGGGGGAGAGGGTTCCAGGCTCTTGCAGGCCCTGCAGCAGGAAGGAGCACAGTGAGGTAAGGAGGGAAAGAACACAGCACAGGGCCTGTGGGAGATGCCGAGAGATCAGCTTTGTCTTCATTTTGAGAGCAATAGCAGTGTATGGAAGACTCCCTCGTCTGTGGAGTAGAGAACCCATGGAAGTGGGAGAGGGCAGTGCTGAGAGTGGGCCAGCTGCTTTCATGAGAAGCATCATGCATGACTTTTCTTGTGCTCCCTGACACTTTTATTTTCTACAAGAACCATGTATGCATTTGATAACCAGACCAGGGGAGGGGCCGGGGGTGGGGAGCCAGTGGCGAAGACTGAACTTGGGCAGCTAAACTCCCCTCCCCAGGCCCAAGAGTGGCTGATAGAGCTGGCTGCTGCCTACCTCACCGAGAAACTCTGGGCTAGCCCTTGAGCTGATGTGGCTGAGGGAGGTAACATGCATGGGCCAGGTCTCCAACCCCGCTCTTACGCTAGGGGCCCCTCATCAGCACAGGTTCAGGCAGCCATGGCCCTGCCCAGTCTTGCTTCCTCTTGGAATATCCCTTCAGTCCTGAGAACCAGGACTGTGGTCCTGACTGGGAAGGGACCCTCACTCACCCACAGCGACTCTCAGCACTGAACACAGATCCAAGCACTTGTCTGGAGGGTCGGGGTCTGACCACAAAATGAGGGACCCCTTATCTATACCAAGTTTTGCCTTAGTTGGTTTTCCATCATTAGCTCATTTACAACAGTCAATTTAAAGGGAATAGGTGCTATTGTGATTCTCATTTTACAGGGTGGAAGATACAATTTGGGTCATTCTGGTCATGCCCAAGTAAATCAGAGTTGAGAAGACGGGGGAAAAATACTCAGGGCACACCGCTCCAAAAATATAATTATCTGCAAGCCTGGCTGCTAAAACTGCCTGTTAGAACCTAAAACTAGTTTTATTTAATAACTACTGAAACAGCTTGCTGCAACTCTAAGACTAGTTTTATCTACCACCTTTATGCAACAATCAGTTTCCCAGCTCCCTAAGAGCTTCTCCAGTGCCAATGGACTTTCTTTCAAAACAATTTGTAACATTTCTCATTATAATGAAATTCCCAACCTTCTCTTTGTTTTCTAGGCAAACCAAAGACCACCTGGTCCGTATATATTTCCCAAATTATAATTCTTACTTCCCAAGTAAAATGCTTTACATTTAGAGAAATATCTGTTTTTATATTTTATTTGACTTCAACAAATGATTTGTCTAGGCGCAGACTTGGGTTCAAATGCTGGCTGCAGCCAGGCACAGTGGTTCATGCCTGTAATCCCAGCTCTTTGAGAGGCTGAGGCAGGAGGATCACTTGAGGCCAGGAGTTCAAAATCAGCCTGGCAACATGGCGAGACCCTGTCTCTATATTTAAAAAGCAAAGCAAAGCAAACAAAACAAAACAAAAAAACCCAAAAAGACAAATCTCAGCTGCACTGCTTACAAACACTGTGCCCTTTGGTAGTTATTTCATCTCTGAGCCTCAGTTTTTTCACCCCATCTATAAAATGGGGCTGGAAGGAATGAGTAAGCTTTTGAGGCTAAAAAGCACCATCTGTTCCCTATTGGGGCTCAGTACAGAAAATTCACTTCACTCTACACTGCTTAAACATTTACTAAAAGCTTGTGTATCCTAATAGTAAATCACGGGACCTGAATTTTCCAGGACGATCCCAATTTCAAATCCTCTGTCCTAACTTTCCACATAAACCATCAAAATGTTTCAGAAATTCCACTCTCTCAGTATGCAAACACTTCTCAGGCCTCCTCCTGCACAAAGCAGCGGCACACACATTCTTTTTTCACACTACAGATCCTAATCTTTGGTTCAGAAAATGTAGTCAGCAGAGTCCTGCCGGCCCCGTAAAGCAAATGGGGTCAGGGAGAAAAATCCGTGGCAGTCAGTGCTCCATTGCAACTCAGACTGTAAAGGCAGTTTTATCTATCATCGATATAAAGGCAGCCAGGGGAGGCCATGCCACAATCAGAGCATCACCCACAGAGGGACATACACTGGGCAGAGGAGTTCAGCCCCCACCTACTTGTACCTGGGAGGCAGCCTGGCCACAGGTTGCCGTGAAGATTAAATGAGTTAATATTTGGAGAGCACTCACTACAGTGTGTGGCAGCCAATAAATACCAGATTAGTGCTGATAACTAAAACCAGAGGCATCCCCGCAGAAGTTACTCCTGCCTTAAAGATAACACAGAGGCATCGCTTCCATCCAGGTGAAAAGAAGGAGAATCGGCACTTAGCCCTGGGCTGGGCGAGGCCTGGCCCATGCAGAAAGATGAGGTAGACCCTAACCACAGCAGATGGGTTCTGCATTAGTGAACACCAAGAGGCTGGACTTGCTGGGTGCGGTGGGTCACACCTGTAATCTCAGAACTTTGGGAGGCTGAAGCAGGAGAACTGTTTGAGCCCAGGAGTTCGAATGAGCTTGGGCAACATAGTAAGACTGTCTCCACAAAAAAACAAAAAATTAGCTGGTGTGAGGTATGAGGAGGACTGCTTGAGCCCTGATCAGGCCACTGCACTCCAACCCGAATGACAGAGTGAGACCTTGTCTAAAGAAACAAAACAAACCAGGCTGGACTTGGAGAAGAGGCCCCATGCCTACAATACACAAAGTCTCTTCATGCCTTTGCCCCTGCTGTTTTGCTTGCCCCGAATGCCATCTTGTTCCTAACTTCAAGGCTCAATTCCAATTATGCCTTGAAGTTAGAACTAACTTCTCCCCATGGTTACAACTACTCCCCACAGTGTTTCCTGATACCCATCAGAATGAATGGCTGAATCCTCTGGTGTCTCTCGCATCTAGCTTATCCTTTTAAAGCACTTACAGGACCACGGACAGATGGATGGAGATGCATATATACACACACAAATGTCACTGTCTTCCCAAATCCACCATGAATCCTTGCAAGGCAGGGGTTCAGCGTTCACCTCTGTAGCCCTATGGCCTAATAATATGGTAGAGACTCAATAAATGTCCGAATTTGCTGTTAAATCTGTGCTCACACCTGGTCTTGGAATAACAAGTAAACCTGGGCGCAGCAGGAGGCTTCAGGTGCACACACAATCAGAAGCTCGGTAGATGCAAGATTTCTGGGTCTTAGAACCCACTACCAAATCGGTTTTCAGACTGGAGCCTACCAAGCACTTCCCAGGTCCTTCTCAGCCAGAAGAAAGAAGACACCTATCAGATCAGAGTCTGAGGTCACCTGGACCCAGCCAAGAGCAGTGTGGACACTGACCTGGTCTCCTTCTGTCTCTGTTAGAGTTGGTATGAAGAACTGATGCTTGGGTAGGCTACCTTGCCCCCACCAGCCCTTCCAGGGCAGGGTATGTGCTGGGTGTCTTCAGCATTCAGCTTCTACAACAGATCTTGGGAACAGATAAAGAAGAGCTGTCCCTGCTTTCCAGGATGACAATGCTTAAAGGAAGGCGAGCTCTCCTGGGGAAAGATGTAGGGACCACAAATTGCTGGCCTCCTCTCAACTACCACAAACTCTGAGGGCTGGGGAAAGGCAGGGTACCATGTCTTCTCCCTCCCATCCCCAAAGCTCAGCCCTTCTGTTAGGTAATGCCTGCCCTAGAAAATGTTGTCTTTTGTGTGCCTGGACCTGTAGTTCAGAAGGTCAAAATTGGTCCCTTTTGCTCCTGATCCCACTCTACCTTTGCTAGCTCAGTTTCCTTACCTGCAAGTGGGGGAGCGAGTTGGGGTTTGGCAGCAACAAACCCCAATGTGTGTGAAACAGTTCAGTCCACAGCCAACAAGGCATTGGTCTCAATTCCCTGAAGCCAATTACCACCCTGGAACCCCAACTTCTTCCAGGGATAAGATTTGTCTCTGACCTTGCCTCCCTAACCAGGTCTCTGAGACTTGAATGAGAATGCTAGAAACTCCCAGAGTATCTTCTGTATGATAAAAGATGAATTGAGAGCTCAGAGACATGACTGATGACGTGATGTGGGATCCTGAATCTGCCTCCATGGTAACTTGGGCTTTTTCTCCTGCCCAATGCTGTCTGAGGGCCCACCACCTGTCTGGCCTGACCAGGGCCTGCCGTTTCCTGCAGGGAAGTGGATGCAGGCATCCGGGATTCTCTGGGCTCCATGGGACTACTCTACAACCCCACTCAGCACTGCATTTGCCATACAGAAGTTCAATAAATGCCTCAGCTACTTTGAAATGCCTTCAGTAACTTGACCTTTTCTATTCCCCAGCTAATGTGTAATTTGCATATATGAGTCCTTTTTAGGAGATGGCAAATCACCAGCGACAATGCAGGATCAATACAGAGTATTAGGCATGTTCTATTCTAATTCTCTGCAAATTGCTATTCCATTAACTGCATGTGGGATTTATGGGAGCTCGCTATAAACTAGAATATTTAACTAGAATGGCCTACTCTGTCAGATAATAGCTTACGGTTGTTAATTTTCAACTAGTCAATCTCAAAAAAGTTTCCAGCTTCCAATATATTTCACATATTGATTTAATCATCCAGAAAGTCATCTCATCAAAGTCTCCATACAACCAAGGGCAGGCAGCTTGATGCAGATGAAAAAGACCTGCCCTTGGAATCAGGAGACTTGGGTTATATCCCAGCTCTACCACATACTGTATAATTGGCTGCTGAGAGCCTCAAAGTCCTCATCAGTAAAATGGGAGTGACACCAGCCTCACAAGGGAGTTGTAAAGATTAAATGAGATAATACAGGTGAATGTACTATAAGTTCTATAAGGCTATGCAAAGGTTAGTTATTATAAAAGCACAAGCTGAAATTCTCAACTCAGGCTAATGACAGAAAGCAAGAATTAAATTGGTGGTTCTAAAGGGGTGTGGGGGGTGGCATTTTGCTCCCTAGGGGACATCTGACAATCCTGGAGGCATTTTTGGTTGGCACAACTGGGGGACAGGAATTGCTACTGGAATCTACAGACCTGGGATGCTTCTAAACCCCACAATGCCCAGGACACAAATAATTATCAAACCCCAAATGTCAATAGTGCAAGGCTGAGAAATCTTGATCTAAATAATCACTTAAAGTTGGATTTGGGAGCTTTTTATAACAGAAATCTTCCTAAGCAGGCTTTACTTTCTCCCATCATCTGCTTAAACATTTGCAAGATGGATCATCTTGCAAAACAGCTCTTTTGTAAGTGGAGCCAAACTGCCAACTTCTGGAGTTTCTGAATGTATAAAACTGCTTTTAAAGAAGATGCTCTCCGATTACAATTCGGCTAAATTGTTTTTCCGAAGGCCCTGACTTCGGCAGAAGTTCTCCTGGGCACAGAGTCAGGGTCTGTCACTCCATCACTGGCCCCTGAAGACGGTTTCCTAATTCTAATTTCCGGCTGAAATGAGAACCACTAGGGTCTCTAAACGAATTAAATTCACATCACGCCAACTGCTTGCTAGCTTTGTGCCAGGCACGGTGCCAAACACCTCCACATAATTTATCCCACTTAATCCACCCAACAACCCGGCGAGGTGGGCATTATTACCAGCTGTTTGCAAGGGAGAAAACGACCAGAGAGGTTAAACAACTTGCCCAAGGTCACCAGCTGGCCAAGGGGGCGCCCAACTTGAACGGGGGCCTCCAGTTTCCAAGTCACAGGCTCTTTCCACCAGCTCGGAAAACCCAGGTGTCAAGTTGTCTTAACTTCCCATGAATTTTTAAGACAACCGCAACTTCTAAGTAAGTTTAGGTAGCTGAAAATGGGAATTTCCGGGGGGCTGGGCACTCTCACAAACACTCCCCCCCTCTGCAGCTGTCTCACCGCAGGTACCTGATAAATCATTCCATATCGGCCACGGAACGGGGAGGATTTATTGGCGCTGGAGTTTCGTGCCAGGCCCAGGAAATGCCATCTTTGAAAGCCGAGAGGCGGATTCGCCCTGGGAACAAGCGCTGGCCACCGCGTTTGGCTGGCTCCCTGCGGGCTGTGCGCCCCCTCGGCGCCCCAAGCCGGGGTCGCGGCGGCGCGGGGTCCTTCGGCGGCGCCAGCAGCACGGGCTCCGCGGGTTGCGCCCGCCCCTGCCCGGCCGGAGCGCACGCCCACGCTCCGGCGCCGCGTCCCGGCCGCCCGCCCGCCGTGGCCGAGCCCCACCCGGCGCCCCGCCCGCGCCCTCCCGCCCCGTACCCGCCAGGTGAGCGCGGCGGGATGCCCCCTCCCTGCCCCGACGTGGTGCGGGGATCCTGTGGCCGCGGCACCCGCCAGCCCGCCCGCGCGTCCGCCGCGCGCCCCAGGGACGGGTGGGGGCAGGGTGGCGCCGAGCGCGACCCCGGCCCCCAGCCGCCCCGCGCCCTGCCCCTGGCCCGTTGTGGTCGCACCGGCTCGTACCTGCAGCATCCGGGGGCGCGGGGCGCCCAGGTAGGTCGCGCGTGCGGGCGGCGCGGAAGCTCGCTCGCGGCGCGACCTGGACGCCGTCTGAGCATGCCCAGTGCCGCCCGCGGGCGGTTCCCGCCGGCCGGGCTGGCCGCGACGGGCCCGCGCGCCGGGCTGGGGGCGGGCGCCCGGGCTGGCCTGCGGTGCTCTACCGCCCCCGCCTCGCCCTGGCGCGCCCCGACGCTTCTCCTCGGGCCACCGGGGCTCTCTGCCGAGCTGCGGGCAGGCCCTGAGTTCCCTCGCGCATGCATGCAGCGTTCGTTCCACAACATGACTGGGCACCTACTGTGTGCCTGGCCCTCAGTGATTTCATTCCTAGGAAAGGCAAGCAGTCGGCGCCCAAAGAAACTTTGAAACGAGGAGTCTTGCGCGACGGATGCGCGGTTGAGCTGAGGTCCTACTGACTCCCAGTCCAGTTCTCGTCCCGTGGCATTAGTAAGCTTCCCTGATTAAACCGTCCCAAGGGTCACGGGGCCCCTACCTGATCTGTGCTCCTGCTTCCCACTTCCTTCTCATCTCACACCTGCCTGCCTGCGGCTCCTAGAGCATCTTTCTGTCCATCAGACACTCGAACTTCACCAGCCTCAGGACATTGGCGCACGCCTTTTCCTCTGTGGGACGTCCTGGCCCATCTTTTCACATGGCCGGCGCCTTCTCATTGTACATAGGTCCCCTCCTCCTAGAGGCCTTTCCTGATGACCTTCCTTGATTAGCCCTCTGCTCCTGGCCACTCCATGTACTTTATTTTCTTCATAGCATTTAACACGATGTATCCATTATCTGCAATTATTTATTGAGCATCTATTTCAGTTCTTCTCGCGTGGTGAACAAATAGACAAAAATTCTCTCTCCCTGGTGGAGTTTGGGGGAAGAGGGGCAGGTAACAGATAAACAGCAAATTAGCAAACTATGTAGTATACTAGAAAGTGACAAGTTCTAAGAGGAAAAAGAGCGGGATCAGGAGGTTTGAGGGTGAAGGTACGCAGTGAATTTTCAGGAAAGCGGTCGGATCTGGCCCTTGAGCCGATGGGGCGGTCTGATCTGGCAGTCAGATCGGGTGACACTGAGAAGGTGATAGTGATATTTCAGATAAGCGGGGAAGAGCATTTCTGGCCGAGGGAACAGCAAGTGCAAAGACCCGAAAGGGCGCCGGGCTGCTTAGAGAACGGCAAGGAGGGCAGAGGAGCAGATGAGGTCGGTCTCTTTGGCTTTTCCTCCGATTTATAATTCTCATGTTATATTTCCCTTCTGAATGTCAGCTTTGGGGCTGTGGCTCTGCCTGTCTTTACTGCAGTGACCCAGCCCCTGCAACACTGTGGCATACAGTAGGCATTCAAACATTATTTGTTGAATACGTGAACGAAGGGAGGCAGAGATGGCTGGAACCCTCCAGTCGCGCCTGGGTGCCGGGTCCTGGGGACCGGTCATTCCAGAGATAGACGGAGGCCCCGGCCGCCCCTGGAACCTCATTTCTGTCCTTGTCCGCGAGTCGCACGTCCCGGGATAGCGCCGCCGCAGCGGGTGCCGCCCGGGCGTCGCGTCGTGGGGAATTCTGACGGAGCCCGGGAGTCCCCGGGGTCGGACGGAGCGCACGCGCTGCGCCCCGCCCGGCTCGACCCGGCCTGGGATCGAGTCGCTGGCAAAACCTGGAGCCGCGGCACCCGCCCAGCACCACTAGGACGGGCGTGGAGCGCACTGGGCATGCTCGGAGCCGGGCGGGGCCGGAGCCCCGGGAAGGAGGAGCCCTCTGGAGGGGCAGGCGACGCCCCCCACAGAGCTCCACCCAGTGCCCCCCGGGCTCGGCGGGAGGCGTGCTCAGTCCTTTCCCCGCTGTGTTACCCTCTCTGTGCTTCAACCATTGTGAATACCTACGCTCCGATCTGGGCCGCGAGTTGAAGCTGAATGAAATCAGGAACGTGAACGTGTTTACACCACCTTAAAGATCCTTTTCCTGAGTGCCTACCTCCATCAGCCGTCATCCTCATGCCAGTTTGCCAACTGCTGAGATGAAACCGAGGTCAGCGGTGGATATGTGAATTCTTGAAGTTGTCTTAATTTGCTGACCCCTAGACTGAAACTACCTTTTCTTTCCCCAGGGCTAACGGCCATTAGCTTAAACGATGCCCTCAAATTTGAGCTAGAAACATGCGTACACCTAAAGGAAAGACCTAAATATTTTCAAAATCATGCATTTCAAATCACCATAACAGAAGCAGAAACTAGATGAAAGAATACTCCCCAAATTGAAACAAACTAAGTACTCAACAAAAGAGGGCTGATGAATTAGGTTGTGGCATATTAGTTGAAATAATAACTATTTTACAGTAAGTTAAAAAGACCATGTTGCAAAGGGAAAACGTAGGGTACAATGTTAAATGAAAAAAAGCTGAAAACAGGTCGGGTGCGGTGGCTCCCGTCTGTAATCCCAGCACTTTGGGAGACCCAGGTGAGAAGGTAGCTTGAGCCCAAGAGTTCAGGACCAGTCTGGACAACATAGCAAGACCCCGTCTTTACAAAAAAATAAATTATCCATGTGTGGTGGCATGCATCTGTGGCCTCAGCTACATGAGAGACTGAGGTAGGAGACTCTCTTGAGGCCAGAAGGTCAAGGCTGTAGTGAGTTGTGATGGCTCCACTTGCACTTCAGCCTGTGTGACACAGTGAGACTCTGTCTCAACAACAAAAACAAAAAATCTAAAAACACAAATAGATTGTGTAAAGATGGTGTTGACCCATTCACCAAGACTAGAAGGAAATATGGGAAAATATAACTAGTCTGATTCTTTTGCAGTAGTAAGGTTTTTTTAATGTTTATTAATGTTTGCAATCATAAGTATTTAAAAGATCAAATTAAACATTCTTGTTTTGTGTAAATCTAGTTATAATAACAGCTACTATCAAGCTCAGGTGTGATCAATATTTTATATATATTCTCTCTTTAATCCTTGCTATCACTACAGAGTAAGTGTTTTAGCTCAGTTTTATAGACGAGAAAATGATATAGGGGCTGGTCACAGCTAGTAAGGGGGTAAGGATTCGAACACAAGTCAGTCTGATCTCAAAGCCAGGGTGTTAGGTTTTATGACACACTGCCTCTCTGTGTAGTAGATTATCATGTTTTGATGATAAGAGAAGCCATATGTCATTTCACTTTGTGTATTTTTTGCCTTATTTTCTCCACCATTTGATGTGTTTGTAGGCTACAGATTACCCTTAAATGTTCTAGTCTCCTGTTACTGTTTTATTCTTGGGGCCAAAATGTTAAAGTCCATCCTTGTAAGGTGTTGTACCTTGAGTGACATGAGATTATTACTACCAGTGACCGATGATCTTATAAGCTCCCAAACCTTATGTAAATGGGGCTTTTGAATGGACATATAATCTTCTTAGTCTATCATTGAACCCAGTCAAGTCTAGAGCAAATTAAGGCCTAATTGGGAATAGAGCTGTACTCAGTCCCAGATAGACTGGTCCAGAGAGGGCCCATATAGATTACTGTCTCTGTGCAGTCACTTTGGAGGCAAGATCACATGATGGAACCACCTGGTCTATGGACTCTTCCGAACTTTGCTGTGATGAAATGATGGAGAGCTGACAGTCCTGATGATGTTTGCTGAGAGAAAGCCAGGACTCTAAGAGCATCCCTCCTCCTGCAAAGCTCAAAAATATAGTCAGCTCTCTCTCTTAGTGCCAGTAGACTGTACTTGGCTCAAAAATCCAGAAACCACAGAAAATAATAACAACAAAGAAAACAGAAGACCATGATTTTATTGGAGAGGAAGATAAACTACAAACTGAATATACATCACTGGTGATGGACCAGATTCATACAAGAGGAACAAGAGATGAACAACTAAACACAATTATTAGCAGCATTCCCAGAAGCTGCCATTGGGGCAGAAAATCTGGTGCCAGGCACTGTATGTAGGCAATTGGCTGAGGGAATTTATAGAAAGAGTTTCATGGAAGAATCACTGAGGATTGTCATTCACATCAAGACTTGAAGTCTGCCCTACTTGTACTGCTCCAATGATTTACAAAGCAGTGCTCTGTGCTAAGATGCTAATGCTCATCAATTATTTGTGCTGTTAATGCAAGCTCATGAAGAGCCAGAGAATCCATAAATACATGGGCAAGTGGTGCTGTTAGAATGACAGGAAAAGAGTATGATGCAAAATACACATGGTATGGTATGTGGAAATTAACTAGGTTGAAGTATAAACTGCCAGGTCGAGTGCAGTGGCTCATGCCTGTAATCCCCGCACTTTGCAAGGCTTAGGTGGGAGGATTGCTTGAGCCCAGGAGTTCCAGACCAGCCTGGGCATCATAGTGAGACCCTGTCTCTACAAATAAGAACAAAATTAGCCAGATGTGGTGGCACCCATCTGTGGTCCCAGCTACTTGGGAGGCTGAGGTGGGAGGATCACTTGAGCCTGGAAGGTTGAGTCTGCAGTGAACCCCAATTGTGCCACTGCACTCCAACCTGGACAACAAAGCAAGACTCTATTTCAATTAATTAATTAATTAATTAATTGCCTCTTTATGGGTCAAAATGGTTGAACATTGGCAACTTCCTATATTTCAACTTAATACATACACATAGAACAAAAACTAGAAAAACTGCACCAAAATATTATTGGTGGTGTGTCTGAGTATTGCCTTTATGTGCAGAGAGGCAAGCTACAGAAGTTATCTTTTACAAATTAGTATGATTTCAAGTCTTTGGACATTTTTTCGTATGTCTTCATAGTTCTCTAAATCGTATGTATGTTTCTTTCGTAATATGGAAAAATGAAATAAATTTAAAAGTTAGCAAGCTAAAGAAAATGATGTAAAGAGAGGGAAAATGGCTACTCCGGAATTGCACAAAAAAAGTAAGAGGCTCCTTTCATGGAAGGTGAAGCCCACCCTGCCTACCGATAAGGAAGAGTCACCAGGTGTGTTAAATGCCAGCAAGGTGTTTATTCCTGGCCCAGGAGTGAGAGGGTGGTCAGCCAGGAGCATGCTAGAGAAGTGTTAGTCAGATTCAGGACACTTCATCCCCTGAGCCTGTGTTCTGAGGCTCCTGGAAGCGATGGATCTCACTTTGAGAAACACAAACATTTCAGTTTAATGTTTTATCTATTGAAAAATGTCTTTTCTGGCCGGGTGGGGTGGCTCACGCTTGTAGTAATCCCAGCACTTTGGGAGGCTGAGGTGGCCAGATCACCTGAGGTCAGGAGTTTCAGAACAGCCTGGCCAACATAGTGAAACCCTGTCTCTACTAAAAAAACAAAAAAACAAAAATTAGCCGGATATGGTGGCATACACCTGTAATCTTAGCTACTCGGGAAGCAGAGGCAGGAGAATTGCTTGAACCCGGGAGGCAGGGGTCGAAGTGAGCCAGGATCGTGCCACTCACTGCACTCCAGCCTGGGTGACACAGTGAGACTCTATCTTAAAAAAAAAAAAAGTATTTTCTCTGCAAATTATCACTGTAAAAGAGGGGTTTTGTGTGCAAAACTGACAAATTTAGTATAAGAGCAGTGATGAAGGGATTGTCAATTAGACATTGGAAAATTCATTAAATATTTATTATGTACCTACTATGTATCAGGCACTACTCTAAGTGCTTGGGAGACATCTGTGAACAAAACAAAAATACCCCTGCTGTCATGGAGCATACAGTCTAACAGAGCAAACTACAAGGAACAATAAACGTGAGAAATAAGTGAATTGTAAAAAAAGCAGGGTAAGTGTAGTAGGGAGAGGGATGGGGGCAGGAGTTGTAATCTTAAATAGGATTGAGAAACATAATCTCTTAAGCAAACACTTAAGCAAAGACCTGAAGGATATGAGGGTGTTATTCTTGCCAGTATTTGGTGGGGAGAATCTTCTAGTCAGAGAGAATAGGCTGGGCAGTACCAAGGCCCTTGAGGAAGCCTCCCTAGATTAAAGAAGCTGGTGGGCAAGGGAGAAAGCTGCAGGAGATGGAGTCAGAGAGGTATCAGGCACCAGAATCTGAGGGCCCTCCCTTCATCTGCCAGCCCCAAGAAGGACTCGGCCTTTCAGTCTCAGCTGGACAGGAAGCCAAGTCAACCTCATGGTTGCCAAATGTGCTTGTCAACTCATCAAGAAGTAAATTCTTTCCCGTGGGGTGGTCAGTTGATGCTAATTTGGTGGTAAACACAGATTCAAATAACGAACCAAAATTATATAGCAGCCCTCTGCTATCAGGGGGTCAGCCAGACCATCCAGATTATGCATATATTTTTAATATTATCATAGAGCTGGAAAGATAATATTAAACAGTAAACTCAGATGATTCCCAGACCATCAAGAACACTTGTGGGAGCCCTCAAGGATGGAAGGAGTTTGAAAAACACTCTTTGGGTGCACACACTATAAAACTGAGAGAGGACCAGACCGTAATGGACCCATGGACCACCATATGGATTTGCTGCCACATGGGAAAACAAATGTAAGTGTAGGGACTTTAAGATCCTGCTCTGGAAAATCAGAGCATTGAGGATGCTTCCATCAACAGAAACTGAGACGATGAGACATGCAGAGAATGGAGTTGGTGTCCTGAACTGCAGCTGACCGTATTTAAACAATGGCCTTCCCTGAAATGGGTGGTGTCATCTTACAAAACCCATGGAAAATGGATTTGTCAGGAGTCTCTCAACCACAACTTCAAAGTTCATATACTGAAAACAAAGACAGAAAAGCACCCAGGTAATAAAGAATAGTCGTACACTGGTCATGACTTTGAAAAACCAGCAACGATGAAGGAAATAATCAGTAATCCCTAATAGAGGATTCTAGGGATGAGAGTCAGTAAGAATTGTGAAGGCCGTGTTTCTAGAACTGTGATCCAGGACCCATGTATATCACGATCACCATATCACCATGGGGGAAGAAGTACAGGTGGAAAACCAGACTCCTGGGCTGAGCCAAGACCTTCTGAATCTCTGGTTGTGGCACCCAAGAACCTGCATTTTATAATTTACTATAATTTTTTTTTTTTTTATATAAAGTCTTGCTCTGTCACCTAGGCTGGAGTGCAGTGATGTGACCATGGCTCACTGTAGCTTCCACCTCCTGGGCTCAATTGATCGTCCCACCTCAGCCTCTGGAGTAGCTGGGACTAGAGGCACATTTTTTTGTTTGTTTCTTTGTTTAGATGAGGTCTTGCTATTTTGCCCAGGCTGGTCTCGAACTCCTGGGCTCAAACAGTCCTACAGCCTTGACCTCCCAAAGTGTTGGGATTACAGGTGTAAGGCACTGCACCCAGCCTATAAGAATCTTGTATACACCAAAGTTTTATTAACTTCTGTCCTAACCTCTAATATTTGTACACCAAGAACATAGTCTGAGTAATTAACTAAAGGATGGGAAATTTTACTAATGGTCTTCTAGGTATCACTGATGCTTGGATGGATGGAACTGAGGATCAGAACATCAACTTCTTAAAGGAGGTGCACATAGAAAGGGGTAGAAGGAAAGGGGAGAAAGAGATGGAGAAAGAGCATGTCCTACCCACAGATAGGGACCTTCAGCTCTCAGGATTTCTGACCTTGACCTTGGGTCTCTGATGTTATCCACTATGCTCTCCTGAGACCAGAAGCAAGCTAACCATGTGACTGGAAAGGCAGGGGTAATAGGGGTAGTAGTGGTGATGGTGATGTTTGCTAAGAGCAATGGACCTTAAAATAAACACATTGAAGTATGTAGGATACACACAAAACTGAAACTGGAAAGGTCATTACCTCCCAAAGAGAAACTGTATGAGTGGGGTAGGGGAAGGATGAAAGTTTACTTTTTGCCATAAACCTTTTTGTACCTTCTGAATTTTCTTCCTTTCTCCCCTCCCCTCTCCTCCCCTCCCCCTCCTCTCCTCCCCTTCCCTCCCCTCCCCTCCCCTCCCCTCTCCTCCCTTCTCCTCCCCTCTTCTCCCCTCTCCTCCCCTCTCCTCCCCTCCCCTCTCCTCTTCTCTCCTTTCCTTTCCTTGACAGGGTCTATCTCTGTCACCCAGGCAGGAGTGCAGAGCTATAATCTCGGCTCACTGCAGCCTCAACCTTCCAGGCTTAAGCAGTCCTCCCACCCCAGCATCCTAAGTAGCTGGGACTATAGGCACATGCCACCACACTTGGCTAATTTTTGTATTTTTTGTAGAGATGTGGTTTCGCCATTTTGCCCAGGCTGTCTCAAACTCCTGAGCTCAAGCAATTCTCCTTTCTCGCCTTCCCAAAGTGCTGGGATTATAGGCATGAGCCACTGCGCCCAGCCTGAATTTTTTACCATTTGATGTATAACCTATTTTAAATAAAAAACATTCTCATTTGGAAAAAAGTAATGAAACTTGCATATTTTTTCAAAATTATTTTGTTTTCCATCTTGGCTCCCTCCAAATTTTGCTGACCAAGGGCAGAGCCCAGGTTTCTTGATAAGCCGAGGCTCTAACTATGACCAGGGCACAACAATGCATATCTTGCATGAAAGAAACAGTTGTAGGACAAACACTCTCACTCCTACTGGAAATTTACATGGCTGAGGGATGGAACAGAAGAGACAGCTTTTGGATGAGGATAAAAGAAAAGGAAAAATGGTTTCAGTGACCCTGGGATCAGAAATGATGCCTCCCTGATAAAGTTGGTAACAGAATGGCCAGAGAAGTGAGACAGAGAATTCCAACTGCTCAGGCCTCTGCTGGAATTCATATCCATGAAAAGATGGTCCTCTGAAAACCTATTCTTGCTTGGCTTACCATTTCATTGCTGAGAAACTGGAAACCTGTCCTGGGCCCAGGAGAACACTGTGCTCCTAATTCCTGGTGACATTTTAAGAACGGGGGATGCTATTCAGTCTGCTCAGTGATCTGGTGCTTCTAGTGTTGCACGGATGACACACCACAGGATTTCCTCAACTGCGCCCTGGCGTTCTGCAAGGATGCCTTTCTCATTTTTTCCATGGTACACACAGTCATTGCATCACAGTCCAAACGGACTGTCCAGCGATGCCTCTGTAAACATGAGTCACGTGTGAAGTTAAAGGAATCCATGTTCAGCCAGGGACAGCAGAGTTCGTAAGGCACATCATCTTCTCATAAGGGGTGCAGACTGAGCAGAGTCATAGGACTTCCTGCTGAGATGCCCAAGCAATGCCCAGGGACTCACTTTGTGCAGCAGTCACTAAAGCCTATACCCATAACACTCTTCTTCATCCCTAAATTCACCTTCCAGGGTGAAGTTCTCCAGCTATCATATCAGAAAACATTACTCTTTCCCCATTTCTCACCTTCTTGGGTGTCTCTCAGTTTGGTCCTGAATGCCACCCCCTGTCCAGCCTTGGTCATCCCAGTCCAAGCACAGGTACAAGCCTCTTTCTTGCTTCCCCTTGAAAAATGAAAGTCGCCTATATCAACCTCCCAGACAACACAGTCGAGCATCTCTGCCTATTGAAATCCTGGTTAAGGTCCATCAGAAGCTACCTCTTCCCAGATTATCTCCCCTGGCTATGAGCTCTCTAACTCCTGTACCAGACAATATTTGGTCTGTTTTTCTTTTATGCTTCTCATCACATTTTGACTTGCATAGAGTTACCAATGTGTGTGCCGCTTTTAAAAAGATCTTCCTGAAGTCACATAGGCTGTGACTATTATGTCTAAGCAAGATATGTAAAGGGCTCTGTGCCCCTTACAAAAAATTGCTTGCTTTTCTGCAGTGAGCAAGAAGGGTGATGTCGTATCTAAAGGTTCGTTGTCAAAAGTCCTTCCAGAATTTTTCTTGCTGGCTTAATAATCAATCAGTAGATAGATAGAAAAGAGATACAGATAGATGCAGAAAGATGTGTCCAGCAGTGTCCCAAACAAGGTATAACTAATCTGTGAATGGATATTACTATGCACTCTAAATTTCTTGCCTATGTGAAATAATTAAAGAGGTTAGGATGTCCCACCCAACCCCCAACCTCCACTCCCAAGAGTCATCTAGTTGTGTCAGAGGTCTACAGGTGAACAGTGGCTCATGCCTATAATCCCACCTCTTGGGGAGGCTGAGGTGGGAGGATTGCTTGAGGCCAGGAGTTTGAGACCAGCCTGGGCAACATAGTGAGACCCTATCTTCTATTTTTTTTTTTTTTAAAGGAAGATCTACAGGTGAAGGGCACCCTCCTTTGTTGTCCACCTGCATTGTTGAGTGAGCTAATTCCAAACCAGCTCTGGGGCCTGTGACCTCCATATTTGGTCAGAAGAACTAAAGAGTCAATAAAATCCCTCGTCGAAATTATCAGGAAATGAAGGGAAGCTAAAACTCTCTTGGTGTCTCATGGTTTGATTTCCTTGCAATCTAGAATTGCCTGTAGTACAATATCAATCATGGGAAACTGCCCCAATGTTGTCAGCTTCTGTGACAGTATTTTATTCTCACACTGTAGAGAGGCAACCTTCATATTTCTCTCAATCTTGCACAATCTGCAGTAACCAGCTTTCTTTGGTTACCTAGGTAGGCTCAGGTGTCTCTCCCTCTGCATCATCTACTAGATTCTCACTTTAACACATTATATACAGTTGTTTGAGTCTGCTACTCCAACTGTTAACTGTCTAGCATCTTTTCTTATGCTGGGATCCTAGGTAGAAACTAGCACTTACTGAGAGTGTGATGAGTGAGTGAATTGGTTGAAATTGAATTGCCATATTGATATGCCCAAGTCAGGCTAAGTCCCTTGACTTACGGTGTGTTATTTTCCATTACATTTAGTTCAGTGATATTTTAAAAATGTGCACAGTACTAGCACATATTCAAACGCCAATTCACATGAGGGAATAATTTCCCAACAGTGTTATCTAGCTTCTTCTCAAGTTCCCTGGGTGGAGGTCAGTTTTTGTAGTTCATGTTGGGTTCCTGACCCAAACACAGCCTGTGTCAGTTATGGAAAGAAAAAAAAAAGAGGTAGTTTTCCATGGTTTGGATATAGAGGTGACCGTGGGAACATGTACAGCTCTGTCTGTAGTTCTGGTAAAGTCCTTGAAAACCCAGCCCAGTCTGGCTCTCCTGTGTACCCACACGGAAATGGGGATAGACAAGGCCTGTCAAACAAGAGGAAATGAAGCAAAAGGAAATAGACCCATTCTGCAAAGCCATATGGCATATGCAGCAGAGGAAAGTGCTCTCCCATTCAGGAGGGAAAATATCTGTTTAGCTATTTATTAGGAAACATTGAAGTAATCTTAAAAACTTCGCTATATAAAGAAAAAATATGAACCCCATCTATTCAATGGAAAAATCCAAATGCAGATAAAGGCTTATGAACAGAAATGAGTCATTATAGCACTGCTGATAATCGCTAAAAAAATATGAAACAGCTGGGTGCAGTGGCTCACGCCTGTAATCCCAGCAGTTTGGGAGGCCGAGGTGGGCAGATCACCTGAGGTCAGGCGTTCGAGACCAGCCTGACCAACATGGAGAAACCCCATCTCTACTAAAAATACAAAATTAGTTGGGTGTGGTGGTGCACGCCTGTAATCCCAGCTACTGGGAAGGCTGAAGCAGGAGAATCACTTGAACCCAGGAGGTGGAAGTTGCGGTGAGCCGAGATCATGCCACTACACTCCAGCCTCGGCAACAAGAGTGAATCTCCATCTCAAAAAAAAAAAAAAAGCAACTGGAAGATTATAAAATAGTATGTCTCATTGATTGTTATATAACTGAAAATTATTTTACAAGGAGATTGTAATGATGTGGGAAAATGCTAGTGCTGGATGAAGAGTGTAAGACAGAAAGCTGTATTCCCAGGCTAACTTTATAAAGAAAAACACATTTATGAAAAAAATTCTGAAAGAAAATGTGCTAAAAGTTTTCTCTAGATAATGCTATGACTAGTGATTTTAATTTTCATTTTTGTATTTAAAAAATATGTGTTATTTCAAAAATCAAAAAGAAACATTTAAAAAATCTGTGTAACTAATATTAAACAGAAAACTTTAACTTTGCTCCCAGCAACAAATACATAAAATATTTAGGGAAATATTTTTATGTCAAGGTGATTAAAGCACTGACCATGGGAATTACTGACTCTCCTATGGGAGGTTTCGCTGTGGTGCTTAAGATACCCATAGTGTCCTTCTCATCTCCTTTATACCAGCTCTGCTTGCAATCCTGCTGAGTCCTAGAATCCCCATGAGTAGGGGTGACCGTGAGCCATGGAAGTGCTTAGCAAGACCAGTTGGATTCCTTCACCTAGGAATTTAAACTGGAGAACAGCAGGGAAGTGAGAAGATACACAAAGAGATGTCAAGTTCAAGAGGCAGCCACAGTAACTGTGACAGAATGCAGTGACCGCCCCCAAAAAAAGTAACTCTCTGGAGTCCACACTCCTGTGAATTTCTCTTTCACGCTGAGGCTAAGCATGGCCATAGGACTTGGTTTTGCCAATGTGCCAATGCCTATCAAATACCTATCTACCTGTCATGTTTGTCATATGACAGGTAGATGTTTTATAGGTATTGGCACATTGGGGTCGGCCCTCTTGGAAACCTGAAACCACCATGCTCTAAGAAGCCTGAGATGAACAACTTCATGGAGAGGGGTCCAGCCATGCCAGGTTTATCTCAGCCGAACCCAGAGCAGATCTGTAGAAGAATCGCCCAGCCAACACATTGCATCATGACTGGGGGTGGGGTGGGTGGGAATCATTGTCCTTTTCAGCCACTGAGTTTTAGCCGTGGTTTGTTACCAGCAATGGATAACTGAGGCAGTCCCAACAGGAACTCCTGTGTAATTCCAGAATTATTTTAAAATAGTGGTTCTCAAACTCCCAGCATTCAAAGAGCTGAGACAAAATCTAAGTGTCTTTAGGGGAGAAACGTTGTTGGCCTTATTTGCCTTTACATCCCGGTGCCTGGAACGGTGTTCATCACGTAGCTAGACCTGAAGAAATACTTGTAAATAAATGAACAAATGGATCTTAGGAGTTTGTTTAAAATATGCCCACCTCTGGAGATTTCTAATTTGGTAGGTCTGGGCAAGGTCCAGGAAACTGCATCTGAGTGATGCTGAGACAGGTGGCTTACAGACCACACTTTCGTCATCAGGGCCTCAAATTATCCTTGCAACCAAAAGAGGCGATTGACCAATCTTCTAGCTGGCCGTGCATCAGAATCACCTGAAGAGCTTCTTAACGATATTGGTTCCAGATTCTCACCCCTGACCTACCAAATCTGAAAGCCTCTGGATGGGGATACTCACAGTCTGTATTATAAAGAAGCTCCTGGGTGCAGCTGGTGCAGCTGGTCCGCAGATTGGAGGAGATTTTTGCTGGGTTAACCAACACAAGTCTTCAAAAGCCATCTGGCAGCCAAACACACTTTTCTCACTCCCGAGAACAAAGAACACACACCTACTTGGTCAAACATTATCACGGTAATCCTTAAGGCTTTTAAAAACAGGTTTCGTTTTTACGTCGAGAAGTGTTAGGGACTCCTTCTAAGTCTCAGGGTCTCATCTGTCAAACAAAATTTGGCATCACCTGCTTTCTGAATGCCATGAAGACTAAATGAGGTAAGGTGTATGACCACACATTGAAACCGGAAATGCCAAGCACAGGATTTTTAAGACTTTAGTCATAAGTATGTCATACAGGAGATTAAAAGAGTTTATCTATTTTTAGGTAATCAATTAGGGTTCGTTAGGAGGTACCTTATTCCTCCTAAATCAGGGAGAGCAGGCCTTTGGGATCCCCTACACAAAATGTTTCAGAGAAGGGAAACCCTGGACACATTTCTTGTTCCTGCACATGGTGTTTAAAGCCCTGCATGCTCTGAACCCTGCACTACCTCATTCTTTCCTTCCCCTGGTCCTTTTCCCTCCCTCCTCCTGTCCTTAAGTGTTAGCCCTTCCAAAACACGAATGCAGTATGCTGGTTCACGTCTTTCACTACCCCTGGCTCAAGCTGTGCACTATATCTGAGATGTTCTTAATTCGTTCATGATTTTTGAAACAGAGTCTAACTCTGTTGCCCAGGCTGGGGTGCAATGACACAATCACGGCTCACTGCAGCCTCAACCTCCTGGGTCTAGGTGATCCTCACACCTCAGCTTCCTGATTAGCTGGGACTACAGGCGTGTGCTACCACGTCTGGCTAATTTACCTTAAATTTTTTTTTTTTTTAGTAGAGACAAGGTCTCGCTGTATTTTGCAGGCTGATCTCAAACTCCTGGCCTCAAATAATCCTCCTGCCTTGGCCTCCCAAAGTGCTGGGATTACTGGCATGAGTCACCACGCCCAGCTTGGAATGTTCTTTATTGTCCATCCCACCCACTTAGGCCTCTCCAGAGCCTTTGATATCTGTTTCTGTCTCCCACCCTCTTCAGAAATTGACTAGCTCCTGTTTCGAGCCCTCCTGGACATTGATCCTGGCCTCTGCAACAGCTGATTGCACTTACCTGAGTACATAACCCTTCTTTCTTCCTCACTGAATCCAAGCTCTTTGAGGGCAGGGGCTTTTCTTTACTCATCTCCAGGTCTCTAGTCCTTAGTGTGCCTAACCCAGAGAATGGGCTAGTAAATATGTTAATTGAGTGTATGAAAGTTAGGGGTTGTCTTGGTGGGTTTAAACTTCTGAAGAAAGAAAGGTGTTTACTCCTGGACATAGTCATGTGTTTCTCTCTGATCCTGATTTCCTGATGTTGGCCTTTGTCCTTTTCTCCTCTCTGTGCAGAGACTTATGAAAACCAAACACCATGCAACAAGCTGTTTGCTTGATCTTTAGCTGGTGGGGGTATCTAGCAGGTTTGAAAGAGTTTGCATATTATAGGTAAATACAATATTTGATGTAAATGGCTAATTAAGATATTAATGAGAAATCCCTTTTGAGGACCAATTCTGAATTTTTGGTGCTTCAGCTGGCTGTCCCACATGTACTTCAAACTCAACAAGCCCGAAGCTAGCAGATAAACTCCATCCTAACAAGTCTGCTCCTTATCCATACCTATCCATCCAGTTGTTTGGACTCCAAGGTGCATGTCTGAAGATCTCCCTCTCTCTTGCTAAACAAATAAATGACACGTTCTCTCTATTCACCCCTCCTCATCCCCTAGTATTTCTCACGTCCTTACCAAGCCCCATTTTCTATTTCAGGACCTTCTTATCTCCCACCAGAGCTCTTGCAAATAGCCTCCCAATTGATCTATAGACTCCTCTCATTTTTCCCCCCAAATACTGATAACATTTTAATGTTATTAAAGCATGGATTTGAATAAGCTATTCCTCTGCTTGAAAACTTGCAATGACTCTCCCCACAGCCTAGTCTGTGCCATATTTGAGGATAACAAACCTATCTAACCAGAAGCCTTCTCTTGAGAAGTGAGAATGTGAAGAAGATGTGGTGAGGGGGGTTTCATTCATTCAAGAAATATTGATTAGCACTAACTCTATGCTATGTACTGTTTTAGGTTCTGGGGATACAGTGAAGACCTTGACTTTGTGGAGCTTATTATATGTGAGGAGAAGCAAAATCGTGTCATTGATACCTGCTTCTAAGATGACCAGGTAACCAGAGCTCCATCCTGAAAAATGAGGAGTGTGGTGGGTCGTGTAGACTGTGTTAATGGCTCAAGTTCTTTGCTGCTCTCTCTTTGCTTATCTTTCTTTGTCACATGACTTTGCAGTTCCTTCCACTGGAGGTTAGGTGGATTTCCCCTGGCTTTGACTTTGGGCTTGGCCATGTGACTTGCTTTGGCCAATGGGATGTTAGGAGATGTGAGGCGACTAGAGGTTTGAAATATGCTTATGGGGTTAAGCTGGTGTTTCTGCTTCTGCCATAAAAGACTGCCTAGTAAACCACTGGTTCCAGAAGAATGAGAAAAATGTGAAATAGAACTAAATAATGCAAATAATGTGAAATAGAACTAAATAATGCAAATAATGTGAAATAGAACTAAATAATGCAAATAATGTTTTTTTATGACCCTGAATTTTTGGGGTGGTTTGTAATGCAGCATTATTAGGGTAACAGCTGGCAGATACAGGGGGCTTTTTTTTTTTTTTTTTTTTTTTTTGAGACAGAGTCTCACTCTGTTGTCCAGGCTGAAGTGCAGTGGCACCATCACTGCTCACTGCAGCCTCAACCTTCTGGGGCCAAGCCATCTTCCCACCTCAGCCTATCGAGTAGCTGAGACTCCAGGTGCATGCCACTACACCAGGCTAATTTCTGAAATTTTTTTGTAGAGATGGGGTTTCGCCATGTTGCCCAGGCTGGTCTTGAATTCCTAGGCTCAAGCAATTTACCCACCTCAGCCTCCCAAAGCGCTGGGATTATAGGCATGAGCTACCCTGTCTAGCACAAGAGGCTTTAATTCCATCCTCTGTGAGATCTACCTGCCATCCCTGCAGGTAGAGTTGCTGCTCCAGAGGGACTGGGCTACTCCTGAGGGCGGGGGGTTCTTATACTTCTCCATACCAGAAACACTATCTTAATCTAGCTATTTACATCAGCATCCGAGAAACCTGAGTATGTCTTTTCCTTGCAGCCCAAAAGAGCCTGTGTTAATTCATTTTGTCTTGCTATAAAGGAGTACCTGAGTCTGGCTGATTTGTAAAGAAAAAAGGTTTTTTGGCTCATGGTTCTGTAGGCTGTACAAGAAACGTGGTGCCAGCATCTGCTCAGCTTCTGGTGAGGGCCTCAGGAAGGCTTCACTTATGGCAGAAGGCAAGGGGAGACTGTGTGTCACATGGCAATAGAGGGAGCAAGCAAGTGAAGAGGGTGCCATGCCCTTTTTAACAACCAGCTCTTAGGTGAACCAATAAAGTGAAAACTCACTCATTACCTTGGAAAAGGCACCAAACCATTCATGAGGGATCTGCCCCCATGACCCAGACACCTCCCACTGGGCCCCACCTCCAACAGTAAGGATCAAATTTTAACCTGAGATCTCAGGGCACACATATCCAGACTACATCACTAATAAAGACAATGTCTCCCCTGTCTATCACGAGGTCCTTGAGGGATGGGTTTGTTCTTGATTATTATACTGGCACAGAACCTGCTGGGGTGTCTGATACACTCCACTAGCTGTGAAACCAGATGTCACTCCTGTCAAAATTAGCAAATGTAATGAAGCCATCTGCCCTAGGTCCACTCTTGGAAGACCCCTTTCCATGCAAGAGGCTATTACTAATTCATTTGATAAACCAACCCACTCCTTCACCCATGGTGATGGGAAGATGCTCTGCCAGACACTGGATATAAAGGCCGATTAGACATGACTGATCCATTCCTTATAGCGATCATAGACTAATAGAAGAGACAGATTGACTGTTATAAGGTGGTGAGATAAAAATTAAAGAAGTACGAGTAAGATACTGAGGGAGTGGAGACTAATCCAGTCTGGAGGGTTAAAGAAGTCTTCAAGGATAAGATGATACTTGAAATGAGTTTGACAGGCAAGGAGGAGCTGACCAGGTATAGAAAGGGGAGAACATTCTTGGAAGAAGGTGAACAAGCATAGACATTTCAGATCCATGGTGAGGGTGTAAGGGTGTGTGTAGCGGGATGGTGGGAAGTGGTAGAAAATGAGGTGGAAACTCAGGCATAGCCAGGTGCACAGAGCTTGCATCCTACAGCCGGGAGTCTGGACTTGGTTCTGAGGGCAAGGGGGAGCACTGAAGATTTTAAGAAGGAGAGTAACACATTTGTATTTTGCATATTTAAAGGACCCTCTGGCAATAATGACTGTGGAGAGGGGAAGGACTCTTGCTAGGTTATTGCACTAATGAAGAGGAACAATGACGACCACCTGGCAGGCTGGTGGAAAACAAAAGAAGTGAAGGGATAGGAGAGCTACACCTGGTTACTGAAGAATGGGAGGGCTCCCAATTTTCTACTTAAACTACTGGGCAGATGGTGACACCATTCATTGAGGTTAGGGGACTTGGGGGGTGAGCAGGGATGGAATAGGGATCCTTTTAGACACATGTGGATAGGAGAGAACTGTGGGGCCTCCAGGCATTTATTCTATAGGCAGCTGAATTCCCAGAACTAGGAGACATAGGTAATTGGGCATCATAGTGTGTAGAAAGTGATTGAAGCTATGGGTTTGATTTGTTACTTTGCCTGTCCATAGCTGGTGCTTGCAGAGGCACTGAAGAGTCATCCTCACATGTTGAGGATAATCTTTGGAGTTACAGAAGAATCTCTAGATGGCATCTAAGAATTATCCTAGGAAATCCCAAGCAGGGACCATTTTTATTTACCTTTGTGTGCCCAAAACTCTCCACAGGACTTGGAAGTTAGTACATGCTCAGTAACATTGATGAATGAATTAATGAGGTTCCCTGATCCTTTGGGATCCCCCAGACCTGGGGAACCAACATCTTCAGGTCCCACTACCTGGAGGTGATGCTGTAGGTTCAAATTATGAATTAACCAAGTTAAGAATTCATGTAATTCCATACTTCCAGAGGTCCTCTACTGGCAACCCTACTATACTATCCAAAGTACCCATTCAAGATAGTGGTTCTCAAAAATGCATGTGAATTAAAATCAGCTGGGGAAATGTCCTAAAAATATGGATTCCCATGCCTCATATGTATTTTGATTTAGGTCTGGTTCGGAGATAGCTATTTTGATTTAGTAGGTGTGGGTTGGAGACCAGGAAGTCTGCTTTTAAAACTACTTAAGGAAGCTTAAGTAGTTCTGATTCTCATGTGATGGAAACCATAATTTGAGGAAAGCCTCTGGTGCTGGCTGTTCTCCCTTGCCCATCCAGATGTGCTCTCTACTTCTAGTCACGCTGCTCTGTGCCTGCACAGCTGCCTTCTGTGGCCTGCACCATCTGGACTTCTTTGGCTTCTGGCTTCCACTGGATTCTACCTAGTGGGAGACCCTAGCAGAAGCTGGGTAGGAGGAGAGAGAGGGTGGACATTGAGTCTCCTGTCTCCTCCCTGCAGGCTATGGTTGGCAATGGCTGCATCCATGATGCCTGTCAAGCAGGTCCTTTCTCCTGGCTGCAGTTCTTGCAAATCCTTCACCAGCTCTTCTTCTTCTCCCCTGCAGGCCTAGGGGTGTTATGGCTTCCTGCAGTGGCTGGTCTCTGGGTGCTTCCCTATGGTTTTCTTTAACTCTGCTCAGGTCTCTCTAAATAATCCCTTCATTACACACTCTCCAGTTACCTCTTTGAGTGTTCCCTCTGCTTCCTGCCAAGACAGGAAAACAAAAACATTGACTGGAAAGAGTCAAGAATTCTGGGCTCAGTTCAACTAAAGAACTCAGTTCAGCTCAATTCAATTCAGCAAACATTTACTGAGTGAGGTCCTCTCAGCCAGGCTGTGTGCCAGGAGCTGAGGTTACAGAAAAGAACTCAGACATGGCATCCACCCCCTGCAGAGTTCACAGCTTCATGGGAGGCTAATGGCCTCCTGGTATGGCTGTACTGGAGGTGGAGTAGAGGCTGGGTTTGTCATGCCCAGTCCAGTGGGAGGCAGAGAGACGCTGAGAACCTTTGGCCCTAGAATGCTCCCCTGGGACAGGTGCCAGTCAGGGTGACCCAGCCTCTAGGTGATTTATGTGGCCTGGGTGCCTCCCACCATCTCCCAATCACCATAATTAAGGCTTCTTTCCTTCCAAAGCAGTTCTAATTCACCAGTCTGCCAGGGCTCCCCTGCCTCCATCCAGAAGGGTGTCTGGGAGAAAAGAGGAACACTTGTTGAAGTAATGGGCTTTGAGGGCCATAAGGTTAAAAATAAAGAAAAGCTTTGGCTGGTATGTGCCACAGACCTCCCATTCAGGACTCCTAATTCCACAAACCATCTCCATTGACTTTAAAGGAGGATGAGTCTGGCAAACTCCTATTCATCCTCCAAAGGCCAACTGAATGTTTTACTTCCTCCAGGAAGCCTTCCTGGAGGCCCTTAACTTCTTCTCTTGTATTCATCAGAGTCTTTGGTAATTTGTATGACCATGAGCCTGCCTAGTCTACTTGACCTCTAGATTCATCAAACATCTGTCTCTTTCTCTCCAGGGCCCAGCACTGGGCCTAAGGCATCAGAAAATATGTGTTGAACTGAGTCAAAAGGAATTCTTTCTGCAACAGAAGACGTAGTACAGAAGGTTCACGTTACAGCTTTTGACTTTACAGTGGTGTGAAAGCAATACACATTCAGCTGAACATCAATAAGAGATACCAATACTTCATTATAAAATAAGTTTTGTGTTAGATGATTTTGCCCAACCATAGGCTAATGTGTTTCCAGCACTTTTAAGGGAGACAAGGCTAAGCTATGATGTTCAGTAAGTTAGGTGTCTTAAATGTATTTTTGACTTAGGATATTTTCAACTTATGATGCATTCGCTGGGATGTAACTGCACCATAGGTCAAGGAACATTGGTAGTAATAGTAGTGACCTTATCAGCCCTGTTTGAGGAATGAGGAAACTGTGGCTCAGGGCAGAGAAGGAACTTGCTCAAGATCACACGGCCCATAAATGACTTGAAACCAAACAAACTTGCTGGCTGCAAGGGCTGGACTCCTCATACACGCACAGTGCGGGGAGGCTGAGCAGTGCTGTTCAGACAGGAGATTGAGAGGAAGAGCACACTTGGATGGAGCAAGTGCTCCCTGCCAGGAACTGTGATGAGCACATTTGTATCAACTCACTTAACCCTGACAGCCTTGTGAGGTATATGTGTGAACACTGCCCGTTTTTACAGATCAAGATCCAGAGACTTGCAATGATTAAGAAACGCATTCAAGATCATACCAAGAAGAGGTAAAACGTACCTAGATTTATCCAGAGCCCATGCTCTGCAGCATTGCATTTTCCCCAGGGAACCTGACTCCAAGTCCAGAATTAGGAAGAAAGAGAGCACACAGCTCAGTGTTATACTGTACTATATTTGTAAGATATTTATAAACAGAAATATGCCTCTACATCATGGCTCCCCTACCTCCCCAAATAAAAATAAAGAAAGAAATGAAAAGGAAAAAAAAGGAAAAAGAATAGTGTTTCTAGGAGCATCCTGAAGTATAGGAATTGAGAGTTTTGGAAAATTGACAGCATTGCAGAGTAAACTGCATGGCCTGGCAGAATATGCTTGCTCTGCTTGGGATCAGCTGTTATACTTGCTCTGCTGGGGATCTGCTGGGGTTCAGCTGTGTGATCCCTACCCCGCTCTCTGGGCTTCAACTGTTTCCTCATCTTTCTTTCAGAGCCTTAGTGACAGTGTTTCCTTTTGGGTTGGGAGGTATGGGACAGTTTGTGTCAAGCTCACAGTCTCTCTGCGCCCTCTACTGTTCAGTTATAACACTGTCCGTGGCCTGGTTTGTTAAAGTCATGTACGTTAAGGTAAGGGGATGGTGAGCCACAAAGTGCATCCACAGAAGGCCACAATGTCACTAAGCAAAAGCCAGTCTTCTTCCATCCTAGCAAAGACTCGAAAGTCCTGTTGATCCTGCCCACACCATTTCAATTATTTTCCTAAGTGCTTTTTCCTGAGTGCACTTGCACACACACCCTCTACACCCACACACAGTACCACCTCTGTTATTAGAGTTATCACATTGTATGGGAATTACTGGCTGACACGTCTTTTTAAGCACGGGGCTTGGCATTACTCACCTTGATAGTCTCTCCCCACCCCGTAGGCGAGTGTGTGACACATAGACCCTCCACTCAAGTGTATCGCATGGAGAGAAAAATGAATCAACAAAAGAAGAGATGGCAATCTGAAGAAAGGTTGGGGTAAAGAGTTGTAACCAGAGGGGGAAGTTCTGAATTTGGAGCTTTTTTTTTTGTGAGGCAATGTCTCACTCTGTTGCCCAGGCTGGAGTGCAGTGGGACAGTCATGGCTCACTGCAACCTCTGCCTCCTGGGCTCAAGCAATCCTGCCTCGCCTCCCAAGTAGCTGGGACCACAGGCGCGTGCCACCACACCCAGCTAAGTTTTTGTATTTTTTGTAGCGATGAGATATCGCCATGTTGCCCAGGCTGGTTTTGAACTCCTGACCTCAGGTGATCTGCCTGCCTCAGCCTCTTAAAGTGCTGGAAGCCACCACATCTTGCCTTGAGTTTGGAACTATTGAATCTCAGTTTCAGTAAGGTTCCCTCTGCCTGTGACATGTCCCACTTCCTTTGCCTGGATCGTACCTCTCATCGTTGGGGTGTCACCTGGATCACATCTCTCATCCTTGGGGTGTCAGCTTAGGAATGATCCCCTTGGGAAGCCTCCTCTGATTCCCACTGGTCTGAATGAGATCTGTTTTCATTTGCTTCCCGGCTTCCTGAGCTTTTTTTTCTACTGAAATACTTATCAAACTATATTCCAACTCTGGTTTACTTTTCTTTCTCACTAGACTTGAGCTTCCACAAAGGCAAGGACTAGGTCTAGCTTGCTTACCCTGATACTCCCTGTGCTTACAAGGTTCATCCTTTTATTTGTGGAATGAATATTATGTAGAACTAATATGAATGGGCTAACGAATTCCAAGATGGAAACGAAAATCACAGAAGGGACTCAGGGAGCATCTAGTCTCATCCCTTCATTTTACAGATGTGGAAACTGAGGCTTAGAGAGGGTGTGACTGGACGAAGGTCCTAGAGCCTGTCAGTGGCAGAGCTGGAATTAGAGAGTTATAACAGGGACCTTCTGGGCTTTATTTGCTATTTGATTTGTCTAAGGAATAAAGGTGTCTTAGGTTCTTATTACTCAAAGTGTGGATGGCAGACCATCAGCATTAACCGTACCTGGTACTATGTTAAACTCTCAGGACCTGTCCTAGGCCAGGAGGGCTGCTATCTTGGCTTCTAAATCATTACAATTCCCTGCAGGAAAGCCATCTGGTCAAGTGGAAAGGAAATCCTAGCCAATGTCTTGAGGCATTAAGTGCAGGCTGTAGACCAAAGGCCAAAAGTGTGGGCTCTTCACCTCTCAAAGTTTCAGACAGTTTGGAAGTCCAGGACCTGGCCTGCTGGAGGATGATGGCTCAGATTCAGGTGAGCTGACTCACTGAATACAGGGGCCTTAAATAAAGAGGAACTTCCAGAAGCATGGCAAGCTGACTAGCACACCTAATGCTGCACATTTCCAACCTTGTAGCTATTACATTAAACAGATGTTTTTATAAATGTATATTTATTTATACAAATAATTCCACCCACACTGATCAAGGTGGTGGTGAAAGTAATATACGCGTACCTGCTAGTGGCATTGTAAACTGCAGCCTGCTTGGAAAACACTACAAGGACATGTAGCAACAACCATAAAGTTATTTATCCCCTCAGACCAAGGAATGCCACTCATAGGAAAGCATCCTAAGGAGATAATTCAACACAAGTGAAAAGCCACATGCATGAGATGTTTATTAAAGTTAAAAGCAGAAAACACTAGATCAAAAGGGAAGGGTTGAGCAGATTATGATATGGTATCTTCATGAAGACCATTCGACATTAATTGTAATGTAATTACTATGTCCTGCTTCACCTGCTTAGGGTGCAGTAGTGATTAAGAACATATCTGTGGGTTTTCAGTTCTGATTCTACCATTTACTGTGTGGTCTTGGACAAGTTTACTTAGCTGTTCTATGCCTCAGCTTCCTTATCTGTAAAATGGGGACAATAGCAATACCTATTTTATAGGATTGTTGTGAGGATTAATTTATTTAATTGTGTTCATTAAAGTGCCTGGAATAGAGCTTCTCTGTAAATTGATGTCAGTTTTTTAAACAGTCAGATTAAATGACTTGGTAGTCACATACCACCTGGTGCGAGAATGCTTTTCTTTCCTCTTCAGAGTCTGACCTCCTGATAAGTCAGTCCTTTAGGCATATTTCCCAAGGACTCCTTTGAAGACTCAAGGAGAGAAAACAAGAGAAAGTGTTCAACTGGCCTCTGCATTCCATTCTTTTTTTTTTTTTTTTTTTTTTTTTTTTGAGACGGAGTCTCGCTCTTGTTACCCAGGCTGGAGTGCAATGGCGCCATCTCGGCTCACCGCAACCTCCGCCTCCTGGGTTCAGGCAATTCTCCTGCCTCAGCCTCCTGAGTAGCTGGGATTACAGGCACGCGCCACCGTGCCCAGCTAATTTTTTTTTTGTATTAATAGAGACGGGGTTTCACCATGTTGACCAGGATGGTCTCGATCTCTCGACCTCGTGATCCACCCGCCTCGGCCTCCCAAAGTGCTGGGATTACAGGCTTGAGCCACCGCGCCCGGCCTGCATTCCATTCTTTATGGCTCTTGTTGCTATGTTGTGTGACCATTGAAACAGGTGATCTGGGAACCTTCTGGAATTCTCCTTTCCCACAATTAGGCTCAAATGTGGTAACTTCACCCCATACATGCCTGGACCCCCAGCTCTTTAGAGTACATACAAATGTGTGCACACATGCTTAAACAAACACACACATAGTGTATGCAGCCTTCTGCAAGTCTCTCCCCGAGGGTCCCTGAGTCCCAGTTGCTGAGCATGAATGAGATTCCTTCCTTCCTCTTTCAACCCCTTGGTCTGTTTTCAGTGACCTCCCTGCGATGTCATTCCTTTCAGTGGTTAACTGCTTGGTACAATGACGATAACAACTGCTGTTGGGCATGGTGGCTCACAAGTATAATCTCAGCACTTTGGGAGGCTGAGGTGGGAGGATTGCTTGAGCCCAGGAGTTCAAGATCAGCTTGAGTAACATAAAGATACTCTTGTCTCTACAAAAAATGAAAATGTTAGCTGGGCCTGGTGGTGTGCACCTGTGGTCCCAGCTATTCAGGAGACAGAGGTGGGAGGATCACTTGGGCCCAGGAAGTGAAGGCTATAGTGAGCTATGATCGTGCCACTGCATTCCAGCCTGGGCAACAGAGAGAAACCCTGTCTCAAAAACCAACAGGCAAACAAACCAACCCAGCTGCCATTCACTGAAAGCCTGAAGAGTGCCAGTTGATTTCCTGCTGTGCCTTTACAAAGATTCATCCTCAGAATGAACCTATAAAGGAGGTACTATTATTCCTGTCTCACAGCTGGAGCCTCTGAAGTTCAGATACGTTAAAGAGTTGGCTCAAGACTCACTACTCGTATGTGAAACATTTGAGATTTTAACCCAGGTTTATCTAATTCCAAAGTCCACACTCAGAATTTATGACCCTAAACTGCTTCCCTGTGTAGGGATATAAACAAGAAGTTTATAATAAATTGTAACTGAAAAAGTAAAAGCTAAGTTGCTTGCCACAATGAATACAATTGTGCAATAATATATCTGCATGTGGACAAAGTCTTGAGAATAGTTGCTGTGCAAGACTGACAAGTTCATTAATGATTCTTTTCCTTTTAAGTAATTTCCTTTCATGACAGTTATATAGTTTTTTGTTTGTTCGTTTTGGTTTTGTTTTTCAGATGGAGTCTCGCTCTGTCGCTCAGGCTGGAGTGCAGTGGCATGATCTCAGCTCACTGCAACCTCTGCCTCCCTGATTCAAGCAATCCTACCTCTGCCTCCCAAGTAGCTGGGACTACAGGCATGCACCACCATGCCTGGCTAATTTTTGTATTTTTAGTAAAGACGGGGTTTTGCCATGTTGGCCAGACTGGTCTCAAACTTCTGGCCTCCTGGCCTCAAGTAATCTGCCCACCTCGGCCTCCTAAGGTGTGGGATTACAGGTGTGAGTCACCTTGCCTGGCCCATTTATTTTTATTTTTTTACAGGGTCTTTGTCACCCAGGCTGGGGTGCAGTGGTGTGGTCATGGCTCACTGCAACCTTGATTGACCCCTCTGGCTCAAGTGATCCTTCTGCTTCAGCCTCCTGAGTAGCTGCAGCTATAGAGATGTGTGCCACCATACCTAGACAATTAAATAAAAAGGTTTTGTAGAGATGGGGTTTCACAACGTTGCCCAGTCTGATCTTGAATCCCTAGCTCAAGCAATCCTCCCACCTCAGTCTCCCAAAGTGCTGGGATTACAGGCGTGAGCCACTGCACCTAGCTGTTAAAGACATTTTGCCATTTAAAAAAGCTACCCTCCACCTGCAAAAATTATCTTCATCTAACGTCCAATGGTCCTCAGCCTTGGTTGCACATGAGGATCACCTTGAGGGGCTTTTAAGATACCCAATGCCTGGGCTCCATCATAGATGAAGTAAATCAGACTCTCTAAGGGCTGGGCCCAGGGACTGGTGTTTTAAGAGAGTCCTCCCATTGGTTTTAGCATGCAACCAGGATTGGGAAACAACTTCATGGAGAATCTTGACCTGTCACTCTCCCTCTTCAGGAGAACCTAGCTGACCTGTATTCTACAACCTCATGCTAATCACCTCAGGCTTTCTCTCTGTGTTCAGGAAGGGGCTAGCATGGTGACTTTTCTCTAGTTTTTTTTTTTTTCCCCCAAAAGGGCACTAGGAGAACTTTTTGGGAAATAGAAATGTTCCATAGCTTAATTGTGGTGGTTACATGACCGTACACTTTTGACAAATCTCCTTAAGCTGTCTGCTTAAAATTGGTGAATTTTGTTATTTGTATATTATACTTCATTGGGTTTTAAATAAGTTATGACTCTTGAAAAGGAAGAAATAAAACTATTTACAGATTATATGTTTTGATATGAAGAAAATATGAAATTTATAAAGTGTTTGATAAGTAAATTTAGCAAAGGAGCTAAATGCAAAGTCAATATTCAAAATTAATTTGTACTTGTATTATACATACTAGCAATAAACAACTTGAAAATAAAGTATTTTAAATACCATTTACAATAACAACAAAATTCACAAAATATTTAGGAATAAATCTAATGAAAGATTTCAAAGACTAGTACACTGACAACCATAAACCATTGCTGAGAGAAAGTAAAGAAGACTAAGGTAAATTGAGGGATAGACCATGTTCATGGATTGCAAGACACAATATTGATAAGATGTTTATTTATTTTAAATTGATCTACGGTTTTAATGCAAACTCAATAAAAATTTCAGCAAGTTTTTTTTTTAAAGCGGAATTGACAAATTTATTTAAAAATATATGTGAAGCTGGGTGCGGTGGCTCATTCCTATCATCCCAACACTTTGAGAGGCTGAGGTGGGAGGATTCCTTGAGCCCAGGAGTTAGAAATCAGCCTGGGCAACAAAGTAGGACCTCATTTCTACAAAAAAAATGTCAAAAAATTAGCTGGCCATAGTGGCCTACACCTGTGGCCCCAGGTACATAGGAGGCTGAGGCAGGAGAATCCCCTGAGCCTAGTGGGCTGATGCTGCAGTGAGCTGTGTTCACACCACTGCACTCCAGCATCGGTGACAGAGTAAGACCTTGTCTCAAGAAATAAAAAATAGGCCGGGCACGGTGGCTCACACCTGTAATCTCAGTACTTCAGGAGGCTGAGGCAGGTGGATCACTTGAGGTCAGGAGTTCGAGGCCAGCTTGGCCAACATGATGAAACTCCATATCTATTAAAAATATAAAAAGTAACCAGATGTGGTGACATGAGCCTGTAGTCCAAGCTACTTGGGAGGCTGAGGCAGAAGAATTTCTTAAGCCCAGGAGGCGGAGGTTGCAGTGAGCTGAGACTGAGCCACTGCACCCCAGCCCGGATGACAGAGTAAAACTCTGTCTCAAAAAAACCCCCACAAAACACAAAAATAATATTTTGTGAAAGCGAAGGACCTAGAAGAGCCAAGGCAATAGAAGAAGATGAACAGAGCTGAGGACTTCCAATGTCTGATAACAACTTATAAAGCTATAGCAATTAAGATAGTGTGGTACATGGATAAATAAGTAGACAAAGGAACTAGAATAGAGAGGCTAGCAACAGTCCCACCCATAAATGGTCATTGGATTTATGACAAATATTCTACAGCAAGTCAGTGGAGAATGTATCAGCTTTTCAGGAAATGGTGCTTGGATGTTCATAAAAAAAGAAAGAAGAAAGCTAGATGTTTCACACCATACACAAAATGTCAAAATGAATCATAGACATAAAAGGGATAAAATACTGAAGTTTCTAAAGGGCAACATAACAGAATATCCTCATGATCTTGAGGTAAGCAAAGATTTGAAAATAGGTTACAAAAAAGTATAAGCCATGAGAGAAAAGCTTGAAAAGTTTGACTTCATTAAAATGAATAACTTCTGGCTGGGTGTGGTGGCTCACGCCTGTAATCCCAGCACTTTGGAAGGCCAAGGTGGGTGGATAAGTTGAGGCCAGGAGTTTGAGGCCAGCCTGGCCAACATGGCAAAATCTTGTCTCTACTAAAAGCACAAAAATGAGCCGGGCATGGTGGTGCACACCTGTAATCCCAGCTACTCAGGAGGCTGAAGAATGAGAATCGCTTGAGTCCGGTGGGGGGAGGTTGCAGTGAGCAGAGATCACGCCACTGCACTCCAACCTGGGTGACAGAGTGAGACCCTGTCTTAATAAATAAATAAATGAAAATACAATAAAATGAATAATTTCTCATAATTAGAAGGAATATGTTCTAGTATTTGATAGTAAATAGGGAAATTATAGTTAACAGTACTTTATTGTATATTTTTCAGAATAGCTAGAAGAATTGTAGTGTTCCCAACCTGAAGAAAAGATAAATGTTTGAGGTGATGCATATCCTAATTACACAGGTTTGATCATAACACATTTTGTACAGGTATGAAAATATCATATGTACCCTCAAAACATGTACAACGATTACATATCAATAAAAATAGATGAGTAAAATGAATAACTTCCATTCATCAAAAGGCACAATTAACAGCGAAAAGGCAAGCCACAGACTGATAAAGGATGCTAGCAATACACATATATCTGACAGAGGACTCATAATCAGCATATATAAAGAACTCTTACAAATCAATAAGAATACCATCTAATTCAAAAATAGGCTAAAAAGTGTAAGGATTACTTCACAGAGGAGGACCTCCAAAGAGTCAGTAAGCAAATGAAAAAGTGTTCAACATTATCATGGATTAGGCTAATACAGTGTAAAAGCACATGATATCTCCCCCATCACTTGTAATTAAAATCATTATAATATCTAGTGTTGGCAACGATATAGAACAAACTGAAATCCTCATACCTTAATGGTGGATACAGCCATTTTGGTCAATTACTTGATGGTATTTACTAAAGATTAGCATAAGTAAATCTTATGTCCAAACAATGTCACGTAGCATATACCCAAGACAAATGAGTTCCAATGTTCAGCAAAAGACATGTATATGAACATTCTTAGCTGCATCATTTATAAAAGTCAACCTTTTTCCTTTTAAGTAATTTCCTTTCATGACAGTTATATAGTTTTTTGTTTGTTCGTTTTGGTTTTGTTTTTCAGATGGAGTCTCGCTCTGTCGCCCATTATGCGGTGAAACCCCGTCTCTACTGAAAACACAAAAATTAGCCAGGCATAGTGGTGCATGCCTGTAGTCCCAGCTACTTGGGAGGCTGAGGCAGAAGAATTGCTTGAACCCAGGACGCGGAGGTTGCAGTGAGCATTAGATAGATATTTATATTTTCATTTATTTATTTATTAAGACAGGGTTGCAAATGTGCATTAACAGTAGAGAGAAAAGATAAACTGTGATATGTTCATCAATGGAATACTACATATCAACAAAGAGGACAGGCTACTGCTATGCACAGTAATGAGGATGGGTCTCACAGATGAGCCAAAGAAGCTAGAAACAAAAGTGTACACGATCTCTGATTTCACTTATATGAGGTTCAAAAACAGGCAAAACAGATCAATGGTGAGTAAAGGCAAAGTAGTGTTTATCTTTGACAGTTATTAATTGGGAAAGAAGACTTTGGCAGGGCTGGAAATATTCTTTATGTTGATCGGGATGGTCATGTCAAGGATATATACAGTGTAAAGATTCACTGAGCTGTGCTGTTAATATTATTGCACTTTTTTCTCTATATATGTTGTATCTAAAAATTCAAATCTATATGTGTCTAACAGCCTCTTTTCCTTTTCCTTCTCCTCCTCCTTATTCCTTGTGTGTATATATGTGTGCATCTAGAGACTTAAAGTATTAGTTATACATTTAATCATCTTTATTCTACTTCCTTGTGTGTTTTCTTTCTTGATACTGGTGTTCTTCTCTGAGGTTGACTTTCCTTAAACATTTGGCTGCTCTTGGCTGCCTACTCTTCTTTGACTTTAGAAATCTCTGTTAAGCTTATGATGATTGTAGATATGGTCCAAGTAAGTGCCTCCCATCATCATGGGGGAGGACAGGCTGTGTGTTGGTGCTTGTTCTCTGGTATAAGGATTCTTTGTCTTCCACCCCTTGAATTTTCTAGGAACCTGGGACCTCAGTGTCTATACTCAGCCCTTTCACCTGGGAGAGATGCTTTGTCTGTCTCTCATGACACGTGAAGGAGGGGGAAGGGCTGCAGGTTTAGCAGCTTCTCAAAGTGGTTCTCAAATCTTGGTTTTGGAATCAGCTGCATCAGCACTACCAGGGAACTTATTAGAAATGCAAATTCTCAGGCTCCACCACAGACCAACTGGATCAGAAACTCTGGGCTGGGGCACATCTTTCTGTGCTTTAATTATCCCTTCAGGTGATACTGATGCTCACTCAAGTCTGAAAACCACTGTCCTAGAGAGTGCCTGGTTAATTTCCCGGAAAACTACTCCTCCTCTTCCTTGATCCTTTTTCACAGCAGGAATTTTTGTGTTTCCAGCAAAGACTCCTTTAGTCCTGTTTCCCTTTCAGTCCATTCTTATCTGTTCTCTATCATTCAGAAACTCCTCATCATTTCTGGTGGGTTTGTAGCAATCTTGCTTGCTTTTTAGGCTTCTAATGAATTAAAACATTTTTTAATTGGTAAAATACACATAAAATTTACCACCTTAAGCATTTAAGTGTATGGTTTATTAGTGTCAAGTACATTCACATTGTTGTGCAACCATCACCAGTAACCATCCACAGAACTTTCATTTTGCAAAACTGAAACTGTATACCTATTAACAACTCTTTAATCGATTTTTAAAAAGCATATGAAATGGAATGTGTTGGGGGTGGGGATTTACAGTTACTAGATGCATATGCTCTGCATATCATCTTTTCTTATTTATTTATTCTTTTGTAGAGACAGGCATCTTGCTATGTTGCTCAGGCTGGTCTTGAACTCTTGGACTCAAGCATTCCTCCTGCCTCAGCCTCCCAAAGCAATGGGATTACAGGTGCGAGCCACCATACCTGGCCCATCTTTCCTTATTTTATTGTGGTAAAATACTTATAACATAACATTTACTAGTATAACGATTTGTACGTTATAGTTCAATGGCATTGAGTTCATTCACTTTGTTGTGCCACCATCACCACTAACCACGACCCATCTCCAGAACTTTGTCATCCCAAACTAAGATTCTGTACCCATTAAACAACATTTCCTCATTCCCCCACTTCCATGAGCCCTTGGCAACCACCATTCTACTTTCTGTCTCCATTAACTTGGCTACTCATATAAGTGGAATCATATCATATTTGCCCTTTCGCGACTGCCTTATTTCACTTAGCATGTTTTCGAAGTGTTCATCCATGTTGAAGCACATGTCAGAAATTCCTTCCTTTTTAAGGCGGAATACTATTCCGTCTATGAATATACCACATTTTGTTTATCCATTCATTGTTGATAGGCACTCGGGTTGCTTCTATTTTTTGGGTATTGTGAATGATGCTGCTGTGAACATGTTGTATCAATATATCTTGCTGCTTTCAATTCTTTTGGAATATAGCTAAAAGTGGAATTGTTGGATCGTATGGCAATTCTGTTCTTATTCCTTGAGGGAGTTCCATACTATGTTCCATTGCAGCTGCATCATTTTACATTCCCACTAGCAGTGCACAAGGGTTCTCGTTTCTCCATGTCCTTTGCTAATATTTGTCATTTTCTGGGTTTAAAACAAATAATATCCATTCTAATGGGTGTGAAGTGATATCTCATTGTGGTTTTGATTTGCATTTTCCTAATAATTAGTAATGTTTAACAACTTTTCATCTCCTTATTGACTATTGATATATCTTCTTTGGAGAAATGTCTATTCTAGTACTTTGCCTATTTTTGAATTGGGTTTTTGTTGTTGTTTCTGTTGTTGAGTTTTATGAGTTCTCTATAAATTCTGGATATTAATGCTTTATCAGATATGCGATTTGCAGATATTTTATCCCATCCTCTGACTTGCCCTTTTACTCTGTTGAGAGTGTCTTTTAATGCACAAAATGTTTTCGTTTTGACAAAGCCCAATTTGTCTATTTTGGCTTTTGTTGCCTGTACCTTTTACGTTGTATCCAAGAAACCATTGCCAAATCCAATATCATGAAGCTTCTCTCTAACATTTTCTTCTGTAGATGTCATCTTGATCTAACCCCTAGCAGCAATTTTCAATTGTCCACTAGTTAAACCTCAATAATATCTAGGTTTTCCCACCCCCATCCTGCCCCTATCATAGCATGAATGTTGAAAACCTCGCAATTGTGCTATCAGCTCAGAGTATAGATAGGGTGCTCTCTGATGAAAGGCTAAGACAAGCTGGACTAACGTTAGAAACCGGAATGGCCTTGATCTTATTAAGCCTGATCATGCCTGAAGGGTGCTGGCAATAGCAGGATAGGCAGAGCTTTTGGAATCAGTTGGCTCTTGCTCAAAATCTTGGTTTACATCCACTTGCTGCCACTATTAGCTGGGTGGTCTTGGGCAAGTTCTATAACCTCTTTGGGTTTCAGTTTTAGTTTTATTTTTAATCTTTAAAGTGAGGATAATAATACCTACCTTGAGGTGTAGCTGTGAGAATGAGAGGTAATGTATATACATGTCAGGCTCCTAGAAACTGGGAGCTCTACTTATATTAATTACATCACGTGAGATATGGTTGTTACCCAGTACATCCCCTCTGCTTGGCCTCTAGCCTGCAAGCATCTCCCCAGGCCAGGCTGGTACATCTTCATCTCTGGATCCCAACACTTGATCTTCAGTATGGCACGTGGTAGGACCTCACTAGGCATTTGCCAAGTGATTGATTTGGAGGTTAAAAAAAATTCCCTTCCATTCTGCTTGAAAGCCACATCATTGTTATGGGACACAGGTTTGGAGTTGTGAGTATTGGAACACAATTGAAATGTGTTCTAGCTCTTCGAATGTATTTCATTCCATATTATGGATACAAAAGAATGCCTGAGTTTTCCTCTTTCCTCTTCTTTCTGCTGTTAATGTTTACTTTCCACATGAAATGAATCTAATATCTAAGAATTTTAGAAATGTTCCAATCTTCGCACTTAAGTCCAGGAAATCCCTCAGTCCTGGGATTTCTGTCAGTACACTTGGTCACTCTCGAAAGACTAATGGAAGCTGGCTGGCAGATACACTAACTACAAGATGGGGTTTTTTTTGAATCCTCTTCAAAGTTTGATTTGATAGATTCTATATGGTTCTGGTCAGTTCCATTGAATTTGCTACTTCAGTAAGTATGGAACAGATGAGATTTTCATTCTGGTTTCATTCAGATTTCTATTCTCTGTACAAAGTAATCCCATTGGCTCTTTTATTATTATTATTATTATTGTTATTAAGACCTTTATTAAAAGGTGCTTGCAGTTTGTTGACTTTTTTGAAAAACTCAAGTTGTAAACTTTTATTACAAATAAAGGAATATTGAGAAAAACCAGGCTTTTTGCAAGCACTTAAGGTCTTCAGCTCCAATCTTCTGTTCATTTCTTATTACTGGAATTTCGTATTTCTTCTTGTTAGATGACTGAACTGGATGATGGTAGAGATGGTCAGCCGACATTTACTCAGCCCCACCCTGCTCGGCCTCAGGAGCGGACGAATTCTCAGCTGGTGGATCGGCTGCTTTTGTCTCTTTGCCATCTTGTGGTTTAGGGTTTTCTGGGCGTCTGTGTTGCTAATTGAAGTTGCGGTGGTACCGACGTTGAGGTGACTGCTGACCTTGGGTCTCATCTCCTTGATTTTCTTTATCCTCTTCATTGGCGTCCTCTCTAGGCTGCCTTTGGCCAGGAGGGCCCCTGTGGAATCGTGCTCTATATCCCTGATGCATATTCTGCCGCACTGGTCTACCTTGTTCTCCTGCACCCTCGTTGTCAGCACCCTCCATCACTTCTCCCTGCACAGGAGGGTTGGACTACTGTGGCTGACGCCCATAGGGTCTCCGCTTGCAGTCAGGTGGGAAGCTTCGCCTGCGGTAGGGCTGGCGTTGTTGGCCCTGGCCTTGGGGAGCACTCCCCAGATCCCTCGTTCTTGTCCCCACTCTCACTATTCTGGTAATTTTGCTGTAATTTCGTGGAGGACCCCTACGACGTGGGTGGCATCTAGAATGGTTAAGGTCGGCTGCATATTTACTGCCTTGAACCAGAACACCGCCAGGACCTGTAGTATTTGCTGCTTCTGCGCTCTTTCCTCCCTCCATCTCCTACACTGCGAAGGTAATTCCTGAGGTTCTTCTTCTTTTTTTTTAGACGGAGTTTTGTTCTTGTTGCCCAGGCTGGAGTTCAGTGGTGCGATCTCAGCTCACTGCAACCTCCGCGTCCTGGGTTCAAGCAATTCTTCTGCCTCAGCCTCCCAAGTAGCTGGGACTACAGGCATGCACCACTATGCCTGGCTAATTTTTGTGTTTTCAGTAGAGACGGGGTTTCACCGTATTGGCCAGGCTGCTCTTGAACTCCTGACCTCGTGATCCGCCCACTTCTGCCTCCCAAAGTGCTGTGATTACAGGTGTGAGCCACCGTGCCTGGCTGGTGTATGGCAGTCTGGTGTACAAAGACATCTTCCTTGGTGTCATTCTTGTTGATGAAACCATATCCGTTCCTTACACTGAACCATTTTACTGTTCCCAAAACCTTCCTTGGGATGACTTTCTTGTCCCCGCCGGCAGGCGCCGCCCTTGTGAGGCCGCCTGGGCCACCGCTCCCTGCGACGCTGCCCGCAGTGCCTGGCCTGGTGTCGGCGGTGCTGAGCGCGGCGGAGGCGACGGGCGGCTGCTGGGTCTCAGCCTGGCTGTTCATGGTTGCGGTGATGGTGACTTGGGACCGGCTGCAGCAGCTGCAGCTCCTCCCGGGTGTGATGGTAACTAGGCCGGCGGTGGCGGTGGGGCTGCTCAGGGCTCCCTGGGGTCCGCTTTCGGCTTCCACTATAGATCGAACTCTTGGCTCTTTTAAAAAGTTAGTGTGCAGTAGTTTTGGACATGCTAAAGTGACTACAATTCAGACTCAGAAAAAATAAATGTATTAAACATGGATCATAACTCTTTTTCTAAACCTGTTTTTGGACGGTAATTTGCTATAATAAAAAGCAGGCTTACTTCCTTGGTGAAATATTTGTTCAAAGACAGGTCTTTATGAGTAATCTTTGGAGGAAGACGAAGCGGGTTAATTTTACTTTAAAAGCTCTGTGGGATGCCACAGCTGGTAGGATGTGCAAAAAGATGGGCTTATGGTATTTAAAAAATCAATTCGAAAAGAGTTGTGGCTCGTATTTCTCATCCCAGTTAATATTCCTGAGTTTGAATTTTGTGAAAGATGATTGCAGACTTAACTGAAACATGATCAGTCAGGTATTTCATATTCCGGTACATTCTTTATGATCATTCACTGGTCGGCAGACTCCACATGTCATTTCCATGGGTCCAGAAACCTCCCTGCTCTTGTCCGCCTCCACTCAAAAATTTCAGTGTAAAACACAGACCTGATCCAGTCATGTTCCTGCTTAAAAATCCTTACCAGCTCTCCCACTTCTCCCAGGATAAATGAAGTCCAAAGACATTCCAGGCTTGCAAGAGGTGATTTTCAGTTGATCTGATGAACTTATCTTCTGGCTTTTATGCATCCTTTTTTTTTTATTTTGTTTTGTTTTTGAGACAGAATTTCTGTCACCCAGGCTGGAGTGCAATCACATGATCTCAGCTCACTGCAGCCTCCGCCCCTCCTAGGTTCAAGTGATTCTGGTGCCTTAGCCTCCTGAGTAGCTGGATCTACCAGCACATACCACCACACCCAGCTAATTTTTGTATTTTTAGTAGAGACGGGGTTTCACCATGTTGGCCAGCCTGGTCTTGAACTCCTGGCCTCAAGTGATCTGCTTGCCTCAGCCTCCCAAAGTGCTGAGATTACAGGTGTGAACCACCGCACCTGGCCACACATCCTCTTTAGAGCCCTCTACTTCTTTATCTTTCTTCTCGTTTTAAAATTAAAGTGAAATTCAATAACATAGAATTAACCACTTTAAACAGAACAATCTGTGGCGTTTAGTACATTGACAATGTTGTGCAGCTGCCACTACTGTCTAGTTGCAGAACATTTTCACCACCCCAAAAGGAAACTCTGTACCATGAAGCAGTCACTCCTCATTCTCTACTCCCTTAGCCCCTGACAACCACCAATCTGCTTTCTGTCTCTTTGTATTTGCCTATTCTGGATATTTCATATAAATGGAATAATATAATATTTGACCTTTTGTCTGCCTTCTTTCACTTGACAAAATGTTTTCAAGGTTCATCCACATGGTCATATTTATCAGAACTTCATTCCTTTTTATGGCTGAGAAATATTCTGTTGTATGGATATATCACACAACTTGTTTCTCCATTCATTCGTTCATGGGCATTGAGTTGTTTCTATCTTTTGGCTATTGCGAGTGGTGTGTGCATATCCATGTACACCGATCTTCAATCCTTTTGGGTACATACCTACAAATGGAGTTGCTGTGCCACACAGCGATTCTCTTACACATTTTGAAGAACTACCAAACCATTTTCCCTCCTTTCTCTTGTGTTCCAATAATACAGTTCATTCAAGACAATTTTTGTCATAACACAATGATATGACACCTTTAATTATAACAGGCTGTATATGTATCCAAAGGTAAGGACTGTGTTATCTGTGAATCTCCAGTACCTGGCACAGGGCTGTGCAAAGAGGGTGCTCAATAAATGTTTGTGGGACTGGATGGGTTACACACAGCTTTATCCTTCGGGAAGATATGGTGTATGTAGGGCTTTGAATATGAGAAGAGCTAAGTGGGGACACGGGTAGGTAAGGCAGAAAAGACCCTGCCAACTCTTTTGAACAAAGGGAAAGGAAGAGGTATGGTAGAGCTAGTCTTCCTCAGACCTGGCTCCTCTTGCTGCCCTGCCTTTGATGAACTTACTATGTTTCTGGGAAGTTAAATTCCCCTCTGTCAATTAGAAGATTGAATATTTTAGTGTTATTCAATTTTTTTGTTTGCTTTAAGTTGTGAAAATATTCCCTGCTCTTCCCTTCTCCTCACCCTCCAATATGAACTCACAAATGAAAGCCCAGTGTGGTTGGAGTGTACATTTGAGGGAAGGGAAGAGTGCGGGGCAGGGCATGGACCTGGCTCAACACCCTCCCTCTCTGTAGCCCCCAAGGACCTTGGCAGCACTTCAAGACTCCAAAGTCCTGGCATTTTCTGAACCCTCATCAATAGCCTCTGTTCTAAAAAGATTAAGAAAGCATTAACAAACACAAGTACATATTATTGTGCAAAAAAGTATTTTTCCAAGTAATAGAGGGGTCCTTAAGGATTTAAATAGCAACTTAAATAGGAAAAGAACCAAAAAGTTTTTTTTTTTTAAATTACAGTGAGTAGTACTGTTGGCTAAAAAGGGAGTTTCTAACCCACTCCTCAACTCCTTACACTTAAAAAGAAAAGAGGTAGGGCAGATTACTTGAACAGAATTGTCAGACGTTTTTACTTTCCTAGCTGAACGGATTCCTGTACCATGAGAGCATTTCCTCTGAAAATGTCCTGGTCTAAACCAAAGCTGAACTTGTGAGTGGGCAGGTCGAGTCTTGTCCACATACTCTGGGTTTCCTTTTCTTTCTTTCTGTCTTCCTGGCTCTCTCTCTCCTGGTGAAATGACTTGAAATTATGACATTTACACTCTACTCTCACGTTGTCTTTTCTTTCTAGTTCTTTGCTTCTGCATTAATATGAAAGATTAGGGCTTAGCTGAGTCCCCTAGATCACTTCCTGACACACCAATTGTGTTGGCAAGCCTTACTGTCCCTCAACAATGATCACTGCTGACACTTGACTTCCTTTGGCCCTGCTCAATTCTTTATTTCCACTGAAGCTTATTTGTAGGGAGCACTTCTGAAAATGTACTGCCTGAACTTCAAAATCTCTTACGTTTGTTCAGGTTGAGAGACAGAAGTTATTCAGTCAGTGAGACCGAGAGATGGTTTACACAGATGTCTGAATGAGCCAAAACCACATTGTTCTTATCATTCGCATTCCCACTCGCTATCATAGAAGTGCAGTTTAAGCCGTGATAACCACAAACATCATTCATATTCTACCATAAACCCTCTCATTCACTTTTTGTGAGATTTCCTGAAATTCTGGAATTTATTTTAAGGGAGTTCCTCAGCAATGGCTGCCTCTTTTTGTATTAGAGCCCTGTTGTAAACATAGGAAGGAATTTCAGTTTTAATATTCCTCTGATTTTCCTTCCTTAATGTTGGTTTTCATTTCAAAATGGGCATAAATGTAAGCACTGCAATATTTTCATCATTTCTTTAAATGCAGTTTTTGAAAGAAACTTACAGTTTTCTGGAGGATGCCCAGTGGATAATCCCTCTTGCTCCACCATGATGCTGTTGGCCTACAGGAGAACTGAATGCCGTAATCCTTTACATAGCACTTAAAAAATGATTTAGAAAAGCTAAAGTCTGTTTTGTAAACCTCAGAACTTGTCTCAGAAATCTTGCCTCGATCGGCTTCCAAAGCATAATGTAACATGATTATTTTCTTTTGGGGAAACCTGTGAAACAGGTCTTGGAGCTCCATTTAATGTGTCAGAGTTTTAATTGATTCTTTGCCGTGTCTGTTCACCCCATAATAGCAGCAGTAAGCACAGGACGTGTTTTACAGGAATAGTCACCCAGAGCTTTGCTTGTTGTCACATGGCAGACAGACAGTTTCACAATGAAAATAAATGTTTCATGCCCCGATCATTTCTTCCTGATGAAGTGTTCTCTGCTGATGTTGAGAGTGTAGTCATTGCTATCTGCCAGTTACTGCTAATGTGGTTCCAGGGAAAACTTAGTTGCTGTTCTTTCTTTGCCAGTTCTAGAAAAACAGTTTGGTTGAGAAGAGGGGTACCATGAAATTCCGATCCTTGAGTTCATTTACTTTTCTCTTGCTTCTTGGACCACAAGATAGGAGTGATTCCCATGCCCTTATTATAATCTCATATAAAGTACCTTCATATATATTATCTCACTTGATCCTCATGATAACATTGTAAGGAGGGCAGGACAGGTATCATATCCCCACTTTACAAACAAGAAAACTGAAGCTCAAAGAAATATGTAACCTACTAGAGGAACTGCAGATAATAAGGACAAGCGGGGACTAGAAAGCAGATGCTCTTTTTAGTAATTACTATCTTCCTTGGAGAGCAGCCAAGACTGCTCCACCAAAAGCTTGCTGCGGCAGAACCTCCGTACCCCCCTCATTCATTCATTCATTCATTCATTCATTCATTCATCCATCAAACACCTGTAGTGAATATGAATTTGGGGGCTCAAAATTCAGATCTGTAAAACAAAGTTAGCTTTATTTTCCTATAACTTTAATTAAACTCTTTCCTCCCGATGGCAGAAACTTAGTCAACTCCGGGTCTTCTCAGGCAGCTCAGGGATCCGCCCCTCTTCCCTTTTCCCCCAGGTTTTTCTATAAGTTCAGGCATTCGGGTATGTGTGTGTTTGTGAGAGAGAGAGCGAGAGTAAGAGTGAGACAGACAGAGACAGATATGGAGAAAATCTGTTAATGACTCAGAATATTCCAAATTTATTTGCCTCACATGTTTTAGATTCCTGTGAGTTGGGGGTACACAGAGATGAGCAGCAGCATCCCTTCCTTAAAATGTTCAGTCTAGTGAAAGAGGCAGAGAAACGAACAGAGTTTGGCCTTACAGTGGGATGCAGGCTAAGAAAGACTGCATGATCAAAACCAAAGCATTGGGGCTTGGGTGATTGAAAAATGCATAAGGTAAGACTTGTACCTTCCTCAAAGACCTAAGCAAAGACTGTATGATTCTACAGTTTCCCTGATACCCAAGCTATTTGGTGTTCACAACATTGGGTAACTGATCTGAGCTCAGATTCAAGTGGAAAGCCAAAAGAAACTTAAATAATAAAACAATTGTAATTTTGTATCTATGATCTCATTGGACCTTCTCTCTCTCTCTCTGTGAGAGCTAAAAGGGTTATTCCTCTGTGGCCTGTATAAAACTAGCATTACTCAGTAACCTTTTTCTAGGAACCATTGTTTGCTGAGAAATGGCAAGTTGGCATGCAAAATAATTCAAACTTTTACTTCTGTCTCTTAAAAAAGCCCTGAAAGAGAGTATATCCATTACCTAAACTCTCTCCTCTTCTTTTATCTTTGCTTTCTTTCTCCCTTCCTATTTGTTCTATCTGTCTCTCATCTATCTATCAATCATCCATTCATTCAGTCACCTGTCTCACACCTAGCTTCTCTCTTTCCCCAGTCTAAACTTACAGCCCAAATCTTTCAAGCTAGCTTGGTTTAAAAAAACAAACACTCTCAATCCCTTCCTGTTTCAGTTTCCTCTAACATTCTCTCTTTCTTTTTTTTCTGACATGGAGTCTTGCTCTGTTGCCTAGGCTGGAGTGCAGTGGTGTGATCTCAGCTCACTGCAGCCTCCGCCTCTCAGGTTCAGGCGATTCTCCTGCCTCAGCCTCCTGAGTAGCTGGAATTACAGGTGCCTGCCATCATACCCAGCTAATTTTTGTACTTTTAGTAGAGATAGGATTTCACCATATTGGCCATGTTGGTCTGGAACTTCTGACCTCGGGTGATCTACCCGCCTCAGCCTACCAAAGTGCTGGGATTATAGGCATGAGCCACTGCACCCAGCCCCTCTAACATTCTCTTTCTCCTTTTCTTCTCCTCCTCCTTCTCCTCCTCTTCCTCTTCTTCCTCTTCTTCTCCCTGCATCCTAGTAGCCCTATGTCCTTTGCCATATAAATTGAAATATTAAAAAAATTACTTTGATTTACATAATAGACCTGGGGGGAAAAATCTAGTGAAGACAGAACCATCCTTTGCATGCTGGGATGAGGGGTGGGGTGATAGGGTGGAAGAGGGAGAGCCCAAGGAAAACAAGACAGAACTTTCCTTGGTGGAAGGAGAAGGAGAAGAGGTATGACTACAGTATTTGCAAGTGTATAGTTTTCGTCTCTCTCAAATCATTTTACAAATGGAAAAACTGAGGCCCAGAGAATAAAATAAGCTGCCCAAAGTCACACAGCTGGTAAGTGACAGGACTGTGATTTAGATCTGGATTTTGACACAAAGTTCTATCTTCTTTCTTTTCAAAAGTGGAGTAAATTCCTGGCTTCTATGTAATTCAAACAAGAGGAAAATTCACGTAACTGATTTCTCCCCAACCCAAAGCAGTAAAGAATAAATCAGTTAATGAAAAAAAGACATGAAGCCTAACATGAGAACCATGATTTTGATCCTTGGTTTTGAGAAGGTGATGGCCACCTGCTGCTGGAAATGAAACATGAACCAAGAGAGGCAGTGAGGTGAAGGGACCAAGGGCATTGGGTTTTTTGTTTTGTTTTGTTTCTTTTCTTTCTTTTTTATTTTTTTTTTTGAGACAGGATCTCGCTCTGTTGCCAGTCTAGAGTGCAGTGGCGTGATCTCGGTTCACTGCAAACTCTGCCTCCCAGTTTCAAGTGATTCTTGTGCCTCAGCCTCCCAAGTAGCTGAGATTACAGGTGTGCACCACCACGCCCAGCTAATTTTTGTATTTTTAGTAGAGACGGGGTTTTGCCATGTTGGCCAGGCTGGTCTTGAACTACTGACCTCCAGTGATCCACCTGCCTTGGCCTCCCAAAGTGATGAGATTAGAGGTGTGAGCAACTACACCAGGCCTGTTTTTTTCTTTTGGATTCAGGGGGTACATGTGTAGGTTTGTTACCTGGGTATATTGTGTGATGCTGAGGTTTGAACTTCCAATGATTCAGGTAGTGAACATAGTACCTGATAGGTAGGTTTTCAACCCTTCCTCCCCTCCCTTTCTCTTTTTTGGAATCCCTGTGTTTATTGTTTCCATCTTTGCGTTTGTGTGTACCCGAAGTGCATTGGGTTTTAACAGTGCAGGAATCACATGGGTTCCAAAAGTCTAGCGAGTTAAGTGTTCCAAGCCACAGGGAAACTTGAGAGATCTGGGTTACTGATTAAGAAAAACTGTCTATATCTGTCAAACAGTGAGAATAGAAAGCCCCAGGACTATTTTCTGATTACAAATTAATACATAGACCTTATTAAGTATTGAAATAGAAAAGTGTATAGCAGAAAGTAATACCTCTAATACCCCAACCCACATGCCAATGAAAGTCATAAGAAATCTTCCATATTTTTTCCTGTATTATGGGGGGTATGTCCCAATAAGCCCATAGTAAGTTGAAAATGCAGTAAGTTGGAAATGCATTGAATACACCTAACCTACTGAGCATCATAGCTTAGCCTAGCCTAACTTAAACATGCTCAGGGCACTTACATAGTCTATAGTTGGGCAAAATCATCTGTGATATGGTTGGATCTGTTTCCCTGCCCAAATTTAATGTCGAATTGTAATCCCCAATGTTGGAGTTGGGGCCTGATAGAAAGTGATTGGATCATGGAGTGAAGTTCTCATGAATGGTTTAGCACTATCCCCCCTTGATGTTGTATACTTAGAGAGTTCTTGTGAGATCTGCCTGCTTAAAAGTGAGTGGCACTACCCACTCTCTCTCTTCCTGCTGCTCTGGCCACATGACATGCAGGCTCCCCGTTTCCCTTCCACCATGATTGTAAGTTTCCTGATGCTTCCCCAGAAGCTGAGCAGATGCCAGCATCATGTTTCCTGTACAGCCTGTGGAACCATGAGCCAATTAAAACTCTTTTCTTTATAAATTATCTGATCTTAGTTATTTCTTTATACCAATGCAAAGATGGCCTAATACAATCTGGTAACACAGTTCATGGTTGAGGATCTGTTGTTTACCCTGGTGATTGCATGGCCGACTGGGCGCTCTGGCTTGTTGCTGTTGCTTAGCCTTATGAGAAAATATTATACTGCATATTCCTAGCCTGAAAATCAAAACTGAAAATTTAAAATATGGTTTCTCCTAAATGCATATTGCTTTCACAACATTGTGAAATTGAAAAATCTTAAGTTATTGGAAGTCAGTAACTATCTGTACTAATATGGTGGTAGAATAGTAGAATATTATTCACAATTTGTCTGATTTGAACTCTTTTAAATTTGTTAAAGTTTATTCCATGGCCTAAAATATCAACTATCTTGTTGACCTAGAAATAGAAATACCATTTGACCCAGCAATCCCATTACTGGGCAATACCCAAAGAATTATAAATTGTTCTATTATAAGGACACATGCACACGTATATTCATTGCGGCACTGTTTACAATAGCACAGACCTGGAACCAACCCAAATGCCCATCAGTGATAGACTGGATAAAGAAAATGTGGCACATATACACCATGGAATACTACACGTCCTTCATAGGGACATGGATGAATCTGGAAACCATCATTCTCAGCAAACTGACACAAGAACAGAAAACCCAAACACTGCATGTTATGACTCATAGGCGGGTGTTGAACAATTAGAACATATGGACACGGGGAGGGGCACATCACATACTGCGGTCAGTTGGGGGGGCTAGGGAAGGGACAGCAGGGGGTGGGGAGTGTGGGGAGGGACAACGAGGGGAGAAATGCCAGATATATGTGGAAGCACTGGCTGACACAAAAGCCAGAAAGCCAGTCAGAAAGAAGGTGAACTGAAAACAGAGAAACAACCCATACGGCAGGATGAGTCCCCCTCTGCACAAAGCCCAGCAGGCTAAGAAAACTCTCACTCCAGAGTTTCACCCCCAGAACATCAGTTAAAGAGTGACCAGGAATGATTGAGCTTGGCAGGGAGAAGGGAAGCCGCCATTGCACAAGCTGGCCTAATTTTCCTGAGTAAATGAAACAGGCAGCAGCTCCACTGAATCTGTGGCAGCCCAGCAGCACCTCTCAGGCAGACAAAGGAAAGGCTGCCTCCCCAAGCAGCTACCTGAGATCAGAACTATATAAATCCAAGGAGATGGGAAGAAACCAGCATAAGAAGAATGAAACCATCAAAAACCAGAACGCCTCTCCCCCACCACGAGATCACAACGCCTCATCAGCAAGGGAACAAAGCTGGACAGAGAACAAATTTGATGAATTGATAGAAGCAGGCTTCAGAAGGTAGATAATAACAAACTTCTCTGAGTTAAAGGAACATGTTCTAATTCAATGCAAAGAAACTATAAACCTTGAAAAAAGGTTAGAAGAAATGCTAACTAGAATAACCAGCTTAGAGAAGAACATAAACAACTTGATGCAGCTGAAAAACACAGCACAAGAACTTCGAGAAGCATACACAAGTTTCAATAGCTGAATAGATCAAGCAGAAGAAAGGATATCAGAGATTGAAGATCAACTCAATGAAATAAAATGAGAAGGTAAGAAAAGAGAATAAAGAGTGAAAAGAAATGAACAAAGCCTTCAAGAAATATGGAATTATGTGAAAAGACCTAATCTACACTTGATCAGTGTACTGGAAGATGACAGAGAGAATAAATCCAAGCTGGAAAACACTCTTCAGGATATTATCCAGAACTTCCCCAACCTAGCAAGGCAGGCCAACATTCAAATACAGGAAATACAGAGAACACCACAATGATACTCCTCTAGAAGAGCAACCCCAAGGCACATAATCATCAGATTCACGAGGGTTGAAATGAAGGAAAAAATACTAAGGGCAGCCAGAGGGAAAGGTCGGGTCACCCACAAAGGGAAGCACATCAGACTCACAGCGCATCTCTCGGCAGAAACCCTGCAAGCCAGAAGAGAGTGGGGGCCAATATTCAACATCCTTAAGGAAAAGAACTTTCAACCCAGAATTTCATATCCAGCCAAACTAAGTTTCATAAAAGAGGGAGAAATAAAATCCTTCACAGACAAGCAATTGCTGAGAGATTTTGTCACTACCAGACCTGCCCTACAAGAGCTCCTGAAGGAAGCACTAAACTCAGAAAGGAAAAACCAGTACCAGCCACTGCAAAAACAAACCAAATGGTAAAGACCAACAATGCAATGAAGAAATTATGCCAACCAAAGGGCAAAACAACCAGCTAGCATCAAAATGGCAGGATTGAATTAACACATAACAATATTAACCTTAAATGTGAATGGACTAAATATCCCAATCAAAAAACACAGACTGGCAAATTGGATAAAAAGCCAAGAACCATTCTTGTGTTGTACTCAGGAGACCCATCTCATGTGCAAAGACACACATAGACTCAAAATAAAGGGATGGAAGTAGATTTACCAAGCAAATGAAGAGCCAAAAAAAAGCAGGGGTGGCAATCCTAGTCTCTGATAAAATAGACTTTAAACTAACAAAGATCAAAAGGGACAAAAAAGGGCATTACATAATGGTGAATACAACAAGAAGAACTAACTATTCTAAATATATATGCACCCAATAGAGGAGGACCCAGATACATAAAACAAGTTCTTAACAACCTACAAAGAGACTTAGACTCCCGCACAATAATAGTGGGAAACTTTAACACTCCACTGTCCGTATTAGATCAATGAGACAGAAAATCAACAAGGAAATCCAGGACTTGAAAACAGATGTGGACCAAGCAAACTTAATAGACATTTACAGAACTCTCCACTCCAAATCCACAGAATATACGTTCTTCTCAGCACCACATTGCACTTACTCTAAAATCGACCACATAATTGGAAGTAAATTACTGCTCAGCAAATGCAAAATAATGAAAATCATAACAAACAGTCTCTCAGACCACAGTGCAATCAAATTAGAACTCAGGATTAAGAAACTAACTCAGAACCACACAACTTCATGGAAAATGAACAACTGGCACCTGAAAGTTGACTGGATAAACAATGAAATGAAGGCAGAAATAAAGATGTCCTTCAAAACCAAGGAGAACGAAGACACAACATACCGGAATCTCTGAGACACATTTAAAACAGTGTCTAGAGGGAAATTCATAGCAATAAATGCCCACATGAGGAACAAGGAAAGGTCGAAAATTGACACCCTATCATAAAAATTGAAAGAATTAGAGGAGCAAGATCAAAAAAACCCAAAAGCTAGCAGAAGATGAGAAATAACTAAGATCAGAGTAGAACTGAAGGAGATAGAGACACAAAAAACCCTTCAAAAAATCAACGAATCTAGGGGCTGGTTTTTTGAAAAGATCAACAAAATAGATAGACTGCTAGCCAGACTAATAAAAAAGAAAAGAGAGAAGAATCACGTAGATGCAACAAAAAACAATAAAGGGAACATCACCACTGATTCCACAGAAATACAGACTGTCATCAGAGATTACTACAAACAACTCTACGCACACAAACCAGTAAATCTGGAAGAAATGGATAAATTCCTGGACACTTGCACTCTCCCAAGACTAAACCAGGAAGAAGTTGAAACCCTGAACAGACCAATAGCAAGGGCTGAAGTTGAGGCAGCAATTAATAGTTTACCAACTAGAAAAAGCCCAGGTCCAGACAGGTTTACAGCTGAATTCTACCAGACATACAAAGAGGAGCTGGTAGCATTCCTTCTGAAACTATTCCAAACAATACAAAAAGAGGGAATCCTCCCCAACTCATTTTATGAGACCAACATCATCCTAATACCAAAACTGGGCAGAGACACAACAACCAAAGAAAACTTCAGGCCAATATCCATGATGAACATCAATGTAAAAATCTTCAATAAAATACTGGCAAACAGAATGCAACAGCATATCAAAAACCTTATTCATCATGATCAAGTAGGCTTCATCCCAGGGATGCAAGGCTGGTTCAACATATGCAAGTCTATAAATGTAATTCACCACATAAACAGAACCAAAGACAAAAACCATATGATTATCTCAATAGATGCAGAGAAGGCCTTTGACAAAATTCAACAGCCCTTTATGCTAAAAACCCTCAATAAAGTAGGTATTGGTGGAACGTATCACAAAATAATAAAAGCTCACAGCCAATATCATACTGAATGGGCAAAGACTGGAAGCATTCCCTTTGAAATCTGGCACTAGACAAGGATGCCCTCCTCACCACTCCTATTCAATATAGTATTAGAAGTTGTAGCGAGAGCAATCAGGCAAGAAAAAGAAATAAAGGGTATTCAATTAGGAAAAGAGGAAGTGAAATTGTCTCTATTTGGAGATGACATGATTGTATATTTAGAAGACCCCATCATCTCAGCCCAAAATCTCCTGAAACTGATAAGCAAATTCAGCAAAGTCTCAGGGTACAAAATCAATATGCAGAAATCACAAGCACTTCTATACACCAATAACAGAGAGAGAGCCAAATCAAAAGTGAACTCCCATTCACAATTGCTACAAAGAGAATAAAATACCTAGGAATACAACTAGCAAAAGATGTAAAGGACCTCTTCAAGGAGAACTACGAACCACTGCTCAAGGAAATAAGAGAGGACACAAACAGACAGAAAAACATTCCGTGCTTATGGTTGGGAAGAATTAACATCGTGAAAATGGCCATACTGCCCAAAGTAATTTATAGATTCAACGCTATCCTCATCAAGCTACCAATGACCTTCTTCACAGAACAGGGAAAAACCACTTCAAACTTCATATGGAACCAAAAGAGATCCCTCATAGCCACAACAATCCTAAGCAAAAAGAACAAAGCTGGAGGCATCATGCTGCCTGACTTCAAACTATACTACAAGGCCATAGTAATCAAAACAGCATGGTACTGGTACCAAAACAGAGACATAAACAAATGGAACAGAACAGAGGCCTCAGAAGAAACACCACACGTCTACAACTATCTGATCTTTGACAAACCTGACAAAAACAAGTAATGGGGAAAGGATTCCCTGTTTAATAAATGGTGTTGGGAAAACTGGCTAGCAATGTGCAGAAAGTAGAAACTAGACCCCTTCCTGACACCTTAACTAAAATTAACTCCAGATGGATTAGAGATCTAAACATAAGACCTAACACCATAAAAACCCTAGAAGAAAACCTAGGCAAAACCATTCAGGACCTAGGCATAGGCAAGGACTTCATGGCTAAAACACCAAAAGCATTGGCAGCAAAAGCCAAAATAGACAAATGGGATCTAATTAAATTCCAGAGCTTCTATACAGCAAAGGAAACAATCATTAGAGAGAACTGGCAACCAACAGAATGGGAAAATACTTTTGTAATCTACCCATCTGACAAAGGGCTAATATCCAGAATCTACAAAGAACTAAAACAGATTTACAAGAAAAATACAAACAAACCCATTCAAAGGAAGGCAAAGGATATGAACAGACACTTTACAAAAGAAGACATATATGAGGCCAACCAACATAGGAAAAAATGCTCATCATCACTGATCATTAGAGAAATGCAAATCAAAACCACATTGAGATACCATCTCACACCAGTTAGAATGGTGATCATTAAAAAATCTGGAGACAGATGCTGGAGAGGATGTGGAGAAATAGGAATGCTTTTACACTGTTGGTGGGAGTGCAAATTAGTGCAACCAATGTGGAAGACAGTGCGGCAATTCCTCAAGGACCTAGAAATAGAAATACCATTTGACCCAGCAATCCCATTACTGGGCAATACACTCATACACTCATACGCACCCACAGTCATTCATACTGAGACGACTTAGATGTGCCAGTTAACCTGATATGCACAGCTTTGGGATGTGGGAGGAAACCAGAGTACCTGGACAAAAATCCCCTGCAGATATGGAGAAAATAAATGTATAGATTCCACACAGACAGTGGTCTTACCTGGAAATCTAATTCTTTTCTTTTTAACTTTATGATAAAATGACATTAAATGAAACATTATTTGAGGATGAACTCTTATTTAGAAGTTTGTTATGATGTGTCTGGGCATGGTTTTCTTTGAATTTCTCTTGTTTAGAATTTACTGAGTTCCTTAAATCTTATAAATCCATGTTTTTCAAGGAATTTGGGAAATTCTGGACATTATTTCTTTAATTTTTTTTTCCAATCCCTTATTTTCTTTTGAGAGGCCAATGACATAAACATTAAATCTTCTGATATTGGCTTTTTTTTTTTTTTGAGATAGGGTCTTGCTCTGTTGCCCAGGCTGGAGTGCAGTGATGTGATCATGGCTCACTGCAGCCTTGAACTCCTGGGCTCAGGTGATCCTCCCACCTCAGTCTCTTGGGTGCTGGGACTACAGGCACTTGCCACTATGCCCAGTTAATTTTTAATAATTTTTTTTTTAGAGATCGGATTCTGCCATGCTGCCCAAACTGGTCTTGAACTCATGGGCTCGAGATCTACCTGTCTTGGCTTCCTAAAGTGTTGGGATCATAGGCATGAGCCACTATGTCCAGCCACCTTTTGATATTGCTTCACAAGTCTCTATGGCTCTGTCCATTATTTTTCTATCTTTATTCCCTCTATTATTCAGATTAGATCATTTCTATGCATCTGTCTTCAAGTTCACTGACTTATTTTTGTCATCTCAATTCTGCTATTGAATACATCTAGTGAATCATCGATTTCAGATTATATATTTTTAAATTTCATTATTTCCATTTGGTTCTTTTTATAGGATTTATTTCTCTGCTGATAACTTTTACCTTACTATTAATTTCAAGGGTATTCACTTTTATCTCATGGACTATGGTTGTGATAGTTGCTTTAACATCTTTTTGTTTGAGAATACAACATCTGGGTCAACTAAGGGTTGGTATCTTTTGTCTTTCCCTTGAGAATTAGACATGATTTTCCTTCTTTTTACTATACTGGGTAATTTTGGATTGTATTCTGGGACATTTGCAAATATTAATTTATAAGACTCTGGGTCTCATTAAAATCTATAGAAAATGTTGACTTTAATGTTCCATCAGATTCCATTAGGTTCAGATTGCAAGTTCTTCATTCTCTTCTGTGGGTGGCCGTTCCAATGTAAATTTATTTTTCAAACCTTTGCTGTGGTGTTTTGGGTCTGTCTAATTAATCACTCAAACCTCATATTAACCCCTAATTGTTTGTGCCATGTAGGGGTTAATATTAAACTTAGGAGATTAAATAATAATTTGGTTCCCAAAACCTTTTCTGTGTTGCTCTAGGTCTTTCCTGTTTATGTACAGCTCAAGATTAAGCCTGGGACTTGTGCAGTCTCACACACAGAATTAGGGAATTCCAATCCGCTTTGACCCAGCTCACAGAGGACGTTTTTTTTCCCCTGATGCCCTTGCTAGGAAAATAGGGTTTTACTCAGAGTTTTAAATCTGTTATACCCTTGCTGCTATAACATGGCCCCCGATTGGGCCCACATTTTCAAGGCAAAGAAGCAAAAGGAGAAAGAAACACAGCAACAAGGATTCTTCTCACACTTTTAGACTACAGGGGACTCTTTCCCCAATTATCCTCGCCAGAGAAGCAGTTCAGCCTGCCTGCACTGCCGCCACATTTCCGTGACTGGGCATAAGAGAAAAGGAAGGAAAACTTGGGAAATATGTTTTTGTTGGTTTGCTGCTCCAAATTTGACCCCCATTCCCTATCTGTATGCTTTTATTTAGTTTTCAGGTAACTGCTTTTTATATTTTATTCATAGTTTTTAGTCGTAACTAGAGATTAGGGAGAGATAGGTATAGTGGACTTTCTTCATTTTGTCTGGTACCTGAAGTCCTTCTAATACTTTTCATGTATCATCTTTTTACCTTTAAATCTGTGATCCTTCTGGAATTTATTTTGGTGCAGGTAGTAATGTAGTGCTACTGTTATTAATGTGATTGTTATTATTGTTATAGGAAATATTTGGCAGAATAGTAAATCAGGAGCCTTAGTGGAAGGAACATGGGATTTGCAGCTAGAGCAGTCTGGGTTCAAGTGGCCCTACCACCTGTAAGTTCATGACCTTGACCATAACCTCTCCTAATCTCTGTTTTCTTATCAGGATAGTGGGGATAATGATAATATCTGCCTCATGGAATTGCTGTATTGAGTATTAAGTGAGACAGTGCTAGTAAAATATTTTTTACTGAATCTGGCACCCAGTAGGGACTTAATAAGTAGCAGTCACTATGGTCATGACATGGTGATAATTATTGTTATGATGTGTAATGAGACCAAGTCACCACACTTGTGAATTAGGCCACCACACTGAAGGCTTGGGAAAATATTTCTTAGCCACAGAACATACTTGAAAGAAGCTAGAAGCTGCTCTGTATCCCAAAATGTATGTGAGGTCTGAATCGATGAGATGAATTTGAGTTTGTAGGATCAGGAAATATCACTGGGAAATGGAGGATGCTGTAGATAGCACCATTCACACCGCCCTCAGTTGATGTTAGTAGATAAGGAAAATGAAGACTCCTATATTTTCTAAGATAGTGTTTTGCAAAGTGGGATCAGAATCAACTGGTATACTTGTTAGGATGCAGATTCTTGGGTGGGCCCTATTTCTGACCTAAGCAATCATAACTGTGGGTAGAGCCTGGGGATCTGCATTTAATAGGCTTCCTAGGTAATTCTTTCATGCATCAAAATACAAGAAATACTTTTCTAGAAAGAAAAGGAAAAAAGGTGAATGTAGGGGTAGGAGGAGGAAAAAGAAAGGAAAGAAGGAGACAAAGCAGGAAGAGAAAAAGAGGAGAAGAGGGTTATTACTGAATTAGAGTAGATCAGCATCCTACCCTTCTAAATGTTCATGGGCCCGCTGTTAACTACCTTAATAAAATATAACCTGGATCCCAGTTCTCCTGATTCACAGATCACTCAAAGATCCATTTAGTTAACCAAAATGGACTGACTGTGTATCAGGACTTTTTGAGACTGACTGTGTATCAGGACACTGGAGAGAGGCAGAGGAAAAAGACACATCATCTAATGTTGGAGAAGGACGTACATTCAAATGCCACAGCCAACCAGAATTCAATATGGCAGTGCTGTGATAGAGATATGCGTTGGGCACAAATGGAAGACTGAACTAGTGGCACCAAACTCAGACTGGGAGAGATCAAGAAATGGCTTCTAGGAGGAGAGGTGCGTGGGCTGAGTCTTGTGGAGAGTAATCATTCATTGGGAAGAAGGGAAAATATTACCAGCAGAAGAGGGAAGTGGGAGGTACTCACAGGGAGAAACAGCAGGATATATCTAAGGAGATGTTGGCTCAGTGTGAGGGGAGAGGCTATGTGGTGAGAATAGTGGTCAGTAGCCAGCATTCCCATATTAGGAGCCACATCACAAATAACCTGTAGACTGTGTCAGGGAGCTTGATCAATGAGGAACCATGGAAGAGTGAAAGCAAAGGGTGACTCGTTAAGCTTTTCATTGGGATTTAATTTTTTTTTTTCAAAATGGAAAAATAGCTTTATTGACTTTTTTCTTATTATAAGGGTAACACACTCCAATTTTGGAAATAAAAGGATAATATAGAAAGATATAAAGAAGAAAGTAAAAGTCACCTGGAATTCCAACAGCCAGAGAAAATCTGCAAAGCTAAATAAATTTCTTTATTCTTCCAGACATTTCTCTAGGTATGTGTACATCCAAACACATGCAGATACACATAATATTTAAAAAAAAAATTTTTTTTTTTTTTGGAAACAGTCTCACTCTGTTGCCCAGGCTGGAGTGTAGTGGCACAATCTCAGCTCACTACAATCTCTACCTCCTGGGTTCAAGTGATTCCTGCCTCAGCATCCCAAGTAGCTGGACTACAGGTGCATGCCACCACACCTGGCTAATTTTTGTATTTTTTGTAGAGATGGGATTTCATTATGTTGACCAAGCTGATCTCAAACTCCTAGCCTCAAGTGATCTACCTGCCTCGGCCTCTCAAAGTGCTGGGATTACAGGCATAAGCCACTGTGCCTGGCCACATAACACATTTTTAAATGAAGTCGTTTCACATGTGTTGTGAAATACTGTGCCTTTCAATTATTTTTCACTTGACAATATTTAGTAAATATCTTTCTCTGTCAATAAATGTAGATTTAAACCTTAATCATAATTTATGCTATCTCTTTTGCTCACTTTTGACTTCCTTCTCATTCCTTCTCCAGGTGTGGCCTTTCCATTTGACCTCACTCCAAGTGTTAGCTTGCTGCTTTGTTCCTTTGTGTCTTCTTGCCCACCACCTCTTCAGTGCCCAAGTCCCTTGCTTTGTCTCCACAGTCATAGCAATTTGGTTCTGAGTAATGTACTTCCTGTCCTGGCACTCATCTGCTTAATGCTTCCATGTTTTCCTATGTCCTTAAGGATGAAGTCCCAGCTTTCCTAGGCTGGCCCTGGGAGCTCTCTTATCAACCCCTCCAGCCTCCTCTGCAACCATCTGTCCCTGACTGTTGTCCCTGATTTGTTGCACAGCAAATTGAACTGCTTCTTTTTCCTACTTCTTGCTTCCCTGCTATTCCTCACTGCCTGCCATGCCTTCATTCCCCAAAGTATCTGGTTGACCTGGCTAATCTGATTCACCCTCTAAGACTCTGACAGAGGTATCCCTGACACAACGTAGCCTGGATGAGTGGTACCTCCTCTGTCCTCCAAGATACTGTTTCTCTCTGTTGTTAGCAGGTTGTATTAGAATTATCTCATGTGTGTCTGCCTTCCTTATTGGCTTGTAAGCGCCTCGACTCATTCAATTTTGTCTTCCTAGAGCCTCAAATGTAACTGGTAGGTGTTTGTTGAATGAATAAACTTGAGTCTTTGCAGAAGGGATTCTTTGGTACCAGCTGTCAAACTCTTCCCATATTACTGGCCCTAGTTGTTCAGATCTCTGCCCTGTGGCCTCCACTTAGACTTCTGCTGATTGCCTCTGTCTCCTGCCTACATGGGCACCTGGATCTTGTACTTAGTTTGGACCTTGGCTTGTGTTGCTCTGCTCCTGCCTCTTCCTTTGTTCTTGTACTAATCTAGTAATTTAGGCTCATATGTCTAACCCATCCCTATAAACCAATGGTCCTCTCTCATCTGGATCTGGATCTGCCTGAATTCCAAAGCCCAGGCCTCTCCATCCAGTCTACCTTGTCACCTCAAAAAAAAAAAAAAAAAAAAAAACCCCATGTCACCTCCAAATTCCCTGGTTATAATCTATAGACATTAAACATTATTGTAAATTTTATATGATTAAAATAACGCCTTGACAAAAATAACCTTCAAAACAAAACAACAAATCTGAGCATTTGTGTGGTTACATGACATTTACAAGATGCTTTCACACAATTTATTTCATTGAATTCTCATAACAACTTTGATAATAACTGTGTGAGTTATCATCCCCTTTTTACAGATGAGGAAACTGAGGCTCACAGCAGTTAAATGACTTGCCTGAGGCCTCCTGGTCAGGGAATGACAGAGCATGGACCTTATGGAGATCTTTTGACTCTAGGGCTTTGAACTCTTTGGAGTTCACCATGACGATAAAGCATTAGACATATTCAATGAAAAACAGATATATCTGATTTTGAAGCTTAAAACATGCTTTTAAGTAGATTCTCTATATTACTGTGAGGACAGCTTTCTAAAAGCTTAAATTCAGGTCAGATCTCTTCCCTGTTCACAACCCTTCAGTGGACCCTTGTCTCTCCTCTAATGACATAGGGTTCTGTTGAACCCAAGACCTCAGTTTGACCCAAAATTTTAGCAATGACTACCACTTAGCTTTCTTTAAAGGCCAATAATGGTTCATGCCTTGGCGTGCCTTGGTGCCCCATGGACCTTACCCACTCCCCCATCTGAGTTTTGCCTGACCAGTGTTTCTTTTCTATCTAGCTCAGGTATCACCTCTATCCTGGAGCCATTTTTAACACACCTTTATCCTCACTCTTCCTACTAGCTCTTTTGTGGTGTCATTGAGTGAGTTGTACATTTTTGTCCTAGCACCTTTGTGGTATTGTTTGGATGATCTGTCTGCCTCCTTCTGAAGATTTCTGTATCTCTTAAGGTTAAAAATGAGGCCCAAGTCCTCTGTGTTTATAGACACAGTATTTAGTGCAAGTCCAGCACAGAGTGAGAGAGAGCAGATATTTATTGAATTGACAGACAGATGGATCATTGGATGGCTAGATGGATGGATGGCTTGGTGAATGGATGATGGGCGGATGGGTGAATAGATGGAAGCAACAGTGAACTTCAAGTTGTCATTTCAAATCTAGGTATTTTTTTCAGTTAGAATACATTTTCTCTTCTTCCTCTATTTTCCCCAATGGCAAAATAATTACATTTTTTTCAATAGAATATAGGAAATGGGGTTACCTTCTTCTACTCTTAGAACAATACACTCATTGAGCTGTAGAGGAAACACAGTTTCACCTGTTTCAGCCCCCAGCCTCTGACCTGTCAATGGGCCTATCATCTTATTCCTAGCTCATATTAATAATATTCCAATTGCTAGAAGGAACTCCTTATACTGAACCCACGCCTATTGCCCTGATGTTTCTGCCTTTGAGTCCAGTTTTGGCTTTTTGAACCAATACAGATGACTAATCCCTGTTTCATAGAGTAGATTTTTAACATATGTGATCATGGATTGCATTACTCAAGGCTTTGCTGCAGATGTCAGAAAACCCAATTCAAGCCAGGTAAATAAAAACAGACACTTATTGCCTCCTGTAAGCCAACTGCTGAATGGTGAGGACAGTTCCTTCTCCACAGATGACTGGATGCAAGCACTCCATCCCAGCTTGCCTTCTGGATGGGTGTTTGCTTCATTATTTCTAGCTCTTCCAAATGACTGGGGATATGAGTACCCATTGTCTCTGCAAACAGATATATGTATTTTTTGAGATGGAGTCTTACTCTGTTGCCTAGACTGGAGTTTGATGGCACAATCTCACTGTAACCTCTGCCTCCTGGGTTCAAGTAACTCTCCTGCCTCAGCCTCCCAAGTAGCTGGAATTACAGTTGTGTGCCACCATGCCCAGCTATTTTTATTTAATTTTAATTTTTAGTAGAGATGGGGTTTCACTATATTGGCCAGGCTGGTCTCGAAATCCTGGCCTCAAGTTATCCACCCACCTCAGCCTCCCAAAGTGCTGGGATTACAGGCCTGAGCCACCATGGCCTGCCTTGCAAATATATCTTTTAACTCACAATCCAAAAGGAAAAAGACAAAAATATCAGGAAAGGGCTTTGATTTGTCTGGTTCAGGTCATGTGTCTGTGCCTGTAGCTGGAGGTCAGAGTACTGTAGTTGACAGCCCCACCAGAATCCCAAGGAATGGGAAGGTGCATGTCCTCTACAAAGCAGGAGAGTCAGTTACCAAAATAAGGACACAAAGGATTCTGGTTAGAGCCAAATAGGACATCTTCCATAGCCGGAATTCCCCTTATCTTCATGCTTCACGTTTGTTAAAACATGGGATTAGAGTGGGGCACAGACATTTACTATCATAGTTTCTCCCTGGATGTGCTCAAATTTGTCACTATCCGTCTCATAATGTGACCCTCTACTCCCAATGTAATCGGCTGTTCCTCAAGTGGTCTGATATGCACAGAGCATAACACACTCATTGCTGTTATTGTCCTTGACATGACTATCACAGTGTTAGGCCCAGAGTAGGTGGCCAATAAATAGTGAATGAATAAAAGGATAAATGTGATTCTCAAGCCAATCCTGCCTGAACACTTCTCCCAAAGACAGATAAGGAGGCCCTTGTGAGATCAATAATATACAACAGAGGAGATATGAACAGCTGGGCTGAGAATGTGGGAGTGCTGTGGGAGGCTGCAGCTGGCACACCTCACCAGGTATGCCTGGCATGACTTCTTCCAGGGAGTACTCTGCTCTCCTTGAAAGTTTTGGTTCATTGGAGTTCCTCCCCAAAGGCAGCAACATTGGAAGATGAAGATATTTGCAAAACAAAACTAAAAAAAATACATACCCTTTTCCTGTTTAGGACTTTGGCTACAAGTGACAGAAAAGCCCAAATGACAGTCAACTGAATATGATAGATTATTTATCATTTAAACAAAGTTCAGAGGTAAGAAATCAAGGCTGGAATGGCAGCTCCACAGTCACTGGGGAGCCAGGCTTGGCCTTTCTTGTTTCTCTCATCCTGTTGGTCCGTCCAAGGTGATGGCACAACTTCCAACCATCATGCCAACTTCCTTTTTAGTAGAAAACTCAGTTCAAACCAGGGATAAAAGAAGAAAGGGGCAAACATATGTTCCAGTAGTCTTTTAAGATTTCCAGACAGCTTTACAACACTCTCATTTACATCTCACGGTTGAAACTTAGCTTTAGGTAAGAGGGAGGCTGAGGAGTGTGGTCTTTATTCCAAGTAACTTAGTGCTCTACTAAAGCTGGAATCTCTATTACTATGCAAGAGACAGGAAATGGATATTGGCCTAGGCAACCAGGATCTCTGTCAATGATGCCAGAGAGAAAAAGGCAATTTAAGTGTAAAGGCAAAGGTGGGAAAACAGATATGTCCTGTTGTGGTCTGTGCTACATTCCTATAGGGGTTTTGTGAAAGAAGGCTTCAGTTCCTCAGTCATGCTCCTGCCCGAGGTGTCTTCTACAAAGTTAACCTGATCAGATCCAGGATATGATCTTGGTTTCCTATAAGCGAGACTCCCCAGCATGGTATGCAAGGCATTCTGTGCCTGTCCCAATTCTACCTCCCTAGCTTTAGCAATCGCCACTCTCCTGCACTACAGCCACACCCAGTTCCTCGTCATTTCAAAACATGCTCAGGCCAGTTGTTTCTCTCTATATATACAGGCAGTTCTTGGTGCCTGGAATGCACTTTTCTCACCTCTTTGAACCAAAATTCCCCGACATCAAGTTTGCAAATTGAACTTTTTCCTATCAACTGGTAGGGGATCTTTTTATAGTTAATAGAATAGTTATGAATATAGGCTGTCAGTGTGTGGCTCTTTAGCAAACGTTTACAAATACCTTTTCTTTCAGTCTGCCTTTCTTCCAAAATATTTTCCTCATCCTGTTCCTCTTCCTGCAGGCTCTTGGTCTGTTTTCAGGCAGGAAAAGGTTTCCTAATGCCTACTTGTGTTTCCAACGGCTTAAAGCATGTACCAACTTCCTAGTTGGTGAGGGAAGGACTAGAGTCACATGGAAAGAAGTCCTTCCTTCAGAGGATATGTCCACTGGAAACCTCTTGTCTGAGTCTGATATGGAAGAGGCAAACCTAGAGGAGAGGAAAAGAGAAGATCAATGTGAGGATCCCTCAAGTGGCTGGTCATTGCGGCCTGCAGCCTGGAATACATGCTCAATGCTGGGTTAGGAAGAACTTTGGCATCTTGACTTCCACTTTATCATGGGCCATCTGGCCAGAAAGCAGCCAAAAGCAGAGATAGCATCCTTTCTTCATACCTGCACAGCATTGGGGAGTGTGGCTGTGAAGGTAGAAGCGACCCAGCTTAAATGCCTTCTATGTGGAAGACCAGCAGGCCATGTGCTGGGAAAATTCTTTCAGCAGTTTATTTCCAGAAAGGAACCACATGGTAGCTGATCAGAGAATTGTTCCTTTTTCTCCACATCCTCTCCTGCATCTGTTGTCTCCTGATTTTTTAATGATCGTGATTCTAACTGGCGTGAGGTGGTATCTCAATGTGGTTTTGATTTGCATTTCTCTAATGACCAGTGATGATGAGCTTTTTTTCATAAGTTTGTTGGCTGCATAAATGTCTTCTTTTGAAAAATGTCTGTTCATATCCTTTGCCCACTTTTTGATGGGGTTGTTTTCTTTTTTCTTGTAAATTTGTTTTAGTTCTCCATAAATTCTGGAAATTAGTATTATTCTCAGCAAGCTGACACAAGAACAGAAAACCAAACACCGCATGTTCTCTCACTCATAGGTGGGTGTTGAACAATGAGAACACATGGACACAGGGAGGGGAACATCACACACCGGGGCGTGGGTGGTGGGGGACTAGGAGAGGAATAACAGGGAGTTGGGGGATTGGGAGGGATAGCATTAGAAGAAATACCTAATATAGATGATGGGGCAATGGATGCAGCAAACCACCATTATGGCATGAAGTATACCTATGTAACAAACCTGCACGATCTGCACATGTACCCCAGAACTTAAAGTATAATTAAAAAAAAGAAAAACACAACAAAACAAACAAACAAAAACCCTTTTCTTTCCTACTTTATGCCAGCCTTCAAAATATATCTTCGATTAATGCAACTAAAACATATATTAAAAATTATTAAACTAGAATTTCATTAAAAAAAAAAGAATGAGGGTGCTTTCCAGACGTAAGATCTGAGTGTAGGGAAGCCAAAAGGAATCAAAGGCCTCAGGAAAACTTGACCTTTGTCAGCCACTGCAACCCCAGAAGCCAGTAGAGGTCTTGTTTCCAGGGACAATCAGCCACAGCACAGCGTGGGGCCCAGGAGGACACTGATTCCTGAGAGGTGTCAGCCATGTCCAGGCTGAGACTGAGACGGCCTGCCCCTTGGCTGGGGACCTCGCTCATGGCAGGTCTCTTGCTAGACAGCCAGTGTGTGCGTGCAGGGAGGTGCAAGCCCACACGATCATGTTCTTAGCATGCAAATCTCATTCTTTACTTGTGCGTCAGTGGTGAGGGGTCCAGTCACACTCTTGGAGACTGAAGAGAGCTGGAAGCAAGGAAAGAAAGACGAGTTAGGGTAAGCAGCCCTGAAAAGTACGTGGTGCTATTTTAGTGAATGGATTGGGTAGGGGGAGGGCAGCGAGGCGAGGCGGTGGCCCAGTTCCTTGCCCAAGTGTATGAACAACAAGCTTCAGATACGAGGCTGTTCCAGAGAATTTGCCCTGAGGGTGGAAATGTTTGAAGTCTGCATGTTCTGACACGGTGGCCACCAGCTGCTTATGGCTCTTGAGTACCTGAAACGTGACTATGACAATGAGGAAGTGTATTTTAAATTTTACTTAATTAATTTAGATTTCAATATAAATAGCTACTGTAGTGGCTAGGGGCTGCCATACTGGACAGCAAAGTACCAGAGAACGGGGGGCAGGAATTTGGGCTTTAAAGTAAGATAGAGTCTTGTCTCCCTCCCTTGCTACTCTTGTGAGCTCAGATAAGCCATTAGACCTCTTTGTGCTTTAGTTTTCTCTTATTTACAGAGCTGATGGTACCAGCCTCTTAACCCTAGTGCCTGCAGGTAGAAGTGCTCAACAGAAGATTGACTCCTATTAGCAGACACCTATTCCAATTCCTATGTACTCAACAACCATCATTTAGACAACTCTGTTCCAGTCCTGAGAATCCCCAGCTAAAGGTCAAGGTATGGCTGCTGGGAACTTTCCAGGTTCTGTAGGAAGCCCTTGAAGCTGGAGGCAGGAATGAGGAAATGGTTTCTGCGAAACCAGTCTCCTGTTGGGAAGGATCCAAGTTCATGGGCTCCTGTATCTCTGATGATGGAAAAGAGGATCCCAAGGAGCTTTCCCAGGAAGCGGTCATCCTAGGATGCTCTGTTCTGGGCAGACTTCTTTTGTGAGATTTGTCTCCAAGACCAAGTTGAGTGCTGTGCAAGAGACTTTGAGAAACTCTAATGAGACCTCATGGGGCAATTGGACTGGGGGAGGTTGGAGAGGGGGGTGTTAGGACCCATGTCTAGTAAGTCTTGAAGGAAAGGGGCCATGATACAATAGGTTGGAGACAGGTCCCTGCTTCCCAGCTTCCCAGGCCCATGGCATTGTCCATGAAGCAGGAGGGAAAGACTGGCCACAGGCACCCAAGGCATCAGTGATGGTACTAGTCCCTGGCTTGCAAAGTGAGCTTCCAGGGCGGAAGGCCTGTGCCCACTGGCTGCCAGGGAGGGTGTGGGCACAGAGGAGCCAAAAGCCTGGGAAGATTGCAAGGTTGAGTCCAATTTCCTGCCTCTCACTGTGAACTGGAAAGCAAACTCCTAGTCCGTCTTATTCAGGAATGGTGCAAAGAGAGGACAAGATTTCACAACTCAGTGTTCTCTCAAATTTCTGAACTCCAGACTCATTGTGTGTAGGTGACCTTCAGTGTGTCCCCAGGTGCTGGGAGCTGGGTCTAGTCCCATGTTAGGCCCCCATGACTGTGGAAGGCAGTGATGTCACTGGCCTCCTGTTTCTATGTCTTCCGTAATCAGCACACCCTGGTAATCTGGTGTTTCTGGGAAGCCACTCCTCTCATGGCACTGCCTGGTAGCCTGCCACCTCCTCTCGCTGTCATTACAGGGCCACTCTGCTCTGATGTTTATATTCCCATGGGGTTCCCAGTCGCATCTCATACCTCTAATCTCCCCTTTGGTCCTCATTCAGGATAATCTTTCATCTGCTATGTTCTCCACTAAGAGTGTCCTTCTTGCCTGAACGCTGTCGCTTTGCTTAAATACATCTCTCCGCTTTTCTGAAAACCTTTCCTACTGCTTTGGCCTGAATTCCTCTCTCTTTCCTTGGACTTCCTCAACACTTAGATTTTGACCCTATATCACTCAGTAGGGCATTTGGTTCTACATAAGGAAGCCCCTCATTAGAACTGCTGTCATAAAATCCTGCCCGTCCCCCTGCCTGTCCACTTCCCCCACCAAATCCAGCCTCCCTGAGGGGTGCTGGGAGCCTGTAGATTAGGTGCAGTCTCTTCTCAGGAAAGGGCTTAAAACATTTCTCCTACACGCTCATGCAAGCTGCCCAGTGAAGCCTCCAGGGTTTATACCAGGGAGCAAGAAAGTCAGAGCACCCTCAGGGGGTTAAGGCAGGAGACTGAGAACCCCCTATGTCTTACTAAATCCTCAATGTGACCCTCCAGGGCTTTGAATCCAACCGATGCCGTCAGGATAAAAGCCCAGACAACTGCAGCACCTGGCAAAATCAGAGTCATTGCCTACATTAGTATACCAAAGACATGGATCAAAAATGGCAATTTCAGCTGCAACCAAATGACTACTTTCTTCTTTTCTCTGGCAGCAGTGTACTACCAGGTTCATCTGGCTCTTGATCTCAATCCTGGGCCTGAAGGGTAAAGCTACACTGTCAACACAGAGAAGGGTGTCTGCCTATTTGCATTAATAGGAGAGCACGTGTGTCATTCGTTAAAAAGTTGTTCACATATAAGACGTAGTATAGCCTAGATCAGAGATAAGGTTCCCCTCTGCTTTATAATTGATTATGACAAGGTAAGAGTGGGAACAATAATTAGAATAACATTCAGCCTTGAGTTCAAGTCTCTCCCCTATTATTTACTAGTTGGGTGAGTGATTCCATGTCTCTGAGCCTCAGTTTCCTATCTGTAAAATGGGAATAATAATGGTAACTACCTCACAGAATGTTGGGAGGATTAAGTGAAATCATGCATTTCAGACACCGAGCACAGTTCTTGGGACAGAGTTAAATGCTCAGTAAGTATTAGCTATTATTGATATTATCAGGAGAGAAGTATCAATCATGAGATAAATCTATAGTATCAGAATATAGACACTTATTAGGTTTCAGCAGTAGATACATGAATGTACTTGGTTAGAAGACTGTGCAGTTTTGGCTTTCTTGCTACTACAGAAGTGAAATGAGCAAAGGACCAGTGGAATCTGACCCAAGGGTCTTGGCTAAGGACAGATGGCCTGAGTGCCCCTTCTGGTTGCCTGTTTTTGAGTTGCTTCTTTGTGCTAATGATGTCATGCTGAGCAAAGTCAGGCACAGCGAAGTAAACAGTGGTCAGAGGCTGAGCACCAGGCGGCTCACGAGCCCCACCTGGAGGAAGGGGTTGGGTAGAGTTGGAAGTGGGTGGAAGGGGCCACTGACAGATCACCTGGGGAAGAATGTGAGTTCCAGATAAAGGGAAGCCTTGGGCCTGGAGTTTGAAAGCCTCTTGAACATGTACCTGCCTGTACTTTCTCCTCCAGGCATGGCTGGGACCTGCGAAAATCAGCCTCATTCCCTGGTCCCTCCTGCTTGCCCGCGCTCTGGCGAGGAGAACACTCTGGGTTGGGAGATGGTAGCAATTCCTGCTCTAGTGGCTCCTGTGAGAGGGCTTAGGTTGCCAGTGACCAGGGCAGTCTGCTGCCTTGTCATGTTCCCTGCCCTTTGCCACTTCTAAAGAGGGTGGGATGGGAAGCCAACTGGATTACTAGTGTGACCATTGTTGTTACTGGCGCTGCCACCACTCTGAGTTGTAAAGCTGGACAAAAGAATTGGCTAGATCAGAAAACCACCTTCAAGTATTCAGATTCCTCTAATTAGATCAAAGAAGAAAAGAAAAGGAAAAAGACACTAATAAGCAACAAGAGATCAGAATGAACCCTGAAGTCCATTTATTTAGAAGCAAAGGTCAGAGAAGGCAATGAGATATGGTCAAGACAGGAAACTGCCTGGCAAGATGCAACACTCCTTGTCCTCCCTGTCCCCTGCCTCCTGGCCTAAGACCATTGTGGATGGGCTTCTGTGTGGCAGAATCATCCTATGTAATCCTAGGGACAACCCTATGACCTGGGGTCATTGTACCTATTTTACAGATAAGGCAAAGGAGGTTCAAAGAGTGTAGGGGATTTGTCCACATAGATTTAGCTAGTAAGTGAGAGAGCAGAGGTTGGACTTAGGTCTGTTTGCATCTAAAGTTCTTAATTGGTAATTTGGATTTCACGTCCCATGGCTCCACTTTCCTTCTCAGTAAAATGGGAGAGTGAAACTGATTTTAAGGCCATGCTTCTAACTCCCAGTGACCATAGGTGGCCATCAAGTATTGGAAAATGGGAAAGTATGGGAAAGAACCATTGTCATGAAGCAGCAGTTCTGTGACTGGGTAGAGTAATCCATGCAAGAGATCTGTGCTGCCTGAGACTGGCACTTGGTACCAGCAGTGTTGGGAGGGAGGAGGGAAGTTCTTAGGATGTAGGGATTGGGACGTGTAAGACCATTTGGGTCCTGAAGGAAGGACAAGTCTCCCCTGTACCTCTCTATCTGTTTTTCTAGCCGGGAATCTTGGGTTCTCACTCCTACAATCTCCCCAGGAGAGACGCAGTCTTATCTAGCTAGCCTTGTGCTACCATACCAGACCCTCAGTTCTTAAAGCTATGTCCTCCTTACCCAGATATTTCTCTTTCCATCCCTCTTTATCACAGCATCAGTACCAGCACCAGAAAGTTCCTGGAAAAGTGGCTGGAGACATGGTTCCCTTGTCCATGTAGCCAGGCAAGTCTGGCTTGTCTGGGAATTGTTGGAAATGACCCAAGTACAAAAGTGTAAATCAAAGCTCCTCACATGCCTTGAGACCTTCATATTTTCACTGAACTGGCAACATCAGCAGCACTGCTCCATGCCTACTACATTGGTATGACTGTTAGGATTTCAAACTATCATCCAAGTCCCAGCAGGAAGGCTTCTGTGATTTCACTGGTGATACCAGAATGTTATGCAGTCCAGCTCACACTCATATCCAGCAACTATAAGACCCTCCAAGGACAATTTTTTTAAATAAATACTCCCATGGTGCACTTTTGGAAAAAAACAATTTTATTATAATGCGCCCATTTTATGTGCACATTTGATGACTTTTGCCATATTTATACACCTTAAGTCTTCATGCAATCTAAGTGTGAAATAATCAATATATGGAACATTTCTATCATCCTAAAAAGTTCCTTGTGCCCTTATTTAATTTTCCATACACTTCTGGTCCTAAGCATCCACTGATGTGCTTTCTGTCATAATAGATTTTTCTTTGTTATACTTTCATATCAATGAAGTCATACATTATGTACTCTTTTCTGTCCAGTTACTTTCAGAACAACATAAGAATGTTGACATTTGTTCATATCATTATATGTAACATAGGTTGTTTTTATTATTGTTGAATAGTTTCCAATCTTATGGATGAGCTACAATTTGTTTGCCCATTCCCCTATTAATGGTCATTTGGATTATTTCCAGTGTTGGGTTAGTATGAATAAAGCCACCATACTATGAACATTTATTTGCATACAAGTCTTTGTGTAGATATGTTAGCATTTTTTTTGGTAAATACTTAGGAGTGGAAATTACTGTCTTGCTGTACATGTATGTTTAACTTTATAAGACATTTGTGTTGTGTCAAATGATTTTTCTACATCTATTGAAAAAATAATATGGGTTATCTTGTTACGTCTGTTAATATGGTGAAATACAGTAGTTGAATGTCAAATATCAAATATTCAGTCACTTGGTCTGTGATACATTATGCTTTTTATACATTGCTGGATTTGATTTGCCAACATTTTACAGACTTTTGCGTTTATATCATGAAGATATTGATCTCTGTTTTTTATTTCTTGTAATGTATTTTGGCTAGATATCAGAATAATGTTGGTCTGACAAAATGATTTGAAAGGGTTCCCTCCTCCTGTATAATCTGTAAGAGTTTGTATAGAATAGGTATTATTTCTTCTTTAAGTGTTTTATAGAATTTGTCAGTAAAGGTGACTGGGTGTGGAGATTTCTTTGTCAGAAGGTTTTTAATTATAAAGTTACGTTTTTAGACAGATACTCAGATTTGCTGCTTCTTCCTGAGTCAGTTTTGGTAATTTGTTTCTTTTAAGGCGTTTGTCTATTTCATTTAGAGTATTACATTTATAGGCAAAAATTTGTTAATAATATTCTCTTATCTTTTTAATGGCTGTAAACTAGACAGTGGTATTCCTCTCTCATTTCTAATATTGGCAATTTGTATTTCCTTTTTTATTTCTGATATTGGTAATTGTGTTTCTCTTTTTAACTTAATCGATCTAATGGTTTATCAATTTTATTGATTTTTTTCCCCAGGAAATTAGATTTTTTATGTGTTTGACTGTATTCTATTTTATTGATTTCTGCTTTTGTTTTTATTTTCTTCCTTCTACTTACATTGCATTTAATTTGTTTTTCTTCTCCTAGATTAAGGTGAAAGTGACAATTAATTTTAGACCTTTCTTCTTTATTTATTTATTTATTTTTATTTTTTATTTTTATTTTTTTTTGAGAGAGAAGAGGAAGGAGGAAAAAGGAAGAGAAAGAGAGAGAGAGAATGGGGAGGAGGGAGAAGGAAAAGAAAGAGGGAGAGAGAATGGGAGTATTGCTTTCTTGCCCAGGCTAGAATGCAATTTAGTAATGGGTATTGAAAAGCTCTTTTATACTGATAATTATACTTAATGATGTAGTCAGGAAGGAATAAGGGAAGAAGATAACAAACAAACAGCCAACCAATATTTAATTTAAACCTATGAAATGCTATGCGATTACTGAGGAGTGATTTACTTCCAATTGTATAGTCACCTTTGGAATAGGTGTGAGGTGGTAATGTATGTTTTGTGTATTTGAAGTGGAGAGTTCTATAAATGTTTATTAAGTTTACTTGTTCCGGGTCTGAGTTCAAGTTCTGAATATCCTTGTTAATTTTCTATCTCGTTGATCTATAGAATCGTTAGCTCTTCTTGTTACATTGATCCTTTTGCCATTATGTAATGTCATTCCTCGCCTCTTTTGATCTTTGTTGCTTTAAAGTCTACTTTATCAGAGGCGAGAATTGCATCTCCTGTTTTTTGTTTATTAGTTTATTTTTACTCTCTGTTTGATTGGTAAATCTTCCTCCTTCTCTCTGAGTCTTTGTGTATTGTTACATGTAAGATGGGCCCGGATGCAGCATACCGATGGGTTTTGGCTTTTTATCCAATTAAAATATATATAGGTTTAATACCGGCGTTTGATGCTAGCTGGCTGTTTTGCCCATTAGTTGATGTAAATTTTTTATTGTGTTAAAATTCTTTGCTTTTTGATATATTTTTGGAAAGGCTGATATTGGTTGTTCCTTTATATGTATAATGCTTCTTTCAGAAGCTCTTGTAAAGCAGGCCTGGTGGTGGTGAACTCTCTAAGTACTTGTTTGTTCGCAAAAGATTTAATTTTTCCTTCACTCATAAAGCTTAGTTTGGCTGGATATGAAATTCTGGGTTGAAAGTTCTTTTCTTTAAGGATGTTAAATATTGGTCCCCACTCTTTTCTGGCTTGTAGGGTTTCTGCTGAGAGATCTGCTGTAAGTCTGATAGGTTTCCCTTTATGGGTAACCTGACCTTTCTCTCTGGCTGCCCTTAGTATTTTCTCCTTCATTTCAACCCTAATAAATCTGGCAATTATGTGCCTTGGGGTTGGTCTTCTTGAAGAATATCTTTGTGGTGTTCTCTGTATTACCTGGAGTTGAATATTACCCTGCCTTGCCAGGTTGGGAAAATTTTCCTGAATGATATCCTGAAGAGTATTTTCCAACTTGGATTCATTCTCTTCATCACATTCAGGTACACCTATCAAACGTAAATTAGGTCTTTTCACATAGTCCCATATTTCCCGGAGACTTTGCTCATTCCTTTTCATCCTTTTTTCTGCATTCTTGTCTTCTCGTTTCATTTCACTGAGCTGGTCCTCGACTTCTGATATCCTTCCTTCTACTTGATCAATTCGACTGTTTAAACTTGTGCATGCTTCGCGAAGTTCTCGTGTTGTGTTTTTCAGCTCCATCAATTCACTTATATTCTTCTCTAAATTGTCCATTCTCGTTAACAGTTCGTCAAACCTTTTTTCAAGGTTCTTAGTTTCTTTGCATTGGGTTAGAACAAGTTCTTTTAATTCACAGAAGTTTCTTATCACCCACGTTTTGAAACCTGCTTCTGTTATTGGAACACACGTGTAATCTATTAAGCCTTGTTCCGTTACTGATGAGGAATTGCAATCCCCTGTAGAGGGAGAGGCATTCTGATTTTGAGTATTCTCTGCCTTTTTACGCTGGTTTCTTCCCTTCATTATATATTTGTCTGTCTGTCGTCTTTATAATTACCGACTTTCTAACTGGGTCTCTGACGTCCAACTTGTTGATTCCCTGCGCCGAAATCTGAGCAATCCACTGAGCCGGCCAAAACAGCGGTGTTAAGATTGATGGTGCTTTTCTGCCCGGCAATCTCCGGACTCTGCACCAAGAACTGGCGTGCTAAGGCACCAGCCAAACCGCCACGCCGGCCACAAGAGTCGCCCTGGCGACCCGTGGAGCTCTTCCACTGGGAATGTCCTGGTCCGTGAGCAACTAATATTCGTCTGAAAGTGTGGCGTCCTCTCGTTCTTTGCTCTTTCACTGGGAGGTACGTGCCCGAGCTGCTAATCATCAGCCATCTTGGATCTCTCTCTCTTCTTTTATAATATAAGGAGATAATGCTTTAAATTTTCCAGTAATTGTGGCTTTATTTGTATCTGCAAATTTTGACATATTGTGTTTTAATTTTCATTCAGTTCAAAATATTTTATAATTTTCCTTGTAATTTATCCTTTGACCCATGATTTCATTAGAAATGTGTTATTTAATTTCCAACTATTTATAGTTTTTTTCAGTTTTTTTGTTATTGATTTCTAATTTATTTCCATTGCAATCAGAGAAGGGGATCTGTAGTAGTTAAATCTTCTGACATCTATTGAGACTTGCTTTATGGCTGAACATGTGACATATTTTGATGAATGTACCATGTGCACTTGAAAAGAATGTACGTTCTGCTGTTGTTGGGTTGAGTATTCTATAAATATCAACTAAGTCAAGTTGGTTGATAGTATTATTCAATCTCCTATATTCTACCTAATTTTGTGGTTACTTGTTCTAACAATTACCGAGAGGAATTTTGACATCTCTAGTTATAATTGTCAATTGATCTTTTGTTTTCTTTTTCTTTTTTTTTTTGAGATGTAGCCTCACTCTATCACCCAGGCTGGAGTGCAGTGGCGCGATCTCAGCTCACTGCAACCTCTGCCTCCCGGGTTGAAGTGATTCTTCTGCCTCAGCCTCCTGAGTAGCTGGGACTACAGGCACGTGCCACCACACCCTGCTTCTAATTCCAGCACTTTGGGAGGCCAAGATGGGCAGATCACGAGGTCAGGGGATTGAGACCATCCTGGCTAACATGGTGAAAACCCATCTCTACTAAAAATTTATCTTTTCCTTTTTGTCAGTTTTTGCTTCATGCAACTTAAAGTGCTGTTATTGGGTGTATGCACAATTAGTATTGTTATGTCAAAATGTCCCTCTGTGTCTCTTTATCCTGAACATCACCCTCTCTTATGCTCAATGTTAACATGACATTTTCTCCATAATTTAAGTTTGAACCTACCTGTATCTTTATAATTAAGTTGCTATCTTCTAGATAATATATAGTTAGGTCTAACATTTTTATCTCATCTGACAATCTCTGTTTTTTTTTTTAAATTGGAGTGTTTAGTTGACATTAATGCAATTGCCTGTATCGTTGGATTTAAATCTACTCTCTCATTATTATTTTCTAATTTCTTGTTGACTCTTTGTTCCCTTTTCCTTTTTTCTGTCTTTTTTGTATTAATTATTCTATTTATCTCCATTATTTCTTATCAGATATGTGCGTTTGCTTAATTTTCTTAGTGTTTTGCTCTGGAATTTACAAAATGCATTTAAAAAATATCACAATCTATCTTAAAATATTATTTGCTTCTTTATGTAAGAATCTTGTAACAGGATTTTTCTTTCTTCCTTCCATCCTTTGTACCACTGGGATTATACATTTTACTTCCACATATGTAATAAATCCCACAATATATTGTATTTGCTTTAAATAGTAAATCATTTTCCTTAAAAATGAAGAAAAATCTAATTTTATTCATATCATTACTATTTCAAGTATACTTTATTTTATTGTGTAGATCTAAGTTTTCATCTGATGTTATTTATTCCTTCCCCTGGAAGATGTTCATTTAAAAACATGTCTTGGGGCAGGCACCGTGGCTCATGCCTGTAATCCTAGCACTTTGGGAAGCTGAGGTGGGTGGATCACCTGAGGTCAGGGGTTCGAGACCAATCTGGTCAACATGGTGAAACCCTATCTCTACTAAAAATACAAAAATTAGCCTGGCATGGTGGTGTGTGTCTGTAGTCCCATCTACTCGGAGGCTGAGGCAAGAGAATTGCTTGAACCCAGGAGGCAGAGGTTTCAGTGAGTCAAGATTGCACCACTGCACTCCAGCCTGGGCAACAGAGTGAGACTCCATCACAAACAAATAAACAAACAAACAAAAAATGTAGAACAATTTAGCTGGTGATGAATTTCCTTATGTTCTGTTTTTTTCTAAGGAGGTTTTAATTTGGCCTCACTTTTGAAGGGTATTTTTATTGGACATGGAATTCTAGGATTATAGTTAATTTTTCTTTTGGCATTTTAAAGATGCATTCCATTGTTTTCTGGCTTCTATTATTTGTCATAAAAAATTACTGTCGTATCTTTGTTCCTGTCTGTGAAATTTGGTTTTTCTCCTCTGGCTGGTTTAAAGAGGGTTTTGTTGTTGTTGTCGTCATTGTTTTCAACGATTTAATTATCTATGCCTTGATGTCATTTCTTTAAGTTTTCTCTGCTTGGTGTTTGTTGAGCTTCTTGGATCTGTGTGTTTATAGTTTTCATCAAATCTGGAAGCTATTTGACCATTATTTTTTTCAAAATTTTTTTTTCTGCTTATCTCTTGGCCTCCTCTCCCACCTCATGTGTGCTGTTTTTCACCTTTGTAGTTACAACTGGGTAATGCTATGCTTAATACGCTTAATTTGTTTTTCTTTTCATTGACAAGGGAAGCTGGTCAATTACAAAAGGACCAAAAACTGGTCCTTTTATTGACAAAGGAATTTTCCTAGATTTTGGACCTAGGAAGGGTGATATTAAAAATATTTAACAATCATTACAGCATGGGCAAGGAGCAAAAAGAATGGTCACTAGCCTAAAATAATAGGCAAGACTGCATGGGTGATCACCGTGTAGTGATCGCTGTTGTTTTTTTTTTTTTTTTTCAAAAAACAGTCCTGGATCAGGTTCTAGGAGAGGGAGGTGCACCCCCTGTGATCATTCCTCCTCCAACAGCCAGCCAAGAGTTGTCTTCATTTCCATCCTTAGGAGCTTGACATTCTTCTAACACATCACACGCCTTTGAATATGGCATTATGCTCATGGCGTTCCTCCAGTCTGGAATACTCTGCCCAATGTTCCTCACCTGGCAATTTCCTGCTCATTAAGCTCCGTCTCAAATGCTACGTCCCCCTTAAAACCTCCTTCAGTTCTTCCAATCACAGTTAGTTATTTTATTCTTGGTGAACCACTGGACTGTGTACGTAACTCTCCTCTGGTGTTCATCGACTTGAGAGGGTAGAATTTTAATATGATCCATCTGTCCCAAAGTCTACACTTTTTTGTATACTCTGCTGCTTCCTTGGAGCTTTTCTATTAGGATTTAGAATGGTTATCTGTGTTTCTTGATTTGCCATACTCTTTTTCTTAATTGAGATATTATTTACTTACCATAAAATTAAAATTCTCCTTTTAAAAAGTACACAGTTAATTCTAATTATTATAGGTTTTATTTTTTTATTTTTATTTATTTTTTTTTTTGCCTATTTTTAAATTGGGATTTATTTTTACTGTTAAGTTGTATAATCTTTTTTTTTTTTTTTTTTATTGCATTTTAGGTTTTGGGGTACATGTGAAAAACATGCAAGGTTGTTGCTTAGGTGCATACGTGGCAGTGTGATTTGCTGCCTTCCTCCCCTTCACCCATATCTGGCATTTCTCCCCATGCTATCCCTCCCCAATTCCCCACCCCCCCGCTGTCCCCCCCCACTCCCCCACAACAGACCCCCATGTATAGTGCTCCCCTCCCTGTGTCCATGTGTTCTCCTTGTTCAACACCCGCCTATGAGTGAGAACATGTGGTGTTTGATTTTGTGTTCTTGTGTCAGTTTGCTGAGAATGATGGTTTCCAGGTTCATCCATGTCCCTACAAAGGACGCGAACTCCTCATTTTTAATGGCTGCATAATATTCCATGGTGTATATGTGCCACATTTTTCCTGTCCAGTCTATCATTGATGGGCATTTGGGTTGGTTCCAGGTCTTTGCTATTGTAAACTGTGCTGCTATGAACATTCGTGTGCATGTGTCCTTATAGTAGAACGATTTATAATCCTTTGGATATATGCCCAGTAATGGGATTGCTGGGTCAAATGGAATTTCTATTTCTAGGTCCTTGAGGAATTGCCACACTGTTTTCCACAATGGTTGAACTAATTTACACTCCCACCAACAGTGTAAAAGTGTTCCTATTTCTCCACATCCTCTCCAGCATCTGTTGTCTCCTGATTTTTTAATGATTGCCATTCTAACTGGTGTGAGATGGTATCTCAATGTAGTTTTGATTTGCATTTCTCTAATGGCCAGTGATGATGAGCATTTTTTCATATGCTTGTTGGCCTCATGTATGTCTTCTTTTGTAAAGTATCTGTTCATGTCCTTCGCCCACTTTTGAATGGGCTTGTTTGTTTTTTTCTTGTATATCTTTTTTAGCTCGTTGTAAATTCTGGATATCAGCCCTTTGTCAGATGGGTAGGCTGCAAAAATTTTTTCCCATTCTGTTGGTTGCCGATTCACTCTATTGACTGTTTCTTTTGCTGTGCAGAAGCTGTGGAGTTTGATTAGGTCCCATTTGTCTATTTTGGCTTTTGTTGCCAATGCTTTTGGTGTTTTGGTCATGAAGTCCTTGCCTACGCCTATGTCCTGAATGGTTTTGCCTAGGTTTCCTTCTAGTGTTTTTATGGTGTTAGGTCTTATGTTTAAGTCTTTAATCCATCTGGAGTCAATTTTAGTGTAAGGTGTCAGGAAGGGGTCCAGTTTCTGCTTTCTGCACATGGCTAGCCAGTTTTCCCAACACCACTTATTGAACAGGGAATCCTTTCCCCATTGCTTGTTTTTATCAGGTTTGTCAAAGATCACGTGGTTGTAGATATGTTGTGTTGCCTCCGACGCCTCTGTTCTGTTCCATTGGTCTATATCTCTGTTTTGGTACCAGTACCATGCTGTTTTGATTACTGTAGCCTTGTAGTAGAGTTTGATGTCTGGTAGTGTGATGCCTCCTGCTTTGTTCTTTTTGCTTAGAATTGACTTGGCTATGCGGGCTCTCTTTTGGTTCCATATGAAGTTTAAGGTGGTTTTTTCCAGTTCTGTGAAGAAGGTCATTGGTAGCTTGATGGGGATAGCATTGAATCTGTATATTACTTTGGGCAGTATGGCCATTTTCACGATATTAATTCTTCCTAACCATGAACATGGAATGTTTCTCCATCTGTTTGTGTCCTCTCTTATTTCGTTGAGCAGTGATTTGTAGTTCTCCTTGAAGAGGTCCTTTACATTCCTTGTTAGTTGTATTCCTAGGTATTTTATTCTCTTTGTAGCAATTGTGAATGGCAGTTCGTTCTTGATTTGGCTCTCTTTAAGTCTGTTATTGGTGTATAGGAACGCTTGTGATTTTTGCACATTGATTTTGTATCCTGAGACTTTGCTGAAGTTGCTTATCAGTTTCAGGAGCTTTTGGGCTGAGATGAGGGGGTCTTTTAGATATACAATCATGTCGTCTGCAAATAGAGACAATTTGACTTCCTCCTTTCCTAATTGAATACCCTTTATTTCTTTTTCTTGCCTGATTGCTCTGGCTAGAACTTCCAGTACTATATTGAATAGGAGTGGTGAGAGAGGGCATCCTTGTCTAGTGCCAGATTTCAAAGTGAATGCTTCCAGTTTTTGCCCGTTCAGTATGATATTGGCTGTCGGTTTGTCATAAATAGCTTTTATTATTTTGAGATACGTTCCATCGATACCTAGTTTATTGAGGGTTTTTAGCATAAAGGGCTGTTGAATTTTGTCGAAGGCCTTCTCTGCATCAATTGAGATAATCATGTGGTTTTTGTCTTTGGTTCTGTTTATGTGGTGAATTACATTTATAGACTTGCGTATATTGAACCAGCCTTGCATCCCCGGGATGAATCCTACTTGATCATGGTGGATAAGCTTTTTGATGTGCTGTTGTAATCGGCTTGCCATTATTTTATTGAAGATTTTTGCATCTATGTTCATCATGGATATTGGCCTGTAGTTTTCTTTTCTTGTTGAGTCTCTGCCAGGTTTTGGTATTAGGATGATGTTGGTCTCATAAAATGATTTGGGAAGGATTCCCTCTTTTTGGATTATTTGGAATAGTTTCAGTATGAATGGTATCAGTTCCTCTTTGTATGTCTGGTAGAATTCGGCTGTGAACCCATCTGGACCTGGGCTTTTTTTGGGTGGTAGGCTCTTAATTGCTGCCTCGACTTCAGACCTTGTTATTGGTCTATTCAAGGTTTCGACTTCTTCCTGGTTTAGGCTTGGCAGGAGGCAGCTGTCCAGGAATTTATCCATTTCCTCCAGGTTTTCTAATTTATGTGCATAGAGTTGTTTGTAATAATCTCTGATGATGGTTTGAATTTCTGTGGAATCTGTGGTGATATCCCCTTTGTCATTTTTTATTGCATCTATTTGATTATTCTCTCTTTTCTTTTTTATTAGTCTGGCTAGTGGTCTGTCTATTTTGTTGATCTTTTCAAAAAACCAGCTCCTGGATTTATTGATTTTTTGAAGGGTTTTTCGTGTCTCTCTCTCCTTCAATTCTGCTTTGATCTTAGTTATTTCTTGTCTTCTGCTAGGTTTTGAGTTTTTTTGATCTTGCTCCTCTAGCTCTTTCAATTTTGATGATAGGGTGTCAATTTTAGATCTCTCCTTTCTTCTCATGTGGGCACTTATTGCTATATATTTTCCTCTAGAGACTGCTTTAAATGTGTCCCAGAGATTCTGGTATGTGGTGTCTTCATTCTCGTTGGTTTCGAAGAACGTCTTTATTTCTGCCTTCATTTCATTGTTTATCCAGTCAACATTCAGGAGAAAGTTGTTCATTTTCCATGAGGCTGTGCGGTTCTGGGTTGGTTTCTGAATTCTGAGTTCTAACTTGATTGCACTGTGGTCTGAGAGACTGTTTGTTATGGTTTCCGTTCTTTTGCATTTGCTGAGGAGTGATTTACTTCCAATTATGTGGTCAATTTTAGAGTAGGTGTGATGTGGTGCTGAGAAGAATGTATATTCTGTGGATTTGGGGTGGAGAGTTCTGTAAATGTCTATTAGGTTTGCTTGTTCCAGGTCTGAGTTCAAGTCCTGGATATCCTTGTTAATTTTCTGTCTCGTTGATCTGTCTAATATTGACAATGGTGTGTTGAAGTCTCCCACTATTATTGTGTGGGAGTCTAAGTCTCTTTGTAAGTCTTTAAGAACTTGCCTTATGTATCTGGGTGCTCCTGTATTAGGTGCATATATATTTAGGATCGTTAGCTCTTCTTGCTGCATTGATCCTTTTACCATTATGTAATGTCCTTCTTTGTCTCTTTTGATCTTTGTTGCTTTAAAGTCTATTTTATCAGAGATGAGAATTGCAACTCCTGCTTTTTTTTGCTCTCCATTTGCTTGGTAAATCTTCCTCCATCCTTTTATTTTGAGCCTTTGTGTATCCTTGCATGCGAGATGGGTTTCCTGGATACAGCACACTGATGGGTTTTGGCTTTTTATCCAATTTGCCAGTCTGTGTCTTTTGATTGGGGCATTTAGTCCGTTTACATTTAGGGTTAATATTGTTATGTGTGAATTCAATCCTGTCATTTTGGTGCTAGGTGGCTGTTTTGCCCTTTGGTTGATGCAGATTCTTCATTGTGTTGATGCTCTTTACCTTTTCATGTGTTTTTGGAGTGGCTGGTACTGGTTGTTCTTTTCTATGTGTAGTGTCTCCTTCAGGAGCTCTTGTAGAGCTGGTCTGGTGGTGATGAACTCTCTGAGTTCTTGCTTGTTCACAAAGGATTTTATTTTTCCTTCACTTATGAAGCTTAGTTTGGCTGGATACGAAATTCTGGGTTGAAAGTTCTTTTCCTTAAGGATGTTGAATATCGGCCCCCACTCTCTTCTGGCCTGTAGGGTTTCTGCTGAGAGATCTGCAGTGAGTCTGATGGGCTTCCCTTTGTGGGTAACCCGACCTTTCTCTCTGGCTGCCCTTAGTATTTTCTCCTTCATTTCAACCCTGGTGAATCTGATGATTATGTGTCTTGGGGTTGCTCTTCTAGAGGAGTATCTTTGTGGTGTTCTCTGTATTTCCTGGACTTGAATCTCGGCCTGCCTTGTTAGGTTGGGGAAGTTTTCCTGGATAATATCCTGAAGAGTATTTTCCAGCTTGGATGCATTCTCTTCGTCACATTCAGGTACACCTATCAAACGTAGATTAGGTCTTTTCACATAGTTCCATATTTCTTGTTGACTTTGTTCATTCCTTTTTACCCTGTTTTCTCTAATCTTGCCTTCTCGTTTTATTTCATTGAGTTGATCTTCGACCTCTGATATCCTTTCTTCTGCTTGGTCAATTCGGCTGTTGAAACTTGTGCATGCTTCACGAAGTTCTCGTGTTGTGTTTTTCAGCTCCATCAATTCGCTCATATTCCTCTCTAAGTTGTCCATTCTTGTTAGCATTTCGTCAAGTCTTTTTTCAAGGTTCTTAGTTTCTTTGCATTGGGTTAGAACATGTTCTTTTAGCTCACGGAAGTTTCTTATTATCCACTTTCTGAAAGCTGATTCTGTCATTTCATCACACTCATTCTCCATCCAGTCTTGTTCCCTTGCTGGTGAGGAGTTGTGATCCCTTGTAGGAGGAGAAGTGTTCTGGTTTTGGGTGTTTTCATCCTTTTTGCGCTGGTTTCTTCCCATCTTTGTGGATTTATCCACCTGTTGACTTTGTAGTTGTTGTCTTTCTGATTTTGGTAATTTTAAGTCTGCTGTGGCAGAACTCATAAACCCCCTGCTCTTCCCCCCAGGTGTTCTGTCCCAGGGAGTTACGGTTTTATGATGTTCCCCTGTGCGGTTGCTGTTTTCCCTGCCCACAAGGTGGCAGCCTAGTCACACTCAGGTTGCAGAGGCTTCGCTAAGCTGCTGTGGGCTCCACCCAGCTTCCGTGTGAACTTCTGGGTGTAGTTAGAACTGCTTCCGATATGTCGGCCCACCCCTGTAGTGACGGAGTCTCTGTAGTGGCGGATTGCCTTGGTAGAGAACAGCAGGGTGCCTATGGAGAACGCCCCTCCTCCACAGAGCTGGACCGTCCCGGTTTCAGTTGTGTTTCAGGTCTTCTTGCTGGGTAAGAGGGGACACCGTCTCATCTGATCTGCCTCCGGAGCCGCTGCGTTGGCTAAAGCCGCGGCTCTGAGATTCGTGGCGCTGGCCTGGCTCCCCGTTTCAGCTCCCCTTGCTGGCTTATAGGGGACTCAGACTCTCTCACTTTGTACAGTGAGCCGTTGCCTCAGGGTGCCGGCCCAGCGGCTGCGCCGTTCAAGCCAGCGGCGCCAGCGGCGCTGGCGACCCGTGTGGCTTCTCTGCGTGTGAATCTCCTGGTCTGTGGGCAGTAAAAATCAGTCTGGAAATACGGCGTCCACTCACCCTCTGTGCTTTCTCTCGGAGCTGCATTCCCGAGTTCCTCCTAAGCGGCCATCTTGGATCTCCTCTATTATAGGTTTTAAATCCCAATTTTCTTTATGGAAACAATTATATTTATCTTAGTATTTTCAGTTCCTAGGACAGAACTTAATATTCACTCGTAAAGCACTCAATAAATGTTTCCTGAATGAAAGTCTAAGTGTTTACTGTATGCTCTTAGCTAGTACTTCACAAACTTAATGTGCATACAAATCACCTGGGGAGTGTGATAAAAATGCAGATTCTGACTAGAAGATGGAACCTGAGATCTAAATTTCTAACAGAACTAAAGTGGCTGACTAGATAGAGCCAGGAAAAGCATCTCCCACTGAGAGACCAAACCATTAATAAGACTGGGACTCTCCAACCAGAGCTTCAGAAGGAAGGCAGAAGTGAGAGCAGATAGAGGGAGGATGCACATCTTGGGCTGAAGCGGGAGGAAGCTGGGAACCCTGCACGGGGCTGCCGAACAGCAGGACTCATGTGTGGCCCTTAGCAGCTCCTGGGAAGGAGTAAGTGAAATAGGTGAGGAGTGGCTCACTCTTGCCATAAAATCCTAGAATCCAGAATCCTAGAATCCTAGCTGCAGGAGACCCCATGGCCCTCATGGACATTTGAGCTGACAGGTAGAGCTACTTGGAGAGGTGGCAGGGACAGGACTCTAGTCTGTGCAGAGCCAAGTGGGGGTTGGTGTGGGAATAGCCGCAGCAAAGCACAGCTAGGGATGCCTGTCCCCCAGGGCTTGCCATGATCCTTTAGGTGGTGTTGGCCTTCGTTGACTATCTTCTGGAAGTGCAGGCTTGGATGCCCAACTAGGGTGCTTCCTGCGGGCTGCTGCCCTTGCTCCTTCACCAGCAGACCTTCCTTAAGCATTGGAGAGCTTTGACAGACAGGCTCACTGATATGCATCCCCCTGCAGCCTCTGCACTGCTTTGCCAGTACACACACTTGCTTGCAGCCTCCCCCTAGTGCACTGCTGATGTGCATGTGTGCACTCACGGATTTCACTGCTCTTCTGCCACTGGTGCATGTGTATGGACCTTGCTGCTGCCACTCTGCCCCCACCGGTGTGCACACATCCTCCTCTACACCAAATCTATGCAACACACACTTTGCCCAGGTAACAAACCTGCATGTGTGCCTTCTGAACCTAAAATAAAAGAGAGAAAAATAAGGAAATAGGTTTCTAACAATCATTTATGTGATGCCCACACTGCTGAACTAAGGACCAAACTTAGAATTGAAAGGCTCAAAACCACCTCTCTTGAATAATGGTAGTTACCTTGAGCTCTCACAAGGGGGTGCAATGGGCAAACAATTCTACTGCTATTCATAACAATGCATTGAATAAATTCATGTGACATGCTTCCCCCCCGCCCCCCCGCAGCTGCTTTGTTAATTATTATTTATTCCATGGAGGAGGCATAGTAGATGTCTCAGTGTGGTAAAAATAGATTTTCCTTTAAGCCATAGTTTCTAAGAATTCACCAAGATTATGCTCGCAAAAAAGAAACTTTCAATATCTCTGTGATTAGAAGTGTCAAATAAAAATATTACTAAAATTATTAGATATGAAAGATCTTAAAGATGTGAAAATAATAGTGATAATAAAAGCATAATTATAAGAGCAGTCACTTTTTCATACCTATTAAATGTGTGGTAGTGGACTAGCTGTTTTACTTAGATGGTTTCATTTAATCCTCACAAGAACTTAACAAGACAGGTAATCTTGCCTGCATTTTACAGGTAAGAAAACTGATGCTGAGAGAAGTTAAATAAAATGCTCAAGTTCTGGAGGTCAGAAGAATTTAAATATGCTCCATCTTTTTCCAAAGTCTACTCTTTTGTGTCGCTTCCTGGGAATTTTCTGTTGGGATATAGAGAAGTGATATAGAATTATTGATTTGCCATATCATTTAAAAAATTGAGATATGATTCACAAACAGTAATGTGCAATTTTGGTATTTTCAGAATAACTATGAGGCTGTGCAACCACCACCACTATCTAACTGCAGAATATGTTATCATCCCTCTTTTTGAACTGGGACATCCATCTTCTGCTCTTAGATGTTTGAGTTCCTGGTTCTCAGACCTTCAGAATTAGGTTAATTACATGACTGGATTTCTTAGTTCTCCAGCTGCAGACAACTTATTATGGGGATTTCCCAGTCTCCGTAATTGCATGAGCCAGTTCACATAATAAATTGCCCTATCTATCTATCTACCTATCTAATCCATCAATCATCTATCTCCTATTAGCTCTGTTTCTCTAGATAATCCTGATTAATAACAATCCCCAGAAGAAGTCCCATACTCATTAGCAGCAACTCTCCAACCTTTAACAATTACTGACCTACTTTTTATTTTTAAAGATTTTCGCATTCCAGGCATTTCATATAAATGTAGTAATACAATAGGTGGCCTTTCTGGCTTCTCTTACTGAGTACAGTGTTTTCAAAGTTTACCCATGTTGTAGCATATATCAGTGCTGCACCCCTTTTTGTGTCTGAATAATGTTCCATTGAATAGTTATACCACATTTTGTCTGTCTATCCATCAATTGATGGCCATTTGGGTTGTTTCCATTTTTTAGCTATTATAATGCTGCTATGAATGTTCATACGCAAGTTTTTGTCAACATATGTTTTTAGTTCTCTTCAGTATGTATTTAATACCTAGGAGTGGAATTGCTGGGTCATATGTTTAGGTTTTGGAGGAACTGCCAGACTGTTTTCCATAAAGGCTGCACCATTCTACACTCCCACTGGTGATATCTGAGGGTTCCAATTACTCCATATCCTTGCCAACACTTGTTATTGATTAATCATACTCTTTTTTGTTTGTTTGTTTGAGACAGGGTCTTGCTCTGTCACTTGGGAGTGGCATGATCATACCTCACTGTAGCCTGAAATTCCTGGGCTCAAACGATCCTCCTGCCTCAGCTTCCCAAGTACCTGGGACTACAGGCGTGTGCCACTCTACTCAGTTAATTTTTTTATTTGTGTAGAGATGGGGTCTTGCTGTGTTGCCCAGGGTGGTCTCAAACTCTAGGACTCAAGCAATCCTCCTGTCTCAGCCTTCCAAAGGTCTGGGATTACATGTGTGAGTCACTGTGCCCAGCCTGTCCTACCCCTTTGATAACAAATTAATTAAACAGAAAATCACCAAATTCTTAAAAATATTTCAAAATAAGATGCCCTTAAATTTTTTTTTTGAGATGGAGTCTTGCTCTGTTGCCAGGCTGGGGTACAATGGCACAATCTCAGCTTACTGCAACCTCTGTCTTCTAGGTTCAAGTGGTTCTCCTGCCTCAGCCTCCTGAGTAGCTGGGATTACAGGCACGCACCACCATGACCAACCAGCTAATTTTTTGTATTTTTAGTAGAGATGGAGTTTCACTATGTTGGCCAGGTTGGTCTTGAACTCCTGACCTCAGGTGATCGGCCCCCCTCGGCCTCCCAAAGTGCTGAGATTACAGGTGTGAGCCACTATGCCTGGCCTAATTTTTTTTTTTTAACAGTGAAGGGACTTCTGCATGCTTCTCTGTCATTGACTGTGTGACCCTATAGAATGATGTGGCCCTTTGGATTCTCAACTGTGCATTTGGGATAATAAAATACGATTTGCCTTCCTGGTGGTCCTGCCATGAAGCTAACACAAAGCAGCTAAGGCATGAGAAAGCACTTTCACAAATGAAAGAACCACGAATCCCCTCATTGCACAGGCCCTTTCCAAAGCCCTGACCTGGATCCGCTCTGCAACCTTTCTCTCTCTGTAGAGCGGCCTGGGCATGGCCAAGGGCATACTGAATCAGAGCTAAGTCGAGCTGGCTTCTAAATGACTTGTTTCTAATAAAATGAGTCCTAGATATCAAGTACGTCAGGGCAGTATTTCCATTTATTCAATTACAAACTGTAATGCACCTAGTACCTGTACTAAGTGCTGGGAATACAATATTGAATAAGATAGTTGGAAATTTTGACAGTTTTCTTGGACACCAATGGACTGAGCAGACATAAAATTAGCAAAGAAAGACACAGAGGAATTAAACAACATTACTAATAAGCCTGAGATAATAGATATATATCACACTTTATGTTCAACAAATTGAATATATACATTTTGGACACACATTGTATGTTTATTAAATTTACCATGTTCTAGGCCACAGAAAAGGCTCCAATTTATTCTAAAGAGTCAGTATCATCATACAGACTATGTTCTGTGGTCATAATGCAATAAAATTAAAAATCAGTAACAATAAAAGATGGTGGCAGGGCATATTCCAAAAGAGCTAAAATGTTTTCCATTTTCTGGAAACCAACTGACTAACCAACAATAACCAAATCAAAACCCAAATTTGTAAAAAGTCCCTTAATTCCTTGGGTTAAAGAGATTATCACACATTAAATGCATGAGGCACAGCCAAAGCCAGTATTTACTGGGGAAATTAGAGTTTTCTTTTCTTTCTTTCTTTTTTGAGACGGAGTCTTGCTGTGTCACCCAGGCTGGAGTGCAGTGGTGCAATCATGGCTCACTACAACTTCCACCGCTTTTGTTTGAGCAATTCCCCTGCCCCAGCCTTCCCAGTAGCTGAGATTACAGGTGCGCGCCACCATGCCTGGCTAGTTTTTGTATTTTTTAGTAGAGACAGGGTTTCATCATGTTGGTCAGGATGGTTTAGAACTCCTGACCTCGTGATCCACCCACCTTGGTCTCCCAAAGTGTTGGGATTACCGTCCTGAGCCACCGTGCCCGGCCTAGAGTTTTCAATACAGTGATCAGAAGACCAGAAACTTTGAAGGAAAATAAGCAACACATTCAACTACAATAGTTGGAAGAAGGCAACAAAAGAAACTTACCAGCAGAGGATATAGAATAATACAGCATAATTAATGCTCTGAATTATACATACACAGGATGCTGAAGGAGCCCACTACAGGGTGCAGTTAACCTGGGAGAGGTGATCCATGAGTGAGTTTCATGAGTTAGATGAGGTTATGGTGGGAAATTTCTGGGAGAAACAAAAACCAAGTGCACAGAGGAAAGAAGCAGCTAGCTGTGCCCAGCTGCAGGGAAGGGTCCCTGTGGATGAGCGGTCAGGGAGAAGGCTAAGGCCACCTCAGAAAGCTTTGTTGTGAAGTAGATGGTGAGGAATAACACATTTTTTAAAAGAATTAAGATCAGCATAGGAAGTAGTTAAAGTGATGAACTCTAGAATTAGATGGTGCTGGGTTCAAATCCCATTCTTCCACATATTAGCTATGTGCCCATGGGGAAGCCACTTAACCTCTGTAAGCCTCAGTTTCCTCATCTGTAATTAGATAATAATAAGAGCTACTGGACATGTTTATTGGGTGTGTAAAGCACTTAGCACAGTGCCTGGCATAAAATCAGAGTTTGTCTCTTATTCCAGTGTAATTACTTGCACACTCTTTCACTATAAGAGGTATCTCACTTTTGGGTGATAAATAAATATGGCCACATCTCGTTGGCATTGTATGTGATTTTTTTTTTTTTTAGAAAGATTATTCTGAATGCATGTTGGAGAATGGAGTTAATAAAAGGGCACTAGACTGGAGACAAGAGAGGTCAGGTAGGAAGAGTCTGAACCTGGCTAGTGAAAACTGACTGGAGAATTTCTGAACATAATTTTTTTTATTGTACTTTAAGCTCTGGGGTACACGTGCACATCCCGCAGGTTGTTGCATAGGTACACACATGCCATGGTGGTTTGCTGTTTCTCTCCCCCTGTCGCCTACATCACGCATTTCTCCCTGTGTTTTCCCTCTCCATCCTCCCTTTCCCCCACTGTCCCTTCCCTAGCCACAGATTTTTTTTTAAAAAAAGGCCAGATGAGGTGGCTCACGCCTGTAATCCCAGCAATTTGGGAGGCCAAGGCGGGTGGATCACCTAAGGTCAGGAGTTCAAGACCAGCTTGACCAACATGGTGAAACACCTTCTCTACTAAAAATACAAAAAATTAGCTAGGCATGGGGACAGGAGCCTGTAATCTCAGCTACTTGGGAGGCTGAGGCAGGAGAATTGCTTGAACCCAGGAGGCAGAAGTTACAGAGAGCCGAGATCGCACCATTGCACTCCAGCCTGGGCAACAAGAGTGAAACTCTCTCTCAAACAAACAAACAAAAAAGAAATGGCATTGATACAACTGGTATTAGCACAATGCTTCTTAATGTATGCCAGTGCTTTCGACTTAGGTGACTGAAAGGATGGTGACAGGGAATTTGCCACAGTGAAGTCCACAGCACAGATTTGGGATAAAGTTATGTGGAATGGTGAATTTTAGACATGTTGACTTTGATGTCTGAGGGACTCCTCTCTAGTGAGGAGTTCACTAGAGAATTGGCAAACAGAATCTGACGTTCAGGAAGAGGCTGGGTCTGGAGGTGGAGACATGGATCTATCTATCTGTATGTGTGAGTGAATGAGATCACAGGGAGAGAAGTGAAAAGTGAGAAGAGATAAGGACTCAAGACCAAGCCCTGAGGAAACCTGGGGCCAAGTAAGAGTCCATGAAGGATGTTGGTACCAGGGAGCTTGTGTAAACCAGGAGAAATGAGGGTCCCAGAAGCCAAGAAGGGAAGTGTCTTAAGAGACAGCACGTTGTCGATGGTGTCAACACTATCAAGAGGTCATGTTGTTGGACCGGCCATGTGCATGTCTTGGCTTCTTCGGAGAGAAAGCTTGTGTGGTGTGGCAGGGCTGGAAGCAGATGGCAGAGTTTAGCTTGAAGGGCAGCTAGGGAGGGATGAAGAGTTGTATGAAGTTTCTCAGAATAGTGTAGGTTCAAGTCAAATCCATAATTCTGATAATTAAAATAATCCATTAAAAAGTTTTGATATGATTCACCTGGCTGACATATAAGCATCCCTAAAGTGTTATTTATTGCGCCCTGATACTGTGCCTGGCACTTTGCACATATTGTCTTATGTGATGCTCACATAAGACTGCCTGAGGACTGTGCTCCTTTGACAAACACAGAAACTGGCAAAGGCTCTAAGTGATCTGCTTAATATCACATCACTTCTGAGGGAAAAAGAGGCAAATTGTATTTATCTCTGACTCACTGCAAAGTCCATGTTCATTCCTCTGAACCTCAACTCCAACTTGAAAACACCCCTCCTTTTTTAAGTGTCTGAAAAAAAATTCAAAAGCACCTGCTACATGGTGATGATTTAAAAAATAAAAAATGCTGAAAGTACATGTAAGTATCAAAGAAGGCAATCACTTGTTCGTCACAGCACAACTTGGGGAACCTCAGAAATATGAAAGGCATTTGAAAAAAGTCACTATGCTTTCTCATGCTAAGAGTGGACAGTGGAAAAAGACCTGCCGTTTCCACCTGAGCCCCCTTGAGGGGAACAAGGAAACTTTGTGTATCTTTCAGTTCCAGAAAAGGGAAACCTTGTTCCTGAGTTAAAGAGCACGTTTCATCTCAGCCTTTAAGAATGATGTCTTTTCATGTCTTCATGGGGTACTGGAAGCCCTGCCCAAACTCATGAGTGGGAAGCCAGACGCAAACTACCCCGGGCAGTCTGCAGCACTGGTCCCTGCCAAATATGAAGCTCCTTCAGGGGTGGTAGTACAGCGCTGTCCTTCGGCCTTCACACCTGTGTTATTCTTCACATCGCTTGCATGCTATATATAGCCTTTTAGATGTATGGAACATTTCATAATACATTTCAAAATGCATACTTAAAAACATAGACAAGAAAGTAGTACCAATATTTTCAAAAGAAGAAGAGATACATTTCCTTGGTAGAAGAATAGATAAAAAAAAAAAATGGTCCCAGCTACTCAGGAGGCTGAGGCAGGAGAAGTGCCTGAATCCAGGAGGCGGAGGTTGCGGTGAGCCGAGATCGCGCCATTGCACTCCAGCCTGGGTAACGAGTGAAACTCTGTCTCAAAAAAAAAAAAAAAAAAGAAAAAGAAAAAAAAAATGGGGTTAATACATTTCATGCAATACTATAGAGTTAAAAGAATGGACAAAATCTGTTTGAACCTATTTGAGTAGATCTTAAAAAATACATTGTTGTGTGAAAATGGCACTTTGCAAAAGAACATGTACACTATGATACTTACCTAAATGTAAAAAAGCCCTACGTATTTTCTATGGATATAGTGATAGGTAAAAGTGTGTATTGAGAATCTATGCCAATCCTGCATTTGTGGTTACTCGATGGCTGGGAGGCAGTAGTGATGCCGGAGGAACTGAGGTTACTGGAGGATGAAGAGGGATTCAGCTTGATCTATGACAGCTATTTTTAAAAAGTGTGGTCCCTGGACCTTTAGGAGTTCCTATGACTCTTTCAGGGGATTTTCAAAGTAAAAACTGTTTTAGTGCAATTGGGCTGCTATAACAAAATACTAATGATTGGGTAACTTTGAAACAACAATGTCTCATAGTTCTGGAGGTTGAGAAGTCCAAGATCAAGGTGCTGGCACATTCAGTATGTGGCAAGGGCTCGCTTTCTGGCCCATAGACGGCACCTTCTCACTGTGACCTCACGTGGTGGAAGTAGGAAGGCAACTCCCTTGGACTTCTTTATTAAGGGCATTAATCTCATTCAGGAGGGCTCCACACTCATGATGTAATCACCCCTCAAAGCCCCACCTCCTAATATCGTGACATGGCCTATTAGATTTCTAATATTTGAATTTGGAGGGAACACAAACATTCAGTCTACAGCAAACACTAAGATGCCATTTGCCTTGTTCACTGTGTTGACATTTGCACCGAGGGTGTGACACCAATGGTGTGTATGTAGTACTGCTGGGTGCCTTAGTAGAAATCAGGCAGTGGGGTCCAACTGTGCTGGTCATCACTGCCACAGCACTGCCACACAGTTGAAGGGAAAAAATAAGCCTGCCAATTTCACTTAAAAAGTGGTAAAAAATTGCCGAGTGTGGTGGCTCACACCTGTAATCCCAGCACTTTGGCATGCTGAGGCAGGCAGGTCACCTAAGGTCAGGAGTTTGAGACCAGCCTGGCTAATATGGCAAAATCTTGTCTCTACTAAAAATACAAAAATTAGTTGGGCGTGGTGATGGTTGCCTATTGTCCCAGCTACTGGGGGGCAGAGGTGAGAGAAACACCTCAACCCGGGAGGCAGAGGTTGCAGTGAGCCCAGATTGTCCCAAAATTGTTGCCTGGGCAACAGAGCGAGACTCTGTCTCAAAAAAAAAAAAAAGTGGTAAGAGAATTATTGCTTTTATTAAATTTGGCCCTTGTGTACACATTTTAAAAGGATATTCTGGGTGATGAAGTATGCACAAAGTACTTTTGCTGTATTCTAAAGTACAGTAATTCCCTTGAGAAAAAAGCACTTGTGTGTCAGAGTTGAGAGCTTTTTTCTATGAAAGACCATTTTTATTTGAAAGAATGACAGGCAAACTGCGTTTACTCACACTAGGGTATTTGGCAGATATTTTCCTGAAAATAAACAAAAGGAGCCTGTCACTTTGAGAAAAACAACTGACAGTATTTGTTACCAATGATAAAATACGTTTTCAAGCAAAAATTAGAATTTTGGAAAAATTGTTTCTGCCATCATGATCTTGACAACTCAAATACTTGAAGACTTTTCTGGTAAGATCAGTAGTAATATTGACAAGTGGGTTTTTTTTTGATATTGTCCAATCAAATGAGCCAACATTTGGAAGATTTGCATAGCTGGTGAACCAATATTTTCCAAATGATCTATATGTTTTGTTACAAAACCATTTTATTCTTTGTTTTTCTGCATTTTCAACTTAAAGAAATTATTTGCTGCAAGCTTGCTGTTATGGACGGAATTATACTGCCCCCCTCCCATTCATATGTTGAAGCCCTAACCCCTGGAACCTGAAAATGCGACTGCACTATTTGGAGACAAGGCCTTTAAAGAAGCGATTCAGTTAAAATGAAGTCATTAGCGGGGGCCCTAACCAAATACTGCTGGTGTCCCTATCATAAAAGGAAGAGACAGCATGGGCATTGCACACTGAGAAAAGTGCGCCATGTGGGGACACAGTGAGAAGGCAGCCATATGTAAGCCAAGGGCAAGGCCTCGAAGGAAACCAACCCTGCTGGCACCGTGGTCGTCGACTTCCAGCTTCTGGCACTGTGAGAAATTAACTTTCTGTTGCTTGAGCCATCCAGTGTGTGATATTTTGTTACTGCAGCCCTAGCAAACTAACACAGTAGCTTATCTTATAAGGAACCTAGATTAATAGAACTAAGGTTATTGAGGGGTGGGGCGGGCAACAAGTCGCAGCATATAAAGCTCCAAAGAAGTTTCTCTGACATTTCCCCCCAATTATTTTATGCTTCATCTTCCTTTTCTGTCATTTCCCTCTTTTCCTATTTCCCTTTTTTTAATGCCCCAAAGTCAAAATGACAAATCTAGCCAAGGGTTGCTGCTGTTGCTGGTGTGCGTGTGTGTGCGTGCAGGGAATGTAGTATTAGAGGGTATCAAATAATTACTATTTTTCTTTTCTTTTTCATGTATTGGCATTAATATAGACCCTTTCCTCTGACCTACTATTAAGAGAGCAACTTGGAAATGAGAGAGAAGAAATTTAATCATGGAGTTTTTGCCCCAGATATCTCAGGCAGAGGTATTTAGGATTGACATGTAGACCCTTTAAAAACACGAAGTAAAGAGAAAAATATGCCTCTAGAAAAATAAGGTCAGGGCTATTATTTCTCAAGGAGTGAGGCCAACATTAAATTAGTGGGAAGAACATATACCCTTCTTGTAGCCTGACTGGGTATCTTTGGAAGGATAATTAATTTTTCTGTTTGCAAGTCTTGTTAGCCTTCTGATATTTTCAGAAGAATAACTGCATGGTAGGTAGAGAGAATTTTTTTTTTTTTTTGAGGTAGAGTCTCACTCTGCCACCCAGGCTGGAGTGCAGTGGCACCATCTTGGCTCACTGCAACCTCCACCTCGTGGCTTCAAGTGATTCTCCTGCCTCAGCCTCCCGAGTAGCAGGGACTACAGGCATGCGCCACTATGCTGGCTAATTTTGTATTTTTAGTGGAGACAAGGTTTCTTCATGTTGGTCAGGCAGGTCTCGAACTCCCGACCTTGGGTGTTCTACTTGCCTTGGCCTCCCAAAGTGCTGGGATTACATACATGAGCCACCATGCCTGGCCAGTGGAAAGAATTTGAACTGTAATCAAAGCACTTCCCATTTCCCTGCCTGTTCTTAATTTGGAACTAAACCCACTCCCTCCCTTGTCCAAGGGAAGTCAGCAGAAGTGTGAGCTTGTGTTGGCCACCCAGAGTCTTTTATGAGTGTTGTGGGTCCAAGCAAGACAGAGCTGCCCTCCCAAACTTGGGACCCATGTCTGGGTCTTGGGACCAATATTCGCTCATGGCATCCCCAGCTAGTTCCCAGGGTCCTGTGGGGTTGCCCTTGTTGTAATAATATCAGCAGCAATTAGTTGGGCGTGCCTGTTGGCTGGTGCCTGTAGTCCCAGCTACTTGGGAGGCAGAGGTGGGAGAAACACTTGAACCCAGGAGGCAGAGGTTGCAGTGAGCCCAGATTATGCCAAGATTGTTGCCTGGGCAACAGAGCGAGACTCTGTCTCAAAAAAAAAAGGTAAGAAAAGTATTACTTTTATTAAATTTGGCCCTGTGTACACATTTTAAAAGGATATTCTGGGTGATGAAGTATGCACAAAGTATCTATTAAATACTCACTGTACGCCTGAACTGCTTACTGTCTTCGTTAAGCCAACAACAATCCTATAAGGTTATCATCCTTGGAAGGGACTGGGTGGCTCCTCTTAAACCTGTTTCTCATTGTGGGCACACAGCTAAACTCTATTTCCCTGATTCTTTTACCACTAAGCATGGCGACACGATTAAGTTTTAGCTACAGGCATGTGTGTGAAAGTATTGTGAGTTACTTCCAGGCCTGGGCTAAACAGGAGCACTGTTTAGTGCTGACTCTCTACATTCTTTTCTCCTCCTCCATCTTGTGTGGACAGGCACTAAAGTATTGGAAGCTGCAAGCTGCTTTTCTAATCACATCTTGGAAGACAGCTGACACCCATTTCAGACTCTATGAGAGCAACAAATAGACCCCTATTGTGTTAAGCCACTGAGATTTCTAAGAGCTTATCAGAGCAGCTCATACTACTTACAGTGTAATACATCCCATTTTACAGGTTACGAAGCTGAGCCATACTGGGCATGGCTCATGCTTATAATTCTAGCACTTTGGGAGGCCAAGGCAGGAGGATTATTTGAGGACAGGACTTTGAGACTTCCATCTCAAAAAAAAGATTAAAAAATGAGCTATCGTGATGGTGTGTGCCTGTAGTCCCAGCTACTTGGGAGGCTGAGGCAGAGGATTGCTTGAGCCTAGGAGTTTCAGGCTGCAGTGCGCGGTGATCATGCCATGCACTCTTGCTTGGGCCACAGGGTGAGACCCTGTCTCAAAAAGAAAGAAAAAAGAATAAGCTGAGCCTTGGAATATTTATGTTGTCCAAATTCTTCCAATGAATCAGCAGCTGTTGTAACCTTGAATTGTTTGTATTTCCTTGAGAATGAAGTGGCAAGAATCTGTTTCAGAGTAATGGGAAGTATAGTGTGTGTGTGAGTGTATGTGTGTGTAGCACTGATCTACTAGTGTTTATGGGCACTATAAGGTCCCTGAGGTCCCTCTCAGTCTTAAGCAGGGAATGAGAAATGTCAGTTTCGAGTACCATACTGTACCCTTGCTAAGGGATGGCGAGCTACACCATGTGCTTCTGCTTCTGGGCACTGCTGAGCAGGAAAGCAGTGACTCCAAAGTGACTGAAACTCCCTCCCCAGTGTGTCTGCAGCCATGGTGCTGACTGACAAGATCCCAATTCTTATCTGCAATGTGGAGGGCCTGGCCAAGGCTGACGCTGGCTTACGGGAGAATGTAACTCTGTAAGATGCCAGCCTTTCCCAGGGTTATCAGTTTCAGGAGCCTGGCAGCATGTGGAAGGAAAACAATCTCAGGTTGTCTTACCATGCTCAGGGAAGGTCCCCCTCCTGCCTTGCCATGTGGAATCTCTATTGGAGCATAGCAGAAAACAAACCACCCCCACACCCCGCCATTCCACTTTTTTCTCAAAACTGTATCAGCATGGGGAAGCCTGGGCAGTGATGTGGCTGGTCTTCCAAGCCTATGCCCAGCTCTCTACTGTTTGTGGATTTAGAAACTGTTAGCATGTTGGTGCTCAAAAGGATCTTAGTGACTATTTTGGGCTAATAACCTCACTTTAGGGCTCAGAAAACTAGGTCAGAGAGAAGTGACTCAATCAAGGTCATAGAACTTGTTAGTGGCATATTTGAGCCCTTACTACATGCTTAGCATTATCGCATTGTTTCAGGATCATATTCCCAAGAAAAGAGACTCAGAGACTCTAAGGCTTGTGTGCAAGAAATGTATTTATTGGCCGGGTGCGGTGGCTCATGCCTATAATCCCAGCACTTTGGGAGGCCGAGATGGGCGGATCACCTGAGGTCAGGAGTTAAAGACCAGCCTGGCTAACGTGGTGAAACCCCGTCTCTACAAAAATTAGCTGGGCATGATGGTGGGTACCTGTAATTCCACCTACTTGGGAGGCTGAGGCAGGAGAATCACTTGAACCTGGGAGGTGAAGGCTGCAGTGAGCCACGATCGCGCCGCTGCACTCCAGCCTGGGTGACAGAGTGAGACTCTGCCTCAAAAAAAAATATATATATATATTTATTGGATAGCCCCCTTGGGAACACACCTGAGAAGGAGTGAAACAGGCAGGACTAGGCAGGACTGGACAGAAGGAGAAGTTGAACTGTGTGTAGGAGCAACAGACATCTCAGCTGATGCCATGGGGAGCGCTGAAACTAGAGTGGCCCTTCAGAGATGTCCCACAGTGAGGCAAGGGGGCTGGACTTTCTACCCAACCTGGACCAGTCACTGCATGTGGGCTGCTCCCGGAGAGGGGTGGTAACCTTGGGTGAGGTGGCTCCCTTTGGCAGAGGGCAGTTTCTAGGGCTGGTGGAGTGAGTGCCCCAGTTCTAGGTCCTGGAGAGGATCTGGATGGAAGACCACAGCATCGGCTGTTCTTACATTTACACTCAGAGATTAGGATGATAGAAAAGAAGCTTCGGTCACATAGCCACTAAATGGTGGAGCTAAGAGAAAAATTCAGGTCTCTGGGTCTCAGCTTTCAGCTTGAAGGCTCAAAGTCATAAGTCAAGAGGCACAACAGAGAGGACAAAAAATAACAAGGTTGCTCTTGACGCTGATGGACTTCCTGTTTAGGGAAGCAGCCTCAGCGGGGTGCCTGTTCAGGACTGGGCTGAGCACTGAAGTGTATACTGGAGGAGAGAAGAGGTGGTGGGGCTGGGGAGCGGGGGAAGGAAGGGAAGGAGCTTGGCAGCAGGAGCAAAGGGTGGAAGAGAGAAGATTGGTGCTGAATTCCAGAAAGCCTGATCTCCCAGGAAGAGCCGAGGAATCCCTGTAACCACAGAGGAATTTCTGTTTCCCTGATGTTAGGGTCTTGGGAGCAACATAGGTTGGGTGGGGTAGAGGGGTCATCCTAAAAGTTCTTGAAACTTGAAAGAGGTTGACCCCCTCCCCAACCAGCAGACCACCATATCCCCTAGGGACATAAAAGCCTTAAGTAATTGATGGTATCTTTGGTAGTCTTAGCACCTGGGAGGCATATATTCTGCTAGGAAAAATTGTGAAAGACTTTGAAATGGGCAAAAAAGACTACTGAGTATCTTATCTAGGGCACCATTCCTGGTTATCTGCATTGCCTTGGAGTTTTGTTTTGTAGCTCTGCAATTTGTAGAACACTGAGAGTAATACACACGATTCTTACACACACAAATGGAAATGAGTTTTGTCCAGTGGGGATGCAGTTGGTTATTGCACTGTGGATATTGACGAGTTTTACACTTATTTGTAGACTCATTTCAGCATTTCAGATTACTTAGATATGTGTGTTCTTGGAATGATCCTTTGACCTGGTTATAACATCTTACTGGTTCTCTTAATGAGTTAAATAAATCTTTAACACATGCTTATTTTTTTTAAAAAGGATACATCCAGGTTCTCTCTCTGTTTAGTTGCTCTAAAACCAGGGAAAGTTGAACCACACTCTGCAGAGACCTGAGAGACTGCAGGAGGAAGGTGGTACCAAGAGGATGGACAGGGAGAGGCTTGAGAACATCCACTCCATACCCTCATGTCAACTAGAGAAGCTCTACCCTTGTCTATACTTTTCTCTTTTTTCCAGCAGGGAGGATCTACATAAGATTTCATTAGAACCAAGGTGTCATGGGTTGAATTGTTACCCCCCCCACCCCAAAGATGTTGAAACCCTATTTCTCAGTACCTGTGAATGTGGACCATATTCGGAAATAAGGTCTTTGCAGATGCGAGTTAAAATGAAGTCATTAGGGTGAGCCTTAATCCAACATGACTGTGTTCTTATAAAAATTTATAAGGATATTTAGACTTAGAGATAGGCATGCCAACAGAGAGAGCCATGTGAAGATCAAGGCAGAGTTCATGATGATATATCTGCAAACCAAGGAACTCCACATTACCAGAAAGCAACCAGGAGCTAGGAGATAGGCACAGAAGAGATTCTACCTCACGGCCCTCAGAAGGAATCAACCATGCTCACATCTTGATCTCAGACTTCTAGCCTCCATAACTGTAAGACAATAAGTGTATGTGTCTTAGTCATCATGGGTGTGACAGTTTGTTACAGCAGCCCTAGGAAGCTAATACACAAGGTTTCTGCATCCACACACAGTATAAGCCACCAGATTTTGGCTTCTACCCTCTCTTTATCATAAGAAGTAGAGTTAAGCCTGCAGATTCTTACAGTGCCTCAAGTACCTTAATTATAGCCTCCATTCAAGTGGGGAGGCACATTTTCTTTTTGGTTGTAAAACTCTCCAGGAAAATATGAGATCCAAAATAGTAGACCCAGCTGCAGTTTGACATGGCATAATTACAGCTCTCCTGTTTGTTGTAGGCAAAAGAAGAGACCCTCACTGTGTCTTAACAGAAAGAACAAATCGTTGCCTAAAAGGCACCCAGTTACTGTGTCCTCAACTTCCTAATCAGAACTGTCAGAGATTACACTTAATTAAGCCATCTTCTCCCAGCCTTGTGGCATCCAGCCAGTTCTAGTGGTAATTATTAAGGCTTCCCAGTAGGGCTGGCTTTCCTGTGCCTCTCTGCACACTCTCGTGGCAGTCAGGGGTAGTTTGAGCTGACATGAGATCTTGGCTTTTTTCTCAGCATATTCTGGACCAAGCTCTGACTGTTTTTAAGCATTATTTTTGTTGACTCTTGGTTGATCTGACTTTTCAACAAGAATAGAAATACTGAAGAGAACACACCAGGGCTTGAAGGGGGAGTGACTTGTGGGCAGGGCAGGGCCACTTTCTTTTTGCCTTGCAAGGAGTTCTCTGGCTATTCTTTAAGGGGCTGGGGGCAATAAACCTGGAGAATCAGCTTCATGCTTATCTTGGGCTGAAGAGTTGTCAGCTGTTCAGTTATCCTCTCTGCTTATTGATCTATATGATGCCTGTCTGGTGCCTATGCATTGCTTGCATTCCCTGGGTTGATTATGCATTTGACTCTGATGGAGATCTCATTATCTGTTTTTCTGCAGGAGATTAAGTAAATGTCTAGAGCTGGAATAATGGAGAGGGCAATGAAGGTGAGGCAGGAATAGAGAGTTGAGATTCTGTTTTGCATCTTTCTTGCTTGCTACAATGCACTTGGCATAAGGGGATTTATTTCTGTCTTCTGTTTTCTGTCCCATTGGTTTATGTGCCTCTTTTATGCCAGTGCCATGCTGTTTTGATTATTACAGCTTTGGAGTACATTTTGAAGTCAGATCTTATGATGCCTCCAGCTTTTTGTTTAGGATTGCTTTGGCTATTTGAGGTCTTTTGTAGTTTCATACAAATTTCAGGATAGTTTTTTCTGTATCTGTGAAGAATGTCATTGGTATTTTGATAGGAATCACATTGAATCTGTATATCACTTTTGGTAGTATGGTCATTTTGACAACATTAATTCTTCTAATCCATCCATATGGAACATCTTTCCATTTTTTGTATGTCCTCTTCAATTTTTTCATCAGTGCTTTGCAGTTTTCAATGTAGAGATCTTTCACCTGCTTGATTAAGTTTATTCTTAGATATTTGTTTTGTAGCTGTTGTAAATGGGATTGCTTTCTTGATTTCTTTTTTAGCTAGTTTGTTACTGGTATACAGAATTGCTACTGATTTATGCATGCTGATTTTGTATCCTGCAACTTTACTGAATTCCTTTATCAGTTCTTTTTTTTTTTTTTTGAAACAGAGTCTTGCTCTGTCACCCAGGCTCAATCTTGGCTCACTGCAACCTCCATCCTCCAGGTTCAGATGATTCTTGTGCCTCAGGCTCCCCAAGTAGCTGAGACTACAGGTTCGTGCTACCACGCCTGGCTAATTTTTTGTGTTTTTAGTAGAGACAGGTTTTTGCCATGTTGCCAGCTGGTCTTGAACTCCTGACCTCAAGTGATCTGCCCGCCTCAGCCTCCCAAAGTGTTGGATTACAGGCATGAGCCACCACTCCCCACCGCATTTATCAGTTCTAAGAGGTTTTTAGGTGGATTCTTTAGATTTTTCTATATAAATGTTGTTTGCAAACTGGGACAGTTTGACATCTTCTTTTGCAGTTTTAATGCTCTTTATTTCTTTCTCTTGTTTAATTGCTCTGGCTAGGACTTCTGGTACTATATTGATTAAGAGTGGACTATAGTGAACTATAGTCTTTTCTTTAAGTTTAGCGTTTCCACTCCATCTCTGGGACTTAGATATGTTCACCAAAGGAAAGAAAAAACCCAGTCACATCTTGTATCCTGTAAGATATGACACCTTGGCCTTCAGCTAGAGGTTAAATTGAATCTCTCCCAAGTCAACTAACCCCCAGGGCACATCTCATGTGAATTCCTCCATTGAACTGTCAGCACTTTTGGTCACCTCTAATCCTCTGCCGTGAGTTTCTCTCCTGCCTTCAGAGGAGTCTCTTGGTTCCTTTGTCTGTGAGACTTCATAAAGTAGTGCCTCAACTCTGCCGCTGCCGTGAGCACTTGTGGTGGGATGCTGATGTTCATGGCCTCTGTCTCCTAGGGCTGCTGAAGCTGCCAAATCTCGAAGTGCTCCCGTTTTGCCCCTGCACTGCCTGGCAGTGTTCTGGGCAGGAGTAGGGAAGAAGTTTCCTTACCATTATGGGCCATAGTTTGCCTCTGGTCTGATTTTTAGTTCAGGTTTAATCTACAAAGAAAATATGTGCTGGGCTGGCTCAGGCCCAAGCCAACACCAAAGCCCCAAGCCAATGCCAGCACACCGTCACCAGGCTATAGGCATGTTCATGTAGGGGCCTGAATCCCTGGTGGTGGAGTCCTGTGACCACAGGGATAAAATGGGCTGAGATGACAGTGAGCAATGGCTCCACTGTAGAGCTGTCTCCATCAGGGTGTCTGCTCTTCTCATCACAAAAGAGATAATATGCAAAGTATTTGCTTTTCCTGGTGCAAAGCAGAAACTAGTACTTGAAACCTTCTGACATCCAGACTTAATGGTGCCAGTCGCTTTGTGGCTGCTTAGTAAATATTTATCCAAAAAATTGCGAGGCCAAGAAATATGTCTGTTTAGTTGCCTGTGTTCTCATAGCAGAAACTTCTATTGCATTTCTGCTGTTGACTGGGAAGAAGATTCCAGAACAGACAGGCCCATCTCTAAGTAAATCTAGCAGGAGAAGCAGTAACTTAAGACAGGCAAAGCTGAAATCATAATAAAAGAATCCATCCAACAGGAACTCATGAATTTTTGGGAGGAGCTAGAGGAGCTACTCTGAGGGAGATTTTCTCTTGTGTTACAAACCATTTCTGACCCCTGGCTTAGCTAATCATTATTTTCAGTTACAAAAAAAGTTTATCCAAGACTACGGAGGTTGTCCACATCTGTGACTTTGCAGTCTAGGAGGAAATCCATCCTGCATGCAACATGGAACTTAGTGTTCATTAACACTACCTGGCCCTCTGAACCGTTAGTAGAATTTCACCCAAAAGGGAAGTTTACAGCTCCTTATCATTATACGTGCCAACATGTATCAGTCAGCGTCCAGCCAGAGACAGAACCCACACCTGGTATTTCAACAGAAGGAATTATTATACTAACAATTCACATTTGCATAGAACTTACAGTTTAGAGAGCACTTTTCTTCTATTTAGCCCCATTTAAAATTATCACAAAATTGAGATGACATGGACAGAACATTTTTTCCTTTATGTTACTAAGTAGATATCTAATTATTCAAAAACTTTTTTGCATGTGTGTGAAAAGCTATACATATGCATGAAAAATCTCAAATGGCACAAAAGGGTAAACAGTAAAAAGAAATTCTCCCTGTTACCTCTGATTCCTAGTTCTTTTCTTCAAAATTTTGTTTTCTTCCAGTAATTTTCTTTGCATGTACGAGTATACCCACACACACACACACACACTCACACAAACACACACATAAACATATATAATATATAAGTAGTTATAGGTATTTCTACTAAATAGTTAAAATTAATATAATTCCTTATAATAAACACACATATAATTTTGTATAAGTACATCAAAGATTGTGTCACATTAGGTCTTTTTTCCTTTTTATTTATTGGTGTGACCTCCTTTTCCATTCCTCATTCATTCATTTATTTAGAAAATATTTACTGAGAAGCTACTATGTTCCAGGCACTGTGTTAGGATGTGGGGATACACCAGAGAGGAAAACAGCTCAACACCACGGTGCCGATGTCTCCTTTCCTTTCTCCAGGTCAGCATGTGGCATTTTCAGGCCCCGATGGGGTATCTCCGGCAACCCTTCTCAGCTCATGGCATGGCGTGGGGCCTCCCTTCTATCTTCCTCTTTTGCAAGAATGTGAGACTTTGCCATTTGTCCCTGAGCCTCCCAACTGCTAGGATCCAGGTCTAGTTACCATTCTTCTATGAGCCATTTGGCTTTTGTTTTTGCCCCTCCAGTTGAGCTGCACATCATTCTTTCATTGTTGGTGTCCGTGAATTTCTTTTCTTGCTTTCTAATTCATCTGTGTATTGAAAAACTTTATTTTAAGGCGTTTGTGCATTTTTTTTCTAGGATTTCTACATGCTGGTGGCTGAGGTGGGAGTGAGGAGGTCCTTCCATGATAGGTCACTTTGCCATGGTTACTCAAAGTGCCCAGGAGTGTTTTGACAGATGCTGGGAGAGACTGATAGTGAGAGAGGTATGCAAAGGGAATGGAAAGTTGTTTTGCTGGGCACTAAAAATGTGATCCTTGGCTGGGTGTGGTGGCTCATGCCTGTAATCCCAGAACTTTGGGAGGCTGAGGCAGGTGGGTCACGATATCAGGAGTTCAAGACCAGGCTGGCCGACATAGTGAAACCTTGTCTCTACTAAAAATTAGCCAGGTGTCGTGGCATGCGCCTATAGTCCCAGCTACTCGGTAGGCTGAGGCAGGAGAATTGCTTGAACCCAGGAGGCAGAGGTTGCAGTAAGCCGAGATCATGCCACTGTACTCTAGCCTGGGTGACAGACCGAGAGTCTGTCTCAAAAAAAAAAAAAAAAAAAAAAAAAAAGATGATCCTCTACCTTCCACAGAAAATGGTTTAAATTTTTTTTTTAATTAATTTTGTTTATCAAGCTAATTTTAATACAATTCCATGCACAAAATGGAGTCACACATTGGCTCTAGTTATATTTGAAATATGCCTTTAGATTTCTGGTGATGGAGTTGGTGAGTTTATTCATCTCAGTGTTTGCCATAGAGTAGATCCTCAATACACATTGTGGAACAAATATATGAATTCATGGATGAATGAATGAGTATTAATTTGTTAGGATAAAAATCCTGCAATTGAGATCTTCCATCCTTAATAATTTGACAACTCTGATGATTGGAGGAGATGCTATAACATTGATCATCAGGCACAAATTAAGTTAGTGATAAACAATGGCCTTCTTGATAGAGGGAGCACAGGGGAGATATGAACAGCAAAACTAGAAAGAAGGAGCTTGAAGAGAAGTACCAGCTCCCCAGAGTACAAGACATATACTGGGGAGAATGCTTCGCCATCTGAAGCTCACACCACACTGGCCCAATGGACAGCTGTGCACTCTGCTTGTGCTTGGGTGGGTGTGGCTGAGGGGAAGGCATGTCTGCAGAATGGAAGGACAGCTGTGTTTCACAAGTTCTAAAGCATTTTAGGCTGCATAGGGAGGTATATATTTTCACGTTGAAGGGAAGAGGGGAAAACAGCAAAGTCCCTCCCACAGAGCATTGGGCTGCCTTGCAGAAAGCCACGGCAGAGAAGCGGACCTCTCCTTGCTCACGCTTGGTGAATTCTCTGCAGACCTTGACAGCATCCTGCAGCCAAGTGTCCTCTGAACTGGCACCATAGTTCACCGGAAAAGGCATTCGTCCATCAAGTTCATAGAGGTGGCCATCCACGTTGTTAAACAGAATAAAATGGAAATTCACTTTGTCACCTACCTGACATTGGCCTTCCTGTGCCACGGCATCATGGGCTGCCTGTATGGCCTCATTCTTTTCAAAGCATTTTGCTCTATCTTCAGGGGACGGTTTCTCTGTTTCAGAAAGAAACTGTTTCAGGACTGATCCATCCTCAAATCCCAGTTTAACTTGATTATTGGCTACTGAGTGTGTAAGTCCAATTGTGCCACAGGAGTTCCCAATGGTCTGCTTCATGAAATATACTTTAGGACTAACTTCTTGTCCCTTCAGCTCTTCAATCTGTTTTCCTGAAGTTCTCATGCTGGGCCATGAGGGGAAACAGCAGCAGCAGTGCGCAGGCTGGTGCTGGCACCTGGTGTCTTAGTCCATTTGTGTTCCTACAAAAGGATACCTGAAGCTGGGCAATTTATAAAGGAAAGAGGTTTATTTGGCCCATGGTTCGACAGGTTCTAGAAGAAGCATGGCACCAGCATCTACATCTGGTGAGGGCATCAGCTGCCTCCACTTGTGGAGGAAGGCAAAGGGAAGTCTGCTGCACGGTGAGACCAGGAAGCCAAAGGAAAGGAGAGAGGTTTCAGGCCCTTTTCAACAAACAGCTCCTCCAGGAACAAATAGAACAAAACTCTATTCACTCATTACCAGAAGGACAGCAATAAGCCATTTACAAGGGATTCTGCCCCTATGACCCAAACCCCTCCCACCAGGCCCCACCTCCAACACTGGGGATCACACTTCACTGTGAGGCTGGGCTAGTCAAAGAAGCTCCGGAAGTGACAAGCCATAGCATCAAGGAAGTGACAAATGGAAGGCAACTTAAAAAAAGAGAAAGAAGAAAAAAGAGAAAGAAATGGCATTGATCACCTTATGGTAGAAATGCTTTATTGTCTCTGTGGAGAAAATTCAAGTCGAATTTTAAGAGTGTGAAGAAAGGAACTATGGCTTTCTCAGCCCACACTGCCTACCAGATGTAGTGACAGATTTGCCTCAGGGATGTTTTCATGCTGACAGGGAAAGGTGCCATTACCAGGGAGGTTGCAGGCCAGCTGGGCAGCAGTGCTAATGGACTGAATAGCAGGTTCTTCAGAGCAGGAAACCAACTCAGAAGAAATTTAAACTTAGGGGTTGTGGGAAAATTTCAAAAGAGGCCTTTGATTCCAAAGAGGAGAGAGAGCCTGATAATCACATGAAGTCGGTGAGGAAGAATGTCAGTGAAGCAGGTGGGAGATTAAAAGCTAAGTCAACAGCAGTTTTCAGTGCACTGGGATCAGAGAGGAAGCCCTGGACAATGGGTGGAGATTGGTGGACCACACTTGGGAGGAGGGTGGGTGACATGATTTGGCTGTGTCCCCAACCAAATCTCATCTTGAATTATAGCATCCCTTATTCCCATGTGTTGTGGGAGGGACCTGGTGGGAGGTAATTGAATCATGGGGGTGGCTCTTTCTCATGCTGTTCTCGTGATAGTGAATAAGTCTCATGTGATCTGATAGTTTTATAGCTGGGAGTTTCCCAGCACACATCCTCTCGTCTGCTGCCATGTAAGATATGTCCTGCTTCCCCTTCCCTTTCTGCCATGATTTTGAGGCCTCCCCAGCCATGTGGAACTGTGAGTCAATGAAACCTCTTTCCTTTATAAATTACCCAGTCTTGAGTATGCCTTATTAGCAGCGTGAGAACAGACTCAAACAGCAGGAAGAGGAAACTTGGGAAGAAGGGACCCCAAAGTGTGTAAAAGAAGAAGAGAATGAGAAGTCCACAGCTGGACTCAGAGGCTACTGATAAAGAAGGCAGAATGATTCCAATCTATTCTTCCATCCTCTCTCTCAAGGATATGGTCTTCAAACTGAAAAGGGCAGAACAGAGTGTGTGAAAAGGCAACTGTAGCCAAATAAAGTTCAGAAAATAGTGAGAACCAGGCCCGGATGAATGATCTTCCAGAGATTACAGGAGCTAGAACTATATGAAGCTGTTGTCAATCATGCATGAGAAATTGTAGAAAATTGGTGCTGGCCAGCAGATTGGAGCTGAGTCAACATGATTTCCAGCAGAGTGAAGTCTTTATGTGAATTAGAAAAAGGCACCCCTTCATCAAGATACATTTCTTCCATCTGTTGGGAAATTATCATAATACACAGATTTTAAAGAATAGGATACTTCATGGCCACCTGCTGGAAGAGTCTTATAATATTCAATGCTCAAATCTATGATATCTTCTATGCATATGGTCCCTCCTAATATGTGGGCACTTTTAAATATATAGCACCTGCATACCCTGCATGGTGCCTCTGAGTTTCAGGACAGGAAAAGGGTGGGTTACAGAAATTATAGAATAGGGCCAGGCGTGGTGGCTCATGCCTGCAATACCAGCACTTTGGGAGGCCGAGGTGGGTGGATCTCCTGAGGTCAGGAGTTTGAGACCAGCCTGGCCAACATGGTGAAACCCTGTCTCTACTAAGAATGCAACAAGTTAGCCGGGCATGGTGGTGCATGCCTGTAACCACAGCTACTCAGGAAGCTGAGGCAAGAGAATTGCTTGAACCTGGGAGGTGGAAGTTGCAGTGAGCTGAAATTGTACCACTGGACTCCAGTCTGGGTGACCGAGTGAGTTTCTGTCTCAAAAAAAAAAAAAAAAGGAAGGAAGGAAGGAAGGAAGGAAGAAAGGAAGAAAGAAAGAAGGAAAAAGGAATTATAGACTAGAAACTTAATGTTGAGCCTTAGAAAAATTGAACACTCCACAGTCCTACTTGGGATCATTTAGAAAATAATGTGTCTATATGAGATTTCATCAAGAATGTTGATTAATGGAGAATAGTTAACTTGGAGAGAGATTTCTAGGGCAGATGATAGTGCTCTTTGCTTAGTTCTGCCTTCTTTAGCAACTTCTAGACAGCAAGGGCCTCAAATTTTCAGATGCAATGCCAGGAGTGGGTAGAGGTTGGATAATAGAACTGGGTGCATAAAATGTTCACAGACTGAAATGATGGACTAATCTGTTAAAATTATATTTAATAGAGAAAATTTATAGATCTCAGCCACTATACAGTGTCATGAGTATAGAACAAGGGAAAATATGGGTTAGTAGAAATGCTAATAAGAGAATTATATTGCCAGGAGCCTCAATATAAATAACCAGTGAAAAGTGATCCCTATAAAGGTTTTTGGGGTCCTAGACCACATCAATGGAAATACAATTATTAGAATGATAGAGGTGAGGGCTCTATTCTACTTTTGTCAGCTGAGACCATGATTTTACATTTGATTCTGGGTTCCACACCTGAAGATAAATATAACTTTGGGGAGTAAATTGAAATGCTCGTCTAAGAAAAGGAGAAAAATATAAATTACCTTTATATAGCAGTGTAAGGAATCGGAGATACTGGCTTTTGTGACAGGGAAAAATATAAAAGAAAAAGTTACTTGTAATTTATAACTTTCCCATTAAGTCTTCATGGTTGAACACTCTTTTGTTGTGGAAAGCAAAGTGATTCTTGGAATAATGGTCTCTGGGTTTCTGGGATTTGGGGAGAAAGCTAGACACCAAATAGAGAGCAACCAAAAGGCAAAATGTGGAGGAGAAGGGATGGACTGGGTGAGGATCAGTGGGCTGTGAATCTTTCCTCCACACATCAATAAAATATCTGTTCAAGTTGATATGGTTTCTTTTGCTTGGTGGAAGGTATTTGTTGCTGCAGACTGGGATGAAGTGTTGAGTTCTGCTTCAAGATGGACTGCCTTGGCCAGGTGCGGTGGTTCATGCCTAAAATCCCAGCACTCTGGGAGGTCAGGGTGGGAGAACTGATTGAGCACAGGAGCTTGGGACCAGCCTGAGCAACATGGCAAGATCCATCTCTACAAGAATTTTTAAAAAATTAGCCAGGTGTGGTGTTGTGCGTCTGTAGTCCCAGCTACATGGGAGGCTGAGGAAGAAGGATTGTTTGAACCTAGGAGGTTGAGGCTGCAGTGGACCATGATGGTGCCACTGCCCTCCAGGCTGTGTGACAGAACAAGACCCTGTCTCAATGAAAAAAGAAAAAAAGATGGACCAGTTCACTTTGAAAAGGAGAATTTTCATATGGGTATAGTTTCAAAAGGCTTTTGGTTGAAAGATTAATAAACAATCTATGTAAGCCAGTTGAGTAGAATTAAGATTTGTGAGCAAAAGTTCCAGAGGGGCAGGGTTGTTCTGTGGTGAAAAAGATGCTTTCTGAGCAGTAGTGAGCTCCTCATCCCTAAGGGATTCAAACAGGCTAGATGATTTTTTTAGGAGATCATTTTTAGGAAGTATTAAATCCGAGAAAGGAATTAAAATCTCATTTAAATCCTTGATGTCTCTCCCCAGCTTAAAAACATTGGAGTTGGTGGTTCTAATTTGCAGAGATGTAGCCTGTGGTTCTAATTTGCTAGACTTCACAGCCATTCTTTGCTCCTTCTTCCCTTTAGGCAGGTCAAACAAGCTCCACTCATTATGTTCGACTGATACATCTTCTTCTCTGTATTGAGATGAAATTCATGTAACATAAAAGCAATCATTTGAAAGTGAGCAATTCAGTGACATTTGATAGATCCACAGTGTTGTGCACCTCCCACCTCTATCTAGTTCCAAAACACTTGCAGCACCCCGAAAGGAAACCCCATACCTGCTAAGCAGTTCCTCTCCTAAGTCGAAATCTACAAGTTTTCCTTTCGTCCTCTTTGTCATGCCATTTATTTGTGAAAGAAATATGGTCATTTCTACTGCAGAATTTCCTACATTCTGAATTTGGCTAGTTGCTTCCTATGGTGTTTAACTTGTTTTTCTATTCTTCTATCTCCTATATTTTCTATAGACTGGTAGTTATGTCTGGCGATCTGGTTGGATCCAGAGTCAGCAGTGACTTTGGCAAGGATAATCCACAGATTTTGCTGCATAGCTCCTGGGCCTTACATCAACACACACAGTGTCCTGTTTTTTCAATTTTTGTGTTATACTGAGATGAGCAGTGAGTTCAAGAGCTGTCAGCCTGATTCATTCTTCCTAAGTTTTCCCACCTGCCACCTGTTTACTCAATGATTGTTCATCAATGATTGCTTAAAGCTCTAGAGGGGAAGAAGGGACCCTAAAGTGTGTAAAAGAAGAAGAGAATTAGTTCTAAGGATTATTCCATTAGGGATTGCTAAGTGGCATTTCTATCATTTCTTCTGCACATGTTATCTGGAATTCTATTTAAAAAAAAAAAAGTATACCTTTATTGGCCTGGCACGGTAGCTCATGCCTGTAATCCTAGCACTTTGGGAGGTTAAGGGAGGTGTGTTGCTGGAGCTCAGGAGTTTGAGACCAGCCTGGACAACATGGTGAAACCCCACCTCTACTAAAAATACAAAACATTAGCTGGGCATGGTGGTACGCATCTGTAATCCCAGCTGTTCGGGAGGCTGAGGCACAAGAATTGCTTGAACCCAGAAGGCGGAGGTTGCAGTGAGCTGAGATCACTGCACTCCAGCCTGGGTGACAGAGCAACAGTTTGTCTCAAATACAACAACAACAAAAACAAAAACAGCAAAAGTATACATTTACTAACTGGTTACCCTGAAATACAGTTCATACAGGAAAAGCAGGATAAATGCTTGATCCTAGCATGTCATCAATTTCCCAAATAGTGAGTCAGTGGCCTAGAAAGCTCCAAGAAATGACCAGTGCATGCTACTATTATTATTACTAATCTAAAAAGTACTGTAGTGTAACTTGGGTAGCACTCTCAGGGGGTTTTATTATTCTTTAATTATTGACCACATTCCCTGTGGTGGTTTAACCTTAGTTCACCAGGCTTCCACTGTTTATTCCTTCATAAAGTAGTTTGGAGTGTGACAGCTGATGATGAAAGCATCTATTGTGGGTGGTTAAGTGGCCTGGTTTTGAGTTCTGGTCTATCTACATCCAAATTCTGGCTCCAGTGCTTAGCAGGTGCGTGGTCTTGACTACATTGCCAAACTTCTCCAAGCTTTAGTTTCTCCTCTCTGAAAAATAGGATAATAGTATTCATGTTGAATGTTTTGGTGTTAAATGAGATAATGTGTGTATGGTGCTCAACACAGAGCCTGAAAGGTAGTAAGGTTAGAAAAATGGGAACTGTTATCATGAGAAGCCTCTTGAAACAATCTTCCACCCCACAGATCCATCCAGAAACACAAGATCCCCGCCAAACGTTAATACTTCCTCAACACCAGTCATACAGGGACTTGGCTTGCTCAATCTTGGTCTGAATTCAGCTGTAGCTTTATTCACCAGATCAGGCAGCTGAGCCCTCTAAACATGTCCCGAAGAGAACTCATTGTCCACCACCCACTGTGCTCACCAATATTTTTGAAGTTATTTACCATCTACTTATCTTTCTTTAAACATGAGTTTTGATGAACTCTGTGCATAAAGATGAAACATATATCTGATGGTTGTGGCATATTTTCCCCTCCTGCCTCCCTCTCCATTCTTTACCTTGCTTCATGCCAGGAGGCTGACCATATGGGCCACATCAATGGGCTTCCGTGTCCTCAGGCTTCTGGCTGGGTTTGGCTGATGGGAGGCACAGGCAGGGGATCCGGAGTAAGGCTGTGGTTTTATTCCAGCAGCTCACTCCCTGCCAGGTCTCTGTGGCTTGGCTGCATTCCCCTACTGTAGGCTGCAGCTCCTGTCTGGCAGCCCTCTCTCAGGCTCTCTGTAGTTTCCAGACATTCGGCCTGGGGGAGGTAACAGCTCCCCAGCATTTCCAGCCACAGGATGGTGCATCATCTGAGGTTGCTTTTCCTAACTCCACGCCTTGACTTTGTAAATAGTACTTTCACTAACCCCTGCTTAAAATTCCCAATGTAAGTGTGCCACTGTGTCCTCCTGCCTGTTACATACAAAGTATTTATGATAGTAGAAGATCAAAACAACCTAAAATAATAAAAAATTAAAGGGAACTAGTTTACCAAACTATATTGGAGTTATCAGATACTATGATATATAGATAGCTGAATTCAGGTTTTGTTTGTTTGTTTTTTTAGTGACAATATCTTGCTCTGTTGCCCAGGCTGAAGTGCAGTGGTGAGATCATAGCTCACTGTAGCCTTGTAAATTCAAGCTTTTGAAAAAATATTTAATGACAAATACGTATAGCATAATAGTCAGGATTCTTCAATTTTGTAAAATAAAGTGTGTGTCTATTGTGTGAGCACATAGAAAAAGATTGGAAGTTGATATTCGTTCTATATAGGATGTAGTTGAATTTAACTTAATTCGTGCTTTTTTTGTTTCTTGAATTAAAAAATAAAAGGTAGTTGAGTTTTGCAAGAATAAAATAAACACATTTCATGATTTTTACAGTATTTAAATCAGTTTTCTAGTTAGTATTGTGAATGTCAATTATAGCAACACAGAATAGTTACTTTGGGCAGATGTTTGTTCCTATCTATATATTGTTATGATATTATTATGATGTCTGTCATTTACTTTAAATTACTTTAGCGTAGTGTGTGTGTGTGAATGTGAAGGGGTGTGTGTGTGATGTGAATGTGTGTATGAGTGTGTGTATTAGTCTGAGATACTCTCTAGAGGCTGTTTCCTTTAGTCAATAGTTCACACTCCAGAGGTGATCAGTGCGGCCATACTCCAAAGGCAGCTGCTACCTCATTTCAGTTGTCTGCAACTCAATCACCATCAGAGACTTCATTAATTAACATATCAACTGTCAGAAAAACATTTCATGGATAAAATTTATGTCCTGTTAATCTGTATAACAGATGTTAGATATAGGCTCATCTTATTGAAATTAAAGATTTTCCAGAGGTGTGGATTGGCCATATTTTAGAGACAGTCATTACCCCACTAAGTCCTATAGCCTGTCCTCTTAGAGACAGCATTTGAGGCTTAGTCGTCAAGTAGTTTTGAGTTCAGCCACAGTGTGGAATGATTCTGGTGCTTTCTTTAGACAATAAGGGTGACAGAATCCTGCCTCTGGAATATTGTGGTGTCTGCCTCAGGCATGAAAAATGGGATCAGAGCACTTAAAAAACAAAAGAGATGTATGATTGGTTTTATGCTTACTCACTAATAAAAATTTGTTTCATTGATATCTGTGGCAGACAGATAATGTGGTATGAGACTTACTTAATTTTTTAATGAAAAAAAATTTTTTGAGATAGGGTCTTGCTCTGTTGCCCAGGCTGGAGTGCAGTGGAGCAATCACAGCTCACTGCAGCCTCTACCTCCTGGGCTCAATTTATCCTCCCACTTCAGCCTCCTGAGTAGCTGGGACTATAGGCACATGCCACCACACCTGGCTAAATTTTGCTTTTTTTTTTTTTCTTGTAGCTGCGAGGTTTTGCCATGTTGCCTAGGCTGATCTTGAACTCCTGGGCTTAAGTGATTCACCTACCTTGGCCTCTCAAAGTGCTGAGATTAGAGGCATGAGCCACTGAGCCTTGGCTGATATTTGCTTTCACAACAACCAGATAGAAAGGTCATGGGGGTAGCTCACCATCTCCTTGACGCCTAAACTTTTTGGCCAAGACAATAATTCTGAGAGTCTTAGATGACCAAAAAAAGCTTAAGTCCATTTGCACCACAGAACATTTAGACTGTAAAGCACAGATACTTTCTAGAGAGGTGTTTGGAAGACTCAGTTGCCAAAGAGCTATTTGACGATCAAAACAGGATGAAAAGCCAGTCAAACATGAAATAATTAGAGTATGGAGTAGAAATGAGATGTTTATCATAGGCCAAAAAGTTAACTTATTGTCCATTGTGTCCTGTGACTTTGCAGAGTTCCTGCCACTTACCTGCTTCCAAGACTAGTATGTTGCAGGTAGAGAACAAAACAGACCAGAGTCAGTTGGGTAGGATCTGAAGCTTGAACATGACCAGAAGAAGGTGGCAGATCCTTCCAGGTCAGAGGAGGAGCAGAATGCTTAGGAAAATCATTTCAGGGTGGAAAGGAAAAATGTGTCCCCTTTTGAGGATCCTTGAGTATCTTCAGGAGACAGCAGATAGAAGTCAGTCCTCCAAGACATCAGTGCTTCCTGAAATTAAGAAATAAAACATCAGTAATGGTGGGTTTATCAAGTTTGTTTACAGACTGAACTTGCTTAGGATTTCTCAGCATTGTCTAAAGTCTCTCAATCCTTGTAACAAGCATGGACTATGAAGTCACATATAAGCAATATTTTTATTTGCTCAAATTCTGCCTTTGTTCTAAGACATGAATAACATTGTGTATATTTGATGATATATTTTGTGGGCTAGTTTATCCTGATACACCTTTCAGATGCATTTCTATTCCAAAGGGTGTCATATGATTAGCTTATTAAACAAGCTGAACTTTTTCTCACCATTTTCCCTTTGAACTTCTCTTTTGACTCATCCTTTCCTGCCTCTGGATGAAACTTTGGGAAGCTCCCTGAGCTTTTTCTGTCACTCTCAGGTTAATACACCATCTAATTTTCCAGACATTTAGTCCAGTCCAGTTGAATAGCAAACTTCAATCTTTCATCCCCTCCTACAGCTTGGACCCGTATCAGGCGGGAGACCAGCAGTGGGGAAGGGGGTCAGAGTTGGATCATTCACTGTTTTCTCAGTCTTCTACTCTTTCTTCTCTGCTCTGTTGCTCTGGCTTCTCCAGGATTAGGGCTCGAAAGACAAAGAGGGTGAGGGGCAGAAAATGCCTCCTTTGACTGCTACTATTGTTATCTTTATTGGTGCCCTCTGGGGATGGGACAGCAGACAAATGCCAGTCCCTCCTTTCTAGGGCTCCTTCTTGGCTTCCTCAGAGGTCTCTTTCCTGGGGTCCTCCTACTGTAGTTCTCAAATGTTGCATGTTCCTAGGATAGTCTCTGGCCCTCAGTGCCTCCCTGCCATCCCTTCTGCTGGCATCACTTTATCCCTCCAGGTAAACTGAGACCTCCTCCCTTCTCTGATGTCCATATCTAACACCTGAGAAGAAGATATGCATTTTTGCCCCTCCATACTCTTCAAGTGCAAGACTTTCAAGGCAGCCTTCTTCAATCTGCCACCAATTGCCCCTCTGGCCAGCCAGGCAGCATCTCACATTTGGACAATATCAGGTTCGGGGCAGTTCCAGAATCCATTTTTCAAACTCCAAAGTATACCTATGAAGCTCTCTGAGACCTACAACCCATTTTCATGTGGCTTACAATGAGAGTGACTTCCTACATCGGCAGCTGAGATAGCTTAGTTGGGGGACGTTACACTGGAGAATGACTTTCTACTTCTTTCCCACTTCGCAGTGGGAAGGGAGAGAGAAATGGCACAGCACGTCAAGTCTTTTTCTAAAAAGTTCCCCACTTCCCAATCTCTGTAACAAATCCTCAGGCTTGTCCCACTGTGATGAGTAAGGGACTGCAGCACCTGTCTCACAATGCTCAGCCCATCCTACATAGGGGGTCTCGTCCTATTGTTGTCAGCTGAAACTCTGTGATGAAAGGAGAGATCACATTTAATATCCTGTAACTCTAACCACACACACCCATTTGGAGGCAGTTCTGTTCTAACTGAAACATTGCAGAGGAGTCATGATGATTAAGAGTCTACTACAATGGAAATGGTGGGTGATGCCTGTCAAAATCTACCCGGCCAACGTCATCGCACTCACTATAATTCACTGTGAAGAATTTGGAGACATAAATCAAACACATTAAAGACTCACAGTTACTTGTCTTTGGGAACTCCCTAGTGACTTCCATTTGGCACTGACTGCCAAGTAGTTTCTGTCAATATCCCTAACAAAGTTAGAGCTGTGCCAGCCATCTCTCTGTTTGAGACGCGAAACAGGCCAGAACAGGCAGCTCACTGCATGTTCTTTATAGAATATGACCTAACTCCATGGCTTTCCTGGAGGGCCAGGATGATGAGCAACCATACACAATTTCCTTTTAGCTATATGTGAAATGTCAGACAAAAAAAAAAAGCAACTCTAATGGAGAAATTGCCAGCTACCTTTAGTCTTCCTATAGATGTCAAAGTTGTGAGACAAACTGGCAATTAGAGAGACTAAAAGTGAAATCCAGAAACACCAACGTTGCTTTATAATGACTGTGACAAGAAGAGAGCATGAAACAAGGAGACCCCAAAGCTGAAAACTGGCACTTTGCCAGTGATTGTTCTGCCTCATTTTAAGACAAACCCTTTTACAAGTAGATAGCCAGACTTTTTTTTTTTTGAATTTATGATAATTGTATCTGAGCCAGAATGGAAGAAGAAACACTCAGAAATCTTTATTTTAAATGCCAAGAACAAGAGTAACAATTTAACAGCAGTAGAAAGTAGCCTTTGACTAAATTAGTCTTCCAGTCCCCCAGGCTTCCTCAAATTCTTCACAGCCCAGAGCAGTATTTCTCAATCTTTTATCTATTATAGCTGAATAAAGAGCTTGTTTAGACGTTTTTTCTAATCCCTTCCTGCCTATGAAATCTTAATAACATAGATATAGCTGTTGATATACAGTAGATGTATCTGTTCTTTACACATAAAAAGAGTAAGACTTTTGCCACCCCCTAGTAAAATTTTCTAGTTAATTTCCTAGGGCTGCCATAACAATGTACAGACACACCTTGTTTTATTGCACTTTATTACATTTTGTAGATATTATGTTTTTCACAAATTAAAGGTTTCTGTCAACTCTCCATTGAGCAAGACTATCAGTGCCATTTTCCCAACAGTGGGTGCACACTTGGTGTTTTGGTCTCACATTTTAGTAATTCTTGCAATATTTCAAACTTTATTATTATTATTATATCTGGTATGTTAATCTGTGATCAGTGATCTATGATGTTACAATTATAATTGTTTCAGGGTGCCACAAGCCACATATATATAAGACAGTGAACTTAAGAGATAAATGTTGATATGTTCTGACTGCTCCATCCATCAGCCATTCTTCTGTCTTTCTCCCTTTTGTCAGGCCTCCCTATTCCCTGAGACACAATATTGAAATCAAGCCAATTAATAACCCTATAATGTTCAAGTGTAAAAAAGAGTTTCACATATCTCACTTTCAATCAAAAGCTAGAAATGATTAAGCTCAGTGAGCAAGGTTTGCCAAAAGCTGTTAGGCCAGGAGCTATGCCTCTTGCACCAAAAAGTAAGCCAAGTTGTGAATGCAAAGGAAAATTCTCAAAGGAAATTAAAAGTGCTATTCCAGTGAACACACAAATGATAAGAAGGCAGAATGGCCTTATTGATGATACGGAGAAAGCTTTCGTGGACTGGATAGGAGATCAAACCAGCCACAACATTCCCTTAAGCCAAAACCTAATCCAGAGCAAGGCGTTAACTCTCCTTAATTCTGTGAAGGCTGAGAGAGGTGAAGAGACTGCAGAAGAAAAGTCTGAAGCTAACAGAGGTTGATTCATGAGGTTTAAGGAAAGAAGCTGTCTCTATAACAGAAAAGCATAAGGTGAAGCAGCAGGTGCTGATGTAGAAACTGCAACATTGTCCAGAAGATCTAGCTAAGGTCACTGACGGAAGTGGCTACTACAGATTTTCAGTGGAGACACAACAGCCTTCTGTTGGAGGAAGAGCCCATATAAGACTTTCATAGCTAGAGAAGAGAAGTCAGTGTCTGGCTTCAAATCTTCAAAGGGCAGGCTGATTCTTGTGAGAGGCTAACGCAGCTGGAGTCTTTAAGTAGAAGCCAATGATCATTTACCATTCTGAAAATCTCATGGCCCTTAATTATGCTAAATGTACTCTGCCTGGGCTCTATAAATGGAACAGTAAAACATGATAATAGCACATCTGTTTACAGCATGGTTTACTGAGTATTTTAAGCCCACTGTTGAGACTTACTGTTCAAAAAAAGATTCATTTCAAAATGTTACTGCCCATCGACAATGCACCTAGTCATCTAAGAGCGCTGATGGAGATTGATGTTGTTTTCATGCCTTCTAACACAACCTACATTCTGCAGCCCATAGATTCAAGAGTAATTTTTACTTTCAAGTCTTCTTATTTAAGAAATACACTTTATGGGGTGGGGGGCACCAAGATGGCTGAGAGGAGGCAACACTGGAATGCAGCTCCCAGCAAATGAGATGCAGAGGGCTAGAGGACTTCACAATTCCAAGTGAGGTACCAGGTTCATTGCGGTGGGACTGGTAGGATTCTGAAAATAGCCCAGGGAAGGTGAGCCGAGAAGCAGGGCGAGTGCAGCCCAGGGAGGGTGAACCCAGATAGGGCAGGGCTCGTCCCCACCTGGAAAGTGCAGCTGGCTTGGAGGGTCGGGGACTTCACCCCCTTGATCCTCCGATTCAGATCCTGTGGTTCCCTCATCCCTCCTGCAACCCATAGTCCACAAGAGCCCTGCCAGACTGAGGGGCACTGCAGGTTGTCAATGCAAATCTGAGTGACGGCTCCCACCTGGTGCTGCAAGTTGGCATGGACCTGGGCAGAAGTGTGGACTAAAGCCAGTGGGACGAAACTACCTGTCCCACAGAAAGAGGCAGAGTTGAAAGCAGGGAAACAGGACATAAAGCCTGGCAGGCTCCACCCCTACAAAATTCAAACTGAAGCCCCCGCACAAGAGAGCTTCCCAGCGAAAACGCCAGTTTGATCCCAACTGGGAAGATCAAGCTCAGGGAAGGAGAGACACCATTGGGAAAGCGGGGCTAACCTCACCTGCCTAAACAAACTCCAGGGGAAGACCACCCACCCAGCAGCCTGAGTGAATCCGAGGCAGCCCAGCAGTGCCTCTACAGGCCAAAAAAGATATAGCTCCAACCTCAACAAAAAACATGTACACTCAGAAATTCCTCCCGAAATAACCAACTTCAAAGATCAAAGGGAGATACATCCACAAAGATGGGAAGAAACCAGCACAAAAAGGATGAATCAATCAAAGACTAGAACACCTCTTCTCCTCCCAGGGATCACAGCTCCTCACCGTCAAGGGAACAAAGCAAGACAGAGAATGAGTTTGATGAATTGACAGAAGCAGGCTTCAGAAGGTGAGTAATAACAAACTTCTCTGAGTTAAAAGACTATGTTCTAACCCAATGCAGAGAAAATAAGAACCTTGAAAAAAGGTTGGACAAAATGCTAACTAGAATAACCAGACTAGAGAAGAACATAAATGACTTGATGGAGCTGAAAAACACAGCACAAGAACTTCATGAGGTTTACCCAAGTTTCAACAGCTCAATCCATCAAATAGAAGAAAGGATATCAGAGATTGAAGATAAAATCAATGAAATAAAATGAGAGGACAAGATTAGAGAAAAAAGACTGAAAGAAATGAACAAAGTCTCCAAGAACTATGGGATTATGTGAAAAGACCTAATCTACGCTTGATCAGTGTACCGGAAGATGACGGAGAGAATGAATCCAAGCTGGAAAACACTCTTCAGGATATTATCCAAGAGAACTTCCGCAACCTAACAAGGCAGGCCAACATTCAAATCCAGGAAATACAGAGAATATCACAAAGATATTCCTCAAGAAGAGCAACCCCAAGGCACATAATTGTCAGGTTCACCAGGGTTGAAATGAAGGAAAAAAATCCTAAGAGCAGCCAGAGAGAAAGGACGAGTCACCCACAAAGGAAAGACCATCAGACTCACAGCAGATCTCTTGGAAGAAACCCTACAAACTAGAAGGGAGTGGGGGCCAATATTCAACATCCTTAAAGAAAAGAACTTTCAACCCAGAATTTCATATCCAGCCAAACTAAGCTTCATAAGTGAAGGAGAAATAAAATCCTTTACAGACAAGCAATTGCTGAGAGATATCATTGCTACAAGACCTGCCTTACAAGAGCTCCTGAAGGAAGTACTAAACATGGAAAGATCTTCATGACCTACAAAGAGCCTTAGACTCTTTTAGGCAGGTGAGGTTAGCCCCCGCTTTCCCAATGGTGTCTCTCCTTCCCTGAGCTTGATCTTCCCAGTTGGGATCAAACTGGCGTTTTCACTGGGAAGCTCTCTAGTGCGGGGGTTTCAGTTTGAATTTTGTAGGGGTGGAGCCTGCCAGTACATGGAAGTACCAGCCACTGCAAAAACATACCAAATGGTAAAGAACAATGATGCAATGAAGAAACTGAATCAATTAACAGGCAAAACAACCAGCCAGTAACAAAATAGCAGGATCAAATTCAAACATAATAATATTAACGTTGAATGTAAATGGCCTAAATGCCCTAATCAAAAGACACAGACTGGCAAATTGGATAAAAAGTCAAGACCCATTGCTGTGCTGTATTCAGGAGACCCATCTCATGTGTAAAGACTCACATAGACTCAAAATAAAGGGATGGAAGAAGATTTATCAAGCAAATGGAAAGCAAAAAAAAGCAGGGGTAGCAAACCTAGTCTCTGATAAAGTGGACTTCAAACAACATCAAAAGAGACAAAGAAGGGCATTACATAATGGTAAAAGGATCAATGCAACAAGAAGAGCTAATGATCCTAAATATATATGCGCCCAATGCCGGAGCACCCAGATACATAAAGCAAGTTCTTCATGACCTACAAAGAGCCTTAGACTCCCGCACAATAATAGCGGGAAACTTTAACACTCCACTGACAATACTGGACAGATCAATGAGACAGAAAGTCAGCAAGGAAATCCAGGACTTGAACACAGATCTGGACCAAGCGGACCTAACAGACATTTACAGAACACTCCAACCCACATTCACAGAATACACATTCTTCTCAGCATCACATCAAACTTACTCTAAAATTGACCACATAATTGGAAGTAAATCACTTCTCAGCAAATGCAAAAGAATGGAAATCATATCAAACAGTCTCTCAGACCACAGAGCAATCAAATTAGAACTCAGGATTAAGAAAAGTGCTCAAAACCACACAATCACATGGAAACTGAAGAACTTGCTCCTAAATGATGAATGGATAAGCAATGAAATGAAGGCAGAAATAAAAATGTTCTTCAAAACCAATGAGAATGAAGACACAACATACCAGAATCTATGGGACACATTTAAAGCAGTGTCTAGAGGAAAATTTATAGCAATAAATGCCCACATGAGAAACAAGGAAAGATCTAAAATGATACCCTATCATCAAAATTGAAAGAGCTAGAGGAGCAAGATCAAAAAAACTCAAAAGCTAGCAGAAGACAAGAAATAACTAAGATCAGAGCAGAACTGAAGGAGATAGAGACACAAAAAACACTTCAAAAAATCAATAAATCCAGGAGCTGGTTTTTTGAAAAGATTAACAAAATAGACCACTAACTAGACTAATAGAAAAGAGAGAAGAATCGAATAGATGCAATAAAAAATGAAAAAGGGGAGATCACCACCAATTTATTGGAAATACAAACTACCATCAGAGATTACTACAAACAGCTTTATGCACATAAACCAGTAAAGCTGGAAGAAATAGATAAATTCCTGGACACTCGAACACTTCTAAGACTAAGCCAGGAAGAAGTTGAAACCCTGAATAGACCCATAACAAGGTCTGAAGTCAAGGCAGCAATTAATAGCCTACCAACCATAAAAGTCTAGCTCCAGATGGGTTCACAGCCGAATTCTACCAGACATATAAAGAGGAGCTGGTACCATTCCTGCTGAAACTATTTCAAACAATAGAAAAAGAGGGAATCCCCCCTAACTCTTTCTATGAGACCAACATCATCCTGATACCAAAACCTGGCAGAGACACAACTGAAAAAGAAAACTATAGTCCAATAGCCATGATGAACATTGATGCAAAAATCTTCAATAAAATACTGGCAAACTGAACCAACAGCACATCAAGAAGCTTATCCACCATGATCTAGTAGGCTTCATCCTGGGAATGCAAGGCTGGTTCAACATATACAAGTCTATAAACGTAATCCACCACATAAACAGAACCAAAGACAAAAACCACATGATTATCTCAATAGATGCAGAGAAGGCCTTCGACAAAATTCAACAGCTCTTTATGCTAAAAACTCTCAATAAACTAGGTATCAATGGAACACATCTCAAAATAATAAAAGCTATTTACAACAAACCCACAGCCAATATCATAATGAATGGGCAAAAACTAGAAGCATTCCCTCTAAAAACTGGCACTAGACAAGGATGCCCTCTCTCACCACTCCTATTCAATATAGTATTGGAAGTTCTAGCCAGAGCTCTTAGGCAAGAAAAAGAAATAAAGGATATTCACTTAGGAAAAGAAGAAGTCAAATTGTCCCTATTTGCAGCTGACATAATTAGTTTATTTAGAAGACTCCGTAATCTCAGCCCAAAATCTCCTCAAGCTAATAAGCAACTTTGGCAAAGTCTAAGGATACAAAATCAATGTGCAGAAATCACAAGCATTCCTATACACCAACAACAGACAGAGCCAAATCATGAATGGACTCCCATTTACAATGGCTACAAAGAGAATAAAATACCTAGGAATACATCTAACAAAGGATGTAAAACATCTCTTCAAGGAGAACTACAAACCACTGATCAAGGAACTAAGAGAGGACACAAACAGATGGAAAAACACTCCATGCTTATGGTTAGGAAGAATCAATATCGTGAAAATGGCCATACTGCCCAAAGTAATTTATAGATTTAATGCTATCCCCATCAAGCTACCATTGATCTTCTTCACAGATCTGGAAAAAACTACTTTAAACTTCATATGGAACCAAAGAGAGACTGAATAGCCAAGACAATCCTAAGCAAAAAGAACAAAGCTGAAGGCATCATGCTACCTGGCTTCAAACTATACTACAAGGCTACAGTAATCAAAACAGCATGGTACTGGTACCAAAACAGAGATATAGATCAATGGAACAAAACAGAGGCCTCAGAAGCAACACCACACATCTACAACCATCTTATCTTTGACAAACCTGACAAAAACAAGCAATAGGGAAAGGATTCCCTGTTTAATAAATGGTGTTGGGAAAACTGGCTAGCCATATGCAGGAAGCTGAAACTGGACCCCTTCCTTATATCTTATACAAAAATTAACTCCAGATGGATTAAAGATTTAAACATAAGAACTAGCACCATAAAAACCCTAGAAGAAAACATAAGCAACATCATTCAGGATATAGGCATAGGCAAGGACTTCATGGCTAAAACACCAAAAGCAAAGGCAACAAAAGACAAAATAGACAAATGGGATCTAATTAAACTCCAGAGCTTCTGCACAGCAAAAGAAACAATCATTAGAGTGAACTGGCAACCAACATAATGGGAAAAAATTTTTGCAATCTACCCATCTGACAAAGGGCTAATATCCAGAATCTACACAGAACTAAAGCAGATTTACAAGAAAAAAACAAACAAACCCATTCAAAAGTGGGTGAAGGATATGAACAGATGCTTTTCAAAGGAAGACATATATGAGGCTAACAAACATGAAAAAATGCTCATCATCACTGATTATTAGAGAAATGCAAATCAAAACCACATTGAGATACCATCTCACACCAGTTAGAACAGCAATCATTAAAAAATCTGGAGACAACAGATGCTGGAGAGGATGTGGAGAAATAGGAACACTTTTACACTGTTGGTGGGAGTGTAAACTAGTTCAACCATTGTGGAAGACAGTGTGGCGATTCCTCAAGGGCCTAGAAATGTAAATTCCATTTGACCCAGCAATCCCATTACTGGGTATATACCCAAAGGATTATAAATCGTTTATTATAAAGACACATGCACATGTATGTTCGTTGCAGCACTGGTTATGATAGCAAAGACCTGGAACCAACCCAAATGCCCATCAGTGATAGACTGGACAAAGAAAATGTGGCACACATACACCATGGAATACTATGCAGCCATAAAAAATGATGAATTCATATCCTTCATAGAGACATGGATGAATCTAGAGACCATCATTCTCAGCAAACTGACACAAGAACAGAAAACCAGACACCACGTGTTTTCATTCATAGGTGGGTGATGAACAATGAGAACACATGGACACAGGGAAGGAAACAACAGTCACTGGGCTAGGTGGGAAGGTGGAGGGGAGGGGAGGAGAGAGGAGGGACAGCGTGGGACGGGGAGGATGGGGAGGGATAACACTGGGAGAAATGCCTGATGTAGGCAACTGGGCGAGGAGTGGGGTGGATGTGGCATGTATGTACTTATGCAACAATCCTGCAGGATGCAGGAAGTGCACATGTACCCCAGAGCCCAAAGTACAATTTTAAAAAAAGAGAAAGAACTATACTTTATAAGGCTAGAGCTGCCCCACACAGTGATTCCACTGATGGATCTGGGTAAAGAAAATTGAGAACCTTCTGGAAAGGACTCACTATCCTAGAAGCCATTAAGAACATTCATAATCTGTGGGAGTTCAAAATATCAACATCAACAGGAGTTTGGAAGGAGCTGATTTCAATTCTCATGGATGACTTTGAGCAGTTCAAGACTTCAGTGGAGGAAGTCACTGCAGATGTGGTGGAAATAGTGAGAACTAAGAATTAGAAGTGGAGTCTAGAGGTGTGACCAAACTGCTGCAATCTCATGATTAAACCCTGAATGGACAAGGAGTTGCTTCTTATGGATGAGCAAAGAAAGTGGTTTCTTGAGATAAAATGTACTCCTGGTGACGATGCTGTGAACACTGTTGCAATGACAACAAAGGATTGAGAATATTAAATAAACTTAGTTGATAAAGCAGCCTCAGGATTCGAGAGGATTGACTCCAATTTTGAAAACATTTCTACTGTGGATAAAATGCTATCAAGGATCATTGTGTGTTATAGAGAAATCTTTCATGAAGGGAGAATCCATCAGTGTGGCAAACTTTATTGTTGTCTCATTTTAAGAAATTGCCACAATCACTTTAACCTTCAGCAACCATAGCCTGATCGTCAGAAGCCATTAACAAGACTGAAGATATGACATGACTTGTTGAATGTTCATATGATGATTAGCACTTTTTTTTTAAAAGCAATAAGGCATTTTAAAATTAAGCTCTGTACTTTCAACAAAGACAATTATATTGCACACTTAATAGACTAAAGTATGGTATAAGCATAATTTTTAAATATACTGGAAAACTAAAAAATTAATGTGACTCACTTATTATGATAATCATTTTATTGTGTGAGTCTAGAACTGAACCCACAATATCTGCAAGGTGTGCCTCTACCACAAACTTAGTGACTTAAAGCAACACAAATGAATTATCTTATGAATCTAGAGATTAGAAGTCTGAAATCAAGATATCAGCAGGGCCATGCTCCTTCTGAAGGACCTAAGGGAGAATCCTTCCTGGCCTCTTTTTGCTCTGGTGGCTCTAGGAACTTCTTAGCTTATGGCTGCATAACTGCAATTTCTGCCTCCATCTTTATATGTCTTTCAATGTCTGTGTGTGCCCTTTTCTGTCTAAGACAATGATAGTGTCTTATAAGAACACTTTCACTGGATTTAGGGCTCACCCTATATCAGTATGATTTCATATTTAATTACATCTGCAAAATCCCTATTTCCAAATAAGGGCACATTCTAAAGTTCCAGATATACATGAACTTTTGAGGACTAGTGAACCCACCACAGATCCCAAGAACTAATTTTGCCCCAGTGGGAATGATATCATCCCTGCTGAGAATGCATGGTTCCTAATCTAAATCCAACTTACTTGGAGAAGTCAATGTTCTTGACTCTTTGAAGAGGTCCCCCTATAAATCCTCTGTTGGTGACTTTCAGAGCTCTGCATTAATGGATTCCCTGGTCCCTGAAAGAAAGTCACAGCACTACCAGTCCATCTGATTTCCCTGAACCCCTCACCCAGCTTCCATAAACGTCCTTTAACTTTTCTCATCCTCAACTGTGTTTTCTTTAAAGTAGAGATAATAGGACTATCTACTTCCTGGAGTTGTTTTTAGCATTAATTGAGGTCATGCATGGAGAGGAATTAGGTCACTGTCTACAATAGAAAACATGCTCAGTAAATTATTAGTAGTTGTTCTTTGTGTTATTCCTAACCCCACCCCCACTATGTTTTCTCTGAGAGATGATTACTCCAGTTCCTCCCCTTGCCAGTTTCCTTATTTAGTGGTTCTCTCTAGTGATGAGTTTTGAGACTTCTTTCTTGGCTACCTGTCCCATAATCCCCATTTAAAGACAGCTTATCTGACCTCTGCAAGTTTAAACTTTATTTCTGTATTAGACAGAGATCTCCAGAGAAACAAAACTGATAGGATATCTATATCTATATGTATAACTATATCTACATCATCTTGTCTATATCTCATCAATATCATGAGAGTATATGCAAGATGGGGTGCAATGCATCACTGTTGCACTTGGTGGCATAAATACATTATCATAAATAATTTTGATTCACTGTATAAGTAAACCATCATGACAGAATAACCATTATCACATATAGCATTTGCCTGCATAATTTTAATAAATGTGGCAGATACTAAGAAACTCTGATCTAGTAGAGAGCTGAGAAGTTTCACAATCTGCCATCTGCAAGCTGGAGAAAAGCCAGTGGTATAGTTCTAGTCCAAACTCAAAGGCCTGAGAACTGGGAAGCTAATGGTCTAAGTTCTGGTCCCAGTTTGAAGTCCAGAGAATCAGGAGCACTGATGAAAAAGGCAGGAGAAAATGTGTAACCGCCCAGTGGGTTCCTCTTGCCCACTGCTCAAATACAGCTGGTTTATCAAGACAGGGTTGCCAAGGAGAAAGAGTAATCCACACAGAGCCAGCTGTGCAGGAGATGGAGTTTTATTATTACTCAAATCAGTCTCCCTGAGCATTCAGGGAGCAGAATTTTTAAGGCCAACTTAGTAGGTGGGGGGAAGCCAGTAAGCTGGGAGTGCTGATTGGTCAGGTCAGAGATGAAATTTTAGGGAATTGATGCTGTCCTCTTGTGCTGAGTCAGTTCCTGGATGGGACCCACAAGATCAGAAGAGCTGACCCGGGTGATGCCAGCTGATCCATCAACTGCAGGGTTTGCAAAATATCTCAAGCACTAATCTTAGAAGCAGTTTAGAGAGGGTCAGAATCGTATCGCTTCCAGCTGCATGACTCCTAAGTCATAATTTCTAATCTTGTGGCTAATTTCTTAGTCCTACAAAGACATTCTAGTCCCCAGGCAAGGAGGTTTGTTTTGGGAAGAGGCTGTTATCATCTTTGTTTTAAACTATAAACTAAGTTCCTCCTAAAGTTACTTTAGCCTACACCAAAGAATGAACAAGGACAGCTTGGAGGTTAGAAGCAAGATGGAGTTGGTTAGGTTAGCTATCTTTCACTGTCTCAGTCATAATTTTGCAATGGTGGTTTCAAATGGATGTCCCAGCTCAAGCAGAGAAACCAAATTCTCCCTTCCTCTGTCTTTTTGTTCTATTCAGGCCCTCAATGAGCTGGATGATACCTACTCGTTTGACCCACCTCACATTGGTGAGGGACATCTTTACTTAGTCTGTAGATTCAAAAGCTAATTTCTTCCAGACACTCCCAGAAACAATGTTTTATGAAATATTTGGGCATCTCTTAACCCAATCAAGTTAACATATAAAATTGTCCATCACAACTTTTCACTAGGAAGTTGTGAAGATGCCTTTCCTTGACCCATCTCATCTTGTCCTGATATAAACAGAAAAGCCATGCCCAAGGGAGGGCAGGGCCAGCAACATACTAAGCCAATCAAGCCATGGAAACACGGGGTGCATCCGCCAGCCCTGGTTCACTGCTGCGAGAGGTTTTTTATGTCACTCCTCTTCTGAAAATGTGAAGAACCTACGTGTTGGCTTTTCTGAGAAAATATTAGTCATATGCCTGCAAATTATCTGTGTTTCAGAGCATTTATTTCTGCATATTTTTATATGCAGAAGGCTTTTCTGAGAAAATATTAGTCATATGCCTGCAAATTATCTGCGTTTCAGAGCATTTATTTCTGCATATTTTTAATTTTAGGCCTTTTATCTCTGGCTATCCTGTGGACCAAAGTTCTTGGCAGAAATAAAAGTGGAATAGATGCCCTTAACTCCATCCGCCTTGGAAGGACTTCTGAGGTCCCTCTTGCATCACAGGAAACTCTATCTTGTGGTTTTGATTTTATCTCTGATAAGCAAGTTGAGATTTGTCTTTACAATTTTGTCTTTTCCCTCTAAGTTGCACCAAGAATTCTTGGTCACATAGCTTGTGTTTATGATCATGTAAATCTTATTTATTTTACATACCCATGGGCAGAGCTAAGCATTTGTGGAAACCTGAATGATGTTTGGGGACCATTGCTTGAAGGATATGCTGACCATTCTGTCTTCCAGATAATCTATCATATATCCTGGGTAAAGCAAGATTAAAAAAGACCCAGGTAGGTGGGTTGTGCTGTGTTGGCAGCATGCAAAGTTAACTGTTGAATTGCTCCTTGGTTTGATGCCTTTGATCTGTATTGAGTTCCTTATGGACAGAGCCCTGCCAATCTTCCTACTCTGTCTGTTGAAGAACAATGCTGAGGGTGTCATATTTCCTTCCTGGAGTGTACTCTTGAGAAAAATTTCTATTTTCAGCACCAAGAAAACCAGTACTTCTCTTGAATGAGGGGTCTATTTTTTGCCTCGTGGGTGTTAGAATTGTACATCTGATTGCATTTCTTTTTTTGAGTTGGAAGCTACAAAGATTAGAACTAGTTGGTGGTTCACTATGGCTAGGCTGACCTCTCACCCCAATGCTCATTCCCATCTCCTTTCTTGTATTCTCTTGTCTTCTGCATCACTTAAAATTTGTGCTCTTTTGGTGTGTTTTAATTTTCCTTGTAAGCACTCTCATATTTTTTCTTCACTAAATAAGAAACACACCAGGTAAATAAAGATTTACCAGGAAATCCAGGTAAATAAAGATTTGGCTGGGAGAGGAATCAGACTAATTTTGTATGACCCTAATAGGCAAAATTAGGACTTCCTTCCTTCCTTCCTTCCTTCCTTCCTTCCTTCCTTCCTTCCTTCCTTCCTTCCTTCCTCCCCTCCTCCTCCTTCTTCTCCTCTTCCTACCCCCTCCCTTCCTCCCTTCCTTCCTTCCCTCCCTTCATCCCTTTTCCCTTCTTTCCTATTATTCAATAAATATTTATCAAATGCCAACTATGTGCCAGAGACAGAATTAGAGAGATATAGGAGGCAGCTTTTAGCTGTTTAAGAAAAGACTTTATAATACTCAGACCTTCCCAGAGACAATTACCATTTGTACCAAAACTTTGCAATTTACAAATTGTTTGTGTGCACATATGACCTTATTTTGCCTTCACAGCAATGTGCAATGGTAGACATTATTATTATCTTCATCAATCAAGAACATGAACTTTAACAAGAATTTTAGCCAGGGTAACTTAGTCAATTTTGTGCTGCAATAACAGAACACCTGAGACTGGGTAATTTATAAACAATAGAAATTTATTCTCTCATAGTTCTAGAGGCTGGGAAGTCCAAGATTAAGGCACCAGAAGGTTAGAGCCTGGTTTCTCTGTTTCCAAGATGGTACCTTGAATGCTGAGTCCTCCAGAGGGGAGGAATGCCATGGCCTTGTATGGCAGAGGAGCAAAGGGAAAGAGAATGTTTACTCCCATGAGCTGTTTTCATGGGAGCATTAAACCATTAATGAGAGCTCTGCCTAAACACTGCCCATTAGGCCATACCTCCCAATACTGTTGTTCTGCGGATTAGGTTTTCAACACATAAATTTGGGGGGACACATTTAAATCATATCAATAATTCAGCTGCTAAATGAGGATAGGTGTTATCTCATGTTTCTCTGGTTTTAAACCTTTTGTATGACCTTTCCATTACCTGATATGCCCCTCCACCTATCCCTTCCCCACTCCCTGTGTGATGGGCATACCCTATCAGTCTGAATGTGCTCCATTTCACTCAGATAACATTTTTATTCAGAATGTGAATAACATTTCACATGGTGTCATTTCTATTTTTATTCTCTGTGACTTCAAAGCCAACAGCAATATGCCAAATATATTCCTGCTTTCATGCTTCAAAGGTTTGTTTCAGGAGACAGCATCTTCTGTACAGGGACCATATGAATTCTGTTTGGAAAACAGGTGGCTCAGTGTGCCAGTCCCTCAACACTGCATTAGATGCAACACAGAGTTTTTGAGTCACCACACAGCACCACCTCCACCTGGGAGGTGAGCTCTAGTTTGCTCTTCATGTATGAGCATATTGTGTGTTGTCTTAGGGAAAGGAAAGCCACGCATTCTGGAACAAAGCTAGTGTTTGTTACAGTGTGCCCCAACAGCAACTCTTAAGGCACTTCTTTCTCCAAAGCCAATATAAACTGGGAGAACATTATTATTTTTTGATGGTGGGGTTGGGAAGCTTCCTCATTCTCTTCCTATTTAGTATGGAGAAATACAAATGTCTCGGCAGTAATTTATTTGAAGGTGACTTAAATCATCTCTTGTTTCCTTTCCTTAATCTCATCTTATCTTACTGAAATTCCTCAAAACTATGGCTTGTGGATGACGCTCTTCCTTAGCTTTCAGAGAGATGCAGTTTCCCCCTATTTTAATGGTCCTTCTGTCATTACAGTGGGGCCTTTGTATGTAAGCCCCTGCATGTGGTGTGTCAGTCATGGAAAATTAGGTTGTACTGTGTTAATAATCTACCTCAATAAACAAGGGTTTACTTCTTACCTGTGTCCATATGGGTCAACTGGGGGATTTGGTCCTTGTCTTTACTCTGGAACTCAAACAGATAGAGCAACTGCCATCTGATAGGTGCGGGTTGCTGTGGCAGTGGGAAAAGGAGTCTCACAACCTATGCATTGACTCTTAAAACTTAAATTCACTGAAGCATGTCACATGGTCACATCTAACTTCAGAGAGCAGGAAAGTGTAAATCCACTGTATGCCCATGTGGAAAACCTGCACTGTCTGCTGTAGTCAATTAGATACTTGTGCTACACTCGAATCTTATCTGGAAATTTCAGCATTTATAATTTTTGCAAAAACCATGGAAAGTTCTACTAGGCTTTTGGAATCTGGAGACCAAATCTGCTACTTACTGCTTTGTACTTTTGGGTAGTTACTTAATCCCTCTGAGTCTTGCTTTTTTATCTTAACATTTTAATAATACCCTGCTGGTTTGACTACTCACAAGTTCAATACCTACCACATAGGTATTGTTGGTAAGTATCAATAAAATACTATATATGTATATATATATATGTATATATATAATAGATATAAACATTTTGAAATATGAAAAGAACTTTATAAATAAAGATTTCTTATATTATTGCCATATATCTCTTTTGCATAGAATAATTCTAACCTTGCTGGGGATGGTGGCTCATACCTGTACCAGCACTTTGGGAGGCTGAAGCAGGCAGATCATGAGGTCAAGGGATCGAGACCATCCAGGCCAACATGGTGAAACCCCATCTCTACTAAAAATACAAAAATTAGCTGGGCATAGTGGCATGCACCTTTAGTCCCAGCTACTTAGGAGGCTGAGGCAGGAGAATTGCTTGAACCTGGGAGTCGGAGGTCGCAGTGAACTGAGATCATGCCACCACACTTCAGCCTGATGACAGAGCAAGACTACCTCTCAAAAAAAAAAAGGAAGAACAATTCTAACCTTATATCTATTACTTAGATGAAAGAAGAAATGTATACATTGAAGATAGGCACTTTTCTCTGCAGATGATTATATTTCACATTAATGTACAGCACCCTGGAGGAAAGGACCGTAACCAAGGTAGCATCTGCACAGCTTTGTAGTAGTTGTTTTCACCGGGGTCTGGACTCATGGCTAATTTTGTCTTGAGACATTTATGCAAATTTCTATTAATAAGACCAGGAAGGATAGTCTCTGTGCTTTCCTGCCTCTTTGTAAGTTGACTGGAGAAAGACTGATCATTAGAAAATAGCATCCAACTCTTTGATATTATGGATTGTGGATGGATTATAAGATTTACTAGACAATTTGAGGAACTCATTCAATGTCATTCCCATTTCTTTTTGACACAATGTCTTACTGTGTTGCCCAGGCTGGAGTGCAGTGGCACCATAATGGCTCACTACAACCTATTCCTCTTGGGCCCATGTGATCTTCCCACTTCAGCCTCCCAAGTAGCTGAGACCACAGGTGCATTCCACCATGCCTGGCTAATTTTTTTATTTTTGTAGAGATCGGGTCTCCCTGTGTTGCCCAGGCTATTCTGGAACTTCTGGGCTCAAGAGATCCTCCTGCTTTGGACTCCCAAAATGCTGGGATTACAGGCATGAGCCACAGTGCCCAACCAATTCCCATTTTTTCATGGCGGTTCATAATATCTTCCTTCCCTTGGGCTCCCTAAAGAGGAACATTGACCATGTGCTCTTCTCAGGTTCAGCACCAGAGTTCCCATTTTCCCTAAATTTCACAGATCACCGTGGAATGTGTGACTTTTAGAACCTCCCCAAACTCCCTACACTGGGCACACATCTCCAAGTGGGTAGCATATTTGCCTCTCAAAAGCTAGTCCTTTGTTCTTATCATCTTTCATTCACTAAACGCTAATTAAAAGCATCAAGCACTATGCCAGTGACCAGGATTAGTTGTGTGCCAGGGAAGCCCGAGTCTCACTCAGAACCAATTGCCACCATCTTGGGAGGGAGGATTAAACAACAGTGTAATATATATGCATGACAGCTTGGGTTGGAGCACAGACAACCCTTCCCAAGATTTCCTCCCTTCTTTCTCTTCTGCTCCTCTGCCTCCTGCTCAGCCTCTTACTCCATCCCCTGGGCTTTGGTTCCATTGAGCTGCTACTCCTTACGGCCAAGCCCAGGACCTCTCCATTCCTTTGGTTTGAGGTTGCAGAATCTTGGGAAGATAACAGTGGATCCTTGAATCCTTCAGAACAGGGCACCAACCAGAAAAATTCATCTCTGTCTTGCTAATGTGCGTAACCTTGAAAGCTTAATTTTGATGCATTATCATGCTAAAGAAATTTCTTCCCATAAGGGAAGAAGACAGGAAGAGACAAAGCAGGCAAACAATACAGAGAACCGCATCTGTTTACTTTCTGAGGAGGAGATGACAATCTCAGACATTTTTGCAGCTACATCTTTGCATTTGCTCTGCTCACGGCCATCTCTGTCAACCTCCTCTTATCATGGTAAGACAGATGAGCCCTGCTCTTGGGACAAGGATAATCCAAGTTCAAGAGCTTACTTAGCCAGCTCATTCCCAAGGACAAGATTTTTGTTAGATTCTTCCATGTTATATAAGCCAGTGGTGTGGAACTTTGACTTAGGGTAGGCAGAATAAACCCGATAAAAAGTCAGTTATAATGTCTTGGTGAGGCATTTGGTCTTAGAACATTGGCAGTTGTTCTTTGGAATGTTGAGAAAAGCTGTAGGACTAGTTATCCCCTGGCAAGGTTTCTGTTCTTTTGCTTAGCTCCAGTCCTAACTAACGACTGTTAAAGGCTGAAATGATCCTAAATTATTCTCTATATTTTCAGCCAGGTCCCAGCTGGTCATCTTCTGTCAGTTGTGCCTGCCGAAAATGGAAAAAAAAAGTGCAGCTGACCCATATTACAAAGGCTGCTGTATTCTTAGAGATTTGTTGATCTGATTTTAAAGTCCCGGAAGCTAGCGCTGCACTTTGAAATGGCACATTGCTTGGCATGAGATTTAAATTCATTTTAGGGTGAACTCTTCACCTTCTGCCCAGGTTCTTACTGACATGTTCTTGAAGCAGGTATCAGAGTGAGTGCTGCTCACCTCTTTCCCCCATCATATGGTTTGAAGCGGGTATCAGAGTGAGAGCTGCTCGCCTCTTTCCCCCATGATACGGTTTGAAGCGGGTATCAGAGTGAGAGCTGCTCGCCTCTTTCCCCCATGATACGGTTTGAAGCGGGTATCAGAGTGAGAGCTGCTCGCCTCTTTCCCCCATGATATGGTTTGGCTTTGTGTCCCCACCCAAATCTCATCTTGAAAATTATATTCCCATAATTCCCATGTGTCCTGGGAGGGACCTGGTGGGAGGTGATTGACTTATTGGGGTGGTTCCCCCCATACTATTCCGGTGACAGTGAGTGAATTCTCAAAAGATCTGATGGTTTTATAAGGGGTCTTCCCCCTTCGCTTGGCATTCACTCATTCTGTCTTCTGCTGCCCTGTGAAGAAGTGCCTTCTGCCATGACTGTAAGTTTCCAGAGGCCTCCCAAGTCGTGTGGAACTGTGAGTCAACTAAACCTCTTTCCTTTATAAATTACTCAGCCTTGGGTATTTCTTCATAGCAGTCTAAGAATGGACTAATATACCCCACATACCACTACATTGTCTTTCAGCTTGCCACTGTACGCTGTGATCAAATCATGCAGTGATTATAACTGAATAATATTTGTTTTCAAATTTCTTCCCTCTATGTCTGCAACTATGGCTCCTTTAGGACAGCAACTATGACTCCTTTGCTTACCAGTAGGTTTCTAATTCCACCACCCTCCCTGGTACATAATAGGTACTCAATAAACATTTGTTGAATGAATTTTATATAACATCTCTGCTTAAAAAATTTCAAGGCTTCTCGTAGACTTCCTGCTGACTTCAGCATAATTAAGAATCATTTTGTGTAGGGTGGGGCAGAGGGAGTCAAAGGATATCTTTGGGCCTATGGCCCAAGGCTTGCTTTATTACTCCTAACTACTTATAGAATCTAATAAAACTAGGAAGGCTACCCCACCTCATGTCCTCTCTAGTTCTCACTTGAATTATTAAGTCTCCTTGCCTCCTGACTCTCTCTCATTTTACTTACTGAACCTCCATCTCCTGAGTTAAGGAGCAGTCACATAATTTGCAGGGCCCAGTGCAAAATGAAGGGGCCCTCATTCAAAAGTATTGAAGCTTTCAACACAACAGCAGTACATTAGCAAAGCACAAGGCCCTACTATGCATGAGGCTTTATGTCTCTATGTGACTGCACTGCTTGCATATCCATGAAGCCAGTCCTTTCAGAGTTTAATTCTTTTAAAGCTTGGTTTTGGTCATGGTAAGCACTTGCTCAAAAACTTTCAATAGCTCCACATTGTCTAGAGTTCTAATTTTAGGGTCCTATGAATTCTGATCTCAGTCAACCTTTGCTGCTTCCTTTCTTAGAAGTCCCTTTATATGCCTTATGTGCTTTCCAAACATAACTACTCAACCTTCCCCAGAGGTATCCTTTCCTGTATCTGTGCCTTTATTTGTACTATTCCATTACTTAGAATGCAGAACCTCCCACTTCCCATCAACACAAACCCTTTATGAAGTCTTTCCCAATCCTTTCATTTCTCAGAAATCTTTTCTCCATTTGAATTTCTAATAGAATTTTAGCAGAGTTCTTTTTGTGTTCATTAATTCCCTAGTGAGCTCTCAAGATTGTGCTAGACTCTGCGGGAGGTACCGAGATGAGCGCTGTCAGTTCTGTTCTGTGACTTTGCTGCTAGACTCCTTTAAGTTCCTACGGGCAGGTTTTGTCTAGATTTGCCTATCCTGGCCTTCCATTCAGTGGGTACGTACTCACTAAATATTTGTCAATTCAATAAAAGAATGAATACATCAATGGTTACCAGTTGACTTTCAAGCAAATGGCATACCAAATCAAACCCACAATGAGGTATCACCTTACACCTGTTAGAATAGCTATTATTAAAAAGTCAAGAGATAACAAGTATTGATAAGGGTGTGAAAAAAAGGGACCCCTAGTACACTGTTGGTGGGAATGTAAGTTAGTACAGCCATTATGGAAAACAGTATGGAGGTTCCTCAAAAAAATAAAAATAGAACTACCACATGAACCAGCAATCCCACCACTGAGTATATACCTAAAAGAAATGATATCAGTATCTCAAAGAGATATCTGTACTCTCATGAACATTGCAGCATTATTCACAATAACTAAGATATGGAAACAACTAAAACATCCATTGATGGATAATGACAGAAGAAAATGATACATATATGTATCACAATATACATACAATGAAATGCTATTCAGCCTTCAGAAAAGAAAACGCTGCAATTTGGAACAATGTGGTTGAACTTGAAGGACATTATGCTAGGTGAAATAATCCAGACACGGAAAGACAAATACTACATGACCTCACTTATATGTGGAATCTTAAAAAGACACATAGAAACAGAGTAGAACAGTGGTTTCCAGGGATGGGGAGAAGGAGGAAATGGGGAGCTATAGGTTAACGGGTTCAAACTGGCAGTTACGTAGGGTAAGTCTAGAGATCTAATGTACAACATGAGGACTACAGTTAATAATACTGTATTATATATTGAAAACTTGCTACGAGTGTAGACTTTATGTGCTTTTACCCTACCCCCCCCACACATACATATGCACACAAAGGTAACTATGGAAGATAATGGATATGTTAAATTGCTTAGCTATAGTAGTCATTTAGATATGGACACGAAAAAGTCATTTGATATGGATATCAAAGCATCATATTGTACATTGTAGATTTATACAATAAAAGTAAATTTAAAAAGAAAAAGGCATACATTCATTTGTTAAGTAAATATTTATTGAGCACCTACTACTATGTGTTAGACTGTAAGAGCGTGGAATATAGAAATGAAAAAGGCAGATTGGTTCCTGTTTGCTTGAAGCTTACGGTTTTCATGGGGGAGGCATAGAATAAACAGACAAACAATCAAAGAAACAAACCAGAAAAATGATAACTGCTCCTAAGTGTGTTGGATGTCATTATGAAAGGATGGTGTGTTTGAGGTTGTCTGAGAGATTTTTTTGGATTGAATTATCAGGGAAGTTGATAACACCAGGTGACATTTAAGCTGAGCTCTGAGTGTCAAGAGGGAGAAGCTTTGGGAAAGTAAGGAACAGAAGGTTTAATGCAGAGAAGCTGGGCAGTGAAAAGGCCTTAAGGTGGAGATTAGCTTAGAGTGTCAAGGTAGAGAAAGGTCAGGGTGGTCAGAGCAAAGTGGGCATAGCAAGAGAACTGAGATGAGCTGAGAGGAAGTCAGAGTGTGCATTTAGGGCTCCATAAGCCAGAAAATGAGAAGTTTTGATTTTTATTCTAAGTTTGAAGGCATGCCTTTGTGGACTGGGAAGTTTGGGCTTGAGCACAGGAGGAATGATTTGAATTCCATACTTTGGCCTGTGAGGTGGCAAGAATGGAAACAAGGAGACTTTAGGCTAAAATAGTCCAGGTGAGAATCACTAGTGGCTTGGATTAGGGTAGTAGTGACTTGATTACCCAGGTGTTTGTGCTGTTTTGGGAGATAGAGGAGATTAGGAGGGATGCTGCAGAGAAGTTCCACCAAGCAGATGAGGAAAATCTGGATGGGTGTGTTATGCAATAAAGGATTAACCTTGCCCAAAAGCAGATCTGGTATGTGTCCTTGGCCACTGGAAGGTAACCTCTAAAACCATGGCATGTCCCACCTAATTTGTTTACCTGGGAGCCTTGGGCCATGCTAGATAGTCCGTGCTAACCATATGATTTATGGTGGGAGGCCTTGGGCCATGCAGTGTCAGCTCAACCTCTAGAAGGGCTGGAGACTAAGGTCAGTTAAGGGGGAAGCCAATCATGTCTATGTTACAGTAAAAGCTTTTGGACAGCAAGACTCAGATGAGATTGCCTGGTTGGCAATTCTCCGTGTACATTGTTATACATCACAGCTGTGAAAGTAAGCACTAGCTGCACAACTCCCCTGGGAGAGGACAACTGGAAGCTCCATGCTTGGAACTCTCCTCAACCCTGCCCTATGCTCCTCTCCCCATGGCTGCTTTTAATCTGTATGCTTATGCTGTGATAAATGGTGATATTGAATGTAATGGCTTTCAGTGGGTTTTATGGGTCCTTTTAGAAAATTATCAAACCTGAGGATGGTCTTGGGGTCCTCTGAAATTGCAGTTAGTATCATAAGTGAGGGTGGTCATGGAATCCCCAAACTTTGTGATGAGGGTATAAAAACCTGAAAAAGAGAAGCCCAGAATGACCAAGGTCAGTTTATATGCCATTGGTCAGCTGAGTCTTAGGAGGATTGAGGAGCAAAAAGAGAGTAGAGAACCCTGCTGTCCCTTGGCAAGTGTTTCAGAGAATTAATTTTCTCCTCTAGACCCATGTCACATTGAGAATAATCTAGTCTTCTGGCCAGAGAGCTGTCTATAGTGTAACCTGGAGAGATAGCAATGAAGGGCAATGTCTTTAGTTGTTGTACGTGTGGATATCTGTGGGCAGAAATAGCATTTTTGATAAGCCAACCACCAATATGGTCTTTATGTAATTGAATTCATTCACTGCTATATTAAAAAAGAGGCTGACGTAATTGAAGAATGAGTTCAATAAATCTGTCTTGCCACAGAGATAGCCGTGTGTGTATGTGTGTGTGTGTGTGTGTGTGTGTTGACATGGATCCCATCCTAAAGAAAAAATAAATCTTGGCTTCAATCAAATGAAGACTCATTTCACATGGCAGCCTCCTTGCATACAGCTGATGGTTGAAGCATGTGGAATAATTTAAAATTGAAGCCTTTGACTGAAAATGAGAACATGGCACTCAATTTATCATCCTCTTCTCTGAGGTTTAAAGGGTTCTTCAGAACATAAGCCAAGACCAGTTGCTATTTTAATGAAGCTGTATCATTTCATGGTCTTAGTCAGGGCTTCCCCATTTGGCATCTCTCAGCATCCCCACCATCTTGGCTGTAGAGGTTGCCATAGATGTATTGGATAGAGGCTGCTTGGGAAAGTATGTCTTGTTTCACAGGCTCTGCCAAGGACAAGGGCAGCAATAGCAATTGTTCAGAACTTTGAAAACAAGATATTCCCTCCTGGATACCTCAGCTTGGATCAGGATTGTATTAGTTTTCTATTGCTCCATAGTAAATCACCACAAAATTAGTGGCTTAAGGCTTCTCTGGGTCAAGAGTCTGGGCTCAGTTAGTTGAGTCTTCTGTTTTAGGGTTTCTAACAAGCCTACAATCAAGTTGTCAGCCAGGGCTGTGGTCTCATCTGAAAGTTCAAGTGCAGAAGGATTCATGATCTGCTACTCAGCCCATTCAGGTTGGCAGAATTCAGTTCCTGGAGGACTGTTTGACTGAGAGCCATAGATCCTTCATGGCTATTGGCTACAAGCCACCTTCAGATCTTTTCCATGTGGGCCTCTCCAATGTGGCCATCTCTTTTATCAAAATATGCAAGTGAGGAAGCAAGAAAGAGTCTGCTAGCCAAGATGGAGATTATAACCTCATCCCATCCCATCACCTCTGCTGTATTCTATTGGTCAGCCCACACTCAAGGGGAGGGGATTGCACAAGGGTGTGATACCAGGACATGGAGATCACTGGGGACCATTTTAGCATCACCCTGCCATGAGGAGGCTGTCCCTGATTGGAGAAGTCACAGCAATATCCTCTTATAAAAAATGTGCTGCATATTCCTGAGTTTCAAAAATATTCATGCAGCAGGCAAGTTATATCTTTGAAGAAACTGTGATGTCCTGGTGGCAAACTTATGTCTACATATTTCCATTTATCTTTTCATCTTTCTCATGAAATACTATTTTGCATTCTCTCCAGAATCTATTTCCTTTTATTCCTCCTTTCATCACCAACCTAGTGAAGGAAATAGCTGGTCAACTTAGAATCTGGGAAGAGCTCTAATTCCTAGAAGTTGGATAGAGTAGACTAGAACTTAGCTGGTGGGTGGTATTGTGTCTGCTCAGGGAAGCTTCCTGACCTTGGATTTCGCAGTTTTACCATTTCTCTTTTATGCTTATGAGGTTCTGAATCAGACACCCACACAGTTTCAGAGCTGTTTCCTAGAGCTGTCTTCATAATAAAGTATTTCCAGGGAATTCCATGCTCTATCCTCTGTAGTTTTAAAACATATTGAATCCGTTCCTGCCAGTTTTCCTGGTAGATGTGACCTAAAGTTACAGAAGACATTCAAATAGAAAAACCTACATGTCTTTTTCAAATGGTCAGTTATTTCAGGGATTAGAAAATTGTTGGTATTGTTTTAGTCGCCATAACAATCAAGCACTAGACTAATTTGTTCAGTCTCTTATTCACACAGTCACCTTCTACTCATTCAAGAACAGTCAATGGCTGCCCATAGCAGCTTCTGAGAGTGACAAGATGTCAAAGGCAAAGTTACTGCCCTTATTGATCCTTGCTCTCCCCATCCTCATGGTATTTCTTCCTAGTGCTCACAAAGGTGTCTGTACACTGCTCTGCCCTTTCCTAGAGATAGTATTTTATCTCTAGTGCCTGCTATGAGAAGTCCCTTGACTCCTTTGTCTGAACATAGGGAGTCAAGGGCAATTCTTAGGCCATATCAAATCAGCAGCCCCTTTTGTAGGTTCTTCTGGGAACCCAGGTGCTATCCGGAGCCTGCCTACACTGGGTCTGGGTCGGGCCCAAGAGTTTGCAAGGTTCTTCTTTTCATAAACTGGTTGGGGGTAGAGAATGGAGAAGAGAGAGAGAGAGATGAGAAGGATGTTAGGATCTTGCAGGTTAGAGAGGGTATTTGAGCCTTTAAAAGACAAGACAAGATGGTGGATCCCTGAACCTGTAGGGAGGCCTAGAGGTAGTTCTCAAACAGGTTAGTGCATATTGGAATCCTTTGAGGGAAAGTTTTTTTGAAAGGAAAATTATCTGTCTCCATTCCCAGATATTTTGACTCAGAGGCCCAAATATGGCCTAGGTGTCTGCATATGCATTTTGCATTTCTCATAATTCAGATGCTGGAGGTCCACGTTTAGAAACAGTGCAACTAATAAAAAGATTACATGTAAACCATAAGAAGAAAGAATTCAAGGAATACACTTACTACTTGTTTTCCCTTTATTGATTTCAGATATATAATCACAAACTCAATATAATCTACTTGTTTTTGACCAGAGGTAGAGTGACTGCAGTTGTTATTAGATGAGGGAAATCTGAAAGCTGAAATTAAAATAACTGGCTACTTAATTCAGTTATTCATCTACTCCAGGCAAGGAGCATTCATTCACTTCCTTTCTTTTCTTTCATTCAAGAACATAGTCACCTATACTTTATGAATGAAAGCCGGCAGCCTTTCACAACTAGACAAATAATGCCGGCTTTGGACAACCAGACAATGTCTCCTCTGTATTGATGTCTCTAAATCACACCCTGAGTACCCACTGCTGTTATTCTCTCTCAAAGAAAGCAAACCAAAGTTTTGGAATTGCAAAGACAGAGTGGGAATTCTATGGGCTACTAAAGAGAAAAAGAACAAGGTATAATATGATAAATATAATACAATGTAATATAACACAATATAATCAAATATTCATCCATAAACTGTGACTTTTATGAAATATTATAATATTTTTATGAGAAAAGAGGTGGAAGACAAACTCCATGCTGTTAATATATTTTTTTAACCCTAATTGGGGGATTGGGGATGAAACTGGTTATAGGAAATTATTATTACTTTTCATAAGTTTGTAACATTTTTCCTAAGGTAGAATTTATATTTGTTGTATTAAAATTCTTAACAATAGGATATTATATAATAATTATAAGGAATAGGCCCCAGGCATGTCAGAGTTAAAGGAAGAGCCCAAGTGCGAGGAAGATGGACTTCCTAGAGGAGATGTGTTTTTGTTTAGTTTTGTTTGCAATTTCACTTGAAATCTGGGTTGCTTTGACTTCCTTTAATTTAAGATTTTATTACCAGTGATTGTGTAGGACATGGATTTTATTTGTAAAAATATTTTAATATGAATAAATTATTTGAATAAGGAAATGGTGCAGACAAGTCTTAAGGACATAATGCAGAGACTGCCTGTTTTGAATGTGTCAGAGCTAACCCCTCAGGTCTCCTGGAGAATACACAGACAACTGAAATTGCTTCCTCTGATAACCCATTCGGCTGCCCAAGGGCAGAAGCCCCAGACTAGCCTTTCTGCTAGCTTGCAGCTAAATAGTGTTTTACCCAGAGTGTGAAAATCTAAGTGTTCCAAAGTGACTTGGTTTTTCACTGTATACAAATAAATAGTATGCTAATAATTTTACTGTATGTTCTTGAATTATTCTTTGACTGTTATTCTGGAGGCTCTGCTGTGATACAGCCAGCCTTTCAGAGAAGTGTGCAGATTCAAGGGCACTTAATCTGAATCTGGTCTGTACCTGGTCCTCTTGGATCCTCAGCTCATCTTCTCTTGGCTCCTGTGGTAAGTCTTGGGTGGTGACTGAGCTCTTTGGTCTTACATGCTAAATCTGATTCTTGGTTACATCTGTTTCTGCTTCTGATTCTTGGTCTGGTTGAACAGGGCTGATTTAATCCATCATGGTGGCAACTATGGTGGAACATGGGTTTTCATCTTATGGCCAGACAATTTAATGACTTCTGTCAAGTGGCAGCCAACAGGAAATATGAAATCTGGTGTCCATTATCTTTTTGTTATTTGGCTGAGAATTCTGATGATTCCAGGTCCTTGAAAATATAGAGTTGTAAAGTTTTTGAAGTTTTTCTTACTATTGATAGAATTCTCTGTGTTTACATGTTGTGATTTGTATCAATTTGATTTCCTCTATCTGATTCTAAAGCTCCAAGCCTTTTTCCTTATTCCAAAATTAAGTTTTCATGTACATTTATTCTGAACCCAATAGTTCCAATATCTGAAAAGCTAAAAGTCTTGCACCAATATTAAAATGAAGTAGAACCCCTAGTATTCAATGATTCACTTTTATTTCTTTACACAACTGAATAATTCCAAAATTCCTCTCTTCAGGACTTATAAAATAAGGCTAGTTAAAGGAGATTATCACTATTGTAAAAATATGGATACTAGAAAAATAGAAAAAATACTATTTTGGTAAATTTAGAAGAAAATTGCAAAAGCCTATAGATTTATCAACAATGATGCTTATCCAAAGGAAATAGTGTTGATTAATTGCATATCTTATAGTATTTGAAATAGAGAGTAGTGTTTACTTGATCAATATTCTTAATACTGGTGCCTATATTTCTGCCTTAAATTCTGTTGCTTCTAATTTATAGACTCAGTGCTATTTCAAAATTAAATTAAACTACCACTGGGACACTTCAGAGAACTAGAAAAAAGTATCTTAAAATTCATATGGAACCAAAAAAGAGCTTAAATAGCCAAGGCAGTTGTAAGTAAAAGAAACAGGATAGAAACGGGACCCCTTTTTTACACCACATATAAAAATCAACTCAAGATATATTAAAGACTTAAATGTAAAACCCAAAACTGTAAAAAGCCTGGAAGACAATCTAGGCAATGCCATCCTGGACATAGGTACAGGCAAAGATTTCATGATGATGATGCCAAAAGCAATTGCAACAAAAGCAAAAATTGACAAATGAGATCTGATCAAACCTAAAGACCTTCTGCATGGCAAAGAAAACTATCAACAGAATGAGCAGACAACCTACAGAATGGGAGAAAATTTCTGAAAACTATGCATCTAACAAAGGCCTAACATGCAGCATCTACAAGGAACTTAAACAAATATACTAGAAAAAAACCAAACAACCCGCTTAAGAAGTGGGCAAAGGACGTGAACAGACACTTTTCAAAAGACGACATACATGTGGCCAACAATCATACAAAAATAGCTTAACATCACCAACTATTCAAGAAATGCAAATCAAAACCACAATAAGATACCATCTCACATCAGTCAGAATGGCTACTATTAAAAAATGAAAAAATAACAGATGCTGGCGAGGTTGTGGAGAAAAAAGAATGTTTATATTCTGTTGGTGGGAGTGTAAATTAGTTCAGCCATTGTGGAAGACAGTGCAGCAATTCCTCAAAGACCTAAAAACAAAAATACCATTGGACACAGCATTCCCATTACTGGGCATATACTCAAAATAATGTAAATTGTTCTAAAGATACATAGACACATGTGTTTGTTGCAGCACTATTCATCATAGCAAAGACATGGAATCAACCTAAATGCCCCTGAATGATAGACTGGGTAAAGAAAATGTGGTACATATACACCACAGAATACTATGCAGCCATGAAAAAGAATGAGATCATGTCCTTTGCAGGAACATGGATGGAGCTGGAGGACATTATCCTTAGTAAACTAATGCAGGAACAGAAAACCAACTACCACATGTTCTCACTTATGAGTGGGAGCTAAACGATGAGGATGCACAGACACATCAAGGGGAACAACACACAGTGGGGCCTATCAGAAGGTGGAGGGTGGGAGGAGAAAGATGATCAGGAAAAATAACTAATGGGTGCTGGGCTTAATACCTAGATGATGAAATAATCTGTACAACAAACCCCTGTGACATGATTTTCTATAATAAACCTATACTTGTACCCTTGAACTTAATATAAAAGTTTTAAAAAATTCTGCTGCTTCTCATAATTAGCTTCTCTAACTTGTATAAAAATAAGTTGATAAAAATTCCCTGTTTATAAATATAAAATAGTTTTTGAGCAAATAAATAGATATACTTTGCCTCTAGAGAGAGTTATTAATAACAGATTATAAGAACTTCTAATGGCTAATGGATCAAGTATCTTTTTCAGTTAGTTTTTATTAAAAATATCAAAATATTAAGTGGCTATATAAATGCAAGGTAAGATAAACTTAAAATTCTACATAGATTTACATATGTTGACTATAAAAACTTTTTCTTGCTAAAACTGTAACTCTGGGGGAAAAAAGTTACACTGTGAATTTCATTAATGACCCGATTACTGGGTTAGAATATAAAATACAAATATTTGTTTTAAAACATGTTAGATTATTTAATATATGATAATTTAAAGGTATAGAAAACAGCTTTTAAAATATCATAAGATGACTGTGATAATTAGACTGATTTAATTAATTTGTTTAAAGATAACTTTACCTCTTCCCTCTATGACAGCCTTGAATATATTTTTTCATGAAAAGCCTAATTAATTTGATTTTCCTAAATTCTTTCTATTCATAGATAAACTAGCATCACTTTGTTAGATGTCAGATGAACTAACATCACTTTGTTTAACATTGTAAAATTACAAAATTATGTGTTCAACTAAATTCAATTATAAAAGGTAATTGCTTTATAAAAAGAAATAGTGTGAACAAAAATAGCTATGAAGTTCTTGGTTTTTTGCTTTCAGGGTTTCTGTGGAGAAAATATTGGTTTCTTTGGTTAAAAATAGCAATTAATTAAAATGCTGAGATTATATAGTATAACACTTAAAAATAAACATATGTATACAAAGATAATATGTTTTGTCTTTATCAAGGAAACTGTTACAGTTTATTAATATGGCAAATATATACAGTCTGATATATTACACAGATGAAATAATTACAAACTTATAGAAAAGTTGGAAATACTACAAAGACCTTTACCTTTTATTTTCTGAGCCATTTGAGAATAATTTACCAACCCAATGCCCTATCACTCTGATTGCTGTGTGCACTATTTTCTATAAACAAAGCTATTCTTGCATAAAACCACAATGCAACCATTAAAATTGCGAATTTAACCTTGATATATTACCATAAAATTATTACCATATAATCTTTGAATGGCATTCAAATTTCCTAATAATATCCTTGATAGCAAAAGGACCCTGTTCAGAATTACAAGTCACATTTAGTTGTCATTTCTCTCTTATCTCCTGCAGTCTGGAACAGTTCTTCACTTTTTGCTTGACTTTCATGACCTTGACAATTATAGGTCAGTTATTTTATAGAATGTCCTTCGATTTGACTTTGTCCAGTGTTCCCTCATGACTAACATAGGTTCCGAGACTTTGGCAGGAATGTCACAGAAGTAATGATGTGTTCTTCTCATTGCGATCACTCAGATGGTACATAATGTCAATTTGTCCCATCGCTGGTAACGTTCACTTTGGTCATGAGGTTAAGGTGGCATATGCCTACCTTCTCCACTGGAAAGCTACCTGTGTTAATTTGTTCTTATGCAGCTAATAAAGACATACTTGTGACTAGGTAATTTATAAAGAAAAAGAGGTTAATGGACTCACAGTTCCACATGGCTGGGGAGGCCTCACCAGTCATGGTGGAAAGCAAAGGAGAGCAAAGGCACGTCTTACATGGTGGCAGGCAAGAGGGCATGTGCAGGGTAACTGCCCTTTATAAAACCATCAGATCTCATGAGACTTGTTCACTATCACAAGAACAGTATGGGTAAAAATCTTCCCCCATGATTCAGTTACCTCCCATTGGGTCCCTCCCATGATGCATGAAAATTATTACAATTCAAGGTGAGATTTGTGTGGTGACACAGAGCCAAAACATATTAGTACCCTTCTCCATAGCCCATTTGTCATACAACTAAGCCTCCCTCCCTCCCTCCCTCCTTTCCTTCCTTCTGACTCATGGATTTGTATTTTATTCAATGGTTGATAATCTACTTCTGTCATTTTTCTCTATTGCTCCTAATTTGGCCCTTGAGAGCAGATGAGTTCAAGTGGGTCCCTACGTTCTTTTGGAATGTTCCATCAACCTTTGAGTACTTCTTTGCTTTCTGGCACAAGCTGTTTCAGGCTCATCTTGCATTTTTCCAGTCCTAGCTCTGGAATGAGTCATATCTCCAAGGAACTTTGGTCCCTTTTTGTGAAGAATGATGTTTGGAAACCCAGATTTGTGAGCCAAGTATCTTCATTTTTATTGGCATATTACTCCTCCTAGACCCTCTGTTAGTGGACAGAACTAGGGAATATATGTTTGTATGTATATATTACGTGTACATACAGACATGCATACATTTGTCTATCTATCTTATCTATCCATCTATCATCTATCTATTTATTTATCTATCACCATGTGTTAACACCAATACCACTAATTCCAATCCAACCCCACAGGTTTCATTTTTCCCTTTCTGTATCTATGACTCCCTTCTCTGACACTGAGAAACCCAGGTTTCTTATCCATAATGTATTCACTTACTTGCTCAGTCTTCCTGTCAGTAACAAATCTCACATCTGTGCCACCATCTTCATTTTGACTAGACTGATGTTCAACCTTGATGATAATCCTAATGTGATATTGTTGGATAATACTTCACATATGAAAAATAAACAATGTATACTTTGTTCTGATATACTATAAATTTAAAATACTTTATTATACATACATATGCATATATATATATGTATTACTTATAGCTTATTCCATTCAGATAGCCACATTACTAGAGGGTCAAGAGTTAACATTTATACCAATAGTGAATATATCTTCAGGATTGGTTGTGACTTTGACATGGTGTAAATTTTTTTTTTAAAAAGGTAATAACCTGTTGAAGATACTTCAACATCTGAAAAAAACTCAGTTATTAAGATTAAAGCTTCGACTAAAGAAAATGCTCCAAATGACTGATATATAAACATGTAACCATTGTTCATATGGACTCCAGGATTCTGTCAAGGCAGAATGAGCTACAGGTATATTAAAATCAAAACTATCTGGATTTCCAGAAAACCTTATTCATTACATTTAGCTGTGATAATAACGGTACAATTGATCCCTGAAAACTCCTGTGGTTTCACCCTATAAATGCTTACAGGAAGACCTATTGGACTTGCTTGACTCTTAACAAACTGCACCTCATTAAACTTCAATTATGTAACTAGTGAGATTCAACATATTTCTTGGGTTTCTTGGGATTCTCACCTTGCACCTCCTCAAGTTTGCTGGTCACGACCTCAGGCTGTTGCTAATTCTTGTGTCCTCCCTCACCCCTGCTTAGACGTGGCAGTCTGCTTTTGTTTCAGTCCCGGATTGGCTCTGGAAGTGCTGACTGGGGGAAGGGGCCACTCTCTTTTTCACAAGGGAATGGAAGGCACATGGTACAGAGCAAAACATATTCTAGAAGGTTTTTGCCTTGCAGCACAGAGAGTCAAAGCCCAGAGCTATTCTAAAAAGGCTGGCTAACATTTTATTTAGATGAGAGAGTCCTGTGATTTGTACAATGTTAAATTTGATCTGGTCAACCTGCTCCTTTATACTGTAATTTGATATTCATTTAAAAAAGTGATATTATTTGAGAGCCTTTCCTGGACCAAATTATTTTTCTTGAGACCAGTCACAGTGTCTGACATCTGAACATCAGAGATTCATTTGATGAAAAAAGAGAGCTGTAAAATATTCTTGGTCCTTAATTGCCCTCCATGGAAATATTAATTTCCAGGGGAGAATTGTGAGGCTGGGAAAGGTTCTGGAGTTCTTGAGATAAATTTCATGTTTCAGAGCCAGCCTGTCTCCTGCCCACTATTTTTGTTTTAACTTCTGAAATACTTCTGATGTTTTGGTTAGGAGTGCAGTGGAAATGACGCTTATGAATATGAAAAGTTAAAAGGGAAGCAGGACAAACACATTTAGTTCAAGTTCATCTTTTTAAGTTGTTGGCAGAAAAAGGTTTTATCTTAAGTTAAACAATGCCCAGGAGAAAAAATATCTGTAATGTTAAATAGAACCATATGTCAAGGCAGGGGACCCAGAGAATAGAGGAGCAGTTTTGGGAGGCCTCAAGGATGGCTCAGGAAGCAGAATTGCCACATCGGGCAGAGGGTCTGAGCAATGGGCAAAGGGGCTTCTGAGCACCATCTTACACATCATGCCTATGATCTACAGAGCAACCTTCAGGGCAGTCATCTCACGGCAGGGGAGCTTCAAGGACTGCCGCCACCCTGAGTCCTATGAGAAGCACCTCATTCTCCTCCTCTCCACTCATCTGCTCATAGCCCAGAAAGTGGCATATCCTGAAACCCTTGACTCTGACAAGTACACTTGTATGTGCCCTGAATGCTTTTACTTCCTAACAACTGACACCTTTTAAAGAAGCCCAGCACCTACCTCTTCCAGTCCATCATTAAATAGCCATGGAGTGTATGTAAACGGTGTGACTCTGCAGGAAAGCTATGACACATTGATGTGGTCTGTGAAATTCAAACCTTTCACAGCTGATCCCTTAAACTGGAGGTTGATAGCTTAAACCAGAGCTGACCTCTTAAACCAAAATGGCCACAGGACCCTCTGGATTACTTTAAAATTTTTACTTGCTTGTCATTTTCTAGGGGGAGATTTTATACAAAAATAAAGATTTTTCCTGTTTTTCTAGAGAAAATTCAGGAGATCTGGACACACCAGATCTGTCTATACTTCAGCATGGTGGCTGTTGGCTGGGCTGAGTAGAGGTTAACTCTGTAGATGGTGTATAGTCTCCTTGTCAGCACCCCCATTATTTCCTATGGTCCCTCTACCTGGCCTACTTTACTCTTTTAAAATGCCTGGCTTCTGTATGCTGAACTTTCTCTCGCGCTCTCTCTCTCACTCTGTCACCAGGCCAAAGTGCAGTGGCACAATCTCGGCTCACTGCAAGCTCCACCTCCTGAGTTCAAGTGATTCTCCTGCCACAGCCTCCTGAGTAGCTGGGATCACAGGCACCTACCACCATGCCCAGCTAATTTTTATATTTTTAGTAGAAACGGGGTTTCTCCATGTTGGCCAGGATGGTCTTGATCTCTTGATCTCGTGATCCCCTCGCCTTGGCCTCCCAAAGTGCTGGGATTACAGGCATAAGCCACCACGCCCAGCCTGTATGCTGAACTCTCAAAACTCACCCCAAATTATCCTGGCCAGGTGGGGGTAAGGTAAGAGAAAATAACTCAGAGGATGAAAAAGGGGTGGGGAAGACTCCAAAACAAAATTACCCTATTCAAAATGCTTAAGTAGGACATTCCCCCACTGCAGGCCACAGAACCTTAGCCTGACTCTGACATGGACCTTCTCACTGATTCAGGCTCGCTGCCCAAATCTGTGTCAGTGTCACTGGGCAAGCATTGGAGGTGTCGGTGGCAGCATCCTCTCTCACTTGGAAAGAGGACAGGGTGTAGTTCCATTTTCACAAAACAGTCTTAGAGTTCAGGGACCAAGAATATGGGATCACGGAAGCAAAGAGAGAAGCTACCTTTGTCCCATACCTTCCATCAGCTTCTGCTCCCCAAACCTGTGTCCCCAGGGACAGCTGACACATCAGGGGTGGCTGTGATGGAGATGGCAAGTAAAGTGTGGGAGTGGTACTGCACTGTCCCTTTCCCAAGATTTGGTCCTCAACCCAGGAGTACCCCTGCTATTTTCACGTTGCAGTAAGTTTGTAGGTCATGTTCACATTTGGCATGCGAACATGAAATCTGATGGGAGTAGTTGGCTGGAGTAAAATGGAGGTAAAGTTTTTGAGGTTGAAGAGGTCAAGGAACTTTGAAGGAAGAGCTTGCATAAGGCATTCACACAGGAATTTAAGTCAGTGATAGGAGGATGATATAGGCAGAAAGAGGAGCTCTGGGAGAGCTGATGAAGGTGGGCAATTGGAAAAGGAGGTGGGAGAGAAAAGTTGGTATAATTTACTTGGTTGAAAGGAAGACATTCAAAGGTTTTAGCTGAGAATGGAAGTATAACGGGAAGAAGTGGCAACTGGTAGCTAAAAAAATGCCTAGCCCAATTTACTGCTCTTTCTAATGATAGAAAGTTTACTACCTGAAAGCCAAGTTATTTCTTGTTGGGAGTGACTTTCATAGTTCTCTAGATCAACATATGACAGAAAATACAACTTGTGAACAACCAATTGCATCACTTATTTCCCCCCAAACCCTCTGATGTTTTCACAGCTCCAGGAGAGTGTATTGTAGAAAATCAAGTTCAATCAATTCCTCAAACATTCCTGACTTCTTTGCACAGCTCTAATGCAAAAAAGCTTGACATGTGTCATAGGTCACACACAGAACACAAGGTGGTCCCAGTCCAGAGGGAAGTGGTGATAAGCTGCTGCTCATTTGCTGAGGTCAGGATTCTCTTGTGGCACCTGTGGGCTCCTCTTGAATGCTCTGCAGAGCTCAGTTGGTGCTATCGCCTTTCACTGAGTCATTCGAGCCGTGAGAATCAGGCTCGATGCCTTTCTCTTACCCACACGTTCTGAGTCCTGGCATATTTCTTGATTCTCTTTTCTTTCCATGCCAACTTTCACTGCCCTAATTTAGGATCTCACCATTGCTTGTCTAAACTATTGCAGCAGCCTTCTAACTAGCTTTCCTGCCTCCTGTCTTGTATACTCTAAAATCCACCATCTACACTGTATGCCAGTACCTGTGGACATGCCACAGAAGCCATTGCAAAAGACTGAGCGGGAGATATGAGGTCCAACCTTCAGGTGATACTTTCCTCCATGTCACAATATACTGTCCCTGTTTTCGCCCCAGGGGGCGAAAATCTAAACTACTTTGAATAAGATAGAAAATAAATTACGATTATAGATAAAATCAGCTATGTCAACCATGAAACATGGTTCTGTTTGTTCTCCATGTGTCTAAAAAATTTCAAGGAAATAAAAATTATAAACTAAGAAAGACTGTGAGTGTCTCCAGTTATGATGTTCTGCTTGTGATCTCAAGGTGAGAAGCTTAGTTAAGCTTCTACATTTAAAGCCACTTAGTCTCATTTCTAGCCTTAGCTCCAGCCTCATCTTTAACCACTTCCTTCAGGACCTCTGCATTGCACAACCCTAGGGGCATTGTCACACTGTGTTGTATGTTAATGGTGCCATTGGAATTGAGCAATACTGTGGTCCTTTTTCATGCCTCACATCCAAGCAATTGCCAGAAATATGTAGACTTCATCCTGCTGATTCTTGTTCCTTGGTCTTTGATTTTGCTGGTCTCTCTTCCTGGAAAATATTCTTTGTTTCTGAATTCTTGGACATACAGGCACACAGTGGCGCGTGTGTGTGCGTGCTTGCACACACACACACACACACACACTCCTCAAATGTAGTTAAGTTCTTTTTCATAATTTTCTCCAGCATCAATGAAGAGAAGATGAAGAGAAGACACACATGCATACTCTCTCTTTCTCTTTCTCTCTCACTTTCTGTCTCTCCTGATCAAGCATTAAAGACAGAGTCTAGGTATCAGCTCCTCCAGTAAGTTTTACCTATTTCTCTACTCACCTTCATCTCTGTCATTACTAACAACCTCCTTGGATGGCAGTTTTAATCATATATGTAATCAGATGATTTTGATTATATATATTTATTTGAAAATATACATTTATATTTATAGATATGTAACAATATACTTATATTTATAGATATACAAATGTATGTCATTCCCCCACTCAACCTTGAGATCCTTAGGGGCATATGCACCATTGCAGTCCCGGATTCTACTATAGGACCTGACACCATTTTTCCTTTAACACGGTGCTAACATCCCTCTTGGCAGGCTTCCTATCCTGAAACTGACCCTTCCCAGAATGAGAATGACACTATCTACTCCCTTTGTTGGAAACCCTGTCTATTTATAGGGATATGATTTGGTCTTATGGGTTGGTTATACATTATACAGAATACTTGTTCCTAAATATATTCCCAAAGTCTAGATTAATTGAATATTAATACCATAGGTGGAATGTTAACAATCTGGACCATATTGTATTGCCTCAAATGTAGTTAAGTTCTTTTTCATAATTTTCTCCAGCATTAAGCGAAGAGAAGACCAGGTTTGCATGTTTTCTTTCATATCATGTGTGTGTCTGTAAGTGTGTGTGTGTGTTCACATGAGTCATGTTCTTGATCCCTTAGCAACATAAACACACAAACAGATAATACTATACAGGCATAAGGCAGTCAGTGCATACTTAGAGGAAATAATATTTCTATGGAAGCCATCAACTGTAATGACTTCTCTTTGATGAAAGAGACATCCAAGAAAGTACAACTCCATGGGGTCTTGCTCAGAAGGATTTTTTTTCATTATTTTATTCAATAAATATTTATTGAGATCCTACTATGTCATAGGTGCTATTGTATGCAACATATGAATAAATAAAATTAAAAGATAAATCCTTTCCCCCATAGGGCTTACATTCGAATGGGTCCTTGATTTTATTTGTAGAAGATGTTCCACTCACATTTCTCCAAGGGCAAAATAACATTCTGCCTCAGGAATAAACCCAAATTTTCCACTCTCAGAAGGGAGAAATGGGTTTTAACTTTCATGTAATTCTCTTCAAAACAGTTTCCAAAAAATTTTTCAGGTCCATCTCTGCCACAGTTTCTTTTAATATTGATATTTAGATGGGCGCAGTAGCTCCCACCTGTAATCCCAGCACTTTGGGAGGCCAAGGCAAATGGATCATGAGGTCAGGAGTTTGAGACCAGCCTGATCAACATGGTGAAACCCTGTCTCTAATAAAAATACAAAAATTAGCTGGGTATGGTGGTGCGCATCTGTAATCCTAACTACTTAGGAGGCTGAGGCAGGAGAATCACTTGAACCCGGGAGGTGGAGGTTGCAGTGAGCCGAGATCATGCCATCGCACTCCAGCCTGGGTGACAGAGTGAGACTCTATCTCAAAAAAAAAAAATGACATCTAATGTTGTATTAGATGAAAGTATTTAATAATGATATATATAAACCTCCCTTCAAAGATATCATCAAGTAACCAAATAGCCTCTCCATCTTCACTCAGCATAGTGGAGCTGATAGGATTATACAAAATTAAATATTAATAGCCTTATATCAATTAAACATCACTGATATCTTCTGGGTCTCAGCTTAACCAATGTACAGCATATCTTGGTGACATTGCACTTGCCTCTCTCTAATGTGTGGTTAAGGGGCAGCTATTTTCCTTGGCAAAGTCCCCTTCGTGATTCCATGGTGTCATTGGGTTATCTCTGAGAGAGATCATTGTTCCTCTTCCACCATAGGTCAGACTTGGCAGTGGTGAAATAAATGTTCTTGCTACATCTGTGCACACATAATCATGAGCTGTTCTGAACACATACGTCATTTTGTGGATGTGTGAGTGGATTCTCAAAACAAAAAACAAATAGATCTTTTCAGCTTTCTGAACTAGAAAAAAACAATAAGTATGCTGCAACGAAGAGGATGATCCCAGGTCAAGTGCAGGAATTTGTATTGGCTGTGGGACTAAGTCACCCCCAGGATCCCTTCATCTTCAATAGACTGATTCCAAGAATTACCCAGAGTCAGAAGTCAATGCTTTTAGTGTCTGGTCTGAGAAGGCCCATAAATATATATAGAAATCAATAGAAAGACTGTGAAGGGGAAGATCAATTTTGTCCATATTTAACCAAAGAAAAGACCTAGTTGTATTTTCCCAACATCCTGTCACAAGCTATAGGCCACTTTTACCCAACGTCTGCAGAATTACAAGAGAACATTTGAGTGACATATTTCAGAGAGAACTTATTAGTGGTAGAAAACTGAGACATGAATGCTAACTCCGTGATATTAACTCCAGCCCTATAACTAAGTGGGAACTCTACAGATTGACAAAACTCCATACTTTATTTATTTATATTAATTAATTATTTCATTCATTCATTTATTGAGACAGGGTCTTGCTCTGTCATGCAGGCTGGATGACAGTAATGTCAAGTAAACTAGTAATATCAAGTAGTTGAGAAGACTGCTTGTTTTTGTATTTTAATTGTCAATCTAATGGTTTGCTTTTGATTTGTTAATATATCTATATTATAAATTATTATACATTTATTTATTATTTATTTATTTATTTATTTATTTATTGTAACAGGGTCTTGCTCTATCATCCAGGTCGGAGTCCAAAGGCTCTATCATAGTTCACTTCAGTCTCAAACTCGTGGCCTCAAACAATCCTCCTGCCTCAGCCTCCTAAAGTGCTGGGATTATAGGCATGAGCCACTGTGCCCAGAACCATAAATTATTGAATTACACCCTCTGACACCCTTCCACCTTACAGCGCTAGATGAACAAACACCTAGTTTTAGAGATGTTTCTTTTCTACACATCTCTAACAGTAACATTAATCACATGATAATATAAAAAGGCAAAACAGTGCACGATATAAAATGTAAAAAAGTACAGGAAGCTCCATAGGACATAATACTTCCTATTGTAGGAATACATCTGAAATCCAGTAATGCCAAGTAGATGAGAAGACTGCTTGTTTTTATATTTTGATTATCAATCTAGTAGTTTGTTTTCGGTTTGTTAATACATTGGAATGCTGCATTGAGCTTGACAGTGATTGCGCTGGTTTTTATTCCTGTCATCCTCAGTTAGACATTTTAAATTATAGTAATATGTCCATTCATCCAACACTGACAAGGAATGAGAATGCCACTTGAACACTGAATACATTTTCCAAACAACTATATTTTAGCCTAGCCAAATTGGAAACATTAAGAGCCCAATCTGAATTGAAAATTGCAAAAGTCTTAAACACGAGTGCTGAACATTGTTACTGCTTGATGTTCTCAGAAACTACTGTGATATGTAAGGCTGTGTATTCCCCTCTTAAACAACCTTCACACATATTGAAGTGTGGTCCCGAACTGACGTTTTGGTGGCTGTGGTTGCCTTGTGTGGATTTTCACAGTTTTCTTCTTTGTAGTGGTTACTGCCTGAAGAACCACTTTTCCTGTTTTTCTCCCACCCCTTCTCATTGTGTGTTTCTATTTTTGGTAAACCAGAAAACCATTTAACCAAACATGCTAAATGTTATATCTAGTCCTAGGGTTCTGTTTTTTTGTTTTGAATCAGGGAACACTGAGATCCTGGTGAGAAGTGTGGACCCCTCTTTTCCTATGCCCTACCTCCTCCCAATCCATAATTCTGTCTATAATCTCACCCAAATCCCTGACGCCCATCCATGGGCCCCATTTTAAGAATTTCTGTTCTAGTATGGATATTCTTTAAGTAACTAAAAGTGGAAATTCCATTCCATCCAGCAATGCCACTACTCGGTAACTACCCAAAGGAAAATGTCATTATATGAAAAAGACACATGTGCACGCATGTTTATAGCAGCACAATCACAATTGAAAAGATACACAACTAACCTAGGTGCCCATCAACCAAAGAAATTATGATGTACATATACACCATGGAATACTACTCAGCCACAGAAAGGGACAAAATAATGTCTTTTGCAGCAACTTAGACGGAACCAAAGGCCGTTATTCTAAGTGAAGTAACTCAGGAATGGAAAACCAAATATTGTATGTTCTCACTTATAAGTGGAAGCTCAGCTATCAGTATGCAAAGGCATAAGAATGATATAATGGACTTTGGGAACTTGTGTAGGAAGGTTGGGAGGGATAAAAGGCTACCTATCGGGTACAGTGTACACTGCTTGGGTGACAGGGGCACTAAAAATCTAAGAAATCACCACTAAATAATTTATCTATGTAACCAAAAGCCACATGTACCCCCAAAACTATTAAAAAAAATCTTGAAGAAAGAATTTCTGTTGTAAAGCTCATGCATTTTGCCTATGTGAAATCACATTAGCTTTTGCTGTCCAAGGTGATTTATTCTTTAATAGATCAGGAGGTTAAAGACTTTGGTTCTGTTAATGGAATTTGATTCTTACTACTATGACTTGAGCAAATTTTTAACTACTCTAAACTTACGTTTTTTTCATCTACAAAATGGTGATAATAAATAACTGTCCTGTGGGATAAATTGCAGGATGAATATAAAACAACATATAGGCAAGGAAGTTGCAAATTTCAGACAGGCAGAACTTAGCCCAAGTCCATGGACAAGGGATGGGCTACAGAACATCAGCAAATGCCCTGATATTTTCAGCAAAATGTGGATTTGTGCCACGTGTGCGGTTTTCATCAGAAGTTTATGACTTCAAGAAAGTAAGAATAAGTGCTTCTAGCATGGACTTTGTGATATTATTGGTTTGCATATTTCCCAATTCTAAACCACATTTCAGATAGGTAGAGCTGTTAATTTACTGACTGCCAGGTTGGAGAGGCATTAATATATACTTGATGTGCAAAGGGTCCTCAGTGAACTCAGCTTAATTAATTAACTATGATTTAATTCATTGACTAGTTAGTGAATTAACTATTAGAGAATGTGTATCAATCTATTTGTATAGTCATACTTGCTACATTGTAGCTGATATGGTCTGGATGTGTGTCCCCTCCAAATCTCATGTTAAAATGTGATCCCCAGTGTTGGAGGTGGGGCCTAGTGGGAGATATTGGATTATGGGGGTGGATCCTTTATGAATGGCTTAGAGCCATTTCCTTGGTGATGAGTGAGTTCTTGCTCAGTTAGTTCATGTGATATCTGGTTGTTTAAAAGAGCCTGGAACCTCTCTCTTGTTCCCTCTCTCTTGCTCCTACTCTTTCTCCCCCTTTGTTTTCTACCACAATTGTAAACTTCCTGAGACCTCACTAGGAGCAGATGCCAGAACCATGCTTCCTGTACAGTCTGTAGAACTGTGACCCAAAATAAGCCTCTTTTCTTGATAAATTACCCAGTCTTAGGTATTCCTTCATAGCCGTGCAAATGGACTAACACAGTTAGTGATAATATATAGTTCACAAATGGACTAACAGATATAGCTATGCTATATTTGCCAATATAATCTCTATTATTTTAATAGGTTACCTGGGCTAACATTCTTACTTCATTAGTGAAAATAAACAAATTGATCTTCTCAGTGTCTGTTATCTGTACTGGTTTCCCTTCTTCAGAGGGATATCATGAAAAGAAGTAGATATAGCTATTAAAATCTTTGAAATTTCAGGGAAAAGGATGAGGATGATGATAAGGATTAGATTATTAGAACTACTGTTTATTGAGTATCTACTAAGTACCAGACTGTTCTAGGTATCTAATACACTTCATGTTTAATTTTCAAAACAACCTTTAAAGATAGGCATTTATGTCCTCATTTTATAGGTAAAGAAACCTGACACTTAGGTTAAGTAATAGAAGTAACAGATCCAAGTTCACAAAGCTAGTAAATGTAAAGCTGGAATTTTAATCAAAGTCTGTTTGACTCTACAGTCTGTTATTTTTTTCCTACAGTTAATATAGCAGAAGATGTATTTGTGACTCTTAATAAGGCATAACCCAGCCCTATAAAATGAATTTATTCTTATTTTTCTATTGCATTTGAAAGTTGTAATAGTCTACTAACTTTAGAAAACTTGGGATGTGCCTAAAACTCAATTTAACCTTTGTATTAAAATTAAGAAATGCCTTTGAAAGGTTTCAGGCAAAGGGATGATATGATCAGATGAGTGTCTTTGGAAGTTTGCTCTGGCTGTAGGGTTGAGTGGGCTGCTATGCGATGTGACTGGTGGCAAGGAGGCAAAAAAAAAGGCTGTTTTAACAACAGCAGTGGGGTTAGAGAGAAGCAAATGGGCTTGATTTATCAGCCTGGATAAATCTTGATCATTGACTAGATATGGGAGGTCAGGATGGTTAGAAATCAAGACAGACATCCAGGTTTTTGGGTGAAGCCTTACATCTTTTTGGTATTAGGCTAGGGGGCAGGTTATTAGGGAGAGATTTACAGATGAAAATGACAAGTGCTTCTGGGACATACTGGGTTTGAGGCATTTTTGAAGATGTTACAATGACCTTTGGGTATCATTTTTGGAGTTTTAGAGTGTGATCCGGGCTACAGACTTAGTTTTTGAAGTCAGCCTCATATGGTGGCTAAGTTAAGTCACAGAAGTAGATGAAATTGCCCAGGGAGAGTGAGAAATGAAGAGGGTTTAGATAAGAATCCTACAGAACACCAACATTTAAGAGACAAGTAGAAGGGATCACTAGAGGTATGGTACTGTGCTGTCACAGAAGACTGTTTCAAAATGGAAGGGATGACCCTAAATATTTACCCAAAAGAGAACACATTTATTCACATAAAGACCTGTACATGAATGTTTATAGCAGTTTTATTTCATAATTGCCAAACTGGAAACAACAAATATCCCTCAAGTGGTGAATGGATAAACAAATTGTGGTGCATCTGTATAATGCAAAACTATACTTATCAATGAAAAGGACCTACCTACCTACCTATACACAGGACATGGATGGATTTCAAAATCATTTGTATTGTGAAAGAAATCAAACATGAAAAGCTATATACTGTCTGATTCCATTTATATAATATTCTAGAAAAAGCAAAATCATGAGAACAGAAATGAGACCAGTGGTTGCCAGAGGCTGGAGGTAGGAGGAGTGGATTGACTATGAAGGGACTTGAAAGAACTGTTTGGGGGTGATGGTAATGTAATATCTTGACTATGGTTGTGGTTACATGACTGCATAAGGTATCTAAACTCATAGGCCTGTATACCTACAAAAGGTGAAGTCCACTGCACATAAATTATACCTGAATAAGCCTGACTTCAAGTACAAAAGCAAGAAAAAAAAAGGCGGGGGGAGCTGTTAAAATGTTCAATACAGCTTACAAATGACATAAGAAGAGGACTGAGACATGTCAATTGAATTGGCATTGGGGACTTTACAGGGAGCAGTGGCAGTTGCATGGGGGAGGCAGAAGCCAGAACGCTAAGCATTGAGGAGGATGGCAAAGATTACTGGTTGTCTGTCCCCCATACCCATTTTCCCCTTCTTACATGGGAATGGAGGGCTCAACTTTTGGATAGCTCATGACTATGCAGAGTAAAGACTGCTTTGCTTAGTCTCCCTGGTAACTGAATGTAGCCATGTGACTGAATTCTGGCCAAGGAGATGTAAGTGTCCTGAGGCAGCTTCTGGGAGTCCTTTATAAGAGGCAGCTGGCATGCTTCCTTTCCCTATTTTTCTTTCCTCTTTCCACACTTATGTTGGCTGGAATGCAGACATGATGGCTAGAGGCAGAGCAGCCAACTTGGACCATGAAACAATTTTAGAAAGGAGACCACATACAATAGTTCAAGGTTTTGGAGGAGCCTGGATCTCTTTACTCTTTCGGGAGTAGAGCTAATAAACTGGCCCAGGACAGCTTATCTCTGGGCAGAAAAGCACATCTTTTTCCTGTTTAAGCCTCTTAATTATTCACACATGAACTTAATCCTATATGCAACTGGAAAGGGGCATGGATTAGGGGGGCAGGATTTTATGATCTCTGAATTCACATTGAATTTCTCTGTGAAGGGAAACCTGGAGTTAATGCAGAATCTCCTTCTACAAAACAGCTCTTTGAATCTTCACTGGGTTTGATTTTGTAGCTCACTCTCTAGACAGAAAGGAGGAGCAGGGAATCCACTGAGAACATTTTGCATGGTTCTCTTTTCAGCCCCTTGACGTGTGGAGCTGTCTCCCGTCTAGAGCCACCATACAAGCTGTTGGCTGTCCAGAAAGCCCTAGCCCTGTGGTTTGCATATCTGAGCCCTCTCCCCTTTCAACCCTAGTCCCTTAGGGAGGCTTTCCGTGAGCACCCACCTAAGCACATCCACTTTCCCTTTTATTCTCCATCAGAGTATTTTTTTTTAAAAAAACACATCTTTATTAAGGTATAATTCATAGACCACAAAATTCACCCAGAGTGTATAATTTCATAGCTTTCAGTATGTTCAGTTGCACAATCATCACCAGAAATTAATTCTAGAACATTTCATCACAGCGTCTTATTACTTAATTTTTATATCAATGTTTTCAGCTGTGACGATATGTTTATTTTTGTCTTTATCTGTGCTTTGCGTTTCTACTTTAACCCGTGAGCTCCTGCAGGGCAGGGAGGGACTGGTGATGGCCATGCCTATTCCTGGTGCAGCGTTTTCAGCACCTGGCAGACACTGACTAACAGAGGGACCCGGCTGCAAGATACAAGAAAAGCCTGAAGCTGTCCTATCTACTCTTCATTGTAGCAGATGCAGGACACCTGGATGAGGACTAGGTTCCCTGCTCTGAAGCCGTTAAGAGTAGAAGAGTCTCAGAGGGGTAGGAGGCAGGGAATACGTACTCCAGTGTGGCTTATTACCGCGGGGGTGGGGCTGTGGTAATTTGGGAAACCATATTCAATATAGCTATTGTTTTCAAATCACAGACTAGGGAAACTGACCCTGGACAGTGTCTTCCTGGCAGGCGGGAACACGCAGAATTTAGAGTGAAACGGAAAAGGGGCGTGGGGTTGCCAAGGTACCGCATTAAGGTACCGCAAGACAGCTGGAGTTTTGCTTGGCAAACTCACAGGGATCTCGCCGGGCCGGCACAATGGCGTTTCCGAACCCATACCCAGCCCACTGGGGGCAGTCCTTGCTGTTAGCAGAGGCCAGACGCTTCTTGCAACTTCTAAGCGGTGAGAGCTGCCACCTTGCCAATGACTCACTCGTTTCCCTAGGCCCTCTGGGCTGTGCCACCCGCCGCAGCCGCACTGCTCCCCCTCCCACCCTTCTCCCCAGGCTCCGCGCCGCGCCGCCCGTCCCAGGGGAGCCGCCGGTGCACCTGGCGCCTCGGGCGCGCGGTACTGAGCGCTGGTGGCCACCTCACCCGACCCGCAGCTTCCAGCGCGCTCCCTCCCGCGAAACCCTTAAGTAGAGTGGCTTGTCTAGCGCCCAGCAAACAACATTATCCAATTGCTTCCCGTTTTATTCGCAGGCTGGGAGCTGAGAGAGCCTGAGCATTCACTTTCAACCCTCCAGGGGAGGAGGGGGTGCGGGCGGGGAGGGGAGACGGCTCCCAGCTCCACCTCGCGCGCGGCGCGGCCAGAGCGCTCGGCTCTGGTAGAGGCGAGCAGCGCAAGTGAGCCCCGCAGCAGCGCGCCCGGCCGCCTAGCCCAGCGATGGAGTGAGTATCCCCGCGCCGCGCCGCCCGCTGCCCTCCTCTCGGCATGTTGCCATGGTGACTGCGGCGGCAGGCAGATCCCGCTCGGGTCCGCGTCCAGGATGGGTGTTTAATTTCAGCCGCATGTGTACGCCTGGTGTTTCTATAGCAGCCGCCGCGGCGGCAGGAGGCAAGGGGTAGGAGCCCCGGGTTGCGCGGTTTTCGCGGCTGCCCCTTGGCCAGCAGGGCCTGGGGGGCGAGTGAGAGAAGTAGATGATGTTGCAAAGGACGGAGGCACGTTCTAGGCTTTCCAGTCCCTGCCCCGAGCTTCCGCTTATCGGGGAGTTGGCCGCAATAGCCATGACTTCCGATTCCTAACCATGTCAGCATTATTGGACTGCAGTTAAAAAAGAGGGGGGGGGGGTCACTGCGGATCGGAAGCAAACGCGGTTCGGTGTGAAGCGTGCAATGGAAGGATGATGAGTTAGTGGGTAATAGGAGCCAGGGCTGTAATGTCCTGGCTGCTAGAAACCATCAGAAGACCCCAAAAGAATGAATTTGTTCCTGGGGTATTGGAGAAATAAGACAGAAACATACTGGCGGCAGCCCAGAGTGGAATTACAACGTTTGGCACCGTAGGCACGGCATGGAGGGGTGGGGAAGAGAGGGCATGGAGACAAGAGAGGCGTTAACCAGAAAAGGCATAATAAAGGGCTCTGGTTGTGGGTCTGGTCTAGGGTTGCTCTATTCTCTGTGTTTGCATCCCTGCATTGCTTTTTGGACACTCTCTCGAGCTGCTGCTGCAGCAGGGCCACTCTGACGGGCAGTAGCCAGCCACTCCAAGGAAGGGCCATTTTTGGAGCCAGCTATTAGATCCTGCTCACTTGGTCAGCTTCTCCTTTTCTGTTCTCTTCCCACGCTACTCCTTGACACTGAGGCCGTCTGAAATTATATTTCAAGTTAGAGATAAAGTCATGTTTTCAGACATCAAGACCTTCATGCCAAACCCAGGAAACCTTAGATGCAGGCTTTATCCCTCTGCATATCTGATTGTGTAGATGCAATTTAATCCTAAGAAGGCTGCTAAAGCAGAAGCAAGAGATGGTGTGGCATTGTAGGAGTCAGGAGTCAGGAGTCGTGGATTTCAGGACCCACCTAGCCTGATACTGGTGTTATTGACTTCCTACTCAGTAATTTAATGTCTCTGAGCCTCAGTTTCCCTATCTCTGCAATGAAAACAAAGATGTTCCTTACTCACTTTGAAGCATTATTGAGAGGATCATATAATATTTGTATCTCTTCCAAAGGGCTTTGTAAATTGTAAGATACATACAAATTTAAGAAACTAGTGTCATAATTAAGAGCTGGGCTCTGGAGTCAGATTGGCTGGTTTGAGCCTTCTGACACTTTGCTGAATGACGTTAATCTATCTGGGCCTCATTTTCCCCATCTGGAAAATGGGAATAATAATAGTAACTATTTTGTGTACTTTTTGTGAACGTAAAAGAAGTTAATACATATAAGTTGATACATATACATATAAGGTTTTTAGAACAGAGCCTGGCATAAAGTAAGCTCAGTAAATATCATCTATTATCTATGAATATTATCTATTATTATTAGGTTGGTGCAACAGTAATTGCAGTTTTTGGCATTACTTTCAATGGCAAAATTACTATTGCACCAACCTAATACTGCAGTCTACAGTATTCAGTGGGGTCTCAGGTCTCAGATTAGCACCAAGTTTTTTTTTTTTTTTTTTTTTTTTCTTTTCTTTTTTTTTTAAAGAGGGTCTCACTCTGTCTCCCAGGCTGGAATGCAGTGCTGCTATCATGGCTCACTGACGCATTGACCTCCTGGGCTCAAACAATCCTCCCACCTCAGCCTCCTAATGGGACTAGGGGCATGCACAACCATGAAATTAGCACAACCAGCTAATTTTTATTTTTTGGTAGAGATGGGGTTGCCCTATGTTGCTCAGCTAGTCTTGAACTCCTGGACTCCAGCAATCCTCCTGCCTCAGCCTTCCAAGGTGCTGGGATTATAGGTGAGAGCCACTATACTCAGTCTTTTTTTTTTTTTTTTTAATTTATGAAGAAATACATGGTGTGATGGTTCATGCCTGTAATATCAGTGCTTTGAAGCTAGAGGTGGGAGGATGTCTTGATGAGCCCAGGAATTCGAGGCTGCCCTGAGCTATAATTGCACCACTGCACTAGGTGATAGAGCAAAACCTAATCTCAAAAAAAGGAAGGAAGGAAGGAAGAAGGGAAGAAAAAAAAGAAAGGGAAAGATAATGCCTAAAGGGCAATTGAGAATAACATAATTCACAAGATACTATTGCAATTGTGAGAACCAGCAAGAAGCCCACAGCAGGCTTGGGTATACAGAACAGACTCGACCTGATGCACACTTCATTCTTGTTTCTCACTGTCATTTTCTTAGACATGGAGACTGTCCTTGACAAAGGACTGAACATAGATCTGGTCATCTCAGTGGGTAGGGTCAAAGGACGGCCTGATTGTTTGCCAGGACAGCGACTTTCATCTTTATGCTCTCAAATGAGTAATCTAATATTTGATGTATTCCTCCTAGACTTGGCACTTGGGTGCTCAATAACTGGATCAGCATACAGGATTGATAAGTTTACAAAGGTCCTTAGCTCTTTCCCACATTTCTTCTTGGTCCCCCAGCTAAGGTTTCATTCCAGGTGTGCTAACCTCACACCTGGAACTCCTTGTGAACAAAGACCTTCTTCATCACATTCTTCTCCCTCCACAGGATCCAAATTGCTGCCTCAATCAGCCTTCTTCTCCCTAATCAACTTGGCCTCAGCTTTCCCATTCCCAAGTGACATTCTGAAGTTCTTACCTCCTGCTTAACCTTCCTAATATCCAAATCTGTTTTCTGCCCTACTTCCTTTGCTTCCTCAATGCAGGCCATTGCTGCATTGTTATGAAGAAATACTTGAGACTGGGTAATTTATAAAGAAAAGAGTTTTAATTGGCTGATGATTCTGCTGGCTGTATAGGAAGTGTGGTACAGGAGTCAGCTCAGCTCCTGGTGAGGCTTCAGGAAGCTTTCAGTCATGGAGAAAAGTGAAGCAGGAGCCTGGCAAGTCGTATAGTAGGAGAGGGAGCAAGAGCAAGGGAGGTGTCACAGACTTTAAACAACCAGGTCTCAGGAGAACTCACTCACTACTGCGAGAACAGCACCAAGGCTCCACCCCCAGGTTCCACCCCCAGGACCCAAACACCTCCCACCAGGCCCCACGTACAACACTGGGGATTACATCTCAACATGAGATCTGGAGGGGAAATCCAATCTACATCATTTAATATAATTAGCTTTTTTCATTCTTTTTTTCCTTTTAGAGTATCACCTTTTCCGGTCCCTCCTTGGGTCTCACAACATTTCCCTTGTGCCAAATATTGACCCTTCCCTTCAATCTAAACATTCCTCAAATTTCATCCCAGGTAGGAAAGCCCACTTTGAATATGAGTGAAATAGAGACTCCATTCCCCTTACTTACGCTAACCAACTTATAAACATTTATTACAAGAGGAAATAAATTTCACTTATATTGTATTTTAATTTAACCAACAAATATTTGTTGAGATTAGTACTGGTCAACAAAACAGTTGTGATTCTGATTGTCTGATGAGTGATAGATGTGAAATCAGTAAACATAGGTGTGTGTATACTGATTGGATTTCTTCTCAGATAAAGAGTTTTTCTTTTCTATCACATTGTCAGGCTACACATTTTCTGAACTTTTATGCTTGCTTCCCTTATAAAACTGAATGCCTTTAAAAGCACCCCAGTTACCTCTTGAATGCTTTGCTGCTTATACATTTCTTCTGCCAGATATCTTAAATCATCTCTCTCAAGTTCAAAGTTCCACAGATCTCTAGAGCAAGGGGAAAATGCTGCCAGTTTCTTCGCTAAAACATAACAAAGTCATCTTTGGTCCAGTTCACAACAAATTCCTCATTTCCATCTAAGATCACCTTAGCCTGGATTTCATTGTCCATATCATTACCAGCATTTTGGTCAAAGGCATTCAACAAGTCTCTAGGTAGTTCCAAACTTTCCCACATTTTCCAGTCTTCTTCTGAGCTCTCCAGACTGTTTCAACCTCTGCCTGTTACCCAGTTCCAAAGTTCCACATTTTCAAATATTTTTTCAGCAGTGCCCCACTCTACTGGTACCAATTTACTGGTACCAATTTTATTAGTCTGTTTTCATGCTGCTGATAAAGACATACCTGACACTGGGAAATTTACAAAGGAAAGGTTTAATGGTGAACTCACAGTTCCATGTGACTGGGAAAGCCTCACAATCACAGCAGAAGGCAAAGAGGAGCAAGTCACATCTTACATGGATGGCAGCAGGCAAAAAGAGAGCATGTGCAGAGGAACTTCCATTTTAAAAACCACCAGATCTCATGAGACCCATTCACTGTCATGAGATCAGCACAGGAAAAGCCTGCCCTCATGATTCAGTCATCTCCCACCAGATCCTTTCCATAACACATGGGAATTGTGGGAGCTACAAGATGAGATTTGGATGGCAACACAGAGCTAAACCATGTCATCAAGGTTGCCAATTTAAAATGGAACTTAGTGAAAATCAGGATATACAGTTATTTTTTTTCACAAGCATTATTGGTTTTAGTAAAATAAGAGCTTCTTAGTTTAAATAAGAAAAAAAAAAACCCACAGCCATAAAAGAGAATGAAATCATGTTTTTTGCAGCAACATTGATGGAGCTGGATACCATTATTCTAAGTGAGCTAACTCAAACAGAAAACCAAATATTGCATGTTCTCATTTATAAGTGAGGGCTAAATAATGTGTGCACATGAACATAAAGAGGAAAATAATAGACACTGGGGACCTCAAAACAGGGTAGGGTGGGATGGGACTGAAAACTTACCTATTTGGGTATAGTGTTCACTGTTTGGGAAATGGGTACATTGGAAGCCAAGTCCCCAGTGGTATGCAATATAACCACGCAACAAACTTACATATGTACTCCCTGAATCTAAAATAAAATAAAATTTACAAAAGGTCTGTCTTGGAAAAGAAGAAAGTTCTAATTTCTACCTTAAGAGACTAGAAGAGCAAACTAAATCCAAAGCAAGCAGAAAAAGAAATAAAAGAAAGAAAAAAATCTAGGTAATAAACAAGAAAAGAGGGTACTAACTGATTGAAGTTAAAATTTCTCTTAGTGAAGTGCTCTGTACTGGATGTGTAGAGCAGAGAAGACCCACTGGAAAACCAGAGGGTGGGGTTGCTGTCATATCTGTACCATGTCAGCATTCATGTGTGGTACGTGAAACATTAGGCATGGCAGGTACTTGCTGCCCTCTTCGGTAGGTTGGATATGAGATCCAAGTGTTTGCAGGAATGCACTTTTTAACACCTGCAGTTACTAATTTGATATCACACCTATAGATTTTGACTCATACATCTCTGGAACTGTCTTCAAAACAGGATGGGATCAAAAAGGAACAAAGAACATAACATGAGAACTCTTTAAGTTGTTGACATCCCTGTAAACCCTGGGGCTCTGACAATGTGGGTGGCAGCCTCGGACCAGAAGTGACATTCCCCATCACCAGTCAGACACCTGTTCTCACATGGACTTAGGCTTATAGAATCCACAGGTAATCATAAAACATCAGAAGTTTGATTTTGCAAATGAACAAATCTAGGTTCATGAAAGAATAAGTGTGGTAGGGTCATTGAGTTACAGATAACTTCAGATTCGTAACCCATGCCTTCATTCATTAATCGAGTAACTCATTTAGTTAGCAAATATTTAGTGAATGTTTTCTGTGGTTTAGTCTATGTGTGACTATGGTTACTTTGTGAGGTTGAACTATTTTTCTTGCTAAATCAGTCTTCTGATGACACAAAATGTGGCATTTTGTGTGCTCAGCATACGGTGGGCATTAAATAAATGTGTTTAGAAATGTGTAAGACTTTTAGAAGTGAATGTCTATGATGAAAGTAATGTATGCTTTTAAAAACAATTCAAATATTGTAGAAGTTTATGAAGTAAATCTCTCCATTTTCCATTCTTTCCCTTATATCTGTTCCTAGAGGTGATTACCATGAACACTTGGGAAACCTCTTTCCAGATATTTTCCATGTAAACATCATAGAGTTGGAAATACATACTTACATATATAGGTTTAAATGTTTCTTTTACATAAATGAAATCATACCACATATGTTGTTCTGAAGCTTGTTTTTTCCACTTCATATTATATTCTGCATACTTTTACATATCAATATATGTCAGTGTGTGTAGCTTGGTGGTAGAGCACATGCTTTGAATATCAATATACACATCTACTTCATTTGTTTTTGTAAAATTGCTTAGTATTTACTTTTGAAATATCATTAACTAGTTCTTTTTGATGGAGATTTAGACTTGTTCCCACTCTTTGCTATTATTTTCAATGCTACAATAAACATTTTTGTCTACCTGGCAAATGAATCTGCATGCAATTTTCTAGAAATGAAATTGCTGGATGAGTGAATATGCACATCATAAATTTTGCTAGATATTGCCCAGGTGCCTCCAAAAATGTTGTATCACTTTACATTGCCATCCATCATGTTTGAGAGCCCCTGTTTCCCCAAACCCTTGACAACTCTAGCCACATGATATATTTGTATTTGAATATTTATGTTTGACTAGTCTAACCTGATATACATCATCACTGTCAGTGGTAGTGGTCTGTGCTCTATTTGTCACTTTCTCAGAGAGCCCTAGTAAGTCACAAGGTGCAAACATTCAGAAGATAATGCAAATCACTTACAAAGACAAAGCTTAAAGTATCTTACTGACTTTTAAAAGGGATCAATTGATTGTTTTACAGATTGTCAACTTTAGACTTTATTGATAGATTTCTTACTCTTAAAGTTGAGGAAATAAGCACACATCACTTAGCCCTCCTTTCACCATTTTTTGCAGCTATAGTGTGATATGGTATGGCTTTGTGTCCCTACACAAATCTTATCTCGAACTGTAATCCCGTGTGTTCAGAAAGGTACCTGGTGGGAGGTGACTGGATTATGGGGGTGGTTTCCCCCATGCTGTTCTCTTGTGAGTGAGCGAGTTCTCACAAGATCTGATGGTTTAAAAGTGGCAGTTTCCCCTGCTCTTTCTCTCTCTCCTGCTGCCATGGAAGACATGGCTGCTTCCCCTTCTGCCATGATTGTAAGTTTCCTGAGGCCTCTCCAGCCATGAAGAACTGTGAGTCAATAAAACCTCTTTGTTTATAGATTATCTAATCTCAGGTAGTATCTTTATAGCAGTGCGAAAATGGACTAATACATAGTGTTAGTTTTACATTTTCAAAGATTTTAGCATTTGCAAATTTGAACATAATTCCCTTAGTTCATTCAATTAACAGATTCTTTTTGAGTGTCCTTTTCATCCTAGGCACTACTCCAAGCACTGAGAATACAGCAGTAAACTGTCACAGAGAAAGGGAACTTATATTGTACTAGACAAGACAGACTATATATATATATTACATATATATTTTGTCAGGCAGCAATAAATGTTAAAAAAAATTAGCATATTAGAAGACTGGAGTGAAGGGAAGGTTATTTTTGATAGCATCATCAGGGAACAGGTTTCTGAAGTGGCGAGTTTGGATCAAGACTTGAGCAAGGTGAGAGGGTGAGACATGCAGAAGAAGGAAGAGCAGCTACAAAGGTCCTGAGGCAGGGCCATGCTTTGTGGGCTGAGGGTTAGTCTTGGATCTAAATGTAGTCAGATCATCACCAGCCTTTTCATCAATGACATCCTCTTTCTTGAGCATCTTAGGTTGATTGAGTGTTTAGTTAAAAGGGTTTGTTTTCAAACAGGGCCCAAGTGTGTTAAATTCTAAATGCCTTTTGGTTGTTTCTGTGAACATACAAGTTGAATGTGTATAAAATTATAGAATTATGTTTTTGCCCCTCATAATTTTGTAAGACGTCATTCTGTTGTATTCTGGCATTGGCCTTTGCTCTGGAAAAGTCTGAGGCTAGACCGACTATTTTTTCTTTGTAGATGGCTTGCCCCCTCCCATCCCTCCCACTCCTGCATTTTTTTTTTTTTTTTTGGCTTTGATGCCAATCAAGTTATTTCTAAACATTGAAAGTTTGGTAACTTCTCTTTGATATTTCTCACTGTAAGTCACTGTGTTGGTTTTTATTTTCTTTCTGGAAAATGATGGTTCCTTTGATCTGAAGATTCATATTTTCCTTTATTTTTTTGTAAAGATATTTTCCTTGTGGCTTTCAATTGAAGTATCTATTTATTCTGTTATCTACTACAGGGACATCTGTTACCCATTGGCCTCCATAAGTATTATTTCTGAATTTTTTTCATTTTTTCCCTGATGTTCCCATGTGTTTCCTTACATTTAAAAGTCTGTCATGTAGATAGTTGACTCTCTTTTTAAGCAACAGTTTCTAAGTAGGGTTCACTTCTGAAATGGTTTTATGGTTATCTTCAATTATTTTCTGACTTGGCTAGCTCATTTTGGACTTTTTAAAAAAAGTTCACGTATTCAATTTTTTGAATGTACAGAGAATAATTTATCAGAAAATTTTCTGTATTTCTTGTGCTATTTTTCTGAAATGTATTTATCTGCCATTTGTTGGTAAATCTTTCCTTTTTATAAAAATAAAAGCTATGCATATAGAATCTATGGATGTTAATGGCTTTGCATTTATTATCCATTCTCAAGTAGAAGTAATTCTTTCTGAACCTACTATTTGCCCAAGAATAGGTAGAGGGGATGGAGACACTGATTTGGGGAAGACATTAGCCTTACATTGGATATTTTGTCTCATAAAAAATTCTTCCAACACTGCAATGTCTTCTGTTCAAAAAAGTTGTGTAGTGAGTGAGCAGATCACTCAGGCAGATCACATATCCCAGCTTACTGAGTGTGAGTTGGGGGAGGGTAGACAGATATTTGGTGCTTTACCACTACTTGTTGACTTGGTTCAGCATTTATGAAAAGAATGGCAGGGCAAAGGTAATTGTTCTTTTCCTTCTATTTTCCTATATCTCTTGCCTCCAGATGATTCCTCCATGTTAAGGTTTTCAGTTTTAGAGTTTTGCAGATAGTAAAAATGAAGGATTCACACAGTACTGCCATCAGTGTCACGTTCTCCATCAGCTCGTTCTGGTAGAGAACCAGCCCCTTCACACAGATGTCCCCCACTTTTTGCCAGTTCTCACCACCCAACATTGGGCTTTTCTGTACTCTCTCCTTACTTAGAGAGAAATCTGAAAGCCAGTTAAGATCTGTAGAGGAATATATCACCTTTTAGAGTTATCCACTGATTTAATAAAAATTATACTCTGGCAGACAATTTTTATAGCCTGTGATATGAGAATTGTAGCTCTTTGCTAGTTTCATAGTAGATCAATTTATTTATTTATTTATTTGCTTTTTAGAGATGAAGTCTTGCTCTGTCATCTGGGCTGGAGCACAGTGACACAATCATAGCTCACTGCAGCCTTGACTTCCTGGGCTCAAGAGATCTTCTTGCCTCAGGGTCCCAAGTAACTGGGACTATAGGCACACACCATCATGCCTGGTTAATTTTTAAATTATTCTCGTTTTTAGTAGACAGTCTCTCACTATGTTGTCCAAGTTGGTCTCAAATTCCTGGCCTTAAGTAATCCTCCCACTTCAGCCTCCCAAAGTGCTGGGATTACAGATGTGAGCCACCATAACCTAGCCTCACAGTAGATAAAATTTTCTTTCCAGGCCGGGCGCAGTGGCTCATGCCTGTAATCCCAGCACTTTGGGAGGCTGAGGCGGGTGGATCACGAGGTCAAGAGATCGAGACCATTCTGGTCAACATGGTGAAACCCTGTCTCTCCTAAAAATACAAAAAAATTAGCTGGGCACGGTGGCGCGTGCCTGTAATCCCAGCTACTCAGGAAGCTGAGGCAGGAGAATTGCCTGAACCTAGGAGGCGGAGGTTGCGTTGAGCCGAGATCGCGCCATTGCACTCCAGCCTGGGTAACAAGAGCGAAACTCCGTCTCAAAAAAAAAAAAATTTTTTTCTTTCCAATTTTTCCTTCTTTTAGTTCATTTCAGCAGCTTTGAGAGAGATACAGAGAAGACTTTACCATGTCTTTGAGTGAATGATATCAATGAATCTTGTGTTTCTATGAAAATAATATTAGGAACTACCAGATGTCATTGTTATTAATGAATCTCTTGTTATTATATATCTTTGTTCTCTCTCAATTCTTAGGAATGTACATAGCAAAAAAAAAAAAAAAAGTTTATGAATAAGATTATAAATACTTTGTAGTAGAAGTATTTTGGAAAGGGTGCACCTGGCGATGTTCTCCATCTCATCCTTCAAATTCATTTTCTGCCCTCCCCTGCCTATGTGCCTCATAAGGCTGGGTTTCGTGCCCTATGAGGCTGACCTCTGTGGACTCCCTCAGCTTGCCTCTCTTACTCTTTGACTTCCTCTTGAGTTGTATCAATGGAAGGCACCAGCAGGAGAACCATGGACAGAAGAGTGAGGTCAGTGTACGGTTTAATCTATGGTTTCTCTTCCTACAAGGCAGTGGGTGGGCCAGGGCATCTTTCCTCTTCTGAAGGCCGCAGCAGCCCCTCCTACAGCTATAGCTACAGCTCTCTCCCACTGCTGGTAGCCACTTCCTTCCTTTGCTCCTCTGGGACTTGATGTTGCAATGGCTCCCCTCGTTACTTTGTTAGTCCCTGGGTGCTTCACCATCACTGTGGGTTACTGTCAACTCTGCCTTTGCCTTTGCAAAGCAGTCTCTTTATTAAGCTCACCTCAGTTACCCAGTTGGAGTATGCCATCTGCTTTCAACTGGATCCTAGCTCACACAGCATGCGAAGGACAGAAGCACTGGATGTTTTTTGATAACCCTTCTTATTACTGGGATGAAACCTGGTGATTTCTGTCTGTTCATACATTCTGGTCATTGGACCTCAAGGCTCTAATATAGGGAAGGATATTGAGTGTTGTTATGTGCACATTCAAAGTTTAAGAAGGAGACACTCCTATTCCACAGATAGCGAAGTGGTAATTTACTTACCATTGAAAATGTCATTTTCTTAAATAATAAAAATTCCCCAAATTTGATGCCTCAGAGGGAAGACCAATCTCAGTTATAAGTAGGTATAATCAAAATTTTGTCTTATTTAAAGAAATGAAATCACCGGGCATGGTGGCTTACACCTATAATCCCAGCACTTTGGGAGGCTGAGGAAGGCAGATCATGAGGTCAAGAGATCGAGACCATTCTGGCCAACATGGCGAAACCCCATCTCTACTAAAATACAAAAATTAGCTGGGCATGGTGGCGCATGCCTGTAGTCCCAGCTACTAGGGAGGCTGAGGCAAGAGAATTGCTTGAACCTGAGAGGTGGAGGTTATAGTGAGCCGAGATCATGCCACTGCATTCCAGCCTGGTGCCTGGTGACAGAGTGAGATTCTGTCTCAAAAAAAAAAAAAAAAAAAAAAAAAGAAATGAAATCTTATTTCTCTTCATCATAGGAAAGAACTTTCCTGGTCAAAATTCTGTTTTTATAAATAGATCTTTATAGTATTTGTTGTACTGTTTAAATATGTGATAATTTAACCTATTAATGGTATATAAACAAATGCTACCCAAATTGCTGCCAAGTCAATTAAGTCTGTACCATCATGTGTAATCTTCTTCACAGATAGTACAAAAGCATAAAATATAGTCTAATGAAAATGTGTGTTTTACAAGTTCTGAATAAATGGGCTATAAATTAAATATACTGTAATATACTGACTTGTATATAGTATTTTGATATAGTTTGGCTATTTGTCCCCTCTAAATCTCATGTTGAAATGGGATCCCTAGTATTGGCAGTGGGGCCTAGTGAGAAGTGTTTGAGTCATGAGGGCAGATCCGTTGTGAATGGCTTGGTGCTTTCCCTGAGGTAATAAATTAGTTCATGCAAGAGCTGACTGTTTAACGGAGCCTGGCACCTCCTCCCCTCTCTCTTGCCATGTGATCATCCTGCTCCCCTTCATCTTCTACCATGAGTGAAGGGGAGCAGGACTGTCCTGAGGCCCCACCAGAAGCAAATGCTGGTGTTATATTTCTTATACAGTTTGCAGAACTGTGAGCCCAATAAATCTCCTTTCCTTATGAATTACCTGGTCTCCAGTATTTCTTTATAGCAATGCAAAACAGACTAATAAGTATTTCATACTTGAAAAGTAAGCTGTTGTTTAGACTGTTTGCCCTGCTTTCAGTATCTCAATTTCTCTGTCAATTATGTTTATTAATTCATTCAACTCATAATTATTAAGTACCTACTATGTGCCAGACACTTGTTATGGGTACCTGTGATACAAATAGGAGTAAGACATTGTCTTTGCCTTCAAAGGGGCCACAATCTAAGGAGAAACTAACATAGTTGGTCAGGTAATTATAATAAAACATGGTAAGTGTTATGCAAGGGAAAGGCTTGAGGGAATACTATCTATCTGAGCCTAAATGAGTTTTAGGAGTCCAGGGATTCTAAGATGAGGTCCAAATCTGAGCCTATTTCATAGCCCTTGAAATTAATTTAGCATAAAAAAGCTTTAATATCTGGACTAGTCATCTTACAACTGGTTAAGTCATTTTCTTAAAAAATTAGCAACCCAAATCCTGTATTAAAACTAGTTTGAATACTCGACTTAACCTTCAAATCTTTTTGTTTGCACTTATGAGTCTATGACTAATGCTGCCTCCGTGATCATGGGTGCAGCAACATTATGGAGAATGCCTGCCCCCTTGAGGAATCAGAAACTCAGCTTTCAGATGATGGTGCAAAGTGGGATCACTAACAAAACAAAACAAAAAACGAAGAACAAAAAGAAAACAACACAAAAACTGAAACAGAACAAACAAAAGGATATGAAGGTTTGCTGGGCACTGCTAACCCCTTTGTAGATACTTGGTTTTAATTACGTTTGCTGAAATCACATCAAAAGTCTCTGAACCTCTCTGAAAGGCATTAAAAACTGCCCAACTGCACCTATGAGCCATCCAGAAAAGCATTAAATAAGTTGGTCCAGAAACAGTTTTGAAGTCCTCCATCCTTCCAATACTTTTCTTATCTTCTTTGCTTCTGAGCGGGAGGTGCAGCATTTAAAATCAAGGACGTCAATAAGACCTCTTTTCCTAAGACAGCATTTTTCCCACTGTAATATGTGTATGAATCATCTGGGATTACCTTGAAAAGCAAGATCCTGATTCTGTGGGTATGGGGTGTAGTTGGGGGGTTCCTGCATTCCCAACAAGCTTCCCAGGAGGTGATGCTGATGCTGCTGGTCTACAGACCATACTTTGAATAGTAACATTCTCAGTGCAAAGATAGAGCACAGGGCTTTATGTAACACAAGAAGTAGGTGTGTGTGCGGGGTCCTCATCCTTTTACACTTCCCATCCCGAGACAATTTCATAGTAGGTGAGTTCAATGATGAATTGGAGTTCAGCAATCTGTGCGTGGGACAGGGAAATACACAGAGCAAAACCTGGCTCTTCATTTTAATTGGCATAACTTAGCAGTTCCACGTGGATAGGCAAAGTCTCTATTTTTTTGGGAAATCAGAATGGGATAGGGGTTAGCCAAAAAGTGTATATGGGATAGATAAATGCAATCTTATCTTTTAAAATATGAATTTGAAAATAAATGCAATCTTATCTTTTAAAATATGAATTTGAAAATAAATGCAATCTTTTAAAATATGAATTGGAAAATAAATGCAATCTTATCTTTTAAAATATGAATTTGAAAATTTTTGTGGTCATAAATAATTTAAATTCTCAAAATATTTTTCTTTGGTCAGTTGCTTAATATTTAAAAAATAGTGAATCTAATTATTTATGGCCTCATGTGGCTGCAAGCCATTATAAGTCTTCAGTTATGATTATATGAATATGATATAAATGTGATGTGTTAGGCCCAAGAAGCTAGTTTTCCAAACAAGATCAAAAAACTTTGGGATCTTTACTATTAAAAGCAAGGTAAGAGCAACTTATGTTGTAAAAGATAATTCAAACATGTTAGTAAGTTGTGTTTTCATTTGTGTGAGATGAGAATTATCCCCCAAACTCTTTCATTGTGACGGGAGCTAAGCATTATAAAGACAATGCATATTTGATAATTAGACTGCACAGAACAAGGTTCAGTTATAAATTCTTGATTGCTTGGTAAAATGATCACTCTTCAAACCTAATTACATTTGCGTGAGTTAAAGCACAGTTTCTAAGGACTCGATGTTCATGCCCAGCCTTCATCAACTGCACAATTTGCCTTCCTGTTAGTTTCACTCCAGATCTTGAAATTAAAAGCATTTTGTTATATCAGGATGGTGTGCCTAGGACTTCAGTGCAAGTAGAGGAGGGGTGTTCTACCCTGGAATAACACAAATTAGAGGTGTGTGTATGTGTGTAGAGTGTGTGTGTGTGTATGTGTGTATTAAACTTTATGCTTTTTAAAGCCTCCTTCTAAAATGTCATCTTTCAGATATGCCTATCTGTGTCTTATTTTGGTAGTTTTTCTCTTTCCCCATTCAACCATCTCTTGGGAATTAGAAAAGGTTTCCTAAGATCAAAATCCCCAATTTTCTGGAAAAGCTTTGGCACTTGTCACTCCCTCCCCACATTTGCCTGCTTCCTAAGATTGGTCCAGGGCAGCCATAGGCCCCCTGGGTGACAAGGAACAGAGATTTATACAGTCCATCCTACAAAATACGGATAAATGGTCTCTTTCTCTCTATATATGTATTTCGTGTGTGGTAAAATATACATAGCATAAAATTTACCACTGTAACCATTTATGAGTGTATAAATCAGTGGCATTAAGTACATTCACCACGTTGTGCAATCATCACCATTTCGAGAACTTTTTTTTATCAGCCGAGACTGAAACTCCCTACCCACAAAACATCAACTCCCCATTCTCCCCACCCACTGTCCCTTATTCTACTTTTGGTTTCTGTGAAATTACCTACTCTAGGTGCCTCATATACGTAGAATCAAACAGTATTTGTTCTTTTGTGTCTGGATGATTTCATTTTGTGTAATATTTTGAAGGGTCATCTATGTTGTAGCATGTGTCAAAATATCATTCCTTTTTTTTTCTCTGACACCTTGTAAATGGAAATATCATTCCTTATTAAGACTGAAAATATTCCATTGTATGGCTATACCACATTTTATTATTCATTCATCTACTGAGGGACGTTTGGGTTATTTCCACATTTTGGGTATCATGAATAGTGCTGCCATGAACACTGGTGTACAAGTGTGCGTTTGAGCTTTATATTCTTTTGGGCATAAGGGTTAATAGGTATTTATTGAAAGCCTATTATGAGCCTGTGCAGTATTTTCTAGAAGTTGAGGCTATAGAGGAAATGGACAGCATCCCAGCCCTTGTATAAACACAAGAATGATAAATAAGCTATTTTAGATACCAATAAAATCCTACCAGAAAAAGAAAATTTAAAAATGGGTGAGAGTATCTGAAGGTGGGGCACAAAGTGGGTGTGGGCAGCCTCACCTAACATAGGGGAAAGGTGAGCTCCAGGCAAAAGAAATGGCCAGTGCAAAGCCTGAGCTGGAAAGGGCACTATGGTGGTGGAAGGAGCTGGAGGGTGGCAACTGGGGGAGATTCGGGGGGAGAAGAGGTAAGAGGCCAGGTCAGCCAGACCTTCTAAGCCACTTAGGTCCAGGTGTCACAAGGCTCAAAGTTTATGCAATTTTGAAGGCCCTTACAGAGGAAGAATAAAAATGTATCTTCCTTTTGGAAGCTTTACAAAAACATACCCATCCCATGAAAACACATTACTAGGTCCCTTCCAGAGTTTTCAGGGGCTGTCCAAGTGAAGGGCCGTGACTCTTAAGCTTCATTGTGTCCACAGTGACCTGCCTCTGAGTCCTGTAGCAAGAATTTGGCATTTGTTTGTATGATGAAGGAAACTATTGGGGGATTTTAAGCAGAGAAGTGACACGATCTGACATGTGGATAAGAAAGATGGTTATGGTTGCTGTGCAAAGAATGGCGTATCAAGGGCAAAGAGGAGTCAGGGATGAGGGGAGGCTGGAGACCTATTACAGGTGAGAGCTGATGGGTGTGGCTGAGGGCTGTGCCAGTCAGGATGGTGAGAAGTGGTCAGATTTGACAACAGTCTCTAGAGAGAGAATTCAAAATTGGGACCGCTAATGACAGCTTGACAGACAAACACACTTGTGGTGTTGATGAGAAGAAGGATTCTTCCTTTCATCTTAGCCTCCTCAGGCCCCTGGTCTCACCATTATATTGCAGCAATATTGTCAGTCATTTGAATTTGGGAGCTAAGAGGTCCCTCCCAACTCTGTTGAAGCTGTATGATGTTCACCTTGGCTATAGTCAACACCTATTTCTCAACTGAAGTTATACTTTCTTGTGGCTAAAAACTTTGACATTGAAAAATGTATTCTCTGTAAAAGAGATGTCAGTGTACCACATTAAAGGTCAGAGGTGCCCTAGGGTCAGAATCTTTGTGGTCCTATCCACATATTTTATAAGAAAAAAATTCTCAACCACTATGAGATTGTTTCAGATTCAGGAGCAAAGCAACCATTTGTCATTTGCAATTTATGATTGTTTGCTTCTTCAGGCACCAGCTTGATGGCCTTTCATCTAGACCATGAAATATCATGACTGATTGGTTTTTTGAGGAGGGAGAATGTTCACACTTTCCAAACCAGCACATCTGGGGGCTAAGAAGGAAGCTTTACTTGGGAGGAATCAGCCAGTTGTTTAGCGTGGTAGTGTTATGTTTTCTGAGAGCAAAAGTGTGTGTGTGTGTGTGTGTGTGCGTGTGTGTGTAAAATCAGTGGAGAGTCCTGGGAGCAGGGGAAACAGTAAGAGGGAGAGAAATACCGAGGAAGACAGGATGACAGAGAGAGAGAGAGAGAGAGAGAGAGAGAGAGAGAGGCAGACAGACAGACAGACAGAGACAGAAAGAACATATCCATACTGTGAAAACACATTTCTAGGAAACAAACAGAAAGACAGACAGGTTGATTGCATTAGGGGAGGGAGTTGGTATAGTTAAATGATAGGGCTTGGGGGTTTGAATCCTCAGAGAAGCTCAGGTAGAGGGAATGATAGTTGGGTGTTTGCTGGGGGAGCAGGAGGTTAGGTAACTGAGTGCTAGAACCTGAACTCTGTCTGCTCAGAGCAGTTTTTCTTTGGGTCTCAGGAAGTCAGGCAAGAAGTGAGGATGGTTGGGAGCCAGGGAGTGGCATGTTGTCCCTGGGAGAGATGAGAAAGGGTCAGGCTTGGCATAAGTCTTGGCGATTGAGCTTACAGATTGTGTGTGTGTGTGTGTGTGTGTGTGTGTGGCGGGGGGGGGTGTGCAGGTTGCATGTATATTGTGGCAAAAAGAGAGGACTTACAGAGGAGGCCAAGGTATTTTGGCTTGAGCAGTAGGTAAATGATATGTCATTTGCTGAGATAGGGAACCCTTGTTTGGGGATGGGGAAGCAAGATTTGGTTTGGGAGTGTGTTAAGTTTGAGATGCTTATTAGACATTCAGATGGAAATGTTGAGAGAGTGGTTGGCTGTATGAGTCTTGTGTTCAGAGAGGTTCAGGAGTTCAGTCGGGGAGTCATGAGTCCATGGATGGTGTTTAACGCCATGGGATGAATGAGATCACTTTGGTATTGAATGTAAATAGTATAGACAGAGACAAGATTCAAGTTGATAGCCAGAACTTTCTAGTATTCTGTAATCAGGTTATCATTCTCTGTATCAATATAGCCAATTTTATAAATATCTCTTCTGACTTCTCCAAAAATCTTATAAAAATGCATGTGGCATATATATAAAGAATATGTGCATGTCTCAAGGGAATTTAGGAATAATGGGTTTAGCACATCAATGTCTGTACATAATTAAAAAACTCTTAGCAAACTAGAAATAGAAGAAAGTTATTGTATTAGTTCACTTTCATGCTGCTGATACAGACATACCCTAGACTGGTAATTTATCAAGAAAAAGTGGTTTAATGGACTCACACAGTTCCATGTGGCTGGGGAGGCCTCACAATCATGGTGGAAGGCAAAAGGCATGTCTTACATGGTGGCAGGCAAGAGGGAGAATGAGAGACAAGGGAAAGGGGTTTCCCCTTATAAAACCATTAGATCTCGTGAGACTTTAACATGGTTGCCAGATACATGACAAATATAAAAACATCTATTTCATTTCTACAGTCCCATAATAAGTAGAAAATCTAATTTTTAAGAAAGAAATACTATTTCAATAATAACAAAACCTGAAAGTACTTTTAAATAAATATAGCATAAACATGCAGGACCTTTATATGAAAAAATAAAGTTTAGTACATTTACAGATTGCTTCACTCCATGTATCTCTACAGAAAGTTGTCCTTTGAGAATAAATAAAGCAAAAATCTTCCAAACTAACATGAGATATGAATGAAAAAGATATTAATGCTCAATCTCTCTTCATTATATCCACTTCCAAATATATATTTTATATCCTAAACATGGTAAAAAATACTATGTAATGGGATTTTTATGTGCGAGAAGGAGGATTCTTCAGAGAATATATTAAAGTAAGCAGAATTTTTAAGCAGCTTTTTGGAGAGATGACTTAAATACCATACAATCAATCCGTTTATAAAGAATACAGTTCAATGGCTTTTAGTAGTTTATCCACAAAGTTGCCCAGAAAGCCCATCCACAAAGCCACATTGCCCAGGCATCGCTAATCAAAATCAGTTTTAGAACACTTTTTTTAAGCCCAAGAATCACTCCCTGCTCCCTTAGCCATCACCTCCCAGGACCCTATCTTCCCAGCCTTAGCCAGTCACTACTCTACTATTTTCTGTCTGTATAGATTTTTAAATTCTGTGCATTTCATATAAATGGAATAATACAATATGTGGTTCTTTGTGACTGGCTTCTTTCATTTAGCATAATGTTTTTAAGGTCCTTCTATACCATAGTGTACTCTCAGTACTCCAGGTCTTTTATTGCTGAGTAATATTTCATTGTATAGTAGAATTTTAATAAACATTTAACACTTTGCAAAGATGTGAGTCAGCTCTAAGTAAAATGATGTATCCATGATTATAAATTATACAGATTGTATTCTAACTAAAATTCATATTGCTCCACTAAAAAACTTTTTATAGAAAATTCAGATAAAATGCTAACACAAAGCATACAATTGTGCATTAATACAAATACATTAAGTGCACTTAGAAAAACTATTTAAAATTTTATTTTTTTGAGACAGAGTCTTGCTCTGTTGCCCAGGCTAGAGTGCAGTGGTGCAATCATGGCTCACTGCACCCTTTACCTGTCAGGCTCAAGCGATCCTCCTGCCTCAGTCTCCCAATAGCTGGGACTACAGGCATGTGCTACCACAATCAGCTAATTTTTTGTAGAGACGGAGTCTCACATGTTGCCCAGGCTGGTCTCAAACTCCTGGGCTCAAGCAATCCTCCCACATTGGCTTCCCAAAGTGCTGGGATTATGGGCATAAGCTACTGTGCCTGACCCAAAGACAACTCTTTTAGAAAAATGAGTGGTTTCTTGAGATACAAACCCCAGGAAAGTATCTTTTCAAATGCAGTTGTAGGTTCTTTGTGCCTCTTTTAAATAAATCTCAATTTGGAAAAACAGCTCTCAAGTGCTTTCTGTATTTTTCATTAAATGGAAGGGTATAGGCCCAGGTGAATTAATGAAAATGCTCTTATGCTATTATTTTACACAGAAACCAGAGATGAAATCCCAAACAGTTAAACTTATTTTACATTTGTTGGTTATAGTAAATTTCACTTCTCCCCCACTTTCAGTTCTGGTGGGCTGACTCCATCCTTTATGCCATTGCTCTTGGTTCTAGAAGTCCAGGCTCCCACTTGCTATTTGGATTTTCCATTACGGGTGTCTCTGCTCCTTTTGAGTCTGGCACCCTTGCTAGAAGAAGCCTTAGAAGTCAGCAGAACACTCCCAATCAATAACCAGGCTGGATTACCAGAGGAAAAAAAAAAACAGCAAAATCTGGACAAAGGTGGTGACCCAGAGAAGAATCAGGCATAAGAGCCAGCCCACCAAAGAAGCACAACAGGAACAGAGCAGTTAGATTGTTTTCTGTGTGTGCAGGCAACAGAAGCTAGCAACAGAAACCAGCTCTGTATAATGTATGCAGAAAAGAAATGTTTAGAAAGGATGTCAGAGATCTAACAGCCCTGAAGGAAGAGGCAAAGCACCGGTCTTTGGGAAGGACAGAAGCCAAGGCAACTCCAGGTAGCTAAGTACCAGGATTCAGTGGATAGTTCTTCAAGGACCCACAGCTGGAATCAACAACCTCCCACAATGTTCAGATTCTCAGCCACTCAATTTAACATTCATAGGCCCTCCTCTGGAATCAGAGGGAGAGTGGAGGAGAGAGAGAGAAATAGGAGAACAAGGAAAATGTGAGCTGTGTTGCTAGAAGAAAAGAGAATGATGATGGATAGAGAAAAAGAACAGCTATCTCCTAAAGGAAGACACAGACACGACCCTACTGACACCCAGAGATGACCTGAAGGAGTACCTACCTGTAGGCTAGGCCAAGATGTTCTTCAAAAATTACTTTTGGATTTTTTTCTAATACATAAAGATAGGATAGACTCAGGCCCAAATATCTACACCAGAGATCATGGTTCAATAATTTTATTCTAAAAGCAAAATGAAGCAAACAAACAAGCAAGACCTTTTAAACAAATATAACCCAGCTGGGCATGGTGGCTCATGCCTGTAATCTCAGCACTGTGGGAGGCAAAGGTGGGTGGATCACTGGAGGTCAGGAGTTCAAGACCAGCCTGGCCAACATAGTGAAAACCCATCTCTACTAAAAAAACTACAGAAATAAGCTGGGCATGGTGATGCACACCTGTAATCCCAGTTACTCAGGAGGCTGAGGCAGGAGAATCACTTGAACCCCAGGAGGCAGAGGTTGTAGTGAGCTGAGATTGTGCCACTGTACTCTAGTCTGGGCATTGGAATAAGACCGTGTCTCACACAAACAACAACAAAATAAATATAACCAGAAGCCTATAGCTCAGGATAGGTTAGCTGTAAAATATAAACAAATGAGGTAATATGCATGGAATTATTGGGAACACCTTTAAAAATGATGGCTTTGGTTTTAAAGTAATTGAGCTATACATCCTTCTGCCAATAACTAGAGAGAAAAACTGGTAACTCACTACTAATCTGTTTATAAAACTGTCATTTGCATATATAGGAAAACTTAATTTGCTGTTTCCTTCTAGCAGGAGGGCTTTCAATTAGCTCATCCCAAAGAAAAAGAAACAAAACACGTTTTTGTTTTATCCCTTTGGAAAATATCATGCTCTCTATTAAGAGGCCTGTCAAAGCATAACTCAGACTTCTAGTCAGAGCACAGCTGAAGCTTAATCATTATGTTTTGGGAGATTAATTATGTATAGATTGTGTCTCTGGGCAAAGGTAAAGCAGAGTGCAGGATACACAAGAGGAAAATCCATTGTTTAGGGCACGTAGAGTCTCTCTGTCTCTGTGTTTTTTTTTATTCAGTCTGTGGGCAAACTGATTAGCCAACCAACACTATGAAGAAGGTGTGTAATTAGGGAAGGCAGTTTTATATGAGGGCTTCCAGAGAATGTTGTGATTTTAGGTGTGGAGGGTAAAGGATTTTCAATGTCTGCTCTCCTTCCCTTGGTGCCTCCACCTTGGTTAGACTAGTTCTGTACATTTTCTGATTGTATCTTTAGCCCCGTCCCTAGACCTTGACTTTCCAGATAGCACTAAGGTGCAGATTCCATGTGATTATCAACAGCTGGGACCTTTCTTGATCTTCTCAAAGCTTAGGTCATCACTGATTTCCGTTCCTAGAATAAAGTTCTATGGGGTGGAAAAGTATAAACCAGACATCATGGGTAATATCATTGTCTCAAGTCTGCTTAGCACTGGAATGGACGATTTGGCTTGCAGTTGATGAGGAACGCTCACCTATACTTTAGGGAAGTAGAGGTAAGCTTAAAAATAGGTCTACATTTGTGGAGGGTGAAAGACCTGCCCTTTTCACTATTAAGTAGGATTTTAGTTGTAGGTTTTTCATAGGTACTCTTTACCACATTCAGAATGTTCCCATTTTTTCCTAGTTTCCTGAAAGTGGTTTTTTGTTTGTTTTCTTTTTTTTTCAATGAATATAGGTTATATTTGTCATATGCTTTTTTCTAGATCTAATGAGACAATCATATGGATTCCCTTTGCCAATATTCTGTTTAGGCTTCTGTATCTATGTTCATGAAAAAATGTTGTAATTTTTTTTCTTATAATGTGTCTATCAGATTTTGGTCCAGAGTTTATGTTGGCATCATAAAACTAGCTGGAAGGGGTGTCTTCGTATTTTATTTCCTGGAAGAGTTTAGGTAGAAATGTTATTGTTTCTTCCTTAAATGTTTGATAAAAATCACTAGCGAAATTTTTCTTGTTTGAAAGCTTTCTAATTACAAATTCAACTTATTTAATAGATGTAGAACCACTTAGATATTTACATTTCTTTTTGTATTGGTTTCAATAAGTTGCATTTTCAGGTAATTTTTGTTCATATCTACTTTGTTAAATTTATTAACATAAAGTTTTTCATAATATCCTCCTAATCTTTTTAATGTGCATAGGAATCTATGCTGATGCCCCCTTTCATTCCTGATATTTGTTTGGTTTCTTTTCTGCTAATTTTAAGAGGTTTATTAATTTTATTAACTATTCCAAAGTACCTACTTTTGTTTTTATTGACTTTTTTATTGTTTATCTTCCATTTTCATTCTTTTCTTTTTTATATCTTTTCTTCTATGTATTTTGGTTTTAATTTTTTCTTTAGCATCTTAAAAACTTAGACCATTCAAACATCTTTCTCCTTTTCTAATATTAATATTTCAAGTTGTAAATTTCCTTTTAAGTGCATTAAGTGTATGCCACAAATTTTGATTTGTGTTATTTTAGTTATCATTTAGTTTGAAATATTTTATTTTTAAAAAAGTTTAATTTCAGGGGTATATGTGCAGGTTTGTTACCTAGGTAAACTTGTGTCATGGGAGTTTGTTGTACAGATTATTTCATCACCCAGGTATTATGTCTAGTATCCATTAGTTGTTTTTCCTGATCCTCTCCCTCCTCCCACCCTCCACTACCCAATATGCCCCAGTGTGTGTTGTTCTCTCTATGTGTCCATGTGTTCTCATCATTTAGCTCCCACTAATAAATGAGAACATGAGGTATTTGGTTGTCTGTTCCTGTGTTATTTTGCTATGGATAATGGCCTTAAGCTCCATCCATGTCCCTGCAAATGACATAATCTCGTTCTTTTTTATGGCTGCATAATATCCCATGGTGTGTATATACCACATTTTCTTTATCCCGTCTACCATTGATGGATATTTAGGTTGATTCCCTTTATTTGCTATTGTGAATAGTGCTGCAGTGAATATATGTGTACATGTATTTTTATAATAGAATGATTTCTAATCTTTTGGGCATATACCCAGTAATGGGATTGCTGGGTCAAATGGTGTTTCTGTCTTTAGGTCTTTGAGGAATTGCCACACTGTCTTCCACAATGGTTGAACTAATTTTACTCACACCAACAGTGTATAACGGTTCCTTTTTCTCCACAACCTCACCAGCAACTGTTATTCTTTGACTTTTTAATAATAATCGTTCTGACTGGTGTAAGATAGTATCTCATTGTGGTTTTTATTTTCATTTATTTAATAATCAGTGATGTTGAGCCTTTTATCATGTGATTGTTGGCCACAAGTATGTCTTCTTTTGAAAGGTGTCTGTTCATGTCCTTTGCCCACTTTTTACTGGGGTTATTTGTTTTTTTTTCTTGTAAATTTGTTTAAGTTCCTTATTGATACTGGATATTAGACCTTTGTCAGATGTATAGTATGCAGACATTTTCTCTGATTCTATAGGTTGTCTGTTTACTCTGTTGATAGTTTCCTTTGCTATGCAGAAGCTCTTTAGGTGTAATTAGATCCCACATGTCAATTTTTGCTTTTGGTGTCTTCATCATAAAATCTTTGCCTGTGCCTGTGTCCTGAATGTATTGCCCAGGTTGTCTTCTAGGTTTTTTACAGCTTTGGGTTTTACATTTGTCTTTAATCCATCTTGAGTTAATTTCTGTATATAGTACAAGGAAGGGATCAAGTTTTAATCTTCTGCATATGGCTGGCCAATTGTCCTAGCACCATTTATTGAATAGGGATTTCTTTCCTCATTGCTTGTTTTGTCAGGTTTGTTGAAGAACAGATAGTTGTACGTGTATAGCCTTATTTCTGGGTTCTGTATTCTGTTCCATTGGTCTATGTGTCTTTTTGTACCAGTATCATGCTGTTTTGGTTACTATAGCCCTGTAGCATAGTTCGAAGTCAGGTAATGTGATGCCTATAGCTTTGTTCTTTTTACTTATGATTGCCTTGGCTTTTTTGGTTCCATACGAATTTTAAAATAGTTTTTTCTAGTTCTGTGGAGAATCTCAATGGTAGTTTAATAGGAATAAAATTGAATCTGTAAATTGCTTTGGGCAGTATGACTATTTTAATGATATTGATTCTTCCTATCCATGAGCATGGAATGTTTTTCCATTTGTTTACATCACCTCTGATTTCTTTGAGCAGAGTTTTGTAGTTTTCCTTTTGGAGATTTTTTTTTAACCTCTAACACAGTTAGCTGTATTCCTATAAATTTTATTCTTTTTGTGGCAATTGTGAATGTAAGTGCATTTCTGATTTGGCTCTCAGCTTGACTATTGTTGGTGTATAAAACTGCTAGTGATTTTTGCACATTGATTTTGTATCTTGAGATTTTGCTGAAGTTCTTTAACAGCATCAGCTTAAGAAGCTTTTGGGCTGAGACTGTGTGGTTTTCCAGCTATAGAATCATGTTGTCTGCAAACAGGGATAGTTCAATTTTCTCTCCTCCTATATGGATGCCCTTTATTTCTTTCTCTTGCCTGATTACCTTGGCAAGGACTTCCACTACTATGTTGAACAGGAGTGGTGAAAGAGGGCATCCTTGTCTTGTGCTGGTTTTCAAGGAGAATGCTTCCAGGTTTCACCCCTTCAGTATGATATTGGCTGTGGGTTTGTAATAGATGGCTCTTATAACTTTGAGTTACGTTCTTCAATACCTAGTTTACGGAGAGTTTTTAACGTGAATCGATGTTGAATTTTATCAAAAGCCTTTTCTGTATCTATTGAGATAATAGTGTGGTTTTTGTCTTTAATTTTGTTTCTGTGATGAATTACATTTATTGATTTGCATATGTTGAACCAGTCTTGCATCCCAGGGATAAATCCTACTTGATCATGACGGATAATCTTTTTGATGTGCTGCTGGAGTGGTTTGCGAGTATTGTGTTGAGGATTTTTGCATTGATTTTGATCAAGAATATTGGCTTGAAGTTTTCTTTTTTTGTTGTTGTATCTCTGCCAAGTTTTGGTATCAGGATGATGCTAGCCTCATAGAATGAGTTAGAGAGGAATCCCTCTTGCTTATTTTTTGGGAATAGTTTTAGTAGGAGTGGTACCAGCTACTCTTCATACATCTGGTAGAATTTGGCTGTGAATCCTTCTGGTCCTGGACTTTTTTGGTTGGTAGGCTGTTTATTACTGCCTTAATTTCAGAGCTCATTATTAGTCTGTTCAGGGATTCCATTTCTTCATGGTTCAGTCTTGGGAGGGCACAGGTGTCCAGGAATTTATCCATTTCTTCTATATTTTCTAGTATAGGTGCATGGAGGTATTCATAATATTATCTGATCGTGGTTTGTATTTCTGTGAGGTCAGTGGTAATATCCCTCTTGGTGTTTCTGATTGTGTTTATTTGAATCTTCTCTCTTCTTTATCAGTCTAGCTAGCAGTCTATTAAGTTTTTCAAAAAAACCAACTCCTGGATTTGTTGATCGTTTGAATGCTTTTTTGTGTGTGTGTGTCTCAATCTCCTTTAGTTCAGCTCTGATTTTGGTTATTTCTTGTCTTCTGCTAGATTTCAGATTTGTTTGCCCTTAGTTCTCAAGTTATTTTAGTGGTGATATTAGGTTGTTAACTTGGGATTTCTCTAACTTTTCGATGTGGGCATTTAGTGCTATAAATTTCCTCTTAACACTGACTTAGCTGTGTCCCAGAGATTCTGGCAGGTTGTATCTTTGTTCTCATTAGTTTCAGAGAACTTCTTGACTCTTGCCTTAATTTGATTATTTACCCAAAAGCCATTCAGGAAGAGGTGACTCAATTTCCATGTAATTGTATGGTTTTGAATGAATTTCTTGGTCTTGATTTCAAATTTGATTGCACTGTAGTCTGAGAGACTGTTATGATTTCAGTTCTTTTGCATTTGCTTAGGAGTGTTTTGCTTCCAATTATGTGATTGATTTTAGAGTATGTGCCATGTGTCAATGAGAAGAATGTATATTCTGTTGATTTTGGTTGAAGAGTTCTCTGGATGTCTATCAGTTCCATTTGATGCAGTGCTGAGTTTGGATCCTGAATATCTTTGTTAATTTTCTGTCTTGATGATCTGTCTAATATTGTCAGCAGGATGTTAATAGTCTCCCACTATTATTGTGTGGGGATCTAAGTCTCTTTGTAGATCTCTGAGAACTTGCTTTATGAATCTGAGTGCTCTTGTGTTGGGTGAATATATATTTAAAATAGATCATCTTGTTGAACCGAACTCTTTACCGTTATGTAATGCCCTTCTTTGTCTTTTTTGATCTTTGTTGGTTTAAAGTCTGTTTTGTCAGAAACTAGGATTGCAACCCCTGCTTTTGTCTGTTTTTCATTTGCTTGGTAGATTTTTCTCCATCCCTTTATTTTGAGCCTGTGTCTGTCATTTCATGTGAGATGGGTCTCTCAAAGAGAGAATACCAATAGGTCTTCCATTTTGATAATTTCTTTTGACCTGTCTTTGAGTTCAGTGGTCTTTTTTCCTTTGGTACTGTCCAGTCTGCTATTAATTTCATTGAATTTTTGATTCCAGATACTTTATTTTTCAGTTCTAGAATTTTGTTTTTGGTTTTTTGTTAGATTTCATATCTTTCCTAAATTTTCTTATCTTTTATTCATCATATCCATATATGCCTATAGATTCCTTGACATATTTATCATAGTTATTCTAAAGTCCTTATTTGCTAATTTCAGTATCTGGGTCATCTGTGAGTCTGTTTCAGTTTACTATTTTTTTCTTTGTGGATATGAGTCATATTTCCCTTCTTTATATGTTTAGTGATTTTAATTATAATCTGTACATTGTAAATAGTATATTGAAGATATTCAAGATTCAGTTATCTTCTTCTGAAGACTGTTGAACTATCAGGCAGTTAAGTTACTGGTGGCCTCCCTTAGCTCTGTGGGGGGTTGATTTTAGACTTTGTTAGACTGTCCTAGACCAATGTTGCTCTCAGGCTTAGGGTACACTTTCTCCAAATGTGTGGCCCTTTGGGGGCTTTAATGGGAAGTCCAAGGTGTTCAACAAGTCCCTTTATATAGGTCATTGGCAAGAACATATGTAATTATATTAAAGGGTGTCTGCCCACACCGGCCACTTCCTATTCCATTTAGGCCCTAGGCTTGGCTTGGTTGTTTGTTTTAATCACATATGTTTTTAAGAAACATTTATGAGAATATGAATAAAATAAATAGTACCTGAATAGAGGCGATCCCACATCTTAAAAATTAAATACAGATAGTTCCTGACTGATGATGGTTTGACTTATAAGTTTTTTTTACTTTATGATGATGCAAAAGCAATAACCATTTAGTAGATACCATATTACAAGTACACGTATAACCACTCTGTTTTTCACTCTCAGCATAGTATTCAATAAAATACATGAGATATTCAACACTTTGTTATAAAATATTCTTTGTGTTAGATGATTTTGCCCAAATATAGGCTAATGTAAGTATCCTGAGCACATTTGAAGTAGTCTAGCCTAAGCTATGAGGCTTGAGAGGTTGGGTGTATTAAATGAATTTCTGACTTATAATACTTTCACTTATGATATGTTTATTGGGATGAAACTCTGATGCAAGACAATCAGTATCTCTATTTTCTAACCCAAATAGAAAACTTATCATGTTCAAATTTGGTGGGTGAATGCAAGCCCACTGCTCTTTCAATTGCTTTATGTTTTATTTGTAACATTTTCAAGCATCTTAAGCCTATTTTCTATTAGAAGACACCAAGATACTTAAATTTTCTTCTGAAAATATGTGTATATCTTTCTAGCAGTTAATTACCAATTTTGATAATTATTGAGAGGCTACATATTGATAGGCTAAATGCTAATCTGATAACATGATAATTGGAAAAGTTCTAAGTAGGCAAAAGTTTCGTCCATACTTGTTGATGTATTTATATTTTTAAGCATCTCTTTTTCTTTTTACTACATATTAACAAAATATCTCTTCATTATGTTAGCAGAATCCCGCCTTTTATTTAGGCACAGAGTTGTTCAGCTTTAATATTGCAACCAAGCAGGTGTATTTCTACTTTAGCATCCCAATCAGCATTGTTTTGATTATAAAGTAGAAGAACAAAGTGTCCATACATCTTTGACAGGAACGTTTTGGCATCAGACTTTGCTTAGCCCATACTGTCTCCAATTGTCTGGACACAAGTGGGCATATTACACACCTCTTCTCCAGTTCTGCTAGTCAACACTTACCTATGCCTTGTCCCCCTCTGATGACTCTCTTTACCTTTACCACATTTATAGAAGTTTTTTTGAATGATGATAGAAAACTGTGGCATTAAGTGGTATCCTAAGAGCTCTTAAAGCATGCTAAATTTCTTAATACAATATCCAAAGATACCAAAACCATAACATTTTTCAACACTCCGAATTGACACAAATGACCTATTGTTACCTTCTAGAAGGAATTTTCACTAATTCTAGTTCATGGAGTTGGGCAGAGAAAAGCAGTCAGCGTCCCAACCATGCTCTGCTTCAGGAAAGAGAATAGTTTCACTTTCTTTAAGGCGGTAGAACAAGAGTTCCTCAATTCTTCACGCTCTGCTCCTTTATATGTATTATCCAAAAAATTGGGCAGCTTTATCTGTATTCGTTTCAAGGCACGTATTCTATGATCTTATATTATATGAAAAGAAAATAGGGAGGAGTTATTGTTTGTCCACTGTAATCTTGGAGTGTAGCTAATGAGAAAAGTTATCCAGGACGAGGAAAAGACAGTAGGGTAGATGGTGGCACCTTAATTAAGATAGGGAACATGGGAGGGAAGAGCAAATTTGCATGAAATACAATTACTTCAGTTTTGTATATATGTGTTTTATTATAATCATTGAGACTTGACACACTCCACATTTTATCATCACTAAGACTTTTCAAATAGAATCAGGTGAAATTATCGGTAGGAACTTGGCCAGGTGAATAGACTTTAAGGTGGAAATTATATGGATTTGGAAAACATGTCATAGTTGAAACCATGGATATGGATGAGAAAAGAGAAAAGGGCTCGTATAAATCCCCAAGACGCACCAACTTTAAATTAAGGCAAAGGAAAGGGAGCAGGCTAAGTTAGGGAGGCATGGAAAGAGAGATGGAAACAAGTTAAAGAGAGAGTGATCTCTCAGAATCCAAGGGAGAAAAGTGTTTCAAGAAAGAAGGAATAGATTACAGTGTGAAATGCTTCAGATTAAGTAAGTATGTAAGCCGTATATATGCATTAAGCAAATATTAAATAAGAGTATGTAAGATGAATGTTGGGAAGTGATTGCTGTAATTGGGTTTTATTTAGTCATTGGTTATCTTTGGCCAAAAACATTTCAGAGAAATGATGGTGGTAGAAGAGATTCTCATGAGTTGAGTGCATCAGAGGGGCAAAATAAGGCTCACAAAAATCTTTCTAGAAATTTCACTTTTAAAGTAAAATAATGGGCAGTAGCTAGATGGCTGTGCAGGAATGAGGGAGGTTTTTACTGTTTGTGAGAAACACTTGAATACATTTATATTTTTAAGGTAAAGAAGCAATGAGATTGATATTGGAGAGAGAATAAAGAGCATGTTCATTCTCTGAACCTAGAGAGGAACAGGTACATTTATTGGCAGAGAGACTACTTACTCTATGATTCACAGGACCCAGTTTAGAGATCTTTGGATCCTTGAGTTCTCCAGTGAAATTAGGTTGGTGCTAGGGCTTATAGAGGATATTGACTTAAAGTTCGACTTGGCTATAGAATTTTTGCCATACCAGGCTAGGCGTGGTGGCTCATGCCTGTAATTCTAGCACTTTGGGAGGCCGAGGCAGGTGGATCACCTGAGCTCAGAAGTTCAAGATCAGCCTGGCCAACATGGTGAAACCCGTCTTGACTAAAAATACAAAAATTAGCCGAACGCAGTGGCGGTCACCTGTAATCCCAGCTACTCTGGAAGCTGATGCAGGAGAATCACTTGAACCCAGGAGGCGGAGGTTGAGGTGAGCTGAGATCATGCCACTGCACTCTAGCCTGGGTGACAGAGCGAGACATTGTATCCAAAAAAAAAAAAAGAATTTTTGACAAACCAAGAATGGGGTTGACTTTATCCTGCATTTTAAAACAGAAGTTTCTTCTGCCTCAGGCCCCTAACTTCAGCCTGAAATCATCAACATTTATCATAGTAATAGAACAACCTAGTAGGAATTGTTTCATTCTGAAAAGGCTTCGACATGATTAAAATAAGCAATACAAATGGGTAAAAATGAATAGGTAATAAAATCAAGACAAAAGGGAAATTAGGTTTGGGAATATTGATTAAAGCTGGGCAAAATTAGTGCCTAGTAAACTCATAGTACACTCTTCTGTTCAGCTGTTACAGGGAAGCTGCAAATTGCCTCTAAGCTTGTGAGTGGCCTGAGCAAGAAGGAGGGGAAGCAATTGGTTACAAGATTCAGAATGTCTACATGACACAAACAAACTAGTCATTAAGGAGGAAACAGCTTTTCTTAGTAGTAAAGCTTCAGAGAAGGGTTCTTTCCTGGATGTTCTCCATTTCCACCATAAATACACTAACAGGTTTCATAGGGGTTTTCTTACAAAACCCCTCACTGAAAGTGGATGGCAACGTGACTGTCCACATCAGTTTTTGTAGAATAAAGACTTAGCAAGAGCCATGTAATAGGTACTAAATACTTAAAAGTTTCTGACCATTTTAATGGGTCTTATTACTTACACTGAATCGTTCCTCAAACAACTTCTGTCCAGCGTTCCACTCTTAATTTTCATTTTCTTTAAAACTCCTGAAATAAAGCTGATTTAAAAATTGACTTAATTTCGATTGCCTTTCTAATTGTTGACCACTCTTTACTTTCAAGGTGAGAGAAGCAAAGCACTTGTTACTAGGAGATAATGGCATTGGGTTTCATTTATAATCACTAAGATTTTCACATAGATGCTGTTTTTGGAGGCACATCCTTATCTAGGAGGGGCAATATATGGGCCTTTGCTAGTGCCCAGCAGAGACAAGGTACACACAGAGGAAATTAAAATTATGGAAAGAGGAAATCATTGTTAGCCCCACTGTTGTAGCATTGTTTTCTTTCTTTCTTTTTTTTTTTTTCCTGGTCGGAGGTAAACCAAAATTTAATTACACTCCTGACAGTTTTGGCGTGATAAGTGTAATGGATGATAAGTCATAGGTGGCTGAAAATCAATACTTTTTTTCAGCAAATAATAACATGTTTGCCTTGGAATATTTTATCTAAGTGTGAGATACAACGTGCAAAGCTTTTCATCTTCCTTTGAGGTGAGAGCTCTGATAAATGCAATAGGGCAAAGGCAAACTCATGTTTAGGCCTTAGATGTGCCCTGGTAGATCCTTGTCTTTGGAGAATTATTTTAGAAATCTTTGTGCACCAAAAGCTGTGCCTCTGGTTATTGGAGACAAGGTCTCTATGTGTCTGAAACTACATTAGCTTTCTGTTTGGTGCTGCTTCTCAAGAGTTTTCCAGATTACATATTGCCAGGCTGTGGCTGTGCTTCCTGTCAAGAGCACCAACTTAAATGACAGAGTTTTTATTTTGGAGCTGTACCAGATTAGAGGGAAGGCATTCACAAAGACAGCTGTTGCAAAAGTGAGAAGAGCAAAGATTTACAAAGAGACATGTGGTATGAGAACAAGAGAGCAGTCAGTGTGTAGAGCAAGAAACCATTAGAAGAACTTGTATCTGGTTCCTTCCCTAGCCAGATGACCTTGTTCTCTTCTGTTCTATAGATATAGACCTTGTCCTTCACCAGGTGAGAGTAAATTACCACTTCCCTTTTCAGAAGAGAACCCAAGTATACCATAGATCTCAGTCACTGAGTTTTGCCTTTGAAAACTCTGACTTATAATATGATGTTTGGAAAGTAATTGAACTTCTGGGCTTCAGATGCCTCTTGAGTATGATCTAAACTAATAATATTGACTTTTTCTTACCCCAATGGGAGATGCAGAGCTACTCAAAGCATAGAATTCTAAAGCTCAAAAGTCATGTGGCTTAGTCTAGTCCCAGGTATGTGAGCTCAGGGGGTATGAGCTCTCCATCACAATTGGACCCACACTAAAAAAAAAAAAAAAACAAACAAAAACCAATCTCCTCTTCTCCCCAAGGGTAAAGAAACTTCTCTGGTTGATTATTAGACTATTTCATTAGTCTTATGCAAGGAGATGCTCTTTGTTGTAAGAAACATGGTTGCTAGAGCTGGAAGTAAGATAATATAGATAGTATCATTCAATTTGACAAGATGCCTAATTTATTAGCTATGTGACTTGGTAAATTACCTTGATCATTCTGAATTGTTCATCTGTAAAATGGAATGATAATCCTACCTCTCTAGATTCATGTAAAAAGGAGAGATTTTTCAACTCTTATGTGCTACTGTTACTTTATATTTTGTTCACATTTATTCTGGGAAATAACCACTTTTCATCAATGACTCACATTTTCTTTGTGGTGCACCAAGATTCCCAGGTGCTTCTGGGTACATCTGGGGCTGTCCAGTTAATTTCTTCCCACCTGGGATATATTAACTGGTTTGGTTTTGGTTTTGATTCAAATGGTGCAGATTATGTTTAAACTCCTTTCTCTGGTAATGAAGCTCAGGCACACGTGGAGACAGGCCGAGACAGACATGCAGATGGGTCAATTTTATCTCAGGGGTGGTTAGAGCAGGACAGTCATGTGAGGTGCATAGATGCATGGTGTCTCACCTGCTCCCAACATATGGCTGTTCCATAGCAGGTAACCCAAAGCTCAGCTCTGTCTTTGGACATTAGCTCAGAGAAAGATCTCAAATGTGTGTTAAGAATTGAGAATACTACTCTCAGGGCATAGATGAAGAGTTCATAAACTTTTTCTGTGCCATGGATCTCTTTGGCAGTTTGGTGAAGCCCATGGGCTCCTTGAATTCTATAAAATATCTAGGATTATAATTTTTTTTAAAAAAGCAATTATATTGAAATTTTGTCATTAAAATATTTAAAAAACAAATCTGTGCTATTCTAAGGCATGTATTTTTTATTCATGAACTAAATACAAAGCCCAGCAGCAACTAGAATAACTAATTTAAAAGCTGTGATGTACGTAATAGTTATCTTAACATATCTACAAAAAGTGTAATATAATATGAAAGTACCCATGATTTCTATTGGTGACAAGGTCACAGATACTGCTAATCCTTCTGAGGTTTGTTATCTACAATTGCAATTGAGAGAAAGGCTAAATTTCAGTTAGAGATTAATGAAAGTAAATATGTAGTTTTTTCCTATCCAAGTTCCTAGATTCCCCTGGATTCCATCCCAGGTAAAGATCCCAGAGTTAGACAATAATGAAAATAGAAGAAAAGGTAAATATAAGGAAAATATAAGGAAAGCCGTATTTTTTAATATGCAGTTATCTGAAAGTTAATTATATTTCAAATTGATAACAATAAATGTGTTTCAGTTTAGTGATTAGCACAGCTTTTTGTATAGTCTTCTCTCAATAAATATCTTTTGAAGAAATTAACAAAAACATTGCTTTGAATTGTAATTATCCATCTACTTACCTTTTTCTTCCACTTGTCTATGAGCTTGTTGAGGACATATTAACTGCCCACACATCATTTGCTCAGCTTTATAATATCCTATTAGATAGGAAAGAGCGAGCTCTCATGAATTTCTGGTAGAATTCTATTCAATAGCTGCCATTGGTTATTTAAGTCAGAGATATAATGTCATTTAATACTTACAATAAGCTTACAATATACATTATTCCAATTCAAAGATGCAATTCAAATGTCATTGAGGGTTTATGTGTAGTAAGCCATGGCAGGCATTGCACTAGGTACAATGTCACAGTGGGGATGTAGAGATGAAGAAGATATAGTTCTTGCCTGCAGATAACATACAATCCAATAGGGTGGAAAGACATGCACATGTCTAATTATGAGACAAGGTAAATGAGAGCAGTCTGGGGGATCAGCATGACAAAAGACACTGGGGCAGGATGGAGTGTTTATTTTTACAATGGGTTTTTCAGAGAAAGCTGAATAGGCTGAGATTTGAATTGCAGAGTTAAGTATTTTAGATTTATTATATGGATAGTTCAAAAATATTACTGCTTCCTTCAAACCATATACCAATGCTATACCTCATTCCAAATCACTGTACACCAGATGATAATGATTTTGTAGGAGCCTCTCAGAAGACCATAATTAATTTTGATGTTTTCAGATGAAGTTTAATCAGTACCCCTCTCCCCAACCCCAATGTAAGTGTTGCTCAAAGCATTCAGGTGACATGGATTTCTCACAGAAACAGAAGCATTTAAATACCATCTGTTAGCAACCCAATAATGCTAATCTGAAGCCCTGCTTTGCTGTTGGACTCAGTGGTTAAGCATCATAGTAGTGGTCCCTGGTAATTTTTCCAAATCAAAAGTTTTAGAAGATTAATAACATGTAGTAATTGGATCCAACTTTATTCTCTTCGACCAGTCAAGACAATTAAGGAGTCACCATCCATGCCATGCCTCTGTTTATCCTAATGAGAAGCACCCAGATTGATAATGAAAGCTGGCAGCTTAATGTAGCTCAAAACATAATTTGTTAACTCTAATGACCAGAGTGTTAGCCATAAGAATGGTATAAATGGAACTGCTTCTCAGAATATATGCTGTTTTGGTGTTTCTTTTTCACTTTGCTTCACTCACTCTAAGAAACATATTGCCTTGTACATAATGTACTAGGTAATCATACAGTTGCATCTCCTACTGAAAATATGTTTCTCCCAGAATCATCTGTTTATGTACATACTTGGCCTTTGAATATGTAAAGTCATGTGATATTTGAGTAGAAAGGGGCTTAAAAGATCTCTCATCAAAATTGCCTTATTTTACAATTAAGATTCCAAGGCCCAGAGAGAGAAACAACTTAACAAAGGCTGTTTGACACTTTACTAGTAGACCTGGGATAGGACCCAGACCCGTATATTTGCCCCACATTACGCAGATTTTGGGGCACTTGATCTTTTATTTTTTTGGAGTACCTTATGCTGCATGATAGCATTATTTTCTCTGTTAGGTTTCCAGGACCTTCTGGCCAAGTGCTGTTTTGTATTTTGCACCAAGTGGAGAGATGATGTCATTGGTGAAGCATCCTTTCCTCTCCTTTGACTTCTTGCCTCTATTTCTGAATGTCCTTCTTGTGGTGGGTTGAATAGTGGCCCTCCAAAGAACATATTTATTTCCTAATCCCCAGAACCTGTAAACATGACATTATTTGGAAAAAGAGTCTTTGCAGATATAATTAAGTTAGGAATCTTGCTCTAGTTTGGATCTGTGTCCTTACCCAAATTGCTTGTATAATCCCCAATGTTGGAGGTAGGTCCTGGGAGGAGGTGATTGGATCATGAGGGTGGATTTCTCTTGAATGGTTTAGCACTGTCTCCTTGGCACTGTTCTCATGTTAGTGAGTGAGTTCTCGCGAGATCTGGTTGTTTAAAAGTGTGGCATCTCCCCTCCCCGCTTGCTCCTGCTTTCACCATGTGAAGTGCCTGCTCTTTCTTCACCTTCCACCATAAGTTTCCTGAGGCCTCCCAAGAAGCCAAGCAGACACCACTATGCTTTCTGTACAGCCTGCAGAATGATGAGCCAATTAAGCCTCTTTTCTTTATAAATTACCCAATTTCAGGTATTTATAGCATTGCAAGAATGGATTAATACGGATCTTGGGATGAGATCATTCTTGATTTAGGGTGGACCCTAAATCCAATGTCAGGTATCCTTATAAGAGAAGCGCAGAGGGAGATTTGAGACATATAAGAGAAGGTCATGTGAAAATGGAGGCAGAGATTGGAGTTCTTCTGCCACAAGCCAAGGGACAGAAAGGATTGCTGACCTCCGTTAGAAGCAAGAAGAGAAGGCAGGAATGGATTCTTTCTTATAACCTCCAAAAAGACCAAACCTGCTGACACCCAGATTTCAGACTTTGGCTTTTCAGCACTATAGAGAATACATCTTTGCTGTTTTAAGTCACCCGGTGTGTGGTGATTAGTTACAGCAGCCCTAGGAATCAAATGCACTTCATAAGGCATTTGCCTTGGGCCCCACCGAGGACTGGGCACTGTAGAGGCCCTGTGTGTGAGCATTGAGGGGAGCTGACTCATGTTAATATTCTTGTGCCCGCAATGACTGGAGCTATGATGCTGGTAGGTTAGATTACTACTCTGTGACTCAGATTTTTCAACTATAAAATGGGGATTGCTATTGGTTATGATAATGTATATTAATTATACATTATAATGTATACATTATATAGTATATTGTATAACTGATAACAATCCCCATTTTACAGTTGAAAAAATGAGATAATGAGATAATGTATGTCTCATGAGACAATGTATATTAGTGCTTAGCATGGGGCCTGGACACAACAAATATTTCATAATGTTAACTGATATTATTATAATGTCTCCAGGCTCTTTTGCTTACTTGTTTGCTTGTAGAAGGGGGATTCATAAGTAGTTCCTAACCCAATGGATGGAGTATGTGCTGCTGCTTGTGGTGTGGCAAACTCCATGTAGAAAGGTAGTCCTTTCTGATACGTGGGCTCTGCCCTTCTTTCTACCAATGGGTTCTCACAGCCCCGACAGCCCTTGGCCCTGATGAACCTTCCTTGAGAAGCTCTCTCCCTGCAACATCTAGGGCAGTGGTGCTCATCTCTGGCTATGCACTGGAACCACCTGAGGAGTTTCTGATGGGCTAATGTCCAGGCCCCACTCTAGACCCCTCTGAATCAGAGAGTTTTCAATAGAACAGGCTTAGCGACCCCAGGAAAAAAGGCTCAGTTATGGTTGAGGTAACATACGTCATTGGAGTTTCTAATCTGAGAAACTGCAGGGAGCAGACAAGGAAATAGGAGCCATTCACTAGAGCAGAGTTTTTCTATCTGAGGTGAATTACCAACTTTAAAATTTCTAATCCATCACAGCTGATGGATTAGAAAAAGGATCCAACTCATCCCTTTTTATGGCTGCATAGTATTCCTTGGTGTGTATGTGTCACATTTTCTTTATCCAGTCTATCATTGATCGGCATTTGGTTGGTTCCAAGCTCATTATTATATGTTAATAAAATAGAATGTTATATTAAAATAGATATGTTAGTAAAATAGAATAAAAAATGAATTACACAAATTCTACCAAATACCTGATGAGTATACCTCATAAATGAATTACCTACAAAACAAAATTTAAAACACACACAAACTAAAACCTGTAAATTTTTAGTTATTACTTTAAACAGACATAAATCGTTTTGTTAAATTACTGAAAAGAGGTTAAGCATATAATCACTATATGAACTAGCAATTCCATTCTAGGTATTTACCTAAGAGAAATGAAAACATATAAGCATACAAAGAGTTGTACATGAATGTTTTTATTATCATACTTTAAGTTATGTGTTACATGTGCAGAACGTGCAGGTTTTTTACATAGGTATACATGTGCCATGGTGGTTTGCTGCACCCATCAACCCGTCATCTATATTAGGTATTTCTCCTAATGCTATCCCTCCCCTATCCCCCTACCCCTCAACAGGCCCCAGTGTGTGATGTTCCCCTCCCTGTGTCCATGTGTTCTCATTGTTCAACTCCCATTTATGAGTGAGAACATGTGGTGTTTGGTTTTCTGTTCTTGCATTAGTTTGCTGAGAGTGATGGTTTCCAGTCTCATCTATGTCCCTGCAAAAGATATGAACTCATCCTTTTTTATGGCTGCATAGGATTCCATGGTGTATATGTGCCACATTTTCCTTATCCAGTCTATCATTGATGGGCATTTGGGTTGCCTCCAAGCTCATTATCACTGGTCATTAGAGAAATGCAAATCAAAACCATATTGAGATACCATCTCACGCCAGTTAGAATGGCTATCATTAAAAAGTCAGGAAACAACAGATGCTGGAGAGGATGTGGAGAAATAGGAACACTTTTACACTGTTGGTGGGAGTGTAAAATAGTTCAATCATTGTGGAAGACAGTGTGGTGATTCCTCAAGGATCTAGAACTAGAAGTACCATTTGACCCAGCAATCCCATTACTGGGTATATACCCAAAGAATTATAAATCATTCTACTATAAAGACACATACACATGTATGTTTACTGTGACACTATTCACAATGGTAGCTTAATTCTTAAGAAACCTAAACTGGAAATAATCTAAATGTCCATCAGCAGGTGAGTAGATAAGCAAACTATAGTACGTCCATACAATAAAATGTTACTGAGCCATAAAAAGAAATAAATTAATGATATACACAAAACATGAATGAATTTCAAAGTATTATACCAAGTAGAGAAACCAGACCTAAAAGACTACAGTCTATATGATCCATTTTTGTGCAATTCTAGACAATGCAAAATTAGTCTAGTGATAAAAAGCAGATTAGTGATTACCTGAGTTTAAGGGGTGGTCATAGGAATGGAGTGCATAGGGACAGAAGAGAGTATTTTTTAATGATAGAAATGTTCTATATCTTGACTGTAGTGGAAATCCCATGACCGTGTATGTTTATAAAAACTCATTAAACTGGACACTTAAATATATGAATTTCATTTTATATATTATACCTTGGAAAAGCTGATTTTATACTTGCTCTAAAACTTTCTAAATATATATAGTTATATGTCAGAGATATTGTGGGTTCAGTTCCAGACCACCACAATAAAGTGACTATTGCAATGAAGCAAGTCACACAAGTTTTTTTTTAAACCTTTCTTTATTTCTTTATTAAAAAAAATTTTTTTTACTGTACTTTAGGTTCTGTGGTACATGTGCAGATCATGCAGGATTGTTGCATAGGTACATACATGGCAATGTGGTTTGCTGCCTCCATCCCCGCATCATCTATATCTGGCATTTCTTCCCATGTTATCCCTCCCCAACCTCCCTATCCCCTGCAGTCCCTCCCCTAGTTCCCCCCCACAGACCTCAGTGTGTGATGCTTCCCTCCCTGTGTCCATGTTTTCTCATTGTTCAACACCTGCCTATGAGTGAGAACATGTGCTGTTTGATTTTCTGTTCTTGTGTCAGTTTGCTGAGAATGATGGTTTCCATGGCCCTACAAAGGAATCGAACTCATCGGTTTTTTTTTTTTGTTTTTTTTTTTTTGGTGAGACGGAGTTTCGCTCTTCTTACCCAGGCTGGAGTGCAATGGCGTGATCTCGGCTCACCGCAACCTCCGCCTCCTGGGTTCAGGCAATTCTCCTGCCTCAGCCTCCTGAGTAGCTGGGATTACAGGCATGTGCCACCATGCCCAGCTAATTTTTGTATTTTTAGTACAGATGAGGTTTCACCATGTTGACCAGGATGGTCTTGATCTCTTGACCTCGTGATCCACCCACTTTGGCCTCCCAAAGTGCTGGGATTACAGGCATGAGCCACCGTGCCTGGCCCAAACTCATCGTTTTTTATGGCTGCATGTGGGGATCCCCCACCAGCGTAGAGGCCCCTCTGTGTCTCTGCCATGACGGGGTTTGAGCCCAGACACGTTTCTTTCCACTGGGTGCAGTCAAGTGAGGTGGCTACAGGAAGACGTGGGAAATGTTAAGCTTACAGAGAGTCACTCTCAGTTCACTGCTCTTAGAGCATGACTGAGGTAATGCCAGCTTATTGTTTTTCTGTTGAAGTCCCTGTTCTGGGCTAGTTCTATGATTCTGTTTACCTGTAGTCACAGAAGCATTGAGATCATTCACTGTATTACTAGAAAATTGTTCCCTTCCTGATTTATTGCTTGCCCACCTGTCTTAACGTCATTTTCTGTAACAATGGATAAGAGGATAAGAATCTTTTGTGACCTTTAGGTAAGCTCGCATGTTGCCCCCTCCCTTGGTTACTTTGAACCTCCTTTGGTTACCTTGTAACTTTCTGTTTTTTCCCCTGATAATGATTCTGTAAGAAAACTGACGTCAGTCACTGTACGTAAAATCATATATAAACTTCTGTGCACAAAGAATAAATCACTGATCTGAGCATAGCTCATTTCAGACCTCCGGACCCATCTTCTCTATCTCTCTTTTTTTCCACGCGCTCTCTCTTCCAGGTATTAGGACCCTCTTGCTGGTCAAGAGACCCCCGGCAGACATGCCGGTCTCATGGCCAACGACAGCTGCATAGTATTCCATGGTGTATATGTGCCACATTTTCCTTGTCCAGTCTATCATGGATGGGCATTTGGGTTGGTTCCAGGTCTTTGCTATTGTAAACAGTGCCACAATAAACATACATGTGCATGTGTCTTTATAATAAATAAATTTATTATAAATAAAATTTATAATCCTTTGGATATATACTCAGTAATGGGATTGCTGAGTCAAATGGAATTTCTAATTCTAGATCCTTGAGGAATTGCCACACTGTGTTCCACAATGGTTGAACTAATTTACACTCCCACCAACAGTATAAAAGTGTTCCTTTTTCTCCACATCCTCTCCAGCATCTGCTGTCTCCTGATTTTTTAATGATTGTCATTCTAACTGGTGTGAGATTGTATCTCAATATAGTTTTGATTTGCATTTCTCTAATAACCAGTGATGATGAGCATTTCTTTTCATATGTTTGTTGGCCTCATATATGTCTTCTTTTGAAAAGTGTCTGTTCATATCCTTCACCCACTTTTGAATGGGTTTGTTTGTTTTTTTCTTGTAAATCTGTTTTAGTTCTTTGTAGATTCTGGATATTAGCTCTTTGTCAGATGGGTAGATTGCAAATTTTTTTTCCCATTCTGTAGGTTGCTGGTTCACTCTAATGATTGTTTCTGTTGCTGTGCAGAAGATCTGGAGTTGAATTATATCCCATTTGTCTATTTTGTCTTTTGTTGCCAATGCTTTTGGTGTTTTAGTCATTAAGTCCTTGCCTGTGCCTATGTCCTGAATGGTTTTGCCTAGGTTTTCTTCTAGGGTTTTTATGGTGTTGGGTCTTATGTTTAAGTCTTTAATCCATCTGGAGTTAATTTTAGTGTAAGATGTCAGGAAGGGGTCCAGTTTCTGTTTTCTGCACATGGCTAGGCAGTTATCCCAACACCATTTATTAAACAGGGAATCCTTTCCCCTTTGCTAGTTTTTGTCAGGTTTGTCAAAGATCAGATAGTTGTAGATGTGTGGTGTTGCCTCCGAGGTCTCTGTTTTGTTCCATTGGTCTATATCTCTGTTTTGGTATCAGTACCATACTGTTTTGATTACTGTAGCCTTGTAGTACTGTTTGAAGTCAGGTAGCATGTTGCCTCCAGCTTCATTCTTTTTGCTTAGGATTGTCTTGGCTATGCAGGCTCTCCTTTGGTTCCATATGAAGTTTAAGGTGTTTTTTTCCAGTTCTATGAAGAGGGTCATTGGTAGCTTGATGGGGATAGCATTGAATCTATAAATTACTTTGGGCAGTATGGTCATTTTCATGATACTGATTCTTCCTAACCATGAGCATGGAATGTTTTTCCATCTGTTTGTGTCCTCCCTTATTTTGTTGAGCAGTGGTTCACTGTTCTCCTTGAAGAGGTCCTTTACATCCTTTGTTAGTTGTATTCCATATTTTATTCTCTATGTAGCATATGTGAATGGCACTTAGCTCTTGATTTGGCTCTCTTTTAGTCTGTTATTGGTGTATAGGAATGCTTGTGATTTCTGCACATTGATTTTGTATCCTGAGACTTTGCTGAAGTTGCTTATCAGTTTCAGGAGATTTTGGGCTGAGACCATGGGGTCTTCTAAATATACAATTGTGTCATGTACAAATAGAGACAATTTGACTTCCTCCTTTCCTAATTGAATACCCTTTATTTCTTTTTCTTGCCTGATTGCTCTGTCTAGAACTTCCAATACTAAATTGAATAGGAGTGGTGAGAGAGGGCATCCTTGTCTAGTGCCAGATTTCAAAGGGAATGCTTCCAGTTTTTGCCTGTTCAGTATTATATTGGCTGTGAGCTTTTATTATTTTGTTATACGTTCCATCAATTCCTACTTTATTGAGGGTTTTTAGCATAAAGCCCTGTTGAATTTTGTCGAAGGCCTTCTCTGCATCTATTGAGATAATCATGTAGTTTTTGTCTGTGGTTCTGTTTATGTGGTGGATTATGTTTATAGACTTGGGTATGTTGAACCAGCCTTGCATCCCTTGGATGAAGCCTGTTTGATTGTGATGGATAAGCTTTTTGATGTGCTGTTGCAATTGGTTTGCCAGGATTTTATTGAAGATTTTTGCATCTATGTTCATCATGGATATTGGCCTAAAGTTGTTGTTTTTTTTTGTTGAGTCTCTGCCAGATTTTGGTATCAGGATGATGTTGGTTTCATAAAATGATTTGGGAAGGATTCCCTCTTTTTGGATTGTTTGGAATAGTTTCAGAAGGAGTGGTACCAACTCCTCTTTGTATGTCTGGTAGAATTCCGCTGTGAACCCATCTGCACCTGGGCTTTTTTTGGTTGGTAGGCTATTAATTGCTGCCTCAACTTCAGCCCTTGTTATTGGTCTGTTCAGGGTTTCGACTTCTTCCTGGTTTAGGCTTGGGAGGGTGCAAGTGTCCAGGAATGTATCCATTTTTCCAAGTTTTTATTATTATTATTATACTTTAAGTTCTGGGGTATGTGTGTAGAATGTGCAGGTTTGTTAGATAGTTTTACATGTGCCATTGTGGTTTGCTGCATCCATCACCCTGTTGTCTACATTAGGCATTTCTCCCAATGCTATCTGTCTTCTAACCCCCACCCCCTGGCAGGCCCTGGTGGTCATACAAGTTTTTTCGGCTTCCCAATGGATATGAAGTTTATGTTTACACTATACTACAACTATACTATACTATACTAGTTGTAGTATACTATACTGTAACTACACTATAAAGACTATAATCTTTTAAGTGTGCAATAGAATTCTGTCATATATATATTTACATGTATATATTTATGTGTATACACACACACACACACACACACACACACACCTTAATTTAAAAAATACTTCATTGCCAAAAAATGTGGACAATTACTTGAACCCTCAGTGAATTATAATTTTTTTTGGTGGTAGAATCTTTCCTTGATGCTGATGGCTACTGACTGATCAGGGTGGTGGTTGCTAAAAGTTGGGGTGGCTATCTTAAGATAACAATGATATTTGCTGCAATGATGGATTCTTCCTTTCATGAAAGATTTCTCAGTAGCATGCAATGCTGTTTGATAGCATTTTACACATAGTAATTTTTTTTCAAAATTGGAGTCAATCTTCTCAAACACTGCCACTGCCTTATAAGCTAAGTTTATGTAATATTCTAAATCCTTTCTGTGATTTCAGCAATTCTCATAGCATCTTCACCAAGAGTAGATTCCATCTCAAGGAACCACTTTCTTTGCTTATCTGGTAAGAAGCAACTCCTTGTCCATTCATGTTTGATAATGAGATTGCAGCAATTTAGTTGCATATTCAGGCTTCACTTCTAATTTGAGTCCTCTTGCTATTTCCACCACATCTGCAGTGACTTTCTCCACTAAAGTCTGGAACCTCTAAGAGTCATTTATGAGAATTGGAATCAACTTCTTCGAAACTCCCACTAGCATTGACATTTTGACCTCTTCCCATGAATCATGAATGTTCTTAATGGCATCTAGAATGGGGAATATTTTCCAGAAGGTTTTCAATTTACTTTGACCAGATTCATCAAAGGAATAATTATCTATGACTGTTATAGCCTTACAAAAATGTATTTCTTAAATGATAAGACTTGAAAGCTGAAATTTCTACTTGATCCATGGGCTACAGAATGGATGTTGTGTTAGTAGGCATGAAAACAACATCAATCTCCTTGTAAATCTTCATCAAAGTATTGGGTGACCAGGTGTCAATGAACAGTAACATTTTGACAGAAATCTTTTCATTCTGAGCAGTAGATCTTAACAGTGGGCTTAAAATGTTTAGTAAACCGTGCTGTATAGGGAGGTGCTATCGTCCAGGCTTTGTTGTTCCATTTATAGAACACAAGCCGAGTAGATTTAGCATAATTCTTAAGGGCTCTAGAATTTTGGGGATGGTCAATGAGCATGAGCCTCAGTTTAAAGTTAACCAGCTGCATTAGCCCCTAACAAGAGACTCAGCCTGTCCTTTGAAATATTGAAGTCGTGCACTGACTTCTCTGTAGCTCTGAAAGTATATCTCTGTCAAAGTCTTGGGTGACCAGGTGCATTGTCAAGGAACAGTAATATTTTGATAGGAATCTTAGATAACCTTTTCTTCCAATAGAAGGCTGTTTTGTCCTTATAATGAAAATCTGTTGTTTAGTGTAGCCACCTTAATTCATTATCTTAGCTAGATCTTCTGGATGACCTGCTGAAGCTTCTACAAGGGCACTTGCTGCTTTGTCTTGCACTCTTACGTTATGGAGATGGTTTCTTTCCTCAAACCTCATGAATGAACTTCTGCTAACTTCCACCCTTTTCCCTGCAGCTTTCCCACCTTTCTCAGCCTTCATAGAATTGAAGAGAATTTGAGTATGGATCTGGATTAGGCTTTGGCTAAAGGGAAGGTTGTGGCTGGTTTGACCACTAAATCTTTCTTGCTATCAGCAATAAACTGCTTTACTTTCTTATCATTCATGTGTTCACTCGAGTAGCACTTTTAATTTCCTTCAAGAATGTTTCCTTTGCATTCACAACTTGGCTAACTGTTTGGCACAGGAGGCCTACCTTTCAGCCTGTCTTGGCTTTCAACATGCCTTTCTTACTAAGCTTAGTCCTTTCTAGCTTTTGATTCAAAATGAGGGATGTGACTTTTCCTTTCACTTGAACACTTAGAGATCATTGTAGAGTTATTAATTGGCCTGATTTAAAAATTGCTTTGTCTCAGGAAATAGAGAAGCTTAAGGAGAAGGAGAGAGACAAAGGAATGGTTAGTCAGTGGAGCAGTTAGACCACACATAGCATTCATTAAGTTCGCCATCTTATATGTGAGTGATTTGTAGAACCCCAAAACAATTACAGTGGTAACATCGAAGATCACTGATCACATATCACCATAACAGATGAAAAGGTTGAAATATTGCAAGAATCACCAAAATGCAACATAGAGACACGAGGTGCCCACAAGCTGTTGAAAGAATGGTGCTGTTAGATTGACTCATTGCAGTGCCGTTGCAAACCTTCAAATTGTAAAAAGTGTAATATTTATAAAGCACAATACGACAAGGTTTGCCTGCATTCTTGACTTCTGTATGTATCATGTTGCAGATGAACAATAAATGCTTTGTAAGCCAGCACTGGTCTGTGAACCAAACTTTGAGAAGCATTGAACTAGATGATGGAGCACCTATAACCTGGCATTCAGAGCCTTGCTCTGTCTTGAGGCCCAGTGTCTTAGGAGGTTATTGTCAAGGACTTGAGCTCAAGGACAAAGACAGTAGCCTGATCCTTGAGAATAGTCCTGCAGAGGGTTTGAAAGAGCTGCTTAGGCCCATATTTGGGAACACCATGTTGGATGTCTGCTTGGCTGCAAATAAAATCCAAGAATAGATATTTAAGCTCCATTTGAATTACGATAAGGCCATCAGACCCGCAGTTTTAAGAAGACTTAATTTTGACCTCCCTGAAAAGGGGAAGCAAGATTAAGCTTGCAGTATGAGGGGAGATATACTTTATGGAAAGTAGATGCTAATAAATAATTATAGGTTGAATGAAAGGCAGATAAATGCTTGCTTCTAAAAGGTACATAATGGTCCAATTCATCAGCCTGCCAAGAAATTAGGCCCTGCAGAGAAGATAATAAAAGGTTGAAACTCTCAAAGGAGAGGCAAATTTCATTGTAACATTTTTGATGCCAAATGTATTTTTCTGCAATAATTGGTTATGTGAGTTTGAGACTCCAGTTGTTACCATCATCTGGGGAAGATCCCGCAGTTCTTCCACACTTCCCCACCATCAGTCAGTAGGAGGATTAATGTTTATTTAATCTTCAGGGTGGAGGTAGACTCTGAAGGAGCACATTCCTGTAAGAGGGCTAGTGGTAATAAGAACTGAGTTCAGTGGTTGACTCTGGGTCTTTTGATTCTTCTGATCTTCAGTTTTTCATCTGTAAAATGGACAAAAACAATACCTTCTTTAAAGCCTTGTTGAGGTCCCAATGTGAGATGGACGTGAGATATACTTTTAAGAGAACACAATAAATAGCACTCCCATTACTTGCCTGAGTTCTGAACACATTGAGAAATAAGACAAAAGAATCAATAGATGGAAAATGAAAGTATCATGTTCATGGTTAATAAAGGTTAAGATGAGTTCAGTGTGAGACTCACAAGAGACTGTAAATCCCAGCCTGGGGAGGACCTACCTTTCTACTCTCAGGCCACATTGGACTCTGCTGTGGGGACAGGGTCCCCTGTCTCTGGAGCAGCTGGGTAAACTGCATGTTCTCTATGGTCTGGCCCACATCTGAGAGGAAGAGGCAGGATTATGCATGTTAAATTTATGCCTTCAAGTTCACCACTCAACTGAATGACTCCCAGGGGAAGAATGAGCTAGAAGTGGAACGAGGTCAGGAATGTCACGGAAATAAAGATTCTTCCATAGAGAAAGAGACATTAAGAATGGGGAAGAGCTTTTTTTTTCCTTCCTCTTAAACCATCAGGCCTAACTCCTTAGCCTGTGCTTATGAATGGAGTGGTTTTCCCCCTGCCAGAGGGGATCAGTGGGTCAGCGGGGCTGTCCCATCCCCATCCTCTTGAGGCTGTTCCCCATACCAGCCACTGCTCACCAGCACAGTATCTTGCCTTGGTGTATATACAGGATAATACTTTCAGTTCAGTTCACCATCTAGAAACATGTACTTTGAAAATTTATAATAGTTGGTATAGATCTTGAAAGAAATCAGCTGTAGGTAAATATATCTTGATAATTATGAAGTTAGAGGAATAAATCTTTTTCTTTTCAGGATTTTGGCTAAAAAGGGAGGTTGAAAATTCTTTTTCTTTCTGTCTCTTTCTATCTCTTTCTCTCTATCTCTTTTTTGCCTTCCTCCAAAGGACTATCTGTTCTCTGCTCCAAATGTATGTGTGTCAATCCCAAATAATACAGTTGGCTTTGAAACTCTTTATAATTTTGAAATGGTCTTCTATTTTCCTAGAGTTGTTATAGCTTAATACTATGCAATCAGGAAGATTGCCTAAGGCTCATAACTTGTAATAGATATGCAATTGTAATTGATCTTGTATACACATTTAGGATTTTTCCCTTCTCAAACTGAATTCAAAGATAAAATTAACCTAGGGTACATGGAGACCTGGGATTAAATGTTTTAAAGAACTAAGTAAAGCTGAATAAGGGTAGCTTACAAGACTTATGTATAGACTCTCTCCCTTTATGTGCACCCAATACTCATGGGAACTGGTTATGAAGTTTGGATCGCATCCTGTACCTTTAAAGATGAAACAAGATCTCAGTTTTACATGTTTTACATTCTGTGACAGCAATTCTGCTTGTCTGTGATATGTCTCCTAACTTCAGCATATACACACTGGTCACTTCTCAGCATGAGAAATGGACATGTATGTTTCAGAACAAAAGCTGTAAAAATGGATTTTGAGTGTCCTGTAAAGAAGTTTGGAAAATCTTGAAAGAAGCAGAAGGGGGGAATGTTGAAGGGGCAGTAGAAGAATTCGTTATTGGCACTAAATCAGAGGAGGTTAAAACATAACCACAATATAAGATTTGCAAATGTTCTCTTTCCAAAGTGCTTCAGTCTCTGAGAAGTACCAGTGTTGTGTTACTTTGAATTTTACACACACACACACACACACACAAGTGCGCACATACAGCTTCATATATCCTGCAGCGAACTGTAATTTGTCAGCACAATAGCTGGGATGGAGTGAGAATCAGTATCTGATTTAATAGTAAAGTAGAAAATCTCCTTCCAGTCTTTTTCTTTCCTCTTTGAATATTCTACCTATGTTTATTTACAACATAGTCTCATGGATCATTGAGAGATGGAAGGGACCTTACTGAGAAAGATAGTCTAATTTCCCACCAAGTTTAGGAATGCTGTCTCTAGCATTTCAAATTTTGGTCTTTCTACCTGTATTTGAACAGGTCTAGGAATGGGATGCTCCCAAATGCTAAGGGCAGTGGTGTTCTTTGTAGATGCTGCTAATGATGAGAAAACTCATATCAAATTTGACCTTTCTCTCCCCATAATTTCTATTTTATTGTTTTCGTTCAGTCTTTTGGAAGTAAGGAATCAAAAAGACTAAATTTAGTTCCCCCCCAAACCCTCCTTCTCACAAGACTCTTAGATGTTGGAAGTAATCTCTCATATTACAATATGCCTGCCCCTACCCCACTCATACTTATATTCAAGTACTGCCCATAGCAAGAAGTGGCATTTCTAGGGGAGAATTATCATCTTAATATCAATTTTCTAATCCAGAAATATAATATATATATATATATATATATATATATATATCCATCTATCTCAGTGTTCATTAATTTGCTTCAGCAATGCTTTTTAATCATTTTAATGTGAGGTCTGGCATAATTTAGTTAAATGTATCTCTAAGTATTTAATAAAACTGAGATATAATTCACATATCATAAAATTTATCCCTGTAAAGTATATAAGTCAATGTTTTTTAGTATATTCATAAAGTTGTGAAAAATCACTATTTTATAGTTTTAAAATTCTATTATAAATTTCAATTTCCAATTATATGTAGTATACATAGTCGGTATTATAGAGATATACAATTGAGTTTTGCATTTTGACTTTGTATCTTGAGACCTTGCTAAACTCATTTATTAGTTCTAATAAGGTGTTTGTTTTTTAACATCCTATAGGATTTTCTATACAATCATGTCATTGAAAAATGTAATTATTCTTTTCTTATATTTATCTTTTACTTCTTTACTTTGTATTATTATTAAACTTCCATTAAAATGGTGAATGGCAGTGGCAACAGCAGGCATATTTGCCTTGTTCCTGATCTTAGGAGGAAGCATTTAGTTTTTCATTATTAGGTATCATATAGCTATAGGCTTTTTATACATGCCCTTTATGAAATTGTAGAGTTTCCTTCAACTCTCAGTTAGCTGAAAATTATTTTAATGAATGGATATTTAATTTTGTCAAATGGTTTCTGCACCTGTTGATATTACCATATGGTTTTCCTTTTAAAATATGTTCATATGGTGAATTACATTAATAAATTAGTTTGAAAATGTTAAATGAATCTTGCCTTTGGGGATGAACTTCACTTGGTCATGATGTGTTATTCTTTTTCTATGCTGGTTTATTTGATTTTTTAAAAAATTTAAAAGTTTTGCATCTATATGCACAAGGAATATTGATCTGTGATTTCTTGTCCTCCATCTCTTCTTCTCTCCCTCCATCTCTTCCTCCCTCCCTCTCTCCTTTCTTCCTTTCTTCCCTCCTGCCCTCCTGCCCTCCCTCCCTCTCCTCCCCCTCTTCCCTCCTCCTTTCTCCCTCCTCCTCCTCCTTCTCTCTCTCTCTCCCCTTGCCTCTCTCTCTCTCTCCCTCTGCCTCCCTCTCCCTTCCTCCCTCCCTCCCTTCCTTCCTTCCACTCTCTCTCCTTTTTCCTCACTCCCTCCCGTCCATCTGTCAGTCCTTCCTTGCTTCCTTCCTTTTCAAGGTAATGGTGGCCTTATAAAATGAACTCTAAAGTATTCCCCTTTTTTCTGTTTTCTGGAAATTTTGTATAGAATTGGCATTATACTCCCTTAAATGCTTAGTAGATATTACCTAGATAAACCATTTGGGCTTGGTATTTCTCTGTGAAAATGTTTTCAATTCTGAACTCAAATTATTTATAGATATAGGCCTATACAAGTCATTTATTTATTTATTTCTTGAGTGAGTTTTGGTGGTTTATATCTTTCAAAAAAAAATTGCCAATTTAATCTTTTTTTTTTTTTGAGATGGAGTTTCGCTCTTGTTACCCAGGCTGGAGTGCAATGGCGCGATCTCGGCTCACCGCAACCTCCGCCTACTGGGTTCAGGCAATTCTCCTGCCTCAGTTTCCCGAGTAGCTGGAATTACAGGCACGCGCCACCATGCCCAGCTAATTTTTTGTATTTTTAGTAGAGACGGGGTTTCACCATGTTGACCAGGATGGTCTGGATCTCTTGACCTCGTGATCCACCCGCCTTGGTCTCCCAAAGTGCTGGGATTACAGGTGTGAGCCACCGTGCCCGGCCGCCAATTTAATCTTTATCAAATTTGTTGTCACAAAGTTTTCTTACTATTCTTTCATTATTCTGTCTGTAGGATCTCTGAGCAGTTTTCCTTCTTTCACTGCTAATATTGGTAATTTGTGTCTGTTCTTTTTCTGATCAGTCTACCTAGTGTTTTATCAATTTTGCTGACATTTTCAAAGAACTATAATTGATTTACTTTATTATTTTTCTTGGTTTTTTATTTTACCAAAAACATCTTCTAAAAGATATTTTACTTATCTTTATTACCTCCTTTCTTCCACTTACATTAGGTTTAATTTACTTTTTAATTCTGGTACCATAAGGTAGATGATTAGATCATTGATTTTAAACTTATCTTCTCTAATATTAATATTCTGTGCTATAAATTCTCTCTAGTCATTAGTTTAGCTGTCTCTCATAATTGTAATATACTGTTATCTTTCATTCAGTTTTAAATATTTTTTAGTTTTTTCTGTGATTACTTTTTTGATTCATGCATTATTTAGAAATATGTTATTTAATTTTTGAATATATGAGACTTTTTCAGATATTCTTCCAACACTGATTTCTAATTAAATTCCATTTTGGTAAAATTTCAGTTTCTAAACTTGTTGATACATGTTTTATGGACTAGACTATAGTATCTTGGTAAACGTTTCATGTATACTTGAAATGAATATACATTCTGCCAGTACTGGGTAGTGTGTTCTACAAATGTCATTTAGGTCAAGGTAGTTGATTGTGTTATTCAAGTATCCTATATCCTTGTTGATTCTGTTTAGTTATTTTATCAATTATTGAGGAGAGAGTACTGAATTTACTAAACAATAATTGTGGATTTGCCTATTTCTCTTTTTATTTCAATAAATTTGGGGTTCAGGTATTTTGGAGCTCTGTTATTTGGTGCATACACATTTAGCATTGTTATGTTCTTTTGTTGAATTCACTCCTTTTCCTCCCCTGGGGGTTTTCCTCTATTCTAAAGTCTCCTTTGTGTGCTATTAATGTAGCCACTTCAGCTTTCTTAGATTAATTTTTTCAGGTTACATCTTTTCCATTATTTTACTTTTAATTCATCAGTGTCTTTATATTTACATTTGGGTGTGTTTTTTTCCAGCATGAAATTGTTTTTGCTTTTTTAAAATTCAATGGAACAATATCTGTCTTTTAATTTGAGTGTTTAGAATATTGACGTTTGATATAATTATAAATATGGGTTGGTGTGAATCTTCTACCATGATTTTTGTTTTCTATTTGACTCATATATATTTTAATATTTTTTCTTTTCTTTCATTCTTTTGGATTAACTGATATTAATGATTCTACTTTATCTTGCATATTGGCTTATTAGCAATACATTTACTTTTTTGTGGTTGCTCTAGTGTTTGCAACACACATTTTTAACCTATTACATTCTACCTTCAAATATTATACCACTTCACAAATAATACAACACCTTAGAACATTATAACTATCATTTCTTCCTCCCAATTTTTGCGCTGTTGTTGTTGATCAGTTTTTTCTATTTTTATTTTATTTTAGAAAAATAATGTATTTTTTAAAATATGATATTAACCCTACAGTACACTGTTAGTATTTTCTCTAAATAGTCAACTGTCTTTTAAAAGGATCGTTAAAATAAGAAAAGTATCTTTTATATTTATTCATATGTTTATAATTTCTATCATTTTTTCATTCCTTTGTGTAGATCCAAATTTTTATCTAATGTATTTTATTGTACCTGAAAAACTTCCTTTAGTACTTCTTGTGGTGTGGATCTACTGACAATGAATTCTCTTTGCTTTCGTTTATCTGAAAAGTTTTTATTTTGTCTTCATTTTTGAAAGATATTTTCAACATTAAATTCTAGATTGGCTTTTGTTTTTTCTTTTAGGTATTTTTATTTTTAAGAGAGAGGGTCAGTCTCACTCTGTCACCTAGGCTGGATTGCAGTGGCATGATTACAGCTCACTGTAGCCTCAACCTACCAGGCTTAAGTGATCCTTCCGCCTCAGCCTCCCAGGTAGCTAGGAATGCAGGCATGCACTGACTTGTCCAGATAATTAACTAAATTTTTTTTAATAGAGCTAGGTCCCACTATTTTGCCCAAGCTGGTCAATATTTTAAAGATTCAATTCCACTGTCTTCTTTCATAGTTTCTGATGAAATATCAGTCATATCTTTGATCTTCTGTATATAACATGTCTTTCCTATGGTTGCTTTAGCAATTTAATTATTATATATATTAGTCTGGTTTTCTTTATTTTTATTCTGCTTGGGGTTCGTTGAATTTTGTGAGTCTGTAGGCTTATCATTTTTATCAAATTTGAAAATGTAAGCTGTTTAGCTTACTTTTCTGCTAATTGCATCACCTCAGAGATATCTATATTGATTCTTACTGATGGAGTTTTCTCCTGGTTATAAGCCATATGTTCCTATGCCTTTGTATACCTAATAGTATATATATATAGAGAGAGAGACAAAGTCTCACTCTGTTGGCCAGGCTGGAGTGCAGTGGCGTGATCTCAGCTCACTGCAACCTCCACCTCCCAGGTTCAAATGATTCTCCTGCCTCAGCCTCCTGAGTAGCTGGGATTGCAGGCATGTGCCACCACACCAGACTAATTTTTATATTTATGATAGAGATGGGGTTTCACCATGTTGGCAAAGCTGGTCTGGAACTCCTGACCTTGTGATCCGCCCATCTCAGCCTCCCAAAATGCTGAGATGACAGATATGAGCCACCACACCCAACTGGTATACCTAATAATTTTTTACTGGATGTCAGACATTACAAATTTTTGTTGTTGGTTCTTGGATTTAGTTGTTTTACTTTAAATAGTGTTTATAGTTAAGTTACATGAAGTCAGTTGATGTTCCATTCCAAGCCTCATTTTAAGACTTGATTTTAAGATTTTTAAGGAGTATGTCTAGAGCATTTTGTTTAAGGCTTATTTGGTCCCAATTCTAAGGTAACACCTTTTTGAATATTCTACCCAAAGACCTTTCATTTGGCTTGGTGGGACCATAAACTATTAGACAATCATATGTAACATCTAGGAATTCTTTTCTTTTCTTTCTTTCTTTTTTTTCATTTCTTTTTCTGGCTTTGGGTAATGTTCTCTCAAGAATGTTAACTCAGTGCTCAGCCAAAGAGTCACAGTGACCCCTTAGCAGATCTTTGGTTCTTACTCTCTGTGCAGCTACCTTCTCTATAGTACTCCATCATGCAAATTCTAGCTCTCTTGGTTTCCCAGAATCCTTAGCTCAGTTGAGACCTCCAGGCTCTGTTTGGCCTATGCCTCCAGCGAGTTAGCTGGTGTATAATAGATTTATGTTTATTGATATCCTCCTCTGATAGAACACAGTCCTACACTACCTGTTGACCAACACCTAAACACCATTGTTTCATATGTATTGTTAGTTGTTCAAGGTAGAAGAAGAAAATCTATCATGTCATTCCATCTTAGATGAAAGCAAAAATCACTCTTCAATTTTTAAACTTTAATGTTTTTATAATTGCACTAAGCTTTCTTTCTTTTCCTTACCTCAATACTACTTGGTTGCTATTTCTCTTATCCTGTGAAGATGTGCTTTTTTTAAAAGCAAAAAATCCTCATTTTAGTACTCTGAAATATACAAGTTCCATGTTAGCCCAAATACTTGTCTGAAAAGTCATTTTTAATTCTCAAGATGAGAAACAGAACTATAACATTTAGACAAATGATTAAGCTTTTATCTGAATATTATCTTATTTTCTTTCCTTAGCACTATTTCTGATTTTAAACGGGGCAAGTAGGTTGGACTTCTTAATATTCCTGAAACTAAATGTATAAAATTATTTTGATTATAATCAAATACAAAGATCTATTTTGCAGTAGTTTGCCTCATTTTGAAACCTGAAATTTCATGGTAATTATGGCAAATGACTACCCATTTTAACCCAAATTAACTAATTTTCCCTTATTCTCATTTCCTTCCTTCCTCTAACCCACAAACTATCGTAGCTCCACTGCAATCAAGGTAGCACTGAATCTAACTGTTGGATATGTTTGCACTGTAGTTTTTTCTGGTTAGTTAGCTTGCAAAGATAGAGCCCCTATTTTTCAAATTTTCTGTTTTTTTCTGTGAACTTGAGACCTCACTCAGGGATAAAGTAACACATGTGAAACTTTGTTTCGCATGAGGAAGGGATTTTACTTACAGTGAATGGTCTAAACAATGTCTCATTTAATTTTGAAATTGGGAGACTGAATCAAAATTTTTAGAGACATTTATGGAAGTTTCTAAGATATACATTTTAGAAATAAACATAGGAAAAATGTCAATTGGAAAATACTATTGACTTTTCATTACACTAATAAAAAAATAAGATATAATCTTTTATACAGTGCATTAAGTACAAATTAGCAAACAATTTAAAAGTTGAAGAAGACGGATATAAATTTAAGTACCAAACTGACTCTCAATGTATGTCAAGGTGTAGCTGACATAAGTTACACTTTGTACTGTATGAAAGTAATGAATCTTAATATATTTCCTTTTAGATAAGTACTGTTTTGTATGGGCTCATTACTTCTTTAGCATATATAGTTCTCAATAGTGTAGTATTTAGGACACCATCCCTTTTTACAAATAAGGAAACTGAAGCTTAAGTGACTGGGCCAGAATCCCTTGCTTGGTGTTGAATACTGTTAGCAACCTCTGATAGTGCCCTTTGCTAAAGCTTGGAGAAAAACGTATCCTAATTCTGTCAATTTCTTTCACTTTCCAGAGCTACCTTAACAGTTCACTCAATCTCCCATATGTGTGACTAATGCCCTTCTTCCACTCTTGTCCATCTGTTCTTCATTTTCTGCATAGCAGCTGGAGTGATTTTTTAAAAAAAATAGGTGAGATCATTTCATTCTCCTAAAAATTCTCCCATGACTTTCCATTGTACAGAGAATAAAATCCAGACTGCTTACCATGGTTTCTACATTTGAGTCCTTTTAGCTGCAAGTAAATGAAAAGTCGAGTAACATAGCTTTAAGTGTTAAGAAAATGTTTTGTGTCCTAAACTTGGAAGTCCATGGGTGGGCCAGCCTCCAGATTGGCACCAAAAAGCAGCCCAGGGATGTCTTCAGAGACCCAGGTCCTTTTATCTCTGGGCTCTGCCTTCCTCAGTGCTGGCTTCATTTTAAGATTGGTTCCCTTCCTCATTAGGAGATGGCTGCCAGCCTTTGGGCTACATACTTTCTGTTCTCATCCAGCAAGAGACAGAAACCTGTCAGTCCAATGTAAGACATGCAAGCATCCCGGGAGCAATGGGGAATATCATGTGCACATTGACTGCGTTTAGTCAGGATGCCTCCTAAAGTTGGAACTGGTCTACACATGTGAAGTTCTTTCAGAGTGGGAAGGGGAATGGATGTTGGGTGAGTAACCAGCGTGTGCACTGTACGTGACCTTCAAGGACGTTTGTGGGCTGGCTCTGCCTGTGGCTCTTACCTCACCTTTATCACTCCACCCCTCTCTTCCCACTAACTCCAGATGCAGTGACCTTTCTGTTCCTCAGACACACCAATCTTTTTTCTGACTTCAGGCCTTTGCACGTGCTGGCTCCTCTGCCTGGATGCTTTGTTTTGAGATATTTGACACCTTCATATTATCTAAGGTTCAGATCAAATATCACACCTTCAAAAAGTCTTACTTTGCCTTGGAGTGTGAAATTTCTCCCTTCCCTTCATTCCCATCCTCATTTCACTCTTTACCACAACAGATTTCCTTTATTCATTCCACATCACTTACCACCATATGATATAATATTATAGATTTATTTATTTACTTGGCTTGCTTTGTGTTCCCCCAATCTCCCCATTCCCCACCCTACGGCTGGAATGATTACTCCATGAGGGCAGGAGCTTGACTGTTTTGTTTACCTCAGTATTCCAGTTCCTGAATGATTAAATAAATGAATGGATGAATTCAGGAACTTTTCTTAAAACATCAAGAAAATATACATACTAGAAGTTATGTACAGGCTAGCCCTATGGCTCAGATGTATACTTTAAAATTTTTCCTCTTTGGTAAGAATAAAAAAATGTGAAAACTTACATCATGTACATATTTACCTAAAAACTCAGCCATCAAGAAAAATAATTTTTATGTGTCACACACAATTACTTCTAAAATTCAGAATTCAAGAAAATACTAACCCACTATATTTGTCAAAATTTATTTACAGAATTAAGAGGGGAAAAATAAACAACAATCACTATAAAATATAATGGAAAATGATCTCATTTACAATAGCAACATTAAAGAAAATCTGGTAATACACTTAACAAAAATGTTTAAGATCTATGTAAAGAAATCTTCAAAACACTGTTAAGAGATATGAAAGTTTAAATAAATGCCTATTTCTTGAGAAGGAATACTCAATGTTATCAGTTGTCTATTCATATTAAATTAATCCACAAACTTAATATAATGCCAAAAGAAATACTAAAGCTTTCTCAGGTGTATCAGGAAAAATTAATCTGCCAGAGTAGATAGGAGGATTCCGAAAAAGAAGACCAATAGTCAGTGGTGACTAGCCCTCCATGTGTTCAAGTTTATAATTGCTGCAATTACAACTCTGTAGTACAGAGTCAGACTTAGACAATAAATGATCAATGAAAAAGAAAGGGAGTCTAGAAATTCACCCAAATACTTATAGGATCTTACTCTATCACAAAGACACCCTTTCATTTTAGTGAAGAAATAACTTAATTAATGCATGTTAGTAGGACAAGTGAGATGCTACCTGGAAAATAAGTATTTTAAAAAGTTGAATTCCTGCTTTATTCCTTATCCCACAACAAATTCCAGCCAGATCAAATATTTAAATGAAAAATTAAAGCCATAGACCTCAAGACAAAAATAACTGAAGAATTTTTTATACTCTTGGAGACTTTAGAAGCATGACACAAAATTGAAATGTCATTAAAAAAAATAACACTTGACTATGAGAATTTTTTAAATTGTCTTATAAAATGCCATAAGCAAAGTCAAAATTCATTTTGGCCATTGTGAATAGTAGCTGCAATAAACATGGGAGTGAAGATGTCTCTTCTATGTACTGATTTAGTTTCTTTTGGATGTATTCCCAGCAGTGGGATTGCTGGATTGTGTGGCAGTTCTATTTTTAGTTTTTTGAGAAACCTCCATATTGTTTTCTGTAGTGGTTGTACTACTTTACATTCCCACCAACAAGTGTGTGAGCATGCTCCTTTCTCTGCATCTTCACCAGCATTCATTTTTTGTCTTTTTTGAAAATAGTTATTTTAACTGGGGTGAGATGGTATCTTACTCTGGTTTTGATTTGCATTTCCCTGATGATTAGTGTTGTTGAGCATTTTTTCATACACCTGTTGGCCATTTGTATGTCTTCTTTTGAGTAATGTTTATTCAGGTCTTTCTACATGTCCATCAATGAATGAATAAGTAAAGAAAATATGTTATATGTACATAATGAAATATTATTCCACATAATAAAGAATGAAATACTGTTATTTTCAACAACATGGATACAACTGGAGGTCATTATTTAAGTGAAATAAGGCAGGCACAGAAAGACAAATATTGTATGTTTCCACTCAAATGTGGGAGCTAAAAAAGTAGATCTTGTGGAGGTAGATAGAACAGTGGTTACCAGAGGTTGGCAAGGATGGGGGTGATGAAAAGAGTTTGGTTAAGAAGTACAAACATACAGTTAGAAGAATAAGTGCTAGTGTTTGATAGAACAGTACGGAGACTATAGTTCACAATAATTTATTGTATATTTCCACATAATTGGAAGAGTTCCACATAATTGGAATGTTTTCAACACAAACAACAGATAAATATTTGAAGTGATAGATTCCCAGTTACCTTAATTTGACCAGTATACATTGCATAAATGTATCAAAATATCAAATGTACCCCTAAAACATGTATAACTATCAAATATACATAGAAAGGTCACTTTGAAAAAACTGAATAATTTTGACAAAGAAGGGCTAATATCATTGATTCAAGAGTACTCATGTTTCAGCAAGAAAAAAAAAAAGCCAGTAGCCAAATTTTAAAAATGGGTAAAGGACACAATCAGTTCATTGAAAAGGAAATAAGAATACCTTTGAAACAGATTTAAAAATATTCAGAACTTCTCATAGCAAGAGAAATGTGAATTAAAGTTGCAACAAGATGCCATTTTCTGTCTATCAGATTGACAAATATTAAACATTTTAGGAGCATGTGTTTTCAGCAAGGTGTGAGAAGACAGAAACTCATATGTTTTGGGTCAGAGTATAAATTGGAGAGCAATTTGGCAATATCTATCAGAATTTTACATGTTTATAGCTTTTCACCTGGTTATTTTGCTTCTAGTCATTGATCAGTCAGTGGTACTGCACACATATACAAAGGTGTGTATCTACAAGGGTATCAGCATTGCTTGTCCTTACAAAATTGTAAAGGACCTAATAGCCAATGTGGTGTTCCACCTGCATCCCCTTCCTGGGCCAGTGCATCCATCTCCAGCCACTGTGAGTGTTGGCTGATGATGGCTCACAGCTCACCCTTCTCCAGAGAATTACCCTCAACTGACCAGGACCTTCCTTATCTAGAAGTGACTGGGAGGTTACCCAGACAGCCATGTCTTTGTATATTGGCAATATACAAAGCCAATGTCTATTGTATATTGTGGTACAAAAATACAACATCTTTTCCTGCTGCCATGCATGCTCCAGTGCTCCCCATGGGAACAGACTAGGGTTTGACTTGACTAAAACCACATCTTTGCTTAGCTTCTTCCCCAGCCTATCCTTTCTCTGTGGTTTCTATATAAGATTCTCTTGAAAGCACTTCTTGATAAATCACTTGCATGAACGTCTCCCTCTTAAGCTGTGCTTCTCAAGAATCTAGCCTAAGATATTCGTCAACAGGGTACTGGTTCAATAAATTACAGTGTTCCATATAATGGAGTACTGCCTAGACATTAAGAAGAGAGAGCCGGCCGGGCGCGGTGGCTCACGCCTGTAATCCCAGCACTTTGGGAGGCCGAGGCGGGTGGATCACGAGGTCAAGAGATCAAGACCATCCTGGTCAACACGGTGAAACCCCGTCTCTACTAAAAATACAAAAATTAGCTGGGCACGGTGGCGCGTGCCTGTAATCCCAGCTACTCAGGAGGCTGAGGCAGGAAAATTGCCTGAACCCAGGAGGCGTAGGTTGCGGTGAGCCTAGATCGCGCCATTGCACTCTAGCCTGGGTAACAAGAGTGAAACTCCGTCTCAAAAAAAAAAAAAAAAAAAAAAAAAAAAAAGAAGAGAGAGCCAACTATTCTCTATAGACTGACATGGAAGTCTCCAAATAGAGTGAAAAAAACAAGTTACAGATTAATATGAATAATATTCTACCATTTATGTTAAAATAAAGGGCAACTTACAAACATAGTTGAATATTCATAGAATATCTCCTTGTATAGAATATCTGTATAACAGTGTTTTCTTGATGCAGAGGGGAGGCCAGTTGGGGTCTATGAAATTAGAAAGAAGAAGATAGAGTATATTTTGCACTACATACTTTTTCTATCTTTTTAATATTCTACTATGTAAATAAATTATTAAATTATGTGATTTCAACAGTGGTAAAGCAAAAAAGCATTAGTATTATCAAATAACTTCAGTCTAGGATAACTTTATTTATCAAAAATCTTTTCTCCTGCCCTAAGGAATAAATTACATTTAAAAAAATTAGCATGTCAGTACTCGAAAAAAAAGTTTTGAAGTCCCTAGAGGGTGTAAAAAATTATCTCATTATTTGTATCTTAAAGATTCTGTTAATTTTCTTGGTAAACACTTCCCTTGTAGATAATGCCATTGCAACTTCCAGCTGGTGCTTTTAAAATTATCATGAATTGCCATGTATCTTCATGTTAATGAATGTGCTTTTTCTTAACCTGAATTTAATTACCATTCATTTTACAGCATTAATTATGATAGATTTCCTGCCTCCTTCATACCTTTGGCCACATAGACATTGTACCATTATTAGTGCTGTTGGCCTTTGGTTACAAATTATACACACACATCTGCTGTGAATTGTAGATTTTATTAAGGATCAAACATACTGGACTTGGGGCTTCAACACAGAATGATGTCAATGCACAGTCCTAAAATGTGAGACTACATATTGTCTCTGCCTCGTAGAACAGAGGTCATGACTATATAAAAAACCTTTTGTAGCTGAGACATGGTTGAAGATATTTCATACTTCTCTCACTGTCCATTTCATGAGACCAGGATGTGTAACAGCCCCCAATAGCCTTACCCTCTGCCTTCATGAGTGCCCCATTTTTTTTTATTTTGAGATGGAGTTTCGCTCTTGTCACCCAGCCTGGAGTGCAATGGGACAATCTTGGCTCACTGCAACCTCTGCCACTCAGGTTCAAGTGATTCTCCTGCCTCAACCTCCTAAGTAGCTGGGATTACAGGCCGTGCACCACCACGCCTGGCTAATAATTTGTATTTTTAGTAGAGACGGAGTTTTGCCATATTGGCCAGGCTGGTCTTGAACTCCTGACCTCAAGTGATCTGCCCACCTCGGCCTCTCAAAGGGTTGGGATTACAGGCATGAGCCACCGTGCCTCAGGCAACACACATCCAAAATGCTTCACCCTGTTGTCTTCTCTCCCTGCCTCTCACCCCTGCCACATTGGTATATCCATTCAGAGATGGCACAGGAAATGCAGGACAGGAAGGCTGGTATGAATGCATCTTGTGGCAGTGCTGGTCATTTGTTTGTTCACATGTTTCATTCAATAAACATTTAATGATTCCTGTGTGTGTCAGGCACTATGCTAAAAAAAAACAAAAACAAAAACAAGCCATGGTGAATATAGTATCTAGCCTTGAGGGGTATAGACTTACTTTTGAGAATCAGAGAGTAAGCAAATATTTCTTCAGTGTACAAAAAGGAGAGAGAAACACTATAAAATGTAATGCTATATGCATGTATAATTATATATATAACTTGACTACATAACATTAAAAAATTCTGTGCACAAGAAATGGAAGAAATAAAGTTGAAAGGCTAAAGATGACAACTTTATCTCAGCACATAGGACATTTTTATGGGTGAGTCGTGCTTAAAAATAACAGAAAGACAAATAGGCCAAAAGAAAAATGGGCAAAGGACACAAACAGATGATTCACAAAGAATGATCACATTAAATCAACCACAAGATACCATTTCCACCCACTGAACTGGCAAAATGTTGTAACTGTACTACCTTATGAAGCAAGAATGTAGTTGAAAAGATTCAACACAGCTGTTAGTAGAATTGGTACCTCCTTTCTGATGCCTATCTGGTGGACAATCAGACAGTATAAATCAAAAGCTTGAAACTAGTTCTTACCATTGGAGTCTGTAATTCCACTTTTCAGAATTGTATATTGAGGGAATAATCAGATGTAAATAAAGCTTTTTTTTTGTACAAGGATGTTTATTGTAGCATTATTTGTAATTATGAAAAATTACAAGCAATCAATTCCAAAATTAGATGATTAAATTTATTGACAAAATTATAGGATGGAACATTATTCCACCATTATAATCCATATTTTCAGAGTAAAAAATATGAGAAAGCACTTCAAGTATATTAAATGGAGAAAGCATGACAACACAGTAAAAACCCAAATGGTTAGTAATCTGTACATAGACAGAGAAGCAGCAACCAAAATATTAAGAATGATTATTAATAGTTGATTAAATAAGGAGTGATTTTTATTTCCATTTTGTTTTTTTCCTATATTTTCCAATATTGTGAGCAGCCATTACTTTTATAATATATTAAAATGTTGTACCAAATGGGAAGGAAGAGATATAAATACTACCAAATTCATTCTGCACTTGATATGGTTTGGCTATATCCCCACCCAAATCTCATCTTGAACTGTAGCTCCCATAATCCCCATGTGTCATGGGAGGGTCCTGGTGGTAGGTAATTGAATCATGGGAGTGTTTTTTTCCCATGCTATTCTCATGATACTGAATAAGTCTCAAGAGATCTGATGGTTTTATAAGGGGCAGTTCCCCTCCACATACTCTCTTCCCTGCCATCATGTAAGACATGACTTTGCTCCTCCTTCACCTTCCACCATGATCGTGAGGTTTCCCCAGTCATATGGAACTGTGAGTCAATTATACCTCTTTCCTTTATAAATTACCCAGTCTTGAATATGTCTTTATTAGCTGCGTGAGAACAGACTAATACAGCACTCCATCCAATATTTTCAATACTTTTTTGCTCAGATTCTTTCATGATTTCTGATGTCTTTCTAAATACAACTGTCCCATGACATCTCAAAATTTCTCTAGGATAGCATTCTTGTTCGCAATGACACTTTGCGATCTCGCTGGAAAGCCTGGGCTCTTTCTAAAAACTTACTCTAAAAAGTTCTTGGCATCCTCCCGAAATATTTATTTGAAAATTTTTGCTGGGCTGTCTCTGTCTCACCTGGTGTTCTTTGGAGGCATCATATCCTTTAAATCTAGGAAAGCAGATGTATTATTTCTCTGTTTCCTTTTTCTCCGCTCTCTCATCTTATGTTTTCAAAGTGTGCATTTTAACACCAAATAAAATTATCCTTTCATTGGAAGGTCAAACATGAGTGTAGCTGGCAAAAATGTGCTATGTCAATAATATGACTGGAATGGTAACAAGAGCAAAGTATGGGATATTGCATATGATAGACATGGAAATGAAGGCTGAAATGCAACATTTTATAGTTGGAAAAGGGAATATTTAAAAGAATATTTTGCATTAAGTATTAACTTTTAAAAGATAATGTAAGGTTGGGGCATGTAAATTATAGATGGAGACAACAAAATTATCTACAGGGTATTATGTTTAGAAAATAAATCCTTGGGCATGATGATGGAATACACACACACACACACACACACACACACATATATTTTGCCATTTCTTTTGAGACAGAGTCTCACTCAGTCACCTAGGCTGGAGTGCAGTGGCATGATCTCTGCTCACTTCAACATCCCGGGTCGAAGCGATTTCTCCTGTCTCAGTCTCCCAAGTAGCTGGGACTACAGGCGTGTGACAACATGCCTGGACAATTTTTGTATTTTTAGTAGAGACGGGATCTCACCATGTTGACCAGGCTTGTCTTGAACTCCTGACCTCAAGTGATCCACCTACTTTGGCTTCCCAAAGTGCTGGCATTACAGGCATGAGCCACCAAGCCTGGCCTATTTTTTTTTTTTTTAACCATTTCTAAAAGACATTTCCTATTTGGTTGAATTCAGAAATTCAAATGTACATATATATAACTTGGAGTTATCTTTTGCGATGTTGCAGGTATTCAGGTCGGTATTCCTAAAAAAGTATTTGGCATAGTATTACTTAACATAAAAGTATTTTCCAGGCTTTATCTGGCATGTGCAGTTTCAGTTTGGTATGTATTTCTGTTGTGACTAAAGAGAAGGATTTTTCGTACTATCTAAGTTTTCTATATATAAAATCCTAAAGTGGTTCTCATTCATTCAAAATATATTTATTGCATACTTCATATGTTTTGGGCAATAAGTTTTTATGATAATTCTGTTATGTCCTGAAAATGTCTTATAGTGGTATTTATAATAGCAAAATTTTTGGCAAGGTTCACATGTATGTACTTTTTTCAAAATAGCATCTTTGATCAATGCCAAAAAAATAGAAATTGGACAAATCCTCTTGTCAGCTTTAATGACTAATTCAGAATCACTGAGAATAATTGTGCTTATTTATTAAAATCAGAAATAAACACATTCTCTAAAAGATAGGGGGAGATTGTTAGTGTGAAAGATCCTGCAGCGTGGTCATGTCTCATGAACACATATAAACTTTAGACATATAAGTTTAATGTTTGTAAATGATGGGCAGGTACCAAGGTAAAAAAAAAAATTCACCTACTTGAGAATATGTTAACTAATCTACAGAGGACATTAGTTTATGCAATGCTTGGATATAAGAAAATTTATGTTATTTTATTTCCTGAAATTATATTAGTCTTCTCTGAGCCTCTACATCTGTCTGAAGGAAATTCAATTTTTGTTCTTTCAGCAGTCTCTACTTCCCCTGACTGAAGGTCATATAAAAATTAAGGGGTCTTTCATAGTTCAGACCCCTGGAGAAGGATCCACTTGCCTTCAGTCCACACTGGTCATTTCTGAAAAGCTCCTTGGCCAGACTCTTGTGTCTCGGACCTTACTCTGTGAGCCTCGTGGTTATAGGACAGTGGCAAGGGGAAATCTCTAAGAGAATAGATAGATGAGTTCCTGGCACTGGGAGCTTGAGATGGAGCATAGAGCAGAAAAAGTAAGTATTCAAGGACTGAAGGGAGGAACAGAAGATGCCCTTCTTGGAAAGGAACTTCAGGCAGGACATTTACCAGCTGGGCAGGAGGGCTGGTGCTCAGAGAAGTTCTCAACTGTGACCATAGTTGGAGAACCATGGCAAGTTCTCAACCATGACCATGAAGTCAGCAGACTCATGCTTCTTCCAAATTTCCCCACTTTTTAGCCTGTAAAGCCTCAGCTAAGCCAGCCTTGGCTCTGAATTACTTCCCTTTGCACGATATGTAAATGATTGGAATCAGATGAGCCACAGACTGTTAATTCACTCGTATAAATGTGTAAATTATTGACATGGATGCAATTAAATGGGGAATGGTCGCAAAAGGTAGTCCTTGGCCCTTTATTGTAGTGATAAAAGGTTTTAGAGGGAGGATACTGCAGAATGGAGTTTCTGATGAAAAATGTTTCTGCTCACAGATTTTAAATAACTCTTCTTTAGGGAGGTCAGTGAAGCTGCAGGGAGCCAGATGGTGGCCCCTGCTGATTGTTTCAAGGCTGCCCTTCCTGTCATCTCAAGCCTTTCACCACTGGTGTCATTTCACATGCATGATGGTCTTCAAACCCCACTCTGCCACCATACCTTCCCATGGCTGCCCTTGTGCCCCAAAGGATTTGAGAACAACATAAAACCATAAACACCCAGCTCCCTGTAAACTGCCATTCACTTCGACTTGGCTTTCACCAGTGCTCAACACATCTCTCCATTTCTCCCTGGCGGGGCTCCAAAAAGACTGCTTTAAACCATTCCTCTCTCCTTAGCCGCCAGTCCCACATGCTGAGTGAGAGTCAAGAGAACATGTGTGAGAACGTAGGTGTAGGCATCAGATAGAACTCAGTACTCACCAGCTGCAGGACCTGGGTTGCGTTTCCTAACTACATCTGAAAAACAAAGACGATCATAAATAGAACTTAACCTTTGAAGATTTTATGAGCCTAAAAAGATGTCTGGAAAGAACTTAGCCCACCAGGACAGGCCTCTGTGAACGTCATCTGTGACTGTGGGTACCCTTCCTTCAAATGAGTGAACAATTCCCTCCTCATTGACTTGGAAAATGAAGTGCCCCTAGCATTCTTCTTCAACTACTTGATATTGATTTCCACATATCACTCACTATTTCCACTTAGTCACCTTTTCCCAAATGTACCTCCACACCTGTATCATTGGATGCCATTGTGTGTGCCTCAGACTCCTTGTTGTTATCATTATCCTACCTTCCCTGGGACCTTCCTTGGCCTTTAGGCAAACTTTATACTTCGAAACAAGTAGCCTGAAATGCTGTCCTCTCTTGGATGACCTGGCACCATCACTACTATGTGTCACTTGTGTCCCCCACTTCTTTCTGCGTCATCTCCCCTGGTTCAGTTCTCAGTGTTTCAGCCTTTGCTTTTGTACCCACTCACTCCAAGGACTTCCAGAGGATGTTGAATGGAACATTCTGAGAAGAGCCAACAACAGTTGGAGCCAGACACCTCCCTATGACTTACTCTTGGGAGGCAGAACTACCCAGTTAAGTAAGGTGGTATTTGTCCTTTTCCAAAGATAGCATAGTGGTTAAGAGCACAGATTTTTGGAGTCAGACTACTTGGGTTTGAATCCAGCCTCTGCCACTTACTAACTGTATGCTTTTAGTTGAGTCACTTAACCTAGTTGAATTATTTAACTTCTCTGTGCCTCTGTTTCTCATTTGTTAAATAGAGATAATAAAAGTTTCTTACTCCATAGGGCAATTGAATTAAATGAATCCACTATTAAGAATAGCAATCACTATAATTCCCCAATTCTTCTGCCCTGTTCCAAGTCCCATTACGGGAGGAGAGAAGAAGAGAAGGAATGAACCATGCTTCCCTTTCACTTCAAGTCTCCCCAGCAAGGGATCAAAATTGTATAGAAGGGAAGGGGAGGGGAAGAGATGAGATTTCAGTCACATTTGAGATAGAAATGTTTAACTGGTTTGAAATTTTAATATCTTTTCAAAAAAATATCTGGGAAGCTATGAGATATGTTCAAGATATAGTTAAGAACTAAAAAGGCTTTACTGCAGTTTTTGAGAAAAACAAAAATGATTTCACATTTTCAAATTCGCCAACTTGATTCCTCAGTAATGCTCATAATAATGTTGATGGTAGCTAACTGAATTCAGGACATGTTTTCTTGATATTCACTATCATGGCAAACTATCAAGCTTAAAAATCCATTTATAACATATCCACTAGGATAGATGTTATGAAAAATACTAACAATAACAAGTATTGGTAAGGATGTGGAAAAACCAGAATACTCAGACATTACTGGTGGGGATATAAAATGTAGCAGCCACTTTGGAAAACAGTTTGACTATTTTACAAAATGCTAAACATAGGGTTACAATATGACCTGGCAATTCTGCTACCTAGATATATTTCCAGGAGAAACGCAAACATATGTTCACACAAAAACTTGTCCACAAATGTTCATAGCAGCATCATCCATATTTCCCAAAAGCAGAAACAACACAAATGTCCATCAATGGAAAAATGGAAAAGAAAATTTGGTATGTCCATAAATAAAATATTGTTTTGCCATGAAAAGAATGACATATTTATACATGCTACAACATGGATGCACCTTAACAAACATGCTAAATGAAAGAAGCAAGTCACAAAAGTGTATATGTTGTGTGATCCCATTTATTTATAATGTCCAGAATAAGTAAATCTAGAGAGACAGAAGCTAGATTAGTGGTTTCCTAGAACTGAGTGTGGGCTGGGGTGGGAAGTGACTACTTAAGGGTACAAGGTTTCGCTTTGGGGTGATAAAAATATTCTAAATTTAGATTATGATGATGGTTGCACAACTTTCAATATGCTAAAAAGCATTGACTAGTATACAGAGTGAACTTTATAGAGTATGTAAATTTATATCTCAGTAATCTATTAAAAATCAGTTTATTATTCTCCTGTTTTTGAAAATAGAGTCACAGTTTCCCTGACCTTGGGCTTTATTCTTTTTTTTTTAATTGTATTTTAGGTTTTGGGGTACATGTGAAGAACATGCAAAATTGTTGCATAGGTACACACGTGGCAGTGTAATTTGCTGCCTTCCTCCCCTTCACCTATATCTGGCATTTATCCCCATGCTATCTCTCCCCACCGCCCCACCCCTATGGGTGGGTCCCTTCCCTATCTACCCCAACAGACCCCAGTGTGTAGTGCTCCCCTCTCTGTGTCCATGTGTTCTCATTGTTCAACACCCGCCTATGAGTGAGAACATGTGGTGTTTGATTTTCTGTTCTTGTGTCAGTTTGCTGAGAATGATGGTTTCCAGGTTCATCCATGTCCCTACAAAGGACACAAAATCATCGTTTTTGATGGCTGCATAATATTCCATGGTGTATATGTGCCACATTTTCCCTGTCCAGTCTATCATTGATGGGCATTTGGGTTGGTCCCAGGTCTTTGCTATTGTAAACTGTGCTGCAATGAACATTCGTGTGCATGTGTCCTTATAGTAGAACGATTTATAATCCTTTGGATATATACCCAGTAACGGGATTGCTGGGTCAAATGTTATTTCTATTTCTAGGTCCTTGAGGAATCGCCACACTGTCTTCCACAATGGTTGAACTAATTTACACTCCCACCAACAGTGTAAAAGTGTTCCTATTTCTCCACATCCTCTCCAGCATCTGTTGTCTCCAGTTTTTTTAATGATCGCCATTCTAACTGGCGTGAGATGGTATCTCAATGTAGTTTTGATTTGCATTTCTCTAATGACCAGTGATGATGAGCATTTTTTCATATGTTTATTGGCTTCATGTATGTCTTATTTTGTAAAGTGTCTGTTCATATCCTTTGCCCACTTTTGAATGGGCTTGTTTTTTTCTTGTAAATCTGTTTTAGTTCTTTGTAAATTCTGGATATCAGCCCTTTGTCAGATGAGTAAACTGCAAAAATTTTTTCCCATTCTATTGGTTGCTGATTCACTCTAATGACTGTTTCTTTTGCCGTGCAGAAGCTGTGGAGTTTGATTAGGTCCCATTTGTCTATTTTGGCTTTTGTTGCCAATGCTTTTGGTGTTTTGGTCATGAAGTCCTTGCCTACGCCTATGTCCTGAATAGTTTTGCCTAGATTTTCTTCTAGGGTTTTTATGGTGTTAGGTCTTATGTTTAAGTCTTTAATCCATCTGGAGTTAATTTTAGTATAAGGTGTCAGGAAGGGGTCCAGTTGCTACTTTCTGCATATGGCTAGACAGTTTTTCCAACACCATTTATTAAACAGGGAATCCTTTCCCCATTGCTTGTTTTTGTCAGGTTTGTCAAAGATCAGATAGTTGTAGATGTGTTGTGTTGTCTCCGATACCTCTGTTCTGTTCCATTGGTCTATATCTCTGTTTTGGTACCAGTACCATGCTGTTTTGATTACTGTAGCCTTGTAGTATAGTTTGAAGTCTGGTAGTGTAATGCCTCTCGCTTTGTTCTTTTTGCTTAGAATTGGCTTGGCTATGCAGGCTCTCTTTTGGTTCCATATGAAGTTTAAGGTGGTTTTTTCCAGTTCTGTGAAGAAGTTCGTTGGTAGCTTGATGGGGATAGCGCTGAATCTGTAAATTACTTTGAGCAGTATGGCCATAAATAACCTTTGCCTTCTCTCTCTGCATGGCCTCACTTTCCAGTCAGTGACGGCAATGGACATGGAACATTTTTCTGGCTGCCAGCATTTGAATCCATTTTCAAGTTTAGGGAACTGCCTCCCTACCACCACCATTTATGAGTCTTGGTAGAGCAGATCAGCCAGCCACCTCTCATAAAATGGAAAACACTGGTACCTGCTTGCTAAAGTTTAGAGGCCCCCACCCTGCCCCAGATTTGAAGTCAGGCACTAGCAGCAGATAGAAAGAAGCAAGGACAGTGGGAAATCCATTCTGATGGCAGGTGAGCAGTGACAACAGCCAACCTGGTTCCAGGGACAGTGTCTGTGTCCAATGCCAGGCAGTGCAAGGCATGGCTCCACGGTGCTCAGCAGCAGGGATCTTACTACACTGACTTTTGGCTTGATTTTGCCTGTGACTAAATACTACTTAGTCTTCTGGTCCTGCCTGTTTCCAAGCCTGTTTCTTTAGCCTTCCCACTAATTGTGTGAGCTGATTAATAGCCTTCCAATCAGTTCCTTTCCTTCCATGCTCAGTTTCTCTGCTTGCTCCTAAGAATCCTGCTTGATACGATCAGCAAGGCAGGATAATTTTCACCCCAGTCTCTAGTATCTTTCTCTTTAGATTCGGTAAGCATTTATTTATTCAGTGACTACTTTGTGCCATCCAATAAATGATATCATAATAGCATAGTGGCACCAATACCACTAGTTCCCATTTCACAGATGAGGAAACAGTCTCGTTGAAATGAATAGCTTGTAGATTCAAACCCAGACCAAGCCCAGTGCCCTTCCCATTAGATCTTCATGGCCCCTTCTCCATTTTCACTGATACCACATCTCGCTCATTATTTACTGAACAAAAGGTCCCACTCTCCTCCCTCCCTCCACTATCTTTCTTCTTTAAATCGTTGTGGGCATCACTGCCTTATTTCATCATGAGAGTGTTGTTGATTCCTCTGTACAACAGCTGATAAAGACTCCCTGTTGTTTAGGTGATCAGACCTCAGGAAGGCGTTTCCTGCTGACATCCAGTGCCTCCTTTGTCTCTGGCCATATCTCTTACTAATTCTAAACAAGCCCATCACATGCCAAAAGAGTAAATCCTGTTTTCTCTTAGTCTGGCTCAACTTACTATCGATAGCAGGACCTCAGTAAACATCCTTTATCTGGAGGCAGACTAAAGACAAAACACTGAATTCACTCTTCATGTTTCCATCATAAACCCCAAATTCTATGACAATGATCATTTTGGAAACAATAAATTAAGCATCAAGCATCATATGGCAAAATCTATTGGAATGTGATATTTTTGGCAGGAAATCATTTCAGAGTGGAAAATGTTTGCTAAATATAAACACTGCAAAGCCATGTGCACCGTCAATACTTTATTATTAGATTCTCAGGGATTTTTATTTAGAAGCTGAAGAACTTGTGAGGCTGTACAATTCCTGGAATGGTATTTAGGTTTGCTTTCTGAAATCAATCCGGGCAAGCCTTTTTGCACATGAGCATTCTTAGAAAGTCTTTGAATGTCTATTCTTACTCACTTCTACGGGTGGCACAAAATCCAAAAATAAAATCACCATTAGGTTCTGCTTGCTTCCTGCTTTAGCGACACTGGAAATCCTCCAAGGATAGCTCATGTACTTTGTAAGTTCTCCTTTGCTTCTCTCATTGCCACCATTGGGCATTTGAAGTGTAGACTCAGGGCAAGGTCTGGGATGGTATGAACATCAGGAAGTGTGCGGCAGAATTCAGAGGACTGGACTACAATGGCTAAGGGTAGACCTGGAATACAAGGGCAATCCATTGAGGTTTGGTCAGCAGGGACAGGGCCAGCTGCAGCAGTACTTGAGCCTGTCAAGGGGCTGAGCAGAGAAGCCTGGCCTGACTCCTGCCTTGCATTACTCTTCTCTCAACTGGGGATACTGGGGGATCCAAATGGATCCTGACCATTAGCAGGAGAGATTGAAGAGACTATAGGCCACATTCTGGGGGCACTATGGCATGTTCCCTTTATTGCTGAGTCTGGCTCTAACTCTGGGCCCTGAATGTGACACCCTGTGTAATTATCCTGGCCCAGTCTAGTGCTTGGAGGCCTGACGCTTGCTTCTTCTTTCTGTATGTTTCTTCCTGTGTCCCATGTGACTTTCTCAAGATGGCTATCACATTCTCCTGCTTCAGCCTCCTGAGTAGCTGGGATTACGGGCGCCCACTAATTTTTGTATTTTACAGTAGAGATGGGATTTCACCACATTGGCTAGGCTGGTCTCAACCTCCTGACCTCAGTTGATACACCTGCCTTGGCCTCCCAAAGTGCTGGGAGTACAGGTGTGAGCCACCACACCTGGTTTTCATTGTGGTTTTAATTTGTATTTCCTTGATGATTAGAGATGTGGAACATTTTTTTCATATATCTATTGGCCATTCATATGTCCTCTGTTGAGAAATAGTAAGTCTGTTCACATCCTTTGCCTATTTTTTAGTCAGGTTTTCTCGCTATTGAGTTGTTTGAGTTCCTTATATATTGTGGATATTAGCCCTTTATCTGATATATAGTTTGCAAATAAAAAAAAAAAAAGATGGCTATCACTCCATCTTTGTTGCTATGAGCGTTGAGCCCATTGGACAAGCCCCCTGGATGCTGCTTGCTCATCTGGGCCACTGTCTGTTGTTCAGGCCATGGCTTTCCATCAATACTATCTTTTACTGCCTCTTGCCAAGTCAAGTCTGTGCCCTCAGGGCCAGTCTTCCTCCACACAATCCTGTGAACAGATCTAATTTCAGATCCTGACCCTGTGTTGACTTCACCAGGCTCTCCTCAGAGGGGTAGCAGAAGCTGAGGAGGCTCTCAGGGGCCAGGCAGGGGTTAAAGGCTTTGGTAGCATGAATAGAAAATAATCAAAGAATGAATGAAAGAACAGAAAAGCTTTGGTAGCATGAATAGAAAGAATGGGTCAGAATCCCAGACTGATGGACACAGGCATCAGTGAATGCAGGAGGAGACCAGGGCTTCATCAGCCCACAGGTGCCTGTGCTAAAGAGGAAAGCACATCTGCTTTTGGGTAGAACAGTTAAAAAAAGCTGCTCTTCCTCCAGGTGTATACAACCTGTAGTGATTTGAATGTTGGCCCCAAAAAGATATGTGCAAGTCTTAACCCTACTACCTGTGAATATGATCTTACTTGGAAAAAGGATCTTTGCAGATGTAATTAAGGATCTTGAGACTGAGATCATCATGGATTACCCAGATGGGCCCTAAATCCAATGACAGGTGTCCTTAGAAGAGGAAAAGAAATAGTGAGAAGAAGGCCATGTTATGATGGAAGGAGAGATTGGAGTGGCATAACAACAAGCCAAGGAATGCCAAGTATTATTGCTGGTAGCTGGCAGAAGCTAGGAGAAAGGCATAGAACAAATGCTTCCTCAGAGCCTATAGAAGAACCCAATCTTGCCAACGCATTAGGACTTCTGGCCTCCAGAACTGTGAGAGGAAAAATTTCTGTTGTTTTAAGTCTGTTTGCAGTAATTTGTTAAAGACTTTGGAAAGTAATGCACAGCCCCAGAAGGAGACATGGCTTTTCGGGCAGAGCACGGGCTAACTTTCAGCCCTTCCTGCCCTGCAGTCTGGTTTATTTGAGCAAGGCACAAACTGCACCACGATTCATCAAGGCTCTGACGGAGACTGAGGAACCAGAGCCCAAGTCCACAGAAAGAATTAAAAGGAGTCAGCATTTGGTAACAGGGAAAGAATGAATTCTGTAGGCAGATAGAAGCCTGGAACTCTGATACTATCACAAGTTAGTATGATGTTGAGCGTCAGTTTTTTCATCTGTAAGATGGAGTTGGGAAGGGAAGTAGCACTTATTCATCACCTTTTGGGAATGATGATTCCCTTGAATTCAGGATCAGATGACAAAGTACAGTGCTTGGTTTCCCATCCATCTTCAATAGATACTTATTTCCTCTCCTCTCCTCTCCTCTCCTCACCTTGGGTAACTGGTATTAGTGTTGCAGGAGCAACAAGGACACCTGGACTCTGCTACAACTTTGGTTAAGCTCAGAAATGTTTGGAGCCTCTTGAAATTGCAGAGAATGGTATCTGCCATCGGTTTCATGGGCCTTGCAGGGAGAATGAAATTGGTATACATTCTAGAGAAGAAAGAGCAGGGAAAAAGCAAGAGCTACAGTTTATAAATACTGTTTCTCCAACGTGGCCACAGTTTGAAATCTACATGTCATATGTATTCTGTTTGTAGCACTAAATACATGCAAAATTGTTGAAGACAGATTCCATGATTAACACAAGTGTTATAATCGCCATGTTGATCTCCATAGGAAGTCAAGTGGAGAAAGGGCCCATATTTGGACATTGTTGCCCTTGCCAGACAAGAGGGAATGACTTTGTTTTTATTTTTTAAAAAATTAAGGAAAGGTAGTGGTAGTAGCCTTGGGTTAAAGGATAATTAGTTCATACTTTTCCACCAAGTGGAGTCTGTCAGGCTATCCAAATTCCTCACAGCTCTTGCATCCCAGTGTGCCACCCAGTAATCTCCCTGTGCACAAATCCCATAGAAGACAGTCTATGTCTTCTGAACATAAACAGAAGAGTTTGCTGAAACACAATATTAATATGCACTATTAAGAAGATTTTGATCGTTCATAAAACCCTCATGAATCATGGATGACAGAATTACTGGAGTCTCACAGATCAATTAATAAGATGTACAAAGTGTGTACATTTTTCATTTGATTATATTTTGGTGTTGTACTGTAGATATTGGGTGAATAAAGTGACTCCAAGTCTTTATTTAAAAAAAAAAAACCCACCACAATATGACATTGGAGAGTGGTTAGTGTGTCTGAATTGAAGGATTATGAGAGCCCCAGGGCTGGTCCTGAGTGTGCTGGTTAAAGGGGTACTCAGGCACCTGACGTAACAGAGCTGGGAGTCCAGAAATTAGCAGGAGAGAGAAAAGGCAGCATCCTTTCTCTGTGAAAGTCACCTTAAGAAAACATAGGCTCCACTTATGGCAGAGAGAGCTAAACATATGTTGGCTTTTCCCTCCAGGGAAGTCCTTCGGGGTACTCTGAACATATTTCTGTTGGATTCAACAGGGCCCGTAGTGAGATGGTGTTAGGCTATCCAGCGACTAGGATCTTCCATTTCTTTCAGAGCAGGAGACAGCAAAATCATTGCTTTTGTTTTATATATATATAATATAGACTTATTAATGAAGACATTGCAAATGAATGATGACTTCCTGAGATATCCTTGTGGCATGTACCTGTCCCGTGCCTGTGTGTGTGTGTGTGTGAGAGAGAGAGAGAGAAACTCACCTAAAAAGTAGTCTCTAAAGGACTTGGCTGTGCCTTTTGAACTGACAGATACATTTACTTTATAGAACTCTGAACTTTTTCACCCAATAAAGCAGGGGTAATACAAGAGTCTTTTATATCTTTATGTTTCGTATCAGTATTACCAGGAATTCTGAGTCCAAAGTTCACTGCTCAAAGCGTAGTTAAATGAAGATGCTACAGGATTAGCTAAAACATTATCCATGCATATCCCAGAGTCAGTGGTAATATCTACAGACAAAAGAGAAGATTAACCTCACAGCTTTTTGCTAAACAGCAAGCTGATGTTCAAGTCACGTTTCAACATGTTTCTTTGCAAGGAGACTGTTTTATCTCCATCCAAGGTGATACTGATAGACTTATGGATAAGTTTTCCTGGTCTCCAGAAGTGTGTCAGTTTTCCAGTGATGTGTTTTTTCCCATAATTCAACTTACCAGGTCCATCTGAAAATAGTTGTTTTGATGCCTTCTGTCTTTCATGTGGTGCCCTAATAAAGGCTGCAGAAGGAATATGGTTTGCAGAAAGATTAAGGTGTTCCAAAGACATATTTAATGCCCTGCTGACATTCAAACAAGCCAATGACTTCTTCTTTGGAAGTTTAGGTGTTAGCAGAAGGAGGCACAGAGGCTTGGAGTTAAAGAATGTGCGGCCCAGAAGAGCATAGAGATCCCATACCCATCTCTCATTTGGTGAGATGTACCCTCTGTGGCTTCCCACGCAGGTGGTCTCCAGCCATAGTCTCTGTTTATTCAGGGGAAAGAAAGCTCACTACTTCCCCAAGGCAGTCTATTTCCACTGTTAGACCATGAAAGCACAAGAAAAGTTGTGAGCTGAGCTGAGCTGAAATATGCTTATGTAACATTTGGTCCCAGTTCTGCTTTCTAAAGCAACAAAGAATAAATCTCGGCCGGGCGCGGTGGCTCACGCCTGTAATCCCAGCACTTTGGGAGGCCGAGGCGGGTGGATCACGAGGTCAAGAGATCGAGACCATCCTGGTCAACATGGTGAAACCCCGTCTCTACTAAAAATACAAAAAATTAGCTGGGCATGGTGGCGCATGACTGTAATCCCAGCTACTTGGGAGGCTGAGGCAGGAGAATTGCCTGAACCCAGGAGGAGGAGGTTGCGGTGAGCCGAGATCGCGCCATTGCACTCCAGCCTGGGTAACAAGAGCGAAACTCCGTCTCAAAAAAAAAAAAAAAAAAAGAATAAATCTCTTTCACCTTGATGGACCACACAGTTCAGATGAATGGATAGAGATATTGGGTTTGACCCCGCTCCATCACTTAAGTAGCAGAGCATGTTAGAATCTCTCAGAACCTTGGCTTTTTGATCTCTTAGATGAAGATCAGGATACTCATCACCTGGTCTATTGTGGAGTTTGGGCCAAATAATGTATTTTAAGCATCTATCATGGTACTTGGCACATGGCAGGCATTTATTGAATGCTCCCTTCCTCCTTCTACTTGGCAGCTCTTCAAACACTTGGAGGCAGCAAGTCTATTTTCCTTTGGTTTTCTCTTTTTCCAGCCTTTATTCTGCAGATCAAAGGGATGGAGCTGAAAGTGGGGGCTGGGAAATATCTAAGTCAGTGTCTCCTAATGTGTGGGCATCAACAGGTGGTGAGAAAGATTATTTTTAGATACCACATGCATGATCATTTTACAATTTAAATATAAATCTGTCTATCTAAATGATATATTTCATAGCTGTCCTGTATTATGTCAGGCAATACTATTTTTCTATATATACTAGTGATATAAAGTCTGCTTTAAAGTAAGGTTATTTAGGAGTAAAGGCAAATCAAGTACAACAAAAGATGTTGTTATTACCTTGTTGAAAATCAGATGAGTTTCCAAGCAAATCAAAGCCTATTTCAAAATCTCATTAGCAAGCAAATCTGAAGAAACAACATGGTGGGTGTATGGCTCCAACTATGTGATATTCTGGAGAAGGCAAAACTAGAGAGATAGTAAAAAGATCAATGGTTTCCAGGAATTTGGAAAGAGGAAGGGATGAATAGGCAGAGCACAGGGGATTTTTAGGGCAGCGAAACTACTCTGCATGATACTATAATGGTGGATATTTTTACATATTACATTTTCAAAGTGCACAGAATGTACAACACAAAGAGTAGGTCTAAGAAACTGTAATGTATTAATATTAGCTCATCAGTTGGAACACATGTACCATACTAATGCAACATGTTAATGATAGGAGCAACTTGAGGGTATACGGACACTTCTACTTTCTGTTCACTTTTTTTTGTAAACCTAATACGGCAGAAAGAGTCTAGTAATTTAAAAAAATTAGTTAGTTAGACAAATTGCCAGTCTGATTGTTTATTCACTACCATTTCTCCATCTGTCTGGGGGACATTTTATATCAAAAACCAGATTAGTCACCTTTCTCTACAGAAGAGTACTGCTATCTGGTTACTTCCAATTGCTAACCTCTGAGATCCTCAGGCTCCTAACCTTAGAGAATATTGTGCTCCTATTCCTCCTTAATTTACCACCTTAGGTTCATGACTAAATCTCTATGTCTGTCTATGCCCTGCCTTTACTGTCTCTGGAATCTCAAACCTTCACGATTTCCACAACTTTTGCCATGGACTGGGAGCTCTCATCACTCCAAGCCTGGGCTACTCTGATTGACTCTTGGATGGTCTTATTATCTTTAATTTCTTTCCCATTCCAAGATCATCAACCGACAGCTGTTAAAATCAAGTTCGAATACAGTTTAACCCCATTCCTTCTTTGCTTGAGAATTTGCAAGCCTGTTTCCAACCATCCAAGTGGGTGGAACGGTCAAAGACCTGGATATTACCTGTGCCCACAGAGTCAGGACAAGGACTTGGATGATCAGCTAGTAGCTGATCCATCAAAGAAAATTAACAGAGATAATTATGACCATGTATTGAACACCTGTAGAGGATGCTGTGGTGCATGCTGAGGATGAGGCTCTCATTCCCCCACCCAGTGGCTGGCACTCTCAGGTGAGTCCCTCTCTAGGAATTGCCCTCACTGAAGGCAGCTACCTCCCAGGTCCAGCCCACACTTGATGACCTGGGAGGATGAGGAGGAATAAGGGCCTCGCCTCTTAGCCATGAATCAAGATACCTCAGAAGGGTCAACTGAGTGCAAGAGCTCCCATGGTATGGGCTGCCCTGGTTGTGACTGCATCGAAGTTTAGCTTCTCCCCAAATTCCTCACAGCTCTTGCACCCCAGTGTGCCACCCAGCAATCTCCCTGTGCACAAATCCCATCTGGGCATCTGCTTTGTGGAGAATGAGCCCTGCAACAGCATCCAAGGTCAGCTGGACTCCGAGTTTGTGCTGTGTCCACTGATCTACACCATCTTTCGAAAATAGGCATAATAATAGCTGTCTGCTGTCAAATACTTTCTTGGTTCCAGGTGCTCTTCTAGGATATTTTATTTATACAAATTCTAATCTTCAAATCAACCTTGCATAGGCCTGCTTTCCAGATGAGAATACTAAGAATTAGAGACTTTGGAATGAGCAAAAGCAGCCCAGTCAAAAAGGTTTTGGGACTTAGGGAGGGCCAGTCTGCGGCACCAGGGAGGCATGAAATGCAAGTGACTTGACATTGAATTATTCACCTCAGACTCATTTACTTCTCCCTGCCCAGGGACATATTCTAAGAGGGGTTAGAAAGGCTGGGCAGTAATTCAATGTACCCTGATCATCTCCATTCTTCTTCCCAGGGATGCATCCTCACTAGCTCTTCTGTCTATACATGAGTGTTCCATTCCAATCTAGCCACTCAGCCTGCCATCCACTCCCTGCAAGGTAACCCAGCCCAGCCCCTGACTTACATGTGTGCCCTGTTTTGTCTTCTGAAATGCTCATTCGTCAGCCCATGCCCATCATATTCCTTTCAGTTTGGTTTAAAAAATAATCTCCTTCTGAAAGGACTTTCTGATGCTATTTCCAGAGAAAGAATTCACCGCCTCAAGTACTTAAACACTCAATGTAACCCCAGTTGTTCTAGCCTCCTTCATATTCATTGGAAGTCGGGCTTAGAATTTGGACAACAACTTCTTGTTTTTCTTCTCCTCCTCCTGCTCCTCCTTCCTCCTCCTCCTCTTCCTCTTCTCCCTTTTCTCCCTCTCCTCCTCCTCCTCCTCTTCCTCCTCATCTTCTTCTCCTTCTCCTTCTCTTCTTCTTCTTGTTTTTTTTTTTGAGTCAGGGTCTCGTTCTGTCACCCAGGCTGGAGCGCAGTGGTGCAATCTGGGCTCACTGTAACCTCAACTTCCCTGGTTCAAGCAATTCTCCAGCCTCATCCTCCTCAGTAGCTGGGAATACAGGCATGCACTATCATGCCTGGCTCTTCTTTTTTTTTTTTTTTTTTTTTGTAGATGTGGGATTTTGGTCTCAACATGTTGGCCAGGCTGGTCTCGAACTCTGGCCTCAAATGATCCTCCTGTCTCAGCCTCCTGAAGTGCTGGGATTACAGGCGTGAGCCACTGCACCTGGCCTTGGAAAGCTTCTTTTGGTGACATTGAAGATTTAGTTGAGGAAAGGGCTCTTATTTGTGTTCTGAATCAATTGAGAAAAGACACAAGAAGCTGACTGGAGTCCTAAATTTATGTTAAAATGCAGAGTTTCTGGGTATTAATGTAGAGAAGTCGACTCTGGTCTCCTATGCATTTCCTCAAATCTGGGACCTGATGCTGGTGTGGTTATCACAAAGGGTAGGAGCAGAGCCAGAACCCAGAGCCTGTTTGAGTTCTGGCAGGTCCAAAGAGAACAAGAGCTAGATCAGTTTAATCTCACGGGCAGGCAGAGGAGCAAGTGCAGTGAGGGGCGGGGTGCAAGTCTGAAGTGTTCCATCAATATTATGTCCTCATGAGGACTGTAAGGGATGGTCTCTGTCTTCTATAGGAATATAAAGAACGGGGTAAAATGTCCTCCTATTGCCCTCCTGAGCAGACGTGGGTTCTGACGAGCCATTTAGAATGTAAGCTCCTGCTGGGCAGCTGATCTCCTCCTCCACTTCTCCTGAGCTCTCATTTGCTGCCCAGCCCAGCAGGTTGAAAGTGTGTCAAAGACATCACTATGTGTCACATTTCTGCAATGCTCCTTGGAATAACAGACCCTAGAATGCCAGTGTTAACCAACTTTGTTAAGCAAATGTACTCTTCTCTATTTATTACCACTTCGGTGGTGCCTGTGTGATTTTGAAGTGCTTTTTGTAAGCCATTAGACCTGGTCTTTTCTGCCAGATTGACTGGAACTGGTAGAACATTTTAGCATCTGCAGCTGGGAAATAATAGAAGAAATGCCTGAATGTTTTCCTATGTGAGTGATTCTTATGTCAGCCAAGGCAGAAGTAAGATTTTAAATAAGCCCAAACTGTTCCATGATGCAATTCTCGGAGTGAGCATTGTGTAAAAATCTGCAAAAGTAAAAGGTTTCATTGTGATAACCAGGCTTTTATGTGGTAACTCCTCTTTATGTCGTATTATACCCGAGAAAGTCTTAAACTGTCATCCTATGTTTATAATATTATTGAGGGTCAAAATTACATGATGAAGGCGTAACTGTGCGTGATTCCCATAGCTACTCAATCCAGATAAATAGACAGATAAACAATATATCCAGAATCAAGGAGTCTATTTTGGTTGTCTGTTGTCTGGATCCACTCATTAGGCTAGAGAAGTGTTGCCAGATAAAATACAGGATTCCCAGTTACATCTGAATTTCAGATAAACAGCAGTATAAGTGTCAAGTATCACATGGCTATATTTATACTACCGTTTATCTGAATTTCAAATATAAATGGGAATTCTGTATTTCATTTGCTAAATCTGGCATCTGTAAGCTGGCACCTGGAAAGACTCCTCCTTCCAAGGAGGAAACCAGGTCATGGGTGAAGGCTTTAGTCAGGGATAGGAGAAAGGAGCATTTTTTAGTGGTAGCCATGTAGGTCAAAGTAATGTATGTTGTCCCATCAAATGCCTTTCTCCCTTTGAAAAACAGAAACAATTACAGGAAGGTGGGCCAACCAATGATCTGTGAAAGTTGGAGGATGAGACAGAGAGAGGGCCCATGTGTGTATATCTAGAAAGCCAGTTGGGTGATGTGGATAGGTTTGGCTTTTGGTTATGTGGGCATCCTAGCAATATTATGGGTAAAGGAAGAAAGATGAGGTTGTGGGGAGTCAGAAGGGCAGGGTTGGCTTGCCAGAAGGACTAGCTCCTCCTGGGATGTCTGGTTTTTTTTAATATCTGGTAATGAAAGTTACAGGACAATTTTGACCTTGGTTTGGGCAAGCTATGCAATTCAATGAGATCTAGTGTGGCAGGCTGGTTGTGGGAGAAAGGCCTGGCTCCCATAGGGAGGGCTGGCAAGAGTCTGGATAAGTGTCATGACTCTTGACCCAGTAGGGGCCTGGAGAACATAGAAGGCCATGATGAAAGAAGCTGAAGGCTGGAGAAGGGAGTTAATGAAGACACCAGCTTAAAGCTGCTGGACTCCTTGGCTTCTCCCAGCACTCTAAGGATCCTTCTAGGGAAGCTTGCTTGATTCTGGGTCTATCCTCAGGGTGGAGTTTAGGCAGTTCATGGCCTATCTGCTTTGGTCAGGCTGGCTCAGGGTTCAGGAGATGGGAGGCCCATGAGATCGACCAGTCAAGATCTGAGTAGCTCACAGGAAGCTGGAGGAGCAGCTCCCAAATTGTCTTCATTTGTGCTAGGAAGGTGTGTGGGGTAGAGAGTAGGCAATGTACCAGATACCACATGAAGGAGCAGCAGAAACAGTTGGAGAGGCAGGACTGATTGAAACAGGAAAGTACAGGCCAAGGAGGCAGATGAGTCATCATATAAAGATAGCACTAGACGCCATACAAGGTCTTCTTTCTTTGAAAAGCAGAAACAATTATCCAAAGGTGGGGATAGGCTTTTGAAGGTTGTGTGTGATCTCTGGCTAGGCTCACAAGCCCAGCAGGAACCTGCCCTACAAAGCCTTTCCCTGAGGAGAGCTTGCAGGTTGGGCAGCCTAAGACCCCGACAGAAAAGCACATGTTTCCATGAGGTCTGAAGTCTCAAATGATTGCATTTCATGCAGTTTGCCTTGTGCAAAGTCACAGAAATAAATCCAGCACTGTGGGCACCAGAGCTAATAAAGAAGAGAATCTTGTAGATGTGAAAGAGAGATAGTAAGAGAGATAAAAGGATATATGTCGGGGAGGGGGGAAGAGAGAGCGGGGAGAGAGAGAGAGAGGCCATAAACATTGATGGTTTTTGCCTTTAGTTTCACTGATTTAGACCTTTTAACTAAAAATTCTGAAGATTAGTTTTTGCTAGACCTTCAGTTACCTTACTTTTCTTTTCTTTCTTTCCTATTTTTTATTTTATTGAGACTGGGTCTCACTCTGTCACCCAGGCTGGAGGGCAGTGTTGCAAACTTGGCTCACTGCAGCCTCAATTTCCTGGGCTCAAGTGATCCTCCCACCTCTGCTTCCTGAGTAGCTGAGACTGCAGGTGCATGCCACCATGCCTGCCTAATTTTTTGTATTTGTAGAGATGGGATTTTGCCATGTTGCCTGGGCTGGTCTGGAAATCCTGAGCTCAAGAGATCTGCCTGCCTCAGTCTCCCAAAGTACTAGGATTACAAGTGTGCACCACCATGCCTGGCCCCAGTTACCTTCTTTTTCAATATTTAAGTTAGATATTACACAAAAATGTTTGCAATGTAATTATCAACTTCGATAAGGCATTCATTACTTGTTTACTTTGCACTAAGTTGATTTATATTACAGTGTTGAAAAGCTCACTGTCTGGATGTGGACTGTGCTGGCCTTGGCTTGTCTAACTTCTCAATGTGCTTCTGATGCCCAGGCTTCCAGGAGTGAAGAAATGCTCTACGCAGGTTGATGTTTTTTCTAGCTCTGGGAGCCTGAACTTTCCCACCCTTGGCTTTGGTATCCGTGTGGTCCCTTTTCCAATGGTGTTTTCCTTTTTTATTTGATTTTTGTATTTATCATATGTCCATTTACATTCCTAAATGTAAAATAAACTATTTCAAAATGATTTCTTTTCATACTTCTAGAGTTGAAACAGAGGCAAAAAATGCATTATTCTGGCAAGGAAAAAGATATTAACACGGGTAAAATAAAAACATTCACTTTTCATATTCAAGGCCAAACTCTGGAATTTAATCATCTCTCATAGAAAAATAAACCATTTTTGAAAATTACTTAATTCATCACTGATTGAGTCTGGAAATTAGATATCAAGGAGCAAAAACAATAAAGCTCTGTTAATTAGCATGAAAAGGCCAAGGCATGTTTAGTCTAAGTGTTTAGGTTAATAGTCAATCACTGTGTGTTCACTCTAAAATAAGAGCTCAGTTGTGAAGGAGGGCTCTAGTGAGTGGGTTAGGAAGGTACAATGCATGAGAGCACTGGGCTGAGAGTCTACTCCCAGTTTCTCAGGCTAATTATACCATAAATGCTTTGTATCTTCCAGGGCAAGTAACTTTATCTCAAGCCCTGATGTCTTCACTTGCAAATAAGAGATAGAGATAGAAAAGTGGCTCAAGATTTCCCCAAATTCTAGATGCTAATTCCCTAACAACATCAAATTCCCTAAACACTCAGGAGTTTAACTGAGTATTATTTGATTATTCACTTGGCAGTTAGGGTCTTGCTGTGGAAGAGAGTCACCAATATGAGAGTTCACGGTGGTGGTGATGAGGAGTATAGGTGAGAATTAATGGGTACTTGGAGGATCAAAGACAAGATCAGTGCTTCCAAATCTGCTTTACGATGTGGCACACTTAGACGACAGGGGTAAACAGATGAGGATGCCTAGGCCTGGGGCATACTTAGATTCTCTAAACTATTCCCAGATCCTCCAAGGGCTCGTACGTAAATTCCCTAATCTCCTCCTAGATCCTCCAAGGGCTGAGAGGATTGATTTCTCAGGTACCAACTTAGAACTCAGTAATGACATAGCCTAGCCCAACAGTCAGGAAGCTCTTGACTAGGAGCAGAATTTACTCTAGAATCTAGAGTGACATTTAACACAATAAACATGATAGCTACTAAAGATAACATGCCCTCAAATTTTTATTTTTATTTTTTTGAGACAGAGTCTTGCTCTGTTATCCAGGCTGGAGTGCAGTGGCGTGATCTCTGTTCACCACAACCTCTGCCTCTTGGGTTCAAGTGATTCTCCTGCCTCAGCTTCCTGAGTAGTTGGGATTACAGGCATGTGCCACTGTGCCAGGCTAATTTTTGTATTTTTAGTAGAGATGGGGTTTCACCATGTTGGCCAGGCTAGTCTTGAATTCCTGACCTCAGGTGATTCACCGCCTCAGCTTCCCAAAGTGCTGGGATTACAGATATGAGCCACCTTGCCAGGCCTATATTTTTATTCTTTAGTTCTTGTAAAAAAAAATCCAGAATGAATAAGAGGGAACAGATGGTGTGAAGGGTGTGGACAGTAAATTCAGTTGATGACATACTGATTCTGAGATACCTCTGAAGCATCTGAATGTAGATATTGATATGATCGATAGATCCTCAGAGCTGGAAGTCATGAGGGAATTGTGGGTTGCAGAGAGTTTTGGACGTTATTAGCCTATATAGATGAGAGTTGAAGCCATGGATGAGCTTTCTCTGAAACAGGGAAAATGAGAAGAAGCCAAGGATGATGCTCAAGGGAACACTAATATTTAAGGAGCTGGCAAAGAGAAGGAGCCAGCAAAATCTATAGGGCTCATTTGGAGCTACTTACAAAGTGATTTAAAGTCATTTCATAAGTGAAAAACATAAGACCAATGGATAGCCACATATAGATATGATTTGTGTGGTGTAAGGATATATACAAATGCAGGCTAGGGAACTCACATGCTGTGGATTTGTTCATTCATTTACTCATTAACAGTGGATGCATTTATTCTTTCAACCAAGGTTTACTGAGCGCTTACTGTGTTCCTGGAATTATTCTAACCACTGGGGATAGAGCAGTGAGCAAAAAAGATCGAGTCCCTCCCCTAGTGGAGTTTTACTATGGCACATACCACCGCACACACCGCTAAATACTTTAGAGCTTGCTCTCCAAGAGGGAGAACAGAATGTAGACAGGCTCTGTATTTTTACCTCTCAAGGATCCTGTGTCTTCCTAAAGGATTGCTTGTCATCACACTAACTCATAGCTTTGGCCATGGTGCTGTATTTGACTTTTATTCACTTAAACGATTAACTGGTTGGCTGAATTACAGGAGTCTAGCCAAAGTATGCTCTCTAGAGGAGTTCCCAGCTAATCAGTCAGCTGAGCTGAGCTGGCGTCTGTCTTCCATTCCTAAGGAGCTGGGCATCTGTGAGCTGAGCTCACACTGCGAAGGCTCAGCAAGACCTTGATCTTCCTTCACACGTCATGGCTGAGTGACAGGGAGCAGCAGAAGTCATGGTCCAAATCTGAGATGGCAGGTTCTGAGGACAAAGCCTGCAGAGATCACTTTCTATTGGAAATTCATTTTAATCCATTGTCAGAATATTCCAACTCCAGGCCTTCCAGCTCCAAGGAAAGTAAGGCAAAGCTACCTTCTATCTTTCTATCTTTTTGTTTCCCCCAGATTCGTATTTTTCTTAATTTTTTCTCAGATAATTAGTAGATCAGAGATTTTCTTTATTTTGGGGGTAGTATGTTTTGGGTTCTCATTGGCTAATTAGCCAACTTCATCTTTAGAATTTTCTATTGCTATCAATATCTGTCTAAAGATGTTTCTAATCTCTCTGGTTCTTTAAAGTAATTCCCATCCATACACACACACCCACTTCTTTCTCCATTGTCTGTTGGAATCTGGTGGAAAGCCTATATGGCAGTGGAGATGGAAAAGTATTTGGGTGACAATATATTCCATTGTGGCTAAAGTGTGGGCTGTGCCAGTTCTTTTAATTAATGAACTTAAAGTGACCTTAGACTCCTTTCTCTTCCATCATCTGTCATGTCTAATTAATTATATATGAATTAGATTTCCTAAAATACTGTATGTTCATGCATGCTTTGACAAGTAACTTTTAATGCATCCCTATTACAGATTGGAACCCAAATTATTAGCCTATTCTTTGACCTAGTGATGACTGCTTTCAGGATTTATCTTACAAATAGAGTCATACGTGCAAAATGACCTATTTGAAAAATTATTTGTCATAGCATTATATGTAATAGCAAAATGCAGGAAGTGATTTAACTGTCTGTTTATTGGGGACTGTTAAGAAATTATAATTGATCTCTACAGTGGATTACTATGCAACAGTTAAAAAGGAAATTCTTTATGTACTGATGATAAACTATACTGTAAAAGAAAAAAAATTAAAATTTGTGAAAAAAGAATACCCACACATACACACATACATGTCCAATTTCTTGTATATGCACTTAATATCACTGGACACACATAAGAAACATCAGTTTCCTCTGGAGTGAAGAGCTGGGTAATGGGAATAGGAGTGGGAGGAGAATTTTTCACTATAATATACTATGGGAACCTTTGATTTTTGAGCCATGTGAATTATTACAGATAAATATTCAAATAGGAGCCAGGCAAGGTGCCTGATACCTGTAATCCCAATACTTTGGTAGGCTGAGGCAGGTGGATTGCCTGAGTCCAGGTGTTCAAGACCTGCCTGGGCAACATGGCAAAACCCTATTTCTAAAAAAAAAAAAAAAAAAAAAAAAATACAAAAATTAGCCAGGTGTAGAGGCATGTGCCTGTAGTGGCAGCTTCTCAGGAGGCTGAGGTGGGGGTATTGCTTGAATCCATGAGGTTGAGGCCACAGTGAGCCGTGGCTGCACCACTGCATTCCAGTCTGGTAGACAGAGTGAGACCCTGTCTCATAAATAAGCAAACAAAAACACATTACATTTTCAAATTCTTCATCTGGCATTTGAAGGCACCTCACAATGTGCCCTTTACGATATTGTCAGCCATATTTCCAGAATATCACATTTTCCCTTGTACAAACCCTCTGCTGTGCCCACCAATCCCCTCCTATTTCATGTATTATTCCATTTAGGTCCTTTCAAAGCCAAATTGCCAGGTTCTAGTTACAGTTCTACACAACTCACATCTTCTGGGACCTCCGGGAAAAGCACTGTGCCTCTAGCCACAGGCTATACTCTCAACTTAGCCTTTCCTCACTTTGCATTCCCTGGGCATGTAAAATTTTTAGGACAACATCCTTCATTTTAGGTCGTTTTGTGGAGGGAAAAAGAATAAATGGGGTTGGAAGAGCTGACAAAGGCCTCAAGCTTCTTCAGTATCTGCTTAAAGGCCCATCTCCCCTAGGAAACCAGGCCTACCCATTCAGCCATGGAGATCTCCTCCCCTGAGCTCCTATAAGTCCATTGTGGTGACACACAACACTCCCCAGCACCGACCTTATGTAGCCATACGTTGACCATGTGATCATGCTATGTCCACCCACCAACTCAATACATTTATGCCTTCAGCAAATATTTAGTGAACACTACCATGCTAACACATTGCCAGATAGCAAAAAGATGACCAAGACCCCATTCCTGCCAATAATGGAACTCATGGGCCAATAAAATCATAATTGTACTTGAAGAAATGGTCTCTAAGATAGTGCAACACGGAAGTGAGAACTCTGTGCTCTGCATGGAAGATCTGAGAGGGCTGCTAAGAGGATACTGTCCTTGACATGAGTAATAATGATATCTATATCTATATCTATATCTATCTATATTTTTTTCAAGTGGAAACAAGTGGGAAATAGAAAAAGTCATTTAATAAGAAGGTGTTTCAGGAGAATTCGAACTAATTCAGTACAGCTGCAGTACACAGCACCTGCAGAGAAGCAAAGGTGGTGAGGGTGGGTTCACAGGCATGAACTAAAACAAAATTCCTCCTGTGTGTAGGCTCCTTGGCAGCAGGGATTTTTGTCTGTTTATGATGGATCCTGGGTGCTTCACAGTGCCTGGCACAGAAAAGGTACTAAATATATATTTTTTGTGTAGGAAAGCAAATCAAGGTTAGAAATAGATTAATAAATGTATGTCAGGATCAGAAGTTTGGACTTTGACCTAGAGGTTTTTTGAAGGACTTTAGGTGGCTCAATGGCAAGGTCATACATTCAAGTTGGATAGGTACATAATCAACTGAAAAACAAATGAAAGTACATAAAGGAGCTCAATGTGAAGGTTTACAGAAAACATACAGACATCATCTATTTATACATATATGTAATGTCCAATAATAAATAGCAACAAAAATTTAAAAACACCAAGTAAAATTAAAATGTACAAGATTTACATCTTTAAACGCTATGAAACTTGATAAAAGAATAAAAAGAAGACTAAATAAGGAGAAACATCATGTTTTTGGGCAGGAAAACTCATATTGTAAAGATGTCATGCTTCCCTAAAACAATATATAAATTTAATACAGTTTCAATTAAAATCCCAGTGGGTTTTTGTGATACTTGACAAATAGCTTTTAAAATTCATTTATATGTACAAGTGAATGAAGACAGCCAAGAAAAACTTGAAAAACCAAGAAAAATGAGAAAGGAGCTTGCTTAACCAGATCAAAAGTCACTAAGTAAATCCATGGTAACTAAAACAGTACGATACTAGAGCAGGAACACAGAGAAATTGAACAGAATCAAGTATCTAAAAACAAATCTTGTGTATAATTAGCATGTGGTGATAGCTAACATTTATTGAGTGCTTACTATGTGCCTGGCACTTTTCTAAGCATTTTGTATTACTCATTTTATGCTCATAAAACCCTCTGAAGGAGGTGTTGTTATTATCTCCATTTTATGTATGACAAAGCACATACAGATTATGCTACATGCCTATGGTTTCAGAACTGGTAAGTGACATCCAGGCTTTCTGACTCAAAAGGCTTCATTTTCAATCACAATAAAATGGTCTTTCTGCAGGTAAAAAGCAGAGGCATTCAAAACATAAGAGACAAACTTGACTATATGAATATTTAAGACATCGATCCTGAAAAAAGTGTTAAATTGAAAATGAAAAGCTAGGAAAATATTTGCGAAGTGTGAGATAGCAAAGGGATACTATTCTTAATATAAAATGAATTCTTTCACATCAATAAAATATGAACACTGAAATAGAAAAAGAATCATTATGAACAAGACAATTTATACGAGAAGAAATGCAAATGGCCAATAAACATATAAAATGCTCAATCTCAATAGCAATCAAATAAAAGAAAATTTAAATGAGATGAATGAGATGTCATTTTCCTCCCATCAGAATGGTAAGAATGAAAAGTAAGAGGCTAGGGTTGGCAAGAACATGGCGGGAACAGTGTCAGCCAATCAATGTTGGAGCTTGATGTAAAAGGAAAAATCAGTAATATTGATTCTGCCTTTACTTAAAATGTTGATATTTTGTTCATCATGGACTTTTCTTGCCTAAATTTTGATTTAAAAATGTTGTATCTAAATATTTGTTTTGATTACTGAGGTATTTTTATGCCACATTAAATTTTGTGCCCAAGGAAAAGTGCCTCACTCATGTCATCTTAGTCCCAACTGTGCATGGAAAAATAGATACTACCTTGAGGGACAGTCTGCAAATATAAATAAAAATGTTTAGGTGTGCTTAGCCACTACTAGTACAGCAATTCTTTTTCTAGGAATTTAACCTAAAGGAATAACTGGTCAAGTGCACAGATCTATAAGTACAGAGATGCTCATTATGGTACAATTTGTGAGAAAAAGTTGTAAGAGATTGGTTAAAGTATGATATATTTGTACACTGGAATACTATACAGGCATTAAAAAAGGATGTCATAGAGGTGTGCATATTTAAAAGAAAAGATATCCGTATTGCATTAAAGAGTACATAAAAAAGCAGAAATATGTACAATAGGTATAATAATTCCAATTATGTAACCCACACACATCATTCCAAAAAGTCTCAAAAAGTAATAAGTTTTTATTGGAGTGACATAAAGTAGCAAAAGGGAATGTCACACTTCACAGAGTCTCTCTCATCATGGCAGCTATTTTATTTTCTCTCACAAAACTTCCTTTTGCTAATGTACCCTCTTCTAATTCTTTGACATATTTTATTTTCCCCATGGTAGCAGGTAGTGCTTCATATGCCAACATTTACTCTGTCCCTATGTTTTCAATTCTGCAGCTCTGCTCATCACTCAGGAGGACTAGTGCCTTCAACACGCTAGCCTTCTTCCCTACAAGGCAGGTGTGAGAGACGTTTATTTTTGTTTGGGGAACTCCTTCGCTCATGAGTCTGCCTCCCTCTGTAGCAGCCAGATTCTTGTTACTCCAGCCTTCCTTTCCACTTGAGCACAGACATATGACCTGAGCTCAGTCAATCAGCTGCCCCTGCCTCAGACTTGGAATCAGAAGCTAGTGACTGAAAGTGCAGGTGCCACATAGAATCCAGTCTGGTGAGGGTGGCAGCCGATCCATCCAGTTTTCAGAAGCAGCAATTGGAGGGCTCCCTGTGGAGGCACCCTGTGTCCAGCATCTGCCGGGTCAGCCGAGGAGGCGCCTCTACTGCTTTCAGTGGTGGGGCTGCCATGTCTCCTCCAGACCAGCTTTGCAAATGTGACTGTGACTTGTCTCTGGTCATGCCCCCAAGCCCGGGTTGCTGACCATTCCAGAGATTCTTTGAGTGACTTCACATTCTTTAACAAGCCTTTTTCCTGCTTACATTAAAATGTTTGCTTTCCATTGTTTTCAACTAAGAATCCTCACTAATACATGGTTATTTTTGATACTGCCATATATATGTGTGTATGTGTATAGAAATCTGATTTCAACACCCATCATAGCATATTCTCCCAAAGAAAAACAAGTGTATAGGTCAAATCAAGTTGATATGCTTGGGGAAGCTTCATTCATCTAGAACTGTATAGTCTAATATGGTAGCTACTAGGTATGCATGGCTATTTAAATTTAATTAAATGTAAATAAAATTTAAATTCAGTTTTGCAGCAACACTAGCCACATTTCAAGTGTTGAAAAGTCGTATGTGGCTAGGGGTACCAAATTGGACAGTGAGATTTAGAACACTTTCATTATTGCAGAAAGTTCCATTGGACAGGACAATCTAGAGGGATCTTGAGATTTCACCAACCCACCTCAATGAGCCATCACAGAGAGTGAAAAATCACTTTGGGATACATGCATTGCACTGTATGACCATATCACAGAAATGTTATGTTAACAGACAAGTAATCTTGCTAACTAAATTAGAGTGTGTTTTACTTCTCTGTTTAAATTATTCCTGGTTTCTTGCTCTCTGCCTTCCAACCTCCCATTCTCTTTCTTTCTTTGCCAGGCCTTTGTTGGTAAATTTTTTTCAGGTTACTTGGGTGTATGCTATAAGTATTCTATGTTAGTATCTGCCCCACCAGCTTTACAGGATTGCTGTGAGCCTAATAATATAATTTGGGAGGGAATTTCATGTTCATGATTGGTCTGAAATGAGCCCTGACATTAGATGATTCTATGTTTCTAGCCATCTGGCTTTGAGCAAATCATTCAACTTCCCTTGATTCCTGTTTCCTCACCAGGAATTGAAGAAGTTGAGAAATCATTTCTAAGTTTCATTAACAACATTAAAAAATTGTCTTATTTGATATAGAACCCCAAATACTTTATGATCTCTTCAGGGGAGCTGAGAATAGGAATTCTGATGCGGGGGGGCCAATGGTGAGGGAGGTAGAGATGCCAATAATCAAGAATGAGTCTTTATTCAGGATTTGATGGGCACTAGCCATTCTACTGGAGACAAAACAGAATATAAAAGGCAGAATAGCCAAGTGAAAGCTTATACTACAACCTCTTTCTCTCAAATCACTCAGTGGTCATATTTTTCATGCGCTGTAGTTAATGTTTAAATGTTCAGAGGAACTTGCAGGTAACTGAAGTTTTTTATCTCTTTCTTTTTGAGGTACCCATCTTCATGCTTGGCAATGCTTTCCTTGCTATGAGAACACAGTTTACCTGAAAATGATTAAATTGTTGTTCTAAAGAAATATATGTTCTTCTAAAAAAATTAAACATGTATTTGAGAGTTACCCCTTTAGATTAGTGCCAGGTCCATCCCAGAGAAAACCACTTGAGCTTCCACCAAGGACTTTCTATTCAGGAATTCAAATATACACAACAGTGTCAGCCTGTTTCTCTGGAGTCTCCTCCACTACAGTTTGTATTACTAGATTAAAATGTTAGGCCGAAGCTTCTTGAGAAGCAAGGGTATTCTGGGTGAGAGCGTGTTAAGGTCTTCCAGGTTAGATAGCTTAGAATATCTTTTTGGAACTTTATGTCAGGGAAATGGACAGCCCTTATTGTTATTAGGGAATTGTGTTATGATAATAACATTCATTAAGCATTTTCTATGTGTTAAGCACTTTATATGCATTATAGTATTCCCACTTTACAGATGTAGAAACAGGGACCCAGAGTGGTTTGGCAACGTGCCTTGCCTTCCATCTCATAGTTAATCAATGGTGTGAAGTTGAGAGGATTTGAAGCTTGGAGCTGCTGGAACCATCTTGTTCCTACTTCCAGGTGAAAAGTGATCACAACACACAGAAGGAAGAAGTAAAAGAAGTGAGCTGAGAAAAATCTCATCCTGATGGCAGCAAGTGAGCCCTGAAATTAGTTGTGATTGAAGCCAGCCCTATCCCTGCACACTGAGGCTTTGATGAATCAGTCCCAACCCTTTTAACTTAAGCTTTGGTTGTCAGTCCTTCTTTAATATATACTCTTGAGAATTTTACTTGATCTAAACTTGTTTTAGTTAATGTTACCAATGAAAAGACACATAACCTTATCTAAAGGATAAGTTTTAATTCAGGAATGTGCAGAAAAATAATTCAATTTTTTTTATTGTGGTTGAATTTAAAAACACACCACCCCCATGATAGTCCCCATGAGCTGGCTGGACATGGAGGTTTGTATGTCAGACTCACCCCCTACTTCCTCATTCAGGAACCTAAGCCCTGAATTGCACTGGAGAAATAATTTAATGTGGCATTTTACTGAAACATCCTGTAGATATTTTAGGTATTTGCACAGGGAATTTTTTGACCTTTGAATAATATATGTGCTGAGAAAGGTCTTGGGATATTTTAACAACATGTTAAACTGAGATAGTCCTGATGAGATTTATTTTGGTCTCTGTTGGCTGCTACTTTTTTTCAAATCCTGTTGGAATTTTTAGTTTCTATGAGGACACTTTCAAATTTTTTTTACTGCAGCATATTTCATGCTATTTAATGGTCCCTTTATCAAAGATGACAGGCAGGCAGTTGATAAGCTCTCCAGAGAGTGACTCCTCATAAGACCTTTCCTCCATTAATGTGCTAGGTGCCTTGCAACTGACCTCCCGTGGCCACCTGAGCCTCCAATAGGCACCTCCAACTTGACATGTCCCAAACTGGGTGCTGGATACTTAAAATGAATACACAATTTTCTGACATCTAAAACTGCTGCTTAATTCTCTGAAAACATAAGTGCAGGTGATCACAGGCATAAACTGGCCAGTGTAGCCAAAGGCAGCATGAGGATTGGATCTCTTCCACAGGCAGTTTTAAATTGAAGAAATAAATATGATCAGACTTCTCCCATCACTCCCTTTGTAGAAGAGGCCAGAAATAATTCTGTCAATGCAGTATGACAGACTGCAGCTTAAACAGTGGATTAATTGAAGGTGCATGCATTTAGATTCTTCTGCCAAAAACACAAGGCGCATATTCTCCCAGAATGCAGAGTAGTTCCTAGCCTAGGGTTTGGTATCTTTGAATGACCTGTTAACATTTCTGTGCAATTAGGCTGCCAGGAAATACATTCCTGCCCCAGGGGACCCTTTATCTCCTAAAAATAGGAACTTGCATTGTGAAATTTTTGGATGAGAATGCAATAAGTCGATCCTAAATAATGTTAACTGGATTTTCTTCCAAATTAATAAAAGAGCATGGACTGTACCTGTCCTGCTCATTGCTGAGTTCCTAGAAATGATCATATTGTTTGCATACAACAAGCATGTACTAATTATTTCTTGAGTGAACAAATGTGCTAAAGTGGAGAGCAAATATCTTGAGGAGACAGAAGCTACCTTGCAAAGGAGACTTTTGGAACTTGGTTTTAAAGAATGAGTAGGGGCTCTCTTGGTGAAAGGAGAGAGGAGTAACAGAGAAAAAGAATTGTAGTCAAGGAAACAGAAGGCACAAAGGAATGGAGACATAGATTTCAAGCTTCTAGCAATTCATAGCAGGAATCTATAAGGAAAATCTTACAAACCTTCACAATAAAAGTGCAAACAAAATCCCAATTCATAAATGTCCTGCAGTGAACATTGGCCAGAAGCTGGACTTTAGCCAAAACATAAGCATTATACTAGGTCAATTACCTTTGTGAGGTGATGAACCATTTCCAGAAGTTGGCAGGGTCCTCTCTGCTGGGTTTATAGGCTATTGCATAATGTCAATCTATTCTAGAATGTTGCCCAAGGCTGCATCGCTAGGATTCAAGGATTGGTCAGGAAAATACATTAACCCTCTGTGTTTGATAAAGTGGGAAATTATTCTACAATTGGTCTTTGCTGATTGCTGTGTTTTTGCCAGAAGCGTGCTTTTGATAGTTTGGATTTGGCTTAAGAAATCTAAGACAATTTTTAGAAATCACTGTGTCTTAGAAATCATTAAACACATTTCTCTCCATTTATAAGGTTAGGATATGAATAAGAAGAGTCCTTAAGGAACAATAGTCACCCTTTCCTCAGGCCAATGGGATGTGTAACAAAAGAGAATGGGGATAATCTCCAAAGGTCTAACACCTCTCCAGCTGTCTAACAGGCTGCTGGGCACACTAGAGCATATTCCCTACTCAGGCAAAGGTGGAAATGTCTGCAGTTTTTCTAACCAACAATGTATCTTGAATAGCACTCATTTGCCAATGGAATAAAAAAGGATAACGTAACATCCCTTATGCTAATTAACAAACCATCTGGTGCAGATTTAGATAACTATTCCTGAAGTGCTTGCCTTTGCTTTCCAACTGGGGACTGTCAAATGCTAACCAACCATCCTGAAGCATGAATTGTGTGAATTTCTTATTAGGAAATGCAGATGTTAACTAATTGCACCTGGAGTGTATATTGAAGTTAAGTTATATATACATATGCATACAGGCACACAATGTCTATGCAGAACTATTCTGAAGTAATTACAGATGAGATTGTGTCTTAATTCCTGATTTTTTTTCCTAATGTTTCCATCTCTGTCTCTACTGCCAGCAAATAATGGAATCAATAAGGCTGAATGAATGAACCAACTTATACTGAACACGTTTTTTCTTTTTTCTGTGTCAAATGATGGAATTGTCAAAAAATAGTAGTTTTCAGCAAATCTATTCATTATCCTATTGATCTCATCTTCCTACTCTTCCAAAAATGGAAAAAAGTAAACTGAAGAAAAAAACTAGCCATGGCTCCAATACTCTAGCATAATCACCCATCTTTTAAATTCAGTAAGAAGAATGGTGAACTACAATGTTTAAAATGAAGTGAAATTGTAAATTAGAATATGCTTTTCTTTTCATAGTCTGATTGCCTAATTATATTTTACCTCAGTGGACATTAGGGGTGAGTTATGTTGCATCTAATTTATTAATAATGCTATAATTATTAATAGTAGTATTTCTTGACTATAAACTAATTTATAATTTATAAGTAAATAGTATTATGAAATGCTGAACGTAGTGAAAAATTTTATACTATAAACTGAAATAGAATAAGCATGTTCTACTCCTACACCGGTTCTCAGGTGAGGAAATGTTGGAGTTAACCATGGTGCGGGTTAGTATTCATACATGTGGCATGTGTGTCAGGGGAGAGGAGAGGGTAAGATCTGCGTCTTGTTTTGGTCTGAGATGCTGACGTATGAGATGATGTTGGCCTTGATTCTGCCCCAGCCACAGAGCTGGAACCACAAATAACATCCTGGCCAGGTTTCAGCCAGGTCTGCGATTTGAAAATCTGGATACTTTAGTGCCTTCGGCAGGAGCCACTTTGACAGAAAGGACAATGAGACAGGAAGACCCCAATGAGACCTGTCTTTCTCAAAGCAAATTCAAATTACCTGCTTCATTATATGCAGGGCTGGAAATTGTGCAAAGACCAATATACAGATCAATGGAAGTGAAAGACATTGCATGTAAGAATAGCATTCCTTCCATGTGTACCCAGCTCTGTGGTTTCCCCAAAGCTCTCAGGTATACTGCCTCAGAAGGCTGGGAAGGGAGTGTACTGTGATGGGAACAGCACCAGTTTTGGAGTCAAACAGTCTGAAAGCTCAGTTGTGTCTTCACTGTGTGCCTGCATGCTCATTATTTATAATAACATATCCATGACTAGGTTTCTGTGATGATTAATGGGATATCTTTGGGGGAAAGTAGCTTCTATTTGTAATTGATTGCTGTCACCTAAGAAAGGGTGGATGGCAGTAGCTGGAAGACATTTTGTTTGTTTGTTAGATTGATGGGTGGTGGGTATGCAAGTTTAGACTAGTTAAGATAAAGCTAAATTGCTTCCACTCATTCATTCAACACATGGATAGTTGGGATATAGATGAACAAGGCAGATAAAGACCCTGATGATATGTGATTACCTTCTAGTTGGGAAAAGACAGATAATAAAGAAATAGTCAAATAGAAAAGCCATATAATGCGGGTAATGATGAGTGCTATGGAGGAAAAGAAAGTCAGGGGAGGAGTTAGAGAATGACTATAATGGAAAGGGTAGCAGAGAGAAGGTGTCCATTTCAAGATACTCAGAGAATGCCTCTTTCTGAGGTGGTGGAGCAAGTTGTGCAAAACTCAGGGTTGAAGAGTGTTCCTGGCAGAGGTTGCTGAGGTGCAAAAACTCTATAGTGGGCATGAGGTGGGTATGTTTGACAAATTCCCCAGGGAGATCAAGGGACCAGGAGTAGAATGAGGGATGCATGGTAAGGGGTGAGTTCTTAGAGGTAGACAAGGCCCAGATGATGTTGAGAGGCTCAGGTAAGGGGTTCAGATTTTATCCTATAGGGGATGGGAAGTCATTGAAAGGATTTGAAAAGAATGATTCCATGGATGTATATAAGAAAAGGAGAGGGATTTAGATGTGCAAAAGGAAGAATGAGGGCGCTAGAACAGGAAATAGAGTAATTTAGATGCATCCTGGAAAGAGGTTGAGGGAAAAATATATCCCTTACCTTATCTTCCCACTGGCTTGGCCAAAGAGGGTCACTGGGGAGAAGAGAAGTGACCAAGGAACATTTGTTAGATTGTTCGAAGTATGGTGTATGATGAGAGTGCTTGCCTCTATCTCTCCTACAGAATCTTCAAGAAATCTCACACTGGTTAACAATACTTTAGGGTGAGTAGATCCTGAATGGTGAGTGGGAAGAAGTGTTGTATCTGGCTTAATGACTAGGCAGAGTGAGAACAGAGGCTGCAGCACACATGCAAATACCCTGGCATGGTGCAAAGCAGAGACTCATGAAGTGTGCCTTTCCCCTTGCATAGTCCTGGCTTTGTTTTCAGTTTGTTTGTAGGGCCATGTCCTCATTTGTGGAATGATATTTAACCAGCCTGAGTTCCTTTCAAGGCTGACAGTTTATAACCCTATGGCCTATGGCTTTTATCTCCCAGACAAGGGAACTCACTAAATGTAAATTTTCACTCAATTTTAATCACAGCATTTAATGTAATCATTTGGGGGGAATCAATCTGGAAGTCATCAGGGATTCATTTTTCTTTTTACTGCTACCATAGATAGTGATTATGCAACAGAGTTGGGGAAAGACTTTTTTTGATGTTGCAATAGCAGGAAATAGAAAGTTGGTGTGGTCAGCCACTTGGTCAGAGTTACATTTCTTTTGCACCACAAAAGAAGACTTGTAGGAGATTGGAATATGGTTCCAGGTAACCCAACTATACATCTAATGATGAATGCACCACTGCATAGAAGAGGTGTGGCCATTGTTGAGTAATCTGATGAAAGAACAACTAAAACAGATTCTAGATGATTTAACCTTGACTTAAAGTAGACCCGAGGGAAGACCTTAATTGTAACTAACTTCTATTTTCCTTGCCAGAGTCTACAGTCCATTTTGTTTTCATTTTATTTAAGGTATTCCCACTACTGGATTATCTCCATTTTAGATCAATAATCTCCTTCTTCCCTCTGCAGTGGCTTTAAATATTTTAAGAATTTGTCGGCACTTTTTTTTCAGTTATGTCCTGAGGAATCAATCTAGACTACCACTTAGGAACAAGAAGTGCATCATAACCAGCATCTTGCAGCTAGTATGGAGATAATAAATAACAAATTAAATATAGAAACTAAGAACTGTACTAACAGGTAGCCAGTAGGCACATTTGTCCATTTAAATTTAAATAAATTATAATTAATATTAAAACTCAGTTCTTTATTTGTCATATTTCAGGTGCTCAAAATAGCCACATGTGGCTAGTATCTACCACATTGATGTAATAGATATGGAATATTTCCCTCTTTGCAGACAATTTGATTGGACAGCCTGATCTAGGAATTTTAATAGTTGGAGTCAAGAGAAAAGTTCTTTAGCGTGTATGAAGAGGCAGGAGAGTCTCATTAAACAGACTCCATGACATTTTAATTTCGTTAAACATGATATCTTCAGCAATGGATCCATATGTTAGAACCAATTAGCTATCCCAAAGGAAGAAAAGTGAAGATAACTTTCCCACAATTTCCATTGTGTTAGTATTGCCCAGATCTTAGGTTACTTTGCAAAATGGCCAAAAGCATTTGCAGGAGGTGGAAAGAGGGTCCATCTGCCAAATAATCACAAGGACCTTCTCCTTCCTCCCCTCCCTGGGCCAATAGATGGAAGCCTCTTCCCCTCTCTGGAGAAATAGATTGAAGCCTCTTCCCCTCCCTAGAGAAATAGATTGAAGCCTCTTCACTGCCATCTTGTCAAACATATTTACATTGCTCAACTGACATAGGAAGAAAACAAATTTCCAGACTCTCTGGTGGGCAAAGCTGTTTCTCAAGGAGCATTGAGAAATAATAGCAACTCCAAATATTACCTTGGGCAAGACAAGGCAAATGATAACTTAACCTTATTATCCAAGCATAGTTGAAAGAGTGTGTTCTTCCAGTTCTCTGTGTCTCTGACACTAACTAGGCCTTCAGGGCCTGGTTACTGCCTTGAATACTAGATTCATGAGTATTTTCCTGAAGCTCCTTAGCTCCAGCAACTCAAACTCAAAGTAGAGCTTTGAGCCCACCATCCTTTATGATCTCCTAGCACTGTAGGGAAGGATACACTGTGTATGTATGCACATTTGCACACTTGAGAAGCATGCTCTCTGAGGGACTCTGGGAGATCATGTTCCAAAGGCTTCCTGCATCTGGTGAGTCTGGGTTAAAGGCAGCTTTATGGGACAGACTCTCAGCTCAAATCATGTCCTGCAGGGAGCTGTGAGCCTGAGTCCAGTGACTTTAATCTTTAATAAGCTGTGGAATTAGGTAGAAAAAACCTAAATGAAATGCCTATAATCACACAGCAAGTTAATTATGGAATCAAAAATGATTTTTTGGCTGAAATATCTGTTGGAAGATTATTAAGAAGTTTCCTCTTTCCATTCACACTGCTGTGTATAAAGGAGCTTTGTGTGCCCAGAGGAAAAGGGAAAATGGTGTAGACTCTGATTTTCACTTAATAGCGTCTCCTTGGGATGTTTGTTAGTTTTGTTCCAAGCATTAATGGTAGGTCTGCCTTCATGTACCTTTTCACCATGCTGATGGTAGGAAGAGAAACAGAAAAAAGAATCCTTCTTTCCCTGCTGTTTAAGACCGTAACTTGGGTTTGCCTTCTGTTGGTGTGCAAAAGGCTTGGGAAGACAGGCCATCTCTCCGGTTCAGATGTTAAGGACTGGGGCCAAATGAGAAGAAGAAAGCCAAGTAGACGTTTCTCCCACGGTAGTTATCTTTAGTCTATGCTGAGGTCATGTCCCAGCATAAGAAAGCTGCCTGCTTTTGGGCTTGGGGCCAGATTGACACTGATTCTTGAAATCTGGAAAATCACCAACCATTCCAGCATCTAGGATCAGGCTTCTTCACGGGCACAACCAGGGTTAAAATCCCCTGTTATTTTTGTCTTGCCTTTGTATTTACATGGGGAAAATAGGTCCCAGGGGGCTAGTCTTGTACAAAAAAGTGACTTATAATAAATATATATAATTTATGAATATATACATGTATGTATAAACACACACTATAGAAGTAGCGACAATGAACGTGAGAGAAATTGATCATTTGAATTTAAATTGAATGAATCAATGATTTATTGGAAGCCATGTTCCAAGAATGGTCTAGGTGTATGAAAGGGCTTAGTCTTCCAAACCGAAAGTGAATTCAGATCACCACTCTATCACTATTGGCCAAACAACAGTCTAAGCAAGATTAATTATTATTTCTTTAATTTTAGTAGAAGACCTTGACATAGAGCCAGTTTTTGCTTCATGACTGAGAATATTTGACTGCCATTTTCTTTTTTCACTTTTATTTTTACATATTTTAAATTTTATTTTTAAGTTTTTCTGTATTTAGGGGGTACAAGTGTAGATTTCTTAAACGTTTTCTATTGCGTAGCAGTGACATCTGGGCTTTTAGTGTACCCATCACATGAACAGTGAACATTGTACCTAATATGTGATTTTCAACCCTCGCCTCCACCTTCCGTTCTCCCACCGTCCTACCGTTTGTAGTCTACAATGTTTATTATTCCAGTCTGTATTTGACTGCCGTTTCCTGAAGGCTGGAGAAAGTATCTCTTCCCATGATCACAGTAACATACTGGTATGAATGTGCAGCCCAAGAGCAATTGTCAGGAAATAGTTAGATAACCTCAAGGAACTGAATCACTGCCAGTGTAGCCTTTTTTATTTATTTATTTATTTTGTATATTAAGCTTAGCCATTCTAAGCTTTAACATCATTGGGAACTAGAAAGCATTTGAAGATTGACTGTAAAAACAGCATAGTGTAAGATTCTTTTATCTCTAGGGAGGCATCATCTAAGCAGGTCTTTGTCAAGAAGCGTTCTTTCTCATCCTAAATCTTAGGAGGCACAGGAGGAAAGCTAGGGATGAGTGTTCTGGATCAGAAGGCACCAAAGGGATCCTGGAAATGCTATATGATTACAGTGGCTTCCAGAGATGTGGTAGGAAAAATGTGCAGTGGTCAGCATGATCAACTTACACGACCAGCAAAGTGGGTGGCCTGAGTGGTCATCATGATGGGAAAGAAGCGACCCGTGGATCTATTTGTTCTGTGACAGCACAACTAGGACTGTGCCCTTTACAGTCTTGGAAAGTGACTAACAAACTCACTGAATCCACGCCATGTGGCCAAGGGTGAGGGTCAGCTTGACTGAGACAGAGGCAAATGAAATGTTAGAGACAGCAGCAGCCACTGTAAATGGAAATGAAGCATGCCAGGAGACCTGCCACAGATGAAAAGAAGCAAGCCAGGCACATGAGAACGAAAGGTTGAAGGAAAACAGGACCAGGACTGGAACTAGGGCTTTGCTAATTTTAGCTAGGTGCATCTACTGACCTCATAGTAAGAGTAGTTGAAAGTCCAACGAAAACAATAACTGGTTAATATACAGTTAATTAGTTATTTCTGACCCTGTATTGTTTAGCAAACCTGTAAGTACTTCACCCATAGGTTCCCAAAGCTTGTGCTTTCAAAGAAACAAATTAAAGAACTCTGTTCAAACATTATTACTAATCTTAAAATGGGAAGTTACCATCCAGCTTGAAGGTTTTATTCCAACTGTGTTTTCTCAAAACCATCCAACATTTAGGTGTTGGAAACAAAAGACGTTAGGTGGATAGACACCAACCTGTCTAGCATGGCTTCGATGCCTCAGCATGGAAAATCTTGATTGAGTCTTCCAGATGGCAAGAGGCACAGACAATCATTATATATTTGGCCTCTAAACTGAAAGTGTTCCTGATACCAATACTGAAAAAAAAAGTAATACTCATTTGCTAAGCACCAACTATATATAATCTATTGCAGTTGCTATGGATTTCTTTATATACTCTTATGTTTCCCTCACAGTATATCTGGGAGGTAGAATTACTATTCCTGTATTAAAGATAAGCAAAGAGTGGTGTAAGGTTTCAAGTGAGATCCTCAACCCATTTTCTCACAATTGCCCCCAGAGCCTACTGCTGAGAACTTACGGTTTGGAGAAATGATAGCTGCCCCCAGGGGCTTACTGATTGGTGTGCTCTTTTTGAAGAACAGAAGTAAATATCATATAGTTAGGAAAAGAGAATAAAACTGTCTTTATTCACAGAATATTGATTGTTTATGTAACAAATTAAGAAATCTACAAAAAATTACTAGAACTAATAAGTGAATTTAGCAAGGACTCAGGATAAAAGATCAATATAAAGACATCTACTCTGTTTCTATATACCAGCAATGAATGATTGAAAAATGACATTTAAAAATATTCCACTTACAGAATTCCTGGAAAGCGTTAGGATCTGACTCATTTATCATTAAGGGAGTCTGCTCTCCAGAAGAAAAAGGGAGTCAACAAAGAATAGTTGCTAGGAAAAATCGAATGTCCACATTTTACTTCCAAAGAGTTGAGAATCAGCAGACTCTTTATACCAGGCCCAGAGACAGTAAATAATTGGCCCAAATCCACACAACTAACAGGCCCAAAAACTGGGATTTGAATTTTGGCCTCTTTGACTAAAAAAGTCTCTAGTTGTTTCTACAACAACCCTGCCACTAACTAAATTCTCTCCCTATGTACTGCAAATGGTGGAACGCCTTATATACTCTTTATTGCCAGTGCCCAAAGGTTCAAAAATTGTTTCTGAATTCCCAGAATTTCCATTTGGCTCTTGGTTGGCATTCAAAGTCCAATGGTATAATAATACAGTCTCATATTTGAACAATATAGTTTATTAAACTCTCCCATATATTACCTCGTTTGGTTCTCACAGTAACTTGTGGATAAGGAATGGGTGAAATTATTATCTCAATTATATAGCTGATGTATAGCTAGACCCAGATGAGTTTTGTCTCAACCGAGGTCATATTGTTTATAAGAGTCAGAGCTAGAAATACAATGAAAATCTACTTTGAAATCAATTCACAAAGAGCACCAGACTTTGCTGACATAGACAGAGTTTCGTTAATTCAAGTAGTCCATTAACTTGGACAACATCTAAGCATTGGAATTTAAGAATGTACAGGTTGTTACATCCATTAACTTAAACCAGCGCTCTAAGAAAGATGGGGAAGGGAAGTGAGGCCTCATGTTTTAGAGAATGTTGTCAATTGTAAAAAGAAATAGGAAACTCATTTGTAATATGCCTATTTAAAAAAAAAAGATGTCATGACTGAAGGCTTTACTCATCAAAAGCTGAACTGTTCCTTGGTATATAGGTGTATAGATCACTGATTTAAAACATTCAAGAGTTAGAAAGGGATATTAGGGTCTCCTAGTTGAACCTACTCTTTCCTAGTTGAGGGAACAGAAGCTCCAGGATTTTCAATGATTGTTTCTGGTCACACCACTAATTAGTCTGGGAGGGAGCAGGGAACAGCTTATGTGGGGCTTTATAGAAGGACTTTTGCTTTTTTAAAAAACTAGTTTTTTTAAATTAAGGTATGATTTACATCCAATGAAATGCACAGATCTCAAATTATTTGTTTTGAAGGTATCTGGCAATTATATACTCTGCAATTATCATGCAAACCCAGACATAGAGGATTTTCAACACCTCAGAAAGTTTATTTGTGATGCTTTGTAGTCAATTCTCCCCCAACTCCCAGCCCAGAGGTAACCAGTGTTCTAATTTCTATCACGATTCTGGAACTTTGTAAAAATGAAATTATGCAGTATGCATGCTTTTGAGTCTGGTTTCTTTCATTCAGTGGAATGTTTTAGCAATTCACCCATGTTGTTGCAAGTATCCATCGTTCGTTGCTGGGTAGTACTCCGTTGTGTAATTTATCACTATAAGTTTATTCATTTTCTTGTTGATGGGTAATTAGATTGTTTTGGCTATTTTCAATAAGGCTGCCGTGAATATTCTTGAACAGGTCTTATTGTATATAGATGTTTTCGTTTCTCTGGGGTACATACCTCGGATTGAAACTGCTGGGTCATAGGGTAACAGATGTTTTAACTTTATATGAAACTGCTGAACAGTTTTCCCAAGCGGTGGAACCATTTTATGATCCCACCAGCCAAGTGTAAGAGCTCCCATTGTTCCACATGTTCACTGATATTTGGTTATGTCTGGGGGCTTTGTTTGTTTTTGTTCTAATCATGCTGGACAGTGTTCTGTCTAAGAAATATCTGTCTACTCCAAGATCATGAAAGGATTTTCTCGTAGAAGCATCACAGGTCTCAGCATTTAGGTTTAGCTCTAAGACCCATCTTAAATTAGTTTTTGTGAATACTGTAAGGTGGAAGAGAGATACAGATATCCAATTCCACGTTATTTGTTAAAAGCACTGTATTTTCCCATTGAATGGTCTCAGCAGAAGGAGTTTGCTTTTATTCCAATTGAGAAGAAAGTTGCTGGGGTGTTTTAAGTTTTCCTCAAGGCAGTAATAGTTGTCTTGCATAATAGTGGTCTACTTTGCATATTAGTTGTCTATTGCACTTTTTATACACATATGCATGCACATTGCACACACTTTGAGAACAGGAACTGTTTTTTATTTTACATTTTTATTTTTATCCTCAACTTCAGCACCTAGTGCAGTGCTTGGCGTACCATAGATAATCAATGAAAGAACGAATGAATGAATTCCAGCAAATGACATAGCTTTTTTTTTTTTTTTTTTTTTTTTTTTTTTGAGACGGAGTTTCGCCCTTGTTACCCAGGCTGGAGTGCAATGGCGCGATCTCGGCTCACCGCAACCTCCGCCTCCTGGGTTCAGGCAATTCTCCTGCCTCAGCCTCCTGAGTAGCTGGGATTACAGGCACGCGCCACCATGCCCAGCTAATTTTTTGTATTTTTAGTAGAGACGGGGTTTCACCATGTTGACCAGGATGGTCTCGATCTCGTGACCTCGTGATCCACCCGCCTCGGCCTCCCATGACATAGCTTTTTATTTTCCTTTGTATGTACTCATTTGTCTGTATTCTGTATGGCTTCCACACAGACTATGACCATTTCCACTTGAGATTGTTAGTCTCAGGTTTATGGGGCATTGATAAGGTCCATGCAGGATTATATATTTCTTTGACCCATACCACATAAACACATCCTGGCCCCTTGCATGGTTAACTTAGGTGCTATTTTTGTTTTCATTTCTACGTGCCATATTTGGGGTAGAGAAGATTCAAAAGCATATGTGGACAACACAGAAGTGGCATCTGGAAAGCAGCTCTGTTGCAGCTCTCTCAAATTCCCTTTAAAATTTCCAGAAAGACTCAGAAACAAGAAAAAAATCTCACCACAGCCACAAAATGCCTGCTTGTCAGAGAGCCTATAGCCAAGACCCAGGAGCTGCCTTCCTGAGGGAAGCAGAGGTGGAGGGAGCAGAGAAAGGCTTTTATGCCTCCCCTGTAGGAGTTTTCTGTTTACAGAACCCCTCGGTCTATTCCAGCCAGAAAGCTGAGCCCCGTCCCATTTTCCAAGGAGCTGCTTCCTTTTAAGGCAGTAAAGAGCCATGTCCTATTCACCCTTCTTTCTTTCTCTATTCAGTCAACCTCCACAATTCCCCAAAACCAGTAAGATGAAAAAAGGGAGGGATCTTTTTCCCTCCCTTGAAGCCTGTGCAAAGCTTAACTGCATCCTGGGAAGTGTAGTTCCATAAGTTCAGCACTTAGGTGGATCCAAGAAATAAGATTTATAGCAGAAGTATTCTACATGTTGGGATTGTAGCTCTTCATGCATAGCGTGTTGAGTCAGCGTCTCAAAGAATCAGAGAGTGACAGGTAGGAGCAATGCCCCCTCAGGGGTGCAGAGCTACATTAGAATCTAGAGTTAGGTTAGAAGCTGCACAGACACCTGTTCTTCAGCTGCAGGTGTGAGATCATCATACAAATGGAGGGCTGGCGTTGATGAGGCCAACCCCATGCCATGTATGACTGCTGCTTGAAGTCTCAAGAAATCTCACCTTATTTAAATAATTATATTGAAGAAGTAAATTATAGGAAAGACTACTTGGAATCAGTGAAAAAAAAAAATTGTTGCAGACCCCAGGATGTCTATTTCAGGAACCAGGAGAAAATTTCAAAAATTTTCAAACTGTCTTTTGAAATGTAAGCCTTTCCTAGGCAGGCAACATTTCCTACCTTGCATTATGGTTGTTTGTGTGCAACATCTTAATACACATATGCATATGCATCTGCCCGCACACTTTGATAACAGGAGACATATCTTTCTTGTATTTCTATTCCTAGCATCAGAGCCCAGCACACTGCTTGGCATATCATAGGAACTCAATGAGTGAATAATGAATGAATTCCAGTAAATGATGAAATTTGTTCTTTTTTCCTTATTGAGTATGTGGATGTTCTCATTTGTCTATGTTCTATATGGCTTTAAGAAAACAGAAATGGAAAACCACAAGGTCATAGGGATGGGGGTAGTAGTGAGGTGAACATGGAAATGTGAAATGGATAAAATATGACAGAGCTAACAACTCAAGAGCAGAATTAAAATTCGTATTACAATCGACAGATGACTGAACTAAACCAGTGGAGAACTGAATAATGATTGGAGAGGATAAACTGGAAAGCTCTCTCAGAATGTGGAGAAAAAAGAAAAAGATATGTACATTACAGGAGAAATATTGTTAAATGTGGAGGGCAGAAAATGGAGTTCCAACCTGAAGATTATAGGTATTTTGAGTTAGTAAGAATAACTGAAACAGAACTAATTATAAAGACTTTGGAGAAACAACTTTCTGTACTAAAATTTAAAATATGATTGTCATACTCCAGGCAAGATGAATAACAATTTTTTTATAACAAAGATAAAGAAAAATATCTTGCGGATCTCAGCTGATATCATCTAGCTGCATGGCATGGGCTATTTTCTGAGCTGAATTTTCTTCATCTTTAAAGGAGAAAGTTTCCAGAGAGTCACTAGATCTCTGCTAGATGTGACTGTTTTATGATTTCATAAATTTTCGGAGTACTAGAGAGGCTAAGACAGTGATTGATGATTTTAACATCTCATCTGAGATAAACCAAGCAAAGAACGATTGCAAGTCCTCCCAAGCAAGGCTTTATTGCCCCTTAATATAATTTGCTCCAGTGCATTCACTGGGATTCCAGGAATGTTCTAAGCACCCCAGATGTTCTCATAGTAACATCAAGACCTCACAGCCTCTGGCAACTACCTGTTTTTGACTTCATGTGGAGCAGACACCTCCTGATCATGATGACATCTGGCAAATCCAGCATTAAGATTTTGAACACCAGAACTCTTCAACCTCCCACCAGATTTTGATGCACTTCTTGCTCTCTCCTGTCTTCCAGAAGACTCTAGGACTAAGAAATCTTCTCTAGGAGCTCCCTCTCTAAGTCTATGCATGACCTCAGCCCCAATAGTTTTTGGCTTCCAGAGCTCCTTCCTCTCAACCTAGGCACCAAGCAACTTTTCAGCATTTATTCAGCATTTAAATCAGCCTTAACAGTGAACATAGCCTTCCTTTTTGCTCATTTTCAGAGCCCAGCAATTTCATAGAATGGCAGGACAGCAGGTACAAATCATTTAGACCACTGCCATGACCAGTGATAGGTATGGGCTCCACTTGAAAATAAGGCTCATAGCCGGGCATGGTGGCGCAAGCCTGTCTCCCAGCTACTCAGGAGGCTGAGGCAGGAGAATAGCTTGCACTTAGGAGGCAGAGGTTGCAGTCAACTGATATTGTGTTACTGCACTCCAGCCTAGGTGACAAAATGAGACTTTGTCTCAAAATAAAAATAAGGCTCATAGTTTCAGGCTCTCACTTCTATGGTTTGGCTTCTAGGTTGGATTGAATGCTGCCTCACTTCTTTTCTTCTCTGATCTCTTAAGTTGACTCTAGTGGCTGTGAGAGTGTGTGTGTGTGTGTGTGTGTGTGTAGTAATAGACATGAATTACACCAGCCAGAATGTACACACACCCCCTTTCCTGTCTTGCCATGCCCTGTTTTAGGTTATTCAAAATGTTACTCAGTGGCCACATTTGCAGCAATAATAAAAATGGGCAGAAGTCATCAACTCTATGAATAGTAAACACATTTGTAAAAAGGTGGCAGACAGTAACAGTGGCTGGGAAGTGTTTCAGTGGAGTCTTTGCTCACATGAGCACACAGTGGTGCAGCTGCCAGAACGCCCTGGCTTCTGCACTTGATTTACACAACGGTCTGGGTTGCCCTAGTTGTGACTGTGCAGCTTGGCTCTGGGCTTCATAAATTCAGACCCCAGAATGCAGTTTATTTATGTTATGACTCCATCCAAAATGTTGCAAAGACGCCAACTCCCCTCATCCCATTAAAAAGGTATAATACGTATTTTTACTAGCGTGCAGAGTGTGGCGTTCAGAGGTAACAATATGTGCTTTGTTACTCCACAAGTTTGCTGTGAAGTGTGCTGTAATCTTTGCCAGGGGTGTGCTGCTCTCCCTTCAGACGGCTTAATGACTTGCTTGGGCTTTTCCTTATATGGAATTTTCCCTTCTGCACAACGGAATGACAGTCACTTAGAGTGTCAGCCAGCAGGGAACAGATGACAGCCAAAAATCCACTCTGCTCTTGGTCCCAGGATGTCCTATCTGACTTGAACTTTTGCTCTTTAGGCTTACTCTCTGAAAATGAATTTGGGAATGCCAACAGGTTTAGAGGAATATGAGTCACTTAGAAAAGCTAGCCAGATAACTCCATTTTAGAAAGCACAGAGGAATGTCTTTCCCACCATTCCAAGGCATAAAAGGCCCCAAATAAATGGAAGAAATGATGCAAAATGCAAGCTCCAAAGTAAGTGTTTGATCACATGCATTAATATTTCATCGTTTAATTCAATTCAATCTTGAAGTCAGAGCTAACAGAAATAAATGTATTTATTATTAGTTATTATGGACCAATAATTATTAGAACCATAAAGAAGTGCCCTCACACTCAGAGTCTAGTGTGCTAGCCCAGTAGAGAGAAGCATCAATGATATCTCCAGGAGGCTAAAGGGAAGATGGCGTAGATCTGGTTCAGGCACTGCTGTAAGTGCTTTAGATCTACTGTCTCAGTGAATCATCACCACAATCCTACGAGGTAGTACTATTTTATCCTCATTTCGCAGATGAGGAAACCAAGGCACAGAGAGACTAAGAAACTTGGCCAAAGTCATGCAGCTAGTTGTGGCTTCTAGTTGGTGGCAGCCTAGAGTTCAAACACAGGCAGTCTGGCTCTGTGAGGATTTTAACAGGCACAGATGGAAAAGGGCAGTTGTGTCACAGAAATGTCAGAAAGAACACGAGAAAGGCATGGAGTAGAGAGCGGGGACATGTCCAGTTGGACAGGCGTATGGGAAAGAGGGTAGGGGGAACATTGCACCAGAAACACAAGCTACCACCATATTATGGAGGGCCACGAATGCTGATGTGAATATACTCTAATAAATATTGTAGCTAATAATAATAAAAGCCAATTTTTAATATTTTTTATTGTGTATAATATCTAATAGTCTAGCTCTGTTTTTGCAGGTGCCCAAAAAGGCCAACAGCAGATGGTTTCACCAGGCTCATTTCTCTTTGCCCTTGTCTTACAAGTGGTTGATGTCAGGCCAGCCCCAGGCCACCATACTGATTTTCAGATAAAAATCACTGGTATTGAATTTTTTTAAAAAAATTATAAATGCCTTCTTAAATGGATGCTTTACTCTAGAAATGTTTTTAAAAATACATTCTAGTCACTTTCTAGTAATGGCTAGCAACGACGTTCTTGGGGTTCATGCAGAATTTGATACAAAATCATATACACTCATAAGAAGAATGAAAGAATCAAATAGTTCTTCTTGCCAGTCACTTGGAGATTACAAAACAGCATTTCTGAGTAGAAGGCATAATCAAATATGATTTCCTGAACTGTTGCCCATATGAGTTAGAGGCCAAGAAATAGTGAATCAGGAAGTAAGGTTCTTCTCATTTCTAAAATACTGTAACTCCATAATTTTTTTTCTTTTTTTGAGACAGTCTCACTGCGTCACCCAGGCTGGAGTACAGTGGCATGATCTCAGCTGACTGCAACCTCCATATCCCAGACTCAACAGATCCTCCCACCTCAGCCTCCCAAGTAGCTGGGATTAAAGGTGCTCACCATCAGGCCTGGCTAATTTTTTGTATTTTTGGTAGAGATCAGGGTTTGACCATGTTGCCCAGGCTAGTCTTGAACTCCTAAGCTCAAGCAATCTGCCTGCCTCGGCCTCCTAAAGTTCTGGGATTACAGGCATGAGCCACAGTGCCTATCTGGCTGTATCTCCATAATTTTAAAGATTACAAATGGCTCTATCAAAAGTTCTTTTGTTGTCTGTTGTCAGTTTCAACACAATATTTACAGTTGAAACAATTTTTATGCTGTTAGAAGCTGATGGCCATCTTCATATATATATGTTTAGTTTATTCTAGGACACTTAGTTGATTAACCACTTGGAATGAAGTAGAATTGTGTTTTTTCACAGTAGCAGAGTGACCAAGCGTGTAAAGGAGGAAGAGAATATGATCCATGGCCAACACAAGTGCCCCCTATACTCTTTCTATTTGGACTTGGTGAGTTGGGCTGCTCTTCTGCAGCTGAGGGCACAGGAACAGCCCAGTTTCTTATTCCCAGAAGGACATTAGGGTTTTCAGGGAATGAGGCACTACAGAAAAGGAGTGAGATAAAAGGGGTCAGGGGTCTAAAAGATGGCAATCCCAGTTTCACTTTGCTTTTACTCTACTTGGATCAAATGATGTGTGATGCTGTCATCATTGTATTGGAAACAGAATTATGATGCTTCCTAAGTTAAATGGCAGATTGCATGTACTGTCATGTGTCCAGTCTGTCATCATGCTGACAGTTACACATTTTTGCTCTGGGAATTGGGAATTACACTTTGATGTTGGGGTGGGGTGTTGTATTGGCTTGCTAGGCTTCCAAAACAAAGTACCAGAGACTGGGTGGCTTAAACAGCAGAACATTTTTTGCTCATAATTCTAGAGGCTGGAAGGCCGAGATCAATGTGTTGGCAAGATTAGTTTCTTCTGAGGCCTCTCTCCTTGGCTTGTGGATGGTCGTCTTCTCCCTGGGTCTTCATCTGGTCCTCCCTCTGTGCAAGGCTATGCTTAATCTCCTATTCTTTTTTTTTTTTAATTGTGCTTTAAGTTCTGGGGTACATATGCAGATCGTGCAGGTTTGTTGCATAGGTATACATGTGCCATGGTGGTGGTTTGCTGCATCCATCACCCCGTCATTTACATTATGTATTTCTTCTAATGCTATCCCTCCCCGGTCTCCCCACTCCCTGCTATTCCTCCCCTAGCCCCCTGCCTCCCAGGCCCTGCTGTGTAATATTCCCCTCCCTGTGTCTGTGTATTCTCACTCTTCAACACCCACTTATGAGTGAGAACATGCGGTGTTTGGTTTTCTGTTCCTGTGTCAGTTTGCTGAGAATGATGGTTTCCAGGTTCATCCATGTCCCTGCAAAGGACATGAACTCATCCTTTTTTATGGCTGCATAGTATTCCATCGTGCATATATGCCACATTTTCTTTATCCAATCTTTCATTGATGGACATTTGGGTTGGTTTCAGGTCTTTGCTATTGTGAACAGTGCCACAATGAACATACGCATGCATGTGTCTTTATAATAGAATGATTTATAATCCTTTGGATATATACCCAGTTAATGAGATTGCTGGGTCAAATGGAATTTCTATTCTAAGTCCTTGAGGAATCACCACACTGTCTTCCACAATGGTTGAACTAATTTACAGTCCCACCAACAGTGTAAAAGTGTTCCTATTTCTCCACATCTTCTCCAGCATCTGTTGTCTCCTGATTTTTAAATGATCGCCATTCTAACTGGCATGAGATGGTATCTCAATATGGTTTTGATCTGCATTTCTCTAATGATCAGTGATGATGAGCTTTTCTTCATATGGTTTGTTGGCTGCATAAATGTCTTCTTTTGAAAAGTGTCTGTTCATATTCTTCACCCACTCTTTGATGGGATTTTTTTTTCTTGTAAATTTGTTTAAGTTCTCTGTAGATTCTGAAAATTAGCCCTTTGTCAGATGGATAGATTGCAAAAATTTTTTCCCATTCTGTTGGTTGCCAGTTTACTCTATTGATAGTTTCTTTTGCTGTGCAGAAGCTCTTAAGTTTAATTAGATTTCATTTGTCTATTTTGGCTTTTGTTGCCATTGCTTTTGATGTAATCTCTTATTCTTATAAGGATACCAGTCATATTGGATTAAGGCCCACCCTGATGACCTCATTGTGACTTACTTGCCTCTTTAAAGACCTTCTCTACAAATACAGTCACATTCTGAGAGACTGGGGATAAGGACATCAACAGATGAATTTTGGGAGGACACAATTCAGCCCATGCCCAATGTGCTCTCCCTTGGGGGTCCCAAGACAACTGGGGCATCTGCCTTAAACATGAAGCAATAGGAAGAGCTCCTAGATTTATCTCTTTAGTCCCTTGGTCTGCCCATTAGTCCTTCTAGAAGGAGTCCACTTGACAGATCATGATGCCCTTCAGAAGTGCCCAGGTCTCTCTCAGTATCTAGCAGGGCATCCCCAGGCTACTCCAACAGACTGTTGAAATTAATCGTGTGCCCCACCATATTAGAACCACTTTCCTGGGCCTGGGCAAGGCCCTAGTGCTGGGGAATAATCACTGGACTAACAATCAAGAGATCTTGTTCTAGTCTAGATTGCTGCTGGCTTACTCTTGGGCAAATATTTTTCTCATCTGGGGCTGATTTCCTCACCTAAGAAATGTTGAGCTTTATGATTTCTAAGGTTGGCTATATATGAATTGCCCTAGCAAGTGCAAATGTGTTTTCATAGGTTAAAAAAAAAAAAAATCCCAAAAAGTGTTTTCTAGGAATTGAGAGTTTTAAGCACTTAACAATTCTAGAATATTATAAAGTTAAAATAGTATGCAATCCTATATAAAAATTAAGGACCATTTTGCTGTTGTCTAAAATCAGATGTGTGATCTCCATCTTCTTAATTTGACAGACATTTGGTAGGAGTCAATTCCAAACAAGGCACAGTGCTGAGCATTGTGAGTAGGATGTGGGAATTCAGAGCCTAATAAATTCTGGTCCCCCGCTCCCAAGGAGTTCACTGTCAACCTGTTTTCATCATTGGATGTTTAGGAGCCTTGGATAATATCAAAGGTATCTATGTTGGAGACCATTGGCTTCAATTTCTGACTGCCTTTTGGCATTTAGAGCCTAAACAGTTCTGGGCTGGTAGACATCACGGACATGATTTTATTGCTCCCATGAATGAAAATTATACCCCTCCATCTGCATGAGTGCAAGAGTAGTGATTTCAGTGTGGCCAATATTGAAAAACCCAGAAATGGAGATTGTAGGTAAACCCCTAGATGATTATAGTTAAAGACAGAAAGACAACGAGTGAAAGAAACTCCATGAAACAGGAAATGCCAAGAAAAGGCCTATACCTTCCCTGAATTGAGACAAAGACTGTTGACTAGAATCTCTTGATTCTTAGTCCAGTGATTATTTTCTAGCAATAGGGACTTACTCAAGCACAAGAAAGTAGTTCCAAAGTGGTGGGGGCACATGGCCAATTTCAATAGCCTGAAGATGCCCTGTTATATACTGGCAGGTTTGATTACTTATTAAAGAAAGCTTTTTGATGTGCTGTTGCACTCAGTTTGCCAGTATTTTATTGAAGATTTTTGCATATATGGTTCAACATACCCAAGTCTATAAGCACAATTCACCACATAAACAGAACCAAAGACAAAAACCACACAATTATCTCAATTGATGCAGAGAAGGCCTTTGACAAAATTCAACAGCCCTTTATGCTAAAAACGTTTCCTCAATAAATTAGGTATTGACAGAACGTATCTCAAAATAATAAAAGCTATTTATGACAAACCAACAGCCAATATCATACTGAATGGGCAAAAACTGGAAGAATTCCCTTTGAAATCTGGCGCTAGACAAGGATGCCCTCTCTCATCACTCCTATTCAATATAGTACTGCAAGTTCTAGCCAAAGCAATCAGGCAAGAAAAAGAAATAAAGGGTATTCAAATAGGAAAGGAGGAAGTCAAATTGTCTCTATTTGCAGATGACATGATTGTATATCTACAAGACCCCATCATCTCAGCCCCAAATCTCCTGAAACTGATAAGCAACTTCAGCAAAGTCTCAGGATACAAAATCAATGTGCAAAAATCACAAGCATTCCTATACACCAATAAAAGACTAAAAGAGAGTCAAATCAAGAATGAACTGCCATTCACAATCACTACAAAGAGAATAAAATACCTAGGAATACAACTGACAAGGAACATAGAGGACCTCTTCAAGGAGAACTACAAACCACTGCTCAAGGAAATAAGAGAGGACACAAACAGATGGAGAAACATTCCATGTCCATGGTTAGGAAGAATCAATATTGTGAAAATGGCCATACTGCCCAAAGTAATTTACAGATTCAATGCTATCCCCACCATCAAGCTACCAATGACCTTGTTCACAGAACTGGAAAAAACCACCTTAAACTTCATATGGAACCAAAAGAGAGCCCGCATAGCCAAGTCAATTCTAAGCAAAAAGAACAAAGCAGGAGGCATCACACTACCGGACTTCAAACTATACTACAAGGCTACAGTAATCAAAACAGCATGGTACTGGTACCAAAACAGAGATATAGACCAATGGAACAGAACAGAGGACTCAGAGGCAACACAATACATCTACAACCATCCGATCTTTGACAAACCTGACAAAAACAAGCAATGGGGAAAGGATTCCTTGTTTAATAAGTGGTGTTGGGAAAACTGGCTAGCCATGTGCAGAAAGCAGAAACTGGACCCCTTCCTGACACCTTACACTAAAATTAACTCCAGATGGATTAAAGACTTAAACATAAGACCTAACACCATAAAAACCCGAGAAGAAAATCTAGGCAAAACTATTCAGGACATAGGCGTAGGCAAGGACTTCATGACCAAAACACCAAAAGCATTGGCAACAAAAGCCAAAATAGACAAATGGGACCTAATCAAACTCCACAGCTTCTGCACAGCAAAAGAAACAGTCATTAGAGTGAATCGGCAACCAGCAGTTGCAATCTACCCATCTGACAAAGGGCCGATATCCAGAATCTACAAAGAACTAAAACAGGTTTACAGGAAACAAACAAACAAACAAACAAACAAACCCATTCAAAAGTGGGAGAAGGATATGAACAGACACTTTTCAAAAGAACACATACATGAGGCCACCAAACGTGAAAAAATGCTCATCATCCCTGGTCATTAGAGAAATGCAAATCAAAACTACATTGAGATACCATCTCAGTTAGAATGGCGATCATTAAAAAACCAGGAGACAACAGATGCTTGCGAGGATGTGGACAAATATAAACACTTCTGCACTGTTGGTGGGAGTGTAAATTAGTTCAACCATTGTGGAAGACAGTGTGGCGATTCCTCAAGGACCTAGAAATAGAAATACCATTTGACCCAGCAATCCCGTTACTGGGTATATATCCAAAGGATTATAAATCGTTCTACTATAAGGACACATGCACACTAATGTTCATTGCAGCACAGTTTACAATAGCAAAGACCTGGAACCAACCCAAATGCCCATCGATGATAGACTGGACAGGGAAAATGTGGCACATATACACCATGGAATATTATGCAGCCATCAAAAATGATGAGTTCATGTCCTTTGTAGGGACATGGATGAACCTGGAAACCATCATTCTCAGCAAACTGACACAAGAACAGAAAATCAAACACTGCATGTTCTCACTCATAGGCGGGTGTTGGACAATGAGAATACATGGACACAGGGAGGGGAGCACTACACACTGGGGTCTGCAGGGGGGAAATAGGGGAGGGACAGTGGGGGGTGGGGAGTTGGGGAGAGATAGCATGGGGAGAAATGCCAGATATAAGTGAAGGGGAGGAAGGCAGCAAATCACACTGCCATGTGTGTACCTATGCAACAATCTTGTATGTTCTTCACATGTACCCCAAAACCTAAAATGCAATAAAAATAAAATAAAAATAAAAAAGAATGAGAAAACATATAAAATTTCAAAATTCATGTAATTCTGCAAAAGTAATATAATGTAAAGAAGAAGGGGAAAAAAGTTCTGCTACCGTGTTAAAAAAAAAATCATGCAATACTAGGTATGATACCTGAATTAGAATGGTCAAGGGTGGCCAACCAATCAAGACAAAACTCATTTCCTTCTCATCTCCAGAGCTCTGCCCTAGGACGTGTGTGTGTGTGCGCGCGCGCATGCGCGCGCGCTATCTGGGCTAGATGAAAGGGAGTGGTTTGGATTGAGGCAAATTTTGGAAAATAATTTGGTCTTTTCTAAAGGCCATGATAGCTACTTGGATCTCCAACTGTTACCATGCAGAAGGTTTTTAAATGTTGGCAATCAACTTAAGACATTCTTTTGTTAGATATAGAGTATGGTCCAAACAAAAACATTCCTTGGGCACTAATTTGCAATTTCTGTTCTACAGCATCTTCCAGATCTTTATGGTTACGTTAATGATCGGAGGCAGAAAGTGCAATTCAAGAAAAGTCTCTGTCCCAATGAAGAAGCGCCAGATAAGACCCAGTGCAGGCAGAGACCCTTGCATCCCACCCTCACTCCTGCTTCTGGCTTCCTAAGCAAACTGTACAATCTACTTAAGGTGTGATGCCCATGTGAGTCTTTCAAATTATACCTGAATCCAGTCAGGCAGCCCTAGATTTTCAGAGTCAGTTCTATTTTATTTGCTTTCAAATGATTTTCATTCAGTATTCCACTCAGAAAATGTCTAAACTGAGTGAGAAACTTCGGTTGAGTTGGGCATATACAAAGATATCCTCAGTTTGAATCTTCCCTAAATACCCATAGGGGGAAAACCCCACTTTAATAATAAATTATTCAAATGTACATTCATTCTTGAAACATTTTAAGGATGTTTACATTAAAACCAGATGCCCACTCCACAGACAGCCCCCGTTTCTGTTGATTTTACAGCTCTCCTGCTCACTTCAGTTTTCTCAGTAGGGTCTTTGTTTTACTCACTAGTACAAAGAATGTTTCTTTTGTTTGCTTTTCTTTGCCATCCATGCTGGCTAGCCTCTAGAGGGAACTCCCGCCATGCTGTGATTTGGCTAGCATCCCCTTCATTTCACTCCTAAAAGTCATACGTGCACATAATAGTAAATCGTTTCTGAGACCTCATGTGCTTGGACTTCTAGCTCGTTTTTCTTCCATGTGGTTGAGTTTTACAGCAGTTGGAGTAACAGTTAGATCATGCTCTCAAATAAAAAGGTTGAGTCAGTTCAGGAGACCCATCTTATAGAGCAAGATGAAGCTAGGATTTCTAGGGAATTTCCGGCCCTTCAAAAATGTCATCTGAACCCAAAGCTTTTATTTCTAAGCTGAGCTGAATCCATCACCAAGTAAAAAGCAGAAGGGAAAACTCATTTGTTCAAATGCCTGCAGCTATTGGCCTGAGGGAATATGGGGAGAATAGCTATTCCCAAGAATACCCTTGTTCTTTCTTAGTGGTTGGCCTTCAAAGTGTAGCAAGAACCAGAAAGGTGAGCTAAGTCTAGGAAAAAGTAAAAGTCATAAAGATAACTAAGCAAACTTTTTCTACTCACACTCTTATTTGGCCCAATTGGTCCTTTCATGTATTCATTTGTACATTCGAAAAACATTCGTTGAGCACCTATAATGTATAGCTAGGCTCTGTGCTAGGTACTGTAGTGGTTATCTCTTGGTGGAAATGGCAGGAGAGTCCAGAAAATCTTAATATGGCAACTAATATAGAGAGAAACACATAGGATAATGGGACACTGGAGAAAGGCATTCAATGAAGACCAGTTAGAGCAAAGGTAGAATGCAAGAAGACTTCTGGGAGGAGGTGGAGCCCAAAGTGACCGGAAGTAGGTGTTAGCAAGCCACAGCTTCTCAGACTTTCACATATACAGGAATCTCCTGGGAGTCTTGCTATACTGATGATTTTGACTCAGAGGTCTGTGGTAGGAGCCTGAGATCCTGCATTTCTCCATGTGAGGCCAGTGCTACTTTGGGTAGCAAGAAGCTAAATGATGACTTGACATGGGAAAAAAGAGGAATTGAAGAAAACATTTCAGGTAGAAGGAATGGTGTGTCGAAAAGCCTGGAGGTGTAGGAGCAGGTGGAATGTTTGGGAAATTGCCAATAATTCAGAATGGGAGGAGCCCAAGGGGATGAGGAGGAATGATGACCCTGAAGCTGGAAGCAGCCATCAGATTATGAAGGACCTTGAAGGTGGTGCTAAGGATTTGGGGATTTTTCCTAAGAACAAGAGGAAAGCACTGAAGAGTTTTATATAAAGAAATGATAAGAACCACTTTATTTTGGGAGGATTACACCCATTGAGATGTGACAGATGGACTGGGGAAAACGCCATCTAGAGGCAAAAGACCAGTTGCTGGGCAATCTTATTAATCCAGTTGAGAAAAAATGAGGTCCTGAATATAAAGAGTAGCAGTGGGTAGAGAGAAAAAGCAACTGGCTTTTGGAATATTACAGAGGTTGAATGACGAGGAATACTAGCTCGTCAAGAAAAGGAGAGGCAAGTTCAAGAACTGCCTGTTTTCTGGCCTTAGATGAAGTTCACTCCTTCTCCATTGCAATCCTGGTCATGGTGTCCTGCTTCCACAGGATAATGACTGGTGAATCAAGATGCCACCTGGAGTTTCCAAGAGAAAATACCAGAGCCAGGATTTGTACCCATGACTTCTTGATTCAAAGCCCATGTTCATTTTTACCATACTCCATTGCTTCTCAGTGGCTTTCTCAAAGCCAGAGAGGAGAAATTAGGAAGTTCCCAGCCAAGTTGAGTCTTAGAGATTTTACTGCTGAGAGCTGAAGCACAGGGTGCTTCAGGACTTTAGGGAACCAGAGTGGCTGGGGTACTTTGTGGTTGTTTCCAAAACCATTCCAGTTCTGCTCTAATAATGGGGGAGGGGGAAAAAGAGGGTACTTCCTTCCTCAGTTTGTCATCTTCTTTTTCCAGCTTCCAAAAGCATACGCAAGGAAAGCCATTGAAAACCTGTCAAGCTGTGCCCTACTATTGGGTGACAGTTTGTGACAAAACAGGTATTTCTGCCCCCTTGGGCTTTCTGTGACTATCTGAAGATGTTTGCATTTGATTATCTGGCTGAAGCAAGCCACATTGACAATTTCTGACTTGTTTCCAACACCTTTGAAAGTGTTTGTGGAAGCACTGTTCAGATTCATTTTGGATGCTTTTCTGTATAACATGGGGAATTTGATCTATATGACCTCAGAGTCATTTATTTTTATTTTATTTTATTTTAAAATATATTTTATTGTACTTTAGGTTCTGTGATACATGTGCAGATCATGCAGGATTGTTGCATAGGTACATACATGGCAGTGTAGTTTGCTGCCTCCATCCCTGTCACCTGTATCTGGCATTTCTCCCCATGTTATCCCTCCCCAACTCACGACCCCCTGCTGTCCCTCCCCAGTCCCCGCCAACAGACCCCAGTGTGTGATGCTCCCCTCCCTGTGTCCATGTGTTCTCATTGTTCCACACCTGCCTATGAGTTAGAACATGCAGTGTTCGATTTTCTGTTCTTGTGTCAGTTTGCTGAGAATGTTGGTTTCCAGGTTCATCCATGTCCCTACAAAAGACACGAGCTGATCGTTTTTTATGGCTGCATAGTATTCCATGGTGTATATGTGCCACATTTTCCTTGTCCAGTGTATCATCAATGGGCATTTGGGTTGGTTCCAGGTCTTTGCGATTGTAAACTGTGCCACAATGAACATACATGTGCATGTGTCTTTATAATAGAACGATTTATAATCCTTTGGATATATACTCAGTTAATGAGATTGCTGGGTCAAATGGAATTTCTATTTCTAAGTCCTTGAGGAATCACCACACTGTCTTCCACAATAGTTGAACTAATTTACAGGACCCACAAACAGTGTAAAAGTGTTCCTATTTCTCCACATCCTCTCCAGCATCTGTTGTCTCCTAATTTTTTAATGATCACCATTGTAACTGGCATGAGGTAGTATCTCAATGTGGTTTTGATTTGCATTTCTCTAATGACCAGTGATGATGAGCATTTTTTCACGTTTGGTGACCTCATATATGTCTTCTTTTGAAAAGTGTCTGTTCATATCCTTTGCCCACTTTTGAATGGGTTTGTTTGTTTGTTTTTTTCTTGTAAATCTGTTTTAGTTCTTTGTAGATTCTGGATATTAGCCCTTTGTCAGATGGGTAGATTGCAAAAATTTTTTCTCATTCTGTTGGTTGCTGGTTCACTCTAATTATTGTTTCTTTTGCTGTGCAGAAGCTCTGGAGTTGAATTAGATCCCATTTGTCTATTTTGGCTTTTGTTGCCAATGTGTTTGGTGTTTTAGTCATGAAGTCCTTGCCTATGCCTATGTCCTGAATGGTTTTGCCTAGGTTTTCTTCTAGGGGTTTTATGGTGTTAGGTCTTATGTTTAAGTCTATAATCCAACTGGAGTTAATTTTATTGTAAGGTGTCAGGAAGGGGTCCAGTTTCTGTTTTCTGGACATAGCTAGCCAGTTTTCCCAACACCATTTATTAAACAGGGAATCCTTTCCCCATTGCTTGTTTCTGTCAGGTTTGTCAAATATCAGATGGTCGTAGATGTGTGGCATTGCCTTCGAGGTCTCTGTTCTGTTTCCTTGGTCTATATCTCTGTTTTGGTACCAGTACCATGCTGTTTTGATTACTATAGACTTGTAGCATAGTTTGAAGTCAGGTAGCATGTTGCCTCCAGCTTTGTTCTTTTTGCTTAGAATTGACTTGACTATGCGGGCTCTCTTTTGGTTCTATATGAAGTTTAAGGTGGTTTTTTCCAGTTCTGTGAAGAGGGTCATAGTAGCTTGATGGGAATAGCATTGAATCTATAAATTACTTTGGGCAGTATGGCCATTTTCACATTATTGATTCTTTCCAACCATGATTGGGGAATGTTTTTCCATCTGTTTGTGTCCTCTCTTATTTCCTTGAGCAGTGGTTTGTAGTTCTCCTTGAAGAGGTCCTTTATATCCTTTGTTAGTTATATCCTAGGTATTTTATTCTCTTTGTAGCAATTATGAATGGCAGTTTGTTCTTGATTTGGTCCTCTTTAAGTCTGTTATTGGTATATAGGAATGCTTGTAATTTCTGCACATTGATTTTTGTATTCTGATACTTTGCTGAAGTTGCTTATCAGTTTCAGGAGATTTTGGGCTGAGATGATGGGGTCTTCTAGATATATAATCATGTCATCTGCAAATAGAGACAATTTGACTTCCTCTTTTCCTATTTGAATACACTTTATTTCTTTTTCTTGCCTGATTGCTCTGTCTAGAACTTCCAATACTATATTGAATAGGAGTGATGAGAGAGGGCATCCTTGTCTAGTGCCAAATTTCAAAGGGAATGCTTCCAGTTTTTGCCCATTCAGTATGATATTGACTGTTGGTTTGTCATAAATAGCTTTTATTATTTTGAGATACATTCTGTTGATACCTAGTTTATTGAGGGTTTTTAGCATAAAGGGCTGTTGAATTTTGTCAAAGGCCTTCTCTGCATCAATTGAGATAATTGTGTGGTTTTTGTCTTTGGTTCTGTTTATGTGGTGAATTATGTTTATAGACTTGCATATGTTGAACCAGCCTTGTATCCTTGGGATGAAGGCTACTTGATTGTGATGGATAAGCTTTTTGATGTGCTGTTCGAATTGGTTTGCCAGTATTTTATTGAAGATTTTTGCATCTATGTTCATCATAGATAGTGGCCTGAAGTTTTCTTGTTGAGTCTCTGCCAGGTTTTGGTATTAGGATGATGTTGGTCTCATAAAATGATTTGGGAAGGATTCCCTCTTTTTGGATTGTTTGGAATAGTTTCAGAAGGAGTGGTACCAGCTCCTCTTTGTATGTTTGGTAGAATTCAGCTGTGAACCCATCTAGACCTGGGCTTTTTTTGGTGAGAAGGCTATTAATTGCTGCCTCAACTTCAGCCCTTGTTATTGGTCTATTCAGCGTTTCGACTTCTTTCTGGTTTAGGCTTGGGAGGGTGCAAGTGTCTAGGAATTTATCCATTTCTTCCAGGTTTACTGGTTTATGTGCATAGAGTTGTTTGTCGTAATCTCTGATGGTAGTTTGCATTTCTATGGAATCTGTAGTGATATCCCCTTTATCGTTTTTTTTTTCATCTATTTGATTATTCTCTCTTTTCTTTTTTATTAATCTGGCTAGTGGTCTGTCTGTTTTGTTGATCTTTTCAAAAAGCCAGCTCCTGGATTTATCGATTTTTGAAGGGTTTTTTGTGTCTCTATCTCCTTCAGTTCTGCTCTGATCTTAGTTATTTCTTGTCCTCTGCTAGCTTTTGAGTTTTTTAGATCTTGCTCCTCTAGCTCTTTCAAATTTGATGATAGGGTGTCCATTTTAGATCTTTCCTTGTTTCTCATGTGGGCATTTATTGCTATAAATTTTCCTCTAGACACTGCTTTAAATGTGTCCCAGAGATTCTGGTGCTTTGTTTCTTTGTTCTCGTTGGTTTCGAAGAACATCTTTATTTCTGCCTTCATTTCATTGTTTATCCAGTCAACATTCAAGAGCCAGTTTTTCAGTTTCCATGAAGTTATGTGGTTCTGAGTTAGTTTCTTAATCCTGAGTTCTAATTTGATTGCACCGTGGTCCGAGAGACTGTTTGTTATGATTTCCATTCTTTTGCATTTGCTGAGGAGTGATTTCCTTCTAATTATGTGGTCGATTTTAGAGTAGGTGTGATGTGGTGCTGAGAGGAATGTATATTCTGTGGATTTGGAGTAGAGAGTTCTATTAATGTCTATTAGGTTTGCTTGGTCCAGATCTGAGTTCAAGTCATGGATTTCCTTGTTAATTTTCTGTCTTGTTGATCTGTCTAATATTGACAGTGGAGTGTTAAAGTGTCCCACTATTATTGTCTGGGAGTCTAAGGCTCCTTTTAGGTTATTAAGAACTTGCTTTATGTATCTGGGTGTTCCTGTATTGGGTGTGTATATATTTAGGATCATTAGCTCTTCTTGTTGTATTGATCCTCTTACCATTATGTAATGCCCTTATTTGTCTCTTTTGATCTTTGTTGGTTTAAAGTCTATTTTATCAGAGGCTAGGATTGCAACTCCTGCTTTTTTTTTTGCTCTCCATTTGCTTGGTAAATCTTCCTCCATCCCTTTATTTTGAGGCTACATGTATCCTTGCATGTTAGATGGGTTTCCAGGATACAGCACACCGATGGGTTTTGACTTTTTATCTGATTTGCCAGTCTGTGTCTTTTGACTTTTTATCCGATTTGCCAGTCTGCGCCACTAGTTCCTCTTGCCCAGTAGCCTGTGTATAAGGATTATCCATTTTACATTTAAGGTTAATATTGTTATGTGTGAATTTGATCCTGCCATTTTGATGCTAGCTGGTTGTATTGCTCATTAGTTGACGCAGTTTCTTCTTTGTGTTAATGCACTTTACCATTTGGTATGTTTCTGGAGTGGCTGGTACTGGTTGTTCCTTTCTACGTTTAGTGCTTCTTTCAGGAGCTCTTGTAAGGCAGGCCTGGTGGTGATGAAATCTCTGAATAATTGCTTGTTCGTAAAGGATTTTATTTCTCCTTTGCTTATGAGGCTTAGTTTGGCTGGGTGTGAAATTCTAGATTGAAAATTCTTTTCTTTAAGGATGTTGAATTTTGACCCCTACTCCTTTCTGGCTTGTAGGGTTTATGCCAAGAAATGCGCTGAGTCTGATGAGTTTCCCTTTGTTGGTAACCCAACCTTTCTCTCTGGCTGCCCTTACCATTTTTTCCTTCATTTCAACCCTGGTGAATCTCACGATTATGTGCCTTGGGGTTGATCTTCTTGAGGAATATTTTTGTGATGTTCTCTGTATTTCCTGGACTTGAATATTGGCCTGCCATGCTAGGTTGGGGAAGTTGTCCTGGATTATATTCTGAAGAGTGTTTTCCAGCTTGGGTTCATTCTCTCTGTCACATTCAGGTACACCTATCAAATGTAGATTAGGTCTTTTCACATAATCCCATATTTCTTGGAGGCTTTGTTAATTTCTTTTCACTCTTTTTTCTCTAATCTTGCCTTCTGCACATTGCTTCCTCACTTACTGTACATTAAAAGTTTTCCCTTGATTTTTCATTCATTAGATTTTATTGGAGTGTCAAATACAAAATATGTGGCATGAAAAATAAAACAGAAAAAGTACCTTCTAAGGTATCCCAAGTAGCTTGGACACTTGTTTGTAAAATCAAGGCCAGTTAAGCTACTTCTCTGAGACTACATTAGTTAGGAACTGAGCAGGACTACAAAGTAGATCTTAAACACTTAAGTCCAGTGTTTTAGTTACTATGAATCCTAGAATCTTAGTTACTAGAATTCAAAAGCTGAGAACCAGAAGTAATTTTAGAAATGATCAAATTCAACCTCTTCATTCCCTCTTTTTCATTTTACTATGAATGCGAGATCTGCCCTCTTCACAGATTAAGTGTAGTATACAGTGTTGTTAATTATAGTCACAGTGGTTCTATGGCAAGTCACTAGAACTTATTTATGTTGCATTTTGTCATTGACTTCCTCTTTCCCATCTATCTTAGTCATTTTGGGCTGCTACAACAAATTACCATAGACTGAGTGGCTTAAACAAACAACAGAAATTTATTTCTCACAGTTTTGGAGGCTGGGAAGTACTAGATCAGAGTGCCAGCGTGGTGAGGATTCTCTTTCTATTTGGCAGATGGCCATCGGGCTGTGTTCTCACATAACTGAGGGGAGAAGCAAGCTCTCTGATGTCTCTTCTTATAAGGGCATTAATCTCATCATGAGGGCTCCACCCTCAAGACCTAATTACTCCCCAAAGGCCTCAACTCCAAATACCATTACATTAGGGATTAGGGTTTCCACATGAATTTGGGGAACACAACATTCAGGCCATAGCACCATCCTAATAAATGGCTCCACCATCTGACCAGTTGTACAGACTCCAAACCTAGGCATCGTTGCTGCCTCTAGTTCCTCTTGCCCAGTAGCCTGTGTATAAGCAAGTTCTGCTGGCTCTCCTGCCAACACCAAGGGCTCCCTAGCACCTCCATCTCTGCCATATGAGTCTAAGCCACCATCACCTCTGAGCTGTACAAATTCATTGGCCTTCTACCTGATCTCCCTGCTTCCTCTCTCACTCACCCATCCCCACTCCTACACACATAGCAGCTAGGAGTATTTTAAAAATGTAAACCAGATGATATCACTTCCCTACTCACACTCCTCCAACAGCTTCTCATTCAAGTAAAATCCAAATTCCTTGTCCTGACCAACAGGACTCTTTATAATTGGTCCTGCCAGTTTCTCTTTCCTCACCTCCCACCACTCCCCCTCCATTCGTGTTGTTCCAACCACAGTGGTCTTCAGACTCGTTCTGTAATGTGTTCAGCTGGTTCCCGTCCCAGACTATTGGTCTCATTGTTCCCTCTGCCTGAAACCTCTTTCCCCTCATCTTTGCATGGCTCACACCTTGTCATTTGAGGATAGGAACATATTTCCTGACAACTCTATTGAAAAGAGCCCACAGCCAGGTGTGGTGGCTTGCACCTGTAAGGTGGGAAGATCACTTGAGCCCAGGAATTCCAGACTGCAGTGACCTATGATCATGCCACTACACTCCAGCCTGAGCAACAATGAAACCCTGTCTCTCAAAATAAAAAATACAAAGGAAAAAGAAAACAGCCCCAGGCCTCTACCTCTCTACCCCTCAGTATACCTTTACCCTGCTTAACTTTTCTATAATGCCCTCATAATTACCTAACATTAAATATTAATTAATTTATTTATTATATGTGAGGAGAGCCTCACTAGAATGTAAACCTGATGAAGACCTCAAAACCCCTGGAACAGTACTTTTGCACAGAGTAATCATCATCAATACATACTTGCTGAAAAACTGAAAAAATGGCAGCACAATCTTTTATCACAGGAATGCACCATGATAATCATGTACATTGGCTTTGATTTTTCATCACTGCATATGATGGTTTGATGAGCTCCCTTATATATAAATCCTTGTTCCTATCTCTAATTATCTCCTTTACCAATATTCCTAGAGGCAGAATCACCTAAATCAATGGGTTATATATGGTTATAACACTTTTGATTCACATCACCAAATGGTTCACCATTTATATACATATGGATACCAGTAGTATGTAAGTCTGTTCTTCAAACTTTCACTAATGCTGAGTGTGATCACTTTAGAAATCTTGCCCAATTTGATAGTTAAAATGACAACATCACTTTTTGTGTTTCTTTGGTTATCTGTGAAATGAACATTTCTCTCATGTCATTTGCCATATGTATTTATTTTTATGTGAATCTGTGATTGAACCCATGTTCTGCTATTAATCTTCATCTTTTTTCTTATTGATTCATATGGGTTGAACTGTTGATCTGTTACATATAGATATTGCAGATGTGTTTTCCTATTTTGTTGTTTGCCTTTTAATTTTGATTGGCTTTTGGCCAATTTTATCAGTTTATTCTTTTAGGATATATCCTGTTCCTTTTACATCCAAAAGTCATTTTTCATGCTGAAATTAGGTGTTTACTTTTTATGCTTAACTCTCTGATCCATAAGGAATTTATCTGAGTGTCAGTTGTGGGATATGAATTCTAACTGTAGTTAATTTTTCCCCAGAAGTTAATCAGATATTCTGTGCACTTTACTGGATATCCCATTATTTCACCGCTAGTTGGAATTTCAAGAATTATCATATACTGATTGCTTTGAATCATTTGAGATTGTTTCATGCATCATTAGCTTTTAGTAATTCTGACCGTCCTTAATTTTTTATTGATGAGTATATTTATGAAGTACATGTGATATTTTGAGTACATGCATAGAAAACTTAATGATCAAATCTGGGTATTTAAGATATCTATCACCTCAAGCATTTATCATTTCTATGTTTTGGGCACATTTGAAATCCTCTCTTCTAGCTATTTTGAAATATACAATATGCTGTTAACCATAAGTGACCTATTATGCTATTTAACATAACATGTTCCTTCTATCTACCTGTATGTTTGTACCTATGCACCAACCACTCTTTATCCCCACCCACCCTCATACACACCTATCTGAGCTTCTGGTAACTATCATTCTCTACCTCCTATTATTATATAGGAAGTATATATACACACACACACACACTAGGTATATATATATTTATATATATAATTAGTATATATATTAATATATATAATAGTACATATATATTTATATATATAATTAGTATATATATTAATATATATATAATAGTATATATATACTAATCTCTACCTCCATGAGATTAACTTTTTTAGCTCCCACATATGAGTGAGAAAATGCACGATATATCTTTCTGTACCTGGCTAGTTTCACTTAACATGATAACCTCCAGTTCCATCCATGTTGCTTCAAATGAACATTTAGTGGCAAAGAGTAATATATAAGAATCCCATACTGTATATCCTTCCTTCATGCCAATGCATGGTTTAATATATATAATAGTCTTGTTTGAAATAAAGGACTTTGATGCCTGGTGCCCTTACCACATAGGAAGTAAATATTGGTTTCTACCATTAGAAGTCTACTATGGTCACAAAGTCCTTTGTGAAAAAATCCAAAGGCAAAGAGAGAGGCAGGTCTGCCCCATATAGAAGTTCAAGCTGTGCATTGCACAACTCCGAGGAGTGTCTATCACATAGCAAGTTATATAAATGGTGCCCCTGAGTTTGACAGTCTACAATATGTGCAGTTGTGTGCATTGATCATGAAGTGAGAATCCATGTTCACATCCCAACTCAGCCCTCAAGAAAACCAGCACAAGTTCTTCTAGCACTTACTAGATCTTAGAGATCAACTACATCATTTATAGCAAAGCATGCCAAGGTTCACCAAAAAGGCATAGACTTGTCTATGGTCATAAGACTTAGTGATAGAAAAGGGATACATCCCAGATTTCTCTTTTTTTCATTGATTTATCTACTTTACTTTGTATCTATTTCATTTATTTGTTTCATTTTTTATTTATTTTCAATTAGGTAACATATTTTCATGGCCCAAAATTCAAAAGGCACAAAAGATTATATATCCACAAAAAGTGTTTTACCCATCCTAACCAACCCGACCCCTCTAAGAGTTCCCATAAACCAAACCCTAATACCAGTTGGTGACATATCTTTCCAGGGATAGTTCAGGTGTATACAAGCAAATACAGCTGTACATTCTCCAATCACTCCCCTTTTTAACCTAAATACTAACATATGGCATACTATTCTGCATTTTGACTTTTTGATTTACAATATATTTTGATGCTTTCTCTTTATCAATACATGAAGAGTTTTTCCATCCTGTCTTACAGAGAAGTTGTGTACTATTGTGTGATATATAACAACTCTTTTAACCCTGTGGATGGACATTCATTTGCTATTAGAAATACTATGACACTAAATAATGTTGTTCTCATATCATTTTGAGCATGGGTGATTTGTAGGATAAAATTTGTGGAAGTGGGATTTCTGGATCAAAGTGCATTTGTAATTTTAACAGACATTGCCAAATGGTTCTCTATAAAGGTTGCTCCAGCATTAGCTGATTTTCCAATATTGTCATTAATACTGCCAGCAAACTTGGTAAATTTTGCCAGCCCAATGCATACAAAAGAGTGCTGTTTGTGTGTGTGTGTCAATTGAAAGACAAATATTATTTAAAATAATGTATTTGTATTTTTTTTTGCAGTGGAATTGGAAATTTACTCATAGTCCTAGTCAGATGTGCAAAGAAGTGGTTTATTTCTGTAAGTGACCTAATCATCCACTGTGTACATTTGCCATTTAATGAAATATCAGCTTCTCCCAGCTTTAACATATGTGTTCATTTAAAGATATAGAAAGATAAAGTAAAATGATGGGGATCAGATTCTGCCCTTCCTCCATTCTTTCCTACAATTTGAGTTTCATGTTGGCTCTTTTGCTAGGTTGTTTTTAATTGACACATGATAGTTGTACCTATTTATGGGGTACAATTTGAGATAGTGCAGGTTTCATTTGCCTCTCTCTTATTATGAGTATGTTTAAGCATCTCTTCATGTGTTTCAAGGCTATTTGTATTTTCTGTTCTGTGAACTATTTCTTTCCTTTGCTCCCTAGAAGAAAACCTAGGCAATACCATTCAGGACATAGGCATAGGCAAGGACTTCATCATGACTAAAACACCAAAAGCAATGGCAGCAAAAGACAAAATAGACATATGGAATCTAATTAAACTTACTAGCTTCTGCACAGCAAAAGAAACAAGCATTAGAGTAAACCGGCAACCAACAGAATGGGAAAAAATTTTTGCAATCTACCCATTTGACAAAAGGCTGATATCCAGAATCTACAAAGAACTAAAACAGATTTACAAGAAAAAAACAAACAAACCCATTCAAAAGTGGGTGAAGGGTATGAACAGACACTTTTCAAAAGAAGACATTTATGTGGCCAACAGACATATTAAAAAATGCTCATCATCACTGGTCATTAGAGAAATGCAAATCAAAACCACATTGAGATACCATCTTACACCAGTTAGAATGGTGATCATTAAAAAATCAGGAGACAACATGCTGGAGTGGATGTGGAGAAATAGGAACGCTTTTACACAGTGTTGGTGGGAGTGTAAATTAGTTCAACCATTGTGGAAGACAGTGTGGCAATTCCTCAAGGATCTAAAAATAGAAATGCCATTTGACCCAGCAATCCCATTACTAGGTATATACCCAAAGGATTATAAATCATTCTATAATAAAGACACATTTACACATATGCTCATTACAGCACTGTTTACAATAGCAAAGACCTGGAACCAACCCAAATGCCCATCAATGACAGACTGGATAAAGAAACTGTGGCACATATGCATCATGGAATACTATGCAGCCATAAAAAAGGATGAGGTCATGTCCTTTGCAGGGACATGGATGAATCTGGAAACCAACGTTCTTAGCAAACTAACACAAGAATAGAAAATGAAACACCATATGTTTCTCACTCATAGGTGGGTATTGAACAATGAGAATACATGGACACAGGGAGGGTAGCATCACACACTGGGGTCTGTTGGGGGTAGGGGGCTAGAGGAGGGATAGTGGGGGGTGGGGAGATAGGGGAGGGATAACATTGGGAGAAATATCTAATGTAGGTGATGGAGGGATGGAGGCAGCATACCACCATGGCAGGTGTATACCTATGTAACAAACCTGCAAGATCTGCACATGTACCCCAGAACTTCAAGTGTAATAAAGCAAAAAGAACTGAGCTGTTGGTCTTTTTGCTTACTAATATTTTATAGAAAGAGAAGTAAGTCTTTCACTAATTATATTGAAAAAGAACATCTTTTCATAGTTTGAGAGCCACTGTATTTTCTCTCCTGACTTCTGTTTGTATAGTTTCCCCCTATCTTCTTTTGGGGTATTAATCTTTTTTTTCTTGATGTATGGAGTCATTTATGAATTATAGAATTCAGATTTTTGGAAGCCCGTTCCCAGCCTCTTACACTTAGATGTGCTGTACCCTCTAATGGCATTGCACATCTCTTCATCGCATAGAAGAATGTTTTATAAGTGTACATGTAAAAATTAATTCCTGAATCACCACAAACTCAGAAAACATGACATCAAAACTATGATTCTTTAAGGTACAAGATAGTGTGAATCATTTAATCTCTGGCAAATGCATCCATCATAATATAAGACCTTTTAGAATTAGAAAAGTAATCAAACCTGTAACAAATTTTGCAAGGTGCTAGAGTCTAAGATATTGGCCATAGTAGAGAAGCAAACAAACAACAACAACAACAACAAAAACCAACCAGTGATTAATTGCAACCTTTTAGGCCCAGTTTAAATGCATCCTCCTCCATGAACTATTCTTGGTTTCTCTGGACGGATGTTGTTCCTCTTGCCTCTGAATTCCCAGAGAACTTTGTACCTCTCTTAGGGAAATTATCAATGTCTGTCTTTTGTTATAGTTAGTTATGTACATGAGTATTTCCAGGAGCACTGCCAATTTCCTATACTGATCATAGATTTTTCCTAATGAAAGGCTCAAAGATCCCAAGGCACAGTATTCTTTTTTGAAGTAAAGTGAATTGTAGTATAATTTATATATGGTAAAATTCACTCTTTTCAAATGTACAGTGTGACGTGTTTTGACAAATGTATACATGTGTATAATTACCTTCAAAATGAAGATGCGGAGCATTTCTGTCACTGCAGTGTTCTCTTGGTGTTCTAAGCCACCCTCTTCACCCTCAGCCCCTATTGATCACTGATTTGATTTTTGCCCCTATAGTTTTGCCTTTCACAGAATGTGATATGAAAAGAATCATGCATTCTGTAGATTTTTGTGTCTATTTTTACTCTAAACCGCAGTACTTTGTAATTAAACACAGGTGAAATAATTTACTCATTGCTTTATGGAATTTAGGCTAAGTAGACTTGCTCACTAAAATCATGCCAGTGGTTAGGCTGTGGTCAAAAGGAAGGAACAAAGATGAAAAGAGAGGGAGAACAGAAATTGAGAAAAAGACAGAAGGAAAGCTTAATATTTTTTATAATATTATTTGCTCTAGAAATTATTTTCTATAGAGCACTTCCGATGTCTCCAGCATTTTGTGTCTCTTCACGATAACTTTACAAATTATTATTATTCCTATTTTGCAGATGAGGATGCTGGGGTTTAGGCTATTTGACTGACTTGTCCCCAAACAGAACCATAGAAAATAAAAAATCAGCATTGAGTAAACTCTGATTTGAAGGACATTGTTGTGTGAACTCCTTCAGACTTCCTCTTCCCCAAATTCTAGTATGAGAGAGTTAACAAGAAGACCTGTCAGCTCTGGAAGGAAGACCTCACACTTTCACTCACCATTGTAAACCCAGAAACTAGCACTGTGTTAGCCCACTGTATAAGAGGTGTACATTAAATATTGTTAAGTGAACTCACAAAACAAGTATCTATCCTTCGGATCCTTAGAGTACAAATGCACTTAATTTTCTTTCCCAAGAGCTCACTGGGAGTTTTTCAACCGTTGGATGTTTCTCATTTTTTAAAGTTTCCTTTTTTACTCAAAGTAAAACACAAATGATCTCTCTATTCTTGTAATTTTGTTCAGGGCACGTTATCCCAACACATGCATCGAAGGCATGTGAGTGAGTTCCACCTTTTGGATTGTCTGTCATTTGAATGAAGAATATGGTTTATGTTCATTAAGGACCACTGCAGAGGCTATGCTCAGCTAATCATTTCTTATGTTTTAAATCTAGACCAGTGGAGTAATGATCAAACATTGTGACCTATTTGAATGCAAAATAGGCTATACATAAAATGGTTTTAAAATGAAAAGAAAACCTAATTTTATAACATTTTAAGACTATTGAGAAAAGCATATTATTGCTTTTCTAAAGCAGTAATATTGCTTTAGAAAATAAAGTGAATCAATGTTTCAAAGCAGATGAATATGTTAGGAATTGTGACAATATCTATCACTTCGTGGAATGTTGTGATGTCTGAAAACAAGGATAGAATTTTTTTAAAATTTTTCTTCAAGTTCTGCGATACATATGCAGAACATGCAGGTTTGTTAAGGTATACATGTGCCATGGTGGTTTGCTGCACTTATCAACCCATCGTCTAGCTTTTAAGTCCTGCATGCATTAGGTATTTGTACTAATGCTGTCCCTCCTCTTGCCCTCCAACTGCCTGACAGGCCCCAATATCTAATGTGCCCCTCCCTGTGTCCATGTGTTCTCATTGTTCAGTTCCCACTTAGAAGTGAGAACAGGTGTTGTTTGGTTTTCTGTTCTTATGTTAGTTTGCTGAGAATGATGGTTTCCAGCTTCATCCATGCCCCTGCAAAGGACATGAACCTATTCTTTTTTATGGCTGCATAGTATTCCATGGTGTATATGTGCCACATTTTCTTTATCCAATCATCATTGATGGGCATTTGTGTTGGTTCTAAGTCTTTGCTATTGTAAATTGTGCTGCGATAAATGTATGTGTTCATGTGTCTTTATAGGAGAATGATTTATAATCCTTTCAGCATATACCCAGTAATGGAATAGAAGACATTTATGCAGCCAACAAACATATGAAAAATGCTCATCATCACTGGTCATTAGAGAAATGCAAATCAAAACCACAATGAGATACCATCTCATGCCAGTTAGGTTGGTGATCATTAAAAAGTTAGGAAACAACAGATGCTGGAGAGGCTGTGGAAAAATAGGAATGCTTTTACACTGTTGGTGGGAGTGTAAATCATTTCGACCATTGTGGAAGACAGTGTGGCGATTCCTCAAGGACTTAGAAGGATAGAATTTTTTTAATGGTATTCTATCATATAAACCTATGTGCTTCCCAAAGAGGTCTTCAAAGTGTTTTAGGTCCCTCTGAAGTTTTTGATCTTTTGCATTTCTCCTTTTCTTTTTATATAATTATGTCTCCAAAATGAGTCCTCTTTTGGCAATAAACTTTGATCAGTGGAAGAAGTCTAGCAGCACTTGGATTCTAGGTCTAAGTTTCCACTTTTAATTTAAATACTTGTCTAACACCCTGGAACTTTCCAATGAAATTCCACCCTAGTGTATCAGAAAAGTCCTTTTTAATCTAGGTGTGGGGGGCAGTATAGATATTCACCTTTAAATTAATTGATTGAATGTTCACTGGCAGATTTGCCACCCCAGACACACAGAGGGAATTATCGGAGCTGGCGATCTTTTGAAATAGCCATGTCCACATGGAAGTGGCAGTAACACAGCAACCTCTGTACTCTGTCATTGCAACCCAGGCCAATGTGAGTCACCCACTGTGAGCCAGGAAAAAACCCCAAGTTATTATAAAGGGGCATAATCTACTTTGACATACTTTTAAGAAATCTCTTGCCTTGGAGCTGAGAAGATGGGAGATTTTAAAAAGGGCATCTGACAAGCTGAACTAGACTGTGACCTGGAGCTTGCCTCATCTCCCCAGGGCCATCTCCCAATCCCATCACCTTGCACATCCTTTCCCAAAATGGGATGGCTCCCAGAACTCCAAACACACCATACTCTTACACCTCCTGGCCTTTGCACAGCCTGTTCCCTTTGCCTATATACTACCTCCCTACTAGCCCCCATTGAGAGCCTATGCATCCTTGAAATTCAGTTCTTATTTCATGTCCTCTGAGATGCCTTCCTGGACCCTCCTTTGGCAGCTCCCCTAGATCCCAAGAACTGCCTCCTTACCCCCACTGATTATTGAACTGTATCAACTTATTCCCAAAGGTCTGTCATCAAACTGTATTCACTGATTCCCAAAGGTCTGTTAATGTTTCTGTTGCCCCTTGAGAGTTGCACCTTATTCACCTCTACCTCACCGATGCCAGTGCAGCAGTGGAAGTAGTGGAAGGTGTTGAATGATGAATGATTGGTGGATGGATGGATGAATGAATGGATGGACGGGTGGATGGACAGATGAATGGATGGGATGGGATGAATGGTTAGATGGATGCGTGGGTAGATGAGTGAATGAATAAAGGGATGAATAAAAAAAAAGAAAGAAAACTCTGAGTCAGGGATCATTTGGAATTACAAGATGAAACCTGAACTAAAGCTAGGACCATCTGTGATGAGACCTGGGCAGTTATTTGTGAGAAAGGAATGTGGATACTCAGGATTCATATCTTTATCATATAAATAATGAACAGTCATGCATCTGAACTGCCCCATAGATGATGCCAAAAGTAACTGCTGAGCAAACTCATTATAGCTCTGATTCTTTAAAAAAAATTTTTTTTTTGAGGTGGCATTTCGCTCTTGTTGCCCAGGCTGGAGTGCAATGGCGCAATCTCGGCTCACTGCAACCTCCGCCTCCCAAGTTCAAGTGATTCTCCTGCCTCAGCCTCCTGAGTAGCTGGGACTACAGGCATGTGCCAGCATGCCCAGCTAATTTTTTTTTGTATTTTTAGTAGAGATGAGGTTTCACCGTGTTAGCCAGGATGGTCTTGATCTTCTGCCCTCGTGATCCACCCGCCTCGACCTCCCAGAGTACTGGGATTACAGACATGAGCCACTGCGCCCAGCTGATTCTTTTTAATTTCTAAAGCCCTAAATTAAAGAAGTCCCTTTGTGAGTAGATAAAACATGGTTCTCATATCTTACACTTTTGTATGAATTAGATTTACCTGGTGCATAAGTTTAAAATGTGGACACCTAAGCCCCACCCCCAGAGATTCTGAAGCCAGTCTGGGGCAGGCTTTGTGATTTGTGGAGAGGTTACAAGTGCAATTCTGGCTCTGCCACATCTGTGCTATATGACTGTAGGCAGTTTCCTTAATTTTTCGTCTCTTAAGTGAAGAGAATGCTAGTACTTCTTCACAGAACTGTGATGAGTTAATATAGTGGTAACGAGAGTTCAGCACACGCAGATGCTCAGTAACGTTACTTGCAATCATTGCTGTCATCATCACCATCATCATCATCAATGACATCTGTGCTTTTTAATCCTGGCTGCATAATAAAATCACCTGGGAAATTTACAAATAGATCCTGATACAGTTAGTCTGGAGTGGGTCTTGGGGAAGGGTATAATTTTAAAGCACCCCGTCTTTAAAAGTCTGATGTGCAGTCACAGCTGAGACCCAGTAGGCTCTCCATCTGTGCTTCTCAAACTTGAATTGCACACAGATCACCAGGGCAGTTTGTAAAAATGCGGATTCTGATTCAGAAGGTCTCAGGGTGCTGATAATCTGCATTTCAAACAAGCTTCAGGTAATGCTGCTGCTGCTGCTGTCACACACCACAGTATGAGTCATCAGGCTTTAGGGGATGAGTAAAACCCCCTGGGCCCAAGAACTGCAACCCACAACATGATCGGGGGCTTGGTATCAACATAGTGACCAATTGTGATGGAGGCCACATGGTTCCTGGTTACACCCAGGCCTGTCATATACAGACTGTCATATGCCTTCCTTCTGGAATTCCCCCGGCTTCGGCTTCTCTAATGTCCCAGGGAGGAGAGGCAGGCAGGCAGGCTGTCTTAGGCTTCTCTGATAAGATATGTCAAGTGTACATGCATTACCCTCCCTACTGTCTGGGAGTCCTCTCAGAAAGCGTTTAAGGACATGCCAAGCACTGAGCACTTAGCTCTTTAGATTGTGGAGCTCAGGGTCATCATTTGCCTATAAAAGGGCCATTTGTTTAGGTCAAACTGCCGTGTCAATGACCTTGCCCAGTGGGAATAGTATTGTCACCCCTGTTTTGGGCACAAATGATTTGAGTGTTTTCCAAACACCATTAAATGCCAAAGTCCCTGACCCTCAATGTGGTTCAGGTGTAGGGACTCAGAGGCCCACAGCTAGACTGGGCAAGGGAGGGGGTGGAAGATTAAAATGAGAGTGACTGACAGGTGTAGGCTATTAATTCTCAAACGTTGGCTCTGCATCTTCTTGCAGGCTCATTGCGATTTTCTCAAAGCAAAGGGCCTCACTGCCTGGTTATGCATCGTGGCGTTCACAGCATCATGAAATCGCCCTTAAGGCAAAGCTGACAGCATCTTTATTTACTGTGCATGGATTTCATGTTAGCCTCATCATCCTTTTGTTGCATGTTGATAAGGCAGAAATAGTGAGTCATTTAAAAAGCTGATTACAAAGACTCTGATGTAGTAAATCTACCCTCTAGGTTTTCATTTCATAAAGAATCTGTGCATTATTTATCATCCTCATCAGCAGAATAATAAAAGCCAACACAAACCTTCTCATGAACCCCATAAGGTAGATATTATTATCTTCAGTTTACCCAGGATAACATTGAGGCACAGAGAGGTTAAGTACCTTGCCCAGGGCTCCCCCAAACTAAAACTACGGAGCTGGTGTTGAAACTGGAGCCTTGCAGTGCCAATACCCTTAGCCACTGCCCCCGACTCCCTTTGTGAGAATGCTGCTGACTGGCATTTATGAGAGTCCTTAGTACCTGCCAGGCACTGTGCCAGGGGATTTACGTGGATTATCTACTTTTACCCTTAAAATGCCAATATGAGTTAGGCATTATTAATTTCATTTTCTGATTGAGATAGCTGATGTGAGAGAAATGCAGCGATTTCCTCAAGTTTAAACTCACCTTGGAAGTTTCAGAGCTGTGATTGGAACCTGAGGGGTCCACGTTCCCCTTGCCCATGTGTTCTGGGCCCTCCTCAGCTGACTCTGGATTTTTGTCCCCTCCAGCCCCAGAGTGAAGGTCTCCTTGCTCTGTCCAAACATTAGTTCCAGCAGGGCCGCCCCACTGGCCTGTGCCCACCCTAATACCACTTCCTCAAAGTCCCTTTTGCCATTAAAGATGATGTATGCACAGGTTCCAGGGATTAGGGAGTAGGCATCTTTGGGGGTCGTTGCTCTGTCTACTTCTATGACACCATTCTGTGGGTCTCTCCCTTCAATCTTGCCAGATCCTGCTGGTTTCCCTGCTCACTCTTCCCCGCCTCATCCCAGGCAGTCGGAGTGACCTTTTAAAATGTAAATACATCTCTTTGCAGTTTGCTTAACCCCTCAGAAGGCCGAGATCTGTTGGGGTCACTCTCTGGTCTCCTCCCCTTGTACCCTTCCCCTTTCTCCCTCTGACCCAACAAGACTCCTCACTGGCTCCATTCAGGGTTCTCTGATTGTCACTTCCTCCTCCCATACCTAAACCATTACCCCAATGCCACTCTCTGTCCTTAGTGTTGGCTTGCTTCAGAGCATGCGGAGGTTACGGTGTGCACTTCGCTACTCTTAATGTCTCTCTCCCTTCCCTGGATTCTAGGTGGGGAAAAGGCAGCTGATTTCTAGCACATGGGACAATGCCTGGTTCAAAGTGTGGGCCAATACATGTGGCAAGATGGAAGGAGGGAAGGAGGGAAGGAAGGAAGGAAGGAAAAGAGGGAGACAGGGAGAAAAGGAAGGAGAAAGGAAGGAGGAATGGAGCAAAGACAGGAAGAAAGGAGAGAAAAAGAATGAAGGAAGGGAGGAAGAGAGGGAAGACAGGCAGGAAGAAAGTTAAGAAGAAAGGAAGGAAAGAAAGAGAAAAGGAAGGAAAGAAGAGAAGGAGGGAGGAAGGAAGGGAGGGAGAGAGAAAGGAAGTAGAAAGGAAGGTAGGGCAGGAAGGAGTGAAGCAGGCAGGCGGGAAGAAAGGAGGGAGAAGAAAGGAAGGAAGGAGAAAATGTTGGGAGAAGTGAACTCAGTTGACTGTCCTTTCAATGTTTGTTATCTGAGGCCTTATTCCTTAGAGAGGGTGATATTCCAAGTACTTTAAAAAAAGTATTCCTTTTATCTCTTTCAAATGCATATTTTTATTGATACATAATATTTGTACATATTTATGGGGTATATGTGATATTATGTTACATGCATAAAATGTGTAATGATTAAGTTAGGATATGTGGGGTATCCAGCACCTCAAGCTTTTATGATTTTTATGTGTTGGGAACATTTCAAGTTCTCTCTTTTAGCTATTTTGAAATATATAATTTTTAAAATAATACAGCTAACTGTTCCTGATGCTTAAATAGTTCCACATAGTCAAGTACTCCAAACAATAAGCTTATCACTTGATATTATTACATCTGCCACTTAGAAGCTGTGTGACTGGAAGCTAGCTCTCTGTGCCTCAGTTTCCTCACCTGTAAAATGGGGATAATAATAGTGCTCATAGGCTTCCTCATAGGCTGATAGGAGGATTACATTAGTTAATATATATAAAGTACCTTGAATTAATTCAGTAATATAGTCAGCACAGTGTTTATTAAATTTAAAAACAGTCCAGGCATGGTAGCTCATGCCTGTAATCCCAGCACTTCAGGAGGCTGAGTTGGGAGGATACCTTGCACCTAGGAATTTGAGACCAGCCTGGGTAACACAGTGAGACCCCATCTCTATTTATAAAAAATAAATAAATAAATTTAAAAACAACCTAAATTCAAGACTATTCTCTCAATCCTCATTTCATGCCTTTATTTAATTTAAAACGACTGTTGGAAATTTTCAAGTTTTTCTTTGTGTTGATTTGTTTCTGCCTTATCAGAACTCAGAAATACTAGTTTTTACTTCTATGAAAGTAAAATGGCAAAAGTGTATCTTTGCCCATTTTTTTTCCCCACCAGTGGTCATATTCTTACCAAATAAACATTTTCTCTGTGGGCTGGGGCTGTTACACTGTTTTTTAAATCGCAGGATTATCAAGTTTAGGGTGTTATTGGCTCAGAGGGCAAGTGTGAAATCTTGAGTCTGTCTGGTGCTGGGGTTTGAAACCTGATGCCCAAATGTGTCGCTTGCTTCATGGTCACCACCTTGGAAGGGCTGCTTCCTCCTTATTAATGAAAAGCCTGCTCCATTTGTTTTGGCTTGCACCAATCTAACAGTATCTTTAAATCAGCGACAGACTGTTTTCCTTGGAAACCACAGAGTCCAATAGTTTTGGATCAAGCTCAGATGCTGGCTGTAACTTCCAAACTGGAAGTAAAATGACTTCATCCAACAGTGGTGGGGGGTGTGGGGAAGCCAGGCAGACCTTCAGAAAGTAGATTTTGAGTATTGGAGGATATTTGTGAAGGTGCCTGGTGAGGTGGACCTAACCCTGTTTGAGGGTGATGTGTACAAACCGTTTTCTTCTGTTTCAACAGTGTGCTATGTTTTATTTCAATGAGTTTGCAACTTGGGGTCCTGAAATCTATTTTCGTTTTTGTTTCCACCTAGAATAGAAAGCAGTTTCACGCTTATCCTGGAAGGCAAGAATAGATTGAAAGGATAACTACTGTATGTAGATGCAGGAGAGGTACCTTCTGGGGGAGATTGGGTGAAGACTCTTCCCCTAGAAGAGCTAAAGGCTGGGTAGACATGGAGTCAGAGGAAGCTTTGGTTGGGAGAAAGACAGTGGCGGTAACCCAAGCCCAGAGAGGAGATTCACTGTCATTTGTGCCTTTTCTCTGCCATCAACTGCGAGCAGAAACTAGAGAAGGGCAGCTGTCAGAGCTCAGGCAGCTCTCAGATCTCAGACAGCCACTGGTTGGCTAGGTTGGAGGGGCTCTCAGGCTGGGCAGGAGTTGCCCAGACTTCCTGTGCTCTTTCGTTCATACCCGAAGGGAGATTCCTGGGTCTCGGGAGATAAACCCACTTTCTCTTGTTCTTCTCAGTTGCTCTGGTATTCTAAGAACCAGAGCAGACTTTTTTTTTTTAAACCAGTAGTCCATGAGCCTTCTAGGAATGTTCTTGGAAGAATTCAAGGAATTCCTGAAACTCCAGAAACTATACATAAAATGCTATATGCATGCACCCTGCTCTGAGAAGGAGTCCATAGTTCTTACCAGATTCTCAAAAGGATTATGTGAATTCTTCTCCCCTAAAGCTTAGAATCACTGTTCTAGATGGTAGCAAAAACCCCACACTGGTACACTTTGCACGTCTGTCTTTCATCTCTCATAATAAATGCAGAATTTGGTATAGTCAAAATGTTACAATAAGATTTGAACAGCATCAAAAGACCTTGGATTGCAAATTTTACAGGTAAGAGGCAATGACCAGGTTAGCAACCAGTCAAGAATATTCATGAGCAAATGCTGGTCTAGTCCGAAGGGCCATCTTGGGTACACTTGGGCACAACTGGCAGTGTGCTGAACAAGCCACTCAGTTTTTACTGGAACAGGCCTGTAGAAACACATCCAGAGGGATATAGGTGTCAACAGATAAATAAGATTATGCTCATACTTAGAAAATAGAATTCATTGAGCATCTGTAATGTGCCAGGAACTTTATATACATTATCTCATTTGATTGTCACAAAAATCTTATGAAATGAAATGAATACTATTGTCTTTCCCATTTTACAGACAGAATAACTTAAGCTCAGAGAAGTCAAGTAAATTTCTCGAGGTCAGTAAGTGTTAAGAACTGGAAGATAAGGTCAGGTTTGTCCAATCTATGCTTCCTCCCAACTTAAGTAGCTTCATCACATGCAAACAATGATTGGTGGCTTATGGCACAACAGTTAATCTGACAAGAGCTCCTTCAGGGCTATGACTTTATAATTTTTAGAATTTACTGAAAGAGTGACAAGTTGAGCATTCAATTTACAAGTCATGCTATGTTTGGAATTAGGAGGGATAACCACTTTTCCTTCCCAAAGGGACTGACAGGCATACCCAGAGGGGGTGGGATTTCTGGAACTCTGTGAAGTTAACAAGAAGAGACTTGGAAAGTTAGAAGAAGGAGGGGGAGGCTGCATTCCAAGCATAGCTCATGGTATGAGAAAGCACCAAATTTGGAATGGGACGAACAGATGAAGAAGGTGTCAAGTTCTCTGGGGAGGAGTAGAGGGTACTAGACGCCAAATACAGGGTAAAACTCTGGCAAGATGCTGTGGTGATTTATCTGAGCCTAAAATAAAAGAGAACCATCCCAGAATCCTAAAAGTCTCTCTTCCCCCAAATCAATGAAGGGAAGTTTCATGATGGACAGAGTCCTAGATGGAAATTGACTATGCGTTCTACAGGAAGATCTTTGATTCTAACAGAGAACTGTGATCACAGGAAAGGCTATCTCAATTTCAATAACTTGTCCACTGGCAGAAGATAGTATAAGAAGGGCTCACTTCCGGGTCAGTGAGAAGTAAGGAATTAGAGGAGGAAAGACGGTAACTGAGTGAGAAGAAAGGAAATCATGAAGGACCAACAGGAGGCACCTGGGTCGCAGCCCAGGGAGCATTAACGATCCTACCTCCAGTTATAGGGGCACAGTACTTAATCCAACCCAGAAGGTGGAGTGCAGCAACCTCCCTCTCCTCCGATCCCACCCCAGAGGCATTATTCCAGCAGATAAACAACGGGCATGACACCTCAATAGAAAGCAAGATCAGCTGTGCAGCAGAAGTGGCCCTGCCAGCTGCCCTTCTTCTTTCCATGGAGACAGACACTGTTTTCCTTGGGGATGCCCAAAGAGCTGCGGAGTCTTTATTTTCTGAAGGGTTGGGCCAGATTTGGGAGCTCATGGGAGTTATGGAACTGCTTTCTCTAATTTACAAAAGCTAAAGTCTTGTTCCTGCTCTTTCCCTTCTCAAAAGCAAAGGGTGCAGATGCTCCTGTGGAAGCACCTTCCCTTGTCAAGTCTGCACAGGGTCCTCACAGAGCCTCTGGAGTGGCTGCCTTCCATGTACTGGCTCCCACCGTCTTCTTCCAGGGAACTCCACAAAGCTCCTGGCTCCTAGTCAAGCAGCCGCCTTTGTGTCTGCTCTTTTTCCACCCCCACCTCCCCAAGTATGCCTTCTCCTCTAGTGGGATAAATTTAGCTCTGAATGAATGCAGAAAGAACACATTAAAGTAAACACAGACCAAACAGCATTCAAATATAGGTTTGGCACACACACACAACTGACGAAAGATCCAAGGTTTTCTGTTTCCTTCTCTTCTGCTTATCTCTGTTTCTCCCATCTCATCCTCAGACTGCTACACCCTTTTCTGCATGTATTTAAGCTAATTAAATAAGTAGATCAGAATGCAGGGCTGTTGGTCTTCAGACCCCATAAAGGAGAAACCACTGGAGAGACTGAGAAACATCATGGAGTGAATGAGAGCCGTAGGTGGTGCTGGCATTTTCATTTACTGGTTTGATTATCTTAGAAACCCATCCAAAACCTTGGAAGCATATTTTATCTTATGTGTTAGCACAGTCTTTTCTCCCAGTTCACTGAGGCTGCAGTGGTTACAGAATGTTGCAATGTATTTTTTTTTTTTTTTGAGATGTGGTTTTCATTCTGTCATCCAGGCTGGAGTGCAGTGGCACAATCATGACTCACTGCAGCCTCGACCTTCTGGGCTTAAGTGATCCTCCTGCCTCAGCCTCCTGAGTAGGTGGGACTACAACCATGTGCTGCCATGCCTGGCTAATTAAAATTTTTTTTGTAGATATGGGGTCTTGCTGTGTTGCCCAGGCTGGTCTTGAATTCCTGGCCTCAAGTTATCCTCCCACTTCAGCCTCCCAAAGTGCTGGGATTGCAGGCATGAGTCACCACGCCTGGCCTGCAAAGTCTTCTAAACATCTTCCCACCAATCAGTTAGCATGTCCCTAAGCCCTAATTTTGAAGTATTTTATTTCACTGTAGTTCTTCACTCTCAGAGCGTTTGTAGTTCTCAAAACACTTTCTCATTCATAAACTTTAATCTTATAAGAATCTTATGGAGATCGTTAGCTATCCCTGTTCCCCAGTTTACAAATGGAAAATCTATTCCCATATTACAAATAGAGAACCTCAGTTTAGAGCAGGCAAGTGACTTGTATGAAGTCACACAGTAAGTGGCAGAGTTAGGATTAGGACCTAGGATTGATATTTTGTCTTATGTTCATTCCACTCTACCATGAGCTGTTTTGGGGAAAGGCAGTTTGTCCAGGAGGCCCTGGCTGGGAGGGTCACACATTAGTAATGAGCAATTTTTGAGACTGGCTCGCTACTTCTCAGTGAGACAGGCTCAGAGGGAGTCAGGATCCATTTTGCCAATATACGGAGGGTGGGCAAGGGATGGGCAGGCAGTTGAGACCTCTGTCATTACCAAAGGAGTCGGGCAGGAACAGCATCCGTAGGTGGTGGGTGCTGAAGCTAGGCTTTCTCAGTTTCATTATTCATTGCCCAGCCAGCAGGGTGGACAGGATTTAGTGGGCAGGCCACCATCCCTCCACTGCCAACCCCGCAGGAAATTTCTCTCTTGTCAGCAGTGCTGACTTGCAGAATGTACACGGCATTATTGAAACATGGTTAACAATGAAAGTGTTGATGGCCACACTGCAGAAAGGGATTCCAAGCTGACGGGGCACATCGTGGTCATTGTGCTAAGGTAAACTAGACTGGCCCCTAAGCTCTCTGAGAAGCCAATGACCCGACTGTGTCTACTGGCATTAGATAACCAGGCTGGGGTAGAACCTGGCCTTCTCAAAGAGTTTCTAGGTTGTAGCTAATTTATAACCAAACCTAGAATTGTTTCTACCACAGAGCGCCTTCAATATGTAGGCATGAAGCTGTGTTCCTAATACTCAAAAATTAAGCTGTTCTTTCCATATTTTCCTAGGACTTAATCTATCGCCTCTTAAATTTTTTAAAAATTTTCTTCTTATTTGTAATTGTTAGATTGACCCACTCTAAAAGATAAGACTGCAGATGTCTAACAATCATTAAAAGCAGAGTCTAGTAAAGATGTTTCTAGATAATAAATGACATAGGACAGAGTCCTCTTTTTTAAAAGATGGAAAATGAGAAGTACCTTATAATGGAAGGAATTTTAAGAATACTGATAGCTCACCTCTTTTTAAAACAAGTCTACATAAAAGGGTGTATAAAATCAAGTCATTCACTTAACTTGGTCTATGGCATTTTTAATGAAGCAATAGCTGGGTTGAGTGATTGAGATCTACCATTTCCAGAGCAGCTACCATGGCCAATCACAAGCCCTTTGTATCTGTTATCATTATTCATTACAACATCTCTATGAGAGGGCTGAGATTCCAAGTCATCCTTAGAGTTCATGTCTTTTCTGTGTCATATCTACCTCCTACTTCCTAATCCCACTTTTCAAAACTTTTATCATTAACAAGACTACTACTCGGGACCAACATCTGAATAACACAGTGTTTAAACTCACCAGATATGACAACTCAGTGAGACTGGACATCACGTATTTTCATTTCCATCTTAACCTAAGGAAACTGTGATTCTGATCTATTATGTGATTTGTCCAAAGTATCACAGCAAAGTAAATGTAGAATGTCCTCTAACCATTCAGCTCTGATTAATTCCCACACACTCTCCTTACCCACCCAGTTTCTTCTAGGGACTCATGTTGATCAACTGTCATTGCCAAAGCTAACCAAGGGAAAAGGAAGCCATCACAGTGAAATACAAATACTCATTTCCAGCCAGATTTCCAATTGCTCATTTTCGACGTGCCATGTAAAGACCTTAGTCAATATATATCTTAAGCAGCATCCAGCCTAGTTTATTTTTCACACTGGTGCTGTTTCTGACCTCTTTCTCTGTCTTCTTGCTCCACGGGGACTCCCTATATGAATCTATCATTTGGATCCCATGGAGAAAAATAGCATATACTTGAAATCCCATCAACTTTCCCAAAGAGCTAACAACCACAGGAGCCAAGAAGACCACAGGCAACGTCCTCCTTCTTTTGATTCTGTGCAGCTATCACATATGTTTTAAATGACCACTTTTTCAAAGGATCCCAGGCAAAAGAGAACTAATACAAATATAAACATGTGAGGGGATCCTGGCATTCCTTTCAAAATTCCTCTTGTCAAAAAGAAGCTTCAGGTTTCTGGGAAATGTCACACTCTTAGGTCCTGCTCAAGTCATTTCCCTTGCGGGATACGGAACTCTTGCTTTCCCCACAAAGGAACTGGCTGTGATCATTTGTGATTCTCAAAGGACTCATGTTCTAAAATAGATTCTGAAATTTGTATTAACAAAACATCTATTTTGCATATCTAGCATTCTGTATCCTTTTTTTTAAAATAATGCTTTGCAATGAAGCATCTATCATAAAAACCATTAAACTGTACAGATGGTGCTTATGCAACACAATTTAATGTCTCAGCAAGAACTAGTGATTTGTTACATACATTATACATCATCGTGATGTATATTTCCGGATTTTGAATGTTTGGAGGGCAAATAGTCACCAATATGGTTGTGGCACTAGACTGTGATTTTTTTTTCTTTCTATCAGGCCATGGCCTAATGTCTAATATAAAATAATTATGCAGTATAGGTTTATTAAAGAAATGGCATAGTTTGGGTTATAAATGTCTGTGTTCATAATGGGTTCAAAGATTTTAACATATGAAAATTTAGAGAGTTGAAAGGAGAAGTGCTGGAAGAGGAGGAAAGATTTTCCCTCTGCTCCTTGGCCAACCATCAGGCATTTATTTCATGTGCCTTGCTGTTTCACTTAGGGTTCTTGGTCCCAAGCAACAGAACTAGATTCTAGTTGATAGGAGCAGAAAAAGAATGAAATGAAATTGTATTAGATCACAGAAGAGATGGGAGGTCCAAAGAAAGAAGTTTGGGCAATGGGTACAACCAAAGGTGAGCTACTAGCCTAAAGGAATTCTTAAAACGCTGTGTCTCTAAAATTCTTGGCAGGTGCACATGCCTGACTGAGCCCAGATTGCATGCCATGCCATGGCTTCAGGGGGATCTGTGGAACAAGTATCTGATACCTCCCAGGTTCTACAACAGGATGTGGCTCTGCCCCTCACTATGGCTTGTAATATGGGAATTCCCCAAAGATGGGAAGGAGCTCACAAGTTGGCCAGTCACCCCCCCAAAAAAAATGTATATATGAACGAATCTGTTACGCTTCCTACCTAGCCAAAAGCATTTTGAATTTCCTCTCTTCTTTGGCTTTTGGCCATACCTGCTTTGATAATCCTCAACACCGAATAAACACAACCTTGTTTTTATTGTGGGTCTCCAGGCAGTTAAAAACCACTTAGGAGGTACACACAATTTGTCATGAGTCTTTAGTCTATTCCTAGTAAATTAAATTAGTACAAAGGTTCTAAACCCATCTCTAACCCCCACCTCACCCCGTTGAAATTTGATTCTGTACAGGTCTTCAGGAGATTCTGATACACATTTCTGTTTGGGAACCATGTTTTAGTCTTTCTTATCTCCCACAGCTTCTTTACAAACCATTTCTATTTTTCTGAAGCCCCAACCTCACGCCATCAATCTTAATCAATGACCCTTTGTTCAATTGGGAAAACCAGGCCATCTGATGCAAACTCAACCTCTCTCGAGAGACTTCAACTCAAACTTTCTTCTCGTCTTTATCCATTTCATCCTCGCGCCCTGCTTCGTTCTTCCTTCTTCCCAAGGCTAAGTGGCTAATGTGATACTCATCTAGATGTCCTCTCAACTAATCAGAGACTTTGCCTAATATTCACCTTCTTTTTGACTGTGTCTTTGGCCTCATTTCCCTGTTGTCTAATTTGCCTTGACCCCCAAACATCCGAGTCTTGCCTGACCTAAAAACCCTTTCAACTAGACCCTGCCTCCCATAGACCATGTTCCTGTTCTCCACCTTCATCTTTCACATCCGAAGAGCTGAAAGAAGCAGTCTGTACTCTTGAATGCTTCTCTCTGACCTCTCACTCGTCCCTCAACTCTTTTTATTTGTTTTATTTTCAACATTCACATGGTAGCAGTCATTCCTCAACTCTTGTAAATGCTTCCAAGCTCACCTTCCAGACACAAGTCACTATGGCCTCCTGACAGCCATCCAATGGCCTCTTCTTTATCTGCATCCCCCACGACCTTTCAGAATCATACGGCCCTGTTGAAAACCTCTTTCCTTCTTTGTGGCTTTTGGTGCAAATCCTTCTGGATTTTTCCTTCTACTTCTTCTCAGATGATGCTTTATCAGTCTTCCTTTCTGGGCTCTCTCCTCTTCTTGGTCTGTTTTCTCATCCAGGCTGTTCTCATTTCTTTAGTTGTAATTGCAAAGTAGATGACATTCGGATGTGTGTCCCCAACCCTGAGTCTTCTATTCAGAGTTCAGATCTTTCCAACAGATGACTTACAAAGGGCGCCCAGGCCCTTTTCCTTCTCCACCTTTCCATCCCATCACTTCTTTTAAAAATTTATTGCAGTTAAATATACAAAACTTAAAATGTACCATTTTCACCACTTTTAAGCCTATGGCTTGATGACAGTATATTCTCATTGTTGTGCTCAATCATATCTTTTAAATATCTAAATAGCTGGGAGTAGAAGGACCATTTCTGGTTCACTTCTGGTTTATTCCTGGGGCCTGCCCACATCTCCATATCACTGGCCAACCCTGACACTTAGTGGTTAAGAGCATGGGCTCTGGTGAGTGTGATCTGAGTTTAAATCCCAGCTCTAAAGCTGTAGCTGAGCCGTTCAACCTCTCTGGTCTCATTTTCCTCATCTTGGCATTCTCTACAAGGTAAGAAATGAGCTGTTACTGCTTTAGCAGAGTGAAGCAATAACAGCTTTGTTTATTTGTAAGCAAACCCCCTTAAAATAACTTGTCCTGCTGGGGCTTGTGCTGGAAATGAAGAAAAAAGGATGCATTTGAAGAAAGGGATGGGTCTTAGCCAGAACGTAGAAGTTTCTGATATATTGGAGTGGGATGTAGAATCTGGCACTGGCTTGGATTTATGAAACAAACAGCTCCACCTACACTTGTTATGAAAAAGATGGGAAAACAATCCATCAGTAAACGATTTTGGTGAGTGCTTCTATCTTTGGTCAGAGGAGTAATTGTTCATCAGTGACAGGTGAACCTCTGTGAAAACTGAAAGGGCAATTTAGTTGAAATGGAAGAATTTACTCAGGAAACAGGTGATTTTGGAAAATTTGATGTGCATCTCTCTCTCTCTCTCTCTCCCCCCCCTTTCTCTTTCTCTTTCTCTCTCTCTTTCTCTCTTTCTTTCTTTCAACAGAGTTTTGCTCTTGTTACCCAGGCTGGAGTACAGTGGTGCAATCTCGGCTCACTGCAACCTCCGCCTCCCCAGCTCAAGCAATTCTCCTTCCTCAGCCTCCTGAGTAGCTGGGATTATAGGTGCCCACCACCATGCCTGGCTAATTTTTTGTACTTTTAGTAGAGACAGGGTTTCGCCATGTTGGCCAGGCTAGTCTCGAACTTCTGACCTTAGGTGATCCACCCACCTTGGCCTCCCAAAGTGCTGGGATTACACATGTGAGCCACTGCACCTGCTGATGTGTATATCTTTTAATACGCTTTTAAATCCTGCATTTATAGAATCATTGTGGATGTAGAGGCCAAATCAGTGTTTATTTAATTTCATGAAGAAAAGTTTGCCTGTGAATGTTGGGAATTCTAGGAGGTCCCGCCTTACTGTTAAGAGGCGTTTTGTTTGTCTTTGCATTGATCTCCTTTTGGACTGGGCCTGATCCACTTCTCACATCCAGTCCAGGACCTGTCACTAAAGACTCACTTTAGTACCACATGGTATCCTGTTTTAGTAAAGAATAGGTGAAGTATTTTAGCGAGTAGATCCTACTTTTCCTTTCAGATGCAGTGAACAGAAGACCCTAAAAGGATTTCAATCCAGAATGTCACAGGATAATAAGAGATGTATGTGATGCCCTTTACAAAGCACTTTTACATACTTTTTCTCATTCATCTCTAATGACACCTGCGTGAGGTAACCCTTGTGATCCTCCATTTTTTTTCAGATGAGGAAACTGAGGTTCATAGTTGTTAAGCAAGTTGCCCGAGATTCCACAGCTAATAAAATGTGAAGCCTAGCCTAGCACCCAGGACTACACACTCTGGGCTTCTTTTCAGGCCACATTTCCCCTCACCAGAATGGTGACCTCTCTGGAGATATACTGTACCCTCGGCCAACTTGATGTTGAGGACTTGGTCATCTTAAGCATGTGGGCCACGTGGGCAAGGCAGCCCTTCTCAATTGTGAATGTCCCCACGTGGAGCCCAGGCGTCTGGCGTGAGCTAGAAGGCACCCTGGACACTTGGTGGCCTCAGCCACCACATAACGGCACGTGCTCGGGTCCCACATTCGGTCAGACGCCCCTCTCTACTGGCATCTGCGCCGTGGAGGCGCCACTGCGCTCTGCCTCCGCCCCGGCAAGCGTGTGTCCACCCGGACGCACCACGCCAGCCGTGCGCCCCAGCAGCTCGCTGTGCGCCCCTGCCCCAGGTGCCCACTCGCTCGCGTGCCGTCTGTCTGCGCCTGGGAGACCGCAGCAGCGATCTTGGGAGCCGCCCTGGACCGCGGCCTCGGGTCCCCCACACTCCAGGGGCGGAGCGAGGAGCCGAGACGTCAGGGCCGAGAACGAGCGCGGGTCGAGTGCGCCCTCTCGGTGGCTGCCCGCGTCCCACGTCCTCTGCTGGCGCGGGCGGCGGCGACCGGGAGATGCAGTGAGCGGCGGCGCTGGGGCGCAGCCAGGCGGCCGGGCGGGCGGAGGCCAGAGGCTGAGCCCGGGCGAGCCTGCCGTGCGCACAGCTCTGCCCGCCGCCCCCAGAGCGGATCCCCAGCCACCCCTCGGCGTTCCCCTGGGTTCTAGCAAAGCCCCTCGGGGTGCCCATCAGTTTCCTTGGGTGACTACAGCGTGTGTTTTGTTTTTCTTTCCTCTTTCCCCTGCCTGTGTGCCCTTCTCCAGGATGGCAGAGGCGGAATTGCACAAGGAAAGGCTGCAAGCCATAGCAGTAAGTCCACTTTCATTTTATTTTCTTGCTCTATTGTCTGGGGTGGAAGGGGACCCAGAGGGTTTCGGGGAGAGCGTCATGCCAGCACAGTAGCCGCAGGGCATATGTTCCGGGGACTAAAACTCTGTCAGGGCTCAGCTAGGCTGCCTTTTCTTTTCTGTGTCTGTAGATGGAAACCCCCAGGGCACGCTTTGGTCTGGGGATCTGAATGTAGAAGATTGGCTTAGAAATAAGATGCTTGCTGCTGGGCTTTGGGGAAGGACTAAACAGAGGCTTGGGGTGGGGGGACAACTCCAGGAATATTATCACCCAGTGCTCAGGCATACGTTGACTTTATACCCTGGAGAACCAGGAGAAGGGTGACCTGAACGGTGGCTGCCATCCTTCCTGCGGAAGCCATCCTCCTGTTAAGTGGAAAACCAGGAGTCAGCGACTCAGCCAGCCACGCGGTAGGACCTCCTCCCAGAAACCGGGAATGTTAGTTTTCCCTTCTCTGTTTGATATTGACAAGGGCACTGGCGCAAGCCACCACCCTGAAGGAGATGTGGGGACTTCTTACAACTGGGTCCTGGTTATAATATTCCATGAGTGTCCCTCTTAGGGGTGTGGAGTATCTGAAAACCTATTTTCAGTATACAAAGGAGCAGCCAGTTTGGCAAAGTTCGTAGGCACTTTCAGAAAAGTGTACCCATGTGCATCTTGGTTTTAAAAAAAGAACTCTCTGAGACTGCCTAGATTTGAGCAATCTTAACACAGTGTTGCCAATGATCCACAGATGTGGTATTTTTACTGGAGCCACCACAGCTGGATTATATATTTCCTTTGAGGATGAGGGAAAGATTACTGCTGCCATATGAAATAGTAACAATTAAAAAAATAAGGTCTGTTAACATATTGGCATAAAAGAATCTCCAGACATTCTTCCACCTAAATATTTTTTTTTCCAGTTCGGAAGTTCTCTGGAAACATATATAAATTTGTTGGAGAAATAGTGTGTAATGTTTTGGAAGCAAAGTATATTAAAGTGTTTTCCAGAGCCTTTTTTGGACAGATTCTTCATTGGGAAAATGCACACAGCCCCTTCTTTTTTTGGAAGCATTTGATGTGGTGTCCATGGCTCAGACCCTCTTTCTCAAACGCCTCAAATCTGAAGTGTCTTGGAGACTTCACCACTGAAGTGAGAGCGATATCTGTCGGCAATGTTGAAATGCCATGATTTGCCTATTAGGTAATCTTTGGATGTGGTGCTCTGAACTCAGGAAGGCTGTTTTTTCTTCTTTCCCTTTCCCCCGGTGCATGTGTATTTTGATGGTTTATGAAGTTATTTGTGGTTTCTAAAGTTGGTGGCAAGGCAGTGTGGCCAGTGTGTCATAAACTTGATAAGAATGGTGATATTGAGTTAATGGTGCCATGTAGCTGGTGGGTGTTTTGTGTGAACTGGATAATAGCCTGCTTTAGCTGTTGATGCAGCGGCTGCTCCCATTGGCCGCTGCTGAAGATTTCCAACAGTTGTCACATTTTCTGCCTTTGCACAACCAGCTTTACTGGATGCCTGAGCAACAGCTGAACTCCATGAAAGGACTTGCTTTCCAAATATGGGGCCAGTAGCTGCTAACACTGGGGCCACCCCCTTCCAAGTGCGGTTGAGTAATCCCAGTAGAGGCCAAATTGATTTTCAAGAATGATCTAGGCAAATCTTTAGGAATTCTCTTGAGTGTATAAGAATACACACAAATACTCACTCGTGCCTCTTCAGTTACTGAAGAATTGAGTTTGTCCTGTGTATCTGGGGAGCTGTTGATTATTCTCCTGAATGTGCACCTATACAGTCTGCCCTCCCTATCTGTGGGTTCCATACCCACACCTTTAGCCAACCTTGGATTGAAACTATTGGAAAAAAATAATGGATAGCTGAGTCTGTACCAACCACGTACAGACTTTTTCTTGTCATGATTCCCTAAACAATACAGTATAATCAACTGTTTACATCACATTTACATTGTGTTAGGTATTATAAGCAATCTGAAAATGATTAATAGATGTGGAAGATTGTGAGTAGGTTATATGCAAATACTATGCTACTTCCTATCAGGGACTTGAGCATCCTTTGATTTTGGTTTCCAAGGGGGGTCCTGAAACCAATTCCTCGAGGATGCTGAGGGATGACTGTATGATGTTGCCACCAGATTTGCTAAGTGTGTGTGTGTGTGTGTGTGTGTGTGTGAGAGAGAGAGTATGTGTGCATGTGTGTGTGAGACAGAGAGAGAGAGTGTATGTGAGAGAGAGAGAGTGTGTGTGTGAGAGAGAGAGAGAGTATGTGTGCATGTGTGTGTGAGACAGAGAGAGAGAGAGAGTGTATGTGAGAGAGAGAGAGAGAGAGTGTGTGTGTGTGTGTGTGTGTGAGAGAGAGAGAGAGAGAGAGAGAGAGAGAGAGAGACAGAGGGAGTTGGGTGGGGGGACTTATGGCCACACAGGTAAATGGTGTTATGCTGTGCTCTGGCCTAGTGCCCACTCTCTGAATTCTGCAAATCCTGACTCTCTCACCCTCTTCTTGGAGTTCTCAGAGGACTCTGAGGAGCTCACAAGCCTGCCCCTAGAACCTAGCACACCTGAAGTCTCTCTGGAGACATGAGGGAAGAAGAGAGTAGGTCCTCACATCTTCACCTACGTGGGCTTCTCTCTCAGAGGCAGAGCAGATTGACTGGGATTCCAGCCTTCAGGGCCTTGGGCAGTCTTTAGTCTGGGTCTCAGTTACTTCATCTGTAGAATGGGCTCGTGAGTTCTACCTCCTGGGCTGGTTGTAAGGCTTAGTTAGGATGGAGGTAAAGCACCTGGCAGGCAGCTGCCATTGGATGGTGTTGAGTAAAGCCCTTAGTTTCTGTCTATACTGCTGTCTTGTCCTGTGGGGGGTCAGAAGCAACACCTCTGAAGTGGAATAAGTATCAATGGCTTTTTTTTTAAGACAGAGTTTCTGTCACCCAGGCTGGAGTGCTGCCATCATGGCTCACTGCATCCTGAAAGCATCCTCCTGCCTTGGCCTCCCCAGTAGCTGGGATTACAGGCATGTGCCACAATGCCTCTCTAATTTTTAAGTTTTTTTGTAGAGAGGAGTTTCGCCATGTTGCCCAGGCTGGTCTTGAACTCCTGGCCTCAAGTGATCCTCCCACCTCAGCCTCCCAAAGCACTGAGATTAAGGGCATGAGCCACTGTGCTTGACTTAAACAGCTTTTGTTTCCTTCAGCTGACTAAAAGTAAGGGCCCTGCCCAGCTTCACTTTCTCTAACTGCTTTAGACAGAGGCAGAGATATGACTTGAGGATTCATTCATCCATTTGTGCAGTAGGTATTTACAGATTCCTCCTCTGGGAAGGTATTGGCAACATTGAAAACCGTATCCCCAAGTTTCAGCCGCCAGAGGCTGAAACCTTTATTTCATCCTTTGCACATAATTTCTTGAAGGACAGAAGTCCTAAGACTTAAGCTGTTTGTCACATGAACATCTGTGGAATATCCCCCCCCCACACACACAACTGAATTAAATACTTAGGAACTACAGTGCTTTAATGGAATCTTCCATTTGGGTCCAGGAACTAATCAATGAGAAAAGATGACTCATCCTGTTTTCTGCCAAAAGAAGAGCAAGGCCATCTTTGACAATTGTCTCTATGCTCACATGCTTCTTTCGTCTGTAGGGATACTCCCCATACTTTACATTTAGCACATGGTAAAGGCCTCTGAAACTGTATGAATGAGAATGGTAATCCCAGTGAATAATAACAACAATTGCCATTTATTGAGTGTTGTTCATTCAGTAAGGCACGGTGTGAAGTACTTTTTTTCACCTAACATTATTTAGAGTCTAATGGAAGAAATAGAAAAGAACATAAGCAGTTACTATCCAGTGCCAAGAATACTATGAAAATGAGCACCCAGGAAGAACATATAAACCAATCTCAGAGCTGTGAAACAATTTCCTAAAAGGAAGACATTTGAGTATGAAATTGGGAAAATATAAAATAACATCATAACTTTCCCAATTATCAGGAGGCATTTGTTTATTTGTTATTTGATTATTGTTTATTTAGAACGTTTCGTGTGAGAAAGAGAAAGGCAAAAGCCTGAAGAAGTTGAGTCAGTAGCTGAAGACACATACTCAGAATGAACACTGAAATGCTTTTCAACATGTATTATCTCATTGATCCTAATCACAAGCTTATGAGGTAGGCGCTACAATATTACTCATATTTTATAGGCAAGGGAGTTCTAGAACTGGCCTAACATTAAACTAATAGTATCGAAGCCAGGATTTGAACACTGCCCACAGCAGGCCGTTGATTGTTTTGACTGCTGCCCTGAGCTGCCACCCAAGATGGCGGCAGCGTCTTACACTTTTCCCATAAGCACACTGTGCAGGTGGTCTCGGAGCAGCAGTCTGATTCCATTGCACTGGGAAAGCTTGAGACAAGCCAGGAGGCCCACCTCCTTTTGAGAGTCTTTCAAGCCTGGATGCAGTGCATAGAAACACCCAACATAAAATGTAATGGAACGAGTAACATTCCCATGGGGAAGAAGCTGTTGTGTCTCAATGGAAATCAACCTTGGGGGAGGGTGCTGTTATGTCTGCACATCAGAGAGTAAGATGGTTTTCCTTGGGCATGAGTGAAAATAATTAAACATTATAGAGATTGTCTTGGGTGAAACTCCTAAGAGCCACATGGACAAGGCCTCAGGCTACACCAGGGACCAGCATGAGTATGTTTATATATGTGCTGAAATAGGAAATGCTAATCTAACCTATGCTGTTCTTTAGGGAATTTTGTCATTTAATTAGAACCCACTCTGTGAAGTAATAAAGATGATCTTTGCATTTGTGCAGTACTTTATGATTTATGAAAACCTTGTACATGCTGCCTTCTTTCTGAGGTGTGTAGGGCAAATCTTGTACACTTCACAGGTGAGCATTCAGAGGTATCCAAGCTTACACAGGTAGAGGTGGGAGAGTTGTACTAAATCCCAGTCTCTCCTGACTACCAATTCCTTGTTGTATTAGTCCGTTTTCACATTGCTCATAAAGACATACCCAAGACTGGCTAATTTATACAGAAAAAGAGGTTTAATGGACTCACAGTTCCACATGACTAGGGAGGCCTCACAATCACGGCGGAAGGTGAAAGGCACATCTCATATGGCGACAGACAAGAGAAGAGAGTTTGTGGTGAGAAACTCCCCTTTATAAAACCATCAGATCTCGTGAGACTGATTCACTATCACAAGAACAGCATGGGAAAGACCCATCCCTGTGATTCAATTACCTCCCACCGTGACCTGCCCACAACTCATGGGAATTCAAGATGAGATTTGAGTGGGGACACAGCCAAACCATATCATTTATGTTAGTGGTACATCCAGCCTTGAAAGGGTGCTTTGATATGGGCTGAAACTGTCACTAAGATCCTGCTAGACTAAAATCTTCTGGTTGGGAGGAGAGGCATGAGCTTGGATATGTCTATGGAATCTGCCCTTGTTAGGATTTCACTTTCGGCCTCTTTCATTCTTTAAACTCTCACCAAGGAGGCAGTTACTGAGTTTATGACTTTCACCTGATCCTGTTCTCAGTCCTGCATAGACTGTATGCAACCTATACTCAGTCCTGGGTATAAGTTGTTGGCTTAAGCTGGCTGTGCCGTGGGCTTGCAGAGAAGTACTTGTTGGCTTTTTGTTGGATTCATATCTCCCATCTCTTCTTGCCTGGGAACTTACAGCCTTGAATACCAGGCTTGGAGTGTGGAGCCAGCAGCCAAGGAGACCATCGGCCTGCTTTTGATCCAGGCCTTTTAGGCTGGCCTGCCAAGTGTGGGCAAAAGTACTTGCTATAATTTAAATACTATCCAGTCCAGCTTCCCAAGGATCCCTCAGAGGGGTTAGAGACCCAAACCCAAGCCCTGTAGAAACAGACACTGTGATTCCTGATGGGGACCATCCTATCTTTGTCCCTTGTGGACTTGTGTCATTGGTGTGCAGCTGTCAGAGGATGGAGAATTTAAGATCTTGGCCGTACATTTGTTGTCTTCTATCTCAGAGATGCAGATGACACCCTGCTTCTAAAATTCCATGTTAAGGCCTAAAAAATCATTTGCTTGGGATATTGGTGCTGAGGAAGGGTTCAACTTGGCAGAGTCTATGGAGCTGCCCAGTGGATAGGTGACACTTTGGGCCCATTCAGGGTCATTGCTGTGTCTGGGAGTGCCAAGGCAGGCCTTACACAGCATGCTGTGTCACACACCTCCCTGCTACTTATTTGTGTCTCTGAGTATTTCAGTCTTCAACCTATTGGGACGAAGAGCAGCTGCTCTGACAAACTTTAAAATGCTCTGAGAAACAGAGCAGTTACCATGAAAAAAAAAGTCATCATAGAAAAAGCTAAGCGAGGGGGCTTGTGGCTTATAGTTTGTCAATATTTAAAGGAAAACCAGGGCCCAGTAGAGTTGTTTCTATATTTCTTTGGGGGCTTCTCAATGCTTTGGGGTCACTGCTGTTGGTCCTTTGAACTCCACGTTTCATCACTGATCCCCTCTGGAGATGTTGATGAACTTGCTTGGCAGTAAGAGTTGGTCATTCTGTGGTGTGAAATTGACTGAGACAGCAGATGGACATAGATGCACAGAGATGGTGGTTCCAAGGTCTGTCAGTGCCCCACATAGTCTGGTGGGGTAGTTACCAGCGTGGATTTTGGTGTCAGGAAGGCCTGGCACAAGTCCTAGCCTTTCCCTTAGTATCTGTATTCTGTCACTGCACATTGGTTTCCTCATCTGTAAGATGAGGATAATGATCATACCCACTTCATGGTCTTGTTGTGATGGTTATTTTAGATGTTTCTTGGGAAATGTTCAGAGAAAGCATGCATTAAGCACTCTCAAAAGTTTCCTATTTATAATAAGCAGATCAACAAATTATAACTCATGCATCTTTAAAGAGAAAGTATACACAAAGAGTGAAAGGAGAATTCTATTAACCACAACATTTTTGCCAAACTAGAAAATTAGATAAATACTAGGAAATCAGATAAATGTAGTAACTCCTGAGTTTTCAATGCATGAAGATAGTATTAATAATAATAAAATTGGTTATTTGTAGGGGGCAGGAGTTGTAAACTCAACAGGCCAGGGGGCCAGCATACAATGTAAATGAGGGACACAGACTGAGTTGAAAGTATTGGTCCCTAGAGAGCAGATGCCACTTCTCAGTTAAGATGCAGTTAATTTATGCCTTGTGAGAACGTGGGTCTTATGTTGTTACATCAACTCATTTTCAAGAGAAGCCAGAAATCTGATTTTTAAAATGTGAGATCTTCCACTTAAAAAAGAACAATATTAACTAGTTTAAAAACTTTAAAAAGATTGGCAGTCACAACACAATTCCTTTTGATCAACAGGTCAACATTTTGTGACCTTCAGATATAGATAGAGCTTTGAACTTTACAGTGTACTTTTCTTATGCCTTGATTTATTTGGATTTCATAAGGATGCCGTGAAGTAAGCCTATCAGCACCTCTGAGATCTTTCATAATGGTGTAATTTCAGGTTGCATTTTCACCAAAGCTTTGTGAGTTCGGTGTCCAGATGTTTGGTCATTGGATAAATAGTGCTTATTTGTGATAACTTTTGACATTTAATGAGCCCTTGCAATCACTGACATTAATGAAACACAGAATACTCATATCTAGATAGATAATTGCTCTCTAACTTAACAAAAAAAAAAGTGAAAAGACATCCAATCAGCACCTTAATTTGGGAAATTCCGATTAGAAAAGAATATTTAAGAACTTATACCCATGGTATGCAAATCTGATATACAAACCTGATATGAAGCCCAAGCCTATCTCATGTCAGCCAGGATGCTTGAGTTGATCCTGATTTATTATTGACCTCAAGTAATGGACATTGTAGGGAGATTCTGCTGGGCTCAGGACTCATACTGGCCGCAACTGCCATTTGACAGATGTTTTTGTCATGTATGGTATAGAACAGTGATTCTCAAATATTAGCGCATTAGGATCACCTGGAGGGTTCCTTAAAACACAGATTACAAGGGCACACTCCCAGAGTGTCTAATTCTTAGGTCTAGGGTGATGTGGCCTGAGAATTTGTATTTCTAACAAGTTCCCAGCCACAACTGCTCTTCTGGGGAACACACTTTGAGAACCACTGAAGAGCAGGAGATCAATAGTAAAGGAAGATTATGACCTAGGTCCTCCTGATATGTGTCACATGCCCATTGTGATATGCCCAGGAGTTTGTGTGGTGTGTGTATTGTGAAGAGGTGAAATAAAATAGAAGGCCAAATTTAGTCTTGATTAATGAGGGCCTTAAACATAGCCCAGTTTGGAAGTCATGCAAGCTGGGTGTGGTGGCGTACTTCTGTAGTCCCAGCTACTTGGGAGGCTGAGGTGGGAAGATGACTTAAGCGCAGGAGTTCAAGATTTCAGCGAGCTACAATAGCTGCCACTTCACTCCAGACTGAGCAAGGGCGACACCCTGTCCAGCTGTGTCCTTCTCACATTAGATTGGCTGATCAAGAAGTCTTTGCTTATCTTGGGAACTTGCTTTAATCTATTTAAGTAAAGGGAAATTTCTGTCTGTTGGTTACTTCACAACTCCAGTTTGGAAGGTTTGCCTGGGATTTACTGGACAGATTGAGAGGGTTTGCCTGGGATTGACTGACCAAAAACTATTGGCTACAAAATGCCCTTGGGGAGGCCTTAGGGAACACCTCAGTGAGATAAGAAGTCATGCAGTAGGCCAAGCGTTTGGGAGGCCGAGGCAGGTAGATCATGAGGTCAAGAGATTGAGACCATCCCGGCCAACATGGTGAAACCCTGTCTCTATTAAAAATACAAAAATAAACAAGGTGTGGCAGCAGGCACCTGTAGTCCCAGCGACTCAGGAAGCTGAGGTGAGAGAATCTCTTGAACCCTGGAGGCGGAGGTTGCAGTGAGGCAAGATCGTACCACTGCACTCCAACCTGGCCACAGAGTGAGACTCCGTCTCAAAAAAAAAAGAAGTCAGAAGTCATGCAGTAGAGAGGCTATCCATCAACCCCATGACAGCCCCATTGAGAGAGGTGTGCCATGTGCCATACATATGTTGGAGCTGTAGATGAAGATGTCCCATAGCAGATCAGGCCATAAAACCTGGTGGCCCCTTGTCCAGCCTGCAGATGCTAATTCACAATATGGCTGCTTCTCATGTGGGTAACTCCAATAGGATGCCAGGAGAAGCAGCAACTGATGTTCATTTACTTAATGATGGTTAATATTCTACAAAACCAGTCTGTGTGTATACAAGTATGACTTGTTATTGGCATATCAAGGACGAGTTTATTCTTCCAAGGATGTCAGGCAGGCTTCTCTCACCTGTCTTTGTACCATGCATTGTTTGAGCCAACCCTTCATTTTTGGAAAGATTCTGCCTCACGCTGTCTCTTATTTATCTTAAAACACAAAGCACAGTCACTGTACCCCCTGAGGCCTAAGAGAACATGGGGACTGTAGGGGATGGGCCACACAGCACGGGGGACTTTGTAGAGGAAAGGTTGCTTGTGAATGCTCTGGGTTTGGGAGAAGACCACACAGCTGAGACCTATTCCTGACAGGAAATGCTGGCAGGAGCAGAGGGTGTCATGGGGCAGTGCGTGTTGGCGCTACAGTGCCCTTGGTTAATTATTATCTCAATGTTTTTCATTAGTCTCATGTTGAATTAAAATGCTCAAAAGGAGATTATTAAATACACGCAGAAAGGGAGACAGACTGACAGTCATAGAGACAAGACTATATCCTATTTACATAATGCCCAAACATATATTAAAAAATACTTTGGATTAATCTTTGACCCTAGTATCACTGTTTCTATAGGATCATATAAGTTTAGCTAGAAGAAAAGAATAGGGAATTTGTACCTTTCATTTGCATAAGATCGATCGAAGAGGAAAGAAAAGCCATGCGAGCCCCAAGATAAAAGCCCCTGCTCTAGATGAAAAGGCCGTGGGCCAGACCTCAGAACACGTCTTCCTGTCCATCACTTCCCTTGTGGAAACCTATTTCATTACCCCGCAGGCTTTTTGGCTGTAGACAGCCTGTGCAATACCAAATATCTTGAAGCCATTTGTAAAACCTACTCTTACTTTTTTCCTGGAAAAAAAAAAATTATACTGCTTTACTCACTATTCTAGGTGGGTGGGATTTTCCCCCCCTCTGCTAAATTATAACCAGTCATCTAAGTATTCATTTTATTTTTAAATTCAAGGCTGAAACTTAAAACCTTGAGGGTTACCAAAAAATGTTATTCTTAAGAGAAAAACATGCTTGAAAACTTAACCCCTTGGTGGCAGGCAGGGGATTGTCTTTGTCTGTGTTTGAGTGCTAATGTCGACAACTTTGAGGCCAATAAATACCAGACAGAGCTCTAGGATTTGGGCAGCTGTGATAGCGTGTGTGTGTCCTGCATGTGACGTGAGAGAGAGAGGCCAGGACTTAAGAAAGGTGCCTCTTGGCTGGGTGGCATGAACTCACCCTGTGGCTTTCCCTAGGCACCTGATTGGTTTTTGTGGCATGAAATGACATACTTCTTGGGCTGATATTACATGCTGTCTCTACTGGGGTGGGAAGTGCTTTGAAAGTTTCCTTGCTCCAGTGGAACTGTGAGACATATCTAAAAAGCTCAAGGCTCATATGAGTGATCCTAAAAGGAAGTCTTGCTTATCCAGGTAAGCAAAAGCATACTCTAGGATAGCAGTGCTCCCCTAACCTGCGTGGCCCATTTTTCTTTTCCAGGTGGTTTGCAGGCAGTCTTGTTCATGAACATTGATGTCTGAGTATATGTGTTCAAAATTCAGTGTTGTTAATCAAATAAAACTCACCACAAAACCCAAAGGATATTTAACAATGGATGGGATAGGTTCGGCAGGGATGGATCAGAAGACACAGGAGGTCCTGGAGGTGGCGGTAGAATGTACTCTCCAATCTTACGGATGACTAGAAATAAGACTCTACTAGCCTGTTCACTCCCCATCCTTATTCGCACTGGAGTGAGAATGATACATATCAGATCAGTATTGGATGTGATGAGGGAGAATGAAGAGAAAATATTGGCTGTGAAAACACAGAAAAGAGGAGGCGAAGGTGAAAGTAATTTAAACTGCTTAATTACCTGCCTTTCTCTCCCCTTGCCACCATCATCTCTCTCTATCTTGACATGTTCCTACTTTTGCTTCTGGATGGTTCCAGCTTTTATGCCCTCTCAGCCTGGGCCCACAGGAAAAATCAGGAAGCAATCTGGCTTGGCAGTAGAGCGAGACTTTTCCAGGCTTCCTCCAGCAGAGATGGGCTCTCTCCCCTATAAGGAGACAGGGTACCCCAGGCTCCATAAAGCCTGGGAAAGATGGTACTTCATCATGTAGCTTTTCTTAAGGGGACAGAGGGAAAGGCTCCCAGTTCCTGAGAGGGTCCGTGGGCCAGACACCCTACTGAATGCTTTACATTAGCAGGGTGGGACCTCAGATGTGTGCAGGGGCCAGGTTGACTTGGCTGAGCTTTAGGGACTGTGTTCGCTAAGAGAGAGCAGACTCCTGAGGGGACAGAGAGCACCCAACTCCAGCTGATGTGTACTGTGTGGGAATTCAAGCCCGGGGTCTGCTGCTTTTCCAAGAGAACCTGGAAATCCAATTTTTGAAAGAAGTTGACGTTTAAATGCTCAGAGCGATTTAAATACTGCGTGGGCCAAACCAAACAACAGAGACTTTAACACGATGTGGGCTGGATTTGTTTCCCATCTCAGTGAATGACCCTCCCCCTCTACCCCCAGCCTGGGCCACCAGTTTTCCATGTCTGCCTTTTACAACCTATTTATTTAATTGCAAAGCCAATAGTATGTGGGAATGGGGGTTGGGGGGGTGGTACAGCAGGAAGCTCTGTGAGATGTAGATACGTTTAGGTATGTTGGCCACCTTGGTTGGATGGGCCTGCAAGAAGGCCATTTGTAATAGCAGTGAGGGCCCTCTGGGATCCAAACCCTATGAAAAAAAAAACCATGGTCTTGGGTCGGAGTCAGGGCTGCTACTTAAATCAATTCCTTATCCAGCATGTTGGATAAATTCATGAGTTCTCTGTATGAAGTAAAAACTACAAGCCCTCTTTAAAAAATGAAAAAGAATGAAGAACAAAATAGTCTTATTAAAATGTTTTAATTTGGAGGACTGGGTCTCGCTGTGTTGCGCAGGCTGGTCCTGAATTCCTGGGCTCAAGCAATCCTTTCACCTCAGCTTCCTAAATAGCTGGGATTATAGGCGTATGCCATTGCTCCCAGCACTAAAATTGACTTTCTTGATGTACACTTCTCTGAATTTGAATAGGTTTGTGTAATCGCTGGTGTACTCAGATAATTGAGCAGTTCCTTTGCCCCCAAAACTCCCCCAGGAAACCTGATTTTAAAACTCTAATTGGAATCGAAGTAGTTCTGCTTGGCCCTACCTTGTACCCTGACTTTAAAGACCGTAAGAATCAGTTGAGGGTAGGAAGGTTGACCAGAACATGAAACTTTGGTTCCCAGCCATTGGTGGGGGACTGTTTCATAATGAGCACCCTCTTATACCTATATAACAAGTTTTTGCTTCTTCCCGGTAGATACCTTCTGCTCCAGCCTGGGTCGTCTTTTCACTACCTCTTACTAGGGTTGTTCCATTTAGCAATTAAATGTATAGGATGCCTAGTGATTCCACATGGGGACATATTTATACTAAAACATTATTTGTTGTTGATCTGAAATTCACATTTAATGGGACATTCCATATTTTATCTGGCAAGCGCATCCTCTTCACATTCATGCCACATTCTCATGTAAATTCAAAACCTATTTTCTCTAAGTCTGTGTTTCACCCTTCCATTGTGAGGGTGAAAATGCTCTTTGATCTTACTACTCTTGATCTTAGCCAAAAGGCTGAGAAGCAATTGTACGCTTTGATTTTAAATAGTATCATGTTTATAGGGAGATAGGGCATGTGTTGGAAGGATAAGAGTGCCTTCTCTACACATAAATGGGGTTTTCAAGAAATGTTTTGTGACCAACTAGCTATATCCTTTCTGGAGAACAAGAAATTGATCTAATATGTACTCAAGGAAGGAAGACAACTGGATTTCAGAAATTGGTTTATTTTCCGACCCCTCCTCTACCCTTTTTCTCAGGCCCAACCTTTGAATAATATGTCCGTAAAGACTAAACGAGGAGATTGCTGAAACTGGATGAGTTTAAAAATAACACTGGAATGCTAGCCTTCAGCAAGCCATGTATCTTATACTGCACTGAGCAGGACAGTGCCTTGTGGTGGTGGTGGTGGAAGATGAGTCACATGCTGATCACAACCAGATCCTTCCCAGCCTGGATACTTTGGTGGAGAGTGGTGTGATGGCTGATTTATTTGTCTTGTTTGTTTGTTTTTTCATTTTCCCATTTTACTAGTGTAATTCCAGAATCACAAGGAGGCAAGAAGGAACATTGATTTTAGAGAGCCACTTCAGAATGAAAAATGAGTGGTAATTCCAATTTTCGGTCTAGACCAGGGGCCAACAAACAATAGCCCATGGGCCAAATGTAGCCCGCAGCCTCTTTTCATAAGGCCTATGAGCAGTGTCTGGTTTTTACATTTTTACATGTTTGAAACCAAAATCAAAAAAGGATCTTTTATGACACATGAGATTTATATGAAATTCAAATGTCAGCGTCCACAAAGAAACTTTTACCAGAACATAGCCATGCCAATTCACCTATGTGTTGTCTGTGGCTAGGTTTGTGCTATCATGTCAGAGGTGAATAATTAAAACAGAGACTCAATGGCCTGCAAAGCCAAAAATATTTCCTATCTGACCATTTGGAGAAAAACTTTGCTAACCCCTGCCTTCTAGATGGCATATTTCAATGGCTGTATTTGCGATGAAGGCTCTAGGAATCTTTTATCTGAAGAAATCACTGTTGTCTCATTGCTGACAGTTCAGAACAATGAAGCATCTCAGACATCCTTTTCACTGTTTTCTGGGCTTTCCATGATGAGAGGTTTATGTTTACTGAAGCTGGCATGTGAGTTTTGCTGCTGTGGAATTTTCTCATTATGTCCTTGCTATCCAAGCCAACTGCATGTTGTTTTCTTTTGAAAACCAGAAAATCTGATCTCTTAGAGGTAACAGTTTGGCCCATCTAAAATAAGTCCATACAATTAAAAACATTTATTTCTATTGACAGGGACTGAGGGTTGAGGGAAAGCACCGCAGATTTTCCTGGTGAATTTTTTTTTTACTCCCTGGATTTTGCCTGAACCCTCACTTTTCTCTCTCAGGGAACTTTAAGCACCCTTAGTGTCAGACTAAAGGTCAGAGAACACACCAGTCACATTCCCTGAGTCCAAGCAGGGAGCCAGCGAGGAGTAGTTTCTGGCCAGCCTTCCCTGTTCAGTTACCTCATGGAACCCTTGGGACCAGTGCCTTGATTTACAAATACAGTGGCTACCAGGTAAAAGCTACCCTGACCAGTGGTAGCAGGGTCCACCCTGGTGTCTCTGAATCATTAAGTGCTTCTTTTCTGCCCTCTTCCATTTCTTATTCAGAAACACTAGCTACAATTTTGAGTCTGATCTGCCTGGAAATTTCCAAAGGGACTTTGGTGCCTTAATAAATATTTTCAAATTGCTCAAGGTTTTGGAAGATAGCAGAGCCATAATTGTGAAATCAGGTTAAAAAATGATTGCTACAGTACTTTCACTGGCCCTGTGGACATGCTGAAGTGGACAGGGTTGTGGACACTCACAATTGCTCACTGCAGATAGACAGCCTTTTTTTTTTTGTCTGGTCATATATATGCTTGATCCTGAAATTCTCTAGATGGGCTACTTCTGAGCAGCTGTTTGGAGAATGGGAAGCCAACCCTATAGTGGAAGATTTCTTAACTGAAGTACTATTAACACTTTGGGTTAGATAACTTTCTGCTGTTGGGGGTCCTGATCTTATGCATTATAGGATGTCAGTAGCATCCTTGGTCCCTAGCCAGTAAATGCTAGTGGCACTCCCCATTCTTCATTGTGACAATCAAGGTCTCCAGATATTGCCATATATCCTTTGTGGAACAAAATAACCCCTTTGGAAATCACTGATGTTGTATAACATAAAGGTTACCTGACCAAATGTATTTCCCATTCTTTTACCATTAGGGATTCATTCCTTTAAATCTCCACTGTCATCATTAGGGATTCATTTCTTTAAATGTCAAAGGCTTTTTTATTTTCTAGAATCCCTCATGACAATATTGATTTCTCAAAAATGGTAAAGCCTTAATCCCGGGATTGCAAGTGGTTTTCATCTCTTATGTCAACTGTGATAAGCAGTGTCCATCTATAGTGCCACTGTGGGAAGATCTTTGAAGCTGCATTTTAGGTGTTGGAGAAAGAACATCAAGATGGATTAGCGCTGTCTTCCATGGACAAGAGATGAGGGAGTTGGCATACATGTGTAAGGAACCTTCTTACCTAACATTTCTGCAGAGATTCGTTATAGTCAAGCCTTAGGCTGGTGCTGTAATTCAGCCTTACTGCTGAGCACTGTGCCAGGGCACTGTTCACACAAGGTCCCTGTAGCCTTGTGTATTTGTTAGGGCAATTTTCCAGCAGGTTTTGAGGAAGGGGCACCTTTTCTAGATCACAGAGTGCTATATGAGCCAAGCAGAAGTGCTGTACTCTGTTGATGGGAACAGAAGTCAGGGAACAAAAAGAGATGGGCAAAGAATATAACATCCTATCTCTCTTCTCCGCCTGACCATAAACTTCTTCAGACCAGTCAGTGCATCATATTCACCATTATCTACTCTCTGCCTGTCACAACACATTTGTATAGCGTCAAAGCAAGTTTAGTGACTTTTAGCAGAGTTCTTAACTTGTTCTATATCTTGGACTCCTTAGCAGTGGAACCTATGGGTCCCTTTTCAGAATACTGCTTAAATGCACAAAATAAAATATATATTATTAATAACCAGTGAAATTTATATGCAGTCAGAAAAATATTAGAAAATTATGAGAGAGATCCAAGATGGCTGATCACTAGTAGCTCAGGCTCGTAGCTCCCAGTGAAAGCGCAGAGAACGAGAGGATGCCACACTTTCAGATGAATTTTTGTTGCTCACGGAACAAGAGATTCCCAGCGGAGGAGCCCCACGGGTCGCCAGGGCGACTCTTGTGGCCAGCGTGGCGGTTTTGTTGGCGCCTCAGCGCGGCAGTTCTTGGTACAGAGTCTGGAGATTCCCAGGCAGAAAAGCACCATCAATCTTAACACCGCTGTTTTGGCCGGTGCAGTGGATTGCTCAGATTTTGGCGCTGGGAATCAACAAGTTGGACGTCTGCTCAGAGACCTACTTAGAAAGTCGGTAATTACAAAGACGACAGAGGGATAAATATATAATGAAGGGAAGAAACCAGCCTAAAAAGGCAGAGAATACTCAAAATCAGAATGCCTCTCCCTCTACAGGGGATCACAGTTCCTCATCAGCAACAGAACAAGGCTTAATGGAGAGCGAGTGTGTTCCATTATCAGAAGCAGGTTTCAAAAGGTGGGTGATAAGAAACTTCTGGGAATTAAAAGAACTTGTTCTAACCCAATGCAAAGAAATTAAGAACCTTGAAAAAAGGTTTGACGAAATACTAACGAGAATGGACAATTTAGAGAGGAATATAAGTGAATTGATGGAGCTGAAAAACACAACACGAGAACTTCGCGAAGCACACACAAGTTTAAACAGTCGAATTGATCAAGTAGAAGAAAGGATATCAGAAGTCGAGGAACAGCTTAGTGAAATGAAACGAGAAGACAAGATTGGAGAAAAAAGGATAAAAAGGAATGAGCACAGTCTCCAAGAAATATGGGACTATGTGAAAAGACCTAATTTACGTTTGATGGGTGTACCTGGATGTGATGAAGAGAATGAATCCAAGTTGGAAAATACTCTTCAGGATATCATTCAGGAAAACTTTCCCAGCCTAGCAAGGGAGGGTAATATTCAACTCCAGGTGATACAGAGAACACCACAAAGATATTCTTCAAGAAGACCAACCCCAAGGCATATAATCACCAGATTTATTAGGGTTGAAATGAAGGAGAGAATACTAAGGGCAGCCAGAGAGAAAGTTCAGGTTACCCATAAAGGGAAACCTATCAGACTTACAGCAGATCTCTCAGCAGAAACCCTACAAGCTAGAAAAGAGTGGGGACCAATATTTAACATCCTTAAAGAAAAGAACTTTCAACCCAGAATTTCATATCCAGCCAAACTAAGCTTTAAAAGCGAAGGAAAAATTAAATCTTTTGTGAACAAACAAGTACTTAGAGACTTCACCACCACCAGGCCTGCTTTACAAGAGCTTCTGAAAGAAGCACTATACATATAAAGGAACAACCAGTATCAACCTTTCCAAAAATATATCAAAAAGCAAAAAGCATCAACACAATGAAAAATTTACACCAACTAATGGGTAAAACAGGCAGCTAGCATCAAATGGCAGTATTAAACTCATATATATTCAAATTGGATAAAAAGACAAAACCCATTGGTATGCTGCATCCAGACCCATCTCATATGCAACGATACACAAAGACTCAAAGAGGAGGAGAAAGATTTACCAACCAAACAGACAGTAAAAATAAACAAATAAATAAAAAGCTTCTCGCCTCTGATAAAATAGACTTTAAAGCAACAAAGATAGGCAAAGAAGGACATTACATAATGGCAAAAGGATTAATGTAACAAGAAGAGCTAACGATTCTATAGATCAACGAGATAGAAAATTAACAAGGATATCCAGGACTTGAACTCAGACCCGGAACAAGTAAACAAAATAAGCATTTATAGAACTCTCCACTTCAAATACACAAAACATACATTACCACCTCACACCTATTCCAAAAGTGACTACATAATTGGAAGTAAATCACTCCTCAGTAATTGCACAGCATTTCGTAGGTTTAAATGAAATATTGGTTGGCTGCTTGTTTGTTATTTTCTTCCCTTATTCCTTCCTGACTACATCATTAAGTATAATTATTGGTATAAAAGAGGTTTTCAATACCCATTACTAAACTGCATTCTAGCCCGGGCAAGAAAGCAATACTCCCATTCTCTCTCTCTTTTTCTCTTCCTCTTTTTCCTCTTCTTCATTCTTTTTTTTTTCTTTCTTTCTTCCTTTAAAAAAAAAAAACAGTATTTTCAAACCATGGCATTTTAAATTACAGAATTACAAAAATGTTGTAGACTTTATTAATTTTAAGTTATTCACTGATAAAATTGTTCCAATAAACAACATCAATACAATAAAATCTTACTTCTGTATATTTATCATGACCCCCAGATATATTAACATGCTATATTATGGAGTCATATTTCAAAAAATCACCTTCATCTTCTTGTCAAGTAAGTCGTGTTTTTTAAAAACTTATAAATGTGGTATTTATCAAAAGTTGAGCAATTTCAAAATAGTTTTTTGTTTTTCTAAGAATTGATAAACTTTCAAGTTATCAAAGACTCTTGGCAAGCTTTAGCTTTACTCTAAAATAATATTTGTCTAATATTGACTTCCCAATATTTTCATACATTTGCTTGTATATCCTGATAGAATTAGCCTTTTAGAAATAAGAAACACTGAAAAAAGAAAGAAAGAAAGGAACCCTGGATGGACACTTGACCCCTTTTCAAAAATGTCTTTCACTTCTCAAAAATATAATGCAGTTTTGGAGGAAAGTAGGATATATAGATAATAAAATACAATTCAAGTCACCATAGTCCCACAAGTCAGATAAACACACTATTAATATTTTGGTGACTTTATTTCTAGGCTTTTTTCTTAAAATAAAAAAAAATTAAAGAAAAGAAAACTATGATAATGTGCTTTGATTGACTGATATACAGTCAGCAAAATATTAGAAAATCGTGGTAGATAACATGGGCTTTGATTGATATACAGTCATAAAATATTAGAAAAGTTATTGATAATGTCCTTTTTATTATATCAAGTAAAATTGAGTGGCAGTTCTAATACTTACTCTAATTTCGAATTATTGATGAACATAAGTGATATTTTGAGTTGTCTCCAATAACTGTAATGTTATATAAAAAGTCTGTGATTCCTACTCCTGATAAACTCATGGTATATTAGTCCAATCTCACACTGCTATAAAGAACTTCCCCTGAGACTGGGTAATTTATAAAGGAAAGAGGTTTAATTGACTCATAGTTCTGGATGTCTCGGGAGGCCTCAGGAAACTTACAATCATGGTGGAAGGGGAAGCAGTTTCATCTTACATGGCAGCAGGTGAAGGAGATAATGTGTATAGGAGGAACTCAGACACATAAAAATCATCAGATTTCATGGGGACTCACTATCATGAGAACAGCATGGAGGAAACTGGCCCCATGATCTAATCAGCTCCCACCAGGTCCTGCCATCATGGGGATTATAGGGATTGTTATTTAAGATGAGATCTGGGTGGGGACACAGGCCGAACCACGTCACATGGGTACTAATGATCTACCTGGGGCCTGTGCTTACAATTATAACTGAAGGCAGTACTAAATATTAGCTAGGGGGTGGTGAAAATAACTGGTAGCTGGGTGCCCTAAATTCTGTCTTATCCCTAAAGAGAGAAAAGAATTCTCTCTTCTTTCTTTTGTAATCAGGCCCCTGCTCTGATGGCTTCCTCCTTTCCCTTGCCTGATGCTACCTCTGCCACCTTCTTGGGGCTCTTCCCCGTCAAATTTCTCTAGGTTCTTTCTTCTGCATTCACTTTCCATCTCCCCCAGCTGGGTTGTGCCCTTTCGCCCCATCTAAGTTCTCACTCAACTTAGCAAGGGAAGAGAAGCTTCCAGGCCCAGCTTGGGGTTACCCTTAGCTTCAGAGGAGAGAGGGAAGTTGGCACATCACAGATACTCACTTAATGCTGTTTGAATTGAAACAGTTGCTCTGCCAACTTCACTTTTTTATCAGGTGCTCTTCTTGGATGCTTGGACTTTGAGATCAGTTCACTCTTGATGTCTCCCCTCCACATGGAAAGCATCCACAATTTCCAGCTAGAACATGAACTTGCAGTTTGGTTTGCCCAGTTCCTGGAAGCCTACAGAGTAAGATCCCTTCCTGGTTCTGAACTCAGAATCAGCAGTGAGCAGTGGGACTGCTAGGACCTTTACAAGCCATCACCCACCACATGCACTGGCTCCAAGCAGCTCTGCAGAAGCCATCACCCTCCCCATTGGACACCTTGACTGTGAACCACCAGGGAAGGGGCATGTGTGGGAAGCAGATGGCCTGCAGATTCATTATTGCTACAAGTGAATTTCATAGTAAACAAACAGAAACTGGCTATCTCTAGTTTAGTTCTCTTTGGGCATTAAGGCCATCAGGTCTCAAAATGTCCAGAGTTGGGTTAGTATCTGTGGCTTTCACCAAATAAACACATCAGTGTTCTTCCTAATTTGGACTGTTGTGGCTTCCCTAGTTCTTTTTTCCCCTGGGTTGTTATAAAGGCTCTGTATTAGTTTTAAAGGGCTATTATAATCATGTGCCACAAATTGGATGGCTTAAACAACAAAAAGTATATCATCTGATAGTTCTGGAGGCTAGAAGCCTGAAACCAAGATATCCAGCTAGATTGATTTCTTCTGAGGGCTGTGAGGGAAAGATCTGTTCCAGGCCTCTCTCCTTAACATGGAAGTGGCCAACTTGTCCCTGTGTCTCTTCACATCCTCCTCCTTTTACATATGTCTACCTATATGTCTAAATTTCCCCTTTCATAAGGACACCAATCATATTGGAACAGGGCCTACCCTAATGACATAAGTGGATGACTTCTGAAAGGACCCTGTCTCAGACATATCCTGAGGTTTCCTGGGGGTTAAGACTTCAATGTATCTTTTTGGGGACAGGGTCCCTGCATGCTGTCAGATGATACCTGCATCTCACAGTGATGGCCAAGGGAACCCTACTCTACTTCTGGCTATGGCAGTAGAAATTATGTCCCAGGGGAAATGGCTAGGAGGCCTGTAAACAGTGGGCGCCATTTGCCATTAATGGCTCAAACCTCTTCCTTGTCTGCACACTCACATATCCCATAATGCTCTGTCTCCAGTCAAAGCCTTTATTTATTTATTTATTGCATTTTAGGTTTGGGGGTACATGTGAAGAACATGCAGGATTGTTGCATAGGTATACACGTGGCAGTGTGATTTGCTGCCTTCCTCCCCTTCACCTATATCTGGCATTTCTCCCCATGCTATCTCTCCCCAACTCCCCACCCCCCACTGTCCCTCCCCTATTTCCCCTCGACAGACCCCAGTGTGTGATGCTCCCCTCCCTGTGTCCATGTGTTCTCATTGTTCAACACCCACCTATGAGTGAGAATATGCAGTGTTTGATTTTCTGTTCTTGTGTCAGTTTGGAGGAAAGACGTAGAACCACATTTCACACTAAGGTGTAATGAGTAGTAAACATTCCCTCGTCCAGCCAGTTAAAAGCATTGGGCAAAGCTGTAAACCACATCACAGGAGTTCAAAATGTCCACTGAGCTGCCCCAGTCTTGTCTGTGTTTTTACTCAGGACCCAGTGTTGTCTCACTACTCTCCATTGATAATAAACAAAATATTCCTCATGTGTTCACAGCTATTTAGAGTTTACAGAATTATCTCCTTCTATCATCTTGTTTGTGCATCAAGGAGCAGAAAGGTATTATTTTCTGCATTTTGTTTCAGAGAAAACAGAAGCTCAGCTGAGTAATTTGTTCAAGCACATCCAGGCTGTGGCCAGAGCCCACATCATCCATGTCTCTATGCCAGCTGCTCCAAGCTGCCTGCCCTGCTGCCCTCCGTTTCCCCCCAGGTGACTGTTGTGCAGTCTCAAAGACTCAGGGATCCCCTTGCTGTGCTCCAGGATGCAATCCCAGCCCCTCCTAACCTCCCTAAGAGGGCAAAAAGAAGATTTGGTCTGGTGAGGGTGGCTAATCCCAGAGGATTCTAAGTTAATGTGTAGGTCAAAGGAGGAGCATGGGCAAAGTGATGAGGTTTGTGATATGAAGCTCAGTGTGGCTTGCGGATGTTGAGAAGTAAGGCTGATGGGCAGGGGATGCTGGATCACAGAAGACCAGGTGTTCCAGGTGGGGCAAAGATGTGATCTGTGAGCAGCTGAGAGCCACTGAAGACCTGTGGTTTATCAGAGACTGCTGTGGTGGCAGAGTGGAGGCAGGATGAGGTAGGGAGCTGCTCCAGGTTCCTGAGTGCCCATCCCTGCCAGTGCTGGTATGTTCCTGAAGGCTTCTCAGTGGCTCTCCATTATTTCCATAGAGGGGTCACCTTTAGTTTTGGCGTGCTTATTTTTGAGACAGGAGTCTCACTCTGTCACCCAGGCTGGAGTGCAGTGGCACGATCATGGCTCACTGCAGTCTTGACCTCCTGTGCTCAAGTGATCCTCCCATTTCAGCCTCCGAGGTAGCTGAGACTATAGGCATGCAACACCATACCTGGCTAATTTTTCTATATTTTTTATAGAGATGGGGTTTCACCATGTTCCCAGGCTGGTCTGGAACTCCTGGGCTCAAGCAATACACCTGCCTCAGACTCCCAAAGTGCTGGGATTACAGGCGTGAGCCACTACGCTGGCTACCATTTGTTTTTTAACCATTTAAGACATTCTCTGTATACTGAAACCCAGAAGCAGCATCCTCCCCAGCTTCAGCTGAAAGTGTTAGAGCTGATGGAGAACTAATTTCGAGTTGGAATGTGGAGGCTATTTCTGGCCTTTGTGACATCCTGTTCAACTTTCAGAGGAGCCTGGGAAGAAAGGGGTGACTCAGGCTATAAGCTTATTTTTAGGGAAAGCTAAGAATTCAGTCAGAGCCACTCAGATTCTCCATTGTCTGCCATACAGAGTGTGCTGTTGGTGGAGAGATTGCTGGGCAGAAATGCTGCATTTATCACCTGATTGTTATCCAGCACCTCCCACGTGCCAGTACAAGGTTTACTGATTTGAAAGAGCATAGAGATCAACACAAACACACTTTTAAATCAGTGGAGCATATTTCAAGGCATTTATATTTAAGAACTAATTTTAGGGCCAAAGAACTAGTATTGTAAGAGCTTCTGTGATTTGGTACTTAATACATACTACGTTATGGTAAGTGTTTTGCAAATACCAATGCACTTAATGGAAACAGTGATACTCTATTAGAGGAATTCATATCACTGTTTTAACAGAAAAGGAACTGTTAACTTGAGGAGGTTTAACATTAGCCCAAGACCAGGTAGCTGAGTCCAGATTCAAACTCAGATCTGTCTGGCTCTAAACCCATGCAAGTGACCCCTCCAGGTTTGGCAATTAAGAGGCTCACATATTGCCACTCTTTGTTCCTGTGTGTCACTAATTGATCATGGAATTATTTCTTGCTTAGCTCAGATTTGACCTCAGAATCCTTTTCAACACAATGCTACAGGTAGCCACTCCTCCCAACTGAGCAATGGTAATACTTGAAGTAGTGTCTATTTGCCATCTTAGCTTTATCTTTCTCTGTATTTACTCAAAATAAAATCTTTAAATCTGTAGAGGTTTGTTGTTTATTTCTACAGATGTATTTATAATCTTTTATTGCTTAATCACTTGTAAGAAATGGAGTATTCAATTTCCTTTTATAGTCACTGGAAACCCTGCATGCTTTAATAGAGGATCCTAACTGCCTTGGAGAGAAGAATGACATCTTAGGACTCAAAGCCTTGATACAGGCAACTGGCTTATGTGTCACTGTGGTGGTGATGAGTGAGAGATGGGGAATCAGCCTGAAGAACTCAAGCTGTATAGCAGTAAAGGTTTCAGTTAGCCCAGTCTGGTTAATTACAGCTGGTTGGTGAGGTGGGGTTGGGGGATGTGGTGGGAAGGCTAAAGAAGCAAGATGATGGGATAGATTTGGGGGTTGCATATACACCTTCGGTTGCTGTGAAATGTTTCAACTCAGCCTACAGGCCTCTTGTCCTAAAAGTATAGCACCACGTGGGGCTGTGGGTCCCTCCAGGGAGAAAGGAGTTCCTTAAAAGCAAACTCAGATAAGAGAATGGGGAATATACCCCCAGGATGGTAGTGAAGGGAGAATCTAGAACCCAGCCATGCAGGAGGATGAGGTATAAATCAGTCCAGGAAGAAATCCATGGACAATATCTAAAACTGAAACATCAAGAAATAGTAATAGAAATGTATTGCTTAGAAATGTGGAGGTGATCATGATTTCTTCACGATTCCAGATGATTGAGCTGAAATGGAGGAGTTAGACAGTTACAACGTATGGAAAGTAGTGCAGCTGTGGCACCAACACAGGTACATTCAATAAAATTAAAACTTTTTGTTTTACTTTCAAAAAAAAAAAAAAAAAAAAAGCAATAAAGCAAGCTTAGGCCAGCAGTGGCTGGTGGTCTGTCAGCATGGAGTGTGTACCTTAGCCACAGGCCAGGGCTTTAGGGCCAGGACTCCAGGACTTGGAAATGGGATGGGTCATTCTGAAAGCTGGTTATCAGAATGCTGAGGCCAGAGGCCAGGCCAGAGCTGGACCAGCTGTCCAGGTGTTGATGTGGAGAGTGTGTGTGTGTGTGTGTAGCGCTGGGAACTGCATCTATTTACATACTCCTTGTGTGATGTTAGGGTTACTGAGTTGACCTACAGTGCTACTTGACCTGCAGGAAAGGGATAAAAATGGGCATCATGGCAAGAAGTCGGACCAGTGAGCAGCTTTTAATCTCACAAAACCTTTTCCAGGACTAATGAGAGGGACCATGGGGAGGAGTGATCCCCCAGAATCAACCAGATCAAGGTCCTGATAAATGGGTCATTTATGGCTAACCAGCTGAACACAAAATGCCAATGAACACCTCAAATGAACAACACTTGTCAGTCAAAATGCTGCTTTAGAGGGTCTGTGTATACAAATATACCCCATATATTCTTCTCACCGTGGGAGGGAGCAAGAAGGCTCGGAGTGTGTTTCTCTAAAAATGCATGGTAATAATCCTAATTTTGACTTTAGCCTCTTCTGGCCATCTGAAATGAGATTGATACAGTTAAAATAATGCTGTATAACTAACATGACACTGGGTATGCAGGTCAGAGCAGGGCTGACTTCATCAACACGTGATCTCTGCAGTCACATAGGCTCCCCACTTTTTTAAATGCTCCATAGCCATATTGAAATTCTTAATAACTTTTGGACCAGGGGCCCTGCATTTTCATTTTGCCCTGGGCCCTGCAAATTATGTAGCCATCAGTGGGTTGTCATACCTCCCCGAGTCCCAGACACCAGACCTTTGCTGTGTTGAAATTATATAGGGGAAAAATGTAATTTAGAGCATAAATAAACTCCCATACTTTCAGCAATTGAACAGTCTAGTACAGGTATTTCTTGACAGTGGACAGCTTCCCTCCATGTGATTTCTACCATTTATGATCTGCTATCTCCCAGGGCCTCAGAATCCTTTGCCTCCAGCCTGTCAAAGGAGAGAGGATGAAGAGGTACACTCACTTCTTAATTGCCTTGATCAGGAAGTGACTCACATTATTCCTCTCATGATCTGGAGAACTATTCATATGACCCCACCTAGAAGGCTAGAAAACATGATGCCTGGCTGGGTGGATGCTTTCCAGGGGTGCCTCCATCCTATGGGAGGAAGAGCGCAAATTTAGGTGGATCATTAGCCTTCTCTGCTACTTAGATTGTTCGTGAAGGATCCCTGATGCAAAAGCAGGCATCTCAGTGCAAACTACTGTGCATGGATCAGGAAAGGTAGGAATCCAGGTCTTTTTTTTTTTTTTTTTTATCAGAGAGGCCAGTCTTTTAGTCTCATCAGTTCATTATTATTAAGGATGCTTTCAAGTTCCAGAATAGGAAGAAAATAGAATCAGAATAGTCTACGTTTGTTTGCTTGCTTGCTTATGTATTTATTTCCAAGAACATGTTTTCAGGAAGAAAAAAAAAAAGAAACACTAACACATTATAATGTACACATTAACTGTAAGATGCATTGCTATTTCAGTAACATTATGTGAGGAGAAACACAATGGCATATCTTAGAATTTAGGAAATCTAGTAATTGTCACTGTGAATTTTTCACAAATCCTTTGTTTAGTCATTTTTCACAAATCCTTTTAGTTTAGTCATTTTTCACAAATCCTTTTACTAGTTTCACGAAGTCCTTAATAGTGTTCATAGGAGATGGCTGTGTGTTGGCACTTGGATCTGGTAGGTTTTGCCTGACTGAATCAAAATGCTGTTAGCCAGGGTAGGCACCACCTGTTGAACAGCACACCCTCTCGGTGAATTTGTCTCATGAAGTCTCATTTCTAGGTGTGTGTTACCCAAGCTAGGAGCCCTCAAGATCATCTAGATCCAAGCTGGAAAGAGATCTACCTTGGAGACACATTTACTTTCCCTCCTGAGATGCTGGTGATTTTGCAAGTAGTGATCAGAGACCTAGAAATCTTCAAGAGCTCTGTAGGAAACATGTCCCGGTCAGTTCTCATCAGCTCAACAACCCGATGTGGCTCCTGAGGGAACCAGCTGCAGGAGGCAGGAAAGCAAGTTAGCATCAACACAAGGGAGCTGGCACTATAGTCCCAATTCTCTTTCACCTACTCCTCCTCTACCCTAGTAGACACTATGGGAAGACAAGGTAGAGACAGTTGCTTGGAATTCCTAGTGTCTGCGTTTGACAGGTATGTGCTTCTTCAGAGTTAAGGGAGTAGATGAGGTTAACTGCCATCTAAACAAAGGCAGTGGCTGTAAATATCCTCCTAGGAGCTTGGGAGCTCCTTGGCTATGTTCCAGGCTAGAGAGTCCAAAGAAAATCTAAGACTGCCACTTAACAGCTTTTTTGGCCATCCTGAAAGTCCCCACCTTCTCCCAGGCAGCTCCAGAGAAAGATAACTCCCAGTCAGGCTTGACAGCTGAATCGAATGGTCCGGTGGTAGCACTGCCCTTGCCAAAACCACTTGTATTCCCCAAGGGCCTTCAGGTTCAGGATGCAGCCAAGTTTCCTGCTTTATCCTGAGTTAAGCAGAGACCATCACCTGCCTGGATGTTGTTTTGTCTGTGTCACCTCATCACTGGAGAGAACACATTGCCACCTCCTGCAACTTCTTTCACAAAAACGGAGCATGGCATTGAGGCAGTAAGATAGTGTGGCATCTTGGTGGGTCAGAAATAATATCATCTACATACACTGATTATATTTTAAAATTCAGTTTGCACACAATTGGGGTTTGTTTAATTAACTCTAAGCTGTAATCTCAGTCTGGGTTTGAATGGATCTGCATTTTAATAGCTTCTTCCTCCAAAATATTATTTCTATGGCAAATAAGCAGCCCCTCCTTGTAATGCCGAAATCATAGAGGTTGGTTGTTTTTCCTTCATTTTTCGACAGTCATTCTTTTTGCAGTAGTAATGAAATCAAGCAGTTGTCATTTGGCTTTTTGGTAGTTGAAGTTAATTTGTCAGTTTCCTGCCAGTCTTCTATTACGTACACATTTTCCTGGTTAGCTGACAAATCAGAATGCTAATGATGGCAGGGTAAAGAAGACTGGCAAATTTTACTTCTGTGGGCTTTACCAAAATCATAATTGGTTGATTTTTACTTTAGATGTTCCAGGATAAAGGATTTTTTATTTTTAATAATGTTTTCTTCATTCTAAATAAAAAAGTGAAATGTACAAAACAGTGGAAAAAATGAAATAACTTAAATGTGCCCAGCATGGGGCCTTACACTTGATCGGTATGTTAACATTTTTAAAGAAGGCAAAATGCCCGTAATCTCATCACCAAACATGTGTGGAAAATTTTTTTTGGCACTGATTGTATATATTTGTAGTTATACTCTATACAAATTTTCCATCAAGCTTTTTTCATTTAACATTTTCATAAATAATTTCTCATGCTGTTATAAATTCTTCGTAAACATAATTTTAATTGGCTATGTAATTGTTTTTTAGGAGTACATTTGGCTGCAAGTATCTGAAAACCTGGGAAATAACAGCTTAAGGGTTTTGTTTCTGTTTTCATGGAAGAAGATATTGAGACCAGGGAATAAGGGGTCATTGAGGCCATCTTGCAGCTTTGTCTTTCTTAGCAATGATGACTCCAAGGCAAGCACAGGGCTCTCCCAGAGAAAACAGGGAACCGCTCCCACCTGCAGACTCAACCATGTGATCACCCTAGCTCAAAAAATATCTGGGAAGGTGAGTTGATAACTTTCCAGCCTTTGTAGTGGAGGAATATGGGTTTCTTAGAATAAAATGACTTGAATTTGAATTACTGTGTCAGAGAGCAGTTGATTATTTTTTGCTGAAATTCCAGTCTGATTGCTTACTTGGTGAAGAGCAGGATTTAAAAGCCTGTACTTCATTTACTGCCATCTCATTTGGTGCTGGAAACACAAATGTACAACCAGTCGTAAAAGTAGGATCAACCCAAAAACTGTGGCTTTCAGTTTTGGAAAGGCAGCATCAATGCAAGATAAAGAAAACATTCCTCAATATTTAGAGTTGCCTCAATTTGGAATTAACTACTTCATGGGATGGTGAGCAACCTTTCCCAAGATGCAGAGACTGAATAGATACTTGGTATATAGACAGAAGAGGTAATTTACACATTTGGTAAAGTAGACCAGGTGACCTGTAACACCTGGGCATCTCCATGATTTTACAATTAGAGTACATTTGCTAAAATATTTCCCCAAGCACCCAGGATATCCTTTGTATGGTGGAACCCTGCTCCAATGTTGCTTCAGATTGAATAGTAGCCTGAAATATAGCTGAGTAGAGTAGTTGCCTGAGATAGGAAGAATTCACCTCCCAGGCTCCTGACTCTGGGGCTGTGGAAAAGCTCTATCTTGGGTTTGGGACCAGCTATTATCTGGGTCAGGCCCATATACCAGCCCCATCCAAAGTTACACATCTGATTTCCTCACTGCCTGTTAACATGACTTTATTATTTTTCCTGATGCTATGGATTTCTTCTTTTGTATCAATAAAATGTACGTGCTCCTTATGTAAAAGGTGATATAAATTCTATCTTTGACATTACCCAATTATAAAACAAAGTAAAACATAAAAACAATTTTCCTTTTTATTTATTTGCAAAAATGGTCTTTCCAAAACAGTTTTACTAATTTACCTCATTTTATCTGAACTCCAGCTTAAATCTGTGAAGTCATGTGTGATTAATAAGCATGTGTCTGAGTTTATGTAACTCAGTCAACAAATACTTTTTGAACATTTTCTATGTTATATCTGTGGGTGCTGAGAATGTCACAGTAAATACAAGACAGTCTCTGCCCTTACGGAGCTTGCATTCTAGTGGGAGACCAGGGAGGAACAATTTACAAATAAACTAGTGAATATACACTATGTCAGTTTGTAGTTTAGAGACTAGGTTGTGCTGGGGAGGAGGATACCTTCATAGAATATTCAAGAAAAACCTTACTAATAAGGTAGTGTTGGAATTGTGATAAAAAAAAAAAAAAAAAGATGTAAGCCATGTGAATATCTGGGGGAAACACACTCCTGGTGGAAGGAACAGCAAGTGCTGACCTGAGCTGAGATCACACTTGGTGTGTACGAAAGCCTAATGTGGCAGGCAGGCAGTGGGTGAAGGAGGGTGGTAGGAAATGCAACCTAAGATGTGGTGGCTGGCGCTGAATTATGGAGGCATCTATATACCATGGTCAGGATGTTGGTTTTTGCTTGAAATGAGATCAGAATCCAATGGAAGATTTGGAGCACAAAAATTGCACAATCTGACCTAGTTTTTAAAAAGATTACTCTGGCTGATGTGGTGAGATGAGTTAGTAAGGAAGTGGGCGAGCATGGAAGCAGGGAGACCAGTTGGGAGGACGTTGTGGTAATTCAGGGGGAGATGAGATCTATGTGGGGCAAGCGAGCAGCAGAGGAGGTGGTGAATCCTGGACAGATGTCGTTAGTACAGTTCAGGGGATTTTCTCATCAAGTAGATCTAAGTGGAATGTAAGAGAGAGAGAAAAGTCCAGAATGTGCCAAAGATTTTGGGGTAAGCAACTAGAAGGATGGTTTCACTGGAATGAGATGGGAATCACCATGGGAAGACCTGCTGTGAAGGAAAAATAGGAGTTCAGTTCTGTTCAATCATTGGAGATGCCGATGTGACACCTAGGTGGAAGTGTTGAGTGGGCAGTGTCTTAGTCTGTTCGTGCTGCTGTAACAAAATACCATAGACTGGGTGGCTTATAAACAATGGAAATTTATTTCTCATAGTTCTGGAGGTTTGGAAGCCCAAGACCAAGACGTCAGTAGATTTGGTGTCTGGTGATGGTCTGTTTACTGGTTCATAGATGGCACCTTCTCAATCTGTCTTCACATGCTGTAAGGGGCAAGGCAGCTCTCTGGGACCCTTTTTATGTTTGAACGAATCCCAATATTATGAGAATGTAATATAGACAAAGGTAGTGCTTTAATCTATTGGGAAAAGGATGAATGATTTAATCACTAGCAATGACATGGAGGAAGAAAATCAACATGAACCACTGGGGCCTCTTTTATAAAGGCACTAATTCCAGCCCTCATAATCTAATCATTCCCTGATATGGTTTGGCTATGTCCTGACCAAATCTCATTTGAACTGTAGTTCCCATAATCCCTGTGTATTGTGGGAGGGACTTTGTGGGAGATGATTGAATTATGGGGTGGTTACCTCCATGGTGCTGTTCTCATTATAGTGAGACAGTTCTCCCAAGATGTGATGATTGTATAAGGGACTTTTCCCCCTTTTGCTGGGAACTTCCCCTTCCTGCCACCATATGAAGAAAAACATGTTTGCTTCCCCTTCTGCCATGATTGTGAGGCCTCTCCAGCCACGTGGAACTGTAAGTCCATTAACCTCTTTCCTTTATAAATTATGCAGTCTCAGGTATGTTTTTATTAGCAGTTTGAGAGCAAACTAATACACCCCCAAAGGCCTTGCCTAATATAATCACATTGATAATTAGGTTTTCAATATATGAATTTGGCTGATGGTGGTGGGTGGAGGGTGGTCATAAACATTCAGACCATAGCAGGCAGATAAATGTATGAGTCTAAAATTCAAAAGGAAGGTCTGAACTGGCTGTATAAAGATGGGAATTATCAATGTGTGGATGGCATTTCAAGCTAGGAGTTTGGATGAAATCACCATGGGAGTTAAAGTCGATAGAGAAGAGGTTCTGAGAATGGAGCTCTGGACTGTTACAGGAGGTGACGAGGCACTAGCAAATGAAAATAAGAAGGGCTGGCCAGTGAATTAGGAGAGGAGTAAGAGAAGTGGGGGGCTGGAATTTAAGAAAGCATTTCTAGAAAGGGAGAGTGACCATCCTTATGAAATGCTGCTGACATGCCAAGAAATCTGAGGCCAGAGGATTGTCCACTGGATTTAGTAGCAAGGAGGCTACTGGTGCCGTGGACTGGAGCTGTTTAGATGGAGAGGTGGAGGCAAACACTGGGAGGTCTGGATTTAAGTGACAGTGAGATGAGAGGAGGCAGCAGGAGTGTTGATTTCTTCAAGGAGTTTTGCTGTAAAGGGAAGGAGAAAAACAGAGTTGTAGATGAGGGAGAGTGTGGGCTTGGAAGGGGATACTTTTAGAGATATGACAGTGTGTTTGAGGGCTGCAGAGAATGATGTAGAGCCTGGGAAACGATGATGGAAGAGACAGATGAGACAACTGCTGGAAGGGAGGGCTTGAGTTGGGAAGTGAGGAAGGCATTGAGTGCACAAACCAAGAGGCTGTTCTTGTGCAGGAGCAAGAGTGGAGTCCACAGGATGAGTGCAGGTGTGCGGGAGCCTGTGGTGGCTGGGTCTGTGGATGAACCTTCTGACTGCTTCCATTTTCTCAGTGAAATGAGAAGCAAGGTCATCAGCTGGCAGGAAGGAAGTGGGAGGAGGTGTTGGAAATTTGAAGAAGGAAGAGAAGGTGTGAAATAATCCTCTTGGACAGTTCAGGACTAATTGGTTTAAGGCAATGCAGTCAGATTTCTGGACACCTCCAGCACTTCCCCTGTGGTTAGGGATCTTGAATTTAAATAAGAGCAGACAGTAGAAATCAGGTCTTGGGTGTGTCTTCAGTGTTTTCAACTCTACATGTGCAGGTACAGGTAGGCAAAGTACTGAATGTAATCTGAGTTGGGCTTTTGCAAGCTGAGTATGAGAGAGAGAGGGGTGCAAGGGAGTTGAGGGTGTGGACCGCGGTATGACGATGATTACTGATCATAGAATCTGAAAGCTGGTCAGAGAGGGACATGAAGGCATGAGGTGGGTGTGGGGCAGTGAAGAGGTGGTAAAGAGAGTGCTTGCTTTATTTAACAAACTGGATTATTTGTTATAAATTCAGTCACATTTCTAATGCATGATGGAAAGTTAGTATGTTAAAAAAAAGTTATAGTACATTTTTATATGTTAGATATCCTATATAATAGTAATAATTATCTGCTGGTGTTGCTGTTTGTATCCTATTCTTTTTCTTTATGTTTTTGAAGATGGAGTCTTACTCTGTTGCCCAGGCTGGAATGCAGTGCCATGATCATAGCTCACTGCAGCCTTGAACTCCTGGGCTCAAGCAATCCTCCTGCCTCAGCCAACCAAGTAGCTGTGACTACAGGTGTGTGCCACCATGCCTGGCTAATTTAAAAAATAACATTTTAGAGGCCACTGCCTTGCTGTGTTGCTGAAACTGGTCTCAAATTCCTGGCCTCAAGCCATCCTCCTGCCTCAGCCTCCCAAATAGCTGAGATTATAAGCATGAGCCACTGCACCCAGGTATATTGCATTTTCTTAAAGCAAGTCATGGTATACCTAAAAGAAACCAAATGTAAGGCACTGCAGATGAATCCCAGTGCAGTTGGCAGAACGGGCATGGAGACCACATGTGAACCAGGGGTCACTGGCCCAACCCCAACGGCTGGACTTAAATATGCAGCTGGTACCACTGGCCAACAAAGCCACAGTCTCGGTCACATTAATAGAACTGTTGACCTATGGGGTGTCTGGTCAGAGGGGCAGAAACTGCCAAGAGGGAGACAGGAAGAGGGCAGCCAGCCATCGGAAGCCAGGATCTGTCCAGTCAAGGAAGGGAGAAGTGGCAGGAATTGGGGACATCTTGCCATGGGTAAACACTCCGCTGAGAAGGGAACAGGGAGGAAGCAGCATACTGACAGAACCACAAACGAGGGACAGCATGCAACCCCAAGCCTTCCTCCTGAGTCGGTGGGTGTGGATCTGGGGGCCTGGGTTTTTATGGGATTGGAGAGGCAGCAGAAGCAGCCCAGGTGAAAGGGAAGAACCTCGGCTGGTATCTTTGCTGGGCAGATTCTTCGCACCACAGTCTGGGCTGGCTCAGGCATTGGATCAGAGTGAGCCTGAGAGTGGGGGCACTGACCCCTCCAGCAACACAATTTGGGAAAGGCAGGGGCAGAAGAAGCAAGGCGGGGCTGATGAGGAACATCTGCTCTCTTCCCACAGCGCAGATGGAAGGCCTAAATGCCAGCACACCGTTTATTTCACTTTGGCAAAATCCATGTTTATTTCATCCCTCACCTCATTGTCTAGACTTAACATAAATCAGGGCAGTGCGAATGGAAACCACAGGTCCTTCTCTTGGCCTTGCCAGCTCTATTCTTCCCTAGGGCAGGTGCACATGTTGCATTGGTGTCGTAAGGTGGCATGAGACTATACCAGGCTACGAGTCCTGATTCTAATCCAGCAACATCACTGCCTTGCTCTGTGATCTTCTCATGTTTGAGTCACCTCATCCTTGATATGGAAGTGGCAGTACCTATTCTCTCAGTAGCATGAGATAAGAGATAGGGAAGTGCTTGGGAAAATGCAATACAGAATGCAGCTGGAAGCCTTCGGCAGTAGGTTGGGATACAGAGGCCTGGCCTTGCAAAATGAAGTGAGGTCAGCACAGATTAAGCAGACCAAATCAAATCTTTGATGGTTGAGTGATTTTTAAAAATGATTGCAGGTCTGCACAATTTAACAAGACTGCCCATAGCAGCTGAAAACATTTTCCAGCGCAGATCAGATAAAGCCAAGTTGGAAATTGGTCATTGCTGTAAATCAAGTGGCAGACTGTCAGTGACCTAGATTACCCCAGTTTTCCCACAGGAAGTGAAAGGAAGACCATTGTGTGGCTGCTGAGGTTTGATTTGTCAAGAGCTAAGACAGCTACACACATTAAAAGATTGCCCATTTCTCAGCTTGCCGTAATGAATTGGGACTCCTTTAATTCAGAAGCCAGTGAGATGTGTAAATCACATCTATAGAATAAGTGGTCAGATTTAAACTCCAGTTGCCAACAATCTGTAACAGCCTCTGGTTGCGTTGTTCATCTCTTAGTTAATAAATGCTTGGCTTTTTGCTGAAGCTGCTGCTTTTTAATGTCTAACACCATGAGCTAAGCATTTTTCCCATTTTCTGCCCTCCCTTTAAGGAGGTAGGGATGAGAAATGATAGGAAGATAGGCTTGTTATGGGCCTTGACTTGGAAGACCCAGAGCATGGGTCCTGAAGTAGAGCCTTGATGCCTCTTTTCCTGTGCTGCACATTTAGGGCCTGCGTTTAGACTGGCACAGAACTGTGGGAGCTGCTCCCAGCCATCCTAGACTTCTCAAGAAGCCCGTAACTCCTAGGAAGAACTAAGAGCCTAATTCATCTAGTCTGTCCTGGACTTTTCAAGAAGGCCATAACCCCCAGGTAGAACCAGGAACCCAACTCTACTCATCTTTCCTATGTAGAGTCTACAAGGCAGTGTAACACACCATGCCCGGCACCCTAACTGCTCATAGACAGCCGTGGTGACCACAGCATGGTTCATCATGGTCCCCCAGCATCCTTCTTGCTGGTTCCCAATCTGCTCTTTTGGCACTTAGCACTCCCACATTCTGAACTCCTGGCCCTGCAGTTGACTTTGACCCGACCTTCGGCCCTTTGAATGTGTGCAAATATCACTGCTGAGCTGACTTGACTCATTCTCCAGTTCCCACTATCCTTTGCAATGGGGGTTGGAATGCCCTTGAGGACAATGAAGCTCCCAGTTTCACACTGGGACACGGTAGGTAGGCAAATGCCACACAAAAGAGGACACATAGTGCACACTTGTACCATCATCTAATGTCTGCATGGTTCTATTACAGTGCTATACTTTCTTATCGGTAGATTCATGGAAATGAAACAGTTGTGCACTTAAATACATACTTAATGCACAAGTGTCAATGATGCATTTTTCACCTGAAGAAAAACTAGAGACATCAAAGTACAGGGCCAGACACACTATATGAGCCTGAACATGACTGTAGCAGGATTCTAAGAATCTGGATGATCAATTTGAAGAACTCTGTAACAAACAGATACAAAGATGCAATATTTAGACCTCAGAAATGAGATTCCTGTCACTGGACGAATCCATTCATTCTCCTCACTCACTCATATGCAGAATAAGTGTTGATGGCCTAATAAGTGCTAGGAATTCAAGGACAGTACAGTGGGAAAGATGGGCTAGTACAGAGGATTTAGAAGGTGGTGTGGGACAATAAATACTCCGAGAGAGAAGCATATGGTGTTCTCAGAAGTAACTTGTCCATAATCACAAACCAGTAAGTGGCAGTTTGATTCTGAACACATGTATATCTGACACCAAGATTCATCTCTCAACCATTAAGCTATATTACTGCATAAGCAGTTCCCTGTCACTGGATTGGAGGATTTGAGATAATGGTGAGAAAGGGTGATGGAAAGATGTACTGTCTTGTATGTCATTTTAGGTAGAGCTTGGATTTTATCCTGTGGGTCATGGGAATCTCTCAGGAAGTGATCTAGTTGGATATGCATTTTTGAGAGAGTACTCCACTGTAGTATATGAAATAATTTGAATTGGGAGGGATGGGGAGTGTGCAGTAAGACCACTCAGAGGTGACTATCCTAATACTGATCCAAGAATGAAATAGGGACAGCCTGATGTGAGAGAGTGGTTGTGAAGATGGTGAAGAAGGCATGGATGTGATAGATATGCAGTTGAAAATGCTGGAACTTGATAACTGAGTAAAGGGTGAGAGGTATGGAGAAATAAAGTTGACAGCCATGTTTCTAGCATAGACGAGGGTATGGCTGATGTTGAACATGGAAAGAGAGACGTATTTTGGAGAAAGGTGATGAGTTTACTATTTTGGACAAGCTGATATCATAATACCTTTGGAATAAACATGTGAGATGCCTAATAGGAAAAAACATGCAGATACGGAACTCAGGAAGGAGATCTGGCTTGGGGACTTCAGAAAAGCTGCACTGAACTTTAGCCATGGATGCGAATGAGGCTGTCCAGGGAGAGAATGCAAAATGTAAGGTCAACCTGGTGACTCGCCGTGCTGAAGGCAGCCAGGGAAACAGGAGGGGAGTCAGGGCAGGCAGAAATCGGGGGGTGGGAAGAAGAGGAAAGAACGTTCCAGGAAGGAAGGAGTGATGCATGCTGCCAAATGCTGCTGGCAGGCAATGGCACACGTTCTAAAAGTGTCCATTGAACATACCAACTGGAAGGTGACTGGTGGCCCTCACAAGAATGGAAACACAGGTTTAGTAAGGCTGTGGAGTGTGGAGTTGAGCTGAGAGGAAATCAGGAGATTGAAAGAAGGCTTTGTCTCTCTAAGTGGTGTGGATGTGAAGGAAAGAAGAGAAGTAAGTCTTAGCTAGAGAGGGCACAGGATTTGCATGGATTTGTTTTAAGAAGAGGAAGTCTAAATTCTTAGGTGAAAGAGTTAGGGGAAAATAGAGAAAGAGGCGAGTTGCAGGTGAGTGGAGGATAAATGATGGTATGGGGTCCCCGAGAGGTCAGGGCATGATGGAATTCAAGGTGCTTGTTATTAGCTTTTTTATGTACAAACAAAGAAGATATTGATTTTCTATTTATGCTAAGCATGGGCTTGTTCTTGGGAGGAAGTGTGTTTTACTGAAGCTAGAGAGTTGACAACACTTACAAAGATCCCTGGATGATGTTGAGAGCTCAGATAATGTTGGAGACCACAGATTTGTAGTGTCATTCTCCTTCATTGCAGGGCACCCTATGTAAGTGTTTGATCTTGGGAAATGAGAATGTGCTTAGCCCTGATTTGGGATTTTTGCCGGATACCTGGGCATAGCCAAAGGATGAGGAGGCAAGGTTGCTGAGGATATAGGAAGACAGTGCAGTGATTGGAATGAATTGTTCACATGATCTTAGGTGAAAAGACATAAAAATGAAGACAGGAGGGCTATGATGAACTGAGATAAAATAGAGGAAGTGGGTGATTAGAAGACTTGAAAAGACCCAAGAACTGATGTGTGAGGACAAGCCAGTGAAAGAGGGAATGAGGCAAGGCTGTGGTTGGAGTCTGAGCCATTGCACCTGAGCAGTTCCACTTCCAGTGATGAGTCCAGATTTCAGCCCTGAGTACGGATGTTTGAGGAGAATGAAGATCAAGGTCATCAGAGTTGAGGTTGTCAGGAAACTGTGGGAATAGGGTTGAATGAGTCATGAACACAAACACTGAAGTCACCCCGGATGATGGTGGGATTTCATGTGGCTTCTGGGAGCCAGAAATGAAGTCATCAGTGTATGTACGGAAGTGACCAGAAGATCAGTTGGGGACAGAGTTAAGGAGAGAGAGAACAAGGGAACAGATGAGACTTTTCCCTGAGGGCAGAGGAGTCATGGTCTAGAAATGACATGAGGGAGTAAGAAAATTGCCAAACCCACTTCCTGATCCTAATGCCATCTGGCTTAAGAGTCCATATTCATTGAGTCTGAAATGGAACAGACAACTACCGGTTTGCCTGGAGGTGGTACCAATACTTTTCTCATTTTTTTTTTTTTAAAGAACTATAGGATGTAGTGTATTTTCAGCTTTATTCAACCAGATTTATTCACCCCTACTGAGTTTTCTAATCAGTGAATCGGTATTTTCAGGAATAAATCTTAGGCTCGTAAAATGATAGGAATCAAATGATATGTACTACAACGCTTCTTTAATCAATACAAGCTATTCTTATAAGTCTATTGGTTAATGTCTAGATTGCTGTGGCCACTTAAAATGGGAAAACATTCCAGCTGGCAGTTTGTGGGCGTTGAGTTGCTACTTGGACACAGTTGCTGGCCTTTTGGTCTGATCTGAGGCCAGTTTTGAGCTAGGAGTACCCCATGCATATGCATGATGTCCTACTATCTGTATGCTGGGCATCTGAGCCTGCCTGGTATGCCAATTATCAGACCAGAGAAATGCACATAGCTGTGAATCAGAGGAGTAGCACGTCTAATCTAAAAAAATCAAACCCCTGTAATTAAAGAGTTCATATGTCTTCATAGCTCTACTCAGATTTTTTTTAATCTGAAAAACAAAAGCAAACAACGAACAAACATATAGAAGTAGACAGTCTATGCCTGTGTAAATTTGCAGTGGAAATCTGCCTCTCTGATGAGCCCTGCAGTGTATATGGGTTGAAAAACGAAATTCAGAAAGCAAATAGTTGGTCACCTTGGAGCCCAGAGGGATACTCAGAATTTCCTAACATCACAGTGGTGACTGGAAAGTTTCATTCTGTTTTGTGACTTGACTTGCAGCGAGGAAGGTAGCACAGCTGTAAACCAGCTGTATTTTATTTATGCTTGGAAACAGGGCCCCTTTGTCTGTTCCAAATGTTCTTGGCCCCCTCCCTCAATTTCATGGACTTAGGTTGTTAATAGAAAAGTAGTTGTTGAAATATCGGTTCACTCTTGGAACCTGCCACTCACCAGGACTTCTGGCAACCAGTGAGCCTTTTTGTGATATGCAGCAAGGTAAAGAAGTCGCTAAGTGGATTTCCCACATGTTCCTCTGTGACTTCATTCACAGAAACGCGTTGATAACTGAGCTACATTAAGCGCTGTCTTCCCAAATGTCTGAGGACATAAGGGATGTAGCGCCTCCTAGTGGAGGGAATTTCTTAGCATGTGTTCAACCCTGCACATATTTTTGGAATGAGGCAAGGTATTTAAAAATACTGTACTCTAGTGAATATATTTATTATATGTGGGTAGAAGTGAAATAGAAAAGGTATAAATAAGGCTTTCAAAAACCTTACTACAAAATCTTCTTTTTTGACAAGTCAGCCCTTGAATGTAAGAAAGCTTTTAATGGTGAAAAATGACTGAATCATACTATCTTATAACCACAGGAGCTATGGGTATTAAAAACGTGGAAACTGAAGTTGTGGTTATTTTTGAGTGGAAGAAGAAGGATTAAAATTGGCATGGGGTACATGGTGAAGCTTCTGAAAGTGGCTGGCAAGTTCTATTTATTTTTAATTGGGTGGTGGTTACAAAGGTGTTTGCCTTATAAAAGTTCATTTAGCTAAACATTGTTTTTATGATGTTTTCTGTATCTGTATTGATAATAAGATAAAAAAAAACACAAAAACTTTTCATTAATCATACTACTTCCTAAATTTGGTCTTTAAGGAAAAACCTCATAAATGCTAAGCCATTTTGGTTAGTTTACTTTTTTATTTTTGGAGATGGAGTCTCACAGTTGCCCAGGCTGAACTCAAACCCGGGGATTAAGGGTTTCTCCTGAGTAGCTGGGACTACAGGCATGCCTGTAGTTTTGACACTTTATTTCATTGTACTTTCAAAATAAGACTTAGGTACCAGTGAACACCTTCATTGACAGACCTGGCAATATCATTAAAACTTGAACTTTTATGTTGTCTGTGACACAAACGCTCCTCTTTCTAGTTCTTCAGAGAACTCCAAATTCAGAATTTCACTTGGAACATCCAGTTGCCGTAGAAATGACCATGTAGGTTGCAAGTTCATTTTTGTAACCACTCAAAAGAAGAAACTGGGAATGATAGGAAGGCATCCTTCCTTTTGAAAAAAATCCTTTGCAGGGTCCCAATTTGAGAAGGATTACATTTAGCTTTAGAAGTGAGAGGTGAACAGATGCATTAGTAATGCTGAAATACTTGACTCCTTCCCCTACAGGTGAAAACTCCTGCAAAGCATCTTATAGGAAAAATTATTTTAGAGTAATATAGGTGATGGCAAATCGACATTGGGTTGTAATATTCTATCCAACTTAGTTTAATTCTGAGTTACTCAATCATAACTAAATTTATTCAAGACATAGAATACATTTTAAAAATCATCTTAAAGGAAATTTCACAAAGGCTTTTACATTCGTGTAATCCAGATGAGAAATGAAGGGGAAAAAAGTAATAAAGTTGAAAGACCCTATTTGATTCCTGAAAGACTTGCGAAGTTTCTATAATGTCTCATTCGCTGCTTAGGTGGGAGGGAGGCCTGAGAAGAGCAAGAACTCTTTTCCAGGTTCTCAGGTTGAGGAATGAGATTTCTTGTACCTCCATTCATATCTTTTACCTTATCATGGAGAGAGTGGCCCCTCAGAAGCGCAGGATACAAGGGCACACATTTCAGTGGCCGCTCCTTCTACATATGTCATGGAGCTCTGCCAAGCACCCAGGAGTATGAAAACACACGCACTTAAATAGAGACCTAATTATATGTGTGTCTTATATGTATTAAGCTCTTTTTTCTTTCTACATACCACTGCATACGTAAAGAGCAGCAACCCTGGATTGACATAAACTGTCATGATCCGTTTGGCATTGTGAGATCACCACCCACCAAAAAGGAAGCTTTTTAAAACGTTAAAATGGAAGTGAGAGCATGAGCACAAAGAAAGAAGGTCCAGAAGGTGTTTGTAATCATGAAAAATTGGGAGCAATTTAACAGGAAAATGGTTAAGTATGGTATGTCCAGAGTATGGAATACAATGCAGCAGTTACAAACAGTAAAATAGATCCGTATACACACCTTATGTAAAGGAGGTGGGGAAAAGGAACTTTGGTCTTTTCTGTATTATTACAATTTGAATATCAAAATTGGATTCATATATTACTTGCATAATTAAAACATCTAAGTTAGTTAGACCTCTTAGAAATCTACGTTTTGAAAGTTAATTTATGCCGCCTGGGAGCAAACATGCCGATGTGATGGAAGTTTTAATCGTAACCTGAATCCTCAGTCTCGTTGCGCATTTACTCTGAAGACTTTCTCAAAGGACAATTGGAGAGGAAATCCACCCAGCGAGTCCCCTCATGTGTGTCTGTCTGGGGTGCTGTAGAGCTGAGATGCCATCATCTCAGTCCATTGTGTTAGTTTATTGCAATGTTTTATTTCGGTCTCAGCCCCACTCCTGCCAACTGTAGTTAAGGCCCCTGGGCAAAGGAGATGAAACTGTTCAGGCCCAAAAGATCTCAGAGCTTTTTGGAACCTTAAAAGGAGATGCTTTCTGCCTCCAACACTTATTCAAGATGCCACCAGCTCCAGACAGTCACTCAGAGTGACTTACCACAGAGGTTGGTGATGTTAGCTGCTTCCTTGGCATCTGAATTCTGGCCTGTGAGCAGATCTTATGCCCCAGTACGTAAGAAACCCCAAGTCTCCTTCAGTTGTAGTCGCTGGGAGAATCCATGGGTTGACTGGGGCCTAAGGAAAGTATCAGAAAGTCACTAGAGGCCAGTGGATCAGACCTTTTCCTTTGAACAGCAGTTTGCACAACATATACCGGTGGCTTTGTAGATCTGGTTTTCATTACTGGACTGTTCTATCCTGGGGCAGCCATGAAAGCCACCTGGATATTTCAATTAGTGCAGCAAGCTGGAACTCATTTACTTTAGAGTCTGCTGCCTGAAGCTTGTCCCAGCTGGACACCCAACTACCCCCAGGAACTTCTAGATATAACACAGCATCCTGATTTCGGTCTAGTAAGTGGGTCTGTTTTAGTTTTCTCAATTTCCAGTCATTTTGAAGGTGCTCCCCTGTCCCCATACCAGGCATGGGCTCCACTGCCAACTTCTATTACTGTCAGTGGAGGTGCCAGCTCTGTGAGCTGCCAGGTGGGACCTGGTACAGCCACAGCAAGGCTTTCTGCTGTCTCGGTCCGTAGAGTAGGTGCTTAATAATTGTCTGAATGGCTGACTGATGCACATTCTTATTATCTGGTCAAATGAATGCCCCCCAACCACCAGCACCATAGAACCTTTGTAACTGAGCTACTGGGGTCCACCTCATTTCAGAATTCCTCAGAGTCCACGGTGTATCCATTTGTGCATTCATTGAACAAATATTATGTACCTGTTCTGTGTTAGATGATATTTGAAGTGGTGGGAATATAGTGGTGAGAAAGTCATGGTTCTGCCTTCAGGGCTTTACCATGGAAAAGAAAAGATATTCTGGGATGGTTGGAGGGTGTTTAGAACCCCAGCAAATTGCCAAGTCTGCTTCCCCTGTGTCCTCTGACTAGTAAGGGACTGGTGGCTTCATGAAACAGGGACTGCCCCGTGCTGCCCAAGGCTCCAGCTCTGCTTCCTCTTCCTCTCCCCTCTGGACATGACTCTGCCTCATGGGGAGCCCATTCTCTTAGGGACCTTTGTAAAATGATCTTCTTGTGTCAAAAATATAAAATGCCTCAGATTCCATTGCTTATAATAAGCACTTTGGAACCAAAGGAATTTTATTTTTTTTTAATGAAAAAAAAAAAGTTTTTCATAAGTTAATGTTTTTCCTTTGAGACCTGGGTGCCCTTCTTTTATTCATCCACTGCCCATGCAGCTAATCAGATGTGAAGGGTAAAATAATACCAGACCCATCATTGCATGTTACATGAGAAATGTATTAGTTAGGAGTCTAGGGTTCTAAGGCATAGAGACCAGCATGAGCTAGCTGAAGAAAAAAGGGAGGGAATTGTTACAAGGGCACAGGGGTGCCTCACATAATCAAAAACAGAAATATGACTGGGCCTAAGGAAAGCATAAAAAAGTGACTAGATTTTTTTCTCTCTTTCATCTCTCTTCGTATCTTCCCATCCATCCATCCATCTCTCTTTCCTTCTCTTCTTCCCAGCTCTTGCCTCTATATTTCTTTCTCTTTTTTTCTTACGACTTTTATTTCAGGTTCAAGGGATATATGTGTGGGTTTCTTATATGGGTAAATTGCATGCCATGGGGGTTTGGGGTACAGATTATTTTGTCACCAGGTAATAAGCATAGTACCTGAAGGTACTTTTTTGGACCTCACCCTTCTGCTACCCTCTTCCCTCAAGTAGGCCCTGGTTTCTATCGTTCCCTTCTTTTTGTCCATGGTTACTCAATGTTTAGCTCTCATTTATCAATGAGAACATGTTTTGTTTGGTTTTCTGTTCCTGTGTTATTAGTTCACTTAGGACAATGGCCTCCAGCTCCATCTATGTTGCTGCAAAGGACATGATCTCATTATTTTTTATGGCTGTGTAGTATTCCACGGTGTATATGTACCACACTGATGTCTACCATTGATAGGCATTTAGCTTGATTCCATGTATTTGCAGTTGTGAACATATGTGTGCATGTGTCTTTGTGGTAGAATGATGTGCATTCCTTTGAGTAGATACCCAGTAACAGGATTGCTGGGTCGAATGGTAGCTCTGTTTTAAGTTCTTTGAGAAATCTCCAAACTGCTTGCCACAGTCCACCTCTGTATTTCTTCCTCCACCTAGCTTCCTCTGCTTTCTGGTCCATGAGGTCAATCAAATAGGGCTGTCCCACAGTGTATATGTTTTCATGTCACCAGCCCAGCTACATCAGAGAGACTCCCATCTAGTCAACTATGGCCAGAGGCCATATTGTTCCACAGTGGCTCCTGGATGCAGATAATCTTCTAGAGAAAAGGGACACATTTTGAGCAGGACAGATGTGCCCAAAGCTACCTAATATGCCCAAGTCTACACACACAGACACACTTATAACCCATATGCCAAATCCCTCTCATGGCTACACATCTAACTAGAGATGGTCAAATGGACCCTGCCCTGAACCTGCATGGGAGGATGTGGTTCTGACTTGAGCTGCAGGATCCCAGGGCTTGTGTTGGGGTAGGAATAGCCCTGGACCTGAGCCAGAATACATGGGCTCCAGTCATGGCTTCACCATTAAACAACTCTAGAGTCTTAAACAAGTTTTTTGCCTGTCCGAATCTTTATTTTCTGTATAAATTGGGAGTCACAGAGGCAGCTTTCAGTTATTTAAAGGACCACATTGTAGGAGAGGGGATAGATGTGTTACCTGTCTAGTGTTGGAAGGTGAAACCACAGTGGAGATCATGGAGTGGCAGTTTGTGGCTGGAGATACAGAATAACCTTCTCCCAATCAGGCTGCCCACCATGTTTAACCTGTCTGCCTTGCAGAGAGTCAGTTCTCCTGTCACTGTGGAAAATCCAAGCAGTCTCAGAAAACGTCTACAGAACAGAGATACTGGCCCATTTCCTAACAGGATTATTTGTGTTTGTGTGAGGATGAGAGGAACAAAGGGAAGTTTGAGCGCTATGTACAAATGAATTTTTTTGCATTGTGATCTTAACAAAGAGAAAGTATTTTGCTCCAGTTTGTATATTCTTTCAAAGCCTTTGAAGCACACTTTTTTTTTTTTAGACAGGGTCTTGCTCTGGCACCCAGGCTGGGGTGTAGTGGTGTGATCACGACTCACTGCAGCTTTAACCTCCCCCAGCTCAGGTGATCCTCCTGCCTCAGCCTCTTGAGTATCTGGGACTACAGGTACACACCACCATGCCTGCCTCATTTTTGTGTTTTTGTAGATGCAGGGTCTCACTGTGTTGCCCAGGCTGGTCTCAAACTCCTAGGCTCAAGTGATCCTCCCACCTCTGCCTCCCAAAGCCCTAGGATTACAGGTGTGGGCCACTGTGCCCAGCTGAAGCATACTTTTTAGTATGTCTGCCACAAGAGTTTCCAAGGCTGCTAGCCGGCAGAAGGATAAGGTGAGAATGTAAATGACATGCCTCTGTCTTCATGAAAACAATGTCAGCTATTCCTCCCAGTCCTCATCATAATAGTTTCTGTAATTCTTTCTTGCCTCCTTCACTTATTTATCCTTTCTGCTCCCTGCTAGACTACTGGGGTGGGGACAGGAGTGATGTCTGGTCACCCACCACTGCCTCTATGACCAAAACTTCTGATACTGTCATTTCTTCCTTCCAAAGTCTTGGGTGTCATGTGAGGAGCTGAGACAATTGGATAGTTCTGCTTTCACAGAGCATATTGTGAGGCCCTAATGACATATTTGACCCTTTCCATCTTTGGGGCTGTAATATTCCCTACAGATGGACCCTTTGGTTAAGTTTCCTTACATTCCTTTTAGTTTTCATCAATCTCTGGTTGGTTTTTGGAACTACTAAATGGAGCCATTAGGTCATTCAAAAACAGGCAGATGTATTATGTGAGCCATAATAGAGATCTAGAAATGTTTACATAATTTTCATCTATTAAGAGATTTAACAGCTGTGTCTGCCATGTAGTTAGTTTTGTTAGAAGCAAATTTTTCGATGCTGCAAAAGAATTAGCACTAGAACATAAATTTTCTCAGCAAGGCAATTTTTACTTCTATAGAAGAGTGCATCTCGTGGATGGAGCAGAGAGCACACCTGATCAGGGAAGAGGCAGGGTTCTTATCCCTGACGCAGGTAGCCCCTACTGCTGTGTCATTCCCCTATTGGCAGTCTAAGCTAATTCCGATTGGCTATTTTAAAGAGAGCAGGGGTATGAGCCAGAGTGGCAGGGTGAGCAGTTTTGGCAGGAAAGACAGTTATGGAACAGGTGACTAATGGTGACTCAGGTCAGAGCAGGTGACCAGAGGTGACTCAGGAGGAGCAGGTGACCAGGGGTACAGATATGAACTACTAATTAGAGCTGGTAGGAAGGTTGTTTATTGAAACTAGAGGCAAGGAAAGGAAGGGAATGAGGAAGTTAAACTTTAAAATGGAGAACAAAGAACATAGAAACTGAACATATTGGCATAGTGATTCTTTGAAGAGAAATTTGGACTGTATTCAACAGTTTAAAATATAAAATACAAGGTCAGGCCTCTTGGGCATACTGTTTCCTTTTTCTTTTCTTATGATTGCTGTTAATGATGCCATGTTTAAGTAAGCAAAGAAGGTTTTGATATTTCTCTAAGAGTTGCCAGCCTGTGGAGGAGTTGTGCTCTAAGCTGATCAATGGCTTAGAATTTAAATGTAAAAGTGTTTACCTTCTTAGGCCAGTCATTTGATCAACACATAATGTAGCTGAATTAGTACACATTTCCAAAGAATTTATAAAACAAGACACCTTGTAAAACTAGCAGTGAAATAAAACAGAACTCTAAAATTGAATTTACAATGCAGTTTTGTTCTGTATCATGAATAGTGTTCGTACTTGGAGAAAATCATGTTTAATCAGGCACTAAAGGGGCAGCTGAAGTGTTTCATGGTGATTCTCAAAGGGATTGTTGGACCTCTCAAGAGTTTTAGAAGATAATAATGCTAGTAATTTATTATGTATAATTATACTGGAAAATATATTTTTGATATGTTATAATTACTTCTGTTTAGAACTTGGGTCATTTTTTGCCTTGCAAAAGGGACATGGGGAAAGAAACTTCACTTAAAGAATTGGAAGAAAAGGGAGAATGAGGAGAAAGCTAATGAAGATGTGAATATTTGTGAGGAAAATTTCCTGTAGGTGTGAATAGGGTGGGAATGGAGAGTGACTGTGTCTGGCAGTACCTCTTCTTATTCTTGTCTTCTTATTGGGGTGATTGAAGTTGAGAACACATAGTCCGTCACTTCTTTTGTAAATGGACATAATTGATTGAACACAGCATGACTGCATTCTAGCGTGGCAGTTCTCAAAATACTGCCTTCTCAAAGATACAGTTCTCCTGATAGATTATGAGCTGAGATAAAAATATAAGTCCTAGCTTTAATAAGTGATGAACAAGCCCATAAAATACTAGTGTTTACTTTTGCTAATGTACTATGTGAGTTATAAAGGGCCTTTCTGAATTCAAATTAGTATGTTACCATAGACTCTAATTAGTCTGAGGACTAGAATTAGTTCTACTAAAAAGTCTCACTGCTATTCAGTGACAAAGCTCCTATAATGTGGCATACACATTGGAGTTTCCAAAAAAGAAAGAAGTAGGTGGGGCATAGGATGCCCAGAGTGGGCAATGATTAAAGAATTCTGAGAGTTGTCAGTCTAGAAAAGCTATTCTCAACCCTGGCTGAGCATCAGAATTGTCTGTAGTACTTTTAAGAATTTTGAGTTGCTGGGCTGCATCATGATCTACTGAATGAGACTCCATTATCTCCCCAGCAGACTTTTCCTTCGTCTCATTGGCTAGAACTCATTGACAGGTGCACCCAAGACAGTCAAGGACAAAAGGAAACAGAATTGTGAGGATTTAGCTCCATGGGGCTAGAGCACTGCTACTGAAAAAAAAAAAAAAACACCATAACTATATTTTCAGCTTTACAGTGTGTAAAGCTTCAATTTAAAAACAAAAGGGAAAAAGGGTCTCTGCCTTCAAAGATTATATACTATTCATTCAAAAAGACCAAACATTGTAAGAAATAACTGGATAGTTAATCCATAAAGGGCAAGAGAAGTAGAGCCAGCTTTTCTTGAGTTCCTGCCTACCTGTGCACTGAGTACTTCATACATATCACTTCCTTTAATCCTCAGAGATCAGTAGGGTCACTGGCATTCAACAGATTAAAAAACTGTAGTTCAGGGAATTTAGGGGATTTGAATTGCATTACCTCTCTAGAATGGGGTGAGACAGAGGTGGTGTCCTTCTTCCAGGCATCATCTAGGTTTGTTTCTTTGTGTGTGTGTGTGTGTGTGTGTGTGTGTGTGTGTCTTCATGTGTGTGGCAGCTTGCCAGGCTATCTCCCAATTAATAAGGAGATACATCATCCTCGTTCCAGTTTTTCAAATATGACTTGACCAAAATGCATTCTGTTTCTATTCTTTGAGTTTATATGCCAGAAATGGAGTGGACATATGTGTCTTCTCAAGACTAATCCATGCATGAAGCTCTTTGAATCAGCACAATATTGTACAACCTAGTTGTATTCTGTTCATCAAGTGTCAGTCAATGATTTATTGACAATGCAAACAAGTGGTCTGTTCATGTGAGTTCATGATGATTTGTGAGTAATAGCATGCTTCCTGCCCATCTGCTCTCTCATTTTAAGTGTGCTGTGTAATATAAAAATGATAGTTGTACAATAGTGCTATTGGGGTAGATCTGTACCACTGCCCAGAGATATCTGTTTGACTTTTACTACTATTTTACAAAATGGGAATTTATTGCACAAAGAAGATGAGTTCATTGGACTTTGGCATTTTATAAGAGAAGCGAGTGTTGTAACACTGAGATGAACAAATGAGTTCATGTTTTCTCATCTCATGGAAAGGAAAGAATAGAATAATATCTGCACATGGATCTCATAATTGAAGGGGAGTTAAGTGAGTCCTCAGAAACAGACTTAAAATAACCTCAATTCATTGTAATTAGAAAATTGATCTTGAAAGGGCCTTGCTAAAAGGTGATGATGTGGTAATGGGTTGTAGAGGTTTTTTGTTAATGGACTCTTTTATCACAGAATATCAGGTGAGGCAGAAGAAATATGATTCATGTTATAGTGCTTTAGTTATCGATTACATAGGTGTTTGCTTTCTCCAGCTCTTGTTCATAGCTACTAACTGGCATATATAGGAAATATTACTTACTTATTTAAATAATTTTTGAAGATAGTGAAAATTCTGTATGTTTGGTAAATTAAACTTGGTTGTTTTCTTAGGCTGTCTCTCCCTGAGATGCCCACCTCACTTCTCTATGGGTCAAGGAAGCACATAACCTGTGGAATCACCTCCCCTATAAAACCCTATGGCAACCTCTTCCAAGAATTCATCCTTTGCATTCCATCCAAGTATATCTTGTTATATCCATAGCATTTAGTGAATTTATTATTTCCTCTCCTGCTTTCCTCTACTAGATTGTGAGAGCCTTTAAGAACTGAGAAACTGACTTATTTATCCTTGTTTCCCCAGCACTCTGGAGCAAAGAGCCCAGCAGATAGTAGGTGCTTGTTGCGGATGTAATTCAGGGTATCTTAAGACTATTCTGCTAATTGTGAATAGGGGATAAAAACAGGTTTCTAAGTTCTCCATCTGCCACAAAATTCTGGGAAGAAAAATTATGAAGTATTCCCTTCGGCACACACAGAAGGCTTCCATTTTGCAATTTTCCATCTAGTCTGATGTCTTTTCTTTCTCTTCTTTATCAGGGCTGCACATTCTCTATCCTGGCCAGAGCATCATTTGAGGTGTGCTTATGCAATTCTCATTGTCTTCAATTAAGGTTTTGGCACTGAGATTACCAGCTTTGCTTGGTAGCCCTGTTCACTTATTTAAAAATCAGTCAATCCTTCATTTTTATGAAAAGAGGCAATACAAAATAACTTTGATTTAGAATTTGATGAGGCAGACATTTAACCTAAGTGAGTTCAGTTAGGCAAACAATCAAAAAACACAGACAAAATTGAGAGAGAGAAAATAATTACCTGCTTAAATGGCATGGGCTATTTTCTGTGCATATGTCCCAGGACACCATGAGGTGGAAGACGCATGAATTGCCTGAAATCAGTTTTAGCCTCTGTTTATGATTTTAGTCTTTCATGATGCAGGTATGTTTTTCATGCCTTGTGGTCCCTAAATACAAGTGAGCTTTCTTTGTCAGATGGTCAAAAGAAGCGATGACCCAGTCCATAGTTGGAGAAAAATGTGCCTGCGTGGACTCTGCGAGACAGTGTTGTTGGATACTTTGTGAACGTTTTAAGGGATTCTCACTAGTCATTTTGATTATAGATGATTTTTGCTTTATGCATTGATGAGAGACCAAATGTGACTTTCTTAGAGAGATACAAAATTCATTGTCCAAAGAGACTGTAGGGTCAGCAGGCTTTGTAAACATGTTGTGTATGTGCATGGGGGTTGAGAGCAGGGGCAGGGGAGGGTCTGGTCAGTTCACCAAACCAGAGGCTGGTGCTGATGCTTGATCAACAAAACACATCTAGATCTGGGACTCTGATCTACGTCCAACTGTCAACAAAGGTTGAGTAAAGCCTTTTTGTGCCTGCTTTTCCTACTTCAGATAGAGAGAGGAGAAAAAAGGACCTGTTGAGAAAAATAAAAAGAAAGAATAATATTAGGCTAAGTAGTGGTTCTATTCACTAAGGAGAATGGAGTATATTTATTTAATTTTAACTGAAAAGTCTTGGCCAATAGTTCTAAGCCTGGCTTGGGATAACAGAATGAATGGCCTTGCAGGAGAGGGAGGAGAAAGAGGATGCCTGGTTTGAGTGTCTGCTATATGGTGTGTGCTGTGTTTCATCTTCATGACAATCCTAAGTGGAAGGAACAGCTCCCCATGTTACCAGTGGCACAGCAGAAACCCAGGTACTACTGAGGGTCACACGGTCAGCATTGACGAAGTCTACACTAGAATCCAGGCCTGACTCAACCCAAAGTCTGTATTTTTTTCCTCTGCAGAGTCTCAAAATTGGCAAAGGGTAAACCTTCGTGTGACCCTAGATTGGATTGAAACCACAGATTTAGGGGTTGTGCAACAGGAGAATGAGTGGATTATAAGTCTTTGAGTCCTCAGATCTTTGAGGAAAAAACCCAATTCTGTTGTAAGTAGGAGCTGTTCAATTAGAGGTGAGATTTTTAGTAGGGGCTTCTAATGCATTCTTTTTTCCCCATTGATAGCTGTTAATACTTCTCCTATACACACACACACACACGCACACGCACGCACGCATGCACACACAAACGCATAAGCAGGGCCTGTGTATTCTCCCAGGTAAAGTCTGCTCTCCTTTCTCCCTCCCGCTTACGGCGATGTGTGCCTCTCTGTAGCTGAAGGTTGCCTTGTGTTGGGACATTGACTGATGAGCACTCCCAACCCAGGGTCCAGCGAGTGTTCTTCCTTCACCTTTCAGCCTCCCATAGTTCCTAGCACAGGGGAGTTGAAGATGTTTTTGGTTTGGGGTGCTTTTTGATACATAACATAGGCAAACACTTGACACCCCTAGGCTCCTGCCTGTCCTGTTGTGTGAATATGTGTTCAGTGAAGCCAGGTGACTTTTACAAATCGCATCCTCAGCAGAGCCAGTTCCCTGAGGGAGGTTACTGAATCTTCTAGGAGTTGTTTGCAGGCCCTTAGATGCTGGCCTCCTTTCTGGACCACCCCCAAACAGATGCAGTCAGAGTAACAGAATAAGGAAGTCTAAAATCACATAAGCCTCTATGTTCTTGATAATTGACATGTCCAGCATTTCTTGATCATCAGTGGAAAATACCAAACTTTACAGTACATAAAATAATCAGTTCATTCCTCTGATGGGCCAACTATTTAAGTCAGTATGGAACTCTATTTTTCTTATTACTGCATGAGTCCCTTTTTTTGGTTTATTTTTCTTCTTAGTAGAAAAAAACAATCTAAAAGATTCTCATTTTAAGTGACTTGAGCTATCAGTTAAATTTTAAAAGCCAATTATTTTGAAGCAATAGAGCCTTACGAATTCTAACATCATGCACTGGAAGCCAAACTATCCAGAGTATAAATATTTCCTTTTGAGGGGGATACTGACAGATTCTTCTATTTCATTCCAATTCTAGTGCCTCTCCTCCACTCACAGACAGGGAGGCAAAGGGAAGGCTCACTAATTGGCAGGACTGAACAAGCATAGAGGATTCAGTGCATACAGAAGCAAGCTTCTCATCCTCTCAAGAGGTTACACGCAGAGTGTCTGTGTGCTGGACAACTTTGGCCATACTCACCAGAAGTGTTCCAGGCTTGAGGTTTGGCAAGTCTCGCTGCCAATGTTCAAATCCTGGCTGAGTCGCTTACTAGTGTGTGAACATAGCTGAGCTATATAACGTTTCTAAGCCTCAGTTTCAGTGTCTGTAAAATGGGGATGACAATAACTGTACCAACCCCACGAGGATGCTGTGTGCGAGGCGTGAACAAGCCATTTGTGTCAGATCAGAGCACAGTGCTGGGCTCACACTGAGCGTTCCATTCATGTCAGCTACTAGCTCCTTGGAACTTTCGACTTTGGTCCCTGGGGCTACATTAACCCCTCTTTCCCGCCAGACAATAATCTGAGGTCGATTGCTGCTTTCAGAAGAAAGTCTTTGAAAGTTAAGGAAATTGTATCTAGAAATCGAATTTCTAATTTAATTGTCATGCCTTAGCAGAACACCCAGATGCCTTGAAAGACTTTCACAAAATGCAAATTTCTGATCCAGAAAACTTCTCAGCCATAGTGCCAAAGAGCATCACCAGTCCCAATTCCCTTTATCCTAACAAAACCTCTCCCCAGTCACAGATTATCTGACACAATTTCACTGGGGTTCTCAAATGGCAAGAGTTTGTTTGAAATGCAAATCTCTGAGCCCCACCCTCAGAGAGGCCAGTGGGACTGGGGAATATGCATTGAACGCTTCAGGCGCTAACTCGGGTGCCGATGGTTGCACTTGGACATATACTACTCTAGGCCTTTGGGCTCCTTTCGTCCCTGCAGCACCTGCTGTCCTCGAGACAGGTGCCCTCTTGTCGTCCTCATGCTAGAGCCATTGCCCAGCTGGTCCATCCCACGGAAGACAAACTCTGACTCACCTTTTAAGATGGAGTTCCCAACCCATGTGCTGTATAGTGAACACCATGGTGGCCCTGCGGTGTACAAAGATGAATCAGCCATGGTGTATGTTGGCTTGGAGCTCCCAGTCCAGCTAAGAATATCCCTCAGGGACAAACTTGCTCCAATACCCTGTTTCCTAAGGCCCAGTCAGTGGTCCCAGTTTCTGGTCTGTGGGTTCAACTAGTTTAAAGACCCCCTTGAGCATCAAGGAATGTTCCAAGCATGATTCAGTTGGGAAGTTATTGGTCTACATGGTGGGACAATTCTTCACTGTGTAGGACTGCATTACACAGTATAGGGCACTTAGCATCTCTGCCCTCCCAATGCTGAGTACAACAGTGCTCCATAGTCATCGTGACAATCAAGAAAAGTAATGATTGCCACATTTCTAAATACTCTCAACCTCTGTGGGATAATAGTGTCCCAAGTTGAGAGCCTCTGTCCTGTTTAGGTTTTTCTCCTCAGTCCATACCTCTGCTACCTCCTTAAGGGACCAGTTTCCTCCAAGGGGGATGCTTTCTTAGAAATATCATTTGATGACCAGGCACAGTGGCTCATGCCTGTAATTCCAGCACATTGGGAGGCTGAGGTGGGTGGATCACTTGAGGTCAGGAGTTCGAGACTAGCCTGACCAACATGGCAAAACCCCGTCTCTACTAAAAATATAAAAATTAGCAGGGCATGGTGGTGCACACCTATAATCCCAGCTACTTGGGAAGCTGAGGCCCGAGAATCACTTGAACCTGGGAGGCAGAGGTTGGAGTGAGCCGCGGTTGTGCCACTGCACTCTAGACTGGGCGACAGGGTAAGACTCCATCTAAAAAAAAAAAAAAAAAGAAAAAAAAAAGGAAATGTCATTTCATTTGACAATGTACAAAGTTTATGTATCTTGACATGATAGTAACCAAGGGGAAAGAAGAGCCATTTTGTAACAGGCAGAAACCAGTTGGGATTTAAGAAGCACTTTAATTACCCTTTTTTTTTCTATAAAGGAAAATACTTTTATTTCCTTCAGTGATGTCCTGGTGAGAGTCTTAGCAGGCTTGCCTTTTTAGGTAAATATGACACTTCCCAATCAGCATGTATTGGGATGTAAAGTTGTGTGGAGTCTGAGGCTGACCCCTAGTGGTGTGAGGTCCTTGGGGGTTTGCCTTGGAGAGGAGAGGGGCCAGCCCAAGGCCCCAGCTTTCAGGGTCAGAGGCTGAGATGAGTGTCACAGCTCTGTGTGAGCTCACCACACTGGAAAGTCAAGCAGAGGTAATGGCTTCTGTTTGCAAAGTGTCACCACATACTAGACACTGTGCTGAGTATTGTGAAGGACCTCTTAAATCCTCAGAACAACCAGTGTTTCAGCATTTCACAGTTGCAAAAACTGAGTCTTAGCAAACACAGTCTTAGGGCCACGAGAATAGACCTGGGACGTAACCCCAAGTCTAGAGCCGGGACTCTTGGCCACAGCACCATCCAGCTTCTCACCCATCTTTTGCTCAATTCATCCCTTTTATCATTTATTTTAGGATTCAGTTTGATTCCCCCAAATCTCAAAACTTTCAAGGATGAGCAATACTTCTTACACAAACATATTTTCTACTGAATGCCAGGAGGGGTCTGCACTTAGATTCCTCAGCTATCACAGTGCCACTGAGTCTGAGGCTGCCTCACTGCTCAGTTGTGGTTTTTTGACACCTGGCATTAGTGTTTTACAGCCCTGAGGGGTGAGAAGCAGAGGGGAGCCATACTGACAGAGGTGGAGGGAAAGAGGGGAAAGTTGAGGGAAAGAGGAGAAGGTGAAGGGAGAAGAGAGAGTAGAGGGAAAGAGGAAAGGGTGGAGGGGAGGGTGGAAGGGAAGAGGTGAAGGTCGGGGGATGGAGGGGAAGGTGTAGGGAAAGAGAAGAGGATAAAGGGAAAGAGGAGAGGGTGGAGAGAATGAGGGGAGGGTGGGGGGATGGAAGGGAGGGTAGAGGGAAAGAGAAGAGAGTGGAAGGAAAGAGGGGAGGGTGGAGGGAAAGAGGGGAGGGTGGGATAAAAAGAGGCCTGGAGCTGGTGTTAGGAGACTAGGATCTAAACCCCACTTGAAAGCCTACCTGTTGGATGACATGCACAGACTCTCTGGGCCTCAGTTTCCCATTCACATGTAAGATGGGAGGCCTTTATCCACTTCCCTAAGACGGTTGTTGTGACAGTTCAGAGCGGTGTTATAGTAGAATCCAAAGAGCGGTGAATGCCCCTGGGGAATGTACAGGCCCATCCTTTGGAGTGTGAGTAGAAAATCTTAGCATTTTTTTTTTATTTTTTACTCAACAAGAAATTAGGTTTTACAAATATTTGATATGTGGATGGGCCGTGGCATCCACAATCAGCTGCATGTTCTGGGCATGTCCTCAAAGAAAAAAAGGGACTTTGGGGACAGAAAGGGGTTGAAAGCTCTATCTTCATGCATCCCCTTTCAGCCTTTGTGATATCTGATTGCAATTTGCCACTTCCGGTGAGGCGGGTACACAGAATACATTATCTAGCTTAAACTCAACAAACCCTGTTTTAACAAACTGAAGAAGTGGCTTAAAAAGTTATTACAAATTAAAAGCTAATTAAAATCTATAATGAACAACATCCACATAAACAAAAAAATGACAGCGTTAACACTTCTCTGGGAAAAATTTTTTGCTGTCATCGTTGTTGAATCAGCCCCAGTAAGATGTTAAAAAAAATAAATAAAATAACGTGATATCTTACAAGAAGTTGGCCCAAGAAGTTCAAAATTATCAAGGTCAGGTGCAGTGGCTCATGCTTATAATCCCACCTCTTTGGGAGGCCAAGGCAGGAGGATCACTTGAGGCCAAGAATTTGCGACCAGCTTGGGCGATATAGTGAAATTCCATCTCTACTAAAAATCAAAAAATTAGCTGGGCGCTTGTAGTCTCAGCTACTCAGGAGGCTGAAGAGGATCACCTGAGCCCAGGACTTTGAGGCTGCAGTGAGCCATGATGGCACTACTGCACTCCAGTCTGGCCAGAGTGAGACCCTGTCTCAAAAAAAAATTAAGAAGACTTTTTGAATGAAAAAAGATTTACATCTCCTCTAATTAATAGCACTATTGGTTTTTATTTGATTTAACATATTATTTCATTGTGTTATTACAAATTGTGTGTTTTAAATGCCTATTTTGATGTACATTCTACAGTCTACACTTAGTTCAGTAGTACATGTATATTGCTTGTATTTATCGTGTGTGAATATATATACACACACGTGGTATGTGTTCAAAATATTTTAGAGATTAGAGTATGTGAAAAAAATTTGAAGACCACTCTGCATAATAAATGTGTGGGAGCTGGCCCATGTGGCATGTTCAGTAAATGCTTATTTCCATCCTCTTTCTCCCCGGAATAAAGTCGGCAGTGTGTGTGTGGACCTTGCTGATTGAAGGAGAGTGGTTGATTTGATTTCTGGAACAAGGTGCATCTCAAACTAGCTGGCAGCACTACCTAGGCCTGGCACCATCCCAGCTGTTCACACTGAATTCCAGACGTTTGTAGGAGCCAGGACGAGGCCAGCTGGCTGCCTGTCAGTGGCCTTCCTCTGTCAGCACTACACAGTTGTCACGGCTCACATCCAACCGCCAGACAGCCGAGAAGGAGATGCCAAGATTTAAATCTGCAGTTCCTGACCCCTGTAACCACACCCAAGTCTTTGGTTGGTCCTAGACAAAAACAACAGATTTGCAGATTTGGTCTATTCTTCAAATTGGCTTTTGACGATCTATTTATTGGCGAACCTAAGTGTGGGATATAATTGCTCCTCTTGCAAATCAGAGCTGGTTTCAGTAGCTAACATTTATTGAGCAAGTAGTATACCCAGACTCCAACTAAGTGCTTTCTGGAATTATTTAGTTTTCACAGCAACCACATAGAGTAAGTTCTGCCACTAGCACCGCTTTACATATAAGCAAATGGAGACTTAGAAAGGTTGAGTAATTTTACTAGAGGAAAATAAAGTAACAGGAAAAGAGAGAAATCTCAGTCTCATTGGTCTGACCACTGAGGAACTGAGGGGATGTACCATTGTAAATCTTCAAAATAGAAATATCCCAAATGCAATGCAGGACTCTGGATTAGATTCTGGAACAAAGAAAGAACATTTGCGGAGTGGGGAGGGGTGTGGTGGATTGTGCAACCCAGAGTCTGCAGATTAGTTCACAGTATTGTATCAGTATTAATTTCTTAGTTTTGACAAATGCATCCTGGTTATGTAGGATGTTAGCACTTTCTGCACTATCTCTGTAATGTTTTTGTAAATGTAAAATGATGCCAAAATAAAAGGCATATTTAAGAAACCGAAATGCCAAGCGTGTGTGTGTGTGTGTGTGTGTGTACACAGGTGCTCGCACATGTGAGTGTGTACAGTGTGCATATGTAAGCCTTTGACACCCACCCTGCCCCTTGCCGTATACCCCTGCTATTCCCTGTGTGCTGCGCCACTCAAGCACCTGGGACTTACATGGATGTTAGCGAGAGGGAAGCCCACACAACTCACATGTGATGTGCCCACCATGCTTTCATCACACCCCACCTGTGCTGCAGAACCCTGGGTCACAGGTGGCAGTCTTGTCTCCCCATAAAAAATGCTAGAAAATGATGTGTGTGTGTGTGTGTGTGCGCGCGCCCGTGCATGCTGATAGGGGGGTTTCAGGAAGTCATTCGTGAAGATGTAGTGTAGCATCCAGAATAAACTAACCAATTTACACCTTAAACACTCTTCTCCCGTAAGGCCTCCTCAGCTGCCTCTGCTTACCAAGTGCATTTGAGGAGTCCTCTGCTTTATCCATTCTTTGTCCTCCTGAAAGGAGGCACCAACCTGAAAGGCAATCCCAGGAGCTGCTGGCCCCAGACTTGTGCTTTGCTTCTCACCATGTGCTGTGTCAGTACTGACAGAATATTTTCATTACCTTTTAGCTAACAGCTCTCTCCCAGGCAGCGGCTTAAGGCTGGAGTAAGGACATTTCACAATTTAGGAGACAGCAGTCACTCCCCTAAATGGCTCTGAGGTGGCCACAAAATGCTGGACTTGCAAAAAATTGCTCCATTAACTAGATTCAGGGATTTTCAGGATTTATGGGCTAGACTGTGCTAATGTTGCTGTGGTGCTTCTCCGTATAATTGCTAGAGGCCTCCGGTGAGCGGAGGAACGTGTGTTCAGTCTGTCCTGGGTGACTACTGTGCAGTCCCAGGGAGAGAAAGAAAACCCATTCAACCAAATCCAAGAGGATCAGAAATAACGTTTGTGGAGATCTCAGTGAGTACCTAATCTGTAACCTCGGGGAGAACTCCAGCTGGGCTCAGTCTTTGCTGGAAACAGAACTTACTGGGTATGTGTGTGTTTACTCACTCACTCATTTATTTATTTACTGTGACAGGGTCTTGCTGTGTTGTCCAGGCTATTTTTGAACTCCTAAGCTCAAGTGATTCTCCCACCTCATCCTCCCAAGTAACTGAGATTACAGGTGCATGCTACCACGCCCAGCCATCGTTCATTTAGTTATTGAGTGTCTACCAAGCACCAGATACCCAGGTTAAACATAAAGGATATAGAGCAGGACAGTAACAAAAGTCCCAGATTCAGAAAGAGGAGATGGATAAAAACCAACAAACATCTAAAGGAGATAATTTCAGATTGTGATAAGCACAAATAAAAAGGGAATACATTGATGTGGTAGAGAGGGCCGTTGGGGGGTGGGTGGTATGATTCCTTTAGATTGGGTGGATCAGGGTGATGGCTTTTCAGTTGAGATCAGAAGAATGAGAAGGAGGCAGGAGGAAGAAGTGGCAGCCAGGTGGGGCAGCAGGTCTTCTCTGTCGTCCTGCACAGAAACCTGAGGGGTAGATAGCAAAGGAGAAATCCAGACTCAGGCCAGGAAAGAAGCTCATGGCACCAAGGTTAGGGCTTGTGCTGTAGAACCTCTGGGTCACAGGTGGCAATCTTGTCCCCGCCATAACAAATGCTAGAAAATGTGTATGTGTGATGTGTGTGTGTGCACGTCCGTGTGCACGTGCGCGCTGCTAGGGGGGTTTCAGGAAGTCACAGACTGTCCACATGTGTGGGTGTGTTGGAAGTGGTGATGGCTGAGTGGGCACAAAGATAAGTCACAGGGACAGGAGACACAAGAAAACAGTAAGTCTCACAAGTCTCAAGACAACCACAAACACGCAGCACAGGAAACAACTTCCCAGGGCAACCGCTCCCTCCATTTCCCACAGCTGAGAGCAGGAGGACTGGGTTCGAGTCCCACCTCCACCAGGCAGTGCTGATGACCTTGGGCAAGTCACTGGACACATTGCGACCTCAGTGTGCACATCTGTAAAAGGGGTTGAACAAAAATCTACCCTGTCCTGCTCCCAGGGCTGAAGAGGAGCCACAGGGAATTTAGAAGTGTCATCAGTATGGGGGCCCATCAATATGAGGGTCCATCTCTACAATAAGGACCTGCTTCTAGAGAAGGGGAGGTGGGTAGCAGATTGGTCTAATGGTTGCCTCCCACATAATTCTAAAAGCCTCCCAGAGCAGCCACCCTAGTAAGTATCCAGCATCACACAAGGAGTCTAAGGAGTCTCTGCCCACTGTGGCCCTGGCTCAAGCCCCCACAGTTGGCCCTCACCAAGCTTTGTGATCTGGAATTCAGGTGTTAGAAGGGAGAAGACACCAGGCCTACTGTCCCATATCACTGAAGCCTTTGCTTTGGGTGAAACAGAGCTGGGTACAATTACCAGTGCCACCCATTCTTTCCACCATGCTCTGGACATTCAACCCATCTGAGCCTTAGTCTCTTCATCTGCAAAGTAAGGACCATGCAGTCGTCCTGGTGGTGTTTATTCAAATAGAATAAACATACAGTGCCAGGTGCATATGTCACCCAGTGAGACTCCCCTCACCTCTTCCTCCCTTGCCCTCTTCCTTCCTCCAGAAATAAAGAGTACACTAGTTGAAGAATATTTCTTTGCCTTCCTTCCTTGACAGCTCCAAAACCAGCCTAACAGCACGATGTGCATCAGATGTGCTTTTTTGATGTTTGAAATTTATAGTCTCTGTTGAATGTTAGCCAGGACAGCACTTCATCATTTGAACAATTTCCATTTTCCACAAGCTCTCCGTGATTGATGATCTAACCAGGCACATGGCATTCTGTTCCACCAGCAATGTGGCCAGTGGGGAGATGGCTATGTCAGTAACACCTGTTTGTGGTAGACCAACAATGACGCCCTAAAAGATATGTCCACATCAAATCCCTGGAACCTAGGTGTGTGACCTTATTTGGAAGAAGGGTCTTTTTACAGATGCAATTAAAAATCTTGAGATGCAGAGAACATCCTGTACTATCCAGGTGGGCCTTAAATGCAATGGCAACTGTCTTCATAAGAGACGTATGGGGAGATATGACAAAGAGAAGGGGAGAAGGCAATGTGACCACCAGTAGGTGGAGGTTAAAGGGATGCACCCCTAAGTCAAGGAATGCCAGCAGCTGCCAGAAGCTTGAAGAGGCAAAGAATGAACTTGTCCCCTAGAGCCTCCAAAGGGAGTGTGGCCTTGCTCACACCTTGGCTTTGGACTTCTGGCCTCCAGAACTGCGAGAGAATAAATCTCTACTGTTATAGGCCAATGAGTTCGTGGTCATTTGTATAGCACCCCTAGAAATGAATACAGCAGGTGAGCACCTTGCCCCACCTGGCTGCAGGTGACTTTTAGTGCCACCATTTTTATCTCTTGTGGATGAAGAGCAGGCTATATTCTTTTTATAAGTAAGTCTAGCTTTTACAAAAAACTTAATAGCCAGGGTCATGGTTTTAGAACTCGTAGAATCCACTCCTCTCGTCCTCTAGTTCTTCCCCCACCCACTGGCTTATAAATTTGTTCCTATAAAATAAGTCAGCTGAGTTGAGCCTGTAAATGTATCTGAACACATGTGTTGGGTGGGGTCACAAACATGTAGACACCTGCCTGTGAGTGTCAGTGACCCGCACTCTGAAAGGCCCCCATATTGATGACACTTCTTAATTCCCTGTGGCTCCTCTTCAGCCCTGGGAGCAGGGTAGGGCGGATTTTTGTTCAGCCCCTTTTACAAATGTGCACACTGAGGTCGCAATGTGTCCAGTGACTTGCCCAAGGTCATCAGCACTGCCTGGTGGAGGTGGGACTCGAACCCAGTCTTCCTGCTCTCAGCTGTGGGAAATGGAGGGAGCGGTTGCCCTGGGAAGATGTTTCCTGTGCTGCATGTTTGTGGTTGTCTTGGGACTTGTGAGACTTACTGTTTCCTTGTGTCTCCTGTCCCTGTAACCTATCTTTGTGTCCACTCAGCCACCACCACTTCCAACACGTACCCACACCTGTGGACAGACTACAGCCTCCTAGAGTTTGTGTCATGGCAGAGCTGAGGGCAGTTGTCAGTTCTTGGTTCTCTCTAGTAGGGCTCTGAACTGCAGCCTGGGCCCTACACATTTATTTATGTATTGTCTGTAGCCGCTTCTGTGTTACAGGAATTGACAGAGGCTGGCATGGTGGCTCATGCCTGTAATCCCAGCACTTTGGGAGGCTGAGGCAGGAGGATCACTTGAGCCCAGGAGTTTGAGATGAACCTGGGCAACATGATGAAACTCCATCTCTACAAAAGAAATATAAAAATTAGTTGGGTGTTGTGATGGAGGCTGAGACGGGAGGATTGCCTGAGCCCAGGGTGTCAGGGCTGCAGTGAGTTGTGATTGTGCCACTTTCTCAAAAAAAAAAAAAAAGAAAAAAAGAAAAAAAAAGTTGAAAGAGTTGATTCAATTATAGACTTGAGTAGCTGTAACAGACACTATAAAGCCTAGAATATTTATGGTGTGAACTTTGATAGGACGAGTTTGCCAGCTCCTGCACTAGAGGATAAAGATTAAGAGGATTGCCTCCAGATAGAGGAGAGGAAGGGGCAAGGATGGAAGAAAGGAGGGCGAAGAGGCAGAGAGAATGAAAGAGGAAGGGGGGTCACTCAGAGACTTCACAAAGTATGTTATTTCCTAAAAACCGTAATGCCCAGTAGCTAGTGATTATCTGTGGCACTGTCAGCCTTCTGCTTGGAAACAGGAATCTTTTAAAGATCAAATGCAGGGCCCAGAGCCCCAGGACTCCACACTGGCATTAGTCAGTAAGTTTTGAGGAAGGCAGAACTGAAAACGAGCCTAAGTATAAGGCACCCAGCTGGTGATTGGAAGATAGGTATCTTCTGCATTACTAGCTGGCCTCGCTTTAAAAAATTTTGTTTCTTGGATAGCATTTTTCTTTCACAAGTTGGTTGGCTTGCACATGTCAAAAACAAAACCAAAAGAGAGAGAGAGAGACAGAGAGAGAGAGAGAGAGAGAGAGAGAGAGAGAGAGAGAGATGTACATACCATTTGCCATATTTGTGATTTCTCATTCTTGCACTATTTTTTAAACTTTTCATTACATTAGACCTTTATCAGATATTAGCATTGGTTCTTCAGTTTTCACCCTGATCAGGAACTTCCCTGAAACAAATGCTGGTAAGATCATGGAACGTTCCCAGGAGAAGGATATATCAGGTGTACCCCAGGGAGGCCGAGCCAGTCCAGAGAGACCTATGGGTCTCTCAGGTCCTTAGTAGAACTGATTCCCTCTCCTTGTCTCAGGTCATCATCAGCCACTGAGCGAGACTGAATAGGGGAATCCCGTGAGGCTTTGGAGGTGGACGCAGGATCTGTGGCCTAAGATACAAAGCTGGTGGAGGACTTGGTTAGGTCATGTTAATTGGTTTTTCTCAGCTCTCACCAGGTGTCATTCACGGAGGTTGCGTAAAAGAAACTCATTCTCAGGGATACACTTTTTCTTAAATATTACCTTTCTGAATTTTGAAATTTAGTATGGGATTGAGGCATTTAAACACATTTTTGAAGCACAAAACTTATTTATCCTAGTTCAAAGCCAGATTTGGTTTGACCTGTCTTGGTGGCATTTTCTGTGGTTCTGAGATCCAACCCCTAACCTCGTCCCTTTTGACCTGGTTTATCACCCACGTCCTCGGGTTGAAAATAGTAATCTAATCCTAAGAGAAGGGGCCTGGAAGGAAGGGAAGAGAAATCGACGTCAGCTGGTGAGGATGAGAAGCAACATGGGAGCAGTGTTGACCCTTGAGAACTACATGTTAGGTTAGGGTCAAGCTCTACCGGCCCTAGGTCAAAAATTTCATTGACCTGTGGCTAAAGCCCAGACTTCGAAGAGCAAAGAAAGCAAGGATTTAACTCTGAAAATAGAAAAGTGGCTGACCCAGTGCTGAGGCTTCTCACAAAATTTACTGAATAGTTTACTTCAGACTAAGGAAGAAAGAGCTCAAACAAGCTTAAGCAGGAGCAAATGCCATCAACCTGGACCATGAGATGGCATGTGCCCAGCAGCGATTTTCCACCTGGGCTGACATTAAAACTACCTGGTAGTGTTTACAGCCTTGAGTGCCCAGACCGGTAAGATCAAAATCTCAGAAGATGGGGCCTGGACTTGGTGCTTTTTAATGGTCCTCAGGTGATCTTAATGGTCTTCCAGGGTTGAGTACTATGGGGAGAATTGAGGTCAAGATGTGAAGGCATCTAACTGACTCGTGCATGTTAAGAACTGGATGACACTGGAAGCCAGACATTAGAAATAATGGGGTCAGGGCACCACTTACATGGTATTAATGGCCAGAGGTCTTGAATCTTCCTCGAGACTACAGTCAAGAGAGATATCCATATGGGGTGCAAAGAACCACATTATTCTGAGCCAGTCTTAGCATGGACCCCCACTGCCTGCTTGCCATCCATTCCTCTCCACGGCAGATCTCCAGTTATCTGGACTTGGGTGAGACTTTCCTCTTTCCTGAACCACTGCAAACCCACATCTGAGTCTGACTACTGCAGCTACATGGGAGGACAGAAATTCAAGTGGGAGAAGCACCTGGGTAGCTTGCTGTGCTGTGGAACAGGTAGAAGAGGAAGACCCAGAGAACCATGCTCATAGGTTTACCTATTTGAAGCAGAGAACAACCCACCTTTCTGTGCAGGGGATACCTCAGTATGAGCAATCAAGTTAGCAGCTCCTCTCAGGAGACTGGAGGGTTAAAGAAGGAGGTTGGGGAAAGATGGAAACACGGAGTTCCCTTCTCTTAGATCCCTACAATAAAGCTAAGTTTTACAAGGAATTTCTACCAACTGTCAACATGTCTTAAGTCTCTGTGGGAGACCCTCACCAGAAAATTCCTGTTCACCCAAACTTGGATCTGGAACATGAAAAAAGATTGGCAGAAAATTGGAGAGCATCTGGTCATTGGGCAGGAGCTCCTGATGAGAGGGAGGAGAATAGGAATGCAGCTCACAACATGGAGAGTGCTTCTCTCTTGGAGATGGGCTTGTTTCTGCCATCTAAGAAGGTTCAAAGAATGAGATGGGGCCTAGTAGCTCCTCACTGCTTGCTCTCAGCAGGGCAGTACTGATGGGCAGACCTGGAAAAAAAAAGCTGTCTAGGAGACTAGACAGAGGAGGGGAAGAGCCCGAAGTCCAGTAGGAACTTCCTGGGAACTCTGGAGTTAACTAGAGTGGGCCACATGCTGCAGACACACAGACCATAGAAGGACTGCTCCCCACCTTTAATGCATGATAAAGACCAACCGGCTTGCATGAAGATGATGGTGCACTTCTGAACTTTACTGTCATTACCACAGTCAAAGCCACAGCAACAACGGTGTTGGAGATAATCACACCAATAAATGAAGTTCCCCTGCTGTCTTCTGACTCACTTTTAAGTGGTACAGACCCTGGTGATTAAGAAAAGTAAACCTCCAAAGCAGTCGGTCATTGTCGGTTTGCTAACTTGGGCATCCTGAAAAGACTAAGTACTTTAACTGGGTCACCTCTATTAGCACGGGAAAAAGCTGTGTGGTCAGGCCGGGTGTGGAGGCTCATGCTTGTGATCCTAGCACTTTGGGAGGCCAAGGCGGGTGGATTACTAGGTCAGGAGTTCAAGACAAGCCTGGCTAAGATATGAAACCCCATCTCTACTAAAAATACGAAAAAATTAGCCGGGCATGGTGGTGGGTGCCTGTAACCCCAGCTACTCGGGAGGCTGAGATGGAGAATTGCTTGAACACAGGAGGTGGAGGTTGCAGTGAGCCGAGATTGCACCACTGTACTCCAGCCTGGGTGACAGTGAGACTCCATCTAAAAAAAAAAAGTCTTCACTTTCTTAAAATGCTGCTATATGTGGTGGCAAGCAACAGAACTAACCCACAAGGAGGCAACATGGAAACCACGGAAGTCAACACATAATCCTACCTGCTTCCCCATCAATAGGTAAAACAAAGTGGTTATGAGCACAAACTTTGAAGCCAGATGATCAGTGTGAGATGGTATTCTTTTTTTTTTTTTAATAATTAAATAATATTGATTTATTTCTATTTTATTTTAGATTCAGGGGATACATGTGCAGATTTGTTACATGGGTGTATTGTGTGATGCTGAGGTTTAAGATTCTAATGATCCTGTCACCCAAGTAATGAATGTAGTACCTGATAGGTAGCTTTTCAACCCTTGTTCCCATCCCTCCCTGCTTCCTTTTGAAATGCCTGGTGTCCGTTGTTCCCACCTTTGTGTCTGTGCATATCCAGTGTTTAGCTTCCACTTACAAGTCCATGTTGCTTCAGAGGACATGATTTTACTCTTTTACATGGCTGTATAGTATTCCATGGCATATATGTACTACATTTTCTTTCTCCAATACACTGTTGATGGGCACCCAGTTGATTTCATGTCTTTGCTCTTGTGAATAGTGCTGCAATGAACATATGAGTACATGTGTCGTTTTGGTAGTATGATTTATTTTCCTTTGGGTATATACCAGTAATGGGATTGCTGAGTCCGATGGCAATTCTGTTTTCAGTTCTTTGAGAAATCTCCAAACTGCTTTCCACAGAGCCTGAACTAATTTACACTCCCAACAACAGTGTGCGAATGTTTCCTTTTCTCTGCGACCTCACTAACATCTGTTGTTTTTTGACTTTTTAATGGTAGCCATTTTGACTGGTGTGAGATGGTATCTCATTGTGGTTTTGGTTTGCATCTCTCTGATGAATACTGGTGTAGAGCACTTTTTCATATGTTTATTGGCTGCTTGTGTGTCTTTTGAAAAGTGTCTGTTCATGTCCTTCAATCACTTTTTAATGGGGTTGGTTTTTACTTGTCAATTTGTCTAAGTTCTTATGTGTTCTGGATATTAGTCTTTTGTCAGATGCATAGTTTGCAAATATTTTCTCCCATTCTGTAGGTTGTCTGTTTACTCTGTTGGTAGTTTCTTTTGCTGTGCAAAAGCCCTTTGGTTTAAATAGGTCCAAGTTGCCAGACAGACAGCTTTGAATTCTGGTCTTAACACTTCATAACTGGGGGATCTAGGGGCAAGTTACCTAACCTCTCAAAGCCTCAGTGTCCTCATCTGTAATGGAGGGATAATAGAAGCTTCCCCGCAGGGTTGCAGTGAGGGTTGATGAGGTAGTTCATATAAAGCACTCAGAACTGCACCTGGCACCTGTAAACACTCTCATCCCCCATACCTTTTCACAATTACTGTGACGATGACGCTGTTTAGCAGCAATTATCAGCAACTCTCAACTCAAGTTACATTGCTAGTGACAAAACCTTTGGCATTTCAATGTATAATTTTTCATTCTTTTCCATAACTGTACTTTTTTCTTTTCAAAGTGAAATTATATTGAGCATACTCTTTGCTATTTAAATTGACTATATTGAGAATTTCTTTCTATTTCATGTATTCTTCTACAGCTTCATTTGTAATGACTGCATAATGGTATATATCATAGATTATTTAAGCAAACATCTGTGGTTTAATGCTTAGGTCTCTCTTTCCCTTTTTTAGAAGCAATTCTGCAGTAAATATCATTAAGCAAAAGCATTGCTCATTGGCAGAACTTCCCCCTTTAGAATAAATTCCTAGAAGTGAAATGTCTCTTTCAAATGACATGGAAACTTGAAAGTGTTTACTATTCTATATGACTGCCAAATTATCCTCCAGAAAGATTCTACCACTACCAGCAGGGAATAAAAAACCAGCTTCCCCTCACTATACTCGACACTGGGTATTCTAGTTTTTAAACTACAGTGTTTCGTATTTGTTCTTGACCTAAAGCTGAGCTCTGCTGTTTGGGTCTTGGCTTCTCTGAACTTGGTGCTGATTCTTGCTTTAACTGGAGCTTCCTACTGGAGCATCCTAGATGGGCCCTTGCTGACTCAAACAACCCTATGAAGCTTTTCTTATTCTTCTAGGACTAGAGTAGGGCTCAGCCAAGCACCTGGTGGTGGCAGGACCCTTGGAGCTGTCCCTATAACCGCAGCAATCTTTTATCTTGCTTGTTTAATCACCTTATCCTAAACGACATCTTTGCTAGAAATTTGCTGTCCTCAGTGAGAAGCAGTACCTTCCCCTTGTTCCTTGCTGAACCACCAGCCTGGCCAATGTGGTGAAACCCTGTCTTTACTAAAAAGACAAAAATTGGCTAGGGATGATAGCAGGCACCTGTAATCCCAGCTACTCCAGAGGCTAAGGTCCCAGTTACCAGACAGACAGCTTTGAATTCTGGTCTTAACACTTCATAACTGGGGGATCTAGGGGCAAGTTATCTAACCTCTCAAAGCCTGAGACCCAGCAGGGTCACCACCAGCAGATTAGTGCCACTTCCCTGTCCCTGGGGGCATTGTTTTAGACTTTGGTCACCACTAAAGAGGAAACATAAGGAGAAAGGCAGGAAGAAGTAGCATTGAGAAAGAGCTCTGGATATGCCATCATCAGCTGAGGATTCTGAATTAGGAAACATATCTATTTAGGTTTAAACTACAAAGTATGCAAGAGTTCCTGATCCCAGCTTCTCAGGAACATCCCTCTGGCCACAGGCAACTGTCACTGGTGATGATTCCTCTTGGCTTCCACTTACTTCTTCAGAAGATGCTGAGGATCAGGGTGTCTAAGGAGTGGTTCACATGCTGTGGTTTAATCTAAGCTTGGTATATTACATTTTCCATGTAAGCCGACCTCATAAGGGCAGGTTCACATAGAAATATTAGAAAACACAGAAGGATATAAAGAGCAAAGATGAAAACATTCCAAATCCTACCATGTAGATATAACCTATGTTGATATTTAGCATCTATCCAGAGGTAGAGCTGTAGCACGATCATTTATATGCATGTACATACACATGCATTTACTTTTTATAAAAATGAGATAATATTGAACATGCTGTTCTGTAGCCAGTTGTTAAAAGAATTTATCTTTTTTTTTTTCTTTTGGAAACAGGTTCTCATGGTGTCCCCAGGCCGGAGTGTAGTGGCATAATCTCACACTGCAACCTCTACCTCCTGAGCCTAAACAATTCTCCCATCTCAGCCTCCTGAGTAGTTGGGATTACAGGCCTGTGCTACCATGACTGGCTAATTTTTGCATTTTTTGTAGAGATGGGGTTTCATCATGTTGCCCAGGTTGGTCTTGAACTCCTGAGCTCAAGCCATCTGCCCAACTTGGCCTCCCAAAAGTGCTGGGATTACAGGGATGATCCACTGCTTCCAACCTTAAAAGAATTTATCTTTAATGGCTGTGTTTTATTTATACATTTTCAATCATTCATTCATCAATAAATACTGATTCAGGCCCATTGTGTGTTAGGCTTGATTCTAGACAAGAGAGAGAAACCACGAATGAGAGACATGGTCTCTGCCCTTGAGGAGGGTGTAATGAAGTCCGTCAGTTTTGTGGATTGTGGTTTCTTTCTGTGCTTTATGTTCTTAAAGTCTTCTTCCATCCTAAAATCAGACAGTCACTCTATTTTCTCATGTTTTCACTTTTTACATTGCCTGAATCCATCTAGAAATTGTTTTGGTGGATGAAAATTTTTGTACTTTTTTTGAGACAGAGTCTCACCCTGTTGCCCAAGCTGGAGTACAATGGCTCAATCTTGGCTCACTGCAAACTCCACCTCCCAGGTTCAAACGGTTCTCCTGTCTCAGCCTCCTGAGTAGCTGGGATTACAGGTGCATACCACCACACCCAGCTAATTTTTGTATTTTTTGTAAAGACAGCGTTTCACCATGTTGGCCAGGCTGGTCTCGAACTTCTAACCTTGTGATCCACCTACCTCATCCTCCCAAAATGCTGGGATTGCAGGCATAAGCCACAGCATCTGGCCCTCAAAATTTTTCTACTTTTAAACCATTGGAGGACACCAACAACCACAAAAGGAATAAACCCTCTTTCCTTATAGACAAGTGGGCAAGGAGGAAAAGTACAGTGTTGATTCTTCATGGGAGACTGATGGAGTTACAATAGACTTCTGTTCTTAAGGTAGCAAATTATCATTTTTTTTTAACCTGGAAAGATACAGTAACAGTCTATGATAAGGACAAATTACCCCAATATGTTTTTAAAATATTGCAATTATTCACAAAGTGGTAGATATTTTCTTTCATTTAAAACCCCATTGGGCCCGAGAGATATAACTAACAAGATGGGAAACTGTCAAAACTCTTATTAGTTGGTCGAGTTTTATTTTCTGCTCAGATTTGTGTCATTTAAAACCCTGAGAAAATGTTTTTTGGAGGACAATTTGTCCCTATTAGAGTTTTAAGTGTCCAAATCCTTGACTTAGCAGTTCTGCTGCTAGAAATTCACCCTATAGATGGAATCACAAAAGGACCTCTAAGAGGAATATAGAGGAAGATTCATTGCAGCCCTGTCTATAATTGCAAACAAACCACTGGGAACCACCTAAATTATCTATTAGCAGCAGACTGGTAAAGTAAATTAAGCCACATCTGTGAACCGCCATGCAGTAGTTGCAAAGAATGTGGTGGGATTCCATGTGCTGATGAAATAGTAAAATCTCTAAGATAGATCGCTAAGTGAAGAAAGTAAGCTGAAGGGCAGGTCTTTTGTGTTAAGAATAAAAGACTACAACATATAACATGTTGGTGTATCCATTTTTTTTCTGGTAGGATACATGAAGAGCTAATAGGAATTGTTGCCTGAAGGAACAAGCTGATAGGGATGAGGTGAAGAGAGAATCAAATGTTTGTTTTATTCCTGTGTGGATGGTGGAATTTTTTCACCCTGCACATTTATTACTTTTATTTATATTTTTAAATGTTTACTCCATTTATCTAAGCAGGGAGATTATAGACTATTGGTGTTTCCTTCTTTATACCTTTCTATATTAAAAATGAATACAGATCAGAAATATTCACCAGATACTGGCATCTAAGAAACAAACAAAAACATGATTTGTCAAAGTCAGAAAAGGGGTGTATGTCTTCTGTTTGGAATTATGCTAATTTCTTGGAGTTTGCATTCCTTTGTTGTCATCAGAATGCTGCACATTGTGTTCCCTTTCTATTTTTGTGCACACTGTTTTGTTTTGCATTTCCAGCCACGACAGCTATGTTCAATTGTGCCCCATCCCCTCTCCTGTTCTGTGGCCTGTGACTATGGGAACCACGAGCAGCCAATGGGAGTGCTGCTTACTGTGAGGTCCATGCAGTGTCCACTCCTACTTCCTGCCCTGAGACATTGCCTCCAGGTCTGGCATATCTTCCTAAGACAGGCCTATTAACCCACTGGATCTATCCACCCCTTCCTCCTCCTGTCCCTGCCCCTTCCTCCTCCTGTCCTCTAATTTTGGGGAGACATATTCTGATATCCAGAGATCCTGGATTTAGAGCATTTCCTCCATTCTTGGTAAATTGAGAACCTTCCCAGCTGCTGCCTCATCTGCAGTAGTTACTTTCAGATGAAAAGTTCAAATGGGAGAGAAATATTTTGCATTTGTTCTTTTCATTACACTATTTGATCCCCATGGAGATGTCTTCTACAGGGATTGAAAGAAAGAATATATTGGTTCACCAGGCATTGCTGAAGGTTCCAACACAGCCTTGACCTGTTTTTGTTTGAAATTGGGAAATGCTCACAAATGTAAGAGGCCTCCTTCTTTTGAAGAGTGGAGGGATTTAACATCAAGATGTTTTGCATTTTCAATAGCTCATTTGCTCTGGATGGTTTTTGGCAGTTAAATGTGTAGGTGGCGAGGTAATAGGTTTCATGTGTCCTGAGTGGAATTCACTCAGAGCCAAACAAAAGTTGGTCTGAACATGTCTCTTTTCATGGTAAAGTACTCTGGAGTCAGACTGTTTAAGTTTCAAGTCCTGTTTAACCACTTCTTAGCTCATGACTTTGGGTACTTCACTTATGGTAGCTAAATTTTAGTTGTTTCATCCATAAAATTGAAGATATTAAAGTACCTACCTCAGAATGTGATGAGGATTAAGTGAAAAACTGAAAGGCAGTTCTTACTATAATGCCTGACACATAGCAAGGCATCAATAAACTCAGTCGCCGTAATTATTCTTACCATTATGGTTTATACCACCACCATCATTGTGATTATTAGGCTCAACCGGTATACAACTGAATTTTGGTTGCATGAGTAAATTGCAGTTGTTTAGACAAAATCCTAAGCCAAAAACTTGGTGCTAGGTAGAAAGGAAGCACCTTCATTCATTAAGTCCCTGCACTCTACCAGGTGATGTGCTTGGTTCCATCTCTGCTGTTTCTCATTTCAGTCCTGCAGTGGCATTTTACAGTAGTTCTATTTCAGCATTTCAGACTGAGTTCCAATTGTCTGATGCTTACTTTCCATGTGATCCTGTCTCTGTATCTTCCTGTGCCTCCATTTTCTCCTCTGTAACATGGGGATAATGAAAGTCCTTAACTCATCAGGTTGTTGTGAAGATTAAAGATGTTCATCACACAGAACAGTGCTTGGTACACAGTAAGCACTGTAAATGTTCGCTAACATGACTTTATAACTCAGGAAGGGCACCTGTGACAGTATGGAAGGTGTGAGATCATTGTTCTCCTTAGTATTGAGGAATGTTAGTGATGCTGAAGGAACTTTAGAGCTAAGCTGACCCAACCTACTCATTTCACAGGTGGGGGATCCAAGGCCCAGAAACAATAAGGGTCTTGTCTAAGTCACTCAGGGAGTTGGTGGTAGAGCCACTACCTGATACGAGATCTCCTGACTCCTAGTTCAATGCTCACAAGCCTTCATGGCAGGAATAAGGCGACACACAGAGAGTGATGAGATGGAGATCACATTCTTTGGGACAGTTTGATTCTGATATTCCTGGCATTTGGGACTTTTTGAGAGTCCTCTGCCATTCTGCCTACCATTTGCCACCACAAGGGGCTTATCAATGTGATGTCATAAAGCAGGTCTTACTTTCTCATCAGAGCCCATCTTGGTCTTCAGGGGAAACCAAAGGGAAGCTCTCCTAGCAAAGAATTTGATGTTATGACCATCAAAGCAAAAGTGCAGCTATATGACAAAATAATTACTCAAAGGGGGCCGGGCACAGGGGCTCACACCTGTAATCCCATCTCATTGGGAGGCCGAGGCAGGCGGATCACGAGGTCAGGAGTTCAAGACCAGTCTGACCAACATGGTGAAACCCTGTCTCTACTAAAAATACAAAAATTAGCCAGGCGTGGTAGCATGCGCCTGTAATGCCGGCTACTCAGGAGGCTGAGGCAGGAGAATCATTTGAACCCAGAAGGTGGAAGGTTGCAGTGAGCTGAGATCACACCACTGCACTCCAGCCTGGGGGACAGAGTCAGACTCCGTCTCAATAAATACACATATACATACATATATAAATCATATATACATACATACTTAAAGGGTCATACCATGGGCAGACCTTAAAAACAGACTTAAGATACAATCCATATGGGCTATAAAGTATCTATAAAGGACCCTAAGTGGAAACTCTGCTGTGTTGTGCATTTGACTTGACACTGATAGGCCAGATATATTGATAGGGTGAGATGAATGATAATATTGCATCTAAATTTTATGGGATGTTTCTTAAGGTTTTGGGTGTTAAATTACCCCTTCTAAAAGCCAGTATTGAGGCTCAAACTAATCCATGCCTTCTTTTTCTTTTAAAAATTATCTTGACCATATTGTTTTTATTACAAATGAAACATGAAGGTAGAAAGTAGAATGATAAGTTACAAGAGGTGGGGAAGGGAGTGTGTGTGGTGGAGGATGAGAGAGCGTGGTTAATGGGTGCAAACATACAGTTAGGTAGAAGGAATAAGATCTAAGGTTGGATAGCACAGTAAGGTGACTTTAGTTAACAATAATGTATTTTATATTTTAAAATAGCTAGAAGAGAGGACTAAAAATATTCCCCGCACAAAGAAATGATAAATACATGAGATGGTGGATGTTCTAAATACCCTGGTTGTTATACATCCTATCCATGTAACAAAATATTGCATATACCCAACAAATGTGTACAAATATGATATGTCAATACAAAATTTAAAAGTAAGTGATTACAGAAAAGCATACAAAGCAGGCAGTTCCCTCTTTTGCAGATAGATGGCAAGCTCAAGGCCAAATAGTTGAATAAAAAAGAAGTTACGTAAACGAAAATGCTGATTTAAACTAAGCAGCGAGGAATGAATAGAATTGTGGAATTATCCACTTTCCATAGTGATGTTGCAGGTTAAATGGGCACACGGCTAGGCAGAACAACATAGGAAACCTACCTTATTGTCCTTCTGACCAAGCCTTTTAAAGTTATCATTTAAACTGGCTCTGAGTTTTATTTCTTAGTTTTGGTGGATCAGAAAATCACATACCAACTTAGCTTTCAATCTACTTATCTACAAACCTAAGTGCCTGTTTATTCATGTTTTAGTGGATGGACACTGCAGGGGTCTTAGCAAGTGCCATCTCTCCATTTAGCTAACTACGTGGGAAGCCTGAATAGAAATCAGGATTATGATTGGTGACCTTGAAGATACAGCCAGGAGAGTGAGTTTTAATATCTGAGGGTGTTGAGATGAGATAACTGATCTCGAACAGGGATGTGTCTGCTGAGCAAACTCAGCATTACTTGTTAGCTGGACAGGCGATTGGACAAAGCTGAGTGAGCACCTCTTCAATTTTTTTTTATGCTTGATTACTCAGGTTTTCAGTTTTTAGACAGACCATTCTTTTTTCCCCCTCAGACATGTAAATAGCATTGACTCTACAGTAGTGTTAAATAGGTAATTATAACCATGCCTGAGATGACACTGTGATTTTTTTTTTTTTTTTTTTTTTGAGACGGAGTTTTGCTCTTGTTACCCAGGCTGGAGTGCAATGGCGCTATCTCGGCTCACCGCAACCTCCGCCTCCTGGGTTCAGGCAATTCTCCTGCCTCAGCCTCCTGAGTAGCTGGGATTACAGGCACGCGCCACCATGCCCAGCTAATTTTTTGTATTTTTAGTAGAGACGGGGTTTCACCATGTTGACCAGGATGGTCTCGATCTCTTGACTTCGTGATCCACCTGCCTCGGCCTCCCAAAGTGTTGGGATTACAGGCGTGAGCCACCGTGCCTGGCCGACACTGTGATTTCTTTGTAGAAAAAGCTTGTTGGGTCCCCACTTGCAAGTTGATTTTTCATAATTTAATTCTCAAAATGTCACCTTATTTCTTTGTGTAACCCATGTAAAACCTAGACACCCTGGCAATCCAATTTCAGCATGAAGTCGTATTCAAAGAAACACAGGCTAGTTGGCCAAAGTAATTTCAGTATCCTTACTGGAATCTTCTGGAGAACATCAGAGAGGAATCATTTTATAAGCCACAGTAAAATATCTCAAGATTCTCTTTTCCTGATTTCCTGGCCTTAATATCTCAGCCTTTTCATTTTAAACTCCTGATCTTTAAACTGTCTCTGACCCATTTCAGTGATTTACTTCTACATCGCTTCTTTCCTTTTCTGGATCTTCATTTTTCCCCCCTAAATAGTGTCCCCCACCATTCCCTTTCCAAGTGCAACTATATAAAACAGTCTGTTTCACACAGTTTTTCGTATTTCCTCTTTCTCTGATTCTGCATTGGAAAAGCCTGGGAACCTGCTGGCAAAAAGTCATTTAAAAGGTTTGGGGCAGGGAACCTTTCCCCTAAAGGGAATTTTAAACAAAATTCCCTTTAGCTCGCATGGAAGGAAGTCAAAGCTGAAATCTCTTCATTTAGCAATAGGAAGAATAAAGATTGTAACATTTACAACTTAATGTATTTTCTTTACCCTCCTCTTGTCTAAGTTCTATGATCTCATGATGGCAACAGGGCCTTGAGTAGGTCTTCTAGTCCCTTCCCACTGCTGTGCCCTGGGGCGCCAGGTATCAGCCCAAGTCAGAACGGCATTTCAGTGGAGGAGAGGAAACACCCTATTTCTGCCTCTGACTACCTTCCCTGCTTAGTTAGCCTCTTCCCCTCTCTCCCGGTTTCTCACTAACTCAGCTGGGACACCCACCTTGTCCCCAGCCACAGCCTGGCATCCCTGAGTGCCCCAGTTGCAGCCCAGTCAGCAAGAGAGAAGAGGGAGTCTCAAGGAGCAAAAAGGTGGAAATAGGCTTCCATAATGACACGTACTTATCATACCTGCCTTCTCATCATGTTAATTGAACAGAGTGCGCCCCATTCTCTATGGATGCTCTTTAACAATAGTTTACGTGTTCATAATGTTATACTCCTTCCAGAAAATACTTGCCAGGAAATATATAATTTATAGAAAGAGAGTGAAAGTAGCTTATTAGGCTTCCCAGATAGTGGAGGAATCTGGAAATCTTCCTAATGGATTGAGATCACGTCCTTCCAGATGTCTCTTGAGGCACACTACCCTGAATGGTTTGCTACTGTCAGCTCATTATGCTTTTCCCTGGAATTTCCACTTCCCCCAGCCTTTTTCCCCAGAATAAGCTTTCCATGACTCTTTCCCAGAATTAGCCTTTTCAACTCTTTCCTCATATGCATAGCAACAGTAATTTATTTCATGTGGGTTAATGTCTTTAGCGTTAGGACACTTCTGGTCTTATGGACTGATGGCTAATGTGTTTTTAATAACATATTTTGTTTCTATTGAAGTCATGGAGTACAAATTTGTAATGCATTTGAATGAGGGATATGGACATACAGAAACACAGTTAGAAGAGAGAAAAAAAGGATAGAACACTCAGAGATGCTCACCAAGCATATATTACATGTATTCGTCATGCCATGTTGTAGGTTTTAGAGATGTGTCAGCCAAGATCCTTGTCCTCAGGGAGCCCATAGTTTGTTAGAGAGAAGATGTGTACATAGTTAAGTATATAAGGAGCTACAGTGAAAAATCCACAGCCTGCGAGGAGGGCAGAGAAAGGAGGGAGTGATGTGATCTATTTGGAGGGAACAGAAAAAGCTTCTGTATTTGTCAGTACTCTTTGAGTTGTATGTGGTAGAAACATCACTCAAACTAGCTTAAGAAAAAGGGAGATTTATTAGTATATATAATTTAGGAGGCCCAGGGATGGTTCTGGCTTCATGCATGACAAGATCTGGGACTCAAACAATGTAGTGGGATTTCGCTTTCAACTCTGCCTCCCTCTGCATGTTGACTTTATTTTCTTCAAGGTAGATGCATCTCTTTTATGTGACTTGGAAAAATTGCTAGTCAGAAGTATATTATCTCAGCTTAATCCTAGTGGTAATTTTTTTTTTTTTTTTTACTTCTCTCCTGGTATCCATGTGTCTGTCCCTAGAAATGTCTCTAATTGGTCTTACTCAGTTCACTTAGCCATCCCTTGGATCGATGGCTGTTGCAAAGAGATAAGGTAGCATGATAGGCCTAACCTGGCTCGCATACAAGTCCTGGCAGCAGGAATGAGCTAACCATGACTGGCATTTCCCAAAGAGCCATTCACAGTGAGGGTAGATGTGTTTCCCCAAAGGAAAGAAGACTAGGCAGATCAAAATTGATGGATGTTCACCAAAGCTTTATTGATATTTAAACTGTTCTGTCATAGATGAATATTTTTTGTCAAATGAAGCAGCAAAGGACATCTGTTATTGTTAGAGGAAGCAACAAGAGCAAAACTAAGAGGACATGAACCAGCCTGGAAGATCAGGAGGCTAGAAGTAGTCTTTGAGGTTGGAGCATGGTAGGGGCCATGGCTTAAGATGAAGCTATGAGATTGACAGGAGCCTCATTGGCCATGCTAGGGAACCTGCTCCTTGCACTGTAGGCAATGGAGAGACATCCCTGGTTTTAGACAAGGGATGGGGGCGGTCAGATTTCCATTTTAGAATATCACTATGGCAGCAGTGTGGAGATTGACTTGGAGAAGCCAAGAGTGGAGGCAGGGAGACTAATAGGGAAACCACCACAGTAAACCAGCTGGAGTCAGTTCTGTGGTGTGCTACAGATACTAATATGTAATAGTCTCCATGTGCAGGTAGGAGATGAAGGAGGGAGTGTTAAGGCAGTACTTAAGGTTATAGTGGGGAAGCAAAAGATGTGGAAACTGGCCAGCAGAATCAACATGACTTGGTCTTTCAAGAAAGTTAGTGTCTAGGATGACTTAGATTTCTGACTTGAGTGGGGGCATTTGCTGAGATGAAACATATAGAAGAAGGAACAGGTGTGAAGGTAGAGGGTGGGGCGTTGCTTGAGATGGTGACTGCATGCGTTCGAGTTTGGGGGAGTGACTATGAACAGTTGGCAGTTCAGTATAGGGATCTGCAGCTCAAAGAAGAGGTAGAGTTGTAGAGTTGACGAGAATGAAGGGCCCAAGAGTTACTGGTTTTGTCCTGGTTAAGGGAAGGATAAATCTGGAGACCAGTGGGCTCGCCAGGTGAGGAGCACAGCTTGGATCTCAGCCATCAAACAAGGGTCAGAAACTGAAAGTGAGTTCCTGAATGGTGTCCTATGCAAATGTGTTGTCATTTGACTCATATCTAATTCTGAGCATGGGCTGCTTGCCTCTTGTCCACCTAGAAGTGACTTTAAGATTATCACTGTGGGTTGGGTTCAGTGGCTCATGCCTATAATCCCAGCACTTCGGGAGGCCAAGGCAGGCAGATCACCTGAGGTCATGAGTTCAAGACCACCCTGGCCAACATGGCAAAACCCCATCTCTACTAAAAATACAAATATTAGCCAAGTGTGGTGGCACGCACCTGTAGTCCCAGCTACTTGGGAGGCTGAGGCAGGGGAATCGCTTGAAGTCAGGAAGCAGAGGTTGCAGTGAGCTGAGATCGCACCACTGCATTCCTGGGTGTGCAGGAATGCACTCTTGCCTGGGCAAGAGTGAGACTCTGTCTCAAAAAAAAAAAAAAAAAAGCCATCACTGTGAAAGGGAGCTCCAGTAGTCAAAGAATCTTGCAACAGCTATGGATGCACAGTGGGTCTTTGTCATGAGGCCAGGCCCAGGGTCATCAGTCAGAATGCAGATGTAAACATGCTAATGCCGCTGCCTGGTTGTATATGCTAACAACTGTTTAGTTCCATATTCTAACCCAATAATAGTAATAAACTCCCAATAAGGAGTTTCCTCAAGGGGAATGTAGAACTACAACACAAATGGGCTCAGCCTGACTGCTTTCCCACTATTGCCTCTTCCTGCACCAGCACTCTTCTGGTCCGTGTGACTCAAAGCCAAAACACCACTTTGCCTCACCCCCAGATCCTGTTAGTCTTGAGTCTCATCAATTCTGTTTCTTGCATTTGTCCTTCTCTTTCCATTCTGATTGGTACAACTCTAAGCTAGGAAGTTTGTTAGTTCATCCATCCTCACAGCACACCTAGGTGAATGGAGCATCCTCCTAAGGCACTTAAATGATATTTGAATTCAGAGGTCAGCAAACTAGGACCCATGGGCCAAATCTGGCTTACTACCTGTGTTTGCAAATAAAGTTTTATTAGAACACAGCCACATTCATTCATTTAAATATTGTCCAGAACTGCTATTGAACTACAATGGTAGCATTGAGTAGTTGTGACAGACACTGTATGTCCCACAAAATCTAAAATATTTACTTTCCCTTTACAAGAAAAGTGTACCAGCCCCTTTTAATCTGCTTTATACGTGAATACCAGATTAATGTTCCTAAAATGCCATTTCGCAATATCATTCTGTAGCTTAGAACCCTGCAATGACATTGCCTTGTCCATGCAATAAAAATCTAAAATTCTTGGCCTGGCATTTCATGGCCCTCCATGGTGTACTCCTAGCCAATCTTTTGAGTCATTGATCTCTGTTCCTAAAGGCGAGCCCTGCACCCAGTTAGACTTTCCTCCTCATTGTCCCTGGAATATGCAGTACATTTCTACCCTTGCTCACCTAGTTCTTTTTGTCTGCAATGTATTGCCCATTTGTATCTACCTAAATCCTACCCATTTTTTATTTTTTTGAGACAGTCTCACTTTGTTGCCCAGGCTTGAGTGCAGTGGCATGATCTTAGCTTACTGTAACCTCCCCCTCCTGGGTTCAAGTGAGTCTCCTGCCTCAGCCTGCCAAGCATCTGGGATTACAGGCATGCATCACCATGCCTGGCTAATTTTTATATTTTTAGTAGAGATGAGGTTTCGCCATGTTGGCCAGGCTAGTCTTGAACTTGTGACTTCAGGTGATCTGCCTGCCTTGGCCTCCCAAAATGCTGGGATTACAAGCATGAGCCACTGTGCCTGGCCCTAAATCCTGCCCATTCTTAAAGGACTAACTTGAAATCTACAACCTTCATGACCACATCAGTTATAGTGATCACTGATGAGCCTGCTGCTTGAGCATGTAAAGGTCCAATGCTTGTACTGCCTGGTAAGTTTGATTCTGCTCAGAGAATGGCTCACCAGTATGATGATGGGCATCTCTGGAGTGAGAACTTTCTGTTGGAACAAAGTCACAGCTGTGGGAAAGCCTGGAAACAGTTTGGAAATGACAAGACATGTAATGAGAACACACGCTACTCAATATTTGTGGAGGTCTTGAGTCATCAGCCTCTCATATCTATGACATACATCTTGGTTCTATATTCAAATGTAGGACAACTACCTATCTTGACAGCCAGTGAAAATGACTGACAAAGTCCAGTAAACCTACTCTTGAAAGATTCTAGAATGTAGAGAGAGCAGCTGGTCCTGGAAGCCCTAGCTTTATCATGTGGTATCTCTGAGATGCTGGGTAGGTGGGCTGTTCCCACTGTGCCTCACCTTTCCCATCTACTGTTATATATTATATGGTCTTGCACACTCTCTGGGATTAAGTAGCATCAATTATGCACCACTGATTGGAGTTCTTCGGTAAATGGTACATTCCTAAAATATTCATGCATCTTACTTTGTCAGGGAGATCATATCCCTGACTTGGATATTATGTTCTAGCGGCTTAAGATTATGAGCTAATATTTCATATAGTCTGGGGATCGCACAGAAAACCTTGGTGGTAACACACATTATTATTACATTGATTTGAATAGCAGTGGTACAATCATAACCCCAGAAACACAGCAACTACATAAGATAAAAGCTTCCGTTTACACCGAGCACAGCAGCCTGGCTTCCACGTTGTTCTTGTCCCCAGGATTTGGCTGTTGTATTGTCAAATGCCATTATGTCTTGTCTAACAAGTTTCTCCCTGCATATGTGAGTAAAAGAGAATGCTCCGGTATAGTAAATGTCTCGGCAAACCACTCCTGTACACTTTGGAAACAGAACTTTAACAAGGAAACTATCATAAGAGCAGGTCTTTCTATTCTCATGAATCACATTCATATGCTGTTGATTGTCTGCACTGGAGAAGTATAGAGAAGAAGAATATGAAGGGTGCACTGTAATGGAAAGGTTATGGTGGAAATGCAAGGAAAATACATCCCTTTAAAACCAGTTTCTAGGCGTGACCTAGAAGTAAACTTACAACAATAAGAGCAAATAACATTGATTGAGCACTTACTTTGTGCTAGATATTGTTCTAAGCCTTTTACATTACATCATCTCATGTAATCCACTCCACAACCAAGTGGTTTGGGTGCAGTTATTATCTCCACTTTATGTAGGAGAAGACTGAGACCCAGGGAGGTTGAAGAACTTGTCAGAAGTCAGACAGGGTAGTAAGCGGTAGGGCTGGGAACTGGACCCAGACAGACTCCAGACTTCATATTTACCGTAACCTCAGCTGCCCCACCCGCATGAAATGCTAGCCCAAGGCTAGTGGCAGCAAAGATCACCCATTTCATTTGCATTGTTGGATGATTTGTCCTATAAAATTGGAAATGACATCGGATTATTTATGTCTATGATTCTGATCAAATAAATCTCACCCAGAATTTCCCACTGTTTTATTCTATGGTATTTGCAGTTTCTAAGAACCTCTGTCTTTTGGATTGAGACATTTTTATTCTCTGTGCCCAAATTAACACTGCACAGAACATGGCTCTGTGTGTGTGTGTGTGTGTGTGTGTGTGTGTCTGTGTGTGCGTGTATAGAAACCGCCTTTTCTTTTGGATTAAATTCTTGCAGCCTGGCTGAGTGAGGAGAATTTCTCCCACTCTTCGAGCCTACAGCAGACATGTTAGGAGGATGCTGCTGCTTGCAACACACCCAGAGACGGTGGGGCAGGTGACACTGCGTGTGTGCCCGGTGTCTCTGGAAGTGTCTGCACAGATGTGTGCTGCTGCTGCTGCTGCTTCCTGCCTTAAAATTTCTGGAGCCAACACCCACCCACTCTTACAGCCTCTCTCTCTTTATTTTCAAGGAAAAAAGAAAGAGGCAGACTGAAATAGAAGGCAAGCGACAACAGCTTGACGAGCAGATACTTCTGCTGCAGCATTCCAAGGTAAGCGGCTGATCCCAGGAACCTATTCCATTATTAGACATGCAGATCACACTCCGGAGAGCGGGGCAGTGCCTGCCCTGCCGTGAAGGCGCTGCCGCCAACCAAACCAGCCTTTTTCATTCAATCGAGGAAACCATCTCTTGGCTTTTCTTGTGAATTTCTCAAATTCAGGGCATTATTACAGCATTCCAATTTCTGCAAGCATAAGATGACAGTGTGCATGTGGACAGGGTGGAGGGTTTGTGCATGTGAAGTGTGGTGGCTATATATAGAAACTGGATGAGAATACTCCACAGGGTGGGTGAGGCAGCGTTTCAGGATTGTTTCTCCCATGCATAGGTGCTGGGTGTGTTTGCTCAGAGGCTCCAAAAGATATATTTCACAGACTGTTTTTTTTCTTACTTAAAATTGTTATTTCCTTTCTTGATATGCAGAAAAGGGAGATTAAACAATGTGATCTGATAAAAGAACAACACTGTGTATTTCAGATTATTCATTTATTTTAGTTCTAGTTTAACAATTCTGAAAGTGTTCTCTGAGAGCAAGCAGTTGGTCAAAGATGGCTTTGAAATGATTTGACTTGGATGGGTCTCCATTGTACCATCTTAAAAAGAGAGAGAGACAGAGAAACAGAGACAGCACACAAGAGCTGTTTATTTTTTTCTTTAAAATATAATGCACTTAAGCATCGTAATTGATTACAGCCCAGGAGAAAGCTCTGTCACTGTCACAAGGACCCCACTGGTTGCAGAATGTTGCTTTTCACATGTTCAGAGAATGATGTGACCACATTGCAATGGCCAGCCGGGAGTTACTGCTTGCCTTTGACTGCTCCTGGGCTTTTTTGTAGGAAAACCTGCTCACCTCATGTCGCTGTGACATTGCCTGCACAGAGCTGCATTGCTCAGAGGGCTGGGTGGGAAGGTGGCACTGACTTTTGGGTGATGCTCAGTATGAATTATTTGGATTTTTTTTCAACAAGATAAACCTTTATGTCTACTTTTCCCTATCCTTTTCTAGAAATCAGGATTGTGCTAAATGAATTCCCAAAATGAGAACCAGCAGCAAGCGAGTTACTGATTGAAAATAGCAGCATGACCTATATCTGCTTAGCATGTTTATCAGTTTACCATTAACCTTAACTAGAGAAATGTGCTTAAAGGAAAAAAAGCAGCATGATACTGAGGATATTGCCTGTTTCTCTCTTTCATCACATGAATTCATTGACAGATCTTTCTTTGTAGATGCTTGCATGTATCCCATGTGCTGTTGCTCTTTCCCCACAACGTTCCTGAGGGAGGATGGTGGGCTAAAATTAGTATCCTCTTCTCACAGAGAGAGGGCCTTAAAAACAACTGATAGAACTGAGTGAATTGTTCAAGGTCAATCTGGACAGAGTGAGGTCTCTGGCTCAGAGTACAGTCCATTCAGTATGGTACTTGTAAGAGACCAACATGTACTAAAACCTCAGTGAATTTCTGGTTAAAGGTGAACTTCTAAATAAAAGGACTGAATGAAAAGAGAGGCTGCTTTTGGCTAGACAGCCTCACTTTAAGCTCAATGTAGTTCTTTGCTTTTGTATTCCCTGAACCTAGCCAGGGAATAAACATATGTCAAAACATCAAGGGATTTTTTTTTTCTTTGGTCTCTCTTCTCATGATCCTGGGTGCTAAATAAGATACCAAGGACTCATTTATTGCTGATGTCCGGTGCAGTATTACTATATTCTGTGGATATTACATCTATTCATTTTTCATCTATCCATCCATCCATCCATCCATCCATCCATCCATCCATCCATCCATCTATCCATCCATCCAATCAACAGTTAATATTACTTGGTCTTATATGGGGAAGCAGTGAGGTTTTTCTCAAGGACTTGGAAACAAGGGAATCAGCTACTTCTTTATGGTTATCTTGGTAAAATTCTCACACAGCTGCTGAGATTGGCTATCTGAGGGAACGCTCAACACTCGCACCATGGCAACCTTGCTATTGCAGGGTAGGAGGTGGGTGAGGTGGGGAGGACTGGAGGTGATGATAAGTTACTAAGTGGAGGTCAGTGCATTGCATGCCTCTCTCTGGGAAAGGCTTGTGTGGACAGAATGAGGGTGGGTTGTTTGCCTTGAATACTGAAAAAGGAAAGCTCAGAGGTTCCAAAGGTGGTGGTGGTTGTCTGGTACTACTTGCAGGGAGACCCCCCAGCTTTGGGGCATCCTGAATTTCTGTATGCTGGTGAGGTGGGGTCAGTGGTAAGGTGAAGAGGGTCCTCAGGCCTCACTGTGGCCCAGGTGAAACTTCCCTCAGGACCTTGCCTCTCTTTGTTCTGAATTCATCCTCCCTATAACTATAATCAGTTGTTTTGATATAAGGAAGGGGTGGCCTGATTGAAGGATAGGATCACTTTAGGCGCTAGGAAGGAATATGTTTCACTTTAAATCAGTAAACTGGTGACTGAACTTGAATAGCATGAGACTTTTCCCTGTAATCGTCCAGTTTGCAGCCTAGTAGCCTCGCCCCTGGATTGAAGTATGTTCGTGGAGGTTATATTTTCTCCTCTGTGAGCCTCTCCAAGGAGTCAGCCAGCTTTCTGCTGGTAGCCTGTTATCCAGCAACAGTAACAGTCACCATTTTTTTGAGTGCCTAACATGTGCCTGGTACTTTAAACACCTACCCTCAATAATGACCACAAGACAGTTATTACTCTCTTTGTCTTACAGGTGTGGGAACAAACTCATGAGGTTGAGTAATTTTCCCAAGCCCATAGCGACTATAAGTGAGGGAGTCTGAGAGGAACTCCTGGGCTGTCTGCTTTCAAAGATTGAGCTCTTTCCAGGCCACTTTTCTCTTTGAAAGAAATGTTTCCTTTGGAATAATTCATCTAGTGAGATGCCGGTTACCATCATTGCTGTCTCTCTTACTCTAAATATATTGTTATGGACTCCAGAAAATTTAGATCATGTGGAGACATGTCACAGTGATTACTGAAGTTTTTTGAGGTAAAAGATATTAGGAAATATGTCAGTAATCAATATTTATTTCATTAATTTGTAGAATCCTAGATATTCTCTAAGAAAAAAATATTCTCATTGCATTAGAGTTAGTTGTCATGTTTATAAGATATGATTTTCATATTCTTTATATAATTCTCATATTCTATATCTTTAAGATATAGTTCTCACATGTGGGAATTACCAAGTAGTCTGTGGACCCTTATTCTCATGCAATGAGATGGATTATTTAGACAGATTCATTGGTCTCTAGTCAAAGCAAAATAAATAGAATGCAAGACAGTAGTTTGGGCATTCATATATATTTTTAGAAGACTTATTCGTCACAATATTTAGGAGCATATAGTGAGCAACTCACAAAATGGAATATCATCACTTTATATATGGACTTTGAACAAATTCTATAATATAATCAAAGACCAAAGTATAAAATGGTAAAACACCAGCTGCTACATCCCAGTGGTTTGGAAACCTCAAGGCATTTTGAACTCCAGGCCAAATTAAGCTCGGATTTCTTTTTAAAGCATCCTTTAGTATATATAGTGTAATGTAATAATTTTCTAAGCATTACAAGTAGAACTAGTAAACAATTTTTATAGCTATATTATTTTTATGATTATAAATAGAGAGAGTGTATACTTATTGCAAAAACTAAATTTAAAGGTACAGGAAAATGCAAAGAAAAAAACATATGTACTGTATACTTACCATTCAGATAGAACCCATACAGAGGTGTATCCTTCTATACTTTTTTCCCCAATGTATTTCTATAGATTAAGTCATGTCATCATTGTTCACAGAGCTCACCAACCTGTGGGTAAAATGAAATTATATTAACATTAGTATTGAAATAATATTAACATTTACCTCTTTTTTATATGAACTCTTTTTAATTTCCATACAAAAAATTATAATTTTCACAAAATCCCATGGAGCATTCTTTTACTTGAAGATAACTGACTTTGATGTCATCCTTGAAAAGAATGTCTCCATCTCGAACTCTTAGCTATGATGTTTCTTATACTTCAATAGCATAAATCCATCTAGAATTTATTTACAGATGAGATATGCAGCAGGGATACTTTTTACTGATGCTGAGCCACTTGTCTCAACGTGATTTATTGATTAATTCATCCTTTCCCTCACTGATTTAAATGCCTTCTTTATCACCGACATATTTCTGACTTACATTTGAGTCCACCATTTATGGATTCTTTTTATTCCATTAATCTGCCCATTCCTGTGCCAGTATTGTTCTCATTTAATCCCTATAGCTTTTTAATATATCGCAATATTTCATAAGACAAGAACTATCATTATTCTTTTGAAAAATTGTCCTGGCTTTTTATTTCATAGAAACAATTATTTATTCTTATTGTTTTTATAATGTGACTTGTGATCATATAGATTTTTTAAAAATAAATCAGATATAGTACTATATCATACTAGAGCAGAATGAATTTAATATTTCCTTCTGCTCCTTGGTTGAATTGCCAGAGATTTGTCTATTTTATTGGTCTGTTCAAAGTCCCAGCGCAGAGTATGCACTCCCTACCTACTGCAGCATGAATTCCTTGGAGACTGTCATATTTACAAAGGTTTGTCTGACAGAGTTGGCCCTGTCAGAATCAAATTGCTAATACCACGTCTTCAATACATAAACTGACTTTGAATTACTTATTCATGAGCAGGGAACACTCACTAGAGCTTTCTTCTAATCCAAGCTATGAAAATTGTCATTATATTTTGAAGACCACAGCCTTTTCTTCCAAGAAAGCTGAATGAAAAAAGATGAAAGGCTGAATTGTGACCCTGTGAAATATTTATTTTCAGCCCACTAAGGTCATTTGCTGAAGAGCCTGAAGGTATCAGAAGCCTTGCTATAAGGATATTACAGTGTCTTTCCTGGTTTTGAACCCTTAGCACTAATTTTAGACATTTCCTTGTTACTGGGATATGTGAAAGGCTTATTTCAAATTTTAAAATATTGAACAGATGGGCACAGTACACAGTGTAAAGTAACTTCATATTTCCTCCCTTGTTTCCATACACAGAGCTTGAATGGAAGTTAAAATCTAATTTCTTCTATCCAAAGTCTTGGATCGGCTTCTCCCTGTGTGGACTGAAGTATATAACAAAATCTCAAAACCAAACCAAAATCTTACTGGGAGTCAAGAAGGAGGAAGGAAAGAGTGAGAAAGATAGGGGAAGGGAAAGGGGACGAGAGAGAGGACACAGATGAATGACTGAAAACACAAATACAACTATTGCCTCATGCTGAGTTTAACCCATTTTCTGCTAGAAAACTGAATTTAGGTTGGGCATGGTGGCTCACACCTGTAATCCCAGCACTTTGGGAGACCAAGGTGGACAGATCACCTGAGATCAGAAGTTAGAGGCCAGTCTGGCCAGCATGGCAAAACCCCATCTCTACTAAACATATAAAAATTAGCTGGGCTACTTGGGAGGCTGAGGCAGGAGAATCACTTGAACCCAGGAGGCGGAGGTTGCAGTGAACCAAGATAACACCACTACACTCCAGCCTGGCGACACAGTGAGACTCTGTCTCAAAAAAAAAAAAAAAAGAAAAAGAAAAGAAAATTGAATTTAGCCATATTCCAACCATCATCCACTAGACTAACCAATATCAGCTTACAAAGCAATGAAAGATCCAGAGTAAAAAGTAAAATCATAAAAGTACATGAAGGAATCACAGGTGAATATTTTTATCTTGAGGGAAAGGACGTTTTATCTAAGTATGACATCAAAGCCAGAATGTGCAAGTAAAAGGATAGCCAGATATGACTTTATAAAAATAACAAACATCTGACCAGGAAACAATTGGAGACTTATTACAAGTTCTGATTCACCTCCTACTTCCCCACTCTGCCCCACCCAGCCTCTCCAGACACACTTCACTATTTACCAGGGTCACTCCAAAAACTGGTATCTAGGTTGGGCACAGTGGTTCATGCCTGTAATCCCAGTACATGGGAGGCTAAGGTGGGAGGATCGTTTGAGCCCAGGAATTCAAGACCAGCCTGGGCAGCATAGAAAGATTCCATCTCTACAAAAATAAAAGAAAGTAAGAAAAGTTACTTTATTGCAGTTACCTTAGCTGTAGATGAAAAAGATTAGGTTAGACAGTCTCTGTGATCTTTTTTAGCTTTAATGACCCAAGATATTATATTTGCTAAAATACAGTGAATGTGCACGACTTTCTAGTAATTCCTCACATGTCAGCCTTTGTGGATGCATAAAAGATACAGCCCTGACTGAGAGGACTCGGGGCCCAGTGGGGGAGCCAGAGCATCAATATGGAATCCACCATTGGAGGAGCTGGAAAAGAGTTTTCCATGTTAGGAAGTGGATCTGTGGCACCTAATGATTTTGTAAATCCTATTTGAGCAAGAAAAAGGATTCTTGGGTGATCTTATACAGAGGCAAGATAGCAGAGTGTACCTTCTGGCTTCAGATCCCAGGTCCACAGCTCACTCGATGTGATACTGTAGATAAGTTAGTTAATGTTAGCACCTACCTTGTGGGATGTTTGTGAAAGTTAACTGGATTTATATGTAAAGCACATAAAGCAGTAAGAATTCTATTATTGTCACCTGCATCACCCAGTACAATGGCCACAAATACCATTTATGTATCTATGACTCCCAAGTTGACATCTCCAGCCGATGGTCCTTAAACCCCAGTCTTCCATGTTCAGCTGCCTTTCTGACACTTCCACTTAGATGAATGTCACTTTCATTTAGAAGCCTCTCATACTTAACACGCCCAACACGAAATATTTGATTTTCTGCTTTTCTACTGTTTGTTCTTCTACTCTTCCCAGTCTCCAATTGATGATACCACTATTCACCCTTTCACTGAAACCAAATGTCTGTACATCACCCTAATTCTTCCGATTTTCTCAGCCCACATCTAATCTATTCCAAGTCACATTGATTCTACGTCCAGAATGCACCACATGCCTTTCATTTCTTTGGTCTCTCTTCTGTTTCAAGCTCATATACTTTGTCATTTGAAAGATACAGTAGACTCCCATCCCTTGTACTTTGTAATCCTGCCCCTCGCAATCTGTTCTTCGTATTGAGCTTAGAATATATAGCAAACTCCTTAATAAGGCTACAGAATTCTACCTAATCTGGCCCCTGCTTTCTTCTCCATCTTCGGCTTGTTCTGCCTTCCCTCCCCAACCCCACGTATTATGGTCTAGCCACTGAGGCGTTTGTTCTGGTCCACAAACACACCAAACTCTGTCCTACCTCCAGGCTAGTACATTTGCCAATCCCTCCACCTGGAACACCCTTCCAGATCTCAGATCTCAGCTTGAATGTTCAAGTTATCAGAAAGACCTTTCCCACTTTAGGTGTCCTCCCCTGGTCCCTCTTTGTCGCCTTGTCCTGTCTACCTCTTTTTAGGGAATATCATAGTCTGAAATTATCTTGCATCCTTGTTTATTGGGATGAAGGCTTCGTGAGAGAAGGGACTTGCCTGCCTTCCTGAGCTGTGACTTCAGGGACTGGCAGAGTTCTTGGCACCTAGGAAAGGGATAAGAGAGCCACTGCTCTTGAGTTGGGGACACAAGAGCAGAGGATGAGGGACACAGGAGGAGAGGATGGATGAGGAGTTCTTTTTGAGATGGAGTTTTGCTCTTGTTTCCCAGGCTGGAGTGCAATGGCGCGATCTAGGCTCACCACAACCTCCACCTCCCGTGTTCAAGCAATTCTCCTGCTTCAGCCTCCCGAGTAGCTGGGATTACAGGCATGCGCCACCAGCCTGGCTAATTTTGCATTTTTAGAAGAGATGGAGTTTCTCCATGTTGGTCAGGCTGGTTTCTAACTCCCGAACTCAGGTGATCCGCCTGCCTCGGCCTTCTAAAGTGCTGGGATTACAGGCGTGAGCCACTGTGCCCGGCCTGAGGAGTTCTTTTAGATCATGTTGTTTGACCAGCCAGTGAGAAAGCTTGTGTATTCTTCAAACATTTGGATAGTCATAAGTCCTCATGCAGTGGTACTCGAATTGTGGTCCTCAGTCTGACGTTATCAATGACAGCATCACCTAGGAGCTCATTAAAATTCAAATTTCCAGGTCTTATGCTAGACTTAGAGAATCTGCATCTCCATGGGTGGGTCCTGGAATCTGTATCTTAGGAAGTTCTCCTGGTGATCCTTATGCATACTGAAGTTTGGGAAACTCAGTTCTTGTTTTTTGTTTTCCAAAGCTGGCCCAGCAAATAGAGCAAGAAACAGATTTACTTTGGGTGTTCCCTCTGTCCTCCTTTCAGAAGCCCCTGTCAAGGTTGTCTTTGTCCAGCCACCAGCTCCCCATCTGCTCCTTCCTTGTACTGACTCACCATAGTGGCATTCATTTAACAAATGTGAAGTTTGACAGTCCTTAGCACCTTGGGAGGCCAAGGCGGGCAGATCACCTGAGGTCAGGAGTTCAAGACCAGCCTGGCCAACATGGCGAAACCCCGTCTCTACTAAAGCTGTGATACTATGTTAATTATAATACTTTTTTGTGGATGTATGTTATTTGGACAATAAAGGCCACAAAGTTTTTTTTTAATTTTTATTTTTTATTTCTATTGAGCTCTGCTTCCACTAAATTCTGAAACACTCAGGCAGCCAATACAAGCCAGCACAGTACCCATGCTTTGGATGGTGGAACCCCGTGCTTTGGATGGTGGAACCCCATGCTTTGGATGGTGGAACCCCGTGCTTTGGATGGTGCATTCAGTATAGGCCATTCCATTAGGAGACCTGTTGGAGACAACATTAGGGGGATCTGGAGTCAATTAAGGACGCCTTTGGAATGGTGATTTCCCCTGACAGCGTGACTTTGGTGCCAAGTGGAAAATCAACTATGCTTTATTGGCTTCTTAAAAATGTCTGAACACCTTTGTGAAACAGGCTTCTCTGAGACCAGGGCTACTTCCTTTCCCAGTATTTTTTCTTTTTTTTTTGAGACAGAGTTGTGTACCATCACCCAGATTGGAGTGCAGTGGCATGATCTCGGCTCACTGCAACATCCAACATCTGCTTCCTGGGTTTAAGCAATTCTCCTGCCTCAACCTCCTGAGTAGCTGGGATTACAGGTGCTCACCACCACGCCCAGCTCATTTTTGTATTTTTAGTAGAAATGGTGTTTCACCATGTTGACCAGTCTGGTCTCAAATTCCTGACATCAGGTCATCCACCCGCCTTGGCCCTGAAAGTGCTGGGATTACAAGCGTGAGCCACCACACCCAACCCTACTACTCCCTTTTTCTGTTGGAGCCTCTCTTCCTGGCTCCTCCTGTCGGGGATGTTCTTGATGATGTCACGCCCATATCAAGAAAAGGTACAGGAGTAGAGGGACATGCAACTCTAAGTTACCAGGGTCATTAGGCAGCTCGGGCCAGAGCTGCCAGCTGATGGCGGCAGCTAAATTGGTGAGAAGTGAGGGGCTAGACCCTTCACATGGTGGCAGGAGGCACTGTGTGAAGAACAGCAGAGAGAACATTCCAAGAGCAGCCACGTACATTGCAAGAAGATGTGGCTGCCGAGCATCCCTGCTGGAGTGGAGACAGCCAGGACTGTCCACAGCTGCCTTTCCAGAGAGTCCACACCAAAGCCAAGGTTTCCAGGATGGCTGTCCCTCAGAATCCTGAGGTTTTTACCATCTATGGTTTGGGCATCTTTAGCACAGGAAGCACCCTGAAAGTGTGGTCCCTACCCCTCCAAAATAATTAGAGTGAAGGAAAGTTGAGAATTTCCCAATTCATCCATTTACTCATTCATTCATTCAATGGAATTGTAGCCCAAGTCCATAGAATGAATGAGGAAATGGATGAACTGGGAAATTCTAGGTGCTACAGTGAATCCGAAGGTGGATAAAGGACAGTCCCAGCCTTCAAGGAACTGGCAGGCTACAGGGGGAACAGATGTAAAAAGAAATAATATAAGGATAGTATGAAAGGGCCATAGAGTGTGTTTCAGAGCCTGTAGAGGTGGAAGGCGTCTCTGGTGGTGTTTTACTTGTTCTTTCTTAGGTAAATAAAGCAGAGGCCAAGGGAACAGGATGAACAACAATGGTAAACATTTCTGTAGTACTAAGTGTGTGTGTGGCCCTTTTAGCCTGTAAACTCCTTGAATCCTCATAACAACCCTCTGAGATGGGCACTGCTGTTGTCTCCATTTTATAGATGAGAAAAGTGAGAGTCCGTGAGGTGAAGGAGCCTGTCCAAGCTCAGTCAGCTAGTAAATATCAGACTGGTCCCAGAGCTCAGGCTGTAAGCCACTGTTGAGTGTGGCCTCTTGTGATCTCTACCCTCTTCCTGAGAGTAAATTTTAGAGCCAGGTTATCATTCAAGAAAAGCAAAGCAATAATCATTCTTCTACCAAATTGCTAACAATGAACAATTTATTTTGTGCCTATAGTGGATTAAATATCTGAATAAAAATATAAAAACATTAATTGATTAAAAAATGGTCTTTCATAATGTGCTAATAGGGTCTGTCTGGAAAATTTTGAGAAGTTTATGTGGAGAACAATGGTTCTGAATTTTTTTTAGAAAGAGCAACCGATTTGTCCCACCCCTTCCTACTTTCCATTGGAAAAGAATCTCTGATAAAGCTTTGACAAGCAACCAATGTAAACAAATTGAATTGCACACTTTACACATGATTTTATATTATCAAACAATGCCCTATAATGTAAAAACTGTACATTTTAATGCCTACCCTGGTGGTAGATGCACACTATTTATACAGAGCACATTTAACAGGCAGCATATACCAGTGATGCATAACTGTTTATACATACTGGGGTGTGGGGGTGGTTCTTGTCTATAATCACTGTAAGAGTATAGTAAGGAATAATTCTATGTGAACAAACTCAAGTCTTTAAGCCTAATTATTAAAAAATTGCAGGTCAAATACCATAAATTTATTTATACGCTTTAAGAGTAATCAAACAGATCTCCACAAACAATGATTTTTAATGCAATGATTTATAATGAAAAGGCAAGAATAACGCCAATAAAAACCACGGTCACCTAAACCCACACTGATGATGTGTTGTCAACACAGGGTCTATCCTGGAAGTGCAGGAATTCCAGGCTGATTAAACTTGCTCCTGGCCATGGAGCAGGGTGTCTACAGCACCAAATGACCCCTGGACTTCTCTATAGAATGGTGAATCAGGACCATGAGGGAAGTCTAATGCACACTGATGTTGTTTAAACAATACTAAGTGTTGGTGATTTTTAAAGACTCATCTTATAGGTTTATAATAAAATGCCCTTAATGCCGCATACAAATGAGAATCTACAGAATTGTGCATCCTTTGCTCATAATAGCTTCAGGGAGTCTGCTCCAAGCCTGCATTCCTCTCTCCTTTCACCTCGCTCACCTGCCTGATGAGATCAAATGCAATTCTGGACAGAGGTGATGCCAGGGAGCCAAAGAGCCAGGTCTTTATTCTGTGTTAGCTGGCTTTCTAGCCATTGCTCCTGCTCTTCCTTCAGTTACTTACTGTTGCTGGGAAGAATTGGTCATGTGCCCTGCATCCTCACTGTGGTCCCCTCCAGTGACCACTGACCTCTCCATTGGCGCGCTCACTGGTCCTCAGCCATGATGTAGAGGTTCAGCAGCTGCTGCCATCAGCCCTCTAGAGACCATGGAAGTGGAAGCTGAATCAAAGTTATCCTCTCACACCTACCTCTCCTTGCTCTTCCTTTCAGGGAATTTCAACATGCTTTTTTCTTGAAGTGTTTTCATTTCCCATCTCAAAGCAGTAATTGCTGCCTCCAAACGACTGACCTGAAACAAAAGCATTTTATTCCACTGTGCTTGGTAGTAGTGTACTTGCAAATGTAGGATGTATGTTTTTTTTTTTTTTTTGAGGCAAAGTCTCGTTCTATCACCCAGGCTGGAGTGCAGTGGTGTGATCACAGTTCGCTGCAGCCTTGACCTACCTGGATCAAGTGATCTTCCCATCTCAGTCTTCCCAAGTAGCTGGGACTATGGCGTGCACCACCACACCTAGCTAATTGTTTAATTTTTTGTAGAGACAAGGTCTCACTATGTTGCCCAAGCTAGTCTCCAACTCCTGGATTCAAGCAATCCTCCTGCCTCAGCCTCCCAAAGCGTTGGGATTATGGGCATCAGCTGCCATCCCCACCTAGAGGCATGTGATTTTTATAACATTTGGAGATTATTGTTGAAGATGATTGGGAGTCATTGAAGAGTTTTTAAGAAGAGGCATGACAATCTTTTTAAAACAACACTTTAATATAGTGTGGATATGAGGTGGTCTTAGGAAGTTCCTTAATGAAATTGTAGTTGAATAGAAAAATGTTCTTAATTTTTAGAGGCTCATACTGTCATATTGGGTAAAATATGTTATTTACTTTAAAATCATTTGATGACAAATATGTGGGAAAATATGGCAAAATGTTCATAACTGTGAAATCTAGATGAGGTTACATGGTCATTCATTGTACAGTTCACTCTGTTTTTAAATGTTTTTAATCATAGAAAACGATATAGAAATAAATCCCTCCAGCTATTCTTTGGGTGTTGGTCCGGAGGGAACTAGGGTGCCAAGTTAGTGAGGAGGTGAAGGCAGCGATTCAGGCAACGCTGGTGAGGGGTGGAGTTAAAACAGCACCCCTGCAGAGGGAGAGGAGGGTGTGGACTAAAAAGTATCATCTCGTCTGTTGTCTTCCCTCACTCCCACAGTCCAAAGTGCTTCGGGAGAAATGGCTGCTGCAGGGTATACCCGCTGGAACTACCGAAGAGGAGGAAGCCAGGAGGCGGCAGTCTGAAGAGGATGAGTTTAGAGTCAAGCAACTTGAAGACAACATTCAGAGGTAGGTGGATTCCAGCCCAGGGAACCCCTGCCGTAGTTTTATGGTGCAGTAACCACTGCTCTCCTCTAGGTGGCCTTTCTCAATACGGTTACCTTCGGTACTTGAGGATTTTCTTCCTAAACAAAGCACATTGATGTTATTTAAAATTTTCCAGATGACCTAGAGTTATGACACAGAGTACTTATTATTTCTTTGTTTTTATTTTTAACTTTTATTTTAAGTTTGGGGGTACAAATACAGGTTTGTTATATAGGGAAACTTGTGTCATGGGGATTTGTTGGACAGATTATTTCACCACCAGGTATTAAGCCTAGTACCCCTTAGCTGTTTTTCCTGATTCTCTCCCTCCTCCCGCCCTTCGCCCTCCGACAGGACCCAGTGCGTATTGTTCCCTTCTATGTGTCCGTGTGTTCCCATCATTAGTTTCCACTTATAAGTGAGAATGTGCAATATTTGGTTTTCTGTTCCAGTACTAGTTTGCTAAGGATAATGGCCTCTAACTCTATCCATGTCCCTGCAAAGGACGTGATCTCATCCTTTTTTGTGGCTGCAAAGAGTACTAATTATTGCATTGGGCTGTAATACAGCACCGTGATGGCTTCATGGGCCCATGAGGTGTTATGAGCAGCTCGCCCCTTCAGTAAGTGCTCCCTTTTGAGTTCTCATATTAGCTTTCATCTTTTTCCTCCTTCAGGTCAGGCTGTAAGCTGTTATTGCTGCTGTAGTGGGTCTGTTTTCAAATTTGCTATATTTGGTCAATTTGAAATGGGAAAACTGTAGTCAACAGTCTTGGGATTGAAATGAAGAGTGCAGAAGTGCTGAGTGAGAGCACCTCGGTAGGTTATGTGCCTGTGCTCTAAAGATGCACTTTGTATTGTCTGCTTTCACTGCTCAGAGAGTGGTTTCTTTATGGTTCTCAACCAGGATCTGATCATTTCAATCTGGGAGATAAGCAACCTGTCTGTGGCCAATGGCTGGCCAGGCTCACACAGGAGCAGTAATGTAGGTTTCTTCTTGGGAGCTCTAGCCACCCCAGGTCCCAGACCGCCTAGCCAGAGAGATATGAGATAGGGATGGAAGGTGGTAAGCGCAGACGCCTTAGAACCAAACTTACCCTCCAACTCATCCCACCAAATTCTGCCTCAAATCTCACTGTCTGGAGCTTCATCTCTGTCTCCTGAGCTTATGAGCTCTTTTAAAATACAAAGGGTAATAGCTAAAGTGCTACCGGCCATTTATACCTAACAGCAAATGAAGACTCTGAGGGCACCTGTAATAGTGTCGCTAAAGGGAAAAGCAAACCGAGTAAATCCCAAAGGCCTACTTCAGCCTATGTCCCAACTTGGCTTAGGTCCTCATGCGTCTTAAAGCGCTTTCAGAACAGCTTGGCTAAACATTGCTTGTGAAGGAAATTGGCCGAGAAAAAGTTTGGAGGGTTTGTGTATACATATACATATGTATATTCACACACACCCGTGTATATGCACACATGCACATGCTTTTTCTTAGAATACAAAGGATAAAGGCTAAACTGTTACCAACCATTTATATCATATACATGTATATCATATGCATATAGATAGAGAGAGTAGGTGTTATTATAGACAGAAGGCAGAAAGGATTTGGGAAATAGGATAAAATTAGTTACATGACCTTATCTATTTTTCTTTCTGTTTCTTTTTATTTTTTTAAGAGATGAGGTCTCACTCTGCTGTCCATGCTGGACTGCAGTGGTACAATCATAGCTCACTGCAGCCTCAAACTCCTGGGCTTAAGCTATCCTCCGGCCTCAGCCTCTCAGATAGCTGAGAATATAAGCTCATGCCACTGTGCCTGGCAATTCCTTTAAATTTTTGGTAGAGACAGGGTCTCACTATGTTGCTTAGGCTGGTCTTGAACTCCTGGCTTCAAGTGATCCTCCCTTCTTGGTCTCCCAAAGTGTTGGGGTTATAGGCGTGAACCACCGTGTTCGTCCTTTTCTGTTTTTCTTAAACGGCATTGGGAAACGTGGTTTTCCAATCAAGTTGGCAGTTTAACCTTGGCTTGACTGCAAATATATTGTTATTATGGTCTAATAGGTGATAACTCACACTTGCAGAATGAGCCATTGCATGTGGAGGCTAGAGCCTTAAACCGAGACTCAGTTTTTGGCTAAATTGACCATTGGAATGAGGTGTTGAGAATTAGGGGCTGGTTTATTGTTCAGCTGGCCATGATCATACTCAGAAAAAAATTTTTAAAGTTCTTTTTATCCTTTAAGTCAACGGAATAAAGAGCTCAATCAATGTTTGTAGGCAGTCTCGCCCATTTAGAGCTATAAAGTTCTGTTCATCCTTTAAGTCAATGGAATAAAGGGCTCACTCAATGTATGCAGGCAGTCTTGCCCATTTAGAGCTAGAATCCCAAGCCAGAGGAAGGAAATCACAATAGCCTGAAGGGGTGGGTGGTGAGGCCTGGAATCAGGGGCCATTTCTTCTGTCCTAGTCATGACTTTGGGCCAAATGGGCACTGGACATGTGCTGCAGTGAGCTATGCTCCCTGGAGCTTCTTTCTGTAGGAGCAGGACTGTGGTGAGCATCATTTCCTCTGCAGAGCCTCCTGAGGGGGCAGTTTCTTCCTACCCTGGAATTCAGTTTCTGCTTCCCCTCCTCTCACTGGCATCTTCTCTACCACAATGTTTATTAACGTCTTTAATCTTCAATCCTATGGGAAGAAAGAGCTGTTATCTCTCTTCCCATAAAGGACACTCAGTCACCTAAGATATTTCCCTGTAGTTGAATACAGTTTAGTTCTCGTTCACAGAGTGACATTTGAATAGTTCTAAAGGGTCATTGCAAACATGAGCACCCTACAGTGTTACAAAGTCCCTGTGGATTGGCTGACGTGGCTCTAATGATAGGGCTGAGCTCACCTAAGTGATTCTAAACTGCATATTGCCTAAGTCCACTCTTGTGGACTAACAGGCTAACCATGACACTGTCTCTTCCTGGCAATGGGAGAGGTACAAGAGGGCTGAGCAGAAACAAGGCCTAGGCTCGCAGAACTGCCCGCAAGCCATCTGCCAGACCAAGTCAATGACCAAGCCTAGCACCAAGGGAGGAGACCAGCCAACTTTTAGTGGAAGGAACACACATCAGGGAAGGGTGAAGAATGGGGATGAAGAATTCAGTCTTCCAGGAGCATGACTGTTGAATTGAAAATTGCAAGCGTTCAGGAAAATGGACTGGCATTAGGGAAACTACAGAAAAGCCATTTTAAAAGAAACAGGACTGGCCGGGCGTGGTGGCTTACATCTGTAATCCCAGCACTTTGGGAGGCAGAGGTAGGTGGATCACCTGAGGTCAGGAGTTCAAGACCAGCCTGGTCAACATGGCAAAATCCCATCTCTACTAAAAATACAAAAATTGAACCGGCTTGGTGATGGACACCTGTAATTCCAGCTACTCAGGAGGTTGAGGCGCAAGAATTGTTTGATCCTGGGAGGCGGAGGTTGCCGTGAGCCAAGATCATGCCATTGTACTCCAGCCTGGGCAACAGAGTGAGACTACATCTCAAAAAATCAAAATTAAAATAAAGAGGACTAACTAAAACAATGCAAGAATGCAGAGAAAAAGGAAGAAGAGAGTAAGAGAGAGTATGAGTGACTTCAAGATCAAATTTAAAGTCTGATTTTTATATAATAGAAATCTTGAAAACTATAAGATCAGATGCAGAACCATTAAATAAAGGAATTTTAAGGGAAACCTTTACTCAAAGCAAAATATTAATCTGTAGATCTTTAGATTTGGGCCCACCCCCAGCAATCAATTAGATTCTCCTAAGGAGATACATGAACTGTTTGCAAACTGTAAAGTATATTAGTACAGTTGTACCCTGAATGCATTTTCATCCTTGTTGTTGAACTAAGAATAGCTTGAAGACACTGAAGGAGGAATAGAGAATAGTAACCAAAGTACAAGGAATATTTCTACCAAGAAAGATGAAGGGAAATTGGGTCGTTTGGAAAATGAAAAGGTAATGGTACCATAACTTAGAACTTCAAGTGTATGTAGTCTTAATTCTTTATGTGTAGGCCATTTTGAATATGACAAAGACTTCAAATAAAGCATGCAAATTTGACATATGTCTATTTCCCTAGGTACCTCTAGAAGAAAGGGCATTATCACCTTGTAATTCTGATTCTGTGATTCTTTACAGTGCCAATAACTACAAGAAGTTCCAGGTTTGCAGACATGTTTTCTTCCAAAATGTTATTTATAAATTGGTAGTGGTTTGGAAGGGCCAGTGTTGTTTTTCTGCCAGAATTATTTTACGTGGTGCTTAGCTTTTGAAGGCAGCCCACGAAGAAGGAAGGAAGGATGGAAAAATGTAACTAGCATATTAAACCCTGGGCATTAGAATTACTTGGGAAAGTTTTAAAAATTTTGATTTAGTGACCCAAGTAAGAAGCCCTGGAATCTGTATTTTTTTAAAGGGTGTTCCAGATAATTCTGTTGTATGGTCAGGTTCAAAATGATTGCTGTAAGTGGAAAATAGGAAAGATCATAAATGAAATCCTACTTTAATACCTAGAAACCCCCCAAGGAGAGTGGGAAGTAAATCATGTTTATAAGAAAATTGGCTTCACACACAAGGATGAAGGACAACCCTGGCTCTTGATTTCAGACTGCTTCTGAGCCTTCCTGCTTTGACTCAAGGAAATTTGAAACCTGCTTTGGAGATTCCTGCCGGTGAGAGTAGCTCTAGCTTAGAGATCAGGTCTCTCCTCCATAGGCCCCACAGTGGAGCCAAGCTTTCATTTGAAGTTGATTAGAAACAGCCTTGGTTTACCAGGCTAAATCTGATACAGGTCAGGAAAACTGCCAACTTTCCCAAAGGCCAGAAAATTCTACCATTCTTCCAAGATTTCTGGCTGAAATTCAAAGTAATGTGGCCTTGAAGGGATGACACCAAAGCAGCTGCCAAGGAAGAGGAAAACCCAGTGGCCACAGTGGATAAATAGATCTTCATTCTTTTGCATAACTTTTCCCTGGGTAATGTCAGGATTACATTTTTGGCTCCCTGGAAACCAGAATTAAAATAGGCTAAATAAGATTGGAATTGTTGAAAGCAAAATCTGTAGACATTTCCTTTTTTAAAGTGTTTGAATGTCCACATCTTCTATATGCTTTGCTTCCTGTTGGGGTGACATATCGAGAAAGCCCAAGAGGTTGTTTCTGGCTTGAGCCCATTGCCAGCCATTGTGCATGCCACTACTGTGTGGTGGGTCCCCGGAGGCCACATGTGGACCTCAGATTGATGCTCTTGGAGATTTTAGGTAGTTAGATCCACACTAGCCCTGTCTACTTCATGTCTGCCCCAAGCATTAAGTCTTGTTACTTGCCTTGTGACTTTCCCACTTAAGATTCTCTTTAATTTCATTGGGTTTTACTAAAGTGTTTGAAATACAGGGTTTTAAACTTCCTTTTATTAATGAGAAATAGGGGGATAATTTATCTCCCAACCTTATCAGTTGGGGGAAGACCAAGCCCACTGAAGATGAGAAGCTTCATGGAGTATTAAGTGAGAATGGGATGAGCTGTCACAAAGCCAGGGTGTTAATTCAAACTCTGCTCATCATTTGCTGGGTGACCTTGGGCAAGGCTTTCCCTCTCTCCAGTCTCAGTTTCCTCCTATCTTCAGTGAGAGATCTCTCAGGATCTTCCAGCTCTGGTATTCTGATTTTGTCTGATTTGAGGAGTTGGTTACAGATCTTTTTTCAACAATGTACCTATGCCGAGAAATCTTACTGTTATAGAAGGAAGTAGTTTTGGAAACAGATCAGAGTGGAGGTAAGAAGTTAAGTTCTCAAAAAACAAAAGCCCTAGGTATAAGTAACTGATTCATCACAAAGATGACTAATTCATCTAAACAGCTGTCTGTTCTAAAATATGTCACATCAAATATTCATTGAATAAAATATTGAAGTCTCAGTTGCTAACCTAGAGAGGGCCAAGCAGCTTAAAAAAAAAAAATCAGGATACAAGTGTACTTTTCATTTCTGCATTGGACCTATGATTCTCTGAGTACCTGTGTGGGTCTCTGGTAAGTATCAGAGTTCACTTAATTTTCCACATTGTTAGGAGGCTCAATGCTGAAGACGTAGAGACATCAGGCATAAGCATGTGTATGTTATTAAGCATCTGGATGTTATGTTGTGGGGTTTGGCAACTAAGAAGATGACAGTTACTAACAACTGTACCAGAAAAGGCAACCACTGAAACATTCATTGAAATCACAAAGGACGCTTGCTTGAGATTCATTGTGTTCTTCACATTTGCTATTTTTAACCCCGTGATTCACTGTTCTTTTGAGCAGGGAGGGGAGCACTCCACAGTGGCATTCCATATCTGTGCATTCCCAGACTGGGTCCCCGCCCCACGTTCAGCCACATTTGGCAATGCAGCCCAATTATTGCTTCTATTCTTTTGTTTCCTTCCCAAACAAAACTATATATGCTATGTATACAGTAAACTGTATAGTAGTGTCGTTATATTGTGTAATATTTCCTGGTTTCTCACTCCCTTCTGGATAGCAGCCTAGCTTTACTGCTTCCATTTAAATCATTAGTTTTCTAATTTAAGCATCGTAATACTCCCATGAAGTAGTGATGATGATGATGATGGGACAGGAAAGAGGCATAAGAGGTGAAGTAACTTGCTAAATGTTAGATGTTGCTAAATGTTGCCTTGGGAGACAAAATCACTCCGAGTTGAGAAGTACTGCTCAAAAGCCTGACATTATGTGTGTTGATACTAAGATGAAAATCTCACCACCAAGTGGTTTCAGGATACAGAACCCTAAATCTAATCTGTGAAGATAACATTAGTGATTCTCAGTGCAAAAATGACAAAAAAAAAAAAAAAAAAAAAAAAAAAATTCAATGGAAGAACATACAAGATGAATAAAATAATAATAATAATAAATATTAAGTGAAAGAGCAAGTATTTGAACTCAGCTCTGCCTAATTCTAAAGCGTGTCTTCAAAAATCCCAACAGAAGTTTTTGATTTAAGCTAAAAAATTTTGAGACCTCTGATATTGAGTGCAATTACACTAACATTCACCTCATGATGTAGGAAGAGGGACAGGTAATGTGATTCTCCCTCCTCAACCTCCACACACGCTGCTTCAGGAGGCAGTGTATCAGACGCACCACACCCTGGAGGTGCTGGTCTTCAGCCTGTTGGGTGGTCATCGTGATAGTGAGACTGCCCCCTTCAGGTTCTTTCATGAAGTGCAGGTTTCACTATAGGCTTGGCTCCATTCTGTCTCTTTCGGAAGCCCTTTGTTCCTGATTGCACTTTCTAGCCTGTGTACAGTGTAAACCTCTGCTGGAAACCGTGTGTGCTTCTGAAAGGGCTCCAGCATAGCAAATTCACTAGGAAGCTGGACCTCAGAGCTTGACCAAACTTGGGTGGAGTCCTAGTACTGCATTTGCAAGTTGTTTGATCTTGGACAAGCCATGTTAACTCTCTGGACTTAAGTGTCCTCGCCTGTACATTGGGGAAAACGATACCCTCCTTGCAGTGCTGTTGTAATATGTAGAGGCCAGGTGTGTTTGTGAAGTGCCACAAACAGCAGGCTGTCAATAAGAATAGTGCTGTTGGCTGGGTGTGGTGGCTCACACCTGTAATCCCAGCACTTTGGGAGGCCCAGGCAGGTGGATCACTTGAGGTCAGGAGTTTGACACCAGCCTGGCCAATGTGGTGAAACCCCATCTCTACTAAAAATACAAAAAATTAGCTGGGCGTGGTGGCAGGCGCTTGTAATCCTAGCTACTCGGAAGGCTGAGGCAGGAGAATCACTTGAACCCGGGAGGCAGAGGTTGCAGTAAGCCAAGATCACGCCATTGCACCCCAGCCTGGGCAACAAGAGTGAAAAAACTTCATCTCAAAAAAAAAAAAAAAAAGTATAGTGCTGTTGTTATTGTTGTTTCTTCCATTCTCGTTTCTTAACAGCAGCGCTATTGACATTTGGGGCTGGATAGTTATTTGTGTTGAGTGGCTTTCTTGAGTATTACAAGGTATTTAGTAGCATCCCTGGCCTCTACCTGCTGGTTTCCAGGGGCACCATCGCCCTCTCCAAGTCATGATAATAAAACGTGTCTCCAGATGTTGTTAGTTGTTGCCTTGGGGGACAAAATCACTCTGAGTTGAGAACTACTGCTCAAAAGCCTGGCATTATGTATATTGATACTGAGATGAAAATCTCACCGAGTAGTTTCAGAATACAGAACCCTAAAAAGATTTATGAAGATAACTTTAGAGATGCTCAGTGCAAAATGACAGTGTTTCAGTTGCTTGAAAATATAGGGCTTCTCCTAAGCACTGAGCCATGAAAATCTGTTCAGCGTTAAAAAGAAATAGTTGCTTTTTTGGCTCTTGCATTCCATATTGTGCTGCTTTTACAAAGGCAATGATTTTATGACAGTTCATAAAACCATAAGAATCTTAGCGTATACATGACTGATATGTTATGTGGATCAACTCCTATCTGATTCTTGAATTTGCAATGAACATAATGAGTGGGAGTCAAAAAACAGTCTCTCTCCAAAGCCTGAAAGTGACAGGAAACTCATTTACTTGCAAAATAAAACCCGAGTCTCTACTGGAACAACTCTCATTATTACAGAGGATTTACCTTTGGGATGAAAGTTTTGTTCCCTGCAGCTCCCACCCTCTCTCTGGTCCTTGCCCTATTCCGTATTCTCCAAGGAGCACGCAGAAAAAGCCTGACTGAGAAAATCTAGATGCTTAGGGTTTGTGGTCAGCTTTGGAAGCTGGCACAGGTAAGGGAGGAAACACTCTTAAATTGCAGTCCAGCATTTCAACATTTCATGTGTGTTTCTTAGCAACAGTAGCAGAAGGCCTGCCAGATATACCCAAGTCATCGTGCCTCACTCAGGTTTTGTAGGATCCATTATAATCACCTCATTATTGGTCTGGTAAATTGGAGTTAAAGTGCCCAGAACGATGAAAATAGTAGGAGAATTTTTTCCATACACTGAGGCCATGTAAGAGTCATATTTGGGAAATGCATGCATTTTCCAGCCGTCAGAACAATTGCTGCAATTGAAGGAATTCTGCAAAGTCAACTTTTTTAGTAGCCAGTTCCAGGCGTTTTGGCCTATGATTGCCACACCCCAAGTTTTCTGTCTACAAAAAACTTTGATAATAATATTTTTCCAATTTTAGGTCACCTTGCATAGCCCCTCTAGATTGTAATGTGGCCATTGCCAACCCCTCTACATTCTTGATGGAATGAAAACATCAAGCCTCCTGTTGACATACTCTTTCACAAGTTTTCATGAATTATGCATTTTGAAGGCAGCAGACAAGATGGTGTCTCAATCCTTTCCAGCATCTTCCAGCAAGGAGGTCTTATTTGGTACCACCATCCCAAGGGCGCCGGAGCCAAGATCCTGTTGAGCACAACCCCCACTTGGTGTTTCCCCTGTTCACTGTATAGGCCACAGGGAAGAGTACTGTGGGACCTGAGGCTGCTTGATGCTCATCAAGGCCTGCCTCCTCCAGCCTTCCCAGCTTCTCTTTCCCTCAGGTCTAGGCTTGGAGCCCTCCAGGGCAGTGAATGGGTGATAAAATATACAAATCATCTCTGATTATGGGGTTTTGGTCCTTTAGCAAACTCATGCAAGGATGCTAGAAAAAACACTCCTCTTCCTTCTACTATCCTAAAAGCAACTTCTGACATCAGGAATTCCTTTGGATCTCTCACCCACAGGTATAAACCGTAACCGTGGGAAATTTGGGCCAGTGAGAAGAAAGGGTTACACTAAGAGATGACTTAGGTGTTAGTTTGATCAGGAGAGGTCTGCCTACATGCTAGTTCCTGTCCTTGTTTTCGGAAACTCTTTTTAGCATACTTGGAGTACATGTTGTTAAACTTGCAAAATGAAGAATCAAGGAATGGAGGCCTAAGTGTGACTCACCTGAGGCCACACGCAGAGTGAGGAGACGCCAGTGTGCTTCTCACGGAAGCATCTCCCGCATCTCCGCCAAGCCTTTTTATCTACTTTGAAACAGAATCTCTAATGGAATAAAGCACTCCAGGGATCCTAGAGTCTTGTGTTTGTTCCTCCTATGCAGAAAGGCAAAGGGAAAAATTAAGTAATATCTGAATACCACCTAGTGCACAGAGAATACCTGTGAAATTACAGGGACATTCAGCCAGCAAAGAATGTCCCCCTGGCCAGAGTACCTGGAGGAAGGCTTTTAAGCATTACCATGCTGTGCAGCATGGGGCTGCCAGCTTGACCAGATTCTAGCTGGAAGAACCAGGCATCTTTAAAGACCAGTAGCATTCAGGGCCATTGCTGGGTCACATGGCTCCTTTGGGCAATTAGAAAATGCAGTTGCACAGTGTAGGCATCACTTAGAAAGCCACTGGCTGGACTTCAGCTCCCTTTATTCTCTAGGCCGGCATCGTGGGCAACAGCAGTCTATACAGGCATGCACCATGGCCCTGCTGGCTTCCTGGTCTCCACGTGCCTCCTCCTTGTTGGTCATTAAGGTTATGCCATTCCCCTCCCCCTCTCCACCTGCCATTATTAAGTAATGTCATTTACTGAGGAGATGGAGATGAAGATTTTTACAGGTCGCAGGGGAACACTGACAAGTCACCTATCATTTTTTGTGCATGTGTGAGACAGAGTCTCACTCACTCTGTCGCCAGGCTGGAGTGCATTGGCGCAAGCTCAGTTCACTGCAGCCTTCATCTCCCAGGTTCAAGCGATTCTCCTGTCTCAGCCCCCTAAGTAAATGGGATTATAGGAGTGCACCACCACGCCAAGCTAATTTTTGTATTTTTAGTAGAGATGAGGGTCCCACCACGTTGGCCAAGCTGGTCTTGAACTCTTGACCTCAAGCTATCTGCCCACCTTGGCCTCCCAAAGTGCTGGGATTACAGGTGTGAGCCGCCACGTCTGGCCATCACCCATCAATGTTTAAATGGTGGGATGGCTCCCATGATGGATGTTATGAAAGGGTCTATGGGTGCATATAAAAGGGAGTGATCATTACTACTCAGTCCAGGTAAAACTCCCTTTTTCGGGAGTCCCTTTCACCTTCTTTCACCGGGATGGAGGGTGAAGACAATGTGGTTTGCGTTGTTAGGTAAATGTTTCCTTATCATTTTTCGTTGTATGTTACGTTTACATTCTGTTCATCTCCCTAAGATGACATCCCAAGGATGTAAACTCCACTGGAGTAAGGACTGTCTTGATTACCTACTGTATTAGTTTCCTGAGACTGATGGAACAAATTTCTACATACTTGGTGGCTTAAAACAGTTCCAGAGGCCAGAAGTCCAAAATCAAGATACTGGCAGGGCTGTGCTTTCTCCCGAGGGTCTGGGGCGAATCCTTCCTTGCCTCTCGTGGCTCTTAGTGGGTCCAGGCATTCCTCGGCTTGTGGCTGTGTCACTCTAATCTTTGCCTTTGTTTTCACATGGGCTTCTCTTCTATGTCTTCTCCTTTCTCCCTTATAAAAACCCCTATCATTGGATCTAGGGCCCTCCTAGATAAATCAGGGTGATCTATCTCAAGATCCTTAAATTAATTACATCCACACAGACCCTTTTATCCACATAAGGTCATATTCATAGGTTCTGAGGGTTAGGATGTGGACATATCTTTTTGGGACTCTCATTCGGCATACTATATCTGAGTGCCTAGATTATAGCTTGCACCTAGAAGGTTGCTCAATAAATAGTTTTCAATTTAATTTATCTGTATCAGTCTTAGTTCATCCATAGGATTGCCGTGAGGTTCAGAAATCATCATTTGTATCCAGCGATGGTGTAAGGCAATGGTTAAAGACATGAACATCTGCATAATACTTACTGGGTTCAAGTCCAGAATCTCTGCTTGCTGCCTGCATAATTTGAGGCAAGTTCTTTAGCCTCTCTCTACTTCAGTTTCTTCTATTAAAAATAATAATAATAATAATGAGATCAACTTTATTTTGGAGTGGTGACTATTAAGTCAATAGATGCAAAGTGCCCAGAACTGTCTTGGACCTGGCGCCCAATAGCTTTTAGCTTTTATTATAAAAATGAAAGAGTGATATGACAATGTACAGTATATAAACAATCTCAAATTGTTTAATTTTTATCAGACTCCCTCTCCACTTTCAGAAACAGCTGAGAGGGCTGTCACTGCCCTGCGATTAGCATGGCATTCCAGAACTCAGCTGCGGCTGGGCATTCAGGTCCAAGGGTGCCTTGGAAGGGGACCCCTCACCTCTGCGGGCCAGGGAAGAGGAAGGCAGGGAGGCTAGGAGCACAGCACTGAAAGAGGAGTGGCCACTGCCTTACAAGGCCAAGAAGCGTCTCATCTCCGGGCAACTGTCAGGTTCTTTCCTGCCCTGGGAACAGCTCAAATCTGTCTGTTTACCCCCTACCCCCAGGCCTTCAGCAGGAATTCCAGGACTGCTGGGTCTGCCCAGGGCCTGTCAGCTAAAGTAGAGGATGAAAAAGAACAAATCCAAAGGCAGAAGAAATAGAATAATATGATGGATGAATTTGAGAAGAATCCAAACCAATTGTGCGCAGACCAAGTTGAATAGGGTGAGAGGCTAGAGTTATCTCAGCAGGGTTTGTTTGTTTGTTTGTTTTGTTTTGTTTTGTTTTGTTTTTGAGACAGTCTGACTCTGTTGCCCAGGCTGGAGAGCATTGGTGCTGATCTCAGCTCACTGCAACCTCCGCCTCCTGGGTTCAAGTGAATCTCTCATGCCTCAGCCTCCAGAGTAACTGGGATTACAGTTGTGTGTCACCACACCCAGCTAATTTGTGTATTAACACCATAGAGATGGGGTTTCACAATGTTGGCCAGGGTGTTCTTGAACTCCTGACGTCAAGTGATCTACCGACCTCAGCCTCCTAAAGTGCTGGGATTACAGGCATGAGGACCATACCCAACCATCTTAGCAGGTTGTTTTAAAAAACGTTTAGCTTTCTGATGAGAACACATGGATGAGATGAGAACATGTGGACACATGGTGGGGAGGGCCCAACAAACACTGGAGCCTGTCAAGGGGGTTGGGGGAGGGTGATCATCAAGAAGAATAGCAACACCTAGGTGGAAGGTTGATCTGTGCAGTAAACCACCATGGCACGTGTTCACCTATGTAACAAACCTGCACATCCTGCACATGTACCCCAGAATTTAAAATAAGAGTTGAAGAAATAAAGTCCACTCTTCTGCTTTCCAGTTGCTTATTTAAAAAAAAAAAATGCATCTGGCTGTGTACCGTGGCTCACACCTGTAATTCCAGCACTTTGGGAGGCCGAGGTGGGAGGATTGCCTGAGGTCAGGAGTTTGAGACCAGCCTGGCCAACATGGTGAAACTCCATCTCTACTAAAAATACAAAAAATTAGCTGGGCATGGTGGCAGGTGCCTGTAATCTCAGCTACTTGGGAGGCTGAGGCAGGGAGAAGTGCTTGAACCCAGGAGGCAGAGGGTGCAATGAGCCAAGATTGCACCACTGCACTCCAGTCTGGGCAACAGATTGAGGCGCCATCTCAAAATATAAATAAATAAATAAAATGCATCTAAGTTGTCTGAGTGATGCCCTGCTCAAGTCCATAGGGGACTTGCTTTATTACAGAAAAATGGCCAAACCCAGTAATATTCAGTGTATGGTCCAGGGACTGCTTCTGGTCAGGCAACTGTTTATTATCAGTCTGTGACAAAGACAGAAATTGTCAGTAGGGAGTTTAGAAACTTTCATAGCAATATGCTAGTGCAGTGGGTGATCGGTGGACTCATCTTATTGAATACCGAATAGGGTGGAGACAGGTTTGAGTGTCGTTGCACTCACGTGGTGAGCTCATGTGTCATGGGCTGAGAGCTAATATTGGTCTGTGATGGATTGAGATGAGATCCTTGTCATGACCATAAAATTTTGAGCAACATCACTGCAAGCCAAATGCCAATGATGATTATGTGTCCCAAGACCACACTTTTTTGCCTACATTTTTTTAAAGAGAGACACGGCCTCACTATGTTGCCCAGGCTGGTCTTGAACTCCTAGGCTCAAGCAATCCTCCCATCTTGGCTTCCCAAAGTGCTGGGATTACAAGTATGAGTCACTGTGCCAAGCCTGCCTAAATGTCTAAATCTTGTCATTGCCACCATTTGCAACATTTACCTTTAGATCTAGAAAAGAACTTGGGGTCTTTCTACTAGGCCTATCCCTACACCACTTACCATCTTAGAAGTGAAGAACCTGAGGCCAGGCCAGGCCACAGGACCCTCAGAATGATGCAGCCTGTCAGTGATCTTCCTGGCACAAAACCCAGTGTTCTTTCAAGGTCCGATTCTTTTCCTGTAACTAATGCAAAAGCAAATCTCAGCCCATGACAAGGAATCACAGATTTCAAATGAGTGCCCTCTGAATGATGGGTTTCCTTGAAAGCAGCTGTTTCATCAACATGACTTCGGGTGGCATCTCAGGCCTTCCATGCAATGGAGTCTGCTGGTCGCTCTGTTAAGCAAAGGATGGGAATCTAAGGTACTGACATTTTCATATTAGCCACACAGATGTCTTGGTTCATAACCTTGAGAAAATCTGTTAGTGTCCCAGCTGAATCTGTAAATAGGAACGAGAATACGATTTGCTGTCTCTGGGGACATCCTAAGAATTTTTGTCAGGCTAGAAGAGGAGGCCTGGAGAGATTTATTTGATCTGGGAGAGCAGAAGTCAAACTTGGCTTTTCATTCTGTAAGATCCGCGATGGTTAAAATATGGTCAGAGGGTTTATTCAGCCCCCTACTTCAGGTTGAACTATACTTACTTTCTCTTGCTTTTAAAGAAGGAAAGGAGACTCTGCAAATGAGTGGCTTTTCTTTTAGTCGGTGCTGTATTATGCTATGACAGTATTGTATTAGTCTGTTACATACATGAGACTGGATAATTTATAAAGGAAAGAGGTTTAATTGACTCACAGTTTAGCATGGCTGGAGAGTCCTCGAGAAACTTACAATCATGACAGAAGGGGAAGCAAACACATCCTTCTTCACATGGCAGCAGCAAGAAGAAGCAGCAGGGAGAAGCACCGAGCATAAAGGGGAATCTCCTTATGGCTCACGCCTGTAATCCCAGCACTTTGGGTGGGAGGCCGAGGCGGGTGGGTCACTTGAGGTCAGGAGTTTGAGACCAGCCTGGCCAACATGGTGAAACCCCACCTCTACTAAAAATACAAAAAATTAACTGGGCGTGGTGGTGAGCGCCTGTAATCCCAGCTACTTGGGAGGCTGAGGCAGCAAAATAATTTGAACCTGGGAGGTGGAGGTTGCAGTGAGCCAAGATCACGCTATTGCACTCCAGCCTGGGCAACAAGGGTGAAACTCCATCTCCAAAAGGGAAAGAAATCATCAGAGCTCATGAGAACTCACTCTCTATTACAAAAACAGCATGAGGGTAACTGCTCCCATGATTCAATTACCTCCCTCCAGGTCCCTCCCACAACACATGGGAATTATGGGAACTACAATTCAAGATGAGATTTGGGTGGGGACACAATGAAACCATATCAGATATTAATGGAGTCTGGCAGGGAGGAAGCATGGCTTCATACTGGCAGTGAGTCAGAAGGGGCATCTTCATATTTCAAGCACTTAGCTTCCAAGTGTGTCCGGTGTGCAGTGGAGTCAGATGCAGCTCTAATAAAGAACATTATTTAGAAGAGGCATGGTGGCTCATGACTGTAGTCCCTGTGAGTTGGCAGCCTGAGGTGTGAAGATTGCTTGAGTCCAGGAGTTCGAGACCAGCCTGGGCAACATAGTGAGACCTCATCTCTACAAAAAATACAAAAATTAGCCAAGCATGATGGTGCATGCCTGTAGCCCCAGCTACTTGAGAGGCTTAGGCAGGAGGATCACTTAAGCCCAGGAGTTTCAGTCTACAGTGAGCTGTGATCATGCCAGTGTCCATCCTGGACAACAGAGCGAGACCCTGTCTCCAAAACACAATTAATTCTTTAATTAAAATGTTCAAAAGAATGTTCTTTAATTAAAATGTTCAAAAGAAATCAGATGCCCCTCAGGCTTCTCTTCAGATGGCAAAATCTCACTGTTTTTCAAATATCCTAACTGAAATTTTCAGTTCCAGCTATCTTTTGCTTCATCTGGTAATTAATTCCAGGGTTGTTTTTTTTTGTTTTGTTTTGTTTTTTTGCCTCTCTTTAGATGTGAATCCCATGCTAGGTAACAAATTATGGTAACAGGAAAATGTGGATTTTTCCATAAAGTTTAAATATTCACCACTCAACCTTTAAGCAGAAAGCTCTGGGACCAACCTAGCGTAAGCGTAGAGTGAAGGGTTAAGAGTGAGCGTTCTTCCCTTCTCACTTCTGTGGCCTCGAACTAGTTAGTTAAGATTTTGTGCCTCGTTTTCCTCATCTGAAAAATGGAAATAATCGTAATGTATGCTTTGGGGGTTGCTGTGGGGCACAAATGAGTTAACATGCATAAACTGCTTAAAATAGTATTTGGTAATGATGATAGCTGCTGTTGCTATCGTGACCCAAATCCTATATTTGCTTCAAGCAAACGAAATGATTCTCAGACCAAATTTTTTCACTATTTATGTATTAGAAGGAGGTTTAATGTAATTCTGAATTATGCCACAAATCATATTCACTTCATTCAATGTAAAAACCAAGTATCTATTGACAGTTTGTTTTGAGATAGGCAGGATTCCTACTCACACCGTTAGAAATGATGTTTGTGTCTCATGTTGTTCATCTCCTCCCACCAAGACTCCACTGTTTCCTATCAGCTCGTTCAGTCAGACTGGAGGTGGAGAAGCCCACTTACCATTTAGATTAAATTTTTTTATCATCAGCATAGGAGGATTTGCATTAAACAAATTGCAGGTAATCACATTAGCAAACCAAGAAGACTTACAGTTACAGAGGGCAAAAAAAATAATTTACTTAAGTGCTCTATGAAATCTATTTGTGGGTTTCTCTCTTCTCAAACAAGAATTAATCAGAAAACAAGATTTTTTTTTTTTTTAAGAATTTGAACAAAAGATCACGTAATACCTGTTTGCCTTGCCACAGTGGTACTCTTCACACCTGCTCCAGGTTATAGCAACATCAAGGTCAACCTCCCAATAGTTCAAGTACAAATAAGACTTCACCTGTGTATAAACATGTGCTTACACACTTCCATCTTCCCGAATTTTCTCTCCAGACTGTTTTACAGAATAAGGAAACAGATCTCAAAAGACCTCTCTCAGCCATTTGAAAACACATTTTTTTTCAGAGTGCTAAATTCATGCCGCTTCTTTTATGTGTGTTAGAAATAAACATATAAATAATAAACAGTCTTCCCTGGACTGGTTCTTATTCACATTCATAGGAGCTGCATGTCCTTGATTGGGACGTACTCACCATGGTTTGTTGAATTATTGCACTTTTAAGAATCAATCTGAAGATTAAAATTAGGAGTCTAGGTAAAAACAAGTCTCTATACTTTGTGAAGATCTTAGGAATTTCTAACTGACTTTGGAACAGCCATTTGTTAAAAAACACTTTCCCGTCTTCCAACTCCACTGACTCCATTTTTCTTTTTCACGAACTCTCCCTTCCTTCTTCCTCCCTGCCCCCTGCATTTGGAGCAGTGTCTCCACCTCCCATTCACTCTTCTACACCTGCCAAATCACCAGTGACTATGTAGGTACTAAGTGCAAAGGAGACTTGTAAACACGCACTTTCATCAACGCTGAGCAGCAGTAGAAACTGCTGAATGCTCCCTATTCCTTCTTGAAACACGCTCTCTCCTCTCTTACTTGAGATGACGCTGTCCTTCCTCTGTCCATCTGGGAAATGTTGGTGCTTTGAGGTTCTTGACTTGGGGCTCTTTTCTTCACTTCTCCCATTCTCTGAGTGACATTGTCAGTTCTCATGGCTTCTGAAATATAGGCATTGTTTTATCTAATTTTTTCTCTTGACCTACCCATACAGCCAACTGCCCCCCAACCTTATCCATTTGGATTCTCCCCAGACACCTAAAACTCAGCATGCTAAAAGTTAGTTAGTCATTACTTTCTCTAACTGATTCCTTTTCATTGATTCTTCATCTCATTGAAAAGCATCAGCGTACACCCAGTTGCCTAAGTCTGAAATCAGGACATTGTCCTTGATTCTTTTCACCCTTTCAACTCCTATATCTGATCAGTACTTTTGTAAAAGGTTTCTTGAATCTTTCTACACTTTTTCCTCCCACTTCCATGACCCTAGTCCAGGCCACCTTCTCACCTAGTCTCCCTTCCCTTGGAGTTGTGTCCTTCTGACCTAACCTCAGCCACCCAGCAGAATATCCTTCAAACTTCATATTTGACAATGCTACTCTTCAACTTCAAACCCTTTACCTGTTTTCCTTGGACTATAAAGTTCAACTTCCTTAATACGGCTTAGAAAGCCTTTTACAGTATGACCTCCTCTTACTTCTCTGGCCTTGTCTCCCATAATTGTGTCTTCCCATTGCCGACCACCCCAGTAACTACCTGCAGTTCCCTGGATGTACCAAGCTCTCTCTGTGTTCCATTTTCTGGATCTGCTGCCCCTTCTCCCAGGAACATTCTTCAGTGGCTCTTTATGTGGTTAACTCCTACTGAGTCATCAAGTCTCAGCTGAGATACCACTTTCCCTGAGCCATGAACCCTGGTTTAATGTTCCCTGTGGGCATTTTTACCTTAGAGCTCACTGTGTCATAGTACATAGGAAGCTGTTTTCTTTCCCCATCCTCCTCTAGCCTCAGCTCCCTAGGGGTAAAGACACCACAGTGTTCACCCTTGTATTCCCAGATCTTAGTACACTGCCAGGCTCAATGGGTTTTCATACATATTTACATTAAGGAAGGAGAAAATAATGTCGAAAGTACAGATGACACACCCATGGATACTCTGGATATAAATGCTTGTAATATTTTTCTCTGTAAGCATTTCCAGTGGGGAGTTCAGCTTTTGTCTCAATTACTCTGATTGGCATGCAATCATGACATGAAACTAAAGGGAGGAGACTGTTTTCTTGGCATTTACCTAGAAGTATAGATAAGTACCGCCACGAACACACATTCTTGCTAACAATTCTTGCTCTAAAGTGGTTGATGTCACATCCACTTGAATCAAGATGATTAAGTAGGTATCCACTGGGCGTCATGGATAACAGTGGCAAAGTGCTGGAGTTCAGAAAATAAGTAAAACCTTCTCCCTTGCTCTTACAGATCTGACAGTCTAAGCACCCAATAGATGTGTGCCACAAGTGCTGGTAAATGTCATACTTGTTCTCAAGAGAGCAGAAATTCAAGAAAGACGTGACCATGGAGGACCTTAGGATTGGGGCTTTTACCCCAGTAGTGTTTGGCTGAGATCAATCTTTCTAAAATGTGTTCATCATTCAGTCAAATGCTTCTGCTGGAGGCCAAGCATAATTAGAGATACAGAGATGAAAATGACAGTCATTACCCTCACGAGACCTATAATCTACCCAATAATAATGGGAGACAAGTCTTTAGAGTTGTTTAATTTGGAGTTTCCAGAGCTTTCCTGGAGCTTCTGGACTGATGTTTCTATTGCACTGGAGTCCCATCATTTGAAAATAGAAGGTCTCCTTCCAAGAAATATTTCTTTCTGCAAAAAGACACTTAACTTTGACTTCAGACAGTACATTCTGGTCTGTATCTAGTATCTTTAATAGCTGAATCTTTTAAATCAGCGATGCTTGCCCTTCTGAAGAGTAAAAGATAAATCAAATTCAGTATGTCTCAATTAATTGGAAGGAGTTTCAAGCTCACAGGGAATGAACTAGGAAGGCCATGTTGGGATATGAACTGAATGGTTACCATTGAGATGGAGCAAATGCACCTGGATATCGTTAGGTGGAACCAGACTGGAAAATGGAGGTCCTTCCTTAACTTCACTGAGGCTTTGGCCATTTCAGCCTCAAGCAGGATCCCAGCTCCAACACTGGACTTGAGTTACTGGACAATGCTGTCATTAGGAAACCGTGACCACCTAGGAGTTAGACTGCTCAACAGCAATGTCAGCAGCTTGTCACAGATACTCTATGCAGACCAAGCTCATTTGGCTCTTCCCAGCTCAGCCACCTGTTGTAAACAGCTGAAGGGGCCTAGCTCCACGTGGAGGATGTCATTATCACTGGTATGTTCTCTTCCTGGGAGCGGAGGGAAATGTGGAAACAGAGAGGACACAGTTGATTCCTGCTTTCATTCAGTCACTCTGGCTATTAGAAGAAACAGTCCAGGCATGGCCAGCCAAAGGGTGGTTCTCCTTCGCAGGATCTTCTGTCTCTTTGAAGACGGGACAATCTCAGGCCTAACCACAGAAGCAGTTCTGGAGAAAAGACAGAATAGCAGGATGGAAACAACTCACATTGGGCGTTGAACGCTAAGTGGTGGGACTCAGAATTTATCCCAGAGGCCATGGAACACTATTAGAAGTTTCAGAGGTGTACTGAAGGCAGTGGTGAAGTGAGGATGCTGGTTCAGTGTCACAATTAGAGCAAGGCGAGGGTGCAGAGAAGTCAAGGGCAGGCTGGGAACCAACTGGGCAGACCGCTAGTTTTGCTTGAATTTGGCAGGATTGGGGAAGGCAATCTACCAGCAGAGGATGGATCAGGACACCAAAAGGCAAAGAAAACAAGTCATTCAGGGGCCGGCGCAGTGGCTCACGCCTATAATCCCAGCACTTTGGGAGGCCGAGGTGGGTGGATCACGTGGTCAAGAGATCGAGACCATCCTGGTCAACATGGTGAAACCTCGTCTCTACTAAAAATACAAAAATTATCTGGGCATGATGGTGCGCGCCTGTAATCCCAGCTACTCGGGAGGCTGAGGCAGGAGAATTGCTTGAACACAGGAGGTGGAGGTTGCGGTGAGCCGAGATTGCGCCATTGCACTCCAGTCTGGGTAACAACAGCAAAACTCCGCCTCAAAAAAAAAAAAAAAAAAAAAAAAAAAGTCATTCAGAAATCCCAAGATCATCATGGCTGGGCCAGAGAATGAATCAGACAGAAGCAGCGCAGGGCTCTGGAGAGTTCCAGGGAGAGGCATTGCTGCATCCGCTGTCTCCTTTTTTTTTCTTTTCTTTTTTTAAATGTCAGCAATATCTTGGACCTGAATAGAGTTCTGCCATGAATTAGGGTTTCTCTTTGCCCAAGGTTCCAAAAGACTGAGCAGGATCTTATTATAGATGCGGCAAAAAGCGTATGTTTTTCAGTATTAGACTGACCTCATCTGAATCTCAGCCTCACACCTCAGGAACTGCATGGGACCTTGGGCAAGCTACTTAACCCATCTGCAAAGTGGGAATTAATGATATGTATCCCATCTGGCTGTTGTAAGGCTTAATCAAGTTAATACATGTAAAATGTCTAATCGGTGCCTAGCACATAGTGAGTTCCCAGCTCCTATAGGTCCCTTTCATCTTTCTCTCCTTAGAGCATCAGAGAGCTTGTCCTCCATGGCTCCTGTTTCTCTCTGGCCAGAGGCAGAGTCTCCATGGGAGCATGGGAGGGATATAATCAGAATAGCAGCATTCTTTCATTATGAAGTCAATTCAGCCATCCCTCAATTTACTGGGTCCCTGAAAGGCAGTACAGTGAGCCATCATTGTAATGCACTAAAAGTAGCTGGAGCCTGTAATCCCCCGAGGCGGGCAGATCATGAGGTCAAGAGATCGAGAACCATCCTGGCCAAAATAGTGAAACCCCATTTCTACTAAAAATACAAAAATTAGCTGGATGTGGTGGCACACACCTGGAGTCCTAGCTACTTGGGAGGCTGAGGCAGGAGAACTGCTTAAACCTAGGAGGCAGAGGTTGCAGTGAGCCAAGATCGTGCCACTGCACTCCAGCCTGGTGACAGAGCAAGACTCTGTCCAAAAAAAAAAAAAAAAAAAGTTGCTGGATACTCCAGGAAGCCCTCCTTGTGGCACATTGTTAGGTGAGGCATGTCAGCATTGACTTCTTTTCTAAGTGCTGCTTTCGTTGAGTTCAATGCATTGCAAGGTGGAGTGAATTGATGAATGTGTTCAGTGCCTTAGCCACCCCTCAGTTAGCTTTTAGAGTAGCGGACCTCACGGCCACATGCAGAGTCTAACTGTCACTTTCCAGACATTTACTGTGCCCTTGGCCCTGGTTGGACTTTGGAAATCCAAAGATGCATATGACCAATGCCTGCTCTGGGAGGAGCTCCCTGTCTGTATGGAACACATCTATGCCCTTCTGGTCCAAATGAGAAGAGAACATGGGGGAGCAAATGTGCACACCCACAAGTGCTGGACCCCATTCAGTTCCACAGATACCCAGGTCTACTTTATGCGGTTCTTGTGTTGGTTTCTGGCATTGCTGAGATGACAGAGGCCTCTGTCTCTGAAGCCTCAGAAATGTCATGGACCTCTTTTTCTGCTTGAGCTCATGAGCCAGATGTCACTCCTGGCCCAGGTCACTGGGTTACCAGATGCACGGGTGAAAGAGCTGCTCTTGAACAAAGGGCTTGGGACACACATGCTGGAGAAGCATGGTGAGCCAGCCTCGGGGAGGGAGGGCACTGTGCAGGAGCATGCTGTATGGGTCTTGCTGCTGCTTTTCAGAAGCTGGAGAGCCATGAGCCTTCGGGTTCACATCAGCACTGAGACTGGACTTTGGTGGGAGGGAGGATGTGTGTATTGGGAGGGGTTGGCCATCCTGGACCACAGGGCCACTGGTTGGGTTGTTCATAATTGGCCTTTGGGGACACCTACTGCAACCCATTTTTTAGGTGGCCCCTCTAAAGTGGTGATCTCAATGAAGATGGTTCACATAGTCCCACTACTTCTAGAAGGCCTGAACCTATTCTCCCAGGAACAGGGAGAGAAACTCGTTGGGAAGGTCCAGAGGTTCACGCCTTCTAGAAGCAGTGGGACCATGTGAACCATCTACACGGCTCAGCTGGAGATTTACCGCATTAGAGGCAAATGCACTGTTCCTTTGAAAACAACAAGGGAACAAAGCTTTAAGGGTTGTGGACATTTAATGAACTTTCTCCTTCTAAGTACACAATACCAAATCTGCTGAATCACAGCCATCAGCTTTACCTAAATTCCCATAGGTACTACCTCAGTTAGGGAAACTATGACTTCATCTGACACTAGATGGCGCTCCATGTGCACATAAGCCGCTCCCACATAGCGAACTTGAATCAGATTTTGTTTTTTACGTGTGGACACACGTGCATACACAGTCTTAACTTTTCCATCCTTGAACCCAATAATAAACACTTTGATTTTCCTTTTAGCATTCAAATGATAGAATGTATTTTCCTTCTCTGGAAAATCAGTTTAACATCAGATTCTACAGATATTCCTTAACATTGTGGGCCACAAAGCATATATTAAGATGAATTTGAATTTATTCTGTTAAATAATATGTTTTGGTTTATCTTATAAATGCTGTATTTAACAGACTGGTTTCTAAATTAAATTTTTTGAAAGCACTGGAAAAGAAAGAAAGCACAAACATTTGAATAGTGTTTACTCCACGGAGGCAGGCAGTGTTCTGAGATATTTTAAACATTCTCTCATTTAAGCTTCATAACTTTGATGTAGGTCTTTCATATGCATCATTATAACCATTTTATAGATGAGGAGAAAATCAGACTGTAGCATGAAAGGTGTTTAGATTCCCTTTTTTCTTCCCGTCAATTTTCTTATCTATAACATAGGAATAAAATAATCCCTAATTGCTGTGAAAGGATGTTGTAAACTAAAGCATTGCACAAATGTTGCTATTATTATTAATATAACTTGGATTTCATGGGAATATAATTTTCATCTGTGCCCAGGAGGCTTGTGATCACTCATTCATTCACATGAAAACATTTATGCGGGTCCCAGGTCATTGCCTCTGCATGAGACGTCTCATACCAAGATGCCATGTACTATTTCTAAAACAAATCTAGTCTGTCTTGAAATCTCTTATAGTTGAGGGCTCCAGGGAAGTTTCTTAGTGCGTTCAGCGGGTAAACCTCCCTTAGTCTCGGGATTTAGAAATGATAGATGTGGTAGGATGACTTTGAGGTGGGACCTCTGCTGAACACAGGTGGCCAGTGCTGATTTTATATAAGCCAAACCAGCAGGAAGAGGCAGGCTGTTTTTTAAAATTATTATTATTATTATTTTAATTTATTTTTATTGCATTTTAGGTTTTGGGGTACATGTGAAGAACATGCAAGATTGTTGCATAGGTACACACATGGCAGTGTGATGTGCTGTCTTCCTCCCCATCACCTATATCTGGTATTTCTCCCCATGCTATCTCTCCCCAACTCCTCACCCCCCGCTGTCCCTCCCCTATTTCCCTGCAACAGACCCCAGTGTGTAGTGCTCCCCTCCCTGTGTCCATGTGTTCTCATTGTTCAACACCCACCTATGAGTGAGAACATGCGGTGTTTAATTTTCTGTTCTTGTGTCAGTTTGCTGAGAATGATGGTTATTCTGGAACGCAATGTACTATCTCTGTATCCAAGAGTTCACATTTCAAGTGGCCTATCAGATCATCTCTTTGACAGAGGGCTTCAATTAAAAGAATGAGTCTCTGGATGGATTTTAAGTGACATTGTTTTTCTTTGGACTTTATGCAAGCCACTTCCTGAGTTGTAAAAGGACTTTTTAAATTTGGCTTAAGGAATGCTTTACCCCTCAGGCTTTGATCCCTAAGTGTGAATCATTTTGTATCTGGAGGTTCCCATTGGCTGTCTCCTGGTGTAAGGAAAACTCTACCCTCACAGAACATTTTGGATTTGAAAACCGAGAAATCTGTATCATTCTCAACATAACAGCTGTTGTAAAATGGAATCAAGGCTGATAAGTCTATAGGGATAAAGTTCACCAAAGAATATTTTAAACTTTATTTTTAGTTCCCAAAGTTTTTGTCACCAACCCCCATAATAAATGTGTTGGGACAGTGACTCACCCACTCAACTGCCTGAAGCTCAGTGTTCCCCACACTCAGGCCAGGTGGTTTCAGCCATGGAGTCCGCATGGTCTTTCTAGAACATAGCCTATCCTATCACTCACTGCCTTAAAACAAACACATAAACAGGCAGGCAGACAAACAAGAAACTCTGTTGCTTTCTGGATCAGACTCATTAGTGTGGTATTCAAGAGCTGTCACATCCTGGACCTGATCCTCCCCCGCACTTTCTTTCCATCCATCATGAGTGCACTCAGATAGGCCAGTCCTAGGGAGGTCCTCACTCACTCACTTGAGCCTGCCTTGCACATTTCTGCATCAAAGCCCCTTTGTCCATGTTGTCACCCTAGCTTGAAACACCGTCTAAACTCCTCTACGCCTTGACCTTTTTTCTCACCATTCAAGATCCTACTGACATGTTCCAAGCCCCTGAAATCCTGCCCTGCCTACTCCTAAGCAGAGTTACTCAAACTCTCTTCTTTGCATTCCTGCAGCATGTTGGTCTTGAATTTGAGCTCTGCTGTGCACAGCAGAGTTCAAATGTGACTGTTCATACAGCTTCCTCCCCCATGAGATGATGAATTTCTCAAAAGCAGAGACTGTGCAGCTGTTATTGTATATAGCTCAACACTTGCTTGATAATGCTTGATAAACATGAATGAGTGACCCAGAACATTTCAAACTTCTGTTTCAAGACTAGAAAGACTCATATTTCTGGGTGTTTTAAGCTCTGTGATTTCTGCTCTGGTCACGTGGGCCAAGAACTGCCTGCCTCTATTCTCATTTCAGGCCCTTCTCTCTCTGCCAGATGCCTTGATCTCTGAGCCGAGTATACCTTGACCCAAAGCCATGAGGCAGCCCTTGGCTTTTGAGAGGAAGGGGTAGGGCTCCATAGTTGGGCCTCTGAGAACATGACAGAGAACAATAGCAGGAAGCAGCCAAGTGGGAAACAGTCAGTCCGGCACAACCCATGTGGAGGAGCTTCCTGATTGGCTTGATCTGATGGGAGCAGGAACTCTTAGAATAACTCTGGAATTATCCCAGCGGGATGACAAATTTCTCCACTGAGGAGAAGTCATCACCTGGTAATGTGAAGCGTGGAAAACACGGTTAGGAAAAAACAAAACAAAACCCAAGACATAGTTCTCTTTAGAAAAATCAGTTTGGATCGGTTGGAAGCCTCCCAGCGGCTGCCATAGCACCCTGTGCCGACCTCCTTCCTAGTCTCTGTTTCAGGTACAATTAAGCTGTCATCTCTACCTTCCGGATAGATACCACACTCCTCTCCATGGCTCAAAGGTCAGAGGTGCTGTTTATTCTTTGATGTCCTGTTGAGTAGTTTAGGGAAATCCGTGCTGTAGGTGACCACAAGAGGGAATGTTTCCTTTCATACTGGTTGAACACAGGCTGTATACAAATACTCTTCTAGGCACTGTGGATGCCATAGCAATACATGCTGTTTCTACTTTGATAGGGTGGTGACTTCCAAATCCTGTGTATCTTATGGAAGGACCAAGCGAGGCAAGGGGTGGAGTGAGAGGAGCTCCCAGTCAGCTCTCTCCTTAACCAGAGCAGCTCCATTTGATTAAGATGTTGGAAAAGAAAAATCTACACCAAAAAGAGGAAACGCTGAAAACATTTGGATTGGGAGTAGTTTCACTTGCTCTTAGGCAGGAGACAGCACAGGGTAGCAGTTAATATTTTAGGCTGTAGCTACAAGCAGACCTGGGTCCACTTACTGGTCATAAGTTACTTGAGCTCTCTCAACCTCAGGTTCTTCATCTGTCAAGTGCAAATGACAGCAGTAGATATTTTACCAAGTGCAAAGAACTGAATAATGCTTACAAACCATTTAGCATATCATCTGGCATTGTCTGTCACAGTAAATGCTCAATAAATGTGAGCTATTTTACCACTAGTGTTTGATGTTGTTTTTCAATGAATGATTCATTGAGATACTAACTCATGCATCTTGAAAGCACCACCAGTATCTCCAGAGCAACCACCAGTATGAACAACAGGCAAAAATGTAATGATTGTCCCCAGTTTGGGCATTTGTGAAAGCTGTGGCTGAGGCTGTGTGGATGCACGCATGGGCACACACACACACACGCACACACACACACACACACACACACACACACACAGAAGCCAATGGGAAAATCTAACTCAGCAGGAAAGCTATCACAGAGCACTGGATTTAGGCACAATGAGTAAACAGGGATTTGGAAGAGAGGAATGCACCACATAAACAATTTTCACAATCTGGTATGAAAGCCCAGATGCTTCCTGCATGAAGGGGTGAACTCATAGAGAGTCACAAGGCAGAATGAAGTAAATGCTGAGAATGTCCATCATTCTGGCCCAGTTCCTACATATCTGTGCATCTTCTACTGATGGTTTTATTTGACAGTAAATAAGAGTATCCCAGAGTAGATAAGAATAGTACATTACACACACACACACACACACACACACACACACACACACCCCTACCTGGGATCAGATGAAATTATATATTTGGGGAACTTGGGGGAAAGAGTACAGAGCCACACAGCAGTTACCTTCTGCATCATCCTGCTTCAGAGAAAGCAAATAAGACAAGTTTCTTTTTAATCTGTTGTTTTTACTAAGTCCAGGCTTGATGTTAATATGAATTTATTCTTTTAAGTTTCAGTTTTGACTGAAGGAATTTAGCCAGAGGGTCTGCTTGAGGATACTTCCAGTTGAGAAACAACTTATGTATTCACCAAGACATTCATTTACTCAACCAACACGTACTGAGGACTTTCAATGAGGCAGGTTCCTTGCTAGATACAGGCCAGCTAGATGCTAGATGCCATCATCAAAGAAAGATGAAAAAGAGATGGTAATTATCTTCTAGAGGTTTGTAAACTGGAGTTAGGGAGGGAAACCCCAAATCCATGGATGAGTGATTAAAATACAATGGGATAAAATTGGTGGTAGAAATACGTCCATGAGATATGGCAGCAAAGAGGAAGAGCACCTTCATGGGAAGGGTGCCAAGAATGACTTCCAAAAAAGCAATATTACCTGAGCAGATGCTTTAAAAATAAGTAGTAATTGGCCGGGCACGGTGGCTCATTCCTGTAATCCCAGCACTTTGGGAGGCCAAGGTGAGCAGATCACCTGAGGTTGGGAGTTTGAGACCAGCCTGACCAACATGGAGAAACCCCATCTCTACTAAAAATACAAAAAAATTATCCAGGTGTGGTGGCAGATGCCTGTAATCCCAGCTACTTGGGAGGCTGAGGCAGGAGAATCGCTTGAACCCGGGAGATGGAGGTTGCAGTGAGTCGAGATTGTGCCATTGTACTCCAGCCTGGGCAACAACAGCAAAACTCCATCTCACACACACACACAAAAAGAGTAATAGTTACCCATGAAAAGGGGAAGAGAGAGAACAAGGGCAATCCAGGCAGAGGGGTGGTATGAGCAAAGGCATTGAGGCAAACAAGGAAATCTTCATTTCTGCAGGTAAATGAGAGGCTGGGAGTGTGTCATGTCCATGAGCTTTAGCAGAGAGCCCATGAGGGGTTTTCAGCAGGGAAGTGTTATTGGGGTGTGTCCAGGCACATTCTGGATTTTAGGGTGATGGGACTGGGTAGAGGCAGAGAGATAGGTTAGAAGGTTGTGAGGCATTTAGAAGAGAACCTGTATTAGGGCTGAAGAGAAGGAGCTATGAAAAGAGATTTATGGGGGAAATTGGCTTAGTGGCTAATAAGCCACTTAATTGACTTAGTGACTAATAAGATACATGTATGTGGTGATAAGAGAAGGACAAGTCAGAGGTGAAGATAACATCCAGGTTTCCTCCTAAGTAGATGGTGGTACCAGCATCTGAGCTAGAGAATGCCACAGAGAGGAGCAGCTTTATGGAGAAAGATGAGTTTGGTCTTGTTTATGTTGGGTTTGAGGTACCTGTGGACCATCCAGGTGGAGACATTCAAAATACAATTGTACATAGAGGCCGGAGTTCAGGAGAGATGCTGAAGATTTAGGTTGGATAGATTTAAGCATGTTAGGTAGGAATTAGAGCATGAGGCTGGACATTAGTAGCCAAGAATTAATGTTAATCAATAAGAACAATGAACCAATAAACCTTTAGTGGTGGAGTAGGAGAAGAGGTGCCCATATGGAGAACAAGGTATCATGGCCTCTTCATCATGGAGGAGGAGCGATCAACAATGTTTTTAAAAACGAAGAAGTCAAACAGATCCACAACAAAGAGGGTCCATTAGATGTGGCAGTCATGGACCTGACCAGGAGCAGACGCAGCAGGGTGCTGAGGGCAGAGGGACTGCGGCTGAGGAGGGGCCAGGATGTGAGGATATTGAGGCAGCGAGAGGCGACTGGCCTTGGGGAAGTCTGGAAGAGGGATTCAACAGCAGCTGGAACAGGATGCAGGGTCAAGAGAAGTTCACTTATTTTTAGAATGGAGAGACATGATTCTTGTTTATTGACTAACAGGAAGAAGGCCTCTTGGAGAGAGGGGAGAGGGGATAGTTAATGGGGTGCCCTCCCAGAGCAGTCTGCATAAGCTCAGGTGCCTGAGTGGAGGCACTGGTCTCCAACAGAGGGCCTGAGTCAGAGGCTGGGGGTCAGAAGGTGTAGCTGGATGGGACTTTTTCTCTTCCTAGAGAAAAGAGACATTTCTGGGAAACAGGGGGCCTTAAGTTATTGAGAAAAGTATTGCTTTGAAAGAAAATAATCTCACTTTCCTGTAATCAAAACACGTTATTTCTGATGAAACTGACTCAAATAAGAATCACAACCAAGAAATCAGTGCTCAGCGCAAGCCTGGAAATGATTTCCTACACAGAAATCCACTGTGTGGTGTGAGTTGGTGTGAGTCATGTGATTCCAGATGGAGTAAATACACAAGAAAAAGAGAGAAAAGCTGATCTCTCTACAGACTGAAGCACACTTACAGAGAGAGAAATTTTCATTTATTTGTATCTGGGCTTCAATGTGATTGCGTTACCATCAGTAATGAAAAGTGCTGCCATGTCCCGGCTGTATACTTAGATCAAGATATAAATCACTCCAATATCGATGTTCTTTTTTCTCACTGAATATCTAAATTTGTATATTTGAGGGGAAAGTAGAAAAACCAAGCCAAGATTTAAACATTACATTTACTATCGCCATCTCCAAGTTGCATTCACTATAGAATGCTTTAGAAGTATGTTGTTGGGTTGCTTTGCTTTTTATGCACTCAACAAAAATGTATTGAGCATCTGTATGTACAGGGGAAAATGTGAGGTACAGCAACACAAAATATATAGTCCTATCTCCTAATAAGCCTGCACTTGGGAGAGAGGATGTACAGGTAGGATTGGAAAGGACAAACACATTTTTATTTTTATTTTTATTTATTTATTTGTTTGAGACGGAGTTTCACTCTTGTTGCCCAGTCTGGAGTGCAGTGGTGCGATCTCGGCTCACTGCAACCTCCACCTCCCGGGTTCAAGTGATTCTCCTGCCTCAGCCTCCCAAGTAGCTGGGATTACAGGAGTGTGCCATCACGCCTGACTAATTGTTTGTATTTTTAGTAGAGACGGGGGTTTCACTATGTTGGTCAGGCTGGTCTCAAACTCCTGACCTCAAGTGATCCACCCGCCTCGGCCTTCCCAAGTGCTGGGGTTACAGGCGTGAACCACCGCAGCTGGCCAATATATTTTTAACACTCTAATGCAAGGCAGAGTGTACCAAAAGTTAGAAATGCTGTGGATAATCAGAATGAATGAACGTACCAGGCTGGGTAGGGGGTGGGGGTATTAAAGAAAACATTTCTAAAGAGATGTAATTTCGGTTTTTATTATGATATCTGTTTTCAGGCAATGGAGTTGAGAGTGGAGAGTTCTTCCTGATTTTTTCAGAAGCAGCTTGAGGTCTTGACTGAAGACCAGAAGGCATAAGGCTGCAAAGGGGTGGGAGCAGCACATGGAGGGTGTGAACTTCCATCCTAAGAAGTTTCATGGGGTTTGGGAAGGAGGTGAGAGAGAACCACCAGGAAAGGATATGAGCAGGACCTTTGGAATTTTTAAAGGGACCCTGTCTTCTCTGCCGTATTTCTGTCTCAGGGATGATGTGAGGAAAAAACAAAAGCGGGCATTGGGGGCGGGGGTGGTAATGGACGTGAGTCTCCACTGACACCTTGTAGTCAAGGAAGGCCCTATTCTTTCATAAGGAAAAGTGGAAATCCTCTGTTTACTTAAGGGCCATTAACATGTTTTCATATTAAAATACCAAATGATCTGCCATGACTCCAGAGAGACTCATCTAAATAAAAGGAAGCTGTTTCCTTACAAATTGAGTCACAAATGAAAAATATTTGGGGAGTGCCATAGAAACAAATGCATTGTCTTCCTGAAATGTGGAAAATGAATTCTGTAGCATTGATTTGTGTGAAAACAATATTCTTCCCAGTGTTCTACCTAGAATGTTGAAATGGAGATATTAAGATGGATGATAGATAGATAGGATAAATAGATTGCTAGAGAGCTAGATTAGATAGATAGATGATAGATAGATTGATTGATTGATTAGACAGATAGATGAGGATAAATATTCTTAGGATGGAAGAGGAGTCAGATAATCACGTCTCAGACAGATCTGGAATTCCAGGCAGCAGGAACTAATAGGGTGGTCTCTTCAGAGTTTGTGGGGGAAGAATTCACCCCCAATTAGTTTTTATTCTTTGAGTCACTCCTCTCAAGACAAAGCTATCTGGGCAAGAGTTCAGTTGGCCTGGCTTAGATATATATCCACTCCTTGGCCAGGAATGTAAGCCCTCTGATCAGTGGTTTCACCAAATCTACAAGGAACCCCAGAGAGACTTTTTCCCAGTAGAGGAGCTGGATGTTGTTCCTGAAAGGAAAGGGCAGAGGGACCCTGGGTAGGTTTTCAGCTGCCTGCTGCCTTAGCCCCTGCCCCACACTGACTTCTGAACCACGTTTGATCAGTGTTCTGTTCCCGCCACATAACTGAAACCAAGATCATGGGTGAGTTCTATATCATTAAGTCTTATTTATAGGAGCGATCAGATCACTGCTCTGCAAGGCTGGAAAGGTGTTTAAAATGTATACCTAGCTGTGTCTTGGCTCTTTCTGATATAATTCAGCTGGCAAAGGCTCTGGCTAGAAGCCAGATGGACACAAATAGCGCACCAAAGAGATGCTAAGATATGGGTGATTATAATTGTGCAAGGAGAAGAAACTTCCCTGCTGAGACTTTGGATGTGGCAGGGATTGGGGAGTAGAGCAGGGCAAAGCACAGTTCCAGCCAACCCCATTTACAAGCATTGATTTGCAGTGATGAATTCGCAACCTTGCAATTGCTCATTATTTTTCTTCTGCTGCTGAGTCATGGATACAACTCTAAGCTCTGATTAGCTGTGGCCCCCAATTCTCAGCATAATTCTAAGAACATTTATTCAAATTCAACAGTATGTGGTAAGTGTCTTGTATTAATTAGGATTCCATGTGGATGCAAGGAACAGAGACCCACAATAACAGTGGCTTAAATAAGATGTTTATTTCTCCCTCCAATAAAAATCCACAGGTATGCAGTTTTATAAACATCCAAAGACATGCAGTTAACAGCTGTTTGGTGGCTGTGCTCTGTGAATTCCTTAGGGACCCAGACCTGTTCCAGTTTAACACTAAAGATTGATGCTTATGGACGGTGACCAAGATGGCAGTTAGTGCCCTGCCTGCATACATGTGCATTTCAGGCAAAGGAGAAAGAAAGAACTGGAGAAGAAAGGGCTAAGGAAGATTCTAGAAGCTGACATACAGTACTTTCACATACATACCTTTGGCCAGAGCATGTGGCTACAAAGGATGCTGAGAAACGTGGCCTTTATTCTGTGTGGCCATATGCCCAGCAGCCCAGCCACAGGAATGACATTGCTTTGAAAGAAAGGGAGGATGGAAATTGAGCAACTTAGCAGTTCACTTGTGCTGAATTCATAAAGATGCGAGCAGCTTTCCTCTCTTCCGAACAGTAAACACTTCTCCTGAGGTTCTTGTTTAGGCAGGTTGGCCAGACAGGCACCCCACTTGACTGCTCAACTATGAAGTTGCAGTTCCGGAGAAGAGAACAGGTCTGAATTAAGCACCTTCAGCCGATCGGTCAGCACCTCCTTTTATTCTGGGAGTAGTTACTGAGATTCAAACCCATGTCAAATTGAGTGGCAATGTGTTTGGCTATAGGGTAGGGTGTAACCCTACTCTATGTCCCTCCATAGTGAGGAATTCCCTAAAGGCTCAGCCCAGCGTCAGGAATATGCTGGTCTTGCTTACAGCTTTTGCAGAAATGTTCATAGGATCCTGAGGATTTTGTGAACACTTACTTACTGCTTCTCTTGCCTCCTCTTTTAGTTGGTGCTGAGTTCGTTGCGTGAAGGGTCCCAGAAGTCCTCTTGCCCCTTGGTCTTTCCACTCCTTTCCTTTTCTGCTCTCTCTACCACCTCCTATTACTGGACCTGTTTGTATCTGTACTCCACCATGGAAAATAAGTTCTGTTTGCCCTGGATCTTCCTATTTCCCAGAGTGGAGCCCTTACAATTCATGATGTTTACTAAACTTGATCTTGCACTTCCAAGGGCTAGAACTCAGAAAATGAAAGCTATAGGGAGGGAAATGTTGTTTAAATCTGGGAGTGGGCATTCTGATGGGCCTAAGTGTCCGAAGAGGGATTGGGTTGCCATGGGAGGTGATGAGCTCCCCATGTGTGGAGAAGTTCAAGCAGATACGAAATAATAGTTGGGTGGAGGACAGTTCAGGGACCTCATGATTCTGGAGAGCAATTAAGTTAAATGACTTCTACTCCCAGTGTTACCTTCTGTGCTTCTGTGAGCATGAAAACTATATTTTGTGTTGCAATGTGCATTCTTGAGGGAATGAGGGTAAAAGGGCAAGTGGTCATGGCAGGTTGCAAGGGTAGTGACAAAGAGTCCTGGTTCCCCAGCCAGACCACTGGGGTCCAAATTTTGGCTGTACGTCATCTCTGCAACCCTGGGCAAGTCAGTGCTCTTCCTGTGTATCCATTCATCTGTGTCATGGGAGTTGCAGATTTTCTTCCTTTTTTTTTTTTGTTTTTTTTTTGAGATAGAGTCTCGCTCTGTAGCCCAGGTTGAAGTGCAGTGGCACGATCTCAGCTCACTGCAACCTCCGCCTCCCGGGTCCTGGTTCAAGCAATTCTCCTACCTCAGCCTCCCAAGTAGCTGGGATTATAGGCATGAGCCACCATGCCCAGCTAATTTTTGTATTTTTTAGTAGAGATGGGGTTTCACCATGTTGGCCAGTCTGGTGTTGAACTCCTGACCTCATGATCCACCCGCCTCGGCCTCCCAAAGTGCTGGGATTACAGGCGTGAGCCACCGCGCCCGGCCAGGAGTTGCAGATGTTCTTACTTCATGGGATATTGTGAAGATTAAGTACTGTAATGTATGTAAAACACTCATAGCAGTTCCAAGCACACAGTAAGCACTCAAGAATCCTAATCCTTATTATTATTATTGCATACATTACTGTATCTAGCGAAAACAATATTAGAATAGTTAGTATTATATTAATTATTATGATCATGGATGGAGAAGGAAAATGAAGCCCACCTAAGTTGGTAGGCAAGACCCTCTCCAAACGGTAAAACGATTAAAAACCAAGTTGTATCTGTCTGTGCTCCTTTGGATTCAACTGACCAACACCCAGGCAAAGGGAAAATATACTGACTTTTTATTTTTTATTTTTTTGAGATGGAGTCTCACACTGTCGCCCAGGCTGGAGTGCAATGGTACAATCTTGGCTCACTGCAACTTCCGCCTCCTAGGTTCAAGCTATTCTCCTGCCTTAGCCTCCCAAGTAGCTGAGATTACAGGCACCGGGCCCCATGCCCAGCTAATTTTTGTATATTTAGAAGAGACAGGGTTTCACCATGTTAACTAGGCTGGTCTCAAACTCCTGACCTCAAGTGATCTGCCTGCCTTGGCCTCCCAATGTATTGGCTTTTGTAAGTAAGAAGGGCAGAGGAGTAGCCGAGGATCTGGGAAGCAGGAACTGGAGACTGAATGGCACAGTGTCGCCATCAGCCAGTATGCTCTGTCTTCCCCTCTCTTTGTTTGGGCCTTGCAGGAAGGCAGTTTCTCAGCAGAGCCATGAAGGCCAGTATTTTAGAGCCAGGCAAGCAGAGCAGGAGAGCATGAGTGAGCCACTGGGAGTGGGGACAGGAACGGCGAGAACCCTTCTGAGGCACTGTGCTGAGCTATGAAGCCGGAGGGCAGAGCAGGCTGTGACCCGAAAAGGCCACGCAAGGCCACACGCTTCTGAGTGACAGATAGTAGGGACATATGAGATGCTGGGCCTCGGCCCACACTGTCTCCTCTGCCTGGCTTGTTTTCTCCTCTTCCACCTGGTGAATGTACCCTTCAAGGCCCAGTTAATGCATCATTTACTTTGTCAAGTTTTTCTCACCACCTTGTATCAGTTGAAAATTGCATTCATCTATGATCACAACAGAGGGTTTAGCCCATAACAAGCAATCTGGAGCCGGACATTCCAGAGGTGGAGTAGTCCTTCCATCGTGCCCTCTGGGACCCAGGCCATGTCTCCCTTTCCACACACTCAGACATACCATTGTCCCTGTGGACACAGGATGCCTGCTGTGCCTATAGCATCATATCCCTTGTAGTAGGCACAATAATGAACCCCCAGAGATGTCCCCACGCTAAGCCTCAGAACCTGTGAATATGGTAGGTTCCATGGCAAAGGGGAATTAAAATTACAGATGGAATTAAGGTTTCCAAACAGCTGACCTTAAAATAGGGAGATCAGTATCCTGGATTATCTGGTTGCGCTTTGTATAACCACCAGATCCTTAAAAGTGGAAGAGGCAGGCAGGAGAAGTTGGAAGGAGGGGTGGCTACAAGGAAGGTAGAAAGATGCAACAGTGCTGACTTTGAAGATGGAGGAAGGCAGCCACGAGGCACGGAACATGAGTGACCTCAGGGAGCTGAAAAAGGCAAGGAAATGGATTCTCCCCTAGAGCCTGCAGAAGAGAACATGATGCTGCCGGCTGCCAGCACCTTGATTCTAGCCTGGCGACCCCCATGTCAGACTTCTGAGGTACAGAAATGTAAGATAATAAATTTCTATTGTTTTAAGCCACTACATTTGTGGCAGTTGTCACAGCAGGAATTGGAAACGAATATATCTCTCAGCACCAGCTCCCTGTACCTGGCAGGAAGGAGGGAAAAGGCAGTTGCCACTTAAACCAATGCTTCTTTCTTTTTTTTCTTTCTTTTTTTTTTTTTTTTTTTTTGAGACAGGATCTTGCTCTGTCACCCAGATTGGAGTACAGTGCTATGATCATCACTCACTGCAGTCTTGACCTCCTGGGCTCAAGTGATCTTCCCACCTTAGCCTCCAGAGTAGCTAGAAGTAAGGGTGCATGTCACCATGCCCTGCTAATTTTTTATTATCTGTAGAGATGGGGTCTCGTCTTGCCATGTTGCCTAGGCTGGTCTTGTCCTCCTGGGCTCAAGGAATCCTCTAGCCTCAGTCTCCCAAAGAGCTGGGATTGCAGGCATGAGCCACCGCACCTAGCTCTTCCTTCCCCTTTAAAGGAGTTGTCTGGAAGTCCCTTCTGATCACTTTTACTTACATCTCATTGGCCAGACTGTCCCGTGGCCAGCTTTATCTTCAGTGGAAACTGGGATACATACTTTTTTCAGCTGGGCACATTGCCATCCCCAACCAAGTAAGGATTCTGTGTGTTAGTTTGGAAGAATGGGAGCACTGATATTGAGAAGACCACTTAGCATCCCCACCATACACTCCCAGGCACAACCGACTATTCTACAGCAGCTGCTCTTTCCTCTATTACTGCTCTTTTTGGTTTTTATTGTAATTTATGTGTTCACATGGCTGTTCTCATTACTTGACCAAGAAGTCTCATGAGCAGACACTGTGTCTGATTTATTTCTCCATCTCCAGTGCTCAGCATCATGCCTGATACAGAGAAGGTGTTTGCATGAAGTTAGATGGATGAATGTCTAAATAAACTTTGAAATAAGAGAATGATCGACGCACTTCCCAGAGTGAGAGGTCCTTTATATTTTCCTATGAGGATGATCTATTGGGGTTAGGTAGATTTTATAAGACCATTTGGCCATGATTGCAACCTCATCTCCAGTAAATTAAACCTACACAGCTGCAGTGTGTCACCTTTTCTTACAGCTTATTACAGTTTGCTTTTTGCTCAGAAGGAACTGAACAAGCAGGTTAGAGGCTGTTATGTGCACCTGCCACAGCCTACGGATCCTCGATTAACCTTGCGTATAATTTACACTTCCTGCCCATTCTTTATTTTTAGCACAGCAGTATCTATTTGGCTCTTCCAGAGAAGACTGCATTAGATTTCAGTCATGAAACTACAGAACAGTGGCATTTGCAGCCTGGCGGGGATGACTGTTGTTAACCCCATGACACTCTGTTCCTTGGGAAGCTCCTTTGCCCCAGGACTCAGGTTTTCCTGAGAAAGATAGCAGCCTGGACTCACCATACCCTCAGAGCCTGGCCCAAGGCCACATGTGCATTTGTAGAAAAATCTGCTATTGGATCTGACATGAACTCTCCGTTTCCTTCATTCATTCCCTTTGGGTTGAAACTCAGTTGTTGTTATCACAAAGGTTTCATTTCGTTCCTTTTTTTCCTCTCTCCCTCTCTTGCCGTTCCTTCTCGGTTACACAGTATCATGACCCAAATCTTTAGCACCTGAACTATATAGCTGAGAACCTTGAAACCTATAGGGCCAGGGCACACTGTGGAGACCGGCCAGCCAGTGGACATCAGGTCGTGGAGAAATCTTAACCACTTGGGGTTGCTTCACCAGAAGAAGTGAGTTACTGAGAGACAGACATTTTCGGTTTTAGTCAGCCATATTTAACACGATCTTGTTTGTTTTAGAATCCCCTGTAGTGCCTAGCTCAGGGTCCATCCAAAAAAGCTCAGTAAATGTTGGTTTTGAATTTAAATCGATGTTGGGGTGTCCCCATCTAGCCCCTTCACTAGACACATGGGAAGCGGAGGCCCTGGTCCTCTTCCATGCCACAGCCTGTGAGATGCTGCCTTCTCAGCAAAAGGCTTCAGGAGGCATTTTGAAAAGGGAATTTATCATTTTCATTCTGGTTAGATAGGTAATAAATGAATATTTTAAATTGGGAAAGTATTAAAAATTGTTTTTTAAAAATGAAATCACCTATAATTCCATTACTCAGAGACAACTATCACTGACATTTTTCTGTTTCTTTGGTCTTAATCTCCCTGTTTCCCTCCAGATTTCTCAGAGAATGGAGGATTAGGGAAGGGAGGAGTGGGTGCCTTATGTTCTTTCTAATTCTTTAGCTTCAGAGACATGTAAATACATATAACACACATATAAATATATGTGTATATATATTATATAATTGGCATATATATTATTGGGATATATATTGCTAGGATATACATACATAATTATGTAATGTATATACACTTATATTTGACCCGTACCAGTTCATTATTACCACAGTAATCTATATAACACTCCTTCAAATTCAGTGGCTTAAACCCAAAGTCATTTATTCTTGCCCACACTTCTGTGAGTAGGCTGGGTGTTTGCTGATCTAAGCTGGGCTTAGCTGAGTGGCTGTAATTTCAGGTGCATCTGAACTATATAGCTGAGAGCCCTGAAACTGATTGGGCCAGGGCACACTACGCCTATCTGTGAGTTGGCCTCAGGTCTATTCCATGTGTGTTCTTTCTGAGGTCCAGGCTGAAGGGGCAGCAGCTGCCCTTCTCTTGGCACGGGAAGGGGTGCAAGAGGACAAGCCTAACTGGACAAGCACTTCTCAGGTCCCTGCTTGTGTCTTATCTATTCACATCCCATTGGCTAAAACAGGTCACATGGCTGCCGCCAGTGTCAAGGGACTGGGAAGTGTATCCCATCCACCATGAACCTAGAGCAAATCACATGGTCAAGATCGACATCAGTGGCATGGGGGAGCATATACTCTTCCCATGGAAGTAAGGGAATATTTTTGAGAATAATGTAAACTTTTTTTTTTTTTTTTTTTTGAGATAGAGTCTCGCTCTGTTGCCCAGGCTGAAGTACAGTCACGCAATCTCCGCTCACTGCAACGTCTGCCTCCTGGGTTCAAGCGATTCTCTTGCCTCAGCCTCCAGAGTAGTTGGGATTACAGGTGTGCACCACCATGCCCAGTTAATTTTTGTATTTTTAGTAGAAACGGGCTTTCACCATGTTGGTCAGGCTGGTCTCAAACCCCTAACCTTAGGTATCCACCTGCCTCGGCCTTCCAAAGTGCTGGGATTACAGGCATGAGCCATCACAACCAGCCCAAGAATAATATAATCTACTGAACACCCTAAGTGTCTGCTAAAGTACTCTGTTCTTGGAGATTTAAATCAAATCTGCTCAGGCCAGGTATGGTGGCTCACGCCTATAGTCACACCTCAAATGAATGAATGAATGAAATCAGCTCAGAGTCCACCTGGCTTGTAGTATCATCCAGTCTACACAGGGAACCTCTAGTCCAAAGCTCCTATATCCATTGAATTAATGCAGTTTATGGATAATTTGACTGTTTCATGTGTTGTTCCTATTTCACACTCATATCTCTTTACTTACTCCCCCCAAAATAAATTATACAGATGTGTGTAGAAGATTTTGCTGGACATCTGGAACAACAAAGAAGTTTTGTATCTCTATGTTCGTATCTCTGGATTAGTCAGCCCCTCTCCTATAAATTCTCTTTGCCTCAGCCCACACACAGCCTCTTAAGTCAAAGCTTGCTGAAGAATTCACCCTGGTCTCCAAAATTCTGAAAGTCTTATCTCGGCTGAGCCACACTTTTATGTAACTTAGTTCAGCTTTTTAAATTCATTCAACGTAGGTATATTGATCATTTTTGCCCTCCATCTAAGGAATTTATATTCTAATAGGGGAAATTAATAATTTATGTTACTATTTGAGGCCAGAAAATTCTTTGTTGTAGGGTGCTGTCCAGTGCATTATGGGATGTTGAGCAGCATCCCTGGCCTCTACCCACTAGATGCCAGTAACACCAGTCCCACCCCCTTGAGTTTTGGACAGCCAAAATATCTCTAGACATTGCCAAATATCCCCTGGGGGACAAGATCACCTCAGTTGAGAGCCACTGCTCTAATATGTGGTAGACTTGATAAGACCTCTGATAAAATAATGTGCTAAGAAATGTTCAGAGGGGAGTCATGTTATTTCCTGGCAGTGAAATCTCTGAAAGCCTCATGGCAGGTGGCATCTGAGCTGAGACTTCAAGAATGGTTATGAGTTTGAGTTGAGTTTTCTAGAGGAGAAATAACATGGGGTACATGTGGGCAAATAAGAGTGGCTCTATTTGACTAACATATAAAGTGAAATAGGCATGTTGGTAGAGTGGAGCTGATAGGTACCGGGAGGATAGATGCCATGGGGACTTATAAGCTGTAGGACTTCTACGTTTACCCTGAGTGAAATGACAAATATATCAGAGCTGTGTTCTTTTGGAGGGGATTCATTTGGATATAGGGTTTGCCTTCATAACCCAAAGTGATTGCTGCAAAGACTTACCCCTCCAGAGGTCATTTTTCTGACACCCAGGAAGGAAACGGAAAGGGCCTCTGAGGGGCACACTTGTTGCTAAATAAATTCATGCCTAGATCTTGGTGTCCCTTACCTTTCAGTAAATCCCACTCTGAACTCCTTATTTTAGGTCTAGGTCTAATGGACTTGTTTAGCCAGTTCCCAAGAGCAGATTAAAAGATGTAAAAAGACAGCCAGGCACGGTGGCTCAGTAATCTCAGCCCTTTGGGAGCCTGCAACGGGAGGATCACTTGAGCCAAGGGGTTTGAGACCCACCTGGGCAACATAGTTAAACCTCACTCTGTAAATAAAATTTAAAAATTAGCTGGGCATGGTGGTGTGTGCCTGTAGTCCCAGCTCCTTGGGAAGCTAAGGTGGGAGGATTGCTTGAGCCCAGGAGGTACAGGCTGCAGTGAGCTATAATCATACCACTACACTCCAGCCTGGGTGACAGAGTGAGACACTATCTCAAGAGGAAAAAAAGATGGAAAAGGAGGAAGGCAAGGGAGGGACTCGCATAGGCAAACACAGACTCAGCAGCAAAGCTTGTAGTACGACAGAGGGGAAAGAGACCAAAAGGAAAAATGAATGAATGAGTTATTAAATGAACAAACAAACAGATTCAGACCAAATAATTCAAGGGGCACAGCAGTCTAGAGTCTTAGCAAGAGAACATTTATCCCTTCATTATTCCTGAAGACATTGCTGCATATCAGTGTCATCCTACTGTGCCAACATATGCAATGTTTAACAATGTTGGGGATATGGGGAGCACTTTAGAACCCATGTGGTGAGAGTTTAGCATAATGGTTAGGAACAGGGTCTAGAGTCAGACCTCCTGGCTTGAATCCTTGCTTCAAGGCTCTGCGGCACTAAAGCCTGCTTTACCGGGTTACTTCACCTTGCCAAGCCCTACTGATCTCATTGGTAAAATGGGGATTCCCTACTCACAGGGTCATTGGGAAGTTTGGATAAAATAACCCACATGAATTCGTCGCTAAGTTCCTGGCACAGAATAAGTGCTCAGTAAACACTGGTGGTTATTATTATCATTTCACTGAAAGAATATGGCTGTTGAGACTTTCCCCAAATCATAGCTGCAGCTGCTGTTCTGGAATATTTCCAGAGTCTCCTGGCAGTGCTGAAATTTCCCTTTTACAAAATACATAGGATGGCTGTGAAAATTGAGGAAAGTTCCAGAAGGCAGGGGTAGTTGCATTCTGTCTTCATTTCCCCTCTTTTTGGCAGTAGAATCCAGGCCACAGAGAGAGAGGACAGCAGGCTCCAAAGGGTACTGGGGCCACCAGCTATTTCTTGGCAGCATACTTCCTTTAAGCAAGGATGGCCCTTTCCTTTTTTTTTTTTTTTTTCTTAAGACAGAGTTTTGCTCTTATTGCCCAGGCTGGAGTGCAATGGCGTGATCTCAGCTCACCATAACCTCCACTTCCCGGGTTCAAGCAATTCTACTGCCTCAGCCTCCCGAATAGCTGGGGCTATAGGCATGTGCCACCATGGCCAGCTAATTTTTTGTATTTTTAATAGAGACAGGGTTTCTCCATGTTGATCAGGCTGGTCTTGAACTCCCAACCTCGGGTGATCCACCCACCTTGGCCTCCCAATGTGCTGGGATTACAGGCATGAGCCACCACTTTTTGGCCAACCTGAGAAAGCAGTTATTCTGAGATGGCCAGGATAATATGAAGCTATTTTCCTTCTGATGTTACGTCCTCTGCTATGTGAATATAATCTCCCTCCAAATAAGAACGGTGTGCGTGCATCAGGTTGGCAGGGAGACATTGAAGCATATTGCATAGTAGTGGCTGTGAACCAGTGGAGGTAGTGCTGTGTTGATTTCCCTTGACCAATGTCTGCCCAGTGGCAGAGCTGGAAACACAGGATGCTGTGTAATGTAAAACCTTGGCCTGGCTCCTCAGCGTAATGTAAAACGGAGGCTGCCAGGAAGGTACAAATCGCCCAACAGGAAGGAGCTGCTCTCTTGCCCATGGATGGCAGGACAATAAAGTAACTTGTCCTTTGTTTGTGTGTTTTCCAGGCTGGAGCAAGAAATACAAACGCTAGAAAGTGAAGAGTCCCAGATATCTGCCAAAGAGCAAATCATCCTAGAGAAACTGAAGGAGACAGAAAAATCCTTCAAGGACTTTCAGAAGGTGAAGAAAACAAACATGATTTCTCTAAGTTATTTCTGTGGGGAAGTAAGGCCTAGCAAAATGGTGCCAGCTGGGAAACAGGCCAGTTGGCGTTGATGAGAAATCCAAGCCACGAACTCTATGAAATGAGGGGCAGATGTGTGAGGACCAGGGGCCATCCTGAAGCTGAGCATGGCATGTCTTTGGGTGTGGGACCATCTGGCCTGCTGCAAGGCATAGGGAAGGGTCATTAGATTACCCCACCCGCCTGCTGTCTGGATCTCCGATATGCCTCCTGCCTGAAAAGCCTTCTCTTGTTGGACTCTAGAATTCTAAAACCAATTCTGATTAAGCAGAATAAACATGCTCTTTGTGGCTTTAATTATAGTTTGTTTTTTGAGTCTTTTCATTATAAAAAGGCCAGAAACAACACCCTATGAAATGAACATGAATTCCAAATACAAAGAGTGTAAATACATGAAATTTTACTGTATATAAAAACAGATGATGCTGTGTATCAAAGAGTATAGTCCGTAAAACCAGCAGACTCTGAACAAACATCTCAGGACCTCCCTCCATTTTTTTTTTTTTTTTTTTTTTTTTTTTTTGAGATGGAGTTTTGCTCTTGTTTCCCAGGCTGGAGTGCAATGGCAAGATCTCAGCTCACTGCAACCTCCACCTCCCAGGTTCAAAGCAATTTTCCTGCCTCAGCCTCCCAAGTAGCTGGGATGACAGGTGCCTGCCATGCCTGGCTAATTTTTTTTGTATTTTTGGTAGAGACAGGGTTTCACCGTGTTGGCTAGGCTGGTCTCTAACTCCTGACCTCAGGTGATCCACCTGCCTTGGCCTCCCAAAGTGCTGGGATTACAGGTGTGAGCCACCGTTCCTGGCCCTCCCTCCATTTTATAAATCTTTCTGCAGTACCTGTAAGTGACAGAAAAGCAATCTAATGAAATCAGTTTAGGATGGGATTTTCTGATTTCATTCTCCAACATGACCAAGGATATTTGCTAGATAATTGAAATAAATCTCTATTGGGAGACATTTGGTAGAAATTGGGAATGGTAATTTTGGAATTCTAAACAAATTGTCCAGAAGAAAAGAGATCATTGCATTTTTCCAGCACAGTCAAATTCTGGGGCTGGGCATGGGAGAAAGGTGGGTTAAGTCTTTAAAGATGGGAAAAGATGGGATTATACGCCCACAGGAAGAGTAACGCTCTGCCTTGTTGTGTTTGTCCCCACAGGGTTTCTCCAGTGCAGATGGAGGTAAGTGCTCTCTGCCCCGACTGTAGATGAGTGTTTTTACCCTGGTCAGTTCAGGGGGTTTCATTAACAGGGTCTTAAGGAAGAGGTGCTGCGTTGATTTGTAAAGCATCAGAAGTAGCAGCGCTGGTTGCAGGCCACCGAGGAGGTCCCAATTCCACGCCTTCCCTGCCTCTCTTCTTCGGGAACTGTCTCTTGCCTCACTGTTTCTCATCTTACAAAATCGGCCTGGCTCTTCTACTTCCTTTTAGGTCCCAAAGGCTCACTGCTTGGACCTCTCTTGAAAAGTACCCAGCAAAGAAGAGTATCAACATCAGGACCAGGTCCCTTGTAGGAAAGAGCCCGTTTGTCCTGGTGGTTAGGGCCTCAGGCCGAAACACACGTGGAAGTTTAGGAAATTTGGGAAACATCTGGTGTTTAGAAAATATTTCTACAGCTGCTGTATTTTCTTTGCTTTCTCTCTCTCTTTCTCTCGGATCAGAGAACTGTAGTTTCTTCCGTAGAATCAGGGCTGGGCAAAACTCCTCCCTGTGCGGGATGGTTGGTTCAGAGCATACAAAGGTGGGAGCAAGGTCCTGGCTTCCTGGTGGTTAAGAACAGGTCTTTTACCTTCTCTCCCTTCCCTACCACTCCTCTTTCCTCTCCTCTCCTCTCCTTACCTGGAGGTGGGGATGAATTCGAGATTGTATACTTCTCACCCTTCACCTTGCTCCCTAACCTCAGCTGCAAACCCGTGATTCCTACTTTCATTTGTCCCTCAGCTAGACCTGCTTTAAAATAGAGAGACTTATTGGAAGGACCAGATATTGCCTGCTCGCCTGGCTCCTAGAAAGTCACACTCTAGGGCTGGATCTGGTGGCTCAGGCATGTAATCCCAGCACTTTGGGAGGCTGATGTGGGAGGATCCCTTGAGCCCAGAAGTTCAAGGCTACAGTGATCTATGGTCACGCCAGTGCACTCTGGCCTGGGTGACAGCGAGGTCTTGTATCAAAAACAAACAAACAAACAAGGTCAGCCTCTAGACTAGGAAGATGATCAGGCGCCAGAGTAAGAGTTGGTTTCGGTGTTTTCCCAGTGCCATATGGAAATATACGGGGAAAAGTTTAAAAATGTGTTTTTCTGGATTAGTCAAAGGTATTTGCATGAAGGATAGTTCTGACTTTGCCCCTGTAAAACCAAAAAAAAAAAAAAGGACTGTGATTTTTTTGCCCCCTAGCAAGTAAAAGGCAGGAGACCTGGATTTTGTCTCCCCAGTTGGTCTTTAGGAAGGTACTAAATTAAACTCCATGTTCTGAGTGCATGTAGGCAGAGGCCAACTCAGGTCCAAGCCAGCAAGCACTCCAGGAAAAGCGGGACCTACAATAGTTCTAGGAACTCTCTATGGTGTGGCCAAGTTAGGATACTTGTTCTCTGCTTTGCGGGTGGGGCACGGATTGAGGAAGTGGCGTTGGGGAATTGTGGGTACAGCATGGGGAAGATGGCAGGCTTCACTGAGTCTGGGAAGACCTGAGACATGCCACACAATTAGCAATAATACAGAGCATGTCAGGCTGGGATGCAGTGTGGGACACTGACCCACAGTCATGTACCCACAGAGCGCGTGTTGCCCTTTTATGCTTTCACTTCTTTTTTCCCTTCCCTTCTCAAATCAGAAGTTTCCCTAGACATCCCTCTGATAACTAGGAAAAGGAACAAGCCTGTATGTCATGTTCCTGAGAAGTCTGTGTGGGGCATGGAGACCTGTCATACTCTATGACTTGTTAACAAGCAAAAATGCAGCCGCGTCACAAACCCTCACCACCTCTTTCATTTTTACCTCAGACTTCTTTCATTTTCTTCTGCATTGCTTCCCATTATTTTCACCCATCCACCTAAGCCGTTCATAGAGGTGGTAAGAAACCTAATCATAACTGAAAAGAGCCTGCAGGGAAAATTGCCCTCACACTCTGTCCTCCAGGATGGGTGAGATCAGGCTTATGAGGATGCAAAAGTGTTAGGATACCACTTCTTGGGAAATGGGCCAGGGAGGAATTTCCGTGGTCTTACCTGTCACCCTGGATTATAGTTCCTGCCATCTGTGGTTATCGCCAACCCTGGGTGACTTCTTTATCTATCACACCACATCTATTAGCAAAGAAGTTTGAAGGAGGGAACACGTGTATCCCAGAATGTGATTGATGTGTAAGCCACACTGTGGTGACATCCCAGTTGAGGGACTTTGGGATGTCTCTTTATATTCTCGTTCTCCAGTTTCAAAGGACCCAAGTTGCCAAGACCCTCTTAGAATCAACCAACTTGCTACAAAAAACTGACAAATTATTATTATAGAACAATGATGCCTTAAGAAACACAGTTAATTTCTGATGCATGTAGACTGCAGAATCCAGGTCCAGTTAGGATTATATAACCATACGGACACTGCAGATAAGCAGCAAAAGCATCCCAACTTACGATGTGCCGTGAGATAGCTGCTGGTGTCTGTGTGTGTAATGACTCCATCTCAGGTACCCTAACTGTGTCCCCCTATGCATGGCAGAGGAAATAGAGGTACAGTACTCCTGGATCACCAGTGGCTTTTGATTACATGATAGCCTGAGCAATGAAGAGCAACTTTATTCTACTCTTGAGTAGAATCTCCTGGTCATATATATTCTGATGTCCCCTCTCCTCCCCGCCAATGCACACTGTTGTTGCATAGCAGAACCCTCATCTATTGGATGGGCTGTTTTCACTGTCTTAGGCATAATGCCTTATACATCTATAAATTGCATATCGTATATCTCTGGTGCTAATTCTGTTCTTTACCCACTGGGAAGGGGGCTGATGTAAAACTCTTGGCCAGAACAGGCAAAGGAAAATGTCTGCCCTGGGTCTATCACAGTCCTTGCTGTAAGATAACTAATCTTCTTAGGTTCCCATCCCATACCAGTCTGTGGCGGCTTAGAGCCTTTCCCACATCAAAACCTTCATACCAATTATTGACAAACCTCAATCTTCAGTTGCCTATAAGTTATGTGTTGTTTGTTTGTTTATTTATTTATTTACTGAGATGGAGTTTTGCTCTTGTTACCCAGGCTGGAGTGCAGTGGCGCGATCTCAGCTCACCGCACCTCCATCTCCTAGGTTCAAGTGATTCTCCTGCCTCAGCCTTCCGAGTAGCTGGGATTATAGGCGTAAGCCACAGCGTCCAGCCTAAGTTATGTTTTAAGAAGTGTTTTCCTGGCCGGGCGCGGTGGCTCAAGCCTGTAATCCCAGCACTTTGGGAGGCCGAGGCGGGTGGATCACGAGGTCAAGAGATCGAGACCATCCTGGTCAACATGGTGAAACCCTGTCTCTACTAAAAATACAAAAAATTAGCTGGGCACGGTGGCGCGTGCCTGTAAGCCCAGCTACTCAGGAGGCTGAGGCAGGAGAATTGCCTGAACCCAGGAGGCGGAGGTTGCGGTGAGCCGAGATTGTGCCATTGCACTCCAGCCTGTGTGACAAGAGCGAAACTCCATTTCAAAAAAAAAGAAGTGTTTTCATCAATCTTGTTTCTCTGGCTTTAGCTGTTAAGATTCTCCCTAGCTACTGTAAATATTTCATCTGGGTTAGAATTGAGCAGCAGCACTCCTCTTCAATTTCTACGCTATAAGTGACTATTTTCCACCTTCTCTGGCAGTGGGGAGAACAGTGATAGACCATTCTGACTTCCGCAGGAAGAGGGCAGCTTATTGATTGAGGCCACCTGAAGAAGTTTTTCCCATTAAGGTTTGGCAGGCCTGTTTGTTACGCTTTGTGCTGGTCTCTCAAACCACTCACATCCGTCTATATAACCTTAGTACTTAATAATATATTGAGGGGGCTGCTCTGTCCTCTTTCTGATGCCCCATTCTCCACTCTTTTATCTCTCTCTCTGTCTTTTTTTTGAGTCAGGACCTTGCTCTGTCACCCAGGCTGGAGTGCAGTGGCATGATCTCGGTTCACTGCAACCTCCCCCTGCCCCCGCCGGCCCCCCACCCCGGGTTCAAGCAATTCTCCTGCCTCAGTCTCCTAAATAGCTGGGACCACCACCACTCACCACCAGGCTCAACTGCTTTTTGCATTTCAGTAGAGACGGGGTTTCGCCTCGTTGGGTGGGCTGTGATCTGCTTCCCTCGGCCTCCCAAAGTGCTGGGATTACAAGTGTGAGCTACTATGCCTAGCCCATTCCCTTATCTCTTAACAGAAGCCATGTATCCCAACCCTCCAAGAGCTGTAGCCTTCAAACTTGTAGCCAGTAAACATCTGGCAAAGGTAACTTCATCATCCACTCACATCTGGCAGGGAACTGTTTTCTGGAGGAGGCCGAGACATAAGCCCTGGGAATCACATGTTCTTTCAGATGGAGAATTCTCTGTCTGTGAGTAGGCTTTTTTTTTTTATGCTAAGATGTTCAATATGCAGACACACATGTGACCATGAGAAAAACGTTCGGTATGCATACACACATGTGACCAGTCCATGAGATCTCACTTGGGCTCCAGCCTCCATCTGATTTAAATGCAGAAAGTCAAATTCACCAAGATCCCAATTCCACAGACTTCTGAAAATTATCAGTGAATCTTGGAAGTTCTGGAAATATGCTCTGGTCATCCCTTCTCTCTTAAACTGTACCTCTAGTCCTAGATTACTGCTTCATTCTTCCCATAGACCATTGACACTCACCTGCCCCTACCCCCTCAGGACCACTGACCTCAAGCTGATGCTCTTTCTAGTTCTGCCTTGTGCTGGTTTGGGGCACAGACCCTTCCCACAGCCTTCCACAGTAGGAGTTAAAGGAAAGAAAAGTCTGCAACCTAAGAATCATGGAGGGGCAGTTCAACATGGAGAATAATGCACAACTTTAGACATGTGGCTACACTCACAGCCCCTGGCTCAAATCCAAAACCGTCTTCAGGGGGTCTCTGCAGGCTATTTTTCAGCCAGCTCCCAGCCCACCATCATCTCAAAGGCTCAGTTTCCTTCCTTGCAGCGAGAGGGGCCTTCAACCACATCTGCTTATCCAGGATCCAAGCTCCAACACATGTAAGGCATCCAAGAGGGGAGGCAGCCTGAGCCTCACTCCACCCTGAGTCCTGCTGTCCTAATCTTTCTGTCTCATTCCTTCTCTCCAAATGTTTGATATGGAAAAATCCATTTTCTTAGAGATACTCTACCTTTTTGCCTATGAACATAATGGTCTAATGTCAATACATTCTAGATTGTTCAGAATCACTTGCAAGTCAGCAAAAGGTCTGGTTGGTCTAAAACTGAACTAAGCCTAGTCCAGTGTCTGTTTGAAATCCTCTTCAGCAACAAATGAAAAAGAAAGCTGCTAGAACTTAAGCAGTGCGAGTGGGGATGCAGAGGAGGGGACAGTGATGAGAAACGTGGAGGAGGCAGAGGCTATGGAACGGATTGGATACCAGGAGAGGGAAGAGTGAAGGGTGCTGCTGAGGATCTCAGGTGAACTGTGGTGCTTGTGAGCCAAGATAGAGGATAGGAGAAGCAGCAGGTGAGCAGAGATACAAGGTCCATTTTATGCATGTTGAGTTTGAGACGATTGTGGGATATTCAGTATAGACATGTACATAATAGATGTACCCATTGATGACTGATGGACGTTCCAGGATTCTGTGATATGGTTGTGATGCAAAGAAGGAATCACATCTCAAGGAGCCCAGCTTTCTGGAATCTTCCTGCTTTCACTTTCCCACTTCTCTCTGGGGTGCACCCAGATTCGTCTCGTCCCACCTTAGGGGTTTCCTCCTTGCCTCTGATACCTTGGCATGCCTGCTAATGTTCATGCCCCCCAGGTCTCACCTCCTTAAAGAGGCTTGTCAAGGTATTTGCCCAAGCAAAGGTGATAGGCTCCTTCTTTTGCAAAGCAGCATTTCCTGCAACTGGGCTAATGGTGGGCTCACTAGGTGTTGTCATTTAGAATCTCGGGACTTTCTGGCTGAAACGTCAGCCTACAGTATTGGAAACATGAGATCAATTTTGAAGTCTTTTTATTTGTCATAATGCATATAAAATTGGTCTTTTGAATGAATCAGGCTCATTAAGCAGTATTGCCAGTTCAGGGAATGAACCCCATAACAATCGGGCACAGAAAGTTTTATTTCCAGTTCAGAGAATGGATCTGTTTTTCAGTACTGTTAAAGGTACATTTCTAGTTTGATGTGTTCTATTTGATCCATCCCACCAAGTTGATAATGGCTCCCACAAACCCATTTCTGGATCTCCGCTCCCCCACCCCCAAACTCATTGTCCTCCTAGAATCTAGAGATTTCTGATGACTTGTCTAATACGTAGAGCCATCCTGGGGCTTGAGCTCTCTGGCCAGGATCCCTCCTGCCTCAGCTACTCTGCTGAATACCCGTCACTGGGCAAATGCTCGTCTTTGTTTACCCTGATCCTCCTGTTCAGTGGCTGCCTCTGCGGTCCGTTATGTAGGGCAGACAAGCTGCTGTCTCGGCAGTAAACCCATTGGGCCTCTGAACACTGTAACTAATTGTATTCCCTGTTCTCTGCTACCAGATGCAGTAAATTACATTTCCTCCCAGCTTCCCGACCTGCCAATCCTCTGTTCACGAACAGCAGAACCAACACCTGGGCAGGACGGGACCAGCAGAGCGGCTGGTAAGTCCTGGGGAGCCCTTTGGTTTGGACGCTAGCCTTGTCCAAGGGGCTTGCATTTCACTGAGCTTTATTAATGAGATGGGTGCCCTGCTATCCTTACATGGGGGACCTCACCTTCAGCCCAGCCTCAGATGCAGCCTTCACAGTGGCCACACAAGACAGGGACCGGCCCCAGATGGGTAATTGAGGACCAGATGGAAAGGAGTTTTGAGGAAATTATACAGCATTTCACCTCCAGCTTCAGGGGAGTCTTTCTTTGGTGTTCATGGTCCTTATATCTGTGTTTATTCTCAAAGTTAATGTGTATTCTGCCTCTAGGGATTTTTGTTTTCTGTGTTGGAATGATACAAATTGAGAGAGCCATCCATGATGGAAGCTGAGTGGGAAATATTTTCAAAGCATATGGGTGTCTTTACAGAATCCTTTGGGAATTGAGCTATTTGTATATTATAAATACATATATTCCTAAGTCTTCCCATTTCTGGGGTTATTTCTTAGCTACTGCAGTATATTAGGGAGGAAAAGAAGCAATTTAAAAAACACATGTTTCTTGCTAACATTTCTCACAATTGGAGATTTTACAAAATAATACCTTTGTGATTATCGAGTACAGGGAAAACCATGCTTTACTCTGCTTAATGCAGACGTGCCTCAGAAATGAGAACTGGAAGGGTGCAAACAATGTGATTTACCCTATGATCTACACAGAAATGTGCTGAGGGCTGGCGGTTAAATGGAAAAATGAATTGCCCAAGGTTGCGTGGTTAGTTACAACATAGGTGAATTCAAATATAAGTGTCAGATTCTGCTTTGCATACTCTAGGTAAGTGTATGTTTAAATTAAATCACATAGGACAGATTTTAGAAAATAAAACAATTATGGATGTTTAAGCCACAGGAAATCTTTTACATAGGCCGACCTGAATATTTTATGAAGCAAAGAATCCTTCCTTACTTTAGTACAAAAGTAAAATAAAAAGGCAAGTAAGTATTAACATAGCTGTCATGTCCACTGGCTCATTTAAATATCCTCTGGGCATCTCTGTAAATATCTTAGCATATGACTTTTATGTACAAACTCACAGAGTCCTAGAGATGGATGGAACCGTAAGTGGTATCTGGTCAATCTGGGGCCAGTTCTACATCTTCCTGGGCAGTGACAGGATGGATCAACTGAAACCTGCACCCTGCAGTTATGCTTCAAAGGAATCACTGGCAGTCACTTTCACACTGGACTCTTTAAGTACTCTGGGGTGCACTTCCGAGGTCAATGTAGGTAAAATGTGTTTAAGAGTCACACACCTTCCTGCTGCTTCTTAGAGACTTGGGTGTTGATGTTCCTGATAGTTGTGGGAAAACAGCTTCTCAGGTCCTCTGCACAAGTTCCTGCACTTCAAAGGACATGGGATATGATCCAGCATATGGATCAGCTCATGGGAGGGTAGGGACAATGTATGAGAAATAATTTTAAGAGAGAGAAAAAGAATTCGAACAGTGTGGGTAGTCAAAGAGTATAAAGTTCAAGAGTAACACGTGAATGTGATTGTAGTGCTATGTAAGTAGGAATACACATTATTACCACAACCCAGCTCCCTTTATCTTTGAAGATCCTGCAAAACATAATGATTTTAAAAGCCAATAAATTTTTTAAAGTATAGTGTGATCAGAATCTTTTTAAAAGTAAGTTTACATATGTTTCTGTTGATTAGTTAAGACTTAATTTGCATAAGTGCATCTACTGTGGGACTACATATAAGCAGAGCTGTGGAAGGAATTGTATTTGTTACGAGGAACTCCTTTGTCCAGGCCATTTGGGGAATGGGATGTTCAGATTCACAATCAATTATGGTTAACAGTGACTACACAGAGCATGTGTGGCTTACCAGCCAAGAGTACTCGCTAGAATTCTCCTAGATATAGTCCATTTTGCTTTAGGGATGTCCTTTTGGAAATTTGTATAACTTCAGGTCCTTTTGGAAATTTGACAAATGTCACTTGTCATTACTAAGTAGTATGACAAATATCCTGGTTGTTTGGAGTTTGGAAGATTTGGGACTCATATAAATGGGAATTTACTTAGAATCATTGCTTTTCAGAGTTAGGAGACATCTATTCCAATCCTTTATCCAAACATTGAATCCTTGACATAGCAGCCCTGTGAAAAGATCCTCAAACCCCAGTCACACACCTCTGTAATCCAAGTTTAATCTCCCTTCAAGTTGCCCATTCCATCTCTAGTTGGTTCTGACTGTTGGGAAATTCTTCCTCTGATGGAGGTATCATTTATCTGCCTTCATCTTCCAACCACTTGTCCTTATCCTGCCCTCTGGAGCTACTCAGAACACATCCAGTGATATTCAAGTATTGGAAAATGTCTATTATTTCCTGTTTTTCCCAGATCCTTACTCTAAATCCCCTTCATGCTCACAGCCCTGCTCTCTCCAGCTGGCACTGAGATGATGAGATTGCCTTTAGACACCCTCCACCATCCCTGTCCCTCCCTTCTGAACACTCTTCACTTGGTTGCTTGTCTTCTTGATGTGTTGTGCTCAGAGCTTCCCAATGCCTTCTGGGCTAGGCTGCTCACCCCCAAAATAGAGCATGACGCCACAGACCACGTGGCTGACTTTGCTGGCAGCAAGGTCTTTCAGCTTCAGTTTCGAAAGGCCTCAAAGTCATTTCATGTGTACCACTGCTCAACCTTGCTCCCTTTGTCCATAGAATTGTTGTTTCTGAATCATTTCAGTTGAAATGTGCAGTCTGTTTCCCCTAGTTATCCATATACTACTTCACCTGCTCATTCATAGAAGAACCTACATAATTCTTTTGTTCTTTAATCTCAAAAGACAAAAATAAGCATGAGCTATGCGCTTTTCTGTCCTTTGTAGATTTGCTATGATTATTAAGTTTCTTCCTGTTAGATTGTCTCTCAAGAATGTTGGGTGTTTCATGGAGGCACTGAGGAACCACAGCAGGAAGGTGGGGAGGGGAGCGATGTCATGAGATTTGACTGGGCTCTGACATTCCCTCCCATTTCAAACACGCGCAGTTCCTCCATCCTTGTGTTTACATGTTGTGTTTCCACATCAGATTTCACTTGAATCAAGGGCTTCACAAGTTTTGAAAGTAGAAAACCCTCTTCTCCATTGTTAGGGTCATTGTAGCTCATGATTATGGTATCCTCCTAGCCTCACTTTGCTTCTCAGTTTAGTACCCCCTCAAATCTGAAAAGCAGGCTTTTATTATTTCATCATTTCACTGCTAAAACTGTTGCATGTTGGAACCAAAGTCAGAGCCCTGTGGCACACCATTGGAGATCTCTTGGCCCTTGGTAACCCTCAATCGACACCTCAATCGGGGTATCATCATTCAACCACTAACAAGATAATTGTCTTAACACCCAAGGCACACGTTTCTATGTCATCCACAGGAATGTGAGGGATGTGATGATCCAAATACACTGGGTCTTTTCAAATGCAATTTGCTATTCTTTCTAGAGACCTTGAACAAAAAAGAAAATGAGATTAATCTGCATAGTTTCTGCTTGATGAACTCATGCTGGCTCTTGGTTGTCTCTGCTATTTGAAGGTTAACTTTAGAATTTAGCTAGCCAGCCATAATGTCAAGCTCCTTCTCTGTAGTTTAGAATCCCCTCATTCTCATTTTTAAAATTCAGACCTTTGTGTGTCAGCCTCCAGAGCCTTTCCTGGTGTTCAAGATTCTTGAGACAAATTCAACAAGGGAACCAAGACCCTGATCCCAAAGTACTGACAGCATTTATATCCCTGCAGTGCTTTATTATTTTCTAATCTCTGCTTGTCTAGGTTTCACTTCCCTTTCTGCCACTTTCTTTCTGGCACTTTACAGACTGAAAGCTCTCCTTCTTGACCAAAAAGATAGAAGCAAAATCAGACACAGGAAATTGGCTTGCCTTTGTTATCCATCAACATTACACCTTTGCTGACTTATTTTTGTTAATACTTTTGTGTCTTAGAAAAACAATCGATTCAAAGAAATTTTTGATCACTTCTTTGGGGGGGGAGTTACAATTTTTTATTGATACATAATAATTGTACATATTTATGGCATACATGTGGTATTTTGATGCATTCATACAATGTGTAATGATCAAAAAAGGGTAATTAGGATGTCCATCATCCAAAACGTTTATCATTTCTTTATGTTGGGAACATTCAAAAATCTTCTAGCTATTTTGAAATAGACAATAAATTATTGTTGGCTTTAGTCACTCTACTCTGCTATTGAACATTAGAACTTATTCTTTCTATCTAACTATATTTTTGAAGTTAGAGATTGCACTCTGGGATGAGAGGGAGAACCCATTCTGAATTAATTTCCTCTTTTTTATTGTCATTGACATCACAGTAGCCATTTTTATATTTCTAACCCAAAGAGAATGTGTGAACACATAGGTATATGTATAATCACTTGCTTGAAGGGATGAGACTACCCATATGTATGTTCATTCAACAAGTCAAGCATGTGCATTGCTTGCCTATCACATGCCAGGTACAATGCCAGCTACTGGATGTTTTTTTTTGCTGAGATGACCCTGACCCGCAATGGATGACACTTATGATCTGTCTACTTCCCTACTACTGTTACTTTACACATCACTAACTCATGAACCACACAGCCTGTTCACAGCACCATAAAATATCAAAGCTGGATACCTTACATTGTAAATGAGAAAATGAAGCCCCCAAATGGGGTGTCATCTGCGTAGGAATTCAGATCCTATCTTTCTCCCTCCTCCCATCTTCTTGACTAATGACAGTGGGGCATGTGGTGCTTATACTTTAGATGTGGGTTCTCAGCCTGTTCCTCCTCTTGTAACCACAGTGAGTCAAAGGAACTAAACTAGGAGAAGGCTAAATCAATGATTGAATTTTCCATCCTCCTGGAATAGTTGTTTCATATGCTCTTGGACTGATTCTCAAATGTATTCATGTCCATTTCTCTTCCCCCTTGCTTGTGTCAGTTGCTCTTATTCCCCCTTCTCTAGGCTCCCTACAGCCCTTCCAGTTGCTTTATCTCTGCCAAAGGTGAAGGCATCAGGCAACATGAGCATAGGTAGAGCCAGGGGGATAAGTTTGAATCAGAACCAAACATTCTCTCCTCCTCAGACACATCTCTCTGGCCCCTGCAGAGAAGTAGCTTTTCTCCTCAAAGCTCCCACCTTGGGTTTTATGTAGGCACCTTCCCCAGAAACCTCACACTCCACTCCACGTCTGAGTGTTTTCAGAACCTAGAGACTGGAATTCTCAACCTCCACTGAATGTCTCTACTCCTTCAGGGAGTTTCCCTATTGATGAAAGAATTATTGGGAAGCAAGAACCAAGAAAACCAAATGTGGAGGCCCAAAATCAAAGTGCCCTTGCAGTCATTCATCTGTATCCCTTTAAAGAAGCTGGTGACATTGGTTCTTATTCTGTTTAATAAAAACAGCATATTACTCAACTGTCTCATTGGCTTCTTGGAAGGAGTAGCAAAAATGCTTTGTATATTCCAATCTCATTGTCATCAGTATGTAAGGTTTGGAAATCAATAATTAAATATATAATTTAGTAAAAACATACTTCCAGATTTCAGCCAACCTATCAGTGAAACTTCCATTGAATTGTCTTCTATTTCTTGTCCTCCTTCCCCAGATCCTTCCTCCTGGAAAATTTCAAGAGCTTTCCTTCAAGTACTTTTTTCTATGTCCATGTATGTTTCAAGATTTCTTTCAGGGCTCCCCAGAAAGCCCTCACCCTCAACAGCACTCCCTCCTCATATTTTAAATAAGATGAACAAAGGCACCAAGCCCTTTGACCGTCATCATTATACAAATTGTAGTGTACTTCTGACATGGAGAAGGTAGAGGGAAGACAGGGCAGGCTAGAGAGTATGCTTTGTGCTTTGTGGTTACAGATCAAGGCATGATAAGCTTGAGAAGTCTTTGGTATAAACTTTAGGCAGCAGTAGGAAGTAGAAGAGTTTTTTAAATTGTGTGCATGAAAAACGAGACACTGCACTGAAAATGTCTTAATTTTCTACTGGCTCATATCCACGCTAGTTCATGCTTTTGAATGTTATTGGCTGAGAACTGAAGCAAAATATAAATGCTTATTCATAAAGATGACATTTAGACATTCATACTTCCTGCATGGCTTTCTAAAAGACCTAGATAACATTCTCATATATGTATCCATGAAGACTAGATATTGCCTTTGGGTTAAGCCAGAGCTTCTCAAAGTGTTCACCTTTGTTCCCCTTACTGGAGGAAAGAGTGAATGCAGAAAGGAATGTAGAATCACATTCTTAAGGAACCTGCTAAAATCGTGTGGTTCCTCTGAAGCCTTATGTTTTATCTAGAAAAATAAATGTGAATTTTGTGACATAACATAGCTAAGTTTATTTTATTATAAAATTATATTAAAATGCTTAAAATATTCTATGCTTATATCCTAGGAATATTGGAAGAATAGTGTACAACATATAAATGTAAATATGTAACCCTAATAAAACCATGTCACATGTGGTTCAGTCCCAGAGTCATGTACATTTAAAGAAATAGAGCTTAAAACTGCACACCAGAAAACCATTAAGAAGGTATTCTGTTCTTTATTTCTCCTGAAGTATATTAAAAGGGACCTTGGCTGGGCGTGGTAGCTTACCCTTGTAATCCCAGCACTTTGGGAGGCTGAGGCAGGTGGATCACTTGAGGTCAGGAGTTTGAGACTCGCCTGGTCCACATGATGAAACTCCATCTAAAATACAAAAATTAGCCACGTGTGGTGACGTATGCCTGTAATCCCAGCTACTTGGGAGGATGAGGCAGGAGAATCGCTTGAACTTGGGAGGCAGAGGTTGCAGTGAGCTGCAACCCAGCCTGGGTGACGGAGTGAGACTCTGTCTCAAAAAAATAAAAAATAAATAAATAAAAGGGACCTAATTTATATCTCCATTAAGCAATACTTCTCATAGTTGCTTTTCTTTCCTCCACATATCACCTGCTCTGAAGCATCATTTACCACCACAAAATGCTCCTTCTCTGTCCATATTTCACAGTTTTTACTTTCTCTCCCACTAAACTCCTTCTTTCTCATCTGTGTATTGTGTGGATATACTTAACCTTTCCAGCAAAGAACTTATCATCATCATCTCTCCTTTCTTCCAGTCTCTGATTCTAGAACAGGCAAAGATTAAAATGAGAGAAAGTTGGATCAATTATGATCAGCATTCTCATTGGTGGGCAGAGGGAGGGGGCCATCTGTAAGCATCCCCATGTTAATAATTTGTATTTTCATCCTATCACCTATGGATATAAAAATAGAAATATTTTGTTCCATATTCTGTATTGATTGGAGGCCAATGTGTGGTTTTGTTCACAGATTACTGAATGTTTGCAGAGTAATTAGCTATTGTCACTACAAACTAACAGTAATTATTACTTTCCTTATTTATAACTATGTCCCATGAGTGTGTTAATAGTGAAAAGATATAATATTTTAATCCCAAACTGTGCTTTTAAAAATAAGTGTAATATTTTAAGAACAGTCTTTTGGAGTTCATGCAAATTTTAAATGCCTATTCTACTCCTCTGATGGCACATTTTGTGAGAAATCAGGAACTAACAGAGATAAATGTTTGTTTGGATACACAGTCATTGTGTGTGCCCATGCACTTCTATGACAAATACTGGTTGGCCTCCCATTGTGTCACTTGAGAAAACTTGAGATCTTTATGGTGAACAAGTGAAACTTTCGAAATGGATCTGTTGAAAATCAAACATGGGAGTTTGTTTCGTAAACTTTTTAGTTAAGTGTTAACCAGGAACAGATTGTATCTTACTATGTAAGCAGATGGAACAATCTCATTGCTGTTATTTTTTCAAACAAGTTCAAACGTTAATTACTGTGTGTACCTTTCCATTGGTGTCATATTATACAAAATATCTGTTACTAGATTACAATAACTGTATTAGACTCTTGAATTATTAGCCTTTGTTTCACAGATGTGTATATTGGGTACCTACTACACAAATGGCTCTAAGGTAGGTGCTGACAGGGAGGGGGCATCATGGATAGATGTTGGGCAAGAAACTAACCCTCAAAGATCCTAAAAATCTACGAAGCTGATGAAACATTCCCACAAATAATTATACAACTGAGTAGAACATGTTAAGAGCCTTCAGAGGAGTTTAGAAAAAGTATTGAGAGAATTTTTTAAAAAGAGGGATCACTTCGAGATGGAAGGATCAAAGAAAGCTTATGGAAGAGGAGGCAGTTGACCTTGGTGTTAATCAGTGGGCCATATTTGGATATGTAGAAACTCAAAACAAAGACATTTCAGGAGAAGGGAATCTTAACAAAAGCAGGAAATATTTAGGTCTGAGATGGTGTTATTTAATCGTGCTAAGGGGAAAAGAAGCACTAGAACATATGGTTGAAAAGATAGTTTGGATCTTCTTAACATAGTTGGGGACTTATTCAGAAAGAGGTAGGGACTCAAGGCAATGATAACCAGACATGTGGGCTAGATCTCTAGGAGTCTGCAGGAGGGACAGAGGGCTATCTAGGCAGAGGGACAGTAGGTACACGGACGAGCAGCCATGGGAGGAAGTTGAGTGTCCTGGGAATAGTGAGAAGTTGTTATGACCACAATGTGTAAAGAATGAGAGGAACTGCAAGACAAGGCTAGAAAGAAAGGTTGCAGATACATGCTGAAGGGAACTATATGCCATGCTGGGAAGTTTGGTGTTTATCCTCTAAAGACACAAGGAACCAACAGAAGGTTTATGACTCAAGTAACTGTGGGCAGGGTGGAGCACAGGCTGGCAGAGGTCGGCAAAATTTTTGTACAAATGGCCAGATTTTAAGTATTTTAGACTTTGTGGACCATATAGTCTTTGTTGCACATTCGTTGTTTTCTTTCTCTTCTCCCTTTCCTTTCTCCATCTTTTCCTCCTTCCCTTCTTCTTCTTCTTTTTTTTAAACAACGCTTTAAAAATGTAAAACTACTCTTAGCTCCTCTGGCCATACAGAAACAGGGTCAGGCTGTCTTTGGCCCTCTGGCCACAGTTTGCAGTCTCCTGGACTACAGCAAGAAGACAGAAGTGTTAGGTAAAATCAAAAACAAGGCTGTTGTGCAGAGAGCAGAGGAGGGCCTGGACCAAGACCTTGGTGATAGAAATGATGGTGAGGAGACGGATGAGATATACCTGAAGTAGAATTATTTACTGTCAGTGAGTGGCTATGAGAAAGTAGGAAGAAAAGAGCAAGTCAGGTGTGATTCTCAGGCCTCTGGCTTGAGAGACTAGCTAGCAGTGCTGGTGTTATTTGTCATGGAGACTGGGGAATAGTTTTGATAGAAGAAACTGGAGTCAGTTTGGAAGCTGCTGAGTTTGATGTGTTTGTGGCACATCCAGATAAAGGGCACCTGGAGCCTGCTGGTTCTGTGGGCCTGATGCACAGTTTCTTTTCATCCAGGAAGCCTATGAGGAAACCAATTTGGAAGTATGAGGTGTCACAAGAGTCTATAGGACAGGAAAGAGCTGGCCTTAGCAACCGCAGACTGGCAGCGGGATTTGGGATGAAATAGAGATGATACAAGACTGAGGGGCAGGGGCATGGGGATGGGGAGACCAGGTAGGAAGCTCTTCCAACAATCTAGGGAAGAGGAAATGAGTGTCTCACATGGAGTAGTAGCAACAGAACAAAAAGAAGACAACAGGTGGGAATGCTATTATGGGCAGCAGGACTTGGCACTCTGTGCATGGAAGATGAAAGAGGCCTTCTGTGATCATTGTCTTCAAATTCCAGTGTCCTAGGGCGATGCTACTTCTGTCTTGTTCTTTTCCCAGTTCTTATTTTAGGCACCTAGCTCAGTGACTGACGTCCTCACAGGGCACCTAATGTGAAATCTCTCATGCCTTTTCAATTGTTGAAAATATTCTATTGTATAGTACAGTGGAAGATAGCCATGTCCCACCTACAAAACCCTTTGTGGAAATGTAGAGACAACGGGAAAACACTTGAAAGAGGTTTTATTTTTTATTTAAAATTTTGGAACTGGAACACATTTTAACCAGGGGTTTTTAAATTGTCTGTCAGTCTGAGAAGCCCTCAATCAAGGTAATTTGCATGTTGCCAGCCTCTCTGAAATTCTTCACACCAAGATCTAAAGTCTCTTGTGGCCTTATTTTAGCAGATCTTTCTTACATGTATGAGTGCCATTGAGATATAGCAACCGTGCATCTGTCTTCCCAGTACCTTAAACTGCTGTGTTAAAATACAGATATAACCACCTTTGTTCACAGTGCACATCTCACACTAACACTCAAGATGCTTGGCAGTTAGAATAGAAAGGGCACAAAACCTTTTTTTTTGTCTGTTTGGCAATTAACCATTCACTGGCTTTTTTTGTTGTAACATGCACTTCCTTTCTCTTGTTTTCATTCAAGCTGTGTACGCCATGGAAATTAATGTGGAGAAAGACAAACAAACAGGAGAGACCAAGATTCTCTCTACATCTACCATTGGCCCAGAGGGGGTCCATCAGAAAGGAGTCAAAGTCTATGATGATGGTACCAAAGTAGTGTATGAGGTGCACTCAGGAGGCACCGTAGTAGAAAATGGAGTGCACAAATTAAGCGCAAAGGATGTAGAAGAGCTTATTCAGAAGGCTGGACAATCAAGCTTAGGAGGAGGGCACGGGTCCGAAAGGACTGTGATTGCAGATGGGAGCCTCAGCCATCCCAAGGAACACATGCTCTGCAAAGAAGCCAAGTTAGAAATGGTACATAAGTCTAGGAAAGACCATTCTTCTGGGAACCCAGGGCAGCAGGCCCAAGCCCCCAGCACTGCAGGGCCGGAGGCAAACTTGGATCAGCCAGTCACCATGATTTTTATGGGCTACCAAAATATCGAGGATGAAGAGGAGACGAAAAAGGTGCTAGGCTATGATGAAACCATCAAGGCTGAATTGGTCCTCATTGATGAAGATGATGAGAAGTCATTGAGGGAGAAGACAGTGACGGACGTGTCCACTATTGACGGGAACGCGGCTGAGCTTGTGTCCGGGAGGCCTATCTCAGATACCACAGAGCCCTCATCCCCAGAAGGGAAGGAAGAGAGCCTAGCCACAGAGCCAGCCCCAGGTACCCAAAAGAAAAAGCGCTGTCAATGCTGTGTTGTCATGTGACCACTTCTTTCTTCTCCTTTCTTCTGGGCAGCCTGTACTCTCCACCACTCACGTAGACCTCACTGTACCACTAACTGCAATACTGTGAACTGGAAGCAAACACCTGCCTTGCCTTGCAGTTGGATTGCTTTGATCTCTCTCATTTTTTTCCTTTTCCTCACCTGAGAGACAACGTGCATGTGTGTGCTTCATTCTCTCCAAGAACTTGCTTTTCCTCTAAACCTTTCCTTGTGTCTTCAAGAGTGAATCACTTCCTTCCTGCTCGATTGGAATGGACTCTTCGTATCAGCCAGTGATATGGTAGCCTTAACTCACTTGACTGGAATTGAACCCATTGGCACTGGGGCTTTCATTTTGTAGTGTGTTCCTGTAACGTAGTCACACACTGCCATGTCCCTGGTTTCTCACTTGCCTCCTTTGCTGTGGATCTTTGTTTTTATATCTTGTGTGGCAAAATGCTGTTGGCTCTAGCCGGTTGCTAGTGTAGCCAAAAGTGGACCTTACTTAGTCTGTCCGATCTAGGGTGATGCTTTTTGCTGCCTTACATAAGCTTCCAGATTACAGTATTGTGCATCTATGGATTTCTTTCTGTTAAAACTGAAATGAAGTCGATGTAGAAGAACCCAGAGTTTGTCACAGTTGAAATGTAGGGACTGATTCCATAACCTGCCCATCAGCGGTAGTCTCTCTTTCTATGGTTTAACCTATGAACCCTTTATATAAGAAGCACCATTTAAAAATTTCTAAGGACATGAAACAAACATCGTTTTAAGCATCAGTAGCAATTGATCTCCAAACTTAGGCAAATTCAGAAGTCTTGTTTCTATTCTCTTTAAAAAAAAATGTAAATTTTTATATTGTTTCTTTTTTCATGGATATTTTCTGGTCACGCTAATCTATTTTCAGTGAGGGGATCATCTTGAGAAGTATCTCTGCAGTGACCATATTTCTAAAACAGTCTTTCCGACCTACAGTGGTTGCCATGATGCTCCCACTTCATCATGGATGGTGCTGTAATGCATTAACTGTTCATCTCGTGCCCAGTTGATGACAAAGCCTTGCATCTGTACTCTTTTCTTTCTGTCCCCATGAGAAAGACAGTGTTTTAGGTAACTTAAATTTGTAGCTTTATGTGCCCTTCAAAAAAAAAAAACTCTTTAAAAAACTTTTAAAAATTAGGAAAGACCTGTCTTCTCAATGTTAAGCACTTAATTTCATTAGACAAATATTAATTGAGTGGCACATAGCTGAGCTTCTTAGGGCGTTGTTTTTTTAAAAAACTTCTGGACATCCTAGAAGAGTAAGGAATATTTTTTATCTAGACCACAATGAACAGTTTTTGAAATACCTTCTCAGCATTCCCCCAAAGCAAAGAGCCACATATAGAGTAAAACCAAAGCGAAACAATTTAATAAATTAACAATAATATAGTAATGAATAAAGATATAACATAACTGGTTTTAATAAGACTTAACTTTATTTGCCCAAACATTTATAGCATTGTTATGAATTATTCATAAAATTATGTCCCATAGAATATAGTTTTGAAAAAACATATAATATCAAGTCTAATCTCTGTGGAAAGTAGATGAGAAAAAAATAAGATAGTCTTGAGAGAATTTTATTATAGAACCTATTATAGACCTGTTTCGCTTGCTCAGTTCTAAATCTATTATTATTTTTTAAAATCTTGGCTTGAAATTTTATTTGCTTCAATAGGACAGGTAAAAACACCAGTTTTTACTTTTCAAAGTTAATTTCCTGAAATAATTGCATTTTAATGAGCACAAAATGGGTCATTTTATTATACTCATCATGTTTACGCCTATACATAAACAGAAAAAGTTAAAGAAGAGAAAAATAAAGGAGCTAATTTCTGCTGTTGAGCATGATTCCATCCATGCTTGGTTTTGAATAACCGAGGGAAATATCTTTGAATCTCAGGTTCATCAAAGCAGCTGCAATTGAATAAAACTGCTCTTTTATTGAGCAACCTGGTTTGGATTCCTATAAATTCCACTGCTCTCAGCTTCATTTTCCTCAGTACATGGTCACTGAAGCATCATTTAGACATTACATAAAATGGCATGGAGATAAACCTGTTTACATAGAGGGAGAAAACAGTTTCAATGTCTTGGACAATCTCATTTTAATGATTTACTTAAGAAAGAAACAATCTAAAAGTTTACCATAGCTTATCTTTTTTACTCCCTTGGGGATTCCAGCTATTCGATGTGAGTTTTAAAAAATTAAGCACAGTTAGTGAGTGGAATGGTAGAATGTAGAACCCTTGAGCTTGATGTTTGATAAACAGAATCAATCTTCCAGGACAGATAATTCCCTGAAGTCACCTACCCTTGCATAAGTAAACTAGTTATTCATAAAGAAAATGATCTGCACATCTCACTACAACACTGCACACAAGAATTAAAAGATTAATGATTATCTGTATTCTCTTCACTAATTACTATTATGGGGGAATAAGGATTAGCAAATTATATGAATTTGAGTTTCTCTATATTTTTATTAGTAAAACTTATCATTTAATGGACTTTGAAGTAAGATGTGTTACCTTTATTCAAGCTATTTGTAGCCACAGTAAACGAAGGTGTGTTTGAATATGGCATATATATTTGCATATGTCCCATCATTATCCTGTCATAATGGGGGATTCAGGCTTAGCCAGTACTTCTATAGGATGAGACCTATAATCTGACCTATAGCAGCAAGTAACTACCCTTCACGATGGTAGTGTACATGGAGCTGTGATTGTGAACATGTTGCCTTTCCTGCTGCCATTGGCATTCTCTCTGTAACTGTTATTATGTGTGGTATCACACTCTCCAAAAATGCAGGGTATTTGGTTACATAATCAGACTCATGAAGGAATCAGTAATGAAACTACAAAACCATGATCTTTTTTGAGCTAATGATTAGTTGGGCTTTCCTTTAAAATCATATAATCACTTCCCTTTTAAATAGAAAGAGGAGAAAAAAGAAAAGGAAGGGTATTTCATTTGTTTGTAAATAGATTTTCAATGGCTTTTGATGAAAGATTCTTTATGGTTAAAATGATAAAGATTAATTCTGCATATCTTGAAAAATCATAATGACTTGTGTATTCTTGACTTCTTAAAAATATTTTCTTTTAGTGTGCAGTAAGACAAACTAAGGGGGATTTTTTCAGCTTGTATCTCTTTTACCCATATTATTTTCCTTACATAAGCAAAAAAATAATAATTGCCTCTAAAAGTGAGTTGACAGTGTCTAGTAATGTCATTTGACATTGGTGATTGGGAGGAAGAGAAGGTAGGAAATGCCCTTCTGGCCAAACCTAAAACACAGTTTCCTTTTGAGCCTTCTGAGCGATCTTAGAATTCTTTGAAAGCTTGCAGGAAACTCAAATTCCATTAATTTGGTTTGGTTCCTTTCTGAAATGTTAATAGACATGATATTTGCTTAAAATGTCTACCTATTCCATTTAATTTCCTGGTGATAAATGTATTTTATGTACAAGCATGTAGAATGTTTTGTTTTGGTTAGAGTCAAGGTTTTATAAAAGGAGGGGAAACGTAGAGAGAGAGTTTCCTAGAGCTCAGTATCATCTCTGGAGCAAAATGTTGAGGCTAAGTGTAAAAACAGACTATTTCTCTTTACTTCCTACGAATTTCATTTCAAGGGACCACGGCACACCCTTGAAAATTACCATCTATTTAATGCCAGTGAACCAATGAGTAGCAAAAGAGGAGAGAGGGAATATGGTGATAGAGACAAAAATCTAACTACTATACCAGATCTTCCTTTGTAAGAAATATTAGCCCTGTCAATATGAAATGAGATGGACATAGACAGAATATGCGTCGAGGACTTTTTCTTGTTTACTTGAAATCTAGAAGCTCAGTCATCTCTGTTCATCCCTGGCCCCACTGGAGAATTTTACTCACTAACAGGTCCTTTCCTGGAAGAAATACTCTCATCTCCTGTAATGTTAGTTTACAACAAAAACCATTCCAAAGTGAGCAATTTAACATTTTATTTTTGCCACATGCACATTTGCTATTGAAACTACAAATTCTCAGCATGTGTAAGATATAGGTTTTGGAAACTTTATAAATACTCAATCTTTCAGGTGCTCCTCAATTTCTTAATCAAGGTATATTGAACTCCAATGATTAGGCTAGAACCTGAAAGTATCCTTTGTCCTATTGGATATACAACACAGCAAGAGCAGAGTTATTCATTTATGTAATAAAACAACGTAAGTAATGAGGAAGATGGGATGTTGGATTCCTGCTACCAATTCACTTCACAAAGGCCTTCTTCTGATATTACCAGAAAAACTTTCCTGTATTTTCTAGGGAAAAACAAAAATCATTTATTAGGAGCACAATGCAGTTATATATCTGTATTTTCATAACTTCAGCAAACTTCTTAATAAAATTCTCGTTTCAACAAAAACCAAAATACTGATTGTTTGAATGTAGAAAGGTATAGAATAAAGACTACATCCTGAAAGTTGCAAAGGGGAATTTTACCAGGGCTCCTTAGACCAGCTCCCCCCGCATAATTTTTTATAACTTAAGTAAGCCTCTGCTTCCCCTCTACCTTCCAGTCTAACATAACAGGATCAGAACTGTCACACAAAAACTTGCTTTCAATATGAAAATATAATATATAATTTTGGGGACTGCAGACTTTCTGCATCAAAGATCTGGACAGCCTTAACTTTTATAAAAAATAATTTTTCAATGTCTTTTACTAACCAGGAAAACAAGATGTTTTCTGAAATTAATGACTTTTTCTATTTTGTGTCTGTTTTCTAAGTTTTTACAGGTTGAGGTATAAAGGGTCATCTTCTCCTCATATTGCCTCTTCATAATCACCTGGGGCTATTTTTTGCAAGTCACTGCATTTTTACAAAAATAAAAATAAAAAGTATATCTCACAAATCGTAAAATTCTCCCTAGACTTCAGACAGTCCTTCTGGAGTGAAAAAATAGAAATACAGAAAGAAAAGAATTACAGGGTGGCTTTCTTTTTATTTTCCTATGGTTAATGTACTGTATGGTATATATGTTTACAGAATGTATCTGCCTTGTGATGTTAACAAAATGAATAACAAAAAATAGTACTGATGTGCCATTTGACAGTTTGCCTTAGCATCACTGTTTATGTTCTTCTTTTCTGTCCTTTTAAAAAAACGCAGGTTGTATTCCAAAGCTGTATTAACACAACATTCTCTTCCCCACTCCTACCCAGCCTTCTTCAGAGCTGTGAATTTCATCACAGGAGCATTGAGGCAGAACCTTGCAGGTGTGGCCCAAAGGGGCTAAAGTGGGCATAGGTTGTGATTTACTTCTGCCTGTCTACCAACCAAACATGTATCTGTGTTCTCATCTGAGCCTGCAAAATCACACCCTGACTTTCAGGGGGACAGGCCACATGGAGCGCATGACCTCTGGCAGTCTTTTCCTCACAGTCCTCCCCACTGTGAGAGAAGTAAACTTGCAGACCCCCTATCTGGGCCTGGGAGCATCGTTTTAAGCACAGTTGGCATAGCTTGAAAAAGCAGGAGAGAGGGACTCGAGTTCTATGACTGAGCCAAGACTGAGGAATGTACCCATTCATTATAGTCTAAGATGAGTAGGATGATATGGGTGGGAATAGGAGTGGCTGTAGAAATGGAATATTTTACATTTATGTATTTTTTTAAGGAATAGTATTTTTATAATGAAATCTATATGCATTTTGGAGGTTGAGTTTGAAAACACCCTTGATTGACTGAGCTATGTCTTCATTCCATTAAAGGTAACTTTCTGGGGAGTTCTATAGCACTAGGCCAAGCCTTGGGGGCATGAACTTGGCCTGTCACTTGGCCTTGCACTGCCATTGCATGAGATCTAGTGTTTCCAAATAGGCCTTGGTTGGAAAATTGAGGCTTCTATACCCGCCATTAGATAGATTAGGTAGATGGCTTGATAGTTTTCTGGGCTATATCTTTAATAAGATATAATAATATTTGGGAAGGAGATAGTTATTTTAAATGCAAGCAAAGCACAGAAACTATCAAAGTCCAAATCTTTCACATATTTGAGGAGTAATTGCCACATTTGAGGTTAAGGGACCACTCGCTATGGTGCATTTGAGAACTATATATGAAATGGTGAGTCAGAGCCCTCTGACCATCTTCAGTCTATACATAAGCAGATAAACCACCAATATAAATCTTCCAGGGGCTGGACGTGGTGGCTCACGCCTGTAATCCCAGCACTTTGGGAGCCCAAGGCAGGAGGACAGTGTGAGCCCAGAAGTTCAAGACCAGCCTAGGCAACATGGTGAGACCATGTTGTTTAGTCTCTACTAAAAAATACAAAAACTAGCCAGCATGGTGGTGCACATCTATAGTCCCAACTACTCGGGAGACTGAGGCAGGAGGATTGCTTGAGCCCAGGAGGTAGAGGCTGCAGGGGACAGAGATCTTGCCACTCTATTCCAGCCTGGGCAACAGAGCTAGTCTCAAAAAAACCAAACAAACAGATATTATTGGCCTTCTACATATCACAGGGCTGCACCGTATTTTCGGAGTTAAGTAGAAACAGGAAAAGATTGTCTTTATCCATAAAGGAGATTGTGAATTTTTAGCGTTCTTGAATGTTTTCCCCTAAGTTTCTGCCAAATTCCTGAAGTCCCATCCCTATTGCACTCAGTTGCCTGAAGCTCTTTCCCAACACCTGCTCCTGTGTCTGGCTGACAGAGTTATCATGTCTCAGAAACTACTCACCACTCTTATGAGACTCTTCCCAAGCATCATCCTTCCTCAGGATGAGGCCTTTTTCTACTACCCAAGAGATCAAGACCCTTTTTCTAACAAGACAAGGTCACATATACTCCCACTTTCAAGAAAAATAACCCATCTGGTTCCCATGCAAATCATTTAAATTCCTTCATCACCAGAATCTCTCCAACAGGCCCAACTCTAGCCCAGCTGTGAACATTGCTGTCCTGGAGACAGCTCCAAAAATGAAAGAACTATGCAATTGCCTGAAGGTGCTAATGGAGAGCCAGTTTAATCTCTTATTACTAAGGAAACCTCTCGGTTTTGAGATTAAGTGGACAGGGAGACATCTAGTCACTTAGTTTTGCAATGACAGGTCTTGATATACACAGAGGTCACCAGGCAGCGCCTGATCTGAACTATTCCATATGTAGCTCCAACTCCAATTCTGTGATATCCTATTCTGGCAGGTGGGAAGAGTTCTATCCTTGGCAGGGTTCTGGAACATTCTTTCCTCCTCTCAAGCTCCTGACTTAGGAGAGTCAAAATCATACAGGGGTTCCAGAAAATGTTGTGTCTGATGCAGCTTTTCAGTGAATGTAGGTTGTTGGTGAAATTTTCAGCTTTAGCATCTCACTCGGGGTGAGTGACGTCTCTGTAAATACTTTCATCTGTGGTTGCTTGATGGGGGTGGGGGTGGGAGCCTGTCGTGCTTACTCTGAATTAGCTTACTCGGCTAGCTGCTGTACTTTGTAACCTGAAGTGTACTTTGACTGTTCTGTTTCCTTCAGATGAAAACAAAATAAAAACCGACTTCAGAAAAGACACTGCCAGCGACAGCTGATGCTGTACTTGTAGCTTCTCTCTGTTCCTCTGTACAGTATTAATAGACAATAAACTGCCTTTTCACTGCATCTACCTCTGAGTGTCTGTGCCCTGATTCTTTCCCCTTCTCACCTGCCACTAGCAGACTTCACGCCAGACGGTGTTGGGAGCACCTTCCGCTGTTCACTAAAACGAAACACTAACCCAGTGCCTCTCAAACTCCAGTGTGCTTCAGAATCACCCAGGGTACCTGTTAACAATGTGGAAACTTAGTCACACCTCTGGAACTCAGATTCAGATTCCCAGGTGGGGCGCTCAGTAACGTGCATTTGTAATAATGTCTCTAGGTGATTCTGATACATGTGGTACCAGGACCACTGGTTTGGGTGCCCCTTGGTGGGAATCCTCATGGCCCACCTGTTGTAGTTCCCACACTAATCCAATCTCCCAACATGTCCTCTCTCTAACCCCCTTCGCACGTCTCTCTCCACACCTGTCGTCCTATTTTCTTGTTCCTCGCAAACCCCCAGCAGCAGCCCAGACCGTGATCAAACTTGGGCTGCCCCTTAGGCTAAGTGACAAGGGTTCATCTGGTGTAGTCTGCTGTTTAAGAGCATCTGAAGATGCATGGGGATTCTGTTTCTCTTGGTCACCTCTCTTAACCTGGAACAGGGCCAGCAAAATTTTTCAGTAAGTGGCCAGATAGTTTTGGCTTTGTGGGCCAAATGATCTCTGTTATAACTACTCAGCTCTGCCGCAAAGCAGCCATACATGACATGTAAATGAATTGAGTGTGGCCATGTTCTAATAAACTTTACAAAAACAAATGCTGAGTCCGATTTGTCCTATGGGCTTATAATTTTCCAACCCCTGGCCTCAAACAGGGTCTGGTCCACAGTAAGTGCTCAAAAAAAGTTTCAAAAAGTTATTGCATGAAAGGGTGAATGAAGAGTAGATGTGATCCGTACCACCTGCAGAACTGTCACAGAAAATGGTTTTCTTTGAGGACATTGAGTAAATGAATCAGTTGGGAGTTCTCATCTGGTTGGATTCCATGGTAGACTTTTTAAATGTCTTTATGCGTGGAAGGTAACTGTAAAGATGGAAATATGAATGGTGTTTTATAGACTGCTCAAACTGCCAGGTTAAAACTGACAAGGGTTTCAACCAATGGAAAGTGGAGGAAATGCAAGAACATCTTGTCTTTGTTAGAAGTGCTGGGGATACCAGAACTGGGTGGTCACTATGTACCTAAGCATTTAGTCCAGGTGTTTGTGGAGCTATGTTTTGTCAGGTTCATCTTACACAGTGAATGGCAGGGCCTTCTTTACATTATTCTCTTTGTTAATTGAAATACTTTGTAATGTATAGGCATGTAGGCTGGAACCATGATAGCACATTACATATCCCACAATTCTAGGGCATACCAACAGGTTCAAACGTAGGAGCATATGGAAAGTTGTGTGCTTACATTCATCCCTAGTGTTGTTATGAAGTTAAAGGAAATTATATTTATTCAAAGCACTAATGGAAGTAGATGACAAATGTTAGTTTAATTATAATGAGAAAGTGTCTGTTCCCTAACCAGAGGCCTCATCCTGCCCAGATATAGAGATTATAAGCTGTTCAGGTGTGTTTCAGAACTAGTATAGAAAGGGAAGCTTCTTTGCCCTCCTTTGGATTTGTGAGTGCTTTTGTAGTACATTGAACCTTATGAAATTGCCATTTTGTAGATCCATAATATTGACTATTGACAGTTCCATATGTTCAACCTCATAATTCTATTCCGGGGATTATTTATCATCATGGAGGACAAATGATTACCAGATGGACTCTAACTGTAGCAGGAGGAATTAGATGAGAAAATTAGAATTTTGGAAGGGAATGTAGTTCAGTCTACCAAGTAGACCTTGGCATTTCCCCTGATGGGGTAGGAGTTCCTTCAATCTCACATCAACTTTGTAAGGTAGCCATTGCAGTTACTGTCCTTTTATACACGAGGAAACTGAGTTATAGAGATAGTAAGTACCTTGGCTAATGTAGCAGAGCTAAAAATCCATGTGGGGTGGAAGAGGGCCACGTTCCAAGCTCAGCTGTCTTCCTCCCATAGAGGGCTATGTCATGAAAGTGTTGTGGAGATCCCCCTGAGACTGGCGACAGAAAGATTTAGATAATGAGGCTATTTATGCTAGAAAGACCCAATGGCACCAGTTCTTATTTTGTACCTTTAGCTACTCAAGCAAATGCTCTGTTAATTATACCACCCCCTGGAGGCTGGGAGATGTCTCTGCAGCACTTCCTTACCAAAGGAGAAGCAGAGGGGGAAAGTCACCTTGTTTTCTTATCTGTTTAACAGGAGTCCTGTTGTTCTACTTGACAGTTTTTCCTTTGCTGTTCATAAAATGGATTAACAAAATTGCCCAAAACAACTCTATAAGGTCTAGGAGTGGCACATCAGTCTCTGAACAAGCAAAGGTGGTTTTGCTATTGTTGTTGCTGATGATGGTCTTATTATTTCACCACTGTCATAACAGCTAAGAGGAACAGCTGCCCTGTGGCATTATGCAAGTGGCTTTTGATCTAGGCTATATCACCCTTCTGCAGCTATTAATAGACCACACCATCTTGACCCCCAAGCCCTAGTTCCTGTCCTGCTTTTTTCAAACAGTATCAAACCTTCCATCTTATCAACAGCACAAAAAAGCAAAGATTTGCTATTTACAAGTTAAGGCTGCAAGATCTTAAGTGATCACATAGGGCAGAAGTCAGAAAATGGTTATGCAGATTCCAGGCTAAATCTGGCCTACAGTTAGGTTAGTTCACCTGCACAATATTTAAAAATCATTTTGAATTCATTGCCAATAGTATTAAATTAAGGGAGTTCTTATTTTAAAAGTATATTTCTGACTTCTCTTAAGAATTCAGTCTCTGGCAACAATAGCCTGTTCTCCCCGTTGGCAACTGTCTGGAGCTGATGGTGTTGGCAACTGTCTGGAGCTGCAGGAGCTGTTCATCACCACCAACACCAACACCAACACATCCTATTATTCTTATCGACTTCTATTATTCTTACTCCTGGCCCACTTCCTTTGTTTGTATCACCTACCTGGCCTCTGTTGGCATTTGAGCGTGTGAACCCTAATCTACCATCATTTTATGTCTGGGTCAAATGAGTCCTAGGTGGAAATTGGGGATTTACCCTTAGCAAGATAACAGCAGAGTCAGAACTCGAGATTAAAGTCCCCTTAACTCTTTGGAAAAATAAGACTTTGTCCTATGTTTGGATTAGAATCTTCTAAAGGCATTTTTAGCAGAAAGCTAATGCTAGAATCTAGTGCTTTTGCTACAGAAGAACCCATGTGATTTATGTAATGATAAATTAACCTTAGGTTAAATGAACAATGTAAGTTTGTAAGGAACTTTAGGGTATCCTGTGTTTCATGGGAAAAAGTTTCATTCCTAGGAAAATAAACAGAAACTTTGTAATCAACACCTCAACAGTTCTGGAGGCTTCATTTTCCTTCTTAGAAAAATAACAAGAGGCAAAACCCATATATATTTAAATTTAAATGTGATCTTCTCTCCCTTCCTAATCCTTAGTCTTTTATTGTGTTCCTGAGATCATGTGGTTATAGAATAGTATGATTCTCTAATGTTCACTTTTTTATCTTCTTAAGAACAATAATCAGCATAGAAGCTTGATAATTCAAAGTACTAATGAAACAGAGATCTTTACTCCCAGGCCTTGTCATAAAAAACTGATATGATTTAGTATTTGTTTGTTTAATTTTAAGTAAAGACTAATTTTTTATTTTTATTTTTTGAGGCAGAGTTTTGCTCTGTTGCCCAGGCTGGAGTGCAGTGATAGAATCTCAACCCAATGCAACCTCTATCTCCCAGGTTCAAGCGATTCTCCTGCCTCAGCCTCCTGAGTAGCTGGGATTACAGGCACGTGTGCCACCACGCCAGGCTAATTTTCGTATTTTTAGTAGAGATGGGGTTTCGCTATGTTGGCCACGCTGGTCTCGAACTCCTGACCTCAGGTGATCTGCCTGCCTCAGTCTCCCAAAGCACTACTATTACAAGCGTGAGCCACTGCCTCTGGCTAAAGCTAATTAAATTTAAGATTATAATTGTATTTCCCAACTTTTAAAAATATTTCCAAGTCACTGAATATTAAAAACACAAGCTGTAGGCCTGTTCTCTTCAGGCCAGCATTCTTAGGTCAACCTCAGACAACCTGAAAGTGAGACAAATCCTGCAGTCAGTGTGAGTTATTCATACTATCAGAATCTGCCAAATCAGATTCCAATTCTTCAAGAACTTATTTCCAATCAGAGTACAAAGATATTTCAGTGTTTCTACTTTTCCTGAAAGACTGCCTAAATTCTAACTATAGCTCAGAGACTCAGTGCGAGGTGCTGTCACATACCTTAACTCAGCTTTTCCTCAAATTTCAGACTTTTGGGTAGCACATTAGTTATTTTTGTCCTGTGTGTACCAGCTCTTTCCTGTTAAAAGAAGGTAATAGCCAGGTTAGAGAGGTGTCAAAAATATATCTCCATCTCTTTAATATAATCAGATGGACGTTAAAGAGAATTAAGACGGTAGTAACTTTTTTGCTAAGTGAGTCAGTGTTATGTAATGCCATGCCCACTTACCCCTCAAACTTGGGAACCACCGCCTTGCCTCCTTGCATTCTCTTAAAAATACCGAAAATCCAAATTCCTCATTTCAAAGAGACTAGGGTGAGAAATAGAAAGTGACTTGCTCAAAGCCACAAGGAGAGCAGAGACACTGAGCTGGGATTCAAACCCAGGCAGGGTGACTTCACAGTCTTTCCGTTGCACCTGTCACGCTGTTCCTTTTTTGAGGATTGAATTGAGTACATCAGCAGCAAACTTAAGCTCTCCAGTAAGATCACGATCATTTAAACAAACAAAAGTAACATCTGTTCCGGCTAAAGAGCCGTCTCTGGTATAAGCAATTTTTTGCCGATGGCGGCCAGATCTGATTGGGCTCCTGCTGAGCTATTTGAGCAAAGTTATGTGGCCAGATGTGCGTTTTCAGATGGAAGGGGAAGGGAATGCAATATACAAGCACATAGGTCCACTGATGGGCCCAATGGCTGGCTCCACTGTAACGCACTCCAGCCTTTAGCCTTGATTCTGCCTCCTGAGTGCTAGCAAGCTGACTCCTGCGCAGAAGACTTCTTGGTTGACTCTTGAAGAGTCAGGGATTTAGTCAATGCAAGGTGTAAACTGGCTCAGCACTAGAGAAGCAGCAGACATGAATAAAACAAGGTTCCCCCAAAGACAGTTCAGTTTCACTTTTCTCTCTTCACTCCTTTCTTCTCTCCTCTTTTCTATTGAATGAACTTAAACGTCTTTCAGCTGAGATACATTCCCACCTGCAGGGCGAATTGAACTTTTAAGAAGCCTATTAATTCTCCCGGGAAGCACCAGGCTGCAGCTCTCTGGTTCTCATTTCTTGCTTGCTGTATATTAGAACCTGGGACATTTTCTCCAAAATATAATGCTATGAGGGCCCCATCCTAGAGATCATGATTTAATTGGTAGGGTGAAGCCTGGCGCATTTATTAAATGGTTCCAGGTGATTCTAATGGCGATTCAGCCAGTGTTGGAAACAGCAGCACACAGGCACCCAGGGCAGGCAGCAGTGAGTCCAGGCTATGATTCTTGCCTCAACTCTGCAAGCTGAGAAAAATGGGCCTTGGATTCAGGAGCAAACAAAAAGCCCAAGTCTGTCATTGGCCAGCTGAGTAATCTTAGACAATTAATTTCAATTCACCAAACCTCAGTTTTCTCTTCTGCAGAATGGGAGTGATACCTACCTTGCAAGGCTTCTATTAGGAATGTTTGAAAGACTTTTCTTTCTCCTTTCCCTTTCTCCTTCTTTTCCCATTACAAAAGAAATGTTTTTGAGGCAGTTGATCGAAAAAACACAGCAGAAAAAAAAAAACGGAGAAATTAGGTCAAGAGAAAAACAAGATGAAACTAGAGAACTCAGTCTAGCATATTATTACTGCATGTTTACTTCTCTCACTTGTTTGAGCAATTCAGTTTGTAAAAGGTACCACATAATACCACTTTATCAACCAAACTACTTTATTCTAAGGCCTTGGGTCTATTTGGAACCCAACAAAAACATGAGGTGACAGAAGCAGCATTTTCGAGTGTAAAGGGACCCATGGCCTGAGCTTTGTCTCAGTTATGCCTTTATCGCATGACTTAGAGGAAGTCATTTTTCCTCTTGTGGTCTCAACTTTCTCATCTATAAAATGAGACGTGATTGTGGGTGACATTCTGGGTGGACACCAACCTCAAAAGTGTTTTTCTATCATTTAAAAAGAAAGCAGAGAAGAGAGAGAAAGAAAGAAGAAGAAAGGAAGGGGAGAGAGAGAAAGAAAAGGAAGAAAGGAGAGATGGAGAGAGAAAAAAGGAAGAAAGGAAGGATGAAAGAAGAGGAGAGAAAGAAAAGGAAGGAAGGAAGGAGGGAAGGAAGGAAGGAGGGAAGGAAGGAGGAAAGGAAGGAAGGAAGGAAGGAAGGAAAAAGAGAAAGACATTAAGAGGAGGGGAGTTTTTCCTAGAAGGTGCTGAAGTCCCTGGCCTTTAAAAGCCATCACATCAGCCATCTTCTGTGCCTGGCCCCGTGGAGTCCCTAGTAAGCTACCCACCACTGCCTTGCTCCAGGGTCTTGAAACCCCATGGCTATTTTCCTGTGTATGAAATTCAGTGGGGGGAATACCTGCCTGACCAAAATCTGTAGTTCCCCATGGTTGAAAATAAGAGTCGGAATCTTCCTTTTAAAAATGTAAACAGAATGGCCTTTGCCTGCCATCTTTGTGCCCCCACTTTCTCCTTGGAGACTTGGTAAACCCCCCCACCTCGAGGCGGAATACTGCAGACAGGTGCCAGTGCTCGCCTATTCTAGATGGTTTCTCCGAAGGAGCATTGAGTTTGTGAGCAACAGGCCGACAGTGCTTCTCTCCACAGACAAGGTTTAAGTCTGGGCAAAATACAGGCCCCTTCTCTTGTTCTTTCTTGTGACTCCCTGCCCCATGAATGTCTAATGTAACTGGATCTGAAATTAGTAAACCAGTTCTGCTCTGTGCCTTTGGGCCAGACACTTAGCCTGGTTTCTCTGAAGTACGCCATAGACAGTTGTAGAAATATAAAGAGTATTTCCATTGATCCAAAGACTTTTAGAAGTGGTAGAAGTTGAATGGGGTTAGTTAGCTGAAGTTTGCCTGAAGAGAGTTTGTTTTCGTGTCTCTTCATTTACCAGGAGAAAATTTCCCTCATTGAATGTTGGAAGGAGATGTGGGAATTTTTAGATCATTTCCTGAGGCAGTGGCTGGGCAATGGAACTCTCACTGCGAGTGTACAAGCATCCATCCTCATCCCTAAGGCGCTCTCCTTCTCAGTAAGAACAGAGAATCACTGCTTTGTTCTCTTTCTCCAGAATTAAGATCAAACCCTTCTCTCTGGAATTCAACATTTGCTAAAGTGTAACAACTTCTCCATCATTCCTCTCCACTAAGCCTTAATTCCTACCAATTCCTAACATAAATGTTTCTTTTTACTTAAGGAACCCGCCCTGGCCCTCACTGGCCACATTCACCCCTCACCCACACTTGGGTCATGCTGTTTGGTGCATACCTGGAACATTTGGAGTCTTCATCCCGCTCAGCCCAGCTGCAATGCTTTCATCTCATACTGCCCCCCGCACCCACCTACCTTCCACTATCAGCCCTCCTCTGCACGCCGCACTTCTGCTGTCTTTACATATGGCTGACCCTTCATTGGGGCCCCTCTGTATTCATTTGGTAAAATACTAACTTTTCAGTTCCAAAATGGATCAGGAGCAGAATCTTTGATCTCTAAAGTAGTTGGCTTTCACCCTGAAACACAAACTTATAGACTATTGATGAAAAACGACAATTGAGATTTAATGCAGAAGTCGAGCACAGTGATACGTACCTGTAAGCCCCAGCTAGTCAGGAGGCTGAGGCAGGAGGATCGCTTGAGCCCAGGTTTAAGTCTAGTCTGCACAACATATCAGGACCATATTTCTTTTAAAAAAAATAAAATAAAAAAGAAAGACAGAAAAAAAAAAAGATGTAATGACATCTTTTGGCTCCCAAGAGTCAGTAGGAAGGATGAGATAGGAGCCCTTGCCAGAAAAGGAAATTTTAGTGTGATTTTCTCCCATGTGTCAGGAGAGAACAGATTGGTGTGGTGTGCAGGCAGCCATGGGTCTTCTCTTAACCAGGCCAGAGGAGAGGCTGAACTTCCCTCAGCAGCTTCCAAGCAAGTTTAGCAGCAGAAGCATAGACACATAGCCTTCATGTGCCCGATAGGTGTGGCTGCTTGTTTACTATTTGAGGTTAAAGTGTTTAGGCAAACGGATATCCTGAGGGTAACCAGCTGTGCAAGGATTAGGCTACTAAAGCACACCAGTTCTGGCTGGTAGGGAATGGGGCTAGAGCTCCCCAGCAGGGCTACCAAGTATGATTGTTCAAGTTGTGGACTGCACAATTCTAGAAGGCTCCATTCACATCAACTACAATGTGAATGGTGCCCTTAGAGTTGTTTAGTGCATAACATGCATACTGTACCTGCTCAGGCAAAAGCAACCTATCAGTTCTTTGGAACATATAGCTAAAAGCCAACCAGAAACCTACTTTATAATCATAGCATTGCACATATATTAAACTTGCTGTAGCATGTCAAGTTGCAGGAATCAGTTTAAACCCTGAAGACTATGGACTTGACTTCTAGGAACCAGTAACGAAGACATACTTCCAGGACCAGGCATATTCTTCCTTGATTTTCTCCAGTGAGGCTTAGCATGGTATGAGCACATGGTATGGGATAGATATTTCATGATGTTGTAGCTGGGACCATGGAGCAGAATGAAAGGGCAGAACCAGTTTGCTCTCTTCTCAGGAGCCGCATTGCCCAGGCGCGAATTGCTATTCAGTGGCCACTTAGAAAGATTACTCTGACTGGGGTGACCATATGTCCCAGTTTTCACATGTTTTCCCAGCCTAATTGTTGCAACGTTCAGTTGGGATGATGGATTATATGGTCATGTGACCTCTGGCGTGCAGATGGGCATCTCTGCTTTGTCAACTACTCCACATCTGCAACCAACCTTTCCTCTTATCAATGCCTCGGCAATTCTCCATGATGCAGACTCAATGCTGAAGGCATGGCAAGGCTCCTATACTCAAATAAATTGTTCTGAAGGATCTGAGTGTAGGGTGACAGTCAGCCTCATCCGCATCAAATCATTTCCTTTTTTTCTTCACCGTTTTTGATCAGTTTCATATTTCCATGTGTACTAATGAAAAGGAAGAGCAGAACCACTGTTAAGTCCAGTACTTACCAGGCAGATAGAGACCCACTGGCTTCCGGCCGGTGCTACTTGTACCGCCCACAGTAATCAGTGGAGGAGAATTCCCTACCGAGTTTTCAGTCGTTGTAATTGCCACCAACATTGCCTGGGAGAGAGGAGCATGACTTGAAGTTCTTTGCAAATGTGCGTTCATCCAACAACAGCCAAGAAACATGCCCAGGACTGTGCAGGTGCTGCCCAAGGTCTGAACACATTCCTGCACAGTTGCTCAGAGTTCTGCTTCAACTGCTACCTCTTTGGACCCCAGTTTCTTCCTGTGCAGAGTGGCAACGAGTGTTTTGGACACTTACAAAGTGTTTTGGACACCCCCTGGTAAAGACTGGCAGAACTGAAGTATAGCTATTAGTAAGAATAGTAACAGCAGCTTTGAGAACCAGGGAACAAGCCCTAAGAATGATATAGCAGAGGTCAGCAACTATGGCCTTTGGAGCAAATGTGGTCCTCTGCCTGTTTTGTAAATAAAGTTTTATTGGAACAGAATTATGTCCATTTATTTAAGTATTGTTTATGGATGCCTGTCTAGCAGATGGAAAGAAACCATATGACCCATAAAGCTAAAATATTTATTGTCTGGTACTTCACCAAAAAAGTTTACTGGCCCCCAATGGAAGCCAGTCCATAAGTAAGATACTCAAAATCTTATTCCTATTCCACTAGCAGTTACTGAGAACTGATTAAATGCCTTGAACTGTACCAATTTTTTTTTTTTGAGATGGAGTCTCACTCTGTCACCTAGGCTGGAGTGCAATTGTGCAATCTCAGCTCACTGCAACCTCTGCCTCCTGGGTTCAAGCAATTCTCCTGCCTCAGCCTCTTGAGTAGCTGGGATTATAGGTGCATGCCACCACACCTAGCTAATTTTTGTATTTTTAGTAGAGACGGGGTTTCACCATGTTGGTTAGGCTGGTCTCGAACTCCTGATCTCGTGATCCACCTGCCTCAGCCTCCCAACAAATGTTTTAACATAGATTATCTTGAACTCCTGACCTCAGGTGATCCACCCGCCTTGGCCTCCCAAAGCGCTAGGATTACAGGCGTGAGCCACCACGGCCAGACAAATAGATTATCTTATTTAACTTTTATGAGAAGTAGCTCTTCAAGGTTAATGGAACTATCATCCCGTTTTACATATGAGGTTCAGAGCACGCGTGCTTGGTACAATTGCAGAGCTAGGATTCATACTCCAGTCTCCTGACTCTAAGACCGGAAATTTAGGAGTTATGAGGACAGACATCCTGGAAGAGTTAGGTTTGCACTTGTTCTTGAAGAATGAATATGGTTTTCAGCAAGCAAGGAAAAGACCCAGGGGAGGGTATTGCAGACAGAAGGAATTAACTGAGCAAGGGACCTGAGGGGAAAAGCTTGGGCTATCTCTGGTTGTCAGATTTGTTCAGTCTGAAGGGACTGAAGGAGTCGAGGTGAAAGAAGTGGCTCTATGCCAGGATGTAGAGAGACAGGTACTTCCTCGAGGAAGCGGCTATAAACTGAAAGTTCAAGGTCAAACCCATAGACATATTGTGCTTGGCCTTTACTGTATTGATTCACACAGGGTGTTTGCTTTGGTTTTCATCTGAATTTATAACCAACAAATCCTACCTTTTCATCTTCTCTTAAAAGACTGGGAAGATCTAGCCAGACTGGAGCCACATTCCCAGGAGGCGGGAACTAGCTAGAGTTGAGTTTAGCTGCCCTCTTTAGATGCAGCATCTGCTTTTCTGTGGGCCTGATTAGTTCCATCTTAGACCCAAGCAAGCACAACTCCCATCTGGGCCCTTAGCTTTATAGGGCCTTGCTCTAGTCACACCCTTTTCTAAAGGGTGAGGAGTCTTTGGGCCGAGGGGACTTGCCTGCTCCCTACTCCTCTCCCCTGACTGTGTCTCAGCTCCCAAGACTCTGAATTGTCCCCTGAATAGCCCCCACAGCTCACATCCAGAACTCACATGGGCCGCTTCTCTGCATCTGTCTTCCCAAGAGTGGGCCATACGGAAGGATGTACCAAGGGGTAGCAGTTTGCCTAGAGGGTAGTGTATGTGTGGATGGAGCTTTGAGGTGCAGGCTGGGGTGTCCACCATGGATGTGCAAGGCCTCTAGGGGTACAGGGCAGAGCAGAGGGTACGAAGAGAAGGGAAGAGGGTAACAGGCCACAGAATGTTGCTCTGCACCACCAAATCTCGATACGAGACCTGTAGGAATCTAAGAACTCACAATTTGTACTTGGCCTTCTCAGTCAGTATGAAGTATATCTGCCAACTTAGCAAGAGAGAGCATAAAATATTTAATAATTTTGAATTTCTAACTTTCAGATATGAAGATATACCATATGTCAGCATCTATTTGTGCACTTGCTCCAAGCCCCAAAAATGTTTGGGGTAGGCCTGACTGCAGCCCTGCCAGTTCCTATTGTCTTACACCAGAGCTGTATCTTCCATGGACGTGATCTGTCTGGTGCTTACAGGAATGAGAGGTTTTGGCCCTTGCTACACTGGTTTAGTGGGGAGGAGGATTGAAGGTATTTGAATGGGGAAAATTGTGCCAAAGAGGCTACTGCAGGCAGAGGCAGGAAGGCCAGCGAGGGAGCTACTGTAGAACAGCTGGGAGGGTAGAGGTTTGAACCAGTGGGAATAAGAGAAGAAGGGACAGATCCAAGATTCTTTCTTTTCCTTCCACAATGATCTTTAGGTTAAGGTGGCCAGCCATCTTACCCCAATTTGCCTGTGACTCTCTTGGTTTTCGCTCTGCAAGCTTCTGTCCCAGGAAACCCCTTAGTACTGGTCACACTGGGAAGGCTGGCCCCCTAAATATCAGCCGCCATCATATTGAGCTCTTACTATACCTCAGCTGGGAACTTGAGCTCAAGGCTTCGGACCTGAGTACAACTTTGCTCCGGGAAGCAACCTGTCTGGCTATTTCTATTCCTTGACCCTAAATCAAAAAATGGCAATTAAATCTCAGACCATGGAGGTTCCCTTGGGTGTTACAGATACAGTTTTTCAAGGCAAGAGTGTGTTCAAGACATAATTAGCTCATCCAGAGACTTAGAATCTAGATTCATGCTGGCAGGGAAGAAGGTATCTCCCTGCCTACCTTTACCAGACACAAGGATGTCATCTTTTCATTCTTTTCTAGACACTGTCATTACTTAGAATCTAGACTGATGCTGGCAGGGAAGAAGGTGTCTCCCTGCCTACCTTTACTGGACACGAGGGTGTCATCTCTTCATTCCTTTCTAGACACTCTTATTACCATCAGCATTGACAGAGACAACACATAGAACCTTGAATTATGGACTTAAGTTAGAAACTCATCTGTTCTAGAAAAAAAATGTTTATTAGTAAAATCAGTATCCTCAGGAAAACATTATTTAAGCTCCAGGCACATGGTCTTGACAAGTCAATTAATTCTCTGAACCTCATTTTCCTATGAAGTGGGGCTAACAGTCCCAACATAGCTTTGTTTAGAGAACAAAGTTTAAAATGCCTCATGCACAAAAGAATTGAGAGCGAGGATATTGAACAGATATTTGTGTTCCAATGCTCATGGCAGCATTCTTCTCAACAGTCAGAAGATGGGGGAAAAAACTCCAAGCATCCATCCACAGATGAATGGATAAACAAAATGTGGTATATCCATACCATGGAATATTATTCAGCCATATAAAGGAACAAAATTTTTGATATATGTCACCATATGGATGGACCACCTTCAAACATAGTGCTACGTTAACCCAGAGAGAAAAGAACAAATATCGTATCATTTCACTTATATGAGATATCTAGACTAGTCAAATTTGGAGTGACAGAAAGGTTACCAGGGGGTTTAGGGGAGAGAAGAAGGGAGAGTTGTTGTGTAATAGGTACAGAATTTCAGTTCGGGATGATGAAAAAGTTCTGGGAATGGCTGGTGGTGATGATTGCACAACGATGTGAATGTACTTAATGCTACCGAACTGTAAACTTAAAATGGTAAACACTTTTATGTATGTTTTACCATGATAAAAAATAAATGCCTCATGCAGTACCTGGCCATTGAAGATACTCAGGGAAAAAAAGAGCTGAAAAGAGATATTAAGATGTGACTAAGTGCGACTGAGTTCAGAGGTGGGAGTTCATACTTTAAAAGTAGTCAAGGAAGGATTTGCCAAGGAGGTGGGATTTGAGATGGAGTGTGTAGGACCAGGCAAGGGAAAAGGCAACCCAGTCAGGAGGAAATGTGTAAGCAAACCATGAAGCTGCCATGTATGGTGATGGAGACCCGGTGATGATGTCGTGATCTGTTCTGTTTTCTGTGGAGACTGGAGTTGGGATGGGTTTTCAAGGGCCTTGGAGTCCAAATTGACCTGTTTAGATGCCAGGCAGAGCAAAGGCACTAAAACTATCTGGGCAGGGAGGATGATAAGATCAGTGTTGGAAGAAAAATTAATCTGGGGCACTGTAGGAAATGGATTGAATGGTGCCATACCAGAGGTCAAGGCAGCCAGGGCACTGTTGCAGGAGACCTAGAGCCCTAGACTAAACTAGAATGGTGGCCGTGCAAAAGAAAGGAAGAAATGGGGACTAATTTCAAAAGAGACTTGATAGACCTAAGATCTCAAGAAAGAGGTGGCAAAGTGTTAAATGTTTAGCAGAATAACTCAACCCTGGAGCCAGGTACCCTGCATTCAGATACCAGTACTGCTGCTTATGACCTTGTATGACCTTGAGTAAAGGGCTTAATCTTTCTGTCCTGTTTCTTTCTCTATCCCATAACCATGAATGATAAAGTAGTGCCTCTCCCACAAGGCTGTCACGAAGGTTAGAGGAGTCAGCGTTTGCAAAGTACTTACAATAGTATTCAGCACAGAATATGTGCTTGCTATGTTTTATCTTTTAAATCTGGATGATTGGTACATTTGGGTCTGTTACGTTATTTTTTTGGGTTTGAACATTTTAAAGCATGGCACTGAAATAATGTACTTTAAAAACAGCCTTGCTAAGCAGTGCTTCTTAAACTTTAACATGCACATGGAATGTTCGGCAGTCTTGTGAAAATGCAGGTTCTGGTTCAGTAGGTCTCAGGCAGCACTCAATGGTCTGTGTTTATAACAGGCTCCCTGGGTGGTCTGGTGCTGCTGGTCTACCCGCCACTCCTTGAGTCGCAAAGTTGTTAAGGGATGGAGGTCCATCACGGTGTTTCTAGGATTGTTCTGGTTATCTTTTGCCGCATAACCAATCATCCAAACCTAGAGGCTAAAACAAAAACTGTTTATGTTCAATGCTGCTGTTGTTATTATTAGTATTATCTCTGGCAGTTCAGCCATGCAGTTCTTAGGATCTGCCATGAGCTGGTGGTTAGATGTAGCTGGGGCAGGTGTCAAGAGTCATCCTGAAGGCTTCCTCCCCGTCATGTCTGATAGTTGATGCTGGCTGGCTGTTGGGACCTCGGCTGGGGCTGTCAGCGAGAACGTCTCCCCAGGACATCTCCATGTGGCGAGGGGCTCTTCACAGCTCAGCAGCTGTGTCACAGAGGAGAGAGCCAGGCAGAAGCTGTGTTACCTTTTCTAGCCAAGCCTCCGAGTCTCACAGCATCGTTTCTGCCACTTTCTGTGTATTAGAAGTGAGGTACTAAGGCCAGCCCATACACAAGGGGAAGGCAGTGAGACTCCTCTTTTTTTTTTTTTTTGAGATGGAGTCTCATTCTGTTGCCCAGGCTGAGTGCAGTGGCACCACCTTGGCTCACTGCAACCTACACCAGCTGGATTCAAGTGATTCTCATGCCCTAGACTCCCGAGTAGCTGGGACTACAGATTCCAGGAAGTAACCCTAGACCCTCCAGGGAGTAATTCCTCTCTGGGCTACAAAACTATGAAGTGTGACATAGACAGGGAGACTGTGGGAATTTAGAGGCTAAGGAAAAAACTATGACTAGAAAGCAACTGAACAGCTGCAGGAAAATAAAATGCAGGCACCACCACGCCCCACTAATTTTTGTATTTTGAGTAGAGACGGGGTTTCACCATATTGGCCAGGCTGGTCTCGAACTCCTGAATTCAGGTGATACACCCGCCTCAGCCTCCCAAAGTGTTGGGATTACAGGCATGAGCAACCGCACCCGGCTGAGACTCCATGTCTTGAAAGGAGAAGTGTCAAAGAATGTTTAGGCATGTCTCAAAACCACCACAAAGGCTTGCTTAAGGAAGCTCTGGAGGGAACAGAAAGTGGTGGATGAGTCAACCAGGGAAAATTGACCTTGTTGTGTTTAAATTTGTGGGTTTGGAGTGTCATGGAAGACCATGTGAAGTTATTCTCCAACAGGCTGGATGGTGTGTGAGCATCTGAGTTATCTCTCTCTCACATTAGATTATAAGCTTCTTGAAAGCAAGGACTTCGCCTTTTTCTCTGGAATAGTTCCAGTGTCTATCACAGTGCTTGGCACACAAAAGTGACCCAAACAATGTCTGTTTGATGAAGGAAGGAAGAAGGAAGGAGGGAAGAAAGGAAGGAGGAAAGAAGGAAGGAAGAAGAAGGAAGGAAGGAAGAGGAAAGAAGGAGGAAGGAAGGAAGGAAGGGGAAAGGATGATTCTCTGAGAAGAAAGGATACTGGAATTCTGGGAATTTCCCTCAGAATGGGCCTCTCTGGCACTTCTCCCAGGGAGAGGGACTTCTGCATTTGCTCAGAGGCCGCCATGGCCCTGGCAGTCTGGCCTGCCTGCTTTACCACTTGGGGCCTTCGCATACCCTGTAGGCTGTGAGAGGCCTGGATCTGCTGGGAAACTTCCCTTTTAACTTCCACTAAATGAAAACCGGAATTCCAGGAGAAAATGAAAATCAACAAGAGCTATTTTGATTATAATGATATCTCATTTCTAAACAGCTCTCTCCATATCCTGTTTATAGCCAAAACTGAGGACAGAAGTGACTAGCTCTCTCATGGAAAGGCTTTCTCCCGAGACTTCCAGCTATATCATCCACAGGAAACAGTGAAGACTCTCCCAAGACAAAAGTCCCTGTCTCTGGCCACTCTGATGGGTTTGATCGCACCCCACAAAGGGGTGTGGAAAACCTGGGTTTCTGAAAGAGGCCCCGGTTTTCTGTTCAGCCTCCAGCATCTACCACTTGTATCCAGCTCCCAGTGCCCCAAATTTCTGGGGTCTCCATGTGGAATCAGTGCACAGGAATTGTGAGGGGAAGCCCCAAGGAGTCCAGCTGTGATTTTTGGGGCTGACTGAGCAGCTACATTTCACTTCAAAACTCCCAGTAAGTCTGCAACTAAGACCCCTGGAAAGGCTGGCTATGTCGGCCCTCTGTCTTCATTTAAAGAATCTCAGGATTTCTTCCAGTGACAGAAGATGATCCTCAGATTCCAGGGATTGACCCCAGACCACTTTCTCTCTGGGCTACAAAACTGTGGAGCGTGACACAGATAGACTGTGGGAATTTAGAGGCTAAGAAAAAAACTGTAACTAGAAAGCAACTGAATAGCTGCAGGAATGTAAAATGCAAGAAGCTCTGACCTGATGGTCTTTTCCTGCACCCCAATAAATGTGCATGCGCGCACATACACACACACACACACACACGCAAACACGCCTTCCAGAAAGGACCATCTGAAGACGGGACGTTTCAGCTGACATCTGAAAGATGAGGAAGGCAGCCACACCAAAAGTATTCCAGACAGAAGGAACAGGGTTACACAGGCTCAGCAGCTCCACAGCTGGTGGTCTGGGCCAAAGAGGACAGCTTATGTCTCCCCCACCCCCTTCCTCACTCAGGCGCTGTGAGCCTCCTCTCACCTGAAACGGCCTCCCTCTCTGTCCTAACCTTCCAGCATCTTTCTCATTCACTCTGTCTCCCGAATATCATCCACTAAGGGTAGCAGTATCAATCTTGGTCCACACACTCATGCAAGAAATGCCACTTTGTTTTCTTTAAATGATATTAGACTCTGTACCCCAGGGCTGCTGGTCTGGCAGGTGGTTCAAAGTCAGTCATTCATGGGAGTCTGTCCCACCCAAGGTCATGCAAAGGTGCTATGCTCATCTTGGGGAAGGCCTGCCATCACTGGTCCTCACTGGATTTATCCTGGGGTGCCCATTGTCTTGACCCTCAGAGCCCCTTCAGGACCGAAGTCAGCATGGCTTCTGAGCCAAGATTGGAGACCGAAGCCTTGGCAGAGGCTAGGAGTCTAGAATCAGCATCCAGCTTCCCTACCTACACCACAGTGTAGCATTCCCACGTCCCCACCCGACCCCGAATGCAGCCTAGAGCCCCTCCCCTCCCCAAACCCCACAGAATGCCTAGCTTAATTTCTTTAGAGAATTTTCAGCTTTTTCAAAAGACCTAAAGGCCCATTGACCAAAGGCAGCTTCTGCCCAGGCAAGGGAGCACAAAACCCACTCATCTGCTAGAAATGGACAGAAGAGCGCAATCCAGGAAGCGCCCACACAGATGTTTCCTAGACCTTGCCTTTAGGGTCTGTCTGTTCTCAGGGATGCAGTCCATCCAGCCCAGGGAACTTGAGCTCCCTGAGAACAATGTCCCTCTCTATCTGTGCTGAAGGATCAGGTTTTTTTTTTTTTTTTCTTTTTAATCTCAGAACAATATTTGTGTAAAGTACAATGAAAATGAATGATGAGAAAAGTGACATTTTTAAAAGACATAGAATACAAGTACTGATTTTTTATTATTAGATTCAACAAATTGCTATTAAAGTTTCTAAGCATACTCTCCCCATTTCTGTACTCCCCTGGCCACAGATCAGTGACCAACTGTGGAGGGACACGGATTTAGTGGGCCACTCACTTTGAGGAGCACTGCTTTAGAGCACCCAGGAGGGAGGAGTGAGTCCCTCTTCACCTCTAGAAATGCGGAGCTTAGTGAAGTGTAGCATCTTCAAGGGGTTAGGGTAGAAGCTGGAAACAGGGACGGCCTTTACCTAGTGAGCCAAGAAACTAAAATCCAGCCTCCTCTTACAACTACTTACAGTGTAAAAAGAAGTACAGTGTAGGGCTGTGGAGCCTGCCTCTGGGGCCGGCTGCCTGGTGATGCATTCCAGCCCTGCCACTTACTGCCTTGACCCAGGATGAGTTAACAGCTCACAGCCTCAGTTTACCCATCTGTCCAATTAGGATCGTAGTATTATCTCATAGGGTTTTTGTAAAGACTGAAGTTAGTAAGTGCATAATCACATAGAGTTGCTCCTGGAAAATATTAAGTCCCTGAAAATGTTAAAAATTTCCTGGCCAGGTGCCTTGGCACATGCCTGTAATCCCAACACTTTGGGAGGCCAAGGCAGAAGAATTGCTTGAGCCCAGGAGTTTGAGACCAGCCTGGACAACACAGGGAGACCCTGTCTCTACAAAAAAAAAAAAAATTTTTTTTGATTATCTGGGTGCGGTGGCACACACCTGTAGTCCCAGCTACTCAGGAGGATGAGGTAGGATGATTGCTTGAGCCCAGGAAGTCGAGGCTGCAGTTAGCTCTGATCAAACCACCGCACTGCAGCCTGGGCAACAAGACAAGACCCTGTCTAAAATAAAATAAAATAAAATAAAGTTTCCTTAGCATGAAAGCTTCAGCAGGGTAGATCTTTATTTCCTGATGTTTCCCAAATGCCTAGAACCATGCCTGACACATAGCAGGGCTCAATAAATATCAGTGAATGAATCCATCTCCTTATCCATGTTGAGCTCCAGATTTCTGTGTTTGTCCCACTCTTAGTCCTTTTTGACAGAGAAGTGGGGTCTGTTTGCTCTTTGTGTTCTTCGCGTTCAGTGTTTCCAAGCCCCAGGCCATTTCGAGTGTTTGTCTCCAGTGCTCCACACACTGGAGAAAGACTTGAATTGCCTCTCAGGTCCGAACCTGTTTTGTGCAGGGTGTTTAAGACTGAACTCAAGATACGTTCTTACACAGTGTAAAACCAGATCTTCTTGACCTGGCATTTAGAGCTTCCAAAATCTGGTTTCCACCTGCGTTTCTAGGCATGTGACCCACTGCACACTACACAGCCCCCAGAGGGACCCTTTATCCCATCCTGAGCAAGCTGTTCCTCCGAGGCACACTTCTTTGCAACTCCTGCCCATTGAAAGATTACTCATTCTACCAAGCCAGGCTTAAATGCTGCCTGCTCTCTGAAGTTGTCTCTGATATTCGGCCAGAGTTCATCTCTCATCTCTACATCTACCAATTCTCTGTTCTCGACTCCCTGTTCAGAAGACCTTGTAATCTAGTTCATTGTTTGCACATCTGTCCCTTTACTAAGGTGGATCTCCTTAAGGACAAGGGACCATATCTTCAGCAGCTCTGAATGGCATTGCTGCTTCATGCAAATAAATAAATGTTCACGGGGTGGGAGTTGTTGGTGGGTTCCCACCTGCAAGAGTAAGTCAGGAGGCTTCACACTGAGTGGCCTAATGTAGGCGTGGATCAGAAGGAAATGAAAGCTTCAGTCCAGCTTCCCCAATACCACTTGTCTCTTACCACTCCTTTGTCTTAGGTGTTCTCTGGGGAACCTGCTGATATAGGAGGAACAGTGGCCTCAATCTAACGGACTGTGCCAGCTTAGAATGAGTATTACTCAGTCTGGAAGCAGAAGCAGAAGGGTTTTGTGGGTGAACGTGGGAGCTAGCATGGCATGAGATTACTGCTCTGAGGTCTGGTGCATCTGGCTTCCTGTCTAGGCTCTGCTGCTGACTGGCTGGATGACCTTTAGCATGTCCTTCACGCTTTGATGTCTGTTTCCCCATCTGTATACTATGGACAATGTTGGGACTTCCCCTAACCCCTGCCGCTAGAGGCATAAGGAAGAGGAAGCCGAGGGGGGCCTATGACCCCACCACCAGTCTGCAGGGAGTGCCACAAAGATGCTAGCCTTTGCAAACTCTGGTGCAGCGCTGTGAGGAGAGAAAGTTCACAAGCATTACCTTGCCCCTGGGTACCACGTGACTTGTGTCTCCCTATACCTCCTGCACAATTGTGAGGAATAAACAAGGTAATATTTATAAGGGACTTAGCACCCTGCTCTCCAGTAATGGCTTAATAATACTCTGGTTTCTCTTCTGATCATATAACTCTTTCACCTTTTACCAATAATGGCCTAATACATCTAAGTGAAAAGACTCAGTAAATGTAGACTATCAGTTGGAATCAATAATCCGTAAAAGAAACCCTGGATAGGGATTTTAAGCCACAGGCACTGCTATACCCTAAAAGAATGGATCAGCTTTCATCCAGTTGAAAAAAAACTACTTCCCTTTTATGCCACAAAATGATACCTTAACTTTATCTTAGTGATTGAATGTTATACCCAAAAGAATCACAAGCACTGGAGCAGCTGACGTGGTAGAGGCCTCAGGATGTGTTTATTCATTCCACGGGGGTTTACTAAACCCTCGCTTTGTGACCGCCACTGTGTACCAGTTGGCCTTCTATGTTGTGCTGCTGCAACAAACAACCCAACAATGGTTTCTCTCTTGCTTGTGTTTGGCACTGCGTGCAGGTGACTGGCGCTCTGTTCTAGGTGTCTTCATTCCGGGACCCAGGCTACAGGATCAGCCCCTATATGGAATATACCATTCTTATGACAGAGAGAAAAGAGTACTAGGAGAACCATATAGCGGCTCTTAAAGTCATACTTGGATGTGACACATGTAGCTTATATTCCATTGGCCAAGGCAAGTCACATGGCCAAGCCTGGCACCAATGGGTATGGACATATCCTCCTCCCATAGAGCAGCACTGTGGGTTTCTTGACAGTGAGTGAGGACATATAAGCCTCGCAGAAAATAATTAGGAATAATAATACTGTCTGCCACATGCTGTCATGAGTGCTATCTAGTTTTAGTCTCTTGATAACTCTGTGAGGTAGGTATTATTATCCTCATTTTACAGAGTGGAAAATTGAGGTTTGGTGTGGCTAACTTGCCCAAGATGTAGCCAGTAATAAGCACAGTTGCCCGAATCGAAGTACCAGTGGTGTATAACCAGCTTTGGGCTTCTTGAGGACTCATTTTCATGTAGATGTTGCCATTCAGTAAACATTGATAAAGCATCTACTGTGTGCCGGGCGCTGTGCTGGGCATTGGAAACATCGTGATGTTCAAGACAGATACTCTTCCTACTCTCGTGGAGTTTAGAGTCCAAAGGAAGAGAAAGGCAGACAGGGCACATGTCAAGTGTGACCGGTATGTGCTTCTAGGAGGGAGATGCAGAGTGCAGCAAGAGTCCATGGAGACAGCATGCAACCAGACTCAGGTACAAGAAATGGACACATCTCCGATGACTGCACAGAAGCTCAGAGCTGGAGGACTGGGTCACATAGCTCTTGTCAAGACCCTGCCTGGCAGGGTGAGTGCCAAGGGCAGTTTCTGATTCAAAATTCTAAGGAGCACTCACAAAAGTTCAATGCAGATGGGCACATGCCCAGCCTGTTGCTGACAGGACTTGACAAACCAGTGGCTCCATGGCAGGAACCTACCATGTGCTTCCTACTAGCGTCTCTGATCCGAAGCCCTTATCGGGATTCTTCTGGGAACGTTGATTCTGGCTTATCTACACTCAGAGCCATGCATGCTGCAAAGAAAAAAAAAAATCAAAGACCCAGAGATGTCAAAACCGCCTGAGAGAGAAAAAGAAACCCAGATTTGATCTGATTTTGAATCGGCAGAGTGACACACTTAGACCGCCAACGCACGCCACTCTCACTTACCTGAATGGTTTCCATTTTAACAGCATGGTAATGAAAAAAGGAAGGAAAAAAATCCCCTGCCGTGATTTACAAGGGGTACCACAATGGTAAGAAATGCCATTTTCTCATCACTGCTGCTTCAGCACCAGAGTATGGGGCCCAGCATTAGGCCTGTCTTTGCAAGCGTGACCAATTACAGAGTAAGTGATTGGCCCTCAAATAGAGATGGCCCGTGTGCTGGGAAACAGGTCACTTCTTAATGAGGTGAAACCCCAGCAAGAAGCAGACACAGATGCAGACTGTTCCTCTTGGGATGTGAAAGGCATCTGAAAGGTGAACACATATGTCCCGTAGGGGAGCATTTGGCCAAATGTCACATCTCCAAGGAAATGTCTCTGAAACAGATGACTCTACTTTCAGCTTGGTTATGGACACACATAACCTTGAAAGTTTCAGAAAATATCACAAAACCAAATATATATGTATATGCATACACACGTTTATGTATATTAGGATTCTCAAGAAAAGCAGAACCAATAAGATGTATGTAGACATACAGAAAAATATTTACACCGGGTGTGGTGGCTCATGCCTGTAATCTCAGCACTTTGGGAGGCTGAGGTGGGTGGATCACCTTAGGTTGGGAGTTCAGGACCAGCCTGACCAACATGGAGAAACCCTGTCTCTACTAAAAATACAAAATTAGCTGGGCGTGGTGATGCATGCCTGTAATCCCAGCTACTTGGGGGCTGATGCAGAAGAATCACTTGAACCCAAGAATTAGAGGTTGCAGTGAGCCAAGATCACATCAAGAGCAAACTCCATTTAAATATATATATATATGTGGGGAAAGAGAGAGAGGGTGAGATTGGCTCACTTAATAATGGAGGCTGAGAAGTGCCATGATCTATTTCTACAAGCTGGGGGCCCAGGAAAGCCAATGATATAATTCCAGTCCAAACCACAAGGCCAGAAACCAAGGGAGTCAGTGGCCTAAGTCTCAGCCCAGGTCCAGCGGTCCAAGAATGAGAGGAACCAGAAGATGGATGTCCCAGGTCAAGCAGACAGAGAGAATTCACCATTCCTCCACTTTTGTGTTCTGTTCTGGCGCTCAACGGATTGGATGATTGACCACCCTCACTGGTGAAGGCCATGTTTTTACTCAGTCTACCAATTCAATGCTACTCTTTTGGAAACACCCTCACAGACATACCAAGAAATAATGTTTTACCAGCTATCTAGCCATTCCTTGACTCAGTCAAGTTGATACATAAACTTAACCCTACAGTAGGTATATGTATGTGTATAAACACTCTTGTTATACTTGACTATATCTGAAAACTACACATGGACACCAATGGGCTTTGAGTGTAGACTCACTTTAAAAATTGCCTTGGAGCTTGGAAAGGAGCCCTTCTTGAAGAGACAAGCAAATTAACTGAGCCCTAGGTTATGGGCAGAGAACCTGTGAAAATTGTGCTTTACAGTCACCGTCAAACATTCCTTGCTAGCTTTGAGACAGATGGTAAAGCGATGAAAAACTACACGTTGCTGGGAGCCACAGGGCCTATGTATTCAGGGTCAGCTGGTGGGGAGAGGGAAGAGCAGATTAAGCAATTATGTCCCATGCTCCATGCCTCAGTAATCAAGATAAATCATATTTTAATAATTCAGTATTTAAAAAATGAAATTAGCAAACTATGGTCATGGGCCATCTGCCTGTGTTTATAAATAAAGATTTATTGGAACCATTTTTACTGAAACAATTCCAAGTTTTATTGGAATGAAGTGTAGCATGCCAGATTAACTTTTATACCCAAGCAAAGTCCTTACCACCTCCTCTCAGTCCTGGCCTCGCCCCATATCCATTCACTCATCGTTCCACCCTCATCCAGCCCTATAGAGTACCAGGCACCAGAAGACAGAGCTAACAGTTACTGAGCACTTAATATATGGCAAGTACTATCATTAGCAGTTTACACATATTACCTCACTTAATCCCCACAACAATTTCACAGGTAAGTACAGTTATTCATGCCACTTTAAAAAGGAGGAAACTGAGGCATAGAAAGGTGAAGAAGATTTTCCCAAGAGCAAACACGTAGGAAGAGGTAGAGTCAGGGTTCATATGAAGAAATTTGAGGACTTTGATGGAGATGAATGCCTGGAGGAAGGAAGGATTACTTAGGTCTGAGAGATCATCACAGAGGGGGTGACTCTGAGTAGGGTGTTGAAGGGTGAGTAGAAGTTTGCTAGGCAGAAATAATAAATCTAGGTTGATGTAGTGTTTCAGAAAAGCAAATATGTCTGGAGAGATATTCTCTGGCTTTCCTAGGCTCAGGTGCTGCCCTGAAATCAGAACAGCAGCAAAATAATACAAATAACCAACATTTATTGAGTGCTTACCCTATGTGCTAGGTACTGAACTAAGTACTTTATATGTGTTATCTCATTAAAACCTCAAATAAACCTGCAAAATGGGTACTACTCTTATTTCTGTCTTACATAAGAGTCTGAGGTGCAAAGGGGTTAAGTAACTTGCCAAAGCTATACAGATAGTAAGTGGTTGAGCCAGGATGCAAACCCAGGGAATGCCACAGTGTGAACCCCAGTGGGCACTGCTCATCTTGTAGTCTGTGCAAAACCCAACAACTTGGTGCCAGAGCTTCAGGCTTAGCAAAAGCAATATGCCAGTGGTGGTCAAACTGCAAAATGCATCCAGTTCACCTGAAAGGTTGTTTAAAAAAAAAACAACAGATTTCTAGGCCACCTGGAATCAGAGATTCTGATTCAACAAGTCTTAGGTGAAGCCAAGAATTTGTGTTTCTAATGCTGCTGGTCCTGGGACCAGACATTGAGAACCACTGTATCACACGGACTCTCAGCAACAATAGTACTGTCCTCCTAAGCTGCACCAGGGAATACAACTACAGGAGGTAGTTGAAAAAACATGCTTCTTCCTTCTTGGTGTATAGTTCAGGATCAACCTACAGAAATGCATTCAACCTCCCTTCTTTTTATTCCAGTTACCCTTCTTTTCTCTGATACTTGCATCAATTTTCTTGATTGCCCAGGCTCTTAATATTGCTTTCCGTTCATGTGGGCTTTAATGATTTGCCCCACATGCTGGTGCTTTTGCAGAATTAGGCAGCCCATGTCCCACCACTTCTACTCAGAGCCTGATGTGCCTCTTAAATTGACATAAACTCCAACTATCAATGTGAGAAGGATCATGTGTTTCCTGGTGATTCTCTAGGCTCCACAGGCACCAAATTATACCAAATAGTAATTGGTTCCATGTATTAGTCAGGAGTCTTTGGGTTGCAAGTGACAAAACCCAATCTGAACTCATCTGAAAAAACTGATCAGCAGCGTCCTTTCAGGCAGGCTCCAAAAGTCAACCAACTATCGAGTTCTACCGGTGTGTGCAGGATGCTGTAGGAGGATATGAATGGATGTTATTACCCACAGCTAAGCTGCTTAGATGGGCTTGAAGAGTTGAAGAGCAGAGAAGGAAAGCAGCTTTGAATGGCAGGAGCTTGTCTGGGGAGCAGAGGCCTAGGTCTAGGTGAGCTGCTCACCTGGTCCCATTGCCCACAAAGCTTGAATCAAGATATTCTGATCAGGTCAATGCCTCTGAACAGGCTAATAAGTGATTAACACATAAATGTAGCCTAGCGAACTTCTCCCTAGCATGGAGCTGAAGCAGGGACAGGGCTGAGAGGGAGGTTTTGTTTTGTTGTTGTTTTGTTTTGTTTTTGAGATAGGGTCTCAAATGGCAAACGGGTATTTGGAAAGGTGCTCAGCGTTACTGATCATCCAGAAAATGCAAATCAGACTACACTGAGAATCATCTCACCCCAGTTAAAATGGCTGTTATCTAAAAAGCAGGCAGTAACAAATGCTGGGAAGGATGTAGAGAAAAGGGAACACTCTTGGTGGGAATGTAAATTAGTAAAATGACTATGGGGAACAGTTTAGAGGTTTCTCAAAAGACTAACAATAGAGCTACCATAAGATCCAGCAATCTCAGTGATGGATATATAACCAAAAGAAAGGAAATCAGGATATTGAAGAGATGCCTGCACTCCCGTGTTTATGGCAGCATTATTCACAATAGCCAAGATTTAGAAGCAACCTAAATGTCCATCAACAGATGAATGAACAAAGAAATTGTGGTACATGTACACAATGGAGTACTATTCAGCCATTAAAAAGAATGAGATTCTGTCATTTGCAACAACAGGGATGGAACTAGAGGTCATTATGTTAAGTGAAATAAGCTAGTCACAGAAAGACAAACTTTGTGTGTTCTCACTTACTGGTGGGGGCTAAAAATTAAAATAATTGAACTCATGGACAGAGAGAGTAGAAGGATGGTTACCAGAGGAGGGGAAGGGTAGTGGGGAAGGGGAAGTAGGGATGGTTAATGAGTACAAAAATATGGTTAGATATATAACTAGAATGAATAAGATCTAGTATTTGATAGCATGACAGGGTAACTACATTTAACAATAACCTATTGTGCATTTAAAAATAAAAGTATAATTGGATTGTTTGTAACACAAAGAAAGAATTAATGGATAAATGCTTGAGGTAGTGGAAACCCCGTCTACCCTGATGTGATTATTATGCATCACTTGCCAGTATCAAAACATCTAATGTACTTCATATATTATACCTACTATGTACCCACAAAAATTAAAAAATTAAAATCTAAAAAAAAGAGAGACAGGGTCTCATTCTGTCACCCAGGCAGGAGTGCATTGCATGATCATAGTCCACTGAATCTCAAGAGATTCACCAGCCTCAGCCTCCCAAGTAGCTAGGGCGATTGGTCTGTGCCACCACATCCAGCTATTTTAAACTTTTTGTAGAGATGAAGTTCTCACTATGGTTGACCAGTTCGGTCTTGAACTCCTGATCTCAAGTGATGCTCTTGCCTTGACCTCCCAAAGTGTTGGGAATACGCATGTGAGCCACTGCACCTGGTCTCTAGTCTGGTTTTTGACAAGGAAGAGCCAGCCAGCTTTCTGCACATTAAATGTCTTTGACCTACATGAAGATTAGATCCCATTCGTCTTGGAGAGGGGGCAACACAAAATGGAAGAGGGCACAGAACTGTATGTAGCCTCAACTGCTTCAAAAATTTTCCCTAAAACCCCTTAAGCATTCAGGAATGGGCGAGAAAAGGGTTTTCTTTCTATAAGAGTGGGGAGTCTTCTACTAAAATTTCTGGCTTTCAGGCTAGGGGACTCACATTAAAGTTTTGGGGGCTAGTCTGGAAACCTAAATTGTTTTCTTTGACAAAATGTGCCATAGTTGTGAACACCTGGTTCGGATTGAAGAGTTGGTTTTTGCTGACATATAGTATAAAACGGAATCTGTTTTCCTCTTTCATTCTCCTCTACCATCCCCTTGCTTTTTCTATGCTCTCTCCTCTCTCACCATTTCATTCATGCTCTCTTCTTTTTCTTCTCCTTCTTTTTTCTTCTCACCCGACTCCTTTTTTTTCTCTGTCTCCCTCTTCTTTTCCTATCTATCTGTTCTTGTTTTCTTAACTCCATATTCCACAAAGCATTTAGGGTGGCTTAAAGAAATGGAAACTAATACAGTAAAATGTAAGTAAATCATACAAGATCTGGCTGGACACGGTATTATGCCTGTAATCTCAGCACTTTGGGAGGCTGAAGTGGGTGGATTGCTAGAGGCCAGGAGTTCGAGACTAGCTTGACCAACATGGTAAAACCCCATCTCTACTAAAAATACAAAAATTAGCCAGGCATGGTGGCACATGGCTGTAATCCCAGCTACTTGGGAGACTGAGGCATGAGAATCACTTGAACCTGGAAGGTGGAGGTTGCAGTGAGCTGAGATCATGCCACTACACTCCAGCTTGGGCAATAGAGCCAGACCCTGACTTAAAAAAAAAGAAAAGACAGAAAAAATATTGTGAGTCAGACAAGCAATGGCATCAAGGAAATAATTTATACAGAAAACAAGTATTCAGGAATGAAGTTATTGAATAAATCATCATAATTAATGTATTTTTCAGGATCAAGAGGTGCAAAATAATTTCGGAAAAAATAGTTCTGATGAGATGCTAAAAACTCACCTAATGTGTATATGACTTCATCTTTTTACTTCGATCTTGACCATTTTTTGGAGCAAACTTTTCCATTGACTTTGAGACCCTTAACCTTATATATTTTTAATAATACTATTGGGGTAGCCATAATAAATTAGTACAGTGAAGTATACCTCAAGTCTCTTAAATACATCTCTAAATAACAAATACATTCCTGAAGATCTCTTTGTATGTGTAATTATTGAAGATCAAATAGTTTATTTCCATAGAAAACTCACTTTCCAAAGAGGATACAAGGTATCTCTCTTTAATTTTAAAGAATTTATGCTTTAAAACTTTAGAGGCTGGGTTTGGTGGCTCTTGCCTATAATCCCAGTATTGTGGGAAGCTGAGGTGGGAGGATCACTTGAGGTCGGGAGTTCAAGACCAGCTTGAGCAACAAAGCAAGACGAACTCCAGCAGCAAAGTGAGGCCCTACAAAAGAATTTTTTAAAAAGAAGTAAATAAATAAATAAATAAAATTTTAGAAACTTTGGGCCAGGTACGGTAGTTCATGTCTGTAATCCCAGCACTTTGGGAGGCCAAGGCAGGATGATTGCTTGAGGCCAGGAGTTTTCAACAGCCTGGACAACATAGGAAGGCCCTATCTCTATAAATTATATTTTTTAAAAAGAAAAATTATCTGGGTGTGGTGAAGTCCCTTTAGTCCCATGAGGTGGGAGGATCACTTGGCCCCAGGAGTTCGAGGTTTACAGAGCACTATGATCATGCCACTGCCACTCCAGCCTGGGCAACAGTCACATCCTATCTTAAAAAAAAAAAAAAAAAAAAAAAAAAGGCCAAGCATAATGTCTCACACCTGTAATCCCAGAACTTTGGGAGGCTGAGGCGAGCAGATCACCTAAGGTCAGGAGTTCAAGGTCAGCTTGGCCAACATGGTGAAACCTCATCTCTACCAAAAAATACAAAAATTAGCTGGGCATGGTAGTGCACACCAGTAGTCCCAGCTAATCGGGAGGCTGAGGCAGGAGAATCGCTTGAACCGGGCAGACAGAGGTTGCACTGAACTGAGATCACACCACTGCACTCCAGCCTGGGTGACAGAGCAAGACTCAATCTCAAAAAAACAAACAACAACAACAACAAAAAATAATAATAAACTAGAAATTTTGTATATTTCCTTTTTTAAAAAACCCTGACATATCCGTATGATATCCCAGCACCAAACATTTGCTATCTATAATGAGGTAAAATGTGTTTGGGCTTTTTTCCCCATGTGAAATATGTTTAATTGTCTTGTAAAACTGTCTTGAGTTTTCTTTTCTTTTCTTTTTTTTTTTGAACATCCTTGCTTTGTTGCCCAAGCTGGAGTACAGTGGCATAATCTCTGCTCACTGCAACCTTCGCCTCCTGGTTTTAAGCAATTCTCCTGCCTCAGCCACCCAAGTAGCTAGGATTATAGGCACACACCACCAGGCCTGGCTAATTTTTGTATTTTTAGTGGAGATAGGGTTTCACCATGTTGGCCAGGCTCGTCTTGAACTCCTGCCCTCAAGTGATCCGCCCACCTTGGCTTCCCAAAGTGCTGGGATTACAAACATGAACCACTGTGCCTGGCCTTGAGTTTTCTTTTATTACAGCGGCATACCTCTCAGTTAATCTGACATCTCTCTCACCTCATTCAACTGGCTTCAACTGGTAATACTTCATCAGATTCAAAAGAAATGCAAGCCCTTACCAAAACCTAGATCTGAAAACAATTAACCTTAGGCTGTGGTTCAAGGTACAAAGCAAGCTACTATCTAATAAAGCCTTGGTATAGCATGTTCCTTGAGTCAACGTTTGAGAAATTGAATGACATTGAGCTGCGTGAAAGCTTAGGGGGAAAACTGTATTTGATTGAATGTAATTAATGTGTTTTTCTGAATGATTTTCTTACAGTTCATAGTGAATCTTTCAATTTTATAGTAATTTTCTTGGTCTTGGTTTTCTGATCTGTCTTAATTTAGCTGTCAATACTGTGAGTAACAGAATTCAGTTTCACTGGTGACCCTTGAAAGAGAAATTCCAAGAATAAAGGGCTATAAGCACCTCCTACAAAAAGATTCCCGCAGCTGTTTCATCGAATATGGATCTGATGGGTTTCCTTTATGTCCACTTCTTCCTTTCTCAACATTTTCTCTGATTTTTTAGGCAGATGCAAATAGCCTTTTCAGAACTATGGCTGACTTAGATTTTCTATTTCCCTTGTGTTTGTGCCAATTAAAACAAGACTCAGGCTGTGCTTGTGACATATTTTTGGAAATTCATTGTGTAAGAAATGTTGACGTTCTCTTGTACTTTCCCTGACTCTTTATCCACTTCGTCACAACTCTTGCCTTTCTTTTCTTTGAAGTCTGTGTGTTTCGTATGTTTTGAAAACTTTTTTCATATAATTTCATTATTACAATGGGTAATTGCATCGAGGAGAAAGCTCTAAATCATAGGCTTGGCATGACTAGTTCTAGAAGCATTTCCTAAAGCACATCCCCCTCCTCCATAGACGTTTCTCTGCCATTTATTTTGTGCAGCAGTTCATATTTGTGGCCTGCTGCTGTCTCTTTTCTCAGAAATTTCAATAAATATTTCAACTTTAGTAATCATTATGGCAACAGAATGTAATGAACGTTCAATAGTGAACTGTTGCCAGGACGTTAAATTGTCTTACGATCTTCGGTGGAAGCCGTGTGAATATTCACACTGTCAGGATCAGGCACCTACCCTTTATGTCCTGCTTTTCTTTTTCATACTGTGATTTTCATGTGCACATGTCTGTGTTTTTCAGCTCAAGATAAACATTTGCTATCTTTTGGTCATTTCTTTGATATATCATCTCCAAAGTGACTTATTAGGTCAAAAATATAAACTATGTTATAATTTCCTGGAATACTTTTGTTGTAAGTAACAGAAAATTATATCTCAATTGGCTTGAACAATAAGAAAACAATATAATTGCCCATAACAAGAATTCCTGTGGTAGGGCTCCTATGGAGTTATTTAATTTTACAACACAGTGACATCCTAAAGGGGCCAGTTAGCTTCCATGTTTTTGTTCTGCCATCTTTGGGAGAACATCTCTGTTATTAATAGATGTCCTCATGGTCACAAAATGGCTGCCACAGCATAAACATCACCACACCTCACAATACGACAATGTTCAGTGGAAGAAGAGAAGGAAATTTCTTTACCTGTGTCTCTTTTAATGAACAAGGAAATATTAGAGGTTCCTCAACAGTCTCTGTTTCATTGTTCACTCAACATTTCTTTGGCCAGTCCCTTTCCTAAACCAGTTGCAGGCAAGGGACATAGGATTGCTATGATTGATTTAGTACAGGTTCTGTTCTACAGAGCAAGGGTGTTTTCTGCTATATGTCCTTTGACATGTGGCCTAGATTATTATTATCTCGAGAGGCAAAACCAATTTACACTACCAACCTGCAGTCTAAGTGTGTTTGTTCCCTGACAAAGCTAAGTTTCTATACGTTTTTGCGTATTATAAATTTGAAGGGTCCTTGTGTAATGAAAATATTGTTGTAATTTATGTAAATTATGTTTGTGATAACAAAGTCATATGCAGTCTTTTTAGGATGAGTTAGTCTGTTTTCATTTCCTCCAATGTTTTACCTCCACTGAATTTGAAAACTCCATTCTAACCAATTTTATACAGTCGTTGTGCCAGGATATTTGCCATCACTCATTATTCTCTAACAATTTTGAGTCCCAGACCATACCTACTAAATAAGCCAACATTGCAAACGCCTTCCTTATAAGATGTTAACATTTAAAAGTAGGAAAAAGAAAGAAAAGGAAGGAAGGGAGGGAAGAAGGAAGGCAAGAAGGAAGAAAAGGGAGAGAGGGAGGGAGGAAAAGAAGGGAAAGAAGAAAAAAGAAGGAAAGGACGGGAAGGAAGGGAAGGGAGGAAGCAAGGAAGGAAGGAGGGAGGGACAGAGGGAAGGAAGGAAGGAAGGAAGTGAGGAAGGAAGGAAGGACAGAAAAGAAAAAGCAAGCAAAGAGGTAAAGGGATAATAGTATGGTTCAGTTGTGTCCCCACCCAAATTGTGTCTTTGAATTGTAGCTCCCATAATTCCTACATGTTGTGAGAGGGACCTGGGGGAGATAATTGAATCATGGGGATGATTTCTCCCATACTGTTCTCGTGGTAGTGAATAAGTCTCACAAGATCTGATGATTTTATAAGGGGAAACCCCTTTCCTTTGTCTCTCATTCTCTCTTGTCTGCCACCATGTAAGATGTGCCTTGCGCCTTCTGCCGTGATTGTGAGGCCTCCCCAGCCACATGGAGCTGGGAGTCCATTAAACCTCTTTTCCTTTATAAATTACCCAGTCTCAGGTATGTCTTTATCAGCAGCATGAAGACAGACTAATACAGCTGTGTTGAGATGTCAAAAATTCTAGATACTTTGGGATTGAAGGACATATTGAATCTGGAGCAAAAAGGACATCCCTTTAACACATGGCCAAGGGCCCCTCTCCCAAGGACCCCTCCCTTCCCACCTTTATCTGAACATCAAATTGTGCCATCCTGTTGTCTTGCCCAACAATTATTGGAAAGGCCAGCAACTGAGACTATCTACTCATAGCTTGTTGCAAATGTTCTCCACCTCCAGGGGATGGTGAGGTAATTTCCTCTCTTTTTCTTTTGGGTTGAACTTTCTGCTACTCAAAAGTTCTGCTCTCCCATGATCAAGATGGTAAATCCTGTTTCATGCTGTTCCTCTTTTGGAATTGTGCCTCCAAATTCCATTTGCCTGGAACACTCACATTCTTCAGAGTGATGGGCCTCAACCAAAAGACAGCAATAGCAAAAAACATTTTTCTCTAATATTTGCAATTCCAAATAGGTTATCTTCATTACATTATTGTGGTAAGAGACTCTTCTCAGGAGTGTTTGCTGCTCTCAGGGTAACATGGTAAAGGACAGAGTGAGCTCTGCCATGCTCCAGTCTCAGCTGGCTATGGACTCCACCCACGGAAACCCTGCCTGCCTCTTCTACTATGGGTCCAAGACAGTCCGTCCATTCCTGTCCCATCTAAGTTGTAAGTTGCCGTAGATGGTTGCCCCACTCACCATTCACCATGTGGGCACATAGTTCACATCTCAGTACGTCTCTAAAGATCCCCCTCCGAATTTCAATGCTAAACTTTCACTTCAGTTAAGAATTGCTTCTCTAAACACACATCAAAATGGAAAAACATAGTTACTTCCTAAATTCTTATACCCAGAATGGAAATAATTTTGGGTAAAACAAACTCCTTATGTTTGCCCCTGTTCCACTGTTTAAGCCATTGCTTTCTGTCTTTGTTTCTTCTTTCTTTCTCTTGTTCTCTCTTTCCTTTCTTTCCTTCTTTCCTTTCTCTCCTTCCTTTCTTTCTTTCTCTTTCTTTTTCTTTCTTCTTTCTTTCTCTTTCTCTCTCTCTTTTCCTTTCTTCCTTCCTTCCTTCCTTTCTTCCTTCCTTCCTTTCTTCCTTCCTTCCTTCCCTTCTTCCTTTCTTTCTTTCTCTCACTCTGTCACCCAGGCTACAGTGCAGTGGTATAATCTTGCCTCACTGCAACATCCGCCTCCTGGGTTCAAATGATTCTCATGCCTCAGCCTTTCAAGTAGCTGGGATTACAGTGCCCAGCTAATTTTTCTATTTTTGGTAGACATGGGGTTCCAGCCATGTTGACAAAGCTGGTCTTGAACTCCTGATCTCAAGTTATCCGCCTGTCTCGGCCTCCCAAAGCACTGGGACTACAGGCATGAGCCACCGTGCCTCGCCTAAATGCATTGTTTTCTTAGGGGTTGGCTAGATGTCTTTATAAATATGCAACAGGCTGTGCCTCAGTGTGTCAGAACAGGTATGGCACAGTGAGCACACATATTCCTGTATAGTGTCATCAAAGCTCTTTCCATCAGTGACCTTATGTAAGGGTATCCCAAGTTGATCCCAGTCTAAAAAGCAGGGTACCAGCGTGGAGTTCAGAGCCTGTTCTTCAGATTCTTAGACCTTGCTGCAAGAATGGCTCAAAAATTCAACCTCTATCAAAGTAAAAGTGAAGCCGTCTGGCTAGGTTGAACAAAGGCGGCTTCGCTTTACCGCAATAGGCATCAGACCACAGCCACAGATCATTTGGGTGTGGGAATATAAATCCGGGTCAGTGACATTGCCAGAAATTGGCACATTTGCTGGAACACCTTGTACCTTGTGAGATGAGCATAAGCCCAGAATCCTGTAAATCTACGGTAATATTTTTACTCTTGGAGAAAAAAATTAGAAGATTGTTGAGAAGCTTTCTTCGCATTTTCCAAATTGCCTTTTGGTGCTGAGTAATGTGTTTTCAACTAGTGTCAGAGGGCTGTCTTGGGCTAGCAGGGAATTCCTCTAAGTTAGGGGCCAGGGATATGAGCTCCCTAGTACAATTACCCCTTACCTCTGATTCTGACTCTTGAGGGGGTCTGGAAGCAGCTCACCTAGGGCGGCACTGGTGCAGAGAGGAACATTTCTGCATCCCTTCTTGGGAAGGAAGCCAGGATATTTTTTCAGTGCTACCTTTTGACAACATTTTCTCTATGTCTCATAACCGTCATCACTCTGTGTGTGTGTGTGTGTTTGTGTGTGTGTGTGTGTGTTTGACAAGGTCTTCCTTTGTCACCCAGGCTGGAGTGTGGTGGCATGATCACAGCTCACTGTAGCCTCAACTTCCTGGACCCAAGCCATCTTCTCACCTCAGCCTCCCGAGTAGCCGAGACTACAGGCAAGCACCACCACACCCAGCTAATTTTTAAAAATCTTTTTGAAGAGATGGGGCCTCCCTATGCTGTCTACACTGATCTCGAACTCCTGGACTCAAACAATCCTCATATCTTGGCCTCCCAATGTGCAAGGATTACAGGCGTGAGCCACCACAGCTGGTCACCACATCCTTAAAATTATGAATAAAAAGGTGTCACTTTCAAAGATTCTCAGAGGGAGTAACTCCTCCCCCTAATACTGAGTTGCAGTCTATCTTAAGCCTTGCTGGCGAACATCTCAAGAAAGAAGATATTGAGGGTAGCTCGTGCAAGGGAGCTCTGAGACCCCCAAGGAAATAGCAAACAGCTTTATGGCTGCAGACCCCAGGCTTTAAATGACACCAGGATGGTGAATGACCTAGGAACATAAACAAAGGGATGTCTCAGCCGGGACATAATCGCATCCTGGAATGCCTGAAGCCTATTTTGTAGAGGAAGAATAGATTTGTGTTTGACTCCAGAAAGCCATGCTAGGACCAGTAGTTACATAAAGTTAAATTCTAGCTCAGTATCAAGAAGAACATTCTGACCTGAAAGTTGCTAAAAAGGGAATGGGCTGTGTGTTGGTTTCCTAGGACTGCCATAGCAAAGCACCACATGTTGGGTGGCTTGAAGCAACCCTGTTTTTTTCTGGGTCGAAATTAATTTCTTCTCTCACAGTTCTGGAGCCTAGAAGTCCAAAATCAAGGTGTTGGCAGGGCTATGCCTCTCTGAAGGTCTAGGAGTCCTTCCTGGCCCCTCTCAGCTTCTGTTCCCTGAAGCATTGTTTGGCTTGAATAGCATAGCTGTCATCTCCGCCTCTGTCTGGGTGTCTGTCTCTCTTCTTATTAAGGACTCCCAGTTATATTGAATTAGGGCCCACCTTGATAACCTCATCTTAACTTGGTTATATCTGCAAAGGCCCTATTTCCTCATAAAGTCATATTTTTAGGTACTATGGGTTAAGACTTCAAAATACATTTTTTATTTTATTTACTTTATTTATTTATTTTGACCGTGCAGTGGTGTGATCATGACACACTGCAGCCTTGATTTCCTGGGCTCAAGTGATCCTCCCACCTCAGCCTCCTGAGTAGCTGGGACTACAGGCATGCACCACCACAAACAGCTAATTTTTGTATTCAAAGTGTCTTTTTGAGAAACACAATTCAATCCATAACAGGCTGCCTCTATGAAAGTGAGTTCCTTATCCCTGGAAAGTGTGTATTTCAAATGGAATCAGAGTTTGTCAAAAATACTTGATGCAGTGTAATAACTAAATAGAGAATGCAACTAGATGACTTCTAGTGTCTCTTCTGACCATAACATTTCCTAATGCTACGAGTCCTGTAGTCCATGACTCTACTAAATCCCGGGACCACACTTGGGAAGACCACACAGTCTTGGTGAAATGTCGCATGCAAGGAAGCACAGTCTAGCTTCCATAAACCATTTAAAGGAGTTTCAACCTTTTATTTTAAATTCATATATACGTATCTAGAGAATTTATTTGGGCCAAGCCTGGGGACTGCAACCCAGGAGCATAGATTCAAGTTGCCCTAAATATACGCTCCCTCCTTTTAATTCTTGAAGAACATCAATGAAGATCCCTTTTTCTGTCCCCTGCAGCTGCTCCTCTTAGAGTCTCTCTCTTCTAGTCAGTACTCTTTTGGTCACACATGACAGGATCCTAATTCAAACTACCTTTAGAAAGAAAAAATAGGATGATATCTTCTTGCAAAATTGGAAAGTCCAGGAGTCATAATTTTGGCTTGGACTCCATCTCCCAGCTTTGCCTTCCTTTCTGCGGGCTTTCTCTTCTGGAAAGTGTTTTCCCCTAAGGGGTGGCCACCAGGACTCCCAGGCGTTATTTAGCAATTGAGCAACTTAGCAAACTCATGAGAAAAGATTCCCTTTTCCAGCATTCTAAGGGAAGTCCCAGGGCTGGCTCTCTTTGGGCTAACTCTGTCACCTGCATTTATCACACGCCCATCCCTAAACTTGTCAGTGGGACTCTGAGCAACTCCTGAGGAAGGAAACAGGAATGGAGGCACCTCTCCATGAGTATCGTGGACTAGGAATAGAAGAGGTTAGCAGCCCAAAGGGAAATTGGGGTGCTATTAACATAAAAAGGGGGAGTCAATGGTGGAAGGGCCAAAAGCCAAAACAGTCACTGTCTACTCTGATTCCTGCCCTCAAACGCCTGTTCTCTCTCCCTTCCTCTCCTTGTTCTCCCTCCTCTTCCTCTCTCCCTGTTTTTCTCTCTCTACTTCCCTCTCTCTCTCTCTCCCTCTTCTCTTTCTCTCTGTCTCCTTTTCTTCTCCTTCTCTTTTATTTTCTCCCCCTCTCTTCTCCCCTCACAGCTCTCTTCCTCCCTCCCTCTCTCTCAACCTCTTTCTCTCCTCCCTCAAGTCTAGGCAGCTCAGCCTCTGTCTTTTTTCTCCTTCCCTTTTCCTCCTGCCTCTCAAGCTTATCTCTTCTTACTTATTTTCCCAATTCATATTATAAATGCCTAGCTACTGGGCTGGCAAATATTGAACTCTCCTCTAAGGGCAAGGAAGGGAAAGAAATGCAGCCTGCCAGAGCCAGGTTCCTTTAGCAGCTGAGGGGAAGGGGGAGAGGAGGAACTCCCGTTAGTAACTTTTATTCCCATTGTATGTCAAATCACCAGAGTGATCCTGTGTCATTTTGAGTTGTGAGTGCTTTAAAAGTTTGCATTTGTGCCCAGGACAGAGATAGAAGAATTTGCACAGACAGCAGAGGAACACTGGGATGTATCCACTCTGATGCTAAGTTATGGATACATCCCAAAACACTAGACAAACAGTATCTGTGTTTTAGCTTCCAGACTTCTGCAGTGGGTCCAGCCAAACTTCCAAATGGGTTTTCAAACTTGAGAAAACTCAGGCTTTTTTGTTTCCAAACACATAAGCACTCTTGAATTGAAAGCAACACTGGATCATAAAGCAATATGAAAACTACGCAACTAGTATCCTTATCCTTCTGCTTTCAGCACATTTAGCTCCATGGCAGTTTAGACTCAAACCCTCTAAACAAGCCAACCCCCCCAACCCCATGCACAAACAGCCTGCCAAGAGCATTGAGCGTCCTGTCCCTGGACTCCCACCTCCCACTCCCACTCCCCTGTCCTGCATCACCGGTCTTACTCTGGTCAGCTCCGTGTTCTCTGTTGCGCTGTCTCCCCTCTGCCATCCCACACCCACAGGCTTGATGAGTTGGCCCCCAACACTCATATCTAGACTCGACTCTCCCTTCCTCAAGTCCCCTTGCTCTCTGACTCTGCTGGGAGGCTGTGATCCCGAGCCCTGCCATGGTCCTGGTTCTGGGAGCTGCCATTTGCCCCACACCCATCAGCTGCGAGTTATGGGCTCTCTCATTTTATGCCTTGACCTGGTGGTATACACCCAAGTGTATTCATTTGCTAGAGCTGTCATAACAAAACACCATAGCATGTCTACAAGCTACCCAGGCTGCCATTTGTAACTCTGGGTGGATGATTACCCTGAGACCCTTCTTGAACTTTCCAGAGAATTCTTTTAAAAATATTCTCTTTTATAGGCTTCTACTTGATTCAAGTGTTTCCTGAATGGCTGGGTGAGCTCCCATAGGTCACCTGACACTACCACAGCCCTCTCCCACCCAGGGACTGGAGAGGAAGCTCTGGCAGGACACCCAGAACTCAGGGAGGAAATGGAACATCCTGGCCACCTACCCGGGAGAGGCCTCATGCAGCAAAGAAAGGGAGAGGAAGGAGCAGTGCTGGAAATCAGATTACCCAGACAGAAAACCAACTCCCAGACTGCCTGAGGGCAGGGGCTGGGTCTTTCCATCTGAGTCTTCCCAGCCCAAGCACCAAGCCTGTCATACACCAGAAATGCAAGGAATGCAGTTGAGGTGGTGCATTAGTCTATTCTCACGCTGCTGAAAAAGACATACCCAAGACCGGGTAATTTATAAAGGAAAGAGATTTAATTGGCTCACAGTTCCACATGGCTAGGGAGGCCTCACAATCATGGTGGACAGCAAAGGAGGAGCAAAGTTACATCTCACATGGTGGTAGGCAAAGAGAGCATGTGCAGGGGAACTCCCTTTTATAAAACCATCGGCTCTCGTGAGATTTATTCACTATCATGAGAACAGCATGGGGAAGACCTGTCTTCATGATTCAATTACCTCCCACCGGGTCCTTCCCATGATGTGGGCATGACGCGAACTACAATTTGAGATTTGGGTGGGGTATAGCCAAACCATATCAGGTGGGGAGTGATGTGAACTCAGCTACATGTCTGAAAAATAATGATGGTCATGGAATGGAAGACAGATCTGAGCTGAGGACCTTGGAGGCCTGAACTGGTGCACCTGCCGTGAGGATGGAGAGGAAGGATGAGGCAGGAAAGACGCTGCAGGTGCCAGCTTTTCCATGAATCCAAGGGCTTTGCTCTCTACTCTGCCTTCACCCCAATGACACCATTTATACAGCAAGAGAAGGAATGTCATAGCACACCAAATGGGTAGCTGACCCTTCCAAGAGCCCAAAGAATATGTCCCTGCCCTCACCTGGTGTTGTAATGACTAGTTGTTCAATACATCTCCTCTGGATGGAGACTGGATCCAGGACAGTGGCTCCGGGTTTTGTTTAATTTTATGTCACATTTTTAGGGAATAGAGGTTAAATATCTTTCCAGCCTAGCAAAATAAGGCTGGCAAACTTAATCATTAGTGTGTGTGGAGAATATAACAGATTCCTTTATTGGACCTGAAAAGAGGCCCCAGTGAAGGGTAATATGTGTAAAATAATTGGAGAGTGAACCAAGTTTGAAGCTGTTCTCTAACGTTCGAGTAGGGGAAAGGAACAGTCCCTTGAATTTGCTGCAAGTCTCATGGTTGCCTAAAAAGACCTTAATTTCTGAGGACTGGCAGAGACCAGCCAAAACAAACCATTTCCAAAATGAGTTTGGGCCTCAAGGGTCTTGTAAAACTCATTTTAAACAATGTACCATGATCCTTTTTTGCTCTCATTTTGTGCAATTGGACTCTGCTTCCTTCTTCATAAACAGAAGGATGTTAAAGATGCACCTTTGAGAGCAAGGTGCTGAAACACCCAGTTTTCTGACCCACTCTCAGATGCTGTGACAGAGAAAGGCTCTTTTCTCCTTCAAGAGAGATCCAAGCTCCTGAGTGTACTGTGGTAGCTGGAAAATGACTGCAGCTTCATGCCCAGATATGCATATGTGTGTGCACATGCAGATGGGTGTGTGCATGGGCTGAGCACCTGTGTGTGTGTGAGTTGGCATGTGTACACACAACCATGCACATAAATGTCTGAGAGTGCACGTGTGTGTGCATGTGTGTACCTAAGAACATATGGGCCAGGTGTGGTAGCTCACGCCTGTAATCCCAGCACTTTGGGAGGTCGAGGCAGGTGGACCACTTGAATCCAGGAGTTCACAACCAGCCTAGGCAACATGGTAAAACCCCGTCTCTACTAAAAATACAAAATTTAGCTGGGCGTGGTGGCATGCACCTGCAGTCCCAGCTACCCAGGAGGCTGAGGTGAGAGGTTCACTTGAGCCCAGGAGGTTGAGGCTGGAAGTGAGCTATGATCACGCCACTGCACGTGAGCCTAGGTAATATAGCAAGAGCCTCGCCTGAAAAAAAAATAGATATATAATAAAGTAATAATAGAGATTGATTCCATCACTTGTTAGCTCAGTCGTTTTAACTTTTGCAAGCCTGTTTTCTCATCTGCAGAGTGGGGACAATATTGTATCTACCTCATCGTGTTGTAGGAGGATGAAGTGAGGTAATACACATAAAGGCTATAGTACGTCCTCTGGACACTCTGGCTGTCATTACTGCTACTATTGCAGCCCCATTGGCAAACAGAGGAAGGGGGTCGAGAAGACATGGGGGCAAGACATTGAGGGTTTTTTGTTTTTGCTTTTTGCATATTTGAGATCTTTAACATCCACTCAGAGGCACCTAGAGAGGATTCCCTGACTCAGGGAGATATAGTTGGGGTTGCAGGAGAGGTTTCCAATGACCTATGGGTGAGTTTGAGAAAAATAACTCATCCAAAAGATGGACCTTCCTGTTTTCCAATGAGTTCTCCTGGGAGAGAGGAGCAGAGGGAGAGGGAATTTCCCCCTGGGCACCTTGGAGGCCCCAGGGACTGGTCCTCACAGCTATCCCAAGGAAGAGAAAGCTCAGGACCAAGGAGGAGCCACCACCTGGAGTGGGGAGGGTGGGACGGGGTTGCATCCTGCCCTCCTCCTCCAAACGCGGGGCAGGGCTTCCCATCCAGAGGAAGCAGGCCCCATCAGCTTATCCTGGGGTGGGGCTTCCTAAAGCCAAGTGTTTAAAGGCAAATCATTGTTCTGAAGTTCCGCTAAGTTTTAATGCCCACCCTGCTGAGAAATCCTCCAAGAACAAAGTGAGATTTTAAAAATCCACAGGGTTACTTGGAGCCAAAGGCCATTAAGAGGAAGAAATATAACTGGCCAAGTCTCAATGTGATGGCTCTCTGTGCAGAGACTGGAGCGAGGAAGAGCACTAACCCCGTTCTTTTTGTTGTGATCGAGCAAGATGATTTCCAGTGGGCCCATCTTCTGCCTATAAAATGGGGTTGGTATGATTCTGTCCAGGAAGAGCTCTGGTTTAGGAAAGAGCAGAGACATTTTGTCTCCTTCGGTCCCAGCTTAGCAGGTACTGACAGTGAGACCTTGACAACTTCTTTTCCATCTCAGAGCCTTGTGTCTCTCATTGAAACCCAAAAGGCCAGGCTGCAGACTTCCTCGAAGTTCTTTGGCTGTGTCTGTGACAGCGGGCTGATGAGGGTAGAGGCAGGGGTATGATGAGGAAGAACATAGCCAGGATGGACAGCAAGGCTGGAAGGCTGAGAAGTGTCCACCGAAGTCCCCAAAACGAAAACAAACACTCACAGCCACGGAGGGCACCTGACCTTGTCTTCTCCATAAGCCAGGCTACATAGGTCGGCATCTGGGATCTTTTTTTCTGAATCATTTCTGACTCAGCTCTTCTTAATACACTCCTTTCTGACTGGGGAGGTGGCATAGTCTCAGCTGTAGTCTCGGCTACTCTGGAGGCTAAGGTGGGAGGATTGCGTGAGCTCAGATGTTCAAGGCTGCAGTGAGCTATGATTGCACCACTGCACTCCAGCCTGGGTGACAGAAAAAAAAAAAGTCTATTCTAGCTGCCCAATGTGCATGACCTTGTGAGGTAGTAAGGACCATGACCAGGAAAAGGCCATGTGAAGGCCACGTCACCCATCAGCTGACTTCGTAGAGGAGGCTTCTACCCTGATGGGAGAGCAGCTTAGGCAGCCTCGAGACCCCTTCCACTCCAATTTGGGAAATATTTAATGAGCCCCAACCCTGTGCCAGCCCAGACTATGCTGACTGAGACCTGGGGTGGGACAGCAGGGAAGACAAACCTATCTTCAAAGCGCTCAGGGTCTGGCTGGGTGTGGTGGCTATGCCTGTAATCCCAGCACTTTGGGAAGCCGAGGTGAGCACATCAGTTGAGGTCAGGAGTTTGAGACCAGCCTGGCCAACATAGCAAAATCCTATCTCTACTAAAAATACAAAAATTGGCTGGGCTTGGTGGCACGTGCCTGTAATCCCAGCTACTTGGGAGGCTGAGGTGGGAGAATCACTTGAACCCGGGAAGTGGAGGTTACAATGAGCTGAGATGGCACCACTGTACTCCAGTCTGGGTGACAGAACAAGGCTCTGTCTTAAAACAAAAGAAAATCGTGCTCAGGGTCTCACCAACCAGATGTAGTCCAGTGACCACATCCCCACATGGTTCCTGCCTCTCCAGTCTAAGGGGATGGATGAGGCCTGGGACCATCTGTTCCCAGTGTCCTCCGCCTTCTCTCCTCTAGCATTCTTCTTTTCTCCTTTGAGCACTCCCTGAAGTTCCTGTCACCCAAACCTGCCTTCCCAGAATTAACACTTCTCATTTAACAGACACTTGGGTGAGACTGACTGCAGATCAGGCCCAGTTCCTGCCCGCAGGTGCTTTGGCTGGAGACGGGCCCACTGACGCAGCATTAACCGGCACACACCGTGAGACACATGTCAGGGCTCTCCCTGCCCAGGCCCTCATTTGTGTCCCACTAAATGGGGTCGTGATCAGAACTATGAGTTCCCAACAGAGGGTGGAGGTGGAGATGTCACACTGGGGCTGAGCTAAGACACCACCATGGAGGAGCTGGCACCAGAAGGCTGAGTCCCAGGATCCCCTGTGTACTTAACTTACACAAATTTCAGTGTAGGGTCTTTCTTTCTTTCCCCTTCCTTCCTTCACACAAATGCGAATGTAGTTCGTTCGTTCCTTCTTTCCTTCCTTCCTTCCTTCCTTCCTCCCTCCCTCCCTCCCTTCCCTCCCTCCCTTCCTTCCTTCCCTCCCTCCCTCTCTCCCTCTCTCTCTTTCCCTCCCTCTCTCTCTCTCTCTTTCTCTTTCTCTCTCTCTCTTTCTTCACAAGATCTTACTCTGTCATGCAATGTTGCAAACACAGCTCACTGCAGCTTCTACCTCCTGGGCTCAACTGATCCACCTGCCTCATCCTCCTGAGTAGCTGGGAATACAAGGCTCAGACCTGTGCCACCATGCTCAGCTCATTTTTTTTTTTTTTTGGTAGAGACACGGTCTCGCCATGTTGCCCAGACTGGTCTCGAATTCCTGCTCAAGTAATCCTCCCATCTCAGCCTCCCAAAGTGCTGGGATTACAGGCATGAGCCACCACGCCTGGCCCTGAGTATATATTTCTAACTAAATTGATGAGAACAAGAGAGGAAAAAACTAGAAATTTTAAAAAAATACGTGAGTCTGCCTACCATTCCAATCTACATGTGCATCCTCTTGTGACCGACCGACTCTACTAGGTACTTAACTGATGGCCACCAACCTATCCCTGTCTTTCTTGCTGGTCAAGATCTTGTTTCGTTCCTTTGTTCATCTCCAGGTGGCCATGTGCTCAGGGAAGGCTGAGACCTTCCTTAACCCAGAGGGTTAATCCTGGTTCATTAACTCCAAACCAGTCTGATGATTCTATTCCCTTTCCCTTATTGGTTTAGGAATAGGTTTATGCTGTATTTTTAATCAGTGACACTTTGGGGGTCAGCTTTGGTGAGGGGTCAGCTTTGGGGAAGGCTTCTTTATTCTTAAAAAGGGAGGAGAGGAGAATCCTCCCTTTTCCTGTGTCTGAACATTTTCATGACACATGGAACTGCTTGTGTCCATCTTGGAATGGCAGAGGAAAGCCAAGAGAATTGCAGAGAAGTCCAACTGAGGCCATCAGGCTATTGAGCCACTGAATTAGCCACCTCTGGTGCCATACTACCTCGGGACTTCTTGTTACATGAGCCAATCAGTCCTCTGTTGTTTAATGCTCCATTAAATAGTCTCTCTACTACCTGCAGGTAAAAGCATCCTAAATGATATAGTATGAGGATGACTGTTCCCATGGTTGGTTTCAGTTTCTTGTAGCATCAACAAATCCCAAGAAATTCTAGAATTTCAAGATATATATTTTTATACAACATGATCCTTAGTACAAGCCAACAACATCATCTGGTATTTAACATAAGAAACGGAGGTCTGGCTGGGTGCGGTGGCTCATGCCTGTAATCCCACCATTTTGGGAGGCTGAGGCAAGTGGATCACGACATCAGGAGTTCAAGGCCAGTCTGCCAAGATGGTGAAACCCCATCTCAACTCAAAATACAAAATTAGCCAGGTGTGGTGGCAGGCATCTGTAACCCAAGCTACTCGGGAGGCTGAGGCAGGAGAATCGCTTGAACCCAGGAGGTGGAGGTTGCAGTGAGCCGAGATTATGCCACCGCACTCCAGCCTGAGCAACAAAGTGAGACTCCATCTCAATAAAGCAAAAAAAAAAAAAAAAAAAAAAAAAAAAAAAGGGAGGTCTGTCCCTTGACTGGAATTTTTGGGGTTTTAGTATGATACTATATTGTACTTATTGGGAGATTTAAGAAATTTTCAAGAGCAGTTTTGACTATGTGGACTTCTGCATTTTCTCTTTAGAACCTAATCCTCTCCTGAGATGCTACTTTAAGGAACTGAAAGGAACTTTCCCTTTCACCCTGTGAAGGTTCACTCAAAAATCAACTCACGAAAAGCAGATTAACTGGTGGAAAGACATACAAATTTATTTAACACGTGCATGGGAGGGAGCCGTCAGAAGGAATACCCAAAGATACAGGGGAAATTGTCCATTTTTATACTTAGGTTCAACAAAGTTTGGACAGCCATGTAGCTCTAAAAAGGGTATGATGATCTAATGTTAATAGACAGAGTGAGGAAACCCAGCAAGGCCTGTCTGTCTAGATTCTTCTTGAGCATGCATCCTCTAAGCATGCATTCCTTTCTTCTGGGTGTGGAGCAGGACCCCCTCTGGAATGGGGGTCTTATGACCTACAGTCAAATTAGGTAGGTCAGATCATTTCTTTATGGCCAATTGTTACACAGAAAGGTGGTGGGAAAATTAGTTACACTCGTAGGTTTTATGGATGGCTCTGGGGGAAAACGGGTTCTGGTTTCCATGACTTGCCTTGGGGAACAGGGATTCTAGTTTCTATGGCTAGCCATGGGGGAGAATGAGACTGAGAGACAGGAGGACAGAATAATGTCAGAGAAAAACTGTTGTTTCTGAGGTTTTCATTTTGGGACATGCTTTCTGAGTCCCAACACAGCTAAGCCATGCAACTGGGCACAGTGGGAACAGAGAGTGGCCCAGAAGGAGTAGAAAGTATAAGCCATTCAAGACCAGCCTGGACAACATGATGAAACCCCATCTCTACAAAAATAATAATAATAATTTATTTAATTTAAAAAAGAAAAATTATGGGCCATTATAACCTGGTTGAGGAGACAAAACAAATGGCAGGATTGATTTTGAGGCTAGATTTATCCAAAGCAAATTTATCCAAAGAAGTCTCTTTGGATAGAGACTTGGGACTTGGAGGTTGATAGGGAGGGCGAGTCTGGAGGGGCTCCTTCTTCTTATGAGGCTGGGCTAGGCTACGCTGCTGTAATAAACAAACCCCAATTCTGTGGGTTCAAATAATAGCAGTTTAGTTCTCACTCACACTACATGGCCATGGTGGGTTGCTTGTGTCTCTGTGCTGCACTGCCATCACACTGGGGCTTAGGCTAACAGAATTGCCACTATCTGGGATTGCCAGTTGCTGCGGTATAGGGCATGCGACCAGTTCTGGCCAATGGGTGTCGGCAGCAGAGAGATCTATTACTTCTGGGCTAGAACATTTAACTGCTGATGTAGGACACCCTGCTGCCCACACCCATTGGCCAGAACTAGTCAGGAAGTGAGATCCTGTTACATGTCTGCAAGGAGAAAGAACTGGGAATATTTGCATGACTGGCACTAATGACCGACCACGAGTCACCCTCTTTGTCCAGTGATCCATCCAAAAATGAGCGAGAACAAATTTCCACTCTCTTACACATTCGGATCCATTCAGACTTGTCTTTCTCTCTTACTATGTTTTCACCTGGTGGTGCCTGGTGAGTCCAGAAAGTGTGGGTACAGTCACGTGTCCTTCTGTGCAGTGCTACCTTCTCCCTCTGAGGCTTTGACCCTTTACTTTTACTTTTATTTTATTTTTAGTACTAACCAAGGTCAGAGCTAAGGAAGTTGCCCAGTGATTTTTTCTGGAATGCCATCATTGCTGCCTCACCAGGTCTCTTTAGCCACCTGACCCCTTCATTGTTTAGTGTTACATTGTCCCCTTTGTTCAAAGATGCAAAGTTATTTTGTCTACAGTTTACTCTACTCAAACCCTTGTGGCTTCCTGCTACCAGCCCAGATCCATCTCCCTGCAGATCCTCATGTGTGTCCCTGGCTTCTCCAGCCGGGGCCTGAACTCAGCTTCTTTGTTTTGGTGGCACAGCCCTGTCTGCCCTCACATGCACTCTTCCCAACAGAAGTCAGTAGCAGAGAGGGGAGCCAGGTAAGTCAACACAGCACTCTCTGTGAATGCAGACGCAGATGTTGGCGCTAGGGAAGCCTGGGCTAATGGACTTGCTCTTCTGACTGTGCAGCTAGGTGAGAAGGTGTATAAAAAGCGATTAAAAAAAATTCATGGTAGTCGATTTCATTTATTCCTGAGAGGTCTTTATAAAACTGTTCCTGATGGACTATTTATAAACATAACCTCAGCTACAACTAGACAGGTCTCAGTTGCTCCTATTGCAGGGAAATGCAAACTTATTCTTTTCTGGGTGAAAGATGCTATTTTTTTTCCTCAAGATTTGGTCTTGTATTTTAAAAATTGAATAAAACTTGTAGTTGTGTTGCTAGAGATTATAGGAATAATATAAATATAATTTCTCTTCTCAAAGACATTATAAATAAGAATTTCAGCAAAGTGAGAAGGGGCATCTAAAAGGAAAATGGTTGTTTGAAAGTGCAGTATGTAGAAATATGTATTTCTCACTATGGATAGAATATACAATTAATATACATATTGTATGCATAGAATATATAGTTAATATAACAATATGTGATATATAATATATAATATAAATTCTCTACATATATAAATTCTATATATAGAATATATAAATTATATTTCTATATGTTTTTTTCCCACTCATGGCCCATTTTTGCTGTAGTAATATTTCTGTATGTTCTATACATTCTATTTCATATATATTCTATTTATATATTCTATAAATATGCAAAAGTATATTTTGTATATACTTTTGTATATTCTATATATAGAATATATAGAATATATATTTCTCTCTGTATATTCTCTATATAGAATATATGTATGTATGTATGTAGAGACTATGTATAGATTTTTATATGTATAGAATATATATGAATTTATATATGGAGAGAATATATATAGGATTTATATATATTTCTATAACATATATATACTTTTTTCCCCAAGTTCTTAGGTCAGATGCTTTATATAGCTTCTTCCCCTAAAACCAGAGGAACTGTGTTTGTGTAACTAATAATAGCAATACATCAGCCTAGAATATCTGTCTTTTACAATTGAACATCTAAGCTGTGTAAATGTTGGTGCTAAAGCTATAAACCATGGATCTTAGTTGAGGGGAAACTCTTGTCAGGAACTCAAACATGAAAGCAGATGTTAAAAGTCATTGCTAAAATGCTAGAGCTGAGGGGATTACAAATCAGTATTCTTAGCTATCCTCCTACCCACTGGTGACCCAGTGCATTACATGTTGGTGGAATGGAAATCACCATTTTGAAAAAGGGAAGTGGCATTTTCAGATGCATAAGCATCTTCCTATAAAGAAGTGTCTTGTCATTTTCTGTCTCCAAGTCCTCAAGATGACAGGGTCTCCTGTCCCTTGGTATCCAAATAAAATTGGCCTGTCGGCTACTGTGTGCAGTATGTGGGTTAAGTGCTTTCTCCAAGATTCTCAGCATTGTGTCCTCCTTTGATTCCACATTCTCAGGGAGCTCCCATGGGCACACAGCTGCTCTCTTCTTTTCATCCCCAAGTCCAAATGTGGGACATCATTCAGCTTCCAACAGAAAACTCTGGCACAAGATACAGGTGTAGAACAGATCTCCACCATAGGTACAAGAGTGAGGGAAGAATTACTTCATGACACAGCATAATAAATAATTTAAAATGAATTTGTAAACACTGCTGTTCTGAAAAGTCCTTTTCAGGCCAGGCACAGTGGCTTACACCTGTAATCCCAGCACTTTGGGAGGCTAAGTGGGGTGGATCACTTGAGGTCAGGAGTTCAAGACCAGCCTGACCAACATGGTGAAATCCCATCTTTACTAAAAATACAAAAATTAGCTGGGTGTGGTGGCGGGTGCCTGTAATCCCAGCTACTTGGGAGGCTGAGACATGAGAATTGCTTGTGCCTGGGAGGCAGAGGTTGCAGTGAGCTGAGATCATGCCACAGTACTCCAGACTGGATGACAGAACAAGACTGTCTCAAAAAAAGAAAGTCCTTTTTATTACCCCCTGGGAATTTCTTACTGCCAATTTTTGCCCTAACTTCTTTCAATTTCTTTCCCTCTTCTAACTGCACCTCTTCCTATCTTTCTTCTGTGATGTGGGATCCACCTTTTCACACCCAAATGGTCCGTGGAGTTGCTTTGTTCTCCAAAATACAATTTCCTCCTTGGAAGGAAAACACCTCTAGCCTTTAAAATAACATTTCTGTTCTCACAACTTATCATCAGGATTAATAACATTTTTAAACTAAAGTGTTATTACTAAAACATTTTAAACTAAAATAGCATTTTTAAACTAAAATGCTATTCTGTTTTCTCTCACTCTTGCTATGAAATGTTATCTAATTTTAAATGTTTTCTTGATGGAAGACTAAAATGTTGAGACAACAGATATATTTATGTCTCACATCTCCTTCTTATGGCCATGTAGCCTTTAATAAAGAGAGCATTGCTTACAAAAGGAATGATTGTATAATAGCAGAGAAAAAATTCTTTCCAAAGTGAAATAATATATAGAGATGAGAACCAAGACTGATAAATGAAACTTTTTTTTTTTTTTGAGATGGAGTTTCATTCACTCTTGTTGCCCAGGCTGGAGTGCAATGGCCGATCTTGGTTCACCACAACCTCCACCTCCCAGGTTCAAGCGATTCCCCTGCCTCAGCCTCCTGAGTAGCTGGGATTACAAGCATGTGCCACCACGCCTGGCTAATTTTTTGTGTTTTTAGGAGAGATGGGGTTTGTCCATGTTGGTCAGGCTGATCTTCAACTCCCAACCTCAGGTGATCCACCCACCTTGGCCTCCCAAAGTGCTGGGATTACAGGCATGAGCCACCAGACCCGGCCTTAAATGAAGCTTTTATATGCAGAATTATATTTACATAGTTAAAGGTAAAAACACTTGACCCATAATGATTTTCATTTATAATTTTGGTTAGCTATTGTTACAATAATGCTGCTTGACAAACCATCTTAAAACTCATTGGCTTTTGTTGTCGTGTGTATGCAGTTGGCTAGGGGTTGGCTGATCTAGACCTAGCTTGTATTCTAGGTGCAGATTATATCCAGATCTGCTCCCCAGGACTCTCATTCCGTTGCAGGCTAACTGGAGCTTGCCCTTCTCATGCTGTAGCAGAAGTTCAAGCCTCACCCCGTAAGCCCATTTCAAATCTTTGCTTGCATTATGCCCTCTAATATCCCTTTAGCCAAAGCCAACATTAGTGAGACAGGGAAGACCATTTTTCCCACAGCAAAAGAGGAGAAGAGTGAATATTTGCTGAACAGTAATTCAGACTATTGCATAAGTGAAATATCATCTGATTGTTCATCATGCCCAACATCTGTGTCTGTCTGCCAGCCAGATCCAACAGGTGCCAAAAGTGGCTTAAACCAGGTTATTAGTTGGTTAAAAGCAAAGTATGTCAAGGAAATAATCTATTCATGTAGGAGCAAAGATTTTTCTTCCAGGAACATGCATTTAAGACAAAGCTGACAATCTCCTTGCAGCAGTTTCTTGAGAAGAAAGTGTAGGTCAAGGCACAACACTCCTCTGACCCACTTTCTGCAACCTAGTCAGAGAGAACAACTATTTGCACCATGCAATGAATTAGAGCCCACAGGTCTTGAGTAATTCATCGTGCATGTATCCTATGAAATGAGGCTCTCAAGGATTATAACCAGTGCTAATATGTTAAAATGTAATTTCATATTTGTTTATTTAAAGCATCATGTAATTTCAAGCAATTATTAGTCATTTATCGCTTGTTGTTCAGTTGATTCTTACTAGAAATGCTGGAGTATAGCAATCTTACACATCTCTGGGTTCTTGATGTAGCACAGAGTCTGGTAGAGTACATCTCATGGGACAAACCAGCTCACTGTCTGTTTTTGTAAATAAAGTTTTATTGGAATGCATCCATGCCCATTTGTTTCTATGTTGTCTGTAGCTGCTTTCACTCTACAAGGGCAGATTGAGAAGTTGCAATGCAATGAACTCAAAACCTAAAATATTTACTATGTGACAAACAGAAGAAAAATGGCCAACCCTAATTTAACTCAATGCTAGACAGCTGAAATTTTGGAATTTGGGTTTCACACAGTTCTGGGATGAATATTGTCTTTAAGTTATCATTAGACAACTATCCAAATATTTAAAGTATTTCTTAGGAAAATCAATAATGTAAACAAATATTACATAGATAATTTTAACCTCCTTAAGAAAATAATCTTCTAAATATATTAGGTTATAAGCACTTATTTCCAAGTGGACAGTTATTATACCAATCATAAAATTTGTATTTGCTTGGTTTTTTTTTTTTGTATTTGCTTGTTAAAGGAGACTCTGCAAAACTATTAAATATTGCTTTATTAACTTTTAAGGAGATTATTCTTCTTGCAATAAACCTATGGTTTTTAAAAATATATACTTGCCAGTTGGGCGCAGTGGCTCACTCCTGTAATCCCAGCATTTTGGGAGGTCAAGGCAGGTGGATCACCTGAGGTCAGGAGTTCAAGACCAGCATGGACAACATGATGAAACCCTGTCTCTACTGAAAATGGAAAAATTAGCTAGATGTGGTGGCACACATCTGTAATCCCAGCTACTCAGGAGGCTGAGGCAGGAGAATCACTTGAAACTGGGAGGTGGAGGTTGCAGTGAGCCAAGACTGCACCACTGCACTCCAACCTGGGCAACAGAGCAAGACTCTGTCTCGAAAATACATACATATATATATATATATATATATATATATATATGTATATATATAGCCATTTCTTCAAACTTTTCACTAACGTATATCATTTTAACTCCATTCACATATATAATTGCATCTGAATTGTACAATTTTACTATACTGTTTTCAAAGGTATTTGAAAATACCACACCGGCCCCTGATTTCTTCTTTGATATTAGAGAAAACAAAATCTTGTGTCTTACCAGATGTCCACTCTTGGAGACAATCTGGTAGCTTTAGAAGAAAGAAACATTTCTAAAGACTTGGAGAGAGAGCACGGGCAGATTTTAAAAGTGACAACACATTCTTAGTTATTTCCAGTAGGTATGTGGAATTGAGAACACAGGAAAATCTGGAGTCATATCCGTTGGTTATTGAATTGGATGTGTGTATTTTTGTGTTCTGGGATTCACTTTAAAGCCCCAAATGCGACCTAAATATGAGGCCTGAACAGGAGAAGAAGAAAGAGTTCATTCATGGCTGGGCGCGGTAGCTCACGCCTGTAATCCCAACATTGGGAGGCCAAGGCAGGCAGATCACCTGAGGTCCAGAGTTCGAGACCAGCCTGGGCAACATGGTGAAACCCCATCTCTACTAAAAATGAAAAAATTAGCCAGGTGTGGTGCTGGGTATCTATAATCCCAGCTATTCAAGAGGCTGAGGCAGGAGAATTGCTTGAACTCAGGAGGCGGAGGTTACAGTGAGCCGAGATCACACCATTGCACCACAGCCTAGGCAACAAGAGTGAAACTTTGTCTCAAAAAAGAAAAAAAAAAGAAGAAGAAGAAGGAGTTCATTCCAGCCTCTTCTCCACCCTGGACTAGGAATAGCTCTCTATAAGATATAGAACTTAGACAATGGATCCTAAATTGGAGATTATGTAAAAACAAAGAAGTGCTAGGAGACCACACCCCTGAAAGGAAGTTTTCCTGGCCCAATAACTGCAAGATAGGTATAGGGCTGTAGGTCATCATCAGCTCCCTTTACAAAACACATGGGATTGGAATCTGAGAAATAGCAACTATGTATCCATGTCAGCTGAATCACTTGGTTCAAATGGCACTTTTTTTTTTTCAGGAGTCGGTTGGGAGAATATGCTGCTAAAGGAATGTGAGTCAGCCTCTAATGTCACGGAAACATCCGACCCAGACATGACTATCAAGGTAGGGGATTCTCTTCAGGTTGATTCTCAAAGTGCATCTCTCGAGTAAAGGCAGCCTATGGTATGTTTCTCTGGGGGCAAAATGAATGCTACCAATCCACCCTGCTGGAGTTCTCTCTCTACTCACTAAAGTCTTAGGGAAACAACCATTCATGAGATTTTCTGAAATTTGGGATCTGGTCTAAAGCCATACCACCCTGAACACGCCCAATCTCGTCTGAAACTTAGGCTGTGGATTAGGAAACTGCTTGAAAACCAGAATCTAAGATATGATTTCCAATGGGCCTGTCATAGGGTCTTTAGTGACTATCTACATGTAAGCTATTTGTAAATGGTAACCCCCATGGGGACAATAAAGCAAATCTGAAAATTCTGAGCTGAGAATTCAGGCCCCAGTGTGCATTGTGAGGTTAGGCCAGAGAGGCATAAAGTAGCTTTGATCTTGGCTCAAGATTTCCACTGATGTCAGCGGGAAGGCAGCACATGGCCCACTCCAGCTGGAACGCTAATGGCCAAAGGTTTACAAAATGAGTCATCTGGAAATCTACTTAACTATCACTGTTTAAATTAAATGCATCAATTTGTAATCATTGGCCAGATTAAGGAATCTGTAGCAAAAGTTATGAGAGACTCAGCCACTTCCCCTCTGTTACGGGATTAGACACAAAGGAATTGTCTTCCTCTCTTAGAACTTCGCTTGCATATTAGTTAACAAAGGATAGGGGTGGGAGGTTTTCTAACATTCTTGCTTGAATGATTATAATTTGAATACATGCCACCTATGAATTTTTCTTTGAAAAACAAAAAGTAACGTCCCATTTTATATAGCGCTATAACTGGAGATGTGTCTCTCTTGGGTTTATTAGTAGAAGTTGTACAAAAGAATACACAGGATGGATTTACTCAAGTTCTCTTTTGTAATGTGAAGGCTAAACTTGTGTTATCTATGTTACAAATGGTAGAGAAAGCAAGCGAATGCTACCATAGTAAAGCTAAATGAAAGACAGGATGAAGCCTGATGAGTTAAAAAGTCACCTAATCTAAGTAGTAACTATCCTGAGCTGAAAGAACGATAATTATATTTAGCAGAATTTGTGAGACAATAATATAAATTGCAATGATATGTTGGTGTTTTATTGGCTATGATTGCAATGACTGATAAGAGTCTAGGACCACATTAACAAAGGGGAATGGGTGCTGATAGTAAAAACTGATGGATTCAGATTTGGCATCTCAAAATCTGTTATCATCTTGAGAATTAGCTTTTGAGGTGAGTTGCTAGTGGGAGAGGAGACCGTATGTTGCCAGTCTAGCTGCAGATGTGGTACAGACAGACATTTAAGTAGTCAGAAAGACTGGAGTTTATTTTTACAAAGGCAAATGGCGTATTCTAATAGAAGCGAGTCTTGTCCAAATCCCATCTGATAAGTTTACTACTTAACCAGCTACTCATCCGTGGCACCAGGACCTTGACTGAAGTTGTATTTGGGTCCCGCTAGGTCAGACATCATTCTCAATCTCCCTTTCTTTTTCTTTAAATGAATACTTGAGAATTTTTTTTAATAAGAAAAGAAGATTTCTTTTACCCCTGCCCTACCCCACGAAGATTTTTCATCCATAAGAACTGAACTCATTCTGAGGAATAAATACCATACACTTCAAGTAGTTGAGCAAAATATAAATTAATTAATTAGTTAATCATTTTGAGGCAGAGTCTTGCTCTGTCGCACTGCAGCCTCCACCTCCTAGGTTCAAGGGATTCTCCCACCTCAGCCTTGCAAGTAGCTGGAATTACAGGCATGTGCCACCATGCCTGGCTAATTTTTGTATTTTTAGTAGAGACACGGTTTTACCACGTTGACCAGTCTGGTCTCAAATTCCTGGCCTCAGGTGATCTACCAACCTCTGCCTCCCAAAGTTCTGGGATCACAGGTGTGAGCCACCACACCCAGCCAGCAAAATAGAAATACATTTAAATACATCAATAAACCCCTGCAAATATTCTAGAGTTCCTCTCTTAATGTCAGTTCCGTCTAACCAAGGAATTTATGAATGTTCTAGGTAGGCATCACTGTGGAAAATGCTTGTGTTTCTATCTTCCCCTTTAGGTTTCCCAGTTATGGAGCAGTCACTGACTTTTTTCCTTTGCACATCATGCTGTTTCCCACCCCACACTGCCTTACATTAACCATCATGTCTTTATATCCAAATTGAAGGATTATTTTTTCTGCTCCACTTCACTAATCAGAGAAATTCAAATGAAAACCATGATGAGATGCCATCTCACTCCAGTCAGAATGGTCATTATTAAAAAGGCAAGGCAAAAAGTAACAGATATTGGCAAGGATGCAGAGAAAAGGGAACAGTTATATACTGTTGGTGGCAATGTCAAGGAGTTCAACCCCTACGGAAAACAGTATGGAGATTTCTCAAAGAACAAAACTACCATTTGACCCAGCAATGGATAACTACCCAAAGGAAAATAAATCATCTTATCAAAAAGACACCTGCACTCATATGTCTATCACAGCACTGTTCACAATAGGAAAATCATGAAATCAACCTAAGTATCCATCAACAGTACATTAGATAAAGAAAATGTGCTATATATACACCGTGGAATACTACATAGCTATATAAATAATGAAATCGTGTCCTTTGAAGCAACATGGATGCAGAAGGAGGCCATTATCATAAGTGAATTAATGCAGAAACAGAAAAGCAAATACTGCATGTTCTCCCTTATAAGTGGGAACTGCTATGATGGAAACAGTAGAGACTGGGGACTCTAAAAGAAGGGGCAGGAGGGAAAGGAGAAAGGGTTGAAAAACTCCCGATTGGATACTATGTTCACTATTTGGGTGATGGGTTCAGTAGAAATCCAAGTCCCAGCATTATATAATATACCCATGTATCAAGCCTGTACATGAACCCTCTGAATCTATGATAAAAAATAAAAATTAAATAAAAAGAATTATTTTTTCACTCTGTATATAACTGCCTGGAACTCATTAAGCACAGATTCTCCCTCTAATATTTAGCTACAGCTATTCCTGTTTCTAATAGCTACTTCATATTTCCTTGCAATATCAACTATTCCTGCCTTTTGCCCTGAGAAAACAAAATATTCTGTTAATAAAACCTGATTCATTGACACTTTTCAAGGGAAATATCAGTAGCAGAAATTACAAAGATAGTTGGGTTTCTTCCATATTGCTCTTCTTGTGACAGATGTATCTATCTTAGTACTTAGAAATTTTCTTTCTGAAAAATAAATACAATGTTTTGCTATATCATAATTATCTGAATGTAGGTTTGTCTATTATATGTACCATTTTTATACCATGTCACATTTTGAAATGACAAAGTCATGCTTCTAAAAATATGTATGATCCAGAAGAGCGAATTCATTCATTTTTTTTTTTTTTGAGACGGAGTTTCGCTCTTGTTACCCAGGCTGGGGTGCAATGGCGCGATCTCGGCTCACTGCAACCTCCTCCTCCTGGGTTCAGGCAATTCTCCTGCCTCAGCCTCCTGAGTAGCTGGGATTACAGGCACGCGCCACCACGCCCAGCTAATTTTTTGTATTTTTAGTAGAGACGGGGTTTCACCATGTTGACCAGGATGGTCTCGATCTCTTGACCTCGTGATCCACCCGCCTCGGCCTCCCAAAGTGCTGGGATTACAGGCGTGAGCCACCGCGCCCGGTGAGAATTCATTCTTAAACAAAGTTCTGTCATTCTAAGGAACATCAAACTAAAAACATTTACATTTAAAACAACCTCTAAATGCACTGTTGTAGGTAGGAGCATCATAGGAGTCAGCCAAGTTTAGATTACTCAGGGTAGCGGGTTAAACTGTGAAACACCATTGCCACTAACAGAAGATTCGTCTGCGTCCTAACTTGTTGATATGCTTTGGATTTGTGTTCCTGCCCAAATCTCATGTCAAATTGGAGGAGGGGCCTGGTGGTGGGTGATTGGACCATGAGGGTGGATTTCCCCCTTGCTGTTCTCATGATAGTGAGTGAGTTCTCATGAGATCTGATAATTTGAAAGTGAGTGACACTTCCTCTTTCACTCAATCTCTCTCCTGACACCGTGTGAAGCAGGTGCTTGCTTTCCCTTTGCCTTCCGCCATGATTGTAAGTTTCCTGAGGCCTCCCAGTCATGCTTGCTTTTAAGCCTGTGGAGCTGTGAGTTAATTAAACCTCCCTTCTTCATAAATTACACAGTCTCAGGTAACTACTGTAGTGTGAAAATGGACTAATACACCTGTGAATGTGACTTATTTGGGAAAAAGGTCTTTGCAGATACAATTAAGAATATTGGCTGGGAATGGTGGCTCATGCCTGTAATCTGAGCACCCTGGGAGGCTGAGGTGGGTGGATCACTTGAGGCCTGGAGTTCAAGACCAGCCTGGTCAACATGGTGAAACCCCGTCTCTACTAAAAATACAAAAAAATTAGCCAGGTATGGTGGCACACACCTATAATCCCAGCTACTCAGGAAGCTAAGGCATGAGAATCATTTGAACCCAGGAGGCGGATGTTGCAGTGAGCTGAGATCATGCCACTGCACTCCAGACTGGGTGACAGAGTGAGACTCTGTCTCAGAAAAAAAAAAATAATAATAATCTTGAGATAAGATCAACCTGGATTTACCAGATAAGCCCTAAATCCAATGACACATGTTCTTGTCGGAGACGAAAGAGAACACTCATATAAACAGAGAAGGCCATGTAAGGAGACAGAGGCAGGTTTGAGTTATACAGCCCAAGTCAAGAAACACGTGGATCCACCAGCAGCTAGAAGAGGCAAGGAAGGAGTCTTGTCTAGAGTGTTTGGAGGGAGAGGAGTGCAGCGCTCCTGACACCTTGAATTGGGACTTTTGGCCTTCAGAATTGTGAGAAAATAAATTTCTGTTGTTTTAAGCCACCAAGTATGTGGAAGTTTGTTATGGCAACCCTGGGAAATGAATGCACTCAGATTCTGCCAAGAATCACACCTACACTTCTTGAGTGCTAATGCCATAGAGGCTGATAAACCAATATTATGCAGATCCATCATAATTTTCTTATTTTACTCTACTTACCCTTTACAAATTGTTGTTACCTGTTCTTGTTTTAGGAGAACCACTAATTTTTTTTAGTCTGTATCATCACCCTTCACTAGAAGAAAAGGGTAGCTGCATCTCAGAATAGCTGCTATTTGATATCTTAGTCTGTTTTGTTGCTTGGTCCAGACATTGACTTAAAAAAAAAACAAAAGAAAAAAACAACAGGTATGAATCAGTATTTCTTAAAATGCCTGACCCTGAGAATCACCTGCAGCAATGTAGAAAACAACATTAACACAGCTTGTCAGATTTCTTTCAGAATTCAGATTCAGAAGACCTGGGCTTGAGAATTAACATTTTTAATAAGAGCTCCAAGTGACTTTAATGATTAATTTTGGAAAATGTTGTCTTAGCACATCACTAATGCAGTATGGGGGTGGTCATGTGAGCCTTCCCATTGCTTTTGGCCTTCTAGTTGTCCCGCCAATCTGAGACAGGATTTGGGTTCTTTCCTATTCAGTGCCCTTTGATTACTTCCCATTTCAACACTCAATAAGGCTCAGGCTTCCCCTGGCTTCCAGACTTCCTTACTCTTAACTTCAAATTCATTTCTAGCATTGTCTTTCACTGTGTCTCTCTCTGTACCCATTCTTGCTCTCTTTATCTAGTCTATTTGTAGCCTGGATACTGTAACTTTTTTTAAAAGAGGCCAAACTGAGCTGGGCGTGGTGGTGGAAAGATTGCTTGAGCCCAGGAGTTCAAGCCTAGCCTGGGCAACATACTGAGACTCCATCTCTAAAAAAATAAACAAAAAGATCAAGCTGATAATGTCCCTCTGCTAAGGCCCTGCTGGCCTTCTCATGGCTCCTGGAACAAAGACCAAACTCTTGCAGCGCTGTGTTTTTTAAAAGCTCCTGGCTTTCATTAACTTCTTCCTTGATCCTCCTGCTCTCCCTCTCTCTTTATATTCACATCTTTGGCTCAAATATTTCCTCCTCCAGTGGCACTTTCTAACCAGCATTGCTTGTTTCACATTCTCATAGGACCTAAGAATTCTCCTTCATAGCCAGTCACACCAATAACCATAGGTGTCCGGCAGGTGTGGTGGCTCACACCTGTAATCCCAGCACTTTGGGAAGCCAAAGTGGGCAGATCACTTGAAACCAGAAGTTCGAGACCAGCCTGAGCAACATGATAAAACCCAGTCTCTACAAAATAAAAAAAAAAAAATAGCTGAGTATGGTGGCATGTAGCTGTAGTCCTGGCTACTTGGGAGGCAAGAGATGGGAAGATCACTTGAGCCTGGGGAGATTGAGGCTGCAGTGAGCTGTGATAAAATAAAAAACAAAATAAAATAAAATAACCACAATTATCATTGCATAATATCCAGTTGCCCTTACTACAATATCATTTCCATAATGGCCATTTTTCTGTTTCATTTTTTACTTGTTAGAGGCTCTAAATTGTAGTTCTTTTTTTTTTTTAACACAACTTTATTGAGGATAAAATTTACATGCCATGCAGTTCCCCGAGGTAAGTGTACAGTTCAATATTGTTTCATAAATTTACTAACCATCACACAGTCCATAGTTTTAGAACACAGACAGTTTTAGATAATTTCCATCCCTGCAATAACATTCCTCATGTCCTCTTGTAGTTAATCTTTGTTCTACCCCATCCTCAAACAACCACTCATTCTTTCCTGTCTCTGCAAATTTGCCTGTTCTGGACATTTCATGTAAATGGAGTCATACAACATACAGTGTTTTGTGTCTGGCTTAAGATGATGATGATTTTTTTTTTTGAGGTTTATCCATGTTTTAGCCTTAATCACTATCCTTTTTATTCTTTTTAATGCAGAATAATATTTCTTTTTTTTTTTTTGAGACGGAGTTTCGCTCTCGTTACCCAGGCTGGAGTGCAATGGCGCGATCTCGGCTCACTGCAACCTCCACCTCCTGGGTTCAAGCAATTCTCCTGCCTCAGCCTCCCGAGTAGCTGGGACTACAGGCGTGCGCCACCACACCCAGCTAATTTTTTTGTATTTTTAGTAGAGACGGGGTTTCACCATGTTGACCAGTATGGTCTTGATCTCTTGACCTCGTGATCCACCCGCCTCGGCCTCCCAGAGTGCTGGGATTATAGGTGTGAGCCACAGCGCCCGGCCAAATATTTCTTTTAATTGATATGCCAGGCTGGGCGTGGTGGCTTATGCCTGTGATCCCAGCACTTTGGGAGGCCAAAGTGGGTAGATCACTTGAGCCCAGGAGTTGGAGACCAGTCTAGACAACATGGTGAAACTGTGTATCTACAAAAAATACAAAAATTAGCTGGGCGTGGTGGCACACATCTGTAGTTCCAGCTACATGACAGGCTGAGGTGGTAGGCTCACCAGAGTTCAGGAGGTGGAGGCTGCAGTGATCCGTGATTGTGTCACTGCACTCTTTCCTGGGTGATTACAGAGTGAGACCCTGTTTCAAAAAACAAAAAAAAAGATATGCTAGCGTTTTGGGGTTTATTTTTGTTGTTGTTTTTTAAGTTCATTCACAAGTTGATGTATTTTGAGGTCGTTTCTACTTTCTGGCAGTAATGCTGCTATGAATAGTCACACGTGAGCCTTTATGTGGATGTAGGTCTTCCTTTGTCTTAGAATTGTACCTAGGAATGGAATTGCTGGGTCATATGGTAAATCTGTGTTTAGCTTTTTAAAAAACTGTCAGACTCTTTTCAAAGCATCTGTACCACTTTACACCTCTCCAGCAATGAATGAGGCTTCCAAGTTTTCTACATCCTAGCCAACACTTGCCACTGTCCATCTTTTGATTATAACCATCCTAGTGGGTGTAGAGTAGTATGCGTTTGTGGTTTTGGTTTGCATTTCCCTGATGGCTAATGACACTGAGTTCTTTTCATGCACTTATTGACCATTTGTATGCAGTTAATTTTTAATGGCTTGATTTTTTTTTGCCATAGTTTGTTCAATTACTAAATTGAAGTACTCTCTCATTGCAGCTGCCCAGTCAGTGCTTTCTGAGTGAGGGACCCTCTTCCTGACTGTGGCGGGAGGTGCACTCAACCCGCCCTTCCCCTTTAACATCACCGCCCTCTCCACCACTATGTCCCTCTGCAGGGGTCGCATCAATCTCTCTTCTTTCTATTACTTTTCTTTCTCTCTCTCTTTTTTTTTAGACAGGGCCTCGCTATGTCACTCAGGCTGGAATACAGTGCGATTATGGATCACTGCAGCCTCAACCTCCTGGGCCTAAGCAATCCTCTTACCTCAGCCTCCTGTGTAGCTGGGATGATAGGCGTGGGTGTGCACCACCACAGTTGGCTAATTTTTAAATTTTTTGCAGAGATAGGGGACTCCCTATGTTTCCCAGGCCAATCTTGAACTTCTGGGCTCACATGATCCTCCTTCCTCAGCCTCCCAAAGAGCTGAGATTACAGGTGTAAGCTACCACACCCAGCCATTCTCTCTCTCTTTTCTATTTTCCCTTCACATCTTAGCCTGTTTTAAAAAAATTATTTTTATTCGCCTAATCAATGATATTTTTTATTGTGGTAAAACATATATAACATAATATTTACCATTTTAACCACTTTTAAAGGGTACCTGTCTGTTGTGTTAGGTACATTCAAAGTGTTCCACAACCAACATCATCATCCGTTCTTCTCCAGAACTTTTTCAACATCTTCTTCATCTCTACCCATTAAATACCACTCCCCATTCTCTCCTACTCGCTCCTGTCAACCATCTAAATGTTACATTTTACACCCACAATGTATTACTATTTAATTGCCTTCTCAAAGAGATTTTTAATACGTTATGTTAATAGTAAAAAGCCAGTAAGACCGGATGTGGTGGCTCACTACTATAATCCCAGCACTTTGGGAGGCCAAGGCAGGTGGATGGATCACTTGAGGTCAGGAGTTGAAGACCAGCCTTGCCAACATGGTAAAATCCTGTCTCTACTAAAAATACAAAAATCAGCTGGACATGGTGGCATACACCTGTAATCTCAGCTGCTCGGGAGGCTGAGGCACTAGAATTGCTTGAACCCGGGAGGCAGAGGTTGCAGTAAGCCAAGATAGCGCCACTGCAATCCAGCCTGGGCACAGAGTGAGACTCAGTCTCAAAAAAACAAAAAACAAATATAAACAAAAAACAAAAAAGTCAGTAAAATGGCTACACCTCAAAAATAAAGTAGGAAGCTGCCACATGCTAGAATTTCTTTTTCTTTGAGATGGAGTCTTGCTCTGTTGCCCAGGCTGGAGTGCAGCGGCCTGATCTCAGCTCACTGCAGCCTCCCCATCCCGGGTTCAAGGAATTATCTGCCTCACTCTTCCAAGTAGCTGGGATTACAGGCACCTGCCACCACGCCCAGCTAATTTCAGTATTTTTAGTAGAGACGGGGTTTCCCCATCTTGGCCGGTTGAGTCTTGAACGCCTGACCTCGTGATCCACCCGCCTCGGCTTCCCAAAGTGCTGAGATTACAGGTGTGAGCCACCATGCCCAACTCACATGCTAGATTTTTAAAGAAATTGCTGGTCGCAGAAGTTCCTTTGTTCTGTGGAGTGAACTTCCCAGGACCCGCATACTGGAAATGTCTCGGCCTTATCCAGCTGGTGCCTTGCTCCAAGCCCCAAATCACACCTGCTTGGCTCTGCATCATTTTCTTGAATTTTATTGATCCAATGACTAGACAAAATGACATCAAATAATCCACGTTGAAGAAATATCTCTAGGATAAAAATTTTGTGATTTGGCTGTCATTTTCATCAAATACACCAACTAAATCCTAAATGCTCTCATTACCTTGCCCTCTCGTCCTGCATATGTTAGGACTAAAAGCTAAATGTTTGCAAAAAGGAGTACAAAATATTTTATTTGGCACAGTAGAATTTTCCTCAGAATGAAGTCTGGTATTCTTATTTACATGTGCAATATTTCTCCCTTACGCTTGAACAAGAAACGAAGTTGCTACCCCTTAGGCAAGCTAGAGATTCTGGCTGTAAAACCATTTGAAAAGGGTACAATTTCCATTCAAGGACATGGGAAAGCCACATTTAAAAAAGGATGTTGCTTCTCTACACTTAAAACTTGTTGGAAGAGAGATTATCCTCCTAGAAGGGCAGATGTTCTCTATTACAAAGGAGGAAAAGCATTTAGACTCTTCTGGTGGTGAATAGAGGCCACAGGTTACAGCTTTCTTTGGCCTTTGCTTTTAAAAAACCATTCTGCTGAAGGCCTTTTGTTGTCAGTGGTGTCCAGCCAGTTGCCCTTTGTATTTGATGATGACGACATTGAAAGGAATTGTTTTGTGCAAGGACTCTGGACAAAAAAAGAGACATTTGGGACAGAAAACCTTTCTACATTGTGTACGTACATAAAGATTGCTCTAAATTTGCTTCTTGCCAAAGGAAATATTTTTGCAGATTAAAAAAAAAAATCCTTGAAACCATTTAGGGTAGTAGATCTCAGAGGGGGTTTGGCAGTGGTGGATAGGAGGCCTATCTGTATTATATGGGTCAGTTTTTATAATATCCGCCTTTGAGAATCACTGTCTTGAATTTTCTTTAAAATGACTATGAAGAGCTCTTTTGTAAACTGTCATAAACTATATCAATAATGGTTATTTATTATTCCTGTGTGCTACTCCCTACTTGTCAAATAAGATAAATGTCAAAGAAATGAAGTCAAAACCATTGACAGCTTTCAATGATCTATGTATCGATAAGGAATATTCGTGGCAAAGGAGTAATCTCAGGTAACTTCTTCATTGCCATTTTATTTCTTCATCGTGTTCTCTTGCCAACAATAATAGCTAACATGGGTTGGACATTCGCTCTGAGCTGAGTACTGTGCTACACGTGTACCATCTCATATAATCCTCCAGACAACGCTGCTAAGGAGAAACTGTTATTAATCCCATTCTACAGATGTGGCAACTGTGGCACAGTAAAGTAACTTACCCAAGATCTTAAAGTGAGTATATGATGGAGCCAGGCTTTGAATCTAAAAGGATACCTTGTAGCCTCTCTGGGTATTAATTAGTGCAAATTAATTTTTTTATTAGTTAAAGCAGAGGACCTCCCAGGACAGGGCAAGGGTAGCTTAGTCAGATAAAATACTAGATGCCCAGTTCAATTTAAATTAAATTGCATGGGACATACTTATATTAAAACATAATTTGTCATTTACCTAAAATTCAGATTTTACTGGGTGTTCTGTATTTTTATTTGCCAAGCCCAGTGGCCCTAGACAAGAGGAGTGTTGCAAAGAAAATAAAGGGAACTACTTAATGTGTTTTGATTATTGTCCTTTGGGATTATTTGTGGTTTTGGAGTTTTCTTTTTTAAACCAAGATTTTTTTCATTTTAAGCATGATGATATATTTTATTAAGCTTTAAACCAGATAGATACATACTTTAAGTACCTATAATATGCTGATAACCTATCAAGGGACATCTCTTTTTTCTTTTTTTTGAGATGGAGTTTTGCTCTTGTTGCCCAGGCTGGAGTGCGATGGCACGATCTCAGCTCACCACAACCTCCACCTCCTGGGTGTAAGCGATTCTCCTGCCTCAGCCTCCCGAGTAGCTGGGACTACAGGCATATGCCACCATGCCCAGCTAATTTTTGTATTTTTATTAGAGACGAGGTTTCACCACGTTGGCCAGGATGATCTTGACCTCCTGACCTCATGATCCAACAACCTGGGCCTCCCAAAGTGCTGTGATTACAGGCGTGAGCCACCGCGCCCGGCATCAAGGGACATCTCTCAATACACTTCTTTGGTAGGAATCAGGTTTCCAAATCTGAGCCACACCAAGATTTGTACTTCATTGGTTTCTCTAGAAAGTGAAACGATGAGAAACACTATCCCCTATTTGTTTGTTGATTGTTCAAAAAAACCCTTTAACTCCATCTGGGTATATCATGACTTTTTGGAAGCCTTATTCTAAGATCTTTTTAGTTGGGCTGTCAGTGTTAACCTAAGTTCATTTCTGCAGATAGCTTCATTATCCCAATGTTTAAAATGTTGACAAAATAGTCTTGTGCTTTTATCAACTCCTGCTTGGTAAAATCCCCTATCTCTGAGTGGTCACCTCCTAAAATAGATGACATAGGCATGGGCATGGCTGTTCCCAGCAAAAGTTCTGACACATTCACAAATGCTTCCTGAGTACATCTGTCAATTTCCTTCTATGCACATTTTCAACATTCCAGCAGTGGGAATGACTAATGATGCTAAAGCACTAGAAATTGTCACTTGGTGCTATTCAGTATGTCAGAGCCTGATTGCAGATAAGCCTCCTTTCTTAAGAATGATCTGTCCTGATCCAACTAGTTTTGCAACAAGGCTCATTTGCAAGTACCAAAGTCTATGACTTGTGAAGGAACCAAGCCACACAAACCAAACACAGAACCCACTGGCAGAAACCATTGGCTTTTAGTGCTACTGGAAGGTAGCCAACCTGGTTCTCATTTAGGAAAGGAACCAGGTGAATGTCTGAATAAATTACCATTCGTGTCCCTGAGGGTTTGGAACAATCACAAATTATTTCTGAAATCCTGGGTAGGACTCGTGTGGCCGCTTACAAGCCTTGTCCTTCTGCAATGGGTCTGGTATCAGAGAGGACTCATAAATCAGGATCATAGTTCTCAGGAAAAGTTGTTGGATTCACAGAGTAGGGGCCAAGGGAATACTTCCCCTTTGCCCTCTGAAAATCAGTTGACACTAGACAGATTCATAGGAGAAATGGTATAGAAATTTACTAGTGTGCAAAGAGAAAATTACACACAATGGGGTACAGATGGTTATGTACCCTTCTTCTTAGAGGAAACGGAGATGGGAACTGTGGAGATAGGAAGTAGGGGGTCAGTAAATGATTTTTAGGGGAATTCAATGGGCTTGGAGAACAAACAGTGACCTGGGACAAAGTCTGTTGGGCCCACAGAACAGACAACAGTTGGTGACAAAAGTCTGTTCAGGTGTGTTGACAGACTTCAGTCTTTCTTCTTGCAGTAGGAGTTTCCGTTAATGAAAACTCAAGAGACCAGAGGTAATTGTTTTCTTCTCTGGAGGGTAGGACTTTAGGCAGATAAGGGAACTTCACAGAACCACTTTATCCTGTGCTTAGGGGAGAGACAGAGGATTGAGAGACAGGAGTGAGGGGAGGTCAGAGAGACCTTGAGGCTTCTTCAGGTTCAGCATATGAAAGCATTGTATTTGGGGATATAGGTGTCTGAGCCCTAACAATACGAAGAATGATCTTACTTTATCATATGAATACCGCAGATTGCTGAAGTGAGCATCTAGTGCTCCTATCGTGATAAATTATCCAGTGCCTTTCCCGTCTCTTTCTCCTGTCAGTTCTCTAATGGCCTGCCCCCTTGCCCTTTTCGTTGTAGTGAAAACTCAGACCATAGTAAAAAACACACTTGGTAAAAATCATGACATACATGTAAATTGCATGGAAAAAGATGACATGCTCATACAAGACGCTTGATTCATTGGCTAGCAGAGCAGGCCGTGAAACACTGATAGGTCTGCATACCATGAGCTGGGCTGTTTTGAGGTCACTTGTGCTGACTATCATTCTAACGACTGCTTCTTCCTCAGAAATGAATCAGTGGAGATGTGACATTTATTTTATCTCGGCATTTTTATGTCTATTTCTGAAAAGAAAAAGGTACCAGCAGCTGCAGTTTCCACTCCCTCTCCCAAAGGGATCTGGGCTAGAGGGTAGAATATGGGATCTGTCATCATACTTTCCATCTGCTCACAGACTCTGAGGTTTATTTTTGTTTTTGTTTTTTGAGACAGGGTCTCACTTTGTGGCCCAGGCCAGAGTGCAGTGGCGCCATCTTGGCTCACTGCACCCTCGACTTCCAAGGTTCAAGTATTTCTCATGCCTCAGCTTCCCTGGTAGCTGGGGTTACAGGGACATGCCCCCACGCCTGGCTAATTTTTGTATTTTTAGTCGAGACGGGGTTTTATCATGTTGGCCAGGCTGGTCTCAAACTCCTGACCTCAACTGATCCACCTGCCTCAACCTCCCAAAGTGCTGGGATTATAGGCGTGAGCCACTGCACCCAGCCAGATTGTGAGTTTTGATCTCCAACACTATGCATTTTTTAGTGAAATTCAGTTTAATAAAATGAATAATGAGATAATAGCTAACATGTATTGAGAACTTTCCACGTGTCACGTGCTGCTTTGGGTGCTTAGGGTACTCTGTTATTTACTTCTTACCATAACCTTATGAGGTGGGTACTAGGGTAGCTCCAGTTTACAGAGAAAACAAGGTGCAGAGAGATTAAGTAACTTGTCTAAGGTCACATAGCCAAGGAGTGCCGGAGCCTAGGTCTAACGCAGACAGCACTTGATCTTCATGACTATGTCACAGTGCTTCACCCTGGAGAATAAAGAGATGATGCTGGGATGGAGACGTGCTAAGGAGGTCTTCCTCACCTCACATCCTGATCCATATGGGGGCTTTTGTGTAGTTCCATTTGCATTCATTCTTCCAGTGCAAAGCTGGAGTTTACCTAGTGGGATGAGATTCAATTTTCATCCTTGAGTATGAGTTGTTCTTCAGGCTTGCCCATGGGTCTTCATCCTGTCAGCATTCTGATTATGTTTCTCATTATCATTTTCCTGCAGTGATTCATGAATAGATAAAATCAAACAGCCTTTTCAGTAAATAAGGAAAGCTTAGCTTAGGGTGAAAAAAATAGAGCTTTCTTTGAATCTGGAGAAATTCAGCACACAGATGTCCTACAGTATTAGTTAAGAGACTACTGCACCCATCATACTTGAGCTTAAGACAGTTTTTTCTTTTAGTTTTTTTCTAAGATATCTGCATGTCTGTGTTATGCCACAAATAGTACAGCCTTTGTTAACTTTTAGATTCAAAAGAAAAATCAACTTGTTGACCAGGCATGGTGGCTTAAGCCTATGATCGCAGCACTTTGAGAGGCTGAGGCAGGAGGATTGCTTGAGCTCAGGAGTTTGAGACCAGCTTGGGCAACTTGGCAAGACATTATCTCTACTTAAAGAAAAAAAAATTAGCCAGGTGTGGTGGTGTGCGCCTGCGGTCTCAGCTACTCGGGAGACAGGTGGGAGAATTGCGTGAGCCTGGAAGGATGAGGCTGCAGTAAGCTGCAATCCCACCACTGCACTCTAGTCTGGGTGACAGAAGGAGACCCTGTCTCTATTAAAAATAAATGAATTTATGAATGTTTTATTATATGTGGCATACCATATTTAAGCAGGGTCAAATCTTCGGTCTGACTTTTCAAATTCATGTGAATAAATCATTTTGAAATTTTGGAGACAAAACCTTATTTAAGTTGAGAAATAGACAAACATTCATCCACTAAGAATTATTATTTTTATTATTCTTAGTGTGTTTGAGTTGGTTCTTGCAAAGAAAATATAAACAAATCCCAAATATGAAAAATTTCCCAAGTTTATATTAAGTGTATCCCATGAGTGATATAGGAAAATCCCTTTTAAGAGAAATGGTATTGCAAAAGACACAATGAATCTTTTTCTCTTTTAAATAAAAATATGCATCCCGATTCTAAACATTATCCAAAGCATTTGACAGTTTACTAGAATAAACCTTTCTCCTTCATGTGGCTTTTACTAACCTTTCTCTCCTATAACAGTCATTGACTTCTTCCTATTTTCTTTTCCTCTCTTTCCTTCTCTTCCTTCACTCCATTTCTTTTCCCAGTGTTTACTGTGAGCTGGGCACTGTGTTAAACGCTCTACCTGTATTTTTCTCTTTAACGCTCACAATGACACGAGATAGGTACGATTTTTTTGCCCCATTGTAAGAAATCGATGCTTTGAGAAGATAAAGACTTTATAAGTCCACAGAGTCTGGAAGAGCAGAGTCAGAATTCAATTATAGGTTTGTATTATTGCAGAGCCCACAGTTTATTGCTTTCCATGTAATGAGTAAGTATTTCTTTTAGAATAAAAAAAATATTGGCCGGGCGTAGTGGCTCATGCCTGTAATCCAAGCACTTTGGAGGCCAAGGCAGGCGGATCATCTGAGGTTGGGAGTTCAAGACCAGCCTGACCAACATGGTAAAACCCCATCTTTAAAAAAAAAAAAGAAAAAAATTTTATTAAAAAAAAAAATATATATATATATATATATATTGGCCGGGCGTGGTGACTCACTCTTGTAATCCTCGAACTTTGGGAGGCTGAGGTGGGTGGATCACTTGAGGTCAGGAGCTTGAGATCAGCCTGGCCAACATGGTGAAACCCCGTCTCTACTAAAAATACAAAAATTAGCTGGGCGTGGTGTTGTGTGCCTGTAATCTCAGCTATTCAGGAGACTGAGGCAGGAGAATCATTTGAACCCGGGAGGTGGAGGTTGCAGTGAGCCAGGACCGTGCCACTGCACTCCAACCTGGGCGACAGGTATGAGGCTTCATCTCAAAAAATATATATTTTAATTAAAATGTAATGACAGGAAAATAGTTATGATCCTGGGAGCAAGAATTAGTCAAGAATGGACCTGATCTATGATCATTCTAGTTTTTTGGACAGGCTAGGAAGCCGTGGACTGGCACAGATTAATATGAATAACACATAGAAAATACCAATTGAGAATTTAAAAGATATATTCTGTGGCCTTTATAAGCATGAACTTATCCAGTGCATTCCACGAACCCATGATACAGATACTATACCCTTGTTCTTATTTTAAAGGGAGGTGCCTGTGGAAGGTCCTGCTCAGAATCAGTGGAAGAATGAGGGTTCTGCCTTCATTCCTAGCATTCTTCATGTGGGTAGCATAGTCCCTTAACCACAGTGCCAGGGCACCTCTTGCCTGTGATCCCTAAGTGCTCTTTTGCATGTTTCTTGGGGAATGCAGAGCCTGTTAATAACTAGCCATTCACCTGGAATTCAGGTCCACAGCATAGAAAAGACCATAACATATGCTTTCCCTTTTGCTTTAAGGGGAAACAGAATTGAGGTGGCAGGATCAAGAGAATTTCTTCTTAAAAAACATTGTTATAGTAGAAAACACATAACATTGGCCTGGTGTGATGGCTTATGCCTATAATCCCAGCAATTTGAGAGGCCAAGGCAGGGGAATTGCTTGAGGCCAGGAGTTCAAGACCAGCTGTGCAACATGGGGAAAGCTTATCTCTACAGAAGATACAAAAATTAGACAGGTATGCTGGCACGTGCCTGTAGACCCAGCTACTCGGGAGGCTGAGGTGGGAGGATCATTCGAGCCCAGGAAATTGAGACTGCAGTGAGCCATGATCATGCCACTGCACCCCAGCCTGGGTGACAGAGTGAGACCCTGTCTCGAAAAACAAACAAACAAATACATAAATAAAAACTTTTAAAAAGGAAAACACATAACATACAATCTACCCTCTTTTTTTTTTTTTTTTTTTTTTTTTTGGAGTCTCACTCCGTTGCCCAGGCTGGAGTGGAGTGGAACGATCTCAGCTCACTGCAACCTCCACCTCCTGGGTTCAGGCGATTCTCCTGCCTCAGCCTCCTGAGTAGATGAGATTATAGGTGCACACCACCATGCTCAGCTAATTTTTGTATTTTTTAGTAGAGATGGGGTTTTACCATGTTGGTCAGGCTGGTCTTGAATTGCTGACCTTGTGATCTGCCTGCCTTGGCCTCCCAAAGTGCTGGGATTACAGGCGTGAGCCACTGCACCTGGTCTTACTCTACTGTCTGAAAGTGTTCCTTTGGTACAGTATTGTTAACTGTATACAGATGAAAAAGTTTTTTAATAGGAGAAATCAGAGCATATTTGATGAGGTGAAAGAAAATTCATGTTTTGGGAAGCATAAAATTGCTGGAACAATGTCCTGGAGGAGATGAGAAAGGAGGGATAGCGAAGCTGAGCGATTTTCCTAAGGTCACATAGCCAATAAGTGACAGGTCAGAATTCCAATCCAGGTCTTCTGGCTGTCTGTTTTTTACTAACATTTTGCTATACTATAAAATGAGAAAAATGGCTTGGGTGACATGTAACTTTCCTCCTAGTTCTAACTTTCACGTCTCTAACATTTTGATGTGCCTTCACCCATCCCAAGCAAGTAAAGGAAATTCCACAGCAGCAGCAGCACCTACCTGAACCCACGGTTCTCATCTAGGCGCTCGCCTGTCTCATCTCAACTACCCTATGAATTACTTAGCAGTCAGGCACTTGGACTCCCCAGTGCCTGAGCCCTTTATAGGAGTCACAGACTGTTTCTGATACCTGGCAGCTTTACTCATTTATGTTATCTGTCTGGCTTCCTAAGGTATTTGAGTTTGCAGTGCTTGCTCCTAAAATTAACTAGGCAGTGGTCTAAAAAGAAAAGGAAGGAAGGGAGGGAGGGAAGAAAGGAATGAAGAAAGGAGAGAAGGAAGGAAGACAGGAGAATACAAAGAAAGGAAGTACAAAGGACGGAAGGAGAGGAAAGGAGAGAAGAGGAGAGGAGAGGGAGGTGGAGAGGAGATGGAGAGGGAGAGGGGGCTATAAAAAAGCTGTTTACTTAATGAGTTGGAAAATCTTCAAAAACAAGATGGGAATGGGTACTTTAGTTGATTGTGTTATAAGATATTGTGGTTTCTAAAGTGATTTTATGTTGGCCACGGTCCCAATCCAACAGAGGCTTTTAATATGCTATAGAAGCTATTAATATTCTCTGTATTTAAATGATCTTAACACCTTATAATTGTAATGGTTACTTAGAGAAGTAATTAACTTATTCTGTGTATATAAACGTAATATGCTTTCATAATATAGTTTCATCATCTCCAGTGAACTTTACATTAATGCTAAGAAAGTCATTTAATATGTTCATTATATTAGAAGGAAAAAGCCCATTTTCTCATTGGATAGTTCTCAATATTAAAGCATTTGTTAAGCAAATCAGAGACTACTGCAAAGACTATCTCTGAAAGAATCAGAATTCTTTTTTTTTGAGACGGAGTTTCGCTCTTGTTACCCAGGCTGGAGTGCAATGGCGCGATCTCGGCTCACCGCAACCTCCGCCTCCTGGGTTCAGGCAATTCTCCTGCCTCAGCCTCCCGAGTAGCTGGGATTACAGGCACGCGCCACTATGCCCAGCTAATTTTTTGTATTTTTAGTAGAGACGGGGTTTCACCATGTTGACCAGGATGGTCTCGATCTCTTGACCTCGTGATCCACCCGTCTCGGCCTCCCAAAGTGCTGGGATTACAGGCGTGAGCCACCGCGCCTGGCCCAGAATCAGAATTCTTAACATTAAAAATATCAAGATTTGGTTTTTTTCTCCCTAATATGACTGAAAAATCCTTATGGTTCTTCCCCTAAATTAACAGCCCGTGCTTAAAAGTTCTGAGGGAAACACTTGCGAATTACTAGGAAAATGTCACAGTCCTATTTTTTTTTAACAAAAACTAAAAAGTAATTTCCTGTTTTACCTAAAATTGAAAAGAAGTTTAGCACCACTGGAAAAGAAAAATAGATTTGCTTTTAAACACAGGTCCCTAATGAGAAGAAATTCACCTGGTTGACTCAGTGCAAACTGTCTTCGGGGACTCCACACTATTGGCACTGTTTCCCAGCATTCTATCTGTGAACAAGCTGTGTACATTCCAAGTATATGAGGCATATTTTATGTTTTCACTGCCATGCTTAAAGAGTACCTTGTTGTTTGCTGGCTCTCCATTACGGCATGAACTCTGGAGTGTTTACTAGATTTTTTAAATGCTTCAGTCGCTAAATGAGATAAAAGTCTTAGCCAAGAACCAAAGAACTTGGACCTCACAGGACTTTGCTTCTGTTAATTATCAAAGTAATACATGACTACATTCTTGTCATTATCCCACAAGCTTTGAGGCCTCTGGAATTAAGGTACCATCTTGCCTTTCTCACCAGGCGGGGCTGTCTTTTCACTTCCCAACTCTGTCTTTCTCCTACATAGATACCCTCTTTTCACTCTTTCCAACACAGATCTTCCCATGCTGCTCCTTTCTGTTGAAGATTTTAGTTTCGAATTGTGTTTTTTGATTAATATATTGGTGCCATTTACATGTATATTACAATGGGCAATCTGGGTGGTACAATGTCATGTCGATGTCGAGAAGGCACAGCCCAGCTACCGTCTGGAACTCAACATAAACAATTCCATGGGAGAAATGTTGCTTGGGTTTTGGAATGTTTCTTATGGGCGTTTTAAAAGGTCTTTTAAAAAGAGCCTCAAGCAGCTGGGGTGAATATAATCAGGTCACCATTTCCTTATGTTAAAGGGCTTGGGGGAGGAGAGGCCAAGTGTGAGGATGCATGGAAAGGAAATAAATGTGGAACAGGCAGGAAAGAAACTTACTTGGGCACAGGAAGCCAGAGACCCTGGAGAGGAAATAAAAAGCAGGCACCACAAATTAGGCTGAGAACCAGAGTAAACACAGTCCGATTGCCAAGTGTTCCCTTACGACACCATCCCTGTTGCTGTGTTTGCTTCTCTGTCCTTTCTTCAAGTAAGAGTGACTGTGTCCATCCCCAGTGGTTCCCAAACCAGGCTGTCATGGAATCAGATGGAAGGCTTAAGCAAACACAGATTCCTGGAAATTTTCTTTTCTTGTTTTCCAGCTACTCGCAATGTAAGCCAACTTGGAAACCACTGATTTACAACATCTTAAAAGCTGACCACCTTATCTTAGGGAGAGGCCAACCCCTTGGAGAAGAGATGGTTTAGAAGGGTGTTTTTAATAGTATAAAACACAACTATAAGGCAATGCAAACAATCCGTAGACTAACACATGCCAGTCTTATATGATGTGCATTCAGAAAGCTGACGGTTAAAATAGTCTATGGGTGGATCATGCCTGCTACAGAAAAGCCAATGATGCTTAATCCAGAGATGACCTTTTTGCCCTTAAGTAAGACCCAGAGATCACTGAGAAATGTCTCACTTTGGAAATCCATAAACATACAAATCACCCCTATGAATGGTGTAAAACCAGTAGTTGAGCTAGAGTAAGCAAATCATCTTTGCGGATTCTAGGAATTAGTTGACTAGATATCCCATGTCTTCCTGTTTACATTCCTACCAACATAGTAATGGAGGTTGTCCGATGGATGCGCACGCCATTAATTTTATGGATTTTTATCTCGAGGCATGATGAGTTGGGGTTAGTTCTCCCAGACACTTTTTGTTCTGATTTCCTATTTCTTCTGAATTATTTTTAAAAATTATTTTTCAATTTTCGTGGGTACATAGTAGGTGGCATGTAATATATACATAATCACATCAGAGTAAATAGGGCATCCATTGCCTCCAGCCTTTTTCCCTTTTGTTACAAACAATCCAATTATAGTTTTAGTTATTTTTGACTATGGTCAGCCTGTTGTGCTAGCAAATACTAGGTCTTATTCATTCTTTCTATTTTTTTTTTTTTTGAGACAGAGTCTTGCTCTGCCAGGTACCAGGCTGGAGTGCAGTGGCGTGATCTTGGTTCACTGCAACCTCCGCTTCCCAGGTTCAAGCAATTCTTCTGCCTCAGCTTCCTAAGTAGCTGGGACCATAGGCGCACGCCACCATGCCCAGCTAATTTTTGTATTTTTTAGTAGAGACGGGGTTTCACCATGGTCTCGATCTCTTGACCTCATGATCCGCCCGCCTTGGCCTCCCAAAGTGCTAGGTTTACAGGAGTGAGCCACTGCACCCAGCCATTCTATTTTTTTTATATCCATTAATCACCCCTACTCCCCTGCCTCCCCATGACCCTTCCCAGCCTGTGATAAACATCTGTTTACTCTCCGTCCTCATGAGTTCATCTTCTAAATTCTTACTGTTATGTCCATTTTGCCTCCAATGCCTGCTCTTCACCCTACACCAAGTCACAAACAAACCCCTTCCTTGACTTTGGTTTCCCAGACAAATGCAGTTATCAGAAGTTTAGGGGGTTACGAGAAGTGTTTATATCACAACATAACACTCAAACAACTTTAAAAGTGTATCCCATATATTTTCTTTTCTGTTTCCTGCTGTGTGATCTGGTATTTCTTGCTTACTGACTCCTCCCCACCACCCTGGTCTTTCATCCAACTCGAGAGCTTTTGTAAGCTTCTGAATTCCAAAAATGAACTGCAGGTTCAAGTGTATAAACACTTTCTATCTCAAGAGTTATCGCCAAATTATCTTTCAAATTTGCCAGTTTATTATCAGTCTTTATGCCCATCAATAGCGTATAATCACTTGATTGTCATCATTCCCTTCCCAAAAATACATATTTGTATTTTATATTTACTCATAGGCAAAAAAATTAGCCCTGTATTTCATTTGCACTTTAATTATGAAGAGTTTGAGCATCTCTTTGCAAGTTCAAGGGTCAGTTGTACTTATTTATCTGTAAACTATTTTTTTTTTGGAGACAGGGTCTCACTCCGTCACCATGCTGGAGTGCAGTGGCACGATCATGGCTAACTGTAGCCTTGACCTCCTGGTTCCAAGCAATCCTCCCATCTCAGTCTCCCAAGCAGCTGAGACCACAAGCATGTCACCACACCCAGCTAATTTTTTATTTTTTGTAGAGATGTAGAGTCTCACCATTTGCCCAGGCTGGTCTCAAATTCCTGGGTTTGAGTCATCCTCCCACCTTTGCTTCCCAAGGTGTTGAGATTACAGGTGTGAGCCATCACTCCCAGTCCAGGTTTGGTTTTTTTTTACTTAGGAGTTGGAAGTTTTCTTCAATTTTCTTATTCATTTGCAAAAACTCTTTGCATATGAGGAATAGTAACTAATTATCACATATGTTGCAAATATTTCCCCCAGTTTGTTTCTTCTCTGAAATTTTCAGTGATGCATCTGGTTTCATGAGGATCCCCTTGGGTTTGGGATTGCTGCTAGCTTTTCAGTGAGCTCACCTGTGGTTTGGTGGGAAGTCCAGGGACATAGAGCTATTTGTTTGGTGTGAGCCAACCTTTTTGTTTCTGTCGTTGTTTACTTTTCCCTCTTTTTCTTTTCTTTTCTTTTTTTTTTTTTTGAGATGGAGTCTGGCTCTGTCGCCCAGGCTGAAGTGCAGTGCTGCGATCTCAGCTTACAGCAAACTTCACCTCCAGGGTTCAAGTGATTCTCCTGCCTCAGCCTTCTGAGTAGCTGAGATTACAGGCACCTGCCACCACGCCCAGCTAATTTTTATATTTTTAGTAGAGATTGGGTTTCAACAGGTTGGCCAGGCTGGTCTCAAATGACTGATCTCAGGTGATCCACCAGCCTTGGCCTCCCACCGTGCCCAGCCTCCCCTCTTCTATTTTTTTTTTTTCCTAGCCAATCTTTATTTTATGTGGGACACATTTAGCACTTGGGAATTACTCACAGCTGATACTTTTTGGTCTTTCTCCTTGCTAGAAGGAGGAAATAGTAAATTCCCTTTTATGATGCACCTGTCTTGCCCCCACCTTTTGGTTTTCAGATCAGTTCTCTGAGACACTTGTAAGTCTATTTTTCAGCTTCTACTTTTCTCTAAGTTTGGGGTCATGTGTCTACTGCCAGACCATTATTATTTGCTGGATTTAGTTCATTTTACTCAGCTGGGGAGAGAGGAGAAGAGCTTTTCTCAACCTGTATCTAGGCTAACTTCTTCCCCAGAAAGCTATTACTTTACTTTGTGTGTTTTTCTAGAAAGAACATTCCACTTCTTGGGTCCCCTGGAGGCCACTCTTGCTCAGGGGCATAGTTTAAAGTGGGCCAGCACATGGGAGAGGCAATGTGAGTAAAAATGCACACTTCGGCCACAATGAAAGAAATCTTTATCTCCTCTCCCCGCAAAAAAACTTCCATGGAAGATTTTGTGCCCTTGATGGTAGAGGGCCTGCAGGAACACGTGACATTTACCCGTTCGAGTCATATTTCTCTCACATAATTAATAACCATTTGCTCCTAAAGTACATCTAGGAGAGTAAATACGCTGCTTTTATTTATTTTTATTTTTATTTTTTGAGACGGAGTCTCGCTCTGTCACCAGGCTGGAGTGCAGTGGCTCAATCTCGGCTATTGTAACCTCCACCTCCTGGGTTCAAGCGATTCTTCTGTCTCAGCCTCCTGAGTAGTTGGGACCACAGGCGCGTGCCACCACGCCCGGCTGATTTTTTTGTATTTTTAGTAGACGGGGTTTTACCATGTTGGGCAGGATGGTCTTGATCTCTTGACCTCTTGATCCACCCGCCTTGGCCTCCCAAAGTCCTGGGATTACAGGGATGAGCCACTGTACCCAGCCAATATGCTTCTTTTATTATAAAATATTCTCAGCTCTAATAATCATTATTATGTTAACACACATAGGATGTGATGAACCACAAGCAGGCAGCGGGTGATAAAGCTAACCTTGCCCACGGCCAGTGTTTCCCGAACTTCCATGTTGCTTATTTTTTTCTGAGACGGAGTTTCACTTTGTCATACAGGCTGGAGTGCAGTGGTGGGATATTGGCTCACTGCAACCTCCACCTCCTGGGTTCAAGCAATTCTCCTGTCTCAGCCTCCTGAATAGCTGGGATTACAGGCGTGTGCCACCATGCCTGGCTAATATATATATATATTTTGTATTTTTTGTAGAGATGGGATTTCACCATGTTGGTCAGGCTGGTTTTGAACTCCTGACCTTGTGATCCTCCCGCCTCAGCCTCTCAAAGTGCTGGGATTACAGGAGTGAGTCACCTCGCCCAGCCACTTTCATGTTTTTAAGAATCATCTGGGAGCTGTTAAGAAAGTTTCCTTGGCCCCGCCCCACACATTCTGATTCAGTAGTTAAAGGTGGAGCCCAGGAATCTTTTTAATAAGCATCAGGGAGGTTCTACTATCTGTGGTCTTCAGTACTGGCTTCGAAAAATTCTGGGGCAAGATATCTCAACCTCAGCATTACTGATATTTAGGTCTCAATAATTCTTTGTTGGTGGGGCACTGTCCTGTAGATGCCAGTAGCAACCCCCCTAATCGTGACAATAAGAAATGTCTCTAGACATTGCCAAAATGTCCCCTGGGGAGTTCAATCACCCTCAATTGGGAACCACTGGCCTAGGAGAAAATAAATGAGAAAATGTTAATTAAAAACAGTGTTTACTTTTGCATGCAGCCATTCATACTGTTGCATGGATTTCATTGAACAAATTAAACAACTATTTCTGAGCATCTGGTATGTACCAAGCCTTTTATATTAAAAATGTTTAATCATGGTTACCTCTTTAATAATTCGGAAGGTGGAAGAAAATATTCTTATAAATTAATATCTATTGAGCATAGATTTTTCCTAAATTAATATTCCTAATAGTTTTCTGAAGAATAATATTCTAGAACTGTAAAATTAATATTAACAGAGCATTGACATTGCTTTAGTAAAGAAGTGATTCAGAATAAAGTTTATATAATTGCTTTACTCTTTTTTTTTTTTTTGAGATGGAGTGCAGTGGCGTGATCTCCGCTCCTGGCAACTTCCGCCTCTCGGGTTCAAGCGATTCTCCTGCCTCAGCCTTCTGAGTAGCTGGGACTACAGGCGCATGCCACCATGCCTGGCTAATTTTTTGTGTGTTTTTAGTAGAGAGGGGGTTTCACCATGTTGTCTAGGATGGTCTCAATCTCTTGACCTTGTGATCCGCCTGGCCTCCTGAAGTGCTGGGATTACAGGCGTGCCCCACCACGCCCAGCCTTTACTCTTTCTAATAATGCAACTAATTTTGTTTGTAAATTTCACACTTTTTCTAATTTAGGAAAATATGAGAAGAGAGTGATGAAGTACCTGCCATGATACTGTTTATAAAACCTCCCATCTGCTGCAATTCTAACATTCTTTAGAGAGTCTGTGGTCCATATAAATAAATGTGATACCCAAGCACACTCAATGTGAGTTTTTCACATGGCATTAAAACGTTAAAAATAGATCAGGATGTAGGACACCCAAATATTTAACTCCTTAAATCGGTGACAGGAGGAGAAAAGAACAAAAAGGAAGGAAGGAAGAAAAAGTTGAATCAAGGCTGAAGCTCTGGCATCTCTGACTACTGGTCAGTAAATTCTATTGAAATTCAATAGCGTAAGAGACAAACAGGCAAAAAGGATGGTGAAACCATTCCTAAATGCCAAGGAAAAGGAGCCTATTGACCTTCAGGAACCCTGAAACAGCTGATGTCCCTTTGTAGACTTCGTCCTCTTCCCTGGATGAAAGTGTGAATAGAGCTTAAGGCAGGGAAGAAGTATTTTCTCTGGAGGTACTATTTATGTTGCCGTTAGCCTGGACGGGCTTTCTGGGTAGTTCCCAAGGGCATTATTTCTTTGTATTGGAAATCGGGGACCTTTGTGGGTTAGGAAAGTAGAATCAGGCCATGGTTATTGTCTTTCCCTGCTGTGTTTGACATGTAAAATTGACTCCCAGAAGAGCACCCCAGGGCCTTGTCTAGGGGTGGGGAAAACAGACTGCCCCTGGGGGGAAACCTAACTGAGAGTGTGAGGGCTACTTGCAAAGCTGGGGAGAGAGAATTACTGGGAAAAATCATGCCTCGTGCAAAGCTGAATTCAAGAAATCTGAGTTTGGTGATTTTCCCTCCGGAGAATGAATGCGGCCACCTAAAGCGGAGTAAGACCACAGCTTGCTTTTGAAAAGTGCTGTTTTCTAGGTGGGGTGTTTGTGTGTGCGTGTCCTCTCTCAGGATTTCCAGACGGTTCATTTTCAAAGGGTCATTAACATTATTTAAATATTCATGGTGGGGGTGGGGATGAGAGACTGAAATTTCAGACAGCTCCAGAGTGAGGGATAGCTGGCCACCCGCCTAATCCAGCCCCACTCTGCAGATCAGCTGCCTCCTTCCCCTCCGCTGGCTTTGTTAGCACACGCGCTCTGACACCGGGCCACCGGCTGCCACTACACGGAGGGCAGCAGGAAGGCTCTGGCGAGCCAGTGAGCTGGAAGCACCTCTGTCCACACTTTGGCCTCTGAACCCTATCAGGGGAGTCCCCAAACACACGGAGACACCATTACTACCACAAAGACGCACTTCCCAACCAGTTCCGGGGGTCGCTCTGATCCTGAGGACAGTCGTGGTGCTGGGTAAAGGACGAGGGTCTCTCTTCTCGCTTGAGTGGGAACTCAGCAGCTCCTGGCCTTTGAGCGTACACAGGCACTTGCACATTTCCACATACGCTCAGGCGCACATGTGTGCACCAACACACACGTCCGCGTGCACACACGGCGACACGCCACCCGGCCCCAAAGCCCAGTGCGCCAACAAGTGTCCACATACCCAGACACAGCGCTCCCCTGAGTTAAGAAGTACTCAGCTTGCGCGCCACATCCATCCCTCCGTCTCTCCAGTCTCTCTCCCTCCAGTCTCTCCATTCATTCATTTCTAGGTTTGTGCATAGATTCCGCCGAAGTCAACGAGAGGAGTGGGTGGATGGGGAGAGGAGGGGAAGGGAGGGGCGGCCCGCCGGCGCAGGGCGACTGCAAGGGAAGCGAGGGGGCGGGGAAGGGGCGGGCCCCGGGAGCAGGAGGGTGGGGCTCCCCGCCCTCCAGCGCGCCCCGAGGCGGCCACTCCCTGCAGATGCGCTGGCCCCAGCCCGGGGCTGCTGCGCGCCTTCCCCCGGAGTCTCCTGGACCCCCGGAGCAGGAGGCAGCGGCCGCGCAGCGCGGGAGCAGAGCCCCAGGACTGCGCCCCCGGGAGTCGGCGCCCAGAGGTGGGTGTCTAAGCTGGGGTGGAGAGGACACCGGGGCTGGAGTGTCCTCGGGTGTGAGGAAGGGGTGGCCGAGGAAGGGCTAGAGATCTGGGAGTCCTTGGAAGCACCGCGGGCGTTTAAAGGGCTTTTTGTGGTCTTTGTGAAGCGGGGCGTGTGCCGGGAGAGGGCCCGGCTGAAGGGGCTGTGGCCATGTGGATCTGAATTCCTAGGTTTGCGGGAGGGCCAAGCCTTTGGCTGCTTTGTTCAATGCTTATTATCACTTATATATGCTTTAAAAAATAAACTCAGGACTCGGCTTCCCCTCGCACACACACACAGCTGCGCTGTATGTGTCCTTTTCAGGAAAAGCAGTTAAATCAAACGTGGTTGTGGCCGCGTCTCCTGTCCCGGAGGCACAGGGAGGTGCAGCGGTTCCTTGTAGCTCTCGAGGAAGGCACGGGTCCTGGCTTTTGGGTGGCAGCGCCTGGGGCATTTTCGCAAGTCCTGAACTTTGCAGAGAGACCGAAGTCAGGGAGCGCAGGGGCCCCAGCCCCAGCTGGAGTCTTTCGGAGTGGGGTCCAGGGAGCTGAACTCGGGAGATGACGCAGAGGAGTCAGCAGACCCTTCCGCCCGGGGAAGGGAGAGAGCGGTCCGGGTTCGACCTGAGCCAGAGATCGGCCTGAGGCTGGGACCTCAGCAGTTAGGAAGTGGTTTCTTATCCGGAAAAAAGCGGAGCTTGCTTCTCTATGGGCCCTTCTTGGTGACACTCTGGGCTATGGGAGAAGCAGGCCGTGAGGGAGAGCGCTGGGCAAACCGTGCCTGTAATGTCCGTGGAGGCGGCGCGCCTGCAAGAACCAGAGCAAGGAGACACTGGTGGCCTCGAGAAATCCAAGAGAAACGGAGTGGACGGGAGGGGAGTAAAACGGAGCCCGGGAGAGCTGGGAGCCCGGAGCAGGGAGCCGTGGCGCTGGTGGCCGGGTGAGGCAAAGGGCGAGACAGAGTGCAGCGGGCTGAGCTCTCCCACGTGGATGCCAGGCGCTCGCCAGCCCGGGGGATCCCTCCCGACCCACAAAGAGGGCATCTGGGAAGTGACTCGTTTAGAGAGATGGTGGATTCTCTCTCCAGACCCAGGAAACCCAGTTTCCCGTGTAGGGTAGCAGGGGTTTGGTTCTGATAGGCTGCCTGGTCAGATCGGACTTTAACAAATCAGTAAGTACAATGCAGCGCAGGTGACTTGGGAAGACTTCCTAAATGTATAATATTTCTCTTTGAAAAGAAACTTCACCCACTCACACGTCTATACGTCTCTCTCTATTGCATCTTTCAATCTGGGAACAAGTCCATGTCTCCCAGGAAGCGCTCTTCTATCTCAACTCCCATTTCACAGGTTTCTGGAGGCTGCATGAGTACAAACCCACCTCGCCAATGGGATCCCAGGGAATTTGCTTCCTTGTCTTTTGTTCGGATCAGAGTTCATTTAATCATCAAACTTTTCTTTCTGGAAATGTTCTTAATTTAAATTTAACTAAACTTCTCTTTTTTCCAGTCTGGCAGCTTCCCCAACGTTGATGAATAGAATTTCATAGTAACATGTCTAGAAATGAGGTGTATCCAGTAAGGAGTTGACTCTGTTTCTTTAAACATAAAGACTTGACTTAAAGAATGTTTTAAGCAGTGCTCTGCTGCTGGCTGTCTCCTCCCCAGTTTTGATCCTTGGCCCTTTCCTTTCCTTTTTTTGTTTTTTGTTTTGTTTTGTTTTGTTTTGTTTTTGTTTTTTGAGACGAGGTTTCGCTCTTGTTGCCCAGGCTGGAGTGCAATGGCGCGATCTCGGCTCACTGCGACCTTCGCATCCTGGGTTCAAGCAATTCTCTTGCATCAGCCTCCGGAATAGCTGGGATTAAAGGTGCCCACCACCATGCCCAGCTAATTTTTTGTATTTTTAGTAAAGACAGGGTTTCACCGTGTTGTCCAGGCTGGTCTCAAACTCCTCACCTCAAGTGATCCACCTGCCTCAGCCTCCCAAAGTGCTGAGATTACAGGAGTGAGCCACCGCGCCTGGCCTGGCCCTTTCCTTGAAATGGCATCTTCTTTGAGTGGAGGCACACAAGTTTCGTGCAATTATCTTGGACAGCACCAACAAAATTAGTCCTGAGCCAGGAACAGCAAAAGTAATGCTTGCCTCTCAGATCTTTACTTAACAGACGCTGCTGTAGAGTTCATTTCACTTTCTTTCCGGGATGCTGAAATGCTAGAATGAGAGGAATAGCTGGGCTTTGAGATGGGACAAACGTTTTGAAATGCCCCTTATCTCATAGTTCTGGCATGACAGTTGGCACGACTTCCTGCCTGGAGAGTTTGAAGTTATTTCACTTTCATAAGTGGCTTATCCTGACTCAGTAGCCTCAGGACCTCGGGCTAATAAAAAAGATAAGTAGGTTGTCTTAACTTCATTATCAAGTGAGGGGCGAATAAGCTACTGGTTTTATTTATAAAACTTTAAATATATTCTTATAGAACTAATATAACAAATATTACTTCCAAAAATGCAAACATTTTGGACTTTCTAGTCGTTTTAATTATTGTCTAGATAATTACAGTAATCTAAACAATAACCATCACAGATTTGGTGGGCTCTTAAAATACCCATGTCCTAGATTTCTATAACAGTTATTACCGGTCTCTGCTTATTAAGGTAATGAGTAATGTTTTGCATGAAGATGAAATTGAATTTGGATGTAGGTTGTATTGAGGGATTTTTAACAAGTGAAACAGGAGCATGCTGAAAAGTTACTTCTGAAGACCAAGGATAGACTGTTTAGTCCCAGTCTTTAATTTTATACATGATTCGGCACCAGTAGAATTGGTGCTCTATCTTGAATTAGCTTTTGGAATGACTGTTCTTTGATCTTGAGAAACAGAGTAGTCACCGTTTGCTTAGGTTATTGATCAGGGATTCGGTGTCAGCTACTGGAAGTTTGAAGTAATTGATTAATATCCTGATGAGCTTCAACAACAGTTTTGGTAGCAAATTGCACCATTTTCTTTATACTGTGCAAACTCAACACCCCAAAGGCAGAATTTCTGTAAAACTGAAAATAAAATAATAAAACAGCTTCAACTTCACATTCTCTCACTGCCATGAGCCTCACCCAGCAGCACTTCGGGTGGCTTGGGTCTCAAGGAAGAATGTCACTATGGACCATGGTAATTTATATATATGTGTATCTTGCTCTTTGTAAAATAGTCTCCTCCATGAACATGTAAGATTATTGTTGAAACTTTGGACATTTTCCCTTCAAACACATTTTTTCATGAATATATTATAGAAAAGTTAAAACTATCTCTATTCTAAAAGGAAAATCTACCGTTTTGCTCAGAGAAAGTTATTGAGTTGATGTATGTGATTTTAAGTAGTATTTAATTAATTAGAGTATTAAAGAAATGGGGTACTTCAAGTAACATAATACCTGATAATTAAATCTAAGTTTTAAAAATGTATTTCATCCATTGTCGATGCAAGTATTCCTAAGATGTAACCCCTGGTTAGCTATTCTGCCTAATTGCCTTGATGAGTTGACTGGTGGTTAATGTGCTGTTGTCTTCCCATTGACAGTTCAGGATTTTGTGGCCTCAGCATAATATTAGCATAGATACGAGTTGTGATTTAATAGGATTATAGAAGTGTAATTGTGGAACTCCTGCAGGGCAGATTCTGGAGGCTAGCTTTTTAGAAAACGAAAATCTCCAGTATAAATTTAATTTCTGTCATTTGTCTCATTTTCTTGAAAGCTGAGTGCCAGAAAAGAAAAGGATGGAGTCTCTCTTTTCTTTCTGCTATAAAACAGAATGTGCTTTCTCCAGGGTTTGGTGGTGGGTTCCTTTTTCCTCTTGAGGTGGATTCTGGGATTGAGGAGGGGCTGGAGAAGACAGGGCATGACGGAAAGAGACTGAGAACATACTCGGGCTGCCATGCCTCCCTTTCCTTTTCGTACTCCTGTCTCCCTTCTAGGAGCACCAGGGCTACCAGTCCTTGTGGAGACATGTAACTGGGTCACTTTGGGAGGCTGAGGTGGGCAGATCACTTGAGGTCAGGAGTTCGAGACCAGCCTGACCAACATGGTGAAACCCTGTCTCTACTAAAAAAATACAAAAATTAGCCAGGTATGGTGGCGGGTGCCTGTAATCCCAGCTACTTGAGAGGCTGAGGCAGGAGAATCGCTTGAGCCTGAGAGGCAGAGGTTCCAGTGAGCCGAGATGGAGCCACAGTACTCCAGCCTGGGTGACAGAGCGAGACTCTCTCTGAAAAAAAAAAAGAGACATGTAACTGGAATTTGTTCCCATCTTGATGGCAGTCTTAGAGTGCCCACATGGGCCAAGCAACTGGAGAAGGTGCCCTGTGGAGGCAGACTGCTGCTGCTGGGGTCCTTATACAGGCAGAGGGTGAGATGATGTAGCTTTCCTCGAGTAGGTTTGAGGGGTTGGGGTTTTTGTTTTTTTCTTCTAAGCCCTGGAAGGATGCATGCATTGGTTGACGGGGGTGTGGCATGAATGCCAGGGAAAAGGAGAGAGCTGTGGAACTTACTGGGGAAGGTCACTATGCTTTGAACCCTTTTTTTCCCCTTAGATATGGGCAGGGACTTTTGTGGTTGTTTTTGATGGCTGATTAGAGCAGATGGAGTGGCAAGGCCAAATATGCAGATACTGTAGTGCCCCCATTATCCGGAACCACAGCATGCCCAAAGCACCCTAGTGTCTCAGCCAAGTTCTCTGTGAGATCTTGGTCTGCCACATAAACAAAATCTTAGTTCATTCATCTGTCAAAATGGAGATACCAAAACCCACCTGTTTCAAAACTTGCGTAAAATCAGATGGATATATAAGCACCTTGTACATGTTGTATTCCCCCCAAAATTGGTTGTTCTTAAATTAACAAAAGCCTTCTTTCATCTTCATTACAGATGCAAAGATAAGTAAACAGTTTTAAAATTAATTGTTATTATTGTTATTTTTTTATTTTTATTTTTTGAGACAAGGTCTCGCTTTGTCACCCAGGCCGGAGTGCGGTGGCGCGATCATAGCTTATTGTAGTCTCGAACTCCTGGGCTCAAGTGATCCTCTTGTCTCAGTCTCTTGAGTAGCTGGTACTACAGGTGCATGCCGCCATGCCTGGCTGTTTCTGTGTTGTTTGCAGAGATGGGGTCTCACTACATTGACCAAGCTGGTCTTGAACTTCGGGGCTCAAGCAATCCTCCCACCTTGGCCTCCCAAGCAGTTCCACAATTACCCTCCTAAAGTGCTGGGACAACAGGCACGAGTCACCATGTGCTGGCCTAAAGTCAATACTTCAAATGCTAGCAGTTGTGCAGCAGATCAATTGTTCATCCTTCACACTGATCAAGTAGCTTTGAACATGGAAATTCTTGAAACCTGGCTTCCCCCCGGCTTAGGGGGTGTCTAGCTGACATTCTCTCACCGCTGAAGCACTTGTACTATTGGTAATTCTTCTATTTTTCATTGCTTGATCCCTCTTTAAACTTTGAATAAGTCAGGAATTGGTCCTCATTGGGACAATGGACCCCAGTTTTCAGAACCCTAATCCTGGTTTTAAAGTTCACTCAGTGACCCACAGTATGTTGGATGTTACTGGGACTGCCCACACGATTGCAAGATTCTGGGTAGATTTTCAATGACAGTTAAAAAAGGTTTTCAGAAGAGCTGAGAAGCCCACTTAATCCAGTTCATTTTTTCTTATTATTTAGCTTTTCACAGATTTGCGGGTGCAGATTTGGATGGATTATTACATAGCACCAGGTGTATTGGATACAGCAGAAAAATTGTTTTGAATTAACTCTTAATCATTACAAATCATTCTTTTAAACAAAAACATATAGAAGGTATCCTCCACGGTTGGTCCAAACCTTTCCACCAAGTGAGAGCTGCTAGCCTGTGCTGCTGTCTTAGACTGGGATGAGCCCATACATATAAAGAAGTAAGTTGATTAGAAAGAGTAGCTGGGGGCTGGGCATGGTGACTCATGTCTGTAATCCCAGCACTTTGGGAGGCTGAGGTGGGAGGATTGCTTTAGCCCAGGAGATCAAGGCTGCATGAGCCATGATTGCCACTACTGCAATCCAGTCTGGGCAATAATAGTGTGAGACCCTGTCTTAAAAAAAAAAAGAAAAAGAGAAAAAAAGAAAAGAAAGAGTAGCTGGGGATTCACAAGCAATAGGTTTGAAAAAGCAGAACACTGTGGCACCTGACCCAGGTTCTAGTGCCTCTGTGAAGCATTTGCTTTACAGTGAGTGTCTGCTGGAGGGAAAATCCCCCCTCAAAATGTCTGAAGATAGGGGACCTCCAACTCTGGTCCACCAGCTCTCCAGTGCCTATCCTCTGTTAACAACCTTGATCCTGCACTATTTCCTAGGAATCTGCCTTGTTCACATGGGCAGTGTATCTGGACGTGTGATTCAATCACTACCAGGATGTATGTAGGGATTCCTGGGCCTTGGCACAGACCATCAGGGTCACACATCTGAGAGGATCCTGGATGCTGTCCTTGAAACCTGCTCTTCTGTTGATGCCAAACAAAGCTTAGAACTTATTGCCTTAGGGCACAAGCCTGTAGTGGATAGTGAGTAATTCCTCACCAGCCCACACGAGCAGTCCTATCTCTTAACTTACAACAGAAGGAAATGTGCCCTGGACCAGATCGCCAGCGAAATTCTGTGGTCAGCTGATAAATCCTGACTTGCCTGCCTTAGGTCTTGAGTGATTTCACCACTAGGACTCAGGGGCAATCCTGGAGCTGCTTCAAAAGGTCTGTGGATTCTTCTTGAGCTTTATGCCGTCTGGAGCCCCTGAACGCCTTACCTGCTTCATGGGATTGGTGAGAAATTGACTTCATGTATAAAGAGAGATAAATGCAGGTCCAGAAACATGAACCTCTCTTGGAACTATATAAAGATGCATTTTATTGCTTTGCATGTGCTGTAGCAAATGTCTTAGTCCATTTGGACTGCAATAGCAGAATAGACTGGGTGGCTTATAAAGAGCAGAAATTTATGTCTCACAGTTCTGAAGTCTGGGAAGTCCAAGATCAAGTCCAAGTTCCCTGGTAGATTTGGAGGCAGTCTGGTGAGGGCTGCTTTCTGGTTCATAGATGGTACCTTCTCACTGTGTCTTCACATGGTGAAAAAAAGGGGCCTCTTTTTTTTTTTTTTTTTTTTGAGACGGCATCTTGCTCTGTTGCCCAGGCTGGAGTGCTGTGGTGTGATCTTGGCTCATTGCAATCTCTGCCTCCCAGGTTTAAGCACTTCTCCTGCCTCAGCCTCCTAAGTAGCTGGGATTACAGGTGTGCACCACAGTGTGTGGAAAATTTTTGTATTTTTAGTAGAGATGGAGTTTCACCATGTTGGCCAGGTTGGTCACAAATTCTTGACCTCAGGTGATCCACCCACCTCGGCCTCCCAAAGTGCTGGGATTACAGGTGTGAGCCACAGCGCCTGGCTCAAGTTTTTTGATACTTCCTACAAATGGAGAAATTGTTTAGCCATTTTTATTTAGGTGGGTTGGGGAATGACTTTCCCAAAGGAATAAATTTTAGTTAATATTCCAGAAAATTCAAGTACTTCTCAACCCTAATTGAAAAGCACCGTCTCTGTGTCAATTAAAATCCAGATAGAGTCTATGTGGCATGTGCTATGTGATTCCAAAGCCGTATTTTAGCTTGACAAATTAATATTTTGCATCAGAACATTTTATACTTGCAAAGAATAGGAAGAATTTTCCTCAGACACAATTACAGATGAGCAGAATTTATTCATTTTTTGGGAAAAAAATGAATAGATTGTATTTGGAAACAGATCATACCCAAAGCACTTGATGATTCCTGTTTGGGATTATTTTTCCTTTAGAGAATAGTTCAGTGTTAAATGCAGGGCAGAGATGGGCTCAAGAGTGGGAGGCATTGCTTTTGAATGGAATCACAATGTGTATATCATTTTAAATATTCTTTTTATGGTATGATTCATTCTCAAAACAATCCACAGCCTCCCAAGGATGACAGATATTATAGTGTGAGTGGCATAAAGGGTGTTGAGATAGAGGAATGAAAAGAGAAGAAGTCTTTCCCTCCCCACTTGACCATTCATAGTGGAACTAAGTTTTATCTTCTAGGGAATTCCCTGTAATCCCCAGGGATGCCTTGATCTTAAGTTTCCCAGGCAGATGGTGGGAGGAGCTAAAGGGGAGGGAATTAATATTTCTTAAGTGTCAGATGCTAAGTTGGTTGCTTTACCTCCACTTTTTTAGAGACAGGGTCTCACTGTGTCACCCAGGCTGGTGTGCAGTGGGGTGATCATAGCTCATTGCAACCTTGAACTCCTGCCTCCATTATTTTACTTAATCTTTGTAGTCACCATCATTTTTCAAATGGAGATACTGAGACATTTGGAAGGCATATAACCAGTCAGGGGTACCACAGCTACATAATGTCAGGTCAGTTTTCCTACCCAGCTCCTTCTCTTACTAAACCAGTGCTGTAGGGCCTTGCTACTCTATGTGTGGTCTGGGGACCTGCAGCAGTCCTATCACCCAGGAGCATGTTACACCTACAGCATCCTGAGCCCCATCCCAGACCTACTTAATGAGAATCTGCATTTTAAATCCCTAATGATTCCTGAGCATGTTACTGTGTGAGGGAGCTCTGCTGAGAAGAGGAAGGTCTGGCAGTTAGCACTGTGCATCCTGGCCAAGACTCAAGACTTGAATGTGTAGACTGGACCTGAAAGATTGGTCTATCTTAGTGAGGGAGGAAGGGTGCTATTAGAATCTGGTGGATAGAGACCAGGGCTGCAGCTACACACTCTACAACACACAGGACACCCCTTCCACCAACAAAGAACTATCCTGCACAAAGTATCAATGGTGCTGATGTTGAAAAACCCCGGTCTAGTTGTCCAGATCTAGAATTCACATCCTGTAGATATGTTTCTAGCCTCAGATGTATGCAAATTTCTAGGAAGTAGATCTTAAATGAGTTGATTCAAATTGCAGTGTGCTATGCAAATGGGAATCTTTTTATTGGGACTTGAAAAGAGAAAAAGAGCTTAAATTGAAGCATGAAAGATTTCCATTAGAGTTTTGACAGTGTCAGACTCTCAAACGAGAATATCAAGGATGCAGTGGAAGTTTCTGAGCATGTACTGAGTACCCACCCCTGAGGGTGCTACAAGGCAACTTTCCCTCCCATTGTTAATCCTGCCTGGCAACAGTCACTTCTGTTTCTTTGTTTTATTCCTAAGACTTGCCCTGGCCTCTGTCCTACCTTTCAGTTCTCAAGCAAGATACACTGGGTCAGTTGTGCCACCTGGAGGCTGGGGGAAGAACGCAAATAAACGAATAATTGCTAAATGGAGCCAAAGCCCTGTTCCTACCATCTTTTCCTCCCTGCCTGCGTGGATCTACACCTCGCTGCTTCTTACTCAACTCCTTCAGTTCCACCACACTGTAGCCACTCCAACTGGTGGACACCTATCCTTTCTCCCACCTTCCTTCCCTTTCTCTTTAGATCCTGGCCCAGAACATCTGGAAAAATCTGTCCTCCGTCCCCCATCTCTCTCCCTTTTTTTCTCCTCTTTCTTCCTTTTCTGAGCTGAAAAGCAACCTGTATCAATACTGGGAAGTAAAATCAGCATGCTTATTGTATATTGATCGAAAATTTATTTTATATTTTATTTATTTTTTGAGATGGAATTTTGCTCTGTTGCCCAGGCTGGAGTACAGTGGTGCGATCTCGGCTCACTGCAACATCCACTCCCTGGGTTCAAGTGATTCTCCTGCCTCAGCCTCCCTAGTAGCTGGGATTACAGGCATGCACCACCACACCCGGCTAATTTTTGTATTTTTGGTAGTGACAGGGTTTCACTATGTGGGCCAGGCTGGTCTGGGACTCCTGACCTCAAGTGATCCTCCTGCCTCGGCCTCCCAAAGTGCTGGGATTACAGGTGTAAGCCACTGCACCCAGCCATTGAAAAATGTTTTGAAGTGGAATTATATTCAATAAAGATCTGTTCTCCATCCTCTGTCTCTCTCCAGTTGTGAGAATCCCCTTGGGAGTTGCCAAAAATGTCTTCTGTCTTGTTTTTGCTCTTAAATTAACTTGCTTTTTCTTGAAGTACAGCATTCTGAAACAGTTGGTGTTTTTATTGTTGTTCTTTTATGTCCCCCTGCTTTCTTTAATTGTTGGTACTAGAACAATCATTTTCTACTACTTTTTAGTGGACATTATACTTGAAATAGATTATGCTAGACAAGTTTCGGAACCCAAACTGGATTTAAGACCAAGGCATTCCAAGAAAAATACAATGTTTTTGCAATTCCTGTGCATCGTCTTTTCATAACTTTTATTCTCCTTTGCAAAGGAAATGTGGGGCCATCGATGTGAAAGGAGGTGTGGGCAGGGACTTGCCAGCTGCAGGACATTCAAGCCTGGCCTTTGGTCTCAGAAGCTAGGGCAGAAGAAGCCAGAGTGCTAGGTTTCTGGCCAGAGTGGAATGTGTCTTCCCGGGACTGGGAAGCCTGTGTTTTTCCACCTCACCATCTGATCTGCTCCAGAGGGCTCTGCGTTAGACAAATAGGGAGATATGGGGAACGACTGGCGGGTGGGGAACACGAGAGCAGTGTCTATGGAGGATTATCAGTTATGCCCAGAAAGGGAAGATTTGGCACCTGGTCATTGATTTTTAGTGTAGTAATTGTCTTGAGAAAAGTATTTGAAAATCAACATCAGAAACAATTTTTAAAATATAGCAGTCTTAAAGGTATATAAATGAGAGAAAGAAAACCAGAGATCAGGATGTCTGCAAGATGGCCTACTAGGCTTTTTATTATTGTCGTCTGTGATTCAATGCCCTCTGTGGGCCAGGTAATTTTTTTTTTTTTTTTAATTGAGCCAAGTCGTACTCTGTATCCAGGCTAGAGGGCAGTGGTGCGATTTTGGCTCACGGCAGCCTCCACCTCCTGGGTTCAAGCGATTCTTCTGGCTTGGCTTCCCAAGTAGCTGGGACTACAGGTGTGCACCACGACATCTGGCAAATTTTTGTATTTTTAATATTCACCATGTTGGCCAGGCTGGTCTCGCACTCCTGACCTCAAGTGATCTGCCCACCTCGGCCTCCCAAAGTGCTGGGATGGGCCAGGTAATTTTATTTTACCTTCACAACTACTCTTTGGAGTCCTTGGGTAGTTTTAATTCCATTTGGAAGATGGAAAGGTGAGATAAATTGGTCAAGGTCAGGCCCACAGGCCCTACTTTTTCCCCGTTGCATAGTTTCTGTGCTGGGTGAGAACTGGTGCTGAGACAGCTGCTGTCTCCATCACCTCTCATGAGGAAAGAGAGTCGATGTGTCCAGGAGTTTTTACTCTAGCTATGTTTAAGTTACCTGTAACCTGTCTGAAGGTCTGTTTCCTCTAGTGTGTAGTTCTTTAATTTTAAAGGCAATGTCTGCTTGTATGTCTTTTTCCTTAGAGACTTTTGTCCCGTTAGTGAGGTAACCTCCTCTCCCAGCCCACACCCTCTAAAGTATCTTGTCACATCTCATGAACTCTACAAGGGTCCTCTTGGGTATGATCCTCTTGTGAGATCCACTAAACCTTCTTTGCTACAAATTATCCTTTTCAAAGTCTGCCTGGAAATATGCTAACAAGGATCATTGTGGCCAGGAGCGGTGTCTCGTGCCTGTAATCCCAGCACTTTGGGAGGCCGAGGCTGGCAGATCATGAGGTCAGGAGTTTGAGACCAGCCTGGCCAACACAGAGAAACCCCATCTTTACTAAAAATACAAAAATTAGCTGGGCATGGTGGCACATGCCTATAGTCCCAGCTACTCGGGAGGCTGAGGCAGGAGAATCGCTTGAACCCGGGAGTCGGAGGTTGCAGTGAGCTGAGAGTGCACCATTGCACTCCAGCCTGGGTGACAGAGTGAGACTCTGTCTCAAAAAAAAAAATAATTGTACAACTCACTTGCAAATACTTGAACAAAGACAAATTAACAATTACTGCAGCTTTATGAAGAATGAATCCAAACTAAGAACAGAGTTTGTATGAATGGAGGAAGATATAACACAATGTATGGGTACAATTTAATAAAACCTTGAACCTTAAACATGGGCCCGTTTTCATCCACACATTGTGATCAAGCTTTGTTCAGAAGGGTGTAACTTAACTTTGAAAAAACTGCACACTTTTTTGTGTTTTCAGTGAGTTCAATCTTGCATAAGTGCAGATACTCTGTTATAAAAGTGAGTTTAAACTGCCCCCGATAATGAATGTTGATTGAAAAGTCAGGCCCTATTTCCAGTGCCATATGTGGATTGTCATATTTAACCCCCAAAACAACCTTTGAGGGAGATACACACACATATATACACATACGTGTGTGTGTGTATATACATATGTCTATATATGTATGTATATATTGAGATGGAATCTCACTGCCCAGGGTGGAGTGCACTGGTTGATCTCGGCTCACTGCAACCTCTTGAACCCTCCTGGGTTCAAGAGATTCTTCTGCTTCAGCCTCCTGAGTATCTGGTACAACAGCTGCGCATCACCACGCCTGGCTAATTTTTGGATTTTTAGTAGAGACAGGGTTTCACCATGTTGTGCAGGCTGGTCTCGAACTCCTGACCTCAGGTGATCCGCCTGCCTCAGCCTCCCAAAGTGCTGGGATTACAGGTGTGAGCCACCGTGCCCAGCCAACATTATTATAATTTTTTGTTGCAGATGAAGAAACAGACACAAGGGTTTAAGGCAAGGGTACACAGTTAGTGGCAAAGCTAGGGTTTGAATCCCTATAGGTTAGTGGTTAGAGACAGTCTCTTAATCATTCCTGTCTTTATTATGCTGCCTTCTTGGTGCTTAATACAAACTAAGCTTGCTCTCTCTTTTTACCATGTTTAGGGGTATAAATCTCAGTCCATAAACAAAGGCTTACAAGAAAATAGCATTAACAACAAACAAATTTTTTTTCAAGTTCCAGGATACATGTGCAGGACGTGCAGGTTGGTTACATAGGTAAACATGTGCCATGGTGGTTTGCTGCACCTATCAACCCATCACCTAGGTATTAAGCCCCACATGCATTAGCTATTTATCCTGATGCTCTCCCTCCCCACCCCCACCAAGAGGCCCCGGTGTGTGATGTTCCCCTCTTTGTGTCCATGTGTTCTCACTGTTCGGCTCCCACTTATCAGTGAGAACATGCAGTGTTTGGTTTTCTGTTCCTGCATTAGTTTGCTGGGAATAATGGCTTTGAGCTCTATTCATGTCTCTGCAAAGGACATGAGTTTGTTCCTTTTTATGGCTGCATAGTATTCCATGGTGTATATGTGTGTACCACATAAAAAATGGCGTTTTAAAACTTAAATAAACTAATTTTATCTCCAAGCCTTCAATCTGTCCAAGTATAAGAAAATGTAACCTATTATTTTTAGACACACCCACCCTAGGATTACATGCAGGGCCTAAGGTTTTAGAATATGTTAGGTTGGGGCTGGGCGCCGTGGCTCAAGCCTGTAATCCCAGCACTTTGGGGGGCTGAGGCGGGTGGATCACGAGGTCAAGAGATCAAGACCATCCAGGTCAACATGGTGAAACCCTGTCTCTACTAAAAATACAAAAAATTAGCTGGGCATGGTGGCGCGTGCCTGTAATCCCAGCTACTCAGGAGGCTGAGGCAGGAGAATTGCCTGAACCCAGGAGGCGGAGGTTGCGGTGAGCCGAGATCGCACCATTGCACTCCAGACTGGGTAACAAGAGCGAAACTCCGTCTCAAAAAAAAAAAAAAAAAAAAAAACAGAATATGTTAGGTTGTGGGAAGAGGTCCATCCGATACGTATGAACAGTGGTTTCCAGCACATGTGTTGTATTAGTTTGCTAGGGCTGCCATAGCAAAGTACCACAGCCTGGGTAGTTTAAACAACAGAAATCTATTTTCTCAGACAGGTGTGAAAGGAAATTAAATGTTGGGACCCCAAACTCATTTAGCCAAAGAGAAAAGTCAGGCTGGGAACTGAGTCATGCAAACCTCCCTCCCCGCTTTGGCTTTGGTTTCTAAATAAGATGACTTCAAGATGAAAAGATACCAGCCTTACCCATATTTTGCTCACAGGGAAATTCCTGGTGAGCTGTTAAAACTTCAACGTGGCAATGCAAATTGATAGCTTCTCTTTACAGGTGCAGCCACCCAGGCCCTGCCAGACACAAATGCATATCTGATTGTTCCCCTACCCCATTTTGTCTGCGGCTATCTGCTATCTTATGTAAAATGTAGATTCTCTACATTTTTTCCTCTGCCCCTTTTGTTTATGTGAAAACTGTGCTTCTCAATATCCCGCCTTTTCTCCTTTAAAGTTGGAGTCCTCAAAATCATCTTTGGAGAAAGGCACAGATCTGTCTCCCAGGCATGTTCTTAACTTTGGCAAATAAATCTCCTAAAATGATTGAGACTTGCCTCGTCACTTTCTTCCATTGACAGAGGCTAGAAGACCGAGATCAAGGTGTTCGCAGGGTTGGTTGCTTCTGAGGGCTGAGGACAGGTTCTGTTCTAGGTCTTGGCTTGTAGATGGCCGTCTTTTCCCTGTGTCTTCACATGGTCTCTCCTCCGTGTGTGTCTGTGTCCAAATTTCCTCTTATAAGAACACCAGTCATATCAGAGTCATCCATTCTAAAGACTTCATTTTAATTTAATGACCTCTTTACAGATCCTGTCTCCAAATACCATCACATTTAGAAGTATTGGAGCTTAGGACTTCAACATAGGAATTGGAGTGGTGGGTGGGGCAGGAGTACACACAATTCATTCCATAACACCTGTCTCCACTGCTTTTGAAAGTTTCTGTCCACATGGTCAAGTTTGAGGCCTCTACCAGTCCATGCAGGCATGGGACAGGTCGGGAAATCCTTGGTAAGTCTGGGAACCTAGAGCCCGGAGCTCCTCTTTTCCGTAGTCTTGCCAGTTCCCTTAGGAGCTTCCAGGGACCAGAGTGAAACACCCAGGGGTGTAGGGGGAAAGGAGCCTTTCTAGAATACCTTGCAAATCTTGTTGATGGCTTAGATATTTACAGAACCCTAGAAGAATCTTTCCTCCTTAATAGGAGATCCCAGAAGCAAGGAGTTAAAAGCCTGGCTACATACCTAAGGAGCCGGAGGAAGGAGAGGAAGTAAAAGAAGACATTGATTATGATAGAAAAAATGTTCATAGAAGATAATTTTTGGAAGCCAAAGAGAAAATTCAGCTTGAATCCCCTAGTGGTGTGTGCACTCATCTTCCCAAGAAGGAAGCACCTCTCCTGTCTGACCTCCTAGCCCAGCCTCTGTCTTGAACACATTAAGTCCTAGACACCCAGTAGTAAATTGGCTCAGAAAGTGTTTGAGGGTTCAAGTGAGTCCAGGAACGGTGGCTCACAGTAATTCCAGAACGTTGGAAGGCTGAGATACGAGGGTTGCTTGAAGTCAGGAGTTCAAGCCTGCATAGTTAGTGGTATGTCCTCAGCAGAGGCCACAGGACTGTGAATGATTGATTGATGTTTTGAGACAGAGTTCTGCTCTTGTTGCCCCAGCTGTAGTGCAGTGGTGAGATCTTGGCTCCTCACAACCTCCGCCTTCAGGGTTCAAGCGATTCTCCTGCCTCAGCCTCCTGAATAGCTGGGATTACAGGCATGTGCCACCACACCCAGCTAATTTTGTATATTTTTTAGTAGAGACAGGATTTCTCCATGTTGGTCAGGCTGATCTCGTCTCAAATTCCCAACCTCAGGCTATCCGCCCGCCTCAGCCTCCCAAAGTGCTGGGATTACAGGCGTGAGCCACCGCGCCCAGCCAGGACTGTGATTTAAAGAGAAGGATATGGGTTGAACTGCTTCCTACTGCCACAGCAGCTCTCTGGCCCTGGGACTGGGGCAGTTCCTTTATCACCCTACTTCTGTCATCGAAGGAATCACAAGCTGTCACACTTCTCAGTATTGTTTCCTTTGCAATTTGCTGTTGGCTTGGCACATTTCCAAGGTGGAAACGACCCCTCATTTGTTAGTTTTGGGGCCTCGGTGGCCCCATGATTAGGGAAATGATTGATGCCTGGACTTGTCTTCTGACACTGAGCTCCAGATATCGGGGCCCTACACAGGACCAGCCTATGAGACAGGAAAAGGTTGAGGTCTTAAAGGCATACTTTCTCAGAGTTTGATGTTTCCTCTTGCTTCCACAGCTATCAGAAAGGGCTTGTTCTGAGGGTGACCTGCAGGTTGCAAGACTGCAGAAACACAGCGGTGACAGTGTTGAATGGCTTGTTCCCATCAGTGGGCTTTGGTGTCCCACAAGTTGGGTGACTTTCTGGTGGAGGGCCAGCTTCCTGCACTTACGTAATGGCAGCCTGACAACCCCACAAAGGCGTGGCTGTAAACATGACATTTCTGTAGATATTTGTTCTAGTTGTTGTCCTTTTTTGTCTGCCATTTATTTATTTATCATTATTTACTTAGAGAAAAGGTCTCACTGTCACCAGGCTAGAGTGCAGTGGTGTGACTGGGGCTTATTACAACCTTGATCTCCCTGGGCCCAAGCGATCCTCCCACCTCCGCCTCCTGAGAGGCTGGGACCACAGGTGTGCACCACAACGCCTGGCTAATTTTTAAATTTTCTGTAGACAGGGTCTCACTATGTTGCCCAGGCTGGTTTCAAATTCCTGAGCTTAAGCGATCCTCCTGCCTGGGTGTCCCAGAATACGCAGTCATAGGTGTAAGCCATCATGCCTGGCCTGTTTTTTATTTTAACTGTGGTAAAATACATACGATGTGAAATATACCATCTAAACCACTTTTTAGCGTCCAGTTTTGTGGTATTAAGTACATTCACATCGTTGGGCAGCTATCACCACCATCCATTCACAGAACTCTTTCAACTTGCAAAACTGAAATTGTATGCATTAAACAATGCCTGCCCCTTCCTTCTGCCTCCTTCCCCAGCTCTTGGCACCCACCGTCCTACTTTCTGTCTCTATGAAGTTGTCTACTCTCGTAACCTCATGTAAGTGAAATCACATAGTATTTGTCTTTCTGTGACTGGCTTATTTCACTCAGCATAATGTCCTCAATGTTTACCCATGCTATAGCATGTGTCAGAATTTCCTTCCTGTAAAAAAATCAAATAACGCCCCATTGTGTTTATATGCCACATTTTGTTTCTCCGTTCATTCGACACTTGGGTTGCTTCCACCTTTTGTCTTGCCTTTGTTTTTGAGAGGGGCAGTCCATCTATGAGGTCCTCCAGGCATCAGAAGGGTTCCCCAGTTCCCTCCTTTCAAGAAGTTCACTATCCCTAGCAAAGATGCAAAGAACAGATATGTGAAAAAGTAAATCATGGTGCAAAAGTTGTAGGAGACACCAGTTCAAGATGTATCCTGTGAGCCTAGGTGTAGATTTGCAAAATGGCTGGCGTGGAGTTTTTGAACAAGGATGCCTTAGAGAGACTATGGACTTAAAGCATGGATTCCAGAGTTAGGAAGCCCGAGCTCAAATCCTGGCTTTGTGACTTACCATCCTTGTTGCTTTGGGTGAATTACTAAACCTTTGTAAGCTTTAGTTTCCTCATCTGTAAAATGCAGATAATAGTACTTACCTCATAGAGTTGTTGAGAGGATTAAGTGAGTAAATGTAGGTAAAAGATGGGCATGGTGGCTCATGCCTGTAATCCCAGCGCTTTGGGAGGCTAATTGAACCCAGTAGTTCTAGATCAGCCTGGGCAGCATAGCGAGACCTTGTGTCTAAAAACAATTGAAAAACTTAGCTGGTCATGATGGTGCACACCTGTAGTCCTAGCTGCTTGGGAGGCTGCGTTGGGAAGATCGCTTGAGCCCAGGAGTTCCTCATAAGGCGGCAGTGAGCTGTGATCACACCACTGCACTCTAGCCTGGGCAGCAAAGTGAGACACTGTCTCTTAAAAAAAAAAAAAGTAGGTAAAGATTGAAACAACTTGGCACACGGTTAGCACTCAGTACTAAAATATAAAGGAGGTAACATACTGCCCACTAACATTTTGACTATTTTTAATATATTGTTCTTGTCTTTTTAATATAACCACAGATACTTTTTAGTATCTATGTTTGCTTAGTTTTTTTGCAGGTATTCATGGTCCCTATTCTGCCTTTCCTATTTTACCTTCTTTTCAGATTATGATAGTTTTAGCAAGGACAGTATTCAGTTCTAGAGACTCATCATCAAGGAAAGAGAGAGCTCTTCCTTTGGTTTTATCAGATGATAGATAATAATAAATATGGCCTGGCTTTCTTTGCCCTGGGAAGATAGAGAATGGGGAAGGAGAATGACCGTTAGTCATTCTAACGTTAGTCTGTTTTATCAAACTGACAAGGGAGTTAGCTTTCTGCAACTCTGGGCAGATTACCGAGTGGGATGCCAGGTTTCAGTCTCTTGGGAGAACAGTGCTATTGTGGCTGATCTCTCAATTAAGGACTTCATATATTTAGATTATTTAAATCTCAATATTGAAAACTCTAATTTTTCTAGTAATGATAATGAAGAAAACCTTGTAAAGTTACAGATAAAGTGACATTGAAAACGTTTGCTGAATGAAGTGTTTTACTATTGAAAGGTATTCTAGAATGTGGGTTTGAAACACGTCGCCTGGCTGGTGCGTTACTCTATTCTTGTTTGGCGTCTTGGTATTTCCCACCCAGGAGTTCATTGACTTCAAGGCAATTGAATCCATTATTGACCAGGAGAAAAAAAAAAAAAAAACATCTGAGTCTCCTTCACCCAACAATAGATTTTTTAAAATGCATTGTGCACAGTCCTCTTAAAAAAGGCATCAATGTGGGGTGGGTGCGAACAAAGGAATTTCCTTCTCCACCCTGGCTGTTACTAAGCTGTAAGCTAATATTGTGAGAGACAAAACGTATCAAAGTCTCAGCTTTCTTTCGGATATTGCTTTGTATTCTGTTTACTAGTATTAATGAAGTTTTCCCAGCAAACGCTGCTTAATACGGAATGGTTTGTACTTCAATTTGCAGACTTCTGAGCTTTGCTTAGATTAATGCAAGATACCTCGGCTTCCTAGACATCTCCTAGAGGTTCTTTTTATTTATTTTATTTTATTTTTATTTTTATTTTTGTTATTTGTTGAGGTTCTTTTTATTTTGGTGTTGTCTTTCTAATGGAATTTCTGATCAACAATTTCCTTTATGTTGACAATTGCTTAATCTGCTGAAGGAGGTAAGGTAGTTGGGCTCCCTTAAAATTTATTTTTGTATTTGTCATTAAAAGCAAACATGAAACTTGGAGGTTAATTTTGTCTGTTTAAATGTTGACGCTTTCATTTTGCCAAAATCTCTTAAGAATAATAATGATGAGGAAGCACTGATTGAAATGCCATTTCTGTGGCTTTTAGGCAAGTGATCATTTAGCAAGTAAGAATTTCCCAGATTGGGTTTAGAGTTGTATTTGTTTATGTTCCAAACTCTTTTTTTTTGGTAAGATGATAATTTTGAGTATCAGTAGAACTTGGGGCAGATAGAATTACAGAACATGGAATGTATAATCCTTTTGGGATTTATATCTTAGTTAAGTAAACTTTCATGAAGGATTGGTAAGGAGGACAAAGCCTCCAGCAGATTTCACTTGGTGGATTTTGTTTTTCTGTTCTTTTTCTGTTTTCCCGATGAGGCTTCTGTACCTCTCCCTTAAAGGAGGCAGCTGAATAGCATGAAAATAAGGGGTGTGGGTGGTGGTAGTTGCTGAGGGGAATGACAGTGGGTTTGGTAACACAGCATGCTAATGTCATGCAAGTAATGAGATGATACAGGAATCTCTGCTCTAGTGGTGGGTCTGAGGTTTTCTCTAGTGAGGGCAAGATTGGAGCTTGCTTTCTTTTTTTTTTTCTGAATTATATATTAATTTTTTTGAGACAGGGTCTCCCTCTGTTGCCCAGGCTTGAGTGCAGTGGCACCATCACAGCTCACTGCAGCCTCGACCTCCAGGCTCAAGTGATCCTTCCACCTCAGCCTCTTGAGTAACTGGGACCACAGGCGTGTACCACCATGGCTGTCTAATTTAAATTTTTTTTTTTTTGAGCAAGAGAGTGTCTTGCCATGTTGCCCAGACTGGTCTCGAACTCCTGGCCTCAAGTGATCCTCCTGCCTCGGCCTCCCAAAGTGTTGGGATTATAGGCATGAGCTGCCACACCTGGCCTGGAGCTTTCTTAAAAGAGAACGTCTTTCTTGGTTTGCCACACCTCTGGGTTAACAAGGTGCCAGAGATAATTAGCCCTTGGTTGGCAGAGTGTGGGACTGTTCACCATGGAAGGATCTTATAGTATGGAAACGAGACCCTAGTGTAGGAAGGGAGCTGACGTTTTCCAATGTCACCTTGACTTAATTTGCAAAATGTTTTATTTTCTGAAGCCATAGTGTAATCCACAGATACACCAAGATCAAAGGTCTCTAAGAAGAAGGGGTTGTAGGAGGGAAAGAGCCCAGCAGAGGTGGGGAGGCCAGAATGACCCCATTGAGTTATTCCACTTGTCAGAGCCTTGGTTTTGTAAACCACAAAATAGGGCCAGTGATGCCTGTGATTAGCTGCTGCTGTTAAGAATTAAGTGCGGTAGCAAGTCTGACGTGGCTGGTGCATACTAAATTTTCAATAAATATAAAGTCTGCCCCCATATTAAGCATCAAATGAGTTGACCTGCAGAAAGCATTTTGAAAACTACAGATATGAATTATCATGTGTGTATGCCTGTTAGTTGACTTCAAAACATTTGTTGGTCCCAGAAACAGAAGAGAAATATCCTTTGATCACAAGACAGGTTCATTTTTAGTATGTAAAGGCCACTTCATATCATTCTTGTGGCTTGTTAATGTGGTTAATTTAAACCCTTCCATGATCTTGATGGGGCAGAACCTTCAGCTGTTTCCATCAGCCATGTTCTGGGGTGTAAATTTCTAGATGATCTTGTGGGCTTCTATCAGCTCTGAGGTTAAATGACATGTGCATTTGCTTATTGGCTTCTTAATTGTAAAACCCTGGTGTGAGAACTAGGAAGGAGAACCAGGACGCCCTGAGGAAACTTAGCAGCTTCCATATGGCCCATCTGCTTCGCAGAACCTGCATCTCTGGGGGACAAGTGAGCTGGAGGTGGAGCTGTAACAGTGGGAGTCCCCGTGGTCACTCTCACACACCAGCTTCTGCCTGGTCTGATTTATCAGGGATGATGCAAACATGATTCAGAGATAGTTTTATAAGAATTTTTATTTTGGTTAAATCATAATCAGGCAGCTATTTCCGTTTTTCTAATGTCGCTTGATTAGCTCAAGATGCCCAACCCTGATTGTTCTGACTCACGGAGGGAGGCTGCTTGCTAAGTAATCGTGAGACCCGGGAGAGGAAGAGGGTTGGCGGCCATCCTCACCTGAGGGGCATCCTGGAAATTCCAGAGAGGGAAGCCTGTGACCATGACTCCTAGCAGAGCGGTACTGACAACCTAGCACAAAACCCATAGTGGAAACACTTTCACCGACTCTCATACATTCATCTTCCCCTGAGAGGAAGCGGAGCTGACAGTGTCCAGTTCCATTCTGCACTCAGAGAAACCCAGTCTCAGAGAAGCTATGGGAATGGGTCAAAGTCACACACTTGTGTGTGGCAAAATTCCAAATGCAGACAGACCGCTGAAATTAGGGAAGAGGGGAGACCTTCTTTTTCTACTTTAAGCTATTTTATATTGTTTGGGTAGTTTCCAAAGAAGAATGACTATTTTAAAAAGAACTTTAAAAACTAAATTTAAAAACTAAAAAGTTTTAGAAACTAAATTTTAAAGTCTCTGTTTGTGATTATTCAAATTTTAGGAAATGAAAAAAGAACCTCATCAATTCTTCGGTCTAATCGTCTCATTTTTGCAGACCAGAAGACTGAGAAAAATATAAGTTGGTCAATTGTGATAAGCTGGGTAGTGGCAGAAAATCTGTTTTAAAGCTGAGTAGGCTCACTGGGATGATTGAAGCTCTGTGTTCTTCTTAATACATGTTTAACTGCCTGTACTAACTCAGATGACTCCATGCTCTACCATAGAGAGAGGCGCCTGACCTTTGGCTTTGGGGTCTACGAGACCCCAGGTCAGAACATGGCACTTTTGATGTCTTCATGACCTTGGGCATGCTACTCTTCCTCGTGGCATTTCTGTTTCCTCATCTGTAACTGGGAATAATAATACCCATCTTGCAACGTTAGAATTAGAAATTAGAAGCCAGGTGCGGTAGCTCACGCCTATAATCCTAGCACTTTGGGAGGCTGAGGTGGGCAGATCACTTGAAGTCAGGAGTTCGAGACCAGCCTGGCCAACGTAATGAGACCCCAACTCTACTAAAAAATATACAAAAATTAGCCAGCTATGGTGGCACATGCCTGTAGTCCCAGCTATGTGGGAAGCTGAGTCAGGAGAATTCGTTGAACCCAGGAGGCGGAGGCTGCAGGGAGCCCAGATCATGCCACTGCACTCCAGCCTGGGTGACAGAGTGAAACTCTGTCTCAAAAAAAGAAAAAAAAGAGGCCGGGCGCAGTAGCTCATGCCTGTAACCCCAGCACTTTGGGAGGCCAAGGTGGGCAGATCACAAGGTCAGGAGTTTGAGACCAGCCTGACAAACATGGTAAAACTCCATCTTTACTAAAAACACAAAAATTAGCCAGATGTGGTGGCACGTGCCTGTAGTCCCAGCTAACTCAGGAGGCTGAGGTAGGGGAGAATTGCTTGAACCCAGGAAGCAGAGGTTGCAGTGAGCCAAGATCGTGCCCCTGTACTTCAGCCAGGGCAACAGAGTTGAGATTCTGTCTCAAAAAATAAAAAAAAAACCATTTGAAATGACCACTTCTATAGGTCATGGTCAAATAAGGAATTTCATATAGTTCAACTCAATATTTAGAGTCTGATAGATACTCAGGAAATAGTTACTGTTAAAGATGTAATGGGGATAAAAATAAAATTCTTATGGCTGTTTTAGCAAGATCCAAATGTTATTCTCTCAAGGAAATGACTAACAGGAATATAGCTTTTCACTTTTTTACATTGGTAAGGACCTTCTCTGACTTTGGAAAGCCTGCCACTTACTGAGGGTCGTGTCTACTCACGGATCCCAGGATGTAGTCTGTCTTACTGATGTCTTTGCCAGTTCATAGCTCAGTTCACTTTCTCCCTCTCGGTGCTTGGTCACTTGGATGAATACTTGTCCTGTGTGACTCCTCCTTCTTTGAATTATCTTTCAATGAAGATCAATTATTTTTTGTTTAAGAATCTTCCTGTGCAATGATTGCTCTATGCCCTGATACATAGAAAAGGGGTATATTTTCTGATTACTTAGCACTGCTATTGTTTCTCGTAGGTAGATTTTGGCTAAAACTGTGTTTATAAAATTTCCTTAGACTTAAGTAGTATTATCGAGTGATAGGAGCCTGGGGGTGATCTGGAAGATACCTGTGCTCTGCCCTTCACTGTGTTATTAACTAACTTAATATAGTCTTGATAGAAGTTATTTACAGATGTACAAGATCACCAAGATCATTCTAAGTCAAACATTTGGTTATCTGTGATTTTTTCACCATTGTATATTTATAGATAGTGCAGATAGTGTTAGGGCAACAGTGAAAGGTGAGTTATGAGTAGTTCATATTATTAACTTATTTTATTGGCTATTCCAAGTTTTTCTTCTCAAAATTTTTCTCTGAACCAATATAACCCTAAACCGAGGAAAATACCTTGCTTAAGCCTGTTGGTAAAATGTAGAATCTTAACTATATTCCAATATAAAGCAAACTGTTGATGTGGGCAAAAATGAGGGGGAGGAGAGGGAGAAAGAAGTGGAAGAGAAAATGAGAAGTTCTGAGTCTTCATCACTTTCCACAGGGCTTGGCCAGGAGGGCAAAAAGAGGCTCTCATAACCCAAAGTCAAGCTGCCCACTGTAGCTTGGGATGGTGGGCTCTCTCTGGACCAGCTCTGTGACTGAGGCTGGCAAGAGGCCCGTCAGAATGGAGCGGTCCCTGATCTATCAGAGGTCTCAAAAAACTGCCTGCTGCTAAGCTCGGATCTTTCCAGAATCATGTGGAGATTTTGCTTATAGTGTCATGCATGGAAAATGAAGAGAAATTTAAGGCAGACTTCAAAGGAATTACTTATCTGTGCCCTCTAGCATCTCTGAGAATTGTGCTAAAGATTTGTTGCAAGGACGGCGGGTAGATGAAGAAGTCATTAGTTTGAGTGAGATTTGGAGTTAGGCTCAGTAATCCTTGGGTGCTGGAGTAGTATCTTGTTTGAGGGAGCAGTGTTCATAGGGTATAAATGCTATAGAGGTGTCTGAACCACCTGGAGCCACAATCTGTCCACATGATCCTGCCCTTCAAATGTAGCCAGCATGCCCAGATAACCCACCTCGGGAGTAACCAATTCTCTGGCTACTCCGTGGGCTGGCATTCTTTGTCTCCTGACTTTGGCCCCAGCTCTACCTTGGTTGATACCCCAAATGCCCCTTTTCCTCTAGCCTGCCTAGCCCGCTTTCTCTTCTTCTTCCTTGGTTAACTTTGCATGTGACCATTTTGATTCGATTAGAAAATGGAAATCTGAGACAATGAGAGAGAAGAGACATGCATCACTATTTATTTTTAGAAACATCACACAGCACCAAGCCCAGACTGTTAAGCATTGCCTTAGGAAAGGTTTCTACCATTGTGCTTGCCAGGTATGAGAAAGGAAAATTACAATTGATTCTGTGATTTCTTTTGTAATAATCATCATAAATTCCAAAACACAGAATGAGTCTTTAGTGCAAAGTCCTGAAGCCTCTACCTGCAAGTCCATCTTAATGACAGTTTTTGTTCTGAGCAAGAATGCGTCATCACTGGTCTTGTGTTTTCAGACAAACACAAAGCTTTTAGGAAATAAGATGCTTAAGTAAAAAGACTACAGGTTGTTCTCTCCTGGGAGTTCCTGGACGCGCTCTCAACTGGGACACCTGAAGTGAGCCTCATGACCTGAGCTGAGAATCGCCATGGCTGATACAGCTTTTATAGGATGTTTTACAAGGACACTTGACACTCTTTGGATCACTTTGTGTGTGATCCAGACTCAAGCCAGGGTTAGCTTCACTTGTTTTATCTCAGTTAAAAGCCTTTTGTTAAGAGAACAAACAAGAAAGTTCAGATAGGTCAAGAATGTCAGCTCCAAGGATGTATCTAGAGGGCAAATCGTATTTACTTTTCGGAGTTTCCCCGGGGATTAAAGGTTGGGTATCTAAATGTCACCACTTCTGTGACTTTTGCAGATAAACGTTAGATTTACCTTTGGGAAACTGCAGTGTCTACATTGTGGGATTTCCCTCCCCAAAGACTTTTTCTCTGGGAAAGTTCTGAAAAATTGTTTCAGGGATACTATAGTTCTTAAATGTAACTAACAAATATATTATGAAATTCAGTTAGTTTTTTTCTGGAGGCTGAATGTTGATTGCGACTTAGTATACCTTTTTTAATGATTATGTTGTCCCATCAGGGTACTTATACAGCTTCGTGTGTCTTCCCATAAAATACATATTAATTGCGAAGGGAATATAGTAACTTGACAGTAAAGAAACTTGACAGATACCATCCTAATCAAATAATCAAAGCTAACACCATCCGTAATTGGACACATTGGCATTATGCATCATTTGATGAGATGCACAGAGAAAAACATAGCATTGCTTCTGTGATATTCCTGCACAAATGCATAAGTTGGATCTAATCATGAGGAAATATCAGATAACCCCAAATTGAGGGGTGTTCAACAAAATAACTTGTCTATAATCTTTAGAAGTCCCAAATTGGCTGGACATGATAGCTTACACCTCTAATCCTAGCTACTTGGGGAGCTGAGGTGGGTGGATCCGTTGAGGCCAGGAATTTGAAGCTAGCCTAGGCGATATGGTGAGACCCCATCTCAAATAAATAAATAAGTAAAAGTCATGAAAGACAAGGAAAGACTAAGAAAATACCCCAAATTGAAGGAGACTAGACACATGAGACATGGGAGCCTGGATTGGATAATTTTATTGGTAAGAATATCACTAGGACAAAGATTGAAATTTACATGAGGTCTGTGGTTTAGACTGTAGAATTCTATCAATGTTAGTTGTAATATTTTGAGGTTGGACTGTGGTTAGGTGGAGAAAGTCTTTGTTTTAAGGAAAGGTATCCTGAAGTATTAGGAATAATGGGGCATTATGTCTGCAACTGACTCCAATAGTTCATAAAAAAATTATAAACACACACATCTACACACACCATATAGTATTCTAATTTTTAGAACCAGAAATGGGTTTTTAAAATGTCATCATAGTCTGGGTGTCATGGTTCATGCATGTAATTCTAGCACATTGGGAGGCTGAGGCAAGTGGATCACCTGAGGTCAGGAGTTCGAGACCAGCCTGGCCAACATGGTGAAACCTTGTCACTACTAAAAATACAAAAATTAGCTGAGTTTGGTGGTGCATGCCTGTAATCCCAGCTACTTGGGAGACTGGGGCAGGAAAATCTCTTGAACCTGGGAAGTGGAGGTTGCAGTGAGCCGAGATCACACCACCACACTGCAGCCTGGGCAACAGTGAGACTCCATCTCAAAAAAAAAGTAACTGTAAGAGATGAATTAGAAAAACATGTTCTTGAATGCGGGCACAATTATTTTTGCTCTCAATTGACAATCTTGGAAAAATTCTGGCTGAATGTTGGTATCCCAGCTGTTTCATGCACCAGACCTATAGTTTACCCTCTGAGACTTGAATGGAAAGTAATTTCTAATGTGTTGTAAAATTTACCAATTTGATTTTGCTGCTGTAAACAGGATTTCATCTAGGTTTTAGATGCCTTATCTTCAAATTCCATTATCAAGCTGGTACATAAAATTGTTTGAAAACTGAATCAGATGTTTATGTAATTCATAAAAATGTATAATTTCCCTCTAATATTTCATTTTTCCTGATTATGAAAATAATGCATGCTTATTATAGAAATGTAGACACAAAAAAGTATAAAAAGAAGAAAAGAAGACTCAATTCAAATCTTACCACTCAGAAATGATGTGCCACTGGTAACATTTAGATTTATTTCTAATATACATATTTTAAGCTGCCCTCATTCTTTTTTTTCTTTATTTTTTTTTAACCTCTATAGTCTATCCTGTAAAAACTGCCCCATTCTTGTGAAACCATTCTACAATGGACTTTTGTATCCTAATGTTTTTACTCACTTTAGCACAGGCATTTTCCCGTGCAGCAAAATTTCAGATATTTTACCTTTTTATTTGAAATAATTTTAAACTTACAAAAGAGTTGCAAGAGTAGTACAAAGAATTTTTGTTTTCTCTTTACCAGTTGCTAACATTTCTCATATTTGCTTGATGTAATATAATTTATATATGTCTATATTTGATAATTTTTAATATATTTTTCCTGAACCTTCTAAAAATAAGTTGCAGATATCATGCCGCTTTATATTACTTCATATAATCTCAAAAGTGTTAAAAAAAATTCAGGAAATTTGACATTGATATGACACTATTACCTAATATAAACTTTATTTTCAAAATTTGCCAGTTTTTGCAAAGTGACCCCTAGCATTTTTTTTTTATCACCAAACCAGGATCCAATCTTGGATCACACTTTGTGTTTAGATATCGTCTCTTTAGCACCCTCTAATCTGGATAAAGCTCATCAGTCCTTTTCCTTTTCTTTCATGACATTGACATTTGTAAAGAGTATTTGTCCTTCCATGTGAATTAGTCTGGTTTCTATACATGGTCTTCAATGGCTATAAAATATCCCACTGAACTTTTCTTAGATAATGGTTTATGTTGGTGATTTGGTGGTTTCCAGGGTTTATCTTTATATACAATGCTGCAGTGAACATCCTTGTATTTATGTTTATAAATATCCCTGGTTATTTTCCCTCTGATACAATCCTGGAAATAAAATACTGGGCAAACTGGTGTAGGTAGATAGGCTCCTGAGACACATCTCCAAAAGGATGCTTTTCAAAAGGATGAAACTGGCAAAAAAATAAAATCTCACTAGTTACCAAATGAAACTCTATTTTTGAAATACAGGAGTATAAAATAAAAACTTGCAGAGTATATTCTATATTGTTATTTTTCAGTTATCCATAATATTTTGGCCAGATGCACTTTATTAAGTAAAAATATAGGGTCCCAAATTATGGGTACGTGACGTTTAGATGCATACAGAAGACAAGCTAGATGAGGCCACCTCTGAGTTTTGTGTGTTGAGCCACTTTTTATGGGTTACTTATTAATTTGAAATTGATCCTGGCACCTGTCAAGGTAACATTATGGTATCATTGCTTGGAGCTCCCTTTCACCTGCTTGTGTGGATAGAGGTTTAATGTTTATTTTATGGGCAATTCATAACCTGTAGCACATGAATGAGGCTGTCACACAGGTTGTCAGGACAGATGTTTGTCTCAAACAATTCCAGTCTTTTGTTCAATGAAGTGGATAAATTTGGCGGATACCACTTAGTGAGTCAGAGTTTTGGAATCAGTGCTCTTCGTAGTTCATAGCATCTCTGGAGTCTGACAATCCTGGGTGTGAGTCCCAACTTAACTACTTGCTGTGTGACAACAAGCAAATCCCTTAACCTCTCTGAGCCTTGGTTCCTTTATCTGTAAAAGGAAGACTGTAGTCATACTCCTTTAATAGGGCGATACCCTATTAGATGTGGATAAAATATAATAACGCATAGGAAGTCCTTAGCATAGAACTTGGCACATTGCAAGTACACATTCAGTGATAGCTTTCATAATTATTATAACAGTACATTCACTTCGAGGTTGTGCATTTACAGTGACCAAAACACTTTAACATCTTGTGAGGTAGGCAAGTTCTTCCATTTGACAGATGAGAAACCCTAGACAGAAAGGGGGTTTTGTGAACTAACAAAGCCATGTGTCAGGTAAACGGTGAGGCTGGGCGTTAATCTCATGTCTCTGACTCATAGTTCGAGGTCAGAGCACTCTTCAGGATATCCACTGACTGTTTCATAACTCGGTACCTTGTCCAGCGTTGTGTGGGCAAATGTTGAATAAACCCAAAGGTTTTCCTACAGATACATCTTGATTTAGAATAGGCATTAGCAAATGTTTTCTGCAAAGGGCCAGACAGAAAACATTGTAGACCTTGCAGGCCATATGGTCTCTGTTTTGTGTGCGTGTGTGTGTGTGTGTGTGTGTGTGTGTGTTGTGTGTGTTGAGACAGAATCTCACTCTATTGCCACACTGGAGTGCAGTGGTGCAATCTCGGTTAATTGCAACCTCCGCCTCTCAGGTTCAAGCGATTCTCCTATCTCAGCCTCCTGAGTAGCTGGGACTACAGGCATGTGCTATTACACCTAGCTAATTTTTGTGTTTTTAGTAGAGATGGGTTTTCACCATGTTGGCCAGGATGGTCTCAATCTCTTGACCTCGTGATCCACCCGCCTTGGCTTCCCAAAGTGCTGGGATTACAGGCGTGAGCCACCAAGCCCAGCGGTCTCTGTTATAACTACATTTCTCAACTTTGCTATTCAAACTTGAAAACAGCCTTAGACAATATGTAAATGAATAGGTGTGGCTGTGTTATAATAAAACTATTTACTAGAACCAGTGGCAACCAGATTTGGCCCATGGGCTGTCCTTATCAACCCTGATTTAGATAGTTGGTGTATTTCTGGCAGGGGGCACATGCATTTCATCATATTGGCTACATGACAACCTTCTTTTGAGTTCTTAGACATAGTGAAGAACACTCCACTACCTTGAGTCTGGCATATAATAGCTATTTGGTTTCTATTTGCTGAATACAAGAAAGCTTCTCTGTCTATATTTTTCTATGGTGAATTTTTCTGAATTTATGTATTCTTAGATACTTTTAAATAACTTTTATTTTAGCACTTAAGAATTTTTAAGTTTTCTTTTTGTTTCACACTGTTCTGAAAGGGCATTTAAAGCAGATTGGGAAAAGAGCATTTAGCCCCAAATGTAGGTTTAAACATATTTTCAGATATTCTTAGTGTTCATTGTATATCAGTTATTATATTTTCATTTTCTTACACTGAAGGTTATTTCCAATAAAAACTCTGGGGAATTTAGACAGCTTTTGTTTTAATTAGGAAGATAGTTCACTTGCACTCTCTACTACTGTTGACTCAAATAATTAACGGCAATGGCTGAGTAATTTGTTCTTTCAAAAGTAAACAACTTCCCTTTGTAATCTAGGAAAGAATCAGCTTGTGGATACACAGGGAGTGTTTGCTCCAGGGACATTTCTCACGGGGTGGAAAATGGCAGCGGTGGCCTCCTGACTCTCAGGCTGAAATGCATGTAGCTGTTCTTTGTCGGCAAAGGTGTCCAACAATAGCAACTGTTTATGACAACTAATTTTGGGAAACACATGTAGTTAATTTGAAATACTGCCCTGGGCAGTTCAACCTTGGCTGAGTAAGGATATTTTCTTTTTCTTTTCTTTTTTTTTTTTTTGATACAGAATGAGTCTCACTCTGTCACCCAGGCTGGAGGGCAGTGGCGTGATCTTGGCTCACTGCAACCTCTGCTTCCTGGGTTCAAGTGATTCTACAGCCTCAGCCTCCTGAGTAGCTGGGATTACAGGTGTGCACTACTACGCCTGACTTAAGTTTTCTATTTTTGGTAGAGACGGGGTTTCACCATGTTGATCAGGCTGGTCTCAAACTCCTGACCTCATGATCTGCCTGCCTCAGCCTCCCAAAGTGCTTGGATTACAGGCATGAGCCACTGCACCTGGCAGTGTTTTCTTTTAAAACCAGTGCTTTGCTGCCCTCAGTGATTATTCCCTGTTAGCCTGCCAAGAAATATTATTTCCCTTTTGTATGTAGCATTTGATGAAGTGCCTCAAAAATCTCCTGGTTATGGTCAACATTTCATCTGGTAGGAAGCAAATATATCTTTCTGGTATACAGTGAGGAGTGAGGACAAACAGCTTATTTTAATCTTCAAGCTTGCCTGTAATCCTAGCACTTTGGTAGGCCGAGGTGGGTGGATCATGTGAGGTCAGGGATTCGAGACCAGCCTGGCCAACATGGCGAAACCCCATCTCTACTAAAAATACAAAAATTAGCCAGGCGTGGTTGTGCCTGCCTGTAATCCCAGCTACTCGGGAGGCTGAGGTAGGAGAATCACTTGAACCTAGGAGCGGGTGTTATAGTGAGCCGAGATCGTGCCACTGCACTCCAGCGTGGGCTACAGAGTGAACCTCTGTCTCTAAAGAAAAAAAATCTTCAAGCTGAGATGTCAGGTTAATCTTTAGTCTCCCTAGGTTTTCCCATAAGGAATAGTGTAGAAAAAATTTGGGGGAAAAAAAAATCATCATGTTTCAGCCAATGACCAGGGCAGGACTGTTATGTCTAGAAGGCACATACGGAACATGATACTGTACATCTGTCTTTCTGTGCTTGTTGCCTACTGAGAGAGCACAGATTTTTGTTAGAAGGTTGCCAGGCACTGTGGCTCATGCCTGTAATCCCAGCACTTTGGGAAGCTGAGACAGGCGGATCATCTGAGGTTAGGAATTTGAGACCAGCCTGGCCAACCTGGTAAAATGCTGTCTCTACTAAAAATACAAAAATTAGCCCAGTGTGGTGGCGAGCACCTGTAATCCCAGCTACTTGGAAGGTTGAGGCAGGAGAATCACTTGAACCTGGGAGGCAGAGGTTGCAGTGAGCCGAGATTGTGCCATTGCACCATTGCAGTCCAGCCTGGGCGACAGAGTGAGACTCTGTCTCAAAAAAAAAAAAAAAAAAAGAAGAAGGTTGAGGATCCCTATCTGAAAAATCAGCTTTGTTCTTTCTCTTCATCAGTTTTGTGAGTGTACATTCAACAGCTACTACATGCTAGGCATAGTGCCAGGCAGCCCTGGTGATATAAACATGTAATCTATCACCGCTGTTAACCTACTGGTGATTTGAATACTGCATCACAGGAGACCAGTGATTGTAGTGATTGAAATTGGCAGGGAAGGTTGCTTTAAGGTCTTTAGTACCTTCTATTTTCTTAAGAGAAAGAGAACTTTTGGAGAAGAAGCCATACATTTTATCTCTTTTCATCTTTATACCTCATGTTATTAGGAAAAGATTTAATAGGAGTCGCCAATAAGGTTGATAGACCATCGAAACCATAGAGGCATGATGTCAGGTATAGTGAGAGATGGTAAACACGGTGTAAAATGTCTGCATGGCTCACATAGGAAACCTGTGCTTAGAGTGTTGTGGCAGAAGTAGAAGTTGCTGTCAGTCAACTGATTTTCTGATTCTTCTGTCTATAAAAGCTGTGCCCATTGTTAACTTAGTTGATAAGTTGAAGGTTTAGAGTTACATATATATATTTCTTTTGGCAGAATCTCGCTTTGTTGCTGGGCCGAAGTATAGTGGCGCGATCTTGGCTCACCACAACCTCTGCCTCCTGGGTTCAAGCGATCCTCCTGCCTCAGCCTCCCAAGTAGCTGGGACTACAGGCACAAACCACCATGCCCAGCTAAGTTTTGTGTTTTTAGTAGAGATGGGGGTCTCACTATGTTGACCAGGCTGGTCTTGAACTCCTGACCTCGTGATCCCCTGCCTTGGCCTCCCAAAGTGTTGGGATTATAGGCGTGAGCCACCATGCCTGGCCGAATGTTTAAAGTATTTTTGAGCTTCTCGGAGGAAACCAATGAACTGAAGTTCAAGAATCCATGGTTTGTGTTATAATATTTTGGATCCTTCTGGAGATTGAATGAAAGATACATATTTAAAGTAAATGCAGTAAGTAGGCAGAGGCACTGCTTTTGCCTAGTAACATGCAGTTATTGTTTTGAGGGTCTTGCAGAAAGAATATGCATATTTGAGTATATAGGAGAAGGTGCTGCTTCTGATACTTTATTGCTTAATTTTTCACCACTTTCTAAAGAGTGTGTATTTTGGAAAAATCAATCAACTTAGTTCAACTTGAAGGTTTTCCTCTCTGAAAAGTGATGTATCCAAAGATATTTTTTCTTAGGAGGAAAAAGTTCACAAGTTGCACCAGAGCATTTCATTGAGAATTGTTGTTTACATTTTGGAATTCACATTGTTAAAAAGAGAAATTTTGGAAAGCCAGGGGTGGGACTAGAATTGTGGCTCACATGTTGCCTGTAATTATGGATTCCTTTTTTTAGATGTCTGTGTTTCTTAGTGGATTATGTTCTTAAAATAGAGCATGCCACATTACTCTCTGGCTTGGCAGGGTGTGGTGTTTGGTTTACTGCTTGGGTCAATGTTCTATGAACATGAATCTTTTCACAGAGCATCCCAGGGCTGCAGGAATTCTTAGAGGTCAGCCAGTCGAGGCCCAGCACCCCCTTCCCAAAGAGTTTTCCTGCCAGCCACCAGGCCTCATGCTTCAGTGGCAGCCCAGCCCAAGTGACAAGAAATTCTTCCTTCTTCTAAACTGGAATCTTACACCCAGTGGCTTCTCTTTTCGTGCCGGGTCCCTGCTGGGGCTTCCTAGAATTCTGTGCAACTCCTCTTTCCTGTGAGAGCCCTCGTGATATTACAGATTTGGGGTGGGGTTCTCATGCTCAATCCAAAGCCCCCAACTCACCAAACCTTCTTCACCAGGCTCAATAGCCCCAGTTCCCCCATATGTGTTCTTATTTGATAGTTAAAGCCCTTCGCCACTGACTTCAACCTTTTTATGTATAGAGTCAAGAGAGGAACCTGTGTTCTGGTCTAGAACATCACCTCTCTGGTTCTTTGGTTTATACTTTTGTTAATACATCCCAAGGCAGTGCAAGCAGTGGCATCTTTTATTTTACTTTATTTTTTTTTTCAGACAGTCTCGCTCTTGTCTCCCAGGCTGGAGTGCAGTGGCACGATCTCCACTCACTGCAACTTCTGCTTCCCGGATTCAAGTGATTCTCCTGCCTCAGCCTCCTGAGTAGCTGGTATTACAGGAGTCCACCACCACACCTGGCTAATTTGGTATTTTTAGTAGAGATGGGGTTTCACCGTGTTGGCCAGGCTGGTCTCGAACTCCTGACCTCAGGTGATCCGCCCACCTCGGCCTCCCAAAGTGGTAAGATTACAGGCTTGAGCCACCGTGCCCTTTCAAGCAGTGGAATTTAACATAAGAGGGTCAGGCGTTGAAACACTGTGGGAAGTGAAACTTGGCGTGGTATAAAAATCATCCTTGAGATCACCTATAAAATAAAGTATAGAGAAACGACCAGCAGTTTTGTGTTTGAACCCTCTGTAAAAATTCTTACGTGCCCTAAAGTTTAAAACTGCTGATCTGGCTTAAAGAGTAGAAATAAGGGGAAAAATCTCATGTACAAAAGACTTCTGCGTAAAGATAGTGGTTTGAACATAGGCATCTACTTACACCGCGCCCCCAACCAAACAAAGCCTCATTTAAATGATACAAAGATAATTTTTGGTTTTGGTTTTGTGGTAAAATATATGTGACATAAAATCTACCATTTTAATCATGTTTAGGTGTACATTTCAGTAGTGTTAAGTACATTCATATTGTGTAACCATTACCAACATTTTTATCCAGAACTTTTTCATCTTCCCAAACTGAAACTCTGTAGCCATTAAACAATGACTCTGTATTCCTCACTTTCCCCAGCCCCTGGCATCCACCTTTCTTTCTACTTTCTGTCTCTACGGTTTGGCTACTCTAGGTACCTTGTATCAGTGGAATCATACAGTATTTGCCCTTCTGTGCTAACTTATTTCACTTAAGGGAGTTTTTTTTAAAGGCATAAGTCTACAAGCATAAGGATAACAGAAACGAGGCAACGGCAGCATGGTTTTTGGCACTAGGCTACGGGGGCGTGTGTGGCTAAAATTAGGAGGCCTGGTCTGTTTTAGTAATGTTGAAACATTTCTGAGCCTTTGCACCTCTTTAGGTGAATCCGTGGTTCTCAGCCTTCCCACTGACAGCTTAGGATACTGTTTAGTTTTTGTTTCTGTTTTCAAGTCTGCAAAGTTTTTTGTTTTTTGTTTGGTTTGGCTTTTTCCTACTTATCTATCTGCTTTCTATCTTCCAAATTTTTGGTGAAAAATTCCATCGGTGGCAAAAAGAAGATCCTCTAAGCTTCCAGGGGAAGAAAATAGACCACATACAAAGAGTCAAGAATCAAAGTGGGCTTGACTTCTTGATACCAACACTGGCAGCTAGAAGACAATAGAGACAAGGCCTTAGATATGGAAAAGAATGATTTTAAAACTAGAATTGTGTATTCCATCAAACTCTTGTGAGGGTAGAATAATGAATTTCACACATTACAAGTTTTCAGAAACCAACTGGAGAAGGTGGTCAGATGAAGGAGAAAAGCAGGCAAGAAAATTACTAGTGATAGAGCAAATGGGAGATCCAACCTGAGAGAGGCAGAGGAGATTTCCAGATGCCGAGGGTGGGAAATCTCAGCATGACCGCTGCGCTCCCGAAGCATGCCAGAGGCTTGGGAAGTGATTTCCTTTGTAGGGTGGAATTGATAGAATATGTGATACACCTTGGTGTCGTGAGAAGAGATGTAGAGATACGATGAAAAGTTTGGGCTTGAATTAGCAGGAACTATATAAGACACTAAACAAAGGTGGAGAATACTGTTACTAACTCTGAAGAAAACAGTAAGATGTTCAGGAAAGGAAAATTGACCGTTGTTCACCACGTGGCTTAGCTGAAAGCAACGTTATTATAATACTGATCTTTAAAAGTTTCCATATAATTATGTAGGGAAGAGTACCCTCATATGGTGAGGGCATAGATAAGAAAAACCATTAAATTATTATTCTCCATATCAAGAAGTTAATAAATAATGCCAACAATGGAAAAATCACAAAGAAGCAATGTAAATGTTACCCAAAATTACCTACAAGAGGTTAAAGTACCAAGGATACCCTTGGTAACTATGAGGGATTGGTTCCAGGAGCCTCTTCAGATACCACAAGCTACAGTTGCTCCTTAATATACAATGATGTAGTATTTGCATATAATCTAGGAAGATCTCTAGATTACTTATGATAGCTAATGCCATGTAAATGCTGTGTAAATAGTTGTTATACTGTATTGTTTAGGGAATCATGATGAAACAAGTCTGTGGATGATCACTAAAGATGCAACCATACTTTAAAAAATACATTTTTCGTCTGTGGTTGGTTGAGTCTACAGCGTGTAACCACAGAGGCAGAGAGCCAATTGTACTTACTCTTGGGAGGAAGAATTGGAGGGAAGTAGGCTGAAGTGGTATCCTGGAGGAATTGCTGTTCTCTGTAAAATCCATAGAACTATTAGGCACTGTATGTGCCCATATATCTTTAATAAAAAATAGTAATTAAAATTAAAGAGAATGTGGATAAAGGAAAGGGAAAGGTACTGAAGGATATGCTCCAGCAAGGTGAAGGGGTAAATTGAAAGGGTTAGAAGAGGTGGGATACAGGAAACCAGGGATATAGAAACTCACGAGAGTATAAAGTGAAGTCTAGCAGTCAACTAAGCAAGACTGGAGCAGGAAGACCCTTGACTATGGAACAAAAAGAGGATTTCTTGATGCATTTATAGATCTGGAATTTTGGGAAGAGTTAGCAATATGTAAATAGAAAACTAAGCAGTTGGGGAATATAGTTAACTTCAGGGGGGAAAAAACAGAAAATTAGACAAGAAAACATAATATACTCCATGAGTCTTCCCTGCACAAAATTTATATGAACCTAATTAATAAACAATGAAGAATAAATTTGTGAAGTAAATAAAAATATTGGAAGAACAAGCTTGGGGATGCCCACGGGTAATGCCTAAAACTGATAAATAGAAAGCAAGGTAAGCCTAAACGTCATGTTTAGAAAAGTGTGGCAAGTACCATAAGAAATTAACTACAGGCCATGCATGGTGGCTCACACCTGTAATCCCAGCACTTTGGGAGGCAAGGCGGGCGGATCACTTGAGGTCAGGAATTTGATACCAGACTGGCCAACATGGTGAAACGCCATTTCTACTAAAAATACAAAAATTAGCTGGGCATGGTGGTGCGTACCTGTAACCCCGGATACTCAGGAGGCTGAGGCAGGAGAATTGCTTGAACCCAGGGCCAGATTCTACAGTGAGCCGAGATTGCACCACTGCATTCCACCTGGGCAACAAGAGCAAGATTCCACTAAAAAAAAGAACTACAAAGAGTTGCAAGTGGTATAAGACTGAGAAGTGGGAGGGGTTGGGGCACTTGTTTGACAATTTAACCCTTAAACTCCTCCTTGATTTTTAAAAGCTATGTGCATGCTACTTGCATTTTAATCTAATGAAGATAAAAATTGATTAAAATATAAAAAAGTCATCTATATTCAGATGCCTTTTATATTATAAAGCCATTTATATTCAGAAGATAAAAATTGATTAAAATATAAAAAAGAAAAGCCATCTATATTCAGATGCCTAAAGATTAAAAGGTCTTTAATCTTAAGAGATGTGCTTAATATTATGATTATTAAAGGAGTCAATGTCCATGAGAGCACCCAGCACAGAGTAGGCACTAAATGTTTGCTGGATTTGAATCTAAAGCATGCTTGATCAGACCTACATAGAGACAGTTCCTTGAAAAGCTGCAGAGAATGACTTGTACCATTTGCTGACTTTCCAAGATGGCATTTCTTGCTGGGGCTCCACTGATTATCACTGTTGTACTTGTGGGCATTGGGCTCATGACCCCATGGGTGCGTGTGTGTACATGCACGTGCGTTAAGTTGCAAAATCAGTCTAAATGATGTGACCTATCTTTGGCAGCCATATCACTTTTGCCCCGGTTGACACCATCAGGTTTCTGGACACAGAGGCAGTATTTTCCATTCCTGTCCTACAGAATTTTGTCTCAAGTGTTATGTATTTTTCCAGTTTCTTTGCCCCCTGTAAATCTCTAGAGCCACGAAGATCATTATGAAACATAGTCATTTCATCCCTCTTCTTAAAGCCTCTCCCCCATTGCCCTAGGAAGAGAACCCCAAATCCTTGGCATTCAAAGCCTATATGATCTATGATTTGACCCTCTACCCATTGCTCTGGCTTCATTTGTTGCCACTCCAGACTTCACCTTTACACTTGAGTAAAACCAAAGTAATTGCAATTCTCTGAAAACACTACACCATTCCATGCCTTAAATGACTTTGCTCTTGGTATTCTTCCTGCCTGGACTAGCCATCCCTCATCTTCCTGTCAAACTCAACCCCTGATTGTTTCCACTATGCTGGTCCTTCTCTTTAACATGGCTAACTCTGCCCCACTTCAAGACTCAGCTTTATCAGCCTTTGCTCTAGGAAGCCTTCATTGATCACCCCAGGAGGAGTAAGGTGTCTTCTTTTGTGCACACTGTCAACAGAGTCAGAGAACTAGTGCATCAGATTAATATTATTAATGTGTCTGATGTGTTGGAGAGGCCCCAAAGGTTTGAGGACCATGTTTGTCTTGATCACTGCCCAATACTTGACACAGCTCATTCCCAGTAAGGCTGGGACTAATCCTGCTGGTCTTCACAGTTGCAGTCATTTGTTTAGAGGTGGCTCTTCCCTGCTCCATCAGAGAAGTCTCATGTCTATTCTTGGAGAGCCCCAAGACCATGGCCTCTAAAGCTCCAACCTTATCATGGTTCGGAGGCTCCTTCACTTCGTCACTTGAATACAGAATTGGACACTGTGAATGAGTTGTAGAACATGGTTCCATGGGGCAGAGTTCTGATTTTAAAAAAGCTATTTATTAACCAAGGTGCATGGATTTCTCTTTTTCCATTTCATCAAGGAAGCACCCTGGCTAGGTGAGCTGGTTCATTTCATTCATTGACTCAACAAATATTTACTAAGTGTCTGCCATACACCAGGTACTGTTCTAGGCATGTGGGAAACAGTAGTGAGGAAGACGGATGAGGTTTCTGTCCTCAGGGACCTTACATCTTACAGGAGAGAAGCAAACACAGAGCCATTTGGAGTTGTAATAAGTGCTGAGAAGGGAAGAAAGGGAATGTGGGGTGAGGAGGCTGCTTAGATGTGCTGATCAAGAGAGGATGTCTCTGAGACAACAGCATTTGTATTATATGGTTCTGAATTGCAAAAAAGAGCTGTTCAAATTGTTACCAGTGGAGGGTGTCCAGGTTCTTGACGTCTTGAACAAAGAATTGGACAAAGTACACAAAGAATGAAGCAACAAAAGCAGACATTTATTGAAAATGAAAACACACCACAGGGTGGGAGTGGGTTCGAGCAAGCAGCCCAAGAGCCTGGTTACAGAATTTTCTGAGGTTTAAATATCATTTAGAGGTTTCCCATTGGTTACTTGGTGTATGCTCTACGTAAATATAGTGGCTCATGATCAGTCTGATTGGTTGCAGGAGGGGACCAATCAGAGGCTGAAGTGGAGTTCAAAGCTGAGCCCTATGCAAACATCTGATTGGTTGTGGAAAGCAACCAATCAGAGACTGCAGTGAAGTTACAAAGTTATACTTCTATGCAAATGAAGACATGGCCCACAGCCAGCCTGATTGGTTATGGGAGGGAACCAATCAGAAGTACTTTCAATTTTTCATCTGCCATGCAAAAAAAAAAAGGGTGGGGAGTTTGCAAAGGGAGTAGCTCTGGTCGTTTTGTTCCTTCATTGTGGAAAGTTGGGGTTTTTCTTTTGATTCCTTTCTAGGTTGTTAGCGTGAATCAACATAGGTCCCCTGCCTCCAGACCCTATTCTCTTGCCTCAAAATGAAGAGCTATATAGCTGCATTCTCCAGCCGCTGGCCACAAGTATCTATTAAAGTTTGCATTTATGTTTTTTTTTTTTTTTTTTTTTTTTGAGATGGAGTCTTGCTCTGTTGCCCAGGCTGGAGTGCAGTGACCAATCTCAGTTCACTGCAGCCTCCGCCTGCTGGGTTCAAGAATTCTCCTGCCTCAGCCTCCCGAGTAGCTGGGACTACAGGCGCCCACCACCACACCTGGCTAATTTTTTATATTTTTAGTAGAGACTGGGTTTCACCGTGTTAGGATGGTCTTGAACTCCTGACCTCATGATCCACCTGCCTCGGCCTCCCAAAGTGCTGGGATTACAGGCATGAGCCACCGCACCCGGCCACTAATTTTTGTATTTTTAGTAGAGATGGGGTTTCACCATGTTAGCCAGCCTGCTCTGGAACTCCTGACCTCAGGTGATCCACCTGCCTTGGCTTCCCAAAGTGCTGAGATTATAGGCATGAGCCACCGCCCAGCCTACAGTTTGCATTTAAATTAGCTAAATACAATTTGGAAAATCAGATCTTCAGTCACGCTGGCCACATTTCAAGTCGTCAGTAACCAGCCTATGGCTAGGAGCACCATAATGGACTGTGCAGAGCAGTGGGGAGAAGCAGTAAGAAAGAGAAACTAGATTACTTGTTGGAGAGCACATGTGTGCATTTCAAAGAGCTGCCTGTTTTAATTTCACTTGTTGTTGAACTTGGGGCTGAAGCCAAGACTAGCTATGTCTGATAGAATGTTTTAAAGTGGAATGAAAATGATCTCTAGAGATAATATAAAGCAGGTAAAAACCAGCCATGAAAAGATCTTTATTAAGAAATATGATATGGCTACAGCAAGTCCCAAGATGGAGATAAGTACTAGTTGATTCCAGGGGCCAGTGGATGAGGTCACAGTTACCCCCTGGCCTTAGAAGGAAGGAGCTAGACATCCTAAGTGACAGCAGGAACATAATTTACCTAAAATCTTAAAAACAAGACAATGTTAAAAAAAATTTCCTTCTTAACACGATTCTTAACAAAAACAGGATTTTGATTTTTGCGTCTTAGGAGGCTAGAATTGTATTCTCATGCCATTACCAGGAACGCCTGTGCCTTGACTTCATTTTGTATTGCTTTTCACAAGATGCTCATCCCTTTTTGCACCTGCCTCTTTGCTAAACAGGTTTTCTTCCTCTCTGTAAAGGTGCCTTTGTTTGAGCCAATTGTGTTACTTCTCTTTACTGTAAACAGTGTCCAGTGACTCTTCCTTATTGTGGAGAGCTAGCAGCCTGTTACAGGAGGAAAAAATCTTGAAGGTCACTTTCTGATGTTTGTATTATCAGTCATCGTGACTTTAAAACATGAAAACTTTAAAAAAACACACAACTGCTCACTGCTTACCAAGGGCTTGTTATCCTATTACATTTGAATTCAACTAACAGCTAGTGTTTGTTAAATCATAATTGAGCTGATAAAATGTAATCTAATCATTAGTAGCTGTGTAAAAATAAATACACTCAACTCCTGTTTCGTTTGCCCTTGAAGGCTCTAACATGGTTCCAATGTGTACCTTTGAATCGGAGAAGTTGGGCCGGTTCACGTTGCAGTCTGGGTGCTTCCTGGGGCAGTGTCCACTGGGTGCGTGCGCGCAGGTACAGGATGAGCTCAGCCCTGCTTCACCTGAAACGCTGTGACCTGGTAGAGGGCTGTGTTCCTGTGTCCTTACATCTGATGTCCCACTGAAGAAAGGGAAACCGGGGCAAAGCTGCAGGTGCAGTGGATTCTGAAGATCAGGTGTAACTGAGGGAAAGTTAGGTCATGATTGCCACCTGGATGCTGTTCTCTCTCTTCACGGTAGGTCTCGGTTACTTTTATTGTGGACTTTTGCTTGCTGCAGAGGGAACTTACTCCTTTCATGCCTCAAGCTCATTAAGGCACATTTCTGTTTTATTCCTCAGGATTTATGCTCTTCACTGCATTTATGAACTCAAGGCATTGAGTCACCCAGAGAGAAAAAGCACATCCCAAACATTTCAGGTTCTGGGACTTCTAAACAGCTAACGGTGTGTTCCCATGGCCAACATTTCTTTAAGAAAGCTAAAGCAGAATAACTCTAAGTCTATAAAAATGCTATTCTGCTTCAAGTTCTAAATTTATTGTGAATTATTTCTATTTCCCTAGTAATTACTGTAATACCTTAGTACCTTCAACTTATATAGTACTTTTCAAGGAGGCAAAGCGTCAGTAGAAATGTTCTCTGGTATTTTTTTTTTACCTGATGTTTTAATGCTGTAATGATTTCTCAACCCCTTAGTAATAATGTTAGATGCATTGCTGGGAAACCAGGCACATAGCTGTTAAGCTGGGAATGCTCGAACGGTATATATGCTATGCTTTAAAAGCTAGCTCAGTTTTTTTCCATTGACCTTGAACATGCTGACAAGGTAGGTCAGCATGGGTAAAGCCAAAGAATAGCCTTCTTAGGGTTTGAAAACAACTACATGAGCTCTGTTTCAGACTTGCTTCTAGCCAAGCACTTGGCACTTTGCAGGGGCTTGGGGCAGGTTTTGTATTTGTGTGCTTCTTTTAGAAGTCAAAGAGTTGGGGAGATAACTGCACTCCTGTCTTTATCAGTGTACCTGATCTTTGTGGACTTGAAAAAGCTCATCCACTGGCCCCTGGAATCAACTAGTACTTATCTCCATCTTGGGACTTGCTGTAGCCATACCATATTTCTTAATAAAGATCTTTTCATGGTTGGTTTTTACCTGCTTTATATTATCTCTAGAGATCATTTTCATTCCACTTTAAAACATTCTATCAGACATAGCTAGTCTTGGCTTCAGCCCCAATTTCAACAACAAGTGAAATTAAAGCAGGCAGTTATTTGAAATGCACAACATTTTAATGACCATGGACAACATGGTCAATAAAGATTGTTTTAAAAAAATCCTCTTAACTGAACAGAGGTAACTTCCTTTTCAAAACTCTGAAATTTTTATGTGCTGACTTACAATGTGCGTGATTTTTGTTGCTTTTCTGATCCTTGGTGATTGGGTGTGTGAGGGTGTGTGTGATGGACTTTTTAATCTTTAAGATTTATTCATTTTTTTATTTACACATAGTGAGATTCATTCTTTTTGCTGTGTATCTCTATGAGTTTAGACAAATGCTTACAGTTAAGGAAACATCAACACAATCAAGATAGAGAACAGTTCCATGATCCGCCAAATCTATTTTGCTTCAAATTTCTATTGGCATGTTTGAGTATCAAGTTTATTACCACTTCTGAAAATGGACTCAAGCCCTTCTGTAACAAATAGCACAGCTGTGTCTGACACTTTTCATGCAAAAGGTTGCCTGAGATGTCAGAAGCTAAGATCTGGCCAGTTTTGGTGGCTCACACCTGTAATCCCAGCACTTTGGGAGGCCAAGGCGGGCAGATTACCTGAGGTCAGGAGTTCAAGACCAGCCTGGCCAACATAGTGTAAACCCCTATCTACTAAAAATATAAAAATTAGCCAGGTATGGTGGCACGTGCCTGTTGTCCCAGGTACTTGGGAGGCTGAGACAGGAGAATCACTCGAACCCAGGAAGGGGAGGTTGCAGTGAGCTGAGATTGCGCCACTGCACTCCAGCCTGAGCCACAGAGTGAGACTCCATCTCAAAAAAAAAAAAAAGTAAGATCTGATTGACTTATCCTTTTCTCAGAGTTATAAATGGGAAAATTATATGATCTGAGTAGTTCTTTGTATTTTAATTAATGAATGTAGAATGGTATAAGGTATTATATAATATGCTTTTTTAACCTCAAAATTTGTAATAAATACTGTAATTAGTAAAAAGAATATACTGAAAGTAAAAAAAGTCAATTTTTTGCACTTTAGATTTTAAGTGAACTTAGTTCTGTGTGGTTTTGAAGGGCAGTGAAATGCTGTAGAAGGACTGTAAACTACATAACTCAAACTGGTTTAATAAGGGGAATTTAATGGCTAATATCACTGAAAGGTACAGGGATAGCCTTGAGGCATTGTAGGATCCAGAAGTTCAAAGGATGTTATCAGTCTCTCTCTGTCCCCACTCAGCCGTGTTTCCCTCTGTGTTGGTTCTATTCTCTGGTAGACAGTTTTGCTTGGTTTATCAAGGTGACTGCCAGTAGCTTCAGGCTTTTCTTCCACTCTCTCAATTCTGTACAGTTCCAGCAAGTCTCCGAATGGGGTCTCGTGGGCTCTGGTTGGTTCTCCTGCTCCTCATGGCCCCCAGAGATGGGGTAGGGGTGAGCGGCAGTGCTGTGATTGGCCAGAGTTAGGTCACCTGCTCACCCCTAGAGCCGAAGGAGAGCTCCCCCTAGACCACAGGGCAGAAGGTGGAGAGTGGCAGAAAAGGTGGTTCTTTAAGGGAAATTGAGGGACATGTAGGTCAGATCAAGAAAACAGGTTTTCAATGTAGCCAGTTGTCTTCGTTTTTACATAATTTTTATAAACAACTATTCTAGGCTAACCTTCCAAATAAGCAGAAGTTTCAGGATTGATGATTGGTTGATTGTTTCTTGGCTTATGAGATTTATGAGATGACAACTGCTTACTGGATGTGAGATGCAATATTTTTGGAGGAAAATAGTGGAAATTGAGTGACTGCGGGACTCGGCTAAATTGGTTTGATGGGACACAAGGAGAACTGGTCTTGTGCCGGTCGGGGGATCAGTGAGTAAGAGAACATGGCCTTCAAGGATAAAAAGCCAGGACAAAAGAAAAAGAAGACACCAGAGATTGGCAACTGACCAAAAATTTAGCACTGTTATCATTGCTGAAAGAGCAGAGATATTGTCTTGGATAGGAATGCTACAGGGACATTTAATGAGAATTCATGAAGACTAAAGACTGACCTAGCTGCTCTAATCATGTGAAGGGTGATTGCATGTAGAATTAAGTCCAGATTCCCAAATCTGACATTTGTGGTCTGGGGCCCGTCTCCCTCTCCAGCCTCATCTCCCCCACTGCTGCCTTGCACTTTGCACCAAGCTGTTTGTAGTCTGGAGGCCATCACACCACCCTGTCTCCTTCACTGTTCGTCCTCTCTCCTCTGCCTGGAATCCCCCTCCCATTGACTCAGACTCATCTGTTAAGACTCGGTTCAGATGACAGGTTCTCTTAGAAGGATTCTTTAACTGTGCTCTCTGGCTTAAGAATTCCTCTTCCGTACTCTCATGATACCTTTATCTTGTGCGTCTTTCCCAGTGGTCAGCTGAGGGCTATTTTGTCTCCAAGGGGCCATTTGGCAATGTTGGGATACATTTTTGATTGTCATGACACGTGAGTGCTACTAGTTGGTAGAAGCCAGGGATGCTGCTTAATATCTTTCCTACAGCACACAGGACAGCCCCAACAGAGTCGCCTGGCCCCAGATGTCAATAGTACCACTGTTGAGAATGCTGGTTACCATTGCACACTGACAACATTGTTGGATGCATTTGCTTTTAGTCTTATCTTCACTATTAGGCTGAGGCCCATGTGTGTGATCTGCATCTTTGTATCTCTAATACCACAATGCCCAGTGTGAGGTCCTCAGGAGAGAATAGTTTAAAGATGATTGGATACATTTCCTTAGGATAGTGACCCATGAACAAGGCAATGGGAGGCGCTACTCATCTTTGCCCTAGGTAGCCTTAAACTTGAGACTCTCTGTATTCGTGAGTTCTCACATGGCTATGAAGAAATACCTGAAACTGGGTAATTTATAAAGAAAAGAGGTTTAACTGGCCCATGGTTCCACAGGCTGTACAGGAAGCATGATTCTGGCATCTGCTCAGCTTCTGGGGAGGTCTCAGGAAACTCACCAACATGGTAGAAGGCAAAGGGCACGTGAGCACCTCACATAGCCGGGGCAGGAAGAAGCAGGGTGGGGCGGTGCTACACACTTTCAAACAACTAGATCTTGTGAGAACTCTCTATCACCAGAACAGCACCAAAGGGGGAAATCGCCCCCATGATCCTATCACTTCTCACCAGGCCTCACCTCCAGCACTGGGGATTACAATTCCACGTGAGATTTGGGTGAAGACACAGATCTAAACCATGTCACTGTCTTTGTCTCCTCATGCCTTTGTCTTCTCTGCAAAAAGAGCTTTGGGGTTTACTATAGCAAATAATGGAAAAATTAAGGAAGTATTCTTAGCATAGTTCTTTTACTTTCAATTCTTACCTAAGTTATTGTCCAATTTTACATTTTGAATCATGAATTGGGTGGCCTGGCCACATTATTTGGCTGCCTCTGGCAAAAACTTCTGCCTTCACTTCTGACCATTACATAATCCCCCTACCATATGTATGGTACTCTGGATTGGTAACATTTGATGGGAAAGAAAAGAAAATCAGAAAGCAACATTTCTGAGAGCAGGAATAAGGAATCTTAAGTCTCCCTTTTGGCTGCTGGGCTTTTTTTCTTCTGCCAAGTAACAGTGCAAAGCAGCAGTTCCCTTGTGCCCTGGGACTTTTGCCTAGGAGCAAGGGACTGCCAGAAAACCTCAGAAAATCCCCATGGAGACCTCTCTGAAAACCATACAAATAGGGACATTGTCTAAGTGGGTCATCCTGAATATATGATGCAGGATGGAAACCTATTTAGTGATTGAATATTTCAGATTAAGAGGACACCACAGCCTTGCTTTGCACAATCTTGCCAGCTCTGTGAGTTTCACGGGGGGTTGGAGGGGAGACCTGCCATAAACTTGAGCTGCTTGTGTTTTAGTTGGTGGTAATGCCTTAGAAACAGAAAGGAGCCAGCTCCCCTTCAGCCACCCAGGCTTCTGCCTGGGTTTCCTTTTACCCCTGGAATTTCATGTGGACCCTCGACTATGAAAGCAGATTACATATGGCCTGCTGTCAACTGTAAGAATTACCTTTTTGTTTTTGGGGATTTGCACAAAGCAAGTAGGAGAGGGGGAAGAAGACCTTTTTAAATATGAAAATATATTACAGTAATTCTTCCCTTCCCTTTTCCCCATCTTGTGCTATTTTCTGGGCACCAGGACTTTTGCTTTTTTCTAGGCTGAATCACATTTGGCCATAGCCGAGGAAAAGTGATCGTTGTTAAGAGTCTTAGAAGGAAGGAATATTGAGCTCCTAGAGTGAGACCATCTTCTTGTCCTCTTTTGGGGCTGAGTCTGGCATGGTGTTGAAGTAGCCCATCTCTAAGTCTTCCCCTCCTCCCTGGCAGCTTAATTGTATAACACTATTCAATCAGGTCACTGAATCAGCAGCCCTGTGATATCTACAAACATATGCATGTGTCTGATTTCTAATTAGAGTGAAGTAAGCTGGGCAGTTCCATGATGCTCTTTTCTGTGTATGGAGGGTGAGGTGTTTCTCCTTGGTTTATCCTGACCCATTTATTCTTACTGCTCCAAAAAGGAAACTGCATGATTAATGTCAGATTCAGGTCCAAAGGCCTCTGGCTCTGTTGATGGCTGATGTGATTTGGATCTGGATTCTGGTTAATAACTTCCAAAGGCACCTGGTTCTTTTCTTGTTGTTTTTTGTTTTGATTTTTGTCTTTATGAGACAGGGTCTTGCTCTGTTGCCCAGGTTGGAGTACAGTGGTGGGATCATAGGTCACTGTATCTTCGACCTCCTGGGCTCAAGCTATCCTCCCACCTCAGCCTCTCAAATAGCTGGGACTATAGGCGTGTATCATCATGCCTGGATAGTTTTTTCTTTTTTTAAGATGGGATCTTACCATGTTGCCCAGACTGGTCTTAAACCCCTGGGCTCAAGTGATCTTCCCACCTCAGCCTCCCAAAATGTTGCGATTACAGGCGTGAGCCAGCACACCTGGCCTTGGCTCTTTCTTCTCTCTAGCAGTGACCTTGATGGGGACGTTGGGACGTTGCAGTGGTTGATATATGGTGCATGGCAGGTAATGTTCTTTTCGTACCAGCCAGTCAACTGTTGAGATTCCACTATGTGTAAGATGTGTCCAAAATGAGGAGATGCATCCCCGCACCTAAGGGTGTACAGTCTAGTGGTCTTCCTGCTTCTCCTGATTTTTTCTGGGAAAGAGACTTTTTTTTTTTAGTCCAGGACAGCAAGTTCATCATAAACACAAATGAGAAGGCTGTTGATGTTTTATTTTTATTTATAGCATGAATGATGTAATAAATGAGGAACTTCATGATGTCATCCTCTTTTAACAGAATCACAGAATTTTCAAACTGGTTAGAAATGCTGGCTCTGCAGCCAAGACTGCCTGGGCTCAAATCTCAGTTGACTTTTCTATAAAATGGGATAATAATGGTACCAGTTTCACAGATTTGCAGGAGATGTGAGATTACATGAATTCACTTATAAAAAGTGCCTGATACTTAAAGCCATGTTACCTTTAAACTTCCAATCCATTCATTCATTTATTCAACAAAAATTGCATACTGTGATGGTTGCATAAGCCTGTGAATATACTGAAAACCAATGTATCGTATACTTTAAAGGGTGAATTCAGTGGTATGTAAATTACGTATATCTCAATGAAGATAAACTTAATTTACATACCATTGAAGCTGTTATAAAAAATTTAATTGCTTACCTATTATGTGCTAGACACTGCTTGTTTAAACTGAGGCCTAGAGCACGTGACTTGCTCAAGGTGAGTGAATGGCAGAGATAGTTCTAGAACTCAAGTCCCTTGACAGATCAGCCAAGCTCTTTACAAACTGTCAGGGATCCAAATGAAGACTACAATCCAGATTGGAAACTAAAGTCACTTTCTGTCCTGGTATATCCATAGTTTAACTTAAGAAAGAATGGGCTGGGTGCGGTGGCTCACAGCTGTAATCCCAGCACTTTGGGAGGCCAAGGTGGGCAGATCACAAGGCCAGGAGTTTGAGATCAGCCTGCCCAGTATGGTGAAACCCTGTCTCTACTAAAAATACAAAAAAATTAGCCAGGTGTGGTAGCATATGCCTGTAATCCCAGCTACTCAGGAGGCTGAGGCAGGAGAATTGCTTGAACCTGGGAGGTGGAGGTTGCAGTGAGCTGAGACTGTGCCACTGCACTCAAGCCTGGGCGACCGAGCGAGACTCCATCTCAAAAAATAATAATAATAATAAAATAAAAAAGAATAGTGATTTGACCTAAGCACCTTGGCCTTGGCCTTCTACTTCACCACCTCTTTCCCACAGGTGTGCTCATCTGCCACACACCTCCACATTTTTCCAAGACTTCAGACAAATGTATCACTAATACCTATATAAATTCACTATATGAAAAATAGGCTAACATTTCCACCCCATCCCTCCTCTTTCCCCCAGCTCTGGATATAAAACACATATTTTTCAGTTAGATTTTTCAGTTGAGTGATTATTTTCAATTCTCCACTTTCTGGCATTTAAGAATGTTCACTTCCTATTGCAAGACAGGGACAGTCTTTAGAGATCTCTCTGCTCACCACCCACTACCAAAACGTAATAACAAATTTTGTCCTCATGGGTGATAAAATCTTACACATTCTTGAGACTTCACAGCCATGTCTAAAGATCTAGAATATGTAAGAAGAGAGGAGTGCTTTAGCAGTATAATGTTTTTCCTGCGGAATCCATTTCTATAGTAATAGAAACCATGGTGCATCCAGAGTTGCCCGCAGCCTTCTGCTCCTAGCAGCCTGCTGTGTATTCTCTGCCACATGCTTTCTTCTGGGATTTCTTCCTTCTACTGACATCTGGTACTTAGGATAAGGGAAAAGGCTTTCCCTGAATCAGTGAAATTACTATCAGGAGAAAAATGACTCAAGTTTCCAGGCAGCTATCAATGAGGTGTTTTTCTGGGTGTCCTGAGCAACTACCTTTTTGGGAGGAAACACAAGAAGGTACAAGCTGTCAGCTCCTCCATTTCCCTAAGATGAACTTGAAGCATGTTTTCCTTCAGCAGCCTAGACAGCACAGGCTTTTCCTAGCAGATGGATGGCATTACCTCACCGACATTTAATGAATAGGTGGCCCCCAGGGGGTGGAATTGTAGCAGTCTATTATGAAATCTCATTTGCTTTGCATGAATCCGTTCAGGAGTCCCGAGAAAACAAAATCTGAAAAATGAAAAGTGGCCACATAGCTTGCCCTATAACTGCTTGGACATGGCAGGTAATAACCATAATCAGTTTGCACTTTTGTGATGGAGAGGGCTTTCAATTGATCTATATTTCTTGTAAGAAGAAAGCCAGTTGTAAATACCCTTTAGCTTTGTTTCCTCCTTTCTCATTTTCTAGGACTGTAGCATCTGGGGCATATAATTGAGCTCTGAAAGCGGAGAGCTGGAGGGGAAGGGGGTGGTCAGAGGAAAATTATTCAATTCACACATGTAACACGCATATATGTGTGTGTGTGTATGTCTTTTTTTTTTTTTTGAGACGGGGTTTTGCTCTCGTTGCTCAGGCTAAAGTGCAATGCCTAAATCTCGGCTCACCGCAACCTCCGCCTCCCAGTTTCAAGTGATTCTCCTGCCTTAGTCCCCCAAGTAGCTGGGATAACAGGCATGCGCCACCACACCTGGCTAATTTTGTATTTTTAGTAGAGATGGGGTTTCTCCATGTTGGTCAGGTTGGTCTCGAGCTCTCTACCTTAGGTGATCTGCCTGCCGTGGCCTCCCAAAGTACTGGGATTACAGGCGTGAGCCACCACACCTGGCCAATGTGTGTGTGTGTGTTAAACATATATGCATATACATGTGTGTTTTTATATATATATAAAAACCATAAATATTTGATCAAATTGAGAATGGGATAATATATTTTTTTCAGCAAACAACTTCAAAGCCTTTTATACATCTGATTTACCAAGGATGAGAAATTCAACCTTAACCCAAGCAAAGGTTTAAAAAGGCAGCGTGGGTATTTTTGGGCCTGGAAGAAGATAGAGCCTGCCTTGCTGCTGTCCTAGAGGGCTGAGACAGTGGTAAAGACGTGCAGCGACCCCCTGCACTTCTAGAAGGAAGCCGATACCTGTCTACATGTTTCAGCGTTTGTCTCTGAACCTAGTCTTTTCTTGGTCACATGGGAGAAACAACTGAGGTGGCTTATCATAACAATGCAAAAAAATAGGCTCAGGTTTTGGTTCAGATAAAATGGTGATTCCCTTCTCCCACAAAGGCCTTTTGTTCCCATGGGCTGGGGTAGGGGTCTGAGAAAGGCCATTGGAATTGGAAATGGAAAGGCTTAACTGCCACTTCTCTGCCATGTCCCAGATAGAGAGCTCCTTGTGTCCAAGAAAGGCAGGAAACCATGTCACCTGGCCTCTGATACGTAGCAACCCCAAATTATTCCCTGACCCCTTGAAGGCCAGCAGGGCTCTTTTGCATTAGGGGGATTGTTTTAGGATTTGTGTCAAGTGTCTTTGTAGAGATCCTTCTGGATAACTACTACAGTTCCTGGGATGTTCTTATAGTGAAGGTGCTCAGACCTCCCCTCCCCTCCCCTCCTCTCCCCTCCCCACTTGGCACTCCCAGGGGCCAGTGCACATGACAAAGGCAAGTGAGGCTGGCCCAAAGCCCCCTTAGCTTGGAAGAGGGGTGGAGTCTCCCAGATGACTTGAAGATTCCAGTCTGTGGATTCAGCAAGACACTGACAGCTCTGCTGAGTGAGCCAAGGGTGGCTTCCAGGGAGGTGAGTGCCTGGAGGAGAACCTTCCCAGAGCCAAGATGAGATGCCTCCTGGTGTCAAAGTGATGTTTAGATTTTTTCCCAGAAATCTAGCATAGAATAAATGTGAATAGAGATTAGAAAGAACATCTTACAGGATCTGAAGCTCTTGAGAGTCACCCCAGCCTCTGTCCTGTGTCTGGGGTCCATTGCGTAACTAACTGTGTGTCTTTTTACCAGGTCTCTTACCCGCTTCAGCCTTTTCTCTCCTGTTGGGATCAAACCTTGCTAAAACAAAAATTTTTGTCTTGTTTTGTTTTTAGACAAAATTTTGCTCTTGTTGCCCAGGCTAGAGTGCAATGGCGCTATCTTGGCTAACTGCAACCTCCACCTCCTGGGTTCAAGCAATTCTCCTACCTCAGCCTCCCGAGTAGCTGGGATTACAGGCATGCGGCACCATGTCCAGCTTTGTATTTTAAGTAGAGACAGGGTTTCTCCTTGTTGGTCAGGCTGGTCTTGAACTCCGACTCCAGGTGATCTGCCTTCCTTGGCCCACCAAAGTGCTGGGATTACAGGTGTGAGCCACCACGCCCGGCCACTAAAATGGAAATTTTTAAAAGTAAGACACGCAGGATGTGGAGCTGCTCCTGGGGGGTGTTGCTGTGTGTGTTTAGGGTCCTGCACCCTCCAGTCCGCTTCTGAATGTCCCAGGGTGGATGTCCAGAAATTGAGCCACCTACTCCCATGAGCGTAGCCAGAACCTTTGCTGGGAGTTAATCTCTCTCTCCTTATTACTTTCTGATCTGCTTGAAAGACAAATAGAGGTTAGGGAAATGTATTAATAACAGTGCGTCTCCATGGATGACCAGGCCAAGGCCGACAAAGGTAGCCACATGCTTTCAGGGGTTGAAAGACGAATAGGGGTTAGGGAAATATATCAGTGCGTCTCCATGGATGACCCACGCCAAGGCAGACAAAGACAGCTACATGCTTTCAGGTGCAAACAGCCGCCGCCTTTTTTCTCTGGAAATCATCAGGCAGCTGTTGCTGTCATTTCCCACGGCCTCTCTGGAGGGGAACACAGCTGGCTTCTGTGGGCCGGCCTGAAACCATCTGCAGCTGCTTGCATGCTTTCAAATGTAAGTCAAGGAATTTTAGGTTAATCTGGGAAATCTTCTGTATAATACATTTTCCTTTTCACTGTTCCCTTTCCTTTTGGATATAACATATGACCCACTTACGAGGCAGCCTGTTGGATCACTGGTCCCCAAGGAGCTGGGTGTCCTCCCAGGTCACTTCTGCCACCACCAATGCGGCTACCACCACGGGAGCTGCGGGACTGCGCTGCTTACGTGATCTCACTTAGCACTGTCACGCTCCAAGGACCACACTCTCAACTCATTTTCAGATAAGGAATTGAGGCTCTGAGAGGTCCAGCAGCTTGGCTTACCGTGAACAGGGGCAAAACCAAGATTCAAAACCAGTTTTTGATCTTGGTTTGATCTTGATGCCACATCCCAGCCTCTTTCTACCTCTGCAGGACGGTTCTGTATCTCCTCTGCATTTTCAGCCTCAATTGCTAACCTGACACCATCTGAAAGCAGGAATATCCTTATTAAAGGAATAGCGCTTAATGGGATCAGGCTTCCTTCTGTATTCTAGACAGTATTTACTGAGCTGTTAGATGTAATGTGTTCAGAAATAATACAGGGATTTATTAATATGTATTAAACATTAGAGTATAAACTTTATCAAGCAGAGAATATATTTGTCCTCTAGTGTTACTGGCATTGTATGTTTTTTGTTTGTGTTATCTCTAGGGCTGGATTTTGAAAGACTAAGCCAAGAAAAAAAGATCAGACATTCAAAAGTAAATAAATTATTTTAGGTCTGTCTTTTCTGGGGACATGGAGTTGTTATTCCAAAGTCCTTGCTTGGACCTCCTCTCCCCTCCCCTCCCCTCTCCTCCTCTCCCCTCCCCTCCCCTCCCCATTGGATCTATCCCTTCCCCTTCCCCTCTCCTCCCCTCCCCATTAGACTTCTCCCTTCCCCTCCCCTCCCCTCCCCTCCCCTTCCCATTGGATCTATCCCTTCCCCTTCCCCTCCCCTCCCCTCTCCATTAGACATCTCCCTTCCCCTCCCCTCCCCTTCTGCTCCCTTCCCCTCCCCCTCCCCTCCCCTCCCCATTGGACCTCTCTCCCCCCACCTCCCCTCCCCTCTGCCTCCCCTCCCCTCTGCCTCCCCTCCCCTCTCCCTCCCCTCCCCTCTCCTTCCCTCTCCATTGGGCACTCCCAGGGCCCAGTGCAACTGAAGCAGATGCCCAACTCCTGGACTTGTGGAAGCTTAGGTAGACCAGCAAGTCACTATTAGTACAGAAAAACAAGACCATGTCATTCCCCAGCCCCATCCCCTATCCTTTCTTTCAATGACACTTAAAATTAATATCCAAACCTACATGATCTGGCCCCATCTGCCTTTTCAGACACTTCTTCCTCCATGAGCCCCTTACTCCATCCTAGCCACTGAAGCCAGCGCCATTTCTTGTCCTCACTTCTCTCACTCCCATCTCAGGGTCTCAGCACGCTGGTTCTCCTGCCTGGAACAGCCTTCTACTCACCCTTTGTGACTTAGTTCACTCTGAAGCTTTCAGAGGGGAGCTCAGCTTTCACTTCCTCATGGAAGCCTCCCCTGACCTCCCTGAATAGCTCGAACTCTCCTATTGTAGGAACTCTCTTTCAAAGCTCTTATCATAGATGCAGTTTTACATTTGTTTGTAATTCTGTTGTGTTTTTGCCAGCTCTATGCCTAGTCCCCACCCTTGTGTCCCAGTGCCCAGCACAGTGCCTGAAACACAGTAGGTATTCAGTTCCTGAGTGAATGAATGAATAAAGCCAAGCCAAGCGCAGTACTCAGATCTGACGCTCATAATCACTGCATAGTTTGTGCTAACCTTGCAGCAGGTGAGAAACTAAGTAAGTAAACAGCTCACATCTGTTAGAGGTAGTGTTAAATTTACAAGGAGAGCCTGCCACCTCTCCCTTCAAGTTTCCAGACTTTCAGGCCATTCTTAATAGCCTATGTTAATAGCCTAATGTTAACAGACTGTGGAGGACTCTTTGAGAGAGAAAAGGGGAATTCCAAAGATTCAGCTTTTGATAAATCCTTCATCTTTGACCTCATGTATATTCTGCTTAGGAATTAAAACATGGAGTATGGCTGCTGCTATAAATCTTCTTTGCAGTTTTTCCTCTGGCTGATTTTTCTACTTTACCTGGAATTTTTTTTCTGAGGGAAAATGTCTTTTTTTGAATCTATGTGGCACACATAACATTGCACTGTCAGGTTTATTTGTGTTTGAGATTTGAGATGCTATCTGAAGCCAAGACCTCCAGAATTAGATCGGCCTTTGTTCCCAGAGCCCCTTTGAACAGAGAGAAATTCTTTGCTATGCTGGCAAAAGAGTCTTGTCTTGTCTTGTCTTTCCCTCCCTCCCTCCCTCCCTTCCTTTTTTTTTTTTTTTTTCAGAGTCTTGTTCCGTTGCCCAGGCTGGAGTGCACTGGTACGATCTTGGCTCTCTGCAACCTTCGCCTCCTGAGTTCAAGCGATTCTTCTGCCTCAACCTCCCAGTTAGCTGGGATTACAGGCACCCACTGCCATGCCCAGCTAATTTCTTTTGTATTTTTAATAGAGACAGGGTTTTGCCATGTTGGTCAGGCTGGTGTTGAACTCCTGACCTCGTATGATCTCTCCATCTCAGCCTCCCAAAGTGCTAGGATTACAGGCGTGAGCCACTGCACCTGGCCTTGTGTTTCCTTCTTGTTCAGACTTCTCTTTTGGCCACGTGAACTTGGATCCACCTGTCCTCTCTCCTTTCTGGCCTGTGCTGTGATCTCTGGAACGTTTCAGATTTGAGTGTCAGCCACATCTTCTTTAGGACCATTCAAGGGTCCACCTCCAGGAACAGTGGAATCTATTGAGATTCCCCCAGGGAGCTCCCCGTATGCTGGTTTGTCAGTCACTTGGCCACACACTTCTACTCTTTCCTCTTTGTCTGCGATCAAAGTACAGCCTAGGAAACTTACAAGAGTTCTGCTGTTTTTTTGGGGGGGCGGGGTAAGGTGTCGTATTTTGAGTTCAGTCTTGCCTCAAACTGGATTCTGTCCAGATTTTTGTTGGGATTTTAGATGTTTAGCCCCAAACAAATTGAGAGTTAAGTTGAAACTGGTCCAGATGAGGTCATGCTTAAGATTTCTCCCACAGCACAAATCGTACCTTACTGGAAGCTACCGTAAGTGCATTTCTTGAATCTCTGCATTCCTAGTAAATACTCATGGTAAAAACAGTTAACAATTAATTCGCTTGTGTTCCAGTGGCTTGAAAAATAAGCATTAGCACCCTGGAGACCTCATCTTATCAAGTTCTGAAGGATGGTTTTTATAGCTAGTATAAGCCTTTGGTTTATCAGCTTCAGTGGCCTGGAAACCCTTCAGACCCAAATACTTGGGATGAACAGAATGGGCCCAGCTTAGGAATTCCAAGAAGGCAGCCTCAAGATAGAGGGCTGCCAAAGCTCACAGATGTGGAATGAAACCAGTTTCAAAACCTGATTCTTCGGCTCAGTTGGAATGTGCTTTAAAACCTGAACTCACTTGAGATGTTTGCACCTGGTAAGAATGTTTCAAACCTTGAATTCCACTTTGTGTAATTATCTGTGTAACATAATGATGATAGCTCCAAGCTATCTCATGAAGCTGCTGTTGAAGTCTTCAAAGCATTCACTCTACCTTCCTAGAGTTACAGAAGCACAAAATGGTAGTAGATGTGTCATATGTGTCCAGAGACTACCTCAGACTTTTCTCTCTAGAACTCAAGCTCTAGACTTGAGATATTAGTTGATAGATTGATAAATTTACTCAGGTTAAGTGGTATTATTTCTTAGATTATATAGTGTCATCCTGCAGAATAACCCCATTTTATGGGAGAAACAAAGTTGGCAGGAGGACGAGGCTAGAATCCCTTTCTAGACTGTCAATTCAGGCAGAGCTCTGTACACCTTTTAATGGCTAGTTTTCTGAAGAGTTTTACCTAGAGGCCTAATAAATCAGAAGCTCAAACACATCTGTCCTCTGTCTTCTTTTTAGATTGGCTTGCAAGAAAGCCCTTAGGTTAATTTTTGCCAGAAAATCGCATGCAGAGAGAACTTGTGACCTAATGCATTCTTTGTAGCTCCTATGCTATGGTTTCCTGATAACATAGAGTTGTTTATATTATTGCTACTTAAAATGTGGTTGCTTTGCAGATCCTACTTGAGAATTGAATTAACGTCAGTGAACTTGATAGGTGCTGCATCTTTCTTTAAAGTTCTAGGCAGGTTTTGTCATTGACATTAGGTGGTGATGATTTTAAAGGACTCTCATTACTTATCCACCATATGCACACATACTGTATACATGTCATTGGAAATAATTAGGAGTTAATTTTCAATAAGGTCCATTTGCTGGCTACAAATTAATACATTTAAAACCCCTGATATTTGACCCTATTAATTATATCCTGCTGTTCATTGGTGCTTAACCTGCAGAGCTAATGAGATGCGTAAGCACTGCTATGTTTCATTGCTCCTTACTGTAGGGAAGTAGGTCTCTCTTTTTCTTTTTAATGTGAGTGGACATAAAATTTATCAGCAGGCCATATCCACAGAGAACTAACAAGTGTCCTTTTAGACTTGCAAGCTCTCTCAGCTAGTTAATTTTGCATAAGTCTATGTGATTTTCATTCTAATGTCTTTTGGAATTAAATGTAATACTGTAAGAAAAGAAGCTTCTGCCCAATAAAGCAAGGTAGCCTAGGCTGTTTTTTATATATATGCATTATATCCTCTCTAGTCTAGTACTCCTATTTTCTTTTTCATATTCTTTCTGTTAGAGCCAAACTCACTACTCTGACTTTGCATAATATAAATACAGAAATCCTTGCTCATTAATAAGAGCCTGTGTTGTTTTAGAAATAAGTAAGTGGGGCCGGGCGCGGTGGCTCACGCCTGTAATCCCAGCACTTTGGGAGGCCGAGGCGGGTGGATCACGCGGTCAAGAGATCGAGACCATCCTGGTCAACATGGTGAAACCCTGTCTCTACTAAAAATACAAAAAATTAGCTGGGCACGGTGGTACGTGCCTGTAATCCCAGCTACTCAGGAGGCTGAGGCAGAAGAATTGCCTGAACCCAGGAGACGGAGGTTGCGGTGAGCCGAGATCGCGCCATTGCACCCCAGCCTGGGTAACAAGAGCGAAACTCCGTCTCAAAAAAAAAAAAAAAAAAAAAAGAAGTGGCTACATCTGCATGTTTTTGCATTGATGAGAGTTGGCTTCTTTGGCAAACATGATTTTGTATTTTTGAAGAGGAAAACCTGGCCCATCAGGTTAGCCTTTTCTGAGATGGAGACCCAAGTGGGACCACCCAGGGTTTCAGCATGGTCACAGCTTCGACTTCTACACAATGAGAACTTGTGACTGTAGTCTGGGAGAGCTGACTAAGAAGGAGACAAGAAATCCAGAGGCTGGATCCAGAGGTAGCTGGCAGAAAGAAGATTCTATTAATATTATAACCTCAGAAGAGTAGCTTCTAAATATGTGAAATGAGTGCTGGCCTAGACGGGAGGGGCCGTACTCCTAACCCCTCAAACTGGTTTAATCCTTATTGCTGGGGGGATGTGTAAGGCTGCAGCCTTCCCTTTTAGGTAGTGGAGAGAGAGGACATCCTTGTGGGTGTGCACAAAGGAGTATGATGAGAAGAGGGTGGTGATGGGTGCTTAGCTTGGTGCTTACATTGTCCCAGTGCAGCTCTGTGATTCTAGGTAGCTTGAGAGCACCCATGTGCAGCAAGGTAGGAGGTTAGGAAAAGCAGAGAATGCCAGTCATGAGTGGATTTGAGAGGTCTGAAGGACAAAGGCAGTGTTGCTTTGTGTGGGTGCACAAGTGCTTGTGTGCATTTAATCCGTCAACAGTCTAGAAATCGGATTGCCATTTCAGTTCTCAAACAAATGGCTTGTTTATTAAACTAAAAGCCCCGTCTCCATTAGGAAATGTTCAATTCCAGCAATTAGCCCCAGGGTGAGAGGTCTCTCTCTCTCTCTCTCTTTCTCTCTCTCTCCAGTCTGTTTTTGCTCTGTTCCCAAACAATGCTTTGATGTGCAAGGCACTCCTAATGGCAGATAAGTCATCAATTAGCCCAATGGAAGGTTAAGCTGAAAACAGACTTTTCAGGGAAGGGATTATCGCTGAGCTGTTAATCACTAATTGACATTATCTATTGGGGATATATTCTTACGGGAGACTTAATCTCCACCCAGGCAGAAGGTAACAAAGCTACAAAAATATTCTAGTTGTTTTTTTTTTTTTTTTAAATGAGTTTTAGTATTCTATAGCACTATAGAATAACTATAGTTAACAGTAATATATAGTTTCAAATAGCTGGAAGACGGGTATTGAATGTTCCCCACACAAAGAAATGGTAAATGTTCACGATGATGAATATGCTAATTGCGCTGATCTGATCACTATACGTTGTATGTATGGAAACATCACTACGTACCCCATAAATATGTACAATTAATATATAAGTACATTTTAAAAATAAGAGAAAAGAAAAAAAGTGACTTTAGAAATAGGATTTTTGATCAATTGAGTCAGGGGTGGAGATGATCTTAATTTTCTTTCTAAACAATTATCTTTTAATTTCTTCAGAATTTGTTGGTCATAATATGATTACATTGCTAATTTAGGAAATAAAAAGTAAGGAGAACCTCTAATTTTTATTTTTATTTTTGGAGTGGGGAAACAGAGTCTCACTCTGTCACCTAGGCTGGAGTGTAGTGGTGCTATCTCAGCTCAGTGCAACCTCTGCCTCCTGGGTTCAAGTGATTCTCATGCCTCACCCTCCCGAGTATTTGGGACTACAGACACCTGCCACCATGCCCATCTAATTTTTGTATTTTTAGTAGAGACGAGGTTTCACCATGTTGGCCAGGATGGTCTCAAACTTCTGGCCTCAAGTGATCTGCCTGCCTCAGCCTCCCAGAGTCCTAGGATTACAGGTATGAGTCACCGTGCCCGACCAGAACCTCTATTTTTACGAGAGTAAGTTGCTATGAACAATACTGTGAATGTAAGCACAGTGCACATGAGGCAGATTTGTCATTCTGTGCTTGAGGTTTACAAGTCAAATAAGTTGAGTTTTTAAAAACTCTAAGGAGTAGCGGATGCGTGTTAACTTACATACAACTTTTCAGGAAAATATCAATTGCATACATTAAGCTATTTTTCTGTTATTTTTTTCCTGTGTGCTTTTTGTTTTTCTATTATGCCGATGAGACCAAAAAGAGGATATAATACAATTAATTGCCAAAAATGTAGAAAGTGGAATAGGGTACTTATTCTTCTACCCTAATATAATCAGTAACTATCGTATTCTCTACCACTTTTTTTCTCCCGTTTGCTACAAAGGTACAGTCTATTTACCTAGATTCTGTTTCCTAATTAGCCTCATAGAATGTTCAAAAATCATGACCCGTATTGCTTAATGAGTACAGAGTTTCTTTCTAGGGGGTGATGAAAAAATTTTGGAAATAGTGGTAATGGTTGCACAACGTCGTGAATATAATGCCACTGCATCGTACACTTAAAATGGTTAAAATGGCAAAATTTAAGTTATATATTTCATGACAACAAAAGAAAGCTATAAAAATTATGCCCCTGCATTAAAAAAAAATTTTTTTTTTGGTTGGGGGAAGTAAAGTATTGACAGATTTCAGAGTTTGTGGTGCTAGGAGGAAATTTTAGGATGGAGTTTATTTTCCATGTGGCTCAAAACCCAAAAGTTTTAAATACTATTGAAGAAAAATTTCAGCAGCAGGTGGCACACTGTTAAAACTTCAGAAACTCTCTGAGGTTCAGAGGCCACGTTTCAGGCTGTGGTATTTGGAACCCTCCAGAAAACACAGAAGCCTCCCTGGTGACATTCTTAGTGCCTAGGAAGGGCAGCAGTGACAGCGCATGACTGACAAGTACTGACGAATAGTACTTGAGGGTCAACCCAGCCCTCGGGGAGCTGCAACCATAGCCTGGCCTGTCTTCTAGAACTACCTGCAAGGTGTAGCAGAGCAGCTAATTCTGCTGTGGTGTGTGCAGTCATCAGGAAACGTCAGTGGGGAGAGAGCAGGTTTAATCTGAATCCTTGCTGAAAGCAGATGAATTTGCCTGGGAGTGAGAGAGGGAAGGGCACACCTATGTGGAGGGGCCAGCAAGGGGACAGACCCAGGGAAAGAGTGGCAGGCCCCTTCATTCCAGGTGTAGGAGTTTCTTTTAAAAAAAAAAAAGGTTCAGGCTCAAAAAATTAAAAATAGAACTACTATATGACCCAGCAATCCCACTTCTGGGTGTAGATCCAAAGGAAATGAGATCAGTGTGTTGGAGAGAGGGGCGGTTGGAGGGGAGGGGGATTGGGGAGGTATTGGTCAATGGATACAAAATTTCAATTACACAGCCAGATTGAATTCAAGAGCTCTATTGGTACAGCATGATGACTATAGTTAATAACAATGTATTATATCTTGTGCTCAAAAGTTGGTAAGGGGGTAGATTAGTGTCCTCACAAATATGTAAGGTAACATATTAATTAGCTTGATGTAGTCATTCCACAAAGCATATATATTTCAAAATATCATGTTGCTGACTCTAAGTGCATATACTTCTTTTTTTCTCTATCAGAGTAAATAAATAGTCTGAGGGACATTTATTGAAGGCCTATTTGTTGGGCAGCATCTTAGGCTTCATTTGGTTTCTGAATGGTGCCCTGGTCAGGGCTTGGTGAGTTTCAGACCCTGGGGAAAAGTCTGTGCTTAGCTTTGGTAGGGGAAGGAAGACCCAGAGTAAACCACAGTGGCACCGCTGATCCAGAGCACCCTTTAGGGTAGCTGGGGTTCAGATTACAGACAGGACCCCACTCTCAACTTTCTTTACCCTTGAGACCTCTGGAGTCCTAGACATGGATGTGCTGTTTATGGTGCATTTATGCTCCTGAATTATTTTATTTTATTTTATTTTTTTTGAGATGGAGTCTCACTCTGTCACTCAGCCTGGAGTGCAGTGGTATGATCTCAGCTCACTGCAACATCTGCTTCCCTGGTTCAAGCAATTCTCCTGCCTCAAGCCTCCTGAGTAGCTGAGATTACAGGCACCCGCCACCATGCCCGGCTAATTTTTGTATTGTTAGTAGAGAGGGGGTTTCACCATGTTGGCCCGACTGATCTTGAACTCCTGACCTCAGGTGATCTGCCTGCCTTGGCCTCCCAAAGTGCTGAGATTACAGGCGTGAGCCACTGCACCTGGCCTATTTCTTTTAATCATTTGTAGAGATGGGGGGGTCTCATAATGTTGCCTAGGCTGGTCTCGAATTCCTGGCCTCAAGTGATCCTCCTGCTTTGGCCTCCCAAAGTGCTGGGAATACAAGCATAAGCCACTACCCCTGACCTCAAGAAGTAATTTTAAATAATGTTTTTCGTAAGAAGTTGACCCACTTTACTGAGATGATGACATACGCTGAATGGTGCATTTCAGCATTGCATGATGAAATTGAGGGGACTTGAATAAGTTGGGAGCTGGCAAACCCCTTGCCACCACCGTAGCCTTTCAAGATAAAGCCTTGCCTTGCTTCCCCATCCCCTAACGGCAAAATGCATTGCTAAGATGAGATAAAGGAATTTTGCACCACTTGCACCAATTCTGAGGTTTTGCAAGTAATCGCCAATGTAGAGAGCATGGTTTGGGGCTACATGCTTGCTTGCTTATTTATTTATATTGCATCCAGCGTGCTCAGAAAAACTAAAGCAAAAAAAATGGAAGGATGAGCATTTCAGAATACAACAAAGCTGCGTCATGGCTCCAGTCAGCGTTTTGGTTCCATCTGCCTTCTAGCATTGCACAGCTTGAGATGTTTGTTGCTTGCGTTCCTGCAACACTGAAGCCCCAACTCCCACACCCAGCCTCTGTCATTTTCTGTTTTTAGATCCCCACCTTCTGCCCTGCTTGTTGGGGAGGAGTCCATAGCCAGAACGGACTGGTTGTTCTCTGCTATTGTAGGACCCCTGCTATTGTGCTTGAACCTGTATACAAGACAAACAGACATTCCTGGGAGTGACCAGACATTATCTAGGGAATTCCAACCACTCAGCTGAAGAGAAAGTCACTCACCTGGAGTATTTAGAGGAGAACTCCAGGCATCTTAAGCAGGTGCAGGTAGAAGACACAGTCTTTTAAGATTACCATCCAAGATGCAGCAAAGAGCTCAAAGTGAGTTCTTAGATTCAGTGAGCCATGGTACATCAGGTGTCTTGGGAAAGCAAGAAGGATGTCAAGATGTGCTTCTTTATAGTGGGCTTCGGAGAGCTGGACAGGCCAGGGCTTGGCTCTCAACTCTGCCCCTTCTTGTTTAGTGTCTTTGGGCAAATTACTTAAGCTCTGAGCTTCAATGTGTTCATCCACAAAATAGGGATTAGCTCTATTTCACAGAGTTGCCATGAGGATGTATTGAGATAATGTATGTAAATGCCTACACATTGTAGGTATTCAATTAATAATTGTTACCATCATCATCCATATCATCTATATTTCCTGTCAAGGAAACTGGCATACCAGCTAAGCCAGCAAGCACTTGCAAAGAGTTCTAGGACCCATTTAGAGTATATAATAAAGCAGAAAAAGAATCTTGAGGCCAGTCGTCCTTGTTTGATAAGCCTCCAGTCCAGATTGTCACAGTTTCTACCTTTGTATCTACGAGAGGCAAGACAGTGGTTAAAGGCCCCGCGACAGGCTGTCTGCCTCCAGTTCAGTCCCAGCTTTAGCACTTATGGCTGGAGCCCATGCGTAAGTCACTGAAAACTCTCTGAACCTTGGTTTCCTGAACTGTAAACTAGAGCCAGCAAGAGTACTGATCTCCTAGGCTTGTTTTGAGGAATCAATGTGATTATGTATAAAAATTGCTTGGTCTAATGCCTGGCATACCGTAAATGCTCAACAAGGTTATGAGCGCCTCATCATCAACTAAAGTTGCTAATACCTTTGAGGACTCTGGGGCCATGTGTTCCTTCTCCAGTTTGACAAGGTACATTCCCATTGCCAGCTCCAGGACAGGCTGTCTTTGTCACCTGGCTTCTGTGCACAAGAGCATACATGGATGCTTCTGCTCCAGTTGGCCAGTCAATAAGCCTGCAGCCTTTTGCTGTGTGGATATGCCCTTATTCCACAGGTATTCCTTTGCTCTTTCTGTTTTATCCACAGGGTTTTTTTTTTTTTTTTTTTTTTTGAGACAGAGTTTTGCTCTTGTTGCCCAGGCTGGAGTGCAGTGGATGATCTCGGCTTACTGCAACCTCTGCCTCCCTGGTTCAAGCCATTCTCCTGCCTCAGCCTCCCAAGTAGCTGGGATTACAGGTGCCTGCCACCATAACCAGCTAATTTTTTGCACTTTTAGTAGAGACAAGGTTTCATCATGTTGGCCAGGCTGGTCTCAAACTGACCTTAGGTGATCCACCTGCCTCAGTCTCCCAAAGTGCTGGGATTACAGGCGTGAGCCACTGTGCCTGGCCCTGTCTATAAGTTTTAAAAGGCATGAATATCGCCAGGTGCGGTGGCTCACGCCTGTAATCCCAGCACTTTGGAAGGCTGAGGCGGGTGGATCATGAGGTCAGGAGATCGAGACCATCCTGGCCAACATGGTGAAACACCGTCTCTACTAAAAATACAAAAAATTAGCCGGGCGTGGTGGTGCGTGCCTGTAGTCCCAGCTACTTGGGAGGCTGAGGCAGGAGAATTGCTTGAACCCAGAAAACGCAAGTTACAGTGAGCCAGGATTGTGTCACTGTACTCCAGCCTGGCGATAGAGTGAGATGCTGTCTCAAAAAAAAAAAAAAAAAAGCATGGATATCTTGGGGGCAACCCGCCTCTGAAGAAGGCTCGAAAAATCATATTATTGGCCTGTGGTCAGAGTAGAAAGCAAGAGTGAACTATTGAAGTCCTACTGTGTTCTCATCGTGGGGCCAGCTGCCTCACATACTGTCCTTTCGGAAATCTTCCTAACAATCTCATAGGGTAGGTGTATTAATTTCCTAGCGCAGCTGTAACAAATTCCCACAAATTATGTGGCTGGAAACAATAGCGATTTCTTCTCTCACAGGTCAGGAAGCCTGAAGTCTGAAATTACAGATGGCAGGATTGGTTCCTTCTGGAGGCTTTCAGGGAGAATCTGTTCCATGCCCTTCTCCTCGCTTCTGGTGGTTGTTAGTAATGTTTAACATTCCTTGGCGTATAAATGAATCATTCGAATTTCTGCCTCCAGATTCACATGGAGTTTCCTCTGTGTCTGTATCTGTATGCCCTGTCTTCCCCTTAAAAAGACACCAGTTATTGGATGTGGGGCCCACTCTCACCCGGTATGATCTCATCTGAACAGATTACATCTGCAAAGCCCCTATTTCCAAATGTTACATTCTGAGGTTCCAGGTGGACATGAATTTTTGGGTGGGACACTATTTGACTCACTTCAGTAATTATTATACCCATTTAACAGATGAGGACCCTGAGTCTCAGGGAGAAGAAAATCCCTTGCAAAAGCATCACACGGTCAGTTTGTGATACCCAAGGATTCACAAACCCTGACCTTCTTTTCTCTAGATTTGTGTACTTCCCACTGTGTACCTACCATGTATAAGCAAATGGAGAACAAAGAGTCTAAAAACTATGGCAGCAAAATGGTCAACAGCAGGCAACCCTGGGATCAAAGGGGGTCTCTGGAGGGTAAACAGGATGAGGCAGAGGCTGTGCAAGCAAACGGCGACCCCTTCCTTGTTGCTGGTTCTCAGACCTTATCCTGTTTCCATAATCAGTATTACTTACTGGTTCTCAACCACTGCGCTCTGCTCCTGGGATTCCACAACCGGGCAGAGAGATTCTTCATAAATGAGAGAAGGTAGTAGTCGATTTCGTTTGCATTAAGAGAAGGAGCACATTTCTTTGCACAAAACAAAATACTCTCCCACCACTCCCCTCTGCTCCCCGTGTCCCTGCTGGCTTATGCTTATCATGCATCCCATGGTACGTGGAGAAATTCCATGCTTTCCTTCTCCTGCAGAGGTTCCTTCCTGGCATTCAGAGCCTTAAAAGCAGAGGACGGAAACAGGTGACCGGCCCTCAGCTGCCCCCAGAGTCTGGCTGCCTAAACTTTTCCCAGAGCGTGGTCCAGCAATGCTGGCCCAGGGTGGTGGGCTTGGGAGAGCAGAGCTGTGGGCAGGAGAGGCGTGAGTCCATGTGGTCCCTCGGTTCTGGCTAAAGGCCAGGGCTGGGGCAGAATCACAGTCAGAACCAGGGTCAGGTCCTCAGTGTCAAGGGCAAAAACCTTTTGCTTTAAACCACAAGTGCACCTCTGATACCATGCTCAGAATCCCTTGCATACAGTGGCATCCATTTGCTGCATGAAATGGAAGAAAAATTAGTGGCCCTGGCTTGAGTCTTCATTGCCTCTTGGTTGCCTGCTGTGTCCTGTTCCTCATCAGGCCAGTGTCCCCACTGCCTGTCCTGATCCAGAATTACCACTTAACCCTAGTGGAGCAAGACTCTCAGACTGACCATCTGGACTTTGCTGGAGTTCTTTTTTCCTGCCAGAATGTGTCGGAGGGAATTAGATCAGAGGTCTGTTTGCTGCACAGCCTGGCTTCACATGGAACTTGAGACAGGACTGTTCATGAGTTCCCAGAGTGGATGGCAATCCACAGTGATGCTAATCCATAATGGTGGGGTGGTTCTCTGCAGGGAGGTCTAAACCTTTTAATGCCTTCCACCAGTTTCTTTGGAATCAATAGGTAGCTGATTCCATCAGATGAAACCAGTTTCCTGTTGGAAAGTGGTAGGTCCTTTTGTTAAGTGTTCTTAGAACTCACTGATGATTTCATTGAAAAAGCATCTCTGATGGTTTTTCTTTCTCCTCTGGAATTGTGAACATTGTCTTGGAGAAGTGAAGGCTTGCCATGTAATACCTGCCTTTGAGCAGGGAAGAGCATGGTGGGTACATCTATGAGAGAGACCTGTTCTGTTCCCTGGACTCAGCTTCCATAGAGTTCACCATTGACTTTAGACCCTCAGGATTCACCGGATTAATAAGAATTAAGTAACAGAAAGGCAAGAATCTCAGACATAATTGGTCTGGAATTTGGGATTGCCGAAGTGCAGAGTTACAGTCTGTTCCAAACCCCAGCATTCACATTAAACATTAATAAGAGATATGGTACTTTTTGCCTATGGAAGACTAGATTGAACAAACCCAAAATATTATTTTTGAAACTTTACTTAAAATTTTAAAATACTAAAAGAAAAAATGGGACTCAAATTTAATGAACCTGTGTGTGTGTGCACACGCGTGTGCGTGTGTGTGTGCGTGTGCTTGTGTGCGTGTGCACATGCACCTTGTAGACAGGTGAAGAGATTACTAGATTGACTCATCTGTACATTTAAGCTAAATGGAACCAAAAAAAATGACTATTGTTTAGAATAATGGATAAATCAGCTTCCTTTATTTTGTTCTCTACTTGACTGATCAGTCCTTGGGAAATTCTTCAATGGGATTTTCCTCTGACATATTCTGTCTGTGACATAGTTCATGAAATTCCATGACATTTGATTCCCAAGGGGGAATTTGGTTACTCACAGCGTGTTTCACAACTTTTCTGGGAATAGGAAGCTCTTGGAAGGAAAATGTCTATGTATAGCAGTGAGCCAATAACTTATCTTCAATGAAAAAGGAAGGTGATACTGTCATAGGGCTGTGTAGAGTGAGAGTGCTCCTAAATAATAATACATTACAACCAGAAAGCCAAACTTCCTCAAGAGATGGCCAAGTTTTGGTACACATTTGTTCATCGTGGCTGATTAAAGGCCTCATTTTTCAATATGTAGATGGGAAATGGAGGTCAGAGGTGTTGTAAAACCTAACGAGTAGATGAGCCCTGGCTTTTTAAGTCTGAATGTATTTAAAGCTCAAATTTGCAACTTTTAAATTTATGCCCGATACTTTCAATCCTTGCTTTTTCAGTTACAGCACTAACACGTGCTTGGTAATACACATCTTTGTTTGTTTTGTTTTTTGGTTTCTTGTTTGTTTGTTTTTTGAGACAGAGTCTCACTCTGTTACCCCGACTGAAGTGCAGTTGTGTGATTACAGCTTACTGCAGCCTCGACCTCCCAGGCTCATGTGATCCTCCTGCCTCAGCCTCCCAAGTAACTGAAACTATAGGTTCACGCCACCATGCCCAGTTCATTTTTTAAAATTATTTTTTGTAGAGGTGGAGTCCCACTATGTTGCCCAGGCTGGTCTCGAACTCCTGGGCTCAAGCTATCCTCCCACCTCAACCTCCCAAAGTTCTGGGATTACAGACATGAGCCACTGTACCATGCCATTAATTCATATGTCTATGAAATAAAAATTATGGACTCCACTTCAGCTTTTCATCAACCTTTAGCAGTGAGATTTCCCCCATTCCTATTCTCCATGGTCAACCACTGTCTTTGTCCAATTTCTGAAGCTAAAAGAGGATTCCTGAGTCTGAGTAATTCATAAAGAACAGAGATTTAGTTCTTATATTTCTGGAGGCTGTCTCATGCCATAGCAGAAAATGAGAGGGCAAAAGAGCATATAACCTGTGAGAGATAAGAGAGGACCCATTTCACTTTGATAATGAATCCATTCCTGGGATGATCGTTCGTGAGTTCCCACCTCTCAACACTGTTGTATTTGGGATTAAGTTTCCAACACATGACCTTTGGGAGACACATTAAAACCACAGCAATGACGAGTAAACTATATATATATATATATATAAATATATATATATATAGAGAGAGAGAGAGAGAAAGAGAGAGAGAGAGAGAAAACTATATATATATATGTGGGTATGTGTGTGTGTGTGTGTGTGTGTGTGGTTCTACTTCCAAAAATTTATACTACAGCCATAGAGGTACATGTAGAAAATGATCTATTCACAGGGATCTCTAATGCCACAATGTTTGCAACAATAAAAGACTAGAAATAACCTAAATTAATAGGGGAATTATCTTTTTATAAAATGGAATATATATGTGTGTGCATATATATATACACACACTCCATGTATATATACTCAAACATACATGCATACACGCACAAATGATATCCTTGACTTATTTTATTTTTTAATTAATTTTTTTTTTTTTTTGAGATGGAGTCTTGCTCTGTTACCCAGGCTGGAGTTCAGTCACGTAATCTTGGCTCACTGCAACCTCTGCCTCCAGGTTCAAGCAATTCTCCTGCCACAGCCTCCTGAGTAGCTAGGACTACTGGTGCCCACCACCATGCCTGGCTAATTTTTTGTATTTTTAGTAGAGACAGGGTTTTGCCATGTTGGCTGGGCTGGTCTTGAACTCCTGGCCTCAAGTGATCTGCCTGCCTCTAGGATTACAGGTGGGATAACAGTGCTGGGATTACAGGCAAGAGCCACTGCGCCCAGCCTCCTTGACTTCTGACAGTGAATTTATCTCCTCCAGGCGCCTAGCCACCCATCAGGAGCGCCGTATTTCCTTTTAGTTCTTTCCTACCTGTCTCTCAATATTTTTAAGTGCTGCTTTTTTTCGGAAGTTAATATATGCACATATTCTAACATTGAAAAGGTGTAGAAAAGAACACAGTGAATAGAAGCTTACCTACACCTGATGTCCAGTGACCCCCCTTCCCCATTCCAGAGAAAATCTTTGTGATCAGTTTCTTATGTGTCCTTCCAGGAATCGCCTCTGAATATGCAAATATATGTACACACATATCTACATATATACAAATAAAATATATACATATAAGATTATTCATATTCATGTTTGTTAACATCAAAGGTAATGTGCTCTTTATAAAATGTTCCATAGCCCTTGTAACTCAGTAGATTTTGAAGATTGTCATATATAAATTATTATAGAGCTGGGAATTCTTCTATTCTTTTAAAGTTGTGTAACATTCCATTTAATGAAAATATCAGGCCAGGCGTGGTGGCTCATGTCTGTAGTCCCAGCTACTCAGGAGGCTGAGACAGGAGAGTCACTTGAACCCAGGAGGCGGAGGTTGCAGTGAGCAGAGATCACGCCACTGCACTCCAGCCTAGTAACAGAGCGAGACTCCATCTAAAAAAAAAAAATCAGTTCCCTATTAATTTTGGTTATTTCTAGTCTTTTATTATTGCAAACATTGTGGCATTGGAGATCCTTGTGTATAGATCATTTTCTACATGTGCCTCTATTGCTATAGTATAAATTCTTGGAAGTATAACTCCTGGGTCAAAAGCATTGTGTATTTTAAAGTTGGGTCCATATTGCCAAATTGCCGTCCAACTTTATGGAGTTAGATGAGGGTACCTCTTTCCTTACATGCTGATAACTAATTGTAGAGGTGGAAACCTTAGAATTTTATTTTATTTTGTGTTTCTTTTCTCTAAGTGGGATTGAGAGTCATTTTGTGTGTCTAAGAATAGTTTATATTTCTTTTTGTGATGAACTGTCTGTATCTTTTGTCTACTTTTATGTTTGGGTTGTTGACCTTTTTTATTGATTGCAAGGGTCCGTAATATTTTAACACCATCAAGCCATTATAATAAAGCCATTATAATAATATGGGTTTTAAATATTTTCCCAGTTTATTGCTATTGGAGCCACCATTTGTTGAATCATTTTACTGTATGACAAGCCCTGTGGTGAGCATGTGATGTTTTACAGCTGCTCCCTAAGTTAGCAGTGGTATTATGCCATTTTACAGAGAAGGACCCCAGGTCTGTTGGATGCCAAAGTTCATTCTTAACTTGAACTCTGCACCCCTTTTGCATGTACCTATTTATATAGCATCATTTCAGGTTATTACGCAATTATGATAAATATCCTTTCCACAGGCTGCACAGCATTCTATTGGTTATACAAATCAAAATTTTCAGATGCTGATACTTAGACTACACATTTTCGTCACCTGTAGGTTTTCACTGTTATAGATAACATTGTGATACATTTCTTCTAAAGCTGGGTCCTCCCCAATGCAACGAGATGGTGCCATTGCTCCTGCAGGAGGTAAGATATTGTGCCTGAGGCAGACAGCAGTCATCTTTAGAGTCGAAGACCCTTGATGGGGGAACTCAACAGACTCACGGTAGAAATAGGGTGCACGTCAGGGGATGGGGACATTTTATTGGCCTGCTAGACTTAGCCCCTTTTCCTTAAATGTCACCAGTATCTTCCTCTAGTTCTGGAATGAAATACAACACACATTAGGGCTTCAGACCCTCTTCTCTCCAAAAGCCTGCTTTTTTTTTCTTCTTTTTTTAGGCAGAGTCTCGCTCTTGTCACCCAGGCTGCAGTGCAGTGGCGTGATCTTGGCTCACTGCAACCTCCGCCTCCTGGGTTCAAGGGATTCTCCTGCCTCAGCCTCTTGGGTAGCTGGGATTGTAGACATGCGCCACCACACCTGGCTAATTTTTGTATATTTTAGTAGAAACAAGGTTTCACCATGTTGGCCAGGCTACTCTTCAACTTCTAGCCTCAGGTGATCTGACCGCCTCGGCCTCCCAAAGTGCTGGTATTACAGGCATGAGCCACTGTGCCCTGACCAAAAGCCTGCTTTTTGAGCAGCAATATCAGAGACAGTTAGAGGGAACTGGGAGACTGCAGGAGGCAGTGGGGAGGGCAAAGGCCGGGAGTCGACAACTATTTATTTATTTATTTTTTTATGAAATAGTATTTCAAATAATATTTCTAACAGGAATAAATGAGATCATGGTGCATGACATAGCTGAGGGGTTGATATGTTTTTGCGGATTCTTCTCAACCCTCTGCTCTGTAGCTTTCTGTGCCCTGAGCACCTGAGAAGCATTACCAGGTCTGGGTGGCTAGCCGGGCGTGGTGGTAGCATGCACCTGTAATCCCAGCTACTTGGGAGGCCGAGGCAGGAGAATCGCTTGAACCTGGGAGGTGGAGGTTGCAGTGAGCTGAGATTGCACCATTGCATTCCAGCCCAGACAACAGTGTGAGATTCCACCTCAAAAAAAAAAAAAAAAGAGAGTTGCTGTTTCTGTTTGCCTTTTCTCATCAATTTCCCCTTAATAAATTAAGGGCTAAGTGTGTCTTAGTTTCCCACACTTTACTCCAATTAGGGATTCCTTTGGTAAACAAACGCCTGTCTTAAATTGTAAGAATTCCCATCAGATTCACATGTAGGTGCAAATTGCTTTAAAGACCTGGCTTCATGCTGAGAGGTTGAGATGCAGGGTCTTTTGGAGAAGAGGCTTGGAAGGAACCAACCTGAAGGGTAAGGAGGGACAGCACAAGACTGGGCATCTGAGGAGGAAGGGCATCTGTGAGGCCCAGGCTTCCTTCTCTGTGTGCCTTGAATTGGGCTTGGAGCAGCTTGAAAAGCTGCCCCAGCTTCCCTAAGTGCCAGAAAGCAAGAAGGGAAACCTTCCCAGTGCCACCCTTTCCCTTACACCAGCTACTTTGCAATTCCAGGCAGTGGGCTGGGTCGTAACTGTGTTTGAAGCCAGCCTCTCTACCCTGCGGGCCTCTTTCTATTCCTTCCTGACCCCTTCAAATCTGTTTTTGGAAGTTTCTGTCACACTAAGGTATTAGTGACTGGTGACCATCATAAATGGGATAGTTACATTTAGGAGAATAAAATCCTTCCATTAAAGAGATAAAGTTCTGTCTACGAGTCACGCTTCCTTCGGGGAACTCTTAAAACCTCTCTTGGCAAAAGTATCACCTGGTTTCCAAGGCAGCTGCTGGTCCTGTGGTCTCTCAGGCTTTGTCGAGACTCTGCCCACTCAGAATGACTTCACCTGTGCCCAAAGTGCCTGCTAAAACCACAGAATTCACAGAGATAAGAAGTGAATGGTAAGGGTTTTCACATAGTTGGGATCTCATTTTACAGACCAGAAAACTAAGACCCAGAAGGGAAATGAGGCCTTCCCAAAGCTCCTAGCAGCTGGCCTACAGTTTCAAAGTAGTCTCTTCGTGCCTTAAATTACAGACAATTCTTAAGGTTATTTGTTTGTGTTTTGATCATCTCACTGCAGCCTTGACCTCCCGGGCTCGAGTTCCTCCTGCCTCAGCCTCCCAAGTAGCTGGCAGTAAAAGTGCATGCCACTGAGCCTGGCTAATTTTCAAATTTTACAGAGACAAGGTCTCACTAAGTTGCCCGGGCTGGTCTCAAATTCCTGGGCTCAAGTGATGGATTCTCTTGCTTCAGCCTCCCAAGGTGCTGGGATTACAGGTGTAGTCCTGGCGTTAAGATTTTTTCTTTTATTTGCATTAGCCCAAACCCTTCCTGGGTCTGCTCGCTCCTGAGCTGCCTGGTGTGACTTCCATGAGCCCTGCTGCATTTTGGGGATTCATGGCTTCTAGCCAGAGCTCTGTTCCTGAGCAGCAGGGTGACCCTAGGAATAGGTGACCGCCATTGGCTGGAGTCTGCTCCTCTGCAGAGTGCATGATAGTCTCCAGCTTGCCATTAATGGGAGGATTAAATAGAAGATATGCAAGGATATGTGGCACAGACAAGGCACACAGTAGGTGCACCATGGATATTCACTGAATGATGATCATAATGGTATCGATGGCCTTTAAACCCCAGCGGCTAGACCCTCATATGTTGAAGTTTACTTCCCAGTCAACCAGGACCAAGTTTCGAAAAGGCTTGCCCCCAGGGCAAGGCATCCTCCGAGACTAAAGAGATCAGGTTACGGCAGCAGGAGAATTAAACTGGCAGTGCAAATTTATTTCCAGAAAACCCACCTCAAGCTCAGAGTCTACACGTAGAGGGTGTAGAGGTGAGCTGCAGCTAGATGTTACCTGCTGGATTCCAGTCTGGTCATTTCTCTCCAGAGACTCCAGTGTCATCAAGTGTGGACGGCTCAGTTTATGCTTTTGCAGCCTGAAGCTAGCTTGCTGGTTGTTCATGTCTTGCTCTGCCTCTGAGTATAATCTACTTTTCTGCAGTACCTAACTGTAACTTTGCCACACAGTATTTTTCTTTTTTCTTTTTTTTGAGACGGAGTCTTGCTTTGTCACCCAGGCTAGAGTGCAATGGCACGATCTCAGCTCACTGCAACCTCTGCCTCCTGGGTTCAAGTGATTCTCCTGCCTCAGCCTCCCCAGTAGCTGGGAATACAGGCACCTACCACTGTACCCAGCTAATTTTTGTATTTTTAGGAGAGACGGGGTTTCACCATCTTGGCCAGCTGGTCTCAAACTCCTGACCTTGTGGTCCACCTGCCTCAGCCTCCCAGAGTACTAGGGTTACAGGCATGAGCCACCGCACCCAGCCGCCACAGAGTATTTTTCTAAAGTCCACCCTATTTTTGCAGCTAGGGGTTGAAGGGGGACTCAGGGAAGTGTGTGAATGTGTGTGTTTTTGTTTGCATGCACAAATATGAATGCAAGGGTGTATATGTGTGACTGTATATATTAGTTGTTAGGGCTGCCAGGACAAGGTACCACCAATTGGTGGGAGAGACTTAAACAGCAGAAATGTGTAGCCTCACAGTTGGGAGGCTAGAAGTGCAAAATCCTCAGCAGAGTTGGTTCCTTCTGAGGGCTGTGAGGGAAGGATCTGTTCCAGGCTCCTCTCCTTGGCTTATAAAGAGTTGTGCTCCCTCTACGCATGTCTCTGTGTCTAAATTTCCTCTTGTTAGAAAGCTACTACTCATACTGGATTAGTATGAGTAATGACTTCACTTAAACGTGATTACCTCTGTCATGACTGAGCTCCAAATAACCTCACATTTTGTGGTGCTTGGTGTTAGGACTTCAACATATGAATTTGTAGAGGTGACAAGTCAGCACATGACAGTGTGCATGTGTGTGGGTGGATCATGTGTGTATTTGTATGTGTAGTGGTCCCTGGTATCTCTGAGACACCAGGTCATATGCAAGCCTACTCCTTGGAAAATAGGACTTTAAGAGCACATACAGTTTTCTCTTTGTGAATAGGGCAAATTGGCAGATTTAAAACCTTTTTTTTTTTTTTTCAGATGGAGTCTCGCTCTGTTCCCCAGGCTGGGGTGCAGTGCCATGATCTTGGCTCACTGCAACCTCCGCCTCCTGGGTTCAAGCAGTTCTCCTGCCTCAGCCTCCTGAGTAGCTGGGATTACAGGCACCCATCACCACGCCCAGCTAATTTTTGTATTTGTAGTTGATATGGGGTTTCACCATGATAGCCAGGCTGGTCTCGAACTCCTGAGCTTGTGATCTGCCCACCTTAGCCTCCCAAAGTGCTGGGATTACAGGTGTAAGCCACCGCACCTGGCCTAAAACCTTTTATTAAAAAAACAAATCTTCCCACAGGTGTGGAGGGGCAGGTGTGGTAATGGAGTGGGTCCCGGGTACCCCTCTTGCAACGTTGTTCGAGGGTACCTCATCATGGAAGGTCCTGCCCTGGTTCTTCATTCTCAAGCAAAGCAATGCCATTGGCATGTGATTTCCCCACCTCATTCTACTTTAGATGACCAAGTAGCATCTTGAAGTGCCTTTGGCTACAGAACAGAACATTCCAATTATTCCACAGGGCAGCATAAATTCAGAGTTCCCTTGGTGCTCCCTGGAGACTCAGTCATCGAGGAACTTCTCAATATCTAAATAAATTTGGAAGATGTTTTCAGCCTATGGAAAATGTTATTTAGATTCTGCCAATAACTGTAAAGGATACTTTTAGCTTCCTTTTCAAAAGAGCCTGCTTGGGCTCCATCTACTTTGATTATTCCTTCCTAGACTCGTGTGTTTGGGAGGGTCCCAGGAGGTCTGCCATGCTGGCCAGTGTGCAGACCACAGGTGAACCCTGTTCTGTCTTTGCGTTGCTCACCGGGACAAACTGCTCCAGAACGGACCCCACAGGAGCCAGCCCCACAGAACCGTGCGTGGCGCTGGTCATCTTTCCCCCGGTTTACTGGGAATCTCAGTTCTCTTTGTTCTCTCAAATCTTACTGAAAAAGTGAATACTTCGCTGCCCTGAACTGACCTGGAATTCTGACTGACTTTCTAGTTCTGCCCGTAAGGTCTGCCCCAAATTTTCCAGGTCAACGTAGAGTTCCAGGGAACGAGGTAGATGGAATCTGGAGGCAGAGTGGAGCCAGGAGGTGTTTCCAGGCAGGGGACACTGGTAAACACGCCAACTCCGTTAGACTTAGTGCAGTGCTGGGGGCCCTATTCTGAGATGCCACCGATGTCTCTACCCAAGGCAAATGCACATCTGTTTTCTTGGTGGCCAAGGACTGTTGCTAGCTATGGGATGGTGCAGCCACTTCCTCCAGATATTTCTTGAAATTAGAGTGCTCATCTCAGACTCCAGATGCATCTGTCCACTTTGGCATTGATTATCATGTAGCCACTTAAAATGCATCTTAGAAAGGCCATTAAATCACATAAAAACTGCTTGTGAAATGATGTGAGTTTTAAAAAAAAAGTTGGCACAGAATAGCAATTACTGTCTGGTCTCAATGATATTAAATATGTATTTCTGAGAAGACAGCCATGGAATGAAATAAAATATTAACTCTTATCTTTCTGATTGGAGGAGTAATGAATATATTTTTTTCCAAATTTTCTATGCTGAGCATTTGTTATCACACACACACATGCACATACCACATGCATGTACACATGCACAAGCACACACCACAAGCTGTCCTGAAAAGTCTGTCTAACTGGAGATTTCTCCAGGGCCTTTCAGATTTTTTGCTGCCTCAGTATCCCTGGGATATCAATTCCCTGCTTGTCCCAGGGCCTAGATGTGAATTGCCGAGAAGACAGCAGTAACTGATTCACATCAGCGCCACCAGCTCCTGCCTCCCTACTCAGCCCTGAGTGTGACTGGAGCAGGCCAGGCCCACACTGCCTGGGAATGCCGCTGCCCGCCGGCTCCGGCCAGCCTGGGAGGGGCCAGGCCTTTCCGAAGGAGGTTAAAATCCTTCTTTGTGTGAATGGCCTTTTAGGGAGCAGAGGGAGGGCTCGTGGTGACATCACAGTCTTCCATCAGGAGGCTCAGGAGGAATTTGTCCAGCTTGAGCCAGGGTGCATGCAGGAATCTGTCTGGAAAAAGGCAGTTCTCACTGAGGAGGTTTGAGGCGCACGCTCTGGGCAGGGTAAGCCGAGTCTGCTGACTTATCTTCTTGTCCTTTTCTTTCTAATCTGAAAGGACAAGGGTCCTTTTTGAGGCCAGTGTCGTTATGGAGGAGGTTTTCAGAGTCTATCATGTGCTATGGAATCCTTTCTTGCCGGACAGTGGGCAGCCGAGCTCGGATTGGTGTCTTGCTTCTCTCTCTCTCTCACTCTCTCTCTCCTCTCTCTCTCTATTTTTTTTTTTCCAAATCTTGTAAAACTCTCAGTTTTTGTGCTAAGAGGCAAAGAGGACGCTCAGTCCTGCACATACAGTGCAATGCTGTATGAGTGGCAGATCATGCTTTGAAGATGATGTGAGTGCATCTGAGAATCTGGGTGCCCTTTTCCGGAACAGAACCAAGTGACCCGGTGATTCTGGTGGCTCATTTCCTAGCCACCCTGTGGTATTTGTTCAAGAAACTCAGTGCTGTGGTCTACTGCTAGCCTTCTGTTTCCATGCTGTGGAACTCACCATATTCACAGGGTGGTTTGGGAGAATGTGGCTTTTGGGGGAATGTGTGGTGCCTGTCTCTTGGAGGTCCCATGGGGATGGAAGGAGACCCTCACCAGCTTCATTCATAGGTACAGAATCGCCTGTAGACGGAGGGTTAACCACAATGTGTCTGGCACTGTTTTCCCCTGGGACTCTGCTTTGGGATTTGCTTGGGATTCTGGTGGGTCCACAGTGGTGCGTGGCTTTTGATCCCTGCCGTGACCTGCTGACCAGGCATGAACCCAAGATCTGGAACTATTCTAAAACCAAGAGGGACACAGCACAGTTATAAAAAACTGAAAACTAGGCTTGCTTTTGTCTTTAGCAGAATCGGTTACCCTAGAAATCTCAGCTTGCAGGAGCGAGAGTTCCCTCTGTGGCCTTGAGCTTGGTTTATTCTGGGGTGGGGACTACCTTGCAAAATACTCTGACAGTGAAAAGGGCCTTTGATGAGAAGAGCATCCGAGGGCTCCTTGATAGGCCCCAGAGTATCCCCCATTGAGGAAAATATGAAACTTACATCTCTCTTAATTCACGGGAAGCCCGGAAGCCTCCCAGTCACTTCTGTAAGAAGTGGGTCTCCAAGTAACGGAAAGAAACAACCCTTTCATCAGCTGCTACTGAAAAGCCAACAGCAGCTTCCTTCCTTTCCTTCCCTCCCCACTGCTGACCCCCACCACACATACATCTTCAGTTTCTTTCACAGAAAGCCCAAGCTGTAAATGTTTTCATCAAATAACACCTTAACATTTTCCAGATGTTCAGCCTGACATTGGAGCCGTTGACTTTTCAGCAGGGCTGAGAGGATGTTATTAATAGGCTAAGCTATGGTGCTGGGGAGATTCCGTTCTATGAGAAATTGACCAGTTTCCTTCACTAGGAATGTGGGTCAAGGCACAGGCAAGCCTTATTTCCAGTGAAGGGGGGGGGGGAAGTTCCAGAAGCATTTTCATCCCATCTTCAGACCTGTACCTGAGGCATAAGCCAGACAGAATAGCAGAATGGTCTTTTATCAATACTATAGAAGCTCTCAGAAAAAAAGGCTGGACCTGCAGGGGCAGGCACAGAACTCCTGGTCCCCAAAGGGTTGAGTTTTCTTTTTAGAACTGCCCTAGTCACATTGAGCTGTAATGGCTTCATGGCAGGGGATCCATGGAGGCAAACCCAAGAAGCATTTGTAGTATTCACCCCTTTTAAGGGTCACAGCATTGACCCAAGTGTGCCCGGTCCAAATTTAGCCTGGGTTTGCCCCAGGAGTGCTTGAGGTCTGGAGTCTGGCCGGCTGTCTTCCATCAGCCAGGAGGGGAGGCTCTAGCCTCCTTAGGGAGTGGCTTGGTTCACAGTTTCCCACAATCAACACGGCCCCTAGTTCTACAGACCAGAAGAAGCTCTGCTGGAGGAAGGAAGAGGGAAGCCTGCTTAGGACTGCAGTGTGGTCCAGGTTATCACCTGGGGTCTCGCCTCTCCACTTCCTGCTTGTAGACTCGGCTTAGAGGCCCCAAGCCTAACCCAAGCAGCAAGGGTTCCCAGACTTTCCTGCTCTCTGTGCCTTCAGGGGAGGGTGGAAGGGACCCACTCCGAGTCCCAGCTCCTTCTCCTTCCTGCGTTTTCAGCAGGGAGGGCAAGAAGAGGTGCAGCCAGCCTGCTTAGGAACTTGGGTGCACCGCACTTTCTTTAATTCTTTTTGCCCTGCACGATTTGCACCGTTGAAGAGGGCTGGAATTTTATTTCCTGCTATTGCTGCAGCACTTCCTTCCCCTGGTGCTGTTTGTTGTTCTTATGGGAGCTGGTACTCCCTCCCTCCAAGTCTGTGAGCTTCTTGCTGGGGATGGGGGATCACCTTTGAGCTCTGGGGACCTCGCATAACTCTGCAGCGTTCCAGGATGTGCTTATGGATCTGAGGCAGTGTTGCAGGAAAGTGCCTTGACCTCTTCGACCTCTGTGTTCCCTTTCTTATGCCTTGGGTTTCCTCAGTTTGGAGAGTTAGACTCCCTCAGACCTCCTGACTGTAGCTTTGCCTGGTTTCTCCAAGGCTGATGAGGTTCAGCTGATGCGAGCATCTTTTAGGTCTCTGGGCATCATCCACCAGCCAGGTGCACTTCCTCCATCCCACCCCCTTCTGCATTTGCTTTCGTGCTGGAGACATCCTGACTCAGCCAGAAAGTTAAAAGTTTAGGAAGAACCTCTCTAGAGACAGCTACACATGCCTCGTGGAACTAGTTCTTTGGTTCTTTGTCATGATTGTTGTTGCGTCCTGTGTGCCAAAAATGTGACTTAACAAAAGAGAGGCAGGGGCCGGGCACAGTGGCTCACGCCTGTAATCCCAGCACTTTGGGAGGCCAAGGAATGTGGATTACCTGAGATCAGGAGTTTGAGACCACCCTGGACAACATGGCGAAACCCCATCTCAACTAAAAATACAAAAAAAAAAAAAAAAAAATTAGCTGGGCATGGTGGTGGGCACTAGTAATCCCAGCTACTGGGAGGCTGAGACAGGAGAATTGCTTGAACCTGGGAGGCTAAGGTTGCAGTGCGCCGAGATCGCACCATTGCACTCCTGTCTGGGAGACAGAGTGAGACTCTGTCTAAAAAAAAAGAGAGAGAGAGAGAGAGAGAGAGAGAGGCAGGATGAGAAGGGAAAACGGAGATACTCTCTGATTTCACAGCTATAAGGAAGTTTTGTTTTATAGCCATACCTCTGTTCCTAGGCCAAGAGTGAGTTTGTATTTTTGGTGGAACTTAAAAATAACTGGATTAAAGGATCGGGTCACCCATTATCTAGAGAAAAGCATTTCTAATTTAAATGTCATGGCTTTAGTGGGAAGTAATCTGGGTTATTCAGAGCGGAGAAACCTGGTTGTGCAGCCTGATGTTTGAGTAATTTGGGTCACACTGTGCAATTAGGCTAGGTGCCTGGGAGGTCGAGGGGGGTGAGGGACACTGTCCAGCTTGGACAGCCTGAGTATGGTGGGGCAGAGGGGAGCCTGTGGACACAAGCATTGTCCTTGTGGTGAAGGACACCTTTCTGTTGTCCACTTGGGCTCAGGCAGACCTGCTAATGAAAATGCACTTCCTTAAAGTTATTTCTGTTCATGACATGCCTAGCTGCGGGCCCAGGTGCCCTGGGCAGAAAGAACACATGGGTGTCTCTGCCCAGTGGGGCAGGGATCAGGGCCCTGCTGTTGTATTTTCTGTGCAAATGTAAACAGGCTTCTAGAATCTCACTTGTGGTGTTGGTGAGGAGCTGCAGCCTTTTCCCACAGTGTCCATCGCAATGACATGGACATGGGATCTTACCTCTGGCAAGTGGCCAGAGGAAACAGAACTCCTTCAGAGACCAGCCCAGAGGATGAAACCCCCAGACTGTGCAAGAAGTCACATTTCTACTCTGACACGTAGAGCAACAGATGTGACTCCAGAGAGTTAACTATCCAGGCAGTTCATCTGTTCCTGGCCGAGATGGAATAAAGAAGGAAAAGGGATTATCGACTTTTAAAGCTAAATTGTCAGTCTCACCTCATCTGTAGACATTCAGACAAGCAAAAGATCAACCAAAAAGCCAAGCTAACTCTCTTTTGATCCATCCTCTCTTCTCACCATTTCCCATGTCATTTAAAAAGCCTCCTATTATTGAGAATCCATTTTAACGTATCAGGATAGAATGAGCAGAACCCACCTTCAGATCCTGGCTAGGGCACTTACTATCCAGGTGATCTTGGGAAACACCCCTCTACTTCTCTATACCTCTTATTCTGAAGTTTTAAGATTGAAATAAAATTCCCGCCTTTCCCACTTATTAGAGGGCCATGTTTTGGGCATCAGCTGATGGACGTCATGTGTGTGCATGTACTGTGAAATGATAAGCTATTAGACATGTGTTAGCCCCAAAATGGGGATACCACACTTACAGCATGCCCACAGGACAGGCTTGTCAGGGCTGTCTCATTCACTCATACGTTCACTTGGCTAGTTGAGTAGAGGAGATGGACCAGGTTCTGTTTTATCCATTGTGTGACCCCTCCTCTGCTTTCCATGTGACTGGAGCCCCAGGTCGGGGTGGTTCTTGGCTGCTCATTCTACTTACTGCATTTCAGGACTTAACTTTTAAGGACATTTTATGAAATTACTCTCTCTGTTGCAGCTAGTTGTGTTTAGCTTCAACTAAAATTCATATGTAAGGATCTGGGGTTGGGGAAAGATTAGGGAGATTAGAGCTGCCGTAGGCTCTGACTTTGAGTCTTTCCTGAGCCTTTTTTCTTTAATCTTTTCTTGTTGATTTCTTTTCTTCTAAAAATCTCCTGTTCTTTTCCCAAAAGAAAATCAGTCTGCTGCCAGAAAGGATATAATACTGGTCATTTAAACCTCAGCGTAAAATGGCTTAATAATAGTGAACATTTGAATTAACCATTTTATAGTTTGCATAGTACTTCTAAGTACATTTTCTAACTTAGTTCTCAAAACAGATTTGGGAGATATTATTAGTCCTGCTTATGAAGGAGTTCTATTCTCAGCAGAATTCCATGATTGCAGTACAAAAGATCTGGCAGCACTTTCATAGGTAGAACCAAGAAGTGACCCCAGACTCTGGTCTTTGGACGCCAAACTCTGAATTACCACATTTTCTGCATTATTTAGGTGGAGACACAGGCCCCTGGGTTGTAAATTGAGCCATGCTAATTTGCTTTGCAAAACTGTTAAATATTTTTTGGAAAATAAAGGTGGCTTTAGTTGCAGCCTGGCTACCAGGTTATATTAAACACAAGTCTCTTGGACCAAATTCTGGCACTCATACAGATATTTGTTAAATAAACATTTGTAAAAAAAAAAATGGTATGAAGAAATCTCAGCTCTCTTAAGTTTCTAGATGCTCCAACCCCACCTTGCATAAAGACAGATGCGGCAATTTTATGAAGACAGGATTCTGTTACCATTTAGTGGGTGTTAACCAAAGCCCCATGAACCAAAGGCTAGAAACAAGATTGTTTAGTTCTCAAACCTCAAACACCATCCCAAAGGGTGTATAAACCAAAGGGTTCACACTATTGACATAGCCTCTTTGTGAAAGGGTGAGGAAGATCTCTAATCCACAAATTTGCACACCAACAATTTCATGGATTTCTAATATTCATTATGCTAATTGACAAGCCACTAATTTCACTAATGAAAACCTATTTCTCACCTTAATTATGCCAATTAGCAAAGCTTTGGGGCTCCTTGGGGGTTAAAGGGAGCTAAGTACTGGAGGAAGGCACCTGCGGAGCGTGGGCTCTCTCATTAGATCCTAGATGACCATTCTTTGAGTGTATATTCCAAGTTAGGATGGTTGTCAGACTCTGGAATGTAATTTAAACTAATTTCAGAAGCACACAGCTGTATTATATTGTCCCTGACCAAGTATTTGAAAGTAAATAATAGACATCCTTACCAGCTGTGAACTATTCTAGGAATTTAGTGGGAAGGGCAGGTTTCTGTGTCCCGGTGTTAGGGCTCCACCTGTAGGGTGAGCTGGGTTGATCTAAAGAGTTCCCACCGCCCCTTTGCACCGTAGTTCTCTGACCTTAGAAAACCCAGTTTAATGATTCTTTCCTATCCTCCTGTTTTTTGCACTGGGGCATAGTTCATTTCAAAAAGGGCTTTTCTGTTGATTTCATGAATATGCATCTTATCTGAATCCGGAATCACATTCACCTAATCTGAAGCATGGAGAAAGTTCTGGACCTTCTTGTCTTCAAAGAGAGCAATAAGCATGTGTTGTTTAAACAAGACGTCATCTGAGGATACCAAACCCAGACTCGTGCCCAATCAGAATAGGTTGGATTTCCAGCCCATTTCCATTTACCTGGTGTAGTTACTGATGGCTTTGATTACATCAGGCCATGCATGAAAGCAAATTCTTGCTGCTGACAGAACTCAGGAATTTGCTTTTTTGTTATCATTGTTGTCTAACTTTACAAAACTGCAGGACCTCTGGTGCGTGATTGTGAATCAGTAATGCAGAGTTGTTTATCTCTTTAAATACTTTTATGACAATTAGAGGTTAAACTTGCTGCTCTCTGAGTAAATGGATTTGAGCGTCAGGAAGGATTTTCTGAATTTATGGGGAACGGGGCACTGGATGCCATGTAGCTCATAAGAAGGAGGGCCTCTTTCCTGCTTACACCGTCCAGTGTCTAGAGGTTTAAAAAATGTATTGGAAAGGAATCATCTCAAATTACACTGGAACCCCCAAACTTTGACATATAACAAGTAACTAGCCTTTTTTTTTTTGAGATGGAGTTTCATTCTTGTTGACCCGGCTGGAGAGCAATGGCGTGATCTCGGCTCACTGCAACCTCCTCCTCCCAGGTTCAAGCAATTCTCCTGCCTTGGCCTCCCAAATAGCTGGGATTACAGGTATCTGCCACCTTGCCTGGCTAATTTTTTTATTTTTAGTAGAGATGGGATTTCACCATATTGGCCAGGCTTGTCTTGAACTCCTGACCTTGGGTGATCTGCCTGCCTCAGCCTCCCAAAGTGTGCTGGGGTTACAGGTGTGAGCCACCGTGCCTGGCCTTTTTTTTTTTTTTTTTGAGACGGAGTCTCACTTCCTCACCCAGGCTGGAATATAGTAGTGCAATCTTGGCTCACTGCAACCTCCACTCTCTGGGTTCAAGCGATTCTCAGGCCGAGTAGCTGGGATTACAGGTGTACACCACCATGTTGGCCAGGCCAGTCTCAAACTCTTGACTTCAAGTGATTTGCCCACCATGGCCTCCCAAAGTGCTGAGATTACAGACGTGAGCTACTGCTCCCTGCCAAGTAACTAGCATTTTTAAAAATCTGAGTTTGACTGATCATAGAATATGTAACTACTTGTAACATAATTTCTGATTCAAAGATTATGGCAGTTTTGTATTTTTTTTTTCAGACAATCGCAAAAGCATACCGTCAAATTGTCTTCTTAGAATTAAAAAAATTGGCACCAGAACAACTATTTCTAGTTCAAAAAGTGTGCCTTGGAAAGAGCTGATACAGTTTTTGAGTTCTAAAAAGAAAACACAGAAAGGCATCTGCTCATTCATCATTGAACACTTGAAGTGTGAAATATTCAAGAGAAAGGGACAATGCTGACGTGAGGAGCCAAAAAGTGTTCTTGGGAAATGCTTTGGCGACAGGCCCCATCGTCATTCCTACCTCTGTGATTAGCAACAAGAGACAAAGAGAGGCAAGTTCTTCACTTGCCTGATTCAGACTAAGAAAACTCTAAAATAGACTTAGGGCTTTCTTGGAAGTACAGGAAACTTGATTTTGGGATTTTTGTTTGTTTGTTTGTTTTTTTAAAGAGTATTGTCTCCTGGAGCTTATTGTTGCTGCTAATTTCATTATAACCCTGCAGAATAAGCCCCCCTCATGTTTAATGAGTGGATTAATTAATTAAACTATAGAACTAATTATTTGCCTTTTAGTTTCCTTTCTATCACGTTGCCCTCCTTCCTCTCCCTGAGTATTCTAAAGCATCTTGTGTTTCAGTAGAGCAATGTTTTCTAACCATATTTCAGTCCTACCAGCTTCCTACTGTCCCCACTCGCCCCCCACAAAGCCAAAAAGGATAGAAGGAAAGCTCTGCTGTTCTCATACAGAATATTAACAGGGAATCATTGGCCAAAAGAAGACAGGGGGTAAGGGTGCCATAGGTTATCTGACTCGTCTTAGCAGTGCTGTGAATCTCTCTTTGTCTTCTTATTCCAACAATAACTTTCCATGGAGTGGGCTAATTTTGGCCTAGGTTTACTTGAAATTGAATGGCAGCCAGTAAGTTTCAACATTCAAATTTTCTGTAATTCTTAATGATATGTGAGTAGAAGTTACTGACAATGCCTTATCCAAAAAAAAGTTTAGTTAATAGTTTTAAAATGGCTGGCCATGCAGGATGGCTCGCACCCATAATCCCAGCACTTAGAGAGGTCAAGGCTGGACTACTTGAGTCCAGGAGTTTGAGACCAGCCTGGGCAACATAGCGAGACTCTATCTCTACCAAAAAGTTAAAAATTAGCCAGGCATGGTGGCATCCACCTGTAGTCCTAAGGGAGACTGAGGCAGAAGGATCCCATGAGCTTAGGAGTTCAAGGCTGCAGTGAGCTATGATCATATCACTGTACTCCAGCCTAGGTAACAGAGCAAGATCCTGTCTCTTAAAAAAAAAAAAAAAGACAGTAGCAGCAAAAACTACTATTTAATGATGGTCAAAAATAAAAATAAAGACCATAGCAATTATAAATATTAATTGTGTTAAGTATCACTCTTTAACAAAGAGCAGATCGGAATTGGAAGAAAATCAGAGAACAAAAGATGTTGACAAAAGAGGAATATTCATTATTTGTGCCTGTTAATGAAGAAGGCATATACATTGCTTGAATAATTTAAGTCTGAAAGGGAATGTGGAAAATGAAGAATGAAGGAAACCCCCCCAGGTCATGGATAACCGGGAAAGTTTTTCAACATTCTGACAGCAAGGTAGAGCACTTACGATGAACTCCTGTGTTTTCTTAGGTCTCAAGAACAAATCCATAATTACCCACTTTTTTGGGAAGGATTTTGAAATAGATTTCCTTAGAATCATCCTAAGGTGGTGTTATAATATTCTAAGCATTTAAAATGGTCGAAACCTTACATAAATGAAACTTACACCTTCTTGCAATTTTGCATTGTCCCATGTCAATAATACCAGGCACATGATACACTTGAGACGAGGAAACACAGCCGACTTGGTGCTAGTGAAGTCCTTGAGGGTAACTCAAGTTTATACTTTACTGGAATTCTTTGAGATAAGCCAGAGTCCTTTGAGATGCAAAAGAAAATCATCTTATAATTTGAAAATTAATGTTTCTAATGTCAAGTAACAAAATTACATAGGCTAGATAACTGGTAGAAAAATAGGATGGATTGGTTGGGCGTGGTGGCTCATGTGTGTAATCCTAGCATTTTGGGAGGCCGAGGCAGGCAGACTGCTTGAGTACAGGAGTTCAAGACCAGCCTGGGTGACATGGAGAAACCCTGTCTCTACCAAAAAAAAAAAAAAAAAAAATCAGCTAGGGATGATGGCACACATTGGTAGTCCCGGGAAGCAGAGGTTGCAGTAAGCTGAGATGGCACCACTGCACTCCAGCCTGGGCCACAGAGCAAGACCCCATCTCAAAAAAAAGGAAACCTGCTTCCTTAAAGATGCAATGGATTTTAAAACATTAAGAAGATGGGTTTTCTTATTGAATCACAAACTGAAGATATCATATATAGAGTAGTTAATAGACTGGAGGAGAAGTACCATTGGCCATTAGTTTTTCAAAGCAATGCTGACTCCTTAACTAAGGAGTATTACTTTGATGCAATCCCAGAAAACAGAGCTGTGCAGTCAGTGGCTTTGGTGATGGTGTTTACAAGGCACGTGGTCAATTACAGCCATGGCAGTGGGGAACTGTAGCCTGTGTGCTGCCATTAAAGGGATCTACTATTTTCCAGTATTTTATTCTGGACAGATTTTCCAAAAAGTTGCTTGTCTCCAGAATAACTGCATTACATCTGGCAGAGAGTCATATGTTTTAAAGGTCTGTTCATACAAAAGGATTTTCTTTTTGTAATCCTATTAATAGTCCTATTACATAGCCTGTAATCATTTGCTGCAACATACTTGGGAAGACTCTGGTACAATGATGATGTCATCTCTTCTACCTTAGTAGATAAAATTTAAAAATGGTGCTAGCATGTAAACAAAATGGAATCTAAATTAGAGAGTGTTGGGCACCCGTTACTACAAGAAAATGAACATTTAAGGGATTATTAGGAAATTTCTATTCAAAAGAATTTGTCACTGTGGTTTCCATTTTCCTTCCTGTTATGAGTCAGTTTGTCAGCATTCGTGTTCGTAAGAGATGCAGTATTTAACCTTTACTTTTGTTTTTTCTTTATTCCAGAAGCCTCCCCAGCTTTCCGAGGATGATATCCGGCTAAAAAGTGAGGGCGACAACTATAGTGCCAACCTCCCGGAGCCGGCTACCAGTTCTCTTTCCCCAGATCACAAAAACATGGAAATTGAGGTGTCCGTTGCAGAATGTAAAAGTGTTCCTGGAATCACCTCTACCCCGCATCCCAGGGACCACCCCTCCCCTTTCTATTCACCCCCCCGTAATGGCCTTCTCACTGATCACCATGAATCCCTGGATAATGACGTCGCCAGAGAGATCCGCTATCTAGATGAGGTGCTGGAGGCCAACTGCTGTGATTCTGCTGTGGACGGAACGTACAATGGAACATCTTCCCCAGACCCTGGTGCAGTGGTCCTGGTGGGTGGCCTAAGCCCCCCAGTCCACGAGACCACCCAGCCCAAACCTACTGAGAGAACAGCTAGCCGGCAGGCACTTCCTCACATCGAGCTCAGTAATAGCAGCCCGGACCCCATGGCAGAGGCAGAAAGAGCAAATGGCCATTCTCCCGGCCAGCCTAGAGATGCGCTGGGGGACGGCCTGCAGGCGCCTGTCAGCCCCAGCTCCTCAACTAGCTCCCGGTGTTCTTCCCGAGACGGAGAGTTCACGCTCACCACGCTGAAGAAGGAGGCCAAGTTTGAGCTGCGTGCCCTCCATGAGGACAAGAAGCCCTCCAAGCTCTTTGAGGATGACGAGCGTGAGAAAGAACAGTACTGTATCAGAAAAGTGAGGCCTTCTGAAGAGATGCTGGAGCTGGAAAAGGAGAGGAGGGAGCTCATTCGCAGCCAGGCTGTGAAGAAGAATCCTGGCATTGCAGCAAAATGGTGGAATCCCCCACAGGAAAAAACCATCGAGGAGCAGCTGGACGAGGAACATCTGAAGTCACACAAAAAGTACAAGGAGCGCAAGGAGAGAAGGGCGCAACAGGAACAGCTGCTGCTGCAGCAGCAGTTACAGCAGCAGCAGCAGCAGCCCCCATCGCAGCTCTTCACAGCCCCTGACTCTTCTCATGAACGTACAAGCATGATTGACAAAGCAAAGGAGGACATTGTCACAGAGCAGATAGATTTCTCTGCTGCTCGCAAACAATTCCAGCTGATGGAGAATTCCAGGCAAGCTGTGGCCAAGGGCCAGAGTACACCCAGGCTGTTCTCCATCAAGCCTTTCTACAGGCCTCTGGGATCAATCAACTCAGATAAGCCACTGATTAACTCGAGACCACCTTCTGTTGGGGGACCTCCAGAAGACAGTGGTGCCTCAGCCGCCAAGGGGCAGAAATCCCCCGGTGCCCTGGAGACCTCATCAGTGGCAGCAGCAAGCCAGGGCAGCACAGCCCCTCAGGGGAAGGAAGGGCCCTACAGCGAGCCTTCTAAACGTGGGCCCTTATCTAAACTGTGGGCAGAGGATGGAGAATTTACGAGTGCCCGGGCCGTCCTCACTGTGGTCAAGGATGATGACCATGGGATTTTGGATCAGTTCTCAAAATCCGTCAATGTCTCTTTGACCCAAGAGGAGCTTGACTCTGGTCTGGATGAATTGTCAGTGAGGTCTCAGGATACCACCGTCCTGGAGACCCTATCCAATGATTTCAGCATGGACAACATCAGTGACAGCGGGGCCTCAAATGAGACAACCAATGCCCTCCAGGAAAATTCACTGGCCGATTTTTCTCTGCCCCAGACGCCACAAACTGACAACCCCTCAGAGGGCCGAGGAGAAGGCGCCTCCAAGTCATTTAGTGATCACGGTTTCTATTCCCCTTCCTCCATGCTGGGGGACTCTCCGTCGGTTGATGATCCCTTGGAGTATCAGGCTGGCCTCCTGGTGCAGAATGCCATTCAACAAGCCATAGCCGAGCAGGTGGATAAAGCTGTGTCCAAAACCAGCAGGGATGGAGCAGAGCCACAGGGACCTGAAGCGACTGTAGAGGAAGCTGAAGCTGGGGCTTTCAGCTCAGAGAAGCCTCAGAGCATGTTTGAGCCACCTCAGGTGTCTTCTCCTGTTCAAGAGAAAAGGGATGTCTTGCCAAAGATTCTGCCTGCTGAAGACAGGGCACTCAGGGAAAGGGGGCCCCCCCAGCCACTGCCAGCTGTGCAGCCCAGTGGCCCGATTAACATGGAGGAGACCAGGCCCGAAGGAAGCTATTTCAGCAAGTACTCGGAGGCCGCTGAGCTGAGAAGTACAGCCTCCCTCCTGGCCACTCAAGAATCCGACGTGATGGTTGGGCCCTTCAAACTGAGGTCCAGGAAACAGCGGACTTTGTCCATGATCGAAGAAGAGATCCGAGCAGCTCAGGAAAGGGAAGAGGAGCTGAAGAGGCAGAGACAAGTCTTGCAGAGTGCGCAGAGCCCCAGGACAAAGAACGCCCCATCGCTGCCCTCCAGAACATGCTACAAAACTGCCCCAGGTAAGTGAGGTGCCTCACACCAGAGACAGATGCCGCAGCAGTCTGTCATTGTTGATTTCAGCTCATGGGTTTCCATGTGGAGCTTCCTGTGTGTGTGTCTGGAATAAGTGCTGGGGGGACACTGGCACGAGAATTCCAACATACAGGGACATGCAACAAAAGTGTGAGTGTCCTCTAGAAGAATGCTGAGCTTGGATGGAGTTTGCCGCTTTCCAGAGGATGCAATGGCTCTTTTTTGTTGTTGTTCTGCTTTGGCCTTGGTTTATTACAGAGAATTGTCCTCTTTTATTTGAAAGCCTGCCTCTTGTCTGAGGGAGAGGCTGATTGTGGCACAGAACCAGAGTGGACCCATGTGTGAACTATGTTGGAATCAGTTAGCTTGACCCTCAGTATCTGTGGTTAAATCGAAGCCGTCTGATTTGGGAGATGTCCTCTACTAACTAACCCCATCTGAATGCTGGTTCCCTTCCCAGCAGTGATAGTCATGACTTGGCATTGCAGACTGACGCATGCAAAACGTTTTTGTTCATCTTCTGTGTGACTGGGTTTTTCTTCCAAAGTCACCACAAAGCAACAACTACTTTGGAATCGGGATGGGCTCATCTGTTCTCGTCATGTGACCCATTTGGACAAGTTGAATTACCGTCCACAAAGGCAGGTCTTTAATCCCTTCATATTGCCTGGGTGGTCCCTTTTTTAAACACTTTGTATAGATGGTTGATGTTAATTCGAGTAGTAATTATTGCTACCATATGGATAATAGTATGACCAATAGTTTTTATTTCCCATGTGGATTTTATGGCAGTCAGGGATCCATGCATCTTCAGCTATGGAAAATGCTGCTCAAAGTGTGGTCTAAACTAGTCCAGGAATCATTTGCTACTGGTTCTTTCTAAGATAAGTTCTGATGTTCAGAGTATGCATTTGAAAACTCTTATTGCCATATGATATTGTCCTGAAATCCAAGTGTGGGATTTTGTATTTTATAAAAGTATTGCTTCATAATGGACTGGTGGGGAAAACCTGATGCTTTACTAGAGAAAATTTAAGAATTATTACCCTAAAGTATAATTGTTGACATTGGACTTGGTCCATCCAGATGTTAATCTTATCTTGACACTTGGCTTCCATCAAATCTACAATGACACAACGTGACTCTTCTCATTAACGTTTTAAATTTTGAAAGCATCTCCAACCTAAAGAAAAGTTCCCAAATACAGTACAATGTTTTTCTATTTTGAATCATTTGAGAGTAGATTGCCAACATGATGCCCCATCTCCTTCAGTTTTGTAGACTGCTCCTCAATGTGGGTCTCTGATGCTTTCACTTGATTATTTTCAGGTTGTGCATCTTTGCTAGGACCAGACTGATGCTGTGTTCTCACTGTATCCAAACAGATAGCATGTGGTATTAGTCTGTGCCATTGTGGTGACAGGTGTCAACTCTGATCACGTAATATTGATTATGAGCACTCCATTGAGGGAGTGTCTGCCAGGACTCTGCATAGTAAAGTTTTTTCTTTTGTAATTAATTCATATTTTGTAGGGCAATACTTTGGTATTACGTAATTTTCACCCCATTCCTCGTCAAACTTTACGTCGGTATGATCTCATGGATTCCTATGATATTCAATGGATTATAATCCATTTCTTTTATTATTTTTATCCTTAACTTGTTCAGATACAGCTCACAGGATCCCTTTCTGGCTAACTTATGTGACCTTGGAGATGTCCTCATTATCCTCTGAGTGCTTCCTCAGTTTCTGGCATCACAAGATATTCCAGTTTCATCTTATTCTTTCCCAACCCCGAAATCAGTTGTGTCTCTGAAGAGCACTAGTTTCTGATGATGGTATTTAGAAAAAAAGATCTGGGTGCTGGGTGTGCTCATTGTTATTGAATTGTGGCTGGTCCTAGGCACTCTCAATGGACAGAATAAGAAGTTATACACATCTCTGGGCTGGGCATAGTGGCTCACACCTGTAATCCCAATACTTTGGGAGGCTGAGGTGGGCAGATCACGAGGTAAAGAGATCAAGACCATCCTGGCCAACGTAGTGAAACCCTATCTCTACTAAAAATACAAAAATTAGCTGGGCATGGTGGCACACGCCTATAGTCCCAGCTTCTTGGGAGGCTGAGACAGGAGAATGGCTTGAACCTCAGAGGCAGTGGTTGCAGTGAGCTGAGATCATGCCACACTGCACTCCAGCCTGGCAACAGAGCGAGACTCTGTCAAAAGAGAGAGAGAGAGAGAAAGGAAAGGAGGGAGGGAGGGAGGGAAAGAAATGATACACATACCTCTTGAAAACCATGAGTTCACCCTGATACCTTTTAGTTCTAACTTAATAAAAGGGTCATTCTTACTTTCTCCCTTTCTATATTTGTAACCACCTTCCTGACAGCAAGAGACTTAGTTTTTATTATCTGTAATATGTTTATTGTTTAACCAGCCCTCCTCCCGCCACACTCCAGTATAACCAGTCTCCTGTTTTCCTCACCAAACTTGGGCTGTAACATCATTTTCTGGGTGACCATTGCCACCCCCCTTCACCAGCACCCTCCCTACCCTACCTGGGCTCCAGCCCCACAGCAGGTACTGTCTTGCTTAGCCTGGCCTAGTGACTTTTGCACTGAATTGTTTGGGAAGGAAAGAAAAGGGAGGAAGAAGAGAAATACTTCAGTGACTTTCTTAATATATGCCATCACATGGGTGATAAAGTTTCAACAAATAAATATTGGGGGGGCATAGACATTCAGACCATAGCAGTGAGTATTTTCAGGATTCTCTGACTATCTCTTAATTGAACTTCTCACCATATTACCCCCAACTTTATTTCTAGCACGTAGACAATTGTCTAACGTAAAGACATTTCAATGCTCTTTCCTGATTCCCCCACTGGCTGTTGTTCGTCAGGCTTCCCCACCAGGACCAAGGTTGCCTTCAACAAGTCAGCATCCTAAGGCTTGCCACTGGCATCCCAACAACCCAGTATCAACCTCCGCAGCACTTTCCTCTGTGCTAATACTGATCTCTTCTCCCATATCCCATCCCTGTAGGATTGATTTCTGGTCCCTACGGGGAGACGGTAATTCATCCGTGCAAGTCTGCACTCTGCTCCAGTCTTGATGTCATATTGAGTACAGTCATGATAATGTGCATACATGTCATTCCTTCATGTTTATCTCTAGAACATTTAAAGCTGGCCCCCTGGGCTTCCCAGAATTACAACATGAGTTGAAAGAAACTCAACATAAAACACAGTTTTCTTCCTGTGCATGCCTGGAAATCTTTGGAGTATTGCTTGACCGGCCAACCTCCAAGTTCATGATCAGGGAGAAGGCTGACACATGACTCTGAGCAGCCCAACTAGACAATTCATGGCCAGGGTCAGAACTGCTGGGCCCAACGGTTTTGTGAATGGAGATATTACCTAGTTCCTATGGCACATTTCACATTTCACGCCAGAAGAAGTGACTCTGCTAGTTTGTTGTGTGACTCACACTGATGATACGATAGTAAGTGATGAAAAATATAATTTTTAACTTCTCTGGTAGAAATAGTGCTGGTGGCATGCTGGAATCCTAAAATCTTAAAGCAAATAAAATCCACTGAGAGCCAAGATATGGTAAAGAAGGAGAAATCTTCTCATTCTTTCCATAGAAAAGTTGTCTAGACAGAAACTCCATCCCCCACGTGTGGAAATGATACTGTTTTGCTTTTAGTGGCTTTTTTTTAAAATTTTTTTTTATTTTTTGAGACAGAGTTTTGCTCTTGTTGCCCAGGCTCTGTTTTGAAAGGATATAGTCACGTGTATGTTAATGACCACGTATCTGGAAATTATCTTCTTGGTTCTTACTTGACTGTTTTTTTGTTTTTGGTGGGCGCGGAGATAAAGTCTTGCTCTGTCACCCAGGCTGGAGGGCAATGGCACGAACTTGGCTCACTGCAACCTCCACCTCCCAGGTTCAAGTGATTCTCCTGCCTCAGCCCCCTGAGTAGCTGGGATTACAGGCACCCGCCACTACGCCCAGCGACTTTTTTTTTTTGTATTTTTAGTAGATACAGGGTTTCATCATATTGGCCAGGCTAATCTCCAACTCCTGACTTCAGATGATCCGCCCACCTCGGCCTCCCAAAATGCTAGGATTACAGGTGTGAGCCACCACACCAGGCCCTTATTTGACTTTTAAAGGAAGAAGTTCCACTTAAATAGAATTTGAGTGACATTTGTTTATACAGAGGTGAACAAAATGTACAGTCCCTGCTCTCAGGGAACTTAATGGTTCAGTAAGAAAAACAACATTAAACAAATGAGGTGATTTTCTGACAGAAGCACAGAGACCAGTATGAGCACAAAACAAAGAAGACCATATCGTTTGGAGGATAAAGAAAGCCTTCGTTCCTTAGGAAATTATTGTCTAAACTGAGAACTAAAGGAATAAATTTGGGCTCAGGGTGTAGGGGAGAAGGAAGGGCACCTAAGAGAGGCTCACAAGGAATAGAGAACTTGGCACATTTGAGGTATTTAAATAAGGCCAGAGTAACTTAAAGGTTAAGATATTTGAAACAAAACAGAAATTGATTTGGAGCCAGACAACCAAGAGTTCTGTCAATCATGTTAAGGGTTTTAGACTTTAGAGTTTATCCTATGGTCAGTGAGAAGACACTGAGTTTTTAAAGTAGTAATTATCTCTACGCAACCCCAAGCTGTCCTGCCTTCACTGTAAGTTGATGGACTAAATGTCTTCCTGTTGTAATGAATCCATTTCACAGACTTGGATTGAGCTCTTCCTGCTTACAAGCACTTCTGAAGGCAGGTGCCATCTTGGTGAATACCCTGTATGTTATGTGTGAGGCCATGCTTCCAATAGTGTGTGCATGTGTGCCCTCTGCTGATGGCACTTAGAGACTAAGGAAGAAGGCCAGGGGTGCTGTCTCATGCCTGTAATCCCAGCATTTTGGGAGGTGGAGGCAAGAGGATTGCTTGAGCCCAGGAGTTTGACACCAGCCTGGGCAACATAGCAAAACTCCATCTCAAAAAAAAAAAAAAAAAATTAGCCGAGTGTGGTGACACATGCCTGTAGTCTCAGCTACTTGGGAAGCTGAGGCAGGAAGGTCACTTGAGCCCAGGTATTCAAGGCTTCAGTGAGCTATGATCGAACCATTGTACTCCAGCCTGGGCAGCAGAGTGAGACCCTGTCTCAAAAAAGAAAAAAAAGAGAGAGAGGGAGAGAATAAAGGAAGCACTTTTGCAGGTACACGAGCCTGACTTGAAGGGTTAACTCACACACTGCTGTAAAACACCCTTGAGGAAAGGATTGCGGAGTGGAATACCCAAACTTTGTATTGAAGTTGCAGTTTAAGACCTTTTCAAATGTCTTTTCATGTTGGAGTTGCCAACAGTTCTCACTTTAGTATCTATGTCTATTATTAGATATCCTGGTTTCACTTCCAAGTTCTAAGCATGCCAGAGAAACCAGTTGGGGGATGATTTGTTTTTTTGAAAGTTTCTGTTTTCATGCCAGATGTTGAATTCATCTACCAAGTCAGATCATTCACTCCATGGAACATAGGTTATGAAGGGTGGCAAAAGAGGAAAAAGAGAAGGTGTAGGTTGCCTATTAGGTTCCACAACTTGGGGTGTCTGTTCATGTCTTCTAACACATGGAAAGATGTGATAGTAATAAATCTTATTTTTATAAGATGTACAGGAAGTGTTGACTTCTGCTGCTGTCTGTTTAGATTAAGATTCCACATAAGGTGATCATTACATTACTGTAAAGATTCTTAACTGGGTCTTTGCTTTTTCCCCTTTATTATCTTCAAGTATCACAAAGGAAAGTCTTAGGAAAAAAGTATTTGTGAGTGTCTACACAATCTTCACGAAGCAGAGCTTGGTGGAGTGTTCTATGCTAAATTAGAGCCAGATGAGGCACAGTTTCATTTGAGGTGCCATCATCGCTCCATGGGGGAAGGCCCTGTGTCAGCCTCTGATGGAAGGCTTGATGATGAGAGAGCTCTTCATCAGTAGAACACAGCGCCCCTCTTTCCTGCCAGGCAGGCACCTATCGTGCAGCTTGTAGGAGCCCTGCCTGCTGTGCGAAGCTAATTAAAGCTTATTGAGACATATCCACAGATGACTATTGTCCACCACCATATTTCCAGAACATTCTCTGGTGACACAAGTCTAATCGTGGTAGTTACAATTTATCAAGACCTTAAAGCTACATATAATACTAGCTATTTCGCACACATTTGTCATTTCTCATTTTCTCACTGAATCCTCCCAGCAGCTCTGTAAGATACAAATTATCTCAATTCTTGAGGCCAGATATATTTCTGGGTTCAGACTTTTTCTTATTTTAGAAAAGTTATAAAGTATATACTATTCTTTAGAAAGGTAATGCAATGAACATACTATTATTTAACATAGCTGCCAGGTTCTGGGGCAATACCCTGTGATCAAACTAAATTTCTACTGTAAAACTTGAGAAGAATTAGCGACATTCAGTGAGTAAAGACTAGGAGAGCCTTATGTCAGCTCACGTGATGTTTTGTTGCTAAATAAGTTATGAAAAAACTTGGTTTTCAGAGTTTTTTGGATTTGGGAATTATGCATGAAGAGTTGTGGACCTGTAATATTATTCTCTTTCAAAGAACTACTACTAGAGCCCAGAGAGATTGAATTGCCCAGGGTCACTTAGCTTGGAAATGGTAGAGCCTGGTTTCAAACTCAGGCTCTCATTTGTCTCCAGAATCCATCTTCTTTCCCCTACCTCCTCCTTCCCATCTGTTGAGCCTGCCCGACGAGGTATACAGTAATAGCTTCTCTCTCCAACTTGTAACTCAGGCTCCCTCTACCCTTTCCCAGTTCCAGGCCCAACTTCTGTATTTTCTTGGGTCCTTCCTGATCCTCCTTTTAGGAGCCCCTGTAGCTCTGCAGTCCTTCGCTTGCAGTGGCCTGGATGTATACATTTGACTCCCAGAGGCCATGAAACAGTGCTTCCCTAGTGACCCAGGAGGATTCCTTTCTGCTTTCAGAACTCAATTCCAGTGCCCCAAATTACAATAGGCAAAATCGCTTGGACTGTCCAAAGATCTGAGCAGACGGCCAAGGGACTAATTTAGTGCACGTCAACCATCTGGCCTAGCTGCTCTTGTGAGTTCTTTCTGAAAGTTTATTTCCCAGGAAGAAGGTCTGCCATTCACTCCAGAAACAGGCTCGTTCCTTGAAAACTCTGAAAGAACTGGGTACTCAAGCAAGGAAGCAATTTTTAAATTTGAGGATGAGCAGGGATAAGTGTTCATTATTCTATTAACTAAACATGAACACTTTTGGCGTAGTGGGATCAAAGTCAAGTTTAGTTGACTGGTGATCATTGAGCACCGTGACTACTTATTGTTCTCCTTGCCTTTTAAAAATTGATCCTTCTGCCTTGGACCAGAACTTCCCTGTGTTCTATTTATCTAAACCCAGCAAGTGTGTTTTCTGGAAAAATGCATGCCATTTAGAAAGGAATTGATAAGAAAAGACGATGTCAAAGCTGTGTTTGGCAAGGGGTGAAGGTGTGCAATGAAATCAGGACTTTACAAATTCTGGAATTCCAAATTCTCTTTAGACATTACCCTCAAAGGTTTGGAAAGGCCCACGGCCATGGTTAAACCTGTCTGTCAGCCTCACTCTTGAGATGATCTGGGCTCAGAAGTCTTTCTTCCGTGACAAGCCTGTGGTCACAGCTTCTGGGCAGCAGAACTTTGAAAAAAGCAGAACGTTCCCCACCAGCTGAATTCCCTAGTGTAAGCTGGCTCTGCTATTCCTGCTGATAGTGCTGGGTCTTTGGATATATCACGTGTCTGGGTTGGCTTCTTCTGGCTCATGCCTTGCTGGGCCACCACGTGATGTCCTCATTGCCTACTTCTGCCTGACCACTCTGTGCTGCAAGTTAGGGGAGTGTCTTCTGAGGAATCAGACTCAGCCATGTACAAAAAAAAAAAAAAGATGCATAGTTTTGAGCTGACAAAGAGGAGGTGAATCAAAGAACATAATTCTTGCAAGTTCCTTGGTGAGAAATAGGAGCTAATCAAAGCCAGGCTTGGGAGCAGAATGTGCTCTGTGACTGCCAGAGTTCAGGGCAGAATATGACTGTGTTTCTTACTAGCCATAGTTACTTGCTGTGTACTTCCCTAAGGAGACTGGCATTTCAGATCCATTTGATCTTTGTGTGCTGCATACTTATGGGGTGGAAAACTAGGGGGTGAGGCAGGGCAGGAAGAGAGTGTGTGGGACAGACCCTTAGTGCACCACAGAATGTATGTGTGGTTCTGTTTCCCATTACTCAAGTATAAGTTCATGTGTGAAGGTTGGGCGAGGTGGCTCACACCTGTAATCCCAGCACTTTGGGAGGCCGAGGCAGGTGGACCACGAGGTCAGGAGATCGAGACCATCCTGGTCAACATGGTGAAACCCTGTCTCTACTAAAAATACAAAAATTAGCTGGGCAAGGTGGTGCCCACCTGTAGTCCCAGCTACTCAGGAGGCTGAGGCAGGAGAATCTCTTGAACCCAGGAGGTGGAGGTTGCAGTAAGGTGAGATCATGCCACTGCACTCCAACCTGGTGACAGAGCAAGACTCCATCTCAAAAAATAGATACATAAAATAAAATAAAATAAAATAAAATTGCTTTCTATTTCTAGCTGGGATTTTTTTCAGTTACTCCCTTAGAATTAACATTGCTCTTAGAATCTTGAGGTCAGGAATAATGAGTTTTCAGTAGTCCACTATGATTTCAAAAACTAAAGAGTAAAAAAAGTCCATCATTAAATGTATTGAGTGAAAATAAAATTACACGCATTACCACAAAAATATTTTCCTTTTGTAGGGAGGTAATCTTCACACAGCCAAGCCCACCATGCTGGCAGAAATGTGTTTAACGAAAGGATCTTGGTGGAGAATGACTATTCACCATAATTTTCATTCTTACTGTTTTAATTAACTTGTTTCTTTTTTGGTCTTAAACTCTGCTTGCCCTGTACAAGCAGAGCTCTTTCTTTCCTTCTGGAGTTTTCATCGTCTTCCAGTTGTGTACACTGGGATAAACCCAATATTAGCAACTCATCCAACACCCCGACTTACCTTTAAGCAATAATATTTGATAATTTCTCAGACTTGTTTGCCAAGCAGGGGTATTTCTCATTTCTGAGCTAGGTTTATAATCTGAAGATTCATATCATCGCATTCTCCCACCCCTGGGGCCTTCAAAGGAGGAGATGAAAGTGGAAGGGACCAGCTCTTGGTGTGTGGGTCACAGCTGGAACCGCCCAGGTCCCTGCACTCGGGTGGACAAGCAGGATGTTCCCTTGTCCTGAGAGGAAACGAAATTGAAAATGCAAGTCTGAGCTCATTTCTTGCTGGTGACTTGTGTGAGTCACTTTAGATGTTTGCAGCCTTGTCCCGATGCTGCGTGAAGAAAGGAGGTCATTGAAGGAGGCTCTGGCCGAGGCGTGTCCTCTGGTGGGTGTTTTTGTTTGGTTCAGTTTGGTTTTTAAATAAGAGTGGGTGATGGCTTTTTCTTTCCTTTTGAGAAATGTTGAAACAAAGGCTCTTTGATTTAAGACCTCAGACTTCATGCATAGAGAGTGTAATAATCGCCCAAATCATATTATCTGACCAAAATCATTTTCAGAACTTGTGGAATCCCCATTCTTGGCTTTTTAAAAGTTAGAACTGGTCCTCCAGAGGAGGATTTGGGCTGTCAGGGATGACAACAGCTGTATTCTGAGTACATGCAGCTCTCTCTCTCGGGCTCTTTGGGTGGGAGGAATTGCAGATTCTTTTCTCTGCCCCCTGTCAGCACAGCCTGCCACAGATGCCCAAGGGAAATCCATAATGCCTGGAAGATCCAGAAGCACAGCCAAGGCATGGCTTGCTTTCTCTGGACCAGAGAGTAGTATAACTGTTTATGATAAATAACATGAAACACCAATTTATGCTTCCTGGTTTTCTTTCCCACTCGTAGTGGGAGACACCACTAGCTAATTTAGAGTGAAACTCGTTGGCCTTCCTTGCTCCGTAGTCTGTGTTGCAACGCTACAGTCTCATGAGCACCACCATTACAGAGATGAACAGTCTTATCCTTCTGAGCACCTCTGTGTATGTGCTGCCTGGGATGATGGAAGGGCTTGTGGATCTGCATTGTCCATAAAGGTTAAAGCAAGCAGATTTATCTACTTTTCTCATCATGGGCTAATAATATTGACAAGAACAGTTTTCTGGTTTTTTATATTTTAAAATTAATTTGTGATTATTATAGAAAAAATATAAAAAGAATCAAAAGTGATTCATAATCCTACCCTCCCAGGAATAGCCACCTTTCTAGGTTTCTTCCATGCCCATAGGTGCATGGAAGGCAATATTGGGTTTATACTTGCATTCTTTTCTATTGCTGCTGTGAAAAATTACCACAGATATAGTAGCTTAAAAAATACGCATTTATACAGGCACAGTGGCTCATGCCTGTAATCCCAGTACTTTGGGAAGCTGAGGCTAGAGGATCGCTTGAGCCCAGGAGTTCAAGACTAGCCTGGGCAACATAATGAGACTTTGTCTCTAAAAGTAATAATAATAATGATTTTTTAAAACACACATGTATTATCTTGTATTATCTTACAGCTTTAGAAGGCAGAAGTCTAAAATTCATCTCTATGGACTGAATTGTGCCCTCTCCCCCAAATTCATATGCTGAAGTCTTAACTCTCAGTGTTGTGGTATTTGGAGGTCAGGCCCTTTAGGACATAATTAGGTTTACATGAAGTCACAGAGTGGAGCCCATGATAGGATTAGAACCCTTGTAAAAAGAGACATCGAACAGCTGCTCTCCTCACTGTGTCAGGACACAGCTGTCCTCAATCCAGGGCAGCTGTCTGCAATCCAGGGAGAGAGCCTTTAGCAGAAACCAACCATTCTGGCACCTTGATCTTGGACTTCCAGACACTAGAACTGTGAGAAAATAAGTACGTGTTGTTCAGACCACCCAGTCTGTGGTATTTTGTTATGGCAGCTCAAACAAACTAAGACTGGGCTAAAATCAAGGTGTCAGTGGGCAGTGTTCCTTATGGAGGCTCTGGGGGAGAGTTCACTTTCTTCTCTCTTTCATTCTGTATGCTGCCTACATTCCTTGGCTCATGGCCCCTTCCTTCATCTTCAAGCCCAGCAGTGCAGCGTCTTCAGATCTCTCTCTCTCTCTCACTCTCTCTCTCTCTCACTCTCCTACTTCCCTCCTGTGATTATATTAGACCCAATTAGGTATTTCAGCATAACTTTCCCATCTCAAGTACCTAAACTAATCACACCTGCAAAGTTCTTTTTACCTGTAAAGCAACATATTACAGCTTTTGGTGATTAGGACTTGAACACTGTTGGTGAGGCCATTATTCTGCTCACCACAGGAGGCAACATATAGCATTCATCTTACGCTGATTGAGTCTCTGCCATGTGCTATGCACTTTTGCTTTCTTTCACACAAATCATTGTGAGCTAGGATTTGAACCCAGGCAGTCCGGCTCTCCAGCCTGCACTCTCGAACTCCTGCAGTATATCTACTTTTGCAATCTGCTTTTTCTCTTAATTTATTTTGAATATTTTCTCATGATCTTAACCATTCTTCTAAGTTTGAGAGTCTGAAGCATGATTTCTAATGGCTAAGTAATACTTCATTTCCTGAATGAGCCATAGCTAACTTAACCATTCTTCAATAGGAAGATATAGTTAAAAAAATACAGTGGTGAATGTTCTTGTACATGAGCTTCGTGCCCATACTTAAATATTAACTGAACTTGGGCCAAAAAAGTTCCTTGGGAGCTTCTTAACAACTACTGTACATTAGAGAACAGTATTTCCTAAACTGTTTTTTTTTTCTCTTCTGCATTTATTCACTTATTAAAATTTTTTTTTAGAGATAAGACCTCACTATGTTAACCAGACTGGTCTGAAACTCCTGAGCTCAAGTGATCCTCTGACTTCAGCCTCATGATTACAGGCATGAGCCTCTGTGCCTGGCTTTTTTCTTGAGGCATTTAATAGATTCTATGAAGTGAGATTTTCTGGTTAAACTTGAGAAATGGTGCACCCCCATCCCTGAATTAGAGCTTCACAATCTTATTAGCACTGAAACCAGAATTCCTCTGGTAAACAAATCCCCCCTCTCTCTGCCTGCTTTCTTTAACCCAGTGTTTCCCAAGCTTAATTTGACCCAAGATTTTTTTCTTTGCAGCATCAAGTACTATCTTATAAAGCTAAGGTAACAGGACACAATGTTAGAAACACAGCTTTGGAGTCGACCTAACCAAGTGAAGCCGCTTACCCTCAAACACCTTCAAAACCTTAAGTCTGAAATCATTCCGATGGAATAGTTTGAATATAATCATGTTTATGAAGTAAACTCAAATGTTTCCTCCACTCAGAATTTCAGTGTAACTTTGTTCTAGTGGTTCCTTATGTTCATTGTAGAGGTCACATTAATTATACCTGTTCCCTGCTCTGTAAATGTCTGGACTGGCCATCAGCCAGGGCCAATACAGGTCTGCCCTGAGGTCTACATGGCACTGTGTGTTCATGTTGCTGTCCAGGGATAGTGACTGAGGTCATTCAAGAGGGCTGTTCTGGCCACACACGGTGGCTCATGCCTGTAATCCCAGCACTTTGAGAGGGTGAGGCAGCCTGATCACTTGAGGTCAGGAGGTTGAGACCAGCCTGGCCAACATAGTGAAACCCCCTTTCTACTAAAAATACAAAAATTAGCCAGACATAGTGGCCGGCACCTGTAATCCCAGCTACTCAGAAGCCTGAGGCAGGAGAATTGCTTGAATCTGGGAGGCAGAGGTTGCAGTGAGCCAAGATCGCTGCACTCCAGCCTGGGTGACAGAGCAAGACTTAATTTTAATAAAAGACAAGTGTTCTACAGAGTGTACAGTGCAGGTGAGGAACTGGATGGCAGGATGTACTCACTGAAAATGGGGCTAATTTCAGATATCACAGGCTATTGAATCATTCATCAGGTGAGTAAACTGATAGCAGAGCAAAGTTTGAGGGAGTAAGCAACACTGGACCTGGGGTGACTGGGGAGGTGCTGGGTGAGATGCACATGGTTTGCAGAGTCTAATGGGGCATGTCCTCTGGGCCATGGGACTTCAAGGGGCCTTATGGGGTCATGAAAAAGGATGTGATTGAGCTCTCAGGCCTGTGGTGCAGACTATTTGCATCGCACGCATGTAATGATCTCCAAGACCCAAACTGTGGTGCTATCTGCAGTGTCCACTATTGTGGGAAGAGCATCCACCACTGGCTGCAAACTCTGGACTTCTGAGGAAGTTGTCAGGTGTTGAACAGGTTGCTCTCTGGCATTTTGGCAGCCTGTGTGATTCCTAGATGACACCCAGAATTCTGGTGCCTGGTTTGAATCATACTGGGGGAGGATCATCAGAGGTCACAGGGCCTGGCAGAGAAGCCTGGCTGAGCTAGCTTCCCTCGATACCGACCAGAATGATGGCCAGAAGTCTGGGGATGAGGCATAGTATCTTCTCTCTCTGGGGACCCGTGACAGCCTCTCCTGAGAGGCTAAATAGAGAGAACCAGAACATGGGCTCCGTTATCCAAAGCAACCATTCTCAGCCCCCTTATCCCTGGAACCTCCTGCTCCAGAACTCAAAAGTCACCCTTTCTTTCCTTGTTACTCCTCTGACCTCTAGTGGCTAGAACTGGAAAAACGTGCTCCAGGGATGATACCATAAATAAGCAGGAAATGTCTTCAATGTTTAATGGCTGACCACTTCTCTATAGCAATCCTTTACCCCCGTTACAGCATTCTTTCTGCATACATCTCATCGTTTAATTCACCCATCATCAACACTGGGTTTTGGGCTCCAGACTGTGACTCTTACTATCTCATGTAACTTGGGCGGGAGTTGGCGCCTAAGCCTGTGTGGCCATGACATGACATCCACCCTAACTACATTTCAGGGTTGTTGCAAGGCTCAAATGACATGAAGCCTACAGAGGAAATGATATGCAAATCCACTTGTTACTCCAAAGCCATTGAGTCTGTGATTCTGCAGACCTAAAATGTTTTAATTCATGTATTTTGGTGAAGGCATTTAAGCTCTTTCTTCTAGCTCTCTATGGGAGATTCTGTCTCAGTCCACAAGCATTTACTTGTGGTTGTTACGTATATTTCATAATGGACTTACTGATTACTCTGCAAACATGAATTCCTCCCTTGTGCCATGTACCACAGCTACTGCTGGGATCTGACAATGATCAGACAGGCAAGGCTCTACTCTAATGGAGTTTACATTCAAATGAATTAAGGGGATTCACAGACAGATGAAACATACCTCCCTGTCCCCAAGATGATGTTATAGCTTAACTAAGAAGACAAAAGCTTCAGTAACCAGATATGATTCAAGTCAGTGTGTGAAAACGGCCTTCACAGAAATATAAACAGGAGTTCCACTGTGCTGTGTGTGAAAGGCAGAAGCTAGAAGCAATGAATATAGGCTGTGCTTTCTAGATGTTTAATGCTGGGAGGATGGCTGACGGGAGGTGATCTGGACACTTGAGAGGTCGACTGGAAAATGATGAAAAATCACCTGGTAGTTGGTGTCTATTTCTGGTACTAGAAGAGATGCAAGAATTTTATGCAGAATATGCATCAAATTGTTCATCTCACCCGATAGTCATATTATTCTTTGAGATTCCAATTAAATAGTAGCTAGATTTCATTGGATCATTTCTGTTCTAAATATTAACCTTACAGATATTAACTTTATCCTTATAATAACTATATGAGGTAGGTACCCCTATCATCAAACCCATTTTACAGATGAGGAAACTAAGATGTCGAAAGAGTAAGTAACTTGCCCAAAGTGATTTGACTGCCAAGTCATAGATTCAAACCCAAACCGGCTGGCTCCAGAGCTTGAGTGCTCACCACTGTGCTACGTTATTTCTTAAACCTTCAATTAAAAAGTCAATCGGAATTTTCGGAGATACATACTGAGTGTGCGGGAGTGAGGTGACCTGAGGTCTGGTATTGCTTTAAAATAATTCAGCAAGTCTAAGGAAGGAAGGAAGAGCCAATTATGCCAAAATCTTGAAAAATGTTTACTCTGGGTGATGTTTATAATGTTTATAGGGGTAATTATGGCATTCTCCAATTTCCATAATAAAAAATAGAAACCATTTCTAGGGAATCTAGAGATTTTGAACTACTTATTATACTGTTACTATCAAAAGACTTTCTAGTTATCTGGGTAGTTTAGATCAAAGCAATGAATTTCACTGTTATTAACGTAATGTGGCTGTGAAATGGAGTGCCCTTTTCTGTACAGTAAAAACTATTTTCCACCTAATCCCCAAATGTGATAGCTAAATGCCTTAAAAAAAATCAGTAAGGGTGGATCCTGCCAAACGTATTTGATAGAATAGCAAAATGTTTGAGTGAGAAGAGACCACAAAGAGAACATCTTCCAAAATTCCCGTTTAACAGCTATGGCGGTTAAAACTAGGAGAATTTAAGTGATCAGCTCATGATTGAAGTGGGAGTATGAAATGATGATCTATAGTCAATTACATAGCCTAGGACTGGAAGAGCAGGAGTTAAAAACCTGGGTTTCCTGGACTCCAGGACTTTGTAGCGCTCATCAGGAGATTATACCCAGTAAAGGGCTAAGCAGCCCACATGGAAACACCGACACCAGGCCTCACTCGTGATTCCTGCTACATCAGGCAGGTGCCAAGTTAGAAGTCTGGGATGTCAGATGGAGAAAGGTGGATCCCCCTCAGCTGGGAACTGGAAGAGGTCAACTGGGCCTTTCACCTCCCAAATGGGGCCATACAAGCCCCATTTATCTTGTGTGTTTCCTCCACATTCTTTGTTCACAGATTCTAGCTGCGTCAACCACAAAGGGCATAATTGGAGAAATCTAATCGTTGTACTTGAAGATACTTCTCCGAAGTGCTTTTGGGGCTCCGTGGCAATAAACCCACCCCTTGAAGGGCCAGAAGCCAGGGCCAGGCATTTCTCGGGGGGGTGGGATGCAAATGGTCTTAGTGAGAGTGCATGGAGTTACCACACCACTGTTGAATTAACCACTGACCTCATCTCTCCACCCTGAGGATTCTTGGAGGACATAGAGAGAGCTAAAATCTCCCCATTCCCAAAGCTGGTGTGCACCTTCTCCACTGCCTTTGTTGGTGTACACTTCTTAAGGTCTGGGAGGCCTCAAACCCAAATGTTTCAGGACCCCAGTGGGTGAGGTAAATGAATGAAGCTGGCCAGTGTAAGACCAGGGTGCCCTGAGAAGAACAAGCCTCGTCCTTATTCAAAGGTTTTATAACACTGGTCTGTCTGCACAAAAAGTCGGACAGGTCAGCAGACAACTGGCTACCTGTGATTTAGAGGATAGACCCTGGTGAGGAAAGCAGGAGGCCTGGCTACCATCGCTGGCTCCCTCTGACCTCAGCACCACCTTCCCTTGGCAGAGTCTCAAGCTCCTTCATCTATTAAGAAGTGGGTCTCTGAGTCTCCAAGGCACCATCACCTCTGACAGTCTAATTCTATGATCTATGATAGAATACCTGTCTCAAAACAACTGGAGCCACTGTCTGTCTGTCCAACATATATTTGCAGTGCGTGTGCCGGGCCTGTTTGATCTAACTGACTTTTTAGAACTCGGTGTCCTTGAGATCTTTGGATGGGTTTGTGCTTTAACTGTAAGTGCTTTGATCCTGTAATATAGTAAAATGGCCTACACTTAACCATCATTCTGGTACCACTATCTGTGTCAGAGGTTGTTGGTCTTTTATTTGCCAGTTTTCTCTTCTTTCTAAAAGCAGTCATGAGCAGACAAGCTTAGAAAGGGTCTTCTCTTCGTGTTGTTTCAGGGAAAATAGAGAAAGTCAAACCTCCTCCATCCCCCACCACTGAAGGCCCCAGCTTGCAGCCTGACTTAACCCCCGAAGAGGCTGCCGGAACCCAGCGGCCCAAGAATCTGATGCAGACCCTCATGGAAGACTATGAGACACACAAATCTAAAAGGCGCGAGAGAATGGATGATAGTAGTGTAAGTTTTTCCTCCTTTCCTCTTTCACTTCTCTGAGCGCGGCCGTCGGTGTGGCGTGTGGCATTCCAGTTCAGGCACAAAATGTGTATGTGGTTGTCTGGTCAGCATTAGGGTTCCAATATCAGTTTTCTGACATGTGGTTTCACATACCTGGAATTGAATTTGGGTTTTTGCCTGTTTCAAAAAAAAATGTTAATCATGCAGGGAGCTGGTCCTTTGCTGCCAAGTATAGCTGAAGTCTATCAGCAAAGCTAGTGCATGCGATGTTTGCTGTGCAGAGAGACCGCATGCAAGGGCCACACAGGGTGAAGGATGCAAGTGCCCTGAAATGATCCTTAAGCACTTAGGAGCTGATTTCTACCATTGCCCAGTAGGGAATTAATTTCTCTAGAGAAGGATGAAGATGTTGTTTCTTCAAAGCCGACTCTCTGGGCAATCCCTCACAATGTTACACAGTGCTTAAAAGACTGAGCGTGTTTGGGGCTGTTAACAAGCCCACGTGCATAACTTGACAGCAAAGAGCCAGTTAAAATGACAGTTGAAAACCACGTGGCTACTCTGCTATCCCCAAGCCCTAGTAACTTTGCACAGAACGTTCAAATTAACTATGAAGGAGTCATCTGCTCTGTGGTTTCTTTCTACAGTTAGAGACATAGGAGCTGTTGCTCTACACAGTCCCAGGAGTCTGGAAATCAGCCTCAGGTTTATGCCAACCTGCTGTGGGTCTTCTGGCACCAGTCTCTTACTACATATTGAGGTCACCACCTCCTCCGCTGACTGCACTTAAGTCACAAATCGTTTGGGTTGGTTGAGGATCCTACCGGGTTTACCTGAGACAGTCCTGGCTTATGCCTGTTGCAGTGTTATGATTATTAGTATCCCCATTCATTCTTTTGGGGATATTTGTCACAACCCAGGTTGTGACAGAGACAGACCCTGTCTCTACAATTATGGCTCATTGCAGCCTCAACCCCCTGGGTTCAAGCAATCCTCCCAACTCAGCCTCCTGAATAGCCGGGATCACAGGCGTGTGTCACCCCACCCAGCGTATTTTTAAACTTTTTTGTAGAGAGGAGATCTCGTTATGTTGCTCAGGCTGTTCTTCAACTCCTGAGCTCAACCCCAGCCTTCTAAAGTGCTGGAATGACAGGCACGAGCCATTGTGCCCAGCCTGCCTTTCCCTCTTAAAAGTGTCCCAGTTTGGGTGATAAACCATCTGGTCACCTTAAACTTGAATGCTATGGGGTTCACAGTAAGAATTCCATGCTGCTTTATTGCCTTTTATATTCTAGCTGGCTAAGTTAAAGGATTCCTGGAGGTGAAGCCCAGATATTGAGAGTTGCTTTCAAAACATGGTGGTAAAGAGAGGAGGAAAGCAAACAGATATATGGCAGCCTGGCTACTCACTTGGCATCTGCCAGGCTTTCCCTGTGTTTACACCTGAACTGCATGGAGCACTGGCTCAGCTGCTCTCTCAGGCTGCAGCTGTTTTACTGGGCTGTTGTCTGTATCAGACAGTGGGATGAGGCCTGGCCCTTGGTAGCTGCTGCGGACATTTCCACTGCTAAACTCCGCTGTAGGGGAGGCAGCAGCTCCTTTCGTGAACCTGTAGGATTTTTCCCTGGCTACTCAGTCACTTTCACCAGTCCTTCTTTGAAGGCCCACTTAAAAGGATAGAGTTTACCTTAGGAATTTTCTGGAAGCTAGATCATTTTGAGGCTTGGTGCCCTAGGCGTCCTGTTTCTTTTCTCCCAGTGACTCTGCGGTATACATCAGCAGCTTTGGTAGAATTTAGCCAAGTGGATGCCCCACACTGTGGTGTGGATGGGGAGGCACAAGTAGAACCACTTAGTCTGTGACCCATGTGACTGTTTGCTGCACACACTCTACTTGTCACTTGTGTGTATCTTTTGTGTCGTAGTGCAGATGATAGGGAAAAATACTCCAGACAGGAGAGTAGAGGCAGTTCTCACTCATTTCTTAAAGGTAGAGGGCTGGAAGCCTCTTTCCTGTACACGCTGACACTCCGCAGCCGCCTAACGAATGCCAGCCAGGTTGGGTTTGTCCTTTGCATGTAATGAAGCTGCTTGGAGTCAGCGTTTTAATATGCTGATTGCCCTTCCCTTAGAAAACCAAGAGGCAGCCTCCTGTCTCTATATTTCCAAGTAAATAAACATTTTGAAAAAGGAAGAGACCTAACTAATTAAGCTGTTAATATCCCTGGATCTTGGATCTTTGCACTGTTACTGCTATTACAACAGAACCAAGTTTGTTGTTGTTGAAAATTCTTAGGAGCAGGACAAAATCTACCCATCTGCTCTATGCTCATTTAAGAGACCCAAATCTAAAACAATAAATTCAGATTGCCTCTACAGCAAAGATGCAATCCTCAGTCAGACTTCGAATGAGAGCCCTCTCCTAGCGCTTCCGATTCAGGGGACCTTTTCTCCCGTATCTATGTCGATCGCTGGTGAATATGTTGAAGTTTATCTGCAGGGATGAACAAAGATTCATTTTTTTTTCCCCTAGCCAATCTGTGGCCCCTTTTTCATTTTTTTTTCTTTAATTGCCTCTTATACCAGAAGGATGATAATAGAGAGCAGATGAATTGCTGGGTGGTTGAGTTGTGTAACTGGCTTACCTATCTGTAGAAGCTTAAAGTAATTCTCTTAAAGATAAAGTAATTCAGGTCTCCGGCCTCCACTTACATACACTATTCTCAGGGAGAAACATGGCTTCTTAGACCCTCCACCTTCTAAGCACCTCAGTGGCTCAACTTACACGCCCAGCATCTCCCCATGTTATGTAGCATCACCCCTAGCACCTCCATCTGCTGATATTTTTTTCCAGTTAGACACTTAGCAGCATTTTGGCATGGCCTTTTGGAGATGATAAACTGAGAATCAGTGCCTGTCACATGATTAGAACACAACCATGTGTTTGCCCATTGAAAGTTACAGTTCTTTATGAATTGAGCAAAAATAATTCTTATTTTCTATTCTTTCTAAGGAGAAGGCAGAGTTAAAAACAAGCTAATAATTGGAATGTATATAAAGTGTGATAAGTTAGACACAATGATACTGAGTAGAGCGAAAGACAGAGAAGGAGAAAGAGAATATGGCTATGCCTGAAGTTTTGCTGAGTGAGAAAAACTGATCTTTGCCATCAAAACAGGTTCAGTGTGCCCCGAACCCCTATGAGAGCTGTGATGGCCTCTGGAGTCCTGTCCACAGAGACTCAGCTCTGGGCCCTGCTATCTCCAGTTTTCCACTTTATAAAAAGTCATATGCAGGGATGCCCCTGGCTTACGGGAGTCAAAGAGCGGTGTTATCAAAAAGTTATCCCTGGCCGGGTGCGGTGGCTCACGCCTGTAATCTCAGCACTTTGGGAAGCCGAGGTGAGCAGATCATGAGGTCAGGAGATGGAGACCATCCTGGCCAACATGGTGAAACCCTGTCTCTACTAAAAATACAAAAAAATTAGCCACGCATGGTGGTGCACACCTGTAGTCCCAGCTACTCGGGAGGCTGAGGCAGGAGAATTGCTTGAACCCAGGAGGCGGAGATTACAGTGAGCTGAGATTGTGATTGTGCCACTGCACTCCAGCCTGGGCAACAGTGCGAGACTCCATCTCAAAAAAAAAAAAAAGTTATCCCCAACCGGTCATATTTGTTACTAGCTCAGAACTTGAGCAAAGTGCTCCGTTTAGTGGCTACAGTCCTCACCTACCTGGGCTGATTTCTTTGTCCTGCATATCACAGTCACCAGTGAGTATCTCCAGCCTCACTTATTAAAGGACCTCTTGGCTAATTCTGGGGCCAGGGAGAATTACTATCCCCACCCCTACCCACTTACCCAGGGCTGTTTACCAACCTTGCAAGGCCTTTGTGTGAATTAGAAAAAAAACCATCCTTGTTCCTTTGTGAAGATACAGCCCTGCACCAGCCACACATTTTGGAGGTACAGTAGGGGACTGGGCTTCAGCACCATTCATCCCTTTAGCCTGGTGCTTTTGTGCAGTGCGGACACCACACACCCAGATGCAGCAATCCTACTCATATTGTGGGTTTCTCTTATCTGGAAATGTTCTCTTATGTGGAAATGTTCCCTTATCTGGGTCTCATACCATTTCTTCTCAGTCATGCAATTCATAATGGACTAGTGAATCCTAGTTTCCTAAAGGGCTTCTTAATGCCTTGCAAAGGGACTGCCTCCAAGGTGGGGTTGCCCACTCATGGATCTGGAAGACATTTGGATCAGTGGGCACAAATGATGGGCTATTGGGATGTTTTTCCTTTAGGCATGAAGAATCCCTCTAGGAAACTATTATTCATCAGTCCATCTTGAGTTACAACACTGTATTTAAGCAAACCGGATTTTTCTAGCCAATCGTTTCCCCAACCTGACCTGAGCCTCAAAAAGTGAAGGTGATGGGTCATTGAGTCAGTGATGCTCATAAACATCTGGAGGGTTTGCTTTGTCTTTCTCAGCTAAAGGGATGTTGACTAGAATCCAAATTATAGCCTCCCAGGTGTTCAGCCCCGTCTTTACTTCTAGCACAGGATCTGCTCTCATTGGGGTTTTCCTGTGTGCTCTCCTTCTCTTTCTCATCCCAAGACTTAATTACTGAGCGGTCATCCAACCACTCTGTCTTGTCTTAGAAGAAGAGAAGACCTCATCGGTTCTCCTGGACTACATCAAAGCTGAGAGTTCCTGGCACATGTAACCCTTCCAGACCAGGTCATGCATTGAGAGCTGTGGCCACGCTACCGCTGAGTGGGCTAAGGAAGCCCATCTGCCTCCCGTTCCCCCAGACTCTACAGGAAGCTCCGTGATGCTTTGTGCTCCCCTAACTCACACTTGCATACTCACTCTTACCCTACGGAAGGTGCAAAGGAGAAATAAGAACTTCTGACTTGTCAGCTCCCAGCCATTATCCCAATCATGACAGAACTGTAATTCCTGAGTGTTACGTATAAGAAGCAGTCAGTGATCACAGATGTGTGATCCTACTAACTAGTCGATGGCTATCAATGCCCCGAACCAATAAATGCCTTAAATGCCCCAAGCAGTGTAAATGTGTGCTCATTATTCTGGAGAGAGCTGCCCCAAATTGGTCCTGCTGTCTCCTTTCCCATAGTCAGGCCACTTTCTTCTGTATTTTGTGGAAGACTTTTAGTCCCCTATAGGAACTAAAGGATCATTTCAGTTCCCAAGTGCTCATACTAATGCTGAGCAGTCATCCAAAATGGCTATCAAAGGATGATCCCACTCTCAGGACCTCATCCAGGCCCCCAAGATTCTGATGAGGGAGGCGGTATGGTCTGTCTGCCTAGGCAGGGCTACTCTTAGGTCAGTTTCAGAGAATCCGCCTCCACAACCCAACTCCTATGATTAGGATCATCTTTTAATGGAACAACTGGTTACAAGATGGCTCTGGGGTTTAGAGAAGCCTACGGGAAGAGAAAAGGCTGTTTGGCTACAGATTCTAGCAAATCCAAAATGGCCCCCGAGGACCTTGACGGTGGGCAGCTGGTTGTGTACAGAGGAGAAGGAATCTTGTTAATTCAAAGTGCGGAAAATGAAAGCAACATTTTGAATTAACAAAGTACGGCTTATCTGATATTTTTATTAGTGAATAATACGGTATTTCGTTGCTGCAAAGGACAGACTTATAAATAAACTAATATCAGATGGAGCAAGTCTTGGCATGGGTGTGGAATGGTCTCCTGGTATTACTTCCCCTCCCATCCACTCCTGGTGTGGTGCCTGTTCCCGGGTAGGGGGTGTTCTGTAAGTGTGTCACTGCCATGTACTAACCCTGGTCTTTTCCCTCTCTGCCAGTACACCTCTAAGTTACTGTCTTGCAAGGTGACTTCCGAGGTACTTTTCAATTTGTTTGTCTTGGTCTTACTGAATGCATGATCTAGGTGCATGCTGTTGTGGTTTGCCATTTCCTGATGAGTTAAATGAAAATGGCAAGAAACATGGCTTGTCTCCATATGTATTTTTTTGTGTGCCTTTTCTGAATTATGGAACTGCCTCAAAATGTTGGAGTCCATGCAACAGTGATACACAATGGTGTGCTGTGCTGTGCTGTGCTGTGTTGTGGGGGCGAGCGGGAGGGTACTGGGGAAGACCTTGCCTGCTCACGGATCTTTAAGGCGTTTGGACCAGAGGACACAAGTGATGGGCTATTTTGGATTTTAGAGTTTCTTTAGGTGTTAATAGCAAGTATACTTGGTCTGGTTGGAAGACAGTGCAGCTCATGCAGATTGAGCTATTGATTTTCACCCATTCTTTGTTTACCTTAACATAAAGCTAGAAATCTCCATTCTATAGATTTAAGATGAGCCATCCTTATCTATAGATTTATCAAATGTGAACCATCCCAGGCCTCCCTCCTTCCAATCTTTAAATGTATATCTTTATCTTAGGAACTTAAAGACTTGAGTTCTCCAAAAGGCTCCTTGTTTAAGAGACAAGGTCTTACTCTGTCATCCAGGGTGGAGTAGTACAATGGTGCAATCATGACTCACTGTAGCCTTGACCTCTTGGGCTCAAGCAATCCTCCCACCTCAGCTTCCAAAGAGCTGGAACCACAAGTGTGTGCCACCATGCCCAGCTAATTAAAAAAAATTTTTTTTTTTTAGGGATAGGGTCTTGCTATGTTGCCCAGGCTGGTTTCAAACTCCTGGCCTCAAGTGATCCTCCTGCCTCAGCCTCCCAAAGCATTGAGGTTACAGGTGTGAGCCACCGCTCCTGGTCTTCTTTCCTTTTACACAGATTTCACAAATATGAGAAGGTGTAATATTTTTCTCTTTTAAATTTTTTTTCTATTTTGTCCATTTTTCTTTTTGCTGAGAAAGCACAATATTTTTCATATGTTTATTTTTATATTTTATTTTTATTTTAAAAAGATTATTTCAAATATATAGAATTGTAGAGAGAATCATTCATTCATTTATTTAACAATTTTTGAGGCTCTACTGTGTGTCAGGCATTGTTCTAGGTTCCAAGAATACAGCAGTCAACAAAACAAAGTTCCTGATATCATGGAACTTGCATTCAAAATAATATAAGATAATAAAATAATAAAACCCACCTACCCAGCTTTGTCCGTTCTTATCATTTCATGATATTTAATATTTTTAAAAGAAATTAATATTGCAAATACAATTTAAGCCCTCTTGTTACTTCTCCCAGTTCCCTCCTCCCCTATCATCCCTAGAAGTAACTATTTTTGAGCTTGTTGTTCATCATTTCCATGCATGGTTTTATATTTATACAAGCATATATATACATAAACAACACCTGATTTTTGCATGTTTAAAGACATTGTATAAATGGTAAGTCATGTCTCAGTATCTGCTGCTTCTGACTTTGTTCTGTCTGCATTGTTTTTAGATGTGTCCTTGCTGGTCAGTGTGGCTCTGGTTCATTTTTTATAACTGCTATATAGTATTCCATTGAATGAATATATCACTATTTATTCAATCTTCTATTGATGGAAATGTAGACTATTTCCAGTTTTTTTTTAACTGTTAGAAATAATGCTTTTCTGAATGTTATTATACATGTCTCTTTATGTACCTATGGAAGAACTTCTCTCTGTATCTAGGAGGAGAAGCACTGACTATTAGACTGAAACATCCTAACATTTACTAGATAATGTAAATTAGTTTTAAAATTGATTGTATTAACCTGTAGCATAATAAGTTTTTTGGTCACTCTATTTAACCTGAGAATTATATTTAAATATAGAGCTGAACTGCTGATTATCAGTAATTTCCTTTCATAAGATATTAGATGAATATTGAGAATTTCCTTTCATGAGATATGAAATGAATATTGAGAATGTCATTCTGTACCTTCTTTAATGCCTAATTGTGGTTCTCATTTGCAGGATGGCAGTTTGAGAATTAGTACTAAGCCCATCTGCTTTGAATCAATTTAAGGCAATGAAAATCTAGTCAAATATATCCCAGGAAGATAGAGTTGGGCTCACTCTGTCTTCAATTTAAGAGCAGATAGGGGTCTGAAATATAAATATGAATAGGTTGATATTATTTAACATATCTGTCTTTTGTTTCATATCTCCAAATTAAAATTGTCTATGTTGATTGCTCTCCAAAGTTAAGTCCCTCGAATTCTCTTAAGCATTAGAGAGAAAAATTAATATTAAAATGTTGTTGAAAGATAATTGTTTTTTATTCTCCACCAGACCTGAATGTGAATTTGTGAAAACAAGAAAACTTTATTTATTTTACTTTTTTTTTTGAGACACAGTCTCACCCTGTTTTCCAGGCTGAAGTGCTCTTGTGTGAACTCAGCTCACTGCAGCCTCTGCCTCCCATGCTAAAGCGATTCTTGTGCCTCAACCTCCTAAGTAGCTGGGACTACAGGTGCCCGCCACCATGCCTGGATAATTTTTGTATTTTTAGTAGAGACAGGTTTTCACCATGTTGGCCAGGCTGGTCTCGAACTTCTGGCCTCAAGCAGTCTGCCCGCCTCAGCCTCCAAAGTGCTGGGATTACAGGCCTGAGCTACCACACCCAGTCACAAAACTTTAAATCAGATCCATTTTCCATGGGGAATGTTGATAGCTCTTCTCTGATGCATCTTCCTCTGGACTCCTTGCAGCCACTGGGCAGCCATATAGTCTGGTGGCCTCAACATCAACTCTGCACCCAGAGTGCGGAGTTCAAATCTTGGTTTTGCCTTCTGCTAATTGGGTAATTCTGGGCAAGTTACTTAACCTCCCTATGCTTCAGGTTCTTCACATAAAAAATGGGAGTAATAACAGCATGGATTTCATAGACTAGTAGTGAGAGGGTTCAAACAGTAACATACTACTTAGGACGTGAGTATGATGGTTATTAGAGCCCCAGAGACATGTGCTTTTTTGCCCAGAAAATAAAGGAATGAACTTTAGAAAGTAAAGTTAATATGCAGTAATAAACAAGTACTAAGAGTTCTAAATTTGTAGGATTCACACACACACACACACACACACACACACACACACACGGATGTGCACACGCATGCCTGAATTAATTACAGAACAGATACTCATTCACATACCTTCCCCAAGGGCTTGGTTTTTGAATCTTCTAAAGACCAGTTGTGGGGCAGCTTTACTCCTAGGCAGCCCTGGGTCATAAGCCTTATGAACCCAAAGACAGCTTTATATCAAGGTTGCCAGGTATTTCAGTAATGATGTTTATTTTCTTGTCTGTGCCATTACTAGAGGCTTTAGATTTCACTAGAAGTTTATTGTATGGCCATGGTAAGTGATTGTATGACCATGGTAAGTGGGCATACAAACTAGGGGAATGAAGAGAGCTCATTGTTGGTGTAAGTGAATTATTTGGGCCCTTGACAAGCAGATGTCCAAACCCAAGCTAAGCTAAATGTTTCCATAATTATGAATATTATTTTTCTGCCCATTACACTTTTCATTACTAAGCTCCATGAGGGAAGGGACTATTCTATCCTCAACACAAAGCACTGTGCCTTATACTTGGTAGAAAACTAATAAATGTGTGTAACTTGGATCGATAGATGGCTTGTACCAAGAGTTCCTGGAGAGCAGAGCAAACTTAATTTGCTCAAGTTGTTTGAGAATTAAAATGGGTTTAAATAACAAGAAAAAGAACATTCCAAGAGGATGGGGACCATAATTTTTAGAACTTTAGATTTACTTGTAGTTTTTATGTAAACCTTTCTGTTTGTATCTGCAATCTGAAAGGCAAAGAGATGATCCTTTTATACAGTGTAGAGTTCTTTATAAAATACCTTATGTTTTTATATGCCACTTCATAATTTATAAATCCCTTTCACATGATGATAGAAATAATTATTTCATCATAGTAGGCTCTGCTTTAGAGCTTACTATGCACTGGGAACGATACTAAATATTTTTCATACATTGCCTCATTTATTTCCCTGTCCAACTTTATACTGTAGTTTTTATGATCCCCATTTTACCTGGGGATACTGAGGCACAGGGTAATTGACTTTTCCAAGGTCACGAGGATTTAAAGTAGATCTGCCCAGACTTCGGAGTCCACAGTGCCTCTGAGAAAGCCTGTCAAGTGGGGTAAGTGTGTTATCCATTTTATAGATAAAGAAATGTGAGATAAAAGATGAACAACAGGCTGGGCGTGGTGACTCACACCTGTAATCCCAGCATTTTGGGAGGTCAAGGCGAGCGGATCATGAGATCATGAGTTCGAGACTAACCTGGCCAACATGGTGAAATCCTGTCTCTACTAAAAATACAAAAATTAGCCAGGCGTGGTGGCGCACATGTGTAATCCCAGGTAGTAGGGAGGCTGAGGCAGGAGAATCACTTGAACACAGGAGGTGGAGGTTGCCATGAGTGGAGATCATGCCATTGCACTCCAACCTGGGCAACAGAGCAAGTCTCCATCTCAAAAAAAAGATCAACAACAAAGGACAAAACTGGAAATAGAGCCCATGCTATAACAGATTAGACTATTAGAAAATTTCTCTATTTAACTATAGCAGATTTGGAAGCATGCTTTCCTTCTGCTCATCTGTTATTCTTAGATATCTGTGGATATTGAGTGAGTGACCATATACAAAACACGTTATGACGTGACTTATGTGCTTAACAATGCATCATTCATTCAGCAAACATGCCTGAGGAGGAATAGGAGAGGCTTCCCAGAGGAAAGCACATTGAAGTTCTAGGTGGTCCATTCATTTGGCAAAAGTGCAGAGAAGCAGATTGAGATGGACCCCCAGAGCTCCCAGCTACCCGGAATCTGCTTATGTCTGGGCTCCCACCTCTGCCTGTAACTGTATCTCCTTGCTTCTCTGGAGTTGCCAACTATATTAGTCCATTTCCATACTGCTATGAAGAAGTAACCAAGACTGGGTAATTTAGAAAGAAAAAGAGGTTTATTGGACTCACAGTTCCACATGGCTGGGGAGGCCTCACAATCATGGCAGAAGGCGAAGGAAAATCAAAAGCATGTCTTACATGGAAGCAGGCAAGACAGTGTTTACCGGGGAACTGCCCTTTATAAAACCATCAGGACTGGTGAGACTTATTCACTATCACGAGAACAGCATTGGAAAACTCACCCCCATATTCAATTACCTCCCATGGAGTCCCTCCCACTACATGAGGGGATTATGGGAGCTACAATTCAAGATGAGATTTTGGTGGGGACACAGCCAATCCATATCATCAATATCACTGTCCCTTGCCTAACTGATTACATTTAGAATAAGCAATGCCTTCATTGCAGTTTGAGTAATCAACCAGTGTTGGCTCTACTGAACTTTTCTTTTAAATCAGAAACTGTATGTCCTAAGCAAATGCCAGGGCAATTGGTGAGCATACCTGGGCTTGCATTTGCTGCAATGTCATGAAATAGAACCATTTTTCATATGTTGGCAACCTAAATGCCGTTCATCTGGAATCTCTTCTTGATTAAACTGAAACTGGAGCAGACAGGCTGAAGTCTCCTCTCAGGAGTCCACGGACTGCTCTAGTGAACGGGAGGAAGGGAGGCTCTCCCTCAGTGGTGGTGGGCCTACTTGTCCTTAACGTTGTCACCTTTCATTTCATTGATTAGTGTAGGAGGCCTGAAGTTGCATCAGAATGCTGAGATTGCTTTTATTGGTCCAAGAACCGCCCCCCCCCCCGCCTTTTTTTTTCCCATTTAATGGCTTTTTTAGTTTAATTTTGCCAAAGTGGGTTTTTGTACTATAAATATTATCATGGCTTAGGTAGGTCCGCAAAGCTTGATGGACTGAATCCACACTGGTCCAATTTTTTGGAATTACTTTCTGGTTTGCTTGTTTGTGAAGAGACTAAGACCATCTACAATGTGCTGTCCAATATGGTAATCACTAGTCACATGGAGCTATTCAAATTAAAATTTATTAAAATGAAATAAATATTTAGCTTATCAGCCATACTAACCCTATTTCAAGTGCTCAATAGCCACATGTGGCTAGTGGCTACCATATTGGATAGCAGAGATACATTTTCGTCATTGCATAAAGTTCGATTGGACAACACTGATCTATTGTGTGCAGGGATCTGCTTTGTCTGAAAACTTGATACAGAGTCACATCTAGTTCAAGGAAACTTGCAGAACATTTCATGAAAATTAAATCTCTCTGTAGTGAAAACCAGGGATCAAGTAGCAGATGAATTTTGGCTGTGAGATGAATGCATAACCACAACCTCCCATTCCCCTTTCCCAGCGTCTCTCCTATCTCCCAGCAGTACTAGAGACTATCACTTTCTCCTCTCAAACTGATAAAGAGAAAGGAAAAACGAAACAGAGAAATTGGTTTGTGTTCATAATTAACATCCATGAACTCTGCATAATTTTTTCCCCTCTCTTTACAGGTCCTTGAGGCCACACGGGTTAATCGAAGAAAGAGCGCACTGGCGTTGCGCTGGGAAGCAGGGATCTATGCCAACCAGGAGGAAGAAGACAACGAGTAAACTTCCTTCAACCCAGGAAGTGTCTTTGGTGCTTGGGAGACCAAGAAACCAAGAAATCAACAACTGAAAGCATTTTAATGGACTATTTATTAAAGTGCAAACAAACTCAGCAATCCTTATGTAGACCAGAAGCTGCAATACACAATGATGAAAAATAAAACAAAAAGGAAGTCCACCCATCAGACTCTGGACACCCGGGAGTCAAAAGAGAAAGGATTTTTTCTGGTGACTCAGTCCCAGTGTCTGGTTTTGGGCCAATCCACAATTGATCCAAAAGGACAAACGATGTTAAAAGCAAATCCATATAGTTGCTACAGGCGGAACTGAGACCAGCCTCTCTGGGTGATGAAGGACAATGGTGATAGGGCCACTTAGAGAGCAGCAGGGCCCAGGCTGGTGCAGCCTACATGGCACAGGATATTTCCCTGCACCAGTTTCCCACCTGTCGCTCGCAGCATCAGAGGGTGTTGCATTAACTCCATTTTCTCCAGCAGCCATAAAATGAATGGCGTTTCTCTCCATATTTGCCCAGAAGAGGCAGTTATGATTCCACTTCTCTTACATTTAATTATTTTTAATTGAGAACAATTCATGATCACAGTTCATACAATTCACATTTTAAGACAATGTTTCTTCATGTTGCAAACACAATCTCTGCTACATTAGGAGGCTGAGAAAGGAGAAGAGAAAAACAAACCAAATGGATGATATTAGCTTTAGGATCATGTCTGCTTATGCTCTTCACTGATCTGCAGTTTGTGAGAACACATTTTCACAGTTACGTTTCTTCATAGGAAAGCTATATTTAGTGGGCAACAACTATTTTTATGATGGGATGGGGGAATATATACATGTATAGAATCTGTCTACATTGAACAACTTGGTTCAAGATGGTAGGGGTATTTTTAGGGTGGCAATAATTGAAAAAAAAAGGCAAACTCTGCCTTGGAGAGGTGGATGACAAGAAATAAAAAAGTGTTTCTAACTATTTTATATTATAAAGTAGGCCTTAGAGATAGGAAGAAGAATGATGGATTCTTTTTGGGTCAATCAGAAAGGAAACACGAAGGAAAAGTAATGAAGGTAGAGAGAGAAAAAGGGAGGGAGGAAGAAAGAATGGGAACAAAATAAGGAGGTAAGAGATACTATTTTTGCTGAGCAACCAGTGTTTTTCAGGATTATACAAAGAAAAATATAGAATAGAAATTTAAGTGCAGGCTTGGAATCAGCTACAAATCCTAAAGATGGGGTGTGTGTGTGTACACCACTGTGTGTTTGTGTAAAATGTGTTTGTTCACGAGTAAGGGTGTATGTGTGTGTGCGGATTAAAATTCCAGCGTGACCATGGCACTTGGGTGTACAGGTAATTCCTCCAAAGCTGTTTGCTGGCTTCAGGAGTGAGTGAGAATTTCTTTTTTATGAAAAGGGATATAAAGGCACCGAGCTGATGCAGTATTTGTAATATTAAGTTGACCTAACAAGGTATTTGCATGAGTCACAATTGCAGAGTTTTGAGCAGTTTTGTAATTTGACATTTAGGAAAGTCTCCTATTTATTCTCATGCTTTGTATTCATGCTTAGTATACTATAGAGGATGCCAGCTTTAATCTTTCTGTCATTTAAAGCAATATGATAAGGGTATTCAATAATTGGGTGCCCTAAATTTCTGGATGAGAAAATGTTCAATTCTGGCCATGAGAGAGAGAAAAAAAAATAACCAGCCTTCTCTTTTTTTTTTTCCCTTTGTTTTAAAACTGTGGTTTTTAAAAAAGCAATAATTAAGTCAGACCTCACTAAAAATCATTTTTGTTTTTATATTGTTATGTCATAAGCTCTAGTATGTTATTCTAACAAATAGCAGTTCCACAAAATTTGTATGTAGATGTTAATGCACATTTCCTTTGTTTCTTTTATTAGACTAGTGTTGACTTTGGGGGGAAGTTTATTCACAGATGAGAAGTAGCACAAAGTAAAAAAAGGAAGCATCTACTAATGAGGATCCTTGAAAACTGTCAAGGGAACCTGCAACTTGAAGTCACATTCTACAGATGGCAGCCAAAACAGATATGGGCAGTTGGCACTATCTTTATATGGTTCATTCTCCTGAATATTCTGAATGAATTCTCAACAAAATGTGCTAGCCATTGGGAGCACAAAACAAATATGATCCCTGTTGCAGGAAATTCATTTTATAGTGAGAGAGGCTGCCATGGAGACTAACATTCTCAGGAAAATGAGATCTGTGTTAGATTAGAAGTCCAGACATGGAATGGGAGGACCCAGGAAAGAGGATTGTCTTTGCCTGAGAATTTCTAGCTAGAGGTCCCAGATGCCTGGGCTGAGGACTCAGCGACAAGGAGGCGTTCCCAAGGCAGACACAGGGATAAGAACAGAGGCAGCAGCATTGCAGGCGCCAGGCACAGTGGCAGTTAGGATGGCTGGAGAGTAGGATAGTTCAATGTGTTGCACAAAAAATGTGCTTCATGTTTTCTCAGACTGACTCATGGATCTTGTAGAGACCATAGACTTGGTAAAAACTCCCCCATTTTTCACAAGAGGAAACCATCCTTATGACTTACCTTAAAGTTTTTTGTTCTGTTTTGATGGAAACCATGTGCTACATGAAACCTACATTTGACAAGAGAATGTACAGCTAAGAGAAAAGCTTAAGAGGCCACACTATTCACAGAATCGCTTTAGAGGCAATGAAGTGGTCTTTGACCACAGTTGATTGAACCAGAACACTTATTCCTTAAGGAATATCAGACTTACAGAGCTGGGGGATCTGGGGCCATGCTGTGTGTGTGGATAAGGAAAGAAATGCTGTTTCTGGGACTCTCCCACAGTCACAAAGCTGTTTTCACTGTGGCCCCTACATCTCTTAACTTTTGCTAGTTCTCCTCCCGATTACTGCTGTCTATTTTCTTGCTCTACTCACTGAAGATCCTATTATAATCCCATTAAAATGTAAATTTACAGTTTACTTGGGAGAGCCAGATTTTCTCTGTGCTCTTGAGTTTTTTATTCATTCAGGAAACCTTGGGCCACCGCTTTGTACATACCACTGTGCTAGGCTCTGGGATTCCAAATGAACCCTTTTAACTTTCTGAAGATGGGACCATCCCCTGGAGGAAAGTCATTCCTGCTTAATCCATCTAGAGAAAGAGGCTTACGAAAAACTTTGCCTCTGATGCTCGGCCCCATCCCCAAATAGCACGCAAGCTTGTTAACCTTACCTCTTACAAAATGTTTAGATTCTGTAGATGTGAAAAGCCTTTCTGGAAGTATTGCATTCTGCCGTGTGTATAGGTGTTCTTTTTCCTCCGGAGTTGATTAACTACTGACATGCCTTGGCTTTCTCATCCAGAGATTATGGAAACAGGGTCTGTCAGTGGCAGGAGGCCGGGCTGTGTTTTACTTGGATGACGCAATGCAATTTAGTTGCCTCTTCATACCCATGCATGCTGCTCACCCTAGACAATGACATATAAGCCGTATATAGATCAGTGTCCACATACACACACACACACACACACACACACACACACACACACATATATATAGTGCGTAACAAGGAACACTAAAACAGTATTGATTCTTGTCTCTGAAGACAAATAATTAAACCTTTTTTTTCCCAACTAAAGAATGAATTTAATTAAACTATGTATTGAAAAAAAAGTAGCCTGTTAGAGACAGTGAATATATTCCATTTTAGTTAAAGAACCAATTTCCTGAATTTTAAGCATTCAGTGAGCTGCCAATTTTGATTTCGTGTTGCTCTTTACTCAAATGATTTTTTTCTTTATTTTTCTTTTCTCGGGGGAGGAGGGGAAAAAAGCAGCAATACTGTGTTTGGAAATTATACTCTGTATCTGGCTTTCCTGTGTATGTTAACCACTTAAATGTTATTATCCTGCTTTGGTTTTATAGTGATTGATTGTGAGGCATTCAATGCAAGTATACAGTTATTTTCTCATTAAAACCCAATGTGTGTTGAGTTTTTATAAATAATGGCTGCTTGTTTGACCGTGGGGGAGGGTGGAAAACCTGGCCAAACAGTGGCACGCCAGCCTCCTTGGCCGCTACTGTGACAGCTTCGGCTTCCTCATGTTTGGAACGAAGGAAGCAATCCGAGCTGAGGAGGCACTGCGGCACCAGGCTGTTCTCACAGCCCCCTTTTCAGTGCTGTCCCCAGCCACCCTGGCTAGATGCCAGAAGCTGCAGGTGCCTCTTGAGGACACAGACTTCGGAGCCACAGCAAGAGCTGGACAAACAGGACGAACCGTAAACTCCAGCCTTGCCTGTGGCTTTTGGTTGTAACCTTGAGAATACTTTCTGAACACGTGCATTTGGCTCTCCTCTGCAAGGAATAGAGAATTTTGGACTTTAAAGAGCATATGAAGACCACAGGTTCATCAGAAAGCGTCCTCCCCACATTTCCTCCTGCCCTCCCTTCAGCTTCCTCTCTCCCCCTTCAGTCTCCAGCTGCTCCATCCCATCACCCAGCCCTGGGCCCCTGACCCCTGTCAGTTTCCTGGTCTTTCATCAGTTTCCTGGTCTTTCCTTGGGCTCCTCTTCCTGGTACTTCCTTTCCAGCTGTCTCATTTTTTCTCTTTCCTGATTTGTAATTCTTCCAGCCTTTCTCCCCAGATTTCCTACCACATCTTCCTGTTCTGCACATCTGGGGGTGTTCTGTGGCACCTGTTGGGGGTGACATCTCTCAGCCTCTGAAGTGGTGAGAGTTCCGAATTTGGAAGTGGGGGAAGTCCCCTTTAAAACTGTGATCAAAGTCTAGCAACAGTGGATAACATTTGCGAATGTCACTGAGAATGTGACGGGCACTCCAGGCTCTTCATGAATATGGTATATTTATATTGATTTCCATTTTACATAGTAAGAAACTGCAGCCGTGGGAGGTGAGTTTTTCAATGCATAGCTTGTAAATGGCAGTGCTTGCATTTGAACCTGGGCTCTTAACCACTTCCCACAGAAGCACACATTGGCAGCTTCACATACAAGGTTGAACGGGCCTGTTGATGTGTGTGAAGTTGAAATGGGCTTGCACCATCTCCCCGCACTGTACTGTCCAGGAGAGGGGCTCTCAGGGATCAAAGCCAGGGCTGTGGTAGGAGCCCAAGTCTAGGGGAAGAGTAGCGTTTTGGTGGGAGCAGCAAAGAATTTTTTTTGAATGAACTTTCTCTGAGCTCTTTGAGATCATCTCTCCCAGGTGATGGTGACAGCAGATGGCCCAGGCATCCCAGTTGCCAAAAAGGACCCAAAAGTGACTGCAGATAGGGTGATAAAAATGTGGTAAAATTAAGTTGTGGTGATGGTTGCACAATTTTAAATGTACTGAGAATCATACATTTGAAATGGGTAAATTTTATTAAGTAAATTATACCCCAATAAAGCTCTAGGGAAAAAAAGAGTTGGGGGTAGTGGAGGGAGTAAGAAAATAAAGAAACCAGAGTAACATTTTGGGGAAAGGGACTTTATGTTGAATAAAACAAAAGGAGTCCTTCATATCAACTTGTGGCCATCAGCTCACTCAGTAATGAGGAAGAAAGCTTGCTCTCCAGGCTGCCTCCAGGAACCAGGGGCAGTGCTGCTGTGACCAGCTATGGATTCAGACCTGGTCCTGTTTCCATCATCCATCACTACTAACATCTGGAGGCCTCAGGCAGAGGTAGGGATGAGATTTGGCAGGCAGGTGTGCTGGGAAGGAAGGAACTCAGGCCATGTGTGAAAAAGCAAGTCTCCTGCAATGGTAGAGGAGGGTGCAATACTCACAATAGAAGTTATTTTTTGGGAGTTTCTAATCACAAAACTACCAATGTGAAAAGGCATTAACCCTCTACCCAGTGGAGGGCAGTTATGTAGACTGTTTGCTCTGTGATGCGAATCTGTGGGAAGGGATGGGGGCCTGTGTCCATTATCCAGGCTCATTTCCCCTGTTTTGTATTTGTGGCAGAGACTGTCATTGTGAGACACACAAAAGGCCGTGAGATTACTTTGGAGCACTGCTCATTTTAATTATGGGATTCCTGGGCCATGGGAGAGTGGTGACTATATTCTTTCCTACACAGAACCCGCACGAAATTCAGAATTGAGCTGTTAGGGACACAGAGAACAAATGGGAAGTTGAAAAGAAGAATGCAAAAGGTTTTAAATGCACAAGATGACACCAAAGGAAAGAATGGGGACTCAGGAAATACCTGGAGATGCCACACTGGCAATTTCTGAATGTTGCCCAAGCATTCACATACTTTCTCAAGGAGAAAGAAGAGTGTTTGCATGACGCACATTGTTTCATGTTGCGAAGACATAGTGATCTCAACGTCAGTTAACCTTGATGGGAGAGTTATCCAAACTCTGGATGGAGAGTTATCTTTGTTCTAAGTTCAAAGGGGAGGAGTCTGAACAACTGGAATCAGTCTACTGCTACCTGAGATAAGTAAAATCACAAATCTCTTTGGTTTCTCTCTGCCTGCTCATGTACAGAACATTCAGTCTCTGCAGGGGTCTTCAGCTGGTTACATTAAAGAGCCTTTGGTGATCACTGGCTCTCAAATTTGAGTGAGTTCTGCATCAACTGGAAGGCTTGTTACAAATCTGGGCCCCATTTCTGATCTACTGAATCAGATCTACTGATTCTGGGTCCCATCCCAGAATTTCTGAATCAGTAGATCTTGAACAAAGTCCTAGAATTTTCTAACTAGCTCCCTGGAGATGCTGCTGCTGGTGGTCCAGGCACCTCCTTTTGAGAATCATTGGTCTAGAGTATAAGAAATGAATAGGTCTGGGCCTGCCACTTATGTTTGAAAACTGGGGAATTGATACATGACTGATAAGCTGCAAACACAGCCATATGTGGTTCTGGGGTGTTTTGAATATTTGTTGGGGGCTTTTGTGTGTTTGCCCAGCCTATCAACTCACCATTTTGTGGGCCTTGGTGAAGCAGAAGTTTGACTCCACTTAGATTCTTGAATGAGGCCCCTCCAACTGGGGCTAAACAAATGAAGAAGAAAATGGGAAAGAGGATAATATCTCTGTATGCTCAGACTTTAATTTCAGGGTAAGATCAAGGAATTCATTTGACCACTAGAAGTTTTTATTGTATGGGCTGATGCACAATAACTAAGTTTGGACTTAATAACATAAGGACCAATAACAGGTTTATTTGAATAACATGGTTACATAATTTGAGAAGATGAGATGCAAAGTAAGAAGTTATTCTTCTTTGGTCTAAGGCAGTACATCTCAATTCTGACTCCATATCAGAATCACCCACAAAGCTTTAAAATTTGGATTCAATTGATAGGGGTTGGGACCCAGGTATTAATATGCTCTAAGAGCATCCCAGGTGACCCACATGCAGCAAGCCTTGAGCATCTCCACCCTGTGGCTCTAACCTTTGCTTACATTAGGATCAGCTTGAATAATTTAAAAAATACCAGTGCTGGTTGGGCGTGGTGGCTCACACCTGTAATCCCAGCACTTTGAGAGGCCAGGGCAGGCAGATCCCTTGAAGCCAGGAGTTCGATACCAGCCTGGTCAACATGGTGAAACTCTATCGCTACTAAAAATACGAAAATCAGCCAGGTGTGGTGGTGCACACCTGTAATCCCAGCTACTTGGGAGGCTGAGGCAGGAGAATCACTTGAACCCAAGAGGCGGAGGTTGCAGTGAGCCAAGATCGTGCCACTGTGCTTCAGTTTGGGCAACAGAGCGGGACTCTGTCTCAAAAATAAATAAATAAATAAATAAACCAGTGCTTGGGTCTCATCCCCAGATATTCTAATTTATTTAATCTAAATTGGTCTCAGACATGAGTGTGAACATGGGTATGTTTTAAGAACTCCCCAGCAGCTTCTAATGCACAGCCAGGGTTGAGAATCACTGGTCCCTGAGGATATCTGATTGCTTCATGTCTACCCTACTTCCAAGAGTTCTTGGGAGCAACATCACATTGAAATTAGTGCCAGGACAGTGGCTCATGTCTATAATCTCAGCATTTTGGGAGGTCGAGGTGGGTGGATCACTTGAGGTCAGGAGTTTGCAACCAGCCTGGCCAACATGGTGAAACCTTGTCTCTACTAAAAATACAAAAATTAGCTGGGCATGGTGGCACATGCTTGTAGTCCCAGCTACTCATGAGACCCAGGAGGTGGAGGTTGCAGTGAGCCAAGCTCTCGCCACTGCACTCCAGCCTGGGCGAAAGAGTGAGACTCCATCTCAAAAAAAAGGACAAAAAAAGAAATAATTAATCAGCATACATCAAATACATAGAAAATGCATTAAAGGGATGTTAATAGATGGTGCCATAAAACAAAATTACATAGATAATACAGGTAAATACAAATAAACAAATGTATGTTTTGTTTGTCTGTTTGTTTTTAAGTCTCACCTGGAGGCAGGCTACTAGTTCCTGCACAGAGGTTTCTGAACAGGCCCCTCAAAGAGACTTTACTTTTGCAAATGTCTGCCAATCCTCACCTGACCCTCCAAATGCAAAGGAAGGACATGAGCTTTCCCTGACGTTCCGCAGGCCACAGGATGCATCCTTTGTTGCCCTATGATTTTCGGACCCATCTGCCACCTCCACATCTAAGAATGCTAGGCTTTGAGAGGAGTACAGCCAAGGCTGGGTTTTTTTCTGTGCCCTGCAGCCTCTGACGTTTGCCAGTGGCTGACACACCACAGGTGGACCCAGCTTATTCACAGACGACTCTTGGGATGGATGCTGGTTGGCATGGAAACACTGAAGGTTTCTTTTTGGAATCCTGGGCACCACAGTCATATTGCTCATTGCTATACCCTTTCTGACAGTTTGAGTTAAAGTAGAATCATAAAAGGGACAATGCTAGGAGAAGCAATAAAAGAGCATCATGTGCTGTCATCTCTAAGGGTCTCACTTCCGAATGTCTTATTATCTCTGCAATCAGAATGTGTCTCACAATCCCTGCTGCATAAGCACAGACGTGATGCACCTGGCCTGGCCTAAGCAAGGGGAAACTGGACTGTGGCTGTTTCTATTGGGGTCACCATAATTGCGTTTTCTGCCTCGCTGGCCGTGCATGTGTTGTTTACATACTGACCCATGTAATGGAAGAGAAGAAGAATGAACAAGCCTTAGAATAGTTTTTAAACATTTCAAAGAATGAGAAGCTGTGGTAAGTAATATGCTCATCATTTGAATCATTTTTAGGATGGCAAGCATGAATTTGATGGAAGCTGCCTGAGTATTTAACTATGAGCTTAGTCCAATAGCAAAGTGCTAGCCACAAAATTTACAGAATGGGTGTGGCTGACATGGAAGGCAATTCCAGATTCAATAGTGGGGTACCCCCTTAAGAAATTCTGTGCCGGCAAGGCACAGTGGCTCATGTCTGTAATCCTAACAACTCTGGCAAGCTGAAGCGGGAGGATTGCTTGAGGCTAGGAGTTTGAAACTAGCCTGGGCAATATAGTGAGACCCCATCTCTACAAAAGCAAAAAATTAGCTGGGCAGGGTGGCACATACCCGTAGTCCCAGCTACTTGGAGGCTGAGGCAGGAGAACCACTTGAGCTCAGGAGGTTAAGTGTGCAATGAGCTATGATCATGCCACTGCACTCCACCCTGGACAACAGAGCAAGATCCTGTCTCAAAAAAAGAAAAGAAATACTGCACCAATACACATGGCCACAGACGGTGATCATGTGCATAAAAGTGTGGAAAAAGAACTCAGGAGAGCTGGACTTTAAACACAAAGATGTCTTAGGAATATAACTTAGCCAATTTATTTTGTTTGTACTTCCCTTTTTTGTGCATGCACAAGAGTGAAGTATCATAAAAATCTATATTTAAATAAGCCCAAAGGAGTATTCAATGGGTATAAAATAAAAATTCTCAGTGATTAGAGGGTACTGGGTTATGGTCTAAATGGCAGTGCTTTTACTTAATGGTTATACTTAGAAATTCCAATTCCAGTTGATAGCATGTGAGATTTGATAAAACATGGTAATGAAACAGCTACAATTTATTACAGCTATATGCTAAGTTGTGTTATTCCTCCTTTTTTTACTGTTAAGAAACTGAAGGACAAATAGTTGAAGTGATGTCTCACTTCAAGTAATCCCTATCTAAGCAGTCTTACCAAGTTCAGAATTCTTAACCACAGAACTAAAGGGAATTATCAGTGAGGCGAAGACATTTTAACTTTGTGATAAATCTATATACATTTGAACAGGAGACTATAGTCACCTCTTCTGTATTGTGTTGAGAACAACACAATTTCTCTTTATACTGAGAATGTGGTTTGGGGAAGAGCGTGAGCTTATTACATCTGGAGCCTATCATCTCTCTAAAGGTAGTAAGGGGCCGGGTGCCATGGCTCACACCTGTCTGTAATCCCAACACTTTGGGAAGCCAAGGTGGGTGGGGAATGTTGATTGGTTGGGGATGAAATCATAAGGGTGTGGAAAATGGTCCGTGTGCACGGAGTTCACCTCTGGGTGGGGGCCACAGGACCCCAAGTCACATGGATCAAGGTAGAGTCAGTCGGTTGCCAGAAATGCAAAAGTCTGAAAAACATCTCAAAGGCCAATCTTAGGTTCTACGATAGTGATGTTACTTATGGAAGTGATTGGAGAAGTTATAGATCTTGTGGCCTCCAGAACAATGGCTGGTGTAAGGTAATGGATGTGCTTTGGTCAAGGATAGGCCAAGGTAGGATGCTTACATCCTGAGTGACTTAGTGAGTTTGTAGCGCGGGTGCGTAACTCCAGTTGTTATAATGTAAACACAGCTATGTAGCCATAACATGAAAAGGTCATCACTTAGCTCTATGCCACTATTGTCTGTAAAAGGTATAATTGCCCTGCTGACACTGTACAGATGCTTGCACCCTGAGAAAGATAGCCAAAGCTGTTTTTGTAGATGAACAGAGGGGATCCAGGATACAGCTCGGCTTGTGACCAGAGAGAGAAAGAATTAAGCTGCTAACCCTGAAGAGAGAGCCAGCCATGCAGCTGTGCATGAGAGCTGCCGGAGCAAGCAGCTGAGACAGAGCAGGCAGTGTAAGAGAGCTGCTGATGAGAGAGCTGCTGAATAAAGCTATATTTCACCTTCCTATGGCCCCCCAAATGTTATTTCAGCTATCTACCATTCGTCCACCCACTGCCTTCAGACCTCAGCATGGGCTGGAACCAGACCCTGGACCTAACAGCTGGTTATCATTTACACCTATATCTTAGCAGAACTCAGGCGCCTCTCATAATCCTAATCTTGTGGAGTTTCATTAGTTTCACAAAGGTGGTTTAGTTTGGGGAAGGGCTATTATCATCCTTGCTTTAAACTATAAACTAAATTCTTCTCATGGTTAGCTTGGCCTACAGCCAGGAATGAGTGATGACAGCTAGCCTGTGAGGCTAGGGGCAAGATGGAGCCAGCCATGCTAGATTTCTCTCACTGTCATACTCTTTGGAAAGGCATTTTCAAAGCTCTATATCTTTTGAAACTAAGCTCGTTAGAAACAACACAGAGCAGGTGTTTACGTGACCACCTGGGTTCATTCTAGCTTTTTTTTTTTTGCAGAGTTTTTTAGTAAAGGGTCAGATAATGAATGTTTTAGCCTTTGTGGGTCATACTGCCACCCAATTCTGCCACTGTCACCTGAAAGCAGCCATAGACAACATGTAAATGAATTAGTGTGGCTGTGTTCCAGTAAAATCTATTTATGAACACTGAAATTTTCATGTTATATAATTTTCACAAGTCACAAAATATTTTTCTTTTATCTCTGTCAACCATTAAAAAATGTAATATTGGGCCAGGCGCAGTAGCTCATGCCTGTAATCCCAGCACTTTGGGAGGCCGAGGCAGGCGGATCGCCTGAGGTCAGGCGTTAGAGACCAGCCTGATCAACATGGCGAATCCCTGTCTCTACTAAAAATACTAAAATTAGCCGGGCGTGATAGCAGGCACCTGTAATCCCAGCTAATTGGGAGGCTGAGGCAAGAGAATCACTCGAACCTGGGAGGCAGAAATTGCAGTGAGCCGGGATCGCACCACTGCACTCCAACCTGGGAGACAGAATGAGACTACCGCAAGCAAACAAAAAAGGTAAAATCCCTCCAGGATGTATAAAAGCAAGTGGCAGGCCGGATTTCAGTCCCAGGCTTTAATTTGTCTGCCTCCGCTAGGAAGTCAATGTCTTTTCTCACAAGTGTTCAACCTTTGGGATTGGGCAGGGAACTCAAATTAGGGGCCTGACATGTTTTCTGTGGAATTGTTGACAGTTTGCTTATTTTAGATCAGACTTCTGACTTACAAAGTTGCCGTGAGAATTAAGCCATATGTCATATGTAGAGTGTTTGGTGGGAGGTTGATAAGATGTGCTTAGAGTTCGTTCCTTCTAAATTCCTGCATTGAGCCAGCAAATACTTATTTGAGTGCCTACTATGTGTCAAGTTCTATGAATATAAAAAAACAAATGAAAAAGAGGGGGTTCTTAGGATGGTTTCAGCTGGAATTGGGAAACTGTGTTAAGTTCTCTGTTAGCACTGGGAGTTTGGGAACATAGCGGCTCTGAGGTCGGGCAATGTTTTCACACCTGCATTTCCTTAACTTTTAAATAGACCATCTAATGAGAACCTGTACTGTCTTAGCATGCTGTTAAATTTTTCCACTCACTATTGGAATCCTACAATTGTGTATTCTTCTGGACATGAGAGAGACTGCTAGGTGATAAGATGTTTAGTAAAAAAAGAGAATGATTTCAGAGCTCATTAGTGGAGGATCACGAGGTTCCAGGTGCTTTAAAGGAGAAAGTTAGGAAGAACTTCCCAAGATAAGCATGAAGGCTGCAGAAGCACCTTCATTGATAATGGAAAGGGTTAAAGATCAAATCAAAATTAATGAAAGCCTCAGGGAAAAATGCCAACTTCAGCCTCAGGTGGCTACAATCCCTCTTTAATGAATTAAAATTTACAGGTACTTAAAGATAATGGAAAAAGTTCCTCTGCCTACTTTCAGTGTTTCAGTGACTTTAAGATACTCACCTTTACCTGCAAGTATAGAATGTGACCAGGAGGTGGCAGTGGTCCCTAAAGTAAAAGCAGCTTCTATAGTTAAAAGCCTTCCTGGGAGGCCAGGAGGACTTTCCTTATCCTTCACACTAAACAGGAATCCATGAGATGTATATATAGCGATTCCCAAAACACTACAATGAACACCACCATGCCTGCAGTCCCATCTGTAGGACAAATGTGGCACTTACACATTTCAATAAAAAACTGACCTTGTCACCAGATGGCAGAGGATACCTGCATTCTTCTGTCAATCATGGCCCATCCTTCTTAAGGGCTAGCTCTGAACTAGGCACTGTGCTGAGCATCTGCCACAGATTATTCCATTAAATTCTTACTCCTTTGAGATACATGCAAGTAGTTTCACCTCCATTTTACAAAGGAAGGAACTTACTCAGAGAGTGTGAATAATATGAATGAAAGGAGAGATTCAAACCCAGGCAGTCAGAGCCAAGGCCTGTGCTCTTACCTCCCAAACTGTCCTTCTCATCAACTTTATTCAATAGCAAACAAACCCCTAGTCTTGGTCCTGGGGCAGATCTGCTTTTTCTCAGACCAGTGGCACCTACCTTCAGCATAGACCAGTGCCAAGAAGGGAGATGGTACTACAAGAGGGCTGTGTACACTGAAGTGGCTCAGGCATGGGGATAAGGGTGGGGTGCTGACAGTGTCTGTTAAAAGCACCCACTGGGCCAGACACAGTGGCTCACGCCTGTAATCCCAGCATTTTGGGAGGCCGAGGCAGGTGGATCGCCTGAGTTCAGGAGTTTGAAACCAACCTGAGCAACATGGTAAAACCCCGTCTCTACTAAAATACAAAAAAAAAAAAAAGAAAAAAAGAGATTAGCTGGGCATGGCGGTGGGCGCCTGTAGTCCCAGCTACTGAGGAGACTGAGGCAGGAGAATGGCTTGAACCTGGGAGGCGGAAGTTGCAGTTAGACGAGATTGTGCCTTTGCACATCGGCCTGGGGACAGAGCGAGACTCCGTCTCCAAAAAAAAAGAAAATAAATAAATAAATAAATAAATAAGCACCCACTGTCCCTAAGAGCCAACGCATATTAGAATTCTGGCTCTTCCCAACTACTGCCTGGAGAGCACATAGGCATGCACCCTGCCTTCTAAGTTATCACAAATGTCTACTGAGTTATGCAAATATTCTGGCCTGCCGTAAGAACAATCTCCAGCTCCCACCCTGCAGTCTCCATTTCCCTGGCCCCCTGCTGTTCACATGTATACATGCATGCACACACACACACACACACACACAGACTTTACAAAATCACCCTGGTACCAAGGTGCCCATTTCTGTATTGGATAGGGCAAAGCTAAACAGCCAACAAAGAGACCCAGTAAATAATTGATTGGCTGAAAGAAGATAGAAGTTTCTCTCTCATGTTACAGCCCAAGGGGAACATTTGAGGTCTGAAGGCAGATGTGTTTTAAGCAGTTATTTAGAGCTTCAAGTTATTTCCACCCTGTTGCTCTGTTACCCCCAAGACCTTGCTGTCATGTTCACGGTCCAGCCTTTGGGAACTGTAAGGTGCAGTAAAGCATTTACTGAAAATGCAGGTGGTTCGGTTCTCTGAATCCCCAGTGGCTGTAGCTTCCTTGCCTTGATTGAGACAGACAGCTGACCAACTTCTGAAGATTAGGGAACAGTAATGCCAGGGTTCCTGCTGCTACCATAGATGCTGGCAAAAGAACAACTCAAACTAAGCCCAAGGCATAGTTAGCAGTTGATTAAGGGTGCACACCCTCCCTCATTATTCAGTCCGCACCTAGTTCACGCCTTCCCATGGTTGCAACAGCAAAAGTTATGAGTTGAATAGCTCCAAGGACAGATGTGAGAAACACAGAGGAATTGCCCATGAATCCTGGAAAGGGCTCTGGGTTGATCAGGAGATCCTTTACATGGTAACACAAAGGGTAATGAACACCAGACACCAATATCACCCAAATGCTTACAACCCACAAATCCTGCATCTCATGGGAACAGTGTTCTTGTGCTCAGGAAGGCACCATTGGCTGGGCATGGTGGCTCATGCCTGCAATCCCAGCACTTTGGGGAGGCCAAGGCAGGTGAATCACGAGGTCAGGAGATTGAGACCATCCTGGCTAACACAGTGAAGACCTGTCTCTACTAGAAATACAAAAAAATTAGCTCGGCGTGGTGGTGTGTGCTTGTAATCCCAGCTACTCGGGAGGCTGAGACAGGAGAACTGCTTGAACCCGGGAGGTAGAGGTTGTGGTGGGCTGAAATTGCGCCACACTGCACTACAGCCTGGGTGATGGAGACTCTGTTTCAAAAAAAAAAAAAAAGAAAAAAAAAGAAAAGAAGGCTCCATCACAGACACGTAAAAATAAAGTGGCTATGTTCAGATGTCCCTTGGCCATGTTACCTATGCCTCACTCCAGGGCAGCTAAGGAGGGCTTTTCTGAGCCTCTCAGGGTCATGCGGGTAATTGTATTTGTGGCAGTTTCTCTAATTGTGAGTTTGCAAGCCTTGCAGACTGACCTGAAGAAAATGGCTGTGGCTGCCGAACACGTTTGCCGTGTGGTTTAGTCTGGTTCATTTCAGCTGGTCTGGATTGATGGCGTGCTTACCTCCAGAGTTGCCTGGTGCATGGTAGTGACCTTGGCTGAGACTATGGAGTGCATTCACTAAAGATAAATGATGTGTTTTAACCATGGGCTCATGAGTAGTTTCCAGAAAGGATGTACCAGTCTACCTGCAATGTTTAGTAATCATAGTAATTATTATATGCAGCCGGGTGCAGTGGCTCATGCCTGTAATCCCAGCCCTTTGGGAGGCCGAGGCAGGCAGATCATGATGACATTAGGAGATCGAGACCACCCTAGCTAATACGGGGAAACTCCACCTGTACTAAAAATATAAAAAATTAGCCAGTTGTGGTGACATGCGCCTATAATCCCAGCTGAGGCAGGAGAATTGCTTGAATCTGGAAGGGAGAGGTTGCAGTGAGCCGAGATCATGCCACTACACTCCATCCTGAGTGACAGAGTGAGACTCCGCCTCAGGAAAAAAAATTATTATATGCATCTGATGTTGGTGGAGCCTGGAGGGTTTTGACCTTGAAGGCTGGCCGTGTAGCTAGAATGGCCTAGGGGACCAGCTCACTAGAAGAGACCCTTGCTGCAAGTAGACCTGGGTTTCCAGTTCTCACATTCTTTGTGTGAACACTGATGTTGTCTGAGACCTAAAAACCAAGCATGTCTTGTGTGACTCAGCAATGGAAAGACAAAGAAGCCTGTGCCTGAGGTCTCCAGATCCCTTTAGATACTCTTCTCTCTCCTGCAGTTGTAGTATTGTAAACTTTACCTGTAACAAAGCTGAATATAAACTCAGTGCCTTAAGTACAATACTTAAGGTAATTAATGTGTAATTAATGCAGATATTCTTCTTGATACACCTGCATACTCATATAATGTCACCCAAAGCATTAAGTGATTTACTTGGTCCTCGGCCATCAGTCTGGTACACTGTAAAGGTACAGGCTCATTATAAGGGTATGATGAGGGTTTTCTACTGTAACTCTCTGGACTCCATAAACATCACCGAAGAAAATTCAGGTCATCTTTTCTACCTGTGTGTGAGGTGTTACAGCACAAAGCTCACTCCAGGCAGACCGAGGAAAGTGAGCGCTGGGCAGGTTGAGGCAAGTATGAATAATCTTCTGACATCAGACCCCTCCTTGGCAGGTTTATCAGTGGTAGACTTAATCCAGCTTATATCAAATGTGGAGAAGAATAAGTTTGGGGAGCAAAAACATGGGAACTTGGTGCAAAGGGTTCAGATTAAAACGTAGCATTCCAGAAGCCCGTTTAAAATGGGTCTTGGGTTTCAGGAGAGGAAGCAGGGCAGGATATCCCCCAGGGAATCACCTGCGTAGAAGTAAGAGATGACACCATGGACCAGCTCTCCAAGGAGGAATGCAGATGAAAAATGGAATGAGCACCTGGGACAGAGCCATGTGGAAGAGACAGAAAGATGCGGGTAGAGAGGTCAGAGGGGAGCCAGAGGGCTTGTTGGGCAAGCATACATAAATTTTAAAAAGTAATAATTTGGCCAGGCGTGGTGGCTGACACCTGTAATCCCAGCACTTTGGGAGGCCAAGGTGAGTGGATCACCTGAGGTCAGGAGTTCGAGACCAGCCTCACCAACATGGTGAAACCCTGCCTCTACTAAAAATACAAAAATTAGCTGGGTGCGGTGGTGGGTGCCTGTAATCCTGACTACTTGGAGGCTGAGGCAGGAGAGTCACTTGAACCCGAGAGGAGGAGGTTGCAGTCAGTGGAGATCGTACCACTGCACTCCAGCCTGGGCAACAGAGCAAGACTCCATCTCAAAAAAAAAAAAAAGTAATAACTTATTAAGGGGAAATTTGCATAACATTAACCATTGTAAAGCAGACAATTCAGTACACTCCAACATTATACAACCACCACCTCTAGTTCCAAAACATTTTCATTATCCCAAACAGAAATTCTGTGCCCTTTAAATGGTCACTCCCCATTCCTCTCACTTCTAGCTTCTGGCAACCACTAAGCTGCTTTCCGTCCGTGAATTTGCCTATTGTGGACATTACAAATAAATAGAATCATACAATATGTGCCCTTTTGTGATGACCTTCTTTCTCCTAGTATAAGGCTTTCAGGGTTCATCCATGTTGTAACATGAATCAGTACTTCATTCCTTTTTATGGCTGAGTAATATTCCATCATATGGATGGACTACATTTTGATTCTCCATGCGTCTGTTGGTGGGCACTTGGGGTGTTTCCACTGTTTGGCTATTGTGAACAGTGCTGCAACCATAGGTGGACTTATCTGAGTCTCTCTTTTCCATTCTTTTGGGTGTATACCTAGAAGTGGAATTGTGAGGTCATATGGTAATTTTCTGTTTAACGTCATATGTAACTTTCAAGCTTACCCGCATCAGGGGTTGGCAATTAGAAGAAGGTTGCTAGAGAGAAGTGTCAGTTAGCTCAGAGTCCTATTCCCATGAAGAGGGGGTAGCAGGGGATGCATGTCTCATTTCGAGCTGAGGAAAAGTCTTCAAAGGGCCCCTCAAGCAGCTTGTATCTGTTTTTTGTAAATTGGAGAACATGGTACATTGGCACATGACACACCTGAGAACTCCAAAGGGTGCCAGATCATAGCTGGTAGCTTCCCGAATGGCTATATGACATTGGCATCCTCCCCTGAGTCTGTGAGCACAAAGCATGTGTGGGACCCATGGAGCACAGTGGGACCTCACATTTAAGAGGGTTGATGTGAGATTTCCTTAGATCCTGGTTACAAACACTTCCTTGGAGAGGTGAGGTGTGGAACAAAAGCAAAACCAAGCAGGAGGTTGATTCCTGCATGCCGGGGAGCTGCAGATGGGTTCTAAGCAATCAGTAGAAGCAGAGGTGCTTCCTCCCATGTCCAGGGAGGATCCTAGCGGCTAGAGGGTGAATTTCCAAAACCAGGAAAGAAGAAGTGTCAGCATTTAATTCCTTCCCAGTGCATCTCATGACAGTATTACTCAAATAAGTCCTACTCCACCTCCCTCCCAGTCATTGCTCACTCCCAGCCCTGGAGAGGACAGAAACTTCTCTAAGTAACTTGGGATGAGAGCTAGAAGCTCAAGTCGGAGAGTAGTTAACGAAGTTTCCCATTCTTCCTCATAGCAGACATCCAGCCCAGGGCTCCTGAAAAAGAAGTTTTACCTTTGAATGCAATTGGAAGGCTTTCTTGTTTTCAAACTTGTGCTGGACAGGACTTACTAAGTTCTGAGCTGAAACAAGTGGTTTTCATTCCTATGAGTGGCATACCCCGCCATGAATTTCATACAAGGCCTTGGAAGGTAAACTTGGAGATGTTGGGCCGGGCACGATGGCTCACACCTGTAATCCCAGCACTTTGGGAGGCTGAGGTGGGTGGATCACAAGGTCAGGAGACTGAGACCATCCTGGCTAACACGGTGAAACCCCGTTCTACTAAAAATACAAAACAATTAGCTGCACATGGTGGGATGTGTCTGTGGTCCCAGCTACTCCGGAGGCTGAGGCAGGAGAATCACTTGAACCCAGGAGGCAGAGGTTGTAGAGGATGCCGCAGTCACACCTCTGCACTCCAGCCTGGGCCACAGAGCAAGACTTCATCTAAAAAAAAAAAATGAAGTTGTTGATAATAAAATATCTCCTGTTATGGACTAAATGTTTGCATACCCCAAAATTCATATGTTGAAATCTTGAACCCCAATCTGGTGATATTAGAAGATGGGGTCTTTGGGAGGTGATTGGGTCATGAGGATGGCGCCTTCATGAATGGCTTTAGTGTTCTTATAAGAGAGACCCCAGAAAATAAAAGAAAATAAAAAAGAGGCCCCAGAGAAATCTCTTGCTCCTTCCACCCTGTGAGGACACAACCAGAAGATGGCCGTCTATGAACAGGAAGCAGGTCCCCGTTAGACACCAGATTTACCAGTGCGTTGATCTTGTACTTCCCGGCCTCTAGAATTATGAGAAACAGATTCCTGCTGTTTATAAGCCACCCAGTCTATGGTATTCAATTATGGCAGCCTGAACCGACTCAGACATATCCCAGAAGTTGTGCCTATTTCAAGTGTTTAAATTTTGTTACTTACCCTCCTTAAGAACAAAGCTCGTGACTTTCTCTGTGCCTGTTTCTTTTGTACCAGAGTCTGGCATGCTGAGTACCTGGAAAGGGCATGTTCTCTCTTTGTGCATAAACTCTGTTTACTTCCTCATCACGCACTCCAGCCGGAACTCAGCAAGCAAACACAAAGCGGGGGACATTTCTATGTGTGCGCCCTTTCTATGGGGACAGGGAGTGAATCTTTTACCCTGGCACCTCTCTTCCCCTATCAGCAGAGACTAACAGAATGGACATTCTGTAGACTGGATAGGAAAATTGAACTGAAAGTTATCTTGCAAAAATGTCATAATCTCTTCAAACTAGTTAGTAATTCTCTGGGTCTCTGTGCAAATGCTTGGGACACTGAGAGGGATTTTTTTTTACTCAAAAAAAATGTTTACAAAATCTACCAAATGTGACTTCTCCATACTGATCACCCATTAAGGCAGAGGGTAGACTCTATCAGAAATAGTGATTCTCAAAGTTGAGTATGCATCAGGATCCTATGGAGGGCTTGCTAAAACAGACTGCCGGCCCTTGCCTCTTGAGTTTCTGAGTCAACAGGGCTGGGTGGGGCCAAAGAATTTTCATTTCTGACCTGTTTCCAGGTGACACCGATGCTGCTGGCCCGCAGAGCACACTTTAGAACCACTGGGCGAGATATAGGAGATTTGTTGGGATTCAACTTTGTGCCTGAGTTTACAATCAGTGTCTTCCTAAGGCAGTGGGTCTCAATGCTGAATCTTAGAATTCTAGAATCACCAGAGGGAGCTTTCAAAAAATACCCGTGCTTCAAACCAGCCCACACAGACAGGCATCTGTAAAAAAAGAAGGGTGGGGAGATTTAAAGAGAAATGGAAGCAAATGTCCGTGAAAGGATGTGTAAAATGAATAATACTTGCTGTAATCATATGGCAAAAAGTAGAAACAGGAGAATGGAAAAATAAATTGTCGTTAATTACCGTGAAGAGACTGAAGGTGACTTTCTATAATGCTCAGAATATGTATCTTGATCTGTGACACACATGTATATATGTATCTGTATCTGTGAAATTAAGCAGATATAGATGTAGACATAGATATAGATACGGTTTGGCTGTGTCCTCACCCAAATCTCAACTTTGTTTTAAGATGGAGTCCTACTGTATCACTCTGTTGCCCAGGCTGGAGTGCAGTGGCATGATCTCGGTTCACTGCAACTTCTGCCTCCCGGATTCAAGCAATTATCTTGCCTCAGCTTCCTGAGTCGCTGGGACTACAGGTACAGGCCACCATACCTGGCTAATTTCTGTATTTTTAGTCAAAATTGGGTTTTACTATGTTAGCCAGGCTGGTCTTGAGCTCCTGACCTCAAGTGATCTTCCTGCATTGGCCTCCCAAAGTTCTGGGATTACAGCCATGAGTCACCACGCCCAGTCCCAAATCTCATCTTGAATTGTAGCTCCCATAATCCCCATGTGCCATGGGAGGGGCCCAATGGGAGGTAATTGAATCATGGTGGCGGGTTTTTCTTGTGCTGTTCTCCTGATAGTGAATGAATCTCACGACACCTGATGGTTTTATAAAGGGCAGTTCCCCAGCACACACTCTCTTGCCTGCAGCCATGTAAGATGTACCTTTGCTCTTCCTTTCACTTCTGCCATGATCGTGAGGACTCCTAGCCGTGTGGAGCTATGAGTCCATTAAATCTCTTTCTTTATCAGTTACCCAATCTCGGGTATTTTTTCATAGCAGTATGAAAATGGACTAATACATATGAAGCAAGTCTATGAGTTATATATTCAAGATTAGCACACTTCCCACACTTTACATAGTTTATGCTTTGATCAACAGAAACAAAGAATACCAGTGCTCAAGCCCTACTTTAGAGATTGTCATTTAATTAAATAGTTTCCAAGCTTCCTGATGATTCTCTTGTGCAATCACTGTTGAGAAACACTGTCTCAGAGGATAGGGCCATCTTGGTCTAAGCCTAAGGCTAGTGAAACTAAAAGAGGCGTTGCAGGCCATCTAAGTCTGCCTCAACTTATCAGAGTTCTGCCACAGTACACCTTGTTTGGAATTTCTTCTGCCCACACACCCTTTGGCGACTGGTGGTGGTGCCTGGCTGGTCAGAGGTCTTCTCATTAATCTTATTAGCTTGTGACAACACTCAGCAGAGAGGATCCTGGGATTTGGGGGCAGGGGGCATCCCTGGAGTCCTCAGGTTGTGAGTGCAGCCACTAGTATCATGAACAGTCCTTTAAAAGGAGAGCAAGGCTGCAGTGTTGGGGGAAAATCCAGCAAGTGGAATCTGAAACTGGCAGAGAAAGGGACCCATGGCAAGAGAGAGACAGGTCTCGCTCTTAGAACCCTCCCACTACAAGACCACCTGCCTTTCTTGTGAAGAGAAGCAGTTCCTGCATTGGGAGAAAATGTGCTAATCTGGATCTGGGGCTGATACTAGTTTTGAAAGCCAGCTCAACCCCCCGTTAAAACCGCTTGGGGTTTGGGTTGGCAGAAGACACAGTGTTTGCCATGACCAGGTTTTTCCTCCTTCTTTTTCTCAGCCAGGGCTTAGGGGCTGGCATGCTACCAAGTCTTGATTAGGATCCTGGATTTGAGACTTCAGGGGGTGGATTCACACAGGGTGGGGGAGTTATCAGCGAGCAGACAAAGGGGAAATACAAGGATTAATAACAGAATAAATTGTGGTTAATTACTGGTAAGAGACGGAAGACAACTTCAGTGGGTCTATCATCTTACTGGATGGAATTGGAGGGGGAAATTTAATGTAATTGTCACAAACACAAGGCCAAGAAAAAATATTATAGGTTCAGTTCCATGCACTTTCTGTTTCTAGGAAGCGTGTGGTTTATTAGCTGTGGGAGAAATACAGTCACAGCTGGCAAAAACTTTCAGAATTTATGCGCAGACAGAAAATGCTGGAAGTCGTGACTGCATCTTTCTCAACAATAAGGAAGTGGCCTGAAGGAATGTTTGTGAGGAATGCAGAGGGTCAACCAGTGCCTGAGAGGCTGGGGAAAGGCCAGGTTTTATGAAGAGGAATTTACGAAAAGTCTCAGGGTTCTCTCTGGCCTTCATTTAGAAGCAGCAATTTTGCCATTGACAGTTTCAATATTTTGATCATGGATTTCTCTTATTTTTGATGATATAAAAATAAGTGAAGGGAAGGAGTCAGGAGGAGATAGTTTAATATACTTAAGAGTTTAGACTGAAAAAACAAAAAGACCAGACTCAGTGGTTCACATCTATAATCCCAGCACTTTGGGAGGCTGAGGCTGGCAGATCACCTGAGGTCAGGAATTCGAGACCAGCCGGCCAACATAGTGAAACCCCATCTCTACTAAAAATCCAAAAATTAGCTGAGTGTGGTAGCTGATGCCTGTAATCCCAGCTACTCAGGAGGCTGAGGCAGGACAATTGCTTGAACCTGGGAGGCGGAGGTTGCAGTGAGCCAAGATCTCACCACTGCACTCCAGCCTGGGCCACAGAGCAAGACTCTGTCTCAATTAAAAAAAAAAAAAAAAAGAGTTTAGACTCTGGTATGTGGCTGCCTGAGTTTGCTGTTTCCTTGTGCAATTTGCTAGCTGTGCCACCTTAAGCAAGTGATATTACCTTGTTAGAATTATTTACTTTCAACATGGAGCACCCTACTCACAAGCTGGGGTGCAGAGATTTTTAAACAAATAAGATGAACAGAAGAAGCATCCTCTAGAGAAGACTTATAATTTTTCCAGACTAAAAGAATTTCAGATGCTTCTCTCAAAACCCAAGTAAACCAAGTAAAAATTAATGTTTTTCAAATATGAAAGATCAAAACAGGGACCCGACGTCAAGTATTGCTCTGAGACAGATCTGACGCAATTTATGAGTTAATTTTGCCAAGGTTAAGGACATGCCCAGAAGGAAAAATATGGAATCACAGACACAAGTCTGTGTAGTCTATGCCTTTCTTCAAAGATGACTTCCAGGACTTCACTATTTAAAGGGGAAAAGCGGCGGGAGGGGAAAGAGGGAGGGTCTGGAAATCTACAAGTTGTAAGGGAGAAGGAGCAGTTAGGAGAATAGTCAATCATGGATTTGTCTCACAATCAGTAAGTCAGCACTTTACATAAGATACAATGAACAGAGAGAGTAGCTGCCTGTGGAGATATTTAACCTTTTATCTGTAATTATCTGTTTAGGAACAAAAGGAAAGGCAGTTTCATGTATGACTGTTTTTAGCGTTTGTTGCTATTGTTAATTTGTTTTGCTTTTTGGCAGAGTGAATTGAGGTTCTGAGTTTTAATTTTCCTTTCACAGTATTAATAGTGGCCGTGGCCTAACCCCTCGCTGAGGCAGTTTCTTCCACCACCATGGGGACATGTCCTGGGTGGGTGTGATGTTCCGAGGGAGTTTGACTCAGCTACCCAAGGAGGGAAGGAGCCGGACTTCTTAGTTCCCTTCTCTTTACTCATCCCGACCAACCGCCCCCTTGGCCACTGTGGGGGAGCCACCTTCACACACACATGCACACAGAGGTACTAACCAAGTCCTAGTTTGTGAGCAAGCAAGGACCTTGCAATAAGTCCTTTCCTAAAGTAGAGTCTTAAGTTGGTATCAGTGGATGCAGCTGGTTCCCTAGAGGGGAGCCCCCCAGGAGCCTGCGTGCCTAGAGGGAGGGAGAGGAGGCAGCCACAGGCATGTTGCAATATTTTCTCTACATATTCTGCCTGGAATCAAGATGCCCAGGAAAGAAGTTCTGGACTTAGAAAGTGGAGGGAGTTTTGTATTTTTAGTAGAGACAGCATTTCACTGTGTTGGCCAGGCTGGTCTTGAACTCCTGACCTCAAATGATCTGCCTGCCTCGGTCTCCCAAAGTAGCTTTGCACCCAATCAACAGCTCAGCTCAGATTCTGAAAGGCAAGCTATGGGGGGCTGCTGGAGGATTTAATTCCTACTGAAAAACAGAAGCAGTGCCCTCCCATCGAACTGAGGCACAGTGAGAACGGTGACGGTGTTCCATGCTGACCCCAGCTCCCCTCCATCTGTGAGAGCCGGGGGTTGGGGTGGGGTGGGATTACAGTGTTGAATAGCTACTATAACAGGGTCATTTTGGTGCCAATAGGATCTTCCTACTCTACGCCAGAGTGGGGTCTATAATCCACAGCTGAAAACAAGAGGTAGGAAAGAAGCCTAAGAATTGCCAGTTTTTTATACCACCCGTATCCCAAGAGCAGTGATTCTCCAAGTGTGGTCCCAGCATCACCTGGGAACTGGTCAGAAATGCAAATTCTTCTCCCTTCCCCACCTGCCACTGAATCAGAAACTTTGGAAGTGGGGATCATCACTGTTTTAAGAAGCCCTCTAGGTGATTCTGATGCATACCAAAGTTTCAGAACCACAGCCCTAGAGCTTGCTGAGACACAGACGTCATTTCAGCAGAATGGAAAAGGTTGACAGAATGGGCATTTTCTCCTTAGTGATATGAGGCTGGAAGGAGGCTGCCTTTTGGGGATGTGGGGGCCAAGGGTGTTGGCCCCCTAAAGATTTGCTGAAAAATCACTGACATGAGGCAGATTGATTAACAGGAAAAAAGGCACACAAATATATTTCATGTGTCCACACAGGAGTCTTCAGAATGAAGACCCCAAAATACAGGGGAAATTCCTCATTTTTATGCTTCGGCTCAAGAAAGTATGGACAGCTGTGTAGAAATATGATTGGAGAAAAAGGGTACAATCTAATGCTAACAGACTGGGGAGCCCAGCAAGGCCTGCCTGTCTAGATTCTTCCTGGCGTCTCTGAGCATGCATCCCTTCTTTTTGGATATGGGGCAGAACCCTCTTTGGAATGGGGGTCTTATCATCAACAGTCAAACAAGCAGATGAGATCATTTCTTTCCTCTTTCTTTTTTGCTGGAGTACAGTGGTGCAATCTCGGCTTACTGCAATCTCCACCTTTCAGGTTCAAGCAATTCTCCTGTCTCAGCCTCCTGAGTAGCTGGGATTATAGGTGCGAGCCACCATGCCTAGCTAATTTTTTGTATTTTTAGTAGAGATGAGGTTTCACCATGTTGGTCAGGCTGGTTTTGAACTTCTGACCTCATGATTTGCCCACCTCAGCCTCCCAAAGTGCTGGGATTATAGGCATGAGCCACTGTGCCTGGCCCAGATCATCTCTTTATGGCCAGTTTTTACACAGAAAGGCAGAGGGAAAATTAGAGTAATATTTTTAAGTTTTATGCGTGGCTTTGGGGAAAAAGAGTTCTGTTTCTATTTTTTTCTTTCTTTTCTTTCTTTCTTTCTTTTTTTTTTTTTTTGAGACAGTCGTGCTCTGTTGCCCAGGCTGGAGTGCAGTGGCTTGATCCCGGCTCACTGCAACCTCTGCCTCCCAAGTTGAAGTGATTCTCCTGCCTCAGCTTCCCAAGTAGATTACAGGCACCTACCACCATGCCTGGTTAATTTTTGTATTTTTGGTTGGGATGGGGTTTCACCATGTTGGCCAGGCTGGTCTCGAACTCCTGACCTCAGGTGATCCACCTGCCTCGGCCTCCCAAAGTGCTGGAATTACAGGTGCGAGCCACTGTGCCAGGCCAGGGTTCTGGTTTCTATGACCCACCTTAGGGAAGAGGCATTCTAGTTTCTATGACTAGCCCTGGGGAAAAATGGCACTGAGAGACAGGAGGGCAGGAGAAGGTCAGAGGAAAGTTTTTGCTTCTGATCCTTCTCTTGTGGGCACTGTTTTCTGAGCCCCAACAGGGACAGTCAGTGTTTTTATGGAGCTCATTCCCTTTTCTCTTCTCCATGGAATTAAACACCTGGGTAAGGCCAGGGACTATGGCTCATGCCTGTAATCCCAGCTGTTTGAGAGACTGACACAGGGAGATCACTTGAGTCAAGGAGTTCGAGACCAGCCTGGGCAACATAGTGAGACCCTGTCTTTACAAAAAATACAAACATTAGCTGGGCCTGGTGGCTGCATGGATAGTCCCAGCTATTAAGGAAGCCAATGTGGGAAGATCACTTGAGCCTGGGAGATTGAGACTGCAGTGAGCTGTGATCACACCACTGCACTCCAGCCTGGGTGACAGAGTGAGACCCTGTCTCAAAAAAAAAAAGAAAAAACCACATACACACATACCCTACTTGACTAGTTCTCAAAGCCAAGGTGGGAAGAGGGAGGGCAAAGAACCTCTCTTTTAAAGATGGTATTGTTGGCTGAACATGGTGGCTCACACCTGTAATCCCAGCACTTTGGGAGGCCAAGGCAGGCAGATCACTTGAGGTCAGAAGTTCAAGACCAGCCTAGCCAACATTGCGAAACCCCATCTCTTCTAAAAATACAAAAAAAAAAAATTAGCCAGTGTGGTGACACATGTCTATAATCCCAGTTACTTGGGAGGCTGAGGCAGGAAATCACTTGAACCCGGGAGGCAGAGGTTGCAGAGCCAAGATTGTGCCATTGCACTCTAGCCTGGGTGACAAGAGCAAAATTCCGCCTCAAAAAAGAAAGCGAGAAAGAGAGAGAGAGAAGGCAGGCAGGCAGGAAGCGGGGAGGGATGGAGGGAAGAAGGGAGAGAGAGACAGAGAGAAAGAGAGAGAGAGAGAGATGGTAGTGTCCACAAGGAGGAGAACTGACACATTATCCTCCCATTAGATGATTGCTTGGGAGAAAGAAGAGACTCTAGTGGAAACAGGACAGTATAGAATGGCCAGAAAGAGAAGGTGCAGGGATGATCACCTCACATAGGTACAGAATATGCCTCCTGTCTATGTGTTTACAGGCCCAGCTGGGCTAGCAGAGATAGATGAACCTGGGGCAAAAGGTCAAGAGAATGGACTCCTGATGCAATGGGCTGAGGCAGCTTGACCAGGCATAACCATCTTCCCAAGGGATCCCCCATGCTAGTGGGCTGCTTGGGATGAGTCCCTCCTCAGCAGGAGGCCATTGGGACCACCACCCATTGGGGCTCATCCACACCAAGCCTGTAGGTGATGAGCCAGGCCAGCATAAATGGCCAAGGGAAGAGACCAAAACTACGCTGTGGACAGTCACATGAAGGGCTATCTGTGCTTCCTCTCCATCCTTCCTAGCCCATTGTCAAAAAGCAGTGTAAACAGAGAAAGAAGGGTGTAGGAATGAGCCGCTCCCTCCAGCCTGAAAGGCATCAATCAAGGCTGTGCTGGGAGGAGGTGGAGATTGGTAGACTCTGACTTGACTATGAGATGAACTTTAACATTTGAACAGTTCCAAGTTTTAACAACTGGAATGAATGGCTTTAATGTCAGGAAGTGACTGAAAAGTTAGGGAATCCGACTGAGATAGTGTGAGGACAGCCTGTCCCCGAGTGGGGAAGAAGCTGTTGGACCCAGCTGAGTTAGTAGCTGTTCTTGGAAAAGACCTTTTCTTCTTCTAACTTAGGGGAAACATCCCTCCTCCCCGTCCTTGGCCACCCCAGGGAAGATTATTGCCTTCAGTTAAACTCGGAAATCTGTGGTTCTGAGATTTTGCTCTGAAATATCTGGCTTTAATTCAACCGGCAAAGGTCACACCTCTACTAACAGCAGTGCCGAGACTGGAGCCTGATCTGTCCTCCTTCTGCCATGGGAAAATGAAGTATGATACGTGCCAGGCAGCCACATAGATAGTCCTCACTGGGAAGTGGAAGGCTGGGATAACCTAGGTAAAGGTGGCCTGCCTGATGCAGGATTTACAATGTGAGTTGATTGTTCTCAAACTTAGGCAGGGTAGAGAGGAGGAAAACCTTCTTCTGCTAATGTTATCGGTGGAGAGTGTCCAGGTTCTTGGCATTTTGAACCAAGAATTAGACAAGACATACAAACAAAGCAAGGAAAGAATGAAGCAGCAAAAGCAGAGATTTACTGAACACAAAAGTACACTCCACAGGGTGGGAGTAAGCTGGAGCACAGGGGATCAAGAGCCTGCTTATGGAATTTTCTGGGGTTTAAATATCCTCTAGAAGTCTCCCATTGGTTACTTGGTGTACACCTTATGTAAACAAAATAATGGCCCACTATTAGTCTGGTTGGTTACAGGAGGGGACCAATCAGAGGCTGAAGTGTTACACTCTATGCAAACGTCTGACTGGTTGCTGAAAGCGACCAATAAGAGACTGAAGTGAAGTTACAAAGTTGCGCTCCTATGCAAATAGGAAGACTTGGCCCGTGACCGCCTGATTGATGGTTGCCTGAGGGGATCAATCAGAGGTACTTTCAATTTTTCATCTGCCATGAAGAAAAATGGTGAAGCAAAGTAGGGGGTTGCCAAGGGAGTAGCTTCTGGTCTTTTTGTTACTTGGGAGTGGAAAGTTGGCGTTTTCCTTTTTAATTTAGTTCTAAGAAGTCAGCGTGAATCAGCCTTAGGTTCCCTGCCTCCTGACCCTATTCTGTTGACTCACTAACACTTGGAGAGTGTGAAAAGAGGTTAGCTCCTGTCCTGGCCAGCACGGGAAGGCAAATCAGAGGGGCGGGTAGTGTGGCAGCCCTCACAGGGACCTGAGCCCTTCCCCCCAAGCAGGTTTGGGAGCCCACGGGTTAAGAGGAGGATAATTCTGTGAGTATGTGATTGAGAACCAAATGGTTCCAATGCTCTTGACAGGAGTAGCCTGTGGGAAGGGAGTGGAAGGATTCAAAGCTCAGCCCTTCCCCTTCCCCTTTTTCCTTTAAGCTCTGAGATAAGGAACACTCAATCCTCAGCCCCACCACAGGCTTGGGGATGACTGTCCTGAGGAGAAAGCCATTTTGGGGCAAAGACGCCCTCAAGCCAGGCTTGGCGACAGTCAGTCAGCTCTGACCTGAATATGCGGACAATGACTTTGCCTGTGCCTGGATGAAGAGTTTTCACACAGCCAGCATTGCCTCTCCGACTCTGGCCTCTCACACCCATGCTCAAGAAAAAGCAGCTCCAAGCTGAAGCATGTGGGCTCTAGAAAATGGGGATCCGTGAGAGATGTGCAGACAGGGCAGTGACCTGCACAATGACTTGCAGTAGCTCTTGCTTCTTGAGTTCTGTGACCCTCCTGGCTCCCCTTCCTCCCCAGCCACTCTTTCTCAGTGTTCTTCACTACCTCCTTCTCCCTCAATCCCACCTTTCCTAAGAATTGGAAGAATCTTGAGAGATTTTTCTCCTAAGTAAATTGGTTGTCTTCAGGACTCATTCTGAACCCTGTCTTCTCTCTATAGTCTGCATAGGAAATCGTATCCTTTCTCATTCTGTTAAGTACCTTCACATACTGACAACCCTTACATTCATAGTCTTACCCCCAAACTCTAGTCTCATTTATCCACTTGCCTACTTGATATCTTCATTTGTATCTTATGGAAAGCTCAAAGTCCATGTCCTTCACCTTGAATTCATAGTTTTCCTTCTGCAAGTCCTATTTCCTATATCTCCAAAATATATATCAAATATACCCACCATTTCTCCATCTCTTCTGCTCCTGACCTTGCTTGAGCTAATTGTATCTCTCCCACTCAACTTGCCCTGGTCATTTCTTAGCCGATATTGCCTCATAACTTGACCCTCAACTCATTCTCTATAGAACAACCAATCATTTGAGTAAAGCACAAATCAAACCATTTTATTCTCCCATGTAAACCCTTCAATGGCTACTCATTGTATTCAGAATGAAATCTACTGTTGTATGACGCCCATGGCCCCCAGTGACCCGGCTCCTTCTACCTGTGTTAGTCTGCAATGCCGCTCAGCCAGGTTCCCATTTCTTCTCTCCTTCCAGGCAACTGGGATGATTGCAGTTCTTCATACCCTTGAAGTGAAGATCTAACCATATGACTTGCTTTGGACAATGAAATATGAGTAAAAGTCATTTGAGAACCAGTACACAACCAACACACTTTCTTCTCCTGTTATACTGATTACGGAACTCAGTATTTTTTTTTTTTTGAGACAGAATCTCACTCTGTCACCCAGGCTGGAGTGCAGTGGCGTGTTCTCAACTCACTGCAACCTCTGCCTCCCAGGTTCAAGCAATTATCGTGTCTCAGCCTCCCAAATAGCTGGGATAACAGGCATATGTCAACACGCCCAGCTAATTTTTGTATTTTTGTAGAGATAGGGTTTCACCATGTTGTCCAGGCTAGTCTCAAACTCCTGGTTTCAAGCAATCCAGCCACTTTGGCCTCCCAAAGTGCTGGGATTACCGGCATGAGCTGCCATGCCAGGCCAGGAACTCTTTTTTTGAGTATTGACAAGGTGGTGCCATGAGGTTGGGAAGTCTTAATAGCGGAGAATACACAGAGAAGAGTGACCCTGGAAGTTTTCCCAAATCCACAGTGAACATCGTAGGAGTGAAAAATAAGCTTCTGTTATGAGATTTGTGGGTTGCTTGTTACTGCAGCAAATCATAGCCTATCCTGAATGACACACTGCCCTAGCACCTACTCTCTCCCTTGGTCACTGTGTTGTATCCCACCGGCGTTCATCCAGCTTCTGAAACACATCAGGATGTTGTGTCCGTCACAGTCATTACACATCCTGTTCCTGGCACACTCTTACTTCCACACCTTGTTCTGCTTTGATTCTTAAGTGAGAACACATTAAAGGAAAAATAAAACATCTAAGTCTGAACCTGGAACAGTCTATAAATTAAAGAGAGGGAGCAGAGTTAGGCTGTTGGGTGGATAAAACAAAGAGGATATGGCAGTCGTTCTCTTACTTACTCATTTGACAATCACATATTAACCACTAGATTTGCCAAGCCTTATTCTAAGTGCTGGGGCAATATGAAAAGTCAAACACTTTTCTTGACTTAAAAGAGCTCATAGACTGGTAAGGGACAGCCCCAAACTAACAGAGAAATGGAAGAAGGCACAGAGTGTCCATGGCAACAGTCATCATAAATGCTGCAGAGATAAAAGAGAAGAAGGACGTAGAAGAAGCCACTGAATTTGGAGAGAAGGAAGTGGCCAGTGATCTTCAATCTTTGTGGGAGCAGGGCAGCTTGCAGAGGGTAGATGTTGAGTGGGAGGTGAAAAGAGGGATGTTTAAAAGTAATAAACTTTTAAAAATAATGATTGCTACCTCTTACCAAGAGTGCCAGGAACTTTTACATGCATTATTTCCAGTCCTCTCAAAAGTTAAGTATTGGGCCGGACTCAGTGGCTCATGCCTGTAATCCTAGCACTTTGGGAGGCTAAGGCAGGTGGATCTCCTGAGCTCAGGAGTTTGAGACCAACCTGGGCAACATGTCTAAACCTTGTTTCTCCAAAAAATACAGAAGTTAGCTGGGTGTGGTGGTGTGCACCAGTGGTCCCAGCTACACAGGAAGCTGAGGTGACGAGGATTGCTTGAGCCTGGGAGGTAGAGGTTGCAGTGATGCGAGATTGCACCACTGCACTCCAACCTGGGTGAGAGAGCGAGACCCTGTCTCAAAAAACAAAACAAAAATATTGTCTTCATTTTACAGATGATGAAACCGAAGCTGAGAGATTAAGTAACTTGGTCCAAATCACACTTGATCAGGAATGGCTGGATTAATATCTAAGTCTGCTGACTCCACAGCCCATGCACTCTCCATCACCTTGTAGACAGGATAGAGGTGGCCTGCACCTGCTGCCACATCTGCAGGAGCCTTTGTAACAAGGAAGAGAGAAGGATTTTAAAGACACTATAGAAAGAGACTGGATGTGGTGGTGAATACCTGTAATCCCAGCACTTTGGGATGCCAAGGTGGGCAGGTCACCTGAGGTCAAGAGTTCGAGACCAGACCAGCCAACATGGTGAAACCCTGTTTCTACTAAAAATACAAAAAATTAGCCAGCATGGTGGTGCATGCCTGTAATCCCAGCTACTTGGGAGGCTGAGGCAAGACAATAGCTTGAACCCTGGAGGCAGAGGTTGCAGTGAGCCAAGATTACACCACTGCACTCCAGCCTGGGCAACAGAGTGAAACTCTGTCTCAAAAAAATGAAAACAAAAACAAACCTATAGAAAGATACGTTACCTGTGGGACACCTCTTTAAAAACCAAAGGACAAAGGTCTTTGAGAAATTTTCCTTTTTTATTAGAATATTTGAAAAAAAAAAACAACTGAATTGTGTTAATTATTCACAAAAGGAATCACAATGAATCCCCAAATTGGAGTGGATTTCTGGGTGGTCCAAGAAAGCACCTACATGTTTTTGACAGGTAATGACACTACTAGTTAACAACTCTGGATGTAGATGGGCGAGACTGGATGACCATGGGGAGAAAAGAAAGGTGGGGATGAAACTTCACAGAGAAAGCATCTGATATGAGGGAAAGGCACCTTACGTGTGTTTACATAGCATTACTAAAGCTAAACATTAACCAGGAAAGACAAGCTTTTGTTTCTGTCATCCAAGTAACACCTGCTTTGCTTTGTCTTAGGGTTAAAAACATGCATTTGATCCCTGGAAGGATCTGAGTGATCCAAGTTGGCTAAACAGGAGGCAGTCTATAGGGAAGATGTATGTTTCAAGCAGGAACATTTCTTTTCCTCTTTTTGCTCAGGATCCCATCATTATATATCTTTAATAACTGGCACTTTTTTTAATAAGTAAATTTGCAGAGAGAGAGAGAGACAAAAGAAAGGCAGGAAGGCAGGAAGGGAGAGAGAATAAAAGAGAGGAAGGAAGAGAGGAATGAAAGGGAGGGAGGGAGAGAGGAAGGGAGGAAGGGAGGGAGGGAGAGAGGAAGGGAGGAAGGGAGGGAGGGAGAGACAGAAGGAAGGAGATAAATCTGTGATGATGCTGGAATGTACATGTCTCAGTGAGCAGTGACAGATGATCAGCGCTTTCTAAAGACCCCTTAAACAGACAAAATGGTAGACCATTGATCTGACCTTCATCCCCAGGGTAACCATACTTTGGGAAGCTCAAATTGAAATGATGTGATTACTGCCTATGAGTGTTATGACTTCTAAGTGAGATGGCCCCCAAACACAGCCACCAGAAAAAGTGTCTGAATTCTCAGAGCTTGTCTTCTCTAGAATATGTGAGAAATCATCAGAAGACATTGAACACAAGAATGCCCAGGTCCATTGATCCATGGGCATTGCTAAGGAATTCCATTGGCTAGAGTCCTTGGTTACGTTTCAGATTTCTCCAGTTCCAGGGATGGAGCAGACGTCTTACTGGTCGTCCCCAAGGAATGGATATCCAGGACCTCATAGCAATGTCAGAATGGGGCTGCACTGACCAAACAGTCCTCTTCATCCTAAACTATGAGCAATTTGGCCTGGGCAGTCTCTTCTTATTGGAAGAGTAAGACCATGTTCCCACTGTGAAGTTCATCTCCCACAATTCCTATAATTGGCTGAATCTAGTTCTTGCTCAAAGCTAGAGACCTAGTCAAGGCTCTGCCTACTTGGTTGTTCCATGAGGCCATAGGTGGCCTCAAGGCCAAGACATCTGGCAGAATAGAGAGCTTCAGGCTGAGCCATATAAGCCCAGGTTCCGGGCAGCTTGGGAGATCCTGGGAGTTTTCCTCTGGGGAAATGGATAGTAGGCTGGTTTCCCAGACCTGTGTCGGTCCTTTATGGAAAGAGGACATTGAGTGCTGAATTTTAAGCCAGATTCCACTGCCTTTGTTTGGGTATTGCCCACCTGGCATGGAAGCTGGGCAGGCTCTGGGATTCTGGTTCCTTGTTGAGTCATCTGGTTGGTTTCAAACAAGTGTGCGTCTCCTTCAGGAGGGAGCCTTTGGCCAGCTCCCACAAGCTTGCCCCTATGATGTACTTGATGACTGGTATCCTGGGGGAAGGTTTGGACCAAACGATGCATCTCCAGGTGCGTGTGCCAGGGAGACTCGGGGGCCTGAAGACAGCCCTGGAAAGCCTCCTCCAGCCTCCCCTCCACCTCAGAATCGGCCTCTTCCGGGGACAGTGAGCTCCTTCTCTCCTTGTTAATCCAAACAGCATTGACCATTGATTCTGCAGGAGCAGGCGTGTTTCCTCCTGGAAAGAGAAAGCACCAGCAGGGTCATTACTGGAAGAGAAAAGGGCACTTAGGGGTCTCATTGCTTTCAAGCTGAAGGAAGGCCATCCCCAGAAGGTTCCTGTACATTGTGTGTGTGTACATGTGTACACACACAGATGCACACAAGGCCTCACTTGCATGCTCACACACATGCCCTTTCACACCTCATCCATATATATTTACATACACACTATTATTCATTCATTCAACACATATTTATTGAGCACTTAATATGTACCAGGCATTATTTATTCTAGGTCCTGGAAATACGCAATGAACATTGAGACAAAACCCACACCTTCCTGGATGTGTCCTAGTTGAGTAGAAAGATCATAAGCAAATGCATATTTATAATAAAACTTCAGATGGCAATCAATGCTATGAAAAATCTCAAGCATAATAGAGGCTCAACCACTGAAGTGAGGGAGTAAACTCTGGGAGGAGATAGGGAACTAGCACTTGGGGCTAAAAGAAAGGCAAGGAACAAGGGCACACGCAGACTCACACACATGTGGAGTCACATATGCTCACCAGCGGAAAAGATTATCCTTAACTTATGGGGTTTTGTGTCCTGGGATTCTTTTTTTTTGAGATGGAGTCTCGCTCTGTTGCCTAGGCTGGAGTGCAATGGCACAATCTCGGCTCACTGCAACCTCCGCCTCCTGGGTTCAAGTGATTTTCCTGCCTCAGCCTCCCGAGTAGCTGGAAATTAGAAGAAAATTAGACACCTGACTAATTATTGTATTTTTAGTAGAGACAGGGTTTTACCATGTTGGCCAGGCTGGTCTTGAACTCCTGACCTCAAGTGATCCACGCACCTCAGCCTCCCAAAGTGTTGGGATTACAGGCGTGAGCCACCACATCTGTCTTTGTCCTGGGATTCTGATAGTGAGTTTACCACCCAAGTCAGAAGAGGGAGGAGCTGTATATTGAAGCATCTCCTTTTAGAGAACCAATCATGATCCTTTTCCTTGTCCACAGGCACTGTTCTGGGAGGACATTTGCAGCATTTACTGCTTCTCAGAACTGGCTTTAGGGTGGAGGAGGCAGATCAATATCTCTTTTCTTTCTTGGGGACATTTTTTTAAAACCACCTAGTGAAATATGATAGTTCATTGTCAACTCTTGCTGGCAGTGGGGTGGTAGGAACGATGGAAAGGCATTTCCCTTATAGAAATCAGGTGTGTGACCAGCCTGGCGCTCCTCAGAGATGTCACTTAGGTTCACTTGCCTGTTCTGGCATCTGTTATCACGGGAGGCCCTGGAGGTGACATGTGCAGAGCAAGAATGGGGAGATGCTATTGGAAGAATAAGGTCAGAAGGAAGCCCCTGAGCTCCAATTCCAGGCATCCAAAAGAAACAGAAGACCAGCTGCAGCCACCTCAGCCAACAGCTGCTGTCCTGTCAACACCAACTCCAGTGTGAGGCTCTGAAGGGTTGTTCCTGCTTTGTAACCGCATTAGTTCCTTAGGATTATTTTCCAGCGTGGAATGAAAGAAACTTTTACAAATATCCAACATGTTATGTACTTATCTGAGAACAAGGAAGGAGGGAGACACTATGGGAGAACCCAGGAACTGGCATCCTCTCCCATCATGAGTTTAGGAGGAAAGGACTGAAGGTGGACAGGGCTGCTCAACTGTTAGTCCCAGCCTGCGGGTTCAGAGGAAAGGAAAGCAGAGTTCGGCTGGGAGGTACACAGGGACCCCACGCCAGTGCAGCACCTGCTGAGAATCACCATGAGCTTTCCATGGCAGTACCCTCCACATCTTGGGATGGTGCCTGTTCTTCACAAGCAAAAGAGAATTAGGGTAATTGTCTGAAAAGTGCAGGGAAATTTCATATCATGTTTTTTATCTGTTTTATTTTGGTTTTGGTCAGTCGGGGACTGGGGATGAAGGAAATGTACTTGTTATCTATAATAGTTTCTTCATTCTCCACCCTGGATTCACTTTGCCGGAAGATACAAATTGGAGAAGGGGTATGAGCCCCTTGATTTCTCCTGATTTTCCTTGATTTCTTTCAGCCCCTTTCCTTGACTTCTCTCTTCAGTGGGGATGAAGGAAGTAGGTGGAGAGAAGAGCAGAGAGAGTGGTAGAGAGACTCAGGGAGGAAAGAAGAATGAAAATTCATCCCAACTGCCTGAGACCTCTGGTGCAGCCTCTCTCATCCAGCCAGAGTCAGGCAGACATGCGTTCTGGTCGTGAGCTCACCACTGACTCACTAGGAGACCCCAGGCCTCCATTGCCTCATCTATAAAAGGGAGATCTTACAAAGGGAGCTGCCTTACAAGGCTGGTGACAATGATAAATGAAATGTCATATGAAACATCCAGCCTGGGTATAAGTCCCTACCCTAATCCCTTTTCTACATAAGGTGAGTCACGCAGTGTCTGACTGTGACAAAAGCATATTCCTTTGAGACACCAGCCACTTCGGGTAACTGGGGCTCTGCAGACTTCTGAAAGTCACTCAAGGTCCCCTGGGGAACTTACATTGCATCAGGGAAGACACGCTACTACTTGTAACTGCATTTCCAGAACCTGAACCCATCGCATAATGCTAAGACAGGGTGAAGAAAGCTAATTTCAGAGCCCTTCCTTTCATTGATCAGCTCCTAGCATTTCTGAGCTTCCAAATGTCACCCAATGTCTTGTGACATTGGCTTCTAGCTTCAGTAGGAGCCCAATCTCAATGCTCACTCTGTCTTCCTGGGTCTCTCTGCTGCTCTGGGCGCTGAGGATCACTGTCCTCTAAAATTCCTCTACTAGCTTGGCTTCATGACATTAATTGCTCTTGCCTTTCTTCTACCACTTAAAATATGTTTAATTGTAGTAAAATGCAGAAAGCATAAATATCCCATCTTAACCATTTTTAAGTGTACAGTTCAGTAGTGTTCAGTACATTCACATTATTGGCGAACCAATCTCCAGAACCCTTCAGCTTCCCTAACTGACATTCTATAAGCATTAAACAATAACATCCCACTTCCCATGGCCCAGCCTCTGGCAACCACCATTCTACTTTCTTTCTGTCTCTATAAATCTGTCTATGTTACATACCTCATGTAAATGGGATTATACAGTATTTGCCTTTTGGGGACTGACTTATTTCACTCCGCACAGTGTCCTCAAGTTTTACCCATGTTGTAGCGTATGGCAGAATTTCTTTCCTTTTTACGGCTGAATGCTATCCCTCTTCTCAAATTTGGCTGCTTTCTCCATCTTCCCTGGCTTCATTTCCTCCTTTTGTTCCTTAGATATTTGAGTATTCCAGAACTCTAATTTTCATCCCAGTTTCTTATCAATTTACACATTGACTTGCCATAATTTTATCCATGCCCATGGCTTCAGTTACCATCAATATGTTAATGACCCCCAGATCTATATCTCCAGCCCAAATGAGATCCAGGCTGGATGGATGGTCTACAGGCAACTATCTCCAATGCAGTATATTCAAAAACAAGCTTATCTCCCTCTACTAAAACATTTTTCTCCTGTATTCTCAATGAAAGATATCACCATCTACCCTATTGCCAAAGTGTAGGGGACAATTAATTGCTCTTTTGCCACCTTAGCATCATTTTCACCTTATTTTTGTCATCTCACCCTGATTTCTTCCTGGAGAACTCCCTACTCCTTCACATTCAGTGCTAGAGCTTCAAGTGGCCTTCCTCCTCAGATGCATGTGACACACATGATCTTGTCCTCAGCCAGTCAGTACATAAAGCCTTGATGAGCTTCATACATATTAATTCATTGGGTTCCTACAATAACCCTATGATTTGGGTACTAGTTATTCCCAATTGACAGGTGAGGAAACTGAGCCCCAGAAAATTTACGTAACTTGTTTAAAGCTGCACATTAAGTAAATGGCAGAGCTGGGACTCAAACTTAGGCTGTGCTCCAAGACCCAGTACATGACCACTCCATTAGACAGTGTACTGCCTCTCACAGTTAGATAAAGAATGTGGAACTTGGCTGAGCATGGTGGCTCATGCCTGTAGTCCCAGCACTTTGGAAGGCCAAGAAGGGTGGATCACGTGAGGTCAAGCATTCAAGACCAGCCTGGCCAACATGATGAGACCCCATATCTACTAAAATAATATAAAAATTAGCCAGGCATGGTGGCAGGCACCTGTAATCCAGCTACTCAGGAGGCTGAGGCAGGGAGAATTGCTTGAACCTGGGAGGTAGAGGTTGCAGTGAGCTGAGATTGCACCACTGCATTCCAGCCTGGGCGATAGAGGGAGAATCCACCTCAAAAAAAAAAAAAAAAAAGAACGTGGAACTACAAACTGCTGAAAGTGCCCCGAAAGACCCTGACCTAGCTGAGAGGTCAGAAGTCTTCTCGGAGAAAGCCACGCCTGGGCACTCCTTGCATGAACCCTAATTTAGCACCTGGTAATGACAGGAAAGGAGGCATTGAGTTACCAGGAGCAGGAGAAAGGACCAGCGCAGGGGATAGTGAATTCTCTGGGGACATGTTGAATTTGAGATGTCTTTGGATCATGCCCATTAAGTAATTAGAGTCTGAATTGCAGGTATATTAAGCATGGTGCTTCCATTTGATAGGGATTTAAATTAATAAATGTTTGTTGAATAACTGAATGAATAAATTCCCTCAAGGGTGGGATAGAGCTTTAGGAACCTTTCCGTTTATGCCCTGCAGTGATGGTGACTGTTTGACTGTGCCAGTTCACTCCTTCCAGGCACCAGCAGGGTCCCACTGGTTGGCAACAGCTCAGGTAATGAGCGATGGGCTCCTTCGGCTCAGAGGTGCCACTTTTGTTCCCAAAAGGCAGCATACTTCCTGCCCTAGACAGAGAGGTCCCTGTGGCCCCTGATTCCTGCCTAGTCTGGCCTGGCAAAGGGCAGCCCAAAGAGTCCACCGAACTCTACAAATAACCACAGAATCCCGCAGAGCTCAGCTTTGATCTTTCAGGGCATCTTCCCTTCTCCCTCAACCTGTTCCTCTGCTAGAGGATGAAGGGCTGGGATTTGACAGCCCCTTGCTTTCTGAGCCCTGTGCTTCTAATTCCCTCCTGGAATGAAATCGGAGTTCCTAAAGGGAGGAGGTTTCTCCCCATGAGTGGGGTAGAGGGTTTCTGTGTCTGATCATACCTCCCTCCTGCTGTTTTAGGCTGGATGAGCCTGGGATGCCTCATGGGTCTCTGAGGTCTTCATCTGGCCCAGACAGTTCCCAGTCTGTTGGGAATGTTATGTCTTCTACCTCCAGAGTGAATTTCTCTGGTTTGTAGGAGATGCCTTAGTTAGACCCAACCAGAAAGCAGAGCTCTTATCACCATAGCTGGGCTAGCAGTGGGGCCAAGCCTGGTTCACCAGGCTGACTAGTCTAGCAAGATCAGAACATCAGAGCAGAGGCCAGGAACAGCACTGGCAGCCAGGTGCTTGGCTGAGGCCCCTCAGCTGCCCTGAGCCTGCCTCCCCTCCTCTTCCCCACTGGGAAGGAGGGCTGGCAAACCCTGGCTCTGCCTCCCTGCAGCTCTGCCACTCAGCTCTCCCATGGTCAGTCCCTCTTTCCCCAGCACCTGTCCAGCCCTACCTTTTGGAAGCACCAGAAGGTGGACCTGGGTCCTCTGCTGCCTCTTTAAGCCTTCATACTGGGCTCGCAGGAGCTGGATGCTGAGTGGGGGCCCTTTCCCAGGGGCCTGAGTCCTGGAGTCCTCAGCCATGAAGTGAGACCCACGCTGCCAGAAGTGGGGCAGGGCTGGGCATGGGCAGGGCAACCCCTTCATCCGGATCCGGGAGAAAAGCAAACACAGCTGGGTGGGGCAGGGCCCAGGGAGGGGGGAGAGAGGGAGGGGGCAGTGAGGGAGAAGGGGGAGTGATAGGCAAAAGGAGGGTGGAGAGGAGAGTGGAACTGAGGAAGGAGGTAGAAAAATAAGGGGGAAGGAGAAGGATGAAGGGGAGGAGGAGGTAGGGAGAGGGAGAAATGGGGGAAGGAGAAAGGTGGGAGACAGGGGAAGTAGGAGGAGAAGGAAAGGTCAGAGGAAAGAAGGGGGCAGCAAAGGGGGAAAGGCTGGAGGAAGGAGGTGATAGTGGCAAGGGGGTATGAATGGGGCGAGAGAAGGAAGAGCGGGAGGATGATGGAGACAGCCAGGAGGAGGCAGGGAAAGGAGCGATGGGGAGTGGGAGACTGAGGAGTAAGAGGAGGACTGGGGGAGTGAAGAGAAAGGCAAACCCAGCTGCTCAGAGCCCTTCAGGGAGCTCAAGAAGGTGTCTTATTCCAGGTCCTTCTATTGTTTGATCCTCAAGTTTAGAATCCAATTCCCAGTGCCATGGTGAAGTCTCCCATTTCCTGGCAGAGCTGGGACTGGGACTGGGGAATGCCGAGCACCCACTCAGCTCACACATCTTGGACTGGAACGTGGCCACTTTTCAGCAAACCTGCTGGTTGGGTTTGCATTAGTTGAAAGAACAGCGTCGGCAGCTTCATAGGGCCGGTGCTTTGGATGTGTGCCCCACGGCCATGCCCTAAAGAAACCCAGTAACAACGATCTCCCCAAGATCTCCACTCAGACCCCAACACACACCCCAGGTGAAAACCCAGCCCCAAAGCCAGTCATGGGGCAGAGCCCAGGGAGTTTTTGACCAGCCCCACCCCTTGGACATTTGGTGTAACCTCTGCCATCTCAGCATTTTCCTACCAAGTGGTAAGTTAGGCATCTCCTCACCCTCTGCTTGCGAGCCCCACCATTTCCACATTGCTTTTGAATCCCAGACCCTCTCTCTGTTGCACCAGCTTTGACCTAGGCTTGCTGCATTTGGTCAGCTAAGTCCCTTTCTATCTTCTATCATGGCGCTTACTGATCACCCAATTACCCAATACGTCTAAAGAGGCAATGGACACAGAGTAAAGCCTGAACCTAGGAGACATTTGGACATTCACCAGACAAGATCTAGTCATTTGATGTGGGGGACTGGTGGAAGATGGAGAGCAAATCTTCACTGGGTCGTATGTGTTAGTTTGCTAGGGCTGCCGTAACAAAGTCCCGCAAACTGGATGTCTTCAGCAACAAACATTATTGTCTCACAGTTCTGGACGTTAGAACTCCAAGGTCAAGGTGTGAGCAGGGTTGGTTTCTTCTTGGGGCTGTGTGAGAGTATCTGTTCCATGCCCCTCACCTTGCTTCTGATGGTTTGCTAGCGATCTCTGGTATTCCTTGGCTTGCAAAAACATTGCCTAATCTCTGCCTTTATCTTCACATGATGTTCTTCTGTGTGTGTGTCTCTGTGTCCAAATTTCCCCTTCTTATAAGGACAGCCGTCACATTGGATTAGAGCTCAGCCTAATGACCTCAACATAATTTAACTAATTACATCTGCAATTACCCTATTTACAATCCAGGTCACATTCTGAGGTACTGAACTTAGAGCTTCAACATAAAAATTTGGGGAAGCTGGGTGGAGCTTCTATAAGACTACTGGGGTAGTTTCTACAAGACTACTGAGGTAGTTTACCAAGACTACTGTGGTAATTTAAAAGAAAAGTCGTCAGAATAGATCAGTGGTGTTTTCAATGTGTAGCCAGATTGATAACCATCTTCTGCCTAAATTTCTCTCTAAAAATACTGAGAGAGATAGCCAAAACTTCCTCATACCTTTTGAGTAGTGTGTCTCTCTATCATGAAGGCAAGAGCAACACATCCATGCTGGACCAGCTGCACCTGCCATGAAATCGTGGTGGTAGAAATCATGGCAGTAGGGCAGCCACAATGGCTCACAACTGTAATCCCAGCGCTTCGGGAGGCTGAGGTGAGTGTATTGATTGAGCCCTGGAGTTCAGGACCAGCCTGGGCAACATGGTGAAACCCTGTCTCTACAAAAAATTAGCCAGGCATGGTGGCGCATGCCTGTAGTCCCATTTACTCAGGTGGCTGAGGGGGCATGATCGCTTGAGCCCAGAAGCTCAAGGCTGCACTGAGCCATGATCATGCCACTGCACTCCAGCCTGGGTGACAGAGTGAGCTCCTGTCTTGAAAAGAAAAGAAAAGGAAAGAAAAGCAAAGAAAAGAGAAAAGAAATCATGGCAGTAGAAATTGACTTCTACTCTATTTTGGTATTTACTTGTCAGCCTTCTTTTAGTATTAACAGTTTTTGTCTTTTTCTATATGTGCCTATTTGTGGATATTTTGATGAGAAGTAAATTGAGGCTATCTACTGCTGATTGAATGCCTTTTAAGAGCTTAAATTCCGTATTTTAGTTCATATAGTTCCTCTTTCTTGTAAAACTGAAATCTTTAGTCCATTTGAAATTTATTTTAGTGTTGTGTTAGGTATAAGGCAAAAATCTAGTTTTTTTTTCTTCAAATAATTGCCCAGTTGTTTCAATAGCCCTCACTGAATAAACTTTCCTTTCTCTATGACTGTGATAACAACAATAGTTTAAGAAAAAATTGGCAACTCTATCTCATCCCAGGGAGTCTTCAGAAATAAATGAAAAAAGTTAATCAAGCCTGGAGTTTGTTCTGGGTGGCTGCACTGAACGGGTGACTTTTATTACCCAGGTAGATCCTTTAGAGGAACTGGAAATAAGCTACAAAGTTGTTCAGGGCTCGAGACGCTGGAGTAGGAAGAAGATGTCTTGTTAGTCAAGGGAATATTTTGTTTTTCTATATGTATGTAAACTGTATGGAGCCTGAAATGTCCCGTTCATGGTTGAGAGATAAGACTGTGCTTAATGTAGCAGGTTGGTTCATTACAGGAACCAGCATCTGTACAGCTCCCCCTGGAGCGTCTAGTAAAATAACTTAGACCGGATGATCCAGGTGCACTCCTGTGCAAGGGATCCAGCTATCCTGTGAGGCTTGAGTGGCAACAGGTATCACTCACCGCTGGGGCACTAATCCAGAGAGAATGACTCAGACTGGAGCCCTGTCCATGCAAAGCCAGTTATGGGTGGGTAGAGATTCAGAGACTTGAAGAAGGAATCCCTTTAGAAAGCTGGTTTGAGAGCAGTAGGCTGGGACAGCCCAGTATACAGTGGGGCCGGGGCAGGAGGGGTGGATCCTGGTCTAGTGAAGAGCTCCAGTTTGGGGTTCTTTCTACTGGAGACTCCAGGAAAATGTGACTTATCCTGTTCTTTCACTTTTCCTCTCCCCTATAATAAGTTCATTCTGAGATTATCCCCAAAGCCTGGCGATCTAGCCTTACAGAAACCAAGAGGGCAAGACTGCCAGGGATGGGAGGCCTCCCTGTGCTCTCTTCTCTCTGGTTCCACTGAGGAGGGCACCTCGTCCTATGGAATGGACTGTGATTTGCAGGTGTATGAATGACAGCATCCACAGGAGAGCCAAGTATGATGAGGAAGGACTCAGGATGTCAAGAAGTGCTTCAGAGCAGACAGTCTCAAACATTCAAAGCTCTCAGCCTTAAGAGTAAGCGAGATTCTGCTCTGAAAATAGAGAGGCTAGGCTAGACATATGAAAACCATAGTTATAACCATTGACCTAAAACTGCAATGGATCAGATAGGTGCTAATCACTCTATGTAAATAATTAAATTTTTATTTATTTTTATTTTTATTTTAGAGATGAAGTCTTGCTCTGTCACCAGGCTAGAGTACAGTGGCATGATCTCGGCTCACTGCAACCTCCTCCTCCAAGGTTCCAGCAATTCTCCTGCCTCAGCCTCCCAAGTAGCTGGGACCACAGGCACACGCCACCACACCCAGCTAATTTTGTTGTATTTTAGTAGAGATGGGGTTTCACCATGTTGCCCAGGCTGGTCTCAAGCTCCTGAGCTCAGGCAATCCACCTGCCTCAGCCTCCCAAAGTGCTAGAATTGCAGGCGTGAGCCACTATGCCTGGCCCAATTTTTAAATTATGGTAATATTTGTGTAAATGAAATTTACCATTTTAACAGTTTTTCAGTGAACAGTTGCAGTGGCATTGCACTCATTCACAGTGCTCTGCAACAATCGCCACTATTTCCAGAGTGTTTCCATCATCCCAACAGAAATTCTGTGCCCATTAAATAATAACTCCCCACTCCCCACTTCCCTACATCCCTGGCAACCTGTCCTATACTCTCTCTATGACTTTGGCACCCAACATAAGTGGAATCATGCAATATTTGTGATATATGTGACTGACTTATTTCACTTAGCATATTGTCAAGGTCCATTCATGTTGCAAACATTCATCAGAACTTCGTTCTTTTTTATGGCTAAATAATATTCCACTGTATGGACAGACCACGGCTTGTTTCCCCATTCATCTGTTCATGGACATTTGTACCTGAACACCTTTTGGCTATTGGGAATAGTGCTGCTATGAACATTGGTATACGAGTGTGTGTTTTGCGTTCCTGCTGTGAATTCTTTGGAATAGCTGGATTACATAGTAATTCTATGTTGATTTTTTTGAGGAACCTGGACAAAATTAAATTTCTCATGAGAACACTATGAGAGAAGCAACATTATTACCCTTCTCCTTTGCCTTTTACACTGAATCCAGCTCTAGGCCTGGGAGACACCAGTTCTGAAAGATACCTGACATCTGGCTGGGCACGTTGGCTCACACCTGTAATCCCACCACTTTGGGAGGCCAAGGTGGGCAGATCACCTAAGGTCAGGAGTTCAAGAACAGCCTGACCAAGATGGTGAAACTCTGTGTCTACTAAAAATACAAAAATTTAGCCGGGCGTGGTGGCAGGCACTTGTAATCCCAGCTACTGGGAGGCTGAGGCTACAGAATCACTTGAACTGTGAGGCAGAAGTTGCAAAAAAAGAAAAAAAAAAGATACCTGAAATCCATGTATTTCTCTCCACCTCCTCTGGCATCCCCTAGCCTATGCTGTCCTCATTTCTTTTTCCAAGACCACTGCAACAGCCTCTTACCTGTCCCCTTCCTCCCACTTCCACACCTGTCCTCTCATGCATTGACCTTACAGCAGTCAGTGTTCTCCAAAAGACACAAAGCAAATCAGACCTCGTGGCTTGGCTTTGCTCCCTGTTAAATCCTTCAGTGGCTTCCCAATACACTCAAACTTGCATTCAAATCCTTCTCGTGGCCCAGGGGATTGCGTCTGCCTTGGGTCTGTCTCATTTTTCCAGTCTCTGTGTCAACTTTCCCCTTGCTTTCTACTTTCTAGACAAGATTTCCTATAAGTGGGTTACAGATATGCCTATGACTGAGACCCACAACTCCTAGGCCAGGTGTCTCCAGCCACAAACAGCTTCTGCATTTACTTCAGCAATCCATTCAAATAGTGTCATTTTCCTGTAATCCCAGCACTTTGGGAGACTGAGGCGGTAGATCACGAGGTCAGGAGTTTGAGACTAGCCAATACGGTGAAACCTCGTCTCTAGTAAAAACTACAAAAAAAAAAAAAGAAAAAAAAAATTAGCCAGGCTTGGTGGTGCATGCCTGTGGTGCCAGCTACTTGGGAGGCTGAGGCAGGAGAATCGTTGGAACCTGGGAGGCGGAGGCTGCAGTGAGCCAAGATGATGCTACTGCACTCCAGCCTGGAGACAGAGCAAGACTCTGTCTTAAAACAAAACAAAACAAACAAATGAAAAACAAATAGTGTCATTTTCTAGGTATGCCATGATGTGAATGAGGGGAGAAAGTATTCTCACTGCTTTCGCCTTCTCTCATTTTCTTGAATTCTGCCAATGTCTTTCCCTCCTTGGAGCTTTGATATGTGCTGTTCTTTGTCTTCTAGAACACTCCTTTACTTACCTTCACCTCAACCGTATCTTCATTATCTTTCCATCCTTGGCAGCACCCATATGTGCCCTGGCTAACTTGTAAACACCCTCAGTTCTCAGCTTAAAAAAGTGGTATAATGTAACGATCAAGAGCATGAACTATGAAGCTAGACTATGCGGGTTTGTATCTTACTTTCCTTATTCTTAGCTACTCTCCCCTTGCTCTCTAGGTCAAGTATGCCTTTGGGCTAGTTAAGTAACTGGCCCAAAGGCACGCTGCTAAGATGTCCTATCTCCTCTCTCTCTCTCTCTCTCTCTCTCTCTCTTTGAGATGGAGTCTTGCTCTGTCACCCAGACTGGAGTGCAGTGGTGCAATCTTTGCTCACTGCAACCTCAGCCTCCCGAGTTCAAGCGATTCTCCTGCTTCAGCCTCCTGAGTAGCTGGGATTACAGGCATGCACCACCACACTCGGCTACTTTTTGTATTTTTAGTAGAGGTGGGGTTTCTCCATGTTGTTCAGGCTGGTCTCGAGCTCCCGATCTCAGGTGATCTGTGTGCCTCAGCCTCCCAAAGTGCTGAGATTACAGGCGTGAGCCACCGCGCCCAGCCTTAAACACTATCTTTCATCTCATGTACTCTTTGGCAACTGAGCTTGCCATTCCCTCATCAAGAGGTGGAGCCTATGCCACTTCCTTAAGTGTGGGGCGGTTGAGTGGCATCATTTGGCCAACTGAATGTGGTAGAAGTGACTCTGTGCCTGTTCCTGGTGTATCCCTAACTGTGGCTTCTGGCAGCTTCTGCTTTCTGTTTTTTGGAACAGTGACTGTTGGGATGTGCCTTCTCTTAGCCTTGACACCATGCTGTGGGCAGCCTGAACGACACGATGAGGCTGCATGTAGGTGCGTCAGCCACCAAATTCTGGTGAACTCCCAGCCGATAGCTGGCTTCGGCTGCCAGAGAGTGAGCCCCTGGGACATTCAGCCCAGTCAAGCCATCGGATACCTACAGCCCAGTGCACATCTGAATGTAACTTCATAAGAGAGCTCAAGGGAAACCTACCTACTTGAGCCCAGTTTATGCTTAGGCCATGAGAAATAATAATGAATTTTGTTTTAAGTCACTAAGTTTGGGGATGGTTCATTACACAGCAACAGATAACTGGAATGTGCCTGATTATGAATGAATATACTACTGAAGCTGCTGAACAGGAAAACCACCTGCCAAATTAGGAAACTTCCAGGTCAGCTCCTTGCCCCCAAACCATACCACCTGTGCCATGAACCATACCTACAAAACGGGCACCTGCATCCTGCCTCTTTGCCTGTAAAATCTTATGAAAGCACAGCTGATTGCTCAATGCAAAGCATGTCCAGAATCCTAGCTGCAAGGAAATCTGGGAAATGTAGCTTTTCAAAGCTTCCCAGCCTTTGTAAGATAAAAGATTTAAATGGATATTGAAATAAGCAACCCACAGTATAACCATCCATCCTAATTCCTAAATAATCAAGCAATAGCAAGACTCAAGAAAACAAAGAGAATGTTTAAAAAAAGTTATACTGCATAATTCAGACTCTTCTCCCCCGAAATATCTTTTGCATTTATTGCTCTATAGACCTTTGGGACACAGCTCAGCACATTCAATTATAATGTTCAAAGAGATCTTAGCTGTATCTAGCTGAATTTCTGTATCTCTTCTGAAAGTTCTTTGATCTTTGCTCTCCACTTAGCAAATACACAAGGCAAAAGAAACAAATGATGGCACTTGGTGATTGGTTGGTTACATTTTTTTTTTTTTTTTTTTTTTGCCTTCTCGTTTTATTTCATTGAGTTGATCTTCGACCTGGTTGGTTACATTTTAACCAAAAGGATACAGAAGTCTTTGTAGGTTGCCATTGTACATAAAAATGGAATATTTTATAGTCTTAAAATATAGGTAAATTTTGGGAGGCTGAGGTGGGCAGATCACGAGGTCAGGAGTTCGAGACCAGCCTGACCAACATGATGAAACCCCATCTCTACTAAAAAAAATATGAAAATTAGCTAGATGTGGTGGTACACACCTGTAATCCCAGCTACTTGGGAGGCTGAAGCAGGAGAATCGCTTGAACCCGGGAGGCGGAGGTTGCAGTGAGTAGAGATAGTGCCACTGCACTCCAGCCTGGGTGACAGAGCAAGACTCTGTCTCAAAACGGAATAAAACAAAACAAAAACAGATTAATTTTATTTTAAAATTTATTGTAGATTGAGTTTTTGATTTATGTGGGATAAAACTCACATAATAGAAAACTCACCATTTTAACCATTTAATATAAACAATTCAGCAGCATTTAGTACATTCGTAATGTTGTACAATCACCACCTCCAGCTACTTCTAAAACATTTTTATCACCCCAAAGAGAAACCTCATATCCATTAAGAAGTCATTCTCAGCAGGGGATGGTGGCTCACACCTGTAATCCCAGCACTTTGGGAGGCCAAGGCGGGTACATCATCTGAGATCAGGTGTTCGAGACCAGCCTGGGCAACATGGAGAAACCTCGTCTCTGCTGAAAATACAAAAATTAGCAGGTATGGTGGTGCACGCCTGTAATCCTAGCTACTGGGATTACTGAGACACAAGAATCTCTTGAACCCAGGAGGCGGAGGTTGCAGTGAGCCAAGATAGAGACACTGCACTCCAGCCTGGGTGACAGAGTGAGACTCAAAAAGAAAAAAAGAAGTCATTCTCCCCTTCCCTCTGTTCCCAGTCCCTAGCAATCACTCTGCTTTCTTCCTTTAAGCATTTGACTACCCTGGATATTTCAAATAAGTAAAACCATACAGTATGTGACTTTTTGTGTCTGTTTTCTTTCACTCATCACAATGTTTTCAAGGTTCATTTTATGTTGTAGCATGTATCAGTACTTCACTCTTTCTTATGGTTGAACAACCCTCCATTGTGTGGGTATATCATTTTCTATTTATCTGTTCATTCACTGATAGACATTTGAGTTGCATCCACCTTTTGGCCATTGTGAATAGTGCTGCTATGAATACTCGTGTGTAAGTTTTTGTTTAAATGCCTTTTTTCCATTCCTTGGGGTATATACCCAGGAATGGAATTACTGGGTCATATGATTGTTGTATGTTATTTTCATTGCAAAACTTACTTGGCTGACATCGTGTTGCATTTCGATGATATTAAAAGATTTTTGTGTTGTATATTTTGCCTTCTCTGATAATATGCCAAGAGCTCTGCCTTACAGCAGGCTGGCTTTTGTGTGCTAGTTTCTTAGTGTGTTTGGTCTTTTAGAAAGGGAATTATAGTTCATAATTTTTCATCATGTACTGGCAAAATAACTCCCTGGCTAGAAACAAGGTTTTGATAGAAAAAACAGTTTCTGACCTATTTATAGTTCTTTTCCCATTCCTATTATTTCAAATGGATTGAAAGTCAATTAGGAAAAATGCACAGAAGTTCTCCCAGATTCATTTTTCTGTTTCCTAGCAGAATCGTTACCAATGATGCTATTGCTTTGTGTAATAATTATATAAAATCATTAAGTGAAATTGAGAGTGTAGCAATTATGTATCTGGAGTTTGCAGCCAGAATACCTGATTTCGAATTCCAGCTGTTCAATTTACTACTTGTGATACATTGGGCAAGCTTCTTACTATCTCTGTGCCTCAGTTTCCTCATCTATAAAATGGGGCTAATAATAGGACCTTTGTAAGGATGCAGTCTTTAGAACAGTGTTGGCATGAGGTCAGCATTTGTTGAATATAAATCCACAAATTCCTCCAGATAATTACAATATCTATTACTAAGATAATAAATTAGCTCTTAATCTATAAGGAAATCCTTATTTATTTTAGTTTGATAATGCCTATCACTTTTCTACAAAAGAACAGAGCTTTCAGCCTGGGCGCAGTGACTCATGCTTGTAATCCCAGCACTTTGGAAGCTGAGGCGATAGGATAATGAGGTCAGGAGTTCGAAACCAGCCTAGCCAACATGGTGAAACCCCATCTCTACTAAAAATACAAAATTAGCCGGGTGTGGTGGCACACATTTGTAGTTCCAACTACTCGGGAGGCTGAGGCAAGAGAATCGCTCCCGGGAGGTGGAGGTTGCAACAAGTGGAGATTGTGCCACACTAGCCTGGGCAACGGAGTGAGACTCTGTCTCAAACACAAAAAAGAAAAGAAAAAACAGGACAGAGCTTTTTCCCAATGGATATCATATAAAGGATTTTTTTTTTGGATAGAGTCTTGCTCTGTTGCCCAGGCTGGAGTGCAGTTGAGTGAGCTCCGCTCACTACAACCTCCGCCTCCCGGGTTCAAGCAATTCTCCTGCCTCAGCCTCCCGAGTAGCTAGGACTAGAGGTGCATGCCACCATGTCTGGCTAATTTTTTGTGTTTTTAGTAGAGACGGGGTTTCACCATGTAGCCAGGATGGTCTCGATCTCCTGACCTTATGATCCGCCCACCTCAGTCTCCCAAAGTGCTGGGATTACAGGCGTGAGCCACCGCGCCCAGCCAAAAGATATTGAAGGAACACTATGGGACAACTCTACTTAATAATTCATCGAAAATACCTAAGAACAGATATTACAAAATTTAAAACTAGTTTTTATCAATGACAAAACACAATGTACTGTAACAGCCACTGGGACATGGTGGCTCATACCTATCATCTCAGCAGTTTGAGAGACCGAGCTAGGTAGATCACTTGAGCCCAGGAGTTTGAGACCAACCTATGCAATATGGCACAATCCCCTCTCTACAAAAAATACAAAAATTAGTCAGGTGCGATGATGTGCGCCTATAGTCTCAGCTGTGTGGGAGGATCGCTTGAGCTGGGGAGGTTGAGGCTGCAGTGAGCTGTGACTGTGCCACTGCACTTCAGCCTGGGTGGCAGAGTGAGCCCCTGTCTCAAAAAATAAAAAATAAACAAATACATAGAAATAACAGCCCTCATCTTTTGGTTTTGAAGTCAGGATTCTTTTATTTATTCAGCAAATACTTATTCAGCCACTACAATGTTCCAGACATGGTACTAGGTATAAAATAATGAATAAAACAAACACTATGCTCATTGAACTTCCAGCCCAGTGGTGGGGACAGAAGGGAAGAGCAAGTTAACTAACAATTGTATGGCTACAATTTATGGTAAAAACTAGGTAAAGAGAATACAGTAAATAATGTAAATACTATAATGCATATAAAGTGCTTAGAGGAGTGCCTGGACCTTAGAAAGTGTGTGACATTGTTACCTACGTCTATGATTCCAATTGTTATAACTTACCGTTTATTCACCTGTAGAACACAAACTCCATCCTGCCCTCTAGTGGGGATTTTGAGTCATAGCCAGACCAAAAAAACCAGAAAGGGGCTTTTGATGTTTCAGTGGTTTTTTTGTTGTCCTTGTTTGCGGAGTCTCTCTCCGCTGCCCAGCCTGGAGCTCAGTGGTGCGATCTTGGCTCACTGTAGCCTTTGCCCCCTGGGTTCGAGCGATTCTTGTGTCTCAGCCTCCCCAGCAGCTGGAATTACAAGGCGTGTGTCAGCACGCCGGGCTAATTTTTGTATTTCTAGTAGAGACAGGTTTTCACCATGTTGGCCGGGCTGGTCTCAAACTCCTGACCTCACATGATCTGCCCACCTCGGCATTCTAAATTGCTGGGATTACAGGCGTGAATCACCACACCTGGCTTTTTTTTTTTCTTTTTAATTTTCATTTAATTTAAATTTTTAATAGAGATGAGGTTTATCTCTGTTTCCCATTCCGGTCTCAAAATCCTAGCCCTAGCAATCCTCTGGCCTTGGCCACCCAAAGTGCTGGGACTACAGATGTGAGCCACCATGCCTAGCCCAGCTGCTATTTAGAGAGCTGGGATACGGAACCAGACAGGCCAGACCAGACACTTCCCCTCTGGGAGGCACAAAGGCTCCCGATGCAAGCTTGGTGGCATGTGACCTCACCACTCTCTCTGGGCAGCCATCTAAGGTCTGCCAGCAGCCTGTGAAGTAGCCTGTGGTGGAAGCTTTAGTAAGCGGGGTTCCTATACAGGAGGTCCAGCTAGCTGGACCTTCAGAATAAAACAGGGAAGAGACTCTTCATCCACATTCAAAGAAAAGACATGGAAAGTATATGAACCATGATTATGACAGAACACCAGAATGAAAGATGCCTGATGCGGAGGTGGCCAGGACTGCCTTTCATCCCAAGGATAGTACAGTAGCCCCAGGGAATTCCAGGTAGGGCTCATGACTGTTACCTTCCCTGAGCATCTTCACCATAACCCCAAATTAACCCAGGTGGCTCCGACGTCAAAGAGTCTAATCAACAAAGGTACTTTAAATATGCCATCCCATTTCATCCTTCCAAGCTTCCTAAAAAACAGGTATAATTATCCCCATCTTACAGATGAAGTACCCCAGGCTCAGAAAGTTTCAGTGAGCCACCTCAGGTCCTGCAGCTGAAAACCGGCAACGCAGTTTTCATACCTACTTTGTTCTGTTCTCAAAGCTTGTGTTCATTCCACTACCCCATACTCCGTTGTCCCGTGGTATTGAAGCCTGAGTTTATTGGAGACATGAGATGTTATCCCCACATTTTATTATAGCAAAACCTTCTTTAAAAAATTACTAGGTTAAGGCCGGGCGCGGTGGCTCAAGCCTGTAATCCCAGCACTTTGGGAGGCCGAGGCGGGTGGATCACGAGGTCGAGAGATCGAGACCATCCTGGTCAACATTGTGAAACCCCGTCTCTATTAATACAAAAAGAAATTAGCTGGGCACGGTGGCGCGTGCCTGTAATCCCAGCTACTCAGGAGGCTGAGGCAGGAGAATTGCCTGAACCCAGGAGGCGGAGGTTGCGGTGAGCCGAGATCGCGCCATTGCACTCCAGCCTGGGTAACAAGAGCGAGACTCCGTCTCAAAAAAAAAAAAAAAAAAAAAAATTACTAGGTTAAACAACTTTAATCAAGTTGTCAGATGATGTTTTGTACAAGCTTTAAAATAAGTGAACACCTAGCAACAACTTGATCTTTTGCTGCATAATCTTTGAGAATTTCTGTAATCAACTCATTCTGAATCTGATCATTGAAAAGTCTTTCCTGGCAGGTGTGGTGGCTCACGCCTGTAATCCCAGCACTTTGGGAGGCTGAGGAGGGCAGATCACCTGAGGTCGGGAGTTTGAGACCAGCCTGACCAACACGGAGAAACCCCTGTCTCTACTAAAAATACAAAATTAGCCAGACCTAGTAACGCATGCCTGTAATCCAGCTACTCGGGAGGCTGAGGCAAGAGAATCACTTGAACCCAGGAGGCGGAGGTTACAGTGAGCTGGGATCATGCCATTGCACTCCAGCCTGGGCAACAAGAGTGATACTCCATCTCAAAAAAAAAAAAAAGGAAAGTCTTTTCCAGCAGTTTGGGCCCACACTCTTGGGGACCGTTGTCTGTTTAAGCTGTGGTCAGGTGACTGCTGTTCTAAGGTGCTTAAATTAATTCGGCAGCTCTCAACCCAGACCCCATGTTAAGAATCTCTTGGGTAACTTTACACTGGGGCTTCATCCCACACCAATTGAATCCAAATCACAGGAGCAGGTGGAACCTAGGCATCAGTACTTCTAAAACTTATCAGGGGTGCTGGGTACAGTGGCTCAAGCCTGTAATCCCAGGACTTTGAGAGGCTGAGGCAGGAGGATCGCCTGAGCTCAGGAGTTTGAGACCAGTCTGGGCAACATGGTGAAACCCTGCTTCTATAAAAAATATTAAAAATTAACCAGGTGTGGTGGCACACGTCTGAGGTCCCAGATACTTGAGAGACTGAGGTGGGAGGATAGCTTGAGCCTGGGAGGCAGAGGTTGCGGTGAGCTGAGATCTCATCATTGTACGTCAGCCTGGGCAAGAGTGAGACCCTGTTTCAAAACTTGCCAGAGTGCAGCCAACATCAAGAACCACTGAGTTGCTTGTCAAGCTACCTACTTTCCCTACTTTCAGAGAAACTTTTTCTCCTTTTTTTTTTTTTTTGAGACGGTGTCACTCTGTTGCCCAGGCTGGAGTGCAGTGGTACAATCTCGGCCACTGCAACTTCCACCTCTCCACCTCCTGGATTGAAGTGATTCTCCTGCCTCAGCCTCCCGAGTAGCTGAGATTACAGGTGTGTACCACCGTGCCTGGCTAATTTTTGCATTTTTAATAAAGATGAGGTTTCACCGTGCTGGCCAGGCTGGTCTCAAACTCATGTCTGCATGATCCACCCACCTCAGCCTCCTAAAGTGCTGGGATCACAGGCATAAGCCACTGCGTCCGGCCCAGAGAAGCTTTTTTTTCTGTTCATGGTCCTGGCTGGTCTGTTTGCAGAAATGCATTTATACGGGATAGTAGTGGGAGGGGAAGGGCTCTGCTTCCAGTCTCCATCTTCCTAGATTGCAGCTCTGAGTTCTCTGCCCCGTCGTCACATAGGTAGATGTGGACTCTCTGTACTGCTCCTTGAACTTTGAACCTGTCACACAGATTCAGAGAAGAACACCGAATCCAGTTTTATAGGTTTTCAGCCTGGACTTTACCCAGAGCTATCTGACCTGTAAATTTTGCCTTGCCTTATTACTCAGGCTGTGAGCTTCTGCCTAGGCTGTCACTGCAGTTGTGGGCCTCTGCTCTGCTGCTCACCTGCACTGGAAGCATCTGAAGAGCATGTCAATTTGTGCACAGATCTACATGTGTGCACAACACTCCAGAGAAACTGAAAAGTCCTGCTAGTTTCTGTTTTTGTTTTTACCAAAGATTTCAGCTGCATCTGTGTCTTTTGGAGAATAACTTTTGAGTCTCAAGAGGTTTTGTTAATGACTCCTGAACTTACAGAAATTACCCAACTTGAACTAGCCAGGTAAAAGTTGTTCATTTTGGCATAATTTCCTTCGAGTTTTGGCATTTAATTTGGCCCTTCCTGATATTCTAATTGGTTATGTTTGTCTTTTGGTGGATTTGGGGATGTGGTAAGCCCAAGAACAAAAAGACTTTTGTGAATTGGAATTAAGTTAGATGTTTGCCGGACTTTCAGCCTCATGGAAGTTTTCATTTGTCCTCAATTGCTGGGTTCTTCCCAGAAACTCTGGGTGGGGACAGACTGGATGGCCTCCTCACTTCCTCACTGGAAAATTATTAAGGAATAAGTCTTTATTTTTATTTTTTAGAAATGGGGTCTTGCAGGTGGGCGCTGTGGCTCACGCCTGTAATCCCAGCACTTTGGGAGGCCAAGATTGGCAGATCACGAGGTCAGGAGTTTGAGACCAGATTGACCAACATGGTGAAACCCCATCTATACTAAAAATACAAAAATTAGCCAGGTGTGGTGGCGCATACCTGTAACCACAGCTACTTGGGAGGCTGAGGCAAGAGAATCACTTGAACCTGGGAGCCAGAGGTTGCAGTGAGCTGAGGTTGTGCCACTGCACTCCAGCCTGGGCAACAGAGTGAGACTTTGTCTCAAAAAAAAAAAGAAGAAGAATTGGGGTCTTGCTCCATTTTCCAGGCTAGAGTGCATTGGCACTATGACAGTTTATTGTTAACTTTGTACTCCTGGGCTCAAGCAATCTTCCCACCTCAGCCTACAGAGTTGCTGGACTATAGGCATGCCAACCATGTCTGGCTATTTCTTTAAAAACTTTTTTTTTTTTGGTAGAGATAGGGGTGTCACCATCTAACACAGGTCAGTCTTGAACTGCTGGCCTCAAGCAATCCTTCCATCTGGAACTCCCAAAGTGCTGAGATTATTACAGGCATGAACCACCGTGCCTAGGCTAAGAAATAAGTCTTTTATGTGTCTCTATTTAGCTCCTGTGTCCCCAGCTTTAGCTCCGCCCTCCTGAAAGAGTGGGCAATCTTTTGAATGGTCAAAGGAAAAAGAAGGTATCAATAAAACTGTGACAAAAAAGATAAACAATTTGGGCCTTTAGGAAGTTTGTGAACATGGAAGATAGATAACCAACTAGAGCAAACAGTCTTGACATCTTCCTAACCTCAGTCTGCAGGAGGAAGAGGCATGAGGTAAGAGTTGGAAGAAAGTTCTGATCCATCCAGAAATTAGAAATTGTACTTTACCTTGAAAGCTAATTGATATACTATGTGAAGATACTCTCTGATGGTCTAGTGACAATAATTAAACCCCAAAACAGCTCCTGTATTGAATTCATATGGAGGCCCAAGCAGAGGGGGAATCTAAATCAAAGAGAGTCAGTTTCAAGCCACATACAAATTTATATCAAAAGAGAAACCTCCCTTCAAATAAAACAGCACAATACGTTTATGACAAAGGTGGCACTTCAGAGCAACGAGGAAGGAAGAGACGGCTTTTTTTTCTTTTTTTGAGATGGGGTCTCGCTATGTTGCCCAGGCTGGTCTTGAACTCCTGGACTCGAGTAAGCCCTGCCTTAGCCTCCACATGTACTGAGATTACAGGTGTGAATTGCCATGCCTAGCCAAGATGACCTTTTCAATAAAGTCTTTAGTCCAATGGATATCCACATCTTGACCCCTATCTCACATCATACGCAAAACTCAATTCTAAATAAATTGTAGGTCCACATCTAAAAAGACAATACATCTTCTAGAAGAAATCATAGAATATTTTTATTTATTCAAGGAAGAAAAAGATGGTTTAAATGGGACAGAAAAACTCTCAATGATAAAGGATATGATTGATAAAATGGACTACATTAAAATTTTAAAATTCTGAATTTCTATCAAAGATACTAAGACTAAAAATGCAAGGCACTGAGTGGATATGGAAAGTCAGTCAATGGACTTGTACCTAGAATATATAAAGAGCTAATCAATAAGATATAGACATCTCGGCTGGAAGTGGTGGCTTATACCTACAATCGCAGCACTTTGGGAGGCCGAGGCAGGAGGACTGCTTGAGCCCAGGAGTTTGAGACCAGCCTGGGTAACACAGTGAGATCTCATCTCTAAAAAAAAAAAAGAAAGAAAGAAATAGACATCAAATACAGAAATTGTCAGAAAACACCCGGTGCAGTGTCTCATACCTGTAATCCCAGCACTTTGGGAGGCCAAGGTTGGTGGATCACCTGAGGTCAGGAGTTCGAGACCAGCCTGGCCAACATGGAGAAACCCCATCTCTACTAAAAAATATAAAAATTAGCCAGATATGGTGCCACATGCCTGTAATCCCAGCTACTCAGGAGGCTGAGGCAGGAGAATCACTTGAAACCAGGAGGTGGAGGCTGCAGTGAGCTGAGACTGGCCACTGCACTCTAGTCTGGGCAACACAGTGAGACTCTGTCTCAAAAAAAAAAAGGAGAAAAAGAAAGAAATTGTCAGAAAACAAGCAAGTATTTCAAAAAATAGGCCAATAAGCATATAGAAAGGTGCTCAACCCCCGCCCTTCACCACAGCACTAAAGACAATAGCTATGCTTTTTACAACTTTCTTGTTTTCATTTTCTGGTAGTTCAACAATACAGATAATAACTGTTAGTTGAAATGACATTTGTCTCTGATGATCAAATTAAACCAAATATAAATTTGTTTTTTGAAAATATTATAATCATTTTTTCTACCTATAAATTCAAAGTGGAATTTATAGGTAAAAAAATTGTAATATTTTCAAATTACAATCATTATTATCAATATTATTCATCCTAGATAATAATCATTTGTCTCCTTTTTATCTATTGGCTATTCTAGCTCCAAATTTCAAAAGTATTTATAGTACTTTCCACTGTTTTCTGTAGATATTGTGCAGTCAGTTAAGCAAAGATTGCTTAAAGAGAACACAAAAATGCTTGGCTTAATACTAAGCCAATATTCCTAGCCAGTATTAACTTGTTATTTTTCAATATCATCAGTTGTTTACTGTTTCTAACCTACTCACATTTTCCTCCCAGTTTTTGTAATTGCATATGTGCTTCCTTTTTATGTACATGCGGTGTTTCATATTCCTTTAATAAAGAATCTAGATTACTAAATTCTAATGCAGAATCTAGTTTAGGTAGTCATCAATACACACCTTGGCCAAAGGATAATCCTGAAAACTAGGCATGTAAAATAATGGGAATACAAAAATGCTTTTCCTTGGACTTAGAATATAAAAGTCAGTTTCTACAGAGTCTTTCTCTGTGCTTTAAAATGTAGGTTTTATTATTCAGGTATGGTAAGAACAACAGATCAGGAGATGACTGCCATTGAAAAGATAGTTTGTTATTCACAGTTCCAAGAAGAGAGGTGATGTGGTTTGGCTGTGTCTCCACCCAAATTGCATCTTGAATTGTAGCTCCCATAATTGCCATGTGTCATGGGATGGACCCAGTGGGAGAACGGGGGTGAATCTTTCCCATGCTTTTCTCATAGTGGTGAATAAATCTCATGAGATCTGATGGTTTTATAAATGGGAGTTCCCCTGCACAACCCTCTTTGCCTGACACATGTAAGACTTCCCTTTGCTCTTTTTTCATTTTCTGTCATGATTATGAGGCTTCCCCAGCCACGTGGAACTGTGAGTCCATGAAACGTCTTTCCTTTATAAATGACGCAGTCTCAGGTATGTCTTTATTAGCAGCATGAGAACAGACTAATTCAAGAGGGCATGCCACACAGGTAAGAACCAGAGTTGGTCAAGAAACAAAAGGAGTGAGGAGAACACATATGCAAGAGCCTGTACTGTGGTTTCTACAGGAAGGAATGGAAGAAGCAGAGTAAGCAGGTTTAGGATCGGCTGATTTGAATAATTTCAGTGGTCTCTAGGGGTATAAGGGCTGTCCCTAGTTGCCTGGTACCTGGCTCTGGGATCGCCAGGGCAGGTGGATAGTGGCCTTGAGTGTAAGAGCAGGATGTGAGATACGGGCTCTGGATCAGTAGGTTTGCATATGAAAGACAGCTCACAGATGAGTCCTTTACTCTCCCTAGGAATTGGCTGGCTAGCCTGGGGAGGGCTAGTCTCCCAACTGTCAGTAAGGCCCCAGATGTGAAAACATCAGAATAAAAAGGAATGCTTAATACCTCCTTTTTAGAACTAGTGTTAGATGATGATGCGGTCTGGCTCTGTCCCCACCCAAATCTCATCACAAATTGTAATTCTCATGTGTCAAGGGAGGGACTTGTAATCCCCACGTGTCCAGGGAGGGAAGCGACTGGATCACAGAGGTGGATTCTCCCATGCTGTTCTCCTCTTGAGATCTGATGGTTTTGTAAGCGTCTGTCATTTCCCCTGCTTGCTCTCACTCCCTCCTGCCGCCTTATGTGGAAGGTGCCTGCTTCTTCTTCACCTTCCACGGTGATTGTAAGTTTCTTGAGGCCTTCCCAGCCATGCAGAACTGTGGGTCAATTCAACCTCTTTCCTTTATAAATTAGTCTCAGGTATTTCTTTATAGCAGTGTGAAAACAGACTAATACACATGAAACACCGTATTTTCTGTTATGTTTATCTGATGAAAAATCATTAATTTGAAGCACATTATGTTTTGCTACAAAGAATCTCATGCTGTCAAAAGGAGTAGGATCACTTTCCAGAATCATTATCCAACAAACCTAGTGACACTCCAGAGGTTCTAACCTTTGGACAAATTTGCTGATTTCATGGATATACTTTTCTCTATCTTGCAAGGTACAGCCCAGAGTTACCTTTGTTCCTTCTAAATTATATCTGTGATATGAATAATTCTAATCTTACTTTTAAAATTAGTGGCCGACATGTTTTGGCTATGTCTCCCCACCCAAATCTCTGGTTGAATTATAATTCCCAATGTTGAGGGAGGGACCTGGCGGGAGGTAATTGGATCTGGGGGGTGGATTTCCCCCATGCTGTTCTCATGTTAGTGAGTGAGTTCTCTCAAGATCTGCTGGCTTAAAAGTGTGTGGCACCTCCTGTCCTCGCTCTCCTTTTCTCTGTCTTGTGCAGCCTTGTGAAGAAGGTGCTTGCTTCCCCTTCACCTTCCACCAGGATTGTAAGTTTCCTGAAGCCTCCCAGTCTTGCTTCCTGTTAAACCTGCGGAACTGTCAGTCAGTTAAACCTCTTTTCTTCATAAGTTACCCAGTTTCAGGTAGTTCTTTATAGCCGTATGAGAATGGACTAATACAGTAGCTAAAGGTTAATTAGCAAACAATTTGAAGTTGCTAAGATTAAGTCCGACTTGAAGTTCAAGTTGTGAATTTGATAAGAATAACTGTTTCATTTTCATGAGTAATCTTCATTAATAATTTACAATGCCCTATTTCTGAACTTTACATGAGTTATGCTCAATAAAGGCTGCTAGTTTTTATTGTTGCCAGTTTAAAAAATTTAAATAGCCTCTTATTTGAAAATTTTCTATTTATCCCTTTCAGTTTGTTTCTCTTCTGATTCTATTTTATTTACTTATCTATTTATTTTAAAGATAAGGTCTCACTCTGTCACCCAGGCTGTAATGCAGTGGCTCAATTACAGCTCACCGCAGCCTCAATCTCCCAGGCTCAAGCGGTCCTCCTGCCTCAGCTTCCTGAGTAGCTGGGACTATAGGCACATGCCACACCTGGATAATTTTCAACTTTTTTTTCTTTAAAGAGATAAGGTCTCCTTTTAAAGAGGTAAGGTCTCCTTATCTCCAAGGATAAGCATGAGCCACTATCCCTGGCCATGAGCTTTACTTTTATGTTACCTATTTCTGTTATGGTCTATACTCATTTCAATGATCTAAAGGCTTAAATAATGATGTGTAGTTGTTTTCAAATATTCAAACTTTGAATATATTTTTATCTAAAAATATAAATTAAATATTAGGAAATAAAAAAATTATAATGGTCTCATATTTTCAGAAGTTACCTTTTTCTTTAAATATCCAATGTTGTCTTAAAATTCAAAAGTGATTATGTAAAAAATATTCAATAAAACCAGTTTGTAATTAAAAAAAAACTAATAGTATGAAATATTTTAATAGAAAATGAAACTACTCAATTCTAGTATTAAATGTCTATCTACTTTCCAATGGAAAGAATGATTAGTATCACTGTTCACATTACCTCTAGGTCTACATATTTATATACAAATTCAAGAGTAATATGAATTTTTCAATTTTGCAAAATGTTCCTCAGCTGCCCTGTGCAACTGTTGCAACACTACACTAATTTGTGAGTATCTCAGAACTGAGGACTGAAACACAAAGAAAAGCAAATAAATGGATACTCTGGCATCCTAGGGAAATGATACTTTGTAATATGAGTATAAACTGCCAGTAGGCTAAGAAGAATCAACAAGCTAATTATTCTTTGTTCTTACCTATTTGACATGATTTGGCTGTGTCCCCACTCAAGTGTCATCTTGAATTGTGGCTTCCACAACTCTCACATGTCATGAAAGGGACACAGTGGGAGGTAATTGAATCATGGAGGCAGTCTTTCCTGGGCTGTTCTCCCGATAGTGAATCAGTCTCATTAGATCTGATGGTTTTATAAGGAGGAGTTCTCCTGCACAAGCTCTTTGTCTCTTTGCCTGCTGCCATCCATGTAAGATGTGACTTGCTTCTCCTTGCCTTCTGCCATGATTGTGAGGCCTCTCCAGCCATGTGGAACTATGAGTTCATTAAACCTCTTTCCTGTATAAATTACCCAGTCTTGGGTATGTCTTTATTAGTAGTATGAAAACAGACTAATACACTATTGCTTCTTCCACTCAATTTCCTTCTGCACTCTGAAGTAATGCCCATCTTCCACATGGGCAGCAACCTGAATACCATCACAGCTATGTTAGTTATAAATTGCTATGTAACAAGCAAGTTCAAAACCATGGCTTATAGGAGCTATGGTGTATTAATTTTCTGAAGGTTGGCCTGATATGTTCTTTTTTTTTTTTTTTTTTGCACAGGGCTCAATGTTTAATCTCTCCAGCTTCTTACACCTTATAATCATCGCAGAAGAAAGGAGGTCTATAAACACCACTTATCTCGCCTCTCATCATTTCCAAACAGGAGACTGAGGCAGATTTCCATTATTATGGAGGTTCCCTTACCTACTTCTGTTTAAGAAACAAACAAAACAATGGTACCATAGATCAGTGCTACAAATCGCAAATAAATATGCAGTGAAGAGAAAGCACAGACAGAGGGGCTGTGGGCGGCGGGGACAAAGAGACTCCCACAACTGGCTTCCTCTTCCAACCCCAGGGAAAGCCTTCTTCCACCTGTTCCCCCTACCACAGGCTGAGCAGAACAGGTCAGAAGGGTGAACCGGTAGGATGGAGAGTTCAGGTCTCCACAGTGCTGCTTTTTCTAAGAGTCAAGAGTTGTGAAAAAGTTACAGGGAATTGATTAGTCAAGACTGAGTCCATTCAACAGGAATGGGGTACCAAAAAAAAAAAAAAACTCAGCCCAAATATATTACTTTGAGATTGGAGAAAAGGCCAGCAGTCATCCATTCTCTGTGGTGGGCGGGATGACTGATTGCCTCATCCTCAGTAACAGGTTTGGCTAACAAGGTGGGGAAGGTGGAGAACCAGCTGTCACTGGCTCACTGTTCCCGGGTTCTCCTCACCACAGGGCTACAGAGATTCCATTTTTCAGCTCAGAGTGGGAAGGCATAAAATATAGCAAATAAATATTACTTCAATATAGCACCAAATAAATTATGTCACATAGTTGGAGATGAGGAATAAGCTGAGGGGGAGTCTCTGCTTCCCTGTTCTAAGGCCAGGGAATGGTAAAAAGGATAGGAAAGGCAACAGGGATATAAAAAGAGCCATTTGAGTCTAAAGGACTCAACTCTATTCAGTCCAAGAACTGGGAAAGGTCCAGTCCCCATTCCCTAATCTTGCCAATAAAACTGCCCCAGGCCAAGGAATTTTTGGCAGACAGAGGCTGGGGAAGGTGGCTGGAGTGGAGGGAGGCAGGCTGGTAAGCCATGGTCTTGAGCCTCCCCTCAGGCCCTCTCCCCCTGAAGTTTCTCCTTCAACAGCTTGCTTCTCTCAGTCAGTTCTGGGTACATCAGAGTTTGAAGATTTCATCCTCCTGGTCCCGTAGCGTCCGGGTCCAAGAGGTATGGGTCAGTGGCACGGGACCTAGGACTGCTCGTTGCTGCATCCGAGGGGAGCTCAGGTGGGGACCTGCATCCTCCCCAGGTACCCCACTTTGCCCTTTCTTCAGCTTCTGGGCAGCAGCCTTCTTGGACAGGCTGATCTGTGAATCAAGCTTCTTAAGGAAATCAGAGGCAGAGAGGTCATGGACGGGTGTGGGGGCTTCCTGGCCAGGTGTGGAGAGGACTTCACCACTGGCACGTGCTGCTCCTGTCTGTTCTTTCTTCCTCTCAGTTGAGTGTGGCCACACTTCATCGTTACTTGGGTGTACTTCTCTCCATCTTTCTCCTCCTCAGAATCCAAACCATTGAACAGGTCTCTGGGCTCTGTCAGGATGGGGATGTAGAGGGTTTTCTTCAGGAAGATGGAGTCGTTAGTATAAAGGCGGTTTGCACGTTTAATCTGTTCCATCGTCACCCCATATTTGAGTGCTAGTCCAGCCAGGGCGTCTCCAGGCTCCAAGTGATGCTCCAGGCATCTCTCCCTCACTGGGGAGCAGGCTGATTGCTCGAGGCTTCCATATGAACGAGCCTGGCTCCCTTGAAGAAGTCCTGACCCCCCTGGCGGGGGCTGTCTAGACAGGGAAGCCATCTCTTCACCCCCAGGTGAACTGTCGCCGCAGACGAAGAGCGTGAAGATTGCGAGAGTTTGTAGTTCACCTTCCACACATCAGATAGGTCACACCCTCACATTTCGGCTCCACATCTAGCTTCTTGTCCCTCCAAACGCCGCAGATCTGCCAAGATGTGAGGGCCTGGATCCAGCTGAGCGACAAGCTCTTTGAGAAAAGTCTTCATTTCCCAAAAGGCTCCGTGTCTGTGGTGTCACAGGGCACCATAGGAAATGCCTGGCCTGATACGCTCTTTTGCTGTTTTCACTGAGGCTTATTCTGCGACATGCCTTTTGGTGAATTATTCACGTATTTCATCTGGGTATATGACACTCTAGTGAATTCTGGAAGTCAGTTTTAAAAATATTTATATTATTACCTGTAGGTAATGATAGAATGGTGTAGGTTCTAACTCCAAAGTATCTATTATGTTTCAAACATCAGCATTCTAAGAATCACCTGGGGAGCTTATTTAAAATGCAGATCACTGGGTCCTACCCCAGAAATTTCTAATTAGATAGATGAGGCCCAGGAACCTATATGTATTAGGAGTTCAGAGGACTACACTCTAAAAAATACTGGTCTACAGCAGCACTCCCGCTTCAACTTCACAGACACAGTCCAGGTCCTCTAGTGTCTTACTTACTGCATATATTCCCCACTAATATCCTCGCCCTGGGGCAAACTAATCTAGCAATTTTCATGACCAATTGCCTATTTAAATCATCTGGAGAACTCTTAAAAAATTCTAATGCCTGGCCAGGCATGGTGGCACATACTTGCAATCCTAGCTACACAGGAGGCTGAGGTTGGAGCACCACTTAAGCCCGGGAATTTGAGAGTAGCCTGGACAACATAGCTAGACCCCATCTCAAAGAAATTTACTGATGGCTGTTCCTTACCCATAGCAATTAAATCAGACTCCCTGGAAGTGAGGCCCCAGCTACCAGAATAATTTTAAAGCAACTTGATAGATTGGACTGTACTGCCAGGGTTGAGAACAACTGTTCTCATTCATCCACTGCCTCCAGTGGTCTTTCTTACTATACCCTAAAGTATTCTAAGGTTTCTTCTTTACTAGAGCACAGCTTCCCAGCCTTCCCAGCCTTCCCAGTTTCCCAGAGAAGGGAGACAGGCTACAGGTGTGGTACAAAACATTAATTGGCCAGTGATCCGGGCTGCTCCTGGGCCTATGAGCTTCAGGTAAAAGCAGCTTCTCCTGAGGCTTCTTGGATGGTAACCCGAGTTGGGCCAGGCTTGCCCATGTTCCCCACTGCCCACTGCAGACGTGGTACCCACAGAGATACAGAAGGAGAATGCTGCCCAGGTGCCCAGGAAGCTCAACCCAAGGTATGGCTGGTTGGGGAAGGGGGAATACTGCAAACAGGCCTACTGGCCTGAATCTCTGTCTCCACATATATTCGATTCTTTTGCTCAATAGTCACTGATGTGCCTTCCGTATGGCTACAGGGTGATTGCTCCAACTATGCGTGTGCATTTACAGAGTTAGTTGCATTATCATTTGGAACAATTTGATGCCAGGAGTGGCAGCTCATGCCTGTAATCCCAGCACTTTGCGAGGGCTGAGGTGCAAACCAGTAGTTCCAGCTACTGGGGTTTGAGCGGCCTAGCAGGGGAGTTTGGGGTAGGAGGATGGCTTGAGCCCAGAAGGCTGAGGCTCCAGTGAACCATGATCAGGCCACTGCATTACAGCCTGGATGACAGAACAAAACTGGGTCTCAAAATTTTAAAAAAAGAAATAAATAAAAATTTGAAGACATAAAATTGGATTTGAAATCTATCAGCATTATAACAGTAAATTTTAAAACTACATTGGACAATGAAAGAAAGAACTCATGTTTCTTTAAATAAAATTTAAGATGTTGGTTAAACGATCAGATGCTGGCTGTCAAAGTGTTTTGAATTTTTGTCACCTATTTGTGTGATTAAAGATTTCTTTTTAAAAAAATTATTTATTTTAACTTTTTTTTTTTTTTTTTGAGATAGTGTCTAACTCTGTTGCCCAGGCTGGAATGCAGTGGCACTATCTCAGCTCACTACAACCTCTGCCTACCAGGTTCAAATGATTCTCCTGCTTCAGTCTCCTAAATAGCTGGATTAAAGTTTTCTTTCATTGGTTATTAGAGAAAATATGAAGATAAAAAATTTTAAAACTTGATTAGGAATTGTGTGTGGCATAAGCTATCATAAAAATGTTTATCATAAAAATGTTTTCAATATTAAAAGCAATTATCTACCTGACCTCAGAATTTCAACAGTATCAAAATTCAGAACTTCTTTTTACTTAACTCCATGAAATCGGTGAAAATATATTTGCACACTGAAAATATATTTGCAACCAAAAAGTCCATAAAGAACTGGTATCTACGATGGATAAAGAATGCCTACAAATCACTTAGAAAAAAATGGACAATTCAATAGGAAAGTGGGGGCAAAGATTTAAAAAGGTCACAAAAGAGAAAATCTGCATAACCAATAGCATATTGAAAATGATCAGCATCCACTTTTTGATGGTGTTGTTTTTTTCTTGTAAATTTGTTTTAGTTCTTTGTAGATTCTGGATATTAGCCCTTTGTCAGATGGGCAGATTGCAAAAATTTTTTCCCATTCTGTTGGTTTCTGGTTCACTCTAACGATAGTTTCTTTTGCTGTGCTGAAGTTCTTTAGTTTAATTGGATCCCATTTGTCTATTTTGACTTTTGTTGCCATTGCTTTTGGTGTTTTAGTCATGAAGTCCTTGCCCGTGCCTATGCCCTGAATGGTATTGCCTAGGTTTTCTTCTAGGGTTTTTATGATGTTAGGTCTTATGTTTAAATCTTTAATCCATCTGGAGTTAATTTTTGTATAAGGTGTAAGGAAGGGGTTTAGCTTCAGCTTTCTGCAAATGGCTCATCAGTTTTCCCAACACCATTTATTAAACAGGAAATCCTTTCCCCATTGCTTGTTTTTGTCCGGTTTGTCAAAGATCAGATGGTTGTAGATGTGTGGAATTGCCTCCGAGGCCTCTGTTCTGTTCCATTAGTCTATATATCTGTTTTGGTACCAGTACCATGCTGTTGATTACTGCAGTCTTGTATAGTTTGAAGTCAGGTAGTGTGATGCCGCCAGCTTTTTTTTTTCTTTTTGCTTAGGATTGTCTTAGCTATGGGGGCTCTTTTTTGGTTCCATATGAAGTTTAAGGTGGTTTTTTCCAATTCTGTGAAGAGAGTCAATGGTAGCTTGATGGGGATAGCATTGAATCTATAAATTACTTTGTGCTGTATGGCCATTCTCAAAAGAAGACATTTATGCAGCCAACAAACATATGAAAAAAATGCTCATCATCACTGGTCATTAGAGAAATGCAAATCAAAACCACATCGAGATACCATCTCACACCAGTTAGAACGGCAATCATTAAAAAATCAGGAGACAACAGATTCTGGAGAGGATGTGGAGAAATAGGAACGCTTTTATACTGTTGGTGGGAGTGTAAATTAGTTCAACCATTGTGGAAGACAATGTGGCAATTCCTCAAGGATCTATAAATAGAAATACCATTTGACCCAGTAATCCCATTACTGAGTATATACCCAAAGGATTATAAATCATTCCATTATAAACACACATGCGCACCTACGTTTATTGCAACACTGTTCACCATAGCAAAGACTTGGAACCAACCCAAATGCCCATCAATGACAGACTGGATAAAGAAAATGTGGCACATACATACCATGGAATACTATGCAGCCATGAAAAAGAATAAGTTCATGTCCTTTGCAGGGACATGGATAAAGCTGGAAACCATCATTCTCAGCAAACTGACACAAGAACAGAAAACCAAACACCACATGTTCTCACTTATAAGTCGGTGTTGAACAATGAGAACACATGGACACAGGTTGGAGAACATTACACACCAGGGCCTGTGAGGGGCTGGGAGGCCAGGGGAGGGATAGTATTAGGAGAAATATCTAATGTAGATGACGGGGTGATGGATGCAGCAAACCACCATGGCACATGTATACCTATGTAACAAACCTGCACTTTCTACACATGTACCCCAGAACTTACAATAAAAAAGAAAAAAAATGTTTAGCGTTATTAGTAGTTACAGAAATGCAAGAAAAAGCCGGGCATGGTGGCTCACGTCTGTAATCCCAGCACTTTAGGAGGCCAAGGCAGGAGGATCACTTGAGGCCAGGAATTTTAGACCAGTCTGGCCAATATGGTGAAACCCTGTTTCTGCTAAAAATACCAAAAAAAAAAAAAAAAAAAAAAAAAAAAGAGAAAAGAAAAAGAAAAATTAGCCAGGCATGGTGGCATACACCTGTAATCCCAGCTACTCAGGAGGCTGAAGCATGAGAATCACTTGCAGTGAACTGAGACTGCGCCACTGCACTCCAGCCTGGGTGACACAGTGAAACTCTCTCAAAAAAATTAAAGAAAAAAATGGAATATAAAAATCCGGAAATAGAATTGCACATCTGCTAAATTTGATCTTATTTCATTTAAATTCAAGTCTGATGATACTATGGTGAGTATGTAGACTAGCAGGGACTCATGCCTGTAAGTGCTTGGGAAAAGTGGCATTATCTAAAGACACTGAGCAGATTTGTACTGTACTCGCTGTATGTGTTCCCTGCACCAGCAGCATTGGCATCACCTGAGTGCTTGTTAAGACTGTGGAATCTCAGACCCTGCCTCAGACCTACTGAATCAGAATGTCATACACACGTTATGTTGGAGAAGCACCCCTCCATGACCCAGAGATTTTACTCTAAACACATACCTTAAAGAACCTCTTTCACATGTATTCCAGAGATGTGTTCAAGCATGTCTGTGGCAGCATTTTTTTTTTTTTTTTTGAGACAGAGACTTGCCCTGTTGCCCAGGCTGGAGTGCAATGGCATGATCTTGGCTCACTGCAACCTCTGCCTCATGGGTTCAAACAATTCTCCTGCTTCAGCCTCCTGAGCAGCTGGAATTAAGGTGCCCACCACCATGCCCGGCTAATTTTTTTTTTGGTATTTTTAGTAGAGATGGGGTTTTACTATGTTGGGCAGGCTGGTCTTGAACTCCTGACTCGTGATCCTCCAGCCTCGACCTCCCAACTCCCAAAATGCTGGATTACAGGGAACATTCCTTTTTTTTTTTTTTTTTTTTTGGTAAACAAAAACTGAGGCTAACTCTAGTCTATTAACAGCAGAAGGGACAAACAAATTATGGTGCAGCTATATAATGGAATACTACGCATCTGAAAAAGCAAACTACAATTATGCACATTAACAGTGACACTCACAAGCATGGTGTTGAGTGCAAGAAGCAGGTCACAGGATGATACTACTTATAAAATATTCAAAACCAGGTGAATTATCTTATTTAGGATATACAAATATGAAAAAAGCAAGGGTATAATTATCACAAGTGCCACATGGGGTTATCTCTGGTCGGGTGGAGGGAGAAAGTATGATGAGTATACACTGGGGACTTTTAAGATATTGGCAATGTTCAGTTTCATAACCTGGGTGATCCTACATAGCTAGTCATTTTGTTGATATTTCTAAAATTGTGCATGTGTTTTATATATTCTTCTGTATTTCACAATTAAACATTTTTAAAGACATTACATTCATGGAAATGAGCTTGAAGTTTCACACTAAAAAAATAGGTATTTTTATGGAAGTTTTATACAAATTTAGTAGTTAACAGTCTCTGCAATAGTTTTTATTTGGTTTTTGTGTTAAAACAACTTAAAGTAAAATGTTATTTTTTCACTAAGTCACATATAGATGTTCCCAAATTATTTCCACTGGAACCGAGTAGGGTGTTCAAATATTGTTTTCTTTGCGTGCCGTGACATAAAACACACTGTGATGCAGAGAACGAGACCAAATTATTTACAAAATGTTCAGGGCTCCAACCTTCCCTTGCAGCTTCATCTGTTGCTCTGCTTCAAATTCTAGCTGTTGGATTCCTTGCCTTCCCCCAAAGTAACTACCATGCCATTAGGCTCATGCTTCTTCTGGAATTCCCTAGATGACCACAAACAACTCTAGGGTCGTGTGCTATACTGTGCATTTTGGAGTATTCATGTAACAGAATACTGTATTTGCCTTATTTTCTTTTTTCCCTTTTTTTTTTTTTTTTTTTTTTTTGAGACGGAGTCTCACTCTGTTGCCCAGGCTGTCGCCCAGACTGGAGTGCAGTGGTGTGATCTCAGTCTTACTGCAACCTCTGCCTCCCAGGTTCAAGCAATTCTCTTGCCTCAACTTCGCAAGTAGCTGGGATTACAGGCGCCCACCACCACGCCCACCTAATTTTTGTATTTTTAGTAGAGACGGGGTTGGTCAGGCTGGTCTTGAATTCCTGACCTCAGGTGATCTGCCCACCTTGGCCTCCTAAAGTGCTGAGATTACAGGCGTGAACCACCACACCCAGTCAATATTTGTCGTATTTTAATAACTAGTTATTCTATATTCTATGGAACTATAAATCCTATATTTACCTTCTTTACTATATGAATTGACAAGTGAAAAGTGCTTACTATTTCTATTTATTAATATTAGTAATCCACTTTGGGGACAATAGAATTTATGTGACATTGAATTGTGCTGTGTAGTTACTAAGATTTTTATAAAGTATGGTCTTTAGTTAACTCTAATATCTTTACTACTTTAAATAGGTAATAATATATTCAAGTTATAAAGCATCTACTCGAAACCCTGGTTCCATAACAAAGCAACTGTTTAGCATCTGAATTTTTTGGAGGTTGGCAGTAAAGAGCTATGAAATTATATGAATGAGAAGAAGAAGGACCATGATATTTATGTTAATCTCTTAAAATGCTTTTGAATTGAGAAATAAAAAGCACCTGTTAACTACCTTCAGCAACAATTAGGATGTTTGCCCAGCTCGTGCTAAGAGACTATCAATAGATTTCATTGTGTTGACCTCAGTCACTACCAGAGATATGGGATCAACTGGTCACCCTCCTGGCCATATTGTGTGTCCCTTAAACTGCCGTTTCGCAACTTTAAATGCACATCAGGACATCTAAAGTGTCCAGGCAACACCCAAGACCATTTACAGCAAAATTTCTGGGAGTGGAGTCCCAACATCACTTGTGTTTTTGAAACGCTCCCTAGCTGATTCTAAGTGCTGCCAAAATTTAGAGCCATGCCCTTAATCTGAACAGACCTGCCCCATCCTTTGTTTCTCCCTCCCAGTCCCTTTCACAGTACCTGCTGGAATCTTGCTTGGGATCAGGAACCATCTCTGTATCTTTATGTGTTCTTGGAACATCAACTCCTTCCTTACTAGAGATCTCCTAAGCCGCCCCCGCCCCACCCAACGCTTTACACACCACGTACCCAAGTCAGGAGGTGATTGGATTTTTTGCTTGCCTCCCCACCTAAGGCCCCTTCCAAACCACTTCTTCTTCTTGAAAAACCTCCTACTTCCTTTGAAACTCATTCATGAAGTTAGGCCAACTTCCTACCTTCCTTACTGCTGCCATCTGCCATTAACCCCTCACTCACTAAAGAGGGTTCACCTCACAGACTTCTCTTGCCATCCCTATTCCCATTTTCTTTCCCGGAAACTCATGTACGCTTCTGGCCTCAAATCCTTGACCTGCGGAGTTCCAATCTTCCTTTACCCCAATCACCCTCTCATGGTCACCCTGGTCTTTGTCTTCCCTGGAAATTTAATTGCTTCTCAAATCTGTTTTTAAATTTCGCTCTGCTAACCACCCCCTATCCTTTTAAAGTTTGCTCGCTCAGTCACTCCCACTGCCACCTTTCTTTGACCTTGTCGAGACCTCTAATCCTCAGACACCCCTTTCTCTCTAGCTCACCAGCCTCTTCTTGGCTTCTCCTCTCTACTTCTCCAGGCTTGATTCTATACTGCATCAGTATAATCAATCCCTTGAAAGTATCGTCAGCGTCTCTGCATCCCCACTCTCTACTGGACTCAACTACCAAAACCCAATCCTGCTCCAGCTTCAACTCTCCACTTTTGGTTGCCTGCACACACAGCAGGGATCTGAGGTCCTAACAAACCTGCACTCAACTGTGCCCAGAAACCATGCTCTGCGTTCCCACTGTGAAGGTAACAATTTTGTACCTTTTCCTCAAAACTGCCTGCTTGGAAAACAAACTATCGGATGGAAATACCATCTTCTCATCCCCAAATTGACAATGCTCTCTAAACTTGCACTCACTTTCATCCCATTGGTTATGGTAGAGGAAAGACATAGCCAAGACCAATCTCTCCCATTGTGCTCTGAATCCATCCTTTTTTTTTTTTTTTTTTTTTTTTTTAATTTCCAGCTTTAGTGAGGTATAATTGAAAAGTAGGGCCGGGCGCGGTGGCTCACACCTGTAATCCCAGCACTTTGGGAGGCCGAGGCGGGTGGATCACGAGGTCAAGAGATCGAGACCATCCTGGTCAACATGGTGAAACCCCGTCTCTACTAAAAATACAAAAAATTAGCTGGGCATGGTGGCGTGTGCCTGTAATCCCAGCTACTCAGGAGGCTGAGGCAGGAGAATTGCCTGAACCCAGGAGGCGGAGGTTGCGGTGAGCCAAGATCGCACCATTGCACTCCAGCCTGGGTAACAAGAGTGAAACTCAGTCTCAAATAAAAAAAAAAAGTAATAATTGCTTATATTTAAGGTATACAATGTAATTATGTGATATATGAATGCACTGTGTAGTAATTACATTATCTCTCACCACACCATTTGTGTGTGTGTTTGTGTGTGTGTGGGGGGTGAGCACATTTAAGATCTACTCTTAGTAAATTTCGAGTAAACAACACAGTATTATTAACTATAGTAACCATGCTGCACAGAACTTATTTTATAACTACAAGTTTGGGCCGAGCACGGTGGCTCATGCCTGTAATCCAGCACTTTGGGAGGCCGAGGTGGCTGGATTGCTTGACAGATATTAGAAGTGTGATTTCTGTTCCCACCAGCCTGGCTTCCTTCCCCATCACTTGGTAGGAATTTTGTGTTGCAATCACCAACCTCCATTTCGTTTTCTCAACCTTACCTTTCTTAGCCCCAAGAACATTTGGTAAGTGACACTTCTTCCTTTTTGAAATGGTCTCCTCTGTTCTTCCAGGGTAAAACCCTCTTCTGGTTTTTCTCTTTCCCCTCTGGCCACCCTTCAGTCTCCTTTGTTGGTTCCTATTCTACTTCATCTCCAAATATTGAGTCCTTCAGGCTATCTGGATCCTTCTTCACTCTGGACTCTTCCTGGATGATGTCATGTTTGTTTATAAGTGCCATCTACATGACATTATCTTCCAAATTTCTATCCCAGTCCAGACGTGTTCTTGGAGCTCTCAGCTAGGTACCCAACAGCCTGCACAGCACTTTCAGAGATGTACACCATGGAAGCACCCAACTCAGAAGAGCCAGAGACTGACTCCCTCACCACCACCCCTTTCTCCCTCCCATCCTCACCTTACTCATGACATCACATCATACCCCTGATCACCCAGGGTTTCCACCAGAAACCTGAGATTCACTCCTGGGTCCTCCTCTCACAGGCCCTTACTTTGTTCCATCTCTATCACCTCCCCACTGTCCTCCTAGTCACAGCCATCATTATCGCTGATCTAGGTAATTGCAAAAGCCTAACGGGCTGGGTGTGGTGGCTCATGCCTGTAATCCCAGCACTTTGGGAGGCTGAGGTGGGCAGATCACCTGAGATGAGGAGTTCAAGACCAGCTTAGCCAACATGGTGAAACCCCATCTCTACTAAAAATACAAAAATTAGCCAGGTGTGGTGGTGGGTGCCTGCAATCCCAGCTACTTAGGAGGCTGAGGCAAGAGAATGGCTTGAACTCAGGAGGTGGAGGTTGCAGTGAGCTGAGATTGTGCCATTGCACTCCAGCCTGGGGGACAAGAGCAAAACTCCATCTCAAAAAACAAACAAAAAAGCCTAACTGGTTTTCCACTTTTTAGTTTCGATTTTCTATACACCTGTTAAAATAACTCTTGTTTTCAGAGCATATTACCCTGATTTACCCTTCAATGGTTTCTCATTCCTTCTAGAACAAATAAGGCCTTGGCTGACCTGGCCCTGCCACTCTGTTGAGCTTTATTTCATGTTTCTCTGATGATTCTACAACGCACTGAGCTCTTTCTTGACCCAAGCCTTTGTGTCCGTCATCTTCTCTGCTAGAAAGCCGATTCCCTGGCTCTTGGCAGGTTGGAGTCCTTTTCATCCATCAGCTCTCAGCTTACAGTCACCTCACAGAACCCTGGTCCAACCACCTAATGCAAAGCAGGTTCTCCTATTATTCTCAATTACGGTGTCCAGTTTTTGGTTTTGCCTCATAGAATATCCCAGTCTATTATTCACTAGTTTGTCTCGCCTTCTAGAATGTAAGCTGTATTGAGGATGAGGGCGTCTTAGTCACAGCTTTATCCCAAGTCTAGCATGCCTGGCACATAACAGGCATTCCATTAATATTTTGAGAGATCATCTAAGTTTGGCATCCTAATTCCACATGAGGAAAGAAACTCACCTGAGGGCCCATGATTTTCCTACTTACTTAGATTGTTGCACTGAGGGCAATGGAGTAGTTAAAAGCACATACTCTGGTACTAGACTTCTTTGGTTCAAATCCCAGCTCCTCAACTGACTAGTTGTGATGCTGGGGAAATTATCATCCTGTTTCCTCACTGGTAAATGGGGATTATAGTATCTGCATCTCATAGGACTGTTGCAAAGATTAAATGAATAGAAAGATGATGCCTGGTGTATGATAATTCTGCTCATTATTATGTAAACGAACTCAAGAAGTTTCTTCAACCCCCCCAACCCCTTACTACGCTTAGAACACAAAAAACAATGTTCTTTGCATATAACTAATAATTCCCCACAACTTTCACCACTCAAGACAGAACCTATGTCTGGACCTATACAATTAGACTTTCTCAGATACTTCAAGGAGAATCAAGATCCTCATGGCAAAACAAACAAAACAAAATAATTCATTCATGGGTGGACATCAAGTTTGGTCAAGCTGATCTTTTGGAGAGCATAGAAGATTTACCTGCTAGAACAGAGAACACTATTTTCTCTGTCAAAAGATAATAACAACATACTACTTTATTACCTGCATTGCCCCCAACAAGAGATTTTTGCAACAATATATTAACGTAGTAAAAATAATTTTTAAAATCTTAAAATAATCAGCGGCCTACAAGGTTACTAAAAAGTGATTGAGAATATAGGGAGATACATTAAATGACCATTTCTCATTCATTTTGAAAGCTATTCAGACACCAGACAGTTTTAAAAAGTGTGAGAATTAATGATTTATTGTCACTCAGATGGCAATTGGACTTATAGTCTTTATACTTTACATTTTTTGTAACTTAAAAAAAAGACAAGTTTCATGTCTGCTGGTTATGTTTTCAGAAAACATGATTAGACTAATTCATTAATGGTGGCTTCAAGCTTTTCCTTATTGGCTCCAGAAAATTCACCCACCTGTTAAGAGAATATGGAACTGACATTAGACGTAGCATTGTAGCACTGTTTTATACATAAAACATCAGCATATAATGAAGGAAGAATAGGGGTGGAGGGAAGAAGTATAATCTTATTTAAAATAAACTCTCTTGAATAACATTAACTTACAAGCAAAAAACAAAGAAAAAATATCAGAGAAAAGTCAAAAGGCTCAAGTACAAATTTTCTTTTACACAAATGCCTAACAACAATAAATTAACTGCCTACGTCTGAGAAATTCTGTGTGCTTTATGATATAAACTGGAAGCACCAATCAGAGGGATTTAGTGGCTAGTTGTAGGAAAGATGGAGTTTCAATTAGATGTCACGTTATATACGAAAGTCAATGAAGAATGACGTATTTAAAAATTATTTTAAAAGCAGAACATGGCAATATGCCTCAGTCTTTGAAGGAAACATGGTTTATTAATAATTTATACTGGTTTTCCTATTGCCCAGTTTCGAGTTTTAAAGGTCAGATGTACATACCTTTTGTCCCTTCTTAAAAAACTGGAATGTTGGCATGCATTTGACTTCACACTCTGAAGCAACATCCTGGTGGGGAACATAGCAGGGGGAGAGGATTAAAAACAAGACTGTGAGTATTGAGCTTTGACAGAAGTAATCCAAAACCTGAATCTTTTTCCCTGTCATGAATCTTTTCCCTGAATCTTTACCCGACGTTTCAGCATGAGGACATTTTTCAGCATATGAAAATTAATATAATGAACATAATGGCAGTACAAAAGTCAAACAGATTATATTCTTAATGAAAAATTCTTCTTAGTGGCACAGTCTCAGCTCACTGCAACCTCTACCTCCTGGGCTCAAGCAATCCTCCCTCCTCAGCCTCCCCAGTAGCTGGGACTACAGGCACATGCCACCTCATCTGGCTTTTTTTTTTCTTCTTCCCAGAGACAGGGTCTCTCCATGTTGCCCAGGCTGGTCTCAAACTCATGCAGTCAAGTGATCCACCTGCCTTGGCCTCCCAAAGTGCTGGGATTACAGGTGTGAGGCACCATGCTCAGTCTCCTGTTTATTTTTAAATAAAAATGGATTTTGTGAGGCCAAGGCTGGTGGGTCACCTGAGGTCAGGAGTTCAAGACTCGTCAAAATACAAAACTTAGCCAGGTGTGGTGGCACATATCTGTCATCTCAGCCACTTGGGAGGCTGAGGCAGCACGCTCACTTGAACCTGGGAGGTGGAGGCTGCACTGAGCTGAGATCATGCCACTGTACTCCAGCCTGGGTGACAGAGTGAGACTCTATTTTGGGTCAGGGAGGAGTGGGGGAAAAGACTTTGTAGATTCTCACACCTTGCTGCAGTATCAGAATCACCTGAGGGGTATTACAAGTTTTCCCATCCACCCCTATCTTACACCATTATAGTTAAAGTCAGCCTTCAGGTGACTCTGAAGCTCTAACCTTTCAAAGCCATCCTGCTAAGAAAATCAACAAATTCCTAATACTGCAAATTGGGCTAGTGGATCCATATTTTCTCCTCTCCTAGATGTGGGTCTTACCACATCTAAAGATTTTTCTGCAGCTCAAAGGTAATTGAAGTGACAGACATTCCTCAGCTGTGGAATGCGAAATGAGAACTCATAATACCCCACGCTCAACATGTTCATGCTGTGAGAGGGCAAGGTTTGGAGGACAATACCATGAAGAAACTGGTTTGGTTTGGAGCCCAATAGGCATTGAAAACGTCAGACAGGCACTCAAGAGGACTGAGAAAGAAATATAGAACCATTCAGCACCTAAGCAGCAAAAGCTATACGGGACAGCAGGTGAGCAGGCGGGACTATGAGAACCAAATCATGGACACCAACGGAGAACTCTAAAAGCGAAGAAAGGCCAGCCACAAACACTGACGACCTCTAGGATGGTGGCTGGCACTACTGTTGAGGAGTTCTTTCTAGGTGATCTTTACTTTTTATTTTAATGCTGGACAACCTGCTGAGCATGAAAGTACAGGTTCTAATAAGAGGCACAAGGACAGTAATGGCTGGAATAAAAATGAACACATACTATCAAAGTAAGGGTCAGAGAGAGGTCACCCTTTGTAAAATAAGTATCATAACCGTGTTGGCTGTCGGGGAAATAAGGCTGGTCTATTATTTTCAAAAGGGCTTCTACTCATTCTTTTCTATGAATCTATGGAGGCAAAGTCAAAGTTCCCCAGTTTGTCAGAGGGTCACTTCAAGGTTTTAAAAGACACTCTCAGGCCAGGCACGGTGGCTCACGCCTGTCATCCCAGCACTTTGGGAGGCCGAGGTGGATGGATCAGTTGAGGTCAGGAGTGCGAGAGCAGCCTGGCCAGCGACATGGCGAAAACCCATCTCTACTGAAAATACAAAAATTAGCCAGGCGTGATGGCAGGTGCCTGTAGTCCCAGCTACTCAGGAGGCTGAAGCAGGAGAATCGCTTGAACTTAGGAGGTGGAGGTTGCAGTGAGCAGAGATGGCACCACTGCACTCCAGCCTGGGCAACAGAGTGAGACTCTGTTTCCAAAAAAAAAGATACTCTCAGGGTGATGAGAGTGCCCCAAGCAGTCATGGAGGAGTTCTGTCATACAGAAGTCCTTGACTGCTTTGGACACCTATAGTACTACACTATCCAACATTTAGGTCGACAATGGACTGCATATATGATGGTGGTCCCACAATATTATAATGAAGCTGAAAAATTCCTATCACCTAGTGACAGGTTAACTTCATAGCCCGTTGCATTCGCTCGTGCTAACAAATCTGTGCTGCAATTATATAAAAAGTATACCACTACAGGCTGCTTTGCCTATGGAGTAGCCATTCTTTGCTTCCTTTACTTATCCTAAGAAACTTGCTTTCACTTAAAAAAAGCATATCACTACAATTATGTACAGTATATATTGATAATAATCAACTGGGTTACTAGTTTTTGTATTTACTATACTTTTATCGTTAATTTAGACTGTACTCCTACTTATTTGTTTTAAAAAAGAAAGTTACTATAAAACAGCCTCAGGCAGGTCCTTCAGGAAGCATTCCAGGTGAAGGCACTGCTATCATAGGAGATGAAAGGTCCATTCGTGTTATTGCTCCTGAAGAGCTTTCGGTGAGAAAGATGCAGGGATGGGAGACAGTGGTACTGATGATCCTGACCCTGTGACTGTCTAGGCTAATGTGTTTGAATCTTAGTTTTTAACAAAAAGGTTTAAAAAGTTAAAAAAAAAGCTTATAGACTAAGGATATAAAGAAAATATTTTTGTAGAGCTGTACGATTTGTGTTTTAAGCTAAGTGTCAATACAAGAGTTAAAAAGTTAAAAAATAAAAAATCTTATAAAGTAAAAAAAGTTAAAATAAACTTAATTTACTGCTGAAAAAAGAAATTTTAAAACTAAAATGTGTGGCTGGGTGTGATCGCTCACGCCTGTAATTCCAGCACTCTGGGAGGCCAAGGCAGGTGGCTCACGAGGTCAGGCGATGGAGACCATCCTGGCTAACACAGTGAAACCCCGTCTCTACTAAAAATACAAAAAAAAAAAAAAATTAGCTGGGCATGATGGCAGGCGCCTGTAGTACTAGCTACTTGGGAGGCTGAGGCAGGAGAATTGCTCGAACCTGGGAGGTGGAGGCTGCAGTGAGCCGAGATCGCACCAGTGCACTCCAGCCTGGGTGACAGAACGAGACTCTGTCTCAAATAAAATAAAATAAAATGTGTATAGCCCAAGTGCATAGTGTTTATAATGCCTACGGGTTCTGCAAGCCCCATTTATGGCAAGTACCTTATATAGGCATATCATTTTTTAATCTTTTATATCGTATTTTCACCGTACCTTTTCTATGTTTAAATGCACAAGTACCTACTGCTGTGTTTTAACTGCCTACAGTATTCAGTATAGTAACCTGCCTTTCATGTTTGTGGCCTCCACACAGCCTAGGTGTACAGGAGGCTATGCCATCTAGGTTTGTGTAAGTAGACTATGCATGCACAACAAAACTGTGTCGCATTTCTCAGGAGGTATCCTCATCATTAAGTGATGCATGACTGTACTTCCCAAGGGCAGTAAGAACACCTGTCCTCAGTACACTATGGTGCACTGCTCTGCCTCAGGAAACCTGTGCTGCAGTTCCATTACCTGTTCAATGAGGGTGCTAATAAAAAATATTCTTATAGTTACAGTGAGGATTAAATGACAGAGTGCATGCAAAGGCTTTATCATGGCATCTAGCATCAGTCATTACTTTCTTTTCTTTTTTTTTTCTTTGAGACAAAGTCTCACTCTGTCACCCAGGCTGGAAAGCAATGGCGCGATCTCACCTTATTGCAACCTCCACCTTCTAGGTTCAAGCAATTCTCCTGCCTCAGCCTCCCTAGTAGCTGGGATTACAGGTACCAGCCACCATGCCTGGCTGATTTTTTTGTATATATATATATTTTTTGGCCAGGCTGGTCTTGAACTCCTGACCCCGTGATCCACTTGCCTTGGCCTCCCAAAGTGCTGGGATTACAGGTGTGAACCACTGCACCTGGCCTAGCACATTATTATTAATTTCAAGTAAAAATCAAGCTGCTACCTGATAGGATCAGTGGCAGTTAGAATTTCTCTTTTCCAGGTGCAATTTTCCCCTAGCTAAATTGACCTTCATAGAAGAAATAAGACTAAATTTGATTAAAACTAGGGCCAAGGATTTTTTTTCTTAAAAGTGCAATTATACTCTTTTAAAAAAAAAAAACTCTGGGGACACATCTAGAACAGTCACTTACCAACTATATCCCATTCATCATTCGTTCAGTCCACACCTATACTACATGCAAGGCAGGTGTGCTAGGTGAAGGGGAAACCAAGGTGAATTAAGACAGGGTTCCTGATCCCAGGAATTTACTGGTAAAGGACAGACATAAAGATCATTATAATAATTGCCAGGACACACTGAGTACTTAGGGTACACAAGGGGATAAGTGGAGAAGGGGTGAAGCTCATGACAAGGAGTTAGGTAGGAAAGGAAAGGACAGACCAGATGGAGAACACAGCACGAGCCAAAGCAGGGGTTGCCCAAGGCACAGAGTCAAAAACTGGCTGAGAATAGGCAATCTGGGGTTGCTGTGCCCTCCCATATTTAGAGAGTACTGCCATATGCCCGTTTTAAGTGACCCTTCAGCCTTTATTGGACATTCCATATTTGCTCAATGAATAAGCAACCTTGGGAGGTTGATGAGGGCAGGTCTTAAGGCTCAAGGACGATGAGCCACCAGCCTAAGCAGAGGCCAGTGAGCCAGGACTGGAAGCCAGGTCCAGCGCCTCTGTTGCCATGCCACACCCCTCCCCCAATGCCCCTTCTTCCCCACTGGGGCTAAGTGAAAATGCTCACATATCTGTAAAGAGCCCCGAAGTGATACCTCCTCAACAGCCTCTCCTAGGTCAGTGGTCATGTGCTGAGCACCGGATCTACACCCACCATAAGACAGAGCATCCTCTAATGGGTAGTGGTTAAGGTCAAGGGCTGGGAAGCCAGACCACTTCATTTTAAATCCTAGCTCAGCCATATACTCATTGAAACTTCATGAACAACCTCTGTGTTTCAGTTTTCTCGTTTATAAAATGGGGATGTTAACGGCACTCAGGATTAAATGAACTGATACTTAAAAACTACCCAGAACAGTGCCTGGTATATATCAAGTGCAAAACAAGTATTCGTTGAATGAAACCAACCCTGGAATTTCTTCCAAATGATTCTCTCAGGCACCTTGGTGTTTATTCGTTAAAATGTTTGTGGCTTCTAATTGACTAAAACCAACCAAGACTAGAAGAGGCTTGCATATGCACCTTCTCCTGCTACTACAAGTTCACAAACAGCCCTACAAGTTGTCTCGTAATTTGGTGACTCCATCAAGCCTATGCATGTAAAGATCATAGCCAAATTCAATCTCTATTTGGTGATGGAGTCACCAAATTATGAGTCGTCGCATAATCTGGTGACTCCATCGAGCCTATGGATGTAATGATCAGAGCCAAATTCAATCTCTATTTATTGAGCATCTCAGAGTGTAAGGTAGCATGCAGGGTTTTAGAAAGGCGTGGCCGATAAGATTCAGAAGCTTCACTCATTTGTTTTTGTTTACTATAGGATATGATATATAGCTCCTGATAGCTAGGATTCAGCTCCTAACTTACCTGCTCTTCTGAGATAGAACTTTTTAGATAGGATTATAGTCCTAGTATTATTTGACACATTTATGGAAAAAAACACTGTGCAATTCAGAGAAAAAGGCCAATGTGAAAAGCTCAGTAGTATCTCAAATTTCCAGCTACGTACCTGACAGTCATCCACATCTACTTCAAGGAATACCACATTGGAATACTTTTCAGAGAGGGACTGGAAAATTTAAAATGAAAAATCCAAAAAGATTTAGAACTAGGTAATGGCAGTCAACATATTCAAGCTTCTTAAATGGAAACTTAATAAAAGTAGAGACTAATTAAAGATCCAAAAATTTAGATCTTTGGAGACATAGATCTAAGAGAACTTATTTAAGACAAATTTCTAAAAGTTGTTTTCAATGGGCTACCTGTATCAAACCTAAATTATTTGTTATACTACTACTTTTAGACCAAAGATCCAACCAGAGAAACCCCCCCACCAAAAGTAAAATCCTTTGTCTTTCTTTCCTACCTTCGTGACCATCAACCCCCAAACCACAAATCTCTAACAGAGTAGACATTGTTCAATACTCACATGAAAAAAAGGCTTGATCATTTTGCAGGGCCCACACCACGTGGCTGAGAAGTCAACTACTACAAGTTTATCACCTGCGGCATCCAAGGCTTCCTGAAAAGCATCCTAACAGCAAAAGAAAAGCTTATATTAAATAGTTAAATATTAAATCTCCAAAAGAAAGACTAGACAAAGTGACACAAAGCACATTCTGGAGGTCTTCCTTTCAGGACCCACTTTTTAGCCAAAAAAAAACCCCAACCAAGCCAAGTAAAACTCAGTTTGAAGAAATTCTACACATTGTTGGTAGTGTTACTTGATAAGACAAAACAAGATATAATGTGTAGAGTATACTGATAATCATGTCTTCATGACTATTTTATAAAATATTGTGAAATGGCTAGTTTCTCTCTAAACCAAACAAAAGGAAAATAAAAATAGACATTTGTACTAAAAATGTTTCCATGTCAAGGCTAGGGGTATGGTAGACATTCACTAAACACTTATGGATTATGAAAGGAGTCACTTGAAGTCACAAAGGCATAGGATTTAGCAATTGAAACATCACAAGTTACACTTAAAAAAAAGCTATCATTTTTGATTAAACTCACTTTCTATGGTAGACCATACAAAAATCTAATTTTTTTAAAAAAAGTCAAGGAAACTAACCTCCCTCAAACCTCAACACTCAAGATACCACTGTTGACGTAAGCATAATGGTGTTTTCCGGAGTTGAGATCACAGGTTTACCAACCTTTTATTTTTGCCCTTTCCCTTAAAACTACGCCCTCATCATTCATTAAGTTTTAGTTCCTCATGAAGGAAATTTTTCTTAGGTATTATTTTTCATAAGGAATGCTTGTTAACTAAAATTCCCAGTAGAAATGATCAAAAAATCTCTTGTTAACAACTTCCCTGAATTATTTACTCTCTAGATACTGTAACCCTGGGAACCGAATAGTCCAGTTAGGAAGGACGCTTTTGTTTTTTGGTTTTGTTTTTGAGACAGAGTTTCACTTTTGTTGCTCAGGCTGGATAGATGGAGTGCAAAGGTGAGATCTGAGCTCACTGCAACCTCCACCTCCAGGGTTCAACTGATTCTCCTGCCTCAGCTTCCAGAGTAGCTGAGATTACAAGTGTCCACCACCATGCCCAGCTAATTTTTGTATTTTTAGTAGAGACGGGGGTTTGCCACGTTGACCAGGCTGGTCTTGAACTCCCGACCTCAGGTGATCCACCTGCTGCCCTGCCCTCCCAAAGTGCTGAGATTACAGGCCTGAGCCACCACACCCAGCAGAACATGAGTGGTTTCTGAAGTATTAGTGAAGTGCCTTGTGTATGGGAGTTCAATAAATGGTAGATGTCTTTTTTTGTGTGTTTATTTTTTCCTCATCACATTTACAACAATTATTCCACTCCTTTCTGAAATGCCATTTGGCCCTAAAGCACCAACAGAGTCTCTCTGAAAAAGAACTGTTCTGGATGACCAACAGTGCCAATTTAGCCCATTAGGATGAAAATAATTAAGATGTATTCAATATTTACAAATAACAGGACAGGTACAGTGGCTCACACCTGTAATCCTAGCACTTTGGAAGGCCAAGGATGGTGGATTACCTGAAGTCAGGAGTTCCAGACCAGCCTGATCAACATGGTGAAACCCTGACTCTACTAACAATTCAAAATTAGCCGGGCATGATAGTGCATGCCTGTAATTCCAGCTACTCGGGAGGCTGAGGTGGGAGAATCGCTTGAAGCCAGGAGGTGGAGGTTGCAGTGAGCCTAGATTGCACCACTGCACTCCAGCCTGAGCAACAAGAGTGAAATTCTGTCTCAAGAGAAACAAAAACAAAAAACAAAACAAAACCCGATCAAATTAGTGTAACTTTTCCATCAGTGACTTTGGATTGTAATTTTGAAGTTGAATTGATTATTAGCGGCTTTGGGACCCAGGCTGTAGTGCTTTTTTTAAAGTTCCTGTCACCCTTGTACACCTTTGTCACTGGTAGAGGAGGAAGGTGCCACCATGCTCTGACAACTGGGAGGCCTAAACTGCGTGCTCCAGAAATCCTAATCAACTTTCTGTTTAGTGTCTGGATTTTGAGACAACTAACATAGACCATTCAAAGGTCTTCTGGCTCCGTGGAGGGGGTTCTTAGCAGTTCGGTTATACTGATGTTGCCAGACCCTGGAGAACAGAACTCCTGCCCCACTCTCTTTCTCGGCCATGGACTAATAATTTATCACACGATAGGTGCTTGGAAAGAAGTATATGAACGACAATTGCAGAATGAGGGCTGCAAAAATGAGGATCCCACTAGAAGAAAAAAAACAAAAAACAAAACAACTGATTAAGAACAAGAAGATAGCCGGGCGCGGTGGCTCACGCCTGTAATCCCAGCACTTTGGAAGGCTGAGGCGGGTGGATCACAAGGTCAAGAGATCGAGACCATCCTGGTCAACATGGTGAAACCCCGTCTCTACTCAAAATACAAAAAATTAGCTGGGCATGGTGGCGCGTGCCTGTAATGCCAGCTACTCGGGAGGCTGAGGCAGGAGAATTGCCTGAACCCGGGAGGCGGAGGTTGCGGTGAGCCGAGATCGCGCCATTGCACTCCAGCCTGGGTAACAAGAGCGAAACTCCGTCTCAAAAAAAAAAAAAAAAAAATTAGCTGGGCATGGTGGTGCATGCCTGTAATCCCAGCTACTCAGGAGGCTGAGGCAGGAGAATTGCCTGAACCCGGGAGGGAGAGGTTGCGGTGAGCCGAGATCGCGCCATTGCACTCCAGCCTGGGTAACAAGAGCGAAACTCCGTCTCGGGGAGGGGAAAAAAAAAAAAAAAAAAAGAACAAGAAGATAAAAGACCACAATGGCAATCAACATATGAGAAAAAAAAATTGAGGGTCAATAATAATCAAAGGAACAAAAAGATCGATGGGGACGCATTGCAAACACACTTCTGTTTCCGAAGCCCACCTGGCACCAAACAGGTCAGGGCACTTGAGGCGGGCGAAGACCCGCCCTTCCCAGCTTCCCCGGGGTGGGGAGGGGGAATCGCAGGGTAGGCACTGGCAAGGGGTCTTCCACTGTTCGAGCAGCATCAATTTCCCCCACAGACTTTTCTGACGCTGCATTTAACAAGTATTTCTGGAGTGGCTACAGCAGACCAGACACTGCGTGTTAGGCTCTGGGTTTCCCAGTCTGTTAGGTTTTAGGCTTGCAGTAACTTTCGAACACAGGAACGCTGTTATGCCTTGGGCATTTTTAAGAGGACAAAACAACCATCGGGATACCGATGGGTCGGCGAGCAGACAGCAGGGCGCGGCGGCTCCCAGGAGGAACCCTGGCTCCAGCAAAACCCACCAACTAAGGGTGAATCACCACGGACGGGCAGGGCAGCCGAGGCCCCCGGGCCCAACCTTGGGGACTGAGTCACTCCAAAGCCACTGCTGCCGGAAACACGCCCTGCGCCACAGGAGGAGTCCCATGGGCGCGGCCCCAACCTCACTTCCTCGCGGCCACCTGGGGCCCTCGGGCCTCCCGGCCAGACCTGCATGCGCCAGGGGATCTCCAGCCGCAATCGGCCCCCTTAGTGCGGATACAGCACGCGTCACCTTTGGGACCGGGCATGGGTGGAGGCAGCCGGGGAGAGTCTCCGGCCTAGACCCGCTCCCAAGGGGGATCACCACCCCCACTGCGGGTGGATCTCGTCGCAGACGAAAAGGCAGCGGCGGCCAGCCACGAGTGCCTTCTGCAAGGGTCTCTCCTTGTCCTTGCCTGGGGCCTGAATCTGGATACAGATGGAGGCCAAGGGCGGACCCCTTCCATTCCCTCACCTTTCTTTCCCCAGTCCGGGTTGCCCGAACCGGAGGGTGCAGGAGGCGCCGTGTGGGGACTCCTCGCGCTGCCTGCGCTCGTACACCCCCTGGGAGCTCCCCGCGTGCATGCAAGCCCCCGGCGCACAGTGCGGGCAACGCTGGGCACCGCCACCCCGCCCTCCAGGGGTTCCCCGTCCCTCTCCTCCCTTCCCCAGGACAGGCTCCGCCGCCTCGGGCGCGCCCAGGCCGCTGCTTCCCTCAGTCCCAGGACGAGACGCCGCGTCCCTTTCCCCTGGGATGCGGAGAGGCGGCCTCCGCACCTCCCGCCACCGCCTTCCCCAGCTACAGGGGCCGCCTGCGGCGCCGGCGCCCTGGCCTTTCCCGGAGCGCGTACCTTGCTGTCGATCTGCTTGACCATCTTGGCTGCTAGAGTCTGATGAGCAGCTGTTAGGACCGATGGAAACGGATCCAAAGCACCGAACCGAGCTAGGAGAGAGCGCGTCACTTGCTCTCCTTTATACCCCGCCCCGCGTGCGTGTGGCGGGGGCGCGCGCGCCCGCCCGGACCTCCGCGCCCGCTGCTGCGCAGGGTCCCGCCCCGCCCCGCCCCCGGAGCCAGAGAGCCGGGGCGGGGCGGGGCTGGCGCAAGCGTGGGGTGGAGCTCCAGGGCCTCTGCTCTGGTGCCCCGAGGCTCAGCTTGCGCCGCAGCTGGAAGTGCGGATTAGCACTGCGCGTCCCGGTGAGAGGCGGGGAGACGGACAGTCACCCCCAGACACAGAGGGCCCTCCCAGGTCACCTGGGGATGCGTCTGTCGGGCCCCAATCGAACGCGCCCACGCTCGAGGTGGGGACAGTCCTAGGACCGCCCTGGCAGGGCTGGAGATTTCTCGAAAAGGCCCGCCACGCCCCGGCCCCCCCGCCCAGTCCCGTGAACCTCACAAAGTGCTGAGTAACGGTGACCAGGAAGTATCTCAGTGTGTGCGTCCTCGCCTCCTCTCCTGAATTTACCATGACCGTTCTCTTCTCTGTAACCTTCTTCTGTTCTTTTATTTTCACCGCTGAGCCCACTGCTCCAGCTTGATACAGCGATTTAGACAGTAGAGACGAGCCGGAGATGGAAGTGCCGCCAGGGTGAGCTCTGCAACTTAGTTACGCAGTTGTGAACCTAGAAAGATTCTGACCTCCTAGGGTCCCAGTGTTCCCTTCTGTAGAATGGGAATCATGATGGTCTCAATCTCACAGTGGTGTTACTTTGAGGGTTACAGTGCTTGCAAAGGGATGAGGACCGTGCTTGGCACATAGTAAACACTCCATAGATAGTTCTTATTATTCGGTGTCTTGCAGGGCCTGATCGGGCCTGACCACCTTATACAGCATTTACAGTGGCACAGCATGCATGTTTGTGTGAGTTTTTTCTAACAGAGGCAGAATCCTGGAACAGAAGTCGGAGTTTGCATTGATCCAGGAATGCCTGTTGCAGGTTGTGTCTGGCAGGGCTGGAGATTGTGGAAGGTGTGTTAGCTGGCCTTGTGGAGCCAGGAGGGCCTGTCAGCTGCTGGAAGTGGAGGTGGAGAAGCTGCTCACAGGAACCAGAGCCAGAAGGCTGGGAGGGAGAGTCCCGGGTCTGTGTTTTCAGAGCCGAGCTGTTCCCGATGAAGCTACATCTAGGTGTGATTGCCTAGGGGTGGTAAAACTGTTGCCTGGCTGCCCCCTAGAACCCCTGGTTTCCTTCTTTTGCTCTTTCAGACAGAGGAAGGGAGGAAACCAGAGGTTTTGACCTATTGTGCAAAGTTTCTAGGGGGCCGAGGAGCACCAAACGTGAATAAGGATATAGGCAAGGGACACATTCTAAAGACAGCCCTAGACAGAGGGAAGACAGACTGCCCTGAATGCAGCAACGTTCCCAAAGAGAGGGAGGTTATTGGGGCAGAGAGGAAGGAGCTGGATGGAGTGCTGAGAGCAGATTCTATGACATACTTTTCTGCTGCCGGGTTTTCAGTTCAGCTGCATCTCAGATTCCTGGATTTTACCTATTTGTTGGTGAATTTGCCTGGGTGATGACAGCAAATCATTGAGTGACAGGAAAGGGTAATACAAGCCATCCTCAGCTGACTTCTCTCCAAGGACCTTCCAAATGTCCAGTGACTCAGTGAAGAAGGTACTCCCTTCCTCCTGCCTCCACAGAACCAATGCAGAGTAGAGGTGGAGGATGGTACAGTTAGGAACTGGGAAGCCAGAGTATGTGTTGAGAGTCTAGACTCTGCAATTAGACTCCCTTGTCCTCATCCCTACCCTACCACTTCATGACTGGGTAACTCTAGGCAAGTCTAAATAGGCTTTTTAAGCCTCAGTTTCCTTATCTAAGAAGTGGGCATAATAATGGCTTGTGCTATTATAAGGGTTGAGTGAACTAAAATATATGTAAAATGCTTAGAACCGTGCCTGGTGTGCAGTGAATGCTACATGAACTATGATTATAGGGTATTAAATGGAATGATGAGATCCATCTGGAATGATGGCAGAGCTAGGGTGGAAGGAGAGACTGTAAAACAGGTGTCAGTCTTAAATGAATTAAGTAATGAAGACAGTACTAATGAACAGTGAGCTCTGTAACATTAGCCTTAAAGGAAAATGGCTTTTTTTTTCCCCCTGCAAGGAAGAAAAGCAGGCTGGACCTGGTCCCTAGGAGCAGGTTCCCTGCAGTTGTGGCAGGGAGGTGATGTTCTATGAGGAGAGTGAGGTACAGGGGAATTATTTGGGATTGCCCAGAGAGGAAGGGTTTATTCATGCAGAGAAATGTAGAGGTTCTGTGTATTACTCAAAATTTTCAGTTGCAGGGAGAATTTCTAGCTCAAACTGACATAAAACAAAAATAGAATTAGAAATTCTGATTATCAAGAACCCCAGGGGCCTAATGACATCAGAGGGCACCATCTCTCTAGTTTCATTCTCAGGCACTCTATGTAACTTAGGTTACTGCTAGTTTAGTATATCTGCAGGAAGAGTGTTCCTCTTCCTTGTTCTTGTAAATGTCTGAGAGGCTGACCTTCAGTTTCATGGTGGGGGAAGGGATTAGCCTTGCTTGAAGCTTTGAACCAAGAGTAGGAGAAATCTAGGGCGTTACCAGAAAAAGGGGAGATTGCTGCTGGACCAACAAAAACGATATTTTCATGTCATCCAGAAGAGCAGAAACATGTAATAAGGGTGATGGGCCTGCTTCAGGTTAGCTGCTTTAGGCCCATCTGGGTCAGCTGAGTCCAGCCTCCATATGGGACTAGAGAACTGGGTCAGCTGTCTTTGTTTGGGTCTCAACTCAAATTTTAAGAAAATGCAGTTGTAGGATTTCTGAAATAAGTTTTTCTCCACATCACAAGTTTCTCTGAATGGTTCTAATTCATAGGCAAAGGTGCTCGATCATACTGCACATTCCTGGACCACACCCAGACAAACACACAGATTCAGTCTTTTGAGGTAGAGCCTTGGAGTCTGCCTTTTAAAAAAGCATCTCAGGTGATTAGGTACACTAAATTTGATGAGCTTTGCCATGGGACCTTCAGAGGGAAGCTAGCATTAGTTAAGCTTCAAGACTGTGTCTAGCAAGAGAATTGAGATGAGGACTCAAAAGAGAAAGTGGTAAGTGACATAAAATCAGGAGCTTGAAGTACTACAGTAAAAAAAGTGGTAGAAGGAACAGGAACAAATGAACCTGGGTGGGACAATCATTAAATGCCAAGGCTAGAGCTGGGCGTATCTTAACATTCCTCTCAATGTCCCTTAGGAGAGAGACGTTATTTTTATTATTTTACAGAGAAGGAAATCAAGGTTCAAAGAGGTCACCTAGTCATACCAGACCTTCACTGATTCTTATGCTCTGTTCATGGAGGGTAGATCAGCACAGTTTTCAAGCCAATCTGCGTATCTTAAGTACCCCTCATTTCATCAGTGAAAAGTATCTGACATCCTTTATGCTCATGTGCTATTACAACACATCAAATGTTAACTATTTGGATTTAAAAAAATAATTTACACATAAATGTATATCACACTTTTGTTGCCAAGTTTTTTAATGTAAATTTCAGATAATATCATAACCCCTGTGAATAATCTACTCTGCACGTCATTGCTCCTTATAGCCCTTAATCTGGTCCAGTGGTTGCCCTTGCACCCTTGAGCCCTTTCCCCATGTAGCATGGAACCATCTAGATTCAGCAAGCACCACTGTATTCCCAGATGTTTCTTTTGCTTTAACTGGAAGTTTTGCCCTTCTCAGGCAAATACGACATACAATGCTCCATGTATGCCAGGGCCAGGGCTTCCCATTGCTGTGTCCAGATTCTTTCTCCTTCCAAAATCCCACGGATTTTTGGAAAGAAAAAAAAATTTTTTTGAAAGAAAAAGGAACTTGACCCTTACACCATGCCATAAAATTACTTACAATTTACCAAGGATCTCCTGAAAGAAGACATTAGAGATAATCTTTGCAACCTTGAGGTAGGCAAATATTTCTTAGGCAAGACACAGAAAATTACAAATATTTCTTAGCAGGCTATAAATGAAGAAGTTAATAAATTTGACTTCTCACAACACACACACACACACACACACAAATATGTGAGGTGATGCATATGTTAATTAGCTTGATTTAGCCACTCCACATTGTATACATGTATCAAAATATGTTGTACACCATCAATACATACAAGTTTCACTTGTCAATTTAAAAAAATTAAAAAAAACACAAAACAAAACGGGGGAAGCTAGCAGTCTTGCATCCCCTGTGAAGGAATGTATGCTCTATTGGGTGGATTTTATTTTATATTAAGTATTGTTACAGGTAGTTAGAGAGGCATAAGCGGGGCAGGAGAGGGCTTTCCCCACACCCACTAGGAATGTCAGTGATAGTTGGACAATTATCACACTACCTTTCTAAAAATGATAATTTGGCAGCCTACCCAGGGTGCCAGGGAGAGGCCAGTTCCTGATGATCCACAGCTGTTAACATTAAAGTGTTAAATAAATGCAGATACCTGGGAGAAGCAACTTCCTGGGCATGTGCACTAAGAAACAAAATGGCAAAATAGGACCTTTCGGAGAAAGGGAAGAAAGTCTCAGATGGGCATGCATACGACTTCCTAAACACACTGTGCTTAGGAATTGAGTCCTGCTCAATTCCCAAGGGTAAGGAGGGTCACTACACATGCAGGCAGCCCACCCCAAGGAAAGAATCACAGGAAAGAGGCAAGCCTATAATAAAGTCCTGCGATCATGTTGAATTCTTTCTTCTGAGGAGGCAAGGACGTAGTTGTTGCAGATGTGTACAGATTTGCCGCTGGTAACTCAGGGTAGCTTGAATCTCTTCCACTGGTAACAGTACCATCTAAAGAAAATAAAAATAAATAGAATAAATTATAAAAACTAAAAATCTCTGCTCTTTGAAAAATATTGCTTAGCCAGGTGCAGTGGCTCATGCCTGTAATCCCAGCACTTTGGGAGGCCGAGGCAGGCGGATCACAACGTCAGGAGATTGAGACCATCCTGACCAACTTGGTGAAACCCCAACTCAACTAACATACAAAAATTAATTGGGTGTGATGGCGTGTGCCTGTTGTCCCAGCTACTCGGGAGACTGAAGCAGGCGAATCACTTGAACCCGTGAGGCAGAGGTTGCAGTGAGCCAAGATTGCACCACTGCACTCCATCCTGGTGACAGAGCGAGACTCTGTCTCAAAAACAGCAACAACAGCAAAACAAAAAAATTGCTTAAAAATAAATGAAAATGAACTGGGAGAAAGTATGCTCAATACTACATCTAACAAAGGACCTTCATTCAGAATGTATAGGGATCTGTTACAACTCAGTAATAGGAAGACAAATAACTGGTAAAACCATGGCAATAGATTTGAACACATACTTCTTAAAAGAAGATATATGTTGAGAGGCTGAGGCAGGACAATCACTTGAATATGGGAGATGGAGGTTGCAGTATGCTAAGATGGTGCCACTGCACTCCAGCCTGGGACTCTGTCTCAAGAAAAAAAAAAAGATATATAAATGACCAGTAAGCATATAAACAGATGGATTGCTCAACATTGTTAGTCACCAGAGAAATTCAAATTAAAGCCATAAGATACCACTATGCAAACTTGAGGCTGGTAAAATTAAACACACACACACACACACACACACACTACCGAATGCTGGCAAGATTGTGGACTAACTGGAAATAATTCATACTTTACCGATAGGATTATAAAATTGTACACCCACTTTGAAAAACAGTTTGGCAAGTTTTGTTTTTCGTTTCTGTTTTTAATGAAGTTAAACATACATTTACCCTGTGATCTAGTAATTCCAATTCTAGGCATTTACCCTCCAGAAATTAAAACACGTGTATACAGGGACTTGCATATGAATGTTGGCAGCAGCTTTATTCATAAAATAGCCCTAAAGTAAAACAACCCAAATGTTCACCAACAGGTGAAATAATAATAAATGTGATATGTCCATGCAATAGAATACTTCTCAATAACAAAAAGGAACAAAATGCTTATATACACAATAACGTGTAAATATAAAAAGCACTGCTGAGTGGAAGAAGCCAGGTGTTAAAGATTGTATGAATTCATTCATGTAAAGTTCTAAAACAGGTATGTCTATAGTGACAGAAAATAAATCAATGGTTTCTTGGTGTTGGGGTGGGAGGATTGCAGAAAGGCACGGGAAACTTTCTGGTGATTACATAGGTCTGTACATTTTCTACACCTCATGGAAAAATGCACTAAAAAGAAGTACATGTTATGGATACAAGTAATACCCTCAATAAAGTTGATTTAAACTGTAAAAAAATGTGATCTTTGAATAATCCTGTCTAGGCACAAAAACCATCTGTAAAGACATTAAAATACATATATAAGGCAACAAAGATAAGTTGAAACATTTCAGCAGAGCTCTAACTGGGGCCATGAAAATTGTAAGCATGGCTAAGTGAAAATGCATGCAAAAGTTAATAAGCTTTTTATCGCGATGGTAGCCTTCAAATAAGATATAGATGTTAAATGTAGACAACCTAATTGGGTGATCTGCCAGACTTACCTTACATGCTGACATGTGGAGATCCACTGAGGGAAATACACAAGTTAACAGAACTTGGTGTCCTCTTTACAAAGGAAACTGAGCCATTCACATTAATGCTTCAAGAGCTGTACATAACTAAGAGGTAGGGTAAGAACTCTCCTTATATGCTAGCATTAGGTAAAATACAGGGATATCTGCTCTCATTACTTCTACTCCAAGTTCTCAACAGAGCAACTGGGCAAGAAAAATAAAGAAAAGGAATCCTGGTGGAGTGCATTGGCTCCCCAGTGTAATCCTAGCACTTTGGGAGGCCGAGGCGGGTGGATCACTTGAGGCCAGGAGTTTGAGACCAGCCTGGCCAACATGGTGAAACCCCGTCTCTACTAAAAATACAAAAATTAGCCACGCTTGGTGGCTCGTGCCTATAGTCCCAGCTACCCGGGAGGCTGAGGCACGGGAATGGTTTGAACTGAGGAGGTGGGAGGTGGAGGTTGTAGTGAGCCAAGATTGCTTTACTGCACTCCAGCCTGGGCGTGTCTAAAAACAAAAAAATAAAATCCGATTAAAAAAAGTAAAAGAAATCCAGATTGGAAAAGAAGCAAAACAATCTCTAGTTGCAGATGACATGGGTGAAAGAAACCAGACACTAAGGATTGAATTCATTCATTCATATAAAGTTCTAGAAAAGGTAAGTCTATAGTGACAGTAAATCAGTGGTTTCTTGGTGTATATGGAAGATCTTAAGGAACTCGAAAACTAATAGAACTAATAAACAAGTTCAGCAAGGATGCAGGATATAAACTCAATATATACAATTCAAAAAGAATGAATTGTTTTGGTATCAATTTAATAAAAGAAGTACAAGACTTGTACAGCAAAAAGTATAAAACGTTGTTGAAAGAAATAAAGAGTTCCTGGGCGCAGTGACTCACACCTGTAATCCTAGCTCTTTGGGAGGTTGAGGAGAGTGGATTGCTTGTGCTCAGTAGTTCGAGACCAGCCTGAGCAACGTGGTAAAACCCTGTCTCTACAAAATCATACAAAAATTAGCCGAGCATGGTGTTGGGTGCCTGAAGTCTCAGCTGCTTGGGATGCAGAGGTGGGAGGATCACTTGAGCCTGGGAGGCAGAGGTTACAATGAGCCAAGGTTGCACCACTGCACTCCAGCCTGAGACTCTGTGAGAGTGTGACCCTGTCTCAAAAAACAAAACAAAACAAAACAAAAAGTTAAATAAATGGAAATCTCAGGTTTATGGATTGGAAGACCATATTTTGTTAAGATGGCAGTACTCTCCAAATCCACCTATGGATTCAACGTAATTCATGCTTTGGAAATCTTATCACTCTTAAAGGAATGAATACCAGAATAATATCTTTTCCCAGTACCATTAACAACTGGTCTAAAGCCAAGAGACAGCTCGGCTCTGTTGGGAGGACAACTTGCTTATCTATGTCTACTAACCAGTAAGTGTATATTTCTAATCTGTTCCTTACCTATATGGGTATTGGTGTTCTAAGTCATTCTGTGGCACTCTATGAACAATGCAACTATGCACCATTATTCTTATGAACAGATAAGATTTAAGGAAAAGAGACTGATCCCATAAAAGACTTTCTACATGGTTGGATCTTTTAGACATAAAAAAGTAAAAGTTTCATTGAAATGCATGGTTGTCTAACTCTAGAACCATTCAAAAATCACTTGGCTGCAAAAAAGTCATTAAATGCTCCAAGTACATGCAAAGTTGTTCTTTTTAAAAATTTATTATTAATATTTTTTGAGACAGGGTTTTGCTCTGCCACTCAAGCTGGAGGGCAGTGGTGTAACCTCGGCTCACTGCAATCTCTGCCTCCTGGGCTCCAGTAATCCTCCTACCTTAGCCTCCAGAGTAGCTGGGACCACAGGTGCACATCACCATGCCTGGCTAATTTTTGTATTTTTTGTAGAGATGGGATTTCACTATTTGCCCAGGCTGGTCTCAAACTCCTGGGCTCAAGTGATCCTCCTGTGTTGGCCTCTTAAAGTGCTGGGAATACAGGTGTGAGCCACCAAAATTGTGCCTGGCTGACTCAAAACTGTTCTTGATGTTGGCAACTTTGAGGTACAGTCAAGGTGGCCATGCCGGGATGTAACATGTTATCACGGATTTTTATGTTGTATTGGCCTTGAGCTTTTATCATTGTAAGTTGGCATGCTCATAAGACATATATATGTTCTGTTATAACCCTCTTCCTAAGGAAACAGGGTCAGTGCTTGAATAAGAATCTTTATCAGCAAAAGGAAACACAATTAAAAAATATAAGTAACTTTTCCAGATATGAGGTCCTCTTTGTTTTGCTAATAAATGATGCCTTTTCTCCAATAGTACTTGGAAAGCCTGATTCATAAAAAGATGTTATAAATTTATTGAGCTAACAAAAGTGTTTCTAATAGTTCACAATTGATGGTTTGTAAAAACACTCTCCAGACAAAAATTTAAGAAATATTTAATAAGAAATATAAAGTTTTAATGGCAAAAAGGAAGAATGTTTGATTGATTGAAAGCATTCTGGCTAAAATGACTGTACAAAATCTGATACTATTTGAATTGTGTTTAAACCACCAATTTTGTTCTCTACCATGGCTTAACTTCTATACTGATCAAACTTCATTGCAGTCAAAATAGATAAGAAGGATAAATGCCCTAAAGATAAGGTATTTAAAGTAAGGAGAGGCCCAGCTGGTGGCTCACATCTATAAGTAATCCCAGCACTTTGGGAGGCTGAGATGGGCAGATCCTTTGAGCTCAGGAATTTGAGTTCAGCCTGGGCAACATGGCAAAACCTTGCCTCTACAAAAAATACAAAAATTAGTCAGGCTTGGTGGTGTGTTCCTGTGGTCCCAGCTACTTGGGAGGCTGAGGTGGGAGGATTGTTTGAGCCTGGGAGGGTGAGGTTGCAGTGAGCTGCAACTAGGCCACTGCATTCCAACCTGTGCAACAGAGCAAGACGCTGTATAAGCAAACAAACAAATAAATACATAAGGAGAAAGGAAAATAATCACTGGCAATTTTCGATCTTGATTTAGCTCTGGTTTGCTCATCTTTTGATTTTTTGGAAAAAAGAAAAGCGCTCAAATCTAAGAGCTTTTGTATTGATTCATTGTAAACTTCCAAGTCTGATAACTTTTAAATAATAAAGCCAGAAAATTAGCTGGGCGCCGTGGCTGAAGCCTGTAATCCCAGCACTTTGGGAGGCCAAGGTGTGTGGATCACCCGAGGTCAAGAGTTCAAGACCTGCCTGGCCAACATGGTGAAACCCCATCTCTACTAAAAATACAAAAATTAGCCTGGCATGGTGGCATGCATCTGTAATCCCAGCTACTCAGGAGGCTGAAGCAGGAGAATTGCTTGAACCTGGCAGGTGGAGGTTGTCAAGATCATGCCATTGCACTCCAGCCTGGGTGACAAGAACAAAACTCTGTCTCAAAAATAATAAATAAATAAATAAAACCAGAAAATTAAATTTAATTTTTTAAAGAATCTAGTTTTGTATTTGGTGTAGTTCATGGTGGCTCATGGCTGGGCACGTGGGTCTCCTCCACATGGCCTTTCATCCCCTAGTAGGTTAGACTGGGCTTCTTTTCAGGGCAGTGTTTGAAGACGGTGAGAATGGAAGCTACAAGCTTTCTTGGGGTCTAGGTTTGTAAGTCCTACAATATTATTTCTGCTGTATCTACTGGTCAAAAAAAGTCACAAGGCCTGTCCAGTTTCAAGTGGTGGGAAGATAGACTACATCTTTATTCAAGAAGTATCACAGTTATATTGCAAAGGCGCATACCTATAAAGATTAGTTAAATCACTGGGACCATCTTTGTAAGCAATCAACTCTAGTGCTTATTTTCATGGCTCGTGAATCAGCCGTAGCCATAAAGCCCATGTTCTAAGCATCAGGATGGGGGAAGAGAAAAGGAGGGCATTCCTCTGTCTTTAGGAATATATCCCAGAAGTTGCACATATTATATCCCTATTATTGATTAAAAATTACATGTTACATCAAGCTACAAGAGGCAAGAAGAACCCTTTGGGCTTTAACAAGATTACCTCATCTCTTACCTGGACCACAGCTATCTCTCGTAACTAATCTCCCTTCTATTATGTTTGATCCCCTATAAGCCTTTCTTTACACAACTACATGAAAAATCTTCGTATGTCACTTCCTCTACTTGAAACCTTTAATGTTTTTTCATTGGCTCTCAATAAAACAAATACTATGGCCACAAGACCATGCATGAACTGGTCTCATCGATCCAGTGAACTCATCTCATTCTGCTTTCCACCAGTGCTCATTGTATCTCCAGGCACACCAGGCTTCCCTCAGGTCCTCTCTCCAAGCACTTTCCCTCTTTGGGGGCTTTAGAAGAGGTAACTGATCACACTCCAGTCTCCTTACATGAGTTTGGAATTGACTGGGAAGAAAACACAAGAGTTAGACCAGCAGAGATCAAAATATTCTTAATAGCTTTATTCTTAAAGTCACTGGTTTGGAGGCCAGGGATAGTGGTTCACGCCTGTAATCCCAGCACTTTGGGAGGCTGAGGTGGGCAGATCATGATGTAAGGAGATCAAGACCATCCTGGTTAACATAAGGAAACCCCATCTCTATACTAAAAATACAAAAAATTAGCCGATGTGATGGCACAGCCTGTAGTCTCAGCTACTCAGGATGCTGAGGCAGGAGAATTGCTTGAACCTGGGAGGTGGAGGTTGCAGTGAGCCGAAATTGCACCATTGCACTCCAGCCTGGGTGACAGAGCCAGATTCCATGTCAAAAAAAAAAAAAAAAAATCACTGGGTTGGAGAACAAGTTTAGATGTGCAGTTACAATCAGCCCTTCTTGGGAGCCCACATTTTCTTGCAGAAATACAAGGACTGAGGAAAAAGAGTTTCATCTGTTTACTTCCAGCCTTTTTCTGTTTTTGATTTTTTTCTTATGATTCCACAAACTACTAAATACTTTGCATAATAATAAAAAGGGATGTTTTATGGTACCAGGCACATTGTTAACACAGTTCTTTTTTTTTCTTTTTAAGACAGAGTCTTACTCTGTCGCCCAAGCTAGAGTGCAGTAGCGTGATCTCAGCTCACTGCAATGTCTACCTCCCAGGTTCAAGTGATTCTTCCACCTCAGCTTCCCAAGTACCTGGGATTATAGGTGTGCACTACCATGGTGGCTAATTTTTGCATTTTTGGTAGAGATGGGGTTTCACCACGTTGGCCAGGCTGGTCTCGAACTCCTGACCTTAAGTGATCCACCTGCCTCAGCCTCCCAAAGTGTTGGTATTACAGGCATAAGCCACTGTGCCTGGTCTTGTTAACATAATTCTTAAACAATTGTGGAGACATTGAGATTTTTCTCTCCTTCAGTATCACCTTTGCAATTTATAGGATATTTATCGCTTTTGTACTTTAACAAAAATATATTGTAGTGTTATTCACATTTAGTCATTTTTTTCAAGAAACATGTTTTGAAATTGTCAGCTTCTCTGGAGAAATATGATTAACCAAAACATAATCTAGCACTGCCTTTCCCTCCCAAGAAAAATAAACAAAGCAGCAGGTCAATTTAATCCTAAATTGAGGGTATCATTTTGTGAAATAACACTTGTTTAACATTAATATCTAAATTATTCATAGAACTCGGATATACTTAGCTTTTAACCATTCCTCCTTCAAAATAAACCATGAACTCTTAGTGGAAAAGACAGTTTGACCACCAAAAACTTAAATATGCAGCAAAAAATGAACTTCAAGATGAATGAATTCAAAGGTAATTTGTCTTGTAAACTCTGATTTCAGAACAAATCATGCCCTTCAGAAAAATCAGAAACAATGAAGTGTGGTTCCAGAGCTGCTCCTTTTCGTAAAGCTTCCCAGGCTGCTTGGGAAGCAAATAGAAGAATACTACCTTAGAACAGAATCGTATTGTACTGAGTGCTTTTTCCTACCTATTCCTTGCACATTGCTGTCCCCACTATGATCATGTGAGTCTCTAGGCAAGTAGGAGTATTTCTTTCACAGGGAAAGAGACGGAGACACCCATGTGAAGTGATTGCCTGAAATTACGTGCTACCTTAGCAGGAGATCCTAAATAAGGCTGCCTAATTGTCATCCAGAAGTCTAACGCCTTGGCCCCGTGCCTGACTGTGACTATTCATTCTGGATAGCCTCATCCTTGCATGTGGGGGAAAGCCAATGGCATCAGTTAGAACTCTATTTTCTAAGACCAGAAACCAAACTGACCTAGAAAAGGGGATTTCGAAAGGGGGATTACTGTCTGGCTTCAGTAATAGCTTGACGAAGTAGGTCACGTTACCAAGACCTAGTCTCTCTCTTTGATCTTTTGGTTCTATATCCTCTTATTTGCCCTGTTTTCAGCCAAGCTTCTTCATTGTGGTAGCAGTTTGGTTGCTGTGGTTCCAAACCTAACTTTCTATCACTTCTAATCCAGTAAAAAAAAAACAGCAAAAATGTTTTTTTTTCCCCCAGAAGTCCCAGCCCAAGTTTTATTTTGTCCCATTGGCTTTAATTGAGTGGGTCAGTCACTATGTTACTGGTGATGTATGTCACTGTGGCCACATGTTGTACCAGACCTTGGTCACTTGCTCCTCCACTTTGACTAGGCTGGAGGCAATTCTGCAGAAGCAAAGATTCTGTAGCATCCTGCGTAAAGAGGCTTCAGAGAGAACTGCGAAGACATCCTTCTTTAGTAGGATGGCGGGCTTTGGTTTTACTGTTCCTCTAAACTCTCCCATAGTTTGGGAGCATACTTTTGTGTAAGGAAATCAAGCTGTGTGAGAAAAGAAGGATGGGTGCTGGGTGGGAAAAAAGAACCCTCCACCCATATACTTTAGCAGCCTGTTCATATGTGAAGTTCTCAATTGGGAGAATCTTTGCCTCAGATTTGGCTTCTAGAACCCTGTCAGCAGCTCCAGCTGCTGAGGAGATAAAGCTGGAAGAGTCTGGAGAGACTGTGTCCACCTTAGAAGTACCACTCAATCTCAGCAAACAAGCTTTATTCTCCCTTAATAAGCTCAAGAGACCCACCACTCCCTGGCATGCGTGCTAGGTGGCTAATTTCATGATCAAGATCCAACATGCTTCCTTCATGATCTAGAGACAGAAGGATGGTATTTTCAGTCTGCAGCCATTAATATAATTAAATTGCTTAATCACACCATTCCATGACAACTGCTAAATTAGCATCACCCCTTGATCCAAAGGGAATTAAAACCATGAAGATATATTACTCTGGGGAAGTAAGACAGTTAATAGGAAGGCAATATGACTTAGGAGCCAAAAATATAAATGATGTTTTTCACACTACATATTTTCAATGTATTCATAAACTTAATAATACTGAGATTATTATTTATTAGAAGAATTTAGTTGTATTAGTCGGGAAAGCTAAAGGAAAAGGAACAGTCGTAGTAAGGGAAAGGCTTTGTCTATTCCAGAATTTTACAATCCTTAATTTTTAAGTCATCTAGTGTTCCAGAATTGTTTTCATTTTACATTTAGCTTAGTCGAAGCAGGAAGTATTGCATGAATTTCCTTTAACCACTGACAAAGCAGAAACTTGCAAACAACCCTATTCTCCTGAGGCCCAGACTTTAGAAGGCTGTGCCATGCTACTTATGCTTTAAAACAAAAATTTCCTCACTTTGTGTTTTATACAGATCTCAGTAATAGAAGACAGGTTCACATTTTTGTAGAGGATGTTGAGGTTCCTATGACCAGGATTTATAGTTGCACACAATTGAAGCTTACGTTGTATGATTTATTCTCACAGAATTTCTGGTAATGATGCAGAAGTAGGCTTGGAAACCAAGCAGAAGACAGGGAGGTATTTAGCAGCCTGGAAGATGCCTCATAAAACCAGTCTGATGAGAGCTCTTCTGCCTTCGCCACTGAATACTCTCTGCAACCAGAAACATCATGGGTTCTGAAAAAAACCTGACTGAGTCAGGCATGAATGCTATTGGATAAGGGTTTTCAGACAGAATCCAAGGCACCTAGTTATATTGGAAGTTTAAATGAATGATGAATGTTTTTAACATAAATATGTCCCATGCAATATATTAGACATACTCATGCTAAAAAATTATACTAAAAATATTTGTTCGTAGGCTGGACATGGTGGCTCATGCATGTAAACCTAGCCCTTTGGGAGGCCCAGGTGGGTAGATTGCTTGGCACTTTGGGAGGCCGGGGTGGGCGCATTGCTTGAGCTTGGGAGGTCGACACCAGTCTGGTCAACATGGTGAATCCCTGTCTCTATTTAAAATACAAAAATTAGCCAGGCATGGTGGGGGGTGCCTATAATCCCAGCTACTTGGGAGGCTGAGGTGGGAGAATCGCTTGAACCTGGGAAGTGGAGGTTGCAGTGAGCTGAAATGGTTCCAGTGCACTCCAGCCCGGGTAACAGAGCGAGACTCCGTCTCAAAAAAAAAAGTTGTTTATCTGCAATTCAGATTTAACTGGACCTCTTTTATTTTTGTGTTAAATTTGGCAACCCCATACTGGATGTCCCGTTACTACCCTGCTGTTCCTGAAAACTAGCCACTACCTGCCACTCAAATGGACTTTCCAGGTGGTTCCTGGCTCTTTGCATAATGGGTTCTGAAAAGAACCTAATTGAGTCAGGTATATGTGATCGGTGGAGCCTCTGTTACAAGCCCCTGATTCAAGGGAGCAAAAACCTCATGGTGTCTTCAGCATTGTTGGAGGGAAGTGGCCCCCGTCTTCTACTAAATCTTACATTTCTCAAACATGGGGTAGGCAGTATTGAGGTCCAGATATTGGGGTGTTGGGAGGGAAGACGAATACCTATCTTATTTTCTCTTTAACATATATTCCTCCTCTTTTTTACTGTCTAATGGCCAGTGAGTAGGGGCCAGCCATGATTAATGTCCGTGTGTGTGTGTGTGTTTGCTAGTGACTGCTTCAAGAACCCACATCTAAGCCAGTTAGCAAGGCCGGGAGCAGCGCCTCATGCTTCTAATCCCAGCACTTTGGGAGGCCAAGATGGGCAGATCATTTGAAGTCAGGAGTTCAAGACCAGCCTGGGTAACATGGTGAAACCCTGTCTGTACTACAAATACAAAAATTAGCCGGGTGTGGTGGTAGTGGTACATGGCTGTAGTCCCAGCTACTTGGGAGGCAGAGGCAGAATTGCTTGAACCTGGGAAGCAGAGGTTGCAGTGAGCTGAGATCATACCACTGCACTCCAGCCTTGGCAACAGAGTGAGACTCTGTCTCAAAAGGAAAATAAAAGAAAAAATAAAATAAAGTTTCATCAAGCCATTTAGCAGATGGCACTACCATGGCCACTGGGTTATCATAAGACTGAGCACATGACCCAGTCTGGACCAATGAGATGAGAGAAAGGTTTGCTGGAGGATTCCAGGGAAAGTTATCTCATTCCTGATACCTGAATAAAGAAATGATCTTGGCCAGGTGTGGTGACTCATGCCTGTCATCCCAGGACTTTGGAAGGCCAAGGCAGGCACATGGCTTGAGCTCAGGACTTAAGAAACCAGCTTGGGCAACATGGTAAGACCCTCATCTCTATAATATCAATAAGAAAAGAAATGATCTTATCTTCCTCCAGACATTGTTCTGTGTAGTGGAAAGGTCTAGAAATTCTGTAGCCATCCTGCTTCCAGCCAGAGATGAAGAACACAGAGCGAAAACGGGGGCAGAAAGCATCCTGGTAGTTGCTCAGGTGTAGAGCTGGGACCACTGGATTAAGGTCCCCAAAGCCTGTCCTCCATCTGGATATCCAGTTATGTGCACGGATTCATTTTCATTTGGCTTCAGCAACTTCAAGTTGGGTGTTCTGGTACTTATAGCCAAAACCAACCCAACTAAAAAGAAGATTCATGAATATATGAAGCGCTTTTGTAACCTTATCGTTTGCTGAATTCTGAGAGTTTAGCATAATGTTGTTTTGGTTGAATTAGCAATTACTGATATTATGAAACTGTAAGCAAAGATTAGTATTTAAATTAATACAACACAAACAACTGGAGATCTGCTTCATTAGGCCAGAGAAAGCAATTTATGATGATTGCCAGATTCTTGCTTTTTTTTGCATGAATCCCCGGAGGATGAGACAGCTTCTCAGGGAGAACCCTCCAAGGAGAGAAACATATTTAAATTTTTGGAAAGGCCTACAGTGCAAACATAAACAGGGTTTTAGAGAACACTGCCCTCCCTCCCTTTTCTTCATATGGTGGACAGCTGCTACTTTGGCCTGCCTAGCAACTTTCCCCATTTCTTTGAGAACAATATTCTGCTTTTCCTTTGCATAATTCTCTCCTTCATGCCCTGCAATCCTGTTGGGACCAGCCATCCAGATCCCACATCTGCTTCCAACTACTAGCCCCGAAGATGGGCATGTGATTTCAGACCAACCAAACTCACAAGAATTCAGATCTCTAGGGGAGTGATGCAGAGGGAAAATCTTGAGGTTATTCCTGAAGGAACTCTCCATGGATCCTTGTTCTTGAAATCCCCAGAAATGGAAATACTCGATTCCTGTTCTTTCTGTGTGTCTTGATTCTAGCCAGCCCCTGTAATGGCTTTGCTAAAGGTAGGCAGTGTGAGTTTCTGTTGTATGCCACCAAAGACCTTAGCACATACTCCACCAGAACAATCCATGAAAAAAAATCAAGCCTTCCATGTAGGAGCTCCATTTATGTTTTCACTAGATGTGCAAATGCAAGACTGATATAAACCTGTTTATAGTCCTATAATCAATTGTTAACAAAAGCTTTTTGGGAACTAAAGTGTATTTTGTTTATTTATTTATTTATTTAATTTTATTTTGAGACTGAGTTTTGCTCTTTTTGCCCAGGCTGGAGTGCAATTGTGTGGTCTTGGCTCACCGCAACCTCTGCCTCCCGGGTTCAAGCGATTCTCCTGCCTTAGCCTCCTGAGTAGTGGGATTACAGGCATGTGCCATCATGCCTGGCTAATTTTGTATTTTCAGTAGAGATGAGGTTTCTCCATGTTGGTCAGGCTGGTCTCAAACTCTCGACCTCAGGTGATCTGCCTGCGTCAGCCTCCCAAAGTGCTGGGATTACAGGCGCCGTGTTTATTTATTTACCAGATATGTGACATTTAGCGTATCGAACGCATTGCTTATTTGTTTAATCCTCATTGCAATCTAGTAATTTAAGTACTATAATGATTCGTATTTTACAGATTCTGAAAGTGAAGTACAGAAAAGTTAAGTCATGTGCTCAATGTCACACAGTTAGTAAATGATGGAGCTGCGATTCAGGCTGTGACAGTCTGACTTCAGTGTGTGTTCTTTATCCCTTGTGTAAAACTGGCATCATCAGAAGACTGAAACTTAAAATATAAAATCAACTTCTAATAAATAGGATTAGATGTATGGAAAAACACCTTAACAATAAAATATCTTCCAGGCCAGAAGCAAGAAAGAGAAACAGAGGTGTCTGAAGCCCTTGGATTTCAACTTTTAATTTCTGAGCCAAATAAAACTGCTTAGGATTTCCAGGGGGAAAAAAACCTTCATCTAACGAATTAACAAGTATGAACTAAATCCAAACACCTGCTACTTTTTTTTTTCTTTCACTGTTGCCAGGTGATCCATGAGGAGCCTTGGATCAATAAATAATTATAATTGACACATAATATAATTAATTATATAATTTCAACTTACTAAGTTTATTTTGACTAAAGTTGTCCCATAACATTGGGATATTTTATAAGCTTCCATGGAAAGGGAGAGACTAAAGATCAAAGCCTTCTTTTACATTTGACTCAGCTATGAGTCATATCCTTAGAGTGTGAATCATCTCAGCCCACCTTTATTAACTCTAGCAAATGTTATGAGATGATTCCATCATTCATTCAACTTCATGCAGTCAGTATGAAGTGCCGGCCACAGTTCTGGGCACTGAGAATATAGCAGTGAATAAGCAGGTGAAAATTTCTTCCTTGATGGCACCGATATTCTAGTGGGCAGTTGTAATCCCACCACTTCACCACTAAACGAGCCTGAATTTCTCCAGGCTCCAAATTGTTTTCATTACTATACACAATGAAGGAATAGACTCATCTGGCCAAGCATGGTGGCTTACGCCTGTAATCCCAGCACTTTGGGAGGCGGAGGTGGGTGGATCATTTGAGGTCAGGAGTTCGAGACCAACCTGGCCAACATGGTGAAATGTCTTCTCCACTAAAAAACACACCAATTATCTGGGTGTGGTGGCACACACCTGTAGTCCCAGATACTCAGGGGGCTGAGGCAGGAGAATTACTTGAATTTGGGAGGTGGAGGTTACAGTGAGTTGAGATGGTACCACTGTACTGCAGCCTGGGTGACAGAGTGAGACTATGTTTGGGGGAGACATCAGTTGGCCTGGTCCTTCCAGTGGTGCCAAGGGAGGGGACACTTGGTAGAAGACTGCCTGGCAGAAGCAATAATATCTGCTTGGAGATAATGATGATTTGCTACTGCATGTTGAAGATCTCACAGGAACAGATTGTGCCCAAAGGAACTCTCCATGGATCCCAAATTTTTAATATATGAAATTTATATACTTTAATGTACTTAATTCTGACAACAACCTAAGATCTACCATAGGTCATAAATTTACCGACCAATCTATTTTCATATCTTAACCTTTCTGAAATTGAGATGCATCTTACAAGCCATGGTCTCTTACTATTACTGTCAGTAGGGTGGAGGTGCTAATGGAGATAATGAGGATGTTGCCCTTGGCCAGAGCTGTTCATATTTTCCACAGTTCAGGTGAATTATGAACATTGCTGATACTGCATGTGTTGGGTGACTTGCTGTTAAATGTTCCTGGTTCTTGTCCAAAACCTGTTGACACCTGCTGTTCAGATCGTCTTGCAGAACGGGTGCTCATGGCATGGAAGACCCCTCCTAGATAAAGCTGGGAATTAGATGAGGCATGCACAGTGGAGCATTTCTCTAGAAAATGCGGCTTCTCCAGTCTTATTGCTGGAATAGATGGTGGTTTTGTCTGGAAAAAGTCTAAGCAAGCATTGGATTCTCGTGTAGCAGGATTGTTTTTCTTTATAGTACATGGTGTGTATTGTAATCAAAGGCATCTTAGTGAAATATAGAACTATTACTTCATTTTACAGATGAGGAAGCTGAGCCACAGTAATGTGAATTAACTGGCTCCAAACCCCACAGCTTGAGATGGCAGAGCCAGGACCTAATCCTGAATTGTGTGGTTTCAGAGTTCACATACTCAGTTAACCTTTGTACTGTGCTGCCTCTCAGTATAGATGCAGCTGGTTGAGGGAGGTTACCACAGCCTGATTTACTTATTTAGTGACTCAGTATTCATTGCGTGGCCACCATGTGCCTGATATAGGCATTTTGGGGACAGGTACAGTGGTGAGCTAGAAATTAAAGCCTTGTGGAGTACATAGCTTAATAAAAGGGAAAAGATCTTAATCGAATAACAACAGGAGAGCTGGGGACGGTGGCTCATGCCTGTAATCCTAGCACTTTGGGAGGCTGAGGCGGGTGGATTGCCTGAGTTCAGGCATTCTAGCCCACCCTGGGCAACTGGTGAAACCCTGTCTCTACTAAAATACAAAAAAAAAAATTAGCCAGGTTTGGTGGTGCATGCCTGTAGTCCCAGCAACTCAGGAGACTGAGGCATGAGAAATAGCTTGAACGCAGCAGGAGGAGATTGCAGTAAGCCAAGATTGCACCATTACACTCAAGCCTGGGTGACAGAATGAGACTCTGTCTCAAAAGCAGAAAACAAAAATCAGGAGTAAATGTCAAGTTGTAAATGTGCAATAAGTGGCAGGAGAGCTATATCATGCTGTTAAAATGTAAAAGTGAGGGGCCCTTTTATAACCTGAGGAATCATGGGAGGCTTCCTGGAGGAAGAGTCCTTTGGGTTCAAGGTAAATAGGCAAACAGGATGCAGGGAGAAGCATACCAGAAGGAGGAAACAGCATGTAAAAAAGGTCCTGTGGTAGGAAAGAACTTATCACCTTTCTTTTATTTATTCAATTAAAAAAAATAGAGACAGGGTCTCAGTATGTTGGCCAGGTTGGTCTTGAATTCCTGGCCTCAAGCAATCCTCTTGCCTCTGCCTCCCTAAGTGCTAGGATTACAGGCGTGAGTCACCATGCCTAACCAAACTTACCACCTTTTCATATTGGAAAGAAGCCAGTGTGGCATGTCTCTCTCTCTCTCTCTCTCTCTCTCTCTCTCTCTGGGTGTGTGTGTGTGTGTGTGTAGGTGGGGGTCAGAGGGTTTTGAGATGAAGGTAGAGAAGTAGATAGAGATAAGATCACATATGGCCCTGTAGCCACGTTAAGGATTGTAGTCTCCATCCTGAAAGGAATGGGGTCTTTTGTGCCCCAAAATGAGTCATTGATTATGGATGTCTTTGGAAGCGTCATAACCTTTTAGTCAAAGCACTCCCATCAGCCAAGGATCATTCTTTGGAGAAGTGGGGCAGCTGAGAGCCATTAGCAGCCAATAGCCACAGTAAGGTGGTTGAGACCTTCTACTTGTTACTGGGAATTTAGGGAACATTACAGCATCCATTATGAGAAACGTGCTCAGCTTCATGGTTCAAAGTGTCCATGAAGTAAAAAGCAGCTGCTTAAGAAATGTAATCATTCCTCTTGCTGAAACCAGGATAAATGTATTCTGTTGTGGTGTAATTTGCAGTGTTCTCAGTAATATCCCTAGAGTATACCAGGGCTGTTACTTTCAGTTCTCCTGAGAACAGGGCAATCAGATGCTGTGAGAAGCCGCAACTGGCACAGATACAGGGCTTTTTTGATCCGTATGTGGCAGATTTGGCTCCCAATGGAATCCACTGACTCCTCACTTTCAGGGGGTAGCCCAGAGGTGAAACTATAAAGTGAGTGAAAGGTATCTTCTCTGTCCCTGCCTCACCTTTCTGGAATCTTAGCATCCTTTTCTGTCCCCACACTTCACCACTACTTTTCTTCCATCTGATCTCCAACTTTAAATTGTTTTCCAGTTTGTTTTCTTTCTTTCTTTTCTTTTCTTTTCTTTTCTTTCTTTCTTTCTTTCTTTCTTTCTTTCTTTCTTTCTTTCTTTCTTTCTTTCTTTCTTTTTCTTTCTTTCTCTTTCTCTCTTTCTTTTCTTTCCCTCCCTCCTTCCCTCCCTTGCTTCCTTCCTTTCCAAAGGAACTTAGCTTTAAAAAAGTGTTGGCCAGGCACGGTGGCTCACGCCTGTAATCGCAGCACTTTGGGGGGCTGAGGCGGGCAGATCACCTGAGGTTAGGAGTGCGAGACCAGCCTGGCCAATATGGTGAAATGCTGTTTCTACTAAAAATACAAAAAATTAGCCAGGTATGGTGGTGGGTGCCTGTAATTCCAGCTACTTGGGAGGCTGAGGCAGGAGAATCACTTGAACCTGAGGGGCAGAGGTCACAATGAGCCGAGATCACACCATTGCACTCCAGCCTGGGTGACAGAGCAAGACTCTGTCTCAAAAAAAAAAAAAAAAAAGGTGTTAGAGATTTATGGTACACTAGGATGTTTGCATTTAAAAGACCATTGAGAACAGACAGTGTTTACCATAGAGAAATGAATAACTATTCATATAATTTAAGGCATCTGGACTCCTTTAAATTATGTAAGATGACTAAGCTCCTCATACAAACTACATACACAGGGTGATTGAATAAGCAAACAGCAGAGAAAAGTTGGGAAGCTCTAATTCTGTACTCTTACTTTGCATATAGACCAATCCAGGCCATTACTCTTAGCTAATCCTTTTCCCCTCCCTTCCCGTGTCTTGGCTTTCTCTTCACCAAATAGGGAGAGTAGCAGGGTAGATGACATTCCCAGCCCAATCAAAGACAGAGATAAGGATGGAATAATTCGGATATATTCATTTTCCCCATCGCAGTGATAACCAGTGCAACAGCAATGGCACAGCCAACAACTACTGAATGTTTTCTAGCTGTCAAGTTCCTTTCTGTTTCCAAGTCTTGTAAAAAGGAAAATGTCAGTGGATTTTCTGGCTAATGAGAGCCAAACCTCAATCTTTGGATCCTTCTTAATTGCATCAGCTTGAGTACACATAGAAACTGACCTAGAATGAGTGCTAAAATGGCAAAAAAAAAAAAAAAAAAAATTAAACCAGTGTAGTCTTTCCTAGACTTACACTTGGCGTCGGAGAGAAGCTGGCTTATTTAAAAATTTACCTTATAGAGGACTAGGCATGGTGACTCACGCCTGTAATCCCAGCACTTTGGGAGCCCGAGACAGGTAGATCATTTGAGGTCAGGAGTTCAAGACCAGCCTAGCCAACATGGTGAAACCCTGTCTCTACGAAAAATACAAAAATTAGCCGGATGCATTGGTCGGCGCCTGTAATCCCACCTACTTGGGAGGTTGAGTAGGAGAATCATGAACTTGGGATGCTGAGGTTGCGTTGAGCCGAGATTGTGCCATTGCACTCTAGTCTGGGCGACAGAGCAAGACTCCATCTCAAAAAAAAAAAAAAAAAAAAAAAATTTACCTTATAGGTAGAGTAAACTGTTCAAAGCCACAGAGTTCCAAGAAGAGGCTTTGGGGCAGGGGTGACATCGACAGGTGCCGATGAGGACATTGCTAGGTTTAAGTTAAGGCATTTTGTTGTGGAAAAAGACGTGTCATGACAGCTGCAGTTAAATTAAGCTGAGAATGAATAAGGACTAAACCTGGAGACTAGCTTCTCCACGGTGAATATCTGTTTGTCTAGAGTAGACCATCAATCACTTTGAACTCTTTTCTTGAATGGCTGGGAGTCACCGTCTATTTTGAGATGTGCTCACAATAGTTGGTGCCTGTAGTTAGGGCATGTATCCAACAGAATCTCTCTTGGTGGGACGTGGGGGAAGAGAAATTTTTATGCCAAAATCATCCTTCGCTATTTTAAGAAGCGCCTACTTCTTTATTTCTCCCATATCTCTTATCTGTCCAAACTCAGACTATCAATGATTTATGAAAAAATGTGCAGTCAACTAGTCACCTACGAAGGTTAATTTTTGTTCATACCTCACCCTACAGTGGTTAAATATTGTCAGCTTTATGAGAGGCACTAAAACACTAAGGTGTTTTTGTTTTTGTTTTTGTTTTGTGAGATGGAGTCTTCCTTTGTCTCCCAGGCTGGAGTGCAGTGGCATGATCTTGGCTCACTGCAACCTCCGCCTCCTAGGTTCAAGCAATTCTCCTGTCTCAGCCTTTTGAATAGCTGAGATTACAGGTGTGTGCCACCATGCCTGGCTAATTTTTGTATTTTTAGTAGAGATGGGGTTTCACTATGTTGGTCAGGCTGATCTCAAACTCCTGACTTCAAGTGATCCGGTGGCTCACGTCTGTAATCCCAGCAGTTTGGGAGGCTGAGGCAGGCGGAACACTGAGAACTTTCTAAACTTTGGTCTCTTTGGATGTATATAGGATAACTACTCTTCACTGCATTTTACACTAGAGGTTTCTGGGGGATATAAAAGAAGTAAAGGGCTGGGTGCAGTGGCTCATACCTGTAATCGCAGCACTTTGGGAGGCCAAGGCAGGAGGAGCAGTTGGGCCCAGGAATTCAAGACCAGCCTGGTCAACATGGTCAGACCCTATCTCAAGAAAAGGTAGAAAAGATGAAAAGAATTAGCCAGGCATGATGGCAGGTGCCTATGGTCCCAGCCACCCAGGAGGCTGAGGTGAGAGGATTGCTTGAGCCCAGGAGGTCAAGGCTGCAGTGAGCTATGATCACACCACAGAAATCCAACCTAGGAGACAGAGGGAGACCCTTTCTCAAAAAAACAAAAAGAAGTGAAAAACAAATAAAGAAGTTACTATATTCAAAGAGATTGTAAATCTAGCTGGAAAAGTAGAAATGAATCATATTAATCACTATCATCATTACCACTCTTGAACACCTGCTGTGGCCAGGGACAGTACAAATCACTTCATGTACATTACCTCATTTAATACTCATAGTGACCTCTTGGAGGTAGCCATTATAACCTGGTTTATAGGTAAGAAAGCTGAGCCCCAGAGAGGTCTTTAGGGCTTGGCAGTAGCTGAGTTATTAAGTGCAAACCTGGGTCTGTCCAACTTCAGAGCCTACTGCACTCTGCCCTCATAGGAAAGCTTTAAACCCAAACACAGTGATTACTTGCCAGCCTGATTAATAGAGACAGAACCATTCTCAACATGGAGAAGATTCACTCCTGGCTGCTGCTGCTACTTATTCTGCCTGGCTTTAGACTGAGTGTAAGTTCTCACCTTCATAATGCAATCTGTGCGGGAGCAGATTGTAGACTCATAAAGTGTATGGAAACCATGCAGTGTGTGAGTTGTTAGTCTATGTTAAAGATAAGATAGAGAACGAGGCAGACACCTTTGCTCCTTCCTACAGGACCAGTCTATAGATTATGAGTGTATTAAATTTGAACACATGATCTTTCCCCCTTCCAAACCTGCATTTCTAGGTAGAAATAGAACTGTACTCATGGCCTTAGTTGAAATCCTTTGTGATCTCATAGGTGAGTTGGGTGCAGTCATTCATACAATGATTCATAACCAAACCTTACTAAGACTCTGGTAATGTCCTAGGTACTGCACACGTCAAGCTGGAACGCCACAGCCCTTGTCTTTAGGAAGCTGGATCTCATTGGAGATAGGCATAGCATTGCCAGATTAGCAAAGAAAAAATACAGGACCCTCAAGTGATTATTACATGGGACATACTTACAGTAAAAAATTATCCCTTGTTTAACTGAAATTCAAATATAACTAGGCACCATGTATTTTATCTGGCAACTCTGGACAGTCATAAAAATCTACCACACTTGACAAAAAGATAGCTGCTGTCATGGGTGTGCACATGTCTCTGTAGCCACTCAAAGGAAGGAATACTTTTCCCTGCCTGAAAGTGCCAGCTGAGGCTTCATAGCACTGAGTGGGCTGACTAATAGGAATTATGAGCTTGCTGGGTGATCTTGAAGGATGATTAAGATTTGATGAAATTGGAAACCATCATTCTCAGCAAACTGACACAAGAACAGAAAACCAAATCTGTATATTCTCAGATATACAGATCTGTATATTCTCATAAGTGGGTGTTGAACAATGAGAACACACGAACATGGGGAGGGGAACATCACACACCAGGGCCTGGAGGGTGGGGGTACTAGGGGAGGAATAGCAGGGGGTAGTGGGATTGGGGAGGGATAGCATTAGGAGAAATACCTAATGTATATGACAGGGTGACGGATGTAACAAACCGCCACTATGGCACGTGTATACCTATGTAACAAACCTGCATGATCTGCACATGTACCCCAGAACTTAAAGTATAATAATAATAAAAAAGATTTGACAGGCAGAGATGGGGGAAGAAAGTTCCAGACACAGGGAAGACCACAGAGTTTAGGAATAATGCCCGGGGGCGTGGGCAATGGGAGGAGGGAAAAAATGAATGTGAGGGTCAGATCATGAAGGGATTTGGCAGGAAGGTGAATAATTCAAAATTTTATTCTGCCATCAATAGGAAACCATCCAAACAAACAATGCCTCTTTCTTTCTTTCTCTTTCTTTTCTTTCTTTTTCTTTTTTCTTTCACTTTCTTTCTTTCTTTCTTCTTTCTCTCTCTCTCCTTTCTATCTCTCTCTCCTCCTTTCTCTCTCTTTCTTCTTCCTTCTTTCTTTCCCTCCCTCCCTCCCTCCCTCCTTCCTTCCTTCCTTCCTTCTTCTTTCTTTCTCTCCCTCTCTTTCTCTCTTTCTTTCTTGAAGGAATTTTGCTCTTGTCACCCAGGCTGGAGTGCAATGGTGTGATCTCAGCTCACTGCAACCTCTGTCTCTCCAGTTCAAGCAACTGTCCTGCCTCAGCCTTCCAAGTACCTGGGATTACAGGTGTGTGCCACCACACCTGCCTGATTTTTGTATTTTTAGCAGAGATGGGGTTTCACTATGTTGGCCAGGCCGGTCTTGAACTCTTGATCTCAGGTGATCTGCCTGCCTCACTCTCCCAAAGTGCTGAGATTACAGGCATGAGCCACTGTGCTCGGCCTCTTATTTTATTTTATGTTTTATTTCTTCAAACTTTAGCTAAGCAGAGGTCACAAAATGTGGGCCATGGACTATTGTTACTGTTGAAAGTAATTTTAGGTAAGCTTTGGTTATTTAGGGTAGTCTAGGGAATGCAGAATTAAATAACCTTGATTTACCCAGGGAGAATATTAATTTCTTTTTTAAAAATTTAAAAGTCTTAATTTTATTTCTATATGTACACTTAAAAAATTAAGACTTTAATTTTTAGAGAAGTCTTAGGTTTGCAGAAACATTGAGGAGAAAGTCAGGAGAGTTACCATACAGCCTCTCTCGCGTTCTGTTAATTCTCTTTCAAGGCTACGTGGGTGGCCGAGGCACTAGAAATGCTGGGAACTGGGAGGCGGAAGAAAGTTCAGTGAGCTGAGATTGTGCCACCACACTCCAGCCTGGGTGACAGAGCAAGACTGTCTCAAAATAAATAAATAAATAAATAAATAAATAAATAAAAGCCAGGCACAGTGGCTCCCGCCTGTAATCCAAGCACTTTGGGAGGCTGAGGCAGGAGGATCACCTCAGATCAGGAGTTTGAGACTAGCCTGGTCAACATGGTGAATCTGTCTCTACTAAACATACCAAAACCTAGCTGGGCGTGGTGGCATGTGCCTGTAATCCCAGCGACTCAGGAGGCTGAGGCAGGAGAATCACTTGAGCCAGGGAGGCGGAGATTGCAGTGAGTGAGATTGTGCCACTGCACTCCAACCTGGGTGACAGAGCAATCTCCATCTGCGGGGGCGGGGGAGAAAAAAAATTAATCCTCTTTCAATGCCGATTATTCAAGAAGAAAGTCTTAGTTTGGTGCTGTTGCATCTTTAACACCTCTCTGATAATTGCTTATCCTGTTGAAAGGGGTGGGAGAGGGGAAGAGAGAGGGAGAGAGAGAGAGGGAAGAGAGGGAGAGAATGAACACTCGTGTCTTGAGTCTTTGACAAGCCACATATCAAGTTAAAACTGAAAAAAAACGTCATTTTGTTTTCAATGCTCTCATGTTTGAAGTTTTCTTCCACTTCTGAGAGCAACACTCATTTTCTCTTTAGGGCGAGGTGATAAAAAGTTTCGTTGTAAAATAAATCTATTCATATACAAAAAGTGAATAGGTGAAGTAGATGATAAAGGTGACATGCTGATGACTAAAGCTTGAAAAGTGAAGGACTAAGGAATTCTGGCAGACATTGCATTCTTATCTCATGGTAAATTGCCATCTGACCTTTCCAGTGTTGATGGAGTTTTCTGGAGAAAAGCCTCACCTTCTTTAGTAAGAAGGAGTAAGCTTTGCCGCAGGCGAGCACTGGCTTTACAAAAATACTGTGTACTGTATATCGCTTAAACCCGGTTTCCTTGGCTGCTCTTCTCTGATCTCTCATTCCCATACAGTCTTCTCCTTTTTTTAATTTTTAAATTATTATTATTATTATTATTTTGAGACAGCATTTCACAACTGTCACACAGGCTGGAGTGTTAGTGGTGCAATCACAGCTCACTGCAAACTCTGCCTCCTGGCTCAGGCAATCCTCCTGCCTCAGTCTCCCAAGTAGCTGGGGTTATAGGCACGTGCCACTACCCAGCTCATTTTTGTATTTTTTGTAGAGATGAGGTCTTGCTATGTTGCCCAGGCTGGTCTTGAACTCCTGGGCTCAAGTGATCCAACCCCCTTGGCCTCCCACAGTACTGGGATGACAGGCATGGGCCACCATGCCTGGCCAGTCTTTTCTGGAAAGCCCCGGTGAGGAATAATAAAATGAATGCTTTCTTCTAAAAGGACACCTAATGTGAACAACAACAATGGCAAGACAGGCTCAGGATGTTTTTTAAGAGCGAGCACCCATAGTACATGAAAAAATAATTCCCAGCACTTTGGGAGGCCAAGGCGGGTGGATCACGAGATTAAGAGATGGAGACCATCCTGGCCAACATGGTGAAACCCTGTCTCTACTAAAAATACAAAAATTAGCTGGGTGTGGTGGCACATGCCTGTAGTCCCAGCTACTTGGGAGGCTGAGGCAGGAGAATTGCTTGAACCTGGGAGACGGAGGTTGCAGTGAGCTGAGATTGCACCACTGCACACTCCAGCCTGGCGACAGAGTGGGACTCTGTCTGAAAAAATAAAAACCAAAAAATAAAACCAATCAACTAGTGTCACACACAGATTTTCAGGAACACTCCAGGGAGAGGGGAATATTCTAGCCAAGGCAATTTCTCTGAAATCCATTTCCTGTATCCTAGGGTACCCAGGCCTGAGGGCAATACCAATAAAAGGATTGATTGGGGCAGTAAATTTTCTTTGCTTTGAGAGAATCTTTATCATATTAGTGTATCATGCTTTTAGTTTTCTCTAGCACACCTGGGTTCACATCTACACTCAACCATTGGCTGGCTGTGTGACCTTGGACAAGCTACCCCCTCACACTCTAAACTTCTGTGTCTGTACAGTGAGAAAAATATTACTGATCTCTGGAGTTCAAGACCAGTGTGGGCAACATGGCAAAACCCCATCTATATAAAAAAGACAAAAATATTACCCAGATGTGGTGTTGCATGCCTGTAGTTCCAGCTACTCAGGAGGCTGAGGTGGGAGGATTACTTCAGCCTGGGCCTGGTCAACATGGTGAAACCCTGTCTCTACTAAAAATACAAAAAAATTAACCAGATGTGGTGGCTAACACAGGTGCTTGCCTGTGTCCCAGCCGCCCAGAAGGCTGAGGTGGGAGGATTGCTTCAGCACGGGAGGCAGAGGTTGCAGTGAGCCGAGATCATGCCACTGCACTCCAGCCTGGGCAATGGATGAGACTGTCTCAAGAAAACCCAAAAACCCAGAAAAGTATTACTGATCTCATAGGGTTGTGTAAGGAGTAAATGAAATTGTGTGTGTGTGTGTGTGTGTGTGTGTCCCTTTTGGGGAAGAAAAAGTTACCAAGTAAATAGTGAATAACTGGAATTGCATCTGTTCCAAAGGTAGCTTGTAGTGACTTCAACTACATGATGAGAGAGCAGATAACAAACACCTCCAGCCACAAACACACACTGGGAAATTAGTTTGTTTGCCCAGCTGGGTATCATCTCACTGCGCAGAACGGATTCTAGTATTTTCAGTTAATATTTGTGGAACAATATGGCCCTAGACACAAGCCAACTACTCCATGTGGCCCTCCATCAAGGAAATGATGGGTTTCAGTGCAGAAGAGCAAAAATGACCAAGTGGACCTTCCTGGGACACAGGACTGACTGTACTTTATGGAGGATCTTGACTGATGTTACTTTTTTCTTACTCACTAGCTTTAGATCCTAGCCTTGTGTAAGATGCAACTCTATTAAAGAAAACTTACCCCTGTGAGAGTTTTTGTAGTTGTTTTTCTGGCTGTTTATTTGGGATTCTTGAGCCTCACTGTTTAGGAAAGTGTTGCAAATTGTTTTTGTCTTTACTCTTTTCTTCTAATGCCTCATCGATATCTTTAATCGGTCCTTTGGTGTACTTCACCAGGGTTGCTCAATGTGAGTGTGCATCAGAATCATCCACATTTTTCTTGCATGTGTCCTCTTCCCTCCACCTTTAACAGCTTCTGATTAGGGGCAACTGGAATCAGGTCTGAAATGTGCATTTTTAACATATTCCCAGGTGATGCTCATACTCCCTGTCCCAAACCTTCACTTTGAGAATCCCTGTACTAGGTCTTCCCTAATGAAGACGAGGCCCCTACCACAGAGACTTTCAAAGTTGACTCACCAGAACCCACATTATTATAGTAGATGCACTCTGATTTTTTTTTTTTTTTTTTTTTTTTTTTTGAGATAGGGTCTCATTCTGTCGCTCAGGCTGGAGTGCAGTGACGCAATCGCGGCTCACTGCAACCTCTGCCTCCTGGGCTGAAGCAGTTCTTTCATCTCAGCTTCCTGAGTATCTAGAACCATAGGCTTGCGCCACCATGCCTGGCTAATATTTTTTGTACTTTCAATAGAGACAGGGTTTTGCTATGTTGCCCAGGCTGGTCTTGAACTCCTGGGCTTAAGTGATCTGCCTGCCTCAGCCTCCCAAAGAGCTGGGATTACAGGTGTGAGCCACCGCTCAAGTGATCTGCCCTGCCTCAGCCTCCTAAAGAGCTGGGATTACAGGTGTGAGCCACCGCACATGATCTCCAATTTTTTTTGTTTGATTTTAAGAAAATGCTGACTCACTGATTGCATTTGATGAGCCATTATTGGGTCATGTCCCAGCTGGAAAATACTGTTAGTGTTTGATAATAAAAATTGCACTGGTAAAAATACATTACTCTGCATTAGACAACAGGCAAAAATTAAGTTACCTCTCTCTTTTCCTATTACAATAGAGAGACCATTTTAAAAGCACGGCTCCTTCTACTTGTAAGCGAGTGAAGTCATATAAAGACTTTAGCTGCTGAAAGTGAGATGGAGAAGCCTTTGGTTTCCAGAGAATTCTCTTGGATTCCGACATATGGCTTGTTTTATTGTTCCAAAGTAAGACAGAACTGAAATAACAGTGAAGAAAACTGAAGATCTGCCTGCTCCGACATGTGGAGAGACGCTACAGAATGTAAAATGCCTGAGCTGCCACAGGGACTCCATGTGACATCTGCCACATGTGGGCATGAAATTCATTCTCCATCCTGTTCTTCTCTAAAGACATTTTCATGGCTGCTTTCCAGAGGGCCTGTGACTTGTGAGTGTTGGCTTTGGTTTATAGGTGGTCTTTGACTTTCATTTATCTCACTTGCACATACACACATTGACATTAAACCTTCATGCACGTAACTTGGCTTTTCTATTGTCACTGTCTGTATAATGATTTTCTAGCGATCCTCCCTGCAGTGACCTGTGCTCTGGAATGGTGTGGCCTGAGCCAAGGTGCCAGGCATATTCAGTCACTTTTACTAATACTAGTGCTGCTCTAGGCCCAGGGGCCCCGTTTTAGTCCACACCTCCTTGGTCATATTCTTTGCGCTTCAGTAGCCCAACTCTCTGGAAGCAAACTAGTACCAGGCTTCCATCCTTGTCGTGGAAATCTTGTCTGGCCCCACTTCTGTCTGGTTCTCACTCCCACATCACCTGGGCTTGGAAGAATGGCAGGCATGGGGAATCGGTAAGGAGTGATAGGTTGCTTTGCTGGAGTGAAGAACACGCTTCATTTGTCCTCCTTAATGGACCCATAACATCTGGGCTCAAAGATTTAAAGATTAAAGGTGTAGAGCCTTCTACTCCTATCTCTGGCAACGGCATCAGGTTTGTGGGAAAGAGAAATGTGCTCAAAGCAGCACACAGTCTCCCCACCCCCTGAAGGTTTCCATCTGCCTCACCCGGCAGGGGTCTGGGCTGAAAAGGCACAATCCATCGGTAACAATACTTATGATCTTTACTTGAAAAACTTTCTCAGAAACAAAATGCTTCTGTGTGTGTGTGTGTGTGTGTGTGCGCGCGCGCATGTGTTTTGTGTGTGTGGTTTTTGAAGAAATGGGTCTTGCTATGTCACCCAGGCTGGAGTGTAGTGGCTATTCACAGACATGATCGTAGTGCACTACAGCCTTGAACTCCTGGCCTCAAGCAATCCTCCCTCCTCAGCCTCCTGAGTAGCTGGGATTACAGGCGCACACCACTGTGTATGGCCAAAATACTCTAGTAATGTCTAAGTATGAGTTTGTTTGACTTTGAAAACTGCAGTTTTCATAAAATGCTTCCTCCTTCTTAAGATCTCAGGTGAACAGTTATTTCATCAGGAAGCCCTCTGTGACTTCTAGCAAGTTTGAATTTCCTTTCCTCAGGACGTGTTCACAAAGCACGAGTGCTTCTCCCTTCACAGCACATCTCCTTACAGATGCATTTTTTAAAAAATGAACTTTATTTTGGTTTTATTTTTAAACAGTTGCAGAGATGGTAGAGAGTACCTGTATATTCCTCACCCAGTTTCTTGATATTAACATTTTTTTTTGAGGCAGGGTCTTGCTCTGTTGCCCAGGCCGGAGTGCAGTGGTGTGATCTCAGCTCATTGCAGCCTCGATTTCCTAGTCTTAAGCAATCTTCCTGCCTCAGCCTTCTGCATAGCTGGGACTACATGTGCGTACCACCATACCTCACTAATTTTTGTATTTATTTTGAAGAGATGGGGTTTTGCCATGTTGCTCAGGCTGGTCTTGAACTCCTGAGCTCAGGCAATCCACCTGTCTTGGCCTCCCAAAGTCCAGGGATTATAGGGATGAGCCACTGTGCCCAGCCCTGATTGCCCGGCCCTGATGTTAGCATCTTAAGTTACCATGCTGTATTTGTCAAAGCTAAGAAACTGACATTGGTACATTACCTTAGACTAAACTCCAGACTTTATTTGCATTTTAAGTGTCCTTTTCTGTTCTAGGCTCCAATCCAGGTACCAAGTCTTCTTGGTCTCCCCCTCTGGTCTGTGCACTGGTCTGGACTAGGGAATTAGAGGGGAGTAAGAAGACATGCTCCTTCCCTATGGGAGTGTCTCAGTCTGACTGTCCTAAAGCAAAGTGTAGACAACTCAAGGTTAAACACAGATTAAGAGACAAGCTACCTGTGTTCCCTGCTGGAGTTTTCCTTTTCTGTAGTGGAAGCAAACACTGATTAAGTGATTCTTGGATTTCAAGGAACTAAGTTCTATTTGTTTATCATTTAGAATAAGCCGAATAGCCTTTTGGTGACAGTTTTCTTAAGGACTTGAACTCCCTGAATTTAATCTTCCGCTATTGGGCTAACATTGAATGGGAAGATCAAGGAGCCTTAATATAGTTTTCCATGTTGTGATTAGTTTCAGGACTCCCAGGACAGCAAAATCTGTGGATGCTCAAGTCTCTGACCTAAAGTGGCCTAGTATCTACAGAAAACTTATGCACATCCTGCTATATAGATGGCAGATTACTTATAATTAGATTACTCTAACTAGGTTACTTATAATACCTAATACACTGTAAACAGTATGTAAATACTTGTCATATTGTAATTTTTTCTGTGTACTTTTTATTGTTATTTTACATTTTTTTCTGAATGTTTTTGATCTACGGTTGGTTCGATCCAAAATGCGGAACCTGCAGCTGCAGGGGGCCGACTGTACTTGGTTTTCCATGAGTCTTGGGACAAGTTGGAGGGAAAAATCTGTCCTAAATCAAAAGTTCTTCAGCCTTAAATGTGATTGATTCTAAAAAAGAAAGGAAACCTTAAGATCATTCATCTTCCCAACCTGCCCCACTTCCAAGAGGATGGAGAAGAAGCAAGAACCCGGCAAACAGCTTCAGACATAGGGGACAACTTTCTAACCAGCAGGAACCTACAGGAAATATAGGAAACCTTGGAATGTAATTCTTTTAGGAAATACATCTCCCCTAATTGGCCACCAGCACCTTTTCATTTGTCTTCTTGAATAGTAAAAGCCAAGTTCCAGAGGCAACTAATCAGTTTCCCATCCCATTCCTTAAAACGTCTCTTATTAAGGTTGCCAGTGACCTCCATGTTGCTCAAGCTAATGGTCGATTCTTACTCTGCATTGTACCCGATCCATTGTTTGGTATAGTTAGTTACTCCCTCTTCCTCTATACCCTTTCTTCACTTGGCTTCTAGGACACTACACTCCTACCTCACTTGTCATGAATTCTCAGTCTTCTTCGTAGGTTATTCTCTTCTTCCCCCAACTCATAATGTGGAAGTGTCCAGGATCCTTGGTCCTCATCTCAATCTACATGCACTCCCATGAAGGTCATATTCAATCTTGTGATTTTCACATTTATGTGTTGACTACTTCTAAGTGTATATCCCCTGCTGGGCACGGTGGCTCACGTCTGTAATCCTAGCACTTTGGGAGGCCGAGGCGGGTGGATCACTTGAGGTCAGGAGTTTCAAGACCAGTCTGGCCAACATGGTGAAACTCCATCTCTACTAAAAATGCAAAAATGAGCCAAACATGGTGGCATGCGCCTGGAATCCTACGTATTCAGGAGGCTGAGGCAGGAGAATTGCTAGAACCTGGGAAGCAGAGGTTGCAGTGAGCTGAAATTGTGCCATTGTACTCCAGTTTGGGTGACAGAGCGAGACTCCAACTCAAAGAAAAAAATTATATCCCCAACTCAGGCCTCTCTCCTGCATGGCAGATGTACATTCTACAGCCTATTCACTGACAACACTTGGATGCCCAGCAGATGCCTCATACTTAACATGTCCAGACCTGGACCCTGATCTTCCCTTAGAAACCTGCTCCACTCTCAGCCATGTCTGTCAGAGTGGTTGGCAACTCCACCCTTCAAAGTGCTCAAGAAAATCTTTGGTATTATTTCTCTTTCTTTCTCTCGGGCCCCATAGGCAAGCCATCAGGAAATCTAATTCCAATTTATTTACATGTATAAAAAATCCATTTCTCATCACTTCTGCTATTACCTCTGCTATAGAATTTGTCTAAGTTCTCTGCAGCTAGTAAGTGGCGGAGTATTTGTTTGAGAAACTGCTCCAAAAGCACCATAATGTTACTCCTATATGTAGTCATCTACACTGGGTGATTCAAGAAGACTCAAAAATTTCTCCTTTCTCCAAAAGACCTCTTCAGTCTCTCTAGCCTCTTCTGATTCCTGTCTCCTGTAGAGGAGGAATGAGTTTTAACATTTTAGTAGTTTTGCTTAAAGAACAAGTTTTTGAAGACACAGTATATGTAATAGGTCAGTTTTGATTAATTCATTTAGTTAATAAACATTTATTTAACATTTATTATGTTAAATAATAGATGTCGTAGCTGGTAAATAAAGGTCTCAGCTCCAGCTCCATTCTTTTTTTCTTTTGAGACCAAGTCCAGAGTCTTGCTCTGTTGCCCATGCCAAGTGCAGTGGCCCATTTTGGCTCACTGAAACCTCTGTCACCTGAATTCAAGCAATTCTAATGTCTCAGTTTCCTGGGTAGCTGGGATTACAGGTGTGTGTCACCATGCCTGGATAATTTTGTATCTTTAGTAGAGACGGGATTTTCACCATGTTGACCAGGCTAGTCTCGAACTCCTGACCCCAAGTGATCCACCCGGCAGAGGCTGGGAATACCCAGAGTGCTAGGATTACAGGCGTGAGTCACCGCTCCTGGCCAGCTCCATTAATTCTTGCCTGAATTACTGAAACAGGCTCCTCCTGGTTTTCCCTTTGTCTGGACCAATGTCCCTCCTCTGCTCAAAATTTCACCAGCTCCCAATCTGACATAAAATAAAAGCAAAGTTCTGATGATGTCCTGCAAAACCCTATATGATCTCGTCTTCTGAGATACTTCTGTGAGCACCTCTCCCAGCACTCTTTCCCTCACTCCTACTTTGGCCAGTCCTCCTTGCCATCTCTCACACACACCAGACACGCTCTGTTTTGGAGTCTTTGTTCCAGCTGCTCCTTTTGCATCAATTCCCATTCTCTCCATGGAGTTTGGCTAATTTTCTTACCTCCTCAAAACCTTTGTTTAAGTCTTACCTTCCCACTTGTAACTGCCCCGCAGGTTCTCCTTGCCCGCTGCCTAGACAGAGCTGATTTATCAAGACAGGACAATTGCAATAAAGAGTGTAATTCACACAGAGCCAGCTGTACAGGGGACTGGAGTTTTATTATTACTCAAATTGGTCCCCCCAACAATTGGGGAATGGAGTTTTTAAGGACATTTTGGTGGGTAGGGGTCAGTGAGTTGAGAGTGCTTATTGGTTGGGTCAGAAATGAAATCTTAGGGAATCGAAGCTGCCTTCCTGCACTGAGTTAGTGCCTGGGTGGGGACCACAAGACTAGATGAGCCAGTTTATCAATCTGGGTGGCGCTAGCTGATCCATCAAGTGCAGGGTTTGCAAAACATCTCAAGCACTGACCGTAGGCTTTACAATAGTGATGTTATCCCCAGGAACAATTTGGGGAGGATCAGAATCTTATAGCCTCTAGTAGCATGATTCATAATCTGTAATTTCTTTTCTTGTCTTTTTTTTTTTTTTTTTTGAGACCGAGTCTTGCTCTTGACACCAGGCTGGAGTGCAATGGCACAATTTCGCCTCACTGCAACCTCTGTCTCCCAGGTACAAGTGATTCTTCTGCCTCAGCCTCCCAAGTAGCTGGGATTTCAGGCACTCGCCACCATGCCTGACTAATTTTTATATTTTTAGTAGAGATGGGGTTTTGCCATGTTGGCCAGGTCTGTCTCAAACTCCTGACCTCATGATCCTCCTGCCTTGGCCTCCCAAGGTGCTGGGATTACAGGCATGAGCCACCTTGCCCGGCCCTAAACCATAATTTCTGATCTTTTGGCTAACTTGTTAGTCCTGCAAAGGTAGACTAGCCCAAAAGCAGGAAAAGTATTTATTTTGGGAAAGGGATATTATGTCTTTGTTTCAAAGTTAAACTATAAACTAAGTTCCTTCCAAAGTTAGTTTGGCCTATGCCTAGGAATGAACAAGGACAGCTTGGAGGTTAGAAGCAAGATGGAGTCAGTTAGGTCAGCTCTCTTTCACTGTATCACTGTAATAATCTTCACGGTTATAATTTTGCAACAGTGGTTTCACACCGAGGCCAACTGACATCTTATTTACCTGCCGCTTTCACCCCCGCTATTCCTGATCCTCATTATCCCATGTTGTGTTTTCATTTGTTTTGCCGGACTTGTCACCTTTTATTATAATCTACTCTTTATTTGTTTATTATTTTCTGTCTTTTTTCACTAGACTGTAAGTTTCTTAAGGTAGAGGATCTTTGTTTATTTTTTTTCACTGTTATATCCCAATAGCTTTGATCCATGCCTGGTACATAATAGATGTTAAATAAATGTTTATTGACTAAGTGAATTAATCAAAGCTGACCTGTTACATATACTGTGTCTTCAAAAACTTGTTCTCTATTCTTTAAGCAAAACTACTGTTAAAACTTATTCCTCTTCTATAGGAGACAGGAATCAGAAGAGGCTAGAGAGACTGAAGAGGTCTTTTGGAGAAAGGAGAAATTTTTGAGTCTTCCTGAATCACCCACTGTAGGTGGCTACATATAGGAGTAACATTATGGTGTTATTGGAACAGTCTCTCAAATGACTACTCCACCACTTACAAGCTGCGGAGAACTTAGATAAATTCTAACTCTTAGTTTCCTTATCTGCAAAGTGGCAATCATGATAACATCAACTTCAGTCATTGCGAGACTTAGATGAGCAATGTAAATTGAGTCTGAGGCACATCTCTTGGTATAGTCCTTGACATATAGCATACATAGAAGAAGAATGAACAGTCTTCTGCACAGAACCTTAATGGACATTGAATCGACAGCTCAGAGATGGGAAATGAGGGTCCAGAGACGTGGGCAATGCATGTCTGTTTCAGTTTCCCAGGGTTGCTTGGGAGCCTTGAGAACACTACTGCCTAGCCAGAGTACTCAGGAGGCAACGACTTCAGGAGGACCTTCTGCCCTTGCTGTACACACTGAGAATCAAAATTCCCAGGTGGCAACAGTTCTGAGCTGGGCTAGCTTCGGGAAGGCCTCCAACCCTGGACCAAAGTTCAGAATATTAACCCATGGCGAAGGCCAACTGCCTTTGTCCACTGTTTTTTTTCTGGAGATGAGTAAGAAGTTCTATCCAAGCATGTTGTCTGGAACAATTCTTCTCCTTTCTCACTGGAGGAAAGGATGCCTGATACTGGGGCTCGGTCATACAAATGTAGTGTGGAAAGTGATTCTGCTCCTCAGACGGGTTTTGCAAACTTGTTTGTTGAAGTAATTTCTTCTTTTTTTCTCTGTCTCTTTCTCCATTCCTCCTTTCCTCTTCTCCCTTCCTCCCTTCCTCTTCTCCCTTCCTCCCTCACTCTTTCTCTCTTCCTCCCTCCTTCCCTCCTTTCCTCCCTCCCTCCCTCCCTCTCTCTCCCTTCCCTTCCTTTCTCTTTTCTCTTCTCTTCTTTTCTTTTCTTTTCCTTTTCTTCCTCTCAGAGTCTCACTCACTCTATTGCCCAGGCTGGAGTACAGTGGTACGATCTCGGCTCACTGCAACCTCTGCCTCCCAGGCTCAAACAATTCTCCTGCCTCAGCCTCCTGAGTAGCTGGGATTATACCACTACACCAGGCTAATTTTTGTATTTTTATTAGAGGTGGGGTTTCGCATGTTGGCCAGGCTGGTCTCAAACTCCTGACCTCAGGTGATCCACCCGTCTCAGTCTCCCAAAGTGCTGGGATTACAGGCATGATCCACGTCACTGAGACAGAGTAGTTTCTTTCATTGAGCTCAGCCTTTTCTTTTTTTCTTTTTGAGAGAGTGTTTTACTCTGTCACTCAGGCTGGAGTGCAGTAGCACAGTTATGGCTCACTGCAGCCTTGACCTCCCAGGCTCAGGTGATCTTCCTGCACTCCTGAGTAGCTGGGAATTACAGATGTGCACCACCACACCTGGCAAATTTTTGTAGAGACAGGGTTTTACTATGTTGCCCAGGCTGGTCTCATTCTCCTGGCCTCAAGCAGTCTTCCCACCTCAGCCTCCCAAAATGCTGGAATTACAGGCATGAGTCACTGCACCTGGATGACAACTTTTAAATGAGCTTAGCCTGTATGTTCAATGGTGCCCTATACAATTTTCTTTTCCTTTGACAGTGTCAGGCAGGACCTACTTCTGATTTAGGTTGCTAACTATGATTTTGGACAACAGCTAGACAACTGGACCACACAGTAGTGCTTACTCAGGAGTGGGGTCTGAATCCCACGCTGAGCTTCCTCACAATCCACACGTGGTGTCTTATAATAGACCCTGGAGGGTGCTGCACTCCTGTGAAGTGTGGGGCTGAATAGGAGCACCACAGGCTGTGGGAAAGCAGCACAGAGAACATTCTTTCTGAGCTCAAGCATCACTCCTCTGAAATAGTACCACAAGTTGGTCCACACTGAAGATATATTTTTATTTTTTATTTTTTGGAGACAGGGTCTTACTCTGTCACCTAGGCTGGAGTGTAGTGGCATGATCTCGGCTCACTGTAGCCTCTACCTCCTGGGTTCAAGTGATTATCCCACTTCAGCCTCCAGAATAGCTGGGATTACAGGCGTGTGCCACCATACCTGGCTAAATTTTGTAATTTTAGTAGAGATGGGGTTTCGCCATGTTGACCAGACTGGTCTCAAACTCCTGACCTCAAGTGATCCACCAGCCTCAGCTTCCCAAAGTGTTGGGATTACAGGCATGAGCCACCATGCCTGGCCTGTAAATATATTTATGAGTGGGCCTTTTAGAGCCCTTACTCCAGCTTCTCTTAAGTGTTGAAAACTCAGGCTTGGAGAGATTGGCAAACCTTAAACAACACAGCTGCTGATAGACTATGATAAGAACTGAAGTCTTCTGATGCCCAATCACTCTTTCTAACGCTGAATGTTCTGTGCTAAACTTTGCTCCTATGCAAACAAATACCTCTGAGAGGGAGGCACTTTAAACCTTTTAGAGGGCCTAATGAAATTAGTTGCTTTTTTCCATTTTCCCCAAATTCCAGCCACTGCAGACTCTGCCATTGTCCCTTCACCCCCCATTTTCTTTTTTTTAGACAGAGTCTCACTCTGTTGCCCAGGCTGGAGTGCAGTGGTGGAATCTCAGCTCACTGCAACCTCCACCTCCCAGGTTCAAGCAATTCTCCTGCCTCAGCCTCCCAAGTAGCTGGGACTATAGGCGAGTGCCACCACACCCAGCTAATTTTTGTGTTTTTAGTAGAGATGGGGTTTCACCATGTTGGTCAGGCTGGTCTTGAACTCCTGACCTCAAATGATCCACCTACCTTGGTCCCCCAAAGTGCTGGGATTACAGGTGTGAACCACCATGCCCAGTCTCACCCTTCATTTTCAAATCACTGTTTTGTCTGTGTTGTGTTATCAGCCTTTTCTTCCCTTGGGTATCTAACAGATCCTCCTAGTCTTCAAGCCCAGCCTAACTGTCAGCTCTTCCCAGAAGCCACTGAAATTCAATCCCATTCCCTGGCCAACCTCCAGGCAAATCAATTGTCTTACCTGTCTTTCTATATCACTTTGCCTTTGCATAAATATTGACCAGAGCATCTCTTACCGTAATTCCTTTAGCTTTGTGCATGCCTGTCTCTTGCTGAAGTGTGAGCATCTCAAGGAGAGTATTCATACTCTATGCATGCCTAGAATGGGCCTACTGCTAGCACCAAACCACCCCATTAATGACTGTTGGATGAATGAGTGAGTGAATGATGGGAGGACTGGATCTTGATAAGAGCAAGAAAGGCTTTGGGGAAATAAGACATAAAGTGTGTGCTGGGTGGTGACAGCAGATTAGGAGGAAGAAAATCTGGGTGAAAAGGTACTGAAAGTGAAAGTGAGGAAGGTCCCAACTTGGTTTTTGACCCACCTCACACTTTTCCAGGACTAGCGGTGAGTGCGCCCCATAGAAATGTTGGGGGAAGAAGATTTTAAATTTAGACTTAAATTTGTTAATTCTAGGTGAATAAAAGTTAACAAGTCAGAACTTTCTCAGTTTGTTAAAACTGTGTTCATTGGAGATGCAAGAGCTAGGTAATTTTTTTTTTTTTTTTTGAGAGGAGGTTCTCACTCTGTTGCCCAGGCTCAAGTGTAGTGGCACGATCATGGCTCATTGCAGCCTCAAGCTCCTTGGTTCAAGCCATCCACCCAACTCAGCCTTCTGAGTCGCTGGGACTACAGGCATGTGCTACCATGCCTGGCTAATATTTAGGTTTTGTAGAGATGGGGTCTTGCTGCACTGCCCAGGCTGGTCTCAAACTCCTGGCCTCAAGTAGTCTTCCTGCCTCAGCCTCTCAAAGGGCTGGGATTACAGGCATGAGCCCTGATCCCTGACTCTAGATAAAAGACTTTGTTGTGATCAAATAATGTTCTTAACTTCATTAGGAGGAAATGATGCAGTAAATCTGGATACATCTTTTTCTTTGCATTTTGTCATTAATGAAGACTTTGAGAGGTGAGAGAACTGTGCTTGGGAGTCAGGAGGTTGAGGCAGATATTGCCGAGTTGTTCAGTGCACATGGAAGAAATCAGGAGGCTGTCAGGAAAGATGGTGGGCTTGCTTCAGTGAATACTGCAGGCTACCACGCTGCAGTAAAGTGGGCTGCTGGCTTAAAGGGCCCATGGGCTCTGATGGAAGAACTGCAATATTCTTTGTGCAGGTTAAAAAGAGGCCCCAGGCCAGGCATGGTAGCTCATGCCTGTAATCCCAGCACTTTGGGAGGCCAAGGAGGGCAGATCACTTGAGTCTAGGAGATCCAGACCAGCCTGGGCAACATGGTGAAACCCCATGTCTACAAAAAATACAAAAATTACCTGGGTGTGGTGGCACATGCCTCTGGTTTCAGGTACTTGGGAGGCTGAGGTGGGAGGATCACTTGAGCCTGGGATATCGAGACTACAGTGAGCTGTGATCGCATCACTGTACTCCAGCCAGGGCAATAGAGCGACACCCTGGAGAGAGAGAGAGAGAGAGAGAGCGAGGAGAGAGAGAGAGGGGAGTAGAGAGAGAGAGAGAGAGAGAATCTAGATACAGTATGGTGCAAATAATTGGGTAGATTTCAGTTATGGTTTAGAAACTTGGACACCAGCTTTCAAAGTTCGAATTGACATATGTTACTCTAAACCTCTCTAAATGAGGTCTTATTAAAATGAGGTCACCAGACAGGATGATCTGAAGTTTTGTGACACTTAATTTTGTTAAGCAGTGAGTGCGACTGGTAGAATTTAAGATTAAGCATGGCAGTATTATATGCCATACCTATATTATAGGCTTGACTATACTACTTTTCTTGAACCCTTAGTCTTAACTTTGGCATCACAGAGCTGGGGGTCCAATGCAGATTTTTTCTGGTAAAATTTGGGCAAGTCATTTAATTTCTTTGTGTCTGTTTTCTTCTGTGTAAGAAAATAGGGATAAAAGTAGTACCTCCATTGTAGGTAGTGGTGTGCTACAGCTAAATCTTACCAGCTCATGAAGGCCTATTGTGTACATCTCTTCCCAGCTCCATGCTCAGTGATGCCATTGGGTAGCTTGAAATCTATGAAGTATTTACACCACAGAAATTGGCAACCACATCAGACCAGGCAGTTGTTCTCTCCCAGAGAACCAGTTGTTAAACATTTCTCAACACAATTCAACTTACAGGATTGCTGCAGAAGTTAAATGAGGTGATGAATGCAGAGGGTTTAAGATATTGCGTAGAAAATGCACTAAACATATATGTGCATTTGCACAGATTTTTATCAGACAACTTTTGCTTTACATTGTTACTTTATTTTAAAAGTTTACTTTTTGCAGGGAACACAACATTTTAAGTCTTTACAGCTTCTTGCTTTTCTGGGATTTCCACCATCTCTGCTCCCACCCTTGTAATAGGAGCAAAATTGCTTTTATTATTGTGATCCTGCCCCTTGATTAGGGTTGTTCAAGAAGGAATAGTCTGGCTGGTTCCCTGAATGGAAGAGATAATATATACTTGGGAGTTATTAGCAGGGACTACTTTCCAGCACGAAGACTGGAAAATAAAGGACATCTATCTGTAGCAACAGAAAGGATGATTCAGATGAAAAGCAGAAGACAGAAATACTTGGAAGTATCCTGAGTCCCCCATAGCTTTCCTCTCCCTGCTTCTAATCTCATGTGAAGGCTGGTTGTATCTCTGCATTTCAATTCCATGAATCGAGTTTTATTTTCGTATTTGTCAGAGTAAGCGCTCAATACCTATTTGTTCTCTTTTTCACTTAAACTAGTATGTGCTGATTTCCTCTATAGCCCAAATAATTTTATTTTTATTTTTATTTTTTTGAGACTGAGTCTTGCTCTATTATCCAGGCTGGAGTCCAGTGGCAGATCTCAGCCCACTGCAACCTCCACCTTCCAGGCGAAAGTGATCCTCCCACCTCGGCCTCCTGAGCAGCTGTGACTACAGGCTCGAGCTATCATGCTTGGCTAATTTTTGTATTTTTTTTTTCTTTTTTATAAAGACAGAATCTTGCTATGTTGCCCAGGCTGGTCTCAAATTCCTGGTCTCAAGCAATCCTCCCACCTCAGCCTCCCAAGCAGTTGGACTACAGCTGCAAACCACCATGTCTGGCTAATTTTTCTATTTTTTGTAGAGATAGCATTTCACCATGTTGCCCAGGCTGGTCTCAAACTCCTAGGCTCAAGCAATTCACCTGTCTCAGCCTCCCAAAGTGTTGAGATTACAGGCATGAAACATTGTGCTCTGCCTACCCTAAAGAATTCTACAAAAGCATGTGGAGCCTATGCTTTGTCAAAATCTCAGTTGTTAATGCCTAGGAAAGCCAGCTCCACTCTGTCTATGACTTAAGACTCCAGTCTTCATCTGCCTCAGTATAGGCACAATTAGTATAGTATAGAAAAAGCCATCTCCTGTGGGCTCTAAATGTCTCAGTTATCTTAGTTTTTTTTAATAGGCAGTAAAAGGACTTTCTGGTTTGTGTGTGTGTGTGTGTGTGTGTGTGTGTGTGTGTGTGTGTGTGTGTGTGTTTACAGGAGAATTTTAGAAAGATAGTGAGAGAGAGAGAGAAAAGTGCCGCAGTTCAAATATAAAATGATGGCCGGGCATGGTGGCTCACGCCTATAATCCCAGCACTTTGGGAGGCTGAGGTGAGAGGATCACTTCAGGTCAGGAGTTCGAGACCAGCCTGGCCAACATGGTGAAACTCTGTTTCTACTAAAAATAGAAAAATTAACCGGGTGTGGTGGCATGCACCTGTGATCCTAGCTATGCAGGAGGCTGAGGCAGGAGAATCCTTGAACCTGGTAGGTGGAGGTTGCTGAGCTGAGATCATGCCACTGCACTCCAGGCTGGGCAACAGAGCAAGACTCTATCTCAAAAAAAAAAAAAAAAAAAAAAAAAGATGCATTGGAGAAGAACTTTGAACCATAAAAAATGGCTGAATGGAGGGAGGCTTTCATGTATTCAAAGTGCACAAGGGCATTACAACATTTATTTGTTCCTTGATCACTGGGAAGAATTTCATCTTTGCTAATCTCTGGAAAATCTTAACAACCTGGTATTACTTAGCTGTGCAGGACCTCTCTTGTGAAGGTCATAAAAACACTGCCCAAGGAGTGTGGTCGGACAAAGTGGGAAGGCCAAGCTGGAGAATGGAAATGACACAATCTCTGATATTGTAACAGTTTTTAGCAATTGTGCGGTGAGATTGCACTTGGGTATTCAATCAGTAAAGCATTAGGAAAGAGACCAATAGAACACTACAGTATTTACTGGAAATAAAAACACAAACACATTTACTCTTTCCTTTTAAAATGTCACAAGTATATTTTGTCTTGGAGATCAGCTTACATTAATTCTTGAATCTTGGCTTCCAATATTTTAGCATCAGCTCCACACAATTCAAAAATCTGTTCAAAAAATGCACAAAGGTGAAACATTTATTGATTTGAGGTACTGCAAAAGTGTTGAGGCTTTAAGGAATTTTATTACTGATTGAAAAGTTAATCCTACCTATTTCCATCATCTGCAAGACACTTGAAATATAAATACACATTAAACACATCAAATTCATAATATTTTAATATTTGGCATCCTTTCAAAATTACTTATGCTAAAAAAACTTTGCCAGATCTCTGTAATTCTCCATATTATTTCTTTAATCTAAGATCTAAAACATATAATGATGCTGGAAATAAACAAACTCCATCATTGCAACTTCTCAGAGCTCTTATATATTGGTATTAAGGATTTGTTAATTGATATACACAATCTCCTGAAATCAAACGGCTTGGGATTTCTCTTTCCCTGACTTCTCCCTAGTTAAGAGTATTATAATTAACTGATTCTAAGAAGCAAATGTTCTTTTCTTCTTCTTCTTTTCTTTCTTTTTTTTTTTTTTTTTTGAGACAGAGTTTTGCTCTTGTTGCCCAGGCTGGAATGCAATGGTGCGATCTTGGCTCACTGCAACCTCTGCCTGCTAGGTTCAAGTGATTATCCTGCCTCAGCCTCCCAAGTAGCTGGGATTACAGGCACCTGCCACCACACGTGGCTAATTTTTTGTGTTTTTAGTAGAGACAGGGTTTCTCCATGTTGGTCAGGCTCGTCTCGAACTCCCGACCTCAGGTGATCCACCCACCTTGGCCTCCCAAAGTGCTGGGATTGTAGGTGTGAGCCACCGGGCCCTGCCCCGTACATGTTCTTTTCAAATGTTCACATCTCTGAATGTGAATGCATTTCACAGTGGGTGGTATGTCATATTTCACTTGAAAACTCTTTAGTGGTATATAAATAATAATGCATCTTTCACAACTGTTTTATGTTTGATGAAATATGGAAGTCAAAGACTTTAATGCTAAATATATTAGGTGATTGAAGACAAGGAAGAGTGTGAAGTTGGGATTGGGTGGAAACTTGAGTTTCCAGTAAGGAGGCTGCACCAGGAATGTCATTAGGACTTTGGGGCAGAGTCTGTAAAAGTCTAGAATTAACTTCAGTGGTCAGTGTGCTTCTGGGAGAAACCATCCCTACATCTAAGGCTTCTGCTTCTCCAGGCAGCAGCATTCTGTCTGAGTGTTTCATTATATTTATTCCTTCAAAGTAAACCCCAGATTTGCAGCTCTACCTTGATCCCATTTCACTTACCGGGTTGCTCATGACTCCACTTCTGTAACAGCAAATTATTCTTTTGATTCTTGAGAATAAGGTTACCTAAGTGTGGGTGCAGAATTTCATGATTTAGCTGAGTTGCCTGGTTTGTAACCATCTCCCTTATAACCAGTTCTTTTGACCTTGGCCAGGGGAGGAAGGTGTGAGAAAGGATCTGCAAAAGTTTCTCTTTGCTAAGACTTACGTGGCAGCTGGATGGTGGTTCTAGGGCATGAAGGGAGTTTCATAATCCTCTGAGAAATCTGAGGTCAGAGCTGGTGTAGAAATAAGAATTCCTGGTGGGAACATAGGCAGGGCTTGGCTACCTGAATGACCAGGATTGGCAGGAAGCATGATACATTCATTTTCCCTGTTTTTGGACTTTTAAAGATGGAAGGCCAGGTGCAGTGGCTCATACTTGTAATCTGAGCACCTTGGGAGGCCGAGGCGGGTGGATCACTTGAGGTCAGGAGTTTGAAACCAGCCTGGCCAACATGGCAAAACCCCTAAAAATCTCTACTAAAAATACAAAAATTAGCCAGGTGTGTTGGTGCACACCTGTAATCACAGCTACTCGGGAGGCTGAGGTATGAGAATTGTTTGAACCCAGGAGGTGGAGATTGAAGTGAGCCATGATCACACCACTGCATTCTAGCCTGGGTGACAGAGTGAGACTCTGTCTCAAAAAAAATTTGGGGGGTGCGGAATATGGTGCACTGATTTATATGTAGTCTTCTGTGTCTGGCATCTTTCACTCAATATGATGTTTGTAAGACTTATCTGGATAGTGAAACTACAGTTACTTTTCAGTGTTTCTTTGGTATTCCGTTGCATGAATATAACACAGTTTATCCATTTTAGCTATGAAAAATTGTTTTACTGTGGATGTTCTTGTCCATATCTTTGTAGGGACATCTTTGGGGGTACATAAGCACTAATTTCTGTTGTATACCTAAAAGTGGGATTGTGGGTTCTGCTTCAGTAGAAGGTACCCAACAGTTTGTGAAATTACACTGCATATGTTTCTCTTTCCTTCCTTCTTTCTTTCCCCTCCCTCCCTCCCTTTCTCCCTCTTTCTTTTCTTTCTTTCTTTCTTTTTTTCAGAGTCTCTCTCTGTCGCCCAGTCTGGAGTGCCAATGTCTCAGCTCACTGCAAACTCCACCTCCCGGATTCAGGTGATTCTCCCACCTCAGCCTCCCGCCATCACTCCTGGTTAATTTTTGTATTTTAGTAGAGATGCGGTTTCACCATTTGGCCAGACTGGTCTCAAACTCCTGACCTCAAGTGATCTGCTTACCTCAGGCTCCCAAAGTGCTGGGATTATAGGCATGAACCACCATGCCCGGCCTGCATATATTTTCAATTTACACTCTACCAGCAGAGGATGAATGTTCTAGTTCCAGCTCTGCATCCTTGACAACGCTTGATATTGCCAGTCTTTTTCATGTTAACAATTCTGATGGCTTTAGGTGACAAGTTCACTACTAAATTCCACGTTTTACCTTGGTCAGCTTTCACCCGACTTTAGCAATGGCTACAGAACTTGTCTCTCTCGGTCTCCAGCCTTGTGCCACTTAGGTCCTTTCTCACTCCTGAAGCTCAAAACCACAAATCCAGGCATGCCATCCTTCTTTTTAAACATCTTCAGTTTTCCCCCACACAATCCAAGCTTCTTTCAAGGTCTCCCTAGTTTTGTCCTGTCTCCCTCCCTGTTGCTTCTTGCCATAAACCCTGAACTTGGATCCTTTTGTTCATTTAACGAATACTTTATAAATGCCTACTATGAGTCACACTTACTGTGACCAAAACTGACAAAATCCTCTCATGAGCTCATCGCTACTGTGGGTAACCTCCTTTCTGGGCACCGAGGAAGGAGAGCTAAGCAGACCCCCGGCACAATTAGTGCCTGAAGAATAACTTACTGCTCATTTATTTCCTTTTATTTAATCCTTTTATATAATCATATCTTAGTTTGTAGTCAGAGGAGTGTCAAGAGCAGACACAGTGCGGAGCATGTACTAGGGAAAAAACCAGCCATACCAGGACAGGAATCAAGGGCTCGGGCTGTAGTACCCCTCCCTGAAAGGGCATGTGCTACATGGCAGGCTGGCCCAGGCGGCAGCGTTCAGTATTGTAAAGATACCCGCTGTATGGCAGGCTTGGAGCAAGAGTCACTCCTCCTGTAAGGGAGTTGTAGTATCTTGTGTCCAGTTCTTGTGGAAAGCTGGTCTCTGGTTGGCAATCCAGTGAACATCCGACGACTTAAAACCCCTCCAGTGTAATTATGCCTAGGTGGCTGTATACCCTGTCAGCTCTCTTGCTACTGTGCTGATGACTCAAAGACTCCTCCCATAGAAATCCTTAGAAGTTGCCTGCCCCTAGATAAGAGATGTTGCACACTGCACCCTCCTCACTGCGCACTACCCGTCTCCTTGCCTCGGTGACTTAATGTGGGGGGGACCCCTTGCTTATCACTCATGTGCTTGTCTTGACTTTATCACTATCCTTAAGATGACCTCGCTCACAACCCTTCCCCCTAACCTATACCTAATAAATACAGATGTGCCTGGATGCTTAGGGCCTCGCCTGTCTCCGCTTGTGAGTGGCATTGGTCCCCTGAGGCCAGCTGCTTTTATCCAGGCCTTTGATGTCTTGTCTCCTTATTTCTCTCATCCAAGCCCTCAGTACAGCGCTAGGGGACATCCCACGACCCTAGTCGGGCTGTACTCTACATGCTAGGGATAACTTTTTACTATTGTTCTGTTATTATTCAAATAATTTCTGACATATACCCATGTTATTTTATAACTCTGCTTCCTGTCATCTTTTCTCACTTGCTAATCTTAACCATCCTTCAAGATGGTTTAAGTAACTCATGAAGACTTCCTTGAACCTTTTCCCTGTGATCTCATAGTACTCTGGGCATCCCAGTGTTAACTAATTTTTGTCATCTATCCTTCCCACTACACCAAGGATGAAGACTGTACCTGAAATTTTTCTCCATATATTTATTTATTTATTTATTTTACAGTTGGGATCTCACTCTGCCACCCAGGCTAGAGTGCAGTGATGCAATCATAGTTCATTGCAGCCTTGAACCCCAGGGCTGAAGTGATCCTCCCACCTCAGCCTCCTGAATAGCTAGGACTACAAGCATACACCAATACACTGGCCTTTTTTTTTTTTTTAAATTATTTTTAAATTTTTTATAAAGTTGAGGTCTTGCTGTCTTACCCAGGCTGGTCTCAAACTTCTGGCCCCAAACGATCCTCCAGCCTTGCCTTGCAAAGTTCTGGGATTACAGGCATAAATTACAGTGCCTGGCCTTATAGTTTTAGTATCTAATCTAGTACCTTACACAGAGTAGGTGTACTGTTGATGACTGTAGGTCTGAACTGAGCTAAGTTTCAGTGATTAGGTATTACCTTTCTTATTCTTTGTCTTGTTTGCCAAAGGGAAATGTTACATTCCAGTCTCCCTATCCAGCATTGGGCTTTGCATATAGGAACTTAATAGTTGGAGTTAATGGATAAGGAGCAACTTATTGATAAGAGCTTATTTCACAGGTCGCTTTCTTTTGAAGAGAGATGTATGTATTTTCTGCCCAAAAGTGTTGTGAGAGGAAAATAAATCTTGGGGCCCCAAAATCACTAAGCTAAAGGGAAAAGTCAAGCTGGGAACTGCTTAGGGCAAACCTGCCTCCTATTCTTTTCAAAGTTACCTCTCTGCTCCCTGACATAAATGCATATCTGATTGTCCCCTTTGGAAAGGCTAATCAGAAGCTCAAAAGAATGCAACCATTTGTCTTTTATCTACCTATGACCTGGAAGACCCCTCCCAGCTTCAAGTTGTCCCACCTTTCTGGACTGAACCCATGTTCATGTTATATATGTTGATTGATGTCTCCTATCTCCCTAAAATATATAAAAGCAAGCTATGTTCTAACCACCTTGGGCACATGTCATTGGAACCTCCCAAGGCTGTGTCACAGGTACACATTCTCAACCTTGACAAAATAAACTTTCTAAATTAACTGAGACCTGTCTCAGATGTTTGGGGTTCACATTTGGCAACCACAAAGGGATTCTGAGTGGAGGTACCCCTGACCTTTGGCAAATCTCCTATTGGTGCTTGGTACCATCATGAGCTAACTTTATGGCTCAAACCAATAGGACAATTTGCTGAGGTCTGGGCTCACCCCACTCCAGAGAATCCCTGATCTCCCCAAATTTGGTCAAGATCTATTTTGCTGCACAATTCCCTTTTTTGGAGTTTTACGTGCTTCCAACAAGGCAGGCAACATTTCCTGCTTTCACGACGATGGAAGGCAGGTAACTCCTCTATTAGAGTCTCAGGTTGCTCCCAACAGGGAAGACAGTTTGATTTTTATCCTGCTTCTTCAGCCCAAAACTCATCCGTAGGTAAGTAGCTGAATTGGGGTTTTGTCTTGGCTACAGTTAACAACCAGCTGGTCTTAATTTCTCCTTACCATTAGAGTGCTCAGAGATCACATTGTTGGGTTTTTTTGTTGTTGTTGTCTTTTCTTTTCTTTCTCCCATGAGATTTGACCAGCTCTACCCGACTTGGTCAAATCTGAGTGAGAATTCCAAATTATGGGTAACAAGGTCTCTCTAATTGGGCTAAAATTCCTTGCAGCTGCAAAATAGGAAAAATAAAACAGAAAACCATGTGCTTGGTTTCTGTGTTTGTGTCCTGTCTTTTTTAAAAAAGTTCTTTTGTGTACTTTTCTTTTACCACATAACTCCTTCCCCTTTGCCACATGCAGTACCAAAAAAGTCTAGAGAAGGCTTCTAATGACTTGAACCCCTTTAAAGAATTCAGAACAAAAGTGCCATTCACCCCTTTTGAGGTGTTCTGTTTTCTTTGTAAAGTTTCAAGAGTCATGGGAAGATTCTTCTTAGGTCTAAAGCTTTGTTTTCCTGTATTGCATGACCTGACGTCCTTGGCTTTGGGGGTACCAGAAATGATCTTGTACTGTGAGAGATTTTGACCTTGGTGTGTGTAATGGCAAATGAGAACTACAAAGTTAGGGATAGCACAGTTTACAGGAAGTGGCCTTGACTGTTATTTAATTTTTTTCTCCTAGGAAGTTGTTGTTTAAGGATCCTAATTCTAGTTCAGATAGGCATTCTAAAGGGTCTTCTCCATTGCTTTTTCTCCTAAAATTAATCTTGATTTGGCTTGTCTGTGTGCATTTGCTGTTACCTATGAAAACTTGTTATAAGAGACTGAATTTTCTTAGCTCTGAAGAGAAACCTTTGTTCTTCCTAGCTGAAAGGTGCCCCTAGGGGACCAGGGGCCTTGTGGGAGTGTCTGGGGGGTTGACCCCCTCATGACATGCAGCAGCCCTACAGAGAAATTCTCAACAAAAATTAAATTAATTAATTTATTTATTTTTATGGAGATGGAGTGCAGTGGCGCAATCTCAGCTTACTGCAACCTCTTCCTCCCATGTTCAAGCAATTCTCCTGCCTCAGCCTCCCTAGTGGCTGGAATTATAGGCATGCACCACCATGCCTGGCTAATTTTTTTGTATTTTTAGTAGAGATGGGATTTCATCATGTTGGCCAGGCTAGTCTTGAACTCCTGACCTCAGGTGATCCCAGCTCAGCCTCCCAAGGTGCTGGGATTACAGGCATGAGATACAGCTCCTGGACTAAAAATTAATTTTTAAAAAGGCTCATCCAGGAAACACATATAGGGGCTGATTACCCAGTGTTTTGAGCCCTTTCAGAGATAATAGAACTCTGGAGAAACTGAGGCATGTAAAAGGGTAGAAACAACTCAGTGGTGACACACTGTGGAGTCCTGCTTACAAGCAGCACTCCCAAAACCCTAGGCCACAGCTCAGTTGGTCACCCAAAACCCTAGGCCACAGCTCAGTTTCTTTTATTAAGAAAAAAAAGTGGGAAACCAATAATCTAAGAATGAGGAGAAAACAAGGAGAATGACTCCCCTTTCAAGCACTCCATAGATTTTATGGCACCTCTACTTGCCAGAGTTTATGTAAAATAAAATATGGTCTCTGTGCACATTTACATTAAGGAAAAAAGAACCCTAGGGTCCATCTGCAAACTATAGAGTTCCTAAATTATAGGATCTGTGTGTGTGTGTGTGTGTGTGTGTGTGTGCATGTGTATATCTGAAAGGCCTTTATAATTTCTATAATTTTTTGTTTAATTGGCAATTAAATCCATTTTAATTTCCCTCTAGCACACCAGATATTTTCTCTCCATACTTTATGATGTAAATTTTGCTGATTTTCACCTGAGTTGTTTCCTTTATGGTCTGTGTAAGACACAATAAGATAATTAAAAAAATAAAAATAAAAACTTTTATAAGATCAAGTTGTTTACAATTAAAGGGAAATTATAATGGTCTTTCTAGAGTTTGGATTTGATGTAAAAAACACTTATACACTAAATAATTGGTTAGAACAATGAAATTTCCTTAAGGGATTGATTTCCTCTTGATATTTAAAATGTTTTTAAGTCACAGTTCAATTTTTATTGCATCTCACCCTTTTTGTTTTCTTCCCCCTTTTTAAAGGTCACAATTAAGTAAACTCTCCTTCAACTTCTTTTCAGCTCATATAAGTTTCTTTTTCCCTTGAGTTCTATTTGTTGTGGTCTGATGTCAACAATGTTTTCTTAAAGAGTTAAAGGAAATATTTTCTTCCCACATAATATGCTGTGCTGTGGAGAAGGGCTTTTGTTTTGTCCTTTGGTAACTGACCTAACAGATTTTATGTTTCATTGAAACAATTCCTATGTCATTATTATTAAGCTTCGGTTTGCTTAGAAAAAACTGAAATAAAAAAAATTTTTAAATTAAGATTGCTACATCCATGTATCTTTCTGTATGTGCTTTTAAAGTCCTTGTGATATTGAGTTACAGAGCTTTGACTCCTGGGTCTAAAAAGGACACCAAATCCTGCTAAATCTTAAACATTGACATTAATTAAAGCCTCATCTTCAGGCCTGGTAGAAGATGCTAATCAAAATAAACTACATTTCTGAGACACAGGGCCAAAAATTAAAGCTATTCAACTCCTCAAGGCCCAGCAACTATCATAAAAGATGTGGGTATGTGAGATTGTAAGCGCCAATTTTGAGAGATAAAATAAGTTCAGCTCCCTATAAACTAATCATTGACTTCAAAGGCACACTGATGCAAGACCAGCATATGGGTCCCAGTGTCAGAATAACACTATCTGTTGTTCTTCTGTTTGTTGTTGTTTTGTTCCCCTCCTCCCCCTATTTTCTTTTCGTAGGATGTAAGACTTCACAAGCTGCTAAAAATGAGCTTTCCTAATAACTTGGTACCTACCTATCTAGGAATAAACCATCTTAGCCATGAGAGATCAGATGAAAGCTGAGACCAGACTCATTTCCTTCTAAAATGCTTTCTCCAAAAGATTTTTAAATAGAAAAGGGGGTAAATGTTAAATCTTGGGACCCCAAAATCACTAAGCTAAAGGGAAAAGTCAAGCTGAGAACTTCTTACGGCAAACCTGTCTCCCATTCTATTCAAAGTTACTCCTCTGCTCACTGATATAAATGCATATCTGATTGCCTCCTTTGGAAAGGCTAATCAGAAACTCAAAGAATGCAACCATTTCTCTTTTATCTACCTGTGAGGAGAGGGGGAAGCCCCCTCTGCACTTTGAGTTGTCCAGCCTTTCTGGACTGAACCAATGTTCATTTACATATGTTGATTGATGTCTCATGTCTCCCTAACATGTATAAAACCAAGCTGTGCTCTGACCACCTGGGCACATGTCATCAGGACTCCTGAGGCTGTATCATGGATCAGTGTCTTCAACCTTGGCAAAATAAACTTTCTAAATTAACTGAGACCTGTCTCAGATATTCAGGGTTCACAATATTTTCTCATTTTATTCTGATGCTGGGTTATGCCTCTCAAAGGCATGTTCCACTCTGAAGTATCAAGGGAGCAAGTTTATTTCTCTCTCCTCAATGCCTTCATTTCTCATGTACTGCTGCAACCCTAGTAATAACTGCTAAGGAAAATTATAACCTCTGGTTTGCTGACATCAAGAGAACGAGACAGAGTCTTGCCCTGTCACTCAGCCTAGAGTGCAGTGGTACAATCTTGGCTCACTGCAACTTCTGCCTCCTGGGTCCAAGTGATTCTTCTTCCTTGGACTCCCGAGTAGCTGGGATTATAGATATGTGCCATCACACAGGCTAATTTTTTTGTATTTTTAGAAGAGACGGGGTTTCACAATGTTGGCTAGGCTGGTCTCGAACTCCTAACCTCAAGTGATCTGCCTGTGTTGGCCTTCCAAAGTGCTGAGATTACAGGTGTGAGCCACTGTGCCTGGCCAGTACAGTATAATGTTTGTAATTTATAATGATATTATATTCTCTTTTTTAAAAGAGGTCTTTGCTAAAGCATTAAATGGCATGAATAAGATGAAAAGAATATGTCTAATAGAATTGTTTAAAATTCCTTCATCTTCTATGGAGAAGTGGGCAACATTAAGTACTGTTTGATCCTATCTGGGCCCCTTTCTCTGACTCCTCCACACCCATCTCTTCCCCAGAGCCATCTGCATCTTGTTGCAGGTATTTGAACACTTCCCCTTTGACTTTCACAAGACGCAAGGCAGGTTTTGCAATTGCAAGGGCTCAATTAAAGTTTTTGAAGGAGCTAAATCAAAGGCAAGCAGCTTGAATTTATATGCACTTGAATTCAAGAACAAAAGCCTATAAAAACAGTGTTAATTTCTTTTCTTATCTATACTGGCCTTCTTCTCAACTTGTTCTAATACTGTGGTATCAGCAAAATACAAATTTACTTTCATTTTCTTGTAGCTGATTTAGAAACTCTGCTTACAGATCTGATTCTTTGAGCATTGGTGGCATAAATAATGCAAGAGTGCTTTTCTTTTGTTTTAGGGTTTGACAAACTTTTTTCTGTAAATGTCAGATAATACCAATTTTAGGCCTTGCAGACCACTTGATCTCCGTTGCAACGACCCAAATTTGCTGTTGTAATGCTACAGCAGCTAGTGACAATTCATAAACAAATGGGCATGGCTGTGCTGCAGTGAAAGTTTATTTACAAAAACAAGTGGAGGGTGAGATTTGGCCCTTGGACTGTTCACCAACTTTTATTCTGTGACATCGACTGAAGTTGTCGAGGCTTCATATAACTGCCTAAGAGTTAGATACTCAGTACAATGTGGCTTTCTGTGGAAGGGCAAAAGGGTGTGCATCTAATGTTGTGGGAATTCATCTCAAGCCACACCTTGAACAGGAAAAGTGATTTTGGACTCTGACCAGAGGAGATGTCATTTTCCCATTACTGGAAGTGTGGGATGGAACTTTATTCTCAGAGATAAACATGATTCGGGGGCCATTACCTTCAATGGCTCATACACTTGTTCTCATGTTTCCACCAGAAAATCTGCTCAAATGCCCAGTATTGAGAAAATATTCATTTCCTATATTCCTTTACTTACTTCTCCCCAAGTTTAGAGGTGAGCATATCTGTTAAGCTGACACAAAGGAATGAGCTCGTGCCTATCCTCTCTTTTTGGGGATGCTCTGCTCAAGGGACAGGTTTGCTGTCTTCCCACTGTCTTTCTGAAAAATACATGGGAAATGGGCTCAAACCTGCCCAGATAGATCTGGAAGGCCATCACACTCTATTCTCACTTTTGGGGTTTGATAGTTGTGCAAAGCAATAATACCTCTTTTACCTGTGCAGGTAAATTTCTTCTCTGCAGCCCCAGATTCTCTCACAGATGGGCCACCTCAAGGTCTAGGCTTTAAGGGAATAGTAGGAAGCCTGCTGACAGAGTTCCTAGCCACATTCTTCAATGAGTACAGTTTAGCATCATGACTACTTATAATAAAGGTGATATTGTGATTAGCCACATGACTCCTTGGGAGAAAAGAGTGAATGTAGCAGCTCTGGTTGTTCTTGTGTGTCTCCAAGATAACTATGTTTGACCCTTCACCATCCCCCAGAAATGTGTCCCTTCAAGTGTTCTTTGTGTTAGTGATTGACAACTTTGTTATATATCGCTGGAGTGATGGACCATGCCATGCTGGCATGTCAAGTTTCTTTGCATAAACATCAATATTGATGATATGCCCCTGGTTTTGTTGTTGGAGTTCTGAGTTTCTACTGCCATGACCTGTTGTGTAGCAATGTTTGCACAAGACATGTGTATGTGACAACTACCCCCCTACTTCCACAAAGACCTCAGTCCCTGAGATTAAAGTGGTGTCCCTAAGTAGGGCCATACCACACAGGTACCTGAAGTTCATTGCTAGAGAAAGAGCACTCCTATGTGTCTAACAAGGAAAAATATCAGATGTCTCTGCTGAACCTTTCTGGACACCATCAATGCGTATCTTTTTTTTTTTCTGCTGCATTTACTCTGTATTCTTTGCTGTACAAAATCTTAGCTATGAATATAACTTGCAACTGAGTCTTGTAAGTCCTCCTGGTGAATCACCAAACAAATCACTCCTATATTTCAACAACTTAAAATTCAGAGGCAAAGAGCAGGACAGGGACTGGGGTAAAAAATTTAAAGCGTAGCTCCCAAAACCTCAGTAATCAAGATAAATATTATTTTAATAAGTATTATATTAAAGTATTAAAACCCAATGCAAAAAAATACATGATGAACAAAATATCAAAAATTTAAATAAAGGTAAGATTTGATCCTACACTTGCCACAGCCTGGCTTGCTTGCTGCACCCTAATCCCTGCCCTGAAGAAGAGACACACATGAGCCTTCCAGTTGTCAACATAGAGAGCAATGTCTTTAGTAATGGTGCTAAAGGTTGCTAGACGTTTCTAAATAGTTACCACACCTTGCCCACTTTTGTTCCATCTCACTTAGTTCTTACCCCCCTCTAGTCAATCTCTGCCAGTACATCCGTTGTTTATGGAGCTGATAGGAATCCCTTTTAGGGATCTGCACCCTTCAGAGTCCTGAAGACCACATGAGAGGTTTCTTTTTTTTTTTTCTCATGCAGAACACTTCTGTGTGTAACACAATCCTTAACAGGTTAAATATCATTGGGTAGGCAAATCCTGAATGCTAAGATGACTTAGCTTAAATGGATGTTGTAGTTATTCAAGAGCCTTAGAGATCTCACATACACTTTATTTCTACATTTCTATTTATTTATATATTTTCAGAGAGATAGGTGTGCACAGCTAGCTCCTGGGACTCTAATGAGAGTTACATCTTCTAGTATTTACCAAAACCAGTGCTCGGCACTTTAGACAGAATATCACAAATTTGCCTGTCAATCATTTAAAGATAGGTGGTGTTCCCATTTCACAGAGAAGGAAACTAAGCCTCAGGGTGGTTATGTACATTGCCAAGGTCATCCATTAATGAGGCAGACATGGGGCTCAACCTGCAGTTGTCTGACTCTACAAATGGCAAAAAATTGCTGAAGACACTCTTTTGGGAGATGGATCAAATACTGTGTTTTATGAAGTTGAACAGGGACAATTTGGGAATATGATTCTCCAGGTACCAACATCTTCCTTGAAAGTATTGTTTCACCTTATTGTCCCTACCTGGCCTTTGAAGACACGGAGTGTATGACTCTTGCTTCCAATCTTGTTCTCTTTCTAGCATACTATGGTACCACCCACTTGAGATTCTTTCAATTCTGTACCCACTTTAAGGAGTGTGCTGTTGAAATGACTTTCATAATCTTAGCAAGAGCCCTTCAGTTCATAAACGTAAGGGCACAAGCTTTCTCTCACTTACTATGATAGCTCAGTCTAGCAGATGGGTTCTTCTGAATTATTCATTTGTGACTAATTTGCTTAGTAGCCTCTATGTACTTATATCCCATCTCTCTTATGAGTGAACCTAAGTGCTTTGGGAAACTATTTTATTCTATAATCAAAGAATGAAAGATGGAACCAACTTTTGATAGTTGCCTTATATTTAAGCAGTCGCCCCAAACTTGCTAATTCTTGGTTTCTCTTTCCTTACTCCATAGACATATACCAATCATGAGTGACATGGTTTGGCTGTGTTCCCACCCAAATCTCATCTTGAATTGTAGCCCCCATAAATCTCATGTGTCATGGGAGGGACCTGGTATGAGGTCATTGAATCATGGGGATGGGTCTTTCCTGTGCTGTTTTTGTGAATAAGTCTTATGAGATCTGATGGTTTTATAAAGGGGGTTCCCCTGCACATACCCTCTTGCCTGCCATCATGTAAGACATCCCTTTGCTTCTCCTTTGACTTCCACCATGATTGTGAGGCCTTCCTGGCCATGTGGAACTGTGAGTCATTTAAACCTCTTTCCTTTATAAATTATCCAGTCTCTGGTATGTCTTTATTAACAGCATGAGAATGGATTAATACAATGGATCTAGAACCAAAATTATTCACTTAGGGGATCCATTGATAGGCTTCAGAGGGTCACTGGATATCCCAGTATTATCTGCACATTTTAGTTATGTGCATATGTTCTTTTGTCTGGAGGGAGAGAGTTCATAGCCTTTATTAGATTTTAAGAGGGTCTATAAATCCAATTTATGAACAACTTACAAGAGAAATCAGTTTAATATTCTGGTTACAAAAACCGGTCAAGGTTTTGGGTCCCCCATCTGGAAGAAACCACAGGAATGATCTTATTCACCACAATTAATCTTCCTGAAACATGGTGTGATGTCCTAGATGAAATCACTAAGGAAGAGAGAAGAAAGGAACAAGCTCCCCTTATTTATTACCTGGAATTTGCTTAGGCTCTCTTTTGCCCTAAGACTATGACATCACTTCAGCCACTGCTTATATTGCATCCCTGCCAGATGTGCATTCAATCTCTGCATGAAAACTTCAGCAACCAGGGAATGCCCACAATCTACCATGACCCTAGGTCATTGTATATAGCTTCATTTGTTTTAGTTTTTTAAAGTTTTATTTTATTGATGTTTTATATGCTTTGAAAATAATTGAAATGAGCTAGAATCAAGGGCAAGAAAAAATAATGAAACCATTCAAGGATGTTGCAGTGTGGGGGTGGCTGATAGGGAGTGCCAGGAAACTGCTTGTAAGGGAGATTACTGTGTCTGAGCAGAGGAGGCACTCCCGAGATTCTTGGCAGCAATGACAAAAAGAGAAGCCCAAGGGATTCCCTAACTTTTCTGATCCAATGCAGAGAAGAGAGCCATGTTTTCAAGGGAGGTGGGTATTCTCCTAACTGTTGTGTTCCAGGAGAAATTATCGTAAAGCTTTTTATACAATGTACATTTAAAAGGGCATAATGGATAAATGGCTCTTTGCCAGATGTTTTACCAGAAATGTAAGACATTTCTTGTAAGAAGCCTTAATAGGAACTGGACTCTAGGTTTGATTTTTTAAAATAATAAAAGACACAGTACTTAACTGCTTCAATACGTCAATGTTCAGTTGTGCTATCCCAGATAAAAGAGAGGAGAGCATTTATGGAACACATTTATGGAGGTGGTCTCAAAAAAGTGCATTTGATTTTTCTTGACCCACCAGGAAAACAGTGGATGTTCATGAGCACCTTCCTAGTCAGTTCCACAAAAAAAAAAAAGGGAAGGAAATTTATAGGAACATGTCTTTTTGGCTGGCCATCCAAACCTGCCTCCTCTGGTTCTAGAGACTTTCCTTGCAGGTCACTGTGGGGTTGGACCAGGGGAGAGTTTCAGAGGTGTCATGGCTTAACTGCAGCTCTGGAGGCAATAGTAGTGGGGATCTCACTGGCCCTGACAGTGCTGCTCAGATACCAAATCCCGCGGCCTGAGTCACAAGAGGTAAACGGTTTGTAATACTCTCTCTTTAGGATCTCCTCCTCCTTTTTGTGTCTTTTGCATAGAAAATTGATATTCTTTGTTAAATGGAGTCAATATTACAAGTTTTTCTGGTGGTTTTTGAATGATTTCTAAATTGATCCAGATATGACTCTGTCAAGAGATATGATTTTACAATGTACAAAACATTTAGAAGTAGACTTATTTGTATAATGTGACATAAATGGTCTCAAGTTTTTTTTTAAACTTCATAACCAGGATGCTAAGTTAGTAATATTCAATGAGAAATTCAATCCTCAATAAAACTACTTGAGACATGAGTATCCACATTATAATTAGAGGCTTGTTCGGTGACCCTGAAATTAGAATATCGGAGTGTAAATCATCTTAGTGACAGTGCCATCAATTCAGTTCAATTCGTTTTCTAATAGCTACCTGGCAGAAAATTCAGATCTGAGATCTTTAGTGATCCCTGGAATGCAGGATCTATCAATTCTCTTGACCATTAGAGACCAGTTAAGATATAATTGTTTATAATAGTCTTCCCTCCCCAGCTTATTGACGGCACTTCCATCTCCATACAGAACTGAGACCAAGCAGGGCGATGCCTTTCCTCAAAAGCGTAGCTTGGATTAGTTTAAGAGCTTAGACACGTAATCAGTTGAGAACTCAGAGTCCTGTGTCATCATAGAATGGAATAAAAACTGCTGAGTGGCAGCAGTCACCAAACAATATCAGTAGCAGAATGAATGAAACCAAAAAATTATATTGAACTGGAGAGAAACTTGCTGTGAATCAGATTGGTGCCAGGACATAATCAGGAGAGGAGGCAGAGCTGGCAGTGGGATGCAGGGAAAAAACAGAAGCATTCATTCATTCAATCATTCATTCATTTATTTTCTCACTCACTAATTCATCACACACAGGATGAGTATTTTTTATCCACTTGGGATTCTTCTAGACATTGGGCTTTCAAATCAGACATGAGCTCCTTCAGGAACTTGGACTAGTATGAGAAAATACATGAAGTTAAGATCGGAGTTAAACAGAAAAAGGCTTGGAGCAGTAGATTGGGTCAAAATTCTGGAGGAACTTGGTTGCCAGCCTTAAATACAGTGGTTTAGCCTTGATTCTAAGGCAATGGAAGGGGAGAGCATCACATGTTAAAGAGGGAATGCCATACAGGGAGATGTGCACAAATATGGAGATGAGAACAGAGCTATGGTGCTAAGTTGAGGGTAGAGAGGGGTGGGCGTGGTGGCTCATGCTTGTAATCCAAGCACTTTGGAGACCAAGGCAGGCGGATCTCCTGAGGTCGGGAGTTCAAGACCAGCCTGACCAACATGGTGAAACCCCGTCTTTGAAAAAAAAAAGAGGACAGAGCTATGGTGCTAAGTTGAGGGTAGAGAGGGGCATTGCAATTGTCTAAGTAAAAAAGTATTTAGCTGGAACTAGAAGTAGGAATGACATTGCTAAATGAGAGGTGTTAAATGGGAAGTAGATTGAACCAAAAACGTAGATATCCAGAAAGGATATATTTGAATATATCAGGAGACAAAGAAGCCAGAGAAGAACATAGGGAGGGATCAGAGATAAAGCAAAAAGAGAAGAAAGTTTCCAGAATATAGAATCTCATTAGTTAATGGTGCTTCTTTGTAACCAAGGAATACCAGAATTGAGAAATGGCTATTTAAATTAGGTGCAGGGAGATCCTTGGTGACTTCAAAGAGGATAGATAGATAGATGAGGGAATGAGTGGAAAATGAGAATTGGAAACTGTAAATGTATTCTAGTCTTTTAACAATTACACCATGAAATGAAGGAGAGTAGCCTGGGAGAACACTAGTTGTATTCATTAGAATTTTTTCGGTTGCAAGTGACAGAGAAACCAGCCTGAAGTTTACATAACTGAAGAATCTATGGGGATAGTGTAGGCTTCAGGCATGGAAGTATCAGGGTACAGTCAATGCCATTAGTATCTCTTGGCTTGATTCAGTTTTCTTCTGTATGGTAGATTCATTTTCAGGTTTCATATGGTGATGAGCTGTAGTAGTTTCAGACTCATATCTTCCCAAATTCAAATCCCGTGATACGAAAAGAGAAGGTTATTTACCTAGTTGATTAAGCAAAGTCTTGAAATTAGCTCTGGTTTGGTTTGGATTGGCTTGACTAGAGTCAAGGGTCCATTTCTGATGGGGATGGAGTTCACTGGTTGGTGTAGGCCTGGAGATGGATTCCTCAGGAAGCACATGGGATAAGAATGGGAAAAGGCATGGTTCCTTGGAGGAAAATTAGAGTACTATTGATAGAGAATGGAGAATGGATGCTGGGTGTCAAAAAGAAGTGTCTAAACTCCAAGTTTTAAAGAGAGTAATTGATGGATAGAGGCCTGAAGCAGAAAGGAGGGAATACAATGAAGGTGCATGGATGAAATTGATTTTGAAAGGAGGAAGCATTCTCATTTCTGAGATGGCAGTGAAGGAGAAGATAATAAAAGATGTTATGTAGACAATTTGACATCTAAGTGAGGCAAGTTGAGAGTGCATATGTTAAATAACTTTAGTGTTCAAGTAAAAATCCAAATGAGGGAATATGTAGTGTTATTTAAAAATAATTTAAATATCTTATTATATCAGCTATATTACAGCAAATAATTATAAATAGAAATTGAAAATAAAATTCTGCAGCTAACATATCAAATGCTTTTATTCTTTATACTGCAGATGTACTCTTTACAAAGTTTAAGTATTCTCATTGTTCAACTCCCACTTATGAGTAGAACATGTGGTGTTTAGTTTTCTGTTCTTGTATTAGTTTGCTGAGAATGACGGTTTCTAACTTCATCCATGTCCCTGCAAAGGACATGAATTCGTCCTTTTTTATGGCTGCATAGTATTCCATGGTGTATATGTGCCACATTTTCTTTATCCAGTCTATCATTGATGGGCATTTGGGTTAGTTCCAAGTCTTTGTTATTGTGAATAGTGCCATGATAAACATACGTGGGCATGTGTCTTTATAGTAGAATGATTTATAATTCTTTGGGTATATACCCAGTAATGGGATTGCTGGGTCAAATGGGATTTCTATTTCTAGATCCTTGAGAAATCACCACGATGTCTTCCACAAAGGTTGAACTAATTTACACTTCCACCAACAGTGGAAATATATTATTTATGACATTTTTTTACTTGCATCCAATTTCATGGAGTAGATGTATCAAAATTCACTTAGTCTTTTTACTTAAAGACATTGAGATTGCTTTCATTTTTAAAAAATTAGAAATAGATAATAATACAATTATTATTATATAATTAGCTGTTTATTTTTCTTGAGGTTATTTCTGTAGTAAAAGTTCCCAGGAATAGGGTAATTGTGTAAAAGGGAATAAACATTTTATGTCTCCTACATGTGTTTGCAAAATCACCTTACATAAAGTATGGAAAATTGCCAATGCCCCTGGCCATATAAGGAAGTATTAGTTTCCACCAGGTACAGTGGCACACATCTGTAATTCCAGCACTTTGGGAGGCCAGGGTGGGTGGATCATTTGAGGCTAGGAGTTTGAGACCAGCCTGGCCAACATGGTGAAAACCCATCTCTACTAAAAATATAAAAATTAGCTGGGCGTGGTTGTACTAGCCTGTAATCCCAGCTACTTGGGAGGCTGAAGTAGGAAAATAGTTTGAACATGGGAGGCGGAGGTTGCAGTGAGCCGAGATCACAAGATCACGCCACTGCATTCCAGCCTGGGTGACCTTGCAAAACTCTGTCTCAAAAAAAAAAAAAGAAAAAGAAAAAAGAAAAAATCCATTAATATTTTTAAGATAACTAATGTAGCACAGTAAGCACTTAATGCCAGGATGGGTCTAAACACCTGAGTCACGTTAATTCATTTAATTATCACACTGACCCTATGAAGGGGAAATTTATTATGATCCATGTTTTTATAGATAAGGAAACTAAGATATAAACAGATTAAGTACACTACTGAAGTCCCTACAGCTAGGAAGTGCTAGGAGCAGTATGTGAACCATGGGAATCTGAATTTCAAGCCTGCATGCTCAACCACTGGGCAATATTGCTTTGTGATAGTTTTTGCTTAGCATTTCCTCAAGTATTGTTAACAACTTGTATACATTTTGTGAGAATTTCAGAATGTCTTTCTCTGGGAGATTCTTTCTTGATGGTTTTGCCCCAGTACAGAGATAATAGTGGGAAAATTCTTATGGACTTGGATACCTCAGATGGTCTGGATGGAGAGATTTATTAATAAGTCATACTTTTTTTAACTCTTTATAAAGATGTATCTAAAGTTCAGAAACTAATAATTATGTTGCTAAGCATTAAAAATAAATGTAGTTATTTCATCCACCCAGGGTAGATAGGCTTTTTTGAGGGGCTCTGATGGTTCTACAATCTAATTCAACCATGCTGGTTACCATGGAAACTTACCTTCTGGCTTTTCTTGAACATCTGAAATGTGGGTATTCTTCTGATGTGACAAGTTTCAGCCAGCTCCTGGGAAAGCAAAGAAAGGGCATGAAGTTACAGTATTGGTGTCCTCTCTGTACCAAGTATATTCTTTGGTAACTTCTCAGGAGGTGTGTCTGAAAGTACAAGGAGACCTGACGCTTTACAGACTCTCCTGCTATGAACTTTTCTAACATATCCTTAAAGCCTCTAGGAATGTCACAATGATTGACATGAAATGATTGATAGAAAATGATTGTTACAGCATTCCTTGGCTTTTTCATCCCACAGAACAAGGAGGTGGGTAAGAGATGGAGGACACAACAGAATAGATGCTTAATAGCAAAATGAGCTGCATTAAAGGACCCTGTGAAAGAGGGGCCCCAGTGGGGGCCAATATTAAAATGGCTTATTGCAAAAAATAGAAACGAGTAAACAAATCTTTAAACCTCTACTTGAGACATGGGATGCATCCTCATCTAGCATTTTAAGTAAAGCTTACACGTTTTTCTTTGAGGTCCTTCACTGCCCATCTTTGTGAAAGATTTGGAGCCAAAAGATGAGAAAATATACCAGTATTCCAATTGTTTTAATCTATTCCAAACTACTTTCAAATGTTAGTTTTTCTTTCTCTTGTTTAGGAGTCAAAAGAAAATTAGTCACCCACAGGATCAACAGAATTGGACATCTCTCTCTAATATACCAATCATTTTATTGGCATTAAATCTCTTGCCCTGCCACTCATAGCACACACACACACACACACACACACACACACACACATGCATACCTGAACATGCACTGTATTATAGTGTTTCATGACCACATAAGGACAACAACTGATATATAAATTATCATTAGACAATTATGCATTTTGTTCTACCTTAAAAGACAATGAGCTATAATAAAAAAAGCCAGACAATAGCATAGGTTGGCAAGATGTGGAGAAATCAGAGCTCTCATACATTGCTGCTGAGAATGTAAAATGGTGCAGCTGCTTTAGAAAACAGTTTGTCAGTTTCTCAAAAAGTTAAACCCAGAGTTACCATATTGCCCCAAAATTCCAATCCTTGATATATACCCAAGGGAAATGGAAATTTTGTTTACACAAAAATTTGTACACTAATGTTTATACCATTATTTTTTTTGACATGGAGTTTCACTCTTGTTGCCCAGGCTGGTGTGCAATGGCGTGACCTCGGTTCATTGCAACCTCCATCTCCAGGGTTCAAGCAATTCTCCTGCCTCAGTCTCCCGAGTGGCTGGGATTAGAGGTGTGTGTCACCGTGCCTGGCAATTTTTTGTATTTGTAGTAGAGATGGGGGTTCGCCATGTTGGCCAGGCTGGTCTCAAACTCCTGGCCGCAAGCAATTCACCCGTCTGGGGCTCCAAAATTTCTGAGACTACAGGCGTGAGCCACTGTGCCTGGCCAAAGTACTGATACATTCTATAACATGAATGAACCTTGAAAATGTATACAGTGAAAGCAGCCAGTGACTAAAGACCACATGTTCTATGATTCCCTTTATATGAAATGTTCAGAATAAGCAAATCTATAGATAGACTGTGGATTTGTGGTTGCCTAGAGTTGTGGGTGGAGGATGAAGGCAATTGGGTGTAACTACTAAAGTGTATTCTGTTTCTTCTTGGAGTGATGAAAGTGTTCTAAAATTGATTGTAGTGATGATTGTGCAACTCTGTGAATATAGAAAAAATAAAAAGATAGTCATCCTAGCTGTATATTCTGAATTTGTAGGTTATGATTCATCCTAAAGGGCAACTAAACACTCACACTTTAATGAAGCTTGAAGGAAATGGAGAAAGGGAATTTCTATTATGCTCTAGGCACCATGTTGTATATTTAACGTATTTTATCTCATTTTATCTTCTGTTAAGAAACTGAAATTTATGGAGGTTGAACTATAATAGATCACAAAATCATTTAAGGTCAGAATGGTAGATGTCATGTTTTTCATTCTCAAGCTCAAATGCATTCTAACATGTGGATAGTCCACCTGTTGTTACCTTTCACCATTATAAATTAACAAATATTAAAAATAATTTTGTAGAGACATTGTGTGTATTAACAAGACACATTTTGTTTGAGGTTATGGGTTTATTTTTTGAGGGGATGGGATGAGGGAGGATGGCTTCAGAGACAGGAAGAAGAGATTTCTGGGAATTTCTTGTGATGCTTCAAACACACACACACACAAAGCATAAGATATAGTAAGAGGAAAGCAAAATATACTAAGATGTCTGTAATACACTCAGTTAGGTTCTAGAAATTGATGAACAATCTATCACAGGGATGAAAACTGTCTTTTTCCTTGAGCCCAACTTTAACAGATTGCTATGGTCTCCTTAGAGCAACTCTGCTGAGGAGGATTCTGGGGCAGGGCCCAGAGCAAGTGGTGAAGAACATTGGGATTGATTAGTGAGGCCTGCCACAGCATAAGAGGGGAGAGGGGTATCAGGAGAGCTAACCGTTTTTTGCTAACCTTTTTTAAAAAAAGTAATACAAAACACACAAGAGCATAATGAGGCAGTTTACTATAGTTTATATTAAAAAAGTGAAATTCTACTTGATGTTAAATTGATCGTATATTATTAGTTACTGAGACAGTGCTATTTAATTACAATGCATTTGGATTTTGAATATGTGCAAGGAAGATTTAAGATTCTTACCGGAGAATTGTTCACATCCACATTAGCAAAAAATACATTCTGGTATTTCACAGACATTGCCTTCAAAATAAAAAACAAATATTTCCCATTAGTTTGGTGTTAATATTAAAATATACACTAGAAGCATCTTTTCAGTAGAAACAAAAAAACGAACAAAAAGTTTGTTGAAGAGGACTAAGCATCATTCTGGTATTTCACTACAGCCTAGAGCTTGAAGCATCAAGTCAAATGTCAGATGATGCCAAGGTTAAATGATGCAAGGACCAGTGACAGAAGCAGAGTCATAAAGAACCAAACTGAAGATTAGAGTTTCGAGGTTGGCAAAGAAATAATGGAATGTGGGTGGTGGGTCCAGACTTACCTTGTGGGGTGGAGGAATGGATAACAGAGTAGCTTTCTCCTGGGAGAGCAGGTGGGGGAATCTGTCTTCAGTGATCTTTGAGATACAGTTCTCTGAACCATACTCTACCTTCTCTTGCCTAGCATTTTGGGAGGTGCTGGTGCTGCTGGCAGTAGAAGGCTGTTCTGCTTGAAGTGATGTCAACATTTTAATGCTGGTCATCAGTCTAATTTCCTTGCATCCCTATTGCCATCTTTCTGTGCTCTAATATGTGTGGAAAGTAGGTTTTCCAAGTTCCACTGCTAGCTGACTTTCAATTAGGTTCTTCCAATGGGAAGTATTTGCAGGAAATGGAAGTTGGGAGGAGGGAAGAAGTAATTCTCTTCTACTTCTGTTTTGTTCTGGAATCATCTTTGGTAGTGATGATGACCATGGTGGTGGTAGTGGGTCTAGGGTAAGTGGATGTGGCAGCAGCCACAGCAGCCGCAGCAGCAGCAACAACAGTGGCCTGTAAATGTCAGCTCCTGGGTGTCTTTTCACACAGCTGTGTTCATACCTTATGGACATTTGATGTCATCTTGACTTGTTTGCTTAAAATCATATCTCATGAATTTCTGGTGGCTTATTTCTGTTGATCTAACTTGAAAATGTTTCCTGAATTTGATCTTTTCTTTTTCTCTAGAAGTTGCTGCTCTAGTTTTGGAAAAACCTGTCATTACTGTCATTCACCCTGGGTTTCCTGCTTTCAGTCTTTCCAACCTATTCTTGTGCAACCTCCAAAAATATTTTCTTTTGTTTATTTGAGATGAACGTACCATCTGCTATCCAAAAGTATTTTCTAAGTGCCACAGTTGATTGTGGCAAAATCCTTCTTAAAATTGTCCTTTTTGACTCTCCACAGCAATTCGTTAAGTTATAACACAAGATCCTACTCGATCTGGCCTTAGCTTCCTTTTTGAGGCTCATGTTTTGCCACTTCTATTGCACACTACGTGTTAGCCTCACACATGACATATTGCTTTCCCCTGATCACACCATACAATTTCTCAACAAAATTATAACCTTTGTTTTTCCAGAAATGTTCTTTTCAGGAGTCTATGCCTAGTGATCCTCTTAGCCCAGGGTCAGCAAACTATGCCCTGTGGACCAAATCCAGCCTTCCACCCGTTTTTTAAATAAAGTTTTATTGGAACTAGTTGCCCATCTGTTTTTGTGTTGTCATTGGAATTTGCACTATAGCAGCAAAGTTGAGTAGTTGTGACAGAGATCATGTGGTCTACAAAGCTGAAAATATTTTCTGTCTTGTCCTTTACAGGAAAAGTTTGTTGACCCTTGCTCTTGCATGATTAAAATCACTTCTTAAAACCCACATTTTCTTGTGATTTATTGATTCTTTTTCTTGTTGCAATACATCCATTAGCAGTTTCTTCAGAGGGATTCTGTGGGTAGTAAACTTTTGGTTTTTGTGTGTCTGAAAATATTTTGAATTCTTTCCCTCTCTTGAATAATGGTTTTGCTTACTAACTTCCATTTCATCATCCTGGAGAGCCTGGGAAGCAAAAGTGGTGAAGATTTCTTTGCCTCCCTTGCAGCTAGAGTTCTGGATGCAAATTTCACTTTACCAGTCAGATACATGCCAGTGAGACTTGAAAGGCAGAATGAGACAGAAGCTACTTTCTTTTTATTTTTTGGTGGAAAACAAGGTTGTGGGCACTGGTTGTGCTAGAGGCAAGCAGTGGTGGCAGCCAGACTCAGGGTCTAGAAATCAACTTCTCAGATGTCCAGAGGCCATTGTGGCTATAGCAGCTGCCTAATCCTTGTTCTGACTCTCTGAATGCTGCTCTGTTGGTGGTTTTTTAACTCCCAATCATGGCCTCCTGTTTCCTGTGACTTCTGGTTATGGCAAAGTTAGAATCTCCACAAGTGGGTCTGTTGTGTTCTAAAGAGTGGTTCATGGAGTTTCTGTCCCAAGCCCATTCACCTGGGCTTCTGATGATTTTATGAGCATTTAATTCCTTGTTTTAAAATCATTTTCTAATTTGGCTCTCATATGGTTTTTGTTTCTTGCTTTGATCTCTGACTGATATAGTCATCTAACCTTTCTGGCACCAAGGACTAGTTTCGTAAGGCAATTTTTCCATGCACTGGGGGCAGGGGGATGGTTTCAGGATGAAACTGCTTCACCTCAGATCATCAGGTATTCGATGCTTATTAGGAGTGTGCAACCTAGATCCCTAGCATGTGCAATTCACAGTAGGGTTTGCACTCCTATGAGAATCGAATGCTGCCGCTAATCTGACAGGAGGCGGAGCTCAGGAGGTAATGCTTACTCACTGGCCCCTCACCTCCTGCTGTGTGGCCAGTTCTGAATAGGCCATGGACCCATGGACTGGTACTGGTCCATGGCCCAGGTGTTTGGGATCCCTGATTTAGAGGAAGTAAAGCCTTCCTCCAACCCCCTCATATACTATGAGTTTTTAAAACCAAGTATGCACATGATACAGGAATACTTTCTCTTACAAAAGTTCAAACTTTACAAGAAAAAGCAAAATATGAAATTCTCCCATTCACAACCTTTTCACAATTCTTAACTTGTTTGATATGCATCTTTCTGCTCCCCATTTGTTTGCACATACAAATTATATATGTGTAAGCATATATACATATGTTTATATACTCACATATGTACTTATGTGTACATATATGTGTCTGTTTTACATAATTGGGGCCATACTCTATACATGTTTTATACTGTGCTCTTTTTACTTAATAATATGCTGTCCCTAAGAAAAATTTAAAAAAATATGTTGTCCTGGAGATAATTCCATATTTACATGGATCTACTTAATCCTTTTTTATTTCTTTTTTGAGACCGAGTCTTGCTCTATCACCCAGGTTGGAATGCTGTGGCGCAATCTCAGCTAATTGCAACCACTGCCTCCCAGGTTCAAGCAATTCTCAATACCTCAGCCTCCTGAGTAGCTGAGACTACATGTGCGTGCCACCACACCCAGCTATTTTTTTTGCATTTTTAGTAGAAATAGGGTTTCACTGTGTTAGCCAGGATGTTCTCAATCTCCTGACCGCTGATCTACCCGCCTCGGCCTCCCAAAGTGCTGGGAATACAGGTGTGAGCCACCATGCCCAGCCTCTACTTAATCCTTTTAAACATCTGAAATATTTCACAGAGTAGATGAACCAAAATTTAAAAACTATATTAGCATTAACCTGGATTCCTACAGGAAACAGATGGCACAATCAAACTAGGATAATTTAATTTTGTTTTGTTTTGTTTTTACAAAGGGACTAACTATATCTATTAAGGTAAGAATGGGCATAGGAGGGGCTGCAGAGCCTGGATATAGCAAAAGCCAAGCTGTTAACAGCCCTTAGGGCCTGAAGATATGAGAGAGGGAAAGGTTACCAAGACGTAGATTTCATTCTATTTTGCGGCAATGCCTCTTATTGGTTATTGGAATTGGATCAGCTCTGACTTCGTGGCCTGTGAGTAGATAGCACATTTACATTCCTGAAACTGAACACTAGCTATTCTCTGGCAAAGTCAAGGAGATCCTCTTTTCTTAAGTCTTGTGTGTCAGCATGGTAGGACCTGTCAAATACTAAAATGTTCCCTCAGGATATTATTTATTTTTTATTTTTAAATACAGAGAGGGTTTCACTATGTTGGCCAGGGTGGTCTGGAACTCCTGGCCCCAAGCAATCCTCCCCCTTCGTCCTTCCAAAGTGCTGGGATTACAGGCATCAGCCACTATGTCTGGCCTTCCCTCTGGATATTCTAAGAATTTTACGCAGAGAAGGAATGTTGTGATGTTATGTAGCCAGTTCTCTGTTGGAATATAAGTTCATTTTTAATTAAATATCAGATTGTGATTGTGGTTAAAATTAACTTAGACTGTGACTGAGGCTCTGGTGGATTTTAAAAAGTTGAAATGTTAGAACCTTGCTGAAAATAAACCAGAGTATTTTTAGTTGTGTAGAGTATTCTTTATATTTGAAGGAATAAACTTCACAAAATTGACCATAAAAACATGTGAAGTTTTATACAATAAGGAGAAATGAAGGAAAGTGCCCTGAGATTCTTTCTGCAGTATGTTAAACCAAAAATAAATTTAAAAAATGGCAAAAAACTGTTAGGTAGGCTATTACAGACATTAACCAGATAAAATATTGTATAGATATTAAAGGGTTTATTGGGAGACATAAAAACATGAATCAATGTGTATGTGGAAAAAAGATCTGAATATAAATATATGATTAGAACTCAGTAGAATATTTTACAGGATATTTTACAAAGTAAATCAAGGACAAGAAAGGAATGAGCAAGGCAAATTATTTGCCTAATTGCAACACGTATGGACCTGGAGGACATCTTGCTAAGTGAAATGAGTGTCACCATAGAATAAATACTGCATGATTCCGTTTTTATAAAGTATATAAAATATAGTCAACTTACAGAGGCAGAAAATATAATGGTGGTTGTCAGGGAATAGGGAAGGAGTAAATGAGTTGTTTAATGGGTATAAAGATACAGTTGTACAGGATAATAATTTCTAGAGATGTGATATACCAGGGAATCCTCAATTGCCTGTTAGGAACCAGGTTGCACAGCAGGAGGTGAGGGACAGTGAGCAATCATTACTGCCTGAGCTCTGCCTCCTGTCAGATCAGCGTGGAATTAGATCCTCATAGGAGCAGAATCATATTGTGAACTGCACGTGTGAGGGATCTAGGTAGCACTCCTTATGAGAATCTAACACCTGATGATCTAAGGTGGAAGAGTTACATCCTGAAACCATCCTCACACCCCCACCCTCACCCCTAGTCCGTGGAAAAATTGTCTTCCACAAAACTGGTCCCTGGTGGCAGAAAGGTTGAGGACCACTGTGATATACAAGACAGTGCTTATAGTTAACATTAGGGTATTGCACACTTAAAAATTTAGTGTAGATTTCATGTTAAGTGTTCTTATTACACACACACACACACACACAAACATACAAGCAAATGTATACAAGGTTTCATTTGGAGATGATGGATATTGATTATGGTAATGATATCATGGGTGTATGCATAGGTCCCAACATCAATTGTATACATTAAATGAACAGATTTTATATAACAATTATACCTCAATAAAGCTGTAGGAAAAATAAAGATATATGGTTTGTTCTGTTAATAAAGTTGATGAATTGGGAGAAATTTATTCTTTTATGTTATATTTTAAAACAAATACCATATTTATCTGTATTCTAATCCAATGTTTGAAAGTTCTGAACTCTTGAAATTTGGTAAAATGTCATTGATATAATATGAAGAATCCATTAATTTGTACCATTGCACTCTTTTGCACATCTTGGGAATGTTCCTTTCAGAATTACCCATGGACAAGTAGTAGTAATCTTCTGGTACGTGTACTCATTATCTACTTAGATCTCAGCATATTATCTTCAAGTTGATCAGGGTTCTTCAAAAAACTACAGCTCCATAATGGCTCATAAGTGCCAAACTTTTAAGAATTACTGGGGAAAATATCCTGGAACTTTAAGTTTCTTCTAAAACTATGAGATAGATACTGGTTGTACTTACATGAAAAATAGGGCACATCCTTTTGCAGGGACCACACCATGTTGAAGAAAATTCAACCACTGCGAGTTTATGTCCAGCAGCTGTCAAAAATGTTTTAAATTCATTCTGAAACCAGAAAACAAATGAAGAAATGTGCATAATCACTGAATCTCATGACATTTTGTAGAGAATAAGATGACAGCTTAGTTTTGTTTTTGTTTTTATTTTTGTTTTTTTAGAGTTAGGGTTTCACTATGTTGCCCAGGCTGGTCTCAAACTCCTGGGCTCAAGTGATCCTCCTGCCTTAGCCTCCCAAAGTGCTGGGATTACAGGTGTGAGCCACCATATCTAGCCATGTTAGTTCTTAAAACCCTTAACCAGGTATCCCATCCCATTGTTCTCTAGCTGACCTCACCTTTTCTAAACGTCCTTCATGTCAAATATATTTCTTTGTAAGTACATATAAATGATGGAAGTCTATGCACCAAAAGGTTGGTAATGGAAGTTGATAATGGTGGTTACCTCTGAGGAGAAACAGATTGGCCGGGGAGGGATGGGGACTGGAGGGTGGGGTTAAACTGCTGTTCAGGGCAGATATCTATAGTACTGGATTTTTATTAAACAAGGGCCTAAACATGCATGACTAGTGAAATTTAAAAGAAGAAGAACTAATCTCATCCCTTAAGTCATTTCTTGTTTTTTGGAGGAAGTGATCATTATTACAGCTACAGTTAAAACCATGCATTTAAGGATTTGACATGCCTATTGCTGAATATCAGGTGAATTTCCCATCAACTCTTTGTATCATCTAAGTAAATAAAGGTTTCCCTCCCTGGGAATTCAGATGACTGCATCTAAATTTGCTTGCTTTATGAAAAGTGACTGGTCCTACACTATTATTTCATGCATGGTTGATCTCCTCAAGTCAGTACAGAACTTAATCTTGATTCATTCCTGTACCTCACATGATCCCTAACTCACATGGTAAGTGCTCATAGAGTGCTTTCTTTATTTTTGTTTAAATTTAATTTTATTTTTTGTAGACAGGGTCTGGCTCTTCATCCAGGCTGGGGTGTAGTGGTGCGATCTCAGCTTACTGCAGCCTCTACCTCCTGGCTCAAGTCATCCTCCCACCTCAGTCTCCCAAGTGCTTGGATTACAGGTGTGAGCCACCTCGCTCGGCCTGAGTGCTTTCTTGATGAAGGAATGATTTGCTAATATATAGAACTCTGTTCAAGATTTTTCCTTTTCTTACTGGAATTGCAACAACTGTAGCTAATTTACTCTGTGCCCTATATTCTCTCCCATAATCTTTACAACCACACTACAGTGTGTTTACTATTATTATCTCCATTTCACAAATGAGAATACTGAAGTTCACTCTTTATCATGATCAATTAGCTGGTGCGTGGTATAGTTGGGATTGGTATCCCAGGCAGCCTAACTCCAGTTCCCATTTCCTTAACCACAACACAAAATCCTCTCCTGAGTTATTATAGAATTAGGACTTAATTTCCCTTTCTCTGGCCCTAATTGCATGTGTGCTTATTCCTGGACCAAACATTAAGAGGAGGGGGATGGGATTGTTAATTGGATTAAGTCAGGCAAGGCCTATCCCCACTATGGATGGGTTTAATTCCATATAAATGACATGTAATATGGTTTGGCTGTGTCCCCACCCAAATCTCATATTGAACTGTAGCTCCGATAATCCCCACATGTTGTGGGAAAGACTTGGTGGGAGGTAACTGAATTATGGGGGTGGGTTTTTCCCATGCTGTTTTCGTGAGAGTGAATAAGTCTCACAAGATCTGATGGTTTTATAAACGGCAGTTCCCCTGAACATACTCTCTTGCCTGCCACCATGTAAGACATGTCTTTGCTCCTCCTTCACCTTCTGCCATGATTGTGAGGTCTCCCAGCCATGTGGAACTGTGAGTTCATTAGACCTTTTTCTTTATAAATTATCAAGTCTTGGGCATTTCTTCATAACAGTATGCAAATAGACTAATACAACATACCTGCTCTATAATAGTCTTGACAATTATATTGCTACTTTATTTAGTTTCAATCAGGTGAAAGTGATGACTCAAAGAAGCATGCACTCTCTTTATCAATATTCCTCTAGGATGGAGTAACTAACTTTCCAGAGAGCCATGCCAAGCCTTTATTTCTCACTTGCTTCTGAAGTTATAAAGTAGACGCTATCTGCACAAGCCACAACACTCTTCAGTTTCCAGTAGTTGTTGTTTGGGTGTGAGCTGGACTAGTTGGATCCATGAACTTGACTTGGCTAAATTATCTGAAGGGAATACTCTCAAGAATGGGTGTTTATTTAACATATACCTATTGAGGTTTATCCTATGCCAGGTACTGCACAAACTGCTAGGATACCACTGTGGACGAGAAACAAAGCAAAACAAACAAAAACTATCCATTCTGTCTCCATGAAGTTTACATTTTAAATGGGAAGCTCACTGTAAGGTCAATAGGTAATATTTATAGTATATTAGTGATAATTGCTAATAAAGAAAAGAAAATGAAGTAGGAAGAAAGAATGGGGGTTGGATTACGACTGTAGTCCAGATGGCCAAGTTGACTCAACCTCAAAGAGAAGGTGGCATCTGAATAAAGATAGGATGGAGAGCAGGGCCTTGGGACAGGTCCCTGGGGAGGAGAGGAAATGTCCTTTGAGGGAATAAGGCTCTGGAATATTCTGTGACATTCCCAGAACATTAAAAAAAATAAGTATCAAAAGCATTAGCAAATGTGTGATGTTTCAACATATTTTCTTATATCAAAGTTACAGGGCAGTGCTCTCTTTTAATCTGGCCAGTGTCATTTTTGTGATCTGCATAACCACGTTAGGGGAAAATGTCACAAGTCTAAGTCTGAGGTTACTGGTGGACATGAGACTCAGGCCCTAAACCCTCCCCCTCCTCTGGCTCTTGACTTCCTGTAAGAGGGCAGGTATCAGAAGGTCTGGGTTCTAATGCCCACACCACCTCTTAAATCAGGTACCCCTGAACCTCTCTTTTAGAGGCAATTTTCTCCTTTATAAATCAATGATTATCTCTGTCCTCCACATGAATTTAGATTTGTTGTGACAGTGACATTGGGCAATGGTAGAAAGTGCCTCTACAAAGTACCCACCTAAGGGATTATTGATACTGCTAGTCACAATTTTCCCACCCCATTCCACATCTGGGGTTTCTATTCTCTTTTCCAGGATAAGAGAAAAGATGTGGACTGCCTTACTTCCATGGAATTTTCCAGACACAACTAAGGTAGAATCCATGGGATCAGTTACAGGATGTGATATGCTAGGAGCTGGCCTGGATTCACCTGAAGTCAGAGCAGGAAATAAGAGTCCAGGAGGAAGAAAACCCTTTTTAACCAATTTGCCCTTTGGCTGATTTTCTAGATAGTACCGTCCCTCAAGGAACAAGATGAAGAGCAAGAATTTAAAATTCTCCCCTTGCTACAACACAGTGAAGGAATACTGGGTAGAGAGAACACATTCTTAAAGTTTTTCAAATCTATTCTCAAGATGCCCACATTTGAAATATTCAGTGAAGCCAAATAAATACTTGCCATGTCTTTAATAGTCTGCACCATGATTTACATCAGGAAGGTGTTGATGAAAATCCCCTGTCGGTTTAGTTGGATCACTGTAGCTGTCTCCTATTTATTACAGTATCCTGCCTGGAATACACGGTAACCTCTCTATGACATCACTAAACAACCTGGAACTTTGGCAGACTTTGAATTTTATTTCTCTTTTATGCCATGACTAGTTCACTTGTGTTCAGCCAAGAATCAGAAAACTGAGGGCCTTATATGCAGAATCAGCAATGTATTTGCCTTATTTTCATCTTTTATAACCTATTTCCACACATCCGTCTCCCTTCTCCAGTCCCTCCATCCCATCGCCAAATGAGAAGCAAGCAGAGTAATATTAAATAGATGAGATTTTCACTTAAGAACTTTAAGACACGATTTTGCTCTTGAGAAAAATACTAAAGTCTTAGCCCTTTAAGTCCTGTAAATTTTATTTCATGAGTCATAGATTCCCTAAACTGTGTTATTTTGCTCTAATTATTTAGAGAGTAAAGAATTGTCACTTTTATGTACTAGGTGAAGGGTTGGCAAATGTTTTCTCTAAAGGACCAGATACTATTTTAGCTTTATGGGCCACCTACAGTCTTTGTTGCATGTTCCTCATTTTTGCAACCTTTGAAAAATGTAAAAACCATTCTCAGCTAGTAGGATGTACAAAAAACAGCATCACTGTGCTCACCCCTGCAGTTGATAATTTGTCATTTTCAGAAATTGATGCCAGAAAAAAATCCTGAACATGGCCATGGCCAATGTTCCTCAAATCTATGGAGCAACAAAAACAACCAAAATGAGAAATAGTAAGTTCTATAATAAAACAAAAAATAGCAAAATCCTTCTTTCTATTTTTTCTGTGTATCCAGCTCTGGTCCTTTACTGTTGCATGAAAACTGTCAGATGGAGACAGTGGCTACCTCTGTAGAGGTATTCGAAGTATGCATGTCACAAAATATTGCATGTACCCCATAAATATGTAGAAATATTATGTATTGATATGGTTTGGCTATGTCCCTAATCAAATCTCATCTTGAATTGTAGTTCTCATAATTCTCAAGGGTTGTGGGAGGGACCAGTGGGAGATAATTGAATAATGGGGGTGGTTCCCCCATACTGTTCTAGTGGTAGTGATGGTTTTATAAAGAGTTTCCCCATTTGCTTGCAAAACCAGAGAGAGAGAGAGAGAGCTAGTTAGTAAGCATGACAAATTTCTAGTCCTGGAAAAAAGCTCCTGGCCTAGTATTTCCTAGAAAAGAGCAATCTGGGCTTTCCCTTCGCACTTGACTGCCTTCTTTGTTTCCCTCACATGTTTTCCTAGACTCATTTCTTACCTTATTGTTGGTCTCATGAAGCTCCAAGACAGTCTGGGTGGAGTCACTTTTTGAGAAGTCAGGGTTGCATTTTTTTGTTTTTGTTTTTTCAAAAATTTAACCAGGAAGAGAATCCTGAGAGTGGGCTGGGAATTTTAAATCTTGAAAAATCTACAAGAAAAACAGGCTGGAAAGAAAAGAAGTAAAAAGAGAAAGGAGGGAGAGGGGAAGGAGGAGGAAGGGGGGGAGGGAGGAAGGGGAGAAGAAAGCTGCTAAGAGGAAAAAAAGAAAAAGGAAGAGCAAAAGAAGGCAAAGCAAAATAAAAGTTAAAAAAGTAAATGAAAGATGGATGAAAAAGTAATTACAGACAGAAGATAAAGAACTTATAAATAGGGACCCGGCAGGGTGGCTCATGCCTGTAATCCCAACACTTTGGGAGGCCTGAGGTAGGTGGATCACTTGAGGTCAGGAGTTTAAGACCAGCATGGCCAGCATGGTGAAACCTCATCTTAGTATACTAAAAATACAAAAATTAGCTGGGCCTGGTGGTGTGTGCCTGTAATCCCAGCTACTCAGGAGGCTGAGGCAGGAGAATCACTTGAACCCAGGAGGCAAAGGCTGCAGTGAGCTGAGATCACACCACTGCAATGCAACCTGGGCGAAAGACTGACAATCTCAAAAACAAAAACAAAATAATAAAACCCAAAAAACATACAAGTAGGACTTTCATTACGTAGTCATACATAGACATTAGCATCACCTGGGAGCTTGATAGAACTATAGAACTTCCAGTTCCATCCCAGATCCTCTGTAATCTGTGTGATTCTTGTGCATATCGATGTTTGAGAAGCACCGTTCTAGAGACAGAGAATTTCTAATAGGGAAACGGTTCTGTGGACCTGTGAACCAGCATCATCAGCACCACTTGAGAACTATGAGAAATGCCAATTCCCAGGCCCCACCCTAGGCGTGCTGACTCAGAATCTCTGAGGGTAGGGCTGATAGTGTTAACAAGTTCCCCAGATGACGCTACTGCATGCTCAAGTTTGAGATCCACTGGGCTAGATTTGTTTTTAAACTCCTGGATGGGTTTATGTTGCTCAGGTGTATCATGTCTTCAACACCATGATGGCTCAAGATTACTATTCAAAATATTTAACAATTTGAGTGGCTTGGATGCTGATCAGTTAGAATAAGCAACAGCTATGCATCTGCTCAGCTAATTACTCTGCCAACCATAAACCCTTTCAGTTTCTGGATTTGGGGGAGATCCAGCCTGTCATAGGGAACAGATTAGGTCAGCCTCAGTGAGGTAGGACATGGGAATAGGGTGGGGGGCAGAGCCTATTTATCAACTATTATGTATTTCAATAATTTTAACAACTGCTATGTCCATTGCTGTGTGTGTCAGCTAAACGTTAGCCTTGTGATATTGATGATAAATTCAACAACTGCTCTTCCTAAATGCCATGTAGTCAACTGCAACAAAGTGATTTATTTATCAAAAAAAATGTTTATTTGAAATTAGTGGCTGGGCACAGTGGCTCATGTCTTAACCCCAGCACTTTGGGAAGCTGAGGTGGGCAGATTGCTTGAGCTCAGGAGTTTGAGACTAGTCTGGGCAATGTGGCGAGATGCCATCTCCACAAAAAACTAAAAAGTTAGCTGGGGGTGGTGGTGCATGCCTGTAGTCCCAGCTACTCAGGAGGCTGAGGTGGGAGTATCATTTGAGCTTGGGAGGTCAAGGCTACACAGAACCATAGTCATGCGACTGCACTCCAGCTTAGATGAAAGAGCAAGATCCTGTCTCAAAACGACAACAACAAAACCCCAAAAAACAAAATTAGTAAGTTTGCTTGGAATATCAGCATGAACATGGGGCTCTTTGACACATTTATAACCTTCAGTGATCCCCTTACTATTAGGAAGAAAAACTCTGCTAGGTCCCTGGGCCAATAGCTCATCTCAGAAACAAGACAGGAAAAAGCTCTATTAATTGAATGGCACTTAGTGCTGGCTCCAGGTGATTGAGCAGGAGTTGAGGGGACGGTTGCCATGGATAGTGCACATCTTGAAAAGTGTGGAGAAAAAGAAACCCACCAGGCCAAGAATTGAACAAAATACCAAGACAGAAAAGACCATTCTCACTCTTCATTCAACCCCTGAAATGTGCATTAAGGGCCATGAATGAATTTACATGTGCAAAAACTGTGCCAAGGACAAAATGTTCCACAAAAGTGAGTTATGTAGTATTATGGCAATTATCGCCAGCATGGGGCAAACTCAAAACTCTGGCTTTTGTAGGCTTGTCGCTGTGAGGTATGCAGAAATTGATCACAGTGAGGACAAACATGTACACTATTATCTAAAACTTTGTAGATTATTATCCTAAAAGTCCTTAGATTTTCCTTCAGGCATGAAAAGAGCTGGAACACAGAAAAAGATGTCAGGGAAATGCCTGCCTCTCTGTCATAAACGAGCACTTAGAGTAAGGGAGATGTTACATGTGGGTCAGTTTAGAAAAGTGATTCAGCAAACATATTCCATGAAACAGAAATGAACCTCAGTGTGCCCTTGCAAAACCAAGAAATAGGGACACAAATGTTAAGAAAGAATATCAAGTTTTAATGATTTAGCAAGAAAATAAGTCACTGTGATAAATTCAGGAAAATGCCTCATTGGAGCAGCCTATTATTGGAAAGAGTTAGGAAAAGGTGAGATCGTGTTATTTTTTATTTTATTTTATTTTATTTCTTTTATTTGACAAGGTCTCACTCTGTTACTCAGGCTGGTGTGCAGTGGCACTGGTATGCAGGTTGCCCCATCACTGCAGCCTCAATCTCCCAGGCCCCAGCCATCCTCCCACCTCAGCCTCCTGAGGACCTGGGATTACAGGCATTCATCATCACATCAGTCTAAGAGATGGAGTTATTAAAGAGGGTCCCCAAATGCTTATTGCTTGTAGACAGAACTTATATTGTGCTATCAGTATAAGAGCTATTTATTAAAAAAGTAGGCTGGGCGTGCTGGCTAATGCCTGTTATTTCAACATGTTGGGAGGCTGAGGCAGGTTGATCCCTTGAACCCAAGAGTTCTTGACCAGCCTGGACAACATGGTAAAACCACATCTCTACCAAAAATCAAAAAAATTATCTAGGTGTGGTGGCATGCACCTGTGGTCCCAGCTACACAGGAGGCTGAGGCAGAAGAATGGCTTAAGCTCAGGAGGTCGAGGCTACAGTGAGCTGAGATTGCACCACTACACTCCAGCCTGAGCAACAAAGTGAGACTGTGTCTCAAAAAAAATGTATATATGTGCCATATTATTAATAAGATAACAATTCAAAAGCATTTTATCAATCAATTGATATAAAAATACTTGTGAGAAGAGGCAGGAATATATAACCTTGTGCTTCTAAAATTTGAAACTGGAAATATATAACCTCATACTTCTGAAGTTTGGAAATTATTGTGCTAGAGTATTTGAAATAGAAGTCACAAGCCACATTATTAAAATTAGGTTGTATGATTAGAAATTGGAAGCATGGAACAGACCCAATATTCAAAGTTTTACGTAATAAAAGGAAGGGAAGAGATAGTGTGTTTCTCTATTTTCTTTTTTCTTTTTTTTGTTTTTGAGAGTGAGTCTTGCTTTATTGCCCAGGTTGAAGTGCAGTGGCAAGATTTCGGTTTACCACAACTTCTGCCTCCGGGTTCAAGCCATTCTCCTGCCTCAGCCTCCCAAGTAGCTTGGATTTCAGGTGCGTGCCACCAAACCTAATTTTTGTATTTGGAGTAGAGACGGGGTTTCACCATGTTGGCCAGGCTGTTCTTGAGCTCCGGACTTCAAGTGATCCACCAGCCTCGGCCTCCCAAAGTGCTGGGATTACAGGTGTGAGCCACTGCACCTGGCTGAGATGGTATGTTATTATGAGGAGATTTATGTTAGGTTGACCATTTCTTATTTTATTTTATTTTAGTTTGGAGACAGAGTCTCACTCTGTTACCCGGGCTGGAGTGCGGTAGAGCAATCTTGGCTCACTGCAACCTCCGCCTCCCAGTCTCAATTGATTCTTGTGCCTCAGCTTCCCAAGTAGCTGGGACTACGAGTGCGTGCCACCACACCTGGCTAACCATTTCTTCTTTTATAAGTAAATTGAGATAAAATTGCTTTATTAGTCAGCATGGGTGCAAACTAGCTGTTCTAACCAGCAGAAAATAATGAGAAGCAAAAAAACATTACAGTTTACAAATGAAAGGGTAGTAATTCAGGTCCACATGCAATAGCACACAACCAATTCTGTATCTTTCTTTTTTTTAACTTTTAAGTTCAGGGGTACACGTGTAGGTTTGTTACATAGGTAAATGTGTGTCATGGGGGTTTGGTGTGCAGACTATTTCACAACCCAGGTATTAAACCTAATACCCATCAGTTATTTTTCCTGATCCTCTACCTCCTCCAACCCTCCACCCTCTGGTAGACCCCTTGTGTGTTGTTCCCTTCTATGTGTCCATGTGTTCTCATCATTTAGCTCCTACTTATAAGAGGGAACATGCAGTATTTGGTTTTCTATTCCTGTGCATTTCTGTATCTTGTATGTCTTGTGCCACAATAATGTGGCTTAGTGATATGATACCATCTTATAACAAAAAGCTTAGCAATAGCAGAAAAGCCTCTGGAGGGAAATCCTTTTAAAGCACGTATTTTTTCTTCAAGAATTTCACAAAATAGTTTTAAGAATAACATGTATTTGATGAAAAGATGAATACACATTTCTAAAGAAAATTTGGTTCATCAGGGATAAACCAAATATATGAGAGTGGTCTCATAGGATTAGAATTCCTGTTATCTACTAATGCTTTACTCGCGTGTTTGTGGTGATGCTGGTGTCAACACGCTGTGCTGCCGGTTCTGCAAAATATAGCTCATACAATTATGTATAGCACATAATACTCGATAATAGTGATACACAACTATGCTACTGATGGATGTATTTACTATACAGTTGACCCTTGAACAAAATGGATTTGAAATCATGGGTCTACTTATATGTGGATTTTTTTCAATAAGTATTTTAGAAATTTTTTTTGGAAATTTAAGACAATTTAAAAAAACTTGAAGCCAAACTGCATAGCTTGGAAATATTAAAAAAAAAAAAAGGAAAAATATGTCATGAATGCAAAAAACACGTGTAAATACCAATTTTATCATTTACTACCATAAAATAGACAAAAATCTTTTTTTTTTTTGAGATGGAGTCTCACTCTTGTCACCCAGGCTGGAGTGCAGTGGCACGATCTCAGCTCACTGCAACCTCCACCTCCCAGGTTCAAGCGATTCTCCTGCCTCAGCCTCCTAAGTAGCTGGGATTACAGGTGCCTGTCACCACGTTGAGCTAACATTTGTGTTTTTAGTAGAGACAGGGTTTTGCCACATTGGCCAGGCTGGTCTCAAACTCCTGACCTCAGGTGATCTACTCACCTTGGCCTCCCAAAGTGCTGGGATTACAGGTGTGAGCCACCGTGCCTGGCTGACACAAATCTATTATAAAAAACTTAAAATTTATCAAAACTTACATACACAAACCGATTGCACATGGTACCTTCCATAGTTGAGAGAAATATGAACAAATGCAAAGATGTAGTATTAGATCATAAGTACGTAAAATTAATTTAGCACAACTGTACCATTATAATAATTTTGTAGCCACCTCTGTTGCCATTGTGGTGAGCTTAAGTATTGCAAGTATTCCCTTAAAACACTATGAGATGCTCATCATCTCTGAGTGAGCCTTAATCATTCCAGTAAAGTGTGTATCACCATAAGATGTGATCGCTGGCAGTTCTTGCATATTTTTCAGTGTTTAGTGCAATACTACAATGCTTCAATAACACCATGAGACCCATATGAGGTGCCATTAGTGATGCTGGAAGTGCTCTCAAGAAGCAGAGAAAAGTCATGACATTACAAGAAAAGGCTGAATTGCTTGATATGTACCATAGATCGAGGTCTGCAGCTGTGGTTGCCTGTCATTTCAAGATAAATGAATCCGGCATAAGGACCAATATTAAAAAAAGAAAACAAAATTTCTAAAGTCATCACTGCAGCTATGCCAGCAAGCGTGAAAACTTTACATTTTTTGCAAAATCCCTTTATATCTCATATTAAAAATGCAGCTTTTATGTTTATGTAGGATTGCTGTAAGAAAGGTATACCTATAGACTCTAATATGATTAGAGAAAAAGTAAAGTCATTGTATGACAACTACTTGGTTTGGTCAGTTTGGTCTGCAAACTTTTTCTGTGAAGGACCAGATAGTCACACAAAAGTAGCTATAGATAATAGATAAACAAACAGGCATGGCTGTGTTCCAATAAAACTTTACAAAATGGGCACTGGGCTGAATTTAGCCTACGGGGCTTTGTGTCATGGTCCATGTCCTATATTAAAATGTCGTTTGATCATGCTGGGCATGGTGGCTCATGCCTATAAACCTAACAATTTGGGAGGCTGAGGCTAGAGGATTCCATGAGGTCAGGAGTTTGAGACCAGCCTGGGTAACATAGCAAGGCCCTGGCTCTGTTTAATAAATAAATAAGTAAATAAATGTCTCTATTTTAATAAATGGATGTATTTATTAAATATATATATTTAATCAAAGAGAACAAAAATACCTAGAGACATAAATAAGTATGTGAGTCACTACATATCAAGTTGGACACAGTGGCTCATCATAAGGTGACAGAATCATATCTGAGTACCTTCCAACCATTGCAGATTGGGAAGAATTGTGTGATTCTGTAGATAAGAGGGGGATGGGTTAGATGACTTCTGCTATTGAACTTCTAGAGCTGTTTGAACTTCAGTCACTTTTCTTTTATATCTCCTAGATTATTAATTAGTCTTTAAGATTTTCATGATAGCTGGGCACAGTGGCTCATTTCTGTAATCCCAGCAGTTTGGGAGGCAGAGGAGAACCAATCGCTTGAGATCAGGAGTTCGAGACCAGCCTGGCCAACATGGCAAAACACATCTCTACTAAAAATACAAAAATTAGCCAGGCATGGTGGCAGGCTCTTGTAATCCCAGCTACTCAGAAGGCTAAGGCATGAGAATTGTTTGAACCTAGGAGGTAGAGGTTGCAATAAGCTGAGATCGCACCACTGAACTGCAGCCTGGGTGAGAGTGAAACTCTGTCTCAAAAAAAAGATTTTCATGATAACTAAATTTCAAGAGGCTACGTGGTCCCATGGAAAAAGGATTGAACTCTTGACTATGTTACTGATTACTTGTGTGACAGTAAGAAAGTCACTTAATCCCTTATGAATAAGTACTTTCACTTATAGGCGTTGGTCTCAAAGCATGCTTCTCCAGAGCAGGAGTGTTTCTTGAATTGAATTGAGCTGTTCCGCTGCTAAAATGCCCAGATTAAATATTGTTTCTAGGCGTGTCTGTGAAGGTGTTTCTGGATGAGATTAACATTTCAATCTGCATACTCAGTCAATTAGATCACCTTCCCCATTTGACTGGGTACCATCCAATCCATTACGTGACTGAATAGAAAAAAAGGCAGAAGGAGGTGTTCGCCCCTTTCTTTCCTGTCTCACTGCTCCAGCTGAATATCTCATCTAATCTCCTCTTCTGGGACCGGGATTTATACCATCAGCTCCTTTGGTTTTCAGCGTTTGGACTTGTACTGAATTATACCACTGGCTTTTCTGAGCCTGTAGCTTGAGATGGTGGATCGTGGGACTTCTCAACCTCCATAATCCTGTGAGTCAATTCCTCATAATAACACAGACACACACAGACACACAGACACACACACACACACACAATCAGTTTGTCCAGAGAACTTTGACTAATACACCCACCAATAGTCTGCACGGTTTCTACCTTACCTGTAGTAGACATTGCCTGCCCCAGAATCTACAATTTAAGTTGCTAATTTAAAGTGCCAGTAGTAGATCATGTTGTTCCTCAAAGGATACCATGAACTCTTATCACTTTAAACCTAAACAAGTTTGAGAACTGTGATTTATAAAAATAGGGATTAGATGACTTGGCCTACCTCCCTTACTGAGTTGTTGTGAGGTAAAAATCAAAGGAGATCATAAAAGGAAACTAGCTTTAAAAGCAGTGGAGTGCTCCACAAATGCATGAGGTTGTGATTCTCCTTCATTTAATCCTAAGCCAACTGTCACTGGGCACCTGTACTAGGGCCTAAAGATCAATGACAGCGTTAAGACGTTTAGAAGTTAGGTAGAACTTAGTCTTAAGTTTACTGAAACAGTTTTCCTTTGGCCTGTCTAGGAAAAATCCTCTTCTCAATTTTGATAATCTATTTCACGATGAAAGCAGAACAACTCAAGTAGATTTAGAGCGCACAGCTCCTTAGCTAGGCTACCTTCTCTCTCTCTCTTTTTTTTTTTTTTTGGTGGGTCTTAATCCACACTTTTGCACATGTGATATGACAATCAAAAGAAGTGTTTGGAGCATAGAAGAGGTAGATTTTAGTGTATGCAAGTCCATTTTTCTAGAAGCTCTTGAATGAGCAGGTATATTGCTCAATTGCTTGTGACTTTTGCTGCTGTCACTTTTTGAATGATGCTCCTTGGGACATTTGCTGTAATCTAACTTGACAATTCCACCAGTGTGTACTGCATGTGCTGCAGGATGTGGGAAAGGCACAGGGCCTGTGATTCCTGGCTTGCCTAATATGAATTCTGGAACACAAACAACTTAGGGGAGCAGTTCTTGGCCCTGTAGTTGGTGCTTAATCACCCAGCCTTGTCACTTGGAAACAGTTTGGTGCTTGATCAAAATCTTTTGCACTCATTTTCCTCTATCACTTCCCCAGTTGCTTTCCTTTCTTTCTTCCCTCCATCCTCCTTCTCCAGGAGGAAAAGACAAAACAAGGAGCAAAGCCAATGCAGACATGCGGAGGAGATTATATGACCACTTTTTTTTTTTTTTGAGATCGGGGATCACTCTGTTGCCCAGTCTGGAGTGCATGACCATGGCTCACTGCAGCCTTAATGACCTGGACTTGAGCAATCCCCACAACTAGCCTCCTGAGTTGCTGTGACAACAGGTGCATGCCGCCATGCCTGGCTAGTTTTTTTTTTTTTTTAAATTATTTATTACTTGCAGAGATGGGGTCTTATTATGTTGCCTAGGCTGGTTTTGAACTCCTGGGCTCAAATGATCCTCCCATCTCAGTCTCCCAAAGTGCTGGGATTCCAGATGTAAGCCACCACACCCTCCCACACACACTTTCCATGAGATATTGGGGATGTGAGGAGTGCTCCTTGGTGATCATTGCACTACACTGCCGCAGCAATGAGTGGGTAGAAAAGGGCTTTTGTTTCCATAGTAGAATGTCATAAGCCAGTGTGTTGAGCACAGGACAACTGCAGGGACACAGATTCCTGGCAGGGAAGGGCAGTGACAACAAGTGTCGAAAGTCGCTTCACAACATAGATTCCAGAGACTCTTATGTTAAGGATCCAGAGCTGAAGAGAGGTGGAGTCTTCTGGAGGAAAAGAAATATTGAAAGGAAAGTGGGAAGAAGAGAGAAAGGGGGGTTCGGTTGGGGCCTCTCTCCTTGATGTCAGGGAACATCTATGAGGGAACATCACGAACGTCTGGGCAGGGAAGCCTCCCACTTTTCTGGAGAGCAAGAGGACTAAGTTGGAATAAGAGGGGCAAATGCCTGATTATTTTTACTCCTAAATTCTCACTAAGTCTGCTAAGTTTTGGTTTATTGCGTTTATTTCAGACAAAATTATTGAAACTTCTTGGGATTTTGTGTGTGTGCGTGTCTGTGTGTGTGTGTGTTCCCATGTGTTTTTGATCAAAAGGGAATGCAGTCAAGATGTTTGCTAGCATGGGAAAGGAGAGTTCATCCCCATGTCAAGTCAATGTCATATAATTTTACCCTAAAGAATGGATGATAAGGGGATCTAGTCAGGGAAGATCCCCAAATAGAGAAGGCATCCAAAGGATCAAAGATGAGGAACCTATTGCCTGGTTGAGTGAGGAGGCCAAGGACACAGCTTGGGTCATACTGTTATCCTTTCCACATACCCTCCATGCTTCAGTGTGGACAACTGATTCTTAATCTTAAATAAAGTCATATGACCATGTACCTTCAAGCCCCACTTGCAACCACACTGCTACACTTAGAGAGCCACCAATCTTTGTACTGTAACAGTGATGTCCAGTGCATTCTCATACACTTTTATTATAATCCAGAAAGATTACATAGAGCATGATAGCTGTCCAGGATTGCAATTTATCTGCTGTTTTTGAGACTGTGACTGGGGAGAATCTAAACTGAGGGAAGAAGTACATCCTCCTGAAGGAAGGGCTAGAGGCGGTGGCCAAGGTTCTGTTCTTCACTCTTTTATAAATGACAGTGTCACTCTGGGTAAGTCCCTCACTCTCTGAGCTTCATTTGTAAAATGCGAAAATCAAGAGAGGCCCTGGTCCTTAAAGATCTTAAGGACTTTACTAGTGCCTTCCCCGCTTCTGGTTACAACATTGCAAAGAGTTGTGCTGTCGCGGATACTGGCCTGTTAAGATTCTTACTGCTGAAGCTGCTTTGGGGAAGGACACATTTCCTGGGAGAATGTGTGAAGCTGAAGATCACCATGCCAGGAAAAAAGGGGAATGATCATATAAGCAATAGGAAGGCAAAATAAGGGGTAGGGTGTAGCCTAGATATTGCTGCCAAAAAGACAGGCCTCCATGCATGTTGATATGAATCACCAGGGAGCTTGATGACAAGGCCGATAGTGGGTGGAGAAGGAAGTTTAAATGTATGACACGGAAAGACTCTAAGAGGCGTCTTAGCAGGGAAGAAGCTGGATCTAGCCAACTCTTCCTTTCCATGTTTTACACTTAGTTATCAGGGAAAACAACGGGGTGGGGGTTGGAGAGGACTTGTTAAGATCTAGAGTAGCGTTCTACAATAACTCATACAAACAGAAACAATGATACTTAGGAAAGGGCCTTTCCCAAATCAAGGCTCAGGTTTTCAAAGAGCTCATATGTTGTTTTTTTCTTTTATCTTGATGTTCATTTTTTGTTAGAAACAGCAGGGCTTTGAGAACATAGCTCTAGGGAGAAATACCATAAGCCTTTTCACAGACCCAGAAAATACCTCTATCTCTGGGTAGAGAAAATACCTCTGAGTCTTCAACCAGTAATTTGCCTAAGCCTATAGGTTTCCATATGCCAAATATTATACTGATACAATGCCAGGCATTGAAGATTTAATCTTAGTTCTTGTTAAACCTAAGGTATCATGTTTGTAAGATAAATCATTAAATTGCCAATCATACTATGCCTTGCTATTGTAAGATGCATTCCAATTTCAGAGATGTTAAGATATGTAAAATACATATTATATTTATATTGGATGAACACAACATGTTAAATAGCATAACTGTTGAATTTTGTGATTTATGTTTAAGTCTAACTGCTACCTAGACACTGATTTGAGAATACAGTGAAGTGACTCTGCCAAGAGTTTATTAGTCCCCAAGGCTTTACTTTAATACCTGAGTCAGAATCCTGAACACCAAGCCTGTAAAATTCCACTGGGAGAGTCTCTGGTATCGTGTTGACAGCAGAGACACCAGGTGGGGATAAGTTATAGGAAAACAGATTGTCTTGGCAAATTGATAGCACAGTCCAGCAGGCCGAGGACCAGCTACTCTTCAAGTTTAGTTCCAAGGACTTGAGAGAGTACCTCTCTCAATACTGGCCTTTGTTTTCAAGGACACTAAAGCATAAAATTCATAAGCTTGCATGTGTACTTACTGTTTGTGAGACCCCTTGATCCTTACAGCAACATCAGTTAAGAGTGGACCCTATGATTGCTTCCATTACACAGATGAGGAGAGAGGCATCCAAATCACGTGGCTAGTAAAGGAAAGGACCAGGGTTTGAATATGGGTGGTTGAATTCCAGAGCTTGTGCTTTTAATCTCTGCACCCATCCATGAGAAATAAACCTTGCTATCAAAGCAATTCAGACATGCAAACTAGCCATGATATAAAGAAAAAAGTGCTTTGACAGACGTGTGTAAAGTGATGCAGAGTCTGAAGGATGAAACAATTAAGTTCAGGGATCTTACATATTAATAAAAGCTCTGAGGCTGGGTGCAGTGGCTCACACCTGTAATCTCAGCACTTTGGGAGGCCAAGGCAGGTGGATCGCCTGAGGTCAGGAGTTCGAGACCAGCCTGGCCAACATGGTGAAACCCTGTCTCTACTAAAAATGCAAAAATTAGCTGGGCCTGTGGGTCATGCCTGCAATTCCAGCTATTCGGGAGGCTGAGGCAGCAGAATCACTTGAACCTGGGAGGCAGAGGTTGCAATGAGCCAAGATTGCACTGTTACACTCCAGCCTGGGCAAGAGTGAAACTCCATCTCAAAACAAACAAACAAACAAACAAAACCCCGAGCATAAGAGCAAGTCAGGTACATTGTCTTTTTAAGAAGGGATTTATCCTAATATTCTATAATTTCAGACCATGGGTTTCCTAAATGCCATGCATTTGTGTATTTGTGGACTGAATAGTCAATGTATTTATTCCAAGGCTTATTACCTCATAGTCAGTAAATGTGGTTTAAACAAATTTTTTGATTGTAGAAAACGTCCAGCACACACAAAAGTATAAACAGGTGCGTATGCTGAACCCCATCTACTCCTTGCTCAGCTATTATCAACATTTTGCTCTGCTTGCTGTTGCTATATTCACCTTCCCTATCTCCTTATATACTTTTTTCTTTTGGGGGAATTTGAAAGCAAATCCAAGCATTTATGTAATTTCACTAGTAAATACTTCAGTATAGTTATCTAATATACAAGATCTTAAAAAAAATCAAAATTATTCCAACCAATGGCATTAACAATAATTAGTAATAATTCCAAATATTCATTTAATACTCAGTCTTTGTTCAGTTTTCCTGATTAATAAATGTGATTTTAATGGAAAACTTCTACTTCTTTTGTGTCAACTAGAAGTAGATAGTTATTCCTCTCAGATCTATTCACGCCGTATTTGTAAAAATAGAAAACCTTTCTGATGAGCAATTTAGGTTAAGAAATATAAATAAAATCAAACATTTTTTATAAACAGCACATGGAGTATACCTTTATTTATAAGGTTAAAGACTCAAAGTAGATTTTAAAACAAACACCTGGCAATGATAGAGACGACCCAGCATGTGCTCAGGTGAGTCCTGTTGAGCAGGTGCCCTGCAGAAATTCACAAATCAAGGGGTAAGATGGTCAGTTTGCTCAGGAAGGCTGAGCAAGTAACTCCTGAATTCTGTTTTATGCTTTTTCTTTGATCAACATCATTTGTCATCACTGAATGCCTCTCAAAACTGCATTTGGATGTAATATGTGCTAAACTTTTCTCCGGCACGCTCTGAACCAACCCAGTCTTCAAGGTAACTATTCTTATTTTATCTTTCGGACTTTTTTTTCCTGTCTTTGACTTTGGAAAGGCAAACGATGAAAACAGAATTGAAAACTTAGGTTGTTTTCCTCTGAAAGAGTAATATATATCTGTACATGGACTCATACATACACACACAAACATTATATAAAATATTGTATTATGTGGAACCTTCCCTAAATGCTTTTTTTTTTCTTTGAGATGGAGTTTTGCTCTTGTTGCCCAGCTGGAGTGCAATGGCACAGTCTCGGCTTAATGAACCTCTGCCTCCTGGGTTCAAGTGATTCTCCTGCCTCAGCCTCCCAAGTAGCTGTGATTACAGGCACTTGCTACTGCATGGGATAATTTTGTATTTTTAGTAGAGATGGGGTTTCACCATGTTGGCCAGGCTGGTCTCCAACTCCTGACCTGAGGTGGTATGCCTGCCTTGGCCTCCCCAAGTGCTGGGATTACAGGCGTAAGCCAATATGCCCGGCCTCCTAAATGCTTTTTGAAGTTGTATAAAAGCTTTTCTTCTTGCATCAGTCTCTATTATTTCATTCTTTCCTCAGTATTTACTGAGCACTTACTTTATGTCAAGTTTTACCAAGTATTCATTGGTGAAAAAATACAATGCTTGTCTCAAGGAGGAAGAGAAGCATCAAATAATAAATGTCTGCCATGGGCTAACCCTGGAACCATCATGGAAGGGCAACTACTGGTCAGGGAGAGATCAGAAGAAAGGTTTACATACAGGAGGAGGGAAAGGCAGCAGGAAGAAAAGGAATCAAGTCGATGAGTTCAGGTGTACCATATTTCAGGAGGTGAAATGAGGCGAGAAACCAGATGGAATTATTCAGAGTAGTTAGTTCAGTGTCCCATTCTCATTCCTTCTTTGGGCACTTTTATACTCCTGGTTGTCTTATAGTAACTGTAAATTATAAGAACTGTATTCAACTGTATTACAATATAAAGCATAAAGCAAATATACTCTGAAGAACAACTATGTGTGGTCTAGTTAGCTTCACCTTGGAGGTGGGTATGGTTTGTGATACTGGGCTTATTCAGCTGGACCAGATCACAAAGATTGGTGCTGCTTCTTCGATTAGGGGGAAGGAAGACTCTGACTTGTATAGATTTGCTTTTCTTTTAGTTTACTACAAAACTAGCAAAATATTAGAATAGTGATTTACATGAGATCAAGAATATAAATGAGTGGGTGTGTCTTCCTGTTGCCTCCCTAGTTCTACCTGGTGAGATTATCAAAGTTTGATGATCTTGGAAGCCTGTGTAGGGTGAAGAATTAACCAGAACTGTTGTAACTTTCACTCTTCCAGGAGCCACTTTAGCACTCAATAATCAATTCTATTAACATATAAGCATCATCTTGCTGCACCATGATGAGAGGCATCTGGGCTTTATTTCTGTATTTTTGGACCTACTCAAGGTTCAAGTATGGCAAGCTGGGTAGTGGCTTAACACCAAAGTCATAAACTATTTTGCTAGGGACAAAATGTTTGTGGGGTGTGTGTGCGTGTGTGTGTGTTTGGGTTTAAGAGTGCTTCTGGATATATCTTACCTGTCACACTTTTGGATCTCAATGTGTCTCTCACACACACACACGCTTCTGTGCACATACACAGAGTATATTCATTTTATAGTTGGATGTCTACATTGGCTTCTGATATGGTTTGGATTTGTATCTCCATCCAAATCTCATGTCAAGTTGTAATCCCCAGTGTTGGAGAAGGGGCCTGGTGGGAGGTAACTGGATCATGTGGGCAAGCTTCCCACTTGCTGTTCTTGGGCTCGTGAGTGAGTTCTCACGAGATTTGGTTGTTTAAGTGAGTAGCCCCTTCCCCTTCTCTCTCTTCCTCCTTCTCCAGTTACGTAAGATGTGGCTGCTTTCATTTTGCCTTCTGCCGTGATTGTAAATTTCCTGAGGACTCCCAGCCATGCTTCCTGTACAGCCTGCAGAACTGTGAGACAAACCTCTTTTCTTTATAAATTACCCAGTCTCAGGTAGTTCTTTATAGCAATGGGAGAACAGACTAATATAGTTTCTCAGTTCTACTCATTGGCATTGCTGACACATAGGAACTCTGGAATGGGAAAAAGCAGAGCGCACTCTCCCAGTGCACTATATAAGTTGGACTTAGAGTGGGGATGGGAGGTTTAGGACAAAGTTAACAGCATCCGAGAACTCAAGAACACATAAATGGTGGAAAAATAATGTGGGAGGCGGTGAGTAGGGTCAGGTGAGAACTGGGAGTAAAGGGAAGTGGCAGTGGTAAAGGAGATAACTCGTGCAAAGGCCTCAGGAAGAGAACATGGTGTATTCAGAGAACTGAAAGTCATGCATCATGTGGTCTTTTTAATGTTGCAATTATGACTTATGGAACATTTGTGCTGTCTTTTAAATGTAGCCCAAGGTTATTTGGTGGAATTCTCACATAAACCAATGTTACTTTGTGATTAGGAACATTTTTTCTTTTTGCAAATATCAGAAACATAAACTATAATAATAAACCACCACAGTTGTAAAGCTTACATGGGGTTGAAATTGCCAGGGACATGGCCTAGCTAAGGTTCGTTCTCTGGAAAGCGTGTTATGACTGACTTCTCTGATCCCCAGTCTTGAGTCTCAGGTGTTAGGCTGTAATTTCCAGGTGGTGTAGATGTTGCTTCTCTGTGCCTCAGGTTTCTTAAATGGAAAGAAGAGGAAGCTTTGCAGAAGTCACTGAGACAGGTTGAAGGAGGGTTGAGCAGAGAAAGGGACACTGACATTTATTCAGTCATCATTACATGTTAGGCACCTGCATAGTTTTTAGTTCAATTTATGAGATAATGTAGGAGAAAATGTATGTTAAACTACAAAGCAGAATACAAACTATAAGGTATGTAATAAGGATTTTGGAAGTATTTCCCCATTTGACGATGTGTTCCATAGATTCTCAGTAATTGCTCTTGTGAAGAATGTGGTATGATTGAGAAATGGATGTGGGTAGCTTCTGCTACTTTTTTGTGGTCTTTACTTTAAACCATTCTTACAGGTTTTTCTAGTTTGTCAGTTCTCTGTTGCCCTTACTGATAGGATACACCTTAACTTATAGAAACGTAAACCAGCTTGAACACTGCTGGGAAAGTAAAAAGGTCCAGGGGACATAATGAAAGGTGGAATGTCTATGATTCAGAAAGGTGAGGATTAGGCATTGTAATTAGGCAGGTCAGGACTTAGGAGGGTGGAGTGACCTCACTTGAAGATGATTTGTGCAAGGAGTGGGTGTGATCAGTATTTCCTCCAGGGAGACAGCAGTTTGTACTGTAACTCTTACAAATGCCCAGACAGCCTATATCTTTGTGTGTGTGTATGTGTTTAAAGTTGGTTGGTTTGCTTCACAAAACTTGAGAGCCCAGAAATACTGCACCCAGGAGCATGTATTTTAAGTGGCTTTGCCTGCTGATTCTTGCAGCTGGGAACATGGAGCTGCAGTGCAATGTGTTTGCTCTTTTTTTTTGTTTGTTTGTATAAATTTATGGAGTACAGTATAATTTTGTTATATGCATAGATTATATGTAGTGGTGGGGCTCAAGGCTTTTAGGATATTCATTACCTGAATAACATACGCTATACCCATCAAGTAATTTATCATCATCCAGCCCCCTCCTGCTCCTCTCCTGAATCTCCCTTGTCTATTAGTCCACAGTCTGCATCCGTGGGTGCAAATTATTTAGCTCCCACTTGTAAGTGAGAAAATGTGGTATTTGACTTTCTGTGTCTCAGTTGTTTCAATTAAGATAACAGCCTCTAGATTCATCCATGTTGCTGCAAAAGACATAATTTCATTCTTTTATATGGCTGAATAGTATTCCATTGTACATTTTCTTTATCCAATCATTTGCTGGTGAACACTTAGGTTGATTCCATATCTTTGCTATTGTGAATAGTGCTGCAATAAATATATGAGTGCAGGTATCTTTTCAAAAACAATGATTTACTTCCCTTTGGGTAGATACCCAGTAGAGGGATTGCTGGATTAAATGGTAGTCCTATTTTTAATTCTTTGAGAAATCTCCATACTGTTTTCTATGGAGGTTGTATTTATTTACATTTTCACTAATGGTATATAAGCATCCCCTTTTCTCTGAATCCTTGCCATCTGAAATTTCTTGTCTTTTTCATAATAGCCATTCTGACTGGCTGCTTCTCATTATTTTCAAATTAGTCAATTGCTTTCAGGTTCCATCCAAACCTATGCTTTCAGCCCAGGCCACCTTGAATGGTGGGTTATAAGATAATTGGGGGTGGGGCAGAATAAAGGTCCCTGCCTTAAGGTCAGAGTTAGGAGAGAATCATGAGTAATTAAATATGATCTTTAAAAAAAATGAGTGTTGCTGCTGCTATGTTGGTTGAGGAAGCATAAAGTGATTCTGATGTAACTTGGCTGATAAACTTGAGATATTGTAAGTATCCATCTCTTTGGATGTCTCTTACCTGAAGAACCCATAAAGTACAAAGATATGCTGTAAAAATGTACGGATAATTTTAATAATTGATTTTTGAAATTCCTTAATTTGATCACAAGCAATATTTTCCTTCTGAGTACACAAATGGCTCAAACTTTATTAACATTTTCTCTTAGTAATAGTTTCTATTTCTATATTAAACTAATCATCATCTTGATCTGAACTCTTCACTAGAGATTCCCAAGGTTGTGTCTAAACAAAACTAAACAGAGGCAAGATCTTTACATTTACAGAATAGATGCTAATGCACTTGTCAGGTTACTTAGGGTAATAAAAAATTACATCTATATATGCACACACATTAATGTGGGACTTCAATTAATTTTTATGAACATGATTCCTTTTATGAATATGAAAACACATTTACAAATATAAAAATGGAAAAAGAAAATGTGGTACACACATACACACACAGAGTGGAATACTATTAAGCCATAAAAGGAAGGAAATCCTGCCATTTGCAATAACATGAATGAATCTGAAGGACATTATGCTGCATGAAATAAGCCAGACACAGAGAGACACATACTGTATGATTTCACTTATATATGGAATCTAAAATAGGCAAACTCATAGAAGTGGAGAATGTAATGGTGGTTGCCAGGAGCTAGGAAGGGGAGGGGTGGGGGAAATGAGTAGATGTTGGTCAGAGTACTAACCTTCAGTTATAAGATGTATAAGTACTGGGAATCCAATCTACATCATGGTGACTGTAGTTAATAATACTGTATTGCATACTTAAAACTTGCTAAGAGAATAGATTTTAAATGTCCTCACCACCACCTAACTCCTCCAAAAATGATAAATATGTAGGGTGATGAATATGTTCATTAATTTGATTGTGATAATCATTTCACAGTGTATGCGTATATCAAATCATCACATTGTACATCTTGAATATATACAATTGTTGTCAATTATACCTCAATAAAGCTGGAAAAAATAAAATGGGCCAAAAAGTTATGCCAACTTACACTCTCACTATCAAAGCATAAAATTTTCTGTTTCATCCCACATTTGCTAGCATTAGTTATTAACATTAAAAGTAAGTCTCTGCTAATCTGAAAAGCAAAAGGGTTTCCACTGTTGTTTGAATTTGTGTACTTTGTGAGGTGGAACAGTTTATCACATACATACAAAAATGAGTTTATTTATTTGGTGGGTTGTCTGTGTGTTCTTTAGTTTCATTAAGTCTTTTTTCCCATTTATATGATAAAGGTAGTATAAGAAAAACATGATTTCTTGGTCTCTTATAAGAAATTTGGCAACATTTTGATTATGATTTTTTGAATGGCCTCTTGAACTCTCCATTTACTTATGCTGTCAAATCTGCTCAGCATCCCACTATGATTTTACTGTAACTTCTAGGTTTTTTTAATCCTTCAAATGTTTGAGAAAATTAACTCTAAACACAATTTTTATGGTTTTCATATCAATATTTACTTCACAATCCACCTTGAATTATTTTTATATGGTAAGAATTCAAAAATATTTTCAAATTTTTACTAATTGTCTAATATCAGTCACTTGATATTTTTCTCTCTTGTTTTCTAATACTTTATAATAAAAATTTCACTGACTATTGAGGCTTTATTTTTTGTGTGTGTGTGGAAGGCTTTCTTGATCACTTATGAGGTTTTTTGTTTGTTTGAGACAAAATCTCACTCTGTCACCCAGGCTGGAGTGCAATGGCACGATCTTGGCTCAACCTCCGCCTCCTGGGTTCAAGTAATTCTTCTGTCTCAGCCTCCTGAGTAGCTGGGATTTCAGGCATGCACCACTATGCCTGGCTAATTTTTTGTATTTTTCAGTATAGATGGGGTTTCACCATGTTGGCCAGGCTGGTCTTGAACTCCAGACTTCAAGTGAACCACCCGCCTCAGCCTCCCAAAGTGCTATGATTACAGGCATAAGCCACTGTGCCCAGCCACTTATGAGTTTTAAAATAAAATATTTGAATTTATATAAATAGATTGTCACATTGATGCTTTTGTGATTCTTGATCCAGCATATAGTATTTTAATTACTGTAGCTTTTTATTATGTTTTAACTTTTCAAAAGAAGATACTTTTCATTTTCTCTAAAATATTTTAATTTTCCATTTTGATTTTGTTTGTAATAAACATTAGAATAGTTTGGTCATAGTCCCCACAAAAACCCAATATGGCAAATAGAATTGAAACTATATGAAGCTTGTAACTTCATTTGGAAAAAAAAAATCACATCTTTAGGACATACAGTTTTCTCATCCAAGAAATGGCACACTTCTCCACAAGCTGAGCATTGATAAATGTTTATAGGTATATTTTCTTTTCTTTCTTTCTTTTTTTTTTTTTTTACTTTTGTGTCTGATTTTTTTTAAAATTTTACTTTAGGTTCTGGAGTACATGTGCAGATCATGCAGGATTGTTGCATAGGTACACACATGGCAACGTGGTTTTCTACCTCCATCCCTCCATAGGTATAATTTTCTAATTTTCTTCCTTAAGACTATATTTCTTATTTGTATAATACATATGTATATATTTACTGATATTGTGAGTGAATTTTTACTATATTTGCTACTTATAATTAATATGCAGGGAAGCTTTTTTTTTTTGTATATTTATCTGGTTCTCATCCAGTTTACTGGACTCAGTGCTTCTAATGGATTTTAATGCCTTTAGTTTTCAAAAAATATATCTCCTGCCAAAATGAAACTGTGACAATTTTCTCATTTTTATACTCTTTATTTATTTTATACATTATTTCTCTGGCTAGAACTGTAGAATAATGCTCAAGGTGAATGGGAATAGCTATTTTGCTTTGTTTCTGATTTAAAAGTGAGGCATGTAGTGGTTGATTATATAGGATTGATTATAATTGAATCAGATAAACTTTAGTATGCTGAACACTTGCTACTTTTTTAGAAATTTAAGAATGTGCTGAATTTTACTAAATTCCTTTTCGAAATTTATTGCTCTTATGCATTTCATATTGTATCATTGTAAAATACCATCTGCCTGTCAAGTATTGTTTTAAAAAATTAAATTTGCTAAATAACACCTAGTATTAGATATAGGTCAAAAATGCAGAAACAGTGGAATAGGAAGTTGATGAGTTTTCAGAGTAAGTCAGACTTGGGGTTCATTTGGCTTTGCTGTTTATTTTAGATCAGCTATTCAGAGTTTCACTTTCCTCATCTATAAAATAAAGATAATAATACATATCTCAATATAATTGTTGTGAGGATTCAAAGAAATAATGTCTTTACAAAACCTACTGCAATGTGTAGCACATATTAGTTGTTCAAAAACTGGTTTGAAAGCTAAAGTATATGATTGGTTTATAGTTTATTTTCATCTTTGTTAGGTTTTTGCATTCAAGTGATTTTTGGTGATTATCTGGCAGATATTACTCAATGTTTGTCATCTTTTTCAGCTTGTGGGATAGTTTATACAGCACTGGGAATGGCTTCTCCTTCAAAAATTTACTAGAAGATATATCTAGTATGAAAGATTATTAAAATTTCTGTTTTCCTACACTGGGTCTTCCGTGCATAGTATGGAAGAGTTTGAAATAATATTCTTCAATATTTTTAGTAGTATTATCTGTGACTCACATTTCTAAATATGTATTATTTTCACATGTCACTTGTATGGTACTTTACTTCCTTACATTCTCTGCATGCCAGGACTACTTTGACTTATGAAAATATAAACCTTTCAACCTGTTCAAAGCAACCCAATACAAACTCCACTTTGAAGGTGTATTTATTTAGTAGGTACTTTCAGAACTGAGAGTTTTTTTTTAAATTTTATTTTCCATTATACTTTAAGTTCTGGGGTACATGTGCAGAACGTGCAGTTTAGTTACATAGGTATACATGTTCAATGGTGGTTTGCTGCAACCATCACCCCATCATCTACATTAGGTATTTCTCCTAATGCTATCCCTCCCCTAGCCCTCCACCCCGTGTCAGGCCCCGGTGTGTGATGTTTCTCTTCCTGTGTCCATGTGTTCTCATAGTTCAACTCCCACTTAGGAGTGAGAAAATGCAGTGTTTGGTTTTCTGTTCTTGTGTCAGTTTGCTGAGAATGATGGTTTCCAGCTTTATCCATGTCCCTGCAAAGGACATAAACTCATCCTTTTTTATGGCCACATAGTATTCCATGGTGTACATGTGCTAAATATTCTTAATTCCGTCTATCATTGATGGGCATTTGGGTTGGTTTCAAGTCTTTGCTATTGTAAACAGTGCTGCAATAAACATACGTGTGCATGTATCTTTGGGATAGAATGATTTATAATCCTTTGAGTATATACCCAGTAATGGAATTGCTGGGTCAAATGGTATTTCTATTTCTAGATCCTTGAGGAAATGCCACACTGTCTTCCACAATGGTTGAACTAATTTACACTCCCACCAACAGTGTAAAAACGTTCCTATTTCTCCACATCCTCTCTAGCATCTGTTGTCTCCTGATTTTTATTTTTTATTGTACTTTAGGTTCTAGGGTACATGTGCAGATCATGCAGGATTGTTGCATAGGTACATACATGGCAATGTGGTTTGGTTGCCTCGATCTCCCCATTACCTATATCTGGCATTTCTCCCCATGTTACCCCTCCCCAACCTCCCCATCCCTCCCTTGTCCCCTCAGCAGACCCTAGTGTGTGATGCTCCCCTCCCTGTGTCCATGTGTTCTCATTGTTCAACACCTGCCTATGAGTGAGAACACTTGGTGGTTGATTTTCTGTTCTTGTGTCAGTTTGCTGAGAATGATGGTTTCTACATTCATCCATGTCCCTACAAAGGACACAGACTCATCATTTCTTATGGCTGCATAGTATTCCATGGTGTATATATGCCACATTTTCCTTGTCCAGTCTATCATCGATGGGCATTTGGGTTGGATCCACGTTTTTGCTATTATAAACAGTACCACAATGAACGTACGTGTGCGTGTCTTTATAATAGAACGATTTATAATCCTTTGGGTATATACTCAGTAATGGGATTGCTGGACCAAATGGAATTTCTATTTCTAGGTCCTTGTCTTCTTTTGAAAAGTGTCTGTTGTCTGTTCATATCCTTCACCCACTTTTGGATGTGTATGGTTTTTTTTTTTGTTTTTTTTTTTTTGTAAATCTGTTTTTGTTCTTTGTAGATTCTGGATATTAGCCCTTTGTCAGATGGGTAGATTGCAAAAATTTTTCCCATTCTGTTGGTTGCCAGTTCACTCCAGTGATTGTTTCTTTTGCTGTGCAGAAGCTCTGGAGTTTAATTGGGTCCCATTTGTCTATTTTGGCTTTTGTTGCCAATGCTTTCGGTGTTTTAGTCATGAAGTCCTTGCCTATGCCTATGTCCTGAATGGTTTTACCTAGGTTTCCTTCCAGTGTTTTTATGGTGTTAGGTCTTATGTTTAAATCTTTAATCCATCTGGAGTTAATTTTAGTGTAAAGTGTCAGGAAGGGGTCCAGTTTCTGCTTTCTGCACACAGCTAGTCAGTTTTCCCAACACTATTTATTAAATAGGGAATCCTTTCCCCATTGCTCATTTTTGTCTGGTTTGTCAAAGATCAGATGGTTGTAGATGTGTGGCATTGCCTCCGAGGCCTCTGTTCTGTTTCATTAGTCTATATCTCTGTTTTGGTACCAGTACCATGCTGTTTTGGTTACTATAGTCTTGTAGTATAGTTTGAAGTCAGGTAGCATGATGCCTCCAGCTTTGTTCTTTTTGCTTAGGATTGTCTTGGCTGTGTGGGGTCTCTTTAGGTTCCATATGAAGTTTAAGGTGTTTTTTTCCAGTTCTGTGAAGAAAGTCAATGGGAACTTGATGGGTTAGTACTGAATCTATAAATTACTTTGGGCAGTATGGCCATTTTCACAATATTGATTCTTCCTAACCATGAGCATGGAATGTTTTTTCATTTGTTTGTGTCCTCTCTTGTTTCCTTGAGTAGTGGTTTGTAGTTCTTCTTGAAGAGGTCCTTTACATCCTTTGTTAGTTGTATTCCTAGGTATTTTGTTCTCTTGGTAGCAATTGTGAATGGGAGTTCACTCATGATTTAGCTGTTTGTCTGTTATTGGTGTATAGGAATGCTTGTGATTTTGCACATTGATTTTGTATCCTGAGACTTTGCTGAAGTTGCTTATCAGCTTAAGGAGATTTTGGGCTGAGAGGATGGGGTCTTCTGAATATACAATCATGTTGTCTGCAAATAGAGACAATTTGATTTCCTCTTTTCCTATTTGAATACTCCTTATTTATTTTTCTTGCCTGATTGCCCTGGCCAGAACTTCCTATACTATGTTCAATAGGAGTGATAAGAGAGGGCATCCTTGTCTTGTACTGGTTTACAAAGAGAATGCTTCCAGTTTTTGTCCATTCAGTATGATCTTGGCTGTGGGTTTGTCATAAACAACTCTCATTATATTGAGATATGTTTCATCAGTATCTAGTTTATTGAGAGTTTTTAGCATAAAGGGGTGTTGAATTTTGTCTAAGGCCTTCTCTGCATCTATTGAGAGAATCATGTGGTTTTCGTTTTTGATTCTGTTTATGTGATGGATTATGTTTACAGATTTGTGTATGTTGAACCAGCTTTGCCTCTCAGGGATGAAGCTGACTTGATCATAGTGAATAACCTTTTTGATGTGCAGTTGGATTCAGTTTGCCAGTATTTTATTGAGGATACTTGCATCAATGTTCATCCTGAATATTGGCCTGAAAGTTTCTTTTTCAGTTGTGTCTCTGCCAGGTTTTGTATCAGGATGATGTTGGTCTCATAAAATGAGTAAGGGAGGCTTCCCTCTTTTTCTATTGTTTGGAATAGTTTCAGAAGGAATGGTACCAGCTCCTTTTTATATCTCTGGTAGAATTCAGCTGTGAACCTATCTGGTCCTGAACTTTTTTTGGTTGGTAGGCTATCGATTTCTGCTTCAATTTCAGACCTTGTTATTGGTCTATTTGGGGATTTGATTTCTTCCTGGTTTAGTCTCGGGAGGGTGTAAGTGTCCAGGAATTTATTCATTTCCTCTAGATTTATGGGTTTATTTGCATAGAGGTATTTATAGTATCCCTCCAATTTGATTGCACTGTCATCTGAGAGATGACTGTTATGATTTCCATTCTTGTGCATATGCTGAGGAGTGTTTTACTTCCAATTATGCAGTCAATTTTAGAATAAGTGCGATGTGCTGAGAAGAATGTATCTTCTGTGGATTTTGGGTGGAGAGTTCTGTATCTGTCTATTAGGTCCGCTTGGTTCAGATCTGAGTTCAAGTCCTGGATATCTTTGTTAATTTTCTGTCTCATTGCTCTATGTGGGGTGTTAAAGTCTCCCACTGTTATTGTGTGGGAGTCTAAGTCTCTTTGTAGGTCATTAAAAACTTTTGCTTTATGTATCTCAGTGTTCCTGTAATTGGTGCATATATATTTAGGATAGTTAGCTTTTCTTGTTGCAAAGATCTGTTTACCATTATGTAATAATGCCCTTGTCTCTTTTGGTCTTTGTTAGTTTAAAGTCTGTTTTATCAGAGACTAGCATTGTGACCCCTGCTTTTTTTTTGCTTTCCATTTGCTTGGTAACTCTTCCTCCATCCCTTTATTTTGAGCCTATGTGTGTCTTTGCATGTGAGATCGCCTGAATACAGCACATTGATGGGTCTTGACTCTTTAGTCATTTTGCCAGTCTGTGTCTTTTAATTGGGGCATTTAGCCCATTTACATTTAAGGTTAATATTGTTATGGGTGAATTTGACCTGCCATTTTTATGCTAGCTGGTTGTTTTGCCCATTAGTTGATGCAGTTTCTTCATAGTGTCGATTGTCTTTACAATTTGGTATGTTTTTGCAGTGGCTGGTACTGTTTGTTCCTTCCATGTTTAGTGCTTCTTTCAGGAGCTCTTGTAAGGCAGGTCTGGTGGTAACAAAATCTTTCAGCATTTGCTTGTCCATAAAGGATTTTATTTCTCCTTCACTTATGCAGCTTAGTTTGGCAGGATATGAAATTCTGGTTGAAAATTCTTTTCTTTAAGGATGTTGAATATTGGCCCCCACTCTCTTTTGCCTTGTAGGGTTTCTGCTAAGAGATCTGCTGTGAGTCTGATGTGCTTCCCTTTGTGGGTAACCCAACTTTTCTCTCTGGCTGCCCTTAGCATTTTTTCCTTCATTTCTACCCTGGTGAATCTGATGATTATGTGTCTTGGGGTTGCTCTTCTTGCAGAGTATCTTTGTGGTTTTCTCTGTATTTCCTGAATTTGAATGTTGGCCTGCCTTGCTATATCAGGAAATTCTCCTGGATATTATCTTGAAGAGTGTTTTCCAACTTGGTTTCATTCTCCCATCACCTTCAGATACACCGATCAAATGTATTTGGTCTTTTCATATAATCCCATATTTCTTGGAGGCTTTATTCATTTCTTTTCACTCATTTCTTTCTAATCTTGCCTTCTCACTTTATTTCACTGAGTTGATCTTCAATCTCTAATATCCTTTCTTCCACTTGATCAATTCAGCTATGGAAACTTGCGTATGCTCCACTAAGTTCTTGTGCTGTGTTTTTCAGCTCCATCAAGTCATTTATCTTCTTCTCTATGCTGGTTATTCTAGTTAGCATTTAATCTAACCTTGTTTCAAGGTTCTTAGCTCCTTGCATCGGGTTAGAACATGCTCCTTTAGCTTGGAGAAATTTGTTATTACTCACCTTCTGAAGCCTACTTCTGTGAATTCATCAAACTCATTCTTCATCTAGTTTTGTTCCCTTGCTGGTGAGGAGTTGTGATCCCTTGAAGGAGAAGAGGCTTTCTGGTTTATGGAGATTTCAGCCTTTTTGCACTGGTTTCTTCCCATCTTTGTGGATTTATCTACCTTTGGTTTTTGAAGTCAGTGACCTTTGGATGGGGTCTCTGAGTGGACATCCTTTCTGTTGATGTTGAGACTATTTCTTTTTGTTTGTTAGTTTTCCTTCTAACACTCAGGGCCCTCTGTTGTAGGTCTGCTGGAGTTTGCTGGAGGTCCACTCTAGACCCTGCTTGCCTGGGAATCACCAGCAGGGGTTGCAGAACAGCAAGGATTGCTGCCTGTTCCTTCCTCTGATAGCTTCATTCCAGAAGGGTGCCCGCCAGATGCCAGCCAGAGCTCTCTTGTATGAGGTATCTGTCAGCCCCTGCTGGGAGGTGTGTCCCAGTCAGGATACACGTGGGTCAGAGAACCATTTAAGGAGGCATTCTTTCCCTTATCAGAGCTCCAGTGCTGTGCTGGGAGATTGGTTGCTCCTTTCAGAGCTTTTGGGTAGGGACATCTAAGTCTGCTGAAGCTGTACCCACAACTGCCCCTTTTTTCAGGTGCTATGTCCCAGGAAGATAGGGGCTTTATTTATAAGTTCCTGACAGGCTGCTCCCTTTTTTCAGAGATGTCCTGCCCTGCGAGGAAGGAGTCTAGTGACACAGTCTGCCTGCAGTGGCCTTGCTGAGCTGCTGTGGGCTTTGCCCAGTTGCTGTGTAAACTTCTGGGTGACTTTGTTTACACAGGTGAGGTTAAAGCCACCTACCTGAGCCTCAGCAGTGGCAGAGGCTTCTCCCCACATCAAGCTCTAATGTCTCAGGTTAAGCTCAGACTACTGTGCTGGCTGCAAGAATTTCAAGCCAGTGGATCTTAGCTTGCTGGTTTTCATAGGGGTGGGACCTGCTGAGACAGATCACTTGGCTCTCTGGCTTCAGCTCCCTTGTTCAGGGCAATGAGTAGTTCTGTCTCACTGGCATTCCAGGCTTCACTGGGGTATGAAAGAAAAAAAAACCACTGCAGTTAGCTTAGTGTCTTCCCAAATGGTTACCCAGTTTGTGCTGGCAACCCAGGGCCCTGGTGTTGTAGGCCCCAGAGGGAATCTCTTGGTCTGAAGGTTGTGAAGACCATGGGAAAAGTGCTGTATCTGAGTCAGAGTGCAAGAGTGCCTGGAAAAGTCCCTAATGACTTCCCTTGGCTAGGAGAGGGAGTTTCCTTGCCCTTTGCCCTTCCAGGTGAGACAATGCCCCACCCTGCTTCAGCTCGCCCTCCTTGTCCTGCATTAACTGTCTATCCAGTCCCAATGAGATGAACCAGGTACCTCAGTTGGAAATGTGGAGATCACTCGCTTTCTGCGTCACCGTCACTGGGAGCTGTGCACAGGAGCTCTTCCTATTCAGCCATCTTGCTGGAAAATCCCCGAGTATTGTTTTCAGTTACTTTCCTTAGCTTAAATTTTTCTGGTACTATGTTTTTTATTACTCAGGTTTTGGGCCGTGTTTATTTTCCCTCTCCTCTCACCTCTCCTCTCTCCTCTCTCCTCTCCCCTCTCCCCTCTCCCCTCTCCCCTCTCCTCCCCCTGCCCCCTCTCCTTTCCTCTCCTGTCCTTCCATCTCAGCTCACTGCAGCCTCGACCTTTCAGGTTCAAGCAATCCTCCTGCCTCAGCATGCTCCACCCAACCCCCAAGTAGCTGGAACTACAGGCATACACCACAATGCCCAGCTAATTTTTTTTTTCTGTTTTTTTTTTTTTTTTTTTTTTTTTTTGGTAGAGATGGGGTTTCTCCATGTTGACCAGGCTTGTCTTGAACTACTGAGCTCAAGCTATCTGCCTGCCTTGGCCTTCCAAAGTGCTAGGATTATAGGTTTGAGCCATTGCATCTGGCCTTTTTGGCTGTATTTTTTTTTTTACGTCTTATGATTATAAATGACAAAGATCAGCCAGGTGCGGTGGCTCATGCCTGTAATCCCAGCACTTTGGGAGGCCGAGGCGGGTGGATCACGAGGTCAAGAGATCGAGACCATCCTGGTCAACATGGTAAAACCCCGTCTCCACTAAAAGAAATACAAAAAATTAGCTGGGCATGGTGGCGCGTGCCTGTAATCCCAGCTACTCAGGAGGCTGAGGCAGGAGAATTGCCTGAACCCAGGAGGCGGAGGTTGCGGTGAGCCGAGATCGCGCCATTGCACTCCAGCCTGGGTAACAAGAGCGAAACTCCGACTCAAAAAAATAAAAATAAAAATAAATAAATAAATAAATAAATGACAAAGATCAACATGGTTTGGAAGTTAATGGACTATGGGTAAACTTACTAAAAGGTGGACTCATAAGCATGTAAGACTGGTCATGAAAGTGAATGTCAAGAGAAAGAAGGAGGAGTCAATGGCCGAGGGATGCCTACGGCAGTGAAAGGAACCACTAGGAGAATCAAGATCTTTTTCCTCCTTTCTGTATTCCTCCATGATGCTACATTGCACCCTGAGGCCTATGTGGGAGCAGTTTTCCCAGAGGATGGAGGCAAGTTGATTGTGAGTTTCCTATTTTAAAACAAAATTCAGAGTTTGACTTTATATTCTGAAGTCTGGGGAAGTCTTCATCGTGGTACAAGTATTGTGATAGAGCAAGCTGACAATGAGGACTGAGGGGCAGCTCAGCTTTCTCTTAGGCGGCTCCAATTCTTTTTCACAGGTGGGACCAGTAGCACAACTCTGGGGAACATTTTACATTTGACTTTTTCCTTCTCTCTCCCTGTCTTCCCCTTCCTATCTCCTTTCTCCCAAAATAGTGAATTGTGGGATTACCAGTCCAGGTATCAGCTCTCTGTTAAGCTTCCAGTCCTTGCATTTCTGATTCCGGCCATAAGAAAGAAGGGGAGCACTTTCATTGTGAACCAAGCTCACTATGCTCTTTCCCCACATCCATGTAGTTAATGCCTACAGCTTTTCAAATGTTGAGAAAAGAATTAGCCAGGCTACCCTAAGTACCAGTACATAATTGTGTGGTGGAGGGTACTAGGTCCAACAGTTACTCTCTGATTAAATGAAAGAAAAACTTTTATTATTATACATATTGCAAAGAATATGGAACCAGAACAAAGGGGTCCGCTTTATTGTAAGGGGTCTCCTATGTTGTACCAGTAGCACAGATGAAAGATCATGAGTCCTCTCTATAATTTCCTGGCCACCTCATAAAATGGTACTATCCAGCAAAATATTATTTAGTAGCAAAATATATTTTAATTATAAAATGACTGTAAATAACTGAATAAAACGATTTTAAGTACCACGAACTTTCCCAATAGACAGGAGAATATGTACATTTTGTGAGGATAGAGCAGCATCTATTTAATATAATTTTTATATAGAAAATACAGGCATATTTGAAAATGAAAACATGTAAGAAAGTATGTCACATGGAATAACAAAATATATCACAAAATAAAAAAGTAGCCCCACGTAACAAGATTACTAAACAACACCCAGCACCATGTTGGACTTTCTGTGCATAAGTTCCAGGATGCCCAGGCACTACCAAGGAGAGATGATCCTGCTTTTGGGAGAGCCAGTTGGTTGTGCAGTGGTCAAAACCCAGTCCTCCTTTTCCTGGAAAAAAAAAGCAGCCAAATAGATTGAAAAGACAAAATTGAACTGAAGAGCTAACATCTCTTTGGGGTTTGATGAAAACAGGATTGAAAGTCCCAGACACTGGGTATTATCTGTGATGTTTATAGGGAATGGGATCATTCTTTGAGATAACTAAGAGGCATGGGAAACAAGTGCTAAGTTATGGAAAGATCTGAGAAGCATTGGACCTGAGTTTTAGTCTTGATTCTGCCACTAGTTTTTTATCTTACAATCCTCTCTTCTGTAAAATGAGAGGTTTGGAGCTAATGAACCTAAAGGTCTCTTAGTCCACTAACCATCTATGGTTTTTAGTTACAGTATTTGCTTAGGATCAGCTTTCTGAAGATGTGCACAGGGGTCAGAGGAAACACAATTTCTTTCTCAACAGCTGAATTATCTGGGAACAAGGCCAGGTCTGTCTTATTTGTCAGTAGAGAAGGTTACATGTTGAGGGATTTAATGGATGCCACAAGGCATTTCTCTACCAGTCTGACACTCCTGTCAGGAAATTGCTCCATCTGTTAACAAGCCTTTACTGAGCACTGATTTTTGTACCTGTACAAGACACTGGGCATGCTTTTTTAAAAAATTATACTTTAAGTTCTGGGGTACATGTGCAGAACATGCAGGTTTGTTATACATGTATATGCATGCCATGGTGGTTTGCTGAATCCATCACCCCATCATCTACATTAGTTATTTCTCCTAATGCTATCCCTCCCCAATTCCCCCATCCCTACTATCCCTCCCCTAGCCCCCCAACCCCTCAACAGGCCCCAGTGTATGATGTTCTCCTCCCTGTGTTCATGTGTTCTCATTATGGGTGAGAACATGTGGTGTTTGGGTTTCTGTTCTTGTGTCAGTTTGGTGAGAATGATGGTTTCCAACTTTATCCATGTCCCTGCAAAGGACATGAACTTAACCTTTTAGTATTCCATGGTGTATATGTGCCACATATTCTTTATCCAGTCTATCACTGATGGGCATTTGGGTTGGTTCCAAGTCTTTGCTATTGTGAAAAGTGCCGCAATAAACATGTATGCATGTGTCTTTATAATAGAATGACTTATAATCCTTTGGGTATATACCCAGTAATGGGAGTGCTGGGTCAAATGGTATTTCTATCTCTAGATCCTTGAGGAATCGCCACACTGTCTTCCACAATGGTTGAACCAATTTACACTCCCACCAACAGTGTAAAAGCGTTCCTATTTCTCCACATCCTCTCTAGCATCTATTGTCTCCTGATTTTTTAATGATCGCCATTCTAACTGGTGTGAGATGGTATCTTAATGTGGCTTTGATTTGCATTTCTCTAATGATCAGTGATGATGAACTTTTAATAATGTTTGTTGGCTGCATAAATGTCTTCTTTTGAGAAATGTCTGTTCATATCCTTTGCCCACTTTTATATGAAGTTTTTTTTTCTTGTAAATTTGTTTAAATTCTCTGTAGATTCTGGATATTAGCCCTTTGTCAGGGGGAGATTGCAAATTTTTTTTTTCCCATTCTGTTGATTGCCAGTTCACTCGAATGATAGAAAAGCTCTTTAGTTTAATTAGATCCCATTTGTCTATTTTGCCTTTTGTTGCCATTGCTTTTGGAGTTTTAGTGATGAAGTCCTTGCTCATGCCTATATCCTGAATGGTATTGTATAAGGTTTTCTTCTAGGGTATTTATGGTGTTAGGTCTTATGTTTAAATCTTTAATCCATCTGGAGTTAAATTTTGTATAAGGTGTAAGGAAGCGATCCAGTTTCAGCTTTCTGCATATGGCCAGTCAGTTTTCCCAACACTATTTATTAAATAGGGAATCCTTTTTTTTGTCAGGTTTGTCAAAGATCAGATGGTTGTAGATGTGTGGCATTATTTCTGAGGCCTCTGTTCTGTTCCATTGGTCTATATCTCTGTTTTGGTATCAGTACCATGCTGTTTTGATTACCGTAGCCTTGTAGTATAGTTTGAAGTCAGGTAGCATGATGCCTCCAGCTTTTTTTAGTTAGGATTGTCTTGGCTATGCAGGCTCTTTTTTGGTTCCATATGAAGTTTAAGGTTTTTTTTTTCCATTTCTGTGAAGAAAGTCAATGGTAGCTTGATAGGGATAGCATTGAATCTATAAACTACTTTGGGCAGTGTGGCCATTTTCACAATATTGATTCTTCCTAACCATGAGCATGGAATGTTTTTCATCTGTTTGTGTACTCTTATTTCCCTGAGCAGTGGTTCTTAGTTCTCCTTGAAGAAGTCCTTCATATCCCTTGTTATTTGTATTCCTAGATATTTTATTCTCTTTGTAGTGATTGTGAATGAGAATTCACTCATGATTTGGCTGTTTGTCTGTTATTGGTGTATAGGAATGCTTGTGATTTTTGCACATTGATTTTGTATGCTGAGACTTTGCTGAAGTTGCTTATCAGCTTAAGGAGATTTTGGGTTGAGATGATGGGGTCTTCTAAATATACAATCATGTTGTCTGCAAATTGAGACAATTTGACTTTCTTTTTTCCTATTTGAATACCCCTTATTTCTTTTTCTTGCCTGATTGCCCTGGCCAGAACTTCCAATACTATGTTCAATAGGAGTGGTGAGAGAGGGCATCCTTGTCTTGTGCCAGTTTTAAAAGGGAATGCTTCCTGTTTTTGCCCTTTCAGTATGATCTTGGCTGTGGGTTTGTCATAAATAGCTCTTATTATTTTGAGATATGTTCCATCGATACCTAGTTTATTGAGGGTTTTTAGCATAAAAGGCTGTTAAATTTTGTCTAAGGCTATCTCTGCATCTATTGAGAGAATCATGTAGTTTTTGGTTTTTTGTTCTGTTTATGTGGTGAATTATGTTTATAGATTTGTGTATGTTGAACCAGCCTTGCACCTCAAGGATGAAGCCGACTTGATCTTGGTGGACAAGGTTTTTGCTGTGCTGCTGGATTCAGTTTGCCAGCATTTTATTGAGGATTTTCACATCAATGTTCATCATGGATATTGGCCTGAAATTTTCATTTTTAGTTGTGTCTCTGTTGGGTTTTGGTATCAGGATGATGTTGGTCTCATAAGATGAGTAAGGGAGGATTCCCTCTTTTTGTCTTGTTTGGAATAGTTTCAGAAGGAATGGTACCAGCTCCTCTTTATGCCTCTGGTGGAATTTGGCTGTGAACCCATCTGGTCCTGAACTTTTTTTGATTGGTAGAATATTAATTGCTGCTTCAATTTCAGACCTCATTATTGGTCTATTCAGTGAATTTGACTTCTTCCTGGTTTAGTCTTGGGAGGGTGTAAATGTCCAGGAATTTATCCATTTCTTCTAGATTTATTAGTTTATTTGCATAGAGGTGTTTATAGTATTCTCTGGAGTAGTTTGTATTTCTGTGGGATTGGTGGTGGTATCTCCTTTGTCATTTTTTATTGTATCTGTTTGATTCTTCTCTCTTTTCTTCTTTATTAGTCTGGCTTGTGGTCTATCTATTTTGTTAACCTTTTCAAAAAACTAGCTCTTGGATTCATTGATTTTTTTGAAGGGGTTTTTTGTGTCTCTATCTCCTTCAGTTCTGCTCTTATCTTAGTTGTTTCTTGTCTTCTGCTAACTTTTGAATTTGTTTGATCTTGCTCTTCTAGTTCTTTTAATCGTGGCATTAGAGTGTTGATTTTAGATCTTTCTTCCTTTCTCTTGAGGGCATTTAGTGCTATAAATTTCCCTCCACACACTGCTTTAAATGTGTCCCAAAGATTCTGGTAAGTTGTGTATTTGTTCTCATTGGTTTCAAAGAACATCTTTATTTCTGCCTTCGTTTCATTATTTATCCAGGAGTGATTCAGGAGCAGGTTGTTCAGTTTCCATGTAGTTGTGCGGTTTTGAGTGAGTTTCTTAATCCTGAGTTCTAGTTTGATTACACTGTGGTCTGAGAGATTGTTATGATTTCTGTTCTTTTGCATTTTCTGAGAAGTGTTTTACTTCCAATTACATGGTCAATTTTAGAATAAGTGTGATGTGGTGCTGAGAAGAACATACATTCTGTGATTTGGGGTGGAGAGTTGTATAGATGTTTATTAGGTCCACTTGGTTCAGATCTGAGTTCAAGTCCTGGATACCCTTGTTAGTTATCTTTCTCATTGATCTGTCTAACATTGGCAGTGAGGTGTTAAAGTCTCCCACTATTAGTGTGTGGGAGTCTAAGTCTCTTTGTAGGTCATTAAGAACTTTTGCTTTATGTATTTGGGTGCTCCTGTATTGGGTGCATACATATTTAGGATAGTTAGCTCTTGTTGCACTGATCCCTTTCCCATTATGTAATGTCCTTCTTTGTCTTTCTTGAATTTTTTTAGTTTAAAGTCTGTTTTATCAGAGACTAGGATTGCAACCCCTGCTTTTTTATGCTCTCCATTTGCTTGGTAAATCTTCCTCCATCCCTTTATTTTGAGTCTATGTGTGTCTGCGCATGTGAGATCGATCCCCTGAATACAGCACATCCATGGGTATTGATTCTTTATCCAAGTTGCCAATCTGTGTCTTTTGATTGCGGCATTTAGCCCATTTACATTTAAGATTAATATTGTTATGTGTGAATTTGATTCTGCCATTTTGATGCTAGCTGGTTGTTTTGCTTGTTAGTTTCTTCATAGTGTTGATTGTCTTTACAATTTGGTTTGTTTTTGTAGTGGCTGGTACTAGTTGTTCCCTTCCATATTTAGTGCTTCCTTCAGGTGCTCTTGTAAGGCAGGCCTGGTGGTGACAAAATCTCTTAGCAGTTGCTTGTCCATAAAGGATTTTATTTCTCCTTCACGTATGCAGCTTAGTTTGGCAGGATGTGAAATTCTGGGTTGAAAATTCTTTACGGATGTTGAATATCGGTCCCCACTCTCTTCTGGCTTGTAGGGTTTCTGCCGAGAGATCTGCTGTGGGTCTGATGGGCTTTCCTTTGTGGGTAACCCAACCTTTCTCTCTGGCTGCCCTTAGCATTTTTTCCTTCATTTCAACCCTGGTGAATCTGATGATTATGTGTCTTGGGATTGCACTTCTCGTGGAGTATCTTTGTGGTGTTCTCTGTATTTCTGGAATTTGAATGTTGGCCTGCCTTGCTAGGTTGGGGAAATTCTGCTAGATAACATCCTGAAGAGTATTTTCCAACTTAGTTTCATTCTCCCCATCACTTTCTGGTACACTGATCAAACGTAGTTTTGGTCTTTTCAATAATCCCATATTTCTTGGAAGCTTTATTCATTTCTTTTCACTCTTTTTTTCTCTAATCTTGCCTTCTCACTTTATTTCACTGAGTTGATCTTCAATCTCTGAGATCCTTTCTTTTGCTTGATCAATTCAGCTATGGAAACTTGTGTATGTTTCACAAAGTTCTTGTGCTGTGCTTTTCAGCTCCATCATGAAGTCGTTTATGTTCTTCATGCTGGTTATTCTAGTTAGCATTTCATCTAACCTTGTTTCAAGGTTTTTAGCTTCCTTGCATTGGGTTGGAACATGCTCCTTTAGCTTGGAGAAATTTGTTATTACCCACCTTCTGAAGCCTGCTTCTGTCAATTCATCAAACTCATTCTCTGTCCAGTTTTGTCCTCTTTCTGGCGAGGAGTTGTGACCCATTGGAGAAGAGGCATTCTTGTTTTTGGAGATTTCGGCCTTTTTGCACTGGTTTCTTCCAATCTTCATGGATTTTTCTACCTTTGGTCTTTGAAGTTGGTGACCTTTGTATGGGGTCTCTGAGTGGATGACCTGTTGATACTGAGACTACTTCTTTTTGTTTGTTACTTCTCCTTCTAACAGTCAAGGCCCTCTGCTGCAGGTCTGCTGGAGAGCCACTCTAGACACTGCTTGCCTGGGAATCACCAGCAGGGGTTTCAGAACAGCAAAGATTGCTGCCTGTTCCTTTCTCTGATAGCTTCATCCCAGAAGGGTACCCACCAGATGCCAGTCAAAGCTTTTCTGTATGAGGTGTCTGTCAGCCCCTCCTGGGAGATATCTCCTAGTCTGGATACACAGGGGTCAGGGAGCCACGTGAGGCAGTCTGTCCATTACCAGAGCTTGAATGCTGTGCTGGGAGATCGAGAATTGCTCACTTCAGAGCTGCTGGGCAGGGACGTTTAAGTCTGCTGAAGCTGGACCCACAACCGCCCCTTTTCCCAGGTACTCTGTCCCAGGAAGGTGGGGGCTTATATTTATAAGTCCCTGATGGGCTGCTCCATTTTTTCAGAGATGCCCTGCCCAGCAAGGTGGGAGTCTAGTGACACAGTCTGCCTGCAGTGGCCTTGCTGAGCTGCCGTGGGCTTTGCCCAGTCACTGTGTAAACTTCTGGGTGACTTTGTTTACACAGGCGGGATTAAAAATGCCTACCTGAGTCTCAGCAATGGCAGACGCCCCTCCCTCCATGGAGCTTGCAAGTCCCAGGTGGAGCTCAGACTGCTGTGCTGGCTGCGAACATTTCAAGCCAGTGCTTGCTGGTCTTTGTGGGGTGGGACCCGCCTAGCTAGATCACTTGGCCCTCTGGCTTCAGCCCCCTTTTTCATGGGAATTAGTGGTTCTGTCTTGCTGGCATTCCAGGTGCCACTGGGGTATAAAAAAAATTGCTGCAGCTTGCTCCATGTCTTTTCAAATGGTTGCCTAGTTTTATGCTGGAAAACTGGGGTGCTGGTATCATAGGCACCGGAGGGAATTTCCTGGTCTGCGGGTTGTGAAGACCATGGGAAAAGCACAGTATCTGAGCCAGGGTGCCAGAGTGCCTGGAAATGTCCCTAATGGCTTCCCTTGGCTATGAGAGGGAGTTTCCTGGCCCCTTGCATTTCCTGGGTGAAGTGATGCCCCACCCTGCTTCAGCTCACCCTCCTTGGGCTGCACCCACTGCCTAATCAGTCCCTATGAGATGAATCAGGTACCTCAGTTGGAAATGCGGAGATCATCCATCTTCTGTGTCACTGTCACTGGGAGCTACACACTGGAGTTATTCCTATTTGGCCATCTTGCTGGAATTTTTTTTTTTTAAATAAGATCTTAGTCTGTTGCCCAGGCTGGCATGCAGTGGCACAATCTTGGCTCACTGCAACCTCTGCCTCCTTGGTTCAAGCAATCCTCCCACCTCAGCCTCCTAAGTAGCTGAGACTACAGGTATGTGCCACCACACCTGGCTGATTCTTTCAGGTATTTTTTTTTTTTTTTTTTTGAGACAGGATCTTCCTTATATTTCCCAGGCTGGTCTTGAACTCCTGGGCCCAAGTGATCTGCTTGCTGGGATTACGGGCATGAAGCATCACGCCCGGCCCAGCATACAAACTGCAAGGCATTTAGTCTCATAGGAAAGAAGGAAAAATTATATGGTAACATTTATTGTTTTGACTTCTCAGAAAAACATTCTCCCCCTCCCACTTTCCTTTCTTCTGGGAGTTACCAGACTCTCCTCCCTTTTACCCAGTTTTTGACAAAATTACTCTTTATGTTGGTACAACATCATCCAGCCTAGGACTACAGTTCATTGATTCATGCTTGGCCATCAAATCTATCAGATCAATCAAGGTCCTGGATTTTTAAACTGGGGACAGTGCACTATATCTCCAGATATTATATGGTGACATGTAAAAAATTCTGTAAGAAATTTTGACCTGGCCAGGCACGCTGTCTCATGCCTGTAATCCCAGCACTTTGGGGAGCAAAGGTGGGTGGATCACCTCAGGTCAGGAGTTTGAGACCAGCCTGGCCAACATGGAGAAACCCCATCACTACTAAAAATACAAAAATTAGCCAGGTGTGGTGGCACATCCCTGTAGTCCCAGTTACTCAAGAGGCTGAGATAGGAGAATTGCTTGAACCTGGGAGGCAGAGGTTGCAGTGAGCCAAGACTGTGCCACTACACTCCAGGCTGGGCACCTGAGTAACACTCCATCTTAAAAAAAAAAAAAAAAAGAGACATTCTGTCCTTCCCTTCCATGTGAACTGAACAGAAGAAAATCACTCTGCAGCAAGATAAAGGATGGAGCAGACCCTGTAAGAGGCGGTGACATGGGAGGTGGGAAGGCACAGGTGGCTTTCAAGTCCCTAGACTGGTTCTCCTGATGCTCAGCCACTCCTCTGTCTTTGGGTTTCATGCAAGGTCCCTCTATTGTGATAATAAATTCCCTTCTGCTTAAACTAGTTGTTTTTAACAAGAATTACAGTGTAAGGAGGAGAAGCCTACCTGGTCCTCCGGGTTGCTAGTTAGCCTTCCCTTGAATGTGGGCTCCACCTCTCAGCTTAATTTGTCATTATTTGTCTTGGATGCCTATATCAAACTTTTGCCTAAAATATCTAGATTTTTTCCCGTATTGATATACAATATTTTCATACAAGCTAATAATTATCCTTTTCTTGATCAAGAAAGAACTCCTATGGACACATTTTTAAAATTATGCAAACTATCTCTGGGCTTCCTTTTCTTTATCTGTAAAATGAAGAGGTTGAAATATAAAATGTAATATTATAAGAAAGTACTACTTTCTGTTTTTTTCTTTTTGAGTCACTTTTTTTTCTCTCTTTTATTCCTTTTTGGCTCTAATTTTCTTAAATTCAACTCTGCTCCCAGGTAAAGGTATAATCTTTGGCAGCTTCTAAATATAAATGTCCATTTCGAATTTGCAGTTTAGGGTTTTATTTTTTCTCTTTTTGCAGAGATGGTATACACTTGAGATGATGTGAAGAAGTTCATTGGCATTAGACAGACTTTTTTGTTAAGTAAGGTTTTACTTTAATTGCTTTTTTATATTTGCCAGTTGACTTGACATTCCAATCAACATGACAAATCAGAAAATGAAAAATAAACGTTATTTTCAGTTAACTCAATTTTTTCCACTTTAAAAAATGAATATGAAAATACCCATTTGTTTTTAATGATTCCTATCTGATGGGGGTGAGTGTGCATAATACAAATCTAAGTGCAGTGATGTATATGGAAAGTCTTAAAATATGGCTGATAATATTTCAACATTGCAACACTGGTGAGGACAATGTTTGAATATTGAAAATATTTTATCTATAGTATGGCACAATATGGTTGCTATTTTCCTGATGTTTATAAAAAGGTATAAATGATCTTTTAACTATTTTCCCTTTGACTTCTTTTTGTAATAGTCTTTTTAAACTATGATATTTATCTGGTCAGAAATGAGAAACCAATGAAAAAACATATTGTTACATAATCTTTTTGTAGTCAATGAAATCCTATGCATATAAACACTAAAATATAAAAATATTTTACTTTAAAAATGAACATGTCCTATCAATTCAATACCATTTTTATTGTGATCAAGAACTTAAAACATCCATTGGGCCATTTTCAATAAAATATACTGAGTTTATTTTACATCCTTGCATCTGTAGCAATCTTCTGTTCAAGAAGATGATTTATTAGGTAACCAATTTTTTTCCTTTTTAATTGCAAAAAAATGTGGAATGCGTCACAAATTTGTGTGTCATCCTCTAGCATGGGTCATACTAATCCTCTCTGTAAAGTTCTAGTTTTAGTATATGTGCTGCTGAAGTGAGCACAAGACTGCTTATTTTTGAGATATTCTTTTTTGATTTGTCAATCCTGAACTAATATTTCTTAGCTTCGGCTTTAGTTCAAATTTAGAGAGCATGTCTCAAAATGGATATCTTTGCATGCAACATGCTCAACACTCAAACTAGATAGAGATACCTTCTGGCTCTTACAACAATTTACCTTGAAAGTTTAGAGTCCTCATGTTATAGGTAAACATTAGTTTTTGGTTATCTTACCTGGAACAGTTATGTCCCGTCCAAGAAGAAAGACAGTGACATCGGTTTGGTCTTATACATTTTCCACCATTTAAGCAGGGAGACTGGCAAACAGCTGGAATGAAGAACCCATGCATTTATTTAATTAGTACTTAGCAATTCTGAAGATATCCATAAAGGCACGTAGGATAAGATTTGACTTTAGTTCCTGCAATGGCCACCATATACTGTTAGCATTATCTATTCTGCTGCTCTGCTTGACCTCACATCCTTATGTGGTACCACCTCCCTTTTTCTTCCAAGCTGGTCAATTTCCACATTTAAGTCCCAGATTAAATTCTACCTACTTATTGAAACCTTTGCTGATCACTCCAAGTCCACTGATTTTTCTCTTCTATAATCTTTTTTATTCACGAAATCAATCTGACACCTTGGGTATTTTGAACTGTAAATTTTTCGTGTTAGGCTGTCCATTTCTTTCTTTTTAAAAAATTTCTTGTCACTGACTTGAAGCTCAAGATTGTAAATTCCTCGAGGGAGTTAGCATTGAACTCTGATTGACTGGGTGGTTATGTCAGAAGTCAACTTTTATGATAATAAATTAGGCACATGGATTGTCTAAAATAACAGATGATTCAACATCCCTTTGCGTTTGGCGAGGAGACACATTTCATGGCTTTTTTTAGCTTTAACTGGAATTACAGAAACTGGTTAGCCACAGATGAAACCCTGAGGGGACACCCAAAGATTTACAATCTAGGTGTCTTTCTCACACATCCATAATCTCATAATCAAACTCTTCATCTGCATAAATTTATTGGTTAAAAAACCTGAAGATGCTAAAAATTGATCAAGACCTACTATCAGAAAGTGTAACATATCAAAGAGAGAGGAGAACTCCCTGTAGGAAGGAAATAAAATCTCTGTTGAGGGAAAGCTGGAAATAGGAACCGTTCAAGTCTCTGTAGCACAGAAAGGCAGGCTCTTTCCTGGATGAAAAATTCCTTTTTAGTGAAATATAAGAAGACATCATTTCTTTAGTTGTCCATTCAGTCATAAAATATGGAGAAAATATCTGCTAAGCAAGTAGCAGGCACTTGATAAGCACTGGTCCTTGTCCAGAGAGAACAAGAGAGAAGACAAGAAGAAAAATACATCTTTCCCCTTGGGGAGCTCTCTTGGTAAGTTAAAAGTAAGAGCTGGCCAGCAGAATGTACTTATTAGCAATCTAATGGGAAAGAAAATTATGAAACAGTTTGGATTAAACTTTAATTCTGATTAAACTCAGGATTAAAACAAGCAAAAATAAAACTAAATAACTGAAAACTTAACTCCTCATAGTTTCTGCTTGCTCATATAAGAACACATTACTCCTTTTCAGGACCACGCTGATTTAGCAGTGCCTGACTGCACTAACAAACTGGTCATTACTTTTACTTCCCTGTCTAAAAGCTTAACCCTCCTTCCAAATCACATCCGTGGTCCCAGTGTTACATTCAGGGTCACCTTTTCATGTTGCATGTCTTCTGCAGTCTTATTTTTTTCTCCTTTGGATATTTTTCAGTGATGACTTGTAAATTTCTATCTTCATGTAATGAATTTTCTGGAAACCTAAACTATCATCCAACTGCCTATCAGGCCACTTCCCTTGTATGATCCACAGTCCCATCAAACTCAGCATGTTCATACTTAACTCCTTATTTCTACTCTCAAGCCTGCTTTTCCTGGCTTCCCTATCTCAGTAAACTACATCACTTTCCACTCCAATGCCCAAGCTGGAAACAGCTTTTACTCTTCTAAGTAGTTTTGACTCTTCTTGGATTCTACCCCCACAACAGATCTGTAACCAAGTGCATTGACTCTTACTCCTTACCATCTCTCAAATCTGCTCTTTTGTGGTTATTTCTGCAGACTTCATTAATTCTTGCCAATTCTGCTTTTACAACCTCCCCAACGAATCTCTCTATTGTAAGTTTTTCTTTCTTCCACTTTTCACACTACTGCCAAAATCAGTTTTCTAAAAGAAAATCTGATCACATGATTTTCCTGCTTAAGATCCTTCAGTGGCTTCTGTTGCTCTCAACACATATTTGAGCATCTTGTACTTGGCAAGCGATGTGTTTCCTGATCTGATGCTGCCCATCTTTAGAGCTTCATTTCCAGCCACTCCCTGCATTTTCTTTATGGCTTTGGTTATCCTTTGCTGAACACACCTGTGTATTTTGTGGTCCACGCCTTTAGCTGGAATGAATGATTTTCTTCTGGTGATTCCTTTTGTTTTTCCTCAGATTCTATGCCTGCAAAGCTTTTTCTGAACTCTGACACTTGGCTAGTTTACCCATTTTCACTGTTGTGATAGCCCATTTTATAGATTCTGATTTGCCTCTATCTTAACACATCCTAGTTATCTATTTACGGGCCATTCTGCATCCCTTCCCCTTTTCTAGATTGAAATTCTGGAGGGCTAGGAGACCCTGTTTTATATGCTTTTTGTATGCTTAGCACTTAGGGGTGTAAGTAGGATCTATGCTGAGGTAGCGGCTGTAAGATTTGGAAAAATGAATGCTATAGAATTCAGTGTCATTAAGGAGAATATTCTAGTTAGATAGCTAAGGTGTTAAAAGGAATGCTGATAAATCAGATCCATTAATAGCTTTAAGCTGCATGATTATAACTAGTTGTGTAACATTTATAGAAATGGAATATTATAAAGTAGATTATTGTGATATTGAACAAGTTTAGAGATCAGAAGAAACTTAGGCAAGACAGAGGAAAGAGGAAGATCATGAGCAAATGTAAAGAGACTGGGGAGGAGAAGCAGCTGCTTGCAGGGGTAGTGAGGAAACCATTACTGCAGGGCACAGTGTGTGATGGCAGGAGAAGTGAGTGGTGCTCCAGGTGTGCTGAAGCCAACTTACGCAGCACCTTGGAAGTCAAAATAATTCAGGGTGGGTGTGAAGACTAAAATAGAGAACCATTTTAGGCTCATAAACAGGGCAAAGACATGCCAAAGTAGTACGTTGATGATGTCCAGTCTGGAGGGTCATGGAGATAAGGTCAGCTGAGCCATGATCCAGAGTCTTTTACTGGCTGGTGACAGTGGTGTGGAGTAGAATGTGAGAGATGCTAAGCAGGAAGGAACAAAAACAGTAATGGTGCTGGTAACCTCAGATAAAAGGGAAGGTGAGTCAAAAGTAATTCATTCATTACCTGCACCAGTAAGGTGCCTGGAAAAAAGAGTTTGTTTGTAGATGAGCAGGAGAAATGTGGGTAAATATCGACGTTGATTTGTTATAAACAAACACTATATGGACTGCTTTCAGAGTCTCAAATAAGGCCTTCATGTTTAGCCTCCAGGACATTTTTCCTTCTCTACATTCATGAATGCCTCAATTTTGGCTTTAGGTAGGGTGACAGGTGCATGTCTGCTTCTGTAACAGTACTTTTCAGTCTCATTTCTCTGGTTTACTTATTAATAGTGCCTCTTTTACTCTAAAAGATGACTTGGTTTGGAAGCTAAATTATGTGGTCATCTCAGCCTTAGGATTCATGACCAGCTCTGGTGTCAGGAAGCCCTGTCTATACTTTACTTTTTACTCCCTGAGGAGAGGTGGTATAAACATCGTTTATAGGAGGAATAGTGGCATGTCAGAATAGTTAATAAATATAGCAAGCCCTATTTTTTTAATGGTGGCTTAAAATTTAGGACATTGGAAAGGTAGTTTGTCATTTTAAATTGAGTTATTTGACATTTACTAAAAAAACCTATTTATGGGTACTATGCTAAGCACTGGGGATATAAAGATGATGAAAAAAAATCCTTGCCCTCAGGTGGTATATAAGCAATTGAACGGATGTCAAAGTACAGTGGGCCAAATGCTATATTTGAGGTCTGCAAGAGGTGCTAAAAGGATGTTTGTTACTCATCAATCAACTACCATTTGTTTCTGTTGTCCTTGATAAGGAACTCTCTCTTTGATGAGTTTTGTAGTTTTTTTTCCTTGTATTTTTCTTTTTTTGAAAACTTTTTTTAACTTTTAAGTTCAAGGGTATACGTCCAGGTTTGTTATATAGGTACACTTGTGTCATGGGAGTTTGTTGTACAGATTATTTCATCCCTTGGGTACTAAGCCTATTTCCCAATAGCTATTTTTTTCTAATCCTCCTCCTTCCTTCCACCCTCTACCCTCACATAGGCTCTTCTATTGTTCTTCTCTATGTGTTTATGTGTTCTCATCATTTAGCTCCCACTTAGAAGTGAGAACATGTGGTATTTGGTTTTCCGTTCCTGCGTAAGTTTTATAAGGATGATGGCCTCTTGCTCCATCCATATCCCACAAAGGACATGTTCTTGTTCTTTTTTATGGCTGCAGGGCTATTAGGAAAAAGTCACAAAGTAGGCCTGGTGCAGTGGTGCACACCTGTAATCCCAGTACTTTGGGAGGCTGAGGTGGGTGGATCACTTGAGGTTAGGAGTTTGAGATCAGCCTGGCCAACGTGGTGTGAAACCCCATCTCAACTAAAAACACAAAAATTAGCAGGGTGTGGTGGCAGGCGCCTGTAATCCCAGCTACTTGGGAGGTTGAGGCAGAAGAATGGCTTGAACCCGGGAGGCAGAAGTTGCAATGAGTCAAGATCACGACACTGCATTCCAGCCTGGGCATCAAGAGTGAAACTCTCTCAAAAAACAAACAAAGAAAAACAGATGCTGGTGGGGTTGAGGAGAAAAGGGAACGCTTATACACTGTTGGTAGGAATGTAAATTAGTTCAACCATGGTGGAAAGCAGTGTGGCAATTCCTCAGAGACCTAAAAACAGAACTACCATTTGACCCAGCAATCCCATTACTGGGTATATACCCAAAGGACTATAAATCATTCTACAATAAAGACACATACACATGTATGTTCATCACAGCACTATGCAGAATAGCAAAGACATGGAATCAACCTAAATGCTCATCAGTGGTAGACTGGATAAAGGGTTTTTTTTTTTTTCTTTTTAACTTAAATTGTATTTATTTATAGCCTTGTTCTTTCTAAAGAGTAACATGAACTTAGTAATTTAGCTTTTCAGAGACTAAAATAAATATTATTCTGAACCTCTGTGTAATGTCTTCTCTATGCTCCGCAAAATGAAGCAGATGACATAAGGAAGACAGATTATTAAACCAACATAGATGCTATTCTTTGGTAGATGACCTGGAAATATGTTTTTTTAGGCAACCATAAAATTCAGTGTTGAGACACCATTCGAAGGATTATCTTGAGGAATTCTTGAGAAACATCAGTACTTTTTCACTCTGCCACCACTTCTGAGTCCGAGTCACACTCTTCAATGTTCTCTAGAGTTTCAGGGGACTGAGCCACCAAGAAAACAAACCATGAAAGGGGCCTACCTGTATGACAGCGAGACCCCGTCCAGCCAGGCAGGCAGTCACACTGATAAGGGGCCACACAGCGACCCCCGTTCAGACAGGGAAGAATGCAGATTGCTAACAAAAAAAGGAGATTGAAATGGCGTTGATCAAAATACACATGCTCAGATAGGTTCAAGGGTTCAGAAAACATTCTGCAGAAGTGAAACCGTGTATGACTCATGACTCACTAGACAACTTTTCTGCATGTGTTCTGCTTATTAGTGAGTATCACTGGGAAAACACAATCAGGAAAGTAAGCCTGGATTCTTAGCCAGATGTAATGACTCTAAGGCCAAATGCACTTTCAGTGAAGACTCTGTAATCAATGTCTGCAAAGTGCTTTGCTTTAATGCTTCACAAAATAAGCAAAATGGTTTCCATTTCTTACAGTTTCAAATTTCCATGACAAATCACATAAGATGTTCTAAGAGGATTTGGCTGCCTTGAGGCTCTCTTCTTGTCTTGAACTAAATGTGAGAATGGGAATCATATGGGCTATACCATAGAACTGAAGTTTGCAACATTTTGATAGCAATGGGACAACACACCCTTTATTTCCGAGAAGCTGAGGCCTGATGGTGACTGAATGATGCCTCCCCGACACTGTCTTGACTATCATTCCTCCTCCTAGAAGTCAATGAAATCTTTAAAGAGGCATAGTTTGTTTAAAAGTGTGAGATATTTACCTTTCTCCTCAAAAACAAGTTCCTTAATCAATAGTGTTGCCGTCACCTAAGGAGTTGGTTAGCAATGCAGATGTCAGGTACCAACCCAGATCTACTGATCTCCCAGATGATCTGTATGTACAGCAAAGCTTGCGAAACGCTGGTGTAATGCAGGAGGGCAGGTACATGCCCAGTGAGCAAGGCTAGCTAAGCCAGCCAAGCCAGGCCTGTCGTGGGGTACCCCAAAATCAATGCTCATTGAGTTTTTGGACTCTTGACATTAGAGCGGGTTAAGTCTGGGAGCTCTAGGTGAAATGGAATGATTGGGGTGAGTTGGAAGAGAAAAGTATGATCTCTCTTCTTTTTTAATCACTTGAGAATACTTGTTTTGGTGAGTTGTTAGCAGCCTAAATTTATTTCCATCATACATTTTCCTTTACAGACTAGTTGAAGAAGTCACACTTAAAACGTTTTAGTCTCTTATAAAATTCGTATTCCTACCAGTAGAGACCAGTGGTCATCACATGAATCACTCTTACTGGTTTACATACACTGCTCCCATTGAACTATGAAACCATTTTATCTTTATATATATTTTAAGACATTGAAATGAAGTACACTTGAGATATTAAAAAAATTTAATATCACTATTTATACCTCCCTGGAATTTCAAATTCAAATGTGTTTCTATAAGGATCAAAATTCTATAATAATTTACCAAGTATGGATATAGGAGTGCCAGCTTTTCGTATTTTGTTAATTAGTAGAAACTATTCTTAACAACAAAGAGGAAATTGTGAGTTGCAAATATTACCTGCAAAGTACATGTTTTGCAGTGGTGCGCGTTTATACCAACTATAGCAATGACTGACGTAGCACATAGCAGACCCTAAGTTAAGGGAAGAGGATGGCTAGGAGACTTTACAACAAGCTCCTTCTCAAGAAGACTTTTGCAAATTTGTGCCAGGGAGCATGTGAAGATGACTTTACATGGATCTTAATAACAGTATTTTCAAAGTCATTAATATTCTAGATCTTCTGCAACCCAATGACACCTATGTGCTCTGTTTGATGTGCTGCAAGGACTTAAAGCAAATGGATTCTGCCCAACAGTACAAACATTTCCTGGTAACTCCCCTCAGGTGGGAGCATCCAGGCAATTTGTCAGGACTCAAAGTAAGATCTGAGGAGCAACTCACGTTCTTCACAGAGGCGCCCCATCCAGCCCTCTGGACAGGAACAAGCATTTGGGCGTTGGCAGATGCCCCCATTCTGACATGGGAATCGACAGACGGCTGGAAAAGAAGCACGATGGGTCACAAACGTAGGGAATTATGGAAGGGAGTGAGTCGGAAAATAGGATTGCTCCTTTAGATTTCATACTATTTCCTTGACTCAAGCTTTCAGAAAGAGAAACAAAAATTAAATCTCAAGTGGCAATTCCAGTATGTGGAGAAGTACAGCATTTGATTGGCTGCTATTGCAATTTTCCCCGTATCTTTATTGAGGTGCAACAAAAAAATTGTACATATTTAAGATTTACACCAGATGTTTTGATTTATATTTAGATTGTGAAATAATCACCAAAATTATTGAGCTAATTACCACATTCATCCCCTCACTTCTTTCTTTCTCTCTCTTTCCTTTCTTTCTTCCTCTTTCTCTTTTTCTTTCTTTTGTTCTTTCTCTCTTTCTCTTTTCTTTCTCTTTTCTTTCCTTTATCTCTTCCTTTCTTCCTTTCTTTCCTACCTTTTCTTCCTTCCTACCTTTATATCTTTCCTATCTATCTATCTTTCTTTCTGTCTCTCTCTGACTATGTCTTTCTTCCTTGTGAGAACACAAGATCTATCCTTTCAGCAAATTTTCAGTATGCAATACAGTATTGTTAACTATAGTCACATTGCTGGACGTTAGAACTCCAGAACTTATTCATCTTGCATAACTGAAACTTTAATACCTTGACCAACATCTCCCTATCCTCACCCTCTCCCAGCTCCTGGGAACCACCATTCTACTCTGTTTCTATGAGTTTGACTATTTTAGATTCCACATATCAGTGATATTAGGCAGTATTTGTCATTCTGTGTCTGGCTTATTTCATGTAGCATGATGTCCTCTAGGTTCATCCATATTGTTGTAAATGGCAGGATTTTCTTCTTTTGTAAAGCTGAATAATATTTCATTGTATCTACCTATTTCTGTCTATCAAATCTACATTTATCTCTCTATCTTCTTCATCATTGTCTATCAACACACTTTTTTTTTAATCCATTCATCTGTCAACAGACATTTACATTGTTTCAATATCACACACACAACACTCATTCTGACTTTAGACTTTAAGTGAAATCTGGGCTATTCCTTTAAGATATCCCTCCTCAGAAACCCTCTCAAAAGGCTCTAACATTCTCTTACATCCCACGTATTGGTGAGCTCATTTCTCATTGTTGCTGCCAGACAATGAATCCTCTTTCTCTTGCAGTAGCCCCTGTTTCTTTTGTGGCTCATGCCATTCATCCATTGACTTCCTCAATCTTCCCTGCCTCACCAGTTATTAAAGTACAAATGTGAACATTGTTCATGTGGTCAACTCATCCAAAAACTCGATTATTCTTTTAGTTCCTTGGTTGTATCTGTGTGTACTAGCATACTTCTTGACTTTTAGCAAATATTTGTAGAATGAATACTTATAATTTATAAAAATCATATTTTATTAGAAAAATATAAGTTTTAGAAGGACAGACTAGGGTGCCTCATTACCTCTTTCTATTTTGCAGAATTTCAGGCACAGAACTTAAGAGCTCTATATGCTTTTAAAACTCAAACCATAACATTAAAAGAAAATGACACAGCTGCTAAAAGAAATTTTAAAGCCAGGGAAAAATAAAGTAGCATGCATATTAATTGTTGGAGAAATCAGATTTCTACATACATTTCCCTGCAGTTTCACTAAGAAATAACCATTCAAGTATTTCCTTACCTCTGCAAATAGGAGGTGATGTCCATGTTCCATTTTCTAAACAAACACTCCTTAGGGAACCCTCCAACATATATCCACTGTAACACGAGTAGGTGATCATGTCTCCATATTGATAATGTACGCCTCGAGCAATTGCATTTTCTACGTGGGCTGGTGGACTACAGGAGATTTCTATAGGAAAACAAAACAACAATTAAGCTTGTGCTACTAACAGACTGAGAACACAGTCTCATCTCTAAGAATGAATTAATTTAAAGAGCAAAAATACAATTCATAAGGGAAACATTTTCACCTACTTATCTAGAATAGTAAGAACTAAAAGAATTAACTGCTACTTTTCAGAAAAATTAGAGATACAACCATCAAAGGTATTTTGTCTTCAGATTCAAATGTTGAAGGTGAGGCTATTTTAAACCTAAGGAAAGCAGTCTGTAGGACACCAAGAATGAGCTCTTATACCTCATCACATAGGTGGCTGCAAGAGATCTTCAATACAGGATGCTTATTAATTAGGAGAGAAAAAGCATGATGACTGTAGTCTACTGTTTCAGAGTAAAGATAATTAATTGCAGTACTGCATATTGTATCAGGGCTATTTTATTAAAGCCTAGAACAGTGCCTGGCATGCAACAGGCTCTTGAAAATGAGTCAATGAATGCATATTGCCTTAGTCTATAGATGCTCAATGAATATAACTTGATGAGGTTTATGAAATTCAAGGTTTCATGTTAGTTTTCCTCTTTTCAATACTGTAAAAGAGTGATTTTCTACTTTTGGGATCTGTGTTAGATTGGATGGCAATCCTTGCTTTTAAAAGGAACATGCGCTGTATATTTAAATAATTTTATAACTGATATTGTTTTCAGAATTTTACAAGAAGCCTTAAGATAATTAGAATTATTCCATGGTGGGTCACAAGGCAAGCGGTAGATTGGTGTCAGGATTCTAACCAGAATCCAGTTTGTTCAACTGTTGAGTCCTTATAAGCTGGCTTCTAAAAGGTCACTTTGTTGTCATAATGCTATCAAAAACTTGTTAGAGAAGATGGTGAATTTGTTTGATTTTTCTAAATTTTCTTTCCCCTCTAAGCTGGACAAAAGACTACTATGCAACAGAAATCAGAAAGAAAGAAATGAAGAAAATGTCCCTTTGCTCAGACAAGTAGAGGAAGACAAAGAAATTCTGCCATACAACCTAAAATGAGCTGTATTAGAGGCATGGATACTGTACTGTAGAAACACTGAGGTGAAAGTAACTAATTATACTTAGGATTGTCAGGGTATGAATTTCAGTGAAAGTGGCATTTGGAATATTCTATAGGGCTTGAGTGGATCAGAGGGAACGGCTTCCAGGTTGGGGCAACAGCCTGGTAGAAAGATCAGAGCTGATCTGAGCTGATGGTTTATAGCCATGGTTATCAAAGATCAAAGAGCTGAGCTGAGCTGATAGTTTATAGCAGTGGTTATCAAAGCATTGATTTCAGACCACCTATAGGGGAATCACCTGGGGTTCTTATTAAAAATGCACATTTCTGGTGTTTTTGTGTTATGAATTTGCATCTTACATACTTTCCTGGGGTGAGTCTCATGTACACTAAATTTTAATCATTATAGGGATAAATTTCTAGGACTAGGTGAAAAAAATGAGGAAATTTGCTGCTTATGTGAAGGAAGGGTATTTTGTTCTAAGCCAAAGACTTCGTGTCTAATAGGAAATGTAAAAGAGGATTGAAGATAAACAACAGTGGTCTCTTCTCCAGGGTAATCCCTCACTCTCTCAAGAATATTGAAGAATAAGGATCTGGGCACGGTTTCCATGTGTTCTCATTCTTCAGCTCCCATTTATGAGTGAGAATATGCTGTGTTTGCTTTTCTGTTCCTGTGTTAGTTTGCTGAGGATAATGGCTTCGAGCTCTATCCAGGTCCCTTCAAAGGACATGATCTTGTTCCTTTTTATGGTTGCATAGTATTCCGTCATGTATATATACAATACCATATTTTCTTTATCCATTCTATCACTGATGGACATTTGGGTTGATTCCATGTCTTTGCTATTATGAATAGTGCTGCAATGAACATACGTGTGTGCATGTATCTTTATGATAGAATGATTTATATTCCTTTGGGCATATACCCAGTAACGGGATTGCTGGGTCAAGTGGTTTTAGATATTTGAGGAATCACTGCACCGTCTTCCACAATGGTTGAATTAATTTACATTTCCACCAACAATGTAAAAGCATTTCTATTCCTCTATGGCTTCTACAGCATCTGTTGCTTTTTGACTTTTTAATAATTGCCATTCTGACTGGTGTGAGATGGTAACTCAATGTGATTTTGATTTGCTTTTCTCTAATAATCAGCGATGCTGAGCTTTTTTCCATGATTTTCGGCCATATAAATGTATTCTTTTGAGAGGTGTCTGTTCATATTCTTTAACCACTTTCTAATGTTTTTATTTCCTTGTAAACTAGTTTAAGTTCCTTGTAGATTCTGGATATTAGAACCTTTGTCTAATGTGGACAGATTGCAAAAATGTTCTCCCATTCTGTAGGTTGTCTGTTCACACTGATGATAGTTTCTTTCGCTGTGCAGAAGCTCTTTTAATTATATCCCATTTGTCAAGTTTTGCTTTTGTTGCAGTTGCTTTTGACATTTTCATCATGAAATCTTTGCCTGTGTCTACATCCTGAATGGTATTTCCTAGATTTTCTTCTAAGGTATTTATAGTTTTGGGTTTTACATTTAAGTCTTTAATCCATCTTGAGTTAATTTTTGTATAAGGTGTAAGGAAGGGGTCCAGTTTCAGTTTTCTGCATACGGCAAGCCAGTTCTCCTAGCACCATTTACTAAATAGGGAATCCTTTCCCCATTGCTTGTTTTTTTTCAGGTTTGTTGAAGGCCAGATGGTTGTAGGTGTGAGGTCTTACTTCTGAGATCTCTATTCTGTTCCATTGGTCTATGTGTCTGTTTCTGTACCAGTGCTATGCTTATTTGGTTACTGTAGTCATGTAGTATAGTTTGAAGTTGGGTAGCATGATGTTCCAGATCTGTTCTTTTTGCTTAGGATTGTCTTGATTATTCAGGCTCTTTTATGGTTCCATATGAATTTTAAAGTAGTTTTTTCAATTCTATGAAGAATGCCAATGGTAGCCTAACGGGAATAGCATTGAATCTATAAAACACTTTGGGCAGTATGGCCATTTTCATGATATTGATTCTTCCTATCCATGAGCATTAATTGTTATTCCATTTGTTTGTGTCCTCTCAGAGCTTCCTGAGCAGTGATTTGTAGCTCTTGAAGAGGTCCTTCACTGTCCTTGTTAGCTGTATTCCTAGGTATTTCACTGTCTTTGTAGCAATTGTGAATGGGAGTTCATTCATGATTTGACCCTCTGCTTGTCTATTGGTGTATAGGAATGCTTTTGATTTTTGCACATCGATTTTGTATTCTGAGATTTTGCTTATCAGGTTAAGAAGTGTTTGGGCTGAGATGATGGAGTTTTCTAGATAGGGGATCATGTCATCTGCAAACAGAGCCAGTTTGACTTTCTCTCTTCCTATTTGAATACCCTTTATTTCTTTCTCTCACCTGACTGCCCTGGCCAGAACTTCCAATATTATGTTGAATAGGAGTGGTAAAAGAGGGTATCCTTATCTTGTACCAGTTTTCAAGGGGAATGCTTCCAACTTTTGCCCATTCAGTATATCGGCTGGGTTTGTCATAAATGGCTCTTATTTTGGCATACATTCCATCAATATTTAGTTTATTGAGTTTTTAACATGAAGGGATGTTGAATTTTATTGAAGGCATTTTCTGCGTCTATTGAGATAATCATGTGGTTTTGTTTATGTGATGAATTATGTTTATTGATTTGCATATGTTGAACCAGCCTTGCATCCAGGGGAAGAAGCCAACTTGATCATGGTGGATAAGCTTTTCGATGTGCTTCTGGATTCAGTTTACCAGTATTTTACTGAGGATTTTTATATCGATGTTCATGGGGGAAATTAGCCTGAAGTTTTTTCTTTTTGTCTTTCTGCCGGGTTTTGGTATCAGGATGATGTTGGCCTCATAAAATGAGTTAGGGAGGAGTCCCTCCTTTTCAATTGTTTGGAATAGTTTCTGAAGGAATGGTACCAGCTCCTCTTTGTACCTCTGATACAATTCAGCTGTAAATATGTCTGGTCCTGAGATTTTTTTGGTTGGTATGCTATTTATTACTGCCTCAATTTCAGAACTTGTTATTGGTCTATTCGGGGATGCAACTTCTTCCTGGTTCAGTCTTGGAAGGGCCTATGTTTCCAGGAATTTATCCATTTCTTCTAGATTTTCTAGTTTACATGCATAGATGTGTTTATAGCATTATCTGATGGTTGTTTGCATTTCTGTGGCATCAGTGGTGATATTCCCTTTATCATTTTTTATTGTGTCTGATTCTTCTCTCTTTTCTTCTTTATTAGTCTAGCTAGTGGTCTATCTATTTTATTACTTTTTCAAAAAGCCAGCTCCTGGATTCATTACCTTTTTTGAAGGGTTTTTCGTGTCTGTATCTGATCTTGGTTATTTCTTGTCTTCTGCTAGTTTCAAGGTTTGTTCGCTCTTTGTTCTCTAGTTCTTTTAGTTGTGATGTTAGGGTGTCAATTTGAGGTCTTTCTACATTTTCGATGTGGGCATTTAGTGCTATAAATTTCCCTCTTAACACTGCTTTAACTGTGTCCCAGAGATTCTGGTACATTGTCTCTCTGTTCTTATTGCTTTCAAAGAACTTCATGATTTCTGCCTTAATTTCATTATGTACCCAGTAGTCATTCAGGAGCAGATTGTTCGATTTCCATGTAGTTGTATGGTTTTGAGTTTCTTAATCCTGAGTTCTAATTTGACTCAGCTGTGGTCTGAGAAAACGTTTGTTATAATTTCAGTTCTTTTGCATTTGCTGAGAAGTGTTTTACTTCCAATTATGTGATCAATTTTAGAGCAAGTGCTGTGTGACGATGAGAAGAATGTATATTCTATTGTTTTGGGGTGGAGAGTTCTGTAGATATCGTCTATCAAGGTCCCTTTTCTCCAGAGCTGAGTTCAAGTCCTGAATATCCTTATTTATTTTCTGTCTCAATGATCTGTTTAATATTGACAGTGGGGTATTAAAGTCTCCCACTATTATTGTGCAAATATCAAAGTCTCTTTGTAGGTCTCTAAGAACTTATTTTATAAATTTAGGTGCTCCTGTACTGGGTACCTATATTTTCAGAATACTTAGTTCTTATTGAATTGAACCCTTTGCCCTTCTTTGTCTTTTTTGATCTTTGCTGGTTTAAAGTCTGTTTTGTCAGAAACTAGAATTACAACTCAACCCCTGCTTTTTTCTGCTTTTCATTTGCTTGGTAAATTTTCCTCCATCCCTTCATTTTGACCCTAAGAGTGTGTTTGCACATGAGATGGGTCTCTTGAAGATGGCACACTGATGGGTCTTGACTCTTTATCCAGCTCGCCATTTTGTGTCTTTTAATTGAGGCATTTAGCTCATTTACATTTAAGGTTAGCATTGTTATGTGTGAATTTGATCCTATCATTATGATGCTAGTTAGTTATTTTGCAGACTTGTTGATGTAGTTGCTTCATCTTGTCATTGGTCTTTGTACTTCAGTGTGTTTCTGTAGTGACTGCTAATGGTTTTTTCTTTCCATATTTAGTGCTTCCTTCAGGAGCTCTTGCAAGACAGGTCTAGTGGTGATGAATTCCCTCAACATTATCTTGTCTGAAAAGGATTTTATTTCTCCTTCACTTATGAAACTTAGTTTGGCTGGCTATGAAATTTCTGGGTTGGAAATTCTTTTCTTTAAGAATATTGAATATTGGCCCCTAATATCTTCTGGATTTTAGGGTTTCTGTAGAGAGGTCTTCTGTTAGTCTGATGGGCTTCCCTTTGTAAGGCTTCCTTTCACCTGGCCTTTCTCTCTGGCTGCCCTTACTTACATTTTTTTCTTCATTTTTACTTGGAGAACCTGAGGATTATGTGTCTTGGGGTTGATCTTCTCATGGAGTATCTTATTGGGGCTCTCTGGATTTCCTGAATTTGAATGTTGGCCTGTCTTGCCTGGCTAGGGAAGTTCTCCTGGATAATATCCTGAGGTACATTTTCCAACTTGGTTCTATTTGCCTCACCTCTTTTGGGTACCCTAATCAATCAGAGGTTCAGTCTTTTTACATAATTCCATAGTTCTCAGAGGTTTTGTTCATTCCTTTCATTCTTTTTCCTCTAATGTTGTCTGCCTGTCTTATTTCAGCAAGATAGTCTTCAAGCTCTAAAATTCTTTGCTTCACTTGGTCCATTCAGCTATTGATACTTGTGGTTGCATTGTGAAGTTCTCGTGTTGTGTTTTTCAGCTCTATCGGGTTATCTACGTTCCTTTCTAAACTGGTTATTCTGGTTAACAGCTCCTGTCGTGTTTTATCCTGGTTCTTAATGTCTTTGCATTGGGTTAGAACATGTTCCTTAGCTCAGTAAACTTCATTATCGCCCACTTTCTGAAGTCTACTTCTTTCAATTCATCCATCTCAGCCTCTGCCCAGTTCTGTACTTTGTTGGAGAAGTGTTGCAATCATTTGGATGACAAGAGGAACTCGGGCTTTTTGAGTTTTCTATGTTTTCTTCATTGATTCTCATCTTCCTGAGTTCTCTAGCTTTGATCTTTGAGGCTGCTGACCTTTGAATGGGGTTTTTGTGAGGACTTTTTTGTTGATGCTATTGTTGTTGCTGTTTTCTCTTTTTCTTTTAACAAATAGTCAGGCTCCTCTTTTGTAGGGCTGCTGTGGTTTGCTGGGGGCCACTCTAGACCCTATTTGTCTGGGTCTCAGCTGCACCTGGAGGTGTTACCAGTGAAGGCTGCAGAACAGCAAAGATGGCTGCCTGCTCCTTCCTCTGGGAGCTCTGTCCCAGAGGGGCACCAACTTGATGTTAGCAGAAACGCCCTTGTATAAGGTGTCTGGTGACTCCTGTGCATCCAATCAGGAGGCATGGGATCCGGGACTCACTTAACAAAGCACTCCTCTGGCTTCCCCTTGGCAGAGCTAGTGCACTGTGCTGCCAGGAATCCCACTTGTCCAGATTGTTTGGATTCATCAGAGCTAGCAGGGGAAGGACCAAGCCTGCTGATCTGTAGAGAGAGATCATGGCCACCGCTCACCCAGGGGCTCTGTCTGAGGGAGATCAGAGTTTCTGTCCATAAACCCCTGGCTGGAGTTGCTGCAATTTCCACAGGGAGGCCCCATCCAGTGAGGAGAGATGGGTCAGGGTCCAGTCTAGCGAGGCAGTCTGTCCACGATCTGCCACAGCTGTTGTGCTGCGCTGTGGGGAATTCCTCCTCTGTCCAAACTGCCCAGTCTCCCTGGCTCCAGCAGGGAAAAAAATGGCAGACTGGAGCTGCAGTGATGGTGGCTGCCCCTTCTCCCAGGAGCTCAGTCATATTAGGCAGCCACAGTGATGGTGGCTGCTCCTCCTTCTGGGAACTGGGTAGTCTTAGGCAGTCTTCAGCTGAGTGGCCGCCAAGAATCTGCAAAACTGTGTGCTTAGGACCCAAGGTCCTGGTGGTGTGGGCTCATAAGGGGGACCTCCTGATCTGCAGGTTGCACAAATCCAAAGAAAAAGTGCAGTTTCCTGAGAGAGGTAGCACAATCACTGACTGCCTCCTTTGGCTGGAGGTGGGAGCTCCCGTTGCCCCATATTATGGCTTCCAGTTGGGCCGTTGTCCCACCCTGCTTTTTCTCTCTTTCTGTGGCTTGTGCCAACTGCCTAGTCAGTCCCAGTGAGAGAACATGGATATGTCAGTTGCCCATGTAGGATTCACTTACTGTTTTCATTCTTCTCAGTGGGAGGCTCTGTCTGCAGCTGTTTCTAGTTGGGCATCTTGACCCCTCTCCCCAGAATATACATTCTAATGCTGCAAGAGTCTGCTGTCTGGAAATATCTTCCTATTAGGAGATATTGCTGATATGCACCAATTCATTTATTCTTCAAGACAAATCTATAAGATATCTATAATACCTACAAGATAGGTATAATTGAAGCTCTTAACAAATGACAGCCCTAAGACTCAGAGAAGTAAGGATTAAACATTTTGAAGACAGAATTCAAACTCGGGTCTTTCTGATTCCAGAATCCCCATGGTCTTAACAGGCATATTTCTTATCTCATTAATGGGAGTGCAAGTGTTCTGAAGATGAAGACCATTGTAGGCATAATACAGTCCTATACTACGCAGCCCTGTGCCTTCCATCTGGTCAGACTCAATGAATATTTTAATTGATTACTGTAGAGGGAGTGGCTTGGACAACAAAGAAGCCTGAAGGGCAGGACGTTGGCAGGGAGATTTTTTTTTTTTGAGATGGAGTCTCGCTCTGTCTTCCAGGCTGGAGTGCAGTGGTGTGATCTCGGCTCACTGCAACCTCTGCCTTCCAGGTTCAAGCAATTCTCCTACCTCAGCTTCCCGAGTAGCTGGGATTACAGGTGCACGCCACCATACTCAGCTAATTTTTGTATTTTTAGTAGAGATGGGGTTTCACCATGTTGGCCAGGCTGGTCCCAAATTCCTGACCTCAAGTGATCTGCCCACCTTTGTCTCCCACAGTGCTAGGATCACAGGCGTGAGCCACTGTGCCCAGCCAGCAGGGAGATGTTTTAAATGGTGTTAAAAAGTGTGTGTTGACCGGGAGTGGTGAGTCACGCCTGTTATCCCAGCACTTTGGGTGGATCACCTGAGGTTGGGAGTTCGAGATAACCTGGCCAACATGAAGAAACCCTGTCTCTACTAAAAATACAAAATTAGTGGGCCGTGGTGGCACATGCCTGTAATCCCAGCTACTTTGGAGGCCGAGGCAGGAGAATTTCTTGAACTTGGGAGGCAGAGGTTGCAATGAGCCAAGACTGTGCCATTGCACTCCAGCCTGGGCAACGAGAGGGAAACTGTCTCAAAAAAAATAAGAAAAGAAAAGAAAGTGTGTGTTAAAAAATGTTGAGTTATCATAAGGCAGCAAGAGATGCCTCTAGATTGCATAAATGTAGCAGCAAAGTGCTAACCCCTAGTGCTAGCAACATAGTGCTAGTGGTTCTCAGACTGTTTCCTAGGTCAGCAATATCCTCATCAGCAACATCTAGAAATGTGTTTTAACAAGTTCTCTAGGTGGTTCTGATACAGGCTCAAGTTTGAGATCCACTGTGGAATAATTTTTCTATTGCAAAACATTTGTAGTCTGTTAAAGGATAGTTTGGGGATTCTGACAGTGTGGAAAAAAAATATGTATTTTGATTTTAGTATCTTGTTCATTTTTAGAGAAGCACATTTTGAAAATGTGTTCAGTGAATCCTAGTCAGGTAGGTTTTAGTTTGGTTCTGGAAAGCTTTTTTTTTTTTTTAAATGTTTGAAATTCGAAGATTAAAAAAAATTTCAAACATTAATGAGGAAAATGAAAATGATAACTATGATAGCACAGAGATCTAATCATTTACAACTAAGTTACTTGACTGAAAACCTCACAAGGATGGGAAAACACCTCGCTCTAGCAGCACGAACTGGCTTCTGCCTGCTGACTTACTTTCACATTTGGCGCTTGTCTGTGTCCACGTCTCGTCGGGGTTGCAGGTAATGATGCCTTCGCCCCGCAGCAGAAAGCCTTCCCTACATTTGATGGACACGTTCTGATCAACATAAAACTCCTTTTCAGACAGCAGAGCATTCTCGGGAATCACAAAAGGAACAGGGCATGGATTTGCTGTTTAAAAGAAAAGAAAATGCTTACTGATATTTTCCTTCCTTACCTAATGTGTTTCTAATCTGACAAAAGCTGATTCTCAGACAGGACTTAGATAACACAAATAGATTTTTTAAATATTCCAGAGAATTCAGCTTGGATAGGCATTAATTGCTTTTTCTGGACCCATATCCCTTATGAGTGGGGTTTCCTTGATGTTTTGGATATGTGGGAAACTAATTGTGAAACTGAATCTGATTAAAATCTCTCCTAAAGAAGTCAACACATACGTTTGCAGAGAGGGACTGGGTGGCTCCAGGTTCCATTTTCTGTGCAGTGTGCTTTAGATGGCCCTTCAAGACTGTAGCCTCTGTTGCAGGAATATACCACGCTGGGTCCGGTCGTTGTGTTTTCAACATCAGCCTTCCCATTGAGAAATTCAAGTGGAGCTTCACACCTGGTCTCTAAAAAGAAGAATACTATGCAGCCATAAAAAAACGATGAGTCCATGTCCTTTGTAGGGGACATGGATGAATCTGGAAACCATCATTCTCAGCAAACCGACAGAAGAACAGAAAACCAAACACCACATGTTCTTACTCATAGGTGGGTGTTGAACAAGGGGAACACATGGGCACAGGAAGGGGAACATCACAGACTGGGGTAAGTTGTGGGTGGAGGGTTAGGAGATGGACAGTGGGGGGCAGGGAGGGATAACACTGGGAGAAATGCCTGATGTAGGTGATGGGGGGATAGAGACAGCAAACCACCATGGCATGTGTGTACCTATGCAACAACTTAAAGTACAACAACAAAAAAATTTTATTTGGTGCAATAAATAGTATGCCAGGCTTAAAAAAAAAAAAAAGAGTAAAAGCCTCATATTGATTCCTTCTCTAATTCCTCTTTCTTTCTTTTCCTACAGTTGCCAAAGATACTTCATGCAATATACAAAATAATATGGTCTACTCATGTGTGAAGCACAGTGATATTCATTGAAGGAAAAAAATACAGCATACTTAAGTATTAGATTCATGCATGCATACAATTAAAGATTAGGATTTAGTCCTATTGACTCCAGCTGTCTTTATGTATATGAATATTAATAATGCTGGGGGCAGGGGGTATGGATGAGTAGCTGGGTAAAATAAAACAAATACTAAATTTATTTCTTACAACACTTAAGTTGTAAACCCAATTAAAATACAGGCTGCTCAGTTAAATTTAAATATTAGATAAATAACAAATACATTTTTAGCATAAGCATGTCTCAAACACTGCATATTTATAAATTTACATTTAAATTATTTTTCATCTCAAATTTAAATATAACTGCATATCCTGTATTTTTGTTTCTTCTAAACCTGGCAGCCTTACTTATAGCAACTCTGAGATTATCTCATATAACAGTTGGCAAAATGTGAGGCTTAGGGAGGTTAAATAATTTGGTCAAGGTCATACTGCTTGGAAGAAGAGATAAATATAAAATTATCAGAAGTTAAAAGATAATAGGAAAGTATGAAGAATAGGGACCCATAAGCTTGGGGAAAATTAGAATAAATGACATCTTATGTGGCTTTTGAGGAATATATGGACTTCATAAACTGATGGATATTAAAGTTGTAATGAACAATTTTGCATTATTGTGAGAAATGTTATTAACAGGGATGCTGTGACGAAAGTAGGATCACTCTTTCAAGAATCTCAAAACATGGGCTTGAGTCTTAAGTTTATCATTTTTGTGAAGGCAGAGAAGGTGGTTCTAGACTAGTGGTTCTCAAGTTTGGTTGTACTTTAGAGAACCAGGGAAGCATTTATGACCAATCACAGACCGAGTGAGTCCAAATCTTTATATTGAGGGCTACCTTTTAATATTATATTAATAATTCCCCAAATGATTCAAATGTGAATTCAGAGTTGTGAGTCCCTGGACTGGATGCTAATGGGCTTCTTTCAGCCCAAAGTTAAGTACACTGGGATTCACAGATCTTAACCTTGGCTAAACTTTGAAAGCACTTAGGGAGCTTTAAAATGCTATTGATGCTGTGCCGGGCATGGTGGTTTATGCTTGTAATTCCAGCCCTTTGGGAGGCTGAGGAGGGCAGATCACTTGAAGCCAGGAGTTTGAGACCAGCAGGGCCAACATGGTGAAGCCCTGTCTCTACTGAAATACAAAAAATTACCCAGGCACGGTGGTACATGCCTGTAGTCCCAGCTACTCAGGAGGCTGTCCTGGAAGATGGAGGTTGCAGTGAGCCAAGATCGTATTACTGCCCTCCAGCCTGGATGACAGAATGAGACTCTTCCTCAAAATAAAAACAAAAATAATAAAAACATACTTACATACATTGTCCTTTGGCAGAGAAGGGGATACTGGGGATAAGGTTATGTGAATTAACCTACATTTTGCCAAATAAACTTGGCTGTTCTGATAAAATAATGTAAAATTCCATGCAAAATACTAATAATACTCGTTTATTTGACAGATGGGCCAACAGCACGTTAAAAGTATTAACTAGCACTGTCACCAAAAAACAGAGCCTTAGAAGGCTTTAAGCCTTCTTTTTTTTTTTTTTTTTTTTTTTTTGAGATGAAGTCTCAGTCTGTCACCCAGCAGGCTGGAGTGCAGTGGCGTAATCTTGGATCACTGCAACCTTCACCTCCCGGGTTCAAGTGATTCTCCTGCCTCAGTTTCCTGAATAGCTGGGATTACAGGTGCCCATCACCACGCCCAGTTAATTTTTGTATTTTTAGTAGAGATGGGGTTTTACCATGTTGGTCAGGCTGGTCTCGAACTCCTGACCTTGTGATCCACTCACCTTGGCCTCCCAAAGTGGTGGCATGAGCCACCATGCCTGGCCCTAAGCCTTCTAATTTATAATTATTTGAGAAAACCCCCCCACAAAAATGCTAATAAATTCAATAATTAGTGTTCAAACAAGATGTTTGCCATTCCAGAGTCAGTAACCTTGTGCCCTATTGCAGTTAATCATTAATTCCTACTACAGTTTTTGACTCTTAATGGTTTGCTGCCCTTGAGCAAAAGTCCATTAAAAGGTTCTCATACAGTTTATGAAGTTGGATTACATTTTTTTTTTAAATTTCAAAATAAATCTATAAAGAAAATGTAGCCACACTCTTATTTAGTGTCATTTTGGGGGCTGCTAAGTGTCATGCAACTCACCTTTGCACGTTGCCACCCCTCCACTCCACTGTCTGTTCTCCTGGCAGACACGTTCCCTGTTCCCCTGTGAATCAATGAAGAAAGGTCATCAACAAGATCATAACTCTATAATAGAAAGATAATAAGGAAATGCAACATAATTCTAGCTATGGGTTTGAATCGCTCAGCACTGGAATGTTAAACAAACACATTAAAAATACATAGTTTAAGGAGGAAGTTTAGACTTCCAAAAATGTTATCAAATTGCCTCAAAATTTACACCCTGGCAGACCAGTATAATTAAAGTACAGACTTTGCTTTAGTTTTTATTTTAAATGGCAACTAATTATAATATGTAGCTAAGACTGACAAAGAATGCATTAGAAATGGATGGTCAAATAGTATTCTATTGTGTATGTATGTGTACATACACATATTTGTATGCATTCTTAGAATGTATGGATCATAGTACATAATAATATATGTATATACACATACATACACAACTGAGTACTATTTGGCCATAAAAACAGATGTGATATATACACAGAAGCGTGTGTGTGTGTCTATATATCTATATATATCACATTTTCTTTATCCATTCATCCATTGATGACACCCAACACTTAGGCTGACATATATATCATATATATCTTGCCATATATATCTTGGCAATTGTATATCCCATAAATGTATACAATTATGATTTGATAATCAGAAATAATATTAAGTATAAATTTTAAAAATGCAGACCCCCAGAAACTATTTGGTTCAGATGATCTTGGCCTAGGAATATATATACTCCTTTTCTTTTTACAGCATCTCAGGTGATTCTTGAGCAGATGACAATGAGCTACACTGATTATAAGACCAGTGATTTATCACTTATTCTCAGTTCTGGCTGCACATATAAATCACCAAGGGAACTCTGAAAAGTATACCACTGCCCCAGACTCAACCCACAGAGATAATGAATGAATTAGTCTGAGGTGAGAGCAAGTATTTGCATTTAAAAAAATGCTGTCTGATGGAAAAATTCAAACATATGAGAAATACTAACAGTAGAAAGAATAGTATAAGAAACTTCCACGTAGACATCACCCAGCTTACTCAAGGCCAATCTTATTTCATCTAAGCCCTACCCCTTCCACAAACTCACATTATTTTGAAGCAAATTCCAGACTTCAAATCATTTAACAATAATTATTTTAGTATGACTCTCTAAAAGAATGGCTTCTCTAAGCACAGAAATACTGCTAGAAAGGCTCTTTAGGGGGTCACTGTATATTCAAATGCAACTGGTCCTAGATCAGTGGACCAGGAATGTGCCTATCCCTCTCACTAACACTGTAGTGTCATATATGGGCTTAAAACCTCTAGCCACCAAAAACCTTGTTTCTTATAAAATAAATACATCCTCATTACAGCGATTCCTAAATTAACCAAAAACGTAAAAAAAGATAAGAGCCCTTAAAAATTATAACCACAATAACATTATCACACCTTAAAAAATAACAATTTCTTAATATTAATAAAATGTCCAGTTTTCAAATTTCCAATTGTTGCATAAATTTCATAATTTATTTTTTAAATAGTTATTTTGAATTAGGATCAAATAAGATCCACACATTAGGACTAGTTTATGTTTCTGTGATGATTAATTTTATGAATGAATGTATAGAAAACTGGTGGTCATTACTTTTTTTTTATTTTTGAGACGAAGTTTTGCTCTGTTGCCCAGGCTGGAGTGCAGTGGTGCGATCTCCAGTGACTGCAACCTCCACCTCCCATGTTCAAGCAATTTTCCTGCCTCAGCCTCCCAAGTAGCTGGGACTACAGGTGCCCGCCACCACACCCAACTAATTTTTGTATTTTTTACTAGAGACAGGATTTCACCATGTTGGCCTGGCTGGTCTTGAAATTATGACCTCAGGTGACCTACCTACCTCAGCCTCCCAAAGTGCTGGGATTATAGGTCTGGCCTTGATGTGTCATTACATTTGAAGAAGTATTCATAGATAATTTACCGTTAAACTTTTGGAAACATCCTGGTGTTAACTACAAAATTGAGAGAGCGATAATAGTGATTGCTCTCACTCCAAGCTCCATGTTAGAATCATCTGAGAAACTTTTCTTCTTTTTTTTGAGATGAAAGTCTCACTCTGTCACCCAGGCTGGAGTGCAGTGGCACGATCTCTGCTCACTGCAACCTCCACCTCTCAGGTTCAAGTGATTCTCCTGCCTTAGCCTCCGGAGTAGCTGGGGCTACAGGCACCTGCCACCACGCCCGGCTAATTTTTGTATTTTTAGCAGAGACGGGGTTTCACCATATGGGCCAGGCCTGTCTTGAGCTCCTGACCTTGTGATCCGCCTGCCTTGGCCTCCCAAAGTGCTGGGATTACAGGTGTGAGCCACCGCACCCAGCCAACCTGAGAAACTCTTTACAAATATTGATGTCCAGTTAACCTGAATGGACAAAGTGATGCCCAGCTTAAACACTGCTACTGGATGTGTCTGTGAGGATGTGTCTGGATGAGATTAGCATTTAAATTGGTGGACCAGGTAAAGTAGATTGCCCTCCCCAATGTGGGGGTGCATCTTCCAAAACGCTGAGGGACCAAATAGAAAAAGGATGGAAGAAGGAGGAAATGGCCTTTTTTTTCTTCCTCACTACTTGAGTTGGGACTCAATCTCTTCCTCTGTCTTCAGACTGGGGTTTATATAATCAGCTTACTTAGTTCTCAGACTAAGTTCTGGAGTGACTTATACCACCAGCTTCTCAGGGTCTCTAGTTTGCAGATAAAAGATCCTGGGATTTAGCCTCCATTAACGTGTGAGCCAGTTCGTCATAATCTCTCTCTCTCTCTCATCTACTGTTTGGTTATCTAGTCAAACAGATAGTACTGAAAAGAAAATTCTTCCTCTTGACTTGTCTGTTTTATAATGAGTTTATTCATAAGCATCCTTTAAGAGTTTCCAAGTTTTTAAAGTATAATTATAAGCCTCATGTCATTTATGATCTATTTGATGTGGTTCAGTCCATTGAAGTTATTACCCTTATTAATGCTAAAATGGTCTCATCTTGACCTGTGGGAGCCTTGTCCAGTGGCTTGTGAATCCTGTTGACATGTAGTCTTTGATAGGTTTCCTGCTATTTTGTGTGACAAGAGTTTTCAGGCAATATGTTACATTTCTTGCCCCAGATCTGGAATTGGTAATTTCTCCAAGTAACTGGACATCAATATTTTAAAAAAGTTTCTCAAGTGATTCTAACACGTATAATAGCTTGGAGTGAGAGCAATCACTATTGCACTTTTCTCAATTTTTTAGTTAACACTTATTTCCAAAAATTTTTAAATTATCTACTTTAAATTTAATGACAATCACTTTGCTGTATATTTGTTCATACTTCCATATTACTTTTCTTTTTAATAAATTGCAAGATTAATATTCTTGCATGAAGAACAATGAGGTTTCAAAAACAGGAAACACTCCAGTTGCAATCACCATTACATTTTTAAAAAAGAAAAAAAACAACTTTTGGCCGGGCGCAGTGGCTCATGCCTGTAATCCCAGCACTTTGGGAGGCCAAGGCAGGTGGATCATCAGGTTAAGAGATCGAGACCATCCTGGCCAACATGGTGAAACCCTGTCTCTACTAAAAATACAAAAAAATTAGCTGGGTGTGGTGGCATGCGCCTGTAGTTCCAGCTACTCGGGAGGCTGAGGCAGGAGAATTGCTTGAACCTGGGAGGCAGAGGTTGCAGTGAGCCGAGTTCACGCCACTGCACTCCAGCCTGGCACCTGATGACGGAGTGAGACTCTGTCTCAAAAAAAAAAAAAACCTTTGAGGAAATAAAGCAAGATACATATAAGCCTGGTCCCAGATTGCATATACCTATCTTATGATAATTCTTTGACTGCATGGTCAGAAAATAATGGGACATACAAAACATTTAACAGATAACCAAATACCTTTTTTTTTCTTTTTTTTGAGACAGAGTTTTCACTCCTGTCACCCAGACTAGAATGCAATGGTGCCATATCGCCTCACTGCAACCTCTGCCTCCTGGGTTCAAGCAATCCTCCTGCCTCAGCCTCCTGAATAGCTGGGACTACAGGCATATGCCATCACACCTGGATAATTTCTGTATTTTTTGTAGAGACAGGGTCTTACTATGTTGCCCAGGCTGGTCTTGAACTCCTGAGCTCAAGTGATCCACCCTCCTTGGCCTCCCAAAGTGCTGGGATTACAGGTGTGCGCCACCGCATCCAGCCAAAACCTACCTTTAAATGCCATTATAACAATAAAAAAGAGTTTCTGAAAAACTGAATGACAACATTGTGTAATGTAAAATAGGTCTTTTAAGTTTCAAGTTTGGTGATATGGTAATGCTTTCAACAAAACTGACTGATTACCTAGCTCTCCCACTAAAGTAAACAGAGACCTAGGGTTTGCAGAGGGGATTTTTAATACTACAAACCAAGAGTTGTCTCAAGAATAAGTTGATACTAGCTAAACTGCTCTGAGCTTTTTTCAAGCCAGATTTGCATATAGGAACTTGGTGTCTCAATGCCAAGGTATCTGAGCCCATTGTTTGAAGAAATCCTGGCTTTACATACGTAAATCTTTGTGGTTACCTCTCCATGGTGACTGGTGGACTTCCCTGTTGCAGAATATGATTACCAGCAAGTTGAAACCCAGGTTTAAACAGTCAATTGAAGTCACAGTATCTGTCTTGTGGTTTGCAAACTTACTTTCTCTTCCTTACATGGCTTTGATGTTTCTTATTGGAGATTTATTTTGTTATTTTTTTTCTTTAAGACAGTCTCACTCTTGCCACCCAGGCTGGAGTGCGGTGGCGCAATCTCAGCTCTCTGCAACCTCTGTCTCCCTGGTTCAAGCAATTCTCTTGCCTCAGCTCCCCAAGTAGCTGGAATTACAGGGACCCACCACCATGCTCAGCTAATTTTTGTATTTTTAGTAGAGCCAGGGTTTCACCATGTTGGCCGGACCAGTCTTGAATTCCTGACCTCAAGTGATCCACCCACCTTGGCCTCCCAAAGTGTTAGGATTACAGGTGTGAGCCACTGGACCTGGCTTATTTTGCTTTTTAAAATTCTAAGTTGCCTTAAATATTTCTTGGAAAATATTGGAGTATAAGGAAACAAAGTATAATAGAATCTTTTGGGACCAAAGTCAATGAAACAAATTTGTGCTTATACTGAAGGTATCCCCAAGTATGCTGGAAAAACAAATTAATTCTAGTTAAACAATTGGTTCACTTACCTCTAGTTCATAGCCAGGTTCACACTGATAAATAATTGTACTTTCAAAGCTATATTTGCTGCCAACCACAAATCCATGTTCTGGACTTTCAGGTTTCCCACAAGAAACTGGACTGCAGGATTCATCAGAAAATGGTGGCTCCCAGGTTCCATTAAGCTAAGTAACAAATAATAAAATGTAAGTTACATTTAGAAGTTAATACATATGAATGAAGAAATTTGCAAATATTGGTTACTTGCAGAATAATCTCCAAAATGATAGTCAAAAGCATCTAGAGTTTGGTCCTACGTTTGCTACTTATTATCTGTGGCCTTAAAAAACACGTTTTAATTATTAGGTGGCCTTAATAGTCACCCATAGACAATTTTAGACATTTCTTAAGCCCATAAAACAAGCATTTTCTTCCTAATAGAATCTATTCAGAAAACACTAACAACAAGGAGTATGTTTTCATTATAATGCATGAGGACTGGATGTTAATACAAATATTCTATGACTTCTATAAATGCACTCAAATTTCACATGATTCTATATTTTATAAAGTTTATGAGAAACAGCAAATTTTAGGCATACTACTCAAAGTTTAAAGTTTAAGAAAATCAGCTTCCTTTTCTACATTCCAACATAAATTATTGAAAACATCACATATTTTTAAAGGGATCATGTAGAAAAAAAGTATATACATGTATATAAAATTTTGTATCTATATAAAGAAACATTAATAATTTTATAAATAATAAATGATTTCTACACAAAGACCCTCTTTTAAGAATAAGATTTGTGATCAATTTTTTATAAATATATTGTTACAGACATCTTAATATTTTACCTAACCTTGTCACTTTCTTAAAGTGGGAATATGGCAGGAAAAAGGTAGATTTTATTATATTTCTACCAAGAAATTTCCCAAATCCTTGGATATGAATGAGAATTTGAGATTTTCTTTTCTTTTGGGGATTACTATTACAGATACTGCTTGCTTGGCAATATTGTATATATAGGAGTTACACATTCTAATTAAGACAGAATCTTACCTGACATACTGATATGTTAACTCCCTCAAAGGTATACCCTTCTTCACATGACACAGAGACTTGCCTATTCACACTGAAATCGTCCCCATGAACAAGTATACGTGTTATGTTTTCTGGCAGAGGACATTTTTTAGGACTGCAGGAGATACTCTCGGGGAACCAGCGACCATCTTTCTGACAGGTGAACGTATCTATATCTGTATCCATTGTATAACCTTCCAGACATCTGCAATGGAAATGCAAAAATAAGTGCCTTAAAAAAAGTAGTTTTTTAAGTTTCTGACCAATTCTTGGATTTAGGAAGCTGTTACAAGGCTCAATAGACATTTTGCGCAACATATCAAAATTGATTCTACTGTCAGACGTATGGCATTGCCATGCAAAAAACACCAATATAACAATAACAACCAGTTAATCTGGGTGTGGTGGCTCACACCTGTAATCCCTGCACTTTGGGAGGCTAAGGCAGGAGGATCACTTGAGTCCAGGAATTTGAGACCAGGCTAGGCAGCATAGTGAGACTTCGTCTTTATAAAAAATAAACAAAATTAGCTAGGCATGGTGGCATATGCCTGTAGTCTCAGCTACTTGGGAGGCAGAAGTGAGAGGACTGCTAGAGCCTAGGAGGTTGAGGCTGCAGTCAGCCAAGAATGTGCCACTGCACTCCAGCCTGGGTGACAGAGCGAGACTTTGACTCAAAAAACCAAAAAACGAAAACCAATAATAACCAGATCAGTTCTCAGTTATCCACATGAAAGGTTAGCCAAGACTAAAGTTACTTTAAGTGTTTTTGATGTTATTTGCCTTATTGTGGATAATATTATTGAATTCATTTTTATTTTGTAAACAGCTAACAGTTCAGAAAATTCTAGGCAAAGTCCAAAATGAACTCAGATACTAGTAGGAATACAGCATAGTTAATATTTATTATCACTATCTACTTTGTGCCAAGTACTGTTCTAGGTCCTTTACATACAATATTTCTTTTAATCCTGATTATTTGGCAGGATCATGACCTGAATTCTTCAGTTTTTTTGCCTTATATCCCCAACATTTGCATGTGTAAATATAACCACAAAGTTATAATTATAAAGAAATTTACTATCATGATGTTTATAAAACAGGTTCATGATTCCTGAGCTGTTCAAGCTAGCTAGAAGATCTTGCTGTTTCACAAAGCTCAACAGAATATGATAATCATGATAATTATATTAGAAACATTTCTGAAAAAAGTATCGATTTATTTTTATAGTTGGTGGATTTCTACATAATTGTGGGTAGAATAAAGCCAAACGTTAAAAACACTAGTGTTTGGAGAGCAATTCAGAGATGATGTTTTCTTCCCAATCATCAAAATTTTTGATCTGTCATATTTCATTTTATAATCCTCCTGCCTACATCCCTTGGCAACTCTAGAGCCATGGTCTTACCTGAGTTTCACTTCACTTTCATAGGTGTGTGCCTCTCCAGTTGCTACTGCATTGGTGACAGATGGTGGGGGTCCACAGGACAAGGGCTCACAGACTGGATAAGGCTGGCTCCATACCCCTTTCTCTGTACAAATCAGATCTGAACTGCCTTGTATGACATATCCAGACCTGCAGCTGTAAGTGATCACATTTTCCTTCCAAGAGCTGCTCTCACTGATGAATGCATTTGGTATCATTGGAAGAGAACCACAAGAAGTGTGTTCACAGTGGGGGAACCCAGAGCTCCACTGGCCATTGGCTTCACAGGTGATTTCAGAAAGTCCTAGGAGCTTGAAGCCTTTGAAGCACTGAATCCGGGCTGCCTTTCCACAGTCAAAATCTGTCCCATTGACAGTTCCATATTGAATTATGGGTGTGGAGCACCTGCAAGGCAGGCAGGAAGGTGAGGGGCCACTCCATGAGCCATTGGAGAGACACCTTCTTGAAGAATTTCCATGGAGCTTATAGCCAGGAAAGCACTGATACTGTATATGGCCCCCATGAATAAAAGAAAAACCATTAGGGAAGCCATGGGCAAGATCTTCAGGAGGTCCACAGTTGACTGGTTTACAGAGAGGAACCTCTGCATCCCAGTTGCCATCTGACTGACAGGTGAGTTTTGGAGCACCGTGCAACATGTAGCCCTCGTGACAGTGGAATGCCACTTCCTTCATGAAGCCATAGTCCAGGCCTTCCATCACCCCATCTGCCAATTGTGGTGGGGTGGCACATCTGACAGGTACACAGTTGGGAGTGGCTCCACTCCAACTTCCATTGGCAAGACAAACCCGGCTTCTGGCTCCCTCAAGCAGGAACCCTTCATTGCAGGTGTATTCAATCTCTTTTTGGAATGTGTACTTGTCTCCTCTCACCTGGCAATTGGCTGAGACTGGGGGTGAACCGCAGTCCACAGGAACGCACATGGGCTCATCCTCATCCCAGTTTTCGTCATCTTGGCATGTTCTCTTCTCAGTGCCATTCAGCACATATCCGGGGTCACACTCATAGTACAACGTGCTCAGGTATGTGTAGTTGCTTCCTTTAATGGATCCATTCATGACTGGATTTGGCTTTTTACATGAAATGGCTTCACAGTGTGGGGAAACACCACTCCAGTTTCCATTCTCTAGACAAAGCCTTAAGTCGGAGCCCACTAGAATGTGTCCAGGTTTACAGCTATACTGCACGGCACTTCCCGTGCTAGTCTCTGTAAAACGTAAAAAGCCATTTTCAGGAGCAATAGGCAAGTCACATTCAATTGAAATACAGGAAGGTGCACTGCCATTCCAAGTTCCATCTTCCTGGCAGATCAGCACAGGGTTCCCCAGAAGTTCATATCCTGGATGACAGGTGCATGAAACTATGGTGCCATAAAGAAAGTTTGATGAATGTGTGGCAGGAGGTTCCTTTGTAATTTCCCAGGTTTTAGCCACTGCTCCCAAATGATAAGGAGGGTGAGGAGTCAGATATGAAACTTCCATCATGTCATCTTCTTGCTCAGAATATTTCTGGCCATCTTTGACTTTAGTACAGTCTCCAAAATCTATATGAGGAGGGAGGCCACAGTCTATGGGCACACATGTTGGGACGGAACTTGACCATCCTGACTCTTCACAGATCTGCATGGCCCGACCAGTCACCTGAAACCCAGGGAAGCAGCTATAGATGATCATGGCACCATAGCTGTAATCTGAACCTTCTACAAAACCATTTTCAATGGGTGGTGGGGAATCACAGCGGATGGCATTGCAAGATGGGGCATCGACATCCCACTCACCTGTCTCTAAACAGGTCAAAGCATTGGGACCTTCGAGCCAAAAACCTTGGTTGCAAGAGTATGTAACGGTCTGTCCGTAGTGTAGGTTTGTGTAAGAGAATTTCCCATTCAAAATCTCCTTGGGTTTCAGGCACTCAATGGGTTTACATGTTGGTTTTCCTCCAAGCCAGTGTCCATTTTCTCCACAAAGGGTGGTAGCATTTCCCACCAATTCAAAGCCTGGCTTGCAGGTATAGAGAGCTGTACTGAGATAGGTAATACCTTGCACATCAAGGATTCCATTGGGGATTTCCTCAGGTTGGGGACACTCTACTGGAACACATTCTGGCAGTGGAGAGCTCCAGGTGCCATCAGCTTGGCAGAGGGTGGTAGAATTTCCTCTTAGAAAAAACCCATTGACACAAGAATACTTGGCAGTACTTCCAAAATGAAGATCAGAAGAAGGAGCAGGGACACCAAAGGAAATTAGGGGAGGTGGGATACAAAGAACCATCTTACAAACCGGGAAAGAGTCATTCCATTGCTGGGATGGCAAGCATTTCAGGACAGAGGGGCCTTGTAGGACATGCCCTTCTTTACAGGAAAATACCACGACTCCTACCTCGGTGGTCACCTCCTTCAATACTAACTGGTTTTCCAAGAAGGGTGGCTCTGGGCACTTGGCAGGCATGCATTTTGGGTTTGGCTTTTTATTCCATTTGCCAGATTTCTGACATGTCCAAGAACTGTCACCAACAAGCTCATAACCCTCATTACAGAAAAACTGAACCTTGGACCCTACTTCAAAATTTTCTCCTTTCATGAAGCCATTCTGGATGGGGGGAGGTTTTCCACAGTTGAGAGGAACGCACATCACAGGGGATTCACTGTGCCAGTGGCGATTGGCTTGACAGACAAATACAGGACTTCCAACCGACATGTAGCCAGGGTTACACTGATACCTCGCTTCGCTCTCAAAGATCCTGCCAGTTGTATGCTGTGCAATAGGAAGAAAGCAAGTCAGTTAGATTTGTACAACAGAAGATGGAGCTAACTAAATCCTTGGATACTGAAAAAGAACTAAACTAAAAGGCCTACGTTAAAACGAATCAATCAGGATATAAGCAAATAATGATTTATGCCATAGCTTTTCCAATAGGTCCATTCTATTTTTTTAATAAGTGAAAATGACAGTAGAAAGTCGAATTAGTCTGGGCATGATGGCTCATACCTACCATCCCAGCACTCTGGGAGACCAAGGTGGGAGGATCACTTGAGGTCAGCAGTTTGAGACCAACCTGGTCAACATGGTGAACCCCCTACAAAAACTAGCTAGTCATGGTGGTGTGTGCCTGTAATCCTAGATATTTGGGAGCCTGAGGCAGGAGAAGTGCTTGAACCCAGGAGGCAAAAGTGGCAGTGAGCCAAGATTGTGCCACTGCACTCCAGCCTGGGAGATAGAGCAAGACTTCGTTAGAAAGGAAGGAAAGGAAGGGTAGAGAAAAGGAAAGGGAAAGGGAATGAAAGAAAGGGGAAGGGAAAGGGAGAGGAAGTAAAAGGGAAAGAGGAAGGAAGGAAAAGGAAGAATGACTAATTAAGTAATCCCCACTGCAGAAATGTTTATCACATGTTGAGCCCATAACAAGTAAAAGATCAGTCATCTACATATTGGTTGGTGAATTGATGAGGCAATACTTAAAATGATAAATTAGTAAGTTCAAAAAAATCTTTCTGCCCAAGGAAATGCTAATAAAGAAGCATATAAACAATGAATGTATATTTGTTAATGTTAGATCATAAATAGGCAAACAAAATGTTTTTATGGGTATGTCCTAAGAATACTATCAAAGTCTTGTTTATATTCTTACATTTTTAAAAAAATTTGCTGCTATAACACAACAGAAAATTAAAAACATTCTATCTTTTAAAACAAAAGATATTCATGATCTCAAAATTCAAATGCATGTAATACAAGTCATAAACAAACAAACAAAATTAATCATTGTATCTATGTATTGCTTGTGTGTCTCCCATGCATGAAAACACCGTGCCATACAGATCTGATCTTTGTTGTTAAATGCCAGGTTGCTGATTCTCAGAACTGCACCTGGTATGAAGTAGGAGCTCTAGAAATATTAATAAATGAACACCTCTTTACTGGTACTCTATACTCCCTTCCAATGAAAAGCTTCTAAGTCTAAGCAAAAGCCTTAAATAAAAGGCTTGTGCTGTTGTTTTGTTGTTATTTTGAAAATAAAGGCTAAACAGTTGTACCGTGTGTATATGTGGCTTTTTAAAAAGTGTTTAATTAGAATATGGTCAATTTCAAATGGCCCTTGATTTGGGGAAATAGATTCTCATTGCTATTTTCCTGGTAAACCTACTGAGAAGAGACACATTAGTGAGAAAGCAGGACATATTCGGGTTGGACTGAACTCTTTTACCCATCACAGTGAGATTACCTTTAGTTTTACCAAAACAGAATTGTAAAAACTACATTATTTGGTTTACCCTATCTTTGGTTTAAAATATTAAAAAATTATAATAATTTCTCTGCATTCCATTTAGACCTTGCTTTCCATAAAATGAAGCATATATCCATCCTGAAAAACTTCTATAAAACAAAATAATGTAACATTGGTTTATTCTAACTTCTTATTTAGGGCTAAGCTGTTGCCACAAAGCGCTTGAAATGCCTATATGCTAGTAAAATACAGAAAGTTATATATTAAAGATTCATAATCATCTTAATTTTTTTTCCAGTCATTACCTATAGAATTTAGCCATTTCTGTTTTTCAATAATTAATTTGTTCATTGCCCCTGCTTCTGAATAGTGGGTTAGTCACAAGGGCTGACCCTGTCAGTGATGAAAGCCACAGACTATTTGCTAATTAGTCTCTTACCTCCAGAAAGTGATTGATTCACAACCCTAGGCAGATGAATTAACTCATCAAGAGATGAGTTAATTATGAAAATGTTAAAAGGATTATCATGATTCTTCGTTAGTGATAATAGTAAATTTCAGTTTCCATGCCTTATTGAACTTGGCAGATTTTGGAATCAATTATCTATTTTGTTTGTTTATGTATTGATGGACCCTGTAAGTGACAAAAGCCCTGGACCATTTGCTAACTAATCTCTTACCTCCAGAAAGCCATTCTCAATCTTAGGCGGTTCACCACAAGATACCGGGTGACAAGTGGGTATGGGGCTACTCCACTGCCCTGTGGCTTCACAGGTGCTCTTCTTTTCCCCTTTGATGTAGAATCCCTTGTTGCAGCTGTAAGCCACCATGGCTCCAAAACTGTAGTTTGATCCACTTGCATAGCCATTCATGATGCTTGGTGGCTCTCCACACCGCACGGGGATGCACTGGATGGACATGGGGGAAGGGTTCCACTGCCCACCTCTCATACATTCAATCTTTGCTGAGGTATTCAGTATGAAGCCTTCTGTACATTTAAAGCTCACAACTGAGCCAGCTGCAAATTTTGATTTGCTCACAGATTCCAAGATGCTGTAGGAAACCGATGGAGGTTTTTCACAGAAATGAGCTATACAACGGGGCATGTCTTGACCCTCTGGGGGAACCCATTTGCCCTGGGCATTGCAGAGGAGCTGGGAATTGTCTGCTAGGCTGTAACCATCAGAGCAGTAGTAGAATGCAATGTCTCCAAAGAGCCGATGGGCTGTCTCTGGAGAGGCGTGGTCCACATTGGGTGGCTCATCACAGGAGACAGCCAAGCACTGCTGGTCACTGCCACTCCACTTGCCGTTGGCCAGGCATTCAATGGTGTTAGGACCAGCAAGAGTATAGCTATGAGATTGGGAAGAAAGAAAGAATAACTAAGCATAACATTTGAGAAAAAGTGTGTCTTCTTATTCTATTTTTTCCATCTTTCCCACTATGACTTTATATTTATCTTTAAAATAATATTTACTCTTTGAATATTAAGCTGATTGATTAAATGACTTTTAATCAAGATATGTCAATACATTGTGATAGTAAGATTAATGTTTGTTCAGAAACAAACACTAATTTTATTTTTTTAAATCTTTCCAACAATGACTAAAATAATTTTGACTCTTAAAATATTGAGCTTATTGATCAAATGACTTTCATTTGAGATATGTCAATACATTGTGATATTAACATTTGTTCAGAAAGGGAAATGGATTTAAGATTTTTGCCATTTAAGGAACTCTAATAATTGACATACATTTGAAAAAATAAAACTGAGGAGTAAGTTATACAGTGCTGTTTGACTCAATTTAAAATTGGAATTCCATCTGCCTTTAAATTGTTTTAGTTTGTTGATTTTAGCACTTGTCTTAATTGTTGGTTCTTAAGCTACAGCTTACAATGCCATATTTAGCCTACATATAACTCATTGTTATGTACTGACATCTAGAGAACTTTAAAACAGTGATTATAATTTCAGTTACCAATGTCTCCTAAACCTTTGCCTCATGTGGTTAGAGTTAAAAGGTGTCTTCTGTATATGGCTCTGCTATTCAATCAGTATGAATAAATTTTTCTAAGTAATTCCCAGTCTTTCCTTATGCACAAGGTGTTTGCCCATATATAATGATAGATTGATGACATACTAAAATCTAAAATTACTCTCAAGTGCTCTGTCAATGAGATAGAACAAAAGATTAGAATGTGCAGTATTAGAATAATTATATTTGAGTCATGCTCATTTTCATTATTGCTCTCTTATTGAACAGAAAATTGACAGAGTTTTGAAAGAATCTGTAACATCTGATTAGTCTGTCATTTGATACTAATGAAGATAAGGGAACTAAAATAATCGAGTATCTAATTTAATCCTGCTTAGACATACTGATTTCTTCATTGTAAGAAAATAAAGTGAATGGTGGTTCAGACAGGCTTAGAAACTTGCCTGAAGTCACACAGCTGTAAGCAGCAGAGCTGGGATCGGAATTTGGTTGATCAGATTCCAACACCTACACCTTTTCCACAACACTGCTCTGTGTCTCTCTCTCTCTGTTTTGTAAGTGAAACAGGTTAGATCATACTTTTTGGGTGTCCTGGGCAAACTGTATTGTAGTATCACTAATACAAATTATTTGACCCACCCATTAGCAAAGATTGAGTCATTAGTTACCAAATATTTATCCTGAGATCTCTTTTAGTTTTATAAAGGATCAGCTACTATAGAGAGGTTGGAATTCCTTCATCCTAACTGGCAATATTCATGAAATCTATAGGAGACAGAGAGATCAGGAAGAAAAAATAATAGTGTGTCAACAGAGCTATATGCATCCACCTTACCTATGTTCTTACATCATGCTACAGATGGAAGTGGCCTCAAAATGAATACTTAAAGACATTCCCAATAGTTGAGTGCATCTCCAGTTAGGGCCAGCTGCATTTCATTGCTTTAGATAGGCTCAGTTCTTTGTATGAAGTTCTGAACTTAGCTTGTAGATGGCTTCTATCTTAGAGAATTCAGGAAGACAATATACTAAGAGCATAATTATTAAAAAATCTATCCTGGTCTGAGTACCTACATTCTACAATTATTATGTATGAGGTGCTTTCGGTAGCAGTTCCCTTTATTGAGGCTTCTCATGTTTTATAGCACAATTTGCATCATGTGCACACTTTGAACCATGCATCATCATTTTCATGGATTCCTTGATGTTGCTAGCATATTTCACTGTCTGAAGTTCACAGACATGGCCTTAGCCATTCCTGATTTATAAGGGTCCATTGTGCCATCTATAAAATTCTTCCTTTATTTCACGGGATCGGCTGCTTTGAGGGAGAAGTATCTGCCTCTAGGACCTTTCTGACTCCTCGAAGTCTCTTGAAAACACAAGCATTTGTGTTTTATAATTTGGCAGCATTTTGTTAGGCCTCTGACCCCTGAGCTTCTGGAAAATCTCCACCAACTACTTCTCCCTAATGGAAAATCACAGCAAAGCTGTTCTATGATTTAATGGAAGATTACCAGTAAATACGTAATATTTGAATAAATGAATCTAACGTATGAATTTTTGACACTACCCATAATTTCTTTGGACCTACAATAGTTTTTGATCTAACCTAAGATCTTGACTTTTCTTTATGACTCTCAGTTAATATTTACCTCTTCATTAAATAATTCTTAAGAGCCCTGCTATGGTCCAGAGTTACTTCCTTAGTGCACAGGTGCAAAGCCAAATATGAATTTACTTGTTTACATTTCTGTTGTTCTCTTCGGCCCATCAACTACCTGGTGTATTGTAGGTCCCTTCACATCTGCAGTAGTTGCTTAAAGGAGGAGTGACTATTCTACCTGAAGAATGGGAAGGGGAGGAAAGGCCTCACAAATAAAATGGCTCTTAAGGGGAGTCATGAGGGAACAGAAGCGGAATCATTCCAGACAGAAAAGTAGCATTAGCCAATGGGGGTGTGATACAGCCAGGGAACATACTGGGAATTTACAAATAATTAGAATGGCACACAAGCCTTTGGAAAAGGGAGTGGTAAAAACTAGGATCTTGTGTATTTTTTTGACAGGGTTACTGTCTTGTTTGATGGATGAAGAGGTGGCAGGAATAGATAAACTTTGTCACATCATAAGAAATACATATTTTATCTTTGTCCCCAGTACCTGACACTGAGGTCCTAATGCCTTCATAATTTCCTGAGTGATAGGTATACCAGTGCTTTAGATAACTAGATAAATTATCTCATGAAAATGAGGATAGGAGTTTATTAAAAATAAGTATCTTCTAAAATAGATCAGTTAGTCTTTTAAGATGCTAAAGGCCAGGCATGGTGGCTCATGCCTGTAATCCCAGAACCTTGGGAGGCCAAGGCAGGTGGATCACCTGAGGTCAGGAGTTTGAGACCAGCCTGGCCAATATTGTAAAACCCCATCTCTACTAAAAAATACAAAAATTAGCCAAACATGGTGGCAGGCACCTGTAATACTGTTGTAACAGCTACTTGGGAGGCTGAGCCAGCAAAATTGCTTGAACCCAGGAGGTGGAGGTTGTAGTGAGCCAAGATCACACCATTCTACTCCAGCCTGGGCAACAGAGTGAGGCTCTGTCTCAAAAGAAAAGAAAGAAAAGTAAAAAAAAAAAAAAAAAGAAGGGTATAGTTTACAAATAACAAAAAAGGAGAAATTAATTGTTAGATATGGTGAAGATAGCACGATAACTGGTCTCTGATAAAACTGCTGCACTATTTCATGATGTTAGAAGTCTGAAAGTGTGTTAAAATTTACAGAGGACATATTTTACCCACTTATTTTATTAAAGAATCACTTAGAAAAAGAAAGTTTTGGGCAAAGAATGAGATATGCTCTTTAAATGTTGCCTACAAAAGGAGGAAAAATTGGAACTGGCATAAATATAAAAGGATGGAGTACTTAATAAAATTCTGATAACATTTGGTATTCTCATTCAAGAGGCATTGGGGACACTCTTGCAGACATTTACTAAAAACCATGCCATACATATTATAAAACAAATTGCTTTAGTCTACACTCCCATGGAAAAAGAGCCCATCAATATCACAGTGATGCTTTAGAAGAACACATCTTAGGATAAACTGGCTGGAACAAATTTGCATTTTTCTGGAATCATAACAAAAAATCCATTGAAAGTGGGCAGAATACTTTTCAGATGCAATTTGCAGTGATTTGATTGACACACTGGATGGAAGCTTACTAATGAGCATGTGCCTGGAGAGCTTTATTAGAGAGCTCCCAAATGCATTATTAGCTCTTCTGTTTTAGCAGAAGTCTTAAAAGGGCAGCCTACTAGATATTTAAACAGCTGCAATTCAATGAGAACAATAGGAAGTATAAATCTGCATCAGTAATTATGTTTTCAATAATAATAATCAAAGATTTATGTCTGAACATATCTAATAATTACATTTAGAAGTTTATATTTGAGGAGAATCAAAAGGGAAAATTTAATTAGGATTTTAGGGTGGTAATGACCCTTTCTTCCCTCTGAGTTTCTCGCCATGGACTATAAACATGAGCATGAAAAGGAAAATGAGGAACAAATGAGCACTTATGTATTTGAGCAAACAGCTGAACACCCCCTATGTTTGAGGGTTTGGATAAAAGGTTTAAAAAAGATAAATGTTTAGATAAATGGTGAATTTGGAAGGCCAAGTTTAGAGAAGGACACAGAAATGAGACTTCTTGCTTCTTTCCCTGCATTCATTACATCACTTAGGTCTCCTAAAGTCTCTGCCTTTTTGTCCTAAACTTGAGAGTGGATCTTGCCCTTATAATTCAAGGAAAGGTCCATGAAAAGCACAAACTGGTATAGGAGGAAAATAGTTAGATGCAAAAGTGTGTGCATGTACACACAGTAAGCATGTGGCTTTTATAAGGCCCAGGAGGCTTACATTGTGTGCAGTGCAATGGTCTGTGCTAGGCAGTCCCAAGGGAGGAGACAGAGTTAAGAGGGACTGGAGAAGGAAATAAACTTTAATACCCTAATAAGGCCAACAGCATCTTGGGAAGTGGAAGAAGACAGTAAGACAGGTTACATTTCAGAAAGGCCATGATTTGAACACAGTGATGCTATCCTTGAATGAAACAAGACACAGAGCATGCAGACCTATGCCAATCAATTTCTTGGGGGAAAGAAATAGAAAATAAGTAAATAGTGATAAGATGAGTGCTGACTTCTTGTTCTGCCATACGATAGTCTGGAAACCTTCCCTCTATAACACTTGATGAATTATAAATTATTTTAGACGCATAGCTGAGGTGACAAGAAAGAAAATTTCCACGTGCCAGAAATGAAGAGGAAATTACAAACAGAAAAGTAAACTTGTGAATGAATGCTATGGTTACCCCTGGATTAGACAAGGAAGGGAAGTAGAGAGGATAGAAAACATGCTTTGGAGCTAAAATAGAGAGCAATAGCAAAGTCTGTACCTCACGTGGATTTAGAATTTACATCATTTACTTTGTATGGAAAACCTTCAAATTGATAAATTAATGTAAAATTAGGTTCTTGGCTGGTGATAGTCCTGGGACACCTGGTAGAAAAAACCATCTACATACTCAGAACATAAGGGGTTGCCATAGATAAAACAAACCCTGTTTACTATACACAATCTGAAATTATAACACATACAAACATGTTTTTCATCACAAATTTGTGAGCAGACAGAACAAACTGCAAGGTTAGAGCACCAATAAATGAGATAATAGAAAAAAGTTCTAAAATATAAAAAGTTGTATGAAATAAATATGCTGAAATAATTAAGGACAAAAGACAGACTCAAAATCCTATTAAAAGTGACTATGAAACAAGAAATGTTTGAAAAATAAATAGAAATTCTGGAAATAAAAATGTAGAACATAAAAATTAAAAACAATTAATGGATATATTCAAAAACAGACTACAGACAGTAGAAGAAAAATTAGTGAACTGGAAGAGATATATGAGGAAATTATCTAAATGTAATAACAGGTTTTGAAAGGAATGAAAATGTGACAGATTAACATGAAAAATAGAGTGAACAGGCCCAACATATATCTAATAAGACATCCAGAAAGAGATAGAAAGTGAGAAACAGAAAATATTTTCAGTGAAAATGACTGAGAATATTCTAAATTGATGAAAGATATAAATTCTCAGATGAAGAAGTACAATGACTCCCAAACAAGATGAATGACAATAAATACACCATAGTCATCTCATAGCAAAACACTAAAACAACAAAGACAAGTTTTCAAAAAAGTAACCAAAGAGGAAAATGTATTACTTATACAGAAACAAGAATTTGACCAGAGTTTCTCAGTCTCAGCACTATTGACATGGTGGACCAGACAATTCTTAGTTGTGGAGAACTGTTCTGTGCATTGTAGGACATTTAGCATTATTTCTGGGTTCTATCAGATGCTAGTAGTATCTTTCCCCCAATTGTGAGAACCAAAAATATCTCCAGACATTGCCAAATATCCTTGGAAGGCAATATTGTCCTTGATGTAGGATCACTGAATTAGACTCATAATGGAATTCTCAATAGCAACATTAGAATCATAAGGCAATGGAATAATAGCTTCAAAATATTTATGGAAAAAATTTGTCAGTGTAGATTTGTATACGCAGCTAAACTACAATTCGAGAGCAAGGGCAAAATACTATTAGTTTCTGACAAAGACTGTAATTCATGACTCTTGCTGGAAAAGATGCAAAGAACATCTTCAGGAAATAGAAACATTAAACCCAAATGGAAGGGGTGTGATGCAAGAAGAAATGGGGGTGAAAAAATTAATAGACATGTAATAAATATAAATAAGTAGTGACTATTTAAAAATGACTGATTTGAACAGCTGTAAGATAAAAGGGGAGTAAAATGTAGATGGTGCTAAGACATCGAAGATGGGAGTGCTGGTAGAAGTTAATACTTTCCAAAGTTTTCAAGTTGTTCAGGAAGAAGGCGGAAATATTAAGTATAATCTTGAGGTTTGGAAAAATGTCCTAAACCTGACAAAAAAAAAAAACCCTAAAGGTCTCTAAAGGAAACAACTGATAAATATGGCTATATTAAAAAAATTCTCTCCAGCCTGGGTAACAAGAGCGAAACTACGTCTCAAAAAAAAAAAAAAAAAAAAAAAAAAAAAAAATTCTGTGACTGAAGATACCATAGAGTGGAAAAGAAAGCCACAGATAAGCAGAAGGTCTTTGCAACTCATGTAATAAAAAAAGGGATTGGTTTCCTGAAAATATAAGTCAATATGAAAAACAAAATGGGAAAGAGACACAATTCATCCATAGAATAAGAAATATGCACTCTCAAGAACACTTTGGAGGGTTGTACTCCCAGTTAAACTACAATTCGAGGAGTGTTTATAGTCTTACAGAAATTTTTGGAATGGGACAACCTTAAACAATGATGAAATTGGAAAGAAGAATCAACTGTGACAAACACCAATCTAGGCATATGTGGAGCTAGGGAAGCTCTCACACATTACTTTTTAGAGTGCTAACTGGTATATGGTCACTTCTGGGAGCATTTGGTACTATCTTGCAAAGTTAAATAATGTGCATCTTCCATAACTGGACAATTCCCATTCTTCATGTCTAGGTCAGAGATGTTCTTTTATATGTGTGCCAGGAAACCTATGCAAGAATATTTACTTCAGCACTTGTGTTCAAACAAAGTATAAATAAGTTAACCCTCTACTGGTAAGGAAAAGGGTAATTTAGAGATAGCTCATTCTTATAAGAAAATATTATATATCACTGAAAATAAATTCAGTTGATTTACATGTATCAAGAGGGATAAATGTAAAAGAAGACAAGGTTAAGTGAAAAAGCTTCAAAAGGATGCTTAGAATATGAAGCAATATAGACCAAAATTAAAATACATCAATCAACAGGATGTTTATTGGGGAATATGTATTTAGTAAAGACAAATATGCACACTTGCTACTTTGAGGAGCATAGGAGAGTGATAAGAATGGCTTCTAATTATATCTGTAATACTGTATTTCTTTTATAAGCAGAGATCTAAGATAATGATGGCAAAAATTTAACATGCACTTTTATCTCAGCAGTGGATACACGGAGAATTCTAAATAGAATTTTCTTTCATTTTTTACATTTCTTTCTTTTGTTTGTTCTAGATGGAGTTTCGCTATTGTTGCCTAGGCTGGAGTGCAATGGCATGATCTCAGCTTACTACAATCTCTGCCTCCCAAGTTCAAGCAATTCTCCTGCCTCAGCCTCCCAGGTAGCTGGGATTACAGACATGAGCCACCATGCCCAGCTAATTTTTTCTTTCTAGGATAGATGGGGTTTCCAGGCTGGCCAATATGTTGAAACCCTGTCTCTACTAAAAATACAAAAATTAGCTGGGTGTGGTGGCAGGTGCCTGTAGTCCCAGCTACTTGGGAGGCTGAGGCATAAGAATCACTTGCACCTGAGAGGTGAAGATTCAGTGAGCCAAGATCGTACCAAGGCACTCCAGCTTGGGCAATGTGATAGAGCAGGAGTCTGTCTCAAAAAAAAAAAAAAGTTACAAATTTTGAAAAAAGTATAATATAAAGATTTTTTTTCACTGCATTGCCCAATGTCCACTATTGAGGGTCTACTTTGATATACTGCTCAACTTCCAGGAAAACATTTCCACAGGAGAATATGCTCCCCCTCTGTTGGCAGGAAATAAAAGCACAAGGCTCTCTTTGGCTTTGGCTGCCAGGAAATTAAATTTCGTGTCCAATGGAGCCCATCTCCTCAGTCGGGAGCATCCACTTCCCTGGCTCTCAATGATCCTTTCCTTTGCAGGCTCTACTTACCCTTCTTTGCAAGTGTAAGTGACGGTGTTCCTGAAAGTGAAGTTATTCCCTGTAAGGACGGCATCTTTGATGGCAGGTGGCTCTCCACAGAAGACGAGGTGACAGGCAGGTGGCGCTCTGTCCCAGCTGCCAGAAGCCGTGCATTCAATGATGGAAGGGCCCTGTAAGCTACAGGAAAGAATCATGTTACTCTCAGAGGCTATGATTTGCTGCTATAGAGATAAAACAGGAAGAACTCAGAAGAAAATAAGGGACATTTGAGGAATTTTAGTACATAAAATAGCATCTCTTCATATTAGATTGCTTTATATAAAAACAAGAGAAATCTAAACAAGCTATATACCATTTAAAACATGAAAGGGTGAAAACAATATAAAAACAGTAATCACTTGGTGCAAAGTAAAATATTGAATCTGCTTATGGGCAGTGGTGTAAGGCACTCCAGACCTGTGAAGAGCAGATTACTTGGATGAGAAGGGGTTCATTAGACTGGTTAGAATCCAACAGGAAGAAAGACACTCACTTAAGTAGCCAGGAAATCAGGGCAACTGAAGTCAAAGGGAACTGTCCAGGCCATGAGCCTGGGCACTTGAACTATGCTGCCCCTGACTCTGACCTCTGGTCTTCCTTTGACTTAAACCTCACATCCCTGTGCCATGGCTTATCTGCCCTTCTTCTCAACCTGATTCTGATAGCCTGCTTTAATTCACTCCACTTTCTGTTCACTTGATCTGTTCCACTTCAGATCCTGTTGATCATGTTTCTAATCACAACCTGACTTTCTCCACTGTCCCTTCTGTTTCAGTATGTGCACACACACACACACACAGAGTTAATCTCTTACAGTATTAAGAGCCTAGCTCCTTATATTGACATGCTTTTTCATAACATCCCATGCAATGCTGAATATAAGCTTGGTAAGCTGTTTATAGAGAATTCCATCACAAAAGCATTTATCAGGCATTCTGTTTATGCTTCACAAACAATTTTTGCTTTCATATTTGAAGTCTGAATGCTCATAGCAATTGAACTAGGACTCCCAGAGTCATAGCCAGATTGAATATTTCCTTGGGCGTTTACTGTAAGCTAGGCCTCAGGAAGCATACAGCTTTGAGAATGTCCTCATATTTATAAATTTGATTTTAGAGTCAGCCAGTCAAAAACCTACTGAGTAAAGAATACAGGCACGGTGGCTCATGCCTGTAATACCAGCACTTTGAGAGGCTGAGGCAGGTGGATTGCTTGAGCTCAAGAGTTCGAGACCAGTCTGGGCAGCATGGCAAAACCCCCATCTCTACAAAATACAAAAATTAGCTGGGCATAATGATGCACATTTGTAGTCTCTGCACTCGGGAGGCTGAAGTAGGGAGATTGCTTGAGTCTGGGAGGTGGAGACTGCAGTGAGTTGAGATCACACCACTGCACTCTAGCCTGAGTGACACAGACCATGTCTCAAAAAAATTAAAATAAAATAAGGAACGAGTATTGTGGAAAGTTTAGTTGGTGTCTGCAGACATTACCTGTATCCTGTATCACATGAATATGATGCAGTAGAAAGATAGGTAAGCCCACTCAAAACATATTTTCCATTATTTATGTTTTCTGGACTAGAACACTTCACCGGTTCACACACAGGAGGGGAATGACTCCAAGAACCATTAGCAAGGCAGGATGATTCTTTATCACCAGTCAGAGTATATCCTTTATTACACCTAAAGAAGACAGAGGAAATAACAGGATATAATTTGCTTTATTTTGCATACTTTTATCTGTGCCAAAAACCTCTAAAAATATTAAGAGTTTATACATATTGGAAAAGTTGATTTTTTTCCTACTGTAATAATGCTTTTAAATTATTTTTTTTTCAAGATTGAATACCGTACATCTTCCCCACAGGGATATTGGATAGATTTAAGAATTTGGCATGCCTTCAGTTTGTGTCATGGGTTAGTAACTACAAACAGGGAATCCTTGGCTTGAGAGTGGTGTGGTCTATTCTAAGTTTCTGAGACATCTAGAGTATTCATTAGCTAGGAGCATCCACTCTCAGGGTGCCCAAGGGGGTGCTGAAGGTAATAACAGGTTATTGGTCAGTGGATTTAAGGATTCTAGATATAATTACCATTAAATTATTGGATTAAGATTTGTTCACACTATATATCATTCAATTAATTACATAATAATTCAAAGACATCCTCTGGAATTACTTTCCCACCCCCTTCCTTCCAGTATTATATCACTACCAGCATGCCATCAACATCTTCTACAATATAGTTTTAATCTTACAGACTTACCTATATGTCACTTTGCTGCCAAAGGTAAATTCTAACTCCTCAATGCAACCATTTTCTGGAATAGCTGGTTTATTACAGGAAACAGCTTAACGAAGGAAAAATAAACACATGGCTTTTTTGAGACTGTGTGTGCAAAAATCTGAAATCTCAAGGAGTAGCTCCAGATCTTTTTTTGTTTCTTTGTTTTTGGTTTTTTTTTTTTTTGGTGTGTGTGTCAGGGGGGTCATGTTTAAACATGAGCCTATTAGCTCAGTTCAAATACAAAGAACACTGATAGAACACTTTATACGTCTACACCTTACCTTTCTAGGATTGTCAAACATAATAAACATGGTAAATTTACTAAACATACCTTTACAATATGGAAATAGATGATTCCATTCTCCAGACTCCAAACATGTGATTTTGGTTACTCCCATCAACTGGTATCCTTCCTGACATGAAAATGTGACTTCGGCACCTACTGTATATATCTCACCAGAGGAGTGGCCATTTTCTGGATTTCCTGGAGCCTTACATTTTATAGGTTCTGGAAACAAACAATTTTGGTGGAATAATAAGTGGCTTTCATACAACCATGCAACATCTCACAGCAAAAGAATTCCACTATAGTTAAGAGACCTGTTAAAATTGCAAGAGAAAAACCTCTTGAAGGGCCCAGAGACACATTGGACATTAGACCAGAACATACATTTAATAAGCATTTAAACAATAATATTTTGAAACAGCAATGCCTAACAAGATACATAATTTTTCTAGCCCCAAAGGTAGGCATTCATTGGGGTAGTGATGTTGCTGGAGCATGGCTTAGAAGGGCTTTGGCCTCTTTCATCTGTTCCCTCTTCATACCCACTTTTTCAGAGCAGTTGAGTTGGTGTCAAGCTGACGGAAAGGCTGTATAAAGCAGATTGAGGAATATTTCCAGCCTCCCTTTCCAAACAGAGTGTGGGCTTTGGGCTCTCCCTATCTACAAATTCAAGGTCAGTCACTACTTCTATAATAGGAAGAAGAAAAGGCTAAAGAAAGGTTTGGGGCAGCGTTGAGCAAGAAAAGTGAATATGATACTTTAATTCTCAAAAGAGGAGGATATATTGCATCACTCTTTTCTTTTCCTTTGGAGACAGAGTTTCACTCTTGTTGCCCAGGCTGGAGTACAATGGCGCAATCTCAGCTCACCACAACCTCTGCCTCTTGGGTCAAGGGATTCAGCCTGCCTCAGCCTCCCAAGTAGCTGGGATTACAGGCATGTGCCATCATGCCTGGCTAATTTTGTATTTTTAGTAGAGATGGGGTTTCTCTATGTTGGTCAGGCTGATCTTGAACTCCCAACCTCAGGGAATCCGCCCACCTCAGCCTCCCAAAGTGCTGGGATTACAGGCTTGAGCCACAATGCCCAGCCACATCAATCTTTTCAAAGGTCATTTGGGCTATGTAAGTTAAGGAGCTTAAATAAATTCTTAAAGTAAATGCAATTATGAGCTGATTTTGAGGAAAATAGTCAGAGGTAAACATAAAGCTATATGTCCAAAGATGTTCATTAAGCTATTTTCCATAGTGAATATCACCTAATATTAACATAAGGAGAAAAAGTACTTCGGGAATATCCATAAAATGAATTATAAAACAGGAATTAAAATCCTGCTCTCAAACTATTTTACGACATCAAAAAATGTGCCTTATATAATATTACATGAAATAACTAAAATAAGGAACTGTTTATATGGTGTGTTTATATAGATATCTAATTGTTTTCTGGGAGTTACTCCTCACAACAAATGAAGAAATACAACAATCGGTTGGGAAATGATCTACTACTATTATCAAAGCTACTTCAAAATACTGTAATGCAAGATTTCTTGGGGAGGCAGATGTCTACTTTTTTTCAATGATATAATTTTGCGTAACCAAGGCAGAGGATAGATATTGATAGTGAAGATGTGAAAAAGCATCTTCCTTGCTCTGATTGAGGCAGAGAGGTCACCTATTATATTTCTATATCCACTGTATTATTCTTGTACTACGTAGACCTTTCAACATTCTGGCAGTATAGTTGGCTCTCAGTTTGGCTTTTCAGAAATTGGGAAGTTGAGGGAGGCACAATGCTACTTTAAAGCACTTTTAGTTGTTACTGATGTGTCCTTTATAAGATCTTCATCTTTCTTGTCTACCTACTTGTATGCCCTTTGAAGTTGAAACTATTATCTTACTTAAAAATAACATACACTTAAAATATGTACTAAAAAAAAGAATGGAATTAGGAACTTCTGGTTATACATATATTAGTTACCTGCACAATTTTTCCCATCTCCTGTGTATGGTGGGATACATGAACATATGTAGGATCCATCTATATTCAGGCAAGAAGCATGCTCACTACAATCTGATCCAACTGCACACTCGTCGACATCTAAATGAAGACAGTTTATAAATATTAAAGTTGATTCCTTTTCCTTACGTATCCAACATTTGTTTTTACTTTTAAATCATTACATATCATGTAATGTACAACACTTCATATATTTGTATAAAATTTAAATATAACAGTCATAATCACATTGCAGATGTACAACAAAAGCTATTATTTTCTTAGTTTATGGGTGGGCAAGTATAAGACAGGGATATATAAATATACTCTTAATATGGAGCCTAATAAAAATGTAAAACATATCTGGCACCTCTACATACAGCTGCTTTGTCACTATGGCTTGGTCAGAGCTTACTGGGATGAGATAAAGTTAACAAAGGAATGCCTCAAGAACCTCAGGAATTTGGGGTGATTGTCTTCTACAGAACTAGAATAAACTCATATAGTAATTGTCAACATTGATCTCACCAAGGCAGGATGGTGAAATGCCATTCCAGCTCCCATTATCTGTACAGAACATCCTTGAATCACCCAACAGATAGTAGCCACTGTTGCACTGGTAGGTTACTGTGCTGCCAGCAAGAAAGTCATCGGCCGAATGGAAGCCGTTCTCCAAAGGAGGTGGCACCCCACAGCTAATGCCTGTAAGGTGACAGGGAAGAAGACAACGGCACTAAGAGCAAAATACCCAAAGGACGCTATTTATATCAAACTAGCAGTTCAGTTAAGCATGACTTTTTGACTGCATGCAAACATCAGACTGAGGGTGTCCTAGGGATAGCAGCAGCCTGAACCCTCAGCATCTAGCACATTGCGTGGCTCATACTAGGCAAGCAATTCATTTATTCAAAAAACATTTACTAACTAGGTGCTGATAAAGTTTGGATATTTGTCCCTGCCCAAATCTCACGTTGAAATGTGATGCCCAGTGTTGGAGTTTGGGTCTTGTGGGAGGTGTTTGGGTCATAGGGGCAGATCCCTCATGGCTTGGTGCTGACCTTGCAATATGAGTGAGTTCCCATGAGATCTGGTTGTTTAAAGTGTGTGTAGCACCTCTTCCTCCACTGTCTCTCTTGCTCCAACTCCCATCATGTGACGTGGCTATTCGTGATGGCTTCTACCATGAGTAAAAGCTCCTTGAGACCTCCCCTAGAAGTGAGCAGGTGCCGGCACCATGCTTCCTGTACATCTGGCAGAACTGTGAGCCAATTAAATCTCTTTTCTTTATAAATTATCTAGTCTCAGGTATTTCCTTATAGCAATGTAAAATGGCCTAACATGTAGACACTGTTCTATGTGCTGGAGTTACAGCAGTGAGCCAAACAAACAAATCCCTGCCTTATGGAGTTAATTATCTAGTGGGGCAGATAGGCAAAAAAAGAAAAACAGGTGAATATATCAGGTGGTAACAGGTGCTTATCTAAAATAGCAGTCTTGCCTCCACCCAACCCTCTCACTTTTTTTGTTTTTTTGTTTTGTTTTTAGATAGGGTTTGGCTTTGTTGCCTAAGCTGGAGTGCAGTGGTACAATCTCAACTCACTGCAACCTCTGCCTCCTGGGCTCAGCAATCCTTCCACTTCAGCCTCCTGAGTAGCTGGAATTACCAGCACACACTACCACACCTGGGTAATTTTTGTAATGAGACAGGGTTTCATCATGCTGCCCAGGCTGGTCTTGAACTCCTGGGCTCAAGTGATCCACCCACTGTGGCCTCCCAAAATGCTTGGATTACAGGTGTGAGCCACCATGCCTGGCCACACTTTGTATTTTCCTAGCCCCTTTTATTTTTCCTCATAGTTCTCACTTCTAGCCCTTACCTTTATTATTTACTATAAATAAATATTATATTTATTTATTTATATTTCCGTCTCTCCTATTAGAATGTAAACTACATAAGAACAGAGGCTTTTTCCCCCCAACTGCTGCATCTCCAGGACCTAGATCAGTGCCTAGCACACAATAGGCGCTTTAAAAGTCACTGAATAAACAAATGAACGGATGCACTCAACTGAAGCTATCTCCTCCTGTTTTCCCACCCAGCAATGACCCATCTCTCTCTGGGCTTCCACTGACAGGGTGTGTCTTTCCATCACTTTCAGTTCCTTGTGTCACCTTAGATGCATCCACAAATGGTCCCTTTGGATCCTAATCACCCATTTCCTTCATTATGCCCAGCACAGTTCATTAAACAAAGAGGGTTCAATGAATATTTGGTATATTTGCTACTGTGAAGCATTCAGCCTTTGTCTAGCATTCCTGAAAAGAGTTATGTTTTCAATATTTTTCAAAAGTCACTGAAATAGCTTTAAGAAAGGCAGCTCACGTTCACAGTGAGGAAGTGGTTGTGTCCACTGTCCTTGATTCAGACAGTACTGCACAGGGTTCCCGACCAGCTGGAAGCCTGGATCACAGAACAGACTGATTTTGGAGCCTGGCTTTAAATCTGCTGATGTAGTTCTCAGATGAGGTACTGACCCCCCTAAGGGTGGGCAATCTGAGGGTAAAGAACACAGGTGCAGAGCTTGTCAGCAACATGGTGGCAGCATCACCAACATCAATAGTTTCAAACTGTATTCCGTATCGGCATTTTAGAACCACCTTACTGATATAAAAACAAATTAACATGTTACCAGACCACTGACAAGCAAAATTAATAATAAAGAAAAAGCATTTGAGACAATAACTCTTCCTCTTTCAAAATATTTTAGGAATGTTAGCAAAATGTTTTTGTAAGTTATCAAAAGCCATAAATTCTAGGACATTCTAAGAAACTCATTTAAATAAATTTTATGATGTAGTTTTAATCATTCAGTGTTAGTGTGCAGATTCCAACATCCATCGTTTTTCTCCCTGTGCTACCTGTTCCTAGACAGCTTCTACAAACTATAGAACCAAAAGAGTACCCCCATCTCAAACGGGCATAGCATGATGGTGAGTATTGAAAAAAATAACCTCCTCTCTTCCCTAATCTTATTTTCCTGATTTTATTTTACTTTCATCCAAATTTCCTCCCTAATTCTATCCTGTCATACAGAATATAATTTAGCATTAAAAAAATAACAAATCCTTTGGATGAAAATAGGATAAATATGAATTACTAGCTACAAAAAGTTGATTGACAGACACATACAATTTGACCAACAGAGAATTCTGAATTGTCTCCTTTTGCTAGACAGCTCCAGAGTAGTCAAGAGATAGTGGAGTCTATGGAAGAAGGAAATTCTCACCAGAACAAAATATGCTCTTAGAATCAATCTTCACTTTCCCCACAATTCCTGACAAGAAATCAGGCCATGCTAACACATTTCCTCTACTGAGTTCCTCTGGGCAGGAGGTAGCCAATGACTTCACCTGAAAGTTTAATAACAATTTAGATAAGTCTTACTTGTTCCATTAAGATGGAGTTATTACACATTAATTTAGTCCTATTGAAAACATTCATAGATATTTTAGAGGTGAGGGGGAAGCAGGTATGGAAGAGAAGCAGGAAAATTCTCTTCCATTTCCCTCTCCCCCAGCTCTATCATTCCCTCTCGCCGCTACATCTTCCACTAGTAGACTCATTGTTGCCTGAAATTTTGAAACCCTACACCTAGAATTCCCTATGCAAAGTCATGTGGTTTGTTAAGGGGTTGTAGAGACTCTCCTCCTTCATTCTATGTCTTTGACCTGTGGCACAGAATTGAGGAAGCTGAGGCTCAGAGAAGTCTGGCCTCTGTAGTAATAAGAGCGAACATTTATTAAGCCCTTATGATGGGCCAAATAATACCACAAATGTATATAGAGTATTTTGTTCAGTCTTGTCAAAACTCTGCTATGTAGTTCCATTTATCTATCTTTTATAGATAAGAAAACTGAAACAGTGAGATGGAATAATGTGTTCAAAATCATCACAGTGAGTTTGGGGTGAAACTGGTATTTGAATCCCAGCTGTTTGACTCCAGGCTGGTTTTAGCCACTAGGTTATCTGCTGCTCTTTATGGATGATCTTGTGCCAGCCTTAAATTTCTGCATCTTTAGTTAGAGGAATTTGAAGCATTATTCTTTATGATTTTCTCCTGCTCTCTTTGGTGATATCCTTAAATTTTATTGGAAATTAATATTTTATAAAATTATAAGATTTTGCAGTGTTTTCCAAAATTTAAGAATAAAACATTATTTTGCAAAATCTTATAAAATATTTTTAATCTATAATTACAAAAATCTTATAATTTTGCAAAATATTTTATTTATATTTATTTAAAATCTTATAATTTTGCAAAATACTAATTTCCAATAAAATTTAAGAATATCACCAAGAAACTAAAAGGATATTCACTGAAAATTACTGTAACTTCTGCCTAACTTCATGTATAACCACAGCATCAAATGATACTGGTGATAAATTCTGATAACCAAGAGCTTACAAGATATGTCATCATTAGGCTGTTCACATTTTTACTAGGTTTGTACCTTTGCATGTCATTACTGTCATACACTGAAAATGGAATTGACCTGCTGTGGAGACAGGACATAGTCCCAGAGGTTGAGCTGGCTTATGGAGCCCACAAAAGACTCAGCTGGGCTGAATCCCTCTCCTTTTTGGTCTTGTTCTTGCCCCAGAACTAATGCACCACCACCTGAAGAGAAAGAGAAAGAAAAGGAGGAAAACTGGCCTGATGGCCTGTTATTCCTAAAATCTCAATTTAATGAAAGCATGACTGATACAAATATATGAAAGAAAATTACTGAAAAGCAAAATTCTATAAAGTCACTGCAGGTTTTATCAATAAGGACAAATTCACTGTTTTATATAGCAACTTAAAAATAGACAGGATTTAGGATATTGATGTATAAACATGTAACTAAAGAACTATATTCTATATATATGTATGTGTATAATATTTTATGTTGACAAATTAGGTAAATGCTACTTTGCTTACTTTCTTGTAGAAAATCACCCTCAATGGAAGTAGCTGCTCTTTACTTTTCTTATTCCTAAAGCTACAATGATATAATTTCTATCACCAAATCCAGAGAACTTTCTAAAGTTGCCAATGGTCTCCTAATTGCCAAATTCAATAGAAATTTCAGTATTGATCTCTGTGACTTCTCTATATCATCTGTTTCTGTTAAGTATTTCATCCTATTCAACTTGCCTTCCTGGGTGTGCTGGACAATCTGTGTCTGCACTGCCAGACCTACCCCCCACCCTTCTTCACCCAGCTTTGTGCCCCAAAGGTTGTCCCCATGAGCTGCATCACCTGGCTTCCTTGTCTTCTGGCTTCTCTTCATTTCTGGCCAACGAAGAGCCAGAATGAGATAAGAAAGTGGAATGAGAGGGAACTTGAATCTCCTGTATCCCTTCCTGCCAGGCAACTAATTACAGGTGGCTTTTTCTTCCATTTCTGGAGAGATTGGGGGATTCTCTCCAGCACTATAGGTTCCTAAATTCTGGCAACGATGCCTAACCCTTGTCACTTCAGGCCCAGTCCTTACAACCATCTGTTGTTGCTAGTCATATGTGTTTTACTGTAATATTTTGGTCTTCTTAACCACACTCACACCTTTGAAAATAGCCCTTCTTTAAACTCACTTTAGTGACCCCTTTTATGGGCTACCTGTCTCCTGCCAGGAGCCTGACTCGTTTGTACTGCACTTGATTTCGATCAGAGCATCTGCTCCTGGTTTTCTTTGAATCTTTCTGCTCATTATCAGTCTCCCTTCTCTTCCTGCCTCTTAGAAATTGTCCCAAGATTCCACCCTATGACTTTCTTCCTTTAACTACTCTTTCTTTCTTTTTTTTTTATTTCAATAGTTTTTGGGGAACAGGTGATTTGGGGTTACATGGATAAGTTCTTCAGTGGTGATTCTGAGATTTTGATGCACCTGTCACCCGAGTGGTGTACACTGTACCCAATGTATAGTCTTTTATCCCTCACCCACTTCTCACCCTTCCCTCAAGTCCCCAAAGTCAACTACTCTTTCAGTTTGATATCACTTGTCGGTAAATCTATGTCCATAGATCCCTCTTTCATGATCTCCCAATCTACATGTTTTTAAATTAATTAATAATTTTAAAGTTAATATATACACAGAAGAAGAATTTTTTAAAAAATTATAAAGTACATTTCTTACCTAGAAATAATTATTTAATCATTTTTTGTATTTCTTTCCAGGATTTTAATTTTATTTTAGTATATGTGTATGTACTTGTGAGGTATTTTAAAACACACAACTCAGCATCACACTATACAGAACGTTTGAATATCACTCACAGTGTTGTGAGACCATCTTGAACATGTTCTCATTTCATGAGTTTTAGTAGCTATGCTATTTTTTTTGTTGTTGTTGTTGAGACAGAGTCTTGCTCTGTCACCCAGGTTAGAGTACAGTCATGTGATCTCAGCTCACTGCAACCTGTCTCCCAGGTTCAGGTGATTCTTGTGCCTCAGCCTCCCAAATAGCTGTGATTACAGGCATGCACCACCACATCCAGCTAATTCTTGTATTTTTAGCAGAGACAGGATTTCCTCTACCCTCATCATCTATGTTGGTCAGGCCAGTCTCCAACTCCTGACCTCAAGTGATTCAGACTCCCACTTCAGACTCCCAAAGTACTGGGATTACAAATATGAGCCTAGGCTATGCTATTTTAACACATGAATGCACAACAACACATAATTGGCTTAATTAATTAATTAATCAGCCCCTTATTACTGGATGCTGGCATTGCTTCTAAGTTTAATACTAAAGTAACACCAAGATAAACATGTTTATTTATCCATCTTTATACATTTGTTCAGATTTTGATCATTTCCATTAGATTGATTTCTGGTAGTTAAACTGATGGTTGCATGCAAAGAATTTCTCTAAGGTTTTGGATTCAAGTTTCTAAATTTCTTCCCAGAAAGACTGTATCACCTACATACTTGCCGGCACTCTATACACAGGTTCGCTATGCTGAATCCTAGCCAATTCCATGGTGTCACTAAAAACAACTTTGCCAATTTGATATAAAGCAGTATCAGACCTGTATCTTTAGCTGTATGTAATTTTGTGACTAGAAATTCAACATAGACCTCATACAAAGTATGTCTAAAACAATATACACAATCTTTTCCCCTCACCAACTTTTTTTCTTAGAATTCTTACCTTAGCTAACAGCCTCTTCAATAAACTTGGTCACTCAAACTGAAGTCAGTCAGTCACTGCCATGCACTCAACTGTTTCCCCCCTGCCCCAAATTCATATATTGAAGCCCTAACTCCCACCATGATGGTATTTAGAGATGGAGCCTTTGGGAGGTGACTGGGTTTAGATGAGGTCATGAGCGTGGGGCCCACATGATAGGACTAGTGCCCATATAAGAAGAGACACCAGAAAGCTTGTTCTCTCTCTCCCTGCCATGTGAAGATACAGTGAGAATGTGGCTGTCTACAAGCCAGGAAGAGGACTCTCACCAAGCAACAACTATACTGGTACCCTGATCTCAGACTTCTATCCTGTAGGACTACAAGAAAATTAATTTCAGCTATTTTTATTTTTGAGGCAGAATTTCACTCTTGTTTTTTGCTGTTGTTGCCCGGGCTGGAGGACGGTGGCACAATCTCAGCTCACTGCCACTCCCACCTCCTGGGTTCAAGCTATTCTCCTCCCTTAGCCACCCGACTAGCTGGGATTACAGGTGCCTGTCACCACACTTGGCTGATTTTTTTTTTTTTTTTCAATAGAGATGGGGTTTCACCATGTTGACCAAGCTGGTCTCGAACTCCTGATCTCAGGTGATCCACTCGCCTAGGCCTTCCAAAGTGCTGAGATTGCAGGTGTGAGTTACCACGCCCAGCCAATTTCGGTTATTTAAGCCACTTAGAGCATGGGATTTTTTTCAGGGTAACCCAAGCAGACTAAGACAGCCATGAAGGGTATCAATTGGAGCTCTGAAATATTTATGGATTCTCAATCATCCTGACCATCCTTACTCCTCTGGCCAGTAAACTATTTCCTTAGGTGATTACTATATGAGTTTCTTGGTTTTGTTTTCCTGTTCCTTCAATTTACTTTTCACTTTTCGATCATTGTTAATATTTTAAAGATAAAAATGCTTCTTTTTTTAACCAGCAAAGAAATATAAGTTCATTATGAAACTATCATAAAAGAATAAAGAAAACAAAAATCACCTGTGATCGTACCACTTAGAGAAGAAATAGCTGGAAACAAGCACACACTAAATTAAATGCACACAAAAAGCCACCGCCCCACCTCACTTGATAAGGCCATTTCCTTTTGAAATACCTTTAATGTCTCTTAATTCATTGAAGGAGAAAGTAAAGTGTGCATTTATTGGGGGACATAAACAGGCTCATTATAGCCCAAGGCTATATTATGTTTTTGCTTTTTTCTCCATCACATCTTCCTTTTCTTCTTCTCCATATACCCTGTACTACTGCTTTAGTGATCATCCAACCATTCCTCCTCACACAAAACCCATTCATGGCTCCCTGCCTCTGCATGCAGAGCTCCTTCTGTCTGAGCTGCCTTTCCCTGTTCTTCTGACTCACCCTTCAAGACAGAAGCTGGTTAAATTCAGCAGACGTTTATGAAGCTAACAATAATGTGCTGTCTACAATACCAGGCACTGGACTTTTGAAATACCTTTAATGTCTCTTAATTCATTGAAGGAGAAACTTACACAGATGAAAAAGCATTTCTTCTTCTAAGAGATGATAATTCTAAGGGAAAATTCATACGCAAATACTTTCCGACGTAGTGTGGTTAGTGCAGCAATGGAGGCATGGAGAGTGAGAGAAGAACTCAAAGAAAAAGCTCAGTGAGAAAGAGCTGGGCTCAGGGAAATCTTTCAGATCTGGATCTTGAGGATTAAGAGTGAATCTCATGCAGAAGGAAGACATGGAGAGTTTCTAGGCAAAGGAGTGGGTAGAATGCAAGAAAGAATTCTATAGCATGATGTGTATGATAGACACTGAAGGTGTCCATCCACATCCCCAGAGGTCCACTCTACCACTCTGAGTGCTGCGGTTTCTAATGGCCCCACACCTGCTCCGTCTGTGGACATGTATCAATAAGCTGATCTAAGTGGAAAGAGTAGAAGGGGCCATGGAAAGGGCACAGCCATAAATCAGAAGAGTTAGCCTCTAGGAATGCAATTGAGAGACTCATTTTAACTCTTCTAGAATTCTGTTTCCTTATTTCTAAAATAGTAGCATAACTACTCTATTAAACTTACATGATCATTGTGACAAAAACATTGAGACAATTTTATAAAAGTATTTGGATAATTAGGCATAAATGGTATCACAAGGAAGTTTTGGTTTGGGCACTGGCTTTCTGTGCAAGTGTATTTTACAAAGAGGCAAAGGATGATAGAACATATTTTAAATTTCTCAAGAGTGATTTCATCAAAATCATCTTATTAGATATTGCTCTAGTACTATAAAATATTACTAGAGCAATATCTAAAATAATATAGACGCTGCTTTTGATTTTCAAAAGCAGCCTCTATATTAATCTCCCAATACTCCCATCTTATGAAAACCTGTCTAATGTTTCTAGTTTGTCTGTTTCTCTTTCCTTTCTCTCCAAATTAATCTACCCAATCCATTTCTTTATAAATCACCCTTGCTCCCTAAATTCATCAAACATCCTGAGCTTCCTTCTCTCCCCTCTCCTCATAGCAAAATGCATGTGTCCTTGACTCTACAGCTTTGTCCTTTGAGTCTTCCATTTCAGGAACCTCAACACTCAGATGTTGCTGTATTGGCTGGATTGATGCTTGGCAAATGCTTAGTGTGTGGATACACATCCAAGGATCTGTCTGCATGTTTCATTCATCTCTTCAGTTATTCTGGGGTTTAAGGAAGAGTGATTTTCTCTTTTATTTTTCACTTGTCCCAAGTTTCCCTCCCAGCAGAAGGATAATAAATGCTTCCTATAGTTCAAATATTAACTCTCAGTGCTGTTCCTGCACTGTAGAGTCCTTTTGTCCTCTGGTTAGAGATCCTTTTGTTACTTAGAAATTTTCACATACACCCTATTACTTCTTTCCGCTCATTCCCAGGACTACCGAAGCTGCCCTTCCTGCCATCTCCCCCAGCCATCTTAAAACCCATCAGTGACTCCCTATTGATTTTAGGGTGAAAACCTCAATCCTTAACACTACACGGCTTTACGTGATTTGGCCATGTCTGCCCTCTCTACCTGCATACCTTGCCTTCCCTCTTTCAGCCTGCATTTCAGATACATCAATCTTTTTCTAGGTCTTTCAACAAGACCCAGTCCCCTTAATTAGTGCTTGATCATCCTTGAGAGTTAGGGACATCTCCCCAAACCTCCATTGACTCCCCATTCTACCTCAGCTCCTCGGTTACAGGCTTTCATGAATGATGTTCTTTCCTCCATAGTGCTTGCCTCATTGTGAAATTACACATTATTCAGTATAATTATGTCATGAACACCTCACTCCCCAACCATAATAAAAGCTTCCGGAGAGCAGGGAACACATGACTTTTGCTCACCATTGGGTTTCCAGTGCCTTGCACAGGTGCCTGGCCCATCTAGCAAGTGCTTAGTACATATTCTTTAAATTCACAAGTAGGTCACTTTTGATTTGATCTGCATGGATCTTCTTAGTATTAAAAGTGAAACAATGCACAGACAATAATTTCTTTCTTTCTTTCTTTCTTTGAGACAGAGTCTCTCACCATCACCTAGGCTGGAGTGCAATGGCGTGATCTCGGCTCACTGCAACCTCCGCCTCCCAGGTTCAAGTGATTCTCCTGCCTCAGCCTCCTGAGTAGCTGGGACTACAGATGCACATCACCACACCCAGCTAATTTTTTTTGTATTTTTAGTAGAGATGCAGTTTCACCATATTGGCCAGGGTGGTCTCAAACTCCTGACCTTGTGATCCACCTGCCTCGGCCTACCAAAGTGCTGGGATTACAGCCATGAGCCACTGTGCCCAGCCAATAGTTTCTAATAAATAAGTATTAGATTTGAGGCTTCCCAAAGGTTATCTCATCACATTTTTATGAAGTTTAGTATTTTTGTGCTATACTGATTTGTATACTTATCCTAGTTTCATACAACTTACTTCTAGACTCTATTAGTCAGTTTCTAATACTTTATTTTTGTTTTATTTAATTTTCTTTTATCTAGGCACCATATTTTATATCCGAAACAAATGAGCAAAGTAAAAAATCATGTTGTAGGCATATACTTCTATAGATCTATCCAGATAGAACAAGCTTATTGCCATGTACAATGCTGAGAACCCTGGACCACCTAATGAAATTTAGTTTGCATTTCTTCAAACTAAAACGGTATTTACATAAAAATATTTTTTAGAAGACAGGTTGAGATCTAAAAGGGGCATAAAAGATGGATAGCAGTGGTCCTGCTTACATACTGATTACAACACAAAACAAAACAATCCTTAAAATAAACAAAAAAAAATACCAGTAATTAATCTCCTTGGAAGCTAGTTTAGCAACCAGCTGTTAGTTCAGCATGCTTCTTGGTAGTCTTAATGTATATCTCCAAAGACATTTCCCACTCAGAGAGACAAACAGCTTACCTAGGGAAAAAGCTTCTAATAACCCACGGTTATGAGAACCAGGGAGTAGGAAATGAGAGAGTTAGCTGTTAATCTTTGTTTGAAACCAAGGACAACAATGCTCGCAAAGTTGATACCCATTTAAGCTACACCACCTCTAGAGTCCAACAGAATTAAACTCATTTTGTTAAAACATACCAGGTATGGCCAAACCAACAGAGAGGCCAGCACCACCATCAGATAATTTCCCATCGATATAGACTTTCCAGACTCCATTGGCACTTGTCCAAGTGATTGCAATGTGATGCCATCTGCCATCATTCACCGAGGGACAGTTTGTTATCCTTTCCCTGCCATTCACATAAAGAACCCAGCTGCGGAGAGAGAGATTCCAGGGAATGTAGTCATTAGCCATATGTTGCAATCCTTTCTGTGGAGCACATTACTATTTTTCTTCTTTTTCCTTTTTTTGTGGGTAAAGTACTTTGTGTAAACCTATTACTTTTTAAAATCTATTTGGTCACATTTTATAGACGCAGATTTGATTTACTAATTATACTTTATTTCAGCTCACTGAAAATTGGTTTGTGTTTCTTAAACACTGAGGGGTAGCAAAAAGTCTTAGGATGAGCCAAGAGAAGTTGCTCCAATTTGAGACAGTTTACCAACTGGCTGTTTTGGAGAGAATGAGTCAAGAATGAAAAGGGTGAGAATTGTGTAAATGTCAGACTACATCCTTCTTTCAGAATGTAAGTTTCTTAAGACCAAGAACAAACTTCAGATGTCTCATAGATACCTCATCAAACAAATAAGAAGTCTGTTTGATGGTTGCTGCCATGATATGACTATCTGTGTGCTCTCTCAAAATTTATATATTAATACATAATCACCAATGTGATTAGGAGGTGGAGTCTTTGGGACATGATTAGGTCATGAGGGCTCTGAAGTGTCCACCTGCCCCTTCACCATGTGAAGACATAGCAAGAAGGTGCCATCTGTGGACAGGAAATTGGGCCCTCCCCAGACACTAACTATGCTGGTACTTTGATCTTGAAGCCTCCAGAACTGTGAGAAATACATTTATGTTCTTTATAAGCCACCAAGTCTATGCTATTTATTACAGCAGCCTGAATAGACTAAGACAGTTGCTCATACAGTCCTTTGTCAGACAAAGTACGTTGATCCAAAGAAAGGAATAATTGAAACAACAAGGATGGCCAGCCAGAAGATGTTTCCAACAACTGTGTCATTCAGGGAAATGACAAAGCTAATAGGCAGCTTAAAGGAAAAATCTTCAAAATCAAATGGAGCAAAAGAAATGATTAGAGAAAGTTGATAATGAAGATAAAAATTTATTGACTACTTCTCCCAGCATCTTCTCAGATCATGTTTACAGATGTTTTTGAAAAAAATAGTAGTTTTGCAAATTAATGATTTCCTTTCTACGTTTTTCCAGTTTCTTTCCTTATTCAAAGAGGCAACAGTTTCTCTCTTTATATATATTTTGTCTCAAAGGAGGGTTTTTGCAAATTTCTTGGATTTTTCTTTTTTGACAGATCAAGTACATTTAAAAGAATAGTATTTGAGGATGGGAGATTTCTACCAAAATAGTGAGATTCCCCTGGATTGGAGACAGAAAAGAAAGCTCAGTGGGTTTTGAACACCAACAACCTGCTCCTAAGTAGGCCAACAATTTTAGGGGATCTGAGAGGAAAAGGCCATGTGGTGCACCACAGAAACTGTCCACATTGAAGTTATGAAAGTGAAGTTTTGCCAAGAATTTCACATGTTGAAAAAAGCAGTGGTTTTAAAGGGACCACAAAGGCTGGGTCAGTGGACAGCTCAGTGATAAATAACGTGGACAGTTGACCAATGATGGAAGTCCTGCTCAAGTCTATGGCTCTTTGCCAAGATTCTGAGAACAACTAAGGTTGGCTCTCCTGACAGCCCAGGGGAATGGGACCCTGGAGTTGGAATTTATGGATTCTAAAGAAATATGCACACTGAGTTTGCATACTGATTTTTATGTAATATACTTGTCTCCCAAGGGCCAATGATGTCACTGAAATCCCTTAACTTTCAGAGGTTAAAGGATTATATAAAAGAAAGAGCATCAGTATGTGAGTCAGATTTTGAGACTTAGCCCTGCTACTCCCAAGGTGTGAGATTTGGAGCAAGTCAATTAGACTTTCTGAAACTTTATTCTACTATCTACAAAATGGGCACTAGCTCCTCAGGTCACTGTGAAGATCAGATGAAGTAATATATATGAAAATACTTAGTAAACAGCAAAACACAATACGTGTTAGAGGCATTATCACTAAAGGAATTTGTTCAGATGCTCCATTTGATTATTGACACCCTGCTATTTTCCGGGAATACCTGACCCTTTATTTCCCCATTTCCCATCCTCAATATCAGTTCTAATTTGGTTCTAAGATAAGATCTTAAGCACAGCCTTCCTGACACTTCTGCTTACCCATTATAATCAGTCAGGAGAAAGGTATTGTCGCTGCCATTTTCAACTGCATAGGAGATTGGTGTTCCATAGTTCATTTCATCAGAGGATTTCATCCAGAAGGTGCAGGTTACAGCATGGAGAGATGGGAGCACGCCATCTAGTAAGACGTATCCATAGATGCCAGAAACTTCAAAATCCAGGTTAAAGCCTGTAGACTGTTCTGCAATGAATAAGAAAAGTGTGCAGACCATGGCACTTGAAAGACATTTCCAACTGTCAAAGGAAGCAGTGCTATTGTCAAAGAAGTTCATTTCAGTTAATATTTATTATTCATCTGAGAAGCAGTTTCAAAATTAAATACATATTATTTACAAATTACATAGCGCATTCTTTTAAATAAAATAACCAGTGAGTATATAAGATAGGAAAAGTATTCAATAGTGAAGGGAAGCCAGGAAACAGGGAGTAGTTGGAAGGAGAGGTGGAACCGAAATGCTACTAAAAGATACTAAAGCATTTCTGTATGCTGATGAGAATGACCCAGTAGAGAGGAAGTAACTGATGTCAGAGGAGAGAAGGAGGAGGTGCTGCAAGGACAACATGCTGCCCTACTAAGGGCTCTGGCTTTTCTCTATTTCATGAGCAATTCATCTGTGCTCCAAACCTGCATAGCCCACTCAATAAAGCAAGTCTTACAGCTAAAAGACTCCAGTCTCCCGAGAATTTAGATTCGATCTGCTGATTCTCAAATATGCCCATGGATTCTCACCTCCTAACTCAAGTGGCTTATCAAAGTATCCTTTCTATTACAAATAAGTAGAATGTGAAGAGTTCTGCTAAATTCAATTGTCTCTATTTCCCCCCTAAATTTCTAAACTTTAATTTCATCATCTGTGTCACTGAGGATAATAGCAGTAGTACCTAGTTTGTAGGATGGATGTGAAGATTAAATGAGTACAAAGTGCTTGGCATAGTTTTTGGCTTACAGGCAGTGCTTGGTACAGGCAAAACATTGGTATTGTTATCATATTACTATATTTACTATTGTTATTAATAACATTGAGTTAATATATACCTGTTTCACACCTGTTGCCTGAAAATCCTGGCTGACATTTACAACTGTATGAATTTAATTCATCCACACAGGTGGCCTGATTTTTACATGGGTTAGACTGACACTCATTGATGTTCAATTCACAGTATGATCCTGTGAAGCCGGGTGCACACTGGCATCTGAAAGAAAACAAAATGTTGTAACAATGAGAACCGTTGTAGGAAGTCTCCCATTATGATAATCTTATCTCAAAAGACTTTGAAAATTGAGATGCTGGAACATATTTTCCAGATCAAAACAATATTTTGATTGTAGGTTATTTTTTTCCTGTCCATCTGATTAAACCTATATAAGACAAGATGTATTAGAAATGTTGCAGAAGATAAATAAAGTAGAAGGTAGTTCTGGTCCAGGTGAAATATAATTCGCACATTGTGGTTTCTCTCCTCATAGGAGTCCTCGGAAAAGTGCGAAAAGTTCAGATGCTGTTCTAAAGGCTTTTCTATGTTAAGCCAATTTTCATAACAATGAGGTAATCCTAGTATTATTCCCATTTTACAGATGAGCTAAACTGTTGCTCAGAGAGGTTAAAGAATTTGCCCAAGTTCTATTGCTACCAAGTGGTGGAGTGGGATTTTGAACCAACCTATAACCTTTTTCTTAATCAGGATGCTACACAGTTTCTGTGCTATGCAACAAACCATTTAAACTCATCAGAATAGAAAATATATCTAGCAATGTCAAATGGTGACAAGGGTGTCATAAAATAGGAAGTCCCACATAATGAGTAGGATTACAATTTGGCAATGTCACAAGAAGTTGAGAGTTTGTTTTCCCAGAGCCCTGTAAATCCATTTCTTGTTACCTACTCTAGGAGATAATTGCACAAGGTACACAGGGACCCATATAACAAATGTTCATAGCAGCATAATTCTAAATGTCTATGGAGAGGAGAATGAAAAAATGAATTATAGTGTAATTAATTTCATCATGTATTGGAATACTAAGGAGCAATTGAAATGAACAAACCAGAGCCAAATGTAACCACCTTGATAACACTTGAAAATAGAATGCTGAGTGGAAAAAAACAAACAAACTGCAAAAGAATATGTATGTTATGATACCACTTAAGTAACGTGTAACTTATATGCTATTTATAGAGTCATATATGTAGCAAAATATAAAACCTGAATAAGAAAGATATATTCAGACTTCAGGACAGTGATTGCCGCTGGGGGAAGAAAGAGTGTGTGTGTGTGTGTGTGTGTGTTTTGGAGGGAATACAGCCCTACCTTTAGAACTTACTTCTTTAAAACAAAAGATGTGAATCAAATATCGCAAAATACTAAGGTTTGATAATCACAGTGATCAGTACATGACTTTTACTATTCTTTGTAATTTTCTGTATGACTGAAATATTTTGTAATTTAAAAGGACTGGTTCCAATAAATGCTAATGTTATTGTTACTAGCATGTTTATATGAGGACCTCTTAGATATTGACCTATTAATGACTAATATGAATAACTGGTGTTTGGGGAATTTAAACAAAAGTGTCAGTTGGAATTGGGGGATCTTTACTGGGTCTCTGCATTGGATGGTAAATCTATTTTAACTATGATTTCACTCACCTTTATCCTCCTGTGTTTGGTGTCATTACAATACTATCATATCCTCATCTATGAAATAGATTCACTTTGTCAACAATACACATGCTTCCTTCTGAATTGGGACCATGTACTTTCATCTTTCTTCTAGTTAGGATTTAGACAACTTTGGTATTCATTAATCTTTTTTTTCTGTTTGGTTGTTTTTGAGATGGAGTCTTGCTCTGTCTCCCAGCTGGAGTGCAGTGGCATGATCTCGGCTCACTGCAACCTCCTCTGCCCGGGTTTAAGCAATTCCCCTGCCTCAGCCTCCCAAGTAGCTGAGGTTACAGGCACCACGCCTGGCTAATTTTTTGTATTTAGTACAGACGGGGTTTCACCATGTTGGCCAGGATGGTCTCGATCGTCTGACCTTGTGATCTGCAGGCCTTGGCCTCCCAAAGTGCTGGGGTTACAGGCGTGAGCCACCACGCCCAGCCTAGTTAGGTACTATATGCCAGAAAATGTCAAACACCCATGAGAAAACGATACTACATGATAAGACCTCATTTACAGATGGAAGGCAAAAGTCTCATTGGCAGAACTGCCTTCTTATTTCTTCTGGACAGTGCCTTAGCTGTTTGTGGGAGGATGGTAATGGAAGAGGCTGAACTAGAAGGAAGGGGATGGGACAATGTTGCAACCGGGCCAGGCCTCTTTTTTTCTTTTTTGGTTTTTACTTTTGCAAACTTATAAAACCAACAGCATCTTGAGGACAATACAGTTTTCTAAAGTTTTGCAAGCAAGCAAAATCTGGAGTGTGTACTGCAGATGTGCTGTCTTCTGTACTTCCCTGCAAAGAGTAGGGGATGAAATGGGATAGTTTTGATAATGACAACAGGAGAGGGTTGTTTTTCAAACGGTATTCTACTGGCACCAAAGAGCTGCCTCAGGGAGACACAGTCTTTCTACCCCTCAAACACTACTATTTTCAGCCACAAAAGCTTAGCTTTTACTATTTTAATTTTTTACATCGATGTTAGATTTCTTTTGAACCAAAGGTTGCTAAGCTAAAAAAGAGTTTGAATATTATGGACGTAGAATATAGATGAGCACTGTCCTGTCACGGTATGATTGCAGATTCCATTTTGATCTTATCTAGTATAAAAAACTTTAGCTAAAGCATAAAACATTTTAAAATATGAGTTTTGTCTAGTGCTGCTGTATTTGCTTCTGAGTAATTATATTTCATCTTTTATGACTTCCCAAGTATAGAACATTAGTTCCCAAACATGGCTGTGCATCAGAATCATTGAGAAACGTAAGCCATAACAGGTTGCCTATTTTAAAATGATAGGCTCTACTCCAGGCTTAGTGAAGCAGAAATGGTGGTGGGGAGATTCAACTGTAGCCTATCCCAGGGCCAGCATTTGAGAATGGCTGACTCAAGACTCAAAGCGATACTCCATAAACGCTGCAAAAATCACTGAATAGTTTAAAAAATAAAAATAGTGAAAAAATTTTTCTTAGAAAAAATTTAAATTTCTTAGAAAATTTCTTAGAAAAAATAGAAAAAAATTTCTCCCTATATATAAACTTTCAAATTACACTTCCAGGTGAAATGCAATTTCACTGTATAAGACTTAGCCTTTTACCTGAAGCTATTGACACCGTCTTTACAGGTAGCTCCATTTTTGCATGGCTGACTGAGACATTCATCCACATTCTTTCCACATCGGGTACCCAAAAATCCAGGTGGGCATTTGCACAAGAATCCCCCAACCTGGTCTTCACAGACTGCATTATTTAAGCATGGGTTTGGCAGGCATTCATTGACTTCTGCTTCACAATGCAGACCTGAGGATGGAGAAGGAAGAGAAATAGCCCAAATGATTAACTCCCTGGGAACACTGTGATTGAAGTGTTGACTTCCTGGAGGATGCTACTTCTAGAGGATTGGAATGGAGGCTGTGGAGCCACTGGCTCATCAAACTGGTTTGAGATCCATTCTGTAACGGGCTCTGCCTTTTCTAAGTCATTTTTTTTGAAACTGGGTTTTCAATAATCTGTATTTTTTGTTTTTGTTTTGTTTTGAGTCAGAGTCTCGCTCTGTCACCCAGGCTGGAGTGCAGTGGTGTGGTCTTGGCTCACTGCAACCTTCACCTCCTGGGTTCAAGCGATTCTCCTGCCTCAGCCTCCCAAGTAGCTGGGACTACAGGTACCCACCACCATGTCTGGATAATTTTTGTATTTTTTAGTAGAGACAGATGTTGGCCAGGATGATAACTCCTGGGCTCAAGTGATCTGCCTGCCTCTATTACAGGTATGAACCACTGCACCCAGCTGATAATCTGCTTTTTTTAATCTTACCTTTTTTTTTCAAATTAAGTTTGGTAATAGATATCTAACTGAGATGATAAGAAATAAAGCTGTAAATTCTTGCCTGTTTCTTTGATCTTGCCTTTTTCCTTTATTGGCCATTTTCTTTCCTGGATTTACTCTTTAACATTTAAGCATACACTTTTAATTATATGATAGCGCATCTGTTTGCAATACGACATTACATAATTTGTCTCCAGTTTTTTCTTGAAAGTTCGTCTTAACACACACACACACACACACACACACACACACACCCCGCATACACAAATTATGTCTTGCTGAACCATTCAAGAGAAAATTGTAGACCTGCACGTCCTTGTACCCCAAAAATCTCAGAGTGTATTTCCTCAAAAATGAGGACTTTCTCTTAAATAATCATAGTACAGTCATAAAATCCAAAAATTTACATTAATATATATCATGTTAGGAAATGTACGAATGTGTGGTACTTCGCAAGATTTTTTTTTTCCTTTAAAAGATTTTAAGACAACATGGGAGACTGGAAACATCTTACCTACATATCCTTTCACACATCTGCAACGATAGCCTGCCACACCATCAACACAGATTCCTTTATTTAAACATGGACTGGGGCTACACTCATTTATATTTTCTTCACATCGTTGACCTGCAAAGAATCAGTAATCTTTGAGCTGGAGAAAACTTGTAAGGACTTTAAGACCTATAGTTTCCAAGCAAGTGGTTCAGGTGTTGGAACAGGGAAATTGGAAATCATGGGTAAGATGTCTGTGAAAAATTTAACTCTCTGCCAAACATGTTGAAATAAAACATTTCTTCTATTCTGTGAACTGAAAAATTTTTCTAGCAAGAAACCGAACATATTCAGCATGCGATAGAATATGATAACCACGAATGTCTGACCATATTTTTTAGTTAAAAAAATGTGTGATTTTGTTTCAAATTTTTTCTCCTTAATTGTTTGCTAGTTGTCCTCTTTTTTGAGTTTGTTTCTTTTAGACTTAATTGGTAACAGTTACAATGTCACAGTTACAAAGGTAGCAAAAATTATGGGAGAAAAAAACACAGACAAATTTCTGTGCAGCTATCCCATGTTTTGTGTGAACATAATTTGAGAACAACTGATGTAATTCATATCCTTTATTTTAGATACCTAGAAACAGATCAAAGAGGCCTGTTACATCACCAAGGACAGCACAGAAATGAGCCTAGAGCCATAAATCTTCACATTTAAGAAGGTAAGTACAAAGACTCGTTGATTTGAAGAGATTAGGATGCTTAAATTTATAACTCATGGAATTATATAACACACATCTAATAATTTAAGTACCTTGACATTAAAATATGCTAAAAGGAAATTCCACAATAAAAATTGCTTTTTGAGAATAGTAAATCTAACATAAAATCTATACTTTCATACAGACCATAATGAACACTTATTTGTTTTTTCACAGTAAATCCACACAATAGATTTAATGTCTAATAAATAACATACATAATACATTTCACATCTAGTGTGTGTGTGTATATGTGTGTGTGTGTATATATATCTATATCATCTATATCTATATCTATATTTCTTTTTTGAGATGGGGTTTCACTCTTGTGCTCAGGCTGGAGTGAAATGGTGCTATCTTGACTCACCACAACCTCTAGGTTCAAGCGATTCTCCTGCCTCGGCCTCCCGAGTAGCTGAGATTACAGGCAGGCATCACCATGCCCAGCTACCTTTTTGTATTTTTATTAGAGGCAGGGTTTCTCCATGTTGGTCAGGCTGGTCTCGAACTCCCGACCCCAGAAGATCCGCCCAACTTGGCCTCCCACAGTGCTGGGATTACAGGCACGAGCCACCGCTCCCGTTATAAATATATATTTATTTGGTTTAGAAACTTGGTTCTGTTCTCGTAGTATGTGTTTGCCGTTCTGGTCACAAGTTACCGTGATTCAACACCAGGTGTCGCTAACATGAGATTTGGAATTTTAAACAAAATGTGGCTGGGCGCGGTGGCTCACGCCTGGCCTGTAATCCCAGCACTTTAGGAGGCCGAGGAGGGTGGATCACGAGATCAAGAGATGGAGACAATACTGGCCAACATGGTGAAACCCTGTCTCTACTAAAAATACAAAAAATTAGCCAGGCATGGTGGTGCGCGCCTGTAGTCCCAGCTACTGGAGAGGCTGAGGCAGGAGAATCACTTGAACCTCGGAGGCGGAGATTGCAGTGAGCTGAGGTTGTGCCATTGCACGCCAGTCTGGTGACAGAGCGAGACTCCCTCTCAATAAAAAAAAGAAAAAGAAAAAGAAATGTAGGATACAGGTGCATAATTTTAATACTGTATATGGAAATGCAACCATATGCATTTGGCAGAGAGGAAGGAACAAGAGAAAGAAAATGAAAACCAGGCAAGCGATTTCGCTGTGGTTCTAGCTGCTGAATACACACCCTGGTTAGGGATGATGAGTCTGCAGGTCTGCAGTTGGTCTCATAGCATGTGGGCCTCTTAGAATAGAATACAAGCTGAGAGCAATTTGTTTCAAGATATATGTGACGTGATCCCTAAACACAAGCCACCCACTTTGGTGTTCATAAGACAAAAATGATTTCTTCTCTTGTTGAGGTAAAATAGGCGTATTTCAAAACAGCATGCCTGTTCACTGTAGTTGATAGAGTACACTATCACTTTATCAAGGGCAATATCAACTCCACTCTACTTGATGGCTGATTTGAAGGATTTTCAAGGACAACTTTGACTATTTATAAGGTCTCCCTATATATAAACTTTGAAATTACACTTCCAGGTGAAATGCAATTTTACTGTATAAACTCAATATACCTTTTAATAAGTCCAGACTACAATTATTGCATGGATTTGAAATAGACAAAATATATTAGTTGTTCCAAATGATTGCTACTGTAAATTATGTTAAACATTTTCATGTCTTTATGGAAATTGTTTTTAGATACATGATAAAGTTATTAGAATCTGGTTCCTTTGAAATGTTGTAAGAATTTTACTAAACTTTTTAAAATATAGAAAATTATATACCCACATGTATTAAAATATATATTCTGATATGTTTTTAGTATAATAATGATTTTATGAGTTAGGTACAATGCTGGATGATTTAGATGATGTCAGTATGCTCTATAATATTATAGGGTTATTAATATTTATAAAATAGTAAATCCTAGTCTATTTTATTAGAATATATGATCAATATAATAATTATAATGTGGGTTAATAAGGGAATTGAGAATAAGATCACTGTTTCTGAACTATTTTTTGAGAAGGTGCTAGAAGCTGTGACTCTTGGCTTAAATAAGATATATATTTTGAGAAATATCCAAACTGCTTTCCACAGTGGCTGAACTCATTTACATTCCTACTAAAAGTGTATAAGTGTTCCATTTTTTCTATAACCTTGTCAGCATTTGTTATTTTTTACTCTTTAATAATAGACATTCTGGCCAGGTGCAGTGGCTCATGCCTGTAATCCCAGCGCTTTGGGAGGCTGAGGCAGGCGGATCACCTGAGATCAGGAGTTTGAGACCAATATGGTGAAACCCCATCTCTATTAAAAATACAAAAAAATCAGCTGGGCATGGTGGCTTGCACCTGTAGTCTCATCTACTTGGGAGGCTGAGACAGGAAAATTGCTTGAACCTGGGAGGCAGAAGGTGTAGTGAGCTGAGATCATGCCACTGCACTCCAGCCTGGGTGACAGAGCAAGACTCCAACTCAAAAAAAAAAAAAAAAAAAAAAGCTATTCTGACTGGTGTGAGATGATATCTCATTGTCATTTTGATGGCCTTTCTCTGATGATTAGCGATGATGAGCTTTCTTTCACGGTTGTTGGTTGTTTCTGTGTCTGCTTTAGAGAAGTGTCTGTTCATGTCCTTTGCCCATTATTTAATGAGATTATTTGTGTTTTGTTTGTTGATTTGTTTAAGTTCCTTTTAGAGTCTGGATGCTAGGCCTTTGTCAGATGCATAGTTTGCAGATATTTTCTCCCATTCTGCAGGTTGTCTGTTTATTCCATTGATGCTTTCTTTTGCTGTGCAGAAGCTCTTCAGTTTAATTAGGTCCCACTTGTTAATTTTTGTTGTTGTTGCAATTGCTTTTGGGGACTCAGCCATAAATCCTTTGCCAAGGCCGATGTCAAGAAGGGCATTTCCTAGGTTTTCTTTCTAGGATTTTTATGGTTTGAAGTCTTACATTTAGATCTTTAATCCATCTCAAGTAATTTTTGTATATGGTGAAAGGCTGGAGTCCAGTTTCATTTTTCTGTATATGATTGGCCAGTTATTCCAGCAATCCCATTACTGGGTATATATCCAAATAAAAATAATCGTTCTACCCAAAAGACACACGGGCTTGTATGTTCACTGCTGCACTATTCACAATAGCAAAGACATGGAATCTACCTAGGTGCCCATCAATGGTGGATTAGATAAAGAAAATGTGGTACTTATACATCACGGAATACTATGTAGCCATAAAAACTCCACAAAATCATGTCCTTTGCAGCAACCTGGATGCAGCTGCAGGCCATTATTCTAAGTGACTTAAAGCAGGAACAGAAAGCCAAATACTGCATGCTCTCACTTAAAGTGGGAGCTACACAGTGAGTATACATGGAATAAAGATACGAACAGTAGATGCCGGGTACTATTAGAGGGGAGAAGAAGGGAGGTATGGGCTGAAAAACTACCTGTTGGGTACTATTCTCACTGCCTGGGTGACAAAATTATCTGTACTCCAAGCCTCAGCATCATGCGATATATCCGTGTAACAAACCTGCACTTGTGCTCTCTGAATTTAAAATAAAAGTTGAAATGATTTTTAAAAATTTAAGTCATAAAGACAAAGATTTTAAATGTTAAAAAATAAGATAACACTGAAATATGCATTTATTTAAGTTAAAAGGAGAGGCATAGTGGTGCGTAATAATTTCAAGGATTAATGTGCCCAAAGTCCATAGTTAGTAATAATTATACACACACACACATGAACATCCACAGAAATTGGCATATACACTTCATAAATTCAGTAAAATGCTAGTAAAAAGCTTGGGGAGGACCTAATACTTGTAGTAGGCTTTACATATTTTCTCTCATTTCCTCACCTCCACTTTTACAAATGAAGAAACAGGTTCAGTGAAGTTAAATGGCTTGTCCAAGGTCACACACCTAGCTGGCAAAGATGGGAACATGTCTGCCTGTTTTACAAAGCAATTGCATACCCATATTGATATCTTGCTTTCCTTACATAACAGGATAAGGACAAGAACATTTTTCCAATGCATGTAAGTAATATTTGAAAATGTGCTTCTTCAATACATTTATAATAACTTATAAATATATCTTTGACACATTCCAAATCTATCTCAGTGATAAAATCTTAATGATTCAAAGATTTATATTGTTAAAAACAAGAAACTTGCCCCTTACCTGTGTAACCTGCTGGGCACTCACAAATGAATTCCCCAACTAGATCTTTACAAATTCCATTGTTGAGGCAAGGCAGTGGGCTGCATTCATCGATGTCTGTTTCACACTTTAAGCCTACAATGTAAACCAAATGCTGAGGGACAATCCAAGGAAGGGATTTACCAAAACAGAACCATGATCATTTAAAGGTAATTATCTCAATAATGAGAATTTTTCAGTGGCTAGTGGTAAAGAAAAGGGCAATATTCATTAAGTGCTACCATCTCTTAAGTATTTAATGAGGATACTACCTCTTTATAAACAAATTTAAGATATTCTTACAAAGATACATCAAAGATAGCAAAAGATCCCAAATTAGAAGTGTGATGAGGGCACTTGGAAGCACAAAATGGAGCCAGGAATTATGCTGATTTCAAAGTGAAAGCTACAATGTTATCTGTACTTGCTACTAAGGTCACCTGGCTGAAGGGAGGAGGTGGGGCTAAATCCTGCCAGATCGCAGCTCACATGCCAGGTGTCCCAGAGTGGGCTGCATCTTCCCATAGGGTGCACACAGGCTTCCTATGGGCTAGCTGTGCTGAAAACCCATATTCTTTCTCAGGGTCCTCATCACTAGCATCAGCATTACCTGGGAATGTAATAAAAAATATGAATTCTCAGGCTGTACTCCAGACCTACTGAATCAGAAATTCTGGGCCTGGGTTCCAGCAATGTGTGTTTTAACAAGTCTTCCAGATGATTCTGATGTACCTGACTGAGAACCAGTGTCCTATCCTATGCCCTCTCTCAAGCACGACTGATTTGCAGAACTCCCAAACAAGATCCTTTATTTCTTATGGAATGTCAAGATAAATATTTTAATAAAAATTCACAAAGACACACACACACACACACACACACACACACACACACACACACACCATGAGCCAGCTATAATAAATGGAATGCCAATATTCTAGAGAGATCTTGGCTATACTTTGTTGTTTGACTTTCCTTTTGCTTATTTTGTGGTGAGTTCCTTTACTGACATAGCATTTTCTCATTAAAAACTTTCAAGTTGGTTGCACAACATTGAAAAAAAAAAAACTGTCTAGAAGAAAATGAATATTTTAAATTAATTGCAATTTTAAGGTATAGTTCATTTCCCCTCTAAAATTATGTTTCTGAACTCAAGTGGAATGTGAACCAAATTGTAAAAAAAAAAAACCTTTAATTCTTAGAAAATTCCTACATAATAAAGTCCAAAGCCATATTGTTTTTCTAAGCACAGCTTCTAGAAAGATAGAAACAAAGCAATAAATGATAGCTATTCACAAGAACTTCTATCAGTGTGTAGCAAATGAGATAAACTAGCAGTTCATTTAAAGATGTTTATACTGGACAATCTGTTCTATGTTGAGTATTGTGCATATGATTTTTGATAGAATAAAACCTTGGACATGACCCCTGGAACTGTATTTCAATTTAATTTGTGGGTTATGATAAAGACTCACAGGGAAGATGAGTCTTTATTCTTTATTGAAAATGGGTAAAGAAAACTGTTGTTTGTGAAGTATGTATAATTTTTTCACCTATTGTTTATCTTGAACAAATTTTGGTGCATTTACATGGTCTATTGTATCTTACAGGATATATTTAATGGACTAAAATTTGATACTGCAAGTCATAATTATTTCATATAAAAATATATTAAAATCTACATTCCTCGGTGTTATTTACCTGTATATCCAAGTGGGCAGAGACAAACATAACCAAGCCCAAGTTGTTGGCAGGTTCCACCATTGTGGCAAGGGTTTAAGAAGCATTCATGGAAAACCTACCAGTAGCATAAAAGAAATCAATCAGAGACAAGGCACTCTATTTATTTCAAAGCAGTCCTGATTAGAGAGTCAGAAGGTTTACAGCATTAGATGGCTGGTTCCTGTTTCCAGGTAAGTTCACAAGCTAGCCGGTTGCTGCCTGAATAACACTGGTGCCTGTCATATAGGGGAGCAAATTATATATATGTTATTCTTGGGTGATGATCTAGTAAACCTAAGGAGCATTTCTAAATGCTGGCCGCATGCTAGAATACCATTGATATTTTAAAAATGTACTAAGGTCAGGGCCTCAAACCAGATCAGCTAAATCAGAATCTCTGGGAGTGAACTCTGTACGTTACTGTGTTAAAAAGTTGGCCAGGATTCTTTTATGCCTCCACGTGATAGCCACTGCTTTAGAGGATCCTCAAATTCCTATGTCCACTAGGCTCAGTTTCAAATATAACTTATAAAGTCCTAACAAGTCATTATGTTTGGACTAGGCTGTAGGAAGTTGAAATCAGAAATGTAATCCCATTATCCATAAAACTACTAAAAAGCAAGGAATTCATGACATTGGGCAGAGTGTCAGAGTAATGACTGAAAAAGTAATTTTTTCTCTTTAAAGACTCTGTTAAAGTAATCAAGGTTTAACAACCAGTCTTTTAAAAAATATAAAGCATTTGGTGTAGCTATATTCTTAATTTATGTTTCTTAATTTTAAAAACTCCTACTTTTTCCCAGTAAATCTTTTTTCTTTTCTTTTTTTGCTGGCAAAGAAATTTAAATAATTTTCATGAAAGTTGGGTAACTCTTCCTGCCAATTAGAAAAGGCCTTTGGTTAAACCAAATTCCCTTACTCAAATGATGGGTTGTGCTTGTGGTAAGTGTTTATAGTGAATCAAAAGGCTCCCCATATCTACTCATTCTTATTGCCAGGCATTGCTGGGAAAAACTCTCATTTTTGATACTTAGAGCATCTAATGCTGCATTTTGGGAATGTTCTAAACAGGAGTCACTGTAAATATAATTATTCATTTATAAAATTCATACATTTTGATTACTTAAAGTTTCAATCCTGGTCCTTTTCCTGTGTGTGACATGTAAAATGAAAAATTATTTTCCAAGCATTCCACAGAGAAAATTTTATACAAAACGAACTTGCCTGACTGCTGATTTCAGGCCTCTTTTTAATATGTCCAAAAGAGGCAGGGGCCACCACACTTTCCTCTGCTGCTGAGAAAGTTGAACTAAAACCTATTCAATTAATAGAAAAACATGTCAATGTGGTAGATATGCCAGTAAGTAGACTATATCTAAGTACTATGGTCAAGAATCTGGTTATCAGAGTGGGTAAAATCACATATAATTTGTTTCACGTATATTTTAATAAAGAAAACAGATGGATGGCATACATCATTACATCCTAGACTCTTTAAAAAGAAATTTGGAAGTTATCAAGTTCAGTGTTTCCAAAACAAGATTCTGTTCCATGGTCATCAAAAATACCTCAGAAGGACAACTTAACAAGTTCAGACACTGAAATCCACTGAAAATAGTAATTATCAGAACTGAAGCTACAACAGAGACAGGAAGAGTAAGTGTTCAACACAGGATTATGTAAGAAATGAAGTTCATCTTACTTGAGCATTCTGTGATGGATCTGGAACCAGCGAATGAGGTAGTTCCATAAAAGGGACAGGCCAGGCAGAAGGCCTTCCCTGCATGAGGTTGGTAATAGTCACGAGGACATGGGTGACAGGGCATTAATCCAGAACGTGAGAATTTTCCTTCTGGACAAGGAACTGTAGAGGTAAAAACAAATCATTTGTGTATATAAAGCAACACACCCTATATTTGAAAGTGATTTAATCTTTGCTTATAAGAAACCTACTGAATAACCTATATAGACCCTTCCACATATTTTATACCCATACCATCTTATCACTCAGGTAAATGTTTTGTTGGGTTTCCTTCCTGTCTCTAGTAACAAACATTAATTTAATAAAGTTTATAACTGGCCATATAATAATTGTATTCTGATTTTTCCACCTAACATGATATCATAAGTGTTTCCCAAATAGTTCCCCCAGATCATTAAATAGTATAGATTTTAATAAAAGAAAACTGTTACATCTCATTGACAATGATCAATCTAACATTTTTTCTACTATTGAATATTTAGATTGTTTTCATTTGTTTGCTATTATAAATAATACTGATGTAAATTTTTCACATAAATCTTTGTATTTAGCTCTGATTATTTCCTTGGGATAATAGCTGAAATTGAGTAGTTGAATTAGAATAGTTGGATTTGAGTAGTTGAATAGTTAGGTCTAAATATTTGAAAAGATTAAAGCCATTGATATATAATGCCAAATGATTAAAAAAAATTAGTAGTTCCAATTTATACTCACATCAGCAATATATGAAATCACTGTTTTTACTGCATGCTTTTCAGCATTGGTAATGATTATTAAATGTTTTTTTCCAATTTGAGAGTGAAAATGGAATTATAGTTATTTTAATTTGCACTTTGATGATAAATTAAGTTGCTTTCTTTTACTTATTAGAAATTTTATTTCTCCTGAATAGTCTATTTATAAAGGATCTTTTATATTTGTTTTATATATTAAGAATATGAATCCTTTGACATAATTATTTTTGCCAGTTTGTATTTTGCCTGTTAATTTTGTTTAACTGCTTTCATGAGCAAGTAATTTAATACTAAAATAATGTAAGGTAATATATTTACCTACGAAAGTACCTTTAGCAAAATTGGTAGTTTTATAATTAGTATTTTTATTTTATCTGCTATTTTCTAAGTAATATGAATTGTAATTTGATTTTTTGACAAAATTATTTTTCAGAAGGATGGTTTGAATGTATAAATGTTTGGAATAAGTATTTGTTTAAGCTTTTATTATTAATTTCTGTTTTTAATCATCTTATGGTCAGAGAATTTATATTGTATAATTGCTATTTTTTGAATTTTATTGAGATTTTTAAATTATATCTAGAGATAATTAAAAATAATAAATACTTCATTAAAAGTGTTATCACAGTAGAGTAAAAAGTGTAATGTATATTATTAATTCATCCTTATCAGTCATGTACTATAAGTTCTCTGCACCCTTACTGATTGTCTACTTGATCTTTATAAATTCAAGGGTGTGGCAGGGCATAGTGGCTCATCCTTGTAATCCCAGCACTTTGGGAAGCGATGGTGGGTGGATCACTTGAGGTCAGGAGTTCCAGACTAGCCTGGCCAAAATGGTGAAACACCATCTCTACTAAAAGTATAAAAATTAGCCAGGCGTGGTGGCAGGTGCCTGTATTCCCACCTACTTGAGAGGCTGAGGCAGGAGGAGAATCACTTGAACCCAGAAGGCAGAGGTTGCAGTGAGATGAGATTGTGCCACTACACTCCAGCCTGGGTGACAGAGTGAGACTCTGTCTCAAAAAAAAAAAAAAAAAAATCAAGGAAGGTATTAAAATCTTCCATGAAAATTTTATTTGTACAATTTCCCCTTGTGAGACATACAGATTTTGTTATATTTCACTGCTCTTATGTGATGACAAAGCTTTATTATGACTAACTTACACCGCTTGTGAATTTTGTAAAAATAACTCTTTTCTTCCTCGTGTGATGCTATTTGGCTTTGAATTGAACTTTTTCATAAATTCATTTTACCACCCCTACTTGCTTGTGGTTTTTTGTATTCATGTGTCTGGCAATCTTATTATTGTTAATCTTTCACTGTCATTTTGTGTTAGACAGTCTTTTTGTAAAGAACATTCATTTGAGAATTGTCATTTAACCAAATCTGAAATTCTCTTGCCAATAATGAGTGGAATATTAACCAAATAAAAAATGACCTCAAACATAAAACTAAGAAAGAAAGAGGGGGAGGGAGGGAAGGAGAGGTTAAAAACTAAGAAAAAATATGTATAAGGGACCATTTTATTACTTGTACACATTTAAGTTTAAAATAAAATGACGTTTATCCAGCACCACAGAAAAACGTCAACTTCTGTTATTCCTAATTCCCACTCATGACAAGCAGAATGTGGTTAAACTTATGCTAGAAATATTAAAAGAGTAGGACCAGAAATTTCTCGACTTTCTGGGAATTATAACTCCTTAATTACAATAATTTAGTATTGGACAAACCTCAAGGTTTATTTAAAAAGCTAAAAGAAAAAAATTCTCAAATATGAACTTGTTTCACTGTAAAAATCATAGTTTCTTTTGCGGTTGGAGGAAGTGGGCAGGAAGAGAGACTTTTTTACTGTGGACTTCCTGCCAAAATTAGTTCTTACATTGACAAAGTAAAAGAGTCTCTAGCAGATCTATTTCACTCAGAATGTGAAGACTTGTGAGACTTTTAATTAAAAGATCCAAAGCTGGTATTATCCAACAGACATGGTTTATGAGTTTCAGTTAGGCCCTAGCTAAATTTTCTTCTCAACTCTTCAGAGAAACTATTAGGTTGATGAATATTACTTGCCTAATGCCTCGGGTCTTATAGACTCATATCTACCTTGATTCTACCATAGTGACTGAGATAATTTAAACAGATGGAATACATGTAATACCTATAACTCACAGTGTGTTTTGCCTTTTTCCTTTTCTCCCTATGCACTTAACTTATGAGGACTACAACTTCCAAGATGCAATGTTGGAAACGCCCCTTCCTGCCCTTGCACAATAACTTTTCCCAGCTCTTGTTTACTGGTAATCTGTCTCTAATTGGATGAAGTTAAGCATGGCTGGGGTACAGCGAGGGTAGGAAGTGTGCCTTGGGTGTCTCTGTGTAGCTTGAGAGAAGTAGGGAATCAGTAAGTTGCCTTCTTAAAAACATCAATCATTCAATATGGGAACAGATTCTTCATTTCTCATTTGCCACAGACCTTAGGTTTTTAAATAATACTGTAGAGCATGGGTAGGATACACAATTAGAAAAAAAAATCTTTCAAGAATATTTTTGTTCAGTTCCCAGTGAGGTAAGCTAACAACCAACCTTTTATGTTTAGTCCAGTTTTACTAACTGCAAATTACAGCAGTTGCAAGTTTTTGGAATTTCTGGAAGTAGGCTGACCTTGACTGTCAGTCCTAGCTTCACTGTCATTCTAAGTTTTCATCTTTTGTTTTTGTTTACATGTTCATGAGTATTTTGCTGGAAAATATCCCTGAGTAGGGATGTCAACCAGAAATCCTTAAAAATTGGAACTCTGATCTTTTTATTTCTATTTAAACCAGTGGTTCTCAACGTGTGGACCCTGGAGCAGTACAATCAGCATTACTTGAAAACTCGTTATTAATGGAAATGCAAATTCTCAGATCCCTCTGCAGACCTACTGAATCAAAGACCCTGGAGGAAGGTCTCCATGCTGACATTTGAGAACCAAAATGAGTGGCTCTCAAATTTTCCTAATCACTCCAACTAATCACCTGGGGAAATGTAAAAAAGAAAACCAATGCCCAACCTCTACTCAGACAAGTTAAGTCAGAATCTCTGGGAGAGAAGATCAGCCTTCAGTATTTTAAAAATATTCATGTAAATGTGAAGATGATTCTAATGAGCTACCCTAGTGAATAACCACTCATGAAAATCCTCAACTCGTAAATGAAATGTCATAATCCACAGAATACAATATTTTTAGAGTTTCAAGAAACACTAGACAGAATTTCACTTTATAAAGGAAGGAATGAAGTTCCTAGTTTAGATGTATTTCTACCATATCATGAAGCCACATGTTTATTACAGTTTGAGGCCTGGGATTGAGTCTTACACTTCTTTCGTGTTCCTAACCCAGCCCAGTGTCTACACTGCAGGTATTTATACCTAAGTGTTGACTGGCTGAAAAAAGAAACCAAACAACCAAACCAAGAAACCTCTTTATGAAGAGACAGCTTATTTCCATTCTGTTCATAGAGTAGATGTATGGTTTTGCTGAAAATATGCTACTCCTTCATGCATGGAAGCTAGTAGGTTTAAAGAAATATCAGTGCCTAAGGTTTTGATAACCTCCACATGCAGAAATGTTCACGGCTCCTCTTTTCACAGTTGAGGTGTTTTCTGGACATGAGAGGCAGCTCCGGGAACCACATCTTGGCTGGTAAGTGCCCAGTGGACATGATTCACAAATCTCAAGTCCATTGAATGAGTAGGTGCCTTGTTTACACTGAGCTGAAAAGAAAAGGTATTATCAACAATGATATTAAGCTGCACAAAATTCATGCTGTGTGGGATAGGGTTTTCTGCATTTTAATTTAGGACAGAATGAGGGTCCCAGAGAGCTCTTTCTCCTGTTAGCTACGTATACATATATGTGTCACCACCGTGCTTCTCTGTACTTAATTTTAGACTATTTCCATTTACTTCCATTATGACCCATTGAAGTGTTTGATGCATAGAACATGTTCAATAAATAGTTGTCGAATGAAGTTAGAAATATATAGCACAGAAGGGCACTATGATAGGAACAAGTTGTACACTGGGAATTTGTTCGTGTAGAAGTCCTCCATGTGTACAGTGTTATCCTTAGTGGCAGAAACAAAACCCCAAACCTGGCTAGAGCCTTATAAACTACTCTGACATTTTTGCTTTAAAAAAGAACTGACTGCTCTAAATAAGAACTGGCTCTGCTACCTCCTCCTACCTAGAGATGCCATTTCATCCAAGGGCTGGTGGGGAGTAGAACATAGAAGTAGACATAGCTTCAGGCCCACAGAGGTGAAGCAACTTTCTAAAATTCCTAAGGATGATTTGCAGAAGAACAAGACTTAGGCCAGTGCCCTGACTCCCAGCGTATTGGCCTTTCTTTCTGCTTTTGACCTCCAAATGACTCTCATTTTCACCACTGCTAATATGTTTAGTGCATTTCCAATTACGTAGCACTGCTCTAGAGTTTGTATCCGTCATTAAGCACCCACACCTGCATTCAGAACTATGGCAAAGAAGCACACTTTTGAAATTCCTTAAACATGTCTTGCTGTAGCCTTAATTATGAGAGAAAATGTTTCCATCAGGAACTCTTATTTAGAAAAATAGTGAAAATATTTTGAAAATATTGAATATTTTAGTAGCAAGAATATGTGCATATGTGCCTGTAGTTATTCATTTCCAAGTAAATAGAGAACTGATCTCATTATATCAGACACTATTCTCACAAAAAGCAATCCAATAATTGCGAAGGGTCATGAAACTTCTTTCCATTAATTAATGTGAGATTTAAGAAAAGAATCCAGGTGACAGATACAGTTTGGATGTGTGTCTCTGCCCAAATCTCATGCCGAAATATAATCCCCAGTGTTGGAGGTGGGGCCTGGTGGGAGGCGACTGGATCATGAGGGCAGATCTCTCATGAATGGTTTAGCATCATACCTTTGGTACTGTTCTAGTGATAATGAGTGAGTTCTTGTGATACCTTGTTGTATAAAAGTATGTGGCACCTCCGTCTCTCTGTTTTTACTTTTTTTTTTTTTTTTTGAGACAGGGTCTTGTTCCGACCCTCAGGCTGAAGTGCAGTGGTGCAGTCATAGCTCATTGTAGCCTCCACCTCCCAGGCTCAAGCAATTCTCCCACCTCAGCCTCCCGAGTAACTGGGACTACAGGTGCACATCACTACACCTGGCTAATTTTTGTAGAGACGGGATTTCACCATGTTGCCCAGGCTGGTCTTGAATTCCTTGGCTGCCTGCCTCAGCCTCCCAAAGTGCTGGGATTACAGGTGTGAGTCACCATGTGTTCCCCCTTCCACATCACCCTGACTTGCTTTACTTTCTCCATGTGACATGCCTGGTCCTCATTTGCGTTCTGCCATGATTGGAAGCTTCCTGAAGCCACCCCTAAAGCAGATGCTGCTATGCTTCCTAAATAGCCTGCCGACCCATGAGCCAATAAAATCTCTTTTCTTTATAAATTACTCAGTCTTAGATATTCCTTTATAGCAATGTAAGAATGGCCTAACACACCAGGCTAACTGATGACTATGGATTGGTGTTTGACTTAGAGAGAGCAATGGAATATTTCCAAAAGGAAAGATAAATTCACTTTTTTAAAGTGAGAGAAACACTCAGGTAATATTTGATGTTTAACAGAAAGAAAGAATAAATAAATAAAATTGCTTTCTGTAGTACTCTTATTTCATTTTACTTGCCATTTAGATTTCAGGACTGTGATAGGGCTTAGAACACCCTACCGCTAATTATCATACCTTGGCATACTGAGTATTTCAAGCTGAAGGAAATTTGAGAAAACTATAGAAGCAGGAAAGTATCTCTGAACTTCTGTCTTTCTTTCCTTTACGAGATCATAAAACCTAGAAATAAATCTGACCTTCCCCTGAAGCCGACTGTAAAATTTCACGTGAGAAATCCCTATCCTATACTCAGAGGAAAAGAATATACTTCTCCCTGAAGACACAGGGACACAGAGATGAATCTGAACAAACAAGACTTGCTAAGCTCCACCAGCTTATTCCCACTAGATCATTCTTCTCCACAACTATCTTCTTCATTGACTTTAGCCTAAAAATATACAGGTTTCCCTGATTCATTTCTGAAGGCTCCCATGCCACCTAAAACTTATATTAAATAAATGTGTATGCTTTTCTCTTGCAAATCTACCTTCTGCCATAGGGGCCTCAGACAAGAGCCTAGTGTTGAGTGAAGAAAATAAATCTTTCTTTCCCCCAAAAAGGAAACAAAATTTGGGCTTCTTCTGGTTGAAATGTCCACTAAATGTCTACCTTTACAATCAGAGATGTTTCTTGAATGGATATATTCCGTGTACATGCCAGAGGGACAAGGTTTGCACTCAAGTTGCCCTTCTTTATCTTGATAGGATCCGATCTGGCAGCTTTCACAGGTGAAATGTTCCAGAGAATAATAGGTTCCCAAAGGGCAATTGACTGTAGAAAAAGCAAACAGGAAACACTGAATAAACTACAACTATGGAACACACTGGACTCTTTTTTCCTAAGACATAAAAGTAGTAAAGCATGCTTCTAGGTGCTATTGTTTATGGATTAAATTTTGCAACCAGAGGTTTACTCACAAGGCAAACCTTTCAGAAATATATTCCCTAAGACCAACAGTAGGACATTCTTTTATTTTTTAAAGAAAAAGCAAATTCTTATTAACAAAACTTGGGGCTTATATAATGGGGGTTTAAAAGTGTGGGTTAGGCCGGGCGCGGTGGCTCACGCCTATAATCCCAGCACTTTGGGAGGCCGAGGCGGGTGGATCACGAGGTCAAGAGATCGAGACCATCCTGGCCAACAAGGTGAAACCCCATCTCTACTAAAAATACAAAAATTAGCTGGGCATGGTGGTGCACGCCTATGGTCCCAGCTACTCAGGAGGCTGAGGCAGGAGAATTGCTTGAACCCAGGAGGTGGAGGTTGCGGTGAGCCGAGATCGCACCATTGCACTCCAGCCTGGGTAACAAGAGTGAAACTCCGTCTCAAAAAAAAAAAAAAAAAAGTGTGGGTTAAAGCTATGATAAACCAGATCATCACAGGAAAAACAGTTAACAAAGAAAAAGCTGACAGACAAAAAGGAAAAAAACAGTTAGATTCCTTTGAGGATTTCAGATACTACAAACATTTCCTTAGTTGTTTCTCTGAATGCTTCCCCTTTGAAACTGACTGCTAGTCAGTTAGCAACCTCCGTTTTTGGAGATTTGGTAGATTTGGAGTAGCTCAGAAATTCTGAGACCAAAATAGAGCATTACACTGAAAAGTTGCTACCAAAGTTAACATCGTTAATGGGGAAGACACTTGAAATTAGTACCTAGGTAATTCTGAGACGTTAAAAAGTATGTAATAATTACCCATGTACTTGTTAACATGCAGATTCCAAGACCCCATCTCCAAATGCATTAGTTCTAGGATAGGGCCTGAGTCAAGATGCATATTACAAGCATTTTATGTGATGCAAGACTACACTGAGAAATGAGAAACATGGGTCAACATGACTCCTGATTTTTACTCACAAGGTGGGGAGGAAACAAGTGCAGGCTTAGAACAACAATTTTAATGTTTGGGCTGAATTCATCACACTATGAAAAACCCAACTGAACTCTTGCACTAGCAATAACAACAGTGGAAGAAGGGCACAAGAGCCCATGTTTACAGAGAGATGAACATAAGACTCACGCCATTCGGTTCAGCTGAGTATACAAAGTTCCATTACAGATTTCCTTATCTATAAATGATGACTTCTTTGGGGAACAGCTGGAATTGATCCAGATCAAGGCAGTCTAGAATAGCGGTTAAAAGTTAAGGGAGCTGGGAGTGGGGAGGGAGAATAAGGAGTGACTGTTTAATGGGCATAGAGTCGCCTTTGAGGGTGATGAAAATATTTTGGGAATAGAGGTGATGGTTGCACAACATGGTGAATGTACTTCATGTCACTGAATTATACACTTTAAAATGATTAATTTTATGTTATGTGAACTTTATCTCAATTAAAAAAAAAGTTAAGACTGGTATTGGCTTCCTGGATGGGAATTTTTCTCACACTACTTATTGTATTTTATTTTTATTTTTGAGATAGTATCTCATTCTGTTGCCCAGGATAGAGTGTAGTGGTGCAATCATAACTCAATGCAGCCTTGACTTCCTGCGCTCAAGTAATCCTCCCACCTTAGCCTCCTGAGTAGCTGGGACTACAGGCATGTGCCATCATGCCTAGCTAATTTTTTTGGTATTTTTGTAACCAAAACATGGGGTTTTGCCATGTTGCCCAGGCTGGTCTCAAACTCCTGGCTCAAATGATCCTCCCGCCTTGGCCTCCCAAAGTGCTAGGATTACAGGCATGAGCTACCATGCCCGGCCTCCACTTACTGTCTTAATGGGTAAGTCTTATGGGCAATTCTTAGCCTCTCTGGCTTCAGTTTTCTCATCTGTAAAATGTTCTTAACAATAATGGTACCTCGCAGAGGTGCTAAACAGGATTAAACATGAGAGGTGCTCAGCTGGAATACAGAAGTGGTCAAAAAATATTCATTATTATGGCCGGGCGCAGTGACTCACGCCGGTAATCCCAGCACTTTGGGAGGCCGAGGCGGGTGGATCACGAGGTCAAGAGATCGAGACCATCCCAGTCAACATGGTGAAACCCTGTCTCTACTAAAAATACAAAAAATTAGCTGGACACGGTGGCGTGTGCCTGTAATCCCAGCTGCTCAGGAGGCTGAGGCAGGAGAATTGCCTGAACCCAGGAGGCAGAGGTTGCGGTGAGCCGAGATCGCGCCATTGCTCTCCAGTCTGGGCAACAAGAGCGAAACTCCGTCTCAAAAAAAAAAAAAAAATTCATTATTATTATTATTGGAGCTGTTACCAAAAGCTGTGAGGTCTAAAGATTTTTAAATAAAAATCAGATTTGAGTCCCTCCCTGAACTAGATTTCTTGTCTTTACCCAACAGTAGTTCCTTAGACTCTTGAGACAAAATAGTAGTAATAACAACCACTCAATAATAGCAAAATATATATTTCATTTCAATATCCCTTTATAGTTGTAAAATGGCTACACTCATTTCATTTGACCCAAAATGCACTAAATATTTTTGATCACAGGGAATAGTCTTACCACACATACGCCCTCTCAGCACTGAGCCTGGTCTGCAGAAAGGGGAAGCCTTTTTTGTTTCTAATGAATTGCTGTCAGCTGTAAGTATTTCTGATGCAAGCTGAAAGGAATACATGGGGTCTTTACTGAGGGTCCTTTTCAGTTTATTTGTGATAGTTTCCAATGTCTGAAGGAGTCGTAGCTGATTTTCCCATTCAAGGGTATCATTTCTTTCATCAGGTAATGGCACACTAGCTGAGATAAAAACAAAACAAAATAAAACATAACACAAACACATGGTGTTTCAGAAAGTCATTTGTAGTTAATTTTTTTTACCAAATAGAAATGGCATATTTAAAATCTTTTAGTACTAACAACTGATGTAGAGAAAAAAAAATAAACTTTCAGGAAAAATTAATTCAAAATAAATTTAACCACTATTCACTGAACAACTAAGTACATGGATAAGACTAAGAACTACAGAATTTGTTTTAATCCTTCTCTCAGATGCTGGATCTATATCACCTTTTTTGAGGAGTTCTTTATTATAACATAATAAATTCCTGTAAATTCTTACATTTTAAATGCACGCCCTAATCATGCCAAGATAAGAATGAAGTAGGGTGCTTGTCACCGTGAGACCTACAAAATATTGATATTGATATCAAAAGATGACAAGGCTTAGTTAACTGTGCTTTCCTTAATTCTCAATTCCAGGATCATTTCCTAATAATGATAACAAACGGAAGATTTGAGAAGCAGGTTTCCAACTAAGAACTTTCCACAATATTACTTTTTCAAATAGACAGTTTATCCTTACCTGTGATGTTAAAAATTAACTTAATTTTATAGTCAGATAATGAGGAACTTCTTTTAATCCGTGAAGACCTGGCATTGCCGATGCTCGTGGGTGTTTCTTGCACAGTGTCCAAGAAGTCATCATAAGAGTAATCCAGCCTATTAGCTGAGCCCCAGCCACCTGGTCCTGGATAGTTGGGACAGAGACACACATGATCACACAGTTGTTTTTTCATCAGCATTTAGGTTCTAATGTTAAACAACAAATGAAATTGCACTTGACCATTTCCTCAAATACCCGTAATATACTGCATACAGAGTTTGGTCTACAATGTTATATATATTGTAATTTTGGGTCACTTCATATTTAATATAGATTACCAACGAATTACACTAAAAGAAGAAAGGAAAGTCCCTATGAAGCTACTAGGGCATTTATAACATTCTATCTTTGGGTAAATAGTTAATTATTTTAGCTTTTTAGAGGTAAATTTTAGGGGTAAATAAGAGCTGGGTGCAAAATTCTAATCAATTTCTATTTCCTTGCAAGGCTTTCTCTAATCCTTTTTTCTTTTTTTGTAAATTGGCCTTATAAACTAGTAATATAAATAAACATATCTCCTCTTGTGAAGATTATTCAAGATACTTGCATCATATTTTAAAGGTAAGGGTAATTTTCAAAGGCAGCATATAAGTTAAATGAGTCTATGCTACACCACACTGGAGGCAACAAGGATACGTGGAATTCTCTAGATACCCTTGGTATCACTGTGATTAACTGCATGGGTTCAGATTGTGGCTTCTCGATGTATGCTGCTGTATAATCTCAGCCAAGTTACTTTCATCTTTCTGAGCCTCAGTTTCTTCATTTATAAATTGAGACAATGATTCTTACCTGATAGCTTTTTCTGTGGATTAAATGAGACAAAATATGTAAGCTGTCAAGCTCAGTATTTGAATCATTATAAAACTATATTAATATTATTCTGGTCATACTATCATTTTCTTATGCACTTTAGAGAATAATTTATATTTATATACGGCTTTTCACCTAAGCAAATTGTTTTCTCAAGTTTTTGGCTATATTTATGCTTTTAGCAATTAAAATTAAGTGGGATTAATATGTTTTTTCACTTAAATCTTTTCTCCACAAGCATTAGGTAGCTGTTATAAAAAAAAATGAGCAAAGAGAAAAGTATTAAAAATTACTATAATTCTACCACATAGAAATAATGACCATGAATATTTTAGGCAAGCTTTTTTCCCCACTATGAATGTATAAATATATGCACATATATACATTTATGCATGCATACATACATACACATACACACACACAGCTGTAATAAACAACACACTTTTGACAAAACAAGATTATGCTATGTATACATCATTTAGTAATCTTTTTCAAATTTTATGGCATTGCTATGTGAAATGGCCACATAATATTCTCTTGTATGGCACAGCACAAACAACCTACAGCTTCTATTTTTAGAGTTTTAGGTTATTTCAAATTTTTAGAATATCCTTACACATACAGTATTTAATCAAATCTAAGATACCATCAATTAGAAGACACATCCCATCTTCAAATCTAAAGAAAGAATATGCATCTCAAGATTTATAAAATGTGGTACATATTTGCACAATATCATGATTTTTACCTTGAGAAATATTCTTAGAAATGAAATTTCTGGGTCTAAGTGCATAGGCATTTAAAATCCCATAGATCTATATTGTCAAATGCTCTCCAATTTCCCCTTCCTATACAATGTATGAATATGATTTTTTTCCCTTACACTCTTGCCAATTGTGGGTGTTATAATTCTTATTTGTTAATCTGACAGGTCAAAATTTGCATTTCACTTTAGTTTTTGTTTTGTTTTTTTCTTTTGAGATGAAGTTTTGTTTGTTTTGCCCAGGCTGGAGTACAATGGTGCAATCTCGGCTCACTGCAACCTCTGCCTCCCGGGTTCAAGTGATTCTCCTGCCTCAGCCTCTGGAATAGCTGAGATTACAAGCATGTACCACCACATCTGGCTAACTTTGAATTTTTAGTAGAGACGGGGTTTCACCATGTTGACCAAGTTGGTCTTGAACTCCTGACCTCAGGTGATCCACCCACCTTAGCCTCCCAAAGTGCTGGGATTACAGGTATGAGCCACCACACCCAACCTAGTTTTAATGTGAATTACTTGATTATTATGAAGTCAAATAGATTTTATTATATTTATTGGTTGTTTATTTTTCATACATTATGACCTGCCAAGGCATGGTTATAAATGTTACACGGATCTTGTGACTTTCTACTGGGAATACATTTGGGGAGGAATGCTTGTTTTTTAGGATCACGTGTGCCACCTGCCCATGCTTTTTTTCTCAAAAACTGCTATTTGGACCCTTATTAGATGACAAATATCACCCATCTCATAGCCTTGTAATGACAACTGACTCTCTCTAGATGTAACCTCGTGCCCCCACAACCTTCCCCAACAATCTGGGAGCAGAAACCTGGATCGTGTTTAACAGAAGAGGCCTAATTATTCTAGATATGTTACTGACAATGCCACCTTACTTTTTCCTATCTAAAACCACAATTTCCAAAATGTTCACTAAGGTGTTGTACATAATAGTAAAAAACTGAAAATAACCCAAAATCTACCAATAGAGAACTATTTCTATAAATTATGGTAAATTGATTGATGGGATAATATGTGGCTATTAAAATCGTATTGAAGTAGGATATTTAGTGAATAAAAATGTCCTCAATACAATGTTAATTAAGAATCTGTGTTCAAAATATCATCACTATATACACAATAAACAGTTCTGTATACATAGTAATATGTATATATCATAGGTAGTATGGTATATATACAGTATATATATAGTATGATGTGTATATATGTATATCTACATACATAGTTATAAATATATATGTATTAACAGGCTTATTTCTGTGGTTGTGGATTATCTTAATTTCATTTTTTGTTTTTAAGCATTTTAAAATTGGATAATAAAACATATATGAACAAATGATAATTTAAAAAATTTAAAATTAAAAGCAACAGTCAATATCACTCTTAATGCTAAATCACCACAAATACTACAAACATGATTAGTATCTGAAACAGAAAAAAATGTCTGCTGTAATGGGAATTAATATGTACCATCTCATAACCTTCTAAGCACATGACTTGTACGTATTCATTTAATGCTTAAAATGATCATATATGGTGAGTTCTCTTATACACCCATTTTATAGGTGAGAAAACTGAGGCACAGAGTGTGTTGATAGCTTGCTCAAGATCACACGGCTAGTAGGTAGTGAAGCCAGGATTTTGACTTAAGTAGCTGGTTGTAGAGTCCACATGCTTAACCACTACATTACTTCGATAACACTATTATTATTATCTCTTTTTTTTGATACCAAGTCTTACTTTGTTGCCCAGGCTGGAGTGCAGTGGCACAATCATAGCTCACTGCAGCCTTGAACTCCTGGGCTCAAGGCATCCTCCCACCCCATCCCCATAAGTAGCTGGGACTACAGGTGTGTGCCATCATGCCTGGCAAAAAATAATCTTAATAAAAATGTTCAGAGTCTACATAGAGATAACATCAAAATTCCACTTAAGGATATATTAGACTTTAATAAATGGAATCTTAACATATTTTTGGTGAGGAATCTGAATATGTTACATGTGTAACTAGTTTATGTTAATGACTTCATTGTAACTTACATTGAATGCCGTATAAAAATTGCTGTTACTACTTTATTACTATTCTCTTTTAGGATACAACAACATTTGAATTTTACCATCATACGTGACTTAGTTTTCTTAGTTTTTGTCATTTTTAAGGATTCTGGCAAATAATTTTAAATAATGTATTTGTTACTAAAATTTGATATATCCTTAACGATCATTCAGCACATTACCAAATTATACAGCCATCCTAAAATACTTGATGAATTAATTAATAAAAATTAACGTTTCTAGTTCGCCTCACTTTTAGGGAATTATTTTCTTATTTTGCAGATTAGTCTTGCCAACTACCGATGCCACAGAATTTAATTACCAATTGCAAAGCCATTTTCATAGTCGTAATTATATTCTAGGCAATATTTTTTGGTCAGGTTCTCCTCCAGTCTGCAATCAATGTCCTCTGCATCACTACAAAATGATGGCACCTGCAAGTAAAAAATGAAGAAGACAAAATGTAAATCACTTTTCTTCACGTCTTGAATAAATACTTTGCTCCCTCAGCCTTCATATCTTCATCAGCAGGAGGGAAGGGAGGCCCCAGAGCTCTGCACATTCTTCAAAGGGTTTCTGACCCTCCTCCCCCTTCTCCCCTGCAGCCTCTAACTGTCTGTTGGTCACCAGGATTAGTCTCACATCTTTTATCTCTGTTTATGTCACTCACCACAAGAAGCCCAGGGCTCCTGGGATATCTCTTGTCACTAAACTTCATCCTATGTGGCTCTTTGGAACCCCTTCTCTGACCCCATCTCACACTCCTCTTCCCCAGTCCCCTAAGCCTTCCTCTGTGCCCTCTGAAGCTCAATCAGTAATCAGCAAATCTGTTATTTTCTACCTTCTCTCTTTATGTTTTCTTCAACTTTGCTCTAAAACCTTTCCAATTTTCTGGAACATTTCCCAGAAAATATTCTAGAAATACTAGAAATTCCAGAATCCTGGAATTGGGGGTAGGCCTGGAGGTGGAGGAAGGTCCTTCTCAGTCTTTATTGCTGTTTCCAGATCACATTCTCTCACATCTCCTTAAAGGCTCACAGTTCTGAAGCTGATGCCATCAGCTCTACCATTCATTGCCCCTTCTGGTGACAGTCACCTGCTTCTCCCCTCTGTGTCACTCCCTCATTCCAAGGACATTTGGTAACTGTCCCTGTTATAGTTTTTGGTGATTTCTATAGCCACCTAGCAAATCCTTCCACCTCCTTGGACTCTCAGTTCCTTTCCCTCTTCTCTCTCATAATCAAGCCTTACTCTGTCACTCACTCCTCCCATAGTCATACCCTCAGACCTTGTCATTATCAAAACTGCACCTTCTCCTCTTCTCAGGAATCTGACAGTTCCTTGACTTCATCAGAATGTATAATCCATGGACCCTAGTGCCTCTCCTTTAGCCCCTCATGTCTGCATGTCCTTGTTTACGCATCTAAGATTCCATGGTCCATCACCATGAAATGTCTCCTCCTTTGGATGTCTCTTCCTCAATTTGTTTGCCTGGACAACACTTACCCTTGGTTAAATTAATCAATCTGCTTTCCCACACCTGTACTACATGGTCAACTAGGGCTTGAGAGAAAACGTAACCCTGCTGGCTGCCAATCTTACTATATTTCTTTAGCAGACTTATTCATGCTTTCTTAGAAAATTATTTTACACCATCTTCTCTCTTCTTAAGTCTCCAACAACTCCTCCCCATTCCTACTCTCTGGTGATTATCTTTTTACACTGATCAAAACTGAACTCAGAAAAGAGCCTTTGTTCACACACTTCCATCCCCGTGAGTACCTAGTACCTGGATCTGTGCCCTTGTATGTCTGCCTCCTTGGCTCTTCTCTTAATCCCACAGTCTACCTCCAATGTATCAGCAGGTCCTACTGAATCTACTTTCAGAAGATAGAAAGAAATCCATTCACTTCTCCCCACCTCCAGTGCCACCCAAGCCGCCATCGTCTCTTGCTTTCATTTCCTATGTGGTCTTCTTACTCTCTCTCCTACCATCCTCTGCTTCTCCTAGAGCCCAAAGTCATCAGTAAGTTGGTCCCCTCAAATGGCTTTCCATCTCAATTACAGTAAAAGGCAAAGATTTACAGTGACTTTCAAGGCTCTCCACAGCCTGATTTTCCTTCTTACCCCCACCTCCTCTCCCACATGTGATCTGTTTGACCATCTGTCACTCAGCCCGTCATCCTCTCTACCTTTGCCACTCTTAGGTCTTTACGGTGGTTCAACCTCCAAAACACACTCCCACCTCAGGGCCTTTGCACTTGCTGCTCCCTCTGCCTGGAACACTCTTCCCCTAGAAATGCTCATGGCTCACCGCCTCACTCTTTCAGGTCCCTTCTCAAACAGGAACCTTACTAGTGAGGCTTTCCCATCTTCTGCTTTATGTTATCCCACAGCATATACCATCTGACATGCTATATATTTCCTTGTAATTTGTTTATTGTTGGTCTATTCATTAACATGTAAATTCTATGAGCACAGGGAGTTTTGTCTGTTTATTCAGATCTAAATCTCTAGTGTCTAGGATAGGATATAGATACTTACTAAATGTTTATTCAATAAATAAATAAGCATTTAATAGCACATTCTGATCCCTTATAGCATCTTTAACTTACTAAAATTTAGTGTCTGATAGACACTGAGTCTAACAAACACAAAGGTCACTTCCACACAAGTTTTTTTACTTGGTTTCTATTTAATATTTAAGGACTTCTTCACCACTTTGAGGTGGTGAAGGAGTATAATTAGTATGAGTGTATTGTTGCCTTTCAAGTATAGGTCTATAGTAACAGAGGCCTAATGAGTGTAGTATTTTCTAGGTTTGCTAGCAATAGTGACAACATTATTTCTCTTTTTGGAATTTGGTTTTATTGAATAGATTTAAACATAACTTTTTTTTTTGAGATGGAGTTTCGCTCTTGTTACCCAGACTGGAGTGCAATGGTGCGATCTCGGCTCACCGCAACCTCCGCCTTCTGGGTTCAGGCAATTCTCCTGCCTCAACCTCCTGAGTAGCTGGGACTCCAGGCGCATGCCACCATGCCCAGCTAATTTTTGTATTTTTAGTAGAGACGGGGTTTCACCTTGTTGACCAGGGTGGTCTCGATCTCTTGACCTCGTGATCCACCCGCCTCGGCCTCCCAAAGTGCTGGGATTATAGGCGTGAGCCACCGTGCCCGGCCAAATATAACATTTTTAACAAGTGTTTTTGAGTGGACATTAGTCAATATGTTTGGTGTACTTGTAACATGCTTGGCATGCAGTAAGCAGCATGATAAAATGTTAGCAAGTAAATAAAGTGCTACCCAGTCTGCTAGGCATACAAGTATGTATGTAGCATGGTTCCTGCCTTGAAGATGTTCAATACAGTTATGTGTATTGCTCTGTTTTGTTTTGTTTTCTTTTTTTTTGTTGAGACAGAGTCTCGCTCTGTTGCCAGGGCCGGGAGTGCAGTGGCATGATCTCGGCTCACTGCAACCTCCACCTCCCAGGTTCAAGCGATTCTCCTGTCTCAGCCTCCCAAGTAGCTGGGATTAAAGGCACGTGCCACCATGCCCAGCTACTTTTTTTGTATTTTTAGTAGAGATGGGGTTTCACCAGGTTGGCCAGGCTGGTCTCGAACTCCTTACCTCAGGTGATCTACCCACCTCAGCCTCCCAAAGTGCTGGGATTACAGGCATGAGCCACTGCGACCTGCCCTCTATTTTCCTAAAATTGTTGTCAGAGTCCTTTCTAAACAAAAACGCATCTTTTAAATCTTTTAAATATACAACAATCTTTTAAATGTTTAATTATCTTCTTATCACAAACAAAATACCAATTCCAATATTAAGTATTTTTGTCAGACTTTAAATCTCAAACCATGCAGACCTTAAGCTTCTTTCACTTTCTAAGGATATTTTTAAAGATTCAAAAGCATTTTCACACATATTTACTTCTAATTCATTCTGGAAGTTCAAAATCTATGGATAATTTTAAGTATTAGGTACATGTTTAGATCACAAAGAAGTGGGAGATAGGATGGGAAATTTCAGTTGTAAATTATTCAGAAAGGCTACGAAAGCCTTAATAACATCCTTTACAAAATGGCAAACAATAAATGACCACTATTGACCTACCATTTTTCCCAGGGTAGTGTCAAATGCTTCAGAGAATTTCTTCAACAGATCTGTGTCATCACAACGAGCTGCTTTGTAGAACATCTCAAAGGGCTTGAACCCGTGGTTTGCAAAACGTTTTTCTGGAAAATGTTGGACCAAACAGCTTCAGTTGGTTAGTGTTTTTAAAACAAAGATTTGACTTTCTATAAAATAAAGATTTGACTTTCTATAAAATAATTGAAACAATGTTTTAATTCTAACACAATTTGTGGGATAGTTATAAAAACAAGAGATGACAGTTAAGGAAGTTTCTAGGCATTAACTGATCATAATAAATCAAATACCAGGCAGCACTGGACTCAAGTTATCCAGTGAAGAGTTTGCCTTTGGTTTTATTCTTTATTTTTTACTCATACAAAAAAGTGAGTATTTAAGGGAAGAAGACATATAAAAATTGTTTTCATTATATTCCTGGGAATTTTTGAAAAATCCTGGCTGCCTCAAAGTTATTATATCTTACATAAGCTTATAGCATACAGATTATATTTTCAAAAATAGACATTGAAACATTTCTAAATATTATTTTTGCGCAATCATGTTCCTTGAAAGTGTAATTGCTATAAAGACAAATTTCTCCCTGGACCAAAAGCTTGCACCGTAGACTCAGCACAATGCTCCTGAAGTATTCAGGGACAAAGTCTCCTACTAGCATCCCCCAGTCTCAATCTGTGAAAGAGCTGAGTGGTATTGTTTCTGTTTACTATTCTAATTTGGAGGGGAAAATAGCTCTGCTAAGTGGGTTTCATATTTTTTTCCAAGACACTGATATTTAAACTCCATCTATGGAAGTGGATCAAAGATTCACTACCGGGAATATTTATTTACACTAAATGAATATATTGGGTTATTTTTTATAACAATGTAAATAACAATGTATATTTGATCGTTTTAAATCTGAATCAGATATGAAGATGATGATGTATTTTATTCCATCACGTTAGATTTTATTTTAAAGTCAGCTCTTCTGCAGACTATGAGAAGTTTTTCTCTATTTTTTTGTGTGATAGTGTCTTGTTCTGTCACCCAGGCTGAAGTACAGTGATGTGATCAAAGTTCACTGCGGTCTTGAACTCCAGGGCTCAAGCAATTCTCCCACCTCACCCTCCTGAATAGTTGGGACCCCAGGAGCATACCACCATGCCCAACTAATTTCTTTTTTTAAAAATTTTCTGTAGAGTTGTAGGCTGGTCTCGAACTCTTGGGCTGAAGTGATCCACCTGCCTTGGCCTTCCAAAGTGCTGGGATTACAGGTGTAAGTCACCATGCCTGGACACTATGAGACTTGAAATTCATGTTTACAGGTTCAGAATTACACATTATCAAGTGTCTAGATATTTCTGATAAATAATGAGAGGGCTCAGATGGTTCTGCCTTAAACTGAATCTTGTCCTACAGCAATACAGTCTATAACAGGACTCTAGTGGCTAACAGTTGAAATCCAGAAAAGAGCAATTCTCTTATTCACAAACATTTCAAATTCATAACACCATTTTCCACTAATCCCTATTTTAAGGCAATTTTCCTCTTTAACACTTAGAAATGTACATACATTCACACACATTAAAGAAGTTTAGAATAAAAATATAACTTACTGGCACAGTCTGGCCATTCAGTAGTATATGTTGGTTTCCAGATGCCATCTTCATAAGCACAATGATACTTGTCAGTAGATCCTTCTGTGAAATCATAGCCCTCCAAGCAAGTTAATGTACAGTTGACTCCAGTACTATCTTGAGCACATATAAAATCCCCATTTATAGGTGTGAATGGAATTTCACAGGGAGAACCTGTGTTAAAAAATTGTATTATTTATATATAGTGGTAAAAGAAGTATAAATTAAATTATAGGAGCTTAAGCAGAATTTTGAAAAGGATTCCTTCTGTCTACTACTATTTCTAGAAAAGCTTTTACCATATGTCTTTAGTGTGGGAGAACAACAACATCTGCTTTTTGGTTCCTAGATTGACATACATTGAAAAGCTGTACTTATGTACGATTAGAGGTTGTGCATATTTTTATAAAAAGCTAAAAGTACTTCTGACTTGCAGTTGTTATTTATTATTATTCTGAGACAGAGTCTTGCTCTTTCACCCAGGCTGGAGTGCAGGGGTGCGATCTCGACTCACTGAAGCCTCTGCCTTCCGGTTTCAAGCAATTCTTGTGCCTCAGCCTCCTAAGACCTCCTGGGACCACGAGTGCAAGCCACCATGTCTGACTAATTTTTGCATTTTTTGTAGAGACAGGGTTTAGCTACGTTGGCCAGGCTGGTCTCAAACTCCTGACCTCAAGTGATCCATCCACCTCGGCCTCCTAAAGTGCTAGGATTATAGGCATGAGCCACAATGCCCTGCCCTTATTTTTGACATTCCTTTAATAAAAACTGGATAACATTATGCAGCAAATATATTTTCAGAATCTGTCTTCTCAAGTATTTAAAATAGGATTATGTCAATAATACATTGTAACCTTACAGAAAATGTTAATGAAGTGTTAACAAAAGACTATTCTGGGAGAAAAATATTTTTATCTATCACAAGGTCAAGGAATGACAATGGAAAACCTAAATAAAACCTATCAGTCTTCTGACTGTAAAAATCTAATGCTCATAGCCTATTTTCTTTCATAAAATAGGGTACTATAACAATCACATTGTATCAAATGTCAATGAGAATTCTGGGAGCTTATGAAAACAATACCTCTTATGACAATATGGATATCACATGTCCTGTTATTGCCTGAGGGGTCAGTGGCTGTGTACTGTACTATAGTCTCCCCTTGAGGGAAAAGGTCTCCTTGTGTATGACTTCTGGTAATGACCAATTCAGCCCCTGGAAAGGAAAGAAGGCAGCCAGTTGTTTGGGTTTTAGTCACTTAATTTAATTTTATTTTTTTGAAACAGAGTCTTACTCTGTTCCCAGGCTGGAGTGCAATGGCGTGAACTCAGCTCACTGCAACCCCCACCTCCCGGGCTTAAGCGATTCTTCTGCCTCAGTCTCTGGAGTAGCAGAGATTCCAGGCACTCACCACCACATCCAGCAAATTTTTGTATTTTTAGTAGAGATGGGGTTTCACCATGTTGGCCAGGCTGGTCTCAAACTCCTGACCTCAGGTGATCTGCCAGCCTCAGCCTCCCAAAGTGCTGGAATTACAGGCGTGAGCCACCACGCCTATCCTGAAGTCACTTCATTAGTCTCTTACTTGATTTGAAGTTTCATGTCCTACTTATGCAAATCAGTTGGGCATTTTGTGTTGCTTTGCCCACTAGTAGAAAATAAAAGATTTAATATTATGTGGTAACAGAAATAGTAGATTCAACAACCCCATTAAATCAAGGTTTTCTTTGATAAACAACTGATTTTCTCAAAGTCCTTTGAGATGTTCTACAAAGCAATGAGGCAATAGGTAAGTCTGCTAAAACATTGGGAGTTTAATTAAGAAATTACTTAATTTGCATTTCTGTTGTTTTTTGGGTTTTACTGAAACCCTTACAATGAACTTCAGTTGTATTTGCTTAGTTTTTTTCTACTTTCTTATGACCTCTTATAATTTTATTTGTCAAGTACTTAAGAACTGAGTCTGAATATACATATCTGCAGTAGAGATGCTGATAAAATGCATAGTTTATGCCTCTAGAACAACATAAGCTTGGAGACTCATGAAATTCATTAGAACTGTGCTAGGTACAACACCTAGCGCAGGTTCAACAAATGCCCACGGAATACTGAATTAGGAAAACCCTCATGGATAGGTAAGATTAGTACTGTTAAATTATAATTATCCTAGCATTAAAACATATTAACTTATATAATTATTCATCCTCCTTAGACAGTTGTGATTTGCTTTTTCTCTTTTATCTCATTAAAAAGCTTTTTAAAATAAAGAAGAATTCAGTGCTACTATGCTGACGACAAAGTCCTTGTCATCTCACCTGAGTTGTCTGAGAACTGAGGCTCATCCCAGCTTGCAGCATGCACCTTCTCTGAGACCTGGATGGGAGGTGGAGATCTGCAGCGGTCTATGACAGGTGGTTCTACATCTAAAGAATGTGAAATCAGGCAAAGAAGTCACAACTGATAATCAAAAATGATGAGGAGGTTTTCAAAAGAGAGCTGAAGTCAGCTTGTGCTGGCAGACAACCTTGCACTTGTAAGAAACAAGGCTGACCCTGTGGCTCCTGATGTCTTTTCTCTGATTCCCAGCATCAAAGGAAAGAGCCGCTTTTGCTATACTGCCCCCTACCTGTTGAAGAAAAAAATGCCACCTTTCTAAAATCACCCTGTGCACAAGTGTGTGAAAGGCAATTCCAGACATGGTGGGCATTTAAATTGTGGGTTCTGTCCACAGTCATTGAGCTGACCCAACTGGAAGGGAAGAGAACCATTCCAGGCAAGCTGAAGGAATGAAATGACCACACCTGTCATTCCTGTGATGTTCCTCTTATCTGACGGGTCAAGACAAGGGCTAATAGATGACTAAATGGAAGGACCATGGGCCAGAGATCTGTCATGCTGCAGAATAAGCAAGATGTCAGTGTGGGTGTGCTATTGCTGGGAGGCCAAGAGGTTATGTCCAGAGGCAGAACATTGGAGCTAAAGATTTAAGGTTGATGAATTCTAGGTGAAGACAAAGAACAGAGTGGGAACCTGGAAGTGGGGAAACGAGAGAGGATGAAAGCCACAGTACAGGTTAAAGCACTGGGAGTCTTTGTTGCTGGAATTCAGGCTGAAGGGTGGATATGAGGTGGGGTGAGTAAGCCAGGTTTCAAAACCATGATCGAATGTGGTGGAGTTTTGAGGACGTCAGAAAAGAACAATAAAGTGGGCATATAATCTAAGCAATACTATTCAGGACATAGGCATGGGCAAAGATTTTATGGCAAAATGTCAAAAAATTGCAACAAAAGCAAACATTGACAAATAGGGTCTAATAAAATTAAAGAGCAAGAGCCTCTGCACAGCCAAAGAAACTATCATCATCAGAGTGAACAGACAACCTACAGAATGGGGGAACATTTTTGCAATCTATCCATCTGACAAAGGTCTAATATCCAGAATCTGCAAGGAACTTAAATTTACAAGAAAAAAACCAAACAACTCCAGTGGGCAAAGGACACGAAGAGACACTTTTCAAAAGAAGATGTTTATGCGGCCAACAAACATGAAAAAAAGCTCAACATGACAGATTATTGGGGAAAAGCAAATCAAAACCACGTTGAGATGCCATCTCATGTCAGTCAGATGGTGATTATTAAAAAGTCAAAAAACAAAACAAAGCAAAACAAAAAAAAACAGATGCTAACAAGGCTGTGGACAAATAGGAAAGCTTTTACAATGTTGGTGGGAATGTAAATTAGTTCAACCATTGTGGAAGACAGTGTGGTGATTCCTCAAAGACCTAGAAGCAGAAATACCATTTGACCCAGCAATCCCATTACTGGTCATATACCCAAAGGAATATAAATCATTCTATTATAAAGATACATGCACACGTATGTTCATTGCAGCACTATTCACAACAGCAAATACATGGAATCAACCCGAATGCCCACCAATGATAGAATGGATAAAGAAATCGTGGTACATATACACTATAGAATACTATACAGAGATAAAAAGGAACAAGATCAGGTCCTATGCAGGAACATGGATGGAGCTGGAAGCCATTATCCTCAGCAAACTAACACAGGAAGAAAACCAAACACTATATGTTCTCACTTGTAAGTGGGAGTTGAACAATGAGAATACATGGACACAGGGAGGGAAATCACACACACTGGGGCCTTTCAGGGGTTGGGGGAGAAGGGGAGCATCAGGATAAATAGCTAATGCATGTAGGGCTTAATACCTAGGTGATGGGTTGATAGGTGCAGTAAACCACCATGGCACACATTTACGTATGTAACAAACTTACGCATCCTGCACTTGTATCCTGGAACTTAAAAAAGGGGTATACAGAAAGTAATTTTAATCTAATTATGCATTTTATACATCTGAAATGTTCTTATTTCATGCCTTTGAGGTTTGAGGGGACAGCAAAAATATTTTTCTAATTTTGTAGATGAGGAATGTCAGACTAGGCAAACTTAAGAAACTTGCTTGAGGTCAGTAAGCTATTAAATTATAGCCACAAGCATTAACACCAAGTATTTCTATCCAAGATACATGCAAATACATACTTTGACATTAACTGAGCCATACCTGTGAGAATATATGGATTTCCATTTTAAACTAAGTCTTGTGAACATGTGTTCAATTTTTGTCTTTTCCTCATGTTTGTTATTTCATTAGTGCAGACATTAGGTTTATTACTTTACTACACTGTAAACTCTGTAGACCAGTGATGTAGTCTCTTTTGTTCATGGTTAGATCTCCACTAGAGATCTGGTCTATAATAGGTGCTCAAAACAAGTTGCTGAAGAAAGGATAAAGCAATGTTTACCACAGGTCAGTGTACTTTGAGAATGCTGAATCAAGTCAATTCACAGCTAAATTTACAAATCTGGCAGTATTCACTATTTTCCCAAAAGAAATGACAATTGAATATTCTGAGATTTTCTGGGCATATCTGGTTTTATTCAGACTTTTTAAAGTTAAATTACAGGTGCAGGATGGCAGTAAGGCTCAGTCAATTACTGTCAAAAGAATCGGAGGTGCCAGCAGATGCGCCATCTCTGAAGGAGAGGGACAGCCCACTTCAAAACAAGTGAGACAGCACTCTGTAACGGTCAAGGAGAAGCGTTCCTGGCTTGCCTCTCATTTATCAGGGTGACACCAACACCCTCAAGGAAATAAGAAAAATGTAAGTTCTGGTGTATTTTCTTTCTCTCTCTGTCTCTGTCTCTGTCTGTCTCTCTCTCTCTCTCTCACTCCCTACTTCCTTCTGCTTTTGCTTACATCTTCTCCTGCTTCATCTTCCTTCTCCTTCCTTCTCTTTCTCTCTCTCTCTTTTTTTTTTTTTTTTTGAGATGGAATCTCACCCTGTCACCCAGGCTGGAGTGCAGTGGCATGATCTCCGCTTACTGCAACCTCTATCTCCCGGGTTCAAGTGATTCTCCTGCCTCAGCCTGGGATTAGAGGCATGTGCCCCCACACCCAGGTAATTTTTGTATTTTTCATAGAGATGGGGTTTCAACATGTTGGCCAGGCTGGTCTTGAACTCCTGACCTCAGGTGATCCACCTGCTTCGGTCTCCCAAAGTACTGGGATTACAGGTGTGAGACACTGCGCCCGGACCTTTTCTCTCTTTTATAATTTGGAAATTCAGTTAAAGTCTAGTAGATACTCAAGTACACATTTGACATTTCACTATGTTGATTCTTCATTATGAAATATTAAAACTTGGCAAACTCTTGAACCACATTTCCAAGTCTAAAAATCACTGTGTCAGATTTTTGAAAATCCAACATATTTTTCATGCAACTGGCAAAGCTCATGTTTAAAACAACACTGAAAAGGGAATTTTAAAAAACTAAGCATTGTGAAATAGTCTGATTTTTACTAGATTTTTTTTTCATCTACTTTTACCAACACCTGTAATGTATAGGGTAAGGAAACAGTTTAATATATGTTAATTATTTCACTAAGTTACTTAACATTTTTAAAACAAAATGAATTTAACATAAATTTTAAAATAAACATAAGAAAAATAGACCTGAGATAAATATTGCAAAATGTCAGTATGTTACCATCTAGCTTTCACACAGAGTTTAAGTTGTGGCAGGCACTGGATCCAGTGGTTTATAGATTATCACTAATTAAAAATCTCACAATATCCCTATGAGGCAATACATTCAGTAATCCTATTTTTGGATAAAGAAATTGAGGCACAGAGTGGCAACTGGTCCCCTTGACTTTACGTGGTGAAGCTAACATGAAGCAGCATGGGTTCAGAGTCCATCTTCTTGTCCACTACAGACTGCTGCGTAGCCTACCTTTCCATGTGTTTTGCTTTGGTAATGAGCAGAAGACCAACTGAGAGATAATACAGTAAACCAGGCTCAAAAGATTAAAAAGGACTGATCAGAAGTAGTGGTTATGAGGATGGAGAGAATGAGATATCTGGTAGGTGAAATCAATTGTATCTGATATCTTCTTGGATGTTAGTGAGAGAGGGCAAGGGGTCAAGCATGACTTTCATATTTTTGTTGGTAGCTGGGTGATTGGTTATGTCCTTTTTTGAGCCAGGAAATAATTTAGGTTTGGATAAGTTTGAAATGCCCATAAAACATTAATATGGGGAAAGTCCAGGAGGCTTTCAGAGTCCAGTGTAGATTTCAGAAAAGAGCTTTGAACTGGAAGTAGGAATATGGGAGTTGTCAATTAACAAAACCACCCAGGAAAACTACATAGAGAGAAAGAGAAGGCCGGGGCTGAAACCCTAGAGATGATCAACATTTGAGAACTGGTCTAAGGAAGAGAAGCCTATGAAAGAAATAAAGAAGGTTATGTAAAAATAATGGAGGGAAAAAAGACAGGAAAGACTAAGATCAAAGAAGGAGAAGGAGAAGGTTTTGATAAGAAGTGTGTGGTTAATAATGTAAAATGTGGCTGGGTGTGGTGGCTCACACCTATAATCCCAGCATTTTGGGAAGCCAAGGTGAGAGGATCACTTGAGGCCAGGTTTTTTGAGACCAGCCTGGGAACACAGTGAGACTTCATCTCAACAAACAATTTTAAAAAAAAGAAGTTGGCTGGGTGTGGTGGCACATGCCTGTAGTACCAGCTATTCAGGAGACTGAGGCAGGAGGATTGCTTGAGCCTAGGAATTTGAGGCTGCAGTGAGCTATGATTGTGGCACAGCACTCACTCCAACCTGGAGGACGGAGTAAGACTCTGTCTCTGAAAAAAATTTAAAATGTAAAATATGAGGAATGATTATGTAAAATGAAGACTGAAAAGTGTACAGAGTAACAGCAGAAATCATTGGTGACTGTGATGACAGTAGTTTATATGAGTGAAGGGGGACAAAAGCCAGACTTGGGTGACTCAGAATAAATGGCAATTAAGAAGAAAGACATGGCAAGCATTGGGAACTTTCATGTGGGCTCATATGGGAAGAAATCAAGAGAAGTGGTGATGGTTAAGGGTATATAGGTTTCAAACAGGGAGTGTTTTGAGCAAGTTTCATTGCCAGTTAGAAGAATCAGTGAAAAGCAAGTCGTTGAACCTAATGAACAATTGGTCTCTGGGGTTCTGGATTGCTTTCACAAACCTACCCAAATGATTTGATGAAGACTTACTGTATTAGTCTGTTCTCATGCTGTTCTAATAAAGACATACCTGGGACTGGCTAATTTATAAAGGAAAGAGGTTTAATGAACTCACAGTTCCACATGGCTGGGGAGGCCTCACAATCATGGCAGAAAGCAAAGAAGGAGCAAAGGCACATCTTACATGGTGGAAGCCATGAGATCATGTGCCAGGGAACTCCCCATTATAAAACCGTCAGATCTCGTGAGACTTATTCATGGAATAAGGACAGCACGGGAAAGATCCACCTCTATGATTCAATTACTTCCCACTGGGTCCCTCCTATGACCCAGTGGGTCGTAAATGTGGGAATTATGGGAGCCACAATCCAAGATGAGATTTGGGTGGGGAAACAGCCAAACTAAATCACTTACCGATAACTTTGATATGGAAAATGCAGCTGGCCTGGTTGCCGGATAGGTCAGTTGCTGTGTACACAATAGCAACATCTCCAATTGGGAAAAGATAAGGTGGTGTGAAAGCTGGATGAACATGGATTGACACCTTATGGAGATACATAAATATTTTGAAAGTTAATGTAAAAAGTGCACTTATTCTTTTTTGATTTATATATTATTAGTAATGTTAACAATGATACAGTATTTCATATAGAGGAAAGGAAAAAGGCACAGTTTTCTGGCATATTTATTTCCAGATTATTCTATTTATATGGTTTACAGAATTGGTACACATTTGAAATGTTGTTCCTTTGTGTTTCAACATAATATCTTAAAACATCCTTTATGATCTTATATAGTCTTTAGAACTTAAGATGATTCTCAAATGTTTCCATAATGTTCTGTAGATAAATATATGATAATTTAAGAAAAATCCATTGAAGGATATTAGTTTGACTCAAACATTTCCACTGTAAGCAGTTTTGAAAAAATAATTTAAAAATATTTTTTCTTCTTCTTTTCTTTATTGATGCATAATAGATGTACATAGTTTCAGGGTACGTGTGATAATTTCACACATTTATATAATTTGTAAAGATCAAATCAGTGTACTTCAGATATCCACCACCTTAAATATTTATCTTTTCTTTATGCTGGAACCATTAAAATTCTTCTCTTCTAGCTATTTTGGAATATACAATAGATTATTGTAAAGCATAGTCACCTATGCTTTACATACGTAAGACGAGGTCTTATGACTTCTATCAAAACATATATTCATACCTATTAATTCACTTGTCTTAGCTCGCCCTCCCCCCACCTTTTTCAGCCTCTGATAACCACGAGGCTATTCTCTATCTTCATGAGATCCACTTTTTTTTTTCTAGCTCTTTAGATGTTTGTCTTTCTGTGCTTGGCTTATTTTGCTTATTTATTACTTCCTTATAAAAGAATTCCATGAATAGAATTATTAACCCCAAACATTAACATTTTATTAGTAGATAATATAAAATTTCTTTTCCAATGCATGGTAACAATTCATATTCCTACTGTCAACCAGTGTCAAAGTTCCCCTGTACATTTTCTGATCTATATTAAATATTATCTGTTTTTGGTAAGTCTAAAATGTGGCACCAGGTCATTGTTTTAATTAACTGTTTCTTAATGTCACATGCTGAGATTAAATTGTCATATTTGCATGTATTATACTTTTTCCTTTTTGAATTGTATGTTTATTTTATCTGTTGAAAACTGTGATGTAATAAAAACAAATGTTATTGGTATGTTATGTAATAACATTCTAACCTTTGTTTGACAAGGTTGAAACATTTTTCTCTAGTTTGTTATTTGTCTTCTAATTTAAAAGTTTTTTTCAAAACAAATTTAAAAATATTTTGTAGTCAGATACATTTCTTTTTCACTATAGTTTAAAAAATATTTCAAATAAGGTTAGAAAGCCATTCATGAAATGATTTGATAATCATCCAAATATATTTGATGGTAGCTTTTTTAATGATTTAAACTATAATTTGGAAATATATTTTCTGTGTGATATGATTTGAGACTATAACTTTACGTCTTAAAAATCACTCATTAATCCTCCTTTATGATATTTTAAAATTCAACTATTATGGAATAGTACTGTACCATTCTGGTGTTTTTATTTTATTAGATATTTTTATTTGATTTCTGATGGACTCAGTTGTTTCTTATTATTCTTTTTGATACTTTAATTTAGGTATTCTTCTAATTTCCACTCCAGAATCATTTTTCATACTCAAAAATATGTGAACAGTGCCTGTAAAATACACTTATTCTATAAATATTTTGCTTTTTAATTTTTTTCCTTCAGAAAAAATAGAACAAAATATTTTGTTTTTTTAATCTACAAATACGGCATGTATTTCCATTTTATCTCATTATTTCACCTGTCAATGTTTGATATTTTCCTTTAAGGTGCCATTCACCTTTCTTTTTAAATAAAAACCTAAATATTTTACATTTTATCTTGCATTGTGAGTAGAATCCCTTTTTTTAGTAACCTATTAGTATATATGGCATTACATATTTTACAGAATGGTGTGTGTGTGAATTTATCTATATCTTGGTACTCAAATAGTTATTTTGTCCAGGAAATTAAATCAGGAATACAAAGGATAAGTTTAAAAGTCTCACTCAGGACATAGAGGAAAACTTAGAGTACAAATCATGGAATAGATAATAGACATACAGAACAGAAATTAGAGATATAACTTATGAATCATCAGTGTTCCTAAAAAAAAAAAACAACACAACAAATGGAATAGGAAAAATGTTGTAAGACTTGGAATAAAACTTTGATTTGAAGAAAGCTATGACTCTGTATATAAAAAGGACTCTTGATGTACCAGAGTTGATAAAGAACAAGCATCACTTAAACAAATCCCAGATGACTTAACATGCAATAAAAAATTCTCACAGCATTCAGAAAAAAAAAGCAGATTAGCTAAAAAGAGAAAATGATCAGCCTATATTATCTTTCTTTTAGTCATTAAATGCTAGTCTGGAAATAAAAGATGTTCTTGTACATGCAAAGGCTTAGTAGATATGCCATCTGTATACACTTTTTCTGAAACAATGGATTTTGAACCTACCAGATGAAATGAATCACAACAAATCCCCCATAAGAGAGAAAAGTCATGGTGTGAAGAACTGCCAACAAACACCAAAACTATATAAACACAGACTCAGTCTGAAAAACTGTGGTTGTTATTTAAGTGTTATCAAAGGTTATGATTTTTGGAAAAGAATATACATAATGTAAAAAACTATATTAATTAATCTATAATAAATTAGACTAAGAACCCCAGATTGTATCAACAAACTCTAAGCGGCTGAAAAATTAAACTGCTAATTTGGTCATTTTACTTGGGTGAAACACAGTAGATACTATTATTTTTTTTGCCACAGGTAATTAGGTAATGAAAAACTTACGCATATTTTTAAAACTTTATTAAAAAGACTATATTCCTTCCATATATAATTGCAGCTACAGTCAGAAACAGAGACGAGGAGGCATGGAAGGAGGAAAGGAGCATCTATTGCTCCTCCTTCAGGTCACTCAGGCCACCTCTGAGCTGCAAGAGGAAAAAGCTTTGAAGTGAATACAAGATTCAAGTTTGTATTTAGATAGCAAGACTCTTCTTTTTAATTCTTGAAAGTGGTTTTTAATTATGGAAAGCTTGTGACTGTAGAAAAATAGTTATTTTCTACTGGTGCCTTTCCTAGTTCAGACTATTCAGTATCAGCTACACAATTATGGTTTTGATTACTTCGTACATATAATTTAGCATCCTATTTTTCTACCAAGAAATTTTTTCTTTTTGGAAATTTTCTTAGGGAAAAATCAGAGACAAAGACAAAGACTTAGTACAAGGATCTTCAAGACAGCATCATGAGTTCTTTCTGTTTATTCTTTCTTACCCAGCCTTGAGTTCATGTTCTATTATTACAATAAATGTAGTTTTTTTTTTTTTTTTTTTTTTGGCCAATTGTCTAAACTGCCTTGTTTCTCTGTCCCTTTTTCTTTCAAAACTCTGTATTACAAAGAGACCCAATTATTTACATTTTTCATGCTTGTGCCAGAGAATCACATCAATTTCAGAGAAATTCACACAGTAGTGCAGATTTATCTCTCTATAAGTTTATGATCACAAAACTCAAATGGACCCCAAACAGTAGCCAAATAATCCTAGTATATATCTCTGGTCTGCTCACTCTCCTTCTCAGAATGAGTTTTTCAAAACTTCTCCATTCTCTGAAAACTTCAAAACTCTCTCACTTTTTCCCTTTAGTAATGCTCCAGGTCTGATCACTTTCTGAACAGAAACCATTCGCAATGGATTGTCCCTTCTTTTCCTTGTATATTCAATTTCTCCATATCAATTGGTTCTTTCCATTTCTATTTTTATTCTTTTAACATTCAAATTCTTCTCCCATGTGGTAGGCTGAATAACGGCCCCACAAAGATCATCGATGTTCGACTCCCTATAACCTATGAATACATTATCTTACATGGCAAAAGGGACTTAGCAGACATGGATAAATTAAGGATCTTAAAATTAGGAGATGTTCCTGAATTATCAAGTTGGGCTCAATGTAATCTCAAGGGTCCTTATTAGGGGAAGGCAGGAGGCTCAGAGTGAAAAGAAAAAGATGTGGTGTAAATATCACATCAGAGACTGCTCAGCATACAAGTTACCTAAAGCACATTCAGCCCTAGAAATCACATTGCCCTTTTCAAATCAGGTTTAAAAGCTACCTTGATTGTAAGTATATTCGACACAATGATTGGAACAGTTATTTTTTCTGTGTTGCACTTCACATCCCCCCCAATATATCCTGATTGGTACAACTTTTATATATTTACGTGTAAGTGTAGAATAACATGGTATTTAAATGCATCTTAATGTATGTGAATACTAACCATGTACATATAAGAGGAAGTAAAATTCCTAAATGAACTGCTTTTCTAGCATCTGATGGATGATTATTTCAAGCTACTATACAAAGAAAATTAAAATACCGTGTTCTGAATAACGCTGGATTTAGATAACCTTGAATAAGAAACACCAATGCTATCTCTTTCTGATTGAAAAACGTACAATCATTTTGGGCCCATATTTTAAAAGATACGTTCATAAATAGGAATTAGAATTGATTCCGCATCTTTTCTTTTCTTGAAAGATCCTCAGAACCTAGTAAAGGGCAAAGAATTCTTAGTCAAGTAATCCTAGTGGCTACAATAATACAACAAATCCATAGAATGAAAAGTTTCTGGTTTTGAGGATTTTACATGAGATTTCTAATTAAAAATTCAAAGTTGATCATTATTCTATCAGATGCAGCATTCACATTTATGAGTAGAGTTTATACACAAAGAGTATTGTGATGGTTAATACTGAGCGTCAACTTGATTGGATTGAAGAATACCAAGTTTTGTTCCTCGGTGTGCCTAGGAGGGTGTTGCCAAAGGAGATTAACATTTGAGTCGGAGGCCTGGGAGAGGCAGACCCACCCTCAGTCTGGGTGGGCACCATCTGATCAGCTGCCAGTGCAGCCAGAATAGAGCAGGCAGGAGAAGGTGAGAAGAGCAGACTTGCTGAATCTTCCAGCCTTCATCTTTCTCCCGTGCTGAATGCTTCCTGCCCTCAAACGTCGGACTCCAAGTTCTTCAGCTTTTGAACTCTTAGACTTATACCAGTGGTTTGCCAGGGGTTCTTGGGCCTTGGCCATGAGCTACATTATCGGCTTCCCCAGTTTTGAGGTTCTGGGACTTGGACTGGCTTCCTTGCTCCTCAGCTTACAGATGGCCTATTGTGGAACTTCACCTTGTATATTTTTCAATCAGAAAGAGATAGCATTGGTGTTTCTTATTCAATACTCCTTAATAAACTTCCTGTCATATATATATCTATCCTATTAGTTCTGTCCCTCTAGAGAAGCCTATTATAAGTATTATCATGAGCATATTAGTAAGTCTTCAACACACATATCTGCAGTATACTTATAATTGATTTGAAAAAGGATGCACATAATTGCACAAATCTTACCTTTTCACCAGAGTTGTCTTTAGCTGTTGGAATTTGCCAGGTAACATTGGCAGAATCTTGCTGTTCCAGAGTCTTAACTTCTATGTCTTTAGGACAGTTGATTTGAGGAGCCTCGACGTCTAACTCAGAAAATAAACAAATTGATTAATACACTGATATGTAGTTTTAGATCATTTAAAGAAGAGGTAAAAATCTAGTTATATTTATACATTGAGACACATTTGTCCATCCCAGTTACTGATTGCTTGGAATCTGCCCCTGCCTGCCTTCCCGATCATTTATCTCAGCATAGCTTACGAGCCCAATCCTGAACTGGTACCTATTGACCTCTTAGCCTCATTTCTTCCATTTCTCCTACTGGAACTCACTCTCCACATCGAGTTACTGTCAGGCCATGGCCTTCTTTCACCTAGGCCTTTGCCCAAGTTCTTTTATTTGCCTGAATTAGTGCCCGATTTTCCCTTTACCTGAATGAGGACTACTTGCCCTCAAACTCTCCGCTTAGACACAGCTCCTCAGGAAGCTCCTGCTGATTCCACAGGCCCATGTGAAGTGCCCACTCCACAACTTCCTGTAGCCCTCTGGACTTCCCAACCATAAAACTCAACAAGCTATTTTGAAATTGAATTTTCTCCCTCAGTAGAATTTAAGTTATTTGAAGGTTAGGATGTCTTGTCCCACTGTCTTATATGGTACCTGGCATATAATAGGAGCTTGAGAAATAATTTTTGGATGAAATAAATTAAAAAAATGAATGCTGAACATGACAGGAAAAAACTACACTTGAAAATGAGGCTGTCAAGTAGAATTAACTAGCAGAAACTGAAACGTACTGTCAAAGCAAACAACAAATTAAAGCCAATGATATTTTTTACTTTATACTTTAGGTGCTGAATTAGATGTGCTAACGTTACACAGATACACACCAGTCATGGTAGTGCTGAAGTTTTAATTATATAGTAAAATACACCTTTTATTTTAATTTATGTTAAATTAGGTCTTCTGTAACTTCTGGCTGAATACATCAGAATTGATTTCATTGTGTCTCATATCTTCTTGTTTCTTCAAAATTTTATTGAATTTATATTTTCTTTTTTTCAAAGGGGCTTATACTTGGACAATTTTCTCCCATAGGAACACACAGTAGTGTATTAACTCTGAAAAAATTTTTAAAAAGTATCTGATTTTCCATTCATGCCTAAACAATAGCTTGACCAGACTTGGAATCTAAAGTTTATATTAATTTGCTCTCCATATCCTGTACACATTGCTACATTTCCTTGCAGCATTTAAAGTTGTAAAGGAGATAGGTAACGTGAATCTAATTCTTGTTTCTTTTGTGCAGTTTCTTTCTTTCTCACTGGAAGCTTATTTAAGATCTTCTCATTAACTCTGCAACTCAGAAATTTCACTAGGAGTAATCAAAACATGCCAACCCAATTCTTAGAAGCTATTTGTATTTTAAAGGATTAAGCCATTCTCTAGCTCAGAGAAATTTTCTTCACTTCTCCTCTTTCCTTCTGGAACTCCTTATTAAATGGATATTAGGGTTTTTCCTTCTGTCACTGGCATCCCTTAACTTCCACCTTCTTGGTTTAATCAATTAGGAAATTCAAGTGTTTTCTTTGTTTACTCATTCAGTTCTCCATTGTGAGGAAACTCTCAGTTTGGTCTTTTAAATTACTAATACTGTTTTCCACAGCATTCATTCCATTCATTTGTCCCTCTCCTTCTCTTAGAGATAGTTACGACATTCTTTTTTTTCACATATAAGAATTCTTTCTTGTTTTCAACAACTCCTTTTTCATAGTAGTCTGTTCTTGTGGGGAAAATGGCAATGCTCTTTTGTGAATGAAGTGTAATGCCAGGTTTCAAAGTGCTGATATCTTTTTTTTTTTTTGAAAATCAATTCAGTCTCATCTGCTTTATATAGACCAAGACTTCCCTAAAGATTTTAGTCTTATGGAAAACTTACCTGATTTTCAGCTCTACTATTTTCCTTATTTGTGTATTTCTTCTGTCATTATCTGGCATTTTGTAATTGGATTTTGTAAATCCACCACTTTGAACCAGAAATCCTCATAGTGCATATTGAGGTAAAACCTACCATATTATCATGGGTTTGCACCAAAAGTTGCAAAGAAGGGTTATCCTATACTGCACCCATATGGCATTATTTAAAAATTTGCGTATTAACCTGACCAGCGTAGAGACCTACCTTTACACACAGCTGTCTGAATTCCGACACTCCATTTTCCAGAAGTGGTACATCTCAGCACTTTGACTCCAGATAAAGTGAACCCCTGGCGGCAACTTACGTAGCAGATCGTCCCAAATTTGGCTGGCTGCTTGCCACAGTTGTGAGGGGATATGATCACGTCTTTGGGCGCCTGAAAGGTGGAGCAGTGGCGCTCTACGGTAGAGAAATGAGAGAGAATGTTATTCATGTTCCCATAAATTGGAAATGCCATGGATTATTTTTACCCAAGAAAAATACAATTATGCTGCCTTGGAATTTACATAAATTGCTAAATGATAACTATATATGACATTGAACGAATCATGTATTGTAAATAACAGTAACCTATACCTCCTTAGTTATCTTTTGCTATTTTTTACCAGTGCATCAAAACTTTTAAAAACTTCTGGTATTTTAATCAACACTGATTATGATTTTTATCATTTGCTTGGAGCACATTCATTTGGTTTGCAGAATATTATGTTACGGCTTAGAAGTGGAAAGTAGTAAATTGAATTCCTTATTTCATGGATTAAGTGATATATTCAGCAATCTTTATTTTATGAGCTTTTTGGTGCTATTTTTAAGCAAGTGAATGATGAGAAAAGTTTCTAATGGCCTTCCTAAAAGCACTGTGTTATATTAAGGGACTTGACCTTGACGCTATATTTAGCACAGAAAAAGAATAGCAGATGAATTAGGCAGAATGCAGATAGAATGGAAAGTCAAGGCTAGGACTTAATACAGGGAGTGTATGTGAGGCGGGCAGTGCGTGCATACACCCAATGCACAGTTGTTTTGTGTAGTAGAGAATCTGCTGGCAGCATTACTCACATCTTTAGTCTGTATTTTCCATATTATTGGAATAACTGAATAGCTAACATTTATTCAGTACCTACTATGTCCCAGGCATTATTCTAAGCACTTTGCATGTATTGACTTATTTAATCATATGCTGTAAGAAGTATTCCAACTTACAAATGAAAACTGAGCACACCAGTAACTTCCCTAAGGTCACCACACAAGTAAATGGCAAAGTCCATGTGCTCCTAAACACTCCACTATCATACTTCCTCTGTGAAATAATTTCTTTCCAAACTGCGCAGCAAAAGCCATTCTTTTCCTGAGAAATGTTTGTCTATTTATTTCTGCAGTGTGAACTGCATGCCTGCCTAGACCTCCTAGTCTACTTTGATCAACAGGAAAATCAAAGCTAAATTTGTGGTTCAAATATACCGACGATGTGGAACTCACTATCCTTTATTTAGGACTGGCTCTATATAAAGTAAGAAAATAATTTTTTTGGCTATCAAAGTTGTTGAAGTTTTTTTTTTTTTTTTTGCTTGTTTACGGTACTTTCAGTGAACATGTCTTTAACTTTTATAAAGTCTAATCTACTGAGTTTTTTTTTAAAGTATTTCCATTGCTTTTATACTTAGTAAGTTCTGAGATTAGTTAGCATTCACTTACATGTGTTAAATATATTCTCTTATAGGTTTTACTGGTTTTATCTTTTACCTATGAAGAATTTATTTTGGTGTTCACTGTAAATTAAAAACATACAGAAAACTTTATTATGTTTTGTATTTCACAAGGAACTAGTCACTTTTCCCTCATAATCAGCTGAATAAATAGTTTTTTCCTCAATTGACCTGTGATGCTTCCTTAATTATAATCTGCATGGCAGTCCTTGCATATTGTTAATCTTTGCAGATTAAAAAAGATTTAAAAACCTGGTAGAGCTATTTTCTATTTACTATTCCTATTACTCTTCTTTTTCAAACTGATTTTAGTGATTTTTGACTGTAATGTTTTTCTAGATGAACCCTAGAATCACTACCTAATTCCAAAAGGTCAAAAAAGAAAATCTCTTTTAGGCATTGAATGAGTTTGCATTTTACATATGTGTATATATATATATATTTACACATATGTAAAAGTTAAATTATTTCTGTATATATGAAATATATTACATTCATATATATGTAATAAGTTGTTTCCATTACATATATATGTAACACATATACATGTAAGATGTTAAGTTCTTTCCTTATGTAAATTTGGAAAGGACTTAATATAAATATATTATTTATATTAATATATTTATATAATTATATATTTTATAATATTTATATATTATATATTTATATATTATATATAATTATAAATATATAAAAATTATGAATTATAAATATATGATATGTAAATATAAATAATTTATATATAAATACATAATTTGGAAAGAACTTAACACTTTGATAATATTTCATATAAATATTAAAATGTTCTTTTCATCTTTCAGTAACATTTTTCTGGTTTCCTTAATAAAGTTTCCACACATTTCTATTTAAGGTTATTCTGACATATTTTATATTTTCCATAGATCCTTTGAATGTCATATTTTACCATATGTTCTGTTCATCATTGTATGTAGGAAAGCTGTTTGTTTAATATTTTTTTGAAATCTCTACTGGCAGATATATTTGGTATTCTTATGGCTTTAATGCACTCTCATTGATTAGTAGATTCACTCTGTTTTTTTGGGAGGTAGACTTACAGTCTCCAAATGATGATGATTTTCAATCCCAATATCTCTAATCTCATAATTTCTCACAAGACTAAAGCTTAGAGAATGGTACTAAACAATGTGAGCATATTTTTCTTTTTCCAGATTTGATAAGACTATCTATATTGTCTCTTCATAAGTGGCTGCAGGTTTCAGATCGACATTTTTTATTAAGTGAATTATATCAATAAGAGTTTTTAAAAATTTTTACTGAAAATGTGTTTTAAATGATAATGATTTTTTATCTTTTAAGAAACTATACAATTTTCTTCCAATACGCTATAATGAAGTAATTTATTATATTGATAGATTACTTAATTTTAACTTCTTTTTGCAATCCTAGAATAAATTCGACTTGTTTTGGCAGACTATTCTTTTTTCAATATGGGTTGCTAGTGTGTTTGCTTTTATAGTTATACATAAGGTTGGTCTATAACTTTCTATCTTTTTTTGGTAATAATTGTCAGGTTGACAAATAATTATAGTTTAAGAATATGAATTGGCTGGTTATCCATTATTTGGGCCAAACTATATGGTATGCGAATTTCTTAGAAAAATTTTATTTTTGAATTTTTCTTGCTTATATTTTAAATTCTATTTTATTACTTTATTTAAAGCTTTGCTTCTTAATTACTCTACTGCACCCCTCCTCCCTTTATAGCTCTTTTTCATTTACTTGAACAATGATTGTTATATCCTTCTTTCAATTTTCCTTGCAGTTGTTTTTTCCTTAACTTTTCAGTTGAATGTTCAGCTATTTTTATTTGTTCTTGTTTAATAATAAAGCAATTTTTAAGATTCACTGGTTCCTAATTTTGTCCTTCCATCAAGAAGGTAAATGTAAAACTTGTCTAACAAAGCAACAGAATTATGTGGCACTTGTCTTTTTGAAAAAATCCATCCAAATTGGCCTCAATTAAAACTAAGAAAAAAATCATGGTCATTTGAAGGTATAAACTTCTGTGAATTAGAATATAGAATCCATAGCAGACGTTCCTTTACTAGTGGAGAGGAGTAAGACAACACATTTGTATTTTGCATCTGTAACACCTGCACCTGTACATGGGGATGTGTATTTATTATACTCATTACCAGCTAGTGTTGAGTTCTGGGTCTTCAGAGAATACTGGAGAAATCAGAGCAGAGGAAATGAATCACCCAAGACATTATATCTTTCAGAAACTTACCTGTACACCGTGGTTCTGGCCCATCCCACTGGCTGTTTCCTTGACAAGTAAGCTTATCATTGCCTTCTAGTCTGTACCCTTCATCACAGGCAACCAAACATGTTGTCTTATAGAACATTTCCCTTGTAGAACAGCTGATGTGGCCATGTTTGGGCTGGTGGAGACGAGGGCACGTTCTCACTATATAAAAGGAAAACAATTAGATAACATTTTATTAAATAAGAATAAAAATAATAATTGTAAGTTTAGTAATGTCTGCACATTGCAAGCAAGATGATTTTCTTTTCTTAAAATGGCAAACGATACATAATACACCACCATCTTTTGAGTTCTTATGGTACAATTGAAAGTTCATGTTTTATCAAATGCATTGCCCAAATAATATCACTGCACGCAGCCCCCTGCCCATAGGTGGGAAACTTAACCCATCTAAAGGGCTTGACCCTACATGGAAGATGGTAACTATAGATTGGAGGTGACTACAAAAGGGAGGCACCTGACGCTCTTAGCTGGGCCTTTCCTGTGATTTTTTCAGGCTACATTCCAACAAAAGGAAGAGGTCTTTTCCAGGACAGGGTTTTTAGGCTCATGATCAGCTTGGTTCATAGACCTCATGGTCATATGCTAGACCTTCTAATAGTGAGCCTCTGCAAAACTGCCCAACTTCTGCAATCTTCAGTTTCATTATTCTACTGTCCAACCCAACTCTTGTTCTTCTAGATTTTTCACTTCTCCTTCCCACATATATTCCTGGCAATCACAGTTCATGATGCTAATCTTGACTTATGCATTAATATCAGTTTATTTTTGCTGCTGTGGTAGAGACTTATAGTTGCCTACCCAATAGCTATTCTTGCCAGTTTTATCAAGCATAGCAGTATGACCAGCTAGAAGATTACAACTCTCTACCTCAACTAATGAGATATGGCTGACATTGAGCAGGACTTCTCAGAAAGCTTTTTGAAGAGGGCTGTCTCAATTGAGAGAGTACTTCTTTCCCTTCCCTGCTTCCCTCTCCTTTTCTTCCACAACACAGACATGAGGAATGGTAGCCCAGCATACTGAAGTATAAGTGTATGATACTATGAGAATGTATCATGCACCATGATGGTAAAACAAAAAGCACAGGAAATCCAGGTCTCTGATGACAGTGGAGCTATTACACCAACTTTGGATCACCTACTTCTGTTCTTCTTCTAGTTGAAAGAAAATGAACCCTCAATTGGCATAAGACATCATTATTTGGGTCCATGATAGTAACTATACACAATTTCTAATTCCTTCTGCCCAGCATCTATGACCTTTTCCTTTGTTAAATTTTTAGGGAACGCTCTTTCCCCTCTCTTGTCTCATTGGATGTATGTGTGCTCCAAATGTGCTCAGGGTTAAAGCATATATCTAGGAGCACATTTCCCTGGCCAGAGAAGTAAGCAGGCACAACTGATGACATGGTTTTCTCCACCTTCTTTGAATTCACCATGAGAAAGCAGTAGGAAGGATACTCACTAAACTGTGGATGCTGAAAATGCCTCCACACCTCAGCCAGCCTCAACATCACCATCAGAAAAGGTGCCATCAGGTATCCAGAGAAACCTGCATTTCTGCAGTTCTGCCACCTTTGAGTCTCTGTCCTCAACACTACATCAGAGAAGCTACAGGAGAGCACTCACACCACTCCAGCCTCTGCATATTCCCAGACGATGCCTGTGCTCTGAGTTCTCCTAGTAAGAGTCCCCAACTGCCCATTGAAACCCAAAAATGTGTGTTAGAGTCCATTTCCATTAATTCAATCATGTCCTATTCCTGTTGATGGCAATCTGTTAGAAAGCCCAAGGCTCCCTAGTCATCCCTTATCCACCAGGCTTATCCACATACAGCTATGATCCAAATCTATCCCCACAGACTCTTGCACCTGCCCTCTGGAATAATGATCAGTTTCAGTAAATCCCCTCATACCCTAAACTTCCTTTTGAGCTACTTTTCCCACACTTGATTACCCTAATGAAAATTGTGTTGTCCCTATAACAGGGACTGGAGGTGAAGAGGTATCTCTGTTGCTCCATATTATCTTCCCAGATCATTCTCTCTCCTTCCTTCCTAAAAACTTCCAGCTCCTTTGAAGTATCATATTATATATCCAACATCCTTTAAATTCTCTCTCTCTCTCTCACACACACACACCCCTTAATGATTTCCATATCTATGTAAATGATCATTCCAGCATCCTGTAGTCATATTCCTGATCCCTTCTTTTCTAACAATCATGTCCTTCACCGTATCTCAGTTCCTACAACTGCCATGCCCTCTAGACCTCACTGTCATCAATCCAAATTTCCTAGTCTCTGACAATCATCTCTGACCTTCCTGGATCGCTCCTTCAAGTGTTTCAACTCCATCAGTTTCCACACCCTACAGGAGCCTTTGATCTATCATGTTCCATTTCTCCTCTACAGAGAAAACCATCTAGAGAGAGTTTATAATCTTGTCCTACACTTCTTTCCTCTAGTTCTTAGATTTTCTCCATTCAGGGATTCCAAGCAGGGGAAGGAGGGAGGAACGTAAAGGAGAAAAGAAAAGCTGTGAAGAAGAAAGGGGAGAAGAAAGGAAAGAGAAAAGGAGGGGAAACATAGGTGGAGGAGAGGAAGAGGAGTGGAGAAAAGGAAGAGCAGGGCAAGGGAAGGGGAAGTCAGAGTAGGAAGAGAGGGTCGAGTAGGGGGAGGGGAAAGAATAAACAGAGAACAAGAAAGAGGAAGATGGGAAAGCTGTCAAGACCTATGGAAAATGCACTCTCTCAGTCAGAAGGCATGCATATTCATCATGAACAGAGACTGGAGAGGAAAAGAGAGTCAGTGCCTGTTGAATACTCCAAAAGATAGGCACATGTATTCATCTTGATAGATTATAGATACAACCCTACAAGCACTGGGCATCATAGTACAAAAGATAGAAATAACCCCTACAAAAGAATAAAGTTCCATTTCCTCTCAGAGAGCACTTGTAACAATCTCTACAGATTTTCAAAGAAAACGTTTGGGACTCAAGAATTTTGTTGAGACTCCGGGTGGGATGTATTTTTTCTTCTACTTTTCTGCATTCGCCAATTGTTCATACCATGCATGTATTTATACATGTTGAAGACAACCTTAACATAACAGGAAAGGAAGCTGAGGGTAAAATTGTTCAAGTGCATATTCAACTGAAGTCATTGTTGAAATTTATTCCATAGGAATCCATTCAAATTATATTAATCAGCAGATCATAAATATTGTGTGCATTAAATAAAAGTTTAGGATCAATTACTCCTTAGAGAAAATGCAAGAGTTAGATTAAAGATTATATCATAAACTCTAGCCTCTTTTATCCCTGGAATGGTTTGGACCAAAGTCAAGTATTAATAAAAAAATGACCAGAAACATTTTGCCTTCCATGTTTTAATTTTTCCTGAATGTGACCATTACGCAAATAGAATCTTTATTGTGTCTATCAAGTGCATGGAAACATCTTGTCTTCTGCATTTTAACTTTCATTGAGTGTGTCCTTCACGTATAGCACAATGCTAAGTGTGAGGTGGGATTAAAAGGTGAGTCAGATAAATTCTGATGTATAAAATCTGGAAAACCATATTAAACAATGTTTTGGCTTCAGCAAACTACCAAGATGACTCTACATTTCCTAATCTGAGACAAAGTGGATTTATTACTGATAATAGAGTTGGTGCCTCATACAACTGCAAATTATATTGCTTCTCAAATGTTGGTTTTAATAAACTTCCATTGCTCCCCAGTGAAAACAAAGCATATGCAATAATTTCTATATAGTCCTTAAACATTTTATACTTTTTCACTCCAAAATAACTACTTAATACCGTTTTAATAGGAACACACTTCCTACAGAATTTTCAACTTTTTTTTTTTCATTTCAACTAGCCAAAAAATCCTAATATTTCTTGACTTACATTTACGTTAACATAATCCCTAAATATTTATTTGGTCTTTGTAGAAAACAGAAAAGAACAGTCTATTTGAGGTAGACAATGGAAGAAGCTACTCTGGTTCCCATTTTAAGGACTAATCAGATTTTTTTTCCCCAGACACACGCTTCCTGTTAGTTTCCAAATTGTGATAGTATCTATTACTGAAAATAAAATAAATCTGATGTTAAATGTAAGGTTCTCATTGGTTGAATCTTTCTTCTCAGGTTTAGTTAGTTAAGACTGAGAAGCCACAAAATAATCCTTTCCTGTTTAGAAAGAAATGCAGAATTCAGATACAACTGAAAATGAGTATAAGTGCTTTAAGAGGAGTACACAGGAGAAATGAGAATCAGGGTTACCAATTACTAGTCAACATCCACAAAAACATTAACAATGTAACACGACATTTGTAAAAGGCTTTAGATTTTATGCAAGTCTTCCATTTCTGCCTTAATCTTGCAAATACTCTTGTGAAAGTGTAATATAACAAAAATTATTCACTGTTCCTATAATTAAATCTGTAAAAATATACTACTTTCTCCATACTACACACCAGGAAACAGAAATTAATTCCTACCCAATTGGGCATATTTCACTGAATCTCCATTGTAAGACACAGCATTCTTTTATGTGCCACTAATAAAGAAACAATAATGCCAAGTAAAGGGTTTGCTGCCACTGATTTTAAGATGCATCTCCATTTTAGCGATGTTAAAATGTTTTAAAAATGTATTTCAGATTTAGTGAAATATGGTATGTGTTTCATAGAACAGTATCTCAAGTAACTAAATTCATTAAGCATTAGTGGAAGTGTAAGGGCCTGGGTAAATATCTTCATTCAGTACAACTGGTAGGTTAGTAGTAGCTTTGGTGGTGAAGTTGAATTGTAGCATCTCTCCTTATTCTGTTTTAAATCATTTTATCTACACTGGAATTGCAATTTAAATTACATAAAAGAGAACAAGCATGCTTTTTTGTAAGGGTCTCATTCTGTCACCCAGGCTGGAGTGCAGTTGTGCAATGATGGCTCACTGCAGCCTCCAACTCCTGTGTTCAAGTGATCCTCCTGCCTCAGTCTCCTAAGTAGCTGGGATTACAAGCTTGTGCCACCACACTCATGCATGCTTTTTAATATGAAGTGCATGCCACCACACTCATGCATGCTTTTTAATATGACCTTCTGTATAGGTCATCAATGTATATACTGTATTTAACAATGTACATCAATGTATACATTGATCAATATGTGTATTTGTTACATTCAAGCTTTCATTCATTCACCAAAGGGATCATCAATGATTGAGGGGCAAAAATACATTCTGTGCTCATAATGAATTCAGTTTAGCAGAGTGGGTAGACAAGTTAATTACTAATAAAAGTGTGGTGCTTCGTATTGTGACAAGTTAGTTAACACTGGGAAACATGTTTCCCAGAATCCCTTTATTGTGGTTCCAAGTTAGGGTTGACCAAAAAAGGAACTTGCACTTAATTTTGGAAGGCAGAAGTGAGGCAGGGGTCATTGTTGTCAGAGTCAGTGAAAGAAAAATGTAGCAATGCCCAGGGGGTTCCAGTTTGGCCTTGCTTGCCTCCAATCCACATCCCCACTGCTGATCCTATGACCAGTGGTGGCCCCATGTTCATTGTAGTGTTCTTGGCTTCAGAGCCACAGGGCCTGCACAGAGGTAAAGCTTCTCTTAGACCTTCCATGAGTTACTCCTTAGCGATTCCACTTCAAAAGCTGGGCAGGCTTGGTTTCTCAAGTTGACTTGTCAGAAACTCCTCTGGTCCTCCCATTTCTCTTCTGTTTCCGAGCTCCTTCTAAAATTGTGTAAGGTCCATTTCCTGAAATAAATCCCTCATCCCATAACATGCATGGTGACTGTGCTTCCTTGATGGACCCTGACACCATAGCATAAGAAGCATAATGAGGGGTGGTGGCAGGTCTGCAGATGCATGTGCAGAGGTCACCCCATTCAGGTGGAGGAGGTTGGTGACAGTGGAGGGTTGAGAGGACCCAGAGCAAAGGCAGGACCAGGCTGTGGGGGCAGCTTGTGAAGGGCCAGCTTCCTGAGAGAGCATGGCTATTTCTTACAGGTTTGGGGTAAGATGCAAAGCTTGGTTACGGAGGGTGAAGGCTCAAGAGGCAGGGGCCAGACCTTATCCTGAAAGGCCAGTCTTCTCTGATTTTCTCACTCCTCTTCGGAAGGCTACTGAGCAGCAAGTTAAAATGTAATATTTCCCACCCTCTACCATAAGGTGTTTGGAAGAAGGGGTAGAGATTTTACACAGAACTTAAAACTATTTACTTCACAAAAATATATTTTACAGGTTTTTAAGGATTCATTTTTTCAGTAATCACATGTGGCTTTTTACCATTTGAGACTGCATGACTGAAAATGTCTTTCCTTTGCCTTCACACATAAACAGTAGCTTGTCTGAATTTAGAAATCGACGGTCTATTCTCTTCCCTCAGAATCCTGGCAACATGGTCTTATTTTCTAACATTGAGAATGGCCAACAAAGGGGCCTAAGGCTAATATGATTCTTTCTCCTTGGTAGGTAATGTTGTTTCCAACTATGAAATGGACAGTTTTCTATTTTTCTAGGGCATTCAGAAAATTTAATAAGATTATTTCCAGACATAAATCTGTTTTTAATAATTTTTTCTGGCACTTACTAAGTGATTTTAAACTGGATATCCAAGATTTGGGTTGTGACTATTTTCAAAATGTCAGCTCGGGGAGGTATCCTTAGATCTTCTTCTTCTTTTTTTAGGCTGGAGTGCAGTGGCATAGTCTCGGCTCACTGCAACCTCCGCCTCCCAGGTTCAAGCAACTCTCCTGCCTCAGCCTCCCAAGTAGCTGGGACTATAGGCACTCACCATCACGCCCAGCTAATTTTTTGTATTTTTAGTAGAGGCAGGGCTTCACCACGTTGGCCAGGATGGTCTCAATCTCATGACCTCGTATCTGCCCGCATCAGCCTCCCAAAGTGCTGGAATTACAGGTGTGAGCCACTGTGCCCGGCCTATCCTTAGATCTTCTACTGGTGCCTCCTCCATTCCGTTCTCTCTCTGGTTTCCGAATATGAAAATAGTCTATTTCCTGTGACTATTCTCATGTTACTTTATTATTTCATATTTTTATCTCTGGATTTTTTTGATTGACTTTCAAATGAATTCCTTGAGTTGGTTTTCTAATTTATTAATTTCACTTTTAACTAGGTCCATTCATTGTGTCAGTAACCTATTTTTTTTCCTTCTAATAAATATTTTTGCTCTCACATTTCTTCCATTGCTTGGAATCCTGGTCTTATTTTAGCAACGTAGTTGCCTTTGAATCTTAGAGATTCCGTTTTTCTTTCTTTTCTGTCAGGTCTCTTTAGTTCAATCTACTAATTCTCTTCAGTTTTCCTTGTCTTTTGAGGATACCATGTAGGCCAATTTACATTTATTGATGAGTTCAGTGTTGGTATCTAACATTTTTTTTTTTTATTGCATTTTAGGTTTTGGGGTACATGTGAAAAACATGCAAGGTTGTTGCATAGGTGCATACGTGGCAGTGTGATTTGCTGCCTTCCTCCCCTTCACCTATGTCTGGCATTTCTCCCCATGCTATCCCTCCCCAACTCCCCACCCCCCCGCTGTCCCCCCCACTTCCCCCAACAGACCCCAGTGTATAGTGCTCCCCTCCCTGTGTCCATGTGTTCTCATTGTTCAACACCCTCCTATGAGTGAGAACATGCGGTGTTTGATTTTGTGTTCTTGTGTCAGTTTGCTGAGAATGATAGTTTCCAGGTTCATCCATGTCCCTACAAAGGACGCAAACTCACCGTTTTTGATGGCTGCATAATATTCCATGGTGTATATGTGCCACATTTTTCCTGTCCAGTCTATCATCGATGGGCATTTGGGTTGGTTCCAGGTCTTTGCTATTGTAAACTGTGCTGCAATGAACATTCGTGTGCTTGCCTAATAAATTGTTACCAACACGGATGTCTCCTGCGATTCACACACGATCTTGAAGTCATGAATAGGTGGTTTTCCCTTATGAATATGGATGCCAAGAAGAGACCAGAAGACAGAACTACTTATCTTAATCCAGTGGTCCAGCTGATGTGTAGGGTTTTGGAGCAGTCAAATCCTCAGCAAAGTGTTCTGCCAAAACAATGACTAGGGGATGTAGTGGGAGTGAGGTTGCCAGATTTAGCAAAAACACAAACCAACAAAACAGGACATCCAGTTAAATTTAAATTTCAGAAAATCAGCAAATAAGTTTTTAGTATAAGTAGGTTCCAAATCTTGCAGGAGACCTACGTATACTAAAATATCATTTGTTTATCCAAAATTCAAATTTAACTGGCATCCTGTGTTTTATGTGGCAACCTTAGGTAGGGAGCAGATACTGTATGGAGAAGCTTTATGGGCAGGGATTCTGGTAGAGGCCCTGAAGTCCCTTGACTTGCCCCCTCTTACCTTTTCTTAAATATCCTTCCCTTCCAACCCTACTTGTAAACCTTAGGAAGTTGCTTGTGTGAGACTTGTAAGAAGCAGGTAAGTAGGTCCTGGAGATGGCAAGTGGAGGCAGATTGAGGCATTATTTTATTATTATTATTATGGCTTCTCTGTATTTGACATGGGAGCCTCAGCTTCTATTGGTGATGCCCACTTTCCATTGGCCTGGGTGGACTCCTGGGGCTCTCACTTCGGCAAATTCTCTACTTTCTGTAACAGGTCGTCTTGCCCAAGTGAAGGCTGGAGTTTACAAGTTGGCTAACTGCTTCTATTGCAGGATACTTGTGCGATTCCTTAAACCCTACAATTCCAGGAGGCATCAAAGTTTCCACTCTGATTATTCTAAACTCTCCTTTACACCATGTCTTGGAGGCTTGAAATTTGAGGTTTGGGGTTACCTGTCCATTTACTTCCCAGGCAAACTTTTTTTTGCTTGTTCATAAAAGGGATATAAAAGGCATAGTTTACAATTATGTGGTCAATTGAACTTGGTAGTTTCAATTTCAAATTTCTTATAATTTTTTTCTTTCTGTAGTGTGTGGTCTATGAAATCCAAAAAGAAATGAAGAACGGACTGGTTCACTAGAGTTTAAATCAAAGAAATCAAGCAAGACAATGAATAAACAACGTAAATTGGCAGTCTGCATACCTCTGCAGTAGCTCTCTGAACCGGACCACAAACCACTGGGTAGACACAAAAGGATGCTGCTTCCCACAAGGTCAAATCCAGGGTGACATCGGACTCCACAGGCTGCATTGAAGTGGTTGTTGCAAGTGTTTTGTATAAAGTAACCATTTTCAGGAGGCTTCAGGGCAGGGCAGTGGACAACTTATATTTATAAAAATAAAATCAAAAAGCCAAGTTAGCCTTTCGTCTATGACATATCCTGTTTTTTAAAAAATTTTTTTTTTTGTTCAAAGGGGTATTTATGCATATGTGTCAATTGCCTATAGCATTTCCATTTACTGCATTTGGATTTTCAAGTACATATTTGGAAGAAGAACCCTTATATCTGATTCCTATTAGGTACTAACTTCTGATTAAATTTTAAATACAAACTAAATATTATTTTTTAAGCTTTAAAAAATTTTACTTTGATATCTACATGGATATGAGATATTATACTTTTAGAACTTTATATGTCATTAGATATTTCCCTCTTGACTAAGGTAGAACAAAATAAAGAACAAATAAAGTTAGCAAAGTATATGTGCTACAAACCCCAAGAACCCCAGCTTCCTGCATGTGGTATACGCTATTTAAATATTTTTAATTTTTGCTATGAATAATATTGAAACTCTTTACTTATAAAAATAGATTATTTCAAAGATAAATATGACTATCGCCAGGGCCAAAATGAGCTCACTTTTATTCAAATTTGTTGTTAAAATCGTAGTTTTTCTTTTTTTGATTCATTTTAAATGTTTTCCAAGTACTAAGCCTTTCTGATTTCAAGGTGATGTTATTCCTAGCATCTCACTTCCCCTTTCTCTGGAGCAGGATAGGGATGTGTTCCATGATAAGAATGTTATAAAAGCAAATCATCCCCCCAAAAAATATGATTAGAGAAAAGAACATTAAACATCATTCTAAATGAGTTGGATGCAAATACCAGCACTATTTCTCTCAGAAAAATCAGCTTTTATATTTCCCATTTTCCAACAGTGGGAGACTCACGTTCACAGGTCTGGCCAGATGCTCTATATCCCTCTCTGCAGACACAGTCTTCAGGGGATGTGCTTCCAGGTGGAGAGGTGTGATTTTCATCAGGACATGGAATGCAAGTGCTGATTCCTCCTGGTGAAGCTTCAGGTTTGTATGTCCCTGATGGGCAAGCTGTGGGCAGACAAGCCAGAGAAGTCCATGTTATGTGGCATATCAGCTGGTAATTAACAAAATGTTTGAAATTAACAAGGGGGAGACGCCCAAACAATAGCTTTCCATAAAATAGTAATATAGGCTGAGTATGGTGGCTCACGCCTGTAATCCTTGCACTTTGGGAGACTGAGGTGGGTGGATCACCTGAGGTCAGGAGTTTGAGACTAACTTGTATGATAAAATCCCATCTCTACTAAAAAGAAAAAAAAAATTGCTGGGCATGGTATCATGCACCTATAATCCTAGCTACTCAGGAAGCTGATAGGAGAATCACTTGTACCCAGGAGGTGGAGTTTGCAGTGAACCGAGATTGTACCACTGCACTCCAGCCTGGGCAACAAGAGCAAACTCTGTCTCAACAGCACCACCAACAACAAGAAAATGAAAAAGAAATGGTAATATAATTCAAGCAAAGAGAGAAAACAACTTTTTTTTTTTAAAGAATGATGCCATTTGTTATTTGCAAGGTTTGAAGTGGCCTCGTGTCCCACAATTAGTTTCAAATACCAACACAACACGAAATGAAATGTCTGGGCTGATTTGTAGGGAAGTTCAAAATAGCAACGTATATTAAGTCACTAGGAGGAATCAATGATCCTCAACAGATAAACAACCTTGATAAAGATGATGTCCCCTACAGCCCATCTCCCCCATCCTATGCAGCTCACCTCTACCACTGAGTCCCAGCCCCTCTTGTAGCAAAGGAGGATAACTGCAGATAGGCGAAAAGCACTTAGCCCATTGTTTCTGTTCAAAGACCTTGAGAAAGGATGAGGAGAAAGTGTAGGGCTTGAAGGACATAATCCAACTGACAGGAACTAGGCCCTTTGAAAAAAAAAGAACTAAAGACCCTGCTCTTCACAGGCTCAGGGAAAAAAAGATTAAAAGCAGAATCTAATTAACCTTGCTTCAAATCTCTCCTCTGCATAGACAATGTAGCTTCGAATTTGTAACTTAATCCCTCTGGACTTAGGCATCTGTAAAATAATTTAAATTTCAGAAATTTAATAACAGAGAAATTGTGGAATCAATAGACTTGCAGTGCTCAGTTAAGCCAATTAAATGTGGTATAGTCCCAGGGCGCATTTTATTATTAAAGAACAGTTGCAACCAAGCAATGTGCATTTATGTGGGGATATTTTATCAGTTATAGAAATAAAGAGTGAATTTAATCCTGTTGATAAGATACAAACCTAAAATAAGCTAGATATACAAGTTAAAAATAATTGAATGTACAAAGATATGTTAAATATTTGAAATTGGCTGGACACACCCATAATCCTAGCACTTTGGGAAGCTAAGGCAGGTGGATCACTTTGAGTTCAGGAGTTCAAGACTGGCCTGGGCAACATGACAAAACTCCATCTCTACAGAAAACGTAAAAATTAGCCAGGCAGAGTGGCATGTGCCTGTAGTCTCAGCTACTTGGAAGGCTAAGGCTGGAGGATAGCTTGAGCCTGGGAGGTGGAGGTTGTGGTAAGCTGAGATCAAGCCATGACACTCCAGCTTGGGCTACAGAGCAAGAACCTGTCTAAAAAAAACCCAAAAAACAAAAAACAATAAAATAAATACGTAAAATTATCTTGATGAGGCAAGCAAATTACTGTCTTAAGGAGGAATGGAAAATACACAAAAAGCTCTAATACATAAAAAATATGAATACTTCAATAGAACAATTCACAAGGAACAAGAACTGGAAATGTACTAAGGAAAAAATATAGCCAACAACCCTAGGATAACTGTTTATCTTCAATGATATTTAAAAATGTGAATTAATGGCTACCTTTAAATGTGGCAATTTTTTAAAAAATGTGGCAAAATTTTAAAAGGATGTGAAGGCCGGGCGCGGTGGCTCACACCTGTAATCCTGGCACTTTGGGAGGCCGAGGCAGGTGGATCACGAGGTCAAGAGATCGAGACCATCCTGGTCAACATGGTGAAACCCCGTCTCTACTAAAAATACAAAAAATTAGCTGGGCATGGTGGCGCGTGCCTGTAATCACAGCTACTCAGGAGGCTGAGGCAGGAGAATTGCCTGAACCCAGAAGGCGGAGGTTGCGGTGAGCCGAGATCGCGCCATTGCACTCCAGCCTGGGTAACAAGAGCAAAACTCCGTCTCAAAAATAAAATAAAATAAAATAAAATAAAATAAAATAAAATAAAATAAAATAAAATAAAATAAAATAAAAGGATGTGAATGCCTAGTGCCAGCAGCCTTTGGGCAAACAGGCTCTCTTCTATTCTGTTGAGGGCATGGCAAACTTTCTGTAGGGCAACCTGAGGGTAGACACCAAAAGCTTCAAATGGAGCTTTCTCTTTAACTACAGCATTTCACTTCCAATAAGTTTTCCCAAGTAATATTAGCACGTAAGCAAAATGTATGCATAAATGTTATTTATTATTGCACAGCATAGGAGATAACACAAACATCTAGAGACAGGGGTTTGTTAAAGTCTTATGATCCATCCATCCAATGAATTATTAGCCAGAAAAATACAAATCTTGACATAAAAAATCATTCAAATTATGTAGTTAAGTGTTTTTAAAAGCATATTTCAAAAACTCATATGTGTTGTATGATTCTATTTTGCTTATAAATACATATTTAATATATGAGACTTGAAGGAAATGATCCTTATGGTTATACAAGGTACGTATTCATGGTAGAATTATCAGGCTTTCAGGCTTGTTCATTTTTGCTGATCTACATTTTCTAGTTTTGTTACAATGAATAGGTATTATGTGGGCAAAACCAAAAGTAAACCAAGTTAGGCCCAGCACAGCGGGTCATGCTCGTAATCCCAGCACTTTGGGAGGCCAAGGCAGGAGGATCACCTGAGGTCAGGAGTTCAAGACCAGCCTGGCCAACATGGTGAAACCCCATCTCTACTAAAAATACAAAAATTAGCTGGGTATGGTGATGCACACCTGTAATCTCAGCTACTCAGGGGGCTGAGACAGGAGAATCACTTGAACCTGGGAAACGGAACTTGCAGTGAGCCAAGATCGTGCCACTGCACTCCAGCCTGGGCAACAGACTGAGATTCCATCTAAAAAAAAAAAAAAAAAAAACCCACGAAGTTATATATAAAATAGAGTGTTGTCTCAAATCATACATTTTGTTTTGTTGTTTGTTTGTTTGGGGACACCATCTTGCTCTTTTACCCAGGCTGGGCTCAAACTCTGAAACCTCCCACCTCAGCCTCCCTAATAGCTAGGACTACAGACACATGCCACCATGCCTAGCTTTAAATCATGGATTCCATTTCATGGTTATTGGATCTCTGATCTTGGAGACCACTTTGATTTTCCTCTATCTCCTTCAATATCTAAATAAAACTTATGTTCTTTGGCTCTTATTCCCTGAAAATCTTCTACGTTACTTTCATCTTAGATGTGACCTCATCATCTCTCTTCTGGTTTTTACAACATCCTCCTTACTGGTCCTTCTGCCTTACCTCTACTCTTCAATCCATTTGAGATGTTGCAATCTGAACATTTTTCAAAACTATAAATTCAGTCAAATCATTTTCTAACTGAAAACTGTACCAACCGGATAAGCCCCTCTCTCTTTAGCCTAGAATATAAAGGCATCTTTATCTGTCTATAACCTTCCTTCCTCTGCAGCTGCAACGAACCAGTGCATATCATATGCTGGTTAGAACCTACCTCAGGATCAAATAGTGCCTAGTTTTGTCCTATTCCCTTCCCCCAACTCCCATCATATTTTCGGGGAATTTCAGCAATTTACTTCATTACTCCTGTGACTCGGTTTCTTCATATATAATAGGAGTAGTACTTCCTTTGTATATTTTTTATGGTTAGGATTAATTGAAATCATGTGAGTAAAGCAACAATGCCTGGCATGTTCTTGGCATTTGGGAAATGTTAGAATAATGTCTCCAACCCTTCATTTTCTCAACCATAAAATAGATAATTATACTTCTTTTATAGATTTGTTGTGCCAGATAGATGCTCTGGTGCTTGGTCAATATTACCTTCCTTTCTTCCCCTTTCCTATCTTCCACTTCTGCATTTCTGCCCTCCTGCCCCTGAGTGAATCTCCAGCATCTTTCGAAACTCTAACTCATTCTTTAAAGCTTCTCTAACTTCTTCAGACAGATTTTGTTGCCTTCTCTGAGGACCCACAGAGCACACTGCCCATACCTCTGCACTGGCACACATCACACTCTTTGTGACACAGTTTTGTCATTCCCTCGGTGAGAAGTATGCTCTTGTATGTTCAAGGAGTGTTCCAATTACTTGACCCAGCCATTGTCTAGTCAATTGCCTGAACTGGCAGCCACTCAGTCAAAGGAAGGAAAACAGAAACAAGCCCTGCTGGAGTGTGGCGGGTGGGTTTGGTGTGCAAGGAGAGTAGTACGGTCAGGAAAACTAACAACAAAATGAATTGAAAGGACAGTAGACTTGGAGTCAAGACGAGTGAGTTGCAATCTTGGCTCTTCCACCAACAAGCTATGGGGTCACTTGAAAAGTGACTTTTTTTTCTTTTCTTTTACTACAATACAAGTTACAAGTAAGGATGTCTATAATCTTTCCAAGGCTAACATAGATGATTCCATAAATAGACTACTACTAAAAAGCAACTTAAAGAAATCCTCCGTATGAATGGTCCGATTCTGGCTACAGATTTTATAAATTATTCTTTAAACTAATACTGCATGAAAAGGAACTAATCTTATAATATTACTTTCCAAAATATTTTGAATAATCAAGAGTTTAAAACACTGGAGAACAGAGTTTTGGATAAAAATACCCAAAAGTACATTTGGAAATGTATTGTGAAATTCATAATGATAATGAAAAACAGACTTCAGGAGAACTATTTAAAGGCATTGCACAATTCTAGTGGGAGAGGTGTAATCAACTTCCTTGATTCCCAAGGGGGAAAATTCCTCATCTCAAACCAAGCAAAAGTTTGAAAAAATGAAATAAATCTTTGGTTTGAACAAGTTTCACAAGTCTTCATAAAGGACTATAAACTGTTTTCCCTTTTTAATATGAGATGTTTCCTTCCTGGAAATGTACCAAATATTATTTCTTAATTGCTTTTTTTGTTGTTGTTAAAATAACTACTTTCTCTTTTCAGAAACATCTTGGCAGTTATCAGCTACTATTACTGGAAGTGTGATTCTTGAAATTATCACATTGTACTATCATTAGATTTTTCTTCAGCTAACCATGCAATTCTTTGACTGAAGTAAATTAAAACGCCTATCAGTTTGGAATTTGTAAAACACAAAAAAACTCCACTCTCTCTAATGTATGTATTACCCATTAAATATCAATTCCTTAGATGACTATTTTAGTATTAATATATATACGACAGTGACTTACATTTTACAAAATTTATCCTTATACATGTCTTAGATTACCTTTTTAAAACCCTGATAAATATAAGGAGCCTTTGTTTCCCGGCACGATTCATCTTTAAAAGTTAACGGATCACTTTAAAGAATATGAGCTGCATTTAGGCTGTGCACTCCACAACTTCAAGGATGCCTATTTGTGTGAATAAATGGCATCCCCTCTAGTTGTACAACACCAAGCTATATACAGGTAAGAAACCAGGCAAATCTCTGGGTCCCCATATTCTTTTTTACTTTATGGAGTTGATCTGAATAAGGAATCTGTTCCTACAAAGAGTTGTGCTAAGATTTTGAACATACAAATACACTGTTCTAGAAGAGAATGTGATTTCTCCATGTTGAACCAATGTTTTCAAAAATAAGACAAGGACCCAGGTGTGCATATAGGGACTTTGTTTTTATGAGGCAGCCAAGATCCTTTCTATTTTCCTTAGTGAATTAGATAAGAAGACTTTCAACTGCCCTGAATTCTGTACATCTGTATCTGTATAGAATGCATTAGCAGTCTGACATTCTCCCTGTGACTGGTTAGCTCATTTGGCTAGTGTACAGGCTATTTGGACAAAGCTGTGAATTTGAACCCTGGTGTGGTGCCATGGCAGGATATGGCACCCTAACTAAAGGATGCCATATTGCAAATGTAAGCACATGCTCAGACTTGCCAGGAGATAAGTGGTGGATCAGGACAAGTCTATCAAACAACAAAAAACAAAACCCTCAAAGGATTATGTACATAAGAGGATACAACAGCAAAGTAACTGTCATATGTTGGGGATCAATATATGTGTATGCACACATATACACTCAAAAATACACACATATATCCACACATCAATATAACCGGCTGCATAGAGAATATTTAAGTAAAACCTTTTTTTGTTGAAAACTCTGTATTCTTTATTGTCTTAAAGTGTTTACCATCTGGACAACAAAGGTGACATCATCCTGAGTTTTATAATTAAAATTTCATTGGCAAGTACTTTTAGGAGAGGCCCTCTGGAGAGTTTTTAGAAGTATCTTTAACCTTACTTTTCTTTTCTAAAATAGCTAATCACTCAGAATCATATAAGAAAGAGAATAAAAATTACTAAGCAAGTTTGATTTAACTACTCTTTTAATGTTTGATACTCAGTTGATTCCAATTTTTTACAAATTCGAAAAGCTTTTCTCTAGTCATTTTGTTCCCTTAAATCTTTGATCCATTTTTTAAAAATCTTCTTAGGCAAAAGAATATTAACTTTTTAAACTCACGAGTTGATTATTGAACTATTTTATATTCCCATTATCAGGATTAAAAGTACATGAATTATTGTACTCTTCATTTTCACTGGGTATTAACAGGTTTAAAAATTATCAATGGATAATTATTTAAATATGAAGGTCTGTGAACTTTAATGCAACAGGGTTTCAATCTGAACCTACAGTAGATCCATCCCTGGGATTCAGACTTGTGTAGGTCCAACAGAAGTCTATTTGCGTGAATAATCTGAGAGCCTTCTGGGAGAAAACTCCATCCATGGCAGGGATAACATTCAAAAAATTACAATTCGGAATGGCACGATTGTGATAACTTAGATCAGACATCAGCTGTAGCAGCAAAGCAAGGTTCTGCATATCAACTTATCTGAGAGATGTTACCGTTATAGATGCTAGATTGTGGGATAGGCCAGTGGGTCTGCTAATGGGGTCAGATCAGCAAAGAGTCACTCAAGCCACTTGAACAATAGGAATTTACCAGCACATAAGTATTTCAGGATTTTAACAACTTTTACAACTGTATTGTTGCATACTTGCTGAATGTCAGCCTGTCCTAAGGAAAGAGAGAATTGTCGTATGTCGACCCTAATGACCCTTGATCTTAGCAGCTAGGAAGAAGAAAAGATTCTGAGTGTAGTTTGATGTTTATTGTCAAATGTGTTTCCCTTTGAGTCCTATAAAGAGTGGTAACTTATGAGTAAAATTCAGGCCATAGTTGGCTTTGACTTTTTTCTTTCTTCACTTCTCTACCTCACATTCAACAAGAAATTGTCACCAATTTATGAGAAAAAACTCTCAGAAAAGTAGATAGCTGGGACTACCAGTGTGCACCACCATGCCTGACTAATTTTTGTATTTTTTGTAGAGGTGGAGTTTCACCACATTGCCCAGCCTGGGTCTCAAACTCCTGGACTCAGGCAATCTGCCTGCCTCAGCTTCCCAAAGTGTTGAGACTTCAGGCGTGAGCCACAAATAATATTATTCTTAATGATGGAAGACTGAATGCTTTTTCCTTATGATTGGAAATAAAGCAATTCTTCTTTAAAACAGTGCTGGAAGTTCTAACCAGATAATAAGGCAAGAAAATGAAATAAAATGTATTCAGATTAGAAAGGCAGAAATAAAAAACTGTACCTATTTGTAAGTGATGTGATTCTCCTTATGAAAAATTTCAAGGAATCTACCAAAAGCTAAAAACCAAAACCCTCCTAGAACAGGTAAGTTAAGCAAGGTTGCAGGATACAAGGAAAACAAACACAAATCAATTGTTTCTATGTACTAGCAGTGAACATGTGGACACTGAAATTAAAAATGTGTTTATAGTTATTTACAATTGCTCAAAAATAATAAAGCATTTAGGTAGAAATGTAACAAAGCATGTACAAAACTTTATATTGTACGATGCTGATAAAAAAATCAAATATCTATATTAATATATCATGTTTATGGATTGAAAAGTTCAACATAGTAAAAATGTCAATTCTTCCACAATTAATATATAGATACAATACAACTCCTAGGAAAATCCCAACAAGATTTTTTAAAAATGTAGACAATATTATTCTAAAATTTATATGGGAAGGCAAATAAATTAAAATTAGCTAAGACAATTATCATAAAGAAGAATACAGTAGAAGGAATTAGTCTACCTGCTTTAAAGACTTATGTAGCTAAAGTAATCAAGACTATGTGATTGATAGATCAATGGTACAAAAGAGCAATCCAGAAATAGAGGTAAACAAATGTGCCTGGCTGATTTTTTTTTTTTTTTTTTTTTTTTTTTTTACTTTTTAAAACTTATACTTTAAGTTCTGGGATACATGTGCAGAACATGCAGGTTTCATAGGTATACATGTGCCATGGTGGTTTGCTGCACCGTCATCTACACCTAGCTGATTTTTAACCAAAGTGCACAAACTATTTAATAGAGGAAAGACAGCCTTTTCAAGAAATGGTATTGAAACAATCAGACATCTGTAAGCACAAAAAATTAACCTTGACCCAAGTCTCAAAACTTATACAAAAATTAAGTCAAAATATCATGGATTTAAGTTTAAAATATAAAACTATAAAACTTTTAGAAACAAACATAGGAGAAAATCTTCAGGAACCAGTATTAGGCAAAGAGTTCATAGACTTGACAACAAAAGCACAATTCATAGAAATAAAGTTGATAAATGGACTTCAAACTTAAAAAATTTTTGCTCTGTAAAAGCCTCCACGGAAGAATTAAAAGGTCAACCCACCGAATGGAAGAAAATATTTGCAACCTAAATGTCTGACACACGTCTAATATGTAGATTATATAAAGAACCCTCATAACTTAAAAGTAGAAAAGCAGACACAACAATTAGACAATGGACAAAAGACATGAAGAGACAGTTCACTGAAGAAAAGATACAGATGGCAAATAAACGTATGAAAAGATGTTTAACATTAGTCACTGGGGACATGCAAATTAAAACTAAAATGTGTCATCACAACACACCTATCAGAATAGCTAAATAAACAATAGTGACAACACCAAGTGCCGTCAAGGATGCAGAGAAACTGGATCACTCATACATTTCTGATGGAAATGTAAAGTAGTTCAGCCACTCTGGAAAACATGTTGGCAGGTTCTTAAATAAAAATACACAACTACTGTACAATCCCACAATTACACTCCTGGGCATTTAGCCCAGTGAAGTAAAGACTTTTGTTCCCATTAAAACCTACACACAAAAGTTTATAGCAGCTTTATTCACAAAAGCCAAAACCTAGAAACAATCCAGATGTCCTTCAAGAAGCAAATGGTTAAACTGTGGTACATTTATACTATGAAATACTACTCAGCAATAAAAAGAAATGAGTTATTGGTACACACAACCATCTGAAAAAATCTCTAGAGAATTATGCCATGTGAAAAAAGCCAGGCTCAAAATGTCACATTCTACATGGTTCCATTTATATAACATTCGTGAAATGACAAAATTGTAGAAATAGAGACTACATTAGTGGTTGCAATAGGTTAAAGGTGGAGGTGGTGGCTATGGTTTGGCAGGAAGTGACTGCGGCTCTAAAAGAGAAACAAAAGGATTCTTGTGGTGGTAGAAATGTTCTGCATTGTAACCATACTGATGTCAATATCCTGTTTGAGATACTGCACTATAGTACCTCAAGCTGTTACCATTGGTGAAAAAGATATAGAGGATATCCTTTAAAGCAGAAAAGGATATAGAGGATCTCTTTATACTACCTCTTAAAATTGCATGTGACTCTATAATCATTTCAAAAGAAAAAATGAAATTAAAAACATTTTTTAAAAGCAGAAGACAGGGAAGAAAAATATCAAGGCACTGTTTTATATATATGAGAAATATGTTAGATGAGGAAAGCAATAGTAATAAAAAACAAATACATTCAAAGGAAAATAGGCAAAGGTCATGAACAGATAGTTCAAAAAAGAAAATGGAAAATGAATATATTAAAGTGATTAATCTTACTTGTAAATGAAATGGTATAAAATTAAATGAGACATACTTTTTCATACATCATACCAGCAACACAATATTGATGAAGTTTCCTTAAATCTGTACTGTTATGGATATTGGAGAAAGAACAGTTTGTTGGTGGGCATCAAAAGGCTTAAAAATATTTACATGTCTTTACTTGGTACTTTCAACTTTTAGAATTTATTTCTAAGAGTTAAATCAGAGACTAGAGCAAAGATAAAGGGATGTTCACTACTCCATTATGATGGTAGTAACTGTCCAATAGTGGTAGGTTAGCTAAATAAAATACAATATTTACAAATGATGAAATATTCATATAGCCATTCAAAAATTGTGTTTTTGAAGACTGTGAACATTGAAAATGCTCCTGTTATATTGTCAAAGAAAGCAAGTTACAAATTATGTATACTATAATTCCAATATTTGAAAAATACAGTTACATATATGTAGATAAAGGACTAGGGAACTACAGAGAATATAAATATTGGAAATAAGTCTATTATAATTAATTTTGTTTTCTTATAATAAATGTTTTCAAAAAAAGAAAAATATCAAGGTACATCTAGAAATATTCAAAGTAGAGAAATTGCATTTTTAAAGGATTTTAATTTTTTCTTTAATGGTTGATTCCTAAAAAATTAATGAGGTGAATAGTATGAATTTTTAATATTTTCATAAAAATGTAAAAATTATGCTCCATAAAGGATTCACCAATTTATACTTCCATCATCATTGTATGAAACTTCCTATTTACCTACATCCTTAATTAGAGAGAAAAGTGTCAATTGATGTTTGCCAATATTATGGCTCAGAAATATTTTCATTTTAATTTGTATTCATCCATGATTAATGAGATTGTGCATATTTACTTATGTTTATTGCCCATTTGTAATTTTCTTATGTGAATTTCATAAAAATTTTTTTTCAACAGCTTTAGGGGTACAAGTGGTTTTTTTGTTCCATGGATGAATTGTATAGTGATAAAGTCTGGGATTTTAGTGTACACATCATTCAAACAGTGTATATGATACAATATTATAAAAAACTAGTAGCTTTTTAGTTTTTTTAATCCCTCATTCCCCTTCCACTCTCCCCACTTCTGAGTCTTCAATGTCCATTATACCACATTGTATGCCTTGGCATACCCACAGCTTAGCTCCCACTTATAAGTGAGAACATGCACTATTTGGTTTTCCATTTCTGAATTACTTCACTTAGGATAATGGCCTCCAGTTCCATCAAAGTTGCTGCAAAAGACATTCTTTCATTTATTTTATGCTGAATAGTATTCCATGGTGTATATATATATTTACATATAGTATTCCATGGTGTGTATATATATATATGCCACATATATTTATATAATTATACATAAAATATACATAATATGCCATCTATATTATAAATATAATTATAACATATATAATATACTTATAATAAATAGAAAATATTTATAATAAATATACATGTGTCATAGGATATATACTACTTAGGATAATGACCTCCAGTTCGATCACAGTTGCTGCAAAAGACATTATTTCATTTATTTTATGGGTGAATAATATTCCATGGTGTATATATATATATATATTTATATATCATATTTCATGGCGTGTGTATATATATAATATATATATACCACATATATATTTATAATTATTGTATATAATTATATATAACATATATACCACAAATATATTATAAATATATGTTTATATATAAATTCATAAATTGGTATTCTTATTGATAGATAGGGTTTGTTTTTGTTTTATGTTTCTATTTTGTTTTGTTTTGAGATGGGATCTTGCTCTGTTGCCCATGTTAGAGTGCAGTTATATGATTATATATTTATTTATATTTATATATATGTAGTATATATATTTTATTGTAGAATTTTTAGGGTTTTAGATCTTAGATTTAAGTTTTTAATCCATTTTGAGTTAATTTTTTTTACACGGTGAGGAATAGGGATTCAGTTTAATTCTTCAACATGTGGCTATCCAATTTTCCCACCACCATTTATTGAATAGGGTATCCTTTCCCCCAGTGTGTATATTTTTGTCTGCTTTGTTGAACATCAGTTAGTTGTAAGTATTTAGCTTTATTCCTGGGTTCTCTATTCTGTTACGTTGGTCTATATGTCTACTTTTATATCAGTATTATGCTGTTTTGATTACTATAGCTTTGTAGTGTAATTTGAAGTTGAGTTAATGTGATGCCTCTATATCTGTTCTTTTTGCTTTGGCTCTTTGGGCTCTTATTTGGTTCCATAAGAATTTTAAGATTTTTTAAAATTATGTGAAAAATGACATTGTTATTTTGATAGGAATTGCACTGAATCTGTACACTGCATTGAGCAGTCTGGTCACTTTCCTTATATTGATTTTTCCAAGTAATAAGCATGGGATGTTTTCCCATTGTTTGTGTCACCTATGGTTTCTTTCATCAGTGTTTTGTAGTTCTCCTTGTAGAGATCATTCACCTCCTTGGTTAAGTATATTCCTAGGAGGTTTGTTTTTTTGTTGCTATTGTAAAAGGGATTGAATTATTGATTGGATTGTCAGCTTGGTGGTTGTTCATGTAGAGCAGTGCTATTGATTTGTGTACATTGATTTTTATAATCTGAGACTTTACTAAATTCATTGATCAAATCTAGGAGTCGTTTGGAGGAGTCTTTAGTGTTTTTTAGATATAAAGTCATATCAGCATCAATGAGAGTTTAACTTCCACTTTTCCAATTTGGATGCTGTTTATTTCTTCTTCCTGATTGCTCTGGTGAGGACTTCAAGTACTATGTTGAATAAAGTGTTGAAAGTGGCCATCTTTGTCCTGCTCCAGTTCTTAAGGGGAAGGCTTTAAACTTTTTCACATTCAGTATAATGTTGACTGCATGTTTGTCATATATGGCTTTTATATTTTGAGGTATGTTCCTTCTATGCCTAGTTTGCTAAGGGTTATTGTTATAGAGATGCTGGATTTTTATCAAATGATTTTCTTCCATCTATTGAGATGATTACATGGTTTTGTTTTTAATTTTGTATACGTACTGAATCACATTTATTGAATTATGTATGTTGAACCATTCCTACATCCCTGGGATGAAACACACTTGATTAAAGTGAAGTGTCTTTTTGATGTGCAGTTGGATTGATTTGCTGGTATTTTGGTAAGGATTTTTGCATCTATGTTCATTAGAGATATTGGTCTGTAAGAAACTACATTTTGGAGATTGGTATATCCTGGTCACTACAGAGACAGGCTTGGTTGGATGTCAGGGATATGTCTTCATGACATATGGGTATTGCTTTATGGACACTTTGATACATGGAATAGAATATGATGAAAAATATACATAAGTATTATAATGACTGGAAAGGGCAATTCTTCCTGTATAAATCCATAAATTGATATTCTTATTCATACAGAAGTTTTTTTATTTTGTTTTTGTTTCTATTTTGTTTTGCATTGAGACAGGGTCTTGTTCTGTTTCCCAGTTGGAGTGCAGTGATATGATCTTGGCTCACTATAACCTCCACTTCCTAGGTTCAAGTGATTCTTCTGCCTCAGCCACCCAGGTAGCTGGGACCACAGATGCACACCACCATGCCCAGCTAATTTTTGTATTTTTTCTAGAGATGGGGTCTTACCATGTTGCCCAGGCTGGTCTCAAACTCCTAAGCTCAAGCAATTCTCCCACCTCAGCTTCCCAAACAGCTGGGATTACAGGCATGAGCCATCGTGCCCAGCCCTTATTCATATATCAATATCAATAAAATTTTTACAGCTTTTTACAGCTCCTCATTATGGTCACATAATTTTCTTTCAAATTATTCTTAGGAAATATATTTTTTTCTTGTTAGTATAAATAGAATTTTATCACATTTTTAAAAGTGTAATGTTTCTCCATAACAAATTTTATTGATTTTAAACTATCTTACCACCTTGCAAAACTATTCTATTAATGTTAGCAATTTTTATTCCTTTGAATTTTCCAAATGAACAACGATATGGCATGCAAATAATAAAGCAACTTTCTTTGTTTTGAATATTAAATTACAGCATATAGTAAACTTGCTTTATTATTTATGATTTTGTCAAATATTTCATATATAATATGAATTCTTTTTAAATAACTTGTTCTATAGTTCACGGTTTACTTTCATATAACTGCTTCCATATTTTTACATTTGTAAACCTCAAGTTTTAATGCAAAACATTATGCCACTGATATGGTTTGGCTGAGATCCTACCCAAATTTCATCTTAAATTGTAGTTCCCATAATCCCCACATGTCATGGGAGGGACCCGGTGGAAGGTAATTTAATCCTGAGGGGTAATTTAACCATGAGGGGCAGTTACCCTCATGCTGTTCTCGTGACAGTGAGTTCTTATGCGACCTGATGGTTTTATAAGAGGATTTCCCCCCTTTTGCTCAGCACTTTTCCTTGCTGCCATTACATGAAAGAGGTTGTGTTTGCTTCCCCTTCTGCCATGATTCTAAGTTTCCTGAGGCCTCCCCAGCCCTGTAGAACTGTGAGTCAATTAAACCTCTTTCCTTTGTAAATTATGCAGTCTCAGGTATATCCTTATTAGCAGTGTGAGAACAGACCAATACAGCCACCTATGGTAGTAATGGTTTGATTTGTGGATTTGTTAAATAGCTTATTTAAATGATAAAAATCTATAGTACCCTAAATGCTATGTCTTGCAATGTTGCATGAATTAAAACACACTACCCCAAACCATCAATATATGCAACTAGCTTTAAACACACACACGTGCACTACCGTGGTTTTAGGAACAAATTTGGAAAGAATCTTAGTAACCAGATAACATAAAAGAGATAAATGTGTGATTAGCCACTTCCTATTGTTGAACTCAGCCTTCCAGATGGCTTACTTTGATACTAAGCCAGTGTTTCCCAGGGTCAGTAGACTTGTTCACCTCCACTTCTCCAAAAAAGGAATGGAAAATTCCCAGGAAGTTGGGAACCAAGCAGAGTTCCCATATGCTGTGTTCTAGCATTTTAAAATGCACCTCACTTTGTTTACTCCTTCATTCATTCACCAAAAATTTATTAATGCTTACTCCACATACATATGCTGTCTAGCAGAGGCTATAAAAAAATATAGGACACATAATCTTGCCCCAAAGGAATTAATAGAATATTAGAGAAAAGAAAACCTACCAAACATTATATAATACTATATGGTAAGTGAGAACAGAGAGAAGATACCTATGAACCCTAAATTTCAGGTCTAGCTGTGTTAGGGCTATAAATCTAAGGGAAAAGGGATGAGATGAAAGGTGTCATAGAAGTGAATTTGTTGTAAATCCTGTGGTCTAGTAAGAAATGAACAGACACACAAGACATAGGGTATTCTAGGCAAAGGGAACAAAACTGCAGAAGCACGGATTCATGAAAGGGCTTGAAGTGACCGAGGAGCCACTAACAACTTGGGGTGTCTGGAGCATAAGATGCTGCAATGATCATACCCAAGAGATCATTCGACCCTAGTAGAATCACAGAATTTGATATTTCTTCTAAAAGTTTTTAAAAAGAATTACAGTAGTGTTTTGCAAATCATATTTTAATACACTAATCCAATCTGTTAATATAGAGAAGGGTTTCTTAACCTCAGTATCATTGATGCTTGTATTATCAGAGGGTGTGGGGTATTGTAGGATGTCTAGCAGCATCCCTGGCTGCTATCTGCTAGATAATAGTAGCTCTTTCCAACTATGACAATGAAAATTTCCTCCAGACATTGCTAAATGTTCCCTGGGGAGGAAGCAAAAATTCTTCCTTTAGAGCAACAGTCCCCAATCTTTGTGGTACCAGGGACTGGTTTTTTGGAAGATAATTTTTCCGCTGACTAGGGTATGAGATGGTTTCAGGATGAAACTGTTCCACTTCAGATCATTTGGCATTAGATTCTCATAAGAAGCATGCAACCTAGATGCCTCACATGGGCAGTTCACAATAGGGCTCACTCTCTGATGAGAATCTAATTTTGCCACTGATCTGACAGGAGGCAGAGCTCAGGTGGTAAGGCTTGCTCACCTGCCACACACCTCCTCCTATGCAGCCCTGTTCCTAACAGGTCACAAACCAGTACCCGTCCATGTCCCAGGGGTTGGGAACCCCTGCTATAGAGAACCATCATGGAAAAAGCACAGTAATGTATGCCAATCAGCACTTACCACATCCCTAGGACTTTAGCAAGCTTTTACATATATTATCTTATTTAATGTTTATCATGAGTCTACTATTATTTGTCACATTTTATAGACTAGGAAACTCATGTCCATAGAGATCAAAAACTGCCCAGAAAAACACAGTAGGTGACAGAATCAGGATTCATGCCGCCCACAGCAATCAGTAACTATATATGATATGAGCATGCAGCATTTAGCACACTACAAGGCACACCATGTTTTCAATGAGTTTGGAATGATGGGCAATTTGAACAAGCATAGCCTGATTTCCTCTAGCATGGGATATCATTTTCAAATTGCTAACATTGGCTATCATCCAAACTTGGCTAGACATCTAACATTTAGTCAACACCAAACCCATGCAGGCCCTGTGGAACCAAACACTGAAAATACTAAGCTACAACTTAGAAATAATTGTTTATTTAAAATATAACCTGGAAATAGCAGCAAAATATTTCTGGATCATTTCTTCGATGGATAATGACTGAGCAATGAGTGCTATGGATGAATTGCAAGTAACAGTATGAACTCTGGGGTCAGATATCTGGGTTTGCAGGCTAACTCCACGACTTTTTTTAACTTTTACTTTAGGTTCAGGGGTACATGTGCAGGTTTGTTATATAGCTAAACTCATGTCATGAGGGTTTGTTATACAGATTATTTCTGTACTAAGCCTAGTACCCAATAGTTATTTTTTCTGAACCTCTCCTTCCTCTTCCCCTTCCCCCTCAAGTAGTCCCCAGTGTCTATTGTTTCCCTCTTTGTGTTCACAAACTTCTCATTATTTAGCTCCCACTTATAAGTGAGAACATGTGGTGTTTGGTTTTCTGTTCCTGCATTAGTTTGCTAAGGATAATGACCTCCAGCTCCATCCATGTCCCTGCAAAGGACATGATCTCATTCCTTTTTAGGGCTGCATAGTATACCATGGTGTGTATGCACCACATTTTCTTTATCCAATCTGTCACTGATGGGCATTTAGGCTAATTTCACATTGTTGTTATTACGAATAGTACTGCGGTAAACATTTACATGCATGTGTCTTTATTGTAGGCTGTATTACTTTGAGAATGTACCCAGTAATGGTATCGCTGGGTCCAGTGGTAGTTCTGTTTTTAGCTCTTTGAGTTATCATCACACTGCTTTTCACAATGGTTGAACTAATTTACATTTCTACTCCCAGTGTGTAAGTGTTCTCTTTTCTCAGCAATCTCATCAGTATCTGTTGTTTTTTGACTTTTTAATAATAGCTATTCTGACTGGTATGAGAAGGTATCTCACTGTGGTTCTGATTTGCATTTCTCTAAAGATCAGTGGTATTGAGCATTTTTCATATGCTCGTTAGCTGCATGTATGCCTTTGAAAAGTGTCTGTTCGTGTCTTTTGCCCACTTTTTAATGAGGTTGCTTTTTTTCTTGTAAATTTGTTTAAGTTCCTTATACATTGTGGATATTAGGCCTTTGTCAGATGAAGAGTTTGCAAATATTTTCTCCTATTCTGTAGGTTGCGAATTTACTCTGGTGATAGTTTCTTTTGCTGTGCAGAAGCTCCTAAGTTTTATTAGATTCCAATTTTTAGTTTTTGCTTTTGTTGCAATTGTCTTTGGTGTCTTTCTCATGAAACTTTTGCCCATTCCTACGTCCAGAATGGTATTGCCTAGGTTGTCTTCCAGGATTTTTATAGTTTTGGGTTTTATATTTAAGTCTTTAATCCTTCTTGAGTTGATTTTTGTATATGGTGTAAAAAAGGGGTGCAATTTCAATCTTCTGCATATGGCTAGCCAGTTATCCCAGTACAATTTATTGAAAAGGAAATCCTTTTCCCATATCTTGTTTTTGTTCACTTTGTCAAAGATCAGATGGTTATAGGTGTATGGCCTTATTTCTGGGCTCTCTATTCTGTTCCATTGGTCTACGTGTCTGTTTTTGTAGCAGTACCATGCTATGTTGGTTATTATAGCCCCATAGTATAGGTTGAAGTTGGGTTACATGATGCCTCCACCTTTTTTCTTTTTGCTTAGGATTGTCTTGACTCTTCAGGATCTTTTTTGGTTCCATATGAATTTAAAATTGTATTTTCTAGTTCTGTGAAGAATGCTATTGATAGTCTGATAGGAATAGCACTGCATCTGTAAATTGCTTTGGGACCTATGGCCATTGTAATAATGTTGATTCTTCCTATCCATGAGAATGGAATGTTTTCCCACTGTTTGTGTCATCTCTGATTTCTTTGAGCAGTGCTTTATCATTCTTATTGTAGAGATATTTCACCTCCCTGGCTGGATGTATTTCAAGGTATTTTTTTCCTTGTGTAGCAATTGTAAATGAAATTGCATTCCTGATTTTTGTACAGTGATTTTGTATTCTGAAACTTTGCTGAAGTTGTTTATCAGCTGAATGAGTTTTTGGTCAGAGACTATAGGGTTTTCTAGATACAGAATCATGTAATCTGTAAATAGGGACAGTTTGATTTCTTCTCTTCCTATTTGGATGCCCTTTATTTCTTTCTGTTGCCTGAATGCCCTGGCTAGGACTTCCGGTACTATGCTTAATAGGAATGGTGAGAGAGAGCATCCTTGTCTTAAGCTGGTTTTCAAGTATTTTCCTCATTCAGTATGATGTTGGCTGTGGATCTGTCATAGATGTCTCTTATTATTTTAAGGTATGCTTCTTCAATACCAAGTTTATTGAGAGGTTTTTGTTTTTTTGTTTGTTTGGAGACGGAGTCTTGCTCTGTCACCAGGCTGGAGTGCAGTGGCGCAATCTCAGCTCACTGCAACCTCCGCCTCCTGGGTTAAAGCAATTCTTCTGCCTCAGCCTCCTGAGTAGCTGGGACTACAGGTGCGTGCCACCATGACCGGCTAATTTTTGTATTTTTTAGTGGAGACGGGATTTCATCATGGCCAGGATGGTTTCGATCTCTTGACCTCGTGATCCGCCCACCTCGGCTTCCCAAAGTGCTGGGATTACAGGCGTGAGCCACTGCCCCCAGCCCTATTGAGAGTTTTTAAGATGAAGGAATACTGAATTTCATCAAAAGCCTTTCCTGCATCTATTGAAATAATCATGCAGTTTTTGTCTCTAATTCTGCTGATGTGATGGGTCACATTTATTGATTTGCTTATGTTGAACCAACCTTGCATCCCAGGGATGAAGCCTACTTGACCACAGTGAACTCTCCCTCTTTATAGTTGAATGACATTAGAAAAACTACTTAAATTCTTCAAAACTGTTTCCTCTTCTGCAAATGGGGAATGTATGTAACGCAAAGACTATGCCAAGTGGCAATGCACCATTTTAAAAGAATCAACTTCCAGAACCTCAACATACATATATAACTAAATTAGTACACTGGAGAAAGTGTCTGTGGCACCTTTGCACAATTGCCTGTCTTTTATTTTTCAAAAGAAATGTGTACTTCTCACCCCTTCAAATCTTACTAAGATACATTTCCCCGAGGTGAAGAATCTTCAGCATGATTCAAAAGCTTGACATTTGGAAACCCTTCTTTAACCAAGAAATAATAAGCAGGGCCTTTAAGAAGCTTTTCTTAACTACAGACACTGTTTTACAGCGTCTATCTCCAGAACTTATTCATCTTGCATAACTAAAACTAACATATAGTCATTTAACAAGTCCTAGGAAAGTCTTTTTGGAGGGCCTCCCAGAAATTGAGAAAGTGAATGACTGTAATGATTGTGTAACAACTCCTTTTGCATGTCAAAGGTTTCAAATTCTTCAATTTCAATAAAGTTGAAAAGGACCTAAGGGACTTGTAAGCTAATAAATCATTTATGATACATTTTTGATGATAGATAACCGATGTTATTTTTGGCATGCAACTCAGGAGGAACTCCAAGAATTGAGTGACATCAATTTAACACAACTTTTTTCAACTCCCATGTACATATTTATATGAAGAAGGTTTTCAGCACTAACATCCATATAACTGAAAAAAGGATATAAAATTGATGTTGTATGCTCTCTTAACCACCAATGAATAATAGAAATCCATGGATACATAAACTAATTAACAATGCATCTTATTAAGAGATGAATTTTAAATAGTGTTTTTATGTGTAAAAAGTATCAAAATGTATAACATGCATGACAAATTATATACAATTAGCAATTGTGATAATAACACAGCCTAGTAGCTACTTTGGTCACAGAACCTTTAAAAATTAATTTCAATTTTTTCTCACAATTTTTGTAGTGAAGAAGTACAATTCTGTGATCAATAGAAGGCTTTAGAAAAAAAATTGCATCAGAATAGAATTATGTAGTAGAAGTAGAATAGAAGAGGACTAAGAAAGTAAGAAGTCAGCAAAATTTCTGTATTGAAAAATGTGCTTGTTAACAAATGGATACTAGAAAAACATTTGCTACAATATTTAGATTTCAGTGGGTATATTTGAAACTGATATAATAATTTTATTTGAAAATGTCAATATGATGTTATGAATTCCATCTTTTAAAATCCTACCAAAAAATTTAGATGGCCATTTAAAAAGCAACATGGGATTTGTAAAAATTTGATTTTTTTTTTTTAGGGGTTACATGAGCAACAGTGTTTGAAAATCATGACTCAGTTAGTACGTGTTAAATGTTTTCCCTTTGTTCACCTATCATTTTTATTGGACAGAGTCTCTTACAATGGGGCTGGGGAAAAGAAGAAGAGAAAGATAAGATCTTACAACAATAAGCAGAAATTGGTCACAATCCTTATCTTGACAATTCTTGACTACTGGTTATACTTTATGAGTATTTCTAAGGAACACAACACACTGACTTAGGGGGTTTGTGATGCTTCACACCCATAGTTTAATTTTATGTGTTTTCCTGTTATAATTGTGATAGACCGGAAAATGTACTATCAGAGCTGAATATCTACCTCTTTCAATAGAAAATGAAACAAACTAGCCTAATTTAGGCAACAGTTACAAATTCTCCAGCTTAAGTCGATGGAACCAGTGTCAACATACTAGCAATATTCCTTCATAAAAAGCAAACAGGAATACATTGCACAAATTCCTTATACCTTACAAATCCATTATTGCGTACCACTGAGGATATTTTTTTGGGGGGAAAAAACAGCTAAGCTCTGCTTACAGAACAAGATTTCCAAATGTTTTGGTTTTCATTCAAGAATTTCTAGAGCTCTTTGTCCTCTCTCTTTCCAAAGAAATGATATAATATTTAGACAGGAAAATGTGTGTATGTGTGCAGGGTTGGGGTGGGGATTTGTGTGCATATATTTACATGTATGATAAGATACTTCCACATAAATATTCCAGTGTTTCTATTTTGATAGTGTTTCATTCTTTTATGAAAATAATATAGCTGGAAATTTGGCTCAAGTTATCTGGCCCTTAGCCTTGGCCTCTATTCAGCTATAATGTTCAATCTGCTAATCATTCCTAACTCATTGAAATAGAGTCAATCTCTGCAAAAGAGCACTGTCCTCAAGATGCCTGTTGTCTCTATACTTTGTGTCTCTCAAATCCCTCCAGGGGAAATTCAGAACAGCTGCAACTGCTTGGATTTACAACAAGAGTTCACTGACTACTTTCAATGGGATTTGATGATCTACCCATCTTAAAATGACTAATCTAGGAAAGCAACCACATGGTTTATTTGATTTATTGTTGGCAAAGGTTAATCAAATGTAAATATTTTGCTTTTAAATAAATTAAAATAAATTTTTTATTTAAAAAATTTTTAAATAAAATAAAATAAATAAATAAAATAAATAAAAATTTGTTGCCTAGTACCTTTGTGCTAGGAATTCTGTGGTGCTCAAGGCAAACATGAAAACCTTGCAATTGCCTATGATTTCAGTAATGAGTTCTGTTCCACATAAAATTCTGGTATTAAAGTTGACCTCTTATTGACATCCTTTTTCTTGAGCACTTACTATAGGCTCTGAAGACAAGCAGTGGGGATACCAAATGAATTAGAAAGTCACTGCCTGTTAACAACACTTAGGAAGTAGGAGCAAAGACGATAGTTAGGTGTGATGGGAAAGGGAGCCAGAAGAAACATGAAGAAAGATCAAAGGAATGAAATAACAGGAGAGCTGCAGAAAACTAAAACTAGTTCCAGCTCCCAGCTCAAAGAATAAAGGAGAGGTCAAGTCATGCAAAGCCTCTGTACCATGTGAAGGAGCCTGAACTTTATTGTATGAGTGGGTCATAATTCAAAATATTAAACAGAGTGCAGTATGACCAGACTTGAATTTTATATAACTCATTCTGTTCTTTTCCTTCTTAATATTAGGTTGAACAATATGAAGATGCTACTTTGTAAGTTTAAAATGATCAGATACTGATAATATTGATGATATTATAAGGGATATTATCAGGGACAAACTAATACTGAACAGATTTTGAAATTATATATATATATATACACACATATATATATATATATTTAAATATGACATGCTTCACGAATTTGCTAGTCACTCTTGCACAGTGGGGCCATGCTAATTTTCTCTGTATCATTTCAATTTTAGTATATGTGCTGCCAACACAAGCACAAAAATTATACTCTTAACTGTGAGTCTGTTTGTTAAATTTCTATTTCTGTCGTTAGACTATAGATTGTGAAACCAGAAAACTTGAGCTCATATCCCAGCTCTATTAGCTGTGTGACCCTGGAAAAATTGCTTAGGTTCTCAGGCTTTTAGTTTCTTTATCTACAAAATGAGAAAATACTCCAGAGGGTTATTGTAAAGATTATATGAGTTAATACAATCAATGCTTAGAAAACTGGCATATAGTAAGCACAATTTAATATTAGCTACTATTATGATTATTATCAGTTGTTGCCATCATCATTATCATCCTCATCCTCACTATCCAAATGCCTAAGTGAAAGGTAAAGGATGAAGAAAATCATACTAGTAACAGAAGTAGAAATGTAAGTAACACCTTTTCATTAGATCCACCATTTCGCAATACTGTTCCCTTAGCTGAAGTTTAATAACTAAACCCAGAATAATATTTTCTCCATCCTCTAAATCTTATTATGCGGTGTCAAAATATCCCACCTGAATTCCTGAATCATCCAAAATATCAGCAGTAAATGAAACTGAGTTATATATGGTATTTTTAAAAACAAAAACAAAATACCAATGCTTTCGTAAAATACTGATTTACCCCAGAAAAGCTATTGATATCCGGGTATTCTTATTTTTCCTCATTTCTGGTTTCTTAAGTTGTAATGTATAATCAAGAGAAAAGAACAAGAAGTACAAGAAAAGCACACGCCCTCAAAGACTACTAGCTAAAATCACACGATTAATTTGAAACCAATTCATTGAAGATTTGAGTCAAGGGAAATTATAAACTAGTTCAGACATATCATGTATTATAAAACTAAACTCTTTGACAAAGTATTACTTGTCAGCGATTTCTAGCAAATACCTCCAGACTTGTATTCAAGTTAAGATTTTCATGGCATGGAACAGATCTACAATTACTATAATCTTTTTGTGCATCAGGATCTTGTCCATGAAGTAGCTGCTTACTGTGGCAGTGGCATACATTTCAAGGGAAGCCACTGCCCTTGGCCACAGATTTGAGAGGTCATGATTTGAAGACTCAGTTAACCCAGACCGCCAATATCCCAGAACAATGAGGAAAAAAGAGAAGAAGACCACAGTAATATCGTAATGGTCAGCCATCTTTGGTCTCAAGGGTACCCTGTGAGACAGCCTAGTGTAAAGAAAGAATGTTGGCCTGGAAATTGGGAGACCTTAATTCTACTTCAGCTCTGCCACAAATTTGCTATATGATAATGGGATGGGATATCTTCATCTTCCAAATGAATGATGAGGAAAAACCCTTATAGCCATTTCTAATATTCTACTTGTGAAACTAATTAACAAATATAATTTGTCTCAGCATCTGACCTTACCCTAATCAAGGCGAACAACCTCTACTTTTTTTCTAAGTTTTAATTTATTATTATTTTTAACTTATCATTGATTTGAAGCTTAATAACATCTGTTTTCTTCAACATTCAATGGTACATGATTCGTCTGCTTTCTTCCATTGAATATTCTTGCTTTTCACTGAATACTCATCAGATCACCTTTAGTAGGTACAAGGCCTCTTTACTAGGTGCAAGGCCTATGCACCAGCATGCACTGGTGAATGCATAAGATAATGCCCCTAGTCTAGCCTGGAACAGTAGAATTCATGAGATACACGGTTGTCACTTACATTCAAGTACTTTATACTTGAAGCAATTATTTTAATGCTCATTCATTAGCTCTCTCATATTTATATTATCTCAAAATAATGATTAATAATAAAATTCACCCCTGGTTGAGGATTGATGTGCCAGATACCATCCTAAGTACTCTAAGTATATTCTCTATTAATCCAACCATTTTTGCATACACATACACACATGCAATCTATATACATATCTACAAACATCTATACACATAGATCTCTAAATATATCTATATACATAGATATCTACATATCACATTTATATATATGTACATAGCTATGCATATATACGCATGTATATATGTACAAAATTATACTATAATTTAAGCCCATTTTATAGAAAAAACTGGGAATCAGAAGAAATTAAGTTGATCATAGCCACGTAGTTTGTAATTGGCAGAGGCTGAATTTAAGCCAGCTCTTTCTGTTTTGTGAAACGTTTTGAACACAGTTCAATGTCTGCTGTCTCTGAGAAGCAGTGTATATAAGATGTTATTTTCAAAATGGGGGAAAACAGCAGTGTGATATCTTGGAAATAATATAGGGTTTAGAGAAAGCGTCTTGGGTTCTTTCTAGGGTTCTGCTGATGGTTGGATACATTATCTTGAGCAACATACTCATCTTTCCTGAGGCCTCAATTTCCTCTTGTAGAATGAGGGGTTTAGAGCAGATAATCTCTAGGGTTACTTCTGGATCTAAAAAGGAATGATTTCCTTCTGAAAGGCATTGTTTCTGCAATGAGGATAAATACTCAGAATTCCAACTACTCAGAAAAAATTTAACATCCTCTCCTTGAGTAATAAAACAGCTATGGTCTAGTAGTCCTTCAGATCTCATCTGTCTAACTTGAAACTTCTGTGTCATCTTTTCTTCATACCGTGGGCATTTTAAAATAAAATTTAATAACATATAGCATTGTTGGCAATTACAAACTGATTTTTGCAGTTAGACTCTAAGTTCCAAGAAGGTAGTGGCCGTATCTGTCTGCTCACTGTTGAATCCCTACTTCATGCCTAGCAGTGGGCTTGGTGTGGAGAACATCCTCAACATTCATTGACCAAACGGATTTTAAAGGGGCTCACAACTTCCAGGATTTTGGTCCTGGATGATTCAGAGCTAAGATTTCTTTCTGCCTTTCTGAAAGGAGAGTCTGGTCATGAGTTCTTCATGCCATAGGAAAAATATAATTTCTTGTCTCTTAGCTCCCAGTATTCCAGAGAAGCCAATGACCAGTACTGCTTTCTACAACTACACAAAGACACAGGCACCTCTTGGGGTTCCAGTTCCACTTTTCCTAATCTCTTAGAAACAAATATTGAAGATGAACATATGAACATTTGTGTTGATGCAACTACATATAATTTAAATCGTGTATGTAAGAAAGCATCATCGAGTATAAATAAGCTGAGGCTTACGAATTTAAGAGCAGGGATGGATAAATTAATCCTTATTGGCCTGGTGCTCTTGGCTAGAACCAGCAGCAAAAGTGCTCCAATCCCCTCTACTGATGCACTAATGACAAGCTCACCCAACTACATCCATTTTATGGACTGCTGCGCCTTTCATCCTGGAATGTGCTACTGCTAGTAGCCAAAGCTACTTGGGTAACTGGGGACAGTGGGTTTGTGAACTGCCCTCTCTTTCTTCCTGTTGCTTATACACTGGAATGCAAGATTCTAGTGCCATGGAACAGCAAGAGCTGTAGCACAAAGTGGCTGAGGCTGCAGGCAGCCACAGGACAGTGGCTGGTTGGCAGGGAGCAGTACAGTCTAGGACCACACGGAAAGCAGACATGCTGACTACAGCATCCAGCAAAGAAAATGAGCTCTTCTGCCCAGGTTTGGTGGGCTAGGATGGGGGAGTAAGGAAGGGGGTTGGGGAGAGTGCCAAGCCAGGCTGTTGATGAGAGTGTGGGAAGATCCAAAGGGAGGGAAAAACAAGGGGAGGCACTTTGCCAACTCAGAGGCAGTTGGGCTGATCTCCTCCCAACCCCCCACTCTTTTTCTGCTTAAGTGAGAAATCCTGCTGGGTGGGGTGGGAGCAGGGCCAAGAAAGGAGTGATTCTGCTGGGTGAGCATGGATGGTTGGACCCAGGAAGGAGGTTTCTGCCAGCTGGGATTAAGGCCAGAGGAAGCAGGAGAAATTAAGGGAAAGGAGATGAGAGGCAACGAGAACAAAAGAGAGTAAAAGAATGACACAAGAGGAAATGTCCCAAGAGAAGAAGGAAAAAAGAAAGGAGAAAAGAAGAGAGAATGCATGTCAGATAGAGAAGAACCACATTTCTGTGTGCAGAGCAGACCTGTCTACAAAATGCCAGAATAAAATAATGTTCACATGAAATAAGCAATGAACGACCATGTAATACAAAATAAAGTGAACATACTGCTCCTAAATTTTCCTTGTGGGTGTTAATTTCCGTGAGAATACAGTTTTCCAAAACAGCAAATCATGAAAGAGCTGCAAGCTATTAAAAATAGTTGCTTTTTAGGTAAAAAGCAGATCCAACAAATGCTATCCGACACAGAAAAACTATGTACTACCTAAAAATATTAGATTTTCCTAAAATATAATGTAGAGCACAAGATTCCTAAGTTTCTCTTCTTGACTCCCTAATAAGATATAAAAATATAAAGATCTTCTTGTAAGAAAGCCTACAGAAAAATTATGAATGTCAATGAAATAAATTCCATTATTATTTTTTACTTGACTTATAAAAATTTATCTATATGCATGGGGTACAGTATATTTTAAAAACATGTATACAATGTGTATTGATCATATTATGATAATTACCATATGTGTCACCTCAATTATCATTTCTCTGTGTTGAGAACATTCAAAATCCTGTCTTCTAGCTATTTGAAGATGTGCAATAAATTATTGTTAACTATAGTCACCCTACAGCATTACAGAACATTATAACTTATTCTTCCTATCTAGTTGTAATTTTGTATCTGTTACCCAACTTCTCTCTATCCCCCATACCTCCTGCCCTTCCCAGCCTCTAGTAAGCACTCTTCTCCTTTTTACTTCTACGAGATCAACTCTTAAAAATTTCCACATATGAACCTGACCTTAAACTTCATATGGAACCAAAAAAGAGCCCGCATAGCCAAGAGAATCCTAAGCAAAAAACAAACAAAAAACAAAGCCAGAGGCATCACGCTACCTGACTTCAAACTATACTACAAGGCTACAGTAATCAAGACAGCATGGTACTGGTACCAAAACAGAGATACAGACCAATGGAACAGAACAGAGGCCTCAGAAGTAATGCCACACATCTACAACCATCTGATCTTTGACAAACCTGATAAAAACAGGCAATGGAGAAAGGATTCTCTATTCAATAATTGGTGTTGGGAAAACTGGCTAGCCATATGCAGAAAGCTGAAACTGGATGCCTTCATTATACCTTATACAAAAATTAACTCCAGATGGGTTAAAGATTTAAACATAAGACCTAACACCATAAAAACCCTGGAAGAAAACCTAGGCAATGCCATTCAGGACATAGGCATGGGCAAGGACTTCATGACTAAAACACCAAAAGCAATGGCAACAAAAGTCAAACTAGACAAATGGGATCTAATTAAACTAAAGAGCTTCTGTACAGCAAAAGAAACAATCATTAGAGTGAACCGGCAACCAACAGAATGGGAAAAATTTTTTGCAATCTACCCATCTGACAAAGGTCTAATATCCAGAATTGACAAAGAACTTAAACAAATTTACAAGAAAAAAATCAAACAACCCCATCAAAAAGTAGGTAAAGGATATGAACAGACACTTCTCTAAAGAAGACATTTATGCAGCCAACAAACATGAAAAAAAGCTCATTGTCACTTGTTATTAGAGAAATGCAAATCAAAACCACATTAAGATACCATCTCATGCCAGTTAGAATGGCGATCATTAAAAAAATCAGGAGACAACAGATGTTGGAGAGGATGTGGAGAAATAGGAGTGCTTTTACACTGTCGGTGGGAGTGTAAATTAGTTCAACCATTGTGAAGACAGTGTGGCAATTCCTCAAGGATCTAGAAATAGAAATTCCATTTGACCCAACAATCCCATTACTGCGTATATATCCAAAGGATTATAAATCATTCTGTTATAAAGACACATGCACATGTATGTTCATTGTGGCACTGTTGACGATAGCAAACACTTGGAACCAACCCAAATACCCATCAGTGATAGACCGGATTAAAAAAATGTGGCACATATACACCATGAAATACTATTCAGCCATAAAAATGGATAAATTCATGTCCTTTGCAGGGACATGAATGAAGCTGGAAACCATCATTATCAGCAAACTGTCACAAGAACAGAAAACCAAACACTGCATGTTCTCACTCAAAGTGGCTGTTGAACAATGAGAACACATGGACACAGGGAGGGGAACATCACACATCAAAGCCTGTCTGGGGTTGGGGGTGGGTAGGGGAGGGACAGCAGAGGGTGGGGGGTTGGGGAGGGATAACATTAGGAGAAATACTTAATGTAGATGATGGGGGGATGGCGCAGCAAACCACCATGGCACATGTATACCTATGTAACAAACCTGCACATTCTGCACATGTACCCCAGAACTTAAAGTATAATAATAATTTTAAAAAATTCAACATATGAGTGAGAACCCATGGTATTTGTCTTTCTGTGCCTGACTTATTTCACTCAACAACTCCAGGCTCATCCATGTTGCCATGAATGACAGGATTTCATTCTTTTTCTTTCTTTTTTTTTTTTTCTGGCTGAGTAGTCTTTCATTGTGTATATACACCACATTTTCTGTATCTATTCTTCCATTGAATAGACCCTGAGACTGATTCTGTATTTTGCCTATTGTAGCACAAGAAACATGGATGTGCAGATATCTCTTTGACATACTGATTTCCTTTCCTTTGAATATCTGCCCAGTAGTGGGATTGCTGGATCATATGGTAGTTCTCTTTTTAGTTTTTTGAGGAACCTCCATACTGTTTTCCATAATGGCTCTGCCATTATGGAAAGAGTTCTGCTTTCTCTGAATCCCTGCCATCATTTGTAATTTTTTTGTCTTTTTGATAATAGCCATTCCAGTTCCATTTTGAAATGACAGCAGTTTTAAAACTTTTTGATGTACTTTTGTGGAGAGTCCTGAAGAGTCTAAAAAACCATCAAGTGAAACATGCATTGTTTTGTGTTACAATCTTACAAGTTACATATGGCCTAGGGGCAAGAATTCAACTGGCTTCAATCTCATAGAGAGACTGAGGCATATTTTGGCTTACATGCCTAGAGGACATATTTGGCTATTTTATTACACTAATTACAAAGACCCCAAATCTTTCTCCTCCCAGTTCTGAACCGAGGCTTCAAGGGGTCTTACAAGCTTCCATTCTTCTTCTTGGAACCCTGCCATCCCCACCTGAACAAGCCTGGGCTAGCCTGATGGAGTATGAGAGGCCACATAAAAGACAGCCTTATTGTCCTAGACAAAGCCATTTTAGATCAGACCACTGTCAGACACCCAAACACATAAAAGAATCCAGCTGAGATCAGCCAGCAGCCTACTCAACTCACCGCTGTTGGCAAACAAATGAGTCAGCACAGCCAAAGCCCCAAAAAGCTGCCCCACTGACCCCACACACTTATGAGCAATAACAAGCATGTATTCCTTATAGCTATTACATTTTAGAATTGTTACACAGCAACAGACAATTGATACACACTGATTGGAAACTCACCTGTGCATTCATACTGCAGACCTTTCCCATAATACCCCTTTTCACAGATGCACTCAAAATGGCCTGTGTGTGTCCCACATTTGCAGCTTGCCATTCGGTCACAGCAGTCCTTGCCTTCATCACAAAGATATGAGCAGTGGACCATATCATCTTGAATAAAACTCCCAGAAGGTAGATCTACAAATAACATGACAGAGAGCAATAAAAAAAAAAAAAATGAGTCACCATTGAATGTTGCATTCTCTAGTCATTAAAATTTAAGTGCAAGTTGGAGAAAATATCTTTCCATATCCGTCTAATTCCCAACTGCTTCCTACTCCCACCCAAATATGAATGTGTGTTATTTGTACTAGCGCACTCTGGGATTTTGTTGCAGCCAGTTGTTATTTCAGTCTGGGACCTCATCATTAGTTCTCAAGGCCATGCAGGGTCAGGCAGAAATTAAGTACTTTAGTGAGGAATCTCCAGATGCTGCAGGAAGCAGTGCAGTCGGTTCTGCAGGTCATTCCCCCAGCTTCCAAAGCAGCAGCGTTCCACTGCCTCTGTGGGAGCTCACACCCCAGCAACCAGATTCCCCAAATCCTTGTTCAAATGAGAAACAAAGCCACCATCTTGATCACTGCACAAAGATGTTAATTGTGAGCCACTGACTTTGGAATAAACACCATCACTTCTATAGTATTCAAGTAGGTAAATAAAGACCATTCTTATTACTTCAGCCATGCTCTGAAGTGAGGCATGCTCAGAATGCAATAACTCAGGCAGACCTGTTTAGAAAGTGACTTAACAGGGTGGGGTAAGGTTGAATATGACTGACCCAGGATGGATGGCCTAGAATCAGACAAACAGTATGCCCTTTATTCTTTTGAAGAGGTTCAAACGTTTTAGACTAAATTCCAATACTAGGTCCATGGGGCTCTAAGCCCAGATATCATGATGGACCCATAGGAGGAATTCAAGTGGGTGAGTTTCAGCAAGACACATGGGCTGCAGGTGGACACCTGGGAAGGAGACTGGTGGTAGACTCAAATGTAGAACATCTGTCTCCATGCATCTAGATAGGGGCAAAGCAAAGGGAAGACTCCAGCCCCAAGGGAAAGAAACCAGTGGAACCAGGTACCCTGGTAAGCTCCTTTCAATGGACTGTGGTGTGAGTAAAAGATCTGTAACACAGACCCCTAGGACTTAGCTCTGAGACACGGGGCCACAGGTTTATTTGGCAGTAAAGCAAGTTAGAGAGCAAGACAAACCTAGTTGTCCAGCCTGGGTAACATAGTGAGACAATAACAATTAAAAAAAAATTAGCTGAGCATGGTGGTACGTGTCTGTTGTCCCAGATACTTGGAAGACAGAGGTGGGAGGATCACTTGAGCCTGGGGGGTGGAGGCTGCAGTGAGGTGTGATCACACCACTGCACTACAGCCTGGGTGACAGAATGAGACCCTGTCTCAAATAGGGTGAGAAGAAAAGAAAAACATAGCTGTCAAGACTAGTGCACTAGCAGTCAGGTCTGGAAGGGAGATAAGTGGAGGAGGTACAAATGAGGAAAGCTATTATTCTGTAACCTATGTCTATTGAGAATAGCCAGAAATATGAACAGTAGTGAGACCCAAAGTAGATCCATCTAAATTGAAAGTAGCTGCAGAGAACACAGAGGCAGGAAAAATGAGGCTCATTTCCTTTGATATGATCATGTCTTTTCATTAAAAACAGGGTTTTTTCCTACTAAACCTAGAAACTCAACTAAAGTATTACAGATTTTAGATATGAGCAGTGTAATAAACGTAGTGTCTTCTAAAACCCTATTGCATTATGGTAACCAAAATGTTTTCCTTGTTGACTCTAGTTTCTGGGTCAACTTCCAACAGGACAGAAGTCCCCAGTCCCAGAAGACAGAGGGATGACAGGAGTTGAAATGTGTTGATAGCACTCATAATTTCATAATCCCATCTGGGAACACCCACTATCTCCAACTGCAACCACCCTGTTTTCCCACTTAACATATCACTTTTATTGGAGAAAGGAGAAACAAAGGTAGTCAGTTACTGAATTTCTTCCATGTGCTAGATACTATATTCGGTAATGTTTAAATATTTTATTTAATCTTCCTGAAAACCCCTGTGATACATATAATAATACTTTCCATTTTTAAAGGAAGGAAAACTGAAGTTTATAGTTGTTAAATAAAGTGTCTATGGTAATTAATAATAAATAATAACAATAATAGCAGTTATTGAGCACTGAGTATAAAAAGCCATCAGGAACTTTCTCATCACTTTATATGTATTAACACATTTAATCCTTGTAAAAATTGTATGAAGTAGGTACTATTCTCATTCCATATTCTATTTACAAGAAACCTAAGGAATATAAAAGATAGATAATTTGTTAAAAAAAAAAAGAACTCTCAGCTAGTAGGTAACAAAATTGGGATTTAAATCCAGACATTCTGGATTTTTAAGGTTTAGCTCTTAAAAATTAGATTTCATTAAGTTGCAGACCCAGAACTTAAATCCAAAGCTATTTAAACTCATATCCATACTTTATTTCCTATACTCAGTTTCTTGTTGCTTCTAAGCCCTGTCCTAAGTCCTTCCTCACTTCACTAAAGAGATAAATCATCATCCCTCAGAGAGATAAATCTTTTTTGCTCTATGCATGGTGGCTCATGCCTATAATCCTAGCACTTTGGGAGGTCAAAGTGGGAGGACTGCTTGAGTCTAGGAGTTTGAGACCAGCCTGAACAATAAAGCAAGACCCCATCTCTGTTTTTTTTTTTTTTTAAAGAAACTACAGTAGAGCTAACCCACTTATTATGAACATCACTAATTTCTTAGAACTCATATTGCCATGGCTTTCCCCTCAAACGGAATCTTTCACATGGATACCTGCAAGGATCAAGCCTAATTTGCCACATCACTTTGAGGCTAGATTTCCTGTGATCTATTCCTAGGCTGTGTTTTCTTCTCTTAGCTCACTAAGACACATACCTGTATTCTGATAGGAAGTTTATCTAACTTAAATTATATAGCTAACTTATTATAATGTATAATTGATATAATTTATAAATTATAATTTAGAATTAAATTATAAGTGATGTACAAAAAGCTCTAATAATGATGCATTTGCTGATTTTCTTCCCTTTTAGGGTTAATGCTCTTAAGCTTTTACATAAGCATATCTATCTTCAAATTGTCAGGGCAAGAAGTATGTGTTAAGTATTTATTGTTCCTATATCTTCATGTGTATTTCTGGAAACATTCTGGTGAATTTCACTGAGCATGTCTCTGAATGTTTACTTCCTCTGTCCAGATAACTGTAAAGAGATCTAAGTCAAGCCTTCCTACTCTGTGTGTGGCCTCAAAACACACCTAAATTCATTCCATTGATTCTAAGGTGGGAGCATATGGATATTTTAGTGAAAACACATAACAGCTGTTAAGAAAAAAACAAAAGGAACTCTCTTGTTGCAAGGTCAGAATGTCATCTCTGTGAAGTTTAGCACATTTCACGATGCCCAAAGGACACATGGGCATCGTGCTCAGCAAAGACCTAGTGAGGGTTTGATATTACCCTCCTGTGAATTTCAAGCAGTGAGAGGGAAGGAAACCTCATTTAAAAGTACCTTTGTGATGCCATTAGGTTTCCATTACCTTCATGCAATGCCCGGCGAGCTAAAGCCTCAAATTCTTCAAAACTGTGTAGCAGGTAACAGTGCTCCTCCTTTGGGCTGGAAGCCATGTCATTCAGCTCTCGAATGTTCCCTTGCCATATGCCAAAAGTGAAGATCTCTACTCCTGAATCTCGCAGTGACGCTGCAATCGGTCTAGGGTCTCCCCCATTGGAATATCCATCAGTAATGAGAAATAGAACTTTCGTTGAGTTTTCTCTAGCATGAAGAAGAATTTGCTGTAATGAAATGGGGGAAAGTTAGTATGAGTTTGTACTGTGTTGCCCTACTGTGTGCTTCTCTTCTTATGTAAGGCAGTACTTGCAAAGATCATTAGTATTTCACAGGCATGAGGGATGGAGGCCCTAGTCAAAGAGTAAAACAGAAATAGGCACAGATGAGCGCCTACAATGGTCTTCTCACAGAGCCACAATAAACCTCAAAAGCATTTAAATCTGTCATTATCATCATCATCGTCAACAACATTGCTGATGGAGCTTGCTAATGAAGAGTAACAAACACTTATGGAATGAATTTGTAATCAATATTACTTATTACATTATTTTACTGATTCTCAGGCTCTCAAAATATGAAGCAAATCTGAAACCAAATTCCACAAATTCTATCTATCATCTATCTATCTATCCGTCTGTCTGTCTGTCTATCTATCTATCTATCCATCTGTCTGTCTATCTATCTATCTATCTATCATCTATCTCTGTCTAAACCACTGCATGATCATACACTAAAATCCTAAGGGGAAGGAAATGTAACAGAATATGTCTTTTTCAGAGTCAATAATGGCTGACCTGCTTCCTATATTTGTTTTTCCACTGCTCCTTCAAAAAACGTAGAATTGATTCAATACTTCATCTTTTTGGACCACCCAGTACTAGCATAAAAACAGCTAGTTTTGTTGGTGTCCACAAAATACGAATTCACTAAATCTGACATTGAAACTTTATTATTTTAGGACACGTGAATTCCGTTTTACAATGGTATATGCTGTTCCTTCTCCACAGATAGAATAATAATAAAAAAAAAACCTTTTAAAAAGACATTTTATATATTGCCACTGATGCTTTGTAACACCAGACTGTAAAGTCACAGGAACTCCAGTGGTGTATCTGGCATTTAATTCAATTTGCTCTTGTTGCTTTTTACTACAGATGGGTAGAAAAGATAAAGGAGCACCAGGACATATTTTCTGGTAAGTTCTTAGAAGAAATTCCTGCTAAAAAATAAATTAATTAACTTTTTAAAAAAGAACTTCATGTTTATTGGGCAAGAATACAAGAACCACTACATGTTTTTCAGAAGGTAGGCAGGAAGAGTGACAATGGCATCCTACGTTTTGTTAAAGTGAAAAGGAGGTATTGTGATTTTTTGACCCAATAGGGTGCATGCTCGCTATAAGATCTGGATTCTCTCAGACTCTAAGATTCACGTCTGTAGAGAGCAATCTTCATTAGTATATAATCAGTGGATATTCATTATAATTCAATAATTTTTACCTAAATTAAGTTAGTGTTTGTGAGCCAAAACTGAAAGTGCTAAACTCAAATTTAAGGAAAACTAAATGAAACTAACAATGCCTCCAGAACACACCTGGAAAGCCAGCAGTCTGAGAACAGGTATTCAAACACTTCACCACACTCTTTCTCAAAAGACCAAATGAGATCAAAGAAAATTACACAGATGGTACCACACTAAAGACAGGCACAGAGGGTGCCTTCTGTGACAGAGTAGAATTGGGGATGTTACCACAGACATTCCCCAAATACACACACCAAGGGGTCCAATCCACACTCTCAAAATTCTTGACTCTTAAAGTTTAAAAAGCTGCCTTCTTGATGAATGACAGGAAGATTTGGAATGAATGCTCGGTAAGTATGAAAATTTTCCACACTCTAGACAAGAAAAAAACCTCTGAGGAGAGGAAGAGGGAAAGCGTTGGGGGATAATGAGAAATGTGAGCTCTTGCTGTGAGACCCTGAACTCTCCACACTCTCTCCACACCCCTAACTCTGTCACAGAAGAAGACATGATTGACAAGCATCCCTTTAGGCATGGAGGTCCACAGGTCCTCTTTCCATCTGGATATCTGAGATGGTGGTATGTCCCAAAGAAGTGTCGCTGGTCACAATGACAGGGGACAATAGAGCAGTGGTCCCCAACCTTTTTGGCACCTGGAACCAGTTTCCTGGGAGACAGTTTTCCATGGCCTGGGATGGGGCTGGAGGACAGTTTGGGAATGATTCAAGTGCATTATATTTATTGTGTACTTTATTTCTATTATTTTTACATAATAATATAGAATAAAATAATTATGCAGATCACCATAATGTAGAATCAGTGGGAGTGTTGAACTTATTTTCCTGCAACTGGATGGTCCCCTCTGGGGGTAATGGGAGACAGTGATGGATCATTAGATTCTAATAAGGAGCACACAACTTAGATCCCTGTATACGGTTCACAATAGTGTTCACGCTCCTATGAGAATCTAATGCCGCCATTGATCTGTGAGGAGGCAAAGCTCAGGAAGTATCAGTCCATGTCCTAGGGGTTGGGGACCCCTACAATAGACTAAAACCACTCTATTGGGTGATAAAGGAGAGGGCACCTGATAAAGCTTATATATTCCAGAGAGGTAAAGCAGGGAGAGAGTCAATGCAATTTTAAGACTCCTGAAGAAGTCTTGCAATAATAAAGGTATGACAGTAGATGACACCACAGACCTCATGAACCAACAGCGAGGTAGAGATGTGTTTCTCTCGGGCAGTATCCACGGGAAGAGATCCTGGAAGCCCTAGGAATAGCTGCATCAAAAGTGACAAAACTAACCAACAGACAAGTGGATGACCAACAAACACCATCATGACTACTGATGAGAAAACTGGGCGTCTCAGAGGATGGAAGCACAGGACATGTCAGGGCTGAGAGGTGAATATCTCCTCTTTTGCTGTAACTTTGCCCAAGCCCCAGAGCTTCAAGGCAACTACAGGGAGGAAGGGAAGAGGTACCGTTTCTCAATGTGACTTTGTTTTCAAAAGTGCCGTGCTTGAGAGACTTCTGATTTTGAGTTTGCTTAGATATGCCTACATGAGGTTTCTGTCATCAGGAGAATTGGGGTCACAAAATGTAAATTAAATTTAGTATTGGGGAAGTAGAGATTAAATAACTTTAATCAGCAGATAGTGAATGTATTTATTTTTCACACACAGAGTTTTTCTTCCTGATGAAACCTTGTGATATTTGGAAAATAAGTAAAGAAAACTTTTTGGAATCCTGCCATCACCACCTATTTAGAAGGAGAGGCAAGGGCTAGAGGTGAAGGCCAAGGTTAGAAGAGAAGGAGGTCACTTAACTCCTTTGTAACACAGTTCAAAGATATCCAGGGGAGACAGGCTCAGTATTTCCAAGGCCAAGAGCAACTTCAAACAGAAGCCTAGTCTTCTCCCTAAACGTAACTTCCCTGAAGGCAGGTATTTTTTTGTATTTTCTAAAGTCATCAAAACCCAGAGGGTAGAAGAGTGCTTGGCAAATGATACGTGCTCAATAAATATCTCTCAACAAGCAGTGGTCCATTGTGCAGCAATTCTTCCAGTTGCTCAGGCAAAAGCCTTGGAGTCATCCTTATCTCCTGTGTCTTCCTGTATCTTGCTTTAGAAAGTGTCCCAACCCCAAGCCTATTAAATACTCTCGTATGCTTTTCCTTAATGCTTATGTTTTTTAAAAATATCTCAAGTCCAAATAGATATTTTTTGTCTTTGTTGTGACATAGAGACTACTTTTATTTTTATTCAACAGGATAAGCAATTTTCCTGCAAATCATTTACTGGTTAAACTGTTCTTTCCCTGGGCAAAGTCTCTCCATTCTGGTTCATTACTCTGTTTGCTTATTCTTGGCCTACACCACCCTGTTTCGGCTGCTATAGCTTTATACTATTTTTTTTTTTTTAATCTGGTAAGGAAAGTCTACCATCTTTTTTTCTCTCTATTAAAATGTTTGTGGTTAACCTTGAATTTTTCCAGTAGAGCTTGAAAGTCTGCTTATGGAATTCTTCATTAAAATGTTTCTATCTAATCATTTGATCCAGTAATCCCACTTCTAGGAATCTATCCCAAAGATACACTGGCAGATACACAAAAATGGGTGGAACCAAGGACCAGACCCAGTGGAAATGGGCATTTTTAAAACCCCCACTGTGGTCTCCAAATACTATTACTCACAAAAAGGAACCAGAAATTGGTGAAGAAATGGGTGATTTCAGGTCTATGTCAGGGAATGTGCAAAATGAGCTTACAACATCCTCTCCTATCAGAAAACAAAGATGCTGTTCGAGATCCCTAAAAACATGCCCAGAAGAATCGGGAGCCAGCCTAAAGAGGCTCCTTCTGACCAAATAAAGGTCAGTTTGAGTATCAATAAAAATAATAATTGAAATGGTTTTAAATGCATCAAGTATAACAGACATTTATATAGATTTTTTTTTGTGTGTATATATATATTTACATTTTCAGTTAGTACACATTCCAGGGGAAAAGTGCTATTGGCATAAATAATAATTGGAATAAAGTGAAATACGCGCACGCGCACACACACACACACACACACACACGTTTTTGTTGTTGTTTTTCAGAACCACCTTTGGTTCTGAACCTTTGGGGAAAAGTCCAATTATCTGTTATGAATGACAGATAATGTTATGAAATGAGACGTTATTTGTCTTTAAAATTACACTTCTGCATATTCGAAGGGTAACTCCTAGTTCTAGTATGCCAAGATGCAGCAAGTTGTGTTTACACCATCCTTGCTGTTTACCAGGTAATAAACTTGCTTTCTGTCTGAATTGTTCCACTCTGAAGTCATAGTCTCACCTCCACAGACACCTCCCTCCCAAGCTTGTGCTCAGTTTGATTACTGTTTCTTCTACAAGATCACAGCAGTTAACTGTAAGCAAGACACTAAAAACAAGAGAATTTTCACAGAAAGGAGGAGAAGTGAAACAAAAAGGAAATTGTCTTTTCAGTGTGATATTCTCAATAGTGCCTGGCAGAGTATGTTACTATTATTAGAATTGTTAACTATTTCTTCAATGAATAGAAGAAATAGTTATTCTATACTATTATTAGAAATGTTAACTATTTCTTCAATGAATGAATTAATAAATGAGTGCAGTGGATAAACTACAGGATAGCCTGGAGCAGAGATACTTGAGTGAGTCGGTCTTGAGTGAGAAGTGTCTGTGGGTACATGCATGTGTGTATATTTTGTACAGTTTTGTACAAAAAAGATAAAATTATGTGTGCCTTTATTGTCCTTCTGAAACTAATGAATGCTATTTTGTGATATTAATCTAATGCCTGTCAATAAAATTCTTTAACATCCAGGTTAGGATTTAGCAGTGATTTCTTGCTGTACTACTCATTCATTACACACAAAACACTTCAAGCCATGATTCCATTTTTCTTCTCTTTTTACAGAGAACTGGTGAATATTTACAGGAACCATTACATCTGTTGGCAAGACAACATATTAAGCTTAAAATAGCAAGAATAGCAGGACTAGTAGTCCAAGCAAAGAATTACACAAGATCTGGGTTTGGAATGCACTTTAAGGATAGAGGAAGAGTGGGGATTTACTGAAAATAATTTTTCAGTAAATTATCGTACTTGAATAAAAACATTAATTCAATAAAAATGTTTTTATACCCCAGATTTAAGAAGTAAATAGATCTGTGGTAATGTTTGTGGAATGTAGTAGAAGCCCAGCACTCGATTCTCTTTTTAGTGTTCCTGAAATAGTTTACATCATCTGCCACCCTCTGTGAGGCATTTAAGAGGCAGAATTGTTTGGTCCAGAATACTGAATGAGACAAACCCTCCAATGCCAAAGAAAAACTCAACATGGACTTTGTATGGCAAAAGGTTATCACCATCTGTATTATATCAAGCCTCCGATTAGCTTGTATAAATATCTGGCAGGAAAGTAAGCTTCCCTTGTCCAGCAATAGTCATTAGAATGATAAAAATGCAGGGTTGTGTAACATTGTTCTAACACCCGAGATCCATCACCATTACACAAGACTGCACCCCCACCCCATGTCAGGCCACAGGAGAACTGTTTTGAAAAATGGTCTTGAAAGAAAGAGAGAGGTCATAGCAGATCTGATGTGGGGACAGTGTTTGCTCTTGGGCTCCATTAATTAAACCATGTGCCAATATCATACCAACCACAATACAACCTTAGTTGCAATTACCCATTGTAACCAGCCTTGATTGAGAATATTAACCAGAAAAGCTAATAAAGTCATCTTATTATTATTATTATTATTATTTTGAGATGGAGTCTCACTCTGTCACCCAGGCTCAAGTGCAGTGGTGTGATCTCAGCTCCCTCAACCTCTGCCTCCCGGGTTCAAGCGATTCTCCCACCTCAGTCTCCCAAGTAGCTGGGATTACAGGCATACGCCACCACACCTGGCTAATTGTTTGTATTTAGTAGAGACAGGGTTTTGCCATGTTGGTCAGGCTAGTCTCGAACTCCTGACCTCAGATGATCCACCCAACTTGACCTCCCAAAGTGCTGGGATTACAGGCGTGAGCCACCACGTCTGGCCACAAAGTCATCTTTCAAAGAACTTATCAATCTTGATGAGCCAATAGAAAAAAAAAATGTAATTAATTACTTAATTAAAGAACTGGATACAATGAACTAATACCTATTATGACCATATAAAAGCTATTCTCCAAGGAGCAGAAAATTAGTAATGTCAGTGATTCAATCTGTTTGCCCCATATATTGGTGTTAAGAAACATTTAGTCCAAACAACACACCATAAGCTGCTTGCAATACTTCACCCTTCAAACTCTAAAATTTCACCACACTTTGTTATTTAGTAAATATTTCTAATTTGAATCTCAGTTGTTCTTCAGTTCAAAGGATATTTATGGTTTTATATTTTTAAATTTTATGGGAAAAGAAGCTATTCTGTTCATTGTTTTCTGGACTTCATATATTCTAGTCTTTCTTTTTGTTTGTATCTCATCCTACTTCCAAGCTTTACTTCTATACCATTGCTTTGGGTGTAGAGGTTGTTCTCTTCTCTACTTCTAACTGAGATTGAATCCCGGCGTTGCATTTATTTTCCCTATTACAATATTTCTGTCTTTTATACAGTTCTCACTTTATTTTTTTCAGTTTCTCAGCCAGTTTTGTTTTAATTTTAGTCTATCTTCTCTTTTCTCATCTCCATTTCAAAGTTTTATTCATTTATGTTAATCACATGTAACCTCTTTCGTCTTTCTTCTTCCTTTGTTTTCTTTTTCTTTCCTTTTCTCTCTTTCTTTCATAGGGAATTCTTACACTTTATGTCTTGCATTCTACCTTTATTTTACTTAGCAGAAAATTTTCAAAGAAGCCAGATAGAGTTGCGGGTTTTCATTCTGCTTTTTCACTATCTATGAATGAAGACGTATATTCAGTCATAGTGTTTGCAACAAATGATAAACGACTAACTGGGTAAAAGTAAAATGAGTGTTGGAATTTATGGCTGTGATTTTTGCTATCTATTGTTATTAATATTATTAAAAACAAGCTGATAACCTACCCAAATAATCAGTGAAGAGGTTAACCCTCTTATTTTTAACAAATAAGCCACACTCTGTGTCTGAAAATGGAGGGCCTAGATCAGCATTGCCCAATAGAACCTTCTGTGATGCTTGACATGTCATTTGTTCTGTTTCATACAGTAGCCATTTGCCACATATGGCTTTTCAGCACTTGTAATAAAGCTATTTCAACTGAGAAACTGAATTAGTCATTTTGTTTAATTTTAATTAACTTAAATTTAAATAGACACATGTGGCTAGTGCCTACAATATGGACAGTGTAAAGCAAGATAGATACATCCTCATCCCAGGATGAAAAAACAAAATGTCGAGAGCAAGCCTATGAAAATATTCTGTAAATCCAAGATATACAAAATCAACTTGAGGATTTGGAAGAGTACATAATTTAATACTAAAATAAGAAAATAAGCATAATTGGCCTGGGGCTGTGGCTCACACCTGTAATCTCAGCACTTTGGGAGTCAGAGGCAGGCAGATTGATTGAGCCCAGGAGTTTAAGACCAGGCTGGGAAACATGGAGAAATCTTGTCTCCACAAAAAAAAAAAAAAAAAAAAAAAGCGAAACGTAGGCTGGGCATTGTGATGCACACCTATAATCCCAGATACTCAGGTGGCTAAGGTGGGAGAATTACTTGGGCCTAGGAGGTGAATGTTACAGTAAGTCAAGATGGTACCACTGCACTCCAGCCTGGGTGACAGAATGAGACCCTGTCTCAGAAAGAAAGAAAGGAAAAGAAAAGAAAGAAAAGGAAAGGAAAGGAAGGAAAGGAAGGAAAGGAGGGAGGGAGGGAGGGAGGAAAGGGAAGGAAAGGAAAGGAAAGGAAAGGAGAAAAGAAAGAAAGAAAAGCGAAGAGGCATAATAAAATGGTGCTTTCATCACTAGGATTTAGAAAGTCAAAGCCTCTATAAAAACAAGAACTGAAAGCCATAGAAAGAGAATAGGCTAAGATGAAAAGAGAGATGTTAGAAGAGGAATTTGATAAGAAATGAATGCTTGAAAACTCAAAACAATGAAAGACAGAGATCCACATTGTTCATAGGGAGATTAAAATATCAGAAATTTAAAAGGATAAAGTTTAGTACAAATTTTAGTGTAGAAAGCTGCTAATAATCTCACATAGCCATAAAAGTTTATATAAATACTACCAAACTGAATTCAAATAATAGTCAAAGAAACTTTCTCCTTTATATAAGACTTATTCCTCAAATATAAATATCTATTAAAATTAGAAAGTCTTTTGCTCCAATGCAACACAATTATTATCACAATTAAAAGGAAATAATTATCCAATATGATAAAAAGACATTCAATAAAATTAATCTCTGGTTTGCTTATGAATAAAAATTAGGAATAAAAATGTACCTCATTAGTATGATAGATTATCTATCTAAAAACAACAATGGAACATGGATGAAGCTGGAAACCATCATTCTCAGCAAACTGACACAAGAACAGAAAACCGAACACCACATGTTCTCACTTGTAAGTGGGTGTTGAACAATGAGAACACATGGACACAGGGAGGGGAACATCACACACTGGAGCCTGTCAGGGGTTGGGGGGCTAGTAGCAAGGGGTAGGGGACTGGGGAGGGATAGCATTAGAAGAAATACCTAGTGTAGATGATGGGGTGATGGATGCAGCAAACTACCATGACACATATATACCTATGCCACAAACTTGCACATTCTGCACATATGCCCCAGAACTTAAAGTATAATAAGTAATTTTTTAAAAAAAATGGAAACCATATTCAACTGTAAAAAATCAGATTTCCCAAGTATGTAAGAAATAAATCAGTAGTATTAAGTATTTTCATTATTATTTAAAACCCTTTTGAAATTTCTATCCAACATAATAAGACACAAAACCATAGAAACTGTTATATTTCTTTTTTTTTGTTTGTTTTTTAGAGACAGAGTTTCTCCATGTTGGTCAGACTGGTCTCAAACTCCCAACCTTAGGTGATCCACCTGCCTTGGCCTCCCAAAGTGCTGGGATTACAGGTGTGAGCCACCATGCCCAGCTGAAAGTGTTATACTTCTTAAAGCTTCTGCTCCTTCTCACAAAATCACAATTAGAAAGAAAAGAACAAACTGGAAAATATATGTATTATGCTTATCAAATATAGTATTAATGTTTTTTAAAAAATAAATAATTTGTTTAGATCTCTAAGGAGGAAAAAGGAGAAAAAATAACAAAAATACAGTTGAGCATTTTTGACCAAACAAAACAAAGACCAAAAAAAGAAACTGTATTTGCAGAAAATATGAAAAATGTTTAACTTCACTAATACCAAAATAAAGTAAGTTTAAAAATAGTAACACTGTTTTTTTAACTTCAAAATTTCAAAATATGTAGGAAAACAGATATTTTTGTAGGAGCCACTAGACTATAAGTGAGACTCGAAGTTCTGAGTTCACATGATACTGTCCAAAGGAGCATAGAAGAGAAAATTTGGAAATGGCAAACAACAAACTATAACATAGAAGTAAATAAAAAACCCTAAAGACACTATCAGGAGACAGTCAACATTTTGAAGTACAGTCATGCATCAATTAATAATGGAGATACCTTCTGAGAAAAGCCTCATTAGGCAATCTTGTTACTGTGTGAACATCACAGACTGTGTTTACACAAACCTGGATGGTATAGCCTACTATACACCTAAACTGTATGGTGTAGCCTATTGCTTCTTGGCTAAAAACCCTTACACTATGTTACAGTACTGAATACTGTGGAAACTTATGACACTATGTTAAATGTTTGTGTATCTAAACATGGCTATATGTCCAGCTCTGATTTTTACTAGTTCTTCAAACTGTAGATCAAAGTTTCCTCTTTTAAACTTTCCCAAATTCTTCTGCTATGCATAAAATCAGTGCCCCTATTTACATTCCACTACATTAACCCCATCATAATAAATTCTTGTAGGTCTGGCTATATCCCAAGCCAGATGGCAAGATATTCTATGGCAGGAATTGAATCTTCTATTCTCACGCTATTGATAACAAAGAATAACGATGAAGTAAGATAATGAAAGCAACTGCCTTAATTTTTGCTACCTGTATGTCCACCGTGCAGAATAAACTAATACATTCTAGGTCAAAAATTTGTTAGTAAATTCCATCCTGCAATCATGAAATGGAAATTCATATGAGTATTATATGTAAATTTATTTTACCAGATCCATATTGAGCATCTATCCTATAACAGGCACTGTGCTAGGTATTTACCAATTGTATTATTTGATAAAACAATAGAACCATTAACTAAAACCAAGTAAGTCAATAAATAGACAAAACAATGACAAAAGTATAAACTGGAAAGAGTATTCTGCAGTAATTGAGCTTTCCTATTTATACCGTAATATTAAGTCAGGCACATTTAGTATGCTTCATTTACTTTAAGTATTTACTTGAGCTTCATAGACTGAAAGTCTAGAAAGAAAGAAAAATGTTGGTTGGCCCTATAACATTTAGGCTATTTATTATAGTCTAGCCAAATTACAGAAGAACCAGAGGGTCAAAGAAGAACTAAGTCTCAAATTTATGGTCACAAGGTTTTCCACCCACATACATGTTTTAGTTATTAAACATGAATACAAATCATTTTGAAATGAACCCATAGGGACAGTACAGCAAATTGGGAAATGATATGCACAGGAGTTGATGAGTAGCAGACTTAATTAAAACAGTTTTAAAAAAGTATGCAGAAGACCAAACAAATTTCTAATAGTGACAAATTCCACCATTTAGAATAAAGACACTTAGGGAATAAGGAAAGTCTGAATAGCAAAAGAAAGTCAACAGAAATCCAAATGAAAATTGGACAGAAATGACACATTATTCTTAAACAAATTGCTAATTTATTATAGGATAAAAAATCAAATTTAATTTTATTATCAATATTGTTATGAGTAAGTCTATCATTTTCACTTGAGATGTTAAATTCCTATCCAATATAACCAAGTAGCATTTAGTCCAAAAAGTCAAAGATATTAGAGAAATTATTCACATGCTAATGTCAAGAGGTCAAAGGAGAAAGTATGATAATCTCAAATGGCCCCAGTATCATATGGTTATTTTGGCATCAGTGTATGATTCAACAAACAAATTAGGCAAAGAACAGAGAGGTGCTTACTTAATATGACCAAGAGAGCTATCATAAACCAATGGCCAAAATAATGCCTGAAGCATTCTCATTAAATTCAAGAACAAGGCAAGAATGCCTCATCACCTTTTTTTTTTTTGAAATGGAGTTTTGCTCTTATGGCCCAGGCTGGAGTGCAGTGGCACAATCTTGGCTCACTGCAACCTCTGCCTCCCAGGTTCAAATGTTTCTTCTGCCTCAGCCTCCCAAGTAGTTGGGATAACAGGCGCCTTCCACCACACCCATCTAATTTTTTGCATTTTTAGTAGAGACAGGGTTTCATCATATTGGCCAGGCTGGTCTCAAATTCCTGACCTCTGGTGATTCACCAACCTCGGCCTCCAAAAGTGCCTATCACTTTTATGTGAGAAGTTTAGCTGTTGTCACAAGGCAAGAAATATAAATAAGTATTAAAAAAACTCAATCATACTTTAGATAAAAGAGAATGAATTGCAAGATAATACTGAGAGGTGTTGAGAAAGATTTATATTCAGGAATAACTACTTCAACTGCAAAATTTTGCAGTAACAAGTGACCAGCAATAGGAGATTTCTAAAATTCAATTGTGGTATATCTACATGAAAAAATATACTTGAAAGGTAATTTTATGAGAATCTATTGTATGGAAAAATTTTCATTATGCAACTTTAAAAACAAAAACTATAGCATGTACTTTTACTACATATGTCATATAATTACATATGCCCACACATATATAAAAAGAGACAAAAACTGTTATTTTTATTATATTTTCCTGCTTTATCTAAACTATTAATTTGTATATTATTTCCATAAAAAGGAAAATAAGCAAAAATTATTTGTAGAGAAACATGCAAATAGAAGAAAGTAAAGACTTTTAACAGTTACCCTTGAATTAAATTTATTCACAAGTGTGTAAATAAATTTTACAATTTACAGGGCCTTTGCAAATGTATTTGCCAAATTCACAAAGAGTGAAGGCAACCATCCTCTGTTGTCTACATGGATTGGATATTCACTTAATTGGCTTAAACAAAGATTTACTGGATGTACATAGGAATATTTTTTCCAACCCAAAAGTAGGGAAAAGAGCTGGGTCTCAAGAGGGATTGAGACCAGGAACAAACAAGCCAGTAGAAGCTATGGTGGCTACTCCCTCCAACCTTACATTTATTTCCTCTGCAGTTACATAGTATGTTGTCTCCACTTCTCTTTATATATCTTCTTCATTTACTCTTCCTTATATGGATGGGATTTCTATGGTTCTCTGTATAGCCTTAACTCTGTATATTACCTGCCTACTGCTAACAAAACCAAAAAACACCTGCTGTCTCATGGCTCTTTATGCCCTAATTCAAATTCCCAGGAAAAAGAATATAAATGAACTATCTCAATCTCTGGATTTCCACCTGCAATCCAAACAGAAAGAGACCTCATGGGTAGGCAACAGATTGAAGAGGGTGGGCATGATACTCAGTGAAAGTGGCTCTTGACATGAGCTACAAAGAGAAGAAATATGCTATGCTTAGACTTAGCTAGTACTGCAAAAAATACGAGTTATCAGGAGAAGAAATAATTTAATGCTATGCTTAGGCTTAGCCAGTAGAACAATTATTTTGGAAATGTATCAGGTCAAACTGTTCTCCCAAAAGAGCACCAAATGCCAGGAAGCATGTGCAGAGACTGGGAGAATTCAAGTGTAAAAATACTACTGAGAAAGAAGAAAAATGTTACTTATGATTCAAAGCTGTTAGAAAAGAAAAAAATGTCTTCTTACCAGGTATTGTAATACTTACCATAAAGAAAAAGTTTAGCAGGAATTTAGAACATACAAAAGACATGGAAAATCTAACCATTATCTTGCAAGTACTTAGGCTTCATTAACAAGGCAATTCTGGAAGGCTTCAGAGAGCCAAGTATATTTGAAATCAAATCTGACACAAGGAGGATACAAAGGAGTGGAGGTTAAAGGGAGACTTTTTAAGTTCATGAACTTACCGTGCACTTTCTTTGTTATAGTTACCTTAAATTCATTTTAAAAAAACACATTTAATTTGTGCCATTTATTAGCATTCCAAATAAATGACATTTGGAAGTTTTTATGTTTTTTTTTTTACTTGTTTGTGTGATTAACCACATGACCACATAAATAAACCATTATGGAGCAAAATATTCTGTGTTTCTTATCTTTAAAAAACTGAAATTAGGCTGGGGGCAGTGGTTCACACCTGTAATCCCAGTACTTTGGGAGGCCAAGGCAGTGGATCAGGAGGTCAAGAGATAGAGCCCATCCTAGCCAACATGGTAAAACCCTGTCTCTACTGAAAATACAAAAATCAGCTTGGCATGGTGGTGCACACCTGTAGTCCCAGCTACTCAGGAGGCTGAGGCAAGAGAATCACTTGAACTCAGGAGGCAGAGGTTGCAGTAAACCGAGATCACACCACTGCACTCCAGCCTGTGTAAGAAAGTGAGACTCCATATCAAAAAACAACAACAACAACAAACCCCTGAAATCAAACCCCAAGTGATTTAGGAATGAGTTCTATTCATAGATTAGAAGATTAATTATCTGTATATAAATTATCAATCAATGACAGTAGTAATATTTATGTACACATCTTTCAAATGTGTTGACTTTTAAAATTATTTTGAATAAAATGTAGTCTCTGGTGGATTAAAAAATTCTTCAATTTAGTTCTATGCTTCTTCTTACAACAGGCACAGTGTTCTTTAAACATGCATTGGATATATAAATGAATCTCGTTTATTACCTACCATACTTGAAGAAAGATTTTAGTAAGCATTGATGATCATGGAGCTAATTGCTACAGCAAGGTTTTCAGGGTTTTTTTTTAACCTGAAGAAAGTAATAAAATAGTCAAAAGGAGTTTTTTTTTTCCTTTTGTGAAATGGGATAGTGTATGAAAAGAAGAGGAATGTTCTGATACAGGGGAACACCGAGTATCTCGGATTAGGATAAATTGAATTTAACTGGAAGACCAAGTCTTATACTGAGGTTTGGCATATAAATTTACAAACTTAAGTGTGGGCTGAATGATTAAGAGTAATACTTAAGGTCACTTAGGACTAAAAGAAAATTTGATTTTTCCTTGGGTCACATTTTATTTCAATAAAGGTGGGCGGTGGAGTGCTGACCTTGTATGAAAAGAACCTCAGACCTCAGAAAGCTAGATAAATAAAAAGGACAGAGGCAGGGATCTTGCAGCTAAAAGATATGATCTCCTATTGCCTCAGAGGCTTGGTCTCTGCAAGGACTGGTAGAAATATCTATTAAAGTATGTGAGGTGGGAGATGCCAGCTGATATGTTTATATCATATAAGAATGGCATCTGAGAGAGGGTGAAGTGGGTATGAGATAAGGGTGGTCAGCTGGGATTATGAGGCAACTTAGACATTGCCCATTCAAATGACAATCTCCAAACATCCCCTTCTCTTAGTCCTGTATCTGCTCCAGCCTGCCTTCTGCTTCGTCATGGGCATACCCAAGTCCCTTTCACGCCCAAGTCCCTTTCACAGCTGCCCTCTCTGCCTCCTGACTTTGCAATGAACTTCATTGGTGAGCATGTATCAGTGTGTCTTGCATCTACTAGGTCTTCCGACAACATGACATAGAGGTAGTTTTGCATGGTGGTTAAGAATTTAGACTTTGGCCCAGACTGCCTGAACTTGAATCCTCATTCCTCAACTTAACCAGTAGTATAACCTGGTTGAGTTACTTACATTCTCTATGGTTCAGTTTCTTCATCTGTGTTTTACAAGTAATAATTATAACCTAACTAGCCAGGTGCAGTGACCGACATTTGTAATCCTAAGACTTTGGGAGGCTGAGGCAGGTAGATTGCTTGAGCCCAGGAGTTTGACACCAGCCTGGGCAACATGGCAAAAACCACATCTCTACAAAAAATACAAAAAAATTAGCCAGGTGTGGTGGCTCAACCTGTAGTCCCAGCTATTCCAGAGGCTGATGTGGGAGAATCACCTGAACCGGAGAAGTTGAGGCTCCAGTAAGCCATGATGGTGCCACTGCATGCCAGCCTGGGTGACAGAGCAAAACGCTGTCTCAATAATAATAATAATAATAATTAATAAATAATAACAACCTAAGTAAGAAGGCTTGCTATTGTGAAGATTTAATAAATTCAGAAGGGAAAGTTCTTAAAGTCGTGCCTGACAAGTAGTAATCATTCATTACCATATAACATGATTCATCCAAAGAACTTTCAACATGTTGCTAGATCACGTCTGTCAAGGAGATAAACCAATTACAATGCAACCAACATTTCACACAGAACAGTGAATGAAAGCTAGTAATCATGCTTGTTACTGAGAGGACATGGGATTAGGAAAAACGGTGACCACACAACTCCATCTGAGTCAAAAAGTAGGTGGTAATGCTCTTGGTAGAACAGCAGAAAAATAACTATTTGAATCTGTGCAATGCTGAGGAGAACATTATAGGAGTGGTTAAAGGGCAGTTGTGACAGTGACATGGAGAGGGGATATGAATTGAAAAGCCCAGATCCTGCGGATTTCCTCTAAACTCACTGGATGAGCTTCTCTCTCCAGAGGTGCCGTAAGGTTTACCTCCTTGATCACATTTTGGAGAAAAACAGGTAGAGTCCACATCTGCCTGAGATCCTTCTAAATTCTCTCAGGAAAGTGATCTGAAGGATGAATTTGCTAAAATTATCCTATCATTTCAAAAGTCAAGCATCCACTGAATAGTCTTTTGAGGAGATGTAAGAACTATTTTGTTTCAGTTATTTGCAACAGAAACAAATTCAGGAAAACACAATATAATGTTTGATATACTAAAATGAAATGTGCTAAAGATAGGTCTTTTCAAGAACTCTAAAGTTTTAATGAATATCCTTTTCTAGGTCTTGGTGGAGGTATAAAGTCAAATAAGATGTGATCTTTGCCCTAAACAAGCAGAAGGAAGATAACAAATGCCACAAGATAGTTATATACCACGTACACACATCTCTGTAATTTTCTTATTTACTATATCCCTACCGTATTTCCCCACATTTTGGGAAAATATCAAATTGGTGAATACATATTACTCTGCAAAATTCCCACAAGAACCATACTGCTGTGACTTCAGCCATCTTTGCCTATTAAATTTTGATACTCGGCCTCCTGCCATGAAACCATAGGAGAAAGAGGGAATATTGAAAGAGAAAAAGTGAAAAATAAAAGAAAATTAAGAAAAAGGTATTGGTGCTTTCTGTGTTTGTGGACTCTCAAATGCCAGCCCACGTGTGAGTTCTTTGAAGAACTCATCACGTTTTCTCAGATCCCACTTCCAGCACTGCACCCAGTAATTTCTTACTGCTGGAGCTGTCTGCTTAGTCGGCAATAAAGTGATGCCAGTTGAGCTATTATCCATAGTTCTTCCCCCTGGAAATGTCACATATCCTTGTTCTGCCAAATATTGATAGTGCAGGCTGGTCCTCTTAGCCTCCCTTTTGAGTTGCCACAGCAGACTCTGCTGATGGCCCACCCAGACTTCCCACACCAGCATCCGCATCTCTGCCTGAGGGCTTTGTTAAGTGCCTGAAGACAACTCTGCCTAATTGCAGGGGACAGAAAAGTGACAGAGAATGAGGTAGTCGCTAAATACCTGAGATCTATGCCCCTTGAGTTGTGATAATTCTAAGGCCTGAAGTCCACACTGGCTCCCAGTGTTCCCCAGTGGAATTAAGAACCAACTACAGTTTTATGTTGCTGTTGGCTGGCTTCCTTTCCTTGTCTCATTTCCCTACTCTCCCATCAATGTTTACTAGGACCAACTCCCAAATAAGCTATGTACAGTAGAATCCTCATCTTAGGTTGTGCTTCTGGCAAAAGTTAGATGCAGACGTCAGATGTGTCTCCAGCTCACTTCGAGGCACAGGGGGCAAATCAAGGTTCCTGCTCAAGTTCTAAGAGTGCACATAGTTTACGACATTGAACTTACATTATACAGAGTTTTATATACTCATGGTAAACACACACAGAGTGCGTGATGAACATTCTTTCATAGGGAACTTTGTTTATCTCAGATTATTTTCTTATGAGAAATTCCTTGATTGGTAAATAGTTTTAGGATTTATACTTTTATTGTGAACATACTGACAATTTACCATATTGCTCTGGAAATATAATGCCAATTTCTTAAATATGTAGACAAATTGTGAATGTTCTATGTTCAGAGAAAAAGGCCCATAAAGAGGAAGATCTCAAAGGCACAAGAAAGAAGGGGAAATGCTTGGTAAACGGTCTACCTTGCTGAGGGAAGGGACCCTTACTCTGATAAATGTAAGAAAATAAGGATGATTACAAATGCACAAATTTATGGCTTGAACTAGGGAAAATTTAAGAGTTTATAGCTAATAAAATTAGAAGTGTTGGTATTTTAACCATATACATACACAAATACACATTTTAAACATCATCTTTGAAATTAGAAAGACAGGCCAGGAGTGGTGGCTCATGTCTATAATCCCAGCACTTTGGGAGGCCGAGGTGGGAGGATCACTTGAGCCCAGGAGTTCAAGACAAGCCTGGGCAACATGGCAAAACCCTGTCACTACAAAAAACACAAAAATTAGCCAGGCATAATGGTGTGAGCCTATAGTCCCAGCTACTTGAGAGGCTGAGGTGGGAGGATACCACAGGAGGCTGAGGCTGCAGTGAGCCATGATCACGCCATTGCACTCCAGCCTAGGAGACAGAGTGAGAACTTGTCTCAAAAAAATAAAATTAAAAATAAGATGAAATTAGAAAACAAACATACATATTTTGCATTAGCAACTGGTACATCCTATTTGCTGGTGCTGTAGGATGGGCAATTTAAAAAATCGAGGTTATTGGGAGTGTTTTAGCAGGAATTAAGAAAATAGTTCACCAAACTCATGTCCTCAAAATCTATTTTATATACCCTGGCAGTAGCTTACAACTGGAAAAATATTTAACTTGGTGTTGTTACTTTTTCTCACTAAATGACTCAATTATGTAGTAAGTCCTGCTAAGAACTTCCCTTAAAATTTTTTCTCTATTTATCTTGTAGGAATTAAATTTTTCCTTAATTACTTTTAAATTACATTTATTCACATGTAAAACAAGGTAGCTATCACTATTTCAATAGCTGTAGTAATTAGAATCTACCTTCAAGCTTACAGCTTTCACATTTAGTGCAGCTATGACATAACTATATGCTCTGAATTTGAGAAATCTTTATTGCTTCACCCTTTACAGAAATAAACTGTCAACTTCTTGAGGGACCTCATGCCAAAGACATATGGCAGAGAAGATGAATACTTTAAAAATCTTACACAAAGATAAGAAAATGCATCTACTGATGTTTCACATACTGCATTTTCTGTCTATCATTCCCGTCAAGTGAAGCATTGTAACAACATATGTGCTATACAACAACTCTCACAGAGTTTTTCCTATCCACAGCTGGCCTCCAAACTAGAGCAGGTTACTGTATGGAAGCAGACTCTGACTCTCTGCCAGAAATCCAGTCTTCAAACGACCTGGAGAGATTTAGAGAACAGCCTTTAAAATCTATGGGAAGTGCAGAGACGATACATAATAGGAAATTCCTTTTAAGGTAGACATGTCTTCACCTGGCAGTTTACTAGAGAAAAGCTGAAGAAGAATCATGTCTTCCTGAAAAATTTTTATTTGTATTTATCAAATTAACACTAAAGTATTAATTTTATTTTGTAGTATACAATTTTCCCTGTCTCTATCAGTATCATCTTTTATTTGTGAGTGAGTATCATATTATATAGAAGTTCTGACTTCTGGGAAACTAAGGTAAGAAGTTTCTGTTGCATATGTGTGTGTGTGTGTGTGTGTGTGTGTGTGTGTGTGTGTGTGTGTATATACACATATATGTATTGTTTGTTTGTTTGAGACAGAGTCTTGCTCTGTCACCCAGGCTGGAGTACAGTGACGCGATCTCAGCTCACTGCAACCTCTGCCTCCAGGGTTCAAGTGATTCTCCTGCTTCTGCCTCCCAAGTAGCTGGGATTACAGGTGTGCATCACCAAGCTTGGCTAATTTTTGTAGTTTTAGTACAGACGGGGGTTTTACTATGTTGGCCATGCTGGTCTCAAACTCCTGATCTCAGGTATCTGTCTGCCTTGGCTTCCAAAAGTGCCGGGATTACAGGCATGAGCCACCAACCCCAGCCATACCAATATTTAAATGAGTTGCTTAGAAACTTTGATAGTTTTTACTAAAAGAAGCATCATCTGCCCCAAGGACTAAGGTATCTTCAGTTAGTCACTTCCAGACTCTGCTATTTTTATCCTGGCAAGGCCAGTGGCATTTGAGGAAGAAATGGAATGGGATTTCCCATCATCTCCCATCTTCCTGGATAGACATACACTCTTCCTGACTGGTATGGCAAAGTTTTTTTATTTTATTTTATTTTTTTCAGACAGAGTCTCACTCTGTCACTCAGGCTGGAGTGCAGTAGCACAATCTTGGCTCACTGCAACCTCCGCCTCCTGGGTTCAGGTGATTCTCCTGCTTCAGCCTCCTTAGTAGCTGGGATTACAGGCACCTACCACCAAACCCAGCTAATTTTTGTGTTTTTAGTAGAGACCGGGTTTCACCATGTTGGCTAGGCTAGTCTGAAACTCCAGACCTCAGGTGATCTGCCCACCTCGGCCTCCCAAAGCGCTGGGATTACAGGCGTGAGCCACTGCGCCCGGCCAGGACGGCTCTTTACCTGCTTAGCATCCACATTTTCTTTCTTCTTCAGCAATAAATCTCCATAAAACTAAGGGTGAGCATGAAACCAAGTGTTTCCCAATGAGATCTCTGTGGAAGTACTGCATGGACTGCCACAGAGTCTCCTTAAGCATATGACTGCCTCTGTCCTTTTCTCCTTCTCGGCATGTGGAATGAGCCCCTGATGGTAGGAGCTCCAGCAGCCATCTGAGACCACAAGGCGACCTGATATTGAAGGAGGAGAGCTGAAAATAAAGAACTGGATCCCTGAAGATATTTCGGACCTGTCATTTTTCCTCTGAATTTTCTACTCAAGACAATTTGAGAAAGAAATAGATGTCCATCATGTTTAAGCTAGTGGTACCTCAGATTTTCTATTATATCCAGCTAAGCTACTCCCAGCCACTTCATTCATTCCAGTTTATACCATCTAGAGGGTTTATACCATCTCAGCCTCTGCCAATGATTGTTCCATGTCAGACCATTGAATGGCAATCAAGGATCACAAAATGAAATTCTAAATGCCAAGTGGAGACTTCAATGAGCTGAAAGAGTACACACCCAGAATTGCTACACACCCAGAGTCAGCCCAAAAGTCAGATTTTGAAAACATGCTATCTCCTGATTTTAAAATGTGTGATTAAATTATATACACATATATACACACACATACACACTCACACACATATGCCAAGTGAAATGCACCCTGGGATTGAATATGACCTTACAGCCATGATTTACATTTTCTGATTTACATTGGCTTTATATCTTGTGTAACAGTTTAGCAGCCCTGGAAATGGCATCCCCTACTTCTCCCTAGCTTTGGAAACCTACCTCACAAAGGTAAGATATAGGGAAAGAGGGGGCACAAAAAGACCAGGTGATAAATCAGAAGACTGGATAGACTGTCTTTGGCATTTACTTAGCTATGTGATTTGTGTTTAATTATAGTCATTGTTAAGACAAATCCCCTCTGTGCACATTTGTATCATTAGGTCATTGGTGGAGAATTTGCCTACGCTTTGGCTACAGCTGTGAGGGAGGACAAAGCAGTTGGCTCTCTCCATGTGTCTAAGCATTCACAGTCTTTAACCAAGCATTTTCATGATGTATTTCAACCAAACAGAACATAATACTGGCAGCCAGTAATAATAAGTGCCTTTAACAGTAGCAGTAGGCGCACATTCTTATTACATACCCGCATCCTATATGCAAGAAATAACAAAATTAATAAATAAAATACATGTAATGCTAGATTAGAAAGAAATTTGAATTTAACATTTAAGCATTATTCACTCTCTCTTCAAATTAAAAAGTTTAGGCCAACCACAGTGACTCATACCTGTAATCCCAGCACTTTGGGAGGTTGAGGTGGGCAGATCACTTGAGCCCAGAAGTTCAAGACCAGCTTGGCCAACATGGCAAAAGCTCATCTCTACTAAAAATATAAAATTTATCCAGGTGTGAAGCCAAGATGGCACCACTGCACTACAGCCTGAGTGACAGGGGGAGACCCTCTCTTTCTCTCAAAAAAAAAAAAAAAAATGAATTTGAGTACTATTTTTTTTTTTTTTGTCTGAGAAATACATATGAAGTCTGGAATTGTTGTAGGTACTTAGGATTTATTTATTCATTATTCATTCATTCCCTTCCATTCCACTCCATTTATACTTACAATGTTCTGATAAGATTGAAAAAGAGATTCCTATATAATACCAGGGACGATTTCAGAATTGTTTAAAAGGTTAAGAAGCATAAAGGAGAGAACATTTCCAGACATACATTTGGAAATATATCTTTTCAACATAAAGAACTTAGCTTCTGCAACAGCGAGTGAGTCTTGATGTTAAACCTATCTTCTGAGTGTGGAACAGCTGAGGCCACTGCAGATTACCTGAATGTCCCTACCCCTTCCTACAGGAAAGGAGAACCCAAACTTTCCTTATTACTTTGGCACTGGGGCCATCAGAAGAGACCACTGCAAAACATACAAAGGTTATTATCAGCCTATTGTATGAACCCTAGTGGCATCTCACAGATCTTCACGGTTTATTAGAAAACATAAAAGCAGACACTTTCTTCCCATGAGCCTGGGAGAGAAGATTACTCTCCAGGTAAAGGTGTGAATGTCTACAAGTGTGAACACATCGTGGATGATACTCTTTCCCTGAAGCTAGGAAGCACTTCCGCCCATTTAGTCCCAATCCTCTAACCATCTGAAGCTTGGATTTTTGGCGAGACAGAGCATTCCCCACCAGAGAATCATATTTCTGGAATTCTGGAACAATGAGGAAAGCAGTCTTTTTCTTTTCAAAGGAAACCTCATGTTACGTTTGCTTAACGGATATTTAGCAAAAGCAAAGTAGAAATGAGGGGCTCTGGTTTTATTTTGATGTGAAATACGTAGGATTAAGAAGAGCCTGGCATTTACAGTGGGGCCAATCCAAACATATTAACTTTAGAAAAGGTAACTTATAAACACATGGCAGGAAGAAAAACCAAACGGAAAGGTCATTATGAGATAATGACTCCCCTGGAACAAACAGCTGAAGAGCTTTTTATTAATTCTGCAAAAGGATTTCGTGTAATTAAGTTCAAGGTGTTAAACTTTCCCCCAGGCTACTGATTTTGTACTAATGACAGAATTCGCTGCTTTAGTCCTTGAGCTCTTTGAAGAGTGCTAGGGGGTGGTGCCTGAAGAGAAAATGTCTATCCTGTATTTTATTCATTCAAATCAAGTGTGATAATGGTGAGTACCCATTCATATACTAGCCCTTCAGTTGTCTAATTCTGACACCAAATAATAATCATTTAAAAAGTGAAGCAACTCTGTTATCCTTTTTGTTTAGTCAATCCCATCTGCTGAGAAATAACAACAAATTTCATGTTGTTAAAGAAAATTCTACATCTCATGGTTTTTATGTAAGAGGAATAAGATGTCTGTCTGAGAAGTAACTGTGTGCTTGCAAGGTGTGGCTATGTACTATACATGTTTATGTGCTGTTTGCCTGTGATTGTGGCCATGCACAGTTGTGTGAGCATTCAGTTTCACACACAAAAGGATCGATAAACTAATTTTTCCAGGGAGTAATTAATAACCTCAAAAATGTTCCTGTGATTTTCAGTTTCACACAAAGGCTAGGCCACAATAAGTTGTAATATTACCATTCTGTGCACACACGTGGGAATCTGATGAATGATCTCATTTCCATGACGAAATGCACAAAGTTCTGTGTCAAAACCCACACAAGATAGTTTACCATTTTCAAACTAATTCTGCAGCCAAATACTTCTGCCTGATCCCTATGCAAAACTTCAAGCCTCAATCAACACCATTTCCAAACGCTGATTGTCTCCTACCAATTTTCTCTAAATCTTATATTTTAATTATATCTAAGAATGCTCATCAGAGGCTTGGAAAAGTTACAATGAAGACATGTAGGCTTCCAGGTTAGACAGGGACTGAGTCCAGCTGATCTTCTTTTGTACCTTCTCATAGCTAGCCCAACCAAAATGAGGAAAAATAAATAAATAAAAATAAAGTCAAAGGGAAGATACAAACTTTTGAGAAATTCTGCTTGTTAGATTACAAATGGATCCAGGCTGAAGAGTAGCACTGGGAACCTTGTTGGCAATTCCACTTTCCAAGACAGGATGTAGTACTTGGAAGGGGAAAGCTGAAGACAGAGTAGATCTGGAGGGGAGGACTGTGTATTCGACTCATTACCCATTTCACTGTTTTGGATCAACATTCTCAGAGGCTCCGGGCAAGTCTGGCCAAACCAAACAGAGGAGCTGGTACATGGCAGGTTTTTCCCTGATGCAGCGGGGTTCTTCCTTGATGGAGTAGACCATGGCATTAGGAATAAGGCCAGCCATCTGGACCTCATGAGTACTTAGAGTGGAGACCAGGTGCAACAGGGAGCTAGCACTGTAAAACTATACCCTGCCTGGTTTGACTGCTTCAACACACAGAGAACATTTTTAGGGTAGCTGTTTCATCTCTTAAAAGCACAAACCTTTAAACCTTCATAAGCAATGAAAACAGCACAAATGAAAAGCAAAATAGATTCAATAGATTAATAAAACGTTTGTTGCCATCACCCTGAACAAAAGAGCTAAGACAAAAATATTTGCCACATACTTGGGTACCCACAGCTGAGGGTTAATACCATTAAGATTTAAAGAGAGTTTGCAAATCAATAACAGAGAGAACCACCCCCAGTTAAAAACTGGATAATAATCCTCAAATATCTTACAGAAGAGCTATACATGGACAATAATACATTTTTTAAATATTCAGCCTCACTAATAGGGAAATGCAATTTAAAATGGGACTCCATTTCTCACTTAAGAAGTTCAGGGGGGAATCTTCAAATGATATTAGCCTGCACTGGCTGGTCTGCACCCTAGGTGCTCACACTGGCACTGCAATGTGGAGGGCAGGCTGGCACCATTTTCTGCAAAGCAACTAGACACATGTATCAAATGCCTTTAAAAACACACTAATTATTTGATGCAATAATGGCATGTCAAGAATTTGCATTAAGGAAATGGTTAAAGATATGGGCAAATATTTAGCTATACAATGTTTATAACAGCCTAAATATATAATAATAGGTACACACACACACACATTCTACAGTGGAAAACTGTGTGACCATGAAAAATAATGATAGAATAGAAATATGTCCCTTATTTTGGAAAGAAGACTGAAATATATGGTGGAAATGCAAAGTCAAATTACAAGATGATATACAATTGAATGCTTTTACTGGGTAAATATAATTTGTGCATAATGTATGTCTGAAAACATGTCTGTTACCTAGACAACTGAATAAAGTCAAGAAAGCTATATACCAAATTATGACGATGTATTTCCAGGAAATAGTTTTCCTAATTACTTTATTTTCTACAATAAACATTTATTATTAGTAAAATAAAATGTATGTAAAAAGAGAAAAAAAATGAACCAAAGAGACTTCAACAAGAATCCAAATATAGAAAGCATATTTTTAAAAAGCAATGTGTCTGGGCCAGACGTGGTGGCTCACACCCATAATCCCAGCAGTTTGGGAGGCTGAAGTGGGCAGATCATGAGGTCAGGAGATCGAGACCAGCCTGACCAATATGGTAAACTCCGTCTCTATTAAAAATACAAAACTTAGCTGGGTATGGTGGCATGCGCCTGTAGTCACAGCTACTCAGGAGGCTGAGGCAGGAGAATCACTTGAACCCGGGAGGTAGAGGTTGCAGTGAGCCTAGATCACCCACTGCACTCCAGCCTGGGTGACAGAGCAAGATTCTGTCTCAAAAAAATAAAATTAAATCAATGTTTCAAGAAAAGTTGTTTGAAATTTAATTTTAAAATATCCTATTCATAACAGTAACATTGAACAGAATATATTTAGATCTAAATTGGAAAAATATATACAGAACTTAATTTCTAAAAATCTACAACTTTACTAAAGATTATGTATAAATGTATATGTATAAAAATGTGCATAAATGCTATTAAGCAAATAATATGAACCACATAGTGCTGGGACAACTGCTTTAATTATTTGTTTAAAAAATAAAATTAGGCATCTTTGTCATACAATACAAGAAAGTAAACTGCAGATGGATTAAACTGTTAAATAGAAAACTATTTCTTTACAGTGGGTCGCGGCAAGGGAAATTACACAGTTCCCGGCGCCCTTTCAACAGGCGACTGGAACACCAGGGAAAGAATCGACCGTTCAAAAAAAAAAAAAAAAAAAACGCTCTGAGACAGGGAGCCAGGTGATCAGGCTCAGCTGGTCCCACCCCCACAAAAAAACAGCAATTGGAAACGCTGAGGATTGAGAGTTTCACGGCAAGCACAGCTGAACCCGGGAAGGTCCAGCTCTGTGGGGGAGGGGCGTCCACTGAAGGAAAACTAAGAAACAGAAAAACCTTCATCACCAACAAGCTGGACGTCCACTCAGAGACCCAATCTGAAAGTCAGCAATTACAAAGACGACAGATGGATAAATCCACAAAGATGGGAAGAAACCAGCGCAAAAAGGATGAAAACACCCGAAATCAGAATGCCTCTCCTCGTACAGGGGATCGCAGCTCCCCATCAGCAAGGGAATGAGGCCTGATGGAGAATGAGTGTGATGAATTGACAGAATCAGGCTTCAGAAGGTGGATAATAAGAAACTTCTGTGAGCTAAAAGAACCTGTTCTAACCCAATGTAAAGAAACTAAGAACCTTGAAAAAAGGTTTGACGAAATGCTAACGAGAATAGACAATTTAGAGAGGAATATAAGTGAATTAATGGAGCTGAAAACACAACACGAGAACTTCACGAAGTATGCACAAGTTTTAACAGTCGAATTGATCAAGCAGAAGAAAGGATATCAGAGGTTGAAGACCAATTTAATGAAATAAAACGAGAAGTCAAGATTAGAGAAAAAAGGGTAAAAAGGAGTGAGCAGTCTCCAAGAAATATGGGACTATGTGAAAAGACCTAATCTACATTTGATAGGTGTACCTGAATATGACGAAAAGAACGAATCCAAGCTGGAAAATATTCTTCAGGATATTATCCAGGAAAACTTTCCCAACCTAGCAAGACAGGACAATACTCAACTCCAGGTAATTCAGAGAACACCACAAAGATATTCCTCAAGAAGAGCAACCCCAAGGAACATAATTGTTAGATTCACCAGGGTTGAAATGAAGGAGAAAATACTAAGGGCAGCCAGAGAGAAAGGTCAGGTTACCCACAAAGGGAAACCTATCAGATTCACAGCAGATCTCTCAACAGAAACCCTACAAGCCAGAAGAGAGTGGGGGCCAATATTCAACATCCTTAAAGAAAAGAATTTTCAACCCAGAATTTCATATCCAGCCAAACTAAGTTTCATAAGTGAAGGAAAAATAAAATTTTTTGTGAACAAGCAAGTACTCAGAGATTTCATCAACACCAGGCCTGCTTTACAAGAGCTTCTGAAAGAAGCACTACACATAGAAAGGAACAACCAGTATCAGCCATTCCAAAAATATACCAAAAGGTAAAGAGCATCACCATAATGAAGAATCTACATCAATTAATGGGCAAAACAGCCAGCTAGCATTAAATGGCAGTATTAAACTCACATATATCAATATTAATCCTAAATTTAAATGGACTAAATGCCCCAATCAAAAGACACAGGCAAATTGGATAAAAAGCCAAAACCCATCGGTATGCTGCATGCAGACCCATCTCACATGCAAGGATACACAAAGACTCAAAACAAAGGGATGGAGGAAGATTTACCAACCAAATGGAGAGAAAAAAAAAAGGAGTTGTAATTCTTGTCTCTGATAAAATAGACTTTAAAGCAACAAAGACCAAAAGAGACAAAGAAGGACATTACATAATGGTAAAAGGATTACTGCAACAAGAAGAGCTAACGATCCTAAATATATACGCACCCAATACAGGAGCACCCAGATACATGAGGCAAGTTCTTAATGACTTACAAAGAGACTTAGACTCCCACACAATAATAGTAGGAGGCTTTAACATCACATTGTCAATATTAGACAGATCAATGAGATTGAAAATTAACAAGGATATCCGGGACTTGAACTCAGACCTGGAACAAGTAAACTTAATAAACATTTACAGAACTCTCCACCCCAAATCCACAAAACATACTTTCTCAGTATCACATCACACCTATTCTAAAAGTGACCACATCATTGGAAGTAAATCACTCCTCAGCAATTGCATAGCATTTCACAGATTTAAATAAAATATTGGTTGGCTGTTTGTTTTTTTCCTCCCTTATTCCTTCCTGTCTCCATTGTTAAGCACAATTATTGGCATAAAAGAGGTTTTTAATACCCATTTTTAGACTGCATTCTAGCCTGGGCAATAAAGCAAGATTCCCATTCTCTCTCCCTCTTTCTCTTTCATTCTTTTTCTTTCTTTCTCTCTTTCTTTCTTTAAAAAAAAAGAAAACTATTTCTTTGATTTGGGAAATGGGAAAGCTATTTTAAGACTTTAAGTAAATATAATAAGGTCTTATACTTTTGAATTAGAATAATTATTACTCTAAAAATATAAATAATCCTCAAGTTAATTCAATATTTCTACACTGAAATCTAAATCCTTGCTGATTTCATTGGTAATATATAAAAATGAATTTCAAATTAATATTAAATAAGTGGGTAAGAATTAACTAGAAAAAGTTTTTTTTTTTAACAAAAAGGGGAGAATTCGCACTACCAGATATTTAAATATGTTGTAAAATTACAATAGTTAAATCATTTTGACAATGATTACAAATGAGATAGAGAATGGGATGAAATAGAAAGCCAGGAGATCAAATACCCATAAGCATTTAGCACATGATAAACGTGACATTCAATTAAACTGGAAAAGGACAGATAGCTTGAGTATATAAAAATGTAAATCATTCATCTAATAACGTTTCTAAAAACAAATATAAAAGGCAGTGAACTGGAAAAACATTTGCAGCATATACACAAAAGAATTACTGGCCTCACTATATAAAGAGCTTTTGTAAATCATTAAGAAAAAAAAGCCAAAGTGCACTATAATGGCAAAATGGGCAAAAATTATGAGATATATTGTTAAAGGAAAAAAATACAAATGTCCAGTAGATGTATTGGAAAATGTTCACCTTCAAAAATCAAAAATGTGTTTTTGTTAAAATGATGCCTCTATCGCCTCTTAAACTGATAAAGATATTAAAAATAATAGTATATATTATACATGTGACTATGTGGCAAATTTACTGCTGAGATACTCTGCTGATGAGAATACATATTCATACAACCCTCCAGGGGAGAAATGGACACTATGTATCAAGAAGTTACAATAGTTCATAACCTTTAGTTCAGGAACTTTTATAGAAATTCTTCCTAAAGAGGTAAGCAGAGGAGTCCACAAAGATTTATGTGCACAATAACTTAGTAAAGAAAAATCCTAAGTGTCCAACTATAGGTGATTGGTAAAATAAATCATGGCACTTGCATGCAATGGAATAGCATGCAGCTAAAGTAGAACATTTGAATTAGGATATAACAAATGAAAGAGGTAGGCTACAAAACAACAAAATACCAATTTGGTTAAAAGTATGAATGGATGTACATAGTGGGCAAATGTTCAACAACTTGTAAACAGTGGTTTTTTGAAAGTGATGAAATTTTAGGGTTTTTTTTTTCTTCCTTTCCCTCCTTTCTGTTTAATTCATTCTACAAACACTGACTTGCTATTATGTGTCAGATATTTCTATGTGTTCTTTTTTGTTCCCAATGAGTATGGATTACTTTGTAATCAGAAAAACAGACACATTTTATAAAAGTCCATCGTCCCAAACTGACTTTCCCTTCCAGATGTTAAAAATCTAATAAAGGACTTGGAGCAAAAATAGGAAGGGCGTGAATCTTACACTGAAAGCATAACTTTCAAAAGAATTGGGATTACGTCCAGATCACTCCATGTCTTACCTTTAGAAACACTTTGTAAACCATACTCACCTGTTTCAGCTTGGAGACCATCTGCTCCTACAAATGTGAATGTGATTAGCGTCTCCAGGATCCCTTTCTAACAGGGTTCTCGAAGCGGACCATTTAAGGAGCTTGACATCTCTCTAAGCTTTTTAAAATTCATTATCCCTTTGGAGCCCCCACAACAATAATAGGCGGGTAGCGATGACTCTGGTTTTGTGGATGGGGTCGCTTGACTTGGGGAGGTGATGCCTTGCCCAAGGCTGAACCCCGGGTTAGAGACGGGCAGGCAGTGGTGGGTGGGAAGGGCCCCGGGACTAGGGCGGGTGCCGGGAGGGGCGGGCGCCTTACCGCGGCCTGCTGGAAGGCGCCCTTGGTGTAGGTGCCGCCACCCCGGTAGGAGATGGCAGGGATCTCTTGGAGCAGCAGCGCGCACTTGTGCTGGCGCGCGCGGCGGGTGGAGATGTAATCGACGCGCGGCACCACGTAGTTCTTGGACGAGAAGGTCACGATGGCCACGCGCGTGGCCGTGGGCACCACGGGGAAGTCGGACAGGAGCTTGCGGACGAACATGAGCTCGCTGCGGAAGTTGACTTCGCCCACGCTGGACGAATCGTCCACCAGGAAGACGAGCTCCAGGCGCTCGCTGAGTTCCCGCAGCCGCCGCACGCGTCTCCGGAACGCCTGACCCAGCCGCTCCACTCTGCTCCCAGCTGCTTCCTCGCCAGGAGCCGGCGGCGCAGGAAGACTCCCGGGGGCCCCGGGCGCGGTCTCGGGGAAGAGGCGGAAGCTGAAATTGCGCGACGGGGACATCTGCTGAAAGGTCGCCCAGCCCGAAACGAGCGCCAGACCCCAGCAACAAAAGGCCAGGCGAGGCCACATCGCGCTGGAGACGGAGCGGCCGCCCCGGAGCGCAGGCGGCGGCCGGGGCGGGAAGAGGCGCCCGGCGGCGCGGCTCGCAGAGGGGCGTGCGCGGAGCGGGGTGCGGGGCAGCGGGGGCGGCCGCGAGCCTCAGCGCCCTTTCATCTGACACTGGGGACAGACACAATCCAGACTCCTCGGCAGCTCGGGGACTCCGGAGGGAACGGCGCGCGCTCTCTACTCCTCTCTTTTTTTCTTCCCTCTCTCCTCCTCCTCGCTCTCCCTGAAGCCTATAAAATGTTTGAAGGAAAGGGGGCAGTCAAGAAAAATCTCCCGCTTCCCTCCTTCTCTCCCTCTCTTCCTCTCCCCGCTCCCGTCTCCTTTCTGTATCTCTGACTCTATCTCCCTCCTCCCCCTCTCATTCTCCTCCCGGGATCAAGCCAAAGACTCGGAGATTCCATGACACCAGAACCCCGCGTCTGTCAGACTGTCAACATTCCCGCAGCAAGCGCACCAGCGCCGAAGCCCTGATTGATCCCATATGTCTGGCAGGAGCTGCAGAGGAATTCACTGGAGATGGATCCAGATACCGAGAGTGCCACAGTAATTGGAAACACTTTGTAGACGAAAACACACACGCGGCGGACTGGCCAGGGAGTTGAGAGCATCCTTTGAAAACTGCTTGCTCACCTTTTGTGTTTCTTCCCCCCCACCTTCAGTGTCCCAAAGCCCTCACTCACCAAATAGATGACTGTAGAATTTTCCTGATGGGGATTTCTAATCAGTGGTGTGTGAGCGTGCAGACCTAAAGCGCCCCCGCAGATCACACCATCTTGATGCATTCCATAGGAATGATTTGTCTTGGTGCTTCTATCGTGCATTTATTCATTCATCTGTGTGTTCATTATTTCCTGAATTTAACAAATATTTTTTGAATGCCCATTATGTGCCAGGAGCTAGGTGAGGCACTGGAGATATAAGAAACAAAAATTGACACGGCTTCTGTCCTCAAGGAACTTATAGGGTAACAAGTGAGGTGAGCATTAACCAGATATTAACATACAAACTATATGTAATTACAACTGACCATACTAAATAAAGGAGTTTAGGTAGACAGACTTGACCTTGGAGAGGCCAGAGAAGCCTTTTCTGAGGACATAAAGTTTGTGCTGAAATCTGAAGCGTGAGTAGGGGTCCCCAATTTCCCTTCATGTGCTGTTGATCTATTTCAACAGATAAGATTCACCTGGCTTTGAATGGTACCTGGCATATATCTGCTTTGAACCAAGTTGCTACCTGGGATCGCTTTTCATAAGATTCACCTGGCTTTGAATGGTACCTGGCATATATCTGCTTTGAACCAAGTTGCTACCTGGGATGGCTTTTCTAAAGCAAGAACCCCAAAGGGGATGGCACAAGTGTAAAGGAAAGGTGCACTTTGTGTGAGGGTGGGGTCTTCGGTTAAATGATTCAGCTGGGAGTCAGGAATCCCGTGTAGTTAAGCCTGCAGTTATGCAAACCACCTGAACTGAGTCACTTCCAATCCTTAGCTCAGCATCAATATCTATTTCATGATGCAATTGAGTGATCTCAAAGTTTTCTCTGTCTCTGATAGTGAATGATTTAACTCCATCTGTACTTACCAAAATACCTTCAGTGAGAAGTATCACAATGTATTGGTTAGCATGTTAAAGCTTTGGCATCAGTTTTCCTGGGCTGAAATATTGACTCTGCCATTTCTAGTTGTATAGCCTCGACTCAGTTTGCCCATCTGTAAAACAGAGTAATAACAATAGTATATTAAGAGTTGTCATAAGGATTAAGTCATAAAAGAGTAAAATTCTTAGGACAGTGCTTGGAACATAGCATGTACTCAATAAATGTTGGCTGGTTACTCTTATTGCCACTTTTAATTGTGAATGTTCTTCAAATTATTTTCCTAACAATACTTATTGACCACCTACTATGTGCCAGCATCTTAGATACTGAGGATTTAAAGGTGAATAAGACTGGGTTCCAGTCCTCCAGAAGTTCAAAGAACATTAGAAAACAACATAGATTTGCAAACAATTACAAAGCAGTAGGATGATTGCAAAAGCAGAGAAGGAGCAAGGAGGAGAAAGATCTCATTCTTCCTGGGGAATGAGCAAGACTTCATTTGAGCTGGGGCTTTTTTTTGAAAAAGAGAAAGGTTTTCCAAATTTCACCTATTCTGTGTTATTTACAACACATCATGAAGCCCTTTCTGTGCAAAGCACCGTGGCAACTGCAATGTGAGCTATCTCCTGTGTTCCCCACACAAACCAAGGAAGTATACAATGGCTTTAGAACTCTCGCTGCAAGTAAGTGGCACCCAGTGTCTCCTCATTTAAACAAAAAGGGATTTCTTGGTTTGTATAACTAAACTAGGGAAAGGGCAGAGGGTAGAGCTGGTCTCAAAAAGGCTTGGAAAAGGAAATTTAAAACGACTCACGTCTTCAATTTTTCTCTCGCTTTGGCTTCTCTTTGGATGCCACATTTAGTCTCTTCTTTGGATTTATAATCTGAGAAAGGCTTTTCCCCCACAAACTTAAGTTAATAATATTTTGAGATGTCTACCATAGACCTAGGCCCATTCAAAACTCTCTGGATAATTCTGACACATGCTGTAGGGATGAAAGCCTAAGAACAGCACTCTGGCAGTGTGTACTTCAATGGGATGAATAGTCAGGCCCAGGTTACTGTCCTCATGGTAAGAGAGTGCGAACACATCAGTCGGAGAAGTCCTGCCTCAGTATTATTAAGACTGCTGCTCCAACTCTTGCCACTGCTCCCCAGTGCTCTGCAGTTCCTTCTCTCTAAAGCAGTGGTTCCCAATGGGAGAGATCTGCACATCTCATTCCCAGAAATTAGGCAATGTCTGGAGACATTGGGGGACAGGGCAGTGCTACTGGCATCTAGTGTATAGGGGCAAGGGGTGCAAGTAAACCTCCTACAATGCGCTGGCAGCCCCACAACAAAGAATCACCCAGGTCCACATGACAATAGTGGTGAGGTTGAGAAACTCTGGCCAATACCATAGTAATAGATGCAAAAGGTGATAAAAACATGTTAGATTAAAAATTAAGATTAGAAAGGCTAGGAGCAATGGCTCAAGCTTGTAATCCCAGCACTCTGGGGGGCCACGGCAGGTAAATCATTTGAGGTCAGGAATTTGAGACCAGCCTGACACTGACCAACACGGTGAAACCCTGTCTCTACTAAAAATACAAAAAAAAAAAAAAAGCTGGGCATGGTGATACATGCCTGAAGTCCCAGCTACTCAGGAGGCTGAGGCAGGAGGATCACTTGAATGCAGGAGGTGGGGGTTGTGATGAGCTAAGATTGTACCACTGCAGCACTCTAGCCTGGGCGCCTGGGTGACAGAGTGAGACTCCGTCTCAAAAAAAAAAAAAAAAAAAGAAAAAGGGAGAGAGAGAAAAAAAACAACTTAAAGGTATAGAAATGACAACATGGAGCTGAAGTGCAAAAAAACCTACCCTGACTTTATCTCATAAAATAAAGACTTCTGAGGGAAAAAAAGAAAAAAAGGATGTTTGTGGGCTAGGGCAAGAGGCATGCATTATATTCTTCTCACCACCTAAACTGTTATTCAGAGTCCCACATTTTGTTCAATCAGGAATGGAACCTCAATCCTGTGTACCCGTTGGGACCAGTGCTTGAGTTGAGGACACCAGCTATACCCTCCCTTCACTGCAACCATCTTTCTACATTGAAGCAGATACTGTGAAAAGATAAGTTGCATGTGCATATGGGGAAAGATGGGAAGAGGGACTGAGGAAGAGAGCAGAGAGTGGCAATGGCAAAGATCCTCCTGAGATACCAAGCATCAAGTCCAGTCATGGGAGCAGAGGCAGGAAAAATGTCTGTTTCCACACATTAGTTAGTTGTCGTATTTTGTTTTGTTTTAAAAACAAAACTATAACACAGTGTCAGTGAATCACAGCAGCAGGCAGTGGTGATAGGAGGAAGATGCCACCTTGTGACTGCATCATGACTGTATTTATAAGAGTATCTCTCTGTCGTGAATTGAACAAAGACATTCTCTCACATACAGAGGTTGGGAACATCTGACACCCTAAGTGTTTCTTTTTTAAAAAAATTTCCATTGGTTTTTGGGGAACAGATGAGTAAGTTCCTTAGTGATGATGTGTGAGATTTTGGTGCACCCATCACTTGAGCAGTATACACTGATCCCAGTTTATAGTCTTTTATCCCTCACCCCCTTCCCACCCTTTTCTCCTGAGTCCCCAGAATCCACTGTGTCATTCTTATGCCTTTGCATCCTCATATCTTAGCTCCTCTTTATGAGTGAGAACATACAATGTTTGTTTATTCCATTCCTGAGTTACTTCACTTAGGATAACAGGCTCCAATCCCACCCAGGTTGTTGCAAATGCCATTAATTTATTCCTTTTTATGGCTGAGTACTATTTCACCATTCACAGTTTCTTATCCACTCATTGATTGATGGAATTTGGGCTGGTTCCACATTTTTGCAATTGCAAATTTTGCTGCCATAAACATGCCTGTGCAAGCATCTCTTTCGTATAAAGACTTCTTTTCCTCTGGGTAGATAGCCAGTAGTGGGATTGCTGGATCAAATGGTAGTTCTACTTTCAGTCTTTATGGAATATCCACACTGTTTTCCATAGTAGTTGTGCTAGTTTACAATCCCACACAGCAGTGTAGAAGTGTTCCCTGCTCACTGCATCCACTGCAACACCTATTATTTTTAGATTTTTTGATTACGACTATTCTCGCAGAAGTAAGGTGGTATCGCATTGTGGTTTTGATTTGCATTGTCCTGATCATTAGCATTGTTGAGCATTTTTTCATATGTTCATTGGCCATTTGCATATCTTCTTTTGAGAATTGTCTATTCATGTCCTTAGACCATTTTTTGATTGGATTGTTTTTTCTTGCTAATTTGTTTGAGGTCACTGTAGATTCGAGGTATTAGTCCTTTGTCAGACGTATAGATTGTGAAGATTTTCTCCCACTCTGTGGGTTGTCTGTTTACCCTGCTGTTTATTTTGCCATGCAACATCTCTTTAGTTCAATTAAGTCCCAGCTATATATCTTTGTATTTATTGCACTTTTTGGGTTCCTGGTCATGAAATCCTTGCCTAAGCCAATGTGTAGAAGGGTTTCTCTAATGTTATCTTCTAGAATTTTTATAGTTTCAGGTCTTACATTTATGTCCTTAATCCATCTTGAGTTGATTTTTTGTATAAGGGAGAGATGAGGGTCCAGTTTCATTCTCGTACATGTGGCTAGCCAATTATCCCAGCACCATTTGTTGAAAAGGGTGTCCTCTCCCTGCTTTATGTTTTTGTTCGCTTTGTCAAAGATCAGTTGGCTGTAAGAATTTGGGTTTATTTCTGGGTTCACTATTCTGTTCCATTGGTCTATGTGTGTATTTTTATACCAGTACCAAACTGTTATGATGACTATGGCCTTATAGTATAGTTTGAAATCAGGTAATGTGATGCCTACAGACTTGTTCTTTTTGCTTAGTCTTGCTTTGGTTATGCAGGCTCTTTTTTGGTTCCATATAAATTTTAGAATTGTTTTTCTAATTCTGTGAAGGATGATGGTGGTATTTTGATGGGAATTGTATTGAATTTGTAGATTGCTTTTGGCAGTATGATCATTTTCACAATATTGATTCTACCCATCCATGAGAAAGGGATGTGTTTCCATTTGTCTGTGTTGTCTATCATTTCTTTCAGCAGTGTTTGGTAGTTTTCCTTGTAGGGGTCTTTCACCTCCTTGACTAGATATATTCCTAAGTTTTTGTTTGCTTGTTTTTTGTAGCTATTGCAAAATGGGTTGAGTTTTTTATTTTATTCTCATCTTGGTCGCTGTTGATATATGGGAGAGTTACTCATTTGTGTACATTAATTTTGTATGCTGAAACTGAATTTATTTATCAGTTCTAGGAGCTATTTGGAGGAATCTTGAGGGTTTTTTAGGCATAGGGTCACATCAGAAAACAGTGACATTTTTTCTTCCTCCTTACTGATTTGGATGCCCTTTTTTTCTTTCTCTTGTCTAATTGCTCTGTCTAGGACTTCCAGTAATATGCTGAATAGAAGTGGTGAGAGTGGGCATCCCTGTCTTTTTCTAGTTCTCAGAGGGAATGCTTTCAACTTTTCCCCATTCAGTATCGTGTTGGCTGTGGGTTTGTCACAGATGTTATTACATTGAGGTATGTCCTTTGTATGCCAATTAGCTGAGGGTTTTAATCATAAAGGGGATGTTGGATTTTGTCAAATACTTTTTCTGCATCTATTGAGATGATAATCTGATTTTTAATTCTGTTTATGTGCTGTATCACATTTATTGACTTGTGTATGTGAAACCATCCCTATATTCCTGGTATGAAACCCACTTGACCATGGTAGATGATATTTTTGATATGTTTTTGGATTCAGTTAGCCAGTATTTTGTTAAGGATTTTTGCATTTTTTTCATCAAGGATATTGGTTTGTAGTTTTCTTTTTTGTTATGTCCTTTCCTGGTTTTGGTATTAGGGTGACACTGGCTTCACAGAATGAGTCCCTGTTTCTCTATCTTGTGGAATACTGTCAATATGATTGGTACCGATTCTTCTTTGAATATCTGGTAAAATTCAGCTGTGAATCCATCCGGTCCTGGACTTTTTCTGTTGTTAATTACCATATTTATTACCATTTCAATCTCGCTGCTTGTTATTGGTCTCTTCGGGGTATCTTATTCTTCCTGATTTAACCTAGGAGGGTTTTATCTTTCCAGGAATTTATCTGTCTCCTCTACGTTTTCTAGTTTATGCATGTAAAGGTGCTCATAGTAGCCTTGATCTTTTGTATTTCTGTGGTGTCAGTTGTAACGTCTCCCATTTTCTCTTTGGGAAGACATGATTGGTTTTGAAATGTGTAAAGACATGAATTTGGGAGCAGCAGGGAGCAGAATAATATGGTTTGGCTCCGTGTACTCACCCAAGTCTCATCTCAAAATGTAATCCCCAGGTGTTGAGGAAGGGACCTGATGGAAGGTGATTGGATCATGAGGCTTGTTTCCCCCATGCTTTTCTCATGTTCATGAGTGAGTTCTCATGAAATCTGATAGTTTTATAAGGGGCACAAAGACACACCCGAGACTTTGGGTGATTTGAAAAGAGGTTGGGCAAAGGTGCTTATGCCTGTAATCCCAGCACTTTGGGAGGCCGAGGTGGGCAGATCACGAGGTCAGGAGATGGAGACTATTCTGGCTAACATAGTAAAACCCTGTCTCTACTAAAAATACAAAAAATTAGCCAGGCCTGGTGGCACATGCCTGTAGTCTCCAGCTACTCGGGAGGCTGAGGCAGGAGAATTGCTTGAACCAGGGTGGCAGAGGTTGCAGTGAGCCAAGATTGTGCCACTGCACTCCAATCTGGGCAGCAGATCAGACTCCATCTCAAAAAAAAAAAAAGAGGTTTAATTCAGTCACAATTCCACATGACTGGGGAGGCCTCAGGAAACTAACAATCATGGTGGAAGGGGAAGCAAGAATGTCATATGGTGGCAGGTGAGAGGGAGTATGTCTAAGAAGAGCTCCTTATAAAACCATTAGATCTCAAGAGAACTTGCTCACTATCACAAGAACATCATGGGGGAACCACCCCCATGATTCAATTACCTCCCACCGGGTCCCTCAACACCTAGGGATTACATTTTGAGATGGGATCGGGTGGGGACACAAATGATTTCTGCCTTAATTTCAATATTTACCCAATAGCCATTCAGGAGCAAATTGTTCAATTTCCATGTAGTTGTACGGTTTTGAGTGAATTTCTTGGTCTTGAGTTCTAATTTGATTGCACTATGGTCTGAGAGACTGTTATGATTTCAGTTCTTTTATATTTGCTGAGGAATGTTTTACTTCCAATTGTGTGATCAATTTTAGAGTAAATGACATGTGGCAATGAAAAGAATGTATATTCTGTTGTTTTGGGGCAGAGTTCTATAGATATCTATCAGGTCCACTTGATCCAGAGCTGAGTTCAGGTCCTGAATATCTTTAATAATTTTCTGTCTCAATGATCTGTCTAATACTGTCAGATAGCAGCCTGCTCCTTCCTCTGGAAGCTCCATCCCAGAGGGGTACTGACCTGTTGCCAGCCTGAACGTGCCTGTAGGAGGTGGCTGGAGACCCCTGTTGGGAGGTTTCACCCAGTCAGTAGGAACAGGATCAGGGACCCATTTAAAGGATCACTCTGGCAGTTTTTGGTAGAGCAGGTGTGCTGTGTTGGGGATTCCTTCAGCCCTAGATCGGTATAGGCTCTGCAGGGCCCGCAGGCTGGACTGACTGAAAAACTCTAATAGCCAAGATGGCAGCCTGCCCTGCCCCCCAGGCACTCCATCCCAGGAGGAAGTTAAAGCTTTGTTGGCCTTAGAACATGGGTGGGGAGTGGCTTGAGGTCCTAGCTGTGAGGACCTGCCCCATGAGAAGAAGTAGATCAGGGGTCCCACTTAAAGAAGCAGTCTGGCCACAATCTGGCAAAGTAGCTGTCCTGCACTCCAGAGACTGTTTCTCATCTGGACCGTTTGGAGTCTCCAAAGCCAGTGAGCTGGAACAGTTGAGTCAACCAAACGATGGAGATGGTGGCTGCCCCTCACCTCAGGAGCTCCATCCTGGGAGAGGTCAGAGCTCTGTCCATATAAAACTTGCTGGGAGTGCTGTAACCCCAGCAGGGAGGTCCTGCCCATTGAGGAGATGTGGATTGGGGTCCTGTTTAATGAAGCAGTCTGGCCATGATTTGGCAAAGCTGCACTGGGGAGACCCTTCCTCGTCTGGACCATTTGAGGTCTCCGAAGCTGGTGGGCTGGAAGGCTGAGTCGACCAAACCACCGAGATGATGGTCACCCCTCCTGCTGGGAGCTCTGTCTCCAGCAGGCTCCACTCTGTTGTCACTGGCTGGCTGGAATTCCAATCCACTGGGTCTGATCTTGTGAGGTGCCCTAGAAGTGAGACCCACAGAACAAAGCTGCTTGGCTCCCTGGATTCAGCCTCCTTCCTAACGATATGTACTGACCTTCCACCTTGCCAAGGATCCTAAGGCCGAATATGTAAAACTCCTGGGTCTCTGTGCATGCCTGAGCAGCTGTTCTGCCAGGATTTCACACAGCTCTGTATGTCAGACCCAAGGCCCTGGTGGTGTGTGCTCACAAGGGGATCTCCTGATGCAGAGGTCACAAAGATCCATGAAAGAGGCATGGTTGCACAATCACTTATGGCTTCCCTTGGCTGGGGATGGGGGTTTCCTTGTCCCTGTGCCACTCCCGGGTAGGCCATTGCTCCACCCTGCTTTTCTTCCTTGTCTGCCTCATCAGTCCCAATGCAAGAACCTGGATATTTCAGTTGCAGGGGCTGTATTCACTGACCCATTATTCTGTTTTGTAAATAGAGCTTTTGCAGATATAATTTTCCATTAACTAAATCTTACGTGTACTATCATTACTATTTTCTAAACAATTTATAAATGGAGTTTTATTTTCCTCTTTGGTCCAGAAATTATTGAAGTAGTGGTGTATTTTATTTTTATGTTGTTATTTTAACTCCAAGTGTTTATTTGTATGTTTTGTTGACCAATTTTAATTAATTCCTGACTTTATTTCATTGGGGTTAAAAACAGGCCTGTACATCCTCTGTTCTTATTGAAATTTCTTGTGGCCTGATATATGACATGCTGTAAAACATACCATTAGATTTTGGGAAAAATAAGCACTTTTGGTTGTAAAATCTGTAAAATTTATCTTATAAATCAACTTTATTATATGTAATATCCAAATGCCCTATGGCCTTAGTCACTTTAATATCTTTTCCATCTGTTTGAGACTGAAAGTTTGTTAAAATCTAATACAGTCACTTTTTGACCATTTATATTTGTATTTTTCCAGTGTTTGTTTTATATTTTTATGATGTTTTAAATTTTAGCCATAAATGCTCATATTTATATATTACTGTGAATAAACATTTATTTATTAACAATGTAACTTCATAATTTCAACAGCATAAAATCAATCTTTATTCATTTATTTACCTTGAATTCTATCTATGTCTGGATGACACTTCAGCATTTTTTTTTTCTTCAAAGAATGAAGTAGTTGGGAGAACTGGAGGATTGAAGGTCAGGGACATCACCAGCAGAGATCAGGGAATCTGCCACCATAAATCTGCATCTTAAACAGCTGGATGGCACTTCAGCTTTTATTATAATATTACCATTATTATTATTATTATTGTCATCATTACCAACATCACTATTTCTTTACTCATTCTTTTTAAGATGAGTAAATAAATGATTTTAAAAATCATTTAAAGAAATGATTCTTTTTACCTTCTTTTTTAGTCTGATGCATTAGGGTATTAACCCATTTTCACAAATTGTTTTAACCAATACATTTAGTTTCCCGTCACTTTATTCTAGGTCCTTTGTTTTTAATGCATGTTTGCCTCCCTCCTTTCTTCCTTTCCATTTTCTTTGTAGGGTACATTGGTCTCTACTCCTCAGTTCCATGGGAGGTATTGCTTCAAGCCCCCTTAATTTGGGGCTCAGCCTTGTGACTTGCTTTAACAAACAAGATGTTCACAGAATCACACAAGCTTGGGCTTGAAATGTATTAGCACAGTGAGTGCTCTCTTGAACCTCTGTTTTTGGCATAAGAAAAAACATGCCTGCATTAGCTTGTTGGTCCCAGGAGACAGAAGGGAGATAAGGAATGCATAGCCAAGTCTCCATAGGCCAGCTCATAATAGCCAGATGCAGGAGGGACCCCAGCTGAGATGAGCAGAGCCAAGCCCAGCTACTCTATATGCAGGTGAGCTTATGATTGCACACACTAAGATCTGTGGGGTTTTGTTGTCATTATCTCATTTGTGTATGTGTAGACGTATGTGTGTATGCATCTTTAGATGAATATAGATAACAGACAAATTGTATAACCATGAACTTGGATGTTGTGGCAAACAGTTCGTTGGGTCCCCAATAATCATTCCCATCCCCTTTACACTTGACAGCTTCTCACTACTACAGTGGCTGAAAAAACTCATTTTCTCAGGCCCTCCACTTGCTAGACATAGCCATGTGATCCAATTTGACCAAAGAGACATAAGGGGAAGTCAGTTGGATGCTTTTTGGAAAGGTTTTCATCCCTGACAAAGACAGGGAGTTCAATGAGACCTTTTCCTCAATGCATCTCCCCAACCCCTCTAATACATACACCCCAGTTTCTGCCTTTCGGGGGGGCCCTGTGAGAACATGATGCTCAGAGCTGTCGCAGTCTGCTTGTGACCTGAGGTGAAAAGGCTCAGAATGAAAAGCTAGCATAACACTGATAAGTCACAGAGCCAACTCTAGGGCATCTATTTGTGTTGACTTTCAAAATGATCAGGTGCATTCATTTATTTCTTATTAAATTTAGGGCATTTTTTTTCCATAGCCTTAATCATAAATGCTATGTAGACTTTCTCTCCTCTGTCCAGTGTGGGCTTTGTCTTTCTATGTGGAGAGAGCGAGGAGCCAGGTCCTGAATCATTGGCAGCTTTTAGGAAGTAGAAGGGTGTACTTGCTTCTTGGCCCTAGATTTCTCATTTAAGAAGTGTCGTTTTGTCTTTATTCTTTTTCTCCACTGCAGTTTCAGATCTAGAGTATTTTGGAACATTAGATGAGGTCCCCACGGGCAGACACTTGGTCCCTTGAGCAGCTTTTAGGAAAAGGAAATTCCCTTGAGGATGAGTCATGCCTTGCATCTAATCTCTGGATTGGATGTCTGTCTCTCAGCTTCCTGCCCTTCACCCACACAATCTCTGGTACAGCCTATGGTTAGGTATCTTGTGCAACCCCTGTTCCAGGCAGCCAATGGGACACAGCTGGGGTGAGGTCAGTGAGGCACTTGCCTTGAGCATAAAACTTAATGAGGTACCAAAAACTTTAGTGATCAAGATAAATAACATCCTAACACAACATTTTTAAAATATCAGAATGAATGCAAACAAATGAATTATTAACAAAATATCAGCATTTTAATTCACAAAAGGATCTGCCCTGCACTTGCATGACTTGACCTCACTTGTTCCACCCTAACCCTAGCCATTCAATGGGCATTCTCTTGCCACACTCTTCAGCCTCCTTGTGCCACTCTATCTCACCTAGTGATGTGCGACCCATTCCTGGGGATACTTTATATTAAAAATCTAGATAATACAGGTAAAGAATCAGCTACTTCATTTACCTTGTCTTCGAAGGTCAGGATGATGCCCTCCTGGTTCTGTCAATCCATCCTCTTCTCATCCAATCCATTGGTCCTATCTCAGAAAGGGAGGGGCCAGAAAAATAATCTGTACTCCCAGACCACATCTTCCAAAATCTCAACTTCATGCAGAGGTGGAGATCTTTTGACCTGGCCAGCTAATATGGCTTTGTTTCTCCTTGGGCAGTACAGGGGTGTTCTATAGGAGAAAAACAGAATTTCCCTTTAGTTGTTAAAGTCTCCTACAATTTAAGATTTCATATACTGTTCTCCTATACTCACACACACATAAAAACATCATAAGTATATACATATATATGTCATACCTTTACATTATTTTCCATTTGAAATAATGCAGTTAATGTTTGTCAGTCAGAAAGAATACTAAATGATGTGCAGCAAGTTCAAAATGCCACAGTATTTCCGAATAGCTCTAAAATGTTTAGATCATGTAACTCTTTAACCATTTTAATTGCAATGCCCACAGAGGAATCTATGCACCAAAATAAATACAAAAACAAAAACTCTTTTCTGTTCCATTTCTTCCTATTCAATCACTCTCAGCCAGAAGAAGAGAAGCCTGTCAGGACAAGGGAGTTTGGATCCTTTCTTCAGCAGGTGTAACCTCAGTCATCCTGCCCCAGCACTACTGTGCATATGTCAGTGCTTCTATATTAGCCAGTCTACAGTTTCTCACAGGCCTCATCTTTTCCAATTTTGTAGAGAATGGGCTGCATTTTTATGATGGAACATAAGAGAAAGCCTCCAGGCAGCTGGCTCAGGGTTCGGTTCCGTGTACTGGCCCTTGCTCTCTTCTTTCAGAATTTTGAAATGCAACCGTAATTCCCTCTTTCTACCACACCATGCACTGCCTGAGTCAGCTGCTTATGAAATTCTGTAGCTATCTGAAAAACTATTTATAAAACCACTTAAAGCATGTGTATTCTACTTTCTGAAATGTGTGAACCTGCCAAAGTTAGGCTACTTTAACTAGCAATGGGAAGACCATCCAGGAAGGAGTGAGATCATCCTTCCAGTGGCCATGCGGTTGAATTGTGCTATATTGGTGAAACTTGCATTCACATCAGCCTCTTCCCTTCCCTGACCTTATACTTTCAGAGTGAGTGGATTTCTCTGGATAAATCCTGTGCCTCAGTTGCTGTTTTACATTCTGCTGTTTTTCCTTGCACCTCACCAGAGTGACCAATCTGAGAAACCCAGGAGCTATGCTCCTTAGAGAAAAAGAGAAGCTGAAGAGCCCTCACTAATGTAGGTCGTATTATTTCCTATTTTACTTATTTACTCTTATTTATGGACAGTTAGTTAGTTGAAGTAGAGACGAGAATGTAAGGGTGAAGCCAATTGGGGAATTCAACATTAAGTGTTTTATTTTGCTTTGTTTTTACCTTATTAGTTTGGTCTATTGAAAAATCAGGGTTTGACGCAGAGGCTCATGACCCTTCTCACAGAGACTTCTGTGCCCTTTCCTCAGATCCAAGGCATGTGGAAATACCACAGTAAAAGGTCCATGCTGAAAACACAGAAAATGCAGAAAAATCCCAGGAACACAGGTGACCACCAGAGCACTATACTGTACTTTTTCTAGTCCTGTACCAAGACAGAGGCTCAATTTAATTCAGAGATTCAGAAGGGAAATACAGAATAAACTAAACCTAATGAAGGGGAAAAAAGAGAACATTCTCAGCTCTTCAGCTTTGGCAAGATGCCAGACAATCTGTGCCAATATCCCAGAATCCATCACCTGTTGAGCTTTTACTAGTAACATCAGGTTTTCCACATCCTGGGGTACAAAATTCATCCTCTATGCAGGTTACCTGCCTCATGCAGATGCTGGCATTTAAAACGTTTTGTCTCCTTCAAAGGAAATTAGCAGTAGTGAGTGAGACCTCCAGTTTCCATCACCTTTAGATATCCCCTTTTGTACTTTAGGGTACCCTTAAACATTTAAAACCTCAGTTCTCCTTTAAATTCCCTCTGAGGCCCTGGTTTCCTGCCACAAGAAAATTCAATTGTGTGTGTGCTTTCTGTCATATAAAAAGTAAATAAGTTAATTTCATGGCCTTGTATTTCTCATAATATCTTCATCTCCTTCTGATCTTTTCCACATATTTCTCCAACACATCTGGAGCATGGGGGGTTTCTTTCATCAGCATTTTCCAAGCCTGTGTCCTCAAGAGGCAAAGAAAAGGCAGTGTGATTCCTTCCATGTGTTCATATGCTGCAAGAGAGACACCAGAGATGCATCATGAAAAACATGCCACAGGAAAGAGAGCCCTTCCCAAGACTTAGAAAGCAGTTGGGGTTAGTCATCTATTCATAGACCATGCCTTTGTCCTCTGGCCCTGAGAATAAAGGTTTTCAACCTTTGCTATATCTTAGATTTTAAGAGTACCTAGGGTACTCTTAAAAAATTCCTATCCTGAACCACATGAGTAAGAATCTCCAGAGTGTTTTGTTTTGTTTAAATTTCCCAGGTTATTCTAATATGTAGTCGTAGTTGAGAATCATTGCCTTAGTCTGAAAGATCAAAATTGTCCCCTAAGAAATATATTTTCTCCTGAGCCATATATTATGAAACTCTTTCTTTGTGAAGTGGAAGGAGATGGGCAACTTTGAGTGCCCCATACATCTCTGTAATCCTCCATCAGAGGTAAGAGAATGTGTCCTACAAATGTACTACCTGAATACCAGAATATTAAAGAGTATTCACAAACACACCCTATATATGAATTATGTACATATGTGTAAAGTACATATGATAATTAGGAAATGTTTTAGCCACTGGAAATACATAAAAATTATTTTATGGTACTGAAATGGCTTTTATCCATTCCAACTTTATTGAGAATAAAGCATAGTTATTCTGAACAAACTAGTAGAGTAAATGTGCTGACTTTTTGATGAAAGGAAAATGAGCAAATAAATCCATAAACTTTATTGCAAATATTCTTAAGAAAAAGAAAAAATTAAAACTGTAAGCATGCATTCCTAATTACTTAATTTCAAACCTACCTACCTTTTCTTTTCTTTCTTCCTTCCTTACCTTCCTTCCTTCCTTTCCTTCCCTCCCTCACCCCCTTTTTTCTTTTCATATATATATATATGTTTTATTGCACTTTAGGTTCTGGGGTACATGTGAAGATCATGCAGGATTGTTGCATAGGCACCTACATGGCAATGTGGTTTGCTGCCTCCATCCACTGTCACCTATATCTGGCATTTCTCCCCTTGTTATCCCTCCCCAACCTCCCTACCCCCAACTGTCCCTCCCCTAATCCCCTCAAACAGACCTCAGTGTGTGATGTTCCCCTCCCTGTGTCCATGTGTTCTCATTGTTCAACACCCACCTATGAGTGAGAACATGCGGTGTTTGATTTTCTGTTCTTGTGTCAGTTTGCTGAGAATGATGGTTTCCAGATTCATCCATGTCTCTACAAAGGACACGAATTCATCGTTTATGGCTGCATAGTATTCCATGGTGTATATGTGCCACATTTTCCTTGTCCATTCTATCATTGATAGGCATTTGGGTTGGTTCCAGGCTTTTGCTATTGTAAAGAGTGCCACAATGAACATATATGTGTATGTGTCTTTATAATAGAACAATTTATAATCCTTTGGATATATATCCAGTAATGAGATTGCTGGGTCAAATGGAATTTCTATTTCTAAGTCCTTGAGGAATCGCCACACTGTCTCCCACAATGGATGAACTAATTTACACTCCCACCAATAGTGTAAAAGTGTTCCTATTTCTCTACATCCTCTCCAGCATCTGTTGTCTCCAGATGTTTTAATGATCGCCATTATAACTGGCATGAGATGGTATCTTAATGTGGTTTTGATTTGCATTTCTCTAATGAACAGTGATGATGAGCATTTTTCCATATCTTTGTTGGCCTCATAAATGTCTTCTTTTGAAGAGTGTTCATACACTTTGACCACTTTTGAATGGGTTTGTTTGTTTTTTTCTTATAAATTTGTTTAAATTCTTTGTAGATTCTGAATATTAGCCCTTTGTCAGATGGGTAGATTGCAAAAATTTTTTCCCATTCTCTTGGTTGCCAGTTCACTAATGATTGTTTCTTTTGCTGTGCAGAATCTCTGGAGTTTAATTAGATACGATTTGTCTGTTTTGGCTTTTGTTGCCATTGCTTTTGGTGTTTTAGTCATGAAGTCCTTGCCTATGCCTATGTCCTGAATGGTTTTGTCTAAGTTTTCTCCTAGGGTTTTTATGCTGTTAGGTCTTATGTAAGTCTTTAATCCACCTGGAGTTAATTTTAGTGTAAGGTGTCAGGAAGGGGTCCAGTTTCTGCTTTCTGCACATGACTAGACAGTTTTCCATTTATTAAACAGGGAATCCTTTCCCCATTGCTTTTGTCTGGTTTGTCAAAGATCAGATGGTTGTAGATATGTGGCATTGCCTCCGAGGCCTCTGTTCTGTTCCATTGGTCTGTATCTCTGTTTTGGTACCAGGACCATGCTGTTTTGATTATTGTAACCTTGTAATATAGTTTGAAGTCATGTAGTGTGATGCCTCCTGCTTTGTTCTTTTTGCCTAGAATTGTCTTGGCTATGTGGGATGTATTTTGGTTCCATATGAAGTTTAAGGTGTTTTTTTCCAGTTCTGTGGAGAAGGTCATTGGTAGCTTAATGGAGATAGCATTGAATCTATAAATTACTTTGTGCAGTATGGCCATTTTCACAATATTGATTCTTCCTAACCATGAGCATGAAATGTTTTTCCATCTGTTTGTGTCCTCTCTTATTTCCTTGAGCAGTGTTTGTAGTTCTTCTTGAAGAGGTCCTTTACATCCTTTGTCAGTTGTATTCCTAGGTATTTTATTCTCTTTGTAGCAATTGTGAATGGTAGCTCGTTCTTGATTTGGCTGTCTTTAAGTCCGTCATTGGTGTATAGGAATGCTTGTGATTTCTGCACATTGATTTTGTATCCTGAGACTTTGCTGAAGTTGCCTATCAGCTGAAGAAGATTTTGGGCTGAGACAATGGGGTCTTCTAAATATACAATCATGTCATCTGCAAATAGAGACAATTTGACTTCCTCCTTCCCTAACTGAACAGCCTTTATTTCGTTTCCTTGCCTGATTGCTCTGGCTAGAACTTCTAATACTATATTGAATAGGAGTGGTGAGAGAGGGCATCCTTGTCTATTGCCAGATTTCAAAGGGAATGCTTCCAGTTTTTGCCCATTCAGTATGATATTGGCTGTGGATTTGTCATGAATAGCTTTTATTATTTTGAGATACGTTCCATCAGTACCTAGTTTATTGAGAGTTTTTAGCATAAAGGGCTGCTGAATTTTGTCAAAGGTCTTCTCCGTATTTATGGAGATAATCACGTGGTTTTTATCTTTGGTTCTGTTTATATAGTGGATTACATTTATAGACTTGCATATATTGACCCAGTCTTGCATCCCCGGGATGAAGCCTACTTGATTGTGATGGATAAGCTTTTTGATAAGCTATTGCAATTGGTTTGCCAGTATTTTATTGAAGATCTTAGCATCTATGTTCATCAGGTATATTGGCCTGAAGTTTTTTTGTTGTTGTTGAGTCTCTGCTGGGTTTTGGTATCAGGATGATGTTGGTCTCATAAAATGATTTGGGAAGGATTCCTCTTTTGAATTGTTTGGAATAGTTTCAGAAGGAGTGGTAGTTTCAGCTCCTCTTTATATGTCAGGTAGAATTCGGCTGTGAACCCATCTGGACCTGGACTTTTTTTGGTGGTAGGCTATTAATTGCTGCTTCAACTTCAGCCCTTGTTATTAGTCTACTCAGGGTTTCAACTTCTTCCTGGTTTAGGCTTGGGAGGGTGCCAAGTGTCCAGAAATTTATCCATTTCTTCCAGGTTTACTGGTTTATGTGCATAGAGTTGTTTGTAGTAATCTCTGATGGTAGTTTGTATTTCTGTGGAATTGGTGGTGATATCCCCTTTATCATTTTTTATTGCATCTATTTGATTCTTCTCTTTTAGCCTGTCTATTTTGTTCATCTTTTCAAAAAACCAGCTCCTGAATTCACTGATTCTTTGAAGGTGTTTTTTGTGTCTCTGTCTCCTTCAGTTCTGCTCTGATCTTAGTTATTTCTTGTCTTCTACTAGCTTTTGAGTTTTTTTGATCTTGCTCCTCTAGCTCTTTCAATTTTGATGATAGGTTGTTGATTTTGGATCCTTCCTTGCTTCTCCTGTGGGCATTTATCACTATAAATTTTCCTCTAGACACTGCTTTAACTGTGTCCCAGAGATTCTGGTACATGTGTCTTCATTCTCATTGGTTTCAAAGAACATCTTTATTTCTGCCTTCATTTCATTGTTTATCCAGTCAACATTCAAGAGCCAGTTGTTCAGTTTCCATAAAGTTGTGTGGTTCTGAGTTAGTTTCTTAATCCTGAGTTCCAATTTGATTAGATTTGATTCTAATCTAATTTGATCCACAGAATATACATTCTAATTTGTGATCTGAGAGACTGTTTGTTATGATTTCCATTCTTTTTCATTTGTTGAGGAGTGATTTACTTCCAATTATGTGATCATTTTAGAGTAGGTGTGATGTGGTGCTGAGAAGAATGTATATTCTGTGGATTTGGTGTGAAGAGTTCTGTAGATGTCTATTAGGTTTGCTTGGTCCAGACCTGAGTTCAAGTCCTTGATATCCTTGTTAATTTTCTGTCTCATTGATCTGTCTAATATAGACAGTGGAGTGTGTTAAAATCTCCCACTATTATTGTGTGGGAGTTTAAGTCTCTTTGTAGGTCATTAAGAACTTGCTTTATGCATCTGGGTGCTTCTGTATTGGGTGCATATATATTTAGGATCGTTAGCTCTTCTTGTTGCATTGATCCTTTTACCATTATGTAATGCCCTTCTTTGTCTCTTTTGATCTTTGTTGGTTTATAGTCTATTTTATCAGAGACTAGGATTGCAACTCCTGTTGTTTCTTTTTTCCTCCATTTGCTTGATAAATCTTCCTGCATCCCTTTATTTTGCACCCATGTGTGTCCTTGCATGTGAGATGAGTTTCCTGGATACAGCACACACTGATGGGTTTTGACTTTTTATCCAATTTGCCAGTTTGTGTCTTTTGATTGGGGCATTTAGCCCATTTACATTTAAGGTTAATATTGTTATGTGTGAATTTGATCCTGCCATTTTGATGCTACCTGGATGTTTTGCCCATTAGTTGATGTAGTTTCTTCATTGTGTCGATGCTCTTTACCATTTGGTATGTTTTTGGAGTGTCTGGTACTGGTTGTTCCTTTCTATGTTTAGTGCTTCTTTCAGGAGCTCATTTAAGGCAGGCCTGGTTGTGACAAAATCTCTCAGCAATTGCTTGTTTGTAAAAGATTTTATTTCTCCTTCACTTATGAAACTTAGTTTGGCTGGATATGAAATTCTAGGTTGAAGGTTCTTTTCTTTAAGGATGTTGAATATTGGCCCCCACTCTCTTCTGGCTTTCAGGGTTTCTGCTGAGAGATCTGCTGTGAGTCTGATGGGCTTCCTTTTGTGGGTAACCTGACCTTTCTCTCTGGCTGCCCTTAGCATTTTCTCCTTCATTTCAACCCTGGTGAATCAACAATTATGTGCCTTGGGGTTGCTCTTCTTGAGCAGTATCTTTGTGGTGTTCTCTGTATTTCCTGGACTTGAATATTGGCCTGCCTTGCTAGGTTGGGGGAGTTCTCTTGGATAATATACTGAAGAGTGTTTTCCAGCCTGGATTCATTCTCTCCGTCACATTCAGGTACACCTATCAAATGTATATTAGGTCTTTTCACATAATCCCATGTTTCTTGGAGGCTTTGTCCATTTCTTTTCACTTTTTTTCTCTAATCTTGTCTTCTCATTTTATCTCATTGAGCTGATCTTCAATCTCTGATATCCTTTCTTCTGCTTCATCGATTCAGCTATTGAAACTTGTGCATTCATTGCGAAGTTCTCGTGTTGTGGTTTTCAGCTCCATCAGGTCATTTATATTCTTCTCTAAGCTTTTTATTCTCGCTAGCATTTCATCAAACCTTTTTTCAAGGTTCTTAGTTTCTTTGCATTGGGTTAGAACATGTTCTTTTAGCTCGGAGAAGTTTCTTATTACCCACCATCTGAAGTCTGTTTCTGTCAATTCATCAGACTCATTCTCCATCCAGCCTTGTTCCCTTGCTGGTGAGTTGTTATCCCTTGGAGGAGGAGAGGCGTTCTGGTTTTGGGTGTTTTCATCCTTTTTGCACTGGTTTCTTTCCATCTTTGTGGATATATCTACCTGTGGTCTTTGTAGTTGGTGACTTTCAGATGGGGTCTCTGAGTGGATGTCCTTTTTGTTGATGATGAAGTTATTTCTTTCTTTTAGTTTTCCTTTTAGCTGTCAGGCCACTCTGCTGTAGGACTGGTGGAGGTCCACTCCAGACCCTGCTTGCCTGGGGATTATCTGTGGCAGCTGCAGAACAGTTAAGGGTTTCTGCCAGTTTTTTCTTCTATTATCTTTGTCCCAGAAAGATACCCGCCAGATGTCAGCCTGAGTTCTCTTTTATGAGGTGTCTCTTTGGATATATGCAGGTCAGGGAGCTGCATGAGGAGATAGTTTGATCCTTATGGGAGCTCAAGTACTGAGCTGTGAGCTCCATTGTTTCATTCAGAGCTGCTGGGAAGGTATGTTTAAGTCTGCTGCGGCAGAACTCATAACCACCTTTTTTCTCAGGTATTCTGTCCTGGAAAGTTGGGGCTTTATTTGTAAGTTCCTGATGTGCTGCTGCTTTTTTATCAGAGATGCCCTGCCCAGCTAGAAGGTAGCCTAGTCACAGTCTGCCAGCAGAGGGATTGCTGAACTGCCATGGACTCTGCCCATCTGCTGTGTGAACCTCCTTGCGGTTTTGTTTATAGAGGTATAGTTAGAACTGCCTCAGGAATGGCAGATTGCCTCTGTAATGGCGGGCTGCCTTGGTAATGGCAGACTGCCTCGGTAGTGGTGGACTGCCTTGGTAATGGCAGACAGCCTTCCTCCCACAGAGCTGGACCATCCCAGGTCCAGCTGTGCTTGCTGTGAAACTCTCAATCCAGAGCATTTCATATTGCTGGTCTTTGTGGGGGTGGGGCCTGTTGAGCCAGATCACCTGGCTCCCTGTTTCAGCCCCCTTTTTTTCAGTTGAATGGGCGGCTCGGTCTCCCAGGCATTCCAGGCACCAGTTGAAACGGCCGCCCAGATTTGTGTGAGTTTTTGTGTGGAGATCTGCTGCGCTGGTTGAAACAGCCATGCTGGAAACTCGTGGTGCTTTTCAGCCCAGCAATCTACTGGTCTGTGGGCAGTAATAACTCATTTGGAATTGCTGTGATCACTCACCCTCTGCATTGTTCTCATTGGGAACTGCACTCCAGAGCTGTTCCTATTCAGCCATCTTGGATCCATCTCCTCTTTTCTTTCTTTTCTTTCTTTCTTCTTTTTCTGAGATGGAACCTTGCTCTGTCACCCACACTGGAGTGCAGTGGTGCAATCTCAGCTCACTGCAGCCTCCATCTCCTGGGTTCTAGGTTCTAGTGATTCTCGTGCTTCAGCCTCATGAGCAGCTGGGATTACAGGTGTGCACCACCAACACCAACCAATTTTTTGTATTTTTAGTAGAGTCGGGGTTTCACCTTGTTGGCCAGACTGGTCTTGAACTTCTGACCTTCAGTGATCTGTCCTCCTTGACCTCTCAAAGTGCTGGGATTACAGGCATGAGCCACTGTGCCCAGCCCATTGTTTCTGCTTTTTTCCAAAGTTTGCTCTTCCTTCTTTCAGGAGAAGTCAAATGATTGTTCTTATTTGTTGAACAGGACACTAAATGAATTTCATGGCATGAGTCTCATGAGATTCTAAATGCAAGAATTCTGTGTTGATGCTCCAGATGGAGTATCATCTTTGGGACCTTCTCCTTAGCAAAAAATGAGTTTCTATTTGGGATTTCTTTGGAAACCTTCTTTTAGAAAAAATATGAAAAGTGGCCTTCCTAGAAGTGATTAATAAACTTTGATAATGTCTACATGCCCAACAGCTTCTGTATCTCTGCAATCTTTTAGTTCCCCCTCACCTATGCTATATCTGGTTGCCTTATTTCCATGTGTATGTAAATGAGGAGACACATAATAGTTTACATACAAATTCTTTCTCTCCTTTTAAATTATGTTCTAATCTGAAAGTTTAAGTCTAGAGAATTTGTTATCCAGACAACTCAGAATGAGCTTTTTACTTTTGGGTCTCTTTTGGATTATTAGACATAATAATAATAATCCAACATAATAATTAGAAGGATAATCAATATTTTCACTCAAGCCTCTCGAGACTAAGAATTATTTCCCACAAACTAACAAGCTAACAGGAAATTCTGTGTTTGATATCACTTTTTGAATTTTCTGTGTCAGTACAATAAAAAGTCATATATTTGAAAGTCATTCGGTTTGACAGTCTATAGGCCAAAAAATGTTCACTGTTACAGCACATAGACAAGTAAGTAAATAGATAAATTAGTACATAAAGACAAAGGATACTATGTCTCAGATGCAAATTTAAGGAGACAGATCAATAAAATGGCACAGAAATTTCTGAAACAAACACCAGAATAGTTAAGAATTTAGTGCATAATAAAAATTGCATTTCACATCAGTAAAAAAAGGATTGTTTAATAAACATGCTAGGATAATTGCTTACTTATGAAAAAAAAACTTAGATTTCTGATGGATTTAAGAGATAAATACAAAGAGATTATTAAATCATAAATAGGTCAGAAAAATATATAGATAAATATTTATAAGATCGTAGGGTAGGAAGGAATGTTTTAAGCCTGCACACAAAGAAACTACAAAGGAAACATTAAATTATTTGATCATAGAGCAGTTACTACTTGCATTCATAAAAAAATCCTAAACAAAATAAAAATAACAAATTAGAAAATAGTAGGAAAAAAATTAATTATCCTTTATATAAATCACTCTTAGAAGTCCATATTAACAAGACAACTGAAAATATGGACAAAGGATAATGGAAAAGTAATTTACAAAAGAATAAGTTCAGATGGACATTAAGCATATGAAAAACTATTCAACCACATTTATAATTATGAAAATATTATTTATAACAAAAACAAAAAAACTTTCTTTTGTATTTCATGTTGGAAAAAATTAATGAATATATGTATATTCATCCCCAGAACTGGGTAAGGCTGATTTGGCAGACACAAAACACATGTGCTTCCATGTTTCTATCCTTCATTGAGGTTAAGCATCACTAATTTATCTTAGCATCCTTTGTTGCCATATCCAGATGTTCTTGCAGTCCTTCTCAAAAAGGAGTAGCAGGCTAATACTACTAATTAATCAATGATGGTACTCTAGATGGAATCTAATTGCCCTTCCCAGTGTTTGAAGAATGTAGAGATGTTCTACATGGTTAGCCCTTGACAGTCTGATTCCATAATATGATCTTTGTAAAAAGTTATTGGCCATATCCTTCAGCTAGAAATCTTTTCTAAGGAAATAACCAGAAACGAGAGCATGCATTTATATATGATGGAATTTACAGTACAATTACAAAAGTGAAATATTGGAAACAACTTTATAATAATGAAAGAATGGTTAAAGTATGTTAAGTATATATAAAGAAAAATACATAGTTATGCTTGTTTCCAAAAACTAATGTTAAAAATGCTTAATACATACTGTTAAATTGATACATAGTTGTAAAATTTTTAAAAAATGTTCACATAGAAAAGATGAGAAGAAACATACAAATATGTGATAATGTTTATCTTAAGGTAGAATAACAGTTATTGATTGTCACTTATTATATTTTAAACTACAGAAAGTAATTAAGCTAGAGAACATAAATTTGTATCTATATCCAGACAGATGTTATAAAATATGTATCAGTTGTGTTCTATAGCTAAATAATACAACGTTATAAACCTCCTAAAATGTCCACATATAGCATAAAGGAGTTTTTCAAATCTCGGCTTTATGTAAACAATAGTGTCTGATGATCTATTGTGACAGACCATCCTAAAACTTAATGAGCTCAAGTGATAATGCTTTATTATCATTCTTGATTTTGTGTGTTGACTGGAATCAGTTGAGTGGTCTCACTTGGGATTTCTCATGTGATAGCAGTTAGACAGAGGCTGGGTCTGGAGTGACCTAACTGCTCAACTGAGCAAGATGTCCGGATGTCCAGGATTTCTCCAAGACAATAGCTTGGACTTTTAATATGGTGGCTCACATCTCCAAAAACAGGAAGCAGAAACTGCTGGATCTATTAAGAGTGATGGCTAGTACTGACATGCCATTACTTCCACCACATTCTGATGGCCAAATCAGATATACGACCTATCCAGATTCAAAGAGGTGGAAAAAGGGACTCCACCTCTTTATAAGGGAGTACCCAGGTCACATTGTAGAAAAGCAGGTGGAATGGAAAATATTTTCATGGACCACTTTGTAAAATACTCTCTGCCATTCAATATTAGAAGCAAATTTGTCTCTTTAAGAGATCTCCTCCTTGTTTTTCAATTTGCCAGCCTGATACCCAAGAATTCTATTTCTTTAAAGAGCTTTAATGTGCTCAGTGGGTCTTAAGCTGATATAAAGGCTAAAAAATAGGAATATCTACATTATTTCTCTACTTGATAAAGGACCAATTTGAAGTAGCTTAATTTATCCTTTTCAGAATATGATTTGATATCAGGCTCACAATGTTTTCAAACTTGAACAGTTTAAAATGAAGTAACATACTCTGCTAACTTCTGTTCACCCTAGTTAATTGTGCCTTGTTTTCCTCCAGCCAGATGTTTCTTATACTTAATTTGCCTAACAATTTTCAGACTAGGAAACCATTCTGCATTAAAAATGATGCACTAAACATACCCACACTTATGTTCCATATTGTTGGCTCTTTCTAGATCTGCCTTGCAGTTTCAACATCCTTAATTTCTTTTGAATCCAGATGGAATCTATGTTTACCAGGAAAGAACACCAAACCTGTAATAGTATTTTATATTCTTTCAAAAAGATATAAAGATATAATATATGCCTAAAAATCATACACATAAGTCAGTCGGTTTAAGACAGTGTGGCAGACAACTTCCAAAATGGCCCCCAATTAGCTCTGCTTCCTAATATTCATGCCTCTGTAGTTTCTTCTCCTTGAATGAGGGCTGGCCTTAATTATTCACTTCCAACAAATAAAATATGGCTAAAATGTTGGGATGTCATTTTCAAGATTAGGTTACAAAAAAGACTCTGTTTTCCATTTCTCTCACTCTCTTTCATTCCCTCTCTCACTCTGAGGAATGCCAGTTGCCATGTTGTGAGATGTCCTATGGAAAAGCCCATATGGCAAGGAAGTGACGTCTCTGGCCAACAGCCCACAATAACCTGTAGCACATAAACAGCCATGTAGTTAGCTTGGAAGTGGAGCTTCTGAAACCTGTTTACAGCCATATGAGTGGCCTTGGAAGCAGATCCTCTCCCTGTCAAGCCTTGAGATGACTGCAGCCCTGGCCAGTACCATGAATGATTGCATCCTTATGAGACATCCTCAGACAGAAAACACAGCTAAGTGACACCAGGAATCCTGAACTACAGAAAATGTCAGATACTACATGTTTGTTGTGTTAAGCCACTAAGTTTTAGGATAATTTATCATGGCAGCAGCAATGTGGGCACTTAAAGCCTGGAGACAAAGTCCGTTTCTCTGACTAGAAGAACAAAGAAAAGGGACACCTATGGTCCAAAGAGTATGGAGGGGATCACCATTGTTCTCTCACTCTCTCTTGCTCTTTTTTTCTTGCTACTTTATTATGAGAAGTATCTCAGCTCCACAGTGTTATTTACCCCCTACGCACAGAGTAGGGGGTAAAACTCAGAGATATGCTGGCTTTCTGGTTAGAGAAATGTGCTCAATGGATCTTATGGTCCCTATGGAAAAGGTACCATAAGAAAAGGAACCATAAGAGCCAGAGAGTGTAATGGGAAATGCCAGGTAGGAGAGAGCTGGAGAAAGATATCCCCTAATTCTATGTATGCACTAACGTAAGTTCTCACCATGACCTGCAAATGCATGGAACAGACACAAAAAAAGCATAGCTTTGAAAAGTGAACTACAGTATAAACCACCAGCTATATCTTAGAATAACCCAATGAGGCACATGCATGGAGCAGACCCAAACAGCAAATAAAAGGCTTTGAAAAGAAGTTCGGAGAACCCCACACAGACTAAACTCAAAGAAAACCATGCTAAGACACATAATTAACTACTTAACCAAATATTTCAGTATGTATATATAGAGAAAGCAGCCAGTGACAAATAACACATTATATTCAGGGGAATAACAGTTTTCTCAATAAAAGCTGTGGAGGGTAGAGATAGGAAAATAAAAACTTTCAAGTTCTGAAAGGGAAAAAAAATGCCAACCCCTAAGTCAATATTCAATGAAAAGTCCTCCAGGACTGATAGCAAAAGAGAGACATTTTTAGCTGATCGAAAGCTTGAAAGCTTGGTAGGCAGCAGGCCTGCTTTAAAAGAAATGTCGAAGGAAACTGTTTAGGGAAATGATACCTGAGGGAAACAAGAAATCAGAAAGAAAAGGAAGAGCAACAGAAATGTAAATATCAAGGTAAACATACAGTCATCCCTCAATATATGCAGGGGATTGGTTCCAAACCCCTACATGTACCAAACTTTGCACATACGCAAGTCCTGCAGTTGGCCCTGTGGAACCCATGTATACAAAAAGTTGGCCCTCAGTATATGCAGCGTTTAGATCCTCAATACTGTATTTTCAATTCATATCTGGTTGAAAAAAAATCTGTGTATAAGTGGACCCGCACAGTTCAAACCTGTATTGTTCAAAGGTCAACTCTAAAAGACTATTTTTCTACTTTTAAGTTCTTTAAGTAAGTAGAACTATCAAAAGCAAAAATTATAACAATGGTGGAGTTTCCATGGGAGTAAATGAATATATATTATATATAATATGCATCTATATATAAAATTATTGTATTATGTAATATAATTATATGCCCATAGGCAAGTCACCTCACCTCTCTGAGCCTTGGTGTTTTCATTTATACAATAGGGATGGTAATCCTAACCCTAACCCTAATATTATATGAATATAAATTATATAATTATTATAGATATTACATATATTCATTACATAAAGAAGAGAGTGTAAAGGGACCTATGTAAGAGTTCTATATTTCTATATGTCTAATTAAAAACCAGAGATGATCAGATTTGATTTTTAAAAAGACAATTTTGTTGACTACGGGACACTCATTTAAATATAGATATATAGATAGATAAAGATAAGAGAAAGATGTACCATGAAAACATTAATCAAAAGAATACTAGAGTTGCTATATTAATATCAGCTAGAATAGACTTCAGAATTAAAAATATTATCAGGGAAAAGAAGAGATATTAAATACTGAGGAAGGGGTGAATTCTCCAAGAATACATAATAATCCTAAATGTGTATGCTCCTGACAACAGGCCTCAAACTATGTGAAGCAAAAACTGAGAGAACTGAAAGAAGAAATAGGCAAATTAGCAAATCTATTTTAAAGTATCTATACTCAGGAATTAGAAGAATTAGACAAAAAAATCAATAAGGATATAGAAAACGAAAACAACACTAATTGACATTTATAGAATACACCATCCAACATTATTAGCACAATGCACAATCTTTTCAACTGTTCATGGAACACTCGTCAAGCAAGACCACATGCTGGGCCATAACACAAGCCTTAACTGATTTACAATAATTGGAATCATGCAAAGTATGAGCTCTAACCTTAAAGGAATTAAATAGAAATCAATAACAGAAATACATCTGGAAAATCCCAAAATATTTGGAAATTAAAGAATCCATGAGCCAAAGAAAATATCTCAAGGGATATTAGAAAACATTTTGAACTAAGTAAAAATGAAAATACAACATGTCATAATTTATAGAATATAGCTAAAGTAGTACTTAGAAATTTATAGCATTAAATGTTCATACTAAAGAAGAAGAAAGTTCTCAAATTTGTTATTTAGTCTCTTTCCTTAAGAAACTAGTAACAAAAAAAAAAATCAAATTAAACCCAAACAAGCAGAAGGGCATAAATAATGTATATAAGAACAGAAATAAATGAAGTCGAAAACAGAAAAATAGTAGAGAAAAATCAATGAAACCGAAAGGTAGTTCTCTAATTAGAACTCTACCCAGATATTCTATGGCGGGTGGTGGAGTGGGAAGAGGAAGAAGATACAAATGACCGGTATCTGGACTGAAAGGGAGATATCACTGCAGACCCCACAGACATTAGAAAGGCTAATAAGAGAATATGATAAACAATTTTATGCATATAAATTCAACAATTTAGATGAGATGGACAAATTCTTTGAAAATTAACAACACCAAAAGTCACCCCAAACTGAATTTTTAGTGATTGGAGGCATTTCACCTGCTTCCATCAAGCTTAGTCTTGAATCTTTACTAAGCTTTGATTATTCACTCTTACATTTTTTTCCCCATAAACTTTAAATACCATCCCTCCTCCTTTCTAAGACTTCATTTATTGAGAGTGATAATTGACATAACCTTCAGGAACCTCAGAAACCAGAGGCATCTGCAGAAACATTTTGAAGTATATCAGCCTAGTCTTTCTTTCTAGGAACCCCTTTCCCAATTCCCCTCTGCCAAAACCCACAGCAGCAATGTGTATACTTTGTATTAGTGCACATTCAGGAAGGCACAAAGCACTTGTATGCTACTCTCTGCATGACCACACTCTCAGTCAAGGGCCTTTCTGCTTCCAGCATCATTACAGATGCATTTGAGGCTTTGGACTGTCTCCAGGGGAGCCATCTCCTACAGGGTTTTACTCCCTTTTCTGACTTAAGAGTTTAAACAATCTGGCAAACCTTTCTGTGGTGTGGTCATAGTTACAGCACAACATTTGCCTTCTATAGGTCTTACAACACTATCCCCCAGATCAACCAATTTTCAGTAGCATGTAGCTTGTCTCATAAGCTTTATTTCCTGCTTTAAAGGATGAACAGTCCTTAGAGGAACCAAGTTCTTTGCCCAAATAATTTTGGCAAGGCTAAGACTCTGAAGGACATCTATATGCCTTGTTTTTTTCACATATTGTATGCCTGTAAATTCTGGTTTGTATCCAGAGTTCCTCCTTTCTTTCCAGCTTTCCAATTAGTTTCTGTTAGTCTAGAGGATAGAAAATACATATTTCAAAGACAGTTCTTAGCTCTGTCTGAAAGTGCTTAAGTAGTTTTTGTCAATTTCTTCTTGTTTGAGAGCAGTATCCCCAAGCTAATACTGCCTGTGAGGGAAAAACATATACTCTGAGGCAACATTTTGCTAGTAGTTTGGTAATCATGAGAAGAGTGTCTTCTTGCTGGCAATATTTTGAGACAGTACAAGAAAAACAGAGTGTGCAGTAGATTCACTGGTTAAGCCAAAAAATTATAATATTTCAGCCTCCCAAGGGCCACCCCCATATTTAATATGAATTTCTTTAAACCACCAGAGCTGGGCCTCATTTCTCTCCCATACTCTGAGAATTCTGACTTTCATTCAAGATCTTCCCTATGACTTTAAGAGCAGGAAGACATGGTCCTTGTGGTATCTCCCACACCGTACTCCTCCTCTGTTACATGTGGACTATGACTGACTTATTAAAATGATCCTCAACTTTCCAGAAACACTTGAATTCTACCACAATTATCTTTTTTACCTGAGACCTTCCTCGTCCTTTTTTCCCCATAACCAGAATCTGTGGCCTGTGCTAACCTTGCTTCTTCATGAAAATTTGACTCCCACTCCACTCTTTCTACCTTTCTGCAAATGCCCCCACTATCACCACAAATCATGAAATGATTACATATTGTTAACAGGATTAATGAGATAAAATTTATTTGCCATCAAGCTCACCCAGGCAGCAGTGGCTGCCTACCATCCTCTTTCAAAGAATTACGCCTTTCTACAGGCTTTGCTTTTCTCAAAACAAATACTTCCCTTTTTGTTCTCTTGCTTCCTCTTCTAAATCCCTAGGATTATTAAACACAGGGCTTGATTTTCACTTTGAAATGTTTTCCACGTTTGTGGTAATAATGTCACCTGAGGATTTCTACTAGATAAAGTAAAGGAAAAAACAGAGTGTGAGAGGAATGAAGTGTGACAAACCCTCCTGTGAAAGATAAGGCGAAATGGCAGTCAATGATTATTTCTGGTAAATGTAATGCCATCCAATCATTTATAGTAATTCTGAGAACTATAGCCAGTAAGATGAATTTGCATAGTCTTTCTCTTTGAGAACACTGATTTTCAGACTTGAATGCACATTGGAATCACCTGAGGAATTTAGAAAACACTGACACCTGGATTCCACTCAAGGACCTGATTTGAATTATATGAATTGCAACCTGAACATCAAGATTTTTTAAAGTTCCCTAGGTGATTCTATTGTGCAACGAAGTGACTCTTGTACTGCAAACTTGTTAGCATGATCAGAATCACCAGGGGAGTTTGATGAAATAGATTGCTAGAGTTTTTGATTCAGTAGGTTTGGGTGGGACCAGAGAATTTCTAGTTCTAACAAATTTTTGGCTAAAGCTGATGCTGTTTTTCTGGAGACTATACCTTGAGAATCACTACTTTAGAGCACTTTAATATGCAAAGGAATCATCTGAGGATTCTGTCAAAAGGCAGTTTTGATTCAGTAGATATGGAATTGGACCTGAAATTCTGCATTTCAAATAAGCTCTTTAGTTATGCCAGTGCTGCTGATCCATGGATCACACTTTAAACAGCTAAAGATTAGAGTACAGAGGTTAATAATTATGAGTAGAGAATACATTAAGTAAATTTTATTTTGTAAAAATATTGAGTAAAAATTAGCACCAAAGCACCAATTTAAATATTTTATACCTTAATTTCCATATTATTACATGGATACATGATTTTTAAAATTCCATGATCTTTGAGAAATTGCCAAAATACTTTGGAAATATTGTATAATGAGAAATTCAAAATTACTCTCTTTTTTAAGGTAAAGGTGTCTAATATTCAAGAATGTCCCCCAAAGTCATTGAATGATTACTTATTTTAACAGCTTTATTGAGATATAATTAAGCTCACTCATTTAAAGTGTACAATTTTATGGTTTTCAGTATCTTTTCATCATCACAAAAGAAACCCCATTGTTTTCACTCCCCGTTTCTCTATCATCTGAGTCCTAGGCAGTAACTAAGCTGCTTTCTGTCTCCATAATTTGCCTATTCTGGAAATATCGTATAAATGGGATCATACAATATGCAGTCTTTTGTTACTTCATTTAGTACAATACTTGCTTTTCCATGATATAATCCCATCAACATTATATATAGATGTTTTTCTGAAGATATTTAAAAATTAATATTCAGCTTTTCCATCTGTTCATTTATTTTTAAGTGTAAATAATAAATTCTAACCAAGAATGTAAAAGTAAACCAGTAACTCACATTTCTGCTTTTAAGTATCCTAAGAACAGACGAGATAAGTCACATTCATGGTGGTATGGTAGAACAAGACATATCGTATGGCCTTTTCTGACCACTCCTATTCAACATAGTATTGGAAGTTCTGGTTAGGGCAATCACGCAAGAAAAAGAAATAAAGGGTATTCAAATAGGTAAAGAGGAAGTCAAATTGTCTCTATCTGCACACAACATGATTGTGTATTTAGAAGACTCCATCCTCTCCGTAAGCTGATAAGTGACTTCAGCAAAGTCTCAGGATACAAAATCAATGTGCAAAAAATCACAAGCATTCCTATACACCAACAACAGACAAACAGAGAGCCAAATCATGAGCAAACCCCTATTCACAATTGCTACAAAGAGAATAAAATAACTAAGAATACAACTAACAAGGGATGTGAAGGACCTCTTCAAGGAGAACTGCAAACCACTGCTCAAGAAAATAAGAGAGGACACAAAGAAAGGGAAAAATATTCCATGCTCATGGTTAGGAAGACTCAATATTGTGAAAATGGCCATACTGCCCAAAGTAATTTATAGACTCAATGCTATCCCCATTAAGCTACTATTGACTTTCATCACAGAATTGGAAAAAACCACCTTAAATTTCATATGGAACCAAAAAAGAGCCAGCATAGCCAAGACAATTCTAAGAACAAAAAAAGCTAGAGTCATCACACTACCTGACTTCAAACTATACTACAAGGCTACATTAACCAAAACAGCATGGTACTGGTACCAAAATAGATATGTAGACCAGTGGAACAGAACAGAGGCCTCGGAAACAATGCCACACGCCTAGAACCATCTGATCCCTCTGATCTTTGACAAATCTGACAAAAACGAGCAATGGGAAAAGGATTCCCTGTTTAATAAATGGTGTTGGGAAAACTAGCTAGCCATATGCAGAAAGCTGAAACTGGATCCCTTCCTTACACCTTATACAAACATTAACTCAAGATGGATTAAAGATTTAAATGTTAAGACCTAACATCATAAAAATCCTAGAAGAAAACCTAGGCAATACCATTCAGGACATAGGCATGGGCAAGGACTTCATGACTAAAACACCAAAAGCAATGGCAACAAAAGCCAAAATGGACAAGTGGGATCTAATTAAATTAAAGAGCTTCTGCACAGCAAAAGAAACCATCCTTAGAGTGAACAGGCAACCAGCAGAATGCAAGAAAATTTTTGCAGTCTACCCATCTGACAAAGGGCTAATATCCAGAATCTACAAAGAACTTAAATAAATTTACAAGAAAAACAAACAAACAAAAAAAACCCTATCAAAAAGTGGGTGAAAGATATGAACAGACACTTCTCAAAATAAGACATTTATGCAGCCAACAAACATGAAAAAATGCTCGTCATTAGAGAAATGCAAATTAAAACCACATTGATATATCATCTCACCAGTTAGAATGGTAATCATTAAAGAATCAGGAGACAACAGATGGTGGAGAGGATGTAGAACACTTTTACACTGTTGGTGGGAGTGTAAATTAGTTCAACCATTGTGGAAGACAATGTGGCGATTCCTCAGGGATCTAGAACCAGAAATACCATTTGACCCAGTAATCCCATTACTGGGTATACCCAAAGAATTATAAATCATTCTGTTATAAAGACACATGCATACATATGTTTACTGTGGCACTGCTCATAATGGCAAATATTTGGAACCAACCCAAATGCCCATCAATAACAGACTGGATAAAGAAAATGTGGCACATATATACCATGGAATACTATGTACCCATAAAAATGGATGAGTTCATGTCCTTTGCAGGGACAAGGATGAAGCTAAAAACCATCATTCTCAGCAAACTAACACAGGAACAGAAAACCAAACACCACATGTTCTCACTTATAAGTGGTAGCTGAACAATGAGAACACATGAACACAGGGAAGGGAACATCACACACCAGGGAATGTCAGGGGGTGGGGGATTAGGGGAGGGATAGCATTAGGAGAAATACTAACATAGATGATGGGGTGATAGATGCAGCCAATCACCATGGCACATGTATACCTATGTAATAAACCTGCATGTTCTGTACATGTACCCCAGAACTTAAAGTACAATTTTAAAAAAAGTATACTAAGAACAGTGTTAAATTTGGCTCCAGCAGTTCTGAAACTTCAGAAGAACACATGAAGATTCTGTTTGTGATATTTATATCTATGTATTTTTTTGTTTATTTTGGTAATTTATAATACTGTAATAAGACCATCTTCCAAAACCTAATTAGGAATACAGCATTTACCAGATCAGATCAATGATATGTGTACTTCTCTCTTTCAAATTAGGATAATCCTCACCAGCCTGAGAGTTCATGTCTGAAAGTATAGAGGCCACAGGTAACCATTGCAAGTGAACATGGGTGAAGATAGGTGAAAGTCCATCTGGGCTCTGCAAAATGAGAAGGTTCTAGACACTGTTTCTTATCTATTTTGGAGGCAGGGGTCACAAAATACTCTGAGAAGTTTATGAAAGCTATGGAGTCTCCAGAAAAATTCAGAATTTTGCATATAATTTTCATAGATTACAGATTCCCTGAAGACCACCAATAGTTGAGGACTCCTAGAACCCAGGTTAATGGTAGCTAGGCTTCCTGCAGTACTTGGCATGTAATAAGTTATAAATGTTGGTGATGAAGAGAATAAATAGCTTTGTTTCATAAAGTGAAGAATGAAGAGAAAAACACTTGTTTTTATAAATGGAGTTTTTGATGGTTACAAAAAATTATCTTTCCAGAGTCTGGAAATATGCCGTTTGTCAACATTCACTATCAGTGTTTGTTATTTTTAATGTTCATTCTTTTGTGTTTAATTGGCAGTTTTTGGCAATATAGAAGAAAGTCCATTTAGGAACTACTGACTATTGGTTATTTACTTTATATCAAGCACGCTGATAATCAATTTACTAGATTAGTTCATTTAATCTAAACAAATCCCAATAGGTAGGTTTTTCTAATGAAGAAGTTGAGAATTAGAGTAACTCATAATAGTCCCAAAGACTGTCATGTGTCAGGAACAACTTGGTTTCATGAAGTGAAGAATGTATAGAACACAAACTGTAATTTTTATAACCACCTTCATTGGCAAAATAATTGCTGAAAATTTCTTCTAGATTCCAGCGTGCACTTGTTAATAATAATTTTTCAGTGTTTGTTGCTTTGTATTGATGTTATAATCTGGCTTTCATTGATATTTTAGTAAGAACTCTGGACAGGATAAACTATGGATAGCTAGCGAGAGGCTATTGTCACTCTTCTGTTCAGCATGGTCACTCAAATTTCCATGGTATAGTTTCAACATTGTAATTTGGTTTCATCATTGTCTTTGGCTTTTCTGAGAGTATGCTACCTAGATTATAAACTGAACCTTATTTTATGTTCTATACCTGCATACGTGGTCTCTCTGCTTCATTCAGCCTGACTTCATGCTAAATATGAAAGTAGCTAGAAAATTGCCACTTTAAAGTGTTAATTGAAAGATTATGATGAAAAGAACATGGTATTAGTAAAGACTGTCTTTAACTAATAGTAAAGACTATAATCCTCAAACTTATTTGGCAAATATTTGCCACTAATGTTGACAAGTAATGTAAACTGCTCATACTATAATAATCTGCTTTCTTTTTTTTTGTCTTCTTCCAGCTTCTGGATGAAGCTTTCTACCATTTTAAAGCTCTTTTTATGAAGATTTCTGATTCTGGTCTCAGATTATCGTTCTCCACACATTCTCTTTAGATGACCGCATTCACTTTCAAGCATTCATGCCAAACAAATCTTCATTTCCAGCCCAGACCTCCCTCCAAGCTCTTGGTTTGTTTAATCACTTGCAACACAGATTCATCCAGTTTTCTATCGGCATCTCAAAATCAACACATCCAAAATAAAGTTATCGTCCCTGATAATCCTCCTAGCTCCTGTGCTATTCATCTCCCTCCCATCACTCACCCACAAAGAATTAACTTCTGATGTTTCTCACTAACCCATAATAATGACCTGCATTAATTAATCCATGTACAATTCAGAATCACCTACATTCATTTATCCATGTGATATTTTCATTCATTAATCACCATCGTCTGCATATGCAAGCAGGATGAATAACATCCACCTACCCCAGCAGGGGTTTTGCAATTATTTTAAGGTCTTTTCAAATATATTTTTGTGTGTTTAAAATGATGGGGATATCTCAAATGAATTTAAGTATAAAATGCAAGATAGTCCAATTTTATAAACTGTTTACTTTTGGCTTAGAAAATGTTAATATTTTTACTCAAGCCATCTGGCTCTTGGGGATACTGTGTGTGTTTGATAATTGTATGTGAAAATTATTATTTGCAGCTTTAAAAATTACTTAAGGAATGCTATTTATTAAACTTGTTATTCCTATTTTTCTGACAACATAATACAACTTTAAATTCAAAAGAAAAATTGACAAGACATATTTTAGCAGTTTTAAATGAACATCACAGATTTCAAATGATCAAAGTAAAATATTATTAGCTGTAGATGACTCAAATATTTCCTCATTTTACTGTCTTTTGTTTTGATGTGATTTCCTTTCATCCTTAAAAAATCCTTTAGCACCATCTGCTCCTATAACACTTTGGCATGCTTAAATATTTCATTTCCAGACTCGGCAGTTTTGAAATACTTCCATGGACGTTTCTTAAAGAAAATAAATTGGAAAAATTTTCATTTCTACTAGCTTGTTTCTTAAACAGCAGATGAAATACTCAAAAAACACAGAGCTGTATAAATGTTTTATTATAATCAGACATTTCCCTCTGACCCTGTGGCTATATTATGCCTGAGGAAACAATATTTAATATGCTGTCTGCACAGTTTATGCAACAATTCTTAAATATGCAGATCTGGTTTTATATTTTGAATTCTAAAATGTAATGAATTTCCATGAAGTCTTGTATGTTTCATGAATAAGCAAGTATTTAATAAATGCCTAGATTACCCAAACAAATTCTCCAAGGGAAGTTGGAGACTAAGCAAGTAATATCAGTAAAAAGAATCCAATAAAGTAAATAGATTCTCCTTCTATGAAATTGAAGCACACGCTTAAAAAAAAATAGACTTCCAATTTTTGACAGTGGTAATGGAAAATTAAGTGGGTTATTTTTTTAATGTGTATGACTGAAATCATTGACATTGATATAGAAATACAAATAAGAGGTATTAAGTGATGCCGAAACTGTGGTAGGAGAAATAGCAATAGACCAATGGCTTCCTCAGGCAAGCCTAAATATAGGTGTTACATTGTGTACAAATATATTCATCCTTCTTATTCAGCATATATCAAGCACCTACTATGTTTAGATTTCATATTAGTTTCTGCAATGAATCAATAATTTCCTTATCATTTTAAAATAAAATGTATCTATCATCTTTGAGATGCAACTTGGCCCCCTTCCTCCAGCATTTTCTACTCTAACTCATTTTTCACATAATAGTCAGAGTAAATTGTGTATAGTTACAATTGTATTGTATGATAAAGGTCTAACTCCTTAATATGGTTTACAATGCCTTTTACAAAAGTCTCACTTTTACTTACCCTCTTAGTCTTTGCCTTTCTACACTTACTGTCTGGCCATACTGAATTACTTCATTCTCACCGGAGACCTAGTTCTTTGCATGCTCTTTCCTCCATCAAAAATACTTTTTTTTTTTTCTCCTCTCCTATGTGACTCTTTTCTTTTTTTTTTTAACATTTTAATATTAAATATTTAAATATTTATTATTTATTTATTTATTTTGAGACAGTCTCTCTATCATCTAGGCTGGAGTGCAGTGGTGCAATCTCAGCTCACTGCAACCTCCGCCTTCCAGGTTCAAACAATCTTCTTGCCTCAGCCTCTCAAGTAGCTGGGATTACAGGCATGCGCCACCATGCCCAGCTAATTTTTATATTTTTAGTCGAGATGGGGTTTCATCATGTTGCCCAGGCTGGTCTCGAATTCCTGACCTCAAGTGATCCTCCTGCCTTGGCCTCCCAAAGTACTGGGATTACAGGCTGAGTCACTGTGCCTGGCCTCCTTACCTGACTTCTTTGCCCTTTAGTTTCTGATCTAAACATCTTATCAGTGAAACCTTCCCTAAGAAACAATGCCAGGTCAGATGACCATAGTGACCTATGTTTTCCACCTTGCAGCACATAACACAGCAAATTACTTACTTTCTTGCCTCTCCTACTGGACTGTACCTGCCTTGAGGACAGGAAATATACCTTGCTTGTTATGGAAACCTTATTATGTGAAAAAGCACTTTGGCATACCTTAGCAAAAAATTGCTGAATGAGGAAGTGAAAGAGCGAGCCACACATTCTCCCCATCTCTCCGGGTGAGGTCATTCAAAATGGCAAGTATGTAAAGATAAGGGAGCATTCATTTGCCTCACCACTTGACTACATGGGTTGGAATATTTAATGGCAAATGCACATGCTTAACCGTACTCTTTTTTCACACAACACTTAAATTTTAATTTACTATTAAAATATTTCCAACTGAAATCAGTAATGCCTCAATTTTTTCTTATGGAGAAGAGTATGTGACTTATTCTTATTTTTACTTCAATGAATTATGATAGACTGAAACACAAAACAATTCCAAGATAAATATGTTTTTCTTGTTTTGGAAGCAGAATAATAACAAATTAACTAATCTAGAGAAATAAAATATGCTCAGCAGAAAGATAATTGTATTTGCCTGGGTAAATTATTTTGGCCTGCTCAGTATAACATTTAAACAGTTGTACTTCTAAAACAATGTAATTCATAAATAACATTTCTTTAAATATTTACTGATAATGATATGGCCATCTAGTATTATACTATGATTTTAAGCCCTATCTACAGATTCTAAGATCAAATTGTAAATGAAATTAATATACATTTATGCATATTCGACTGGGAAGCACTGCATTAAAACACTAATGATAGTATTAAGGGTTGAATTTTATTTTCATTTTTTACTTTTCTATATTTTCCCAAACTTTGAGAATGAGCACATAGAAAGGAAAACCAATGAATATTTTTCTATATGAGACAGAGAAAAAAAGATAATGACATTGTTCGAGAGAGGTATTAGATATGGGTATTCCGTAAGTTTCCTGCCAGCTTTAAAACTAATTTTATGAGTTCTCAATTGTACTGTCAAAATATATAGAGAGATTTCAATCCAGTAGAGATTCAAATAAAAATATCTGTCAAATATTCTTTCTTAATAGATAATTAATGAAAAAGCGTACAATATAACTGTCATAAACGGTGAATGCCTTTCATATCGTGGGCACTTATGTATCAAACGAATTCTTGAATTGGTTGATGAATAGTAACTGTTTGTATTAAAAGCCTGTCTCTGCTGCCCTCCAGTGGTTCATAAGCTTAACTTCTGAAGAAATTCAAGAGAGTAAATCAAGTGCCGTCCATTCCCAGATCCTTATTTGTGGTAAATATGAATGCTCAGTTGTGTGGCTTGGGATTTTTCTTGGACAGTTCTGTATTTGTCCTGTTAGATATTACCTTGGTATATCACGACCAGATTCCCAAGACTAAATGCATTACCCATCTTTCCCACCTGCAGGAGGAGCAACTGCCATAGATGGTGCCAATAAATACTAGCATTTGTTCTTTGACAGTTTATAGAGATTTTTCATTTGTGTTATCACAGAAAACTCCTAGTAAGAAATAGTGGTGATAGTAATTGCAGCTCTTTTATTAGAAATTTCTCTGGTTCCCTTTACAAAGTGGGTGATGGTGTCAGCGTTATCTTTACGTATGACATTTCCCATAAATGATACACCCTATGAACAGCTGGTACTCTAAAACTTACAATGTGGTGGTATAGAAAGATGTTAGCTTAGCAGCAAATATCATCAACAATATCTTCTGGAATCTGGTGACCATTAGAATTACATATTTTTTATTGCCCTGGTCTATGAGAGTTACATTCTGAATTCATTTGGTGTCTTGCGTACGCATAGAAGAAAATCTTTCGTATCTAAGAAAATGGGGTTTTTGACATTCACTATGACCTGTTCCCAGATCGCCTATAAATCAGATCTCATCCTGGAGTTTCAGATAGTGGTCTCCAATTGAGTTCTCTTCTAGATGAATTCTTAAAATGTTTTACCTTTCCCAATTATTGTAGTTCTGGAATATTCTGTTGGTTTTAGCCAAGGAAATCTCTCAATTCCTTCATAGTTTGCTACTGTGCCTCTAGGTGATGTGATTATTTCTCTTTTTGCTCATTTGCAGTCTGCCTTTTTGGATTATGGTCTCTTACTACTTAAGCAATTTCTTCCCTTTCTGTAGTATGTCTCATTTGTCCTTTATAATAATGAATGTCTGTGTTTTTTATTCTCAGTTAGATTACTGTAATTTTATGTATATTTTATTGGGATTCTCATGAATGCTTGGGTTTAACAATGTACCATTTTCAAACTTTCTATGTCACAGTAATTTTGCAACTTGTTTTCAATTAATATGTTGAGAATAGTGTATGGAAAATTTAGTTTTAGAACTAATCGTAAGATAGTAAGTGTCTCATCAAAGCATTTTTATAACAGCAAAGCATTAGAAAAAATAAGTTAACTAAATATTCAACAAGATGTATTATATAAATTCAGTACCATCAAAAAATGCAATATTACTCAGTAATTAAAATTATGTTCTATTTAAATGTTCATTGGATTGTGACAAGTCTATAACATTTCAAGTAAAAGTTAAAGCTATATTTTGTAAATTAAAAAAAAATTTAAAGGTGAGACGTATATACAAGATTTTTTCAATTTTTTAGAAATGGATATGCATGTATATATTATGTACATGTTTATATGTTACATATATGTACACATAAATGCCTAAAAGGACATAGTCTAAGTTGTTAATAGTGATTTCATCCTTGGTGTGGTTGTCATTATTTAAATCTAAAATAAAAAAATCCCAACTCCCATTATTCCTCATGAAGCCCTTCACCTAATAGAATAGCTCCTTAAACTCTAGTATATGCTTTCAGTTTCCTAAACACTCTCATAAATGTATTGTAGTACAATAAAATCTAACACATTATAATGCTGTCTTTATTCTATCATCTCCTATTAGTTATCAGTGGAATAAATCTGAAATCAGAACAGTAAGATAATTCTATTGGACAATGGACATTATCGAATCGGGGGAAATTCAAAAGTGGAAATGCACTGTGTTATACGTTTGTTTATCATAGTTGCAGCCTCAGCATTCATCTTTAGGCCTGATGTAAGTTGTCTGAAACCCAGTCCCACCTCATCACCTTTGGCCTAGTTAAAACTCCCCTTTCCTGTGAGGTTGTTTGCAAAATAACATGTTTATGCCTCATCCCACTAATCCAAAGCCCTACCATTGCCATGCACAATAACATCTAATGATGAACACCAGACTCTATAAATAAGTTCCTCATTCACACGTGTTTCCTTCCAACTAGCCAATCCACAACTTCTGCAGGAAAACCTAAAGGATAGTGCCTGTGACCGTGGTCCTTCACAAAGACATAGCCCCACAGGTTCCCTGCCTCCCCATCTCATTGCCCACCCAGTGGTTGAGCTTCCTGCTACCATCTGCAGATTTCCCCATAGGCCTCCCATTGGCACTCCCAACCTCTCTGGAACCAGGTAAGTAATAAATTCCTTCTGTTTTATGCATTTTGGTTTCACAACCTCACTGAGTCTCACTTGGCTGACACACCTGAACCTAACTTACCCCTAATAGGGCACTCCTAGGGAGTGTCTATCTCAGCTTATGGCTACTCTCAAGAGAACCCAAAACCTAAGCAGACAGAAACCATAACAATAGAAATCATAACACACTGCATATGAGAAGTATAAGGAGCTTTCTTCAAATCTCTTAGGTTCTGTGGCTGGGCCTGAGAATTAAAGTAACAGAAGACCTATTAACAAGAGGATTATACAAGTTTACTTAATTTTTTTTGTATGTACATGAGAGTCTTCATAAGGAAAATTAAGGTCTGAAGAAGTGATTAGGTCTCAACATTTATATATCTTTTTAAACAAGGAACAATAAATTGTGAGGATGTGACAAGACAAAGAGGATTGGGCCAACAACAGTAACTGTGGGAGAGAGACTAGTGGAAGATAAGGACTATTATAATAGTTTTTTGAACAATTGATTTTGGGGTCAACTCCTAGTCTCCAGTGATAAGGATGGTCTTCTCTTCCTGGTACAGGAAGGACACCTTTTTCATGGGAAATTTTATGGCCTGCTTTTAGGTAAAAGTTGTTCAAAGAGCATTTTCTGTATTTGCTGTTTCTCAAGTGTCTCCAGCTCAAAATAATCAATATGCAAAACAGCAAATTTGGGGGTGACATGTTCTGAACCCCTTTAGAAGCAAAACACATCAAGCTTAGTTAGTAGCCAAAAAAACAAGATAAATAAACAGAAAAGAATTTGTCATTGAGACTTATGGAGAGACACACACAAATGGCAAACAAATTGACCAGTCTGTGGAACTTCTTTCATTCTTGTGCAACAAAAGTAGACAAAGAACACAATGATAATTTGACCTAATAGAATTAAAATTTTATCTAAAGCTGAATAGAGTGTTTAATACCCCGATTTTCCTGGCAATGGGACCATCATTTCTATAATAATTACATTTTAATGAGGATAAAATATATCCAAATTAGATAAGCAGTACTTAAAAACTGAGTCACATGTGTTCCACTTAGTTCCACTTTAAGGAAAGATCTGAAGAGGAGTTGAAGAATTTTTGTTGCAGGCCAAAAAAAAAGTTAAAAGAATTTGAGTTATATAAATAAATGATAAAATTAAACCTTTGTTCTGAAGAGCCTCTGGGGATCACACATCTCTGTTTGTCCCAGTGTCTTTGATGGTAATAGCCACATTGTCTCCCCTGGCCTTCCCATCAGCATTTCTGATTGGAGAAAACTAAGACTAGAAAGTGACAAAAGCTCATTCTTTTAGTGGCCTGAGAAACCCAGGAGCCATAAAGAAAAATGTGGACAGATTTTAACTATATAATTACTTAAATATTCTTTGGGGATAATGATACTTTGAAAATAAAATATCATCTTCTATTTGCCCCTCCTCAGGCCCATGTCTTCCTCTATCTTCTTGAATATATGGAATATAGTTATAATAACTTAGAAATCTGTTCCCATACCTTGACTTTTCCCCTAGTCATCCTCATATTTTACTGCTTCTTTGCATCCCTGATAATATTTAATTGGATGCTGGACATTGTTAAGTGCTGGATTTTGTTGTATTCCTTTAAATTTTTTTGGGGTTTTGCTCTTGGATGCAGTCAAGTTACTTGAAATTAATTTGTTCTTTTGATTTTTGCCTTTAAGCTTTGCTTGTGTATGTCTAAAACATACTTTAGTCCTAAAATAATTTGGCCTCAATATTTTTAATGATTCAACCCCAAACCCCTTGTATTAAGAGGTCTTTCTACCCTGGCTGGTGGGAAGATGAACTATTCTGAACTCTGTGAATTTTAGAAATGGTTCCCCTTTGTTCTATCAGTTATTTCCCTGGCATTGAATAGCTTACTCACACTCATATTAGGTCATTACTTGGTTATAAAGACTCAAGAGATTCCTTTGAAGGGCTAGGTCTCTTTCTGTGTAGGTCTTTCTCCTTTGGCATTTTTTCCCCAGCAAATTCTAGCTACTTAGTGTGCCTGGACTCTGAACTCAGAGTGGCTACTGGATGCTTTTGGATATTCCCTTTATGCTCTGCAGCCTGGAGACTCTCCATCGACGGTAAGCTTGGCAACTATAGGGCTCATCTCATTTATTTTTCTACTCTCAGGGACCACTCTTCTGGCTGTTTCTTGTCCAATGTCTAAAAACAGTTTTTTCATTCACTTTATTTGGTATTCAGGGTGAGACATTTTCTTGCTTAATGAGATGAATTCTACAGCTGTGAAGTACTCACTTGTGTAGTGTAACAGAGTTTATTCAACTACCTTCATATATATAAACATACAGTGTTTCCAGGACTTTGACAATACAAGCAATACTTATTAATGACTTTCACGTATGTAGTTTGTATTGCTAGAGGAAACTTTAGTGTATATTTCTAGCCAGTGGGAACACTGGGTTAAAGGTAGTTTTATTAAATACTCCCTAAGTGTTATAATAACTTGTATTCCTGCCACTGATATGGACAAATGCCCTTTTCGCCACAGCTACACCAGTTGAGTGTGTGTCGTTATATTTAAAAAATTTTGTCACTCTGATGGATGAGAAATGGTTCCTCAATGCAATTTTATTTTGCATGTCTCTCATTATAAGCAAAGTTGAACATCTTTTCATATGTTTAAGTTCCATTTACGTTTGTGTGTGTGCATGTGTGTGTGTGAATTATTGCAAATATTTTTGCAATACAACTTTTTTTTTTGCTATGCAGAAGTATTTATTTTTTATTCCTTTATAGTCAAATGAATTATACATCTCAATTTTTAGTCCTATTAGAAAACCTTTTTTCTCACTGAGGTTAAGGAGGAATTCACCCATATATATATATATATATATATATATATATATATATATATATATATATATATATATAAAATCATCAGATTCACCAGGGTTGAAATGAAGGAAAAAATGCTAAGGGCAGCCAGAAAGGTTGGGATACCCACAAAGGGAAGCTCATCAGACTCACAGTGGATCTCGCCGCAGAAACCCTACAAGCCAGAAGAGAATGGGGGCCAATATTCAACATCCTTAAAGAAAGAATTTTTGACCCAGAATTTCATATCCAGCCAAACTAAGCTTCATAAGTGAAAGAGAAGTAAAATCCTTTATGGACAAGCAACTGCTGAGAGATTGTGTCACCACCAAGCCTGCCTTACAAGAGCTTCGAAGGAAGCACTAAACATGGAAAGGAACAAACATGGAAAGGAAAGCCACTGCAAAAACATGCCAAACTGTAAAGACCATCAACTAATGGGCAAAACAACCAGCTAGCATCAAAATGGCAGGATCAAATTCACACATAACAATATTAACCTTAAATGTAAATGGGCTAAATGCCCCAATCAAAAGACACAGACTGGCAAATTGGATAAAGAGTCAAGACCCATTGATGTGTTATATTTAGGAGACCCATCTCACCTGCAAAGACACACATAGGCCCAAAATAAAGGGATTATGTGTCTTGGGATTGCACTTCTCAAGGAATATCTTTGTGGTGTTCTCTGTATTTCCTGAATTTGAATGTTGGCCTGCCTTGCTAGGTTGGGGAAGTTCTCCTGGATAATATCCTGAAGAGTGTTTTCCAACTTGGTTTCATTCTCCCCGTCACTTCCAGGTACACCGATCAAATGTAGATTTGGTCTTTTCACATAATCCCATATTTCTTGGAGGCTTTATTCATTTCTTTTCACTCTTTTTTCTCTAATCTTGCCTTCTTACTTTATTTCATTGAGTTAATCTTCAATCTCTGATATCTTTTCTTTCTGCTTGATCGATTTGGCTATTGAAACTTGTGTATGCTTCACGAAATTCTTGTGCTGTGTTTTTCAGCTCCATCAAATCGTTTGTGTTCTTCTCTATGCTGGTTATTCTAGTTAGCATTTCATCTAGGCTGTTTTCAAGGTTCTTAGCTTCTTTGTATTGGGTTAGAACGTGCTCCTTTAGTTTGGAGAAGTTTGTTATTACCCACCTTCTAAAACCTGCTTCTGTCAATTTTTCAAACTCATTCTCCATTTAGTTTTGTTCCCTTGCTGGTGAGGAGTTATGATCCCTTAGAGGAGAAGAGGTATTCAGCCTTTTTGTGCTGGTTTCTTCCCATCTTTATGAGTTTATCTACTTTTGGTCTTTGAAGTTGGTGACTTTTGGATGGGGTCTCAAGTGTATGTCCTATCTGTTGATGTTGAAACTATTATTTCTGTTTGTTAGTTTTCCTTCTAACAGACCCCTCTGCTGCAGGTCTGCTGGAGTTTGCTGGAGGTCCACTCTGGACCCTGCTTGCCTGGGAATCATCAGCAGGGGCTGCAGAACAGTAAAGACTGCTGCTTGTTCCTTCCTCTGGTAGCTTCATCCCAGAAGGATACCCACCAAATGCCAGCCAGAGCTCTCCTGTATGAGGTGTCTGTCAGCCCCTGCTGTGAGGTGTCTCCCAGTCAGGATACATGGGGGTCAAGGAGCCACTTGAGGAGGCAGTCTGTTCATTATCAGAGCTTGAGCACTGTGCTGGGAGATCCATTGCTCCCTTCAGAGCTGCCAGGAAGGGATGTTTAAGTCTGCTGAAACTGAACCCACAAGGGCCCCTTTTCCCAGGTGCTCTGTCCCAGGAAGGTGGGGGCTCTATTTATAAGACCCTGATGGGCTGCTGCCTTTTTTTCAGAGATGCCCTGCCCAGCAAAACAATAGTCCAGTGACACAGTCGACCTGCAGAGGCCTTGCTGAGCTGCTGTGGGCTCTGCCCAGTTGCTGTGTAAACTTCCTGGTGACTTTGTTTACACAGGTGAGGTTAAAATTGCCTACCCGAGCTTTAGCAAGGTGGACACTCCTCCTCAAACCAATTTTACTTGACCTTTTTAAAAGACTTTTTCTTTTTTTTTCATTTTATTAGTAGTTTTTCCACTTTTACTTGTTGCCCTTTATTAAATGTTCATCCACATCTTTTCTTCCTTGGGTGCCCCAGGTACCTTAGTCTTCATTTCTTATGTAGTTTTTGCCCCTGAATACAGTCAGCTGTCATTTCATTTCTTCCTAGTTTTGACTTTTCAATTTCAGATGCAAGGTCTTTTGCTGTTGTTGTTGTTTTATGTATCAAAGTGCTTATTTGAGGATACTTAATTCACAGTTTTAACTGTGTAATAGTTTTGTTTTGCTTTGCTATTCTTCTGCTCAGAGAAAAAGTTCCTCAGATAAACTGTTTTTATTTTAATTTGTTTTCCTTTAACAGTAATTTGTACAAAGAGACTGCATGTGGATAAATACTGTTCACGTTTCCACAAAGTGAAAGATGAGTTATATAACACAATTATAGCAGTAAGCCTAAGTTGGGTTATAGAATAGTTATCAAAAAGGTAGTTTGGGCCAGGTACAGTGGCTCATGCCTGTAATCCCTGTGGACAAATGAAAAATACAGTCTAATACAAACTATATAGTATCATCTGATTATTTCTTATAAGCCATTAGATATATATGTGTCAGATACTCACCCCACCATATAAAATAAGTCCATTAACACATTCTTTTCCACTCCCATGTCCTAAACAGTTGTTCCTCATTTATTACCCTGATTTGTTTTCCCATTTATTATTTACTTATTAAGGTATTTCACTTTACCTTGAGCCTTGGAACCATTTTTTATTACAATTTTCTGGCTAGCATCTACACGTCACTAGCATTATAAACTTGGCTAGTCTCTTTGATTACTTCTATGACAAGGAATTACTATAAATTGAAGATGATAAAACTGTAATGCAAAATGTAAGAATAAAAGAATGGTAGAGCCAGTGTTCAGATTCTGAAAAGCATTTTAATACATAAGAGTTAAACTAAGTAAATTTCACATTTCTTATTATATATTCCACTTTGCTTGTTAAATATTTTATAATGTTTAATTATGATAATTACTGACTTCCCTAAGTTCCAAAAAAAATGTATTGTTGTTCTGAAGAAACATTCCAAGATGATCAGCAGATGGCACTGCTAACTTGAAGAACCAATTCTTAGATGTATTAAAAATTGAAGACATATTTTTCAAGCTGTTAACCATTACTATGATGCATGTGTGTGTTACAGAATAGTGAGAAAGCAGTTAAACAGGTGGAAGAAATTTAAAATGATCCAGAATTGTATATAAAATAATGATTAACATTTTAGTACATAGCTAAGTTATATATTCACATAAATGAAATCTATTCTACAAGAGCCTATTAACTGGGCTTTGAAAATTAAAAATGTATTATAAACAAATTGCCATGTCATTAAATCTTTCTTAGCAACATGATTCTTTATGGTATATACATATACCATATTTTAGTTAACTAATAACTTGTAGTAAGATATTTAGTTTATTTCCAAGTTCTTATTCTCATAAACAACACTGTTATGAACATCCTTGTGCCTAATTCCTGAGTTATAGGTCACATATTTAATTTTCTCCACAGGATAAATTTTCAAAAGTAGAACTTCTATATTAAAATATATTTTTAAAATATTATTTTCAAATTGGACCCAAGAAAGGGTATAATAATTTGCACCCTTTAACTTATATACATTGAATATTACATTAAAAATTATTTGTCTCAAAATAGGCACAAAATATAACTATTTAAAATTATGTCTTTGACTAAATATTTTCAAACATTTTGTAGGTTTACAATCCACTTGGTTTTTGTGAATTTCATATTCATGTCTTTTAACTTTTAAAAATAGAGTAATTCATAATTTCTCTGCTTATTTTGTGAATATTCTTTATATATGAAGGTTATCATTGCAATTAAGGCTATTCTAAATAAGCTAATGTCACTAACCCAAGTGTTATTTAGGAGAGTATTATTTTACTTAAGAAAAAATTTGTCTTTTTTTAAGTTTAATGCATTTTTGAGTTTTTTTAAATAATAATTTTTAATAACTGTTTCTCAAGGACCACAGGGTTAGTCTATATTTGTATGATATAAAATTCAAATTTTATAACTTTCTTATATTTCTCAGATTCTCTATATGTTGTTATGCGTTTGTTGTTGCTGTTGTTCTTCTGAGATGGAGTCTCGCTCTGTCAGCCAGGCTGGAGTACAGAGGCGCAATCTTGGCTCACTGCAACTTCCCACCTCCTGGTTCAAGCGATTCTTGTGCCTCAGCTTCACAAGTAGCTGAGATTACAGGCATATGCCACCACGTCTGGCTAATTTTTGTATTTTTAATAGAGACGGGTTTCACCATGTTAGTCAGGCAGGCCTCAAACTCCTGACTGCAGGTGATCTACCAGCCTTGGCGTCCCAAAGTAATAGGATTACAGCATGAGCCACCACACCCAGCCAATGTTATGTATTTTTTTTAACCACTTGATTTCTCATGCAGAAGAGATATCAAAATCTCTGACAATTGTATTTCTTTTCATTAACATTTGCTTTCTCTTTATATATTTTACCATTACATTATTCAATGAATTAAAGCTTATAACTTATAGTATGATTTTCTTTTATTTTGATTTTAAGAAACTCTTTGCCTCCATTCAACTTTTATTTTTTTTAATTCAAATTGTACTTGGTATACTTTCCACTTAGTTTGTCAACGAGTATATTTATTAGCATATCAGTTAATATATGCTTCTAACGTGATTAAAACATTTTATCTTTTCAGTAGCATTAAACATTTTCCTGAATATATTTCTCACCATTTTTCAATGGCTTCCTTCAAACTGTAGCCTCACCACGATCTGTGACAGCATTGCATATGGTGAATTAATAAGATCTGAATTCCATAGTATAAATGCTGTAATGAAGAATGTTGAATTCCTAAGTATTTTATTCTCTTTGTAGCAATTGTGAATGGGAGTTTACTCATGATTTGACTCTCTGTTTGTCTATTACTGGTGTATAGGAATGCTTGTGATTTTTGCACATTAATTTTGTATCCTGAGACTTTGCTGAAGTTGCTTATTAGCTTAAGGAGATTTTGGACTGAGGGGGTGGGGTCTTCTAAATATATAATTATGTCATCTACATATAGAGACAATTTCACTTCCTTTTTTCCTAATTGAATACCTTTTATTTCTTTTTCTTTCCTGATTGCCTTGGCCAGAACTTCCAATACTATGTTGAATAGGAGTGGTGAGAGAGGACATCTTTGTCTTGTGCCAGTTTTCAAAGGGAATGCTTCCAGTTTTTGCCCATTCAGTATGATACTGGCTGTGGATTTGTCATAAATAGCTCTTATTATTTTGAGATATGTTCCATTGGTACTTAGTTTATTGAGAGTTTTTAGCATAAAGGACTGTTAAATTTTGTCGAAGACCTTCTCTGCATCTATTGAGATAATCATGTGGGTTTTGTCTTTGGTTCTATTTATGTGATAGATTATGTTGATAGATTTGTGTATGTTGAACCAGATTTGCTTCCCAGGGATGAAGCCAACTTGATCATAGGAATCCAACTAACAAGGGCTGTAAAGGACCTCTTCAAAGAGAACTACAAACCACTGCTCAAGGAAGTAAGAGAGGACATAAACAGATGGAAAAACATTCCATGCTTTTAGTTAGGAAGAATCAATATTGCAAAAATGGCCATACTGCCCAGAGTAATTTATAGATTGAATGCTATCCCCATCAATCTACCACTGACTTTCTTCATAGAACTGGAAGAAAACCACCTTAAACTTCATATGGAACAAAAAAAGAGCTTGCATAGCCAAGACAATCCTAAGCAAAAAAAAAAAAAAAACAAGAACAACAAAGCTGGAAGCATTATGTTACCTGACTTCAAACTATACTACAAGGCTACAGTAATCAAAACAGCATTGTGCTGGTACCAAAAGACAGATATAGACCAATGAAACAGAACAGAGGCCTCAGAAATAAGGTCACACATCTACAATCATTTGATCTTTGCCAAACCTGACAAAAACAAGCACTGGGGAAAGGATTTTCTATTTAATACATGGTATTGGGAAAACTGGCTAGCCATACGCAGAAAGCTGAAACTGGATCCCTTCCTTACATCTTATACAAATATTAACTCAAGATGGATTAAAGATTTAAACGTAACACCTAACAGCATAACAACCCTAGAAGAAAACCTGGGCAATACCATTCAGGACATAGGCATGAGCAAGGACTTCATGACTAAAATACCAAAAGCAATGGCAGCAAAAGCCAAAATAGACAAATGGGATCTAATTAAACTAAAGAGCTTCTGTACAGCAAAATAAACTATCATTAGCGTGAACTGGCAACCAACAGAATGGGGAAAAAAATTTGTAATCTACCCATCTGACAAAGGGCTAATATCCAGAATCTACAAAGAACTTAAACCAAAATTACAAGAATAAAAGAATCCCATCAAAAAGTAGGTGAAGGATATGAACAGACACTTCTCAAAAGAAGACGTTTATGCAGCTAACAAACATATGAAAGCAAGCGCGTCATCACTGGTCATTAGAGAAATGCAAATCAAAACCACATTGAGATACCATTTCACACCAGTTAGAAAGGCGATCATTAAAAAATCAGGAGACAACAGATGCTGGAGAGGATGTGGAGAAATAGGAACACTTTTACACTGTTGGTGGGAGTGTAAATTGGTTCAACCATTGTGGAAGGCAGTGTGGTGATTCCTCAAGGATCTAGAACTAGAAATACCATCTAGAACTAGAAATACCATCTGACCCAGAAATACCATCTGACTGGGTATATACCCAAAGGATTATAAATCATTCTACTATAAAGACACATGCATACGTATGTTTATTGTGGCACTGTCCACAATAGCAAAGACTTGGAATCAACCCAAATGCCTATCAATGATAGACTGGATAAAGAAAATGTGGCACATATACACCATGGCATACCATGCAGCCATAAAAAAATGAGTTCATGTCCTTTCCAGTGACATGGATAAAGCTGGAAACCACCATTCTCAGCAAACTGACACAAGAACAGAAAACAAACATCGCATGTTCTCACTCATAAGTGGGTGCTAAACAATGAGAACACATGGACACAGAGAGGGGAACATCACACACCGGGGCCTGTCAGGGGTTAGCGGGATAGAGGAGGGATAACATTAGGAGAAACACCTAATGTAGATGATGTAGTGATGGATGCAGCAAACCACCATGGCACATGTATACCTACGTAACAAACCTGCACATTCTGCACATGTACCCCAGAACTTAAGTATTATAAAAAAATAAAGGATGTCTAATATCTTTATGTGCTCAGTATTTAGGAGGCTGCCTCACTGGAATCGAATAGTTCCCATTTAAATTAGTGGATTTTCAAAAATTATGGCTATTCACTTAATTGACAAAGTTCTTGGGAATAATTTAAATTCCTTAAGCAAGAGATAGGTGTACTTACTCATAAAAACATCCACACGAGGTAGGTGTTATTATTATATAACATTTTAAAAAGAAGGAAAGAGATTAAATTACTTTCCCAAGGTAATGTAGCCAGGCTTCAAACCCACACAGCAAAAACATCTTACAATTTGTGGTTTTATTTACACAACTATGTTAGAGAGAGAGAAAGGCCTGCAAATAAAAACTTCAAGTGTTGATTTTATCTAAAACTCTGTAAGATGACTTGACATATCATAGCTTGTCACCTGTGGCTGGGTACCCAGTGGGGGTACCTAGGCATCTGCAGTGGAGGTTGCTTTGACAGCTTCAGGAGTATCAGAAGACAGTCCTTCTGGCAGCCTTGGTGATATTATTAGAGGGAACAGTAGAAGGAGTGACAGTGATGAGAGGCTCTTACAGCTGAGGTTTGACAGGATGCCTCATTGAAGAGGTCGGTGCAAGAAAGTAATATAATAGCAGCTATGGGGGTGGGAGAAGAGATTCAGTTGGGAATTCAAGTGTAACCCCCCACCCACTCACCTATCCTGGAGACTTCCAATGTATATGACAGATTGTGCAGAATGCCTGATGCTACGGAGTGATGGAGTTGAAAGCTGACAATTTTGCATATTCCTTGACAAATAGTCTTACTTTTACCTCTGCTATGGTCTAGAGAAAATACAGTATTGCTCTACCAAGACAGAGAACCTGTGTCGAGATGGCAAAGTTGATGTAATTTGGCAAGAATTACCTTCATGATATCAAGGGATTGATTTGCACAGCTATAATTCATTCCTGGCCTGCAATGCTCCACAATAGCTAAAATCCAGTTATCCTCATTTTGAGTCAGTTGGTCCTTTGACTGAAGCAAACTTCAAATGATGAAAACTCAACATGGCTCAGAGAAAAGCTAACGTAGGATTTAGAAGATTCATTCATGCGTTACACATCATCATTTTCATGGATGATTACTAAATTAGTCAGAGCGAATAGCTATAATTTTACCTGCGGAGTCACGGCCCTAGCTCTGCCAAGTGCCCTGAGTTTTGTGTGATCTGAGGAATAGCATACACAGCCCTGGTGCAGCCACCAGGGATGACCACAGAATTCCCATATTCCAGGTGACACTGACCTTCAAATAAAACAAGCCTCTGTCTTAGTGAGCAAAAATGGACCCAAAGTTTTTTGATTTTAATGACAATGAAACACTGTAGGAATAATCAGGCAAAAACAAAATAAAAAAGGTGACTTTCAAATGTACAAAAATTAGATTTGCCTCAAACTCATGCAAAATTAAATGTCAGTCAACAGTATAAAAAGACCATATTCAATCCATTGCCTTTTATAAGTGGAGTCTTTAGTAGATAATCGTTCATACACAAAGCCTTAGGAAATAGTTACTATGTACCCTTCCTGAAAAATAAAGGAAAATATTTTTACTCAATAGAAAAATGAATCAAAATGAGTCAAGGCCAGACGCAGTGGCTCATCCTGTAATCCCAGCACTTTGAGAGGCCAAGACAGGTGGATCACTTGAGGTCAGGAGTTCGAGATCGGCTTGGCCAACATGGTGAAGCCCCAACTCTACTAAAAATTCTCTCTCTCTCTCTCTATACACACACACACACACACACACACACACACACACACATTTATATACATTTATATGTGTGTGTGTGTTTGTGTGTGTGTGTATATATATATACACATATATATATGTATAAATACTACATATATAGTATTTTTAGTAGAGATGGGGTTTCACCATGTTGGCCAAGCTGATCTCAAACTCCAGACCTCTAGACTACCATCTGGGCTCACTGCAACCTCTACCTCCCAGGTTCAAGCAATTCTCCTGCCTCAGCCTCTGGAGTAGCTAGAATTACAAGCGCTAGCCTCCACACCTGGCTAATACATACACAGGCTGTATATTATGTATTTTATAATATGTGTATATTATATTATATAGCGCTTGTATTTATCATAGACTGGAACAAATTAAGTTAGAGCTTGGGTTAGAAGCATGTATATTAACTCCTTTTCATTGACTAACATTCTCTTCCAATTTGCTGACTTGAAACAGAGAACCAATTCTTAATGGTTAGTACGTTTGATTTAACTTCCTTGATAAGGTAAAGCTTAATAACATTAGAAATTAAGACATTCTTGTAGTCACCAGTAGCTGACGGGTACAAAGTTACTTTGACTTCTTATCACAATACTAGCTATATATTAGCAGTGGTTCCTGCTTTTTTCTCTTCATCTCCTAAGGTGGAATAAATAACTCTAAGAAACTTCATATATATAATACATGGATGTTTAGTATTTGTATTTCTTTGAATAGATGAATTTCAGAAAGTTCATATTTTATTATTTGTAATTTTGTGAATTTTTGTATCCTTTGCTCAGTTTTCTATTTGAATTTCTCCTTTTTTCTCCTTATATAAGCTCTTTGTGCATACATTTAGTAGCCAGTTCCAAATCCCTAACAACTATGTACCCTTAAATTCTGTTTGGCAAAGAATAGTTCTACCATATTTCTGATGTTTATGTGTGAACTCTATTTGCGTAAGATTCCCAGTTATTTTCTAACCCATTTCTTTCACGAGGAGAAGCAGTGCTGTCATCCAATTGATGAGTTTGGAAGCAGAATTTTGGGCATATTTAGTCTGGCCTCCTTTTCAAGTTTTTTTATTTAAGAGCAAACTTCCCCCCAGTGAGACAAGAGGAATAAGTTATTTTCTGCTCTTTTACATTGTCAGTTCAACAGAGGCAGACACCATAAGGGAAGGCCTGAGTCACTCCAAGGTTGCCTGTGAGTGGATGGATATATCTGCCTAATTTAGAGGATCCATGTTAGTAAACTCACCTGCCCACCACTGTCCAGAAACATTCCTCAACCTTAGTTTAATAATGATAAAGGTGATATTCTGGCCTCTATCCTATTGACTCATCTTCTTTATTGTCCAGTTGGTTCAGAGTTGACCAGAGTAGAGGTGTCTTATTTATTGAGCCCCTGAATTCCAATAATTTGTTTGCTTCTTAATGGTGCTTTTATGATACAAAATATCTTGATTTTTGCAAAGTCAAATCTCTTGATTCTTTATTCCTTACATTGATTTCATTCTTAAAAAAATTTCTGCATGTCAAGAGCATTCAGATTTATCTAAATTTTTATCTAGCTATTGCCTAGTTTTCTTTTTTGTTGTCATTTAAATACATGTGGTATCAGTTTTTCTACATGATGTGAGGATTTCTTTTCTGAACAGTTAAGAAAACATCCTGGTGCAACTTATCCAAATATTCCTCTCTGTTGGCAGAATTGTGATAATTTTATCATATACCAAATATGTATGTACATGCAGATAAAACACATACATATTTGGTATATGACATACATACACATATATACACATACATGTACACACATATATGCATATGTATACATGTAAGTGTGTGCATACATATTAGTATATGTCATTTTTCTGGGCTATCAATTATACATGCTATTGGTTTTTTTTGCAAAAATTTTATTTTACAAATTACTATAGCTACATTTTTTTTAAATCAGGTAAGGAAAGTTCTACTTGCAAGATCTGATTATGAGGATACATGTTATAATAAAAACCATCTTTGAACAATCAAGTTTGTAAGCAAATATTTAAATGAATTTTCTAGAGTAAACTTTTATGTAACTGTGATCTTTAAACATTGCTCACATGTATGAGGAGTGAGAAGCCTGCTGCCTGTGAGTCAGGCTGTGGACTGTACTGTGGCTCGTGCCACCAGCTGGCCTATTGCATGACAGAGAATAGTCTCCGCAAGTCACAAATTACATCTGTTTATGCTTCTATTTGTTAGACAATCTGGCACCAGGAACAGCTGAGCAGAAGGATTTGAAAACATCTTGCTTGATTGATGTATCTAGAGTTATCTCTAAATCCAAATAAAATGTTAAGTACTACCAAGAAATCATAAATCAGGCATGTCTCTTTTTGAGCTATGAGAAGTTAGTTCTTGCTAAACATTTTGTGACACCCATGTGAGAGAGATACAATTGGCTTATATTCAACAAAAGGATTTAGGCCTGTGTGTACCATACAATTAACTAGGTCACATTTTTAACCCAATTCAGCTGTGAGCTATAGCACAGGGCCTAGCATGTAAATCATGATGATGGAAAAGGATGGAACTAGGGTTTTCAAATAGGTAAGAGAAATACAGAGAGAATCAAATACAAATGCAGAAGGTGGTTGATACTAACGAGTATGTTTGAAGAGTAGTTATGATCAATGAGCTTGCCAATCAGAACACACAACAACACAGGGAAGCTGAGCACCAACTACTAAGATGTCACTGCTGGGATCCCAGCACCGAATTTTCATCAGTTATGACAAGAAAATTTTATATGCTTATGTCTGTGAAAGCTCCAAATGCCTGTGACATAATACAAATGCACTTTTTCATTAAGCAAAACTTTTTGAAAATAAAAACAAAAACATTTTCAGGCCAGGCACTGTGGCTCATGCCTGGAATCTCAGCACTTTGGGAGGCCAAGGTGGGAGGGTCATTAGAGCTCAGGAGTTCAAGACTAGCCTGGGAAACACAGCAAAACCCTCATCTATACAATTTTTTAAAAAAATTAGTTGGGCATAGTGGTGTGCTCCTTTAATCCCAGCTACTCAGGAGGTTGAGGCAGAAGGATCACTTAAGCCCAGGAGTTCGAGGCTATAGTGAGCTATGATTGTGCCACTGTACCAGCCTGGGCAACAGAGGGAAACCCTAACTCAGAAAACAGAAACAAAACATTTCTGTATCTGTTGTATTAGGTGTCTCAATTAATATCAGCTCTGCCTAATTATTAGAAGAATATTGTAAAAGTCATAGAATCAACAGGAAGGCTAGAGAATAAAACCAAATGGCTAAACCCAAGGAAAGTTAGGTAGGAAGCACAACAGTTTAGTCAAAGTCATGCCCAGGAGCAGATGGGCTCTGGTGATATCTTGTCACCAACACTATTGCTCCAGACTCGGCTGTAGCTGTGCACCATGACAGTGACTGTGTTCTCCAGGGCCTTTTTGCTTTGGCTTGACTTACTCAAAACTCAATGCCCTGGTCAGGAGCATCCCATTGGCTGATCGTGGTCATGTGCTCACCTAGCTTTGTCTGCAAGGAGGAGAGATCTGGAACCTTCAGCTTCTTTAATATAAGGCTGGACTTTGTCTTCTTATCAAGTCTCCAAGTGTGGGAGGGGAGAAGTACTAGATGTTGAGTAGCAAAAAGTACATACACACACACACAACCACAGACACACACACAAATATATATATATTTATACTATAAATGAAATTTTAACACTTTGAATACTTATTACTTATGTAATAAAAATGTTTCTTTTTTTATAATAATTTGCTTTTCAAGTACTGTTCTTAAGGTCTATTTTTTCTGCTTTTGATGAGAGTCCATTTATTCTTTTGATAAAGATATCTCCCTAGACATAGGGTGCCTGGATTCCCCTTATGTTTTCCCATACTTCACTTGGGTCTTTATGATGAAGCCTAATCTCTAGCTCCTTCATCTTGTAGCCCAAATTGAGTGCACAGTGATCTGGGGCAGTGGGTAGTCCTGGCACGTACATCTCATTTCAGGAGTTTCTCATTTGTGTCTCTCAACACTTGTCTACTGGTGTGAAATCATTTCTGGCTGCACCCCATTCCTGGTACGGTATATGAAAAACTATGAGAATCCAGTGTAACCGTATCTCCTGCAGGAGATCATTCCTCACCTGCCTTTCTCTACCTGCCCCCCAGTTTTAGCATTCTGAATAGTGACCTAAACCTTGACAAGTTTTCCAATGTCACCCTTGCCAGCAGCCTGTGACTTGATAAAGCCATCTATGGCTCAGATCTCATGGGATAGCTACTCTTGAATCCTGTTACACTCTCCCTAGACAGCTTCAACACTGAAGTCTGGCGAGCAGGCAGCCTCTGACAAATGCCCTCAAAGAAGAAGATTTTCCTCTGATAGGATGGTCCATTACTAATCCAAGTTCTAGAGTAGATAAATAACAGTACTTATGACAGTCAAAATCTCTTCTTAATTTTTGAAACGTTCTGCTTTCCAAGGCAAGTGATTTGGAAGCCAGTCCTGTTCAGCCTTCTTCATACCTCTCTCATCTGTCCTGCAAGTAACAGAAATTCTAGCATTTGAATGGTTCCCTAGCTTCTGATATTAATGTAGCTGTTTCATCATTTTCTGGGTGATTTCACTACTTACTGGGGGAGAACATGCAAAATATCTGTCTGTTGTCAAGTGGCCACCTTTCTCCAGGAGGCAAAGTGATACTTAGATTTTATTTCATCTCTTTGAATCCTTATTTCATGACTTTCTCTTGGCATTCATAGAAAGGTACAAGGGAAACACAAACTAGGCCAGAAAAGACATGGCTTGTATCCCTCAGATCCCCACATCATGTAGGCTGTTTTCCGTGAGCTCTGCTGCTCTCCCTGCTTCACATCTACCCAGTTAACAACTGTTTGGTTCAAGTGCTGTCCTCTCTTGGTGGTGTGGGAAGGGGGGAGACGAGGCATCTTAACTAACTCCTGTAAGTACCCACAGAGCTCGAAATATGCCCAACATTTATTGCACACTCTCATAACTGTTGATGTAGTCACCCATCTCCCTAGCCAGACTGTGAGTTCTCTGATAGAGGTTCATCCACCTGTCAGCACATTCCCAGCGTCAAGTTCCGTTAAATGAATAAACAGGTTTGGAAAAGAGATGGGAAAGACAAAAAGAAAAAAATTTTTTAGACGATCTAGATTTTTCTCTAAATTGGTAACATCTAACACTATTCATGCTTTGACAATTTGGAAGACAAAAGTGAAAAATAAAGAACTGTGATGCTGACAGCCTTTTTGTTTCTGCTCGATAGTACATGTGTTGGAGGTGAACTTACTGATTGATTGTAAATAATTAATAATAGAAAATAACTATAGAAATACATCTTCTGATTATAGTTTCTATATAATTCCCACTTCTTTATAATAAGTACACTATTCTGCAGTGGTAGAGAAACTAATTGTTCACTGTGAAAATGCTACCCATTAGCATCACTGTTCCTAAACAATTATGTTCTTGTCTTTTATGGCTCTCAGCTGCATGCTGCCTGGAAGATACTTTAGACATGAGCCAACTTTTTACATATAACAAATGCCCAGTAAAAGACACTTAGAATTCCAGTTGGACTGAACTTGCCCCTTCTCCAGAGGGCACATAAATGAATAAATACAAGGAAATCCCCTCCCATCATGCACACACATATGCCTGCACGCAATCCTCAGAGCAGCTGTGTTATATTATAAATTGGAAGCCTTTTGTTAGTTCAGATGTTTCAGGTCTGCAAAGGCACTCTGGAGAAGAAATAAATATTATGAGTAAGTCTCGTTTCCATGCTTGTAGTGGGGAAATACTTTCCAGCACAGTTTACTATGGTTTTATACTAAAACAATCTCGTAAAAGAATACCAGCATTACTCACTCAGCACATGATTGCTAAGACAAGAATGGTGTCTGTTTTAGTCCCTAAATATTCAAAACATTATTTCATTCAGACTCTGTCCCAGATGGACTTTCTTTTCAGTAAAACTAACCAGAATAATCATGGATTGTGTGCTCACTGAATCTATTATTCTCTTTTTTTATAAAAAAGAATTTGCCTTTTTTCCCACTTGACCAAATATTGGACATTTATAAAACTTCACCAATAAAAGAGATTCAATATAAGCATTTAAAGGAAAGGCAGCTTGGAGCTGGGTGGGAGCTCGATTTGGAATCTAAGTCATTCCATTTAAGGATCTGGCCTTCTGCTTTGAAGGCTCAGGGTCTGAAGCTTGTTGATAAGCTTGGTAACAAGAAGAAAAAATACTGGAGATAGTTATAAATGCACATTTATTAATTTACCAGGGGAGAGGACTCATAATAATCAGTATACTAAAAGTCTACACAATAAGTGCATTCTCCTCTTATTGTCAAGCTATATGTGAAACCAACTTATAAGAAGATTTTAGTGAATATGAAGTCAGAGTAAGGATACACCGAGAAATTTATTTTAATGGCATTGGCCTAAGGGAGATATATTTATCTCCCTATGAGATCTTGTCAAAGGGATTAGAAACACTTTGCCATGCTCTTACCAAAGCCTGGCACATTCCCCTACCCCCATTCTCCACTTACTTTTAGTAATCCATCTAATCTTAGTTTAATTATCACTTTCTTAGAGAAGCCATTCCTGGTCTTCTTATCTAAGAAGTGGCCCCTGATGTGTACTCTGGAGAACTTTGTAATTTTCTTTTGTAACACTTGCCTCAATCTGTAGTGCTACTTTTATTTGTTGTTTTAAGTTTTATCTACCTCTAGACTGTAAGCTCCAGGAGAGCAGGCAAAATGTTCATTTTGAGCTCTACTATTCTCAGCAGCTAGCACAGTGCCTGGCATAGCTAGGAGCATTCAGTACACATTTTTGAATGAATAAATGAATGCACAAGGTAGTGGCTAATTACAAAATTACAAAATTAGTTTTCTTAACAGTAAAATGAGAAAATGATAGTATAATACCTACATGATAGGTATTATACTATCTAATGAGGATCAAATTCTAATGAGAATTAAATAAGTTAATAGATATAAAATACTTGGAACAGTGACTGGCACAGAGTAAGCCTCAAGCAGAGTTAGCTGTTAATATTATCTTACAAAGGATAATTTTAAGAAAAGTTAAAAGCCTAATTTCTAAAGCTCAGCTTTCTTGGGACATTACTAGAATAGTGCTATCAATACTAACCTCTGAAGATATTTATTTCTGTTTCCAAGGTTTAATAGAACCACCTTTTTATCACAAAATTCTTAAATTAAATATGTGAATATTAAAACAGGTTATACCAAAGCCTTTTCAGCATGAAATAAAATTTTTTAAAATTATACTTTAAGTTCTGGGATACATGTACAGAATGTACAGAATGTGTACCTATGTATACATAGGTATACACGTACCATGGTGGTTTGGTGCACCCATCAACCTGCCATCTACATTAGATATTTCTCCTAATGCTACCCCTCCCCTAGTCCCCCACACCACCAACAGGTCCTGGTGTGTGATGTTCCCCTCCCTGTGTCCATGTGTTCTCATTGTTCAACTCCCACTTAGGAGTAAGAACATGCAGTGTTTGGTTCTATTCTTCTGTTAATTTTCAGCATGAAATCAATGTTATCTTATTTTCACAATGTTTGAATTTACTGATGTGCACTGATCTATTATGCATATAGTTCAGATGTTCTTATTTCCAAGTTGTTGGGAGGGACATCTCTGTAACAGTGAACTATGAACAACAATATTGCAGGTGGAAATCATAAAATTTAGAAAGGAAAAAATAAGAACATAATAACTATATGAAATTTTATAACAAAAGAGGTGATCATTATTGTTTTTATTTTATATTGTTGTAAAGACTTTAGTATGGGGCAAAACACCTTATTTCACAATTATATATTATTATGTTGTAAGGCAAAACTTGATTAAGTTGGCTGTATGGCTGTTAAGAGTCTTAGTCTGTGGCTCATTCATTCAACATTCATTGAGTGACTAATAGGGCTAGTTTATGACATTGTGAATTTGCACTAAGGCATGATACAAATAGGATTCTGTTTTTTGATAAATTGGTATTTTGATCATCAAAACTTTTATCAATTATTTTTTATATATCACTGTTATTTTCAATGATAAAATACTGACAACAATAATGTATAAAAATGAATTGCTAAAATAACCAAAGTAAGGGCAACTACCCTTTTCAAATTTTCTTATCCGATATAGGCATGTAGTACATTATATATATTTCAAATTTTCTTATCCTATATATGCATGTAGTAATGACCTCTGGTCATTAGCTGTAGTTGCTACTCAAAGAGCTTATTTTCATTCACAATTAAGTATTTTTTACTTAGAATTAAAATACTTATTTCAAAATATATTCCTTTCTTACCTTTAAGGCCATTATAATACTTAATCCAAAATCAGGACTTTAGGATGTGCCTTTCTTTCTTTTTTTTTTTTTTTTTTTGAGATGGAGTTTCGCTCTTGTTACCCAGGCTGGAGTGCAATGGCGTGATCTCAGCTCATTGCAACCTCCGCCTCCTGGGTTCATAGGATGTGCCTTTCTATATTTGAGCCTTAATTTGTTCACTTTCTCCCTTGTTGGAATCGCCATCTTTTTATTTTCTCACATAGGGGTTCTACTGTTTTCAGTCCCTAAGACAAGATTATAGCCTGTGTCCACATGAATATCTCACAGATTAAACTAGTGCACTGTTCTTAGAATTGAATCAAACTCAAATACCTTGTAAAATTACTCATATGGCATCACACACTGGAGTCTGTGGGGGAGGTGTGAACTAGGGAGGGACAGCGGGGGTTGGGAATTGGGGAGGGATAACATGGGGAGAAATGCCAGATATAGGTGATGGGGAGGAAGGCAGCAAACCACACTGCCATGTGTATACCTATGCAACAATCTTACATGTTCTTCACATGTACCTAAAATGCAATAAAATACATATATTTTAAAAAATGACTCATCTGTTATACCCTTTCTCCTCACCAAAAAAAAGTACTATAAGAACTATAATTTTTACACTTGAATTATCAATTATAGAGAGACGTGTTAAAAATCTTCCACAATGGTTATAGATTTGCCATTTTCTCATAGTAATTTTATAATCTTTTGCTTTGTATATATAAAATGACTATATAATTAGGTATACATCACTATAATATATGATAGTAGGTCTAGAATAGATAGACATTAATGAAACAAAACTTATAAGTATAAAGCATATTTATTATTCCACTCCCACTTATGTGCTCATGAGAGACATCAGTAATTAATCACAGCACTCCATTTTGATCTTAAAGTTGTTCCGGAATGTGTTTTAACACAGTGCTCTGTGCAATCATCTTAGTTGTCACTCAAGGTAATTCCTGTTTGCCTTTCCTTACCCCATCTTATTTTCTTGAAAAATAGAATATACTAAAAAGGTGGGATCAAATATCCCATCAATGGGATGAACATTATAAAATATTACTCAATAGATGGTATTGGAATGATTGATACTTTTTTAAATGATGTCATGTTTCTAATTTTCATCATATGCTAAAAATAATTCTGTATTGATTGAAACAATTAATGTAAATATAACAAACTTTTAGATGATCTAGAAGAAGACACAGGTGATTATCTTTTCTTGAGACCTCAAGACCTTTTATGAACATATGAGCAGAGGCTATATGTTCTCTGCTTAAATTATGGGAGAGCTTAAAGAAAATCTCTGGTAAATTATGTTTCATAAAAGTTAAAATCATCCTTCTTTCAGTCATAAAAAGCAAAGGGAACAAATGAGGAAAAGGTTGACAGTGTACATAATACTAAAATTTCTTAATATATGGTGATCTTATAAACTAAGAAAAAGATATATTTTAGGTGAAAAATGACACAATTTAAAAAAGAAGAAGTATTAGTGGCGGATACGCATACTACAAAAGGTTAAATTTGATATTAACACATAATAACTCAAGACAATTTACCTGTCAATTTATCATAGTTCAAAAATACTAATGTCAAAATAGAATGTACATTGTTGAAAATATCTGAAAGGAAATTTGGAAACACAGATCAAGAACTTCATACATATTCACAGACTTTGATTCAGTAACTCCATTTCTATTTTTACCTGAATGCCATAATTTGAGGATTGCATATGAAAAGAATGGAGAAGATATTGACATTTTATTCCTAATGATTAGAAATTGGAAATAACTGAAATAGGTGAATGATTACACAGGTTAGAGTATACCCATATACTGGAAGAAAATTTATAATAACTAATTATAGTAAAATGAATAAAAAATGTGTAACATACATAAAGTTCTATTGAACACATTTTCTATGTATATATGTAACTTGAAAGAAGATGAGAAATAAATGTACAAACATGGTAACGATATTTGTTTCCTAAGTTTTGGAACTACTGAGACATGATCGTTGTTTTTGTTTTGGTTGTTCTCAATGTATTATGGTCCTTTTATTATTATTTTACAATAAACAACTGTAATCAGAAAAACATTTTTTAAAAGAAAATATGAGAGAACAAATAGTGCCCAAAAATCATATCAGTTTGTTGCCGTCCCCAAATATTTCCTAATCTGGAAAGCTACAACCAATAACTGTTTCATTAGGCTATTGCCAAAGAAACATCTCAAAGTTACTTCACTGATGAAGACAGAAAACCACAGAAAATTTCTTCTTGGGTACATATTGTAATAACACATAAAGGCCTGTGTAAATCACAGCTCAAAATCGCCTGGACTTTCTATAGTCAACACAGTTCAAACCAGCCCCTGTCCTGGGCTAACCCAGAGGAACCTCTCTAGTCTGGTCCATAAGCCACACACTCAGGCTTTGAGAAAGGGCCAGAAACATAGCTGGTTTGCTTTCCTAATCCTGGTGATGACCAGGACATTACAAAAATAAGTTTTATCTGTGGGTGTATATTTTTATTAAATTAAATCTCCTGAGAGCATCAGAGTTATGCATAGACCCTATTTATTAATCTTGCATCAGCTCTAAGTGATTGTTTTAAAAATAGCCTATGAATAAATTGACATGTCATACTGATTCAGTTGTGCAGCATAGTGTTCCCAGCATAATTTGGTACTGCTGAGCTTCTGAGGGACTAAACTGAAGGATTCTCTTTCTCGAGGTGGTATGTTTGTCAAAACGGGAAAATTCTTTTCCAGGTAGCCATGACGTTAGCATTACACATTTTTGAGCCCTTGTTTAGCCAGTATCTTCATTACAACTGTGCTGCCCTATTTATAGATGATGCTAGAATATGCCATTATTGTATTCAATCACACATAGAACCATTTTCATACTGCATGTACAACTAGCAATTATTGCTAGGTAAGGAGTAGGGAGAGTTGATTGTATTCATTTTCTTATCTTTCAATAACATGGCAAGAAAGAGGAGTAATAATTTTGGGAAGCAATTTGCAAAGCTACTTTAAACATAGTAGTTCAAATAGATAATGCTTTCATTTTCTGAAATTGGGATTGTGTAAGTGAAATTAAATTGAACTGAAATTAATAGATGCAGAACTCTCGTAAGGACTTGTCATGTGAAATGTTGTCTACAACCTTTTGTGTGCGTGTGTGTGTGTGTGTGCGTGCGCGCGCGTGCGCTCATGTTAACCCTTAAGTCTGCAAGTATGAATTACTCCTGTCAAGGTCACTATCTGGCCAAATCAGATGGATACTTCCCTTGTCTAGACCCTCCTCACCCTCTCAGCAGCATTTAACCAATTTGATCTCTTTCTCCTTAGGAACTTCCTTCTCCTTCTTACAATAATGCACACACCTGGATCCCTCCAACTTCTCTGGCAATAGTTTCCTTACTCTCTTTTGTTTTACTAACTTGCTCTTCTTCTTCTTCAATACAGTCTCTGTGGGTTTGTGTTACCAAGGTAAAATCCTGGGCCCTTGTTTTTGCTCCATCTATTTTATGACCATATGCTACTTCATGGTTGAACATCAACCTGCTGTACGCTCCCAAAAGTCAGGTAGCATGATGCCTTCAGTTGTGGCTATCCAGTTGTCCCAACACAATTTGTTGAAGAGACTATTTTTGTATATTCTTGGCATCTTTATTAAAAAATCAATTGATCATAAAGGCATAAATTTATTTCTATGTTCTCTATTCTGTTCCATTAGTCTATTTGTTTTTATGCCAGTACCATGCTGTTTTGATTACTATAGCTTCATATTATACAGTTATTTATCACTTAACATCAGGGATATGTTTTGAGAAATGCATCAATAGTTCATTTTGTTATGATGTGATCATCATAGAGTGTACTTACAGAAACCTTGACGGCATAGCCCACTGCACACCTAGGCTGTATGGATATCCTATTGCTCCTAGGCTATAAACCTGTCAACATGTTACTACACTGAATACTGCAGGCAGTTGTAATACAGTGGTATTTGTGTATCTAAACATAAAAAATCATGGTTTCCAGCTTCATCCTTGTCCTTGCAAATACAGTATAAAATACAGTATAAAAGATACAAATGGTACACCTGTGTTGGGCACTTACCACAATGAAGGTTTCAGGACTGGAGGTTGCTCTGAGTAAGTCACTGAGTGAGTGGTGTGTGAATGTGAAGAAGGCCTAGGATAAAGTCTACACTACTGAAGACTCTATACACACTGTACTCTTAGGCTACACTAAATTAATTTTTTAAATATTTTTCTTTCTTCAATAATAAATTAACTTTAGCTTACCATCTATTTTTATTTATTTTATTTTATAAACTTTTTAAATTTGTAAATTTTTGACTTTTCCATAATAATATTTTGTTGGAAACACAAATATATTGTTCAGCTATACAAAATGTTTTTTCTCTATATCCTTAAGCTCTTTTCTATCTTTAAATTTTTTATTTTTATTTTTTTACTTTTTAAACTTTTTTGTTAAACACTAAGACAAACACACACAATAGCCTTGGCCTACACAGGGTCAGGATAAAAACTCACTGTCCTTCAACATCTTGTCCTACCAGAAGGTCCTCAGGGGCAATAGCACGCATGGAGCTGTCATCTCCTATGGTAACAATGTATTCTTCTAGAATACCTGCCTGAGGCTGTTTTACAGTTAATTTTTGTATTTATTTTATTTATTTTTATTTTTTATGTTTTTAAATAAGCACAGGGTGTGCACACCAAAATAATAATAAAAATATAGTACAGTAAATATATAAACCAGCAATATGATCATTTATTATCATTATCAAGTATTATATACTGTACATAATTGCATGTGCTATATTTTTATATGACTAGCAGTGCAGTAGGTTTGTTTTACGCCAGCATCACCGTAATCATGTGAGTAATGTGTTGTACTATGACATTAGGACACCTGCAATGTCACTATGTGACAGGGAATTTTTCAGCTTCATTACAATCTCATGGAACCACTGTCGTATATGTGGTCCATTGTAAATTGAAACATTGTTATGCGTTACATCTCTGTATTTGGAAGTTAGATAGTGTAATACATCCAGCTGTGTTGTTTTTGCTCAAGATCCTACTGCTTGTTTTTGTCAGATGTGTCGAAGATCAGGTGGTTGTAGACGTGTGGTCTTATTTCTGAGGTCTCTATTCTGTTCCATTGGTGTATATGTCTGTTTTGGTACCAGTACCATGCTGGTTTGGTTACTATAGCCTTGTGGTACAGTTCAAAGTCAGGCAACATGATGCCTCCAGCTTTGTTCTTTCTGCTTAGGATTGTCTTGGCTATGCGGGCACTTTTTTTGTTCCATATGAATTTTAAAGTAGTTTTTTTCTAGTTCTGTGAATAATGTCAATGGTACTTTGATGGGAATAGTACTGAATCTATAAATTACTTTGGGCATTCACAGGATATAGTGAGAGCAGAAATCTGATGACATCTACATCTCTTCTATCAAAACTATATTATAGCTGGGCATGATGGCTCATGCCTGTGATTCCAGCACTTTGGGAGACTGAGGCAGAAGGATCGCTAGAGGTCAGGAGTTGAGACAAGCCTAAACAATATAATAAGACCCTGTATCTAAAAAATATTTAAAAAGTAGCCAGGTATATAAGCACATACCTGTAGTCTTAGGCACTCTGGAGACTGAAGCAGGAGGATGGCCTGAACCCAAGAGATTGAGGCTGTAGTGATCCATGATTGTGCCACTGCACTTCAGCCTGGAAGACAAAGCAAGTTTAATGCAGTTTAAGAAGTTAACTGATATTAGCAAAGCCAAAAAAAAAAGAATTTATTAAATTTATAAATAACAGGGAAGCCCAGTGGATAAGTCTAGCTTTGGGCAAAGCAAGATAAAATGGCTAACACATTATCTTTTGTTAGTGGAGCACAAAGGTGTCCAACAGCCCTGGGTTATCAAGTTCTCACAAGTGGAGATCTCAGAAGAAGGAGAAGCTTATTTTGCATTAGCTCCAGTAAAAAACTAGGGAAGCCACCAGTAAAGCTTAAGCCATGAGTCCCATCTCTGAACCAATCACTATGGCTAGGTAGTCGGAGAGATCTCCCTAGAAAACACTTGCAAAATATGTAAGAGACACACATCAAATTATTTACATCCAGTGTATTAAAAACTCCTATAAATCAACAAGACAAAAAAAATGGCCTAAGAAGAATAGACCAAAACCACAGGAGAGGAAAATGAGTAACAATATACATATAGAATAGTTTTCAGTGAAATAAGTGTAAATTATAGCAATGAAATGCCATTTCTATTTAAATACAAAAATTGAAAGATAAGTGTTAATGAGAGTATGAGAAAATAGGTTTCTCCTTCATTACTGTTGAGAATGGTGTAATTGAACAATTTAGTCATACCCTTTACAATGTAAAATTTGTCAACCCTTTAATCCAGTCTAGTTTCAATTGCCAGTTGTTTCCTGAAAGAAATTTTTACACAAGAACAAAAAGAAGCATTTATAGGGATTTGCATTGCAGCACTCTTTGTAATAGTAGGAAAGGGAAAGCAATTTGTATCCAATCGAAAGCATCCCAAATGCCCATCAATAGAGGAGTAGACTAGTCAAATATACCATTGTGCATTCATGACACAGAAGGCTGTGTAACTAATGGAAATAGTGAGGTAGGGTATAAAATATGGCAAAGTCTCTAAGACATATTGTTCAGTGAGGAAACACAATTCATGATGTAGTACATTGGGCAGCCATGGAGGTGTGCCTTCAGGTGTGACTTCATGAGAATCTGTTGCCAAGGAGTGTGATTGGTCACCAGCTGATAGTGTACACACCAAAACTACACTCTCTGTGGGCTTCTCCCAGCCAACGATTGAGAATAACAAGAGACTGCAGAACCCCACCGTTTCTACCCACTGCAGGATTCTCCTAATAGGCAATCTTTGTTTGGTGACTCCCCACGGCCATGGGTGAGACTTTCTCAGAGCTTCACTAAAGTCTGAGTCTCCTCCCACCCTGTCCTGATTCCTTCCATCTCTCCTTTTACAGGTATCAGAACTGTGATGCAGTCTGAATGTTCTCACCTCCTGCATATGTTCTCTCTCCCCTTTATTCTTCACAAGCATTTCCCCTGAAAATCTTTGGCATGTCTAATTCTATCTTGTCATCTGCTTTTTTAAGAATGCAAACAGATACTTACATAGAGGAAGATACCATTCATAAAAGCCTTGCTACAAAACAAAACTATATATTTCTGCATATAGATATATATGTGTGAAAATGTCTATAAAAAGATCTAGAAGGATGCATAGCAAATTAGAAACCACGATTACCTCTCGGTAGGAAATTTAGACTGGGCAGTAGTGTAGTCATTTGAATAAAAATGAGTTCTTCATTCATACCTATGTTTGCATAAGAATAAGTTACTTCTGGAAGATTAAAAAATAAAATAAGTGAGTAATTGCTGCCACAGGGATAGGGTGCTGTGTGTCTAGAGCAAACAAGAGATTAATTTTTCACAATATATCCTTTTGTTTTTCTTATGGTGGTTTTAGTAGAATTGCACAAAAAAATGTACATCCAAAAACTTTCTGCATCCTTATCTAGAAATATTAATAATCACTTTTTTCATTTAACCCCTTATTGTGAACATCTTTCCTTGGCATCACCCATTTTTCTGCATTATCACTTTAAATATTTTTAATGTGCCAATATGTATGTGTAATATAATGTACTTAATCTATCCTTATTGTTAGATATTTTCATTTCCAATTTTTGCTATCAAAATTAATGACAAAATTAATATCCTTATTTCTCAACTTATTTTTTTTTATATTTCTATTATTATTATACTTTAAGTTCTGGGATGCTTGTGCAGAATGTTCAGGTTTGTCACATAGCTATACACGTTCCATGGTTGTTTGCTGTATCTATCAGCCCGTCATCTAATGTTATCTCTCCCCTAGCCCCCCACCCCCTGACAGGCCCTAGTGTGTGATGTTCCCCTCCCTGTGTCCATGTATTCTCATTGTTCAACTCCCACTTATGAGTGAGAACATGCGGTATTTGGTTTTCTATTCCTGTGTTAGTTTGCCAAGAATGATGGTTTTCAGCTTCATCCTTGTCCCTGCAAAGAACATGAAGTCATCATTTTTATGACTGCATAGTATTCTATGGTGTATATGTGCCACATTTTCTTTATCCAATCTATCACTGATGGGCATTTGGGTTGGTTCCAAGTCTTTGCTATTGTTAATAGGGCTTCAATAAAAACACATGTGCATGTGTCTTTATAGAATGATTTATAATCATTCGGGTATACACCCAGTAATGAGATTGCAGGTCAAATGGTATCTCTGGTCCTAGATCCTTGAGAAATCACAATGTGATTTCCACAATGGTTTAACTAATTTATACTTCTATCAACAGTGTAAAAGTGTTCCTATTTCTCCACATCCTCTCCAGCAACTGTTGTTTTCTGACTTTTTTAATGAGTGCCATTCTAACTGTCATGAGATGGTATCTCATTGTGGTTTTGATTTGCATTTCTCTAATGACTAATGATGAGATTTCTCTCTTTTTCTTTGAGAGGGAGTCTTGCTCTGTCACCCAGGCTGGAGGGTAGTGGCGTAGTCTTGGCTCACTCCAACCTCTGTGTCCTGGGTTCAAGCGATTCTCCTGCCTCAGCCTCCTGAGTAGCTGGGATGACACACGGCTAATTTTTGTGTTTTTAGTAGAGATGGGGTTTCACCATTTGGTCAGGCTGGTCTCAAACTCCTGACCTTATGATCCACTGCTTCAGCCTCCCAAAGTGCTGGGATTACAGACGTGAGCCACCACATCCAGCCAATGAGCTTTATTTTATATGTTTTTTGGCCACATACATGTCTTATTTTGAGAAGTGTCTGTTCATATCCTTCACCCACCTTTTGATGGGGTTGGTTTTTTTGCTGTAAATTTGTCTAAGTTTCTTATAGATTCAGGATATTAGCCTTTTATAAGATGGATAGATTGCAAAAATTTTCTCCAATTCTGTAGGTTGCCTGTTCACTCTGGTACTTTTTTTTGCTGTGCAGAAGCTCTTTAGTTTAATTAGATCCCATTTGCCAATTTTGACTTTTGTTGCCCTTGCTTTCAGTGATTTAGTCATGAAGTCTTTGCCCATGCCTATGTCCTGAATGGTACTGCCTAAGTTTTCTTCTAGAGTTTTTATGATTTTAGGTTTGGCATTTAAGTCTTTAATCCATCTTGAGTTAATTTTTGCATAGTTGTAAGGAAGGGGGGTCCAGTTTCAGTTTTCTGCATATGGCTAGCCAGTTTTCCCAACACCATTTATTAAATAGGGAATCCTTTCCCCATTGCTTGTTTTTGTCTGGTTTGTCAAAGATGAGATGGTTGTAGATGTGTGTCGTTATTTCTGAGGCCACTGTTCTGTCCCATTGGTCTATATCTCTGTTTTGGTACCAGTACCATGCTGATTTAGTAAACCAGGAAGAAGTTGAATCCCTGGATAGACCAATAAGAATTTCTGAAATTGAGGCAGTAATTAATAGCCTACCAACCAAAAAAAGCCCAGGACCAGACAGATTCACAGCTGAATTCTAGAGGTACAAAGAGGAGCTGGTACCATTCCTTCTGAGACTATTCCAAACAATAGAACAAGAGGGACTCCTTCATAACTCATTTTGTGAGGCTAGCATCATCCTGATACCAAAACCTGGCAGAGACACAACTAAAAAAAAAGAAAATTTCAGGCCAATATCCATGATGAACATTGATGTGAAAATCCTCAATAAAATACTGGCAAACTGAATCCAGCAGCACATCAAAAAGTTTATCCACCAAGATCAAGTTGGCTTCATCCCTGGGATACAAGGCTAGTTCAACATATGCAAATCAATAAATTTAATCCATCACATAAACAGAACCAATGACAAAAACCACATGATTATCTCAACAGATGCAGAAAAGACCTTCAATAAAATTCAACACCCCTTCATGCTAAAAACTCTCAATAAATTAGTTACTGGTGAAACATCTCTCAAAATAATAAGAGCTATTTATTACAAACCCACAGCCAATATCATACTGAATGGGCAAAAGCTGGCAGCGTTCCCTTTGAAAACAGGCACAAGACAAGGATGCCCTCTTTTACCACTCCTATCAACACAGTATTGGAAGTTCTGGCCAGGGCAATCAGATAAGAGAAAGAAATAAAGGGTATTCAAATAGGAAGAGAGGAAGTCAAATTGTTTCTGTTTGCAGATGACATGATTGTATATTTAGAAAACCCCATCATCTCAGTCCAAAAACTCCTTAAGCTGATAAACAACTTCAGCAAAGTCTCAGGATACAAAATCAATGTGCAAAAATCACAAGCACTCCCATATATCAATAACAGACAAACAGCCAAATCATGAGCAAACTCCCATTCACAATTGCTACAAAGAGAATAAAATACCTAGGAATACAACTAACAAGGGATGTGAAGGACCTCTTCAAGGAGAACTACAAACCACTGCTTAAGGAAATAAGAGAGGCCACAAAGAAATGTAAAAACATTCCAAGCTCATGGATAGGAAAAATCAATATCGTGAAAATGGCCATACTGCCCAAAGTAATTTATAGGTTCAGTGCTATTACCATCAAACTACCATTGACTTCCTTCACAGAATTAGAAAAACGTACTTTAAATTTCGTATGGAACCAAAAAAGAGCCCGAAGAACCAAGACAATCCTAAACAAAAAGAACAAAGCTGAGGCATCACACTACCTGACTCTAAACTTCTATAAATGAACTCATGAGGCCAAAAAATGAAGGAGACACCAACATGAGGGGAAAAAAAATCAAACGGTCAGTGCAGTGGTAGAGATGTGCACAGTATGTTATGGAAACCCCGAGAAGACAAACATAACACAGCTTTGGAAAGATATGGGATTTTTCTCCCACAAGGAGATGATAATCACGTTGAGAGAGATTTGAACTGGGTTGAAAGGAGGGGAGTAGTATCTCAAGAGAAGGGAACAGTATGAACAATTCATGGAGGCAAGAAAGCTGTATACAAGGAACCATCAGCAGGTTGTTGAATATAAGAAGCCACATGAGGCTGGACAGAGTAGTTCATGCTTGTAGTCCCAGCACTTTGACAGGGCAAGGTGGGATCATCACTTGTGGACAGGAGTTTGAGACCAGCCTGGGTCACATAACCTGACTGCCATCTCTATAAAAAATAAAAATAAATTAGCCTGCTGTAGTGGCAGGTGTCTGTAGTCCTAGCTACTCTGAAAGGATCACTTGAGTCCAGGAGGTTGAGGTTACAGTGAGCTATGATTACACCACTGCACTCCAGCCCGGGCAACAGAGCAAGACCCTGACTCTAAAAAAAGGATTGTAAAAGATAATATTAACATACAACAAAGCATGCAGATTCCAGTAAAGCCTGTCATATTAGGCAGATTAGGCAGGTTTAAATATATTTTTATGTGATGAGAAGGCGCTAAAGGATTTTGAGCTGGAGGGACTATCTGAAAAAAGATAGAGGATGGTAAGACCCAAGACAGAGAGAAAGTAGTACAAGGACTATATCGTTGGAAAAATCTGTAGGAATTGGAATGGGCTGAATGTGCGAGTGGGAGTGGGGTGAGAGAGGGGAAGAATGGAGATTAAATAGGCCCGATTTCTGGTTTGAGTCCAGGAGAGATGGGGTGCTGAATCCGAAGGTCAGGACACCTATACCTCTGAAAATACAGTGATGGTTGCAAAAGGCATGTGGTATTGTCTTCTGCCACTGTCTTAAAAGGGATTCTAAAGGGATTTTCTTGCCCTTGTTCCTCCAGCCCTACACTTGCGTTACTGGCCTACGTGGATACTCACCAGCTGGTTGTGTCCATCATTGCAGCCAAGTCTGAGAATTCCTGATTATACTTAGAGCCTGTGGAGCTGCTGACACAAACAGACATTAGCAGACGACCCTTTTGCAACAAACTATGCTTTAAAATGTAAACCGTGGAGGCATTTTCCTTGTGTTGTCCAGAAGGAACTTTGTCCTGCGTGAGCCTGTATTAATCATGAGAGAGCTTGTCAACATTCCACTGGTACATATTCTTACTCTGGTCGCCTTCAGCGGAACTGAGAAACTTCCAAAAGGTTGGTTTAAGCAATTGTGTCTTCTTGTTGCCTTGTTATAGTCCTAAAGTGTGTGTGTGTAAGAGAGATATGACCATGACTGATTTATAGTATGGTGGGCTTCGGTTTTACCTGATGAAGTAAGGGAGAGATGTATGACAAGGAAAGAAACTATATACATAAGCAATCGGTACCAATATTTTGCTCCTGAGTTCTGCAATAAAAAGCTCAGTCACAAACTGTGTGCAGAGGCCTGACTTCTAGGGCAAAACATAAGCATATACACTGCAAGTTATCAAGGTCTATTTTGTTTATGCGTATGTCAGATTTCAGGGTGGTCTAGTAGGATGATGAAAACCTTTTCACATCAGGTTTGCCGGGAATAGAATCAACCCTGTTCCCAGACATCCAGAGCATTTGCTTCTGGATAAAAATCACTTTTATTTTCAGTTTTAGTTTCATCAAACTCTTAGTAAATATTTTATTTGCTAAAAGTTGGAAATATAGAAAGACGTACATAATTTGTCTGTGTAATAAACCTGGAAGACAATGGATTCTAAATAACTTTGAGCCTGGAGTCATGATTTGGCTTGGCAGGAGACTGTAGAAGTTTTTTTCAGAGCCTTTGGAATGTACCGGAAATAACACCACCTCAGGGGAAAGGAAAGCAACTTAAGAAACTGACAAACACCTGTTGCAGCAGCAAGAATGTCCAGTGATATAGTTTCTGGCCAGTGTATCATGACACTGGGACTAGCGTATTTTATATCAGGAAGACTGGAAAATATGTGATTTGCAAAGTGACTAAGGGCATCATTGAAATCTTTTTTAGAAAAGACATGAGAAAGCAGATGGAGTGGTACCAATAAAAGAGTTTTCGAATGAAATGTTATACAATAGAGTAAAGAGAATTTTTTGCTTTAGGACATGTTCAAAATTACTCATTTTCCCTTTATATTAAAGCACTGAAACAGTATGTATTGTGTAGCTAAATGAAGGTGATATCTGTATATAGATGCAAAACGTATCTTTGGATTTTGTGGTTCACTAAAAATTCTGGAGCCATAAGGTCAAGGTTAACATGCAAATTAGGTACGAATTGCTTCACAAACAATCTGGTTTCACAGATTTTGTTTGTTTTGTTTTGTTTTGTCGCTTCTCTTTTTCCATTTTACTTGAGCGTAATGGTATCTTCAAATGTATTTAAACATTTAATTTCCAATGAATAAGGCATCTTCAGAGAAAAGAGAAGCTAGATCTTTTCAAACAGCTAATAATAGTTAGGAAGACATAACATTGGCTTCAGATTATTTTAATACTTCCTGATCAAACAACGGATGTCCAGTAAGGCGGCACCTGGATGTTTGAACCTAAGTCTTATTTGTATATTTCTAAACCATACATTTACATAAAAATGTTAGGGTTAAATACTAAAATACAGTCTTAAAAGGAACAGGACAATTGATTTTGATGATCCAAATAAGAATTTATTGCCTACACACATGAAACCCCCCAAAACCTCTCTATCTGAATAAGTCTTAATTTATATTCTAGATACAATTGATTTTCATTTCCAAACTTTGTAAATAAAGCCCTTAATTCAAATGCACACTATCTCTATTTTGAAAACATTGAAATATAGTGGCATAGAGATAACAGAGCCAAACACCCTGACTTTTAAATAAACTAATCAAATCATTCATCCAATTTTGTTTCTTATGATTTATTTACTACTAGAATTAGGTTTTAAAATAAAAAAATTAAAACAATTTTTTCTTAGTCTATTGTACCATAAAATCTAAATTTGTATGAGTTTAACATCACCCTTATCCAAAGCACCATGTCTAGGAGAGCAAACATTTATTTATTACACACACCAATTCTGAGAATAAATACTATCATCAAAGCACAGTCTTTAAAATTTTAAATGTTGAAGGGCAATGAATATATTAGTTGAAAAGAACCACAATAAAATACTATTATTATTATTATTATTAGAGATGGAGTCTCTTTCTGTTGCCAGGCTGGAGTGCAGTGGCACAACCTCTGCCTCCCAGGTTCAAGTGATTCTCCTGCCTCAGCCTCCCGAGTAGCTGGGACTATGGGCATGTGCCACCACTCCTAGCTAATTTTTTGTATTTTTAGTAGAGACAGAGTTTCACTATGATGGCCAGGATGGTCTCGATCTCCTGACCTCGTGCTCTGCCTGCCTCAGCCTCCCAAAGTGCTGGAATTACAGGCGTGCCCAGTCATTATTTTAATCCTACTGAAACTAATAAAAATGGCTGACCCAAACTATTTCTACTATTCCTAGAAAACTACTTTTTTCCCTGTTCTTGGCAGACATAATAACAAGAGTTTTTCAGTTGATATACTTCATCCTAATTCCTTTATTATGAATGAATAAAGAAAACTGCACAGTATGTATTACCTAATAAATTGACATATTTAGAATCATGCAAAAGTATTCAGGGGATTCTTTTCTGACTTTCTGCACACCATTTTTTTTGATAAATACCCAACTTTGTAGAATGAATTGTTCATAGTTTTTATTTTAGTTTAACTGGGACTCCTAATGCTCAAAGATAAGGGAGAGAATCATTGTCTTTCTGAATCATTTCAACTAGTGATATTTTTAATACTGAATTCAATGCCGTAACCCAAAGTAGAATTTTACAAACTGCCATTTCTGAAAGTAGCCAATGTTTCGCTGGATAATTGGCTTAACCACATACATTAGTAACATTTAATGCTTTATCAGGGAGTATTAAGCATATAGTACCATATGAGATTCTGCAGGAGTATAAGAGTTCATGTAAGCAGCTCTGGATCTGCTTAACATGCACAAAGAACTGTCAAAAGTCTCACTTTCAAAATACTCCACTTACTACAATACCTTGAAGTGTTTGACTCTAAGTGATGTTATCTTTAGATAGATTTGAATAACCTCCTCTTTTAAATTGTATGTATATGAGGATAGGATTCACAGATTTGACATATGGCTAAGTCAGTATTGACACAGCTGTCATTGAAATCCAGGACACACAGTCCTGGATGAATATTTTATATTGCCATGCATTCAAAGAGTTACTCATTGCATGTTTGAGTAAACAGAGTTGCTTCAAATATTATTGACCTTAAAGAAAAGAAGGAAGAAGCAGAAATGTCAAGATTTCTTTAAACTCCACCTTATTTCCAAAGGTACATGGAGTAGGCAGCTTCTCAGTGAAATAAAGCCTGATATCATTGGAGGAGATCAACAAGTGAGGGGTGGAAAGGGGGCCTGAGGGGAGTGACTGTATTCAGGAAGATGAGAGGATCACATGGACCATGCTGAGGACCCAGCTGGGGCTAGGAACTGCAGCTTTCTTTACAGTACTCCTGATCTGAACATTTGCTGCACTTTACCCAGCAATGCTATGTGAACATAGGGTAGCGAGGACAGATGGCTGGATTAATTCAGGATTGGCACTTTCCAGGGTCAGTACAGCTAAAGAACTAGAGAGTAAAGGAGTTGAAGTTATATGGCAGCATATTAAGGGGTACCATTTGGATCATGAAGAAAGTGAAAGTTAAGGCTTGGAAGAGAAGGATTAAAAAGTTTAAACCAACCCCAAAGTGTTTTATTATACTAAAAAAATACTGCATTCATAATGTTAGAGAAACATGAATATTTTCCAAGTCTGAGCCCTAATTTTACTAAAATAGAAAGGAGCAAATACACCTTGTTTCTTTGTGTACCCAATTGTTTGGTCACATCAATCAAAAAATAATCAAAAATTGGTAAATCAATGGCCATATGCAAGAGCCCATAAGGAAAGGTAATGTCATGTCCATCTCATCAAACAGTTAATACTCAAATCAAGTTGTTCTTTGGGTTCAGAAAAGGATTGTGTTCATTTTCATGTATTTGTTATTCATGTAGTCCTTGGATTGAGAGAAGAAATCATGCCCTAGTTTAAACAGGCTCTGGCTGAGATGAAAGCTGATAGTAGAATGAAAGTAAACAAGAGACACTGTGCTGAGTCAACAAATATCATCAAATACAACTGACCCATGTGATTGTGTCAGTAAAAACTGGAAAGCAAATTTGGATAACTGGAAATATGAGCAATGTGGACTTTACATTCTGTGCAGAGAAACTAATGTGGATGTACATCTTCTCTTTATCCATCTGTGCATAATCAGTATGATCTTGAAGATGCAGTATATTTTAGAGAAAGGAACTATAAACCAACTTTAACCCTGAAGTTTAGTTCTATCACGTCCTATGTTTGTGATATGTAGACAAATTATTTAACCATTTTTTTAACTCCATTTCTGGTCTGCAGGCGGGAATATTATCTACCTTTATGTTTGTTGTGATAAATAAATGAGATAATGAATGAAAAATATAATGTATGGCACATACCAAATTCTTAATCAATTTTAGTTGCTAATATTAGTAAAAACAGTCAAATTTCACATAATACTGTTATATCACTGAATCTTACGGGAAGGTGTTAATAAAGTCCTTAGTAACACCTTGCATATTTCTCTATGTCTGTTTTCTAAGACATTCTAAGACTTACTTATTTGATCTTAACTGATTTCAACAGTTCATGTGACACCTCCAATTTGTCACCTCACTGGAAAGATAACATTACTAGTAAGTCTGTTACCTCTGCCACTTCTGCATCTGTGTATTAAGTGAAAAAAAAACTAGCAAATAATGTTTCTCTCTTATAAAAATAGCATATAATATTTAAGATTGATTTTGAAAATACAAAATACATAAAGTTTAAGACAGAAAAAGGACTATTAACATGTTGCTATATTTTCTTTCATTTTTTTCTATGTATTTTTTAAAGTGCTAATAATATTGTTTATACAATTCTGCTGCCAGCTTTTACTTAGCACTAAGGTATAAACATATTCTGTATTATTAATAATCCTCAAAACGTCATATGCAGTGACTAATATTCTGTTTAGATAACAGTGTGCTAGTATATGTTTAATATTCACCTCGCTGAGAAACAAAAAAGGCCCAGAAGTGTTGCTCTTGTTGATTTCTGCAGTATAAATACTCCATAGTAAGACTCCATTGTGTACATGGCCAGACTCAAGCTACTATCAAATACTAAGCACTGAGTTGGGAAATAGCATGTGTAGTAGCATCCTTTATATATTATTTCTACCAGATATATTAGCGATAACCTCAAGAACTTATACAATGGTAAAATGTAGTTAAATCATTAGGAATGTCAAGTATTAATACTTTGTTTTTAATATATTTAATTATAAATGTATACAACTTAGTTTTTAATAATGGTCATATTCAACAATCACCTCTCAAAATCCTTGAAAAATTACCAATTGGCTCTTGCAAACCTGTAGAAGACAAAACTGTGTGCCTCAATCTTCTCCCACTTTACTACAATTATAGAATTTAGTGCAATTGATTCATTTTCTGCAGTAAAAGTTATATGCCTTTCTATATGCAAGATTGTTTTCATAGGATAGATTCCTGGAGATGATGACGATGATGATGATGATGATGATTATTATTATTTTGGAGATAGGGTCTTGCTGTGTCACACAGGCTGGAGTACCGAGGTGCAATTACAGTTCACTGAAGCCTTGAACTCCTGGGCTCAGTTGATCCTCTTACCTCAGCTACTTCCCAAGTAGTGGGATTACAAGGTGTGTGCCACCATGCCAGCTAATTTTTAATTTTTTTGTAGAGATGTGGTTTCCCTATGTTTCCCAGCCTGGTCTCAAACTCCTCGGCTCAAGAGATCCTCCCACCTTGGCCTCAAAAGTGATGGGATTATAGGCATAAGCCACCAATCATACCCAGCCTGAGATAAAATATTAATGGTATAATAAATCTGAATGTAATAGAGACAAAGAAAACAACTGAACAGCCTGGGTTTCTTTTTTCTAAATTACAGAATCAAGTAACATTTACACAGTGCTCCATGTGGACCAAGGACAATTTTAAATGCTTTCTACTTATTTACTCCTGACAAGCTTATATGGAGGCTTTATTATTATCTCCATCTACAATGGAGACACTGAGGTTAAGTGTGGTTAAGTGACTTGCAGAGCGGGTAAGCGATGGAGCTGCGTTATGAATTCAAGTCCTGTGCTACATTGCCTCTGACTGTCTAGTTGCTCCATAGTCTTTCTTTTTAAACAGTAAAAGCATCCAACATCGTCAGTTAACCTTCAGGCCCACTGTTGTCCACACCCCACAAGCTTCACAAAATGTTGTTTTTTATCTCTCAATATCTAGATGATGATACTATTAATTGCTTATTTCATTCATCTGTTGTTTAGAAAATAACTATTTAATGAGATTGGCTTTCTCAAACTTTATGGATTATAAGTTTGCTTCCATTGCATTTAGAAAATTAACATTTCTTTGACATTCTATTTGCTACAACATTTTTTCTATTACAAAGGTAATATGTATTCATTTTTTAAAAAAAATCCTGGAGGTCGGGGAGGGATAACACCGGGAGAAATGCCTGATGTAGGCGATGGGTTGGGGGATGGAGACAGCAAACTACCGTGGCATGTATGTACCTATGCAACAATCCTGCAGGATGTAGGATGTGCACATGTACCCCAGAGTCCAAAGTACAATAAAAAAAAATCCTGCAAGATACAGAAGAGCAAAAATATAAAATTACACATAATGCTCATAGCTAGGGATAAATGTTCTTAGCATTTTGCTATTCATTCTTTCAGTCTCTTTCTCTCATACATATATGTATATATGTAAAATGTCACCATTAAAAGAACTAGAGGAGCAAGATCAAACAAATTCAAAAGCTAGTAGAAGATAAGAAATAACTAAGATCAGAGCAGAACTGAAGGAGATAGAGACACAAAAAAGCCTTCAAAAAAATCAATGAATCCAGGAGGTGGTTTTTTGAAAAGATTAACAAAATAGATGGACTGCTAGCCAGACTAATAAAGAAGAAAAGAGAGAAGAATCAGATGGAATATAAAATGATAAAGGGAATATCACCACCGATCCCACAGAAATACAAACTATCATCAGAGATGACGAAAAACACTTCTATGCAAATAAACCAGTAAATCTAAAAGAAATGGATAAATTCCTGGACACTTGCATCCTCCCAAAAATAAACCAGGAAGAAGTCGAATCCCTGAATAGACCAATAACAAGATCTGAAGTTGAGGCAGCAATTAATAACCTACCAACCAAAAAAAGTCCAGAACGTCCAGAACCAGTGGGTGTTCACAGCCAAATTCTACCAGATGTACAAAGAGGAGCTGGTACCATTCCTTCTGAAAGTATTCTAAACAATACAAAAAGAGGGAATCCTCCCTTACTCATTTTGTGAGACCAACATCATCCTGATACCAAAACCTGGCAGAGACACAATTAAAAAAGAAAATTTCAGGCCAATATCCATGATGAACACTGATGCAAAAATCCTCAATAAATACTGGCCAACTAAATCCAAAGGCACATCAAAAAGCTCATCCATCACAATCAAGTTGGCTTCATCCCTGGGATGCAAGGCTGGTTCAACACACACAAATCTATCAGTGTAATCCATCACATAAACAGAACCAAAGACAAAACCACATGATTGTCTCAATAGATGCAGAGAAGGCCTTCAACCAAATTCAGCAGCCCTTTATGCTAAAAACCCTCAATAAGCTAGGTACCGATGGAATGTATTTCAAAATAGTAAGAACTATTTATGACAAACCCACAGCCAATATCATATGGAATGGGAAAAAACTGGAAGCAATTGCCCTTGAAAACTGGCACAAGACAAAGATGCCCTCTCTCACCACTTCAATTCAACATAGTATTGGAAGTTCTGGTCAGGGTAATCAGGCAAGAAAAAGAAATAAAGGGTATTCAATTAGGAAATGAGGAAGTCAAATTGTATCTATTTGCAGATGACATGATTGTATATTTAGAAGACCCTGTCAACTTAGTCCAAAATGTCCTTAAGCTGATAAACAACTTCAGCAAAGTCTCAGTATACAAAATCAATGTGCAAAAATCACAAGCATTCCTATACACCAATAACAGACAGAGAGCCAAATCAAGAATGAACTTCCATTCACAGTTCCTACAAAGAGAATTAAATACCTAGGAATACAACTTACAAGGGATGTGAAGGACTTCTTCAAGGAGAAATACAAACCACTGCTTAAGGAAATAAGAGAGGAAACAAACAGATGGAAAAACATTCCATGCTCATGGTTAGGAAGAATCAATAATGTGAAAATGGCCATACTGCGCAAAGTAATTTATAGATTCAATGCTATCCCTATCAAGCTACCATTGACTTTCTTCACAGATTTGGAAAAAAACACCTTAAACTTCATATGAAAGCAAAAATAGCCCATATAGCCAAGACAATTCTAAGGAAAAAAAAAAAAAAGGTGGAGGCATCATGCTACCTGGCTTCAAACTATAACTACAAGGCTACAGCAATCAAAACAGCATGGTGCTTGTACCAAAACAGAGATATAGACACCACTCAGAAGTAACGCCACACATTTACAATCATCTGATCTTTGACAAACCTGACAAAAACAAGCAGTGGGGAAAGGATTCCCTATTTAATAAATGGTGTTGGGTAAACTGGCTAGCCATATGCAGAAAGCTGAAACGACCCCTTCCATACAGCTTATACAAAAATTAACTCCAGATGGATTAAAGATTTAAACATAGTACCTAGCACCATAAAAACCCTAGAAGAAAACTTAGGCAATGCCATTCAGCACATAGGCATGCGCAAGGACTTCATGACTAAAACACCAAAAACAATGGCAACGAAAGTCAAAATAGACAAATGGGATCTAATTAAACTAAAGAGCTTCTGTACAGCAAAAGAACCAATCATTAGAGTGAAACAGCAACCAACAGAATGGGAAAAAATTTTTGCAATCTACCCATCTGACAAAGGGCTAATATACAGAATCTACAAAGAACGTACACAAATTTACAAGAAAAAAAACCAACAACCCTATCAAAAAGTGGGTGAAGGATATGAATAGACACTTCTCCAAAAAAGACATTTATGTAGCCAACAAACATGAAAGACAGCTTGCCATCACTGGTCATTAGAGAAATGCAAATCAAAACCACATTAAGATACCATCTCATGCCAGTTAGAATGGTGATAATTAAAAAATCTGAAGACAACAGATGCTAGAGAGGATGTGGAGAAACAGGAACACTTTTATACTGTTGGTCGGAGTGTAAATTAGTTCAACCATTGTGGAAGACACTGTGGCAATTCCTCAAGGATCTAGAAACAGAAATACCATTTAACCCAGCAATCCCATTACTGGGTATATACCCAAAGGATTGTAAGTCATCCTACATGCACATGTATGTTCATCGTGGCACTGTTCACAATAGCAAAGACTTGGAACCAACCTAAATGCTCATTAATAATAGACCAGATAAAGAAAATGTGGCACATATACACCATGGAATACTATGCGGCCATAAAAAAGGATTCATTCATGTCCTTTGCAGGGACAGGGACATGGATGAAGCTGGAAACCACCATTCTCAGCAAACTGACACAAGAACAGAAAACCAACCACCACATACGTGTTCTCACTCATAAGCGGGTGTTGAACAATAAGAACACATGGACACAGGGAGGGGAACATCACACATGGGAGCCTGTCGGGGGCTGAGGGGGTAGAGCAGGGATAGCAGAGGGTTGGGGGGATTGGGGAGGGATAACATTCGGAGAAATACCTAATATAGATGATGGGGGAGTGGATGCAGCAAACCACCATGGCACGTATATACCTATGTAACAAACCTGCACATTCTGTATATATACCCCAGGACTTAAAGTATAATTAAAAGAAAAAAAAACCTCTTGGCAGCATTTGATTCTCCCTCTTTTGCGAAATGTGTGCTACTCTTGGGCTCTGCCAACAGCCTCCACTGGCTTTGCTTACAGCTCTGGTTTCTTCCTCTCAGTCTCTTTTCTAAACTCTTCATTCTCCTCCCCATCTTTTATAAATGTGTCTTCTTGGAACTGGCTTAGGGCACCAACCTCCCACTGTCTTCAGGCTTTCACATGCATCATTTCCTCTGTATGGAACACTATTTTCTCTCCACTGCGTCAAGCCAAATTTGAATCGTCCTGTGAATGTGTGTGAATGTATTATGTAGTTTTTTATATTCCTAGTTTTATCGACCTCAGTGGTTGAGAAATATTTTTATCATGTTAAAGAAATACTATTTTATTCCGACTTTAGTAATGTTTTTTAAGTAGGGAATGGATAGTTAATTCTGCCATTGACTTTTTGACTGCAATAGGTATCTTTTAAACTGTGACTATAGTAAATCCTGTTTAAAGGACTTTTCTATTAAATTATCCTTACATTTTTTTGAGGGTTTTTTCTGTCTAAATGTATAGTTGTAATTTTGAAATATGTGATTGAATTTAATTTGCTTTTTAAAATTTTACTCTAGGGCTTTACATCCTGCTTGACTTACATCAGCATTGTTTTATTCCAAAGGTTGACTTGAGAAGCTTTCTATATTTTATATTTCCTATAGCTTTTCTTTGCTTCTTTTTGAGACGGGGTTCTTTCCCTGTCACCCAGGCTGGAGCGCAGTGGTGCAATCATGGCTCACTGCAGCCTTGACCTCTGGTCTCAAGTGATCCTCCTACCTCAGGCTCCCAAGTAGCTGGGACTACAGATGTGCACCACCTGTACCCAGCTATTTGTGTGTGTGTGTGTGTATTTTTTGTAGAGATGTGGTCTTGCCATGTTTCCCAGGCTTGTCTCAAACATCTGGGCTCAATGGATCCTCCTGGGCTCAATGGATTCTCCTGCCTCAGCTTCCCAAAGTGCTGAGATTACAAGCATGAGCCACTGCATCTAGCTCCTTGTAGCTATTTTGTAACTTGAGACTTAATTCTTTCTTAAAAGTTTTTAAAAACTTACCTGAAAAACTTTGGGACATTATATTTTTTTCAGAAGTGTTCTTTGATAATCTTTTTCTTCTGTGAATATTGTTAATTATTTCACCACAACCTTTATTACATGTTGATATGTAGTTTTTCATGTTTTTAATTCCAGTTTAATTTCCTTTTTGATGTTTGAATGATTTAGAACAATTTTGTCTTTAAAATTCTTAATTCTTTGAATTTGGGTTTTTAAATATTCATTACTGTTTAGCTCTGTTGAATTGTGATCCAAGAATGTGACATATAATCTATGTTTTTGAATTTTATTTAATCTTTAGTTTTCATGAGCATTTGAAAATGTGTGTCACCTATCAGGGCTTACAGTTGATGTGCATATCTGTTTAATTAATTTTACTAATTCTGTTTTTCTGTTTTACTACATATGTAATTATATTTTTGTCTTTTGATCTATAAACAGGATGGGGATTTTTTGTTTGTTTTATTGTCTTTTTATTGTCTATTTCTTACAGATTTTATTATGGTTAGGAAATATAGTCTATATAAGATCAATTATTTGAGCTGGGTTAAAATCTCCTATATAGCTTAGTATATTTTCTGTATGTTTGAATGTTTCATCTATGCAACATTTAAAATAATAAATTCTCTAATTTTTTAAGTGTTTTAAAAATACACATTGAGTGTTAATTTTGATATTTATATCTTCTATATCTTTACTGTATTTCTGTTTGATTTATTTAGTGTCTGAAGGAGATCTCTTAAAGGTTTACACTATACTAAAACATTTCTCCATTTACTCTTTTGATAATTTTACTTTTGAGTTTGAGTCCATATTTTTAAATAAGTTTCATAATTGTCATACTTTTTTATGGCTTGTTCCTTTTATCATTAAGTAATGTTTCTATTTTTCTTTATAAACGCATGCGCCTTTATATTACATTTTTCTTATATTAATATTGCTATGTCACTTTCTTTGGGATACTGTTTGCTTTGTACGTATTTTCCCTCCCCTTTATTTTTAACATTTCTGTTGTATTTTATTTAGGTGTGTCTTTTATGTTTGATAGCATCTGTCATTTCATAGGTCAGTTCATATCACCGGCACTTACTGTGATTTTTGGTATACTTGGACTTGTTTCTTCGGTATTATTTTATGCCTTCTGCTAACCATGCTTTTTCATGGCTTAGTCTTTTGCTTGTTGTTTTTGTGTTTGACAAATAAAGCTTTTCTTGTCCCTTTTTATTCTGTTGTTTTGGAAGTTTTGCATTTCTTTTTCTTAGTGGTAACCATTAATAAAGTTTTAACATAGCATTTAACCATAGATTTTCCTTCTGTTTGTAGTTACTTATTCAATATTTCTGTCCTGTTGTTGTTTATGGCAAAGAGGTTAGCGTTTTTTTTTTTTTTTGACTACTTAGCATTTTAAACTTTTTCCCAGAACTTTGATCTTGTGATTGCTTGTCTAGAATTTAATTCCATTTTAAACACAAAAATTAGTGATTTGTTTTTTAAATATTCCATAGTGTGTTAAAATTGCAATTATATTTCACCACCATTTATGCTGTTTTTTTTTATAACTCACCCCTTTCTATCTGGTATAAATTATTCCTTATTGAGTCTAGTAACTATTTCAGAGAAAGTCTATGAGTGGTAAACACTTTCAACAGCTGTTCATAAGAGTTCTGACTTTATTACCTAAGCTGGCTGTAGAATTCTAAGCTAACAGCTATTTTTACTTAGTTATGTAAAGGTATGTGGGACAAAGACAGATCATTTTAATAGTGCCTGTGTGGCAAGTGACATTATAAGATTGACATTTATAGGATAACCTAAGGTTAAGGAAAAGGGCATTTGGGTCTGCCTAGCACATCAAGGAAAGTGGAAAGAGATAGAAGTTCAAACCGAATCCTAAAAATCAAAATAACATTAGCATGGGAGATATGGGCCAAGTAAACAAGCCCACCCACCATTTTTTCTCACTCTCAGCAGATGAGCTTGCCTTTGACTTTACCAAAAATAATAATAAGTTTTATTCAGAAAGCAGATATTTTATAGTTTTATTTCAATGTTATTTTATCTTTAATTTTTATAGTTTTAATTCAATGTGTCCAAGTATTATTTTTTCTATTCTTATTTCAATGTGAAATAAAACCATAAATGTTTTATTGATAAATAAATGTACCAAACAATGTGCCAGTCTGTTCTAGATGCTTTATAAGTCTGTCACTGACTATTTTACCTCTAAACATCAATCATACTACTTATTTGGTTTTGATATATACCTTGTCCTTTAACTGAAGTGACCAGATAATTTACTGTTTAAATGCATCTCACTCACTGTGCTCACCCTGGGAATTAGAAGATGTCTAAAACATGATCCCTGACCTAAAGCTCAAGGTTTTCCATTTCACAGAAGAGTGAGAAAAAGGAGAGACCATGTCTACAACCTTTCCTCCAACTGTCTTTAAAAAAATAAAATAGAACAAAACAGCTTTACTGAGTTCACCTACCATGCTTTTTACCCATTAAAGCGTACAATTCACAAAGTGGTGTCTTTTTCTTTTCTATTTGTATGCCAAAGTGAATTCTCTATAAATCTGATGAAGCATAAGCTTCAGACTCTCTCATTCGCAGAAGCCCTTTATAAGACCTTCGGTGGGCTTTAACAATGTGTTTATATGAGTGTCTATTTTCATAAAATTAGGGGAAAATTGTTCTTAAACAACAATTTTTTAAAATTATTATCCTTTTTCCCCCTGACTTCCCTGCAGTCTCACTTTCCTTTATGCTGATGACATTGGGGTGGCCGCAGAAATTTTGTATTCATAACTTTATGTTTTTTTCTTTAAAAAGTACACTCAAATTACATAAACTTGGGCCCCGCAAAACTTGGATCAGCCTCTCCTCATATATATAATAAATTCTAAGCCCTACTTTCCTGAGGGCCTTCTCTTTTGATTCTCAAATGCCTAGTTTGGAAGTAGGATCAACTTTCTTTACATAAGCTCTTCCTTTCTTTTGGCAAATTTCTACTCTGGGGAAATAGAATTCTCATTCCGGTATGTATTGGCTTCTGACAGCTTAAGGAAGGGTTAGTAAACAAAATTCTAGAACGTTCTTTTTTATTTATCCTTCCCTTTCAGCTCCTGTCATCACCACTCCTCTTGAAACAGTGGATGCCTTAGTTGAAGAAGTGGCTACTTTCATGTGTGCAGTGGAATCCTACCCCCAGCCTGAGATTTCCTGGACTAGAAATAAAATTCTCATTAAGTAAGTATTCCACCTTTTAAAAATTTTTTTCTTAACTTTTGTGGGTATAGAGTAGATGTATATATTTATGAAATACATGAGTTTTGATACAGGCATGCAATGTGAAATAAGTACATCATGGAGAATGGGATATTCGTCTGTGCCAAGCATTTATCTTTTTGAGTTACAATCTAATTACACGTTACTTTACAATGTCCAACTAGGTTATTATTGACTATAGTCACTCTGTCGTTTTATCAAATAGTAGGACATTCTCATTCTTTCTATTTTTTTGTACCCACTAAATATCCCCTACGTGGCCCCCATCCCTGTACTACCCTTCCCAGCCCCTGGGAACCATCCTTTTGCTCTCCACGTCTATGAGTTCAATTGTTTTGATGTTTAGATCCCACAAATAAATGAGAACATGCAATGTTTGTCTTTCTGTGCCTGGCTAATTTCACTTACCATAATGATCCCCAGTTTGATGTATGTCTTTATAAATGACTGGATCTCATTGTTTTTATGGCTGAAAAGTACTCCATTGTGTATATATAACATAATTTCTTTATCCATTCATCTGTTAATGGTTGCTTACAAATCTTAGTTACTGTAAGCACACAGGTTGCTTACAAATCTTAGTTATTGTAAACAGTGCTGTAACAAACATAGACGTCCAGATATCTATTTGATATACTGATGTCCTTTCTTTTACTTATATATCCAGCAGTGGGATTGCTGGATCATATGGAAGCTAAATTTTTAGTTTTTTGAGGAAACTTCAAACTATTCTCCATAGTGGTTGTACTAATTTACATTTCCACATCAACAGTGTACAAGGGTTCCCTTATCTACATATCCTTGTCAGCATTTGTTATTGCCTGTCTTTTAGATATAAGGTATTTTCACTAAAGTGAGATGATATCTCATTGTAGATTTTTTGTTTCTGTGATGATCAATAATGTTGAGCACTTTTTCATATGCCTGTTTGCCATTTGCATGTCTTCTTTTGAGAAACTGTTCAAATCTTTTGCCTATTTTTGATTGGATTAATATATTTTTTATTGTAGAGTTGTTTGAGCTCCTTATGTATTCGGGTTATTAATCTTTTGTCAGATGGGTAGTTTTCAAATATTTTCTCCCATTATGTTGGTTGTCTCTTCAGTTTGTTTCTTGTATCCTTTGCTGTGCAGAAGCCTTTTAATTTGATGTGATTCCATTTGTCCATTTTTGTTTTGATTACTTGTGCTTGTGGGTACTGCTCAAGAAATTTTTGCCCAGAACAATGTCCTGGAGATTTTCCCCAATGTTTTCTTGTACTAGTTTTATAGTTTGAAGTCTTAGCTTTAAGCCTTTAATCTATTTTGATTTGGTTTTTATATATGGAGAGAGGTAGAGGTCTAGTTTCATTCTTTTGTATGTGGATATCCAGTTTTCCACACATTATTTACTCTTGGAGAGACTGTCTTTTTCCCAGTGTATGTTCTTAGTACCTTTTTTGAAAATGAGTTCCCTGTAGGTGTGTGGATTTCTTTTGAGTTCTCTATTTTATTCCATTGGTCTATGTATCTCTTTTGATGCAGGTACCATACTGTTTTGGTTACTCTAGCTCTGTAGTATGATTTCAAGTAAGGCAATGTGATTCTTCCAGTTTTATTCTTTTTGCTTGAGATAGGTTTGGCTATTCTGGGCCTTTTGTGGTCCCACATAAATTTTAGGATTTTTTTTCTATTTCTGTGATGAATGTCATTGGTATTTTCATAGGAATTGCACTGAATATGTAGATTGCTTTGGGTAGTATGGACATTTTAACAATACTGATTTCCAATCCATTAATGTGATTTTTTTTTTTTTTTGGTATCCTCATCAATTTCTTTCATCGGTGTTTTATAGTTTTCATTATAGAGATATTTGACTTATTTAATTCCTAGCTATTTAATTTTATATGTGGCGATTGTAAACAGGATTACTTTTTAAATTTCTTTTTCATATTGTTCATTGTTGGTATATATAAATGTCACTGATTTTTGTATGTTGATTTTGTATCCTGCAACTTCACAGAATATATCCATTCTAACAGTTTTCTGTGTAGTCTTTAGGTTTTTCCAAATATAAGAGCATAAAATCTGCAAACAAATATAATTCTTCCCTTCCAGTTTGGATGGTCCTTTATATTTCTCTCTTGTCCGATTGCTCTAGGTAGGACTTCCAGTACTGTGTTGAGTAACAGTGGTGACAGTGGGCATCCTTGTTGCATTCTAGATTAGAGGAAAGGCTTTCAGTTTTTCCTCATTCAGTATGATACTAGCTGTGTGTCTGTCATACATGGCTTTTATTATTTTGAGGCATTTTCCTTCTGTTTTTGAGGGTTTTTTTTTATCATGAAGAGATGTTCAATTTTTATCAAATGCTTTTTCAGCATATATTGAGATAATCCTATGGTTTTTACACTTCATCTGTTTACATGATGTAGCACATTGATTAATTTTTGTATTCATAACTTTATATTGTTAACTATTCTTGCATATGTTGAACTATTCTTGTATCCCAGGGATAAATTCCACTTAGCCATGAGAGATGATCTTTCCAAAGTATTGTTGAATTTGGTTTGCTAGTATTTTGTGCAATCTGGATAGACTGATAATCCCAAATCATCAAGTCCTGGTTCATTTTTTGCTTAGCAGGTTTTCCATCCACTTATCTTTTTCCTCTTGAATTTTACTAGAAGCAGCAAAACGAAATGAGGCCACACCTTCAACACATTGCTTAGAAACTTCTTTAGCTAAATATCTGAGATCATCATTTATAAGCTTTGTTTTCCACATAACTGCAGGGCACCATTCAGCTAAGTTCCCTGTCCTACATGACAAGGATCCCCTTTTCCTCCTTTCCTAGTAACATGCTCCTTATTTTCACCCAAGTCCTCATCAGTAGTGCTTTGAACATACATATTTCTACCAACAGTCTGTTCATGATAATTTAGGTATTCTTTAAGATGATTTCGATTTTCTCTGCCATGTAACTTTCTTCCTTCCAAGTCCTCAGGAGCAGAATTACTAACATGCATATTTTTATTAACAGTCTCTTTGAGGAAATGTAGGCTTTTTCTAGAATGCTCTTCAAAATTTTTTCAGTTCTACCTACTCCTCAATTGCAAAGCAACATCCACATTTTTTGGGATTTGTTGCAGCAGCACCACACTTCCAGGTACCAAAATCTGTATTTATTTCCTATTCTTACTGTAACAAATTACCACAAACTTAGTGCCCTAAAATAACATAAAGGTACTATGTTATAGTTCTGGAGGTCACAAGTATGAAATAAATCTCTCTGGGCTAAAATCAAAGTGTTTTCAGGTCTGAGTTCCTTCTGGAGGCTCAAGGGAAGAATCTGATTTCTTGCCTTTCTCAGCTTCTAGAGGCTACCTGCACCCCTTGGCCTCTCCTCCATTTATAACACTAGCAATGGCACCACTCTGACCTCTGCCTCCATTCTCATTCCTCCTTTTATCAATCTGCCTCCCTCTTCCATTTTTTTTAAGGATACTTATTATTACACGGGGCCCATTTGAATAGTCCAGAACACCACATTTTAAGATTCTTAACATTTGCAAAATAAGGTGACATATTGACAGATTTTGGTGATTAAGACAAGAACCTTTGAGGGACTGTTATTCTGCTTACCACACACATTTGCCATAAAAAAAAAAAATCTTATTTGACACTGGGGTCTGTCGGAGGGAAATAGGGGACGGACAGCAGGGGGTGGGGGAGCTGGGGAGAGATAGCTTGGGGAGAAATGCCAGATATAGGTGATGGGGAGGAAGGCAGCAAATCACACTGCCATGTGTGTACCTATGCAACAATCTTGCATGTTCTTCACATGTACCCCAAAACCTAAAATGCAATTAAAAAATATAATCACACACAAAAAATCTTATTCTCAACAAATGGTTTGCATGTAATTAAATAGATAATATATGTAAAGCATATATTTTTATAGGTAGAAGTTGTTTTGCTTCCTTATGATCCCAAGTAACTAGAACTGTGTCTGGCACTTGTTAGCATTCAATAAATAATTGTTTAATGAAAGAATGAATATTCAACTAATCGTTAGTTAATCCTATAAATAATTAACCCTTTCTGTTCATTACATTTATACATATGCATCTTCATTAGCTATAAATAGCTACTACTTCCCAGAAATTATGGAGACAAGACACCTATATCTTGGTTTGATATGCTTTCCTGAATTAAGTAAACTTTAAATTTTGTCTTATCAGTAGGCATCACCTTTTGAAAGCATTTTTGAAGGACTATGGTACTTTGACTATTGGAGCCTAAGAAAGATTAGAATATAATGTTAGCTTTATATTACCAAGTACGGTTATCCTATTATTCAGAACTCACTCAAGTTTCCTTTCCCCTTTATTCTACTTACTCATTAAGTCATCAGTTTGATAAATTAATCATAGCTGAAAAATCACAGATGAAGCACTAATCTGTCATTTTTCTCTGTGACCTGCAGGCTCTTTGACACCCGGTACAGCATCCGGGAGAATGGGCAGCTCCTCACCATCCTGAGTGTGGAAGATAGTGATGATGGCATTTACTGCTGCACAGCCAACAATGGTGTGGGAGGAGCTGTGGAGAGTTGTGGAGCCCTGCAAGTGAAGATGAGTGAGTGGGAAAGAGATTTGTCTATTGATTTGAAAGTTGACTTGGTACACTTTATTTATTTGAGACAGAGTCTCGCTCTGTCGCCCAGGCTGAAGTGCAGTGGTGCGATCTTCACCGCAACCTCTGCCTTCTGGGTTCAAGCAATTCTCCTCCCTCAGTCTCCTGAGTTGCTGGGACTATAGGCACATGTTACCACGTCCAACTAGATTTTTGGATTTTTAGTAGAGATGGGGTTTCACCGTGTTAGCCAGGCTGGTCTAGATCTCCTGACCTCGTTGATCCACCCACCTTGAACTCCCAATATGCTAGGATTACAGGCATGAGTCACCAGGCCCAGCCTGACTTGGTATACTTTAAAATAGTCAGTAAATAGAGATTTTCTCAGGCCTGGCAATTCAGCAGTGAGACAAGTTCAAGTTCAAAGCATAACCTTGAGGCCAGTTAACTGCACACCTCTCATGTCTGCCATCAACCAACTACCCTAAGGCAAGCCTCTCAATTCTCTCTCTTCTCCCATTTTCTTGACTTCACACATCTCCTGACTTCTTACACCCTGAATTCTTTCACTGTGAAACTTTCCTCTAAAGCCTTTACCCTAAACCTGTGAAACATAATTGGACATCCTTTTTATTTCTAACCTCTTTGTAGACACTTTTACCCTTTTGCCTTATTTCAAATTTGATATTCTTCTGAGTGATTTTCTGCTTCAATGGAAGCTGTTCTATTTTTCCCCACTTCATGTCTGCAAGGCTATCAAACACTAATAGGCAATCTCCCTGCCCTCATTGCTGCTTTTAAGCCATTCTATTTTGTATTCCTTTGCAAAATCTTTCCTCTCATGAGGGCTTATGCCATTTTGACCTATCTTTCCTCTAACTCTATTCATTATGTCATCTGCTCTTCTAGGAACTCCCCCATATTTATTAAAGACTTTGATTCCAGGTTTACTATCTTCTATCTATCTCTACTCCTGCAATCACCCTAAGAAATTTTAACGGCCGTGAAATAGAACCACTAGCCACTTAATTCTCACAATTCCTTGACCTCCACAAATCCAGTGATGTTTGTCTTTTTTTTTTTTTTTTTCAGTTTTAAGGCCCATACTTTTAACCTCTTTGTACACACATATATAGTAGTAGTTTAGGTGAGTCTCCCACTATGAGGAAATGTGGTTTGATTTTCTATTTTTAACTTTTCTTTTGAGTTCAGGGGTACATCTGCAGAATGTGCAGGTGTTTTATGTAGGTAAACATGTGCCATGGTGGTATAATGCACAGATGATCCCATCACCTAGGTTTTAAGCCCAGCATCCATTCTGTTCTTCTTGATGCTCTCCCTTTCCCCCCAACGCCCCCACCACAGGCCCTAGTGTGTGTTTTTCCTCCATCATTAGCTTCCACTGATAAGTGAGAACACGCAGTGTTTGGTTTTCTGTTCCTGTGTTAGTTTGAGGATAATGGCTTCCAACTCCATCCACATCCCTACAAAGGAGATGATCTCATTTCATTTTATGGCTGCATAGTATTCCATGGTGTATATGTACCACATTTTCTTTATCCAATCTATCATTAATGGGTATTTTGTGGGATATTTAGGTTGTTTGTATTAACTTTCTTTTTTTTTTTTTTTTTTTGAGACGGAGTTTCACCCAGGATGGAGTGCAGTGGTGTGATCTTGGCTCACTGCAACCTTTGCTTGCTCAGTTCAAGCAATTCTCCTACCTCAGCCTCCCAAGTAGCTGGGATTATAGGCATGTGCCACCACACCTGGCTAATTGTATTTTTAGTAGAGGCGGGATTTTGCCAAGTTGGCCAGGCCGGTCTTGAACTCCTAACCTCGAGTGATCTGCCTGCCTTGGCCTCCCAAAGTTCTGGTATTACAGGCATGAGCCACCATACCCAGCCTGTTTGTGTTAATTCTTTATCAGCCTACCGAATCGATGACTCACTCTTGACCACGTCACCCTCTGGAAGTGGACTGCATTTAAAATCTTCAGCTCCAGTATGTCACTCCCTGATTATGGATATTTTTTGGTTCAGCCTTGTCAGATGAGATAAACAGTTTCCCATACTCATGACTTGCTTCCAAATAGAGTTAGTGGGCACAAACTTTCTTTGTCACCTTCTCAGCTAACAACATCTCAGTCTCCCTCATTCTCTTACTCTTGCTATACAACATCAACATCACCAGCATCATCATGTTTTCTTCCCTTGATTCCTCTCTGTTCTCCTTTCCGTTGACTCCCCAATCGGGCTTTTATTTCCTTCTATACTTAGTTCTCTCTTCTACCTGGTGGTGTATCATCAAACACTGCCTTACCAGCATCTTTAAATCTCATGATTTCCCATCCTGCAAGTAACTGCTACTTGCAAACTGTCAATCTTACAATGATGTAACCTTCATCTTCTCTTCTCTGACACATTACTCATGGGAAAATATCTTATAACCATACATACTGGCACCACACAAATTAGAGGAATTTAGTTCTACCTGGGACCTTTATTTTTTTCTTTCATCATCATCTCTTATCTTTCGTAATTTTGCTGGAGGGGGAAATCATTAGGTACTTTCTTCAGAGTGTGAAGATGTAAGATATTTTCTGAATTTTTCCATGGCTGAATTCTTCACTTCACTCACATTCTTGAATAACAATTTTGCTGAGTGTAGAATCAGAGTTTTAAAAGCTTTTCCCTTTAGTTTTAATAGACAATCCACTGTTGCATATAAGAAGTCTTTTTCTCATTTCTTTACAAGTAAATTTGATATATCGCTCAAAAATGTTAGGATTTTTCTTTTTATTTCTAGAGTTCATAAATTTCACAAACTGACAAGAATATGTTAGGTGTATTATTAAAAATTATTTCTATTCAGTTTTAGGTGAGCCTTTTTTTTTTTCTTTTTCTTTTTTGAGACAAGGTCTCACTCTGTAACTCAGGCTGTAGTGCAGTGGTATGATCATGGCTCACTGCAGCCTTGACTACCCAGCCTTAAGCAATCCTCCTGCTGCAGCCTTCCAAGTAGCTGGGACTATAGGCATGAGCCACGATGCCCAGCCATTTTTTTTTTTTTTTTAGAAGAGCTAAGTTCTCACTATGTTGCACAGTCTGGTCTTAAACTCCTGTGCTCAAATTATCCTCCCACCTTGGCCTCCCAAAGTATTGAGATTATAGGAGTGAGCCATGCACCAGCATAGGTGGGCCTTTTTGATCTAAAAACCAAAGTTTTTTGAAAATCAGGTACATTTTCTTTAGTACTTTTTTCTTTTTTCTTTCTCTATGACTTCAAATTTTTCTTCTCATATTTTCTGCATGTCTTGATATCCTACTCTCTTGAAGATTCCTTTACGTTTTCCTTCATACCATTAATGTGGTCTCCAGTATGACTATTCTGTCATTCTGAGTGTTTTGGCCTTAAAAACTATATTTTTAATTTCTAAAAATTTCCTCGATGGCTCTTTTTTCCATAACAAACTCACTTGTGTGATACAATATTTATTTAAACTTCTAAGGATATCACTAGTGCATCTTTTTAAAAGACATTTTCTTTTTTTTCCCCCTGCTTTACTTTTATTTCCTTCAAAAAAAAAAAATGATTTGTTTTGGTTCCATCCTTTTATGTTTACAATTTTTCTCAAATAGATCTTTTATTTTTTGGTCATAAATATACATGGAGTCTTCAGTTAATTAGGATAAGAAGCTGGTAGGAACAGCAGGACTTTATGGAATACTGATTTGGCACTTACTGTGTATAAATAGGTAGGGATCTTCCTATATGCAGGCTTCCCTTCAGTAGGCAGAGCAGTAAGAAATCAGATAAGGAAGTTGGAATGCTCTCATTTGCTAAATAGTAAAGACTTGATTCTGAGGATGAAACACATTCAAGTATTTCATTACTTTGTGACACTGCCTTTCTTTTGAATGTTTTGCATATTTTCTCTGGCCCATATGTTCTTGATTTGGGTTCTATATTAAATCGCCTTTTCTTTTCTTGTCTTCTTTTTACCAACCTCTCCTTTGGAGATCTCATCCATTCATGTGGATATGCACTGGTGTGGCCGTTCAAATTGATAAAATTTTGGAATGCTTGCATACTTCTTGGAAAAACCTGCTTCACAAGGCTCCCAAGATCCCCCAACCCCTGTCACTACTCCAGCTCTCTTAAGCCCTCCCCTAAGAGCTCCCTCTCCTAAATTCCTAATGGCCCATCAGCTAAAGTCTCATTGGCACAGCGGGATCCTTCCAGCATCCTGCTTTAAGATAACCAGTTCTGATTGGTCAGTACTTATGGCTCCACCCTGAATCATGTTCCCTTACAGTGCATATTTATGGCTATGCGTCAGTACTCTAGTCATTCCTAGTTGACTTTATATTCAATTTCCTAAATGGGAATTCCTCACCCCTCACCTAACAGATGACCAAGACATCACATCACTGAGAAGACAGGAGTTTTTTGCTTTAACCAAAGGCCTTTACCTAAGACATTATCTGTGCCTCAGGTTTACCATAGAGATCTTGCTTAGGGAACCTACGGAAGGCATAGATAATGTTTTTGTTGACTGTCACAGGAATATCAAGTTCTAAGTTTCTGCCAGCAACTGTATGACAATACAACTTACAATTGAGGGACCTGGGCAGTACTGTATCTAAATGTAGGTATTTACAGTTTATTAGAAGGAGAGTTGTATGCTATAGATAGCAGGCAAAGTGATAAAGTTATTTTCCTATAATATGTTTTAAAGTCTTTCTTGTAATTTTGCTATAATGCAGGGCCACAGGAGATAAATGGCAGTGAATGCTTAGATTAAAAACCAACAGGTCATGAAGGGTTTGCAAATATCTCTTACTACCAACATCAAAGCCCCCACTCCTCTCCCACACATTGAAGTAGAAGGAAAAAAAAGTCCTTATTTCATGCTTTCCTTTGTCAAAATAACAAATTGGTTATGGCACATGTCCTGCAAGAAATAAAATGTGTCAATTTCTCAGCAGTCTCTCCTGCCAAGTCCCCCTCTGTATCTGTAACATAAAATTCCTAAGGACATAAATATAGTTTTAACTATTTTATGAATAGTACTAAAATAACTGGTATCCTGAACTTATAAATTATTTTGTTTATTAGATGTAATAATTTTCTTTGAAAGTTTTATGCTGGAGAATAAAAATTAGCTGACAACAACTATTTCTTCTGAAAGATTTACTTGAGTGTTTGAACAGTAAATTACGTTTGCTTTACATAATTAAGTCCCCCAAATTGTATGACAGAATTTCTTCTAATTTCTAATATAACAATACCTGGTTTACTTTCTAGAGAATAAATGTACTTAATTAATAAACATCAAATTTAATAGTCAAATTAAGATGGAAGCTAAAGGGAAAATAGGTCATAATTTGTAACTATATAAGAATATATTTATATCAAATTTTTTTCAAATGTTATGTCTATCAGTATAAATTAAATAATGTTGAATTGCTATGATGACAGCCTTTGTTAATCAACTTTTATTAACTATCTTTTAAAATGATGAATGCTATGGTAACAACACTATTAATATTTTTCATAAATTTGTGTTTTGCTAGTAAGATTCTAATAAAGCAGAGACAATCAAGTGTTTCTAAACTGATTTCTGTTTGAGATATACAGGAAAAAAGTGTCTTAGCATTTGGTGATTTTGTAATGTAACATGCCTCAAATGATTCTTAAAGCAGAGATTTAGAATTAAATTGAAAGTTAGAAACTCTAGGTTTCATCAACCCATATTGCCTTGTTTGTTTTGAATTTTCATTTCTTTTTAGAACCTAAAATAACTCGTCCTCCCATAAACGTGAAAATAATAGAGGGATTAAAAGCAGTCCTACCATGTACTACAATGGGCAATCCTAAACCATCAGTGTCTTGGATAAAGGGAGACAGCCCTCTCAGGGTAAGTGGTTATGATGTTAAAGCTTGTATATAAAATGTATTTAAAAATGTAACATTTCTTTGCACACTCAGTTACACACTTACAAACTAGCCAACATGGTGAAACCCCGTCTCTACTAAAAATAAAAAAATTAGCTTGGCATGGTGGCGCGCACCTGTAATCCCAGCTACTCAGGAGGCTGAGGCAGGAGAATCATTTGAACCCGTGAGGCAGAGTTTGCAGTGAGTCAAAATCACACCAGCACACTCCATCTAGCCTGGGCAACGGAGTGAAACTCCATCTCAAGAAAAAAAAAAAGTTGTTATCTATATGCTTATTTTGTACTGTCTCTGTATCTTATCCCCACATTTAGTGATAAATTATCATACGGCATCATTATTGTCTTTCTATCTTTGTATCACTTAAGAGATCACAAACTATGTTTTTCATTTAACAATACACAGTGTATTCCATGTGGAATACAAAGGTGTCACTATATGTCAATTAACTGAACTAAGGTATAAAATCGCTCAGCTTTGCTTTATTTAAAATAAAATAAGTATTGCTAATTTATAATGATTATCTAATTCTCTGGCTTTCCTTTTGTTATAAATCTTGGTGCTTTTCCTACAATGACAAACAAGGGTGGCTGTACTTGTGTTAGTGAATTTAGGGTCCAAAACAGAAAAGACAGATGTAATATTTAAACTCCAAAGAGTAATTTTAATATCATATGTGAAATTTTCTAGTATTTCAAAGGATAAGTATTCTCCTAAAGATTCCATATAGGGTGCAAGGTAGACCCGATGGTTAAAAGCAATGTGTTTATTTATTTATCTTTATTTCGATAGCTTTTGGGGTACTAGTGGTTTTTGATTACAAGAATGAACTGCATAGTGGCCAAGTCTGAGATTTCAGTGTACCCGTCACCCGAGTACTGTACATTATACCCAGTATGCAGTTTTGTATCTCTCACCACCCCCATCTGCAACATCCCTCCCTTCTAAAGCATTGCTTTTCATCAGACTTAGCTGTGACTTCAGGGAAGTGAAATAAGCCCTTATCTATACACTCATGTGATGAAAGAAAATAAAAATAAACTATACCTCACAGGATCCTGGTGAAGATTCTTTTAGGTACTCCTGCATCATTTCATTTAATATTGTGTGTTTTACATAATAAATGCCCAATAAAGGTCAAAGTGATATCTTTGATGATAATAGTGATGACAATAAGCTGATGATATTTGCCAAATGTATTCTTGATAGACCCATAAACATTTTTGAATTCATGTCCCTATCTCTGGCAGGAAAACTCCCGAATTGCAGTTCTTGAATCTGGGAGCTTGAGGATTCATAATGTACAAAAGGAAGATGCAGGACAGTATCGGTGTGTGGCGAAAAACAGCCTCGGGACAGCATATTCCAAAGTGGTGAAGCTGGAAGTTGAGGGTAAGGAGCTGCATTCCTTCCCCTCACAGTGTGACCAGGGACCTCTCAGTCTACTGTGAAGGCTGCACTGGGGCTTGGGAGAGAAGAGATGTGGGCAGCCCAGTTCCCTCAACTGTCTCAGATATTAGGCCATAAGGTCAAGCCTATGATAACAGAAAAGAAAAACTGAAAAAAGAAAGAAATTTTCACTAGTATAAAAAGTCATATTCCATTGTTTACTCACAATCACTGGTAATTTTTACCAAAATGGACTAAATTCAGTACAACAGTAAAATAATGGAAAACCATTTTAGAACATCTTCCTGGTTTAGACAATTCTTCCCTCATTTATAAATTTGGGCACAGTAATTGTAATCTTTTTCATCATATAGAACAACTTGAAAAAGATGTGATTGGGGGAAGTAGCTATTTTCAGATAGTACTCTATCATAAAGCTTGAAAAAAAATTAACTCAAATTATAAAGCCAAAAATAATCCTAGTTCTATGAGTTATGTTGTCAAAATATTTTTAGTTTCTCTCTGAAAATATTTTTTAATCAGTTAATTCAATAACTTGGTGTGAAACATCTTCACTGAGAAATCAGAATTCAAATAGGTCTAGGTGTTATATTCACTTGTTAGTCGGATCCTTCTTGACCTAAAATTGCACCATATTTTGCTTAAAAAGAGAAGTACCAGTACACCTCTACTAGATGAGTAAACTGAGTATAAACCCTTCCTAGCTCTTCCTGTTGTATGCCAGAGAATTAACATCTTTGGCTCCTAGCTTTCTCATCTGTTAAGTGGGGTTTGCTCTATTTCATGAAGTTAGGTGTTAATAGTGTTTAGCAGAGAGTCTCGTCCTTTGTGCATCCTCAATAAATGTTGGCTATAAGAACTATCATCTATTTTTCTGCTTTTCTCTTATCTGATTGATAAGCATTAGAGTATCTCATACTGGCACAAATTACAGTGCATTCAGGAAGACTTCAAGAGTTTTCCATATTTTGCTTTGATTCCATCCTCCTTTCCATAGGCCAAAATCTATCTTTTTCTGCATATTTTCCTTCTCACTCATATAGTTTTCTATTAGCTCCTTTAAGATTATTTTTATTTCCTTGACGGGCCTTTCTCTCTCAGCTTTAATGATCTCGTTTCCCACATTTACCTCGAATTGAAGTAACATCCTTACTATGTCATTATACCAATTGCTCATAAAATTTCCATTAACTCCTCATGGAAAATAATGAGGTTGTTGGGAATAGTGGCTGTCAGAATATAAAAATATATTTTCAGCAAGTTGCTGTAATTTAATATCTTCTAAATTATCAATGTTATTTAAAGCTTAGTATTCAAAAGCCAGTTGATGTGATTTATTCAGTAAAAACTAAATAAACCTACAAACCCACTCAGACACACATTCGGACTCACTGAATCTCTGTCTGCCTAGTAGATTCAGTGTTTTCTTGTTCTAGATCTAAGGAATAATGGAGAATTAATGCTATCCATTTGTATAAAATATCACAAAGCGTTTTTCTCTTTAAAATATTAAAAATAAGCCTTCTGTACTGTATTATAATATGTAATACTGATCATTTAGGTCACTAGCTTCATAGGTATAAAACAAATTGCCTTAGCTTCGGCCTAGAGAAAATTATCACCAATCTCCATTAGTTGGAGTTATACAGTTTGGTTTTGCATTACCATTTAACTTTGTATCATGCCTTTCAGTAACACTGAATACTGCCTCTTTTTTCCTAACCTTTAAATGGTCATTCTTAGTGCTTTAAAATTAAACACAGGGAGGGGAGCACTACACACTGGGATCTGTTGGGGGGAAATAGGGGAGGGACAGTGGGGGGTGGGGAGTTGGGGAGAGATAGCATGGGAAGAAATGCCAGATATAGGTGAAGGGGAGGAAAGCAGCAAATCACACTGCCACGTATGCACCTATATAACAACTTTGCATGTTCTTCACATGTACCCCAAAACCTAAAATGCAATAAAATAAAAAGAAAATATGGTATTGTGTATATATATATATGATGGAATACTATGCAACCATAAAAAGGAACAAGATCGTGTCCTTTGAAGGGACATGGATAGAGCTCGAAGTTAATATAAGGTAGAGATTTTATTAAATTTGCTAGTACTGAGAGCTCATAACATCATTTAAAGTTACTCTAACAGTAGGTTAGATGATTTTAGCACACATGTCTGTTTCTACCCTCATCTTAATCCCTATTAAAATAGCCAAAATATGTGACATGGTTAGCACAATTGTTGGTACATAATAAGCATTTAATAAGTGACACCTAATATAGTTATTGTTATGATTAAAACATAAAATTCTAACAAATTTGTTTAGGCTCTGGAAGCTCTAAGATACAATGGAGATGTGACCTATTTAGAGATAGGGCTAACTCAACCCACAACTCAGAACAAGTTTTAAAAAAAAAAAAAAAGCAACTGAGAAATGACTGGAGAAACCTCACAAGTACCTGCAGATGCCTGCTAGTTTGGCGATGATGAGGCTGGGCCATGGCCAGTTGGGACAGATGAGCATATGTATGTATCAAGTTGTAACTCTGCAAATTAGTTATGCAGTGGCTGTATCGAATAAGAACTCTGTGGTGCCATTTGATGCTGGGCTACACTTATCACAGACTGGCATCCAGGAAAAGGTAGGTTTTGTCATTGATAGCCTCTAATAAAGATAAACATGCTAGGCCATGGATTGAGTACAATGGATTAACTAAATCTTTGTTGTAACAAACATGAAAGAAACACTCTACCACCTGGAAGTAAAGCTCCCTTTCTAGATTGCCATTTTCAGACTGCTGGATCTCTGCAATGGCAATGTAAAAGTATCCTATACTTTGGTCTTGCCTTAAAATGTTCAAACAGTGACCTACAGAATTAGTGATGGAACCATCTTACTCAAGCATGATGCAGCATGGATGTCTTTCTGAAAGGACGTCCAATGGGAAGGCTAACATTTTAAAGGTGCCATTGATGCTAAACATTTTATGTGGATTATCTTGTTTACTCCTCACTAAAAGTCTGTGACAAGGGACCATATTATGCCATTTTAGGAAACAGAGGAATAGAGAAGATAGCCAACCTACACAAGGCTGCAAAGATAGCTATGCCTAAGAATTTGAGTAAGACTGAATACTGCCTGTTCAATTAAAGAATGAGATAGTCCTATGTGACATTGTCAAGAGAAGTATCTAGATGAAAATGAGGGGAAAAGCCAGAATTCTGAAAATAAAGGAGAGGCTGGGAGCTGAAAAAAAGAGACAGGAGGTACTGACAAATTTTTCTATAAATTTGTCAGAGAAAGGGGAGGAGTCAAAAAAGGGAGCAGTAGCTGGAGCTATGTTCGGTGTGTAGGTCATGTTGCATTACAAGGTTTCTCCTTGCAAAAGACTGAAAGGTTAAAAAAAATTTAAATGTTAAAATATTAATGAGACTGAGCTTGGAGAGAAGGAAAATTTGAACATACACAAGAGAAGAAAATATTCAAGGGAATGTGGTACTGGAGAATGCACAAGGGTTGTATTTGGGGGCCCAGAGGAATGATAAACTGTATGCGGAGGGTGACCACATGTTCCAGTTTTCCCAGGGCAGTTCTGGTTTACACCTGTTGTCCTGGAATCATTATTAATAGAGTCTCTCTTTTACTTTCAGAAGTATCCAAGCTTCCATGATAAATAACATGGTCACTCTCCTTAGACCGGAAGACAGAATGTCCTTCTGTAGTAGGAAGAAAAGAGAAGGGGGTGCTTTCAGTATAAATCAATTCATAAGTTTGGTGGGTGGAATTTGAGAAAATTATGTTCTCATAGTCTCTATTTCCTTTAGGAAGGAGAAATTAGGGTTATCTTTTGAAAACATTTTTGTTAAAGGTCAGGGAAGGGAGTAGGGATGAAGTGAGTTCTAAAATAGTTGTGGGATGGGAGGGATGACTCATAAAGTAAACCAGGATTGTAGAGCAACATTAGAGTTTTAGTAGAAAGCAGGACCATGAATATGCAGTGGCATCAATCTGCATAGCTGCAGGGTTTTTCCCTCCAGTGTTGCTCTGCTGTATAGGTGTAAGTTCAGAAAACAGCAGAAAGCTAAATTCAAAGGCAAGACATCTGTTGGAGTTTTGTCAGGAATGAAAATAGGGCAAAGGATTTGAGACTATTGCAAAAGAGAGATTAAAGCAATTAATCATGAGATCTTTGGCTACCAAATACACCTACAATTTCTGTTTCTTTTTTTCTTGTTGGTTTGTTTTGTTTTGTTTTGAGACAAAGTTGCGCTCTGTTGCTCAGGCTGGAGTGCACAATCTTAGCTTACTGTAGCCTCAAACTTCTAGGCTCAAGCGATTCTCCCACCTCAGCTTCTTGATTAGCTGGTGCTACAAGTGTGCACCACTGTGCCCAGCTATTTTATTTATTCTATTTTATTTTATTTTATAGAGGTTGAGTCTTGCTATGTTGCCCAGGCTGGTTCTCAAACTCCTGGGCTCAAGCAATCCTCCAGCCTCAGCCTCCCAAAATGTTGGGACTATAGGCATGAGTTACCACGCCCAGCCACATCTATGATTTAATTTTCAAATATGCTATATCCTCAGATTTGCACCTAGGATTAAACACTATAGTTCCAGCAATATGACAGACAGACAAGATAATATGAAAATCTTCCTACGACAAACACCCAGAAATGCTGGGCTAGTTGTATAACTCATAAGAATAAAATGCAAATCTCTGGAAGCCCAAAATGGACAGGAATTGCAAAAGTAACAGTAAGCTCATGGGCTGGTTCCTTATTGTTTAAAGGTAATGGGAGAGGTACTCATCCCTCTAACCTAGGAGATTGGTTTGAAGACTCTTAAAAGTGATTAGTTTGAAGATCCTTAAATGAGCAGAAGACAGGGTCTTGACCCATGTGAAATGGATGTTAGCATTCAGGTCCTTGTATAAAGCTGAGAACCACAAAAGTAGAAAGATGGGTCAGAAAATTTTCATCTATGGGCACAAAAACACAACACAATGTCTTGTCTGTCTCCAGTTGTGAGGGAGAAAAAACCAGGTCTTCTTAGGAATGAATACTCAATACTCAGGACTATAGCTTCCATAGGCTTGATATTGACTTAATACTACAAGCACAGTCTGGGAATTCTCAGCTGGAAAAATGAACATACAAACTGGTTTCAGGCTGGGCAGTGGCAGACCTCTATAATTCCAGCACTTTGGGAGGCTAATTGCTTAAGCACTGGAGACCAACCTGGGCAACATGGCAAAACCCCATCTTTACAAAAAATACAACATTTAGCCATCTGTGGTGGTGCATGCCTGTAGTCCCAGCTACTTGGGAGACTGAAGTGGGAGGATGGCTTGAGCCTAGGAGGTGGAGGCTGCAGTAAGCTAAGATCACACCACTGCACTTCAGCCTGGGCAACAGAGTGAAACCCTGTCTCAAAAAAATTTTTTAAAAAGAAAAAAAACACACACCTATACACACAAAACATTGGTTCTAGGACAAAAATTTAACAAGAAAAGAAAAAAAGCTCAAAGAAGCAGCACCTTACCCAGGTTACATAGGATTTTCATGGATATACCTACACTGAGGATGAGGTCACAGTGCAAAAATTCTCACACCTACAGAAAACAACCCACTTTGAGCGAGTGTTATCTAACATAATACAAAATGAAAATTCAGTTAACCAAATAACATCATAGAAACTATAAAATAAGTATGCTTAAACTAATTTAAAATACAAAAGGAGGAATAAAAAATCAAATAAAAATACATTAGGGCTGAGCGCAGTGGCTCATGCCTGTAATCCCAACACTTTGGAAGGCTGAGGAAGGCAGATTACTTGAGGTCAGGAGTTCAAGACCAGTCTGGCCAACATTGTGAAACCCTGTCTCTACTAAAAATACAAAAATTAGCCGGGCATGGTGGTGCAGGCCTGTAGTCCCAGCTACTCAGAAGGCTGAGACAAAAGGATCGCTTAAACCCGGGAGGCAGAGGTCGCAGTGAGCTGAGATGATGCCACTGCACTCCAGCCTGGGCAACAGAGTGAGATTTTGTCTCAAAAAAAAAAAAAATACGTTAGGAAGACAGGCAGTTTTGATAAGGAATTAAATATAATTTTAACAAATAAAAAATATAATTGAAATTAACATTCAGTGGATAAGTAATAGTATATTAGATAGAGATAAAGAGATAATTCACCCATTAGAAATCAGCTCTTCAGAATTTAGAATTCAGTGCAGAAAGATTTTGAAAGGATGGAAAAGATGAAATTGAATTTAAGAAATGATAAAAGATATATTACAGAAAAAGAAAATACAGAAAATATGAGAGGCAATAATACTCAAACTTGATGACTAAGAACTTTCCAGCATTGATGAAAGACTTAAATCTTCAAGTACGTGAAGCACACTAAGTCCCAATCAGTAAAAATGAAGAGCAGAAAAATAAGCATTTCACAGCCAGTCACATCATAATGAAACATCAAAGACAAAGAGATGATCTTAAAATATTGAAGACAGATTACTTATAAGGGACAAGAATTAGGATAACAATAGAGAGGGTGTGTGGAAACTATCACCTTTATCTATCCTTACAATTTGGTATAGGCCCGTGGAGGTTTATGAAACATAAAAATCAAACTTTAAAATGTGTATAGATTTGTCTCAGCAATTTAACTTCTGACAACTTTTTTTTTTTTTTTTTTGATATGGAGTCTTGCTCTGTTGCCCAGCCTGGAGTGCAATAGCGTCATCTCTGCTCACCACAACTCTGCCTCCTGGGTTCAAGTGATTCTCCTGCCTCAGCCTCCAGGGTAGCTGGGATTACAGGCGTGTGCCACCACACTCAGCTAATTTCTTGTGTTTTTAGTAGAGACGGGGTTTCACCATGTTGGCCAGGCTGGTCTCAAACTCCTGACCTCGTGATATGCCCACCTCAGCCTCCCAAAGTGCTGGGATTATATGCTTAAGCCACCGCCCCCGGCCAAGTTCTAACAATTTATCTGAAGGAATATTTGCACAAGTATATGTTCAAGATTATTTGTTACAAAGCCGCCTAGTAAAAAGTTGTAAAGAACTTAAATTTGCATCAATAGGGAACCAACTAAATAGGTGATGAAATTCCATGCAGTCATTAAATAGAATGAGATGGATTTATACACATTAACTTCTAAAATTATCTACCATATATGTGACTTGGGTCGGCTTTCCATCTCTGAGCCTCAGCTTCCTCTACTCTAAAATAGAGATAAACGCAAAACCTACTTCTTAGGATGTTTGATTATTAAATAGTTAATATAGATGCACACTGTATACTATATTATTTGCTGTTTTATTATTTATTTCATTATTTAGTAAGTACTTATATAGTGCTTACCATGTGCAAGGTACTGTTCTAAGTGCTTTAGAATATTTATTCATTACCAATATAATACATTCATAAGTGAAAAAGTTAAGAACAGTATATCTTTTTATTATATATTAGAGTACGTGTATATCAAACTCTTAAGTCATCATCTCTGCATAGAAAATTATATGGGGGTAACTTCTATTTTATACTTTATGTAGGTCTATCTTTCTGCATCTTTATGAAGAGAACTTTATGATTAGAAAAAGTTAATACATGTATTAATGCTTTGGAAAAAACACTTCTTCCAAATATTATAGTATTTTGATAAAGTAACATGAATCTTTCTGTTCATTAGTTTGATATTTTTGCAGTTCTGTTGCTCCACTGATCTCCAGGACAAACTCAGGGATAGGAAAAGTTTTGTCAAAGGCAATGGATTCCTATGTTGATTAGGTTTTCACAACACTTGGATACTGGCTGAAGAATTTTTAGGTGGAGGTCCTGATGAACAGGACACAGAATGTGCCATTTTCTTAGGGAAGGAAGCAATCCATTAAGATTGTGAGCTCGAAGCCTACAAGAGGAAGTTAGCAAAGCCACCTAGATGGAGGAAGTGAGGGGGATCAGAGAACAGTAGCTGCTGATGAAGTCTCCATCTATCTGAATTTTCTATGTAGAGGTGGAAACCTGGAATTTATGATTTTATAGTCTGGAATGGTTTGGAGGATCCAGCACAAAAGTTTTGTTAGGGTTCTGATTTCTCAGTGAACATTTTCCACACTTTGTTGGGTGTTACTGACTTACAGCTTAAAGGGAAAAGTAAAATAAAGTCAAGTTCCTATAGGAAAAGGAAGCACTGCTAGGTCAGAGCTATTTAGGATACTGATGTGACATTGACAGGGAAGCCTCTGTTGTTTCCCAGATGCCACAGTCATCGGAATGAAGAAGAAAGTTTTCTATCTCACAACTGTGGAGGCTCTTCTAGAAAGGTTAAGCCCTGTCTCAGGCCCCTGTGTGCCAAAGGGCTTTAGGAAAGGATTCATGGCAGGATGTGAGCAGGGAACATCTTATCGTCTGACATTGCCAGAGAAAGCTACATATCATATTTCATACATCCTAAGATGCTCATTTTTTCATATTTTGGCATATCTGGGTTGCATCTCAGTCATTAATCCCTTACAATCATGACTGAATAAATTTTAGTTTCTTTGTTGCACATTTTAATACCTCTGAAATTGAGATTTGTCTTACAGGTGCTAAAGGCATTCACACCCGGTTTGTGGCTCCTGCCATCCAGCTAAGATCTTTCCTTGGCTGTCTCCAAATATGAGAATGAATATACAGTACTAAAACAAAAATAAATCAACCATGTTGGCTCATAAAGCTTCATTTTTAACTAGAAATTATCCTGCTGCCCAAGATCATTTCATTAGTTCCTCACAGAAATAAAAGCATTATTTTCAGTGAGATGATGCCAGCTAGCCTTTTTCCCTCAAAACCTTTTATTTGCTGCCTGTTTGTTTTATTAGGTTGAAATAGAGACTAAGTGGCTTTTCAGGGCCATATAGAGGAAATTCTCTTCTCAGAGACAGTTTGGTCTGCTTCTCTAACCCACTTCATATTCTACTTTAGGCATGGTATGTAGCCAAAGAGTGATCTATATTTTTTTCTTAGATATCTGAAGACATTTTCTCCTGAGTACCTCTAAGGCCAGGAAGACAGGCACTCAGGGGCAGAGCGATATGGCAATAGAAAATGCTGATTTGAATGTAGGGCTGGAATTTTCAATGAGGGCTTGCTATGGTTATTGCTTGGGACAAATTTTGAAATACAAGATTCTGATTTTTACTTTCCTATTTTGACCAGAGGCATATGCCCCCTTTAAAATGCTATATCAGAGGGCCAACCATAGTAGTTCACACCTTTAATCCCAGCACTCTGGGAGGCTGAGGTGGGCAGATCACTTGAGGTCAGGAGTTGGAAACCAGCCTGGGCAACATGGTGAAGCCACATCTCTACTAAATATGCAAAAATTAGCCATGCATGGTGGTATGCACCTGTAATCCCAGCTACTTGGGAGGCTGAGGCAAGAGAATCACTTAAGCCTGGGAGGCGGAGGTTGCAATAGCTGAGATATAGTCACTGAACTCCAGCCTGGGTGACAGAGTGAGACCCTGTCTCAAAAAAAAAAAAAAAAAAAAAAAAAAAAAGAGAGAGAGAGAGAGAAATAGGTCCTCTGACCAGTGCAGGGGCTCATGCCTGTAATCTCAATACACTGGAAGGCCAAGGTGGGTGAATTGCTTGAGTACAGGAATTCAAGATGAGACTGGGTGACGTGGCAAAATCCTTATCGCTACAATAAAATAAAATATCAGACCATAGAAATGAAATCTTTTAAGGTGATAATGTAATTATTATTTTTTATAGCTGGAGGGGTCTTTGTTATAAGTTTTTTAATTATTGTAAAAGACTCATTTAAAATTTACAAATGTCTCATTTTCTTCCTTCCCTCATATTCTTTGACTCAACTATGATTTTTTAAAATGCACTTATTTATTCAAGACTGAATGTGGCTCTTACTACATTCTGTGAATATCACATTCAGATGAATACTGCTTTATGTATAGAAACTAGTTGAATGTAGAGTACTTGAGACCCACATTAAAATAGATGGATGCTGGAGTGTATCAAGCTCTTGTTGATTGCATTTTCTATTATTATCTTGTTTACCCTTGAAGCTTTAAGCCATTAGGGCAAAGATTGGGCAGAAGTGAAGCTGGAATCAAGAGAGGGCTATCAGTCAGCAATTGCTGGTTGGAAGAGGCGTCTGGGCACCAACACAAAACTGCAAATAAGAGTCAGGGAGGGTCTAGACACAGAACAAAAAGAATGGAGTCCTTCTAGGTACAGGGTTATATTGTAGGGCTCCCTAATGCTTAAACAACTCCTTATTTCCTCGGGGCTTTGAAAGGCAGCCTCCTGTCAAAACATGGAAGAGGCATTCTGGGGAGTGAGAAGGCAAGTCATACAGAAAATTTAAGTGGCTTCAGTGCATGAGTCTCCATCACTTGTCAGGACACCTGAGTGCTGCGAGCCCAGTTTCTTTGCAATTAAAAGGCTGCACTATGTACCCTTAGGGCCAAGAAAATCTATTTGGAAGCTTTTATTTGAAGATATTTTTGCAGACATATGAAATGGGTAAGACAAGTAGAATTCTAAACGATAAGCATAAATAATACTATCTATCTATCTATTTATCTATCATATCACAGAAGCAAATGTCAATAGACATAACTATAAAAGATCAGCGTTGTTTTCAAAATGTTAGACTTCTGGCTGCCTTCTTTCCTAGAGATCAAATTTTCTTGTTGCATCTACAAAAGTGGAAGCAATCATGTAATGTTTACACCACATTTGATTTGCTTTTTCCTCTGTTTATGCTGCAGCTCTTAATATCACAAATGCCACAGAGAGAGGTATTTAAAACCCTGTGTGCTGTGCTCTCAGTGATTGCAGTTTTAATAAAATTTGCAGTGGTCCTGTTCCCGGCATCAGTCCTACTTGTTTGATGCCACTAACAGGTTTGATTTGCCGTCATGAGTACATTGTGCATTTAAACACCAAACAAAAGAAAAAATCACAAACCCCTGATATTCCTGGAGACTATCATTGGGAAAATTAAATCTGCATGATTTAAGACGATGCATGTTCTAAAAGAAGAGCTTGACCCATTGATTTTGACTCTAGGGGATATTATGGTATGGCTTCATCTAAAAAGTTCTATAAGGCTTTCAGAGAAAAATGGTAAAGTGATCCTATAGTCAAACAGTTGTCACTACATTTCTCTAAGAAAAAATAACTTGTATAATAATGATAGCACCGAATAGATAATACATAATGCTTCAAGTCAACAGATAATTAGGCCCCTTAAATTGCAATGTTGAGAAAAATGTACTTTAATTAAGTTGTTTAATGTTGACATTATTTGAAATGAAAAGTTATTGTGACCTGAGATATGTATAGTCTAATTGGAGTGAGTCTTTAATATAACTTTTCAGATATTAAAATGAGATGCATAAATTCAAGCATACATACAGAGTAAAGGAAAATTTCTTTCTCTTTATCGCATTAGTTCATCCAACAAAGATGCACTGAGCAATGTTCCAGATGCAACATGAGACAGAGAAGGCCATGCCTTCACTGAGCTTAATTTCAAAATGTAACTGTTTTGATTCGTGCAAAGATGTCATGGAAAGCTATTCGAATTCTATGACAATACAGAGTTGAAGTAGTTTTACATTCAGTTATTTCCTTCAGATATCAAATACATGACTCTGGCATTTTACTATATTTATTTCCATGAATAACAAACTACATACAAGGCATTATTTTTGGGGAAGACTTAACGGTTAATAACATGGGCAGTAGGCTCTCAAGAAAACTTTATGTGCTCAAGAGTTTCAGGTAAACTTCTTGAGTCCAAATCATGGTTCCAACACCTGTCACATGTGTAACTTTCAGTAGGTTACTTAATCTCTTTGTGCCTCAGTTTCCCCACTTGTAAAATTAGGTTAATACTATCTACATCATAAATTGAAGAACTTAAGTGGGATAATACATTTATAGCCCTTATAAGAGTGACTGACACAAAGTAAACACTTAAATAGAAATTATCGATGTTAGTTCTAGGGCTACTATAACATCTGTGCAACATAAGCAGTGATTTAAGCACTTGTGCAGAAAATTACTGCTCCCTTTTCCATGTTTCATCTTTATCTCTGAGGTACAAGCAATAAAGTCCAATGATGAAAACTAAATTTTTATTTTAAATAGTTTATTTGTATTAATTTTGGTTCTAGCAAAAGAACAATAATCAACTTTAAATTTGCAAGGAGACCTCAAAGTCATATAATTCAATTCCTTAGTTTGTAGATAAACAAATTGGAGACAAGGGGCCAGGGGCAGTGGCTCACACCTGTAATCTCAGCCGTTTGGGAGGCTGAGGCTCAAGGATTGCTTGAGACCAGGAGTTTGAGACCAGCATGGGCAACATAGTGAGACCCCATCTCTACAAAAAGTATTTACTTAAAAATATATATATTTTTTTTTTTGGAGACGGAGTTTCGCTCTCGTTACCCAGGCTGGAGTGCAATGGCGCGATCTCGGCTCACCGCAACCTCCGCCTCCTGGGTTCAGGCAATTCTCCTGCCTCAGCTTCCTGAGTAGCTGGGATTACAGGCACGCGCCACCATGCCCAGCGAATTTTTTTTTTGTATTAGTAGAGACGGGGTTTCACAATGTTGACCAGGATGGTCTCGATCTCTTGGCCTCGTGATCCACCCGCCTCGGCCTCCCAAAGTGCTGGGATTACAGGCTTGAGCCACCGCGCCCGGCCTACTTAAAAATATTTTTAAAAAATAAATTTGAGACCAGAAACATCTTTTATTTCATACATAAAGATACTTGAGACCAAATAAACAGTGACTTTCCCCAGGTTAGCAAAGGAACTTGAATGTCTTGATCCTAGGCCAGGACATGTTCCACTACCTATTCCAATTCTTTCCTCCTTTTAATATTTATGTTGTGTAGATAGTACTCTGCAGAGTTCACATGCTTTAACATCAGGCAGACCTGGGTGTTAATCCTGACTGCCCCTCTTACTAGTTATGTGAAGTAGGATAATTTACTTGACCTCTGCAAGTCCATTTCCTCATTTGTGAAATGGGGGGTAATATTATCTAGAACATAGAGTTCTTAAAATGGACTCAGATAGCATATTCACAGTGTCCATGTAGTAGCTCTTTGACAAGTATTTACTGTTGTTGGTATTGTTGTCTGTTGTTTACTTTGTTATGAAGCTGGATGACATCTATCCTGAGAATACTGCTAGTCAAGCTTCTCAAATTTCATAAATAGAATGTCAACATTACCAACTGCTCATCTGGTCTCCAAAGAACATAAATCTACTCCCAATCAGCAATGCTTTGTACCTGCATTCTTGTTACTTGTTAGAGATTATAACTTTGGTGTGGCCCCACTGTGACAAGTGATGAAGGGAAGCTTATCTAAGAAGCTGTGTAAAGAGGTGCCTTTAATGGCAAACTGGAGAGAGGCTATTTGGAATCAATCTGTTTAAAAAAAAAAAAAAGTACAACAACATAAAAGTGAAGGCAGCCTTAGTGTGTATCCTGAGCTTTTATTCCCTAAAGAAATAGACATTTGCCAAAAATCTTGTTGAAAATGTTGATCATTCTAGCACTCACTGCTCCCAAGTAAATCCCAAGTAAGAAATCACTTTAAAAATTTAGTGCCTGACTGCAGCTCTGTGAACAATGGCTGCAAAGGAGCTTCCTGTCAGCCTGGGGAAGCCATAGCCTGCATATATGATCAGTCCCTTTAGAGGACTAAGGTTCACTTGATGGAGTCAATGCTGGTAAAGGTCTCCTAGGAAAACCGACCTGGATTTATACGAGGTCCAGCCTTGGAGGTGGTAAGAAAGGTCACTTTCATGGCAGGCCAAGATCCTTGAGATGTTTTGAAAATTTCATCAAGAAGAAATGAATTAGGCGAAAATGTATGGATACTGCAGATGAAATCTTGTGGAGAAATTTCCTTGGCCTTACATCCTTACAGCAAGTTAATAAAGGCTTGTAGAAGACCAAGCTGAGATTTCTTAGAGACCTCCGGGTAAAGAAGGCCCATATGGTTAACATTTCCTGCACCTGTGTAAAGAACCAGGCCAAATCTAATAAGCAATACTCACTTTGTCTTCAAGAATCTTTGAGGTTCTTTTTAATCAAAAGTGGGGTGACTATAAGGAAAACTTTGTGTTTAAATGGAAAATTGTGTGTTGTCATTCTAGAGCACACCTGTGCTGTCCGATTCCCATTCTGTGGGAGTTGTTTTACAGCTTTATACATTGTAGATAACTGGCGGCAATGCTAAATTATTCTTGTCCACAGACATGCAAATGAATTCTGTCCAGTGGAAAAATGACCAAAAAAACCAATGTGGCCATATTTGCACAGTCATTTTAATATTCCTGATCTATAAATGTATCTGTCCTTGGGATTCTCCTTTCACCTAGTCAACACTTCCTTGGTTTCCTTATGAATGAGTTAAATAAAACATTTAACTCATGTTTATTCTGAAAAAAAAAAAAAAAATTAGTGCCTGTGTGGGGGAGAAGGGTCTCCCCTAAGAAACTCACATGTTATCCCTTCCTATACTAAGTACTGTGCACTTTATTTTCTTTTACTTTATTTTTTGTTCTGTCCGGCATGTATCTTAGAATACAATTTGAAGCTTAGTCATAGCAACTGTTACATTAAACCATCCAGAAGCTTTCTCCATGATCCTAGTATAATGTTATTTATTTAATTTATGGCCATATCAATTATACCCTCCTCAAAACCTCTACGGAAAGAGAAAGAAATAACTAAGTTGATGGATTAATGGAACTCTTCCTCCAAGTTGTTCTCAAAAGCCAGTGCACATCAGAAGCATCTGCAGATCTTACTAAATGACACAGCTTAGGATGCATTCCCCAGAGATTCATATTTGATAGGTTTATGGTAGTGCTTTTTAACAACACCCCAAATGATCCTTAATGCATGTGACCCATGAACCACATTTTGAAGAACATTGACTTCAGGTTTTCTACTGAAAAGATCTTTATTCCAGATGAATCTAAACAATTCAAGGGAAAAGCTTACCTGCAAATAGTAAGATATAAATGTTAGGATAGCTTCAAATGCATCCATTTGTGGAATGCCTACTATGTTCTATGCAATGAGGTAACTCTTAAGGATACAGAGAAAAATAAGACATGGTTCATATCTTGAAAAGTGTTCAAATTCATTGAGTAAGATGGATATGCAAACAAGTAAAGTATAATATATTTACAATGATAGAAGTTTGTGTAGGGTTATATACACAGTACAGAGGAGATAGGGAAAGGTCAGGGAAAGTGTCAGAGAGGTGAGGGCCAACAGGGCTTTGATTGATGAAGAGTGAGCAGCTCATGATGAGGATCAGATCACATGAGGGAGGAAAAAGAAAATAGAAGAAAAATTCAAATTGAGCATGTAAGCACAGTCTGACACTGACTCATAACCAGGATGTTAAAGAAGGATTAGAGAGTTTGGGACAGTATCTGTTAGTGGTGCTATAAAAAACAGAATAAACTATGATCACAGGTTAACATGGAGATCACCTTCCATGGTATCTTGTGTTGGGCTTTTTTTTTTTTTTTTTTTTTGAGACAGAGTCTCTCTCTGTTGCCCAGGCTGAAGTGCAGTGGCATGATCTTGGCTCACTACAACCTCCACCTCCTGGGTTCAAGCAATTCTCATGCTTCAGCCTCCTGAGTAGCTGGGATTACAGGCATGTGCCACAATGCCTGGCTAATTCTTGTATTTTTAGTGGAGATGGAGTTTCACCATGTTGGCCAAACTGGTCTCAAACTCCCAGCCTCAAGTGATCCACCTGCCTCAGTCTTCCAAAGAGCTAGGATTACAGGCAGCCACCACACCTGGCCCTCTCTTGGATACAATTTTTAAATGGGTAGATACCTGACATCCTGACAGTATGGGAACCTATGGTTTGGAGGTGTATGGCCTTAACTGGCATCCAGAATTCTATCTGAGAGGCCACAGAAATGTTCCCAACTCAAGCCATGGGAGGGAATCATGGAGGCAAGCAGCCCTTATTTTGACTTGGAGAAGAGAGTCACCGTATTTGAGGATGATGTGTATGTTTTCTAAAGGCGCTTGCCCTCTGACTACTTCAGAGATGGAGCCATGGTGAGTAAACCTCTTCAGGCATTGCCCTGCTTCAAAGCAGACAGAAATGTAAACAGTGGCAGTACATCAGGATCGGGTTTCTTTGCTTTAGCTACCAAGAGTCAGGAAAGAGAAACCAGGTATTTATTTAGGTTTGTCATTATTATTGCCAGATTTTCTTTTAATGATAGGGGAAGAAAAGAAGTATCTGTTCAGAAACAAAATATCACAGAGCCTCCATAGGATTACTTTTTCAACCCTGGGCCATGTGTTTTTTAAGTAAAAAATAAGCACAATTTGGCCCATTTTGTTCTTTGTAGTGCTTGCCTTCTAACAGGCATCTCCAACTCAATTATCCTTAAAATATGATGCTAGATGAGACAAATAGTCTAGTTAAGAGCAGATTCAAATAATCTGTGTAGATTAGCATCCGCGTTTTATTAACAGGGTCTAAAAAATAAATTTATCTCTCTGCAAAGTGATTTATCTCTTCTCCAATAATTCAATTTAAGAAAGGAGTTAAGGATATGCTTTTTAACACCTGGAAAAGGATCTTAACATGATCAATACCTGGGATGCAGCCAGCTAAGGCAGATTGACATTACAAAATAAAATCACCTTCTCCCTTTGAAGTCAGTTAAAGGAACAGCTTTCATGACTCAGAGAGATATCCTAAAGATCAAAAAAAGCTCTGTGGAAATAAAAAGAACTAGAAGACATGGCTTCAAAATTTGCCTCCAGTACTTCCCAGTTGTGAGTTAGCTGCTATATTAATTAATTGCTTTATATAAATCATGTCATTTAATCTTCTCCACAATTCTGTGAGTTGGAAGTTAATAACTACATTTTCTGGATAAAAACACTGACGTTCAGAGAAGTTGAACAACAACTCAGAGAAAACAGCTAGTGAGAGTGAAGTGAGGATCCAAGCCTACCACCTGGATTGCTGTTAGGATATTGTGCATGAGTGTAAGGAAAGTATTTCATTACTAAGATTTTGACTTCCCAATCTCTGAGTTTGCAGTGGTGTTCTTATATACCAAATGGTCTGAGATTTTCTCAAGACAGTGACTATAAGGAAAATTATAAACAATGTAATGAAATGGCACTATGAAAATAAAATAATCTATGAACAAATATTATTTTATTTTCATAGTGCCATTTCATTAAATTGCAGCACTATTCACAATAGCAAAGACATGGAACCTACCTAAAAGCCCATCAATGATAGACTGGATAAAGAAAATGTGATACATATACACCATGGAATACTATGCAGCTATAAAAAGGTACCAGATCATGCCCTTTGCACATACATGGATGGAGATGGAAGCCATCATCCTCGCAAACTAATGCAGAAACAGGAAACCAAACACCACATGTTCTCATTTATAAGTGGGAGCTGAATGATTAGAATGCATGGACGCATGGGGAGAACAACACACACTGGAGCGTGTTGGAGGCTGAGAGTGGGAGGGAGGAGAGCTTCAGGAAGAGTAGCTAATGGATGTTAGGCTTATGACCTAAGCGACTGGATAATCTATGCAGCAAACCACCATGGTACATGTTTACCTATATAACAAACCTGCACATCCTGCACATGTACCCCTGAACTTAAATGTTGGAGAAAAAAAAAGAAAATATTAGGTTAGAAACAGTAATGCTGTCACCAAATAAATTCTCACAAGTTAATGGAAAGCTTAGAAAATAAATATTTGAGAAGTAAATTTAGAGGCAAAGATAACTTGAACTGAGAAGCAGTTATAATTTTCTATTTTGAGAAATACTCTGTAGCATTTATAAACATTATATTTTAATTTGCTATTTGAGTAAGTTAATACTGTACCAGAATACCAAATTGCGTTTGGAATCACAGGCAACTGTTATGTTTGTCCTTTCTTGATATTTGAAAAAAATGACTTTCCTTTTGAATGCTGGCCTTTTCATTTAAAATTAGCCTTATACTTCATAGGGACATTCACAATAAACTCTCAATAGGCTTTTATTTGGAGAATTTTAGCTTTGCCTTAGCAGCTTTTCTTACATCTTCTCTTAATTCTATCAGTTTAGGCTTTATATGCTTTGAAATTATATTAAGTACATACACATTAATTATTGTTGTAAATTCCTCCTCTGCAGATTGTATTTTTAACCTTTGGATGATGTTCCTCTTCATCTCTTTTCTATAATGCCTTTTATCATACTTCTGTATTGTCTTCTTAATATCATTACCACATTTTTCTTTTGTTTTGTGTTTTCCTATGCTCTTTGTTATTCTTCTGTCCCTTTCTTCCAACCTCCCTGCCATCTTGTAAACAGAATATAGTTAAATACTTTTGTAATCCAGTCCAAAAGACTTTATTTTTAGTAGATAAGTGTGGGACTTTGTATTTATTCTGAAAATTTATTTGTGTTATTCTTTAGACTGATTTCTATCATGTAATATACTATTTCTTTTCTCTGCTTCTTTAATTCTTTTTCTGTTTTCTCGTGGACTGTTATATATTTTTTAATCTTCTACTTTACCCGACCCACAAACACTATTGACTTTGAAATTGTGGATTACAGTGTTATATTTTAGTGATTACTTTTACATTTTAATATACATATATGATACTATAATTCTAACAAAGTTTAAGATCATATAGTATCTTCTTCAGTCTCCTTAACTAAGGCAAGCATCTTATCATTCTTTGAAATCTCATCTAACAGCACCTTCCCTCATCCTCTATCATTTTCCTTGGCATTATCCAAAATTTTATTTATCTTAAAAAATTGAATTATTTTATGGTCTATAAATAGTTCTACCAGTATATGCCACCAATTGCTGTGTTCATCATTCAATTTTCATATGCATTTTTTCTTCTGTTTCCAATCTCTTATTTCTGAAATATATTATTCATTACTTCATTCAGTTAGATCTCTGAGCAGATATCTTTGTCTTTGCATGTTTGAAAACGCGACTGTTTTACCCTGATCATTCAGGTGAATATTGAAATCTAACTTGAAAGATGTTTTCCCTCAGCATTGTCCTATGTCTTCTTGCATCAATTGACGGGAAATGTTACGTCATTGTAACTATAATTCTTTGCTAGGTAACAGAGCTCTTCTATCTGGTAACTCTTACATTTTTCTCTTCATCTTTTATAATCAGTACTTTTACTATAATTTGTCATAGTATCTGTATTAGTTATTTATTTCTCTGTAACCAATTACACAGAAACTCAGTGGTTTAAAACAATAAACAATTACCACTTTATAGTTTCTATAACTCAAGAAGTAGCCAATCTCTGGATTATGTTTGCAGTCAAGATGTTGGCCACTTCTAAAGTTATATGAAAGCTTGACTGGGCTGGAGGATCTAATTCAAATGTGATTGACTCATAAGTTGGTATAAATTGATGCTGGCCAGTGCAAAGCCTCCATTCTTCCCCACGTGGGTCTCTCCTCAGGCTGCTTGAGTGTCCCTATACTGTGGCGCCTTGCTTCTCCCAGAGTAGATGATCTAATCGAGAACAGGGAGGAGTTAGCAATGTTTTCCATGGTCTAGCTTGAAAAGCCCTACACAATCACTTCTGCCACATCCTATTTGTTAGAAGTGAGTCTAAGTTCAGCCCCCTTCCAAGAAGAGGAGAGGAACTATACTCCACATTTCCAAGGGAAAATTTGTGGACACATTTTAAAACTATGACAGTGTCAATGCAAAATGCACCAGAAAGTCTCAGTAACAGAATTGCACAAGCAGAAGAAAGAAGATCAGAGCCTGAAGACAAGGCTTTTGAATTAACCAAATCCAACAAAGACAATGAAAAAAGAATTTTTAAAAAATGGACAAAGAAGTTTGGGACTATGTTAAAAGTCAAAACCTAAGAATAATTGGAAGGAAGAAGAGAAATCTAAAAGTCTGGAAAACATATTTGAGGAAGTAATCAAAGAAAACTTCCCTGGACTTGCTAGAGATCTAGATATCCAAATACAAGAAGCCCAAAGAACACCTGAGAAATTCATTCCAAAAACATAATTGCCTAGGCACTTAGTTATCAGGTTATCTAGAGTCAGAATGAAAAAAAGAATCTTGAGACCTGTGAGGCAAAAGCATCAGGTATCCTATAAAGGAAAACCTATCAGAGTAACAGCAGATTTCTCAGCAGAAATCCTACAAGTTAGAAGAAGTTGGGGTCCTGTTTTTAGCCTCCTAAAACAGAACAATTATCAGCTAAGTATTTCATAGCCAGTGAAACTAAGCTTCATAAATACAGGAAAGATACAGTCTTTTCCAGATGAATGCTGAGAGAATTAACCACCACAGAGCCAGCACTACAATCTACAATGATCTCTAAATCTTGAAAAAATTCTAGAAATACACCAAAATAGAACCTCTTTAAAGCATAAATCTCATGGGACCTATATAACAATAACACAATGAAAAAAAACAAGGTATTCAGGCAACAAATAGCACAATGAATAGAATACTACCTCCCATCTCAATACTAACGTTGAATGTAAATGGTTTAAATACTTCACTTAAAAGGTACAGAATGGCAGAATAGATCATACTGAATGGGCAAAAACTGGAAGCATTCCCTTTGAAATCCGGTACTGGACAATGATGCCCTCTGTCACCACTCCTATTCAATATAGTACTGGAAGTTCTAGCCAGAGCAATTAGGCAAGAAAAAAAATAAAGGGTATTCAATTAGGAAAAGAGGAAGTCAAATTGTCTCTATTTGCAGACAACATGATTGTATATTTAGAATACCCATCGTCTCAGCCCCAAATCTCCTTAAGCTGATAAGCAACTTCAGCAAAGTCTCAGGATACAAAATCAATATGCAGAAATCACAAGCATTTTGATACACCAATAACAGACTAACAGAGCCAAATCATGAACGAACTGCCATTTACAATTGCTACAAAGAGAATAAAATACCTAGGAATACAACTAACAAAGGATGTAAAGGACCTCTTCAAGGAGAACTACAAACCACTGCTTAAGGAAATAAGAGAGGAAACAAACAGATGGAGAAACATTCCATGTTCATGGTTAGGAAGAATCAATATCATGAAAATGGCCATACTGCCCAAAGTAATTTACAGATTCAATGCTATCCCCATCAAGCTACCAATGACCTTCTTCACAGATTTGGAGAAGACCACCTTAAACTTCATATGGAACCAAAAGAGAGCCCACATAGCCAAGTCAATCCAAAGCAAAAAGAAAAAAGCCAGAGGCATCACACTACCTCATTTCAAACTATACTACAAAGCTACAGTAATCAAAACAGCATGGTACTGGTACCAAAAGAAAGATATAGACCAATGGAACAGAACAGAGGCCTTGAAGGCAACGCCACACATCTACAACTATCTGATCTTTGACAAACCTCATAAAAACAAGCAATGGGGAAAGGATTCCCTGTTTAATAAATGATGTTGGGAAAACTGGCTAGCAGTGTGCAGAAAGCAGAAACTAGAAACCTTCCTGACACCTTACACTAAAATTAACTCCAGATGGATTAAAGACACAAACATAAGACCTAAACCATAAAAACCCTAGAAGAAAACCTAGGCAAAACCATTCAGGACATAGGAACAGGCAAGGACTTCATGACTAAAACACAAAAAGCATTGGCAACAAAAGCCAAAATAGACAAATGGGATCTAATTAAACTCCAGAGCTTCTGTACAGCAAAAGAAACAATCATTAGAGTGAACTAGCAACCAACAGAATGGGAAAACATTTTTGCAATCTACCCATCTGACAAAGGGCTAATATCCAGAATCTACAAAGAACTAAAACAGATTTACAAGAAAAAAACAAACAAATGCATCCAAAAGTGAGCAAAGGATATGAACAGACACTTTTCAAAAGAAGACATATATGAGGCCAACAAACATATGAAAAAATGCTCATCATCACTGATTATTAGAGAAATGCAAATCAAAACTACATTGAGATACCACCTCATGCCAGTTAGAATGGCGGCGATCATTAAAAAAATCTGGAGACAACAGATGCTGGAGAGGATGTGAAGAAATAGGAACACTTTTTCACTGTTGGTGGGAGTGTAAATTAGTTCATCCATTGTGGAAGACAGTGTGGTGCTTCCTCAAGGACCTAGAAATAGAAATTCCATTTGACCCAGCAATCCCATTACTGGTATATACCCAAGGATTGTAAATCATTCTATTATAAAGACACATGCACACATATGTTCATAGCAGTACTGTTTACAATAGCAAAGACCTGGAACCCACCCAAATGCCCATCAATGATAGACTGGACAAGGAAAATGTGGCACATATACACCATGGAATACTATGCAGCCATAAAAAAACAATGAGTTCGTGTCCTTTGTAGGCACATAGATGAATCTGGAAACCATCATTCTCAGCAAACTGACACAAGAACAGAAAATCAAACACCGCATATTCTCACTCATAGGCGGGTGTTGAACAATGAGAACACATGGACACAGGGAGGGGAGCATCACACACTGGGGTCTGTTGGAGGGGGCCAAGAGAGGGACAGCGGTGGCGGGGGGAGGTTGGGGAGGGGTAACATGGGGAGAAATGCCAGATGTAGGTGATGGGGGGATGGAAACAGCAAACCACATTGCCATGTGTATACCTATACAACAATCCTGCATGATCTTCACATGTACCCCAGAACCTAAAGTACAAAAAAAAAAACTCAAGAAATAAATAATTAAAAAAAAGAATTCAGCAACCAAGTTTCTGCTGTCTTGAAGAGACTCACGAAACACACAAGAACTAACATAGACTAAAGGTAAAGGGGTGGAAAAAGATATTCAATACAAACAGACACCAATTGCAAACAGGAGTATCTATTCTTATATCAGACAAAACAAACTTTAAAGTTACAGCAGTTAAGAAAGACAAAGAGGGACACTATATAGTGATAAAAGGACTAGTTCAACAGGAAAATATTACAATCTTAAATATATATGTACCTTAACACTAGAGCTCCCAAATTTATAAAACAATTACTACTAGACCTAAAAAATGAGACAAATTGCAACACAATAATAGTGAGGGACTTTAATATTACACTGACAGCACTACACAGATCATGAAGACAGAAAATCAACAAAGAAACAATTGAATTAAACTATACCCTACAGCAAATGGACCTAACAGATATTTACAGAGCATTCTACCCAACAACTGCAGAATATACATTGTATTCATCAGCACATGGAACATTCTCTAAGATAGACTATACAATAGGGCATAAAACAAGTCTCAGTGAATTTAAGAAAATAGAAATTATATCAAGTATTCTCTTAGACCACAGTAAAATAAAACTGGAAATCAATTCCAAAAGGAACCCTCAAAGCAATAAAAATACATGGAAATTAAATAACCTGTTCCTGAATGATTGTTAGGTCAACAATGAAATCAAGATGGAAATTAGAAAATTCTTTGAACTGGGCAATAATAATAACATATAGTGACACAACCTATCAAAACCTCTGGGATGCAGCAAAAGTGGTGCTAAGAGGAAAATTCATAGCATTAAATGCCTGCATCAAAAAGTCTGAAAGAGCACATAGAGACAATCCAAGGTCACACCTCCAATTCTCCATGTAGTTGGTGAAACAAGAACAATCTAAACACAAACACAGAAGAAGAAAAGAAATAAAAAAGATGAGAGCAGAACTGAATGAAATTGAAATGGAAAAAAGTGCAAAAGATAAATGAAACAAAAAGCTGGTTCTTTGAAAAGATAAATAAAATCAATAAACCATTAGCTAGATTAACCAAGAAAAGATGAGAGAAAATCCAAATAAGCTCAATTAGAAATAAAATGGAAGATAATACAACTGATACCACAGAAATACAAAAGATCATTCAAGGCTACTATGAACACCTTTATGGGCATAAACTAGAAAACCTAGAGGAGATGGATAAATTCCTGGAAATACACAACCCTCCTAGGTTAAACCAGGAAGATATAGAAACTCTGATCAGACCAATAACAAGCAGCAAGATTAAAACAGTAATTTTAAAACTGCCAAGAAAAAAAAAAAGTCCAGGACCAGACAGATTCACAGCTGAACTCTATCAGACATTCAAAGAAAAAGTGGCACGAACTATTCCACAAGACAGACAAAAGAGGGAATCCTCCTTAAATCATTCTATTAAGCCAGTATCACCCTAATACCAAACCAGGAGAGGACATAACCAAAAAAGAAAACTACAGACCGATATACTTGATGAACATAGATGCAAACATCCTCAACAAAGTACTAGTGAACTGAATCCAACAGCATATCAAAAAGGTGATCTACTATGATCAAGTGGGATTCATACCACAGGGAGGCAGGGATGGTTTAACATATGTAACTCAATAAATGTGATACACCACATAAACGGAATCAAAAACAAAAATCACAAGATATCTCAGTAGACAAAGAAAAAGCATTTGACAAAATCCAGCTTCCCTTTATGATTAAAACCCTCAGCAAAATCAGCATAGAAAAGACATACCTTAAGGTAATAAAAGCCATCTATGAGAAACTCACAGCCAACATTATACTGAATGGGAAAAAGTTGAAAGCATTACCCCTGAGAACTGGAACAAGATAAGGATGCCCACTTTTACCATTTCTATTCAACATAGCACTGGAAGTCCTAGCCAGAGAAATCAGTCAAGAGAAAGAAATAAAGGGCATCCAAATCAGTAAAGGGGAAGTCAAAATGTCACTGTTTGCTGATGATATAATGTTACACCTGGAAAATCCCAAAGACTCATCCAAAAAGCTCCTAGAACTGGTAGATGAATTCAGCAAAGTTTCAAGATACAAAATTAATGTACACAAATCAGTAGCTTTTCTATATATCAACAGTGACCAAGTTGATAATCAAATCAATAACTCAACCACTTTTACAATAACTACAAAAATAAAATAAAAAACGTAGGAATATACCTAACCAAGGAGCTGAAGACCTTTACAAGGAAAACTATGAAACACTGCTGAAATAAATCATAGATGGCATAAACAAATGGAAACATCCCATGTTCACAGATGAGTAGAAGCAACATTGTGAAAATGACCACACTGCCAAAAAACAGTCTACAATTCAATGCAATTCTCATCCAAATATCACCACCACTCTTCAGAGAACTAGAAAAAACAATCCTAAATTCCATATGGAACCTAAAAAGAGCCCACATAGCCAAAGCAAGATAAGCAAAAAAGAACAAATCTGGCGGCATCACTTTATCCAACCTCAAACTATACTACAAGGCCATAGTCACGAAAATGGCATTGTACTGTTATAAAAATGAGCACAGAGACCAATTGAACTGAATTGTGAACCCAGAAATCAAGCCAAATACTTAGAGCTAACTGATCTTTGATAATGTGAACAAAAGTATAAAGTGGGGAAATGACACCCTATTCAATAAATGGTGCTGGGATAATTGGTAAGCCACATGTAGAAGAATGAAACTGGATCCTCATTTCTCACCTTTTACAAAAATCAACTCAGGATGGATCAAGGACTTAAATCTAAGACCTGGAACATAAAAATTGTAGAAGATAACATCAGAAAAACTCTTCTTGAGATTGGCTTAGGCAAAGACTTCATGACTAATAACTAAAAGCAAATGCAACAAAAACAAAGATAAATAGATGGGACTTGGCCGGGTGCAGTGGTTCATGCCTGTAATTCAAGCACTTTGGAAGGCCAAGGCTGGCAGATCACTTGAGGTTAGGAGTTCAAGACCAGCCTGGCCAATATGGTGAAACCCCATCTCTACTAAAAATACGAAAATTAGCTGGGTACAGTGGTACATGCCTGTAATCCCAGCTACTCTGGAGGCTGAGGCAGAAGAATCACTTGAACCTGGGAAGTGGAGGTTGCAGTGAGCTGAGATAGTGCCACTGCACTCCAGCCTGGGCAACAGAGCGAGACTCTGTCTCAAAAAAAAAAAAAAAAAAAAAAAGATGGAACTTGATTAAACTAAAAAGCTTCTGCACAGCAAAAGAAATTAATTTATAGAGTTAACTGACAACCCCCAGAGTGGGAGAAAATTTTGCAGTAATGCATCTGACAAACAACTAATATCCAGAATCTACAGAAAACTCAAACAAATCAGCAAGAAAAAAACAAACAATACAACTCGATCAAGACAGTTGCAGGTGAGAAAAAGAAAAGAAAAGAAAAAGAAAAAAAAAAACAATTCCATCAAAAAGTGAATTAAGAACATGAACAGACAATTCTCGAAAAACGATATACAAATGGCCAACAAGCCTATGGAGCAATGCTCAACATCACCAATTATCAGGGAAATGCAAATCAAACCCACAGTGCAATACCATCTTACTCCTGCAAGAATGGCCATAATCAAAAAATAATAGATATTGGCATGGATGTGGTGAAAAAAGAACACTTTTACATTGTTTGTGGGAATATAAACTAGTATAACCACTATGGAAAACAATGTGGAGATTCTTTAAAGAACTAAAAGTCTATCTACCATTTTATTCAGCAATCTCACTACTAGGCATATACACAGAGGAAAAGAAGCCATACAAAAAAGACACTTGCACGTGCATGTTTATGGTAGCACAGTTTGCAATTGCAAAAAGTATAGAACCAGCCCAAATGCCAATCTGTCAACCAGTGGATAAAGAAAATGTAATATATGAAATACTACTTAGACATAAAAAGGAATGAAATAATGGCATTCATAGCAACCTGGAATGAATTGGAGACCATTATTCTAAGTGAAGTAACTCAGGAATGGAAAACCAAACATATGTTTTCACACATAAGTGGGAGCTAAGATATGAGGATGCAGAGGCATAAGAATGACACATTGGACTCTGGGGATTCAGGTGAAAGAGTGGAAGGGAAGGGATGAAAGACTACCTATTGGGTACAGTGTACACCGCCCAGGTAATGGGTGCACCAAAATCTCAGAAATAAAAAAAATTTTAAAACTACAAAAGTGTCAAATTATTTTTATTAATCCTCCTATGCACTCATTATGGCAATGGTTTGCAATCCCACTGCCCCTTGAAAGGTAGTCTTCAAGTAATTCTGCAAAATACTCATCCCCAAAACCCAGGCCAAAAAAAACTGATTCAGTTACATAAATTGTGTGCCCAGCATTTAATTGTTTGTGTGTTTGCTCGCTTAAGCTTCATAAGTGATTGAATGAATTTCAAGCTTTAAAAGCCACCACTTTAACTCATTTGGGGATTCAAGTATTGCTTCAAGCCTAGAAAATCTCTACCATTATGTCTTCAAATATAACTTCTCTGCTCTTCCTTCTATTATTTACTTCTCACACTCCTGTAAGCATACATTAGAGCTCTAAATCTGGTTTTCCCATCTTTTAATCTTTCGCATTTCTGTCTTCTTCTCTTTGGTCTCAGGGCTGTATGATGGCTTAAGTACCATTTTCTGATTCTTTAATTCTTCACTTGAGCTTGTCCAAGATTGAGTTTGTCATATTGTTTGTGTCTCTGTTTAGGTTGTTATTATCTTTTTAATTTCTAGCATTTCTACTATTAATTGTATTTCAATTTTGCCTGTTGGTTTTATAATTTCCTATTTTTTTATACAGCTACTATTACTTGAGGTTCTTAAACTCCTTTTGAACTGCTTTATTTTCTTCCAGAGTAAATTAATCCCCTAGTTACTGAATTCATTGAGTCAAAAGTCAATTTGTTCTTGCTTAGCAATTGTTTTCCTAATGTGCTTTGAAATTATGATTTGCCACTGCAAATCTTATCATCATCTCTCTGAAATAATTTATTCCTTTTCCAGTAATTTTTGAGGTTTCTCTCTACTTCCTTCTTTCAAACAAGGTGTGGCAGGGAGCAATTGTAGGGCCCCCATCCTTTAATGTTTTGGAATTCAATCTAGACCCAGTCACTAAAACAGTCAAAAGCATAACACATGTTTCTCACTACAATACTATGACTGCTCTGGTTTCAAGCAGTGAGCCTCCAGTCCCCCACCTCCTATAGTACATTTCTAGAGAAATCAAACTTCAAGCCTCTCTCTCTGTTTATAGAATTGGAACTCAGCAGTGACTGCTTATCTGTTGTGTTTTGTCTGCTTTCTTATATACGGAGATATTCATCTTGTTTTTTACTATGGCTTTGTCTTTTTAGATAGCAAAAACTTGTATCTTCATTATTGCTACATACTTCTATTCTAGCTAGATGACTGAATTGTGATATCATAACACCATCTTGATTAGTACTCTTTACGCTGTAATTATTATATATCATTATATAAATTCTATCCAGTTGAATATATAAAAATAAAAATTTATATTATTATTTGAAAGAGGTCAAAAGTACTGATGTTTAAAAGTGATTTTTTATCCATCTAGAAAAGAGTATCAACTCCAAAGCTACTTTAACTAATATGATAACCCTATTTACAAATAAAATATGTACTTACATACACACATATTAACAGTTTTCCTATATAGCAGAAATACCCTATTAGAAATTAATTATATAACAAGGCTTCTAACCAGGCAGCCTAAATACAGAGTCTGTTCACTTAATCTTCACACTATATGCCACTACATGATTTATTACTTACATTGACTTGGCCCTAATCACTAAGATAAGAAATTGACTAGTATACCTGAAAGCTTTTTGGAATGTCCATGCTCAAAGGAGCTCTTTCATACATATCCCAAATTCTTTCCCTTCATGATTTCAGTATTTGATTACTGCTCAAACCTTTCCAAAACACTTCTCCCAGGGTGGAGCTAGCCAGATCTTATTTGGCTTCACCTCCAAATTCTGTTTGCTATATTTGCATGTTTTTTCTCATGATATCTCCAGTATCAGAAAGAGGAGGCCCCCATGCCATCTGAGAAAGAGCAAAGAATGTGTGATTTCAGTCTCTTCTGAGACTTCAACTCTACATAGCCAAATTCCTATTACCTTCGTGGCTACGTCCACTCTTTTGTCAAAGGAAAACAAACCTTACCACAGCTCTGCCTGTTTTCTTGTCTGGTTTTGTCTCTTTCTTTTCACAAGGTCTATGTAATCTGTATGATTTTACTAAATGTCTTCCTTTTATTTTTATCAGAGAATCTTTATGGCTTTCCCTCTTCTATATAACAATTGATTTTCCCTCCAAATTCTTTCTCCAAACAACTAATACAGTGAATTGAGTAGGAAAAACTTATTTTATCTTCTCTAGAATCATTTCTATCTCTCACACACACACTCACACACATAAACACACACAAACACAAACACAAATATTCACATTCAAACTTGGGTAGACTGTTGGGAAGGTAGTAAAAAAAAAGGTTGGATATTCATGATTTTGAATAAAATTAATGAGCTCGCTGTGTTATATGACCAAATAAAAATTATGAAAATAGTCCACACAGAAGTAGAGCACTTAGAGTTTTGCAATTCTTAGAGTTTGTTAGACTCTCTGTCTGTGTTAATTTTAGTTCAGAGTACCACAAGATAAGAGAAATGTGAGTTCAAAAGTGAGAATCAGAAGGGTAAATTGTGGCTAACAAGCTTGGAAACATGAAAATATTTGATGGATTTCTTTTTTCATTCTTGTTAGCTGGATAGAAGTAGGAAAAAGGTCTTATGGATAGTAATTATAAAGAGATTGGTTTTTGTTTGGTTTTGATTTAGAGATATTCTCTCTCTTTTTTAACACAGTTGATCAAAATTGGTTGCTACTATAGTACTGTGCTCCTAATAAATAAAACTTTTTAAGAAAATTATGGATTACTATTTACCTTGGATGTTGAAGTGAAGTGAATAAATTATATCTCAAATTAGTCCAATAACAGCAGTCATTGATTATTCTAAATATCCTATTAGACGATTCCAACAAAATAGGATGAAAATGCCTCACTAATGCCACTGGCAAATAACTTTTTAGAAGTAAGTGTGTTCTTCTTTCTACAAGAGACTGTGCTGTAGTTTAGAGGAAAATAAACCGACAACAGAAGTCTAATACTAACCCCAGTATAATTCTAGCTGTAACCTTCCTAAAGACGTTTACAAATCAATTTGGAAGACAAGAACAATGCATTATGTATAAAGCAATTAAATGAAAATGTAGTAATTAAATTGGAAGAAAGATGATGAAGCAGAATATTTTAAAATTGATAAGTGGTAAAACAATAAGTTGAGAATTCAAGAGTGATCATAGTAGGCTAGGCAAGCAGGATATGTGGAAAAACTAGGACTACTGTTTGACCTTGAAATGACCAACAAAGTCATACACTGAATAAGTCATAGATACATACAAAGTCATACATTGAATACCTGAGCTTAAATAGGCCTATAGACTTTTCTTGTATAATTTTCTCTAAAGTAACCTCAATTGTGTGTGCATGCAAATGTATGTTAATGCATAAACATACATAAATTTGTATCTATAAAGAGGTATAATATATTTGCATTAGAAAGAAATTTTGATAGTCTGTAAATGAAACCATAATTTCTGGTAGAAATTCTAAACTTCCTCATAGCGACAAATCTTAGACATTCTTTCTTCTCTTGAGTTGGTCCTGTTTATTTACAGTGGAAGAAATAGGTGTATTCTTTCCAAGTTTTGCACTGCTTCCATTCCCAAACAAATAAGGCAAAATGAACAACAGAAACAACATCAAAGTGAAAAATATCAAAAGAAAATTAACATTGTCTAAAATTGAGCCTGTGCTCAAAGTAGAGTTCGAGTATGGTCCTATATAGATTATGGAACAAAACCGAAAGGAGACTCAGAATTGACCTGCACTTGCCCTTGAACCCTGACAAAGAGCACTCTAAGGAAAGAAAATGACAAGTGAATATAATTCTCAGAATTTACTGATGGAAAAAAAATACTGATACTCTTTAACTTTTGTAGAATAAAATTTTAGAGATACCACAGTCACAGAATAGACACTTAATATTTCTATAAAAACACCATGGCCACCCCTACCACTCTTAGGTACTTGGCTGATAAAGGAAAAAGAAAAAGAGGGAGAGAGACAGTGAGTTTTTTTTCCCCAAATTTAGAAGCAAGGACATTATTCTAGTGAACTAGAAAGATGTCCCCAGCACAAAGGCATTCAAATGCGATTGTTTAGGTCTAATGTGGCCCAACCATGGACTTTCTTTTATTTCTTCTGATTAAGGTCTGTAATACAGACAGGGAATCTGCAGTTTCCAAATGTCCAGATCACCAGTTTTCAATATGAAAGAAACTAATATTTATCCAATACCTATGCTTTACCAGGCACCATTTGGAATATTGTTAAAAAAAAATTCTTCATTTGAAGGTACATTTGACAGATGACCTCTAAATCTCCTTTTAACAATAAATGTATTCAATTCACTGAATTGATGGAGGTAGGGAAAGTTCAGACAGTAAAATCTATACTTAAGTTCTGGGGTACATGAGCAGATCTTGCAGGATTGTTACATAGGTATACACAGACAATAGACTCTAAATGAGGAATTACAAATTCTCTTAAATGTAAGGGAATTGGGTGTTAAGTATAAATATGAGAACTCAATGTCTGCAAAGGAGGTTGAATTTCTTGCTCTGCACCTGCAGCAAATCTCTAAGACTCATATCCTTTGTTTGGAAAATGGGCTAATTTTAGATGGAGAAAGTGAGGGGTTTCACTATTTATTTATGACAAATATTCCACACTCATGATTCTCACTAATCAGAAGTTGTTTGAGATGCTGTCAGACTTGACCAGTCAAAGAACGGAGTCATCTGACTCACCCATTCTGAGAAATCCCCCACGGACAGTATAGGTTTTAAATTGACTATTAAACCTGCCTGTGACCTTGTCAATTTTGGCTAAGTTCATCTGGATGGACACATGGTCCCCACCCATGATGTGGTTGCAGGCGGAACATTTCCATCACATGTGCAGGTCAACAAACTCAGGCTGGATAGTATCAATTATGGTCAATTACTGAGATATGGTGAGAGTTAAATGAGATCATGTAAAATGTGCATGAAAATATCCATAATCTGTGAAGGACTATGCAAGTGTGTATTGTTGTCATTGAATGTTGTTAGCAATAGCATGGCCATTTTTTACTTACAAATAAATATTGCAGTTGGCTTATTACTAACTCTAAGAAAGGTTCAAATTGACATGAACAAATAAAACTTCAGGAAAGAAAACTATAGCTCCACGTGGGTTCTATGTCTGGTATGGTTATATTAGACATTTTAGAACAATTAATTTGGTTTTGTTGTCTCTCTTCTAGGATTTTTAAACATTTATAAATTCTCAGCGCTTTCTATCCAATCTAAACATTTTACAATATCCTGTGGACCTTACTTCTTTAGTAAATTCCCAGAAGGTAATGATTTGCTCCTTTCTGCTCTCCAAGCAGCTTCTGTGTTAGTGCAGAGTTGCAGATCTCCGTTGGTGGTAGGTTCTATTCTGCAGAAACCCCCTAATCCTCTGTTTACCACAACATGAGTCTATTGCCATAGAAATGATAGCTGAGATCCCAGATTCAACACCACTGACTTCACAGCAGGGCCTGGTAAGAAGAGACTCTAAGCTACAAGCGGGGAACGCAGTGTATGAGAATAGTAGGCACTCTGTGGCCCTGAAAGAAAGTGTAATTGTCAACATTAGAATAAAAATTCATGAAAGAGCTACATTGTTAGATATGCTGTAGTTTATTTTCTGTATAATACTGCCTGGCTAAAAGTAATCACTCGAAATCTTATGTCATTTAATAGTTTGCTTTCAAAAGGCCGGCAGTTTCCCTTGATTGCATTTGTTTCTTATTGAAATAAGAAACAAGCAGCTTCTAATTAATCTTGTTGCACAATTGATGTTTCTGTGGTCAAAGATTTCCCTTTTCATGATGTGTTGTTTTGTTTGCGTGTTTATTGTGTGTGTTTGTTTTGTCTTGTTTTTATTAACAGAAGAAAGGGAACCTGAACAAGATACTAAAGGTATTTTTTTTTCTTTCTGCATGGCTTCTTTTTAAATTCGTGGATCTTTTCAATTGTTTATTTTTGCTGACCTTATAAACAGCTCTAAGTGCCATTTTTTAAAGAAATAACAATGTATGGGGAATATTAAGTCACAGCACTTAATCATGTTATTAGATAGGCTTCTTTATATATAATATGCTTACTGACCCTTTGCATTTCTTAAGGAAGATTGAGTCAGAAGAAATGTTTCAATTTGGTGTCTTTGGAAACGCAAACAAAATGAATAAAATAAATCAACATGAAAGTATAAATCCCAGATAAATTGGAAGAGAAAGCTATGCTTTGACTAAAAGACTTCATTCTTGGGTAGAGGGTTTTACAGGTTTTGGAGAAATCTTAGAATGTGAAGGTGCCAGCTTAGGTTTTTATTGGGATGATTTCAACAAGCTGAGGCATATTGTGCAATTGCGCCATATCAATAAAAATTAAGTTATTTTCATTGCACACAGACATATATACATAGTAGAATATGTTTAGAGGAAAAGAGCTGGAAATTAAATTTGTTTGGGGAAAGCTCTACTATAGAACTACAGTTTTCTGTCAAAAAAAAAAAGTACCTTGCATTCTGATTAAGCGCCAAACTTTGTGCTTTTCTAACCTAAAATTTGATATTTGGAGGATGAAAGTCATGAGTTCTCATGTAATAGAGTTGACTGTAGGAATTAATCCTAAACTGGTATTATTTAAAACAGTATCTCCTTATCTTAGTATCTCGTATAAAGTACTGAAAATGTTTTCTTATTTTTAAATATCAGGTTGCTTACAACTAAATGCAGGTAAAAATGCATTTTACCTGGTCCTATGCAATTTTTTGCCTTAATTTATTCCTCTCAGTCATTGCTGGTTTGAATCATGTAACCTAAAAAGCCCCATCAAGGGAAGCTAGAAAATAACAAAAGAGCAAGGGAAAAGAAAATCCATGGGAGCTCATTGTGTCTTTGGAAATAACTGCTCAGAAATAGAAATTGATAAAAGACTTAAGTATTCCTCTGGCATTGCTCCCTTACCAAGAAAAGAGAGGTAGTTCATCTCCAGCCAAACCGCTCATTTATTTCAGGACTTAACATGGATGCCCTGTCCCTTGGGGTTTTTATTGCACTCCAGTACAATTTAAGAGTGAATAGTGCCTTTATCTTTTCACTATGTATTACTCTGTGAGATGACAACCAATAATAAAATTGATTCTGTATCTGAAAGTGCTTTGAAATAAGGAGAGAATATAACATGGTTATGTTACAAAAGATTTTGGAACTGCTGGCTTCTTGAGCCCAATTTTGAATACAGGATTCCCCACTTGCAGTGAACCCTGCAAGTCTGTCCAAGATAAATTAAAGCTCCAAACTCATGAATAGATGCCATGAGAGAAAACCCAGAGATAAATATATGACCTGTGTCTGTTTTCCACGTTGCAGATGAACTTGCTGGCCCACAGGAAAGCAAGTGGTTTAGGGCTCACAGTGAGTTGGAGAAAGATGGATAAAACTATGTACAGAAAGGGGGGCTTGATGATTTTTTTTGGTTTAAAAATCCATATCAAAACAGCTATAAATGTTTTCCAACTTATTAAATAATTTAATGTTCCTTCTATTAAGCAGTTTAATTGTTTATGTAACAAAACACTTTTATATTCTTTCATGCAAATAAAACACAAAATAGGGTATTCTATACCCATTTTATTTGATGAGAAACATGTCATATAACTTAAGTCAATGACCTAGAATGCATTTTCAGCTGTGACTACCACTGAAATAATGGGATTTACTGCTGACCTATGTCCAAGTTTGTTATTGCAGGTGTATTATTATTCATGGAGGTTAATACGGCATTTATTTTTAATTGCAACTGGCTTTATTGTTTTTGATGCTTGAAAAACATGTCAAAATTTCCTGCATCACATTTTTACCTTTCAGATTTGAAAATGATAAATTTGAGTATTATGCAATTGCTCAGATAGAGCTGGGTAAAAATATATCAACTTTATTGCTGATAAGGCTGGAGTGAAAAATAAAGATTTCTATTCCATGTGAGAATTAGACTAACATAACTTCTGTTTCCTCATCCTCCTCCTCCCTATCCCACTCTTTCCCCTTTCACTCCTAGTTGTAGGATGAAGAGACCCTGACCTGTGGACTTACTTACCACACATCAACCTTATATCCTTCTTAGATGCAAGAGAGCTGGGAGACAGCTTAGAATAGGGCTTAGATACACATAACATATCCAAGTCCCTTCCCCCAGCCTTACTGGAGAAGTCATTATGTTCATTCATTTATTTATTCATTCACTTAGCAAACATTTACTGAGAGCCAACCATATATATATATATATCATGCAGGGTTCTAGAAATAGAGATAGATATGTAGATAGATATACAGATTATATCAGTCGGCCCGTATTAATAAGCAAAGCAAATCTTGCCCTTGTGACGCTTACATTCTAGAGGGGAGAGACAGACAAAAAACAAAAACAAGCAAACGAATAAATCAGTAATTACCAAATGATTCAGATAGTAGTAAGTGTTATGATAAAATATAAACAAGGGTAAGGGGAATGGGAATGAGAAAGTACTATGATAAGGAAACGTTTGAGTGGACCCACAAGAGACATCTGCTATCTCCTTTGAGAAGGGAGGAAGACTGGGAGGAAGGGTGAAAACTAACTTTTGATACTGAAAAAAAGGGGTTGAGTTTTTATTTTATCATCTGGAGAGAATGTGAGTGTGCAGGAGAAAGCAGCTTCCTTTTAATCCCTGGCCTTTTTGTCCTCTTAACTTAACCCACTGCACTGAACAAAACCCATGGCCAAAGTATATCTGCCCCCTTGAGAAAGAAGTTTATCAGCAGTCTCACATTCAGGAAGCTACCTATAAAATGTCAGTAGTACGCCTGTACTCTCCTGTGCTCCATTGGAGCCCCCAGAAAGTTCCCATGGAGGGCAGAGTAGTACATTAATTAAATTAATTCCAAAGTCACATTGAATCACTCTGTTTTATTTACCATCCCACATTATGCTTGGTTGCATTGTGCAATGTGGATAATCAGAGGTTTTGCAATAAGACCAAATGATATTCCAAATAATATTATAACAGCCAAAAGAAAAAAAAACTGCTGTAAATTAAGACAAAATAAAACCTTTCTGATTACTATATTTCCAGGAAGAATTTAAAGACCCCAAATTAAAACTCTTGGCTTTATAAATTAAAGCAGCAAAACATAATCGAAATTGTATTATTCTCCAATTTTTTATTCTGCTCCTCTTCAGCCAGAAGGCTTTCATTCAAAAAGCCTTTTTGATTCTGAAAGTTCAAGGGTATAGTCAATGTTACTAGAACATTTTTCTAGCACTATTTTCCAAATCTCTCAAAGATCTTGCTTGTTTCAGATTCCCAGGGGCAATGGGACCTATAAGATGGTCATGCAGTAGTCCCACACTCAAAAACTTTAGGAAACACAAGCATAGCCCCAACCCCTGCAAGAGTTACTTTAGCCAGATGATGCACACGGGCGCTATGTCTCTGTTACTGCAACTAGAAAATATTAGACGAGTACCTGGATGCACCCTTGCTAGGATGCCTGTCAGTGTTAGCTGTCAAGTGTGACTTTAGACTAAGTTGGGAGAATAAGAATCCAAGCAGGGCCACACATTGCATTTAGGTTATATGTCTCTTAAGTCTCTTTCAATCTATAATAGATCACTCTTCCTTTCGTATCCCCTAATGCTAATAATTTTCCCTGTTAAATGTCTGGGTTTGATTGAATTGCATCTCCATAGTGTTCTTTGAAATGTTACTTAACCCTTTAATTTTTGTAGATTGTTAATTAGACCCCAGGACTTAAAATCAGGCTCAATTTTGGTTTTGGGGGAGAGATTCAGGTCCATTTTAAACATTTCATAGCATTCTTTTTTATTTTTTTGTAATCTCTTTTTGCCTTGAAGACAGCATCTTCTTTGTATTTCTTTTCTCCTGGCTTTTGGGCCCCACATTTGTATATCTAAAATATCAATATCCAAAGATAGGAAGTCAAATTAACTTAAATGCACAAAAAGTCCCCATGTGTCAAACAAATCAAATATTCCTTAATCTCTTTAAATTGTGCAATGCTTTTTAAGAGGTATTCAACAATCAAACCAACTTGTGACACTGCTCTGGACCTGTTCTATCATTGTCCTGCATATCTCCTTATCTAGCACATGTAGTCTCCCCATACTTTAGTTTAGAATCCAGTCTTCACAAATTTCAATTAACTAGAACTCAGCTTCAAAGCATTGTGTTAATTGGGGCGTCATACTCTAATATTATGTTCTGTGTTTAAGTCCTAGAAATCAAAAGCTAGGAGCATAAAATACATTTACAGTATAACAGGCCATCCAAAAGATTCCATAATAGTTTAAACAAATACTGAGTTTGAAGTCAGAAGACCTGAGCCCAGGTTTCTCACTCATCACTCTTGTTACCTTGGGAAACCAACTTACTTAAATTCACAAAGATTTGGTTTCCACATCTATAAAATAAGAGCAAGAATCTAGCTGATCTCTGAAGTCTCTTCCAAGTTTAATGATTCTGTGAATCTAAGTATCCTTCAATTTATAATGCACTGTGAGTCTCAATCCCACTCTTTAAAGGTAAAATTTCTTCCTACATCAAAATAACTTCCTCTTAATCAGTGGGATTCAAGGTCTGAAAGGAATATAAATTACTCATTCTCCTGCCTATACTTTATCTAAAATATCCTCTTTTTTTGCTCAATATATCATCTGAAAAGTTTGACACAATTTTTCTGCCCTCCCATTGTGATACAGTTGAGGGTGTAAAGCATAATTATTTGATTAATTCAATAAAACACTAGTCTATGCTTGCTCTGGTCAGGAACCCTGCCTGAAACAATACAGCCATCAACAAAGTAGGCAAGGCTTTTGGCTTCAAACAATCTAACAAGAAAGGGGAATAACAGACAAGTAAAAATAAATAAGGTAATTTCAGATAGTTGTAAAGTCTGTAAAGACAATAATGTAGGCTGATGAAAAGTGAATAGGGGGAGAATTACACTTGATGTTGGGTGATTAAGGAGAAGCTTTCTGAGAAAATGTCACTTAAACAGAGACTTGAATGATCCAAGGAACCCACTATGTCAGGATCTGAGGGATCAGTGGTCTAGGCAAAGGAAGAACAAGGGCAAGTTTCTTATGTTAGGAATAAGTCAGTGTGTCCTTGAGCAGTGAGAAATGTAGAGTTATAACATAAAGGGCTTGCAGGCTCGGCCATGGCATTTGGCATTATCCTTAAAAGAGAGCAAACACTGAAGGATTGCACACAGGGGAACATGGTCTAATTTGCATTTTTAAAAGATCACTCTAGCTTGATCACTTCCTACAGAAGCAACACTCACAACTTCTGTCTTCCTAACAGTTTTTGCCAGGATCCTGCGGGCTCCTGAATCCCACAATGTCACCTTTGGCTCCTTTGTGACCCTGCACTGTACAGCAACAGGCATTCCTGTCCCCACCATCACCTGGATTGAAAACGGAAATGCTGTGAGTGTCATGTGTGTGGGGACTTGTCTGGGGAAGACCCTCCGGTGGTGAATTGGAGGATAGACCATATACTTGTAGTTACCCAGATTTCTGTCATTGGTCTCACCTACACCACTTTTCAAAGCCTCCCAGTATCTTTGTCCTAGAAGCCATTGCCATAGAAATCAAACTCCAAGAGTTTGCTTCTTGTATCGTGAAGACTACTCAAAAACCAAATTCTTTCTCTGTGTCTTTGTGTAAATGGGAAGTGGTAATAATACCTTCCCATATAAGTAAAATAATTTTCATAAAACTCATCAGTGAAAGATTAGTTCCCTGCTAGAAGCTACTTTGATGAAAAGTAATTCAGAATTAGAATTCATGTTAGTTCAACATTCTTTTCATTATTTTTAATAGTGGTAATAATAACTGATTTATATTAAGTAGTTACTTTCAGCAAGGCCCTATTTCAAGCACTTTACCTACATACATTCATTCATGTATTCATTCTACAAGTGTGTATTGAGCTTCTGAACATCTAACACTATTCCAGGCCTTGTGGATACAGGAGTAAACAAAACAGGCCAAGTTCTCTGCCCTCAAAGAGCTTACCTTCTCATGGGGAAAGACAGGTAAATATGTGTTGTATGTGTATGGCATCAAATGCTATGGAGAAAAATGAAGCAGGAAAAGGAGACAGAAAGTTCAACCTTAGGAGAAATTAGAACTCTCCTACACTATTCATGGGAATGTGAATTACTACAGTCACCATGGAAAACAGTATAGATGTTACTCAGAAAACTAAAAATAGAATTGCCATATGATCCAGCAATCTCACTACTGGATGGATATACAGCCCAAAGAAAGAAAATCAGTATATCTAAGAGGTATCTGCACTCCCATTTTTATTGTAGCATTATTCACAATAACCAAGATATAGAATCAACCTAAGTATCCATCAGTGGATGAATGGATAAAGAAAATGTGGTACATATACACAATGAAATATTACTCATCCATAAGAAGAATAAAATCCTGTTATTTGCAACAACATGGATGGAACTGCAGGACATTTATGTTAAGTGAAATAAGCCAGACACAGAAAGACAAGCATTTCATGTTCTCGCTCATATGTGGGAGCTAAAAACAAATTGACCTCACAGAGATAGAGAGTAAAATTATGGGTACTAGAGGCAGTGGGGAAGGAAGGTTGATTAATGGGTACATACCTATAATTAGAAGGGATAATATCAAGTGCTTGGTAGCTGTATTAGTTGGTTGTCGCATCACGACAAAGAAATACCTGAGAATGGGTAATTTCTAAAGAAAAAAGTTCCAAGAGTTCTTCCATTACTTTGCTGACTTCCTTCAAGCTGGTTCCTACTTACAGCCCCTGCTATCTGAACCTCGAAATTTTCCATGAATTTATAGACAAAATGTAACCATCTTCTCTCAGTAAACCTCTTCTTTTGTGCTAGGTTTCACTTCTTGTGTCTGTTTTCCCACTGATTCATGTTTATTTTGTGTTGTTTCCTTGTATGCCTAGTTATCTTTGTTTACCTGCTATGCACTATAGGTTTCAGCTACTTACTTGATGTTAATTTTTCTATCTATCCAGTCACCTCTCTGTATCTTCCAGAAATTGCTGAAAATGTCTGATCCTTTGATCATACCATCTTTCTATACATTTATTTTTCTTAATTTTATGTTTGATTTATCTTTTAGGATTTTGGGTCCATAAACAAGAGTTAAACATGTGAGCTAAGATTATTATTACTGTAACTCAGCTGCTGAATGAACAGGACTTGCACGTAACACAATCTTACTTTCTTTGTCATTTTATTCAGCAGAGCAAAGTCTTTTGCCACTATTTAAGCCTACCTTAAGGAGGATCTGTGATTTTTCTGGTTACTATTAGTTGATTTTAAATCATTAACATCCCAACTTAGTCATTTAAGTGTCTAGTCCCAAGTAATAACCAAAGCATCCAATGGCATTCACAGTTCCTCCCTTCTCCGGGATATTGCAGTTTAACTTTCACATAAAAAAATTACAGTTGGCTTCTTAGCTCATGCTCACTCATTCTTCCCCCATTTCCTAGCTGCTATTTATGACCCCAGAAGGACTGGGTGGGAGGTAGGGAGAAGGAATAACTGGTGCAGGAGAGCTCTAACTCAACTGACACACTTGTAAGTTGGCTTTATACCCTCTGTGCCTGCCAGATATTTAAAACTGACTCTCACCCTCATAGACACATTCATGATTCTTCAGAAATCAGGGAACATTTAAGATGACCCCAGTGATGCATTTTCCTCAGGCTAGCCACCTTTGACCACATTAGCAAGCCCCCAATTTGTTCATTGATGCCAAGTTTATGTTGGGGTCTAGTCAGTCCCCCAAAAAGTCATCTTGGGAGGACTGAAAATGACTTCCAATCAGATTTTCTATAAAACCTTTTTACTGACAAACTCGAAGCCCAGATATTAGTGGTACCATTTGGAGATCAAAGAAGTGTCCCAAATAGGGACATCATCCCAAATTGTGTTTAATGCAAGCATCGCAACAAGAATATGGGGGACTTCTTTTTAAAGTAGGTGAAAACTTATGGTATAATTCAAATGATATTAAGCATAATTTCTACCCAATCCAAGGCACTTTCTTTCATGGACTTGAACTATTTCATATCTTCGTGACTTTCTTTTCTCCAGGATTATATTAGTATGTTAGGGCTGCCATAACAGAATATCACAGAAAATTTCTGTGTCTTAAACAACAGAAATTTTTTTTTCTTATGGTTCTAAAGGCTGGAAGTCCAAGGTCAAGGTGCTGTCAGGGTTGGTTTCTGGTAAGGCCTCTCTTCCTGGCTTGTAGGTGGCTTCACATGGTTACTTCCCTGTATCCTCACATGGCTTTCTTTCCTTGTGTGCGCACTTCTGGTGTCTCTGTGCCTACAATGATGAGCACCAAAAATCCCAGAGGATTTTTTCATAACACAGTTCTTATTCCTAAATTGTTTTTATTCCTCTCTTTTGTAGGCCATTGCAAAGTTTCTTCTAAATTAAATAACAGTGACTAAAACTAAGGTAAATACCCTGGAGCAAAACAAACAATAAAAAACCGCCTTAAAGCAGGAAGTTATCCTGTCATTAGGGCTTGGCATACTGTAGGCTTTAGAAGCATTTCGCAGCATGAAAGAATGGTAACCCTGAGGCATCTCCATGTAATAAGTTAATTTGTATACTGCTTTTAAATAAAGTTAAACAACTTACAGTTTCAGAAAGATAGAAGGGAAGAGAGTTCAGAAGACTGAGAGTGAAGTTTCCCAGACCTGTAACCTCATTCAAAGCATCTCGACGTGGATCACCTCGAGAACATTATGTTAAGTGAAATAAGCCAGATACAGAAGGCAAATACCAAATGATCTCACTTGTATGTGGAATCTAAGAGTTGAACTCATAGAAGCACAGACTAGAATGGTGGCTGTCAGGGATGGGAGGATGGGGAGATGATCATCAAAGGATATAGAGTTTCAGTCACGTGAGATGAATAAGTACTGGAGATGTAATGTACCATATAGTGACTACAGTTAACAACACTGTATTGCACACTCGAAATTTGCTAAGAGGGTAGATCCTAAGTGTTCTCACCACATACACACAAAGGTAACCATGTGAGGTGATAGTTCACTATCTTGATTGCAGTGATTATTTCACAATATATGTGTATATCAAAACAGCACCTTGTTCACCTTAAATATATACAATTTCTATTTGTGAGTTACACCACCGATAAGCTTAAAAAATTAAAAGTCTAATTTTGTTTTTTGAAAAAAGGAATCTCAAAAAATAATGCTTTCCTCTATACTTGTACTTGGCCCCACCCTTGTCCCTGTAAAGCAGGGTGCCCTAAGAAGATTGACTGGCTGCAGCCCGAAAGGTGAGAACCAGGACATAAGACAAGAAAGGGAAGAGGGGAAGGCAGGGAGGGACATGGAGAACAAAATGTGTCAATGTGTGAAATTTTAGTTGGATGTCGTAAAACGGGGAAAGTGCCAAAATCTATGGCTACCCCAATAACAAAGAATGTCTTACGGCAATGGCACCCTCCAAAACATATAATTCATTTATTATTGTCATTCTCACTATCATTTTCACTGAAGTTTCTTTACTGTTACTTGAACAAAATCAATTTTCTCATAATTTGTTAATAAAATTGTTTCATTTTATTTGTCTATCCTACATCCTTTCAAATATAGTACATAAACAAATGAATGTGCTTTTCCAGCTTGTAACTTGAGGCAGGGTAGAATGAGAATTAGATGGAGAGTTGGAAGACTTAGCTTGCAAATGCCTCTTTTTAGCTAATATGATTTGGGGGTCCATTTACTACTCAGACACTGATTTTCTCATATCTGCGCTAACACAGATGTCAGGTAGCTATCAACATGATCTCTAATGTGACAACAGGGCTAATGTTCTCTGATTTTGTCCAGTTACAATAAAGCAACTTGGAGTCTCTGCTCTTCTTTACCTCTCAAAGTACATTTCAAGTGTTATTTAAAATTTGAATATTATTTGTCAGTGTGTTTTGTGGCTCTTGTATGGAAATTGTTACAGTTGTCTTAAGCCTCTCAAAAGAGTATAAAGACAGCCTAAGAAAATTGGGAGACTGACAATATAACCTCACTAATTTGTCTATGTAAAAATAGTAATAAAGAAAATGGAAAGGTATACACTTTAAATTTTTAGTATTTTCAAAAGACTCATATGAAGTTAGAAGTGGAAGATGAATGATTATTCTCTGTTGAAGTTCAGGAATAATAAGAGTAGGATAGTTTAAGATCGTTTCGGTCTTATTGAGACCCCCAACTTGTAAGTTGGGGTCATTTCACAAAAAAGAAATGAAAGGCAAAATAAATTTATCACCTCAAATTCTAAAACGAGAACAAAACAAACTAAGTGACTTCCATCCAGGAAGAAAGCAAAGTGCATCTGCAGTCCTTATGGTCAGAGAGTGTGCGTTGCTCTTAGAGCCAAGTTTAGTTCTTGGTAATTCTACCCAAGTCTGAAAGGAAATCAAGACGACTGTCCACATTGACGCAAATCACAGGACACGGAGGCAATGTTAGGCATTTGATGTTGTAAAAGTAGCAAACCGGAAAGCCCACGGAGGAGAACACAGAGAATCCTATAGTCCTGATATCATTTTTGGTGGACTGAACAAAGACAAATGCAGAGCTGGGAGATACTTGGCACAGAATAAAACAGAGTTTGAACTGTGGCTCTTCCCTCACTACAAGTTAGTAAACTAATGCCGTAGCATGCTACTAAGTACAATGGGTACTCTGAAAGAGGTGACTGTTCCCTTTCTCCCCCTCTGTGAACCTACTAGTAAACCAAAACCCTGAACAGTTAGAGTCAAAGAGCAAGAGAAAGTCCAGCAACACGCCCCACAAGGATTAGAAAATATATTGCTTTCCTCCTATGGAAATGCCATGCATTTTTGTGGAAATCTGCATTCAAAGATGAACTTCAGAGTGAATGGTAATATTCCTTTTGTTTTACAGTCTTGGAAATAGTTTGGCATGGATAGAGCAGAGCTTACTTTATAAAAAGAAAATTCTTTGTATTTTTATAAGTATATTTATTTAAAGTTATACCAATAATATCTCTGTTATTTTGGCATACAACTAAAAAATATAGAAAAATTTCATGTCCCTCTTGCTTTGTCCAATAAACATGATTTCTAAAATATTTTAGAAGTTGAATAATTTTAACTTATTAGAATTTTATAAAATAAATAGCCAAATCACCTAGGTTGAGATTGTGTTTTTAAATTTTCTTAAAGGGAGGCATATCTATATTTAGACATATTTTTAAGAGGCTAGTTTTGGTTAAAAATACATGACCCATGAAGTCCTTTTATCTTACGAGCTGAGTAAACCAAAATAATTACATGTAATAAGTCTTATGTGGAATAATTCAGCAGACTGTTTGAAAGAGCCTAATATTTATGGCTACGTTAATCAGAAAATCAATGGAAATGTCTCTCGGTTTATTATCCCTTTTTCTATGATTCATAAACAGACATTATTACAACTGCATAAATATGAACCCTACTAGGCCATATTCTAACAGTTCCTCAAGTATTCCCAGCCAGTTGGAACTATTTGCAAGACAGAGCCCTTGAGACCAGAATACCTTTCAGAGGTCTTCCTTTGCTAAGGTCAAATCATAAAATTACCAGATTATCCATAGCTGGGGGTAGATTCTCTCAAGATGGCATTATTAATGTATTAATGCTATGTTAAGAAGTACTCTACAGGTCTATAACTGCTCTATCAACTTCAAAGAGTTTTTACACACATTATGTCAGGTATAAATTATTATGCCTATTTAACAGAGCTTCCTATAGTACCGCCTCTTTTTAGAAAAAAAGATGTTTTATTTTGATTTTTATTATATATAAGGGGTAAAACATGATGTTTAGATAACATATACAATGAAACGATTACTGCAGTCAAGCAAATTAACAGATACATCTCCTCAACATAGTTACTGCTAACTCAGAAAGACAGAACATCACACCCAGAGCAGAGAGCTGTTTCTCTAGCTCCCTCAGGTTGATATGCCTGAGTGACTTAGAGAACATCATGTATTTCCTGTAACTACCAAACATAGTCACCTCAATTAAGTACTCTGTTTTCTTTAAGCATACCTTGGTAAAAGCTCACAGTATTAATCCAGACTCACCCCTATGATCTTTTAAAACTGAGGAACGATAAAAGATAAATGGAGGGCAGAGGGAATTGTTTTTATTTTCAGATCATCAAAAATACTAAACTGTTGATCAGAACGATCCATGAAGAAAGAAAAACAAATTCAAACTATGACTAACAGGGCCTGCTGTGCATGAGTCACAAACTGAATCAAGCAAGGCCTCTGAAAGCAGGGGGAAAGTATTCAGGAGCCACTTCGTACTCAAGCATGAACCTCCTAATATGTTGGTCTCTTTGCTGAACTATTTCAACACCTGGATGAAATCCAGGAGAAGAGAGTTCAGGCAGTTTAAAAACTGCTTCTCTTTCCTGCTTAAGGATGTTTTCAGTGATCTTGAGGAGGTGTTTAAGAATGACTTTCTTAGGTGTGAACATGAAAACAGTGGAACTTAGGGCAACATTTGGGGAGATTCCTTGCTTCAAAGTTGTCTCTAAGGCATTGCACATTCCTGCTTCTTGTAGAAGGGAACCATCTTTGCAAAGAATTTTCAAACTGTTCTTCTTTCACTTACATAAACTGGAAAAAGATATTTATATACAAAATATAAAATACAAAATAACAAAGTCTGTCGATTGAGCGTAGAGGCTTGGGGTCTTCAGCTTTTTTCTCATTGTTGCTTTGTATTAAAATTCAGGGGAGTCCAAATATTTTCAGTCCCTTTAATCTAACTCGGATACTCATATAACAAAACATTGCACTTCTGATAAATATGATAATGATGAATTCAGTTTGAATTCCCAGCTGAGTGCTTGTCTCTTAAAAATATTTTTCTCTCCACTTTGTTAATTTCTCATAGAGCCTAGGCTGCTTATCTGGGGAAAATGCCACGATACTTGATCTGACCTGGAAAGATTCCCCAGTTAAGGTAAATTGATAATCACATAAGCCAGTTTTTATCATAAGAACTGAGACTATTCATGAAGGTAAAGAATAAAAAGACAAGCTAGTTGGACAACAACACAGTGCTTGGTGCCAGAGGTAGCCAGCCACCTGGCAACTAGGAAGGAAGTCTGACTTACCTCAGGGCTTTCTTCTTCCTGACTAGTCAAACTGTGAAAATCCTCATGCAATACAATAAAATAATTGGCTCCAAAATGTCTCATTCTCAGCCTCATTCCCTGATACTGGACAGAGGAATCTCCTTCAGCCAAGAAGCCAAGTTCAGGCCACTATGGGACCCACCTCCACTCCTTTAAGTTAAAGTCAAGGCATACCACAGCTGATTCCTTAATTGTAATTTCACTCCAATTTCCCTGAAATTGGCATCATCTTTCCCTCATACAAGTAGTGTTAATTAAAGATTAGTTATTGAAAATGTGGTAGTGTGCTCAAGAAAACAGTGGGGAAAAAAAGCACCGTTTTATAAAATGCCACCACTTTAACAATGACATTTGTCAGACATGTATTTTGTTCATGGTTGGTTGATTTGTTAAGGTAATTGTTACCCTTCTTGTTTTCTAAGGACTTTCATTTGTTCTCTCTTCTAGGACTAGGGAAGGCACTGTAACAAAATAACTAAAAGCATAGGCTTTGGTGTTAGACACACTAGGATGCAAATTCTAACTATGCAACCTTGTAAAATGTGCTGGGCAGCTATCTTTCCTATAGAGTTGGAGTAATGTTGACTAATATATATGCATTTATATAAATTCAGCTGTTAATTGGGTGCCAGTATTGCAGTGATATCTTGGCTTTTTAAGGACATTTGATTTTCTGGTTTAAGTAGTACCTCCTGCATGAACTTCCTAACATGTTGGTCTCTTTGCTAAACTATTTCAATTCCTAGATGAAGTCCAGGAGAAGAGACGTCAGGTAATTTAAAAACGGCTTCTCTTTCCTACTAAGGATGTTTTCAGTGACCTTGAGGTATTATGTATGTATTATGTATGTCATGCCTCAGAGACAGACTTGGCTTCACAAACATTTTTCTTGATAACCATCCACTTATCTGACATGCATTTATGGAGAACTGAACAGGAGTTATGAAAATAAGTCCGTAAGTGTGCAACCTCTCATATTTAACTGTCATCTGCAGGACATTGAGGACATACATCGGAGGATCCACACTGTATATTATTCATACCTTGTATTGGTTATCTATGGCTGTATCACACACCAGCCCAAAGCTTAGCAACTTAAACCAATAACTATCAGTGCTGACAAGTCTGTAGTTCAACCGGGTGGTTTTGCTGCTTTCGTTTTGCTGCTGAGCAGGACTGCCTGATCTTGGCTGGTCAAGTTCCTGCGATTGGCAGGTGAAAGGGTGCTAGTTGGTTCAGAATAGCCTTACGCGTACCTCAGACAGCTGTGGTTGGTTCCCACCTGGGGCAGTGGGGACAAACAGGCCATGTGTGTTTCATCTTCTAGCATACTGGCTCTTGGTTATTCATAGGTGGCTCCAGATTCCATAAACAAGAGAGCCAGCCACAATGTGCAAGAACTTTAGTTTCTGCTCATTCATTCCAAAATGCATCACAAGGCTAATCTAAATTCAAGTTATGGAGAAAAATGCTACTTCTTGAGGGAAGAGCTACAAAGTCATATTGCAAGGGCATGGGCATAGGGAAGGCAATTTTTTGGCTATTTTTGCAGTGCACCACATGCACTTGATTATAATCTTAATGCTTCTCCCTTCAAATCTATTGACACGGTAGAGTAAGAAATCCTTGACTGAGTTCTATCTTTTATTTTCCTTTACTACATCAGGTTTCTTCTGGGTCCATTCAAGAGAGTGTGAAAGACCGGGTGATTGACTCAAGACTGCAGCTGTTTATCACCAAGCCAGGACTCTACACATGTATAGCTACCAATAAGCATGGAGAGAAGTTCAGTACTTCCAAGGCTGCCGCCACCATCAGCATAGCAGGTAGGATGCCCCTTCACGTCTGCATTATTTCAGGAGAGGGGAGAGTTGATACTATTCTACAGTATCCAGCACTGGAGAAAATCTCCCTTTTATCTCTTATTTCAGTTGCGTTTGATCTATTTCCTCCTCTGTGGGGATACTCTAGAGATGACCTAGATATGGATTTCAGCAGATTTGCTGCCTGAAAAACTAAATCCTCAAATACCTGCCCAAGTGATAAGTAACAGCTTCCAGGAGCTTCCTTCTTCCTTCCTTTCTTTTCTTTTATCTTATTTTTTTTCTTTTCTCCATTTCTCTTTCCTCCCTCCTTTCCTCATTTCCTCCCTCCCTCCTCTTCCTCCCTCCCTCTCTCCCTTCCTTCCTCACTCCCTCCCTCCTTTCCTTGTTTGCTCCTTTTCTGCCTCCCTCCCTTCCTCCCTCCATCCCTCCCTCCCTTCCTTCCTCCCTCTTTCCTTTCCTCCCTCCCTCTTTTCCTTTTCTTTCTTTAATTTCCTTTCCTTTTCCCCACTCCTCATTCCCTCTCTGGGTTGATCAAACTTTCCAAGGCTCCCATGGAGAAAGTTGGCAGACATTCAGCATGCTTGTGCCAATTTCTGCATGGCTATTTCTTGTGGGCATTTTTTTACCTACAAGCATGATCCTTGTGGTCTTTCCCTTTCCTGCCTCAGGCAAGCCACAGCAGGACTTACAGGTGTTTTCAAGAGAAAGGCTGATACACGGATTTCTAGGATATATGTGTTGAGTTCTAAAGGTTTATTTTTAAAATGTAAATGTCCCAAAGGCTTCTGCGAACATTTATAGAATTCCTAGAGATGGAAATAACCCCTGTATCAGGAAATGCCAGGCATGTTATATTCATAGCATGCCTATGGCTCAAGGGTCAGGAGAGAAGTGCTTGGCCTGACATGTAAGGCAAGCACGGGTAGAGCCTGTGCCTAGGGCCAGCTCCCCACAGCCTGCTGTTTCTTATTACAGTGCCACCTCTTTGATCTTCCCTGATGGGGAACTTTCCAGTAATGTCTGTGGTTTGTAATATGAGGTGAATAAAAGCCATGGATAAATGATAAGGAGCACTGAACAAGGCTGGCCCTCTGGGACATGTCTATGAAGAAAAAAGAAGACTCCAAAATTAAGGCTCCCTCTCCTTTCTCCTCCGTGATATCTCTGCCTACCATGTCTTCAGACATCATATCGGTTATTCTATGATTATTCCCAAAGGTGGGAAATATCATTCCCACCTATCTATATATCTATAGTACCTATAATATCAGTTCTTCTATGATTATTCCCACAGGTGGGAAATCATTTCTCCCAGAAAATGGAAAGTCTTCTAAAAGTAAATTCAACTCAATTTAACAAAGAATAATAATAATATCATATAATTAGTAATTGCATAGTAATAATCATATAATATTATATAAATAGTCATAAGAATTACTATTTACATAGCACTTTAATGTTTATAAAGCACTTTTACATGCATTTATCAAATACTCTAGATGATGGCCATTGTGTTGGGCAGAGTAAGAGATGAAAAGTTAATTTAAAAATCGGTTCTGTCTTCCAGGAACTCTGAATCTAGAAGGATGTTAGTTAGTCACATGTATTATGGCACAGACTATATTCTATTGCAGAAGCATAGACAAAATACAACAGCAGAACAAGAGAGGGAGAATATCAGGGAATCTTTGGAAAAGAAGTATCATTGGAGCAGAAGATGTGGATATGAGATGACTAGGTTGAAGTCAAAGCTTTCAGACCTATTCAACAAACAGCAAATCTTTAATCCATCTGGAGTTAAAGTATATATTAAAAAAAGAAAAAACAGCAAGTCAGTAGGCAAGGCTAGACCATGAGAGAGACAGCAGGGAGGTGGAAAGTGTAAGCAAAGGTTGAAACATGGGCTCTTGCCAGGTTATAAAGAGCCTGCATAGGTTTAGCATATTATTTCATTGCTAAGAAGTCATCTAATGATTTAGAGGAAATAAGGGCAATGGTCAGCTATATCCTCTAGTAAATTAATGGATGTTGAAGTGTCGAGAGGTTGGGAAGTGTGGCAAGCTGTCAGGAGGCTCTTCCAGGTGTCGTCTGAACAGCAGCAGCAGCATTGGTTCAGGGGGAAGAGGAGAGAGGCACAGGACAAATCAGGACAGAAATAAGGTTTGCAAGTGCTTGAAAATGGCAGTGGACTAGAAGAATGTGTTCAGATGCATCAGATTTTGAAAGGTGCCCAGAAAAAACAATAATATATAAATACAAAGCATATGAACAGGAGAAGGCCCAAGAGATAATATAATACTCAAAAATGTTGATGCCTTTGAATTACCTGGAATTATTCTAGTCTCGCTGTCTTTGTTTTATTTGACATTTGATCAAGACCTACTATTAAATATATTTATAAAAATCTATCAATATATATTTTTAATTGTGTGTGTGTGTGTGTGTGTGTGTGTGTTTTATATAAACACAGGGAGAGAGAGAAAATCACATTTACATATGAATACCCAATCCAAGAAAATAAACTGATCTAATTTAATTTAACCTGTACTTTCACTGGGCAGAAGAAAAATATTAATGTTACTAATCTAGGGAGAATCTCATTTCAGGTTATTATTCACTCAAAGACACCCCCTTGCCAGAGTTCTTTCTCCCTATTCTTCCTTCCTTCTCTTTCCCTAGATGGCAAAAGAGAAGAGGATTTGTATTTAGGCAGTGGTGTCTTCTGGACACCCTCCGCACCACTGCTACCCGCCAGGCCTCTGGTGAGGTCTGCAGCTGAGGAACTTGTGATTTTATCTCTTGGCTTGGTTTGGACCCAGGGGACCTTCCTGGCTGGGCCAGCCTCTTTGAGACACCTTTTAGAGCAGCACAACCCTCTGCATCTCAGTCAAATCCTTCATCATGCCCTTGTCTGCACTCTGCTCTGCAAACTTGGCAGCTAGGTCTACCTGTCTGTCCCTACTGTGGCCCTCTGACTGACCTGCTAAATTCTAACTCAGCTCCTTGAGTATTCCTCACGGGGTCTGAAGCAACTTCTAAATCACCTTCAAGGCATACAGAACTCAGGAGAGATTTGGGCTTGCTAACTCAGTTCTACTATCTGCCCAACATTGTCATGCCTCCATTTCACATTAATGTAGCCATCCATGTCAAAGTAAGGGATCCCTATGGGGTGTTTTTCTTATAGTATCCTAAATAAGAAGTTAGAAAAACTCCATCTGCTTTTGGCTTTTTCCTTAATTGATCAATACACTTCTATTCTAGAATTAGGGTTCAGAAAAGGAATCTATAAAATCTATAAAATATCCAAATTTTTAATCTCCCTGCCTTCCTCCTTTTCACAGCATACCAAGCTGGAAGGGCTGGTGGTCAGGAATCTCCCCCAACTTTTAGCGCAGTAATTTTTAGAGCCTACTCATCATAAGTACAAAGGTTGTTGTAAAGGCAATGCTATAACCACTAAGGAGGGAAACCTAATAAAATGGGTATATCTACACCACACAAGGGGAGATTCATCCCATGGACACAATCTTTAAGATGCTGAAAGGACTATGGGGCATGATTGCCACCATACTATACACAGCAACATCACCTCTTCATCCCTGTCCTAGCCCAAATGAGAACCTGATCCAACTCCATAAATAGAACACCAACATGGAAATCTGTAACCTTCCAGAAATGGTATCTTCCAGTAGTAGAAAGAGCCTAAAGGTCTGAGACAGGCGGCATAGGAAGGCCATGTCCTAGGGTGTAGGGAGAGGTCCTCTTAGATATCAGTGTTGAGAAAGACCAGAGTGAGGATGGGGACAATCAGCAATGGCCGCCCAGGAAAAATAACAGTGGAATTTGCATGGCAGAAGGGATGGTGGGAGCAATGCAAGGATTGGGATGTGGCAGCAGAGAGCAGCTTGCAATCTGCTACAGCAGCAGAGGTAAGCGCCTAGGAAGAGCACTCATCTCTGTAGGAATAATAGTTGTGTAGACTAGAACCAGCTATGACTTGACTATTATTCATGAACTTGACAATGGCAATGTGATGGAGGTAAGCTTTAGAATGGGAAGAAGTTGGGCATCCTGGAAGTGAGGCTTGAAGCCATTCTGGACAGGGATATATTTACAGTAGCTATTCAAGGAACTTGGGTAGAGGTAGAGAAGGCAGCATAAGGAGAGGGTTAACCTATAACTGGGACCTGGGACTTTGCCCTTCTGAACTAAAAAGGCAACAATTAAATCTAACCATGTACAGAATCATAGTGCTGTACAATGTTCAGAGTCAAGTAAACAAATGAGAGTTGTTACTCAAAAACTGAAAAATGGGAAAGGAAAAGACTAAAAAGGTCTAGAGTGTATGCGACAAATGAGAAACATGTCTATTAACTACAAAACTGCTACACGTCTAGTGTTATTCCCTGGAATAAGATCCTTTTGTCCAACCCCTGATTTGTTTTTCTGGTTGAATCTCACTGATTATGAGGGGAACTGACACTCCCTGACTTTTCCCAAAATTTCCCCAGACAGATCCAATAAGGGTGTGTCATGAGTATGATTGAACGAGACTTCCAAACTCCCATGAGACATCTTCTGCTTCCTCTTTGACCTGCTCTTGTGAGTTAGACCTGCTAGAAGCCCCACGAAGGTCCCTCTGGAATCACTGCGGAAACTACCTCCCTACCTTGGGGTGCTCCCTGGATTGATATTTTAGGAAAATGAGGCTACTTAGATGAAAAAAGGATCCTTGGAGCCTCCTTCATTCAGGGTCATTTGAAAGAAGCATGGTCTTATGCTCCCCAGATCTCCCAGAACTTGAATATGGCATCCGCTTTCTGCATTTCTGCTTTTGGCCCCTCTCTCATCTGGCCTCCGATGAGGCTGGCCAGAAGTCCAGAGCTTCAAGTCAGGATCTTTTGCCATTCTGGCAATGCTTCCTTAATGCCAAACTCTGCTGTCTCATTTAGCCATCTCCATCCTCTCCTAGTGTTCTAGCAGTGTTCACTAGTGTGACTAGTATCCCTAGTAGTCAACAGCCCCATCTGCCACTTCCCTCGTGTTTCCCTTTGAAACTTCTACTCCATCTGTTTATTTGCCCTTCCCAGCAGGAGAACCAGAAATGGAAAAAGCTGATCTTATGCTTATGCTTAGGATTATGTCTAATGATATTTCTAGTGTGTGAAGGACAACAAAAAATAAAGATCAGCCTTCATTTTTCCAAAACCCTTCCATGTGTCTGCACAAATCCTTATGCATTGTTTGAGAAATGTGATATATTTCTTTCTGACTCATTTACATTTACTGTTAGTCATCAAAAGGAGTCAGAAAACCTTTTGGAACTTCTCTCTACGAACCAGGAAGTTGCATTTCCCCTCCAGTCACAACCCCACAAGGCTCAAGTTGCGAAGTAAACTTGCCAGGATGCTGGGCATTTGGCAAGATGCCTTCTCTTTGTCATCAGAACCCTTGTCCCTGTGGCAGAGATGAGCAAGACAGCCCATGATCCCTGTAGTAAGCATAGTCCTAGGATAGCTGGAGACCACCAAAATGGACACAGGGATTCAGAAGAGAAAAATACAGGCCAGGCACAGTAGCTCACGCCTGTAACCCCAGCAATTTGGGAGGCCAAGGTGGGCAGATCACCTGAGGTCAAGAGTTCAAGAACAGCCTGGCCAACATGGTGAACTACCGTCTTTACTAAAATATACAACAATTAGCCGAGTGTGGTGGTGCATGCCTGTAATTCCAGCTACTTGGGAGGCTGAGGCAGGAGAATCACTTGCACCTGGGAGGTAGAGGCTGCAGTTAGCGGAAATCACGCCACTGCACTCAGCCTGGGCAATAGAATAAGACTCCATCTCAAAAAAAAGAGAAAGAGAGATAGAGAAATAAAACACACATTTGTATTTCCCATTCTCAATGGCCCCAACAGATCTTTCATCAGAGAGTTAGGTCCATGGTTATCCAGTCTCAGAGTACATGGACAAGCCTATGGTCACACCCTCCTCTAACGTAAGCCACTCCCCATTCTACCAACAACCCCCACTTTCTATATTGCCTCTTCTTTAAATTGACTTCAGGGTCTGAGCCTTCTGGTCACTAAGTTTAAAAGTCAGATGAACATAGGTAGTATCATCTAAACTGAGCAGTAGAGAAAAATCTGATGTGGTAGTACTAGAGTCTCCCAACTCTCCAGATGGACCACATGATTTTATTTTTCTTATTTCAAAGGAGTTGATGTTTCACACTACTACAGAAAAAAAAAATGGAACTTTGAACTCTATTTCATACTCAGTATAGCTGACTGAATGTACTGACATGTTTCACGCTCTTTCGCATGTCTGATACCCACACTCCTGTTTCCTCCCAATGTTGAAGATAACCCTTGAGGCTTGGTAACAGAACAGTAGCACGTGATTTGCTTTACCACGCAGTGCCTCAACCATCATAGGTAGAGAGCGCTCTTATCAACCAAACAGACACCATCCCTGGCATTCTGTGCTGGCTTTGTTGGTTTTAAATTAATTAAAGTTGTTTTGTTTTTGTTTTTAATAAAAGAGGAAGGGATAAATGAGTCACAGCAAGTAGCCACACTAAATTGCTACCAGATGTTCTGTAGTTAGGCATGAAAGGTAAGTATTCTTTTACAGTCAGGCAGCTTTCTCATATTAGAGCAGTACTGTGTTTCAGAAGAGGGCCAATGTTTTTACTGACTTTTCTAGATAATTTTAAAGACATTACAAATTTTGGTGACTGCTGGATATTTTGAGAATTTTTTAAAACTGAATTCTGAGCTTAGAGCACTTTATAGTTGCAAGGTTCTTGGACCCCTTCCTCATCTCCGAGCCACACACCCCAAGGAAAAGAAAAGAAAATGCAAGTGGAGACATTTCCTATAGAAGCTCATTCTCTCCTTCCAAGTACTATGGCTGGATTCTCTTTGGCACTGGCTCATCTCCATGCTCTTGGAGCCTCCTCCACATTACAAAAGGAGGGCTTTTTCATTTACATAACCTTGGTCCCCTTGTTTTTCAATAGATCTTCCTGCTCAGCTGCCATTAGAATCTGCCTATATGCTTCCAAATTATATGCCATTTTCTCTGCAAGAATTTTCCAGCGTTCCAATGTCTTTCTTCCCACTATTCTATTTGCACAATGGCAGAATTGCCGTGAGATTCAGGGCATTAAGGCACTTCTTTCCTGAGTTCAGCAGTGACATAGAGTTCTCTTCATTCTCTTTCATAGCCTTTGGTTATTTTAATTAAGAGACTCTTGCAGGCCTCTTGCCCAGTACACTAAAATTTAAATTCTCTCCAATTTATAATTAGTAAACATCATTGGCGTCATCTCTTAGACGATCAAAACATCAATCCTACAGCCCCAGCCTACCTATCTCAGCAAAAGAAAGAGAACCGACTAGATTTTTTTCAGAATGGAAATAGGTATAAAATGTATAATGATTTACCTACTGTCCAGCAACTCATCTGGCAGTTGGAGTACTGCAAATCTTAGATTCATCTTGCAGTGCAGTTTCCTTCATAGTGACCCCAGAGTCTGTTAATTCTTATGTATAAAGAAATTTCACAAAGAAGTCCAGCTCTTCTTACTGCTAGAAGGATGTGGCCTTCTGTCCCTAAGCAAAGGGACCCATTTAACAGATGGATAAAATTTTAGAGCTCAGTATTGGCTAAAACCCTACTCTGGATCAAAAGTTTGTTTTTAAAGTCCATTGCAGATTGCAGAACAACTTTAAATGACTCATAAATAGGAACCAGAGAGGTAACAAAGATCTGAGGTTCTATGTGTAACTAATGTATTGAACAATTTAAACTTGACAGGTACACAGAGAAAAATGGTGTTTTCTCCAACCACTGGGGACTGAGGAATTATGCTTTTTAGAATCTCCTTGTCCCTCTCGAGAGCAAATGCTTTACAGACTTAGAGGCAGATTCCATAATGTCCAGGTAATGTTTAGAGATTAAAAACCCTACCTGATCTAGTTTAAAACTCCTCTTTTATATAATTTAAACCTCATCTGCTTCACTCTCTACAAGGCCAGCCAGTCTTTCGTTCAGGAACATGGAGAGTAGACAAAATGGGTCTGCTGCTGTTGTGTACCCTTCTCTTCCTCCCTTTCCTCCTGTTCCTCTTTGTCTCTGGCATATTTAAGGAGAAGAGGATTTACAAGGAGGCAAATGTCTCTTCCTAAATAGAATATGTTTGAGTTCTTTCTCTGTTGTTATTGTTCCTCTGACTAATAATAATGCTGCAAGGTACATTCTCAGTACCTGGTGCTATATATATATATATATATATATATATATATATGTATGTATATGTATATATTATATATACATATATATATGAATTTATTTAATTATCACAACTCAATGAGATGGTTACTTTCATTATCTCCATTTCACAGATGAGCAAACTAAAGCCCAGAGAGGTTCCCAGGCTGACATAGCTAGTAAATGGCAGAACTGGTATTGAAACCCAGCAGGTGCAGCATCCAGGCATTTAATGCCTGTCTGTCTATTGCAGGCACTTGAATACTGACTCTCTCCTAGGACATATAGGTTCTTTGGAGGCTCCTTCAGAGGACTCTGCATTGCACAGTGCACTGATATGAGAGATTCTTTACTGGTTCAACCTCTCATAATCCCCATTTCTTGATCTCAATCCCTATTGAGGTAACCTGCAATTGCTTACGACTGGGGTTCTTTGTCTGGTGTCCAGTCCTCTTGGTAACTTAGATACCTTCATAGCATCCACTGAACACACAGGAAAGTCCCGTGTCCCTACTGTCCCAATGGTGGGGAGATCTACTCCTGGACCCTCTCTCTCTCTGCCCTCAGATTGTTGCAATTCTTTTTAGACAGTAATATTATTTTTTAAAAAAACAAAGACAAATCAAACCCTTTCCTTGTCTCTGAGTCCTAGTCTCTTAATTCTTAGGCAGTTGAAAAATCACTCCATGAGATGTGTTGTTATTATATATATTGTATCATTCAAGAATGAGAAGATCTAGGGAAATAATTCTTCCCCTTTCCCCTTATATTTGCTGAGATGCTCTCCATCTTTATTTGAGGGCTGAGAACCAAAGCTGTTTGTCTGGTTATAGGGCCTACAAATTGCAACAAAGTTTGGGGTGATTGTGCTCTTTTGTAAATTCCATGGAAAAATGTCAAGTTATGTATGTGTGTGTGTGTGTGTGTGTGTCCACATATTTCCTACAATCATTTGTCTTACTTTTTGAGAGTGTGCCAACTGCTGGTGGAAAAAATATCAAATAAATACAAGGAGGTCCATGCTGTGAGTAGCTGGAATAAAAATACTGCTGTTTTGATGGAATGAACTTAGTACTAAGTTTATAATAGACTAATTCACCCAGAATCAACTTCCAAAACTGGTTTGCCTTAACTCATTTAACTCAATTTCAGTTAGCCTCATGACAACTAATGTTTAAAATTCAGAATTAAAAATGAAACATTGGCTGGGGGCAGTGGCTTACACATGTAATCCCAGCACTTTGGGAGGCCAAGTCAGGCAATCACTTGAGGTCGGGAGTTCAAGACTAGCCTGGCCAACATGGTGAAACTCCATCTCTACCAAAAATACAAAAATTAGCTGGGCATGGTGGCGGGTGCCTGTAGGCCCAGCTACTCTGGAGGCTGAGGCAGGATAATCACTTGAACCCAGGAAGCTGAGGTTGCAGTGAGCCGAGATCATGCCACTGCATTCCAGCCTGGGTGACAGAGTGAAACTCTATCTCAAAAAAAATAATAATCTTTACCAAATAATATGGGTATTATGGCTGAGTATTTATGACTTATTTTCGTATTGCTAATACTTTATCACATATAGGAAATAATGAGATTGTTATATATCGTTGTGTCTTTTTCTGTTCCACTTCATTCTGAACACTTGCATGATTCTTTAGCCATTTTGTCAAATAAAAGACCATTTCTTTACAATTTTGAATTTCTGCTGAAAATATTTAGTGGAATAAAATTTATTCCATTAAAAATGAACTTTTTGATCATTATTGCCTCTTTGCTGCTTTTCATTTATTATAAGAGTCTATGAACTCTCTATATATTTTATATATACATATGGGCCTGGGAGGCAGAGAGAGATACATATATATTTTAATTAAATTAAAAGAGAGATACATATATATTTTAATTATTATGCATACATACATATGTATGCATTAACCAAATTAGCACACTCTCAGAGCTCATTTCTGTTTAGTGAGATACTCATATTTTAAAAGAAAATAAAGAAAAATGGATACCTCTTTTGATCACCATTCCATGTTATTTATCAAGATATCTAATTGATAAAGGTTTTGTTTTGCTTTGAGAAAGTCTCTCTCTCTCTGTCTCCCAAGTTGGAGTGCAGTGGTATGTGATCTCGGCTCACTGCAACCTCCGCCGGGGCTCAAGTGATCCTCCTGCCATAGCCTCCCAAGTAGCTGGGACTACAGGTGTGTGCTACCATGCCTGGCTAATTGTTGTATTTTCTTCAAATATGAGGTTTCATCGTGTTGCTAAGACTGGTCTTGCACTCCTGGGCTCAAATGATCTTCCCGCTTGGACCTCCCAAAATGCTAGAATTGCAGGCATGAGCCACCATGTTTGGCCCTAATTGATCCAGTTTTAAAATGCAAAATTATGCATCATTTCCAAATAAATTTATTGTAAAAATCATAAAATTCTGAAAAGGTTTTCAAAATGGCACTGGAATGTTAACAAATTAATACTATCTGTGACTACTTTTTCCATTCTGCCAAAACCTGATACATCACCACTGAAGTATAGAAATTGGTTTCACACAGTCAACATCATACTGAATGGGCAAAAGCAGGAAGTATTCCCCCTGAAAACCAGAATAATACAAGGATGCCTACTCTCACCACTCCTATTCAACATAGTATTGGAAGTCCTGGCCAGAGCAATCAGACAAGAGAAAGAAATAAAAGGCATGCAAATAGAAAGAGAGGAAGTCAAACTATCCCTGTTTGCAGATGCCATGATTCTACATCTAGAAAACCCCATAGTCTCTGCCCAAAAGTTCCTTCAGCTGTTAAGCAACTTCAGCAAAGTTTCAGGGTACAAAATTAATGTACAAAAATCAGTAAATTCCTACACAACAACAATAGCCAAGCCAAATCAGAAACATAATCCCATTTACAATTGCCACAAAAAGAATAAATACTTAGGAATACAGCTAACCAGGGAGGTGAAAGATCTCTGCAATGAGAATTACAAAGCACTGTTTAATGTGCTCAAAGCAATTTAAAGATTCAATGCTATTGCTGTCAAACAACCAATGACATTCTTCACAGAACTGGAAAAAAACTATTCTAAAATTCATATGGAAACAAAAAAGGGCTCAAACAATCAAGGCCATCCTAAGCAAAAAGAACAAAGCTGGAGGAATCACACTACCTGACTTCAAACCATACTACAAGGTTACAGTAACCAAAACAGCATGGTACTGGTACAGAAACAGACTCACAGATCACTGGAAGAGAATAAAGAGCTCAGAAATAAAACCACACACTTACAACCATCTAACCTTAGACAAAGCTGGCAAAAACAAGCAATGGGGAAAGAAATCCCTATTTAATAAATGGTGCTGTGATAGCTGGCTAGCCATAAGTAGAAAATTGAAACTGGATCCCTTTCATACACCATATACAAAATTCAACTCAAGATGGATTATAGACCTAAATATAAAACCTAAAACTGTTAAAAAAAAAAAAAAACCTGAATGATAACTTAGGAAACACTATTTTAGACATAGGAACTGGCAAAGATTTCATGATGAAAATGTCAAAAGTAACTGCAGCAAAAGCAAAAATTGACAAATGAAACTTAATTCAACTTAAGAGCTTCTGCATAGCAAAAGAAACTATCAACAGAGTAAACAGGAAACTTACAGAATGGGAGAAAGTATTTACAAACTATACATCTGACAAAGATCTACTATTCAGAATCTACAAGGAACTTACACATACAAGCAAAAAGCCCCCTCATTTAAAAGTGGGCAAAGGACATGAACAGATACTTTTGAAAAGAAGACATACATGCAGCCAACAAGCACATGAAAAAATGTTCAATATCACTAATCATTAGAGAAATGCAAATCAAAACCACAGTGAGATACCATGTCACTCCAGTCAGAATGGCTATTATTAAAAAGTTAAAAAATAAGAGATGCTGTTTGAGACCAGCCTGGCCAACATGGCAAAACCTCGTTTCTACTAAAAATACAAAAAATTAGCCAGGTGTGGTGGCATGTGCCTGTAATCCCAGCTACTCAGGAGGCTGAGGCAGGAAAATCACTTGAACCCAGGAAGTAGAGGCTACAGTGAGCTGAGATCACACCACTGCACTCCCTCCTGGGTAACACAGCAAAACTCTGTCTCAAAAGAAAAAAAAAACCCAGATACTAGCGAGGCTGCTGAGAAAAGAGAACTCTTATACACTGCTGGAGTGGTGTAAAGTAGTTCAACCTCTGTGGAAAGCCTCAGATAACTGAAAACAGAACTACCATTTGACCTAGCAATCACATTACTGGGTATATATCCAAAGGACTATACATCAGTCTACCATAAAGACACATGCGTGCAAATGTTCACTGCAGCACTATTCATAATAGCAAAGATGTGGAATCAACCTAAATGCCTATCAATAACAGATTGGATAAGGAAAATGTGGTACATATACACCATGGAATACTATGTGGTCATAAAAAATAATAAGATCATGTCCTTTGCAGGAACATGTATGGAACTGGAGGCCATTATCCTTAGCAAACTAATACAGGAACAGAAAATCAAATACTTCATGTTCTCACTTACAGTAGGAGCTAAATAATGAGAACACATGGACAGAAAGAAGGGAACAACAGACACTGGGACCTACCTGAGGGTAGAGGGTTAGAGATCGGAGAGGATTAGAAAAAATAATAATAAAACAACTGTTGGGCACTATGCTTAGTATCTGCGTGACAAAATAATCTGTACACCAAACCCCCGAGTCACGAGTTTACCTACATAACAAACTTGAACATGTACCCCTGAACCTCAAATACAAGTTAAAATATTCTTCAGGCTCATTGAATAAAAATCCCATAAGGATTCAAATAAGTTATATACTCAAGATTATAAAAACCTTGTAGTCACTAACCGTCACAAATCTAAAAGGGAATGATTAGAAATATAAACTCATTGTATTTTAAGAAGATTGACCTCTCAGAGAAATTCATGTTAGAGCCCTTAAAAATCCCCCCACCCCCAAATCACACCTGAATGGATCCAAAACCTTCAAAAATAAGTTAGACTTCAACATTAGGAGAAATTCTAATGTGGCAAATTGGTTTTAGACAAAGCATATGTTTACTTTCATAATGAGGGTTGAGAGGACAGGACAAAGTCATCATAAATCACTTGGTAAAGTGTGTTAAGTTTTTAATTTACAAGAAAGAAAATGGAATAACTCAGAAATGCTGGTATCTTACACCCTTGCCAGGATTCTCATGCCTTGAGAGAGTCTGAACTGGGGCCTTTGTCCTGGGAATCACACACCACCAGAAGAGAGGCATAGTCTCCTGAGAGTGCTGAGTTTTTACATCCGTAAGCATGAGCAGCTACACAATCTACAGGGCTAGGTGTTCAAAAAACAGTAAGGATTTCAAGGTAGTGACAACAGAACATTAAATTAAGCCTGAGGCCCTGCTGAGTACGGATGCTGTGCAGCTACCCAGGTCACACACCTGAGGCAGCCAGATCTATGAGAACAACCATTGCCCTCTACTTTCTCTTCCACCCTCTCTCTTCTCATCTTCTTTTTTATTTGCCTTATTTTTCCTTTAAGTCTACTTTATGCATTTCTCTGTTAACCTTCACATCTTTTTTTCTTAATGCAAAGTCCCTGGGTAGCTAATGGAGGGAAATTCTGAGCTTAGATATTTCCTTGATGGATGTTACCCATGATCAACTCAGTTTGAAAAGAACATGCTTCCTAAAGATACTCAATATTTTCTTAATTTCCTCTAAATCTGCCCATTAATGCAGTATCTGGCCTCCTAGCAGAAGCAGAGGACTTTTCAGAAACTTAAGAAATCAGTAGTATCAAAATAATCTCTTCCAAACCATAAGATGAAAATGTACTAACTTTCCTTCTTTTCCCCTTTAATTGGACTTCCTGTGGGAACTTCCTTTCCTGTTAATAGAATGGAGGTAAGAAACTGTTACCAATGTTTCCAATGTTTTGTTTTGTGGGGTTTTTGTCTGTTATTTGTTTTTGTTTGTTTGAGAGAGGGTCTTGTTGTGCTGCCCAGGCTGGAGTGCAGTGGAGTGTGTTTTTATTTGCCATGCCATTCATTGAGTGTCTACTATTTGCTGAGCACTGTAACGTTTTAGAAACTTTCTAATTTCTAATCCTTTTAGTAAGTATGACTAAATGACAGGTAACCTCTACTGAATACTTACTATGGATCAGGCACTATGCTGAGCTTTATATGCATTATTTAAATTTATCTTCAAGACATCCCCATGGAATAGGTACTAATATTATCTCTATTTTACAGGGAAAAAAATCCTAAGAAAGCTTCTTTGAACTGGAGAGTTCAAGTGACTTACACAGCTAGTAAATGATGAAGTTAGAAATGAGACCCAGAACTGCCAAACTCTCTCTCCTAGCTCTATCCTATATATAAGGAGGTATCCCTTATAACATTTTGCAACTTATAGTGTTTTATTTGCAGTACTTATTAAAACAGACTTTCATAAAGCTCTACGAAGTGTAATTAATTTTAAGGCACCATTCTTAACACATAGGCTATGTTTAAAAACAAGCAGCAGGATACAAAATTTCAGTTAGATAGCAAAAATAAGTTCAAGAGATTTCTAGTATAGTAACTATCATTAATAACAATGTATTGTATTCTTGACAATCACTGAGAATAGACTTTAAGTGTTCTCATCATAAGAAAATGGTAAGTATGTGAGGTAATGCATTTGTCGGATTAGCTCAATTTAGTCATCCACAACGTGTCCATATTTTAAAACATCATGTAGTACACAATTAAAAAAACACAGTTCTTTTAATTTAAAAAAAACTTTTTAAAGAAAGTTTTACTGTTAAAAAAAGTCTTAAGAAATACCATTTGGATATATATATTGCTCTGAAAATCATGATATATATTATATGAAAAATTAAACTTCATAGTTTTAACTATGAAGTAGTGATTTGTCATAATTGACCACAATCCAACGTGTTAATGTGGTATCAAAAATTCTTAGTTCAAAAAAAAAGAAAAAATTCTTAGTTGATTTTTTAATCTAAATACTGCTTTAATAATTTTCATTAATTTTAGGTTTATCTAAACTAAAATTTTAAAAAGTGCCATTTAAAAACCCTCTTTCTAAAAACCAGGCAACAGGCCAAATTTGTCTTGTGGGTAGTACTCGCTGATCCCTCCCTTAGAGAATGAATTATGTACAAAGACACTAGACACAAAAGAATAGCAGCAGTTCTCGTTTGCTTTGAAGGTTGGAAGTGGCATAGAATCTGTCATTACCTTTGTTGGGAAAGTTCAAGGAGAGATAAGGCAGTTGCTAAAAAAGGGAAGATTTTCTGAACCAGAGGAGAGGTACAGCTATCAAGTGTGCCTGTGCCAGGGAGGGAGGGTAGTAAGGTGTGGAGTTTCCACCAGAGCCGTGGGGTTGTCATAACACAAACATGCCATGGCTGGTCATCTGGAATGCCCTTGGACAAAGTATTATGTGTTCAAAAGGAGTAGACATCTCCCTCATAGAAACTTGAAGATAACATTTTAAAATGTTCTATTGAATGTGATTCATACATTTCAAAGTAGAGAGAAAAAGGAGCAAGAGGTGCACTGAGAATTCTTTACCTACTCCCTTTGAACACATAGGGTTGTCTGTTATAAAAGAAGTTAAAAAGGAGATCTGAGATCAAATATCCATTGTTGCCTCTACAAGAAAGGGAACTTTACTGAAAGAGAAGTCCACTGGGTTAGGTTGTAAGGAGGCAAGAGAGGGACTAGCTCCATGCGCGGTATTAACTAGCATTTTTAGAAGCTAGTCTAGCTGGTCATTCCAAAATGACCAGCATTCTGTGAACAGATCCCTGTGACCTCTGTCCCACTGTTCAAATAAGCAACAGGACCAGCTGCTTCTAGTGTTGCCCCATCAGCCGTCCCAAGAACTGCAGGCGGAGAAACACAACTTTAGCTGGACATGGAGGGGTCTTGTCACTTACAAAAGACAGCAGAAGACACCAATGCAAATTATTGGCATTCATCTCACTCCCCAGTTCTTGCCACGAGCTCCTTTTTAAAATGTGTGAAGTGAGAGATTTACGGGGTTGAGCAACAAAATGTCCCAGTTTGCCTTTGTGTCTTGCATCTAAAATTTGATCACTGTATAAAATTTAAGGTTTATATTTCTGCACAAAAGGAGAGGAAAAAGGAAGTGGTTGAAACACTGAAACTATAACTAGGTAGTTGATACATAAACAGATTCAGATCTATATAAATATAGATAGACAGATAGATACATACATACATACATAGAAAGAGAGAGAGAGAGATGGTCTTGTGTGTGCCTTACCTTTTAGAGCTAATCCAAGCACTGAAAACACTACCAAAGCCAAGTCCTTAATCATCACAGGAAAATCATGGAAATGAAATGTAGAAAACTAATAATAATCGTATACTTTGTATGTGTATTTTTTTTTCCAGCACATAAAGGGTTTTTATAGGCTAGTGGTCATCAAGCTGTTAGGAAGAAAAAACAAAACTAAAACCAAGATCTTCTCATTTCTATTCAAAACCTATCGTCTTTTTCTTTTGTTTTGTTTTGTTTTGTTTGCATTATATACTTAATACTGTAAAACTACTGAGAATTCAATACTATTAAGTCATTCTGAGGTTGTTCCAAAGATTTTTCAGGGCTGTTATTAAAAGCAGCAGCAGAAATTCAGACAGAGGGGTTCACTGTTAGTTGATTGTTAGTAATCCTTATCTCTGAGGCTATTTTCATTAATTTTTCTTTTGTGTACTTTTTCTTAGTTTCCAATTTTTAAAAAAAATGTATTTTGATATATAATTAAACATAAATGTGTATTCTTTTTTAAAATACTCATGGAAAATGAAGAACAGCATCACTGAATAGTTAACACATGACAGCAAAACCTGCATAAATAATTCTCAGCTCAGAGACACTGGGAAATATTTAACTTTTACATGGTGGAGTTTTTTCTGTTAAGTGTAAAGGGTCATACATGCTGTCATTCATCTCTGCCTTTATGCCGAGATAGTACATCAACACGTGAGGCCATTTTGTAAACCAGTTTGAGATATTTCTGGTTACTACTTATTATCTAGTTTCTAAAAGCACAGCGTAGGAGCTGGACGGGTGTTAATTCCTTTCCTTCCCATCCTAAGAGTCATGGCTGACACCTGTTTAACAAAGATGGGTTAACAAGAGAAGGGCATAGCAAATTTATTTGATCATAGTTTTACATAACATGGGACCCTTCAGAATGAAGACCTGAAGATACAGGGGAAGCAATACATTTTTATGCAGGTTCAATGAAATATGAACAGCTGTGTAGAAATATGATTAGACACAAAGGGTATGATCTAATGCTAATAGACTGAGTGGGGAAACTAGCCCATCCTGCCTGTTCAGATTTTTCTTAGCCTCTCTGTGCAACACCCCCTCCTCCCAGGTAAGAGGTAGGCTCTCTCTGGAATGAGGGTCTGAATTTCTTTATGGCCAGGTGTTACACAGAAAAGCTGGGGGTGGGTAGAGCAAATGTTTAGGTTTCATGGCTGGCCTGGAGGGTTCTGGTGTCTACGATCTGTCTTGGTAAAGAGGGATTCTAGTGTGAAAGGATTGCCTTGGGGGAGAAAGAGAGGAGAGACAGGAGGGCAGAAGAAGGTCAGAGAGGCTGTTTCTGAGGCAGCTTCTTAGGCCTTCACTTTGCGGTACTGTATTCTGAGCCCCAGCAACAGCATCTTGTTTCTAATTTTCTCTGGGTGTTTTCTTACCTTTAGCTTAAGCAAGTTTTAATGGAGTTTTGTACTTTCTTATTCAAGGCCTTCATTTTAAATATCCCCAACAAACAAAGTGATACAATAAAAATCAAGTTGGCTAATTAGTAAAAGGCTTGTATGAATTAAAGGAAGACTATATTATAAAACATTAAAGTACAGCCGTGTTTTTTGGAAGTTTATTGTTTTACCTGAATGTATTATATCTCATTCTAATGAATTTGATTTAAAGACCAGCCAGTGATGGTAATTATAGTATCAATTTTTCAAATTCAAATGGGGTCATGTAACAATTTTAAAATTTGCTACAAATTCTAATTTCTTTAAATTCTTTGTATAAAGACAATGAAAAGCTAAATCCATGCCATGGTGGTTTGCTGCATGCAATCAACCCGTCATCTACATTAAGTATTTCTCCTAATGCTCTCCTTCCCCTAGCCACCACCCTCTGCCACAGGCCCGGGTGTGTGATGTTCCCCTCCCTGTGTTCTCATTGTTCAATTCCCACTTACGAGTGAGAACCTGCAGTGTTTGGTTTTCTGTTCTTGTGTTACTTTGCTGAGAATGATGTAACAAACCTGCACATTCTGCACATGTACCCTAGAACTTAAAGTATATTAAAAAAAAAAAAAAAAGCCAAGAAAAAAAGGTAGGGAAATGCTTTCAGTTCATCTTTGTGTCAGTCCTGGTCCTGCCAAGAAATGGATGGCACACTCAGATGGAGTGATTGAGAAGAGTGACTATTTGCAAAGGTGTGGGCAGGGATAAGAAAAAAGAAAAAAGTTAAATCCAATAGTTGTACAAATCTAAATAAGAATACAACTTAAGAGTTTTCTGTCATTACTAACACTATGGAAGATCTGACGGAAGGCATAAGACTATATTGAGGTCATCACAGTGCCTACACATAATAAGTATTCAACTCAATATATGTTTGTCAGGTGAGCAAATGAGTTATTATAATTCCCAGCATTCCATTAAGGGAACAAGGAGATGTGTGAAGAGAGTACCAGCAGCATTTTCCATTGTCCCAATTGTGTTCAGTTATTATAGCAGGTAAGTTTTTAATCCTATGTTTGTGCTAGCACTATAGCATTTACAGATTTCTCCCTAATATTATTGCCCATTAACACACAATAATGAGAGTTCGGAGTAATCACTTACATCACTCCACAGAATAGATCATTGAGGCACTGGCTGACCAGTTGACTTTCTATGTGATGAGACATGTGATGAGAAAACAGCAAAGCTGAACGTGCTACTTGGCGCCTCTAGAAGCCATATTTCTGCTTTCTCCTCCCTACATGACTTTCTTTTTCTTCAATGGAATTCTGGGAAGATGTGTGAGTGAGAAAATCTGAGTATGAAAGGTGTTGCAAAGATGTATATGTTGTAAAAAATCAAGGTAAACTATCCTAACATGTAAATAAACTATATTCCTAAAGCTGTAAACTTTTTAGTTAACAGCAATTATTATTAAGCTCAATTATTTGTTAACCATCATGATGAAATGTCTTCTAGATGCATCTTTGCTTATATTAGCTTATTGGCAAGAAGTCTGTACTGTGGCTTAACTAAGAGTAGTCAGATTCTATTTATAACATAAAATAATAGAAATACTGAAATCTATTCAGTCCTTGAGAGTTCTCAAAGCTTTTCACAACCATCGTCACGTTTTGCCTTCTCAATAGCCCTGTGGAGTAGCTAGAGATGATATAATTGCAGCTGGAAATGAAGACAATATTCAAATGGAACATGTCAACAAATTTGCTAGTACAATTTTCTCCTATTTCTGTGACACAGATGTGAAAACCAAAAAAAAAAAAAAAAAAAAGAAAGAAAGAAAGAAAGGAAAAGCAGAATGAATGCCAAGAAATAGCATGTGATTAGAAATGTTGTTCATTTCTTCTTTCAGTAAACCACAGAAAGATAACAAAGGCTACTGCGCCCAGTACAGAGGGGAGGTGTGTAATGCAGTCCTGGCAAAAGATGCTCTTGTTTTTCTCAACACCTCCTATGCGGACCCTGAGGAGGCCCAAGAGCTACTGGTCCATGCTGCCTGGAATGAACTGAAAGTAGTGAGCCCGCTCTGCCGGCCAGCTGCTGAGGCTTTGTTGTGTAACCACATCTTCCAGGAGTGCAGTCCTGGAGTAGTGCCTACTCCTACTCCCATTTGCAGGTAAAATCTCAAAAATCAGTCAAAGGAAAAATTCCACTTTTCCATCTGCACAACAGAAGGAGGTTTTGAAAGAAATTGTAATGTGCAACAGTGAAAGAAAAAGTATGTTTTCATCCAAAACTGGAGGTAATGGCTGGGCGCAGTGGCTCGTGCTTGCAATCCCAGCCCTTTGAGAGGCTGAGGTGGGTGGATCACTTGAGGTCAGGAGTTCAACACCAGCCTGGCCAATGTGGTGAAACCCTGTCTCTATTAAAAATACAAAAAATAGCTGGGCGTGGTGGTGCATGTCTGTAATCCCAGCTACTCAGGAGGCTGAGGCAGGAGAATCACTTGAACTGGGGAGGTGAAAGTTGCAGTGAGCTGAGATCACACCACTGTACTCCAGCCTGGGCAACAAAGCGAGACTCAGTCTCAAACAAACAAACAAGAAAACAAATAGGAGGTAATTAATCAGACAAAATTTCTACCATGTAAATCACTGAAGATAACCTAAAATACAAGTACTTAGAACCTCTAGAAGATGTCATAAAAGGTATATCCCCTTACTCTTGTTATTGTTCATATTACCATATCCATAAATACCCTGATATCTATCAAATGAAAGGAGAAATCTTAAAAAATGGACTTCTAATGAGGTCCATGAGTAAGCCAAGATAGAGAAAATAAAGACTGTGTGTCATGTATTTGTCAATAAATGAGATCGTGACAAGCATTTCAGAATGTTATTTTAAAGTACAGTCCATCCAAAATTCTAATTTCTGATGCTGTTGCCTCATTTGGGTGGGGATGGGAGGGAATTAGATTATAAATAGATATTTTTTTTAAACTTCCATACTTTTAAACTATTGAAATTGATAAATTCATGTTCAGTAGAATTATCTTCATCTTCAATTACTTCTCATGTAGAAAAGAAAAGAACCAATCTAGTTTTTGAGCCAAATAGAACAAAGTCTAAATACTGTTAGTTCTGCTTTCTTGATGTGTGTGGTCTTGGCTAAACTTCAGTTTCCTCATCTGCCCAGTAGAGTTGAGAGGATTAAAGGATAAATCACACTCACAGAATATGTCAGAAACTAGATAGACATTGTTATTCCAAAATTTTCTGTGGAAAGAAAACCATGAAAATTACCAACACAGCACATTTCCACTTCTAGTTTGATAAAACCAGAAACTATTTAAATATTGCAATAATTTTAGGACACTCTCCATTTAGTATATAATAACTACAGTATGGCCATTAAATTAGAGTTATGTAGTCCTCAATTTACTGCAAAGTTTGATGGTTTGGAGACACTATAAGAGTAATATAATTTTTTTATTCACCTAAGATGATTGTATTGTGATCAGACATGTCATCTAAAAATCCCTAGGGACTTTCAGCATTGAGGGAATAAGGGGAAAGAAAAGGAGAGAAAAAGTAAAGTTATTGCAAAAAAAAAAAAAAAATGGGAAGAGTGGGTGAGAGGCAGTAAAATTTGTTTTAACAGAATTTAAGAAATACTAATACTATTTCAACTGTCCTTGCAGTTATCTGAAAAAATAGTGCCTCTATTAATTGCCACTTCTTTAGATTTTTCTTTCTTGAGCTTCTTTATAAGATTCTCCAAAATTGGTTATTTGATATGCTGCTCAAAAATGAAAATCCTTTTGCTAGAAAGTAACACGTGTATAATAAACAGAAATGTAACAAGCAAAATAAAGTGACAGTAGATTCTATCAGCTCTTCCTTCAGTACTGCTAACATAATTTGTGGTGGCCACTGGAATAGTTATCATACTTACACAGTGACACAGGCAAATCAGCTCAACACCATAGACAGATGCTTGAGATGAATAATAGATTAGAAAATTTTCTGTGTATGTGTGACAACCATTGTGGTTTTCTGATTACAAAACCCACAAGACTCAATTGTATTAAAAAAAAATAGAATGTACCAAAAAAACACTAAGCAGAAAATCAAAAAGTATACTTGACAATTTTAGGTATTTAAATTTTTTTTTCTATTTATAGCCTTACCCATTTTGCCACTAGAATGCTTATTCTTTTCTAATAAAATTGTAAGATTATGATCACTTACCCATGTGCTTATTACACATTCTATAAATTATTTTTCCCAACGCAAAGTGAACTTTGGTATGTATGTATGTATGTATGTATTTATTTATTTTTAAGACGGGTTTTCACCATGTTGGTCAGGCTGGTCTTGAACTCCTGACCTCAGGTGATCCACCTGCCTTGGCCTCCAAAGTGCTTGGATTACAGGCGTGAGCCACCACGCCCGGCCTGGTTTTATTTTTTAATTATGGACATTTTCATATGTATACAAAGTAGAGATTATAATATGACTAATGCCAAGGTACCAATCACCCAGCTTTAACAATTTTCAGCTCAGAGTCAATCTTATCTCATTCCTACCCACCCAGCCCCCTAAAACACCATCACCAGATTACTTATTTAGAAGAAAATCAGTGATGTCATATTATATTTATGTATAATAGGCTGTTCTGGAAGGCACAATTTGTAAATTTTTTTTTTTGTAGTAAAGTCAATCAGTCTCTTTGTTTTTAGTTTCTGCCTTTGTCATTTAATCTTGTTATAAAGTTTGCCCTAATCTTGTTATAAAGTTTTTTCTTATGATTTCAATTTGGGAATAGTTGACTCTGATTTATTCTATTGAGTTAGCCAGTTAACCCATTACCACAAATGAAATTCTTCATCCTCGTTCTTTTGATTTAAAATAATGCATTTATCTGCAGTGAGCCAAGATCATGCCACTGCACTCCAGCCTGGGTGACGGAGACTCCGTCTCAAATAATAATAATAATAATAATAATAATAATGCATTTATCATAACACTAATTATCATGCCTCAAGTGAACTTTTTACAATATTGTATTCTATACACTAGGTTGTTATTAAATAGCTGAGTAATCATTGGGTGGTGACCATATGAAATCAGGTTCTTCCATCACAAGCTTCATGGTTTGCATCCATTTTATGTCAAACTCTTCTTAGCATGCTATACTTTCATAAGCTTTGCCACTGCATCCAACTAAAATCTCATCTAAAAATGGACCTTATTTAATAATACTTCAGATTTGCCTTAAATGGCACAGATTCAGACAAACTAGTGACATACATCAAAAATTATGTTTTATATAATGCAATTAATAATTACCTACAGCACACATTCATTATTCATGTATTCATAATAATGAAAGTATAATGAATTCATAATAATGAATGATTATTGAGCTTTCTTTTATCAATGGTGTTACTTTCATTGTAATGGAAATGATGAAGCATATTTGAATTTCGCTAAATAGCAAAAAAATCTTTGAATCACTTGTATTTGTAGAGTAAGGGTGGGTAAGGTAACCAACTATTCTCATTTGCTTGGGATGGAGGACTTTCTTGGAACACAGTACTTTCATTGCTAAAACCCAGAGAGTTGGTCACTACTGAGGTATGTGTTTATATTTACTTTTATCTATATTTCTGTACTCTGAATTCTATTTCATTGATGGTTTGTCTATTTTTGCCCTAGAGACTTTGGATTTAATTATTGAGTCTTCATAATTAATTTCAAAATTTTGTGCTATGAATTTTATAGTTTATCATCTTTTAAAAATGTGTGGTTTACTTATATAATTATTTTTAATTATTACATGTGGACGTTAGCAAAATGCCTCTAAATTTCATATTTAAAAATAATTATGTTATAATTATATAACTATAAACATATTATATAAGTGATATAATAAGCTACATAATTATATATCATGTTATATAATCATATTGTAAAACTTATTATATAATAATTTTTAAATATGAAATTTAGAAACATTTTGCCAGTGAATGGAATTTGATCAGAATGATGCTAAGTTTATACAATTAATTTAAGGCAAATAATTAGATTTACATTACTGAGTATTCATTCAGGAGCATGGTATGCCATTCCTTTTATACAGATCTTATTTTATGCCTGTTAGTAACATATTTCTTTTTTTATCAAGTTTATGACTAGGTGTATTTTATAGTCATTGTTATTGTTGCAAGAGTATCAATTATAATATAGTTATTATAGGAGGCTAGAAATGCCCATAAAACATAGGAATGCAATTAATTCCCTTGTTCCTATTTTAATAAAACTGCTATTAATTGCTTTAGAATTTTTATACATTAGAGTTGAACTATGTAATTTTTTGGATCATAATCAGATTTTTTTAAAATGTATTCTTTTTTGAGATACTTGATAGAAGTATAATTTATATACAAGAAACTGTACCCCTTTTAAGCATATGGTTCAGAGTTTGACAAAAATACAACTATGTAACCACTACCCCAATTAAGACGTAGAATGTTTTCATGACTCATAAAGTTCTCTTACGCGCATTTCTAACCAATTCCCCATTATCTCTAATGGCATCCCTGTCCTAATTTCTCTGACCATAGTATATAACTAATTTTGCTTGTTCCTGAATCTCATACTCATAAAATTGTACAATATATACTGCTCTGTGTCTGACTTCTTTTGTTCAACATAATGTTTTTGATATTCATCCATATTGCCACATGTAACAGTGATTTGTTCCTTTTCATTGCCGCATTTGAGTGGTTGAGATGCAAATAGGTGAAGGAGTAGATAGGGGCAAGCTCCCCCTCATGCTACCTAAGAATTATGAAGCAATTCATTTGAACAACTGCAGTATCAAAAGAAAAGTTAGTATAGAAATGGTAGGCCACTCAAGATGACTGACTCACCACCAACAACAACAAAAAAAGTCAGATACCAGCTTTAGACACAACGGATCATCCAAATAATATATTCCTGCAATTTGTAGTTTATTCCAATTTTGTTTGGTATTATACATCCTAATTATTGAGAGGAATCAAGTCTCATCAGTCCTAAATCATTGATCCTTGCCAACAAGTGGGTATTTTTTTCCATTTTACGTAACAAGTTGTTACTACTATATAATAAAGCCGTTTCATTTTATTATATTTATATGCATCAACTGCTTTATAGTATTCTATTTGATTTTTGATTGATAGTCTATGCTTCCTCTGATGGAAACAATATTGTCTATAAATAATGATAAATCTCTTTTTTATATACTCTAAGTTCCAGGGTACATGTGCAGATCTTGCAGGATTGTTACATAGGTATACCATGCTGTGGTGGTTGGCTGCCTCCAACCCCCATCAACTACATTAGGTATTTCTCCTAATGTTATCCCTCCCCAATCTTCCCAGCCCCTGCTATCCCTCTCCTAGCCCCCAACCTCCCAACAAACCCCAGTGTGAGATGTTTCCCTCCCTGTGTCCATGTGTTCTCTTTGTTCAATACCCACTTATGAGTGAGAACATACGATATTTGGTTTTCTGTTCTTGTGTCAGTTTGCTGAGAATGATAGTTTCCAGATTCATCCATGTCCCTGCAAAGGACATGAATTCATTCTTTATTATGGTTGCATAGTATTCCATGGTATATATGTGCCACATTTTCTTTATCCACTCTATCTTTAATGGGCCTTTGAGTTGGTTCCAAGTCTTTACTATTGTAAACAGTGCCACAATGAACATACGTGTGCATGTGTCTTTATAATAGAATGATTTATAATTATTTGGGTATATACCCAATAATGGGATTGAAGGGTCAAATGGTATTTCTAGTTCTAGATCCTTGAAGAATCACCACAGTGTCTTCCACAATGGTTACACTAATTTACACTCCCAACAGTGTAAAAGTGTTCCTATTTCTCCACATCCTCTCTAGCATCTGTTGTCTCCATATTTTTTAATGATCACCATTCTAACTGGCGTAAGATGGTATCTCAATATGGTTTTGATTTGCATTTCTCTAATGACCAGTGATGATTAGTATTTTTTCATATTTGTTGGCTGCATAAATGTCTTCTTTTGAAAAGTGCCCGTCCATATCCTTCACATACTTTTTGACAGGATTGTTAATTTTTTTCTTGTAAATTCGTTTTACTTTGTAGATTCTGCATTTTAGCCCTTTGTCAGATGGGTAGCTTGAAAAAAACTTTTTCCCATTCTGTTGGTTGCTGGTTCAGTCTAGTGATTGTTTCTTTTGCTGTGCAGAAGCTCTGGAGTTTAATTAGATCCCATTTGTCTATTTTGGCTTTAGTTGCCATTGCTTTTGGAGTTTTAGTCATGATGTCCTTGCCTATGCCTATGTCTTGTATGGTATTGCCTAGGTTTTCTTCTAGGGTTTTTATGGTGCTAGATCTTATGTTTAAATCTTTAATCTGGAGTTAATTTTTGTATAAGGTGTAAGGAAGGGGTTCAGCTTCAGCTTTCTGCACATGACTCATCAGTTTTCCCAATACCATTTATTAAACAGGAAATCCTTTCCCCATTGCTTTTTTCAGGTTTGTCAAAGATAAGATGGTTGTAGATGTGTGGTGTTACTTCTAAGGCCTCTGTTTTGTTCCATTGGTCTTTATCTCTGTTTTGATACCAGTACCATGCTGTTTTGATACCAGTACCATGCTGTTTTGATTACTGTAGCCTTGCAATATAGTTTGAAGTCAGGTAGCATGATGCCTCCAGCTCTGTTCTTTTTGCTTAGGATTGTCTGGCTATGCCCTTCTTTGTCTCTTTTGATCTTTGCTGGTTTAAAGTTAATTTTATCAGAGACCAGGACTGCAACCCCTGCTTTTTTTTGCTCTCTATTTGCTTGGTAAATCTTCCTCCATCCATTTGAGTCTATGTGTGTCTTTGCACATGAGATGGGTCTCCTGAATACAGCACACCGATGGGTCTTGACTTTTTATCCAATTTGCCAGTCTGTGTCTTTTGATTGGGTCATTTAGTCTATTTACATTTAAGGTTAATATTGCTATGTGTGAATTTGATCCTGCCATTTTGGTATTAGCTGGTTTCGCCCGTCAGTTGATGCAGTTTCTTCATTGTATCAATGTGTCAAACATACCATTTGGCATGTTTTTGCAGTGGCTGGTACTTGTTGTTCCTTTCCATGTTTAACATTTCCTTCAGGAGCTCTTGTAAGGCAGGCCTGGTGGTGACAAAATCTCTCAGCAATTGCTTGTCCATAAAACCTTCACTTATGAAGCTTAGTTTGGCTGGATGTGAAATTCTGGGTTGAAAGATCTTTTCTTTAAGGATTTGAATATTGGCCCCTACTCTATTCTGGCTTGTAGTGTTTCTGTCAAGAGATCTGCAGTGAGTCTGATGGGCTTCCATTTGTGGGTAACCCAGCCTTTCTCTCTGGTTGCCCTTAGCATTTTTAATTTCAACCCTGGTGAATCTGATGATTATGTGCCTTGGTGTTGCTCTTCTTGAGGAATATCTTTTTGGCTTTTTCTCTATTTCCTGGATTTGAATGTTGGCCTGCCTTGCTACGTTGAGGAAGTTCTCCTGGATTATATCCTGAATAGTGTTTTCCAATTTGGATTCATTTTCCCTGTTACATTCAGGTACACCAATCAAACATAGATTAGGTCTTTTCACATAATCCCATATTTCTTGGAGGCTTTGTTCATTTCTTTTCACTCTTTCTTCTCTAATCTCGCCTTCTCATTTTACTTCATTGAATTGACCTTCAATCTCTGATATCCTTTCTTCTGCTTGATGTATTCAGCTATTGAAACTTGTGTATGCTTCGCAAAGTTCTCGTGCTGTGTTTTTCAGCTACAGCAGGTCATTTATGTTCTTCTCTAAGCTGTTTATTCTAGTTAGCATTTTGTCTAACCTTTTTGTTATTACCTACCTTCTGAAGCCTGCTTCTGTCAATTCATCAAACTCATTCTCTATCCAATTTTGTTCTCTTGCTGGTGAGGAGTTGTGATCTCTTGGAGGAGGAGAGGAGTTCTGGTTTTTGGTGATTTCTTCATTTTTTCATTGGTTTCTTCCCATCTTTGTGGATTTATCTACCTTTGGTCTTTGAAGTTGATGACTTTTGGATGGGGTCTCTGAGTGGATGTCCTTTCTGTTGATGTTGAAACTATTCATTTCTGTTTTTTTAGTTTTCCTTCTTTTTTTTTTTTTTTTTTTTGAGACGGAGTTTCGCTCTTGATACCCAGGCTGGAGTGCAATGGCGCGATCTCGGCTCACCGCAACCTCCGCCTCCTGGGTTCAGGCAATTCTCCTGCCTCAGCCTCCTGAGTAGCTGGGATTACAGACACGCGCCACCGTGCCCAGCTAATTTTTTGTATTAGTAGAGACGGGGTTTCACCATGTTGACCAGATGGTCTCGATCTCTTGACCTCGTGATCCACCCGCCTCGGCCTCCCAAAGTGCTGGGATTACATTTTTTAGTTTTCCTTCTAACAGTCACATCCCTCTGCTGCAGGACTGCTGGAGGTCCACTCCAGATCCTGCTTCCTGGGAATCACCCACAGAGGCTGCAGAACAGTAAGGATTGCTGCCTGTTCCTTCCTCTGGTAGCTTCATCCCAGAAGGGTACCTGCCAGATGTCAGTCAGAGCTCTCCTATATGAGGTATCTCTTTGGATATACAGGGGTCAGGGAGCCACTTGAGGAGGCAGTCTGTCCCTTATCAGACCTCAAGTGCTGTACTGGGAGCTCCATTGCCCCCCTCAGAGCTGCTGGGCAAGGACGTTAAAGTCTGCTGCAGCTGAACTCACAACTGCCCCTTTTCCCAGGTGCTCTGTCCCAGGAAGGTGGGGCTTTATTTATAAGTCCCTGATGGGCTGCTGCCTTTTTTCAGAGATGCCCTGCCCAGCAAGGAGGAAGTCTAGTCACAGTCTGCCAGCAGAGGCATTGCTGAGCTGCTGGGGCTCTGCCCAGCTGCTGTGTAAACTTCCTTGTGATTTTGTTTAAGCTTAGAACTGCCTTGGAAATGGTGGACTGCCTTGGTAATGGTGGATGCCTTTCCCCCCACCAAGCTCGACTGTCCAAGGTTGAGCTCAAACTGCTGCACTTGCTGCAAAACTCTCAAGCCAGTGGGTTGCAGTTTGCTGGTCTTTGTGGGGGTGGGACCCATGGAGCCAGATCACTTGGCTCCTGCATTTAGCCCCTTTTTTTCCAGGGGAATGGCCAGCTCTGCCTCTCAGGCATTCCAGGCACCAGCTAAAATGGCCGCTCAGATTTGTGCTGGAAACCCATGGTGCCAGCTGAATTGGCCACCCAGATTTGTTCTGGAAACCTGCAGTGCTTGTTGGCCCAGCAGGAGTCTCCTTGTCTGTGGGCTGTAAAGACCATGGGAGAAGCCCAGTACCTGAACTGGAGTGCTGGAGTGGCTGGAAAAGTCCCAGATGTCCTCCGTTGGGTTGCAGAGGGGTCCTCTGGCCCACTGCACTTCCTGGGTGAGGCAGCACCTTACTCTGCCTCGGTTTGCCCTCCTTGGGCTACGCCCACTGTCCAAAAAGTCTCATTGAGATGAATCTAGTACCTCAATTGGAAATGTGGAGATCACTCACTTTCTGCATCACTCTTGCTGGGAACTGTGCTCCAGAGCTGTTCCTATTCAGCCATCTTGGTGGAAGTCCAGACCTCTTTCTTAATTAGAATCTACTCTTTCTTGATTGAAATTTAGGAAATTTTTACTAGAATTAAAATTAAATTTTACCTTTGTACACTAGCACAAAATACATTTATTGAGTAACTTTCCAACATTTATGTCCCAGATTAGTTTACATGCATGAGCCACAGGTGGTTCTTTTTAAGATTAAAAATAATTCACCTTTTTAAAAGAAAAAATCCCTATCATTGAAATTTTAAATGTATTAGAAAAGTATAGTTCATTATTTTCTAAATCTTTAAGTCATTTACAGTATATGTTTAAAAACTTTTTTCTAATTCCCATTGTTATTTAAATAAGTAGTTTTATTGAAAAAAATGTTTTTATTTTTTTAAATCCTCATCACCAAACATCTTATTCCCATTGAAGAAAATATAATCTAAAAATTTTTACATTTTAATATTTTAAAGGTTTATTTTATCTGATATATAATAAATTAGCATTTATAAAGATTTAGTCTCTTCCATTAACATACAAAATTCATATATTTATGTTCAATCTTTTCTGCTCTCTTGCTTTTTGCACCAATAAATATTAAACTAAAATTAAATTTAGTGCTGATAATTGGTAAGTTTGATCTTCATTTTTTGTTATATCTTTTGAAAAAGTCTCTGTTTGTCTTTATTCATCAAAGTAGTTCAGAAGTTGTCAGCCATTTTATTTTCTACTTCTACTTCCTTGTGAGATTTTTAAAAGCATGCTGTCACTCATGGCTTTCTAATTATTAGGTTGGTGCAAAAGTAATTGTGGTTTTTTCCCATTAAATGTAATGGCAAGAACCGCAACTACTTTTACATCAGCCTAATGTAAGCAATCATTCAACGATGTGTGACTCTTTTCATGAATGACGTGGAATTGTATGTGTCTAGCAAATATTTATTGATCTCCTTCTGGGCTCCAAGTACTACACTGGGCATTTGGGATATATTAATGAACATAATAATTAAATGACTTATATATAAGTTTAGAAGATGTTAAGTGTCATGGAAAAAGAAAAAAGGAGTGCTAGGGTAAGGAAGACCAGGAATACCAAAGGGAGGGGAGAAAGTTGTAACTTTAAAAACAAGGTATTCCGGGTAGACCTAATTAAGTTGGCATAATTGTACCAAATCTTCCAAACTTGTTCTTTGAAACTTTATCTGAAATTATAAACCATATTTTTATGGTTCAATTATATTTTATCTGCATATGTTAAATTGTTGGACCATTATTCTTAGTTTTTACATTTGATTTCATAATCATATATAAGTAGATACTTGGAGGAGCTTACTATGTTACTTATCATTAATACTCATTGTCATTCATTTCAAATAAAATCTTTTTCTTAAATTCCTAATTTTAATTCACTTCTTACTCATTCGTCTCTACTCATCTCTCATAGGTGATTTTTACATGTAAAAAAAATTTCTGTTATCTTACATATGTGTTTTTGACTGGGATTTAAGTCTGTGTTAACACAAGTTAACACAGTTCTTGTGTTAGTTCTCCTCAAACACTATGGACTCTGAACATTATTTTCTGGCCATGTTGTAATGAAGAGGAAGCAGAAAGCAATCCTGACTTTTGTTCCCTTGTAAGGAACGTTTTCCTCTCTCCAGATGGTAGAAAGATTATTTCTCTAATCTTTGCGATTCACAATATTTATAAAATTCATTTGGTGATAGATTTATTTTCATTGTTTTCTTTCATGTAATATAAATATAAAAAATAATGGATAATATGCTCTAAACATTATGTCCTTTTGATCTTAAAAATGATTTCCTATGCCACATCTTTGATTTTCTATTATTTATGTGCTCTGGTTCTCTTGCTGAGAAACACTATTATTTGACTGTGGATTTCTTACTTGCTCCACCTTATCAGTTATTTCACACATTACTTTCATCTGTTTAGCCTTTCTTGCATTCATTTAGGTCCTTTCTTTCTGCATTCAATTGAATATTTAGTTCAAATTTGTTTATTTCTTGTAGTCCCATTTGTTTTCTATTTTCAGTGAAGATTGCAAGTGTTGCTTTTATTTTTTGTGGTTTCTATTTTCTGTTGTTACTTCCATGTTCAAATTATCCTACTTTTCAGTCTATAGTTCATCCTGATTTGTTTTTTTCTTGTGAAAAACTCTGCTATAGAGGGCATGCTTTAGTGTATGGCAATGAAAAAAAAAAAGCAAATCAAAAGCCATTCATTAATATGTTATTCTATTTAGATTTTTTTAAATTCCCAGATATTTGCTTCTTCTGCATAATGTGAAGTATGGAATTTTTTTCATATGTCCCATATTGATTTTTGCACAGTTTACACTGACTGCATGCCAAAAAAAATATGTGCTTATACAACCCAGGGGTGGAACCAAGCTAAGCAACTCTCCTCAGGTCCTTTACCTTATGAGAAGTATTGAAAGCCCATTATACTCCCTTCTCCCTCACACAAACCAAGAATTATAAATCCCATTGTTATCTCCATATAAGAATATATTTGCATCTCATCACATTCATATGCATAGCCTTTTATTCTACGCATGCTCAATTAGTGCATATTGGCAAGTTAGGAAAGCAGGAGTGTGGGACTAAGTATGAAAAAAGACACCATTGTGGTATACATTTATGTATGTATACGCACACTCACAAGTTCCTCCTCTCTGAATCCTTCAGATACAGAATAAAGGACATTTGCTATTATTATGTTTAATTTAGTTAATTATCTTTAATTTTGTCTTATTATTAACCCCAAATACCTTCATTTGAAATTAACCAGGTTTCTCCTATGCAGTCTGTCCTATTTTTATCAGACTTAAAGAAATACTAATCCACAAAATTCCAAGTCATCCAACTAGTGTTTCTTCAGCCCCTTCACTCATAATACAACATGTAGATGAATGTAACAGCTTCATATTCAAACAGATACTACTTGGGCTTTCTCAGATGGAAGCATGCACAGCAATGGAACAAGATTCTGTGTGTCAAAGTAAGGGCTGGGTAAGGACCCACATGCCCTCCTATAAACTGCCAGGGAGGTGATACTGTTCTGTTTCAGAGGACAAAGCACACAGAGCCCCAGACTTAAGCCCTGCACATTAGCCCCAAGATTATAGAAAAATCTTCCAGCTGGAAACTGATTGACAATGATCCTGACTTTCAGCAGGTGTGTTTTTAAAACTCCATATACCTTTTTTATCTACCTGTGTTATTTGAATATGAAGTTGGGAGAAGAAATATCAGAGATTCCCAATCTAATATGTTTTAAATTTGACATTTTTCTCCCCAGACTGGCATTGTGTTTAACAACAAAATGAGATTAGCATTTCATCTCACTGGCCAGTACACTTGATTTCATGAAGTCTTGTATTATTTACAGTAAAAAAGGTTCTTTCATAAACGCTTTTTCAAGAACAGACAATGTACTATAATGATGTCTTGAAAACACAGAATTTAGGATCTGCCACGTATTTGCTTTAACATGTTATGATTCATCAAGTTTTGTTCTCCATACAATATTTTAGAGAGTACTGCTTGGCAGTAAAGGAGCTCTTCTGTGCAAAAGAATGGCTGGCAATGGAAGAGAAGACCCACAGAGGACTCTACAGATCCGAGATGCATTTGCTGTCTGTGCCAGAATGCAGCAAGCTTCCCAGCATGCACTGGGATCCCATGGCCTGTGCCAGACTGCCACATCTAGGTAACAAAGAGTTCTCCCAAGACTTTGGAGGTTAAGAGAAATTTACTATTTTGAAGAAACTAAGATGTGAACTTACAGCTTCTAGTATTTCTAGGGGCATTTCTTTCTTTTTTTTTTTTTTTTGAGTTCCGCCTTCCTTAGATACCTACTAGTGGAATTCTAATGCTATCCTAATTGCACAGGTTTGCATAAGAACTTATTTCATTTGCTCTAAAATAAGTGCAACAACACTTTTAACTACTGCTTGACCTTTTAGATTCTTTCATAGGGAATCTTATGAGAGCTTGTAACATTTTCTGGAATGTGCAGAAAAATGGCTAAGAAACATCTCAGATTTTGTCAGAAGAGTGAAATAAAGGAATGAAGTGCTTTTTCTTAGCCAAGAAAGCATGCTAAAATAAGACACATGTTTGAAAATGCTGATTTCACAAAACAAAACTGAATTGCTTCATGTTGCTTTAATGAACTTTGCTTGTAAGGAACTATGTTATCCCTAACAGCTGGTTTAATTTCAAAGATCCAATTCTTTCATAATCGAATGCAAAGAATGTTTTCCAGTTGTATATTAAAAAGCTGAAAGAGAACTTGCATTTCTTAGCACTCTCTCACATAATATGTGAGATATCTATATGCTCACTTAAAACAAATTTTTATCCTTTCCCCTTCAGATTATAACAAAGAAAACCTAAAAAGTAAGTAATTATGTTTGTGCCCTTGAAACCTTATGTGTATGTAATTGGATTCATGCATGTGTGTTTACACTCATATTTCCTGATGCCCAGAACGGAGTACAGCCCCTCTCAAAGGTTTCTTCTCACCATATTCATCCAGGGTAGAACATGAGGGAAGATCATGGAAGGTCTCAGTTTATAGCTTTCTATTAGACCATGGAGAGTACCGTATTTAGTGAATCATACAAATACTATCTCCCACCTTAAGGTTGTCAGCCTGTTTCATTTCTTGTGTGTCTGTAAAGTAAGCCAAATTTAAAATGTCACCTTTTGATTTTGTATTTGTGATTTGGTATAATCTAATTATTTATAGATGAAACCAATATTTATTTCTTCATTGAGCCAATTCATGATCTTCATTTGTGACAACAGATCCCTCTTTTGGAAGTTAGGTATTTTTTAAGACAGCTGATTTCTAGTATAAAGCTTATAGGATCAAATCAAATGGCTTTAAAAAAAGATCATCACAAAAATCTCTAGGAAAGAATTCAAGAAGGTTAGTTGAATGTCCTACAAACTAACTTGTATCAGATAGTGCTTTAACCTGTCAGTACACAGAAATCCTCAGGATGAAATTAGAAAAGCTTTTCATGTCCATTAACTTCCTGTGGTCTCAGTGTTCTAAGGCTTAAATCACACTTACTTCCTGTAATATGTATTCCAGGCCTAATCCCCTGTGTACTTGGCTAGGTGCCAGGACTTGATTTTACCAGCTTGTTTAAAGGACCAACACTTAAAGTATTAAAAGAAAGACTACTACTGGTCCCAGTTGAATCATGCCAAGTTATTAACCAAGAAGGGTTACGAAATCTTAAAAATCTATTATTCTGGTAGTCTGTCAAATTGTTATTCCCAAATCAAAGGAATAAAAAAGAATTTCGATTCTTTGTTATATGAGCAACCAAAATTTACTTTGATTGGACTTTTAATTGATGACTGTGCTCTTTGTTATCCATCAATTGTTTATTCACTCATCCATTCAAATATTCATTGAGGATTTACTGTGTGGAAGGAGCAGACCATTCATCTTAAATTAGACAGGAACAATACACAAAAAGTATCCATATTTCTGCCTTTCACACTAATTATAAAGGAACTTTGAGCGGCACAAACTAGCTACAATAAATTTTCTAGTCTGTAACAAAAGCTTTATGAAATCTTTGATACATGTTAGAAATGAGCTCCTAATGTCATAAACTGATCATTTAAACTGAAAATAGGGTAGGGAAGGTCTGAAAGTACACTCCCTGAATTAAAAGCAATTATTATTAAAAGAGTTGGCTTTAGCAGGTCAATAGTTGAACAAAGAAAACATCCTTATTAGGCAGTGTCTCATATTTTACAGGAATATATAAAGCCCTCAAATATTTCTTAAAGACTGTCCTGATTTCTGAGTAAATTCTAAAGAATATCACCAGCTCATTTGGAGAGGTCACAAAAGAGTTGTTAAGCATTTGTTTATCTTTGCATTATTTTCTTCTTCCTTGAACACAGGGACCAGAATGTCAGTAGTTTGTTTTTTTTTTTTTTTTTTAATTTCTCTGGCTGAAGTGAAACATCTTTTTGAGCAGGCAATGCCTTTGTGCTATTTACATTATTTGTCTGCTAAGCAAGGATTACCCTATTCCTCTCTTCCATGAGACTTCACATACTTTACTACATAAACACTCAGCAGTGAATCTGTCTTCTATTTCAGAGGCGCTGTGGAGAAAACGATATCTGTCTTAATCATTGAAATAATGATTTGCTATTCTCTTGAATTCTCTTTTTCCCTCCATCTTTGCTCTTTCTATACGTATATATGGAGAATGAAGGACTCAATGAATGTACCCAAATCCAAACTGATTAGTGTGATATATACATTCTCTCTCTTAATAGTCCCAATAACCCTATGAAATTAAGCACTATGAATGTCCTCCATTTTATAGACGATTCAACATGAGAAAGAGAGACGAATTTCACCCATCTAGTAAGGTGATAAGCCAGATATTGAACTCAAATCTATCTGATTGTGGCTCTGTCTTCAGGGCCTACTTTCCTACATATTATAGCCGATACCTTTCTCCTATCACTAAATTTTTTAAAAATTCCAAGACCTCATGTGTAATAAAGCTTAACTGATTGTTTAACTGATTCCTTTTTGAATAAATACCACTACCTTTTCACATTTGTTATAATTGATTATTCTTAAGAAGGTTCTATTGATAACAGTTTCATTGTTCACAATTTTAAATCACCCAGGCAACTTGATGATTACTTTTTGTTGACATTTAAATGAATACTTGTTTTGTGTCCCAGACCATTTTTCCATAATGATCAGCTACCATTTTGCCCACAAATGAAATCATAAAATGTCTCCGTGTGTGTGCATGTGCGTGTATGTAAAACTCATGATTTCATAATTTGAAATGCGGTTTGGGTAATTTTTGTGGTGATATTAAAGTTACAAGTTCATAGAAAATTGGAGTTAAAAGTAACTTTAAAAGTTATTTAATCCAAACTCTCCCACAATGAAAGAACGTTTTCCAGAGCATCTCTGACAGAAACATTCCCTTTTCCCTCTTGAATTTATTTCTTAATTCTTTGGTAGACTATATTAGTTATTAAACAATTTAGTTATGTAGAACTAAATTCCGGGTTCTCTAGAACTTTCAACAACTTATCTTCAGTCTACTTCTTTTATTTGTTTATATTCTATATGACAGTCCTTAAATATTTGGAGATAAATACTCAATCTCTGTAGGCTTCTCTTCTTCACATTAAATATCTCCAATTTTCAACTTTTTCTTTTGCAACTGACTTTCAAAATCCTCACCTCCATGTTTACACTTTACTGGGTGCACATAAGCTTGAGAATACCCAGAATTGAACACAATGCACAGAACATGATCTGATCAGAATTTCAATGCAACCATATTTTCTGTGATAAGGCCTTGTTCTTTTATTAGCATAAATTCTTGCTAGCTGTCTAATAATCTCATGAAATTTTAGCCCTTCTAAACTCACATATGAGTTTACTGATTTAGTTGATTTTCTTAATTCTTTCGAAAATCCAATTCAGAATTATTTTTATTAGATTTTTCTAACATTTATAATTTGTACTTCATATGTTTAGTTACTATGTTCTAAGAGGCATAGTGATCCAAGACACTTTCTTCTTCTTATATGAAGCCTTTTACCAATGTAAAATGTCACTCTTGTCTTGTTTTAGTGCTTTTAGCTTTAAATTTCTAGTATTAATAACGGTAATTCTTTCCTTGTATTTACATTAACCTAGAGCCTCTTTGTCCTTCTTTTATTTTTTTTTCTTATAAACAAGATATACCTGGGTTTACTCCACTCTAACAGCCATATTCTATTAATAGAAGGATTTAGCCTGTTCATATTTAATATACCAACTGATGTACTCAATTTTATCCCTACTATCTTAACTGTACATTTGCTACTCATTTTACTTTTTTGCTTCTTCTTTTTCCTTTTCTATACTTGTTTGTTTTCTCCACTGCTAAGTGAAAGTCAGACACCAATTCTTTTTACACATTGCTGTGTTCTATTTGTTCCTCATTTCTCCCCACCCTATGGGACTTTCAGAATCTCCAGTGAGATCCTCAGAATGCTCAGATCTTCTTCCTTACCTCCCCTAGTACTCTTAGGTTTCTCTTTGCAGAGTGATTCTCAATACCGAGTCTCCTCTAGTGAATTAGACAAGACCCACCCATCACAGTCCATTTATATTTATCTTGAAGTCACTTTCTGATTCAGTTGTTATTAAGAGTCTCCTCATATATCTCCTCAGAAGGGAAAGCATCTTGAGAAACAGAATCCCTGAAGCTTTGTATATCATCAAATTGTTTTCTTTTACTTTGGAGGTTAAAAAGTGTGTTAGCTGGGTAAGGAACTCTTGAGTGAGGGCCCATTCCTCAAGACATAGCTGTCTTCTCCCTGTGTCCTCACATGGCAGAGGGGTAAGGGAGCTTTCTTGGACCTCTTTTTATAAGGGCATTAATCCCATTCATCAGGACTCTATCCTTATTCATTTCCACATATGAATTTTGGGGAAAGACATAAAGACTCAGATCATCACAACCTTCAATTGGTTACTGGTTACTCACCATTTATGTTTAACTTACAGTTACTCACTCTAGAAAACCTCCCCAGTATGTCTAAACCTGAGTTACTGCCAGCCCTGAACACTCATCAGCATCGTGTTCTTACTACTCTTACAAAGCTTCTTATATTTTAATTCTCCATTTACTCACTTGTTTCTTGTGACAAGCAAACACTTGTCATTTTCACCACAGTATTCTTGATACCTAATAATCAATATTGATTTAGTGAATGCATTTACATATGGATGAATGAGTGCATAAACTCCCATAGTCTTCAGAGGAAAAGAATAAAGAGAGAAAATTGGTGAGAGAAGAAAAAGATAAAAAGGAAAAAGAATGAAGATCAAAAGTGATCATTTAGATCCAAAGAGATCATTGATGTAGCTCAAGGGAAGATCAGATCAAATCAGAAGCAGTCATCAAAGAATATCAAAACAAAACCATCTTGAAGGAAACATTTAAATCTATAAAGCAAAATTTTTATTCCAACTCTGTCACTTTTTGCATTTTAAAAAGAAACCTCACTAAATCATCATAGATTTTTCTTTTAACATGCCATTACATTCTACTTTCTGATTCTTTTTAGAAAAATTAGCCTTATATTTACCAATGAAATTATACTACCAACTTTACTCATTACATTATATTCCCTCATGTGTTATATATGGCATGAGCTGCTCTGTAAACTCCAAATACAAAAATAGCTATTTCTCCCTATCTTTTAATAATTGTTTTAGCTTTATTATTAGCAGAAAGCAAAGCTCTTCAATCTAAGTCCCCCTCTCTATCCATCTTAGATTAAGAAAACTCAGGATGATTCAGTCCAAAGAGAATCAGACTAGCTTTCAAGTCCGTCAGAGAGGAACCTGGGCAGTCTGTTCAGTCCACTACTCCTGTGGTGCTGGATGAGGCATACTATCACTGGCCTAGCACAGATGTTTTACTGATGTGCTGATGTTCTTCCAGTTCCAGGTGCCTGCCTCAGTCACAGTGGTGACCAGGCTTGGCCTCCGCAGGCTTCAAAATCACTTGCTTAGCCATTGGTACTCAGGGCATAATCACTGGGCCTACTTCCAGACTAAGAAGTCATACATGGGCATCTCTTGTAATCTCCAATTTTGCAAGTGTCCTATTTCAAATGGCTTTAGGCATCTACTGCAATAAAGGTTTACTTTTGACCTTGTGCTGTGTTATATTAATATATTCCCTTATATTAAATCATTATTCTCTGACGATGATATAGTCAGTTGCTAATATTTCATTTAGGATCTTCTAAACCTATGCTGTATAATCTATATATGCACTTTTCATCTGTGCTAACATTGCCAGGTTGTGATGTTAGTATTATAATAATTTCTAAAGTAATTTGAAAGATTTTTCTCCTACTGGAACATTTTATAAAATATAGAAATTTTATCTCTTTCAAGACTAAAAGAATGTATCTTATAATGTGATGACTTGAAAAACCAGCTTCCTGCCTGTGGCAATATTTATATTTTCTAACTCCTCAAATTTGATTATTAATATGTTCCTATCATTTTCCTTAAGGTGTACAAAATGTAATTACATATTATTTTATTTTTGTTAACTTTGAATCTGTTATAACTTCTTATCATCTCTAATTTTCTTTTTGTACCTTTCCTATCTTTTTAATTAAAATTCCATTGATTAGACTACTTTATGAATATTTATAAAACCAACTATTGGTCTTTTAATTGTACCATTTGTTATATGTGTATTCTAACTTATTAATTTCTGCTTGTGTATGGCTGTTACTTTATTACATATTATCTTTGTTTTCTGTGTTATTGTTTTCTATCCAAAGTCTTGAGTTAAATGTTCAGTTCATTCACTTTCATTCTTTTTATCTAGTAGAAAGAGATAACACTATGACTTTATTTTATCTAAATACAATACACACTAATTAAGACTTTATTTGTGACTAAATACAATACACACTAATTAAGAGGCTTTTGTCTAAATGTAACTATGGTTACTCTCTAATTTTTTATCAAAAAGTCATTGATTTTTTTTCTTTTTTAAAAGTGTCCCATTGGATTTTATTTAATCTATTACTAATTGTACTTTGGCCAATAAGTAGATATGCACAATTTCTGCTTTTAAAATTTATTGAGATTTATCTTTATGGCCTCACATAAAATCATGTCTGTAAGTATTCCACAAATATTCAAAAAGAAGGTTTATTCTCTATTTTTGAGTACAAAGTTTTTTCTTAGCTATTAAAACATTGTTGTTGATTGTTTTAAAATACTCTGTATCTCTGTTTTTGTCTTTACTCAATCTGTTAAGAGGATTTAAAATGTAATTAATAAGGTTGTTTTAATACATATACAATGGACTTTGTACTCTACAAATAGTGGTATGAGTATGGCATATTTTGGTTTTCAACAGTAATGCTGATTTTACCTGTATACATGTCACATTGGCCTTTTTAATTGAAGTTTGACAGTTCAGTTTTTAGATAAATTAACTTCTTCTCATTTGTGTCCTAATAGTTTCATTTCTCATCTTTCATGATTTTTATTCTGTTTGTAAACTGACAGTAAATGTGTATAAAAGTTCAGCTCTAGACAATCCTGATGTCAAGTGTAATTACATGAAAATATTTTTGTAATAATTTCCATGATTTATGTCAAATCATAGATATTATGATTCAGTATTAATGGCACTAGCCTAAGATCGGCATTTATCTCAGAAAAAAAAACCTATTTCCTCTCTCTGAGTCTTATCTTTAAAATTATATTATTCTATAAGCTGATTTACTTACAATTAGACCTTACTGGACTTTATAGATATATAACCAGGGAGAATCTGATACATAAATATATTCTTAACATGAAATTTATTTTAATGATTGCTTGAATACAAAAAAATTGCTTCTTAAAGGTTTGAAAATGAATGAAATAATTATTGTTTACTTACAGCATTCCCACCAATGACATCCTCAAAGCCAAGTGTGGACATTCCAAATTTGCCTTCCTCCTCCTCTTCTTCCTTCTCTGTCTCACCTACATACTCCATGACTGTAATAATCTCCATCATGTCCAGCTTTGCAATATTTGTGCTTCTTACCATAACTACTCTCTATTGCTGCCGAAGAAGAAAACAATGGAAAAATAAGAAAAGGTGAGATTCTAGTTTCAGCTAACCATGTGTAGTAGTATTTTAAAATCTCATGTTTAATATGGAGTTGGTATGGTGTGAGGAATATATATGACACTGCAACTCTCTTAATACATCCATAGCCCTGCTTTAAAATTAAGCACCCCCATCATAATCCTTACAAATGTCAATGACTTTTTGGCATAGAATCAAATGCCCTAAGGTTACTATTTCACAACAGGTAAAATCCAAACAATAATTTGAAGGAAAATGGCTATTCCTGTCCTTGTCTTCCCTCTCAGGCCCATTGCCACTACTGGCTTGGATAGCTAAACATTTCTGAGAAAATGTGCCTTTTGACTCTAGACCAAACAAAATATTTTATTGCTCTCAGACTGAAGAATCTTTGGCTGCCCTAGTATAATTTGTTTTTATTACTCTTAAATGCCATATTTCTTAGACTCTAAGTCTAAGTACAAAGATCTTACCTGCTCCTGAGCTCATTCCTGATCTTGCCTGTCTTGCCGCAGAGAATCAGCAGCAGTAACCCTCACCACACTGCCTTCTGAGCTCTTACTAGATAGACTTCATCCCAACCCCATGTACCAGAGGATGCCGCTCCTTCTGAACCCTAAATTGCTCAGCCTGGAGTATCCAAGGAATAACATTGAATACGTGAGAGACATCGGAGAGGGAGCATTTGGAAGGGTGTTTCAAGCAAGGTAAAGTTACCTATGGAAAAAATCTCCATGGAAATATGTCTGAAAAGCTACCCAACTATTATTAGCTTGATACATATATTTATAAGAGATCTAAATGTATCTTCATTTCTACAGTTCTCAAATTATAAGAAATTAGTGATATAGTTCAATCATATTTCCTTTTCAGAAAAGAATTTATCATATATTTTAATCATAATTTCTTACACTGTTTTAAATAATAACTCCTTACAATATAATGTATAGATATTAAGTAGACGTTCACGAAATGACAAACAGAAAAGGAATTAAAAGGCAAAAATTTGCAAAACAATGAGCTCAAGAAAGGAGTATGGTTTAGGGCCAATATTATCCTATTTATCACCTTTGTGTGAATTGGAATAAAACACCCTCTCTGCTGCATGGATGTGACTCCACAGACACACAGCTGGGCCAGAGAATATGAATGGTTTTAATCTCCAACTGTCACTTTGGCCTGGTGTTCTGGGGCAAGACACAACTTAATCTCCACTCATGGTGGCCCCAGTGTAGAGGTTACATGAATAATGAAAATCTCACACAAATATGCATTGGAAACCAAAATTTGCAAGGCACTACTTTAGGCTCAATGGTGGCTATAAAGATGAGTAAGTCATGGTTCCTGCTTCAGGGAATTTAGATTCTGGATAAAGATTAAAAGGTTAAGGATGGCAATGATAATCCCATTGGGTGTGTACACTTTAGAATTCTTGCAATTTGTAAATAATGCATCTTTCAAACTTCATTGTTTGAAATTGTTAAAAATAACACCAGTGATTTTTATTAGCTGACATCAAGGAGTTTTAAGTATGTTGTCTTTCTTTGATTCTGCAGCTCTGGGAAAGGCTGCATGAGCCTCAACCAGCCTTTTACACATGGGAGGTGGGAGAATATGTATAAATGTGGGTAGCTATAATAGGGGTGTGTATGATGTCCACGATCTTTGGTTTCTTTCTCAATAAATGTATCTCTCAGGGCACCAGGCTTACTTCCCCATGAACCTTTCACTATGGTGGCAGTAAAGATGCTCAAAGAAGAAGCCTCGGCAGATATGCAAGCAGACTTTCAGAGGGAGGCAGCCCTCATGGCAGAATTTGACAATCCTAACATTGTGAAACTCTTAGGTATGAAAATACAAGCGAAATATGTATTTATCAGAAAACAGAGGCTTTCCAAGTTTTTCTTCCCTTATTTATGCTTTTTCCTTTTCTCCTTGATCAGTAAGATGTTTCTGTTCCTTTTCAAAGTTAGCTTTTTCACCTAGGTCTATCCCAACCCTGCAAGATGTTCATAGCTTAATGGATTATCCCTCTTTAATTTCACCACTTCAATTTGTCTCTGTCTTTGATGCCTCCTTACTATTTATAAAAGTGCTTAAAATGTCCCCATTGTAAAAAATGAATACTGCTTCTCCATCACAAACCTTGTCAATATTGAACAGTCTATATATTTTACTTGTTTGTGTCTCCTCTTTCTTCCCTAACTAGAATGTCATGAGCAGTGATTTGTATCTTTTCTGTTCGTTGTTGAGTTCCAGTCTATTCCCAGATTCATAAACTTAACATAAATTTTTACAAATATTTAGTTTGTAGTAATTATATAGCAATGAATAAAACTTTCAAAAATCTGTGCTTTCAGCTGGGAGTGGTGGCTCACACCTGTAATCCCAGCACCTTGGGAGGCCAAGGTAGGTGGATGACTTGAGGTCAGGAGTTTGACACCAGCCTGACCAATATGGTGAAACCCTGTCTCTACTAAAAATAGAAAAATTAGCCAGGCATGGTGGTGTATGCCTATAACATCCCAGCTACTCGGGAGGCTAAGGCTGGAGAATCGCTTGAACCCAGGAGGTGGAGGTTGCTGTAAGCCAAGATCGTACCACTGCACTTCAGCCTGGGTGACAGAGTGAGACTCTGTCTCAAAAAAAGAAAGAAAAAAAATCTGTGCTCTCATGAAGCATACATCCACTCTATTGGAGGAGATAGATAATAAAAATAAACACAAAAACGTGGGATGCTGGATATTAAGTTCCAAAGACTTTTTTAAATGTTAAAGCAGGGAAGTTTTTCCAAATATGAGATACAATGTTTGAAGACTTCAGTGAAAATGTTACATTTATATAAAGATCTGGCAGAGGCAAGGTAATAACAGTGTGGGTGTCTTGGAAAACATTCCAAAAAGAATGAGAAGCATTTGCAAAGGTACTGTGGCAAGAGCAGGTGTGGCATGCTTGAAGAATAGCAAGGAGATGAGTGTGGCTGGAGCAGAGTGAAAGATGGAGAGAATTATCACAGATGAGATCAGAGAGGTAATGGGGGAGGTGGGCAGACCCTGTCAGTCCTTATTTAAAACATTGGCATTTAATCTAAGATGGGAAACAAATGGAGAGTTTCAGGCAAGACATGACATGACATGACCTCACATTTTTCACATCTTCTCTGGCTGCTTTCTTGAGCATTGCCTGAAGGGAAGCAATAGAATCAGGAAGACAGTAAATAGGTATTGCAATGATGCAGCAAGAGAAGATGGTGGCATGGACCAGGTGGTGGTAGTGAGGATCATGAGAAGTGATTCTCTTCCATGTGGAATTTGAAGGTAGAGCCAAATTATTCGCTGACCGACCAAATATGAGATGTGCAAAAAAGAGAAAAGTCCAAGATAGTATTGAGGTATTTGGCTGTACAGATGAGTGAATGGAGGTGCCATTGGCTCAGCTGAGGAACACTCAGGAGGAATAGGTTTCTTTAGTGGAGAGAGTGAGAATTCATTTAAAGACATGTTTTTTGGCTGGGCACGATGGCTCACACTTGTAATCCCAGCACTTTATGAGGCCGAGATGGGCAGATCACCTGAGGTCAGGAGTTCGAGACCAGTCTGGCAAACATGGTGAAACCCTGTCTCTACTAAAAACACAAAAATTAGCTGGGTGTGGTGGCACACGCTTGTAATCCCAGCAGCTTGGGAGACTGAGGCAGGAGAATTGCTTCAACCCAGGAGGAGGAGGTTGCAGTGAGCCAATATTGTGCCATTGCACTCCAGCCAGACACAGCAAGACTCCATCTCAAAAAAAAAAAAAAAAAAAAAAAAATGTCATTTTAGGGGGATGCTTATTCAACATCTACCTGAAGTTAAGGAGGCAAGTAGATATGGAGACTTAGAGTTCAGAAAGGATGATCTGATTAGACATGAATCTAAGGCTATTGCAGTATATAGAGTTTTAAAGCAGAGTATTTAAAGCCACGAGGTTGGGCAAGACAGCTAAGCATGGAAAGAGAAAGCCAGAACAGAGAAGAGGTCAAAGGACTAAGGCCTGAGCATTCCAGCATTTAGGGTGAGAAAGAGGAGATGAACAAGAAAAACAAACAACCAATGACATAGAAGTAAATCAAGAGAGTATGGTGTCCTGAAAGTCAAATAAAGTGTTTTAAATAGGTGAAAGTAAGCATGTCATATGCAGTAAGTCTAGTGAGAGAAGGACTATAAAGTGACCTTGAATTTGTAAACATGGAGGTTCACTGGCAACCCTGAGAAGAGAGGAATGTTGAGGGCAAGAGAAAATGTAAGTGAGCTCAAAAGAAGAGGAAGAGAAAGTTTGGAGAAAAAGTATAAACAACTTGTTTTGCTATAAAGGTGAACCAAGAAACATGGATAGAGCTGAAGGGGGCAGAGAACAGCATACTTTCTTTCATGTGAAACTAATAGCACACTTGTAAATCAATGACAATAATCCAGTAAAGAAAAAAATTGATGCTAGAGTTGGCAAATAGTGGAAGCAACATCTTTGAACAGCGAGAGGGGATGGAATCTTGGCACTACTGGATGGATTGGCCTTTGTTAAGAGAATGTTCAGATCAACCATAGTAATAAGCGAGTATTGGCTGGAGATTGTTCTCTTCTGATTTAGTTTTCTCTGTGAAGTAGGAATTAAGATCTCATCTGAGAATGAGGAATGGGAGAAAAGTTGAAGATTTGAGGGAAGAGAACAAATAAATCGTCATCTAGGAAAACCCATTTTTACATAAAATATAAAATGGACTAGAGAAGTATAATATGATTAGCCAGAACATTAAAAGGTTACTTGAAATTAGGGATTACACATTTCACATGACACTGGTCAGCATGGTTGTGTATTCATCCAAATGTCACCAGATGGGCACAGATTAATGAGGAATTTAATCAGAATCACCCATTAATCAGAATTAATCATTAATCATTAATCATAATGAGAATCACCCATTAATGAGAATTGAATTTATTCAGAATTAGCATTTTCACACACAAGTAAGTTGAAGTCAAACTGAGGCAAAGAAGAGGGGTGTATACAAAGGAGTGATTATTATGATTGATCAAGGAACTTAAGCTGTGTAAGGAAGGAAGATAAAAACATGAAGAAAGTGAGGGATCATTAAAAGAGGGTAGGAACAATAGATTAAAAGTTTCAGTGGGGCAAAGGATTTTTAGAGTTAGGGCAGTAGAGGCAGTGAACTAGGGTGAAAACGGGAGGAAGTGGTGAACAACAACAGAGTGACTGAAAATGAGATTATGGGAGGTAACAAATAAATGGAATGACAAAGTCAGGGGTATGACAGTGAGAGTGAGTAGCTGAAGTTGGGCAGAGGTCTAACGAAAGGACGTAAGTAACTTAGTGGTCAAGATATTGGAAGTAATCTAGATAAACACTAAAATTAAGAATTTCTATAGTAGTATCTCAAACAGCTTCTGGCACATTGTAGGCACTCTATAAATATTTGTTCAATAAAAAAGTAAAAGATATTCAGTATATAACAATTCATCTTGAAAATACTTCTTCCATTTCCTCAACTCCTAAACATTTATGTAGTCATTCTTCACACAAAAATCTGAATCTGGCTTCTGCCCCTCCACCCTTCTTATTTAATTTCTCAAACAGTATACATATATTCATTAAACAAACATATATACATGTATATTTTTAAGATTATCAGGCAATTTCTATTTCAACTTTTCTTAAAATGTTGACTCTGCATTCATATACAGTTTACAACATCCTGAATTCCTGAGATTGATTCATACACAAACTATGTACAATTTTCAAATTTATGATTACTGCAGTAGCATGCTTATACATCACTATTTGGAGTTTTCTCTCACTTTTATTGTCCAACAAGAACTCAAACTAATGTTGCCATTTGTTAAATGCTATATCTAAATTCCATTTCAATATCCAATGAACACAGGTTCTATTTTTTATCAAGTATACATAAGCAGTAATCATTCATCCCACTACTCTGATAGTTTCTTGGAAGTTAATACCAATGAAATAAGATGACAACAGTGGAAGAAAGGAGAATTGGGAAAAATCCATAAAATTCACTTCTATCAATAAATCTACTTTGTTTTATACATTTGAAATATCAGCCACTTACTGAACATGTTTGTATCTTAAAAATTGATTCCCTTTTATTGAAATTCTAGTATATAATAGTTTCATAGTCATAAATTGGGAAAATGGTATAATTAAAGAAATATGCAGAATCTTAGAATGAGAATAGGTACTAAATATTGTAGACTGTTATGGAATATTCTGAAAGCAGAGCAAATAGTAGAACAATCAGGTGAGACTAGTCATTGAAAATGTCATGCTAAAGTTTAAAGACATGGCTTGGGCTATGCATGAGGTTTTCTTATGCCCATTCATCTACCCATCCATCCTTAAATCTATCCATGCATCCATCTATATATTAATTCATCCATCCATCCATCAACACGTATTAAAAACCCATAGTGAGCCATGTATAGTATTAGGCCTGAGTTTATAAAGGTGAAGAAAACACAGTCTTCCTCTTAATAATTATTCCATTTTGAAGTCTCAACCAAGAGTTGGGTTCAAGTAATTACAATACAGAAAACATATCAAGGTCTTAAATGTATGTACATATATAATTGTAAATTATGTGTTTATACATATATATAATTGTTCATATTCATGAAGTAGAAATCTTTTACATAATATTTTCTTTATCAAAAAGTGGAAAATTTCATTAAATAAACTTAGTTCAAAATTTTTTTATTTCTCAGAGAAATATTTTGTCATTTTTTCTAGTAATAAGAAATTATTTTTAAATCAACTCAACCAGCATAACAATGGTGAAACCAATTGATAACAGGTAAGTCCCTGTTACCTAAAGATTATCCAAAAAGGATCCTATATAAGAACTTTCTAAGTATTACCCAGTTGGCACTTCTTTATTTTTTCTCTTTAGTATATAGAAATGTGCTAATTGCTAAAGTCCTTGGAATTAAAAATTAATGCCAAATAAATAAGCCAAGATAGCAATATTCCTCATTTCCCCTCTTTTTCAAACAGATAGTTTTAACTTTTGCCTAAAAAAAGCCCAGTAGATCTAATCATCTGTTTTTAAGGTGATATGAACTTGTGCCCATCTTATCTAATATTCCAAGTTTTCCAGTTTCCTTCTCAAATATATCAAGACTTCAGTATTTGAAAATTATCTTCTGGCTTTAAATCTAAGACTTTATTTATATTAACATTTTTGGTAGCATGAACATTGTAAAACCTAAATTTCAAAATGTTTTACTGCAGCAATTTAAATACTTCATCTAAGACACTTGAATTGTTTTTATTATTCTTTCCAAACTTTATACATCGTTCTTATTAACATCCTTCAGAGAAGTTAAACAGAAACAGACAGCAAATGACATCACACACTCAGAGCAAGCATCCATTCATAAATTAAATCACCAAATATTATGAGGCATCTGCTCTACCAGACACGTGGCAGGTGTGGGGAATTTTTAAAGAAGAATAAGGTGCAATCTCTCCTTTCAAAGTGTTAAAACATTGCAGAGAAGCCTGAAATAGTCAAATGATTATAAAATAGGATGGTAAGTCCCGTGTTAAAGGATGATGGTAGGAAAATCTAATAGTTACTGGAAGGGTCAGGAGCTGAGGCACCCTAGGGAGAATGATAAATAAACTGAATCTTAAAGGCAAATAGGAGATATTTAAGCAGAGAATCAGCATCAGGGTTCAAACTAGGGTGTTGTCAACCAAAAACCAGGGTCTCCAGATTTCAGAGAGAAGAGCCACTCCAAAAAATTGATACACCATGTACTTATATGCATCAATACGACGCACCAGGTATGATGTACTTATGACAAGTGCCCAGGACAACAGTGCTGTGCCGGAAGTCCTCAAAAACGTTAGCCAAGGGACAGAAACCTCACTACCCTGAGCACATTTCCTAGCTGAGATTCCTTTTGTGTTGTGGATAAAAGGATATAAATGTAAAAAAATAAGAAAGAAAAACTGACAACAACAACAAAAAAAACAGGGCTTCATATGTTCTGACCTGGTCACTTGCTTTTGGAGTGCTCTCTCCACTGTGTCATTGTAGAAACCGAGACTAACAGAGGATGGTCTTTTGGTTCCAGGCGTGTGTGCTGTCGGGAAGCCAATGTGCCTGCTCTTTGAATACATGGCCTATGGAGACCTCAATGAGTTCCTCCGCAGCATGTCCCCTCACACCGTGTGCAGCCTCAGTCACAGTGACTTGTCTATGAGGGCTCAGGTCTCCAGTCCTGGACCCCCACCCCTGTCCTGTGCTGAGCAGCTTTGCATTGCCAGGCAGGTGGCCGCTGGCATGGCTTACCTCTCAGAACGTAAGTTTGTTCACCGAGATTTAGCCACCAGGAATTGCCTGGTGGGTGAGAACATGGTGGTGAAAATTGCCGACTTTGGCCTCTCCAGAAACATCTACTCAGCAGACTACTACAAAGCTAATGAAAACGATGCTATCCCTATCCGTTGGATGCCACCAGAGTCCATCTTTTATAACCGCTATACTACAGAGTCTGATGTGTGGGCCTATGGCGTGGTCCTTTGGGAGATCTTCTCCTATGGCCTGCAGCCCTACTATGGGATGGCCCATGAGGAGGTCATTTACTACGTGCGAGATGGCAACATCCTCTCCTGCCCCGAGAACTGCCCCATGGAGCTGTACAATCTAATGCGTCTGTGTTGGAGCAAGCTGCCTGCAGACAGACCCAGTTTCGCCAGTATTCACCGAATTCTGGAACGCATGTGTGAGAGGGCAGAGGGAACTGTGAGTGTCTAAGGTTGAAGATGTTCAAATAAAATGCTGCAGTTTCCTCTCAGACTCTGTGAGCCAGGGGAATCATACACCAGAGGCCCAACAAGACCCACATAGGAAAAAGTAAGAGTAGACATGAGTAGCCTGTTGTTTGTTTCCCAGGAAGAGCAAAGACAGTGCAAAACCCATGTGGTAGACGGACCCATTGAAAGCCAGTGACTGGAAACACAGGCTAGGAAATGTGTCAGATAATGGAGACAACTATTCTTCTTCATGAAGTTTGTAATACACACTGCACAGGGAAGAATGTCATCCTGTTCAGTTTCCAAATTAGCTGGTCACAGAGTAAAGCTCTGCTGTATTAAATTTTCATATGAAAATGGGATTCAGAGCTTCATTTTTTAATAGAGTTAATTTCTGTTCATTGTGAAAGTAGTTTAATCTTCATCTAAGACACCTAGGTGAAATACAGAAAACTAAAAAGAAGGAAAAGCCATTCATTCTCTCTCCACCCAAAGACAAGTCTTAGTGTTTTGTTAAATTTTTCTTGCTTTTAATGCGTAATTTTATATTTGTTTGTATTCTGCAGAGTTGTGGTTATATTTTATTGATAGAGGATTTCTAAGGAATTAAACAGAAAATCAGCAGGGCTATGACTCCGAATCACCTTTTCTGTCCTGTACCCCTCCTTTAAAAGTTTTCCTCTCTGTGTACTTGTCCTGAATTAAAACTGCTTATTTTATTTCTCCAGTTTTCCTGAAACAAGTTTTTGTATCTTACTGATTTACCTTTCCCTTTAAAAATTGTATTGGTATATTTTTCACTGCTTTAATTTTTATTTCTTCTTCTTCTTTCCAGGACTTCTGTCCTTTTTTAGTTATTTAGCTAGTTTTTTCCTTTTAGTTCATTCATATAATAAACACTCTGGCAGAAACAATAACATTTTAAATAACATTATAGATTGATATGTGTATGCCTTTTGCAAAGTATTACTTTTTTCTTCTGTATTTGCCTTCAAAGCCACACATTTCAAAATTCTCACATTAATATTATTACTAGAGTCTATTTAAATCTCTTAAACCACAGTTTATAATATGGGATTTCACAAGATACACCTGTGGCTCTGAGTTACTTTAAGTCTGATATTTTTGTGCATTCTGATATTTTATTCCTTTTAGAAACCAATTCAGTTGGCTGTAGAATTAATATAGTTCTGCTTAACAACGTTCTGCATGACATATTAACTGATTTTGTTGTATTTCATGATTTAAAAAAAAAAAAGCTCTGGAACTCAGATTCCTGGAGGTTCAGATTTCTCAGTGGACTCTCACACAATACATCTTTATTGAAATTCATACATGATCTCACTTTATTTCTGATATAGCATGAACCCAAATTCTCCTGAAAAACAAACAGGGAAGAGAAAATAACAGTCTACTCTATACCAGCTTATCTTAATTCAAACTAATTGGTAGTTAGGGCAATGGAGAAATGGTGTGAATTCTTGAAAGTAGATTTTCACCATCTGCTGGAAAACTGCCTGAAATCCCCAAATCTGCCTCATGTAAAACTTGACATCTTTAGTGGGAAACCTGCCATTTCTTACTCATAGTCTCTCCAGGCAAAATGTAGTCTCTCCCAAAAATGTAGAAATTGTCCTAGACTTTGCCCTCTCTTTCATCAATACTCTATTAGTTTCACTTGCTAAAATCCTCCTGCTGCCATCCTCTTCCCTTCCACCTAAGAGCCAATGACTCAAGCTCTACCATTTCCCACCTGTCTATTATCTGGACTTCCTCTCATTTCAGGCCTGAGCAGATTCCATAGGCTACAACGACAATAAGGCGGTCATTATTCACAGTTCTGATTTACAAACAGCGAGGTCAGAATTTAGGACTGAGACCTAGAGAAGTGCTTCAGCTAAAAGTCACGATTCTAAGTCCAAAACTGATACTGTCCTCCAAAGAACTGAATGAAGAATAAAGTTGCAGCATATGTCCAAAACAAAAGTCAAGATGCCAACAAAGCAGAAAAGCTGGAGAGGGCCACCAGCAAGTCTAGAACTTTAGCATAGCTATCCATGGCTTATTTTAGATGGTGCACATATGCTCTGCAAAATTCAAAGACAGCTTTGGGCTTTCTCCGCTGATAAAGTTTCGTTGTAAAAGACAGACATAGAAGTCAGGCTGACAGGAAATATGGTAACAATAATCATAAGAATTATAATATCAGCTAACATTTACTGAAATATTACCATGTATATTCTGAGGGCTTTAGACATATGAACGTAAACCTCACAACATCCCTGTAATGTTGGTACTATCATTATATATATATTTTTTTAAGTGAGGAAACAATCACAGAGAGATTGTGCAACTGGCACAAGTGCACACAGCAATAGAGCCTACTTTTTGACCAAAAAAGACCAAATTCTCAACTACCACACTGTGGAGCCTCTGTACATTATAGAAGCAATAATTGAACCTCAGTAACTATGTGGAGGTGATTTGTAATTTGCATGTAGTTTCAAACACACACTGTACTTTTTATTATTTAACTTACTAAGTCTTTTTTTTTTGAGACAGAGTCTCCCTCTGTCACCCAGGCTGGAGTGCAGTGGCACAATCTTAGCTCACTGCCACCTCCACCTCCCAGGTTCAAGTGATTCTCCTGCCTCAGCCTCCTGAGTAGCTGGGGCTACAGGCATGTGCCACCACACCCAGCTAATTTTTTGCATTTTTAATAGAGACAAGGCTGGTCTCGATCTCCTGACCTCGTGATCGCCTGCCTCGGCCTCCCAAAGTTCTACAGGCATGAGCCACCACCCCCAACCCTTCCTAACTCTTTTTAATGAATAGCAAAAAAGTATACTTTAGCATTATCATGTAAGTTAATCAAAACATTTAATAGATAACATATTTATTTTTTCACAAGTTCTAACTGCATTTTCAAGTTAAGATCACTAACTTATTCCCTAAATGCTTGATCTAATGTTCTGGATCACGGGAATGTGAATGCATTATTCACCAATATTGTATTTTTTAAATAAAGATTCAGAGTAGAATCATTATATCAATTCAAAAAGGCAGACAAAAGAGAGACACTCACAGTGTCACTGTTACCAAGTGCCAGGACAGACATCGGTAAGGCACCAGCAGTCATTTTTAGTGGTCAAATACCAAACCTGGTAAGATGGTAGAGTATTTTGCATATGACACCCAAAAACATATTCTCTGGTATTGTGGGTGAGCAGAAAAAGAACACTTTCTTTTCATTTTACAGTATATTATGAACCTCTTACACATCATTAAATATTCTTCTAAAAATCCAATTTAATTTCAGAATAATATTCTATTTTGTTCATATACTGCAATTTAGCTAATCTGTCTTGTATTTTTTAACATTTAGGTTTTTTCCAATTTTCATCATTATAAAAAATGCTGTAATTAACATCCTTATTTGTGCATGTCCACATTTCTTTTTATGCAAATTCAGAGAAAGGAAATGTCTAGACCAAATGGCATGTATAATATTAACACTTTTGTTATGTGGTTTCCTATTCTGTAGAAATCTTACTTCCATTTCTACATTGTACAAGAGATCTCATAGCCCTAAACATTTGCTTTCATAGAGAATTAATTTTCTGTTTTTTAGAAATCTTTTGTCTCTTTGGTTATAGAAAAGATAATCTCTTTTTATTTTTTAAATACTAATCAGTTGAATTTTTCTTGTTCTTAGGTCATTAACAGTTTTTACTATGGCAATTGTCTACAGCCCATTTTCCTACTGTGTTCATTTTCTAATTGAATTGTGGAATTTATCTTATAAAAAGTATATCAAGCCTTTTTCATACTTTATACAAGAGATAACATATATACTTCCTTTACCTTAAAATAACATTTTCTTTTTTCTTGAAAAAGAAATACATTGTTTAAAAAGAAAAATAATATGCAATAATATACAAGAATATATAATATATAATCATAGTAAACAATAAAAAAACACCAACCAGTGGTAATTAACATTAACATCATAACAAATATTCTTCTAGTTCTTTTCAGATAGGCAGGTAGGTAGGTTGGTAGGTAAATAGATAGATGATAGATAAAGAAATAATTTAAACAAAAACAAGATCATACTGTTACATTACTTTGAGCCTTGCTTTATCACTTAATATATCTTAAACATCTTCCATATGAAGAAGTATTCATGTGCAACATTAATTTTGATGGTTGAATAGTATATTATAAAGATTTATCATAATTGACATAGCTATTATTCTATTGTTAGACATTTGGTTTATTTCTATTTCTCCATTATAAAATGTAATGTTTTCTGGCTGCTAAATTTTGTAAGCATTTATCTTAAGTGGTTTCTTTAGCTATAACTCATAGAAGTCAAATTTGTAGATCAAAGGATAAATGTACTTTTAATGATTTTTAATATATTAAAAAGTTACCTTCCTGAATTATTTTATTAACATATACCTCTCCTAGTCAGATAAGAGAGCCCATTTACTTCAACCTCACCAATACTGAGTATAGCATTTTAATCATTGCCAATATAATAGCTTAAAGTTATTTCATAGCTTACACTTACATTTCTATAAATAATAAATTAACATTTTTAATTTTTTGAGGGTACTTGACTGGTGATTTGCCTTCTACTATTTTTCTACTGGATATATTTCTTATTGCTTTGTAACAGCACTTCATATATTAAGGAGTTAAATTTTGTGGTATGTTTCAACTACTTTTATCATGTTAAAAATACAGACTTCTATTTGTCTTTTATTATAGGTTTTACCAATCAGAAAAGAACGTTGACTTTTCTGTCCATTCAAATGATTGTGGATTTTTTTCCTAAGTGATTTGTTAATATGTACAATTGTATGAATTTATTTCCTAATGTTGAGATAGCCTTGATTTCTAGGAATAAACTTTTTGGGTGAATCACATCAATCTTTTACTTAACTACCAAATTTATTAACATATATTTGTATCAATATTAATAAGTTTATAAAATTCAAAGTTTATCATTTTCTTCTCTGAGTTTTGTATTGGCCTTAGCATTTGTATTAGCATTGTGTTAGAAAAACTTAGGAGTTTTTCTCTATAATCTTGGTTAGTTTATTTTTAAATAATTGTTATTTATGAAATACATAAAAATATTGTTTAAAAAAACCCACCAGAGGGTACAAACATAAAAAAATAAAAATTATCTACTTCCTTTTCATCTCTAGTCCCAGCCTAAGTGCTAACCACTTCACTCATTTGTAGTGTTAGTTCTTCTGGTAATTACCAGTGCAATTCTAACAAATAGGTTTGCATTTCTCCTTTTGAATTGATCAATTTTTTAAAAATATGAAATAACTCCCTTCATAAAAGATGGACAGGTTACAAAACTCTTACTCAAACTTCCTTTCCTCTTCCTGAGATGTGTTAACTTCTAGTGCTGTATTGTTTATCACAACTTTCACAAATATTTCTAAATAAAGGTTACCTACTGATTCTAGATTATGCTAGATAAAATTAGAGCTTCAAAATTCCCTCCATCACTTCTCCCTGCTCTCTACTCTCACCCTCAGTCAACTATACACCTAATTCTATGCTGTCAACCATATGTTCATTTCTATGAATCTGTAATATTTGTATTTTGTTGTACAACAAATTAAAATTTAGGTACTTTGACTAATAGGTTGATTCTAAACATCAAAAAACAAAAATAAAACATCTGCAATTATGTGATTACGTATTTATGCATTGCCAAACAATGGTATTCCGTTATTTTAATTTAATAAGATAAATTTAACATACATTAATTCTTATTTCCTCTATTTTATGGAGGAAATATTTTAAAAATCACAAAAGTTTTACATCTGCTTCTCTTAGAAAAGACTCATAGGTGTAGGGGTCTGATATTTTTTTTTAAATATTTGCCAGTGCATTTCTTATCATTATAAACAAAGATTTATGTGTGTCAAGATGTTTACTTTGCCTTCTAAGAGGTCATGTCATCTGAATGAAGCAAAATCAAGGTAAGCCTTTACATGTAAGCCATTACATGTCTTCTTTATAGGATCCCTCTTAATTAAAAACTTCTAAGAGATTCAACAGGGATAGATTTTCTTACAACCTTCATCATCAGACCTGTAATTATGCAACTGGCCAGCATTGCTCTTTCAAACCACAGTCTCGGAAAGTATACACTGCATATAGAATTTTGTCTGTAAGAAGAGAAACCACCTGCACTATCTAAGGTTATGTCAGAGAGATGTTACCACAGAAAAAAACCCAGACTTAGAAACACACTGTCATTTTCTGGGTGTGTTCTTGACTATTTAGAGCTGTGATTAAAATTAGAAGTGTTGGCATGACACTGCTTTCTGACTTTCCTTTTTAGCCATGTTGACACCGTGGTGGTTAGTGTGATGCTGCTTCTTATTTCAATTGATGCTTTACTCAAGTATGGATAAAACATAACTTAAAGTCACCTACACTTCTGCTACCTTGATATTTAAAATTATTGGCATGCATTATGTTTAAGAATCTTAAGAAAGTTCGTTAGTATTATGTATTTATCTTCTTTTCACTCATTTAAGTCACTTGATGACTTAAGATCAGACGGTGACTTAGATAACCTTCTCAGAAGACTCTCAGAATCATTCTGTCTGACATCACTAGGTTGCTTTGTTTACAGCAACCTAAAAAAGCAACCACCTTATTTCAGTCCATTCCCAAAGTACCCTCAGAAGTGACAGGAATTAAGGAATAAATTGATCAAAGATGAGTCAGACACTGAGCAAAAAACCTCAAATAAATTTCATTTCTAAGAACAAAGCAAAGATGACTAGGAAATGCCTGAGGAAACACTTTTTTTTGGAGGCAGAGAGTATGATATTCTTTTTTTTTTTTTTTCCAACTTTCACTCTTGATTCAGGGAGTACATGAGCAGGTGTGTTATTGGACAAATTGTGTGGTGCTGCTGTTTGTGGTACAACTGAACCTGTTGTGAGCATAGTACCCAATGGATAGGTTTTTCAACCCTGGCCTCCCTTCTTCAAAGACCTCCCCCTTCTTGTATTCCCCAGTGTCTTTTGTTCCCATCTGCATGTCCATGTGTACTCAGTGTTTAACTTCCACTTATACTTGAGAACATTGAGTATTTCTTTTCTGTTTCTGTGTCCATTTTTCCTGCAAAGGACATGATTTTGATCTTTTTGTGGCTGCATAGTATTCCATAGTGTATATGTACTACATTTAGCTTATCCAATCAACCACTGGTAGGCAACTGTGTTGATTCCATGTCATTGCTATGGTGGATAGTGCTGCAATGAACATATGGGTACAATATGTCATTTGGTAGAATGATTTTCCTTTAAGTGTATACCAAAGGAAATGAGATTGCTGTATCAAATGGTAGATTAACTCTCAATTATTTGAGAAATTGAGGAAACACAATTTTTAAGACATTTTAAAATAATAAACCTCAAATATTTTAGAGAAAACATCTTTATCTCTGTTTCTATAACTGTCTACCTGTTTTTAATAAGCTTTGCAAAGCTATATGAAACTAGTTTTTAATTTTTGTATACTTGAGACAGTTGTGGAAGAAAGTAGCCATCTACTCATCCAATTTTGGAGAAATTCTGAGAAAATTAAGTCATTCTTATGAAAGATCCATTTTCTTATTGCAGTAACTGAACTTACCTGGCACTTGCCCAAACTTAGCATTAACAGGTAATTCATTATATTTATAACACAACCAACAACATGATTCCAGAACAACACAGCCCTAAAGGAAAAATCATTAATTCTTTGACATAAATAGTTTACACCTAGATTTTACACTTCAAAAATCTACACTTAGATTTTTTTTCTAAGATTCTTTTGCATTATTTACTAATCTGACAGCCTTCCATTAACAACAAATTTAGAACATTTTTATATTTTAAATACCAACATGTGCATTATTTTGGTGAGGACATAATAAATCATTATATAGATGTTCCATAAGTGTTATCAAGACTGGCAGCAGAAGGAGTGGTGAAATATATGGACTCAGCCCCCAAGTCCACACATTTCACCACTCCATCTGCTGCCTGTCAAGTCCTAGCAGTTTACTTCATCCCTTTGTGCCTCTATTCTCCTCATTTCTGAAATGAGAATAAGAATGTCAACAAGCTCATAGGTTACTGGAAGGATTAAATGATTTAATAGGTAGAAAATGCTTAGGAAGGTACCTAATACACAGTAAATACTTCCAAAGATTTTGCTAATATAATTTTTTGCAATTATATAGAAAACTGACATACTAGAGCTAAATCATTAAACAGATCTTTTTACTATTTCCTATAGATACAGGAATAGAACTAACATAATCGGGTCAGATACAATAAACATTTTTAGGAATTTTCATATATGTTACAAAGTTATTCTCCAGAAATCTTGCAACAATTTACACAACCAATAGCAATGCTTGAAAGGGCCTATTTCTGACACTTCAGATAACTTAGCATATCATCAAATTTAATTCTTAGCCAGTTTAATAACTGAAAAATGTTGGCTCCCTGCTAAAATTTGATTTTTCTTTTAAATTCCTGCAGATACTGTTTGTTTTTCAAGTTTTTTTTAATCAACTTATTTTGGGCATTTTCTGAATTGTCAAGTATGTTCTACTATTTGTCCTCCACCTGGAGCAGTCCGGTTTTTCTTGGGAATCCTGTGAGAATGTATGTTCTAGATATGCCCTTCATATTTTTTATCTTTAACCTCATTGTATAAACTTTATATGAATTTCTTCTGAGATAGGTAAATGTCTTAATCTGATTTTGTAAGCATATATCTCCTATATGCTTTTTACTGCTTTCACTATATTATTTTTATTTATTTTTAATAGTAATACAATCACTTGGGTCAACATTAGAAGATTATAAAAATCTACAAAGTAGACTTACAGGGAGGTGGGGTAGATGTGCTTTTTCCTCTTCCTTCCACTAAATACAACTAAAAACCTGAACATCATATAGAAAAGCACCATAAGAAGACTACGAAAAGTGGAGAGGACTAGGCAGACTGTCTAGGAAGAAGACAGAGTCAAGGAATGACATGCTGAGCTCTCTAGGTTTTCTTTTGGCCTCAGACATCTCAGACTTGAAGTGAAAGAAGCCAGCAACACAGTAATGCCAATTCGTATATACCAAAAAAAAAAAAAAAAAGCCCCAACTAAAGTCTGCTATCTTCAGACAAAATACCAGGAAAAGGTCACCTAGCAAGACAGAAACCTTTTAGACAATAATTTCTCTCTTCTACCCAAACACCAGGCGCGCACACACACACACGAAACAACAACAACAACAAAAACGGCCTCACCTCCAAGACGCCAGCAAAGTCCGAATGGTGATCCTAAGACTTCTCCCTCTCCAGGTGTAATAAAGGGCTCAAACTTCCTACAGGTGTGGAGTCAGACAAGTCCTCTTCCACAGCTGAGACTTTCATGCCCCTGAGCTCCAAATGTGTGTGGAGGAAATATTTAAGGCAATTGTAGTATAAACAGAGGAGGGTAAAGGGATATACAAGGAGGTCCTTTATATACTTTGTTTGAACTGGTAAAATGTTGACCCTAGTAACTGTGAAAAGTTACAAACATACTGTATAATGCCATACAATGTAACCCCTAGAGCAACTCTACAAAAAGATATACTTCAAAACACTATTGGCTGGGCATGGTGGCTCATGCCTGTAATTCCAGCACTCTGGGAGGCCAAGGCAGATGGATCACCTAAGGTCAGGAGTTGAGACCAGCCTGGCCAACAAGGCAAACCCTGTTTCTACTAAAACTACAAATATTAGCTGGGTGTGGTGGTACATGCCTGTAGTTCCAGCTACCTGGGAAGGCTGAGGCAGGAGAAAAGCTTGAACCGGGGAGGCAGAAGTTGCAATGAGCCGAGATCACACCACTGCACTTCAGCCTGGATGACAGAGCAAGACTCCATTTCAAAAACAAACAAACAAACATACAAAAAGCACTACAGATAAGACAGAATTCTAAGAAATGTTCAAGTAACCCACAGGAAGGCAAGAAAAAGAAAAGAAAAAGCAAATAAAAAACAACAAATAAAATGGCAGGCTTAACGCCTTGACATAGTAATAATTACATTAAGTATAATTATTGTAGAATTTTAAATGTTTAGAGGGGCTTCAAGTCCAAATGTAGAAAGAGCATGTGTTTGCCTCACCACCTGGGGTCTCAGTGGACTACATATTTGAATAAATTTCTGCAAGATGGAAAACACATGGAGTTATGCTAACAAGACAAACAAAAGAGTGATACCATAGAGGTAGAAACCATCTGTTTTGGTTCTACCCTTGAAAGGCTAAATAGAGACTATTTCTCTAGCTCTACTAATTGAAATACTATCACCTGGCAAGAAGTAGTGTAAGGGGGAGGGGGGAACTCCAGGATGATTACCTTTCTGGTGTCAGTGTCTGGGCTATATCAGTAAATGCTTTGATCCTCACTCCTAATAACAAATCTTCTTTTCAGTGTTTCCTTCCTTAGAATTCTCCATTAATTTTTTTATTCATGCATCTGTGACAGTGCCTAGCATTTAGTAGCTAATCAGTAAGTACTGGTCAGAGTCTGACCAATACTAATGCTACTAGTGACCAATATTATTAGCTACTAAATGCTAGGCACTGTCACAGATGCTGGGGAAATACTAGTGAACAAGATAGACAAGCCTGATTTGGGGAGTTTTCATTTTGCCAACCAACAAATAATAAATATGAAAACAAACTTATAAACAGTTCATTTTTAAATAGCAACGTGTTCTATGAGGGCAGAGACATTGCATGAATTAGTATATATCCTTCCACCTGCTCATCAAAAATAAATTAATTGGTAATTGCACTGCTACAACATTTCAAAGGCTGTTGAAATTCCACCTCTCCAAGGGGTGGGATTTTCATTGCTATCACCAAATGATCTGACTCCAGGATACCAACCTTAGGGTATGCTTCCTAGAACTACTCTTGGGATACAGTGTTAGGTTATGTATTAGTCCATTCTCATGCTGCTAATAAAGACATACCCAAGACTGGGTAATTTATAAAGGAAATATATTTAATTGACTCACATTTCAGCACTGCTTGGAAGGCCTCAGGAAACTTGCAATCATGGCAGAAGGGGAAGCAAAGATGTCCTTCTTCACATGGTGGCAACAAGGAGAAGTACTGAGCAAAAGGGGAAAAGCCCACACCATCAGATCTCATGAGAACTCATTCACTATCAGGAGAACAGCATGAAAGTAACTTCCCCCATGATTCAATTACCTCCCGCCAGGTCTCTCCCTTGACACATGGGGATTATGGAAACTACAGTTCAAGATGAGATATGCGTGGGGACACAGTCAAACCATAACAGGTCAGGTTCTCCAAAAGCCAAGTCTGAGATAAGGATTCCTGTGCAAGTAGTTTATGGAGGGAGTGCTCTCAGAGGAAATGCACCTGGGAGTGAGAGAAGCAGGTTTGGGTAGTGAAGGAGCTGGGCAAAGGTGTGTTATCAGCTGAAGGGTGACCTCAGCTTGCACTCACAGAGAGTTCTGGAGTATGAGTTGTACCACAAAGATTGTCCTACCCAGAGGCAAAGAAGATTGAACCGTTATACTCCTTCTTTGGCCTTTGGATATGAGTTACCCTGGGGCAAGGGCCAGAGGTGGGTGCATAATGGTGGCAGGTAACCTCTCAGGCATCTCCACATGAGACAGCTCCTGTCACTCAAAGGCAATTCTCTCAAGAAGGGTTTCTTAATTTCCCAGCATTCAATTTGGAGAGATTTCTTATTGTCTAGCTTATTTTTATAGACATAGTCATCTTATTAAACAATAGTGACACATTAGCTTTGTATATTAAAGACCGCCCGTAAAACTGCTAACAGATGTGGCATAATGAATGGTAACAAAATCAATTCTTTTTGGTTGGTCCAAGATTCCATTTTCCTTCTTGTTGAAGAAGCAGCTGAACTTTACAAAAAGGAACCAATTTTCCAAATTCAACCTGAGCTAGCTACAAAATAAATAAAATAGAAACTTCCCACTCTACCTTTTTTATGCAATAATAACAATACATACTTAGTTCATTAATTAAATCTTCCCTACAAGAAAGATACTACTGATACTAGTAATAAAATAGGTGTGCCAGGTGCAGGGCTCATGCCTATAATCCCAGCACTTTGGGACACCAAGGCAGAAGGATCGCTTGAACCCAGGAGTTCAATACCAGCCTGGACAACATAGTAGGACCCTATTACCACACACACAAAAAAATTTTTTATTAAAAATTAGCTGGGTATGGTGGTGTGCACCTGGAGTCCCAGTTACTCAGGAGTCTGAGGCAGAGAGATACCTTGAACCAGGAGGTCAAGGCTGCAGTGAGCCATGATCACACCACTGCACTCCAGTCCGGGTGACACAGTGAAACCCTGTCTCAAAAAAGAAAAAAGATTTCTCCCAGGCTTTTGGAGTTTTCAGAGTATCCCTATCACAAATGCTGAGAAGAGACAAGGAAAGAGGAAGAAAAAGATACAGAGAAACAATTCTCTATCCCCTTTAGTATTTACAAACTATACTTTGTGTCCCTTATTTGTTTCATTATTATAATCTGGATTCTTGGCATTTAAGAAGAAACTGAGATTTTTCTGTAACTGAGAAGAACATTCCCAGAGGCCAATATCTCTATGTGCTGGAAACCAGAAAGGGGAAGTGTCCCAGCTAGAGTCTGGTAAACCATAATTCTTCCTATTGTCAAGGATTTCACATCTTTGCCCACACATGGGAAAGTTCTCAAAGTAAATTGACAATATTTCACAAATACCACAAAAGGACCATGCTCAGCAAAGAAAATTCCAGGCTTGGCACTAAATGTAATCTACCAACTGGCACCAGTGAGTCTCACTCGGTGTGAATAATCCACAGCATAGACCAGTACCACTCTTAGACTTAGGCAAGAGGGGAATAACTTGGGCACTGTGATTAAGAGGATTTCACCCTGGTCTTTCTCCAGGTACGACCCTCCTCATGGAATGAGGGTCCCAGGGGCCAAGGCGCTATGCCTACCTAGAACGTGACTTCCTTTTTTTAAACCATATTTCATATATGAGGGACCCAAGAATTTCAGCTCCGGCACTGGCCCTTTTCTGAGTCCCTCAACTCTAGAGTGGACTCCAGATATCCCTGGCAGGCATATCTTTAGGCTGTTGTCCAAGGAGCAGCCGTTAAAAGAAGAATGAACACAGGTGTGTGCACAAGACCCTTCATGTGTTAGGCAAACTTAGGGGTGGGCAAAGAGAATAGGAGGGCTGTGGTCCAGGGACTAGCTCTTTCCACACCACCATACTTCAGCAGAGACCTCAGAAGAGTTCTAGAAATCTCTATATAAATAGTATTCAGTTTAGGTAATAATTGAGTTACTATGTGGCAGGTACAGTCAGGAGTGGCAGGCACTATTCTCAGCATCAGATATGTATACACAAATATATATATAATATGAATTATAATATATTATGTATATAAAAATATATATTCACTTAATTTTCACAAGTAACCTTATGGGAAATATACTTACAGGGGGATTAAATATGCACCAGGTCACACAGCAAGTGGTAAGCCCAAGATTTGATCCCATGCAGCCTGGTTCCAAAATGTATATTCCTAACTATCTAACCATTCAAATACAATTGCATCCCTCTGTGAATTTCTAGATTAGATCAATTTAATGTGTACCACAATCCTCCTTGGAATTTGCTCTGTAAAAAAAAAAAATCATGATTTTCTTGGAGAAGGCAACTTGCTTAGTTAAAACAATAGGTAGATCTGGTGCTTTATAGAGCAGTTTGCTGCAAGAACACACAGTGAAGGGAACTCAACCCAGACCATCGAGTCAAGGGGCACTTCAGAGGAAGACCGTTTCCAAAATAAGTCTTAAAAGATAGGTCCAAGGTAGGCAAGCAAATAAGATGAGAGCAGAGCAGTCTGTTCTAGCCTCCCATAGGAGAACAAAAATAGGAAAGAGAACCCTTTATTTATTTATTTTTTTCATGGATGGGATTTTATTAAAATTGTACACAGATCTCATATTTAAATTTAAAAAATATGCATTTTTTTTCTAGTATTAAAATAGTTTTTTAAAAAAATACCTTGGAAAACTTTAATACGAATTTGTTCTATATTAAATATTCACCTAAAATCTCAGACATTTCTCTCCCATCTCTCTCTGCCAGAATCTTGGAGGGCCTTTTGTTTATAAGTAACTCACTGCAAGACACTTTCAAGACAAGAGTGAGGGGACGGTGAAGAGGTCAGAGCTGAAAGATTTATTATAACTCTAAGTCCACAGCTTTTATCCTAAAAGCCGCCTCTGAAAATTTATTCAGCGGAAATGAAAAACTGTCACTCATCTAAAAATTCAGTTTTTTTTAATATTCAGGGATAGATTTATAGAAACTTAATTGTGTATTACCTTACCTTGTAGGCAAGAAAAATGACTCTCAAAGATGATAAATCAGTAGTTGGCAAGAGTATGATCTCTTGATTTAAAGTAGAAATTCATTTTTATTATTAATCTTTATTGGGGCTACTCACTCCTGCCAGAGTAGGTCATGCAAAGGCTCTGGGGTCTTAAGCAGAGTACAGTGTTTGGCAAGAACGTTCTAGAGTTTGGTTTACACTGACTACCACTGAGATGCCCATTGCAAGTATATGTAGTCACTTGAAGTTTGGGACTTCTGCCTCGTCTACATCACACTTGGGAATTCGAATCATTACAGAGTCAGTCTACAAACTCCTGTGTCTACAGGTCGGTCTCCTTAGGTGCTCTAAGCAACCATTTGCCCCAGGAGTTATGTCATTTCACCATGGCACCTAGAGAGTTGGTTCCCATCACCAATGGAACCCAGAGACCTCTATCTCCTCAGCGTTGGAGAATCTTCTTCATTCTCTTGCTACTTTTTTATCCTACTTGTTTAAAAAAGGCATTTTTCTCTCCGTACTTTCCCTTTTGAGACATTTAACATATGCTCTTCAATTGCTTCCGGCTTTTCCAAATGCCAGAAAGAAAGCTTGTATTCAAGCAACTCAGGCCTTAGGCACTGAACAAACATTCATAGTAAAGGAACAAAGGCCTTAAAACTGAGAACAGGCTGGGCACAGTGGATTACGCCCATAATTCCAACACTTTGGGAGGCCGAGGCGGGTGGATTACAAGGTCAGAAGTTCAAGACCAGCTTGCCCAACATGGTGAAACCCTGTCTCTACTAAAAATACAAAAATTAGCTGGGCATGGTGGCACATGCCTGTAGTCCCAGCTATTTGGGAGTCTGCGGCAGGAGAATCTCTTGAACCTGGGAGGTGGAGGTTGCAGTGAGCCAAGATTGCACCACTGCACTCCAGCCTGGCAATAGAGAGAGACTCTGTCTCAAAACAAACAAACAAACAAAAAACTGGGAAGAAATTCCAGAGGGACAAGCATCTCAAGTATTTCTACTTTCCAGCAGCAAAAATCATGATAACAATTCAACAAATGATCATATAGGACATTTGAATTATTATACATTTTGCATCATCTTAAGTAACACTGTAAAAAATTCTTATACAGTCTTTGTAATCTTGGGATACATTTTCTTGGGATACATTTCAAATAGTAGAAACACAATATATTACTTGAGTTACCTACTTAAGCAAATGTAAGGTAAGGTCATTAATGTCATGACTAAAGGACAAAAGAGAAGCTTTTTGTCAGTTGCTGGAGTCCACTTCTCCCATAAATACCTTGTTATACTCTGAAGGTGAGATAGAGTAATTTTCAGGAAGCCACTGGTTTCCTGGAGGAAACTCACCTCCTTGTGCCTAAGATTCAAAGTTAGAAGGACTCATCAGAATGGATTGAGATGTTCTCATGTAAGTTCCTCCAGCAAGAAAGAAAGCAAAGACCCCAGAAACACTCACCAGAAGGGAAGGGAAGTTTCGGATGGTACTGGAGCTCAATACAAGGTATGAAAATTGGGAAGGGAGGTGGGTTCTGTAGCAGCATGAGGATAAAGTAGGAAGCCCCTCTGGACCACTGACTCACAGAAAGTCTTGCTAGCCTAAGCCCTTGCCAAAGCTCAGGCATGAGCTTGGACTAGAAAAGAGATCACTGTACAGTGGATAAGGCTCCACCAGTCTGCATAGCAGCAACAGTGTTGTGGGCAATAACTACTGCAGTAGAGCTGATATTGATTCCTCCTTCCAGTTCCTTGTCTCCTCTGGGATGTTGACACATAGCTAGTCTTTTTTGCCTGGGGTCCTTGGACAATTGAGGATATAAAAAGAGAGAACACAAGAGGAGGAATTGGTGGGTGTTTGAAGTAATAACTGAAAAAATTAGATATATGAACATGCTTGTGTCCCAAGCTGGAAAAATAGGTCATTAAATACATATACTATCAGAGTCACAGATTTGTTTACAACCAGAGAAAAATATAGAAAGATTTAGCTTCTCTATTGCTTCTTCAAGTATTCTTACCTGCTGTGTAGAAAGGAAATCTATTTTTGAGCTTACTACAGTAAATTTGGTCCATCAACTTTATTTAAGAAATCCTTGTAGAAACTCAGTCATCTCATATAAAATTCTGTGGCTCTCAGATTTTTAGAGGAGTGACCCATCTTCTGTCCTTCTTCAGGATGGGATATGGGCAAGAGATAAAAGGATTACCTGACCTTATGAAAGCAACAAAGAGGACCCAAGATTACATTCAGTGCCTCTGGATCCTTGCTGGTCCCTACAGTAGAAAGCTTGTCTGTGTGTCTCCTGGACTATGACCACTGAGGCATAGACTACTGGTCACAAACTAGTCTGTCCGACCAGAGAGCATGGCCAAAGCCATTTGGCCCTGTCCCAAAGTCCCTACCTCCTAGCTAAGGTGTGCAAAAAAATAAAATATTCAATTGAAAATAGCTGAAATATTGAGGGATATTTAGTGCACAAGAGTACTCAGCAATATTGCAATTACAATGTGTATATGAAGGCCTAATTGACTTGTTTTACATTTTTTCTTCTTTTAATACAGACTAGTTAATTGAAGTTAACAGATTCCCAAACCCAAAATATTTTGTGTTTAAGTACTAGGAATTATAATTATTCACCTTTTATGAATGAATGGTTAAACAAAATTTCTGTTTGAGATAAGTTTCCCAGTGTTCTGAATAAAGGGTGCTATCACGCATGTGTTGAGAACCATTACAATGACATTTTGTATATCTTGTCAAGATTTTTTCTTCACTTCTCCAAAGCCAGAAGAAATGGAGAAGCCTCCCACCAAAACTTCAAGAGAAGGGGATGAAACACTTGCTCACCCTCCCTAAACTTTAAACTCAAAAATAGGGGCAATGAAACTGGGGCTTTGTGTTGCTGGACAACCCCTGGCTGCAGACCAGCAGTGCAGGATGGGAAATTTGCCAAAGCAGTTGTAAGCCTGGAATCTCTTGGGCAGGATCATTAGCTTGAGAACAGTTTATCTCCAGGAAATTTCTTTCCTGGGGGCGAGTGGAGGGGGACAGAAAGGTCTACTTTACTTGAGATATTTCTCAGCAGATAAGTTTCCAAAAAATCTTTATTCATATCTAAATATGTCTTCCCTAGAGAGACTGAAGAAGGTTCCAAGAGCTATAGAGCAGTATCCAGTTAAAGTTAGTCTAAACCTATAATTGCTACAGGCAATTTGCTCCTGGAATAGTTAATACCAAAATCCCATAGGGGGATTTTTATGGATGTGTACCTTTTGAGCAGAAATCTTTAAAATTAATTATTTTTTGTTTTAAAAAGGAAAATGTGAATAATAAGATGCTATAATATAAAATGGACAATGTTAAATGTAAATTGATTTACTTGTATTCCTTAACTTGAGGATTTAGTGCTTGGTAATCTTAATGTGGGAGGGGTTTATTATGAGGTTTTACATTTTAGATAAGCTTCCAGTTCAAGATGGAAGAGGAAACACATGTGTTTGTCTCAATACCTGTGGCCTCAGTAGACTACAGATTGAAAACATATGTGGAGTATGGAAAGCAGGTGGGGGTCAGGCTGACAGACAACAGAGTACAGGACATAAGAGAATGAGGCAGTAGAAGCCATTCTTCATGGCTAAACCCTTTGAGAGGTTTCTGGCTAGGCAGACGGAGGCATAGAGAGTAGAAAGGGAAAGAGAAAGAGAAATCTCCTTCAGCCACTAGAATGGCTGCTCTGCTCAGCCAGGCACTCTGTTCCAGGCCCCTGACCATACAGAGCGATGGGTAGCACCAACATTTAACCAAAGTAGAAGCTGTTCTCTAACAGAGGAAATAATTTATCTGGGTAGCATTATAGTTACCCTTGGCGATCCAGGTACTTTAGAGAAAAATGATAGGGAGGCTTGCTAAATCCCTGGTTACTTCGCAGGCTTTAATTTAGAGAGCAAAAGTGATGAGCAAATAGCCAAATACCAAAATAAGGATTCAGGGGAGAGGCATATTGGAGAAAAAATCTACAGAAAAAGCTCACAGCTGTGCCTGAGTTTCACCAACCCATTCCTTCACAAAAGGAAGAGAGATCCAAGCATTAGCAGACAGTCAAGACAAATCACACCACCAATGAGAGGGACCAAATGAGCACATTATAAAAATAATAATGACCCCCGGGGAATAAACAATTTTTCACAGAACTGAGAAGATCTAAGAAAAAAATTCTAATTTGTATTCTCAGGGAAGTTTGAAAAGATGTTGAGATATTGCATCCAAAACTATAAAAACAGACTGCTATAGAAAAGGAGAAAAAAATAAGTTTTTTTAAAAAGTTTAAATATTTAAGCTAAAAGAGAAAAGCCAATATAAGAATATATGGTTGTCAGCTGGGGTGGTCATGGGAGTGGTTGAGTCACCCCTTCCCCAACCAACCACAGGCATTGCAGCTTGCAGCTCGAGAAGCTCCTTCCCTATGCTTAAGAAAAGGAGAGAGAAGAGTAAAGAGAAGTTTGTCTTGCAATTTGGATACCAACCCAGCCACAGTAGGGTAGGGCACTGGGCAGAGTCCTTGAGGCCCCCATTCCAGGCCCTAACTCGTGACAACATTTCTGAACACATCCTGAGCCAGAAGGGAAACCATTTCCTAGAAGGGAAGAACCCAGTCTTGGCAGGATTCAGCACCTGCTGACTAAAGAGCCCTCGGTCCCTGAATAATCAGCAATGGCAGCCAGGCAGTACTCGCTATGAGCCTTGGATGAAACTCACAGCCCTGCTGGCTTCAGGTGTGACCCAGCACATTGCCAGCTGAGATGGCTATGGGGAGACCCCGTCTACCTGAGGAAACAGTAAAGGCGACTTCATCTTGCAGCTTGGGTACCAGCTGGGCCATAGCGGAGTACAGTACCTTGTGGGATCCTGGGGTTCCTGATTCCAGACCTTGGCTCCTGGATGGCATTTCAGGATCTGCACTGGGCCAGAGGAGAACCTAACACCCTGAGAGGAGAGACACAGGCCTGGCAGCAATCACACAAGCTGACTGACTAGCCTTTGGGCCTTGAGTGAATATTGACCATAGCCAGGCAGTACTCAGCACAGGCCTTGGGCAGTGGCAGCCAGAGAAGGAGAGACTTCTCTGCTTCAGGAAAGAGGAGAGAAGAGTGGAAAAACTTTGTCCTGTAGCTCAGGAACCAGCTAATCTTCAGTAGAATAGAGTTCCAGGTAGATTTCTAAGGTTCTTCACTCCAGGCCCTGGCTCCCAGATGGCATCTCTGGATCACCCAGGGCTAGGGAAAACTTGCCAGCCTGAAGGGAAGGACATATGCTTGGCTGAATTTGCTACCTGCTGATTGTAGAGCACTTGGGCCTTGAGCGAAAATAGGCAGTAGCCAGGCAGTGGTCACTACAGGCTTTAGGTGAGACCCAGTGCTATGCTGACTTTGGGCCTGACCCCGTGCCATCCTAGTGGTTGTGGCCACAGAGGTGCCTGTATCATCCCTCTCCCAGCTCCAGGCAGCTCAGCACAGAGAGAGAGACTCAGTTTGTTTGGAGAAAAGTAAAGTGAACAGGAGTCTCCTTGTAATCTAGGGAATTCTCTCTGTTCTTACCCAAGACCACCAAGGTGATACTGCTACAAGTCTGCAAGAGCCACAGCATTACTGGGCTTGGGGTGTCCCCTAAAGCAGATATGACTGCAGTGACCAAAGACTTAGATCATGACACCCAATTTCCTTTGAATACTTGGAAAGCCTTCCTAAAAAGGACAGGTTCAAACAAGCTCAAACTGTGAAGACTACTACAAATACCTAATTCTTCAATTCCCAGACACCAGTGAACATCCACAAGTATCAAGACCATTCAGGAAAATATGACCTCACTAAATGAACTAAATAAGGCACCAGAGACGTATCCTAGAGAAACAGAAATAGGTGACCTTTCAGACAGAATTCAAAATAGCTGTTTCAAGGAAGTTAAACAAAATCCAAGATAACACAGAGAAGGAATTCAGAATCGTATCAGATAAATTTAATGAAGTGATTGAAATAATTAAAAAGAATCAAGCAGAAATTCTGGAACTGAAAAATGCAATTGACATTGAAGAATTCATCAGAGAATCTCATAAGCAGAACTGATCAAGCAAAAGAAATAATTAGTGAGCTTGAAGACAGGCTACTTGAAAATACACAGAGGAGACTAACAGAAAAAGAATTAAATATATGGAGCACACCTACAAGATCTAGATAACAGCTTCAAAAGGGTCATTGGCTTTAAAAAGGAGGTAGAGAAAGGGATGGGGGTAAAAAGTTTATTCAAAGAGATAATAACAGAGAACTTCCCAAAACTAGAGAAAGATATCAAAATCAAGTACAAGAAGGTTATAAGCCCCAAGCAGATTTAAACACAAAGAAGACTACTTCAAGACATTTAATAATCAAACTCCCAAAGATCAAGGATAAAGAAAGAACCTTGAAAGCAGCAAGAGAAAAAAAACACATAACATATTTGGATCTCCAGTACATCTGGCAGCAAACTTCTCAGTGGAAACCTTACATGTCAGGAGAGAGTGGCATGACATATTTAAAGTGTTAAAGGAAAAAAACCTTTTATCCTAGAACAGTATATTCAGTGAAAATATCCTTCCAACATAAAGGAGAAATAGACTTTTCCAGACAAAAACTGAGGGATTTCAACAATACCAGACTTGTTCTATAAGAAATGCTAAAGGGAGTTCTCCAACATGAAAGAAAAGGATGTTAATGAGCATAAAGAAATCATGTGAAGGTATGAAACTCACGGGTAAAGTAAGTACACAGAATGTTATAACACTGTATTTGTGGAATTACAGTGAGTAGAAGGACCAAAAGATGAACCTATCAAAAATAACAACTACAACAGCTTTTCAAGACATAGACAGTATAGTAAGATATAAATAGATATAACAAAAAGTGAAAAAGCTGGGAGACAAAGTATAATTTTTATTAGCTTTCTTTTTGCTTGTTTATGCAATCAGTGTTAAATTGTCATCAGTTTAAAATAATAGGTTATAAGATAGTATTTGCAAACCTCCTGGTAACCTCAAATCAAAAAACATACAACAGATACACAAAAAAATATAATACAAGAAATTAAAACATAGCACTTGAGAAAATTACCTTCACTAAAAGAAGAACAGAAAAGAAGGAAAGGAGAAAGAGAAGACCACGAAACAGTCAGAAAACATCATACAAATGTTAGTGGCACGGCATATGTAAATATCAGTATATCAAACAGATATCTGCACTCCCATGTTTATTACAGCACTATTCACAATAGCCAAGATTTAGAAGCAAGCTGTGCCCATCAACAGACAAATGGATAAAGAAAATGTGGTACATATACACAATGGAGTACTATTCAGCCATAAAAAGAATAAGACCCTGTTATTTGCAACAACGTGGATGGAACAAAAGGACATTATGTTAAGTGAAATAAGCCAGGCACAGAAGTATAAACTTCACATATTCTTGCTTATTTGTGGGAGCTAAACACACACACACACACACACACACACACACACAATTGAACTCATGGAGATAGAGAGTAGAATGATGGTTACCAGAGGCTGGGAATGGTACTGAGGATAGGTGTTGGGGAAGCAGGGATGATTCATGGGTACAAAAGTATAGTTAGGTAGAATAAATAAGATCCAGTATTTGATAGCATGACAGGTTAACTACAGTCAACAATAATTTATTATACATTTTAAATAACTAAAAGAGTATAATTTTATTGTAATACAGAGAAAGGATAAATGCTTGAGATGTGAATACCCCATTATTAGTTATTGATGCCTATATTAAAATATCTTATGTACCCCATAAATATATATACATACTATGTACCCACAAAATTCAAAAAGAAAAGAAAGAATATATGGTTGATTGATTGTATTAATGATCCCATTTTTTCACCCCTCACTTTATCTAAATCCTTCATTATTTAACTTAATGGCACCTTCCCTCTTTGCCTCTGAGCTCATCCATGTGAATTCCTTTTACCAATGATGCTAGCAAATGTGACACAGGCAGAATCTAGAAAAATGTGTTCCTTCTGTCTTATCTTATTCATTGATTTCTTGAAATATGTAAGAGACACACAGAGTAGAGCCCAAGGGGCAGCCTGTAGACTCTCAAAGACATTCTTAACCCTGACAGAGATTGGAACTGCCCTCTCAAGTCTCAGCTAAATGCTCCCCTTCTGGGAGGCCTTCCTGGAGACCTTCATAGCACCCATTGTATTCGTCAGTTTTCATGCTGCTGATAAAGACATACCTGAGCCTGGGCAACTTACAAAAGAAAGAGGTTTAATGGACTTACAGTTCCACGTGGTTGGGGAGGCCTCATAATGGTGGCAGAAGGCAAGGAAGAGCAAGTCATATCTTACATGGATGGCAGCAGGCAAAGATAGAGAGAGATAATTCAATTATCTCCCACCAGGTCCCTCCCACAACCTGTGGGAATTATGGGAGTACAATTCAAGATGGGATTTGGGTGGGGACACAGTGCCAAACCATGTCACCTATCATTACTGAAATTATCTTGTTTATAACATTGTGCTCATGTTTATGAGCTTTGTTTGTTCCCTCTACTAGAATGAAAGCACCAACGGTTCAGGGACCTTGTCCACATTATTCACTAGTGTTTCTCTAGCATCTATAACAGTGCCTAGCCATTAGCAGGTAATTAGGAAGCATTTGTTGAATAAATTAAATTTGAATAAATTTGAATAATGAATTAAATAATGAATCCAAGTTTTTCATTATTTTACTTCATGGTACCTTCCCTCATTTCAAATTAAAAATGAATGAATGGGTTGGTGGAAAGAATAACCGGAACAAAGATTGGTATTAGGATAGATGATCAAAGAATTTACTAATTAAGATGGCCCAGGCATGGAGAGGTTAGAAAGACTGCGATCCATAGAAGGCCTGGAGGCCCTGTCTTGCCAAATGACAGCATTTTAGAGGACCCAAGGAAGATCCAGAGGATCCCTCAAGTAGTTCAATATTCTAACAACTGGTCTGGCCCCCAGTACATACCATTTGAATACCACTCTGCCAGCTAGGACAACCATGCAATGTGCTATGGTAACAAAGTTTCACAGACTGGACAAATACATGCAATGGCTCATTTCTGAGTGCTCAGTAACATCATCTTTAGTGCCCACAAATCATGTATCTGAGGCTATGTAAAAATAAGATTGATCAGCTCAAATGTCAAGCTCTCAGGCATCTTTCTTTGCTTTGTGGGATTGAAATTATTTAAGGAGAGGAATGAGATCATTTACACTTTTTAAAGACTGAGGGACGCCCCGAGCTTCCCACTTCTTCCACCAACACTTCTCTGAAGGCAGTGAGGCACTACTTCTGCTTGGCAACAAAGAAGCAGCCTTCTCTTATTTCCCGAAGTTCCCCTTTTTTTTTGCCAAGATAATCTTTCCCAGACAGAGGCATTCAAGAGAAATAGAAGTCTCCAGAAATGGGAAGGGGAGGTGGGAAATCACACAGAAAAGGCCCTGGCGGTGCTTAGTCAAATGAGTTCAGCATTTGGATAGGGACCAGCAGCTGACACACATATGAGAAGATTAGAAGAGTATGTGTACTGAATAGTTCACCAAAACCAAAAAACTTAAAATTTTCAGGCTGTGGAAAAAAATACTAGTTATGAGAATAAAGCAATTAAGTTTCCTTACAAAATATCTGTTAACCACAATTGGCAAATTAACTAAATACCATAATAATCAACACTATAAAACTACTCACTTGAGAAAGGAGAAAGCCTGTTAGAGCCAATTTTTAATGGCTTATTTTTCTAAAGCCCTTTTAGTGAGCAGACAAGGGTAACTACTAACAGTCTTTTGGAAAATTACTATCAAGAATGAATGAGAAACATTCTTAATGACTTTAGATTGTTATATTCATTAGCTGCTAGAATACTTAAAAGTAGATTATTATTATTGTATTAAGTATCCTGTCTTGTTTCTCAGAAATATTTTCTCCATACATGTTAATACTTTAAAAATCTGTCCACACAATGATATAATGATTAGAACCATAGTTTGGACACTAATTAATGAAGCTTTTTATTTTTAGGAAAACAGCAGAATTATCTCAGAAAGGCTATAAGTGCACAGCTTTTAACTCCTGCTGCCCAGGGATGTTAAATTTTGGTAAATAGAAAGTGAACACAGAAGAAAGACTTTCTGATTGATGAGGGAAAGTCTTTCAAAAGCATCCAGTTTAAAAGACACTCTATTCCTGGCCAAAAACCAGAGAAGTCTCTAATGCTCTCCCACCACAATTTCAGTAATGTTTTAGATGGCATTTTCCCCCAGATCCATTAATATTATAGAACAGACAGAATTCTAGCATCCCTACAATTCACAGATGGCAAAAAAAAAAAAAAAAAAAAACCCTAAAAGCCAGAATAATGGAAAACATGGATGAAATCATAAAGTCACAGTAAGAAGTTCCATAAAGACAAAATGGAGTCTGTTACAAGCCAGGGAATTCTGTGAAATTATTTTGTGTTGTCTAAAATCAAGAACTAAGATAGGATATTTCATGCAACATGTTGTTCAGGGTAGAACAGACTAGTAGTGATCACTCCAGGCTCAAGATTAAACCAATAACCTAGTAATAAGGATGGGTAACTTAGAAACACACCACAGATATGCACATGGAAAGGGCGGGGGTAGGCTGTGATGACGTAGGTCACTAAACACAAGTGCTATACTTTATTCCTTAGTTTGGGTTGACTCATTGAAATGGAGGAGGTTCCTTTGTCCCCCTCCCAGGGTGTGCGAGGGGGGTGTGGCTCGCTTCTTCTGTGCCCTGCTGCTCACACCCCTAGGGGAACATACAGACGAGCAGGCTGTGGGGCTCTGACCCCCTGGTAGTGTCCAGGGGTGAATGTTTAGGCTCCTGAAGTTCCAGTAGGCGTGTGTTACAGGGTGGTCTCTTAGTTGGATGTCTATAGGTGGCTTGTGTTAACCAGCTCAATTAGACCCTGTACCTTGTCACAAGGACAGAGGGCTTTCTATATCCCAGGTTCTTGCCTTGGTGTACCCGAAGAATCAGATCACACATGAGCTTGGAGAATGAGTGCAAAGTTTTATTGAGTGGAAGTAGCTCTCTGAGGATCAGGAAGCCAGAGGGAGATGGTTTTCTCCTGGAGCTGGGTGGATCTGGCCGCTCTCCTCCAACTGCCCCACTAAACTCTGCCTCCTCCCACCGGTGGATGGCCAGCCTGCAGGCCGGTTCCTCTGTGGGTTCTATGTGCGCTTCTGCCAACGTCCTCTTCTCAACCTGCTCTCCACGACGAGCCGCTTTCGTCTTTTTCCACCCATGTGCTCCTCAGGACATCCTGCCGCTTGTGTCTCTGTCTTACTAGAGTCTCGGGTTTTCACAGGCTCAGGATGGGGGCATAATGGGCCAGGGAGGTCTTGGAAAATGCAACATTTGGGCAAGAAGGCAGAAATGCCTGTCCTCACATAGGTTTGTGGGGATGGAGCCCTAGCCAGGGACTGCACCCTCCTCTACCCAGCACTTCTGTTCCTCCATTCTTTATCATTTAAAGGGACCACACTCTTCCCTTCCCAGCACTCCCGTATCTTCATTGTTTTATAAAATCCCAAGCTGAATCATTTCTTATTATAAGCCAAGAAACCTGAAATGAGACCCAGCTGGTTTGCATCCTTAATATCCTAGGGCAAAGACTGGCAGCACCAAACCAGAATGATGCTTGAATAAGTCCTATTTCTCTTTCAAGTTACAAGCCAGGGAAAAATCAGCACAAAAGCTCTGTTCTAACGGTTATCCTAATTATTGGGTAGGAGGGAGAGATCAGTGATTTATTCAGAGCATCAGTGGAATTTATTTTGGAATCAATGGCATCAAAGAAAAAAAGATTTTAAAAGTTATTTATCTCTATATTTAGTAGTTTTAGACACTTCAGTGATAAAATGCTAAAATAGTAAAAAGCTATATTATTTTATTACTAAGCAAGTATTAGCAAAGCCCAAAACTAAGATCAGACACCTGGAAGAAGACAGAATGGCAAAGTGTAAATGTTGACCAAACTGAGGACAGGCTGAAGCCAAAAACTAAGAGCACAGAATGCCGAATGACTATACAGGGAACCTAAACACACCAGGGTCAAAGAGGAACATAGGTAGTCAAGGACATAGAATTTAGAGGCATATATGATGGATATCTATGGCAAAAACAAATGTGAACAGACAAGTACAGATAAACAGATCCATAGCGGGGAAAGGCATGAAGCTCAAGGACTAAGCTCTTGACACTTCTTGTATCTTGGTTCTAACCCTGTTTCAAAGCCCAGTTGTAACTCTGCTGTCGTATTGCCTGTGATACTTCTGCATTCTTGTAGTGAATTCTCCAATTCTTCTTCTTGTTTCCTGTTACTTGTAACCAAATAATTTTTATTAACATAGCATACGTACATTATAAAGATATGGAAGCATAGTGCCAAATAGTTATCCAGAAAGTGCATGGGATTCTTTTACCCAATGACGGGTGCCTGTTTCCCTCCATTCTTACTAACTGGATTTCTCATTCTTTCAATTCTTTACAAACTCTCTTTTATATTCTAATGACCAGTGTACTCAGAAATAACACACTATGTCTTCGCCACAGAAATATAGGAGGGATGGATACTACAAAGAGATCTGGACTCAGAGAACAGGGGCTTCTACTGATGTAAATTTAGATTCTCTACCATTGGGCAAACAATGAGATCATTTATGGCTAAATATGGAATAGTAAGATCATGCTAAACAAGGGGATGTTTGAATAAATAGACAGAAGGGTGGGTAAGTGTGTGCTGCATCATAGTTGAAAAAGAACAGAACATGGTAGATATCTTCTAGGTCTGAAGGAAACTGCCCCACCCATAAAGATTTCCTCATGAAAAGCTGATCCATCAAAAGGATACCTAAAGAGCAGAATGTATTAATCACAACTTCACATAATAAGATGAGCTATAAGAATTATAATGGAGGAAATTATTACAAATAAAACTGACTACACTGCTAGCCAATGAGTAACTGAAGATTATGAAACTTATCAAAGAGTTCAGGTGAGTATGTAGTTAAAAACAAATATGTACCAATCAATATATTCTAGATAAAGCTGGTTAAAACATATACTATGGGTTATGTTACTCTCAAAGTTACAAAAAATCTAGGAATGATCCCGCTGGTGGGCATGAAAATAAATGTGTAAGATGTATATAAATAGCAACAGCAACCCCAAAAAAGCCCCCTAAATTTGTAAAGATGGCTTAAATAGAGAAATATGTCTTGAGATTGGATAATTGATACTATTAGATGTAAGTTATTTCCTGAATATAATTAAAATTCGACAAAGATATATCTAGAACTTGACAAAATATTCATCTGGAAGAAAAGCCTATGGGGCTTATAAAATGTTGGATCAACGGGGGCATTTATCCAAACACATTTTAAAGATTACCATAATGCTACAGTAATCAAAAAAGTGTGGTACTGGCAGTAGAATAAACAAGAAAAAGTCCATTTTCAAAACCAGATTAATATGATAAATCTGAAAGAAATGAAATATAATAAAGGTTGCATTTCAAATCAGTAAGAACAAGATGGATTAGTTAGTGAATTATACTTGAGAAAAATTAAGTTAGAACCATTCTGTATCTGTCACAGTCAATTGCAAAAACCCAATGTATTCATTAGCTAGTTTAAGCAGAAGGAAATGTATTACATGGTACTAAAGAGCTTACAGAATCATTAAAAGAAATGAAAAAAATAAAAAAAAGACTATAGGCTGTACTTCCAGGAACAGCTCCCAAAGCAACATGGTAGGTCTGGGCTAGGAGAGTTGGTGCCAATTTGCTAAATTGCTTCTATAGTGGCTAGGTCTGAAGCTATACTGCCTTTGCTAGTTTCTGCACAACTCACTTGCAAAGTCAAATCTCACACAAGTACATTTGATCCATAAAATCTAAATCATATGAGCAACACTAGTTACACAGATGTGTGGGAACTGCAGGTTTTAGCTTTCCAGCCTGTGCAATGCAAGCAAGGGCATTAGAAGGAGGGGGACTGGATGGTGAGCTGACCAATTTACACAAACCAAAATAATCCTCAGATAACTTAAAGAACCAAATAATAAAATAGAACAAAATATAGATATGTTTATGTATTTACACTGATTTTTTTAGTATTCAAAGTATTGTGCTGTATGTTAGTATAGTGTATAACATGCACTGGAAACATCCTGAAGTTATCAGTATGTAATTGCTTGTTAATTATGTTGCATCACAGGGACTGTCATGAATCCTTTAAAAGAATTAGAGGATATTTAATGATATGAAAGGATGTTTACAATAGATCACTAAATTTTAAAATCAGATAATACAAGTTACAGGGTACAAACTCATTTTATGAATTATTCCTGTAAATTGTGTTATACTCAGTACACATTAATAGATACATTACATGTAATATACATATTTAATTTCTAACATGTAACAAAAAACATAACACACAACACACATATATTTCTGGGGAGAAAGCGAATGACAGTGCTTCTCATATAGCTTCTCATATAGCTATAAAGACAGTACTTCTTTATAGCCTTCTGAAAAAGGCTATAAAAATGGTAATAATGACTATTTGAGAACAATGTGGTTGTGGGTTTATTTCTTTTTTTGCTTATAATTTCTTAAGCAGATACACAATAATAGAGCATCTCCTTTGTTACAACAGGAAGTTATTTTTTAAAAAAAGAACAATAAACCAATATAATTAAGAAAACATGGTTTTTTAAATCCTAAATAAATATTACCTAACATTTTAAATGAAACTTAACATTTACTGGGAGCTTGCTACTTGACACCCACTATTCTTAGTGTTTTAAATGTATTAATATATTTATTCTTCATAACAACCCAAAAGGTAGACACTATTATTATTTTCATCACACAATGAAGGAATTAAGACACATAAAGGGTTATGTAAATTGTCTAACATCATACAACTAGTAAGTGGTTGAGTTGTTATAAAAACACAATGCTGTTATAAAACCCAAGCTCTCAACCACAACATTAAATATTATCATATTAATATTCTTAGCTAATATTTATTGGGCATCAACATATAATACAATGCAGCCATTTTTAAGTGTACAATTCAGTGGCTTTTAGCATATTCACAGAGTTTTACATTAATCACCACAATTAATTTTGGAACATTTTCATCACCCCCAAAAGAAATCTCGCTTTCTTGAGCCCATCACCACCCCATCACCCCAAGCATCATACCAATATTTCACTTCTGTAATCTATTGTATCCTTGCAACAATGCTGTATAGTAGAAGCAAATAGCCCCACTATACGGATGAGAAAACTGAGGTAGAGAGAGGTCAAGAAACTTGCCTAAGTTATATAACTAGTAAAGGTAGAAATGAGACTTAAATTCAGGCAGTCTGTCTTCATAATACATTCTCCTAACTACTCCACTATGCCACCACCACATTATATTACAAAAATGAAAGCTCATGAATGAGTAGAAATTACTCCAGGAATACAAAGATGGTTCAGTTTGAATAAATCTAGCGAAGTGATGTATTATACCAATAATAATAGTGAAAAAATACTACCCCAGAAAGCACTCAATATCTAGCAGAAAAAAAAAATAGATGGATGACCCCACAAGTAAACAAGAATAGAATGCTTACGCATTTATCTCAAACAGCTGTAATAACTAACAGTGACACAAGAAAGACATATGTAAGTAATAAAAAATAAAACATATCTGTTGTCATTACCCTAACTTAAATTTATTCTACATGTTTAAATGAATGCAGTCAGTAAGTAAAAGGAAAAAATGAAGTTTCTCTTGAAAAAGAAAATGCAAAATAATTATTTCTATATAATAGACTGTATAAATAGAAAAATAAAAGAAAAACAACTTCAAAATTATCCTTAGTAATGCAACATTTCAGTAATCCAAGAAACTGAAAGTCTGTGAAAAAAAAGATAAACATGTGTGGGAGTGGACATGGAAGTGGAAGATTAGAGCTGAAATTCATCTTTCAGGCTGAACAGTCCCTATAAACTGGAAATCATTAAGTCCTGTTTCACCTCCCAAGAATGCATACCAGTTAAGATTCTTTACATTCTTTTTCCTTGCCTATTTTGCCTGGAAAAACGCTTAAAACCACAATGTTGGACAGATAGTTTATTTTTGTGTGTCAGTATTTTAACTGGAAGGAAGAGGAGATTTTTCATGGATCTTTAGGTTATAATGATTTGACATTTTATTCGTTATAGGATTTATTGCCCACCTGAAAAAAAAAAAAGAAAGAAAGGAACTTTGCAAAGAAAGAGTGGAAAAGCTAAGGGCCAATATCATATATTCCATTCTTCCCTGACCTACTATTCAAAACCTCCAGTAATGTGGAGAAAAAAGAAAGGCCCCAGAGTCCTTTGAAGTCTGTGTGACTTCAAGGAAATTACAGAGTGACAATGTCATGAAGCATCTTGCAGACTGCTGGAGACCCGAGGGCTCAAGGCTGAAGGGAGTCTTCAGTTTTGCAGATCCAAAGAGCCCAAATGATTGCTCAACTAAGAGCTATTCTGCGATATCCAAGAGGTTTGACTAAATGAACTTACCAGATTTCTTTTTATAACCCAGTCATTTATGCATCTTTATCTGCCTCCTTCCCACAGAGGCTTTGGTGGCTAAGATGTCAACCCATTAATTTATCTTTAGAAATACATCAGTAGCTGGAGTACACCAGATGAAAACTGACTTGGAGTCAGAATCCCTGGTCCGAGTCCCAAATTAGCCATTTAAATATTATATGTGATCCTGGCTGAACTATTTAGCCCATCATTCCACCAAAATTAGCTTCATCGATGTCACCAACAAGCTGCTGGTTCCCAAGTACAATACACTCTTTTACTAAAATCTCACTTAACCTGTCCATGGCTTTGTACCATGCTGATCACCTTTACCCCTTGAGTTTTCATGACACCATCTTTCTGGTTTTCCACTTACCTGTCAGCTGATTCTTCTCCTTATTCTTTATCTTATCATTTGCATCTAGGATCTGTCTTTAATATTCAATTATTTGGGTTTAAATCCCTTTCCCTGGATAGCCTGATCCAGATTCATAGATTCAAGTCCCAGACCTTTATCCTAAGGCCCAGAACTACAGATTAGACATTTCCACCTGAACAAACCTTGGAGACCTAAACTCAACAGGCCCCAAACTGAACTAAGTAACTACATTTATGCCTTCCCCACACTGTCCAAATCAGCAAATTAACTCCTCAGGTGAAGTTGATGCTACTAATCTATGAATGACACTTTGAGTAGCAAGTTTGAGAAGCAAGAATTTTTTTTCATAACCCCAACACTGGATTATCAAGTTTTGTGGACTCTTCCTTGCTTATAACCGCTTGCTCCTCATCATTCCCACATCCATTGCCTTAATTCAAGAGTACATGACACCTCCTTCGACAGCCTTCTGCTCCCTCTTCTGATCTCCCTGACTCCTTGCTGGGCCATGCCAATTTTCTTACATAGTCCTCCTATAATGACCTTTATCAAAGGCCAGTATGAGACTCTTAAATGGCTCTTCTATAGCTCTAGAGTTATTTAAGATCCTTTGTTTTGTACACAGGCCCTTCATGGTCTGGCTTTATTCTATCTCTAGACTCACATCTGCAATCCCACATCCCTTGTGTCTCAGTCATTACCTCTATTTTCCCAAACACATCGTGCTGTTCCACATATCACTGCCTTTCTACACTCATTTCTTCTACTGGAATGCCATTCCAAATCTCAAAGCTTATTCTTTTCTCATCCTCTTAGGATCAGTTCATTTATTCCTTTCACAAGATGTCTACCCTTTCCCTGGTGTGATAGATTGCATTTGCTCACCACTCTCCGCCTATACATTTTTGCCATGGCTTCATCGTGACCAAAGTATACTTTCCCACCCTTGTGCCTTGCTGTGGCCAATAGCACAGAAGCAGAGGTAATACTATGCCAGTTCCAAATGCTTTTAAATAAAACTTCTGACATCACTGTGAGGAGAACCTGTCTGAGCCTGTCTCAGAAAGATTATGAGAAATACATGGAGAACTTCTCCAATCAGCTGACCCTCAGAGGACCAAAAGAAATGTGAGATAAATGCTTCCTGTTACATGCAGCTTAGATGTGTGGTTGCTTCTTATGTGGCACACTGTAGATTAACCAAATCATCTAGCCTAGTTTATTTGTCCCTCTCTGTCCTCCCATATACACTCTGCATGCTTCTGTCCAACTCTTCTCCAGGACAATTGAGAAAGCAAAACTGGCACCTTAATCTGCTGCCATTCAAACTTTAGTCAAAGGGGAAAAAATATCCTCTCTGCTTTCTAATAAAGTTTCTTAAAAAGATAATAACATCCTGCCTAGTACTATTCCTCTAAATAAATGAAGACTTCAGCTCTTTCCCTTAAGTTATTAATTCTCTAACCAAAACAATTTTATCCTTGACTTTTATAAAACTGATCCCTACATGTATATAGGAATGTTTATTTACTGATATGACAATCACGTGAAGAAATATCTGATTTTCTGCCATGAACAAACCAAATTTCATGTTGTTTAATTCAGGGAGCCCAGCTCTCTTGAAATCTGGAGTAACTTGAAAAGCTATGCAAGTAGAAATATTTTTATTTTCTCCATGCTTTTGTCTGAGTTTATCTTTTCTTTTCTTTTCTTTTCTTTTCTTTTCTTTTCTTTTTTTTTTTTTTGCCATAAGCCAAGGTTTGGGGCATTAGACATCATCAAGGGCTCAGCATTCTAGATGCCTATGTCTTACAAGTGTGGTGGTAGGTCAGGGATCTGTCCATGAGAGAAGAAACCAGAAAGGCACTGTCTTGGGAAGATGCTAAAATGAAAAGACTAGTTCACGTCCAAACTCATCACCAAAACTAGAGAAATAGGCAGGCAGTGAATCCCACTATGAGTGCCAAGAAAAGCAATTTGGGTACCCAGTTCTAACACTCATGTGAAAGTATTACTGCCATTGTTTAGAGAACCGTTCAGCCTCTGGCATAGGTGAGAGAGAGCCAGGCTCACATGGACAAACTGTATTGTAAAACTCTTCACATGGTGACACAGAAAGTTTGTGTATAATTCTTTTATGTTGTTTATGCAAAACAAGCTTTTTGATATGTGTGGAGACATTATACACAATAATTATGAGCCTGGCTTGGCTATATGAGACATACTAATGATATAACGCTAAGTGAAAAAAACAGAAAGCAACATTTTTTTGTGCACTATCATTTTATGACATATTCCTAGACTCTCATTGATAGAAAATACATACCTGACCAGGCATGGTGGCTCACAACTGTAATCTTAGCACTTTGGGAGGCTGGATTGGGTGGATAGCTTAAACCTAGGAGGTTGAGGCTGCAGTGAGCCCACTGCACTCCAGCCTGAGCAACAGAGTGAGACACGGTCTCAAAAAAAAAAAAAAAAGATAAAAAAATACATGCCCGAAATGGTTGTTAGCTCAGGGAAAGTAAGAGATTTTTTAAAGTATTTTTATTTTCCAAACTATTTTATGTAAGAATATAACTTGATGATGAAACATAATAAATGTCTCACATAAAATAATATCTAGAAATGAAAGCTGTGAATTTAAAAAGAAAGGTTCCTCAGTGAGCACTGAATGAGAGCAAGGCAGTGGGAAAATGTTGCCCAAGTATTCCTATGGGGATACCTCAACCCCTTAAGGGTCCACTATTCATTCCAGTCTGTCATAGTTCCCTCTCCAAACTAGGTTGGAGACATATGAATCACTCTTTGGCTTTGGATTTCCAGACTCCACACAGACTACAGACCTTCTGATACATGACAATTGAGAAGATTACTGTTTACTTCAATTATACGCCAGTTATATACTCCTGACTGGTTTCTTGATTGAACATAGACCTTGGTCATTTGCTAAAGAGTTAGAAATATTTTATCAGCAAACACACTTTTCACTTTTTTATTGAATGCTCATATGCATAGAAGAGAAGGCTCATTTTTATTTCATTTTCAGAGGATGAATTTTCATACCCCATCTCCAAAATCAAGGTTTCTATCCTATTTTGTAGCCCCATGCACCATATACAGCCTGTTCTAACTTTTAACAAACATGAGTGAAAATAATTTGTCCCTATCTCATTCCTACCTTGTTCATAATAACCCTTCAGACATTCGATGTTAGAACTATCCATTAACTTTAATTATCCAAATTAACCCACCTTCTCTGACTGGCTTTGGCTTTAACCCTGATGTTTTGTTTTCCAGGAAAAAAAAAAGAGTGGGAGTTCTTTTCCGGATACATGTGAGTATCTCCTCATTGGCATTAAATTGAAGACATCTAAAGGAACACTCTATATTGGTACAGATATCGCCACCATTGACTGTACTGTAAAGCTGAGTGTATGGTGGGTGGGGAGGGGAGAGGAGGTAAGCAAAGGCATCGTTCTTTACCAAAATCAATGTATCTAATAGGAAATCACAAATATGCATGTTATGCAATACATACGATCTATGTGTTGATAGGGAAAAAAAGCCTAGAATTAGAAATGTTTATGGAGTGACCAGCTTGTAATAACAAAGAAATCAGCATGGGATTCCTATAGGAATAACCAAATGGCAGGAGTGCTATTTAGAAAACATTCTGCTTGGGTGCAATAAAAGGCAATATACAGTTATACAGGTTTATAAAACAGTAAGACAGGAACATGCCCCTTGCTCTGCAGGGCTGACAGAATGATGTGAACAGGAACACTGACAGTAGACTATTGCAAGACAGCATCAGGGATGGAATTGATCAGAAGGAGTATGGAGATGAGTTAAGATACTAAAATGGGGAGTTAAGGGTCAAGTCCTTTCTATCACAGAAATGGGGAGGTCAGAGTCAGAGGTTCATATGCTGAGGCTTGGAGAATCCCTTCAAAAAAGAGGCAGAATTCTGGACTTGGGTTAGCCATCAGCAGAAAGGGGGAAGTGGCAGGTAGGGCTGATGCTATGACTAATATGAATCACGGATACAGTGGGCCTGGCTCTTGGATAACGTCACATTCAAGGAAACACCGTCAGAAACAGCAAAAAAAAAAAGAAAAAAAAGTTCAATCTTCAACATGCAACTCTCAAAAACAACAAAAACAGTAAAAGGTAAATTCAAAACTCTTCCTTGTATTCTCTCTAAGTTACTGTGTAAACTAACTTTTTTTATATATTTAATTTTATTTTATGTTCCAGAGTATATGTGCAGGATGTGCAGGTTTGTTACATAGCTAAACATGTGCCATGGTGGTTTGCTGCACCTATCAACCCATCACCTAGGTATTTAGCCCCACATGCATTAGCTATTTATCCTGATGCTCTCCCTCCCTTCACCCTCCTCAAAGGCTTCAGTGTGTGTTGTTCCCCTCTGTGTGTCCATGTGTTCTCATTGTTCAGTTCCCACTTATAAGTGAGAACATGCAGTGTTTGGCTTTATGTTCCTGTGTTGGTTTGCTGAGGATAATGGCTTCCAGTTTCATTCACATTTATGCAGAGGACATAATCTTATCCTTTTTATGGCTGCATAGTATTGTATGGTATATATGTACCACATTTTTTTTTGTCCAGTCTATCACTAATGAGCATTTGAGTCGATTCCATGTCTTTGCTATTGTTAATAGTGCTACAATGAACATATGCATGCCTGTATCTTTATAGTAGAACGATTTATATTCCTTTGGGTATATACTGAGCAATGGGAATGCTGGGTCAAATGGTATTTCTGGTTCTAGGTCTTTGAGGAATCGCCACACTGTCTTCTACAATGGTTGAACTAATCTACATTCCCACCAACAGTGTAAAAGTGTTCCTATCTCTCTGTGGAAACTAACTTCTAATCTCTCTCCTCAACCACCATGCTCCCTTCCCCATCAGATATTTCTGTGCCTTTTTCTGTGTCCAGGAGCTGGTGGGGCAGAGAGAAATGTTCCTCAGAGGGCAGTGGATGGAGATTAGCCCAGATAGGAAAACACCTTTCTCTTGAGATAGATGGGATGCTTAAGTGACTTATACAGTTTAATAATTTTATTAAGACTCTCTGCCCCTTTGGTCAAAATTACTCCCCCGCAACATACACACACACATACATACACACACAGAAAAATTCTTATTTTAAGTGGGGATCCCAAAAACTCTTCTTATTTACAGTTTAACTTCCCTACTTTTTCTTCTACTGGGGATATCTATCATGGCCCTTGTGGTTGTGCCTCTGGGCATCTTCCAGCTGGATGACCACAGCCCCTTCTTACTAAACATCACTGAGACTGAGGGACAGGAAAAATCCTGGGAAGCAAATGCAGTCAATTCTGCATTTAATTGGCCCTCATTTCAGGAGCTCTGTCCTCGATTTTTGGCACAGAAGTGGTGTCCCCTGGTCAGAGTCTTCCTGGTTGTAGACTGCCACTAAATATCCGTCATCCTCTCAACCTAAACAGAGGAATGAGTCTCTACCTCACCACAAGGTCTGGGATGAGTAGAGGGAAATGAGTACCTGGGTGGGCAGAACCTCCTCATAAATAATCAGAAGTTCAGTTCTGAGTCAGCCTGGCTTCCATAGACAGTTCCCCTGAGACCTCTTTCAGGGGCTCTGTCTTGAAGGAGTGAAGGGGAGTCTGCACCCTATGTCCCGTTCAGTTCTGAACTGCATTCCAGAAAGAAATCCTGTGTCCAGAGAGCTTTTCATGTTGACTGCTTTTCCTCCTTAATTCTATTCTTTTTCACCAGTAGAGAGACTTAGAGAGAGGGTCTTCAGAGTAGCAGTAAAGTTCAGGATGAGTTTGATAATTCCTGCCTATAAACTGGCACCACATGAATTTTATTTGGCTGCTTTCTAGCCTCCCAGTTTCCTTCATTAGCCCTTCAGAGGAGCATTCTGACAATGTAAACAAGGCGGTTCTTCCCAAAAGTATTATGAATTAGCGTAGATATGAATCCTAATCACTTTTTTTGTTGGTCAAAGGCAATGAGATATTTCTTCTCAGAAAACGCAGTCATTGAAAGACTGAGTCTGTGATCATTCCATTTCAGAGGCCCAGCACTCACACAAATAGCAGCATTTCTCTGTTTCTGAACCTGACCTTCCTTAAACATTTTTGTGACACATTCTAATCACACCCCTCTAACCCTAATACATTATATACTGTCATATCTCAAGCTGTAAGGGCAACCGGCCAGTCCCAAATGCCTCCAAATCCTGCTAAACCGCAAGCCCTTGAAGTCCCTGTGTGTGCGTTGGGAGTGAGGGCTGGGGGTGAAAGATGACTCTAACTCCCTCTGGTAAAGGCAGCTGAGCCTTGAACTAATCAAGGCAGGTCAGACTCTCTCTGAATTCCTCTCACAGTAGCTCATTAAAAAACCCTTCCTGGATGAATCCTTTATGACCCAAAGGGAAAATATTCCAAGGCTATCCAAGAATATTCCAAGAATATCAGACTACTATCACAACTACGAAATTTAAAACATAATGAAGGCAGTAAACAATAGAAGAGATATTTCAGACAATCTTAAAGTCAAATTAGAAACTCGAGCCATACTTAAAAACGTAGGCATGTTTCCCTAAAATTTCCTTAAGCATGATTGTCACTGTTTCTCCCAAGTTTAACTGGACATGGTTTTCAGGGAAATGGAGTCACATGGAGAGTTGACATGGATCTCCTAGAATGCAGAGGGTCCAGAGAGCAAAGCTGCTTTCTTGCCTGGAGCCACCAGGGCTTATGTGAGAGTAGCCAGTTGATATGGTGTGGCTGTGTCCCCATCCAAATCTCATGTTGAGTTATAATTCCAAATGTTGAAGGTGGGTCCTGGTGGGAAGTGATTGGACCGGGGGGTGGTTTCTAATGGTTTAGCAGCATCCCCCTAGTGCTATCTTACGATTGAGTTCTCATGAGATCTGGTTCCTTAAAAGTGTATAGCATCTCCTCCTTCACTCTCTCTCCCTCCTCCTCCAGCTGTGTTGGACATGCCTGCTTCCCTTTCACCTTACACCATGATTGTAAGTTTCCTGAGGCCTCCCCCAGCCATGCTTCCAGTACAGCCTGCAGAACCGTGAGTCAACTCAACCTCTTTTCTTATAAATTACCTAGTCTCAGGTAGTTCTTTATAGCAATGTGAGAATGAACTGATATACCTATCCATAACAAATTTGGGCTGAGCTTTTCCTAATGGGTTATATGAAAGTTTCAGACCTTCTCAGAGTATCAGTGAAGTTCAGTGATGCCTAGTCATCTTGCAAGGTCTCTACCTGAGAAGTTGGCCAGGGCCAGGGGATCTCAGTGATAAGAGCACTGTAGTCTTAACCTGAAAAGCAGAAGCTGGCAATAAGGAGACATCAGAGCTGGTAGATGCAGACTACATTACTGATGCTAGGGAGTAGTTCCGGATCAGAAATCCCCAAATAATCTGAAATTATCCACAAAAGTGGATCCATAAAAGTGAACCATGAAAGACAGTCAGTAATTGAGATTCTGACACACAGGAGTTTCCAGTGCCAGGCTATGACACAAACGCTACATAAGCCATTGTCTTTTTATTTTAATACCTCTTGCACTTCCACGAGGCCCCAAAGTCATGAAACGGCAATCAGTGAACAGAATGAGCACAAAAGTAAAGACTCTTCAAAACAATTGGGGACATCAAAAACAAGCTAAGCCTGAGAAACTGTCACAGCAAAGAGTAGGCTAAGGAGACACGATAACTGAATGGAATATGATATCCTAAATAAAATCCTTGAACAGAAAAAGAACATTAGGAAAAAACTAATGACATCTGAATAAACTGTGAATTTTAGTTAATAATAATGTATTGATATTGATTCATTCATTATAACAAACATACTATAGAAATGTAGAGTGTTAATAATAGCAGAAACCAGGTACAGGGGATGTGGGAAACTCCGTTATCTTCGTAAGTTTTCTGAAAATCCAAAACTATTCTAAAGCATCAATTTTACTTTTTTCAAAGGTAGATGAGGGATACCAGTTAAGAAGCTGTTAAATTAATTAAGAGGCTGATGATAAGGATTGGGACCAAAGAGGTAGCAACTGAAATGAAAAGCAGGCATTTGAATTTGAGTTACATTCTAGAAATAGAGCAGACCACACTTGCAAGAGTATTGTGCTCTGAATGAAGAAAAGGAGGTATAGAAGACGCCTCTGAATATAGGGCTCAAGTGACTGGATGGCTAGTAGGGTGTGTTTGTTGAGATAGGTATTGGGAGAGGAAAAGATTATGGTTGTTTTGGGGCAGGAGAAGAGAATGGATGGGAAGTGATTTGTTTCAGATATGTTAGGTCTGAAAGGTCTATTAAACAGTAAGATGACGTTGTCAGGTAGTTTGTGCTCAAGGGAGGGCACAGGGAAGGGCACATATATTTAAAAGACATGTTGGTATATTTAAAGTCCTGTTATAATTGACAGAAATTAGCAAGACATTATTTAGAAGAAGGCCCAAGACCAAGCCCTGGGCACCACAATATTTAGAGATTATGAAGAGTAAAAAGAACCAGAAAGGCAGACAGTGAAGGTACAGCCATAGAGGTAGGAGGAAAACCATGGAATCATTTAATTATGGAAGCCTAGTGAAGAAGATACTTGTCAAACCCATCAGATGCTGCTGAGTAAGACAAGAAAAGAAAAATGACTACCAAATTTAGAAAGACGAAAGTGCTTTTACGACATAGGTAGGAATAAAAACCCAATGAGGATGGATTAAAAAGAAAATTTTTTATTTCTTTTTAAATTTTTGAAAAGGCAGTGGCTCACACCTGTAATCCTAGCACTTTGGGAAGCCAAGTTAGGCAGATCAAGGCAGGAGTTCAAGACCAGCCTGGCCAACATGGTGAAACCCTGTCTCTACTAAGAATACAGAAAAATTCTTTGGGAGGCCAAGGCGGGTGGATCACAAGGTCAAGAGATCGAGACCATCCTGGTCAACAAGGTGAAACCCCGTCTCCACTAAAAATACAAAAAATTAGCTGGGCATGGTGGCGCGTGCCTGTAATCCCAGCTACTTGAGAGGCTGAGGCAGGAGAATTGTCTGAACCCAGGAGGCGGAGGTTGCGGTGAGCCGAGATCGCGCCATTGCACTCCAGCCTGGGTAACAAGAGCGAAACTCCGTCTCAAAAAAAAAAATTAACCAGGCATGGTGATGTACATCTGTAATCCCAGCTACTTGAGAGGCTGAGGCATGAGAATCGCTTGAACCCAGGAGGCAGAGGTTGCAGTGAGCCAAGATCATGCCACTGCACTCCAGCTTAGGCAACAGAGAAAGACTCTGTCTCAAAAAAAAGAAAGAAAAAGAAAATGAAAATGGGTTGTAAGGAAGTTGAATTAGTGACTACTCACAAAATTTGAGAAGTTCTGTAGCAAAGCAGAGAAACAAAATGAGAACCATAAGAGATAAGGTTAAATATTTTTTTTTAAGTAGGCCAGAAACTCTGAAGAAAGTCAAAGAAAATAGAAAGCATGATAGCAGAAAAGAATAAAAATTCAAATCACTAAAATCTTTAAAATACTCTTGAATACTATTAGAGAGAGAGAGAGAGAAGATAAAAACCCACAGAGTTCTGCCATTCATCTATGGACCCATGCAATTTTCTGCTTCCCTCAACACTGGCCTCAATCTAAGCTTTAGTGCTAAGCAGCAAAGGGAGTCTCCATCCATTTACCATACCCAGAGAAAAGCCTGTTCTCAGACTCCTGTAGTCAGTAGCTAGTCAGCTCAAGCCATCCTGGGGACACTAAAAAGTAACATACATAATTGCTGAAAGGGCTTACATCAGTTCCAGTACAGATCAAACTTACCCTTCATTGATTAAAAAAGAAAAAAAAGGTAGATTGGTCAAAAGCACCATGCTATAGAAAGGATCTCTAGTTTAGTGTCAAAGCCCCTCCTTTCCGAGAAAAAGAGGTAATAGAAAAAAATAGGAAAAACACTTTTCTAAAAGATCACAATGCATATTTTCAATGCAGTTTGACAGGCTTTAGGGATGCATGCAACTAAGGTAGGTTGCTATGGGAAAGTGAGCAATCAGAGAATAGAATGGGTTCTTAAAAGAAAAAATAATTTATAAAATAACAAATGAATAAAAGAGGCCAGAAGTAGAATGAACACTAGACTGCTGAAAAACAAATTAGAACAGCAACCCAGAAATTCACTCACTTATTCAGTAAATATTCTTTAAGTACCTCCTCTGTTCTCTATTCTGGCTCATACAAAAGCATTGGATATATAATAACAAGCAAATAAATTTGCAATCATCCTTGTGGGAAATATTACAGAATTTGGTGCAGAAAAATACATGTATATAAATAAGAGGAATTGTCAGTAATATGGACAATAGATGAAGGTGAAACAATATTTACATAATTAGCTTTTCCAGAAGAACATTAGAGAGCAAATGAAAGGAAGAATAGAAGAAAATGTCTCTAAGCTGCTTGAGGTTTACAGCAAAAAGACTCACTGAGTTCTCTGGAGAAATGATAAAGCGCATTCAATTATATTAATATCAAATTTTAAGGCCATTTAAATTAAAAAGCATTATTAGAGATAGGAAGCATCATCATATAATGATATAAAATTTAATTCACTAGGAAGATCGTTTTAAACATGAATACGCCTCAAAACATATGAGGCAGAAATTCATAGACCCACCACCAGAGAAAAAATGGCAAATGCACCATCAAAGTGGGAGACATCAATATATCTCTCTCAATTGTAGATAGATAAAGTAGAAAACAGCAAAATAACTAAGATTTTGAAAACATATAGAATTTTGCATTCAACCATTGGAGAATATTAGTTTTCCTCAAGCCTGCAAGAGACATTTAGAAGATACCATGATAAAAACTCTTGGCTTCTGAATTTCAAAATAAAGATTAAATCCTACAAGATAATATACTAGACTGGCATTATTTATCACTGCTGAAACACTTAATGCTAGAAATAATTAAGCAATGTTTCAAGATTTCTTAAGAAAAATATTATTACACAAGAACTATAAACTCAGCCAAAAGATGTTCACATAAGAGGAAAAATGAAACATGTTTCCATACATATAAGCAGCCACAAAGTGTGCTTTCTGGGGGAAAAAAGTCATTATGGAAGCCAAAAGAAAAAGATTCAGCACAAAGAGATAAAGAGAGAGGAAGATGGGTTAAAACAAACAGCCAAAAAAACCTGACAAGCAACATAACCAGCAAGCTAGAGTTATCTAAGGACTTGTTGGCAGATGTTAGCAAAAAGTCCTACAAAGAGAAACATCATTAGAAAAAACAAAATCTGAAAATAAATATGGAGTTGTTTTAATAGATGAGGAATGTTAGAGAAAAGGATAGAAAGAAGTACAACTCTGGTAAGTTTCTGAGTCTGAAAAACGGAAACATACACATATATTCTCATGATTAATAGAGCTTAAAATGTTTTTGGAAAACACTTTCTAAACAGACAACTTCAAAGTGACTGGAAAAATAATTTCAAGATGGCAAATTAGAACAAAGAAAAACAAGGATGTACAAAAGCATAATAAAGAGAAAAAGAAGCAACTAAATAACCCTATTATGCAAAGCCTCATGGAATGAGTAATAGAGCAAAAACAAGATTTCTGCTGTTTATAAGATATAGGCCCAAAACAAAATAATGTAGAGTTGGAAAACTAATTTTAAAAAGCAGTCTTGGAGATATTAATATTTAGAGAAATCTAAAACCAAATAAACAAAAACTTTGATTTCATAATAAAATGTTCAACCAATGTCAATATAAGTCAAAAGCATTTAGATTGGCCAAATCACAATCATAATGGGGGATCATAAGAAAACTATATTAATTTCAAAACTAAAGTGGAAGAGAATAAATTATGATATGTTAAATTAAACATACTAGTCCCAAACGTTATACAAAAAAAAAAATACAGACATGTATACCCAGCAAAAAACTTTCAGACTTGAAGTTTTGGGGATTTGACATGTTAATTCTAAATTGTAAATGGAACAAATGTGTAAGAATACTTATAAAAATATTGGTAGAGAGGAGCAGTATGAGTTTCTGTGTCACATATTTAAATATTTAACATTACAATGACTTAAATATTATATTATTCAAATGAATGTTAAATTATAATACGTACATTGTTAAACTGAAAGAGTTGAGATCAACAAGCTACTTTTTCTTTCTTATTCTTTTTCTTCCTCCATATCCACATAATGTGTAACTCACATTTACAAATGTTTAAAAATTCCATAACTGGTGTTAAAAGATTAGTTTTTTGGGGAAAAATAAAGGTACATTTTCTTACAATATACTTAAATAAGCTGAAATTGAATACTTAGTCACTTAAAATAATAAATGCACAAAATAAACAAAAGACTGTCAAATAAGTTTAAAAATCAGAGGGAAAATCATGTCTATTCTTGTCTCAAAATTCAGAAGCCATCAATGAAAAGTATACAGAATTTATTGACGAGAAAGGAAAAATTTGTTTGTAGCCAAAGACATTATATTCAAAGCTGAAAAAATACAGAAGATAAAGAGCTAGTATATTAACAAATAAATAGCTTCCAAATTAACAAAAACATCAACTCATAAAAATAAAAGATATGCCCAGAAAAGAATAAACTTAGGAAAAAATTCTCAATTTCTTTTACTTTTTCTTTTTTTTTTTTTTTTTTGTGATGGAGTCTTGCTCTGTCACCCAGGCTGGAGTGCAGTGGTGCGATCTCGGCTCACTGCAACCTCTGCCTCCCGGGTTCAAGCAATTCTTCTGTTTTGGCCTCCCAGGCAGCTGGGACTACAGGGGCACACCACCACACTGGGCTAATTTTGTGTGTGTGTGTTTAGTGGAGATGGGGTTTCACCATATTTGCCAGGCTGGTCTTGAACTCCTGACCTCAGGCGATTCACCCGCCTCAGCCTCGCAAAGTGCTGGGATTACAGGCATGAGCCACTACGCCCAGCTAAAAGCCTCTCAATTCCACCAATAAACAAAGAAGTGAAAACTAAAATAAAAGTGAGAAATAATCACATACCAGTCTGGCTAAAAATCAAAAGATTGCTCATGACCAGTACTGATGAAGACATGGGAAAATGGTCTCTCTAGCAACTAAAAATCTTGAAGGACATCCAATCAGTAGTAACAAAAATTGAATGCTCATACATGTAGCAGCAATTTCACTTCTAGAAATGTATCTTAGGGAAGTAATAAGTACACAAAGATATAGATTCTTATCTCAGCTTTTTTTTTTTATAAGAAGAAAAAATTGGCCAGGTTTGGTGGTTCATGCCTATAATCCCAGCACTTTGGGAGGCTGAAGTGGGAGTATCACTTAAATTCAGAAGAAGTTCATGGGCAACATGGGCAGCATGGGCAACATGGCAAAACCCTGTTTTTACAAAAAAAATACAAAAATTAGCCGGGCTTGGTGGTACACACCTGTAGCACCGGCTACTTGGGAAATTGAAGCAGGAAAATTACTTGAGCCTGGGAGGTTGAGGCTTCAGTGAGCCATGATCATGCCTCTGCACTCCAGCCTGAGTAATAGAGCAAGATCCTGTCTCAAAAATAAAATATAAAACTTAAATTGCCACCAAGGAAGCAGTATTTTAATTACAGTACATAAACACAATGGAATTTCATGCGTCGATTTAAAAGCTGAGATGCATATATATGTGTATGTATGCAAAGTTGCCCCAAATATGTAAAAAAGAAAAACAGAAACAAAACCAAAAGCAGATTACAAAGCAATATGTATGCCAGGATCCAATTTTTGAATGATGTTGATTAAAATTTATAGTTACATCTTTAAGGCACAATATTCTAACTTTATTGCTTTAACTGAATTCAACCTTCTTTTAAAAACCTATTTCCATTCAGTGGTAGAAAGAAAAATCAGTCTCACTCATGCAGGGTAACTTCGAAAATTATTTTAAAACTTGGTTTCTTGAAGGTTAACTCATTTCCTCTGGGAAACTTGCTCCTCACTCCATTTTTCTCTTTTATTTTATCTTGAGGACTCTCACTCAAGGCGTCTGGGTACAGGGAAGCTCATGGTTATCATGGTGTTAGGAAGGTTAACAAGGAAGACGTGGTTGGAAAGAGGATGTCCACAAGGACTCCAGGATTGTCCCATCTGTTTTCTGAGGATTAGGCACTGGCTTCTGTACCAGTGTAGCAGGTCCTATGTTGCTTTTGAGTGTTTGCAGGATGAACCACTGCTGTCTGTGGTTCCTGGAATGCCCTTAGGCCATGAATTCCTATGAATTCCACCTTCCCTATCCTTGAACCCCAGCCTTGTCCCACCCACCAATTCTCTTGGTATTTATGCAACGCAACATGTTTTTCAAGGAGATGATAGTGCCAAGTGGGTATTTTTTAAGAAATAAAATCATGACTCACATACAAAAATAAAATGAATGGGTATCAAAGATTTTGTTCAGCTCACTGATTAATGAGGGAAACAGTAAGATGTTACAATCCAGTTCAAAGGGAGATTGAAAGTACAGGGCCTCGAATTATTCCCAGCAATATTCAGATGATGTAGAGCAACTGCCACCAGGAGGCTCTAAAACACATTTGGGAGGAGACAGTGCTTGTCTGCACAGCCAACCCCAGGAAATCTCAGAGTGCTCACTGCCTTGAAGGTTTGCCTTAGCGTAGTGTTTACTGAGCATTTACATATTGGAACATCATTTTATTATAAATTAATTTCCTTTTATATATTTTCCATTATGTTACAATTGATTATACTTTTTTTAAAGTTATGAATTAATTATATTGCATTATCTAAAAATCTCATTCAGGATAATAATATTTTATTTTAAAAATTGTTAATAAAGGTAGTCATTGGCTCCATTAGAGTTGAGAACCACTGTATTCCATTCTACCTCATCTTGGAACCTATGCCTGGTCACTAAGAGAGAAAATATCTCCAGTAGAATCAATGACATTGTACTTTAGTTAGGTTTGACTTAACCATGATGGTGAGTCCTGAAACCCTTGCTTTTAAATGGCCTGGGTGGAAACAGTGCCTCATTAACGTATATGATACTTGAAGTTTATCATATCACTTTTGCTCCAGTATACTCAGATATATTAATGCAGAGAACAATTCAGGTATTTTTAATTATTGTTATTTTCCAAAAATGAAAATTCACCTAATTTATCCACATAATTCTGTATGGAGATATTAAAGCAAATAAAGTCAAACATAACAAAAAGAGGAAAACTTATGATCATTTGTAGACAAGATGATTATCAGTCTGAAAAGTCTAAATGTAGTGGACACTTGTTGTTTTTACTGCCCAGTATCTTTTTCCTGTTCTTGAAAGTACCCCAATTACATTTAAATAATTACCTTTTTCCTTCTGAATACAGACTATGATCAGCTGCCCTGCCCTGCCCTGTCCTTCTCTAGTCCAGGCATTGAGATATGTGACCCAAAATATAGGTCTTGATTGAATCTAAATCTTGAGGAGAAAGTCAAAGAGACCAAAAATTGTTAGGAACCATCCATTTCCACAGAGATACTCTGACCAGATTGTTTCTGCTAGAAAAGAGATTTTGTAATTCCTGCTTCCCAACTCAGTTCCTGTTTATGTCCAAGACTAATTTTCTAATCTTTTAATTAATTTTGTAAACTCTTAGTTTTCTTTTGATGAATTCCTTTTTTGTTTAAGTTAGCAGGGATAAGATTTTACTAATGCAACAAAAGAATTCTAATTGATGCCTCAAGTTGATAGATGTAAAAGTTTCTTAAAAGAAATAAGAATGTTTACTATGATGGCCAATTTCAAATAAAATTAATATTTTTATACAGCAACAATAATCAGTAAATAACATAACGGGGAAAACATTCTATTCAAATTATCAGCCAAAATATAAAATACATAAATATAAACATTCACAACATTCTCAGGAAAAACATGAAAAAAAACCTAAAATGCAAATGAAAGACCTAGAAGTTAAGAATAAAAAGAAAAACATACCAAATATTTAGATGTCAATTCTTTTCAAATTATTCTACTATAAGCAATTCCTATAAACTTTTCAACAATTTCCATAAACATTCCTTTTTCTCAGAATTTCATGAAATAGCACAGGGAGAGATAAAAATATACCTCATACCTTCTAAAAATATAAATTTCAAATGATTTCACATTTTTATTGTATTTAAAAAATCATTAGACTACTAGCAGAAAACATAGGTGTATATTGTCATCACCTAAGTGTATGAAGCGAAATTTTAAACAAGCTATCAAAGCTAGGAAGTTCAAGTAAAAGATTAGTGTAATAAACACTATACCTTTTAAAATTATGTAAAGTAAAACAGACATATAAATGAGTAAATAAACAAGAAAGGTTAGTTTATGAAAGGGGAAATTGATAACCTTCATAGCACATGGAAAAATGTTAATATACATACTACATGAAAGTTTTCCTGTATATTAGTTAATAAAAAATAAAAGTATCCCTTGCTAAAACTTAATTTTTCTTCTAATATATATGTCAAAATAATTGCCCCTCCATTTTCTCATAAAAATAATTTTCTGTTCTTCCTTGTCCAATGTACCAATTCTCTTGCTTCTCCCAAACATTTTTATCGTATTTTCTAGAGAAGAGCTTCTAAAACTTTAATGTACACACGCACAGCCTGGAGATCTTGTTAAAATACATGTCCTGATTCAGCAGGCCTGGGTCATAACTGAGAGTCTGTGTTTTTTACAAGCTCCCAGATGATACATATGCTGCTGGACTCAACTACATGTTTTAAAAATGACCACATTCAGCCATATCCTTCTTCATTGAACTGCTCACTTTTATGAAGCTTAAGTACATTAGGAGAGTGGGGAGCTGATCATTGACATTCTCCTCATTCCCTAGGGCTGCTTCTAGACATGTAACACTGCCTTCTTCTACCAAAAACTTTCAACTTCCTGGTTGCTGTCATCTACTGGCCCCCAGGATGTGTCTCCTGATCCTGCTAATTCGTTGAAGACTCTGGCTCCATTCCACCTTAAGTCTTGCCAACATCCTAACAAGACCTTCCACCTTAAGTCCAGCCGGCATCCTAAGAGGACCTTTCATAGTTCACATGGACTTCCTGGTTATCACTCTAGACATTCAGTCTCTTGATATTTTCCTCTCCATGAACCTCGTTTTCCTGTCTACCTGAACCACCAATTCTCCTCACACGTCAGATGCTAAAATGGTTCCACTCACTAAACCATTATTTCCTATCATTCTAACTTGGTGACTGAATTTCCCCCTAAAGACTGGTTTCATGGACATAAGATCAGTGTAGTCAGTTGCACAGGGTTCCACACTTAGAAGAGACCTGCATGTAGTTTAGTGCTCTGCTATGAGTGTCCGGATATTCTAAATTCTTGAAGAATAGGCTCCATATTTTTATTTTGCACTGGGTCCCACAAATTATGTAGTTGGTCCTGCTTCTCCTATTGATATGAATTTTTTTAAATCTGTATTCATTTTATTTTATGTTTAATTATTTATTTTAGAAACAGAGCTTCACTTTTGTTGCCCAGGCTGGAGTGCAATGGCGCCATCTCAGCTCACTGCAATCTCTGCCTCCCGAGTTGAAGCAATTCTCCTGCCTCAGCTTCCTGAGTAGCTGGGGTTACAGGAGCCTGCCACCACGCCCAGCTAATTTTTGTATTTTTAGAAGAGACGGGGTTTCACTATGTTGGGCAGGCTGGTCTCAAACTCCTGACCTCGTGATCCACCCATCTTGGCCTCCCAAAGTGCTGGGATTACAGGCGTGTGCCACTGTACCTGGCCTCTGTATCTTTACCCAGTCAGTCAGGATAGAGTGCATATGTGTGCAAGTGTATATTTTTAGTATACTTCATTATTAAATAATTCATATCAAATATATTTTCTATAATGTGTATCCTAGAGATGTCTACGTTATACTTTTTAACTATTAAGTGGTATATTTCATTGCATGACTGCACCATAATTTATTGTAGCACCTGGGGTTTGTTAGAGCCAGACAGAGAAGTCGATTCAAATAACTTTGGACCTCCATCATGAACTAGGAAGGGGAAACAAGAAAAAAAAATACTCCACTCAGTCACGAAATACAATATATTTTCATCTCCAGTGAAATGCCTCTCTTGTTATGGTGATTGTAGAACCCCTGCCAAACTGCTCTATACAGAGCCCTTTACAGAGCCCACACCAAGCCCTGTACTTCAGACCTGCACACTTGCAGAAGAAACTCATGTCAGGTAACAATATTAATCTGCCTGGATCCTTACTCTTAAATATGAATGAAGAAGTAAAGGTCATCAGGTATTAAAGAAAAGCAAACCATATGGAAACGGAGTAAGATAAACACATAGAAGTGACTATAGAGAAAACAGAAATAATGTAAAAAAAATTGTTTTAATTAATTATTTATCTTATTGACACTTTCATTGCATTGGTCCTTTTATTTCCTCCTTATTCATCAGCACTTTTTTGCCTTCACTTCAACCCTTGTTAGCTTAGAATTTTTCTAGTCGACCATCGATGTGTAATAAACTATCTCAAAATTAGTGACATAAAACATTAATCATTGTATTATGTTCATGATTCTATATGTCAGCATTTTGGGAAAGGCATAGCAGGGGTAGCTTGTTTCAGCTCTACTATCTCTCTGGGGACCTAATTGAGTGACTAGAAATGGTGGGCCTATTTAACTGGGCACATGTGTCTGAGGCTTCATCTGATAATGTTTCTGTATCACACTTCTGACACCAAATGTGGGCGGGGACTCCTCATATCAACTGAGTCTCCAACTCTACACAAACTTGGTGTCCTATGATTCAGTTCATTTCTGACACTAATGAAGAGTTAGCACAGACTCCACTAGGGCCCAGTCCCACAAGGCCCACAAGGGGTGCATCAGTTTAGACACCAATCATGTGTTTGAGCCACCTGTACTTTTGAACAACAGGCTATAAAGTCAGGGGGCTCACTCAACCCCTTCCTAAGGTTTGATAACTTGCTATGATAGCCCACAGAACTCAGGAAAACAGTTCACAAATTATTACTGGTTTATTGCAAATGATACAACTTAGGAACAGCTAAATGAGATAGATGTATAGGGCAAGATATGGCGGCAGGAGCTTCTATAAGCAGTCTGGGCACACCACCCACCCAGTACTTCAGTAGGTTCACCAACCAGAAGCTCTCTGAATTACATCTCTTGTGGGTTTTTATGGACATTCTGTTATGTAGGCATGATTGATGAAACAATTGGTGATTGAGCTCAATCTCCAGTCCCTCTTCTCTCCTTGGAGGTCTGGGGGTGGGGTCTAAAAGTACCAACCCTCTTATCACATTGTTGGTTTCTCTGGCAACCAGTCCCATCCTGAGTCTATCTAGGTGCCCACCAAGAGTCACCACATTAGCATAAACTCAGGTATAGTTTAAAGAGGCTTTTTAGGAATAACACAAGTCACTTCTCTCACTATCACACAGGAAATATCTAGGGCTTTAGAAGCCCTTATGCTAGGAACTGAGGACAAGATCAAATATGTATTTCTTATATCACAGTATCACACCTTGGTTGTGGCTATTAGCTGGATTCCTTGGTTTTCTTCCTTATGGTGTCTACTGGAGCTGGAAAAATCTAAGATGACTTCTTCACTTACTTGCCTGACTGTTACTCCTTCAAAGGGCCTCTATGTCCTACAGAGTAACCTGGATATCTTCCAATGTGGCTCAGACCTAAGCCCATAACTGACACATCATCATTTCCACCACAGAATCCAAATTAGGCCCATCAACAACACTCTTGACCCTTTCATTCACATATGCTCTTGATTCATATTTCCGTCTTTTTGTGTCTCTTGTTGGAATCAATTAAATTATCTGACTTCTTTAGTCTACTCTGAGATGCTGCATATTTTGAAGGAAAAATAAACACAACCAGAAAACTGGTATATTGTTACTTTGAGAACTAATCATGATAATGAAACTAAACAAAATATTTCAAATCTTCCTGACAATCCTACAAGATTTTTCTAGTCAAATTGTTTATAACTGCCTGCCATCATCTTTACTCTCCACAAAACATCTTATTCTCTGCAAAACATGTCACCTACTAATTAACAGGAAAGATAGAACTCATCAGTGGTGAGCTTCTTCAACTTTACATCACACACTCTGCAAGCCTACTTGCATCTTACCTACATAAGGTCTATGGCTTCTGATCAGAGCCATTTTCTCCTCCTAATCAACAATTTTATCATATTGTATAATCCCCAATTATATCATCAGTCGTTTCTTCCTTCCAGCAGTTAACTATATTCAAATCGTAGATAGATAGATATATGATAGATAATCCATCAACCACCTATTTTTTTCATTACAACCATTTTCTTTTCTTCTTTTAGATGCCAATCTTTTTATAGTTGGCTACATTTGCTGTTTTCAATTTTTCACCTTTGATTTACATCATAACTTAGTTTAATCTAGATTCTTTTCTTTCCCCATAATTTCACTGAAACATTTCTCCACAATGACAACTTTGTAGGTAAATCCAGAAGCTATATTTTTTCTTATCTTATATAATCTATAGGGATCATTTGCCTTGATGAGATTTTTCTTACTAAACCTCTTCCCCTTTTTTTTCCGCCACTGTGATAACTTTCTTCAGTCTTTCTTGATGAATTCCTGTCTAACCATAAATGTTGGCAATTCTCCAGGGTTACTCTTGGCGTTTTCTTTTCTCCTCACTCTGCATGCTTTCCTTGAGAAATCTCAAACCTGCTCATGTTTCCAGTGCCATCTATATGCCAGCCTTCACTGCAACCCCAACCCCATTCTTAGACATGGTTACCTCACTTGTAATAATTACCCAGCTAATCTAAATTTGCAGAGGTCAACCCACTCTCCCCTCTCTGAGAGTGCAAAAAAAATAATAATAAAATAATTACTCTCTCAATGGATGTCCTTTCTAGACTGTAAGCTCTGTGAGGATAGATACCATATCTTTCTTGTTTTACCACTTTCTCAAACATGCAGCATATGTTTAGTACATCTAAATAAATGCTTCACTAGGAACCACAGAAACATTTAAAAGAAGTTTGGAAAAGAGAAGTTAAAGTACAATTCTATTTTTGAAAAACACATGTAGAGATCTATCATAGGCTATAACGAACGTATAAACAGAAATGCACTTGACTGTGATTAACAGAAACATGAAAACCACATTAGTGATTTTACTTTTCTTATATCATGAGGAACATTAATGTAGGGAGTCCAGAGTCTGCACAGTTGTTACAAGATAATTTGATCCATCATGTTTACATTCCAGAAAGAAGGAGAAGGGCAAAAAGCAAAATGGTATACATCATCTGAGTCAGCCCCCATTAAAGAACTTTCTTAAAAATTCCACCTAGTACATTCTCCTTACATCTCAACAATCTGAACTATGACATATGACCAACTTTATCTGTGAGGGAGGATTAGGAATTTCTTAGCAAAGAAGATAAATAAGTGGATACCGGGTGGACCACTAGCAGTCTGTACCTCAATTATAGAAGTAGAGATTATACCTCAAATGCAACCCCAAATTTTATATAAAGAGTAGTTCTACCATAGCTGGAAAATCATGAGTTATTTTTATTTTTGTTTTATTTTGAAAGCATTTTATTATTTTGCTTTCTTCCTGCTTTTACATTTTCCTACATTGAACAGCTGTTATACTTGTAATTAGATAAAATGTTACATATAAGAGTAGCCAGAACTATTATACTAGAGATGCAAACTAATTAGGAGGGATTAGTCCTACCAGATATCAAGTAATGTTTTAGGCCAGGCGCAGTGGCTCATTCCTGTAATCCCAGCATTCTGAGAGGCTGAGAAAAGTGGATCACTTGAAGTCAGGAGCTTGAGACCAGCCTGGCCAACATGGCAAAACCACATCTCTATTAAAAATACAAACATTAGTGGGGAATGGTGGTGCACACCTGTAGTCTCAGCTACTTGGGAGGCTGAGACAGGAGAATTGCTCCAACCCAGGAGGCTGCAGTGAGCTGAGATTGTGCCACTGCACTCCAGCCTGGGTGACAGAGCAAGACTCCGTCTCAAAAATAGTAATCATCATCATCATGTTTTAAAGTTATCATAAACAAAATGAACAATAATAGAAAATTTCTCATTACTAACAATTAAAGTTTCCCAAAACAAATATTTATGTATATATGTGTGCATACACACACACACACACACACACACATAAAAATACACTATAAGGCAAAATTTTAAGAATAGTTTATTCAAGATTAAGTATCTAAAATATAACAATTAGAGCTACAAAATTTTAAAAAAATAAAATGATTTTTAAATTATCAGGTAGGTGAAGAGGCTTCTTTAAACAAGATGAAAAAGAAAAAAAACACACACACACCAAAACAACAGAAGCCATAGAGAAAAGATTAAGTGTATTTAAACAAAAACTAAAAACACAATCAAAAGGTATGAAATTTGAGAAAATATTTGCAATATTTTAATAGACAAAGAATTGATTTCCTCTAATAGAAAAATAGCTTCTATATAAACATGAGGAAAATTTTGAAAATACAATAGGAAACATAAATCTAGAGCCCAAGAGACTGCACAGGATTGGAGATAAAAATGCAAGAGTTGTCAATGTACAGATGTTTTTAAAATCATGGAACTAGATGGAAGCACATAGCAAAAATGAGAGAAAAAGAAGAGAATAGGCATGGGAATAAACTTTAGAGGACTCCAGCAGAGGAAACTATTCAAGATATTAGAACACTGATAGGGTTTGCCAGTGTCCCCACCCAAATCTCGTCTTGAATTGTAGTTCCCATAAAGACCTACCACTGAGAGGGAGCCAGTGGGAAGTACTTTAATCATGGGGGGCAGTTACCTCTATGCTGTTCTCATGATAGTGTGTAAGTTTTCATAAAATCTAATGGTTTTATAAGGGGCTTCCCCCTTTGCTCAGTTCTTATTCTCTTTCCTGCCATCATGTGAAGAAAGATGTGTTTGCTTCCCCTTCTGCCATTATTGTAAATTTCCTGAGGCCTCCTCAGCCAGTAGAATTGTGAGTCAATTAAACCTCTTTCCTTTATAAGTTACCCAGTCTCACGCAGTTCTTTATAGCAGCATGAGAACAAACTAATGTAGTAAATTAGTACTGGCAAATTTGCCCAAGGCCATGGGAGTCCACCTCTTGCATCAGTGTAACATAGAGTCAAAGGAGATCATTTTGGAACTTTAAGATTTAATGACTGCTCTAGTAGATTTTCAACTTGCATGGGGTCTGTAGCCTCTTTGTTTTGGCCAATTTCTCCCATGTGGAATAGATGTATTTATCTAATATCTGTACCCTCCTTGTATCTAGGAAGTAACTAACTTACTTCTGATTTCACAGGCTCATAGGTAGAAGGGATTTTCCTTGTCTCAGATGAGACTTTGGACTTGGACTTTTGAGTTAGTGCAAGAATGAGTTAAGACTTTGGCAGACTGTTGGAGAGTATGATTTTGTTTTGAAATGTGAATACATGAGATTTGGGAGGGGTGAGGGGTGGAATGGTACAGTTCAGCTGTGTTCCCACCAAAATCTCATCTTGAATTGAAGTTCCCATAATTCCCATGTGTTGTGGGAGGGACCCAGGGGGAGGTAATTTAATCATGGGGTGGTTACCCTCATGCTATTCTCATGATAGTAAGTTCTCACGAAATCTGATGGCTTTGTAAGGGGCTTCCTCCTTCACTTTGTTCTCATTCTCCTCCTTCTGTCATCATGTGAAGAAAGACACGTTTGATTCTCCTTCTACCATTATTGTAAGTTTCCCAAGGCCTCCCCAGCCTGTGGAACTGTGAGTCAATTAAACTTCTTTCCTTTATAAATTACCCAGCCTCAGGCAGTTCTTTATAGCAGTGAGAGAATGGACTAATACAAACACCAAGGAAATGATTGGGTGAAATTTCTAAGCCAGAGTTGTAATTGATGGACTTCAAGACTGCTGCTGGTGAAGAATTAAGGGAAAGCAAGAAAAAGAACACTGGAAACTAGAAGGAAGGGAAATCCTTTTAAGGTGGGGGCTGAAAGTTTAGCAGTGCTGACACCTACAGTAACATGGAAAGTAAAAGAGGTGCCTATAAACTGAGTGGTTTTGCTAAGGAAATTTTTAAATGGGGTGTTGGAGGATTTTTCTACCTCCTTTTTGCCATTTATAGTAAAATGCAAGCGAAGATAGAAGATCTAAAGAAAGTACTGTTAAATATAAAAGATTCAGGAATTGTTTGGTTTGAAAACCATCCACTTCCAACAATGGAAAATGATGGTAAGTAAAAAATAGCTTCAGACAAAGAACAAATTGAGGGCACTGTCAAGAAATACAGTCTAAAAATGAAGCTAAGTTTGTGACTGTAAAACATTTTGTTCAGATTTGGAAAAGGTCTAAGTTGATGTCTCTAAGAATCATTCAAACAATAGCGCTTCTAAGAAACTAAAAGATTCAGTGTTTCAGCAGCTGCAGCAAGAGCCAAAGATAAAAAGGTCTTATTTCAAAGGTATCTGTTATTTAGTGGTTGATACTTTTGTTTAATGGAGTAAACCTCAATAAAACTCATAGAAAACCCACAATGCTTTAAGGTAAATATATTATCAGAATCATTGCTAGTGACCTGAAGTAGACACAGCACAAATCCGAAGAAATGTTTGAATGCCCAAACTTCCAGTCTGAAAGCAGGCTAAGAAAACAACTTAGCAGCAAACACAATCTAACTTTCATAGGGAAGATAGGAAAACTCATATGACAAACCAAGAGCTCAGAATGGGGAGCTAATAACCATGGAGAATCATTCCCAAGTTTTAAGTGCTTATCAAGTTACTGCCAACAGCTCTCTCGCTGGATAGCATAATGGATCCCCTACATGTGCCTTTCATTTCTCTCTTTTATGGTGGTTATTTTTATGCCTGTCTCAACAGTTATTTGACTTGTTGGAGATGGGGTAGGGGTGTGGGCACAGATAACCATTTCTCCTTAGGTCTCAGGTCTTCATATTGAGAGAAACCCTGTTGAGGGGTTGCCCTTAAGGAACCACAAAGAGCCTCATCCACATGTAGACACAGATCTTGTACTTTGATGATGCTGTAAAAGGAGAGACTATTGGGTAACTTGGGAAGGGGGAATATGTATGTTTTGCATGTGGAGAGACATGAATCACTGAAGAGCATCTAGAGTCTGTTGTAGCCAGACTTCTAGATGGCACCCAGTGATCTTTGCTTCCTGGTATTTCTGCCTTAGGGTGATTCCCTGCACACTGAATTAGAGCTGACCATGTGACCTACAGAACATTATGGAAATGATAGAGTGTGATTTCCCAACTAATTTGTTAAAGACACAGCCACTTCTGCCTTGGTTTTTTTTGATTACTAGCCTTGTGGGAAGTGGCAAAGGCTCTCTCCTTGACCAAGCTCGACTCTAGTCAGGCTCCTATGAACCCTCTTCTCAACTAGGCCTCACCCTATAGACATGACAGACTCTCAACACAAATGATCCACTATCACCACCATTCCTACAAACACTGAGAGACCTGGACAACCATGTGGGTTTTTCAGTTTAGCTTTTTAAATTTAGTAATCTGCATTTAAGTTTTCTCCATGTGTTTTATATGGCTTGATAGCTCATTTATTTGAGTGCTAAATAACATTCCATGGTCTGGATGTACCATACTGTATCCACTTACCTACTTTGGTTGCTTCCAAGTTTTGGTAATTATGAATAAAGTTGCTTTAAATATTTGTGTGCAGGTTTTTGTGTGGACATAAATTTTCAACACATTCAGATAAATACCAAGGAGTATTATTGCTAGGTCATATGGTAAGAGTATGTTTTGTAAGGAACTGTCAATTATCTTCCAAAATGGCTATTCCATTTTGCATTCCACCAACAAAGAATGAGAGTTTCAGTTGCTCCACATCTTCACCAGCATTCATTGTTGCCAGAATTTTAGTTTTTTTTTCATTCCCTATTAATTATAGTTAGTTATATTAGCTTATTAGTTCTAGGCGTTTGTCAGTTTCTTCAGATCTTTTGGACAGTCATCAAAGTCAGTTTTACTTCTCCTTTCTCAGACTTGTTCTTTTCTTTTCTCAACATATTGTGTTAGATAAGGCTTCCAGTATGTTGAAAAGGAATAATGAGAGGGGATATCCTTGTCTTGTTCCTCATCTTAGTGGGAAACCTCCTAGTTTCACACCATTAAGTATGATACAAGCTGTAAGTTTTCTGCAGATGTTCTTTATCAAATTGAGGAAGTTCCTTCTTTATCCCTAGAGAGTTTTTATTGTGAATGAAAATTAAATTGTCAAATGTTTTTCTTCATCTATTGATATAGTCATGTGATTTTCCTACTTTAACCCATAGATATGATGGATTACATTGATTTTTTAAAATGTCAAATCTGCCTTGCATGTCCAAAATAAAACCCACTTGGTCATAGTGTATTTCATTTTGTACATTGTTGGACTCACTTTGGTAATGTTCTTTTGAGAATTTTTGTATCAATGTTCACGAGAGATATTGTTTTCATTGCAATAATCTCTTTGGTTTTGGTATAGGGTAATGCTAGCTTCATAGAATTGAGTTATGAAGTATTACCTCTGTTTTTATCTTTTGGAAGACATTATAGATAATTGGTACAGTTTCTTCTTTAAATGCTTGGTAGAATTCTTCACCAGTAACCCATACGGGTTGAGTGCTGTTTCAAAATGTTATTAATTACTGTTTCAATGTATTTAATAGATAGAGGTTGACTCAGATTATCTTTCTTCTTGTGTGAGTTTTGGCCGATGTCTTTCAAAAGAACTGGTCCATTTAATCTGGGTTATCAATTTTGTGGACATAGAATTTTTCATAGTATTTCTTTATTATCCTTATACTATTCATTGGATCTGTAGTAATGCCTTCTCTTCCTTTTCTGATATTAGTGATTTGGGTACTCTCTTTTTTTCTTAGCTTGGCTAGAGGTTTATTTTCTCTCTTTTCAAAGAACAGCTTTTGTTTCCATTGATTTTTCTCTACTGCTTTCCTATTTTTAATTTCATTGATTTCTAATTTTTATTATTTTTATTTGGCTTATTTTGGACTTAATTTGCTCCTTTAAAAAAGTTCTTTAAGGAGGAATACTATCGATTTTAGATCTTTTTTCTTTTCTAGTATATGAATGCACTGCTACAAATTTCCCTCTAAGCACTGCATTCATTACATCCCACACATTTTGATATTTTATTTTTATTTAGTTCAAATTTTTAATTTATTGAGATTTCTTCTTTGCCCCATATGTTATTTAGAAGTGCGTTGTATAATCTATAAGTCTTTTGGGGTCTTTTGGCCAAATTCTCTTTTAATTAAAGAAACTTAAGAGAGTGATAGTATACAATATTGATAAAGAGATGGGTTTAAATATAGTCTCATATGCTATGGGTCTATAAATGCAATGGTACAATATTTTTGGAGTGCATTTTGGTATGCTTTGCAAAAAAATAAAAATTTAAATGTCCATTTCCTATAATCTTTTCAATGTATTTAATAGATATATTCAAAAGGCAAAATTCAATTTTTTTTTTTTGAGACGGAGTCTTGCTCTGTCACCCAGGCTAGAGTGCAGTGGCGTAATCTCAGCTCACTGCAACCTCTGCCTCCCAGGTTCAAGAAATTCCCCTGCCTCAGCCTCCCAAGTAGCTGGGATTATAGGCACCCATCACCACACCTGGCTAATTTTTTTTTTTTTTTTTTAGTAGAGACAGGGTTTCACCATCTTGGGCAGGCTGGTCTTGAACTCCTAACATCATGATCCACCCACCTAGGCCTCCCAAAGTGCTGGGATTACAGAAAAGTCAATCTTCATGCTTATCAAGACTGAATACTATTTATCAGTCAGGATAAGCTATGGTGCAGTAACAAATGAATGACAAAGATCTCACTGAAAACAGAGCACAGGCCTATTTCTTGGGTAAATCAAAAATTATCAGAGACAATTCTCAATCAATGTATAAGTTTATCTTGTCAACATTAAGGACATCTCCTGAAGAAAGGAACACGGAAATCACAGAAACAGTCTGTCCTCTGTGCCTTTCTCCAAAGAGAAAAAGGCTTCCATTAAATACTGAAAGGGTAACTAGTATGGAGGGGAAAGAGAAAAGGCATGGTCACATTACTGAATCCACGTGTTGCAGGAGAAAAGGAGCAGGTAGGGGAAAAGTCAATTATGTATTTGTCTGGTGCTCAGTAAATCAGCATTTTACATAAGATAAAGTGAACACAGAGTAGCTACCTATGGAGATATCTGGTCTTTTATCTGAAGCCATGTGTTTGGGGACAAAAGGAAAAGCAGTTTCTTGCATGAATTAGCTTTCAGCTTCTTTTTTTCCTTTTGGCATAGTGATTTTCAGTGAGATTTTATTATCCTTTCACACTTGATAATGCTATCCTTTCAGTATGAGACGGCAGGAAGGGATTTCACTCTTTTATTCTGCTGCCTCTATTTTTGGCTTTTGGAAGGTGGAGGAAGAGAGACAAAAGATCTGAAAAGTGGCATGGAGTGTTTCAGTTCATCAAGTCTAGAAATGACAGATGTCACACCCACTCACAGTCCATTGGACATAACTAGTTGCACAAACCTGCCTAACACAGTTGTAGCTTCCAAGAGTCCAAGAAGGAGGGGTAAACAAAACATTGATGACCTGTAATAATCTCTACCTCAACGGCAGAGCAAGTCAGACACATACATACCAACCTTGGCTAGATATCTATAATGTATTATCAAGTTAAAAATCAAATACATTGTACATATATAATCTTATTTTGTTGAAAAGAAACAGCTTCACATGTTTCTGGATAATACATTAAGGCATTTAGTTCTACTTTTCTATTTCTCCTTGTTTTAGCTCATTCCCTTCTTATTCAAGCAGATCAGAGGTTGTATGCTTCCCCTTCTTGAGAAAGAATATAGCAAGATGGCAGCAGAAAAAAATCAGACTCCAAAATCTAAGTCTTCAGTCCAGGTATATATGCTGAGCTTCACATTTCAAATAGCCACTTTCCTACCACAAAATTCTCATTTGAAGGCTCATAAATATCAAACTCTACTCATTATTTTTTCTCAGTAAAATTGCTCCTAAGTTCCTTATCTCAACATATCACATTCCCATTCATCCAGTGTTAGAGGTCACAACTTGGGAAAACATCCTTATCCAATCACCTTGTCCCAAACACTCCTGTAATCCATTCATCCCTGCACCTCCATTGCCACCTTTATCTTTCATCTCAGTTAATGTAACAGCCTCTGATCCTATTTTTTCCCTTCAGTCTTTCTTCTCCAATTTATTCTGAAGTATAAACCAGATTGTGCTTTTTTTTAAACCTAATCCTTTCGCTTATTTCCCACAATTCTAAAGGATAAAATCACTTCCAAAATCACTCAAGTCATCATGCCAGCCTGCCTTTCAAGTCTCATCCTCACCATCTATACCTGCCCTTCTTTCCCAAATAGCATGCTCTCTCACCAAGCATTTACACGTCTTGCCTGAAATTCCCATCTGCATATGCTAGATGCATGCCAATTTTTCTAATGGGTTTTTTTCATGTGAACTGATTACCAGAGTGGGTGCAAATTCAAGAGCTTGACAGGGGTACACCTCCGTGCAACTCAGGCTCAAGGTGAGGGGCTTTGACAAGACGGTTCTTATTCTAAGACCGAGCATTCTAAATTATCCTTTCAAAGATAGTTCCTCTCCCTACCTTCCACCATCCCTTTTATTTTCCTTCAATTTCGATGTCATGCCATGGTTCCCTTCATAACTCCTAATACAATTTGTCATTTTAACTTTTTTTTTTTATTAAGCCTAGCTTTATGTCTTAAATACACTGAATTTCTTCATCATTTAAGAGAGGAATTTGTGAATTCCTTATATTTATAGGAAATAATACTTTCAATTTTTTTTTCCTAAACACAATGTGATATCTTTGCTTGCTAGATTTAAACATCATTCATTCATTTACTCAAAATCACACTTTACTTATTATTATTCCATTGTTATCGTTGGTATTTGATTGGTATTGTTGATGTCATTTGCTTTTTAGTTCTCTACATTCTTTTTGGGGAAGAATAATTCCATATGTAAATTTGGACCTAACTGAAAAATAAAACTATGCAAAAAAAAAAAAAAAAGAACATTTATAGAAAGCTCATTTGCATGCTAGGTCTTATGCCGTTTACATTATTTTTTATTTTTTAAAATTTAATTTAATTCATTTTTTTTATAAAAAATATATAAATTTTTATATAAAAAATCACAGCAGCTAAGGGAAGATACTAGGAGACCTTGATTAAAAAAAATTTTTTAACTTATTTTTTTCCTTCTTCACTGCAACTAAATTCTAAGTCCCATTAAAGATCTTGCTTATCATATTCACAGCAACATCATTAGAGCCTGGTACACAGAAGATTCTGAAAAAATATTCGTAGATGAATAAGTCAAAGAATGAGTGGTAGATAGTGATAACAGCAACTATCACATCAACTTATGGTCTTAAAATTTTCACTAAAGAGCCATTGAGTAAGTGGCACTATATTTCTAGTTTTGTTCTAGTCATTGGTATCATAAAAAGGTCATGGAAAGGACAAGATTATCTTACTCTCAAATATTAATAACTTGTTTTCTAGCTTGGAATACAGGCAGGCCTGCAATAATATGAATACCACACAGCACACTTCATGCACCTGTTAATGACAACATGTTCTCTTCTCTTACTTTTACTGTGCTAAATTCTTTGAGGGATTAAAAAATATTTAAAACATCACAGCTTTTCTCAAGAAACTCATAATTTGTTTGGGGAGCCACAACAGATAAATATATATAAGGAATTATGGATTACACTATAAAGAATATGTAATTAGGCATCAAATAATGCCATAAACGAATATTAGACCCCCAATTTTTTCTTTGAGACTATTTCATGTGTAACAGAGCTAACACAAAGGTCAAGATACAAATTATATGAGTGTTTCCTGTGAGCTATAAATCCATTACCCATGCAACACAGTAGTGCTATTAAAATTTTTCCCAAAGCATAGCAAAATAAGTTGACTACTCAGAAAACACAAAAACATTGGTAGAACATATTACTCGAATGATTTAACCTCTTTTTTTTACATTATTCCTACTTAATTTTAACTGTAATATTCTTAAACATGAAGGAAACCCTTTATCAGGATTGTGGAATTAAAGAGCATTTCTTGATTAAGCATGCCTTTACTTGTAGTTCACACATTTCGTTTACGTAAACAAGTGTTAAGTACTACTTAGTACTATATGTTCTCATAATAGAAAATGCAAAGATTCCTTCCTGGAAAGATGCAAGTTAAAAGATGCAAATTATAAACAATGTCACACATGAAACAAAATGAAGTCTCACTTTCCTGATGCCAAAGAGATGTTGAGAGTTCCACAAAACAAACAAAAATGTAAAATTACTTTGTGAATGTCTGTGTTTATCAGGTAGTATGTGCAACAGGTATCTGTGGTCTAACTTCCATCCTGTAGAGACTTCCACTTTCTGCTTTACTCATTTCTGAATTCCTTGAAACATTTGTTTGCATAGCTTCTCTCTGGGCTATATATAGTCTATAGTTCATGTATGTGTGTGTGTGTGTGTGTGTGTGTGTGCACGCATATATATATATATATATATATAAACTTTAGGGAGGTATCAGCACCACATCCATTGTTACAGAGAAGTCTTAGGAGTTTTAGTATGAGAAAATTATTAAATGTAGCTGCAGAAATAAGGATGAGATTAGCGAATGCTAGGGGTCAGAATGGGGATAAGGGAGATGGATGAAGCTATAAATTGCAACATGAGCAATCTTGGTGATGATGGAACTGTTCTATGCCTTGATCATATCAATGTCAGCATCCTGGTTGTAAAGTTATGCTATGGCTTTGTGAGATACTGGCCATTGGGAGAAACCAGGTAAAAGGTACATGTAATCAGTCCATATTATTTCTTACAACTGCATGTGAATCTACAATTATCTCAAAAGAAAAGGTTTAACTGGAAAGTGACAGTTTACAGTATAAGCAATTCAACAAACAGGAATCCATGAGTCCATAATGGTATAAATGAGAATGTTAATACATTTTGAAAGGAGAATTAGAAATTCATCATTTGACAACTATCAGAATAATGATTAATTCATCCAAGAAATATCAATGGATGCTAAACTAGACATTAAAATTTGATGAGGAACAGGATACTCACATAGTCCCAATCACCTCTCCACAGGGTGCTCATTACAAAGGGAAAAAAAGATTGAGGGAATGTGTGCAACAGATACGTTTTCTTCTTGGTGGACAAACCTAGTAGACACCACCTTAATTACATTGTCAAAGTTCATATCTCAAATAATAGGACAAATCAACATGAGGTGCTGCTTGATGGGATGTGGTGAGAAGAACCACAGCAGCATTTCTCTCTTGTTCTGTCAAAGACAAATGACGTAAATACAATTTAAAATGTCAGACAAGCCAAGTTGAGGGACATTCCAAAAAATGACTGACCTGTGATCTTTAAGTGACAAGGTCATGAAGGTCAAGAGAAAACTAAGAGAATGTTGAAGACTTAAGAAGACTCAAAGAGATAATATAGCCAGTCAGTCTGGACTAGGTTACTTGGCTATAATGGACATTATTGGACAAATTGATGAAGGTTAAATGGGATCTGTGAATTAAATGGTAGTTTCTGTATCAATGTTAATTTGATTTTAATAATTGCATTGAGGTTACAAAAGAGAATGTTTTTGTCTGTAGGAATTACATAAGAAAGTATTCAGGGGTGATGGGGCATCATGTTGGTAATTTATTCATTAAGATCTGTAAATTTGGTAAGCTTTTCCGTAAGTTCCAAAATACAAGTTATCTTTAGCATAAAAAAAAAAAAGGATTGAGAATTCTCTCTCCAGGTTAGACCTAGATTAAGGGATCTTGTGCCCAATGTCTCCTTCTTCCTCTTCTAATGAACATCCATAGTCAAATAAGGATAGCATGATTGAAAATGGAATCCTCTAAATCAAGGATTGTCAAACTTTTTTCAATAAAGGGCCAGAGAGTGAATATCTTAGACTTTGAGGGCCATTATAGTCTCTGTTGCAGCTACTCCACTCTGCCACAGTATTTAATAGCACAAAAGCAGTCATAGGCAATTAATAAACTAATAAGGATGGCCGTATTACAATGACACTTTACTTATGGCCACTGAAATTTGAATTTCTTATAATTTTCAGGTGTCACAAAATATTTTCCCAACCATTTAAAAATGTAAAACCTGTTCTCAGCTCATAGGTCATACAAAAATAATTCGATTTGACTGATGTGTCTTAGTTTGCAAATCCAGCATTATATTTTCAAATGGTCATTACATGTCACATCATTAAAGTTCATATTCAGAGTTATAAAGCTCATATTCAGACTATTTGCTAATTTATTATTTCAGTTGATAATTTAATAATTTGCTAATAATCTATGAATATGAGCTTTATACCATTAAGGGAAGAATTAGAGAATTTGCTGTGTAGACTATACAAGATGCAGGTGAATGCTACAACATGAACAGACCCTGCCTAGGAAGATTAACAATACATCCTGGCCTAGTTACATACATTTCTTCTATCATGCAGTGTCCAACCTCATCCATAAGCCACCTCATCCTAAACCCACAAATAATCCCTAATTCTTACAGAGTTTGGAATCAGGTGAAGCTCAGTTGGTATGAAACAATTAGCACTTTGTTTCAAAAATTCCTTTCATAAAAATGTTCTGTTTACTTGAAGGGATATGATAAAAGAGGTGTTTCTACAATTTTTAGCTAACATGAGTGCACACTCTGGACTTCAAGGGAAAGAACTAGAAACAGTATATAACATTTCAGAAGTTGAGAGAATTCTGGAATAAATTAGATGGAAGATGAACAGTGGAACCTACAGCAATAGTTAACTGGGAAAGAAAAAAGGAAGGCTGATAAGATTCATTAATTGTACGTTAGTTCCGGCTTTAGGTCTTGAAAACTATGGTTTCACTAATTTAAAAAGAGAAATATGTGAGGGGTGGCTAATTTGTAAAGATGGGTTCAAAGATATTTGATTTTTAACAATTTTTATCCACCTAAATTTAAAGGTTCAAAATTCTCTTCTACATACTTATTCACTTGAATAAATATTTTATCTTTTTCCAACACCTTAGTGATATACTGAAAATGTTACAATGGTTATATCACTGGAAGATATATAACTTTGATCTTGTTAGTTATTAAACCTATAAGCAGAAATAGCACTGCGGCTTTAGAAACTCCTAGTGAGAGTTTTTCATAAAATTGTCAATTTTTTTAATAAAATCAAGAGTTTTTCAAAAAGAAACTCACTCTAACAGTTGTCCTGTTGAGGTAAAGTATCATCTTAATAAATTGTCTTATCTTATGGAATATAAATTACCATCTCCCAGACATTGGCAAGATTTATTACTCAGATTGAAAAAAGCAGTTGTGGGCTGGGGGCGCACAGGGTTGCTCCGCCTCAGGGTTAAGCAGCCCTTGTGACAGCAGAATAAAGGAGGTCACGGTGGGGAAAGTACCCATGCAACGCAAGCTGGAAGACTCTCGAACAAGAGAAATAGCACTGACCAGAACCACACATTACCAAACGCTGATTGAAAACGATTTATTGAAGTCCAATTAGTATGCTTTTCATTTCAAATAATCCATATCGCCTCCAGAAAAATATGCACGTGTAAAAGTCCAAGTTCATTTCTTTCACTTCCAATATAAAATATTCTGTATTTTGTATAAAGTATGTGCAAACACCTTTCTGCTAATGGGGTCCCTGCATTCTTTTCACCACAAGTACTTTACAAGTCTGCCCTCTGCTCAAACGCTGACCATGCTGCACTGACGTCCTCCTTCCTAGACAGCCATTCGTCTCCTGGACTTCTTTCTCTCAGACATCCTCCTGACCTCCTCTGACCTGCTTCACAACTGTGTTACTTCACTGGTTACTTGTTACAACAAACTTATGCAATTACTACTCTACCTGGACAACATATTAAACAGGTATCACCTAACAGGGCAGCAGCCTATTGGAGTGATTCCTGGAGAATATACAGCAACCAATCACATACTGGCACACTCAATCCATTTTGCTACAGATGGGCCCACGCTAATTAATATGACAATCCTTTATTCACTCGGCACATTTGGTTTCTTTGCATTTTCTTCAATTTTACAGTGCAGATGTGGTTACCAAGAGCTGGATAACGAATCCCTCAAACAAAATTTGGAATTGTGAGATATATCGGAGTACCTTCGTTCTTGAGACAGTTGAATGCTTCTAGTTGATCTTGTTATATTAAAAAGTCACTCTTCACTCAAGTGACCACTGCATTTCTTTCGTAAAAAGGTCATTTGGCTGGTTTTTCCTCACAACTGCCACTCATGCAGTGCAAAAGCAGGAAATCCCTTTTTATAAAAGGTATAAGATGAAATTTCACATTTTAAAAAAAGAATCCTTCATGGGAATATGTCCTAATAATCAATTATATGGACAAAGTTTTATATACACAAAATTTCTCCAACTTTATAATAATGAAAATTAGAAACAACCTAAATAGTTAGCAATATGGGAATGGTTAAACTGAGTTGCATCCATTAAATGGAATATAATATAGCCATTAAAATTATGCTTTTGTAAAATTTTTAACGCCATAAGAAAATGTGGCAATTTTGTAACGAAAAAGATCTAGTTATAAAACTGTTTACAGTATGATTCCAATTATGTAAAAAAAAGTATACGATACACACATATAGGCATACATGGGGGTTGCTTTTTAAAGGTGGTTACTTCTGGGTTGCGATATCAGTAATCATTTTTGCTTTTTTATACATTTCTGCATTTTTCAAGTTTTCTATGATGAGTATATTATTTTACAAGGACTATGAACATTTTCCTCTGATCCATTGGTAATTAGAATGTTCTTGGGTATTTTAAATATGTGGGAACAATATTACAGTGCTTCATCTTCTATGACTTTTTTGGAATACATATCATTTTGGTAATAAACTTATATTCCTGTTTTATACTTGTTACAACATTTTAATTAAACAGTTAATGTGATTAGAGCATTGTTTGCTTTATAACCTAAACAAATACTGGCTTTGAAGTCCAGGTTCTATTTTCTAGAGGATTTAAAATTAGTATCCTTTTTAGCTTTTTAAGTAAGGCATACTGCATACATACATTACATGCATGCTTTCTAAACAAAAAATAATTCTAATTTACAGTTTCCCTATGGAAGGAAAAAAATGGAATTATGGTAGTTTAAAAACAGTCCATAGTCTCATCCATCACAAACATGCTGATAGCCATAAACATGTTTATTAAGTGAAATGTATCCTTTAAAACTAAAAAAAAAGGGAAGCCTGTATATAAATGAAGTTGTGGATTCAACTTGACAGAACTTTTTCTGACTCGCACCAAACCACACAAAATCTTTTTAAAAGTCTAGTTAGTGTAGTCTAAATGGACACTCCAGAGTCTGTTCTTGAATTCCATTGCAAGAGCTCCACTTCCTACTTTCAGAAGGGATGAGGATGAAGATGAGGGTTGTCACATAAGCTAATTTTCAATATATATCAAGTCCTGTGGGGCCTAGGAACAAATACTGTCATTGGTTAGTGTTTAAGTATATGAGCTGACTTTTCTCCTCTCTCACACCCCACCTTGCCCTGGTAATTGGGTAGGGGGAGGCTGTTTATCCTCCAAGGGAGGACGGCTGGTTCCTCATCTCAGTTTCCGTTCTAAACCACAGAGTGGTCATTGCTGTGAACTCCCGCCAAGATGGTGTGGTTGAGGGAGGAAGCAGAGCGGTCTGAGCCTTCCGTGGGGCCGCTGGGGTTCTCACTGCGTTGGCAGCAGAGAATCTGCCTAAATGTGGCGCTCATTTCTTTGTCGCGGTAGGAGTAAATGATGGGGTTCATGGCAGAGTTGAATTCAGCAAGGAGAAGGAAGAATTTCTCATAGGCCAGCACGTTGCACTGTGGACAGCACACGTCTAGAAGTAACAAAACCAATCCAGGAGTCCAGCAGATGATAAAGGCCCCTACAAGGACAAGGATAGGGATCAGGAGGATTTTAAAAAGAGAATAAAAACAATATCACAAAACATGCAACCATAAAGTGAAATGATTTCAGTCCAATATACAAAAACTGAAGTTGGAAGCCACCAATCGTTGCAAATGAAATACTCATTTTCTGAAATAATCAGAAAAAAATTAATGATAGTCAACTTAAAATTTTCTTTTGGATGTTACTAAAATCAAGTATTTATGAGACATTGATGATGATTATTTTGAGCAAAACACAAAGAGTTTGATAAGCAACTGAGATATGAAAAACTGCATTCAGGACGCACTTCACCTCATATAACAACATGGTTTTTAATAGCAGTGTTGTTTTCAGGCAAAAGATAAGCACTAATGATAAGTGTCCTTTAGTGTTTAATTAAGGCATGGTTTCTGGATTCAGGTTGCCTGGGCCCAAATTCTTGTTTGCCATGTAATAAACTGGGTGAACTTAGGCAAACTACTTTCTTACTTCCATTTTCCCACCTGAAAAATGCAGATGATTATACGTACACTTCATGAGGTGTATAGATTAAACAAGTGTTCAGAAAATAATCACTGAATCTGTATCCACCATAACAATAATAATTATTATTACCTGCTGAGTAACATGGGCCTGGTAGGACATTATGATTTTCAATGATAAGATCTATGTTTGATTTTATTCAACAACTACCTACATAGTGCTGTGTTCTATATGCTTTACTAGTAATAACTCATTTAATTTTCATAGTAGCCATATAACATAGAAACTAATATCCCCATAACTGGATCAAGACCACCATACTGGAAAGTGGAAGAGAGAAGAAAAATCCCAGAGTTTCTGCTCTTAGAAGCTGCCTCCAGAGTTCAAGCTCTAGAAATATTACATTTCTACTTCTTGAATAACATTAAATATTTTAAACCGAACTTAATGTTTCAGATGTTTTCCTAATTTAGATCAACTTTGTTCTCTTTCTTCCAATTATTCTGAATGATTGCAATTTTGCTATAACTGTAAGAGGAATGAAAATACAGATGATATGCTTAATTCTATTTCATTTAGTTTCTGAAATCACTCATCATTTGGATCCCAGGAAAATGGAGGTGATAAAACAGCATTAAAACCTACCACCATGTTACTCCGGACTCCGCTAGGGATCTTCTACTGAAAGAACATGAGCCAAGAGAAGTGGTAGGCACCACTGTGTCCCATTACACCTCACCTAATGGGCTCCATATGTGTAATCACACAGGATACATATGTGCAATCAGGAAGAGGGGAAGTAGGGACAATCCCAGGAGGGCATTTGCATCTTCAGATTTAAATGGCGCTGGCCTTGGTGGATGCAGGCTTGGACCAGGGTCATGGATTTGGTCCAGCCTCAAGGAATTAGTTTCACAAAATGTAAACAAATGAGATTTAGTCTCCAAACAGCCCACTTTTGAATCTGAGCTTTCTTTTGTGAAACTTTTCAGCAGGGAAATGAAAATAAAGGAGAAAAGTACCCCCATAAAGCTCTTTGTTCTACAACACGAATGTGTATTGGTTTTAAACTGCTGTTCACTTTGAAGATTGGCCAAGGTACTTCATTTTCTAATAAATACAATACTTTAGACTTTCCATGAGAGAAAAAATATTTCAAATATCAGGAGATAATAGCCAAAGAGCGATCTGAACTTCAATAAAAATGTTAATAAAGCATTCATTCCAAGTCCTTGAATTTCCTTGCTTGAAAATCACTCAGAAAGCTAAACATAAAGGAAAATCAAAGGAATGCCTCTTGGGTTTCAGAAATAATGCATTATTCATTGAGAAGCCAGGAAGGGAATTATTCTCAGGATGGAAAATGCTTGGATGGAAAATGCATGGTCCCATTATGCCATTTACTTGGAAACTAAAAACACACAGGCCCTTCATGAATGGAACAGCATTCTTTCAAGTTTCCTTTCCCCTTTCTTTTATCAAAGCTCTAATTGAGTTCGAATTCAGAGCTTGATTAGATACCAGGAATATGCATTTTAATAGCTAGATTTTAAATAAAATAATCTTTTTCTCCTTCTGGGCAGCAGAAGGGAATATCTTTATTCTCATATACTTAAGCTGCTTCGCTTTGTTCAGAAGTGAGAGAATGCAAATAACGTCATTTGTTTTTTATAGTTTCTTCCAATGTTAAAATCTAAAAGGTGTAAGATCTTTCCAGAAAGAGCCCATTAGTCTTACTTTTAGACCAAGAAATGCAAGGAACCCTGCTAGATTGAAGGCAGGAAGCAGGAAACACCACAGACTGACATAGGAGCTACTATGTATAGACACTTCATTGAGGAACCTCAAGTCCTCTCCCTTTTCTTCTTCACGGAAAGGAACTGGTTTTTGTACTAGGATTAGGTCCAACCACATACTCCCAACACTCTGTGTTTGGCTCTTCAAGACTCAATCCATTAATTTCAGTGACTCGCAGTACAGGCCTCAGAAATCAACATCTAAAACCAATCACATGGAATTCCCACCCATCCCCTTTCTTTCTGTTTCACAGAGCCCTCAAGGATCAAACTGACCAAAAGATGAGGACTGACTACAGAAGAGGAAAATCGGGCTTGGAAAATCCTAAGGGATTAGGCTCCTAACCCATAATTAGGCTCCTGAATGGATATTCAGAAATAAAGTTTGCTCAAATTAAGGATTTCCCCCTCCGCTTCTGAAAACAATAATAAACCACACCCAACCTCCTTTAAGAATAAGGAGCCAACCATAATTCAATCAGGTTACAGGACTTGAGATGTGCATTGTGGACCCTATCAACATGTAATCTATAGAGAGTCCAGAGTACACCTGAAAGACAGGTTGTTAATTAAGAGTTAAAACACCTCCATCTCAGCACATGTAAAGTGCAGCAGTAATAGCACCCTGCCTACTCCACATGGCACAGTGAGGATCAAATTGAGATGCAACTTGTAAAAGCCCTCTATAAACTGCACATCTACCTGACCACCATGACTTACAACCAAGTGAGCAGTACAGACTTGTGGCAGCTGGTGTTGCACAGCCCTAGGACAGATTCTCCAAAAGCAGTATGTGAAAACATGTTTTGGACAAGGAAAAGCTGGCATGTCAAAAGGCTCTAAGACAATACTATCCTGCTTATAAGGAAATTCCTAGGGCTTGCAGTTGTGTATGAGAAGGCTAACGAGGGAATAGAGAGGGAACACAGGGAAGCAGGGAAGCCTCAAATCATTTTGCAGGTTCTCATGGGTAATGCGAACACCTACCAAGATGGGGAGTGAAATATAGTACTCAGCAGTCGTAGTGCTTTAGGTAGTTTGCATATTTCCAGCACATTTCTGATAGAGGAATCCCACAAACCCAGGCACACAGATGAATGGTATGCAACAGCATGAAAGAGGAAGGGCTGGGTGCGGTGACTCATGCCTGTAATCCTAGCACTTTGGAAGGCCGACGTGGGTGGATCACCTGAGGTCAAGGGTTCAAGACCAGCCTGGCCAACAATGGTGAAACCTCATCTCTACTAAAAATACAAAAATTAGCTAGGCGTGGTGGCACACACCTGTAGTCCCAGCTATTCCAAAGGCTGAGGCAGGAGAATCACTTGAATCCAGGAGGCAGAGGTTGCAGGGAGCCAAGATCGCACCACTGCACTCCAGCCTGTGTGACAGAGCAAGACTCTGTCTCAAAAAGAAAAAAAAAGAAAAAGGAAGTACAAGTAGTTTATGGTTATTTATTGTAAAGTCAGAAACAGAAGAAGCAGAAAATAAGATGTCCAAGGTCACGAACATCGTGTATATCTGGCTAAGATATTTGAAATGTGTCCAGTCCAGTAGTAGTTCTAACCCTAGCCATATTACAGTAGCTTGCAGAGCTTCTTACAAAAATAAAGACCTTCACCTCCCCCATGGGATTGTAAACTCATTGGCCTTACTGGTCAGATTTTCATTTAAGACACAACATTGTTGACAGAGTGGAAGAAGAAAATAAGGTAAAGGCAAAACTATTTCCAAATTTCAGAAGAGAAATAATGAAAGCCAGAATCAGGGCAGCAGCACTGGGAAGAGGTATAGAAGGAGTGGAGAAGCATTTAGGAGATGAACTCCATGAGATGGGTGAGACAGAATAGTCTAGAATGACTTCTAAATTTTCACTTTGGTTGAAGGAAGGATGGTGGTACCTTTTGCTGAGGGAGGAGACACAGGAGAAAATGTTGACCAGTGTTTTGTTAGGGGAGGTGAGGAGAAGAAGAGAACTGATGAGCTGGGTTCAGTATGTGTTTAGTTTGAGGTACCTGCAAGACATCAAATGGAAATGCCTTAATCACATCAAAACAGGTTCATGGCGATTTGTGTCATGGGAAACCGTCTCTCAGTGTGCTTAACAAAAGTGGTTACATTCTCCCAGATTTGCCAATATTACAAGTAACACGGGATGGAGGATATTCAAAACATATCTTCAGGTTGCCCTTCCTTGAACAAGCTTTATTCCTCCCTGATGCATCTGTCAAAGCAATCTGTGAGAACCCCATGCCCACAAAGATGGAGGGAGAGGTGCTGGAATGCAGACGCAAAAGGCAGGGAGGAAAGAGGCTGTTTTGGAACAACAGGTCACAGCTGCAGACCAAGATCATATTACCACACCTTCCCTCAAATCTACACAACCTCATCAGCTGAATAATGCTTACCATCTGGTCTCACAATTACAGTCTTTTTTCTAGAATGACTTTTTCCTAACTAGTTGAACTTTGCTTACATATGGAATGTAAGAACCAGAGTTAAAGAGGAAAACAGTCCTTGCCAGAGAAGACCTCTAGAGAGAGTGTCCAAGATTTTTGATGAAAAACACAGAAAGCGTTTCCAGTCTGGCTGGCAAAGTTGTGTTTTTACAAAAGAACCAGACATCCTGCAGATCCAAAACAAGTCAAGGTAAATCAATTCTACATCAGCACTGTGCCCAAGGTGGCCTCACTCTTCTTGTTTTTCAAATGAGGATCTCAGAAACAGTCTTATCTCAGAGACTTGGGGTGGGAATCAAGGGAGAAAATAAGTGAGTGGATAAGTTACTTTTTCTGTTTTCACTACATTGTTTATTCCCTCAGGTCAGGCAGCTTGGTATCCCACACTCTAATCAAATTTTAGCTCATCTCTGTAGTTACATTGTGATTTCTGCTATTCAGGTACACACATAATACATAGTTAGCTAGGAAATCTTTCTATGCTATGTATCTTAACAGAGCCTATGTCAGAACATAGGCCATAAACGCAAAGCTTATTCTTCCTCAGTCTCGCAGCTAAGGGTTCATTATAATGGGGGTGTATCTGGATGGTTTTTTTGAGATTAAAGCTTTTTCTACAACAGCAAACCAGATTAATTATAAAACCTTTTTGCCTGACTATGGAAATATATAATGTAACTGCAATATCTCCACAGTATTATTGTTCTATATTATTTCCACCCCGATACCAATTTTACTCCATCTAGTTTGGTGTTCAACACTCCCAGTCCTTCCTGGTCACAGCACTTGTTGCATACATTTTAAGTTTCCCGATTTCATTTATTGTGTGATGTGCTCTAGTATTTTCATTACTCACTCTTGAGAGGAACATTTATCTTTTTAAAGAAGGACATTAACACCATACAGAGCTCTAAAGCAGAGCAGAATACTCATTATGTTCTCTTTTTATTATTCCTGGGTGACAGTTTTAGCTTCATGAGACTCTCCTGATCACCACAATGCTACCTTTCCTATACCCAAGAGAATGCCAAAGCTGCCTTCCCTCTGGCATTTCATACTCACCTTAACATTAAGAAGTGAGTACCACACACATACAAACTCCACATCCTACAACAGACTCTAATTCTCATCCTGCAACTGTACATTGGAAAGTCCACACTGAAATGACTTGTCTGCTGGTGCCATTCTTACAGACCATTCATGTGCTGAAAAGCCAAGAGAAACCACTTCTCCACTGCTACCGCCCTAGCCAAGTGAGCAATATCTTTTATCTGCTAATTACAACAGGCTGTTAACCAATTCCTCTTCCTCCATGCTGCTTCTCTAAAGTCCAGGTTGTACACAACAAGCATAATCAATTGCATGAAGCCACTCTCCTACTTAAAACCCTCCAAAGTCTTCCTACTTGAAATCCTTACTGCGATCCATAATGCCCTACACATGACTGGCCTCTGCCAATTTCTTGGATCTCATCTCTTTCCACTCACTCCTCATTTATGAGGTTCCAGTCACACAGACCAAGCCCATTTCTGTCTCAGGATATTTGCATTTAGAGATCCATCTGCTGGGATTACTTTCTCTGCAGTTCTTTATGTCTACTTATTAAATGTAACATCCTTAAAAAGGCTAGCCTTGGCTATCCTAGCCAAAACAGCAGCCCACCACCATCACCATATTATCCCAATTTATTATCAACACATGATGATATACCCAAATCATATATCCTTTATTTATACTCAACATTATCTTATTTATTGGTTTACACGTTTATTGTTTTAGCTTTCCTCAACAAGAATATTAGCTTCATGAAGGAAGGAATACTATCTCTTTCATGTCTGTATCTCTGGAATCTAGAGCATTGCCTGGTGACAGCAGACACTCAATGTATCTTCTGTTGAATGAATTAGCAAATCATGGCTAAGCACCTAATACAAATATCCCAAACAAGAAAAATTAATAAGTAGAAATGTCATTAAATTATGGGTGGAAAATAAACATTAACATCTGTAGTATAAGGCCTTTAAATGGATGCTACAGGACATTCATAGGGGCATAAGGTAGACCCTGTAAGACCAAATTGTAGAATGGTGGAACAATACCTACACAATTTTGAAGGTTCAGAATTTTTATCCTATAATTTTAACCTATGTTACCTGGCCAAATTATTTTTCAGTGTAAGGGGTTTTGTTTGTTTTTTTTGAGACAGAGTCTCACTCTGTTGCCAGGCTGGAGTGCAGTGGCACAATCTCAACTCACTTGAACCTCCCGGGTTCAAGCGATTCTCCTGCCTCAGCCTCCCAAGTAGCTGGGACCACAGGCATGTGCCACCATGCTCAACTGATTTTTGTATTTTTAGTAGAGATGGGGTTTCATTATGTTGACCAGGATGGTCTGGATCTCTTGACCTTGCAATCCGCCAGCCGTGGACTCCCAAAGTGCTGGGATCACAGGCGTGAGCCACCATGCTGAACCAAGTGTGGGTTTTTTTAAAATGGGTGCACAGATATATGGTAAAAGTGCAAGCATATAAATGAGAACAAGAAGCAACAATTTCCAGACAACTTCTGAGAAGACAGGCAGGAAGAAGGGGTATGGAACAGTGCTTTGGTTATACCAACAATTCTTTTCAGAGACCTGAAGTAAATTACACAAAATGTTGGCATCTATTTGATTTTAATGTCTGGTAATTAGATGACTGTTGTATGACTTTGTGTTTTTTATATATTTGACTCTCTCATATTCAGATATTTATAAATTTAGAAATTTTAACAACAGGAAACTAGAAGTCTTGATTTTTCTTTCTTTAAGTAAAAGGGAAGAAGAGCAGGTAGAACAGTAGAAAATTTGCTAAAAGTTTCATCTTGTTTGGGGGCTACTACAGATACCAAATTGTATCTGGAATTTTTATTTTATTTTTTGAGACTGAGTCTTGCTCTGTCATCCAGGCTGGAGTGAAGGGGTGTGATCTCTGCTCACTGCAACTTCTCCTTCCTGGATTAAATCGATTCCCCTACCTCAGTCTCCTGAGTAGCTGGGATTATAGGTATGTGCCATCATGCCCGGCTAATTTTTGTATTTTTAATAGAGATGGGATTTCACCATGTTGGCCAGGCTGGTCTGGAACCACTGACCTCAGGTGATCCACCCGCCTTGGCCTCCCAAAGTGCTGGGATTATAGGCATGAGCCACCGTGCCCGGCCTATATCTTGAATTTTTTTTAAGTATGTTTTTAAAATTTAAAGTTAGCCACTATTAAAAATAGATATTGGATGTACAACTCAAACCACTAAAGAAACAAATTTTTTTTAAAAAATGAAGGAAGAACAAAACAGGAAAAGAAAACACAATTTATCAAAAGGCAGGAAAAGATACAAGCAAAAGCGAGGCAACGCACACACAGAGTAAGCCCAAACATGTGACCAGACATCATAAATGCGATGCCCTTAATTCTCTTATTAAAAAACAGATTCTCAAGTTCAACACCATGACTTTTGAACAGCATTTTGTTTTCCCTTGAACTTCTAATTGCTTTCACTTTTCACTCTCTCTCTTTTGTTACAGATAAGAAACACATGGTTTATTAGAAGCATGCCACAGATGTATTTCCAACTTTTTAATTATACAATTTATCCCAGAGATATTTCCTGCAGCCCTCTGACTTACCCAATCAAACCCACTGATTTCTAGGCCTGCTTCTCAGCTTCCATTGCGGGTTGCTTCTTTTTACATATCCAGGTAGTATATTGCTTGTAACCTCCATCTTTTGGGGGGAACCTCTTTTCTTCTCCTTCCACCAATCCCCCGTTTGTTTGTTTGTTTGTTTTGAGACAGAGTTTCACTCTTGTTGCCCAGGCTGGAGTGCAATGGCGTGATCTCGGCTCACTGCAACCTCCGCCTCCCAAGTTTAAGCTATTCTCCTTCCTCAGTCTCCTGAGTAGCTGGGATTACAGGCGCACACCACCACGCTCGGCTAATTTTTGTATTTTTAGTAGAGACGGAGTTTCACCATGTTGGTCAGGCTGGTCTCCTGACTTAGTGATCCACCCGCCTCAGCCTCCCAAAGTGCTGGGATTGCTCATAGGCGTGAGCCACCGCGCCCAGCTGCCCCACCCCATTTTCTAGAGTGTATCCATGAGCATTCTTTTTAGAAAGTTTGCATAAGCTTAAAATCACTAGGCCAGGTACAGTGGCTCATGCCTGTAATCCCAGCACTATGGGAGGCCAAGGTGGGTGGATCACAAGGTCAGGAGTTCCTAGACCAACCTGGCCAAGATGGTGAAACCCCGTCTCTACTAAAAATGCAAAAATTATCCAGGCATGGTGGCGGGTGCCTGTAGTCCCTGGTGCTCGGGAGGCTGAGGCAGGAGAATCGCTTGAACCTGAGAGGTGGAGGTTGCGGTAAGCTGAGAGCTCCACACTGCACTCCAGCCTGGGCGACACAGCAAGACTCCATCTCAAAAAAAAAGGAAAAAAGAAAAATCATTTTCTTTCAGAATGCTGTCTTCTAGTATTTAGTCTTGCAGATGAGAAGTCTGATGTATGATTCCCATTGTTTTCATGTAAAACATCTGCATAGTATGGGTCCTTACTCGTGAAGCTTTGTCTTGCACTGAATGTCTGCTTTCTGGACATATTAGCTTTTCCATTCCTTTCAATTTGTCACAGTCCCCCTAACCATGGGCCTTTGTATGTTACTCTCTCTTCCTGGGATGTTACCTCCTCTCCCCGCAATCTAATTCCTACTCACACTTTACTTACCGCTACTTGGCTGGATGCCTTCCCCGATTAAGTCAAAAATCCCATTGTATATGCTCTCAGCACTACAAAACCCTCCATAGTAGAAGTTATGACAGGTATAATTTATTTTTATTTATAGTTTGATTATCGATTACTAATTATTGATTACTTTGTCCCTCATCAGACTATTTTTACTCCACTGTGTCTATATTACCTAACAACATTTTTGGTATATAGTAAGTGCTCTATAAACATTTGTTGAATGAATAAATAAGTGAAGAAAGAACAAGGATCTGGCTAACTACCTAGGCCATTAACCACACATTTTTCTCATCCTCTTCTACCTGAAACTGTCATAATTTCTTTCATTAACTTTGGGGGATCACAAATGTCACCAGAATATGATGTCTTGGCTTTGCTCATAATTCTTGTTTGGCCCTTGATTGGCAATTTTATCTATAGTCTCACAGTCGTCTTTAGATTAAGGAAATACCCTATTTCTTTGAGTACTTTTCTCTCCATTCTTTCTGTTCATTTCTTTTGAGATTTCTTTTACAATGAATATTAGATATTTGGGAATCTATACTTAAATTAAAAACTGATTGATCTTGACATCTCTTAATTTTTCATTGTATTCTTAATGCTTTACTTAGTATTTGGTATCCTGGGTGATATCCTGGGCTTATTTTCCAGGTCAGATATCTGATTGTTAGCTATACTCATTTCACTACTTGATAGTGGCTTTTTATCTGTTTATTAGTAATGGGTAAAAGAGGGCAGCCATCAGATTTTATTTTCAGGAATACTGTTCTCTGAATGATACTTTTACATAGTAATGTGTACCAATTCAGTCAATACAGCATCTTCTTGAATCTGTGAAGCTATTAATTAGAGTTTATTTGATCATATTTTGTGCTTCCTATACTATCATTGTTTCCATGTAAGATATTGCTCTACATTCAAATGCAGTGGGTGGGGGTCATCATGCTTCAAGGAATGTCTATTCATTATGCAGGAAACATTTCTGAATAGGGGACCCTCTTAATTTGAGAAGACAGCATAAAGAATTGCCACCAAAGTCAGCTTTTCCCTATACCTAAAACATGGAGCAATGCCATCTAAGTAGGCAAAATGCTATATGAGATGATTACATGGGGAGAGATGTGTTCCTCTGAATGTTCTTATCTACAAATAAAGTCAGAATAACATTCCAAAAATATGAAAGCAGCACAACCATCTAATTAGCTCCAGGATGCATGCATACACACTTCACTGCCAACGGTAGCTGCTATTCTCAGGAACAGAATGTGACCCCTGAGGTCTCTGTAAGAATACAAAAAAGGAAAGGCATTCATTGACTCCCAACAAAACCAATACAGTCTAAACCTTGCTAAGATGGGTCACTGCCTCTTCCTTTTTTTTCCTGATACTTGTCTTCTGATTTCTACTCAGCTCTGTCTTGGGGCAAAGTAATTGAGGTTAAGACTGACTTACCAGGCCAGGTGCAGTGGCTCATGCCTGTAATCCCAGCAATTTGGGAGGCCAAGGCGGGTGTATTGCCTGAGGTCAGGAGTTCAAGACCAGACTGACCGACATGGTGAAACTCTGTCTCTACTAAAATTACAAAAATTAGTCGGGTGTGGTGGTGGGCACCTATAATCCCAGCTACTTGGGAGGCTAAGGCAAGAGAATTGCTTGAAGCTGAGAGGCTGAGGTTACAGGGAGCTAAGATTGTGCCATTGCATTCCAGCCTGAGCAACAAGAGCAAAACTCCGTCTCAAAAAAAAAAAAAAAAAAAATTAGCTGGGCATGGTGGCACATGGCTTTAATCCAAGTTACTTGGGAGGCTGAGGCAGGAGAATTGCTTGAGCCCAGGAGATGGAGGTTGCAGTGAACCAAGATTACACCACTGCACTCCAGCCTGGGCAACAAGAGCGAAATTCCATCTCAAAAAAAAGACTGATTTGCCAGAGCATTATGACCCATCAATAACCAAAAATAAAATTGATGCTACTCCAGTGCCTACAAAGAGATGATCTGGTAAGCCCTTACTATTTTCAAGTCACTGATATTATTTTAAACTTGTAAAAGATATATATACATATATTATATATGCATACATGCATAACACATACATACATAACATGCATGCATACATGCACACTCAGGACAGTCTTCGCTTTGCTGTATCATAAAAAAGACAATAAGATTTGTTTCCTTTTACATAATGTGCACTATGAGACCCAATCGAAAATGATGGTGCCCCATATATTCTTCACATAGAAAATAATTCACAGTTCTCAAAATGGTTCAATCTATTTTGCCTCATAAACCTAGTGATTGCAAATGTTTTAAAAAGCAAAATTTCCCCCTTATTTAAAAAATAATAAATCTTGAACTTCACAGAAAATCAATGTTGTCAACTCCAGACCAATATCATCTAACTTAGGAAGTGATACTAAACTAATTGCATGACTGTGGTCCAACAGTTACTAAGGTGATTTGAATAATATTTATCCCTTTAAAAGGATAAATGAAATTCCCTCCAGAATCTTTCCCTAGCAAAAGTTCAACATTAACAGGAAGTTTATAATTGGTTTTGCAACATATTTAATTTTTTAACTACAAATTAAGATTCTCCCAAAATAATATAAATCTAACCAAGTACTGAAATCTGGCTGAAAATGCTCATAGAATGTAGCTGATGACAAAATCCTGTGGATTTCTTTCTTTGCAGTTCATGAATCAACAAGCTATGTATTACCCAAGAGACAAACTTCAAGGATAGAGAAATGTAATGGAAACTTTATTTACAACTCATTTGCTTACTATCAAAATGGGTGAAATATTTAATCTAAAAGCAAATTCAGAAAACTTAAATTATTACATAAATAATTCAATTTATGTAACCTAAAAGTTTGTTATATTTATATAATTTTTAATAATCAAAAGACATGAAAAGAAGAACAGTATAAACTGTAAATGTGGTCCTTCTTTTTGAGATTAGTTACATCTCCTATAGCTGCCAAATGTCCTAGATTGATCTTTAGGAAGCACAGATTCTTGGCAGAGCAGAAAGGAGTTATGGTCTGTTCTAATACGATAGCTGTGTGTCTAAGATATCTCTCATTATCAAAAACTTTTTATAAAATGTTTTTTAAAAAGCTTCTTAAAGTAAGATTATTATTCAATTGGGAAGTGGGTGTTTAGGCTACAGAATTCCAGATTCACAATCATAAATACACTTTTTCTACATAATATTCAACTATTTTAACTACAAGTGTAGAGTAGAAAACCTCATTGATCGAAATTGACAACACAAAGTCTAAATATCACAAAGTAAATTCTGACTAGCCCATAAATCCTCAGCAAAAGTCAATCAGTTCTGAAGCTATTGGAATAAACTGCAACAATATCACTTATAGGAACTTAGCCTATAGATATATTTACACACAATACAATTATGCATGAGCAAATATTTATCTGCAGTATTCTTTATTTAAAAAACTGTAAATAACTTGGGTAACCATAAATAGAGAAGTACAATAAAGTACACTGCACCTGTAAAGTAGAATACTATTCAACTTCGACTCGTTTAGATATTCTGCCGCTACTGATACCAAATCATCAGAAGCACTACAGTAAACCATAACTGAGAATAATAGTCAACGTATCTAAAAGTGTTTAGAACAACAAATCATAAAATGATACTTTAAACATCTTATTTTATTTAAAAATATAAATTTGTATTCATTTACCAATCAGTTGACATAGAGTCAAGGCTTTTCATTTGAACAGAGGTCCACTAACTGGAGTTCTGTGTCATCTTCCAAGCAAAAGCCACCTCAGTTAGGCATCCCATACTACTTCCAATTTGGCTCCTCCAGAATGGAGTCAGAACTTAAAATTCTTGCAAAGCAATTCCAATGAAAAACCCTGTGGAATGTTTTTATGGTATCTCCAAAGTTCAACAGTTGTTTTTATCGGCTTCTTTTTTCCCCTCAATTTACCTTGATTGAATATTAACAAAGCATTCACCTAATTTTCATAGAAACAATGTCTTCATTTTGTACTTATTTTATTAGATAATGTAATTATTTAATTAATTATATGACTAGGGATACAGCAATGAACGCAGCAGAAAAATAAATATCCACCTTCGTTGGGTTTAGCTTCTAAGAAGAACGAGAAAGACAATCAACAAAATACAAAATAAGTAAGACACACTTCAGGGGAGAATGATATTTGGAGACTATGGAAGGGCAAGTGTGGATACAAGAAGAGCAGTTAGAAGCTTGTGCAGTAAATCAGACAAGAAATCATGGTGGTTTTGAATACAGAAGGTGGAGATTATAGATACATTTTGACCATAAAGCTGATATGTTTGGCTAACAGACTGGATATTGGAGAGAAGGAAAGAAGTCAAAAATACCTGTAAGCAACTGAAAAAATGAATTTAGTGGCAAGGGGGTCACTGATGACAGTTCCCTGGAGTCATGAGAACAGAGGCCTGATTGGAGTAGGATCAAGAGTGAACAGGAAAGAAACTGGATACTGCAAGGATATACAACTCTTTGAACAGTTTTACTGGAAGAGAAGAGAAAAGTGGCTATGGGCATGAGTAAGTATGTCTTACAAAACTACTGCTAACACATCAAGTTGGTGAAAATTAAAGTCAGTTAAGAATAGGAGCATATACTCAGTGTGTATATGAAGAAACAGTGTGTATATGGAGATTTACATGCCTTCCCACGCTTCACTTATGCTTATATATGTAGAGAATTTTTTTAAATTCTACATCAGAAATTAGTATTGCCATGGCTAAAGACTGGGGTGAGAAAGTAGATTCAATGCATATTTTTTACTACTAGAATTTCTATCACAAATCATTATTTTAAAATTAGTTGTAAAATTGTAATAGAGTTTACAACTGTCAATAACAACAGGATACCAACTGAGCTGCTGGAAATTCAAAGCAGCTTTAGGTTTGCTGTACAAATAGCATATTGTGGTTACAAAATAATCACTATCCATTCCAGTAATACAAATCACACACCCTAATTAAGTGATTGCATTATATCCAAACGGAATGTCTGTAATAGACTAGAAATCCATAACACCACAGTTTTGTATTAAGAGGCTGAATATTTTTACCAAATGAATACAAATAATGAGAAAGAAATGAACCAGGCATTTAACTTAAGAAGCTGAGCAAAAATATATAAGGTCCCCAAAAGGAAAAAAGAAATTAAAACACATTACTGAAATAGAAAATAAAAAATAATAAGACAACAAAGCTGGTATTTAAAGAAACAACTAAAGAGACAAATGTTTTATAAATGTGACCAATGAAATAAAAACAGATTAGAAAGAAGAGATAACCATACATAATGAAGTTCACACAACTGGAAGAAGTTACATGAAATTATTTGCCAATTATGGCTAAAATTGATGTTTTTCTAAGGAAACAAACTATGACAATTGATGCAATAGTTTGAAAATCTGAATATACCCAAAAAAAAAAAATACAGAATATAATCATTTTAGAAGTTCCTTCACCCCCCTCAACAGGCACCAGATCCAAATGGATTCCTGGATGAAATTTATCAAACCATTAAGGAACATATTACTTCCTATGGAATTTATATTATTCCCCAAGCGTTAAAATTTTTTTTAATTTCCAATTTATTATGAGACTAAAATACACTATAAAAAATAAATGAAACAAATCTCCCCTCTACAAAACTATAGATTAGTTTTTCTCAATGGGATCGAAATTGGCTTTGGGGATAAAAAAATTCTTTGTTGCACGTAACTGTTCCATGAATTACAGGGTCCTTAGCACCCTGCCCCTTGTGGCCAGCGGAAAATACTCCTTCATATTCCTAAATGTCCCTAGAGAACAGTCAGCAGGGTTAACACTAGGAAATCTCTTAATGCAATTCACCACACTTTAGGAAAAATATTAGCACCAATGACTTGCCTGGTAAAATTCAACACCTGCTTTTTTGAAAGGAACACAAAACACCACCAACAACAAATCAAAAATATAATTAAAAGTATAACACGTATTAATCTGAGAATGGGGGAAACTACAGAAAACTTATTAGAAACCAACAGAAATCTTATTTAACAACAATATACTAGAAGTATTCCATTAACAAAAAGGATAAGAAAAGGATATGTTTATACTGACATTCTAGTCAATGAATTAAGCTGGAAAAGAAAAAAACTGATATATAAAAATAAGTTGTCTTCAGAGTGCCTACTTGTTACTAGAAAAAGAAAATATCTGATAACTATTCAATCAACCATTGAAAAAAATTATAACTCAGCAAAGTGGGCATATATAAAGTGCAAAACTAAATGGATTTCTTGTAATAAATATACAGGTCCCATTTGCAAAATCAGCATCAAGCAAACATATGTTATTCTTCAATAAAGATCATTACATAACTTTAAAAAAAATACCTAAATAAATGGAACTAGTACCACATTCTTGAAGGGCAAGAGTCAATACTTTTAAAATAGCAATCTTTGAAAATCTGTTTGTATATTAAACACATTTGTGGGGGCAAGTTAATGAAAGGGGCTTATCTCCTTAAAGCATGCTATAAAACCACAGCTTTAAGCTAGTTTGGTACTAGCAGGAGGATAAACGAGATTAGTGGCACACATGAGAGTCTAAAAATGGATCTCTACATAACAAAATCTAATACCTATTTTAAAACATGAGGAAAAGATGAAATGCTCAATAAATAGTCTTGAAATAATTTGACTTTTGAGTGAGGGAGGGATATCAAAGTTAGATTCCCATTATATATCAATACAGTAATAAAATGAATAATCCAATTAGAAATGTAAAATATTTTAATAGATGCTTCTCAAAAGAAAATGTGTAAATGGTGCATTAAGCACATGAAAAGGTGATCAGCTTCACTAGTCATCAGGGAAATTCAAATTAAATCCACAATGAGATACAACTACACACTCACTGAAAGTCTAAAATTTAAAAGTGTGACCCTAGCAAATGCTGGCTTGGATATAGTGGAACTGAAACTTTCATCACTGGTGATGAAAATGTGATATGGTATTAATTCTTTGGAAAACAGTTTGGCAGCTTCTTAAAAAGTTAAACATTCACATATCATATGACTCAGCCATTCTACTCAATATTTATCCAAGAGAAAGAAAAGAATATGTTCACACAAAGACATGTATGATATGCTCATGGCAAAATGTTTGTAATAGTCAATAACTAGAAACAACCCAAAAGTCCATTCACAGATCAACAGATGAATATACAGTATTTCCAATCAATGGAATACTACTCCGTAATAAATAGGAACAAACTATCAATACATGCAACAACATGTTATATGTCAATTATAATTCAATAAAGTAGGGGAGAGAGAGAGAAAAAGAGAGAGTGAGGAAGAGATTGACCAACACTAGAAAGGCCAGCACCAACCATCTTTAGTTTCTTCTTCTCGTTCCCTGTATAAAGTAGCTCAAAAACATGCAATAAGCTTAGTGGTGCAAGCTGTGCCCTTCCTCGGGAAACCCATGATTGTCCAGCAATGTCTGTGGCTGGGTGGTTGAGTCTGTTGATCCAGGAATGAAATGTTAGCAAGTGCTTTGGCTTCAGAACTAAAGCTCATCAGCATTAAATGTGTTACTCTGATCTCAAAAAGAAGAGCTAGCAGAGTGGGAAAGATTTAAAATGCTCCTAATGACATAATGGTAATAAATAAATGGGCCCACTCATACACTGTTGGGCCCACTCATATACTGAAGACAATCTTTTTGAAGGGCAATTTGGCAATATCTATCTAAATGTACAATGCCCTCTTTCCCTAACAATTCCAGTTTAGAAATGTATTATCCAGATATACTTGAAGAAATATATAAAAATATGACCACAAAACGTTCAATGAAATATTTACAAAGGTGGAAATTAGAAACAATCTCAATATCCACTGGTAGTATACGTAAGTTGGGTAGTAAGCAGCCATTGAGCAGACTGGCACTGCTCTACCATATTTACCCATATGGGGAGATATGCACATTATATTAAGTCTATAAAGTTACATCATATACAATAGGTCACTTATTATAAAATTGCTATAGGTACTTATATGCATATATACCTTACATGCATTACAAAAAAATGTCTAGAAAGATACACACCAAATTGTTAGCAGTAGTTACCTTGAGGAACAGAGGCAATTATATGGACTTTAAATTTTAATGTAAACTCTTTTTTTGTAATTTTTTTTTTTGGTAAGAAGCATGCTTTTAATAATTAAGGAAATCAATGACAATATTCACATGGGAACTGAAGAAGCTAGTTAGTGGGGAGTAAGAACAGTAGAGAGATCTTGGAAATCATATTTCTTTTAATCTCCAAGACTGAGTAATGTGGAGGACTTTAAGGGCATATATTCATCTTTTATAGGAGGAAAGAGACAGACAGACCTGATGTCAAATACTGTTTCTTTCCCTTACTGCTTATGGGACATTGGACAAGTTATTCACTTTTGCCCAGCCTCAATTTCCTTATCTGTCAAATGGAGATACGATCTACTTTTAGCACTATTGTGAGGACTAAATGAGACACTGCAAGTGGAATATGAAGCACAGGGCCACCTAATGGGTCTCCTTCATTGCTTTCTTTTCCTTATTCAGTGAATACCCAAAGGATAAGCCTTCAAGAAGTGTGGATATTTTGGGTGAACTGTTACTGGTTCTCCCAACCTAGAAATAGCAAAGTGGGAAGCTGCACTCCCTACTATGCCGTGACCCTAGTCACCAAGTGACATCAGGCTGTCCTTTAATCTGAAACAATTCCGAAATAACCCATCGGCATTTCTAGATGACTTCTTGAACTTCAGAGTGAGTCCCCCTTTCGCTTAAAATTAAAAATAAAGGACAGATGCAGTGACTCACACCTATAGTCCCAGCCTTTTGGGAAGCTGAGGCGGGGGATCACTTGAGTCCAGGAGTTCAAGACCAGCCTGGGCAACAAAGTAAGGCCTTATCTCTACAAAAAGCTAAAAATTCAGCCAGGTGCAGTGGCGCACACCTGTGGTCCCAACGACATGGGAGGCTGAGATGAGGGGATTGCTTGAGCCCAAGGAGGTCAAGGCTGCAGTGAGTTATGATTGTACCACTGCACTCCAGCCTATATGACAAAGCAAGACCTTGTCTTAAAAAACAAAAAAAGAATATAAAATGAATATTTGCTTTTAATTTATTAATTTTAGACCCTATCTCATTTGAAAAGGAATTTGAGGTAAGAGTCAAGTTTAAAAGTTTAAATGGTCCTTTATTTTACTATCCTTCAAGTAGAGGAGAATAATTTCTAAGAGTAATGGGGTATCTCACCCTGCTAAAGTACCACATTCAGGAAAAGGATGAAATCCTTCCTTCGGGCTTTGGAGAGCCTGGGAAGACAGAGTGTAGTGGACACGCCACTCTGAGCTTGCTCAGAGCTGCACAGCCAGAACAGCTGCCCACAGCCTACGCGTAGCCAGCAAAGGTTCTGGGCAGCTGGCTCCAACCTCTCCTCTCTGGGGCAGACACTGGGGCCCGGCCACACTGGTCCATAAGTGTGGGCTGTACAATCAGGTATTGCAGGACTGGGCTTCCCAGTCAGGGCCTCCCATTCAGGGCCTAAGGCAGAGGCCAGAGCTTCTTAGCTGGGAAACTAGGGGAGACCCACTTTTTTTTTAATGACAGGGCCTGACCTAGTTGAGATGTTTGAGGAAAACAGATAAGCCAGGGAGGGAACTCTTTAGGGAGTGAACACACAGGCCTCATATTTCTGTTTTTCACAGGTTACAGCTCGGGAGGGTCTGGTGGAGACTTATCAGACAACATAGCACCGACTAGGGGGTGTCCGGAGCTGGATGTACTCTGGCCACCTCTTTAAGATTGGACCCCACCCTCCAGAAACAGCTGGGATGCTGGGCAAGGGCCAGCGCTGAGGGAATTTCATTGCAGAACAGTTTTGGCTAAAAAACAATAAAAAGAATTTTCCTAAGAAATAAAGTAGCAACAAAAGAGAACCAGATGCAGCCCAGAGGGGCTTCATGTTGGCCCCATGTGAAGAATGGGAAGACAGGCTTTGGGACACCTGGACATTTCTCCTCCTTCTCTTGCCATTCACCCATCCATTTTGTATCCATTTCTAAGATCTTCATCAGATCAGGCTTATAAAGCGAAAAACTTTGTTAAGGAAGATGTAAGCTGGGTCAATTCCTTTGTCTTCCTTTAGCTGTAAACTCCAGTAAAGTGCTCACTTCCAGTTTAGATTGGAGGGAGAAATGTACTTACTCCATTTAATCCAGGCATATGATGCTAATGAAGAACTTCAAGTCCTGCTCATAATTATTCTTGTTACCACAAAAGATTTTTAACTCTGCTGCATACTTTCTAGGGCCCTCATTATATTTTCGAAATTACTGCTGACAATTTTCTTTTTGACAGCCTTTATTTTTCAGACTCCTGCTATTTATTCAGGTCATTTGTGGCCTTTTGATTTTTAACTATGTAAAGTGTTGAGGTGCAATTACATCTTTTAAATGCATTTACATGTTATATCTTTTATAATGCCTAATTAAATTTATCAGGGGCAACCCACACTTGAAACATTTAAAAGGCATCTCAGAGTGTTTTTTATTTGCTTAGTCTGATTATTACTCAATTACAACTTATTTTGTGTTTTGCACTTAAGTATTGATTTTTAAAACACTCCCCATTGTACTCCATGGTATGATCTAGAAAGTAATCCTACACTTAAGTAGGCAAGAAAAACAAAGCAAAGATCCACAAGAATAGTATACTAAGGATTACCCAGAGTGAGGTTACTAGATTGAAGACTTTGGGTTATAAGCACTGTATGAACTTGTAATAGACACATAATACACTGAAGCATGAGGCAAGGGAGTTAAGTGACCTGTATATGAATATGCAACTTTTTAGTGAACCCTTTAATCAAACACAGAAATTTATTTTCTCGAATCCTGCCTTCCTACCTGATATAACTTGGCTCTGTGTTCTCACCCAAATCTCATCTTGTAGCTCCCGTAACTCCCATGTATTGTGGGAGGGACCTGGGAGGAGATGACTGAATCATGGAAGAGGACCTTCCCGTGCTGTTCTCCTGACAGTGAAATGGGTCTCATGAGATCTGATTTAAAATCAGGAGTTTCTCTGTACAAGTTCTCTCTTTGCCTGGCACCATCCACGTGACTTGCTCCTCCTTGCCTTCCCCCATGATTGTGTGGCCCCCTAGCCATGTTGAACCATAAGTCCAGTAAACCTCTTTCTTTTGTAAATTGTTCAGTCTCAGGTATGTCTTTATCAGCAGTGTGAAAACAGACTAACACACTACCCTTCAAGCCCCTTAGCATGCTGGCAAAGTTCTTAAACACATCAGAATTCCAAACAGATCTTATAGGGAGAAATTTTTGCATCTGTGCCATCTGTTTATCTGAGAGTGGAACAGCACTTGGCTTCCTCTTCCATAAGTCAGAGGCATCTGTGTTCTTCAAATCAGAGCGTCCTTACTAAACTCCATCACAGTGTCTTTGAAGATAAGACAATATAAGGGAGAAGAAAAAAGACAACTGGAGAGCTAATTCTAGAAAGATAGGGAGAAACATTGAAAAGTAGAAAAAATAACAAGATATACACTTAAATAATGCCTTTGATTTTTAAGTGAGCAGATATCCACACTACTATTGTCAATGACCCTTGTCTCTTCACCACTGTTATTGTTGAGTTTTCATTATTTGGGGATTATTTACAAGGGATATATAAAATCCTCAAACACAGAATTTCTGGAGGAAAGAAGAAAATATTTAACAGCAAAACCAGTGAGCTCAAGAAACCCTACTATTAGAATCATAGTCTTGACAAGTCAGATTTTTCACCTGTCTTCAGATACATATTTAGTGACTAATTTCTGTGACACTGGTGCCTCTGGGAGTTCATTGAAAGCCATGGCTCTATCCTAAAGGGTAAAAAAGACCCTAAAACAACAAGTACTTACAATTCCAAGCAATACAAACCAATATTTCTGGACCAAGTTATTTTTTCCAGTGTTAGTTTTGCTTTTAGAAATTTAAAAAATATATGTCTGTTCGACTTTGCCCAGTAGCTTTGGGATTACAAAACTATTTTATCAGAGAATATAACTTGGCACTTTTATTCATCTACATAAGTAAAAACTTTTTTATGTAGATTAGCGTGTGCAAAGAAACATAAATTTAAATCTAACTTTTGTACTAGTATTGTGACAGCGTCCATCCATTTATCCATCCTTTTTTACAGACAAAAAGAGTCTTCAGAGAAGCAGTATGAAACTATAACAACACTATACTTAGAGTGGGAGAACTAGACTTAAAATGTTTTAAAAGTTGCAAGGCCCTCAAGGGTCATCTGGTTTACAGCACACATTTACGAGATGAAGACAGCTATGTTTAAAAGCAAGTCTCCAATATGGCCCTTTCCACAAAACATGCAACTGTTTGATCTTTTGACTAGTACCAACTTCTCTAGGCCTCAAATTCTTCATCTGCAAAATGAAGGAGATCACTTACAGCCTGAGAAATCTCTGGCTAATTAAACCAGTTTTCAATTTGCTCCTTTTCAGCAGCAGTGAATTCTTATTTTTGCTGTAAGATGCAATATTCACAAAATCAGGCCTTTCACGTAATGTGTTTCACCTTAACTCCAAAACAGCCTATAAGTGTTTTCACTGAATTCATGCAAAGAAAAAATGAGTTAATTCCCTGTAGTTGTAACCATCAGATAAAGTAACAGATTTTGATAACTACCAAAAACCTGATAATCCCCTTAAGTTCTTTGGACAAATACTGGAAAATTGTTTTTTGCTTTCTGGGTTTTTAAAAAATACAATAAAAATTATTTCATTAAACAAATTATTGTTCTGGAGATGTCTGCAATTAGTGTTAAGAATGGAAATAGTGGCTACATTTTGTTACATATAAAGGATTAGAATATAGGATACTTAGGATGAGTTTTTGTCTTCACTCTGTGAAATCATTAGGAAGCTTCAATTTACTATGAAATTTCTAGATATTTGAAATGGTTATCTTTTTTTCATAGTTGAAACTCTAGGAAATGCTTGCATTAAATTACAAAGTAAAAATGATGGCTGCCATCCATTCAGTTAAAATGAAAATGATCTATACCCAGAATTTTCAAAAGTTCATTTGATCTATAAATAATATCAAGCAGCTATTTTGTGCAATACAATGTGGTCAGTGTCTTTGGGAGAATATAGAGATGAAATAAAACACACACCTGGCTTGAGGAGACCAGAAAGTGAAGCTGGAAAGAAAGACATTTATGTAACAAGTGCAGGAAGTAACAGAGTGAGGAGAAAGGAAATGATAAGAGGAGAAAGAAAGCAAGAGACAGTTACTAGACCAGTGCTTAATCAACTTGAATGTGTACATGAATCACCTAGAGACATATTAAAATATAGATTGTGATTCAGTGGGTCTAGAGTGGGACCTGAGAGTCAGCGTTTCTAACAGCTGTCAGGTGATGCTAATTTTACTCACCCATGTATAGCACTTTGAGTAGCAAGAGTTGAGAAGACGAGCACTACCCAACAGAACTTTCTGCAATGATAGAAATGTTCTATATCAGAGCTATTGCATATGATAGCCACTAGGCAAATATGGTAGCCACTAGGCACATATGGCTATCAGGCACTTGAAAAATGATGAGTGCAACTGAGAAAGTGGATTTTTCAATTTGTTTAACTGTAATGAATTTAAATTTGAACAGTCATGTGTTTCTAATAGCTACCCCACTGGCCAGTCTAGGTCTATGCAGTTAGTTTAGGACTACGCCATTAGTTTAAAGCAAATTGAATTTGTAAGGCTCAATTTCCTACATGCTTTGAGTATATAAATTAACCTAGCTCAGAATTTCTCAACTTTGGCTAGATGATTCTTGTGGGGGACTGGTCATTCCATTGTAAGGTATTTCACACCACCCCTGGCCTTTGCCCACTCAATGCCAGTAATACACCCCCCCCACCCCTGTTGGAAAAATAAAAAATGTCTCCAAACATCGCCAAATGTTTTCCTGGGGGCAGAGTCAGTGGTATAGATAATGCTTTTACATAAAAAATTATATGAGACAAATAGCAATGCTCTTTTTTTAATTGAAAACAACTTTTTAAAATTTTTATTTTGTCATTTTTTTTAATTACACTTTAAGTTCTGGGGTATATGTGCAGATCATGCAGGATTGTTACATAGGTATACACATACAATGGTGGTTTACTGCATCCATCCCCCTGTCATCTACATTAGGTATTTCTCCTAATGTTATCCTTCCCCAATCCCTCTATACCCTGCTATTCCTCCCCAAGCCCCCCTACCCCTCAACAGGCCCTGGTGTGTGATGTTCCCCTCCCTGTGTCCATGTGTTCTCACTGTTCAACACCCACTTATAAGTGAGAATATGCAGTGTTTGGTTTTCTGTTCTTGTGTCATTTTGCTGAGAATGATGGTTTCCAGATTCATCCATGTCCCTGCAAAGGACATAAACTCATCCTTTTTTATGGCTGCATAGTATTCCATGGTGTATATGTGCCACTTTTTCTTTATCCAGTCTATCAATGATGGGCATTTGGGTTGGTTCCAAGTCTTTGCTATTGTAAACAGTGCCACAATGAACATACGTGTGCATGTATCTTTATAATAGGACGACTTATAATCCTTTGGGTATATTATACCCAGTAATGGGATTGCTGGGTCAAATGGTATTTCTAGTTCTAGATCCTTGAGGAATCACCACACTATCTTCCACAATGGCTGAACTAATTTATACTTCCACCAACAGTGTAAAAGCGTTCCTATTTCTCCAAGCCTCTCCAGCATCTGTTGTCTCCAGATTTTTTAATGATCACCATTCTGACTGGCATGAGATTGTATCTCAATGTGGTTTTGATTTGCATTTCTCTAATGACCAGTGATGAGCTTTTTTTCATATGTTTGTTGGCTACATAAATGTCTTCTTTAGAAAAGTGTCTGTTCATATCCTTTGCCCACTTTTTGATGGGGTTGTTTTTTTCTTGTAAATTTGTTGAAGTTCTTTGTAGATTCTGTATATTAGCTCTTTGTCAGATGGGTAGATTACAAAAATTTTTTCCCATTCTGTGGGTTGCTGTTTCACTATAATGATAGTTCCTTTTGCTGTGCAGAAGCTCTTAAGTTTAATTAGATCCCATTTGTCTATTTTGGCTTTTGTTGCCATTGCTTTTGGTGTTTTAGTCATGAAGTCCTTGCCTATGCCTATGTCCTGAATGGTATTGCCCAGGTTTTCTTCTAGGGTTTTTATGGTGTTAGGTTTTATGTTAAATCTTTACTCCATCTGGAGTTAATTTTTGTATAAGGTGTAAGGAAAGGGTTCAGTTTCAGCTTTCTACATATGGCTAGCCAGAAAAATAAGTCAGGTATTTGTATTAGTTTTCTATTTCTGTTGTAATCAAAAGAAACAAATCTTGTATCCCAAGATTTGTGACTCAGAATAACCCAAATTTATTACCTTATAATTCTAGAGGTCAGAAATCTGGTCTAAGTCCTTTCTAGGCTAAAATCAAAGTGTTAGCAGGGCTATAATTCTTTCTTTAGGATTCAGGGAGAATCAGTTTCCTTGACTTTTCCAGCTTTCAGAAGCTTCCACTGCTCACAGACTCTTCCTCTTCTCCAGAGCCAATGATCCAGCATAAAAGCTCCCTATTTCAAGGCCTTTAACTTAATCACATCTGTAAAGTCTCTTTTGCCATGTAGAGTGACATATTCACAGGTTCCAGGGATAAGGATGTGAGCATCTTTATTGGTCCATATTTCTCACCCCCATTGTGTTAAAATAAAAAGTTACAGCCATAAATGATTTCATACCTAGAATAATTTAAGATAAAGTTTTCTCCCACAAATCCTAGAGAACAGGCATTTTATTCTGTGCTCCAAGTACTTTCCTACCTGAAAACATTTCACAGCATTTCTAGTCACACATAAATTCATCTAAGGAAGAATCAAGTTTTTCTACTTTTAATGTTACAGTTTCTGGCACCATTCATTCCCAAGCTTTTTAATGCCCAACAAATGAGGAAATATGATTCATTTCTGAATCTTTGGGTGGCTCCTGAAATTTAAGAATTCCATTTGTATTTTATAGAGTTATATTTACTACTTTAAACTTTCTTTTAGATTTGTCTTAAAAGTGAAGGTAGTATTTTACCATTTGAACCCTTATCCAAAACCTTCATCAGCACCTTCCCTGTGTTTTTTAGATTTTTGCTCGTATGTGCCAAGGGCTAGGGCATCTTAAGTTACAGAACACTTAGTGACAAAGTTAATTGAATCTATTTATAGTGCTGAAATGTTTAAAACATATCTTTTCTTCAATCTGTTCCTATAAACTGCTCTTTAGAGTGAAAGCCTGCATCTGCTTAAAGTGTTTCTGAGACGGGGGAGGATGAGTAAATAAAGCCAGATGGCATTTACACTTAGGGTTTCTTTCCCTTTTTGAGGGTGACATATAAGATTTGACTGTCTTTAAACACTCATTTTTCCCATCCTTGCGAAGTTAAGTTTGGTGATGTTGACAAGAGGCAATCAGGAGGAAGGCAGAAGGAGAAGTGGTGGCCTAAAGAGTATTTGTTGTTTCACGTTCCCACTGCAACAAGAATGGCAAACTGAAAGTGAGGCTTTAATTTAACTCTTCCTCCACGCTCCTAAAAATACAAGAACTTCAGCTCACTGAAGCCCATAGAGGCACCATTTATTAGTCTGTTCTCATACCGCTAAAAAGACATACCCAAGACTGGGTAATTTTTAAAGAAAAGAGGTTTAATGGACTCACAGTTCCATATAGCTAGGGAGGTCTCACAATCATGGTGGACGAGCAAGGAGTATCTGCCATGCAGCAAACAAGAGAGAGTGTGTTCAGGGGAACTCTCCTTTATAAAACCATCAGATCTTATGAGACTTATTCACTATCATGAGACAAGCATAGGAAAGACCCACCTCCATGATTCAATTACTTCCCACCAGGTCCCTCCCATGACATATGGGAATTGTGGCAGCTACAATTCAAGATGAGATCTGGGTGAGGACACAGCCAAACCATACCACAGCATGATTACAAAGTGGGTGGAAAGAGAGAGCGCAGGTAGACTGCATTTCAGTTTTGTTTACAGGGAACTATGAAAGGTAGAAACATACAGAACTTTCTACTAAAACAAAGCCACTAACCAAATTCACTTTTTCTATTATGGGTAGTCTTAAAGGTCTACTCCCACTCCACCTCCACCCAAAAATAGTCCCTGCATAAGACTTCTGGTCTGAACAAAATGGGACAGATACTTTTCCCCAGTACCTCCAAGCTAAGTACAAACACAAACCCTAGAAAAAACACAAAAGGAAGCCAGAGAACTCCGATAGATGAACTGGTTAGAGACACCACAACTAGAGGAATGTCATTGTGAGAGGGTGTCTTACAACTCACAACCTCACAGAAGAAGGTCACCCAAGCCCAGTGTTTCTAGAACCTCAACCTAGTAGCCAGCCCAAAAAGGTCATTCCCACTCAGGCCAAAGGGGAATCCCAATAACACTACCAAGTTGGCCAGGGAAAATGGAGCAGGAGCCCTGCTGATAGGCTGTATCCCCACCCAAATCTCATCTTGAATTGTACTTACCATAATCCATCTTGTGGGGGACCAGGTGGGGGGTAATTAAATCATGGGGATGGATACCCTCATGCTGTTCTTGTGATAGTAAGTTAACACAACATCTGATGGGTTTATAAGGGTCTTTTCCCACTTTGCTTAGCACTCCTCTGTCCTGCTGCCTTGTGAAGAAGGACGTGTTTGCTTCCCCTTCCACCATGATTGCAGGTTTCCTGAGGCCTTCCCAGCCATGTAGAACTGTGAGTCAAACCTCTTTCCTTTCCAAATTACCCAGTCTCAGGTATGTCTTTATTAGCAGCGTGAGAACAGACTAATACACCTGCTAACCATAAGAAGCCAGGAAAGCACTCTCCTTACTCACCAAGCCTAAGACTCCCTTCCTCCAATGAGAAACGGCAGGCAGCTTGCAGCACCAGCAAAGGGGATCCTGCCACAGAAAAAGGCTCCACCTGGGAAGTGTTTTCCTTGGAGAGAGGGACAGTACTCAGCACTAGTGTCTGTCTCCAGGATATCTGTTTGTATTTCCTCTACCCCCATCAGAGGCATCATGAGGCCCTACCCAGGAACTCCACTCCTTCAGGCAGCACCAGCAGGCACCAAGAGGGACCCTAGCAGCCCCAGATAAACAAAGCAGACCAAACTAGTACCACAAAGTCTCTGAAAATGTAATTGTCATTGGATGCACAACCTACAAAATTAGGCCAGGATCTTCTTGCTAAACCTAAATGGGATGACTGCCTACTAAAACAAAAGATTTAAATCAGACTCAGTATCCTCACACCATAGCCAAATTCCAGGATAGAATGAAAAATTACCCATCAAACAAAAAAATCAGGAAAACTACAACTTGACTATGAAATGACAACTGACACTAAACCTGAGATGAATCAGATGAGGAATTTATTGACAAAGATTTTAAAGCAGCCATCCTCAAAATGGTTCAATGAGGAATTGCAAATTATTTAGAAGCAAATGAAAAAAATAGAAAATCTCAGCAAGGAACTAGGCGTTATAAAAAAGAAACATGGTGCTCACTTCAGCAGCAAATACACTAAAATTGGAATAGCATAGATAAGATTAGCATAGCCCTGTGCAAAAGTGACTTGCAAATTTGTAAAGCATTCCATATTTTTTAAGAAATTAAAAAATAACCAAATGGAAATTATAAAACTAAAAAATACAACAAATATAAACTGAATGGGTTCAATAGTAAAGTAAAGGTAACAAAGGATAGAATCAGTGAACCCAAGAACAGATCAACAGAATTATCAAATTTACTCAGTCTGAACAACAAAAAGAAAACAGACTAAAAACAAACAAATAACAGACCCTCGAGGACTTGTAACACAATAACAAAAGGTTCAATATTTACATGATCAGAGGTCCAGAAGAGAGGGGAAAAAAGAGAGTGGGTTTGAAAAAGTACTTTTAAAATAATGGCTTAACATTTTCCAAATTCAGCCAAAAAAATATAAATCTACAGATTCATAAGCTGAATACATCTCAAACAGGATAAACCCAAAGAAATTCACTCCAGGACATTTCATAATTAAAAATTTGAGAAGTGAAGTGCAAAAAAAAGTCTCAAAAGCATGCAGAGAGCAACAACACATTACCTATTAAGGAACAACAACTCAAATAACCGCAAATTTCTTACCTGAAACCATACAGGACAGAAGGAAATGGCACACTTTCCAAGTGCTGAAAACAAAGAACTGTCATCTTCAAATTCTATATCCAGGAAAACTATACTTCAAGAATGAAAGGAATACAGAAACATTCTTAGATGAAAGAAACAAAAAGAATTTGTTGCTAGCAGAACTTTAAAAAATGGCTACAATAAGTTTTTTGAACAGAAAGAAAATGATGGAAGATGGAATCTTGGAGCATCAGGAAAGAAACAACAAAATGAGCTGAAATATGGCTACATACGATAGATGATCCTCCTCATGAGTTTCATAAGATATACTAGATGACTGAAACAAACATTATAACACCATCAGATACTCAAGTCAATAATATTTAAAAATGGGAAAGGTAACAGCATTTAAATGGAAATAAGATTTCCATGTGTCACTCAAAGTGGTAAAATGTTGCTATCAGTAGACTGTGATAAGTCACACGTGTATTGTAGTGAGGGAGCAATCAAAAGGAAAACTATTCAGAGAGGTGTACTTAAAAACATAATAAATAAATCAAGGTATAATCCCAAAAGTCCTCAATATCTATTTGGGATTCTGCATATTAAATGACTCAATATAAATAAAAGTATACTTTGTTTGCGGCGAAGTCCTAGACTAGGAGCTTCCTCATTCTGAGACAAAACTAGGCTGCAGCATGTTTCTGACTCTTAACTAGGAATGCAGATCACCAGAAATTCCTGAACCTTAACTGCCACATCTTTGAAATAGGAGTGGCTAGAGAAGTAAGTCTGAAAGACAACATGGACCATACCCAGTGATAATTCTATACATTATTACAGGTTTTCATTCTTCTCATCCATCCTGTGTTATCCCTTATGATTCAGATAGCTCTCAAAGTGCTCTGAAAACTGTAAGAAAATTCATAATCCAAAGAGGATATTGTATGACACACTCCAAGCTCTCATAAATCCCAAGTAGAGAGGAGAGGAAGTGACAGAGGAAGACACTTCAAAGGAAACATAAACCCACTGGAGCATGGACCATTTCCACTTGGAGAAATTATTCGTTTCTTTCCCATCTCTGGTAGTAAACACAAATAAGCAAAGCAGAGTCAACTATTAACTGCTGTTCATTCAGCATCCTCTTAGATCACTATATGAAATCTCTGAAACTAAAGTAACTATATGAAAATTGGCTGATGCTGATCATGGTCCACCAACTTAACATGCTCTCACTTCTTCCTCAGTTCACCATGCTATCCTATTCCAAGTCTGCATAAGTGGCAAGATAATTTATCTTTCAGAAGTGCTAGGTCCTATATGGATGGTTGGGTACACCAGACAACGAAATGCATTTAAAACAAAAATATGCCTTTGCTATGGTTTTTTGTGTTTTTTGTTTGTTTTGGGTTTTTGTTTGTTTTTTGTTTTCAGACAAAGTCTCGCTCTGTTACCCAGGCTGGAGTACAGTGGTGTGATCTTGGCTCACTGTAACCTCCTTCACCTAGGTTAAAGTGATTCTCCTGCCTCAGCCTCCCCCAGTAGCTGGGATTACAGGTATGTGCCACCACACCCAGCTAATTTTTTTTTTTTTTTTTTTTTTTTTATTAGTAGAGACAGGGTTTCACCATGGTGGCCAGGCTGGTCTTGAACTCCAGACTCCAAATGACCAGCCCTCCTCAGCCTCCCAAAGTGCTGGGATTACAGGTATGAGTCACCACGTCCAGCCTGCTATGTTTCATAAATAAGTATAAACAACTTAATTGTACCATTTACCATAAAAGTTAAAAGCCTTCCATTTTCTTATCAGTAATATGTAAGGATTTAAAAGACTCTCTACATTTCCTTTAGTCTCTTATGTTCTATGGAATTATTTTTCCTAGACAGAAGCAGATGAAATCACACAGGAAGGCAGTCCAGTATAGTGGTGAACATACTTGGGCTAGAACATGCCAGTGTGTGCACCTGCTGGCTGAGTGTCCTAGCTCAATACCCTGAGGCTCAGTTTCTTCATCTGTGAAAAGGATATGGTAATATCTAATTTATAGCAGTGCTATAAGAATTAAATGAATTTCTATATCTCAAACACTTAACATGTAATAAGCTTTCTACAGTGGCTATTATAATCCAGGAGCATGCTCTTTGTCAGAAACTTTACCATAGGTAGCAATGGTTTTGGAAACAAAGTAAAACATTTCAACCAGATCAGTAAAGGTTATGGCACAAAAATAAGTCAAGTTCTATGGACAAGATAGATGTTACCTCTAAAGCCAAAATTCTCCCTGTTTATGTTTGGGACTCCTAAGATCTCTGGAACTCCAGAATCAACCCATGGTCCATTCTCTGTCTTCTATTATATGTTAGAATGATGTTAACCCTTCTCACTTCGGTGTAATGTGTTTCATAAATAAAAGGAAAAAATCCTACTTCTTAATTTGTATAATATAATGTTGACACTAATGATGTTTTTAAAAAAACTTACTTCAAGCATGCTTTTCTTTGGGTGAAAATTTCTGATTAAAGGCACATAATTGTTAAGAATATCATCTTCATAGTTTTAGCCTGTGCTAGAAATGCAAGCTCATCTTTTCATTTTTAGTACCAACTCAACATATGCCAAAATGGTCACCTCAAAATATGATCTAGTAAACGTATATATCCTGATCATTGTATGGTAGAATATTTTTTCATATTAAAATATTTTTCTTGGGTTTGACTCTTACAGTCAGGAAAATAAAATGCCTCACAACAATAATACTATTATGGCTTATAACCAGTTTCAAAGTACTTTTAAAACAGCTGATTTTCTTTAGAACAAAACTCTTTAAATTACAATGCTTTTCCACATAAAATGTATAAATATATTCAGCAAATACAACCCATAACAAATATATCACATAAAGTAAATGAACTATATATTTTACTTGTAAAACCCAGGTTTCTATGGAGTGATACTGGATATATATGCTTTAAAGGCCAACTTAAGGATAAAGGAAGTTACTAAAAAATATGATATAAAAATCCTTTATTGATGCAAAATGGATTCAGTTTAACATTTTAATTCTGTAACTTAAAAAATCTAGAATTAAGACCAAAACAATTTCTATGAATGTATATTTTCTGGTATTATATGAGGCTATCTAATTTCAAAAGTTGATACGTATTTGAAAAGTGTTAAAAATTACATTGCTCATATCACTTTAACATAATGGGGAAAAGGATAATACCATCTCTGAGAAAGGACTAAATCTTATTTAAGAATTTGATGGCCACAATGTCACAAACAATAAATATTCCTCATAATATGCTGTCCAGCAAAAAATCAAGAGAGGAATAGAGAGAAACTAAGATGAACAGAGATGTATGATGAACAACCTAGAATGACTCACTGGAGACCTGACAGGCCTTGAGCCACTGATGGTTATAATACTCTCAGTTTTATAAAAAGGCAAGGGGTAAACGTTCTTGGTCTTTAATGAAACAGACTCTTTGGTGAAAGAAAGGGTACAGAGAATAAACTATAAAGAAGATACAACCACCTCAGCCAAAATAAACATGTTACTTGTAAAGGGAGAATAATCAGACTGACCCCAGTTAGTCTGACAACATTAAAAATCATGGTCCAGTAAAGCAACATCTATATAAGTTCACAGGAACTGTTTTGATTCATTAATTTTATCTTCTCTCTTGACATTCACATGTCTGGACAACAGAAAAATCTTCTCAGACAAAGGATATGTGTTGTCTTTCCATACTGAGACTACATGTTACTATTTTCTTTCTTTGATTCTTAATATTTCTCAGTATATCTGTACTGATCATATGTTATCTTTACAGTAGAATAAAATTATTATTATTAATAATGCAGAGATTAAAACTGAAAAAGAACTACAGAGAGCATAAGGATGGCTTACTATTCAAGGAATAGTAATTTGATTTACATCAGTTTAATTGTTCTAAAATTTTCATATCAAAAAAGAAAGACTTAACCTTTGACAAAACACACACACACACACACACACACACACACCCCTTTTCTGATTTCAGGGAAACTTAAATAGACTCAGAAGAAAATTACACTGCAGAAGATAAAGGCTAAGGGCTATTTCCAACCGAAATAATTCTGCTTCTCATCAGTTGCTTCCTGTTTACTTGTTCTTTGGAAATAAATAATCAGTGTGTTTTTCTTTTCTTTTTTTTCTCCTTATGCATATTTTAGGAACATTTTTCTATTTACTAGGAACTAAATTATTGTTAATTTTAAGTATCTAAATGTTCACAAATGGTAAGCAATTTTAAAATATTTTACTTAAAGTATCTTAAAATATTAAGACATTTGTTTAAAATTTATAATTCATTAATAATAAATGATTAATAAATTAATATTGATATTTTATAATTAATTTTATATTAATACTATTAACAAGTTATTGTCTAGATGGCTATTTTGATTAAAATTTAAATGTACCAAATTATAACTACTTTCATTATAAAGCATTAAAACAGGAAATTACTATTGAAATTAAGTCTTGTGCCATATAATATCTTTGAGAGAATCTCAAAGAGAAATATAAAGCAGAATAATCTAAAAGGATAAATACATTTTAGTAACTGCATTGAATGGAACATTCTAGTCTTTCAGAGAGATTCATTAGGTAGTGAAGTTACCTAAGCACTATGAGGAAGTGCCTTTTTTTTTCCTGTGGACCAGAAACTCCCTGACATGAATACGACTTCCTAGGAGGCCTTGAAAACGCAAAAGGCCAGCTCTTGGAGTTGCTCTTGCTGGAAATAACTATATTGGAGGGAAAGGGTGGCTGTGCCCAGCATCCTTTCAGAAGAACTGGTGTGGTCACGTAGAGAAAAATGTTCAAGGAGTCTTGTAGTTTCCATTTCAGAAGGGAATAGAGAACTACCAATCAGATGCCAGGGTAGTACTGAAACCAACCCCATTGTCCCATAGACTGTTCTTTTGGATAAACATAGAAATTGACCTTTTTTGTCTTAAAGCTTGAAACTTATATTTGTTTTATCTGAGTTCCTTTTTCAGAAAAGGACCTTCAGGCCTCTCAAAAAAGTGTCAAAGAAGCAAAACTCACTAGATCACTGCACCAAATGCCACATCCCTCATTCATCATGATTGCTTCCTTGCCCCCTCTCTAGTTCCTATTTCTTAACAAATTGTGTCTTTTCTTCCCTTCTATATGAACCCCTGGTTTTAGTCAGTCACAGAGATGTATTTGAGTCTGAACTCCCATTTTATCAGGTGCAGCACCCAATGAAAGTCTTCTTCCTTGGCAATGCTTGGCATTTCAGTGATTGATTTTCTGTGCAGTGGCCAGCAGGACCTAGATCAAACCCCTGGTGTTTCAGTGACAGTGTGACATCATCTTAGCACCTTCTTGTACAGGCACACCTCATTTCACTGTGCTCACAGATATTACATTTGTTAGAAATTGAAGGTCTGTGGCAGCCCTGCATCACACAAGGATAGCGGTACCACTTCTCCAGCAGCATGTGCTCACTTTGTGTCTGTGTCACATCTGGTAATTCTCACAATATTTCAAACTTTTCATGACTATATCTGTTATGGTAATCTGTGATCAGTGATCTTTTTGTTTTGCTTCATTTATTAAATAAAGTGTTTTATTTATTTATTTATTATTTATTTTGAGATAGGGTCTGGCTCTATCCAGTCTGACTGGAATGCAGTGGTGTGATCTCAGCTCACTGCAACTTCTGTTTCCTGGGGTCAAGTGAGCCTCCCACCTCAGCCTCCCAAGTAGCTGGGAATACGGGTGCCTACCACCACACTCAGCTAATTGCATTTTTTGGAAAGACAGGGTTTCATCATGTTGCCCAGGCTAGTCTCAAACTCCTGAGCTCAAACTATCTTCCCACCTTGGCCTCCCAAAGTGCTGAGATTATAGGCATGAGCCACCACACCTGGCCCAAATGTTATTGTTAGAGCAGTTTCACTTCACAACATAACTGACCAATAAGTACATAGAGAAAATTCCACCTAGAACTTTCATAGCTAGAGAGGAAAAGTCAATGCCTGGCTTCTAAGCTTCAAAAGACAGGCTGATTCTCTTGTTAGAGAATAATGCAGCTGGTGTGTCTCTAAGCAGAAGCCAGTGCTTATTTACCATTCCAAAAATCCTACAGCCCTTAAGAATTATGCTAAATTTACTCTACCTCTCTACAAGTGCTCTATAAATGGAACAACAAAGCTTGAATAACATATCTGTTTATATCATGGGTTACTGAATATTTTAAGCCCATTATTGAAACCTACTGCTCAGAAACAAAGATTCCCTTCAACATATTACTGCTCATTGACAATGTACCTAGTCACTTAAGAGCTCTGATGGACATGTACGGGGAGATTAATGTTGTATCCATGTCTACTAACCCAATATCTATTCTCCAGCCCATGGATCAAGAAGTAATTTTGACTTTCAAGCCTTATTTAATTAAGTACATTTTGTAAAGCTAGAGCTGCCATAAATGGTGATTTTTCTGATGGATCTTCGCAAAGTTAGTTGAAAACTTTCTGGAAAGAATTCACCATTCTAGATGCCATTAAGAACATTCATGATTCATAAGCAGAGGCCAAAATATCAATATTAGTAAGGGTTTATAAGAAGTTAATTCCAATCCTCATGGATGACTTTGAGGGGCCCAAGACTTCAGTGGCAGAAGTTACTGCAGATATGAAGAAAGAACAAGAGAAACTAGAATTAGAAGTGGCACGTGAAGATGTAGCTAATTGCTGAAATCTCATGATAAAACTTTAATGGATGAAGAGTTGCTTCTTATGGAGGAGCAAAGAGAATGGTCTCTGGAGATAGAATATACCCTGGTTGTCATTGTTGAAATGACAACAAAGGATTGAAAATACTCCATCAACTTAGTTGATAAAGCAGCATTAGAATTTGAGAGGACTGACTCTGAATTTGAAAGAAGTTTTACTGTGGGTAAAATGCTATCAAAGTGTCACATGCTATTGAGAAATCTTTTGTGAAAGGAAGAACCACTCAATGTGGCAATTGCTGTCTCATTTTAAGAAACTGCCACAGCCACTCCAATCTTCAGCAACCACCACCCTCATTAGCCAGCAATGATTAACATCAAGGCCAGACCCTCCACCAGCAGAAAGATCATGACCTGTGCCGGGCATGGTGGTGCACACCTGTAATCCCAGCACTTTGGGAGGCCAAGGCAGGTGGATTGCTTGAGCCCAGGAGTTTGAGACAAACCTAGGCAACATAGCAAAGTGTCATTTCTACCCAAAATACAAAAGTTAGCCAGACGTGGTGGTATATACCTGTGACCCAGCTACTTGGGAAGCTAAGGTGGAAATATTGCTTCAGCCTGGGAAGTAGATGCTGCAGTTCACCAAGATTGTGCCACTGCACTCCAGCCTGGATGACAGAGGAAATCCCTGTCTTAAAAAAAAAACAAGTGGAATATTTGAAAACAAAATTAAGAAGCAGACTTAAGGCTGCACGTGATGGCTTATAATCCCAGCACTGTGGGAGGCCAAAAAGGGTGGATCATCTGAGGTTAGGAGTTCAAGACCAGCCTGGCCAACATGATGAAACCCAGTCTCTACTAAAAATACAAAAAATTAGCTGGGCGTGGTGGTGGGTGCCTGAAATCCCAGCTACTTGAGAAGCTGAGGCAGGAGAATTGTTTGAACCCAGAAATGGAGGTTGCAATGAGCCAAGATCGTGCCATTGCAGTCTAGTCTGGGCAATACAAGTGAAACTGTCTTGGGGGAAAAAAAAAAAAAAGAAGCAGACTTAAGATACTTTAAATTTTTTTAATTTAAGAAAAAGAAAAGGCCGGGCATGGTGGCTCACACCTGTAATCCCAGCATTTTGGGAGGTCGAGGTGAGTGGATCACGAGGTCAAGAGATCGACCATCTGGCCAACATGGTGAAACCCCGTCTCTACTAAAAGTACAAAAAATTAGCCGGGCGTGGTGGTGCATGCCTGTAGTCCCAGCTACTTGGAGGCTGAAGCAGGAGAATTGCCTGAAACCAGAAAACAGAAGTTGCAGTGAGCCGGGATCATGCCACTGCACTCCAGCCTGGCAATAGAGCAAGACTCTGTCTCAAAAAAAAAAAGAAAAAAGAAAAAGAAAAAATATTTTCAAAAAGATTATAACTTGCTTAAGGCTCAGATGATTGCTAGCATTTTTTAAAGCAATAAGTTGTTTTTAAATGAAGGTATGCACGTAATTTTTTTAGACATACTACTGTTGCACACTTAACAGACTATAGTATAGTGCAAACATAACTATCATATGAACCAGGAAACCAAAAAATTTGTGTGACTCATTTTATTGCAATATTTGCAGTATTACAGTGGTCTGGAACCAGACCTGCAATATCTCCAAGGTATGCCTGTATCTTTCCCATATGCCTATTTCCCAATTCAGATCAGAATTAACACATATAATACAGAAAAGGGCTGGGTGATTGTTTTAAGGGACGGCCAGAAAGCAGAAAGGCTAGGGAGACAGTATCTCAGTCTAAAGAAAACCTAAAAGGCAGAAACCCTTGGGTGATAGGAAGTGAAGGTAGGTGGATAGATGAATATATGTCTGGGTTACTGAGGGATGTGGGAGGGAAAAAGGAAAGCATAGTATCAATGTAGAAACAGTGTGACTACATTACAGCTTTTAAACAATAACAGAAAATGGAAAGAAAAACAACTTCTTTCTAAACACACCCTACTTTTGACCACCCACGAGGCCAGATCTCTTTGCTGTGACCCTTTCCATCATTGGGTGACTAGAAGAACTTCACATCACAGAATCTTGCAACTTGTGAACTTGAACATTGCTAGGAATCTCCACCCCTCAAAGACAATTCTGACTTATTTACAAACGCAAATATTTGATCCCTGACCCAGGGATAGAATACAAAACTTTAAAAAAGAAAAACTCTTATCTATTCATGACAGTTTTAAAAAAAGAATCATTAGGGGCAAAGACCTTGACTGCAGAGTTTTCTCATTTTTGTTTTCTTCTAAAAGCAAAGAGAGAAGAGGAAATACCAAATGAGCTTCTCCTTTCATAATAAAACCCGTTTTCAGACATTCGTCATTCTGGGAGTATTGAAATTTTATTAATGGAGATAGTGTTTGGATATTTAGTCTTTCATCAACTATAGAAGCTGGCATAGTCTAAATTTGAACCAACTGTTGAAATATACCCATAAGCTTCTTGATGATGACAGTGTCTCCGTATCACAGTTTTTGCATTACTCAAACTGTGTCCAAGAAGAAGGGCTAGAGATTCCTTTCTAAACGTCGCCAGGACACTCTGTTCTTCCTTCTTCGCCCTCCAGATGGGAAGGGCTTCTTTCAGTTCAAAGGGTGCTAATCTTGCCTCTCTTGGGACTGACCCAAATAATAAAAGGGCTGACCTCAGCTAAACAGAGCAACTGTTCAAATCTGGAAAGATCAGATTTTCAGCCTCAGAAAGTTCTGCAATAGGAACAAGGTTAGGAGGTTAACAGGCATTAAGCCAGGACTGCATGGCAGGCACTTTGCATTTACTGTTTAGCACATCCTATGAAGTAGTATCGTGTGTGCTATTTGTGCTATTTCCCAGAGGAGGAACTTAAACTTGAAAGTAACTGACTTGTCATGCTCCATTCAAACTAAAGTCTGAATTCAAATCCAGATCTTCCATTATATTCCCTGACCTAGAAACTCCTCTGGCATATAATAGGTGCCATCTATCTAGGAATTTAGCTATGTATCTATGTAGATGCCTCTTGTTTATATAACTCAGGTAATTAACTGTCTGACTCCAAAGGCATTTTTCTGCCAGACCATGCTGCATAAAAAGTACAGACTTTTAGAGCCCCTGTTAGATTAAGTACAGGTTTCCAAAAGGTAATATTTACCACTATTACAAGTCAGCCAAATCAGAAAGGTTCATTAACCTAAAGAAACTAAAATCATCACCAACCTGTAATAACATACATACACACATATTTCTTTCTAAAAGTCTTTAAATCAATCAAGTCTTTCTAAAAGTACTGATGAAAGGTACTTTTACATATATGTATACACACACACGTATCAAGCTCTATTTTAATAAGTACATATATCCATTTTTAGCTTTAGATATTACAAAACTATGTAATAATCAGAGTAGACCAGCAGATAAGCCTAATTAAGATATTCCCACAAACAAAAAAGCACATTTTGAATGGAACAAAGCAAATGAAGTGGAGTTATGAAAATAAGACTGAAGGACAGGCTGCAATGTGATTTTGGAAGGATGAAAACATTAGGGTAAGAGATTTTAGCTTTCCTTCTTAGGCAGTAGGGATCTATTTAAATTGTTGAGTAGGATCAAAGTGACTATGTTGTATAATGTAGAGAAAAGGTTACATGCTCAAAGAGGAAAGAATGTCTAAGAAGTTCAGTTGGGTACCTGCTATATTTCTCCACAAGAGATTGGCTATTACCAGACTGTATTAACAAGACACATCCAAGCTTGACGAGCATCACTAACTTTTATTTTTGGCAGGAGATCCGGGACAAAAAGGAGTTCTGTCAAAAAGGAGTTCTGACAAAAAGGAGTTCTCTTCGCTTTTTTCCTTTGTTTGCTGTCCGCAAAGGATGCCAGCATCTCAAAAGACAACTCTTCCCAGGAGAAAGCAAGCTCCATGCCCAAGAACTTACAACTTTCTTGCCTGATTCTAATTCTGTTTCCCTTTGTCTTATGCAGCTGTCTCCCTAACTTTCAAACCATTTTATTATTGCATATGCAAATGTCTTTGTATTAGTCCATTTTCATACTGCTGATAAAGACATACATACCTGAGACTGGGTAATTTATGAAGAAAAAGAGGTTTAATGGACTCACTGTTCCATGTGGCTGGAGAGGTCTCACAATCATGGTGGAAGGCAAAAGGTACATCTTACATGGTAGCAGGCAAGAGAGAGAATGAGAGCCAACTGAAAGGGGTTTCCCCTTATCAAACCATCAGATCTTGTGAGACTTATTCACTACCACCAGAACGGCATGGGAAAGACCCACCCCATGATTCAATTATCTCCCACCAGGTCCCTCCCACAACACATGGGAATTACAAGCGCTACAATTTAAGGTGATATTTGGGTGGGGACACAGCCAAACCATATCAGTCTTTAATCAATGTGTTTCTACAAAATTTCTAGAACAATTCTGGTTGTGAGAATAATTCTTGGTTTTCCTTCTTTCCCAGACAGTCTTATCGAGGGAGGCAGAATGCTGATACTGACATGGAAGATGCCTAGTACAGTATGCAGAGACAGACCTCTTTTTATCTCTTTCACTTCCTTCCTTTATTAAAGACTCAAGGAACAAAAAAAAAAACTTGTTTTATTTTGCTTGCTGAGATGATACTTCTGTGTTTTACTTCTCCTGCTTAAAAATGAATGTTTTAGCTCTCAAGCTAAGTCGACTGCTAATCTCATCCTCAAAATGAAACCTATCCTTAGTTCTAGCCACTTGGCTTGTATAGAAACTTGAATAAAACAGATCTCACAAGTTTAAAAAAAAAAAAGACAGAATTTAATGATCAGAATGACAGTGAGAGCTCCTTTGTGCAAGCTGCATGCATATGCAGTTGAGAAGGTCATTCATTTAAGATGCAGACACTGTCCTTAAGGATAATTTCAATGGTTTTTAAACTCCCTGCATAATTGTATTCTCAAAAGTGTGTTTATAATTTCATAGTTTTTCTTTATTTTCTTTCACTTTAAAAACGTTAATATTTATTGGTATTTTATGATCATGAGAATAATAAGTATGCATTGCAGAACATTTGAAAATAAATATATAACAGGCCAGGCATGGTGGCTCATGCCTGTAATCCCAGCACTTTGGGAGGCTGAGGCAGGCAGATCACTGGAGGTCAGGAGTTGGAGACCAGCCTGCCTAACACAGTGAAACCCTGTATCTACTAAAAATATAAAACTTAGCAGGGAGTGGTGGCATATGCCTATAATCCCAGCTATTTGGGAGGCTGAGGCAGAAGAAGCAAAAGAATCACTTGAACCCAGGAGGCGGAGGTTGTAGTGAGCCGGGATCATACCATTGCACTCCAGCCTAGGAGACAAAACAAGACTCTGTCTTAAAAAAAAAAAAAAAAAAAAAAAAAAAAGAATATACAACAAAAAAAGTTCTGTAATTCCATCTCCAGAATCCCATCTGTGAACATCTTATGCAAAATGTGTATATGTGTATATACATACATATGTCCATATGTGTATGTACACATATAACCACAATCACATAGTTTTATATACACATTTTTCTTAGAATAAATTTATGAAATTACAAAGATGAAAATGGATAGGAATGGTTTAAATTCCTTAGATCCATATTTTAGTTATTTTTCCATAGTTATTATCATTAAAAATGAGACACTGACTTCTCTAAGAAGAAAAATTGAACAAGTTTGCCTTCTTTTACCTCTCTTGCTTACTTCTGTTTGTCAATAATAAATTATCAAATTATAAATTTGAAAATCATGATAATAACAACATGAATGACTAAAATCAAACAAACAGGTAAATATAGAATGATATAACCTATGGTAAAATGTTAGATGTTAAATTTAAAGGACAAAGAAAACCTCAGTATGATATCAATTACATAACACTACTATACACATTTAAATGGATGTATACACACACATAAGCATGCAATAGCCAGTATCTACTGAGGCCTGTCATATAATTTGCACTGTGCTAATAAGCTCATTGAATATACTTTCTCATGTAGTCCTTGGCAATAACCTTATGAGATAAGACTGTCTCTGCTTTACAAATGAGGAAATGGAGGTTCAAAAAGGTCAAGAAACTTCTCTGGGCAATACAGCTAAGAATGATGGAGCTGGGATCTTACTCTAGATCTGGATGCCTCCAGAGGCCTTAGCTCCTGACCACAATGCAATATTGTCACAAGAAAAAACACACAGGATGAAAGTATGTCAAAATGGTGGTGAAGTTCAAGATCACTTTTGTATCCTTATTTAAATGATTCTGTATACTCTAAAACATTGACATAGGATACTATTTACGTTTATAATCAGAAATAAAGTAGTGAATAATAAGTACTGCATGAGGGCTTTTATGACTCAGACCCAGGTGGCCTGGATTACTCAGACCCTCCTTAGGAAGACCATTATTATTATTACTATGCAGAGACCCTTGGGTTGGCCATGATTATTTTTTTCTCTTCTTTCTTGCAGCTGAGGTGGAACAGTCTCCTAATGAGGCAGATGTCTTTTTAAATTTTCCCAATTTTCTCTAGAGAATGCTAATTACTCCCAAGCGCTCCCCCCAAAAAAACTCCACTGACTTTAACTGGAAATTATAAAAAAGGTATATCCAGATGTTACCAATAAAGATAATATTTTTTAAAACTTGGAAAAAATAACCGTAACCTAAAATGCATGGAGAACCATATAATTCATTATTTTGGATAGGCCAAAATACATTCTTTTTTTTTTTTTTTAAGGCTGTTGAGGGCAGATACAGCAAAATAACTAGTGCTGGGTATGTACACTGTCGATATTATAACAACTTTGTAGCTGGAAGATAAAACAACTTTTCAAATATAAGCTAAGGTATGAAAAACAAAACTTTAAAATATTCTTGGCCAGGCATGGAGGCTCATACCTGTAATCCCAGCACTTTGGGAGGCTGAGGCAGGTGGATCACCTGAGGTCAGGAGTTGAAGACCAAGTCTGGCCAACATAGTGAAACTCTGCCTCTACTAAAAATATAAACAAAAATTGGCCAGGCATGGTGGTGCATGCCTGTAATTGCAGCTACTTGGGAGACTGAGGAAGGAGAATCACTTGGACCCAGGAGGTGGAGGCTTCAGTGAGCAGAGATTGTGCCATTGCACTCCGGCCTGGGCAACAAGAGTGAAACTCCAACTCAAAAATAATTTTTAAAAAAGTTCTTAAGCTTTTTGGGGGCAGGGCAATAAGTTTTTAATAAGACTAAGAAACACTATGCTAAACCTGATTCTTGAGGGAGCCAACCAATATATTAGAAAGCCACATGACTGGGCTATATTTTTTAAGCCCCACAGAGATGTTTTCTCATTGAACTGCACTTTGGTTACAGACCACCAACCTTCACTGAGAAATGACATGACATGACTTTATGGGACACAGTACTGTGTGCCATAAAGAATGTAGAGCTGTCCAGAACATCACATCATAGCTGAGGCATCCATCACACAGCAATGCCCACATGAGAAATGTCCCTTTAGACTCAGTACTTAGAAGGGTTATTTCTTCTGATTTTACTTTATGGGCACCAAATCATGAACCTTATTGTGTTTTACATCTGCATTAACTGCTAGAAAATATGTCTTTACCTGACTCCATGTCAGTTTCTTACATTTCTTTTTCCCTTTCCCTTTTTTTTTCCTGCTTATTTTTGACTCAACTTTGTCCTCTGAACTGGATGCATCTTTTTAAGCTGTCTTAAATACTTTGTTTTGAGACAGGATCTCGCTCTGCCACCCAGGCTGTAGTACAGTGGCACAATCGTGGCTCACTGTAGCCTCCACCTCCAGGGCTCAGGCTATCCTTCCAACTCAGCCTTCCAAGTAGCTGGGACAACAGGCATGCACCTCCACATCCAACTAACTTTTTTTTTGCAGAAATAGGGCCCTTTTTTCCATGTCATCTGGGCTGGTCTCTAACTCCTGAACTCAAGCAATTCATCCACTTTGGCTTCCCAAAGTGCTGAAATTATGGGCATGAGCCACTGCACCCAGCCAAATCCTCTTTTTAATAAAACATTAAGTACAAATAAACAGGCACATACTCTACACACCTCTGCAAGATTATTTAAGCAATACTCCTATTGGACAGAAAAACCACCCAACAGGGATGAAATAAGCATGTTTCCTATACCAAAAAGAAAATATATTTTTATATTTTAACAGTGAGATGGAAACAATCTAAGGTCTTTCACCCACAGGCCATTCTGCAGACACTCAGATTACAACCTGAACCCAAAAAAGTGGCTGGCTTATCTGTAGGGTCATAATTACATCATGATTACGTGTTTTCATGTCACTATGTTCAGGAAGTAAGTGGTCTGGGTGCAAGATTTCTAGCCATCCTTGAGGTGAGTGGACAGAAGGAACTGTCAGGTTAGAAATGTGTCATTTCAAAAACAAACAGAAGGGATGAAGGAAGTGGAAGTGAAGGAATAGAGAGGAATAGATAAAGAGATCTGAGACTCAAAAAAGAGTAATGTCTCTGTAGCCAAAATTTAAAGAGGAAAATTCAAAAATGAAGTGCTAGAGGATACATTCTTTAAGAGATGACTAATATTCCTGGCACAACTTTTTAAAAAAATAAGCATACATTTAAATACATAATATTCCATTCTTTAGTCTTCAACCTAATAACATCAATTCCTTTAAAACAGCATTTTTAAAAAGCTAATTTTTTTTCCCATCTGTACTCAAAATGGTACATCTATGGTGGACACACCCTAAGATGCCCCGAAATGAGTCACACGATCTCTCCCTAGTGTATGAGCAGAACCTGTAACTCCAGTCTAACCATAGAATATGGCAATGGTTATAGGATGCCACTCCCTTGATTAGGTTCTGTTAAATAGCAAAAGTCAAAGAGTTTTGCAGATGTAATTAAATTGATAATAAATTGATCAAGAGGGAGATTATCCTAGGTCAGCTGGACTTATTTAAGTGAGCTCTCACAGAGGCCAGAGGCTGGAAGAAGTAGAGATTTTTTTTTTCTCTCTCTCTCTATCGCTGGCCTTGAAGACACAAGTTGCAATGAATTCTACAGCCACAAGGAAATGAATTCTACTAGTAACCTAAAGAACTTGGAAGCAGATCCGTCCCTAGTTGGGCCTCTACATGAGAATGCAACCCAGTTGGCATGCTTGAGCTTGTGAGACCCTGAGCACAGAACCCAGGTATGCTGCCTGGACTTCTAACCTCCAAAATGGAGAGATAATTCCTGGGTGTGTTTTAAACCACTAAGTTTGTCACAATTTGTTATGTCGCACATAAAATGAATAGACGGAGACAATTTGCATGGGAATTGCCTTTTAATCAACTAAACAGAAAAAAAAGTGTCATGGAAACTTCAGACTCCTCTCTTTACTTCTCACATCATTTAGCCAAGTTCTCCCACATTAGATGTTCCAGATACTTAAACTAAAGCAGCTGTCACCATATCCAAAATGCTTTGCTGGAGAACCATCATATGATATCATTGTGGGGGTTTCAATGCTTGCTTGCCCAAAGAAATCTGCCTCCAATAAACCAGGAAATGTTTAACCCAGACAGCCTGTAACTTCCTCAATTTTCTAATTGGCCAACAGAGTCCTCTTTAGATTGTCATAGTGACTCAGCACACACACGTCAATGCCTTCAACCTCAAAGCTGCATGTCTATGTACGTAGTTATTCTCCCTTCACCTACTTGGGCATGAAAATCACCAAATGAGCACAGAATCAGCAAAGTTTGTATAGACCTCAAAGAAGGAGGCAATGTTTCACTTCCATTTTAACACAGAGATCAAAACACAGCCTAAGGCCAGGCTATTCAGCTGAGACTTGATTCCATAATAGTATGTTCTCTCTGCTCTGCACAAAATTACACCCTGATGATGTATTTCCATGCCACTGTGCCCAGAAGGTGGTTAGGCAGCAACAGCTCTAGCATGGGTGGAAGGGTTAGGTATCTGAACATTTGGAAAAGTGGAGAATGAGAGGAAGAGAAAATCTGCCTCTTTTTCTGAAGCATTTTTCTGTCAACTGGAAATCAAACTTACCAATGTTTGTATTATACTTTTCTGAGTGATGAATACAATGCTTTGGATGCATAGTTCAAGTAAGGTTGATAAACAATTTATCTAATTATTTCTAATGAGAAAGCACTGGCAATATTTTTCAACTGTTGTGGTTTTTATGCACTAATTAAAATCATTCTAGTACTTACATATATTAACGCACAGAAATAGCAAATTTTCATTGTTTTAAAAAAAATCAGAGAATAACTATCTTCTTTTCCTTTTGTTTTCTTTTCTTCTTCTTTTGTATTTAGCTTTTGAAATACTAAAGGTGGCAAAATAGCAAGTAATGAGCACCAGCATTGAAACTACAATCCTAAGTTAGGGTAAGGGATCTAGCAAATACTGAATTTCCTTCAGCAATTCACATAATCTCTCTGAGTCTGTTTTATCATGTCTAAAATGGGTAAAACACTATCTGAACTATCATAACTATAATTTTGTAAAAATCATCATAGATCGTATGTCTACAAAGATATTGTAGTATACATAAACCAAATGTGGCCAGGGACAGTGACCCATGCCTGTATTCTCAGCACTTTGGGAGACTGAGGTGGGAGGAATGCTTGAGGCCAGGAGTCCTAGACCAGCCTAGGAAACATAATGAGACCCTATCTCAACAACAACAACAACAAAAATTTTAATTACCCAGATGTGGTGGCACTTGCCTATAGTCCTAGCTGCTCAGGAGGGTAAAGTGGGAGAATCCCTTGAGGCCAGGAGTTTGAGGCTGCAGTGAGCTACGATCACTAAGGCATTCCAGCCTGTGTGACAGAGCAAAACCCTGTCAAAAAAACAAAAACAAAAATAAAAACATAACAAGAAACAGACTGGCTGAGGTGGGAGGATGGCTTGAGCCCAGGAGGTTGAGGCTGCAGTAAGCTGTGATCTAAGGGGCATCACATAACTTCTCATTTGATTCTCACATGAAGGAAAACCAATTATCTCTATTTTACAGATGAGGAATCTGCAGTTTCAGGAAGTTAAAAGTGATAAACCTGTGATAAAAAAAAAAATTAAGCAGATTAATCCAGAGTCCACAATTAACCACTCCACTGTTTGAAATACATTTTCTGGGCCGAGATTCCAAGAAAAGGAGGGATGAGATATGGTCTCGGCATACAGGTGGTCTTTGTTGTTATAAAGCAGGGAGTGTTCCTAGTGAGCTAGGAGACCTGATGTGGAGGACAAGCCCACCCACATTGCAGGGAGACCGCCACACACAGAACCTAATGGCCAGCCACATGAAAGGCATGCCGTTAGGGCAGTTTATGATGGACGTAATGCTCCCTGGAGTTATGAACTGAAGAAGTCCTGTAGAATTTAGAACACATCAACTGACCTACAGCCAGCTACCAAACCACATCAGAGCCTACAGGACTGCATCTAGGTCTGCAAAGGTCAGAAGCTGCTGCTGCTTGATGGTGACTATGCAGAGAACAGCCCTGAGCAACGGAGAAAGTAACCAGAGAGCTAGGACCAAGAAATAAAAGTAGGAACTGGGGAAGAACAAAGAGTCAATGAGACAAAAGAAAACAAAACTGAAGTAAAGCCAGAAACCAGAAATACAGTAGGGCTCTGGTTCCCAAACTGGGCCCCAAGGTACCTTGGGGTGCCACAGTGAATTCAGAGGAACACTACTAGATATTTTTAATTTGAGGGCAACTAACACTCGACAGCATCTGTCAGACACCCTCTGAACTACTAGCATGAAGTAGTTCAGCGCTTCAACATTAGATGGCATTACATTCCTTTCCATGACATCATGTCTTTGCAATAGAATATCTGCTATAATAAAAATGAAGTGTAAACATAAAGCTCAGTGTGAAACAGAAAATGAAGATGGTGGTTTCCAATCTGAATTCAAGTTCTGAGAAGTTGTGCAGTGCCCAATAGGTGCATACATCCCTTAGTAAATATTAAGAGTTAGATAAAAATAATAATTCTATTTATATGGTTTTGTTTTACAAAATGGCTACTAATTTATATACTTATTAAGTTGAAGTAACTGATTTAATAAATGAAACTGTTAGGTATTTCTTTTAGCTTTGGGGCACTGTAAAAAACCTGAGACAGTATGAGCACTGAACTGAGAAGTCATGGGAACATTACTTAGGGATTAAAGTTGTCTAGGGAAGATAGAAAAATAAAGGATCTCAGAAGTGAGCTGCATATCTGTTTTCAAGATCTTCTAAGATACTTTGACATGGCCACACCACTCAACACAATTGAAACTTGCCCCACTGAGTCCCAGAAACATGATGGGTCCTTACCCTTGTAGCCTGGCCCTGCTCAAGACATAATAAAGATCTGCCAGAAAATTCAGGGACTTTAGGTTTCAGCATGACAATATGATAATCTGAAGAAAACAAGTTATGTATCATGTATTTTATAATAGTACCTACCAAGTACTTACATACTTGACATCTTATATAGACGGTCCTGACTTAAAATGGTTTGATTTAGGAATGTTTGACTTTACAACAGTGTGAAAGTGACACACGCATTCCGTAGAAACTGTACTTTGGGTACCCATACAATCATTCTGTTTTTCACTTTCATTTCAGTATTCAACAAATCAATGAGCTATTCAAGACTTTATTATAAAATAGGCTTTGTGTTAGATGATTTTGCCGAACTCTAGGCGAATGTAAGTGTTCTGAGCATGTTTAAGGTAGGCTAGGCTAAGTGATGATGTTCAGAGTTAAGTTTATTAAGTGCATTTTCCACTTACAATATTTTCAATTTATGATGGGTTTATCAAGATGTAACCCCACTGTAAGTCAAGAAACATCTGTGTAATAATCTTACTTAACCTTTGAGGTTTTACTGTTTCTTCTTTATCTCTCATTTAACAGACAAGGAAACTGAAGCTTGCAGCAATTGGATACATTGCTCAAGTGAACTCTGCTGGTATGCAGTAGTGTCAGGATTAGAATCCAGGAAGTTGGGACTTCAAAAGTAACATTGTTAATCACCATGCTGTACTGTTCAGCTGTTAAGCCTTTAGGTTTCTAAAGAAATAAATATATACTAGACTTTCACATGGAACAAAGTACTTCAAAGGAGTATATATATTTATATGTGGCCAAATGCATTCCTATTTGGTTTATTCTTAGTTTCTAAATCCTTAAAAAGTTTCCATTTCTTTTCTAGGTTTGCTAATGTTTATAATCATGAATAAAAATAACATAAATGGTTGTAACATAGTGCCATTTTAAAAAATCCAATATTGGCATGAATGTGACAAAATACTCCCAATCCCCTTGTGGTAAGAGTATAAATTGGCACAAACTTTCCAAAGAACATTTAACAATAAGTCCCTAAGATTCATTACTCTGTGAGGAAGGAATCATAAGAGATATTTATCTTAATATTATTATAATAGCAAAAAAAAAGAAAACTTAAACGTCCAATGATTGTATATTTTATCATATGAATGTACTGAACTTTTGAGTAGAAAAATCACACTTTCAGAGGTTACTTAATGGCATAATAAGATGCTCAAGACAATCTTTTAAAGAATCTATTAAATTGTATGTATTGTATGAATTGAATTGTAAGCTATTAATTAGCAAAGGACTAGAAAGAAACAATATATTGAATTTAATATTTTGGTTAACTATGAAAGGTAAAATTCCAAATGATTTTTTCCCTCAATGAATATGTATGTTTGCTAATAAAAAAAAGAGTAAGGTGGGTGTGGTGGCATGCACCTGTAGTTCTAGCTACCCAGGAGGCTGAGGTAGTAGGATCACTAAAGCCCATGAGTTCAACTCTAGCCTGAGCAACACAATATACTATCTCTTAAAAAAAAAAAAAAGAGGAAATGTGATTAAAATAAGATTTAGTACTTAACAAGGTAAATGTAATACTTCATTATCTAAACATCACCTATACGTTAACACCCAAGTCATAAAATTCATTTATATAAAGCTTTCCTGGTTTTGCTACCAACAAGATAGTCTCTCTCCTCTCAATTTTCATACAGCTTTATTTGTACTTCTTTAATGGTACTTTCGTCCCCTGTTGCCTTCTCAATAGTTATCTATGTATGTGTGGCATCCTTCCTACCAGACTGTAGGCATTAGCATGTCAGGGCCATATTTGCTTCATAATTACATCTGCCATGAATCTGACTCCTTTTCTCCCTGCATTTTAGTCATATTTGTAAGTGAAGAGGGATTATACATTTTGTTATTTGTTTTCCCATTACACAATAGGCAATACGCCACCCACGCTGAATTGGTTTGTATATAGTTGCAGTGCTCTTTATGGCACCTAAGGAGACAAACAGGCTCAATGGATGGCACATAAAAATATAGTTTTTTCCCAAGATTTTGGATAGATATAGATATATGACATAAGACATAATATTTAATTTTATATATCATATATAGATGATAAATAAATAATATACTGAAAAACCATTTATCATTGCTACCATATAGACAATTCAAGCCTGGCTTTGGAAGACTCTATGAACATCATAGTCCTGATCATTTCATAATCCTGATAGATGACAGTCTATAGAATCCTGCTGAGATTCTATATTAATTAATTGAATGATTAAAGGATGAATTTATGGATAAATATACAAACCAATGAATGGAATCCCCATATAGAACCTTCAGTTCATCTTGTACCAGCAGATAATGTGAACACGCTACCATCATTACACAGGCCTACAAAAGAAGCTAGATAACTTCAAGGAATGACTATTATGGGAAAGTAGCTCCGACCACTAATCACAGCAGGCCACAGGCGGCCCTTTCATGTATGTGAGCCATAGGGAAGGCATGAGAACATTACATTCACCGCAACATGTGCCAGGCAGCATGCTAAGCACTTGAACAAATCTAATTTTCTCAACAACCTCCCATTTGGGGGAGAGTGCTGTCCCCAGTTATAGATGGAAATAGAAGTTGTATAGAAAGGTCAAATATACTGCTCCAGGTCACACAGTTAATATGTCAGCAGAACTGGGTTTTTGCACACAAGGACATGTGAGTCCAACTCCCAAGCTCTTCAGATTATACAACGCTGACTCTGGAAGAAATTAAAGCCTGTGAACAAGCAAATGATTGATTTATCCTTTTTCTACAAAAGTTTCCATGCAGACACATACAAGTGTATTAGCTTAATGCCAAAATAAACAAACATTGTTGCTCCACCCCTGCTCTTGGGGGAAACAAATCGTGTCTTCTGAGAATAATATAAAACCGTATACCTACTCGAAACATTCTTAGATATCCCATAATTTCTCAAGATACCTTTTAGTAGATTGGGTGATTTTCAGACATTAATTTACAGGTGACAAATTTTCCTAGGGTGATATAACTAATTAGTGTGAATGTTTCAAATATTTCAAGAGGAAAATCTATTTACTGTGAAAGAATTGATTTTCTTTGATAGCTCTTCAAGAGTCAAGAATTTTGTACTAGTGATTTTGTGTTTTTTTCCCTAACTCTCCCTTCCTGTCCTTTTCCCTTATGATCCTCTCCCTTATAAAGCAGGTGTGCAAACTCACATGCCTGGGGCAATCACAGATACTCACAGTATCAAAAATGTATCCATTTCAGTGGAAAAGGTGAAAAGGGCTTTATCATTGAGCAAGGACAGGCTGAATGCCATGTAATTTAAACCAAAGCCAGCAACTCCTCGCACCGTCATTGTCAAGGTTTGTGTGACATAAGTACTGATGCCTGAGTGCCAACACAAAGATTCTGCTTCAACAGTCTGGGCTCAGGCCCAAAATTCAGTCTGTTTAACAAGCATCCCAAGTGATTCCAATGCAAGGTGGTCCTGAGACCACCTGGAGAAACATTGATGCAGTGAAGTCCTTTGTCGTACATATAAAGAAGTTGTCATTGAGGTTAAGTGGATTGTACAATGTCAATCCAACTAGTAAGTAGCAAATCTGAAATTAGAATACAGCTAATGCCTTTGCATCCACACTACATCACATTTCTTACTTAGCATTCCACGCTTTTTTTTTTTTTTTAATTTGGGTCACTGCTCTATAAGCAGCAGCTGCAAAAACATTCATAGCTTACATTTGTGTGGCACTTCCTATAAAAAGAGCCTTCACATTCATTATCCAATATGATCCTCACAAAAATATATTTTCTGTATTTGGCAGATGAAGGGGCTGAAATTCACAAAGATTAAGATTCTTGCTCAAAATTATACTCAGTTTGGGAAAAAGTATGACTTAATGAGTCCTGATGATTAGTAAGCACTCAAATGTTAACCATTATTATTATCACTGTATTTTTTTTAATAACTCTCAAAACTAAAAATATTGACCGAGGAAAAGTTAAGTAGGAAAAATTGAAAACAGTCAAACTGCACACAATAAAGTGTATTACATATTAGAACTTCAAAAATGAATCAAACCTTTTTTATAAAGTTTAGCTGTAAAATAAGGCCCAGGAAAAGTAAATATGAGAGGAAAAATAACTCACAACAGTAGACGCTTTAGTTACTGCAATTTGATATGTTAAAAAACTAATCAATAAGTTAAGCCTTCATTGTGTAATTTATACACAAAGATTTTCTTATGAACATTTTAGTTAAATCTGAAAACTGTAGCAAACTAGAAATATTTCCACTGTGCTATATGTTGAAGGGATTAAAGTGAATTAATAATATATACTCCAGAAATGTCTTCTTAATAAAAATCAATGTTACTGTAATTCTGATTTAAATATCCACATTTGTAAAGATAGGACAAAAATGTCCTCAATGTCTAATCAAAACAATGGGTCAAAATGTCCCATGATCTCAATAAGCTTCCTAGGAATAAAGCTACATCTATTACTATTAAAGTTATAAATCAGTAACTGTAGAAGGACAGTACATTGAACATGTAATATTTTATAATTTAATGGTAGTAAACAGTTATATAATATAGATAGAGCAATACACAGAAGTGAATGTATTTTTTGTTTCTGCTTCTAATTTTAATGCTTTTTAAATTTACAAATGCTTTCAGACTGATGTCTTGCTTTAAAAGTATTAGTACTAATTTAGATTGAACTAAAGCATTAAGAAATTCCACTACGGAATTATATTAATCTCACTGTCTCACTATATAACAAACTACAGTTATAACTACTCAAATTTTGTTTCTATAGCATTCTCTTCCACTCTAAGTAGTTCTCATGTACTAGTAACTCTAGAATATACATATGGTGCCGCAGAAATAGTGTTTTTAATTAAAGCATCTTCGCTTTTCCTCTAAAACATTATAATTTGCCAAAGTAAACAAAGCCAGTGCTCTAATCTCTACCATCTGATCATTTTATACACACACACACACACACACACACACTTTTTAAAGAATGTCTAAATACGGCCTCTTTTGCCTTAGTTCAGAAACTCACTGATTCCAGCTTCTCAATTTATAGCTTGGCCTTTCCTCTCGGACTGGACCAATATACAAAGAGTACCACATGCTTGGCAAGGTTAGCAAACCCAGTCCCTTCAGCATAAAATGGTGAATCACTTGTTGGCTACAGCAAAAGCTTCTTGACTATTCACTTCATCCATCTTTTCTGCATGTTCTTTAAGGCTCGGCTTTTAAGTGGCTATCTTTTCTCTCCCAAGAGAAAGGAAAATAACTTGAGTGAATGAGTTCATGCCTGCAATATAAATATGAGAAGCTTTTTGGAGCACAGAAATACCTGTTTAGAATGAACTCATGGAAAACCCAATTTAAAATGCAGTGTTCTTTGTGTCAACAAAAGTCTACTTGGGCAGGATAAATAAGTGAAGCCATGAATTTCCAGTCTCCCAATGCCAGATTAAATCCCATTTCTTCAAAAAGACCCTGTTATTGCTGTGTCACCCTACTAGAACTTCATATTTGCTTTGGATCATTATAATAACTTCTCTATGGGTGCAGGAGCCCTACCAGGGTTTAAGTAAAGCCATGACCACATTCAGTCTAGACACTATCATCTTCGCTAAAATACATGAATAAAAAGTAGCTTCTCAGAGGCACAGGCTCTAGTTAGACCTCAAAGAAAAAAATATCAAAGGTACCAAGAGAAGTAAAAATTATGTGAGAAAATCAAATTTCATTAAAATGCTTTTTTTAAAGCATGACGACGACTATGTAACAGAAGAGAAAAATTCAATTTTGACATAGAAGTATACAGCATTACTTGTTCATAAGCAAGAATAATTTCTGAGAAACAAATACCAGATTCTATAAACTGAATACAATCCTTTATTTCAAGGCAACTCAAAATAAAATGCCGAAATAGTAAATAAGTGAAACTTCATGTGTAGTTCAATTGAACTCCAGGATAATGTGGAAGCCTATAAGACAAAGAAAATCCACATAATATAGAATTGATTGCCATCTAAAATGCTATATTTCCCAGACAATAGCCAATAGTGTGTGTGTATGTGTGTGTGTGTTACACTTGCCAGATAAAATACAAGATACCCAGTTAAAATTTAATTTCCGATAAAAAGAAATTATTGGGTTTTTTTTTTTAGCATAAGTATATCCCATGCAATTATTTTTATTGGCTAAATTTGGCAATTCATGTGTGTGCATCCCATGTTCATTCTCATTTTTTCAATCTGTACCAGGGAATCCGAAATGATGCTTCAAGTTGCAAAGACTGTAAACCTCTGAAAATAGAACTATATATTTCCAGATGAAACAGCTGCCTGTGAATTCAACTGCTATAACAATAATAAAAATAACCTGAAGACATTCTGAAACCTCAAAAAAGAAAAAAAAAGAAATAATTTCTTTGCCTAGGCTCACTTGGAAAATGTGTATACATCATCTGAGATGAAATTCCAATGTCGATTTCATCTTGAAGTCTTTTGCAGACATCGCCTGGTGAGAATACAGCATTCGCATAGCACTTTGCCTATTTTATCATATTATGTTGTATTTACCATATTATATTGCACTTATTTAAATTATCTGTCATTATCTACTATAATGAGAGCTTCTTGTAAGCAGGATACATATTTTTGTTGATCTTTGCAGCCATAGTCATTAACAGAAAGTCTAGAAGATTTCAATGCATGTTTATGGACAAAATAATCTATTATTAACAAGCTTGCACTGAAACTTAGCATTAAAGTCCTGAGAGGCGGGAGTTATAGCTCCTTCATTATAACAATCTTATGGCAAATATCCCTTTGAATGGGACCCATTATTAAATCACATTGAGTTTTAGGCTACCTGGATATTACTATTTTAACTAGGCAACCTATAAAACTCCCAATCCAGAACAAGAGGTATATTTCATGTAGTCATTCAACAAATATTGGCCAGGTGTAGTGGCTCATGCCTATAATCCTAGCACTTTGGGAAGCTGAAATGGGTGGATCACGTGAGGTCATGAGTTCAAGACCAGCCTGACCGACACAGTAAAACACTGTCTCTACTAAAGATATAAAAAATTAGCCCAGTGTGGTGGCGGGCACCTGTAATCCCAGCTACTTGGAAGGCTGAGGGAGGAGAATTGCTTGAACCTGGGAGGTAAAGGTTGCAGTGAGCCAAGATCATGCCATTGCACTCCAGCCTGGGCAATGGAGTGAGATGCTGTCTCAAAACAAACAAACAAACAAACAAAAAAACCGTCGAGTGCCAGGCCCTGTTCTATGTGCAGGGAAGTAAGATAAAGCTCTGGCATCATGGAACAGCTATGATGATTCTCCACAGTGATTCATGAGGTAGCAGTGAGAGATTAGGAGTTATTAATAAATATCATTATCTTCCTAAGTAAATGATGAATCCTAGAGGATTCATAAATGGTCACACTGTGAAGTTAGGACTGGTTAGAGAATAGCAATCAGGTCTCATGACCCCAAACATTTGCCATTTCTTCCATACATGCCAGACATGGTCCTTCACTGCTGATCCAAAGGAAATAGAATGGTGCCCTAGATCAGGGGTTCCAAACCCCCAGGCCATGGACCTGTAGCAGTCTGTGGCCTGTTAGGAATCAGGCTGCATAGCAGGAGGTGAACAGCAGATGAGCAAGCATTACTGCTTGAGCTCTGCCTCCTGTCAGATCAGTGGTGGCATTAGATTCTCATAGGAGTATGAATCCTATTGTGAATTGCACATGCAAGGGATCTAGGTTGCGAGCTTCTTATGAGAATCTAATGCCTGATGATCTGAGGTGGAACATTTTCATTCAGAAACCATCCCCTCTCCTCCGATCCATCTGTGGAAAAATTGTCTTCCATGAAACTGATCCCTGAGGCCAAAATGTTTAGAGACCACCCTAGATGATGCCTCAACTTTCAGCTGTGTCTTAAGTACTGCAGATCCATCTGAGGGAGCTCATGACTTTCTTACAGATATTGACAAAGTGGCCTATTCCATTCCAAAGTTCATTTTAATAGTCAACACCATTTAACCATCTCTGGGGAGTTAGCAGGTCAAAATTATTGGCATTTCCTGGAGTGCTAATAGGATTTTTCATAAATATGCCTTAGGCTTAACTAGTAGGGCATAGGCAAAGCTGCAGTAAAAGCAAAGGCCATCCATTCGAGATAAAAATTTACAGAGTATGATTCAAGTCAATAGCTGCTAGAACACAATAGTAACTTCATACTATGTCATAGAAATGAAGCATCATCTCAAACATCAAATCATACATAGACCTCATGTATAGGTAGATGTGAATGGATGTGGATGTGTCAAAAGAAAAAGAGAGAGAAAGGAGGGGAATGCTCATGAGGACAGAACCTAAGAGTAATCATAATACTTGCTACCATTAAGTGTTTTCTGTAAGCCACATATATGGGCTTTACATTAAACAGTTCATCTAATGCTCACAACCACTTGAGAAAGGGCCTACAATTCTTACTTTATTAATTCTGAAACTGAGCCTCAGAGAGGTTAAATCAGTTATTCAGGATAATGGAACTCATAAGCAAAGAGCCAGGATTTGAACTTCAAACTCTGGCCTATCTTACTCCAAATCTAAACTCTCAACCTAGGCAAAAGTGATTCACATTGGTCACCACAATTCATTTAACAAATCTTTGCATCATTTATTACCTATAACGGCAAGGAAAAGTAAATGACTTTCCAATATTCCTATTTGGATGAACAAGAGTCTCAGCCAGACAAGACCTGAATCACTCTTGACAGAACTAAAATAAAAGCTTCATATTCTGGTTCCTCTGTCCGCACTTCAAAAGCAACTCTGTTAGGTTCATGTGGTATTTTTGGTTTCTGTTTCTGTTTAAATGTTTCTTCTGAGAAAAAATATTTGAATGGATATGGGCAACAAAAGGGTATAAAGAGCTGGTGTTTGAAAGTTGTTTTCTATTTTGACCCAAGCCCAGGGTGTGGGGTCTGGGAAGCACTGTGGGACTTTTGCAAGGACTCTCTCCTGGCCACCACCCCTGGTGCCAAGCAGCCTAGTGGCAAGGCCAAACAATCGAGGCTCTCATGAATATTCTCTCAGGTTCTTCCTCAAAGAGGCCTTCACAGGGATGCCACTGGGACCTCAGGAGACTTGGGGAAGCTTTAATTTCTCTTCAGAGTAACAGAATGTGTAGCTGGTCACCTGTGGCAAGGGAATAAGAGACTCTGTATCCACTCCTTGCCCCTAGCAACGGGACCAATTGGGAAGTCTTCCCTTCCTGCCACGTGTTTCTCCACAGGAAAGTCAAGTCCCCAAATTCATCTCTTTGAGATAATTCTTTATACACTCCTTTGTACGCTCACCACTCCTTTTAATGGGGGATAGGGCATCTAAAAGCTTATTATTAGAGAAGGTAATGGCTGGTCCCAGTGCAGGGAGGTGCACAACTAATTGATCATAACCAATTACAGATCTCTTTGTTCTTTCGCCATTCCCACTGTTCTACTTGATTAGCCTGAAAAAATAAAAAGAAGGTGGGATGTACTGTTTAGACAAAGAAGAATCATAGTCCCTTATTTTTGTCCCAATCCCATTTCAAGTTTTCCTCTAATCTTGGAAATCAAATTGGTCAACTTCATCCTACAGAAAAATTAACACTCAGGGAAAGTAAATTGCCCAGAATCACGCAGAGAGTTCATGTCAGAGTGAAGAGTAGATTCCAGAGGTGCCCTGCCTCAGTGAATACACACACACAGAGAGAGAGAGAGAGAGAGAGAGAGAGAGAGAGAGAGAGAGAGAGAGAGCACACAAACTTGATATAAAAACCAAGTGGAATAAAAAATAGTAATACAATGCTGTTGTCAAGAAAGCTAACAGGATGTTAATATATGTGAAAAGCTACCATATCTGATGCTAATAATGTAAAAGCAATCAGTTTCAGATGACTTTTTTCAAGGTTTCATTAGGGAGGGAGATTACCAATTGGTTATAAGAAGACCTATTCAAGGAAACTCTTTCTGTGAGAACCAGTCACCTTCACAGCCACAATGTTTACACCTAATCCTGGCTAGCCACATAAATACATGCTGATGTTCCCAAAAAAGAAGACGATGGAAAGTGTGGATGGGACTGAACAAGGCAGAGGCAATAAAAACAGTACCTCAGTGGAGGTCAGGAAACCTGGATCCTGGCTTGGATCATGAGCTAAGACCTGAAGTTCTCAATTAACTTGGGGGCCTCAGTCTTTTCATTTGTAAGATGAGGGAGTTGGATGATGTAATTTTAGGGATCCTTTCAAGTTCTAAAAATTCTAAATCTGGGAAGACGCCAGCCTTTAAAAAAAAAAAAAAGAAAAAAAGAAAAAAAGCTTTACCAATTATACACAGTAATAGAAGTCCAGTGTTGAGAGCAGCATTTGAAAAGCTAAAAGGGAACGTAGAAAAAAATATTGGCTGGGCATGGTGGCTCACACCTGTAATATCAACACTTTGGGAGGCTGAGGTGGGTGGATCACTTGAGCTCAGGAGTTCGAGGCCAGCCTGGGTAACATGGTGAAACCCCGGCTCTAAAATAAAAAGAGAACAAACAGTAGAGTTTTGGAGGAGGGTGACCATTACATCCTGGGTTGCCCTAAACAGTCTGGATTTACGCCTGTCATCCCAGAGTCCCGACATTTAGTGCCTGTTTTCACTCTCAAAAACATCTCAGTGTGGACGATACATTATGTAAGGACCCTACCTGTAAGAAGTTGGTGTTCCTTTGATCTTGAGGAACCCTTCGGCATCTCCCATCTCCCACAGACAGAAGCTCAAACTTCTTAGTATGTTATAAAGATTTTGACCCTCTTGTCAAAACTCCATCTGGCACATCCACGATATGCTAGTCACACCTGACTACTTTGAGTTCCTCAAAGGTTATCATCATTGCTGATAATCTGGTCACCTTCTCCTCCACCCAATGCTATAGTAAGGCAAGCTCCTCTACATCCAGCAAGACTCAGCTCAATATTGCCTCCTCTGGGAGCCCCTCCCGTCCCTCTACTCATTATCCCTCTCTGCCCATAACTCTACTACCACAGGAACCCGAGTGCTTTGCAGCTCTTTTTTAGTCTCCTCTACTACATCATAAGCTCGTAAAGAATGTTCTTTTATCCGTTAGCACGCCATTAGCACTCAACAATATGTTTGTTGAAGTAAACTGAAAAGAGAAGTACATATAGATTTGCTAACAGGATACAGCCAAATTAAATCTTTCATCAGAATGAACAAGAAAACAATGGTCTTAAACTTATCTGACTCCCACCACTTTACAGTCACCATGGTATGTGAAGAGTCCGTGTCCTGTGGCCAAAAGGCATGGTCTATAAGAATCTGACAGCTGATTTCCAGCTCTGCCACTTACAAAAAGAACGATCTTAGACAAGCTACTTATCCTATCCTAATTCAGTTCCCTCAAAGTAAAATGAGGAAAATGTAACTCCTTGATGTAAGATTATAAACAACACAGAAGAGCAGGGCTGTGTACTGAACCTAGCACGGAGTATATAACACATAAGGAGTAATTTGGCTTCCATGGTGATCGTTTCCAATCAGAACAGATGAAACTAGAAAAACAGTGTTTTGTCTCCCTTTCTCCCCAAAGAGATGAGCCATACCTGGATTCATTTTACTTTACGTCTCTCCCCAGGACTCAGATGTAAAAATTTTCACAACTTAACCTGATTTTCTCTTTTCAAATTCTGGTTTTCCTCCTAAGTATCCCAGACAGAAGTGTCATCACAAAGAATACAGCCAGAAAGGAAAGGACTTATAATTCAAGACATGCCATGGTCAAATAAGGAAGAACATCTTGACTGCCACTCTGATTCAATGGTGGAACCGACTCAGAAGGAATTCTTGGTAAAATGTCAAGTAGGGAGACTTCAAGCCTAGGGAGGGGATTACATGACTTCATGCTAGGACAATGAACCTTCAAGTTAACTATACCTTGAACAAAATCCTCCCTCAATCAGAAGCCATTCGTTAGTGGTGCTGTAACAACAAACAGTGGAAAAGGGTGGATGAAATGAGAGTCATCAGAAGCAAAAGGAAGAAAAGATTCCTCCCTTAAAAGCTTTCTCTGCCCAGGGAAACAAAGCCTAGGCAGCAAGGCTAGGCAGTTTCAACAGAAACAAATGAGATCACAGTGTTTCAATTCAATAGCACACGGCTTGCTGTTCAAATGTCATAACTAAATACAGCATGTGCTGCTAGTTGTTTTGATTAAAGAGAAATAGAATAACATGGAGGGAAAAATACTTGGGCTCTGAAACTCAAGCACCTGACCTTGAATCCCAGCTCCTATACTTAACATCTGTATGGTGGTGTAAGAGTTACCTAACCTCTCCTTACCTCAGTTTTTATCATCTGGAAAATAAAGATAACAAATCAATAACAGTACCTATACTCCATACAGTTGTTATTTACAAATACTGATTTCTAAGATAGCACATGATTTATGCCACATAAGTATTTCACAGCTAAAAATAATTATTAAGGTCCAGTACTCACTCAAAAGCAGCTAAATACAAGATCATGCTTAAAAACCAGCCATTGATATTCCCCATCATTAATTTCAAAGGTGCCTTTATTTTAATATAAGTTGACTCATAGGAATTCAGTTGCTGACCCACAAATTGTTCTCTTGATCATGAAGACGGAATAGGTCTAAAACCCAGGGGTCATTTTGATCATTCCCAGAATAAATGAAATTAAAACAAACATATTATTTACTGAGCACCCATTGTAGCCAGGCATTTTCCAAGCTGCTGTATTTTAGAAAGCATGGAACATAAGAGAGTTGCTAGGTTTGGCTCCCACATAGCTGAATAAAGTGGCATTTACTGTAGTGGATTCATTACGGCTCTGGTCTTCAGTTTTGAAGGCACAGAAACTTGATTTTGTCATCACATGCATTCACTCAACATTTATTGAGTACCTACTGTGTACCAAACAGCCATGACAGGCAATGTGGAAAAAACAGACAACAAATCATTACGGTCCTGCCTGCCCTCACAAAGCTGGCAGTCCGTCAGTGAAGACAAATATTAAAAACCAAATGTGCACAAACTGAAGTAAAATAACCAGATTATCAACAGACTAATTTACAAAAAAAAAGAACTTCAAGTAGACCAGAATTCTTGTTCGGAGGTCGGCAAGACTTGTTTTCACAACGCTGCTGATCAAAACAGTATATAGCAAAGAAACCAACCAGAATCAGCAAGGACCAGGAATTATAATACATTTGCATCAGACACTCCTACCAGCACCATGAGGGTTTACAAATGTGATGGCAATGACTTGGAATTTAACCTTACATGGTTTCAGGAACTCCCCATCCCTTTTCCAGGAAGTTCATAAATACTCTGCTTAATTATATTTAGTATTAAGAGTGGAGGCCCAGGCATGGTGGCTCATGCCTACAATCCCAGCATTTTGAGAGGCCAAGGTAAAAAGATCACTTGAACCCAGGACCTCAAGACCAGCCTGTGCGACATGGCAAAACCCTGTCTCTACAAAAAAAAAAAAAAAAAAGCTGGGTGGTTGGTATGCACCTGTAGTCTCAGCTCTCAGCTAATTGGGAGGCTGAGGTGGGAGGACTGCTTGAGCCCAGGAGGTCCAGGCTATAGTGAGCTGGGATTGTGCCACTGTACTCCAGCCTGGGTAATACAGCAAGACTGTTTCAAAAACGAAAAGGGAGAGGGAAAGGGAGGGGAAGGGAGGAGGGATGGGGAGAGGGGAGGGGAGGGGAGGGGAGGAATAGGGAGAGGGGAGGAGAAGGGAGGAGAAGGGAGGAGAGGGGAGGGGAGGGGAGGGGAGGAGAGTTGGTATAAATATACCTAGGCAGCAATCCATGAGTGCTACTCTGTGCTATCCTGCCTAGGAGATAGCCCTGCTCTGCCAATGGAGTGATCATTTTGCTGTATACCGTTGCCCTAATAAACTTGCTTTCTTTCACTGTTGGCTTACTCTTGAATTTCTTCCTGGGCAGAGACAAGAACTCTCCCAGGCTGAGCCCCAATTTTGGAGTTTGCCTACATTATGACAAGACCAACCCAAGTCTTCCATATTGCCATGCCTATCTAAGGACGGACATTTACAATTCAAACAGGGGAGCACATTGTACGAATGGCATTAGGCACCATGCCTTGACAAACATCTGTTAGGATTGTGACTTCCCTATTCTAAGTTTCCAACCACCACCTGCCCACATCCTGCCCATTCTCTTATTCTTGCTACTTTTCTCAAAAAGGCTACGGTCCATTTAATTTCTGCTTCCTATATTACAATCATATTCCCATCTTTCTTCACCAAATACCTTGACCCATCACCCTGATGGGATTTTCCATGTTCTTCTAACACTTCTTCCATCTCATAGCTTTAAAAACCATGCTATTTATTCCAAAGCTATCAACTGCATTCAATCTTTGTGGAGTATACTAGTTTAAATATTATTTCTCTTATTTTAAAGTTAGTGGTTGTACAGTGGCAGTGGTTAGGCATGGAAAAGAGGCATTTAGGGCAGATGTACACTGAAACACTAGCTCCTATAGCCTCAAAATGATTATTTCAACCTGAAGAACAACCCAATGAAGCACAAAAGTTAGTATAACATGAATCATTCAGTATAATGCACACTGGAATACACAAGATATTATACAAAGGTCAAAATTAAAACAAGAACTTGGCAGGTAGTCCAAGTTCAGTAGTCATTTGCTGCTGGCAATTCTGTGAACTATCAGTAGCACTGTAATAGAAAAAGTTCATGCATATAAAAAATGTCAACCAACATTTAGATCATCAGCAAATAAACATTTGAGTCAATATAGAAGTACAATGTCTCATGTTATTTAATGTCTCATGTTTTATTTCAAACAAAAATAGCATCCATGGTAAACCAAGATGTGTTTCATCCACATCATGGAAAATATGGCCTTGTGGCATAGGTGTGCTTAAGGTCTTGTTAATAAACATACAGAGGAACCATTTTTGTAGGTCACTAATCTTCATTGGATGGAATAAGACAATCTCATATCTGAGGTGATGGGGTTCTCAGTGTTTCAGTTAGTTAGGCAAGGTTTTAGGTGTGTCAAGGATCCCAAGGCTTAGTTATTATTCTCACAGGTCTACAAGAGGGTCAATGAGTATAGCTGGAAATTATGCCCAGAATGCATTCACCCTAACCAAAATAGACGGGCCCTACGCATCAATCTGCTTTATTTAATGATCATTAAGACCTTGTCTCCTTCAAGTGGCTAAAATTAAGGGAATTCCCAAAGTTCCAGAGGAGCCACATAATTCCATGTTACATTCACTCAAAAATGCTATACAAATTGGAGCACAGAGAATTATATGAACTCTTCCCATTGAATTTATGTGGGGAAAGAGGAGGTGATAAAAGGTTTTTTCAATTTCTATAGGGAAAGATGATATGATGAAAGGTTTTTAAAAGAGATTTTTTTAAGCTAATCAAATGTTAACCTGAATATAGTCTATGGAGAATATGTAATTCCATTGGGTAATTATTTTTAAAAATCTCACTCTAAGCTCCAAAGGAAATGTCCATATCTGTTCTTTTTATGGGTATATCTCCAGGAGCCAGCACAGAGCCTAGAACATAGTAGGTGCTCTTTAACTACCTTCTACACACTTAAGTGAATAAATATATTATTCTTGATCACTATTATGAATTTTTCATCCAGGAAAAACAATGCTTATTTAAAAGCAGAAGGTATTTGAGTCTACAAATCTTGCTCCTCACCTTGAAATATGAATTAACCATCATTACTACAAATAGAAAATTAAAAGAAAAGAAGGAAGTTTTCATGAAGATGACCATCAGAAAATATCATTAATTCCGATCCGTTTTGTTCAGTAAACCTTGATATACTTACCTATAATGTAGTAACAATTACAGAATAGACTAATAAAAATAACTATATATGGAAGCATATTCAATATTCTACTAAAGCACTTTCTATCTGAAAATCTGTAATACAGAGAGCATAATGCAAAAGTTTCTCAATTTAGGCTGTAAGAAAAACTAAATGAGTTTGATAGGTAATTCTGGTATTTTCAATATTAGATGGCCAAGCTCTTCAATGACCTCGTTTACATCATCATCATTTATATTGTACCACTAAGACCCATGTTTCCCTAAGGCTAATTCTGTAATTTTAGAAAAACTCATAAGCTGACATTTAATATAAAGGTGCCTCATCCCCTTGTAATTCCTGCATATATACCTGGTGAATATTCATACTGTTATTTACCTCTGTCATAAAATAATGTGGTTTATGTTAAGCCATTGGGAATCTATAAAGTAAGTTACAGCCAAGACAAAACTTACCAAGCACAATGACCACAGTCTTCAAAAGACTCATCATGGTATCCCGATTCCTCCGGGGTCCAGAACTATGCCGAGACATTCTCATAGTCCTCTGGCGAACATAGCCAAAGATGTGAGCATAGAGAACCACCATTACCACAAAGGTCACCAAGTTGAAAATGGCCCAGAAGACTAAGTAAGAGTCACTGTAGAGGGGTGCCATGTTGGAACAGTTTTCAATATCACAGATACAGTTCCAGCCCACACTGGGTATAGCACCCATAACGATGGCCATAGTCCAGATGACCACAATGACCACCACCACCCGCCGGTTGCTCATCCGAGTGTGGAGCTGCATGCGGAAAACTGTAATGTGCCTCTCGATTGCAATAGCCAGTAAGTTGGCCACAGATGCCGTCAGGCTGGTGTCAATGAGGCCCTGACGAAGGAGCCATGTGCTAACAGTCAATCTCCGAGTATTGGGTCCTGTGTTGAACATGAGATAGAAGTAGGCCAACCCAGCAAAGAAGTCTGCAGCAGCCAGATTAGCCATTAAATAATAAATAGGAAAATGGAAGCGGCGGTTGACATAGATTGCCACCATGACCAGTAGGTTGGCCAACATGATGAAGATACAAACAGTGATTCCAAGTCCCATCACCAGCTTGCTGACTGTGTTCCATTCCGTGGCAAGATGCTTTCCACTTCGGTTATAAAAGAAGGCAATGGACTCATTGTAGAAGCACTGTGGTTCATTCATGGCTGTGAACTAAAAGAAAAAGAAGATGATGAAAACCAAGCCACAGATCCAAATTTAAAGCTATAGAGGTAACACAAGACTTCTATAGCACATGCAACAGAAAACCAAAAGCAAAGAATTTGAACATTTGGTCCTGTATACCATCTTGTGATTATGCAGAAACCCCAAGGTTTCTCACAATATTACTATCCTCAAGATTAAAGGTGGTTGGAGTAAAATAAATGACAAGGTCTCTTCTCAGTGGTTGCATGTCATTGAAGTCTACTAGAAAAGCCACATGACCCAGAAATCTTGCTTAAAATACTTGAGACAGACAAAAATGTTGCAGAATATTGCAACTGGAATATTTACCATAGTAAAATCTATTTGACCTGTTATTTAGGGAATCTGTAAACACAGTTGGTTTCTAGATATGGTATCATTGCCCTATTATTCTGCATTTCTATTCTCAGTGGGATTGACATTTTGTAATGCAGGTTCCCACAAGGACCATCATTCCCAACATTTCAAAGAAGTCACTGTGCATCAAAGGTTCTTTGCCCAAAGCCAGCATTTGCTGCTCAACATTCCTGTGGTCAGCACTGCCTACCCCCACAACTCCTTAACCCCAGAATAGCACTTGTCAACCAATCTATGACATGAGAATATTTTTTTCTTTATGGAGGACCCAGCGTAACCTCCAGAGAGTAGCTGACACTTCGACAATGCTCTGCAAGTAAAATATACTTAGATTAGATGCAGCATATTTTTTTAAAGCGTGGAGTGATAACGTTTTATAACATTTTTACTTATTTTTCAATACCATTGATAAGAATATATTTGCTTATTTATATTCTCACTTGAATCTAAAAAGAATTGAGACAGTTTAAAATAGAATAATATAGTCAACAAAACTATGTAAACAAAATTGGAAAATAAGTAACAAAAGAGAAAATAGAAAATTATACATCACATAAAGTAAGTCATTCTTGAAGCCTTACACTTAGTTGGAAGTCCCAAAATTGAAAAATATATCTTGAAGACAGTTCATATTCTACTGTTTCATTTTTATTTTGCTTTTCATCTAAAAAATTACCTAAGATATATAAGATTTTAACCACTATTATTAATCAAATATTCCACTGAATATCTATAGGTCATGTATAAATGTTTACCAAACACTGAAAATTCCAGGAACAATACGAAACAATTAAGTGGTTAGTCTTCTGACTTACCCAGGCATCTCAAGTCTCTTTTCCTTATCTAGACTTCAATCGCTTTTCGATTATGCTTCAAACATCATACTTAATAAACTGTATAATCATTTATGTCTTTACTTGTCTGCTTCTTAAAGAGATCACAGTCCAGGGAAAGAGTGAAGACCTTGTCTTACACATCTTGGTATTGTTTGTACCTTCCACAGTGCCTCATTTGTTGAAGAAAAACTTGGCTCGTACTGTCCCATTCCATCCCAAATCTTGCCATCACACTGAGTCATCCATCTAATTTTCTTACCTCTCATTCTCTTGACCTCATCCCTCATTCCGTTACAGCTCAGTTGCCCACCTCCATGGCCACACCCTGGACATTGTAATCACCCAAAAGTGACTCCCTTTGGAAATTAGAGACATTCTAATTACTTATCACAACTTCCCATTCTTTAATTTTCTCACTTGACCCCCAATACTTCAGTTCTTCGAAATTACCTATTTTCTTGACTCTTCTGTTTTTCCCAGTGGATTACCCTCCCCATCTTCCCCTTTTTTTCCCTTCTCTAGCTTAGATTCCATAGTATATCCTTTCAACCTCTTTATTGCTAACACAGAAACACAATCTCTTCTTGAAGACGCTGGAGTCAGGCTTCCTTTTTTGTTTTGTTTTGTTTTGTTTTGTTTTTTGTTTTGAGATAGTCTCACCCTGTTGCTCAGGCTGGAGTGCAGTGGTGTGATTTTGGCTCACTGCAACCTCTGCCTCCCAGGTTCAAGCAATTCTCCTGCCTCAGCCTCCCAAGTAGGTGGGATTACAAGAGCATATCACCGTGCCTGGTTAATTTTTTTATTTTCTTAGTAGAGACGGGGTTTCGCTATGTTGGCCAGGCTGGTCTCAAACTCCTGACCTCAAGTGATCCACCCACCCACTTTAGCCTCCCAAAGTACTGAGATTATACAGGCGTGAGCCAATGCACCCAACCAGGATTCATTTAGAATTCAGAATTTTTCTGGTTTTAAGAACAGTTACACAGTTCATATTCCATATACAATATAACATCCTCAGCAGAGTTTAGGGCAGCACTCCATAATCACACAATTTAGAAAGCAAAACATGAACACCTATATTAAATTTGATATATGAAGGTATAAACAGCCTCATATCAATTCATTCAGAGGAGTTCTGAAACCAAATGAATTATGAAAAATCTTCCGTTTTCAGAGTTTCTTGGATTTTGGAACCTTTAGATAAGGGAGTAGAAGCCTTTATCTTTCCATCTCCTTATCTCATTGTACTTCCAAAACAATATATTAGAATAGCATCAGTCTTGGATGAATCCAATTTGTTGCTATTTCCACATGTACACTAAGGCTTCTGAGAAAAGTTAGGGAAAACCAACACATCTGCAGATTGATCCCAGCATAAATTAATGATGTCTATCCTCAACCAGAACTTCAATGCTACATGATAATCTGGTTCCCCCCAATTATTACTCTACATATTCTGCACAATGACTATTTTAAACTTATCTATCATTCTCCAACTTTTGAACCCCATCTTCCCTTTCTTCATCAGAGTTGCCAGAGAAAAATACAAATAATCAGATTGGAACTCCCTCCTCACTTTTCTCCCACCAAAAAGATAAAATTATCTGTTCAATAATCCATTCTTCTCTTCTGTTACAGCAGACAAGTTGTGCCCTTTGTCACATAACTGCTCTCCCAACCCTTCCTACGGTTCCAAGAACCTTGTTTCTGGCTAGGCACGGTGGCTCATGCCTGTAATCCCAGCACTTTGGGAGGCCAAGATAGGCAGATCACTTGAGGTCAGAGGCCAACATGGTGAAACCTCCGACTACTAAAAATACAGAAATTAGTCAGACATGGTGGTGGGCGCCTGTAATCCCAGGTACTCAGGAGGCTGAAGCAGGAGAATCGCTTTAATCCAGGAGGTGAAGGTTGCAGTGAGCCAAGATCATGCCACTGCACTCCAGCCTCAGTGACAAAGCAAGACTCTGACTTGGTCTTGGAAAAAAAAAAAAAACAAATTTGATCAAGCTGTTTCCGTACTGGACATGTTTTAATGGCTTAGAGTGCATGTTAGATAAAAGTCTAGACTCTTCAATCATCTTATCAGACCTTACTTACTGGCCTTTCCAGACTCAACTCACGATATTAATGACTCAAACTCTTAGCTTCAGCTGTATTTAATGTGCTCTGCTCTCTCTTCTCTTCTCCTCTTCTCTCTCTCTTTTTCTCTCTCTCAACTCTGGTTCACAGCAGTTTCCTATATCAGAATTACCTGAGAGTTTGTAAAACACTGATTGCTGACACACCCCCAAGAACTTCTGAATCAGTAGATCAGAGGTAGGGCCCCAAGTAATGCCAAGGCTGCTGGTCCAGGGAATCACTGTATCATAACTGCTTAGTTATTCGTTAATCCCCTCTACACTAGGCTATGAAACCCTATAGGGGCAGAGATTCCAGCTTCCTTATTCATTGTTGTATAGTATCTAACTGTTCCACAGACTACATGCTAAATATATATTGATTTCCTTCATACATTTAAGATATTTCCAAAAATGTTTAAACTTTACAAATTTCCTTTCTGTAAAGGATATTTAAACCTTGTCAAGACAAATATAAAAGTTTCTTCTTTTCATTAGTCTCTATTTACCTTCTCTGAATCAAGAAATGCTTAAACCAAATATCAGGCATATATTATTTCGCAGCATTCCAACTTCTGACAACTAAGTAGCAACAAAGTTAAGCAGAGATATATGCAGCTTCTTAGCCCTTCCCATAGAAAAACACTACAAAAAAGTATAAATCATCTTTTTAAGCCACAATGTACTAAGATGAGTAAAACTGACAGATGTTCTCTAATGGTAGAGAAAAGTGCCCTGTCCTATGCCATTTCTTTTCTCTCAACAATTGAATGTAATATCATAAAAACGATACATATTTAATGACATAACTCGTTTCAATTTTATCATCTGTGAAATGAGGAAACTGGACTAACTTATACATAAGGTCTATTTCAGATTTAAAATCCTATACTAAGAGGATTCTGGATAAGAACTCTGTATTTCATGAATATTAGCAGCTAAATATTGAAAGAGTGGAAAATATACCAGGAATTAAAAATAGGGAGGGTATAATATGCCTGAGAAGAAGTGAGAGGAATTTCAATTAGATTTATGACAATAGGACTGAATTGATAGAGGAATTAAATCTCCTCTCTTATTGTTTGCAGAAAGCAATAGGTCAGGAGAATAAGCAGTGGAGACTCTTAAAGCATCTCCAATAGTAGTCAGAAGGGCAGTGTGACTGGGCTTTCCTACTTCTTCAGGAGCAAATAGACTCAGGCAGAAAACCCACATGGTTCAGAGAGAATCCAATTTAACTGCAATTGGACTGACTATAAGCCAATAAGATAGTCAGGGCTATAATGACAGAAAAAAAAATTATGGAACATAACAGGGAAAAATGTAATCAAAGGAGATGACCATTGATCTTCCACTGAAGAAGAAATCACCTCCCACTGGGGCAGATGCATGGGAGGTAAAAAAAAAAGAAGAGATAGAAAAGATTAAATGATGGGACATATCTGATTTTTGTTCTCAATATGTTTTGTTAATATAGTAACAATGGAAATAGAGGAAGTCATTATGAAGACAAAAGAAATCAGTAAAAGCTTCACTGAAATAGTTTTTTATTGCTACTTTAACAAACTGCTATAAATTTAGTGGCATAAATATACACATTTATTATCTTACAGTCCTAGAAGTCAGAAGTCCAAAATAGGTCTCATGGGACTAAAATCACCGAGAGGAAGGGGCTGTGTTTCTTCCCAGAAGCTCTAGGGGAGAATCCATTTTCTTGTCTTGTTCAACTTCTAGAGGCTGCCCACATCTGTTGGCTCATGGCCACCTGTCATCTTCAAAAGTCAGTAATGACTAGTCAGGTTTTTCTCACATGGCTGACACTCAAACTTCTTCCTTCCTCTTCCACATTTGATGACTCTTGTGATTACACTGAGCCCACCCAGATAATCTAAGAGAATCTCCCCATCTCAACATCTTTAACTGAAACACATCTGGAAAGTCCCTTTTGCTATGCAAGGTAGTAGCCACAGGCTCTCAGGATTAAGTAATGGATATCTTTGGAAGCCATTATTGCACCTACCAGAACAAACTGAAAAACAATTTCTGAATTAAAAACAGCAACGCAGGCAATGAAATGAAGTATAAAAATTCCAGAAAACTGAAACGGCAGGTAGAAGACAAGAAATTCACCCAACACTCAGAAGGGTCAGAGATTACAAGAACAGAAGAAAGAGTCAGAGATGCCAAGAACAAAAGAAAAGAAGGCACATATAGGAAAAAAACTCAAGATGCACCAGGAATCCAAGAAAGATTAGAATAAAGCTGAAGAAACACAGCTCCAAACAGAAGATAATTTTTTGCCTAAAAAGAAAGATCTCAGATTACTGATTTAAGTTTATATAGATTACAAAACAAAGTTAATTAAAAGCACCTAAAATGTAGGCGTATCTTGATGAGATTTTGGGATCTCAATGGTAAAGAAAAATTCTAAGAGTTTAGAGGAAAAAAATTAATTAATTAACAAGTCAAATATCTAAAGAGAAGAGAATCAGAATTGCTAAGAACAGACCCATTACACAGAGAAATTTTTTGAGATACACACTAACCACATTGATGTTTTCATATGAGGACAATAAAAAACAGTCATAGAAATGTGAATATTAGAAAGAATGTCATCTACATTTCATCTATACTTCCTTCCTAGAGAAAGTATATACATTATTTAAGTCATAAGAAAATAACAAACACACACACGCAATAAATACAAGACCCTGGCAGCAAGCATTAAAACCCACAGAACATGATTCTAAATAATTGTTCTTCATAGGGTTATAAAACATAAAGCAAATATCAAAAATAATTTTGAAAGAAGCTATACCTATTAATAAAATAGCAATTTAATAATAATCTGGGATTAAAATTACTTACTATATAGATAAAAACTCGAAATGGGGAAGCAGAATGTAAACGTATTAATTTTCTCTTATTAAGTAAAAATGAGACATGATTTAAATTTTAACAAGTTTTCAAAAATAAATTTAAATATGCTGATTCAAAAACCACTGAACTGAATAATTAACACACTAAAGCAGAATGGCAACGTTTTGTATGACTGAAGAAAAACAGAATGCAAAATAGGAGGGAATCATAAGCAATATACAGAATGACAATTTTGTAAAATTTATATAGGTAAGATTATAGATGATTTTCTTTTCATCTTTAGAAAGTAGCTCACATTTATTGCAAGAAATTTTGGGAAGAACAAAAATACACTCATACAAAGCTCAATAAGTACTTTTCTAAAAAGTTCATTATTACAAAATCCAAATCACTATAATTAGAAACTTCTCTTCAATAAGAAGTTATAACGGAATTTTGCCCTGCCCAAGAAACAAAAACATAAAGAAAGTAGCATTATTCCCAAATTAGGTTGTCCTCAAAACTGAAAAGAGAAGTTCATACTCATGCCCTTTCTCTCATCCACCAATTATTTTTTTTTAGGATGATAGGGTTGGAGGGAAGTAATCTCATTGGCTGCTCTATAGAGTAGATGTTCCAAATCTCAGAAATTTTCCTCATCTTATTGTGTAATCTCAAAATAAGTTATAACAAATCTGCCAAGCCTAAACTCTAAAGAGTCACATATGGTGTTCATCTTCACCATGCACTTCATTCACCCATGCACACATTCGTGAACATTTATAGGATACCAGGTTGGGCATGGCACTGCATTATTGCTTCTAGGGGTAGAACTGATGCACCCGAGTGTCTGCCTGGAGTCACTCACAGTATATTTGATGTGTTCTTTAATCTCTTGAAAGACAATTACATATTCATTAGCAGAAAGGAAAAGGGAACAGTTGGCATAAACTCCCATACTAGTAATCACACCACTGTGGTTTAGTATTTAGAGATTAATGTAAATATGTACTCTACTGAGATACTCTAAGGGAGACTGCAATCTACGCTGATAAAGAACTAGTAATATGTAGAGGTCACTACTTGCAGGGGTCTGTCTTGCAGACCCTGACTTAATGACGGATGAATAAAGTACACTCAGACAAAAATTTCTAGTGAATGAGTGGGCTATCAAACCAACTTACTTTCTCTACTTCTGTTAAAATACAGTAGAGTGAGCAGGGGCCTGATTTGTAGCTTTAGTTAAGTAGATCTCTTTCTGATTCTCATGTTCAATCAGCTCATTTTTTTCTTCAATAAATTCCAAAACTGTTCTGAATCTCAATTGTCTCATTTGTAAATTAAGGTAAGAATGAACTCTAAGATTTTTTAAATTCTTGTTCTTAAATTCAGAATAATCAGGCCTATTTTCTTTCTCCAAAAAAGATTAGAAAACAGCACAGAATTTATTTAAATTCCATTAAGTCTCTATTAACAAGAAAAAAATGTCCTCATCCTTCTTAGAGCTTCAAATTGGAAATTTTAAAAAGTGAGATGTGTTGTCACAAGAACTAGAAAATAGGCCACAAAACAATACTGATATCCACTAAAAATTATTTAAAACTAGAATTCTTAAACTTGCTGAAGAATATGCAACTAGTAAATTTCAGGTTTATCTGAAAAAGTACATAAAATGCTACTTATTATAGAATAATAATGTATATCAACGTGATGTTCACATATGCAAAAAGAAACTGTAGAACACATATATTGTTAAGTTGATAACAGTACTTTTTATCTATTATAGCCCATTGTCTACCATGCTGAGAAAAGGTACACATCATCATACTTGCCAAATTTGTAAAGAGAATTCTGTGTCAGTCCTAAGAGGAAGGAATGGAAAAATTCACTAAAAACACTAAGATTTGCTGGATAAAGTATAATAAATAGTCCTTAGATGCATTGCTAAGCTAAGAGGGAACTTAAAGGTGAAAGGCTATCTAGGCAGCAGATTGTCAGATATCATGGGGACAGGGCTTTAAATACTGCTGGGAAACAGATAAGCCCTTGGGCTTGACTGAGGCAGTGAGTTGGAATTGAGACCCACCCATCAAGCTAGCAGTCTCAAGATCTTCCTATCAGTAAGTGAATAGGTCAGAAAAAAAAAAATGGTATCTCTACTTGCACTAGGGAGAACAAGGAAGTTTTGTCTGAAGCTCAGGCTCCATGTTGGAAAATAAGAGGCCCTTAAGAAAATCATGACTCTAGGCCCATAAATCACAAAAGACTGGGATTTGAAGTTAGACTATCTGTCAAGTCTGAGAACCCACAGGAGAAGACATTAACACAAACCAAGGTCCTGAGTTTGTGATATCCCCATGCTCCTCCCACTCACCACCTAGCACTAGCAAACATCAAACTTCTCTGGAGGATGAGACCTCAACACAGCCACACAGGAGTCTCTCAAACCAGTCCCACTGAATATAAACTCATCTTCCAAAAGTTAAAAAAAAAACATAGGAGGATGCCACATGTGAGAATCTGCAGAACAGTCCACAGCAGGATTAGACCCAAGAATGTCAGATAATAAATGATTAAAGACAAAACTGAACAGATTGCATTCTCCCTTTTCCACCTCTATCAGTTCAAGAGTTATATATTGTTTCTATTCTTTAATGCTTAGTCTTAATATTTTAACATGCACACTTGACTTGAAGTCTAATGGTAATCCTCTTCCCTTATGTTTTCTCTCCAATGCCTCCACTCCCATCTTACAGATTACTGTGGCTCAACATTCTACTTCCATTTATTCTGAAGACTACCTAAATTACTTGCTACTACTTATTTTCCAAGTTTATTTGGTTACCCCACAAGAAGCCAGCAGAATCGTGTTACAAGAACAAAGAGAGTAAGAACAAGATAAATGATGAGTTAATCTAATTTAAGACCATAAACGAGAGTTTCTAAATAAAATGCAAGTAAATCAAATATATATCTTCATACACACACACACACACACACACACACACACACACACAAGACAGGGTGTGTGCATGTATGACTAAATGGGTTGTATGTATGTATATATATTTCTTATGACTAAATAGGGTTCATTCCAAAATGCAAAGATGATTTAACATTTAAAAGTTTGGTTACATAATTAGCCACTCTAACAAATTCAAAGAGAGAAAAAAAGCCAATGATCATCTCAAAAGACATGAAAAACGTGTTTGGTAATTTTTAATACACTTTCACGATATTTTGCCAATCTATAATTAGAAGATAATTAATTTCTTTAACTTACTAAAAGGTAGCTATCAAAATATAAACTAATTGTCATATTTAAGTGTTCACTTTTAAAACATATCATATTTAAATGTGACATTCCTGTCATATTTAAGCACTCGCTTTCAAAACAGAAACAGGGCCAGGTGCATTGGTTCATGCCTACAATCCCAGCACTTTGGGAGGCCAAGGCAGCCAGTTCACTTGAGGCCAGGAATTTGAGACCAGCCTGGACAACATGGCAAAACCCCATCTCTATTATAATAAAAATATGAAAAACTGGGCATGGTAGTGCACGTCTCTAATCCCAGCTACTTGGGAGGCAGAGGGATGAGAATTGCTTGAACCTGGGAGGCAGGGGTTGCAGTGACTGAAGATAGCACCCTGCATTCCAGCCTGGGCAAAAAAAAAGAAAAAAAAAGAATCAGAAAAAAACAATTTATTTTTACCCACATGTAATACAATCAGCTACATAGAAAATGCAAGACAACCTATAAACAAACTGTACTAAGAGAGTTTAACAAATTTTCTGAATTAATCATTGTGTCATATGAATTAACTGCTCCTACAAAAACACCAGAAAAAAAAATTCTAGTTATTATTTCAAGAAAGAACACATTTACAATAACAAAAGCTCTAATGTACCTAGGAATAAGTCCAACTTTACAAAAGCTTACAAGAAAACCTAAATAAATGAAGAAATTAAATATTTTGTGAATAAAGATGTAAAGATGTCAATTTTCCCAGAATCAATATGTAAATATAACATGATAAAATTAAAATCCCAAAGGCGTTTTTCATGGAACTTGACAGACTCCCTGAACATTAATATGAAAGCACAAAAGAACAACAATATCCAAGATAACTGGAAAACTAATAACTACATGCCTTATTGAATACTACATTTTAAGTGATGGTAGTTAGGACATTGTGATATTAGCATAGAAATACATAAATAGCTCAATGGAATAGAATAGAGAGCCTGAAACACACATATGATAACCTGATATGAGAGATACGATTTTACCCATCAACTGAAAAAATGACATATCTGTTCATTCTTGTAAAAATACTTAAAAACTTTACTTTTTAAGTATTTAAATTTTAAATTTTAGAAAAATTACTCTTTAAGTATTTAAAAATACTTAAAAAATTTACTTTCAACACAGAAATCCATTTCAGGCAACATGAATATATATATATATGTGTGTATATATATATATATATATATACACACATATCATAAGTAAATCTCTAAAATTTTAAGAAGAAAAGGAAAAAATATATTTATAAGCTCTGAAGAGGGGGATATTTCTAAATATGACCAAAATGCATTGATAAAACATGACTAATCAAAAATTTAAGACTTCCGTGCTGCAACATATAATGAGTGAAAAGAACAACTAAACTAGTAGAAACGTTAGAAACACACATAAGAAAGACTTTCTCTACAGTGAAACGTAAAGACTTCTTACAAATCAAAAAGGGGAAAGTCAAACAATCCAATAGAAAAGTAGCCACAGATATGAATAGGCAATTCGCAGAAGAGAAAACCTTAACAGCCAATAAGCACATTAAAAGAAAATTACATTTACAGGGAATCAGAGAATTAATTACAAACTGCAGCGAGATCCAATTTATTTTCATCAGATTGGCAAAAATTACCAATTTGGAAAATGTCAAGAGTCAGTGAGGTCAGTCCTACAGTGCTGGTGAAAGTAAAATTTAGTGTAATAGCTTTGAAAGACAGTTTGGCAAAATCTATTAACTTTGAACATGTTCATACACTAGATCAGAAGACTCTATCCCTAGTTAAAAAAAAAAAAAAAAAAAACCACACTTGTGCCTAAGGAAAGGCACAAGAATTCCAATTGCCACTCTTTTATAATATCAAAATATCAAAAGCAACACAAATATTTACCTGGTGAATGAATCACAATATTACCAGAAAGATACATTACAAAATATATATATTTGTAATTTGATATATTACAAAAATAAACAAAGTATAGCTTTATATATGCTAATGACAAAAGCAATTTGTGTAAGCATACAAGCAGTACACTATTTCTGTGAATATAAAAAACATGCAAAAACCAAGATGGCTGACTAGAGGCATATGGTACTCACCTCCTCCACAAAGAAGAACCGAAATAGCAGGTAGATAATCACACTTCAAATAGACCACCTAAGAAAGAGTACTGGAATTCAACAGAGAAGTGACAAGAAACACCTAAGGCAAGGAAGACGAGGGAAGCAAGGCAGCCTGCTGTTCTGGGACTCCGAGAAACCTGGAAAGGCTCCTCAATGCAAGGAAAGGGGAATTGATCCCCCAGTGGTCCACAATCCCACTGCAGCTTGCAATCCTAGCCACAGGAAAGCCCCTCAACCTACAAAAGCCCTGAGACTAATGTAGGGAGCTGTGTGGAGACCAAGCAACAGCATTACTCCAGAGATGGAGCTCATGCCATTCCCACCTTCCACCTCAGCATCTAGTCCTAAGCAGCTACAGCAAGGCACCATTTTGAGAGCCCAGCCCCCACCAAATTGTATCCTACCCGGGGCCCAACACCCCCATCTCTCCACATATCTGAAGCTACACTGACATCCCTGCCTGCAGCCAACACCAGAGCTGACTGCCATAGGCAGCAACTCTACTGCCCACAATAGCAGGGCTACAACATTTAAAAGTGCTCTGAGGAAAGGCTACTCTGCTTATGGCTGCCACCTGTCTATGGTTGCTGCCACTGAAAGCAACCCCGCCCTCCCCAGCAGTAGGACCACAGCACAGCCACTGCCTCCCCCACCAAGCATTCCCCTGAGGAATTGGGGATTACCCCGCCCCTACCTACCACACAGGCACACAGCACTTGGGGGCCTGAGGACACGTCCACCTGGCCCAGCCCCACTGTCTACACTCACTGCTCAAGCAGGCCAGTCAGGGGCCTGAGGATCACCCTGCCCCATCCACCACCACTGGCACCTAAGCATGCCTCCTGGGGGCCTGAGGACAGGCTCACCCAAACTGCCATTATCACCTCAGCAGGCACACAGCCATATGTGCCACCTGCAGGCCTGACAACTGGCCCTCCTAGTCTGTTGAAGCCACTGTCAACAGAGTATGGACCACTTGGGTCCCACAGGGTTGTCCCATCACTAATACTGCTATCTCCCACATCACACCTGACACCCAGAAGGACCTAAGGATCTACTCACATGCCTGGCCACTGCTGCCTCTCAGGCAAGCCTGGAGGCCCAAGAATCAGCTTGCCTGGACCTCTTATACTTGTATCAGCATATACCAAGAACAGACATGCTCAGCCTGCCACTGCCACTACTGAGGCTCAAGGACTGACCCATCTGACGTCCCATCCCCAGCAAATTTTTGCCACAGCCACCACAACCAACCACACCCTAAGCCACTTAAAAAGTTAGACACTACTAACGCATTTACACCCAAAGAAATTACATGCAGATTACACGATTGCATATACTCAGAGTCGAAGCCAAAGTGCCCTACCCAACCAACACAATAGATACATCTTCAGGAAAACATCCTCACCTATGAAAGCAAATTCACAAAACAGGACTTTTATATCAGATGTGCAAATTATCAACATGAGAACAAAAGAAACAAAAAAAGCAAGGAAATATGACAACTTCAAAAGAGACAATAATTCTTCAGCAACAGACCTGAATGAAAAAGAAACTTATGAAATCCAGGATAAAGAATTCAAAATAATAATATTTTTTAAAATAGTTATAAGAGAATTCAGATTAAACAATAAAAAGAAATCAGAACAAGTAGGATATGAATGAGAAATTTAGCAAAGAGACAGATATCATTAAAAAGAACCAAACAGAAACCTTGGTACTAAAGAATTCACTGAATGAAATACAAAATACATTCAAAAAGCTTAAACAACAGACGAGATCAGGTAGAACAATTTAAAATTTGAATACAGATCGTTTTAAATAACCCAGGCAGACCAAAAGAGGAACAAAAGGATAAAAAAAGAATAAACAAAGCTTATGTGACATATGGGACACAATATACTGATTGAATATTTGAATTCTATATGCTAAAAACTGCAAGAAAAAAAAATCAAGTCACTTATAAGGGAATGCTCATCAGACTAACAGCAGATTTGTCAGGAAAAACTGTACAGGCCAGGAGAGAATGGGATGGAATGACACATTCACTCAAAGTGCTAAACAGAAACACACACACACACACACACACACACACACACACACACACACACCTGCCAGTAAAGATACTATACCCAGCAAAGTTATACTTCATAAATGAAGAATAAATAATGTATTTCCAAAACAAGCAAAAGCTGGGGGAATTACTACTAGAACATACCTACAAGAAATGCTTAAGGGAGTCCTACACTTGGAAGCAACAGGATAATTTCTACCATCATGAAAGCACACAAAAGTGTAAAACCCACTGGTAGAGCAAACACACAAATGAGGAAGGGAAAGAACTCGTATGCTACCACTAAAGAAAACCACAAAACCACAATGATAAACAATAAGAAAGAAAGGAAAAAGGATATACGAAACAACCAAAAATCAATTAACAAAATGACAGGAATAATCCCTCACGTATCAATAATAACCAAGAATATAAATGGATTAAACTTTCTGCTTAAAAGATACAGACTGGCAGAATGGAGTTAAAAACGCTATCCAACTATATTGTTACCCACAAGAAACTCATCTCATCTGTGAAGACACATGTAGATTAAAAGTAAAAAGACAGAAAAAAAAAAAAAGTAAAAAGACAGAAAAAGCTATTCAATGCAAATGAAAACCAAGAATTAGCACAAGTACCTAAATACATATCAGATAAAGTGGACTTTAAAACAGTAAAAAGAGACAAAGAGGGTCATTACATAATGATAAAAGAATCAATCCAGGAAGATACAACAATTCTAAGCATACGCACCAAACACAGAAACATCTAGATGTATAATATTATTAGCTCTAAAGGAAAAGACAGATTCCAATATAATAATGTTTGGGGACCCCAAAACCCCACTCTCAGCATTAGGAAAAAAATTAACAAAGAAACATTGGATTTAAACTGTACTTTAGACAAAAATGGACCTAACAGACATTTACAGAACATTTCATCCAACTGCTATAGAATATAAATTCTTTGTATCAGCACATGGAACAGTTCCCAGAATAAATCATACAAATTTAAATAAAAATCATACCAATTATCTCCTCAGACCACAACAGAAAAAAACATCAATTACAAGAGTAACTTTGGAAACTATACAAATACATGGAATTAAAAAAAAAAAATACTACTGAATGACCATTGGGTCAAGGAAGAAATTGAGAAGAAAATCAAGAAACTTCTTGAAACAAATGAAAATTGAAACACAACATATACCAAAACCAATGGGATACAAACAAAGAAGTGCAAAGAAGAAAGTTTACAGCAATAAATTCCTACATCAAAATACTAGAAAGATTTCAAATAAACAACCTAACACTGTATCACAAAGAACTAGAAAAGAACAAAATCAAGCCCCAAATAAATAGAAGAAAAAAAATAATAAAGATTAGGGCAAAAGTTAATGAAATAGACTTAAAAAAATACAAAGGATCAACCAAACAAGAAGTTAGTGTTTTGAAAAGATAAAATTTAACTGCTAGCTAGACTAACCAAGAAAAAACAGACAACTCAAATGTAATTAGAAATGAAAAAAAAAAAAAGGCAGTACAACTGATACCACAGAAATGCAAAAGATCATAGACTATTATAAACAACTATACCCTAGCAAACTGGAAAACTAGATGAAATGAATAAATGTCTGGAAACATACAACCTACCAAGATTGAATCAAAAAGTAGAAAACCTTAACAGACCAATAATGAATAATGAGATTGAATCAGTAATAAAAAGTCTCCCAGCAAAATAAAGCCCAGGACTAAATGACTTCACTGCCAAATTCTACCAAACTTACAAAGAACTAACACAGTTCTCCTCAAAGGATTCCAAAATATCAAAAAGGATGGAATTTTTCCTAGTTTATTCTACAAGGCCGGCATTACCTTGATATCAAAACCAGTCAAGGACGCAACACACACAAAAAAAACTGCAAGGCAATATCCCAGATGAGCACAGATGAAGAAAAAAAAAACCTCAACAAAATATCAGCAAACTGAATCCAACAGCACAACAAAAAGACAATATACCACGTTGGGTTCAGTGGCTTACGCCTGTAATCCGAGAATTTTGGGAGACCAATGTGAGAGGATTACTTGAGCTGAGGAGTTCAAGACCAGCCTGGGCAACAAAGGAAGATGCCATCTCTACCAAAAATATATATATTTTTTATTTTTTTTAATTAAAATTTAATTTTAATTAATTAAATTAATTTAATTTAAGGCATAGTAGTGTGCACCTATAGTCCCAGCTATGTGGGAGGCTGAGGCAGGAGGAACCATTGAGCCCAAGAGGTCGAGATTGCAGTGAGCTATGATTATGCCTTTGCACTCCAACCTGAGGGAATTACAACTAGACCATACCTACAAGAAATACTTAAGGGAGTCCTACACTCCCTTAAGCATAGGTGACAGAGTGAGACTCTGTCTCAAAATAATAATAACAATAATAATGCACCATGATCAAATAGTATTTATCCCATGAATACAATGATGGTTCAACATAGCAAATCAATAAACACAATACATCATATTAACAGAATGAAGAACAAATACTATGACCATCTCAATAGAAGCAAAAAAAAAAATCATTTGATAAAATTCAACATTCCTTCATGACAAAAACTCTCTGCAAAATAGGCATAAAAGGAACATACCTTAACCTAATAAAGGCTATATACGACAAATCCACAGCTAACATACTGAATAGGGAAAAGCTGAAAGCCTTGCTTCTAAGAATTGGAACAACACAGGGATGCCCACTTTCACTACTCCTACTCAACATAATACTAGAAGTTCCAGCCAGAGTAATCAGGCAAGAGAAAGAAATAAAGACATCCAAATTGGAAAAGAGGAAGACAAATTGCACCCCCTTTGCAGATGACATGATCTTACATCTAGAAAAATCTAAAGATTCTTACATTGGATAAATTCAGTAAAATTAAAGGATACAAAATCAACATACAAAAATCAGTAGTGTTTTTACACACCAATTGTGAACTATCTGAAAAAGAAATAAAGATGGCAATCCCCTTTACAACAGCTATAAAAATAAAATAAAATATGTAGGACCAAATTTAACCACGGAAGGAAAAGACCTCTTCAAGGAAAACTATAAACACTGATGAAAGAAATTGAAGAGGACATAAACAAGTGCAAAGACATATCATGCTCCTAGATCAAAAGAATTAACATTGTTAAAATAATCATACTACCCAAAGTGATTTACAGATTCAATGCAATCTCTATCAAAATACCAGTATCGCTTTTCACAGAAATAGAAAAACAATCCTAAAATTTATACAGAACCAAAAACAAGCCTGAATAGCTAAAGTAATCCTGGGCAAAGAGAACAAAACTGGAAACATCACACTATCTTCAAAATATATCACAAGGCTATGTTAACGAAAACAGCATGGTATTGGTATAAAAACAGACATCTAGACCAATGGACCAGAATAGAAAACACAGAAACGAATCCCTGTATTTACAGACAATGTATTTTTTGACAAAAGCATCAAAAACCTGCATTAAGGAAAGAAACCCTCTTTAATAAGTGGTGCTGGGAAAACTGGATATTCTTACGCAGAAGAATAAAACTGGACCCTTATCTCTCACCACATATAAAAATCAGCTCAAGATAGAGACTTTATTAAGACTGCAAACAATAAAATTACTAAATAAAACATTGGGGAACACTTCGGGGCATTGATCTAGGCAAATATTTTAAGGCTAGGACCTCAAAAGCACAAATAACAAAAACAAAAACAGGCAAATTGGACTATTTTAAACGTTTTTAAATGATCAATAGAATGAAGAGGCAACTGGTTGAATGGGAGAAAATATTTACAAACTATTCATCTCACAAGGACTAATATCCAGAATATACAAGGAAGAAACTCAAACAAGAGTTTTTTTTTTTTTTTTAAAGCAAATGATCTCATTAGAAAGTGGGCAAAGGATATGAATACACTTTCTCATAAGAAGACATACAAATGGCCAACAGGTATATGAAAAAAATGCTTAACTTTCCTAATCAGCAGGGAAATGAAAATCAAAACCACAATGAGATATCATCTTACTGTCAGAATGGCTATTACTAAAAAGTGAAAAAATAACAAATGTTGGCAAGAATGTAAAGAAAAGGGAACACTTATACATTGTTGGTGGGAATGTAAATAGTACAACCACTATGAAAGACAGTATGAAGATTTCTTAACTAAAGAACACTAAAACCAGAAATTCCATATGATCTAGCTATCCCCCTAGTGGCTATTTATCAAAAAATAAAATAAAAATAAAACAGAAAGAGGAAGGAAGGGAGGAAGGGAGGAAGGGAGGAAGGGAGGAAGGGAAGAAGGGAGGAAGGGAGGAAGGGAGGAAGGGAGGAAGGGAGGAAGAGGGGAAGAGGGGAAGGGAGGGAATCATCCCAGCACTTTAGGAGACTGAGGCAGGCAAATTGCTTGTGCTTAGGAGTTCGAGACCAGCCTGGGCAACACGTCTCTACCAAAAATACAAAAAAAAAAAAAAAAAATTAGCTAGGTGTGGTGGTACACACCTGTAGTCCTAGCTACTTGGGAGGCTGAGGTGGGAGGATCACTTCAGCCTGGGGAGCAGAGGTTGCAGTGAGCTGAGATCACAACACTGCATTCCAGTCTGGGTAATAGAGTAAGACCCTATCTCAAAAAAAAAGAAGAAAGAAGAAGAAGAAAAAGAAATCAGTATATCAAAGTGATTCCTGCATCCACATGTTATCACAGCACTATTCAAAATAGTAGAGACATAGAATCAACCTAAGTGCCTATCAATTAATGAATAGATAAAGAAAATGTGGTATATATACACAATGGAATAATATCTGGTCATAAAAAAGAATGAAATCATGTCAGTTGCAGCAACATGAAAGGGAACAAAGGGTCATTATATTAAGTGAAATAAGCTAGGCACAGAAAGACAAATATCCCAGGCATGAGATCTATGAACATAGGACTATAAAAACTGACCTTATGGATAGTGAATGGAATGGTGGTTACCAGAAGCTGGGAAGGGTAATGGAGAGGTGAGGATAAAGAGAGGTTAGTTAATGGGTACAAACATACAGTTAGATAGAAGGAGTAAGTTCTAATGTTCGACAGCAGAGTAGGGTGACTATAGTTAATGACAATGTATAGTATATTTCCCAACTTGAAATGTTCCCAACACAGTGATATGGATAGGAACACACCAATGTGTTCCCAACACATCTCAACAGAAATAATAAGTACGTGAGGTGATGAATACCTTGAATAATCCGACTTGATCATTACACATTCCATGCATGTAGCAAAATATTACAAGTACCTGGTAAACATGTACAACTATTATGTATCAATAAATAAACCTACAGAAGCCTACTATATATTTTTTATGTTTTTCTCACATATGTATACATCCACAAACACGCACAGAGAGATGATAAATATCAATTAATGGCCTGGGCAAAGAGGAGGTTAATGGAATTAGGAAGGAGCAAAAAAGTCTCCAACTTTATCTGTAATTTCTGATTTGTTTTATTTACTAAGGCCAAAAAGATTTTGAAGAAATTACATCAAACTGTTAACATTTTACAAAGCTTGGTAATGGCTATGCTATTGCATTATAACTGTATGTATTTCATTGTGCTTAATATTTAAAAAAAAAAAAAAAAAAAAAAGGGAAAGAAAGAAATCAAATTCAGCCTGAGCCATTAAGAGGGAGAGGAAGAAAGGGGAGGGGATATTAGTTTCCTCATCTGTAAACAAAGAGAAAAACATCACTTTCTTTTATATGTTGAACCTTGAGAACTCAATTTCTGTGACATCTATTCTCCTGAAGCTTTTAATCAGGTAACCCAGAGGACTTGAACCTTCATAAACCAAATGCCATTTCTAAAATGCAGCCTTACTTGAACTAACAGATCAAAACAATAATTCATCCTGATGAAAATGAAAAATTATTTTCCATTATCCCATTTTGCTGAAAGGCTAATAACAATATATTTCGTTATGATCTTATTCCATTTCAATTTTTAAAATGGAATTTTATAACTATTTTAGTTTTTATTATCTTCTACTCCTTCCATTATTGTCCTCTTTCTATTATTACAAAACAGCTTATCTCTGCAAACTATGTTTTTCTATGACCAGCTAAGAGAAAGCTATAAACTGTACAATTTTTAAAAAGTGGCACTTAATATTTTAGATATTGAGAGCAATTTATTATAACAATTTTAAGGGAAAAAAAAAGCTAACTGTGCTCCTAATACTTCTGTGAGTAAATGTATTGTACTAGTCCATTTTCATACTGCTATGAAGAAATATCCAACACTGGGTAAATTATAAAGAAAAAGAGGTTTAATGGGCTCACAGTTCCATATAAGGGACGCCTCACAATTATAGCGGAAGGCAAAGGAGGAGCAAAGGCACATCTTACATGGTGGCAGGCAAGAGAGCATGTGCAGGGAACTGCCCTTTATAAAACCATCAGATCTCCTGAGACTTATTTACTATGATGAGAACAGCATGGGAAAAACCCACTCCCATGATTCAATTACCTCCACCAGGTCCCTCCCATGATGTGAGGATTATGGGAGCTATGATTCAAGATGAGATTTGGGTGGGGACACAGCCAAACCATATCATGTATACTCCTAATACATCATTTGAAAGAGTAAAATACCATGGTGTAACTGATGACTATAATCCTTGCAATCATTTGCCACCTTGTTTCTTCTGCCTATTCTTTCTCCACTGCCATAGCACTGAATTCCCCTCTGCAACTTCAGTGTTGCCCTAGTTTTCCAGCTAGTTTTGAATGAGACAGTGGAATGATCTGTAGTTGAATCTCTCCATCTTGACCTATCTTACATAAGTGGGATCTCCATCTGACCATAACAACTTATTCCTAAGTTCCCATCAGTCATCTCTACACAATCCAGCATCTCAGAGGTGAGCCCTGCACTATAACCTATGCCACTGAGCTGGGATGCTCCCTGGGTCTTCTCCTCCATTGTCTTTACTAGGTTACTTTGGTAACCTGTCAACCACAATTAAGGTAATACTAAACAGAGTTCTAAGTATGCAAAGCCCTGAGAATTGGAGCCTACACCTGCTGCACTACAAAACCTTCCCATGCTTGGTGGTAGAAGCTCATCTAAGTCCAAATGTTTTGATATCACCTGCTGGACATTCTGACTTTGAAATCAGCCACCTAGTTTGCCAGCACACACATCCTACTCCTCTTCCTGCAGGATTGGAATTCCTGCTACTAAAAGGCAGTCTGAATCACTGAAAGTTGCTTTATTTCCAACATATGTTTTCAGAAACTAATATGCTCCATGGCCCTCTCAAACATATTCTCTGATGCAAAGAAGCAAGTATCAACCCACTTTTACTTCTCTCCTGGCCTGAGCCTGCCTAGCACAATCATGTATGAAATGGGATAAGTTTAACTTAACGGCAGTTCTTAAGTGATGTTATACAATTACCAAATGACAGTATTAATATTATCACACAGCAGGGAAAGACTGATTTTTTTTAATGACAGTCTTATTAAGGCAAGGTACAGATCTTAGAAGACAGAAATCCCCTGGACTCTGTAATTTTTACTTCCTCAGATAGAAAAAAAACAGCAGGCCATCGTCCCACCTTAGTGTGTATTTACAGCAAAGCTGCAACAAAAGTTCAAAGAAAAGCAGCTGGAGAAGTTAAGAGTATGAAAAGAAGATCGGGCAAACAGTTCCCTAACAGGCAAGAAGTGGGAGAAAGCCACATCCACTTTGAAGGATAAAGGAGTAGCTCCATTAACCGTTAAAGACTAAACCAATTAAAAAGGATGAATTAGAAACAAAAATAAACAAACACGAAAGGTATCATATGTGGTTTACCCTAGGTGCCCCTGTACAATTTCATCTTATGAATAGAACATTGAAAATGGGCTCTCAGATTCCAAAATATCTCCTCTCAAACCTTATCAGAGTTTATAAGCACAAAAGGAGGCATAAGATGAATTTAAATTGCCATTTGAGAACAAATTTAACTTCTAATAGAAACACGGTTCAAGATGAAGTCAGAAGTCTCAATGTTTATCTCCACATGCATTTATTCCTGGCAATATGTCAGAGTTTTCCATAGAGTGTTTATCTAACATGGCCTTCCTTTGATGGGTTTTCTGGCACACCACATACACAGACCATATGTAGTGGTTACCTCTTTCTCCCTGTAAAGAACTTCCGGAATAATCATGGGGAAAAGGGAAAGAACCAACATGTCAGGTATCTATTAAATAGCTAACACCATACAAAGCACTTAGCAGTTATTTTGCCATTTAAACTTGTGACCACAGTGTGTTACTGGAATTCTAGAGATTAAAAAAAAAAAAAAAAAAAAAAAGCTGAAAGAGACCTATGTATTGAAGATCCCCTAGCTATGGTGTATAACAGTCTAGATTTGAACCAAAACCACCTGGGTCTATGCCCATGCAATGTCTTTTCTCAATTCCATGTTAGACAAGGCTAGATCACACTATGTCTTTATTGTGTGGCACTGGAAACATACTTCATACTGCAAGTAATTGTTCACATTTTAGTTTGAAAGAAAGCACTAACAAGATAATCTGTAATCCTTTACTTCAGAGACTCATAATTTAATAATTGCAACCACTGTATTAATTCCCTTACTTTGTAGCTTTCTGTGTGTTTCATATTTGTATTCTTGAGTCGTGAAACATTCTGGTTATAATTTCAATCTATTTTCTCACTTAGAAAATAAAGAGAGGAAGTAGAATTGCCTTTTTAAACCTTAAGAGTCATTGAATCATTTTATGCAAAATAGTAAACTGACCTAATCAATAATTTTAAAAAATAAAAATAATCAACCCACCAACTACAAAAACACATTTTAGAAAGGCAACTGAATAAATCTGAATATGAATTGAGTAACAAGTGATATTAAAAAGTCGTTTATACTTTTGCAAAGTGTGATAATTTGGTTATTTAAGCAAATTATTTTTCAATATGCATATTAACATGAAGGGATTTTTTAAAAGATGACAATGCGAGGGATTCTAGAATACTTCATCCCAAAAAAAGGGGGCAAATGAAGCAAGTGTGTCAAAATGTTATTACTGAATCTAGGTGGTGGCTATATTGAGATTCATTGTTATTTTTATTTTTGTGAATGTCTGAAAACTATCATAGTACAAAGTTCTACCAAAAAAAACCCCGCAAATCTTTCAGCCTCAAAAAAAAGCAACCCATTTAATGTAAAATTTTTTTTTTTTTTTTTTTTGAGATGAGTCTCACTCTGTCACCCAGGCTGGAGTGCAGTAGCATGATATCAGCTCACTGCAACCTCTGCCTCCCGGGTTCAAGTCATTCTCCTGCCTTAGCCTCCGGAGTAGCTGGAATTACAGGCATATGCCACCACACCCAGCTGATTTTTGTATTTTTAGTAGAGATGGGGTTTCACCATATTGGCCAGGATGGTCTCTAACTTCTGCCCTCAGGTGATCCACCTGCCTCAGCCTCCCAAAGTGCTGGGATTACAGGCGTGAGCCACTGGGTCCGGCCCTAATAACCTTTTATCAGAACCCTGAATGAGAACTGGAGGAATAACCTCTTAAATAAGACATTGAAAATCTACCCAAATTCACATCTTCAATGAAAACTACAGGAAATCACTAGGAGGAATCAAAATATCTTTATCTCCTTGGCTTGAAACCAAAGTGGTCGTGAACAGTCAACCTACCGAATGGGAGAAAAATTTTGCAATCTATCCATCTAACAAAGGGCTAATATCCATAATCTATAAGGAACTTAAACAAATGTATGAGAGAAAAACAAACCACCTCATCCAAATGTGGGCAAAGAATATGAACAGATACTCCTCAAAAGAAGACATTTATGCAGCCAACAACCATATGAAAAAAAACTCATCATCCCTGGTCATTAGAGAAATGCAAATAAAAACCACAATGAGAAACCATCTCACACCAGTTAGAATGGCAATTATTAAAAAGTCAGGAAACAAGAGATGCTGGTGAGGCTGTGGAGAAATGGGAATGCTTTAACCTGTTGGTGGGAGTGTAAATTAGTTCAACCATTGTGGAAGACAGTATAGCGATTCCTCAAGGATCTAGAACCAGAAATACCATTTGACCCAGCAATCCCATTACTGGGTATACCCAAAGGATTATAAATCATTCTACTATAAAGACATATGCACACATATGTTTACTATAGTACTAGTTACAATAGCAAAGCCATGGAACCAACCCAAATGCCCATCAATGATAGACTGGATAAAGAAAATGTGGCACATATATACCATGGAATGAATACTATGCAGCCGTAAAAAAGAATGAGTTCATGTCCTTTGCAAGAGACATGGATGAAGCTGGAAACCATCATTCTCAGCAAACTAACACAGGAACAGAAAACCAAATACCACATGTTCTCATTCATAAGTGGTAGCTGAACAATGAGAACACATGAACACAGGGAGGGGAACATCACACACCAGTGCCTGTTGGGGGTGGGGCTCTAGGGGAGGGAGAGCATTAGGACAAACACCTAATGCACATGGGCTTAAAACCTAGATAATGGGCTGGGTGCAGTGGCTCACACCCGTAATCCCAGCACTTTGGGAGGCTGCGGTGGGCAGATCATATGATCAGGAGTTCGAGACCAGTCTGGCCAACATCGTGAAACCCCATCTCTACTAAAACACAAAAATTAGCTGGGCACAGTGGTGCATACCTATAGTTGTAGCTATTCAGGAGGCTGAAGCAGGAGAATTGCTTGAATCTGAGAGGCAGAGGTTGTGGTGAGCCAAAATCACACCACTGCACTCTAGTCTGGGCAACAGAGTGAGACTCTGTCTCAAAAAAAAAACAAACAAAAAACACCTAGCTGATAGGTTGACAGGTGCAGCAAACTACCATGGCACATGTATCCCTATGTAACAAACATGCACATTCTGCACATGTATCCCACAACTTAAAATATTTTAAAATACAATAACTTAAATTCAAGTAAATAAATATAAAAAAATTTTTTAATGGTCACATAACAAATGAGAGACAGAATGATACACCTTGAAAAATACTGATGAAGAGTCTTTCCTGAATAGTTTTTCGGTTCTCAGATGCCTATTCTGGTCTCTAATATAATCTTAGGTTTGAGAGAAGACAAACTGCTCACTCTGGTGCTTGACTTATTCATGACAAATGAAAATGAAACTTTAAATCCAACTTCCACCCACAGTAATCTGACCAAGCACAGGGTAATGCTTAACACAGTGCTAGAAAGAGAAAATGGCTCTGGAGAGCTGCATGTTTGTTTGGTTTCCTACTCCATCCCCATGCCCCCAATATCCACAGGACATGAACACATGAACACATTAACTCAACCTCATGATGAACAGATTCCTGTCTACAAATACATCCTGGGAATTTCCTCTGGATAAGGAAATTCTTTATCAGTGTCTGGACCAGCAGAATTGCAAATCGGCTACAAACACAGCGTCTTCTTGCTGCTGCTAGTCCAGTTTCGTCTTAGTATTCATCACCAAGCTTTGTAAGAGCTAGGTGCTCTCTCAGCATGAGAAAACAAAAATCTGTCTCACAGTCCAGGCAGGGGTAAAGCAGAGAATACAAACTTGCCCCACTTCAAAGCACAAGGCATATCTTTCACTAACTAAACAGCAATCTCAGCAGGCGTGACAATGCAAGCTTTCTTCCCTATTGTTGTTTGAAACAATCACAAGCTATTTGCTCATATTAATTAGTTTATATGTAGTATTAGGCAGCCTTGATTAGAAAAATGCTCTTTGTTACCAAATGAATACAGTAATGAACAAAACCAAAAGCTTTTTTAAAATTGTTGTGTTAGCCTTAGAAAAGGATTTTCAGGCCTTTTACACTTGAATGTGGATTTATCTTTACACAGGTCCCTGAATTCACTTGAAAAGAATGCAAGTTGATGTGCCAAACAATACCAGACTAAGATGATAGAATGAGCTGCTTATTATACTTTGCCTAAAAAGATGCTATATCTAAATTATTTTTACCTTTTTTGAACCTGGGGAAAACTGATAAGGGAGACAACATCAGTAGAAGCTTGCGGGCAAGGGCAAGTCAGCCTTGTACTAAATTTGACTGCACAAATTACATGTGAAGAATTGACATATAATCAGAAGGCCCATAATTGGCCAAAGGATCCTTGGGACCAAGTGACCCAATGGTCTGCATCTCTCCAGAAGAAGCTATCTGTCTCTATGACCTAATGCCTGAGTGTATAGCTGACTCCTTCCCAGTGGGCTTAGTTCCCCCACCATCAGAGGTTGCCACTATTCCCAAAATGCAGTGAGAATAATGGAAGGAACTACCCGGGTTAAGGTTAATTAACAAACTTGCTCAGTAAAAGAATTATCGAAAGTCAGGACTTGAACCCAGGTCTATTTCAAAGACTAGGACCATTAAGCTAACAAAGACTTCTTTAAGATCAATGTTAAATTCTTTAATATGGTTTGCAAGACCTTGTAAAAGCTCCAACTTTATAACCTAACCCATTTATGCTAATTCTAGCATTTGCCAATTTCTGCAGCATAATAGTTCCAAGTGGTTGATTTCAACCTGCTAGCATGAAGTCAATCAGCTCGCAAAATTCCTGAAAATATAACAATCCACCTCTGTGAGTTGGTATAGGTGGCTCTAGGGACATCACTGTTTACAATCCCATGCCCCACTGTACCACAACCATCCGAAACGAAATTCTAAATGCTTCGCTCTCTCTCACACCTTGGAACACTTCACATTCACCTATGCCTTTTCTTCTCCTTTACCAAAATAACTCATATTCATTTGTTCTCAGCCCAGTGGTCTTCCTTCAAGAAGCCTTCTCTGATCCTCCACGTCTTTTCTTGGTTCTCCACTTTCCTCCCAGAGCACCCATACTTCCTGTATTTGTGCATTCCTGCATTGGTGGCAAAGCACTGTAACTTTTTGTTTTATCTATATATCTCCCACTGTATCTCCAAACTCTGGCAGGGCAAAACTTACTTCTTTTATTTATTCCTGTATCCCCCAGGCCTGCTACAAGGCTTGCTGAACAATAATAACAATGCTTGCTAACATGTATTGGGCTATATGTGCCCAGAATAGGTGCCAGGCACTGTTCTGAGTTTTATAGAAATTACTCATTTCCTCCTTATGAGGAAAACAACCCTATCAGGTTGGCTTCATTATTGCTATGCTCATTCTGTGGGTAAGGAAATAGAGGCACTAAGAGGGTGAACACCTTCCCCTCTAGGCTCAGGTAATTAGTAAATTGAAGCAAGGTGACTGGTGAGCCCATATGCCTCCTTCAAGAAACCAGTGTTTCTTGGCCATTTTTTAATCCTTATTAGTGATCCTTAAGGAGGAAAGTTAATTAAATTTAAAATCTCTCTAATGAGAAAAAACTAAATACTAAGGAATAGGATTTTGTTGGATAGAGGTATTAGCTTTGGAGGGATATTTTCATCTCCCAAGACCCAATTTTTGTCTTCTTGGGGCAATACCATTATGTCAAGAATGTATGTTTTAGACCTTTCATTATGCACTTCCAATAATCTATAATATATTTGTCCCTAAAAATACACAATCTTGTTTTAGAATTGTAATGGTATCTTTCCCTAAGTACTATTTTGCATCTTGCTTTCTTTTTCTTCCCTATAATATCTTTGAGTGATATATAGTCCCTACAATATCTTTGAGTGATATATAGCTGTGTAGATATCTTCATTTGAAAACTACTGAATAGTGGTCAGGTGTGGTGGCTCACGCCTGTAATCCCAGCACTTTGGGAGGTCGAGACAGGCAGATCATCTGAGGTCAGGAGTTCGAGACCAGCCTGGCCAACATGGTGAAACCCCATCTCTACTAAAAATACAAAAATTAGCCAAGCACACACCTGTAATCTCAGCTACTTGGAAGGCTGATGCAGGAGAATCACTGGAACCCAGGAGGCGGAGGTTGCAGTGAGCTGAGATCACACCACGGCACTCCAGCCTGGGCAACACAGCAAGACTCCGTCACAAAAAGAAAAACTAAATAAACTACTGAATAGTATTTCAATCATGTCCACATTCCTGAATTCATTAAGTCTTCCTACTATTGGATATTCACAAAATTTTGTACTTCTTGGTTTGCAACCAATGCTTCAATGAGTATTTTTATACACTCCTTGAGCTTATGTGTGAGTGTTTTTTTAATGTAGATTCCAAGACAGGAGCAGGGCATGTGCAAAAGTGTATAATTTTAATAGATATTGTCAAATTACCCTTCAGAGTAACTGTACCAATTTACTTTCCCACAGAGAATTTACAAGAGTATACATTTCCCCCAGTGATTGCATGAAATATAAGCTCTTTCTCCCTTGGGTAGTGTTAAACACTGTAATTAAATGAGTCATGTAGAGGTATTTCTATTCCTCACCAGCTGATAAGAAAATGCCATTGGAAATGCTGGCAGATGACAGCAGCAACATTGGGATATGGAAATGCCTTGTCTAGAAAACCTGTGCTAGCCTAACTCACCTCACAAAAGGACTAAGAAGAGTCATTACATGGGAACAGCTGCAGTGGACTTTGAAATAGTGACCTCAGGTAACAGGCACTAAATCTCTTTGCCCATTCTCCAAGTCTCTCATACACCAAAAAAAAAAATCTATTGAGGATAAGGGAAACCAAACACCCAAAGTAAATGAAGTGTTGAAAGGACAGTGATACGCTTACCAGAAAGAGAAATGCATATGACGGTGGTAACACTAAACATTCTGGAAAATAATACCAATGACCTTAGTATTTTATACTTTATTCATACAACATGAATTAAGGGCTTTATTCATATGATAAAATCCCAAGGTTGATAACAATGATGACATCCCAAATGGTGCTAAGGAGAAAACATTATACTAAATGAAGTAAAAATGTCCCTTGTTCTCCTTTTTCTCTTTCTTCACTCCATCTCTCACAAACACACACATCCCTACTTGAAATACATACAAAATTGAATAACCTGCAAAATCATACTGAAAAAAAGAGTGTGGAACAACATTCTGTATCAAGTTCAAATTTCAATCAATATAGCTTTTTCTTGAAAGTATGCTTTTTTCTTTAAAGTTGGCTGAGGCCAGATGCAGTGGCTCATGCCTGTAATCCCAGCACTTTGGGAGGCCAAGACGAATATCACCTGAGGTCAGGAGTTTGAGACCAGCCTGGCCAACATGGGGAAACCCTATCTCTACTAAAATACAAAATTAGCCAGGCGTGATGGTAGGCGCCCGTAGTATTAGCTACCCAGGAAGCTGAGACAGAACAATCACTTAAACCCGGGAGGTAGAGGTTGCAATGAGCCAAGATCACGCCACTGGACTCCAGCCTGGGCAACAGAGTGAGACTCCCTCTCAAAAAAATAAATAAATAAAGTTGGGCAAAAAATGATTGTCATGAATGAGAGAGAAGGTCACACTGTAGAAAGAAAATGTGGATAAAGCTGGAAACCATCATTCTCAGCAAACTGACACAAGAACAGAAAACCAAACACCACATGTTCTCACTCATAAGTGGGTGCTGAACAATGAGAACACATGGACACAGGGAGGGGAACATCACCTACCGGGGCCTGTCGGGGGTGGGACGCTAGGAGAGGGATAGCAGGGAGTGGGGGAATAGAGGAGGGATAGCATTAGGAGAAATACCTAATGTGGATGACAGGGTAATGGATGCAGCAAACCACCATGGCATGTGTACGTCTATGTAACAAACCTGCACATTCTGCACATGTACCCCAGAACTTAAAGTATAATTTATAAAAACAGAAAGAAAGAAGATAAATGAAGAGTAAATGGGAAACGACACTTGCTGAGTACTCTATATGCCACATGTATATAAACTATCATTTAATCCATGTAACCATCATGTGAGGAATGATTACATGCAAGGAAACTGAAGCTGAGAGAGGGTGGCATGACTAAGGCTCTTTATCCTGCAGTCAGAGGAACAGAGATGTGAACTGTGGCCTTATGACTCCAAAGTCTGTTTCCACATTGTACTATGCTGCCTGCTGAATCTGAAAGAGTCCAGTGAATGCTTGATTAGATCAGGCTGTAAAATTATCTGAACAAAGACCACGTTTCTGCCGTATTACTGCTCTTCACTGAACAGAAAAAAATAACTCATATGATTGCTGTTCAGAAATTTCTGGATTTGCATTTTGTTTTCAAAGTTCCTAAAGCAGGTCAAGGCAAAAGAGTAAGTATAGGAGGAGGACAAGACAGCCCTCAGAAAACTTGCTATAAAGTTAGATCCACTCTGATATATTTCATTAAACCGCACCCACACTACCACGAAAGTCAAGAGAGGAAAAGCAGCAGCGTTTACTATTGACTTATTTTAACTTAGAGTCTGATGCCTATAGAGACAGTTGGGCATCCTAAGCACTGAAAACCAAGGCATCCTAAGAACAGAGGCCAGTTCACTAAAATCACTTGTTCATTGTTCCAGCTGCTTCCTGAACTAAATGGCACCTCACTCACAAAAGCACCATTATTCAAATATGCACCAAATGACAGCGAGAGAGATATACATGATCCCTAGAGTCAAACACACTTTCTAAAATCCAATTTAAATATTTGACAAAATTATGATTACCTCAGACCTCTGCTAGTTTGAAGCCCTTACCTGGGGCTGTGAAATTGCAGGGATGGAAGTAGAGATGGCAGCCATGACCGCTCTATGGCTGTAGGCAGTGAATGGGTCCCAGAACTACAGGAGACAAATTTTCTTGTTTGCGAATCAGATCGAGGTCATGCTAGGAGAAACTGTGTACCTGGAAAACAACAGGAAAACCCACATTTAGCATAAAAGACTAGCATATGGGTATGAAGAACCATTGGCCAAAGGAGGCAAGAATCCCTACATATCAGTGCCAAATAACAGCTTAATGCAAACAGGAAGCCAGTAAGGAAAAATCTAACATCTAAATTCCATGATTTCCATATTATCTGTCCAAATATTCTTAAGTTGAGGAATTTTCATAGGTTTGAATCCAACTCTGTGTCCCTGCTAGATGTTCTGGGGAGACAGTTTCAAGTTACAGAGCTAGGGAGGATGACTGAGGGGGAAAAGCCATCTGACATATATAATAAAGGAACCGAATAATCCTCAGTGAAGAACTGATGGCTTACATAGAGGGCAAAGAGAATGCAGTAACCACCCCCATTTATCTGAGGAGTGGATTTTAAGCCCCCACCCCCTAGTGGATACTTGAAACTGGATAATGGGTCCCATGCGATGGTGCATGCCTGAAATCTCAGCACTTTGGGAAGCCAAGGCGGGCGGATCACCTGAGGTCAGGAGTTTGAGACCAGCCTGGCCAACATGACAAAACCCCATCTCTACTAAAAATACAAAAAATAGCTGGGCATTGTGGCACATGCCTGTAATCCGAGCTACTCAGGAGGCTGAGGCGGGAGAATTGTTTGAACCTGGGAGGTGGCGGTTGCAGTGAGCCAAGATGGCACCATTGCACTCCAGCCTGGGCAACAGAGCAAGACTTTGTCTCAAAAAAAAAAGAGAGCGAAAATAAAAAAGAAACTAAGAAACTGTGAATAATAGCCAATCCTGTATATAACAGAGACAGCGACTACGTGACTAATGTGCGGGTAGCATACGCAGTGTGGAAATGCAGGACAAAGGGATGAATCACATGGACAGTATGAGATTTCATCCACACTATTCTACAACTTGTGAATTGTTTATTGCCGAAATTTTTCATTTAATATGTTTGGACTAAGTTTAATTGCAGATAACTGTAACAGTGGAAAGTGAAACTTCAGATAAGGGTGGACTGCCCTAATACCATCAAGTGATTAGATGTCACCCAGTCCAATCCCACCTATTTGCACAAGAAAAATTGAGGCTGAGAGAAGAAAAGGGACTAGAATCACACATTTAATGTTAGAACCAGGACAACAGCAGGACTATAAGACCAGGCCTATATGAAACAACAAAAGTGATTGTGCTCCCTGCCTCTATTAGGACCAGGCCTATATGAAACATAACAAAAGTGATTGTGTTCCCTGCCCATACTTCCTCAAGGAACTTAGTTGCCACTTTTAAGAAAGGCAAGATACCTGATCCTGTAGGAGTCAGTCATGAGAGGTCAGGTACTCAGATAGGTGGATGGGGAGCTTCATAAATCAGACATCCACTTGTGTGAAAAAGAGCGCATTTCTAAAATCCTTTTGGCATCCTCAAAGACAGGAGGTAAATAAGCACAATGTATAACCAAATCTTCTCTTATTAACATGTTCATTAAGAAAACGCAAAAAGATGCTAATTTCCCTACAGTAAATCATGGCCCTAGTTCTGTCCAAAGGCTGATGTGACTCTTTCCACATTGCAATTTAGTCCAGGAGAAAAAAAGTTTTCATTTTAAGAAAAGAATTTTTTAAAATGCTTTCGTTTTTTAGAAACATCTTCATTTTCAGGTGGTTTTTATACCCCCTAACAATATCTATTCTTTTATTCAAAAGACCTTACTGGCCGGGCGCAGTGGCTCACATCTGTAATCTCAGAACTTTGGGATGCAGAGGCCGGCGGATTATTAGAGGTCTGGAGTTTGAGATCAGCCTGACCAACATGGTGAAACCCCATCTCTACTAAATATATAAAATTTAGCTGGGCATGGTGGCGCATGCTTGTAATCTCACTGACTCAGGATGCTGAGGCAGGAGAATTACTTCAACCCAGCAGGCGGAGGTTGCAGTGAGCTGAGGTGGTGCCACTGCACTCCAACCTGGGTGACAGAACGAGACTCCATCTCAAAAAAAAAAAAAAAAAAAAAAAAAAAAGACATTATTGAACATCTGTAGGGAACTGGGAGCACAAGAAGTAAGGTTAAGCCAGCCTTGCCTTTAGGGAGCTTTTGTCTGTAAATACACTTTCTAGTTTCACCAACATGCAAGATGATACCTGAACACTTTTTACACTATTGGGAAATGATACTTTTGATAATAGTAAAAGTAATGAACCCGGGATCACAAGATCCAAGTCTTGGACAGTAGGAACTGTAGAGCTGAACATTTACTCCAAGTCCTTTGTCCCCCAAATCCCATGGTGCTACCCTATATTAGTGCAGGGATACTGGGCAAATGAGAAGCTCAGAAGAGCTGCTTTTCTAAGAAATAATCTAGGTTTGACAGCAACTTCTATAAGCTTAAATTTTTAATTGCTACGTTTTTGCACAGTATCCTTCATACCACAGTTTCAATCACTTTAGGTTCTAGTTGCTTAGAACTGTAGAGCCTTCCTATTTTCTTCCCCCATTAGAGCAATTATTTTTATTGACAAATGAGTAGTGAAATTCTCAAGCTATCTTGTCATGATGTTCAACACAGAATTCCATAGCTGCCCTGTGACAATACTGATGTTCTCCCCAGTCCCAGTGTTAGGAGCAAAAAAAGACTTATCACACTGTGAAGGTAAATAAACAGTCCAGGAGGAAAGTATATGTATACAGAACCTTGCTTTTTTCAAGATGACTGTTAGAGTGCTGAACCTACCCAAGAAAATTACAGGACCCTCACAGCGTACTGTTTTCTGTTTTTTGTTTTTTGTTTTTGAGACAGAGTTTCGCTCTTGTTACCCAGGCTGGAGTGCAATGGCGCAATCTTGGCTCACCGCAACCTCCGCCTCCCAGGTTCAGGCAATTCTCCTCAGCCTCCCGAGTAGCTGGGATTACAGGCACACGCCACCATGCCCAGCTAATTTTTTGTATTTTTAGTAGAGACGGGGTTTCACCATGTTGACCAGGATGGTCTCGATCTCTTGACCTCGTGATCCACCCGCCTCGGCCTCCCAAAGTGCTGGGATTACAGGCGTGAGCCACCGCGCCCGGCCCACAGTGTACTGTTTTATACTGAACTTATTCCTGGTACTATTTTGTGTCCACTCCTACTTTCATTTTTCCTTTCTCTCTCTTATGTATTTATAATTCACATTATCTTGTTCTATGTGACATAAATGAATATATCAATAATATGATAACTAAAAAGCAAAAAATTAAGCATACAAGATTCCATTCTTAAGGACACATACTACATGCTCAGGTCCAATATCCCTTCACCAAGCTAAGTTATTAAGTAATGCGTTATAATATTTTCAATATTCAGAATATAGAGAGTTGCCTGAAAGCTAAACACAGGCACCTAGCTCATAGTAAGGAAAGCGATATAGAAATAGATGAGATCCACCAAACAAATATGTCATATGGCGTCATTACTAACAACAGCAGAGGGAAAGATGGGAGGCTGGGAATTAATGAGGCCACTGGATGCCAACCATTGGAGCAGTCATTTCCCCTAATGTTTGAGTCAGATACTATTCAGTTATTTTACAGAGGAGACACCACAGGCTTTGAAAGGTATTGTGAGGTTATGCGACATACCCACAGTCCCATAGTCAGGTAATGAAAGAGCTGAGTTAGGCCTGAACCAGGACCAATGCTAAGGCTTATACTCTTTCCATAGGCCAATACTCCAAGTGATCAAAGATTAAGAAAATATGGAAAGCCATGGAATCTTTAAGCAAAAATGTCAGATAAAAAATGGAGAAAGTAGGATGAAAGTCAGACAACCTACAGAGTAACCCTGAGACAGAACCCTGTGCTGCTCTCATCTACATAAAATTTTAATCATGTGACCCTCATTTGGATGTTTCATTTCCTTGAGATGCCCAATAAATATGACAGATTGTTAATTTCACATTTTCAAAAAGAAAATAAGACAGAAAATTAACTGCCTTCTTCTAAAACATGAGATATGTCTAATTTTGAGCCTTTTGTTGAACCTATTCACACATTACAAGAACACTTTAAAAAATAGTGTACAGTTACTTTGCCAAATACAAGGGCTACATGACATAACTTCAAAGGTATAAATCAGTTTTCTCTTGGGAGTGAAGTCTTAAAATTATATCATGAAATCTATTTACTTCTCAACTTATTTACAAAACTGCACAGGGAGAACCAAACAAGGCAAAAAAGTCATTCCCCTAAGTACTCATGCCATGCAGTATCTAGCTGAGTAAGCTGGTTCCCTTTGACAGATGAACCCCCTGCCTTACCAGAGCCTCAGAGTGTCAACCAGAGAGTTGCACAATAATTTTTAAAGAATTACACCCCTCTGAACTCTTCCAAGTACTTGGATACCTGTTCTGCAAGTCTTCCAACCTGCCCTCAGCCGAACTCTCCATTTCCTTTGCTTGAACTTCAAAACTGTGTTCTAGCCACAGAAAAACACAAAGTAATGTGGGTTTGCCCTGCTGACATCAGGCTCTCTAACTGCCCTTGGAGCGATACTGTTGCCCCTTCTCTTCTTTCCTAATTGTCTCCATTTTCTATTCTCCTAGGCATCTCTTCTCATCTCTATTTCTCTTCTTAAACTGTAAAATTACCTCTAATGCCTCTCACTTGCAAAAGATGAGCTTTATGATCTATTTATTTATTGGATGATTCATCCATTCTTTTACAGTCACTGGGTCTAAATTACCTTAATATCCCCCCTTCAATTCAAATCACATGTATAAAATACAAATCCCAAATAAGAAAGCTATATAAGCTCATTTCTTTGTGCCAGATTGCCAAAGAAATGACCAGTTGATTAGAAGAGGAAATATCCTGAATCAGCCCTGGAAACTACAGATAGATCTCACCTATTGCTTAAACATCTGGAAATACATACTTGAAAGAATCAACATGGGAGGTTGACAAAAGGACTAAGACACAATATCCTCTTCGTGTGAAACTGCAACTGCACGACCAGAAAATAAGCAAATGAGAATCCACTAAACCCATAATGATACCCCTAGTTCAGAGGGATAGGGACTGAGGGAACTAAGCCCAGGAAGACTTGGGGTACATTTAAAATACTAACTCCTTTAAAAGGATTCCTGGCTTCAGAGGCCAGCCAAGCAAGTAACCTCTGGCTGCATTTACTTCTGATTGACAGGTGGCCATGATGACAACCATGGAAAACATGTGGGACAAAGACACTCCCAGCTGGCTCCTGGCAATGGCAGCCATGCCAAGTGACAATGACCTTGCTAATTACTGAGTGCCACACCAAACACCTAAAAGAAAGTCTCTGGTTTGAGGCAAACTTCCCTTTGATTACTTCTCGAGCTGATGCTGGCTCTTTTCCCAGGCCTCACAGGAATATGAATTCATAATTGGTAAATTAATCTACTACAAATGTAACCTTTTCCCTTTGTCTGGACTTGAGTCAAATAGTGACTCATACAAGTTTCTTGAAAGAACACAGGGTTGCTAATGCGTGCGGGGCTTAAAACCTAGATGACGGGTTGATAGGTACAGCAAACCACCATGGCACGTGTATACCTATGTAACAAATCTGCGTGTTCTGCAAATGTATCCTGGAACTTAAGGTAAAATTTAAAAGAAAAAAAAGAAAGAACACAGGCCAATGCTGAATATGCATTGACTTCCCTAAGGATAAACAAAGGAGAAAAATCTAAATCCACCAGGCAAATATAACATATTATGGTTCAAAAAAGGGGAAGATTTCAGAATCAAAGCAAATATTTACTTAATAAATGGTATACTATATAAAAGATAAAACTCTACTAACAGAAAATTTCTAGCTCATATTCTTAAAATTCCAGAGGACACAGCAGAATCTTTGAACACAGAGCAGGTAGTCATAGAAAGAAATAAGAAATCAGAAAAGAGTTTGTATTAACCAGAAAAGAAAATGTGAATTATGAACTCGAATAAAGCAATCAAAGAAGCAGAAAGTAGAATATTTTTAAAAAGCAAAAAATAAAATTATGATGCAAAAGATAAAACAGACTTCTCAGGGGTGGTTGTGGGAAGCTAAGTGGGTAAAGATTTCAGAGTCTTCATCCCCAAAACAGAATAGATGAACAAAAAGCAATAAAGGAGAAAAGAAGAAACCATCAGTGCTGAAACCAGGAAAGGTCAAATTTATCCTCAAAACTTTCAAAAAACATTACAGATACATAACAATTTAGATAAAATGGAGGAATTTTTCAGACTATATATCATTCTTCAGAGAGCGCTATAGTCTGACAGAAACGAAAAAGAAAAAAAATCCTGAACCCCAAACCTGAAGGAACAAGATGAGATAGAGGCAGGCCAGAGATGAAGCTTGTCTTTCTTATTATCTCTTCCCCCTACTGGAGCTAAATAGCATCTGAAGCCAGTCTTATATCATCTAAGGCCTGACACTGAAAGATGTTTCTCTCTGGAATCTGAGCAGATGAATAGGTTCAACAATAGTAACATCACGAAGAATATACTGGATTTATTCAAACAAAAACAGGATGCTTAAAAAGCGGTAATTCAAAATTCTAAAAAAGTTGATCCCACAGAAGTAGAGAGTTGATCCCACAGAAGTAGTGGTTACCAAAGGCTGGGGTGGTTTCGGGGAGAGGGAGTTGGGAAGATATTGATGAAAGGATACATATTTACAGTTAGACAAGAGGCACAAGGTCAGCTCTACTGTAGTTGGACAAAAGGAATAAAGTCAGATCTATCGTATAGGATGCTGACTATAGACAATGACGATATATGGTATTCTCGGAAAATGCTAAGGGCATGGATGTTAACTGTTCTTACCACAAAAAAAAATGACGACTATGTGAGGTAATGCATTTGTTCTAGACTTAACCATTCCACAGTATATATATACATACTTCAAAACATCATGCTGTGCATGATAAATATATATAATTTTATATGCCAATTTTTAAGAATTTCAAAAAAAAAATCAGTAGACAGATTGGAATATAACTTTAAGGAATATGCCCAAAATGTAGAGTTAAAAAAAAAAAAGGTAAAAGAGAATAGAACAGTAAAAGTGAGAAGGCTACAAAATGAGTCCAGAAGTCTAATAGCCAAATAGAATTCCAGAATAGAAGAGTAAAGGAAACGTGGGTGGGGGTGAAGTCAAATGACTAACTCAAAATATTTTCTAAAATGTAAGGTCATAACTGTGCAGACTGTAAGGGCCCACTGAGTGCCTACCTGCCCACTTCATTTGATTTCAATATGCCCACATTAAGCCTGTCATCATGAGTTATGCTTTTTTAAATGGTAAGGATATTTAAAAGGTCCTATAAAATATCAGAAAGCGGGCAGGAAAGCTCATAAGCAAATAGTTATGAATCAGAAAGTCTTTGGACTTTTCAACAGCAACCCTGAAAGCTAGAAGACAATGAAACAATGAGGAAGGCAGTTTACAACCTAGAGCTCTATCGTCGGATGTTCTCCTGCAAAACAGGGAGAAAACTAAGAAAAAGACAGGCATGTGATAAAGGAAACAGGAGTTCAATATAGGATGGGGGAAAAATAAAAGGAATTCCTGGCATAATTGTGAAGGGAGATCCTTGGATGATAAGCAAGAAGACTCGAGAAGTAGCCTTGACAATAACTGTCTCTCTGGATATATCAAGAAGAGATTTGGATAACCAAGATCGTTTAGGACTGAATGAGTAAAAAGCACATAGAAAATTAAGCAAACATCAAAAGAACAATTAGCTTAAACAGAACAAAATTTGCAGAAGAGGAAAAGGACTCATAGAATTCTACATGGCTCAGGTATGAATGGCATTAACAAGGTCATCATTGTATTAACACTCAATAATGGCCTTGTCAAAATCATGACCTAACTATACTAAGACAAGGAGGTTCAGGATGGGAGTATGTGAATGGTACATTTTGCATATGGTACATCTATAAATATTCAAAACTGGTAAGTAAAAAAGAAATAAGCTTAGAATTCCACAAAGTACATATTTCAAAACCTGTCATTTACAATTTTAAAAGTTTTCAAAAAGAAGTTTAAAAAAATCTTACAGATTCAATGCAAATATCAAATGAGGCTGCTAAAACAGCTGAAAGTGGTAGCTCTGGGGAAGGTAAAATTGTAGGAAGAGAGCAAGGACTCCTCTTTCTGGCAAGCATCAGAGCTAACACTTTAAATTGCATACATCCTGTCATTTGCAGCAACGGATGAGCCTGGAGGACAGTATGTTAAGCGAAGTAAGTCAGGCACAGAAAGATAAATACTGCATGTTCTCACTCCTATGTGGGAGCTAAAAAAGTTGACCTCACAGAAGCAGAGAGTAGGATAGTGCTTACTAGATACTAGGAAGCCTAGTGGACAGGAAGGGATAGGGAGAAGTTGGTTAATGAATATACAAAATTATACCTAGATAGCGAGGATAAGTTCTAACATTCTACAGATCTGTGGAGTGACTATAGCAAACAACAATTTATTGTATTTTTTCAAATAGCTAGAAGAGAGGACTTTGACTGTTACCCATATAAAGAAATGATGAAGGTTTGAGGTGACAGATATGTTAATTGCCTTAATTTGATCATTACACATTGTATATATGTATCAAAATATCACACTGTATCCCATAAATACATACAAATGTATGTTGATTAAAATGAATATATTAAAAGATGATATAGAGGAACAAATCTCAAGCATCATTTAATTTTTTCAATAAGTAACTCAGAATAATATATATGCCATAAATAACTTTATGTTAACATATTTAGCTGTTTTGTCCTTAAAAGAACTATTTTTACAAGGAAACTACCTTACCATCATCACACTTAAAAAATTAACCAGAGGTACTTGATATCATCAAATATTCAGTAAGTTCACAATCCCCTGATTTTCTTATAATGTTTAATAGTTTGGTTGGTTGAGTCAGAATTCAAATAAAGCACATACATTTCTTTTTTTTTTTTTTTTCAAAGAGGAAGAAAGACAGGAAGTGCTGCATAGTAGTTACTAGTACAGCTAGGGAATCCAACTGCCTAAGTTCAAATCCCGGTCCTTCCAGTGTGACCTTGGGCTATACAGTTGAAATACATATATTGGACAGGTTATGTCATCTCTCCTTGCCTCAGATTTCTCCTCTGTAAAATTGGCATAATAATAGTAAGACTGCCATGTATGACTGTAAGAACTGAATTGATTAATATACCTAAGAAACCTGGAATAATACTTATGATATTACAAACAATATTGTGAACCCAGTAAAAGTGATAGCTAGCATTGTTTGCCAAATAAATTATCTACCTATATATTTTAAAATTATAAACATTTACAACTTTGATTTAAAATTCTTTAAGAAAATAAGAAAAAATAGTATCACTGCAGAAAATAAATATTTAAAACTACAAAAGACAGAAGTGCCACTTCAGAAAACCAAGTTGATTCCATGGAAGACTGGCTTGGGGAAAAGTACATGTGCTTACAATAATGGAAATTACTAGACTGATTAGAAATTATGGATATAAATCACAGCAAATAAAGAATCAACATAATTGGCATACTTGAGATGAATAAATGGAACAGAAGTTACTTAGCAATAAAAGTAAACTTTCCTAACTCTTGCAACTCAAAACCAAAAACAATCAACAACTTAACCAAAAATTGGGCAAAAGACTTGAGTAGACACTTCTCCAAAAATGTGTATATATAAACATACAGACACAAGCGCGCACACACACACACAGAGCCAAACATGAAGAGATGCTCAACATCACTAATCATCTGGAAAATACAAATGCAAATCAAAATAGTAACATATCACCTGACACCCATTAAGATTGCTATTATCATTAAGTAACATATCACCTGACACCCATTAAGATAGCCATTATCAAAAAAAGAAGTATTAGCAAGGATGTAGGCAAATTGGAACCCTTCAGCACTGTTGGTGGGACCAAAAATGGTACAGCAACTATGGAAAACAGTATGGTGGTTCCTCAAAAAATTAAAAATAGAATTACCATATGATTTAGCAATCCCACCTCTGCATATATATTCAAAATAATTGAAAATGATATTTCAAAAATATATTTGTATACCCACATTTGTAGTAGCATTATCTACAAGAGCCAAGAGGTAGAAGCAACCCAAGTTTTCAACAACAGATGAACAGACATAAACTAAATTGGTATATACGTACAATGGATTATCATCCAGGCTTCTAAAGGATATTCTGGCATATACTATGACATGAGTGAACCCTGAGGACATTATGCTAAGTGAAATAAACCAGTCAAAAAAGGACAAATATTCCACATATATGAGGAACCTAATAGAGTAGTCAAATTCACAGAGAAAAAGTACAGTAGTACTTGCCAGGGACTGGAAGAGAGGGATGAATGGGAAATTGCTGTGTAATGGGTATGGAGTTTCAGTTTTACAAGATGAAAGGAGTTCTGGAGACTGGCTGCACAACAGTCTGAATATACTTAACACTACTGAACTGTACACTTAAATGGTTAAGAAGATAAATTTTATGTCATGTGTATTTTACAATGATTAAAAAAAAAGTGTGACAATTCCAGGAAAAATATAAAGTAAATGATAACTGAAAAACAGGTCTTAAAGTTGATAAACTTTAAAAATTAAAAGAAATCCCATTGAAAAAAATCAAATAGGGAAAACAAATCAAATCATAATGGGAAAAAAATTGGGCTGGACACAGCCATTAACCTCACCCCAACAAATAAGACAAAAGAACAAATTTCAAGATTTTGTCAGAAATATGGAATAATTCAAAAATTCTACAGTCAGCCAAGCCTTCATTTACCTGCAATAACAAAAACAACTTTTAATATTTTTATTTTTTATTTTCATGGGTACATAGTAGGTGTATATATTTATGGGGTATATGGGATATTTTGATGCAGGCATGCAATGCATAATGGCACATCAGGGTAAATGGAGTACCCATCACCTCAAGCACTTATTCTTTCTTTGTGTCACAAACAATCCAATAATCTAATTACGCTCTTTTAGTTATTATAAAGTGTGCAATAAATTCACCCTGTTGTACTACCAAATACTAGATCTTATTCATCCTATTTAACTATATTTTTGAATCCATTAACCATCCTACCTTCCTAACCTCTCATAGCTATCCTTCTATTCTCTGTCTCCATAAGTTCAATTGTTTTAATTTTTTTAGTTCCCACAAATAAGAACATGCAACGTTTGTCTGTGACTAGCTTATTTCACTTAACACAGTGACCTCCAGCTCCATCCATGTTGTTGTAAATGAAAGGATCTTATTCTTTTTTTGGCTGGATAGTATCCCATTGTGTATAAGTACCACATGTTCTTTATCCATTTTTCTGTTAATGGACACTTAAGCTGCTTCCAAATCTTGGCTATTGTGAACAGTGCTGCAATAAACATGAGAGTGAAGAGATCTCTTCAATATACTGATTTTCTTTCTTTTGGGTATATACTTAGCACTGCAATTGCTGGATCATATGGCATAATTAAGGTATATTTCTCTCTGAAAAATCCACTCCACAACATAAAACAGCTACTCATATGACAAGTCAAAATAATGTGCTCAGGAAAACTTTGGCAAGAGCAGCCTGTCAATCCAGATAAGCACATGATACCTGTGATAGTAAAGATGACCAAAAGAAATGCAGTTTTAATAGAAAAAAAAAATTCCAGTTGAAATACATGTAGCTAATAAGCTAAGAATGAAAACTCCAGAAAAATCACAAGAAAAAGGAGAACATTCTTTGCCTTTTGAGAAAGGAGCCAATCAATGCTGTTTCATTTCTAAAGTTGATAAAATCAGAATTTCAGGTTGAAAGAATAAAAAAGAAAAAGGAAAAGGGAAAACCGGATGACAGAGGTATGGCCATGCTAAACTTTTTATCTGGGCTACTTATCCCTACCACTGACTCTATCCCCTTCACTGACAGCGAAGCAAATGGTTCATTCAGCGGCAGTGAATGAAGCTATGGGTCCATTTGCTTCACATGCAGATTCAAAACAAAGAAAACAGAAATGCATTTGAGAAACCAAATGACTACCTTATGTTTTGTTTTAAAATACCACCGCCACCTGTGGCTACAGAAACTTTCCTCTCTTCCTCAGAATATCAGGCCTAAGATCTTGCTTCAGGACACTCACAGAACACAATATATTTTATGTTCATAAATCTTTCCCTTTCCACAAATAAGATCAGTTTTTTCATTTCCTTCTCCGGCTTTTCAATTAGACCTTTTATTCTCAAATTGGTCTAAAAGTCTATCATTTTTTCTACATGGCACAGAGCGATGCATTCCAAGGAAGAAATACAACTAGCCCTTACTGCACACACTGACTGGAGAGAGAAACACAATTAACACAATTGTGCTATTTTACATGTATTTTATCAGGTCAGAGTCCAGTATTCCAGAAACTGAAGAAACTGGCCAAAAATTATATAAGTAAACTCACGGTCTTAATTTTAAAGACTGTATTGCCAGCTATATAGTTTTCACTTTAGAAGTGGTCCTGATGGAGAAGAATGCTATCCTGACACTTACCAAAATAACCAGGAATTGTAAAATTTAAATTATAGAGATTACTATTTTAGAGTAATTGTCTCTACTACAAGGCAAAGGATACATTGGCCAAACTGTTTAGCCTCAAAGTCAAGCTAGTTTGTGTTACAATGCTTAGGAAGTGGGTGAAAATCTCTACTTAGGAGTATTAAATCAGGAATGGCCTAGAACTACAGATTTCTGAGTTGGAGAAAATTGAACTCAAGGGAGTGTGATCAGTCATGAAGACAGAAAATAAGAAGAGAAGGAATGAGATCTACATCTTAAGGGGAAATAAAGGTAGAGGATTCAAAAAGAGGACTGAAAAAAATCCTCTTGAAAAGTGGAATTATACTCTTTGAGTAAGAGACAGACTTCATTCTGCCCTGTTTCTTTCCAGAGTTGTCTAAACTCTTGATCTTTTTAGTGTGTGCATGCCATGATGCTCAGCCGTTTGCATAGGGACCCAGGGCAATGCAAATATAAATTAGAATTAGGATTTCCACCTATAGGAGAAGCACCCTGCAGGGTGGATACATTTCTACTGTGGATGCCACTGAGCCAAGCTGGGGTGTTTTCAGTCCATAGTTTTCAGAACAAGGAGAATTACAACCTCTATAACCAAACTTCACGTAGGCTAGACTCTTCCAACCACAGATGAGTCTTGAAGAATATTTCCTTCTAAGAGTAAGTACATGTTTCTAACATCAGAAGTAATTCTCAGCCAAATGTGGTGGCTCATGTCTGTAATCCTGGCATTTTGAGAGGCCAAGACGGGAGGATTGCTTGAGTCAAGGAGTTTGAGTCCAGCCAGGGCAATATAGTGAAATCCTGTCTCTACAAACAATAAAAATAAAACCAAAATTTAGAAAGTTAAGTATTCTAAAAAGAAAAAAAAGTAATGCCCTAAAATAGAAGGAATGTGACTATATGAAGTGAAGGGAAGAAAAGAGAGCAATGGGGGTAGAAACAAAGTGTTGAAATAGCTAGTCAGAATATAGAAGTCTGTGGCTGTGGTAAGAAAAGTGATTCAGCCCTGAATAACAGTGTTCAACAGCAGAGGGTTCCCTTGACAGAAACATCTTCCATTACTTAAGGCTTCAAGTAGCTTAAAATTCAAGCACCTTTGGGAGAAAGAATCAAAATCAATTCTGAGTGCTTGAAGGATAGTGATTTAAAACTGCCTTAACATAAGAAAGTTATCCCTGAAGGATAGTTTTCTGATATGTTCGTATACAAAGTAGGAAAATAGGCACTCAAATATATTTCTGGTGTAGGTGAAACTGTTACAACCTTTCTGGAATGCATTAGGGATATGTGTGTATACATATGGGTTGCATCAAGATCCTAAAAAGTATGCTGAATCAGAAGGCATGTGACTCCATCACTAGAAATTTGTACTGTGGGAAAAATATAAAAGACAAAGATTTTGCTACAAGGATGCTTAATGCAGTATCATGTATGAAAAGAAAATTTTAGGAACAATCTAAGCATCCAGTAATATAGTACTTGGCAACCTTGTTATTAAAACTACATTTACATGCATTTCAACTATTATGTAATATATATTCAATTATATGTTTAGTCTATATATTGTATATATAATACACAGTATATTCAATTATATAATGTATATGCATGTATTATACCTTGAAGTGGTATGGGCATTTTAATTTTCTACAGAAAAAAAGAATGTACAGGGCTAAGATGGAGTAACAGGAACCAGATACAATTGCCTGTCTAAACAAACAAAACAGATAAAATATACAATACACTGGATATTAGACAGTGATGATTTCTGAGAAGTGGGAAAAGAACAAGGTGGCCCACCGATTGCCCCAACTTTCTACCTACCTCAAGAGTGTCCAGGCCATAATACAGGGGAAATCCAGGTGGAGTCCAGAAAACTTACTGAGTTGAAAAGACATATCTGAGATTCCAAGAAACTCATGACAGCTATAGCTCACAGAACAGAGTGCCAGAGATGAGGGAACTGGCAAGACAGAATTCTGCAAAATGTTCCCCTTGAGTAGTCAAAAGAAAACTGATCAGAGAATGCATGTGAGATAAGGTTAATGGCTGAAGAAACATCCATCTGGAAGGAAAATAGAAAATAGTACCTGGTGCCCATACAGAGCTGGAAATAGTCTCTTTTCACACTGGTAAGCCTAAGAAACCTCATAATTAATAGGATATTGGGTAAAGTAATCAAAAGCATCTTGCCTCAGCAGTGGCGAATAATTAGTTCCAGACTAAACACTAAGCTGATGTTGTCTAACAAATGTTAAAATCAAAACATAGGAACAAATTGTTTCCAAATAATGATCTGTGACTCAGAACAAAGTCTGAGAATATAGAAACATAAAAGTATTAGCATCCAACAAGGTAACATTCACATATTCTGGGATCCAATCAATTATTACCAATCATACAAAGAAGCAGGAAAATATGACCCACAATGAGGAGAAAAATAACTCAACTGAAATGGCCCCAAACTAACACAGTTGTTAGAATTGGCAAATACATTAAAATAGTTATTACAACTATATTCCAAATGTTCCAGAAGTTAAGGAGAGGCATAAAAGATATTTAAAAGATCCAAATCAAAATTCTAGGAAGGAAAAAAAAAAACAAGATCAAAACAATAAAAAATTCTAGAAAGGGAAAAATACAATGTATTACTGGATGAAATTAACAGAAAATTCGACATTATAAAGAAAAGATTAGCGAAGTGGTAGAAACAGAAACTATCCAAAATGGAAGACTGAGAGAGGAAAAAAAAACAAGAAAAACTAAAAGAATATCAGTGAACTATAGGAAATTTTCAAGTGGATCAATATACAGTGGTTCCTCAGTATGCTCAGGGAATTGGTTCCAGGACTGGAGTATACCCAAATTTGAGTATATTCAAGTCCCACTGAAATCGCCTTTGTAAAAATTTAAACAGTGAGCAGGGATCTGAACTAACTGACTCCATCTTCCTTAATCTATCTTCAAAGCTGCCCTAGTTCATTCCAGGGGTATAGCCAAATTAACTTTGGGAGGAACTTAGAACTTAATTTAGCTTTGAAACAAAGATGATAATACCCTCTTCTGCCTGGGTACCAGACTGCCTTTGTAAGACTAACAAATTAGCCACAAAATTAGAAATGATTAGGGGTCATGCAGCCAGAGGCCACAAGATTCCAAAATCTCCTCAGTTGCTCCTAGGGGTAACATCACTATTGTAAAATCTAAGGCTGGTACTTGAGATATTTTTCAGACCCTGTGTTCTGATGCACCAGCTAGCACCAATCAGATCAGTAATCTAGCTCAACCATTTCTGCAATCCCACCACACAGCAGATAGCAAGAAGAACCCACTTCAAACCTCTGTAATTTCATCTGCAGCACCATCAATAGACTCCACACTCCCTGGCCCCATCCTCACCAAATTATTCTTTTAAAAACCTCAGTCTCCAAATGTGGGGGGAGACTGATTTGTGTAATAAAATTCCAGTCACCTGTTCAGCCGATTTTACATGAATTAAACTCTTTCAGTACTGCAGTTCTTTTGTCTTGATACATCAGTTTTATCTGGGGAGTAGACAAGGAGAACCCATTGGGCAGTTATACCACAGACAGCCCTGTGGAACCTGCGTATATATAAAAAGTTGACCCTCCATATCTGTGGGTTTCACATGCCATGAATACAGTATTTTTGATCTGCATTTGGTTGGAAAAAATCTGCATATAAATGGATCTGCACAGTAGAAACCTATGTTGTTTGTTCATGGGTCAACTGTACATGTAATTGGAGTCCCCAAAGGAAAAGGGGGGAGTGAAAAAACAAGGCTAAAAATAAAAACTGTAAACCCACAGACTCAACAAGCTCAGTGAAGCATGAGCACAAGAAACAGGGAAAAATGCATAATCAAATTTACAAAACCATAGCGATAAAATCTTTAAAGTCACTGGATTAAAAAAATAATAAAACATGTAGCATAGAGAAGAACAAGGATAAGGATTACAGCAGATTTCTCATCAGAAACAAACCAAGCAAAACAGACAGGAGATCAACATCTTTAAAATAATGGGAAGTAGGGGGAACTATCAATCTGGAATTCTATACACATAAAAAAAATGTTTTTCAGAGGTAAAAGTAAAGCAAAACATTTTCAAATACACAAAAGGTGAAAGAATTTATCATAAGCAGACCTTGAACTGTAAGAAATGTTAAAAATAAATCCATCAGACAGAAGGAAAAATATGCCACATGAAAATATGGATTCTCATAAAGAAATGAAGGATACCAAAAATATTAATAGTAACAACATGAATAAATATAAAGACCATTTTATTATGTATATAATTGACAACAATTCATAGAAAGAAAAAATATTTGCAAATCATAAGGGATTTGTATCCAGAATAAAGAACTCTTACAATTCAATAATAAAGAGAGAAGCTAATTTTAAAATGATGAAATATATGGATAGATATTTTTCTACAAAAATATACAAATGGCTAACAAGAATATGAAATGATGCTGGATATCATTAGCTATTAGGGAAACAAAAGGCAAATCCACACTTCATAACTACTAGGATGGCTATAATTATTTAAGAGACAGAATAACAAGTGTTGATAAGAATGTGGAGAAATTGGAACCCTTATACATTGCTGGTGAGAATATAAAAGGTGCAACCACTGTGAAAATTTGGTAGTTCCTCAAAATATTAAATAGCATTTTCATATGACCCAGCAATTCCACTCCTAAGTATATATCCAAAAGAACTGAAAATATATATCCACCCAAAAACTTCTCCAAGAATATTCATAGAAGGATTACAGAATCATCAAAAGTAGAAATAATCCAAATGTCTATCAACTTTTGAAAGGATAAAGTTAAATATGGTATTTTTCAAACAATGGAATATTACTGGACAACAACAAAAAAGGAAAGAAAGATAAATACTACAAAATGAGGTACTGTGCATTTTTGTCTAAGTGAAAAGCCAATCACAAAAGGCCACAAATGTATGAGCCTGCTTACATGAAATATCCAAGATAGGTAAATCTATGAGAAAAAAAGTAGGTTCCTGTTTTTCAGGAGTTTGGAGGAAAATAAATAGGGATTGACTGAAAACAAATATAGGATTTCTTTTGGAATGATAAACATTTTCTGAGCTTCATTGGGGTGATGGTTGCACTCTTTCTTTCTCTCTCTCTCTCTCTCTCTTTCTTTCTCGACAAGGACTATGTTGCCCAGGCTGGCCTTAAACTCCTGCACTCAGCCTCCTGAATAGCCAGGATATAGGCACATGCCACTGCTGCAGAACTCTTAATATATCAAAAACTATTGAATTTTAAATGGCTGGCTCTTATGGTATTAAATTATATCTCAATAAAGTTGTTCTAAAAAAAGATAATCAATGAAAATAATAACAATAGAGTTTATTATAAAAGTTTTAAAAACCAGGGGAGTAAAGTAAGTACCCTGTTGTAAGGTTCTTGTACTGTACATAAAGAAGTACAATGTCACTTAAAAGTTGCCTGCAATAAATTAAAGCCTACTGCACACACTGAATCAACCACTAAAAACAAAACAACGAATTATGGATAATATTCCAACAAGAAGATGAAATCATAAAGTATTCCAAATCCAAAAAATAACAAAGAATAGATTTGACAAATAGATGAAAGCAAGATGATAGATTTAGGTATTACCATATCAAAACACACACACACACACACACACATTAAATGTAAGTGGACTAAACAACTCAATTAAAAGGCATAGATTGTGAGATTGAATAAAAGAGCAAGACACAATTACATGCTACCTACATGAACCATACTTTAAATATGAAGACACAAATATATTAAAAGTAAAAAGATAAAAAAATAAATACCCAGCTAACACTAGACTAAACTAAACAAAGCTAAAGTGCCAATATTAACATCTAACAGAGTAGATTTTTGAGCAAAACATATTACCAGGGATTTGGAAAAAAAAAAAAAAAAAAGGTCATTTCGTAATGATAGAGTCTCTTTACCAGATATAACAATCCTAAAAGCTTATGCATCTAATAACAGACTTTTGAAATATATGAAGTAAAAACCAATAACTGGATAAACAAATCCACAAATATAGCCAGATATAAATAATCCTCAGTCATTAATTGACAGAACAGAAAAAAACCATAAGGATGTAAGAGACTTGAACAATACAATTAGTCAACTGTTATCTAATTTGATATTTTGAAAAGACTCAACCCAACACCAGACTACAAATTCTTCTCAAGAACAAAAGAAATCTGTACCAATATAGACCATATTCTGAGCCATAAAATGGGTCTCAACAAATTTAAAAGAATTTGAGTCATAAAAAGTCTGTTCTCTGACCACACTTAAATTATCAATAACAGAATGATCTCTCGAAAAATCATCAAATGCTGGAAAACTAAGTAATATATCTCTATATACCTTATAAATCAAAGAAGTCAAAAGAGGTAATTACAAAGTATTTTGAATTGAATGAATATTTTGAATTAAATGAAAATGAAAACAAAACATATCAAAATTTGTGGGATGTCACTAAACCAGTACCAATGAGGAAAATCATAGCATTAAACATCTATAATAGAAAAGAAGAAAAGTCTCAAATAAATGACTTCATCTTTTACCATCAGAAACTAGAAAATGATAATCTAATTAAAATCAAAGTAAGCAAGAAAAAAATAAAATAGTAGATAATGATATAGAAACTATAAAACAAATTCAAAAGATGTTTCTTTAAGAAAATCAATACAATTAACCCTCTAACCAGATTAGTCAAGAAAAAAAGATGAGAAGATATAAATAACTAATAATAAAACTGAAAGAGGGGTCGTTACTATTGTCCCTGTCAGAGACATTGAAAGTATAATAAATGATAAAGACAGTATAGTATGGAATAAAGATAGACAGATTAATGGAACACAATAGGGAATTCAAAAGTGGCTCTACACTTAAATGGACAACTAATTTTTGACTAATTGAATGGTAAAATAGGTCAAGCAGTGGAGAAAGGATAGCCTTTTCTCCACTTTTAAATATAAAGTCACAATTTTAAAATCATGGTGGAACTACTAGATACCCATATGCAAAAAATATAAACTGAAAAAACGAACTTTGATTCATACCACATACCATATACAAAAATTAATTGAAAAGCATCATAAGCCTAAATATAAAACTTAGAACCATAAAACTTCTAGAGGAAAACTAAGAGAAAATCATTGTATACTTTGTTTGGGTAGGCCAAGTTTCCTTAGATAAGATACCTGTGAGACAAAGTAACAAATGTAAGAAGACATGTTTGCTCATTTCTGCTTGTCGACATACTTTCCCAAAGCCCCTGACTCTGTGACAACGTGCAGTTCTCCAGAAAGATGCATTGAAAACAAAACAGAATAAAGCGCAGGGCTTCCCACCCTCCAGCTCTTGCCTGAGTCACTGTATTCCTTAAAAGATAAATGGCCTTAGTCCTTGCCTTTTCCTAAACGTAACAGAACACCTGACAGGGTTAGTGATTATGTTTCTGTAATCTATAACTAGATACACTCTTGCACCCAAACTTTGATGTGATTTTATACGTACTGAACCTGTATATAAACTGTGAGCTGCAACACTGTTTTGGAGCAGTCTGATAGGACCTTTCTGAAGGACTCCTCCCAGGCTGTAGTCCTCAGTCTATAGGTCTCAGTAAGACTTCTGAATAAAACTAACTTAAATTCTTTAAAAGCTTTTTTTTTCTCTTTAGTCAAAGTATCAAAAGCATGATTTATAAAGAACAAACTGAAAAACTGAACTTCGTTTAAATTTACTCTTTAAAAGACACTGTTAAGTGAATTAAACGGTAAGCCACAAACGGGAAAAAATACTTTCATATATATCCATAAGGAACTTGTATCTAAAGCATGTATGAAATATCAAAATTCAAAAAGGGGCAAAAGATTGAGGCAGTTTAGCAAAGATAATATTCAGATGGCAGATAAACATAGAAGAGCAATCAGGAAAAATGCAAATTAAAACCACAATGAAACACCACTACATGTCTATTAGAATGGATACAATTGAAAAGACCAACCATATCAAGTGTCAGTGAGGAGATAAAGGAGCTGCAACTCTCACACATGTGGGAATGTAAGACAGAATCAGTCTGGAAAACAATCCGACAGTTTCTTTAAAAGTTAGTTAGCCAGTTCAGCCATTTTACTCCTAGGTATTTACCCAAGAGAAAAGAAAGTATTTGTCTATACAAAACTTCAGCACAAATGCTTCTAGTAGTTTTATCTGTAAATAGCCAAAAACTGGAAACAGCTCAAATGTCAATTCATAAATGAACAGACAAATTGCTATATATCCATAAAACAGAAGACTACTCAGCAATAAAAACAAATGAACTACTAGTATACATAATACTATCACTCTCAAAATAAGCCAAGTGAAAGAAGCCAGACAAAACACAGCACTTACTGTATAATTCCATTGTGTAAAACTGTAGAAAACGCAAACTAATTTATAGTGACCAAAAGCAGTTAAGTGGTTGCCTGGGAGTACAAGAGCAGAATGACATGAGGGAAGGATTTCAAACAGAAGGAAAGTTGAGGTGTGATGGATATGTTCACCATCTTCATTGCGGTGATAATTTCGAGAGTATTTGCATATGTCAACACAAATCAAATTGTATACTTTAAATATATACAGTCTATGTCATCAATGAAAAAAAGAAAGCATAAGTCTTAAAAATGATATTTTATAACTTTTTAAAATGCAATAAAGAACATTCTCCTTAAATGGAAAACTCTGGCATACAAGAAAATATGACCACTAACCACAAACTAATTTTTACAAATCCTATGTTTGTAACAATGCAAGGGCAGCCCAATGCAGAGTGTCAAGAGTCTAAGTGACGTGAGGAGGATGTCCCCATGGGAAGGCACCCCAGAGATTGTGTCAAAGCCTGAGAGGCGAAGGGTCAACCAGGAGAGAGAGAGAGAGAAGGAGAAAGGTTTTGAATAGAAATAGAAATAAAAATAGTTATCTATGTGTGTTGCACAGTGAGAAGCTTGGGAATAGTGATATCCCAGTAACAATGAGCACACCAAACACTAACATCTTGGTCTCTAAATACCATTCTCCACAGAAAGGAGCCAGGCTCCTTGAAGATATGTCTGTTCCTCAGATTTGGGAAATACATGATGCCTTGGACATCTTGAGCAGACAGTTAAGACAGCACTCAAAGAATTATGCAGACATGTAAGAAGGACAAGGAAACTAGTTTGAAAGGTACTCACTGGTCTAACCATTTTTAATTTTGAAAACAGAAAAAGAATCCATGAGTTCATTTTAATATAAATAAAAGTTTGACCAAAAAATTTATATTTACATAGACTCAAACATTTCTCTACAAAATACTTATTATAATAGGCAAAATAATAACTTTACAGTAAATAGTCTGGAAGATGTCACCTTAATCAAGTGATCAAAATAGCATCACCAATAATGAAACAAATCAACATCATGTGCCACCTGATGAAATGCAATGAGAATAGCACTTCTGTCATGTTCTTGCCAAAATCAAAATCCAGATTTAATCAACAGGAAACATGAAACAAACCCAAACTGAGGAAGATGCTACACAATAAATAGCCTATAATCATCAAGAGATCAAGGGCATAGAAGCCAAAAAAAAAAGGAGAAATTATTCCATAATAGCCTTAGAAAAGACCTAATAATAAATACAATGCAAGATGGTGAACTGGATCCTTCATTATCAAGGACATTATTATAATTTGGGAAAATATCAATGGAATATGAAAAATTAGATGATAGGAAGATAACAGGGTAAATTTACTGATTTCAGTGGTTGCTTTGTGACTATGTTGAAGAATGTGCTTGTTTGTGAGAAAAACTGTATTTGAGGATGTTAGAGCATCAATGTAAACAGTTCACTCAACTGACTTGGGAGATAAAAGGTTCTTCACACTTTGTTACTGTTCTTGCAACTTTTCTATAAGTTTGAGGGAGGCAAAGTAGAGGAGAGGGGGAAGGAGCAGGGATAGGAGAAGCAGTCATCTCACATAAAATAATTTTAAGTGGAAGAGAGTGTTCATGTATCACTACAAAACATAAGAATAGACATCCCCAAGATCTGGCTAAAAGTGACTGTTACAAAGTACATGACTACCCGACACACATGTGCCTGACTTTAGAGAAGACAGGAAAAGATGTCTCAAAACAAATCACAAGCTCTAAGAGGCATGTTGCCAAAAGTCAAAGAGGTCTTCTGAAAAAGGAGAAGTCTAGACCACAGAAAACAGTGCAGGCAGCATCTACCACCAAGCTTAGCTGTATTTTCAAAAAAGCTAAAGAAATCTCATAGTATTAGAAAGATACATTTAAGTTGAACACAAAACAAAGACAAAGGCAGATGCTCCAGCGATGTGGCCCTAAGTACTTCTGTTTCCAGGATACATGAGAAATGTGACAAGGTACCATGTTCTTTGAAGATGGTACATTATTCTGCATGTAGGCAAGCATGAAAAAAAAAAGACAAAAGAAGACGGTACATCATGAATTTCCTTCTGCCTACCAGTGAGACTAATGTCTTCCAGATGTTGTTTGGCCCACAATGTGCTATTCAAATATATGAAAGTTTTGTTTATTTTCAAAGTTTGAGAGCCAAATAAAAAACCTTCACCAGCCTCTAATTAAACTGGAGATAAAAGCTTAAAAAAAATCAGTATATAACCTAAATCTAGACTTATACATCCTGCCCAAAGTTTTTGGGGGGCAGCGGGAAGGGGAAGAAAATAAGACCCGTTGAATACAATCCTAATATCTACTTCAGCAAGGGAAAAATAATGAGATGCTTAATTTCATTTCCTTTCCTGCTCCCAGCATATTACCATTCTTTCTCAGTGAAAACCCTCTTGGTAATACCTCTCTAAAACAGTTAAGTATAGAGGACAATCTAAAGAAAACTACTATTGTGCTAGAGGATGAATTATTCCTAGCTGGGTCGAGGATATGTAAATACTCCAGCTTCCTGAGAAGTCACATACGTGATTTTAGCAACTTGAAGGGGCAGCAAGAAAGAGCTGGCCTCATTCTTTGATATACAATTCTATGAATAACATCTCAAATGTTACCATTCTGTTGAAGAAATCAGGAAGTGAAGCAAGGGGAATTAAAGTGAATCTTCTCTGTTCACAATAATTTAGTAACTATGAAAATCAACAAAAAAAGGGCGGGTCCCCTCTCTAAATTATGTGAATGGTTAACTCCTGTTTTCCTGTTATGAAAGCGTTTTAAATGTAATAGTGGACACTTTTAAAAATAATGGCTGAAGTCATTTATCAAGAAAGCACCAGAAAATGGAAGGGAAAAGGAATCTCTTTTTTAATGAACTATGAAGAGATAGTAAAACCACAAAGTAGCCACAAAGCTCCTATGCCTGAGACATGACCTAAAAACCAACTAGAGACCTAGAAACAGCTGTGAGGCCTCACTTGAAAGACTTCTATCTGCTAATGGGCCTGAAAGATGCTATCCTACATGTCCAGAAAAACACAGGGGGATATTCCAAATATGTAGAGAATGGAACATGTCACACAGAAAACTTCTAATTAGTGTGAAAAGGGATTTGATGACCACTCCAAAAAAGAGATAAGGCATTATAACATTAGAAAGTGAATTCTGGGCTGGGTGTGGTGACTCATGCCTGTAATTCCAGCACTCTCCGAGACTGAGGCAGGAAGATCACTTGAGACCAGGTGTTTGCCACCAGCCTGGCCAACATAGCAAGATGCCATCTCTACTTAAAAAATAATAATAAATATAAAAATATTTTCAAAAGAAAAGGAATTCTGATACAAAAGGAGTCCACTTACAAAAACATAAGTTTTACTAAACTGGTATTACCTAAAAAATCTGGGAAAAGAAGAAACAGCCAGACTCAGTGGCTGTGGGTTCTATCCAACCAAGAATTTCCTGGGCCTTGAGAAGGAAGCAGTGTGCCAAAGGGCTGAGGTTACAGTGATTGTTGTTTTAAGCCAAGTCACAGAGATAAAATGAGCAGGTGGCAAGTTTCTAAATCTTTTGTATTCCCAGATTTCCCCATTTTACAGTAATGTAGTGCTGGGGGCAAGGGATAAAATGTGGTGTGTTCAACCCATTGCAGAGAAGTGGCTCCAAGGGGATAATTTTAGATTTCTAAAAGGCCACCTCTCCAAAGAACTGCCCCAGTTTCTTTTGGTGGTAGCTGTGGAGGTAACTGAAGCGACATACAAGGACCCTTCTCCTTCTGGGTCTGATGGTCTCATTATGGATACTGATCTCTGATCCAAGTTACATGAACTCGTCTCAGCTGGAATTCACAGTGCCACACTGATTTCTTTTGGCCACAAGCCCAAATTGCAGCTGTTTGTACTTATTCGTGGTATGGTGTATTTTGAAATGAAATGAAATGAACCAGATTTTTCCTACCGCCTATGTCAGTGCCTGGTATTGGGAAATATTAACTCTTTCACAGTCAGGCTACCAACAATTGTATTGTGTCTATGAAAGGAAGGAAGATATAAAGAAGACACTGACCCCAAGCTGAGAAAGAGTCCAAACAAGAAGCCCATTTCAAAGAAAAGGGCAGATATTCTGTTATTTACATAGTTTGGGGGCCCTATCTACCTCCAAATAAGTTTCAGATAGATTACAGAAGATTATAAAGAACAATGACTCTTGTCTTTATAATCTTCTGTAATCTATCTGAAACTTATTTGGAGGATTAAAGTAAACTTGCAAGGGAAATCGTATTTCAAAACTGCGTGCAAAATTTTACTCTGAGCTCTCTGGTAACGAAAGCAAAAGGGAAAATGAAGAGTTGCATATTAACTATTGAGAGAGAGAGATGTTATTTTCTTCTACTAAATCCTAGTAAGAGTTATTAAATGGTATAAAATATACAAAAATATTAATATGGCTATTTCTTCTCCTATCAACCCTCAATGAAAGCTGAAGATAAAATATATGGTTCTTAGATGGTATAGCACCCATGAAACTTAAACACAAAACAAAACCAGACTTAAACAAAACTTAATCAGGTTTTGATTGAGTAGAGCCTAGACATCTGTATTTTTTTAAGTCTCCTTAATTCTGAAGCATATATCTAATTACATGCCATTGTCTTAAATCAGAGTTCTTCAAAGATATTTGGATGAGAACAAGTATCTCTTCAGAACAAATGTATTATATTCTAAATTTATTGCTATTAAGTGATCTAACATGATACAAGGTGAGCAGAGCAAGCTTTACTGCAAAATATAGAAACAGTGATTCTTGCATCCTCTCCAAAGTTGATGAGTAAGCTGCTGTGTGAGAGAGAACCAAGAATCTGTATTTTAACAAGCACCCAAAGTGGGTCTAGGTTGAAAGCTAGAGGTGTTAACTAGTACATCACACTGGTGGTTCTCAAACTATAGTATGTGGCATACAGAATTCACTGGAGGGCGTGTCCAAACACAGATGTATGAGCCCCATCCCATTGTATGTCTTATTCAAAAGCTCTAGGGTGGATCCAAGAAAGTGCATTTACTAACAAGTCCCCAGGTGATGCTGGTGCTGGTCTTGGGGCCACACTTTAAGAACCACTCACTAAACTGTCCATTTAATAAATCGGTGGCCTCACATGGCCTTTAATAAAACTGGAAATAGTAATAAATAAAAATAATATATAATTCAAGACTAAAGTATCTGATAAGTTAAGTGTTTGAAGTGTTCAGTGTTGTTTAGAAACAGTTTTAAGTGCTTTTAATACCTGGCATAAAAAGGCAAATTTGGCATTTTATTTACAAAAATGAAATAAATTGGACTTTCATCCAAATCGAAGGCCGTTCCACCTAGTCAATTGTAATGACTGCCAGAAATTGTTTTTTAGGAGAGAACTTTTGAATTATTCAATAAAGACTGTAACTGAAACACCGTGGACCAATGGAAAAAAGAACTGAGGGCAGGTGTTACCATTTATAAATCTTCGACATTAAAAACACACACACACGTTTAATGAAACTCCTAAGAGCATGTTCAGTTTGAGGAAAACTTCATCCCAGCAAGTGTCTAAAAGAATAAGGAAGCTGCAAAATGTACCTCCACATTATATGACTTGATCTGTAGCATGAAGCTATTTAGTGTCATCCATCTGAATCTGAATTTTAGAGGGTATCACCCAAAGCAACAGATTTAGTTTTGACAAAGTCAATAGTAAGTTCTCCTTAAAGAAAAGAACTGGCCAAAAGAACTGGTCTGAGGCTTCCTAAATTCATTTTCTGTTCATGAGCATAAGATCATACCATAACTCTACCAGAAATGCAGTATCTAATGCATAGACAGATTTCTTAAGTTACTAAATCATAGAGTTAAAAGAAGGCTTAAGGTTGTGGACACAGGTGGGTTTTATATCATTTGGAAATGGAATCTGATCTGTCAAAAGATAACTCCTATATACTACATTATTCTCTGGGTGGTTGCATCAATCCTCTTAAGAAACATTAAAGTCTAAAATCTTTGTGATCAGTTAGCTCAACCCAGAGACATTTTACTAAGATCAAAAGCTGTGGTGAAATTAATAAATCCTGCAAATGGTCATAAAGTGACTTCTGAATAAAGATGACATCAGCCCCAATTCCCCAATATGTCCACACCCAATTTCCAGTTAAAATACACATGAAGACAAAAACTCAAAATAGCTCTGAAACCAAGATAACAGCCAGCCTTTATAAGAACCTGGGAGTAATATCTATTAAGTACAGTGCAGATGGAACTGAATTAAACTGGTGTCCAATGAACGCTTGCTTGCTAAAAAAGAACAGCTAGAAATAAATTAGAAGGTTTAGACTTCCCGCATCCTACCTCATTTTCCAGAACACTGGAATGAGCAGGAATGAGTAGCAGCAGCCTCCCCACACTGGCAGCCCTGCTTTCTAAAACAACCAGCTATCCACTTGTCTTAGCCTTAGTCCGCTCAGGCTGCTATCAAAGCTACCACAGACTGGGTGGCTTAAACAACAAACATTTCTTTGTCACAGATCTGAAGGCTAGAAGCCCAAGACCAAGGTGCCAACAAAGATGGGCTCTGATGAGGGCCCTCTTCGGGGTTGTGATCTGCCATCTTCTCACTGTAGCCTTATAAGTGGAAACAGGGCTAGAGAGCTCTTCTAGGGTCACATTTAATGAAACTCCTAAGAGCATGTTAGGATAGGGTCTTGTTGTCACCCAAGCTGGAGTGGCGCGATCATACCTCACCACAGCCTTAAACTCCCAGGCCCAAGCAATTCTCCCACCTCAGCCTCCCAAGCAGCTGAAACTACGGGCACACACCACCAACACACCAGGTTAATTTTTTTAAATTGCTATTAATAGCAGACATGGGGTTTTGCTGTGTTACCCAGGTTGGTCTTGAACTCTTGAGCTCCAGTAATTCTTCTGCCTCAGCCTTCCAGAGCGCTGGGATTACAGGTGTGAGTCAACACGCCGGGCCTAGGGTCTCTTTTATAAGGCCTCTAATCCCATTCATGAAGGCAGAGGCCTCATAACCTAATTACCTCTTAATATGATCACCTTGGGGACTGAGATTTCAACATATGAATTTCAGGGAGACACAATTATCTTCAGTCCATAACACTACTATTCTCCCTTTCTCTCACCCCTTTCAGCAATTCTGTACAAAGAAGTTTTTTCATAAATCAGTAAGCACAATAAACAATCTACTGGTTAGTTCATGGCCTCCTGAATATGGGAGAACAGTAGTCTAGTTCTAAAGGAGCTGGGTACAAGAATTCTAAAATGAAAAATTCCTTGTCACTAGCCAAATCTCTTAGTATTGATTTGTGACTCAGGAAACAATGGGCTCCACTTTGATAGAGTGACTTCTTAGGGGCATGGGGCCAGGGTTTTCTTCTCTTTCAGGAGTCAGGGTCCAGAGCCTCCAGAGGTAGTCACCGGGATCACCCTTGTCAATGGTGCCAGCTGCTCACTTGCACAAAGGCACCAGGCTAAAAGAGAGCCATGGCTGCAATCCAGCAAGGACTGCACCACTCCCCCAGCCATGTACCTCAGTGTGAGCTGTGCTTGCCCAAAAGAATAAGCCTTCCAAAACCAGGCAGGAACTATGCAGCTAGTATATGGGGTGTGTTTACAACTCCAAAGTCTAGGCCCGCATCATCCAACATTATAGTTACTCTCCTAGGTGCACAGTACAGAAATACAACATATCCATTATTGCAAAAATCTGTTGGACAGTGCCGGAATACTTTCCACAAAAATTATGAAGTGGAAGGAAGCCTTACCACTTTTCAATTAAAATGGAAATAGTCTTATTCCCACCTACAAAATATAGTCTCCAGAGAGGTCTGTTATTTTGGAGTCAGAATTAAATCTAAATTCCTCTAGAACAACAAAAACATTAAGGGAGTTACTGCACTAAGCTCATAATAATCCCTTTTGTTCACTGCATGTTTACTATTTTTTAATATGCTAAAATCAAACACATGGAAATGTTGAGCTGTTTTAAATAATACTCCTCGAAAAAGAACGGGGTTCTCATTAGAAGCATTTTCCTTAATATCAGGAATAACAAGAATCTTACTATTACTCCTACTATTCAACACAGTTCTAGAGAGCCTAGTTAATTCAATAAAACAAGACAACAATAAAAAACATGAGTGAAAGAGTCAAACTGTCCTTATTTGCAATCCAAATGATTATTAAAATTCAAAGTCCAGGAAAGTCTACAGATAAACCTGCTCCTAAATTTCCAATGAAATGCTAAGGACCAAAATAGCCAAGACAAATTAAGAGAACAGAAGTAGAGGACTTGATCTACCAAAGAGTAAGGCATATAAAAAGCCATGTAATGAAGGTAATGTGACAATTGTTCCAAACTAAACATTCAGAGGTACACAGAGTCTCAAAACAGTGTTACATAGATGATACATATGACATTACAGTGGGGACATAAAAGGACTGGAAAAAAATGGTTCTAAGGCAAAAGGAAAAATGTACATAGTCAGACACTCCAACTTCACATCATACACAGAACTAACATCCAGATGAATTAAAGGCCTGAACATGATTTGACTGGCCTAGGGGAACTCCAGTATCATGCTGGTCTCTTATTTCCTTTTAGCTTCACTTCTGACCCTTCTACTGTTATTCTGTGCTAACAATCTCATGTAGGGAAAGCTGCCTATATTTCCCGAAATGATACAGAAACAAGAAGTTAAAAGTTGATCATGCTTGAAGATCTCTTTTATACCTAAAACTAACCACTGGCTTCCTTCCACTTCCTGATTAGCAGACAGATTAAAAGCTCAATTAGAATTCTGTTTTAAAAAAAATAATATATATAGCTTCTCAAAGAACATAAAAGATGGTGACTAATAAATATTCTGGATAAAAACTTCCAAAATGACTAATAAATACCCTGGATAGAAACTTCCATATAAAAATTCATATAAATGTAGCCAACAAATGCAGAATAAGAGTTTGCTTTTAATATATGCTAACCTTCTTTACAAGTTAAATATTTTACCTCGAAATAACAGTGGTTTTTAAAAGTTCTGTCTTGGGACTTTCTCCTTGGTTTATAGCTCTTTTTACTTTATGTAACACTTACATGTTTTGGCTGATTAATAACAACTACGCAGGAACATTCAATTCCAGAGGCAATTTTAATGTAGTCATTGATAAAGTACAAACTATCATAATAAACCTGTTTAATTTACTTTAAAAAGGAATAGAGTTATAATCACATATTCATCTGTCATACTTTTCTTGTACATTTCCCTTGAGAAACCAATTTTAAACTTCTATACCACCTCAATCTACATACTTAACAGTAAATCACAGTAATATATATATGCATTCTAGCTCTCTTGAGGCAAAACAAGCATTTAATTTTACCAGACACTATTCATGGGGTGTCAAAGTTAATCACACAGAACCAGAAGTATGGCTAAATGTGGGAACACATTTCTGAACTTATCATTAAATATTCATTGCTTTTTGAGAGCTAAATAGGTAAGTATTCTCTTACTACTAATCGAAATTAGGATAAACCAGGGGACCTAATACTATAGAAATATAATTTTTTCTGCTAAGGCTAATCCAACAAAGCAATTACAACTTTCAGTAAAAGAGGAATACAGGGCTTTGCTCTAGAAAGATGTGTCCATCAAAAGTCTAAAGCACTGTAGATCTGTAGATCTGTAGATCTATAGATGTAACTTCTCTTTAAAATATGAAGGGGGCCAGGCATGGTGGCTCACTACTATAATCCCAGCACTTCGTGAGCCTGAGACAGAAACATTGCTTGAGGCCAGGAGTTTGAGACCAGCCTGGTCAATATGGCAAGACCCCATCTCTACAAAAAATAAAAATAAAATATGAAGTGTTAGTTACAAGAAACCTAATTTGTATACCCAGACAAGACATGCTGGGAATCCAGGCAGATCATCAGGAGCCCATTTGAAACGGGAATCCCTGATCCTGTGCAATCAATTGTAAATTAAATAGTTTTATTATGATACTTTGTATTTTATCAATGACTACATTAAAATTGACTCTGGAACTGAATGTTCCTGCGTAGCTGTTATTAATCAGCTGAAAAGTCTAAGTGTTATATAAAGTATTTAAATCACAGAGATTCAGTCTCAAACTGAGAAGGAAGGATTATGGCTGTCCCTATCCCTGGAGTTTAGTAGGCAAGCCAGAACACTCCAGGGTAAGACAGAGCCAATGCATGCACCCTCAAATCTCAGGTAAAAGCTGACAAGAGTGAGACCAGCAGGTGGCACACAAATCTACTTAGAACCCATTCTCTGGGGACAATGAATGTAATTTGCTTAATAGAGTGAACCACAAACCAAAAAAGAAAGGGCTATCTTGGGTGCTAAAAGAGTTACAAACACATAGGCATCCCTGAGGTTACCCTAAATAGTTTGATTATTTGGAAGAAAAATCTCCTTCTCTTTGGGGAAGGGAGGATACACAAGGTAACCTATTATTTGGGGTTCAGGGACTAAAAAGTGGTGGCTGTAATCACAGAAATGGCAGTCACCCAGGAGCCAATGCAGTGTGGCCAGGTCAGGAGCTTCCTCCTCCACCATCCCACAGACCTGGACCATGAAAACCAAACCATTCTCTGTGGGAGTTAGGGAGAGACACTGCAGCCACATAGCCTAGGAATTATTCCCCCAAACCTCCAGCTGTATCTCAGATTTATATGGCCCACAAAAACAGAAATGTAATGGTAACAATAATTAGGCTAAGAATTCATAACTCAAAAATAACTAAATGTATCCACATATGTCTTGGACCACTATGCCAACTGACATGTAATATTCATACTGTTCCTAGTGCCAAAGTCACATTAACTATTTCAAAAAAGTTCATCCCCCCAACAACTCAGACTCAAGAAAAACTAATCATTTCATGAGGGCATCATCAAGGCTCCATCCTTCACCCAGTACATGGCTGCCCTGTTCTCTTTCCATGTCTTGATCCTCCAGTGATAGTCACCATCACCAATTTTGGCTAACAGTGACTTTGCAAGACATCTCTCCCATTCATCCTAGTCTTCAGCTGGCCACATCTTGTTTTGAACTGCAGTTTACTTCACTCAGTTATTCTCTCTTCTGTGGCTTCAGTTTTGTTCTCTCCTCAGTTCCCAGTCCTCGGAATATATACATGCTAAATTTCCTATTCAAAAAAGAAAAAGTACTCCCTTGACCACAACTTCTTTCTCTTTCTTCTCTCCCATCCCCCTCCCCAATTCTCCCTTTTCAAGGCCCAGGACACTGAAGAAACTGTGCTTATTGCTTTTACATTTTTACATGATGAACCATGGCTTCCTCCACCCCAACTCAAAACCTTAAGATCACTGTCCTCTAAAAACGATCTTTCTCTGTCCTTACCTTACTTGACCCTTTGTTGGCATTTTGCATCATTAATCACTTTTTAATCTTGGCCTACTCATGCCACCATGCTCCCTTGATTCTTATCCAACTTTGTGATAGCCTTTTCTCAAGCATCTTTGCAGGACCCTCTTCCTCTGATGACTAGGAAATGTTGGCTTACCCTCAAGCTCTGTACTCAGCCCTTTCCTATTCTACTTCTGCTTACTCTCCTTAGGCAATCTTATCCATACCAATAAATTCCACAGACACTTACAGGCTGGTGATGCTTAAGTATGCATCCCCATTCCAGAACATAGTCCAACATTCCAACTTAATAGATTCAAATCCATTCTTGGCTGGGCATGGTAGCTCATGCCTGTAATCTCAGCACTTTGGGAGGGTGAAGTGGGAGGATCACTTGAGCCCACGAAGTTGAGACCAGCCTAGGCAACAAAGTGAAACTCCATCTCTATAAAAAACAAAAAATAAAATAATTTTTTAAAAAATAGCCAGGTGTGATGGCATGTACCTGTGGTCCCAGGTACGCGAAAAGCTGAAGCAGAAGGATTGCTTGAGCCCAAGAGGTGGAATCTGCAGTAAGCTGTTATCATGACACTGTACTCCAGCCTGGGCATCTCAAAAAAAAAATCTTTTCCCTTCAGCCCCCGCTGTCACTTGCTTTGTTCAAGTTACCTCCCCTGGACAACTGCAAAGGTCTCTATCTCTAATCTCATTTCATCTCTCTGTCTTTCTCCAATGTAATCTCTTGCAATGATCTAACAAAACTGTGGAAATCCTTTCAATTGTTAAGAATTGGGAGGGAGGTGGGCCAGGCATAGCGGATCATGCCTGTAATCTCAGCACTGTAAAAAGAACTGGGAGGGAGGAAGCAAACTTCAGATTCCTTTGTACATTCCACCAGACCTCCCTGATCCAGCCTCTGCCTCGCCTACTAGCAAGTCTTGCATTATTTACTAACAAAACTACCTGGAGTTCCTAGAAAACACCTTGCTACTTCACGCCTTCCATATCCTGTTTTCACAATTTCACAATTATCTTCCACTGCCTATCCACAAGGTAAACTCCTCTTTATCTTTCAATCTTCCAATGTCCAGCTGATGTCTCAAGAGTCTCCTTCTTAATCACTGCCACACACATATCATCAGCAGTGTGTTGGTGTGCCCTGCTATACGCCATCACCTCTGTACCTTGCACATAGGTCATAACATTCATCATACTAAACCCTATTCAGTTATGAGGCAACTGCTGGACTTTGAGCTTCCTGAGGTTAAAGCCAGCACTATTAATTACTTCATTATTCCAATGCTCAGTGTGTCTGGCAACACAGATAGTGCTCAATAAAGGCTTATTGAACAAGAAAAAGAGGAATTAATGAAGGCATACAGCCACTAGAAATGAAAAATGAATTGAAGAACTGGTTTGCCCAAAAGCACAAGTATTCTAACACAACTTTTTCCTGTCCAGTGATTTCCTTCATTCATTCATGCATGCAAAAAGCTGTACACAAGACACAAAATGCTGATAACAAAATCTTCCCAGATTTCTCAAGTCACTGCAAACCCTGATGATGCAAGAGCCTTCCTAGTCAATCCCACACATTCCATTCCCAATGGCCATTAGGAAGAAAAAGAAACATATACAAAATGTTGGGAAATGATCCTCTAAAGGTTAAGCATTATAATTAACCTTCTATCTTAGCACATCCTTTATTTTATTCCTTCTTCCTTAACACGCTCAATTGCCTTTTCCATCATGAATTTGGAGTTCACCGTTGCCTGTGCAAACATCTATATTACCAATTCCATGCCATGGCAATTCCATATTCAAAAGTTACAGACTCAACACACAAAAAAAATTTCCAAATAATTTGGCTTGATCCAAATCACATCTCCAAATAGGTACACAAGCAAGCCAACTCAAATAAATTCACAGGGGAATAAGGTATAAGATAAATCTTTACAGCACTAAACACATTTTTATGCATTAGAATTAAGTATGAAAAATAAAGCCTTAAGAGATCTAGATACAATCCCAGATTGAGAGGTTATTTTAGCATAAGGCCAAAGAAAAGACAGATAAAGGTAATTATCTAAAATAGTTTGGATATCTGTCTCCACCCAAATCTCACATTGAAATGTAATCCCCAGTGTTATAGATGGGGCCTGATGGGAGATGTTTGGATCTTGGGGACAGATCCCTCATGAATGGTTCTGGACCATCCTCTTGGTGATCAGTGATCTGAGTTCTCTCAAGATACAGTCATTTAAAAGTATGTGGCACATCTCCCCAACTAACTCACTCCTTCTCTCCCTGTCTCTACCCTCTTTCTCTCTCTTCACTGGTGCTTGCTTGCTCCTGTTTTCACCATGTGAAGTACCTCCTCCTCCTTCACCTTCTGCCATGACTGTAAATTTTGTGAGGCCTCCTCAGAAGCCAAGCAGATGTCAGAACCATGCTTCCTGTATAGTCCGCAGAACTGTGAGCCAATTAAACTTTTCTTTAAAAACTACCCAGTCTCAGATATTTCTTTACAGCAATGCGAAAATGGCCTAATACACTACCTAAACATTTAAAGCTTCATTATATTTAAAAAAGTATATGTGAAAAATCCATTATATCACATAAACTGTTAACAATTATAAAAAATGACAATTATATGTTTTAAATATATAAACAAGTAGACTTTTAGATGAACATCCTAATAGAAAAATAATTGATAAACATACGCAGGAAATTTATGAGAAATAATACAAACGATCAATGAGCATAAGAAAAATTGTACCTGACTTCAAGAAATTAAATAAATCTGATTTTAAAAATAAAATGCCATTGTCCCAACACATTGATAATTTTTCTAAATTTCTAATATTCAGGTTAACGAAGTTGCTGCACTTTCGAGCACTGTAATCAGGGGTTTCAGTATGGAACAATCTCATTCTGTCCCTGTAGAATGATTCTGGCAATATGTATCAAAAGTCAGACAAACATACTCTATGACCTAGCAATTCAAGATGTTTATCATGGGAAAAAAATCAGCAATCTATGCAAACTTATCTATTTAGGACAATCATTACAAAACCCTAATAGTGAAATTGAAAGCAACTTTAAGGTTTCAAGAAGTGATATTAAGAGGCCAAGTGCAATGGCTCACATCTGTAATCCCAGCACTTTGGGAAGCCAAGGCAGGCAGATCACCTGAGGTCAGGAGTTCAAGACTAGCCTGGTCAACATGGTGAAAGCCCAACTCTACTAAAAATACAAAAATTAACTGGGTGTGATGGTGGGCACCTGCAATCCCACCTACTTGGGAGGCTGAGGCAGGAGAATCACTTGAATCCGGGAGGTAAAGGTTGCAGTGAGCTGAGATTGTGCCACTGTACTCCAACCTGGGTAACAGAACAAGACTATGTCTCAAAAAAAAAAAATTTTATTAAGTAAATAACAACATATTTGAAGGATAAAATACATCCTGCTATTTTAAAAGTCACACTGTAAACTTATTTTCCCAGAATACTGGGAGCAAAATACGGTGAAAACTCTCTAGCACAAAAACATGTAAAACTGCTATGTGTGTATGCATACCCAAGCACACACTTCTACCTCTGTAAATGCCTACCCAAGTTGGCAAAAGTCATGAAGCTCCTAAGAAGCAAAAATAAGTCAAGAAGTCAACTGGGAAAAGAAAAGAAAACTATGGAGTCTGTCAGCCAGTTATATCCCAATAATCGCAGGTGACTTTGAGTTTTGGCTTTTAAAAGCAGAAATCAAGTGAAAACTAGAAGTCAAATCAAAGACCTCTGCAAAAAGCTGGGACATCTTACCCTTAACAGCTGAACTAATAGAAAAAATACTGACCCATGTCACACAGGGAGAGGGTCAGAAAATGTGACTGTCTCAAACATGGATCTAGGTAGTAAAGAGTCATCCTTGAGAATTTATAGCTGGACATTTGCTCTTAATAAACTAGGGATGACCTGAATTCCTACTGCTGGTTTAGCCACCCAAAAACCTCAAGCTGATAATTCAATCTGACGTGGACATGGGTTGAGAGTGTCTTTAGTGCATCAAATAGAAGAAAATACAAATTATTTCTGAACTGATTTACCTTAAGTTCTCAAAGAATTCCCAGAGAAAAGGTTCCTAGAAACATGAGTTTACACTGTGGGAATGGGGAGTGGGGTGGGATCATAAAGCACATACAGAAACAAGACAACACTTACAAGAGTCATCAAAAAGAAGAAATAGCAGAAATGGATCCACAAAGTCTACAGATACTGGAATTTCAAATGCGGACTATAAAATAAAAATGTCTAACAGGTTTAAAACTAAGAGGGTATATTAAAAGATCATATATTAAAAATGACCACACAACTTTTAAGAAAATGTAAAGAAGGTTCCTAAAATAAAAATAGAAACAGTATTCCTAGAAATAAAAAAATACAGTATTTCGAATTAAAAATTCAGCAGGTGAGTAATACATCTGATTAAGTGCAACTGAAGAGATAATTAGTAAACTGGACCATCACTACAAACAAATTACACAGAGGCACAGAGGAGAAATCTCAAAGTGTTGTTTAGAGTTAGGAATGAGATTTTAAAAATCCATACCAAAACGAATTTTATCGAGCATTTATTGACAGAAAAATATTTGATACATTGCTAAATATTTTTTAAAAAGCCACAAAGCAGTATATACTTGTGTCATTTTTATTTTTTGACAAGTGTGGGGTTTATAGATATAAATGTACATATTTAGAAGAAATGGTAAAAATGTTTATGTTTGAGTGGAAATATTTCAGTCCATTTCTTATTTATATTTTTATATTTTTCAGGGTTCTGAATTATATATGAATCACTTTTAGAGTAAAAAAACGTTATTTAAAAATTAACAGAAAATAATACTGGGGGGGTGTGTGTGTGTGTGCACACGCATGTGTGTGTGTAAAGGGACATATACCAAAATTGTTAATAACTACTATTTCTAGTTTGTGAGTTTCATGATTTGGATGATTTTTACCTATAATTTCTAATCAATAATTGAATAAATTATGTGTCTAAATATGGAGAGGAAAAGACTTGGTACTTAAAGACATTAATAGAGGTTTTATTATGGATGCTAAGTTACTATGATTTATAATTTTTATATTTTGCAAATTCCCATTTGTTTTTGTTGTTTATATAGTTTTTATTATACATATTTTCATTTCTCATTTCACAATTAGGAAAAGATATATACATATATATGCACATGTGGATACATAGATAGGTCAGCTAGCCTTAGAATTTTATATAAAACTTTGTGAAAGAAAATCTCATTTAAAATTGAAAGTGAATATGCAATGTATCTATACATTTATATACAATGTTTTCAGAGACTTGCAATGTTATGGGAAAGCACTGCCTTTCAATGTTAAAATTTTAAAGCACGGAACAAAAACACATGCAGATCTCATAAACGTCCTGCAGAGGAATAACAGGCAGAAATTATAGGAGAATGTTAACAGTGGCTGTCCCTGGTGTCCCAGTTCCCTTCTTGCATTAATATCTGGGGAAGGGGAGAACAAGAGAGCCAGTCAGAGTTTCTTGTTGTTGACACACATCTGGCCTCAATTTTGATTCTTGGGAACCAGAGCAGTGGAAGCATGAGGATCAGTAAAATAAGGTAGGGGCTAAAACCACCTATCTTAAAACATGTTAAAATGTACAATCACTTAGGCGAATTAGAGGCAAAAAGTCAACATTTACTATGGTCTTTCAAGATAAGAAAAAAGGGCCAGTGCAACCAAGAAAAGAGAAAAGCTAACAATGCTTAGCTGTTGCTAATGTCATTAACTTTTCTTAATGACATAAAAACCCACATCAGACAAATCTTTTTGGTACACTACCCTTGAACTGGAAACCACAGATTTTAATCTCTAATTTATTCAGGAATAAAAAATCAGATCACAGGCAACACACTTCCATGTGACTTTAAATGTGTATTATTAGCTAATGATAGGAAACCCTCACATTGCCTAGTTAAGTGCACATAAAATATCATGACTTCCCTTCTCCTTCCAGAAACAGATCTCTGAAAGCAGATCCCTAAAGAAGAATACCAAATATCAGCCAAAAACTTAATTTATTCTATCCTACGTTCCTCTGATCTTTGAAAAAGTGATTCTGCAGTGCTTTCCAAATTCACAGCAGACACGATGTATAAACATCAAATCATCAAAGACAGTTCAAGAGAATGCTTCACTTTTAGAAACACTACAAACTAAACTTAAGAGCTTCTACACCTGCAAATAATAAACTTCAAAGGCAGTCCAAACTATCCTGGCATTTGTCATTTGTGGGCATAAGTGTGTGTAATGGGTCTAAGTCTGAGCTTGGTTTTAATAATCAACTGACTGACTATAGTTTAACTAGTCTTATTTCAGCCTTGAATTCTTGTAGAGTGTCCTAAAACTATTTTAAGTGTGTTGTTCATAAATTTTATAGCATCTCATGATCAGAAGAAAACTTCTGAGGTCATCTAGTTCTACATCTTATCCAATGCTTTAGTCAGTGCAGAATCTATTCTCCATGATGTCTGCTGGAACACTTCCAACAATGGGAAGCTCACTACCTGCCAAGGCCAGCAGTGAGGTACTTGGACAGGCAGCTTGCTAGAAATTCTCTCTCAAATGTAGTTCAGATTATCCTGACTGAAAAACCCAACCTTGGGACCCAGCTACTCTTTTGTAACCAAACTGAATCCCATTTTTCAAACACTTCAAATCTTATAAGGCCGATGAAGATAGAGATCAGATTGTCTGTTTTTTTCTTTCCTCTGTCTCATAATTCTATTCTGTAGATCCTTTACACTTATTTCTACTTTTCACTGAGAACACTACAGCTGATTTATTCTATCCTTCAAAGATGATACCTAAAACACAATATGGTACCCTTGCTGGCTGATTCTGACCAGTCCTGAATATGATGAAACCCACTTGCTCTTAATGTTTAGATATGAGGTGTTTGGAAAACACATTATAATGAAAAAAAATGTTTACAGTTTGACAAAACAGCTATTTCAAATAGGCCCAACTTTGAAAAATGCTGTTACCATGAGATGGAAAATAATAAAAAGTGAAGTTCCAAATCCACTGTTTCTCAAAGAATATATGGCCCACCAGTTGTCTGTTAAAAATGCAGATTCTTGGCTAGGCGCAGTGGCTTATGCCTATAATCCCAACACTCTGGGAGGCCAAGGCGGAAGGATCATTTGAGCCCAGGTATTCAAGACTAGCCTGGACAACATAGCAAGACCTTATCTCTACAAAAAAAAAATTAAAAATTAGCCAGGCATGGTGGTACACACCTGTGGTCCCAGCTACTCAGGTAGCTGAGGTGAAAGAATTGCTTGAGCTTTGGCAGTCAAGGCTCTGGTGAGTTAAGTTATCATGCCACTGCACTGCAGCCTGGACAACAGAGCAAAACCCTGTCTCAAAAAAAAAAAAAAAAGCAGAGTCCTGGATCCTTCTCAAATTGTCTGAATCATAAACTCTGTAAGCAGGCATTTAAATACACACCTCTGGCATTTCTGATGACAGTAAACAGTGAGAACAGCCTTACCCCATGCTGGCCAAATTGTTATCGCTTTAACAAACACAAACACACATACACACACACACACACCCACTCAGTATCTTGGCAGTCCACAAAAGCGAAAGTAAATCTGGGTTGGTCTCAGTTGATGGTAAAGCTGGTATTAGAATGAGACCTTGGTAATCACATCTTTAAGTTCCAGTCCAAGCTTGTCCCCTAAAAAAGAAAACAGTATCTGGGATGGGGTAGGAGGATGAGACAGAGTTTTAAATGGGGTTGATGGGGCATAATAAAGAGCCTAAAATAAAGGAATTACTCATTCACACTTGATCCTTTGAGGTTGGTGGTAAAAAACTACGAAAGTGTTCAATCAAAAGAAATATGCCAAAAGAGAAGAGAGAAAGAAGGAAGGAAAATCTCAAGTAATAGTAACGGGAGATTCCTGTATCTGGTCAGGGCAGACCAGCTGGGTTCAGCCTGTAACTTCATGAAAGGTCTAGAATTTCACTCTCACAACTTTAATTTTTAAATGTTCTTCTGTTAATATTAAGTTTTATGTGATTTAGAAAACATTCTCCCCTAAACAAGCAAACTTATGATGAAAGTCACTGATATCTGCATTTGCTGTAACAAGAACAACAAAAAACACATTCAAGGATTTTTTTTAATTCCAGGATGAGGATCAGATTTATTTCCTCATTGAACAAGAAGACGTTCTAACGATGAAGGCCAAAAGTGCTTGTACAGTTCTTTTCGCTGTTGGGGTCCCAGTTTTAAAAAGTATACTTCATTCCAGTTCTAAATACACATGCAAACTACAGACAAAACATCCTACCACAAAACTAAAACTGAAAATGTCCACAACCAACCAATCCACAATAAAGAGGTTAAACACCAAACCCGAAATGGTAAATGTAATAACCATGACCCTCACCATGTGGTAAAAGATGAACACAATTAATGTTACCTTAAAAAGAACTTAAGTAACTCCTTCCTGTCCTAATTGTCCATTATAAGCCTCAGAAGCCAGCTGTTTGGTGGAGACAAATCAGTGACATTCAGCAAAGCATGTTCCGACCAAAGTACCGCTTTACCCTGCGTGAACTCTATGAAACGCGCGTTAATGGATTCCAAAGGCATTTAAAGAGGCTATAAGCTGTCAAACATTTACAATTACAATGGGATCAATAAAAATGGGATTGTTAGATGGCATTTTCCAGATTGCTCTATTCTGATTCCAAAAAGAAAAAGAAAAAAAAAAAAAAGGAGATCAGGGAGCCGTGACTCAAAACAATGACATTTTATTAAATTCTGAGGCTGGAAGAAACCTTAAAGGTTATCTAGTAAATCTCCCCAACCTTCATTCCCTCTTGCAAACAACTCAATGATCAGTTAAGTCATCATCAAGGGCAATTTCATCACACCCAACAGTCAGACCTGTCAAGTTAGTTTCTGAACTGACTATACCACTTAGCCCCTCATCACTCAGAATTGCCTGCGACACTTCAAAATCTCGCTTTACAGCTGAAACTGTTCATCTGTGCAGCTGTTTGCGCTCACACACACTATTTCAGCCCTCCAAAATAGCCAGCCTCCTGCTCCCTCCATTCTTTCCTGTTCACCAGCCCTATCCAAGGTCAATTCTCACAATGCCCAGCCTAAATACCATGGTTAGCCCTCTGGGCTCCCCTCACACCAGCCTGCTACCTCCCATGCTCCTTTCTGCCAATCTGCCCTTTAACGTGATTAAACTCCAAACTGCCTGTTCTGTTCCCATTCACAGGCTCCAGAAGCCTCATGGGGAAAACTTAAGGACAAGGTAAAGCTGTCACTATTAATCAATGCATTCTAATCTCAGATGAGCCCACAAAGAGAAGCCATTAATGCTACCATTTATCTCAGCACCTCTTCAAAGCCTTAAATTCCCTCAAAGAAACTCCCCAGTTTGCACATCCATCATGGAGAAGTCGATGGACATCAGGCAAGAAGCCCCTCAAACCTCCATCCTTCCCATCCTTCTCTCTCTCACCAACTACCACTTGAATGATCTGGGCCATTCTTTCAAATCTCTTCTCTACTCTTACCCTAAACCCATCCTCTCAACCTTGGATGCACATTAGAATGACCAGGTGGCCCCACCCTGGCCTGAGTCAAGACCTGAAGTGAACCCCCTGCACATGGTATGTTTCAAAAGCTCCCACAGGTATTCTTAAAATAAGCCAAGGTTGGGTATTACTGGCGAAGACAATTTTATAAATGTTCATAGTTTTAAATACCAAATCTGGATTCTTTTCTGGGCTGTGTTCTCACATATCTAAATGCATTATAGGACCACCACCACCACCCTACATACATCATAGGGTTTGCAAATTCAACATGTATCAAACTCCTCATCCTTTCTGTTCTAGGCTAAACTGTGTCCCCCCCATCCCCAGAAATTCATATGTTGAGTCTTAACTCCCAGTACCTCAGAATGTGACCACATTTGGAGCCAGGGTCAATAAAGAGGTAATTAAGTAAGTTAAAATGAAGTCATTAGAGTGGGTCCTAATCCAGTATGACTAGTGTCCTTCTAAGAGGAGGAAAGTTGGACACAGGCAGGTACAGAGGAAAAACTACATGAAGACATGGGAGGAGACCATCACCTAAAAGGCAAGGAGAGAGGTCTCAGAAGAAGGCAGTCCTCACGATTCTCTAAGACTTCCAGCCTCCAGAATTGTGAGAAAATAAATTTTTGTTGTTTAAGCCAACCAGTCTGTGGGTTATAGCAGCCCTGGCAATCTAATATAAATACACTTCCCATGTCCTTGCTACTCTCTCCTGCTTCGTCTTATTCAACGGCATTGTTATCCATTCACTATCACTCCTCCCTCTACCTCATCCACCATATCTATTCAACAGCCAAGCTGCATCAAGTCTTCCTCCTAAATGTTTCATATCTACCTTCTTCCCTCCAAACCCCCCTGTTACTGCCTTAACTCAAGCCCTAATTATCTCTCTTAAGATGTCCCAGTACTGTACAATCTCAACTTATAGGTAGAATCTTAAGAAGTTGAACCCGAGAAGTAGAGATAGAATGATGGTCACCAGAGGCTGAGGCAAGGGATGAAGGAACAGCAGAGTGGAGAGAGGGAGTTGTTGATCAAAGGGTACAAAGTTTCAGGCAGACAAGAGGAATAGGTTCTGAGATCCACTGCACAGCAGAGTGACTAGAGTCAAAAATAATGTACTGTATATTTCAAAATAGCTAAGAGTAAATTTCGAACGTCTCACCATTAAAAATGATACAGGTCAGTGAGGTGATGGATATGTTAATAAGCTTGATTTAACCACACACTGTATACACATATCAAAATATCACATTGTACCTATAAATGCATTCAATTATGATTTGGCAATCAAAAATAATTTTTTAACTGAAAAATTATGATTGTACATATTCGTGGGGTACATAGTGATGTTTTGACACATACAATGTATATTAATATATTTTTTAAAACACATAATCATCTCAATAGATGCAAATAAAGGGTATAAAAAAATTCATACCCTGCTGTCCTCCTCATTATTTCAGTGGAGTCGAAAAGGAAAGTAATAATCAGGAACCCTTTTAACCTTCCACCCTGAGTGGTATCAACTGTGCCCTTCTCCAATGCCTGACCTTTCATTCCAGTACAGTAAAAGATAATTAATTATTGCTTAACACTATTTAATCTTGGATTAAAAAACAGCAATTAATTTTGGATTAAAAAACAGCAATAGTGCTGGGCACAGTGGCTCATGCCTGTAACCCCAGAACTTTGGGAGGCTAAGGTAGGCAAATCACCTGAGGTTGAGAGTTCAAGACCAACATGACCAACATGGAGAAACCCCGTCTCTACTAAAAATACAAAAATTGGCCAGTCATAAATTGACCGGGCATAAATTGGCAGGGCGTGGTGGCACACACCTGTAATCCCAGCTACTCAGGAGGCTGAGGCAGGAGAATCACTTGAACCCAGGAGGCGGAGGTTGTGGTGAGCCGATTGTGCCATTGTACTCCAGTCTGGGCAACAAGAGTGAGACTCCATCTCAAAAAAAAAAAAGAAAAAAAAATGAGAGAGAAAGAGAGAGAAAACACAGCAACAGTTACCTAGAATGATATGTCATGGATATCTCTCAATAATGTAATTATGGGTAATTTTTTCAATTAGCTAAATTTTTCTGTGATGCCAAACACAAGTATCATTTTTGTAAACAAAAATGATTTCAGAGAACCAGTATTTCACCTTTCTCTTCTTTTCCAAACCTTGTTTTTAATTTTATGTGTGTATTTCTTTTTTGAGAATAGGAAATAATTCTTACACTTGGGTACACTTGGGAAAACTACTTATAGGAAAAAAAGATGTTTTCACAAATAACTCTTTTAAAAAATATATTCTAGGCCAGGCACAGTGGCTCACACCTGTAATCTCAGCACTTTGGGAGGCCAAGGCAGGCGGATCACCTGAGGTCAGGAGTTAGAGACTAGTCTAGCCAACATGGTGAAACACTGTCTTTACTAAAAATACAAAAATTAGCCGGATGTGGTGGCATACGCCTATGTTCCCAGTTACTCAGGAAGCTGAGGCAAGAGAATCCCTTGAACCCTAGAGGCAGAGATTGCAGTGAGCCAAGATGGTGCCACTGGACTCCAGCCTAGGCAACAGAGCAAGTCTCCATCTCAAAAAAGAAATATATATATATATATTTACTTATTTATTTATTTATTTGTGCTTATAGGCTGATCCTTGTTCATACTATCCTCAATATATATATTATAATATTTATTATAAATTATATATATTTATATATATTAATGTTATATATATTATTATATATATATATAGTCCCTTCTACCTGCAACTATTTCTCTTGGATATATGGAGAATAATCTTCCTAAAACAGAAAGCTAGTATGGCAATGATCTGTTTTAAACACTCCCATGGTTCCCCATTGCCCCAAGCCCAGCCTCTTCATGCATAGCAAACTGAGTCCTTCAGGTACTTCCGGCTTAGGCTATCACCCACCTTGCGTGTTAAGTTCAGAAGCAGCATAGAGAAGGCAGCACTTTGGATCTACTCAGAAATCCCCTAACATATAATGCTGATCCACACTACTGTCTTTGCATATGTACTTGGCTTTTCCTGGAATATCCCCCCTTGTCCAAATTCTATGCCTGGCAAATACCTACTCATCTTTCTAATCACAGCCTCTCGATTAAGTCTTTTATGGTCCTACTCCCCACCCAGATTAATCACCGCCTCCGCTATGCTGCTTCTGAACTTATACATACATCATTATACTGTGACCATATACCAGCAAGTGTCACAAACACAAAGACTCACAGGGACCAACCAGGTATCATAAATGCGTGAAATGCCTAGTGAAAACAGGTCTTCAACTTGCATGATACAGAAACTACACTTGCACTAGGAACAATCATAATGCCCACCTGTCTATGTTGACTTTTGAAACTTGACCTGAACAAATAAACTGTATGTGGGGCCAAATTCATTTAGCACATACACTGCCAGTCTTGCAAACTCTGGTCAAAGGTGTTAACAGTCAGAGCCTTCATTTCTCTTCTTTCTACTCCTTGAAGCAAAAATATTCCAGAACATCCATGCTCATAGGCTGATCCTTGTTCATGCTATCCTGTCAAACCAACACTTCAAGCACAGGAACCCACACTTAACTGACCACACAGAGAGGATGCAGTATTCAGCTTAATAACCTTGAACTCACTGCTACTCACTTCTTATCAAAATCTCCTTTTACAAGAAGTAATATTCATACGGAACATCCTGAAAAGTATCTAAGTCAGCATTCCACAAAGAATGTGGAATGTCTATCCTTGGACAGAGCCAGCACTGAGCTGCTTGTCTGAACTGTCTTGCTTTGGCTCTTACAGAATGGCTTTTCTGAGATAAGCAACTGGCCTTATGCCATTAATCTATATTGAGCAATACAGTGTTTTTTAACCCCCCTGTTACATTCATTGTAAGATTGTACTTGGAGACACGACTCATTATATTAAAGCATCTAATGTTTGGAGAACCATGGATAAAATCTTCTCTTTTCCCAGCACTATGAAGACTTGTGCCCCCTGGTTAGTCCTTATCCTGACAGGCTCTCTGGGTAACATAACTCACTGAGTCCCCTCTTCGTGTCAACTACAAGAAAGAACAGCAAAACGTGTAGCCTTTTCTAATACGTGAATAGCACCCTAAGGTGGGCCCATGATCGTGGTCTCTGCTTAAATTCACATTCTCACTTCCTCTTTCCCCATTTCCTTCCTATGCTTATTAAATTTCACTATATTTAGTAGGGAAATACACATGCAACTAACTTCTAACATTGCATTTATCACATGGTATTTTCATTCAGTTCCCACCCCTTGAGTCTGAGTTTTTTGAAGGTGGGCCTCCATCTTGCTCACCTTTGCATCTCCACGGTCTAATAAGTGATCATTAATTAGATATCAATTATTACATGTGATTACTTGTATTACATGTGATTACTTCCAGTAATGGGTGAAATTGCAAATTTATTACCTCCTAAGGAAGCTCACTTTATTTCCCCAAGGCACAAAAGTGGTCCCTGACTGTAATATCTATGGCATCTAGAAGAAAATTAAGCTTATGGGGACTAATATGCGAAATACACACTAAACCAGCACAGGTATAATTACCATTTAGTTTTTTTTAATTCTTCACTATGCATTTTTAGAGTACTTGCTCCATTTTCTAGTAGTTAACCAGTTATTTAAGAGAAGTATACTCATCAGGAATATCCCACCGTCAGTTGATGTAGTGAATGCAAATAAAAATCAAAACTTTTCACAGGATGTTAAAGGGCACAGGACTAAGGGAAGCTTGAAACATAATGTTCTCTGTTAGAATACAAAACTGTGGATGAGTGAAGGATATCACCACAGTGGAGAGAACATCCACCAATGAGGCCTAATCGATGTCATCCAGGATAGATTATTATTAAAGTTTCCTATCAATCTAATCATTTTCCAAGTTTTACAAATCCACATTTCATTTATACTAACTTCCATCTTTAAGTTTTTCTCAAACTCTGCTGGTAGGAGTGTGAAGCATCATCAATTTTACGGAAATCAATTTAACCATTTCTATCTCTAGCCATAAAGGTCATGCCTGTCTTTTAAGGCAGCAAATTATATTACTGGGAATCAACTCTAAAGAAATCACCTGAAATGCAGAAATAGGCTTGCAAAGATGTTCACTGCAGTGAGTTCACTATGGCAGTAGCTGAATGAAATTAACATCACTTCGATTTACTGTATACTATTAAGAGAAAGGACAAAGTACTGATTATGCCCAGTAGGATTCCAACTAGATAAAATTTACAGAGAAAATATTAGAAGGGGGAATATCCCATAAACTTGACAATGGCTATCTGTACGTGGGGAGTATGGCTACTTTTTTTCTTTTTCTTCTTCTTCTTCTTTTTTATATTTTTCTTTGTTTTTGAAAACGAACACAAACAGGTATTACTTCTGAAAGTTAAGTTTTTAAACTACCTTTTAAAATCTACTGAGAAACCAAATGATATTACTCTCAAATCAGTGATCTCACTCTTAGTCAGTCTAAAGAAATTACACAGAAAGCTGTTGAGTGCAATACTTTTTAAAACAGCAAGGACAAAGGAAATAAAACTGTGAAAACAGGGCAATGGTTGAATGAACCGTTTAACAGCTTAATGGATTATTATTAGGCTATTAAAAATACGATTCAGACTATATTGCCATATGTAACAGTGGGTTAGAAAAAATGATCAGTAGAAACAAAAACACACATTTGTTACTTCTAGGTAGAAGTAGACCATAAAATAGAACATAACAGAAATCGACCACAAAACTAACATGATTAAATAACAAATATATTCCTCAGGGAACTGCAAATATAAGTGGGTTTGTTTATTTAAATACTGCCATAATGTGATTTCAAAAATAATTTTTTAAATGTTTTTAAGAATACACTAAGGGCCAGGCATGGTGGCTCACGCTTACAATCCCAACACTTTGGGATGATCGCTTGAGCTCAGGAGTTTGAGACCAGCCTGGGCAATATAGCAAGACCCCTTCTCTATTAAAAATAATAATAGAGATGTATTTTTAAAAGATACTAAACAGCATTTCATATAAAAACAAATAGTTTTAAATAAGTTGAACAGTTTTAAATACTTTAAGATGTGTTCACTGAAACATTTTTACTCACTGAGTTATCCCACCATTAAAATGGGATGAAGAAGGAAAAAGGAAGAGAGTTAAGCAAGTAAATGATAGCATGTATTTTCTGCTTAACAGCTACTGGACAGAGTTACTGCTTTTCTTCCCTACCCAAATTAATGGACTGTTAGTCCATTAATTAGTCAGCTTAGGCTGCCATCAAAAAGTACCATAGATTAGGTGGCTTAAATAACAGAAATTTATTTTCTCATAATTCTGGAGGCTAGAAATGTAATACAGGGAGCCAGCATGGTTGCTTTCTGGTGAGGGCTCTCCTTTTGGCTTGCAGACAGCTGTCTTTTCACTGTTTGCTCACACAGCCTTTCCTTGGTGAATGTGTGTAGAGACAAAGATCTCTCTCTTCCTCTTCCCATAAGGCCACAAATCCTATCAGATTAGGACCCCACCCTCATAATCTCATTTAATCCTAGTTATCTTCTAAAAGCCCTATTTCCAAATACATCTACACTGGAGGTTAGGGCTCCAACATAAATATTAGGGATAAAATCCAGTCCACAGCAAATGTTAAATATGTTTTTTAATAAATCTCCTGTAGAAAGAATACATTTAGTCATGAGACCTGGGGTAATTCCTACTCCTAGAGAAATATTATTCAACAAGGTTCCTAATCCCTGAATCAGATGAGAACTTGTGATTTTGAAGCTCTCTACTTTAAGATGGCCAAACGCTTGAAAAGAAGCTGGGACTTTTTCCCAAGTTCGTAGTGACAAAACCCCTGCTTGAGTGTTGAGATTCCCTTGAACAATCAGAGTTCAACTGATGCTTCCAACTCTGAAAATAAATTTATCCTGGGAGCTTTAGACTTTTGTCTACACCATTCTCTCTTAGAGCTATCCAGAATGCCTTTCGTGGAACTCCAGGCCAGGCATCTGAAAGCTCTGTGCCTCTTCCTGGCTTTGTCTACCTTTAACCTGCGCTAACCTCATGACCCCAAACCCTTCAGAACCAACCTGTTTCTAGTACTAGCCTTGAGCACCTGTGCCTAGTACCTGCTTGGACCTACACCCAGTCTGATCTCAAACATTGCCTGTGCCTGTGTGACCTGCACCTGCTTTGTCCCACATCAGAGGCCTAGAGTACTGGTGGTTTTCATGTAATAATCAGCTTAAGAAGATATTCAACAATTAAAAAAAAATCAACTGATGAATCAGCACGAAAACACACTAAGTAAAATATGCACAGCTACCTGGACTTCCTAAGTAAATATTTTACTATGCATGAAGAATTCAGTCCAGTTCAGACAAACAGAAAAAGCAGGCATCTCATCTTTCTTCCCTCAATTTCTAAACAAAAAAAAAGAACAAGTGTAATAACATATTCACATTACAATAAGTGAACTTGAAACACTGAATATATTGAATTACAAAAAGCAATGTTGAAATTCATTTGAATCAACTGATTTAATATACTGGTAAGAAAAGCTGAGTTGATGCGGGAAATGGGAAGATGCTGGTTAAAAGGTACAAACTTCCAGTTATGAGTAAGTTTTGGGGATCTAATGCACAGCATGGTGACAATAGTCAATACTGTGTTGCAGACACCTAATTGTAGTACTCATTTCACAATATATATCATCATCATAAGTAGACCTTAAATACAATTTTACTTGCCACTATACCTTATAAAGCTAGGAGGGAAAAGAAAAGAAAAGTTGAATTGCCAAGTACTTTCATTCCCTTCCACATAAGCCCATTTCTTATAAAATATTTCTTAAATTTGGAATAGTCATTAAAACTGAATTCATCTTCCATATGATTCCTTAGTCCTTTAAATCTTTTTAAAATAACATCTCCCTCATCCAATGGGTTTTTATAAAATGTGGATAACATATAATTTAGATGCTGCATATTTCTCCAAAGCAAGCATCCATCATATAAATGTAAGATAATCATCTTTTTTTATGTTTACTGAATCTGAAAGGATTAAAAGAATTAATTTCAGGTGTGGTCAAACTACAGACTATGATGTTAAAGTCTTAAAGATTTAGGCCACTTGCAGCAGCTCACACCTGTAATCCCAACACTTTGGGAGGCCCAGGTGGGCAGATCACCTGAGGTCAGGAGTTCAAGACCAGCCTGGCCAACATGGTGAAACCCCGTCTCTACTAAAAATACTAAAATTAGCCAGTGTGGTAGTGGATGTCTGTAATCCCAGCTACTCAAGAGGCTGAGGCAGGAGAATCATTTGAACCACCCAGGAGGTGGAGGTTACAGTGAGCCAAGATTCTGCCACTGCACTCCAGCCTAGGTGACAGACTCCATCCAAAAAAAAAAAGTCCTAAAGATTTGCTCAAGAGAATTCTAATCTTTGCCCATTCTTCCATGTTTTAAGGAGAAGCATTAGCAGTGTTGCCCAATATGAAGGAATTAGTGCCACCAGAGCCTGAGCCCAAAGACACAGAAAGATGCAAATACCTGGAGTTCTCCCAAGTTTGACCTGAGCTTGTTGGACTAAGTCAGTTAAATGGTGGGATGCCAAGTCTTCAAACAGCCAGCGCAAAGTTGAAAATAGAAAGCACAGAGTCACTTAATATTAATAATAGGACTGGGAAAACAATTCGTGCAAACTGATTTCAAGTCCTCCATTTTAAGACAAGGACCCCAAGGCCTCAAAGTTGGGTATTGTCAAGAGTACCATGGGCAGCAGAGGAAGAACCGACACCTGAATTATGGTCTCGCATCTCATGTGGTCTCCAACTTACTTTATGATTCCTAATTTAAAATATTTCTTTAAAATTCTTCCATACAGTTTTAAAAGAGAGTGGGGGGAATGAACACTGAAATCATACCAAGGCAAAAAAATAAAAAATAATCCTAGCACAGCAATAATTACTACCATTATTTTCAAAATCAATAAGAAGCTATGAAATACCCAACCATCTGATCTTCATTTACCAAAACTTAACTTCAGTGTTATAATTTCTTACAAATTATGTATACTTACTAAATTGGTAGTTATACTATACAACAGTATTTTTTAATCCAACCAAATCTACTTCTCCTACATACCATACACAGCTTTGTGCAGCTCCTCAGAGCAAGCCTTCAAAAAACCCTGCTATTTAGCAATATACTAGATTACGCTAATATAAAACTATTTCAATAAACAATAACACTCATTTCTCCCCCAAAAAAATCCTTGACATTCCTATTTGACTTTTGTCAAGAAAAAAAAAAGCCACAAACAGGAAGGCCCACTAAGTATGACAAAAAATGCCAACTCATCAAAGATCGCCTTCCATCTGTCTTTCCCTTCCAGTTTTCTATTTTGCTTCTGTTACTATTTCTTCCATGATTCTACAATCCCACACACACACACCCGTGCTCAGTCCTTCACAGAGTTAACCCATTCTCATTCTGCAAACCTAACCAAATGTCGCTTCCCCAGGGAAATCCTGAATCACCCTCAAAGACAGAGGAGGTTCCCCATTTAATCCCTTTTGCTCTTTTCCCTCACAGAATTTGTCGTGCAGTATATTTATACATTTCGATGATTTTTTGGTTCATCTGCTCCATCCCATGAGACTCTATGCTTCATGCCTCCAATGATAATGACTGCTTTACTCACCACTCTATTCCCAGCTACTAGCACAATAACAGATGTTGAATAAATGGATGTTGAAAATGAATGAACCTGATTTTAGATAGCACAGCAACAGACTAGACCAGTGCCTCTCAAACTGCACTTTATGATCAGATCAGTGTTTTCAAAATGTATGAGTTGTAACCAGTATTTTTTAAAATGAAAATGAATAAATTATCATAGGAAAAAATAGAAAATAAAATGTCAGAGTTTACCATATGTAGTAAACTATATGCAACTAATGTCTTATTCATTTATATGTATGAACATTTCTAACTATGGATCATGACTAGAAAGTTTGAAAGCCACTGAACTAAATGTCCCAATAAAACTCATCCCAATTTCCCACTAAAATGCTCAAGAAGGTGCACACAAAGACAAAAATTGGCAATAATACTAAAAATATAAGAGGAAAAAGAAGTCAAAGTCAAGGCATTATTTCCACTAACAACATAGTACAAAATATGGGTAAGAAGCATGTTCTGGGAACATATGCACGATACATACCACACCTTTTGAACTTCAACAAGACAGATCTTCTAACAAATGTAAAAAAAATCCTGAGTTTAACTCAGGAAACGCAGAAGATGCAAATGGCCAGATAAATCTGAAGAGTGTAATATTAGACTGAACCATATAAAACTGCCATTTTTATAGGTCAAGAGTAAATACAAGCAATCTCATATGATTCAACTTACCAATGAAGATTATAAAAATGGCAGCTAATACATTCAGCGTGCTAGGCATCTTTTTTTTAAATTTTACTTTAAGTTCTGGGATATATGTGCAGAATGTGCAGGTTACATAGGTACACATGTGCACTGGTAGTTTGCTGCACCCACCAATTCATCATCTACATTAGGTATTTCTCCTAATGTTATCCCTCCACTTGACCCCAACCCCCAAAAGACCCTGGTGTGTGATGTGGCCCTCCCTGTGTCCATATGTTCTCATTGTTCAACTCCCACTTATAAGTGAGAACATGTGGTGTTTGATTTTTGGTTTCTCTATTAGTGTGCTGAGAATGATGGTTTCCAGCTTCATTCATGTCCCTGCAAAGGACAAGAACTCATTCTTTTTTATGGCTGCATAGTATTCCATGGTGTGTATATGTGCCACATTTTCTTTATCCAGTCTATAAAATTTGGGTTGGTTCCAAGTCTTTGCTATTGTGAATAGTGCTGTAATAAACATATGTGTGCATGTGTCTTTATAGAATAATTTATATTCCTTTGAGTACATATCCCAGTAATGGGATTGCTGGGTCAAATGGTATTTCTAGTTCTAGATCCTTGAGGAATCACCACACAGTCTTCCACAATGGTTGAACCAATTTACACTCCCACCAACAGTGTAAAAACGCTCCTATTTCTCCACATCCTCTCCAACATCTGTTGATTCCTGACTTTTTAATTATTGCCATTATAACTGGCATGAGATGGTATCTCATTGTGGTTTTGATTTGCACTTCTCTAATGACGAGGAATGATGAGATTTTTTTCATATGCTAGTTGACTGCATAAATGTCTTCTTTTGAGAAGTGTCTGTTTATATACTTCACCCACTTTTTGACGGGGTTGTTTTTTCTTGTAAATTTAAGTTCCTTGTAGATTCTGGATATTAGCCCTTCATTAGATGAATAGATTGCAAAATTTTCTCTCATTCTATAGGCTGCCTGTTCACTCTGATGATAGTTTATTTTGCTGTGCAGAAGCTCTTTAGTTTAATTAGATTCCATTTGTCAATTTTGACTTTTGTTGCAATTGCTTTTGGTCATGAAGTCTTTGCTGATGCCTATGTCCTGAATCTCATTACCTACGTTTTCTTCTAGGGTTTTTATGGTTTTAGGTCTTACGTTTAAATCTTTAATCCATCTTGAGTTAATTTTTGTATCAGGTGTAAGGAAAGGGTCCAGTTTCAGTTTTCTGCATAGGGCTAGCAGTTTTCCCAACACAATCTATTAAATAGGAAATCCTTTCCCCATTGCTTGTTTTTGTCAGTTTTGCCAAAGATTGGATGACTGTAGACGTGTGGTGTTATTTCTGAGGCCTCTGTTCTGTCTCATTGATCTATATATCCATTTGGGTACCAGCATCATGCTGTTTTGGTTACTGTAGCCTTGTAGTATAGTCTGAAGCCAGATAGTGTGATGCCTCCAACTCTGTTGTTTTTGCTCAGGATTGTCTTGGCTATATGGGCTCTTTTTTAGTTCCATATAAAATTTAAAGTAGTTTTTTTTTCTAATTCTGTGAAGAAAGTCAATGGTAGCTTGATGGGAATAGCACTGATTCTATAAATTACTTTGGGCAGTATGGCCATTTTCACAATATTAATTGTTCCTATCCATGAGCATGGAATGTTTTTCCATTTCTTTGTGTCCTCTTTTACTTCCTTGGAGTGGCTTGTAGTTCTCCTTGGAAAGATCATTCACATTCCTTGTAAGTTGTATTCCTAGGTATTTAATCTCTGTGTAGCAATCGTGAATGGGAGTTTGCTCATGATTTGGCTCTCTGTTTGTCTATTGTTGGTGTATAGAATGCTTGTGATTTTTGCACATTGATTTTGTGTCCAGAGACTTTGCTGAAGTTGCCTATCAGCTTAAGGAGTTTTTGAGCTGAGACAATGGGGTTTTCTAAATATACAATCATGTCATCTGCAAACAGAGATAATTTGACTTCCTCTCTTCCTTTATTTCTTTCTCTTGTCTGATTGCCCTGGCAAGAACTTCCAGTACTATGTTGAATAGGAGTGGTGAGAGAGGGCATCCTTGTTTTGTGCTGGTTTTTAAAGGGAATGCTTCCAGCTTTTGCCCATTCAGTATGATATTGGCTAAGGGTTTGTCATAAATAGCTCTTATTATTTTGAGATACATTCCATCAATGTCTAGTTTATTGAGTGTTTTTAGCATGAAGGGGTGAATTTTATCAAAGGCCTTTTCTGCATCTATTGAGATCATCATGTGGTTTTTGTCATTGCTTGTTAATATGACAGAATATGTTTATCGATTTGTATATGTTGAACTAGGCTTACATGTCAGGGATGAAGACAACTTCATCGTAGTGGATAAGATTTTTCACATGCTGCTGGACTCAGTTTGCCAGTATTTTATTGAGGATTTTTGCATCAATGTTCATCAGGGATATTGGCTTGAAATTTTCTTTTTTTGGTTGTGTCTCTGCCAGGTTTTGGTATCACAATGATGCTGGCCTCATAAAATGAGTTAGGGAGTTGTCCCTCTTTTTCTATTGTTTGGAATAGTTTCAGAAAGAATGGTAACAGCTCCTCTTTGTACCTCTGGCATAATTCATCTGTGAATCCATCTGGTGCTGGGTGTTTTTTGGCTGGTAGGCTATTAATTACTGCCTCGATTTCAGAACTTGTTATTGGCCTATTCAGGGATTTGACTTCTTCCTGGTTTAGTCTTGGCAGGTGTATGTGTCCAGGAATTTATCCATTTCTTCTAGATTTTCTAGTTTATTTGCATAGAGGTGTTTATATTATTTTCTGATGGTAGTTTGTCTTTCTTTGGGATCAGTCGTGATACCCCCTTTATCGTTTTTTATTGTGTCTATTTGATTCTTCTCTCTTTTCTGTAAGTCTGGCTAGCAGTTTATTTTGTTAATCTTTTCAAAAACCTAGTTCCTGGATTCATTGATTTTTCAAAGAGTTTTTTGTGTCTCTATCTCCTTTAGTTCTGCTCTGATCTTACTTATTTCTTGCCTTCTGCTAGCTTTTGAATTTGTTTGCCCTTGCTTCTCTAGTTCTTTTCATTGTGATGTTAGGGTGTCAATTTTAGATCTTTCCCACTTCCTCCTGTAGGCATTTAGTGCTATAAATTTCCCTCTAATTACTGCTTGAGCTGTGTCCCAGAGATTCTGGCACTTTGTGTCTTTGTTCTTATTGGTTTCAAAGAACTTATTTATTTCTGCCTCACTTTCATTATCTACCCAGAAGTCATTCAGGAGCAGGTTGTTCAGTTTCCATGTAGTTGTGTAGTTTTGAGTGAGTTTCTTAATCCTGAGTTCTAATTTGATTGCACTGTGGTCTGAGAAACTGTTATGATTTCTGTTCTTTTGCATTTGCCAAGGAGTGTTTTACTTCCAATTATGTGGTCAATTTTAGAATAAGTGCAATGTAGTGCTGAAAAGAATATATATTCTGTTGATTTGACATAGAGAGTTCTGTAGATGTTTATTAGGAATGATTGGTCCAGAGCTGAGTTCAAGTCTTGAATATCCTTGCTCAGTTTCTGTCCTGTTGATTTGTCTAATATTGACACTGGGGTGTTAAAGACTCCCACTATTGTTGTGTGGGAGTCTAAGTCTCTTTTTAGGTCTCTAAGAACTTGCTTTATGAATGTGGATGCTCCTGTATTGGGTACATATATATTTAGAACAGTTAGCTCTTCTTGTTGCATTGACCACTTTGCCATTATGTAAGCCCTTCTTTGTCTTTTTTTTATCTCTGTTGGTTTAAAGTCTGTTTTATCAGAGACTAGGACTGCAACCCCTGCTTTTTTTTTTCTTTCCATTTGCTTGGTAAATCTTCCTCCATCCCTTTATTTTGAGCCTATGTGTGTCTTTGCATGTGAGACAGGTCTCCTGAATATAGCACAGCAAGGGGTCTTAACTTTTTATCCAATTTACCAGTCTGTGTCTTTTAATTGGGGCATTTAGCCCATTTTCATTTAAGGTTCATCATATTTTTATGTGCAAATTTGATCCTGTCATTATGATGCTATCTGGTTATTTTGCCCATTAGTTGATGCAGTTTCTTCACAGTGTTGATGGTCTTTACAACTTGGCATGTTTTTGCAGTGGCTGGTACCAGTTTTTCCTTTCCATATTTAGTGTTTCCTTCAGGAGCTCTTGTAAGACAGGCCTGGTGGTGACAGAATCCCTCAGCATTTGCTTGTCTGTAAAGGCTTTTATTTCTCCTTTGCTTATGGAGCTTAGTTTGGCTGGATATGAAATTCTGGGTTGAAAATTCTTTTCCTTAAGAATGTTGAATATTGGCCCCCACTCTCTCCTGGCTTGTAGGGTTTCTGTAGAGAAATCCACTGTGAGTCTGATGGGCTTCCCTTTGTGCATAACCCGACCTTTCTTTTCGGCTGCCCTTAACATTTTTTCCTTCATTTCAACCTTGGTGAATCTGACGATTATGTGTGTTGGGGTTGTTCTTCTCAAGAAGTATCTTTGTGGTGATCTCTGTATTTCCTGAATTTGAATGTTGGCCAGTCTTGCTAGGTTGGGGAAGTTCTCATGGATAATATCCTGAAGTGTATTTTCCAGCTTGGTTCCATTCTCCCTGTCACTTTCAGGGACACCAATCAAATGTAGGTTTGGTCTTTTCACATAGTCCCATATTTCTTGGAGGCTTTGTTCATTCCTTTTCATTTTTTCTCTAATCTTGTCTTCATGCTTTATTTCATTAAGTTGATCTTCAATCTCTGATATCCTTTCTTCTACTTGATCAATTCGGCTATTGATACTTGTATATGCTTCATGAAGTTCTCATGCTGTTTTTTTCAGCTCCATCAGGTCATTTATGTTCTTCTCTAAACTGGTTATTCTAGTTATCAATTCCTCTAACCTTTTATCAAGGTTCTTAGTTTCCTGGCATTGGGTTAGAACATGCTCCTTTAGTTCACAGGAGTTTGTTAGTAATCACCTTCTGAAGCTTACTTCTGTCAATTCATTAATCTCATTCTCTGTCCAGTTTTATTCCCTTGCTGGCAAGGAGCTGTGACACTTTGGAGGGAAGGGGCATTCTGGTTTTTAGAATTTTCAGCCTTTGTGTGCTGGTTTTTCCTTATCTTCATGAATTTATCTACCTTTGGTCTTTGCTGTTGGTGACTTTTGGATGGAGTTTTTGCGTGGTCATCCTTTTTTGTTGATGTAAATGTTATTGCTTTCTGTTTCTAACAGTCAGGCCCACCTTCTGCAGGTCTGCTGGAGTTTGCTGGGAGTCCACTCCAGATGCTGTTTGCCTGGGTTTCACCAGGGAAGGCTACAGAACAGCAAAGATTGCTGCCTGCTCCTATTTCTGGAAGCTTCATCCCAGAAGAGCACCCACCAACTGCCAGCCAGAGCTCTCTTGTATGAGGTGTCTGTCAACCCCTGCTGGGAGGTGTCTCCCTGTCAGGAGGCATGGGGGTCAGGGACCCACCTGAGAAGGCAGTCTGTCCCTTAGCAGAGCTCAAGCACTGTACTGGGAGATCCACTGCTCTCTTTAGAGCTGGCAGGCAGAAACATTTAAGTCTACTGAAGCTGTGCCCACAGCCACCCCTTCACACAGGTGCTCTGTCCCATGGAGATGGGAGTTTTATCTACAAGCTCCTGACTGGGTCTGCTGCCTTTCTTCAGAGATGACCTGCCCACAGAGGAGGAATCTAGAGAGGCAGTCTGGCTACAGAGGTTTTGGGGTGCTCTGTAGCTTCAAAATTCCTGTGTTTACACTGTGAGGGAATAACTGCCTACTCAAGCCTCAGTAACGGTGCACCCCCCTCCCCTCACCAAGCTCGAGGGTCCCAGGTCGACTTCAGGCTACTGTGCTGGCAGCAAGAATTTCAAGCCAGTGGATCTTAGCTTGCTAGGCTCCATGGGGGTAGGATCCACTAAGCTGGACCACCTGTCTCTCTGGCTTCAGTCCCCTTTCCAGGGGAGTGAATGGTTCTGTCTCACTGGCATTCCAGGCACCACTGGGGTATAAAAAAAAACTCCTGCAGCTAGCTCAGTGTCCTGCCCAAACAGCCACCCAATTTTGTGCTTGAAACCCAGAGTCCTTGTGCTGTAGGCACCTGAGGGAATCTCCTGGTCTGTGGGTTATGAAGACCATGGGAAAAGCATAGTATCTGGGCCAGATAGCACCATCCCTCAGGGCAGGGTCCCTCATGGCTTCCCTTGGCTAGGGGAGGGAGTTCCCCAACCCCCTGAACTTCCCGGGTGAGGCAACACCCCACTTTGCTTCTGCTCTCCCTCCATGGGCTGCATCTACTGTCTAATCAGTCCCAGTGAGTTGAACCAGGTACCTCAGTTGGAAACGCAGAAATTACCCGCCTTCTGCGTTGGTTTCTCTGGGATCTGCAGACCAAAGCTGTTCCTATTCAGCCATCTTGCCCAGAAATCCCCCGCTGGGCATCTTAAAAACCTATTGAGGATTTGTGTATTGTGTATGTTCTTTCTCTATAAACAAAAAAATGTGGAAACACTATGTAATTTATCTTAGGCCATGTAGCTAAATATTGATGGAATGAGGATTTGAAACAAGGTGTTGCCTGGCATAGCACATTTCTATGAATGTAGTACATTTCTATGAATATATATAAATTGTACCTTATGCCTAAGAAATCTTAGGAGTAAGAATTAAAATCAAATGTATCAGTTACAACAATAAATTTAAAAGTAATGTTTTCTATGAGGAGGTAGTTCAAAACAAAATATAATTAAATGCTGCTTACAGGCAAAAATATATGAAACAAAATGACACCAAAAGTTTAAAATCAGAAAGAGAATGAGGTCACCTCAGACAAAGACAAAAAAAATTGACAGTATCAATATTAGAGAAAAAGTAGAATGTAGTTCCAAATATACAGAGGGTTCTTTTATATTGATAAACATATACTAAAAGCCCAATAGGAACCTTTATGTATTTAATATTGTTATTTAATATACAAAAATTGTTATTTTAAAAACTAACAAAAACCCATTTGTAGATACACACTAAAGGACCATTATCACTTTATTACAGCTGAAGTAAATGAACAGGGCATAGAAAATGTGAATAATATTATTATAATGGCTGCATTAATAAACATATATTATACTTGTCACCTATAGACAATGCTGCTCTTTTTTTTAGGAAATAGAAACTCTTAATTCACAAGAGGTAAAAACTGTACAGTCCACATTCACTTACCAGGGAAACGAAACCAATGATTAATGCAATGGTGTACATGTATGAGCACTTACAATAAAACAATCTTCATCCATGTCATATTGAACCACTGGTACCAAATATTAACAAGAATGTTTACTTTCACTGCACTATTCTAAATTTTACAGTGATTTGTATCAGCACAAAACATAGAATTTAAGCTAGTTCAATTTCTTTAAATTACAACTTTCAGATGGAAAATTCCTCCTCTCTCAATAGTTACTGACTCAAAATTTAAAAGACTGTTGATTTCAAAATTATTGGAAATTTAGTTCTGCACATCAAAAATGCCAAAGTTGATAAATTTCTATCATTACATACTTTTCATCAATTAAAACAAATGATCTGATTTCAACTCAAGTAATGAGAACCAGAGCTTTCTCTATTTTGTTGCTTTTCTTTTTTCAATCAAACCAGCCTTTCTTTATCAATGTCTCCCTCCTCTTGGCTCCTCACCTCCAGTTTCACTTAACTAATTTCACTCATCCTTCAAGTCTCAGCATAAATGTCACTTTCTCAGAGAAACTTTTCTCATCCTTCCAGACAAGTTTGTAATCTTCCAGGACACCCTCCTTAATTTCAATCACGTGTAGTTAGGTGTTCAAAGGCCACCTCTTTCACTACACTGTAAATCTCATGAAATCAAGGCTGTACCTTATGCGCTCAATAGATGGTAATTTTTTTTTCATTTATTCAAGTATTTATCATAAAAAAGTTCATTGTACTTTACATTTTGGGTTTTGTTTTTCGTGTTTTTTGAAACAGTGTCTCACTCTGTCATCAGGCTGCAGTGCAGTGTTGCCATCAGGGCTCACTGCAGCCTCGACCTCCCGGGTTCAAGCAATCCTCCAACCTCAGTCTCCCAAGATTTCATTATTTTTTCTATCCAAAAAAATCTGAGGTGCTACTATGTGCAAGGTATTGTACTAAACATTGGGAAAACAGGCCAGGTATGGCATTCATGCCTGCAATCCCAACAGTTTGGGAAGTCAAGGTGAGAGTTTGACACTAGCCTAGGTAATAAAGCAAGGCCCAGTCTCTACCAAAATAAAAAAAAGTTTTAATAAAAAAAAAAAATTAACCAAACATGGTGGCATGTGCCCACAGTCCCAGGTCCCGGCTACTTAGGAAGCTGAGGGAGGAAGATGGCTTGAGCCCAGGAGTTTCAGGCCACAGTGAGCTATGATTGAGATACTGAACTCTAGCCTGGGCAACAGAGCAAGACATGGTCTCTAAGAAACAAAACAAGAAAAATATTTTGGGAAAACAGCAGAAAAAATAAAAATAGAATTTTTTAAAAATGTCTTGTCCTCATCTAAGTCAGAAGAAAAGTACAATGGAGATGAAAATATCAGGCCAGCTGGGTAGATATGAAAGGTCACACAATTTTAAATGCAGTGATAGAACGCCTCAGCATGGAGTTGACCTTTGAGTTAAGACATGAAAATAATGAGAGCAGGCACGTGGATACCTGGGAAGGCAGAAGGACAAAGACCAGGAAACCACAGTTCACTGTGTGGATAAGCTCAAACACGGAGATCATTTAGAGTAAGGATAGAAGTCTGGGAACATCAGCACTGAAAGATGGGCAGAGAAGCACAAGTCCTCAAAAAAAAAAAAAAAAAAAAGCAGACATAGATAGGGAATGATTAAACCTATTAATTAGTTACACACATTAAACAGGAGTACTATATAGTAATTAGAAATTAAAAATGAAAGATTTTAATGGCCTGTGTACATACTTACAAAACAGAATACTATTAAATATTCCATAAAAGCAAATATTTTTTAAACTACAAGAAAGTATCCCTAAATGGAATAAGAAAGTCCTTTTTTTTTTTTCCTTTTTTAGGCAGACTCTCTCTCTGCCACCCAGGCTGGAGTGCAGTGGCACAATCTCAGCTCACTGCAACCTTTGCCTCCTGGGTTCGAGAGAGCACATTCAGCTAATTTTTATATTTTTAGTAGAGACAGGGTTTTACCATGTTGGCCAGGCTGGTCTTGAACTCGTGATCTCAAGTGATCTGCCCACCTTGTCCTCCCAAAGTGCTAGAATTACAGGCATGAGCCACCATGCCTGGCAAGAAAGTGAATCTTAAGTTGTGGAACTGCACATAAATCCCCTGTACATTCCAAATGTTTTTAAATGAGTATGTACTGTTTTTTCTATCAAATTAAAATGAGTCTAATTTAAAAGAATCATAACGGTTTAGAAAGAAAAAAACTAAGAATAAACATCTTTTTTCTATCTTGCATGCAAGAAAGCATGCCAATATAATTATCTAAAGTGAAAATAAATTCTTAATTAGAAAAACACTTTTTTTTAACTAAGTAAAGGACAAACTTGTACTGTATCCTACTTTTTATCTTAATCAGGCAACTAAAGCTTAAAATTATTTGATCAGACTTTTAAAACCTGTATGACAAACCTGTAGGGGTTTCTCAAAGTGTGGTCTTTAGGCTACTAAAATTTCCAAAGTTCTTCTGAAAGATTTATCTTTTACATGACAGCAATATAACACTCACTGCCACTAGTCTTACTGTAAATTAAAACTATGTCTGCAATCTCCCTCAGACCTCAAATCACCACCTAATTATTTTTTTCCAGATCACAACAGCTGGAATGGACTGTTTCAGGGATTTTTTGTTCACCCCAATGGAATATTATGTTGAAATTTGCACCATTTCCTTCCTATCTCCCCACAACCACCTAATCAAGAGAAGCCATAGTAAATGCTCCATGAATGCTTGATAACCATAAAACTACTGTAATCTGCTGAAGAAAAAATAATCTAAAAAATTGAAATAAGTCTTTTGCTTGTTAAAATATATCAGTCGTTTCATTCTAAAGGTATTCTCCAGCTTATCAATAAATTTCACTGGCATTTACTTCTACAGTCAACAATTACTCCTGAATACTGCAAGCTGACTCCTCAGCTAAGCTTTAAACTTAAATTGCCAGCAACCAGCTGAAAATCTCTGTCTACGTGGTTTTAGACATGTCTAAAACTAACAAGCCTCACTGCAAACAATCATCATACTCTCATGTGCTGTCCGGTAATGGCATCAACATGCCCTTTTTTGTCCCTAGTAGTCTCCAGTACCCTCCTATCTCCACAACCTTCGAGACTGGTCCCACTACTTCCTGCCACAAACCATCAATTCCAGGCACTCCTCCCCATGCTTGTCACTCACAGGCAACACACTGGGTCTTCCTCATTACTCTTCTGCATGGAATGAGCTCCACAGACCATCAAGGCTGGCATCCTGCTGCAAGTCATTTCCCTCCTCCAAGGCTGACTTACCCTCTCCATCCTCAGATATGCAGACAGCTCTTTGTTTGAACCTTCGTTTACAGTATTTATCACTGCTTACCTGATCTTAATCATTTGAGTCCATGTCTCTCCATGTTCATGAGCTACTCAAGAGCAGGGACCATACTTCCTTAATTTTAGTGTCCTCAAGCCAGGAACAGTGGCTCACACCTGCAAACTCAGCACTTTGGGAGGCCAAAGTGGGTGGTTCACTTGAAGCCAGGAGTTCAAGACCAGCCTGGCCAACATGACAAAACCCCATCTCTACCAAAAAATACAAAAGAAAAAAAAAATTAGCCAGGCATGGTGATGCACACCTGTGGTCCCAGCTAGTTGGAAGGCTGAGGCAACAGAATTGCTTGAACCCAGGAAGCAGTGAGCCAAGATCATGCCATTGCACTCCAGCCTGGGTGATAAAGCGAGACTCTGCCTCAAAAAATAAAAAATAAATTAATTAATTTTTTAAAATTTAGTGTCCTCAGGCCGGGCGCAGTGGCTCACACATGTAATCCCACAACTTTGGGAGGCCGAGGCAGGCGGATCACGAGGTCAAGAGTTTGAGACCATCCTGGCCAACATGGTGAAACCCCATCTCTACTAAAAGTACAAAAAATTAGCCGGGCATGGTGGTGCATGCCTGTAGTCCCAACTACTCGGGAGGCTGAGGCAGGAGAATTGCTTGAAACTGGAAAATGGAAGTTGCAGTGAGCTGGGATTGCGTCACACTCCAGCCTGGCGATAGAGTGAGACTCTGTCTGAAAAAAAAATAAAACTTAGTGTCCTCAGCCAAACACAGGACACAGAAGGGCTCCAAGATACCAGTTGCTTGAAACTAAATTGACAGAGTCTCAAATAAGTGACCAGAGAACAGATTGCACTGAATGTAGAAATGTCATCTTGCCCTAGCCTTTGAACCTTTACTACTTCTGTGTGTCTACTCAGGAAGTAAAGCAAGCAGTTCTCTGTGGAACTACAATAAATAGTGGGTACAGAATGAATACTTCATTTATTTGACAATAATCCTTTTCTCAACAATTGTAGTTGAAAAAGGCAAAGCATCCCCTTAACAAAAGGTTCTGTTTCAGCTGTGTTATGCTCTTAGTAAGAACACACTATCCTTATCATCTGCTGATTACAGACTTCTAAGGTGAGGGGTTCTCATTTAATACTCCCACAGTAAAACCTGCCTATAATGAATAACTCTACCTATCTTCTCTGCTCCAGAAGTGCTTGATAGGCCTTTCACCCAGGCCTTGTTTTCTACCTAACAAAAGGCTCACAGATGCCAAACACGTGCTCCAAAATGCTCCTCTTCCCCTCGCCTGAGACCCCAGTGAAGCAGAGTCCTCGTGGCACTAATATTCTCTGCAATGCTTTTTGTCGTCTTGGTTGTCACACAGCTGGAAATAGTTTTCTTGTTCCCGTTAATAACAGCCAGACATTCATATCACTCTGACAAGAACTCTTGAGTGACATCATGCTGCACCAGTTCAAGAAGGGAACCATGCAGGCTCTTCCAGCTTCAAACTTCTCACCCTTGATGGCAGCCTCAAGTATAGCCTCTCTAAAGCAAAAGAAAATAGAGGCAGGCACAGACAGATACACACATCAACATACACATGAGTATGTATGTATGTACAAACATACCCACACTCATCCCACACACATGTAAATATACATAAATATTCATTTTTGTAGGTTTATATAAGCAAAAGGACAACTATAGAAGGCTATGGAACCAACTGATGGCAAAGGGGATATATCAGATGAGTAAGGCTGAAGTGACAGAGAGAGATTTTTACATTTACTTTAGACACATCTATAGTGTTTGAATCATTGCAAAAAAAAATTTTATAAACGAATGCAGCTACTTCTAACAGGAATGCTTTCTTTTGTGTTTGTATCCCTGAGTACTTCAAGATCATAAGCGAAATGCCTTAGTGAAGCAAAGCACCGTGATAGGGTGACTTCAAAATAAGTATTGGCCAGATGCGGCGACTCACACCTACAATCCCAACACTTTGGGAGGCCAAAGTGAGAGGACCTCTTGAACCCAGGAGTTTGAGACCAGCCTGGGTAAGATAGTGAGAGTTCATTTCAAAAAAAAAAATTAGCTAAGCATAGTGGCACACACCTGTGGTCCCAGCTACTTGGGCGGCTGATGTGGGAGAACAGTTTGAGCCCAGGAGATCAAGGCTGCAGTGAGCCAGGATGATGCCACTGCACTCCAACCTGGGTGACAGAATAAGACCCTATCTCAAAATAAATCGATAAATAATAAGTCAGACTTTCCACAGACACTAGATTTGAATTATTTAGAAAGCAAGCTATACACTGAGCAGAGAATCTCAAACACAAGTTGGGTTAAAAGTAAGAATACAGAAAATGAGATGGAAGCAAGGCAGGGCTATAGATAAAACACAGCTATGTCTACCTCTAGACTTTAAAACAGGTAAATCTTAGCAAAATAGTTCAAGCGTATAAAATGAAAATGAGGTTACCAGGCTCTGTGGTCTCCTTCCCTAAGAGGGAAAGGCCAACTCACCTGAAAGTATCAAGACTACTCTGGAGAAAATTTTCCTAAAATGGAGGAATAACAAGATACATATGCCTGATTTTGAAGGCATTCTAAAAGAACTTGTTACTAATGTCACGTGATAGAAGGCAAACTCCATGAGAGAATGCGTCTGTCCACATCTTGTTCCCTGCAGTGCTATCTTCCCAGTACAGGATGGGTACTCAGCAAATGCCTACTGAGTATGGAATGAATGAAAGAGTAATATAAAGGATTAAGGAACACATAGTAAATGAAAACCAGAACCACCAACCAGATAATATCAGTTCTTTTTCTTATTTTCCAGATATAAAAAGAGAGGCACTTTGGCCTACCCAGGAGCAGTAAAACTGCACACAGAAAGCCTCTCGATACCTTTTTTTAATCTCTTCTAGGCTTGGTTTATCTCCCAGCGTCCTTCCAGATCCTAATCTTCCAGGAGGTTCCCTGACCTCCACCACCTCACCCCTGAGGGTCAAGTGCCTCCCTTGGTGCTCCTGCAAAGTTATCTCTCTCATAACACTTGTTAGTTACAGTGAATTGTAAGGATCTGTTAATCGTGTGTAAGCTCCTCCTGGAGGGTGGGAATCCTGCCTTATTCACACCCACTCCTAGTAACTAGCACAAAGCCTGGTATACAGCAGTCAGTTAAGTACTCCTGAGATAGAGGGGAAAAAAAAGTAAATAAACAAACAGTTTTCTCTGCCCCTGAACCATTTCTCCTTCCAAAGAACCAGGAATATCCTTTAATTAGGGCAGAATTTCAGAATCAGGGCAGTTAAGGGTTGGTCAAAGAGAACCACCTAGACATAGAGGAAGAAAATTGAATGTAGCAGATGGACATAAAGTCTAATGTAGAGCATTGTTTAGACACATAAGGTAATAAATACAGAAAAACTTGCTATAAAAGGAATGGTTCACAGTAGCAATCTCTCCATAACAAATCCTAGACTCTAAGAAACATACCACACATAATGGCCATAATGAACAAAATTTTCTCCAACCAACAGTTGGCAATCCCACCCTTGAGAGAGATCCATGGCCAGGTATTATTAAAGATTTTTTCTTCTAGAGAAACAGGCTGGTTTTGAAGACATTTTTCTTTATTGCCATAATACAACAAACACAGCTTGCTTTGCCTCATGCAGGCTTATTGCATGTTTGTTTTAGCACTGGACTAAAGTTAAGGGTCTGCCCTGTCATTATATCACTTTTTTTAAACGGTACCACAAAAATAAAATAAATTATAACCTAAATCCATGAATGTAGTAAAATAGTTCTCTTTCATTTCTGGGGAAAAAAATAATCAGAATTTTACATGGACTTCAGGGTTAAAGTTTCTACAGCACTGATTAGATGACAGGGACATGCAAGTATTAAGACAATTTTCTTTGGCCCAGCTCCACAAGTTAATAATACAACAACAACACTACTTTGAAATCACACTAACATGCTAAAAATGCCAGGGAGTTTAAATAAAATCATCACCACCACGCCACCCCTCCTCCTCTCCCACCAAAAATGTGTCCTAGGCTGGGTGCAGTGGCTCACGCCTGTAATCCCAGCACTTTGGGAGGCCAAGGTGGGCAGATCACAAGGTCAGGAGATCGAGACCATCCTGGCTAACGCAGTGAAACCCTGTCTCTACTAAAAATACAAAAAATTAGCCAGGTGTGTTGGCACACATCTATAGTCCCAGCTATTCAGGAGGTTGAGGCAGGAGAATTGCTTGAACCCAGGAGGTAGAGGTTGCTCTGAGCCAAGATAGCACCCTGCACTCCAACCTGGGTGGCAGAAGGAGATTCAGTCTCAAAAAGAAAAAAAAAGAAAAAAGAAAAAAAGAAATGTCCTAAGAAATAAAGTATACTAACCTTAAGCTCCTCCAATTTAATCAACTTAATTTATTAAACATGCCAAACTCAATTTCCCTTGCAGAAAATAAAACAAATTGCTGGGAAGATCATTCATTCAAATTGTATTCACAAGGTAATTGAAAGAAATTAGTCTAGCTTCTTTTCTTTTTTTTTTTTTTTTGTTTTTGTTTGTTTGTTTGTTTGTCTGTTTTTAGTTTTTGAGACGCAGTCTCACTCTGTTGCCCAGGCTGGAGTGCAATGGCAAGATTTTGGCTCACTGCAACCTCTGCCTCCCAGGTTCAAGCAATTCTCCTGCCTCAGCCTCCTGAGTAGCTGAGATTATAGGTGGCCAGCATCATACCTGGCTAATGTTTTGTATTTTTAGTAGAGATGGGGTTTCACCATGTTGGCCAGGCTGGTCTCAAACTCCTGACCTCAGGTGATCCACCTCGGCCTCCCAAAGTGCTGGGATTACAGGCGTGAACCACGGCGCCCGGCCACTTCTTTTTCCTGTCTCCTGGGTACTCTAGCATCCCCAGATTCAATAGCAATGTAAAGACAGCCAAGTCAGTTCCACCTCTGGTATGCAACTGAAAACCAGTGTATTCCCTCCTGTGACACAGAGGTACTGAAGAGTGAGTGTGAGCCTATAGAGCTCCTGAATACCCCTCCCAAATGGATCCCACAGAGCTTCTTCCTATATGACAGATAATTAGTTAAACGCTTTAACTCTAGGGATTTAAAATATATATATAGGCCGGGCTCGGTGGCTCATGCCTGTAATCCCAGCACTTTTGGGAGGCAGAGGTGGGTGAATCATGAGGTCAGGAGAGAGAGAGACCATCCTGATTAACATGGTGAAGCAGGAGAATTGCTTGAACCCAGGAGGCGGAGGTTGCAGTGAGCCAAGATTGAGCCACTGCACTCCAGCCTGGGTGAGGACAGAGCGAGACTCTGTCTCAAATATATATATATATAATATATATATATTATATATAAAGATATATACATATATTATATATATGTACATATAAAGCAAGTTACTTCTATTGGACGTTAAACTTAAATAATTCTTATGGTTGTGTCATCTTTCACTGCAGTACCCAGGGAGCAACTCTTTTCCTGTCTCCTCTCATCTACCACCCCTGCCCTATCATTTACAGCAGCATTAATGCCAGTTTCAAAGTAATAATAATTTTTTCTCTTCTGTGCTGCAAATATCCAACCACTGTGGTTAAATACCATTTATAACATAAACAGGGTCAAGAATGCCAGTTGTCAGAAGAGTCATGTTTAAATTAGCATTAACCAGCAAGCCCTCCCCTAAACAAAAAAGAGAGCGAGGGGGGAAAAATGTTTTCTTGGAAAGCTCTGTGTCTGCAGAATGATTTCAACCCCACATGTTCAAAAGGCCCCACGAGGTCCAGCTGTAACACAATACCATCATTAATTTTTACCAAATTAAATTTCTCAAAAGTACAAAATGCTATCAATTTGGGGGAAATAGAGGGGAAGAAACCACTTATTAGTTTATTCTACAATCTTTATAATTTGAGTAAACTGGCAGTAGTGTCTTAAAACGTAGCAGCCATAAGTTACATGGATTGTAATAGAATAAAAGCCCAGTCCTCCCCCCATCACCACACCCCTCACTCGGCCCCAATATGTGTTACTCAGTGTCTTTCTGCATCTTGAGGTTATGTAATACTTCCTCCTCACTTCCCTATCCCCATGTAGCACAACTCCTTAAAATAACATGAGAGGTCCCCCACATTTTGTCACTTTGTAACTTTCTAACCTTCATCACCCTAGACTCTCACTTTGTCTTCATTCCTCCACCATTCATCTTTTAAAAGATATGTTATTCTTCAACCCACATTTGTAAGGTTGTTCCCTGAATCCAAATGTAATTCTCCATTCCCTGGCACACCAAAGCTCTTGGACTGTACAGCTACCACCCAGTTACATAACACTGCATATACATACTCCCCCCGGTTGCAGCTCTTTCTGGAGCTTCCTTTTCACCATGCTTGCATCTGCCACAGTGGAAGGCATTCAACAATTGTTTGCTGAAATAAAATTGCCTCCTTTTCTCTCAACTTTCTAAGACATCCATTAGTTTTCCCTAAGATTTTTTTTTTAAGAGACTGAGTCTCTCTCTGTCACCCAGGCTGCAGTACAGTGGCATAATCACAGCTCACTGCAGCCTTGAACTCCTGGGCTGAAGCCATCCTCCCTCCTCAGCCTCCTGAGTACCTGGGACTACATGCACATACCACCATACTCAGATAATTCTTTTATTTATTTATTTATTTATTTTTGTAGAGACAGAGTCTCACTATGTTGCCCAGGCTGGTCTCAAACTCCTGGCTTCAAGTGATCCTCCCGCCTCAGCCTCCCAAAGTGTTAGGATTACAGGCATGAGCCACCACACCAGGCCAGGGATATTTAAATAACAGGGTAACATGAGATGTAAAAATAAGAAACCAAAAAGTCGTATCATGCTGATTTAAGGCCAGAGAAGACTATTCAACTTTAAACCAAGAGCTTATGTTTAAGTTTTTATTATATCATACTTTGGCTTTTAAAATAAATAACGTTCCTCAAGGGCGTAGGCATATTGATACCAAAACATTAAAGAAAAGGAAGACAGGCCACACACATCAAGCATAGACATTAAAATCTTGACCTCAACTAAATTCTAAAAGTGCTGTTATCTGCTGAATACTTGGAGCTTCCCAGTGAAAATGATACAGTGTATTCTGCCCGGATTGCAACTTTCCATACTAAGCATTTGAAATGAGTCTTGGCCCTAAATATCACTTACTTCAGACTGAATATCACTGTGTATCAAAAAGACTAAGCAGGAGAGATTTTTTACTCTGAATGTTCTAGTAGGTCACTAATGGAATAGATTCAGTAAAACCTTGCAGAGTCTACAGTATAATTTGAAACAAAAAAAATCAAATTACTTTTCGGAAAATATTAGCTTTGAATAAAAACAGAAATTTCGAAAGGGCTGCCACTTACATTCTTACCTCTGTTATTTCTTTCCCATCACTCACAGGGAGACTGAAATCCATGCTCAGTGCCCACAGCCCTGGGCAGAAGCTATTCCCCTGAGAGACAATGATGCAAATGGGTCAAGTGATGCCTGGTAGAAGTCAGACTGCAAGGATCACCTTGACCTCACCAAACTCACAAGCTTAAAATAATAAGGGTAACAAGAGGTTGATCTGAGAGGGAAAGTATGATTGATTTCCTTAAGCAAAGAAAAAAAAAAAAAAAAAAACTAGAGGAAATGAACTCCCAGCTCAAGGCTTTTTCTCCTCCAGGCATCCTCTGTTGCTGGTTTTCTTCCATCTTCCGGGCCCTCTGGACCTCACACATCCCCCTCCTAGCTTTTCCTACTGCTTTAACATAAGATAACCTCGCACCGGTTTCTAGTTATTTGGGAAACCGGAAGAAACAGCAAAGATCACCAACCCCATCCATTTTCCAGATGGGGACCCAGAGACCAGGAGCAGCTGGGCTGACCCGACTGGCTAAGGTCGCGCCGCTAGGGGACGCGGTGTGCCTTGCGGGCTGGGATGATGACAACCTAGCCTTCTCTCCTCGCTCCTCGCCCGTGCCTTCCTGCCTCAAGCTACCTCCTTCTCTTGCCACTTGATTTTTTTTATTCTCAAATTAGTATCAAGAAAAAATGCAGCCTTAATATACTTACAATGATGATTATTATTCATAATTTTGCATTTGAGGCAATTATACTCGCTCCTACTGGGATCTGGAAATCAAGGGCAGTAACAACTAGGTGACATTCTACCTCCCTGTGTATTTTAATGCATTTAGTTTGGTTCAAACAACCACGCCCCTAACATACACCCTTTTTCCTTGGAACTCACTCTTCTATCTGGCAAGGGGATAACTTCTTGCAAAAACTTAGCATTTTCCAAGTGCACAGTCTCCCTTTAACCAGAACTGCAGACCTCTGGCTTACCAGTTATGCTTAGCTGAGCAAACACACTTATGCAAATACGTGAAAAACAAACTGTTAGAGCCTGAAGGAATAGAGGATTTCGCTGTGATCGTTATTTACGTTTTCAATATTTATGTTTACAAATATCTATCTAACCCCATAGGAAACGATGCGTCCATAGTGAAACAAGCCAGCACCCACATTTATTAAAAATCCACGCGATTTCAACAAAAATGAAAAGGAGGGGGAGCGACAGCGGAGATCCACCTCAGGCCCCAGACAACAGGCAGCAACAAGTCCTGAAAGCCTTCACTCTTAACATTTCAAAGGCCAAATGGCAGCAAAGAAAAACAAGAATAAACTTTAAATCCATTCGCCACAAAGGAGTCCCACGCAAGTCAAAAGAACCGTCGATTTCAAAACCATCAACTCAAAGCCAGGTCCCTCCCATGCCTCACAACCTCCAGTTACTTGCTAAGCACGTTTGTTAGGCGGCTGGACAGAAACTGAATTAAAAGTCCTCAGCCCGGAGTGTGGGGGACAACCGAGTCTTCAGTGGGAAGCAAGAGGTGCGGGAGCCCAGGAGGCGCGGGGACTGCTCGGAGGTGCACGTCCATCAGGACGAGGTTTGGGGAGAATTTCGAGGGCCCCTCGCAAGCCCTCCCGCGCACCCACCCCGACCCAGGTAACTGGAGGCCACCTACGTGTCATTTGGGCGGGTCCCGAGGCGCACTGACCTGGCGCAGGACGGGAGGGCCGGCGGCCAGAGCGGCTGCAGCAACTTCCCTCCCGGGGCTTGGTCCGCCACTGGGTGCGGGAGGCCAGGGCAGCCTCGCCTCCTGCAGGCCGGCTCGCAGGAACGCACGGCCACCCACCCGCGCCGCGGCCCAGCGCGCGCACCCACACTCTCACCGGCACTCGCTCACACGCGCGCCCGCCCGCAGCCACAAAGCCCGTCGGCGGCGGGACAGTGTGAGCCCAGGGCGCAGTGCGGCGGCCGAGCCGTAGCCGCGGCCTCTGGCTTCGCGCCCAGGGGGCGCCGGCCCCACGGCTGCTCCGGCCTCTTTACCTGCGCTCGCCGCCGCCGCCGCCGCCGCCGCCGCCGCGCGTCCCGCTCCCGCAGCCCCCGGGCTGGCTTCAGGCCGCGCGCCCAGTCCCGGCGGCCCCCGCCCCGCCGTCAGCCGAGTCCGGCCCTCCGCCCGCCCCTCGGCCGTCGCGCAGAGCTGGGCCGCCCCCTGCGCCCACCCCGCCGGGGTCCCGCGCTCAGTCGAGCGGCGGGGAGGGCTCCGAGGTCCGGGCCCCTGGCAGCCCCAGATCCCAGCCGTGCTCTACAGGGGGGCTGGAGACGGAGTCCCCACTCGGGGAGCGTCAGCTGCCGCTCGGCCCTTACTGCCCGGCTTTGGCGCGCCGGCAGGAGGAGGGGGCGCCGAGGGAGGGCCGGAGGAACAGCGCCGACGCCAGCCTCCTTTCTTCCTCCGCCTTCCTTCTTTTCTGCTTGTTCCACGTAGCACAAGTCAGCAACTCCCGAACCCCCAGAGTCCGCCCTCCCTGCTCCCAAGCTGGCCCACTTACCTGATGTGGCGCCCCCAGCGCCCCTGACCTCTGCGCCCCCTCCTCCATTCATTGGCTCCGTAGCCGGCGGGGGGAGGCCTTAGCCTCCCATTCATTATCTCAGCAGCCTCCCCCGCCCCGCCCCCGAGCCGACACACCCGCAGCGGGAGACCGGTGGCCGCCAGCTCGGGTCCCACCCCCGCCCCTCCTGCGCTCACCCCAGGGCTGGACAGCTAGTGGGATTCCGGTGGACGCCCCGGCACGGGGCATTTTCACGTTGTCGCTCTCCTCTTCCCCCTCGAAAAGCTCTGGAAAACATCGCGGGGCCTCTCTTTCGTAGTTCACTTTCTAAACTTTCCAGAAGGCGCCAAGTTTCTGCCAGCGCCGCCCTGCACCGGAGACTGCGAAGAACGCAGAGGCAGCTTTGCTGCTAGGAAGGTGCATACGTTTCTAATTCTGATCTTTCACTTCACTGGATCTGCAAACCGAAGCAAGTGTGTCTGCTCCCCTAGTTCTCCATATCCATGATTAGACATTTCTCTTCCGCTTTCCCAGTGTAGCTTTGCAAGTGTAAACTATCAATTTTAGTGAGAGTAATTAAGGGCGGAGACTGCACACCTGGAGGTGTGGGCGGGCGCGGCGCCGGACTAAGGCCTAGGGATCGTTCTCAGGAGAGTGGCAGCCACAGCGATTCGCCCAGGTCTTATAACACCACCAACTCAATGGGGTCTACCTAGCCACGCCACCCCACCACACCCATCTACCACCCCTGGCTTCCCAGGATTTCCGGAGTGATCAGAATTATCGGCCTCTCGCTCCACAGCTAAGGCCACCGCATATCAAAATTGCAGCGTGTGAGTAAACGTTTCATGAGCCCTCTCCTTGAAACCGCACAGAAGACAGCAGGACAGCAGTAAGGCTTGGGGACTCTGCAGGACTGATCTGATTGAGAGAAACGCAGCACAGCGAGGCAGGGCTATGTCGATGATGGCCACCCGGTCATCTTGGACTTTGCAGAAGAGAAAAGTCCCTGCAAACCGCAGTTGGACGGAAACTTTTCAAGCCTCAATTGAGTTATGCTGTGAAGAGACCATGACCATCTCCCACCGGTGACTGCTTAGGACCTTGACCAAGCTCGTGTGGTTTTTCACAGGATGCTCAGGGCTGAGCCCTGGCTGTAAATAATTTACTATCTAAAGCTGTTTCCTTTTTAAAACAATGGTTCAAATCTTTTTTAAAAAAAGTCAATTTTTTTTTTCTTTGAGACGGAGTTTCGCTCTTGTTGCTCAGGCTGGAGTGCAATGGCACGATCTCGGCTCACCACAACCTCCTCCTCCCGGGTTCAAGCAATTCTCCTGCCTCAGCCTCCCGATTAGCTGGGATTTACAGGCATGTGCCACCACGCCCGGCTAATTTTGTATTTTTAGTAGAGGCGGGGTTTCTCCATGTTGGTTAGGCTGGTCTCGAACTCTCTACCTCAGGTGATCTGCCTGCCTTGGCCTCCCAAAGTGCTGGGATTACAGGTGTGAGCCACAGTGCCCAGGCCCATTTGAACCTTTTTTAAAATTCGACTTTAAATAACTTTGCTTTCTATACCTTCCCTACCAATATATGATTTATTTTATAATAACCTACCATGTGAAAAAATTGAAATTTTAGCACATGCACAGTGCTAATGTGTTCATGCACAGTGCTACTATGTTCATGTACAGCATGCAGAAATGCATATAAATACATACACCCATGAATACCAGCCACTCACTTATCTCACAAATGATAGTGGTTGATCTCAAACTATAAGAAATTTTATATTGGGATGCATAGGCAAATGTCCACTGTAAAATCTAAGTATCATAAAAAGTGTATTTTGGTACAAAAAGAATATACTTGAAAGAGGTTTCCATATACTTTTAACCATAGCTCTACTCAATTCAGAAAAATTACTTATTAGCTAATTTTCCTGTCTCTTTCTTCCTATACACTCTACTGTCAGATTTCTCAACACCAATACTTCTATATCTAATATAAAGAACATTTTTAAATTAATTATTTCCATGTTTGGCCTTTCCTCATAAATCAAAGGTAGAATAAAAGGAGTTTCTTACCTACCACTCAACTTGAATATTTTTAATATATTCATTTCATCTCTTACCTTCTTAAGGAATACAGTTGCTTCTGTTTTGACTACATATTAACTATCTTAACTACTCTGTGGTCCCTTCTAACATCAAATTGGGAGGCCTGTCCATACAAGACATGTGTATTCTAAAGTAAGTTATTTGCTATAAAACACTTCATTTCCTCTTTATTTGGTCTGCCATGGCCTAAAATGAAATAGAGAACAAAATAAAAGGTCTGCCTGGACAGACCTGTCTTCCTGACAAGCATGAAACTATCTGAATGAGACAGCTTCTACAGCCAGCTTTAGATCAATAACTTTCAAATTAAATGTAGGTATGTACATCCAGTGGAAAAGGAGAGAGAAAATGAAATACAATACAGAATTCAGTTCAGCATATAGATTAATCCATAAGAGGTGGTTCATTATGTTCCAAATGAGCTGCTTTTCTCATCTGTAAAATGGAATAATAGTACCAGTGCAGTCTATTTCATATGGTTCCAAGTTGTCTTTTATCAAAGTAAAATAATATATTTGAGTGGGCTTCTGAAAACACTAACATTAATGATGTTTCAGCAGGAACGAAGAATATCTTGATATGTTTTCTTGAATGTTTTCTCCTGTCTGTAGTCCTCTTGTCATTCTGACATTCCCTTTCTTGGAGAATCATCCTAATGCTTTCTGTCCTAACCTTTCTCTACTAACCTCTGCCAAGCAGTGTTTCTTTAGATTTGTTTCTTCAAATGACTTCAGCAGAGGTGAAGACCCAAAGACAGCTGGTGCTGTCAAACATAACAAAAAATACTCAGCCACAGTGGCTCATGCTTGTAATCCCAGCACTTTGGGAGACTGAGGTGAGAGGATCGCTTGAGCCCAGGAGTTCAAAGCTGCAGTGGGCTGTGATTGCGCCACTGCACTCCAGCCTGGGCAACAGAGCCAGACCCTGTCTCTTAAAAGGTTTTAAAATTTTTAAATTTATATATATATGTGTGTGTATGTGTGTGTGTATATATATATAGTTTTTTGGTTTTGTTTTGTTTGTTTGTTTTTTTTCAGCAAAATGAAGCCAGGCACTATGGCTCATGCCTGTAATCCCAGCACTTTGGGAGGCCGAGGTAGGCAGATCACTTGAGGCCAAGAGTTCGAGACCAGCCTGACCAACATGTCTGTCTCTACTAAAAATACAAAAATTAGCCAGCATCGTGGTGCACGCCTGTAGTCCCAGCTACTCGGGAGGCTGAGGCATGAGAATCTCTTGAACTCAGGAGGTGGAGGTTGCAGTGAGCCAAGATTGCACCACTGCACTCCAGCCTCGGCAACAGAGCAAGACTCTGTCTTAAAAAAGAAAACGTTCAGCAAAATGAAACATTTTGATGAGTATTTCAAGTTCAGGTTTTACATTAACATCTTGAAGGACAGGATAGACCTTGTCAGATTATCAATATTAGCTAGTGATCCAAGGACTATAATTTGAGAAGCATTTAAGGAGGGAAAAATTGGCTTTGACTGCCTTTGGCACTATTATTTGTTCAAAAGGGTTCCCCAGTCATGGCACACTCATGGAAGAGTTCTCTCTTACTCCCTCTGTTCGCATCCCTCTGGCAAAAAGCTTTTGAAATTTTCTGAGTAATCAAAACTATCAGCAAAACGATCTGTTGGAAACTTTCCCTCCAGTCTATTAAGGTAGAGACCCATTCAAAGACTGTATTTTGGTGAAACAATACCCTGGGAGAACTCAGCCTGCTGGGGAAAGTTATTCAGAGGCCTCCAGGCATAGGTTTCTTCCTTCTTGTGCCTCTCCTTGTTTTTCCCCTTGGCTAGGAAAAAAAAAAAAAAAAAATTCTCCTTAGGAAACCTTTCTATTTTAAAATGCCAGGGGCAAAGGTGGGTGGGGCAGCCCAATTTAGTAAAATAATAATAATAATAAAAACACTCTTCAGAGTACAGGTAGCATAAGGAGACTCCAAGAATGGAGAGAAGTTGGGTTTGCGTGAAGCAGCCTCCTGCAAGGACTAGGCTGCAATGAAAGCCCCAAACAGAGTAACTCTGTGTTTACCTTTTTCTTATCACATGTATCTGCATGAATAATCTGGGTAATGTCAGAAGTAGGTCAAGGCTAGCAAATCCTTTCTCTGTAGTCTCCCTCATCTGAAGTAAAAAAGGCTTAGATCTACAACAGTGTGAAAAGAGAAAAGGAAAAGGAAAAAAATGTATGTGTGTTATACATACATCTATAAAGCTAAAAATGGATCTGGATACAAAGAAATCATAGAAACAGTCAACAAAACAAAACCTAGTTCTCTAGAACAATAGTCAAATAGATAAATTTCTAGTAAAATTGACAATGAAAAAAGAGAAAAGAAACAAATGAGGCTACAAATGGAGATTCTAATTATAGTTTTAGTAGAATTTGAAAAATACTAAGAATATTATGACTATTAAAAAACATGGCCAAAAGACTTCCTTCAATAAATTAATTTTTAATTCAATAAAAAATGAAAATTAAAATAATACACGATTTTATATTTTCCTTTGTTGACAAAGATTTCCTTTAAATAATGATAGTTGCAATGTAGATATAAACTCATGCAAACTCTGTTGATATAATTTAGCAAAACAGTATAGTTACATTTTGTGCGATTTTAATTGAAGTACATTTAAATGTATGCTAAAAATATCAAGAAAATTTTACTTTGTGTGCAAAATTTTTAAATAATACAAAGCTCAGTACTTTTAGAACTTGAAAAACAGCAAAATTACAGAGCTGAAATACTTTATAACAAATTACAAAATTGTATTAATTCAAAAATAACATTAATATATTTAAAACCATTAAATAATTTAAACTCTTATTTCTAAATAAATATGCAAAAAAGTTCAAAGTTTTGGTTAGCAAGACTTACCAAATCTTCAGACAAATAACCTCTGTTCAAACGGTTACAAAGCATAGAAAAAGAAAAATTAGCTCCATTATGAGCTAATAAAATCTTGATACCAAAACCTGACAAAGCCATAGAAAAGAAAATACTGGATAAATCTACTGAGGAATAAAAAATGATAAACTCTACATATAATATTATTAAACCAAGTTCAGTGTGTTTTCACTATATGCATAATAAGCACATTGAGTTGATATCATTAATGTAAAGATGGCCATGTAGTGAAAGAGAATTCAGAAGCAACTACATGTACATATCTGAGTCCATGCAAAATCATACATCAAAGATGATTTCCTTAAAAGAACAAAGCTAGCTGGGCACAGTGGCTCACGCCTGTAATCCCAGCACTTTGGGACACTGAAGCAGGCAGATCATAAGGTCAAGAGCTCAAGACCATCCTGGCTAAAATGATGAAACCCTGTCTCTACTAAAAATACAAAAAAATTAGCCAGTGTGGTGGCATGCGCCTGTAGTCCCAGCAAGGCAGGAGAATCGCTTGAATCCAGGAGGTGGAGGTTGCAGTGAGCCAAGATCACACCACTGCACTCCAGCCTGGTGACAGAGTGAGAGTCAGTATCAAAAAAAAAAAAAAAAAAAAAAAAAGAGCAAAGCTGAAGGCATCACCTACTCAACTTCCAACTATACTGTAGGGCTACAGTAACCAGAACAGCATGGTACAGGTACAAAAACAGACACATAGACCAATGGAACAGAATAGAGAAACAGAAATAAGACTACACACCTACAACTATCTGATCTTTGAATAACCTGACAAAAACAAGCAATGAGGAAATGATTCCCTATTCAATAAATGGTGCTATGATAACTGGCTAGCCATATGCGGAGGATTGAAACTGGACCCTTTCCTTACACTATATACAAAAATTAACTTGAGATGGATTAAAGACTTAAATGTACCCCAGACTATAAAAACCCTGGAAGACAGCATAGGCAGTATCATTCAGGACATAGGCATAGGCAAAGATTTCATGATGAAGACACCAAGAGAAAAAATTGACAAATGGGCTCTAATTAAACTAAAGAATTTCTGCACAGCAAATGAAACTATCAACACAGTAAACAACCTACTGAATGGGAGAACATTTTTGCAAACTTTGCATCTGACAAAGGTCTAATATCCAGCCTCTATAAGGAAATTAAATTTACAAGAAAAAAACAGCCTCATTAAAAAGTGGGCTAAGGACACAAACATTTTTCAAAGGAAGACATACGTGCAGCCTATAATCATTAAAAAAAGCTCAATATCACTGATCGCTGGAAAAAGGCAAATCAAAACCACAGTGAGATACCATCTCACACCAGTCACAATGGTTATTAATAAAAAGTCAAAAAACAACAGATGTCCGTGATGTTGTGGAGGAAAAAAACAGCTTATACACTGTTGGTGGAAGTGTAAATTAGTTCTACTATCCTGGAAGACAGGGTGGTAAGTCCTCAAAGACCTAAAACCAGAAATACCATTCAACCCAAGTCCCATTACTGGGTATATACCCAAAGGAAAATATAAATAATTCTATTATAAGGACACATGCACACGTATGTTCACTGAAGCACTATTCAAAATAGCAAAGACGTGGAATCAACCTGAATGCTCATCAGTGACCAATGGGCTAAATAAAATGTGGGTAAAGAAAATCTGGTACCTATATGCCATAGAATACTATGCAGCCATAACAAGGAATGAGATCACGTCCTTTGCAGGGAATGGATGGAGCTGGAGGCCATTATCCTTAGCAAACTAATGCAGGAATAGAAAACCAAACATCACATGTTCTCACTTCTAAATGAGAGCTAAATAATGAGAACATATGGACACATAGAGGGGAAAAACACACATTGGGGCCTATTGGAGGGTGGAGGGTGGGAGGCAGGAGAGGATTAGGAAAAATAACTAATGGGGACTAGGCTTAATACCTGGGTGATGAAATAATCTCTCCAGCAAACCCCCATGACAAAACTTTACCTATGTAACGAATCTGCACATGTACCCCTGAACTTAAAAGCTAAAATAAAAAATGTGCTGCTTAATAAATGATACTGAGACAATTTGTACTTTACATAGAAGAAAAAACACCAGATCCCTATGTCACACTATTTTTAAAAAAGGTTCTTAATGAATTAAAAACCTAAATTTGCAAAGTGAAAATTCCAGATTTGTAAAACATCTTCATCACTTCAGAGTAGAGAAGAATCTCTTACAAAAGACACAAAAACACAAACTACATAAGATTGCTCCTCTTTCAAATAAAATATGACTTGTTCTAATATGCTGGATTTTTGTGAGATCTAGTAGCTCATAGGATGTCAGCCTCAAGATCTGCGGTGAGTATGCCAGGGAGTATGAACAGTATGATGTCATCCTGCGTAACAGCGGGAAAGAGGGTTTTCCTATGTTATGGTAAGTATTTTATGTCATTTTGCCTTGATGGCCCGGTATACTTTCTAGGACAAGGTGGAAGCAGCAGTGCTCATGTGCCCTTACATCAGGCTCTGAAACATTTCTGGGCATAGACCCGTCCCTTTGAAAACCTAATTAAAACTATAGATACATGTAGAATATACATATTGTAGGAGAGGCCACTAGTGACAATATCCACTCTTGCCCTCTTGGATATCAGCTTCTTTTGTGAATAGTTGAGGACATGTAACGGTTCTCGCCAGTAGAATGTGAGCATATGTGACTTCTGCCAATTCTGAGACCACCTATAAAATTGTCACACGTGTGCTCCTCCATGCTGTTTGTCCTTTCTGGCTAAGATGGTAATACCCACACCAACTTTGGAAGCCATGAGTTGAAGATAATAAGCAGCCATAGTCCTGACACCTAAGCATCCATGTGAAGTAGCACCTCTCTGCTAACATGAATACCCACGATGGATTCTTGTGTGAAAAAGAAATTTCTTTGATCCATTTAATTTTGTAAGAATCTTATCTTAGCTTAACTAATGCATACATTTACACACCTTTTGAATATAATCTCAGGGGTTCAATGACACCCTGTAGCCTAGATCGTGGATGGATCAGAGAAAAGGAGAGATTCGAATGTACTGCCCCTTGAGTAAGCACTCACTATAAGTGGACAAGTTAGAGATGCTATACCTTTGCAGAAACTCTGCTTGATTAGGCACTGATTATATTTAACTGAATGGCTCTGCCAAACCCCTGCATTTCTTAGAGGCCAATATATACTCTGCCAGATACAGAGACAGAGTACCTTCCAATGATTTTTTTTTTAAGGACACAAATAGAAGACTAGTTAGCAATACCAGGAACAAAATACTGATATGCACAACATGGGTGAATCTCAAAACATGCTGAGCAAAAAAAAGACATAAAACAGTGCATACTACATGATTTCATGTTTATAAAGCTCTAGAATGAAAAAACTAATCTACGATGATAGAAACAGAGCAATGATTGCCTTTAGGGTAGGGATTGACTGAAAAGGCACACAAGAAAACTGCAGTTAGGGAAATGTGGGTACGTGTAACCACCACAAAGCAAAATGCAGGATGTTGCACTGAACATTTAAGATTAGTAGAGTTTACTGTTTTTAAATTACATCTCAATAATATATTTTAAATGCAAATGAGGCAGGTTGAGGTGGCTCATGCCTGTAATCCCAGCACTTTGAAAGGTGAATGCGAGTGAATCACTTTAGGCCAGGAGTTCAAAACCAGCCTGGCCACATAGCTAACCGCTGTCTCTGTTAAAAATACAAAACGTTAGCTGGGTGTGGTGGCATGCACCTATAGTCCCAGCTATTCAGGAGGCTGAGGCAGCATCTCTTGAGCACAGGAGGTGGAGGTTACAGTGGGCCAAGATTATGCCACTGTACTCCAGCCTGAGTGAAAGAGCAGGCAAGACTCTGTCTCAAAAAAAAGCAAATGAAATGATTGGGGTCTATCCATACAATAATATTTATAAAACAAACAATTATGGAATAATGTTAACACTTTGCAGCAGAAAGTGATTATACTCCTAGGTAAAACCAAGACAACTATAAACATGTCCTAAGACAAATTATAAGAAATAAGTTAATAGTTTACTCCTATTCATAAAGCCTGTGGTTTCCCATAGATAGCATCCTAATTCTATGTAACCATAAAATATACTTTGATAATCAATGTGTATAGTCTCTTCCGCCTGTAGTGGGATAGAAAAATTAATTGACAGGACTCTGTTTTGGGATTCTCATTCCATGTTGTCTTCTCCCTGTATTTCCACTTTCCCCTCTCTCATTGTTGAATAGGAATATGCTCTGTGCTTATTGCTCAGGAAGGTACATGACAGGGCTGAAAACAGAAGAGCCAAAAATCTTTACGGAAAGATTAGGAGAAAGGGATTTAAAGAGTGGTATGAATAAACCTTAGTTCCCCAAACTAAAAACAGATACTCTACAAGTGAAAGAGTGAAAGACAGAGTTGTGTGTATCTTGAGAGCAGAGAGCTCATCTGCCCTGCTTCCTAGCAGTGAGGCTAGGGAGACAGCAAGATCCTGGGGAATAAAAGACTTCAAGGGATGGATATTCTGAGGTAGATGGGCCCTAGAATAGCTTAGTCACAGATGCTCATGTCCCGTGAATGGCACAGTGGTAGTGGACTTGAGCAAATGAAGTATCAAAGTTAAACTTCAAGGACCAAAACCAGCTGGACCTTTTCCAACACATTGCAACTACAGAAAACTCTGGAATGCTGACTGACCTGGGTAGGTAAGTAATTATTTCCGAAGAATAGAAGAAAACCACAAGAGCTGAGCTCCTATTTTCCCACTAACTCTGAAGAATAAGGGTACCAGAGCAGGAATTGGATCTGAAATAAAGAAAAGTACTCTTGTGTATGTAAGTGTATTGATGGTGATTCAAATCTACTGTATTGGCCAGGCTCAGTGGTTCACACCTATAATCCTGGCACTTTGGGAGGCCGAGACAGGAGGATTGCTTGAGCCCAGGAGTTCAAGACCGGCCTGGGCAACATAGAGAGATCCTGTTTCCATTTTAAAAAATAATTTAAATAAAGAAACAAAAGAAAAGGAATAAACCACTGTATTCATTTGATAAGGCTACTATAATGAAATATCGCAGACTGGCTGGCTTAAGCAACAGAAATTTATTTGCTCAAAGTTCTAGAGTCTGGCAGTCCAAGATCACGGTGTTGGCAGGGATGTTTCTTCTCAGGCCACTCTCCTTGGCTTGTCTTCTCCTCGTATCTTCTCTTCAACTTCCCTAGGTCTGTGTGTATCTATGTCCTAATCTTCTCTTCTTATAAAGATATGAGTCCTATTGAATTAGGACACATCCATACAACCTCATTTAGCTTAATTACTGTTTTAAGGACCTATCTCCAAACAGACACATTCTAAGGTACTGGGGTTTAGAACTTCAAGACAGGAATTTAGAGGGGAACTTGTTTCAGTCTACAATACCCACTAAGTGTGGAGTCCTCATCCATGATTGCCAGGAACGCTTGGACACCTCATGTCTATACCATGGAAAGATTACAAATTCCAGAGTAAGAATTACTTAGGTATAAGACATAGCCATGATGTGGAGAAGATTACTATGCAGACAAGAAGTGACCTTGCAGAAGTCACTGCTAATTTGCAGAATACCAAGGTACTGGAATGAGTTTGAAACAGTAACAGAGGACACTTTAAAACCCTTGGGAAGATGCAGTGTGATCAGAAGAAAGAAAGTGATAGCTCTTGAATCTTACTAGGATTTGCTGGTAAGGATAATTTATCTCCAATTTCTAAGAAAATATCTAAAAAGGAAGGAGTATGAAAAGTTGTCTTTAAAACCTTTTTCTGAGACTTTAGGCTTCTGAAAGATTAACAATAGAAATAACTGGACTTCTTCCCAGAGAGAGATCTGTGCTGACTTGTAGAAATTTAGATTGAGAGATCATGGTTCTGACCATTAGGGACAAGTTTTGGCAACTGTATTGAGTACCATAATCAATTCTAAGATGAACTTGAATGATCATGATCCTCCCCTTCCATGATTTTATTTTTTAAGACACAGTCTCACTCCATTGCCTAAGCTGGAGTGCAGTGGCACAATCGAGGTTCTCAACAACTTCTGCCTCCCAGGTTCAAGTGATTCCCCTGCCTCAGCCTCTCGAGTAGCTAGGACTATAGATGCATGCCACCACATCTGGATAATTTTTGTGTTTTTAGTAGACAGAGTTTCACCATGTTGGCCAGGCTAGTCTCGAACTCCTGGCCTCAAGTGATCCACCTACCTCAGCCTCCCACAGTGCTGGGATTACAGGTGGGAGCCACCATGCCTGGCCCCCCTTCCATAATTCTTCCAATGGGCGAAGGAGAAGGAAGAGATAGAATTGCTGCTTATCTTCTCAAGCAGGAACACTGAGCCAGACTTTGTTAGCAGCACTACCAGTGCTAACACAAAGAACAAATGAATGAAGTGGCTACCATGGCAGAGAGGGAGGCTACATGGGCTCAAAAGCATGGACCTTCACTTACCAAAGCTGAATTAGCTAGTGCTACTTCTGAATGTTCAGACTGCCAAAAACAGAGACCAGCTCAGCCCCTCCATTCCTTGATGAGACCAACTAGCAACTTGGTAGCAAGATTGCAAGGTTGGGCCTCTTCTATTCTAGAAGAATTAGTAGTTCATTTCCTTAGGAATAGACACCTAGTCTGGAAACGTCATTTCCTTTCCTGCCCTCGGAGCCTCAGCCAGTATCACTATCCAGGGCTTATGGAATGTCTGAATCCACAGGCATGGAATACCATGCAACATTCGACCCGGGCATTTAATTTACAATGAAGAAGGTGCAGGTGGTCTTATCACGTACTGCACCATCTAGAAGTTTCCTACTAAGTGATGGAATGTTTCAATGAAGACACAGCTAAGGTACCAACCTGGGACAGTACCCTGTGAGAATACGGAACTATTCTTCAGGATGCAGTATATGCATTGGATCAGGGATGTTTATGCAGTGCTTTGCCACTAATAGGAAAAATACATGAGTCCCTGGACCAAGAAGATGGAAGCAGAAGTGACCCCTTACCATCACTGTCAGTAACTCCCTGTGGCACTTTGTGCTCCTCTTCACACAACTTTGGGCTCTTCAGGGTTAGAGGTTCTGCACTCTTGCAAAGTTTCCATTGAACTACAAGCCATGGTTGTTGCCTGGGGAAACTGGGGTCCTTATGCCTAGAAATCAGCAGACAACACATGCAATCACTATCCTTTCAGGAATAATCCACCCTGATACTTAGCAGGAGGAGACAGGGCTGCTGTAATTAAATAGGACAGGAAGAAAGATGTATGAAACTCACAGGATACACTTGGGTATCTCTTGGTACTCCCTTGTCCAACTATGGTTATGAATGGACAAATATCACAACTAAAAAATACAGTTCCAAAAGCACAGACCTGTGAGATATGAGAATTTGGGTCGCACCATGAGGTACGTTACCAAGACTGGCAGAGATATTCACTGAGGGTGTGGGGAATTAGCATGTATAATAAGGGAAGAAGAGAGTGACCACTCTTTGTGGTCCTGAGACCAACTATTGTGATGAGCCTTCATTCATCCTGCTCGCCTTCTTCTTCTAGGTTTTTCCTCAGGAAAAGAGACCCATCAGACACTTGGAGGTGCCGCTACCTCAACAATTTTGGAGAAATAGATCCACTCAGAGCAAGAGGTGGACTTAGAAGACATGGAAATGCACCATTCAGATCCCTTTCAAGAAAACTCACTGACCAGCCACAAAGAATATAGTTAGCTAACTTATGGCATTTAGCACCTTCAGGGGCCTGTGTAGCTTCTGAAGTGGGGTTATATTCCTTTTGGGGCATCCTTTCAGCCAATGAATGAGCAAAGAGGTGATAGCTGAGATTATGTTCTTCTCATGGTGTACCATGCCCAATGACTGAGCAAGAGGTCAATGAGAAGCTTCTCTAATGGGCCATCTTTGCTCCCAAGATCCACATTGGGATAGCAAAGACTTCGTAGGGTCTGCATCATGACCTGATGGCATCCCCTGCCCTATCCTGCGTCTTTACCTTTTCCATTCACAGATGTTACTCCCCAGTGAACCCTTTGCACTCCTAAATCTCTCCCATCTACCTCCTGAGAGCTCAACCTATAACAAGTCTTTTCCATAGGTATTATCCTATTTATCTTACGATTTATATTTAAATAATTTTCATGTAATAATCTTTTTGTTGAGATTTCAAATTGTCTGAACCGAAATTGTTAGGGTATTTGCCTACTGTACTTTGTTTACCCTAGTACTATAGATACATTCAAAAAAAAAATTGCTTTGCCAAAGGTCATTTTTAAGTTCTTCACCAAAAAAAAAAAAAAAATCAGATCCAGGATGTATTTATCAATGCTGTTCATTTGACTGTTTCATATCTCATTAATTATTTTGCTTAGAATCAAATCCTTAGGTTTAACTACTGACTTCTTTGGGTTTATGTTGTTATCCTCTTTCCTTTCTGGTGCTGAGTGCTCAGTTTATTATTTCTTTCTTTTTCATAGTTATTTTTATTGTTTATTTATTGGGACAGGGTCTCACTCTGTTACCCAAGCTGGAGTGCAGTGGCACAATCGTCACTTACTGTAACCTCGAACTCCTAGACTCAAGCAATCCTTCCATCTCAGCCTCCTGAGTAGATAGGACTACAGGCACATGCCACCACATCTGGCTTAATTTGCTTTTTAATTTTTTGTAGAGATGGAGTCTTACTACGTTGCTGAAGCTGGTCTTAAACTCCTGCCCTGAAGCCTTTCTTCCTCCTGGGCCTCCCAAAGCACTAGAATCACAGGCATGAATGACTGCACTCCGCCCTTAATAATATTTTTTAAATGCTCTCAACTTGGTATACAATTCAGTTGCTTGGGCTAATCTTTGCATTTTTCAACAAGGCTTCCTGGGTGGTTGGTATGGTCTGAATATTTGTGTCCCCCACAAATTTATATGTTGAATTCTAATCACCAGGGTGATGATGTCAGAAGGTAGAGCCTTTGAGAGATGATTAAGTCATGAGGTCTCTGCTCTTATGAATGGGATTAGTGCCTTTAGAAAAGAGGCCTTAAAGAGCTGCCCTGACCCCTTTCACATGTGAAGACATAGCAAGAAGGTGACATCTGTGAACCAGAAAATAGGCCCTCACCAGACACCAAATCTGCTGGTGCCTTGATCTTGAACTTCCCAACCTCTAGAACTGTTTTAAATATATTTCTTTTGTTTAAAAACTACCCAGTTTAGTATATTTTATTATAGTAGCCCAAATGAACTTAGCAATGATCTATATTTTAGTCTCTGCACATCTTTAAATGTTTTATTCTCTTAAAAAAAAAAAACTATGTTGTAACCAAGAAAATCCTTCAACTCTACACAAATTGGTCTTTGCATAATAGGATTATAAATAGCATGTAAACCTTCATAAAATAGGCTCAGGAAAGTTTTCTTCTACCGTATATTTAATTGTTGCTTTTGTTCATTTCAATATCCTTCAAGAACAGCCATGTGCATATATTGACTCTGAGATCTCTGTTCTCCATTCAGTCATTGACTTGTCATTTCTCTTTGCCTTTCTCCACTGCATTCTAGGAGAGCTTATAAACTGTAAAACCTATACTAACTATTATCCAGAACATTTTTCTCTTTAATTACTCCAATGTAGATTTTATTTAGAATGCATGGTAATTTTTCTTGCATGTCTCCCTTTTGTCTTCCATCTTCTTTTTCATCTTATCTGGTTATCTTTTTTAAAAAAAATCTCTCATTCTCTTAATATTTTGTATCAACCTACCCTTTTCACAACTTGCCTGTTCCAATTTCGTTAAATCTACTTTTTTACACTCCATTAAATATACCTACCTCAGCATCTAGCACTTTCTAGTTGCACAGTAAATACTTGTTGAATTAATTAATTTTAAATGAACAATTGCATCTTAGACTATAGGCGAAGTTCCATTGTAAATGGAACAGATACTATGCTAACAAAATTGGCAGTGCATCCAAAGGAAAATGAAATGTTTTTGCTCTTTGTGTTACGAGTTTTATTCAAAGTCCATTTTAAAGTGTAGTTTTAAAAAAGCATCCAAAATTTAATTTAAACCTGTTTAGTAGTAATAACTGATTATCATTAAGACTGAATCCAGCCTATGTAACAAGGCACTTTTTAAAAAAAAATTGCATTGAAGAAAAATTTCTTTCTAAAACATTGAATTCTCCTTCTGCCCACTTTCTTGCACTCTGTAAATATATCTGAAGCTCCTTCTTTTCGTGTTTTGCTGGGAAAAGGTCTGAATTTGAAACATTAACAATAGAACAGTTGAAAAAGAAAAAGAAAAAAAAACTCTTCTGGCCATATTAACCCCCCACAAGTGGCCAGGGTAAACCTTTCATGAAAGCTTCTTGCCTAGAGGTGGAACTGGGTCATTATGTCTGTACAATAATCACTGCTACGAACAACATATGAATGCCAGATGGTTGGAACTGTTCCATTAAGAAACTGATGTCTTCATTGTTTGGAATTTGATTTTGTAGCTTTCTCCATAGAGTGATTTGATTGCAGCATTTAGAAGCTTTGAGAGCTTTCCCATAAATTATTCCATCTCTTGAATGTGAAACTAGGGTAGGCTCATTAGCTCATTTTTCCATTAGTATGCAACTTCCACCTTCTTACTCAGAAGTGGATAATTTAGGCAGAATTCATAAAAAGAAAATTTGGATTTTGTACTTTGGTTGTTTCTTCAAGGAACTTGCTACTGCATATTTCTCTCACTTTAAACTTTTTATTTTTATTTAATTTTATTTTTGTTGTTTAGTAGAGACAGATTCTATGTTGTCAAGGGAACTCCTGGCCTCAAACTCCTGGCCTCAAGCAATCCTCCTACCTCAGCCTCCCTAAGTGTTGAGATTACAGGCGTGAGATTGAGATTACACTTCACTCGACCACTTCTTTCATTTTGATCATTGAATATTTATGTATGATTTTCATGAAAAATAAAATAGTAATCACTAACAAAATTCTTACTATGTACTTACCTGGCTCTTATATTACTTTCATGTTCTTATACTGCTCTAAACATTTTATACATGCTAACTTCTATAAGCATCACAACTTTGTGAAGTGAATACTGTTATTATTTCCATTTTATAGAAGAATAAACAGAGGAATGCTGAAATCAAGCAACTTACCTAAGATCAAGTAGGCAGTAAGTGGCAGAACTAGGATTTAGACATAGTCTATCTTCTTAGTTAGCCATCTTGTCACACATCACATTGTCTAAGTCTCAACTAATCTATTTTGTTCAAAAGAACAATGGTAAAACAAGATTCTCTGCTCCCCACTTAGTCCTCACCAATATGGACAGAGCCTTGCTATTATTGTAACAAATGGCTTGTCTATTCCAAATTTTTGAGAATAACCCACGGTATACAACCACCTATCAATAGGTCCAGTCTTTAAAGAATCTTGGAGAGATCCATTATTCTGTTTATTAAACAAAGGGTTTCTTCCCTAAAATTCTTTACAAACTATTTTGCTATGGATGCTCTGATCTTGTTTTCCCTCATTTTCTTAAAGTGAGACATAAAATTAAAAAAAAAAAAAATCCATCTGCAGGAGAAATAAAGTGTGGCATGAAGTTACAAAAAAATTGAAGTGACCTGTAAAATCAACACTACAAGGACTTTTGCAAAATGGTCATTACTGTGATATTACTCAGGATCAGTAGGTCCTAGTGGGAAGACATATGCCTGTCATAAAAGTGAGAGAACATGAAGATATGGTAACAATAAACACTTGGAATAAGACACTGCAATAGGAAGACTCAGAGAAACTCAGTAATTTAAAGGGCATTAGAGAACATCCTTACTCAAAGGCAAGTATTTAAGAGTCATCCTAAGATTACCTTAGATGTGCCAACTCCGTAGGCAAATGCATGAGTGGTGGACATTTGTTGTTATTTTGTTGCCTTCCATCCAAGCTCCCTTCTGTAACAGTACCTTGATTTTCCTTTCTACTGCTTTGTGTGGTGTTAACCTTTTGCTCTTTATGTATGCCTATGATGTAGATGATATGGTACTGGCTATTCAGAACATTCAATGTGATAGTGGAATTGAAAAGTTCTAAGATGAACCAGTGATCTAATCAGAGCCAATGATCTATGCTAATGATCTTGGGTACTTTCACTTAAGCTGACGAGAAAGTGGTATCTTCTCTTTTCCTGCTAGAATTGGGGCTGTGAGGCCAGGTGCAGTGGCTCATATCTATAATCCCAGCACTTTGGGAGGCTGAGGCAGGGGGATTACTCGAGCCTGGGAGTTTTAGAACAACATGGGCAACACAGTGAGACCTCATCTCTACTTAAAAAAAAAAATCCAGGTGAGGTGGCACGTGTCTGTGGTCCCAGCTATTCAGGAGGCTAAGGTGGGAAGATCATTTGAGCCTGGGAGGTTGAGGCTGCAGTGAGCTATGATCATGCCACTGCTCTCTAGCCTGGGAAATAGAGTGAGACCCTGTCTCAAAAAATAATGATAAAATAAAATAACGTAGAATTGGAGCTGTGAAACCAAAAACTTGAAATGTTGGAGACCTCCACGAATGAGAACTTGTCAAAGGGGTAATCCAACACTCAGAAAAGTAGCACTAGGAGGCATATCCTGATAACCTGTTTCGAACCCCTGGATCAAGGTGTATCTCTTGTCTGTTCCTTGAACTCTTACATTGCATAAGCCAATACATTCCCATCTTTATTTCAGAGTTTTAAATTTTCCCTTGCTATCCAAGGAGTTCCAGCAGAAGGAAGAGAACCAAGAGTCCCTGGCATCTTTGGGGAGAATTTCCCCATTTTCCTTTGTGAAGGGAAACAATGGAACACTTGAAGAAGGCTCTGGAGAAAGAACAAGAGTTAGGATTTGAGGATATTCCTGAATAGACTTTCTTCATTCAGGGTATTTAAATAAATGGCCTAGATTGCCACCTTTTAGAACATCAGAAAAAGTATTCTACACTTTCACATAGAATCCTTGCGGATGAAGGGAAAAGAAAATTATTTCAACAATTTAAAAAACAATTAAGTTTTATGGTGGTAACCAAGAGGTTCCATTTGTTCTCCTGCACCAGACTTCAGAGACCCACCCTTTGGCTTATGAGCCACATGGATGACTTTGGGCTCTTAGAGAAACATTATTGACCTGGTTTTACATACTTTTAAAGAGATTTGTTTCTTATCAGCTTGGTGTGACAGACTGCCAGTGGTCACCAGAGTTCTTTTCTTCTCCTCTTCCCTAGTAGAGGAATTTTAACTAGGCACATGGATATTCAGCTCTAGCTTCCATTTCCCAGACTGGTCATGTGATTAGTTCTCATCAATGGAAATGGAAGAGGTGTCTGAAAGAATGTGAGTGGAAGAGATGTCTGCAGCAGCTTCTGTATCATTTGCATAAAAGGAAATTGCTTGCCTTTCATCACTGTACTTTCTCCTTCTAGCTTGATCTAATTTCCGTCAATTAAGATAACACCGTAAGGATTGAAGAAGCAACAAAATAGAAGAAACAATGTCCTTAAATGACTAACTGATGACAGAAGAGCTGCCCCACCAACCTGGACTACTCACCACTAGACTATTACTTGAGAGAGAAATAAATTGGTATATTATTTAAGACCTCATATTTTTAGGTTCTTTTTTTACAGCAGCTTCACATCTATTCTAATACTCCCATTTTCTGAATCTTTCACCATAGCCTTCTCTCTTTTCTCATAAAAAGGGGAGGAAAGGAGGGAAGAGTCTCACCAAAGAGTATTAAACACAATCCAACCAGATTAAGAAAGCCCATGAAGGGAAGGGAAGAAAGGAGGGGAGAGGAAGGAAGGGAAGGGAAGGGAAGGAAGGAAAGGAGGGAAGGGCCCCACCAAAGAATATGAAACACAATCCAACCAGATTGTTAGGGAAGCTCATTGCTCCTGATCATTCTAATCTTCATTCATAAATAAGCGGTCAGTGAAAAATAACCACATAAAAGAAAAGAATCAGCCACCAGAAAAGAAAAAGGAAATTAAAAAAAAAAAAAAATCAGAAAAAAAATGGCCTCTGTGGAAACAATAGCAATGAAGAAAACCAAATAAAGTCTTTAAACATTTTGAAGTGGCATTTCCAATAAGATCTGTTGGATAATGCATAAATATAATTTTGAAAACATGCTTCCCTTGGAATGTATTAAAAAGCAGTAATTGGAAAAGAAAAATTAATTCTAATGGATTTGAAAACATGACCACCAACAAATAAAAGCAAAACCAGTAAGTAGCAGAAGTCCAGATATAAAATTGACGAGTTAGAGCCACTGGTATACACTGTTCTTCTCCTAGAACCGAGTATGACCACCACAGCATTATGACAGCATTATGACATTTAGTTAGAAGACTTGAATTCCAATCATAGCTCTACTCCCTTTTCTTTTTATTTTACATTAGGTTCTGGGGCACATGTGCAGATCATGCAGGATTGTTGCATAGGTACACACATGGCAATGTGGTTTGCTGCCTCCATCCCCCCATCATCTAAGTCTGGCATTTCTCCCCATGTTATCCCTCCCCGACCTTCCTCCCCGACCCCCGCTGTCCCTCCCTTGGACCCTCCGACAGACCCCAGTATGTGATCACTAGCTTGATCATAGAGTTTCATTTCAGGTATAAAGTAGACAGCACTCAACAAAGCCCCTGCCACATAGTAAAGAGTGAAAGTTCATCCTTTTTATAGCAGAGTTTTGAGAGAAAGGAGAGGTTGAAATCAGATACCAGTGTCCTCACTTTTTTCCTCTTAGAATAGAGAAAAACATCTAGAAAAGATGTCAGGGAAACAGAACTCTGGAGCTCATGGACTGCTTCCTTGGGACCAGGGGAACCCCTGTCTACATTTGTGTAATATGTTGTCCAACACTGTATGAGAGCTATAATGCAGCACTGGCCAAGAGAGTGGCTGGATAGGTGGCTTCTCATGTTTGTGTGAGCCATACAGGGGCACCTGACATTACCACATGCCTTCCTGTGGAGGACGTAGGGACACTGAGGAGATTGGTATACCAGTGTAGGTGAACACTTTTGAAACAGAGGCAGCAGTGGTGGGGTGTGTATAGGTTATTCCGAGGTCTTGATAGGAGAGTTCCCTCCAGAATTCAGACAACAGTTTGTCAGTCTTTTTGAAAACTCATGTCTTCATATTTTTTCTGAGGTTTTATGGACATTTAGTGAGACATGTGAATTTGCTTCAGGGAATAGTATTCTTGTTGTTGGCACGCCAAAAAAAAAAAAAAAGAGAGAGAGAGACTAGGATAGGTTTAGCCACCCCTACTCCAATACCAGTAATCTCCGTCACCCCTTATTCTTTGAGATGAACAGCTGACTTTCTCAAACTTAGGTACAGTACTATGTAAATCCAACTTTAGGCTTCCTTCCAACCCTATTGCTGCCTCCAGGTTTTTCATAGATAAAAATTTTGTAATCATTAGTGGCTAAGCAGGTACTATTTTGAACCCTAAACCCTTAAAACAGGCACTTGAACTTTGAAGTTTTCTTTTCTGAGGCAGAGAATAACAGGCTTCCATTCTTCTGTTTGTGAGTTTTTTATCTCTTCTAGGGCAGGTTTGCTTCAGCTACTTTGAAATGCCATCTTCCTCTCCGGGAATAAGGACAATTATTTCAGTCATTTATTTCTGACGGTACTTTCTTGTAATTTCTCTGTTGTGCAATAAGGATCTCAAAGAGAAATTGGAATACGTGATCGAGAAATTCAGCCATAAGTTCTGTCTAATTTAATGAATGCCTTAACAGCAACATGGTCATCTTCTATTTGATTTCAGTAGGCAAATGTGGATGTTATAAACTAAAATGGTCTCGTAGTTACTCACTTCCTCTTTCAACCCCCCTTCTCCCACATATCATTAGTGTTACTCTTGTTTTGCTCATTAGTCACTTCTCTCCCCATATCCTTTAGTTCCATCTTAAATGTTCATTCTTTCTGTGTATGCAACCTCATCCAGTTGCATATAGCCCATCTTTAAGCAACCTCTCCAAGGCCCCAATACCTGGATGAACTGCTTTTCAACACTAGTATTCCTATTAATTATTTCCTGTTCAAATGCAAATTCCCAGACCTCAGACCCATCCCAAAAAGTCAGAAACTCTGGGCAGGTCCTGGGAGACTGCATCTCATAAGCTTTCCAGATGATTATGATGCATACTAACACTCAAGAACTACTGACCTCAAAGCCTGGGTATTATGGTGAAACGCTGTCTCTACAAGAAATTAAAAAAAAAAAAATTAGCCAGACATGGTGGTACACATCTGTAGTCCCAGATGCTAAAGAAGCTAAGGTGGGAGGATTGCTTGAGACTGGGAGGTCAAGGCTGCAGTGAGCCGAGATAACTCCACTGCACTCTAGCCTGAGCAACAGAGTAAGACTATTTCAGAAAAAAAAAAATTTTTTTAAAGAACTACTGACCTAGAAAAGAGATTTAAAAAATAACACATAAGTTCCTTTAGTCCTCTCAATTCTTATTTGTTTGGTTCCTTCCTTCTTTTCTCCCTTCCCTTTTTCCTTCCTTGGAACCTAATGGAACACACTGAGCTCACTTTCTGGGAGTCTTTTCCCTTCTTTCTTCATCTCTCTTTTCTCAGCCTCTCCCCATCTCCTCCTTACCCAGTCTCCCCCACATCTCTGCACTGCCACCCCCGCCCTGCCTTGGCCTGGCATTTAAGTGCATCATGGCAGTATGCTAAGCATTACAAGTATCTGATATTCTTTATTTTAAAAAAGAAAACTAACTTGTGCAAGAGTTGCTGGATCAAAATCTCCCTTGAGCTTAGGACATGTAGACTACAGAATACAGAATGGTAACGAGCCAGGAAACCCGAAAGTAAGCACAGCTGGGATCCATAAAATCCCCTCCCCTCTTTGATTCAGAGAGAAACATTAAAACAGCTGACTTCTTGCTCCAGCATTTCTTTTCTATCATCTGGAATGTATAATAAATAAATATTTAAAAGCTGACATTGTCCTGGCACCTTTATCCTTCACCATAATTCTACTAACTCATTATCTTTCAAGAAAGCTTCCATCCTATAGACCTTATGAAAAAAGGCTTAAATATTACATGTGATACTAGAGTTCTGTGTTAGAAGAATATGAAAAAAAAAATCTTTTCAAAAACTGTTGGTTGCAGAAGTGTAATACAGGCAAAGGCTGTGGTTGTTTTATTAAAAACAGTTAAAACACAACTAATTAGAAGGTTGTGGTCCTTTATTGCAATCTTTACTGAAAACTTGCATGTTGATGAAATTATGGTTAGTAAAAGTATACCTACATAGTATTGCCAGAGTCTGTAATTTAAAGGAATTATGTAGTAATTTTTTTGGTCAAGTCATTAATTCTTTTTGACATGAAAATATCTATCCTATTGTGTCTTATTTTGTAAATTAAGGTTGATCAGAAATTTATTTTTCTTAAAATAGAAGCATATCTCTCACTGAATGTTTTGTTTTAAAGGTTGAGATAAACATAAATGCTGCAAGTATGCTTACCTTGTATCAGAAACATGTTAAATATATGTCAGCTAACTGATGAGTATCACAGCTTATAAAAAACATGATGTGGAAAGTAGATTGAAAAATGTTAGTTACTTTAGAGTTGTCTCAGGTCATTAGGCTTCGTGATCCAGGAACTAGGTACTTCTTTCACGTGAAACAAGAAAATCTATTTTATCATTCTCAGTTGGTTTTTAAAATAATGAATTCCATTTTTATTTGCAAAAGTTCACAAAGAAACCTTTTTGATTTACTGAATTTAAATAATTTATAGACAGATAGCTTTCCTAGAGATTAAAAATTTACAAAAATGTAACAACAGCACCCACTGAGAATTATCTTCTAAATACCGCCTCTAAGTCTGGACCTCAGATCAAGATCTGGCAAACACACAGTACTGAAATTGTCAGCTCTCTGAAATAATCACAGCTCACTGTCAGTCAGAGGTTTTGCAATTGAATTAATGCACATTTCTCTCCTGTGCAGCAATTCCCCTTTAATTATTATTCTTCTCACTTTTAAAAGAACTTTATTAATTTCTACCTATTCCACTCTCAGCTGTACAAATACACAACAGGAAATACAGTTAAGGCACTGACACTGGTAGGAAAAAAAGAAGTGTGTATACGAGAAAAAGGAAGAGAGAGGGAAAGAAAGCACTAACTTCTGAATAGCTTCAATATGCCCATGCCAAGTCTGATAAACATCCCTTTCATATTAAATATTGGCTGGAAGTACTTTTACATAAAGGAAAAGAGAAGACCTTTCTATGGTTTTGAAAGGTGAGCACAAGATCAAAGCAGCCAGGATTGAAGTTCCTTGACTGGAATTTCACCAACACAGATGGAAAACCGTTTTTTGTTTTTTGGGGTTTTTTTTCTTTTTCTCTTTTTTTGAGACAGAGTCTCAGTCTGTCGCCCAGGCTGGAATGCAGTGGCACAATCTCGGCTCATCGCAACCTCTACCTTTCAGGTTCAAGCGATTCTCCTGCCTCAGCCTCCTGAGTAGCTGGGATTACAGGCATGCACCACCATGCCCAGCTAATTTTTGTATTTTTAGTAGAGATGGGGTTTCACCATGTTATTCAGGCTGGTCTCAAACTCCTAACTTTGTGATCTAGCCGTCTCAGCCTCCCAAAGTGCTGGGATTATAGGCATGAGCCACTGTGCCGGCCAGAAAACCCAACTTTTAAAAACTCAAATATATTCACAAATAAAAGTAAGCCACTGGGTTTTAAGAGCTCTGGCCTTTGTTATGCGGAACATCAGGAACCAATTAAATTGCTCTCTCATTCTTGTTTATTCTAAATAATACAGTCTTTTCCCTCCTCTGATTACACTGGCTTCATGTCTCTGTGGCAGGGATCTGTTCTTCCACTCTCTACTAAAACCCTTTCTCCACAGCACATGAGAGTTGGAAAAGATCGAAAGCCTGCATTTTATCATGCTAAGGAAAACTAGCTAAATATCCATCTTATATCTTGTAATATTTTCTCTTGCCCCCAAAAGACAATTGGCAGTTGGTTAATGACTTGGTGCATTTGTCTGTGAATCACAATATCCAACCGTTGACAATGACTCTGTTTTTCATTTGCTTAAACTTTTCACCTCCCTTCTGAGCTTATAATGGAACATATTCTTCATGTTCTGCTTTTAGTTTTCCTTTTTTAGGCTGGTGCACATGATTCAGTTCTGAAGGAATAGAGAGTTAGACTTAGTGCCTTATTGTGAAATATGGACTATCAAGTGACATCAATCCTTCCATTTACTGTCTGAGAGCACACCACTCAGCATGTCTGTTTCTTGTCTGACCACTGGGACCACAGCCCCAGTAAAAGGCACTATGTCTCATATCTGCCATCAATGAATCTACATATCTGCCCCTAGGGTGTATTCTTAGGAGCAGGGTGTATATTACACATTGGAAAAAGCTACCAGTTAAATTCATAAAACCACAAGTCACATGGCTCTTGACTTGTACAATACACAGGCATGGCCATCCTTGTATATTTTGCTATAAAAAACAAATGGAGAAAGAGAAGGACTTTGAGCCAGTGCCCTTTTGCATCTGTCCAGGGTGAATAATACCACACTTGGGTCACAGAGTGCTTAGGTAAGCTTGACCTCTCCCAAGAAAAGAGACTTTTTGAAGCTTCTATTCTGTGTGAATCTCAATCAGTGAGCTCAATGTTTAATGTCTTCTTAATGTCCAATTATGTCAGAAAATGATAGATGAAATATCTCAAAGTTGATAAAATAGCTTTCATATTATATCCACAATATCCCAAAAGCTTAGCTCCACCATCCCAGTGGCCCATCAAGAAACACTTTTTCATTAATAAATACTTCCACTATTCCACTCAGATCTAGGTGCCTGCCCTTTTCTACTATACAATACCTTACAGTTCTTTTCTATCTAATTCAACCACTGGATTAAATTATGTACCTTCAGGGACAGTTGATTGGTCATCTGCCTTGCTGTCTCCATGACATGGCTATTTTTACGCATTTCTAGGAAACAGAAAGTAATTGTTGCTTTTTTAGAAACTGCCTAGTGACGTGGCATCACCAAATGTGTCCAGGTTACCTAGTAGACATCATTCAAACTTGAATGGTGACAAAGTGTAATTAAGGTGGAGGAGGAGGGTATCAGACCAGGGGAAAAAGAACACCCTAAATTTGGCCAAATGTCTTCATCAAAGATGACACCTAACCTCTAAGCCTCAGTGTTCTAAACTGTTAAAGGGATAGCAGAAAATTAACATCCACTGAGTAACTACAGTGATCCATACACTTCAGAGAACCGGTTCAATTTTATTCGCACAAAATTCTTGCAAAAGACTTTCTCTCCCACATATACATGAGGAAACTGGAGTAGGGGAACGGAGGGAGAGGAAGAGAGGAAGAGAGGGAGAAGGAGATAAAGAAGAAGACAGGAAAAGAAATTCCAAGAAAGTGAGCCCAGTATGTTCCATTAAGTTCCAAGAAAACAAAAAGGAAAGGGAGAAAGGAAGGAAGGAACCAAAGAACTAAACGGGTTAATTAATTTCTCCAGGGTCACAAAGCAAAAAGGTAGCAGGGCCAAGATTTGCATCTATATTATTTGGCTTCAAAGGTATTACCTCCCTGAAAATACCTGTACAAAAATGTTATGCTCGGTGCATGGTTAGTCCTTGGTAAATGTGCTTTTTCCTTCCAAAGTCCCTTCAAGCTTTGAAATACAGATTCTATCATAAATTCTAAGTTTCAGACCTATTCATTAATGCAAATCATGAAGTTCACTGTGTACATACAGCCTGGCACTACCTGCTGAATTCTACTTTTAATTCTCACCATGCTACTCCCTCTTTCAACATCACCATTTCTCTCAGGCTAAATTTCTTGCTACCCTCATATTCCATTGTTCCCACATTTCCATCTTTGGCTTTACTAAGGTTATGCTCTACCCTTTAATACCATTTGCAAGGTTCTGACCCATTTTTGCATGCTAAGAGCTCTTGAAATTTCAGCTTTTGTTACAGGTGTTTTCAGAAAAAGTTAAAGTAAGGATAGTAATTCCCTGATGCCTTACCAGCTAGTTAACAATTTATTTTCATTAAACAAATTATATTCAGGCTGGGTGTGGTGACTCATGCCTGTAATCCAAGCACTTTGGGAGGCCTAGGCAAGTGGGTCACTCGAGGCCAGGAGTTCAAGACCAACGTGGCCATCATGGCAAAACCTCATCTCTACTGAAAATACAAAAATTAGCTGGGTATGGTGGTGCACGCCTGTAATCCCAGCCTCCTGGGAGGCTAAGGCACAAGAATCGCTTGACCCCAGGAGGCAGAGGTTGCAGTGAGCTGAGATGGCACCACTGCACTCCAGCCTGGGCAACACAGTGAGACTCTGTCTCAAAAAAAGAAATTATATTCAAATGAATTCATGTGATATGCTATATATACTATAATGTACATAGTATACATAATATATATAGTGTAATATATACTATTTTTATAATGTACATATATGTTATCATAGTATATTATTCTGTATAGAATACAGAATATTCTATTTTATTTAAATATAACTTGTGTAAGATGTGTACTCTATATAATTTGATTAAAGATATATATGTATATATATATATATCTTGTGAGCTACTTTCTGTTTGTTTGGACTTATGTGTTTGCGAGTGTCTATGATAATGCTGTTCTCTCAGGCTGATGGTTCATGAATGTTTATGAATCTAAACAGTTACTGTTAAAACTGAAATAGTACCCCAATTTGGACATATGTTGTCAAAATATAGCACTATATTCTTCTACGTGCCATAGAATAAAAATTATCATTTTAATGTGAGAGATAGTTTGATTATAATAATTTAATGTCAGACAGTATTTGGGGAAACTCCTTAGGTGGCCAATAGGCTTTTTAGAAGAGAGATATTAATAATCAAACTTAAATTGTTTGTATTGCTATAAGATAAATATCTGTCTTTGCCTGAAACTTCAGGAGAGCCTGCTATGCACATATTAAGGGGAGAAAGCAAGGTTGTCATGGAAGAGAAAGAAGAGATCAGCCATAGGAAAAGCGATGCAGTCAATTTTGGAACAAGAAGTAGTCTTGAGAATATAAGTGAAACCATGGAGTAAAAACTGTATTTCCCAAGTCCTTGGGATATGGGCCATGAGTTGACATACTAAGATTTTATGTAAATTTTCAAGGACAAGGGGACAGGAATAATTCCTTTTTTTTCTTTTTTTTAAGGTCCACATATGCACAGAATGTGCAGGTTTGTTACATAGGTAAACGTGTGGCATGGTGGTTTGCTGCACAGGTCAACCCATCACCTAGGATTAAGCCCCACATACATTAGCTGTTTATCCTGATGTTCTCCCTCCCCTGACTCCCCACAACATGCCCCACTGTGTGTTGTTCCTCTCCTGTGTCCATGTGTTCTTATTGTTCGGCTCTCACTTATGAGTAAGAACATGGAGTGTTTGGTTTTCTGTTCCTGCGTTGGTTTGCTGAGGATAATGACTTCCAGCTCCATCCATGTCCCTAAAAAGGACATGGTCTCATTCCTTTTCATAGTTGCATAGTATTCCATGGTATATATGTACCACATTTTCTTTATCCAGTCTATCATTGATGGGCATTTAGGTTGATTCCATGTCTTTGCTATTGTGAATAGTTGCAATAAACATACATGTGCCTGTGTCCTTATAATAGAATGATTTTATTCCTTTGAGTATATAACCAGTAACGAGATTGCTGGGTCAAATGGTATTTCTGGTTCTATCCTTGAGGAATCACCACACTGTCTTCCACAATGGTTGAAGCAATTTGCATTCCCACCAACACTGTAAAAGTGTTTCTATTTCACCACAGCCTCACCAGTATCTGTTGTTTCTTGACTTTTTAATAACCACTATTCTGACTGGCGAGAGATGGTATCTCATTGTGATTTTGATTTGCCTTTCTGTAATGATCAGTGACGTTGAGGTTTTTTTCATATGTTTAAGTTCTGACAAGGGTAATTTCTGAAATTATTTAGGTTATATTTATTTCAAATCATTCTGGGTGTGAACCAACAACATCTTTAGGGTGTGAAAAAAAGACAGAAGTTTCTACTGCAGCATTGCTAAAATGCTTTTCTTTCTTTAAAAAAATCCTCTTGTCATTCTCTCTAGTCCTCTAAGCCAAGGGTTCACAAGCCAAGGCTTGTAGGCCAGTTCTGTCCTGTAGACTGTTTTGTAAACAGTTTTACTAAAACACAGCCATTCCCACTTATTTATATATTGTCTGTGGCTGTTTTTGCACTATGATGGCAGATTTGAGTAGTTGCAACATAGAACATAATGCCCGCAAAGCCTAAAATATTTACTGTCTGGCCTTTACAAAAAGTTTGCCAATCTCTGCTCTGCTCTAAATCAATTATTCACAAACCTGATTGTGCATTAAAATTCCTACAGAAACTTTGGAATAATTCCAGCTCCTAGATCCCAACCACAGAGATACTGATTTAATTTGTTCTAGGATAGTGCTTAGACATTAGCATTTTTTATAACTCTCCAAGTGATTCCAATATGTAGGCAGGGAGAATCATGATTCTAAATATTTTTTAGTTTACCAGTAAAGGAAAGTTGAAGGATCATCTTCTGATTGCATATATTCCAGAGTTTAGCTAACCAATAAAATGTATCTTCAGTGACTTTATTTGATCAATATAAAAATCTAGAAAGGGACTTTTTGACTAATAATTCTTTTCACAATGGCCACAAACCAATAAAATGCTTCAGTTTCATTTAAAACACACATGCACTTTGGGAGGCCTAGGCGGGTGGATCAACTCAAGACCATCTGGCTAACATGGTGAAACCCTGTCTCTACTAAAACTACAAAAAATTAGCTGGGTGTGGTGGCGTGCACCTGTATTCCCAGCTACTTGAGAGGCTGAGGCAGGAGAACTGCTTCAAGCCACTGCACTCCAGCCTGGGCGACCAAATGAGACTCTGTCTCAAACACACACACACACACACACACACACACACACACACACACACACACACACAGAGGAAGTATAGGTGGCAAGAATGTCCTCTTCTGTTGGGAAACATTCTCAGGTTCAGCCTGCTACCAAGACTCAGATATAAAGCAGTTTCCAAATATAAGTTGAGGGTTCAAATTGGGAAGTCAAAAAATGACAAACATCTGATACCATATTGTAAAACAACAAGTGCAGAGTTACTGCTCTAATAAAAAAAAAAAGTATTTCTAGAATTCAGATTCTTTTTGAGTAAAGTTCAAGAGTGTAACATTACACTGATAATATGAATTCATTTAATATTTTCCAATTTCAATATCTAATAACTAGCTCTTATAACTTACATTTTCTAGATATTAACATGTAAAAATTACATCTCCTAACATGATCAAGTTAAAACTGTCTAAATTCTTTTCCTGCTATGGGAGAAGGTCTCTTCAATAGAAACTTATTTTCTATACCAAAGGCATCTGTATTACGTTGTTCTTGCATTGCTATAAAGAAAAACCTGGGCTGGGTGCTATGGCTCATGCCTGTAATCCCAGCACTTTGGGAGGCCAAGGCGGGTGGATCACAAGGTCAGGAGTTTGAGACCAGCCTGGCCAACATGGTGAAACCCCATCTCTACTAAAAATACAAAAAATTAGCCTGTAATCCCAGCTACTCAGGAGGTTGAGGCAGGAGAATCACTTGAACTCAGGAGGCGGAGTTTGCAGTGAGCCGAGATTGCGCCACTGCATTCCAACCTGGGCAACACAGCGAGACTCTGTCTCAAAAAAAAAAAGAAAATACCCGAGACTGGGTAATTTATAAGAATTTTAATTGGCTACAGTTCTGCAGGCTGTATAGGAAGCATAGTGCCAGGATTAGCTTTTGGGGAGGCCTTAGGAAGCTTCTAATCATGGCAGAAGGTGAAGCGGGAACAGGCATCTCACATGGCAGGAGTAGAAGCAAAAGAGAGAGTGAGAGGAAGGTCCTACACACTTTACAACAACTAGATCCCACAAGAACTTGCTCACTATTGAAAGGACAGCACCAAGGGTATGGTGCTAAATCATTCATGAGAAATCTACCCTCATGATCCAATCACCTCCCATCCAGCCCCCTATCTCCAATACTGGGGATTGCATTTCAACATGAGATTCAGATGAAACACATATCTAAAGCCTATTGGCTTCAGAATAAAATAAATGGATTTGGAGATACTTCCAAAAGTCTAGGTTATTCTGACTGAATTAGCACCAGGAGTTTCTAAGTATGATCTTTGGAGACTTTGATCATATCAATGCTTTTAGTCTTTTCTGGCCCTATAACTCACTCCCAGTGGCCTGTGGATAACTGTGAAAGCATACATACATGGAAGTGGGGAAGATGGCCGAAAGGAAGCTTCTTGGGAGTGCAGCTACCACCGAGTGGGACAGAACCATTGCAATATCCACGTCTCCTAGCGAGGTACTGGTTTTGTTTTAAAGGGACTGGTTGAACAGCAGGATTAATCCCCCAAAAAGGCAGCAAAAGCAGCCCAAAGGCGTCCAGCCGAGGTAAGGTGGGGCACTGCCCCACCTGGAAAGTGTATCAGGCATGGAGGATGGTGGGGGTGGGGCATCACCTCCTTGGTTCTCTGAATCAGTTACAGCCATTCACTCCAAGACTTCGGCAGCACACAGACCAGGGAAACACTGCGTTGCTGAGAACCACCCAGAGTCACAGACCCGGGCAACAGCCCGGGTCGGCAGCCAGCCCCAGCCAGATCAGTGCCTTGTTAGAGCAGACCAGGGCAGAGATTTGGACTAATACCAAGAAAGCTTGCAAAAAGGAACTGCCCGTCCCACAGAAAGGAGAGTTGAAAGTGGGGAGGGGGATACGACCAGACAGGCCCCTCCCACACAAGATCCAGCAACCGGAGTCCCTCTCCTGGGAGTGTTTGTCAGTTAACACATCCTCCACCCCAGAACAGCAGGCTCAGTGACGGAAAGAGCCCACCATTGGGAAGGCAGGGCTGACCCCACAAGTACCGAAACCAGGCAAAGAATATAGCCTGGCTGGGACTGAGGAAGCCCAGCAGTGCCTCTACAGGCAGACAAAGGACAGACTGTCTCAAGTGGCACACAGACATCTGCATTTAAAAAATAAAAAGTCTCATACAGGAGAAATAACCCCAACTTTAACAGAAAGGACATCCACTCAGAAGATGGGAAGAAACCAGTGCAAAACGGATGAAAACATCAAAGTCCAGAACACCTCTCCTCCCCAGAGAGATCACAATGACTCACCAGCATGGCATCAAAATAGGTCAGAAAACAATTTTGACGAACTGACAGAAGCAGGCTTCAGAAGATGGGTAATAATAAACTTCTCTGAGCTAAAAGAACATGTTTTAACCCAATGCAAAGAAACTAGGAACCTTGAGAAAAGATTAGATGAAATGCTAACTAGAAAAACCAGCCTAGAAAGAACATAAACGACTTAATGGAGCTGAAAAACACAGCACAAGAACTTCACGAAGCATACACAAGTTTCAACAGCCGAATAGATAAAGCAGAAGAAAGGATATCAGAGATTGAAGATCAACTCAATGAAATAAAAAGAGAAGGCAAGAAAAGAGAAAAAAGAGGGAAAAGAAATGAACAAAGCCTCCAAGAAATATGGGATTATGTGAAAAGACCTAATCTACGCTTGATCAGTGTACCTGAAGAGGACGGGGAAAATGAATCCAAGCTGGAAAACACTTGTCAAAATATTATCCAGGAGAATGTTCCCAACCTAGCAAAGCAGGCCAACATTCAAATACAGGAAATACAAAGAACACCACAAAGACACTGCTCAAGAAAAGCAACCCCCAGGCACATAATCATCAGATTCACCAGGGTTGAAATGAAGGAAAAAATGCTAAGGGCAGCCAGAGAGAAAGTTCAGATCACCCACAAAGGAAAGCCCATCAGACTCACAACAGATCTCTCAGCAGAAACCTTACAAGCCAGAAGAGAGTAGGGACCAATATTCAACATGCTTAAAGAAAAGAACTTTCAACCCAGAATCTCATATCCAGCCAAACTAAGCTTCATAAGTGAAGGAGAAATAAAATCCTTTATGGACAAGCAATTACTGAGAGATTTAATCACCACCAGACCTACCCTACAAGAGTTCCTGAAGGAAGCACTAAACGCAGAAAAAAACATCCCGTACCAGCCACTGCAAAATGAACCAAATGGTAAAGACCAACGACGCAATGAGGAAACCGTGTTGACCAACGGATGAAACAAACAACCAGCAACAAAATGGCAGGATCAAATTCACACATAACAATATCAATGTTAAATGTAAATGGCCTAAATGCCCTAATCAAAAGACATAGACTGGCAAACTGGGTAAAAATTCAAAACCCATCGGCGTACTGTATTCAGGAGACCCATCTCACACACAAAGACATACATAGACTCAAAATAAAGGGATGGAAGAAGATCTACCAAGCAAATGGAGAGCAAAAACAAAAAAAAAAGCAGGGGTTGTAATTTCAGTCTCTGATAAAATGGACTTTAAACCAACAAAGATCAGAAGAGACAAAGAAGGACACTATGTAATGGTAAAAGGATCAGTACAACAAGAAGAGCTAACTATCCTAAATATATATGCACCCAATACAGGAGTGCTCAGATACACAAGTTCTTAATGACCTACGAAGAGACTTAGACTCCCACACAATAGTAGTAGGAGACTTTAACACTCCACTGTCAACATTAGACAGATCAATGAGACAGAAAATCAACAAAGATATCCGGGACTTGAACACAGAACTGGAACAAGCAGACCCAATAGACATCTACAGAACTTTCCAACCCACAGCCACAGAATACAGATTCTTCTCAGCACCACATGGCACCTACTCTAAAATTGACCACATAATTGGAAGTAAATCACTCCTCAGCAAATGCAAAAAAATGGAAATCATAACAGTCTCTCAGACCACAGTGCAATCAAATTAGATCTCAGAATTCAGAAACTAACTCAGAACTGCACAACTTCATGGAAACTGAACAACTGGCTCCTGAATATCAACTAGATAAACAATGAAATGAAGGCAGAAATAAAGATGTTCTTCAAAACCAATGAGAATGAGGACACATGTACCAGAATCTCTAGGACACATTTAAAGCAGTGTCTAGAGGGAAATTTATAGCAATAAATGCCCACATGAGAAACGAGGAAAGATCTAAAATCAACACCATATCATCAAAATTGAAAGAGCTAGAGGAGCAAGATCAAAAAAACTAAAAAGCTAGCAGAAGACAAGAAGTAACTAAGATCAGAGCAGAAATGAAGGAGATAGACACACAAAAAAACCTTCAAAAAAATCAATAAATCCAGGAGCTGGCTTTTTGAAAAGATCAACAAAATAGACCACTAGCCAGATTAATAAAAAAGAAAAGAGAGAATAATCAAATAGATGCAATAAAAAATGAAAAATGGGATATCACCACTGATCCCACAGAAATACAAACTACCATAAGAGATTACTACAAACAACTCTATGCACATAAACCAGTAAACCTGGAAGAAATGGATAAATTCATGGGCATTTGCACCCTCCCAAAAGTAAACCAGGAAGAAGTTGAAACCCTGAATAGACCAATAACAAGGGCTGAAGTTGAGGCAGCAATTAACAGCCTACCAATCGAGCAGTTTGGTGGTCCTGCAGATCTGTCTCTTGCTTCAACAGTGTTTGAACGGAACAGATCCCGGGGACTCTTTCTTCCAGCCTCCGACCACCCTCCAATTTCCTCTCCAGTTGCAACCTTCGGGACCATCTTCTCGGTCATCTCCTGCTTCTGGGAACCTGCTAACACCGTTTTTGTGGTTAGCTCCTTTTTGTCGACCAACCATGAGCTCCCAGATTCGTCAGAATTATTCCACCGACGTGGAGGCAGCTGTCAACCACCTGGTCAATGTGTACCTGCAGGCCTCCTACACCTGCCTCTCTCTGGGCTACTATTTCGACGGCGATGATGTAGCTCTGGAAGGCATGAGCCACTTCTTCCATGAATTGGCCGAGGAGAAGCGCGAGGGCTACGAGTGTCTCCTGAAGATGCAAAACCAGCGTGGCGGCCACGCTCTCTTTCAGGACATCAAGAAGCCAGCTCAAGATGAGTGGGGTAAAACCCTGGATGCCATGGAAGCCGCCATGGCCCTGGAGAAAAATCTGAACCAGGTCCTTTTGGATCTTCATGCCCTGGGTTCTGCCCGCACGGACCCCCATCTCTGTGACTTCCTGGAGAGTCACTTCCTAGATGAGGAAGTGAAAATCATCAAGAAGATGGGTGACCACCTGACCAACCTCCACAGGCTGGCTGGCCCACAGGCTGGGCTGGGCGAGTATCTCTTTGAAAGGCTCACTCTCAAGCACGACTAACAGCCTACTGAGCCCAGCCACTTATGAAGGGCCTTTGCAAAATAACAGGGCTTCTGCCTAAGCCTCTCCCTCCAGCCACTAGGCAGCTTTCTAACTACCCTTACAAGCCTTGGACCAAATGGAAATAAAGCTATTTGAAGAAAAAAAAAAAAAAAAAAAAAACAGCCTACCAATCAAAAAAAGTCCAGGTCCAGATGGGTTCACAGCCGAATTCTACCAGACATACAAAGAGGAGCTGGTACCAATCATTCTGAGACTATTCCAAACAATACAAAACGAGAGAATTCTCCCCAACTCATTTTATGAGACCAACATCATCCTGATACCAAAACCTGGCAAAGACTCAACAAAAAAAGAAAACTTCAGGCCAATCTCCATAATGAACATAGATGCAAAAATCTTCAATAAAATACTGGCAAACCGATTGCAACAGCACATCAAAAAGCTTATCCATCATGATCAAGTAGGCTTCATCCCAGGAATGCAAGGCTGGTTCAACATATGCAAGTCTATAAACGTAATCCACCACATAAACAGAACCAAAGACAAAAACCAATGATTATCTCAATAGAAGCAGAGAAAGCCTTCGACAAAATTCAACAGCCCTTTATGCTAAAAACTTTCAATAAACTAGGTATTGATGGAACATATCACAACATAATAAAAGCTATTTACAACAAACCCACAGCCAATATCATACTGAATGGGCAAAAACTGGAAGCATTCCCTTTGAAGTCCAGTACTAGACAAGGATGCCCTCTCTCTCCGCTCTTATTCAATGTAGTATTGGAAGTTTTAGCCAGAGCAATCGGGCAAGAAAAATAAAGGGTATTCAATTAAGAAATGAGGAAGTCAAATTGTCTCGATTTACAGATGACATGATTGTATATTTAGAAGACCCCACTGTCTCAGCCCAAAATCTCCTTAAGCTGATAAGCAACTTCAGCAAAGTCTCAGGATACAAAATCAATGTGCAGAAATCACAAGCATTCCTATACACCAATAACAGAGAGCCAAATCAAGAGCAAACTCCCATTCACAACTGCTACAAAGAGAATAAAATACCCAGGAATACAATTAACAAAGGTGGTAAAGGACCTCTTCAAGGAGAACTACAAACCACTGCTCAAGGAAATAAGAGAAGACACAAACAGATGGAAAAACATTCCATGCTCATGGTTAGGAAGAATCAATTTTGTGAAAATGGCCATACTGCCCAAAGTAATTTATAGATTTCATGCTATCCCCATCAAACTACCAATGACCTTCACAGAACTGGAAAAGACCACTTTAAACTTCATATGGAACCAAAAAAGAGCCTGCATAGCCAAGACAATCCTAAGCAAAAAGAACAAAGCTGGTGGCATTACGCTGCCAGACTTCAAGCTATACTACAAGGCAACAGTAATGAAAACAGCATGGTACTGGTATCAAAACAGAGACATAGACCAATGGAACAGAACAGATGCTTCAGGAGCAACACCACACATCTACAACCATCTGATCTTTGACAAACGTGTCAAAAACAAGCAATAGGGAAAGGATCCCCCGTTTAATAAATGGTGTTGGGAAAATTGGCTAGCAATGTGCAGAAAGCAGAAACTGGACCCTTTCCTGACACCTTTCACTAAAATTAACTCCAGATGTATTAAAGACTTAAACATAAGACCTAACATCATAAAAACCCTAGAAGAAAACCTAGGCAAAACCATTCAGGACATAGGCTTAGGCAAGGACTTCATGACTAAAACACCAAAAGCAACGGCAACAAAAGTGAAAATAGACAAATGGGATCTAATTAAACTTCAGAGCTTCTGTACAGCAAAAGAACCAATCATTAGAGTGAACCAGCAACCAACAGAATGGGAAAAAATTTTTGCAATCTACCCATCTGACAAAGGGCTAATATCCAGAATCTACAAAGAAATGAAACAGATTTACAAGAAAAAACAAACAAACCCATCCAAAAGTGGGTGAAGGATATGAACAGACACTTTTCAAAAGAAGACATATATGAAGCCAATAAACATATGAAAAAATGCTTATCACTGGTCATTAGAGAAATGCAAATCAAAACCACATTGAGATACCATCTCATGCCAGTTAGAATGGCAATCATTAAAAAAATCTGGAGACAACAGATGCTGGAGAGGATGTGGAGAAATAGGATCACTTTTACACTGTTGGTGGGAGTGTAAATTAGTTCAACCGTTGTGGAAGACAATGTGGCAATTCCTCAAGGATCTAGAAATAGAAATTCCATTTGACCCAGCATTCGCATTACTGGGTATATACCCAAAGGACTATAAATCGTTCTATTATAAAGACACATGCACATGCATGTTCATCATGGCACTGTTTACAATAGCAAAGACCTGGAACCAACCCAAATGCCCATCAGTGATAGACTGGACAAGGAAAATGTGGCACATATACACCATGGAATACTATGCAGCCATAAAAAAGCAATGAGTCTGTATCCCTTGTAGGAATAAGGTTGAACCTGGAAACCATCATTCTCAGCAAACTGACACAAGAACAGAAAACCAAACACCGCATGTTCTCACTCATAGGTGGGCATTGAACAATGAGAACAGTTGGACACAAACAGGGGAGCCTCACACACTGGGGTCCATTGGGGGGGCTACAGGAAGGATAGTGGGAGGGAGGGTGAGGGAGGGATAACGTGGGGAGAAATGTCAGGTATAGGTGATGGGGGGATGGTGGCAACAAACCACCTTGCCATGAATGTACCTATGCAACAATCTTGCATGATCTGCACATGTACCCCAGGATCTAAAGTACAATTTAAAAAAAGAAATGAAGAGTCCATATCTTAAAAGAAAAAAAAGCATACATACACACACGCTCACATACACTTCATAAGAATAATACATAATTTGAAGTAACAATACAGTCTAAATCATATTTACAAAAGCAATATTTTCTTAAAGGATACACAATCTGCAAAGATCCAACTCCATCCCCAATGAATGCAGTAAGAATAGCAGAGTATGGGCCAGGCACGGTGGCTCAAGCCTGTAATCCAAGCACTTTGGGAGGCCGAGGCGGGTGGATCACTTGAGGCCAGGAGTTTCAGACCATTCTGGCCAACATGGCAAAAGCCTGTATCTACTAAAAATAACAAAAATTAGCTGGGCATGGTGATGCATGCCTGTAATCTCAGCTACTCGAGAGACTGAGGCACGAGAATCATTTGAACACAGGAGGTGGAGATGGAGGTGGAGGTGAGCTGAGGTAGCACCACCGTACTCCACCCTGGGCAACAGAGCAAGGCTCATTTTCAAAAAAAAAATAATAGCAAAGTATTTTAGTTCCTTGAAACTACATGATCTCTCTCCTCTCCAAACCAGAATAGGGTATTTGTGATGGTCTTGTCATAACGATAAATGTTTGCCTCCCTTCCCACCATAAACACACACACACACATATACACACACACACACACACACAACCAAAGAACTGCTGGAAGTTTTGAACTAACAATGTTTTATTTAGGAATCAAGCCCTGTAACTATGGGATTCCCCTTCCTTCAGCAGTCTTTCAGCAAGAAGTAACTTTTAGCCATACTCTTGGCCTGGAAAGGAGAGTGAAAGTCTGATATAAAGACAGCAAATGATTTTTTTTTTCTCCTTAGGTAGCAAAACTCACAGGTTGTCACTATTTCCCCTGTTAAACGTATTCTCATATCAAGACATTTATTTCCCCACAGGTCTATATCCCTGTTTCCTCCCATAGCCATAGAATGTGAAAGAAAAGTAACTTTCTCAAATTTGACCTGTGCTGCTATGCTATTTTTGTTTTTGGACTTCCACAATTTTACTTACCAGTTATTAGAATTTGGTTTCAAAGAACTGGCAGGTACAGGGGAAGACAGTAAAAGTACACTTCTGGTAGGATGGACAAGAAATCCTACAACTATCTATAAATAGTTGGACTGTCTATAAATTGAAATTCTCTAAAAGATGTCTACTTTTGGTTATTTTTACTTAGTTTTAAGGACTCCATCTCTGTTGCCCTAAGGTGATAACATTTATATTGACTTTTTGAAAATTGTGATTTAGCTCCCACCCTAAGCTGAAGAAAGGGAAAAAAAAGGAAAACAAAAGAAATCTGGAACCTGTCAGTATTTTTCTTTCTTCATCAACTTTTTATCTTACTCACTCCCTCTTCTTGCTTACTGGGGATTACAGTCCAAGCCCTGCTCATGGGGACTGGCCATTGACAATAAGAAACAGCCCTGTACAATGCACATTCATCATCACAACACTAAAAAATCATTAGATTTGGCTGGGCGTGGTGGCTCACACCTGTAATCCCAGCACTTTGGGAGGTCAAGGAGGGTGGATCACCTGAGGTCAGGAGTTCCAGACCAGCCTGGCCATGTTCCAGACCAGCCTGGCCATATTGCAGACCAACATGGCGAAACCCTGTCTCTACTAAAAAAAGTACAAAATTTAGCCGGGTGTGGTGGCTGGCGCCAGTTATCCCAGCTACTCAAAAGGCTGAGGCAGGAGAATTGCTTGAACCCTGGAGGCAGAAGTTGCAGTGAGCCAAGATTGTGCCACTGCACTCCAGTCTGGGTGATAAGAGAGAGACTTCATCTCCTAAAAAAAAAAGAATCATTAGATTTTTAGAGTGAGTTCCTCTTCTTAGTGTAAAGGCATCCCTCTATTTCCTGAAAACAAAAAATGCCAAATCATACCTGAGAGTGAACCCAGTCCTAATACTTCCCCAGGCTGGGCACAGTGGTGGCTCATTCTTGCAATCCCAGCACTATGGGGGCCTGGGGCAGGAGGATGACTTGAGTCCAAGAGTTTGAGAGCAGCCTGGGCAACATAGTGAGACCCTGTCTCAAACAAACAAACAAATAAATAGTCCTCAATTTGCTCCTGCAAAGCTCTTTTGCTGCAGAGAGTAAGATCCCAACTTTCTCATCCCTAAACTGATTCTCTCAGAGGCAGATCATGAGGAAATATTAAAGACAGTCCTCCTTTGCTCTAGAGTAGAAAATCAGGACACATCAAAATCCCACTATTAGGAGACTTTGATGGGGCAGCTCATTCTCTGGATGCTTTCAGTTTCGGATACCAGACATAGTAGGGAGTGCTCTCGTGTTTTGGGAAGAAGATAAATTTTATATTAAAGACTATTCTAATGCACATAGTCCTCATTTGAACACTCAAATAATTTTAGATTATTTCTAAGTTGGCATTTACAGTGCATATGATTCCTAGCTTATCAATAATTGTCCTTATTATGACAAATTTACTTTCCACTTACTGCTGTTTCTCTTAGTGACCTGATTTTAGCAATAATGTATTTATTTAATTTTTGTTTATATAAATTTGTTGTCATCCCTAATAGAATTATTTTACAGGCTGGGAAGGGGATGGGGGAGGGTGAGATAAAGATAGATTGATTATTGGGTACAAAAATACAGTTAGATAGAAGAAAAAAGCCTACTGTTTGATGAATCTGTAGAGTGACCATAGTAAACAATAATTAATTGTATATTTCAAAATAGTCAGTAGAAAATAATTAAAACGTTCCCAACATTAGGAAAAGAGAAAGGTTTCAGGTGAAGGATATCACAATCACCGTGATTTGGTTGTTATAGATATGAATGTATCAAAATATTACATACACCCTAAAAATATGTACATTACGTATCAATAAAAATAAAACAAAAAGAATTCTTTCACAGGTTTTTCAGAAGGCAAGTAACTATGTTAAAGTGAATGGAATAACATGGCTAATTCTAACATTGACTAGCTATGTGACCTTGGAAAGTTATTATTCAAAATGCACTTCTATTTATTCAAAATGGATAAGAGTACCTACCCCACAGTGTTGCTGTGAGGATTATGTGAGGTGACTGGCCATTATGGGGACTATGTATCTACATGACACTAACTAGCATATAACAGCTGCTTAATAAATACAGTTTCCTACCCAGCACTTCGGGAAGCTGAGGCAGGTGGATCACCTGAGGTCAGGAGTTCAAGACCTGCCTGGCCAACATGATGAAACCCCATCTCTACTAAAAACACGAAAGTTAGCCAAGTGTGGTGGTGGGCGCCTGTAATCCCAGCTATTCGGGAGTCTGAGGTGGGAGAATTGCTTGAACCTGGGAGGCAGAGGTTGTAGTGAGTCAAGACCACATTATGGCACTCCAGCCTGGGCAACAGAGCAAGACCCCATCTCTAAATAAATAAATAAAGTTTCAAGATCTCTGGGTGGTTCTTTTGTGACTCCTCTGTTTCCCACTGGGCATCCCACTGGGCTGCCACTAGTTGAATTTATTATCTGACCTCCTTTAATCTCTTTACTCATTTCTTCATTTTCAGACCTAGAAATGTATTTTTACTCTGCCCCTCAAGCCCATAGTAGCCCTCCCAGTGTCTTCAAACTTTTGCTCTGACCACTGTATTAAACATCATTTCCACAAGCTCCTTGTGGCATCTACTGAATGCCCCTCAACTTCCTCTAGCAGCATTTTCTAACCCAGTAATCTTTCTCATCCTCTGTTGGGGCTTTCCTGGCCTTAGCCAGAGTCAATCTGCCCTATGTAGCATTTCCTGTTGCATCTACCTATTACAATTTCTGCAGTTCAATTTCCAGAGAGGAGGTGGGGGAAGTGTAGCTCCTGGTGAAACAAAAAAAAAAAAAAAAAAAAAAAAAAAAAAAAACAAAGAAAAAAGATGATGTAGGCATTTAGGGGAAGCTAACAAGTGGCACAATCTAGTTGGAAACCCAATATATTGGGAGTTAAGTGGAGTGTTCATGGAGAACCAAGAAATCATCTTCATTCTCCACTTCACTCAAGTTCTTCTCCAATTTCAGCAATATATGGGAGGACTTTTTGAGTTCTTACTATGTGTGAGCCACTGAGTATTTTACACAAATTATCTTATTTCCTTTTTAACTAACTCTGCAAATAGATACATTTATTATCACATCTTCATTTTACAGATATTGAAATTGAAGCTTAGAAAGATGCTCAAGTCACACAGCCAGGGAGTGACAATGTGGCTCTAGCACCTGTTACCTACCCTCTGCTCTACTCTCAAAGGTCAGGGTTAACTACAGCTTCCAGGCTAAGAGAAAGTAACCATCTTACCTAACCAGCTTTTCTAAGACTTTAGGACCCTGAGGTTCTTCCTTATGCATAATAAGGAGGCTGGGAGAAAGGATCTGGCAGAGATAAGAGTTAGTGCCCTAGCTCCAAAGCACCAAAATTCTTCACAGTATTAAGAAAATAATTACTATCACTATTGAACATCAACTACATAATGGTGCTACACCAGAAATTTTACTTATATTATTTCATTTCATTTTTACAATAACCCCGCCAAGAGCTTATACTTGTCTTCATTTTACAATGGAGAAAACTAAGGCTTAAAACAGTTAAGTGACTAAGTAGCTGGGCTGCGGTTTAATTCAGACCTCTCAGACTCCAAAGCCCTTCTTCTTTCCAAGATACTGTAGTGTAATTTTTTTTTTTTTTTTTACTTTTAGACTTTTAGAAAAAAACATGTATTGCAACTCTTCTTATCTGTAGTTCATGACTTATGACCATCCTTAAGTCTACATGAAAAGATTAAAATGATAAAGAGATTAAAATGATTCAAGTAATCAATTTTTGATTATCTCAAATTGTCAAGAGAAGCTAACTTATCCCATGAACCAAGACCTTTCCCCAAGAAAAGAAAAAAAAAAAAAAAAAAAAGAACATTATTTTATCTTTCATTATGTGGTTTGCAACTCCCAGTGAAAGGAACTCAGCTGTAAAATTAAAAAACAAATTTGAAAAATGGGTTGCAAGGAAGTTCTGGAATCTTTTCTTTTTAACAGGTAAAGGAAAGGGCAAAGACCAAAAACTGGGCTAAACAACTAAAGGAACGTTGGCGTGATCATATTTAATAGAAAGAAAACTAGGGTTTGAGTTCTACTCCCAGTTCTGCACAAGCTATGTATTCTTGAATCAGTCTCTTTACTTCTCTAAGACAGAGTTTTCTCAACTATAAAATGGAGCCAATGTCTGGCTTGTTTAAACCATTGGATTCATGAAATAATTAAATAAGAAAAGGTTCCATAAAGCACTTTACAATCTGCAAAATTCTTTTTGTTTTTTTTGTTTGAGACGGAGTTTTGGTCTTGTTGCCCAGTCTGGAGAGCAATGGCACGATCTCGGCTTACCACAACTTCCGCTTCCCGGGTTCAAGCAATTCTCCTGTCTCAGCGTCCTGAGTAGCTGGGATTACAGGTATGTGCCACCACACCTGGCTAATTTTATACTTTTAGTAGAGACAGGTTTTCACCATGTTGGTCAGGCTGGTCTCAAACTCCCAACCTCAGATAATACACCTACCTCAGCCTCCCAAAGTGCTGGGATTACAGGCATGAGCCACCACACCCGGCACAACTTACAAAATCCTATTCAAATATTGTTCCATCATCCTCATTGTCTTTGGAGTCAAATGGGTGAGAGTTTAAGTCCTAATTCAGTCTAAGCCCTGAGTTCAGCCCTCATCCCAACTCTGAGATGTTGGGTGGCTGACTTAACCTCTCTGTCCTCTGGTTTCATTCATAAAACGAGTGTAGTGAATATTAGTTACCTATGTGAAAATACAATCTCTCCTTCTTTCAATTTAATGTTATTCATAATTTTAGTTCAGGTATCCACTCTTCCACCATGGAGTTTGAATACTTTAGGTTACCTGATTCCATCTCTAGTTTCAAGAGCGGGCCTTGATAGGATTAAACAAATTAGGGAATATAGTTTGCCTTGCCAGAGTGATTGATTTACAATTAGCAGTCTGAACACCAAAGAGATTGGTTCGGATATAAGCATATTAATTTCCTCACTCTGACCAATGAAAGGCAATGGAGGTTTTCAGATGAATGGGAGCTTTAGAAAAGAAGCTTTCTAGCTCTTGTGATTTGATACATAAAAAGAAATTTTATATTTTCATTATTGACCACGGTGGGGTAACTGGTACCAGACTAGCCCTGCCACTATAAACAAATAGAAAACTGGACAAAATATATAAAACAACTCAACTACTTTTAGACATTATATGATAGGCAGCACAAGACTATGATACCTAAGAGAAGAGAAGAGAAACAAATGAGTGGAGTCCAACGATTACCCCAGCTTTCTGCATGAAGACTCAAGGAGGAGGAAACCAAGCACAACACAGAAGTCTTTTTATTTAGTTTTATTTTTTATTGTATTTTATTTTTGTAGAGATGGGGTTTTATTATGCTGGCCAGGCTGGTCTCGAACTCCTGGTTTCAAGTGATCCACCCACCTTGGCCTCCCAGAGTGCTGGAATTACAGGCATGAGCCACCGCACCTGGCCAGGAGTCTAAGTTAAGGGCACAGAGATCAGAGTTCAGGGAAGCCAAAATGGCTAAAATTTGTATTGAGGACCAGAAAAGAATGAGTTTCATAGAGAAATTGCTCCATAAACCCTAGAATGTTTAACCAAATAATAAGTTGTATATTTGTAGGATGAGGCTAAACAAGAGCAGTTACTAGGGAAAGAAAACTAATGTGCAGTCGTAAGTTGAACAACTACCAGAACTTTCAGTCTCAAGGGGCATTTCAGTTCTGATCAACCCAAATAGAGACACATCACTGAACACTCAGAATATTTATCAGAACCTGCACCTTATAATCAATACCCTTTAGAAATGGGGCTAGGTTCTAGAGTAAATGCTACCTAAACATGCTCCAACAGAGTTTTGAAAAGATCAATGCCTTTGAAAGAGCAAGAAGATCTAAAAAATTACTGTATGTGCTCAATGTCATTAGTCATTAGGTAATTACAAGTCAAAACAGCAATGAGATACTGTTTCATACTCAATAGAATAGCCATAATAAAAAGATATGAAAAGTAACAAGTATTGGCAAGGATATGGAGAAATCGGTGCCAATAGAATGTAAAATGGTACAACCAATATGAAAAATATTTTGTTTGTTCCTCAGTAAGTTAAGCATGGAATTGCTACATGATCTATCAATTCGACTCCTAGGTATATATGCAAAAGAATTGAAAATAGGTGTTCAAACAAAAACTGTACATTAATGTTCATAACAACACTATTCACAAGAGCCAAAAGGTAGAAACGACCCAAATGTCCATCAACTGACACATGTATAAACAAAATACTGTATATGAACACAATTAACGATTATTCAGCCACAAAAAAATTAAATACTGATACATGCTACAACATGAAATCTTAAAAACATTATGGTAAGGGAAAGTAGACAGAAAAAGTTACAGTACAGAATTCCATATACTGTATATGAAATATTAAGAATAGGCGAATCCACAGAGAAAGAAGGCAGATTAGTGGTGGCCAGGGAATATGGAGAAGAGAGAATCAGGAGTAACTGGGTAATGGGTATGGGTTTCATTTTGCTTTTGTTGCCCGTGATTTTGAACTCTTATTCATAAAATCTTTTCCCAGACCAGTGTCCTGCCAGTTCCCCTATTTTCTTCTACTAGTTTCATAGTTTGGGATTTTATCTTTAAGTATTCAATCCATTTTGAGTTGATTTTTGTATAGAATCAGAGGTGGGGGTCTAGTTTTATTCATCTGCATCTAAATATCCAGTTTTCCCAGCATCATTTATTGAAGAAACTATCATTTGAGAAGAATTATGAAATTATAAAGTGTGATACCTCCAGCTTTATTCTTCACCCTTATGATTGATTTGGCAATTCATCTTTTGTATGAATTATAGAATTTTTCATATGAATTATAGAATTTTTTTTCTATTTCTGTAAAATATGTGTTTTGGAATTGGATAGGGATTGCATGGAATCTGCAGATCACTTTGAGTAATGTGGACATTTTAACAACATGAAGTCTTCTAATCCATGAACATGAAATGTCTTTCCATTTGTTTATGTCTTGCTTAATTTCTTTCATCTCTGTTTTATAGCTTTTAGTATATAAATCTTTCACCTCCTTAGTTAAGTTTATTCTTAAGTATTTTCTTCTTTTCGGTGCTATCATAAATGGGATTGTCTTTCTAAGTTCTTTCCAGTAGTTCACTCTTAACATATAGCCAGGCAACTGATTTCTATTTTCATAATTTTTAAAATTATTATTATATGTGTCAAGCAGTATGGAAATTCTTGTTGTTGTTATTATTATTATTATTATTATTATTTTTTTTTTTTTTTGAGAAGGAGTTTCACTCTTGTTACCCAGGCTGGAGTGCAATGGCGCGATCTCGGCTCACCACAACCTCCGCCTCCTGGGTTCAGGCAATTCTCCTGCCTCAGCCTCCTGAGTAGCTGGGATTACAGGCACGCGCCACCATGCCCAGCTAATTTTTTTGTATTAGTAGAGACGGGGTTTCACAATGTTGACCAGGATGGTCTCGATCTCTTGACCTCGTGATCCACCCGCCTCAGCCTCCCAAAGTGCTGGGATTACAGGCTTGAGCCACCGCGCCCGGCTTGTTCTTATTATTATTATTTGGAACTCTTATTACAAAACAAGTTAAAAAAAAAATAGAAAATAGAAACAGACCCAGTGTCACAGCAGCCCGGATAGAAAAAGGAAACAAAACAGACCCAGGAATGAAAGAGATTATAGAATGAACAGACAAGGATTTAAAAACAGCAATTACAACTATGTTAAATGACCATATTACTAGTATGATATTGTGTAACAAATTAACCCAAAATTTAGCAGTGTAAACAGTAAGCATTTATTACTTCATATTTTCTGAGCATCAGGAATCCAAGCGTACATTAGCTGGTGGTTCTGGCTCAAAACTTAATAATTTTAAGGATTTAATATGATGAATTTGGCAGTAATTTAAAAGACAGCAAAATATAAAGTGCCACAAAAGTAAAAATAACTGGCAATAAAACGACAAATGTGGTATTAACTGTAAAAGATTTTTTTGATTTTTAAATTTATTTTTAAAATAATTGAGAGAATTCTTCTGGTTGTAACAAATAGTTCCTATTGAATAACCCTTCTTCTCGAAGAAAACTATAAAACGTGTAAAAAAATACAAAAATAAACCACTAGGAAGTGTACAGAGAAAGATTCTGGTGAAGAGAGCACATTTACTTGGAGGAAGAGAGATGAAGAGTCTCACAAGCTCAGTCATGCATCATTTAATGGTAGAGATACCTTCTGAGAAATGCATCATTAGGTGATTTCATCATTGTGTGAACATGATAGAGTGTACTTACACAAACCCAGATGGTATAGCTGGCAGGTCTCCATATGCAAGCCTGGAGGCTGAAAGTCTGAAGTCCTGCTTGCCTCGGCTGATGTCTCCCACCCCCTGCCTATGTTCGCCATTGTCCCTGACACCAAGCCCCTCATCCAACCCTGCCTGCCATCTTAACTGTTCTTATGATAATGTAAATACCTCTCGCCCAGCCCTGCCATTGTAACTGAACTTGTGGTCATGTATACTCCTTGCCCCTAACCCCCACCACTGTAAATGAACTTATTCTGCAACACCCCCACCCCCTAAAAAACTACCCAAGCCTATAAAACCAACTCCTATCCCACTGCCCTCTGCTAATGCCCTTATCGGCCTTAGCCCACCTGCACCCAGGTGAATAAACAGCCATGTTGCTCACACAAAGCCTGTTTGGAAGGTCTCTTCATTCAAAGTGCGTTTTTTTCAACAATAGTCTATTACACACCTAACCTGTGTGATATAGCCTATTGTTAGTAGACTACAAACCTGTACTGCATGATATTGTACTGAGTACGGTAGACAATTGTAGCACAATGATAAGTATTTATATATCTAAACATAGAAAAGGTGTAGTAAAAACATGGTATTATAATCTTACGGAACCACTGTCGTACATGCAGTCTGTCATTGACTGAAACGTCATCATTATGGCACATGACTATATATTTCCATTGCTATAGCTTGGGTTAAATGCAGTCCATGTAATGTTGTGGGTAACCATGAAAAAACTGCACTCTTTCAGCCTGGGAACCACAAGAATGAAGTCAGGATACTGTGTCCACTGAAAAAAGTGGGGGAATCTTGGGAGAGAAAGAACTAGAGAAGGGATTCCAAAACGTTTTTCCACCCAAATCATTTACTGACCCCTAAACCATGCTTATAGGTTTCAAGAATAGTATCATTATCGTTTCCATGTACTACCCCATGTCCATCTTCTCTAAATGGGATCTCCTGAAAGCATGTTGTCTTTTTCAGCCTGTTTCTATGAAGAGGAAAGCACCACATGTGTAGAATACCGTGCTGAGACCTTTATCACAAGGCAAAACCCAGAGGACTCAGAGGCAAGGAAGTCAGGAAGCTTGCAGGTCATACCCTACAGGAGGCATAAAAATCACTAGGTAAGGCTTGTCTGGTTCTATCATTTGCTGGAATGCTGGAATTCTCTCTTCAAGAGAAGTGCAACGGGGTTTACTTACAGAAATTAGACAAGACCCATCTTAGCACAAACTGGGAAAAGATGAAGATAAATCGAATTGTCCTGGTATGAATTTTTAAGATTCCCTTTTTTTTGAAAAACAAGATTCTTTGTTAGATCACAGAGAGAAGCATGAAGTATCTGTCCCTATGGAGTTAAACATGGAGTGAAATTCTAAAAGCCTTCTGTCTAACAGCCCCTACATGTCATCAAACTCATGTGTTTCCTGCCAGTTGGGATGCTCCCAGCACCTGATAACCAAGAGCCATTTGAGAGCTCTGAGAAGTCCTTCCAGATGGTTTTCTTAGAAGTCATTAAGCTTCTTGTTTCCATGAGCACCAAAGTGTTTGTTTTAAACAGATTTCCTATGACCCCCACGTGTTTAAATTTTCTGGACTTCACGTCTTATTTAGAAAGTCAGCTCAGCCCATGTCTGAGCAGAGTAATGTGATATGACAGGGTAACTGGGCATGAAGGTCATCCCAGGCATGCTTGGGACCAGGAAATTGAAGAAACACGTGCCTACTCACCCACTGTGAGGGTGTAACAAGGGAGGGATGGGGAAGGTGGGAATCTTAAGGGGGAACACAATAATTTTTTCATAAACCAAGTGAAACAAATTAAGATTTTAAAAATTCCATGATGGCAGCTTTTGACATCAGCAATTATCAGAGGATCAACTTCCTCTGCTCTTTCGGGTTTCAGTATATTTAAAATCTCCTATCTTCTTTGGGACTTAGTATAAATTGACCACCCCTCTTCTGCACTGGTTCCCAGGCCTTGCTGTACATTGGAATCACCTGAGAAGCTTATAAAACTACTGATGCCTAGGTCCCACTTCTAGAAATTTTTATTTAATTGGTCTAGAAAGCAGCTGGGGCAACAACCTATTGTGAAGCCCCGTGCTGATTCTAATCTACAGCAAAGTTTGAGAATAAGGGCTCGGTGCTTTGTTACTCAAAGTGTGGTCTGAGGACCTGGGAGCTTGTTAGAAATACAGATTCTCAGGCAACATCTGGATCCGCAGAATCATGATCTCCATTTTAATAAGATCCCCAGGTGATTCACATGCACATCTAGTTTGAGAAGCATTATTCTATTTTTCCATAGCTTCCTTCTGCTCTGCAGAAGAATATGTAGCTCTTAACAGTGGTTGTACATTAATATCATCACCTGGAAAGGCTTTCAAAAATATTGATGCCTGGATCCTCTCTCCAGAGATTCTAATAAAATTGGTCTTGAGTGTGGCCTGGGCAGTTTTCCAAATAATTTTTTTAAATATTTCCAGGCGGTTTTAATATAAATTCTGGGCTGAGAATCACTGCTATAGAAAGATGTTTTTTCTTCTTTTACTTTAATAGCCTTTGGTATAAAGTGACCATTTCTGTTAAATAGTTACATTCCCTGGGAGAGAACCCTCTATTCTATCTTTCTGCATTGGTTATCAAACTTTAATGTGCAAAAGCAACAACTGAGTGCCTTCCCTTCAGAGAGTTTCCCTTGGTAAGTCTGGAATGGGGTCCAGAATCTGCATTTTTAAAGTCCCATTTGGAATTCGAACATGCATTATTCTTGTACCGCATTTTGAAAATCACTACCTTAGCATGACAAAAGAACAGGAGAGTAGATTTTGATAGGCACAGGGAGAAAAAGGTGAGGTCTCAGAGTAAGGGTTAGGGAACAGAAAGATGTGATGCAGGTGAAGCACAACATGGAGCTCCAAAGGTTGATGAAAGAAGAAACTGTATGGCACAATCCTTAGTAATGAGCAGTAAAGCTGAAGCTCTGTGCAAATCAGGCTGCTGCTTGTTTGATCAACCCCAAATTGCCCAGGAAACAGCAATGTGCCTCAGTGAGCACTGTCTTGGAAGCCCAAGAGACAGACCTTTTGGGTTTTTAATTGCTTCTTCTCAGGGCTCCTGAAGTTTGTTTTTTTTTTTTTTTTTCTTTCCCTTCTTCTTAAGCCAGTCAAATTTAGCAGTGGGGGATTGTCTACCAACTTTAGTGACACTAATAAGTTCTGATATCCCACCGGACCAGCCTCCTTTCCCTTCTTGACTCTTCAGATTAAGGATTAGAGGAACTTGACTTGAAAGAACACTGTCCAAAACCTAAAATCTATAACTGCACCTTGCCTTTTAGAAAAAATGTATGCAGAAAAATTGTACATAGAATTTTGGTAAATCAAATGGTATGTTTAATGAATACAGAATAGGAAAGGAGCTTGCAATTTAAAACAATCTTCTGATAATCCCTGGAAAAATTATTTTTTCTTGTTTTTTTTTAAATTTTTTGAGGTTTTATTTTTATTTTTCTCCATATCTGATTTTTCTTAACAAAGGACACACATTTAATATTGATCATTCATGGAGTCATCATTGGATTGAACAAGAAAATGCATTTAAAGCATTAAGATAGTCCCTGGCATGCAGTAAATATTCAAAAAAGTTAGATTTTTTAAAAGACATTTTTTAAATAGTAACCTTAGGTCCACAGCAAAATTCCGAGGAAGGTACAGAGATTTCCCATATGCTCCCTGCCCTCTCACAGGCATAGCCTCCCGGATTATCAAAATCTCCACCAGAGTGGTACATTCGTTATAATTGATGAACCTGTGTTGACATGTCATAATTACCCAATGTCCATAGTTTACATTAGGGTTTACTGTTGGTGGTGTTCATTCTTTGGATTTAGACAAATGGGTAATGGTATGTATCTACGCCTACAGTATCATACAGAGTGTTTTCACTGCCCCTGAATCCTCTGTGCTCCAGTACTGTTTTTACTACGATAATGGAATTTGTGCAGCCTAGGCGTAAGACAAGGAGGGTTATCTATCTCTACCTACCCATCTCAGAGGTCAAGACCAGCTCTGGGACTCTTAATGAGATTTCTGTCTATTATAAAAGAACCTGCAGGCAGAGGGGAACACTGTCAGGCAAAGCCACAGTCTATCAACGATTGATCAAATGATAACTCCCTAAAGATGATTGGAGTAAGGAAAGCAGGGAAATCCAGATTCCAGTCTTCAGCACTGGTAAGGAGCAGCAGTGACTTTTTTCCCCCTAACAAATCAATTTATAAAGCATCTGGTTTCATTCAATGAGGGCTTACCGTATAAAGACACAAGCTTAAATCTCATTTAACTCCTCAACATTATTAGCTTCACTTTACCAATGAGAAAAGGTCTAGAAAGTGTCTAAAGCAGTTCCTTAAATCTGTTTCCTTCTATATCCAAAGCCCAAGTTATAACCACTTTTTATTTTTTATTTTTTGAGAGGGAGTCTTACTCTGTCACCCAAGGTGGAGTGCAGTGGCGTGATCTCAGCTCACAGCAACTTCTGTCTCCTGAGCAATTCTCCTACCTCAGCCTCCCAAGTAGCTGGGATTACATGTACCCGCCACCACACCTAGCTAATTTTTGCATTTTTAAAAATTTTATTATACTTTAAGTTCTGGGGTACATGTGCAGAACATGCAGGTTTGTTACATAGGTATACATGTGCCATGATGGTTTGCTGCATCCATCCCCCCGTCCTCTACATTAGGTATTTCTCCTAATGTTATTCCTCCCCAATCTCCCCTACCCCTGCTATACCTCCCCCAGTTCTCCCATCGAGACAGGGTTTCACCGCATTAGCCAGGCTGGTTGCAAACTCCTGACCTCAGCGCCCACCTCAGCCTCCCAAGTTGTAACCACTTTATATGCTCCCCTTCCTCAGTAATTACTACTCCAACAAATGTTCTCTTGTCTTCTTTATTAAAATAAGCAAAGACAAGTCATTTGTAAGGTGAAACTCAGGCATGTTAAAATAAGACTTCAAACTCTTTAAACAATCTTGGATTACAAAATGTGAAGCTCCTTCTCTTAAGAGACAAATTCCAAACAAGAACTTGAGAAGCCATTGGAAGTTCATTCAAGAGCTCAGTAGACTTCTCAACTCACCTCAGTCTGATTTATCTCTTAATTTAAGAAGTACCATTTTAAATGATGATTCAGGATGTCAGGCAGAGCCAGATAATAATTATTTCCCACCTGGAGGCCTCCATTAAGAATCTGCACCCCTGTTTGATCAACTTGAACTCATGCTTGAACCTTGCCTTTCTCGCCACCCTTATCCCAGTGCACCTGCCTGCTGACCATGACTCTGCAGATTTTGCCCCCATGTTTCCTCTATGAAGAGCATGCAGGACAGGTGCCCTGTTGTTCCCATTTTTTTTTTTTTTTTTTTGAGACGGAGTCTTGCTCTGTCACCAGGCGGGAGTCCAGTAGCATGATCTCGGCTCGCTGCAATCTCCGCCTCCCGGGTTCAAGCGATTCTCCTGCCTCAGCCTCCCGAGTAGCTGGGATTACAGGCACACACCACCACGCCCAGCTAATTTTTGCATTTATTGTAGAGACAGGGTTTCACCATGTTGGCCAGGATGGTCTCCATCTCTTGACCTCATAATCCACCAGCCTCGGCCTCCCAAGGTGCTGGGATTACAGGCGTGAGCCACCATGCCCAGCCTGTTCCTCATCTTAACTCTGATCCCGACTGTCCCACTTCCACCCCCATCCATGTAATGACTTCTGAGACATTCAGATACTATTTAGTAGTACTTCTAGGCTCTACATTTTACTACATGCTCTTTGACACCCCGCAACACCTCTCTGCTTGTGCTCTCCTAAATTCACATCTGCTTAGGTTATCTCTGATCTAGCTGCCTGTCTGGGATAGGACTTTTTCCTTTCATTCTTAGCCTAGTGCTCTATCTGTATTTTCTACAGTTTCTGGCTTCAGATTGGAGGCCCGATTTTATGAGCTGTCCCAGGGGCGGCAGATGTTTTCAAATGCCTGGGGGCTGACATTTGGCAAGGGATTTGTACCCAAAGTAGGAACCCAAGATGACATCAGCAGAACCTGGTAAATCGGCCCACTATTGTCTGGAGCACTTAAGGAAATGAAATCCCTACAGGCTTCTGATTTTCCTTCTTAATTAGCCTCCTCCACTCCCTTAGGTATTTGTTTCCTTAGCAGGATCCTACCCATAAACTTTCCTTTGCCCTGGCTCACAGGTGTTAAATAAATACCTGGGAGCAATTACCCATAGTTTCACAGGGCTTTTTTTTCTTCTTCTTCCTGGCCTGCCAGCTTCTGCTAATGCTAATTGGAGTGCTTGTGTCACACTTTCTGCCTGGAGGAGAGGATTTTAGCAGTGCTGCTCTGCCTGCTAGCGGTTCCTGCCTTTAGAGTATTCAAAAGACTTTTATAAATGTGCATTTATTCTTAGCAAGTCTTCCAAAGGGCCAGCAGTTGTTTATTTTACACATGTGAAAGGACTTGTTGTCCCATGATCTCTAGGTGTTCCGAAATGGAGGGGTCAAAGGGCAAACCAAATAAACCCACCACGGTAGTATTAATCCCATTGTTGAAACTCAGGTTTAGGCAACCCAAATTCCTGATTGAATGGAGCCAATGTTCAATCTAGAGATAAATGTTACAAATCTCACCACCAGGTTAAAGTTAAAATCCCACATAATAAGTAAATAACACCGAAATCTGGTGACCGTAGGGTCTCTGTTTCCATCACAACAGCCTTTTGCTCCCTTGAATTCAACATCGTGAATGGCTTGATTGCTCTGCCAGGTCTGATCACTATGTTAATTTTTTTAAAGAAAAAAATGCCGGGCGCAGTGGCTCACGCCTGTAATCCCAACACTTTGGGAGGCCGAGGTGGGCGGATCACGAGGTCAAGAGGTCGAGACCATCCTGGCCAACCCAGTGAAACCCTGTCTCTACTAAAAATACAAAAATATTAGCCAGGCGTGGTGGCACGTGCCTGTGGTCCCAGCTACTCGGGAGGCTGAGGTGGAAGAATCGCTTGAACCCAGGAGGCAGAGGTTGCAGTGAGCCGAGATTGCGCCACTGCACTCCAGCCTGGAGACAGAGCAAGACTCCGTCTCAAAAAAAAAAAAAAAAAAAGAAAAAGAAAAAAGAAAAAATGGAGAAAGTTAAGAGAGAAATGGGGCAAGAGGAGAATCTTTTTCCTTCTCGAGTAGAAAGCCTGAATCGATATTTCTATAGTCGAATTACGCTTGTGGGTAAAACACTGCTAGTCAAATTTCCGTTAGACATGATGCACAGTGCTAGCACTAAGATGTTTGTTTTGTTCAGGTTGGATGAGACTAAAAATTCATTCATTCAATATGTACAAGGGTTAAGTTGAATGTATAATTTATTATCCAAAGAGAGACAATTTAAAGAGTGAAATGGTGCTTTATTGATTCCACTAAGACAACAGACTCATACCGAGATGTCTCTGAACAAAACGAGACATATGGTTACTCTATATACCAGGAACTACACTGCCTTGTGTGAAAACATAAAATGCCTGTCAGGGGTGGGTAGAGAAACTGTGCTTCATTTCTAGGTCCAAAATCAGTGTTAACTTCCACCTGCTCTCAAAAGATCAAAAGGCTTTGTGAGCCTACTGGTTCTTTGAGGTGAAATGAAGGTAAGTGCTCAGGTCAATCACTGACTTTTCTGGCTTGCAACATTTCTCTCTATCTAAATAGGATCCAGTTTCATCTCCATGTATTCTTTTTGAGAACAGGTAGAATTTTGAGCAGTACTTTTACTTTCAGTTACATTGATATTTGATGAGTAGAACACTAAGTCCTCATCTTAATCAAAAAATTGCTCCCCTTCGAAAATAACAAAATTACCCTCTTACCATTCAAGGGAACATTACACAGATAGTCAAGCAAGATGAAGCACAAAAAAGTCGTGTGTGTGTGTGTGTGTGTGTGTATCCCCAGTTTTAGAAAGACTTGAGCATAGTTGTTAACTCATGTGTCCACAGAATAGTACTTACAGTTTAGAAATAAATTCTGCTCACATTACCATAACTGATTCTTACAGCTGGCTTAAGTAGTTTGACTTCCTTATTTTATAGTTGAGAAAACTTACTACAGATAAACAATAAACAGGCACTTGAAGCTGCTTTTTTTGTTGCTGAGACAGAGTCTCACTCTGCCGCCCAGACTGGAGTGCAGTGGTATGATCTCAACTCACTGCAGCCTCTGCCTCCCGCATTCAAGAAATTCTCCTGCCTCAGCCTCCCAAGAAACTGGGATTACAGACACGCACCAACATACCTGGCTAATTTTTGTATTTTTGGTAGAGATGGGGTTTCACCATGTTGGCCAGGCTCGTCTTCAACTCCTAACGTCAGGTGATCTGCCTGCCTTGGCCTCCCACAGTGCTGGGATTACAAGTGTGAGCAATTGCACCCGGTTGGCACTTGAAGCTTCTAACTTATTTTATTGTTCTTCTTGCAATAAAACAATAGCTTGTTATATATGTTTAAGGAATGTTTATAAAGTAAAAATAATCCCCAATACTTCCATCAAATTTAAAACTTTTCAAAGCATTTTTACATTTACTTATTCAATATACTTGAAGGGACCACTATGTGACATCCATAGACTAGATGGTGGTGGTAAAAAAGGTGAATAAAACTGTTCCTGGATATAAGGAATCCAAAATCTAATGTATGAGACAGAGAAGGAAATGGATGGAAGTGAAGGACACACACAATATGCCACAAGCCACAGAAAAACATCAAGTTCAGGCTGTATGGACCAAAGGAAGTATCCCAAGGACATGCTGCTTGCAAAAGAAACAGGAGTTTGCCAGAAGGACAAACTACAGATGAGCTCATGACCTTGAGTCAGGAACAGCAAGTTGCTTGCAAATAGTTGTAGCAAAGGATGTGTTTTAGGATAATATGCAGGATAAGGGGTGGGGCCTAGCATGGGAGCCTGGACTTTTGGGCTAAGGAGGTTGAATTTATCCTGTAGGTATGGGGTGCCAATGAAAGAAGCAGTGGGTGGCACAGATGGAGACATCTGGAGAAGCAAATGCAACAGGCTCAGTGAAAGATGGTTGGGATCTAAACTGAATAGAATGAAGATGAAAGCACAGCCAGAAAGTGTGTAAGACACAGTCAGTAGGATTTGGTGTCTGGATTGGGGAAATGAGAGGTGAGAATAAAGCAGATGCAACTACAAGTTTTTTATTTGAGGAACTGGGTGATTAAGAGTTTCATGAACCAGCCAGGTGTGGTGGCTCATGCCTATAATCCCAGCACTTTGAGAGACTGAGGCAGGAGGACTGGTTGAAGCCAGGAGTTCAAAACCAGCCTGAACAACATGGCAGAGTGGTCAGGGGGCAAGACCTACAGGGAACTGGCAATAGGCACCTGAAGCTCAGGAGAAAATTCTAGCAATAGATACAGATTTGGGAACCATTCATATGTAGGCCTCAGGTGATGCAGAAAAAGAAGGCCATTCATCTAACAGGAGCAGATGGGGGAGGGAGAGGAAAAAATTTCCAAACAATAGAAGGTTATTATAGTGTGTGTGTGTGTTTTTTTTTTTTAATTAGAAAACTAATTTGTTAGAAATACATATTTTGGTCAAATAAAATGTAGCAAAGAACTTTCCCCTCACTTTGTTTTTTTGGGAAATATACATATCCCTCCAACATTTTTTCCCCAAATAAATAGACAGAGTCATATGTAGGGTTGCAGGAAACCTTTCTTCTCTGATGTCAAGCTGATGAATGTGTGAAGACTTTTCACCGAAGAGCTGCACCAGGGGACAGGGGGCATAATTCCAGCAGCCCCATAGGACTGACCTTCAAAGTATCCTGCCAGTTCCAACCCACCCTCTGAGATCACACCATTTCATTCAGCCTCTCCATTACTCGTTCTAAACAAACAATCATTTCAACTTCCACCCACCCATATTCTCATCCAATATCAGATGTAGATGTCCCCATTGCCCTCAATAAAGCCAAAAAATGACTGAAATCTCTATTTAGCCCTGGGAAACAGGCCATGTAATAAGGAAGAGGGAGGTAACTTTCTTAAGTGTCCCACAGTGAAGTCACTTTTGGCTTGGTTCTGATGATCTCAATGGCCTGAGTGACTGGATCTCATCATACCTTCTTCTGACCTTTGTGACCCTGGGCAATGTTAAGGGTTGAATTGTGTTCCCCTCACTCCCAAAATTTGCATGTTGAATTCCCAACCCCCAGGAGCTTAGCATGTAGTCATACTGGGAGAGAAGGTCTTTAAAGAGGTAATTGAGTTAAAATGAGGTCTTTAGGGTGGGTCCTAATCCATTTATAAAAGGAGATTTGGACGCAGAGCACGCCCAGAGGGAAGATCATGGGAGAATACAGCTGGAAGGTGGCCATGTATAAGCCAAGAAGAGAAGGCTCAGATGACATCAAATCTAATGACAACTTGATCTTGGACCTCCAGCATCCAAAAGTGAGAAAAAATAAATTTCTGTTAACTACCCAGTATATAGTACTTTGTTTTGGCATTTTGGCAGCCCTAACAAACCAATATAGGCAATTCTTTTTTTTTTTTTTTTCTTTTTGAGACAGAGTGTGCTCTGTCACCCAGGCTGGAATGCAGTGCTTCAATCTTGGCTCACTGCAACCTCTGCCTCCCAGGTTCAAGCAATTCTCCTGCCTCAGCCTCCCGGGTAGCTGGGATTGCAGGTGCCCACCATATATGCCAGGCTAATTTTTGTATTTTTAGTACAGACAGGGTTTCACCATATTGGCCAGGCTGGTCTCGAACTCCTGACCTCAAGTGATCCGCCCACCTCAGCCTCCCTCCCAAAGTGCTGGGATTACTTGCATGAGCCACCGGGCCTTTTTTTTGGAGACAGGGTTTCACTATCACCTAAGCTAGAGTGAAGTGGCACAATCACAACTCACTCTAGCCTCAAGCTCCTAGGCTCAAACAATCCTCCTCCTCAGCCTCCCAAAAAGCTAGGACCACAGGCCTAGCTAATTTTTTTTCTTTTTATAGAGATAGAATCTTACTATGTTACCCAGGTTGCATAGTTTTTTTGTTTGTTTGTTCGTTTTCAGAGTCTCACTCTGTTGTTGCCCAGAGTCTCACTCTTGTTGCCCAGGCTCCTGGAGTACAGTGGTGCAATCTTGGCTCACTACAACCTCTACCTCCCGGCCTCAAGCAGTTCTCCTACCTCAGCCACCTAAGTAGCTGAGATTGCAGGCATGCACCACTACACTTGGCTAATTTTGGTATTTTTAGTAGAGATGGGGTTTTGCCATGTTGACCAGGCTGGTCTTGAACTCCTGACCTCAAGTGATCTGCTGACCTCAGTCTCCCAAAGTCCTGGCATTGCAGGCATGAACTACCATGCCCAACCTTGTATAGGTAATTCTTAATGTGGTATAAAATATGCACCAGTTATGGCCTAAGATAAAGTTAAATGAAAACAAAATCAGTCTTCATATGCATTGTTTTGTAGGGATGGGGGTCTCACTATGTTACCCAGGCTGGTCTCACACTCCTGGCCTTAAGCAATCCTCTCACTTTGACCTCCCAAAGTGCTGAGATTACTGATGAGCCACCATACCTGGCCAAAAAAATCAGTCTTGTTTTGCAGTGAAGAGTATTGGATGATGCAAAATTGAGTCATGTAAAATGGATTCATTTATTTACAAGTTCTCTAGAAATCCAGCTATCCATGAGAGAAACTGGCTAGTGGTTAACTGATTTCATATCATCTTTGCTACAGAATTCACTGATGAATAGGATTCCGTGGAACTACATTCATTCTGCGGCTCAGATGAGATTTGGCCCTTTCCTGTTGTATCTCAAGATACAGTGAACTGCTTTAGGCAGATTGTATTGAGTTGACTGTAGAACTTTTAACATTTGAAACACAAAATTCTAAGTATCATCTTTTCTTTCAAAAGCAGAAAGAAAAAATTGTAATGTCTCTGCTTGTGTCATTTTAAACTCTCCTTTTCCCAATCAATTTGTCACCAAGTCCAATAGATATGACTTTTAAAATAGCCTCCCATCTATTTCCCTCCACCAATACTGATTGCCACTGCCCCCATTCAAACCCTTAGAATTTCTGGCCCATTCTATTATTCACATAACAAACTTCTCAGAGGGAATGCAGTACCATGTAATAGTTAAGGAACACAGTTGCCTGAATTTGAGTCCCAGCTCTGCCACTTTGAATAGTAATAAAATAAAAGTAATAACAGTACCTCACAGTGCCATTGAAGAATTAAATGAAATAACAAACAGTACTTGGTGTAATACATAGGAAAACATTCAAAAGTATTAGGTGCATTTTGTTTTGTTTTGAGACAAGGTCTTGCTCTATATCAGGCTACGGTACAGTGGCACCATCACGACGCACTGCAGCTTCAACCTCCTAGGCTCAAACAATCCTCCCACCTCAGCCTCCTAAGTAGCTGGGACTACAGGTGTGCACCATGACACCCAGCTAATTTTTATGTTATTTATTTTTTATTTCTCTTGTAGAGATTGGGTTTCCTTATGCTGCCCAAGCTGGTCTGAAACTCCTGGGCTCAAGCCGTCAGCCAGCATCAACCTCCCAAAGTTCTAGGATTATAGGCATCAGCCACCGTGCCAGCCAAGGTGCATCATTATTAACCTTTTAAAAATCCATCACTCTACCATGTGTTACCATGCTCTCTTTTGCATAATTCTACCAGCAAAGATTTTCTCATGTTTCACTTTGTTATAATATATATCATGAAAGCAATAGACATGTTGGATTTTCCTCTTCAGGTATCACAGGGTTCTGACCAAGATTTTAAGGTATTCAGTAAGGGGGCCAAACACTTCTCAATTGAAACTCTATCCTAACTAACATTTCTCTAGTTCCCCCATTACAACCCATTCTTCCTACTACCCCGTGCTCTCAAGTTCTTTTTCTAAAGCACAGAAGTCACCTTAACAGCCTTTCAGTGGCCTGTTCTGGTGCATAAGATGAAGCCAAGTGCTTTCACAGAGCCCACAGTGCCTTGGTCAAGCTGACTCTGCCTTCACCTTCTCATCACCAGCTGTGAGGCTAGCACGTGGCCTAGCAAACAGCAAGGTACCTGGGAAGTCTGTGCTGGCTCGCAGGCTTGTGTCTCCTCCATCAGCATAAGCCTGTTGTGTTAGTTTTCCTACGGCTGCTATAACAAAGAACCACACGTTTTTGGTGGTGAGAACAACAGAAATTAATTATTTCACAGATCTGGGCCCAGAAATCTGAAATCAAAGTGTTGGCCTTGTTCCCTCCAAAAGTTCTAGCAAAGAATCCTTCCTTGCCATTTCTAGTTCCTGGTGGCTCCTGGTGTTCCTTGGCTTGTGGCTGTAAACCTCCAATCCCTGCCTCCATCTTCACCTGGCCTCATTCCTTGTGTTTCTTCTGTGTCTGTGTACCTCAAATTTCCCCTTCTTTTCCCTTATAATAAGGACACCAGCCATTGGACTTAGGACCTGCCCAAAACCAAGATGATCTCATCTTAAGATCCTTAATTACACCTGCAAAGTCTCTGTTTCCAAATAAAGTTATATTCACAGGTTCCTGGGGTTAAGACTCAGATGTATCTTTTGGGGGAACACAATTCAACCTGCTATACCTGAAATAGTTGTTTTGCTTTCGTTTTTGTTTTTGAGACAGAGTATCGCTCTGTCACCCAGGCTGGAGTGCAGTGGCACCATCACGGCTCACTACAGCTTCAACCTCCCAGGCTCAAGCAATTCTCCCACCTCAGCCTCCTGAGTAGTTGGGACTACAGGTGTGTACCATGCCCAGCTAATTTTTGTATTTCCTGTAGAGTCAGGGTTTCTCCATGTTGTCCAGGCTGGTCTCCAAGTCCTAAACAAAAATGATCTACCCTCCTCAGCCTCCCAAAGTGATGGAATTACAGGCGTGAGACTGCGCCTGGCAGTGAAATGGGTTTTTTGTTATCCTTTGATACAGTTCAGAGATCAAAGCTGTGTAGGTCCTGAGCATGATACCTGGCAACAGCCTCTGGGCCAGCCCACGGTAGCATGGGAGCAACGTTTTCTGCTAGCTCTCATTTCAGATTCGCTCAGCAATGTTCTTTGTTGGTTTTTGTCTCATGAAAGTTTGTTATTAAAGCAAATTCTAGGAAAGAAAAAGTAATCACATCAATCTCATTATTCTCAAATCTCTCTTCCCATATTTAGGTTTGATTTGTTGGGTTTTTTGTTGTTTTAGTGGGTGAACTTATACTGGATATATAATTTGTATCCTACTTTTCTCTTATAACATCAAAATTATTTCCTTTGTATTAATATACTCATTTTAAATACTTTATGTTAACACATATCAAATGCAGATTTCACGTTTTTTGAAATTATAATCTCATATAACTTAATGTTTATAAGGCTTGTTACAAAAAGAAAAATAAATCACAAAACAAAAAACAAAATGACAATCCTTTGTACTATAGCTCTGTCCCATTTCTTGCTACCCAGAGACAACTACTCAATCATTTCAGTGAATTCTTTTATTTACTTCTATATATCTCAGTAGCATGTTTGTAGTGATATTTCTTGATTTGTCAGTTTTAAACATTTAAACAGGCAGAGGAGCAAGCCTCTGCCTACACTACTTTTTTATCTCTTTCCCACTTCTCCCATCACCAAACACATACATGCATGTATGCACACATACATTCCCACGTATACTCACATATACCCATACACATATGTACATATATATACTCATCACACATACATACACACACACACACATAAAAACACACATATTTGGCCGGGTGTGGTGGCTCACACCTGTAATCCCTGCACTTTGGGAGGCTGAGGCAGGCGGATCACCTGAGGTTGGGAGTTCGAGACCAGTCTGACCAACTTGGAGAAACCCTGTCTCTACTAAAAATACAAAATTAGCTGGGCATGGTGGCATGCATCTGTAATCCCAGCTACTCAGGAAGCTAAGGCAGGAAAATCGCTTGAACCCAGGAGGCAGAGGTTGTGGTGAGCTGAGATTGTGCCATTTGTACTCCAGGCTGGGCAACAAGAGTGAAACTCTGTCTCAAAAAAACAAAAAATAAATAATTAAAAAACGCACACACATTCATATACATATATACATAGACACATATATATTCCCACACATATATCCACACACACATATACATGTACATACACATCCTATCCCCGATATTCCTGGCATGCTTATATATCAATTTTGTGTAGCTCAATAGTCAGTATTTACATTGTCCCCAGCTGAGCCTGCACTTTTGCTTTCTTGTTTTTTTCTGTTTGTTTGTTTTTGACACAAGAGTTTCACCCTTCTTGCCCAGGCTGGAATGCAATGGGACAATCTCGGCTCACTGCAACCTCTGCCTCCCAGGTTCAAGTGATTCTCCTGCCTCAGCCTCCCAAGTAGCTGGGATTACAGGCGCCCGCTATCACGCCTGAGTAATTTTGTATTTTTAGTAGAGATGGGGTTTCTCTATGTTGGCAAGGCTGGTCTTGAATCCTGACCTCAGGTGATCCACCCACCTCGGCCTCCCAAAGCACTTTTGCTGTCTATGGTACTACTAATTACATTTCTATTGCTTTGTTTTCTATACATTTATCACAAATGCATCAAGTCCTTCCCCATTGTCTAAATCCCCTTTCAATATATTCTTTCATCCTGTTAATTCCTTCTTTTGGAGCTATCTCCTGGAGCTTGCTGACTTGTTTTCACCAGTTTGGTGGCTCCCTACACCTGCTAAGCAGCTGCCACCCTGGGATCTCCCTTGGCCCTCACCCCAAGGATTCCCTTCACCTCCGCCTGCCGGGGGATCTCCTGTGTCATGGGTCACATGTCTTCTGTTTTATTTGTTTATTCCCTCATTGTGGTGGAACATCTCCTCCCATAGCTTCCTGAGAAAGGATGTTCGGATGGTAAATTCCTAGAGACTACAAATCCCTGAAAACATCTTCAGTCTATTTTATACTTAACTGATATTCTGACTGAGAATAGAATTCTAGATTGAAAATAATTTTTTTTTAGTATTAAAAATTATCCATAGATGTATAGCCTCCCCTCTTGTTGAGAAATCCAAAATCGTTCTCTGCTAACATCTTCTCCCAACCATCTGCCTCTGTTTTCAAGCTTATAGGATTTTTCTGTTTGTCTGTAGGGTTTTGTAATTTCATAATAATGTAGCAGCCAAAGGCCCTAGAGGAAACCAACCATACTCTTAGTATGGAGACTTGAATGAAGGAACTATGTACACAGACCACAATGAAAGGAACCCAAAGGGAGCTAGCAGCACCCTTTGACCTGAAAGTGCAGAGGAAAGAAATTCATTATCAGATTCTGGTTGTGAGCTGGTGCTCTGGATCATGGATTGTCCAACAGGAACTGAGAAGCAGCAGGTCTCACTGCCAGGACTGTGCATGACTTTGTCATACCCTGCGTCATCTGGTTTTGTTGAAAGCAAAACCATATTTATGTCCTCACTTACATGATCTTCTCCAGTGAGTACTTGGTGCTTGCCAGCTGTGTATTGGTCTCTGGCTTATCAGATCCTCTTCCCTAGATTCTCACAGAATAAATACTTTCTTTTTGTGGAGAAACAGGGTATGTGTTTGATGTGGACACAGGAAGGAGATTAGCTGTGAGATAACTTAGTTGGTGGAAGGAAATAGTCCAGTTAGCCAACAGGGAGAAATTACAGCTCTTGGCCCACTTTTCCAGGGCCCTGTGTAGGTGTCAGTTTGGCAAGAAGTAAATAGATGAGTGGAAGGCTTTAAGGGTAATCCTGCTAAGTAGGACACACATTGGCAGTCCATAAAGGAAAATATCACTCACAGGTCCCAGGATGGGCCAAGGCCAGTACGAATAGAGCAGCTGCTGCCTTTTACAGCAGCATTGTTGTGTGAGCTACAAAAAAGGTAGCTCCTCTGTAAAAGGTACTCCCTCTGCAGAGTTGCTCAAAAAGATGCTCACTCTGAGCAGACCCAGCACTGTGGGGGCATGGCTTGGTGAGCAGAGCAGGGCTGAATGCTAACCCCCATTCACTCCCTGGGCCAGACACCTTTGTCAAATGGACAAACTTTACAACCATGTAAAGCAGCCCTGAGTCCTCATGTAGTGATTCTGACAAATTTTCCATGTATAGACCATGACTAGTGGGCATCATGACCCTGAGAAAAAGAAAGCTCTATTATCATTATCCCAGAGCCAACCCAGAGTAAAATAATAACAACAAATTTGGGGAAACTAAAATCACAGAAAGATAAATGGTAACCACTTAGCAGATTCAAGAAAGGTGCATCTTAAGCCAGCAACAGGGAAAAGCCAAAATGCCACCAGAATTATACCATAGAAAGTCTCAGATGCAGCCTGCCCCATTTTTCTAGAATGTCCTTTGTTTTGAAGCAAGCTTCACCTATGAGCATAAGTGCATTGTTCTCCAAGTAAGTCCAACAGAAGCCTGGAAATGACTCTGCCAGCCATTTCTGTGGCTGTTAGAGCTGACTATGATGGTATAGGAAGCCCATCCAGCATTTAGTTCTCTTTAATAACTTGGGCATAGGTGGGATGGAGTAAGGGTTGTTTTGTAGGACTAGAATAAGGATATGGTTTGTGAACTGCACATGGGGCTACAGAAGCTACAAATTTTGGGGTGGAAGAGTTCCAAGGCAAAGTAACCTCTGGCATCCCTTGGTATCCAGGTTTTCAGAAGTGTTGGATCAACGGGCCCATTATACTTCCCAGGAAGCCTGTGGCTGCAGGAACTTGGCAAAACATCAGTCCATGTCTCCTGCTGTTCCTCCTCCCATTCTCCTAGCCCCCGAAAAAAAGGTTTTATAAGGATCTCATTTTCCCATTCCTGATAATTTAGCTTTTCTAAAAACAAAGAATATTCAGAATAGCAGGTTGTAACTCCAGGTTCTGTGGGCAGCCCCTGTTGTAGCGTTGAATATAACAGCTTATTACAGCTCCATATCAGTACTGGAGAAATTTTTAAGAAGTGAAGTGGAGAAGTGAAGACCTTACTTTCCCCAATACCTTAGTTGAGGCAGAGTCTACGAGAATCTATTGCACCATCTATATACCAATTAGAATTCCTGAGACCTGATCTTCAGAAGGTCCATAGGTAAAAAATGATTTTCACAAGAATAATAAGATATCATGGCTTTTATTAAATCTTGTTACTTTTTAATATTCTGTATAATGAACTTGGCAGTACACATTAAAAAGCATAACAAAGTAACATATTTGTGGAAGAAAAACACTTGTGTAATTTTGAGTAGCAAGCTGAGCTAGTTATTTTTTTTTTCATGGAACATGTTTTTTTACGTAAAAGAACAGATGAAAGACAAATATTCTTATTCAGATTTGGTTGTTTGACAGGCATCTTTCTTGAAAATTAAAAAAAGCAAGACTGTCACCTCAAGAGAAACAACTGGCAGTGTTTATTGCCAATTACCATAGTTGAGCTTTCAAGCAAAAATCACGACTTTGGAAAACTTGTACTATTGTACTTAAAGACATTGCTACCTTTAAGTTACTTAAATTGTTTTTCTGAGATTGGTGTTGATATGAATCTTTGTGATGTTTTAATGTTACATAATAAAATGCATCAACATTTGAAAGATCTACATAACTCAGTGAATCAATACTATAACCTTCTGAGTGGATGAAAGGTCCATTCAAAGTACAAAAGACCAATAGGTTGTTCATGTGACTGAGTATAAAATTTCCTTGATACAGTTTCAGATTTCACTTTACAACTAACCTTTAAGAAACTACCACTTGTCATTTGGTATAGTATCAAGGAAGAATATCTAAACTTTTCTGAAATGGCTACAAAACCCTCTTACTTTTCCAACTACTTATCTTTGTGAGGCTGGAATTTCCTTATAAATGTCAACCAAAACAACGTATCACAGCAAATTGAATACATAAGTAGATGTGAGAATCTAGCTGTCATCTATAAAGCCAGACGTTACATTCGCAAAACATAACACAATGCATTTCTTCTCACCAAGTTCTTTTGTCTTTGAAAATATAATTATTTTAAATTAAAATGTTATTCATGTTAAGATGTTCTAGGTTTAGTATAATTATTTTTAAATGAAGTCGTACACAATTAAAATCTTGTTTTGGAAAATATAGAACCTCAAATTGGGATTTTAAGAATGAGAGGCAAGAGTTCACCATGAGATTAGGGTGAAAATTTTTTAAATACTAACAGTTCAGTCAAATATGAGGTATTTTGAATTTAATGTACTCTTGTCAATTGACTAATTCACCAGGAGGTTTTAAATGATAATTCACCAAGGAGGTTTAAATAATAGTTTCAGGCAGAAAGTTTAATAGCACTGGGGAGGGTGGTTTTGGCAATGACAGACCAATGAAGGAGGTGATATTTGGAGAGTGACCTTGGAAATATCATCTGTGTAGAGGACACCTATTTGTATCCATCTAATACGCAAATATTCCTTTAGGGATTAATTAATATTCAGTATAAGAAGACAAATTACATATAAAATTTGAGTTTTTACAATTGTGTTGAAAATTTTTCTTCTGATGTTTTGTCTTTCATGATATGGAACTTGAAAATCAGTAATTCTTTTTCTGATATAATTTTAGTTTTCATATTTGATTTCAAAACTTGGATTATTGGACAGGGAGAATCTTTAAAAAATGTACCCCAGAACTCAAAGTATAATAAAAATTAAAAATAAAATAACATTTTTAAAGTGCTTAGATACAGCTTTAAAAATGATTATTCTGTTTAATAAAATTTTTAAAAATCCCTTTAGAAACAATTCCTAAAATCATATTTTATCAACAGTAATTTCCACATCTATTGTGCATATCTCAATTTAACTACTAAGAATTTAGCTATTATTTTCCTCTATGTTTAGGTACTCTGAAATGGTTATAAGATTGCTTTAAATTATTTCAAACACCATTGCACTTGTTCTAAAACTGACCACATAATTGGAAGTAAAACACTCCTCAGCAAATGCAGAAGAACGGAAATCATAATAGTCTCTCAGACCACAGTGCAATCAAATTAGAACTCAGGATTAAGAAACTCACTCAATACCACAAAACTATATGGCAACTGAACAATCTGCTCCTGAATGACTACCAGGTAAATACTGAAATTAAATAAACAAGTTCTGAAATTGAGGCGTAATTAATAGCCTACCAACCAAAAAAAAAAAAGCCCAGGACCAGACAGTCAAATTCACGGTCGAATTCTACCAGAGGAAGAGCTGGTATCATTCTTTCTAAAACTATTACAAACAATAGAAAAGAGGGACTCCTCCCTACTCATTTTATGAGGCCAGCATCATCCTGATACAAAAATCTGGCAGAAACACAACAACAACAACAAAAATTTAAGGCCAGTATCCCTGATAAACATAAATGCAAAAATCCTTAATAAAATATTGGCAAACTGAATCCAACAGCACATCAAAAACCTTATCCAATCAAGTCAGCTTCATCGCTGGGATGCAATGCTGGTTCAACATATGCAAATCAATAAACACAATCCATCACATAAACAGAACCAATGACAAACAACACATGATGATCTCAATAGGTGCAGAAAAGGCCTTCAAAAAAAATGCAACACTTTTATGCTAAAAACTCTCAATAAATGAAGTATTGATAGAACATACATCAAAATAATAAGAGCTATTTATGACAAACCCACAGCCAATATCATACTGAATGGACAAAAGCTGGAAGCATTTCGTTTGAAAACTGGCACAAGACAAAGATACCCTCTCTCACCACTCCTATTCAACATAGTATTGGAAGTTCTGGCCAGGGCAATCAGGCAAGAGAGAAAAATAAAAGGTATTCAAATAGGAACAGAGAAAGTCCAATTATATCTGTTTGCAGATGACATGATTGTATATTTAGAAAACCCCATTATCTCAATCCAAAATCTCCTGAAGCTGATAAGCAACTTCAACAAAATCTCAGAATGCAAAATCAATATGCAAAAATCACAAGCATTACTATACACCAATAATAGACAAACAGAGAGCCAAATCATGAGTGAACTCCCATTCACAATTGCTACAAAGTGAATAAAATACCTAGGAACACAACTTACAAAGAATGTGAAGGACCTCTTCAAGGAGAACTACAAACTACTGCTCAAGGAAATAAGAGCGGACACAAACAAACAAACAAAAATTCCATGCTCATGGATAGGAAGAATCAATATCGTGAAAATGGTCATATTGCCTAAAGTAATTTATAGATTCAATGCTATCCCCATTAAGCTACCATTGACTTTCTTTACAGAACTTTCTTTACTTTAAATTTCATATGGAACCAAAAAAGACCCCGTATAGCCAAGAGAATCCTAAGCAAAAAAGAACAAAGCTGGAGGCATCACACTACATGACTTCAAACTATACTACAAGGCTACAGTAACCAAAACAGTATGGTACTGGTACCAAAACAGATATATAGACTAATGGAACAGAAGAGAGGCCTCAGAAATAACACCACATATCTACAACCATCTGATCTTTGAAAAATCTGATAAAAACAAGCAATGATGAAAATTTTCCTATTTAATAAATGGTGTTGGGAAAACTGGCTAGCCATATGCAGAAAAATGAAACTGGGCCCCTTCCTTACACCTTTTACAAAAATTAACTCAAGATGGAATAAAGACTTAAACATAAGACCAAAAACCATAGAAACCCTAGAAGAGGTACCATTCAGGACATAGGCATGAACAGACTTCATGACTAAAACATCAAAAGCAATGCCAACAAAAGCCAAAATAGACAAATGGGATCTAACTAAACTAAAGAGCTCTGCACAGCAAAAGAAAGTATCATCAGAGTGAACAGGCAACCTACAGAATGGGAGAAAATTTTTGCAATCTATCCATCTGACAAAGGACTAATATACAGAATCTATAAGGAATTTAAACAAATTTACAAAAAAAAACACAACAACCCCATCAAAAAGTGGGCAAAGGCTATGAACAGACACTTCCCAAAGAAGACATTTATGTGGTCAACAAATATTTAAAAAGTAAGGCTCATCATCACTGGTAATTAGAGAAATGTAAATCAAAACCACAATGAGATACCATCTCATGCCAGTTAGAATGGCAATCATTAAAAAGTCAAGAAACAACAGATGCTGGAGAGGATGTGAAGAAAGAGGCATGCTTTTACACTGTTGGTGGGAGTATAAATTAGTTCAACCCTTGTGGAAGACAGTGTGGTGATTCCTCAAGGATCCAGAGCCAGAAATAGCATTTGACCCAGCAATCCTATTACTGCAATCTATCCATCTGACAATACACCCATATATATATACATATACACCCAAAAAATTATAAATCATTCTACTATAAAGACACCTGCACACATATGTTTATTGCAGCACTATTCACAATAGCAAAGACTTAGAACCCAAATGTCCATCAATGATAGACTGGATAAAGAAAATATGGCACATATACACCATGGAACACTACGCAGCCATAAAAAAGTATGAGTTCGTATCCTTTGCAGGGACATAGATGAAGCTGGAAACCATCATTCTCAGCAAACTAACACAGGAACAGAAACTGAACACCACATGTTCTCATTCATAAGTGGGAGTTGAACAATGAGAACACATGGACACACGGAGGGGAACATCACACACCAGAGCCTGTCAGGGGTTGTTGGGCTAGGGAAGGGATAGCATTAGGAGAAATATCTAATGTAGATGACAGGTTGATGGGTGCAGCAAACCACCATGGCACGTGCATACCTATGTAACAAACCTGCATGTTCTGCACATGTATCCCAAAACCTAAGTATAATAAAAACAAAACCAAACAAAAAATTATTTCAAACACAATCAGGTATTTAAAAATTAGTGCTTCATGGCCAGGTGTGGTGGCTCATGCCTGTAATCCCAGCACTTTGGGAGGCCAAGGTGGGAGGATCACCTGAGCCCAGGAGTTCGAGACCAGTGTGGGTAACATGGCAAAACCTTGTCTCTACAAAAAATAGCAAAAAAATTAGCCAAATGTGGTGGTGCACATCTGTAGTCCCAACAATTTAGAAGGCTGAGGTTAGAAGATCAATTGAGCCCAGGAGGTCGAGGCTGCAGTGAGCCATGATCATGCCAGTGCACTCCAGCACTTTGGCCTAGAGAAGAGAGAGATCCCATCTCCTAAATAAATAAATAAATAAATAGGAAAGGAAAGGAAACAAAATTAGTGCCTTATGACTTAAGTATAGTTAGTTATTTCTAGTATGAATTCTATAGATCTTTTAAAGAAAAACCAAAACATTTACAGTCCTGTAAATTTTAATATCCCTAATAGCCTGGAATTGTAGTTATAGCTGCCACTTCACTTCAAAAGAAAGAACTGATAAACTAAAAAGAAGAGTGGAAGTCAAGGCCAAGCACCATCTTGGGGGTACAGTCACAGGGGTTTGGGAAGCTTCAGAAGGCTAATAGCCCAGGGATGTTTCCACTTCCTGAATTTCACCCTTATCTTTCCTGACACCCAGGGGCTATAACTTAAGAGGCTGCATTCCACAAAAGAATCGTAAACCCCAGTGAAATAACCCTGAAATGCCATGCCCTTAGCATAGAGCTGAGGCCAGGGTAAACATATAGCCCAGGTAAGAATAGAGAAGAACTGTAGACAAGCTTAAATTATGTTTTCCCACCTTAGTTTTATTTTGGTATGTCTGTGACACAATATTAGAAACATATTCAATTCAACAAAAAGTTGAATAAGGGCAAATATGAAATCTATCTAGGAAACTAGAGATATTTGATTTAATGTCTAAACTTGAAAAAAAAATTGGAAGTTTTCTAGATGTTATGGGCCAGGGGCTAATATCCAGTTACCCTCAATTGCTTAGGAAACAAGGGAGTTCATTTTGACAGAGCATCACCAGGTATAATTTACATTCCATGATTCAGGAAGCTTAATTAGACAAAGGAGAAATGCCCTGCACTAATCTATTTCATGAGCAATTTCTTTAATCATAGAGTCTTTAACTCTGTGCCAGCACATTTTATAGTCTTCATGATTGGGCTTTCTTTTATTCTGTTTCCTTCTTGACTATTAATTTTTCCATACTTGATTAGTTTCAACCAAAGAAAATACTTTAACATATCTCCCTCTTGAAATATAAAGTAACACACAAATTTTTTTAAAGTGACCATTTTTCCTCTTTCATTCTATGATCATAAATTCTTTTTTGAATCATTTCAGACACCAGAACATCTGTTTTAAATATAATGCTTTTTGGTAGATTTTCCCCCTGATTTTTATAAAGTAATACATCTGCTTATTGGTTCATCTTGAATTCCAGATAAAGTAATATCTGATTCTTTTTAAAATTAAAATATGTATGAGGAAATAATTATATTATTCATATTTAGAATACTATATTTGTAGGTATATATTTTTGTGGTAAAACTTAAGGATACTGGCTAGCTCCTGGGAAGGAGGAAAAAGAAAAGATGGGCTTCAGCTGTCTCAGTAATATTTTATTTCTTTAATAGAAAAATCCGGGCTGAGCATGGTGGCTCACGCCTATAATCCTTGCACTTTGGGAGGCCAAGGCGGGCAGATCAGGAGTTCAAGACCTACCTGGCCAACATAGTGAAACCCCGTCTCTACTAAAAATACAAAAATTAGCTGGGCATGGTGGGACATGCCTGTAGTTCCAGCAACTCAGGAGGCTGAGGCAGGAGAATCGCTTGAACCCAGGAAGTGGAGGTTGCAGTGAGCCAAGATCGTGTCACTGCACTTCAGCTTGGACAACAGAGTGAGATTTCATCTCAAAACAAAAAAGAAAAAAAGGAAAGAAAAATCTGAAGCAATTATGTCATGGTATTACTATCTATTAAATCTAGTGTAGGATGTAGAGGTCATTTGCAACTGCCCCAAGGAGAGCCACCGAAACCTTACAAATAAAGCCAATGTTAAATTTGCATGAACTGTTAAGGTATAAAAAAAATGAGAGGAATGAAGATCACAAGATAAAAGGTATCATGGTACAATGGGGAAAGACCTAGCTTTAAATTCCTGGCTATGTCACTTTTTAGGTATAACTTAGAACAAGCTATTGAATCACTCTGAGCCTCAGTTTCTCCATTTGTAAAAATACTTTGCAGGTTATGGGGAGTATTATGTACTATACATGTAGAATGTAAAATGATAATCTTGCCCTTGCATAATCTATATAGAATGCTGATCAACATTCTATATAGATTCATCATCATCAATGATTATCAACAGATAAAGACATAAAAATCACTTCTAAATTGACTTCTAGATCTATTGAAATATACATTTTTAAAGTTCCAACAAATATATTCGTAAGCAAAACTCTTTAAGGATAATCAAGGCAGTGAGGTGCTAGTGTGAGAATAGATTATATAGTAATGAGTCTGAATACAGAGAAGAGTTCAAACAGAAGATAGAAAAATGAAACAAGCTCTATATTGAAATGGGATAACTGGAGAAAACTTTCCTTTAAATGTTATTCATTTTATGAAGGAAAAAAGAGGAAATCAATGGAACTGTGGTAATCAATGGAACTCAGAGGGGAGATAAAAGGAAAATTAATCATTGCTTTCACAAGTGTTATCTCTCACTAAAGCCCAGGCAGAAGTTATTTAAGATTACACAGCTAGTAAGTGGGAGAACTACAAAGCTAGGTTTAATTTCATTCTTAAATCTGTACTTTTTCATTATTCTACAAAAGTATTGCCTCTCTGGACCTAATTCTGATCAATACAAAGGATTCTTCCCCCCTTCAAGGTCACCCCAACAACATAAGTTACAGGCATACATCTTTCTTCTTCAGATTGCGCAACTATTAACTGTTGAATCAGAACAGGCACATTCATTTTTAGAAAAAAAAAAAAACCATAAAGTCTAATTAATAGGAGGCAATTTTCTAACTGCTCCCAGAATACCTAGAAGTTTCCTCATTCTGACTATTTATCTTGAGACTGAATCAAAGAGGGAGTTCTAGTAACATTTATTGAGCCTCTGTTATAACTAAACATTGTACAGTTAGCTCTCCATCTTCACAGATTTTGAATCTGTGAACTCAACTGATCATATATAGAAAAGATTTTAAAAAATAAATAATGAAACAATTAAAAATAATGCAAATAAAAAATAATGTAGTGTAACAACTATTAACTTAGCATTTACTTTTTATTAGGTATTACAAATAATCCAGGGATCATTTAAAGCACACAAAAGGGGCCAGGCATGGTGGCTCAGGTCTGCAATCTCAGCACTTTGGGAGGCAGGTGTTGGAGGATCACCTGAGGTCAGGAGTTTAAGATCAGTCTGGCCAACATGGTGAAACCCTGTGTCTACTAAAAATACAACAATTTTGCCGGGTATGGTGGCGGGCACCTGTAGTCCCAGCTACTCAGGAGGCGCTGGTATGAGAATCGTTTCAGCCCATGAGACAGTGAGCTGAGTTCGTGCCACTACACTCCAGCCTGGGTGATAGAACGAGACTGTCTCAAAAACTAAAAAATTATGTAGAAATAAAGTAGGCAAGAGGATGTACATAGGTTGTATGCAAATACTACGCCATTTTACATCAAGGACTTGAGCATCCATAGATTTTGAAATCTTCAGGGTTCCTGGAACCAATCCCCTCACAATATGACTGTGACTGTATACGTTCTGCCCCTTTACATTAATCCTTGTAACAACCAAGCTCAGCCATTTTGTTTTAGAGATGAGGAAACAGAAGTCAAAAAGGAAGTGAATCAGTACAGGCAGCTATTTGGGGGAAGATTTACACTCAGGTGCTCTGAGGACAGAATATATTCAATAACTTGGTACCTTTGAGCCATAATTCCTTTCCTAGGGCAGCATCCCAGCAGGGCTTGCAAGGGATTCCTATCACCCTATGTTATACTGTTTGAAACTTCAAAGCATTTTCCAGTATTAAAACATTGTAGGAAGAAATGATAAGTGTGAATCTCCACCTACCAACATTATGCTCTCCATGCCCTTCAATGACTTGTTAGCTAAAATGTACACAGAGATGAAGTGGTCCAGAGGGCTGAGATGGCCTTTTGTTTATTTGCTTGTTTTGCTAGAAGGGGTTTGTCTTGGTCCATTTTGTGCTGCTATACCAGAAGACTACAGATGGGTAATTTACAATGAATGTAAATTTATTTGGCTCACAGTTTTGGAGGTAAGGAAGTCCAAAATTGAAGGGCTGGTGTCTGGTGAGGGCCTTTGCTCTCCATCATCCCATGGTGGAAGACAGAAGGGCAAGAAAGGGTGAAAGAAGGAGATGGCTAAATTTGTCATTTTATAAGGAACTTACTCTCTTGATATTGAACCCACTCCCAAGAGAAAGACACTAATCCATTCATGAGGTGGTGACCCATAACCCAAACACCTCCTATTACGCCCCATTTCCCAGACACCACAATGGGAATCAAGTTTCCAACACATGAACCATGGAGGACACAATAAAATCACAGCACAGGTTGTCTCCTCTGAGTCCCTGATGACAGAGAAAAACTATTTCAGCTGAATCACTGCAAACCAGACTCTGCTTGTCAACAGAGACTCCATCCAGTGAAAAACATTTCAAATGTCTGGAGAACATGACTATTCCATGAGACACTCAGTATCTAGGCCCTGTAAAGACCAAGACTTTAAAACTGATAATCTATGATTAGCATGCCAAGCTGCATACAAAATCCTTGTGGTAACAATTTGACTTAAGAGGGCCCACATAAATGACACCAATTCAGGCCAGTGTATTCAAGGGCATACAAGAGTTTAAGAAATTATGTAAAAATTATGGAAGGAAATGTTTCCCCACCCATTCTTCTTCATAGCTGATTATTCTATGTTGTAAATGGAGTTTGCATCTCATTCAATTAGAATGTGTGCCCAAAACTTCTAACTTGAATTGAAATCTCTGTAATAGAACAAATACATGCCACAGGACAGATTCAGAGAGCAAAAGGGCACCAGTGTCATTTGTTGTTCAGTAACCTCCAAGAGCAAGGAGTAATAGCTATATCTTGGACAGTTAACATAATTCACAATGACTAAACTTTGTCCTAGCTTTTCTGAAATTTTGTAAAATACTTTTAGATTATAATGACATCTGGCTGGCAGTTTCACATTTAGCTTGTCTACTTCTTCCTAAAAAGACTATGAAGACAAAGAAAAAAAGATAAAAATCAATCACAAACTAGACTAAATGTCTTCTAATTTAAATGGTCTATTTGCCTAGAAACATGCATTTTTGTCTTCAGTCTTGAAATTCAAAATGTTTACAGGATGTGTTTAATTATGGATTTTTTTTCACTAATTTTGCTCAGGAATATTTTCCTACCTTGCAGCTTTAATTGCTTCTATTGTTCCACTTGTTCTGGGTCTCTTCTGCAGGAAAACTGGTTTTATTGTGAGGAGTCTGTGAGTCTCTTCTACAGCTACCATTTTCTCTTTAATCATTAACCTTTCCTTCAGCATTTTACAGGAACATATTCATCTTGTGTTCAACTTTATTGATGAGATTTCCCACAGTCTGAATTCTCTCCTTTTCTCCTCAAATGTGAATTTTAATTACCATGTGTTTAGATTCCTTGTAGCCATTTTTATTTTTAAATGACACTTTTTTTTGAGATCAGGTCTGTATTAGTCCATTTTCATACTGATAGGAAGAAACACCCGAGACTGGATAATTTATACACAGAAAGAGGTTTAATGGACTCACAGTTCCACATGGCTGGGAAGGCCTTACAATCAGGGCAGAAGGTGAAGGAAGAGAAAAGGCACATCTTACACAGTGGCAGGCAAGAGAGTATGTGCAGGGGAACTGCCTTTTATAAAACCATCAGATCTCATGACACATAGTCACTATCATGAGAACAGCATGGGAAAAACCTGCCCCCATGATTCAATTACTTCCCACCAGGTCCCTCCCACAACATGTGAGGATTATGGGAACAAAATTTAAGATGAGATTTGGGTGGGGACACAGCCAACCCATATAATTCTGCCCCTGGCTCCTCCTGAATCTCATGTCCTCATATTTTAAAACCAATCACGCCTTCTCAACAGTTCCCCAAAAATCTTAATTCATTTTAGCATTATTTCAAAAATCCAGTCTAAAGTTCATTTTTCCCTCCTAGGCCTCATCCAAGACAAGGCAAATCCCTTCCTCCTATCAGCCTGTAAAATCAAAAGCGAGTTAGTTATTTCCTAAATATAGTGGAGACACAGGCACTGAGTAAATACACCCATTCTAAATGGAAGAAATTGGCCAAAACAAAGGGGGTGAAAGTTCCATGCAAGTCTGAAATCTAGCAGGACAGTCAAATTTTAAAGCTACAAAATAATCTTCTTTGACTCTATGCCTCACATCCAGGTCATGCTGATGCAAGAGGTAGGTTCTCATGGTCTTGAGCATTTCTGCCTCTGTGGCTTTACAGGATACAGCCCCTCTCTTGGCTGCTTTCACAGGCTGGCATTGTCTATGGTTTTTCCAGGTGCAGGGTACAAGGTGTCAGTGGCTTTACCATTCTGGGATCTGGAGACGGTAGCCCTCTTCTCACAGCTCCACTAGGCAGTGCCCCAGTGGGGACTCTGTATGGGGGATACCACCCCATACTTCCCTCTGCACTTCCCTAGCAGAGGTTCTCCATGAGGGCTCTGCCCCAGCAGCACACTTCTTCCTGGACATCTAGGTGTTTCCATATGTTCTCTAAAATCTAGGCAGAGGTTTCCAAACCTCAATTCTTGACTTCTGTGCACCCACAGGCTCAATAACACATGAAAGCTGTCAAGGCTTGGGGCTTACACTCTCTGAAGCCACGTCCTGAGCTATACCTTGGCCCTTTTTAGCCACAGCTGGAGTGGCTGGGATGCAGGGCACTAAGTCCTGAGGCTGCACACAGCAGGGGGGCCCTGGACTAAGCCCAGGAAACCATTTTTACCTCCTAGGCCTCTAGGCCTGTGATGGGAGGGGCTGCCACAAAGGTCTCTAACATGCCCTGGAGATATTTTCCCCATTGTCTTGGCATTTAACATTTGGCTCCTTGTAACTTACGCAAATTTCTGCAGCTGGCTTGAATTTCTCCTCAGAAAGTGGGTTTCTCTTTTCTACTGCATTATCAGGCCGCACATTTTTCAAACTTTATGTTCTGCTTCCTCTTAAACACTTTGCCACTTAGAAATTTCTTCTGCCAGATACCCTAACTCATGTCTCTCAAGTTCAAAGTTCTCTAGGACAGGGGCAAAATGCCACCACTCTCTTTGCATAGCAAAAGAGACCTTTACTCCAGCTCCCAAGTTCCTTATCTCCATCTGAGAACACCTCAGCCTGGACTTTATTGTCCATCACTATCAGCATTTTGATCAAAGCCATGCAACAAGTTTTTAGGAAGTTCCAAACTTCCCCACATTTTCCTGTCTTCTAAGCCCTCCAAGTCTCTAGGAAGTTCCAAACTTTCCCAAATTTTCCTTTCTTCTTTTCAGCCTTCCAAACTGTTTTAACCTCTGTCTGTTACCTAGTTCCAAAGTTGCTTCCACATTTTCAGGTATTTTACAGCAGCACCCTACTCCGAATACTAATTTCTCTATTAGTCCATTTTCATACTGCTATGAAGAAATACCCAAGACTGGGTAATTTATAAAGAAAAAGAAGTTTAATGGACTCACAGTTCCACATGACTGGGGAGGCCTCAAAATCATGGCAGCAGGTGAAAGAGGAGCAAAAGCATATCTTACATGGCAGCCTTCAAGATAGTGTGTGCAGGGAATCTGCCCTTTAGAAAACCATCAGACCTCATGAGACTTACTCACTATCATGAGAATAGCACAGGAAAAACCCACCCCCATGATTCAATTACCTCCTACAAGTCCTGCCCATAGCATATGGCAACTATGGGAGCTATAATTCAGGATGAGATTTGGGTAAGGACACAGCCAAACCATATCAGTGTCTCACTCGGTTGCCCAGGCTGGAGTACAGTGGTGCAATCATGGCTTACTCCAACCTTGACCTCCTGAGTTCAAGTGATCCTCCCACCTCAGCCTCCTGTGTAGCTGGGACAACAAGCTATAACTCCTGAGCTCTTAGGCCTCCCAAAGTGTTGATATTATAGGCATGAACCATCATGCCTGGCCTTATCTGATAATTTATATATCACCTTCCACTTAAATGCCAACAGACAATAAAAAAGACTGTCTGATTGATTGGCTGGAATTACATTCAAATAATTCCAGTCGAATTGCCTGTCAGAAATGGAGGCAAGAACTTCATACTTCACAAGATATAAAGGCTTAGAAAATGTACTATCCATATCTTCTTCCTGGAAAAAAATTGGATTAATATCTCCATTTGATTTTTACACAAACAGCTAATGAGAGGTAGAAAGGAAATAAAATAATGGCGGGGGAACATCCTGTTGCATATCCAAATCTCTGGTAATCAGAGAAATAGGGATAAGGGATGCTTTTGAAAATTTTCAAAGGATATACTAAATTCCAAAACATTACAAAGGCAAAAGCAAAGAAAACATAGTTCATACAGCAAAAGACAGAAAACAGAGAGGAAAATGGCCAAGTAGGAAAACATAGAAAATCCCAGAAGCAAAATAATAATAATAAATTTACCATAAGAAATATAAATTGAATCACCTTCCTAGGAAATTGAAAATCCTTCTGATATATCAGAAAAGAAAGTGCAGCTATATTCCATTTCTATGAAAAAAAATTTGAAATAAGTATTAAAATGGCTAAAATAAGAATATGCACAAAGATACAAGCTAATATGAAAAAATAAAGCAACAGTAACAATATTAATATCAGATTATTTTGAATTACATGCAAAGAACATGAATTGGGCCAAAGAAGGCAATTCATATTAACAAAAGATCTATTACAAAATGAAGGAATAATATTCCTGAGTATTTATATACACTTTAATTAACATAAAAAGAAATAGACATCGACAATAGCACAACACTATTAAGAAATATTTGTATTGTTTTGATTGAACTACTAAAAGCTTTTAACAAGCTGTTACTATTGATTGTGGATAATATATGATGTTTGAGATAATTTAGAGACATAATTTTTGTATATATGTGAATGAAAGTTCCTACAGAAAGCTCAAATCAGTGGAAGGAGTGGCTTAGAGAGAAACAGTGGCCAGATGTTTTAAAAGCCTAAAGAATTATGTGATATAATAAATAGTTGTGCTGATCTAAAGCATATGCTGCATCCTGTAGGAAAATATCCTAATTGTGCAGGATTTTTTCTCCCAGCTCCCTTTAACAAGTCACTCACTGCTTCTATGGTATATGGTACTGTTAGTGAATTTCTTAGTCACATGCCCTTTAACATAGTTCTTTCACCATTCCTTGGTCAAAAGAAATATTGTATGGAATACCATGACAATGAATAGAGCAGTCTATAAAGCCACAGGAATTCGTATGTATGTACTTGAGGATAAATTGTTACCCTCTCTATAATGATAATGGCAGGTCACCTTGGGAAATGGTGCCATATCAGGACCTTAGCACGGATCTCATTTATTGGTAAGGTGGACAATCATCAGAGTAATAGCAAAATTAGCCTTGGTAAGGGGAAATCCATACTCTAAGCCCACTCATAACTTTCCATCCTGCCAACATGGTCGCTTTGTGCATAAATTCATCAAACAAGTCATTGAGGGATAGAGGCTATCTGATATCCACAGGATGGATCATCTTGTCAACCTAAATTCTGAGATCTCCCTCTATAGTAGGAACGATGTGATGAGACACCCACTTTGGCCATTCTATAAGGTCCATCCACACATCTCATGTCATCAATTCTGGACTTTTCACATCTTGTATAACAGTCACAGGTTATTTCTCATCATTTGGCATGCATATATCTTACTAAGGCATGTAGGCCACTTTTTACATCCTGCTTACCAAATCAAATTAACATAAGGTCATATATATAATAAACCAGCATATTGTTCTGTGATATATCAAGATTCCCAAGCTCTGCCACGCTATATAATCACAGATATCAAGAGAGTCAGCATAGCACAAAGTCAAGGCAGTGAAGGGATAGTATTCTCCCTACCATTGGGAGGCTGAGGTGGGTGGATCACTTGAAGTCCCAGCCTGGCCAATATGGGGAAAACCCATCTCTACTAAAAATACAAAAAAAAATTAGCCAGGTATGATGGCGGACACCTGTAGTCTCAGCTACTTGGGAGGCTAAGGCAGGAAAATCACTGGAACCCAGGAGGCAGAGGTTACAGTTAGCTGAGATTACGCCATTGCACTCCAGCATGGGTGTCAAGAGTAAGACTCTATCTCAAAGAAAAATTGCTAATAAATGTAATTATGAATTAGAATTGAACAAAATCAATTTTTGAGGTCAATGGTTTCATATACAAATGCCAGGAAAGCGTTAATTTGCTCCAGTTGAACTGTCACATTTGCTATCTGATAGCAGCTGCAGTCAGAAGTAACACTGGCAATCACTTCAGTAATCCTGATGTCACTGCATGCAGTAGTTACCATATTTTCATCCTCCATCATAACACCAAGCTAGGAGGTTATTTTCATTAAATAAGAGAATAGTCTTGCCCAAGGATTCTTATCCACAGGGTTTAATTATGGGTCTACTTTAGGTTCCCAGTACCAGTCAGAGTTCTGATAATAAATAGAATCCATCTCAGTAGCTAAAATTAAGAATTTCAATTAAAACACTACTTATAAATATATGGGCAGTATTAATAGATTTTGAGGTACCCAGATATTAGCATTAACAGGGAGCCATTAGGTCTGAGAGAAGGGGCAGAAATAGAATTACTGGAGCCTGGCTAATTTTTGTATTTTTAGTAGAGACGGGGTTTCACCATGTTGGCCAGGATGGTCTTGATCTCTTGACTTTGTGATCCACCCACCTTGGCCTCCCAAAGTGCTGGGATTACAGGTATGAGCCACCGTGCCGAGCCTATCCCATTTTCTTAAGTTTAATGAGTTTAGATTCTGTTATTTAGAATCCTATCTAATAAATCTTCATTGTAAATGCATAGTTAGAGTCTACACAACTGATTCATTGATATACCTTGTCAATTCAAATTTGTACCAATATGTCCTTTAATTTTAGGTAGTTCTTTTTGGAAAATGTGAGAAATTAATAAAACCAAAAGAAACATGACATATATTGACTGAATAGAGAAGAGCCAAAAAAAAAAAAAAATGTTAGAAGCCAAAGAGGCACAGTTTTCTACTATAACAACAGAAAAACCCATTATATCTGTGTAGGCAGTTCTAGGAATATATCAACTGCAATATGTACATGAAATTCTCTATGAATGGTAGATAATTTCTTGTAGATGTTTTAAATGGTAGAGTGTTTGACCCATAACCAGTCTGATTTTGCTTTTCCAATGTATTCACATTCCAGAAATTAATGGAGGCCTCTTATCTTCTCAAAACTCCACAAAGACCAGTGACTTTTAAAAAATCTATATATTTTCCACTGGTGGAACAGAGATTAAAATGCACATTCATGGGGAGGCCAGGCACAGTGGCTCATGCCTAAAATCCCAACACTTTGGGAGGATGAGGTGGGTGGATTACTTGGGGTCAGGAGTTCAAGACCAGCCTGGCCAACATGGTGAAACCCCCCATCTCTATTAACTATAAAGATTAGCCAGGTATGGTGGCAGGTGCCTGTAGTTCCAGCAACTTGGGAGGCCAAGGTGAGAGAATCACTTGAACCCAAGAGATGTAGGTTACAGTGAGCCAAGATCCTGCCACTACACTCCAGCCTGGCTGACAGAGTGAGACTCCATCTCAAAAAAAAAAAAAAAAGGAGGCCAGGCACAGTGGCTCATGCCTATAATCCCAGCATTTTGGGAAGCTGAGGTGAGTGGATCAGGTCAGGATTGAGACCATTCTGGCCAACATGATGAAATCCTGTCTCTACTAATAATACAAAAATTAGCTGGGTGTGGTGTCACATGCCTGTAATCCCAGCTACTTGGAAGGCTGAGGCAGGAGAATCACTTGAACCACGGAGTCGGAGGTTGCAGTGAGCCGAAATCGCACCACTGCACTCCAGCCTGGTGATAGAGCAAGACTCTATCTCAAGTAAAAAAAAAAGGAAAAAGAGACATTTATTAGAATAAACATCCTCAAGAAAATAACATCATTCTAATGTTCTCTCCTAAATCCAAGCTTAGTGCAAGGAAATAAACTTAATTTAATATAAGAATTGGCCATAGAAATTCAGACTGGGTATATGCTAAGAAACATATTTATTACATTCTGATCCTGCCCCAAGAAAGGTTAAAATGGCTTTGCTTGGTTGGTTTTGTTTAGTTAGTAGGAGAATATTTGTTCTTTCTCTATATTGCTATCATAAAACACACTGATCATTGTCTGTAGCCATTTGGTTTTGCTGTTTATAGTTGAGAGATGTTGTAATATTAAGTAGGGAAGTCTCTGTCACAGAAGAGAAATTATTTGAACCATAAATGATTATTTACAAATAAAGCCAGCTTATTCCTCTGTGTTTTGTTTATGTAGCAAATTATCAGAGCTAAATGAGTCTTTTCCTTTAAACATCTCCTGAGTCCCAAGTTCCCTTCAGGCAGATTTTTAAATACCAGAGAACTTATTTTTCACTAACCACCATGAGCAAATATTTAACCTAATTTCCAAACTATCACTTTGTGATTGTTGCCCTCTCATCATTCCCTAACTTCATAGAATCGACATTAAAAAGAAGGGGATTTTAAATTCAATGGAATAAACACTGAATATTTTCATGGGCTAGACCCCATGCTAGTTATTTAGGGTGCAAAAAATGCATGTAGTTCCTGGTATATTTGGAGATGAAAGGAAACCAGGGGATCCATAAATGTTGGCCTCTCTTTTTCACAAGTCAAGACAGTGTTCAGAGTAGAAGGCAATGGGGAAGAAAAGCCGACTCAAGTTAAAGGAAGGACTTAAGAAAAAGAACGAAGTTTAGGATTTGCCATTAAAATAAAGGCTAGCATTTAATTAATAACATTGAGTACTATGTGCCAGGTAGTAGAAACATTGCTTCACATACATTGCCTTTTTAATTCATAAAACAATCTTCCAACATAGGTACTATTGTTCTTATTTTAGAGATTAAGTGAGGTTCAGAGAGGTTAAAGGGTTTGCCAAGGTCACACAAGACTAGTGAATCATGCCTATAAAAGGAATTGACTAGAAAGCAGTAAAGAATTGCTGCATAGCACTACGAACTATATTCAGTTTAACATCCATGAATTTACAGTAACACAAATCTGCAGAACTACGTAATTTTTTCTAGCAAGACTTAGCAACTCAAAAAAAAAATAAGATAAAAGACAATTCATTGTTCATCTGGGATTAACTGGGGTGATCTGGTGGTTGTGGCTAAAGAGTCATGGTGGCCAAAGAACTGCATGTGCTGAAGAGTCCTGTGAAAATGAATATCAGATTAGGAAGAGGAGATAGTGCCACCAGCTGAGTTCTGATGTGTTAGAAAAATTGAGCTGGATTGATAGGCTATAGGATTCAACAAAAGCAAAGGAAAGATTGAACAGAGGTCAGGAAGTGAAAAAGATGAAAGAACAGCCATTGCTAGTCTTATGCTGTGTAATTGTGTTGCTCAAATTAGATTAAATTTTTTTTATTCCATGACAGTCTCAGGAGGTCCTGAGAACATAGGCCCCCCAAATTAGATGTTAAATGTAGAGTTATGGAAGTAAAGATGGTTGACTCCTACAACTTTCAACCCATCCCACATGATTACGCTAAGCTAAGCATGGTAATCCCAGTCTCACTACTATGGGCTGATTCAGGACTAGGCCAATAATCTATATGCCTTGGTGTTATGAGGGAAAGTTCAAGGAGCTTCTGGGAAATATTTTCTTAACTATAGAAAGGAGGCACTGGAAAAAAATCCACTCTAATTCTTCATTTGGATGATATAGTGTCTTGGTGCTTTGCCTGAAACTATTACAACCATCTTGCTACAATTGAAGCATAAAGCCAATGCAGAGAGGAAGACAGAGACCAAGGGAGTACTAGCAAAACAAAATCAGACCCTGATAGATATACCTAAAGCTGCTTTATGTCTGAATTTCTTATTATGAGAGCTATAAACTTATTTTTTTTTTTGACACAGGCTCTCGCTGTGTCATTCAAGCAGATGGTGCAGTGGTGTAGCACAATGGTGTAGCTCTATGTCCACTGTAGCCTCAACCTCCTGGGCTTAAGTGATCTTCCCACCTAAACCTCCAGAGTAGTTAGGACTACAGGTGCACACAATGATGCCCGGCTAATTTTTGTGTTTTTTGTAGAGACAGGGCTTTGCCATGTTGCCTAGGCTGGTCTCAAACTCCTGGGCTTACGCAATCCTCCTGCCTCAGCCTCCCAAAGTGCTGGGATTACAGGTGGTGATCCACTGCCCCTGGCCTCCCTTATCTTTTAAGGCAAATTAAACTTTGTTTTGCAGCCAAAATCATCCTAAATGATTCAAGGATGGTTTCAGATAATGACAGGATAGTTTTATAACTGTAACCAGTATGGAATAAAATCTAAAGATGGCAAGCAGAGGATGAGAATGACCTGATCTAAACAGCATGAGTCTTAAGAGAAGGAAGTTTGAATTGGTGAGGTGAGAGGAATGATCTAGGAATAGCAACAGTACAGGATACTAAAAGCCATTGCTACAGATGTAATAATAAAAGTAATTTGTTCACTTAACTATTAAATGCCTATAAAATACTAGAATTATGCTCTGTGCTGAAGACACACGGTGAGCAAAAAGTAGACATAGTCTCTGCCCTTAACGAAGCTTTGAGTCCAGTAGAGGATATTGACATTAATCAAGAAATCACACAAATAAAATTACATTAGCTACAACTAAAATTATATCTGCTGCAAACCAGAGGTTTAGATTTCTAGGTTGGGATGGAAAAAATCCACCCAGTAAAAATCATTTCCTCTCATTTCAAATGAATATAAATGCTATATAAAATTATATTAAATATTTTAAAATGTAGAGCTTGAGAGAGAGAAAGAGACAGAGAAAGACGTTTTAAGATATGAGAAATAGAGGGAATGTGTTTAGTGGGAGCTAAGGTACAAAGCCCATAGAGGACTCAGATAAGATACAAGTCCTTGGGACTGGGATTTTAGTGCCCTATGTGGAAGGAAGCTGAAATCATAAGATTCAAATGCTGTGCTGAGTCAGAACTGGGTTTACTCTATAAAATTGAACACTAGGAACATGTTGTTCATGGATGAACTGGGACTGGAGAATCTCCACACATTTGCCCAAGTTTATGAGCAAAAGTTAGGCATTTGTCCTGGCTTAAGACAAGAGCCTCTATCTATGCCTCATATAATGTGGGGCTCAGATTGCATTACTCCAGTTGACCAAAACTTCAGAATGGAAAGAAGGGAAGTAGGAAGTTTGAAATAGCCATTGTGGAGAATGGCTGAGTCAATTACTATTTTATGACTGAACTGCTGTGACCTATTGTGTGACTTCCGCTAGCAGCGCTTGGTGTGGACAGATAGGGAAGGAACAGATGAGTGAATTCATTTGGAATCAGGGATTTGCCAGAGCAGTTCAAGGTGATGAACAAAACAGAGGTTAAACAGAATTCTGACTACAGGAAGGAGTGTTTTTGTAATCCTGAGCTCTAAACATTAATCTGGAGACAAGGAAATGAAGAAAAGAGATGCTAAAAGAGTTATTAGGTTACTGCTATAAAGAGGTTGCTCAAAATTCTGATGGGCGTATTGAACAAGCAACTGTAAGGAAAGGAGCCTGTGGTCACAGATACCTATACATGGATTAGTAATTTTACAAGTGGATCAATTAGAAGTGCTAATGATTAGCATGAGAGTACATGGGAGAAGTGGAGAGGAGGCCGCCATGACTGATTAGGAGATCAAGGAGCTCAGAGTTAATGGCACAGAATGGGTCATCGATGTCATCACCACCAATAAGTAATGTGGAAAGAAGACAGGAATTGAGGTAGAGATTAGACAGGTGCCAAGATTTTAGAATTAATACTAGGGAAATAATTGGGAATGTTGATATGAAACGGCAAGCTATAGGGTAGAGGGTAATAAAGTTTAATGGAATAAGCTTCAATGGAGAGGGATTTTTATGAGATGGTGGAGAAATGAAGTGGAAATGGTGAGCTACAAGAGGATATTGGCTTTATTTTCTGGTCCTATGGTAAATAGGGTTAGTGAAGGTAAATAGGCCAGGCAGGGTGGGTCACATCTATAATCCCTGCACTTAAGGAGACTGGGGAGAGAGGATCACTTGAGCCCAGGAGGGAGAGGCTACAGTGAGCCGTGGTCACACCACTGCACTCCAGCCTGAGCAACAGAGCAAAACGCTGACTCAAAAAATAAATAAAAATAAATAAGGTAAACAGCCATAGCTACTTTTAGTTTTCTTAGAAAAGAGCCGTATTTAAAGGCAAGGAAGCAGAGAAAGAGAGAGCAAGAGAGAGAGAGGACTCAGGCAACAGTTGAAAATAGAGGGAGAGTCGTCACTGGCTATGAAACAGTGATTCTAGAGGGAATGGTAAACAGTTTGAGATGTGAGGGAATATAGAGTGGCTGGCTCAAGAGTAAGGAAGCAGCAAGCTTGATGGGGTTTCATTTATGCTTTGATTGGTTAAAAGGTAATGAGAAGCCCCCCATCCTTTTTTTGAGACAGTCTCACTGTGACACCCAGGCTGGAGTGCAGTGGTGCAATCTCAGCTCACTGCAACCTCAGGCTCCCAGGTTCAAGTGATTCTCGTGCCTCAGCTACTCAAGTAGATGGACTTACAGGCATGTGCCACCACACCTGGCTAATTTTTGTATTTTTAATAGAGATGGGGTTTTGCCATGTTGGCCAGGCTGGTCTTGAACTCTTAACATCAAGCAATCTGCTGCCTCGTCCTCCCAAAATGCTGGAATTACAGGTGTGAGCCACCGCGCTTAGCCCTTGGTGGTCTTTTTGAGGAAAGTAGTCATGGGTCCTAGTAGCTAGTAGAATCAGCTTCCTTGACTGAGATGATGGTGAATCCAAAGATCTGTAGATGAAACTAGTTCTTAGATGAGCTGCTATTTATTGATGAATATTCCATGGCAAGCATTAATTTCATTTAAACCTCACAATAACCTTCTGAGTTAAGTCTAATTATTCTAATTTTACAAATGAGAAAACAGAGACTTAGAAAGACTAAGTTTACAAAGCCAGAGGTTGTCACCAGGGGTTTTGAGCTATAAAGATCATCAAAGTTTTGTTAGACCAACATGTTTTCAAAGGACATACATATAGCTCAGGAGTTGGAAGACTTACACCTAGACCATCTTACTAGTTTTTAATGTCTCTGGATTATTCCTGTGAGCATCTAAATTTGCTAGCCTCATTTAAGCTAGATATATCTGATGGCATATTTTGCATATTCTAAATAAATCATTTAACAAGAAAAGTCAGATTTCATCTCTACTATGATAGTGTAACCACCCTAAACAACTCTAAAACCGAACAAAATATATAAGGCAATTTCTTTCAAGTACTGGACCACAAGAAATGCAGGATCATAATCCTCAAGAGAAGGAATATAATATATAAGATAAACTTCACATTTTCCCTGGATTGTTGCCTGAGGGCAATTTCCAGATGATTGGTAGGAAGGTAAAGCCCAAGCAGAGCATAGCAGCCTCACTGAGCTAATGAGGCAGGAGTCTGAACTTGGAGCTACTAAAGCAGCTGGATTATGGCTTGGGAGATAAAGTAACTGCACAAAGAAGGAGGGATCAAGAAGTCTGCATGGTGGTGTCCAGTGAGTTATTGGCTGAAGACTGAGCTGTACATACAAGGGTGCATCTCCACAAGTCCAGCAAACTGTAGCTGATGCAGAACTGAGCTGACTGGAGATAAGTGAGTTCACATAGGGGTCAGAGATGTTGGGTTTCTAGTTGAGACAGTGTTGAGAGGCCTTGCTCAGAATCCTGAACATTAAGTTGAGATTCCAGAAATGCCCTAGGGAATAAGGACCATTACCATAAGTAAAAGCCACACCCTAAAAATAAGGGGAGCAAGGGGCAAAAAAATATTTGAAGATACAATGGCTGAAAATTCCTCAAATTGGTGATAAACCAAACCTACAACTTCAAGAAGCCTAGAGAACTCAAATAGCATAAACTAAAAGAAAATCAAAATCAAACCTAGGTATATTACCATCAAAGTAAAGATACATTTTTAAAGGATCTATAGGGGAAAAAGACATTAAATATAGGAGGCTGGGCGCGGTGGCCTGTAATCTCAGCACTTTGGGAGCCCAAGGCAAGGGGATCATTTGAGGTCAGGAGTTCAAGACCAGCCTGGCCAACATGGTGAAACCTTGTCTGTACTAAAAAATACAATAATTAGCCATGCGTGGTGACGTGGTCTGTAATCCCAGCTACTTGGGAAGCTGAGGCAAGAGAATCACTTGAACCAGGAAGGCAGAGGCTGCAACGAGCTGACATTGCTCCATTGCACTCCAGCCTGGGTGACAGAGACTCCACATCCCCCTCCACCAAAAAAAAAAAAAAAAAAAAGGAAAACAAGGATACAAAAGATGGCTGATTTTTTATCATAAACAGTGGAGATTAACAGACAAGGGAATGTCATCTTTAAAATGCTAAAGAATTTCAGCATTTCCTTTAAAAGAATAAAAACTGCCTGAAATTCTTTAGCCAGTGACTCTATTCTCTAAAAATGAGAATGATATATAGACATTTTCAGATAAAGAAGAGGTAGGAGAATTTGTATCCAGCAGACTTGCAATATAAGAAATGCTAAAGGAAGTTATTTAGGCTGAAGGAAATAATACATCAGAGGAAAAGTTGTGTTAACACAAAGGAATAATAAACTCTGGAAATGGTAAATATTTGAGTAGATGTAAAAAGCTAGCATTTTTTGCTCTTAATTTCCATGAAAGACAACTGACGGTTTAAAGCAAAAATAATGGCAATGTGTTGTAAAATTTATATCATATGTAGAAGTAGAATTTATGATGACAATAACACAAGGAATGAGGGTAAATAAAATTACTTCACAAAACAACTCTCTTTACAATAGTACAAAAAATAAATACAATACTCAGGAATAAATTTAACAAAGAAAGTTCAAAATTTAACAACTGAAAACTATAGCACATCATTGAAAAAGTAAAAGACCTAAATAAATGGAATAATTGGAAAGACAGTCTGTAATCATGAATTGGAAGGCTTAATATTGTTAAGAGGCCTGGGCAACATAGCAAGACCTAATCTCTACAAAAAATAAAAATTTTTAAAATATATATTGTTAAGAGAGAAATTCTCCATAAATTAATCTATACTTCAATGTAATTCCTGTCAAAATCCCAGGTGACTTTTTCCCCCTAAAATCATGCTGATCATACAATTCATGTGATTCCAAGAACCCAGAATAGTTGAAACAATTTTACGAAAGAAGTACAAGCCGGGCATAATGGCAGGTGCCTGTAGTCCCAGCTACACAGGAGACTAAGGTGGGAGGATCATTTGAGCACAGGAAGGAGTCCAAAGTTGCAATGAGCCGTTATTGCACAACTGTACTCCAGCCTGGGTAACAGAGTGAGAACCCATCCCTAAAAAATGAACAAAGTACAAAGTTAAAGGACACATGCATCAATTTTAACACTTTCTATAAAGCTACAGTAATCAAGACAGGATGGTACTTTCATACAGATAGACATACAAATCAATGAAATATAATTGAGACTCTAGAAATAAACCCATGTATTTATGGTCAATTGATATCTGGCAAAACACCAAGACAATTTAATGTAAAACAATAGGCTTTTCAACAAATATTGCTGATAAAACTGTATGTTCATATGCAAAAGAATGAAATTCGACCCCTACCTCACACCATGTCAAAAATTACCTCAAAATGATAAACATAAAGACCTAAATAAAAGAGCTAAAACTATGAAACTTAGGAGAAAGTGTAGTACAAATCTTTACAGCTTGGATTAAGCAGTGGTTTCTTAGATATGACACCAAAAGCTCAAATAACAAAAGAAAAAAGATAAATTGGATTTCTTCACAATTAAAAACTCATACGCTTAAAAAAACCTATCAAAGTGAGAAGACAACTTACAGAATGGGAGAAAATATTGGCAAATCATTTGTCTGATAAAGAATTTGCATCCAGAATGTATAGAATATTCTTAAAAGTCAACAAGAGGGAGAGAGATCCAAGATGGCTGATGACTAGCAGCTCGGGCACGGACCTCCCAGTGAAAGCTCAGAGAACGAGAGGACACCACACTTTCAGACGAATATTTGTTGCTCACGGACCAGGAGATCCCCAGCAGAGGAGCCCCACGGGTTACCAGGGCAACTCTTGTGGCCGGCGTGGCGGTTTTGCTGGCGCCTTAGCACGCCAGTTCTTGGTGCAGAGTCCGGAGATTCCCGGGCAGAAAAGCACCATCAATCTTAACACCGCTGTTTTGGCCGGCGCAGTGGATTGCTCAGATTTCGGCGCTGGGAATCCACAAGTTGGACGTCAACTCAGAGACCTAGTTAGAAAGTCGGTAATTACAAAGACAACAGACGGATAAATATATAATGAAGGGAAGAAACCAGCGTAAAAAGGCAGAGAATACTCAAAATCAGAATGCCTCTCCCTCTACAGGCGATCGCAATTCCTCATCAGTAATGGAACAAAGCTTAACAGATTACGAGTGTGTTCCAATAACAGAAGCAGGTTTCAAAACGTGGGTGATAAGAAACTTCTGTGAGCTAAAAGAACTTGTTCTAACCCAATGCAAAGAAACTAAAAACGTTGAAAAAAGGTTTGATGAAATGCTAACGAGAATGGACAATTTAGAGAATAATATAAGTGAATTGATGGAGCTGAAAAACACAACACGAGAACTTCGTGAAGCATGCACAAGTTTAAACAGTCGAATTGATCAAGTAGAAGAAAGGATATCAGAAGTCGAGGACCAGCTCAGTGAAATGAAACGAGAAGACAAGATTGGAGAAAAAAGGATGAAAAGGAATGAGCAAGTCTCCAGGAAATATGGGACTATGTGAAAAGACCTAATTAACATTTGATAGGTGTACCTGAATGTGATGAAGAGAATGAATCCAAGTTGGAAAATACTCTTCAGGATATCGTTCAGGAAAACTTTCCCAACCTGGCAAGGCAGGGTAATATTCAACTCCAGGTAATACAGAGAACACCACAAAGATATTCTTCAAGAAGACCAACCCCAAGGCACATAATTGCCAGATTTATTAGGGTTGAAATGAAGGAGAAAATACTAAGGGCAGCAAGAGAGAAAGGTCAGGTTACCCATAAAGGGAAACCTATCAGACTTACAGCAGATCTCTCAGCAGAAACCCTACAAGCCAGAAAAGAGTGGGGACCAATATTTAACATCCTCAAAGAAAAGAACTTTCAACCCAGAATTTCCTATTCAGCCAAACTAAGGTTTATAATCGAAGGAAAAATTAAATCTTTTGCGAACAAACAAGTACTTAGAGACTTCACCACCACCAGGCATGCCTTACAAGAGCTTCTGAAAGAAGCACTATACATATAAAGGAACAATCAATATCAGCCTTTCCAAAAATATATCAATAAGCAAAGAGCATTAACACAATGAAAAATTTACACTAACTAATGGGCAAAACAGCCAGCTAGCATCAAATGCCAGTATTAAACCTATATATATATTCTAATTGGATAAAAAGCCAAAACTCATCGGTATGCTGCATCCAGACCCATCTCACATGCAACGATACACAAAGACTCAAAACAAAGAGAAGGAGAAAGATTTATCAACCAATCAGAGAGTAAAAATAAACAAATAAAAAGCAGGAGATGCAATTCTCGCCTCTGATAAAGTAGACTTTAAAGCAACAAAGAGCAAAAGAGGCAAAGAAGGACATTATATAATGGCAAAAGGATCAATGTAACAAGAAGAGCTAACGATTTTATAGATCAACGAGACAGAAAATTAACAAGGACATTCAGGACTTGAACTCAGACCCGGAACAAGTAAACTTAATAAACATTTACAGAACTCTCCACTTCAAATACACAAAACATACATTACCACCTCACACCTATTCCAAAAGTGACTACATAATTGGAAGTAAATCACTCCTCAGTAATCGCATAGCATTTCATAGGTTTTAAATGAAATATTGGTTGGCTGCTTGTTTGTTATTTTCTTCCCTTATTCCTTCCTGTCTACATCAAGTATAATTATTGGTATAAAAGAGGTTTTCAATACCCATTACTAAACTGCATTCTAGCCTGGGCAAGAAAGCAATACTCCCATTCTCTCTCTCTCTTTCTCTTCCTTTTTCTTCCTCTTCTTCATTTTCTTTCTTTCTTTCTTTCTTTCAAAAAAAAAAAGTCAACAAATAACTCAACCAAAAATGGGCAAAGGATTTGAACAGATTTCTCCAAAGAAAACACATTAATGTGCTTTCATGTGCACTGAGCACATGAAAACATGTTCAACATCTGTCCAGGTACGGTGGCTTAGGCCTTTAATCCTAGCACTTTGGGAGACAGAGGTGGGCACTTGAGGTCAGGTGTTCAAGACCAGCCTGGCCAACATGCTGAAACCCTGTTTCTACTAAAAATACATAAAAAAAAAAAAATAGCTGGGTGTAGTGGTGCATGCCTGTAATCCCAGCAACTCAGGTGGCCAAGGCATAAGAATTGCTTGAACCTGGGAGTTGGAGGTTGCAGTGAGTCAAGATCATGCCACTGCACTCCAGTCTCCAGCTTGGGTGACAGAGTGAGACTCTATCTCAAAATAAAATGTCATTAGTTATCAGGAAATACAAATGAGATACCACTTTAAGCCCAATTGAATAGCTAAAAGTTTTAAAATAGACAATAGTAAGTGTTGATAAGGATGTGGAAAATTGGAACCCTTGTACATTGTTGGTAGGGTTGTAAAATGGTGCAGCTATTTTAGAAAACAGTTTGGCAGTTCTTCTCCAAACACAGAGTAATCTTATGATCCAGCAATTCTGCTCCTAGATATATATACCAAGAAAACTGAAAACCTATGTTCACATACAAATTTGTACACATTCTGAATGGCATTTTTGTTGGGAAAAAAACACTTGTACACAATGTTCATGCAGAATTTTCATAATAGCCAAAAAGTGGATACCTTCCAAAGTCCATCAACTGATGAATGGATAAACAATGTGGTATGTCCATACAATGGAATATCATTCAGCAATAGAAAGGATTGAAGCACTGATACATGCTTTAACATGGTTGAACTTTAAAAACATAATGCTAAGTGAGAGAAGCCAAACACAAAAGGCCACAGATTGTATGCTTCCCTTTATGCTGAATGTCCAGAATAGGCAAATCCATAGAGATAGAAGGTCAATTAGTGTTTGAAAGGGGCTTGGAAAACCAGGAATGAGGAGTGATTGCTAATGGTTGGGGGCTTCTTTATAGAAATTAAAGTACAAATTAGATAATGATGATGACTGTACAACTCTTCAAGCATACTAAAAAGGATTCAATCCTACACCTTAAAATGGTGAATTTAATGGTATTTGAATTATATCTCAATTTTTAAACTTCTGAAGAACTCTATGGGAGGACATAAGGGCTCTTATTTGGGATAGAAAAATTCAATATTGAAAAGATGTCAACCTTCCCTAAATTAGCCCATAAATTCCATGTAGATCCAATCATAATCGTAATAGAACGTTTTTTGACTTAACAAAATGTTCCTAAATTTCACTGGAAAAATAAATGTGAAAGAATCACTTAAAAGTCTGAAAAATACAAAATGTAGGGTGGTAAGGCTATACTTAGCTCTTCTGGATATTATATTACATGTGTGTATTGAAATGTTTAAAACATATTTGAAATCACATTCAGTGAGGCATTTTTCAATTTTTAATTTTTAAAATAATGCAAGTATACAGTTGACCCTCTATAGCCATTAGTTCCATATTCATAGATTCCAACCAATCACAGATAAATATTAGTGGCCGGGGGGAGATGGTTTCATTTGAACTGACCTTACACAAGCCTATTTTCCTTGTCATTATTCCCTAAACAAAACAGTATTAGCAACTATTTACATAGCATTTATATTGTATTAAGTATTGTACATGATCCAAACACGACTTAGAGTATACAAGAGGATGTGCAAAGGTTTTATGCAAATACTACACCATTTCTAGCAGGTACTCAAGCATCATGGATTTTGGTATTCATGAAGGTCATAGAACCAATCAGCCCACCCCTCTAGATACTTAGGGACAACCATGTGACTTTTATAATTATAAAGCAATAAATCAGGCAAAAGCAAATTAAAAATAAATACTCCAACTATGCTTCTCCTTTTCCAATGCTAGTTTATTCTATTTCAGGCTGAAAATCCCTTGTTTCAGTGTATCCTCATATACATGATTTCAAGTCCCTTTATCAGGGATTTGGTTTCTCTGAATATAGGTTAATTTATGAATAACCTCCTAGAGTTTGGCACCTAACATGAATACATTTGATGTGGACTGATTGGCATAAAATAAACATCAATTTTCTTGTTATTCTAGTTACTTCATTTACATTAATGCATCCTAAAATCATATCAGCCTTTTTAAGTAGCTGATTCATAATGTTGACTGATACTGCTAACTAAAGCCCTATGACGTTTTCAGTCATTAGTGCTGCTAAACACAAACTGTCTTTATTATCTTGTCCCTTGTGCAGTTGATATTTGGAATAAAGTGGCCTTACATTTATTTCTATCAAATTATATCTTGATCTAGTTGTCCCAATTTGTTGCATTTCCAATTGTCCAAAATATTCATTAACTCTGCTTGCTCTGTGATATCTGAAAATTTGAAAGGGACAATCTTTAGATCATCATCCAAGTGCCTGATAAAAATGATTATTGGGATATCTTGCAGCACAATATGAAAATCACCTTCTACATTATCTGTTTCCTTCATGTTTCTGGAATCTAGCCCAGAGGTGTGCAGACCTCAATGCATTTAAGAGTCTCCTGGGCAGCTTACAAATTCCCTAGACTCACCTCTAGGGATTCGAACTCAGTGGTCTAGAATAGTGTCCAACAATTGGCAGTTAAAACTAACATCCACTTTTAGATTTACAAAAGATTATTTGTCTTCATTGGCCATAAGCATGCCAGAGAAGTCACATCACAAACCTTGCTGAAGGTGTAGACATTCTTGCTCTGTCGCCAGGCTGGAGTGCAGTGGCACAATCTTAGCTCACTGCAATCTTTGACTCCCTGGTTCAAGCGATTCTCCTGCCTCAGCCTCCTGAGTAGCTGGGATTACAGGCACACACCACCACACCCAGCTAATTTTTGTATTTTTAGTAGAGACAGGGTTTCATCACGTTGGCCAGAATGGTCTCGATCTCCTGACCTCGTGATCCACCTGCCTCAATCTCCCAAAGTGCTGGGATTACAAGCGTAAACCACCACACCTGGCCTATAATTCTTCACTGATACTTAGTTTGACAGGATAAATATATTTGTGTTATCTTAATTTATATTTTATTATCTTCAATAATGAAATTGAAGACATTTTCATATTTTTCTTGGCCATTGCAAATTCCCTACTGATTCCTTTTTTCCATTTATCAATTGCTGTATTTTTTTCTAATAAATATGCAAGCTATCACTGATATTTTTCATATGTTATAAGGTTACAAATGGTTTTCTCAATTTCTTTGTTTCTCTGTTCTCAGTTTGTCATTTGTATTTTAACCTTTAATATATTGCTTTCTTCTATAGCAAGCATGTTTCTATTTCTTATGCAGAATAAGCTTTTTAAAAAATTTCTGCTATCATTTGAAGTCATGCCTAAAAACTGTTTCTCCAAGATTATGTACTCACTAACATTTTCTTTAGAATACAATCTTCTGTATTGTTATATCTTTGATATTCTTATAATTTTTTATTTTTATATATTTCTAGAATACTATCAAAATACAATTTTTAGAAAATATGAATCAAATATGCTAATTGTTAAATGCTAACAATTAAAAAATTGCCTATATGTATCATGAGACTGGTTAATTATACAGAATATTCATAAGATAGAATTCTATGTGGCAAATGAGATTTTGCTCTAAAAGGCTATTTTCTGACATGAAAATATTCACTATTTAAAGTTAAGTCAAACAAAGCAGAAATAGATACACACATTTCACTTCTGCTAAAAATATCATATATGTATGCATAAAAGACGAAAAACTGAAAGGGAGACAAGACGGGTTGCTAAGATATACACAGAAATGTTAGCAGTGTTTGTCACTGTATAGTGGGGTAATGCATGTTTTCATATGCTGCTTACTTCTGACAATAAACATGTTTTAACAACAAAACACATGAAAATTAAAGCTAAAACTATATAATGTATTAAATTCTAATAACTTGAAGCAAAATAGAACAATATGGTAAAGTATAAAGTGGGAATTACTTGGTTTTAGATGACCCACATAATATTTGGAAGTTATTTAGACATTTTTCATTTTCAAACACAATGGGACTGTGATCGTGAATCATCAATGCCCAATCAAGTGAGTAATATAGCTACTACAAGCCCAGGTTTGGCTACTTCTGTATTATATGCAAATACATATACAGCTGGGCACAATGGCTCACACCTGTAATCCCAACACTTCGGGAGGCCAAAGCAGGAGGATTGCTTGAAGCCAGGAGTTTGAGACCAGCCTGAGTAATATAGTAAGACCCTGGCTCTACAAAAATTAAGAACTCAGCCAGTCATGGCAGTGCACATCTGTAGTGCCAGCTACTCAGGAGGCTGAGGCAGGAGGATTACTTGGGCCCAGGAGGTCAAAGCTACAGTGAGCCATGATCATGCCACTGCACTCCACCTTGAGCAACAGCAAGACCCTGTCTCAATCAATCAATATTTAAAATATAAAATAAAAAATATATAAATACCATCTTTTACTGAGATGATTGATTCAGCGTGTTTCCTTAAACTCTTATGTTTAAATAATTTATTATTGTTATTATTTGGTAGAGATATAGCCTTGCCATGTTGCCAGGCTGGTCTCAAATTCCTGGACACAAGTAATCCTCTTGCCTCAGCCTTCCAAAATGTTGGGATTACAGGTATGAACCACCATACCTAGCCACATTTAAATGTTTATTAATAGTCAATTAAAAATACAATTCTGGAATAAAAGTTCCAATGACATGAAAATTAAGTGACTACTATATTGGGAGTCCCCAAGTCCACCCCCCAAGGTTTAATGGTTTCTAGGAGGACTCACAGGACTCGGCATAAACCTATACTCATGGCACAATTTATTACAGCAAAAATGTCAAAGCAAAATCAAGGCTAAACCCAGAGGAAATCATGCGTAAGCTTTCAAGAATTATCTCCCATTAGAGTCACACCAGGTGTACTTAGTTCCTCCAGCAGTGAGCAGTGACAATATGTGTGAAATGTTATCTATGAAGGAGGCTCATTAGACTCAACACCCAAGATTTTTAATGGGGGCTGGTCACAGAGGTTACCTTCTGCCTAGCATATTCCAGAACTCCAGACTTCAAGAAGAAAAGCAGGTTTTCAGTGTACACCACGTAGGTTGTATAAACCATCTGGGCACAGCAAGACATTCTTACCAGTTCTGCAAATGGTGGAAATCTTCCAGAAATCCGTTTCCAGACACCAGTCAAGGCCTACCTTGAAAGCATGTCTTTCTAATGACAACAGTCTCAGAACTGTTCTGCTAACTCTTTCCTGTACATACATGTTCTCTCTTAAGGTACAGTTACCAAATTACCAGATGTGGGAATCATGTACACAAATGTGTTAGATTCATCCATACTCAGTTAAACAACAACAACAAAAAAGTAAATGAATAAAGTTTAATCAAAACTTTTATTTTATTTTTACTTTCTTGAGACAGCATCTCAGGCACAATCAAGGCTCACTGCAGCTTCCTCCTCCTTGACTCAAGTGATCCTCCCACCTCAGCCTCCCAAGTAGCTTGGACTACAGGAGCGTATCACTACACTTGGCTATTTTTTGTATTTTTTCCTTTTTTTAGTAGAGGCAGGGTCTCACTATGTTGCCCAGGCTGGCTTTACATTTTTGAGTTCAAGTGATCCTCTTGCCTCTAGCTTCCCAAAGGGCTGGGATTTCAGGCATGAGCCACTGTACACGACCATTTACTTTTTATAGCCCAGAAATAAACTGTTTGATAAGCTACCAATTCAAAAGAGATCACAAATAAAAATATTACAGTGTTTCCCTAGACTTGTCAAATTAATGTACATTCATTATAGAAAATGTGGAAAACCCAGAAAAATATCAAAGAAATAAAATTCACTGAAAGCTCTAAATCACAGATTACCATTGTTAACATTTTATTAACATATATGTGCATATACATATATGCACACACATGCATAGAAAATATATACACATATACACACACATAGAAAAATATATATATTAAAAGAAGAAAAAAATATATATAATATATGCCAATTATATATTATAGGAAAAATATACATATATTAACATAGGTGATGCTATACTTCATATTAAAACTTAGTTACCTTCATTTTTTCCATATCATCAAAAATTCTGAAGAAACATTTCTAATAATGAAAAATACTCTAGCTCTGGCTATAATTTCTAAAGTCTTCCCCTTCTGTTGGATATATAGATTGTTTCCTGCCATTCATATTTTTCCAAACCCTCATAAACACTTTTAGTGCCTTCCTATTGCTCTTAGAATAAGGTCAAAATTTTTAGTACAGTCAACAACACCCCACATCATTTAGGACCTCCCTCTCTCTACCCCTCCACTTCATTTTTTCCCCATTTCTTCTCTACACTGAGTCACCATAGCTGCCTTTGACTTCCTCAAATGTGCCACTGTCTCTCACCTCATGTTTTCCACATGTGTAGGTAACCCCCACATTATATATCACAATGATCACAGTTTTAATTTGTCATGTGATTATTTAAAATGCCAATTTTTAAAATGCATACCTCCTCACATAGGTGGTAGTTTTTAAGTCAGGGACTATATCTGTCTTGTTCACTGATATATTCTCAGTGGTAAATATCTCTGCAACATAAGCATGCAAAGATAATTGTGGAATTAAAGAATAAATGCATAAATAATAGGATTCTACCTCAATGTTAATTTTTAAATACTTAGTATATTTGATAACTTTATTCATTGGATTCCCAGATTTATTGTTCAGTATTTTCTTTTTTTAAACTTTCATTTCCTCCTTACACCTAATTATCTATAATGCTAAATAATTAAAAACCGCTTAATTCTGCACAGATTTTCCTTAATTCAGGACTTTTATTTAACTATTTTATTAATTCTGATAATTTTTTGATTTATTCTTTAGAGTTTTCTGGTTACATGACCACAACGAGTGTGACTTATGATACTTTGTTATATTTGATCACATATTATATTATTCTCATTTCACTTTTAGTAGCTACATTTCCATTTTGAATTAATACTTGACTTAGTATAGTACTTTGAATCAAGACATTTCTGTTCTCCTTTCCATGTTGAAAAAAAGAAAAATAAATAATAACGAAATTTCATATATTTTAGAATCCCCTTAGGATAGGTGTTTTGCTTCATATATTTTTAAAAAGCAATCTTTTTATTTCTTTTAGTGTCTGCTCTTTCAAATTTATGGAGGCTTTTTTACAGATAATGATGTTTACATACATATTTTTGCTTTTTTTTTTAATAGAAACAGATGTTGCAGGATGTTTATCTGTTTTCAAGTTAGGATGTTGGACTAAAAGTTAGCGAAGGGACAATGGATTTTTCCCTTGACTGAGTCCTGGAGGAATAAAAGGGCCTGGACTCCCTTGCAGTGCATAAGGTCAAAGACACACTGATTTGGAGATGTGAACCAGTTCCTGCAACTTACAAGCAGGGAGTAAAAAGATAGATTCTCATTCCTAAGAATGAGGAATTGGATTTGCCTTGTGAAACCTGGAAATGTTCATATTTGATGTCCTGGATTTTCTTCTATACGGCAAATCTCCTTTTGTTCTCTGGTATTGTCAATAGAGTTTGCTTAATTGTTACAGACTGATCTTAGCTGAGCTCTGGGTATTAATTGATAGGCCTATGTTTATATTCGGAATGAAATTGTATAGGGAAAGTAATCATGGCCTAAGGAAGCCAGGGAAGAAATAATACATCATTATTCAGAGATCAGAGACGCAGTTCAGAGTGGGGCTGCTGGCTGAAGCACACAGTAAAACCCAGGACTGATCTGGTCATGTGGGTGTATTCTCCAGGGAATCTCAGAGACCTTGGGACTGTGGTCAAACATAATGAGGGCATGGATCCTTTCATTTAGAATTAAAGGGAAGTGCTACTTCTGACAACTGTAGAGGCCAGGACCTCTGGATTACAAAACCAATAAATTCTTGTAACAGGCAGTCAAGGAGACAGAATCTACTTTTCCAGATGCTTTTGTGTTTTCCTGCTGCACCGTCTACAATTACTGTTCTAAAGCTCTATTTCTAAATGTATGATAAACTAAATATAGATGAAGGTACAACAAATGTGGCAACTTTCTATATAGTAATATATACAGAGAGCCACAAAATATTTGTTTAACTAACTCTTCTAACTCTACTTAACGGAAACATTTTAAAATAACAAAAAATATAGAGGAAAGCATTAAAAAAGTAAAAGTAAAGTAAATATGAGTTAACAAAAATGCCTTAAAACTTTGGAATAAACAAAAAAGTATTACTAGGAATAACACTGATAAATAGTGATAAGGAAAAACATATTTTTTAAACCATTAACACAGTACAAAAGTTTTGGAATCACATATAAGCTTGAAGGGATAAACAAAACAGGCAGCAACACAAATGCAAAATAGCCAATAATATTCTAGGCAATTAAAGGTATTTAATAATTTGCAATATTAAAAAGCACGAGGACAGTAGTATGTTCTCTACAAAACAGGCTCCCATGGCTCAGAGTTCCCGGTAGAATGGAGAGGAGTCCACCACTGCACCAGTGGGACACTCTTCACTATCTTCGCTATCTATTCTTTATTTATTACTTAGCCTTCATTAACTGTTCATTATTATGTACTCTTCACTATTATTCTTATGTATGTTGAGGGTAGGGCTTACATCTTCCTTAGCAAACAGTAATAGCCCCTAGTAGGAGCTGTCTTTCGTACTTGTACATAAGCGCCAACACATGGAAATATTTTGTGAAAAAAGGGTCCATCATAGTGCAATTCATACCAGCAGAAAATGCAGATAACCTAAAATGCCCAGGAGTAGGAAATAGTTAAACATCCCATCACATGTTAGCTCAGTGACATATTTTGGAACTCTCAGAAAATCATGATTTTAAAGATGCAACCTGGGAAAATTCTTGAGTAGATGTAAAAACAATGTAAAATATACAGAGGTAATGAGCATATGTCAAATTTATAAAACATATGGACAGCAAACATAAAATGCTAATGACAGTTGTTACGGTGACAGCTTATGATTTTTTTCTACTTTTTTTGGTAGAGTGAAGTTACTTTTATAAGAAAAATTTTGTGTGAAAATATAGATGAAGTCTCTTGTTTGCATCCATGGCTTTTTGAGCCATAAACTAAAATCCTCAAGGTAATTAGGAATATGTGGCAGCCAGGTAGCCACAGATTCCCATTTTCAGCCCTCCTAGCAGGTGCTTCTAAAGAGCTCAGAATCCCTATACCTACATATCATGTTGATTCAGCCATGTGAACGTTTTTAAGGAGAAATACCAAAAAGAGAAAACTCTTGTGGGATACACAAATGATAAACCTCCAGAAGAAAAAGGGTAGTGCTCTAATATTGAGCAACTGCATACATTTTTATTTCCAGGTAAAGATCACCGTTTGAAAAAACTAAGGAGCCTGTCTGTCCCTGTAAGGTAAGCTTAAAATTATGTGAAGTGGTCAGGTCACCTTGTGACCTGTGGCAGAAAATAGTAGCAAGGAAAGAAACAGAAAATATCAGAATCTGAAATTTCACCAATTCACGATAACCACACCCCCTCCTGGACCTTCCCTGGAAGAAAAGGAACAGAGAAAGGGGAAAATATTCTGTCTTCCTCAGATTCCAGCCCATCCCTTTCCACTGTCCAGAGTCTACCACCTGTGAATTTATAACCCCATCCTTTCTTCCTCCCCATTTCCAGTCTTCTCAGTTAAGCCTTCTGTAGCAAATGGACGAGTTAAGACCTAGTGTGTTGTTTCCCTGTTAGTAATTAAAGTGCATGAACAAAATTGCCTTACATTTATTCAGCACACATTTTGATTTCACTTCATTCCCAGAGACATCTGGGGACCTTTATAGGCCAGTAATTTAATACTACAGGTAGGCTAATCATTTGTGTCCCTTCAAATAGATATCATTAGGTCTGTGTGTGACCCTTACTTAAAAATGATACTGAGTGCTGCACTAGTAGGACCAGGGTCACAGTTTTCAGCCTCTTCTGCACTCTTCCTGGACCAGAGACCCATCAACTATGACTCAAGCTTGCTTCCTAGAAGCCAATTCCTCTCATCCTGAGTGCTTATTATCTAAGCAAACACCCTCCAACCACCTACAGAGCTCTCCCTGAGAGTAGTACTAACCACGATTTTGTCCGTCAGTTACAATCCCAGTAGTGCTTCAGCACCCCGATGACTAGAGGTCCAGGCAAGCTGTCATGTCGGCTCACTTGTTTCCCCATTATAGGAAGTAAGCTCCCTGGAACAAAATCAGAGTGGTTAACTTTTAGGGAGAGAGAAAGATTGTCTATGAAAGAGCTAAAGAAACTTTCTAGGCAAAAGCCATGTTCTATATCTTAACAGGGGTTTGGGCTACACCAATGGATGCATTTGTTAAAACTTAGGAAATTAAAATGAAGATTTGTGCATTTCTTTGCATGTAAATTTTACATCAAAAGAAAAAATATAAATGAATATTTAACTCTTGATGATATGCATGATACAGAATAGTGACATTAGTATATTAAGGTCTACAATTTTCTTTGAATTGCATAAATGAAAAAGGATGGATAGTAAGACTGTTAGGTGGATAGAAAGACTGTTAGATGGATAGATATGTGACAAAGCAGGCAGAGTAAGATGTTAATAATAGAATATAGATAATGGGCATGGGTGTTCATCATAGAATTTGTTTGACTTAGCTGTGTGCTTGAAAAAATTGGGTAATAAAATGGTGGAGGGAAAAAAAATCAACTCACATCCTCAGGCCAAACTCTAAATAAATTATGAAGTAACTAGATTACATTGCTATATCAGTCTCCAGTGACCTCCTCCACTCCTGATCATCTTAAATATTTGGACTTACAGCTTCATTATCTCAAAAATAGAACAGCCTATGTTGTTTCGGTAGACTGCTAACACTGTGAACATCACAAGGTTCAACTTCAATTACTTTGCCTAATCTGGAGTATAAGCGTATTAGTGAAGATTCTTTGATTGTGATCAGCAACTGACTCAAACTTAAGCAAATGGAGAATTTATGGAAGGGATATAGGAAAGCTCACAGGACTCACAGGACTGAAGAAAGTGAGGCATAAAACATACAGAAACTAGACTGCTCCAGAGAGTGTAGTGTAGTATTGGAAGTGCAGTATTGCCCCAGGAACTGATGCTGTCATGAAAGAACTCCAATAATTAACAGACTTTCATCATTCTGCTCATAACCTAAATTTCAGGCAGATAATTTCCAACTGGTCTTCCTTGCCTATTAGACTGTACACAATGGAGAAAGATCATTTCCAAATGGAGATTCAGATGCTATTACCAAAAGAAACTGGAATGGATGCTAAATAGCTAAAATCAAAGAAAAAATTAAACAAACACTAAAAGTGTACTTACATTTTTCTGTCACCAATAACAAGACACTTAATACAATTTACTTGCTAAATACCACTCTGTTTTTTCACTTCCTTCTGCCTCTCTTGTTTTGTAATTCCAACTCTGTCTTGTGAGCATCTTAATATTTCAACCAAAATTTCCTAGGTTCTATCTGCTCCCCTTCTTAGCCTCAGAATGCAGTATTTCACAAGGAAGCTTAACCTCTCCATACCCACTCCCAGCACTGACTTAGAATTTAATACTTTCCTAGTTCACATGCTGGATCCCACACTGGTGCATCTCAACACACGGTATTTGGATTTATTTTCTGTTTGGGAAGTTCTTTTCTGGATACGAGTGAAGATGAAACTTAGATCCATCTGCTTGTCCAACACATCATAGCAGAAACTGAGTGCCAGGCGCGGTGGCTCACACCTGTAATCCCAGCACTTTGGGAGGCCAAAGCGGATGGATCACGAGGTCAGGCGTTCAAGACCAGCCTGGCCAAGATGGTGAAACTCCACTCTACTAAAAATACAAAAATTAGCTGGGTGTAGTGGCGGGCACCTGTAATCCCAGCTACTTGAGAGGCTGAGGCAGAGAATTGCTTCAGCCTGAGAGGTAGAGGTTGCAGTGAGCCAAGGTCATACCACTGCACTTCAGCCTGGGCGACAGAACAAGACTCTGTCTCAAAAAAGAATAATAAAAAAAAAAAGAGCCTGAGCTAGCCCAGGAACCAGTCTGACTCCCGCTAGTGCCACTCCAGAACAGGATTTTTTAACAAGTGGCTTCATAGGAGAGCTGCTACCTAGACACAGGAGAGTAATGAACATATGTAAAGTAAGGTATATCATTTTAAGCAACTGGATCTGAAAGAACTAACCAGTTTATCCAGAATTTTTGATTGGGGAACAGAGACTTGGATCTAGAGCTGTACATTTGGGCCATGTTTATGTGAGTCAGGAGAAAGCCTGGCTCCAGGCTGACACACTAGCACAGTTGTTGCTGTTGCCTTTTGGGGTAATCTGGAGCACACCCAGCGAGAATTGGCCCTGCAATGTGGGAGGCCAGAAGCCAGCTAGAGTTGTTCTTTCCATGGGTACCACACCCCTAGATTTTCAGGGTGTCCTCACACTACTGGCTCCATTGTGAAAGGGCACACCCATCAGCAGATAGCAACCTAGGGGGTTCCCATCACCACTTGATTTTCCAAGTTCTGACTTCATTTTCTTCAGTGCATTTTCTCCTCGTTTTCCTGGTTGTAGTGAACCATAGTTGCTTTATTTGGTTATGTTTGGCCTACAGTATGGAATAATAATTGGGTTAAGTGTCTACAGCTGCTTGTTCATATTTAGAAAATATTTCTTCTAGTTCTGGCTTCATAAATTATTAATTGTCTGAGTTTGGGAAAAATCATTCAAACATCTCTAAATTGTAGTTTCTTCATCTGTAAAAAAAAAAAAGAAAAAAAAAACAAAATCTATCATATCTACTTCAGATTGCTATGAGAATTGAATGTCATAAATTTTGGCCATTCAACTACAGGCATCTAATGTATTTCTGATAAAAATCACAGAAGTTCTATATTTAACTTTTTAAAAATTTTAAGTCTGGTGTTTACCTTCAATCTCTTTGCTTTAAAAATATATAAAAGATTAAATGTAATGATTAAAAGGATACATAAATCTTTAGTTTTTAAATAAAGAGAAATTCAAAACATTAAAAGTTACCTATAACCTCACCATTGTATGAATTTTGGAAAACTTATTGAACAAAATTAGCATCAGTGATAAATGTTATTTTGTAAACTATATTTTTGTTTCACAAGATGTTGCAAATGTGAACATGTGAAAAACAGTTGGCAAAATGTGAAATATCTTACAAATGTTTCCAATTACTGTCATCATAACAGTTATTTTTACTATTAACTCAGCAAATTTTATTAATTTTCTTAGGATAGTGATTAGTTGTAAGATTATATCTCCATTCTTAAAAAGCCGTATGGTATTTAAAATAAAACAAGCCAAAATATACAGAATCCTGAGAGCCAAACAGAGTCTAATGCCTCTGAAAAGGACTCACAGATGTGAACTTGTTAAAGTACTCTGCTCTAATGAAGAAGAGTCTGGGGTTTGGAGTCGTATATACTTGATTGGAATCCTAGCTCTGCCTAAGTCTCTGTTATTCTGCCTATTAGCAAAACAAAATACAGTTCTTATCCTAAAATTTGTTTAATATTTAAAATACACACAGGGAAAAATAATTAGTACCTATCTTAAAATATTACTACATATAGCCAGGCACAGTGGCTCACACCAGGCACAGTGGCTCCCAGCATTTTGGGAGGCTGAGATGAGAAGATCCCTTGAGTCTAGGAGTTCAACACAAGCCTGGTCAACATGGCAAAACCCGTCTCTACAAAAAAATACAAAAGTTAGCCAGGTATGGTGGTGCATGCCTATAGTCCCAGCTACTCAGAAGGCTGAGATGGAAGGACCCCGTGAGTCCAGAAAATCAAGGCTGCAATGAGCTGTGACCATACGACTATACTCCAGCCTCGGCAAGAGTGAGACCTTGTCCCAAAACAAAAGAAAAAAATTTACTACATCATTAATATTAGATTATAAATACTTTAATCATAAAAATAGGCCTTCAAAAATACTAAAGATGTTATGGTCTTCAAGGTTTTATATATGTGATGTATATTGATATATACATATGTATATATCAATATATGAGATATATAACAATATGTGTGATATATATCTATATATCAATATGTATATCAATATATCATGATTTTTATATAATCATATGTAAATATGTATTATATAAATATAATTATATATTTGCATATAATCATATGTGTATTTATAATTATATATAAATTTATACCTAAACAAATTTTTACATATAATATATAAATTTATATGTAAATATTTACATAATTTATATAATTATAAACATATATAATTATCATAGTAATTATACATATATAATTTTGTATCCATGATATATATCACATTTCTATATTATGATATATATCACATATATAATATATATCATATATGATATATACTTATATTATATGTAATTATATATCATATATTACATCTATGATATATGATATATAATTATATATTATTTCATATATAATATATATCAATATATAATATATATCAATATATCAATATGTAATGCATCAGTATATTAATAGAGATACAGAGATAATAAATTATAACAAATTATGATAAATTATCATGACAATGATAATATGTAAATTTTCAGCTATTTTATTAAATGAAAAACAAACACAAGAGGCCCTCTACTGGCAACTGTCCACCAGAATGAGCACTCTCATCCAAAAGTGGTGGTGGCCAAAAGTGTGATAGTATCTTAGAAAGAAACTTAGTAGTATATAGCAAGATTCCTTAAAAACTGATAGCTATTTACCAATAATTTCCATGTTAAGACTATTTTCTTATTTACTTACTTAGAGACAGGGTCTTACTCCATCACCCAGGCTAGAGTGTAGTGGCACGACCTCAGCTCACTGCAGCCTCAACCTCCTGGGCTCAAGTGACCCTCCCACCTCAGCCTCCTGAGTAGCTGGGACCACAGGTACCCACAACCATGCCCAGCTAATTTTTGTATTCTTTGTAGAGACATGGTTTTGACATGTTGCCCAGGCTGGTCTCAAACTCCTGGGCTCAAGCAATCCACCCACCGTGGCCTCCCAAAGTGCTGGGATTATAGGCATAAGCCACCACGCCCAGCCTCTATTTTCTAACAAAATTTAAATTATAAAATTTTTATCACAGATTTAATTATATCTTCTGTTAGTGAAGAAAAAATATCTAACAACAGGGGAATGACTAAGAAAATCCGTCCATTCTGTTTAATAAATAAATTTAAAATGTTTGTGTTATAAGGTATTAAAATGCAAATTTAAGAATGTTTCATGGGCCTCATGTTATTCTGTGTTGTTTCTCATGCTTAAACAAGATGTCCGCTCAAACTTTATTTTTACGACAATCAGAATATGTAGGTTATTTTCATTCTTCTTCCATTTATTTCCATCCTGACCAAATCTCTATCTCAGCAACACTAATGTACAGAGACTTTTAGTGTAACTCCAGGTCTCAGACTATAATAGAAAATTGGATGCGGTCTGAAGATTTATTTTGTTCAGATATACTACCACAGAATCCTTTCCTGTACACTCCATGTCTTTATTTCTTTCCTGACATGTAACTTTTTCACCTGAAGCAAACACACATCTTGGGAAATAACCCATCATATACTCCACTACTTTAAGCTATGCAACTGGAGGAGGAAGAGGAGGAGGACGAGGAGGAAGAGGAGGAGGAGAAGGGAGGGAGAGGAGGTGGATGAAGGGGGAAGAGGAAGGAGGAGGAGGAAGGAAGAAGAAGGAGGAGGAAAAAATCTGAGTATCTCGACCAGGCACGATAACTCAGACTTGTAATCCCAGCACTTTGGGAGGTTGAGGTGGGAGGATCACCTGAGGTCAGGAGTTGGAGACCAGCCTGGCCAACATGGCAAAACCCTGTCTCTACTAAAAATATTAAAAATTAGCCAGGTGTGGTGGTGGGTGTCTGTAGTCCCAGCTACTCAGGAGGCTGAAGCAGGAGAATCACTAGAATTCAGGAGGCTGAGGTTACAGTGAGCCCAGATTGTGCCACTGCATTCCAGCCTGGGTAACAGAATGGACTATGTCTCAAAAAAAAAAAAAAAAAAAAAATCTGAATATCTGATGGGAAAGAGTTTGAGAGGGAGGAAAGTATATTTGACACTATTACAAAAGAATTCACATATATGAGGTCAGGAGGCAAACTGACTTTTTTCTGGCCAGTAAATCTTTTGTTTCTCAGAGGTAAGGCCAGATAGTAGAAAATCAAAATATCTCTCTGCTTTATTTTTCAGCTTGCTGTACTTAATGGCATTAGTAAGGAAGTCTGTATAGGTTATAATCTTTTAGTTTTAATCCAGCCTCTGTGTCACTGCATCTGGAAGAAGTTAGTTCTGTTCTCTGAAACATGCGCTCCTATTATCCATGGTTTGCATGGTCTTCATTAATTTAGTTTTATTTGGTTTTAGGGTCCTTATCTAGTTTTCTATATCATTAAAACTCTTAATGGAATACTGGGAAAGAGTACATCACACACGGAGTTTTAAAAGCAAATTTGGTAGCGTCAACTCTAAGTAAGCGTTGTTAAAATAAACAGTTGCCATTACCTAGGAGTGTTTAAAACATCTTGACCTCAGATTACTGCTCTAAATTAGTTGCCAAGAATATCTGATTGTAAATAGATTTTTATATTTCTTTGAAAATTCAGTGCACATCACTTGATTCAATTATATAATTTCTTTTCATAAAAACCTATTTGCAGTTCTGCTACTCATATCCATTTCTTCATTTGCCTTTCTTTCACTAGACAGACGGTCCCAAGGAGAACTTATTTGAGATGATTGGAGAAACAGGTAACATAAAAAGAGAAAAATAATTTTGTTTTGCTTATAGGCTTTTTAAAATGGTGACACCAGCTGAATTTGATTAATTTGCTTCAAGAACAAAAGAGTTCATTGAAAACAGCAGAGACGGCTTCTGGATGTAGACAAATGGAAATGGCAGCCTATAATGAATTAATAACATTTCAGGTTTATTTACCTACAGAAAGCTCAGAGGTTGAGAACTGCCTGCAAAACTGCAAGCCACCAAAAACGCTGTCAAAAAAAGAAACAATGGCAGCAGCACACGAAGCGGTTTTCATTAAATATAAAACCATGAGTGCAATTTAATTGGGATTTCCTTCCAGGGCCAGAAATGACAGGGATCTCTTCCCCTGTCCCAGCTGTCTTGCTGTGGCTTATGTGTGAACAGCTACATGCTGAGGGTCTTGCAGGCACTCTTCACATCAAAGTTGTAAGTGAAGCTACTCCAGTGACTTTAAAGCAATTTAAATAAACACCCATCAGGGAAAAGAGGAAAAGCTGTAGTTAAGAAAAATGCAGAGTTTTGGAACAATGAGAAGCAGCAGATATTACAGAGAACCACCTCATCCACCCCATGTGACGGGGTCAGGGATGTGACTTTCCCAAGTTTCTCAGAACTAGGCTGTCATGAACGCTGCAATGCATGGCCCAGGTCACCTTTCAAGAAAGGACTTGCTGCTCAGCTATGAGGAATGTGGTCAACGGTGAGCATCCAACTGACAGCTCCTTCAGGGTCAGCCTCAGCTGCCTAGAGTTGCTTTGCCCAAGGTCTTACCCTTCTCAGGGAAGCCTGAGATTGGTCATTTAATGACCAAGGAAGAGGGGGGTATAAAGGCTCAGCCATTACTGCACACAGTGTCATTCCAGGTACCACAATAAAAATAAATAAATAGAAAAGTGTATGAAATCAAGAAATGAAAGTAGAGATTAACTACTATCAGATGATAGGATTCATATATAAAGCACATTCTGTAAAATTCTGTACACTAAATAGCAGTAGGCTACACATTTGAGCTTAGTAAGAATTGAGCCAAGCAGGTAGGTGAATCACTTCAGGTCAGGAGTTCAAGACCAGCCTGGACAACATGACTAAACCCCATTTCTACTAAAAATACAAAAATTAGCCTGGTGTGGTGGTGCATTCCTGCAATTCCAGCTACTCAGGAGTCTGAGGCAGGAGAATCACTTGAACCTGGGAGGCAGAGGTTGCAGTGAGCTGAGATTGTGCCTCTGCACCCAAAACTGGGCAACAGAACAAGACTGTCTCTGTCTCAAAGGAAGAAAAAAAGAATTGTGCTCTCTGAGTTAGTAATGAATGAATAAATGCATGATTGCATGAAATATGTAATGACTACAAAGATTAGTAAGGAATGTAACAATACCTGAAGATATGAAAAGACCAATCAATTCAGGTTGTAAAGAAAATCTTGCAAATGTTCTTCCCAAAATAATCCACAAATTTTATGCAATTCTAATAAAAATTCCAAAGGGTTTAGGAAATTGACAGAACCATTCTGAATGTCACCTGAAAGCAAAACAGCCAGTAATAGCTACAATATTTTGAGGGCTTTTTTTTCTTTTTTATCGGGCAGTCTCCTGAGCCACAGTAGGCTCAGAGATTCCTGCTACGATATTTTGAACAACAAGAATAAACAGAGGGAATTGCATTACGAGATTCTAAAATATAATGAGACAATATTAAGAACAATATAAGATGTAAGCAGAGAAGACAGATGATACAATCACACTAAGGGATGAGACAGAAACAGACCCAAATACACATTAGAATTTAATACAAAACAATCATTTACTGCTTCTCCTGATTCTGAAATTTTGAAATTTTGGTAGGGCTCAGAATAGAGTTTATTTCTACCTTATGCTGTATTGACTACAGTAGTTCAACTACTCCAGTGGCTGGAGGTTCCCAGATGGCTTGGTTTTTTGTTTTTTTTTTTTTGACACAAGGTCTTGCTCTGTTACCCAGACTGGAGTGTAATGATGCTATCATAGCTCACTGCAGCCTCAAATTTTGCTTTCAAGTGATCCTCCTGCCTCAGCCTCCCAAAGTGCTGGGATTATAGGTGTAAGCCACAGCACTCAATCTCCAACTTGTTTTATGGTGCTTATATAACCTTGATTTCAAAAATATACTCAAGTACTGCAAGAAGGATAATAAGCCAGATTTATTTTAAAACATAAATTTACTTTGGGAGGCCGAGGCGGGTGGATCACGAGGTCAAGAGATCGAGACCATCCTGGTCAACATTGTGAAACCCCGTCTCTACTAATACAAAAAAATTAGCTGGGCATGGTGGCGCGTGCCTGTAATCCCAGCTACTCAGGAAGCTGAGGCAGGAGAATTGCCTGAACCCAGGAGGCGGAGGTTGCGGTGAGCCGAGATCGCGCCATTGCACTCCAGCCTGGGTAACGAGAGCGAAACTCCGTCTCAAAAAAAAAAAAAAAAAAAAAAAAAAAACCATAAATTTAAAAGTACCTACATCAATTATTATTAAATTGAACCAGCAATGTATAAAATAAATAATGCATTGAGTCCAATTTCAGATGGGTTTACAACAGAAAACCTAATTAATATAATTCAACCACTTTAGCAAAAGAAAAGAAATGAATATTTCAATGGGTGGGGGAAATGAATTTTTTATTATTCAAAAATAATTCATGATTTTAAAGAACTCTTAGCAAATAAAAATTAAAATGAGCTGTCTCAACCTGATAAGCAGAATCTAATGAAAGCTTACAATACCACCCCAAATGGCAATAAGTTAGATCATTCCCTTTGAAGACAGGAACATGATAAAGATACCATAATCAGTACTTCTATTCAACATTGTACTGGCCCTAGCCAGAAGAGTAAGGAAAGAAGAAAAGATAAGTGTCATACAGGTTGGAGAGAAAGAAACAAAACAACAATTATTTCCTGATAGGTTTTTTTTTCCATTTAGAAACTCTAAGAAACTCTTCAAATAAATGATCAGAGAAAACAATACAGTTTAGGAAGATTGTTGGATAACAGGTCACTATATAAAGTTAATTACATTCCCATACATTAATAATTCAATGAAATTGGTATGTATCATTTAAAAATAACATAAAAGTTAGCTGTTATAAATTACAAATAAAGCACATCTTAGTCCCAAATTCTTATGAATTAAGTTTTTAAATGAAACTATTGGACAACCAGAAATTATAGGTGAATATTTAGGTGAATAGAAAAAGATTTTCTAAGTGTAAAAGCCATAGAAGGAGTCATAAAGCAGATGATTGACAAATCAGATTAAGATTTTCTAAGTGTAAAAGCCATAGAAGGAGTCATAAAGCAGATGATTGACAAATCAGATTCATAAAATACATTAAGTGATATAAAAATATCATTAACACTTAAGTGACAAACTAGGAAAATAGCCACAAATAAGACAAAGGGTTAATATCTTTAATATATAAAGAATTGTCATATGGTCATCCCTGGTATATGCAGGGGGGATTGGTTCCAGGACTCTCCCATACCCAAACCCATGCGTACTCAAGTCCTACCATCAGCCTTGTGGAACCAGCATGTATGAAAACTCAGCCCTCCATACTCAGGTTTTGCATCTGCGAATACTATATATATATAGAGAGAGAGAAAGCATATATATAGTGTGTGTGTGTACATATATATATATATATAGTATTTGCAGATGCAAAACCTGAGTATGGAGGGCTGACTTTTCATACATGCTGGTTCCACAAGGAAATATATATATGTAGATATATGTGTGTGTGTGTGTGTGTGTGTATATGTGTGTGTGTGTGTGTGTGTGTGTGTGTGTGTGTATATATATATATATATGTATTTTTTTTTTGAGATGGAGTCTCGTTCTGTCTCCATGCTGGAGTGTAGTGGCCTGATCTCAGCTCATGGCACCCTCCACCTCCTGGGTACAAGCAATTCTCCTGCGTCAGCTTCCCAGGTAGCTGGAACTATAGGTGTGTGCCACCATGGTCAGCTAGTTTTTGAATTTTTAGTAGAGACAGGGTCTCACCGTGTTGGCCAGAATTTTCTCAATCTCCTGACCTCGTGATCTGCCTGCCTCGGCCTCCCAAAGTACTGGCATTACAGGCATGGGCCAATATTATATTTTTGATCTGTGCATTTGTTGAAAAAAATTGCATATAAGTAGACCCTTGCAGTTTAAGTCTGTGTTGTTCAAAGATCAACTGTAAATCTTAAAATCCACTGGAAAACATGAATGCTCCAAGAGAAATATTAGCAAAGAAATATGAGCAAGTAAATTCATGCAAGAAAATATTACTAATAAGCATGTAAATAAAATCTAGCCTCACCATTATAAAATAATTGCTTATTAAAATAACAGTGATATGTTACTTCTCAAAATAGAAAATGACAATCAGGAAAAGGTAATTTGTATGCTATGAGATGGGTCCTTTTATATACTGCTATTAGAAGTTGAAGTTGCATAACTACTCTCCAGACGATATTTTCCTAGCACAATTTAACAGTACCTATTACTTGACCCAGTAATTCTATATCTATTTATATACCCTGAAGAAATAATTGTGTGTGTGTGTGTACACACAAAGTGGTACATGACACTAAACTATAGAAACACTAGATGTGCAACAAACACGAAATTATAACTCAACAATAATTATTTCAAATTTTAACATGTTTGGGAATTCTTCAGAGAGAATTTTGTGCAGAAGCCCAATATAAAAATTAGTCAAAGATGACTCTGAGAAGTCCAAGGGGATCCTGGAGCTTACCTTGTTCCCAATTCCTGCTCCCGCAAAGCCCTTGGTAGCCCCCGAGACTCTCATCTCAATGAATCCTCAAGACAACATGGGAAACTAAAGAAGAAAAAAAAAAACACTGCTATATAATAAGACTATTGAAATCATATCTTGAAAGTTCATAATCTTTTTGGGAAAAGTTCAGGATATCACATAAAAATTAATATACAAAATTACATTCTGTATGATTCCAACTAGATCAATATATGTATGTAAATATCCAGTGACTATTTTTGTTTGGTTTTTCATAGTCATCTGTATTTTTCTACTAAGACTATGTATTCCCTTCATAATTAGGGAGAAATGGGAAGTTTGTAGTTTCCACTCAGGCCCATTAGATCAGGATAAAATTATTATATGCATCTGTAGAGAAAAAATCTTGGAATTTTAAAGAAAATTTTATTAGAAACAGCTAAAATGCTCTCCAATAACCTAACTCTGGGACATTTATCTTCAGCATTATTCAGGCACATCTGAAATCCATTACAGCCCCCCAGCTGGCTTCAGGAACCTCTGTGTGCCTCCAGCCATCCCCACAGCAAATTGCCTCAGCTGTGGTCAAAATCAAAATTTCTCAGTTGCCTTGATTGACCTAGAAATGTTTTCTGTAATTTGCCATTGTCTGAAAGGGAAACATTTGTTAGAAAACATATTTTTTTAACTTTATCTTATTAAAGTGGAGCCAAGAAATGTTCTCCGTTATTTAGACACCAGAAGAAAAACAACAAATATTTTGTAAATAAATGGAATCTCCAAAATAAAGTCAAAGAAAAATCACTGCTAGCCAGTATCTAGAGACACAAAGGGAAGGGTGATTTGATTTTTAATCTTTGAATACCAGAAAGAAGCCATCTATAAGAACTGTATATACAGAAATAGCAGGTAGAACTTTTATTTTTCCTTCCTTCTTCCATTCAGTAAACATTTACCTAAAAAATGATAATGTGAAGATACTGTACTAGGGACCTGAAATAGAAATTCATGCACAATGAGGGTAAGGATAAAAGCAGAAATGTAAAGAAATTCTTACAGTTTATTTAAGAGTGTTATAATAAAGATGTGTGTAAGATGTTCCAGAAAGTCAACAGGGAAAGCCAGTAATTTCTTTCCTAGGAATGAAGGAACAGGGCAAAGAAATTGAGAAGCATGAATGGCAGGAGAGGATGGAGGCAAAAATATCCAGAGGGAATGACAATACGATAATCCTTCATAAAAGGCAGAAAAATAGGGCAAGTGTGTTCCATAAAAAGAAACTGACCAAGTTTTACATTGATGATCATGCATCTCAAATGAGCACTTAGAGCCTCCTGGCAATTCAACTGTATTTTTTCAGTGCATTCACTCAATTTCTATGACCAGTCCTACCTTTTTTCTCTCCTCACATATCCCATGTTGGCCTGGCACAGTAGCTCATGCCTATAATCCCAGCACTTTGAGAGGCTGAAGTGTAAGGATCACTTGAGGCTAGGAGTTCAAATCAAGACCAACCTGAGCAACATAGCAAGACCCTGTCTCTAGAAAGAAATTTTAAAATTAGCAAAGTATAGTGGCGCATGCCTGAAGCCCGAGCTACTTGAGAGGCTGAGGGCAGGAGGATCAATCGAGCTGAGGAGTTCAAGGCTGCAGTGCACTGACTGGACCACTGCTCTCCAGCCTGGGCAACAGAGCAAGACATTGTCTCCTAAAAAAAAAATTAAAGAAAAAATATACCATGCATGGGCCTTGTGCTCTCTTTCAGATGATAACCCTGCTTCCTTTTTCACTGAGAAAACAGAAGCAATCAGAATAGGCATTGACATGCACCAGCTACCACATCTACTGACATATTGGTATGTATGCCTTGTTCTTAGCAGTCTAGGGCTGTGGATGACCTGTTGGCCTCTGAGCTGAGGCCACACCCTTCACTTGTGCAGTAGATCTCATCCGTCTTGCCAACTCAAGAACAACATTGCTTCAACAATTGTTTCCTCTCTCTCCTGTATCTTCAATTCCCTTTCTCTACTTAGTCATTCATACCAGCCTACAAAAATGCTAGGTCTTAAAACAAAACCCTCATTTACCCCAGCTACCATAACATATCTCTCCCTTTCTTTACTACAAAACTTCTGTGAAAGCTTACTTATCCATGGCAGCTCCAATTCTGCTCTTCCCATCCTCTCTTGGGTGCATTCCTATCAAGCTTTCCTCCCAACCACTCTGCTGAAGCAGCTTTGATAAACATCTTCAATTCATCTCAATCACTTACACTCTATTCCACACACCCCCTGCACCACCACCATTTGACACCCATATATTTACTTGCTCATTTGTTGTCAACAAACTAAGCTGTACATTCCATGCACTCTATCCCAAGAGCCCAGAATGTTCCTTGGTACACAACAGGTACCCAATAAATATTTGTTAAATGAGTGAGAGAACGAATTAACATGGCTAAGATCACCAACTGTCAAGTTAGGGAAAAGAAATTCAAACTCAGATATATTGGGCTTTAAAATCACGTGCCCCAAAGGTCCATGCTACAACCTGGGCCTCTGATGGGGGTGACTGAAAGTAGTAGTATCATTAGTAAAGTCCACAACAGAATAAAAAGAAAGGATTTGGGATGGAGAGTGTGAAATTGTTTAATGTTTTGCAAAATAAGCATAACATTAGACATTGCCTGCTTACTCAGAGGTGAGTAATCTGGCAGTCTCAGATATCTACTACACAATCCAGAATGAGAAATGGAACAACCACAGCCTCCAAATGACCTAAACAGATGTCACAAAGTCCCAGCTTAGCCAGGCAGAGCTTAGCAGCTTCTCTCAGAGCCGTAAGTTTTAGGGTGAGGTATTCCAGCCAGAGAGACTTAGAAGCTACCAACTATGAGAATGGAACGAGAGAGAGCACGCCCCCACACACATATGCACACAATTTCCAAAGGCCTTTGCAAGAACTGAAATGACCTGGTCTAGTCTCGTTCAGCCTTAACACAGCTCTTCACACCTCAATAGCCTTTTACACATCAGCAGTGATTCTACAATGCAGCAGAATACAGGGTAACACAAGTCAATGTCATTCAGAACAAAGATCTGAGGTTGTGAAGGTAAGACAAAGTTTTATTCACCATCTTCTTTTTAAGAAGACAGACAGATAATGCATATATTCCAGCAAGATACCCATAGAATCTGGTCGCAAGTGTTTAAAATTGGAATTGAGAAGGTAAAATGTTTGGATAAATATCCATTTAATAAAATATCTCAATTCCCAATCATGCTGGATAAATGGGACACTAGTATACTTCTCTAAAGAATAAAAAATCAATAATGGACTTAATTTTTATATGCTTGACTCATGCCAAATGTATTTGAGAGGTAATATATATCACAACTCTGGCATCGAGAAAGTAACACCTGATGTCAGCAATCTAATGCAAGCTTGTATTCACTGGTCCAGAAGATTGGAGATTGCTTACTTTATTAGTTCTGTGATCTTTTAAAGAAAGAAAACAGTTTTGTGAGTAACTAAATATGCTTTTTCCAAGCTAGAGACTGGTTTTTCTAAGATTAGCAGTGGAATATTCTCAAAACTGGAAATAAACAAGCAGTACCCAGTGAAATTACAATAATCAGGCTGTTAATTCTGCAGACCAGAAAAAGAAAGAAATGAGAACTTAATATTAAAACTTTCCAATTTTTTCCATTCTTATTAGCACTTCTCTTCTCAGATTTCCTTGCTGGCATTAACCATAGTGTAATATATTGGAGCTTGTTTTTGTCACACACGTGAAGATTTATTTAACTTGAAAGTCCTTCCCAGTTCATGTGGATTGGAACCGTAACTAAACACCTTGTCACGTGTTTCTTATTGCGGATAGACATACATAGCTTTGCAAAGAATTATTATTATTCCAGTGTAGATATTTTTCCCAGACTTTCAAAAGATAGACTATACATCTTGAGAAACTAAAAAACTTGTTTACGATTTTTAATCAGCAAAAGAATGTATTCAAACATAGGACATGGAAAACAGTTCCTTCTCTGGAAAATAAGAAAACAAAGCATTTGAAAATCAATTTCTCTTTTTCTTTGAGCTAGATTTAAGGTCTATGGTTTAAAAAAGTATGACACAAAATAAAAGCCTTTTTTTCCTGTACTCAGTAGTGTAAGTATCATATGACATACTTTAAAAATAGAAATTTTTGCTTTTGGGAGGAATTGAAAGTGTTTCCTCGATGTCGTTAGGACCATCACTCTGGCCAAATCTTTTAAAAGTTCCTATGACATCCAAACATATGAAACTCAAGGCAATACTGTAGGCTTAATTCTTATGATATATGAGTTATATATAAGCAAAAAGATGAGTTTGAATTCTCTATTCTACCTTCTATCCTAGTGACCTTAAGCTATTATCTTCTATGCACCTGTATTATCTTCTATGAACCTGTTTGCTCATCTGCAAAAATGAGATAAAAGTATAATGTGTTTCATAGGGTTACTGAAAGAATTAAATGAGATAATGCATGCAAACCACCTTACATAGAGTAAATGTTCAAACATTATTATAAACAATTAGAATTGTGAATGTGATAGAGATCCCAATAAGTAGCATGGCTCACTGTGAATGCATCTGATTTCTCTTGCCAGCACCACTTACCTGCCTGGCACATAGTCACCCAATATTTCCTTCAAAAATACTTTATAATGGCCTGACAAAGGGACAAATTTTAACCTAGATCCGTGTTCTTTAATGACAAGAAATGTAATGGTTCCTCTCTATTCTCTTTGATCTAACATCATTTCTTCCCAATATTCAGAAACAAGAGGAGGGAAGAATGAGAACCCTTGGTCATGAACAGGAGAATGTATTTGAGGATTTGGAAATTGGGGAGCATGAGACTTACTCTTGGGAGAGTTGAAATAGGGGTAACATAAAGTGACATATGAAGAACATTCAGCCTAAGTGAGAAGAAACAAATCCCAATTTATGCCAATCATTGGCATATAATATAAAGGCCAGTCTAGCAGCTACTTTTTACCCTTACAACATGTCATTGTGCCTTGAGTCTTTTCCGTCTCTTTAAGGCAAAGTCCTTTCATGTGCTAGCTGTATTTAAAAAGCAACAGTGAACAGAAAGCAAAATTAACCCAGTATACTATGAACCAAGGAATCATGACAACAAAGAAAGTAACAGCTATACTGCTGGAAGACCAGAAAGGCGTCTTCAGGTAAGTTCAGTAGTTCCTGAACTACTCTGTAGCCTTCATCCAAATCCTGTCCAAAAAGGAAGCTTGAGTGCCTTCTGTTTTCATATCAGGCTTGATAAGTGTGTTTTGTCAAGTATTATCAATGGCTGACTTTGACATTAGAAAATGTTATTCTTCACACCAAAAAGAACCTGCAAAGCCCCTTCTTTGTTGTACTTCCTCATCCTCTATAATTACGCCCTTTCACCTCCGTTTTTTTCTTTCTTCTTCTTCTCCTTTTACTGCAGGATTTATAAAATCCTCAGAAACATGTTGTTTCCAGATGTAGGTCCCAAGTGTCCCGTCATTTACTTCCTGTCCAAGCACTGAACAGATGGAATTACACAAGTTGGGCTGTATGAAACCACCCTCCAATGCCTTCGTTAAACTCCAGAATTTTAAAGAGTCTGTCTAGTTCCTGGCAGGGACCTTTCCATACTTCCACCCCCAAAGCTGTAAATTACTACCTCATTAAACTCAATTGTAAATGATTAGGTGTCTGGAATGTATTTTCCTCTCCCTGCAGCCTCCTTGGAGAAATTACTACATTGCAGGCCTCCCTACTTAACTGAACACATTATTCAAGCAATGCAGGGTTTGAGTAGCTCACTCAGGAGGAGGTTTTATTTTTGTTAGGGTATTAAAACTCTATTATCATTTAGTTTCAAAAGTGGAAGATTTGTGATCTTCCATTTCCCATTGAGCAATCACTCTTTTAACAAGAGAAAGCTGTAATCAACAGGCCTTTTTCAAGAATTTAGTTTTCCTTCTGCCACACAGGCAGTTGGAACTACAGAACTTTTGTTTTTTCTGAACATCAGTGAGATTATTTAACATCTTTTAAAGGCTGCAATTGCTGCCATTAATTTCCATAGGTAAAGATCATCTGGGAAATATTTACTTTTTTTTTTAAACAAAGAGCAACAAAGGGTAACTCAAGATTTCAGTACCTATTCACCTAATTCTGATTTTTTATGAGGTTTAATAAAAAAAAAAAAACTTGAAAAATCTGGAAAGGTCATGGGGAAAGGGCTGGAGAGAAAGGAGAGGAGGGGCTGTCACATTAAATAAATAATCTAGCCTAAGTTCCCAGCCTGGCTGCCATCATTTTAGCAGAAAAGGTAAAACTAATATTCCCCAAGGGACAAAAGCTCAGAAGGTCAGTTCTCTTTCTTATGGAGGCTTTTGTCTCTTTAGTTAATTTGTTTGCTTAGAGTTTTAAGATTTCATAACGCTTATTTTTGGGCTTCTCTGCAACTTGTTTCACTATAGAATGACTATAGTCAATTAGCTGTACTTCATTGTGTCTTTGGAATATAGGTAAAGATAGTGACTTACAAGGAGAAAGAAAATGAAGGCTATCAGCAAATTGGTTTTGGTAAGATCAAACAAGTGTTAGCAGTACAGTAAATGTTGAAGTAGAGAGCTCTCACCACCTTTGAAGTTGATTTTCAGAAAGACGTAAGGGAATGGAGCATGGTTAATTCCTAACTCAGCCTATGGATATGTTGTTGGGTATTGTAGATGATCATTAAAGAGATTACTTTATATCTGGACATGGAAGATAAGGAGTGGATCAATAGCTTAGGTGTCCATTTGTCTACATTTATTGTATGTGGAACAAGAAATAGTTCAGATGAACATTGCTTGGTAGGGTGCTCTTTAAATGGGATAATTAGGTATAACTGTAATTGGGTTAATTGGAATAAGGCATAACTTTGTCTTGGTTTCTGGCCTCATACCTTGGAATAGATGGGATTATAGGAAAGAGGTAAAGGAGCTATTTCCCCAAAGAAACAAAGGCACATGGTGTTACCCAGGTGATAAGGTGTGATACAGAGAAGGGAGGGTTCAGGCCCCTTCTTTGTGCCCACAACACGGCACAGCTTTGATTTGGTGAAAACTGAAGGAACTGCAGTATCTCTCAGGCATCCTGAGGGTCTGGGGATTTGGAAAATTATCTTTGAGCATTGTCATCAATGTGTAATGGTGGACAGCAGGTGCACTGATGCTCAGGAGGTTTCATGAACGTCAGACTTTCAGAAGGGTGTGCAGGATGGAAGAATGTGAGCTAAAGAAAAGATACCAAATGAATAACCAAAGATTACTTGGTTATTTAAAAAATTCAAAAATACTTCATTGTTGGCAATTCATTCCTTGACTAAGTTTTAACTCATGTTTAATCTATCATTTAAAAGCCTATTAGAGAGTAGCATCAGCAAAATGGCAGACTAGAAGCTGCCAGTTTTCATCTCCCCCACAAAAACAAATAATAACTATATGCCAATGAAATTGCTAAGAGAGAGCTCCAGAGTACAGCAAAAAGGCAGCAGAAACTCAGTGAAGCATAAACAACAAAGATGGCTGTATAGAAAACACCTTGCTTGCACTACTCCATTCTTCAGTTGGGATCAGCTCAGAGCCAGAAGGGATTTCTTCCGAGGGGAAAAGGTAAGCAGGAAGACCCCAGTGACCCTCATTATGACTCAGACACCTGTAGGCTTCAACACCCTGCAGTTTTTGCCAGTGCTGAGCCCAACTAAGGAAGTTGCCTGTACTCCCTCCAGTAGCCAATGTTGTGTCCCACCCCGATTGCCTGAGTAGCCATAATACCTCTCCATTTCTGGGGTCTTGCTGTTATTTCACCTTATCACCTGAAGCCTGGAACAACCAGCACCCCACTATCCCTAGGCCCAAGTTGCTGGAGAACCACTCCATCTTTGGGAGCTCAAGTCACTGCTGGACCCTACCCCATGGGACCTGTGTTACTGCTGTGCCCGAGTCTGGGGTCTTACTGCCACAGCACCCCAACCCACCCCCACTACCAGGGCCTGAGATACTACAGTACCCTTCTTTCCCAGGAACTAGAGTCTTTGCTGTACTACCTCATACCCTGGGACCTAAGTCATCACAGCACCCTTTTATCCTTGGGGCCATACCACTGCTTCACCCTGCCCCTACTGTCTGAGCTACTGCTATATCTTCTTTCTCTGGGCTTGAGATGCACACCCCAAAGTCCCAGATCCCAGCTCTGTAGGTGATCTGCATAAGCCTATGCCTCTTTGAATGCACCAGTATCCCAAGATCCAGGTACCACACCTGTTCTGAGCACCTGTTCACCTGAAACCACTGCAGCTTCCTGAAGCCCACACCAGATCCAGCATCAAGAGGGGCTCCCTCAACTAGGACTCTCCCCTGTGAGAAATAGGAGAACAGAAGGACCACAACAACCTTTCCATTGAAGACTCCAACAGCCCACACTGTTATTGTTACCACTATCAATGCTGACCAACACCTACAAGGTGGTGGAGGGGGGGTGTGGGAATATATGGAGACTACACCTGCACTCCCTCTGGAAACAAAGCTGCCACACCCCACCCAGCTTGCAGTCTTGCACTTAGCTGCAGATGAAAATCTATTCCTACCAAAGCCAGCCTCTAAAATTTGGAAGAGGTGGCTGCTCCATCAAATATGCAGACATCAGCGCAAGGCTGTAAGAAGCATTAAAACAAAAAAAAAACCTGCCACCACAAAAGGAACACAGTAACAAACCCCAAGAAATCAAGATTTACAAATTGCCTGAAAAGAAATTTAAATAATTGTTTAGAAGAAGTTCAGCAAGATCTAGAGAAGACAAATAGATAACTCAATGAAATCAGGAAAAAATATGCAAACAAAACTAAAAATCCAACAAAGAGATAGAAATCCTTTAAAAAGCTGCCAAGCAGAAATCCTGGAGCTGAAGAATACAATGAATGTAATCAGAAATGCAATAGAGAACTTCAACCACAGACTAAAGCAAGCAGAAGAAACTGTGAACTTGAAGACAGATATTTTGAAATTATCCAGTCAGAGGAGATAAAATGAAAAAGATTAAAAGAAATAAAGAAAGCCTATGAGACTTATGGGATGCCCTTATGCAAATAAATATATGCATTATGAGATTCCAAAATAGAGTAGAGAGAGAAGAGGAGAAAGCTTAAGGAAACAAAGGTTGGAAATTTCCCAAATCTTGAGAGAGATATGAAAATCCAGATCTATGATGCCCCAAAGTCCCTAAATAGATTCAGTTCAAAGAGATCTTCAGCAAAACACATTACAATAAACTTTTCCAAAGTCAGTGTCAAAGAGAGAATTTTGAAAGCAGCAAGAGAAGCAACATGTCACATACAAGGGAATGTCTATTAGACTACCATTGGAAATGAGATGGTATGTTCGAAGTGCTGAAAGAAAAAAATATTGCCAAACAAGAACTATATCTGCCAAAGCTGTCTTTCAGAAGCAAAGGAGGAATAAAGACTTTCCCAGAAAAACAAATGCTGAGGAAGTTCATCACCATTGACTTGCCTTAAAAGAAATGCCAGAGAGTTCTTCAAGTGAAAATGAAAGGAGGCCAGGCATGGCACTTTGGGAGGCTGAGGCAGGCAGATTACTTGATGTCAGGAGTTTGAGAGCACCCAGCCATCATGGCAAAACCCCACCTCTACTAAAACACAAAAATTAGCCAGGCATGGTGGTGCATGCCTGTAGTCCCAGCTACTCAGGAGGTTGAGGCAGTAGAATCACTTAAACCTGGAGGCAGAGGTTGCAGTGAGCTGAGATTACACCACTGCACTCCAGCCTGGGTGACAGAGCAAGACTCCTTCTCAAAAAAAAAAAAAAATATATATATATATATATATGAAAGGACACTAATTACTCACATAAAAATACATAAAAGTATAAAATTCACTGGTTAAAGTGAACATATAGTTAAATGCAGAATACTATAATATCATAATGGCGGTGTATAAACCACTTATAACTTTGTATAAAGGTTAAAAGACAAAAGTCTTACAAATAATGATAGATACAATATTTCCTTAACAGAAATAATATGTTAATTGTGACATCAAAAACATAAAATGGGGATGGAGCAAAAATGTACATTTTTTTTATCCAGTTGAAGGTAAATTGTTATATGTAGGTCAAAGGATACAAAGACATAGTTAGAAGAATGCATAAGTCTAGAGATTTTGTATTGCATAATATTGTATTGTATTATTAATACAATAATATTTTATTATGTATTAATAATGTTGTATTCTGGAAATTTGTTAATGGAGTAGATTTTAGATACTCTTAGCACAAAAAAAGAGTAACTGTGAGATGACAATGTGTTCATTGGTTTGACTATAGTAACCATTTCACTGTGTATATTGTTTTGTATACCTAAAATATATAGAATAAAAAAGAGCCTATCAGAATATTAATGAGTCCCCTCTCACCTCGGAAAGAGAACAAAAAAAATGGTATAAGAGTCAGCTTTGAGGGTATATATCCAAAGGATTATATATCATTCTATCATAAAGACACATGCACATGTATGTTCACTGTGGCACTGTTTACAATAGCAAAGACTTGGAACCAACCCAAATGCTCACCAATGATAGACTGGACAAGGAAAATGTGGTACATATACACCATGGAATACTATGCAGCCATAAAAATGAGGAATTCATGTCCTTTGTAGGGACATGGATATTCTCAGCAAACTGACATAAGAACAGAAAATCAAACACTGCATGTTCTCACTCATAGGTGGGTGTTGAACAATAAGAACACCTGGACACAGGGAGGGGAGCATCACACACTGGGGTCTGTTGGGGGGACTAGGGGAGGGACAGTGGGGGATAGGGAGGTTGGGGAGGGATAACATGGGGAGAAATGCCAGATGTAGATGATGGGGGGATGGTGGCAGCAAACCACATTGCCACGTATGTACCTATGCAACAATCCTGCATGATCTGCACATGTACCCTAGAACCTAAAGTACAATAAAAAATATATATTAAAAAAAGAGTCAGCTTTGATTACGAATGATGTAAATTTAAAAAATATATTTGTAAGTCATTGTTATGTCTTTGTGAATTACCTGTTAGGGCATTTTTCTATTTGTTATTTTCTTGTTGATTGATAAGAGCTTTTTATATATTAAGGGTGATAACACTTGCGTTCATTTATTTTACAAATATACCTACTTTGGAGTTGGACTTTTAAATTTGTTTATAATAATCCTGAGACAGAAAAATTTTATTTTTATTCTCCTTTATCATTTTTCCTTAATTTTATGCTTAGATATAGTTTACTAATGCTGTAAGCAGAATCTGTTTCTGTTTTCTCTTTTTCTGCATCTCTTGGTATGTTCTTTTGTATTTTTAAAATATTTTCTCTTGTAGCTTTATTTTTCAAATTAACTCCTATACAATCTCTTTTTGGAGTATTGGGTAACAAAGGCTCTAACTTTTTTTAAACAAATAGGTATTTTATATCTCCTATATTAAATACACTTTACAGATTTTGAGGGAAATCATCTTTATCACAAGCTAAAATCTATTTCTTGAGTTTCTTTTCTGTTTAACCAAACTACATTGGTCTACTCTGTGCAATACCATAATGTGAAATTATAATATGCTCTAAAATTCTGTGATGCAAACATCACATAGTGATTCCTTTCTTCCCCAACAATTGAATTGCAGAGTTTTACTTCAAGTAAAGTAAGGCATCGACTGTTGACAGATTATTGCTCTCACCAGAATACTAGGAAAAAACAAAGTAAAAATTAATATTTTTTAACACATTGGAAGGCTATCAATGCAAAGAATTAAAGACTTCCAGAGAGGGGCTGGCCCTTCTTGGGTGAACAGAGACTATGAACTGCTTTCATCCTGGGAGCACTTTCTGAATTTAGGCAGAAATAATCTGCTGGGGGTATGGAAAAAAACAGTTAAACTTTTAACAGCCATATGAGCTGGCATAATGGAACAGAACCTTAGAAACTCCAAATGCAGAGATAGCAGAGCCTTCCTGCCACCAAATCTCATAGACTTTTGCTCTGTGTCTTACAGAAGCATTTGGGAAGCTGGAGGCAAGGCTGAAAAGTGAATAGAGAGCCAAAGTCTGCAAGAAGGAAGAGCATCTTAAATATATAGATAAGATTTCACACTCAAGAAATCTTGAAAACAAATTCAATCTGAAACTAACTAGATCTGCAAATCAGCCACAATCTTGTTAAATTCCTTATTGGATCAAAGCAAAAAGCCTCCCATTTTCATTCTAACTGCCTGATAAGAAGAAAAGATACGCCCTTTCTGGAAGAAATAATATTTACTTCAGTCTCTATGGTGTTTATTATTTTTTTCTTTTTTGAAAATGGAACACTTCACGAATTTGTGTCATTCTTGCGCAGAGGCCATGCTTATCTTCTTAGTATATGTGCTGCCGAAGTGAGTATGCGTCTCTATGATTTTTAAACACAACAAAAAGTTACAATTCAAGGCAAAAATAAGGAAAATGTAACTTTTGTGTAAAGGAAAAATATAATCTATATGATGAGAATATAGATAACCCAAAAATGACTGTAAAATCACTACTAAAAGTGTCTCTTAAAATTAGAGCAAAAAATAGATCTAATGGATGAAAAACTTGATAATTTCAACAGAGAAATGAAAATACTAATAATAAAATAGGTATTATAAAATATTTTAAATTATTGCATGTTAATTAGCATGATTTAGCCATTCCACAATGTATACATATATCAAAACATCATGTTTGTGTACCATAAATATATACTATTTTTGTCAAATAAATATAAATAATTTTAAGTAATATTTAAAATTAGACAATCATTAGATGAACAATACCAGGCCAGAAGAACAGCAGAAGAAACTGAGTGAACTTAAAGACAGATCAGTAGAAACCAAAATTATAACAGAGAAAAAAGAACATTAAAAAAAACTGAGATGGAGTTATGAGAGAATACTTGTAATTTCCAATCTTCAAAGAGTCACCCAAGCCAAAACAAAACGAAGAAATAAAAAACTTCTGCTAAGCATTTAAGAAAGAAATACCAGTTCTACACAAACTTTCAGAAAATAGGAAAAATACATTTTGACTTATTCTGTATGTCTCACATAACCATATCAAAATATGACAAGACTATTAAAAAAGAAAAATTATAGACCAGTATTCCTCATTAACATAGATATAAAAATCCTATACACAATAATTGAATCCAGTAATACATTTGAAGGATAATATATTATAAACAAATGTAGTTATTCAATGAATGCAAAGACGGCTTAACATTTAAAATGAGTCAGTTTAATTCGTGTCTAATGATTCAGAAGAATAAACTACAAAATGTTATCACTGGATACAGAAAAATTATTTCATAAAATTTGACACTTTTTTATTTGAAAGGATACTCTTAACATGTTAGGTATAAGGAGGAACTTAATCTATAAAGGTTATCTACTAAAACAGTAGTACAACTAATAGGAAATTAAATGTAAATATTCACTATTATTGTTTCTATTGACCATTGTACTGGTAGTTCTACTCACTGAAATAAGACAAGAAAATGAAATAACAGTTCTAAGCGTTGGAAAGGAAGAGGTAACACTCTGTATTTGACATGGTTATATACATGGAAATTCCAAAGAAATCTGTAAATAAACTGGCAGATTTATTGACAAGAAATCACGTGAATTTTAGCAACACTGCTGGTTATAAGGTAAACAGACAAAAATCCAGAGTGTTTCTGAACACTAGCTGCAACAATTGGGAATAATTTTTTTAAAACATTATGTGCAGTAGCATCAAAAAATTGAAAAACCTATGGCAGAATTTAGTGAAAATTATGCAAAAGCTCTTAATCAAAAATTATAAAACATCACTGAATAAAATTAAATAAGATCTAAATAAATAGGAGTATTATCATGCTCATGAACTGGAAGACTCAATATTGTTAATTTGCCAGTCCTCTCTATATTGCTCTAAAAATCCAACAAATTCTCAATCAAAATAGCAGGCTTTTATTAGGAAAGATATACAAGCTGATTATAAGGTTTATATGAAGATGCAAATGACCCGATATAACTGAGAAGTTCAGAAGAACAGCAATGCTGGAGAACTTACAATACCAGGTTTCAGTATTTGCTACAAAATTACAATGAACAAGGCAATGTGCTATTGTTGTTAAAACCAGACAAATAGATCAATGGAACAGACTAGAGAAATAGACCTACACAAATATGAGCCTTTGATTTTTGACAAAAGCACTGTAAATTATAAAACATGACTGAATAAAATTAAATAAGATCTAAATAAATGAAGAGATTATCATGTTTATAAACTGGAACTTAATTTTCAATATATGGTGCTGGAACAACTAGACATCTTCCCCCACCAAAATTTATCTTCATCCATTTTTTACATCATACATGCAAGTTAATTCAAGGAAGTATCAGAGTCTTAAATGTGGAGACTAAAATTTGAAAGCCTCCGCAGGAAAACATCTGGGAATATCTTTGCAACCTTGGGGTGAGAGATGATTTATTAGGCAATATACAAAAAGGACTAACTTTAAAAGAAAATAGACTGAATCGAAAATAATACTTCTCATCAAATAGCCACTTCTCATCAATAAAGCAAACAAGCAAGTCACATATATGGTAAAATATTTACATATGGCTAGCAAAAACAATCTGTGCCCAACATACGTATTTTCAAATACCTACGAATCAGTAACGAGAAGATAAGACAATTAAAACAAGAAAAAGACTCCATCTGTCACGTCACAAAGCAAAATGTTTGAACAGAAAGTAAATAAAAAGATAAAGTTAAAAGACCAGCAATAGAAGTGCTGATGAGGATGTAGAGAAACTGGGTTTCATATACAATGGTGAGAGAGAGGAGTGAAAAATGGTAAAATCACTTTGGAAAGAGGTTTGCCAGTTTGTAATCAAGTAAACATTCATCTGTCCTATGACCCAGAAGTTTCATTCCTATGGATATACCTAATAGAAATGAAAGTATGTAGCCACAGAAATACTTAAGAATGTTTACGGCAGCTTTATTTCTAATAGCCCCAAACTGGAAATAACATGATGTACGTCAAGAGAAGAATGGATCAGCAAATTATGCTACAGTCATACCATGCCCTGCTACACAGCAATAAGAAAGAGCAAATGACTGATACACACAGCTACATGGGTGACTGTCAGAAAGAGATACAAAAGAATGTATACTGCAGGCTTCCATTTTTATGCAATTCAATACCAGGCAAAAGTAATTTATGGTGATAGATGTCATAATTATCTCTGGGTTGGGGCCGCTGATTAGGAGGGAACACGAGGGAACTTTCTAGGAGTGTGAAAATGTTTTATATCTTGCGTGGTAATCACAAGGGGTATATACATTCATAAAAATTCACTGAGCTGGAAAATCAAGATTTGTACATTTTACTGTATCAATTACCTCAATGAAAACAATGCTTAAAATCTTTATTGTAAATATTATTTGTATATTCTTGACTTCTGTACTTCCAAAAAAAATTTTAATAGGCACAAAATATTCATGATGGGGTTTTGCTCGAAGTCACGTTAAATATATAAATTAACCTGAGGAGGACTGATAATATATGGGGTCATCCTATCAGAAACATATTATATCTCCATTTATTTTTATTTTTATTTTTATTTTTTGAGACAGAGTCTCGCTCTCTGTCACCCAGGCTGGAGTGCAATGGTGTGATCTCGGCTCACTGCAACCTCCACCTCCTGGGTTCAAGTGATTCTCCTGCCTCAGCCTCCTGAGTAGCTGGGATGATTACAGGTGCCCACCACCACGCCTAGCTAATTTTTGTATTTTTAGTAGAGACGGGGTTTCACCATGTTGGTCAGACTGGTCTCGAACTCCTGACCTTGTGATCTGCCCACCTCGGCCTCCCAACATTTATTCATTTTTATTTGAATCTCTCATTGTTTTAAGTTTTTTCCTTAACCAATCTAGAATTGGTATTGCAGAAATTTTAATTATATATTTTTCCATAATACTTACCAATGTTGTTTCTTCTATATAGGAAAATGCTATCATTATTTCTATTATTATTTTCCTTCTAGGATTTTGTGTTGTCATTTTTGTTTACATTCAAACTATCACTGAGAAATGATAATACGATTGCCTTGTTCTTGGCTAGTACTGTCAAAAAACTATCTTTAAAAAGTAATGAGAACGAATGTTGCTGTCCTCTTTGTGGGCTTGATAAACATACCTTTAGCATTTACCATTACATATGAAGTTAGTGTTATGAGAGAGCGCTGTTTGCTACCATATTCATTTTCCTTGTTTTGTCATGGTTGGATATACAATTTTGCATCTCTATGTATAAAAGTACTTCTAGCCCTCATATCTGTAATACCAGCATTTTGAGAGCCTGAGGTGGGTGGATCACTAGAGGCCAGGAGTTCAAGATCAGCCTGTCCAACAAGACGAAACCCCATCTCTACTAACAATACAAAAATTAGCTGGGATAGTGTTACTTGCCTGTAGTCCCAGCTACAGGCTGAGACATGAGAATCGCTTGAGCCTGGGAGACAGAGGTTGTAATGAGCAGAGATTGTGTCACTGCACTCCAGCCTGGGCAACTGAGCAAGACTCTGTCTAAAAAAAAAAAGTATAGAAAACACAGCTCCAGAGTTTATAAAAATGTTCAAATAATTTTCTTCCTTTGATCTAGTGATTCCATGATACATTATGCTAATAGTGTTTCTACTATTAAGTTATTTCATTTTCTTAGATATCATTTTTCTTTTAACATAGTTCTACATTTGGTTTATAAAATATTGAGGTAGTTTTTTTTACCTTTATATGGCAAACACAGTTTTATTCTTGTCTTTCATAAATATTTTAGGTAGTTTTTTTGCCATGTAATTGGAAACATAAAATTTTTTTCCTATAATAAGCATTTTTAGGAAGTTTTGCCTCAGTGATCATAAATGTTGAGCTTTAATTTTGTCTGTTTTGTCAGACTTGGGTGTCAGTGTTAAGCTAGCATTGTATGATAAATTAGGACACTCTCCTCTTGTAGACTCTGAAATATTTCATGTGCCATGACAAATGCCAGTTATCAGAGGGTTTGAAGAAAACCCATAAAGATGACTCAGTTCTATATCCACCTTGGAGAAAATTATTTTGCAACATTTTGTTTTCACCCTACCTATTTAACTTTATTGGCAGTTTCTCTGTTGTCTTAATTTCCTCTTCTATCTTTAATTTTTTTCTCTCATTTTCCTTAATCTAAATATTTTCTAACTTTGATGAGCATTAGCTTATTTTCATTCTTCCTTGTTTAGTAAAAAATGCACTGACAGAATACATTCTAGATATATTTTTAGTTTCTAGCATATAAGATCTTATATCCAATATCCTCGTCATCATTTTCAATAATCTCGACTTTGAGGTTTTTATCTTATTCAACTCAAGAAAAGAGGCATATTAGTTAGAAATCCTGCTTGGCTGCTATAAATGAGAGGTCTCAAAGAACAGTGGCTAAAATAAGGGATTATATACATGCAGGCAGTCTAGGGCTGAAGGTGCCTGGTCTTTTTCTTCTCTGCTGTACCCCCAGTTTCCACAATAGGCAGTTTCCCATCATGATTTCAGATCACTCTTGTAGGTCCTAGCATCATAATCACATTCTAGCCCACAGAAGACGCATAAGGAGGAAGAAAAGGATTCACAAAGTGTAGGTTGCAAACATCACTGCCACCCACCATATTGACCAGAATTTGATCACATGTCCACATCTAGAATCAAGGGATTCTGGGAAATGTATTCTTTCACTGGTTGACCATGGACCCAATTAAAAATTCTATTATTATGTAAAATGACAGCACAGATAAGCAGAGAACTATCAGTATCTACCACAGAGAGTTTAAAAAATATTTTCAATTAGCTGACTTGTTTATTTTAAATTTTTGTTTTGTTTTGTTTTGTTTTTCTTAGAGACAGGGACTTGCTCTGTTGCCTAGACTGGAGTACAGTGGCATGATCTTGGCTCACTGCAGCCTCAAATTACAGGGCTCAATCAATCTTTATGTCTCAGCCTCTTCAGTAACTAGGACTACAGGTACATGCCACCATGTCCAGCTATTTTTTTTTTGTTTTTTGAGATCGAGTCTCACTGCAACACCCACTCTGCAGTGGAATGGCATGATCTCCGCTCGCTGCAACCTCCATCTCCCAGGTTCAAGCGATACTCCTGCCTCAGCCTCCCAAGTAGTTGGGACTACAGGTGCCAGCCACCACGCCTGGCTAATTTCTGCATTTTTAGTAGAGATGGGGTTTTGCCGTATTGTAGAGGATGGTCTCAAATTCCTGACCTCACGTGATCTGCTCGCCTCAGCCTCCCAAAGTGCTTGGATTACAGGTATGAACCACTACACCTGACTACATTTTTATAAATTTCTAATTTTTTTCCAGTGGAACAATGGAATTTGAATTATTTCCGTTTTTTAAAATTCATTAGTCATTTTTATAGCTTAATAAATTATATATTTTGGGTTGTTGTTGTTGTTTGTTTTTTGAGATGGAGTTTTGCTCTTGTTCCCCAGGCTGGAGTGCAATGGTGTGATCTCAGCTCACTGCAACATTTGCCTCCTGGGTTCAAGCGTTTCTCTTACTTCAGTCTCATGAGCAGCTGGGATTACAGGCATGTGCCACCATGTCCAACTAATTTTTGTATATCTAGTAGAGATGGGGTTTCACCATGTTGGTCAGGCTGGTCTCGAAATCCTGACTTCAGATGATCTACCCGCCGAGACCTCTCAAAGGACTGGGATTACAGGTATGAGTCACTATGCCCAGCCAATGATTATATAGTTTGAAAATATCCTCAGATATTAAGAAAGAATATGTTTCTTTTGAGGAGTTGTAAGTTTTGTATGTATTTATAACCCTGCTTTACCATCTGGGTTCCCCCTGTCTATTCATATCTAAAGCACTTCATCTGTCAGTTACATTTTCAGGATCAACCATCCTATTTTCCTTTTAATCATTTTCCAGTTTTCTACAACTCTTCTATGAATAGATGCCTACATCTGGCAGAGAGGTAGACAATGACAGCTTCATATATCCCATTATCATCAGTCTATAGAAATATAGCTTATTTTAGAAATGGCTAGTTTGCTATTTTCTGCCGATATTCAGTACCTAGCACAAATGTCCCTCTTTGATAAAACATTAAGGACTACAGTTACTAAAATATGATTAAACATAATGGAATATATTTCAAATTGTGGTTTCACTATAAATTATTCTTTAAAATTTTAAACTAGGTTTTCATGTAATTTGGATATTTTTGGATTAAGATTTTAGAAATTACTGTATGTTGTAGCCAAAATTCTTACACACCCTTTCTATATTTTCTAGTGGGAAGAACAGGCATTATTCCATTTTTGTGGCATATTTCCACTATTTTTAAATTTTTAAAATTATGTCACTATTTTATAAATTTAAAATTATGCTACTATTTTGGTAAATTTTTTACATTGTACGAATTGTTTTGTAACTGCTGTCACAATGTCACATCTGTGCCTAAGACATTATGTAAATTAAGTAATGATGTTTAACAAACCCGAAGTTTTTTTATTTTATGAAACAGAACCTCTTATATGTAGGGCAAAACTTAAAAGTTAAAAAGAAATTGTAGACCAGCAGCTGGTGAAGAAATACACTAGAAACTCTGCTGAGTTAAAAAATTATAGAAGCTGAAGTCTGACTCATAAGATGTGTTTTCCCAATGTCAGGTTAATAATTTTGCATGTCTGGCACTGTGGTTTAACTGTAAAAACAATGGAACTCCATCAAGTTGGGATTGTGTGGGGGAAGGCAAGAAGAAAGCAGCGAGGGGTAAGGAGGATATGATTTTAACATCTGAAACTCAACTCTATAATGAGAAACAGGGGAGACATGATGTCATACTGCAGAAGGTCGCTCCACTGTATTTTTTTTTTTTTTTTTTTTCCAGGCTGGCTTGACCTGAGGTTTTCAACAAAGTCCAGATGGAAATGAGGGAGAAATGTGTGTGTGTGTGTGTGTGTGTGTGTGTGTGTGTGTGTGTGTGTCCGCGTGTGTCAAGGATTTAAAGCAAGGGGCTTCTCACTCATGAATTTAACATGCTTGGATTTAACACAGACCAAGCAAGGCCACCTCATTATTCCCTCCTTCTCGCTTCCTTACCCCAAACCTTTTAACCTCCCTCTGAATCGACAGGATGCCGCCTGGTCTGGTTAGTCTCCTGATCGCTGACCGAAGAAGGAGGTTCTTTAATTCTTACTGATGAGGAAGTCATTTATCGTTTTTTCATCAACTCTAAGACTCAGGTTTGGCTTTCTGTTTTGTTGTCATATTTTAACATCTCTGAAATTTCAGTGGGTCCTACAGTCAAGCATGCTTCATAGTTTGACTGGCTTTAAAAGGTTTCTTGTTTTATTCTTTGCCTGCTACTTTTATGTTTTCCTTAGTGGAACATAAAATCATGCTGCATTCACTGTCGATACTGCCCTAAAATTTATGAAATATGATACCTCTCATGGTGATGACTGATGAGGCAGAGGGGTTTTGTTTGCTTTGTGTTGCTTTATTTGGTTTTTATTCTGGAGTGACCTCTTGGTTTAAGAAGAAACGTAAAAAAGAAAGTCACCTAGGAGATGATATCTGTTCTATGAAAGTTCACCTGTGTGGTTCCTCTTGATTATACAAATATAAAGGCAGTAGTCACTTTCACCTGTAAGAAAGGTTGCCTCTCCTCTCAAAAGCTTATGTAGAGAATGTATCCATCTGTGTAAGAAGCTCAGAATCTTCAAAGAGGAAAGAATGAAGAATCCAGCCCCTATTCTCTCAAAATCCAAGGTTAGGGAAATTTGGGCTCAACCAGGATACTTACAGAGCAAGAGATGCCGAAAGAAAATGATTGTGAGCACACCAAAGAGAAATTGAAAAAAATAATAATAATTGGTTTGTCTTAAGTAGGTACCACAAACTCAAAGCAAGCCTAAGTTTGAGGGGGAAAGACTGAGATAGGACGCCTGCACACCCAGCCACTCTGGCATAGTATTGAAAGGACAGTGACCAGAAAAGAATCTGGTAGGTAGACCAGCCAGGAACCACTGCAGTGCTGGCAGGAATCCAAACCATACACAGCACTTTCTCAACAGCAGGCTGAGCAGAACCAACTTTACCATAGCAATAAGAAACAAAAAGCAGTAGGGCCAATGGATTGACTCAAACTGCCAGTCCTCTCTCTCCACCTGGCTTGGGAGTAAGACTGACACCCCCTCAACTGACTACACCTCTGCATTCATGGAAAATTAATTGAAAATTAAGACACTTGTCAACCTTTTTATTCCCAGCTGCTAGAGCAGATCACATGCCTAACAATGACTAAGTACCTGTTACAAATCAGGCACCCTAGAAGAAACTTTCAAAATATTCCCAATAATCAATGAGTTGTGATTATTCTAAGCAAACAGAGTCACAGGGGTTTAACAAAAAAAAAAAAAAAAAAAAAAATGCTGTTGTCCAGAGACATAAACCTATTAGGTGGTAAAGATTCAAGCCCAGGGCAACCTGACTTGAAAAGTCATGTTCTTTTCACTAAATTATTTTGGCTGCCACTGAAGAGACAAGAAATCTCATGTGGAGACATCGGCAGATCAAGTTACTCAGAGATCATCCACAATACTTAACTGGTTGTTTTACGTCTGGATTAGATAATACAACCCATGTTTAGAATATTAAGAAGAAATATCAGATGGGCCCCAGAACCAGCCATCAATTCCAGTGATGCACAAGCCTCCATATTTCCCTGAGTTCACTGTGAACTAGTTAATGCAACGCTTGACAAATTTAGGAGATCCTGAAAGTCTCTGATGGGGCGTTTTCTGGATAACCAAAGAGAACCTTGATTCTCATTTCTCTTGTGGAGCCACTGAACTCGCTGTAGAGGCCTTGAAAACGTCTCTCAGAGTCTCTTTCCATATGTAAATAAAGCAAGTTAGAGGGGTTTGTCACTGATCTACAATCCACATACTAAATGACTTTGCTGGAGCACCTCTAGAACCCTGTGGACTCCACACTTTTTAAGGCAAAGGGATAACTAACACCATTGCATTCTTTTAAAAACATCCTTTCTCTGTTAAAACATATGATGAATTGTGGAATAAAAGCAAATTTATATGAGTAAAAGACAAAATAATATTTGTTTCATAATATTGTTTCCCCAGGAGGTGATAAGTACTGTTACCAATTCAAATTACTACATTTCCAGTCACAGCTACTAAAAAATCATAATTAGTTACACACATGGAAATAGTTTCATTTTAAATCCCTCTTCTTTTACGTAACATTACATCATGAGTTTTCTTCTAACCATTACACATTTCCACAATGTGCCAAGGTTGTGATTTTGGGTATGGGCCACTGGGGATGCTAATCATGGAACAGAGGGGAATAAAAGAATATAGGGCCTGCCTCTTAATATGTTCATGGAGGAAAAGGTAGCCAACGTCAGCGTCCCAGATGAAAGCATGCTTAAGAGGCAGTGGCAACCTACAGCAATACATCAAAAGGCAGGAGTGGAAAACAAGCAAAAAATTAGAAAACATCTGCCCCAAACATTAGGGAATATGAGTTAAACTTGTTATGGATTCAAATATCTATAGAGATTTACTGAGATAATGATACCCGGAGGAATGGAGACCTTTTAAACAGGGTGATTACAGAATTTACCATTCAAACTGGGACATTATTGATAATTGCATTGGGACAACTAGAAACCAGGGTATTCCCAAGGAAACTGAGATGAACAATTGTCTTATTTATATTTTATAAGTAAACAAAAAGATATGAAGTGGAAGAGTTCCGAAGGGCTCCCAGACAGCTTGGACATTAGTGCACTGGCAACAATTTTTGCATCATATTTTAAACTAATGGTAGTATCAAGAATCCCTGTTCTTACCCCGTTTCGCTGCTTTCACTGTTAAATATTATGCTGCTGAAGGTTGGAAGCAACATTTCAATATTATTTTTAAAAGGCAAAAAAAAACAAGAATGATCAGGCAGTGTTCATGAGGCAGAAATTAGAAAGTTCCTCAGAGCAGTGGTGTAACAGTGTTCATTGATTACCTAATGCATTCAATGGAGACTGTACATTACATAAAATATATTAATTGTACCATATTCCTAAGATCCCAGAACCGTTCTTTCAGTTCCTGCATTCATCCTAGTGCATCATCGCAATTCTCGGATTTCTCTTAAGGCCTTTTTTCATTCTCTGTCACAGGAATGAGAAATGGAAAGTGAGATTTTGGAGCCATGGATAAATGAGGAGTGGCGAAAGATGGGGTAGATTTGCATGGAGAAAGGCACCAGGAATCCAGTGGTTGGAAGACTAGTGACCTCCACCACAACTCCACAGGGATGCAGGTAGCACATCTCCATTTGCCTGCATGAGCAAGGCATGTATTTGTAGCAGGAACACAAGCTGATCCTCTGCTATAGTTGGAGTTCACAGATGTGAGCAAGTTAGTGTATGCATCTGAACAATCCTTGGCTCAGTAATGATATCCAGAAGATCCTCCTATTACTTCAACACTGTACACAATCTTAATAAAGTCTTTTTCTGCTTCAACCAGCCAGAGTCCATTTCTGTTACATACAACTAATTCCCTTAATGGATAAAACCATTTAGAAGTAGCATGCCCTTCCTTCCCCTCAATTCTTCCTATGGTATAATGATTGTGTAAGACCCAAATACCTATATTAAATCCCTTTGTGGGAAAGGTGGAGATGGTTAATGGATACTGAAAAAAAAAGAAATAAAACCTGCAATTTGATAGCAAAATAGTGTGACTATAGTTAATAACTGTGTATTTTAAAGTAATTTAAACAGTGTAATTGGATTGCTTGTGACTGAAAAGACAAATACTTGACAGAATGGATACCCCCTTCTCCACGATGTGCTTATTTCACACTGCATGCTTGTATCAAAATATCTCATGTACCTCATAAACATACATAACTACTATGTGTGCCCACGAAAATTTTTAAAAATAATTTATTTTCCATAAGTTATTGTGGTACAGGTGGTATTTGGTTACATGAGTAAGTTTTTTAGTGGTGATTTGTGAAATTTTGGTGCACCCATCACCTTAGCAGTACACACTGCACCATATTTGCAGTCTTTTATCCCTAGCCCCCTCCTACTCTTACCCCCAAGTCCCCAAAGTCCATTGTATCATTCTTACACATGTGAGTCTTCATAGCTTAGCTCCTACACATCAGCGAGAACATACAATGTTTGGTTTTTCATTTCTGAGTTGCTTTACTTAGAATAATAGTCTCCAGCCTCATCCAGGTCACTGCAAATGCTGTTAATTCATTCCTTTTTATGGTTGAGTAGTACTCTATCATATATATGATATATATATGATATTATCATATATATATCATATATATGATAGTTATATATATGATATATATATGATAGAGTTATATATAATATATATAACTCTATCATATATATTAATCATATATATATCATATATATATCATATATATGATATATATATATGATATATATATAACTCTATCATATATATATATCATATATATGATAAAAGAAACTGTGATATATATCATAGTAGTACTCTATCATACATATATATAAAAGAAACTGTGATGTGTGTGTGTGTGTGTGTATGTGTGTGTGTATATATATATATACACGTATCTCCACTTGTTGACTGATGGGCATTTGGGTTGGTTCCACGATTTTGCAATTATGAATTGTGCTACTATAAACATGTGTGTGCAAGTATCTTTTTTGTATAATGACTTATTTTCCTCTGGGTAGATATCCAGTAGTGGGATTGCTGGATCAAATGGTATTTCTACTTTTAGTTCTTTAAGGAATGTCCACACTGTTTCCATAGTGGCTATACCAGTTTACATTCCCACCAGCAGTATAGAAGTGTTCCCTATTCACCACATCCACACCAACAGCTACTGTTTTTGATTTATTATTATGGCCATTCTTACAGGAGTAAGGTGGTATGGTCTTGTGGTTTTGATTTGCATTTCATTAGGGATGTTGAGCATTTTTTCACATGTTTGTTGGCCATTTGTATATCTTCTTTTGCAAATTGTCTATTCATGTCCTTAGCCCACTTTTTGATGGGATTGTTTTTTTCTTGCTGGTTTGGGTTCATTGTAGATTCTGGATATTAGCCCTTTGTCAGATGTACAGATTGTGAAGATTTTTTCCCACTCTGTGGGTTGTCTGTTTACTCACTGTTCCTTTTGCCATACAAAAGCTCTTTAGTTTAACTAAATCCCAACTATTTATCTTTGTTTTTATTGCATTTGCTTTTGGGTTCTTGGTCATGAAATCCTCACCCGAGCCAATGTCTAGAAGGGTTTTTCCATTATCTTTAATGTTACCTTCTAAGGTTTTCCCAATGTTATCTGTTATCTTTTTATATTTCAGTTTTTAGATTTAAGTCCTTAATCTATCTTGAGTTGATTTTTGTATAAGATGAGAGATGAGCATCCAGTTTCAATCTCCTACATGTGGCTAGTCAATTATCCCAGCACCATTTGTTGAAAAGGGTGTCCTTTCCCCACTTTATGGTTTTTTGTTTTTTTGTTTTTTTGTTTTGTTTACTTTGTCAAAGATCAGTTGGCTGTATTTGGGTTTATTTCTGGGTTCACTTTTCTGTTCTATTGTTCTATGTGCCTATTTTTATACCAGTACCATGCTGTTTTGGTGACTATGGCCTTATAGTATAGTTTAAAATCAGGTAATATAACACCTCCAGATTTGTTTTTTGCTTAGTCTTGCTTTGACTATGTAGGCTCTTTTTTTTGGTTCCATATGAATTTTAGAATTGTTTTTTCTAGTTTTGTGAAGAATGATGGTGGTATTTTGATGGGGATTGCATTGAATTTGTAGATTGTTTTTGCCAGTATGTTCATTTTCACAATATTGATTCTACCCATCCATGAGCATGGGATGTGTTTCCATTTGTTTGTGTCATCTATGATTTCTTTCAGCAGTGTTTTATAGTTTTTCTTGTAGAGGTCTTTCAGCTCCTTGGTTAGGAATATTCCTATTTTTTTTTCAGCTATTGTTAAAGGGGTTGAGTTCTTGATTTGATTCTTCATTTGGTCACTGATGGTGTGTAGAAGAGCTACTAACTTGTGTACATTAATCTTGTATCTGGGAACTTTGCTGAATTCTTTTATCAGTTCTAGGAGCTTTCTGGAGGAGTCTTTAGGGTTTTCAAAGTAAACAATCATATTGTCAGCAAACAGTGACAGTTTGACTTCTTTTTTACCAATTTGGATGTCCTTTATTTCTTTCTCTTGTCTGATTGTTCTGGCTAGGACTTCCAGTACTATGTTGAAGAGAAGTGGTGAGAGTGGGCATGTTTGTCTTGTTCCAGTTCTCAGAGGGAATGCTTCAGCTTTTCCCCATTCAGTATTATATTGGCTATGGTTTTGTCACAGATGGCTTTTATTACATTGAAGTGTATCTCTTGTTTGCCAGTTGTGCTGAGGGTTTTAATCATAAAGGGATGCCGGATTTTGTCAAATTCTTTTTCTGCATCTATTGAGATAACCATGTGATTTTTGTTTTTAATTCTGTTTATGTGATGCATCACATTTATTGACTTGCATATGTTAAACTATCCCTGCAGCCGGGCACAGTGGCTCATGCCTGTAATCCCAGCACCTTGGGAGGCCAAGGCAGGTGGATAACCTGAGGTCAGGAGTTTGAGACCAGCCTGGCCAACACGGTGAAACCCCATCTCTACTAAAAATACAAAAAAATTAGCCAGGTGTGGTGGCAGGTGCCTGTAATCCAAGCTACTTGGGAGGCTGAGGCAGGAGAATAACTTGAACCCAGGAGGCAGAGGTTGCAGTGAGCCACGATCCAGCCATTGCACTCCAGACTGGGCAACAAGAGCAAAACTCCGTCTCAAAAACAAACAAACAAACAAAAACAAACCATCCCTGCATCCCTGGTATGAAACCTGCTTGATCATGGTAGATTATCTCTTTTTAATATGTGTTGGATTCAGTTAGCTAGTATTTTGTTAAGAATTTTAGCATGTATGTTCATTAAGGATATTGGTCTGTAGTTTGCTTTTTGGTTGTATCTTTTCCTGGTTTTGTTATTAGGGTGATGGTAATTCATAGGATGAATTAGCCCCCTAATTCCTTCTTTATCTTGTGAAATAGTGTCAAAGGATTGGTACCAATTCTTCTTTGAATGTCTGGTAGAGTTCTGCTGTGAATCTGTCTGGTCCTGGATGTTTTTTTGTTGGTAATTTCTAAATTACCATTTCAAACTTGTTGCCTGTTTTTGGTCTGTTCAGGGTATCAAATTCTTCCTGATTTAAGCTAGGAGTGTTGTATTTTTCCAGGAGTCTATCCATCTCTTCTAAGTTTTCCAGTTTATGTGCTAAAAGGTTTTCATAGTAGCCTTGAATGATCTTTTGTATTGCAGTGGTGTCAATTGTAACATCTCCTGTTTCATTTTTCAGTGAGGCTATTTGGATAACCTGGTACTGGGGGTCATCTGCATAGAGTCGTATGATGTGAAGTATCTATGGGCCTCTCAGCCATGAATACCAGCACCTGTTCCAGTGGAGGTCGCAGAAGCATGCAATGGACTCCATGAGGGTTCTTAGCTTTGGTGGTTTAATGCTCTATTTTTGTGTTGGTTTGCCTTCTGCTGGGAGGTGGTGCTTTCCAGAAAGTAGCAGCTATGGTAGTGTGGAAAGGAACCAGTGGCGGGCGGGGCCCTAGCACTCCCAAGATAATGTGTCCTTTGTCTTCAGCTACCAGGGTGGGTAGGGCAAAAAAATTTTAAATAAATAAATCCTTATACCCAGAACACATAGAGTGGTTTTCTATTTTTCATATAGTTCCTATTGTATTTTATCTGTAAAAAAGATATCTGGAAAGTTACTCTAAACCTGCAGTAATTGTTATGCTTTGGAAGGTGTAGAGAGGAATAGAAATGAGGGTAGTCCAAGGATACTTGTCTTTAATCTATAATGTTCTGATTTTTAAAAAAATAGCATATTAGTATATAATACGTGCAACAAAAAATTCATTTAAAAGGAAAAATAATACAATTATAACACCTAACATAGACCTAGAAATGGTTTTATTCAAGAAATACTTGCTAGAAGGGGTAAAAGAATATTCACATAATTTCATACCGCTGTTTTATAGACAAAAGAGATGACACTGCAAATATTAATGGCACAGCACCACTATGCGGTGGTCTGGAATGTCAAGTGTCAGATTTTATTTATTGTTCAAACATAGGCAATATATATATAAAGGAAGTTAGGTGGTAGAAGTAAAGCATATGAACACATGGTCACACTACTTTTGGAAGGCTGTGTACATTGAGAACCATTGTAATCTACAGAATAAATTATGGTTGATTTAAACAAGAGCTTTATTTAAATTGCTGAGAAGTTTAGAGGAGCAGGTTTAGGAAATGGACAAGAAGTCGGGAAGGTGATAACAGACAAGGTGATAAGAGAGCTCCAATCTGGAAGACTGCTGCCATCACCAAAAAAAGAGGCTAAGTGATTTGCCCAACATCATGCAGCTAGGATATGGTAGAACTGGAATTTGAACCTGGACAATCTGATTCCAGACTCTTACCCACTACTGTATCCTACCTAAGATGTGTGAAATCTGTAAAAACTATTGTGCCAAGAGTCATTGTGTAAATGACTGCTTTGTTAGTTCTTGCCAGCATTTTTATGACATTCTGTGTTTAATCTGAATGCTGTCTGATCTATTGCTTCTCTAATGTGTTGTCATCTATAGTATATGATAGAGACATAGACCAGAACAATATTCTTTACCACGGCTTGTATAGTCCAATAATATACTAATGAAAGGGATAATACACGAGTACAACAGCATTCATTAGCAGTAAACATTGATGAGAAGTCTAGGGCACAAGATGGGAATATAGGTCTATTTGTCACAAAAATAAAGGCAAAAAAACTTAAATGAGTTGATAATCCATTTAATGAGGTAATTAGATAAGTTAATGTTTTAAATCAACTACACTCTAAAATTATCCCTTTCTAAGTGGTATTTTGTGCCAGTAATGTCTCTCCCTCCTTTTATTTATTTTTTTCTGTGTGAGACAGGGTCTCACTCCATCACCCAGGCTTGAGTGCAATGGTGTGATCTCAGCTCATTGCAGCCTCAACCTCCCAGGCTCAAGCAATCCCCCCACCTCAGCCTCCCAAGTAGCTGGGACTATAGGCACACACCACCATGCCTGGCCAATTTTTTTTTTTTTTTTTTTTTAAGACAGAGTCTCCCTCTGTCGCCCAGGCTAGAGTGCAGTGGCATGATCTGGGCTCACTGCAACCTCTACCTCCCGGATTCAGGCAATTCTTCTGCCTCAGCCCTCTGAGTAGCTGAGACTACAGGTGCCCACCATCACACCCAGCTAATTTTTTGTATTTGTAGTAGAAACAGCATTTCACCATGTTAGCCAGGATGGTCTCACTCTCCCGACCTCATGATCCGCCTGCCTCAGCCTCCCAAAGTGCTGGGATAACAGGCATGAGCCACTTCTCCTGGCTTGAAATTTATTTATATATATATGAAAACCTGGTTTCATCGCTTTACCCAGGCTGGTCTCAAACTCCTGGGCTCAAGCAATCCTCCCATCTCTGCCTCCCAAACTATCTCCCTTTCTCTTCTTAGTAGCATTATTTCCAAGTAAAACACGTGGTTCTTAAGGTGTACAGGGTGTTTCAAATTCCTTGATAACTCAGCTCTTTAGAAGCTGAATAGTACAAATTCTATTTCATCTTATTAGAGTGAAATTCCAGTGGTCTACCATCTTTTTCTGTGACTAATAAAGCTTTCTGGCTGAGCATTAGTGGCCTTTCTTTATAAAAAACAGAGATCAGGAACATGATGACCCAAACTAAACAGTGTGCACACACTTATTAAGTAAGATAGAACCCAAAATACGTTTGATGGCAAAGACTAACTCCATTTGTTATACATACTCTAGCAATATATGAGCCTAAAACATCAACTTCTTGAACAATTTTCAGTGAGAGTTTTAAGAGTCATAATAACTTTCACCAGCCAAATCTATTGTTTAGGTATGCCAGATTAAATATTTATTAAGGTAGAAGTAGTCACTCTCCTTGCATGTGTGTATACACACACACACACACACACACAAGACAGAGTGCCTGATGTGTACAGCACATACATCTAAATAATTAATCTATACCCTTTCACAGTGGGAAAAAGAGACTATTTTATACACTTTGAGAACTGTCTGAAAATTTCCCTTAGTGTCAAAATTTTGTGAACATTTATTATACCTTTGATAATTTAGAGTAAAATTTCATGGAAACTATGACAGCACCCAAAATGTTTGCAGTTAAGTATAATTATCACTGTACACTGTGCGTCTGTAAATTGTGGTAGGGAGATCATCCTTGTTATTAGGTCAGGACTATTTGGTAATACTGAAGAAGCATGACACAGAAATAGAACAGAGCATTTGGAAAGAGACAGACTTGTGCGGGGAAAACACATGGTCAAGAATGCTCTGCCAGGTGCAGTGGCTCACGCCTGTAATCCCAGCACTTTGGGAGGCCAAGGTGGGTGGATCACCTGAGGTCAGGAGTTTGGGACCGGCCTGGTCAACATGGTGAAACCTGGTCTCTGCTAAAAATAAAAAATTAGCCAGGCGTGGTGGTGCATGCCTGTAGTCCCAGCTACTCGGGAGGCTGAGGCAGGAAAATCATTTGAACCTGGGAGGCAGAGGTTGCAGTGAGTGGAGATGGTTCCACTGCACTCCAGCCTGGGCAACAGAGTGAGACTCAGTCTCAAAAAAAAAAAAGCTTTTATGTCCATCTATGGAGTCTACAGAGATAGAAATGCTTCCTTGCTTCCTCAGGGATACTATTTCAAAATGAATAAAAAGTCTAAGTGGCCATGAGCTGTTTCAAAACAAGAGTGCAGTGTACACATCAAATTATCAATTCTTCTATTTATTCTTGGCACAGAGATAAATATAATAATGTTTACCCAGGATGCTGGATGAACAATTAGCTTAAAAATACACAGGAAGCATTCAGTGTAGGCAACCCGGCTTGGAAATTCTGAGTAATATTAATTTTTAAAGTTTTATATTATTTTAATCTTAGTGATTTAGCTACTTTTGTTAGAACAAAAATTCATTTCACATATTATTATTTATGTCCTCCAAATTCCAAAAAGTATTTTGGGAGGCTTAAAATGAAATTAAAAGATTAATCAAGCCACTGCGAGGATGTGGTAGAATAAGTAATCATGTAAGAAAACTCCATTGAGAAAATACACTTCAACTAAACATAAGATTTAGATATTTCCACCAAGGAGAGAAAAATACATAGTTTTGGTATAAAATGGCATCTGCTTGGTGCTTAACATCATTAATCATCAGAGAAATGCAAATCAAAACTACAATGAATTATCATCTCACCCCAATTAAAATTACTTTTATCCAGAAGACAATGACAAATGCTGGCAAGGTTGTGGAATAAAAAGAATCTTCATACACTGTTGATGGGAATGTGAATTAGTACAAGCACTAAGGAGAACAGTTTGGTGGTTCCTTAAAAAACTAAAAATAGGTTGGGCGTGGTGGCTCATGCCTGTAATCCCAGCACTTTGGGAGGCCAAGGCAGGCGGATCACCTGAGGTCAAGAGTTCGAGACCAGCCTGACCAACATAGAGAAATCCTGTCTCTACTAAAAATACAAAATTAGCAAAGCATAGTGGCAGATGCCTGTAATCCCAGCTACTTGGGAGGCTGAGGCAGAAAAATCGCTTAAACTCAGAAGGTGGAGGTTGTGTTGAGCCAAGATCATGCCATTGCACTCTAGCGTGTGCAACAAGAGCAAAACTCCATTAAAAAAAAGAAAAGAAAGAAAGAAACCTAAAAATAGAGCTACTGTATGATCCAGCAATCCTACTGCTGGCATACAGTCAAAAGAAAAGAAATCAGTATATCAAAAAGATATCTGCACTTCCATGTTTATTGCAGCACTATTTGCAATAGCCAAGACGTAGAAACAACTTAGATGTACATCAACAGATGAATGGGTAAAGAAAATGTGGTATATGTACACAATGGAGTACTGCTCAACCATAAAAAAGAATGAGACTTTGTCATTTACAATAACATGGATGGAACTGGAAGTCATTATGTTAAGTGAAATAAACCAGGCACAGAAAGACAAACTTCACATGTTCTCAATTATTTGTGGGAGTTAAAAATTAAAACAATTTAACTCATGGAGATAAAGAGTAGAATGATGGTTGCCCAGAGGCTGGGAAGGGTAGTGGGAAGTTGGGGGAAAGTGGGGATGGTTAATGGGTACAAAAAACTACAAAGAATGAATAAAACCCAGTATTTAATAGCACAACAGGGTGACTATAGTCAATAATAACTTAATTGTACATTTAAAAATAACTAAAAGAGTATAATTGGACTGTAACACCAAGAATAAATGTTTGAGGCAATGGATACCCTATTTACCCTAATGTGATTATTACACATTGTACACCTGTGTCAAAATATCCCTTATACTCTGTAAATACGTACACCTACTATGTAACCACAAAAATTAAATGTAATTAAAAATTTTTTTAAAACATATAGTTTAACATTTTTAAATTAGTATGTGCTTAGCAACGTCTACAACAACCTTTCCTGAAAACATCCTAACATACTGATGAAGATTCAGAAAACTATGATACCATTAATAAGATTAACAGATACTATAATGGAAATATATGGAAGGCAATTAATTTCCATTGACTAAAATGCCAATGCAGTTTCATTGAGAAAAAATAATTCAGGCATTTTCAAGCATCATCATAGGAAACAAAGGGCAACGCTGTGTTGAAAGACAACAGGAGATACACTTCATCCTTCCCTCTCTCGCTCTGGCTCCATAGGAGAGATAGATAGCAAAGGCAGAAAGAGGAAGAGCCTTGATAAGAACATACAATGCAGGCTGTGATGTTGCACATGCTCTTCAGAGAGCAGAGCTAAGAGAAAAAGCATACCTCATTCCAGCAGAATGTGCTCAATAAATGTACAGAGTACAGTGAAATTTTGGCTAAGTGGCACCTAGTGAGATAGTGCAAAGACTTAAGGATAGTCTACTCATCTTGACTGATGATAAAACACCAGGTCTAAATAGCTCTTTCCATTTTTGTAAAAGAAGAAGAAAAATAGTTTTATTTCAAATTTTTTAATTTTGTTTAAATTTAATTTTTTAATTTAAAAGTTAAAAATGTTTTAAAATAGAAGAAAAATAATATTAAGTGGGTTCTATGGAAAAAATAATGCATCACAAGGAAAAGGTAATACCCCCCTGATAACTAGAGGAGACTTACCTATTCTTACAAATATTTGGTGGAGGCCAGGCACAATGGCTCACACCTGTAATCCCAGCACGTTGGGAGGCCAAAGTGGGAGGATTGCTTGAGGCCAGGAGTTTGAGACCCAGCCTGGGCAATGTAGCAAGACCCAGTTTCTACAAGAAGAAAAAAAATTAGCCAGATGTGGTGACACACGCCTGTAGTCCCAGTTACTCAGGAGGCTGAGGCAGGAGGACCACTTGAGCCCCAAAGTTTGAGGTTACAGTGAGCTATGACTTCACCACTACATTCCAGCCCAGGCCACAGAGTGAGACCTTGTTTCAAAAAAAAAATGGTGGAAAGCCAAGAAAATTTTTAGAAAACTTGGCATCCTTAATAGAATTCCAGAAGACAGAGCAAATATAAAGAGGGAGAATAGAAACAATTTAGTGGAAGAAAATTTGATGCAAAGACAATACTTAGAGATGAACGGGAGGCCAGGAGGTATAGAAGAACAAAAAGGAAACTAGCATTGAAATATAATTAAAGTCTACAGTGGAGTCAGTGAAGAGAAGAAATGATATGAAAAAGAAACAAGTGTGGAAAATAATTTGAAGAGCCTTTCTAAAATGTAGCTATAAAGGATACAGACCTGAAAACTATGTGATTTCATAAATATAAAGAAATTAGATAAAAATCCAGTCAAAACATCAGTGACAGGACAACAAAATTGAACAATTTAGAAGTTACAACTTTTCTGAGCTGAAACATATGAAGATTATTCATATCGAAGGTGATTAGCAGGTTCTAGACAAAATTATCAGAAAAGAGCCAAGGCAACATTTCTGAATTACAGAGATCAAGAAAATATCCTATTGGTTTTCAGGATTAGAGGGATGTTACCTACTGTATCAGAGAAACAGAACCAATAGGAGGGATAGAGATGATATAGATACAGATATAATTAATTATGGAAATCCGTTCATGTAATTATGGAAGCCAAGAAGTCCTCCAAGCTGGAGAACCAGGAAAGCCAGTGGTGTAATTCAGTCTAAATCTGAAGGCCTGAGAACTAGGAGAACCAATGGAATAGAGTCTGAAGGCCTGAGGGAGTTGGCAGGGAAGAATAACAAAGGAAGGGTAGAGAAAGGAAAGGGAGTGGGTACTAGTGGTATAAGTCTCAGAATCTGAAGAGCCAACCAGCAGCTCTGATGTCCCAGCCTTTTTATCCTATTCCAGACCTCAACAGATTGGATGGTACCCCTCAATGCTAAGAAGGGTAGATCTTTACTTAGTCTATCAATTCAATTCCAGTCTTTCTCAGAAGCATCCTCTCAGACACCCCAAAAAAATATTTTGCCAGCTATCTGGGCATCCCTTAGCCCAGTAAAGTTGACTCATAAAATTAACTGCCACACCTACAAAGGAATACCCTGTCCCCCCCAAAAAAGACATTGTGTGGCCTCAAAACTCTCTCTGATATAAAATGTAAAAAAATAATAATTATAGAGAAAAGTCTATAGGATTTTCTGGGGGAAAAGTTGTAACACAAGAATATTATCTCTAAATGAATAGTTATTCCTGCATGAAAGAAAAAATAGTCATTCCAGATATACAAGAATTCAGAAAATACAGAATAAAGTATCTTTTTATCTTAAAATTTTTCTTTTTAATTATAAAACATATAACAAATGTATTATTAAAAGAATATTCAAATAAGCAATAGAAAATGTTAAAATCACCTGTCAGTCTCTGGGTTATCTATCCAGAGATACCTTTCCAATTTCATTTAACAATCTGCCACAAATCTGTTGTCTTCTATGTCATTAAAAATTCTCCTACAGTGTCATTGGTAAGGTAGGAGTTAAAAATTGGTTTATCTTAATATGGAAAAAAGTAAACTGTGAATGTTTCACCGTTTATTTAACCATTCTCTGTGACCAATTGTCAGTTGGGTTCACCCTTTGATCAGCATTGGGGAAGTCCAATGCTTCCTCCCAAGATCTTGCATATTTCTAATGGATTTAAATTCTTATGGTTACTTCTGACTTTGGGCTCTCACTCTCCACTGTGTTTATTTTGAATACAATTATTTTAGCCTGTGGTATCTGATCCTTCGCTCTCTGCTTAAAAGCTTTTAATAAAATAATTTTCTATTGACCTCATAATTAAGTATAAACTACTCGGCTTGTAAGTCAAGTCGAGTAGTTTATACTAGCCTATGTGTCTAGCCTCATCTCCAGGCACTGCCTCTCACCTTAACTTCTCTCTTCCTTTCCCCTGTGCTCCAATAATACAAACAACTTTCTTTTCCCCTTTTCTGCACATCGACTTTATTTATTTATTTATTTTATACTCTAAGTTCTGGGTACACATGCAGATCGTGCAAATCGTTACATAGGTATACACGTGCCATGGTGGTTTGCTACATCAGGAATCTACCTTAATAGAAAGTCACACCAAGAATAATGTATGAAGAGGTTCATCACTGTTTTTTCCAGCAAGAACCTAAACCTGGAAGTAACCTGTTTCAATAAACAGGCTTATTAAATATACTATAGTTCACCTTTATAATTCACTGTTCTGGCTGCGACAAAAACTATAAAGACTAAAAAATAATAAAAATAATAAAAATAAAATCCTCCAGTCATCTACATTAGGCATCTATCATAATGGTATCCCTCCACAATCCCCCCACCCCTGCTATCCCTCCACTACCCTCCCAACCCCCCGATAGGCCCCAGTGTGTAATGTTCCCCTCCCTGTGTCCATGTGTCCTCATTGTTCAATCCACTTATGAGTGAGAACATGTGGTGTTTGGTTTTCTGTTCTTGTGTCAGTTTGATGAGAATGATGGTTTCTAGCTTCATCCATGTCCCTGCAAAGACACGAACTCATCCTTTTTTATGGATGCATAGTATTCCATAGTGTATATGTGCCACATTTTCTTTATCCAGTCTGTCATTGATGGGCATTTGGGTTGGTTCCAAGATTTTGCTATTGTAAACAGTGCCACTAAACATACATATACATGTGTCTTTATAATTGAAAGTTTTATAATCCTTTGGGTATATACCCAGTAATGGGATTGCTGGGTCTAATGGTATTTCTAGTTCTATATCTTTGAGGAATCGCCACATTGTCTTCCACAACGGTTGAACTAATTTATGCTCCCACCAACAATGTAAAAATGTTCCTATTTCTCTGCATCCTCTCCAGCATCTGGATATGAACAACTTTTAACAATACAAACAACTTTTCAAATGAGCCAAACTCTATCTTAACCTCCAGATCTTTGGCAAGTTGTTTAAATACATATATACTAATATATTTCTAGGCACTTTGCTAAAAACCTAAATGGGTCTGGTCCAGAACAAACAGACCAGTGAAACAGAATATGCAGCCAGAAGACAGATTTTAATACATATAGGAATTTTATTATATGGAAGTGTCACACCACAGTGAAAATGTGCTGAATAATCTGACAAATATTGAGATCTCTGGCTTCCACTGGGGCAAAAAAAATTTAAGACTGATAAAGTTTGATCTTTACCTAATAATATTATGCATAAAAATTAACAAGATGTAGTTTAAATGTAGATGAGACCATTACAAACTGAAATTATTAGTAATCAGTTATTTAATTGATCTTGAGGTATAAAAAATAATTCTAAGCATAGAAATGATGGAGAAATCCTCGAAAAAATTTAGAAACTTTGACACATTAAGAAAAAAAATACAAATAAATGGGGTAATATATTTTCAGTTGTAATGAATTTTTTTTTCTTTTTTGAGGCAGGATCTCACTCTGTCATGCAGGCTGGAGTTCAGTGGTACAATCATGACTCACTGCAGCCTCCACCTTCCTGGACTCAGGTGATCCTCCTACTTCAGGCTCCTGAGTAGCTTGGACTGCTCACCATGCACAGTTAATTTTTTAATTTTTTGTAGAGATGGGGCTTTACCACATTGCCCAAGCTGGTCTTGAACTCCTGGATTCAAGCAATCCTCCTGCCTTAGCCTCCCAAAGTACAGTTGTAATGAATGCATTCTATTTTGGGGAGTTCCTAGCTCACCAAGAGAAAAGGCCTAACTCTATATATCCTCCAGCTCTCTAGCCTTTATCTCCTCCTACCCATACAACACCCCCTACCCCAACTCACATGACTCATGGCCACATGGACTCCTTTTCTCTTTTCAACCCATTCTACATGCTCCCACCTCAAGCAAGTCCTTTGCCCTTGCTGCACTTTCCTCGGGGTTTTCTTTTTTCCCAGTTACCTACACATCTTATTTCCATATTTCTGTATTAGTTTCCTATTGCTGCTGTAATACATTACCACGAATGTAGTAGCTTAAAACAACGTCAATTTATTATCTTGCCATTCCAGACACCAGAAGTCCTAAAATCAAGGTGACAGCAGGACTGTGTTCCTCCGGAGGGTCTAGAGGAGAATGTTTCCAAGCCTTTTTCAGCTTCTGGAGGCTATCTACATTCTTTGGTTCATGGACCCTTCCTCCCTTGTCAAACACAGCAGCATAGCATCTTCAAATCACTCTGACTCTGCTTCCAATGTCAAGTCTCGTTCTCTGACTCTGACCCTTCTGCCTCCCTTTTATAAAGAGCCTTGTGATTACATTGGGACTATCTTCTTGGGATAATCCAGAATAATCTTCCATTCTCAAAACCATTAACTTGGCCAGGTGTGGTAGCTTACACCTGCAATCTTAGCATTTTTGGAGGCTGAGGTGGGTGGATTACCTGAGGTCAGGAGTTCAAGACTAGCCTGACCAACATGGTGAAATGCCATCTCCACTAAAAATGCAAAAACTTAGCTGGGCATGGTGGTGGGTGCCTGTAATCCCAGCTACTCAGGAGGCTGAGGCAGGAGAATCATTTGAACCCAGGAGGCAGAGGTTGTGGTGAGCCAAGATGGTGCCAGTGCACTCCAGTCTAGGTGACAGAATAAGACCCAATCTCAACACAAAACAACAACAAAAAAAAACACAACAAAATTATTAACTTAATTGCATCTGTAACGTCCCTTTTGCACATAAGGTAACATAGGCACAGGATTTAAAGATTAGGAAATGCAAATTTTTAGAAGGGAGCATATTCTGTCTACTATAATTTCCTTCAGATCTAATTCAAACATTACTTTATCAAAAACTGACCACAGACCTACATAAAATTAGAAACGGCTTCTACTCCCATCCCTACCCCTATCTTTCTCACTTTATTCTTCTCCATGTCCATTAATACTAGTTAATTTATGCAAACTACATTAGGTCAGGGACTTTGTGTTGTTTACTCATATCTTTATTTCCATAGCTAGAACAGTGGGAAGCATACGGTGCTCAATGAATGTTAAATGAATAGATGAATAAGAAAAAATAAAATGAGCGTTGTTTCAGGGGTTGGGGAGGAAAAATATCAGAGACAATAAGTTGTCTCGTGCAGCAAGAGAAATTAAAAAGGATGGAAGAAAAAAAGGAAGGGAGAAAGAAAGAAAGGATTGCCTCTCCTTAAACAGGTGTCAAATTGTGAACATTTTCGGTTATTGGTCCATGAAATTTTCCCTAAATCATGCATTAAATTTTCTTTAAATTTGGGTCAGAACAATATAAGTCACAGTAATGGAAGCAAAGTGTGAAAAGTATACACCTCTGTTAGGAAAAATCCTACTCCCTACATTCTCCTCTTGCCTCCATGGTAATCCAAGGAAGGTAGGGCTAAGTCAAATAAAAAAGGGAGAAGAGAAAAGGAACTTTGAGCCCATGTGGCCAGTTCACAATGAAAGTCTGTTACGCCATAGTTTGTATTCTGTTATTCAGCAGAAAAGAATCTTGGAAAAGCAAGCATCTTGTTCTTGGAATGTCAGGGAGAAGCAAAACAATTCAAAATCCAATCAGTGGCTTTGAGCAAAACACAGATTCTTTTCTTCTGCTAGTTTGGACAATAGTTCCTCTTGCAGTAGATTTTATAGAGCTAGAGGCTGTTGGAATCATGAGAAAGTCTAGGAAAAGCCTGAATTACACTGGCTTATAAGATTTGGGTCTGGTGCAGGGTTGTGGAGCTTCACCAAGGGAGAGGATGGGAGGGGGAGTGATACATGAAATGGAAGACGGCATTCTGGCAAAGGATGTGCCTGCTCTGAAATACTTATAGCAGGATGACACTTGAAATCTTTGTTTCTTTTTTTATATATACTTTAAGTTCTGGGGTACATGTGCAGAGCATGCAGGTTTGTTACTTTTCCTTTAAGTGTATGAGGCTGCACAATTGATCCAGTCACTTTTAATGTATAAAAATCATTCCACAATTTAGAGGTATAAACTACAGTTTGTTTATTTTGTTCCCAGTTTTAAGGGTCAGGAACTGGGGGAGGCAGTGCAGAGCAGCCCTCATTCAGGATCTCCCATGCAGTTAGTTGCATTCAGATGTCCACTGAGGCTGCAGTAATCTAAAGACTTGCCTGTCTAGATGTCCAAGGTGGAGAAAAATCATATAGCCAGCAGTTGCTGCTAACCATTAGCCTAGCACTTGACTGCCTACATGTATCCTCTCCAGTATGGTGCTTTTACAGAAGTCAGACTTTGAACATCGTGGCGGACTTCACCCAATGAGAATTTCAAGAGATAAACTCAGAAGCCACATGGCCTTAACTGACCCTGGAAGTGAAGTAACGTCATTTTTGCTACATTCTGTTAATTACAAGTACATCACTAAGGTAGAGTAATCCAAGATTAGAAGTAGCTGTGGTCTGCAACACTCAGAGAAAAATGAAAAGGGATGAGTGAATTCAGCACCTTCAACTGAAATATCCAGGTTCTTGCATTGGGACTAACTAGGCAAACAACTCAACTCCTGAAGAATTAAGAAAAGCAGTGGCGGTGCGGGTGGGGTGACAGCCCACCTGGGAACAGCATACAGCCAAAGGAACCCCCACTCCCAACCAAGAGAAGTGGTGAGTGATTGTGTGACCCTGCTTGGGAAACCACACTTCTCCCACAGATCTTTGCAACCTGCAGATAAGGAGATTCTCTCATGAGCCCATGCCACCAGGGCCTTGGGTCAAATACACAGAGCTGTGCGGAGTCTTGGCAGAGCAGCCACTCAGTCACACATAGAGACCCAGGAGTTTTACATATTCTGGTCCCAGGATCCCCAGAAAGGTGGGAAGTCCATCTGTACATATCGCTAGAAAGGGGGCTGAATCCAGGGAGCCAAGCAATGTCATTCTGCAGGCCCCACTTCCACAACACCTCACAAGTTAAGACCTACTGGCTTGGAATTCCAGCCAGCTAATGGCAACAGATTGGAATCTGCAGGAGACAGGTGTGAGTTTCTACCATGTCTGTGGTTCAATAGACTCAACCATTCCATCTTGCTGACTTTGGAGAATACAAACAGTCTGGACCAGGAAGGGTCCCCCACAACACAGCACAGCTGCCTTGACAGACTGATTCTTTAAACGGGGTCCCTTTCCATTTCTCCTCACTGGGCAGACATCAGTGTGGGGGCTTCTGCCACTCCAGCCAGGATTCTACAGATAGAGCTCTGATCTCTCCCTGGGACAGAGCTCCCAGCGGGAGGGGCAGCCACCATCTCTGTGGTTCAGCTGACTCAGCTGTTCCAGCCTGCTGGCTTTGGAGAACATAAATGGTCCAGACAAGGGTCCCCCGCAATGCAGCACATCTGCTCTGCCAAGTAGCAGCCAGACTGCTTCTTTAAGCAGGTCTCTGATCCCATTCCTCCTGACTGGATGAGACCTCCCAACCAGGAGGACAAGCCACCTCTTACAGGTCAGTACCCCCCTGGGTGGAGCTTCCAGAGGAAGGAGCTGGCTGCCATCTTCACTATTTCACAGCCATCACTGGTGATACCTCCAGGTACAGGAAAAACTGAGAGAACTAGGGTCTGGAGTATACCCCCAGCAAACCACAGCAGTCCTACAGTAGAGTGGCCTGTTAAAAGAAAAACCAACAGAAAACAACAACAGCATCAAAAAAAAAGGCCCCCCAAAAAACCCCATTCAAAAGTCAGCAGCCTCAAAGATCGAAGATAGATAGGCCCACAAAGATAAGAATCAATGCAAAAATGCTGAAAACTCAAAGATCAGAGTTGCCTCTTCTCTGCCAAATGGCCACAACACCTCTCCAGCAAAGGCACAGAACTGGACTGAGGCTAAGATGGCTGAATTGACAGAAGTCGTTTTCAGAAGGTAGGCAATAACAAACAGCACTAAGCTAAAGGAGCATGTTGTAACCCAATACAAAGAAGCTAATCATCATAAAACAATACAGGAGCTGATAGCCCGAATAGCCAGTTTAGAGAGAAACATAACCAACCTGATGGAGCTGAAAAACACAACATGAGAACTTCACGATGAATCACAACTATCAATAGCAGAATAGACCAAGCAGAGGAAAGAATCTCAGAGCTTTAAGACTATCTTTCTGAAATAAGACAGGCAGACAAGAATAGAGGAAAAAAAGAATGAAAATGAATGAATAAAACCTCTGAGAATCATGGGACCATGTAAAGAGATTGAACCTACAACTGATTGGGGTACCTGAAAGAGACATGGAAAATGGAACCAAGGTGGAAAACATACTTCAGGATATCATCCAGAAGAACTTCCCCAACCTAGAAACACAGGCCAACATTCAAATTCAGGAAATCCAGAGAACCCCAGTAAGATATTCCATGAGAAGATCAACCAAGACACATAATCGTCAGATTCTCCAAGGTTAAAATGAAGGAAAAAATGTTAATGGCAGCCAGAGAAAAAGGCCAGGTTACCTACAAAGGGAAACCTATCAGACTAACAGCAGACCTCTCAGTGGAAACCCTACAAGCCAGAAGAGATTGGGGGCCAATTACTCAACATTCTTGAAGAAAAGAACTTCCAACTCAGAATTCAGAATTTCATATTTGGCAAAACTAAGCTTCATAAGCAAAGAAGAAATAAGATCCTTTCCAGACAAGTTAATGCTTAGGGAATTTGTCACCACCAGGGCCACCTTGCAAGAGCTCCAGAAGGAAGCACTAAACATTACCAGCCACTACAAAAACACACTGAAGCGCACAGACTAGTGGCATGAAGCAACCACATGAACAAGTTCACAAAATAACCAGCTAACATCATGATAACAGGATCAAATTCACACATATCAATATTAACCTTAAATGTAAATTGGCTAAATGCCCCAATTAAAAGACACAGAATGGTGAGCTGGATAAAGAGCTAAGATCTATTGGTATGCTGTCTCTGAGAGACCCATCTCATGTGCAAGGACACACACAGGCTCAAAATAAAAGGATGAAGGAAACTTTACCAAGCAAATGGAAAACAGAAAAAAGCAGGGGTTACAATCCTAGTTTCTGACAAAACAGACTTTAAACTAACAAAGATCAAAAAAGAAAAAGAAGGGCATTACATAATGGTAAAGGGTTCAATTCAACAAGAAGAGCTAACTGTCCTAAATATATATGCACCCAATACAGGAGCAGCCAGATTTATAAAGCAAGTTCTTATAGACCTACAAAGAGACTTAGACTCCCATATAATAATAATGGGAGACTTTAACACCCCACTGGCAATATTAGATATCAAGACAGAAAATTAACAAAGATATTCAGGACCTGAACTCAGCTCTGGATCAAGTATACCTATAGATATCTACAGAACTCTCCACTCCAAATCCACAGAATATACATTCTTCTCATCGCCACATAGCACTTACTCTAAAATTGATCACATAATTGGAAGTAAAACATGCTTCAGCAAATGCAAAAGAACTGAAGTCATAACAGTCTCTTAGACCACAGCACAATCAAATTAGAACTCAAGATTAAGAAATTCACTTAAAACCACACAACTACATGGAAATTGAACAACCTGCTCCTGAATGACTCTTGGGTAAATATGAAATTAAGGAAGAAATCAAAAAGTTCTTTGAAACTAATGAGAACACAGAGATAACACACCAGAATCTCTGGGATGCAGCTAAAGCAATGTTAAAAGGAAAATTTATAGCACTAAGTGGCCACATCCGAAAGCTAGAAAGATCTCAAGTTCATGACCTAACATTTCAACTAAAAGAAGTAGAGAACTAAGTGCAAACAAACCTCAAAGCTAGCAGAAGACAAGAAATAACCAAGATCTGAGGTGAACTGAAGAAACAGAGACACAAAAAATTCTTCAAAAAAATCAACAAATCTAGGAGCTGGTTTTCTGAAAAAATTAACAGATAGAACACTAGCTAGATTAATAAAGAAGAAAAGAGAGAAGAATCAAATAAACCCAATCAGAAATGAAAAGGGGATATCACCACTGACCCCACGGAAATACAATCATCAGAGAATACTATAAACACCTCTATGCACATAAACTAGAAAATCTAGAAGAAGTGGATAAATTCCTGGACACAAATTCCTCTCCCAAGACTGACCCAGGAAGAAATTCAATGCCTGAAGAGCCAAGAAATAGTTCTGAAATTGGGGCAGTAATAAATAGCCTACCAACAACAACAACAACTAAAAAGAAAAACCCAGGACCAGATGGATTCACAGCTGAATTCTACCAGAGGGATAAAGAAGATTTGATACCATTTCTACTGAAACTATTCCAAACAATTGAAAAGGAGGACTTTCTCCGTAATTCATTCTATGAGGCCAGCATCATCTTGATACTCAAACCTGGCAGAGATACAACAAAAAAGAAAAACTAGAGGCCAATATGCAAAAATCCTCAACAAAATACCAGCAAATTGAATCAGCAGCACATCAAAAAGCTTATCCACCACAATCAAGTTGGCTTCATCCCCAGGAAGCAAGGTTAGTTCAACATATGCAAATCAATAAATGTGATTCATTATATAAACAGAACTAAATACAAAAACCATATGATTATCTTAATAGATGCAGAAAAAGCCTTCAATAAAATTCAACATCCCTTCAGGTTAACAACTCTCAATAAACTAGATATTGAAGAAAGATACCTCAAAATAACAACAGTCATATATGGCAAACCCACAGCCAATATAATACTGAAAAGCTGAAAGCATTCTCCTTGAAAACTGGCACAAGACAAAGATGCCCTCTCTCACCACTCCTATTCAACATAGTATTGAAAGTTCTGGCCAGGGCAATCAGGCAATAGAAAAAAATAAACAGTATTCAAATAAGAAGCAAGGAAGTCAAATTATCTTTGTTTGTACATGCCATGATCCTGTATCTAGAAAACCCCATCATCTTAGCCCAAAAGCTTCTTAAGCTGATAAGGTACTTCAGCAAATTCTCAGGACACAAAATAAAGGCACAAAAATGGCTAGCCTTCCTACATACCACCAACAGGCAAGCAGAGAACCAAATCATGAATGAACTCCCATTCACAATTGCTACAAAAGAAGAATAAAATAACCTAGGAATACAGCTAACAAGGGAAGTAAAGGACTTCTTTAAAAAGAACTACAAACTACTGCTCAAAGAGATCAGCGAGGACACACAAAAAATGGAGAAACATTCCATGCTTATGGACAGGAAGAATCAATATTGTCAGAATGGCCATACTGCCCAAAGTAATTTATAGATTTAATGCCATTCTCAAGTAAACTACCATTGACATTCTTCACAGAGTTAAAACTATTTTAAAAATCATATGGAACCAAAAATGAGCCTGAAGAGCCAAGACAATCCTAAGCAAAAAGAAGCTGGAGGCATCATGCTACCCAACTTCAAACTATACTACAGGGCTACAGTAACCAAAACAACATGGTACTGGTACAACAACAGATACATAGATCAACGGAACAGAATAGAGAACCTAGAAATAAGACCACACATCTACAACCATCTGATCCTAGAAAAACCTCAGGGAGAGCTGGCAAGCCATATACAGAAAATTGACACTTTCTGACACCATATACAAAAACCAACTCAAGGGCCAGGCACAGTGGCTCACACCTATAATCCCAGCACTTTGGGAGGCCAAGGCAAGAGGACCACCTGAGGTCAGGAGTTTGAGACCAGCTGGCCAACATGGTGAAACCCCATCTCTACTAAAAATACAAAAATTAGCCAGGCATGGTGGTATGCACCTATAGTCTCAGATACTTGGAAGGCCAAGGCAGGAGAATCACTTGAACCCGAGAGGCAGAAATTGCAGTGAGCCAAGATCGCATCATTGCACTCCGACCTTGGCAACAGAGTAAGACTGTCAAAAAAAAAAAATCAACTCAAAATATATTAAATACTGAAATGTAAACCCCAAAACCTATAAACCCTAGAAGAAAATCTACGCCATACTATTCAGGAAGTAGGCACAAGCAAATATTTCATGACGAAAATGCCAAAAGCAATTGTAACAAAAGCAAAACTGACAAATGGGATCTAATTTAACTAAAGAGTTTCTGCAGAGCAAAAGAAACTATCATTAAAGTGAACAGACAACCTACAGTATGAGAGAACATTTTTGAAATCTATTCATCTGACAAAGGTCTATATCCAGAGTCTACAAGGAACTTAAATTTACAAGAAAAAAACAACCCCATTAAAAGGTGGGCAAAGGACATTAACAGACACTTCTCAAAATAAGACATACATGCAACTAACAAACATATGAAAAAAAGTTCAACATCACTGATGATTAGAGAAATGTAAATGTAAATCACAATGAGATGCCATTTTATGACAGTCAGAATGGCTATTATTAAAAAGTCAAAAAACAACAGATGCTGGTAAGATTGTGGAAAAAAAGGAATGCTTTTACATCATTGGTGGGAGTGTAAATTAGTTACACTACTGTGGAAGACAGTATGGCAATTCCTCAAAGACCTAGAGGCAGAAATACTATTCAACCCAGCAATCCCATTACTGGGTATATACCCCCCAAAATAGAAATTATTCTATTATAAAGATACATGCATGCATATGTTAATTGCAGCACTATTCACTAAAACAAAGACATGGAATCAACTAAATGTCCATCAGTCATAGACAGGATAAAGAAAATGTGGTACATATACATCATGGAATACTATGCAGCCATAAAAAGGAATGAGATTATGTCCTTTGTAGGGACATGGATGGAGCTGGAAGCCATTATCCTCAGCAAACTAATGCAGGAACAGAAAAGCAAATACTGTATGTTCTCACTCATATGTGGGAGCTCAATGCTGAGAACACAGGAACGTATGGGGAGAACAGCACACACTGGGTTCTTTCAGAGCAGGGAGGGGAAGGAGAGCATCAGGAAAAATAGCTAATGGATACAGGCTTAATACCTAGGTGATAGGATGATCTGTGCAGCAAACCACCATGGCACATGTTTACCTGTGTAACAAATCTGCATATCCTGTACACGTACCCCTGAAGTTAAAAACTGAAGAAAAAAAAATCACTAGGGTAAGCCCAGATTCAAAAAGGAAGGGAATAGTGACTCCACCTCTCAATGGGAGGAGTGTCAAAGAATCACAGATGTCTTTTTAAACCATTGTAATTGTACTATCCAGCCTTGTGCCATGTTAGACTAAATAACATACAGCAGAAATAATGAAAAAAGTATAATAAAAACTAAACTTGAAGTCCTCTTGGTTTTCTACCTCGTCTTTTTTTTCTTTTTTTTTAACCTTCTTTCTCCTTCTTTTTCAGGATATATTCCCCTCATCTTTTCATTAAATTTTGGCCATTCCACTACCAATATAAAACAAAAATTTCACCAAAATAGCATCTGAATTCTCAGGCAATTGGTTAAGTCTTTCTTTAACTTTCATCTTAGGTTGGTCTTTATTATATTCAGTATGAACCTATTACTCATATATTACCTGCTGGGTATCATGCTACTTAAGTAGTTAGAATTATTGGTCATTGGGGTAGAAAAAAGGAAGGAGGGCAGAATTTATTTCAGTTCACCATGCTTCAAATCCAAAATAGTGTTCGTTTTGGCATACAGACTCTTTAAATTCCAAGATATATTTGATCATACCATTCAAATATCAAGAATTTTCTTTCTGATGAATCTCTTTGTCTCTAATGCACACCTTTCACAAAGTAAACAGTTTAACATATTCTAATATCCTCTCAGTGGAAAACTTGCTTTACCTTTTCAGTATAGGCTCATTCTTAATATTTGGAACCTTTTAGAAGTGTTTTTAAATATTTGCTTAAAAATAAATTGTAACTAAAAACATCGGATACACTCCAAAAGTCCTGTGAGTCTCTAGGTCCTCAAGACGATTTGAAGTGCAAGAACAATGAATTGCATGATCCAAGTCTGAGAAAAACACCCCAGAGTGTGGTGCTTTATCAACAAGAGAGTTGGCACAAGAAAACCACATTACAACACCTGCTTTCTGTATAAGGTTCCGATATAGTACACACAGGATAGCCCCAATACTGCAAAGAAATGAGATGAAAAGGCTCCCTTAGCAAAATGTTTAATATAATTTTAAGAGATGGCTGTTGGGTTTCTAGAGCCTACTCACCAGATCAGGATGACCTGCTTGGGTACTTGTGTTGATAAGCATAAAACTAAGGGTCTACTCATTTGTGGGTGAGAAGGTTCTTAAATTTATTCCAGTATTTTTTTTTTAAGTTGACCTCTTTATTTCAGGATTAAGTTTTCAGGTTGGCACAGATAAACAGAACTTTTCCATTTCCAATTCAAAATGTGTGTCATAATACACATCCTATTACCGTGTACTCTGAGGTAGTATTAAATGCCAATCTATGTACCATTTTTATCAGAAATCAGCTGGAAACTGTTAAAACAATAGAGTCTTGAGACTTTAAAGATTCTAGTTCAGTAGATTCTGAAGGCTTTTTTTAAAAAAATGAGAAATATTTATTTTGAAATCTTTCACTGATTCTAATGAGCATCCAGGTTTGAGAGTCTCTACTGTAAGGAATAATTCACATCATTTCATTTGTACTGGAATTTTGATCTATATTAAATTGACTAAAATAAGAAAAAGTTGATCTTTCAGATATTGTACCATTTTTGTGGTAACAGGTCCAGACATTGATTGAAGTTAGGAGAGTAGAAATTCAATGTTGATTTTCTTTTCTTCTTTCCAACTTTTATTTCAGATTCAAGGGATACATGAGCAGGTTTGTTATATGGGTAAATTGTGTGTTGCAGGATTTTGGTGTACAGACAAATTTGTCACCCAGGTAATCAGCATAATACCCCATAGGTCACTTCAGTACTTCTAAGGGATTAAAATACACTTGGCATTTCATTTCTCTCCAGGCATCTCTTACTGTATGTTGAGGGGAGTAAAAGCCTCGGGCAGATGAAGCAAGATTTTAAAAATATCTAGACATGTCTTCACATAACAGGTGCTCAATAAATATTACAGGGATGGATAAATGATTAAATAAATGAATAATACCCAGACTGGGTAGTCAATAACAGGAAGAAAAACCATTCCTTTTCCTACTTGTTGTGTATGTCAAACTCACAAATGAAAAAAAGTATCTTTGTTATAGGGAGGCACAGAATCCACAGCATTGGCTCCTTATAATCTGGGGTCTCTCCAGAAAAAGATTCCTAGCATGTGTCCCAAGAGGAACAAGCCACAGAAGTATCCCAGAACTTTCATTTTTCCACCTTGTTACTAACCTAGTATTTCCATAAATCTAGAAAGTCTTTGGGAGACCCACAGCTGCTCTGATTTCAAAGAAAGCTGAGGAATAGCTAGCCTACCTCTATGCAATCAAAACTCTCAAAAATTTCTCAAAACTTGAGACTTTGAAATTTCCTGTTCCAGAGCTTAGTGGCCCCAGAGCAACCCAGATCATTCCCTAAAGTCTCATCACCCATGAGGGGTCTGAGGGCTCAACAATAATGATAATAAAATAGCTAATGTGATGAATGTTAAGCATTTTGTAACACATGCTAAGTGCTTTACATATATTATCAGTTTGCTTTATCTCATAAGAACACCGTAAATCTTGATAATCCTTTTTTCTCATTATTATTAGTTTACAGAAGAAGAAAGTGAGGCTTTGAGAGAAGTTGAGGCTTTTTAAGAGAAGTTGAACCAACATTACAATATTGCAGTAGCCATCTATAACCCTTTACTTAAAACAGCTGTTGAGGGGGGGAGTTGGGGAGGGATAGCATGGGGAGAAATGCCAGATATGGGTGAGGGGGAGGGAGGCAGCAAATCACACTGCCATGAATGCACCTATGCAACAACTTTGCATGTTTTTCACATGTACCCCAAAACCTAAAATGCAATAAAAATAAATAAATAAAAAAAATAAATTTAACAATTTTTTTCATGTTTTCTCACATGTGATTTACCTGTCTTCCTCTTCCTCTCCCTATCTTTATAGGAGTCTGCTCTGTATTTAAGGTAGAAAAGGATAGAGAAGAGGGGGCATGGGACATACACACAAACCATACATACCACATGACGCACACATACACACACACCCCATGCATACCATGCAACACACATACACACACACCACGCATACCACACAACACAAATACGCACACACACAATTTTACTCATTCATTTGAAAGCAAGTTGCAGACTTCACACCATGTAACCAACTAAACATTTCAGCGCACATCTTTTAAAAATAAGGAAATTCTCCTACAAACCATGATACCACTGTCATATCTAAGAAAATGAACAAAACTTCCATAATATCATCAAATACACAGTCCATATTCAAACTTCTGTAAGTATTTGTGGGATGATTTTAACAGCAGTTTAACAGATTTAACAGATAAATAGATATTTAACAGAAGATTAGTAACTGTTTGGGTCAGTTAATAATTGTGACTAGAATTGAGTGTGTTTACACATGTTCTGAGACAGAAAAAAAATAGAGAATTCTTGAATGAAGTCATTCCACAGGATGTATCCACTCTGAACATCAGAATTTTCACTCTGTCCTTAAGCAGGGTCCACCAGGCCCAGGTACTCATCTATAATAATTACTGGAGAGTTGTTCAACCCCAGAGCTTTATGAGGCAGTAACAGAAAGGGTAAACAGTATGTGATTCACTCTGGCTTTTGTGCTCCAAAATTTCAAGCATTTGGAGAGGACTGTAAAAAGGAGTTCAAAAATAAGAACATATGTACACATGGTGGGGAACAGCACACACTGGGGCCTATCATGGTGGGTGGAGCAGGCTTACAGGGAGGAAGAGCATCAGGAAGAATAGCTAATGAATCCTGGGCTTAATACTTAAGTGATGAGTTGATCCGTGCAGCAAACAACCATGGCACATATTTACCTATGTAATAAACCTGCACATCCTGCACATGTACTCTGGAACTTAAAAGTTGAAGGGAAAAAAGGTTGAGGCATAAATTAAATATTTGGGAATAGGCAGAAGGTTGTGGGCTTCCCCATGCTGCCCCCACCAATGCCAGAATGATGCTCCCCTGGATTGTAGACCAAAAGAGTGAAGGGGGTCTGCATGGAGATAACCTCTAAAGTGGGAGCCAGAAGCAACAGAGAGAACCATGAGGTTCCCAACATAGCAATTAAGCAGGGGTCTTCTGGTTGGGGAGGCTACATGAACAGAGACAAGGGCTTTCAGCACTGGCCTGGGTGGTCCAATGACCAAGGAACAGATAGGCTTCTCACCAATACTCTAGCACAATCCAAGACCTCTCAAATTGCAGCACAACCCCATGGAATTGAACAACTCATAGAAACTAAAAATAAAATTTCCACCTGGCAGACATGACAGGTCTATAAATAGATATTTATTTAAGTAATGAAAAATAAAGTATAGCTCTTCTTCATTCCTTTTTCCCTTCCTTTACATCACCATAATCTCTGCCTGGATGGCCACATTGCTTCCTCCTCTTCTGTATCTCCCTCTAATCTCCTTTTCCTCTGAGAACACTTGTGAAAACATTTGGAACCGACCTGAATAATCCAGGATAATATATTCATCTATTCTTCTGAAAATCCTTAATCACATATGCAAAGTGAAAAGAAAAGAAATCACATTTCTTTTTTTTTTTTTTTTTTAAGATAGAGTCTCAGCTGCTCAGGCTGAAGTGCAATGGCATGTTCTTGGCTCACTGCAACCTCCGCCTCTCCAGTTCAAGTAATTCTCCTGCCTCAGCCTCCTGAGTAGCTGGGATTACTGGCACACACCACCACGCCCAGCTAATTTTTGTATTTTTAGTAGAGACGGGGTTTCACCATGTTGGCCAGGCTGGTCTCAAACTCCTGACCTCAGGTGATCCGCCCGCCTTGGCCTTCCAAAGTACTGGGATTACAAGCGTGAGCCACCATGCCCGGACGATTCTTTTTCTTTATAAAGTAACATTTACAGGTTCTAGACATTAGAATCTGATATTTTAGGGGCAATTATTCTGCCTATCACACCCACTAAAATATTTGGAAATTGTGTAGCATCAGGAGATCAAATCTCTCTTAAGTGTTTCAGATTTTAAAAGATAGTTATTTGTTCGACATGTCCAAGTTTTTATAACTTTGTGTCCAAATAAGGGTATTTTGAATAGTTAAGTTGTAGTCTGAGACTCTATTTATTATACATGGTCTACTTGTACATAGCTATATATACAAACTATAAAGAAGTTTAGGTTATTGGCTCAAGAACACAGAGCCTCTTTGAACCTGGAGATGTTGCTGTTCACTTGCTATCTTGGAAGGCAAGATTTTTCTACTGGTTCCGTGCCACAATTTGAAGGTATGCCCCCCACCTCCCCAATGCCTTCCATCTCTTTTTAAAATTGGCTTTACTGAGGAATAATTTACAATTAAATGCATGGAGTTTAAATGTAAAGTTCAATGAATTTTGGCAAATGTAAACAACCATGTAATCACTAATTCAATCAAGATATAGAAATTTTCCATTACCCCAGAAAGTTCCTGTGTGCTCCTTCCCAGCTTAATTTGAGAGTATTCCAAATAAAGCTGACATGAATATTTATGTGAAAATCTTTTTGGACATAGCTTTTTATTTCTCTTGGATAAATACCTAGATGTGAAATTGCAGGTTCATAGAGTACGTGTATTTTTAATCCATCCTCTCTTTGGCTCCTTGCTCCGATCCATTATTCTAGACGTTCTGATTCTACTTTCTACATTTTACTCAGTAATAAATTGATAATAATCTTTAACTAGTCTGACTATCTCTTCTTTTATTCCTTGGTATTACAAGCAACATTACTTTAATCTTTTTAACCAATTTGACTAACGGTTCCTGTCCTCCTTGCTATGTCCCACTCTGGACTTTGTTCCATTTGTTCTATGCTAGGATATTTACTTCTCACTTCACGGAATGTACTGCTAATTCTTAGCAGTTATTTCCACAATTATTTGATGTTAATGGAAGACTTAACTTCCCTTCAAAATTAACTGTGCAATTCAGGATGAGACTGTGTGATACTGCGGCTCCCAGTGTCTCCATCCTAAACTGACTGTCAATAGCCTTTTTTCACAGGCAACTCTGTTCTTTCTAACCCAATAATCATCCTTTGTGGCAATTGAAAAAAACAATCAATATGCTCCTTTGGATTTCTCATTACGTGCCTCTAAGATACCAGGATACTTCTTTTGTAACCCCATTCTCAATTTACTGGAAGTATGTCACCGATATTGCCATTTAATTGCTTCCTATCCAGTTCTATGTAGGATGCAATTAACTGTATCAATTTGAGCTGTTTATGTTTAATTCCATTGATAATTATCTCATGAGATTGACATATTATGAAGGATTACTTGTCAAAAGAAAATACATGAAAAAAAACTAAACATGTGTTTGAACCAAGCCTGACTCATGCCCCAAATTTGTATGCTGAGCATGAACCTTCTCCATATACCACTGAGATTGTCAACATTATTATTCTAGGATTAGGATATTCAGCAATGTTCTAAGTAATTAAAAGGCAACCAGCATAAGACAGCTCTATGATGGAGGTTAAGTCTGCCATGCTTTTCATAAACAGACCTAATTGTTTTACCTGATTGTATTTCCTTCTTCAGAATTAAATTTATAAGAAAGAATATGAAAATCTTTAATACACTGAAGATTCAATTTTCCAACAGCCTTTATAAAAGTACATTTTACGTTTATAATATATTGTTTCACAAAGTGGTTTACAATGATGCCTAAACTGTTTAGATTGCTTTGGGGACACATTTTTAAGTTGTCATTAAAAAACAAAAAAGATTAGCTGAACATTATTACAGTAACTCAGTGACTCCCTGGTTCTGTGTATTGTGGGCTTACTTCAATAGCTTTTGGTTTGGGCTACAAGCAGTTTTTGGCTACATGGATGAATTCTGTAGTGGTGAATTCTGAGATTTTACTGTACCTATTACCTAAGCAGTGTACACTGTACCCAATATGTAGTCCTCTATCCCTCACCTTCCTCCCACCCTCCGCCTCAAGTCCCCAAAGTCCATTATATCACTCTACATATCTTTGCATCCTCATAGCTTGGCTGCCACTTATAAATGAGAATATATAGTATTTGCTTATCCATTCCCAAATTACTTTATTTAGAATAATGGCCTCCAGCATCATCCAACTTGCTGCAAAAGACATTTCATTCTTTTTCACATCTCAGTAGTATTCCTTGGTTGTACATACCACATTTTCTTTATTCACTCATTGGTCAATGGGCACGTAGGTTTATTCCATTATATTTGCAACTGTGAATTGTGCTGCTATAAACATGTGTGTGCATGTGTCTTTTTCATAAAATTACTTCTTTTCCTTTGGATAGATACCCAGTAGTGGGATTGCTGGAGTGAATGGAAAATCTACTTTTAGTTCTTTAAGGGATCTCCACACTGCTTTCCATAGAGGTTGTACTAATTTACATTCCCACTAGTGGTGTAAAAGTGTTTCCTTTTCACCACATTCATGCCAACATTTATTGGTTTTTGACTTCTTAATTATGGCCACTCTTGCAGGAGTAAGGTGATATCTCATTGTGGTTTTGATGTGCATTTCTCTGATGATTAGTAATGTTGAGCATTTTTTCATAAGTTTGTTGGTCATTTCCGTATCTTCCCTTGAAAAATGTCTATTCACATCCTTCACCCAATTTATGATGGAATTTTTTTCTGTTTGAGTTCCTTATAAATTCTAGATAAGAATCCTTTGTTACATACATAGTTTTCAACTGTTTTCTCCCATTCTGTGGGTTGCCTATTTACTCTGCCAATTATTTATTTTGTTGTGCAGATTCTTAGTTTAATTTGGTCCTATTTATTTTTTATTTTTGTTGCCTTTGCTTTTGGGGTCTTGGTCATGAATTCTTTGCATAGGCTAATGTCCAGAAGAGTTTTTCCAGTGTTATCTTCTAGAATTTTTATGGTTTCACAGCTGAGATTTAAGTCTTTGATCCACCTTGAATTGGTGTTTGTATATGATGAGAGATGGCAATCCAGCTTTATTCTTCTACCTTTGGCTTGCCAGCTTTTCCAGTACCATTTATTGAATATGGTGTCCTTTCCCCAATTGATGCTTTTGTACATTTTGATGAAGATCCATTGGCTTTTTAAGTATTTGGCTTTATTTCTGGGTTCTCTCTTCTCTTCCTTTGGTCTAAGTACCTATTTCTATACCAGTACCATGTTGTTTTGGTAACTATAGCCTTGTAGTATAATTTGAAGTTCGGTAACGCAATGCCTCCAGATTTGTTCTTTTTGTTTAGAATTGCTTTGGCTATTTGGGCTTTTTTGGTTCCATATGAATTTTAGGATTGTTTTTTCTATGAAAAATGATGGTATTTTGATGGGAATTGCATTGACTCTATAGATTGCTTTGGCAGTATGGTCATTTTCACAATACTGATTCTTCCTATCCATAAGCATAAGATGTGTTACCATTTGTTTGTGTCATCTATGCTGTATACAATGGCAGTGTATACAACAACTTTACTATAATGAACTATGGGGTTATAAGAAATAATTTCTTCCTTTTTAAAACTTCCTGGATAATCTTTATTATAGAAAAAGTGTAAATATAATTTAAAAAGAAAAATGGGAGAAAAAAATCTCTAGATCATTTAGATATCAATGTTATCCAGAGATAACCACTGTAATAACATATTTCCTTCCAAACTATTTTCTATGCAAATACACACATATAAATAACTGTATGTTTACCTACATTTATTACATCATTTATACAGACATCTTTGTACATTGCCTCTTGCTCTTAATGTATTTAGAAATTTTTATGTTAATATTTAAATAGCTATACCATGATTTTGATGGCTGCATAATATCTCATAATATATATATATCTTTCTTTTTTTAGACAAAACAGTACTTCAGCTTTATTTTTCACCCAGACAGAAAAGCAACTGAAAAGGGGGCATTTTTATATACACTGAGTGTGCGTCACTGGAAGATTTCCCCATGAGGCCAGGAAAACAGTCAGCAGGTTAAAAAAGACTGAAGCAAATTTATTGTATTGCCATGGAAAGAAATCTAAGAAGCAAATGCATGTGTACTGTGTATATATAGCATAATACTTATATTGGTGGAGGGACAGAGGAGGAGAGAATAGGAAAGAAATTGCACCTGGTTTTAGTTTGGTTTGGTTTTTTGAGATGGAGTCTCACTCTGCCACCCAGGCTGGAGTGCAGTGGCACGATGTTGGCTCACTGCAATCTCCACTTCCCAGGTTCAAGCAATTCTCCTGCCTCAGCCTCCCCACTAGCCAGGATTACAGGCATATGCCACCACACCTGGCCAATTTTTGTATTTTTAGTAGAAGGAGGGTTTCACCCTATTGGCCAGGCTGGTCTCGAACTCCCGAACTCAGATGAGTAAAAAACATGAACTATTAATGTTTGGATAAAAAACATGAACTATTAATATACTGTCTGTAAGAAACTCGCTTCAAATATATCACCATACGTACACTGAAAGTAAAAGAATGGAAAATGTTATATCATGCAAACATTAAACCAAAAGTTACCCCTCCAAAAAAGTCAATTGGTATTTAAAGCAAAAACAACAAAGTACTGTTATAGCATTTGCAGAGGTAAAACACGACAGCAATACCATAAAGGAAAGGAAAAGGTGACTTGTCTGCTGAAGAGCCTCCAGCGGATAAAAGTCAAAGTCCTTAGAAACTCCTTCAATTCCTCACGCAATCTGCCCTTGTTACCTTCCCAACTATTCTCCCCTTTGTTGACTATATGCCAATCATGTTAACCTACAGGCTGTTCCTAGAACATCCTGGAAAAGCTCCCACTAAAGCACCTGAACACAGGTGGCTCCCTCTGCTCAGAAGGCTCTTACACCAAGAGGACCAAAAGTTAACACACTCCTTAATGAGCATCGTCCCAACCAATCTCTTTACAGCTGTAATTCCCACTCTCACCCTGCCCTCATTGCCCGACTCGATTTTTTATAGCACCTATCATCTTTTAGTCTTCTATAAGTTGCTTACTTATTGCATTTATTACTGATAGCTAGACTATAAATTCCAAAAGAGCGTGAATTTTGTTTCTTTTCTTCATAAATGTATCCCAAGTCCATAGACTAGTGGCTGGTATATAACAGTTACTTAAATGTTAATTTGTCAAAGGAATAAATGAATATTTGTTAGAGGGAGAAGAGAAAGATATTCATGATACAGTAGAGATAATATTCTGGGAACCCAGAGCACCAAAAAAGAAGACCTGACTGCAGTCAGTTGTTCAGACTCATGTTAGCCTTTTCTACAGAGGAGTATCTGGATGAAAAGAATATCTTAAAAATCTCAATATAGCAGACATTAAGACATTGAAAGATGAGAAATCTCAAGTGTTTCTCCACTCCAAAGACAAGTCCATTTCTCAAACAAGAAACTGAGTAAGAGAAATGACACAAACAATTCTGTATCGATCACATTCCAACTGTATATCCTATGTTTAGAGTCACTTCAACAGAAGAATATCATGTTTGCACAAAGCACTTGGACATGTGTTTGTCACTTTTATTCCTTTTATTTTTTTTAAACTCATTGTACAAAAAATTCTAAAGCAAGAGGATTTTCAGATCATCCATTAGAGATAAGAAATACCTAGCTGTTGTTTGTTCATTTTCAACTAGAGGACATCTCTAGGCATAGATGTCACCCAGACTAGAAATGTAAATAGGTCATTTAAACAAGGAATTCAAGTAGAAAACTGAAATCATTGAACTACCATTAATGCCCACACCAGCTTCAATCAGAAATAAAGAGGAAATAGGCACCTACCATCAAAGCTGATAATACAGAGGACATTAAGCTAGTATGTCCTTCTTCTAGCCTACTGGCATCCTCCCAAATGGAAATGTGGGCAACCTTTAAGAACTAGCTCAAAATGCTACCTACTTCATGAAGACACAATTCCCACAAACGCAGAATTCCCATAATTCCCAGAAAGAAATATTAGCTTCTATAATGCCCCTAGCATTTCATTAATATCAAGTTATGGCACTTTTACTTCCCTGGTATCATAGTTACGAGTACTCAGCATTGTTGACACCATGATGCCAGGAATCCTGTGCTTTTCATCCTTTACAAATATATCCAACAAATCCCAATTGAATCAAATCAAATGCTTCCAAAATAATCTCTCATTCCAGTAAGCTAGGAAAGATCTTTTTATGTAGTATGTATTTGCTGAATTTGTTTGAATGGAACCTCAAGCAGATTTACATTTCTGGCAATTTTTGTTCTATTAGATCTGAGTTTAGGTGGGCCACTGAGTAAGGTCCGCAGCTCTTGCTTGTTGCTGTTCTTTTATTTAAATTAACCAAACATTCACTCTTTTGCCATATTGATTTCTGATATAAAATTACTGAAATGTTTGGTTCATTGCTCTTACCGTGGCTAAAATAGTCCCTGGAACATAGTAGGTATTTAGTAATAATTGTTTAATGAATTTTTTCAAAGGCAAAACCAGCTTTCAACAGACTATGGAAGCGGCATACTTATGATTCCAGGGGTAGAGCATTTCATAAACCTAGGATGACCTCCAACAATTCCTGCAATCCCTGTAGGCACACATCTCCGCACATCAAAAAGTAGAGTCTCTGTTTCCTTTTGCCTTGCATCTGAGCTGGTCTTGTAACTTGCATTGACCAATGGAATCCATGGAAGTGATACTCTGGGATTTCTACAACAGGATCTTAAGAGACTTGTAGCTTCTGCTTCCCCATTTTTGAGATTCACTGAATGGTATGAAACTATGGGAAAGGATAAGCCCAGCCAGTAGGCCCCAAGCCATCCCAGCTGTTCCAGCAAAGATTGCAAACGGACAAGTAAAACAATATAAGATGTTCCAACTGCAGCTGAGTTCTCAGCTAAATACAACTATGTAACTGCAGCCAACACATGGAATAAAGATAGTCATCCCACCAAGCTCTCTCTGCTCAGTTGCAGAATCATGAGTAAATAACTGGTTTTCTTGTTATAAACCACTAAATTTAGTGGTGGTTTGTTATACACACTAGATAACTAAGACAATCCTAATAGTTTCTTTTCTATCATTCCTGTATATATATGTATTAAGAATACTGTGAAATGATTATCAATTAATGCATGTTTCTGGGTGCTGATATTTTTTGATGAGCTTTTTTGGGTTTTGTTATTAGCTTTTTAATTTTAGCTTTTTGCTTAAAAAGTACTTTATGGTGCTTTTCTATAACCTTTTAAAAATATTTTGTCAACATAAAAGAATGTTTATAAAATATGTATAAGGAATAAAGCAAATGCCTATGAAAATAAAATTTTAATACCTATATTCTCATTATCTAGTTTAACAGAACATTACATTATATTTAAAGTTATCTGTGTATTCCTCTCATGACCCAGCACTTTTCCTAAATTTCTGCTTTATCCTTTTTTTCTTTGGAAATTTCTCCAAATATTATATAACCAAATATAAGATTATATGGCTATGATTGTGAATAAATGGAAATATGTTTTCTAGAACCTGATTTTCTCATTAAAAATTGTGCGCCTGAATTTTATTCATGTTTTTGTTCAAAGTTAAGAGTGCATTCCATTTTTCCTGCTATATTATTTCATTTTATTAGCATATCACAGTTTACTTAACCATGTTACTGATGTTGAGCACTTCAGTTTGTAGATTTTGCTTATTACAAAAACAGCTACTATAAATATACTTATACCTGGCCCCCACTGCAAGAAAATCTAGTATATATCCAGAGGTAGATGAATATATTCAACTTGACTGGATAATGCCAAATTGTTTTATAATATTGTAATATAAATTCATGCTACCATCAGCAATACGTAATAACACCTATTGATCTATATCCTCATCAAAACTTGATATTGTCAGACATTTAAATTTTTTTCACTGTGGAGAATATGAAAGGGTGTCTTCTAATGTTTTAATTTTTCTTTTATCTCATAACTAAAGAAGTTGAAGATCTCGTGTTCATTGGCTAATTCTCTTCTGTGGGATGCCATTCAAGACTTTTGTTTTTTATTGGGATATTTTTCTTATTATTCTGTAGACTTTTATTCTATATTCTGGTTACAATTATTTTGACAGTTGCATGTGTTACAAATAACTCAGGTTTGTCTTTTCACTTTCTTTATAGTGTCATTTGGTAAATGTAAGTTCTTAATTGTAGTATAGCTACATTTGTCAATAATTTATCTTATGATGGTTAAGAAACTTATTCCAAATTCATAAGGATAATTTCTTTTAAAGGTTGTATAGTTCTGCCTTTCATATTCAAATTTTTACACATGTGGAACCTGTTGGGAGAAGATATGATAAAAATAGGAATACAATTTGATCTTTTTACATACTAGTAACTAGTTTTTGTAGCTTGATTTATTGTAGTCTATCTTCAATGCAAACTGTTAAAAATCAAATTTATATATATATATATCTGGTTCTGGCTTTGAGTTTTCTGGTGTTTCATTTATCTATGTGTCTCTGCCTTTGCAGATGTCAGACTACTATACTGTAGCTTTAAAATAATTCTTGCTACCTGGTGAGAAAATCTACTTCCTTTGTTCTTCAGAAATAAGTGGACTATTAATTTTTGCCTTTCCACGTAAACTTTAGGCCCAGATTAGCAAGTTCTGTAAAAATAAACAAAATTGGTATTTTGACTTAAAGTAAATCAAATCTACAGGTCAATTGATAGAACATTGCAATTTTCATGATTTGGAGACTTCCAATCAATGGACATGGTATGGACTTTAATGTTACTTTAATAAAACATAATTTTGTCCTTAAAAAGTCTCACAAATGTTTGTCACATTTATTCCTAGGAAATTTAGAATTACATTAACTGTAGGTGGCAGGAATATAGCAATATAATTGAGTTGTGTATACTGATTTTTGTATCAAGCAAACTTACCAAATGTAAATTAATTCTAATTTAGCTATAAATTCTTTTGAAATTTCAAAGACCTTATCATCTAATAATAATGGTTTTGTTTATTCTCTTCAAATCCTTATGCCTTTTTTTTCCTCGTTTTTTTTCTGCCAAATTGATGGGGAATTCCTATTTCAATGTTAAGCAGAAGACATCCTTGGAATCATCTTACTCCTAAAGGGGATGTTTTCTATGTTTAACCATTACACATAATTTTGCCCTATGTTTTTTGAAATTAACCTTTCTTAGATTAAGCAATTTTCAATTATTAGTTTGCAAATCATGAATGAATGTTCAATTTTGTAAAACTTAATTTTTATCTACACTACTGAAATATTTTTTCCCTTAATTTGTTAATATAATTAACTATGGTAATTAATTAACATGCAAGTTCTAATATTAGAATCATTAAAGTAACCTCACATTCCTGGGACGAGTCCAGATTGGTTATGATAAATTAGTTATTTTGTGCAGTATTCAGTTTGATTAAAGAATTTTGTATCTATAATTGTGTGAAATAATCTGTAATTTCTCATTCTTTTAGAATCCTTGTGAAAGTGGTGGTACTCGTATCTACTAGCTTTTTATCAATAACATATCACTAGAAAATAAAATTTAAACAGTACTTTTAAAACAGATAATACCATCTATATCATTAACTCAAATAAAATGTTTAAAATATATACAGAGAAAATTATATAACTTTTTAAAGAGCCATTAATTTAAAAAATCTCTAAAAAATTAAGAGACATATCATGTTATGAATTTGAAAACTCAAAACTGCAAATGTTTAAATTACCCCAAGTAGAATAGATAGACTTATTGCAATCCCAGTCAAAATCCAGCAGGTTTCCTTTTGTGGAATTTGGTAAACTGAATGTATAGAAATGCAGAGATCTAAGAATACCCAAAATATTCTTGATAAAGTTGAAAGGACTTGCTTCATCAGCTATCAAGACATTATAAACCTATAATAATTCAGATAGTGTGATATTTGCTCAGGGATAGACAAGTAGACCAATGGCAACAGAATATAGAAATCAGAACAGATGTATGCATAATAGATACTTAATATATGACAGAATAACACTGTTGATCATAAAGGAAAGGACAGACCACTAAAAATATGGTGCTGGGACCATTTTTCCCATATGGAGAAAAATGAAATTGGTCCTTTCTCCCCCATATACATAAAATTTAGTTCCACGTAAATTGAAAAGCTAAGAAAGGCAAAACTATGATGTTTTTAAAATATAGGAAAATATCTTTACTAATCCAGTATAGATGAAGATCTTTTTTTTTTTTTTTTTTTTTGAAATGGAGATTTGCTTTTGTTGCCCAGGCTGGAGTGCAATGGTGCAATCCTGGCTCACAGCAACCTCTGCCTCCTGGGTTCAAGTGCCTCCTGCCTCAGCCTCCCAAGTAGCTGGGATTACAGGTGCCCACCACCACGTCCAGCTAATTTTGTATTTTTAGTAAAGATGGGTTTTCTCCATGTAGGTCAGGTTGGTCTTGAACTCCCAACCTCAGGTGATCCACCTGTCTCGGCCTCCCAAAGTGCTGGGATTACAGGCATGAGCCACCGTGCCCAAACATAAAGATTTCTTAAAAAAAAGAATTAACCCTAAAGGAAAAATTCAACTGTATTAAAATTAAGAACTTTTCCTATACTTCAGCAATATTTGTAATAATATTACAAAGCAAGTACTGAGTAGATAACGAATGCCTACAGTGGCTCATTCCTGTAATCTCAGCACTTTGGGAAGCTGTGGGGAGAGGATTGCTTGAGGCCAGAGGTTTGAGATCAGTCTGGGAAACATGGTGAAACCCTGTCTCTATAAAAAGTAAAAATATTAGCCAGGCATGGTGGCATGTGCCTGTAGTTCCGGTTACTCAGGTGACTGAGGTGGGAGGATCACTTGAGCCCAGAAGGTCAAAGCTGCAGTGAGCTATGATTATGCCACTGCATGCCAGCCTGAGCAACAGAGTGAGACCCTGTCTCAACAAAAAAAAGAATGCCTAGCTATTAACAAGAATAACAGACAACCTATAGAAAAATAGTCAAAAGTTTCAAATAGGCACTTCACAAAAGAGGAAATTCAAATAGATAATAACCATATGAAAAAATTGTATACCTCATAGGTAATGAGAAGAATATAAATTAAAAATACCAACAGTTATAATTTCAAAACCACCTCACTGGCAAACGTTAAAGTCTGACACTAGCATGCATTGGTTAGAAAGTGGAACATTAGGAAATCTCAAACACCACCAGGTAGAAGATAAAGTATTAGACTGGTGCAAATGTAATTGCAGTTGTAATTTGCCATTACTTTAATGGCAAAAACCACAATTACATTTACACCAACCTAATAGTATAAGTTACATTGGAAATATGATTAGCATTACCTATCAGTCTGAAAATAGGTGTAGACTGGATGGGAGAACTGCAGAGATGTTGGTCAAAGGACACAAAATTTCAATTAGACTGGTGGAATAAGTTCAAGAGATCTATTGTACATCATAGTGACTATAAGTAACAATAATATGTTATAAATTTGGAAATTGTTAAGGGTAGATTTTAAGAGTTCTCATCACAAAAAAATGATAAATGTGAGATGATGCATATGTTAAATAGGTTGATTTAGCTATTCCACATATATACACATATCAAAACATGTTGTATACCATAAGTATATATAATTTTTACTTGTCAATGTAAACAAATACGCATAACTTATAGCAAGTTGGCCTCTAGAGTCTCATTTACACATACAACAAGAAATATGCTATCATTGCCTCAAATTGGAATCAACCCAAATATCTGTCATTCGTGAAGTAGACAAATTATGGCATATTTTTACAATGGAATATCACATCACAATGAACATGAGCAACAGTAGATACCCATACATCATAGGTAAATCAAAAGCCTAATGTTGGGTGAAAAAAGCCAGACGCAAAATACTACATATGATATTAATCATTCCAGGTAAACTTCAAACACAGGCAAAACTTAACAATACTGTTTAGAAATACATAAGCAGTAAAGCATAAAGAAAAGCAAAAAGTAATTATCTCAACAGTAAGGGCATAAGATTCTTAAAGAGAGAAGATAGAAAGTTACAGTCATAGAAGGCCACCATAGGAAAGTGTCCTATGTTGAAATGTGTGTGGTTTTACTACTGCTGTATGTTTCATTAGCATTCATAGCTCCATGTATGTTTTATGCACTTCCCTACAGTTATCTAAAATATGAAAATATAAATAGTCATTGGTTTTTGTTTTAAAACAAATATTAAATACTTTGAGAGAGGTCAAAATGAGTCTCTGAAATCTAACAAAACCTGAATTCCAATCCCAACTCTATTACTCAATCTTGTGACCTTGAGATGCTTCATTGCTCTCTAGGCCAGTGGTTCTAACCTTTGCTACACTTTGTAACCACCTGAGGAGGTTTTTGTAGAAATGCAAATCAAAACCACATTGTGATACCATCTCACTCCAGTTATAATGGCAATCAGTAAAAAGTCAGGAGACAACAGATGCTGGAGAGGATATGGAGAAATACAGTTTTACACTGTTGATGAGAGTGTAAATTAGTTCAACCATTGTGAAAGACTGGCGATTCCTCAAGGATCTAGAACCAGAAATACCATTTAACACAGCAATCCCATTACTGGGTATATACCCAAAGGCTTATAAATCATTCTACTATAAAGACACATGCACACATATGTTTATTGCAGCACTGTTCACAATAGCAAAGACTTGGAACCAACCCAAATGCCCATCAATGAGAGACTGGATAAAGAAGATATGGAACATATACACCATGGAATACTATGCAGCCATAAAAAAGGATGAGTTTATGTCTTTTTCAGGCATGTGGATGAAGCTGGAAACAATCATTCTCAGCAAATTAACACAAGAACAGAAAACCAAATACCACATGTTCTCACCCATAAGTGGGAGTTGAACAATGAGAACACATGGACACAGGGAGGGAAACATCACACACCAGGGCCTGTTGGAAGGTCAGGGGCTAGGGGAGGGATAGCATTAGGAGAAATACCTAACGTAGGTAACGGGTTGATGGGTGCAGCAAATCACCGTGGCACATGTATACCCATGTAACAAACCTGCACATTCTGCACATGTACCCCAGAACTTAAAGTATAATTTTTTTTTAAAGTATAATTTTTTTTAAAAAACTACAAAAGCCCAGGTGCTACCTTAGAAGTTCTGATTTAACCAATCAGTGAATGATGGCCTGAGCACTGATAATTTTTAAAGTTCTCAGGAGACTCTAATGGGCAGCCACAGCTGTGAACCACTGCTGTAAGCCCTAGTTTTCTCACCTGATGATGAGGAGGAGGAGGATGAGGATGATGATAGTACCTTGTTGGAAAGTTGTTATGGATGGAAGATATTAGTATGTGCTTGGGATAGTGTTTGGTACTCAATGAAGTTTCACTCTTACTGTTAAACTGCTCCCTTACAAACAAGTTTTGAGGTTGATTGCAACTGATATTAAAGATTCATAAGAAATAGATGGTGCTTTAAGAAATCAGATTTGATGACAACCTAAATGCAAAAGAATAAAAGATGAGAATACTGGTTGGTATACTCTGGGAAAAAACAAACAAACAAAAGGAAGCAGTTCGGTCTTTTGACTATCAGCTATCTAGACCAGCAGTTCCCCATCCCTGGGCCATCGACTGGTACTGGTCCATGGCCTATTAGGAACCAGGCCACACAGTAGGTGGTGAGCTGCAGGCAGGCAAGTGAGCCTTACCGCCTGAGCTCCACATCCTGTCAGATCAGGGGCGGCATTAGACTCTCACAGGAGCGCCAACCCTACTGTGAACTGCACAGGCGAGGGATCTAGATTGCATTCCTTGATGAGAATCTGACTAATACCTGATGATCTGAGGTGGAACAGTTTCATCCCAAAACCATCCCCAACTTCCCAATTCATGGAAAAATCCTCTTCCATGAAACCAGTCCCTAGGGCCAAAAAGGTTGGGGACTGCTGATCTAGACACAATCTCTCAGTTACACTCTCTTGTAATTTTCCAAGTTTATATGAGTAATTTAACAACCAGCGAACGGCTTGGCTTTATGTCTTCTGGCCTTGCTGTGGCTGGAATCTTGGAAATGCTAGTGCCTTATAGATATAATGTTCTCTTTGTTTAAAGATTTTGTTTTCTAACCAAGGAAATAATTCAGTTTGAATTCTCTCATCCCCTCTATGACGTTCTAAACAGCTGGTGCTTTTTTGTTTTAGGACATGCTAATTTTTGCTCAGACTCCATGTTGACATAGTATTTGTTTATTGTCATGAATGTGTTATAGAGTGGATTTGTGATTTTCTAAACCAATCAATAATCATTGCACTAGCAATCTTCTTTTATGTAGACAAAATTAAAATTTTGCTTCTTAATCTCACATATTAAAAAATCTTTCTCTAATTCAATTGAGTTGGCTACCTCCAGGCCCTAAAAAATAATGCTAAAAATCTGGAATTCATGGCTGGTTGCTGTGACTTACACCTGTAATTGCAGCACTTTGGGAAGCTGAGGCAGAAGAATCCCTTGAGGCCAGGAGTTGGAGCTGCAGTGAGCTATGATCACGCCACTGCACTCCAGCCTGGGTGACACCGCGAGAGGAAAAAATTTTTTATTAAGTGAGCTGATTTGTCAACTTCAAAAACTGCTTTGTTGATTAGATTAATATTCTTCCCTTAAACCATTAGCAAATGAACACTGAAGTAGAATGTCCCCCAAAGGCAAAACATAAAAATAAAAAAAGAAGAGATCCCTTAAACAAGGGAGGAGGTTATGAAGTGATGAGAAAGAGTTGAGGGAATGTGTTGACTGGCTCAGCCCTCAGCTAGATTCAATCCAGTCCACCTGTTAAATGCCAAGAAAAATAAGTGCCTTTTGCAGAGGCTGAGATCTCCAGCTCTCTCCTCTGACCTCCCTCCTTTCTGACCCTTTGACCTCCCCTGCAGGAGCTGCTCTGAGCAACTGTGCCCAGCACCTGGGAGGCTAAAGAACCCTGCAGAAGACAACAAATCAACATTCCACCAGGAATTTTGTGCTGGATAATTCAACGAGTTCAGCTGTTATCCTGGCCACACCCACAGTCTGGGCTTCCATCCAAACCGTCCTTCTTCACTACTGAAAACCAGAAGCTACAGCCCTCAACCCTGTCTTCTAGCTCCCCACCCAAGCCCCCCTTGCTCTCCCTCTTTCTCTGAGCCTCTCCACTGTGCCTCATGAAACCCCAGTTCTATAAGGAACAAACTTCCTTTGGTCTACAAACATTTCCCTGGGAATTCCTCCAACATTAATAAAAAAATTAACTTCTGGCCAGGTGCTGTGGCTCATGCCTGTAATCCCAGCGCTTTGGAAGGCCAAGGTGGGAGGATCACTTGAGTTCCAGGAATTCAAGACCAGCCTGGGCAACATAGTGAGACCCTGTCTCTACAAAAAATACAAAAATTAGCCAAGCATGGTGGTGCATGCCTGTGATCCCCAGCTACTTGGAAGGCTGAGGTAGGGAGAATCACTTGAGCCTGGGAGGTCAAGGCTGCAGTGAGAGAAGATTGCACCACTGCACTCCAACCTGGGCAACAGAGTGAGACCCTATCGGGGAAAAAAAAATGAATTTCTTAGCTGTCTTCCCAAACCTGCAATTCATGAGTAATAATTATCCTCTTAATCAGCAGGGCACCAACATTTGGAGTGAACACAACTTTCTCCCATTTGCCTTCCATATCCCATCTATTGCCAGGCCTTTACAATTCTAACTCTAGGGACTTTGTGTAAGGTAACGGGGCCTAAATGGGCCCATGCTCAATTATCCATCATTCTAAATTTTTTTTAGTTTGTATTATGAAAAGTTTCAAACGTACATTAGAAACTAGTAAAGCAAAAATTCCATGTACCCACCATCTAACTTCGTCGGATCTTGACATTTTATGGTACTGTATTTGATTCCATTTCCTTTCAGAATCTTTTTTTTTAAATAAACACATAAAGGTCGTCAAATGACTCTGCCCAGTCCACATCACATACGCCAAACAGTGTCTAAGACACGGAACATAATCATTTGCTCAACAGTACTTGGCATAAATGTATGAGCCTCTCTTTGTAGCTTCCTCTTCGCTGATACCTCCTGTTTTCTGACCATCTTTCAATCTGGATTTTTTTCCCCTTTTTCTTCTATCATCTCCACCCCTTCCCATACTTCTCTCACCTAAACTGACTATAAAGGAAAATAGAAGCATCATTTTAAGTTCCCCATAGCTTAACTTTTAAAACCGGGTTAAGAAATAATTTCCTATTGGGTAATATTCAGATTTTTAACAGCAGCTCTCAAGTCTGAAAAGCTTTTATTTCTTACCAGGTACCCTGGATCCCAAGCATACCTGGATAGTCTCCATCCTACAAATTTACTTCCCGGCTTTTTCTTGCGTTTTTTCTTGTTAGATGGGATGTTCTCAACCTGGACGTGTCAAGGTTCTTCAGAGACTTGGCTGCCTCTGTCCCCACTTTCTCACTTGTGTTGCCAGCATTTAGCACAATGCCTAGTGCACGGAAAGTGCTCAAGAAATGTTATTGTATTTTTTAAAACATAATAAAAACTAAGTTACTCATTACTTGGTGCACCATGTTTTCCATTAGGTGATAGACCACCCTAAAAACTAATTCAACTCCAACTGAAAAGCTAAAATGGAAAAAGAGAAAGTAAAAGAAATAGACAAGGAAGAACAACTGTCACCCTTAGAAGGAATGAGAAACTCTGCGATCCTTCCTTCTCGGGGGTTAAAAAACTGTCAGAGGTGGGGTAGAAGCAACTGCAAATAGTTGTCCTCCTTATTAATCCTTGAGGGGAAGAAAACCTGTTCTAAGTACAAGAACTAACAGCTGCAGTTCTACCAGCACATTCCACAGAAGTCACAAGGAAATTGATGAGAGTTCAAATACTCTGTGATAACAGTGGGATGAAGCTTCCATAGAAAAACACCAGGAAAAAAAGATTATTTGCAGACTTTTCTCCCTTAGAAAAGTGAAGAATTAAAGCACATGTATCTGAAAGACCCCAGTGAACCAGGGGTTAAAGAAGATGGTGTTAAATGTCCATATGAAGGTTTACATAAAGGGCCATAGCAGCAGTAGTAAATAATAAGGAAGTTAAAAATAACCATAGCTAACAACAATGTACTGTAGTTTTCAAAACAGCTAGATGAGAGGATTTGAAATGTTCCCAACATATAGGAATGATAAATACTTCAAGTGATGGATACTCTGAATATCCTGACTTAATCATTACTCATTCTCTACATGTAATGAAATATCACCTGTATGCCATAAATATGTACAAATGTTATGTATCAAATAACAATCATTTCCTCTCTTTAGGCCCTACCCAGGTCCAAACTGGTTTACAACACTCGAACGAGATGATTTATCTACACCAAGAGATAAAGTCCTTGATGTTCAACTCCCTTAGGTGTTTAGTAATTAAGCTGATTTAGAAGATCAGTATTAGCTGTTTGAGAAGAAAGGCATTCCTGGCAAAGCAAGGTTGTAGACTTCTGGAGCAAGTGGATCTTCATGAGGCCCAAATAGACCACATTCTTTAAAAATGACCATATTTGCAGCACCAGTCTGTAATGCAATCACCTTGGAGGCTTGTTAAAAATTCAGATTTCAGAATTCAAAACTTTAGATTTCTAGACCCCAATTCTTTTCTTTTAAATCAGGGTTTACACACAAAGGAATAGCTCAGTGTTAAATAACTAGGAAGTTTTTTACAAAAAGCAAACAAAACAAAACAAAAAACTCTCCAGCTTAGGAATTAAATTCCTAAATTTGGATTTAATTAAGTTAAATCCAAGCTGACTTCCAACACTTTTATGAGATCTAAGGTAAGGGCTCCTGGGGTTCAGATGCATTTCAGCAAATCTTCCTGATGAAGCAGAGGCTTAGAGGTCTAGAGACCACACTGCGTGTATCAGCCACAAACTTTTCATGGGGGCCAAAAGCGACCTGTCCCAAGGTTTCCTATTCTGGGAACATCCTCCCTTGACCACAGGCCTGAGGAACTGCAGGCCAGAAACTCCTCTTGTATCCTTCAGAGCCTCCTTTTCTTTGCTCTTGCATAGACCCATCACGCTGGACTTTGTACTTCTAACAGCTGCTGACATTTATCACATTATCCTATTTAGTTTTCTCTTTCAGCAAATTTATGTCCTTTTTTTATTCTATTGTTTCATTATTCTACTATGATCTTCTTGCTAATGCTTTCATTTCTTGCTAAGTAGATTTTTAAAATAATTCATCATCCTTGCTTTTTGAAATTTAGTGATAAAGCAAGGATAGCAAAATGTTAACTGTAGCATCTGGGTGGTTATTTACTTATTTGTTTATTGATTGATTGATTGGGAGAGACAAGGTCTCACTATGTTGCCCAGGCTGGTCTCCAACTTCTAGGCTGAAGCAATCCTCCCATCTCTATCTCTCAAAACACTGGGATTACAGGAAGGGGCCACTGCACCAGGCCCAGCAAATTTATTTTTAATTCCTGTATTCACCATACAGTTGTTAAACTTACATTTAAATGTCTCACATTTAAATGCACAAGTGGAAAAAGAAAGAGTTGGTGGAAGCAGGAACACATATTTCAATCCAGCAGAGCCACATGAAATGCATATTGTAAAACATGAGAAGTTAGTCTAGTATGTGCACATCTTAGCCAGTCCTCCAGCTAATTATCAGAAGGGATCCCAACTGATTCTAAGTTTTTAAATAAATAATCTGTTGATTGAGCTTTTGGAAACTAAGGCTGTGAGATGAATTGATGTGTATTATATTAAATATTAAATCTTAAATTGGGGTACAATTATGGGGAGATACTAAGTTGGCATTTGGTGATGTCATGACCAAGATGACCAACGATGTTCTGATTCTGTTCTCGACCATTCAAGTTCTTTGTGAGTTCACTTATGACAGGGTTTCTATCATAAAGACACATGCACATACTTATTCATTACAGCACTTTCACAATAGCAAAGTCATGGAATCAACATAAATGCCCATCAGTGGTAACCTGGCTAAAGAAAATGTGGTACATATACACCATGGAATACTACACAGCCATAAAAAACAGGATCATGTCCTTTGCAGCAACATAGATGGAGCTGGAAGCCATTATCCTAAGCAAAGTAACATAGGAACAGAAAACCAAATGTCACATGTTCTCACTGATAAGTGGAAGCTAAACATTGAGTACACATGGAAACAAAGAAGGAAGCAACAGACACTGGGGCCTACCTAAGGAAGGAGGGTGGGAGGAGGGTGAGGATCAAAAAACCCTCTATCAGGTATTATGCTTATTACCTGGGTGACAAAATAATTTTACACCAAACCCCTGTGACATGCAATCCACCTATATAGCAATCTGCACATATACCCCTGAATCTGAAATAAAAGTTTAACAAAAAGTGGCACTGTTGACATTTGGACTGAATATCTCTGCAGTGAGGACTGCCCTGTGCATTGCAGTATTTTAAGCAGTGTCTCTGGCTTCTACCTACTCGATGCCAGTAGCATTCTTCCAGTGGTAAAAACAAAAAAATGTCTTTGAATATTACCAAATATTCCCTTGGGTTCAGGGAGACAAAATCATCCCTGGTTGAAAACAACTGTCTTAGGGAGATAAGTGTAGAGAATAGGCAAAGCTGGAGAAATCAGCATTTCATTACAGTTTAGGATTTTGGCCTCAAAATCCAAGGTAACTTGCCAAAAAATAGGATGCGGCACATGGGAAATTCCTTTTTCTATATGAAATAGGCCTTTCAAGTAATACTCCCCTACCCTAAACCCAAATATAAGCCTCAGATAAAAGCACTGCTTCCAGAACCAGGGGAAAAGAAACAATAGATTCTTTTTTCCCCCAATGCCTACATTGAACCTTTCCTTGGTTAATCTATAAGACTAAGTAATCTAGCAACTGGATACAGGGATATTTGTGGTAGCTATGTCTGCAGTAGCAAAAGACTAGAAACAAAAGGAATGCCCATCTCAGGGAAATGTTTGAACAAAGCATCATAAGTCCATACTGTGGAATATTACACAGCCTTTAAAAGGACACAGAGAACAACACTGGTTGACTTGGAGATGCCAATGATGCAACATCCAGAGAGTAAAGAAATGTCAAGGCACAGAGAAGAATACATGTTACCCATTTTTAAAAAATAAAAGGACGTATATGTGATTATTTGAGCACAGTGAAACAAAAGATTACACACAAGTTGGTTAATATATATTATAGTTGGTAAGAGTTTGGTGGAAAGTGAAAAAATTAAAATTAAAACACTGTTTTGAAAACATATCCATAATTAGACCAAATGGATAAGAATGGCATTCATATGGAAGAAGAAGTAGTCCTATCCAGAAAGTCAGAAATTCATAGAAAAAGAATCATGTCCCTTAAACATATGAAAATATGCTCAACATCACTCATAGTGAGAAAAAAGTGACAAAAATACAGCCAGCCTTCCATATCCTCAGGTTCCACATGAGCAGATTCAACCAACCATGGATCAAAAACATTGAAAAAAAAACAATAAAAAGTAACAATATAACAATAAAAATAATACAAACAATATAGTATAACAACTATTTACATAGATTTTACATTGCATTAGGTATTATAATTAATCTAGAGATGATTTAAAGTATACAGGAGGATGTGCCCATAGGTTATATGCAAGTGTTATGCCATTTTATATAAGATACTTGGGTAACTGAGGATTTTGGTATCCATGGGAATCCTGGGGTCAATCCTCTGCACATACTGTGGGGTGACTGTACACTGAATTACAATTTCAGATTAGCAGGCTGGGGCAGGAGAATCGCTTGAAACCAGGAGGTGGAGGCTGCAATGAGCTGAGATTGTGCCACTGTACTCCAGCCTAGATGACAGAGAAGACTCAATCTCAAGATGTAAAAAAAAAAAAAAAAAGAACAAAGACATATAGTGTAAGAACAACAGAGACAAGTAAACAAAGACAATAGCCAATAACGAAAATTTGATTTGAAAATATCAACATGACCTTATGAGTTTTTAAAAATATATACTGTCTAGATCTATACACTAAAATATCTTGGAAGCAGATGATACAGCAAAATCAAGAAGTATACTTAACACCCAAATTTTGGTTTCTAAATATTATTCTATACTAAAAAGATCTTGGGTTCCTTGGAATGACTAATACCAGGTCTGGAAGAGGGAAAACGTGGGGTCAGAAAGCAAAGACATTCTCAAAGGCCAATGGGGCATGTCAGTCACGCACAGAGCTAGTGTGAAGGGGCTCACGTTGGCCATTTTTGGACAGTTTGGGTGTCATAATGCATCACGACAGTAACTAAACTAATACGTAGAATAAAATCCATGTTTAGATAATGGTGTCAGAGAGAGAAGAAAGAAAAGAGAGAGAGAAAAGAGAGAGAAACACAAACTCTTTTTTTTAAGAGGAGTCCCAGCTAATAACCATAAAAGGAGTGATGGAATTAGAAAATCACCCTTTTCAACTCTCAGTATAATAACACCCCTGTTAGCATCAATGAATGCTAAAATCCATTAGATGAAAGATTATTGGAAAATAGGATATTGGTATGGCACCAAATACCATCTCACATATTGTGTATTCACTGCAATAGAAAACATGATATCCAGTACTCACAACTTTACCCAAGTAACAAAACCAAATCTGGCATCACTAGTGTTGTGTTAATAACAACATAATTTCCGCATCTCCTGATGGGATATAATATGAAGAACACAGAATCACCTTTGACATATTCCTGACAAAAACATTTAATCATGAAGAAATAGACAACTCCAGAAGTAGACCATTCTGCAGGACAACTGCCTAGAATTTAAAAGTCAGTGTCTCTGGGAAACAATATTTAGAACAAGAGACTACAGAGATCTAATCAACAGTGTGATGCTGAATCTTGATTAGATCCTAGTTTAAAAATACTTTGAGGGAAAATTTTGATACACTATCAATAAACTGGATCATAGAGAATACCATATTGTGAAATTACTATGAATTTTCCTAGGCATGACAGTATTATTGTGGTAACTTAGGAGAATATCTCTTTCTTAGGAGATACATGCTGAAGTACTTAAGGGTGAAATGTCACTTTATCTGAAACTTAGGTTCAAATGTTTGAGGAAAAAATAAATGTAGATCTATAGCTAAAGCAAGTAGCAAAAGGTTAACAATGATTGAAACTAGGTGGAAAGTATTCATTACATTGTGTTACTCTCTCAAATTTTCTGTATGATTTAACACTTTTTGTCATAAATAGTATCAGATACACAAAAAAAGAAATCAAAACAACAATTACCAATATCCCCTCCAACCCCACCAGTTTTAGTTACCGGACATCAACCATGGTTTGAAATATTAAATGGAAAATTCCAGAAATATACACTTAGTAAGTTTTAAATTGCACACGGTTTGGAGTAGCATGATGAAATCTTGCACCATCCCACTCCGTCCTACCCAGGACATGAATCATCCTTTTGTCTCATGTATCCACACTGTGTACGCTACACTCTCGCTAGTCACTTATTAGTTGTCTCAGTCATCCAATCTACTGTCATGGTGTCCAGTGTCATGTTCAAGGAATCCTTACTTTACTAAATAACTGCCCCAAAGCACAAGCATAGTGACAATGGCAATTCTGATATGCCAAAGAGAAGCTGTAAAGTGCTTCCTTTAAGAGAAAAGGTGAAAGTTCTCAAGTTAGTAAGGAAATAAAAACATTGTATACTGAGGTTGCTAAGATCTCACATAAGAACAAGCTTTCTGTCAGTGAAATTGTGAAGAAAAAAGAAACTCATGTAAGTTTTGCTGTTGCACCTCAAACTACAGAAGTCCACAGTGCATGATAAGTGCTTCGTGAAGACGGAAAAGGCATTAAATCTGTGTGTAGAAGACCTAAACATGTTTCTTTTTTTTTTTTTTTTTTGAGACTGAGTTTCGCTCGTTACCCAGGCTGGAGTGCAATGGCGCGATCTCGGCTCACCGCAACCTCCGCCTCCTGGATTCAGGCAATTCTCCTGCTTCAGCCTCCTGAGTAGCTGGGATTACAGGCACGCGCCACCATGCCCAGCTAATTTTTTCTATTAGTAGAGACGGGGTTTCACCATGTTGACCAGGATGGTCTCGATCTCTTGACCTCATGATCCACCCGCCTCGGCCTCCCAAAGTGCTGGGATTACAGGCTTGAGCCACCGCGCCCGGCCCAACATGTTTCTATTGACAGCGATTGGGTTCAGGACTATCCATGGTTTCAGGCATCTGCTAGGGATCTTGGAACATATCCCCTACAAATAAGGGAGGACTGCTGTACTGAGGTTTTGGAAAATAATATGAGAGGAAGCCAAAGCTGTGCTCAGAAGCAAATTAGTCTACCTTTATGCTTGCCCTTATTAGAAAAGATAAATGAAAATATGTTTCCTAACATATACTTTAACCAAAGTATATTTTAAATAGACCTTCAGAAGAATTTATAACAAAATTTTCTCAATGATCATGAGGAAATTAAACCTTCACTCTGCTTCTATAATCCACTGGTACATGACCTTCTCAGGGTAGGACGCGCAAAAACAGCACTAGGCTTCCATACTCCTACTGAAGGCTTCATGTTCTCTTGCTCCTTAAGCTCATGTAAGTGCTTTAGGATGTCTCGTTGTGAGTGCACTGGAGAATATTGGCACAATTCTTCATGAAAAGGATAAAAATGAGGCTGAAACCATAATTAATAAATTGATCCAAAAATCATTCAGAAATGATGGGAAGAGAAATTAAGAGTACAAGACAGAGAAACAATCATTGTATGTACTCTTGTTGCCATTTATTGTAAAGATTATGGATATTTAGAATAAAATTAACTTGAGAAACAAACCATACAGGACTTTCATCCAGATCATTTCTGTCTAATAAGTGTTTGCTCATACCATGTTTGGGAGAAATTAGTGCTTCAAATGAGAAACAGAATTTATAGTCATTTTGTCTTTGACAAAAATGTTTTGGTCAAAGATGGACCACCTATATGGTAGTGGTCTCATAAGATTATAATGCTGATTTTGACTGTACTTTTTCTATATTTAGATATGTTTAGATACGTAAATACTTACCATCATGTTACTATTGCCTACCGTATTCAGTATAGTAACATGCTGTACCATTTTGTAGCCTAGGAGCAATAGGCTATACCATTTAGTCTGGGTGTGTAGTAGACTATCTCATCTAGGTTGGTATAGTGTTGACCTAAAGAAAGAAATGAAGGCAAAATTAATATAGAGAGTTTATCTGGGCCAAAGTCAAGGACCATAGCCTGGGACACACTTCCAAGTTGCTTTGGAAAGTGCTCCCTTCAGCCTTTGCTACAAGCACGGTTTTTTGTTTGTTTCTTTTTGTTTCTGTTTTTTGAGACAGAGTCTCTCTCTGTTGCCCAGGCTGGAGTGCAATGGCACAATCTCGGCTCACTGCAACCTCTGTCTCCCAGGTTCAAACGATTCTCTCGCCTCAGCCTCCTGAGTAGTTGCTGGGATTACAGGTGTGATCCACCACACCTGGCTAATTTTTGTGTTTTTAGCAGACATGGGGTTTCACCAGGTTGGCAAGCCAGTTTTTAAAAGCAAAGGGGAAAAGGAGTGGGCTGACAGAAAGTTGTTTTACAGGAATTCTCCCTGGTTTACAGAAATAACATGGGTTAGTGATTGGTTGAACTACAGGGTATAAGCTACGGGGTCCAGCATATTGCATTTTATGACACCTTGGAGTAAGTTAGTCCAGAGCCACAAAACAAGTGACTTCAGGAGGTTATTCTTTACCTCAAGGGGGAATAAGACATGACAGCTGTTGCATTTCAGTGCCTCTCTGGGCCTGATCACTAAAGGGGGTTCACATTCCTAAATTAAAAATTTTTTTCTTTCTCAGAAACTTCACTCTATATTAGCACAATGACAAAATCACCTAACGACACATTTCTTAGAACATATCCCCATCATTAAGTAACACATGACTGTAAATGAACAGAACATACAACATAAGAAGTTTTTCTAGTAAGAAAAATTATGATAAAAATAACAGCAACAATTAATGAAGTCATTTGTTCAATCACCTACATGCTGAACATAAAGCAGTGAATAGGCATGTTTTCTGAACTAAAAGAGATTGTAATGTAACCAATCAAAAGTAGAAGGCAGAGTTAGCATTAGATCGTGAATACTTAGGAATCAGATAAGGGCTTAACTAACTTCTACATGTCGTTGAGCCACAGGAATGTTCAAGGTCAACTAATATTTTCTTTAAAAAATAATAATGAGGCCAGGTGTGGTGGCTCACACCTGTAATCCCAGCACTTAGGGAGGCCAAGGTGAGCAGATCACCTGAGATCTGGAGTTTGAGACCAGCCTGACCAATACAGTGAAACCCTGTTTCTACAAAAAATATAAAAAAATTAGCTGGGTTGGGTGGCAGGTGCCTGTAATCCCAGATACTCAGGAGACTGAGACGGGAGAATCACTTTAACCCAGAAGGTGGAGGTTGCAGTGAGCCGAGATAATCCAGCCTGGGTGACAGAGTGAGTGAGACTTCATCTCAAAAAAGAAAGTAATAATAACAATAACATATATGAGCAAAGGATTATCTACAAGGCTGCTTATTGCAGTGGTATTTATAATAGTTTATATATATGTTTCTCATATATATATGAAATAACTTAAATGTTGGAATTATTCATATAACGGAATAGCATACATCCACTTGAAAAGTGTACTGTAGCTTTGTGGCATAAAAAAAGCTGCAGTGAGCCAAGATCAGGTCATTGAACTTCAGCCCAGGCAACAACAGAGACTCCATCTCAAAAAAAAAAAAAAAAAAAAAAAAAAAAGCAGTTCACAAAATAGTATGTACTTATATAAAATGCTTTGCAATTTGCAAACTACATCCTGCTATATGATACTTCCAATAACTCTGTGAAGTATTCTACCATCATCATTCTGTGGATGATAAAACTGGAGTCAGGAATCAAGTGATTTATCTGAATTCACATAGCCAGTAAATGTGAGATCCAGGACTTGTACTTAGAGCTTCTAACCTTAAATCACCTGACCTTTTCACTTTCTCACATTGCCTAAGGGGGAAAGCAAGAGTGCATAATACTATACTTACAGGGAACCATATTTCCATGAGAAGGTGCATAAAATGTCTTTTGAATTATAATTGTATTTTATACATCCCCAAATTATCCATTTATTCTCATGTTCAAATTTCAACATATTTCTAATGTACACATTTTACTGCATATTTTCTAGGCACATTCCAAATCTCTCTAATATGTTACAGAAGTACTCACTTAGGAGGATATGTCTGGTGATTCACATCATAATGATTCACCACTCACTCAAAAGGCCATTTTTAGAGTGAGGATATTATTCTTGTGAAATGATATCTTTAATTACATCTATCAATGACTAATTTAAAAGCCCTAACTTGAGACTGCTTCTACATTAAGTTAGGATTGCACTTTCTCTTTCTGTCAATTCAATTTTATTTTCAACAAAAAGTCAAGCAGGAACACTTGCTGCTAAATGTCCCATTAGCATTCTCTGACCTTCTCCACAGTTGTGCTGAAGCTGTGAACCTGCTGTGGCCACTGAGATGCACAAAAGAAATAGAAAAAGGCACTTAATGTTCTGGAGTGGTCCAAAATGCCAAGTAGCAGTCAGAGCATAGAGGGAAAGGATGAGGGGGTGGAAAAAAAGACACTGCTGGACTATTAGAAATAGGAAAAGCAAGATGCTGAACATCTGGGGTCACAAAAACATCTTTATGTTTTAAAAAAAAAAGACATTTCTGGGTGATTCTGTGACATAAATACATATATACAAATCACCCCTCCCTAAAAGAGACTATAATTTAAAAAAAAATTATTCAACAAAAATAATTATGTAAAATCCAGGAAAATGTTTCAACCTTAACAACTACTAAACCCACATACCACTGTTCCTAAAATAATTGTGCAGTGTGATGGCATAAAATGGAAGAAATTGGAGGGAAACATTATATCCCTTAATTTGGAGAGACAGAGATTTAGAGATGGGAGCTAAGGGGAAAAAATGAGACACATCCACTTGGAGCCATTTTTCTCTTCCTCTTATTTTCCCTCTGTCTAGAAACAATATTCTGGGCCCTGAGTGTGGATATGATTTGGCTGTGTTCCCATCCAAATCTCATCTTGAACTGTAGCTCCCATGATTCCCATGTGTCAAGACCAAATATATAATGTAGAAAATCAAATCAGTAAAATGGAGGACAAACTTTGGAAGGTTTCTCAGACTACACAGGAAAAGACCAAGAGGATGAAATGTCAAGAAAGGTGATAATATGGTTAGGCTTGTGTCCCCACCCAAATCTCATCTTGAATTGTAATCCCATAATCCCCACCTGTCGTGGGAGGGACCCAGTGGGAGGTAACTGAATCAGGGGGTGGTTTCTCCCATGCTATTCTCATGATAGTACGTTTTCACAAGAGTTGATGGTTTTATAAGGGGCTTCCCCCTTCACTCAGTTCTCATTCTTCTCTCTCCTGCTGCCATGTAAAGGATGTGTTACTTCCCCTTCTGCCATGATTGTAAGTTTCCTGAGACCTCCCAAGCCATGCAGAACTGTAAGTCAATTAAATCTCTTTTCTTTATAAATTACCCAGTCTCAGGTATTTCTTCATAGCAGCGTGGGCATGAACTAATAAAGGTGACAAATATGATCACTGGTATTAAGAAGTTCAATGTTTGGAAAAAAGAACAAATAGAACACAAGCAGTATTCAGAGACATAATACAAAACAACTTTTATGATTCTGATTCTACCAATTCAGGCAAATCTGCTGAGGAGATATCTCAATGTAACCATACTCTGCAGATATTTTAAAATTTAGTCAGGAGAAGCATTCTACAACTACTCAAAGGGGAAAAAGTGGATTCATTACTACTTGCTGTAGTTTAAATGTTTGTGTCTCCCCAAAATTCATATGTTGAAATTCTAACTCCTAGGGTGATGGCATTAGGAGACAGGGCCTTTGGGGCTGAGGAGGTCCTGAGGGCAGAGTCTTCATGGTTGGAATTAGTGCCTTTATAATAGAGACCCCAGAAAGCTAGCTCATTTCTTCCATCACATAAAGATACAGCAAGAAGGCACCATCTATGAATCAGGAAATGAGCCCTTGACAGATAACTCCCAAGCTGCCAGCACCTTGATCTCAGGCTTCCCAGCCATTAGAACTGTGAGAAATAAATTTCTGTTGTTTATAAGTCACCTGGTCTGTGGTATTTTATTACAGCAGTCCAAATGGACTAAGACACTGCTGGTCAAAATCCTTCAGCATGCTGGTCCTGGTGGCACATACCTATAGTACCGGCTACTCAGGAGGCTGGAGTGGGAGTGATTGCTTGAGCCCAAAAGTTCAAGGCCAGCCTGGGCAACACAGCAAGATCCTATCTCTAAAAGAATTTTTTTGTTTTTTGTACACCTTCTCACTCTGTCATCCAGGCTGGAGTGCAGTGGTGTGATCACAGATCACTGCAGTCTTGACCTCCCTGGGCTAAGGTGATCCTTATACCTCAACTTCCTAAGTAGCTGGGACTACAGGCACATGCCACTACACCCAGCTAATTTTTGTATTTTTTGTAGAGATGGGGTTTTGCTATGTTGCCCAGGCTGGTCTTGAACTCCTGAGCTCAGGTGATCTGCCTGCCTCAGCCTCCCAAAGTGGGTGAATTACAGGTGTGACCCACTGCACACAGCCTAAAATAATTTTTTTATTTTTAAACTTTTTAAAAAAAATCCTCAGCTGCAAGTAAAAGAAATTCAACTCAAATTAGCTTAAGAAATGTTTTGATTCGAAAAAATTAGCTGGGCATGGTGGTACGCACCTGTAATCCCAGCTACGCAGGAAGTTAAGGCAGGAGAATTGCTTGAACCCAGGAGGTGGAGGTTGCAGTGAGCCAAGATCATGTCGCTACACTCCAGCCTGGGCAACAGAGCAAGGCTCCGTCTCAAAAAAAAAAAAAAAGGAAATATTTTGGTTCATGTAATCTGGGAAGTCTAGAATGAATTTTGCTGCAGAGTCAGCTGAATCTAGGCTTCAAATGATATCTTCAGGGCTTTCTTTCTCTTTGCATTTCTCAGTTTTGTGTGCCTCTACTTACCTTCATATCCATGTTCAGATTCTCCATACTCTCCCTCTCTCTCTCTCGCTTTCACTCTTGCTCTCCCCATTCCCTCTCTCAACATAGCTATTAGTAACTGCAGATTTACATTCCCTCAATTACCAAACCCAGCAGAAATAATTATTTCTCCAACTCCTTTCATCAACCCCAGGGAAGATTCTGGCTGGTCCCAGCTGAGTCAGATTCCATCCAAGAAGCAGTCAGTATCTCCAGTGATGGCAGTGCTTTGATTGATCGGCCTGCATTATGTGCACACCCTGTGGGAGTGCAGGGTGGGGTGGGGGCCCACATGGCATCATTATTGACAGGCTCAACAGGACCATGTAGATTTTCCCTAAGAAACCAGAAGAACTGGGTAGGGAAAAAAATAACTATCACAGTCCACTAGAGTACAAAGAAAGCTCAGTCTGGCCCCAGATACTAGTCCACAATAGTAAGTGCTGTGCAGCAATGCTTTTCTGAGTTTTTTGGGGAAAAGACAGTAAAAGAAATCTGTATGGGCAACACAATACATGTGAAAGTAACAGAAAAGCATTCTAAGGTATGCAAAGACCCCAAAATGATGTTTCCTAAAAAAAATAAAATACTCTAAGAAGAACTCCAAATAAATAAGAGATGGTAAAAATAGACAGCTAAAGAACAATAATTGTGGATATTAACCCAGCAAAATATAACCAAAGCTTCACTTGTTTCTCATTCTTAAACATTTTCAGTTTAGAGAAAATGGATCCAGAATGAGGCCAAAGAACAAGCATAGAACAAGGAAGGCAGAGAGCAGGATGAATAGATCACAGCAAAGAGCAAGCTATGAGAACATAAGATTTGAGGACATGATGGCTCATGCTTGTAGTTTCAGCTACTCTGGAGGCTGCAGCAGGAGGATTTCATGAGCCCAGGAGTTCTTGGGCAACATAGCAATCTCTAAAAATAAAATAAAATAAATAAGATCTAAGAGATTTTGGTATAATGATGACACTAAGGTGTAACCCTGAAAATGGGTGGTTGAGACTCATTCAAGTTTAAAATGTCAAAGAACTGTGAGGATAGGGTCTTGGGATATTGTCCCATGAATATGGTGTTTGCTCAGATGATACAAGGAGTCTGGATGGAGAGAAGACCAGCCCGAGTACCAGAGCAGTCCATGAATATGGTCATAGGACTCAGTCATGGATGACATGCATGATCTGAACTTAGAAAATGGTTTACCTCGGTAGAATGAATTTCACAAGAAGGTCATTTTCCCATGCAACTGGAAGAGCAATGGGTTGTAAATGCAATGGGATCAGGGAGGATGTTGATCTCAGTAGCAGCTGAGACTTGGGTGAAGGAGCAGCTTCTTGAGAAGGCTACACAGGAAGGGATTGCTCCTTGAATGAGAGCATCATTTCTGTTAAGGCAGGAGGTGGAAAGATCATTCAGAAACAAAATAAAAGGGCCGGGTGCAGTGGCTCACGCCTGTAATCCCAGCACTTTGGGATGCCAAGGCGGGTGGATCACGAGGTCAGGAGATCAAGACCATCCTGCCCATGGTGAAACCCCGTCTCTACTAAAATACAAAAAATTAGCCGGGCGTGGTGGCGCGCGCCTGTTGTCCCAGCTACTTAGGAGGCTGAGGCCAGGGAATGGCTTGAATCCAGGAGACCGAGGTTGCAGTGAGCCGAGATCATGCCACTGCACTCCAGCCTGGCGAAAGAGCAAGACTCCACCTCAAAAAAAAGACAAGAAAAGAAAAGAAAGAAATAAAGAGATGACAGAGTTTGTTTAGCATGGAGTGAATGTGCCAAAGGCCACAGAGCAGACGTTTGGAAGGAGGAGAGTAGTGTGGATTTGCGTCAAGGAAGAGCACTATAGCATGATAAAGAATACAAGCAAGTATAGGAATGATTAGATGACAAGAAGGGCTTGCATTTGAGGGCAGCCAGGGTTGGAAAGGATGAAAAGCTGGTAGGATTCGAACTCTGCTATCAGTGTGTTGTTGGGCAGGCTGACAATAAACAGCTTGCTGAGGTCAGCGGGTTTGTCTCCCATTCCTTCCTCCAGCTATTACCTGCAGTAAAAGATTATTGGCCTAGGACAGGGCATGCCCATTAGAGCCAACAGTAGCAATACAGAGCTCTCTTGTTTTCATGTCCTAATCCAGAGGTCATTATTTGGGCTTAGAATAGGGAGCCAGTCCTGCTCTCAATCTTGATGTTTTTCCTCACTCCTGCCAATCATATTTTTCATTTTCCAAGAAGAAGCCTTTTGAGAGGTTGTGTTGATCCCTTGTATTCTCCCATAGTGATCAGGCAAACAACCACCAGGATCTGGCTCCAGCTTCACCACACAGCCTCAGTTCTCAAAATGCTGAGAGCGTCCTGTGCCAGGGGTTTCACGTTCCTGTACAAAGTAATTTTCATTCATAGAGTTCATTCAGAGTTGATATGTCTCACATGGTCTGCCTTATTTTGCTGAAAGGATTCTCATACTGCATTTTATTTGTTTAAATACTAAAACTTTATCAGATAAAATATTGCATTGAAAAAGCATATTTCAAACTAGACAATTTTCTGTACTGTTACATACTATTAAGAAAATCCAAAGAATCGTAAACACCATACACATCTCATTAAACTTGGAAAATCAAGAATCTCAAAAATACAGTGTTTGGCACAACACTCAAGTGTTGGCAAGGATGTGGAAAAATTAGAACTGTCATACATTGCTGGTAGGAAGGGAAAGAGATGCAGTCACTTTAAAAACAGTTTGGTAGTTTCTTAACATAGAGTTACCCTATGATCCAGCAGTTCCACCAAACTTGTACACAAATGTTCGTAGTAACATTATTCATAATAGGCAAAAACAGAAATAATCCTAATATCCATCAACTGATGCTGGGTAAATAAAATGTGATCGATCCATAGAGTGGAATATTATTTGGCAATAAAAAGTAACGAAGTACTGATACCTGCTACAACGTGAATGAACTTTGAAAACATTATGCTAAGTGAAAGAAACCAGAGACAAAAGACCACTTATCATGTGATTCCATTTATGTCAAATGTCCAGACTAGAAAAATCTATAGGCAAATTTCCAGAATAGCAAGTGCATCTATTGTACACTTTAAATGGGTGGATTTTATGAAATATTAATTATATCTCTAAAAAATTTTTAAGTATCAGAAATGGATTTTATAAGTATTGTATCATAGGTCTAGCATATGGGAGACATCTGTTTTAGTTAGTTTGTGTTGCTATAAAGGAATATCTGAGGTTGGGAAATTTATAAAGAGGTTTATTTGGCTCAGAGTTCTGCAGGCTGTGCAAGCAGCACAGTACTGACATCTGCGTCTGGTAAGAGCCTCAGGCTGCTTCCATTCATGGCAGAAGGAAAAGGGGAGCTGGTGTGCTGAGATCATCTGCTGAGAAAGGAGGCAAGAGCGAGGAGGAAGATGCCAGGCTCTTTCTAACAACCAGCTCCTAAGGGAACTTTCTCAGGAACTAATAGAGCAAGAACTCATTCATTACCTTAAGGAAGACACTACGTCTTTCATGAGAGATCCACCCCCATGACCCAAACACCTCCCACGAGGCCCTGCCTCCAACATTAGGGATCAAATTTCAACATAAGACTTGGTGGGCCTGGCCGGCATGGTGGCTCATGCCTATAATCCCAGCACTTTGGGAGGCCGAGGTGGGCAGATCATGAGGTCAGGAGTTCAAGACCAGCCTGACCAACATGGTGAAACCCTATCTCTACTAAAAATACAAAAATTAGCTGGACGTGGTGGTGGGTGCCTGTAATCTCAGCTACTCAGGAGGCTGAAGCAGGAGAATCACTTCAACCTGGGAGGCAGAGGTTGCAGTGAGCCAAGATAGCGCCACTGCACTCCAGCCTAGGTAACAGATCGAGACTCTGTCTCAAAAATAAAAAGGACTTGGTGGGGCCAAGCAAACTATATCCAAATCACAGCAGCAACTATTATGTTTGCTGAATGAAAAACTGAAGGAATTAATGGATTTATATTGACCAGAGTTACAAACTATGCCTTAGTAAACTTTGTAAAAACATTATTATTTTTACTATTAATTTGAAATGGATGACAACTGAGGCAGAGACAAAATTGATTTTTGTATAAGCAATATCAATACCTCTGGGATGTACCAAACATTTCAAACAAAATAGCCCTGGGAATGTTTATTTTGTGTTCAGCCATCTCAGTCACCAGTAAATAATGTTCCCCTCTAGAGATACCCAGCATGACAATGTAAAAAATTAGTTAAAATCACTGACTTCTATCTTAAGAATTCTTTAAAATCACTTCACATTTACTCATTCAGATCTATGCACTTCTCATTATTCCTAGTTCATCAACCTCTGTTAGTCTCAGAGTTGGGCTCAAAGCTGAGCTTTAAGTTTCTAAATCTAGCCTCATGCCCATTTTTTGCTTTTATTACCCGTCTTGGACATGCATCTTGGTCTCAAAGCACTATCCCTCAGAGTTTAGCTTCTGGCCCCATAGACAACAGCTATGAAAAAGAGATATTCTACCTTAAACTAGCCTCCCCTACAGGATAGTGTGATCAAGCATTATTCCAGAAAGCAACTCATTCCCAAGGCTTCAACCTATCACTGTGCATGAAGATAGCAGGTGATGTAGCACCTTCAAATTCCTACATGCAAGAATTAGAGAAATAGAAAACATATCTCAGAAACCCTGTAGATCTAAATTCATCATAGAAATTATAGCCCCAGAATAGGGGCCATGTAGCACCTTCAAATTCCTAAATGCAAGAATTAGAGAAATTCAAATGGAAATTTGTAGCACCTTCAAATTCCTACATGCAAGAATTAGAGAAATAGAAAACTATCTCAGAAACCCTGTAAATCTAAATTCATCATTGAAATTATAGCCTCAGAATGAAAAGAAAATGTATCAGTCCTTCTCCAACTTAACATTGATGATAAACAGTCATTTATCCCATCTGCCTATTGCATGAATGTCAACTTACACGCAACTAAAATCAGAAGCTCAATTCTTAAAGGCTATCCTATACTTAATGCTAGCTACCAGCCTACATAATATTGGACATGTAATGCCTTCAGGAACTACTGCTCCTAGGGAGATGTTTAACAGAGTTATGCTGGAAGTATCACTGTGCTGAAGAATCAGATGATTAATTTACTTTGGCATTGAACAAGAGGGTGAATTGCTAACAAAAGAAACTGCATAAAAATCTTCCCCCTTTTAACCCTAGAGTAAAATTTCTGAAGCCAGTCCACATATTGGAATCACTAGAGAGCTTTAAAAATATATTGATCCTCAAGACTCACTCCCAGAGATTCCAATTAGTCTTGGATGGGATCTGGGCATCTATGTTTTAAAACCTCCCCCTGCCTGGCGTAGTGGCTCACTCCTGTAATCCCAGCACTTTGGGAGGCCGAGGTGGGTGGGTCACCTGAGGTCAGGAGTTCAAGACTGGCCTAGGCAACATGGTAAAACCCCATCTCTACTAAAAATACAAAAATGTAGACAGGTGTGGTGGCACGTGCCTGTAATCCCAGCTACTCAGAAGGCCAAGACATGAGAATCGCTTGAACGCAGAAGGCAGAGGTTGCAGTGAGCCAAGATCGTGCCATTGCACTCCAGCCTAGCAATGGAGCAAGACTCCTCAAAAAATATAAATAAATAAATAAATAAAACCTCACTCAAGTGATTCTAATGGGCAGCCAGTGTTCAGAAATGCTGCCATGGAGTACAGTAGAACAACGAGCCAGATGAGAGAATTAAAAACAGGATAAGGCACTCTAGTAACAGAACCTTAGACCTAACAAACAGGCTAGTGCCTACCCCAACGCTAACATCAAGTATATGGTGAACATGTTACTGGACAAATTGTAGTGCATCAAAATTCTGTACTGGGAGTGAACTTAGAGCATTTGTAAATGCAAAGACTAAGAACTGTGTGCAAATCCTGATAAGGCCACAATGTGAAATAAGCAAGGTACATTCTAAGGCAAACATGGAGAAACACAGGGAAAGCAATGGCAGGCTGAATAAGAACCAAAACTATTTGACTTTTCAGAGTGATCATCACATTTTGGGTGGGGCACAGTAGCTCACTCCTGTAATCCCAGTACTTTGGGAGGCCGAGGCGGTGGATCACTTGAGACTAGGAGTTCAAGACCAGGCTGGCCAACATAGTGAAAACTCGTCTCTACTAAAAATACAAAAAATCAGCTGGGCGTGGTGGCACATACCTGTAATCCTAGCTACTCGGGAGGTTGAGGAATGAAAATCACTTGAACCCAGGAGGCAGAGGTTGCAGTGAGCTGAGATTATGCCACTGCACTCCAACCTAGGGGACAGACAAGATTCCGTCTCAAAAAAAAAAAAAAAAAAGAGTAACTATCACATACTGAGCAAGAACTTGAACTGGTATCAGAATCCCACATAATAATATTTTATTCTGCAGGAGCTGGATTTTATGAAAAAAATACTATAATATTTTACACATAGTTACGTGTGGATGTGTTTGATTAGGAACATTAGTTCTTATTTCAGAGTATGGATTCTGAACCTTTGTTGTCATCCTCCGAAAGTCCCATAAAAATTATTATATATAGGCTATTGGACTCTGCTTGACTCTTTGAACCAAGACTTGGTGCTCAAATGGACAAAACAAATAAGAACTCTATTTTAATGGAGGTTTATTCAGTCTATGGCACTCTAAATTACACTCATAGAAGGCATCTTAAAAGAGTCCTTCAAGTCTTGCTCTGGCAAATGCAGGCTGCAGACTTTAAGCCTTGAGATCTTCAAACCCTTGGTTTCTCTGCTTTTTAAAATGCTTTGAAAGTTCTTCTTGGGTATGATTTTGGTAATATCAAGATAAAATACTAGTTTTATCTAAAATGGCTGGGAAAGCTCATCCTAAATAAGAAGACTGCATAACCTCTTTGTCCATAATTCCTAAAACATGGCTTGAGGTCGCTCAGTAAAACAAGCCTTTTGTTTTAATATTTTCCAGCCAAGAGATTTCAGAAAATTGAGAAGATTCTGAGTACAGTCATTTTATTTTAAAATGCTTTGGGGTTCAGAGAGGGAATGAGACCAAGTTGGCACTCTTCAAGGCAAAAGAAGCCTTTTGGTTCCAAAAGAGGGGTGAGTCCAGTAAGAAAAGACAATGATTCTCTTGTACTAAAACCTGCCGCCGAGGAAGCACACCCAGGGGTCACTTCTCACACTGTCCGGCCCTATCGACTTTCAAAGGAGAGAGAGAAAATGGGGGGGGTGCGCTGCAGAAATTGTGCACTGTCATGTGCTGGAAGATCCCATCCATCTGATAACAGCTTGCACGTTCCTGACTCTGTGTCATGAAGATACTAGACTTTCTGCTATTTTTGCCATAGCTTCACCCAATCTACTGTTTGCCCTACCTGTGTTTAGTTATGACTTTTTAAAAATTAACTTTTAACATCTTGTACTATTTTCCTAGTAACAAACATGTTCCTTTCAATATCTTTAATTTTTTCTGAGCTTAGAAAGTCATTTATACTTCAGAGTTTTAATACATATTCACTACATTTTCTTGTGTGGTTGATCTATACTCCGTAAATTCATTTAGTTTTATTATTAATATTCATTTTATTTTTGGTAGGCATGAATCTAATTTTTCAAATTACCAACTATTAATAAATGCCATATTTTAAATATTTTTATTACAAAAGAAATACTCATAAACATTAAAACCATACAGTTTATGAAGAAAATATTACTAATATCTCTCCATTGTTCTTCTATTCCCTTTATCTTGAGGCAAACACTGTCACCCACAAAGTATGTATTTTTCCACATCTCTATGAGTTACAAATATATATGTGTATGTGTGTATACATATATAGGTTTTTCTAATAAAAAATCGTGTTTTATATGCTCAAATTTTACCCAAGAAAATGTCCCAAAATTCACTATAACAAGATCTAACTAGCTGTTTCCTCTTGTCACTTATTCAACCCTTAACCTCATTAAAATCAATAATTACCTTGCAATTGTCAAATCCAATGGCCACTTTTCAGTCTTCACCTCATTTTAGCATCTCACATATAGCACCTTACAACCTAAGCCCAACCTTCTTTTTCTAACTCCTTTAACTCTCTTGCCACACTACCTCCTCTCATTCTCATTATTTCCCCACTTGCTCTTTGATCCTCCTTTTTCATCACTTTATACTCTCACTGACATGCCTGATCATTGCCCATAATACTCACAATGAGAAAAAAGTATAAAATATGATGTTTCTGACCTACTTTTTAGAAGATGAGGAACATGAAAGGCATTTCATTGTCTTGGATCTTAAGATAGTTATGTAAGTGATACCACTAGCTGTTTTAGAATAGTAGTGTGGACTAAATGGCAAGTCCAAATGAGAAACAGTTCAGATATGTGTGTGAAAGGAAGCGCCACATAGCTCAAAACATCAGTGAATTTATGCTTCTGCATTTACTTTTATTTTAAGTTCTGGGGTACATGTGCAGATTTGTTATATAGGTAAACCTGTGTCTTGGGGATTTGTTGTACAAATTATTTTATCACCCAGCTGATAAAGACATACCTGAGACTGGGTAATTTATAAAGCAAAAGAGATTTAATGGACTCACAGTTCCATGTGGCTAGGGAGGTCTCATAATCATGGCAGAAGGTAAAAGGCACATATTACATGGCAACAGAAGAGAGAAAATGAGAAGCAATAATGGAAACTCCTTATAAAACCATCAGATCTCATAAGACTTATTCACTACCACGGGAAGAGTATGAAGGAAGCCACCCTTTTGATTCAATTATCTCCCACCAGGTCCCTCCTACAACATGTGGGATTTACAGGAGCTACAATTCAAGATGGAATTTGGGTGGGGACAGAGTCAAACCATATCACCGGGTGAGTGCATTGGGAGAATGTCTCAGTTATCGTACAAATAAAGGAGACTCCAGATTTGTATTTCCACTGTGATCTCTGTTACCAATGGCCAGATGGGCATCTACACTGGATATCTCATGTTTTCAAGTTTAGGTTTGCCCCACAATGCTTTCTCTAATCTGTCATGCCTATCCCAGTTGATAGTCCCTCCAGACAAGCTGCTGCAACAGCCAGAAACCTTCAAGTGTCTTTATCACTTAACCTTTCTTTTTATACCAGGTACCACTGACTTGACCACTAACATTTGTTCTCTCTTAAGTATTTCACAGAGTTTTAGTTTAAGACCATCTCATGTATTATCTGAATGATTGCAGATCATCCCGTTCCCAATCTCTTCTATCTCCAAACCATCCTCTATGGCACTAAGCAAATGAATTTTCTAAAAGAGTAAATCTCCTTGTGTTAGCCCTCTCACCAGGCCATTCACTGAGTCCTCTTGCCTATAAAACATATGTGAATTCCTCGTCAGATAATGAGCTCTTTAATCTCCAGTAATTTCTCTTGTGCAAACTGTATTCTAACAATACAAACTGTACTCAGCTTCTCAAACAAGTCATTATGTTCTCAATTCACTTTCTTTGAATTTTTCTCCCTCGTAAAAAAAAAAAAAACAAAAACAAAAACAAAAACAAAAAAACAGGAATACTTAAAACTTACTGAGTATGAGCTATGTGTCTTGCCTTTGTTACTCTTTTTAATCTTCATAAAATCCCTATAAGGTAAGTACTATCACTATTTTTTACAGATGAGGAAACTTGCTTCTCACAGACATTCTTCCAACCTACTCATCTAATGCCCTTCTTATCCCTCAAGGTGCATATCCTATTTTATCATCAAGTTCTGTAGCCTTCCAGTTAGATTTCAAAACATAACAGATGTTCAACAAATGATTATTGAATTTAATAAAGACAAAGTAGTTGTAAAACAACCTGACGTTTGTTCTTGCACAAAATTAAGAGTGAATTTATCCACTGAAGTTTTGAGCAATGTAGAGCTTCCTCCCCGACACTTGATATTTGAACAGTTTCTAACTTGGACTTGGTGTTTTAGTCCATAGTACTATTCCAAAACAGCTAGTTATATTGCTTACATAACTACCTCAAGATCCAGAGACAATGGAATACCTTTTATGTTCATCACCTTCTGAGAAGTAGGTCAGAAACATCATATTTTATGCTTTTTACTCATCTTGAGTATAAAGATAACCATTACTTCCCATTGCCCCAAAACGTCCCCTGTGAAGAGGAAGAGCATGGCTAAACTGGCTTATACTCCCAGCATTACAGGAGAATGAGACTGGCTCTACCTTTTATCATTGCACACTTAAGCTTGGGCGAAGAAGACCCCTGGCCTTCTCTAGCCATCTTCCTTCTCACAGATCAAGACCTTTCTGGAGCCAAGGGTATATGCTCACCCTCAGCCTGAATCTCTCCCTCTAGACCAGCCTTCTTATACCTGGACCCCAAACTTCTCTGCCAAAAAGGCCCTGAGCTCAAGTCTAGAGCCAGAGAAGGCCTCTTCCCTAGGCCCTGTCTCTTAAGAGCAGACCACACCGATGACAAGAACATCCCTAGCCCCAAGGAATAGCCAAAAGAAAGCCATTTGTAGGGATGCAAAAGGAGCTTGTAAATATGGACTAGAGTTTCCACACTCATGTGCATGAGACCTCTCATTGTATAAGATAGACCTAGAGTGAGAACAGAAGGCACAGCCAGAATATGGACTTGGGGACAGGTTCTCCCTGCTGCTATGTTCAGGAGTGAAACTTTTAGAAGTCCAAGAACCCTGACCTTCCAAGTCATTATGAAGATATATTAGTCAAAGTAGGTGGACAGAAGGTATTTTATTAGCTTGAAGTATCACTTGTAATTATTTAGACAGCATAGCATGTGGGCACTCACTTGCATCCTTGCACTGGGCTCCACAAATTTTAGAAGTGAGCCTGAACTTACACCTACAGAGAACTGTACTGGTAGAGCAGGTCTTAAGAGAGAAAGCAAGAAGAGGCAATATCAGGAGTCAGACAGGCAAAGGGGTAAGAGTAGTGAGAGTCTCTGCACACACATGGCCTATCCAGGAATTCACTCTTAGGTAAAACAGATGAGAAAAATAAATTTTGAGTGTAGAACTAAGTTTTCAGCCCGAACTCCTAGAGACAGTATGAGGAAGCAGCCATGAAGAGTCCTAAGAAAGAAGGCTGAGCCAGCATCCAGGAGAACATGCCAAGTAGAAAGAAATAGGCAGGAAGCCAATTCCACAACAGGAGTCAGGGATGCTTAATTTTCTGACTCTGGGAGTGCCGTTCATGATGCTTACGGTATGAATGGTGACCTAGGGTTTATACAATGCTGCAGCAAAGCAGCAAGGCTAGCAATAATAATTCCATGTTTCTACAAACATAGGTTGACCCTGCAAGTGACAGCAATATCAGGTATTCCTCTTGTGCTTGTGTCACCTGAATACCAACAAACAGGGCCTGCAGTGTAAGAGTCTAGCAATGGAAGTCTCCAGAGGTGGTGGGAGGTGTTGACTGAGCCCATGCTAGAATAATGTCACACCAACCACTTGTGAATGCCATGAGACCATTGCCAAATTCCACAATGGTAGACAGGTCAACTGAGTAAAAGCTGATTGGGTATTCTATCTAGCCTGTTCCATATCCCAAGAGAAATGAAGCAAGGGACAGTCTTTCTAAGTCAAGCTCAAAATCAAGAAACACAGATAAGTCAGTGCCCAGTTCTGTCTAAAAATAGGAAATTTTCCAGTCAGAATATATATGCTAACGGCCGGATACAGTGGTTCACACCTGTAATCCCAGCACTTTGGGAGGCCAAGGTGGGTGAATCACGAGGTCAGGAGTTCAAGACCAGTCTGGCCAAGATGGTGAAACCCCATCTCTACTAAAAATACAAATATTAGCTGGGTGTGGTGGCAGGCACTTGTATTCCCAGCTACTTGGGAGGCTGAGGCAGAGAATTGCTTGAACCCGGGAAGCAGAGGTTGCAGTGAGCCGAGATCATTCCACTGCATTCCAGCCTGGGCAACAGAGTGAGATTCCATCTCAAAAGAAAAAGAAAAAAGAAAAAAGAAAAACAAAAGAATATCTATGCTAACAAAAAAAAATCCTTGGACAATCTCTCAGGAATTCCAATGTGTTACAGAATGTATGTTAGTGAAGCTAAGTGTAGTCAAAGGGTTGATTCTTGAATCACAAATCTAGGTTCCTGGATGATAAGCAACAGAAACTAACTAAAGCTAGTGTAAGCAAAAATGATGATGATGGTGATGGTGATGGTGATGACTGATGATGATGGAAAGCTTTGGAGGAGCTCTCCGAATTGAAGGGAAGTCTAGCCAATCAGACTTGGAAAAGACAAAAACTAAAAACACACCAAGGGATCTCATTAAAAAAAAAAATCTTAGGAAACTAGAAGGGTGGATAAGTTTCAATGATTTTCAGTACTTTTTTTCTTTATATACAGGAGTCATATTTCAGGGGAAAAAAAAAAAGCATTCAATTGGCCTGGTCATTACTAGTCATATACCTAGTATACAGGTACTAGGGAAAACAGATACCTGGACTAACAGTCCTACAAAACTGCATCAAATAGGGAAAGTAAAACTCCCTCCTAAAGAAGGTGAAATGGATACAAGGCAGCCAAAAATTAGTGAAAGTCATTGCAGCTACTTATTACATTTGTGAATTTAGGCAAATCATTTACCCACTTGGACTTTCTGCTAAAATGTGACATCACAGGTCAGAGATCTTTATCTCATTTTCTTGTTGATGTATCCCAATTGCCTCAAATGAAACCTGACACATGGAGGATGTTTCATGAATACCTGTTGAAAGAATGACTCTCTCCAAGACTCAGTTCCCACATTTGAAGTGAAGATGCCTTGTAGAGTCCATAAAATGTCAAGTACATTGCTATAGCATAGTAGATGCTCAGAAAATTCTGATTATAGTTATTGTTTTTATTAGAATAAATATTACTAGAATAACTTGCTATAAACAAAGTAGAAAAATTCCACTGTTAATATATCTAGGTTATTCTATGGAATCCCAACACAAAGCAAAAATTATTCGTTATTAATTCAATTAAGCCTGTTACCGAATCCTGGGACAAAGTAAATGATTTGACCAATGATGTAGTCATATGAACAGAGATGGAAAAGTGAATTTAAAAAGACTCACACTGGCGCCACACATAGACTGCCAGACTCCCTGAAACTGCACGTCCTCAAGGAGTCTGGCAGTCTAAGAGTGTCACTAAGTGTCATTAGCTCCAGACCCAAAATCTAATGACCTGATTATCTCTGGGCCTTCAATAATGATGTCATTCTTTTCTTTCATTCTTAGTTGAGTTAATTTTCCTTACAACATAGCAGATATTCCAACAATTTTTATCAGTCTTTGCAAGACCCCATTTCCACCTAGACTCCAAATCATATGCCCCCTGCTTTTTCCCCAGCATTATTTCAGCAATCATCTCTTCATTACTGGGTATTCAGTCCCCAACCCACTTCCACCTTTTCGTGTTTCCCTTTTCTCAGACTACAAAACAGCTCACTATTCCCTTTGCTAAAACTACTTTTATGACATTTATTTCCCTTCAATTACTGTACCTTTTCTGCCTTTGCTTTCACTGACAGACTGCTTTGTAAGTTCTCCACACTCAGTCTCCTCTTCCCACTCACTCTTCAGCCCATTGAAACTGTCTCCTGCTCCCTCTCCCCTTTTGAAGCTATTGAGAAAAAAGTGGGCCCTGCTGAGTGTAGATCCAGGTCTGCTCCTTCGACGGCCCCCTCCAGTCCCCTCTTCAGTATCTGCCATCAATTCTAGTTGTATTTTCTAGTTTGTTCTCTTGGCAAATATACATTGAGTACCTATTAGTCACCATCCTGTATACCAGAAATATAAAAATGAGTAAGATCTAAATGCAGCAATGATCTAAATGGAATGTGGTACCCTGGCTTGAATTCTAGAATAGTGAAAGGATATTTGTGGAAACCCTGGTGAAATGTGGATAAAGTCTGTGGTTTAATAGCATTGTACTAATGTAATTTCTTAGTTTTAACAAATGTACCTGGTTATGTAAAATGATGTTAGAGGAAGCTGGGTGATGGATATATGGGAATTCTCTATAATATCTTTGCAACTTTTCCATAAATCTAAAAATCTTCCAAATTTTAAAAGTCTTAAAAATTGAGTAAAATATATTTCCTGCCGTCAGTATTCTCATAGTAATCCACAATCTTGGGATAAATGAGGTAAATGGTGGGGGAAAAAAAACTACGAACTACAGATTCTTTTATCAAAAATAAATGTAGAGCCAATCTGCCTTTTCCCACATCATAAGTACAATTTTGTATCCATCTTTGTACCACACTGTAAGCAATCACGAGGACAGGACAGAAGGGTATCCAAAGGTGAATTTTTACACAGTTCTAAATAATAAATTTTGAGGCTTTGGGAGGTCTCAGACTGATTGAAGCCAATTCTGGCTAAATCATTCCACTTTCTAAGAAGTTGAATTTAAACATATTACTTACACGCTTTCTTTGTTCTTCTCAAGGCAAACAGTTTAATGTTTGAGGGAGTAGCAGGCTAAATAGAGGTAATTTTTTTTTTTTTTTTTTTTTTAGCCTTCTTATTGTCTAGCTGCCAGGGTTCCTGGAAATGGCATTTTTAATGAGCTTTTTTTCTTTTTCTGGAGAAGACTTTGATGTGGTTGAAAATTTATTCTCTCTCGAGTGTAGGCAGGGCACCAATTAACCCACACAGAGTGCCCTTGCTGTCCTCCCAGCTTGGAGTTTATTACACTTACCATGTAGTATATAAAGCTATTATCCCATCTTCTTTATGCTTCTCTCCTGTGGACTCAAAGCAATTTCTTAAGCAGCTTTCTGCTCTCTCTCAGTCTTTTTTTTTTTTTTAATTGTACCTTAGGTTCTGGGGTACCTGTGCAGATCATGCAGGATTGTTGCATAGGTACATACATGGCAAGGTGGTTTGCTGCCTTCCTCTCCCCATCACCTATATCTGGTATTTCTCCCCATGCTATCCCTCCCCACCCTCCCCACCCTCCACTGTCTCTCCCTTAGTCCCCCTCAACTTACCACAGTGTGTGATGCCCTCCTCCCTGTGTCCACTTGTTCTCATTGTTCAACACCCACCTATGAGTGATACCATGCAGTGTTTGATTTTCTGTTCTTCTGTCAGTTTGCTGAGAATGATGGTTTCCAGATTCATCCATGTCCCTATGAAGGACACGAACTCACTGTTTTTTATGCCTGCATAGTATTCCATGATGAATATGTGCCACATTTTCTTTATCTAGTCTATTGTTGATGGACATTTGGGTTGGTTCCAGGTCTTTGCTATTGTAAACAGTGCTGCAATAAACATACATGTGCATGTGTCTTTATAATAGAACAATTTATAATTCTTTGGGTATATACCCAGTAATGGGATTGTTGGGTCAAATGGAATTTCTATTTCTAGATCCTTGAGGAATTGTCACACTGTCTTCCACAACGGTTGCACTGATTTGCACTCTCATCAACAGTGTAAAAGTGTTCCTATTTCTCCACATCCTCTCCAGCATCTGTTGTCTCCAGATTTTTTAATGATCACCATTATAACTGACGTGAGATGGTATCTCAATGTGGTTTTGATTTGCATTTCTCTAATGACCAGTGATGATGAGCATTTTTTCATATGTTTTTTGGCCTCATAGATGTTGTCTTTTGTAAAGTATCTGTTCATATCCTTCACCCACTTTTGCATTGGCTTGTTTGCTTTTTTCTTATAAATCTGTTTTAGTTCTGTGTAGATTCTGGATATTAACCCTTTGTCAGATGGGTAGATTGCAAAAATTTTTTCCCATTTTGTTGGTTGCTGGTTCACTCTAATGATTGTTTCCTTTGCTGTACAGAAGCTCTGGATTTAATTAGATCCTATTTGTCTATTTTGGCTTTTGCTGCCATTTCATTTGGTGTTTTAGCCACGAAGTCCTTGCCTATGCCTATGTCCTAAATGATTTTGCCGAGGTTTTCTTCTAGGGTTTTTATGGTGTTAGGTCTTATGTTTAAGTCCTTAATCCATCTGGAGTTAATTTTAGTGTAAGGTGTCAGGAAAGGGTCCAGTTTCTGCTTTCTGCACATTGCTAGCCAGTTTTCCCAACACCATTTATTAAACAGGGAATCCTTTCCCCATTGCTTGTTTTTCTCAGGTTTGTCAAAGATCAGATGATTGTAGATGTGTGGTGTTCCTTCTGAGGCCTCTGTTCTGTTCCATTGGTCTACATCTCTGTTTTGGTACCAGTACCATACTGTTTTGATTACTGTGGCCTTGTAGTATAGTTTGAAGTCAGGCAGCATGATGCCTCCAGCTTTGTTCTTTTTTCTTAGGATTGTTTTGGCTATGTGGGCTCTCTTTTGGTTCCATATGAAGGTTGAAGTGGTTTTTTCCAGTTCTGTGAAGAAGGTCATTGGAAGCTTTATGGGGATAGCATTGAATCTATAAATTACTTTGGGCAGTATGGCCATTTTCACAATGTTGATTCTTCCCAACCATGAGCATGGAATGTTTTTCCATCTGTTTGTGTCCTCTCTTATTTCATTGAGCAGTGGTTTGCAGTTCTCCTTGAAGAGGTCCTTTACATCCTTTGTTATTTGTATTCCTAGGTATTTTATTCTCTTTGTAGCAATTGTGAATGGGAATTCACTTTTGATTTGGCTCTCTGTTTGTCTGTTATTGGTATATAGAAATGTTTGTGATTTCTGCACATTGATTTTGTATCCTGAGACTTTGCTGAAGTTGCTTATCAGTTTCAGGAGATTTTGGGCTTAGACAATGGGGTCTTCTAAATATACAATCATGCCATCTGCAAATAGAGACAATTTGGCTTCCTCTTTTCCTAATTAAATACCCTTTATTTCTTTTTCTTGCCTAATTACTCCGGCTAGAACTTCCAATACTATATTGAATAGGAATGTGAGAGAGGGCATCCTTGTCTTGTGCCAGATTTCAAAGTGAATGTTTCCAGTTTTTGCCCATTCAGTATGATATTGGCTGTGGGTTTGTCATAAATGGCTTTTATTATTTTGTGATACTTTCCATCAATACCTAGTTTATTGAGGGTTTTTAGCATAAAGGGCTGTGAATTTTGTCAAAAGCTTTCTCTGCAACTATTGAGATAATCATGTGGTTTTTGTCTTTGGTTCTGTTTATGTGTTGGATTATGTTTATAGATTGCATATGTTGAACCAGCCTTGCATCCCTGGGATGAAGCCTACTTGATCATGATGAATAAGCTTTTTGATGTGCCATTGCATTCTGTTTGCCAGTATTTTATTGAGGATTTTTGCGTTGATGTTCATCATGGATATTGGCCTGAAGTTTTCTTTTTAAATTGCATCTCTGCCCAGTTTTGGAACTAGGATGATGTTGGTCTCATAAAATGAGTTGGGGAGGATTCCCTCTTTTTGTATTGTTTGGAATACCTTCAAAAGGAGTGGTACCAGCTCCTCTTTGTATGTCTGGTAGAATTCAGCTGTAAACCCATCTGGACCTGGGCTTTTTTTAGTTGGTAGTCTATTAATTGCTGCCTCAACTTCAGCCCTTGTTATTGGTCTATTCAGGGTTTCAACTTCTTCCTGGTTTAGTCTTGGGAGAGCAAAAGTGTCCAGGAATTTAGCCATTTCTTCCAGATTTACTGGTTTGTGTGCATAGAGTTGTTTGTAGTAATCTCTGATGGTAGTTTGTATTTCTGTGGAATCGGTGGTGATGTTCCCTTTATCATTTTTTATTGCATCTATTTGATTCTTCTCTCTTTTCTTTTTATTAGTCTGAATAATGGTCTATTTTGTTGATCTTTTCAAAAAAACCAGCTCCTGGATTTGTTGATTTTTTGAAGGTTTTTTTGTGTCTCTATCTCCTCCAGCTCTGCTCTGATCTTAGTTATTTCTTGTCTTCTGCTGGCTTTTGAATTTCTTTGATCTTGCTCCTCTAATTCTTTCAATTTTGATGATAGGGTGTCAATTTTAGACCTTTCCTTTCTCTTCATGTGGGCATTTATTGCTATGAATTTCCCTCTAGACACTGTTTAAATGTGTCCCAGAGATTCTGGTATGTTGTATCTTCGTTCTCGTTGGTTTCAAAGAACATCTTTATTTCTGCCTTCATTTCATTGTTTATCCAGTCGACATTCAGGAACCAGTTGTTCATTTTCCATGAAGTTGTGCAGTTTTGAGTTTGTTTCTTAATCCTGAGTTCTAATTTGATTTCACTGTGGTCTGAGAGACTGTTTGTTATTATTTCCATTCTTTTGCATTTGCTGAGGAGTGATTTACTTCCAATTATGTGGTCAATTTTAGAGTAAGTGCAATGTGGTGCTGAAAAGAATGTATGTTCTGTGGATTTGGGGTTGAGAGTTCTGTAAATGTCTATTAAGTTCACTTGGTCCAGATCTGTGTTCAAGTCCTGGATTTCCTTGTTGATTTTCTGTCTTATTGATCTGTCTAATACTGACAGTGGAGTGTTAAAGACTCCCACTATTATTGTGTGGGAGTCTAAATCTCTTTGTATGTCATTAAAGAGTTGCTTTATGTATCCGGGTGCTCCTGTATTGGGTGCATATATATTTAGGATAGTTAGTTCTTCTTGTTGTATTGATCCTTGTACCATTATGTAATGCTCTTCTTTGTCTCTTTTGATATTTGTTGGTTTAAAGCCCATTTTATCAGAGACTAGGATTGCCACCCCTGCTTTTTTTCGCTCTCCATTTGCTTGGTGAATCTTCGTCCATCCCTTTATTTTGAGTCTATGTGTGTCTTTGCATGTTAGATGGGTCTCCTAAATACACACACTGATGGTTCTTGGCTTTTTATCCAATTTGCCAGTCTGTGTCTTTTTATTGGGGCATTTAGTCCATTTACATTTAATGTTAATATAGTTATATATGAATTAGATTCTGCCATTTTATTACTGGTTGGTTGTTTTGCCCTTTGGTTGGCATAATTTCTTCATTGCATCATTGGTCTTTACCATTTGGTTCTTTTTTGCAGTGGCTGGTACTGGTTTTTCCTTTCTGTGTTTGGTGCTTCCCTCAGGAACTCTTGTAGGGCAGGTCTGGTAGTGACAAACTCTCTCAGCAATTGCTTGTCTGTAAAGGATTTTACTTCTCCATCACTTATTAAGCTTAGTTTGGCTGGATGTGAAATTTTGGGTTGAAAGTTCTTTTCTTTAAGTATGTTGAGTATTGGCCCCCACTTCTGGCTTGCAGGGTTTCTGCCGAGAGATCTGCTGTGAGTCTGATGTGCTTCCCTTTGTGGGTGACCCAACCTTTCTCTCTGGCTGCCCTTGGTATTTTTTCCTTCGTTTCAACCCTGGTGAATCTGATAATTATGTGCCTTGGGGTTGCTCTTCTAGAGGAGTATCATTGTGGTGTTCTCTGTATTTCCTGTATTTGAATGTTGGCCTGCCTTGCAAGGTTGGGGAAGTTCTCCTGGATAATATCCTGAAGAGTGTTTTCCAGCTTGGATTCATTATCCCCGTCATCTTCTGGTACATCAATCAAGTGTAGATTAGGTCTTTTCACATAATCCCACATTCCTTGAAGGCTTTGTTCATTTCTTTTCACTCTTTGTTCTCTTTTCTTGCCTTCTTGTTTTGTTTCATTGAGTTGATTTTCCATCTCTGATATCCTTTCTTCTGCTTAATCTATTTGGCTATTGAAATTTGTGTATGTTTCACGACGTTCTTGTGCTGTGTTTTTCAGCTCCATCAAGTCTTTTATGTTCTTCTCTAAGCTGGTTATTCTAGTTAGCATTTTTGTCTAACCTTTTTTTAAGGTTTTTAGTTTCTTTGCATTGGGTTAGAACATGTTCCCTTAACTCAGAGAAGTTTGTTATTACTCACCTTCTGAAGTCTGCTTCTGTCAAATTCTCCCCCACCATGAGATCACAACTCCTCACCAGCAAAGGAACAAAGCTGGACAGAGAACAAATTTGATGAATTCATTCTCCATCCAGCTTTGTTCCCTTGCTGGTAAGGAGTTGTGATCTCGTGGTGGGGGAGAGGTATTCTGGTTTTTGATGGTTTCATTCTTCTTGAACTGTTTTTTTCCCATCTCATTGGATTTATATAGTTTTGATCTCAGGTAGCTGCTTGGGGAGGTGGCCTTTCCTTTGTCTGCCTGCAGAGGCACTGCTGGGTTGCCACGGGGTCAGTGGAGCTGCTGCATCTTTCATTTACTCATGGAAATTAAGTCGGCTTCCTCAATGGTGGCTGCCCCTCTCCCACCAAGATGGATAGTTCCTGGTCACTCTCTAGGTGTAAAATTGTGCTGTGAGAGTTTTTTTTCAGTGTGCTGGCTTTGTGATGTTTTAGGGGGGACCATCCAGCATGGGCTGTTTCCCTGTTTTCAGTTCCCCTTCCTTCTGGTGGGAGGGTAGATCCGTCCAGCCGGCTTTCTGGCTTTCGAGTCAGCCACTGCTTCCACCTAGATCTATGCTGACAGCCCCAGCTCTGGCCAAAGTTGCTGTTCTGCCCTGTTCAGGCAGCTCACTGAGGCTTTCCAGCCCGGCAAAGATCTCCTGTTCGGTGGGTTATAGAGGGCTTGGGTGGAGTGCTGTATCCGAACTGAAGTCCCAGAGGGGGAGACCCCGCAGTCCTCTGGTTGGTTGCACGCACCTCCTGGGTGGGGCAGTGCCCCGCCTTGCCTCAACTTGCCCTATTTAAACCAAATACCCACTGTCCAACCAGACCCACCAAATGAACCTGGTACCTCATTTGGAATTGCGGAGACCACTCGGTTTCTGCGTCTCTCTCACTGGGAGCTACTTTCCAGGGCTGCCTCTTATTCAGCAATCTTGGGATCGACCCTCTCTCAGTCTTTTAAATATCTCCATTTTGCCTTTTTTCCATAAATAATCTGATTGCAATGGAGCTGGAAAAGAGAGGAAAGGTGAAACAGGTGAGCTGCTTCTTTAACTAGCTGATTGAACCAGGAATAATGGTGGTTTTTATCACCTCAAAATTCATTTATGAAGAACCTACAACATGATAGACATAAAGGTACAAAGATGAATAAATAAGAAATGGGGCTAAGGACTTGCAATTTTATGGTGGAAAGTGTCACATACCTAACTACAGAACAAAGCAGAAAGAAATGAAGGCTACAATTATTTCCCTGGTATTTTTTTTCTTTCACCAATTTTCTAATCATGTTCCTTCCAAGTCCCTCCCTGGTATTTTTTTAAAGTGACAATTACATTAAAGAATTGTTTTCATACTACAGCAGCATTGCTCTTGGTTAAATGGGAATAAGGCAACTCTGTGACTCTAAGACCTTCAATTTGTTGGAAAAAGAACTAAGAAAGTTAAAGAAAAGTAAATTAAATATGAAAGTTGGAAGCATGAGGCCAAACTGTACAGGGTCTCAAGTTGCCAACCTTCTCTTCCCCACTATTGCTCCAGTGTGCTGACTCAACATCTCTCTTCCTTCTCCATTTAGGAGTCCAGATTTTTTTTTCTAATAGAGACAGGGTCTTAAGACTGGAGTGCAGTGGTGTGATCATGGCTCACTGCTGCTTGAACTCTGAGGCTCAACCTCCTGCCTCACCCTTTCAAGCAACTGGGACTACAGGTGTACACCACCATACCCAGCTAATTTTTTAATTTTTTGTAGAGATAAGGGTCTCACTATGTGGTCTGGCTTCAGGTGATCCTCCTGCCTCAGCCTCCCAAAGCATTGAGACTACAGGAATGAGCCACTATGCTTGGAGAGAAAATTTTTAAAACAAAATTTTTTTTCATTAAAAAGTTCAGTTCTGGCTGGGCGCAGTGGCTCACACCTCTAATCCCAGCACTTTGGGAGGCCGAGGTGAGCAGATCACCTGAGGTCAGAAGTTTGAGGTCAGCCTGGCCAACATGGTGAAACCCTGTCTCTACTAAAAATACAAAAATTAGCCAGGCACGATGGCATGTGCCTGTAATCCTAGCTACTCTGGAGGCTGAGGCAGAAGAATCATTTGAACCTGTGAGGCAAAGCTTGCAGTGAGTCAAGATCATGCCACTGCACTCCAACCTGGGTGACAGAACAAGACTCAGTCTCAAAAAAAAAAAAAAGTTCAGTTCTCACTTTGGGAGGTCAAGGAGGGGGTATTGCTCGAGTTCAGAAGTTTGAGACCAGCTTAGGGAACATAGTAAGAACACTATCTCTACAAAAAATTAAAAATTAGCCAGGCATGGTGGCACACACCTGTTGTCCCAGATACTCAGGAGGCTGAGATGGGAGGATCTTTTGAACCCAGGAAGTCAAGGCTACAGTGAGCCATGATTATGCCACTACACTCCAGCCTAGGTGACAGAGTGAGACTCTGTCTCAAAAAAAAAAAAAAAGTGAAAGAAGTTCAGACCTTCATGACATGGCAATACCTATCTGCAAGGGAGCCTGGTTGGGTCTGTAGCTGAGCAGTCACCTGGCCTTCTGCAACTCCTATCACTAATAGGAAGATGGAGAAAATTGATATGTGGGAGAATTAGCTATCTCTGCCGGGGCCGGGGGGGTATAAGTGAATGAACGAAGAAAGTTAATGCTCTGAATTCAAAATTTTTTTTCTTCACTTTAGACCTCTTTCCTGGTCTCTAAGCCTATATATTCAAAATACATACAGGGAATTTTCACTTGGATATCCAACAGGCACTTGAAATTGTATACATGTGGCAAACACTGCTGATTGTCCTGTTTGATCTCCCGTAATCCCTTTAAAAATGGAACACCAGAATTTCAAATGGTGCATAGCTGCCCAAATGAAAACATTTTGCGGCCTCTCTTACATCTAAATGGCCTTTTGATTAAGATTGGTCAACAAATGCGAGCAGAGTGGATGTAAGCAGAAATGATGAGTTCAGCCTCTGAATCATTCCCCTAAAGGGAAGGTGTGTGTACAGCGTGTCCGTGATGGCCAGGGCTGAAGCAATTATCCCAGATCTTGAGATGGAAACCACATGTTGTGAATGACAGAAAAACAAGGTTGAAGGAGCCCAGGTCTCCAAAAGTTTTGAGCTGCCTGAGCCACCTATTCTGACATGTAGAGAATTGAAAGACAAACTTTGTCTTTCTTTAAGCAATTGTATTTGGAGGTATCTATCATAAAAACTTAACCAGGAACCATAATTACCTCTCTAGTGCCTCTAAGTACATGACCACAAAAGTTACTGAGTGTCCCAAGCCAGAACAAATAAGTCATCCATGACTTCCTTTCTCTTCTTCATATCTAACATCAAACATATCCATTTCTGTCCATTTTATCTCCTAAATATTTTGAGTCCATCTTTGCTCTAATCCTAACTAATAATGCCTGGGTCCTGCTTCTCTTGCTTGGACATGTTTAGAGCTATTCTTCACACCACCAGCCTTGTCTACTGTCAATCCATTCTTCCAAGGCACAAATAGAATCACATCTTCCTCTGTCTGAAATTCCTCGATGACTCCCTCTTCTCTACAGGATCAAATCTAAGCTCTTTAGCAAGACACTCAAAGCTCTTCATGATGTGGTGGCCCCCGTTCAGCCAGCTGATCTCTCATTATGGCCCCAACATACCACACTACTCAGCACTTTTATATGTACTACTGCCTCTGCCTGGAATGTCTCTGTACTCCCTTGTCTTAATTTTTAAAAAACCTAGCCATATATTGGCTCCAATGTGCTGCTTCTTCATTTTGTGTATGATTGAATTGTTATATTTATTACATTCAACAATACATTGTTCCTTTACATCCTGGCTTCCTTCATTAGGCCAGTAAGATAATTGAAAACAGAAATTGAACCTTATTTTTTTTTTTTTTTTTGAGGTGGAGTCTCACTATGTATCCCAGGCTAGAGTTCAGTGGCAAGATCTCAGCTCACTGCCACCTCTGCTTCCCAGGTTCAAGCAATTCTCCTGTCTCAGACTCCTGAGTAGCTGGGATTACAGGCACGCGCCACCATACCTGGGTAATTGTTGTATTTTTAGTAGAGACAGGGCTTTGCCATGTTGACCAGGCTGTTTTCAGAGGTTTTTTTTTTTTATTTGTTTGTTTGTTTTGTTTTATTTTGTTTTGTTGAGGCAGGGTATTACTCTGTCACCCAGGCCAGAGTACAGCAGCATGAACTCAACTCACTGCAACCTCTGCCTCCCAGTTCCAGCAATCCTCTCACCTCAGCCTCTCAAGTAGCTGAGTAGCTGGGACCATAGATGCATCCCACCATACCCAGCTAAATTTTTTGTATTTTAGTAGAGACAGGATCTCACTATGTTGCCCAGGCTGGTCTCAAACTCCTGAGCTTAAGTGATCTCTCCACCTCAGCCTCCCAAAGTTCTGGGATTGCAGGTGTGAGCCACCACACCTGGCCATGAATCTTATTCATTTCTGAATAGCAAGTTGTGAGATTCAATATGAAATAATGGGTGGATGAATGGACGAATGGAAGAATGGATGAAAACAGTAAATGAAAGATTAGAAAACAGTTGAAAATACAATGTACCACCAGACCTGGCAGTAGCAGCCATCTCAGGCCACCTTATGAGTAGCTTACTCTGAAACTCAGTTCTCTAAAACCAACCTTCAGCATCATCTAAAAGATATTTCCAGCTACCAGCTGAACAGGGAACTTGGGGCTATGTTCATGCTTTCTCCTGAAAACAAAACAAAACAAAACCATCTTGGGAAACGTAGATTACAAACGCATCTGTGATCATTTTTTAACTTTCTGGAACTATTGCCTTGGTTATATTTTGTCTGTCTGCTTACAACAGTAAAACTCAAAGCCACAAGGACATATTTGCTTCCTTTCAGCACACATACACACAAAGACAATAACATCTGAAAATACTAAAGCTCATGCTGATGGAAATCTAAGGGCTATTCAACCCTGAAAGAGAAAGTAGGCAATGGCAGGTAAGAATACAGGCTGAGTCCCTGGAGATTTGAGAGGACGATCAAAGGGCCCCTTAGGAAGCTTGTCTTGTCCTTAACTAACTCTCTATAAACCGTATCTCTATATAGATATAACTCTCTCTATATAGATATATCTCTATATAGATATAACTCTCTATAGCTATAAACTAGGAGTTCCCAGAGTTTTCTGATGAGAGCTTTAAACACATTGAAGTCTACCTGTTCTTTTTACAAATTTAGAATTTAAAAGTAAACAGTTACGTAAGTTTATGTAACTATCCAGTAGCAGAACTAAGACTATATTGTCACACATAGAAACAAATGGACTCAGTGAAAACCATCCTGGAAATTACCAAACTAGTTCAGAAAAAAAAAAAAAAAAAAAGATGTGTAAGGATTTTACATAATAATACAGTCTATTCAAAGCTCACAATATGCAATACAGATATCTTCCAAAAGATTATGTGAAGGTCAGGGGATGACTGGTGGTTTCAGTGGAACAGCATTTGGAACAGGGTCAGTCTAAATTCAGATGGTTTTGGGCATGGCTGGTATTTGGTGGAATCACTCATGCAGGGCTATTTACTAGAAAAGTGAGAAGCTTCTTTGTTTAAAACCCATCATAAGTAAAGGAAACATGTGGCATGCATGCTTAGGCCAAGCCTACTGGGTAAGGACCAGAAGGAAGGTGTCATTTTCAGTAGAGCGTTGTGTATGCTACTCAGATTTTTCTCCAGCACAATACCTTTCCCCTAAGGGTCTGTGCTGGAGCCCTGTGGATACTAAATAGTTAAACAGAAAAGTGCTGGATTTAGAAATCTATGAGGACACTAAAGCACAAGGCAGAATTGCTCTTTAAAGAATTTAGTCTGTATAATGAAGTGTGGGTCAAAGGAACCAGAGAGAGGGCAAAAGGTATTTTCTGTAAGCAGCAAGATTGCTTTAGGGGTAGGGAAGGAGGACTCAAGGGAGGACATCATTCACCAGGTCTGAGGATGTCAAGGACTTGAGAAATAAGCCAGACCAGCCTCCTCCCAGGATAGAGAAGGACCACTTAAAAAACATAACGTGGTCATAACCTATAATCAATTTTTATGTTCTCCCTTTCTCTTTAAAAATTTGTCATTAGCAATTTTTCATATGCTTCACAGTGTTCATGATTTTTCATCCACTTAATATCCCATTAAATGCTATGCTGAGATTTAACCATCCCCCAAATTTAAACATTTACGCTGCTTCGAACGTTGTAAAGAACATATATTTTCAATAACCTTTTCCTGAATCATTACATTCCAAATTCCCAGGAGCAATTGGATATTGAGTCAAAGTAAATAAACAATTTTCATTCTCAATAAATATATATAATCAAATTAGCTTTCTATGTTGCTTTTTTCCTTCAAAATGTGCTCTTATCAAAAATAAAAACAAAAAAATACTTTTATTACTTTCTCTTCAAATTTGGGACCTTCGCTTCCCCTCCCTCCCCTCCCCTCTCCCCTCCCCTTCCCCCTCCCTCCCCTCCCCTTCCCTCCTCTCCTTTTTTCTTCCCTTTCCTTCCTTTCCCTTCCCTTCCTTTCCCTTGCCCTTGGGCACAAAGTCTAAAGATTGTATTTAGAGTTATCTAAAACCTATGGAAAATTATTAGAGGGCAGAGTTCAACAGAATTTTAAGGAGCAAAGGAAATAGGATAATTTCAAAAGATAATAAAGTTAAGTAAATGTGAAACAAATTTAGAATTTAGAATGCGTTGATTCAGGAAAAGGCTATTGAAGATATATGTTCTTTACAACATTCAAGGCAGCATAAATGTTTAAATTTGGGAGATGGTTAAACAAATCCCAGCATAGTCATTTGTTGGGATATTATGAAGTAGGTGAAAAATCATGAAGACTGTAAAGCATATGAAAAATTGCTAATGATAAATTTTAAAGAGGGCATTTTAAGAATTTCAACTTTTATCCTACAATTTTTCTTCTTTTCTTTGTTATTCCATTAAGTGGGGAGTGGCACCTTCTTGCTTCCTTTCCCTTGATTTCCAATGGAGATTTTTTTTCACATTTACTTAACTTCATTATCTTTTGAAATTATCTTATTTCCTTTGTTCCTTAAAATTCTGTTGAACTCTGGCCCTCTAATAATTTTCCATAGGTTTTAGATAACTCTAAATATAGTCTTTAGACTCTGTGCCCAAGTACAAACGGAATCATAGATGCAGATTATAAATGAATGTAAAATAATATCTATATAAACCATGCATAAAATAAGTTACAGTTATTATAATTTTATAATGTCTTGTTGAGCAAGAGAGGTTGATTACTGATATAATCAATTATTGATGCTTACTAATAGGATGTATATTTCTGAACAAGACGGCAAAAGATGTAAGAACCTAAAAAGTATTATGTATACATTTTATATGAATGTATACATGTAAAAGTACAATTCATGAATAAAAATCATGTGTAGTCATAATAATAGTTACTATTAAAGAGTAACTGCTAGGTGCCTGGAACTTTATTTAATAAATTTTTCTTTTTTTTTTTTTGGAGACAGAGTCTTGCTCAGTCACCCAGGCTGAAGTGCAGTAGCACTATCTTGGCTCACTGCAGCCTCAACCTCCTGACTCAAGTAATTCTTCCACCTCAGTCTCCCAACTAGCCAAAACTACAGCCACACGCCACCATGCCCACCTAATTTTTTAAAAATCTTTTGTAGAGAAAACATTTTTCCCTGTGGCCCAGGCTGGTCTCAAAGTCCTGGACTCAAGTGATTCTTTTGCCTCAGCTTCCCTAAGTATTGGGATTATAGGTGTGAGTCACTACCTGGCCACAGATTTCTTATTCTTATAACAAGGTAGATTTTATGAATAAGAAAACTGAGGTTCAAGGTCACACTTGCTAGTAAATGCTAGACCAACAATTCAAACCCTGGTCAGTAACCTTTCCATGATGCTCTTCTTCACCACTGAGGTGCAAGGTTACTCATACAAGAGAGTTAAAAGGTCATAAAACTACTATTTCCTGCTCAAGTCTTACATTCAGAATTTACATTCTGTGATGTCTTTTTTTAAAACAAAAAAAATTGTATCCTAGTTTGGGTATATGTGCAGTCAAATGAGATTCTAATTAGACAAATACCACAGAAATACTAAGACCCCAGAATTGTACATTTTGTTTCTACCTCCCAAAGTATGCCCTAGATATTTTGGTTTCATTCAAAACAATTAGAAATTCCGCTTTCAGAAACAGAACACCGACCAGAGACTGTTAGCATGAGCTCTTTCTCCCAAGTGAGAAAGAGAAAATCTGCCTAAAGGCTTCTAGGATTCACCATGTTTGCATAATAGCATGACCTCCGTTATCTAAATATTGACATTTTACCCTTTTATGGGATTTTTACATATTCTAGGTTGCATGTAATAATTAAAAACGTAAGCATCCTTTACCATTGGAAAGTGATTTCTCTATTTTCCAGTTTTAAGGAAAATCTCATAGAATTAATACCATGCAACAGAGAGTTCCTGCTTTAGTAACTTAGGACATAAAACAAAGTCACATATTTTTGAATCTTTCATCTCTCTTTAAAGCATGTTGTTTATTCTTCCTCCTTCAACACACCACTATCACATGCAAGATAAGTCCACCGACCCCAAGAATTTACTGTTCAATTCAAAGCTTCATTCCTGGTTACAAGTGCCTTTTAGAGAGAGAGAAAAAAATTAACTTTTATTTTAGGTTCAGGGTACAATTGGTGGGAGTATAACACTTATACACAATTGGTATGAGCAAGTTTGTTACATAGGTAAACTCACGTCACAGAGGTTTTTTGTACAGATTATTTTGTCACACAGGTGCTAAGCCTAGTATCCAACAGCTATTTTTTCTGATCGTCTCCCTCCTCCCACCCGCCACCCTCAAGTTGGCCCCAGCGTCTGTTGTTCCCGTCTTTGTGTCCACATGTTTTCATCATTTGGCTCTCACTTACAAGTAAGAACAAGCCGTATTTTATTTTCTGTTCATGTGTTAATTTGCTAAGGATAATGGCCAATGGTATAGAACAGAAAGCCCAGAAATAAGGCCACACACCTATAACCATCTGATCTTCAACAAGGCTGACAAAAACAGCCAATGAGGAAAGGACTCCCTACTCACTAAATGGTACTGGGATAACTGGCTAGTCATATGCAGAAGATTAGACCTCTTCCTTACACCATATACAAAAATCAACTCAAGATAGATTAAAGACTTAAATGTATAACCCAAAACTGTAAAAAACCTAGAAGACAACCTAGGCAACACCATTCTGGACATAGGAACTGGCAAAGAGTTCATGACAAAGATGCCAAAAGTTAATTGCAACAAAAGCAAAAATTGACAAATGGGATTTAATTAAACAAAAGAGCTTCTGCACAGCAAAAGAAACAGAGAAAACAGCCTCAAGAATGGGAGAAAATATTTCCAAGCTATGCATCTGACAAAGGACTGATATCCAGCACCTATTAGGAATTTAAACAAATTTACAAGAAAAAAACAAACAACCCTATTAAAAAGTGGGCAAAGGACATGAACAGACACTTCAAAAGAAGAAATAGATGTGGCCAACAAGCAGATGAGAAAAAGCTCAGTATCACTCATCATTAGAGAAATGCAAATCAAAACCACAATGAGATACCATCTCACACCAGCCAGAATGGCTATTATTAACAAGTCAAAAAAAATAACAAATGCTGACAAGGTTGTGGAGGAAACAGGACATTTATATACAATTGGTGGGAGTATAAATTGGTTCAGCCATTGTGGAAAGCAGTGTGGTGATTCCTCAAAGAGCTAGAAACAGAACTATCATTTGATCCCATTACTGGGTATACACCCAAAGGAATAGAAATTGTTATATCATAAAGACTCATGTACGCATATGTTCATTGCAGCACTATTCACAATAGCGAAGATGTGGAATTAACCTAAATGTCCATCAGTGGTAGACTGGATAAAGAAAATGTGGTACATATACACCATGAAATACTAGGCAGCCATAAAAAAGAGTGAGATCATGTCCTTTGCAGGAACATGGATGGAGCTACAGAGCAAATTTTGTCTACCAGATGGCTCCATACTCTACTGCCTCTGGGGCTGACACCGCCACCTGAGGTCACTAGTGAAACCCAGGTGGTTCAGTAACTTGGGCATTATCCAGCTTTTTTTCCTGCTAGATTTATGGCAAAATGGGCCCACATCTTTATCGAAATCTTACAAACCCATCAGTTTTGTGATAATTGTGGTCCACTTCCAGGCATAGACCCCTTAGTTCAGGCTTTTCTACCAATGGCGACAGACCTCATCTGAAGTTTCTTCACCCAACGAGTAGAGAACCCAAGGCTAAAAGATAAGCAACACGTGTAGGCAGATTGTGAGTACCTGGGCATCATTAACCAATAATTTACCACTTGAGCAATTGTTGACTTTATTGGGCAATAAGATAAAAGAGGAAATACAGCCACATACTTGGATGTGGTCCATATCACTTGGGTGTACAGATTCTTAGAGCTCTCAACCAATAGCCCAGACTCGATCCTGTGCCTTACTTATTTTGACCTTATACACACCTGCAAGCAGTCATTTTCCTCAAGAAACTCTCTGCACAAGGATGACTGGATCCAAGGGGGTTTCAGATCTCAGCACCTGCTATCTAGGATTCATTTCTCTCTCTCTCTCTCTCCCCCCAGCTCCCCTCCCTTTTCCCTGATAGAGCCTGAGATCAGAACATACAATTTCTTCTCTCTCTCCAGATCTGCCCCCTCTTTCTGTCTTCCGTGTGGCTTTTCTTTTCATGAAATATCCAACTATGTTAAAATTGAAAAAGTTTTTTTCAGAATCTGTTTTATATCAAATGAAATTAATTGTGATGAATTGTAAATATGGCAATGAGCAGATAAATTCTTATTGTCCTTCAGTCAATCCTGAGAATAGGTTCAAGATTTGAAATGGGATGAGACAAAATATGCTTTCAGACATGAGAATTTCAAAATTGTACAAGAAGATAATCAAACTTTGAATGTATATTGAAGTTATATACTTTAACCACAGCAATATACATATATACTCTGGCTCACTGTTCATGGTAAGAACTTGAATGAGCATTATCAGAGCTCTTCAAGGAATTGTCCCTCACATTAAAAAAAAAAATCCTGTCTCCAAAACAAAAAAGAAGCATTAGTACCTCTGAAAAGAGGACTCAGAACAGATGTAAGCTCTAGATAGTTCAGGAAGTGACTACCAAGGGACCTTGATTTTTTATTTTTAAAAACTGCACAAAAGTCAGAAATGTTTGGCAACATATTAATGAAAGTCAGCCTGCATAACTTTAATTGGGTACTGGAAATTGTTCCTTGTGTTGCCAACAAAAACAGATGGAGAGTATCATTTCAAAGAAAGAGGTAATGAAACTTCTCTTGAAGGAATTGCTTAAGAAAAATGGTAATACTTGATGACAGCGTAAGCTTTAAAAGCACACATCATGTGACATGTAAATGGAAGAAACACAAAAGCAAAGACATAGAAGAAACCAGCTCACTTCTTTCCTAATGCACATCAGTCTGTTACCTGGGAGGGCCAGCTCCTCACGTAGCCACCATCTGGTCATCAGGTCTCTCACGACATTGCCATTTACAAGGAGAGAATGACCTGGCCAACTGCCTTATCTGAGGTCTATTCACCCAAGTGATGGAGAACTCCAAACTAAAAGATAAGCAATACTTGTAGGCAGATTGTGAGAATCTGGACATCGTGAATCTAATAATTTGCCAGTTGCTTAATCACTGGCTGGCCAGGTGCGGATCCCAGCACTTTGGGAGGCCAAGGTGGGCAGATCACCTGGGGTCTGGAGTTTAAGACCAGCCTGACCAACATGGTGAAACCCCCATCTCTACTAAAATACAAAAAAAAAAAAAAAATAGCCAAGTGTGGTGATGGGCACCTGTAATCCCAGCTACTCAGGAGGCTGAGACTGGGAGAATTGCTTGAACCCAAGAGGTGGATGTTGCAGTGAGCCGAGATCAAGCCACTGGACTCCATCCAGCCTGGGTGACAGAGTGAGACTCTGTCTCAAAGAAAAAAAAAATCACTGGCTTTATTAAAATAAAACTCCCATGGTAAGAAGATTCTTATGACTCATGGGTAAGGGGAATTTTCTCATTCCAGTAAATGAATTTCTGACACATATCCACAGCTGTTGTATAGCCATAATTAAGACTAGAAATTAGGGAGTTCAGTTTGAGATGATAACCTATCATTAATCATTCAAAATAAATAAATACTCCAAACAAAACACATCTTTGTGTGGCACTGTAGAATAGGTAGGATAACAAATGTTACTGACTCCCTATCATCCTTGACCAACAATTCAAAGAATTCAGTTGCTCTTTCCCACATCGATGACCTGTTTCATGTGATTTTCCCTTGTTGTCCACTATCAGCAGTATCTCTGACTCTGTCCCTCCACTTTATCCTTAATGTGCGAGCGTCACTTCCAACACTGAAAGTCATTTGATCCATTTGTGTTTGCTTCATTATTGAACAGTTGAAAACTCATTCTAACTCTTGGCCATCAAACTGGGAAAACTGGCCCTAACCTGGTTTTGCTTCTACCTGCCTATATGGCCTTGAGTGAGTTACAACACTTTCTGGGTTGTCGATTTTCTCATTGTTAAAGTAAAGGGTAGGACTCAAGAGAACTCTAAGACCCCTATCCAGTGATCACATTCTTATTCTAAAACTCACAGCAGTACCAGTGTTTCAGCTCGTAAAGCACTTTCACCACATGCATCATTGAATATGGCCCTTATGCAGCCCTATCGGGTTGGTAAGGTGGGAATTACTAGCCTCGTTGTAGAACGAGGAAGATGGGGCCTAGCGTTAAGTAAGCTTACTGATACCACACCCCTTCTTGGTAGCAGGTCTTCTGAGTCCTCTGTGCCTTTTCCATTTCACTGTGCTGTTCCATAACAGTCTGGTAAGATGAATGGAAGCTCCCAGTGGGCATGCTTGAGGGACAAAGATGGCCAGGGCTGTGGCAAGTGACTGGGGTTTGTTGGCTGTCTGCCTTCAGCTGGCCTTTTTCTAGATGAATGTCTGAATGAGGTGTGCTGGTAGAAGTCTGCGGAGGCACAAGGTAGGGGATGAAGAGCTTCAGGCTAGTGGTGGGAAAGAGAAAGTGCAAAGGGCAGAAATATAGCAGCTGCTATGTGGAGTGAAACTAACTTTACGGAAGAAAGATGCTTCCAGAGGACTTTTAGGGGAGTTTTGTTCTAAGGTATGCACTGAAACCCTTCCCCCATCTTCACAAGAAAACAACAGTAAAAATTATCGTTTCTAAAATGTGTTTGAGTTAAACTTTTGTATTGTGCATTGATTTTTAGATGTATGGATTTCTCCAATGAGTTCAACATTTGGGTTATAATAAAAAGAAAAACACATTTACATTACTACCATTACCAATGAGACAAAATTAGCCAAAGCAAAAAGTACAGCCTCCCCCAGTTCTCTCTCTTCACCCATCACACACACACACAAACACACACACACACACACACACAGAGAGAGAGAGAGAGAGAAAGGATTTGTAAGTCATGACTGTGACCTAACAAATGTAATGCTTTTCTCATATTTTTACTGTAGAAACAGCAAATTATAGGCCCAATGACTGGCCGGTACACCTGGGGGATGTTGTTCAGTGTAGAACATGACAGATCAAACAGGAAGATATAAAAATGCCCTTCCATCTGACCCCACCTGAATGCTGAACCTGCAGGTGCTGAAACTGGTCCCCATTATCTGGATTAAAGATTCATCTGGAATGTAAGAAAGGCCAATGTCCTAAAAATGAATCTGCAGCATAAAACTAAGGAGAAGATTTGAATTTTTTGACCTAAATAAGTCTTCAATCCCAAAATGTCTTCCAAATGACAATATTTTCCAATCTGAGAAACTTAAGATTGTGGAGGGCTGCAAGTTGCCTGCAAATCAATATGGTATATGCATCCTTTTCAACTACTGGCACCTAAAATACAACCCTTTCCTACTGAGGTGGGAAAAAAATGACATTCCAAACTTGAAAAGCTTGTAAATGTACTGGCATATGAAGAAACACAGTTAAGTTCAACTTACTGTCAGATTAATGTAAAGAAACTTTTTTGTATTTCAAAGTTTTAATTTGTTTTCCAAATCCACTTGTAAAATTTGCAATGCACAAGGAACAACAATAGTATTCTGCTAATTTGCTTGGCAGATGAATACACTTGACTATTTCACCTTGGGAAATCATTTTTTAAGAAAACCACATTCAAAAGAGTACACTTTTAATTTCTGTAACACAATGGAAGCAAAGCAGGATATCACAACCTTCTTACTCAATATGGTAGAATTGTTATGTAGAGAACATACAAATTCAGTACACTATAGTTACAGTGAAACTCAGAAGGTCTATTTCTTTGGATCCACACAGAAGGACAGAGAAACTTAAACTTTCTGAGTTCCTATTACTTTTTTTTTTTACAGTCTCTGGCTCTGTCGCCCAGGCTGGAGTGCAGTGGCTTGATCATAACTCACTGCAGCCTCAAACTCCAGGGCTCAAGCAATCCTTTGGCCTCAACCACCCAAGTAGCTAGGATTACAGGCATGCACCACCATACCAAGCTATTTTTATTTTTATGTAGAGATAGGGTCTCACTAGGTTGCCCAGACTGATCTGAAACTCCTGGCCTTAAGCAATTCTCCCCTCTCGGCCTCCCACAGCACTGGAATTACAGTGGTGAGTGAGAATGCCTGGCCTATAATTCTTAAGAAGAGATAAATAAACTGAAGCTCTGAAGGTTAAGTCAAATGTGTAAGGTCACTCAACTATTACATAATCAAGTGTTATTTACACTTGAGTTTCTCTGGTTATTAGTCTCTTATGCTTTTTCACTAGACTACAATGCCACTTTTTACTCGATCATAATGATTGTTTAGCAAGATAAGTTATATGTTCAACTAGGTACAAATATGCTCACAATTTATGTCTTATGTTTGCTTCTTCTTCCTTTGCCTTAGTAAAAGCTCTCATTTAGTAGGTCTGTGGTGAGGCCCACAAGTCTGTGTCTGTGTTTTTAACAGTTTCCCCAGGTGATTCGTAGGTGCAACCACAGTTTAAGCACCTTGTCCCAGGTGGTGGCCCTATCAAGGACTGTGATACTGTTTTGTCTCTGCCAATGTGGCTTACTGAAGGGTGTAAAACCACTCCTGCTGAGCAGGTCCCCCTGAACATCTGAGCCACCTGTTAAGATAGCAGCAGAGTTCTCACCTGAGTTAGAGGATTTCTCCACACGGAGCAACCTCACTTTTCTCCTAATGATACAGCCCGAGAAACAGAGAGTCTGGCCTCTGGTCTGGCCTTCATCGCCTTCCCAGCACACATTCAGTAGAGAAATCAAATCTCTCAAGGAGGGATCTCCAGGCCTTTTGATGATATTTCTCCCTCTGCCTCAACTGCTTCAGGCTGGAAGCAGTGGAATGCATTCACACAGGGACCAGCGTCCTCCTGGAAAAGGTTCTGCTAAGCTTCAAGGCAACCTTGAGTCACCCTTTGAGGTGGCTCAATCATTTCCTGCCACTTAGCCATGACATACCTCAGAGTTCATCAACTATGTACAGATAAAGTGTCCATATAGATATATAGATATATATACACATATATGTTTATATATATACACACACACATATATGTGAACACATACACATATTCTAAGATTATTATGTGAGACTGTTCCTTTAAAAAAAAAGCAATTCTTTGGTCAGCCACTGTGGCTCACTCCTATAATCCTAGCACTTTCGGAGGCCAAGGTGGGAAGATTTCTTGAGGCCAGGAGCTTGAGACCACCCTGGGCAACATGGTGAGTTAGCTGGGTATAGAGGCACGTGCCTGTAATCCCAGCTACTCAGGAGGCTGAGGTAGGAAGATCTCTTGAGCCTGGTAGTTCAAGGTTACAGTGAGCTATGATCACACTACTCCACTCCATCCTGGGCAACAGACTGAGACCATGTCTCAAAAAAATTTTTAATTAATTCTTTGCATAGAAAAGAAAGGCTTTTAAGCAAAAATGTGCTTTTGTAAGACAACATGTGATTACCTACAGAATAACAGATGAGGTAATGAGGAAGAAGAACACAGAGGAGAGGGAAGAGAAGCAGTGTGTGCTTTTTACTCCCAAATGTAAACTGATCCCAGCAGAAGCCAACGACAAGAGACAAACAGAAAATTATCATGCTCCTAGAACTACAACCCCCATGTACACCTTCTACCATGTGTCCAAACCCTACACTAGTGTTCGTTCTAGTTCCTTACTCAAATTTTATCTTATATTTTTGATCCACTCAATTCCTATCACATAAAAACACTTATGAAAATATGTGTGAGGCTGGGGATGGTGGCTCATGCCTGTAATCCCAGCACTTTGGGAGGCTGAGGCAGGTGGATCGCCTGAGATCAGGAATTCGAGACCAGCCTGGACAACATGGTGAAACCCTGTCTCTACTAAAAATATAAAAATTAGCTGGGTGGCTGGGCGTGATGGCTCATGCCTGTAATCCCAGCACTTTGGGAGGCTGAGGTGGGCAGATCACGAAGTCAGGAGTTCGAGACCTGGCCAACATAGCGAAACACCGTCTCTACTAAAAATAAAAAAATTAGCTGGCCGTGGTGGCAGGTGCCTGTAATCCCAGCTACTTAGGAGTCTTAGGCAGGAAAATCACTTGAACCTGGGAGGTGGAGGTTGTAGTGAGCCAAGATTGTGCCACTGCACTCCAGCCTGGACAACAGAGCTAGACTCCACCTCAAAAAAATAAAAATTAGCTGGGTATGGTGGCGTATATCTGTGATATCAACTACTCAGGGGGCTGAGGCAGGAGAATTGCTTGAATTTGGGAGGCAGAGGTTGCAGTGAGCCAAGATCACACCACTGCACTCCAGTCTGGGCAACAGAGTGAGACTCCATCTCAAAAAAAAAAAAAATGTGTGTATATATATATATATATATATTTGATATATATATGCTATGAAAATCTACATATATGATATGATATTTATATCATATATATGATATGAAATATATATATGATATGAAAATCTTCCTTAGTGGAACTGAATGTTCCTTAACTTTAGTCTTTCATCTTGGTATGTCAATCCCACAGCTGTCCACAATGTTTCCGCCGTGGACATTCTCAAGTCCTATGCCCTCCTTCCAGCCAGTCAGTGCCCTTGGATTCCTTTGACAGAAACTATCAAATCTTGGAGCATTCACTGGAACAGTTGTATTTTAGATGCTGTTGTAAGGGAATGAGTAGAAACCAAAGGAACTGAAATTTCACCAACCTCTAAGCTGACTCACTCTTTATTTCAGAGTTCAGATGCAAGTCATACTTATTTCGCTTTAGCTAAGCACATCTTCATGGCAACTGGCTCATTTTTGTTCAAGTAATTTACATCCATTTCCTCTTATTAAGTTATTTGCCCCTCCTTTAAGTCCTTTTAGGCAGTTATTAGTCCATTGTTTTCTCTTGGGACCTATTTCCTTCAGCTTTTCTACTTTTTGGTACTCCAATATCCTGAAACAAAGTTTCCAAAAGTGACTAACTTAATCTAAGATGTTACTCATACATCAGAGGAATCATTTTCAGAAATGTCTTAAACATCTTGCTTCTTTCTTCAAATACATTTTAATGCAGACGCTTGATATATAAAACAGTTAAGTGTGGAGTGCCTCTGTTTTCAGGATAAGAGAACTCAGGTGGATAGGCTTGTGCTCATTCTTGACCCCTGAGGCTTCCCAGAAGGACCTTACTAGAAATCTAGGAACCTGCAGAGAACATTTTAAAAATACTTGTGCTAACAGAATCTGAATTCTTTAAATACCATATGTGTGTGTATAGATATATAGTTCTACCCTGATTTGTAGACCATGCCATGCCTGAATAGATCTAAATTTTCAAAATTAAATGAACAAAAAATAAACCAATATAAAATCAATGAAAAGATACTGGAACAAAGGAGGAAGCCAAATATAAGGCATGAAAACTCAGGAGAAAAATAGATTTCTAAAAAGTAATAAAATGACTTCCAGAAGAATCAGAAGAAAATTAATGGTAATGGTTTCCTAGTATTCCCAGAATTATAGGAAGGCATGACCTTTGTAAAACAAAAACTCCAAGTTTGAATGGGAAATACAGTTAAATGAAGAAAGAGATGCAGAAGGAACTAGCTGAATGAGGGGGGAAAAGTACAAAAAAATCTAATATAATAAAATCCCCATTGAAGAAGGTAAAGAGCAGAAATGACGTTGGATAAAATTGGAACAATGATATTGAAGACAAACTTGAGAATCTCTCACTGCACAAAGAGAAAATAAGAACAAAAATTAAATAATGACAGGAAAAATAATACTTTTAAAAAACAGGGCAGTCAGAAATATTAGGACCCAAAAACACAATGAACAAAAAACATAAAAGAAAGAAAAAAAATTTCTAGAATTAAAAAAATAGAAACCCTGAGTCTATTCAAAAACAAGGTCCAGCATGTCCTGGGGGAAATTAGTGAACTAGAAACCATTCAAACACAAAAGACAAACTATTTTAATTATATGGATTAAAAAAAATACTATAGAGTAAAAGAAGAAGAAAAGATGATCTAGACATGGAAACAATTCAAGCTTTATCACATATATAAATTCCAGAAGACAATGGAGGTATATCTGCCAGATTTTGAGGGAAAAAACGTAGTGAATCAAAATTCTAAACCTTGTCAACTTTTATTTCACAAACAAAAGCAACAGAAAAAACTTCTTATGCAAAGATATAGCAAGAATTCCACAAATGTACCTTTGACAGAAATGTCTTGAACTACATTCTATAGCTAAAGTAGTTGATAGAGGATTCAAGAAGTTAAAAGTCAAAATATAAAAGTGCTAGTATCCGTATAGACAACATAACATGACAATATAATAAAGTAACTACAAAACCTGCTGCAAATATAATTTTAAAATTTCACTCAAAGCAAATGTAAGACTGCCATTTATGGTATCATAATGGACTAAAATCCATGATTGACCCTCCTGGTGAAAATGACTAAAAATGCTAGATCAAATATGTATTTTTTAATAACTCTTTTTATTTTTTAATTGTACTTTAAGTTCTGATACATGTGCAGATCTTGCAGGATTGTTGCACAGGTACACACATGCCATGGTGGTTTGCTGTCTCCATCCCCCTGTCACCTACATCAGGCATTTCTCCCAATGTTATCCCTGCCCGACATCCCCACCCCCACTGTCCCTCCCCTAGCCCCCAACAGACCCCAGTGTATGACATTCCTCTCCCTGTGCCCATGTGTTTTCATTGTTCAACATTCACCTATGAGTTAGAACATGCGGTGTTTGGTTTTCTCTTCTTGTGTCAGTTTGCTGAAAATGATGGTTTCCAGATTCAGCCACGTCCCTACAAAGGACATGAACTCATCCTTTTTTATGGCTGCATAGTATTCCATGGCATATATGTGCCACATTTTCTTCGTCCAGTCTATCATTGATGGGCATTTGGGTTGGTTCCAGGTCTTTGACAGTGCCACAATGAACACATGTGTTCCTGTGTCTTTATAATAGAATGATTTATAATCCTTTGGGTATATACCCCATAATGAGATTGCTGGGTCAAATGGAATTTCTATTTTTAGATCCTTGAGGAACCACCACACTGTCTTCCACAATGGTTGAACTAATTTACACTCCTACCAACAGTGTAAAAGTACTCCTATTTCTCTGCATCCTCTCCAGCATCTGTTATCTCCAGATTTTTTAGTGATGGCCATTCTAACTGGCATGAGATGGTATCCCAATGTGGTTTTGATTGCATTTCTCTTATGACCAGTGATGATGAGCATTTTTTCATGTTTGTTGGCCTCATAAATGTCTTCCTTTGAAAAGTGTCTGTTCATATCCTTTGCCCACTTTTGAATGGGTTTGTTTGTCCTAACACCATAAAAACCCTAGAAGAAAACCTAGGCAAAAACCATTCAGGACACAGACATAGGCAAGGACTTCATGACTAAAACACCAAAAGCAATGGCAACAAAAGCCAAAATAGACAAATGGGATCTAATTAAACTTGGGAGTTTCTGCACAGCAAAAGAAACAATCATTAGAGTGAATTGGCAATCAACAGAATGGGAAAAAAATTTTGCAATCTACCCATCTGACAAAAGGCTAATACCCAAAATCTACAAAGAACTAAAGAAGATTTACAAGAAATAACTTTTTTTGTGTGAGACGAGGTCTCACTCTGTTGCCCAGGCTGGAGTGCAGTGTAACGCGATCATGGCTCACTACAGCCTCAGTCTCCCAGGCTCAAGTGATCCTCCCACCTCAGCCTCCAAAGTATCTGGGACCAGGTACACACCACCACACCCAGCTAATTTTTGTACTTTTTGTAAAGACGAGCTTTTGCCATGTCTCTACAAAACAGTTCAAGACCCAGGCTGGTCTTGAACTCCTGGACTCAAGTGATCCACCTGCCTTGTCCTCCTAAAGTGCTAGGATTACAGGCATGAGCCAACATGCCCAGCACTAATACACACACACACACACACACACACACACATGCATATATTTAAACTTCTTTTTAAATACTAAATAAGCTGATGAGAAAATAGACAAACTTTGGACAATAAAAACTGAAGAGAAAAAAAAAACTTAATGAAATAGGTGGAGAACTAAACCTGGCTTTGTTTTGAGGCATTTTCTGAATCCAGGTGACCTTAGGCTTCTGTTTTCACAGGCTCATGGGTTGCAGAGGACAGAAGACAAAGCTCACCTCTGATTCACAGTCTCATGGAAAACTGGCCAAATAACAAGTGAGCTCCCAAAGAACTACTTATGTGTCAGTGTAAGATGAATAGAATCAAACACCTCACATACCAAGGGCATGACAGAGAAAACTGCCTGTTTGAAACCTTGGATGGGGTAAAGACAGTATACAAATTCATCCACAGGCTAATACCCTCAGGAGTCTGAAATTTTCTCTGTATAGATGATCCAACAAACCTGCAAACTTAATTTAAAGTTATCCCCCTGGGTTTTCAGTGTCCCTAGGCTCATGGAAGAAGCAAAGGTAAATATTTTTTCAATGAATCAACCGTCAACAAAAGCCTCAAAGAATTCCTATCAAAGATAATCCAAGGACCGTGACCAGTCAAAAAGTACAAAATACACAAGGAAAGAAGCTACCACCTGAGAAAGCCTGCAATAATAATAGACAGCAAAATCAGTCCTGCAAAGAGTTTAGATACTGGAATTATTGGTAATAGAATATTTTAAAAGTATGTTGACTTAAAATATGTTCAAAGAAATGAAGTGTTTTAAACATGATCAAAGAGCAAAGGATTATAAGAATAAGCAGTTTTGAAAAAGAACCAGATTGTGCTCCCAGTATCAAAACATAAAATAAAACCATTGAAATGAAATGAATTCTGTGAAGGAGTTGAACCAGAAGTTTAGACAAAGATAAAAGTATTAGCAAAAGGTTAGTTATACAGAATTAATTCAGTATGCTCCTTGGAGAGACAAAAAGATGGAAAACAATAAAAAAGGAGGTTAAGATATAGACGATAAAAAGGTGTAATATACATGTAATTGGCATTTCATAAAAAGGTAGAAACAGAATGGGGAAGAGGTAATCCCTGAAGAGATAATGATGAGTGATTTCCTAGAATCTATAGAAGAAATCAATAGTGAATCCAAGCAGGCTACATAATGATAAACACATAGCTAAATTCATCACAATAAAATATCAAAATATTAAAAACGAGGAGAAGATTTTTCAAACAGGAACTAGAATAGAAAGACAAATTAAAGCCAAAGGAATAACGACATTAACCGACATCATAATGGCAACAATGGAAGCCAGAGAGTAAAATCATATCCTCAACATGATAAGAGAAAATAACTCAATTATCCATTGAAAAGAGATGTCAAGGGCAAGTACAAAATAGACATTTTCAGACAAAACGAAACTTCATAATTTGCCATCATTAAAGAAAATTCTAAAACAGAGATGTCCAATAGAAATATAATGTGAGCAATATGTAAATTAAATGGTCTAGTATCCACATTTTTAAAGCAAAAAAGAACAGATAAAATTAACTTTAAAAAGAGTCTGTTTAATCCAATATATCCAAAATATTATCATTTCAAAATGTAATTGATAAAAGAACCATTAAGGAGAAATTTGGGGTTTTGTATTTCCCTTGAAACCCAGTGTGTATTTTACACTTACAGCAAATCTCAATTCATACTAGTAATATCTCAAGTCTCAATATTCACGCGACCAGTGATCACTATAGTAGTCAGCACTGTGCTAAAATATACACTTTAGATAGAAGGAAAATGATTCCAGATGGAAGGACTGACATGCAAGAAGGGAGGTTGAGGAAAGCAAGTGGTAAATATGTGGAAAAATCCAATGTTCTAAAATAACATTGACTGTATGAAACGATAATATTTGGGCCAGGCATGGTGGCTCACGCCTGTAATCTCAGTACTTTGGAAGGCTGAGTCCTTCACTTGAGACAGATCACTTGAGGTCAAGACCAACCTGGCCAACATGGTGAAATTCCATCTCTACTAAAAATATAAAAATTAGCTGGGCATGTTGGTTAGCGCCTGTAGTTTCAGCTACTTGGGAGGCTGAAGTATGAGAATTGCTTGAACCCAGGACGTGGAGGTTGCAGTGGGCTAAGGTCACGCTACTGCACTCCAGCCTGGCCTACGGAGACAGACTCTGTCTAATAAAACAAAATAAAATTAAAAATAATATTTGTATTATAAACCAGAAGTTAGGAAAAGGTCTGATAAGGTTCTGTTTAAATAGTTTTGGGCAAGAACACTTCATGAACATGTATATTTCATATTGCCTGACATTAAGAGGTATACAACATCTAGCCAATGACAGCAGGACTGGATCAAGGTGAAACAGACCAATCACAAAGTTATGTTTTTCCTGCTTTTTACAAAAAATCAGTCTGAAACCTTAGCAAAAGATACAAAAATGAAGTCCCCGAGACAAAAGCATATGTGGTGTATTTGAGAAATAGTGAGGAGTAAGATTACCTGTAGTGCAGTCCTTGACTAAGTGAATATCTGATCAGAATCATTTACCTAACAACTTTTAAAAATATATAAAATGTAGTAGAATCACTAAGTAAATTAATTTTAACTATTGAAAAGAATTTCTTCAGAATTATTACCCAATTACCTTTGCAGCAAACAACTATTGGTACTAGATCCAGATCCTCCTGAAGCCCTTCTGCCATTTCTTTGTACCCACTGCAACGCACCCCAAGCTTTTCTGTGCTTCTGCTTCCATGGGCCTGCACCTATGACTATCTTCAGAAGACTGCCCTGAGCCACAGATGCCGCTTGGCCTGCCTATGCGGTGAGTTGGAAAGATCTGAGAGTTTAAGACTCCTAAGTGTCCTTGCAACAATGTCTGGCTTGTGAAGGTCCAGCTTCCTTGCCTCAAACTGGGACAAATTCTGAGCTGTAATTTAATCTCTACTGTTCATCTGTGCAATATAACTGCGGCTACAACTTTGCCTGAAATTGTACCCTTGGCTGGATTCCTTCCTTTCCCTGATCTGCTTCTCTTACTTCTTTACCAGTTTTTCCTGGGAGCAATTTCCTAATATCATTTGCACATAAATTCTTTATTCAGTGTCTGCTCCTGGAGTAACTCCTATAAGACAGTCCCTAATGTTGAGTGCCACATTACACCCAAAACGTGTATGACAGTTATAATCAAATTGTATATGCTTATATGCAAAACTAAACATGCACGGGAATTCTTTCTACTCTCATTTGAAGTCACTAGGTGAATTACTAGTAATTCATCATGAAAAGTCCAAAGCTGATCCATGAGTGGCAGGCATATAACAGTCAGGATACAATACTGTATACATCACAGCATTAAATCACACTCACACATGCAGTATTAGCATTATTGGAAACTCAACTGTGAATCACTTTTGTAGATGTGTAAAACTCCTATGGTTCTTGAATACAAGCAAATTGGTCACTATTTCTAAAGACTGAATGTGGCACTTATTGTTTCAGAGACAATGAGTCCAGTGTTTGGTGCTCAGACTATGTGTCTCAAAGGGAATCTTTGTCTGGTTAACATGAAAAAAATTAGAGTCCATATTTATTGGAAAAAGAGCAATTCAGCAGCCTTCACTCAAAGAAACAAGTCCTGACAGTCTTAAGTTACAGCTGTTGAGTAAAACCATGGGGAGCCATTTAGTAGGACAAACCAGAGACTTCTGAAAGGGGCCTAGAAGAAACCGGTAAAGAGAACCAGCTTCTCACCTTTCTTTAACCATTTTCAATCACTGAGAAACGCTTTTCACAACTGCATAAATGCTTTTCAAGCACATCTCTACAATAACTTTTCATAAACCAAAATCTCTCCCAGTGACATTGTTTAAATATTTACAAATATAACACATGATGGCTTGAAGCACTGCAAGTAGTGTAGAGAAATCTCATCAGATTGTAGTCTACTGGTTTTTAAGAAATAGCTTGGAAATTATCTGCTGATGTTCAGTATTCTCCTTTATAGGAAAATGTATGCATGTGTGAGTGTCTGTGTGTGCGCACGCACACACATACATACATATATCAAGAATGTAAACAAGGTCATTAATAAAACATTTCTCCAAGCTTATGTTACTAGTGTAACTTTGTGCTGTTGGGCAGGGCAAAATGCACCTGTCATATACAGCAGATATGCCCAGGAATGCTAAAAAGTAATCAGCCATACAAATGGGATATTTCTAAAGCCAGTACCAGAAGACTTCACAAAGGTTCTTCTTAAACTAAAATTATCTTAAAAGAACCAATCAAGAGAAGGACTAGTTTCAGGCTCATCAGAAGCATTCATTTGCAGACATACAATCAATGTGCCAATTAAAATCATTTATCTCTACTCATCAGCCCTTACTCTACTCTCAGAGATTGTATGTTCTTTAATAAAATCCATTTCTATGATTCAAGTTGGTCTCTTCCAACCCTTTTAGAAATATTTTTGTTATATGTTTATAGTAAAAGATAATAATTCCAGTAGAAAGGAAGAAAAAATTCTCTTAAAATGCAGTGTTCTAAACACTAAACATCTCAAAATACACATAGGGACTCCGCATATGGCAAATTCTGTGTTCTTATAATCTTAGAATGGTTTGGTTTCAAAACAATTTTGTATGTCTGCATATTAAAACTTACATAAATAGCCAAAAGATACATAGAAAGCTGGAAAAATTATAATTGAGATTACAACGGCCTTATTTTCCTAATATATTTAAACATTAGTGAGAAAAAGACAGAGTCCAATTAAGAATGAGTAAAGGATATGAAAAAACAATTCATAGAAAAAAGTGAAAATGGCTCGTAAAGGGTGTTACAACGCCAGGCACAGTGGCTCATTTCTGTAATCCAGCATTTGGGGAGGCTGAGGTGGGAGATTCACTTGAGCTCAGGAGCACAAGACCAGCCTGGGCAACACGGCAAAATCCTGTCTCTACTGAAAATACAAAAACTAGCCCGGCATTGTGCCATGTACCTGTTGTCCCGACCACTCAGGAGGCTGAGGGGAAAGGACCACCCGAGCCCAGGATACTGAGGCTGCAGTGAGCCATGATTGCACCATTGCACTTCAGCCTGGGTGACAGAGTGAGACCCTATCATCTCAAAAACAAAACAAACAAGCAAACAAAAAAAGGTGCTTACTGTCACTCATTGAAACTACATTAAAATATTTTAACCTAAAAAATAATGATCAAAAAACTGCTGCTGAAGAATAAAGGTATTGCTGATAAAATATATTCATGTGCATATGAGCGTATGGAATTATAGAAAGATACATAGTTGTATTTATAATGGTTACATGGCTAAATTGTCCTCTGTAGAGGATAAGACGGCAATTTAGCCATATAACCATTAAAAATGCACAAAGACTGTGATCAGCAATTTCTTCTAGTAATTTATCCTAAAGATATATCCCAAATGTGTGAAATGATTATGTCTACATCTATATCTATATCCAGATTCATATCCATTGGTCTATCTCTCTCCATAGAAAGATAGGCAAAAATATATCAGTGGCTGCCTCTGGGAAGGACAATGGATAGCGGAGTATAAGGAAGAAAGAAAAACTATTTTTTAAAATCCATTTATACTACATTCATTTGTACCCTTTGGATCTCAAGCCCTACTACCTTTTCAAATTTTATTTTTCACATTTTTCATATTTCTTAAATTAAGAAAACCTGTTTTTATTACAATGGCTTTTTTTTTTTTTTTTTTTTTTTTGAGATCGTGTCTTGCTCTGTGGCCAGGCTGGAGTACCTTGGTGCAGTCTCAGCTCACTGCAACCTCCGCTTCCCAGGCTCAAGCAATTTTCCTGCCTTAGCCTCCTAAGTATCTGGGATGAAAGGTGCACACCACCACGTCCAGCTAATTTTTTTTTATTTTAGTAGAGACAGGGTTTCACCATTTTGGCCAGGATGGTATTGATCTTCTGACCTGGTGATTCACTCACCTCAGGCTCCCAAAGTGCTGGGATTACAGCCGTGAGCCACCGCGCCCAGCCTATGATACCTTTCTTTAAATTTTCCTTCACACTAATTAATGAAAATAGAAATTTAAACTATCTTTCCTCCTGCTTTTATTGTATCTATTTATAGGGTATGATGTGATGTTTCAATACATGTATACATTGTTACACTTAACACTTACCATATCCATCACCTGAAATATTTACCATTTTTGTGGCCAGAACATTTGAAGTCCTCTCTTTTAGCTATTTTAAAGTATGTAGTGCATTATTATTAACTATAGTTGTCATGCTGTGCAATAGATCACCAGAACTTATTCCTCCTAATTGAAACTTTGTATCTTTTGATAATATCTCCTCTTTCCCTGCCTACCTTCCCCATTCCCAGACTCTGGTCATTCTACTTGTTATTTTTAAAACTCCACATGTAAGTGAAATCGTGTGGTATTTGACATTCTGGGCCTGGCTTATTTTACTTAGCATAAAGCCCTCCAGGTTCATCCATGTTGTTGCAAATAACAGAGTTTTCTGCTTTTTAAAGGCTAAATAGTATTGTATAATTCCATACACACATATGCACACGAATATATTCTTATCAGCTATACCTATATTCTTCAGCAGCACTGTTTTTTAATCATTTGTTATTTTATAGGTTTTCATAGGTTAAAATATTTTAGTGTAGTTTCAATGAGTGACAGTAAGCACCTTTTTTTTGAGACAGTGTCTTAGTCTGTCACCCAAGCTGGAGTGCAATGGTGCGATCACGGCCCACGGTTTTTCAATCCATTCATCCATCCATTGGTGGGCACTTTGGTTATTTCCATATCTTGGCTATTGTGAATGATGCTGCAATGAACACGGAAATGTAGCTGTGCCTATGAAATGCTGATTTTATTTCCTTTGGATATGTACTCAGAAGTGGAATTGCTGGATCACATGACAATTCTATTTTTAGTTTTTTGAGGAACCTCCACACTATTTTCCAAAATGGCTGTACTTCATGTAAGTATGAAGTACTTAAATGTTCTAAGTATGACTATGAAGCATTAAAGAAATAGAGGCTGTACTTCTGTTGATTATTTGATTCATTTCTTTGATCTAAAGTTATTCACAAAACTTTGATTAAAATATTCTGAAGTACAAATAGTTCAAATTCATTCTATAAATAGCTCAAATTTAGTCTAGGTTTTAAACAGCATATATGTTCTTTCTTTGACATCATAATGCAAGAAATAAGCATTCCCCTTTCTAATTTTTTTTTTTTTTTTTTTTTGCCTTTGTGATACTTTTCTAGGATCATGTGAGAACACACAACAATGCAGCAGATTGGACTCATTGTTTCTGTATATTACATCATTGCTGCTCTTAAGTGAATGCAAAAAGGAGCACACTAGATCCCATTGAATACTGTGCCTACTTGGCTACCCCACATTAATGCATCATTTAATTCTTACAAAGCCACTATGATGAAACTATTATTATCCTCATTAATCTGAGACTCAGAAAATCAAATACACCCGCTGGGCTGGGACACAAACCCGGGTATATTTGGTGCCTCAGTGGAGAATGAACATCGAGTCAACAAGAATCACACACAAAAAAAAAACTGGTTGTGTACTACATAAACAAATGTGTGTTTTTAGAGAAAAAAAATCAAAGATTAAATATATATATATAAAAAAGAAAAAAGAAAAACGTGTGTTTTTAATAAATCCTTTTTAATGGAAGTTAAGAAGGACATATCATTTCTAAAAGATTTGTAAAATGATAATTATATTAAGTATAGGTAACAAAAGATGTAGCTCCGACTCTGTTAACACAAAAGATCGAAAATAAATGTAAGAATCTTTGAGGTTCAGCTTAAATAAAATTGCCAACTGTTTAGATGCTATGTTAGTTTTCTGAGAAAACTCAATCATCCTGGACAATTTTTGTAAATTTTTGCACTGGTGTATCATGATAGTGGTCAAATATTTGTGGCTTATTTTATCCCAAATCTGCACATTTAATTCTCTGTTGAAGGGATTTGGGTTTTTAGGTTTACTTTTCAGTATCTGGTTTAAAGAAAAAAGATGGAGGCTTGGTGCCTCCATCACAGCAGGCACCAAGCTTGAGAGAAATAGAAGGAAGGACTTAGAACGTAAATTCTTTCTCAGTCCCAAAAGAGATGCTGTTCCAGCAAGACCCGGGTCAGAGGGCTGGGCACTGCTGGGGCAAGTCACGTGGCTGATCTGGGGTGAACTTGTTTTGTAAAGAAACAGATGATTTCTAGCTATGAGGCTTTTGTTCCTGTAACTTTTTAGCAACAGTTAAATCCACTCCAAAATGACAAGCAACAGAAAAGAACATTCTGAATAAACTACAGATGAATGGAGTTTTCTCCTGCCTCCTTGGGAATATTATGAGCATCTTACAAAAGGGGTCATATCCTGTTTCTTTCTCTGGTTGCTACAACTGTGGTTTGTATATTGGCTGTATCACTAATGTGAATTTATAACCCAAAAAATGCCAAGAGAAAAAAAATAGTATTCCTTCACAAAAATGCATTTTTTTTCTTTCCCCGCCTTCCAGCAAGTACTGTTTTAAGTCATCATTATTTTTTTCTGCGCTGGAAGCAAATCTACACGTCTTTTTCATATCCTACTGTTAGCACAGAAGGTGAAATACTGACATAAATGAAAGGAGTTGCAAGTTCAGCATTAATAAAAAACAGGCAAACACTGTTGAGAGCGTTTGTAACTCAACAGTGCCTCCTAGTGTGGCTATCAAAATTAGCATGAGCCCAAGGTCCAAAAGAAATCAAGCTGGAGAAAAGTAAATTAGAAGACACTGATGAATTAATTTTTTTTTTAACTATCAAGGAATTTGTCTTTTGGGGTAAACCTACGAACTTTATAAAGATACATATATTATTTTCAACTAATAATAGGGCATTTAAAAAGATCACGTCCTGCAGCCATAAAAAAGAATGAACTCATGTTCTTTGCCCGGGCATGGATGAAACCAGAAGCCATCATTCTCAGCAAACTAACAAACATCGCACTTTCTCACTCATGGGTGGGAATTGAACAACGAGAACACATGGACACAGGAAGGGAAACATCACACGCTGGGGCCTGTCGGGGGTAGGGGGCAAGGGAAGGGAAAGCATTAGGACAAATACTTAATGCATGGTGGGCTTAAAAGCTAGATGACAAGTTGATAAATGCAGCAAACCACTATGGCACATGTATACCTATGTAACAAACCTGCATATTCTGCACATGTATACCAGAACTTAAAGTAAAATTTTAAAAAATCAAAATCAAAATAAATGAAAAGATCATATTCAAGTGGGAGGTAATGGCGTCAAGGTGTATGGAGACAATGAAAAGTACCAATGCACATTTTGAAAGAAAGAGAGGGAGAAGGAGGAAGAGAATGGATTGCCTCCAGAGCATACCAGCTGGAAGGAATAGCAAGAACTTGGGTAGTAGTAATGTGGTGCTATTCTCTGAGCCAATACCCAGGGCTGTTTGTTTCTTTGTAAGAGAGCTCATATCATCAAAGTTCTTCTTGACCACCTGCTAGCTCTGACGACCTCTGGCCACCAGCGCTTCTCAGTTTTCTATGCGATAATTGGTGCTTTTAGTCCGCCAACACTTGGGAAGTTGGAAATTAGTCTTCTTCGTTTAAATAATCTGAGCTCTTTCCAGGAGTTTCTGATCGCTGATAATTACAATACTTTGGAATCATAAAAAGGAATGCTATGAAATCAGACAAGAAGCTACCCAGCCAAGACAAAGACTCCACCCAACAACCCTGGAATATGTCCTTCTTTAAAGAATTTCTCCTTACTGGACCCAATTGAGGCCCCAAGATGGAGCATCTATCATGTATATTGGCTCTCATATCTTCATTCTTCTCTTGCTGCACCAAGAATTTATGAAGACTACTTATCCCCTCTTTGTTTGAATCTTCATGTTCTCAACATTCCCTTCACTATTTTAAAGAAGACTTTTTTCTCGGTACTCTGTTGCATTACGTTTCATCGTGACTCCTGGATGGAAGATCAGCAGGATCTACATTATGTGAAAAGAGAAATTCATGCCCGATAGAATAAGGGAAACTCTCATAGTTACACAGCAGTTGTAAATTAATATCAAAATCCCACTGGATATGATTTATAGTTTATTGCATATGATTCAGCTTATGTTGACTAATAGATTATGTATACTCCTTATTTTTGTATATTCAAACAGTTTAAAGACTCCATCCATGTACTGCTTTGGAAATATATTTAGATGTGGAAATATATTTAGATGAAGTCAATCACACTTTGGATATTGATTCAATATTCCATTTTCAAAACAGCGGGGGAGTACAGATAGGTAGACTTATTCTGTCTTAATATAATTAATTCTTACTTATGTGTGTGTATGTTCTATATCATAAAACACAATACTGAAAGACCTTCAGCAGTTTTTAAATCAGCACAAAAGTCATATAAAAGAGTCTGCATGTTTTGAGTAAATAAAGCTTATTAAAGCGGTTCAGTTAAAGGACTATCTTTCGTAAAAGCAACATCACAGAGAATTAAGACATTCTTTTTGTTCCACTAGAGTAAACAGATACATGGCAATTCTAAACAGAAAAGACAAAGCTGATGAAGAACAGCAAATATAATCCAGACTGAATTCAGCCAATATGGAAATAATGAGTAAGAGAACAGCGGGACAAAATGTGCTCCTTGGTTATTGGGCAAATTGAAATTACTCAAGAAGAGAAACAATGCATATTCAGAGACATACAAAGTAATATTAAAATTAGGATACGCTCTCATAATAGAATAACTTGCAGTAATTAAAAATAATGTATATCTGTATTTATTCAATTGAGGAAAAGTCATGTGACATAAAAAGGCAAAAATATTTCTATATGCAACACTTTTATATTATTTTGTGATAGTGTGTCTTGACACCCGTCAAGGCAAACAAACTGGAAAAAAGCCAAATCAGAAGAATTAGATATTATACAGGGTGTTTCCACTCATTTGTGGGAGCTAAAAATGAAAACCACGGAACTCATGGAAATACAGAGTAGAATGATGGTTTCCAGAGGTTGGGAAGGGTAGTGGAGGGCAGGAGAGTAGGGATATTAATGGATACAAAAAAATAGTTAGAAAAAGTGAATAAGATCTAATATTTGATAGCACAACAGAGTGACTATAGTTAATAATAATTTAATTGTACATTTAAAAATAAAAATATAATTGAATTGTGTATGACAAGAAGAAAGGATAAATGTTTGAGGTAATGGAGACCCCATTTACCCTGATGAGATCATTACATATTGTATGTCTGTAGCAAAATATCTCACATACACCCACAAAATATATACCTAATATGCACCCATGAAAATTAAAAATAATTTTTAAAATTAGCAGGGAAACAAGGTATTTTAAAAGTATAGGAAGATATTGCATTCCTGAAACATGAAGTCCTATCTGGGACTTACATATTAGAAATACATATTCTCACCTTCCACTCCAAACCTACTGAATGGAATCTCTAGGGTGGGCTGGGGGATCATGTTTTCACAACATGATTATTATTATAGTAGTTTGCTATAGTTGTCATAACAAAATTCCATAAACTGGGTGGCTTAAACAACAGAAATTTCTTTTTCTTTTTTTTTTTTCTTTTTTTTTAGATGAAGTTTTGCTGTGTCACCAGGCTAGAGTGCAATGGCATGATCTCAGCTTACTGCAACCTCCGCCTCCCAGGTTCAAGCGATTCCCCTGCCTCAGCCTCCTAAGTAGCTGAGACTGCAGGGACACACTACCACACCAGGCTAGTTTTCTGTATTTTAGTAGAGACGGGGTTTCATCATGTTGGCCAGGATGGTCTTGATCTCCTGACCTCGTGATCCACCCACCTCAGTTTTTTGTATTTTAGTAGAGATGGGTTTTATCGATGTGTCCTGTAAATTGGAATGCTAGTTTCTAGATGTAACTTTCATCCATTGCTAACTTTGGATGCTAGCTTTTTTCCACTTATATTATAAGCATATAAGTGTTTGCCTTGACAGGTTTTAGGACACGCTATCTCAAAGTAATATAAAAATGTTTTATATAGAAATATTTTTGCCTTTTCACATCACATGACTTTTCCCCAGTTGAACAAATGCAGATATTCATCATTTTAATTATAGCAAGATATTCTATTATAAGAGTGTGTCATAATTTTAATATTGTTCTGTATGAATCAAAACCTCATTTTAACTCAATCACCTCTTTAGAAGTCTTATTTCCAAATAGTTACATTCTGAGGTACTAGGGATGAGGGCTTCAACAGATAAATTCTGGGAAGACACGATTCAGCCCATAACACCAGATGATGCTCAAACACAGTAGAGTTTGAGAACTATTATAATGTGACATAAGAATGGTCCAGAGAGATACACACCAAATGAATCAGAGAAATTAACTCTAGGAGTAGGGCTGGGATGGGGTGGGAATGGGGTCAAAGGAGAATTCTGCTAAAGCATATCACTTTAGTGGTTTTTACAAGAATATACTGGTTCATTGCTTATGCTATTTATTTATTTAGAGACAGGGTCTTACTCTGTCGCGCAGGCTAAAGTACAGTGGTGGTATCACAACTCACAACAGCCTTGACCTCCTGGGCTCAGGCAATCTTCTCCCCACCTCAGCCTCCCGAGTAGCTGGGACCACAGGTGCACGTCACTACACCCAGCTCACTTTTTAGTTATTTGTAGAGACAGGGTCTCCCTATGTCACCCAGGCTGGTCTCAAACTCCTGGGCTCAAGCGAACCTCCCCTCAGCCTTTCAAAGTGCTGAGATTACAGGCAGGAGCCACTGTGCCTGGCCTATTGCTTGTGTTATTTAAAAATACAACAAAACCTGAAACAATTTTTTTCAAGGATAATGTACTCAGGAAATATTTGCGTAAAATATGGCATAGCCCCCATTTTTATCAACATGTCTTGTAAATTGGAATGCTAGTCTCTAGACGCAGATTTCATCCATTGCTAACTTTGGCCTATGGCTAAAAGACAACAAATGCTAGAAGGGAAATTAAAATGGATTTTGATGCCATGCCTAAATTCATTTCCTCTAAGCACAGCTGGCAGGCAATCTGGTTCTAGGAGTAGCCTCCTGTGGACCAGGACTGCTCAGAATAATTACCAAAGTAGATGGTACATTCCTCCTCAACTTAGCAGACACTGTGGGAGCAGTTCTGACCCATGCAGGGTAGAATGGAACTAGCCCTTGACTTGTCCTGGCTACTGTACTAATATTAATACAATCTTGAGGGATCATTCTTCCCTAACAATGGGGCAATAGAGCATGAAGATGAAAGAAAACGTTTTCGTTAATCTGCAGGTGCATTTGAGGCAGAGAAATGGAAGATGGGGAAAGGAGCTGGAGTCCTACTGGGAAGGGCTTCTTTCCTCAGGGAATAGTAAATGCATGCAGCCCATGCCACATTCCACCTAGCTTGTCTCTCATTCCACCAGTCCTCTCAGAAGACCTTCCTGTGGCCTTCTGGGAGAAGCAGCCACTGGGCTTAGCTCTGAAAACAGCCCAAGAGTATGTCTTTGTTGGCAAAATACACCAAACCAACACAGTCATAATGCTTTTCTTTTTCTTCTGCACCTCAGTTCATTATGACAGTATTCCCACTACACCAAGTACAAGTTACAGACTGTTCTGAAGGGAGCTGAGTTTCAAGAGCCTTCATTACAGGTTAGAACCAAGAGGCACTGCTGCCCTGGAAGTGTGCACAGGTTAAATAAGATACCATGAGACTCAGCCCCTGGGGTAGGCAACAGCGTAGGAGTGAGTGTGTACAAATACAATTGAGACTTATTAGTAAGAGAACTTTTCTTCTCAGAAAGTTTCCTAAAGTGAATTTGAAGTGGATTCAAGGTGAAATTGATTTCTCCTTTTGAGTAACAGTGAAACATTGAGAAGTGAGAGTAGTTTAAAGTATTCATAAAAAAGGTCCATAAAAGTGTCACTCTTGGCCAGGGGCGGTGGCTCACATGTTTATAATCCCAGCACTTTGGGAGGCCAAGAAGGGTGGATCACCTGAGGTCGGGAGTTCAAGACCAGCCTGACCAACATAGAGAAACCTCGTCTCTACTAAAAATACAAGCCGGGCATGGTGGCACATGCCTGTAATCCTAGCTACTGGGGAGGCTGAGGCAGGAGAATCACTTGAACCTGGGAGGTAGAGGTTGCAATGAGCCGAGATCGTGCTATTGTACTCCATCCTGGGCAACAAGAGTGAAACTCAGTCTCAAAAAATAAAAAATAAAAAAGATATCACTCTCAAGTTTAAAAAATTTGCTCTATATTATATATTGCAGATACTCTGAAGTTTCATAGGCGGATGAGAGTGATTACAATAATATACAATAATATTTCTACTGGAAACAGTGGACTTTGCTCTACAACTATGTGCCTCAAAATGTGGCCTTTGAACTACATGCATCGTGTAATCACCTGGAGTGCTCATAAAAGTGCAGTTGCCTAGATTCCACCCCAGGTCTATTGAGTCAGAATTACTGAGAATGAGGTCCAGGAGTCTTCATTTATAACAAGCTCCACAGGTGAATGTTATCCACGCTAAAGCAGAGAAAGGCAAGAAATAAATGTCTGGGCTTCCACAATCCACAAAAATAATCTATGCAATCCCTTCTGCCTAGTGATGACTTCTGCCGATCTCAAAGCAGAATTCTTGTGCATTTGGAAGAATTTCACCTCCTTCCCACAGGCAGGGCTACATTTTCCTCCATTACCAACCTAGTCCCTAAATCAGCCCACTATGCTCTGCTCCACAGCTCCCCACGCCTTCCCTGGGGCAGAAGCAATTAATATAGGATAATGTAATTCAGATTATTTGGGGCACATCCTTCAGGGTAAGCTCTGGCTGTTCCTCTTCAGCAAAAGTGACCATTTTATTATTTCATTTGGTATAATATCCATGTCCTGGAAAGGATATTTCTCTAGGTAAAAGAAACGGCCTCTATTTCTTAGCACCCAACAAAATAGAATGCTACAACTATAGTAAACTAAAGCAGCCAGAAAACATTAGGCTGTAGCATTCAGTTTAGCTCATGTCAGAACAGAGAGGATCATTACTGGGTCAAGCCACTGGAAAGACTACTCCATACGTATATTTAATGTATCTGTGTGTAGCCCAGTTCAGTGTTAAAAACTCCAGTTTATGGCAGGTTATTAGCTCACCATCAGATCTGCTTTCACACTCTCGTCTTCCCCAGACTCATCCTTGTATCCTCCCTACGCCCTGCCAGCTAATATAAGTGTCTAGTGCAAAGAGATTTGAGGGTCTACAAAAGTTAATATCGGAATGGTGATTAACTGTTCTCAAGCATTATGAATGCCAGCTCATAGGCATGTCCCATATTTCTGCAAATTGATCCATGCTCTTCTAGGTTTTATATCCACTATCTGGCTGTATTGCCTAAAGTCTGTCCTCATATCCTTGGGTGAATTAGAAATGCACATTAATTTTTTAATAAAATGCTAATAGCACCTGAAGCAAGTATAAAATGGCTTCATTTCTTTAGGACTAGTGAGATTAAGCTGGCATTTTGAGTAAATTTGTACTCACCCATATCTGGAACAAAGATGCCATAAATATTTCAATAAACTGAAACAGAATTTATATTTGTCCAGTGACAATTTCACCACATTCTGCTTAAGAAGATATAACTCTTGACCGGGTGCGGTAGCCCACACCTGTAATCACAGCACTTTGGGAAGCCAAGATGGGTAGATCAGTGTTTGAGATCAGCCTGGCCAACACAGTGAAACCACATCTCTACTAAAAATACAAAAAAATTAGCCAGGCATGGTGGTGGGTGCCAGTAATCCCAGCTACTTGGGAGGCTGAAGCAGGAGAATAACTTGAACCTGGGAGGCAGAGGTTGCAGTGAGCCGAGTTCACATCACTGCACTCCAGCCTGGGTGACAGTGTGAGACTCTGTCTCAAAAAATAAAAAAGACATAACTCTTTAATAAGCAGTTTCCTATGAACCTACAAAGCTCTTTCAGGCAAAGTTGTACTGCCCAAATACATTAGCAGTTCCCCACAATTAATTTCCCAGCACCAACTCCATGAACAAAGACATTATGGAAAGACATTATGGCTTCAGAGATGTCCATACCAAAATTGGAAAGAACTTACTGGGCAAATGAAAGCTATTTGATTCTAATTTTATTTCCCACGAGTATCTGATAATACCCACACCACTCCTTAAATCAAGCACCAAGAACCACCAGTTCCCAGAAAGCCAAAGCAAAACATCCCCAATTTGTTTTGTTGATAAATCTTAGACTGTTTGTTCAGTGTGAATTTAACCTTAATATGATGCTTGAACCTTCAGTCTCTGATAAAGTAATACTTCTACAAGGATTTCTAAGAGGTCATGGGCTTCTTCACATTTCTCAGGCATCAGAGAATTACAAAGTCAAAATGTTTCTATTTAACCTTCCTACCATATTTCTGCTGCCAATCTTCTGGCCTAGCTGTATTGGAAGCCTATCATCCGATGGTGCTATGGTTTGAACATTTTTGACCCCATTCAAATTCATTGGTTGGAAGCTTAATCTCCAGTGCAAGCACTGGAAGGTAGAGACTAATAGGAAGTGTTTCGGATGGAGCCCTCATGAATGGATTAATGCTGCTATAAAAATGACTTGCAAGAGAGGATTCACTCTCTTCTGTTCTTATGCCATGTGAGGAACAGCATTCATCCCCTCCAGAGGATGCAGCATTCAAGGCACCATCTTGGAAGCAGAAACCCAGCCCTTACTAGACACCAAACATGTGAGTACCTTGATCTCAGACTTCCTAGTCTCCAGAATTGTGTGACATAAATTTTTGTTTTTTATAAATTACAAGTCACAGGTATTATATTACAGCAGCACAACAGCCAATTGATAGTATCCATTGGCACAGAGGGCACATGTGGGAAATGTGGTAAGATATCATTCTCTTACGTATCTTCATAACCGTTGAACTAATACCACAAGCAGAGAAATGCCATCAAGACCACAATATCAATTTATATTAATATTGGCAAATATTTAAAAGTCTGACATACCAAGTATAGATAGCATGTGTATTAACAGAATCTCTTAAACATTAGTGGTAGGACTATAAACTGTTAATGACCACTCTGGAAACCAGTTTGGGATTATCCTTTAAAACTGAACATTCACATTTCATACAAGCTAGGAATTCCATTCAGTAGAAACCAACAGGCACACTTTCACATTTATACCAGGAGAAATGTTCAAGATCATTTATAACGACACTGTTTGTGATAGCAAAAAACAAATAAACGAACTGAAAAAAATAGCCCAATGCCGAAAACAGAAAAGTGTGTAAATTTTGGTATGTTCACACAATGGAATATTATACAGAAGTCAGGATGAATGAACTACTCACACAAAGCATAATAGGGATGCCTCTTAGCAATATAATATCATGTGAAAAAGCAAACACCTTTAAGAGAGAATGTTGCAAACAATGACAAAGAAGACCCTAAATATACCTCATCACATAAGACAAAACCATATAAAAATAAATCAAAAAAATTATAAACACAAAATTCAGGACAGCGTTTACCTTAATAGGGAGGTCAAGGAACAGGCTGGGAATGAACCCATAGGTAGACATAAGTTATTTTGTCAACATTCCAACTTATGTGCAAATGAACAAGCTCATAACTGTTCATCATATTATTCAAAATAAACAAATGAGACTTGAATAATGAAATTACTGAATGAAGCAAGGACTATAATTATTACAATTCTATTCACCCGCGATCCATAAAGAAAAAGAAGAAAAAGAAAAACTCCAGTGAGTTCTACCGAGTACTTAAGGAAATAGAATTCCAATTTTTATACCTACTCTTTCAGAGAATGGAGAAAAGGAAACACTCATCGACTCATTTTATGGTACTAGCATTCTTTTATAACCAGATCCAATAAATCCAGCCTGATAAATAAAAATTACAGAAAAATATTGCATATGTAGGAGCCATATGCAATATTTGTGGGAGCTCACCCATATGTAGGAGCTAAAAAAGTTAATCTCATGGGGTAGAGAGTAGAATAATAGTTACCAGAGGCTTAGAAGTGGGAGAGTCAGGGGATGAGACAGGTTGGTTAATGGGTACAAACATACAGATAGGAGGAATAAGTTCTGCTGTTCAATAGCAGAGTAGGGTGATCATAGTTAACATGTATTGTATATTTCAAAATAGCTAAAAGAGAGGCCTTGAAATGTTCCCAACCCATAGCAATGATAAATGCTTGAGGCAGTGTGAATCCTAAATACGCTGACTTGATCATTACACAGCCTATGCATGTAACAAAATATCACATGTACCCCATAAATATGTACAAATATTATATCAATTAAATAATGAAATAAACGATGAGCTAACCAATTGTGCAAAGCTAAAGGAAAAAAAGAAATGCTTTCAAAATTCACAGTAAGTATATGGGTTTTTTCCAAGTTAAGGAAGTTCTTGTCTATTTTAAGTTTGCTAGCAGTTTTTTAAAATCATGAAAGGATGTTAACTTTATCAAATGGAATTTTTTTCATCTGTTGAGGTGCCAATATAACTTTTCTCCTTTAATCTAATAATGTGATAGTTGATGCTTTTGTTAAAACAACTTTGTTAGGACTAGGCGCAGTGGCACACACCTGTAATCCCAGCACTTTGGAAGGCCAAGGCAGGTGGATCACTTGAGCCCAGGAGTCCAAGACCAGTCTGGGAAACATGGTGAACCCTGTCTCTACAAAAAATACAAAAATCAACTGGGCATGCTGGCATGCACCTGTAATCCCAGCTACTTGGAAGGCATAGGTGGGAGTATCTCTTGAGCCAGAGAGGTCAAGGCTGCACTGAGCCAAGATTGCACCACTCTACTTCAGCCTGAGCACCAGAGTGAGACCCTGTCCCTCCCTGCCAAAAAAAACTGCACATCTGGGATAATCCCAAGTTTTACATCTATTACCTGGTTTCGTTTGTTTTGTTTTTTGTTTTTGAGACAGAGTTTCACTCTTGTTGCCCAGGCTGAAGTGCAGTGGCACGATCTTGACATGTGATTGGATTTCATTACTTGTTTAATTCCGATTTAAAAAAATTTTTTTGTTGAGGTAAAAAATATATATGTAAGTTTTCACTTTTGCCATTTTCAAGTGTACAGTTCTGTGGTAACAGTAAATAAATACATGTATATTCTTTTTGTTCCTCTTCATCCCTCCTTCCCTCCTCCCCTTCTCAGCCTCTGGTAACAACCAGTCTATTCTCTATCTTCACAAAATACTGAGAACATGTGATATTTCTCTTTCCATACTTGGATTATATCACTTAACATTATGGCCTTTAATTCCATCCATGTTGTTGCAAATCATAGGATTTCATTCATTTTTCTGGCTGAATAATATTCCATTGAATATATGTACCACATTTTCTTTATCATTCATCCACTGACGGACACCTACATTGATTCCGTATGTTGACTCTTGTGATTAGTGCTGCAATAAACATGGGAGGGCAGATGTCTCTTTGATATACTGATTTCCTTTCTTTTGGGTATATACCCAGCAGTGGGATTGCTGGATGATATGATAGTTCTATTTGTGGTTTTTTGAGGAACCTCCATACTGTTCTCCATAATGTCTGTACTCTACATTCCCACCAACAGTGTACAAGGGTTCTCCTCTCTCCACATTCTCACCAGCATCTGTTATTGTCTGTCTTTTGTATATAAACAAAAAGACAGACAATATCTGTATCTGTATCTGTATGTTTATCACATTGTGGTTTTGATTTGCATTTCTCTGATGATTAGTAATGTTGAGCATTTTTTCATACACTTGTTGGACATTTGTGTGTCTTCTTTTGAGAAATGTCTGTTCAGTTCCTTTGCCTATTTGTTAATCAGATTGCTTGGTTTTTTGCTATTGAATTTTTTTGAACTCCGTGTATATTCCGGTTATTGATCCCTTGTCAGATGGGCAGTTTGTAAATTTTCTCCCATTCTGTGGGTTGTCTCTTTGTCTATTGTTTGTTTGTTTTTTTTTTTTGCTGTGCAGAGCTTTTTAACTTGATGTAATCAAGCTAAATTGTCTATTTTTGCTTTGCTTGCCTATGCTTTTGAGGTCTCATGCACACAAAATTTGCCCAGACCAATGTCCTGGAGCATTTCCCCGATGTTTTCTTCTAGTAGTTTCACAGTTTTAGGTCTTAGATTTACATCTTTAATCCATTTGTATTTCATTTTTGTGTATGGTGAGAGATGGGAGTCTAGTTTCATTTGTCTGCATGTGGATATTCCGTTTTCCCTGCCCCATTTATTGAAGGGACTTTCCTTTCCCCATTGTATGTTATTGGCATCTTTGCCAAAAATAAGTGAACTGTAAAGGTGTGGGTTTGTTTCTGGGTTCTCAGTTCTGTTCCATTGGTCTATATGTCTGTTTTCATGCGATTTTGGTTACTATAGCTTTGTAGTAAATTTTGAAATCAGGTAGTGTGATGCCTCCAGCCATGTTCTTTTTGCTCTTTTGGCTATTTGGGGTCTTTTGTGGTTCCACATAACTTTTAGGACATTTTTTTCCTGTGAAGAATGTCATTAATATTTTGATAGGGATTACGTTGAATCTGTAAGTTGCTTTGGATAGTATTGTCATTTTGACAATGTAATTCTTCCAAACCATGGGCTTGGAATATCTTTCCTTTTTCTGTGTGTCCTCTTCAATTTCTTTCACCAGAGTTTTATCATTTTCCTTACAGCTTCTCACTTCTTTGGTTAGACTGATTCGTAAATAGTTTCTGTTTTGAAGCTATTATAAATGGGTTATCTCTGACATGTGCCTTTCTGTTCATGAATCAAAGTGACCTATGATTTTCATTTTTTATATACTCTTCCTTATATTTTGGTATCAAGATTTTGATAGCTTCACAAATGAGTTTGGAAGCATTCTTACTTCTATATCCCGGAATTGTTTTTCTGAGATTACAGTTACTTATTCCCTAAATTTCTGGTAAAAAAATTATAAATTTTTAGTAAGAAAAATTTTTAATTGTGAGGTAATAAACTCTCAAGTATTCTATTTCATACTGAATATGACAAGTTATATTTTTCTAACAATGTGGTCTATTTCATCTAATTTTTCAAAGCTTTTGATATTAGTGTTCATAGTATTTTCTAGCATTTTCTTATTGTAGTAAAATTCATATAGTCATTTTAAACACCTTAAAGTGTACAATTTAGTGGCATTAGCACATACACAGTATTGTACAACCATCACCACTTTCTAGTTCCAGAATATTTTTATCACCCTAAAAGAAAACCCCATTAAGCAGTCAATTCCCACTTCTCACTCTTCCCAGTCCATTCCAACCACTAACCTGCTGTCTGTCTCTATGGATGTGCCTAACCAGGATATTTCGTATAAATGGAATCATACAATATATGGCATTTTGTGTCTGGCTTATTTCATTTAACAGTGTTTTCAAGGTTCACACATGTCGTAGCATATCAGTACTTCATTCCTTCTATGGCTGAATAATATTTTCATTGTATGGCTATACTACATTTGTTTATCCATTAATCCATTGATGGATGTTTGAGTTTTCTTCACATTTTTATGATTGTGAAAAGTGCTACAATGAGTTTTCAGGTACAAGTATTTTCTTAAACACGTATTTTCACTTCTATTAGATATATATTTAGGCATGGAATTTCTGGGACATATTATAATTCTAAGTTTAACTTTTTAAGTAACCACTAAATTGTTTGCCACAGCAGCTGCCCCATTTATGTTCTCATCAGCAATGTATGAAAGTTTCAATTTCTCCACCTTCTCACAAGCACTTGTTATTTTCCATTTTTTAATTATAACCATTCCAGTGGGAATTTTATGGTTTTGAGTTGCATTCCTCTAATGACTAATAACTTGAATACCTTTTCATGTGCTTGCTGACCATATGTATATCTTCTTTAAAAATATCTATACAAGTCCTTTACCTGCTTTTTAATTGGATTGTTTCTCTGTTATAGGGCTTTTATATATTCCTTTTTTTTTTTTTTTTTTTTTCCTGAGACAGAGTCTTGCTCTGTCACCAGGCTGGAGTGCAGTGGTGCGATCTCAGCTCACTGCAACCTCCACCTCCTGGATTCAAGTGATTCTTATGCCCCAGCCTCCCAAGTAACTGGGATTACAGGCACGCACCACCACATCCAGCAAATTTTTTGTATTTTTAGTAGAGACAGAGTTTCACCATGTTGGACAGGATGGTCTAGATCTCCTGACCTCATGATCTGCCCGCCACAGCCTCCCAAAGTGCTGGGATTACAGGTGTGAGCCACTGTGCCCAGCCAGGGCTTTTATATATTCTATATACTAGAACCTAATTTATGATTAGCATAAATCCAGGACCTAGATTTATATTTAGCAAATATTTTCTCCCATTCTGTGGGTTTCCTTTTCACTTTCTTAATAATGCCCTTTGATGCTACAAGTCTTTTATTTTGATCAAATCCAATTTATCTATTATCTCTTTTGTCGCTTGGGCTTTGGAGGTTATATCTAAAAAGCCATTATTGTATCCAGGCATAAATATTTGCCCCTCTGTTTCTTCGAAGAGTTTTAGCTTTTACATTTGGGTCCTTGATCTATTTTAAGTTGTGTGTGTGCGTGTATATATATATATATATATATATATAAAAAATATGAAATATAAAATCATATTTATATATTATATAATAGTATATATTATATAGTATTTATATATTTTTAATTAATTTATATTCATTTTAAATATATTTTCATTTAAATATATATTTATATGTTATAATATAGAACTATATAATTCACTATATATAATGAATTATATCTATAATGTGAATTTTATTTATAATGTGAATTTTACATATAATGTGAATTTTTATATATGTATATATAATATGAGGTAAGGGTACAACCTCATTCTTTTGCACGTGGATATTCTGCATTCCCAACATTATTTGTTGAAAAGACTCTTCTTTCCCCCATTGAATGTTCTGGGTGCCATTGTCAAAAACCAGTTGACAATAGATGCATGGATTTATTTCTAGACTCTCAAATCTACTTCATTGTCCTATATGTTTATCTTTATGCCAGTACCACACTGTTTTGATTACTGTAGCTCTATAGTACATATTGAAATAAGAAGTGTGAGTTTTCCAACTTTGTTCTTCTTTTCCAAGATTGTTTTGGCTATTTGGTGTCCTTTAGAATTTAAGATGAAAAAAAGCCATTAGGATTTTGATATGGATTGCATTGAATCTGTAGGTCACTTTGGGGATTATCACTTTGGGGGAGTATCTTAAGTCTTCCAGAACATGAACATGGAATATCTTTCCATTTAGTTAGGTCCTTAATTTCAAAAATTTTATAGTTTTTAGCATACAAGTCTTGCAACTCAGTGATTGATCTTAGCTCCCTGCAATCTCCATCTCCTGGGTTCAAGCAATTCTCGTGCCTCAGCCTCCCAAGTAGCTGTGATTACAGGCACATGCCATCACACACAGCTAATATTTTGTATTTTTAGTAGAGACAGGGTTTCACCATTTTATCGTCAAATTTATTCCTAAGTATTTTATTCTTTTTGATACTATATAAATGAAATTGTTTTCTTTTTTCTATTCAGAATGTTCACTAATGTATAGGAATATTACTAGTTCTCGTACATTGATCTTGGATCCCATAACTTTGCTAAATTTATTTATTACCTCTAATAGTTTCTTTTTCTTTTTTTTCTGGTCACTTGTTTAGAATTTTTTTACATAATATCATGTCATCTACCAAAAGAGATAATTTTTCTTCTTCCTTTCCAATTTGGAAACTACACAAACTACCAAATCTGATTCGAGTAGAAATGGAAAATTTGTTACTTACCAACCTGTAAGTAACAAAGATAATGAACTAGAAATCAAAAAGCTGTCAAAAAAGAAAATCCCAGGACCAAGTGGCTTAACTAGTTAATTCTACTAAACATTTAAGAAAATTAACACCAACCCTCTTAAATTATTTCAAAAAACAGAAGAGGAAGCTCCTAGAAAGTTGCAATTGCAGTGAGCTATGATTACACCACTGCACTCCAGCCTGAGCCACGGAGCAAGATACACATATTGCAGTATTATTCTGGGTCTCTGGGAATTGGAGTAAGGTCTGAATCAATGTTCAGAAATCCAAAAGTTCTGAGTGTTTTTGTTTCTTACTGCACTTGTTTTGAAATCAAGTTGTAGCAAAAAGAATAATGGCCCCTAAAGATATCCATGTCTTAAACCACGGATTCTGTGAATATTTTAGTTACCTGGCAAAGGAGAATTAAGGTTCAAGACAGAATTAAAGTTGCTAATCAGCTGACCTTAAGATGGAAAGGTGATCGAGCTCGGCCCAGTGCAATCACAAGAGGCCTTAAAAGTGGACAAGAGGGGCATAAGAGGGAGTCAGAGAAAGGGAAGTGGTGCCAGAAGCAGAGTCAGGATATTGCTACAGGAGAAAGCTTAGGAGATGGAGGAAGCGGCCATGAGCTGAGAAATGTGGGTGGTCACCAGAAACTGGAAAAGGCAAGGAAACAACTGCTACCCAGTGCCTACTAAAAGGAATACGTCTCTGCCCATACCTTGACTTTAGTCCACTGAGACTCATGTCAGATTTCTGACTGATATAAATGTGAGATAACAAACTTGTATTGTTTAAATCACTCCGTTTGGGGTAATTTGTTATGGCAGCAATAGAAAACTAACACAAATGGTATGCACACCCCTGAAAGTCTCCAAGCCCCTTTCTGTGAGGTCAAAATAAGATTTATAATTATACAAACAAATTTCTTTTACTTTTTTACCTTGATGATATTTTTAATGGTTGCAGATGTTACAAAAGCAATGGTGAGTAAAACTGATGGCACTGTAGTAGAAATAAAAGGACTAGCACCTAACTATACTAGTAATTATTATATTCTTTATCATAATGCACTCATAGAAAAAAATTCCAGTTTCACTTAAGCATATATGATGAAGCAGTGAAAAAAAAAAACGTATTAAATCTTGACCTTTGGGCACATGTGTTTTTAATAGTAACTGTGACAAAATGGGAAGGACACAGCTCTGCTGCATCTGGAATTTTCATGATTATCTTGAGGAAAAGCATTTGTTCAGTTGTTTTGTTTGAGTTGTGAGCTGAATTAATAACTGTTTTCATGGATTACCTTTTTTTTTTTTTTTTGAGACTGAGTTTCGCTCTTGTTGCCCAGGCTGGAGTGCAATGGTGCAATCTCGACTCACCGTAACCTCCGCCTCCCAGGTTCAAGCGATTCTCCTGCCTCAGCCTCCAAAGTAGCTGGGATTACAGGGATGCACCACTACCCCAGCTAATTTTTGTATTTTTAGTAGAGACGGCATTTCTCCATGTTGGTCAGGCTGGTCTCAAACTCCTGAGTTCAGGTGATCCGCCCACCTCGGCCTCCCACAGTGCTGGGATTACAAGCATGAGCCACCATGCCCAGCCATGGATTACCATTTTTTTCTTCAAAAAATAACTAGAAGATAAATGTTAGTTTTTCATACATATTTTTTCAATCTTTTCTCTCTGTTTAGTTTGGATGATTTCTGTTGATCTGTCTTCAAGTTCACACTCTTTCTTCTATAATCTACATTCTATAATTTAGCCAATTAAGTACATATTTTATTTCAGTTCTATGTTTTAATCCTATTGTTTCCACTTGTTTCTTTTCTTATCTTCTGTTTCTTGGCTGAGGTTCTCTTTCTTTTTATTCATTTTAAGAATGTTTGCCCTTATGACTTGGAGCATGGTTATAATAGCTGCTTTAAAGCCTTATTCTGATTATTTCAACATCTTTGTCATGTTGGGGTTGGTATTTGCTGCCTTTTCCCTTGCAAGACATTGGGATTTTCTTAATTCCTCATATGTTGAGTGATTCTGGATTCCATCTTGGACGTTTTGATTATTATATCATGAGACTCTGACTCTTGTTTAAATCCAAAAGAAAATTGTAATTTGTGTGTGTGTGTTTTAACAAGCCATTGACCTGGTTGGGCTCAGGCTATGAGCTTCTACCCATCTTTAAGGTATGGTTCACTGTTACACAAGTTTACAGAGACTTTGCAGTGTTATTCAAATCTGCCCAGTATGCGTGCCATCCAGTGGCATATTTGGGACTTAAAAGTGGCCTACCTTACAGAATTTCGTTAGGGTCAGAGAAATTCATGTTCCACTTGGGGATGGCCCAGGTGTTTACATACAACTTTATGGCATTGCTTTATTGACTCCCTTCTCTCCATGAGCTTTCTGAAACTTTCCACTCCCCAAAAGTCCTCCTTCTCCAGCTAAAAAGCCAGCGCTTTTATGTCTCCACTGTGCTGTGCACATCTCACAACTGCATCTGTTTCAGGGGCCAAATGGTGAGAGGATAGAGGGGGGAAAGGAAACAATAGGGACTCCCCCATCTTCTTGGAACCACAGTTCCTCTGATCCAAGAGAAGAGTTCTTCTTCCTGAGAATTTTAGATGCCTGTCCAGCCACCACTGTTGATGCTGCCACTGCCACCACAGGATTTCCTGGGGGTCTGGGCATAATTGAAAAAAATCAAGGCATTTATTTCACTCTTTCTGAAGCAAAGGGATCCCATTTCCCTCTTTCTAGGGAGCTTCTCTTAGAGCGTCTTTTAGAACTTTCTGTCTGTGCCCAGTGTGTAGGTTTGGGTTTCAGGTTGCACTGGAGTCACCCAGCCAAGACATATTGGGGGTGGGAGTGGAGGAGTTCTCAGCTGCCCCATGCATTGGGTCTAGGGCTTTAAATTGCTATCAAGGGGAGAGGCAGAGTGCAATGTGCTTACTTCATATTGACCAGAACCGGAAGTGGTCTCCTAGTTTTTACCCACTTCCTACTCCAGGGGTTGTTTCTTCTCATTGCCCCTTGGTTAGCTTTTCCTAATTGGTTAGCTTTAAATATTAGCATTACCTCAGGCTCATTTTAGGCAACTTTCTCACTCTACTTTCTCTCCCTAGTTAATGTTAACCATGTTCATTACTGAAATTATCATGTGCATGCAAAGTTTGTATCTCCAAACTGACCTTTCTCGTTAATTCCAGACTACCATATCCAACTGACTCCTTGATATCTCCACCATATATCTCAAAATCATGGGAAAATTCAGCATGTTTAGAATACGAATCATGACCTACCTTTCAACCGCAAACTTGATCCTCCTTCAGGATTCCCTGTGTCAGTTAATGATACCATCAGTCTTCTGTTCTACAAACAAGAAACCTAGGAGTCATCTTTGATGCTTTTGCCTCTCTCTCTGCCTATGTCTAATCTTGTTGATGTTACCTCTCAAATTGTTGAGAGGTTACTTTTTAAATAGCTCTCAAATCTGCCTACTTCCTCCACTGCTCCCATGCTCGTCCAAGCTTCCAGTAACATTCACCTGAACCACTCCAATTTTCTCCAACTTGATCTCCCTGTGTTCACTTCTATTCTCTATAATCAATTCTCCATATGGCAGCCAGAATGACTTTTCTATGAAAATACTTGCTAAACCCCCACTCAAGCCATTTCAATGGCTGTTCAATGTGCCATTGAAGATGGAGATGGAGTCTTGCTCTGTTGCCCAGACTGGAGTGTAGTGGCGCGATGTTGGTTCACTACAACCTCCACCTCCCAGGTTCAAGTGATTCTCCTGCGTCAGCCTCCAGAGTAGCTGGGATTACAGGCATGCGCCACAACACCCAGCTAATTTTTGTATCTTTAGTAGAGATGGGGTTTCACCATGTTGGCCAGGCTGGTCTTGAACTCCTGTCCTCAAGTGATCCACCCACCTAGGCTCCCAAAGTGCTGGGATTACAGGCCTGAGCCACCGCACCCAGCCCTACTCCTCCCTTTTCTTTCCATGCCTCTACATATTTATCTTCTTTTGGTTCTTCGTGTCATGTTTTCTTCTGCTCTCTTGCCAGAGATACTCTCTACCCCTCTTCACATTATCTAACTTTTTCTTCACACATCAGCCCAATATTTATTTCCTATTTCTGTGTTCCTTATCTAAAAAGAGAGAGTAAAACCTGTATAACCCAAGTCAGTCCAAGAGCTTCTGTTCACATCCAGGTCACTTATTCATAAATGAGACTTATCTTCTTTTCTTCTATCCATTGAGACAAGTTCTAAAGTTAGATAGTTTGGATAGGTCTAAAAATTACAGCTATTCATATTGCTGAGAATGAAGGAATGCTAAAAGCCTATTATGTTATCATTATTATTTTGCAAATGAGGAATCGAGGCTGTAAGGGACATATGGCCCAATCATTCATGTGATACTTGAATCCCTTCTATGAACAGACCAAGTACTCATTCTATTCTGAGCACTCTTCCAATATTCATCAGATCCAACACTCTTCCATGTTCATCTTATTTCTCATAAAGAAAGAAACAAGAACTAATCCTACTTTTCTGTTGGAATGATGGATTTTTTTCTGGAAATAATGTCTCCTAATGTATGGTCATCTCACAATCTATATCAGAATTTCATGGTGCTCCACCTATAACTACAGATTATTGAGGACCCACCCCAGAGTCACTCAAATTATGAGTCACTCATAAATGTACACAGAATGCTCCATCGTGATCATTAGAATTTGCATCAAATACAGTACCAGAGGCCAAAAGCCTGAAACAATAATTTCTAGCATATTTCCCTTATTTAACAGTGTGCCATTTCTACTGGAAAAGTAAAGGTGGTTAATCTAATGCTTTAGTCTTAAAGATTCCATGCTAAGAACTAATAGACATTTTTGCCACCACCACCACAACCACCCAACCACAGCTAGCAATCAAAGAGAGGCATTCATCACAGAAATGGTTAAGTACCTAACTGAATAGCCATTAAAAGCTTATTACATGTATATTTTTATTCAAACAATGTTCAGTAAACACTTAATTTTTTATATTAAGTGTTATGAATGTCTGTTATGAATGCACTGAATGTCTGTCTTCTCTATGCCAGACTTGTGCTAGGTCCTGAGTATACAGTTATAGGTGAAATTGATATGGTCATTGCCTCAGTGAACCTACAGACCAGTGAGGGACATAACCATCAAACAAGGAAACCCACAAATTATTATTGAATTACAAATTATGATAAATGCTATTCATTAAAAAAAGAAACAAAAGGCTGGGTGCAGTGGCTCATTCCTATAATCCCAGCACTTTGGGAGGCTAAGGTGGGTGAATCACCTGAGGTCAGGAATTCGACACCAGCCTGACCAATATAGTGAAACTCCGTCTCTACTAAAAATACAAAAATTAGCGGGGCATGGTGAGCCTATAGTCCTGGCTACTTGGGAGGCTGAGGCAGGAGAATCACTTGAACCCAGGAGGTAGAGGTTGCAGTGAGCTGAGATCGTGCCACTGTCCTCCAGCCTGGGTGACAGAGTGATACTCCATCTCAAAAAAAGGAGAGAGAGAGAGAGAGAAGAAAGAAAGAAGAAAGAGGCCGGGCGCGGTGGCTCAAGCCTGTAATCCCAGCACTTTGGGAGGCCGAGGCGGGTGGATCACTAGGTCAAGAGATCGAGACCATCCTGGTCAACATGGTGAAACCCCGTCTCTACTAATACAAAAAATTAGCTGGGCGTGGTGGCGCGTGCCTGTAATCCCAGCTACTCAGGAGGCTGAGGCAGGAGAATTGCCTGAACCCGGGAGGCGGAGGTTGCGGTGAGCCGAGATCGCGCCATTGCACTCCAGCCTGGGTAACGAGAGCGAAACTCCGTCTCAAAAAAAAAAAAAAAAAAGAAAGAAGAAAGAAAGAAGGAAGGAAGGAAGGAAGGAAGGAAGGAAGGAAGGAAGGAAACAAGAGAGAACATAACATATTCATGATGAAACAAGAGAATTCTGGTGTGCTTAAAGCAAAAGATATGAATGGTGAGTAATCAGATTATGAAAGTTTTTGCATGTCATCTTAAGGACTTAAAATGTTAGGGCAGTGAAACAGTGCTAAGGGATTTAAGCAGAGAAGTGGCATAATCAGATTTTTCTAAAGCATAAATCTAGTCACATAATCCTTCATGCAGGAATTGGTTCTCCATCAGAGGTAGTTCTACCTTCTTTGTCAAATATATTCCTCTCTTAAACAGTACCTCAAAAGGATTCCTTATCTGAGGCTCTATAAAAGTAACAACTGAAATTAGTGTTGATTGAGATAGAATCTAATCCAAAGAAAGGAATGCACCATTTTACCAATAATTAACTTTACTATTGCATATTATATATATAAAGCATATATATATATATATATTTGTTGTACACAGCAATGTTATGGAACATATAGCTTAACTACTAATGTCTTAGCCAAGACCTGCAAGGAGATTCTCACCCAGGTTCTCTGGGTCCTCTTCTGACATCTGGGTTCTCATCTGTTTTGCTGTTCCATTCTGGTCCATATCCCATTCTAAAACACTTGGTTCTGTGCCAATATGCTCAGTTTCTTGTGTCAAAGCTGACAGACTGACTACAGAGGGTGTTTGGTCTGTGTCTCCAAGGTCTCATAGTTCCCTCTTTGAAGTAAAGCTTTTAGCTATTTCTACAGCTCTAGTTATTCCTGTTTATGTTTGGAACCACACATAACAAATTCCAGAAAGCAGACAATTCAGTTCTATTATGACATAAAATTTAGCTCTACTTGAATAAAAGCCTACTATAAAATTACACTGCAACATAACACTGAAATTGCCAGGCAATGATTGTGGCAGTTGCATTGGGAAGATTGAGGTATCTAGGAAGAAAGATAGTTACTTCTAGGATAAATGCTTCCCAATCAGCTTTCCCTTACTATTTCAAAACCATTACTCAGAGCTTAATTCCATTCTTTACTATCAAACATCTCTTGGCAGCAATATCTGGCATCAAATTTGTCCCATTGTTGGCCGGGCACGTTGGTTCATGCCTGTAATCCCAGCATTTTGGGAGGCCGAGGCGGGCAGATCACTTGAGGTCAGGAATTCAAGACCAGCCTGGCCAACATGGTAAAACCCCACCTCTACTAAAAATATTAAAAAATTAGCCAGGCGTGGTAGCACACATCTTTAATCCCAGCTACCCAGGAGACTGAGGCAGTAGAATCACTTGAACCTAGGAGGCAGAAGTTGCAGTGAACTGAGATCATGCCACTGCACTCCAGCCTGGGTGACAGAGTGAGACCCTGTCTTAAAAAAAAAAAAATTTTGATCCAAGATGGCCACTTAAGAGGAAGTCGGGATTGCAGCTCCGAGAGAAGGCGCAGAGGGTGAGTGGATGCTGCATTTCCAGACGGACTTTTACTGCCCACAGACCAGGAGATTCACAGGAGGAAAAGCCGCACGGGTCTCCAGCGCCGCTGGTTTGAGCGGAGTGGCCGCTCAGCCTACGCCCTGGAGCGGGGGGCAGTGGCTTCTTGCGCAGAGCGAGAGAGACAGAGTTCCCTCTGAGCCAGAAAGGGGAGCTGAAGCAGGGAGCCAAGCCAGGAGACCCCCGGGCAAGGGAGTGCCACGAATCTCAGAGCCGCTGCTTCGGCTGACGCAGCGGCACACAGGGCAGCGGATTTTAATTGCGCGGAGAAGCTCCCCGCATTCCCAGCGCCGCTGGTTGGACCGGAGCAGCCGCTCGGCCTGCACGGGGGGCGGGGAGCAGCGGCTCCTTGAACAAAGTGAACGAGACTGTGTCCCCTCTGGACCAGCAAGGGGAACTGTGGCAAGGAGGCAAGCCAAGAGATTACAGGACAAAGAGGGCCCCTCTGGCAACACGGCTGAACCCGGGACGGTTCAGCTCTGTGGGGGAGGGGCGTCCTCCATCGGGAAACACCCTACAGTTCCCGGGGCAATTTTCCGTAACGAAGACAACCCGCCACTACAGAGACTCCGTCACTACAGGGGCGGGCCAGCATAGCGGAAGCAGTTCTAACTACACTCACAGGACTGCAGGGAAGCTCACACGGAAGCTGGGCGGAGCCCAAAACAGCTCAGCGAAGCCTCTGCAGGCTGAGTGTGACTAGACTGCCACCTTGTGGGCAGGGAAAACGGTAGCAACACAGCTGAAAAACAGAAAGTGCTAAACCCCTGGGCCAGAACACCTGGGGAGAAGAAAAGGGGGTTTATGAGTTCAGCTGCTGCAGACTTAAAATTACCAAAATCAGAAAGACAGCAACTACAAAGTCAATAGGCGGATAAATCCACAAAGATGGGAAGAAACCAGCGCAAAAAGGATGAAAACACCCAAAAACAGAACACCTCTCCCCCTACAAGGCAGCATAACTCCTCACCAGCACGGGAACAAGACTGGACGGAGAATGAGTGTGATGAAATGACAGAATCAGCTTTCAGAAAATGGATAATAAGAAACTTCTGTGAGCTAAAAGAACATGTTCTAACCCAATGCAAAGAAACTAAGAACCTTGAAAAAAGACTTGACGAAATGCTAACGAGAATGGACAACTTAGAGAGGAATATGAATGAATTGATGGAGCTGAAAAACACAACACGAGAACTTCGCGAAGCATGTACAAGTTTCAACAGCAGAATTGACCAAGCAGAAGAAAGGATATCAGAAGTTGAAGATCAACTCAATGAAATAAAACGAGAAGGGAAGATTAGAGAAAACAAGGTAAAAAGGAATGAACAGAGTCAACAAGAAATATGGGACTACGTGAAAAGACCTAATCTACGTTTGATAGGTGTACCTGAATGTGACGAAGAGAATGCATCCAAGCTGGAAAATACTCTTCAGGATATTATCCAGGAAAACTTCCCCAACCTAGCAAGGCAGGCCAAGATTCAAGTCCAAGAAATACAGAGAACACCACAAAGATATTCCTCTAGAAGAGCAACCCCAAGGCACATAATCATCAGATTCACCAGGGTTGAAATGAAGGAGAAAATACTAAGGGCAGCCAGAGAGAAAGGTCGGGTTACCCACAAAGGGAAACCCATCAGACTCACAGCAGATCTCTCAGCAGAAACCCTACAGGCCAGAAGAGAGTGGGGGCCGATATTCAACATCCTTAAAGAAAAGAACTTTCAACCCAGAATTTCATATCCAGCCAAACTAAGCTTCATAAGTGAAGGAAAAATAAAATCCTTTGTGAACAAGCAAGTACTCACAGATTTCATCACCACCAGACCAGCTTTACAAGATCTCCTGAAGGAGACACTACACATAGAAAAAAACAACCAGCACCAGCCACTCCAAAAACGCACGAAATGGTAAAGAGCAGCAACACAATGAAGAATCTGCATCAACCAATGGGCAAAACAGCCAGCTAGCATCAAAATGACAGGACCAAACTCACACATAACAATATTAACCCTAAATGTAAATGGACTAAATGCCCCAATCAAAAGACACAGACTGGCAAATTGGATAAAAAGCCAAAACCCATCAGTGTGCTGTATTCAGGAAACCCACCTCACATGCAAGGATACACAAAGGCTCAAAATAAAGGGATGGAGGAAGATTTACCAAGCAAATGGAGAGCAAAAAAAAGCAGGAGTTGCAATTCTCATCTCTGATAAAATAGACTTTAAAGCAACAAAGATCAAAAGAGACAAAGAAGGACATTACATAATGGTAAAAGGATCAATACAACAAGAAGAGCTAACGATCCTAAATATATATGCACCTAATACAGGAGCACCCAGATACATAAGGCAAGTTCTTAAAGACTTACAAAGAGACATAGACTCCCACACATTAATACTGGGAGACTTCAACACACCATTGTCAATATTAGACAGATCAACGAGACAGAAAATTAATAAGGATATCCAGGACTTGAACTCAGACCTGGAACAAGCAAACCTAATAGATATTTACAGAACTCTCCAGCCCAAATCTAGAGAATATACATTCTTCTCAGCACCACATCACACCTACTCTAAAATTGACCACATAATTGGAAGTAAATCACTCCTCAGCAAATGCAAAAGAACAGAAACCATAACAAACAGTCTCTCAGACCACAGTGCAATCAAGTTAGAACTCAGAATTCAGAAGCCAACCCAGAACCGCACATCCTCATGGAAATTGAACAACTTTCTCCTGAATGTCGACTGGATAAACACTGAAATGAAGGCAGAAATAAAGATGTTCTTCGAAACCAACGAGAATGAAGACACCACATACCAGAATCTCTGGGACACATTTAAAGCAGTCTCTAGAGGAAAATATATAGCAATAAGTGCCCACATGAGAAGAAAGGAGAGAACTAAAATTGACACCCTATCATCAAAATTGAAAGAGCTAGAGGAGCAAGATCAAAAAAACTCAAAACCTAGCAGAAGACAAGAAATAACTAAGATCAAAGCAGAATTGAAGGAGATAGAGACACGAAAAACCCTACAAAAAATCAATAAATCCAGGAGCTGGTTTTTTGAAAAGATCAACAAAATAGACAGACCACTAGCCAAACTAATAAAAAAGAAAAGAGAGAATAACCAAATAGATGCAATAAAAAATGATAAAGGGGATATCACCACAGATGCCACAGAAATTCAAACCATCATCAGAGATTATTACAAACAACTCTATGCACATAAATTAGGAAACCTGGAAGAAATGGATAAATTCCTGGACAGTAGTCTCCTCCCATGCCTAAACCAGGAAGAAGTCGAAACCCTGAATAGACCAATAACAAGGTCTGAAGTCGAGGCAGCAATTAAGAGCCTACCACCCAAAAAAAGCCCAGGCCCAGATGGTCTCACAGCCGAATTCTACCAGACATACAAAGAGGAACTGGTACCATTCCTACTGAAACTATTCCAAATAATCCAAAAAGAGGGAATCCTTCCCAAATCATTTTATGAGACCAACATCATCCTAATACCAAAACCCGGCAGAGACTCAACAAGAAAAGAAAACTACAGGCCAATATCCATGATGAACATAGATGCAAAAATCTTCAATAAAATACTGGCAAGCCGATTACAACAGCACATCAAAAAGCTTATCCACCATGATCAAGTAGGATTCATCCCGGGGATGCAAGGCTGGTTCAATATACGCAAGTCTATAAATGTAATTCACCACATAAACAGAACCAAAGACAAAAACCACATGATTATCTCAATTGATGCAGAGAAGGCCTTCGACAAAATTCAACAGCCCTTTATGCTAAAAACCCTCAATAAACTAGGTATCGATGGAACGTATCTCAAAATAATAAAAGCTATTTATGACAAACCGACAGCCAATATCATACTGAATGGGCAAAAACTGGAAGCATTCCCTTTGAAATCTGGCACTAGACAAGGATGCCCTCTCTCACCACTCCTATTCAATATAGTACTGGAAGTTCTAGCCAGAGCAATCAGGCAAGAAAAAGAAATAAAGGGTATTCAAATAGGAAAGGAGGAAGTCAAATTGTCTCTATTTGCAGATGACATGATTGTATATCTAGAAGACCCTATCACCTCAGCCCAAAATCTCCTGAAACTGATAAGCAACTTCAGCAAAGTCTCAGGATACAAAATCAATGTGCAAAAATCACAAGCATTCCTATACACCAATAACAGACTTAAAGAGAGCCAAATCAAGAATGAACTGCCATTCACAATTGCTACAAAGAGAATAAAATACCTAGGAATACAACTAACAAGGAACGTAAAGGACCTCTTCAAGGAGAACTACAAACAACTGCTCAACGAAATAAGAGAGGACACAAACAGATGGAGAAACATTCCATGTTCATGGTTAGGAAGAATTAATATCGTGAAAATGGCCATACTGCCCAAAGTAATTTACAGATTCAACGCTATCCCCATCAAGCTACCAATGACCTTCCTCACAGAACTGGAAAAAACCACCTTAAACTTCATATGGAACCAAAAGAGAGCCCGCATAGCCAAGTCAATTCTAAGCAAAAAGAACAAAGCGGGAGGCATCACACTACCGGACTTCAAACTATACTACAAGGCTACAGTAATCAAAACAGCATGGTACTGGTACCGAAACAGAGATATAGACCAATGGAACAGGACAGAGACGTCGGAGGCGACACAACATATCTACAACCACCTGATCTTTGACAAACCTGAAAAAAACAATCAATGGGGAAAGGATTCCATGTTCAATAAGTGGTGTTGGGAAAACTGGCTAGCCATATGCAGAAAGCAGAAACTGGACCCCTTCCTGACACCTTACACTAAAATTGACTCCAGATGGATTAAAGACTTAAACATAAGACGTAACACCATAAAAACACTAGAAGGAAACCTAGGCAAAACCATTCAGGACATAGGCGTAGGCAAGGACTTTATGACCAAAACACCAAAAGCATTGGCAACAAAAGCCAAAATAGACAAATGGGACCTAATAAAACTCCACAGCTTTTGCACGGCAAAAGAAACAGTCAATAGAGTGAATCGGCAACCAACAGAATGGGAAAAAATTTTTGCAGCCTACCCGTCTGACAAAGGGCTGATATCCAGAATTTACAATGAACTAAAAAAGATTTACAAGAAAAAAACAAACAAGCCCATTCAAAAATGGGCGAAGGATATGAACAGATACTTTACAAAAGAAGACATACTTGAGGCCAACAAACACATGAAAAAATGCTCATCATCACTGGTCATTAGAGAAATGCAAATCAAAACTACATTGAGATACCATCTCACGCCAGTTAGAATGGCGATCATTAAAAAATCTGGAGACAACAGATGCTGGAGAGGATGTGGAGAAATAGGAACACTTTTACACTGTTGGTGGGAGTGTAAATTAGTTCAACCACTGTGGAAAACAGTGTGGCGATTCCTCAAGGACCTAGAAATAGAAATTCCATTTGACCCAGCAATCCCATTACTGGGCATATATCCAAAGGATTATAAATCGTTCTACTATAAGGACACATGCACACGAATGTTCATTGCAGCACAATTTACAATAGCAAAGACCTGGAACCAGCCCAAATGCCCATCGATGATAGACTGGACAGGAAAAATGTGGCACATATATACCATGGAATATTATGCAGCCATTAAAAAGGAGGAGTTCACATCCTTCGTAGGGACATGGATGAACCTGGAAAACATCATTCTCAGCAAACTGACACAAGAACACAAAATCAAACACCACATGTTCTCACTCATAGGCGGGTGTTGAACAAGGAGAACACATGGACACAGGGAGGGGAGCACTATACACGGGGGTCTGTTGGGGGGAGGGGGGATAGTGGGGGGGGGTGGGGAGTTGGGGAGGGATAGCATGGGGAGAAATGCCAGATATAGGTGAAGGGGAGGGAGGCAGCAAATCATACTGCCAGGTGTGCACCTGTGCAACAACCTTGCATGTTCTTCACATGTACCCCAAAACCTAAAATGCAATAAAAAAAAAAAATAATAAAAAAAAATAAAAAATAAAAAAAAAAAAAAAAAAAAAAAAAAAAAAAAAAAAAAATTTTGTTGCTTCATCTCCCAAATTTTGATATATGGTTTCAAGTTTCTTTATAGGTGGGTTCGAGTTTCTTTATATGTAGGCTACACATCTAGGAACATGTAACAGAAGTCCTAGATCTAAAGGAAGTTCTAAGAGTTGAGTAATCCAAAACTCAACCTCTAATACTTAACATTTTATTTTATATTTTAATTTGTCCCATAAGTTTACATTCCTCCAGTCAAAACCCTCTTCCCTTCCTTACTTTAGAAGTAGAGATAGACAAGTAAGAAGGTACACCTGGAGGCAGAAAGAATTAAGGAAAAAAAAATAAAAATAAAAATAAAATAAAAAAGGAAAAAGAATTAATTTTATTTTCCTTTTTTTTTTTTTTTTTTTTTTTTTGAGATGGAGTCTTGCTCTGTCACCAGGCTGGAGTGCAGTGGTGCAATCTTGGCTCACTGCAACCTCCACCTCCCGGGTTCAAGCCATTCTCCTGCTTCAGCCTCCCGAGTAGCTGGGATTACAGGCATGCACCACCAGGCGCAGCTAATTTTTGTATTTTTAGTAGAGATGAGGTTTCACCATGTTGGCCAGGATATTCTCAATCTCTTGACCTCGTGATCCACCCGCCTCGGCCTCTCAAAGTGCTGGGATTACAGGCATGAGCCACCGTGCCTGGCCTCTTTTTGAAAGATAAATTTTTGCTGGAAATAATGTCTCCCAATGTATGGTCACCGCCCAATCTATATCAGAATTTCTTGAGGCTCCACCTATAACTACAGATTATTGAGGAGCCACCCTAGAGTCACTGAATCAGAATATCTGGGAGTGAAGGCATTTTTAACAAGCAATGTTTGTATGCGAATAAGAGATTTAAAACAACTAATGTAAACATTGTCTCTATAATGTTTAAATATTTATAAAGCAATACACCTTACTGCCCTTGTTTCGTCTTTATAATTTTCACAAGTGGTATTTTCTAGTGGTGTGTAAAGCTGACAAATGTATTAATTTGAAATAAAGTGACTGGTGTAAAGCTGACAAATGTATTAATTTACTGAATGACTACTGTAAACAGAAAAGGTACAAAATAACAGGAATGCTTGTCCCTGTGAAGTCAATCATCCAATGAAGAAAAAAGACAAACATAAATGAAAAAGACTTAGTTAGTGTATGGGTGGTATACTGGCATAAAAGCAGATATAATTTGCACAAGTATTTGTGAGCTTAGAAAAGCAAGGCTGGAAGTAGAAAAATCAAGTAGGCATCATTGAATGCTTTACTCAGGGAGATAAGGAATTTTAATCAGGAGTTCTGAATAATGAAGGGTAATTTGAAAGCCACTATGATGTGGTAGAACAACCTCTGGCCAAGAAATCGGAAGGATGTCATAGTCCCAGTTCTACAATTGTGTGATGTTGAGCTAGTCTTTTACATTTTTAAATTCTGTTTTCTCAGTTGCATAATCAAGGCCAGTCTTTATTTGTTTCTTTTTGCTCCCACCTCATTTGAGAAAAGATTAAAGCACAGAAGATATACAAGATTTCTTCAGGAGCACACATTTGATGACTTCACAACTCAAAACCCCACAACCACAAAACACAAAAAGGAAATATTAACAAATGCAAATTGAAACCTACTATTGTTAATAGGCAATCACTCTGTGTATGCATCTCATAACTGTGAAATTATATAGAGATAAGATCCAATCAGAATTCTAAGAGGTTGTATGTGGTCTAGAATTTCTCTGGTGAGCTCTGCCAGGGGCACAGCTCTGGTAAAACCATAGAGACCCAATCAGAGACATCCATGTGTTTGATGCAATGGTATTTTGCCCAGCAGTTTCTTCATAGCATCTTTGACTTCCTTGTTTCTTAAACTGTAAATTATGGGGTTCAACATAGGGGTAAGCACTCCATAAAGCAAAGAGATGATTTTGTCTATTTTTTGTGAGTTTGATGAAGACAGCTTTAGATACATAGAGAGGGCAGCCCCGTAATACAAGATCACCACAGTCAAATGGGCACCACAGGTAGAAAAGGCTTTGTTTCTTCCCTCTGCTGAGCTGATTCTCAGAATAGTGGAAAGGATGAAGATGTAAGAGATACAAATTAAGAGCATTGGAATTGGCAACAAGAGAATGCTGACCATCAGCATGATCATGTCCATGAGCACTGAACTTGCGCAAGCCAACTTTAGCACCGCCAGAATTTCACAGGTGAAGTGATCAATGAGATTCCCACAGAGGGGTATCTGCAGGGCGAAACTGGTTTCCAGCAGGGCAGTCAGGCAACCCATCATCCAGGAGACCGCGGCCATCTGCGCACAGACACGCTTGTTCATGATGATGAAGTATCTCAGCGGGTTGCAAATGGCCACATAACGGTCATATGCCATCACGGCCAGGAGCACACACTCCGTGGAGCCCATGGCAAGGGACAGATACATCTGTACAGCACACCCAGAAGAGATAATGGTTTTCTGGGATGACAGCAAGTTTACCAGCAAAGTAGGAATAGAGGCAGATGTGTAACAAATATCCATGAAAGAGAGATTTCCAAGGAATAAGTACATGGGGGTTTTAAGGCGTGAATCTAGGATAGTGATTAAAATAAGAGTGCTGTTGCCCAGGAGGGTTGTCAGATACATTACAAGGCTGAAGATGAAGAGAACCACCTCTAACCTTGGGTACTGGGAAAATCCCTCCAAGAAAAAAATGCTCCAAATGGTGAAATTTTCTCCTTGCATTTTCTTTCTTTCATCTATATTTATTCCTGTAGTATTCCCTTCATTTAATCTGAGGACATAAAAAAATGAATAAAGTGTGATATTCATTTAGTTAGAAAAATACTCTCAAATTTATTTTTACTATTATAAATGCAATTTTACTACAAGAAATCACAGGATAGTGTATTTATTGATGTAAGGGGGGAAAGCAGGTTTGATCTATATAAGTTGATTCTTCCACAACAAAATTTAGATAACAGCGAATTTGAAAAAAGAATATATATATTTAATACTTGAATCTGAGCTCCTAAACCTATCCTTGGCACACAGTAGGTCTTTAATAAAGATTTGAAAGTGACTGAATGAGGAAAAATATAAATGTACACTGAATAAGTTATTGAGTTCAAATCAGAAAAGTAATCCAGATAAGTGAAGAAAAGAAAGCTCAAATATACAATAAAAAGCAATATTGATCTTCACCGAAACAAGAGGAGAAACCTTGAAAGAAACAAATAAAATAAATTTTAGGCCAGGCACAGTGGCTCATGCCTGTAATCCCAGGGGATGGATTGCTTGAGCTCAGGAGTTAGACCAGCTTAGGCAACATGATGGTGAAATCCTTCCTGTCTCCAGGAAAAATACAAAAATTAGCCAGATGTGGTGGTGCATGTCTGTGGTCCCAGCTATTCAGGAGGCTGAGGCTGAGACTGGGAGGCAGAGGCTGCAGTAAGCTGAGATTGTGCCACTGCACTCTAGCCTGGATGACAGTGAGACTCTATCTCAAGTAAGTAAGTAAGTAAGTAAAGAAATAAATAAGCCAACTTCAGAGTTAGAGGCTCTGGGTCTAAATAAACTCTGTCCTTTCCCGCTAACAGTTTGGGGGGCTGTATACTGGTTTCAAAAAGGACAACAATGCTCAAAGCATTGTAGATACTAATTTGTAATTATATTTAAGAGCTAGTTTATGTCACACAAAATAACCCACCCTCATTTAAATATTAATACATCCACTGTACAGTTTCATTCATTGTTGAGTCCCATATTATTGTGAGTGTGTAAAGAGTTGTAATAATTATAGCCAGGCAATACTTTAAAACCCATATACCTGGAAATGCAGAAACTAAACTCGCTTGGAAGATTATCATAAGATCTTTTTGAAAATAGATTACAGAGCATATAGTTATAAATAAGAACATTGGAATTGGCAAGAGAAGAATGTTGACCGCTGTCATGATCATATCCAGTGACCCACAGAGGGGTCACTGCAGCGCAAAACTAATTTCTAGCAGGGCAGTCAGAAACTTAAAGTTTTTTTTTTTCTTATGTTTCACATTATTAACAAAAAACTATTACAGAAACTTACCTTGCTTCTGAACTCATATTGCCCTTTAATAAACCTTCAACCTTTTTCTTTCTCCACTGAGTCTTTCCTATTTTCAAATATACATGTTCTTAAAAATTGCCTTCATCTTATAAATTTTTCTGCGAAATTTTATATTTAATAGATTTCTCTAATAATAAAATTATTAGGTTATTATAAAAGATTACTTCAAAGAAGCTTAATTTTTATACTATTGCTAATACTAACAAGCACAAAAGTTTTTAAATGAAAAAATCAGAAAACAGCAAATCGCAGGTAGCTGGGCTATTATTTAAAAAGTAACAGTAGCCAAGAAAAATTGATCATCCCATATGAATTCCCTGTCACCAACTTCAAATAAAATGTTGTTTTATGATGCACTTCATAAAGTTAACTATGTTCAAGAAATAAATTAATCCACATTTTAAAATGTTAAATATTATGTAAAAATCAATAGTGCAATTCATTTCTTTCAAAATTATTAACTTTTCCCACCACAACTAAAAATCTCAAAGGATAGCAACTGGAATATTAGGTAGATTTAAATCATTTGTTGTTTTAGGGGAATACCTGTTGTCCCTAAACAATTTAAAGTTCAGCAGCTAAGATATAGAGAGGTTTGAAACTTCAGATCCTTCAGGGATATTGTCCCAAAGATCCAATTATATTGAACTTTTAAAAAGCTAGAGAGTAAACCACATAGTTCCTCCAAAAGACTTTGGAAAAACTCAGAAAACAAAGTTTTCTATTCGCTTTCTTCTTGTCAATCCTAGCTAATGATTTCGGTGTAAAATACTTACCAGAATACAGAGAAAAGATGTCCCTACAATATTAAGACACATTTTGTGCATTAGTGAAATTACTTCCTAGTTTTCAGAAATTAGGGAAAGAATATTTACTTTTTAAAGACACAGAGAAATCACTGACTGTGATCAGAAATGTTATTCTGATCAGAAATGTTATTCAATATACACACACTGAGAGGATCATAAAGCAATAAAACGTGGGTAGTAATGGGCATATCCTAGATCTTAGTTTGTTTTGTTCTGTTTTTGAGACATGGTCTGGCTTTGTTGCCCAGGCTGGAGTGCAGTGGCATGATCTCAACTCACTGCAACCACCATCTCCCAGGTTCAAGTGATTCTCCTGCCTCAGCCTCCTGAGTAGCTGGGTCTCAGGTGCGTGCTACCCAACAGGGCTGATTTTTGTATTTTTGGTAGAGACGGGGTTTCACCATGTTGGCCAGACTGGTCTCAAACTTCTGAGCTCAAGCGATCCACCCGCCTGCGGCCTCCCAAAGTGCTGGGATTATAAGTGTGAGCCACCATGCCCAGTCGCAGATATTCATTTCTAAACACCATTCACAACTAGAAGGAAACATGGCTCCTTGTGAAGATAACTAATACCAGAAGTAGGATGGGGAAAGAACAAGATTAACAGAGTATCTTATCGTACCAGAAACTAAGAAATATGCAAAGAGTGGTAGAGATGTAGCAAAGGGTCATAGACACCCACTTGATGAAGCTCCCATTGCTTAATTTAGGACAGATTGTTCAAAGTGTCAAAATAAAAAATGATTGATCATAATTCACAGAATAAAATAAAAATGTACAAGTTCATTATGACTTAAATAAATAGGAATATAAAGCTCTTCCTCACAGTAAGATGCCAAAAAAATAAATATAGAGGAATGGTGTTAGAAAATAATCATGGTTAAGGGTTTTGTAGGCAATAGATTCCCATAGGTTAAATGTTGTATTAGGTTGATACAGCATTGTAGTTGTTGAAGGTAAAAGTTAGATGAACAGGATATTTACATGGTGTCAAAATATCTCACCACAAATTACTTAGTAAGTTTAAAGATAAAATAATAACTTTACAGTGGGGAGACCTGGAGGATAATCGTGTTAACATCACCAGAATTGGAACAAATAGACTCCATGTGCCTTCTGATATGAGGTACTGAGAATACACTATCACCTCTGTGGTATTCCCATCAAAATTAAATCACCTGAATCTAACCATGAGTGCAAACCAGACAAACCTAAATTTAGGGATACTACGCAACATAATCAGCCTACACTTTTCAAAAGTACAGACAAGTCTCAAAAAAGGATATACAAATGGCCAAAAAACATATCCAAAAAATGCTCAACATCACAAATTATCAGGGAAATGCAAATCAAAACCACAATGCAATACCACCTTACTCCTGTAAGAATGGCCTTAATCAAAAAATAATGGATGTTGGCATGGATGGGATGAAAGGGAAACACTTTTACACTGCTGGTGGTAATGTAAACTAGTACAACCACTATGGAAAACAGTGTGAAGTTTCCTTAAAGAACTAAAAGTAGATCTACCATTTGATCCAGCAATACCACTTTTGGGTATCTACACAGAGGAAAAGAAGTCATCATACGCAAAAGATACTTGCATGCATATGTTTATAGCAGTACAATTCGCAATTGCAAAAATACGGAACCAGACCAAATGCCCAATGATCAATGAGTGGATAAAGAAAATGTGAGATACAAATATATATAATGGCATTTGCAGCAACCTGGATGGAATTGGAGATCCTTATTCTAAATGAAATAACTCAGGAATAGAAAACCAAACATCCTATGCTGTCACTTAAAAGTGGGAGCTAAGCTATGAGGATGCAAAGGCATAAGAATGACACAATGAACTTTGGGGACTTGGGGGAAAGGATAGGGGAGTGGGGGATAAAAGACAATATACTGGGGATAGTGTAAACTGATGGGTGAACCAAAATCTCAGAAATCACCACTAAAGAACTTATCCATGTAACCAAATACTACCTGCTCTCCCAAGACCTACTGAAATAAAAAAGAAGAAAAAATAAAATAATAAACTCCTAATTTAAAAAAAAAGTGTCACAATCAATCAGGAAGCAAAAAGAGAAACCAAGAAAATGTTCCATACCTGAAAAAGATAGGACAACTGAATACAATACATGCCCCAGCATTGAAGCTTAGATCAGGAAATACCGGGCTATAACCAACATTATTAGGACAATCGACAATATTTGAATACGGGCTGGGGATTAGATATTAGTAGTCTATCAATATCAAATTTCCTGACCTTGATCACTGTACTATGGTTATGTAAGATAATGCTCTTGTTCTTAGGATATACAGACTGAAGCATTTAGTGTTAAAGGAGGAAAATCTCTAAAGAATGTGGGAAAGCCTTCACCTTCTCCTCAACTCTTAATACTCATAAGAGGATTCATACTGGAGAGAAACCTACAAATGTGAAGAATGTGACAGCTTTTAAGTGGTCCTTGGGTCTATCTAATCATAAGATAATTCATACTGGAGAGAAACCCTGCAAATGTGAATAATGTGGGAAAGTCCAGCCCTCAGGCCTTCTATAAAATAATTATACTGGAAAAAATTACTGCAAGTGTGGAGAAAAAATTACTGGCAAACCTTTAACCAGTTCCAAGCCTTTATTGTACCTGAGATAATTCATATTAGACAAAAATTATATAAACATAAAAAAGTAACAAAGCCTTTAACCAGACCTCAAACCTTAATGAACCTAAGAAAATGTATTTAAAAAACATTTTTTTGAGATGGAATCTCACTTCATCACCCAGGATGGAGTGCAGTGGCACGGTCTTGGGTCACTGCAACCTCTGCCTCCTGGGGTAAAGTGGTGCTCCTGCCTCAGCCTCCTGAGTGGCTGGGATTATAGGCATGTGCCACCATACAGGTTGATTTTTGTGTTTTTGGTAGAGATGGGGTTTCACCATGTTGGCCAGGCTGGTCGCAAGCTCCTGACCTCAGGTGATCCACCTGCCTCAGCCTCCCAAAGCCTAAGAGAATTTATATTAGAGACACCCTACAAAGGTAAAACATGTGACAAAAGCTTTAAGCACATCTCAGGCCTTAGAAAATATTAGGTAATTTATTCTAAAAATGCAATGAATGTGAAAGGAGCAAAATGTCTCCAACTTACCCTGAAATCATCGGTAAAAACAGGTTTTTTAAAAGTTGTGTGTGAAAAGAAGAAGCACTTATTCCCACATTCTTAGTGCAAGTCATGCAATCTCCATATTTTCTGCGTCCTTATGATGGCTCATTTACTCTGATCACTGACGGCAAACGTACAGAAAGAAGACCATCAGAAGAACTTGGTCCTACCACACGAATAGGCAAATTGTTTCCTTCTAGGAAAAGAAGGAATAACACAACTATATTGAATAATATGAAATTTTTAAATAGAGCTAATTAAGTAGTAGGATTATATTTTGGGGATAATGGGCTAAAGTGGCCCATATAGCATGAGCTTGGAAAAGTGAAACTCACTAAGTCCAATAGGTTTGTTCGACTGTAAAACATGGGAAACATGATTGTTAATGACTTCAAGTTTTAATAATATTAATCTTGACACTTTATTTTTCTAAAAGTCAGCACTCACGACAAATCCCTCCCATCACCAGACAACAAAACAACAAGAATTTTAGAAGAAAAATGACAATGAGATGACTGTCTATGTAGAAAATCTGAAAAAATCAATAAAAAACTGCTGAAACGAACAAGAAACAATTCCAGTAAGGCTTCGGGATACAGGGTTAACGTACAAAAGTCAATTACTCTCCTGTATACCAGCAAAGAAGAAGTGGAATTTGCAATTAAAAACACAGCATTATTTACATTACCATCTCTCCTCTGCAATGATATACTTGGGCATAAACCTAACAAAATATGTGTACGATCTATATAAGAAAAACTACAAAACTCTGATAAACGAAATCAAAGAAGAACTAAATAAACGGAGAGATATTTCATGTTCTTGGATGCTAGAAGACAATATTGTCAAGATGTCAGCTCTTTTCAACATGAGCTATAGATTCAATACAATCCCAATCAAAATCATAGGAAGTTATTTTGTAGATATCAATAAACTGACTGTAAAACTTTTATGCAAAATGGTACAGCCACTTTGGAAGACAGTTTGGCAGTTTCTTTCTTACAAAGTTAAACATACTCTTACCACATGATTTAGCAATTGTGCCCATTGGTGTTTACCCAGAGGAGTTGAATACATGTCCATATGAAAATGTGCACGAGGATGTTCATAGCAGCTTTTTTCATAATTCCCAAAACTTTGAATCAACCAAGATGTCCTTTAGTAGGTGAATGGATAAATAAATGATGGTACATGCAGCCAGTAGAACATTGTTCAGCACTCAAAAGAAATTAGCTATTAATTCCTGGAAAAAAAGACATGGGAGATGAATTTCAAGTCAAGGCTAAATGAAAAAACAATAGAATACATGAGGGAAACTTAAATGCATATTGCTCAGTGAAAGAAGCCAATCTGAAAAGGTTACATACTGTATGATTCCAACCACCTAATATTCTAGAACAGGCAAAATATGGCAACAGTAAAAAGATCAGTGGATGATAGGCATTGGGGGTAAGAAGAAGAATGAATAGGAGGAGCATAGAAGATTTTTAGGACAGCAAAAATACTCTGTATCATACTATAATAATGGGTACAAGTCATTAAAAATTTTCTAAAATCTATAGACTCTACATCACCAAGAGTGAACCCTATGGCACTCTGGAGGGGGATGTTGATAACTGGGGAGGCTATGGATGTGTAGGGGCACGGGGTATATGGGAAATCTCTCAATTTTTACTGTGAGCCTAAAACTGCCTTAAAAAATAAAATCTTAAAAAGTGATAATTACAAGAATATGTTGATGAACATTAAACTAACTTTGATAAAAATAATTTTCATATAAACAGCTATTATTTATTGAATGCTCACCACATGCCAAAGCACTATGCAAAGCATTTTACAGATTTTCTCTGTAAAATTATGTGATGTAGGAATACCCCATGCACAGCACACACCCATGCACTGCACATTCTTCTCCAGTGCTGATGGAATATCACCAGCCGATTTTGTGCCCACGCCCATCAGTATGCTCTTTCTCCACAAAGGCAATTGCACTCCTGAATTCTACTTCATATGTTAATTTTGCCTGTTACTGCATTTAAAAAAATGGAATCAGGGCAGGGTAGTGGGTCAAGTCTATCATCACAGGACTTTGGGAAGCCGAGGCGGGAGAACTGCTTGAGTCCAAGGAGTTTGAGACCAGACCAGGCAACACAGTGAGATCCTGTCTCTACAAAAAATTTAAAAAAATTCATTGGTATGTGACTGAAATCTCAGCTATTCAGGACGCTGAAGTGAGAGGATTGCTTGAGCCTGGGAGGTTGAGGTTGCAGTGAGCTATGATCACACTACTGCATTTCAGCCTGGGCAACAGAGCAAAACCCTGGCTCTGGGGAAAAAAAAAAAAAGGAAGCATATGATATGCATTATGGTGTGTTTGGTGTCCTTCCCTCCACATATGCCTGCAAGATTCATCCATGTTGACATATGTGGTTGCAGCTTGTCCATATTTGTTGTTGTTATTGACTGTTTTATAAACAACACACATTATCTGTTGTCCTATTGTTAGACATTTGAATTGTCTTCACTTTTTGGCTATTTCAACAATGTCATTATACACCTGCGTGCATATGTCTTTTGGTTCACATGCATACACATTTCTCTTGGGTATATACTTAGGAGTGGAAATGATAGGTGATAGGACGTGCTGACGTCAACTTGAGTAGATAGCGCTAAATGATTTTCCAATATGTTATGAAAATTTACACTCTCAAGAGTACCAGTTTCCTACTGATGCATAACAAACAAAACCAAAACTTAGTAACTCAAACAATCGCCACTTTCCTATGCATCATGGAAGTATGAGTAGAAATTCAGACTACTTAGGGAGGTATTTGTGAGATTATATAAGTTTGGCAAAGATTTTGGATTAGGAACTTTTTTTCTTGTATTCACTTTTTAAATTTTTTTATTTTTAATTTTTGTGGGTAGGTTTTTGTTTCTTCTAGGAGTTGGTTCAACTGTGGTCAGAGCTAATGAACTAATCCTCAGAATTAAAAAAACCTGGTAAAACTAATGAAAGGAGAAGATTCATTCTGTGAATAAATATTCTCCAGGAGAATTATCTAAAAGAAAGTTATTTCACTAAAGAATTTATGGTCTAGCCAGGCATGGTGGCTCAAGACTGTAATCCCAGTATTTTGGGAGGCCAAGGCTGGTGGATCACTTGAGGTCAGGAGTTTGAGACCATCCTGGCCAACATGGTGAAACACCCTCTCTACTAAAACACAAAAATTAACTCGGCATGGTGGTGCGCACCTGTAATCCCAGTTACTCGGGAGGCTGAGGCAAGAGAATCACTTGAACCCAGGAGATGGAGGTTGCAGTGAGCCAAGATCATGCCACTGTACTCCAGCCTGAGCGACAAAGCGAGACTCTGTCTAAAACTAAAAAAAAAAAAAATGTATCATCTAACATTAGGAATTACATGTAAAAGGACTACCTAAAAGAACACTTACAATTTTATATATTTCATGATGGAATTATGTGAGCACAAACAGATAGAGGGGTCATGGAAGTGATCATCTGCAGGCCACATCTGGCAGACTCCCAAATTAACTGCCTTGGGAAAATCTTATAACTCGTGGTGTACATCCTGTTCCATGAGTAAAGAATCTCGAGTTCCTCCTACTGTTGAAGTACTGATGAATACGTAACCTGTTGATGTTGAAAAGAACACCGATTTGTTTCTGAATCATACAGTTTTACTGCCTGTTTTGCACATAGAACATTTTAACCTGCACGTTGTCATCTGTAGCCAATGACTGCAACCTTTTTATTGTAATCACCAATGAAAAAGGACAACTTCCATTTGAGGAGTGCCCCTCCCCGCTCCTGAACTTTCCCAGAAAAGCCTTTCAAATTGAAGCTGACTCCAGACCATGCCCAATTTTGTTAGTGTACCTTCTCAAGTTGGTCCTCACACTTACATTTGACTTCCAATAAACCCTTAGCAAATTATTTCTGCCTCAATCTCCTTAACTTTAACTTTGGTTGGCAGAGGCTTCTCTCCAGATCACCCTCCTCCCCCCACCCCCTAAAAAAGATCCCAAGCACACACTAGAAATAAATGGTAAACAACGAAGTTTCCAGAGCCTTATTTTCTAAACACAGAACTTCTAGTTTAGCACATTCTTGCATTTGAAAGTCATTTTGATTGCCAAAAGAGTCAGATAAAAACATAAACTTACTTAAAAGACTTCAAGAGGAGACAGTACTGACATCATAAATGGGTTTAATGCCATATTAAGTAAGTTGAAATTAATTCTGTGGACAATGGAGAACTGTTTTAAGTAAGATAGAGACATAATTTTGATTATGAGCAAATCAAGATGTAGAATATTCTTGAACCAAGAAGATCCCTTATGCCTATCTACAGTCAATGACCTCCCCTGACCCCATGCCTCCAACTACAGATCTCACTTCTGTCACTATAGTTTTTCCTTATCTAGAATTTCACATAAATAGAACTATGTGTAGCATGCAGTCATTTCACTTAGCAAAATGTTTTATGTTTATGTAGTCATTTCTTTTATTGCTGAGTTGTATTCCACTGTGTAGATTTACAACTGTTGGTATACTCACTACTCGATAGACATTTTAATGGTTTTCAGTTTTGGCCTATAATAAATATTTACTTATGAGTCTTTGTGCAAACATAGATTTCCATTTGCCTTAGGTAAATACACTGGTGTGAAATTTATGGGTCATAGTACAAGTGTATGCTTAACTTCATCATAGTACAAGTGTATGCTTAACTTCATATGATACATCGAACAATTTCTCAAAGATGCTGTCCTATTTTGCTATTCCATTAGTGATATGAGAACTCCTCTTGATTCACATCTGTGCCAATGCTTTATTTTGTCACTCTGATTTTAGTCATTTCAATGTGTGATGTCATATGTTGGGTTTTTTTTTCCAGGAAACATGATTTACTAACATATTTTAACAAGTAGTATGTATAGAAAATAACCAATACCATGTTTTCGTATCTACAAATTATAAATATTCAAAAATGCCCCAGAATGTTCCAAATGTTTTTTAAAAACCATTTAATTCACATATCATACTATTTAACCATTTAAAATATACAATCCAATAATTTTAAGTGGATTCGCAGAGTTGTACAACTATCGACACAAAATCAATTTTAGAACATCAACCTTGAAAGAAACTCACACTCATTAACAGTCATTCTCTATTTTCCCCCAACCCCTTAACCCTAGCAAACTATTAATCTACTCTGTTTCCATAGATTTGCCTATTCTGAACATTTCTCATAAATGGAGTCACACAATGTGTGGTCTTTTAAGCTGACTTCTTTCCCTCATCATATGTTTTCAAGATTCATCCAAGTAATAGCAAGAATCATTATTTCATTCCTTTTCTTGCCAAATAATCTCTCATTGTATGGATATCCATACACAACGAGATATTTGGCAAGGAATGAAATAATCATACATGCCAAATATCTCATTGTATAGATATGCCACATTTAATTTTTATATAGTCATCCGTTGAGCATTTGGGTTGTTCCTAGTTTTTGGTTTTCATAAATAATGTTCCTATGAACATTTATAATTTTTTGTGGGACAGATGTTTTCATTTCTCTTGAGTATATGTTACACTTTGTTTAAACATTTGAGAAACTATAAAACTATTACCCAAAGCAGCTGTATCATTTTACATTCCCACCAGCAATGCTTGAGGGTTCTAATTTCTCCACTTCCTTATCAATACTTATGTGTCTTTTTTTTAATAGCCATTCTAGACAGTTTGTAGTGGCATCTCATTGTGGTTGATTTTTATGTATATATTGACCACCTGTATATCTTCTTTGGATAAATGTCGATCCAGATCCTTTGCCCATTATAGAAATTAGGTTGTCTTTTTGAGTTGTAAAAGTTTTTTTCTATATATTCTGAATATAAGTTCCTTATCAGATATAGAATTTGCAAATATTTTATCTGAATCTGTAGGCTTCTTCTTTCTTGACAGTGTCCTGTAAAAACAGAAAAAGATGTGAATTTTGATGGAGTTCAAGTTATATATTTTTTCTTTTGTCACTTGAGCTTCTGGTATCATGTCTAAGAAGTCTTTGCCTTACCCAAGGTTATGAAGATTTACTTCTAGATTTACTTTTTTTTACAGTTTTTGCTCTTACATTTAAGTCTGATCCATTTTGAGTTCGTTTTGTGTGCAATGTGAGGAACAAGTCCAACTTCATTCATTTGCATGTAGATGTCCAGTTGTACCAGCACTATTTGTTGAAGACTATTCTTTCCTCATCGAGTGAACCTGACACTCAAGTTGAAAGTCAATTTGCCATAAATGTAAAGGTTTATTTCTGGACTCTTAATTCTATTCCTTTGAACTGTATGTACAATCTTATGCCAGTACCACATAGACTTGATTACTATAGATTTTTAGTAAGTTTTGAAGTCAGGAAGGAGGAATAATCCACTTTTGTTCTTTTTCAAAATATTTTAACTATTGTGGGTCCTTTGCACTCCACATCAATTTTAGAATTAGTTTGTCTATTGAATCTGTAAATCAACTTGGTCACTATTGTCATCTTAACAGTATTAAGTATTCTAATCACAAGCAGGGATGTCTTTCCATTTACTTAGCTCTTCCTAATTTCTTTCAACAATATTTTACAATTTCCCAGAGTGTTATTTTTGCATGTTTCATTAAATTCATTTTTAAAAATTCATTTTGAACAAATAATTTTCTACTAAAAATGAAAGTTTTCTTAATTTAATTTACAGAAATTGGTACAACGTAGAAATAAGTGATTTTTGTAAATAACTTAGAAAAATCAATCATTAATTGATCCTCAAACTTGCTGAACTCATTTATAGTTCCAATAGGTTTTTAGTGAATTCCTTAGGATTTTCTATATACAACATATTATCTGAAAATATCATTAATTTACCTTTCTTTCCAATCTTGATGCCTTCTGTTTACTTGACTGATTTCCCTAGATAGAACTTCCAGTATAATGTTTAATAGAAGTATCAAGAGTAAACATCCTTATCTCATTCCTGATCTTAGAGGGAAAACATTCAGTCTTTTTCCATTACATATCATCTAACCCTATTATGTATTATCATGTAGTATTATGGTGTAAGCTGTGTTTTTTGTAGATCCAACTTATTAGTTGATGAAGTTTTATTTTACTCCAAATTTTTGAGTGGGGTGTGTGTGGGTGTGTGTGTGTATAAAATGAAGGGATATTGGATTTTATCAAATGCTTTTTCTGCATCTGAGATTATAATGTGGTTTCTTTTTTCCTTTATTTGCATGAGGCATTATATAACTTGATTTTCATATTAAACCAACCTTGTATTCCTGAAATTAATGCCTCATGGTCATGATGTATAGTCCTTTATCTACATTGCTTCACTCAGTTTCTAGTATTTTGCTCACAAGTTTTACATCTATATTTATAAGGGAAATCTCTCTATAGCTTGTTTAATTTTTCATCTATATCTTTGTCCAGTTTTGGTACTAGGGTAATACTGGTCTTCTATTTTCTTCTATTTTTTCAGAAGAGTGTGTAAATAATCGCTATTCTTTTGATACAGGCATAACTATTATGTACCTATAATTTAAAATTAAAAAGTTATAAATTTTAAAAAGAACTGGCATTCTTTAAAATGTTTTGTAGAATTCACTTCTTTGCCGGTAGCTTTTTGAGTACTAGCTTGACTTCTTTACTTGCTGTAGGTCTACGCATATTTCCTATTTCTTCTGAGTCAGATTTAATTTTTTGATTTGTATCTTCCTAAGAATGTGTCCATTTCATCTAAGTTGCATCTAATTTGTTGTCATATAGTTGCTCATAGTATTCCTTTATGTTCTGGTTTATTTTTTAAGATTAGCAAGTAGCAATATATCTCTTTCATTCCTGTTTTAATAATTCAGTGAGTTTTGTTTGTTCTTTGGTCAGTCTACCTAAAGATTTGTTGATCAACAATTTGGTTGATATTTTCAAAGAACCAACTTGAAGTTTCTTTTTTTTTTTTCCTATTCTCAATTTCATCATTTCTGCTCTGATCTTTATTTCCTCCCTTCAGGTTTAATTTGCTCTTTCCCCTCCACCCCCGATGCTTCAAGAGAAAGGTTTGGGATAGCTCTGATTTGTTTTTTGTTTTGAGCCAGGGTCTCACTCTGTCGCCAAGACTAGAGTGCAGTGATGCAATTATGCAGCCTCGAACTCCTGGGCTCAAGCAATCCTCCTACCTCTGCCTCCTAAACTTCTGGGATTACAGGCATGAGCCACTGCACCTGGTCTTTATTATTTATACTCTAGTAAGATGGCCTGTTTTTTTTTTTAATGTGTTTTCAGTTACAAATTCCCCTCTGAGCACTGCTTTTGCTGCATTTCATATGTTTTGGAGTTTTGTGTCATTTTCATTCATCTCAAAGTATTTTCTAATTTCTTTGGTGACTTCTTCTTGTTCCACTAGTTACTTAGAAGTATGTAACTTAATTTCCATGCTTACAAAATTCCCAATTTCATTGACTTATTAATTTCTATTTTCAATTCATTGTGATTAGTACCTTTTCTACAATTTCAGTCCTCTCACATTTTGATAGGAATTGCATTGAATCTGTAGATCAGCTTGGGAATTGTGGCTTGTTTTATATGGCTTATGGACTTGGGCAGGCCCCAAGAGAGGTGATAAGTATATGTCAGTGTAAGTTCATTAATTGCAACAAATGTACCACTGTGGTACAAGATGTTGATAGTGGGCAATGTTGTGGATGTGTGAGGAAAGGGAGTGCATGGAAATAAATCTCCCCTTTTGAAAGAAATATTCTAAAGGTGTTTTTCATACTTTTCTTCTTCCCTTACATTTTTGATTTCTGGAGAATAGTTCTGAACAATGTAAACCTTCATTTCAAAACTCTATTTCTAAAATTCCTGAAATGGCCAGAATAATTCAACGTCAAATTAGAAAGACCATATCAGCATAGAAAAGAATAAGCTAGAATCCAATACCTAGGAATCCAAACGAGAGCAAGCAGAAGTTTCAAGTGCAAATAAATATACCATATTCCACACTCCATATTTGAAGAACTTTTAAAAACTTGAACTCTCTAATTTTTTGACCAAAGGCAAAATTACCTACCCATAATCTTCTCTTCACTTAAAACTCACGTGTAGTCCAGGAGCAGTGGCTCATGTCTGTAATCCAACTTTGGGAGGCTGAGGCAGGTGGATCACTTGAGCTCAGGAGTTCAAGACCAGCCTGGGCAACAAACATAGTAAAACCACATCTCTACAAAAAATACAAGAATTTGCTGAGCACAGTGGTGTGTGCCTGTAGTCCTAGCTACTTGGGAGGCTGAAGCAGGAGAATCAATTTGAGCCCAGGAGTTTAAGACTGCAGTGAGCCAGGATCATGCCACTTTACTCCAACCTGGGCAACAGAGAGAGACCCTGTCTGAAAACAAAAAGTGGGGCCAGGCACAGTGGCTCACACCTGTAATCCCAGCACTTTGGGAGGCTGAGGCAGGTGGATCACGAGGTTGGGAGATCGAGACCATCCTGGCCAACATGGTGAAACTCTTATCTCTACTAAAAATATATATTAAAAAAAATTAGCTGGGCATGGTGGCACTTGCCTGTAATCTCAGCTTCTTGGGAGGCTGAGGCAGGAGAATTGCTTGAACCAGAAAGTTGGAGGTTGTAGTGAGCCGAGATTGCGCCACTGCACTACAGCCTGGTGACAGAGCAAGACTCTGACTCAAAAAAGAAAAAATGGCTCATGCCTGTAATCCCAACACTTATGGAGGCAGAGGCTGGTGGATCACCTGAGGGCAAGTATTTGAGACCAGCCTGGCCAACATGGTGAAACCCCATCTCTACTAAAAATACAAAAAATTAGCCAGATGTAGAAGTGAGTGCCTGTAATCCCAGATACTCAGGAGGCTGAGGCAGGAGAATTGCTTGAACCCACAAAGCAGAGGTTGCAATGAGCCAAGATGGTACCACTGCACTCCAGCCTGGACAACAGAGCCAGACTCTGCCTCAAAAAAAAAAAAAAATACTTATTTTTTAGATTGATCTAAAACATAATTCAAATAGGCATTATTTTTTACAGAAGTTTCCAGTTCAAAGCAAGATTGAGAGGAAGGTACAGAGTTCCCACATACCCCCTACCTTCACACATGTACAACCTTGTCCACTATCAACATCTTGTACCACAGGGTTACATTGGTTGCAATTGATGAGCTTACACTAATAAAGTTATCAACTTAATTTCATAGTTTGCCTTCAGGCTCACTTCTGCTGGTGTACATTCTATAGGTTTGGGCAAATGTACAATGATATATTCACAACCACAGTATTACACAGTGTTTTCACTGCTTTAGAAATCCCCCGTGCTCTATTCACTCTTCCCTTCCCCAATTCCTGGCAATCACTGATCTTTTTACTGTCTCCACAGCTTTGCCTTTTCCAGAATGTCACGTAGCTGGAATCGCACAGTATGTAACCTCTTCAGATTGACCTTTTTCATTGCATAATACAAATTTATTTTTCCTCCATGTTTCTCATAGCTTGATAGCTCTTTTTAGCACTGAACAATATTCCATTTTCTGGATATATCAGTTTATCCATTCACCTACTGAAGGACATCTTGGTTACTTCCAATTTTGGGGTATTTTGGATAAAGCTGCTATAAATATCCATGTACAGATTTTGCATGGACACAAGTTTTCAATTCACCTGCATAAATATCAATGAGTACAATCAAATGGCAAGGGTATGTTTAGCTTTGTATAGTTTTTTTTAAAAGAACAAATAGGCAGGGTGTGGTGGCTCACGCCTGTAATCCCAGCACTTTGGGAGGCCGAGGCAGGTGGATCACGAGGTCGAGAGATCGAGACCATCCTGGTCAACATGGTGAAACCCCGTCTCTACTAAAAATACGAAAAATTAGCTGGGCACGGTGGTGCGTGCCTGTAATCCCAGCTACTCAGGAGGCTGAGGCAGGAGAATTGCCTGAACCCAGGAGGCGGAGGTTGTAGTGAGCCGAGATCACGCCATTGCACTCCAGCCTGGGTAATAAGAGCGAAACTCCGTCTCAAAAAAAAAAAGAACAAATATTCTCAAATTCTATGTCCAGTACAACAGAGTAACTTCCCAGAAGACTGCCTTGTATATAGAAACTATAAACACTGCATTGAAAAACAAAGCAATTTTCTTAAGGCTCTAGAGTCAGGGTCAGGTAGATTTTGGCACAGAGCCAAAACATGGAAGGGGCTGGCAAGGGGTGAGTTTCGAGGCTTTGTGGCTTTGTCCTTAAGGTAAAGCACAGTCAGAGCATGGCACAGAACAGCTACAGCTCCCATTGAAAATCACTTTCTCTCCAGGCTAAGGGAGGCAGAGCCCACTACAAAATAAGGGGGAAATCCTGGAAATAAAACAGCAGAGAAAGAGAACCCAAGTTTCTATGTGTAACTCTGCCCAAGTCTGTGACTAACCTCTGAACCACCTATACTCATGGCAGACTGCAAACAGCTCAGCCTCCTGCAAAAAAAGGCTGAACTGAGATCTGAGCCACCCACCAAAGGGGAGATAGTTGGCAGTTTGAGTCTAACCATGTTCATCACCTGCTAAAATTGAAAAGCAGCTCCTCAGAGGAACAGTCCAGAGTCTCCGCAATATAACATGCACAATATCCAGGAATGTTGGGATACAATCCCAAAATATCAGATTTATGAAGAACCAGGAAATTATGTTGAGGACCTGGGGGAGGCAATCAAAAAAGACCAAAGCCAAGATGATCCAGATGTGATGATCAGATAAGAACTCAGAAGCAATTATAATTATGCTCCATAAAGTTTTTTTAATTCATGTTAATGAATGAAAAGATTAGAAATAGAAAATGTTTTAAATGAACCAAATGGAAACTTTAGAATGAAAAATTAAAATATCTGAAATAAAAACTCACTAGATGGGCTTTATTATCAGAATGAACATAGTAGAGTCAGTAAACTTAATGAGAATTTTAAGAAAATGACTTGGACCTGTACAATATCAAAAGATCTAACACAGGTTTAACTAGAGTTCTAAAAAGAGAGGAGAGAAGATGGCACAGGGAAAAAAAACACTTGAATAAATGACCAAAAAAATCCCAAATTCAGTAAAATTCATACTTTTAGAAATTCAAAAATTGAAGCAAAACTTGAAGATAAATATGAAGAAAAGCACACCTAGTACATCAAAGTGCTGAAATCCAAAAATAGGAAAAATCACGAAAGGAGACAGAAAAAAAACTACTCACCACATCCAGAGAGCAACAATTTGAATGGCCACAGAAATCATACTGGAAACCCTGAAGGCCAAGAAACAGTGGGGCATCTTTACAACGCTAAAATAAAACAAATACTCAAAAATACTGATGTTCAGAAGAGATCTTGTATTTGAAGACTGTTCTGGAATCAAAAGTAGCATAACAGAATTATATATCTAACCACTAATACCCAAAATTGGTTTTAAAGTACTTTCTCACTGTCCTTTATCTTTTTCATAAAAGCTTTTTCAATTCTATTTGAATGTAAAACAAATGTAACATTTTTAAAGATAAACACTTAAAACTTTCAGAAAGCATCAGTTTGAAAGGCTGGCTGTTTCCAACTTAATTTTAACATTATAATGTTTCTCTTAAAAAAAAAGTATTTACTCTAGCTCCATGGCTCCCACCTGTAATCCCAGCACTTTGGGAGGCTGAGGCATGTGGATCACCTGGAGCCAGGAGTTTGAGACCAGCCTGGCCAAGGTGGTGAAACCCCGTCTCTACTAAAATGCAAAAATAAGCTGGGTGTGTTGGCAGGAGGCTGTAATCCCAGCTACTCAGGAGGCTGAGGCAGGAGAATCACTTGAACCTGGGAGGCAGAGGTTGCAGTGAGCTGAGATCGCGCCACTGCACTCCAGTCTGGGTGACAGCAGAGCAAGACTCCGTCTCAAAAAAAAAATTGTTACTCTAGTAAGCTACTTTGGAATCTGCCTGAAAGGAAAAAGAAAAGCATACCAGGAAGGAATAGCATAGGCTTGTTGGCTGCTCCAGAGAATAAGCAAGGTAACTCACTTTCAAAGCCATCTTCCACGGTCTAAAATTTGCTTGGCAGTTTACAGTACAGGATGTACTTGTACCTCTGACATTTTATGTCTGTAGCCACGTATCTTAATCTTGGTCAAAAGGAGAACTGCCTGTGGTGCTCTGTATGTTCACAAGGGATTGCTTTTATGAGCTAATCAAATGTTTCCTTGATACCTTTTCTCCAAGCATCTGATGGCAGTTGTTCAGGGAGTCTTCCTTTTGTTGCTGCTTTGCCTTGGAACTCCCAAACACTTAAGCCAGCAATTTCTACTTACTAGAGTTAGCTCAGAATATGGCAGGCAGTAGAGTTTTTTTTTTTCTTAAAGTATAACTAGTTAATGCCTTGGCAGTTGAACTGTTTTTCTGGAGAATAAAAATTAATGCACTACTTCAAAAGAAGAGATCATGCAGCTTTTATTTGTCATTTAATACCTTCTTGGGCACAGATGGGATTTTCCTTTCAAATAAGACTATATCACACACTTAGCTAGCTGGGACATACTGCAGAGGATTCTGTGAAAGTCGCATATAAAATACAAAATTCTGTTACATATACATCCATTTAACAACAGTTCGTATATTACAATGAGGCCAACGTCAAAATAACTCCCTGGACTTAACAAGCAGCATGAATATATCGTGGCAGCAGCAGGCAGAAATGCCCCCATGAAGGGCAGTGTGCACACAGTGCAATTACTACCAGAGCACAGACCAACGAGGTCCTATGTACAGGAATTCAATACCACGAAGCACAAAGGTTCAGGTGTCTCAGCACCACTCAGAGCACCAAGGGAAATTCCCAATATTAAAAAACAAAAAGCTTAAAAAACACAGCATTTGACAAACTGTTAAAATTTGATATAGACTGACAGCATAATTCTTGCCCTTATAGTCCTACTTTCTCAAAATACCCAAGCTGCATTGCATTCTTGCCAAGGAAGAATATCCTGGGTACCATAAATGAAAGTCAGAGAGTACTTGGTGGAGGGGAAAATACTGATATGAAAAACACCACATCCTAAAAGAGGCCATAAGCTTTCTAAAAAACATTGGAAGTTGATTTTTCCCCAAGCAAAAGCCATTCTCAAATGAAAATCCATGAGTTTCCTTAAAATTCATGATGCTACTAAAACTCACATTTTAGTATCAGCAAAGAGGATGTTTTTGTAATAAACACTTGAATTTTTATTTGTAAACTCCCTTTTCAATCAGAAACAATCCCCAATGCAGCATATTCAGCCAAGTCTAGGTGTTATCTATGGCAGTGTTTTTTAAACTGTGAGTAGCAACCCAGTTGTGAGTCAAGCAATGAATTTAGAGGGTCTGAAGAGTATTAAATCAGGGGGCTGGGGGCAGGAATTAATGGGTATCACACAGTTAAGTATGTATTATTTCATGAAATGTTTTAAAGATTTTATATTCAGGCATGCACAAATATACACACACAAACACACATGTTCTGGGTCATGATGTAAAAAGTTATTTTTATTGTGACTTGCAGTCAAAAAAGTTTGAAATACATCGGTCAATGGAGACCACCAAAAATAATAAACATGGAGTTTCCACGAAAAATAATAAACATGGAGATTCCTGGTGTTAATGTCAATAAGGATCAGTACTGAATGTAACCAATCTTCTGCTATGGAATCCAAGATAAGCTACAGAGTTCTCAGTTTACCATAAGCACTTAAGTTTTAGTTGTTTTTTCTCTTACCCTACACTTTTAGGCAGGGGCATGGGCAACAGAAGGAAGGAGGAAAACCCCTAGCGGCAATGATTTACTTGGAGTGGTATCATTTTATCTCATTATTTTGAAAAAAAGACTTTTTTTAAAAGAGTAATTTCTAGGGGGCTAATTAAAAGGCTTTCCATCTCCCCTATAAAGTCATACTGGTAGCATAAAAGTGAACAGAAATTTTAAGTTGTCATTACAGTTCTGAGATTATAAATGGTCTTAACCAAGGCAGTCTGTGATTATTCTTAGTTTTGCAAAATATGCAACCACAGACACAGACAGAATGTGTGATCTTGTCCTAATCTACTTTATCTGCCTGTAAAAGGAAGATGATTAGAATTATCCTATGGAGACCGAATCTGCCCTCTCCATTTGTAAAGATGCTATACAATCATTTTCTCCAATCAACCAGCATGACAAGACAATGTTTAGCTTCTGACTTTCAGGAACTCAGTGGTAAGGGTCACTTTAGTTGAGAGTTTCTTGGTTAGGCCAGGGTTAGCACTGTTTTGGCAGATGGCTGTAAAATAAAGTATCCAGGGCCAGAGACATTAAACACCAGGGCACAGGACTTTGGCACAGGCCTCAGAAAGCCTCTGAGAGGACACAGCTTCCTCTTTCTTCAAGTGTGTAAGAGGGAGGTTAAAATAAGTTATAGGCCCTCCCTGAAATAACTACTTTGAATGCAGTTCTAAGATTTTTATCCAGCTTGCTCCGCAACTTTGTCTATTAACTCCTTTAATAACAGCTTGAACTCATTTTTTAATAACTATTTCTGCCAGTGTCCTTTACAACCACCCCCAAACATCCAAGGTTCCATCAAGCTCACTCAGCCCAGATACTTTAAAAACATAAAGTAAAATAAAGCTAATAAGGAACAAAATTTAAGGCTTTTTCTTTTTATTTCAGCCAAGGAATGATGCATGCTACAGATTAATCTCTACTCTTCCCCACTTGGTTTTTCAGAGAACACCACCATTTCAACCCCCAACGAACATGGCACTTGTTTGTTTCTTCCCCTTCTAATTTATTCCAGATTTTCAAGTGTTTTCTTCAGTAACGCTGCTTTCTCCCGTAGTTCAGGTCTGCTGTCTGGCTCCATAGTAGCTAAAGACTCAATTAGGAGCACTCTGCATTCAGATGTCAAACATTCCCACTGTTTAGATTCTGCATGAAAAACAAACAAACAAACAAAAAGAAAAAACCCCAAAGAATCCTTATACAACAAGCAAGAAAAAAAATTAAAAACATCCTATCCCCCAAATAAATACAAAGCAACCTCTTGATAGCAGATGAGTACATAATAATTGTAAGTTCAACAGGTATCTCAAAACCTAATTCTTGACAATAGCCTAGAGACACATCAGGGAGTTTCCTCTCCTTCCCGGAGAAAGAGAAATAACTACACTGAAGCACAGTGGGAAGAAGGAATTATCAAGGCAAGGCACACAGTAGCAAAAAAGTCATTTCAACAACACCATTGCAAGGCCACTTCATAAAATATGGTCAGTTAAAAAAAAAAAAAAAAAAAACTTGTAAGAAATTTCATAATTGCAAGGTCAGATTAAGTAGATGAGTGTCTCCCTTTTCTTTAAGGAAGCACCTGAGAATACATATACACTGAAATTTTTAGAAAATAAGAAAGTCTATCAAATCATAAATCTTGTTTACAAGGTTCTGCCACTTTCTAGCAATGTGGCTTCAAGCAAATTTAGCTTGCCTTCAGCCTCATTTTCCTCATCTGGACTATATTAGTACCTATCTGCCAAACTCAGAATTTGGTAATATGACTAAGTGTCTAGCTCTTTTATCTCAACAAGGAAAAAAGGGATTGGGAGATGTTTAGTGTTACTGAGTCTAAAAGTTCTGTTTAATGGAGCTCTAAGAGAGGTGTTTAAATTGCTAAGACAAGACATAGAAGTAGAAAAGAGCAAACACACAAGGTTGCAGGAAAAATGGTTCCATCTTCCACATTCTTAATCCATGAAGTTAAAACAATTTGAGAGAGAAAGACAAGAAGAGAGTCCTCCTTTTGAAATCCATAACAGATACACCACTGGAGAAAATGCTAACAGTTTCCCCCCTCCTCAACCCCGATAGACAATCAGAAGAAAAAAGCGTTGGGGGAGGAGAAGATTAAGAAAATTGCTACTATCAGAGTTGATGACTCAGGTAGATAACTGTTAAAATGTTTTTCCAACTCCACTTTTCAGTGTGTCGTTGTTCTGCTTATTTGCATGTACACATGCCACTGCCAACCACTTCCTGTAATTAACCAAGATTAAATCATGATTCATGATGAAAACAAAAACGTTTTTACTTTAAGACAACTATAGCTTAATAGCATATTAAAAATATATAAATTTAAAGAGTACTAAACTTAAATATTTAGTAAAATTTAATCGTTTTGGCTTTGTCCATTCTTCTTGCATGTGCATACATACTGATTTGCATTTCAGAGTATATGCTTACAGTCTAAGCAAAAATGAAACAAAAAAATTCTAAAACATATGCCCCATGGCTTTGTGGTCCTCCAATCAGAACTATCAAGAACTTACCTTCAAGTTTTTTAAGTAGCAATTCTATCACAGATAAAGCTTCTGTTCTCACAGATGAGTAGGTCTTATTTTCTAAAAATAAAAATCAACAGTTCATATGGCATGCCTGAAAAACACAACCTCCAAGATTATATTTGTGCTACTGAAAGAAAGATGTCCAGAAATTACAACTCTAGGAAAAGGTACACTTGTTTTTTTCTTTTTTTTTAAGGAAGCTTCCCTTTGCTAATTATCAACAAATACTTGAAATGTGCTAATGTCCATAGTCTTTACTTTGGGACAACAAAACCCTGCCAGCCAAGTATACCAATCACCACAACAAATGGCAATATTTAAAAGATCCATTTTAGAAGTGGGAGATTAAAAAAAAAAATCTCAAATACAAAATCATCTTCACATAAGAACAATCCTTAGGTCTGCATGACCCTCCTCATTTTACAAAAAAACATTATATGACCCAGTATTTAGGCTGATCAGGGACACCTGGAACCCAGCAATGGTGTCTGTTGGCTGCCAGTTCTTTATCCATAAAAGCATGTTACTGCCAGCAATGGCAACTGAAACATGCTTCCTTGGCATCCACTCTTTGACATAGCATCTGGTTCACAGTGAAACTGTCTACCAAAAAAATCAACACACAACCAAGCCCAAAGCAGGGTAGACATGATATGAACCTATATCATCTTGTTATGCTACAAAGTATAGAAGTGCTACAAGGAATGACGGTGATCTGTCAAAGGACACAGGAGTCACCTTGAAAGGGCTTCCACTGGCCAAATCTGGGACAATTTGAGTAACAAATTAGATTTAGAAAAATAAATTATAAACCATTTGAAGGAGGAAGGAATCCATGAATCAATGCCAGTAACAGATAAATATGCTAAATCTAGAGAAGAAATTTTAAAGAGGAGAAACAGATTATTTGAATGATCTTAAGGTCTGTTCCCACAGGCTACTTATTAGTCACAAAAGGAAAACACAGCAACTATCCAGTAGAGAAAACTGATAATACCTTGACCAGGTAATCAAAATTAACATCACAAATGATGACAGATGGACACTGTGTGCCTCTGATTGTGAGAAGGACACATCACTTATGTAATTATCCCAACTGGGAATTCATAACCTGGATCTAATCATGAGAAAACATCAGGCAAACACCAAATGAGAAACATTCCGTTTTTTTTTTTGTTTTTTTTTTCAGAAAGGAAGTCCAGGGGACTTTATTCTTCGAAATTGTCAATGTCATAAGACAAAGAAAGGCTGAGGAAGTGTTCCAGATTGAAGGAGACTAAAAAGATATGACAACAAAATTCAATAAATAATCCTGAACTGGAGGCCAAGACAGGCAGATCACTTGAGGTCATGAGTTCGAGACCAGCCTGGCCAACATGGTAAAATCCTGTCTCTACTAAAAATTCAAAAATTGGGAAGCTGAGGCAGGAGAATCCCTTAAACCTGGGAGGCACAGGTTGCAGTGAGCCAAGATGGCACCACTGCACTCTGGCCTGGGTGACAGAGCAAGACCCTATCTCAATCATCATCGTCATCATCATCATCATCACCATCATCATCCTGGATTGGATTCTCTAATAAGGGGAGGAAAAAAAAATCCTATAAAGAACATTACTGGCTGGGTGTGGTGGCTCATGCCTATATCCCCAGCACTTTGGGAAGCCAAGGTGGGTGGACTGCTTGAGTTCAGGAGTTCGAGACCAACCTGGTGAAACCCCATCTCTAAAAAAATACAAAAATTAGCAGGCCGTGATAGTGGACACTTGTAATCCCAGCTACTTGGGAGACTGAGGCAGGAGGACTGCTTGAACCTGGGAGGTGGAGGTTGCAGTAAGCCAAGATCACGCCACTGCACTCCAGCCTGCGTGACACAGCGAGACTCTGTCTCAAAAAAAATAAAAGTAAAAGAACATTACCGAATCAACTGAACAAACCAGAATATGAACAATAAACATTTGCTTTAAAAAACTGCATCCATGTTTACTACCTAAAGTTGACAATTGTACTGTGGCACACTAAATAATTGAGGAACAAGGGGCCTGATGTAAGAATATACTTTCAAATGGTTCAGGAGAAAAACATGTATATAGAAGTCCAAATGACAAAGCAAATGGCACAAAATGTTAACAGACGATACAGGGTAGAGTGTATACAAACTGCAGAGTATTATATGTACTGTTGTTGCAACTGTTCTGTAAGTTTGAATTTACTTTCAAATAACAATTTTATAAAAATACTTGATGAAGGTTTTTCTAAACTGGATGCTAAAATCCTGTTATAGTTCCAGATTTAAATGTTCCAGTTAAGGGGTACACATGGAGTATATTAAGTAGCAGAGTCCAGCAGTTGTTTCAGAAATTTAGTTCCTAGGAGAAGATAAGAAATATTTGAAGCTCAGCTCTTTAGCTTCCAAATTAGGACTCCCTCATCAGTTTAGTTTACTACACTCACCTAAAGAATATGTGATTGATTTACAAGTTTCAAGCAGAATTTCAGCCAAAGCCTCAGGATCTGCATGTTCTTCTTCCAAAAGCATTAACCTATATAAATCAGAAAGCAAGGTACAAATGCTAATTATTAAGAAACAGTCAAAAACTTTCCTGTCACAATTTCTATTTGTATGTATCATTGTCACTTTAGCTACTAGTTTTTAAATGTATAAAAATTCCATCGATTATATAGAAAATGCTGCGGGGGCGGGGGGGGGGATTCAGAACTGAACCATGAAGCAATTTACCCCTGAAAAAAGGCATTCATTGATTGCAGCACTCCTAGCTGCACTTTCCACGTGCTGAGTTTTAGCCGTTCACACATCAATTTGCACAGCTCCTGACGATAACAACCTGGGGAAAAGAAAACAAGGTGGGACAGAGTAGAGGAGAGTATAAAAGAGCAAGATAGAATACATGAGGGACAGATAGAGAGAGCAAGAGAAAGGAAGAGGGACAGAGAAAGAGGGAAGGTGGGGAGGATAAAAAAAGAGAAAAGCAGGAGAAAGAGAAATAAAACAATAAATACTTTTAATTAAAGCCACTAAAACTTCCCCCAAAACTTCAGCCTGACTTTGCACTCAATCCCCAAACAAATTTCCTTGACCAGAAACTGCCCCCACAAAGGTGCAATATAATTGTTCACAAATATTCACTTTCAAGGCATATGATCCTCCATGGAACCGAGAAAGCATTTTAACCATACTCCCTTTGCCCCTCGAAACTCCCTGAATGACAGCCAAAGAAAGGAGAACTCTGGAGGCCAGGCGCTCCTCTCTAGATGCTCACAAGCTTCTGCAATTTGCAGGTTTACCAAGAGTCAACAGTGCTATATCATAAACCTGTTTTGCCAACTGCAACTGTTATGATAATTATATAATTAATATTATGTCAACTGATGAATCAGCAGAAAACTCAACAAAGAAGTTATTTTTAATTACTGTAGGATTTAGTAGGGTTCAAACAAATGTAAAGATGGGGGAGAGGAAATAAAAAATCTAGAATTCTGCACTAGGATTGCCTCTTAATTAAGAGCTTGAACTTTCTCTGTTTTTAAGAAACAAAGCCCAGAAATTGTAAATATATATGAGAAGCCAATGGGTAACAATTAGTTCTTAAAGAAAAGGCCTTGGTTCTCAATAAATGCACATTTCTATGTCTTATATTAAAATAAACTGCTTTATGTTTGTATCATGTTTCTCATATAATTCCCTACTTTAATTTTCTCTACCTATCAAAGAAGAGTTAATAGTCTTTATGGTGTCATATTAGTGGACTTCTGCAGTCTATAACATAATATTAAGAAATATGACCACTTACAAATTTCTATCTTCTGAGAAACCCTTCCTATAAGCATAGCAAATATCTAAGTTCACACAAAGGATGGCAGGGCTCAAAGAGAACCTTAACTCTGACTCTAGACATAGCCAATCACAAATAATCAACAATACCTTTCATAGCATTCAATAATATTGTCGCTGGGCATGGAGGCTCATACCTATAATCCCAGCACTTTGGGAGGGAGGCCAAAAAGTGGGAGGATCACTTGAGCCCACGAGTTTGAGACTAACCTGGGCAACATAACAAGACTTCAACTCTTTAAAAAAAAAAAAAAATTAGGTGGACGTTGTGGCACACACCTGTAGACTCAAATACTTGGGAGGCTGAGGCAGGAAGATCACTTGAGCCCAGGAGGTAAAGGTTGCAAGGACTGAACTCCAGCCTGGGCCAACAGAGCAAGACCCTGTCTCAAACAAAGAATACTAAGATCTTCAGTGGGATGCACTGTAAGACCCAACACACAGCAAACTTAACAGGTAGCATCATTGCTTCTTGGCCTTTTGGCTAAGATCAAGCGTAGAGGGTAGCATCATCACAGGGTTAAGGCCCTGTCAGAGGACTCCAAACTAACTGCCACCTCATCCAATAATACAGGTTTACTGTTTAATCTTTGGGAAATACATCTCCAGTTCTGAAAATCGTCCAAATAGTAATGAGTTTTTCACTGAAACAGGGATTGCTTACTGAACACTTGGTAACAAGGCCATTCATTTTAGGACAAAGAAACCCCATTAATTAACTTTGTGGATTCCTCAGAATAGAGCTATGATCATCAAGAAGACAAGCAGAACTCTTCTATATATCAAACTATCTGCATAAAATGTATCACGATTATTATAGGTGGAACCGTGCCCCCAAAATTCTATGTTGAAATCCTATCCCCCAGTACCTCAGAATGTGACTGTATTATTATTAAACAAAAGACAGGGCCTTTAAAGAGGTCATATGAGTGGGCCCTAATCCAGTGTGTCTGGTGTCCTTATAAGAAGAGGTGATTAGGACAGAGATACCAAAGACCACATGAAGACACAGGTAGAACGCAGCCATTCCCAAGCCAAGGAGAGAGGTCTCAAAAGAAACTAACCCTGCTGATGCCTTGATCTCAGACTTCTATCCTCCAGAATTGTGAGAGAATAAATTTCTGCTAAGCCACCCAGTCTGTGATACGTTCTTACAGCAGCCCTAGCTGCAGTGGTACAATGATCAGTGAGATGATACGCTCATGTAGACATAAAATTTCCACTGGATAATTCTCATTACTAATCAATCAGGCTCGATAAGAAACAATAACTATAACTTGTCATACAGAAAATCTTTGCTCTCATTAAGTAACCTCTGGTTACAGCACTTCTTCAAATGTGGTTTCTGGTGCTTACGTTGGGTCTCTGCGTTTCGGGGCCAGGCTTTGCCCAGGCTTTCAAAGGCACTCAGCAGATATTCCAGCTGGAGCTCCTTTTCCTTCTCATTCTCATCTTCATTTTTGGTTGTCCGGACTCCACTGCTTTCAAGTGAGTTCTACGATATATCAAAGAAAAGAAAAGAAAATTTAATATTTTCTTCTTCAAAGTTACAGGTAAACTATTAAAGCTATCAGGGTACCAGAGCAGGAGACGTTAACCAAGAGTTAAATGGTAAATTCTCTACCATAAGCTTCCCTATTTACAATAAGAATTTATAACCAGAATACTGTATCTCTAATAAATTTAGGAATACTTTACGGGAATCTGTAAACAAAAGCTAAAAAACACTGCATATGTAGTTTTTTGAGCATAATACAAGAAGACTTACGTTAGAATCAGATATTAAAGATGGAAGAAACTCAGTAATGATCTAAATCCAAACTCTTTTCTTAATAGATAGGGAAACAGAGGCTAAGAGAAACAACTTGTCTGGCTCGCTGGTGATGTAATCAACTTAAAACACAAGTCTCCCAAAACCATATACTATTACTATGTTTGTAATGGAAATTATTTAAATAGCCTTATTACTGAAAGAAAACAACTGCAAATTAGCAGCAATAAGAAATAAGAATGTTACTTAAAATATTTCATGTTTCACAAATAAATAGGTAAACTACACTCCTTTTTCAGGGGAACCAGTGCCCAAATTTAAAAAATGAGTATTCCATTTTCCACATGAAACCTGAGTCTTTTTTTTGACCCAAATCCTCCACTATGTGGCAGAGGCAATTCACATGGCACACTGAGCTTCTTGTCTTTAGGATGGCTGGGGTGGCTTCTGTACATGCCTGCAAGGAAAAGCTGATTATGACAGAAACTGTTCATTCACTACCAAATCCACCCTCCCCTTCTCCCATGGAAGGCAAATGGACACCCAGAATGAAGACTCAGTCTGCTGCCAGGTGTGGCTAAGTGCTGACCAATGGGATGGATATAAGTGAAAGTGCTGTCTAGCAGTGCCCAGGAACTCTCCTCAAGAGAGAACTGGCATGTCTACTGTGATCCTTCATCCTCGCTTCACCTCCTCTGCATCCCTACCTGGAACACAAACAGACTGTGGACTATGAGGCCGATGACCACACCCTAGAAATGGCAGAGCTGAGAGCTGTGAAGAGCCAGAATACCTGAATGCTTTGTGATCCTCCCAACGCTATGTGAGAAACAAACGTCTATCTTGTTGAAGGCCATATTTTGGAATTTCTCTGCTATTTGCAGCTAAACTAATCCTAATAATTAGGTCACAGGGAAAAACAATCTTTTAACTTTTTCTTTTTAAAGTATAAACCAGAACTGAGGATACAGGTGGTATTACCTTCTTGATGAGAGGTATGACAATGTCAGAAAACTCCTGGAATCTGTCTTCTTTGGTGGCCTTCAAGATATCAGCTGCACAGCTGATTGCTACAATCTTGTATTTGAGATTCTCTTTGCTACATTCCTTCAGAACAGCTTGAAGAATTTCATTTGTGCTAGGTTGACTGGGCACAGACTTCTCCAGCTCTGCACTACAGGATCCACAAAAGCATCAGAAGTTAATAAAGTCTGCAGCTTTCAGGTTCAGTTTAAGAAATGGCATCTTCATTGAAAGGACATTTACCTGCAAGCTGTCACCACACAGGCAATGGCTTTCAACAGCTCTTCCTACGGGGTTGAAAGATGAATATGATTAAGCCCAAACATGTCATTTATACTCTCTACACTATGATTACAATTACCTTAGGAATTCTTATAACTATGACAACAAAAATTAACAAGTCACCATATCTTTAATGCATAATTTTAAGCACATCCACCAAGTTTTACTCCAAACCATGGACACAGGATAATTATCTTCATCTCCATTTCATAGAAGCCTAAAGAGCTGATTTGACCAAGGTCTCACAGACAACAGTGTCAACCAGAGAATGAGAATGATGTCTAACTCCCCGTCCAGTACTACTTCAGTGCTGCATGAGCCACTATTGACCTTTACAACATAAAGATCATTATGCTGCCACAATCTCATGTTCCCCACTGAGTGTTCACTGTAAGAATCCTACTATAGCCCTTGTGTAAAAAAAAAAACTGTTACTAATCCACAGGTCCCAGAGATGGGCATCTTCAGCCCCAGGTTTAGAAGCAGCCCACTTTGCTACTCTATTTCACATATGCCCAATCCTGATCTGTTCATGAGGTCAACAGGTACAAAATGAGGACAAGTTGGTTTAAGATATAACTTGGAAGGCTGAATATGAAAAACATCTCTATCTCCAGCATTACTGTCCATTATACAAGGCCACGTAGGTTACAGTTTGAGAGGAAATACCACAGTTAATCAGGCAAGGTTTACCCAAAGCTTCCCACTGCCTAGGAAATCTGGTTCACAAAAATAATCCATCAGAAGGTACACATAATCAGATTCTTATTATGGAAAATGAAAGATGAAGTCAGAATTCCTTTAACTGGGCATGAATCGTTTCTTTACCTTTCCTGCCCATGTTCTTCCAGCCAGGCCTTGCAGCAATGCAGTAAGTATCATTCCCAGATATGGAGGTACTAGAGAGCTAGTTTGTTTTGCAATTGATGCCATGGCAACTGCACCCTGGGCTTTCATTTTCCAGGATTGAGACTGTAAAGCCTTCTGGGTAATAGTAATCAACTCCTGCAGGTATAATCGAATGCCACCAAAAGAACCTGGGTTATAAAAAGGAAAATTAAAATAACTTTTAAGTGACAAGAAAAATTAACTGATTTTTCTAAGTCTGAAAAAATGTCAGTGACCAATAGTCTAAAAGCAGTGATTCTCAACTGTTAAAACACACCACTCTCTCAAAGGAAGAGAAAGTGTGTTGGTGGTATGACTTATTCTCACAATAGTAGAACTTTGAACTTCAGTGCCCACAAGAGGTTATCACACAAATAGGCATCATCCATTAATATGTGACAAGGTGAAAAACACATTTAGAAAACGACTGAAAAATAATACTCTAAGGCCACATAAATGCACACTCAATTAAAAATGTAAAGCTCTCCTTGCTCACAGAGTTTATATTCTCTCATATGGGCAGTGATGAATGAGTATAAGACAAAAATCCTGAGTGCCAACCTTTAGAACTCAGCAATTTGGATGAATTTAAAACTAAATGGAATGCATGTTGTTAAGGTCCTGGGTAAGTAACTTTAGAGGAATTTATGAATAAGGAATGCAAGTAAATGCACTGACATTTATTGTGATATAGCTGTGATTCCTAAAAAGCAGGTTTAACTCAGGCACCACTACTAACCAGGTACATTTTCCTGCCACACTTCAGTCCATAAGTTACATTCTTCTTTTTCGGATTTCTCCTCATCAGCAATTTCATGCATGCCTAAAAATGCCAGAGGCAGGACTTCTTTTGCATGATTCTTTAATACATCAGGGCTGTATCGTCCAATAGCATGAATAGTCAAAGCACAAGAGGTCTTGTAGATAGGTTCTGAAAAGGAGAAACCAAAATCTTCATGATATTTATTGTTTTTAAGGGTAACTGACATAAACAGGCTATTGTTCAACTCATATAATAGCAAAACAAAAAGCAAACAGGTAAAATCAATTAGAAATGTTTCCAGAAGGCTGGGTGTGGTGGCTCACAGCTGTAATCCCAGCACTTTGAGAGGCTAAGGTGGGCAGACAACTTGAGCTCAGGAGTTCGAGACCAGTCTGGGCAACATGGCAAAACCCCAACTCTACAAAAAATACAAAAATTAGCGGGGCATGGTGGCATGTGCCTGTAGTCTCAGCTTCTCAGGAGGCTGAGGCACAAGAATCATTTGAGCCCAGGAGGCTGAGGATGCAGTAAGCCAAAATAGCACTGTTGCACTCCAGCCTTGGTGACAGAGCCAGATACCATCTCAAAAAAAAAGAAAAAAAACAAATGTTTCTAGCAAAGCACATAAAATCATGGAGTGTAAGACCCAATTTGTACTGTTTTACTGGGCTGTTAACATCTAAACTTAAAATGACATAAAACAGAAAAAGAAAGGTACCTTCTTTCTCCATATACCAGCCACTGAGCTTCTGCAGGAGTTTTTCAGTGCTGCTATCCCGTGAGGTCTGAAAAAGAAACAATCCTAGGTATTTCTTTATAACTGTTTTATTTAACTAAGTTTATTAACTCAAAGAGTATATTTAACTAAACAAGAAATTTAACTCACCCGAACTAAATGGCCCATGGCAAATGCACAGGACTTCTGAATCACACTGTTCCGATCTGTCAGGCCACTAAGCAAAGCACTCATAAGTTTACCTACCAGAAATAAAGAGAAGAAAACTTGATACTTGGTTTACCAAATGTTTCACTCTGTTCCCAGAACCCAAACAAACCTAACCCTGTAATTAACATCTGATTCACTCCACAGTTTAATTAGATCTCTGAATGTTATAATTATATATCCATTTGCTTCCTTTCACCTGATATAAGTTAAAATTAAACTGTGTCTAGAATATTACGGAAAATGTTGCAAAAATGAGAGCCAGGTATATAAAGAACATTAGCCCCGTGCAGAAGCCAATCTAAGAAGAGAAAAATGCTGATGTAAATCAGCTATCAATGGTAAGTAAGTCCTATGGAACAGAGGATACTTTTGCCTCCTTATACCACTAAAAAATAATCAAATGTTTATGAACAGTAAAAGTTGCTAAACCTGATAAACCCTCCACTTCATGCAGACAAAGAAATGAGGGGAGCAGGGGACTGAGGGGAGAAAAAGCACACAGCATCACAGGCAGGTCTGAATAATTATTTTTCCCTTTTTAAAACTCTATCACACAAGACAGGGCCAAGCAAAAATATCACCACACATCATTTGACAAACTCACCTGAGTAAGGTGTTAGGTCCTGAGGACACTGAGTAGTTAATGACACAATGACACTGGCACAGCCGCCCTATAGGATTACAAAAGCAAAGGTCTAAAACTGATGGTCACAATGTTCTACCCACCAAACCATTGGCTTAGGTGCCAAAAACTTAAAGATATAAAATACATGAAGCCTAATACCCCCTCCAGGATTCAATATAGAAAAAGGAAAACTCTTAAACTAGTAATGCAGAGATGTCTTTCTAAATGTCCGAGAGAAAGATGGGTGATCTCAGACATTGTGAAAAAGAAAGAAAATTGCTTGTCTTCTGGAAAAGCAAAATATGTCATCTTGTTCATCATTGTGCCAACATTTCTATTTCTAGAAATTTAACCAAATATCTTCAGATACACTTTAATATTTTTTCGAAAACTGAAAATAAGTCAGATGTTCCTTGATAGAGTAAAATAAATGATGTTACATCCGTACAATGGAGTATCATACAGCCATTAGAAGAGGACACTGCAGAAGATACATGTGCATAAAAGACTGGAAGGAAAGACTCCAAAATATTAACAGCAGTCATCTCCGCATGGCAAAATTCTAGACAATTTTTATTTTAACTTTCTCCTGATCTATAAATGCTAAAATTTTTAAATACCAGCAAAAGTGTTAATTTTATCATAAGAAAAAATGTGAGTTATTAATTTGTTAAAAGGGTGTTGGTGTCTGATCCTTCAAACATCTTGAAAACTAAGACATTTTTCTATTCAAACATACTGATCCCTCTGTGAAAAATGCAACTGCCACCTAAAACAATCCAGGCCCTAATAAGTGAATGTGCATTTCCATGAGCTGCTAATGAATGACAACCCAAAAGGCATGTGCATGGCAACCAGAGAACAGAAATGATTCCACTAAATAAGTTAACACAATACTTACTGAACAGTTACATGTTTTATTTCTTGAACCAGTTACATGTTTTCGGTTATCAGTGCAACCACGGAAACAAAATGGTTAGTGTACAATAATATTAGATTTTATGGTAAAACATAAATTTCAAACATGATGGCTGTTATATCTTTACAGCCAAAACTAATGAAGATGCACACTTACTCTTGAGAAGAGTACACCTACCTTAGTTCCAAGACCTACACCACTTCTGATCAGTTCACACAACCTAGGAACTAGCTCGCCCAGGACCGACACATCAAGATATTGCAGGCACTTTTGAAAAAGAATAAATATAAAGGTAAGCCTTGGCAAATAATTAAGTCAGGACCACATCTTTAATTAAAAACTGCCCTTGTCAAACGAGTGCCCACTGGACTTGACATGAAGTTGAAAAATCACTGTTTGATTCTGCTCTGATTTCAATATTAAAACCACCATTGTACTACAAACAGAAAAAATTATTTATCAGTGGTTCAACACTAAAAACAGACCATAAAAATTAAAAACATCAATTTGCTAAAAAAGAAAATAAATAATGACTACTCAAGAATAAAAATCTTTCTGGGCCTACTTCCTCTTTATCAATCCATGTTTAGCATAAAAATCCCAAACTAAAAATTGATCTTCTTCAGTGGGCCTACCCTACCAAACCCCTGTAATAAGTAAATTTCTTAGACGATTTTTCCTATAAATTGCTGGCCTTTGTTTTTGAAAATGCAATAACATGTTTTCTATTACTAATGAATACATCTAAATGGTATTCACTAACTGTTCCTATTTCTTTAAATTTTTATTTCCCCCCAATAATCCAACTAAGATATAACATTCTTAGACCAAATTTTGGTAATAGTCCCCCAGCGGGCACTAAAAAATAGCTACTTCTTTTGTCCAATTTATCATAGTTTTTGGTACATTTCAATATTTTTAGGGGTTGGAGCTATAACTTCAGAGTCCTGCTAAAGATACAGATCTGCTTAGCAAATTAATTTCCAGTAGTTTACAATCATAGCCAACTAACCACTGCAGGGAATGCACAGCAGAGTAACTTTACCAAGACTCCAGGAACTTCAGAAACCAGAACCTCAGGGCCAGGGGTGGTGGCTCACACCTGTAATCCCAGCACTTTGGGAGGCCGAGGCAGGCAGATCACAAGGTCAAGAGATCGAGACCATCCTGGCTAACATGGTGAAACCCCATCTCTACTAAAAAATATAAAAATTAGCTGGGTGTGGTAGCGCGAGCCTGTAGTCCCAGCTACTCAGGAGACTGAGGCAAGAGAATCACTTGAACCCGGGAGGAAGAGGTTGCAGTGAGCTAAGATCACGCCACTGCACTCCAGCCTGGAGAAAGAGTGAGATTCCCAGAGTGAGACTCCGTCTCAAAAAAAAACAAAAGAAAGAAATCAGAACTTCAGAGTGCCAAGCAGCTCTTTACTACAAATTCCTTCCTATGATTAAAACAACCTATCAACATTGCCCAATCTCTTCACCTACCATTATGTTACCTACTCATTTAATACTTCCAGCTTATAACCTTCCTAGTTCCTCCCAAAGATAACTATTACGCAGAGGCACAATTGTAAACCTTTCTAAATAGGCAGATCAAAAGACTACAGATGTAAATTTATAGAGAGCTCTTAATATATTGCTGTCCTTTGTAACACAAATTTGAACTAACTGATTCTGGTATTTGGGAAATTATTTATTCCACTTAGTAACAGGGAAGAAAAGAGAACTATACTAAGAAAAAACTGGAGTCACAACAGCTGCTTGACTCATCACATAAGTCTCTACTTCATTTAATGTAGCCTGAAGACTAGAAGAATTACACTTTCAAGTAAGCAAACAAACCCTCTCATTATTATTTAGACACTCACCATGTTGATTGTTTCCATCATCGGAGAGGATTTGGCAGCACTGAGCCGAGCACTATCCATCGCAGCCTGAAGAACGAAATTCAAGTCACTTGACACATTCAGTTAATTAGGAATAATCCACACAAACATCCATAAAAGACTTGCACTTCCAAACTAAAGAACTTTAAAAAAATAATCTGTAGTTATAACAAAGGCAAACACATGTCTAACTCTAATTTCTTTTGACCTATACTTAACAATTTACAGGAGAAGCAGCACCTCACTACAGGTGAGAAATTCAGATAATAATTAAAAAGTTAGCATAGTATGGCTCTGGGCAAGTCATCCAGCCTTCTTGAGCCTGAGGTTCTCCATCCCCTAAAAAAAGGAACTGACTAATTTCTAAGGTTTTTAAAATTGAAAAACAGTAGAAAATTTTCTATGTGTAGTTCTTTAACTTCGTAATCAATCTTTGTATCTACAAAGGTATTTTAATCCAGCAATTATGCTGAAGGAGAGGTTGACACTATCCAGATATGATAAAGGAGAAAAGTAAGGCATACACAAGTGACTTGCCTAGGGCTGCAAAGTTTAGACTAGAATTTATGTTTCCAAATTCTCAATTCTTAGTAAACATCCTATGCGCACCCAGGAAGGGGCAAGTCTACTGTAGAAAGAGGGGAAAATAATGAATGAAGAAGAAACAGCAATATTAGAGGCAAAGGGTAAAGAGAGCAGGTTATTAGAGAAGTTTAGGCAAGTTAAAGATCAAACTGAACAGAGAGGAAACGTTATATATGGCAGGGGTTTAATAGTTCTAATTTAAAAATATAAATTGAAAAAAACAGTCAAATAGAAAAACAGGCATGGAATATAAACATAATCACAGAAGAAATACAAACAACTAATACAATATGAAAAAGCAATGGACAATGTTAGGAAAAGAAAGTGCAAATTAGAAAAATAGGATTCTTGTTATCAGATATACATTATTCAACAGTGCCAAAGGTATGGAGAAAAAAGAACACTTAAAACCTTTGATGCTGCAAAACCTCTCCATCAAAAATTCAAAATCATCTCACTGTAAAACACTATGCATACATTAAAACGAATAAGTGTATATATAGACATGATATATTGTAAATGTAAAAAGCAAATCACAAAACAACATTCACAGTCTGATACTATTTTTAAATTTGTATGTTTGTTTGGTTTGTAGCCTATGACTAAAAAGGAATTTTAGAGAAGGCACAGGATACTTTTGACAGCAGGTACTCCTCAGGGAATGATACTGTGGTGATGGGAAGACCTTCTATGGCATTACTTTCTATCATTCTGTATTATTTTTCACAATAAATATGTTTCATCTGAAGTTTTTAAAAAATGACTCTCATCAGAGACTAGGTGACTACATTATACCTAAAAAGCAGAACAACTTTGAGATATGCCAAAATTTAGGTTCGATACTCTTTGCTTATAGGGCAAGGGAGTCCATGGAAGGGCTGTGAAAGTATAGATCCAACCCCTACAAAAATTGAAATGTACAAACTATGTTAAACAAATGTTAATTCATTTTTTAGATGGAAGTGTCAGTTTTCATCCAATTCACAAAATAGTGTATGAGCTGACAACCTCTCTCCAAAAAACAGTAAAGCATGGCATGTGGTCGGAAAGGGTGAGTTCTTATATAGTGAAAGTATCATTCAAATGAACCTCAGTACATCAACAGGGCTCTTCCCTCATGATACTTACCAACATGCCTGTGCTATCAACTCACCTTTTCTTGCTCTGTCGCCCGGAGGCTCAAATAATTGAGAACCTGGGGCTCCAATACACTTAAGGACTCTAGCAGAGCTGGAATGAGTTTTGGTGCATGTGGTTTCAACATGGCTCCTGCACTTTTGCTGATCTTCACAAGGGTGTTAATGCTACAAACATATGGAACACAACTCCTAAGTCCTTTTAACAAAAGTAAGACCTACAAATCTAACCGTGGGGATGTTGTGCAGTTTACTGCATTAAAGCATATTCTCACATTCTTACAGAGCCTAGTCTTGGCATTATTTTTTTTAACTTTTATTAAAGAAACTTTCAAGCATATATAGAGGTAGAAAGGCCTAGGAACTAGGAAAAGCCTACTTCATTAATAGTAGGAATAAAATTCCATGTATTTATTTATAGTAGAAATTTATATTTCTAGTGAAATTTTATAGTAGGAATTTATAGGAGGCATGAAATGCCATATATGCTCCACCCAGTTCAACAATTAGCAACATTTGACCAATTTTGTTTCGTTTATACCTCCTCCTCCATATACAGCCACTATTCCCTCTGCCACTGTATTAGTCATGTGATGCATGAGACATTTCAGTCAATAACAACAGACCACCATGTCCAACAGTGGTCCCATAAGATCATACAGGAATACCTTAGAGATACTGCAGGTTCTGTTCCAGACCACCACAACAAAGCAAGCCACATAAATTTTCTGGTTTACCAGTGCATACAAACCTATTAAGAGTGCAATAGCATCATGTCTAAAATAAAGTACCCTACTTAATTTTAAAATATCTTAATGCTACTGATCATCTCAGCTTTCAGCAAGTCATTATTTTTTTGCTGGTGGAGGGTCTTACCTCAATGGTGATAGCTACTGACTGATCAGGGTGGTGTTTGCTGAATGCTGGGGTGGCTATGGCAATTTCTTAAAATAAGTCAACGATGAAGTTTGCTGCATCAATGAACTCCTCCTTTCACAAAAGATTTCTTTGTAGCATAAGATGTGGCTTGATAGCATTTTACCCATGTTAGAACATCTTTCAAAGTTGGAATCAATCCTCGCCAATCCTGTTGCTGCTTTATCAACTAAGTTTATGAAATATTCTAAATCCTTTGTGGTCATTTTAACAATGTTCACAGAATCTTCACCAGGAGTAGCTTCCATCTCAAGAAACCACTTTTCTTTGCTCATCGCTAAGAAGCAGCTCCTCTTCTGTTCAAGTTTTATCATGAGATTGCAACAATTCAGTCATGTCTTCAGGCCCCACTTCTAATTCTCTTGCTATTTCCACCACATATGCAGTGACTTTCTCCACTGACATCCTGAGCTCCTCAAAGTCATCCATAAAAGTTGGAATAAACTTATCTGAACTCCTACTAATGATGACGTTTTGACCTCCCATGAATCATGAGTGTTCTAATGACACCTACAATGGTGAACCCTTTCCAGAATGTTTTCAACTTGCTTTGCCCAGATCCATCAAAGGAATCACTATTAATTGCAGCTCTAGCCTTACAAAATACACTTCTTGAATAGTAAGACTTGAATTTACAGCAGGCATGAAATTACTCCTTGATCCATGGGCTTCAGAATGGATACTGTGTTAGGTTAATAGGCATGAAAATAGCATTCATTTCCTTGTACCTCTCTATCAGAACTCTTGGGTGACCAGGCATACTGTCAATGAGTAATACTTTGAAAGGAATCTTTGTTGTTGTTGTTTTTTTGAGCAGTAGACCTCAACGGCAGGCTTAAAATACTCAGTAAATCATGCTGTAACAGACAGGCTGTCATCCAGACTTTGTTATTCCATTTCTAGAGCACAGAGCAGATTTAGCAGAATTCTTAAGGCTTCAGGATTTTCAGAAGTGTAAATAAGCACTGGCTTCAATTTAAAGTCACCACCTGCATTAGCCCCTAACAAGGTAGTCAGCCTGGCCTTTGAAGCACTGCAGCCAGGCACTGACTTCTCTGTAGCTATGAATATCCTACATGTATCTTTTGCCAACAGAAGGCTGTTTCATCTCCATTGAAAATCTGTTGTTGAGTGTAGACACCTTTATCAGTGATCTGAGCTAGATCTTCTGGATAACCTGCTGCAGCTTCTATATCAGCAACTGCTTGCACCTTTATGTTACTGAGACAGCTTCTTTCCTTAAACCATATGAGCTAACCTCTGCTAGCTTCCAACATTCCTCCTGCAGCTTCCTTACTTCTCTTAGCCTTCACAGAATCGAAGAGAGTTAGGGCCTTGCTCTGAATTAGGCTTTGGCTGAAGGGAACTTTGTGGCTGATCTGATCTTCTATCCAGAACATTCGAACTTTCTGTTAGCAAAAGGCTGTTTTACTTTCTTACCATTTGCGTGTTGGCTGGTATAGCACTTTAAACTTCCTTTAAGAACATTTCCTTTACATTCACAACTTGGTTGTTGGGCACAAGAGGCCTAGCTTTCAGCCTATCTCAGCTTTCAATATTCCTTCCTCACTAAGCTTAATCATTTCTAGCTTTCTATTTAAAGTGAGAGACAGGCACCTGTTCTCTTCACTTAGACAGTTAGAGGGCATTGTGGGGTTATTAATTAGCCTGATTTCAATATTGCTGTGTCTCAGGGAATAAGACACTTGAGAAGAGGGAAAAAGATGGGGAACAGCTGTTCAGTGGGAGCAATGAGAACACACACAACACTGATCAATTAAGTTCACCAACTTAAATGGGTGCAGTTCATATAACTCCAAAACAATCACAAAAGTAACATCAAAGATCACTGATCACAGATCACCATAACAGATACAATAGTAACGCAAAGTATGAAATATTGTGAGAATTACCAAAATGTGACATAGAGACACGAAGTGAGCAGACCTGTGGCAACCCTGCATAAGCAATCTGACTGCACCATCTTTCCAACTTCATGTAATGTTTGCACACCCATGAAATCACCTAACGACACATTTCTCAGAATATATCCTTGTCACTAAGTGACACGTGACTGCACTTGAAAGCATATCCCTTAACTAAACTTCAGTATGACTCTCTAAGATACAAAGGTTGTTTATCATAATAATACCATTTTCACACTTTAAAAATATGAATGATTATTTCATATCAAATATCCAAATTTCTCTGTTTCATCAGCTTCTTAAAATGGTTTGTTTGAATCAGGATCCAAGTTCACTCACGCATTGCAATCTACTGCATTTCTTAAATCTTTTTTTTAACAGCCTCCACTCTCCTCTTTTGTTCTTATTTATTTTTCCTCACTGACTGTATTCCAATCATGTCATTTCACATGGTCCTCTCATCATACACCAGGGCCTGTTGCGGGGGTGGAGGCATTAGGGGATGGATAGCAGGGGGTCGGGGGATTGGAGAGGGATAATATTAGGTTTTCACAAATATAAGTTTTCACAAATAACCCAAGAGTCATTCTCCTAAACGTTTCTCCATATTTTCAAGAATCTAACCTTGAAAGAAACACAATTTCTAGGAACTGAGCAAATCTAACACATCCATTTCATCAACTGATGCACACCTGAGGGCTCGAACTTCCGTCACAGGACTCATCATTCCTTTGTCCAGAAGGCAAGGCAGAAGGGCCGCAATGGTTCTCTGGCCAGCTGCTCCTTTGGCAGGGTCACACATTTTCACACAGACCTCACATACAAAGAGAATGGATGTTAGTGAAAGTGACCGCTCATCTAATAAAGCATTCATCTGACAAGACTTTCCACTTCATATATCCATGAAAAGAGTAAGTGAATCTACTTTCTACGATACTATAGAGAGAAAGAGGAATGAGATCTGAGATTGAGTCCTAGGTCTGCCAAGAACTAAACAGAAAATTTGGTAATACATTTCACTCTCTACGCATTGGTCCTCCAATTTGTGAAATACAGAACAAAACAGATGATGATGAAATGAGACTATATGTAAGAAAACACTTTTAAAAAGGTTTAGGGCTGGGTGCAGTGGCTCATGCCTGTAATCCCAGCACTTTAGGAGGCTGAAGCAGGTGGATCACTTGAGCCCAGGAGTTTGAGACCAGCCTAGGCAATACGAAGAGACCCTGTCTCTACAAAAAATACAAAAAATTAGCCAGGCATGGTGGCATACGCCTGTGGTTCCAGATCTCCAGGAGGTTGAGATGGGAGGATCACCTGAATCTGGGAGGTCAAGACTGCAGTGAGTCGTGATCACACCACTGCATTCCAGCCTGGGTGACAGAGTGAGACCCTGTCTCAAAAATAATTAAAATAAAAAATTAAATAAAGAAGGTGTAAAGTGTTATCATCGCTATCATCATCATCATCATTATCATCACCATCATCATCATCATCATCAATAACATTGGGCGGCAGCACAATATAGTGGTCAAGATCACATATTAAACAAGAAAACACCTGTACTTAAAACCTAGTTTTACTACTTATTACCAATGTGACCTATGGCAAGGTTTGTGTAACTAGAATGTAAAAGTTCCTGATATATCACAAAATCAAGTTCAAGTGGTAGATAATTTAGTTTCAAAAATCTCTCTAACCTAATAGACATGAAAGGTAGATTTATATATAAACATAGCAAAAGCAAGAGAAAAGACAGGTGTTGCTTGATCTAATGGAGTGATGTGCTCTTCAGGGTCAAGTCTAAGTTTTATCTTCAGTTCACCACAAGTATACTCTGTTCAACATACTAGCACTGCAGTGTTTATAGCACTCACTTTCTCATTCACTGTAAGAGTAGTGAACTACACCACAAAGCCAATTATACTGCAACTAAATGTCATTTCCTATGACAATCAATAAATCCTTACTGTCATGGTCACCCAGAACCCTGCCCCACTCCATTCCCAATGTAAGACAGGAGTTTTCACCTTGCTCAGAGTTTTCAGAGCTAGTTCTGCTGCTTTTCGTACAGATTCCTAAAAATGACAAAAGTGTGACATAATACAAGTTAGAGAATTTCACTGTCATTTACTCTACAAGTTGCAGTTTAATTGCCTCAGACCCTATAGAGATTGGGGGAAAATCCTACATTTCATATCAGGTTAAAAAAATAAGTATCTTATTAGACTCTTTGCCCATCAAGGAACACAGTACCATGCCATACTATTAATTTTTAAACATTAATTGTAACCTATTTTGACCTTAAAAAAATTAGCTATTAACAGTTCAGAAACTAAATGTAATTTAAAAGTAAATATATAAAGAGCTATGTGAGAATTCTGAAACACTTAAAAGTCTCCAATAAATAAAGCAAAAAGAAAGGTAAAATTGAAGTGCCTAATTTTAATGGTAAAATATCAAAATACCTAAAATTAATTGGTCACATTATTTGGGAATAATTAATCCCATTTACAGAACTGATCAAAATACCATTACTATGTTCAAAACTGTTGTTTGTCCCTAATTCAATAGAATCATGAGATCTCTATTGAAAGAAGGTATATAGGCCATCTTTTTTTCCCTAAGTCTATTTAATTTAGATCTAAGGATACCCAACCTTACAATTTCACAGACACATTGGAGGAAAACATGAAACTTTGGAGGAAAACGTTGGTCTCTTAAAATTATCTGGAGATGGAATTTTGACATATGCAACATAAATATTTTAATAATTCCAATTTAACTTTTTGTATATATAAATGGTGATTTATTTCTATAATACCTTGATATCATCTTGTACTCTAAAAAGCGTTTCCCAAATTTCTGGAAGTTTATCAATGATGTCATCTAAGGGTCTTCCTCTCAATAAATCATTCAAAGCTAAACAGCTGAAAATTAAAATTTCATTTCAATATATGATGAAGAAGGTCAGTATTTTACTATGAAACATTTATACTAAAAAAGAATACAGATTCTGCCTCTAATTCAAGTTCTCATCCCCTTACTCCAAGACAGCTTGACTTCTCTCTGGGTCCCTCAAATATACCAATATATATACGGCATTTACAATTATAAAATGTTTGTTTCCCGTAACTATAATACAATCCCTTTGAGATGACACATCGGTTTTTATTCAACGGTGTGCCCCCAGGGCTCAGCACACTGCCAAGTATACAGTGGGCACTGAATGAATGTAATCTGTATACAGAAATGCTACACTATAAAGTCATGACACTATAAAAATATATCTTGGTGTCTACCAATTTAACAGGTAATCTTCAACTTCTTTGATTTCATACTTATATGAACTATGACAATTTAGGAAAATCATTGACCAAAGCTTAAATTGTTAAAGAAAAATAACTATCAAACGTAGCCAACCAGAAATCATGCTTTTTAGTAGTTTTGTTGTTTTGTTTTGTTTTTTTCTTGTTTCGTTTTGAGTCAGAGTCTCACTCTGTTGCCCAGGATGGAGTGCAGTGGTGCGATCTCGGTTCACTGCAATCTCTGCCCCCTGGGTTCAAGTGATTCTCCTGCCTCAGACTCCCGAGTAGCTGGGATTACAGGCACATGCCACTGCACCCACCTGATTTTTGTATTTTTAGTAGAGATGGGGTTTCACCATGTTGCCCAGGCTAGTCCTGAACTCCTGACCTCAGGTGATCCACCCACCTCAGCCTCCCAAACTGCTGGGATTACAGGTGTGAGCTACCACACTCGGCCAGCTTTTCAGCAGTTTTAATTTAGTCCTTTTGCACAAAGTATAAAACCTGGAAATTCTGAAAGGAAAAAAAATTCAGTTTTATTTGACTAAACTTATATTCCTAAAAATAGTACCTGGATTCTCGAACTCGCCACATACTGCTTGTAAGGTTCTTAACCAAATCTTGAAGAATTTCTTTCAAATATTTATCCACCTAATGAAAGCAAAAGGATAAAATTTAACATGCAAAATCCATCAATAATCAAATTATTCAACTCTGAACCACACTGGTTAACCACACTTAACCACACTGACCATGTTTCTGTATTTTACAGGCTCCATGTCTCTCTAGGCCACTCAGCCCACAAATCTCTCCCTACTTTGGTCGCTAAAAGCTGTCAGGTGATCATTCTAAAATGTACATTTGATGCTCTTATTTTCCTCAGTGCATGAGAATGAAGTCCAATCACCTGGGCATGCACACAAAGCCTTCCATGACTTGTCCAGCCCCAAAAGTATATTCTGTCTCACTTCTTTTCCTTGGTACATATCACCTCTATCTACAATACCCTTCCCAGGTCCTACGTGCTTGTAGGTCCTACATGCCAACGCCTACTTGTCCCTCAAGGTTCGTATTAGCCATTCTTTCCCAGAGAAGACTGGCCTGAGTAACCTCCTCTCTGTTCCCGTAGCACCTTCTGAAGGTGCATCACACAAGACCATACAGTAACTGCACTGTTCCACTATGTGGAGACCTTCAAGGGGGTCGAACACAATTATTGTTCAGGACAGTGAAGTTATCGAGGGACAGTGTCTCACTTGTCATCAATGCAGTTATTGAGGGACAGTGTCTCACTGGTCATTGGTGCAGTTACTGAGGGATGGTGTCTCTCTCGTCATTGGTGCAGTTATCGAGGGACAGTGTCTCCCTCGTCACTGGTGCAGTTATTGAGGGACAGTGTCTCCCTCGTCATCGGTGCAGTTACTGAGGGACAGTGTCTCACTCATCATCGGTGCAGTTACTGAGGGACAGTGCCTCACACATCATCAGTGCAGTTACTGAGGGACAGTGCCTCACTGTCATCGGTGCAGTTACTGAGGGACAGTGCCTCACTCATCATCGGTGCAGTTACTGAGGGACAGTGCCTCACTCATCATCGGTGCAGTTACTGAGAGACAGTGCCTCACTCATCATCGGTGCAGTTACTGAGGGACAGTGCCTCACTGTCATCGGTGCAGTTAATGAGGGACAGTGCCTCACTCGTCATCGGTGCAGTTAATGAGGGACAGTGCCTCACTCGTCATCGGTGCAGTTACTGAGGGACAGTGTCTCACTCGCCATCGGTGCAGTTACTGAGGGACAGTGCCTCACACATCATCGGTGCAGTTACTGAGGGACAGTGCCTCACTCGTCATCGGTGCAGTTACTGAGGGACAGTGCCTCACTCGTCATCGGTGCAGTTACTGAGGGACAGTGTCTCACTCGCCATCGGTGCAGTTACTGAGGAACAGTGCCTCACACATCATCGGTGCAGTTACTGAGGGACAGTGCCTCACTGTCATCGGTGCAGTTACTGAGGGACAGTGCCTCACTCATCATCGGTGCAGTTACTGAGGGACAGTGCCTCACTCGTCATCGGTGCAGTTACTGAGAGACAGTGCCTCACTCATCATCGGTGCAGTTACTGAGGGACAGTGCCTCACTCGTCATCGGTGCAGTTAATGAGGGACAGTGCCTCACTCGTCATCGGTGCAGTTACTGAGGGACAGTGCCTCACTCGTCATCGGTGCAGTTACTGAGGGACAGTGCCTCACTCGTCATCGGTGCAGTTAATGAGGGACAGTGCCTCACTCGTCATCGGTGCAGTTACTGAGGGACAGTGCCTCACTCGTCATTGGTGCAGTTAATGAGGGACAGTGCCTCACTCGTCATCGGTGCAGTTAATGAGGGACAGTGCCTCACTCGTCATCGGTGCAGTTACTGAGGGACAGTGCCTCACTTGTCATCAGTGCAGTTAATGAGGGACAGTGTCTCACTCATCTTTTTAACCCCAGTACCTTACCCAGTGCCTAGCTCATGATTGTTCAGAATGAAATATGAGTTTTACTTTTTAAGCCTCTGTTCTACTTAGCAACTTGGTAGTAACGAGAAAATAATGGTAGACTCAGATTTATACCAATGCTGACCCTCTCAAAATTTATGGCTTTTCCACTTTTATAGGTAGGAAAGGTTTTGTTATCCTTACTCACATGTAAGAAAACCAAGACAAAGAGGTAAATAACAAACTGATGTCTTCCTATGTCTGCTTCTCTCAGCATTCTCCATGGGTGATCTCATCCACACTGTGGCCTAATCCTTTCACTCACAGAGATGGTACTCATATCTCAAGGTCCTAGGCCTGTGTCCTGAGCTCAGACCTACAAAGCCCAATGGCCTATTAGATCTTGGCTGACCCAGAAGTACCACAATTCCTCCTGGAGCAAGCAGAACTCATTGAGCCTTCAAAGCTGAACCCTGAAGTACCACCATGAATAGAACATACTCACCCTAGTACCAGATAGGAGAGACAGGAAGGAGCCACATTATAGGCAGAGATTTGTAAGACATAGTAAGGAGCATTGAATTTATTTAAAATGAGCTGTAAAGCCACTAAATGATTTTAACCCAAAATGGCACAATCTAATTTGCATTTTTAAAATCTTTTTTGCTACTATGTAGATAATTAAATGAAGAAAGACAAAGAGAAAAGAGAAGACGATGATGACCTGTTCATCAGGAAAGAATCAGGAAAAGAAGAGAGCAGATTCAAGGAATACTTTGGAAACAGAAACAACAGAATTTGCTACTAGATTCAGTTGGGGGTGATGGTGAGACACAGCCCAAAATAAAGTATGACACCAAGTTTTCTGGCTTGCGCAAATAGGTGAACAGTGAAAACAGAGGAGGAAGGTTATTTTTTAAGTCCTGTTCTGGGCACGTTGGGCTTATGGTATTCTGAAACAACAGTAAAGTGAAAATTTCAAGTAGACATACGCAAGTCTAGAGTGCAAGTGACAGCTGGACCAAAAGTGTTAGACTGGGAACTTTCACAATAAAGATGACATTTATATGCCTTGGAACTGATTGATACAGAGAAACCTCAGAGAGCAAAAGATACTCAGAGATAAGCCCTGAGAAATCTTAATACCTAAATGGAACATTCTGACCAGCCAGATGATAGGACACCAAGAGAGAAAACAATATGGCAATTGCCTGCTTCCTTGGCTGTCTCCCCAACTAACCGAATTCACTGGAGGTGGGATTATGACCCATTCTCCACTGCATCAATAGTCTCTATCCACATTTACTATTCCATTTGTGTGAATATATAATCATTTCCTTAACCATCTGCCCAGTGGACATTTATATTGTTTCCATTTTGGAGATTTCAGTAAATGTTGCCATATATGTCTTTGATGCCTTGAAAGAAGGAAGAAACATAGAATGAAAGACAATTTATTGGTTTGAACAAGTAAGTATAAAAATAGTAGAAAGTAAGATGGGCACTGGGTTTAAATCCTATGCTTGACCTGTTTCCCTAACACGCAGGGGTCCACAGATACTTACCATGGATTTGTCAGTGACTAACGCATTCCAAATACTTGTCATGGCCTGTCGAATGCCAAGATTGGGATCAAACTGGTAACGATAAAGTCGAGGAACTAGCTGAGGCAGAAAAGGAGCCAACTGCTCTCCAGCTCTGGTAGCAATTACATTAAAACCAAAAGCAGCACCCTAAAAATAATAATAGGATGAAGTGACTCAGATGCACCCATTACAGTAAAATATTAACACAGCAAAAAATTCTCCCTCCCAAACTTATGCCTAAATACAGGCTGATTTATTGGGCTTTCCAATCAATAGTAGCTTTGTGGGGTTCAGCTTTCTCATCAAGCACAGACTTTCACAAAATGCACTGTATATCATTTTCCACTGTCTGCCAATGTAGCATGTTTGATTTGCAGGGAAACAAAAAATAATCGTCCAGTGATAGCAACTTACCTTCCTAGAGTTCCACATTGCATGATGGTTAGCTAAATTCATAAATTTATACACCAGATCTGGCTGGCTAAGATCACTTGCCAGAGAACAAAGTTCCTTGTAAGTAGAAAGGCCCTGACTTGGAAACAAAGAAAAAGAGGTAGGCAGTAATAAACTTCTCTCTCTCCAGCCTAAAAAATTACATCATCAGTATTACTAGGACATATTAAAATCAAATTTTCACTCAATTTCTAATACTGAGTTATCTTATCACCATGGACAAAGAAAGCCAGGTTGGGAAGAATATAAAAAGTCAGCTAATTCAACTAACAGCAATTCCTAAGTCCATCTACATCGCTGCTGATAAATGACCTAAATACACGTGTAAGTCCATGGAAGTGGTGCCCTCACCACCTGGGGATGCAACTCAATAATTCTTCATTACATTACACATAATCTCACATGATCATAAGAGAGTCATTTGAAGACAACATCTGTTTTCCCTAAGTCTTTTCTAAACTAGACCACCCTAAACCAACTGGAGTCTTGTTAACATTCCTCTGAACAAATAAAATCGGCTCAAATATCTAATCGTTTTATGTTATTTTGTAAAATGTAAGCACTTTTTTAAAAACTTAGAGTCTATAAGGAGAGTAAGTAAAATTAAAACCATTTTTGACGTGGTAACAGTGCACTGTGGGGGAAAGTCAAGGACAGAACACACTGCAGCTTTCTCCTGTTGCAGAAAACACTGAAGCAGGCTATGTGTGACACCACAGCAAGGCCCTGCAACCAGCAAAGATTTGCCTAACGATCCACAGAAATAAAGCATGATAAAATAAAGGAGGTCAAGCTCGAGCAATTTATTTTAAATGCCAAAGTAGTGGCCTCTAAGATAAAGAATTACACGCACCCAAAAACTAGGGGCAGTGGGTACACCTGGCTATGCTTTCAGGTGTCCCCCAGGACTCAGCTGCCTGAGATCTGACAGTTCTTGGCCTAGTCAGTCTCCCAGAAATGCCCTTAGGGCCCAACATCATGGGCTCCCAAGCAGCAGCCCACCACCAATGGCTGGTCACTGACGGGACATAAAGGGCCAGGCTCCATGCCTCAAAGCAGAACAACTCCAAAAGGTCACTCCATGCCAGCTCAGAGCTCCTCCAGAGGTCGGTATCCACCGAAGCAATGGCAACAGTTCAGCTCCTCCCCCAGTCACAGGCCCTGTCCTGCTTCCTCATCACCCCAAAGTGATCCCTAGGGCACTACCCAATGAATTTCCAAACTAGAAATCTCCATCTCAGAGTTTATTTTCCACGACACTCAATTTAAGACATGAGCCTTTTTTTCCATATAAGTTTTCTTCTTCCACCAATAGATAACATTTCCTAAGAGAGTAGAAATCAACTTCAGGACTGCTCTATTTACCAGACTAATAAATACATATATATATTTAAAGATGTTTATTAGCATAACCAATTGATGGATTTAGCATACTTACCCATCTGGTGTTTTGCCAAGAGCTCCCCCTTGGAATACCACTGTCTCTCCAGAAACTTCATGTTTAACTCTAAATCAAAACAAGAAGAATTTCAATAAGCTTAAAGCTTTTCATACCAACATTCAACTAGCCAATACAATTCACTGACAAAGTGATAAAACTGAACTTTCTATCAAGCATTTACTATGTACAAGATAAAAAAGTCCTTTCCATCAGGCTGCAAATTTTGTAAAATGAATCCAGAATGAACAAATTAACAGATGAAAAAGACATTCCACATAATTTGCACTGAATTAAATGAGGTGACAACATGAAAAACTATCCTTCCTACAAGGCAGGCAACATAAAGCAGCAAACCCTTACATGGATGATTTCCCCTCACACTTTTCACAGATTAGACTATGAATGATATGCAAGCTTCTTCTCTGCATCTTAACTTCCATTTAGCCAACAGTAATTACAGCATTTTTCTAATCCAATGCATTAATTATCTGAGACCATTAAACTTTCAAAGCTTGACCTAGTGACATGCTCCTCAAGTTAAAGTATACACTGGAATAACTGTGATATTCACAGCACAATAACTATAGACTTGCAATTTAGAAAAGCCTTCATAAACAAAAAAATGGAAAGCTGAATTTTCCTTCTCCGGCATATTCTATGTGTACAAACTTGCTCTATGGGTTTGAATCTAAAATTTTCAAGTTCACCATACCTTTTGCCAGTCATAAGTGTTTCTACAAGTGTAGAAACCAATTCCTGTTGATCTTGTTCATTGCCTAGTTCATAAACCAACCCAAGGCCTTTTGATGCAACATCTTGGCTAAGTTCTACAAGAAAAGCAGACAAGATTGTATTACTTTAAAAAAAAAATTGTCTACTTGCTATGAAATCAAAATTTTTAAAAAGTTATGTTGACATGGACCCAAAATGTTATCAAAGTAAAGATAAAAAACAGAATCAATATGCCTATTTTATTTAAAAAAAATACTACTACTAAATCATTTCAGTGGACATGGCACCATACAAGTTACTATAAATGAGAACCACATTCACAGAAGATCCAGTTTACAAACCTAGACAATACTGATGGACCTATACAGTGTCACTGGACAGTGCAGTGACAGACTATCCACAGACTGTAAAGTCATACACATCAGAGATAAAACAGCCTCACAGGATTTCAATACACTCACACCTAACTTAAAAGTCAAAGCAAGACCATATGTTTAAATCAAGTTATAAAACAAAGCTACTAGTGAAATGTTTAACACACATACATTCACTCTCTCCTAGCTTAAATCGGAGAGGAAAAGTAACCAGAAGTATAAAAAAGCTATTAAGAGACACACTAATGTTAAAGAAGGCCTCAGCTCCATTTTTAAATGCAGACTAAGGAACATGTTCTAATGTATAAATATATAAATAAATAAATAAATAAATAAGAACCTAAGTTTCTGTCTCGTAACTAGAAATTTTGGTTTTTAAGCCATTAACATAATGCTTACCCTTACTACTAATAAATAAGGTTTGATCATTTGTTTTAATCACGTAGTTCAAAAAAGTTTTCTTTTACGTTCATTAATCCAGGTTTTTCAATATTTAAAATACAAGTTCAAATAAGTTTAGAAATCAAATATTTACCAACAACCTACCATCATTTTCTGATAGAACTGAAACAAATGCACTTTGAATTTCTTTAAGATGAGACTGAAAGAAGAAAAAAGGCATTACAACACTGAAACTCTACCTCTTTGAGAGAATAAGAATGTTACTCTCACTATGTACAAAATTTGTAGTCTTATTATCCAAGCCAGTTACAATCGCTGTTTTGTTCTCATCTTTACAGGTGGCCCAAATCACCTGGAGCTGCACCACTTACAGGTAGTCTAACACATGCAAGCTGACAATTGGTCCAACTGAGCCTCCCCATCTCAAGCACTTCTGACTTTATACCTTCAAGTTTAGAATCATCTTCCAGCCTATATACACCATTCATTCCTTCATGTACAATGTATTTCAAAATCGACTATTGGTTAATGATCTTCATCCTCATATGCTTTCCTTGCTACTTATAATACTGTGGTTTCCAAAAGGGCTGACCACATACAGCATGGCTCACCTTCACTTCTTTGTGGGTATTTAGCTTCCTCACAAGGGAAAGGAGCCAGATACAGGCTGCTTGCCTCACATGTGGGTTGGAGCTAATGATATGTTTATTTAAAATCACATCCAATACCCATGGAACCACATCATTCACTTTGGCTCCTGGGGAAAAACAAAGAAAAATAATAAAGAATTAAAATAATTCAACATTGTTTCCTGAAAAAAATTAAATTTAAATCAACATTTATTCAACATAACAATCCTGTAACATACTAAAGTCCAAATGACTAAGGTGTTTAAAGTTGCTGAAGGAATCAATAATTATTCACTCTAGAACCTAGCATAAACAAAATTACATTTCAAAGGCACTCAAGTAACTTTTTAGTTCTCTAGAATGAAAAATTATCCCTACTCTCTCAGTGTCACCAATTTTTCTGATACCTAAAAGTAACAGATACCTTTTGCACTTCTTTCCTCCTCCAGCTACCATACTGTTTTTCTCCTTTATTACTCCAGGGTTTCTGAACCTCAACACTACTGACATTTTGGCTGGGTAATTCTTTATTGTAGAGAGCTATGCTACACACTGCAAAATGTCTGGCAGCATCCTCTGCCTTCACCAACTAGAGACCAGGAGCACCCACCATCCCCAGTGTCTAGACATTACCAAATGTCCTCTGTGTGGCAAAAATCTCACTCCTCCAGTAACAAGCATAGTTTTACATTAAGACCCTTCAAAATAGTTGTCTAAATTCATGTTCAAACTTTGCCCTTCTCTTTTCTTGAGCACTCCAAATAAGCCTTTTGCCTTCTCTTCTCCATGGACATTATTCACAGTAATCACGAATGACTTTGCTGTTGCTAAGTCCAATGATTATTTCTCACTTCTCACCTTAGTTGATCAATTGGCAGTACATGACATGTTCAATTCCCCTCCATCCTTCATCTCTTCATAGCTCCTCACTGATCACACTACTCTAGTTCTCAGAGTCAGAATCTCTTCTTCTAATACCCATAACCACAACTCTAGCTGCCAGCAGTTCTACTATCTGGGCAAATACAATTACCAAACCAACAAGTCCTTACTCAAGTCCCACAACATGCCCAGAATAATATGTAGAGATGCTAAGACGGCTAAGACCTGAGCCCTAACTGGCTTCTCAAATGCTGTTCATTCTATTCACAGCAAGACTGGTACAGCGTAACCAACAACATCCAAAGGCTGAGTAGCACACAGATGAGAATGACATAGAACACGTATGACCAAAATTCACATCAAAGATTCATCATCACCCTCTCTCCACAATATGTTATGTTTTCCTTTCCCGAAACAGACAAAAATAAAACTTTGACATTTAATGGACAATTTGAGATTCCTTTGGATGAGTAAAAAGCCAGGCAGAATGTAATCTTCCAAGAGGAGTTTGAAGCAATAAAAGAGTTCAGAATATGAAGACTGGCATAGATACCTTTCTACTGACCTTTATTTGCTTAACTCACTATGTAAAAACCCATAGAGTGGCTGGGTGCAGTGGCTCGTGCTTGTAATCTCAGCACTTTGGGAGGCTGAGGCAGGTAGATCACCTGAAGTCAGGAGTTCAAGACCAGCCTGGCCAACACAGTGAAACACCGTCTCTACTAAAAATATGAAAAATTAGCCAGGTGTGGTGGCAGACTCCTGTAATACCAACTACTTGGGAGGCTGAAGCAGGAGAATCATTTGAACCCAGGAGGCGGAGGTTGCAGTGAGCCGAGATCGTACCACTGCACTCCAGCCTGGGAAACAAGGCGAGACTCCATCTCAAAAACAAACCAACAACAACAACAAAAAAAAAAACTATGGCGTCAGAAACATGCCTCTCATAGCAAACCCACTCCTCAGTGTGAACCCTCCCTGCTGTCAAGTCTCTGTTATCACCTCTCACATGCAACCTGAAAATTCCCACTTCAGGTATGGCTGCCTAAGCTTGTTAACAATGTCACTTCCCTCCCTTATCTTCATCCTTCTATACAAACTTCTCCTTGCCTTGCTTCATGTGTGTTCAGGAAAAACCTCAAAAAACTGACTCTGATTCAGCTTCCGTCAATCCACAATTCTCATTACAGTGCAAGCAAAAGTGTGTTTTTCTATTTCCTTTAAACCTCTTTATGGTGGCTAATGAAATAACAAGTGAACACATTACCATGGAGTTAAATGTTAACTATAACACTAAGTGCAATAACTAAATTAATGTATTACTCATGATGGAACACAATCCACAATCAAATTGTTACCATGAGAATACTGTCATTTAATTTCCTTAATTGAGAAGATAAAATATAAAAACTTGGTGACTTTTCCTTCTGTTTAAAATTTTTTTTAATTCTAGCTCAAATACTAATATATATTTTCAATTCCAAATTCAAATTAAACCATAACACATTTGAAATTATGATATATACAACAAAGTCAGAAACCACATGTTCCCTCAACTATATGCTGTCACTAAAAGCCAGTGTACCTAGAACACTAGCAGAAGGCACTGAGGCTTCATTATGTAATGAAGGATTAGAGGACGCTTCATCTGGAAACACCTATACCTTGAATTCTGAAACTGGCTAAACACTGAAATCCTCGTGAAAAGAGCACAAGCTTCAAGGTAATCCAGAGCTAACTCCCCTGCTTGCTTGCCAAAGTGAAAAAAGTTACTAATTTCATGCTGTCCGTTTTTTTTTTTTTTTTTTTTTTTTTTGCGACAGAGTCTCCCTTTGTCGCCCAGGCTAGAGTGCAATGGCATGATCTTGGCTCACTGTAACCTCCGCCTTCCAGGTTCAAGCGATTCTCATGTCTCAGCCCCCAGAATAGCTGGGATTACACACTTGCGCCACCACACCTAGCTAATTTTTATACTTTTAGTAGAGGTGGGGTTTCACCATGCTGGCCAGGCTGGTCTCGAACTCCTGACCTCATGAGATCACCCTCCTTGGCCTCCTCTAGTGCTAGGATTACAGGTGTGAGCCACCGTGCCTGGCCTCATGCTGTCTTCTTCCATCAACTATTTTTCTTCACTGAATGAAATTGGTAAACGTATTTGAAAAAGAATATGGAATGTGTAATTTTTTTCCTCAAATGTCATAAAGAGAACAAAAACGTTACTTGATAATTATAAATTGATTAGCTGAATATTTGGTACCAGCAGGAGGAGTATATTCCTCTTCAGTCACTAGCCAGGCATCTCGGGCAGCCACAGAACTAGTTCCTACTGCCGCGCTGGTAATGGCTTCGCCAATAGTGAACTGAAGTTCTATCTGCTTGGCCTGCAATGAAGGAAGTAAAAGCCATGAATGAGAAAACACATTTCCCTAAAACATCCATTTCTACAGAACAGTTGCTTAAAAGTGTGTTTCTGAGCATGTTTTGTTTTCTCTGTTTTGTCCTACTTTGCTTTCAGCTAATTCAATGGCTCAAAGGCAGGGGAGGGTAAAGGAGCAAGGACTTAAGAATGCCTTGAAGATATTTTTCAAAGTCTTTGCTGTCCTCCTCGCCTCAGTAGAGAAGCACTAAGCAGTGATTTACGATGTCTGGAAGCATAATATGGTTCACCTAAGGAAGACAGGGAATCCCATCAACTTTGAAGCCATGTAAGTGTCAGTATAAATTCTAGCTGTCTCTCACCAGCTATATACCCTTATTTAAACTTCCATGAGCCTCAAAAACTTCATTTCTAAGAGAAGCATAATATCATCCACAGCATTAAGCTTTAAGCATTAAATGAGGTTAATGTACATAAAACTACTAGATAGTATGCCTGATTGTGGTTACTCCACAATAAATAGTAGCCATTACATTTTATTGACATTTACTTAACAACTATTTAACTCTTTGTACTCTTAAATTATATGATATCTTGATGTTACTTTTATTTATTTATTTATTTATTTATTTTTTTTTTTTTTTTTTTTTTTTTTTTGAGACGGAGTTTCGCTCTTGATACCCAGGCTGGAGTGCAATGGCGCGATCTCGGCTCACCGCAACCTCCGCCTCCTGGGTTCAGGCAATTCTCCTGCCTCAGCCTCCTGAGTAGCTGGGATTACAGGCATGCGCCACCATGCCCAGCTAATTTTTTGTATTAGTAGAGACGGGGTTTCACCATGTTGACCAGGATGGTCTCGATCTCTTGACCTCGTGATCCACCCGCCTCGGCCTCCCAAAGTGCTGGGATTACAGGCTTGAGCCACCGCGCCCGGCCTTGATGTTACTTTTAAATGGCTCAGAAAAAAAAGAGAACAAAGCAAACGTAAAATGTGAAAATTTGGAAAATCTGGATAAAGGGCACACATGAGTTCTTTACACTATTCTTACAGCTTCACTGTAAGTTTGAAAGTGCTTCAAAAGCCAAACATTTGAAAATTCTATTTAGTACACACTCAAGTATTTTAAAATTTGATTCGGAAATGTTGACATGCTTCACAAGTAGGAGTCACTGACCCAACATGTAACTACCTAGACCTGCATTTTCCACTTTTTACTGTAAACCAGAAGAAATTAGGAGGAAGAGAAGAAATAAGGGAATGAATAGAGAGCATTCGAGGGCTATGAAAACACTGACTCTTCCAAGCATTAAGACAACAGCTGAGACTTTCCTATGCTAATCAATAAACGCTCTATTTGTGATGAGGCATCAAGTGCTAATGCAACATGCTTCCTAGACTGAGGAAAAAGGATTTAAAGGCTTTAGTCCTACAGCTTCCCTGGTTAAAAGCTTCTCTTGGCAACTTTGAGCTGAAAACAGGTATTTCAACATAATCCTTATTAGGGTTCATTTTATGTACCTGTTTTTGCATATTTCCTATGGTTAATAACAATACACTTGCCATGAAAAACAAAAACAAAACTCCATAACTATATTTATGAATGATACATTTATGAATATCTGGACTTCGCTGTAAATATTCCAGAAATAAAGGGGGGTTCAATAGAGAAAATAAGAACAGATACATGGGAATTCATTACATTATTATCATTCTATTTTTGAATATGTATAAAATTTCCCATAATAAAAAGTTACAAGAGGGGCTGGGCATGGTGGCTCATACCTGTAATCTCAGCACTTTGGGAGGCCGAGACCGGTGGATCACCTGAGGTTAGGAATTTGAGACCAGCCTGGCCAACATGGAGAAACCTCGTCTCTACTAAAAATACAAAATTAGCTGGGTGTGGTGGCGCATGCCCATAATCCCAGTTACTTGGGAGGCTGAGGCAAGAGAATCGCTTGAACCCAGGAGGGGGAAGTTGCAGTGAGCCAAGATCACGCCATTACACTACAGCCCGGGCAACAAGAGCGAAACTCCATCTAAAAACAAAAAGAAAGTTACAAGAGGCAGGAGGCAGGGCAAAGTGGCTGAACAGGGAAGGGGAGGTGAAAATTGTTAACAAGTACAAAAAAATAGAAATAATGAATTCAGGCCAGGCATGGTGGCTCATGCCTATAATCCCAACACTTTGGGAGGCCTAGGTGGGTGGATCACCTGAGGTCAGGAGTTTAAGACCAGTCTGGCCAACGTGGTGAAACCCCGTCTCTACTAAAAATACAAAAATTAGCCAGGCATGCTGGTGTGCACTTGTAATCCCAGCTATTCAGAAGGCTGAGACAGGAGAATTGCTTGAACCCAGGAGGCAGAGGTTGCGGTGAGCTGAGATTGCACCATTGCTCTCCAGCCTGAGCAACAGAGCGAGACTCTGTCTCAAATAAAAAAACAAAAGAAGAAAATGAATGAGACCTAATACTCTTTGGTAGCAACTAGTGTGGCTGTAGTCAATAATAATTTAATTGTACATTTTTAAATAACTAAAAGAATATAATAGGATTGTTTGCAACTCAAAAGATAAATGCTTGAGGGCATGAATACCCTCTTCTCCATGATGTGATTATTAAGCATTGCATGCCTGTATCAAAACATCTCATGTACCCCATAAATATAAACATCCAACATGTACCTACAAAAACTTAAAACTGAAAAAAAAAAAAGCCCAACAGAACCTCATCCCCTCCCTATCTAATGCAGGAACGTCAAACTAAACTATCCACCAAAAAGGCACCTTCATAAAAACTAAAATAATTCGGTGAGAGATCACAGTACCCAGCTTCAGCATAATAACAAGAAGGGACTCACTGAATAGGGTGGGAAGAACACACTGACTATACCACCCCCTCCCAGTCCCAGGCAGCACAGCTTGGAAAGAGAACCTGTGTGCTTGGGTGAAGGAGAGCAAAGTGAGTGCGATACTTCACACTGCAACTCAGTGCCACCCTGTCACAGTAGAACACAGCACCAGGCAGATTCTGCCAGTGCCCAAGGAGGGAGCATTTAGACCAAACCTGGGCCAGAGGAGAATCAGCTTTTTCAGTGAGAGGAACCCAAGTCAGTTGACTAAAGTGACCTCAGTCCCCAAATAAATTTCACCAGCAGCTAGGCCACACCTCGGGGTAGGAAAACCAAGAGTACAGGAGACTTTATCTCACAACCAGGCACCAGTGCAGCCACAATAAAGCAAAGCACCAGGCAGAGTTCAAAAGCCCCACTTCCAGGACGCTGCTGTGGAGGAGCACTTCTAGACCTAGCCCGGGCGAGACGGGAATCTGCTGGTGTGCCAGAAACAACCTAAGTCCCGAGTCCTGGGTGGCTCCAACACCTGCTGACTAAAGCAGCCCCATCTTTGAAAAAGCATCAGCAGCAGTCAGGTGGCCATAGGCCTTGGGTGAGCCCTGGTACTGTGCTGGTCTGGGAGGCCATGGGCTTTGGGTGTAACCCAGCATGGTGTTAAGCTGCTGTGGCCACACGAGTGCCCACATTACCCTTCCCCTAACTTCAGGCAGTTCATTGTGAAGACACTCCCTCTACCTGGGGGAAAGAGAAGGAAGAAAGCAAGAAACTTTGCCTAGGAACCCAGAGAATGTTAGATGTCTACAGACACCTAGTTACCCAAGTCCATCAACGCTGGTTATCGAGGTGTCTGTTAAGAGTGGTGGCACAACTGGGATTAGGGTGCCCTCTAGTGCTGAAACAACTGCAGTGACCACAGGCTTAGGGAACTCAACACTGAGTCATATTTGGAAGGCCCTCTGAAGAACAGGTGCAAACAAGACCAGACTGTGAAGACTGAAATAAATATTTAACTCTTCAAAGCCCAAACACTGATGAATGTTCACAAGCATCAAGGACATCTGAGAAAAAATGTTTGAAAAAACATTTGCCCTAACCAGACTAAATAAGGCACCAGTGACCAATCCTGGAGTGGTGTAGATATGTGACCTCAGAGAATTCAAAATAGCTGTTTTTGTTTGTCTGTTCGTTTGTTTTTTGAGACAGAGTCTTGCTCTGTCGCCAGGTTGGAGTGCAGTGGCGCAATCTCAGCTCACTGCAACCTCTGCCTCCCAGGTTCAAGCAATTCACCTGCTGCAGCCTCCCAAGTAGCTGCAACTACAGGCTTGTGCCATCACACCCAGCTAATATTTGTATTTTTAGTACAGATGGGGTTTCACCACATTGGCCAGGATTGTCTCGATCTCTTGACCTCGTGATCCGCCTGCCTTGGCCTCCCAAAGTGCTGGGATTACAGGCATGAGCCATTGTGCCCAACACAAAATAGCTGTTTTAAGAAAGCCCAACAACTTCAAGAAAGCATGGAGAAAGAATTCAGAAACTTATGAGAGAAATTTAGTAAAGAGACTAAAATGGGGGGAAAATAATCGAACAAATCTTAATGCTGAAAAATATAATGGATGACTGACAAATGCTTCAGTGTGTCTCAAGAACAGAACTGATCAAGCAGAAGAAAGAATTAGTGAGCTCTAAGACAGGTTATCTGAAAATACACAGTAAGAGGAGAAAAATGCAGAAGAATGAGATATACTTAGAAGATCTGGAAAACAGTTTCAAAGGGGCTAAGAGTTATTTGCCTTAAAGAGGAAGTAGAAAAAGAAACGGGTAGAAAGTTTATTCAAAGAAATAACAGAGAACTTTCAAACCTAGAAAAAGATGAACACCCAGGTAAAAGAAGTTCAAAGAACACCAAGAAGATTCAACCCAAATAAGACTACCCCAAGACGTAAAATAAACTCACAAAGGTCAAGGATGAAGAGAGGATGCTAAAAGTAGCAAGAGAAAAGAAGCAAATAAGACATAAAGGAACGCTGATATGCCTGGTGGCAGATTTGTCAGCAGAAACCTTACAGGCCAGAAGGGATTGGAATAACATATTCAATGTGCAGAAGGAAAGAGAAAGGGAAAGGGAAAGAAACAGTTGAAGACTGACTTCAACACCCCACTTACAGTAATGCACAGGTCATCCAGACAGAAAATCAAGCCACCCAAATCGAAATTAAACTACACTCTAGGCAAAATGGGCCTGACATTTACAGAACATTTCATCCAACTGCTATAGAATATGTATCTTTCTTATCAGCACATGAAACATTTTCCAGGGTAGACCATATGTTAGACACAAAGCAAGTCTCAAGCAATTCAAAAAAAAAAAAAAATCAAAATCCCATCAAGTATCTTTTCTGACCATAATGGAATAAAACTAGAAATCAATAACAAGAGGAATTTTGGACACTATAGAAATACATGGAAATTAAACAACACGTTCCTGAACAACCAATGGGTCTAAGAAAAAAATCAAGTAAGAAAAATTTAAAATTTATTAATACAAATGAAAATGAAAACACAACATACCAAAATCTATAGAATACGATGAAAGCAGTGCTAAGTAGGAAGTTCACAGCAATAAATGTTTACATCAGAAAAGTAGAAAGACTTTCCTAGTGATGCACTTTCAAGAACTAGAAAAGCCAGAACAAAATGAACCCAAAATTAGTAGAGGAAAGAAATAATAAAATTCAGAGCAGAAGTAAACAAAATTGAGACTAATAAAAATACAGAAGAGCAATGAAATGAAAAATTGGGTTCTTTAAAAGATGAACAATAAACTATTAGAATTGATAAAGTCAGTAAGTTACAGGATACAAAATAAACATACAAACCATTGTATTTCTATATGTGATATGGTCTGGATTTGTGTCCCTGCTCAAATCCCATGACTGAATCGTAATCCCCAATGTTGGAGGATGGGCCTGGTGGGAGGTGACTGGTTCATGGGGATCAACTTCCTCCTTACTCTTCTGATAGTGAGTTCTCATAAGATCTGGTTGTTTAAAAGTATGTAGCATCTCCCCCTTTGTTCTTTTTCTATTGCTCCTATGCCATGTAAGACATGCTTGCTTCCTCTTTGCCTGCTGCCATGATTGTAAGTTTCCTGAGGCCTTCCAAGTCATGCTTCCTGAACAGCCTGCAGAACTGCGAGTCAATTAAACTCCTTTTCTTTATAAACTACCCAGTTATAGCAGTGCAAGGACAGACTAATATGCCAACAGCAAACAATCTGAAAAGAAATCAAGAAAGTAACCCCACTCATAATAGCTACCAAAAAAAAAAAAAATACCTAGGGATAAATTATAACCAAAGAAATACAAGATCTCTATAATGAAAACCATAAAACACTGATGAAAAATTTAAAAGAACACACAAAAAAGAAAACATATCCCATGTTCATGGATTGAAATATTATTAAAATTTCCATACTACCAAAAACAATCTACAGATTCAATATAATCCCTATCAAAATATCAAGGACCTTCATCACAGAACTAGAAAAAACAATCTTAAAATTTGTATAAAACCACAAAGACCCTAAATAATGAGCAAAAAATACTAAGCAAAAAGAATAAAGCCAGAGGCATTGCATTACCTGACTTCAAAATATATTACAAAGCTATGGTAAGCAAAACAGCATGGAACTGGCATAAAAACAGACACATACACCAATGGAACAAAACAGAGAACCCAAAAATAAACCTACCCATTTATAGTCAACTCATTTTCAACAAAGGCATCAAGAACATATATTGAGGAAGGGACAGTCTCTTCGATAAATCGTGCTAGGAAAACTAGATAACCACATGCAGAAAAATGAAACTAGGCCCCTTTATCTCACCATATCAAACCAAAATGAACTTAAATCTAAGACTTGAATTATGAGACTACTATAAAAAAACATGGAGAAATACATCAAGATATTGGTCTGGGCACAGATTTCTTAAGTAGGATCACAAAAGCACAGACACCTAGAGCAAATATTGACAAATGGGATTATATCAAGTGAAAAACCTTCTATACAGCAAAGGAAACATCCAACAGAGCAGAGAGACAACCTATAGCACAGAAAAAAATATCTGTAATCTACCCATCTGACAAGGGATTAAAATCCACAATAAATAAGGAACTCAACTCAACAGCAAATACACAATCTGATTTGAAAAGGGACAAAAGATCTGAATATAGTTATTTCTCTAAAAAAGGTATATAAATGCCAACAGGTACATGAAAAAGTTTGACGATGGAAATGCAAAGAAAAAGTACAATGAGATCTCATCTCACCCTAGTTAGAATAGCTATTATCAAGAAGACAGAAAACAGCAGATGACAGTAAGAATGTGAAGAAAAGGGAACATTAATACACTGTTGGTGGGAATGTAAATTAGTATAGCCATCATGGAAAACAGTATGAAGGTTCCTCAAAAAACTAAAACTAGAACTATCATATGACCCAGCAATCCCAGTATATATCCTAAGTACATATCCAAAAGAAAATCTGTATACTGAAGAGATATTTGTGCTCCAATGTTTACTGCAGCCCTATTAACAATAGCCAAGATAAGAAATCAATTTAAGTGTTCATCAACATATGAATGGATTTTTAAAAAGTGGTACATAAACACAATGGAGTATTATTCAGCCATAAAAAAGAATGAAACCCTATTGCTGACAGCAACATAGATGGAACTGGAGGACACTGTATTTAGTGAAATAAGCCAGGCACAGAACAAATATCCTATGTTCTCATTCATATGTCAGAAAATCAAACTCACGGAGGTAGCGAACAAATGGTGGTTACCAGAGGTCAGGAATAAAAGAGAGCTTGACCAATGGAAACAAAAATACAGTTAGAAGAAGTAAGTTTCAGTGTTCATCAGCACAATAGAATGACTATACTTAACAAGAATTTATTGTATATTTCAAAATAGCTAGAAGAGAAAATTTGAAATTCTCCTAACACAAAGAAATGATAAACACTTAAAACGATGGATATCCCAATTACCCTAATTGGATCATAATACATTGTATGCTTGTATGAAAATATCACATATATCCTAGAAATATGTACAACTATTATGTATCAATTTTAAAAAATTGAAAATGGGCCAGGCACAGTGGCTTATACCAATAATCCCAGCATTTTGGGAGATCCAGGTGGGAAGATCGCTTAAGCCCAGGAGTTCAAGACCACCCTGGACAACACAGAAATACACTGTCTCTATAAAAAAATTAAAATATTAGCCAGGCATAGTAGGGCAGGCCTGTGGTCCCAGCTACCTAGGAGGCTGACGTAGGAGGGTGCCTTGAGCCTAGGAGATGCAGTATACTCCAGCCTTGGTGACAGAGTGAGATCCTGTTGTAAAAATAAAATAAATAAAAAGTTAAAAGACACCAAAAAACCTTCAGCACTGTGTCCTCCTTGACTGTGAAGATATTCTGTTTCTGTTTCATGTTTTTCATTATTCTCATCATCTAATCTCTCTACCTTATTTCCATATTTCTAGTTTTTCATGTATTTCTAAACTCTTAAAATAATGGCATTAAAAGCAAGCAGACAAGCCTTCCTTGAAAAAAAAAAAAAAAACAGGCTAGGCGCAGTGGCTCACGTCTGTAATCCCAGTACTTTCGGAGGCTGAGGCGGGCGATCACCTGAGGTCAGGAGTTCAAGACCAGCCTGGTCAATGTGGTGAATCCCTGTCTCTACTAAAAATACAAAAATTAGCCAGGCATGGTGGAATGCACCTGTAATCCCAGCTACTTGGGAGGCTGAGGCAGGAGAATCGCTTGAACCTGGGAGGTGGAGGCTGCAGTGAGCCAAGATCACGCCACTTCAGTCCAGCCTAGGAGACAGCGCAAAACTCCAACTCGGGGGGGAAAAAACCCTAGAAGAAACCCACCTTGCTCAGGGATTTAAAAAAAAGAAAAAAAATAATAAAGCCAGTAACATAAGTTTCTCTCCAAGTGGTTACAATGTGAATGACATCCCAGGAGCCTGGGGTTGTCTAAAAAAATTCACTTTAAAAATACTGAATTCAGAATCCAGACTAATATCGGCTCTCTTACTTGGGTGCCTCAGTCCTTGGCCTCAATTCTCTCTCGTCCCTCCCATCTTTCAAGGCCCAACAGAAACCTCTCCTCCAAAAACCTACACTAACTCCTCCTGATAGAATTACACCTTCCTTTGTGATTCTACTGCCTTATATACAAATGTCTCTTCATTCAGTCCCTTAGTCTGTCAATATTTACTGAGGTCCTGCTATTACCAATCACACTGCTAGGCACTTGTTTTATAGCAGTCAGCAAAACAGAGTCTGCATGCAGCCTAGTGGGCAATTAGAAACTGTGATAAATGCTGTGAAGAAAAAGAATGAGAGACATGGTGGCACAAATAACTATAGAATCGACCCTAGTTTGATGGGCCAGAGAAGGCTTTTCAAGGAGCTCAGCAACAATCTGGGAAGGAAGTAGAAGGCTTTCAAAAGCTCAGTGCAAGGTGGCCAAAAAGGCTGGTATACAGAAAGTGAGTGAATGTCAAGAATCAAGGCTAAGGAAAGCAGGGGCCAGATCAGGCCATGCTGAGACACTTAGTACACTCTGTTGGCATTTGCCTACTTGTAGGTCTTCTCCACTATACTAGGCATCTAGAGGACAGAAGCTAAATCATCAGACTTGAAAACAACTGAAATACTCAAGAGCAACTGTTTTTTAATGGCTCACTCCACCCATCTGGCTGACTCGGTATGTGAGTATGTTTTCCCTTCTACCACACTGCACTGTGCTTTACTCAAAAATTATAAGCAAAGATCTTTCCCTCATAGGTGATTTAGTCAATGCTATACCTAGCACAGTGATGAGCGCAAAACTAGTACTTAAGTATTTAGTGAATAAATGAGTAAAAAAAAAACTCATAGCAGGCAAAATTGTACCTAAAAAAAAAAAAAACCACTGCTTTTTCTTTGAATAACTAACAATCAGGTAGCAATATAAATACCTCCACAGAATCCATCAGACCTTGCAAGAGGAGTTTCTGGTGAGGAAAATCTCCATCCCCAACGGGAAAATATCCCAGAGTTTGGATTGCTCGTTCTTTCATCTGGAAGAACACCAAATTTTTTTCTTTTAAACAGAGTATATAATGGCTTTACCTCAGTACAGTATTTCCAAAATGAGATGACAGGAAGGGCAGTCTATCTAACACACCAACATATAAATTTTTATAAAAGCATCAAATTTTACAATAGTATGTATATAAGTCATTGAAGGTAGAAACACACAAATCTGAGTCCACTAAGGACCCACAGCTGCAAAAGAAGAAAGAAGATAGCCTTAATTAGGCTTATTACCTTTCAAACTATAACGATTTAAAATGTGGGTTCTGGGCCAGGACCAAATCATATCTCAACCATTTCGCCTATACAGGTGTGTGACCTTAAGCAAGTTACTTACCCTCTCTGTGACTCTGTTTCCTCATGTTATCTCATATAGAGATGATAACTGTGCCCATTTCACTAGACCTTTTAGAAGATTCAGTCAATACATGCAAAGCACTTAACACACTCTCTGGTACATTACAAGTGCTTAACAATGATTGGTAATGATTAGTTAACAGCTAATAAAAACTATACTGTGTATCTTCTCAGAAAGTTTTAAACAGTAGCTAGACCAAGATTAAGATTATGTCAATTAAACTTGTAGTAGTAAACTGATATTTCTGCTCATTAAATCATCTTATACCTCAAAACTGGCTTTAGATTAGGATTTATATTTGGTCTAAAATGACAAAAATCATGAAACTACTTAACATCTTATTACACACCTTCTGCATGACGAAAGATATTTCCTGATGAATATTTCACTCAAATCGTAATAGTTATAAAGACCTAAATTGGAATGACTGGGTCAAAAGATGTACATACTAAGGTTGTACACAGATCACCTCTAACTCAAAAGTAAACACTCAAGCTTGCTTCTTTATCACCCATTTTTACATTAAACCCTTCCTTCAACTGTAATGCCAACTATTCTCATTAGAATTTGTTTTTGCTCATTTATGAATAGAATTTCAGAAAGGGAAGAAATAAGAAAGAAACTTACCTTATTTGTCTCTTTACTGGAAGGTATTCTATTTAGTAAGCTTTCTACAAGATGCAATTTGGTAAAGCCAGATCCCTCACTGGGGATTGGGAGTGGACCATTTCTGCCAATTTCACCCAGGGCTGTGCAGGCAGCAATTGCCAGGAGGGGTGATGTACTGTCCAAAAATGAGCCTATAAGCACATTTAGCCAGAAAGAGAATCATATACCATTATCCTTATGATCTAAAGCAACCAGTGACGTACTCAAGATTATTTTTAAGACAGCAAAATAGAATCAAAGTCTACAATATCTTCTAGTTGACAATTTGTTAACATTTATTCAGTGGAAAGACAGCATGGCAACAGAGGATAGAGTAGGTTTTTTTTAATATATAAATTTTTGCCCATAATAGGATCATCCCTGTTTATAAAAACATGTAGGAAAAAAATGTACAGAAAAAAAAAAAACAGTGCTTTGGTTTTTTCTGTTTTGTTCTTTTTGAGACAGGGTCTAGCTCTGTTACCCAGGCTGGAGTACAGTGGCATGATCACAGCTCACTGCAGCCTCAACCTCCCAGGCTCCAGTGATCCTCCCACCTTAGTTAGTCTCCTCAGTAGTTGAGACTACAGGAACATGCTACCATATCCAGCTAATTTTATTTTTTGTAGAGGCTAGGTCTCAACTATGTTGCCTAGACTGGTCTCAAACTCCTGGACTCAAGTGATCCTCTCACCTTGGCCTCCCAAAGTACTGAGATTACAGGCATGAGCCACCACACTCAGCCTTCACTGTTATTAAAGATAGAGAATTTATCAAGTAAGTTTTTTTGTGAAAAAGCTTGTGTCTTTAAAGTACAATGCTATAAAAAGAAACTGAAATGCCATATTAAAATTTAACATAATTCAAAAATTGCAACACCCAAGTCAGCATAAAGACATTAATTACCTATTGTTTCTGTAGCGCTCTGAATGAGTTCCTCTTGATCAGGGAGGAGGTCAGCATTTCTCTCTTGTTGCTCTGCCATTCTGATTTTCTTTTTAGCCAAATATCTTCCCACCGTGAATCCCAATGCAAGCAAGGATCCATGCTGTATCTCTGGGCTCTGAATTTAACAAAACGATAACATATCTCTGGCTCTCTCTCATATATTCAAGAATACATGGCAATATCTTTGTGTCTATTCAGATCATCTCTCCAACAAAACATAAGGCTAAGGAATAAAGTGAACACTTGAGGTTTCACTAGATGCTAATACATCAAGCTTAGGGAACAAGAGAAACCTTGAGTTTCCAACAGAATTTTGAGAAACTGAATCTTGATTCACTTTAAGATTTACATTCTCTAATTCCATGCCCACTGCAATTCCAGGTGAGGTGACTTTCCTACATGCTCCCATGCCACTTTCTAGCTTACAGCACTTATGTAACTACAATGTCATAACTTTCACACATAATGTCTCCCAATTGCCAACAGAAGACAATGAACAGATCCTATTTCTAACTGCTAAAACCTCTAAACACAAGGTAACCAACAAACTATTTGAAGTAAAACTTGCTTTTTTTACTGGCAGCAATGGATGAGGAAGAGAAAAGGAGCTAACATTTCTCGCTTTCAGTACTAATCAGGCCCAACCCTGCTTAGTTTCCAACATCAGATGAGATTAGGTGTGTTCACGGTGGTATGGCTGTAGGCTGTGAGCATCCTGTTGTACTAGCGATTCTCACGTATTTATGAATCACTGTACTCCTAGCACCTAAAACAGTGCTTATCAGGCACAGCACCCATATTCATTAAGTGAGCTGACTGAACCAATGTATTACCTATCCCATTTAGTCTTTACATTCACAAAAGCAAGGAATTTATAAGTTCATTTTACAAATGAGAAACTAAAATTAGATCCTTTTACAAAACCCTACCTCCCACAAAAAGGAATGAAGACAAAATAACATACGTGATTGTCTTTTGTAGTCTTTATGAGCTGTTCTATCATTGATTTCAACTCACTCCCCGACACTGTTGATACCACCACAGAATAAAACAATGCTGCCAGTTCACGCATTTCTTCTTTACTGCTATTCATCAGACTCTGAGCAGCATAAAAAAACAAATATATACATGATATAGAACCATGTGCCTGCTGAAAACTTCTTTTAAAATTAAAAGAATGTTCAATCTATTGACATCCATGAGAAAAAAACAAGGTATTATTTGAAAACAAAATGAAACCTTAATGAATTATATAACAAAATCTTCGGTGCATTGTCATCAAAGATAACGCAAGTACAAAACAGGTGAAATTTATTCACAGATGATCTAAAACAAGGGTCAGCAACTTCTATAAAAAAAACAAAAAGGGGCCAGGCACAGTGGCTCACGCCTGTAATCCCAGCACTTTGGGAGGCTGAGGTCGGTGGATCATGAAGTCAAGAGATCAAGACCATCCTGGTCAACATGGTGAAACTCTGTCTCTACTAAAAATACAAAAAAAAAATTAGCTGGGCGTGGTGGCATGCACCTGTAGTCCCAGCTACTCGGGAGGCTGAGGCAGGAGAATTGCTTGAACCCAGGAGGCAGAGGTTGCAGTAAGCCAAGATCGTGCCACTGCACACCAGCCTGGTGCCTGGCAACAGATTGAGACTCCGTCTCAAAAAAAAAAAGAAAAGGATTTATGGGCCATTTGGTCTCTGTTGCAACTACTCCATTCTGCCACTGCTATGCAAAAGCAGCAACAGACAATACCCAACGAATGAGTATGCCTGTGCTCCAGTAAAACATGGACACAAAAATGTTCATGTCATGAAATGTTACTTTCTTGATTTTTTTTTTCCACATTTAAAAATGTAAAAACCATTCTTAGCTTGCAAGCCCTACAAACACAGGAGGCAGGCCATATTTGGACCTTGGACTACCTCTGATCTAAAACATCAAAGCTCAAAACCTATAAAATCATTTTAAAATCAGTATAAATTTGTAAGAAATAAAAATTCCTTTTTAAACTAGAAGCAGTTTCATGAGACCAGATTATCCAGAAATGTGCAAAACTAACACCTCTTGGTAAATTTCATTCATGTTTTCACACTTAAAGTTATAATTTGTACATTTTTACCATCATTCAAGCTGTATTTTCCAAAAAAAAGAACTGCAATATGTAGCATATGGAGATACAGAAAACTGTGTGGGCCAATACTTACACTAAAAAAAATTATTCATTATTTATCTGAAATTCAAATTTAACTGAGTATCTCGTATTTTTGTTTGTTAAACTTGGTATCCCTTTTCATGTGGCCACGGGACAGGAACACCCTCATACATGGCTGGTAGAAGTGTACACTGGTACCACCCACATGGAGGGTGTCGCATTATCTAGGAAAATTACAAGAGCACATGTCCTCTGATCCAGCTATTCCATTTCTGAGGAATCCATCGAAAACATATACTTCCTCAATATGCAAGATGATAGATTATTCATTGTAGCAGAATGGAAGTACTTACTCTAACTGGCCGTCTATAAAAATCTAGAATACATTACAGTACATTCATATAATAAAAACGGATACTGTTACAATAAACAAGATGTGCTCTCCATAGTTGCAGTGGAATAGTTCCAGGTTCTACTATTAAGTGAAAGAATGTATAAAACCATGTGAATAGCATTCTGCTTTTTGTAAAAAGATTTTATGCACATTTTTATGTGTATGTACGTAAGTAAACTCTAGAAAATATGCCATATATAAGTGGTGACTGACATATGCTTGCCCGAGGGGAGCAGAAAGGGCAAAAATTAGGAGACTTGGGTAGGTGGGAGATGGTTAAGGAAAGGAGACATTTTACATAGTTTTTATTTAAACTACACAAATCTATTGCTTATTTTTTTCAAAAAAAAAAAAAACTTTTGAAACAGAAAAGGAATTTTTTTTTTACTCCTATGCTTCTCAATTCACCTCCCACTCTCCTCCAGATGTGTCAATGAAACATAGTGACCTACATGCTTCCCAGTAAGTGTCTGATGATGAGAGAGTTTTCAAAATGACCTAAAGGCAGAAAAGGTCATATGAATGCTGGTGGGGAAAAAAAAATCATGAGGTTAATTCTATTAATTAATTCTATTTTGGAAATAGAATTTTTTTTAAAAAAAAAGGTACATGCAGAACATACCTTTATCCATTCTGTTTTGTCTACAAATTTGGTAGCCAGCTTTTCTGGATACACTGACACAGCTTCCAATAGACAGTACATAACTGGCAAACCTAAGTAAGAATTCAGAACCACTTTAAGTTTCAAGAAAAGTAATGAACATACAGGGATCACTAAATTCCTTTAAAGTATAAGGCTACTGCTTTAACACACATTCTCTCAGTTCTATTTAAAAAAAAAACCTACACAACCTAAATATAGTATGTGATTCACTACAGCAAATTTACAGATTAGCTATCTTTAAAAGGATATCCTGTTCTTCACATCCACTTCCAAAGTAAGAATATATTATCTATTGTTAGCATTTCTTTCTGAAAAAGAACTAGTATCTAGAATGAATCAGATAACATTTAAAAAGAAACAAAGGCTAATGTTCAGTTACCGAAGTGAAGAGAGAGAATAATTTTGCTATATATCTTAGCTAAGTTTAAAATTAAATTTTTGCTTAAGTGCTTTAATATCTTTCCTTAGCATCACAAATTCCTACCTCCAACACCTGCTAACAGCTGCTGAAGCAGGCCAATGTAGATCTGCACAGGGTTAGTTTCCCCACTCTTGTTAGAAGATGATGAGGGTGCCACCTGCCCGCCTGACATTAAAGTCCGTATGTAACGTCCAATGGCTGGGGCATGATCCTGCATATCAGCCAAACTCTGAGAGGTGGGCACCACCCCCGCACTGTGCGCGAGGCACATGCGCAAGTACAGAACTATCTACAAACAGAACAGAGAGGAAGACTAGATAAGCTTCTTGAAAAGTTAATGTGGGAAGGTACTCTTCAAAGTAACAATTTCTAGTTTTGATTCCCCCACCCTTCTTCATAAAGCTATTCCAATCCTCATGGAAAGCAGAAAATATTCCATCACAGAGCAAAATCTATACAGCAAGGTTTGCAAATCCAAATAATTTTTTAATGAAGTTAAAATACAAACAACTTTTAAAGTCAGAAATTGGAGCTGAAGGCTGTTATCCTTAGAAAACTAACGCAGGAACAGAAAATAAAATACTTCATTTTTTAATGAAGTTAAAATACAAACAACTTTTAAAGTCAGAAATTGGAGCTGGAGGATGTTATCCTTAGCAAACTAATGCACGAACAGAAAATCAAATACTGTTCTTACTTTTAAGTAGTAGTTAGATGGTAAGAACTTCTGAACACAAAGAAGGAAACAGACGCTGGGGTCTACTTGAGGAGACAGGGTGGGAGGAAGGAGAGGAGCAGAAAAGATCACTATGGGGTATTAGGCTTAATACCAGGCTTAATACCAAACCTAAAAAGTTAAAAATTATACTAAAAATCATTATTTTGTAAAAGTTGTGTGTGTGTGTGTGTGTGTGTGTGACGAGGGAAGGAGGGAAGGAGGGAAGGAGGGAAGGAGGGAAGGAGGGAAGGAGGGGAGGGAGGGAGGGAGAGAGGGAAGGAGGGAAGGAGGGAAGGGCAGAAATCTGGAGCAAATGGCCTATTATTCCCGTAGAATTCCAACTGTGTTTAATCTCCACTGACAAGAATTTGGGAAAATGGGTTCAAATCATCTACAGAAAAATAGATAAAACACCATAAAAACCTCTGATACAGACCAGACATGGGGGCTCATGCCTGTAATCCCAACACTTTGGGAGGCTGAGGCAGGAGAATTGCTTTAGCCTAGGAGCTCAAGACCAGCCTGGAAAACATGGTGAAGTCCATCTCTACCAGAAAGATAACAAAACTAGCCAGGAGTGGTGGTGCATGCCTGTAGTCCCAGCTACTCAAGAGGCTGAGGTGACAGGTTCACTTCAGCCCAGGAAGTGAGGTTGAAATAAGCCAAGATCACGCCACTGTATTCCAGCCTGGGCAACAGAGTGAGACCCCTTCTCAAAACAAACAAAAAAACAAAACAACCCTTACATAAACAGACTACTAAGGAGTCCTCCGGAAGCTTTGTCATTGACAGTTAGGATAGGTAGCAAATGCATTGTGAAAATTCTTACTCTGAACAAGATTACCTCTTGTAATTTACTTAATGCAAGTCAATGATCTAAAAAATAGAATTTCCCTTAATAAGTGTGATCAATTAATCCTCTCCAACCTTCAAAACTAAATAATCCTAACAACCTCAACAGTATGTTGGCTTTAAAACCCAAATAGCTTACTGCAAGATCCCAACAGTAATCACTACAGAACATCCAGTTCTTTCACAAAAAGAATCTCACAGAGATAAATATATTTACATACTCCACTATGAATTAAAATAATAACAATTTCCCAATATATTTTTTAAAATAAACAACCCAATGAAGAACAATAATACCATAATACGGGTTTACCTAAAACAAAACAAAATGACAGACACCTCTTTGGGTGTGGTGTGATCTTTTTAGAACACTTACAAAAAGTAAATAGGAATATATCAAAGTCCTACCTCTCCAAAGGCTGCTGGGTTAAATGGAAGGACAGTGGTCCCGGTCATGTACTTGACTGGAGTTTTCATTCGATGGGAAGCCTAAGTTTAAAAGTGCCAAAACAGACACAATTAGTGAAAAATGGAGCATATCTGCACTTCCTCAACTCAAAAACAACTGTATTTCTAGCTACATGTCCTAGGTTTGCTTCTTTTTCTGATCAATACATTTTCCACTTTCCTATTAATCATGCTGATAGTGCATGTCCCTCACACACTAAATGACAAATGTGTTGCCCTTTTTCCATGTTTGTACTGACTTGTTTAAAAATAATAAACCTATTCTAGACATCTACTAACATGGTCATCTGAGGTCACTGCATGCCAGTTATTTTCATTAATAATGAAAGTGGGAGGAAACTACAAGCACAGAGAATATTCTAACCACAAATATGACTGTGCTGCTATATGGAAAACAGAATCCTGGCCCATACTGACCTTAAACTCCCTTAAGGTGCCCACCTAGCAAAGAGCTAGGATCACCCGTGGAGCTAAAAGGTAGGAAGGTATCCTCCAGCAAAGCGGATAGAGTCAAGGCCTGGAGGGGGTGGGTGGTCATTACTGCCAATATCCTGGAACTACTGGCAGAAAACACTATGCAAAAGCAGAGGCTTGCAAAAGTAGGTAGGATGCTCTCTTATGAATATGGTAAGGAGAAAACTGTTCCCTGAAGCATCCTTAAACTTATACTACCCTAAAGAGTGCCCTTAAAAATAAAAAAGGAGAACCAGCATGGGCCATATAGCAAAAACGATTCTACAAAAAATAAAAAATTAGCCAGGTGTGGTGGTGCACACTTGTAGTCCCAGCTATCAAGAGGCTGAGGAATGAGGATTGCTTGAGTCTAGGAGGTAGAGGTTTCAGTGAACTGAGACTACACTACTGTACTCCAGCATGGGTGACAGAGCAAGACCCTGTCTCAAAAAATTTTAAAAAGAGGAAATTTTTAAACATGTCATATTAAGGGAAAAAAATATTAAACACAGCCAAAATGTTACCAAGCATAAAAGGAATTATAAGTAATTCAAGTTTAGGCAAAACAGATCAAAATACGAGTGAAAATTATAATTTCACTTTGTACCTCCCCCTATTGTAACTATCAACACTAGAAACTTTATGAGTCAGCCAGGCACGGTGGCTCACTCCTGTAATCCCAGCACTTTGGGAGGCCAAGGCAGGTGGATCACCTAAGGTCAGGAGTTCAAGACCAGCCTGGCCAACATGGTGAAACACCATCTCTACTAAAAATATAAAAAATTAGCTGGGCGTGGTGGCAGGCAGCTGTAATTCCAGCTACTAGGAAGGCTAAGGAAGGAGAATCACTTGAACCAAGGAGGTAGAGGTTGCACTGAGCCAAGATCATGCCATTGCACTCCAGCCTGGACAACAAGAGCGAAGCTCCATCTCAAAAAAAAAAAAGAAAGAAAGAAAGAAAGAAAGAAATTTTATGAGCCAGCATTTAGTGATTACATTTTTCACTTTAAAGATGGATGTTTTTATTTTCATCATCCATTATATGATTTAGACTAATTACCTTAAGTTGCATGCCATACCTTTTCTTGTATGTAATACACCATTTCTGGGAAGGAAGGCATCTGCTCAGAAGTACTTTCCTTTCTGTTTCTACCTGGAAGACACCTTAATACACGTTGTGCTTCTCCATGAACTTCTTCACGTCTTTCAGAAAAGACAATAAGAATAAAAAATATATGTCACCAATTGGAGAATGATCATTTGAAGAATAAGAACAGCAATTCTACTTGGCAGCTGGAGTTGTCAGAAAATGTCTTCAATACACTCTTGGCTATCTAAGCAGAGTCAATATAACACATTATAAGAAATCACTTCTTTTTAGAAACTGCATGAGGTTCAGGGAGTCATCTGGCTTCCCCCTTTGAATTTGACTCACAGAAGAAAACGAGGTAGCATACGGTAAGTAATCCATTATGTAAAGTTCTACGTGTATGCTTTACCTTGTAGAATTAAATCTTAAACAACTATAACACATATTTTAAAATTCAGTTGACTATCTAGTGGTCTATACATTCCACCCAAACTCTTACATCTGTATGTATTCAGATGCAATTCTGTATAACTAATATCTGATAAGTAACATTAGTGTGTAAAAATATAAACCCCAACCAATTTCAGATCATCTAGAGATTGATCTCAGCAATAGTCTTACTTAGATACCACATAAAAGCCTTTTAATTCCTCAATTGCCTCTGATCGTGTCTCATTTTCCAAACAGATAAAGGGCCAAAAAGAAAGAATTAATAAATAATACCTCAAGTTGTCAGAGGATTTTCATTTGACCTGAACAGTTTTAATTAAAGAAGAAAAACTATTGAATTAGTTATGCTATGGCTTTGGTTTCTTAAATAAAAATAATTTGCAGCATTTAGAGAGTAAGATACAGCAGTTAAGAGCTCTGTTTGGAAGTCCAACTCCCTAGACTTAAATCCTCGCTCTAAGATGATCTGCCACCTTGGCTGTCAGGCCCCAGTACATCTGGCCTGTGGTTGGGAAACTAATGTAGAAAAAGTAAGAAGCAACAGAGCTTCCTGGGGAGAAATTCAAGCAAAAAAAGAAAGAAAGAAAAAGAAGCAACAGAGCACCAGAATCAAGATTAACAATCCAAAGCCACTTTAACCAAATCGAAATGTGCTCTATAAGAAGCAGCAGCCAAGATCAGAAGTCAAAAGTCAGGGCCTGGTAATAACTTGCAATGTCCAATTAAAATACCAACCAAATAAATAACAGCAAAATATATACAATTTATAGGAAAGAAAATAAATGGCATGAGGGGCACACAGTTGGACAGCTAGAATAATGAAACAGTTACTAAGGAATTATCCATTTTAAAAAAAAATGGACCATAAAAGTTTATGAGCAAGGGTGTTCAAATCATCATAGGATGCATAATTTATTTAAACTACTCCTCAGTATAAATGAGGCTTTTCACCTCCCCTAAATAAGGCTATCCCTGATAACAAAAAAGAAAAATATATACAAGAATCTCACTTAAAGGATGCAAAAATTCTAAACGTTAAATGTAGTAGTAATGGTTTATTATGAAACAGATTATAGTGCTGCATGGATTTTAAGATGTCTTTGGCTATAAGATATGTAACAGATTTGAAAAGAGTTGTTTTAATATGTCCACATATACTTCATTATATGTGCATATAACTTTTAAAGGCATGTTCCAATTTCAAAACCATTTAAACATTCTTTTAAAATGTATTATATACTCTAGAAAATGCCGTAGTATAATTAATATAAAATGCAACCTATGCCTCATTTTAAAATATTAGTATGTTAGATATAAAATGAAATTCCACATTTAATAAAATATTAATACATATGTCAAACCATCATTAGCCTTTTTTCTCCTTACATAGAGCTTGTTTTTAGAGATATAATTACGTTACACACACAAACATATAATCTGCTTTATTTACACTTGACCATTTCATAAGCATTTTCTGTATTAGCTATATATATGTTACATATATACATCTATATAATATATATTATATAGAGATATACATGTAATATTTATATTATTATATAAATATATAGCTATATGAGTACAGGTCTATATCACATCAAGAGCCATACTTTCTTTAATAAATAGCTTCTAAATTTCATAGACCAACATTGCAAACAATATGACTTCTGGTAATTTTCAAATAAATTCAAAATAAACCAAAATTCAAATTAACACCTTTTGAAACTTACGGATCTCCTGCAGCTAGTAGCAGCAAATATCTGGAAGGGATATGATCTGAGGGAAACACAGTGCTGGCAAATTTCACAGCCACTTGTCGAACTTGAACTTCAGGCTATTTGACATGTAAACATACACAGACCACCCCGACCCAAAAAAGAAAAAGAGGGAAAAAAATCAATTACCAGCCATCCATTCCAATCAAGATGAGTCTTCCTAATTGTAAACAATTCAAAATTCTAAGGTGACATTTGAATAAATATGTATCTAAATAAATAAAATAAATCATTTGTCCAAGATCTTTAATGATGTTAAGTCTTTTGGACAGTGGCATTACTTAAAGAATACTCTTACAATTTAAGAGGATACTCCAGGCAAAACAGGAAGACCCCCCCAAAGATCATAACCAGGGAACCTCTGCACATCATCAGCCCAAACCTTGGGACCAGGGTCACTGTGACAGTTTCTGGCCACCACCTCTGCCTCCCCAACTCTCAGTCAGCCACATGAGTGAAACTCAGGTATTCTGCAGAAATCACAAACAGAGCTTACTTGGAATCCCCACCAATTTGAAGCAAAATACCTCCAATGTTCTCAGATTAGCTCTGAAGTTAAAACTGACTCCAAAGCAGTTTCAACTACGGAAATATATTGAATTAACTTAGAGTAATAATCTATGACTACAAAGTTCAACCAGAAAAGTAGTTTTAGAATCTACTGATCCTGAAGCTTTATTCTTATGTACCTTCCCTAGGTCACTTCTCCAACCACAAACATAAGTGAAATAAGAGAGACACTAAAAATACATATATTGTCCTATTCATTCTGGCATTCTTGCTATTTAGCATTCCTTTAACTACATTAAAGAGTGATGATATTAAAGACTAGCCTAAATTACATAATTAACCTAGAGTTTGGTTGCTTTAAATGTTGTCTGTGAAAAGAAAAGAAATTAGCTTTCTATTGGTAATAGTGTTACATTATTTGATCTGAAGGAGTAGAACCAGTATCTATAAGTGGTTATATAAGCATCACATTTCCTTGTAAGATTACCTAGAGAAAGTTTTAAGTGTTCTATTCTAATGAGCTTCCAAATATGCCTACACGTTTGTCCATGATGTACAAACATGAACCATGCACAGTGCACACTAAAAGCACGTGACAATAGGACTCCACCCATAGTAAGCTGTCTGAATATATTTAATAGCACATTTTAATCCTGTCATATTTTCATAGCAAGCAGATACCTTTCTGAACACTTAAAATTCCCTCAAAATAAATATATTAAATCATGTCAGTCTAATTCCATTAGGACACAATTTACATTAATCTCACTGCCACATTTTAGTATCATTCCATCTTCCAATCTCCCTCTCTTTCTACTCCTAAAAATGAACGAAGAACTGACTGAAGCAAATACACAGTATTTTTCATATTACATAAACATATGTGTGTATATATCTACAGATATTCAAAATCCTCCCACAAATTCCTCTGAAAACCAAATAAAGAGGACCACAGGAAGAAGAGCATGTATGACAGCACTGGCTCACTTCCTAAAGAATCACTTTGACATATGGAATTTGTCTTTCATCCCTTCTGCTTTTCTCTGAAAACGTTACCTATCAAACTCTACCCCAGCGGACAGTAGTGCTCAGCTACCAGTTACAAAGACAAAACACTTCTAACTCAGGGACCTGGTATTTAGAATAATTTTCCCACATGGAAAGCTTTAAACATAAGCACCGCTATGAATACTACCACTCCTTCTCCCCTAAAGTCAAATTTTCATCATGAAGAATTAAAAATAGATCATAAATCACAGACCAAGTGAAAGCAAATATTCCTCTTAATTATCAAAACGTTTAAGTAGCAATTCAAATTTTGTTCTTAAAAATGTAAACTGTATACTACCCAGACTTTGTAGTTCACACAGACCTACCTTTATTAAATACGAAGCCACAAGTGCCTCCATGAGAGTTCGCTGTGCCCCTTCCAAAGTACTATATGCTCCAACCATCAAAGATAAAGCTTCTTGAATAGCAAGTCGAGTCTCAGGCTCTTCCTATAAAGATAATAAAAATGTTTCCCTCCCTCTTGGGTCCCCAGGGGAACATCCAAACAGAAAGCATAAACTTAGCAGCTGCTTCCCTACCTTACAAAGGGCTTCAAAAAGCTGCTGCACAAGCGCTATATCCTTAGTGAATAAATGTGGCATTCGACTGCAAAAGAATGTAAAAATATTGTTACTATCATAAATTTCCAAGAGATGAAAACGGGACAAAATGAAACTAAACACAAATTTTCCTGAACTCTCTGAACACAATGTCGGCATCATTATATTACCTCCCCCAAGAGCCAAAATTTTTTCTAAGTAATTGTTTAATTATTTAATCCAAATAGCCCTTGATTAATACACACATCTTCTAGATATCCCCTCTATAATATTCCATGCATTCAGTTAACATTTCTGATTTTAACATGAAGAAATTAGGTAAGACCAAACTGTGATCTAAACTAATGGTTGTCGTGGAAAGGGGCTTTGTTACTTCATGCCAACACACAAGGGATAAGGTTGGCTGACAACCCTGCACTGTATCCACTGATCTGGGGTGGCTTTCTTCCAAACCCCAAAGCTCCTTTCTCTGAAGAGAAGAGCAAGACCTGGTCTACAGAGGCCAACATAAAACCTGTACTTGGGGTGGAAGCAGCACATGGTTGCCACTGAGGATGCTTCACCTCTCTCTCCCTGCTTTGAAATACAGTAAAGGAAGATGAAGCCAGCAGGAACTGGAATGAGGAAATCACACTGAGAAGTAAAAAAAATCTGTCAGGGCCACTCAGAATCATAAACACTATTCTCAGAAAAGAGAATCACTAGAAAAACCTTGATCACTGGGTTTATAAAGATTAGTGCCAAGTAGCAACAAAAACACATAAGGTCAACCAAAAGTCTCTAGGGTACAAAAAAATACAACCCATTATGACACAATTCAGTTCAAACTCTCATTTCAAGACCACTATTTAATACAGTAACATACCTTCAAATATAAATTAAAATGTCTCACATCTTTTTCCTTCTACACAGAAGACATTTCTAAACAACCTATGGCCATTAAATCCATTTCTTTTCAGAATCACAACAAATTTATTCTCCACCATTATTAAGTGCCACATAATTTTTCTCAGTTTACCAACAGCATATCTCTCACTAAAAAAGAGTTTACTCACCTGGAGAGTTTTCCAATTGCTGAATATGCCATTGACAGTAGTTTAGGGTCCTTTAAATTAAAAAAAGAAAAGAAAGAACAAAAAACAGACAAAACAAAAAATACAGTAAACAGTAAAACCTTTTCGCTGCAATTGCATGCATTATTTTACTCTTTATTAAACCTAGGTCTCACTCTGTCTAACTATATGGTGTTAGCACCTGAACAACAACAAAAATATCCAAACTCAGACTCCACCACACTAGTAAAAGGAAAAACATAACAAAACCTTGCATCCCCAACTCGTTCCAAAAGGAAAATGCAGTGTTCTCTTAGCTGGTGCTGAGTTCAAGATATTTCAACACTATGTAACCTGCAAACACCAAAATTGATCTTCAACACACTAAAACACATTAACTCATTAGACAATACATCACTGGTCCAACAGACTAGGATCCTCCGTCTCTCAGCAAAATTGAGGTAAATTGTAGTGCGATTTTCTAAAAATCCACACTGTAATAAACAGCTTCCTACCATATTTTCTACCATAAAAAATTAAGAGGGTCATAGTCATCAGCTGAATTAGTAAGGATCTTTCCTCAAGATACAGACAGAGTTCTACATGGTTTTACGAAAACTAATAATCTGATTACTCAGAATACAATAAACTTCCACCAAAGTTTATGTTTATCCTAGGATTTCCCCTTCCACATCTAAATGGCTATTCTTATGGATTCATCTGTTGGGAAGACACGTAGGTGTCACCTGGAGGTAAGGGGATTCACACCTGTGGTTTGTCTGGCCTCTCTAACTTATATTTAAATATACAGCTTCTCCCCAAAAGCCCCGGCGCATTTTTATTTCTATCCATGACTCCAAAGCATCTCACTATCTATGCCATAAAATAATCTGAGAAGTCCCCTAGATCTTAACCATACAAGCATTACTCAATAGAAGAAAGAAGCTAGGAGAACCAGGCCTACTTACCCGCAAAGCAGAGCTGCACAGAAAATAAAGTGCCTTTCACTAATAGTATCTATTAACGTGCCTTAACTATGTTGAACAATTTAGGTTGATTAACTCATTTAATCTTCACAAGTAATCTAATGAAGTGGTATTATTATTTTCATTTTTCTGATAAGAAGGTGCAAAGAATCTAAGTAACTCACCAAAAAACAAAACTAGGATTCAAACTCAGTTCTAATTTCCAATGGTATAAGATCTTGAGCTCACTATACTACTGCAAACATGCATTCATGTTGAGCTTAGACTGAGGAAAACAATACTAATGAATTCTTGAAATATTAACTTTTTTTAGCAAACTCCTCTTAAATATTGGAGATAATATAGCAAAAGAAATACAGCAAGGAAAATGAGATTTAAAAATCTACAATTCAAGGAATCTTCATCCCATTTAGCTTAAGGAATCAAAAATTTACTGAATGCATGTTTTGACAAAATTTTTAATCATTAAAATCTCAGCCCCATTATTTACCAGAGAAAAATATAAAAGAAAAAAAAAAATCTTAGCCCCTGAGAATTAACACTGTTTCCCATCACAAGCCAAATCCAAATAGTCCCATATGGAAATAAACATAAATCTCAATTTCTTTAATTCCATTTTTGCACAATGCCTACAAGTAGCACAAAAGGCACTGGCTGAAAAAATGCTACCTAAAGACACAATAGGTGGCTCATGCCTGTACTCCCAGCACTTTGGAAAACAAAGCAGGTGGATCACGAGGTCAAGAGTTCAAGACCAGCCTGGCCAACATGGTGAAATCCCATCTCTACTAAAAATACAAAAAAATTAGCTGGGCATGGTGACAGGCAGCTATAATCCCCGCTACTCGGGAGGCTGCGGCAGGACAATCACTGAACCCAGTAGGTGGAGACTGCAGTGAGCTGAGATCACACCATTGCACTCCAGCCTGGGCAACAAGAGCGAAACTCTGTCTCAAAAAAAAAAAAAAAATAGATGCAGTAAGACCTCTTAAGACTCATCAGTTTTTAACAGTTATTTCCCCCACAAAAAAGGAAAAAAGGGCAGTAATTTCTGAAATTTGTACTACTTCAAGTAAAATTGTTAAGAAACAATTAAATAGCAAACTTTAACTACATTAATGAACAGACCAAAAAGATTATAGAAAATATTTTAAGACATAAAATGTTGATAAAATTTAAAAGACAAGTCATTTACCTCTTTGTATTCATTGATTAGCTTGGTGAGGCCATTCAAAAGCATTGGACCTAATGGCTTAATCTTAATTTCTGGACAGCTTTAAATAAAACACACATACACAAAGCAAGGTAAGAAATCTCATAACTATTTATCTTTACTGATGATTACATAAAATAATTAGAGACATAACCAAAATAAGTTAAATAATCTATTAAAATACAAAAATTTTTAAAGATGAGCACACGTTTTCTTTCTAGGTAAGATAAATAAAAAGATATACTTGAAGCATTCCAGCAGCTTGAAAACTTTATAGTTAAAATAGTTAAAACTTACGTTATACAAATATGATGAACAAATTGCAGGGATAATGTTCTTAACTTTGAATTTGTATTTGTACCAAAAAGTCCATCATACACCACCTATGTGAAAGGAAGAGTTGAGAACGTCAATTAACAAAATTAAGAATTAAATACTTTTGAATAGTAATCAGAATTCAACAGCAGATCTTTCATACTACATCTTGTTCTTCAACATTAATGCAGATAAACATTATTAGCTGACCAACTTAGAAAGACAATCAGAAGCTCCCATAAATAGTCTGTGAAGTAACAAACACAATGGTTGATTTCACAAGTTTGCAAGGCTTGTGGGTCTACCACGGTGAGAAAACAAAGAGTACACACTGCAGTGAGTCACCACTCAGCCATTCCCTAGGTTTCTTAATTATACGATTCAGGACAAATTCTACTAAAAGCTTCAGGAAAAATATACAAATGGAAATATTCTACAAGTGTGCCACTGGGGTAAAAGGGCTTCATGTATTATGAAACCACCTAGAAGGCAAAACTGTCATGTAGATGAGCCCTGTGCAGCATCCAGCAAGTTCAATATTAACCATCAACATCAAAAATACCTAAATCCCTCAAGTTCCTACTTTTGATGACAAAGATTACACTAAAAAACAAAAACCAAAAAAACAAAAAACTCTACACTCTTGTTCCTAAAACTGCCAGCAGTATTCTGATCTTGTTTAACAGTAACATTGAGTTCCAGACTAGGATTGAGTATCTGCTTTATAATTGCCACTGTGCTAGGTAGTAAGAGATATAAAAAAGAACAAGCACTCAATCTTGTCAAGGAGTTAAGAGGTATGTATATTAAAATGATACAGAGCCAGGCACGGTAGCTCACACCTATATTCCCAGCTACTAGAGAGGCTGGGACAGGAGGATCACTTGAGCCCAAGAGTCCTAGACCAGCCTGGGCAACATAGCAAAACTCCATCTCTACAAAAAAATACAAAAAGTAGCCAGGTGTGGTGGCACACACCTATAGTCCCAGCTACTTGGGAGGCCCTGAGATGGGAGGATCACTTGGGCATGGGAGGCAGAGGCTGCAATAAGCCAAGATCATGCCACTGCACTCCAGTCTGGGTGGCACAGCAAGACTCTGTCTCCAAAAAAACACAAAAAGATATAGGACAAAATATAATCAAGTGCTACATTATTTGAAACAGACTTTTTTTTTTTAACTACTCAGGAGGCTGAGGTGGGAGGATCAATTGAGCCTGGGAGGTAGAGGCTGCAGTGAGACAAGACTGTGCCACTGCCCTCCAGCCTGAGCAACAGGGTGAGACCCTGTCTCAAAAAAAAAAAAAAAAAACAAGTAAAGAAGAAGAAAACAGACTGGATGTGGGCCAAGACTACAGGCAGGAAGATAAGTAAAAAAAAAAATACTGCAGTAATCAAAACAAGAAGTAACAGTTTGAATTAATATCAGCATTAGGTGTAGAGAAGTAAAGACATTAAGTAGATGAAAACAAGAGGATTTGGCCACTGCCTTCAAGAGGTTTCAGTTAAGGATGACTCAGCTTTTTCACTTAAGTGACTAAATGACTAATGATACCATTTTTGGAGAAAAACCAAACACACACAAAAAAAACCTTGTTTGAAAGGGATTATTACCATACATTTGAGATAAATGGAAGCCATATATAGTATAGACTGAGTGTTCCTTACTGGAAATGCTTAGGATCAGAAGTGTTTTGAGATTTCAGATTTTTTCAGATTTTGGAATATGTGTACATGCATAATGCAATACCCTAGGGACGAGACCCAAATCTAAAGATTAAATTCATTGACATTTTCTACACACCTTATGCACACAGCCTGAAGGTTATTTTATACAATATTTTAAATAATTTTGTGCATGAAACAAAAGTTTGACTGTTTTAATGCAATTCATCACATCAGACCGGGTGTGGAATTTTGTACTTGAAGCATCATGTCAGTACTCAAAAAGTTTTGGACATTGGAGCTTTTAGAATTTCAGATTTCCTAATTACAGATGCTTAACCTATATATATATTCTGATAATTTTTTTTAAATCATACTGCAGCAAATTTAAGAGAGAAAAAAAAAAGAATCTCATTAATCTTGTTATACACATCAACCTACCCCTGAATATCCATTAACACAGTTCTTTCTCTAATTAAATAGACATAAAAGGTGTAGATAGGCCAACATTCTCTGGAAAAAACAAATTACCTGAATGTTTGCTGGGAACGTTTCAGCAGCTTGTCTAGAGCGAAGGAGATGGGGGACAATCTTTAACTTGACTCTCGTACTGACAGGGTCCCTTTTAAGCTCTGGCTTCAGAACTGCACCCTGTTAAAAATACGCATGATTATAACTCAGCAATTTAAAATTATTTTGAAATCAAAATGTCATGACAATTCATATAAATCAGTGGTCTCTCCAACTTTGTTTCAAGATCCCTTTACACTCTTAAAAATTACTGAAGTCTCCAAAGAGCTTTTGTTTATATCTGAATAACCCATCAATATTTATTATAGTGAAAATTAAAACTGAGAAATTTTAAAATATTTGTTTACTCAGAATTCTTAATAAACTCATTATTTTCAAAACTAACATATTTTTAATAAAAAATAACTATTTTCCAAAACAAAAAAAATTGTACTGTGGGAGTAGCATTGTTTCACATTGTCTACAAATCTCTTCGATGTTCAACTTACTACGAGAGAAATTGATGTTTACATATTCTTCTGTATTCGATGTGCTATAATACATTGTTTTGGCTGAAGTAACAAAAACCTAGCTTGCACAGATATGTGTGCTTGAAAAAGTGGAGATGATTTCAGCTTTCTTAGGTAATTGTGGATATTCTTTTTTGATACTACACCAAAACTTGACAAATAATAACTAACAGTTAATTGCTTTTGAAAAACAAATGTTAGTTGCAATTTGAGTTGAAACGGTATCAATGAACTTCTGAATACTCTTATACTATATTCCACTTGTTATGTTACTCTGAATGGCTCCCTTGCCCTTATATGCTTTTGTAACGTCATTCCTCATTCACAAAATATTGGCTCACTGAGTTAAGCAAACGTTTCCTTGTACAACATTTTTTTTACAATGCCTGTGTTCTATATCACCTGTGTTCTAATCTCATCAGAAAAATCCACCAAGTATTGATAAGCTATCAAATCACTGTGGTAAATACATGTTTCTCAAAATTCTAATTTTTGCTTGAAAGCTAACATTTATCATAGATAATAAATCATGTTGTTTTTCTTGAAGTCCTCATTTTTCCCTTTTGGAGAAAATACCTGCCAAATACTCATCTCAATAACTATAATTTGCCTGTCTATTCTTCAAGTAAACTCATTTTTACTGCTTCATCAAGGATGTTCTCAAGTAAAGCTGAGTTTTATTCTTTTTTTTTTTAATGAGTACATGACAGTGAAGAATAGAATGACTGTTAGTCATCTGATGACATAGCTTGGATGTGTGGTAGGAACCTAGCCAGTACACTCACCATTGCTTTTGTATCATAAGTGCAAATATTGTCACAGTACATTAAAAAAAAGGCCTTCACAAAAGGCATGCAAACAAATAATCCTTGTCTGTCTGGGTTTAGACTTGGAATACTTTTAAACACAGTGAACTAAAAAGAACTCATGTTATTAAGGCAAAAGTCTTACTCAGAGCCTTTAGAAGAACCCATCTTTTGTTCTAGATTCTAGACCAGAAGTCTGCAAACTATAGCCCACAGTCCAAATCTGGCCCACCATTTATTTTGATAAGGTCTGTGAGTTAAGCATCATTTTTACATTTTTTTAACGGTTAAAAAATCAAAGGAATAATATTTTATAATACATGAGAACTACATGAAATTCAAACATCAGTATCCACCAAGTTTTACTGGTACACAACCATGCTCATTTGGTTATGTATTGCCTATGGCTGCTTTCATGTTACAAGAGTTGAGTAGCTGCAATCTCAAAGACTATAAGGCCTGCAAAGCCTTAAAAAATTGCAGAAAAAATCTGTCAATCCCTACACTAGACAGTTTGCATTGTTATTTAGGAATCTGAATTTACAACACCAGATCCAGTAAACTACGTTACCAGGCTTTACTTCATCTAAACTAACACGACTTAACAACAATTTTGTTATAGCACAGATTCAGCTTAAATCAAACTAGGAGAAAATGTACAAATATATATAGTTCATGTAAACAAAATACTTTTCACGCTGATGTGAGAATAAATCAAAACAACATACCTCTTTTGTCTTCAGTGGTATATCTCCAAGGTACACCTTGTACATCTTATTAATGATGGCAGGATTATTCCAGTCAATTAAGCTATGGAAGGTTTCAACACAGGTTGTTAGAATCATTTTTTCCTCCTCCTTTAGTAATTTCAAAAAATTATAGCCCCAACATTTCTTAACAAAAAAAAAATGTTAGAAACACACAAATGAAATGGGCAACTCACATTGTAGAAAGAAAGGAAAAGAAAGGGTCTAATTTCTATCAGTTTGTTTGTTTCTGTTTTTGTTTTTTTTTTTTTTTGCAGTGAGAGAAAGTTAGGAAATCATTGCATGGCACCAAGCAAGGAGAATTGGGCAGCTAACACTTAAGATCCAAACTCTTCCATGGCTTACAAGTGAGGGTTTTGTTTTTTTTTTTTAAATTGTACTTTGGGCTCTGGGGTTTAAACCAAAACAAATACAAATCACTTATCCCACCTTGACTCAACAGATTATTGTATCCAATGGCACAATTTGCTACCACAAGAAAACCAGACACTGCTCCTATATAGATGGATACTCTGGACCCATAGCATGGAGCAACTCCAACACAGCAGAGCTTTACTACATTTGTTCAAAGAGGCCTGGGGCAGGGTAGGATTCATCTTTTTAACCATTTGACAATTCAAAAGTGATAAGGAAAGTGACAAAAAAACTTGTGACCATGAAATTAAGCCACACTTAGGACACTTGCAAGCCATTCTATTTCTCTAATGTTATGTCACTGTGATTTCCAGCATCCCCCTCTTATCTACCAGTACATACCTGCAGTTTTAATTCTGCAGAGTAGTTATGCTGCTATTAGTCACTAAGACTTAATTCTATTTGGGCCCCACGACAAGGTGAACTCAGATATTTGAGGATTGGTGAAGGCTGGGCACTGTGGCTCACACCTGTAATCCCAGCACTTAGGGAGGCGAATCACCTGAGGTCAGGAATTCAAGACCAGCCTGGTCAGCATAGGGAAACCCCATCTTTACTAAAAGAACAAAAATTAGCCAGGCATGGTGGTATGCACCACCAACCCCAACTACTCAGAAGGCTGAGATAGGAGAATCACTTGAACCCAAGAGGCAGAGGTTGCAGTTAGCTGAGATCGAGCACTGAACTCCAGCCTGTGTGACAGAGTGAGACTCCATCTCAAAAAAAAAAAAATGACTGGTGATTCGCTCCCACCCTCCGCAGCAGATCCCACCCAATCATTTCATAAACCTAGTAATAATGCGATCCTTCCTTTCATTTGACTGGTTTACCACACTATATTCTCTCTGCCCTTTGACATTGGTTCTGCTTTCAAGCTATCCTATGTTTGTGCAAACACAACCCAGGAAGCTGCTTTGACTGCTTTTCTGATTCATCTTTTCTTTCATAGTTTATCAATATGCTTCTTCTTTGAATAGCCACAATCCCACTATCCTCAGAGGCATTCTACAATTCTATTTTAGGTATGATTCACCTATATCTTTCCTCAGCTGATTGCCACTAACTATTCCTCAAAATCCACCATTGCTTTTCTTTCATAATACTTGTGGTTTAAAGATTTCAGACAAAACAAACACTTTAGTAAAACAAACTAAAAACTTAGTAGTAATTAACTTCTTTCATATTTTGGCAGATATATGATACTCCATAAAGATACATACAGTAATTTACTTAACTATATCCCCATTATGGAAAACTGAATTTTTTTTCACATTTTAACAATGATAGGAAATGATATAATGAACAAATCTGTAACATTTTTCTAAATCTCTTTCCGTTTTTGAATGAACTTCCTCAGGATAAATTCCCAGAAGATTGAGATAAAAGGATAGAAATATCCTTACGATTCATTACTTATTGCAAACCACTTTACAAAACTTCAATTTATAATGCCAATCAACATGGTATAAAAATAGTTTTAGCCAGGCGTGGTGGTTCACGCTTGTAATCCCAGCACTTTGGTATGCCAAGGCAGGCAGATCACCTGAGCTCAGTAGTCCGAGAGCAGCCTAGGCAACATGTTAAAACCCTGTTTCTGCTAAAAATACAAAAATTAGCCAGGCGTGATGGTGGGCACCTGTAGTCCCAGCTACTTGAGAGGCTGAGGCACAAGAATCGCTTGAACCTGGGAAGCAGAGGTTGCAGTGAGCCAAGATCGTGCCACTGCACTCCTGTCTGGGCAACAGAGTGGGACTCTGTCTCAAAAAATAAAAATAAAAATAGCAGTGTCAATAGAAACGTAAACGGGTTTATCAACTGCTACTGGTACCCCATTCATTTATTTTTCATTGACTTTATTTCTTACACAGAAAGAATGTTTTCTACAAGTCTATTTGCTATCTATATTTCCTGGTATGTTAATCAGAATCTATTCAGCAACTCTTTTCATGAATGTAATTTTCACTGTATTAACCATAATACATACATAGTCTTTATTAAAAATAATCTCAAATGGTTTAAGACAGAAAAAAATAAAAATTAGTAGCTTCTCAGAACTAACACTTTTTTTTGGAGACAGGGTTTCGCTCCATAGCCCAGGCTGAAGTGCAATGGTGGAATCTCAGCTCACTGCAACCTCCACCTCCCAGGTTCGTGTGATTCTCCTACCTCAGCCTCCCAAGTAGCTGGGATCACAGGCGCCCACCACCACACTTGACTGACTGTTGCATTTTTAGCAGAGATGGAGTTTCACCACATCGGCCAGCCTGGTCTCAAACTCCTGACCTCAAATGATCCATCCATTTCAGCCTCCCAAAGTGCTGGGATTACAGGCATGAGCCACAGCATCCAGCCAGGAACTGACACTTTTCTTAACATCAATTCTTACTGACTGTTGCATTTTTAGCAGAGATGGAGTTTCACCACATCGGCCAGCCTGGTCTCAAACTCCTGACCTCAAATGATCCATCCGTTTCAGCCTCCCAAAGTGCTGGGATTACAGGCATGAGCCACAGCATCCGGCCAGGAACTGACACTTTTCTTAACATCAATTCTTAAAGTTCATCCACCTAGTCAAAAGTCTCATTGACTGTGACGACATTTCTAACCTATTCCAGCTATAAACACCATCTCCACAAAGATTTTCTTCTCTGTCTTACACAGAATGCAACTCCTTAGCAAACTTTATTACAAACTAGGTGTATTTCATAATCTCCACTAAGTTGATTGCCTCATTACATAAAATCCTAAAAAAACGTAATAATATGTGGTAAGTAAGCTTTTAAAAATCTAGCCCTTTCAATCTTAAAAGCTTAACAGGGAAGTGGTCACCTCTGTTTGCTCTTCAGTTCCAGGTCTGCTGCCGTTGCCACACTGTGGCGTGTATCACTAGAAGCAACCACCAAATGGAGAACAGCTTCAAGTTCAGGCACCTGTTCAGCTTCTATGAATTTCACTATTCCCAATTTGCACTGTAGATAAATGAAGGGAAGGAGAAAGAACGGTCAGGGAAGCAAAGGACACCCACTCAAAGTACTGCTTAACATATCAGTGTAGTCATAAGCCTAAGATGAACAGTAACAAGAATAGCAGCTCCTACTTAGGCTTACAATGTGTCAGGGACTGTACTAAGCACATATATTCAAAATTTCACTTAATCCTCACAATCTATGAGATAGGTATTATTATACCCACATTTTAGCTAAGGACACTGACGCAAGGCTTAAAAGATTAAAAAACAGGTAAATGATGAAGGCGGGATTCAAACCCAAGTCTCTCTGGCTCCAAAATTATTATGATATACAGCCTCCCTAGTGAGGTCACACAGCCCCTCTAGAGTGACGAAGTCTTGAAGTCCAAATTTGGAGCCTCCAGATAAGAGGTTGGTATACTAGGAATAAAGTGCTCCATGGATTCTGACAGTTCAAAAATAATTAAATAATTCACATTCCATCGAGTTTCACTCTATTGCTAACATACAAAGGATACGATTTCAAATATTGGCTACTCAATGCAAGAGAAATTCTAACCGAACAGTATTCAATTTAATTGACTGGCTGAAATGAAACAGACTAAAGAGAGATTCTGATTAGAACTTCATGCAATGTGAAGATTCTATGAATTTCATTACAAATGACTCTATTTAGGATAAATACACCTGAAAAATAAAATTTCATTTTTATCTTAAAAAATCAGTCACATAATAGTTTTAACATATACTAGAATAAAGCTTACAATTATTAAATAAGAAAAAATGCAATTTAAAAAGATATAACAAATCAAAAACGGGCCTGCCTTCTCTCCCCTGCTCAACATAACTTACTTTTAACAACAGCTACAACAGAAAAGATTCAAACATTTGTGCAGCCATAAAGAGGACAGTTATGGAAGTCAAGTACACAAAGATATAAACAAAAAAATGTGTAAAGAAAACCAAAAGTGATACAGATGTCCACCAACAGGAGACTGGTTTAAAAATACCATATATAATTGTATGCAAACATTAAAAAGAATTACTTTTCAAAAAATTCAAAATATTGTTCAATATAAAAATCAAACTACAAATAATGTATTACATGACAAGTAGAAATGTGTTGTTTAAAACTGTGAACACACACATATACATACAGAGCAAACTGTAGATAGATGATAAACTAGTGTAACAGGATTCCAGGTAATTTTATTTTTTTTGAAACAGAATCTTGCTCTGTCGCCCAGGCTGGAGTGCAGTGGTGCAATCATGGCTCACTGCAACCTCTGCCTCCTGGGTTCAAGCAATTCTTGTGCCTCAGCCTCCCCAGTAGCTGTGACTACAAGGACACCACCATGCCCAGCTAATTTTTGTTTTAGTAGAGATGGGGTTTCGCCATGTTGGCCAGGCTGAACTCAAGTGATCTGCCCAATATGACCTCCCAAAGTGTTGGGATTACAGGCATGAGCCACTGTGCCTTTTTTTTTCTTTTATAGAGTCTTGCTCTATCACCCAGGCTGGAGTGCAATGGCACAATCTCAGCTCACAGCAACTCCCACCTCCTGAGTTCAAGTGATTCTCATGCCTCAGCCTCCCACGTAGCTAGGTTTACAGGCGTTACCACCACATCCAGCTAATTTTTGTAATTTTAATAGAGACGGGATCTCATTATGTTGCCCAGGCTGGTCTCAAACTCCTGGCCTCAAGTGATCCACCCGCCTTAGCCTCACTGCAACAGGCGTGAGCCACCACGTCCAGCCCCTTAATTTTTAATTTCGCTTTCTACTATTCTTAACTACTTGAATATTTATATTAAGTTTATAATTAAAAAAAAAAAAACCATGTTTTACTTGGAAGAAAAAGTATAAAACAAAGAGATATTTTAAAATTAGAGGAAAACAGCTTTCATCCCTGAAACTAAACTGTTTGTTTCAGCACTAGATTATGAAACTGACAAAACACATACAGAGACATATTGGCAAATAATGACCAATATAAGACTATAATTGAACAATAACCATTTTCCTCTAGCATTTGTAGCTTTAGCCTTCAGATAAACTTAGGTTCAAAGTTTGGTACTAGAAGTGAAACCCTGGCAAATCTCAAAACTTCCATGCCTTTCAGAAAACGGAACTAACAATTTCTATACCTCACTTGGTTGCTGTGAGGATTAAATGAGATATTATATTCAAAGTACCCAGTACAGTGCCTGTCACATAGATTGAACTCAAAAAAGAGTAGCTTCTGTTAACTCTTTACCTTTACTTACATAATAATTTAAGAAGGAAAAAAAGATCCATAAAACATGAAGAAGGAAATCAAATCAATTATACCCCTCACTGAATAAAACATTCTATAAATTTGTGAATGGCAAGAATACCCCGCTTGCCTCTTTTTCCCTCTACTGGGAACACTGTTTTAATCAATGGTCACTTACATTCCCAAAAAGAAAAGGATCAAATCATTTAGACTGCCATGGAGAAATAAAGGAAGGATTAGAAGACTAACCCATGTTGCTTGAATTCCAAAATTATTACATACTGATCTCATCTGTTCTTCCCTGAAGTGCCTGATGACACAGGCACAGTGAGGCACCTTCTCTGTAGAGCACCAGTCATTTTTAAAAGCTGCTCAGAGAACATCTGTGTCCTGTTTAAATCCAGAATAAAATTCTTAATGCCAATTTTTAAATTCCCAAGAAGTAATATAACAGGGAGTCATGCTTTTCCCCACACTGTCACCTGTGAAGTGTTGGGCTCCTCACTTTACATAAAATGTACAGCCCTAAAAAGTTGAATAATGTAAGAAAAACTGTATTTTAACTGCAACAAAAAAGCTAGATGATAATTAAACCTACAATTTAAAAACTAAAATGACAAAAGTTAAAAAATCGTAAAAAACAAGTTAAACATACTCAATTTATAAGTGAGTTATACTGAAAGTATGTAAACAATATTAGAAAAGCTAAACAGCATATCCCACTCCTCCCTGCCCCTAGGGCTCAATAAACAACTAGCATGAAGAGAACACATTACATCAACTGCTCCTTTCAAACATATTTCATTAGAGAGCCTGAATATACTATACTTATGTTATAAATGGTTCATGGACTTCACAGGGGCAAGTGTCCAGGATCAAGCACTATTATGAGCAAGCAGTATGTGATACCTGTTCCAATTGTTCAGGTGTCCATGGGTTATCACCAATAACTCGTTTAGCTGCATAAAAACTCATTCCTGGAGGTGGCTGTGGGATTCCAGAACTTCCTCCACTGTTTGAAGAAGAACCCTGTGCTGAAGATGAATTTTGGCGACTCTGGGATTCATTTAGCACATATCTGGAAAGGAAATAACACTTTAAACCTCTATAAAAACACAAGCATTTACATCTATATGTGTATATAAAACAATCAATCATATACTGTCCTCCTGTATTTTACTAGAAGAATAAACACTTGAAATTAAAATTTCATCGTAAAAAAAATTTTAAGGTATCTAGAAAAGGTTTCTAAATCTTCAGCAAATTAACCAGAAGAGCACATCACTTAACTTGGTTACAAATGAACTACAACCATTACTCAGTCTATAAATGATAGCTCTAAGAGCCACTCCAGAAGCACCACATTTTGAGTTTTTAGCTGCCAAATATGGAGAAAAGTTTGTTGACATAGGGGACTGGGAGGAGCCATTGTTGTATACCCAAAGCAGAGTATTTCTACAGCCATTCTCATTTCTACAAAGCTGTAATTCACCTTCAGCCCTCCCTGAAGTCTTTATCCCTACATTAGAAACCCCACTGAAACCTCCAAACGACATACCACATAACCACATAAAGTCCTCAAAATGAAAGAAATCAAAAGGGCCCAAAGAAAAGTTACACAAGAACTGACTTTTCCCATTATATGTTCAAAGCCCTTTGCACCACCTGGTTAAATTATCACCTCTATTTCATTTTAGCTTCTATGGAGGAGAAAGAAGATCTCCAAGAAATTCATTTTGATCCAATTAAACTGGTATTACTCACCTACAAAATGAAGTTTTTGATATAAATATTAATTCAAATCTCTTAAAACTAAAGGTCTATACTGATAACTTCCATTATCATATTGGATATTAAACTAAAATATCCACTATAATAAAAGTTCAAGAAAACACTTAGAACTTGATAGCATAAATTATTCCACATTACTTACATGTCTCATTCATTCAATTCCTAATCTATTTTTTTAAAACCTATTAAGGAATCGCTTTAATATTATTATATAAACGATGCAAGTAAGAAAAATGTGAGGAATCACCGGCTTGATTACATCATATTCCTAAGGTAAATCTGAATTTCAAGGCTTATTTATCAAAGCCATCATCACCTGTCATTCTGGCTGCCTCCTGATTTAACAAATATAAAAAGAAGTTTATTTCTAAGTTATAGCAAGACTGGTAGCATTAAGTAAATCAATCAATAAGTATGTACATCTTAACACTGTATAAAACATCCTAAGCCTGGGTGTGGTGGCTCAGGCCTATAATCCCACCACTTTGGGAGGCCGAGGTGAGAGGATTGCTTGAGCCCAGGAGTTTGAGACCAGCCTGGGCAACATGTTGACACCCTATCTCTACAAAAAATATAAAAGAAAATTAGCTGGGTATGGTGGCGTGCACCTGTAGTCCCAGCTACTCAGGAGGCTGAGGTGACAGGATTGCTTGAACCCAGGAGATCAAGGCTGCAGTGAGTTGCCACTGCACACCAGCCTGGGCGACAGAGTGAGGCCCTGTCTCAAACAAACAAACAAACAAACAAACATCAACTTAAACACAAGACAGAGGAATATAAGGAGATGTAAGATGGAGTCTCTGCCATCTGGAGTAAGCTGAGACAGTAACAATGTAACACATGTAATAGCATCTGCCATTTTATCAGAGACAAAGAAACTGCTGAGAAATAAGAAGTGATATAACAGGTGGTGAGACTGAACATGGAGCGACTGAAGGCCCAGAAAACTGGGCTACCAAACAAGAGGGGCAGGAGGAGAACAAACTGGTTCATCACACCACATGAACTCTCTTGTCTCTGGATTGAGAGACAAATGATATGGAGCCCTATATGCCAAGCTTATCATGTACACATATTTTTGTGATCAGGAAAGAAACAAGATGAAAACAGCATTTTGGAAAAATTTCTCTAGCAGCAGGACAAAATAAGTAGACTAGAAGTAGATAGCAATCAGGGCTCCATGTTAGAGACCAAAGCTACACGAAACAACTCTTGACTACAAGGGGCTCACCATCTACTACGGGAGATGGAAATATCTACAACGCCAGCAGAAACATACAGTGCCCATACAGGCGGGTATTTCGTGTTATTATGACACAGAAATTAGTGCAATTATATCTTCCTGGGGCAAGAAATTTGTCAGAGACAAACAGAGTTGACATTTAAGCCAGTTTGGGATCCTTTTCTTTTTCCTTTCCTTTTTGTTTTTGAGACAGGGTCTTGTTCTGTCACCAGGCTGGAGTGCAATGGCATGAATCACAGCTCACTACAGCCTCAACCTCCCAGACTCAATTAATACTCTAGCCTCAGCCTCCCAAGTAGCTGGGACTGTAGGTGCATGCCATGGGGTCTGGCTAATTTTTGTATTTTTTGTAGAAACAGGGTTTTTTCATTTTGCCCAGGCTGTTCTCAAACTTCTGGGTTCAAGGGATCTGTCTGCCTTGGCCTCTCAAAATGCTAAGATTACAGATGTGAGCCACTGTAAATGGCTGGGATGCTTTTTTTCAACATGTCTTTTTGCTTGCTTGTTTTCTTTTTTAAAGAAGCATTCGAGGCAGAGAGAAAAGCATTCTCTTAAGAAATAAAAGGCAAGGACACATAAGAGTGCATGAAATGCATGAGTGTATTAATGACTGGATATGAGAAACCAAGGTGTTGCCTGGATCTGTGTTTTGAAAAACGAGAAAAGCATAGAGAAGATGTGTAAAGAGATTTGAAGAAGTGGAGCCACTGGGAAGAAATTATGACAAGACTTGAAAAGAGGCAAAACTAGACAATAGCAGTGGGAAGGGTTCTAGACACAGCAAGGAGAAGGAAGGAGGCATTATGAAACTGATATTGTAGCAACAAAAAAGAGAAAAGCTCGAGACAATTGATCATTATATGGCTAGGTGGCAAGGAAAATCATCACAGCACTGATAGTAACTTCAAAAGAGAAACTTTCTTTTGAAAGACAGTCTCACTCTGTCACCCAGGCTGGTCTGAAACTCCTAGCCCCAAGTGATCCTCCCACCTCAGCCTAAGAGGAACTATTTTTATGGGGATAGATTGATTTCATCTTGGGCAGGTAGAGTCTAAAATTACAACAGCAACTCAGCATCAGTAAGTCCGATAAGCAGTGAAGCTGAAGTTTAAAAGAGGTTTAGAAGAAAAAATCTTTGTAAATGTAAATGGATGTTGAGATGCATTTATTTACTAGTGAGACCGGAATCATTTAAAATAGTACTTAACTCCACACAGTAAAAGCAGTCAAGAACAAGGTTGCTTTGTTTTTATTTTGTAACTCACCCATAAGGCATCAGAAGGACATCTAGCATGAAGTCCAAAAGCAGCTGCACAGTCTTTGGTTTCTCAGCAAGATTAAACGGAGAAGCTGATTTTGATGATTCAACAGGGTATTTCATGTGAAAAAGGGTTGGTATTAAAAGATGCATTAAGCTGAAAAAACAATTACATTTATTGCAGCTACTTAAAAATGAGATTTTTATACATGCAAAAAACAGACAAAAATCACATAACAAGAACTGGCAGTTGTAAGCAAGAGACACTGATTTTCAACACCACTAATTTACAAATTAGTCCTAATCTAGGGACTGGCCTAGATTTCTTTCTTATTGAAAGCTCAGTATATTGAGTGATGATTAGCATTTAGCCAATCTGGCTCATCACTAAAATTATATGAAAAAAATACAAAAAATGGGTTCAATGTTAATATCTGAAGTTTCTACAAGAGATTTTATATTACATCTTAAGTAAAGTTCAACTTATAACTTGTCTTTTCAAAAAACATTATTTTTGGCCGGGTGCAATGGCTCACATCTATAATCCCAGCATTTTGGGAGGCCAAGGTGCTGGGATTACAAGCGTGAGTCACTGCACCTGACCAAGATGGGTAGATGATTTGATGTCAGGAGTTCGAGACCAGCCTGGCCAACATGGTGAAACCCCTGTCTCTACTAAAAATACAAAAAGTTAGCAGGGCATGGTGGCAGGCGCCTGTAATTCCAGCTACTCAGGAGGCTGAGGCAAGAGAATCGCTTCAACTCAGAAGGCGGAGGTTGCAGTGCGCCAAGATTGTGCCACTATACTCCAGCCTGGGCAACAGAGTGAGACTCTGTCTCAAAAAAAAAAATTATTTCCCACAACTAAAGTTATTCTAAATTTTAAAAACTAAAAAATCAACCATATTAATATTTTAATACAGCATTAACATTTCTGTTACATTAATTTAAGTAACAGGCTTCAGTAATTCCTTTCACTAACACCTTTTGATACTCTTAAAACATATGAAAACAATTTCAAACCATGCTTATAATGTCTATTAATTTTACTTGTAAACTTCTGTATTACCGTATTTCTTTAAAAATAAATATGCTCTAAAAGGTGAACTGAAAACATGATTTAACTCCATCTTTCCTCTACACTTCTGCACTCTTCATCATGATTCTCACTATGACAAGGTTACAAGACAAAACTTTTGGCTAAGCCTAGAAACAAGTGATGTTATCTAAAAACCTTTCCACCTCTCCAGTTCCCACATTAATACAAACAAGCGCTCTGTTCCTTAAGAAAACCACTCTGAAACTTTATATCTTCCAAGATAGAAATGTTTTGATGCAAATTATTTTTAACTGTAATTTTTGCAATCACGTAAAATTAACTGCTTCAAGATAACTAGGCAAAAAAGTGGATAGACTTAGATAAATGTTGTTAGTTCTGCACATTTTTCAATGTTCACATCAAGAAATTTTATGATAGTATTAATAAAACAATAACTTTGAGGTACCACAGAAAACTCTTGTCAGTTAAAGCAGTTCAAGACCTCCCATTTGCCCAAGTAAAACCAAATGTGTGAACTAACATTTGAAAGGCAGTTGTTGACTCCTGCAGGAGGGAAATTAGAATTGAGGAAACCATACCTATCCTGCTGTGGCTGAGGCTTCCCTTCCATGGCAGTAAGAAGCGTAGGGGCCAGTTCACATTGTTTTTCCACTGGTAGGCGAGGATAGCCCATTTTAACATAAATTATAGTAAAATTCTAATGCAATAAGAGAAAAGCAAGTCAGCATGAAGGAAATACTCTGTGATTTCAATGAAAATTGATAACTTAGAGAGTTATGGTTACAACAAACACATGGTAAACATGAATCATCCTCCCTCCACATGTTTATTACAACTTTACCAACTACTGTATCTCAGAGAAAGAATTCCAGTCCAATTTATTCCAAACACTTGCTTTAACGCAGGCCTCATGTGAGGAAGCATGGCCTAATCTAAAACATTCATATATGCAATTTCTTATCATGGAGAATTAAAAAAATAATCATTCAATCTAATTATACCTACACACTACACATTACATCAGATCTCCCAGTTTGTTGCATTAATCCTTACAAGCTAGGAGGAGATGAGGTGTTGACAAATGCTAGGCTGCCATTTCCCAACTGGTCAAATGACTAAAACAACCTTAGTATACTGAGGCACTCTGTGGTTCCTCACTCTAGTAACTCACCAATGCATGATGAACCAAAGGAAATTGAGTGCTTTGTGTTTGTGCAAGGTTGAGCATCACAAGTCTGAAAATCCTAAATTTGAAATGCTACAAAATCTGAAGCTTTATGAGTGCCAACAAGACCCATAAAGGAAATGCTCATTAGGGTATCTCAGATTTTGGATTTGGGATGCTAAATCAGGTCAAATTTTCCAAAATCCAAAAACACTTACGGTCCCAAGCATTTCAGATAAGGGATACTCAACCTGTATCACTATAATCTGTGTGAATACTGGATTTTAAGCAAACCCATAAATACAATCTGGATTTACATATAAGATTAAGATTTGCTTTTCTGAATAATTCTTTTGTTGTTGTTGTTTCCCCACTCGAGACAGAGTCTCGCTCTGTCACCCAGGCTGCAGTATGGTGGTGCAATCTCGGCTCACTGCAACCTCCACCTCCCTGGTTCAAGTGATTCTCCTGCCTCAGCCTCCTGAGTAGCTGGGACTACAGGCATGCGCTACCATGCCTGGTTAGTTTTTGTATTTTTAGCAGAGACGAGGTTTCACTATGTTAGCCAGGCTGGTCTTGAACTCCCAACCTTGTGATCCACCCGCCTCGTGATCCACCTGCCTCGGCTTCCCAAAGTGCTGAGATTACAGGCATGAGCCACCGTGCCTGGCCTCTGATGAATTCTTTACTAAAGTAAATGGGCTTCATAAGATGATTTCTTTAAATAAATTCTATTTGACATTTTTATTGGCACACAGTGTTCCTATTTGCTTAAAGAAAGCAACATGCGAAATTGAGCCAAATAGCCAGAACAGGAACAGACAAAATGATGTCTGGACCAATAGGTAGCTCCAAAAGTTTTGTGACTCCAGATGTTAGATAAGATTCAATCGATTCTGTCTGAATGCTGGGAACTACAAGGACCAGGAAAAAAACATCACCTGCCATCACACAGGATCAACATTTTTTACATTTAATTTTCACGAAGACAACAATTTAAAAGGAACGTTTCTTACCAGCCTCAGATTGACTCCACTTTAAAAAAAGGATACCTTCTGAATATACACATCAAAAACACAGAAGATTTTTTAAACTCACTTTCTTGTATCTTCTTGCCATTTTACTCGCTTTTTTTCTTCCATTATGCTTTATTCGTGCCTAAGCTGCATAACCCTTCTCTCTATTCAGACCCATCTCACATAGTCTCTTACCAAAAATCAAATCATTCTTTTATATAACATACCTGACAAGTCATTTCACCAACATTCCTTAGCCCAATGTAAACAGCCATTCACTACTCTTTTCCTATCATTTCCTTTAACGCAGCATTTCCTCTGGATTGGTACTCAGTGGAAAAACAGTGTGTAATTTAAAGAAAAATATCTCCTCATGTTTCATCTATGGTGAAATTCTAAGCTTGCCGATATGTTGATGACATCTGATAAATGTTATGAAAGAAAACTTGCTATAAGTCAGAAAATATTCCAATACGATACTCACTGTGACAAAGGAAACTGCAGCAGGGTCCTGGTACTGAACCAACAGTGTCTCTACTGGAAGCTGTATTTTGGGGCGGCTTTTTATACGTTTATTGAGATGGACCAGCAGTTCCATTACCTAAAATACAAAGAGATGGGAACTGAAGTTACTGATCATATCTTAAAAACCACTCATCTTAAAATTCATTTATCAGATGTCATCTATGTTAGTGAATAGTAGCTACTTTGTTCTTTTAAAGGGTGCAAATTCCATATCCCAGAAAGGGAATATATACTACATGAGTCTTGTTCAAAAATTCTGTCTCCCAAAAATCTATGCACTCATGAATTTACCTTTTTTTTTTTCTCCCCAAGACAGAGTCTCGCTCTGTTGCCCAGGCTGGAGTGCAGTGGCATGATCTCAGCTCATTGCAACCTCCACCTTCTGAGTTCAAGCAATTCCCCTGCCTCAGCCTCCCAAGTAGCTGGGATTACAGGTGTGAGCCCCCGTGCCCGGCCAAGTGAATTTATTTTTACAATGTCCTTTAGTTAAACAAAGTTGAGGTCCAACTTGGGCCTAGACTGAAGCATAGTCCCCCAAGATGAACAGATTATTGCAACACACCATGAATACTATGAAAAAAGAGAAACACAAGATACAGTGGGTTTCCAGAAAAGAAAGTATCTGCCACATCAAGAAGGACTTCAAAGAAGAAGTGACAGGAACACTGAGTCCTGAAGATTGAAAGAATTCCAACCAAAGTATCAGTTATAAGAAGATTTAGGGCACAATGCATTTGACAGAAGCCCATAATGATAAGAGTTCATAAAAGCAGGGTCTGGATTACAAACAGATTCTGGCAAAAATTGAAGCATTTCTATTGTATTCTGAAGATCATCCGATACTGTCAAATAATTTGTAAGAAACAAGCTTCCTCTCCGTTAAGTGGGAAAAGAGAGCAAAAATAGGAATTGACAAGTCAACAGTTTGCATGGGTACAAAGGGATGTAGAGAGGCTCATGTCAAGCGGCCTCAATCATACTACAATCAAAAGATTGTCTGCCAACAGAGAAGAAATTGAGCATTGAGAAATAGGAATTTTAGCAGGTCTCACCTAAGAAAGACTCAACAGTTTAAGATAATTATTCTGCAGGGCCACGTTTACACTATTCTCCCTTATTTCTGAAATTTGTGCTCTAGCCTCAAAGTATACACAAGGAAAGCTGGAGGGATGTTTGACAGTGACAGCAAAAATTCCAAGAGATCTAGAGCAATAATGAAACAGGTGAATTACATTTAAAAATCAAAACAAATCTATAATCGATGTTTGTTAAATGAATGATAAAACAGTAATAATAAAATAGCTAACATTTATCACGCAGTTCCTATGCACTCTGCCCCCAGGCACTCTTTATCTAATATGATTCTCATGACAACCAGTGAGGTGGTGTCATTCCCATTTTATAGATGAGGAAGCAGAAGCCTCAAGTAAAGTAACTTGTCCCAAGATACTAGGTCAGCAAGTGACAAAAGTCAAGATATGATGCCAGAGCCCATTTTTTTTAACCTTTTCAAACACTGATATTTGAACTCACATCAGCAAAAGTGTCAGTGAGACATGATACCTTCCAAGAAGCCAGAAATTTGCATTGTCATCCATATTCATCTGAACTTCCTACCTGTCCTGGATCTGTGATACCATTAGGCAACAAGAGAAAAGAATCAGGAGGAACTAGTCTAAAAGAAAGAGTCCTCTTCTAACATTCTAAGCTAGGCTGATTCCTAGAGGGACTCTATAGCAAATTATTATCGATGGTGATAGAGAATCCTGCCCACAATTACATGCTTTTTTACATAATAAACTTATTTTGATTTTTTTTTTTTTTGAGACAGGGTCTCACTCTGCCACCCAGGCTGGAGTTCAGTGGCATTATCATAACTAACTGCAGCCCTGAACTCCTAGTCTCAAGCAATCTTCCTGTCTCAGCCTCTGCAGTAGCTGGGACTATAAGCACATGCTACCATGCATGGCTTTTTTCTTTTTCTTTTTTTTGGGGGGATCTCGCTATGTTGCCTAGGCTCGTCTCAAATGATCTTCCCAGCCTCCCAGAGTGCTGGAATTACAGGCGTGAGCCACTGTACTTGGCCTATTTTGAATTTTAAATGGATTACTTAATTTTCTACTAGTAGTATCATGTTAAATATTGATGAATTTTCTAAATATGGTTATATCTTGTCTGGAATCATCTATAAACCAACAAAAATTTAAAAATCACTCGTGGAATTCAAATAACATTTCAAAGGCTATTGTAAAGATTAAATGAAAAGATAAGTCAAAGAGTTGAGCACAATGCTTAAAATAAAACAGGTTATTTTAGCTGTTTGATTCCATTTCCCTTCCTCCAAAAGTTTTCAACTTAACCAATTTGACATGCACAAATAAAAATACTATTTTATTAGTTAAAATTTAATATATTAAGTTCAAAATGATTACATTTATCCTTATTACCTTATTCTGTTTTATTGCTTTTTAAAGTTATAATAAATACATTTATGGTTGCGGGCAGTGGCTCATACCTGTAATCCCAGCACTTTGGGAAGCCGAGGCAGGTGGATCACCTGAGGTCAAGAGTTCAAGACCAGTCTGACCAACATGGTGAAACTCCATCTCTACAAAAAATACAAAAATTAGCTGGGCATGGTCGTGGGCGCCTGTAATCCCAGCTAACTTGGGAGGCTGAGGCAGGAGAATTGCTTGAACCCGGGAGGTCGAGGTTGCAGTGAGCTAAGATCGACCACCGCACTCTAGCCTGGCAACAAGAGTGAAATGCTGTCTCAAAAAAGAAAGAAAGAAAGATACATTTATTGTAATAAATCAAGTGGCAAGTCTTAAGCAAGACTTTTCCCTTGTCCTTTCACAGCCCCTTGAAGACACCAGTGTTGATAGTTAGATAACAAGAAAGTGAGAGAGAAAGAAAGAGAAGGAAACAAAGGAAGAAAGGGAGACGACGAATAGATCAAGTGATAAAATAGGTTAATAATCATGTATATTTCAAAATAGCTAGAAGATCTAAAATATTCCCAACCCAAAGGAACAATAAATGAGGTGAGGAGTATCCTAAATACTGATTTAATATTACATATTACATACGCTTATCAAAATATCACATGTGCCCCATAAATACATAATTATGTATCAATAAAAATTCTTAAAAATTTTTAAATAGGTTAATAACCACAATAACTAATGTAAATGTCCTCAACTCAAACTTCAAAAATATGTGACATTTCCATTGTACTAAGAGATACAGCCAAAGTAAATAAGGTTAAAATTATAGGCTGGGGCAAAGATTTATCAGACGGACAGAAGGAAAACAATGGTTAACAATACTAATTTCAGATAAAATAGGTTTTGAAGAAAAAACCATAAATGGAATTCAAAAGATAAAAAATATACATAAAATACTATAATTATTAATAAAGACAAGATGTTAAACTTGTACATCAAAATGCACCAAGTCAACATTAAAAAAACTTAAAGAAATACAGAAAAACTGCAACAACAGTAGGACATTACTCTTCAATACTACCAACTCATAATAGGTCTGAAAGACAGGTTCAAGACATAAATGCATAATGTTACTAATGAATGGCCTTAGCACATGCTGAGCTCCATATTCCACAAGCAGGAAGTATTCTTTCTACCTTCTGAAAGCTTTTTCTTATAAACATTAGAATACACTTTGACGGACTGTAACATTTGCACACTATGGTTCTCTGACCAGAATGCAATAAAACCAGGAAAATTTTATATCAAATATTTTGAAACTAAAATCAACACTCTTATAAATTAATAAGTCAAAAATCAAACTGCACATCAATATAACTAGTTAAATAACTAAAATAATCATCAAAGAGAAATTCATAAGCTGAGGTTATTTTTGGTTCTTTTAAAAAAAATTATAATTAAACAATAAAGCATTTAACTTGACAGCCAACATTACACTTTGAAGCTCAAAAGCCCTGGGTTCAAATCCTGGCCCAACCATTTGTTATCTGACCTTAAACAACTTCATTAATCATTCCAAGCCTCAGCTTCATCTGTAAAATAGGGATAATGCCTACCTCACATAACCTCATGAGGATGTAAGTCCTTAGCACTTTTCTTGATACATAAGAACAATTGCCAGGTCATTATATAAATTAAAACTTTACACAAGAAAAACATATCCAAAAAAGGAAATAATTTGAATAAAAATTGAAAAAAATAAAGTTAAAGAGGGAAAATTAATCTAAAAGCTAGGTTTCTTTTTAAAATGGCCATTAAAAGGTTAAAACTTTGGTAGTAATAATAAAATAAGAAACAAGAATAGAATTTCCCATTTGAAATAATGGGACTATTAAGACTATATTAAGAATAATAGTATAAAGTTATGTGAGATAGATATGCTCATCTGCTTCAGTAAACATTTAAAATCTATATGTATTCCATAAAATCATGTTGTAAACCTCAAACATACATAATAAAATTTATTTTTTAAAAAAAGAATAATAGTATGATAGAAGTGAATGATACACAACTGAACATTAAAGTAGATGGACAGAGATGAATGACTTTCTATTAAAAGATAAAATACAAAGAAACAAAAAAAATTCTAAGATGTAAATGAGTTAAAAGCTACTGACAATACTCAGCCTGGACTAATGCAAAAGTTCCCTGTTTGTTCTCCAGGTCTCCACTCTTGGTCTCTACTCCGAGTGCTTCTTTGGAGTAGTGATGGTGGCAATACCAGCACTACCCTTTCAAATCAGTGCCCCTGGAATACTTCTTTCCTCCTATCAGGCTTCCTCTCATGCACTGGGGACATCACTGTGGTCTTCTCCAATTTCCTAAAGGCATCACACTCTGTCCCAGCTCATAACACCTGCACAGGGCCTCTCTATCCTTAATGGTCTCCCCATCTCTCCACCTGGCTACTTCCTGCACAACACAGAGGCCTCTCTTACACCCCACACTTAGTCTAAATTATGTCCCAAATATATTCTTTCATAAAATCTTTTCCTTTTCCATTTTGGCATGTATCACAAATTATAACTATGTACTACTTGCCTGACTGTTTTATACTGACTTCCCCCAACTAGGTGTTGTCATCATTCATCACCATATCCCCAAGACCTGGCATATAGAAGGCCCTCAGTAAATATTCGCTAAATGAATAAAGAAACTGATAAAGCTAGGTAAGTAAACAGAAATCAACTCATGAAGGGCCTTTTAGACCTTGCTATCCTAAGGGTAACAGAAGGCCACAGAAGAGTTTTAAATAGAAGAGTGACATAATCAAATGCACGTCTATCTCAGCAAAGGATTAACAGTAGACATGTCAAATACATGACAAGAATGCCCATTCCCTCCTATAAAGAGACACAAACATAAAAGACATTCTTAAAGATACTCTTTCTGCATTGAACCCAAATCAGACCTTGGAATCCTTCTCAGGGCAGACCTCCAGGAAGTCACTGCCAATTACAGTGGCCCAAGGAATAAAACCTGACCATAGCTCAAAGACTGGATGATCTACTATAAATATACTGGAAGACTAACGAACTATTCTACAAATCAAAAGGAAAATGTTCCATGTAGAACAGTTAGGTTAAAAAATGAAAATACTGGCCAGGCAAGTGGCTCATGCCTGTAATCCCAGCACTTTGGGAGGCTGAAACAGGCAGATTGCTTGAGCCCAGGAGTTTGAGACTAGCCTGGGCAACAAAGTGAAACCCCATCTCTACAAAAAATTTAAACATTAGCTGGGCACGGTGGTCTGCACTTGTAGTGTCATCTACTTGGGAGGCTGAGGTAGGAAGATGGCCAAAGCCCAGAAGATTGAGGTTGTTGTAAGCTGTGATTGTGTCACTGCACTCCAGCCTAGGCAACAGAGTGAGACCCTAGCTCGAATGAAAAAAGAGAAGAGAGGAGAGAAGGGGGTGGGGAAGAGGAGGGGGAAAGGAGGAGGAGGGGGGGAGGAGATGATGATGATGATGATACTGATGTGACAGTTATCCAACTTTTGTAAGAGTACTTTGCAGAATCCTAAAACAGGAGCTATACAATATTTTGCTCAAATATTTTTTATTTTGCTTACTTTTAGTTAAGGTTATATTCATTGTCAACCAATAACTAAAGAATATTTTTGCCCCATTACCACTTGACTTGCATATTGGAATCAAGGGCATGTATTTCAGATCATGTCTCCATACATTCCAGGATAATTATCTCAACTATACTATCTGGCAATGATGCCAAGTATATAGTTGGTACTAAAGGCAGCTGTGCAAAGCATACAAAAGCTACTTTTAAAACATAAAAGCTGGTTCTAGACTTACTCACCATTTTGAAAGGCCATAATTAAGATCACAAACCTAGATTTCAATAACAGGAACAGAAAACTCACTTGAAAAATGTATATTCATTTATTCATCATTAAATTCTCCCAGCACGCTTACCTTTTTACGTACTCCTTCTTGGGTGCTAGACAGTTTGAGCAAAACAGGAGGAAGGAATTTAGATATAATATTCTGTAATTGTTCATCTGTTTCAGCATGGCCAAGTCGTAAAAAGACCCGTTCAAGCTGATCTATAATACAAAAAGAAAAAAAAAGAGACAACTTAGCAAACCAAACACAACCAAGACCAATTATTTTTATAGCTTTTTCCTTTCTTCTGTACTGCAATCCTTCAGTCAGAACTTTAACCATAGCTAGCCCTGTACAGATGACTTTGACACAGCTACAAAACACCACCAGAAAGGTTAATTGTACTATCCTGATCTACCCTTTAGAATGGAGGAAAACAAAACCAAGAATAACAGAATTTTCTCCCACATGCAATGTTATTCAGTTTTTCTAAAGGAACTGGATACTGGAAAGGATACAGGATTTCTGAAGGCATTTTCTGGAACTAGGTAGTAGAGCAAGGCAGCAAAACTTTAATCAGATACCATCAGATATTAGGGAAAATGTATCTATCCTGGTGAAATTATCTTACTGATGAAGTTTCTCCAAAGACAGAATCACTGCACATTACTGTGTTAAGGTTACCTAGTTAGAAACACAGAGCCAAGTTTCCCCAAGAAAGGCACTATGAGACACACATGTTAAATGACACCATGGGGATGCTCTCAGCAAAACCCAGACTGTGATAAACTACAGACCAGGCAACTTCTTCAACCAGTACACTGCAGGGGCAAGAGGGAAGGTGGGGGTAAAGGAGAGCATACACAAACAACTAGATATTTGATTTTAAGGAATTACTGTTAAAATTGTTTTAGGTACTATAATGGTATTGTGGTTATGTTTGTTTTTTAAAGGTCCCTACAAAAATTGTCAATGGCAATTAGGGAGCTTTATAAAGAGCTAAAAATGTTCTATATTTAGATCTGGGTGATGATTACAGAGATAAATACATTTATAAAAATTTATCAAGCTCTCTTTGTTCCTATCTTCTACTGTACCTACTATACTTCAATTTAAAATATATATTTAAAGAGTCATTTTTTAAAGATAAAAAGATGGAAGCATTTGCAGGTGAAATAATAGCTACTGGAATTTTCTTTAAATAATAAAGAGACACTCAGAAGGGCCTATATAACTAAAACCAAGATTGACCACAAATTGATAATTATTCAAGCTTCATGACAGATACTGAGAATTACTATTGTGTTTGCCAGAAATTTTCCACAATAATTTTCTAAAGGAAGATAGCTTAGCTAGATATAGATTGCTCCATAGCTCAATCAATGACAGAGATACAGATAGATATATGGAGAGACAGACAGATCAACAGATCGACTGATCAATCCTGAGTAGCAAGAAGCACACCCAACACCCAGAATTGATCTTGTTTTTCAATACCATTCTCCAGTAAAAGGAACCAAGCTCCCTGGAAAAATGGCTGAATCTAGGGCTTGGGGCAGGGCAAAAACAAGACGTGCCTGAAGCATCTTGTAGTGCCTAAAAGGAAATGGAACATGGGGTCAGGCATGGTGGCTCATGTCTATAATCCCAACACTTTGAGAGACTAAGGAGGGAGGATCACTTGAGGCCAGGAGTTCAAGACCAGCCTGGTCAACATAGAGACACCCCAGCTCTACAAAAAAAAAAAAGAAAAAATTAGCCAGGCATGGTGGCAAGTACCTATGGACCCAGCTGCTCCAGAGGCTGAGGTAGGAGAATTGCTTGGGCCTGGGAGGCTGAGGCTGCATACAGTGAGCCATAATGGTGCCACTGGCACTCCAGTCTGGGTGACACAGTAAGACCCTGTCTCAAAAATAAAGAAATGGAACAAGTCAAAGGGATACAGGAATCAACCTGAAAGAACTCCTAATGGCCCAAGCCATGACAATAGAAGGAACAAAATAAGTAACAGTATTGAATTATAAGCCAAAATATAAATCTACATGAGTCCATACAGTTGGAAATAATTATTGAATGATAAAAGAAACTGGGGGGAAGGAGACAAATTTTTCTTATAGGAGAATTCAAAATAATATATGTGGCTATTTCCCCCTACAGGAGGTGGAGCTTAATTCCTGCCCATCCTCCCGCTTGAGGGTAGACTACATTTAATGACTGCTTCCTTAGAATACAAAAAAGGGAGAAATGTTAACTTCACAGTAAATTGCCAAATACTATCTTAGTCCAGTGAAGAAGGTTAACTTATGATGTCATGCAGATATCATGTGTCCCTGAAATGATGTGACAAGAAAGGCATTTTACCTCTCTGGTATTCATCACAAAAACCCATAACCCAAATGAAATCATAAGTAAAACAACAGAAAAACCCAAACTGGGGGACATGCCATAAGACACCTGGCCAGTACTCAAGACTTTCAAGATCATGAAAAATAAGAAAAGACTAAAAAAGTGTATCAGACCAGAGAAGGCTGGGAAACATTACAACTAAATGGTACCCTGTACAGGATCGTAGTGCGGGGAAAAGGGACATTAATAGAAAAACTGGTAAAATCCAAATAAAGTATCAAATTTAGTTTAAAAAATTAATAATAAAAAGAAAGAAGGGATGGAGGAAAGAAAGACAGGCACATTCTGAGACTACCATACAGTGATTCTATTTGATAAATGCTGAACACTGCTGTAAAAGGAGTTCTCAAGAATGCTGAGTTTAACTCACAGTGTTCGTGGAAGTTACAGGTAAAGGAACAGCTCCTTAGTGCCTTACAGCTCTTAGGCCATAGAAATTGCCTACGAATTTGAGCTACAGAAACTGGAAAGAACTGTTATGTGGACAAAGGCAGAAACTTAAACTCATAATAAATTGACCTAGAATATCTCTGCCACAGTTAAAGAAACTGGGGGGTGGGTGGCGCAGGTGGAATATCTAGTCCCTGTTACTTTTCATGCCATCATTTGGATGCTTCCTATGTATGCCCAGTATAGTACCTAACATCTTCCCTCCCTCACGAGACAGGCAAATGTAACATCCTAAGCACATTAAAATTATGAGAACGTGGGAATGGGAAGAAAGAGCACCAACCGCCATGTGAGAGGGTCCCGCTAAAACAGGCTGGGTACACCAGAGGAAGAGGTAAAGCCTTCTACCTGCTTTGAAGTGAATCAATTTAACACTGTTAGACCATCTTTACAGACCCATCTATACTTAAATAAAAGATAATCTTGTTCAAATTTCACAAAAAGAAAGAAACATCAACATCTACAGATATAGCCAACTACTAAATTTTTCTTTCTTTTCCTTTTTTTTTTTTTTTTTCTAATAAGACAGTCTTGCTGTCGCCCAGGCTAGAGTACAGTGGTGCTATATCATGGCTCACTGCAGCCTCAACCTCCTGGGCTCAAGCTATTCTCCTACTTCAGCCTCCCAAGTAGCTGGGGCTACAGGCATACGCCAACACACCCAGCTGATGTCTTATTTTCTGTAGAGACAGTCTCACTGTGTTCCCCAGACTGGTCTTGAATCCCTGGACTCAAGCGATCCTCACACTTTGGCCTTCCAAAGTACTGGGATTACAAGTATGAGCCATCGCACCCAGCCTCAGTTTTTTGAGTATAAACTTACCATTCCTTCCTCATAGGACTTCTCAGTTTCTAGTTATGCTTAGAAAAGCCATTTTCACTGCAAGATTTTTTTAAAATACTGTATTGTGTAGAAAAGAGTTAACACAGACCTAAGACTGCTACCTGTAGAAAGGCTGGCTTTCTAGCTGAGCCTGGCCCTTGGCTGACATCTGGAAACTTGGATTTCAGCAGGGTTTCCACCATTCCCAGAACTGCTAAGAGTGGTTCACTCTTAGTGTGCCTATTTATACAAACAACATTGTTTATGCTGAATAACAGCTTCCCTTCAGGGAGGAGTTTTGGTACATTTTAGGAAGAAGGTACCAACATGACCAGCCCCAAACAAAAACCTGAGGCATCAAGTCTCTGATGAACATCTCTGGTGGATACCATTTCACACCTGTTGTCACAACTCACTTCGGGAGGGATCAAGCATGTCCTCTGTGACTCTACCAGAAGGTTCTTGGAAGCTTGCACTTGGTTTCCTCCAGACTCCACTCACATGCCTTTTCCCTTTGGTGACCCTGCTATACTAAATCTTAGCTAAGAGTATAAATATATGCTGAGGTCTGTGAATCCTACTAGACAATCACTAAAGCTAGGAGTGAACTTGGAGACTCCTGCAAGGTATATTTATCTATGTTTTCTTCCAAGCACACTTATGATTTTGCTTTCTGCATTCAAGTCTTTGATCTATCTGGAATTTTCTTTTGGCATATGGAGGGATGTAGGAAACAAAGTCTTTTGTGGGTTTTTTAAATCTTCTTAACTGTGTAATAACACATACAGAAAATCATATAAAACATAAATGCACAGTTTAATGAATTATTATAAACAATCTTGTAACTAACACCCAAGTCAAGAAGAAAATTTATTTTGAAGCCTGCATAAAGATTTGTACTGGTCTCAAAACAGAACTGAAAAGGACTGAAAGACTGTATAACATAAAAAAGCACAGTGAGTTTTTAAGGACTCACCTAAGGTCACAGATGTAATTAGCAGCAGAGTAAGAATAAGAATGGAGTCTTCTGACCTTTAGTCTAAAAATCCTTGCCTATACCATACAACTGTCTCCAAAAATGGCCCTATTTTCTATCGGGTACCCATACTATCCATACTATACCCTATACAGGAAGTTTTATTTGAGAGAATATCCAAAGTTTCACCAGAATGTGTCTCATTCAGGCAGTATTTATTACAAAAATGGAAAAATATACAAATTCAAAGGTCAGAAAACAGCACTAGAGAGCTCACTACTATGATTAAGAAGCTAACTCCATACATGGTCAATTGCAATTCAACCTTTCTCCTCTTCCTCCCTGCTCATCAAAATTCTCTTCTCCTTCAAGCCCCAGTACCTTCCTAGTTTCACAGTGAAGCACTCATTCTCTTATCTAGGCCACTCATTCAAGTACCTACTGAAACTCTACCATGTGCCAGAGCTTGGCAGTCATGGGTATAAAGAGTGAAGAGGAAAGAGGTCATGGGTATAAAGAGGGAAGAGGGGGCTAGGCACGATGGCTCACGCCTGTAATCCCAGCACTTTGGGAGGCCAAGGTGGGTGGATCACCTGAGGTCAGGAGTTCAAGACCAGCCTGATCGACATGGTGAAACCTGTCTCTACTAAATACAAAAAATTAGCTGGGCATGGTGGTGCATGCCTGCAGTCCCAGCTACTTGGGAGACTAAGGCAGAATTGCTTGAATCTGAGAGGCAGAGGTTGAAGTAAGCTGAGATCACACCACTGCACTCCAGCCTGGGCAACGAGAGTGATAGTCTGTCTCAAAAATAAATAAACAAAATAAAATAAAATAAATTTTTTAAAAAAAGAGTAAAGAGGGAAAATGTTTTCCAGGTTTACCTCACAGGTACATGATAACAGCATGTAGCAAGAAAATAACAGAAGGCCTGGGACAGACTGTTCATGAACAACAGCATTTAAAGACGGAGGAAGGAGAGTCTGAAAAAGGGAATGATAAGCAACAGAAAAAATAAAAAGAAAACTAACATGGGGTCAGAATGATTAAGAAAAGAAAGATTTTCCTAGAGATAGCAGTCAACCATTTCAAATGATGCAAAAAGATCATGCAAAATAAGAATTGAAAAGAATCCAGTACATTTAGCAATAGAGTTCACACCTGACCTTGGCTCAAGCGGTTTCAACGAAGTGGGAGAGACAAAAGCAGACCATGTAGGGTAGAGGAATCCAGTGGAAGATTAAAAAGGATGTGAGGAATAAATGACAACTCTTTAGAAACTTTTAGTTATTAAAGGGAAGGGGAACCATTATTTTTTCATTATTTCAATCAAATAAGAGCTCTGAGCACATTTAAATAGCAACAGGAAAAAGCCACTAGAGAAAGAAAAATTGAAGAGGGAAAAAGTTATTAGACTGTGACCCTGAGAATATGGGACAGGTTAGGATTTAGCCCAAGGTTTGAGGAATCACCTTCCATAGGACAGGAAGGCCATCTCTGCCATTCTAACACAAGGGAAACAGGAAGACTGGTGTTGATAAAAATCAATGTTACAAATTTTATGGAAGGGCCTGAAAGAATTCCCTTCTGATGGTTTCTACTGTTTCTGTAAAATAGAAGGCAAAGTCTTCTTCTGATATTTGGAGAGCAGAGGGCAAGTCAGCAGTGTGACAATAGTAGGAAACAGCTTGCAACAGAGTGAGGAAGAGAAGAAAATTGATTGGTAAAATGAACTACAAACGTGAAGAAAGTGTAAAGGACCCAACTGAGGTTAGTGAATATAAATTTATAGCAGCATCAGTCCACACAGTCAAACAAATAAAAAATAAATCTATCCTTTCTTCCCCCTACCCCTATAGCATTTACACTATTGTCTAATCACTGAAAAAATACAAACATATACAGACAAGGTTTTCTAAATCTTCACTTACAAATGTGATTTTAAAAAATATCCTTTATTTCATATCAACCAACCAAAAAGAATTTCTGCTAAAAGAAGTATCTAGAGTTTGTGTGCATATACATACACGAGACACACACGTTAAACAAGTATAAAATGCCTCCTTTGCATATACTATGGGAGCAATTCCAAATGGGCAATTATTTATAACCTACACAATTATTATTCATATAGACTTCTGAAAACCCAACTAATGATTCTGAGGTTCTATAATATAAAGTAGTCAATGGACCTATATTTTCATGTCAGATACATTACTGGTTTTAGTTAATAAACTAAATCTCTCTAAGGTTATTAACAAACTTGTCTATTAGGAACAGCATAAGACTGGTTCATAAGAATGTTTTCATAAGAATATTATATAATGTTTCACAACATTATATCTATATGGCTATCATTTCTATATCATATCTAGATATAGCCATATATCTAGATTTAGATATATCTACATGGCTATCATATTATATGTGTAGTTTTTATATTCTTGTATAATAAAGAATTTAGGTGACCTCTGTCCATGCTCCTGAGAGGTAAGCTCTAAACCCTTGGGATTTCCCCAGTAACTGAAGTGCCTTTGTTATTCATGGTGGGCCCCTCTAATCACATCTGATAACTTATGCTGAGGAAGTAACTCACCGTGGGCCCCTAGATCATTTATGCTAAGAGATAACTCAGGATGGGGGTTAATCACACTGGAAAGACTAATCATCTTATAGGTTTCAGCCAGGTGACTTGGGGAACAGGGTGGGGAGTTGGAGAGGGAAAGGGGACTGGGCCGGGGGTGGGGGGGGTGGTGTTAGAAACTGAGTCATGTGGACAATGATTCAATCAATCAAGCAATCATGCTTGGTCAATAAAAACCTTGGACACCAAAGTTCAGGTGAGCTGGTGAGCTTCTGTGATTAGCAGTGTATTGTGTATATTATCACACATCGCTGTGCTGGGAAAGTACCCTGACATAACAGAAGCTTTGTATTTGGAACCTTCTCAGGCCTTGCCCTATATGTCTCTTCTTTGGCTGGTTCTAACTTGTATCCTTTCCTATAAAACTATAACCATAAATACAGGGCTTTCCTGAGTTCTGACTCATTCTAGCTAATTACTAAACCTGAGGCAGGGGGTGAGAGTCCATGGAGACCCCCAAATCTGTAGCCAACAGGTCAGAAGTGAGGGTGGCTCTGGGATCACAGGAACTTGTAGGTGGCATATAAAATCAATTTAGTCTTGTGGAGGACTATCCCCTTAACCTGTTAGGTTTGGCAGCATAATTATATATGATATAAAATATTTTATATAGGTTATATAAACATTATACATAACGATTCTCTCTCAGAATACATTATTCCTTTAATTTTACCTTTTTCTTTTTTTCCCTCCCTTAAGCTCAATGGCAAGAAAAAATTATTATCTTTTTTCTTTTTTGTATTTTTTGTAGAAATGAAGTCTATTGTTGCCCAGACTGCTTGTGAAGTCCTAGCCTCAAGGGATCCTCCTGCCTAAAACTCCCAAAGTGCTGGAAATTACAGGTATGAACAACCACAACTAGCTAATTTTACCTCCTTTTTAAATAAAGCTGACAACTACTACAAAAATAAGTATTTTAATAAATCAAGAGTCTACCAAATATTTGAGACCACACATTCCATCACCTGGCAGCAAAATATGAATTATTAGTAGAATCCCACCTAGAGTAGGAATCCTATACTGGTTAATAACCCCATTTACTACCACCAAAGGAAAACTGAGCCAGGCCAGAAAGCTAAAAATCCCATATAACAATACCTCAGAGACACAAGAGCTCATCATTTGGAGGCATAACTTAATACAAAGTCATAATTATGTGATTTTAAGGGTTCTTTTTTTAATTACTTCTAAAGACAGACCACAATGATACAACTTGCAATTATAAATCCTGCTTTAAAAAACTGGTTCATTTTAAATTACCACAAATATGGAATGTATTATTTAAAAACCTCCCCACACAAAAAAATGCCAGGACTTTATTAATTCACTGGTAAATTCTCCTTCATAACTTCTTCCAGAGAAGAGAAAAAGGTGGGGTAAGGGGATGGCAGGAGAACATGTCCCTGATGTTAACAGGCCAGAATAACCTTGATACAAAACAAGGGTTATCACCAGAAAGAAAGATAAAAGCAAATAAAAGATGTATCTCATGAATATAGAGGAAAATAAGATAATAATATTTAAATCATAATACATAAAATAAGTTTAAAAAAAGTAAGTCAAATCCAACGATATATAAAAAAGATAATACATCCTACCAAAATTGGATTTATACCAAAGATGCAAGGTTGGTTTAACATTTAAAATCAGTGTAATCTGCCACGTTAACACAATAAAGAATAACAATCATATGATCATCTCAATATATACAAAAAAGGCATTTGATCAAATTCAACATCTGTTGATGCTAAATTGATGGAAATAAACATTTTCTTCTTTTTTGAGATTAAGAAAAAAAGGCTGGAGTGCAGTGGTGTGATCTCAGCTTACTTCAACCTCTGCCTCTCAGATTCAAGCAATTCTGCCTTAGTCTCCCAAGTAGCTGGGACTGCAGGCATGCACCACCATGCCTCGCTTTGTCACCCAGGCTGGAGTGCAGTGGCACAATCTTGGCTCACTGCAACCTCCGCCTCCCGGCTTCAAGCGATTCTACTGCCTCAACCTCTGAAGTAGCTGGGATAACAGGTGTGTGTCACCATGCCCAACTAATTTTTGTATTTTTAGTAGAGACAGAATTTCACCACGTTGGCCAGGATGGTCTTGAACTTCTGACCTCATGATCTGCCCGCCTCAGCCTCCCAAAGTGCTGGGATAACAGGTGTGAACCACCTCACCTAGCGGGAAATAAACTATTAATGTTGAATAGACAACTTCCTTAACCTGATAAGAGATTTTTATAAAAACTTACAGCAAACATTATATCTAAAGGTAAAATACCAGTTTTCCTCTGAGTTCAGGAACAAGGCAAAGATGTTCACTATTACCAGTTTTTCAGATTTGTACTGCAAGTTTTATTCAGAGCAGTAAGACAAAGAAAAATAAAATGCATTAAGATTAGAAAGGAAGAAATAATATTTTCATTATTTAAAGATAATGAGTGTTACACAAAAAAAATCCAAAACAATCTATGGATACATTAGAATAACAAAACACACAAATCAATTGGTTTCCTATAAACCATTAGTAATAAACCATTAGAAAACAAAATTTGAAAACACCTATTACAATGACATCAAAGCACATCAAATAGATGGAAATTAATCTAGGGAAAAATGTGTAAGACCTCTACACAGAAAAACAAAATACATTGCTATAAGAAATTAAGGAAAACTTAAAGGATACACCATATTCATGGATTAGAAAATATTATTAAGATGTCAATTCTTCCCTAAATTGACCTATAGACAATATAATCCAAGCACAATCCAGCAGATATTTTAGATAAAATAAAAAGCTGATCATAGAGTCAGGCACAGTGGCCCGAGCCTATAGTGGTTCCAGGCCAGCCTGGGCAACATAGGGAGATACTATCTCAATCAATCCATGATTGAGTGGAGGAGTAATTTTTAAAAGTGTGGATACCATTAGAAGGAAAAAGAAAAGCAGATTCTTTCTATAATTTAAAGAAATGCAAAGGACCAAGATTTGCCAAAACTATCCTGAAGAGGCACAACAGCTAGAGGACTTTGGTTAGATTTCAAGGCTTATTAAAAACTATAGTAGCCTGGGCACAGTAGCTCAGTCCTGTAATCCCAGAACTTTGGGAGGGCGAGGCAGGGTGACTGCCTAAGCTCAAGAGTTTGAGACCAGCCTGGGCAACATGGTGAAACCCCATCTCTACCAAAAAAAAAAAAAGTTAGCTGGGTGTGGTGGCATGCATCTGTAGTCCCAGCTACTTGAGAGGCTTAAGTGGGAGAATTGCTTGAGTACAGGAGGCAGAGGATGCAGTAAGCCAAGATCATGCCACTGCATCCAGCCTGGGCAACAGAAAAAGACCCTGTCTCAAAAAGAGAAAGACCTTGTCTCAAAAAAATAAGCAAAATAAAAACTATTAAAAAGAGTGATATGCTACAAAAAATAAGTAGAAAACTTAAACAAAATTAAAAATGCATAAAAGACAAATACACAGCAGAGGTGTCACTGCAGTGCAGTGGGTAAATGATGGTCTTTTCAATAACTGGTGCTAGATCAACTGTATTACAATATGGGAAAACATTAAATCCCTATCTCACACCATATGTATTAGTCCATTTTCATGCTGCTGACAAAGACATACCCAAGACTATGCAATTTACAAAGGAAAGAGCTTTAATGGAGAACTCAGTTCCATGTGGCTGAGGAAGCCTCTCAATCATGACAGAAGGCAAGGAGGAACAAGTCACATCTTAACATGGATGGCAGCAGGCAAAGAGTCAACTTGTGCAGGCAAACTCCCATTTTTAAAATCATCAGCTCTCCTAAGACCCATTCACTGTCATGAGAATAGCAAGGGATAGACTTGCCCCCATGATTCAATCATCTCCATCATGTCCCTCCCACAACACGTGGGAATTATGGGAGCTACAAGATGAGATTTAAGTGGGGACACAGAGCCAAACCATATCACCATACATAAAGGAGAATCAATTCCAGATGAATCATAAATCTAAATGTCAAAGGTAAAACAATAAAGTTCCTAGAGAAATAAAGAATATTCTCATTACCTCAAGATAGGAAATGATACCTTAAAACATGAAGCTAGATGGTAAGGAAGTCTGGGAAATATGATTAGCAGAATCTGTCTCACAGAGTAGAGTTTAGAAATGTGGAGTTAGAAATAACCATCACTGGCTTCCTGGTCCGGTGGCTTCGGTCCGGGTAAGCCAGGCATGAAGATCACGAGGCAGAAACACGCTAAGAAGCATCTTGGCCTCTTCCGCAACAATTTCGGAGTCCGCAAGCCATACCAGATCCTGCTGGACGGCACCTTCTGTCAGGCGGCACTGCGGGGCCGCATCCAGCTGCGGGAGCAGCTGCCGCGCTACCTCATGGGGGAGACGCAACTGTGCACCACCAGATGTGTGTTAAAAGAGTTAGAAACATTGGGAAAGTACTTATATGGGGCAAAATTGATTGCACAAAAATGCCAAGTTCGAAATTGTCCCCATTTCAAGAATGCAGTGAGTGGATCAGAATGTCTGCTTTCTGTGGTTGAAGAGGGAAATCCTCATCATTATTTTGTGGCAACACAGGATCAGAATTTGTCTGTGAAAGTAAAGAAGAAGCCTGGAGTTCCTCTGATGTTTATTATTCAGAACACTATGGTTTTGGACAAACCTTCTCCCAAAACAATTGCCTTTGTAAAAGCAGTGGAGTCAGGTCAGCTTGTCTCAGTGCAGGAGAAACAAAGTATCAAACATCTCAAAGAGGAACAGGGTTTAGTAAAAAACCCTGAACAGAGAAAAAGAAAAAAGCGCAAGAAAATAAGTGGTCCCAATCCTCTTAGCTGTTTGAAGAAAAAGAAAAAGGCACCGGATACACAATCATCTGCTTCTGAAAAGAAAAGAAAAAGAAAAAGAATTCGGAACAGATCTACCTCAAAAGTACTTTCTGAGAAGCAGAATGCAGAAGGAGAATGAATCCTTTAGATACTTTTAAGTACATTCAAATGTGAAAATGAATTTTTTTAAAAACTAGAAGTATTTATAATAAGAGACCAAACTTATTTTTGTAAATGAATCCATATTCTTTAGCTAAAATTAATTGTAAAATGAAAACAGTGACCGGCCTAGCCAGCATGGGCGGACGGTGCACACTTGTACTTCCAGCTACTTGGGAGGCTGAGACACGAGAATTGCTTGAAGCTGTGAGGCGGAGGTTGCCGTGAGCCGAGATCGTGTCACTGCATTCCAGCCTGAGTGACAGAGTGAGACCCTGTCTCAGAAAAAATAAATAACATACATACATGCATGCATACATACATACATACATACAATGAATGGGTTTAGGTGTGATGGTGTTCACTTTACTTACTAAATGGTTTAGGGAGATTGTTTTTCCAGTTATCATTTTTGCCTCTCTGATCCCCTTCCCACCTTCAAACATTATATGCAAATCGCTAAAAAAAAGTCATGTAGGCCGGGCATAGTGGCTCACGCCTGTAATCCAAGCACTTTGGAGGACAAAGCAGGCGGATCACCTGAGGTCGGGAGTTCAAGACCAGCCTGACCAACATGGTGAAACCCCGTCTTTAAAAAAAAAAAAAGTCATGTAGTTCTAAAAGTCTTGTGACAAGAAAGAGTAAGTCTCTCACACTGACAGAAGAAACTTCCTCTTTCAGTTCTTCTAGTGGTTGAAGAATTTATATTTCCATCAAATAATTGATACATCCATTCTTTATTGACATCCTTCTAGAAAGAATGGAGTTTTTCCCATTTATACTGCATCATTTGTCTAATATATGAATATTTCACTCTTTGTACATCAGAAACTCAGTATTTTCATTATTATGATGGTTTTTTTTTTTTTTTGCTTTTTTGAGTTCCATTTGTCCAATAAGGATGATGATTTTCTTTTAGATGTAAGTGTTAACTTCAACAGCAAAAATTCTCTTTAAGATTGACTGTGAATGTTATTAAAAAGTATCTAAATTAGTCTGAAGGTCAATTCCGTTGCAAATTGAATAATCATACCTGTCAGTTACCCCTGCGATTGTTTTAGTCATTTATCAGGTCAAAATAAAAATGTTTTTGTACTACAAAAAAAAAAAAAAAAAAAAAAAAATAACCATCACTGAAAGAAACTTTCATAATCTGACAAAAAACATCTATGTAAAATCTACAGCAAATATATCTCATACAAAATCAGAAACAAGACAAAATATGCACTATCATAGAGTACAGAAGTCAACTGAGATAAATGAGAACAAAGTATCAGCCAATGTAATTTTTAGAAATGAATAATTAACAATGGCAATAAAAACTACCAAGTATCTGAAAATAAATCTAATTAAACATGTCACAGTCCTTTACAGAGAAAATTATAATCCTAATTATAATTCATAAGATCTAAATTAATGGAGAAGCATAACATTGATGGATTTTGGGGGGGCGGGTGGAGTTTCACTCTGTCATGCAGGCTGGAGTGCAGTGGCACGATCTCAGCTCATTACAACCTCTGCCTCCCAGCTTCAAGTGATTCTCCTGCCTCAGCCTCGCAAATAGCTGGGATTACAGGCATGTGCCACCACACCTGGCTAATTTCATATTTTTTGTAGAGATGGGGTTTCGCCATGTTGGTCAGGATGGTCTCAAACTCCTGACATCAGGTGATCCACCCACCTCAGCCTCCCAAAGTGCTGGAATTACTGGCTTGAGCCACCATGTCCAGCCACATTCATGGATTTCCATGTCAGGATACGTTAGTGATGATAACCCCCAAATCTCCATGCCTTAAAAACAACCAACATTAGTCTCTCACTTAGACTACTCCTCAATCGTAGGTCAGGAGGAGGGCTCTGCTCACTGCAGTCAGTTGGCTCACAGAGCCAACTCCATTTCGAACACTGCTGGTTAGAGTCATTACCTCAATCCTTCTGGCTCAATTTAACCTTTCTGTGGTAAAACTAATCACATGTCCCTCACTCTGTCCCCAGCACTAAATTCTATTTTGTGCCCAAAAGAGAGAACCAGAAATATCTGGTAAACAGCACTGATGCTCACAAATAAACTCAATGTTGCAAAGATGGGAAGCCCCACAGTCAAATATTCTCTACAGACAACAGAGTGCTTTGTGAATGCTGAAAAAAATAATAAAACTCATATGGAATAGGAATGGAACAGAATATGTAACAGCAAAGAGCCAAGAATAACTGTCAATTTTCCATAAAAGTGAGGTGTAAGTGACTCTACCAGATTTCAAGACTTATAAAGCTGACAATTAAGACTGAGTATGGCAAAAGCACCAGTCGGCAAATAGACAAATCAATAGATTAAAACAGAGAACACAGAAAGATAACAGGGACTATATGGAAACTTGAGATCAACAAAAATGGCATTAAGAATCAGAGATGAAAAAAACGGACTACACGTCAGGAAAAAAAGATTCAAATCTAACAGTACCAAATGTTGGCAAAGACGGGAAACAAACCAAGAAGAACTCTGGTTCACTACTGATGGGGTACATACTGATACAATCTCTGAAGAACAATTCTGCAGTAAAGACATCTCTAGCAAAGTTGAAGGGGGACATACCCTTCAACCCAACAATTCTGCCATTTGAGTACCCATCTACAAACTGTTTATCACCAGTCAGCAAAGCGATAAGGAACACTTCTTACTGAAAAAGTGCTGCTAGAATAAGAAGTTTTAAATAAATTAACAGTGACAGTTGATTGACATTTTTATGCAAGTTCCTTATTTGCAAGAAATAATTTCCTAGTGCTGAGACAACACTTTGTGTAACACTGTCCTAGAAAAAAACTCTCCCAGGAGCTGAGTGTGGTGGCTCACACCTTTAATCCCAGCACTTTAGTAGGAGGCTGAGGTAGTCAGATCGCTTGAGCTCAGGAGTTCAAGACCAGCCTGGACAACATGGCAAAACTCCATCTCTACAAAAAAAAACACACACAAAAGTTAGCTGGGCATGGTGGTACACACCTGTAGTCCCAACTACTCAGTACTCAGGAGGCTGAGGTGGGAGAATCCCTTAAACCTGCAATGAGTCGTGATCATGTCCCTGCACTCCAGCCTGAGCAACTGAGCAAGATCCTGTCTCAAAAAAAAAAAAAAGAAATCTCCCAGGAAGAGACAAGCATAAGGACACATATATCAAAGTGTTCATGGCCCAGAATTCATAAAAGCAAAAATATGAAAACAATCTAAATATCAGTGAACAGGAGAAGGGATAAATTATGGCAGGGTCACACAACAATGGAAATAAATAAACAAGGATTACATGTCACATGAGCCAACAAGACCTTATCTGAAGGATCAAACAAAGTAAGTTACAGAAGGATATGTATAGTTTAGTTCCATTTATGGAAAGTTTTTAAATGCAATATATATTGAGTATGATATATACATCACAGTAATGACAATCTCTGAATGAGAAGGGAGAGGGAAGGAGGGAAGAGAGGAAAAAGAGAAAAAAAGAAAATGATACGATAAGGAGTAACACAAGGGTTTGAATTGCATCTGCAATGTTTATTTCTTTAAAAAATAAAATAAAATACAAGACCTGAAGCTAATAGCAAAAAACATAAAGACTTAACAAAGATGAGTCAGACATACATAAATGTTCATAAGATTACTCTCCATACTTTTCTTCATAGTTGAAATAATTCACTGTTTTTAAAAGGATATATATATTCCATAGTAATTTTATTTTATGACATAATTATATAAAAAGGGAAAGAAAATACATCAGTAATTTTTCTTCTTGATACTTTTCAAATATTTTTCAGTGAAAACACATTTTTTTAATTAGAAAAAACAGCATACAGGCCAGCATATGCAGTGGTTCACTCCTGTAATCCCAGCACTCTGGGAGGCTAAGGCAGAAGACTCCCTTGAGCCCAGGCATTTGAGAACAGCCTAGGCCACACAGTCAAGACCTCATCTCTACAAAAAATTTTAAAATGAGCCAGGCATGGTGATGCGTGCCTGTAGACCCAGCTACCCAGGGGACTGAGGTAGAAAAATCGCTTCAGCTCAGTAGGTTAAGGCTGCAGTGAGTTAGATCACACCTCTGCACTCCAGCCCAGGTAACAAAGCAAGACCATGTTCCAAAAAGAGAAAGATAAAAGTATACAGAGCAAATGTTTTTCAAAAATCCATGTTTTAAAGACAAGAAAAAAATTTTTTTAATCACAGAACTTTAAAGTGTGGGCCGGGTGTGGTGGCTCACGCCTGTAATCCAAGCACTTGAGGCCAAGGCAGGCGGATCACCTGAGGTCAGGAGTTCAAGACCAGCCTGATCAACATGGTGAAACCCCGGCTTAAAAAATAAATAAATAAAATATAAGAAAAAATAAATAAAGCGTGAAAGGAACCTTAAAGCATACGAAAGAACAAAAAGAGGCCAGGTATGGTGGCTCAGGCCTGTAATCCCAGCACTTTGGGAGTCTGAGGTGAGTGGATCACGAGGTCAGGAGTTTGAGACAAGCCTGGTCAACATGGTGAAACCTCGTCTCTACTAAAAATACAAAAATTAGCTGGACATGGTGGTGTGCACCTGTAATCCCAGCTACCCAGGAGGCTGAAGTAGGAAAATCGCTTGAACCCAGGAGGCAGAGGTCGCAGTGAGCCAAGATCACGCCATTACACTCTAGCCTGGGCAACAGAGCAAGACTCCGTATCAAAAAAACAAAAGAAAGAAAGAAAGAACAAAAAGAACATCTGATCTCAAAGGAAAAGTATCAAAACCCTGAGAATCTTAAATCTCAAAACAAAACAAAACAAAAATCAAGCTTATGTTAAGCATTACATTCATGTAGGAGGAAAAAACCCTACTAAAAATATAAATAAATGTGTGTGTGTGTGTGTGTTTATTTTGGAGACAGGTTCTGCTGTTGCCCAAGCTGGGGTAGAATGGTGCAGTTACACCTCACTGCAGGCTCAAGCCATTCTCCCATCTTAGCCTCCAGAAGTAGTTAGAACCATAGACACATGCCACTGCACCCAGCTAGTTGTTTTATTTTTTGTAGAGATGAGGTCATCCTATGTTGCCCAGGTCAGTCTCAAACTACTAAACTCAAGCAATCCTCCCATTTCAGTCTCCCAAAGTGCTGGGATTACAAGCGTCAGCCACCACACCCAGCTCATTTATTTTTCTTTAAATAATTCAAATTTATATTATTCACCTGTCTTTAATCTCTCTATCTAAAGACAAAGAAGGAACTCTCCCTCCTCCTATCTGCATAAAAAGAAAAAGACCAGTAAAAGTTGAAGGACTTCAGTATTACCCACCTTTAGCTACTGACATTTCTGAAAATATTAACTTATTCCTGAGAAATAAAACTGTCCACACAAATCGCACATTTTTCAGATCTCTCTCAAAAATACAACTTTAACCTCTAAATTAAGGAGGAAAAGCTATTTTCTTACAGGATTAGAAAAGACAATAAACCTACAATTACTTATTTTTCTGTCATATCATTACTAATGGAAAAAGCACGTGAAGAAGAGGAGGAGGAAGAGGAGCAGGAGCAGGAGCAGGAGCAGGAGGAGGAGGAGGAGGAGGAAAGAATAGAGTAGAGTAGAATAGAATAGGCACTAAATCAGTTTCCTTAGTTGTATCGCCTTTCAGGACAACCAGAACACCAAAACATTCCTTAGAAAGTATGCAAGAAGGGTTGGGCGTGGTGGCTCAAGCCTGTCATCTCAGCACTATGGGAGGGCAAGGCAGGCGGTTAACAAGGTCAGGAGATCCACATCATCCTGGCTAACACAGTGAACCGCAGTTTCTACTAAAAATACGAAAAAATTAGCCAGGCGTGGAGGTGGGCGTCTGTAGTCCCAGCTACTCAGGAAGCTGAGGCAGGAGAATCACTTGAACCCGGGAGGCAGAGGTTGCAGTCAGCTGAGATCGTCCCCACTGCACTCCAGCCTGGGCAACAGAGTAAGACTCCATATCAAAAAAAAAAAAAAAAAAAGGAAAAAAAGAAATGATTCAAGGAAAGTATACTATCAAAAGGAATAGGAAAAGGATTCTATTTAAGGTAATGTTATCCCTGTTTGGTTGAATTTCAGAGGATTCTTTCTGGTTTAATTCTGTGTCATTACTAACTTACTTCATGAGCATGAATTACTTGTGTGAATTAGAATGAGTAGTTATTTCTGAGTTACAGGTTTCAGGTTTTTTAAGGTTGCTTAAATTTTCTACAAAGAATGTTATTTTTTCTGAATAGGAAAGTAAATTTTAAAATACAAATCAGGTTAGAGGTCTTACATAGAAGCTGAGATTGAAGACAAAGCTCTAAATACCTAGACCACGACTGTCTAATACTACAGAATATTTTTTAAAAGATCTGTCGCCGGGCGCGGTGGCTCATGCCTGTAATCCCAGCACTTTGGGAGGCCGAGGCGGGTGGATCACGAGGTCAAGAGATCGAGACCATCCTGGTCAACATGGTGAAACCCTGTCTCTACTAAAAATACAAAAAAATTAGCTGGGCACGGTGGTGAGTGCCTGTAATCCCAGCTACTCAAGAGGCTGAAGCAGGAGAACTGCCTGAACCCAGGAGGCGGAGGTTGCGGTGAGCCGAGATCGTGCCATTGCACTCCAGCCTGGGTAACAAGAGCGAAACTCCGTCTCAAAAAAAAAAAAAAAAAAAAGATCTGTCAAGTTACTATGGAAATATACTATAATAGACTATTTCACAAGGAAATATTCTTCCTAATGGTATTTACTTTCTTCTGATTCACATATATAAGTACATAAAATACATCATACTTACAAAACAGTTTCATATGGCCTTCTGAGCCTCAGAAAAATGTGAGGTGCGCTTATAGATGCATTTATAGATGAAAAACTGAGACTCACTACCTAACTGACCTGCCAGAGGTCACAAAGTGAATAATACACAGATTCACAAGCTGAATCCAGGCCCGGCATGGTGGCTCAAGCCTGTAATCCCAGCAATTCTGGAAGCAGAGACGGGTGGATCACCAGAGGTCAGGAGTTCGAGACCAGCCTGACTAATATGGTCAAACACCATCTCTACTGAAAATACAAAAATTACCTGGGTGTGGTGGCATGTGATTGTAGTCCCAGCTACTAGGGAGGCTGAGACTGGAGAACTGCTTGAACTCAGGAGGCGGAGGTTGCAGTCAGACGAGATCGTGCCACTGCACTCCAGCCTGGGCAACAGAGAAAGACTCCATCTCAAATAAATGAAAAAAAAAAAAAAAAGAATCTGAACAGGGAGGTCTCCAAGTGCACACTGGAACACAGTACCTTCTTGGAAAGTACTTCTATTAAAACAGGTAGTATTAGCTCCAATTTACAGCTGAGGAAACAGAACCTCGAAAATATTCCATTAACCAAGATTACAAAGCTACTAAGTGGCAGGGCTGATTCAAACCCTAGGCAGTCCAATGCTCCTTCTAGCATGCTAAATTATAACATGGTTTAAGCAGAGAATGTAGGTGGAGAAGATACTAAATCTTACTAGACAACTATATACGACATGACTACAAACCAGCAGAAGTGCAGCAGTTACTGCAGAGAGAAGGAAAGGAAGAGAAAAGAAAAAGAGGAAGAGGAAGGGGTGAACCAGTAAAAGGGCAGAAAATCAAGCGCTCTTAAAGCAAGGCCGTTCCCTAGGACATACCAATTCTGGGAAAAGAGAGTGAGTAAGTGAGTGGGGAGGGTGGGGGGGAGATTTACTGTGTAAATCAGTAAAACAAGTGGGTTCCATATCCAAGTTGAACATTTTCAGAAATGGGAGCCCAGAGGCTAAGAAAAGAATAAGAAACTAAATTATAGGGAATTCACAAAAATTGGAAATAGCAGGCTGGAAGGTAGGGAAGAGAATGGGCTCTGACAGTCACTACAGTTAGAAGTCTGAGGCTAAAACTATAGAAAAATAAGAAAGCCCTAACTGGCATCTAGATTTTGTGTGTAATTTTCTGGTAGACCAATCCTGTGAATTATAAATCTAACCAGACACTAACTGGAAATTAAAGTCCACTTCATCTATTTGAAATACCATCTGAATTCACCAAAAGCCACTCTAATACTTGGCAAAAACCAAATGAGGCCAGCAGGATGCTTCTTTAAGAATTAAGTAGCTGGGCGTGGTGGTAGGCCCCTGTAATCCCAACTACTTGTTAGGCTAGGACAGGAGAATCACTTGAACCCAGGAGGAAGAGGTTGCAGTAAGCCAAAATTGTGCCACTGCACTCCAGCCTGGGCAACAGAGCAAGACTGTCTCAAAAAAAAAAAGAATTAAAGTCTAGAAAGTTGACATCTACTACTGTTTTTAAATAGTTACCCCTCCCCAGCCTTCATCCCCCACCCCCACCCTCACCCCGCCACGCCGGCCCTGAGACAGAATCTCACTCTGTCACCCAGGCTGGAGTGCAGTGGTATAATCTCAGCTCACTGCAACCTCCGCCTCCCAGGGGGGGTTCAAGCGATTCTCCTACCTCAGCCTCCTGAATAGCTGGAATTACAGGCGCGTGCCACCACACTTGGCTAATTTTTGTATTTTTAGTAGAGAAGGGGTTTTACCATGTTAGTCAAGCTGGTCTCGATCTCCTGATCTCATGATCTGCCCAACTCGGCCTTTCAAAGTGCTGGGATTACAGGCGTGAGCCACCACGCCCACCCTTTTTCACCAAATTCAACAGATGCAAATGTACTTAAAAGGAGAATGTCAGGCAGTCTAGCAGTAAACATAAATATAGTAAGTTGGAAGTGGGGAGAATATCCATTCCCAGAAAGAGACAATCCATCATGGTTCCTGCAGGAGCTGCCTCTCTCCAGCCAGGGCCCAAGGGGTGGCAATGAGAACCTTCACAGGCAATGATGTCCTGAACAGGAGGTCCCTGCTGACGGAGCCCTTTGCTAGTACCCCTGCCCCCGCAGAATTAAGGCAATCAGACAGATAATCCTTCTGTTCCCTAGTCCAACTGTCTGTCCCCGAAGGGCCCAGGCAGATAGATACCCTAATCTGGAAACTCCTGCATCTGGATCTACTGCAGAGTAAGCTCTTTAAACAGGGAAGAGAAAAAGAGTTTTTCTTTTCCTGGCCTTCTGCATATGATTCCAGGCTACTTCAAACCCCCTATCAATTCAGCTTAGTCCATAATAAGGCTATCCCTCCCCACTCAGACTGCTTACCACCCAGCCCCCTCTTCCCCACAACCCATCATGCCTTCTCCTCCTGACACACACACACACACACACACACACACACACACACACACAGAGGAAGAAGAGGAAATCATAGGGGTAGCTTGGCAGGATTGGGCCAGGTGACAAGACAGAAACCCTAGATTGAGTAAGTGTCAGACTCCTGACACTGAGGTCCACAAACACTCCTACCTCCCAAGGCCCTTTCCCCCAGAGACAACAGCTGGCAGAGATACTCAGTTAGAAACAGGTTTTAGGAGGTGATGAGCAGGAAGGATTACTTCAGCTTGTGAAAACTGGCTTAGAGGAAATAATATATACTATGCAAGAGTTCAAACTGCATAAAAGTCAAATGTACAATAGTTAAGATCCACCCAAAGCAGCTGATTACTTAGAAGAACAACGCTCATCTGGGTGTGTAAACCCTAGAATGTTCTTTATTTAAGTCACTATTTAAACACTAGCAGTTGTCATTTCACTTTTGCCTTCAGTATATCATAATGACATTAACATATCAATCACAACCCCAAAAGCCCTAGGAGTTAAAGAATCTAGGAGGAAATAAACAATGTCCTCACTGCTCTTCTAAACAGTTCTTCCAATCTCCCCATTTTTCATTTCTCTAAGCACCCAAGGAATAAAGATACGTGAAAATAGCAAAAACAGGACAAAATTTATTTTCAAGTTGAATTCTGGTTTTAAAATTATTCCATCCCTCAAAATTTCACCTAAGTAAGACATTTTATATCATCAGCAGCAATATATATACACCAAAAAATAGTACGATGCATAGGAGGGGTGGGGAGAAGGGGTCCAACAGTTATACTAGAAGATATCAACAAAAAGCACTTTTGGATTGAAGCTACAAAATCCCAGGAACTCACTGGATGTTGAGTCCATGATATCAGAGAATGACAATCTGAATTTACAGAGTTTCAATCAAAAGACCATCCAATATCATCTAAGAGTGAAAATGACAACATACTCTTGTTCTGCCTTAGAATGAAGTAGAATTAAATGGCTTTTCTCAAAATCACAATACATGACAAAATGGCAGAATTAGGAACATCCAATTACCATGATGATGCCTCCTTCAATACCTCTTTTCTTCACAAATAGAACAACTGGCTGGGCATAGTGGCTCACCCCTAAAGCCACAACACTTTGGGAGGTCCGAGCATAGCTTGAGCTCACGAGTTCCAGACCAGCCTAGGTAACAGAGAGACTTTGTCTCTACCAAAAATAAAAATAAAAAATTAGCCAGGCATGGTAACACAACTATGATCCCAGCTACTTGGGAAGCTGAGGTGGGAGGATCCACTTGAGCCCAGGAGGTCAAGGCTGCAGTGAGCCATGACCGTACCACTGCACTCCAGCTTGGGCAACAAAGCGAGACCCTGAGTCAAAAAATAAAAAAATTTTAAAAATGTAGTCTCACTTTATTGAGAGGCTGAGGTGACAGGATCGTCTGAGTACAGGAGATCAAGGCAGCAGTTAGCCATGATTGTGCCACTGTACTCTAGCCTGGGTGACAGAGCGAGACCTTGTCTCAAAAAATTTTTTTTAATTAATAAAAAATAACTCCATGATGGCATTCCTGGAGCATGTAAAATGATTTTTTGTGATTGTGGCACACAAAGTTGCTTATAAACGATCACCCACTGTCTTTTTCTTGTGCACATTGCTAAATGACATCTTCAAGGGGGGTGGATCGCTTGAGCCCAGGAGTTCAAGACCAGCCTTCATGGCGAAACCCCATTTCTACTAAAAATACAAAAATCAGCCAGGCATGGTGGTGTGCGCCTGTAGTCCTGGCTACTCAGGGAGGCTGAAGCAGGAGGATCACTTGAGCCTTGGGAGATCAAGGCTACAATGAGCCACAATTGCACCACTGCACTCCTGCCTAGACAACAGAGTGAGACACTGTCTCAGAAAAAAAAAAAAAAAAAAAACTTCAAGTTTTATCTTTGTCTTTTTACTAATTTTTTTTATGTTTAGTATCACAGAGAATAGAGGCTTCAGGCATTTGTAAATTAACATAAACTTCACCAATTCTCTCAGGATAGCTAGAAAAGGAAAAAAAAAAAAACCGTGAAGATCTCAGGGGGAAATTGCTATCTGATAACCTATGCATTTTTAAATGCTGCTACAAAAAAAAAAAAATGCACACATCCTAAGGAACTAAATCTACTAACCTCTACAATCAATGTGATACATGGTTTATCCAATCTTGACAAAAATCCTCAGGATCACCAATGGAATGTTCATCCACTCGTACATACGCAATTGTATAAAGAATCTATTATTTAGAACACCAAAAAAATACAATTAAAAGATGTATATGCATAGCTACCATTTTAAGAAAAAAATTAGCACTTTTCATTTCTTATTAGATCTTTGATGTCCTGCTTTGCAAATTCAATATGAGGAAAAAATTGTAATTACCAAATTTGAGAAAGAATAAGGCATATGTCCACAAAACAAATTTATTGAGAACATGCTAATGCTTCCAAAAATACACTGATAATTATTCACTGAAGACTTAAAATCTCTAATACCAATGCAACATATTTTATCGTCTATGCATATGTGTGTACATATATCATAAACACATAACCTGTTACATTAAAATTAGAAGAATGTATCTGAATTATACAATAGTTTCATAAGAAGAGTATTACTAAACGTGTATACATGTTTTTAGCACATTACATATGAGAACATAAATGGCTAACAGACATAACTCTGGCCACCTTTGACCTCTCTTGGCACTCTTCATCTCCTTTCTCTGATTATCTTCCTCTCACTCTTAAATACATATATGTGTGGCCCCCAGTCAGCCGTGTGAACAATCTGCCCATTCCCACAGCTCTACTATAGGAATAATTCCCATACTAACTCCCTAGCTTCAGAACCAAGGTTCCCACACACCTGCAACCCATGTGCCAAGCACAATTCTTAACATGTGCTATCTCTTCCCATTCTTAAAACAATCCTGACCAGGCACACCAGCTCACGCCTGTAATCCCAGCACTTTGGGAGGCAGAAGAGGGCAGATTGCTTGAGTCTAGGAGTTTGAGACCCGCCTGGGCAACATGGCAAAACACTGTCTCTATAAAAAATACAAAAATTAGCCAGGGCAGGTGGCGCACGCCTGCAGTCTACTCAGGAGGCTGAGGTGGGAAGATGGATTGAGACCAGGAGATTGAGGCTGCAGTGAGCTCAGATCATGCCACTGCACTTCATCCTGGGTGACAGAGAGAGATCTTGTCTCAATAAAAAAAGAAAGAAAAGAAAAGAAAAATCTTCTAAGTTTTATTATCTTATTTTACAGATGAGAAAACCAAGGCCCAGAAGCTAAGTCCCTTGTTCAAGAACACATTAAGAAGTGTCAGAATCAGGATTCAAAACTCTCTCTGATTTCAATTCCAGAGGTTTTAGCCACTACTCAAAACAGTCTCCCTAAATAACATGCAGCCTCAGTAATTCAACCCATTCATTCAACAAATAATCTACCTGCTGAACACAGACTATCTATCTGTTGAATCTGTTCTGTCTTTTCTTCACTTTCCTAAATCTGTCTAGAGTCTACACTCTCCCTTACTCCTCCCTCCACCTTCTAGTCTGAGGTTAGATTTAGATTCATCTCTAACTCCTCCCTTCTTTAATAACCCTCATCTTGTTAGTCAATAATTTCTCCCTATTTTAGGGATTATAGATTATATTAACTCCTTGCCAAATCCATTTCCACTGTCCCAATTCAGATCCTAAGTTTCTTTTTACTTGGCCTCTGTAGGCCAAGTCTTGCTGCTCTTGGTCTCTGGATCCTTGCAATCAGTGTTACATCACTGCCACCTGTTAGCCTTATAAAACAGACCTACTCATGTTACACTCCTGCTAAAAAGCTTTGATGATTCTCTACTGTCTACAGAACAAAGTCCAAACTAGTTCTGTTGGCGTTCCTACAACACACTAGTCCCAACCTAGCTCCACAGCATCATCTACTATTACTCCCCACACCAAAAATAATAATAATAATTTATAAGAGCTTAAGTGTTTATACAGTACATTTTCACATACATTAATCCTAACAATACTATGAGTGATTTTTGTCATCCTAATTTTATGAGGAAGAAACTGAGACTTGGAAAGGTAAGGTAATTTGTCCAAGATCCCGAATCATAAAGGCAGCATGGGCCAAGTCTCAAACTACACAGCTAATCCCCTTCCCCAGCACTTCATACAACCATAGCACTCCCATTCCCATCATAACAGACTTACTCAGCTTTTTTGTTTTCCATAATATTTTCCTATTTCCATGTCTCAGCTCAAGCTATTCTTCCTTTAGCCTCAAATACCACTTTCATTTCTTGAGGTTTCCAAAGAACGGTGTTAGGCAGTTTACTTATCATGCTTTGTATACGTTATTTATATTTGCATATAAATCTCTCTCTGCACTGAATTATAAGCCCTCTGACAACAGAGCCATACATTATTTACTCAATTTTAAAAGTCTGCTTATTGAATTGAAAAAATTATGTGGGCAAAACAAGCCATATAACATGGGAAGCATCAAGGTCAAGCCTGAAACGAGAGCTCAGCAACAGGGATCAAACCATCTGTGAACACTGGCAGTGCCTTCAATTTTAACATCGATCTTCTGAACAATGTCAATGCTCCAGTGCCAACTATTCTCACTCACACTGGCCTTTATTAAATATTATAGTTTACTGAAAGCATAATTCAAAACAAATGTGGTAGGCCGGGCGCAGTGGCTCAAGCAGGTAATCCTAGCACTTTGGGAGGCTGAAGCGAATGGATCACTCGAGATCAGGAGTTCAAGACAAGCCTGGGCAACATGGTAAAACCCCGTCTCTACTAAAAATACAAAAACTAGCCAGTTGTGGTGGCCCTCACCTGTAGTACCAGCTACTCAGGAGGCTGAGGTCAGAGAATCAGCTGAACCTGGGAGGCAGAGGTTGCAATGAGCCAAGTGTGCCACTGCACTCCAGCCTGGGTGACAGAGACTGTTTAAAAAAAAAAAAAAAGAATGCAGTGGAAGTAAAAAAATTAGAATAGAAATAAAAAACAGAAATATCCGATGCCGTTTTCCATTTTAACTTTTCTATTTGGTTAAGTAACCAAAATTTAAATAATACAGGCTTGCCTTGGCCTTTCTACAAAGATCAGCTCCGAAGCCTGTATTCCGGTCATTTAAGCAATTAACTTTTTTTTTTTTTTTTTGAAACAGTGTCTCACTCTTGCCCAGGATGGAGTGCAAGGATGTGATCTCAGCTCACTGCAACCTCTGCCTTCCAGGTTCACGCGATTCTCCTGCCTCAGACTCCTGACTAGCTGGGGTTACAGGCACCTGCCACAACACCCAGCTAATTTTTTTGTAATTTTTTATAGAGATGGGGTTTTATCATCTCGGCCAGGCTGGTCTTGAACTCCTGATCTTGTGATCCACCCACTTCAGCCTCCCAAAGTGCTGGGATTACAGATATGAGCCACCATGCCCAGCCTAAACAAGTAACTCTTAGGAGCTATTTCAGTATGGTCACAGAATCATGTTCAGCACACAGCTTCCCATGTCTCATCCTCTAAAAGAGTCACTAGGATTCCTGGCACTAGCAGAGGCTCTCTCAGAAGAAACTTGACATGCTGATTATCTGGCCAACTTCTGCAACTGAAGTTTCCCATGGCTATGTCAAATGGTCAAATTGAATAGTACATGATTTAAGATTACAGGCAGTTGCTCTTCATGAGTTGCCTTTATCCCAACGAAGATCAGATTCTAAGGATGCCTTATAATTATAAAGCCCAGAATACGAAACCACTAAACAGCTGACCAGGTAAAAAGTCTCAAATGCTTCTTTTCCTGTCAGAAATCTCTCAACCCACTGCTGAAATATTAACTATAATGTCAATTTTTCCATAAAGTGGCAGAAGATAATATTAGCAGAAAAACTAGCCACATGTCTTGCAATTGAATTTTATTTCATTTGCAATAGTTATAATCACTCTAAGCATATGGAAAGAAAGCTACAGCTCTGAGCTTAACTAATTTACAAACTAGATTTCAGAACTGCCTTTAACAGTCAAAACTAATGGTTTTCTTTTTTGGCAACTTACCCAAAAATCTACTATGTTCTGTTCAACAAACATCAGAATATTGCCACTTCTTTTTTTTTTTTGGAGTCTAGCTCTGTCACACAGGCTGGAGTACAGTGGCACATTCTCAGCTCATTGCAACCTCCTGCTCCCAGGTTCAAGCAATTCTCCCAACTCAGCCTTCCAAGAAGCTGGGACTACAGGCCCACATCACAATACCTGGCTAATTTTTTTGTATTTTTAGTAGAGAGGAGGTTTCACCATGTTGGCCAGGCTGGTCTTGAACACCTGATCTCAAGTTATCCACCAGCCTTGGCCTCCCAAAGTGCTGTGACTACAAGTGTGAGCCACCGTGCCTGGCCCCAATTGCCGTATTTTATACACTACAGAAGGTTCTTTCTGGATACTAGTTAGACATGAAAAAAAAAAAAAAGAAAGCCATCTTGATCTTGTTATGAACTCTATATTCTCCCATGCAGGAATAATACAGTAGTAGTAGGGCAGAATTAACATAGATTTTGGAATCAAAGAATTTGAGTTCAAGCCCTAACTGTCTAATAAGGATAGCTCTACCCCTGAAACAATAATAGGACCAAACTCGCAGAGTTGTTTTGAGGATTCAGTTGGTTGATACATGTAAAACAATTAGAACACATGGTAAATACACAATAAATAAACAGCTTTACTATTAACTATTCTCTTATAATCACTGACTCAAACATGAGATTTGGGTTTGTGAAAGGATAACAAATGCTAACAAGTCTCAACCCAAAATTAACCTGCCTATTTTTGGTAACCTTTTTTCTTTGAAACAAGGTCTCGCTTTGTCACACAGGCTAGCGTGCAGTGGTGTGATCTCAGCTTACTGCAGTCTTGACTTCCTGGGCACAAGCCATCCCCCGACTTCAGCCTCCCGAGTAGCTGGAACTACAGGCTGGTGCCACCACACCCAGCTAATTTTTGTATTTTTTTTGTAGAAACGGGGTTTCGCCATGTTGCCCAGGCTGGTCTCAAACTCCTGGACTCAAGCAATCTGCCCGCCTCGACCTCCCAAAGTGCTGGAATTACAAACTTGAGTCACTGCACCCAGGCTTTTGGCAACATGCACGCTCAATGATATTATTCAAAAAATAAATAGGCCAGGTGAGGTGGCTCACTCCTGTAATCCCAGCACTTTAAGAGGCCAAGCTGGAAGGATCACGAGGTAAGGAGTTCAAGACCAGCCTGGCCAACATGGTGAAATCCCATCTCTACTAAAAATACAAAAATTAGCTGGGTGTCGGGGTGCAACTGTAATCCTAGCTACTTGGGAGGCTGAGGCAGGAGAATCACTTAAACCCAGGAGGCGGAGGTTGCAGTGAGCCAAGATCCCACCACTGTGCTCCAGCCTGGGCAACAGAGGGAGACGCCATCTCAAAATAAATGAATGAATGAATAAAATAAAATAAATAAAAAAGAATCCTAACAGTCAATTTTGCTTCTCCTACAAAGTATGGTAGCAGATATAACTGAAAGTTGCAGATTTCACTTAAATTGATATGACGTAAATTACTTCAAGTGCAAGGAGGAAAATGTTTATTTGAAATCTATAGAAATGCAGTTTTACCAGCTACACATCTCAAAATAACAGACCTGGGAATCACAGAAAATATTACTTGACTATTATCCATATCATACAGTCATACATTTTGGTCCTTACTTATCTGTTTACACATATTCTTCCTCTTTCTCAATAGTATTATAATTCATTTGGTGGGCTTTGGTGTCTCTTTTGTACCCAACAGCAGTGAAATGGTTGGATTATAACGTCTAGCTGAGAATCTGGCAATGCATCCGATTTGAACTGTTTCATCAGCATGCACACTCTATGGTGCACAGAGGTAAGACGGCCTCAAGGGTGGTTGTAAGTGCATACTAAAGGCTGAGGACCCAGGACTACTTTCCAGCTGCAGGACCCAGGAGACCTAAGAACCCTGTTTCTCATTCCATAAAGTAGCAATAATAATATTACCTAACTTTCAGGATTATTCTGAGGAATAACACATACAAAGCATTTAAAACAATGCTGGTACTGAAATATTTAGGGGGAAGGTGTGCTGATGTCACCAATTTACTTTGAAATGCATAAAAAAAAAGATGGAGTAATAAGTACTTAATACCACTGTAGGCTTAAAAATTGTTAAGGTGGTAAATTTTATGTTATGTGTATTTTACCACTTTTTTTTTTTTTTAAGACGGAGTCCCACTCTGTCACCCAGGCTGGAATGCAGTGGCACGATCTCAGCTCACTGCAACCTCCGCCTCCTGGGTTCAAGCAATTCTCCTGGCTCAGCCTCCCAAGTATCTGGGACTACAGTCACATGCCACCACACCAGTTGATTTTTGTATTTTTAGTTGAGACAGGGTTTCACCATGTTGGCCAGGCTGGTCTTGAACTCTTGACCTCGTGAGCTGCCTGCCTCAGCCTCCCAAAGTGCTGGGATTACAGGAGTGAGCCACCACACCTGGCCTAATTTTTTAAAAAATAAAGTAAAACTAGGGGCCAGCTGTGGCAGCTGCCTGTAATCCCCGGCACTTTGGGAGGTCAAGACAGGCAGATCACCTGAGGTCAGGGATTCGAGACCAGCCTGACCAACATGGTGAAACCCAGTCTCTACTTAAAATACAAAAATTAGACAGGCATGGTGGCATGCACCTGTAGTCCCAGCTACTTAGGAGGTTGAGGCAGGAGAATTGTTTGAACTGGGGAGGCAGAGGTTGCAGTGAGCCGAGATCACACCATTGCACTCCAGCCTGGGTGACAGAGCGAGACCCTGTCTCAAAAAAAAAGTAAACTAAAAATGTTTAACAATTTTTAAAAGTCAATAGATGAGAGATGAACAAATGATAAAGTTGCTATTATAGTAAATATGATGAAGTTATTCAACTATCAGTGGTAGAATCGAGGTGGTGGGCACATGAATGTTCACTTTCAACTTTTCTGTGTGTTTGAAGATTTTTTACAATAAAATGTTGGTGGAAAACAATGCTGGCATCTAGTACTTTGCTTTTTTTTTGAGACAGAGTCTAGCTGTCGCCTAGGCTGGAGTGCAGTGGCATGATCTCGGTTCACTGCAACCTCCGCTTCCTGGGTTCAAGTGATTCTCCTACCTCAGCCTCGGGAGTAGCTGGGATTACAGGCGCCCACCACCACGCCAGCTAAAGTAGTTTGCTTTTATTACCATCTACTAGTCATAAATAATAGAAAATATTCGGATAATTTGCTCATTTTTTGGTGGAATTCTTAAAAGCACTTTTTTTTTGAGACAGAGTCTAGCTCTGTTGCTCAGGCTGGAGTGGTACAACCTCAGCTCACTGGAACCTCCACCTCCCAGATTGAAGTGATTCTCCTGCCTCAGTCCCCGAGTAGCTAGAACTACAGGCACATGCCACCACACACAGCTAATTTTTGTATTTTTAGTAGAGATGGGATTTCACCATGTTGGCCAGGCTGGTCTCAAACTTCTGACCTCAGGTGATTCACCCGCCTCGACCTCCCCAAGTACTGGGATTACAGGTGTGAGCCACCGCAACTGGCCAAAAGCACATTTTATCAGCCATCTCCTATTTTATTATAGCCATTCTAAAACTAAAAGTGGTTTATATGAAACTTCTTAACCAGCATACATGTATAAGCATTCAAGTTAAATTATTCTAAGTTATCAACTGCCAAGTATTCAATCTCTCCTAAGAAGGAAACCAGCTGGGCATGGTGGCTCATGCCTGTAATCCAGCACTTTTGGAGACCAAGGCGGGCGGATCAAGAGGTCAGGAATTCAAGACCAGCCTGGCCAAGATGGTGAAACCCTGTCTCTACTAAAAATACAAAAAATTAGCCAGGCGTGATGGCAGGCACCTGTAATCCCAACTACTCAGGAGGCTGAGGCAGAGAACTGCTTGAACCCAGGAGGTGGAGGTTGCAGTGAGCCAAGATCACACGACTGCACTCCAGCCTGGGCAACTGAGTGAGACTCTGTCTCATAAAAAAAAAAAAAAAAAAAGAAATACAGAAACCAAGTCAACAGGTATCTATCTGTGGCTAATGACTGACAATTTAACCAAACAAAGCAAGGGGAAGGCAAGGATTGGAATTATTTGTTCCTAACTTTCCATTAGCTACTAAAGCCAGGAAATCCTTTAACTACCAGCATCTTAACCAGTACCTGAATGTATGGAAGCACACTGCATAGACACAAATACTTCAGCCACTTCAGAATGTCCAATTCTTCCTCTAGTTTTGTTCCCCATTCCTGCTAGCAATTCAGATTTGAATGTGTTTGGTGCTATAAGAGGAACTCAGGGCCGGGAGCGGTGGCTCAAGCCTGTAATCCCAGCACTTTGGGAGGCCGAGGTGGGTGGATCACGAGGTCAAGAGATCGAGACCATCCTGGTCAACATGGTGAAACCCCGTCTCTACTAATACAAAAAATTAGCTGGGCATGGTGGCGCGTGCCTGTAATCCCAGCTACTCAGGAGGCTGAGGCAGGAGAATTGCCTGAACCCAGGAGGCGGAGGTTGCAGTGAGCCGAGATCGCGCCATTGCACTCCAGCCTGGGTAACAAGAGCGAAACTCCGTCTCAAAAAAAAAAAAAAAAAAAAAAAGGAACTCAGATGTCATACAGCATAACAATTGAAAAAAAAATAATCAGACCACCTCACACCCATCAGGATGGTTACTTCTGAGAATACAGGTAAGTGTTGGCCAAGATGTAGAGAAATTAGAACTCTTTGTATTGTTGATGGGAATGTAAAATGGTACAACCACTGTTGAAAACAGTCCACTGGTTCCTTAAAAACTTAAAACTAGAATTATCACATGATCCAGCAATGACATTTCCAGGTATGTACCCAAAAGAACTGAAAGCAAGTAGATATTTCTACAGCTAGTTTCACAGCAGCGTTATTCCCAATAGCTACAAGGTGGAAGCAACCCAAGCGTCTATAGACGGATAAATGGCCAAGAAAATGTGGTATATACACACAAGGGACCTTTAAAAGGAAAAGAAATTCTGACACATGCAACAACATGGATGAGCCTGGAGAACTGGAGAACATTATGCTAAATGAAAATAAAACCAGTCACTAATTCTGTATGATTCCATTTACATGAGGTACAAACATACTCAAAATCACAGGGACAGAAGGTACAATGATGGTCGCCAGGGGCTGAAAGGGAGGAGGGAATAGGGATTTGTTGTTTAATGGGTATCAAGTTTCAGTTTTGCAAGATGAAGAGTTCTAGAGATGGACGGTGGCGATGATTACACAACAGTGAGAATGTACTCAATCCAACTGAACTGTACACTTAAAAACGGCTAGGAGGGCCGGGCGCGGTGGCTCACACCTGTAATCCCAGCACTTTGGGAGGCCGAGGCGGGTGGATCACGAGGTCAAGAGATCGAGACCATCCCGGTCAACATGGTGAAATCCCGTCTCTACTAAAAATACAAAAAATTAGCTGGGCATGGTGGCGCGTGCCTGTAACCCCAGCTACTTAGGAGGCTGAGGCAGGAGAACTGCCTGAACCCAGGAGGCGGAGGTTGCGGTGAGCCGAGATTGCGCCACTGCACTCCAGCCTGGGTAACAAGAGCGAAACTGCGTCTCAAAAAAAAAAAAAAAAAAAACGGCTAGGATAGTAAATTTTATGGTATGTGTATTTTTATCACAATTCAAAACAAAACAAAACATAGAACTGATCTCAGAAGGCCTGGTGGTGCTTCCACGTGGAACTGTCAGAGTAGCAATCTATTCAGCCCACTTCTATCTCTAATCACACCATGAGACCTTGTCTTCTCCGACTCTCCAATCTGCTCAGGATCACACCAAGTGTTTACTTCAGCTTCAAAAAGAACAAACAGTACTCCTGCTCCACCAGTTCTGTGTCAAAGCAGCAAGGAACCTAATCTCTCCAAACCTGCCTCCTCTTTAAAACAAGGATAATTCCTACCTATCTGCCTCACAAGGTTGCTATGAGGGCAAAAGTGAGATCATGTATATAAAAGTAGCTTTAAACTGACAAGCACCAAAGAAACATAAATTACGTGTATAACTACTTTCATATGGAAATTCAGAAGCGGCTTTAACAACATAAGCTTCATAAAGCTTGCAACACCGCATCCATGCTTTATTCCATTTAAAATCCACAACATCTCCAAATAACACCTTTCTTGTTTTTGCCATAAACTGAAGGGCAGCACTGACAAATAATAAATAAACGGAAGAAAGAAAACCCTAGAAAAATAAACACCCAAAACGCAATCAGAAATTATCTCACATGTCCTATGCCCTATGAAAATTCAGTATTTATGACCCCAGCGTGGGGCCGCGGCGCCCCGGGACTACACTTCCCACAAAGCATCGAGGCGAACCCCGGCGGCGGGCGGGGCGGCCTGGGATTCAGGGTGACCACCGCTCTCCCCGGACAGGGACCGCCGTCCCCAGGAAGGCTGCACCGCGTACGGTCGAGGGGGCACTGACTCTCCTTTCTGAAAGCGCTGTCACCCCGCGGTTTCTCCAGCGCTTCGTCCGGCGACCCTCTCCGCCCTCCCTACTCCACCTGAGGGTCACCGCCTATTCGTAACCTTTCGGCTGATTAAATTCTAGAGTGTCACAGAAAGGCACCTTCTCCCCCTTCCCGATAGCTACATTTCTAGAACTCGCCCAACCGTCGGGGACCCGAGGCCACGGCGGGGTCAGACGGGACGGACGGACACTGCCCGTCACCCGGGGCTCCGGCCCTCCTGCCAGCCAAGGCTCGGCGGGCAGGGGGCTGGGTCCCCCCACCCCGGGCCAGGGCGGATCGCGGGCAGAGGTGGCTCCGCCTGGGGCTCCGGTTTCAATTTCGCAACGTGACGGTGCAAACCTGAGGCCTACAAACGCCAGGGGCGACGGCCCGCGCCCCGCCCGCCCAGCAGGCCCTGGCGCCCCAGCCCCCCGCACTGCGCGGCCGCCGCCCGCCCACCGGGCCTTGCTCCCCAGCCCTCCTGCCCGGCCCTGGCCGCCGCCCCCCGGTCCCGCGCGGCTTCTGTTTCGGCTCGCGGCCGCAGGCTCGGCCGCTGCACTTACTCAGCTCATCCTGGGAGGCGGAGGCGGCGGCCGCGGCCATGTTGCGCCGGGGAGGGAGCGAGGGAGGAGCTGGGGGGGGAGGGTGCGGCCAGGGGGCTCGCGGCTCGCGGTGCGGCAGAGGCCGGGAGCCGCCTCCGGTCACTCGGCGCGGACCGCGCTGCGCCCCGAGGCCCGCCCGCCGCCGCCGCCTGCGTCCTCCGCGTTGCGAGCGTCGCTCTTCGCTGCCCCCCGCGAGCTCGCGACTCGGGCGCTCCCGCAGCCTCGCTCCTCTGCGGAGCCGCTGCCGCCGCCGCCGTCTATGCAGCCGAATCCCCGTGCGCCAGGCCCGCGCGGCGGCTCTGCGACTCCGCGCCGCGCTCGCCCAGCTCACGCCGGTTTTATATTTAGAAAGAGCTGAGCCATCCTCCCAGCGGCCCCCCCGCCGGGCCCCTCGCGCGCCCGCCCGCCCTCGCTCGCTCGCGGCTCGTCCTGCCCACCTGTCGCCGCCCGCCCCGCGTGCGCTCCCCGCGCGGACCCGGCACGCGGCGGTCTGCGCGGGCGGCCCGGCCTAACTGCCCCGCCACGCGCGCGGAGCCAGCCTGGCGCGGGCCTCTGACCTGAGTCGGAGCCGGTCTCCATGCCGCGGACGCTGCGTTCGGCGCCGCGAGGTGAGGGCTGTGGAGCGAGGCGTTCGGCGGGCCGGGCCCAGGGAGTCTCAGTCCGTGAGGGGCTGGGCCGAGCGGGCCCGGGCTGCCCTGGCGGCTAGGGGAAGTCCTCGAGGCGGCGCCGGAGCACCCTTTTCCGAGGTCTGCGGCTGTCACGCTGGCTGGGCCCGACCTGGGGAAACACGCCTGTCCAAAGGAAGAGACGTGGACTCGGAAAAGTGTAGCCCGGCTAGGAGTCGGCGGGAGGAAGCCCCGCCCTGCGCCTCCCGCCGAACTTCTCGGGCCCGGCGCTGAGTCAGTGCCGGGCGAGCCCCTGCGCCGCAGTGGCCCCCTACAGTCCCGTGCTAGGGTGGAGATTGCTGGTGCTTCCGAAACGACTGACTGGAGCAGGGGGTTCACTCAGCCCTGCAAAAGTTAGATGAGTAAGATTCCTAAAGTTTACAGGGAAGTTTCTATGCCTATGTGAACTCTAAGATTTTGTTGAGATACCCTACGTCTTTTTGGTAACCAGAGTGATTTATTTTAGATATGCTGATTTTAACTTTCTGCCTTCCCATTGTCCGTGAGGTCTTGTACACTTGCAAAATGAAATTCAAATTAAGGGGCTGCATAATTGCTGTATTTTAAGTGATGGTATTGTCATAACAAATTAGATACAAGATCAGGTTTTTTTATATATATATAAGAAGAAATCGACTCTTAAATGGATTGAAATTGCGTTTATTCCCTAAAGCAGAAATCTATAAATCCCTAAGTAATGTCTTGAAAATGGAATATATGTCATTCCTGTGTAACATAGGCCATGTACAAAGTACAACAGTGAAGACATTCTTATTTCCTTTATTGTTTTTATTATAGAAATTATACATGATCTTTGTAAAAAATGCAAATTGAGTATTATAATATGAAAAGTGAAAGTTCTTCCTCCTAGCACCACCATCCCACTCTGCAGAGAAATTATGACTAACAGTTAAGTGTGCAGAAGACCTTTTCTCTGGACACACATATACAACCCTATGTATGGTTCTGATGGGGACAGGTTTCATACAATAAAAATCCATGTTCTGGATCAATGATTCCCTCAAACACATTGTTCCATGTTAATTCAAAACACACCACCATCACCCTCTTTTGTTAGTAACTTTATAGTACATTAAGTTAACCAATCCATTTTTTCTTGTACGCTCCTCTTTTATTTGATGTTGCTCCAAAATAAATGCACACTGAACTATTTACAAACAACACAGCAGTGTATAAAGGTCTTCCCCCAACTCCATACCCACCATCCCCCTCATCTCACTCATGATCATAAATACACTCATGCCCATAAATAATCCCCATTAACAGTTTGGTACATTCAACCTTGCCTGACTATTTCTGTGACCATAGAAAGTAGCTGCACCAAAGACTGATTTGGGGAAATTTGATTCCCATAATCTCAAATGGATCCTTCCAAAGCCACCCCAGATAAATACCGAATCTAAGTAAAAAAAAAACATGAGTTTGTTAGGCAATTTTTTTTTTTTTTTTTTGAGACGGAGTTTTGATCTTGTTGCCCAGTCTAGAGTGCAATGGCGCAATCTTGGCTCACTGCAACCCCTGCCTCCTGGGTTCAAGTGACTCTCCTGCCTCAGTCTCCTGAGTAACTGAGATTACAGCATGTGTCACTATGCCCGGCTAATTTTGTGTGTGTGTGTGTGTATTTTTTTGTTTTTTGTAGAACTGGACTTTTACCATGTTAGCCAAGCTGGTCTCGAACTCCTGACCTCAGATGATCCACCTGCCTCAGCCTCCCAAAGTGCTGGGATTACAGGTGTGAGCCACTGCACCTGACCTGTTAGGCAATTTTAACCTCCAGGCAAGACTAGTTAACAAATCTTTAGTTCCTCCCATGTAGAAATTCCAGGTTCTCTGCATGTACAAATCATGTGAATGTGTGTACACAGATTTTTGTTTTGGCAAAAATGGAACTCTACTTCCCTTATTATGTAACATTATCTTTTCACCAAATAATGTATTAATGGCTTTCATATCAGTAATGATAGTAATGGCTAATGTAATATTAATTATGCCAGGCACCATTCTAGTGTTTTACTTGGATGAATTCATCTAATCCCCACAACAATCTTATGAAATAGGGATTTTTAGGGCACTGCATGGTTGAGGAGCACATCTAATGTGCCACAAACTGGAAAGTAAGTGGTGGAGCTGGGACTTCAACTGGGCAGCGTGGATCCAGAGTCTGCTTGTTTAATCACTAGGATCAGTATGTACAGAACTCTCTTTTTTTTTTTTAATGGCTGCATGATAAGTACCAACAAGATATATTTAACCATTCCCTATTGATGAGCAGTTAGGTTGTTAACAATTTTTTACTAACGCAAACAATACTACTATAAAACAGTCTTACACATACCTTTATGTAATCACATATTTCTATATGTAGATGTGGACCTGTTAAGCAAAAAGTCTTAAAGTCTCATTACATACAGTTGTTTATAGCAACTTACAGTGCTACTTCTGATCACTATATGTCATTCCTGTTGTAACATAGGCCATGTACAAGGTCCAACGGTGAAGACATTCTTATTTCCTAAAGGAAATGGGAGCCAGAAAAGAGACTACTGAGAAACCAAAATAGGATATCATAAAATCCGAGAACTAAAAATCCGTCCCCTCTCCTCTCATGTAGGCTGTCTTCACATCAAATGCATATACAGATCTAACAAGATTTTTTTAAATCTTGTGTCCAGAGTTAAAGCAGAACATCTTAAAGCATTCCTCTTCTGGGCAGAAACATGGTTGACAAGTGCTAACAGACACCTAACAACAAAGAAGCAGACAAATTATTAAAACAAGCTAGACAGGGTTGGGCACAATGGCTCACATCTGTAATCCCAACACTTTGGAAGACTGAGGCAGGAGGATCCCTGGAGCCCAGGAATTCAAGACCAGCCTGGGCAATCTAGCAAGATACTGTCCCTACAAAAAATCAAAAAGTCATTCAGGTGTAGTTGTGTACACCTGTGGTGCCAGTACTAGAAAGGCTAAGATGGGAGGATTGCATGAGCCTGGGAGGCAGAGGTTGCCATCAGCAGAGATCACACCACTGTACTCCAGCCTGGGCAACAGAGTGAGACCCTGTCTCAGAAAAAAAAAAGAAAAGAAAAGAAAAAAACAGCAGCTAGGCTCACACCTGTAATCCCAGGTACTCAGGAGGGTGAGGTAGAAGGATCACTTGAGGCCAGGAGTTTGAGACCAGCCTGGGCAACATAGCAAGACGCCCATCTGTACAAAAATCATAAATAAATTAACATATAATAACTCAAAATGTAAATTCTGAGCTAGGTGTGGTGGCTTATGCCTGTAATCCTAGAATTTTGGGAGGCCGAGGAAGGTGGATCACCTGAGGTCAAGAGTTCAGGACTAGCCTGGGCAACAGGGTGAAACCCCATCTCTACTAAAAATAAAAAAAAATTAGAAGGCTGGGCATAGTGGCTTACGTCTGTAATCCCAGAACTTTGGGAGACCAAGGCAGGCGGATCACGAGATCAAGAAATTGAGACCATCCTGGCCAACATGGTGAAACCCCATCTCTACTAAAAATTCAAAAATTAGCTGAATGTGGTGGTGCACGCCTGTAGTCCCAGAGACTCAGGAGGCTGAGGCAGGAGAATCACTTGAACCCAGGAGGCAGAGGTTGCAGTAAGCCAAGATCGCACCACTGCACTCTAGCCTGGTGACAGAGCAAGACTACCTCTCAAAAAAAAAAAAAAAAAATACAAAAATTAGGCAACCGTGGTGGCACTGCCTGTAATCCCAACTACTGGAGAGGCTGAGGCAGGAGAATCGCCTGGGGGCAAAGGGGAGAGTGGGCAGAGAGGTTGCAGTGAGCCGAGATCTTGTCACTTCACTCCAGCCTGGGCAAAAAAGCAAAACTCCATCTCAAAAAAAGGTAAATTCTGGGAGTATTTATAAAGTACAAAATGCACTGCTGACTCCATAGGTCCTGAAGTCATTTCTCGTGGATAGATGATGTTCATGGTGCTAATCCTAACCTTAAAAAACAGTAAAATTGTGGCCAGGCACAATGGCTCACACCTGTAATACTAGTACCTTAAGAGGCTGAAGCAGGAGGATGGCTTGAGGCCAGGAATTCAAGACCAGCCTAGGGAAACATAACAAGCCCCTGTCTCTACAAAAAAAGGGAAAAAAATGTAGTATAATTATCTCAAGTATATTAGCATCAAAAAACAAGAAAGTATGGAGTATATTTTAGTAAGCCTTTCATCTAAAATGATTATAATAAGTAATTTTAGGTGCCTAAAAAGATTAATTCTAAACCGTCGAGAGAATTAAATTATCCCAAGTGATTCCATTTGGAATTGAATTCAATTTGGACCTCCAGAGTTCCAGACAAGCCAAAATTCTACATAAATAAATCTCATATGCCATTTGTTTTGGTTGTGAAAAAGTCAGGGACTGGGTCCAACCAGCCAGTGTAGTTCAAACTTCTGATCTTCATCTCTGCTCTTTTCAGTCAGTTATTTATTAAAGACATATTTCACTGCACATAAAGCCGTCATGACTCAAAACATTGCACTTCCTAAAACACACTCAGAAACATCCGTCTCCAACCATGATTAGAATCCTTCCGTATTTTACTCTCTAATTCCTGTGAACTCAGAATACATTTTAGAGTCTCATCATCTGAAATGTTTCAACTGCTTTCTGGTCCATGTGTCCTCTCCTGAGTATCACTTGCTCCAGTCTTAGACTAGAGCCCAGGGATGGCAATAAATTCTTTTTTTTTGTTTTGCTTTGTTTTGTTTGAGACTGAGTTTTGCTCTTGTTGCCCAAGCTGGAGTGCAATGGCGCAATCTCGCGGCTCACTGCAACCTCCGCCTCCCAGGTTCAAGCTAATATCCTGCCTCAGCCTCCAAGTAGCTGGGATTACAGGTGCACACCACCACACCCGCCTAATTTTTTGTATTTCTAGTAGAGACAGGGTTTCATCATGTTGGCCAGGCTGGTCTCAAACTCCTGACCTCAGGTGATCCACCCACCTTGGCCTCCCAAAGTGCTGGGATTACAGACATGAGCCTATGCCTGGCCTGGCAATGAATTCTTACTAGAGCACCTTCAAGTTCTTTTCCCTGGGTTTTTATCTTACGAAATGTGCCAGTCAATTCCCAATATTGTGCAAACCCCACCATCCACTTTATTTTCCCTCTCAAAAACCATTGGAAAAAAGGCAAAAAGCTGACCTGGTTACACTAACTAATGGGCAAAACAGCCAGCTAGCATCAAATGCCAGTATTAAAGTTATATATATTCTAATTGGATAAAAAGCCAAAACCCATCGGTATGCTGCATCCAGACCCATCTCACATGCAATGATACACAAAGACTCAAAACAAAGAGAAGGAGGAAGATTTATCAACCAATCAGAGAGTAAAAATAAACAAATAAATAAAAAGCAGGAGATGCAATTCTCGCCTCTGATAAAATAGATTTTAAAGCAACAAAGAGTAAAAGAGGCGAAGAAGGACATTACATTATGGCAAAAGGATCAATGTAACAAGAAGAGCTAACGATTTTATAGATCAACGAGACAGAAAATTAACAAGGACATCCAGGACTTGAACTCAGACCTGGAACAAGTAAACTTAATAAACATTTATAGAACTCTCCACTTCAAATACATAAAACATACATTACCACCTCACACCTATTCCATAAGTGACTACATAATTGGAAATAAATCACTCCTCAGTAATCGCATAGCACTTCATAGGTTTAAATGAAATATTGGTTGGCTGCTCGTTTGTTATTTTCTTCCCTTATTCCTTCCTGTTTACATCAAGTATAATTATTGGTATAAAAGAGGTTTTCAATACCCATTACTAAACTGCATTCTAGCCTGGGCAAGAAAGCAATACTCCCATTCTCTCTCTCTCTTTCTCTTCCTTTTTCTTCCTCTTCTTTATTATTTTTCTTTCTTTCTTTCTTCCTTTCTTTCAAAAAAAAAAAAACTAAACCATGGCTATTAGGAGACCATCTTCCCCCTTTTGAAAATATACCCCTATACCAGAATATCCTATCTCTTCTGGGTTCCTTTAGACAATGATTTCAAAGTTCATATTCCCCTAAAAGAATTTTGAAAAGCACTGTAATCCAATACATTTTTATGTTGGCATCTAAAATTTTTTCTCATAGCTTAAATAATTAAAAAGGGAAATTTTTGAGGCCGGTCGCGGTGGCTCACACCTGTAATCCCAGCACTTTGGGAGGCCGAGGCGGGTGGATCACGAGGTCAAGAGATCGAGACCATCCCGGTCAACATGGTGAAACCCCGTCTCTACTAAAAATACAAAAAATTAGCTGGGCATGGTGGCGCGTGCCTATAATCCCAGCTACTCAGGAGGCTGAGGCAGGAGAATTGCCTGAACCCAGGAGGCGGAGGTTGCAGTGAGCCGAGATCGCGCCATTGCACTCCAGCCTGGGTAACAAGAGCGAAACTCCATCTCAAAAAAAAAAAAAAAAAAAAAAAAAGGGAAAATTTTGACAAATAATTCTATTGTAAATATTAGCATTTTAAAATAAAGACCCTTTTATCACTTTTTAAAATGTATAGAATCTAAATAAGACTTTTTCTAAATAAGATACTTATTTGATACTGTGAGGTTAAAAACACAAACTTTTTTTTTTCTCTGGGCTTACATCACAGTCAAAATGGAAGACTTTAGGCTGGGCCTGGTGGTTCATGCTTGTAATCCCAGAAGTTTAGGAGGCTAAGGCTGGCAGATGACTTGAGGTTAGGAGTTCAAGACCAGCCCGGCCAATAGGTTGAAACCCTGTCTCTACTAAAAATACAAAAATTAGCTGTGTGTGGTGGCACATACCCGTAATCACAGTTACTCAGGAGGCTGAGGCAAGAGAATCGCTTGAACTTGGGAGGCGGAGGTTGCAGTGAGCTGAAATTGCACCACTGCACTCCAGCCTGGCAACAGAGTGAGACTCTTTCTCAAAAAACAAACAAACAAACAGAAGACTTCTGAGACCAAGTGGAGGCAGAAGGTAGGTTCTCCCCTACAACAAGCAAGCAAGCAGTTCTGCAGCAGACACCTATTAGGTGTTCTCCAATTCAATTCCAACACCATCTACCTGGAGATAGTGTCAGATCACACAGGTGAGGGTTCAGTCCCAAAAGACTGCCCCACAATTTACAATGCCAACTGTAAGCTCCAGGTTATTTAACCTGGGCTTCTGATCAACTAGCTATAAATTGGGGATCCATGACTCCCTTCTCGGTTCAATTAATTTGCTAGAGCAACTCATAGAACTCAAGGAAACAGTTTACTGATGTATCATAAAGTATATTACAGAAGATACAGATGAAGAGCTGCATGGGGCAAAGAATGAAAAGGGACATGGAGCTTCCATGCCCTCCCCAGGGATGACACCCTCCTGGAACCTCTATTTGCTCAGCCACCTAGAAGCTATCTATACCCCCATCCTCTTAGGCCTTTTATGAAGACTTCAGTGCAAAGACATGATTGAAACATGGACAATCTTGCAGAAATGTGACCGGACAAAAACAATATGACCTAATACTAATAGACTGAGTAGGGAAACCCAGCCAGGCCTGTCTGTTCAGATTCTTCTTTGCATCTCTGTGCAGCATTCCTTCCGCCAGGTATGGAGCAGGACCCCTTCTGAAATGAGGGTGTTATGATCTACAATTAGACAAGGTAGATAATTTTTTTTTTTTTTTGACATAGAGTCTCACTCTGTCACCAGGCTGGAGTGCAGTGGCACAATCTCAGCTCACTGCTACCTCTGACTCTCTGGTTCAAGCAATTCTCCTGCCTTAGCCTCCTGAGTAGCTGGGACTACAGGTGCACCACCACACCAAGCTAATTGTTGTATTTTTAGAAAAGATAGGGTTTCACCATGTTGGCCAGGATGGTCTTGATCTCCTGACCTCATGATCCACCTGCCTCGTCCTCCTTCCTAAAGTGCTGGGATTACAGCTGTGAGCCACTGCACCCAGCCTAGGTCAGAGAATTTCTTTACTGCCAGGCTCCAAGATGGAATGGTGGGGAAGAAGATTCCTACTTTGGAGAGAAAAAGGAAGGCAACAGAAGGTCAGAGAGAGAGATTCTGCTTTCTTCTCTTTTTCTTCTTTTTGAGGGGTGGGGGATGGAGTATCACTCTATCGCCCAGGCTGGAGTGCAGTGGCAAGATCTCGGCTCACTGCAGCCTCTGCCTTCAGGGCTCAAACGATTCTCCTGCCTCAAACTCCCAAGTAGCTGGGATTACAGGTGCCCACCACCATGCCTTGCTAATTTTTGTATTTTTAGTAGAGACAGGGTTTTGCCATGTTGACCAGGCTGATCTTGAACCCCTGACCTCAGATGATCCACTTGCCTCAGCCTCCCAAAGTGCTGGGATTATGGTCCTGAGCTATCATGCCCCGCAGAGATTCTGTTCTCTGAAGCCTGCTTCTGGGGCCTAAAGCACCCCAACATTATAACATGGGCTATTGGAGTCATAAGCCAGGAACCATAGAAGAAAACATGTTTTCACAGATATATACCTCATCATTATTTTAAAAATACAGGGGCTAGGCACAGTGGCTCACGCCTGTAATCCCAGCACTTTGGGAGACCAAGGCAGGTGCATCACCTAAGGCTGAGAGTTTGAGATCAGCCTGACCAACATGGAGAAACCCTGTCTCTACTAAAAATAGAAAATTAGCCAGAAGTGGTGGCCCATGCCTTAATCTCAGCTACTCAGTAGGCTGAGGCAGGAGAATTGCTTGAACCCAGGAGGCAGAGGTTGCAGTGAGCCAAGATTATGCCATTGCACTCCAGCCCGGGCAACAAGAGCGAAACTCCATCTCAAAAAAAAAAAAAAAAAAAAACCAAGATATTTTACATAATTGTCCTTTCTCCTTGAACTTGTAGTTTGACTTGACTTCCCTCACAATAATTTATACAAATGCAATATAGTTTTAACCTTTAAAGTTTTATTCACTTCATTATTCTTTTCTTCAACAAAAATACATATATAAATAATTTTTTTTAAACAACATATATATATATTACAACCTTCTTAGGCATCATACTATTCGTGAATAATATTTTTTTCTTAGAGATGGGATCTTGCCATGTTGCCTAGGCTGGCCTCGAACTCCTGGCCTCAAGCAATCCTCCCACCTCAGACTCCTGAGTAGCTGGGACTACAGGTGCATACCACCACGCTGGTGCAATTTTTTGTGTTACAGCTTTTCAGAGTCATTATACATAAAAGAACATTTTATTGGGAATGCCTCTTTTAACAAAAAGAATAGACCAGCCTAAGCAACATAGTGAGACCACATCTCTACAAAAAATTTTTTTTAATTTTTTTTTTTAATTTTTAAAAGGCATGGTGGCACACACTTGTGGTCCCAGCTACTCAGGAAGCTAAGGTGGGAGGATCATTTGAGCCCGGGAGGTCAAGGCTGTAGGAAGCCATGTTCATGCCACTGACCTCCAACATGGGCAACAGAGTGAGATACTATCTCAAAAAAAAAAAAAAAGAAAAGAAAAGAAAAAAGAAAAAGACACTGCTTTTTGCAAAAACAAAAAAAAACAGTCATTTACATCCTCATTACCTAATTTGATACGTCAAATTTTCCCTTTGGGGCCCACGCACAGTGGCTCATACCTATAATCCTAGCACTTCCCAAGGCGGAGGCTGGCAAATCACCTGAGGTCGGGAGTTCAAGACCAGCCTGGCCAACATGGTGAAACTCCGTTTCTACTAAAAATACAAAAATTAGCCAGATGTGGTGGCAGGTACCTGTAGTCCCAGCTATTTGGGAAGCTGAGGCATAAGAATTGCTCGAACCCAGGAGGCAGAGGTTGCAGGCAGAGGCTATCATGCCACTGCACTGCAGCCTGGGCAAGAGAGCAAGACTATATCTCAAAAAGAAAAAAAAATTCTCCCTTTGTTAGTAAGTGGTCTTGGAGTTTTTACTCAAGGGCAATGAACATAATTAGACTAGAGATGACTGAGATGTATGGCTTGCTTTTCTAAAGCCAGACCAGGGCACCTTGTGAAATAGGATACCTTTCACCTTGTGAAATAGGACACCTTGACCTTGAAGGTGTTCTTAGGCAAATTAACTTGAAGATAGAATATACACAAACCAGAAATTGATTGCCCTGATATTATCCATGGCCATATATCCTAAGAAAATCTTTGGGGGACTTTTGTTCCAGAACACATCTTCCACGCTCTTTCTTCTTCTCCTATTTTGTCCCAGTCTCTCCTTTAAAAAAAATAATAACCTATCTGAATCTTCTTCCATTTTTAAAAAATTTAATTTTAATTTTAATTTTGTTTGAGGCGGAGTCTTGCTCTGTCACCCAGGCTGAAGTGCAGTGGCGTAATCTTGGCTCATTGCAACCTTCACCTCCCAGGTTCAAGCAATTATCCTGCCTCAGCCTCCCAAGTAGCTGGAATTATGGGCACCTGCCATCGTGCCCTGCTAATTTTTGTATTTTGTAGAAATGGGGTTTTATCATGTTGGCCAGGCTGATATTAAACTCCTCATCATGTGATCCGCCCACCTCAGGCTCCCAAAGTCCTGAAATTACAGGCATGAGCCACCACTCCTGGCCTTCTCTGGAGCCCCTTGAAGGTCAATATTTTCCTGGGTTTCAGCTACAAACCACTCTGCCTGCTTTTTTTTTTTTTTTTTTTTTTGACAAAGTCTCACTCTGTTGCCCAGGCTGGAGGGCAGTGGTGTGATCTCAGCTCACTGCAAACTCCACCTTCCAGGTTCAAGTGATTCTCCTGCCTCATCTCCCGAATAGCTAAGATTACAGGCGCCTGCCACCATGCCCAGCTAATTTTTTTTATTTTTAGTAGAGACGGGGTTTCACCACGTTGGCCAGGCTGGTCTCGAACTCCTGACCTTGTGATCTGCCTACTTCGGCCTCCCACAGTGCTGGGATTACACCGTGCCCAGCCTCTACCTCCTCTTTCTTTGCAATCTCCACTCATCTTCAGTTACTTAAATGACTCTTTAATTTCTCTCTCCAGTTAAGTCTCCAGGACATCATGTAGATGTCCCATTTGTGCTTCAAACTTAATGTTTCCAACTGAATTTAACTTCCTTCTCAAACCTGCTTCCTGTATCCTTCAGAGTGTGTGGAACCAGCATCCAGTCAACCAAGCCAGAGACCTGGGAGCAGTATATAATTCCATCCTCTCTCACCTTCACTCACTATATGCAGATGGTCAGTGGGTAGTATCAGTCAGGATTTCTCTGGTTCCTAGCACAGAAATCAACTCACGTAAACACAAGATTTGTAGAAGAGTACTGGAACAGTTCACAGAAACAAAAGGAAATTAAAGTACTAGGCTTCATGAAGGGTAGAAACTAGGCAACTGCAGGGTTCTCCCCACGAGGAACTTAAAGACCATTCCCCAGAGAACTATAGTCAGATAATTAAGCAGCAATACAGCCTTTTTTTTTTTTTTTTTTTGAGATAGCGTTTCACTCTTGTTGCCCAGGCTGGCAGTGCAATGGCTAAATCTTCGCTCACCGCAACCTCTGCCTCCCGGGTTCAAGTGATTCTCCTGTCTCAGCCTCCCCAGTAGCTGGGATTACAGGCATGCACCACCACACTCAGCTAATTTTTTGTGGAGATGGGGTTTCTCCACGTTGGTCAGGCTGGTCTCGAACTCCTGACCTCAAGTGATCCTCCCACCTCAGCCTCCCAAAGTGCTGGGATTACAGCGTGAGCCACCACACCTGGCCACAATACAGCTTTTCATTTATGGGTGGGGTGGAATAAGAATTATAAACTCCAAACTTTTGATTCAACCTTGGTTAAAATGAAAATAAACCATTGGTTGCAATGCTATAGGATGGGAGGTAAATAATCTTGTTGATGTAAATCTTCAAGAAGCCAAACTACTCTGCTGATCCCCACATTTCTCAACAACAAAAGAGAGATGATTAGAGGAAATTCACATTCTGATGGCTACAGGAACACAATGAACAACATACTGACTCTGAGAAACTTAATTTTCTAATCTATGCCTGCTCTTATTTCTTCTTCTCATGACCATAGCTTCTTTAATGTTTAATAAAGAGCAACAGGCTTCTGTTTTAAGTAGTTAAATTTTCTCATTCATGCTCTAAATGAGTTAACCAGCCTTGTGTTCACATATATACTGTGTAGATTCTTTTTGACCAAGAGTATTTTGACTGACCCCTCTCCTATAGCTGTAGATCTTAAAGTCACCTCTGATACAGCTGATTTAAACGCAATACAAAGATGATTCATACGGTAGTCTCAGGATCAAACTCCTGAGAGGGTTGGAGTTGATTGAGATTGAATCACATATCCACCTGCCATGAGAGAGTTGGGAGTATTAACATAGGAAGGGGGATAGGAAAGTTGAACAGTAAGATAATAATAACCACATCTGGTATGGTTTGGCTTTGCGTCTTCACCCAATCTCATCTCAGATTGTAATCCCCATGTATGGAGAGAGGGACCTGGAGGAGATGATTGGATTATGCGGGTGCTTCCCCGCATGCTGTTCTCAATAGTGAGAGAGTTCTCACAAGATCTGGTGTTTGATAAGTGTCTGGCATTTCCCCTGCCCTCATTCTCTCTCTCTCTCCTGCTGCCATGTAAGAGTTGCTTGCTTTCCCTTCAACTTCTGCCAAGATTCTAAGTTTCCTGAGACTTCCCCAGGCATGCGGAGCTGTGAGTCAATTAGACCTCTTTCCTTTTTAAATTACCCAGTTCCCACGTAGTATCTTTATAGCAGTGTGAAAATGGACTAATACAGTATCTCACTAAACAGCAAATATTCAGTCTGCTTAAAGTGGTCCTTTATCTGTCACTTTATCTCACTTTATCTCAATGCCTTGCCTTAGTCTACTTTATCTAAGGCATCTTTTGATAAAAATGAGCTATCTGTCTTTAATTCCTTGCATTTTAGCTTCTGGCTTCTTTTTTTTTTTTAATTATTTTTTATTATCATTACCTTTTTGAGATGGAGTCTCACTCTGTTGCCCAGGCTGGAGTACAGTGGCACAATCTCGGCTCACTGCAACCTCTGCCTCTTGGGTTCAAGCAATTCTCTTGCCTCAATCTCCTGAATAGCTAGGATTACAGATTTGTGCCACCACACCTGGCTAATTTTTGTATTTTCAGTAGAGATGGAGTTTCACCATGTTGGCAAGTCTGGTCTTGAACTCCTGACCTCAGGTGATCTGCCCACCTCAGCCTCCCAAAGTGCTAGGATTACAGGTGTGAGCCACTGTGCCCGCCCCGCTTCTGTCTTCTTTACTTTACCCTGATGAAGATCACCACTGTTACTCTCATGAAAAAAAGAAAATTCTATTCTTATCTGAGGAATATGAGCTCCTTTAAATTATCAAGCCCAGGCTGAGCTTGGTGGCTCACACATGTAATCCCAGCACTTTGGGAGGCCAAGGTGGGTGGATCACATGAGGTCAGGAGTTTGAGACCAGCCTGGCCAACATGGCGAAACAATGTCTCTACTAAAAATACAAAAATTAGCCAGGTGTTGTGGCCCACGCCTGTAATCTCAGCTATTCAGGATGCTGAGGCAGAAGAATTGCTTGAACCCAGGAGGCAGAGGTTGCAGTGAGCTGAGATTGTGCCACTGCATTCCAGCCTGGACCACAGAGCGAGACTCCATCTCAAAATAAACAATAAATAATCAGGCTCAGAGAAACACTGGAATAAAACAGCAGTCACATCACCCTCCCTGGAGCTAAATAATTACCTCTTGAAGCCACTTGCTATGTGGGCTCTAGATTAACTAATGCCAAAGAGCCATTAAATGGCATACACCCTGTAGTTAATATGCAGCAGAACACTAACCAATGTTATTTCTGTAAGCCAATAGGAATTCCTAACAACTTTTGTAATCACCCCTTCTTTCTGATTTGTTCTTTTTTCTTCAAAAACTTGAGCCTCTTCTTTGTTCCCCAGAGCGCTCTCCAAAACAACCTGGAAATATGTTCCTGACTGCAGTCCTCAACTGTGGCCCAGATAAACTCTCCATATTAATTATGCCTCAGCTTCTTCCTTTGAAGTTGACACTCAATTTACCAGTGACTTATCATATGATGTTTAGTGATTTTTCAGGACAGCTTAGTCTTGTTGACATCTATCAAACGTCAGAAACCACGCAACTCTTCTTGTCAGCCTTGACTCATTTTTCTTCTTTCTAAAGTCTACCTGTTTGGCCTGGTGCAGTGACTCATGCCTGCAATCCCAGCACATTGGGAGGCCAAGACAGGTGAATCCATTGAAGTCAAGAGTTCGAGACCAGCCTGGCCAACATGGTGAAACCCTATCTCTACTAAAAATAGAAAATTTTGTATTTTTTGGACAGAAAATATAGTAACACATGGTGGTGCCTGTCTGTAATTCCTGTTACTCAGGAGGCTGAGGCAGGAGAATCACTTGAACCCGGCAGGTGGAGGTTGCAGTGAGCCCCAATTGCACCACTGCACTCCAGCCTGGGCGACAGAGTGAGACTCCATCTCCAAAAGTAAACAAGTAAATAAATAAGTAAAGTCTACCTCTTCCCATTCTTGTGTCCTTTTTCTGATAGCTTATGTATCTCATTTAAGTTTTTGCCTAACCTTAGAGGAATGGGGTGCTGAAATGACCAAATGTACATTTCAAAAGGATTACATTGGCTGCAGAGTTCAAAAAAATATCATCAAAGGGAGAGCAAAAGTGAATCAACATAATGACATGTTGAGAGTCGATTTCAGTAATTTCAGAGAGAAATAGAAATTTGAATTGTGGTGGTGGTCATAAAGATGGAGGGATTTAGATAAACACAAGACAACTTTAGAAGTCAAAACCAATGATGGACTAGATAAGGGAGATGAAGGATGACTACCATGCTTCTGACTTAGAAGACTGTGTGGCACAAAGGAAAACCAGGTGCGTAGGGGAGGATGGTTGAATTCAGTTTGGGGCACACGGAGTTAGAGGTGACTTTGATATATTCAAGAAGAGATGCCCAGTAAATGGATAAATGAAACTGGGGGTCACATTGCACTGTAATGGAGATGAATATAAATCTGTGAATTATCCTGGTAGATGTGGTATTTGAAGCTAAGATTATGAATGAATTCAGTTAAGGAGATGATATGAAATCAGGGGAAGGTAGTGTAGGACAAAGATTTGGCTCAGCAGAGAAGAATTAACTGGCAAAGAAGACAGGTGGACTAGCAAGAGAAGTGAGAGGAGAGCCTCAAACCACCGAGAGCTTCAAGAATGGAATTAGGACAGGTGTGGTAGCTCATGCCTGTAATCCCAACACTTTGGCAGGCCAAGGTAGGAGGATCACTTGAGCCCAGGAGTTCGGGACCAGTCGAGACCGGTCTGAGCACCAGAGTGAGACTCCTGTCTCTACAAAAAGAAAACACAAAAACAAAACACAAACGAATAGAATCATCACTCCCATCAAAATGTTCTGAGAAGGCAAAGGATAGAAATTTAAAACCTGTTAGTTAAGCCTGGGTACAGTGGCTCACACCTTTAATCCTACCACACCACTTTGGGAGGTGAAGGCAGGTGGATCACTTGAGCTCAGGAGTTTGAGACCAACCTGGGCAACATGACAAATCCCTGTCTCTACAAAAAATACAAAAATTAGCTGGGAGTGGTGGCGCACAGCTGTGGTCCCAGCTGCTTGGGAGGCTGAGATGGGAATATTGCTTGAGCCCGGCAGGCGGAGGTTGTAGTGAGCCGAGATTGTGCCCCTGCACTCCAGCCAGGGCTACAGAGAGAGATCCAGTCTCAAAAAAAACAAGAAACAAAAAAGCACGTTAGTTTGAAGAGTCTGTTAGTTTTATCCACATATACATTTATTTGATAACTTTATTAAATTCTGATTAGATATTTTCCTTTGATCTCTGTGCACTTAAATTCCCTAGGTTTTGGGGGAGGAGGGTAGGGGATATTTAAATAATACTTGGTTGTCTTTCTCCCCAGTCCTCAACTCCCTAACTGAGGTTAGTGGAGGAACAGTCTCAGGGTGGCTCTTGGAATAATACAGTTTCTCCTGGGATGCCAATAGTCTTACTTCATTTTGGCTACTATAACAGAATACCATAGACTGGGTGGCTTATAAACAACAGAAATTTATTTCTCACAGTTCTGGAGGCTAGGAAGTCCAAGATTAAGGCCCAGCAAATTTGGTTTCTAGTGAGGGCCCACTTCCTGGTTCACAGCCAGCCAGGAGGAAGGGTTAAGGGAGTCCTCCAGAGTCCTTTTTCTTTTCTTTTCTCTTTTTTTTTTTTTTGAGATGGAGTCTCAAACTGTCACCGGGGCTGAAGTGCAATGGCGCAATCTCAGCTGACTGCAACCTCCGCCTCCCGGGTTCGAGCCATTTTCCTGCCTCAGCCTCCTAAGTAGCTGGGATTACAGGCCCCCATCACCAAACCCAGCTAATTTTTTGTATTTTTGGTAGAGATGGAGTTTCACTATGTTGGCCAAGCTGGTCTCAAACTCCTGACCTCGTGATCCTCACACCTCAGCCTCTCAAAAGTGCTGGGATTACAGGTGTGAGCTACCCCGCCTGGCATTTTTTTTTTTTTTTTTTTTTTTTTTAGAAACAGAGATCTCACTATGTTGCCCAGGCTGGTCTCAAACTCTTAGCTTCAAGCGATCCTCCCACCTCATTCTCCAGAAACACTGGGATTGCATGTGTGAGCCATTGTGCATTGCCCCAGAGTCTCTTTTATAAGTGATGGCAGCGGCAGCCCACCCAGAGCAGTCACTGTGAAGATGCTGCCAGCTGCAGCGGGGGCAGGTTCGGCAGGGTCTGCATCTTCCACGGAGCCGTCTGGGAGCAGATGGAGGTGTTGGGAAGAGGTAGGAGCCCCACCTCCTTCCAAGTTGGCGAGGCAGGAACCCCAAGCAGGGGGAGGTGCGGCAGGGGTTGCATCTTCCACGGGGCTGGCTGGGAGCAGGCACAAGTACTCGGAACAGGCGGCAGCCCCACCTCCTTCCAAGTTGGTGGGGCAGGAGCCCCACCCTTCCGGGTGCTGCTGCCACCGCCCAGCCCCACTGTGGACAGGGGCATCCCTGCACTCTCGGGGGCCCAGGAAGCCCCCTGTCCCCACAGGGTCAGAAGTGCCTGCTCCTGCTGCCTGGCCTCTCCCTGCTCCCAGCGCCTGCTCTGATTTCAGAGCAAAGTTGGGGCCAAGCCCAGGGACTGTTGCAAACCAGCCAGGTGTGCGCGTACTTGCAGTGCTGACATGCCAGCCCCCTGCAGCCTTGGCCCCCTCCAGAAACTTTGAGCACCCACAGGAGGGAGGCCGAGGAGGAACTATTGGCAGCTCAGCACAGGCCTGCAGGCATCCCTCTGCATGAACAGCCTGGGAGCAGTGGGTGCTGTGGATGGCAGGTTGATGGCGGTAGGAAGCAGATAGGCTCGTGGGCAGAAAGGGGCGGGTCCCCAGTGAAGCCCCACCTTCAAACCAGGGATGGTCTAAAGCCTGGGGGCCAGACCATCAGTTCCGAGTGGTGTGGGTGCCTGGAGTCAGAACCTATGGTGCTTTTTCCGGGCCACCCATGGCATCCCATGGATCAATCAGCATGCACTTCCGCCCTTCTGAGCCCATAAACTACCCCGGACAAACCTGGCCAGACTCACACAGACCTCAAGACTACCAACTGTGGGAAGGAGCCACCCAATTTGGGTCTCCTCAACTCCTGGGGATGACCAGCCTGTGGATAGGAGCTACCCACTCCAAGTCTCCTCTCTGCTGAGGGCTGCTCTCAGCAGGACTACCTGCTTATGGAAAGGAGCTACCCATTCTGGGTCTCTTCTCCACTGACAGCTGGACATTCATCAGGATGGCCTGTCTGTGGAAAGGAGATACCCACTTCAGGTCTCCTGAGAGCTGTTCTGTGGCTGAATAAAGCTCCTCTCTGCCTTGCTCACCCTCCAGTTGTCCATGTACCTCATTCTTCCTGGACATGGGATAAGAATTTGGGATCCACCAAATGGCAGGACTGAAAGCTGTAACACAAACAGGACTGAAATGCATTCCCAACCCCCCCAACCCCTACTTACCAGCAGCTCTCTGAGGAACCCAGACTTAGGGGATCCCTGAGCCAGGCCTGTGACACCATCTTTGGGGCTCTGTGGTTTCTTGTATCTCCAAGTTCTGGGCACCACTGTGTTCAGCTGTCCAGATGCAGGTGCCCACAACAGAAGCCATTTGTGGTAAATCAGATCCAGCCACAGGTTTGCACGGAATAGCACCTGGAGCTACCCACCCTGCTGCAGCAGCCAGCATGCCTGGGTGTGCACAGCAGCAGGATCCCACGCTTGTTCATTCATGCACCCCCTGCCACTCCAAGCCTGGCTCACTGTTGGCAGGCATGGAATCTGGGCCAGTAGTGTGAGCCAAGCACAACCTGCCAGGCCATGTCAGTGGAACGAGCCCAGCAGGCCTGAGCAAAACTCAGGCAAAGGCATCAGCCACCATAGAGCTTTCCTAGTGGGAAAAGAGACACTCAAGGGATCCTGTGACATAGGGCACTAATCTCATTTGTGAGGGCAGAGCCCTTGTGACCTAATCACCTACCAAAGGTCCTACCTCCAAATTCCATGACACTGGAGGTTAGAATTTCGACATGAGAATTTTGAGAGAACACAAACATTCAGCCCATGAGATACATGTTCAAGAGGTAGGTCTTTCAGATGAATAAGTAGTTTTTTTTTTTTCCTAGATGGAGTCTTGCTCTGTTGCCGAGGCTGGAGTGCAGTGGTGCAATCACGGCTCACTGCAACCTCTGCCTCTCAGGTTCAGGCAATTCACGTGTCTCCGCCTCCCAAGTAGCTGGGACTACAGATGCAGACCACCACGCTCAGCTAATTTTTGTATTTTTAGTAGAGACAGGGTTTCACCATGTTGGCTAGGCTGGTCTCGAACTCCTGACCTCAGGTGATCCATCTGCCTCAGCCTCCCAAAGTGCTGGGATTATAGGCGTGAGCCGCCCTGCCCAGTGTAGCTTTTTTTTTTTTTTTTTTTTTTTTTTTTTTTTTGAAACAGAGTTTCGCTCTTGTTACCCAGACTGGAGTGCAATGGCGCGATCTCGGCTCACCGCAACCTCCGCCTCCTGGGTTCAGGCAATTCTCCTGCCTCAGCCTCCTGAGTAGCTGGGATTACAGGCACGCGCCACTATGCCCAGTTAATTTTTTGTATTTTTAGTAGAGACGGGGTTTCACCATGTTGACCAGGATGGTCTCGATCTCTTGACCTCGTGATCCACCCGCCTCGGCCTCCCAAAGTGCTGGGATTACAGGCGTGAGCCACCGCGCCCGGCTAAACTTCAAGTAGGTTTTTGAAATACAACACTTTTTTTTTTTTTTTTTTTTTTTTGAGACGGAGTCTCGCTCTTGTTACCCAGGCTGGAGTGCAATGGCGCGATCTCGGCTCACCGCAACCTCCGCCTCCTGGGTTCAGGCAATTCTCCTGCCTCAGCCTCCTGAGTAGCTGGGATTACAGGCACGCGCCACCGTGCCCAGCTAATTTTTTTTTTTTTGTATTAATAGAGACGGGGTTTCACAATGTTGACCAGGATGGTCTCGATCTCTCGACCTCGTGATCCACCCGCCTCGGCCTCCCAAAGTGCTGGGATTACAGGCTTGAGCCACCGCGCCCGGCCTTTTTTTTTTTTTTTTTGAGAAAAAGTCACCCAATACTCTTCTTCTCATGATAAGAAATACAGTAGATATTTTGGGAAGTTGAGAACTGTTATATCAGTTAGGATGCTAGTAATAGGAAGCCCAAATCAAAAATGCTTAGACCTCAAAAGAAGACATACAAATGGCCAATAGGTATATTAAAAATGCTCAGCATCACTAATCATCAGGGAAATGCAAATTAAAGTCAAAATGAGAATCAGGTGGCTGGCAAGATGGCTGAATAGCCATCGCAAGACGGCTCCAGTCTGCAGCTCCCAGCAAGAACAATGCAGAAGGCAAGTGATTTCTCTATTTCCAACTGAGGTACCTGGCTCATCTCATTGGGACTGGTTAGACAGTGGGTGCAGGCCATGGAGGGCAAGCCAAAGCAGGGTAGGGCGTTGCCTCACCCAGGAAGCACAAGGGGTCAGGGAACTCCCCTAGCCAAGAGAAGCCATGAGGGACTGTGTTGTGAGGCACAGCGCATTCCAGCCCAGATACTATGCTTTTCCCTAATGTAGATGGGGTTGATGGGTGCAGCAAACCACCATGGCACGTGTATACCTATGTAATAAACCTGCACATTCTGCACATGTATCTCAGAACTTAAAGTATAATTTTAAAAAAAACCCACAATGAGATGTCATTCATGATATTTAAAATGGCTATTACCAAAAAGACAGAAAATAAGAGATGCTGGCAAGGATTCAAAGAAAGGGGAATATAGTTACATTGTAGGTGGAATGTAAATTAGTATGTCCATCATGGAAAACAGTATAAAAGTTACTCAAAAAACTAAAAATAGAAATTGTATGCTCTAGCACTCTCACTGCTGGGTATATATCCAAAAGAAAGGGCTGGGCTCGGTGGCTCACACTTGTAATCCCAGCACTTTGGGAGGCTGAGGCGGGCTGATCACAAGGTCAAGAGTTTGAGACCAGCCTGGCCAACATGGTGAAACCTGTTTACTAAGAATACAAAAATTAGCAGGATGTGGTGGTGCATGCTTGTAATCCCAGCTACTCGGGAGGCTGAGGCAGGAGAATCGCTTGAACTCTGGAGGCGGAGGTTGCAGTGAGCCAAGGAACTGCAGCATGGGTGACAGAGCAAGTCTCCGTCTTGAAAAAAAAAGAAAGAAAGGAAATGAATATAGCAAAGAAATACCTGCACTTTCATGTTTATTGGAACATTATTCACAATACTAAGCTATAGAATCAACCTAAATGTCCATCAGTGGATAAATATATAAAGTGTGCCATACATACACAGTGGAATATTGTTTATCCTTAAAAAAGAATGAGGCCAGTTGCGGTGGTTCACACATGTAATCCCAGCACTTTGGGAGGCTGAGACAGGCAGATTGCTTGAGCTCAGGAGCTTGAGACCAGCCTGGGCAACATGGCAAAACCTTGTCTCTACAAAAAATACAAAAATTAGCTGGGTACTTGAGCCCAGGATGTTGAGGCTGCAGTGAGCCATGATCGTACGGCTGCACTCCAGCCTGGGCAACAGAGTAAGACTCTGTCTCAAAAAAAAAAAAAAAAAAAAGAAAAGAAATAAAAGAAAAGAAAAAAAGATGAAATTCTGGCATTTGCAACAACATGTATAGAACTGGAGGAGGTCATTGTGTTAAGTGAAATAAGTCAGACACTGAAAGACAAATATTACATGTCATCACTCATATGTGGAAGCTTAAGAGGTGGATCTCAGGGAGGTAGAGAGTAGAATGGTGACTACCAGAGGCTAGGAAGGGAAGACGGGAGAGGTGCATGAAGAGAAGTTGGGTAATAGCTACAAAAATGCAGTTACATAAAAGGAACAAGTTCTAGTGTTTGACGGTACAGTAGGGAAATTGTAATTACAATTATTTATTGCATATTTCAAAATAACTAGAAGAGAAGAATTATAATGCGCCCAAAGTGAAGGAAAGTTAAATGTTTGAGGTGATGGGTATTCCAGTTACCCTGATTTGATCATTATACCTTATATACAGCTATCAAAATATCACATGTATCCCCGAAAGATGTACAATGATTATACAGTAATACAAAATAAAATGTAAAACATAGAAACAGCTTAAACAACAAATGGGATTTAATGGCTCATCTAACTCAATAGTCCATAGATAAAGGGGATACAGAGACTGACGTAATCTCTGATTTTCTTAGCTTTACCTTCCTTTGTGTGTTGGGTTTGTCACCTGGCAGTGGCAAAAATGGCTACAGCAGTTCTAGAGGTCATATCATTGCACGCATGGTGCAGATGAAGAAAATATCTTTTCTGTTACATCTCTTATAAAAGAGGGAAGCTTCTATTCTATAAACCCCAAGGAAATGCCCCCTGTATCCCATTGGACCCAATTAAATCTTGTGTCCATCCCTTAAAGAATGTGCTTAGTTTATGCTGACTGGCTTAAGATCACCAGCAGGAGAACTGGGGAATTAGCTGCATTTACTACACATTGGGGATGTGTGGATGGTTTGAAAGTTGTGTTCCCCTCCCCAAAATTCATACGCTAAAACCTTATCACCAAAGTGACAGTATTAGAAGGTGGGGCCTTTGGGAGGTGGTTAGGTCATGAAGAGTTTTCCCTTATGAATCAGATATGTACTCCTATAAAAGAGACCCTGGAGGACTAGCTACTCCCTTTCACTATGTGAGACCAGAGTAACAGGCCCCATCTGTGAGAAAGTGAGCCCTCACCAGACACCAAATCTACCAGTGCCTTGAGTTTGGACTTTCAGCCTCTAGAACGGTGAGAAATACATTTCTGTTGTGTAGAAGCTACCCATTCCATGGGATTTTGTTATAGTAGCCCAGATAGAATTAAACTTGGGATACTGCAAGTATCCCAATGCATACTGCACGGCCAAAACTGCATGTTTGGATACTTGGAATGGATACTGTATGGCAAAAACAGCAAGTGTCCACCAAAACTACCATCTTAGCCCTCATCAATATCTGTGATTGTAACCCTTGACTCTACTGCTGCTATCACTACCTGTCACTGATTAGAATATGGATGTGATTCTAAGGCATAAAGTAGGAATATATAATTGACAGAATCTGCATGAATATGGTGGTTTGTTTGATAATACAAATCTACAACGGCGTTTAAGAAGAAGCTTGCATAGTGACTCAGAGTGCAGACTTTGGAGCCAGAATGCCTGAGTTTCAATAGCAGCCCAACCACCTACAAGCTGGGTAACCTTGGGAAAGTTACTCAGTTTCTCTGAAGCTTGGTTTCCCCAGCTACACGTTGTAATCACACTTACTTCACAGGATTATAAGAGTCCCAGCATCCAGTATGTATTTGTTCCCTTAACTCCCTGGTTTATTTTGTTTGTTTTTTTCAGACAGGGTCTCACTCTTTCACCCAGGCTGGAGTGCAGTAGCATGATCTCGGTTCACTGCAGCCTGGACTTCCCAGCTCAAGTGATTCTCCCACCTCAGCCTCCCAAGCAGCCCAGCTAATTTTTGTATTTTTTGTAGAGATGGGTTTTCACCATGTTGCCCAGCCTGATCTGAAACTCCTGAGCTCAAGTGATCTGCCCGCCTCAGCCTCCCACAGTGCTGGGATTACAAGCATGAGCCATTGTGCCCAGCAATCTCGCTGTTTTTGGAATGGGACTCTTGTCTTTAACTATACCTAGGGCTCCTCAAGCCAAGAATCCTTAGTTTTAGTCTCTTTAGAAAATAAATTCCTAGGTCTTTGTCAAAGTGAGGATGAGTTTCTCACAGGGATCATGACTTAAGGCTTTGGCTGCTTTTTTTTTTTTTTTTTTTGAGACAGAGTTTCGCTCTTGTTACCCAGGCTGGAGTGCAATGGCGTGATCTCGGCTCACCACAACCTCCTCCTCCTGGGTTCAGGCAATTCTCCTGCCTCAGCCTCCTGAGTAGCTGGGATTACAGGCACGTGCCACCATGCCCAGCTAATTTTTTGTATTGTTAGTAGAGACGGGGTTTCACCATGTTGACCAGGATGGTCTCGATCTCTTGACCTCGTGATCCACCCACCTCGGCCTCCCAAAGTGCTGGGATTACAGGCTTGAGCCACCGCGCCCGGCCTTTTTTTTTTTTTTTTTTTTTTTTTTGAGACTGAATCTCACTGTCACCCAGGCTAGAGTGCAGTGGTGCATTCTCGGCTCACTGCAACCTCCACCTCCCAGGTTCAAGTGATTCTCCTGCCTCAGCCTCCCAAGTAGCTAAGATTACAGGTGCCTACCACCATGCCTGGCTAACTTTGTACTTTTAATAGAGAAAGGGTTTCTCCATGTTGGTCGGGTTGGTCTCGAACTCCCAACCTAAGGTGATCCGCCTGCCTCGGCCTCCCAAACTGGTCTGGGTGCTTTTTATTTTTCATTTTATTTTATTTTTGAGATGAGGTCTTATTATGTTGCCTAAGATGGTCTCCAACTCCTAGGCTCAAGAAATCATCCTGCCTCAGCTTGCTGAGGAGCTGGGATTACAGGTGTGTGCCATAGCACCCGGCATTGCAGTCAATTCTCTTTATCACGCCACTGATCTCCTTCAACTTTGCTTCCCGATCTAGTACCACCAAGTCCTGTGTCTTCAAGTGTTCTTGACTCTTCCCTCTGTTGACAGAAAAATTAGTTTTTTGGGATCTGGTGAGTCTTTTTTGTTGTTGTCAAGATGCAGTTTTGCTCTGTCGCCCAGGCTGGAGTGCAGCAGCACGATCTCGGCTCACTGTAGCCTCCGCCTCCCAAGCTCCAGCGATTCTCCTGCCTTAGCCTCCCAAGTAGCTGGGATTACAGGTGCATGCTACCACGCCTGGCTAATTTTTGTATTTTTAGTAGAGATGGGTTTTCACCATGTTGGCCAGACTTGTCTCAAACTCCTGACCTCAGGTGATTCACCCGCCTCAGCCTCCCAAAGTGCTGGGATTACAGGCTTGAGCCACCATGCCCGGCCTTTTTTTTTTGGCAGAGGGGGGCAGGTCTTTTACCACTCATCTATCTGCTTTATCACTGACAAAATTTTGTTCCTGTCCTCTCCTCTTTGGTTCTTTGATTTTCAAGTCTTTGTTTAATGATACTTCAAAAATTCCTTTCACTGTCATTTTAGTGGATTAGGGGAAAGGGGAAAAAATAAATGCTGATCGTCAATCCTGCATTTTTCTCCTCTTTGTATCATTATGTATAGCCTAATTTTCATCTTTGAACCTGAGCATCCAAATAGTGCATGTTAAAACAAGATCCCACATGATCTGGCGACCATCTTTTATTTTTATTTTTTTTAGGCAAAGTCTTGCTCTGTTCTAACTGTAGCCTTGACCTAGCAGGCTCAAAGGATCTTCCCACTTCATCCTCCCAAATAGCCGGGACTACAGACACAGGCCACCATGCCTAGCTAATTGTTTTTTCTGAGATGGGCATCTCACTATGTTGCCCAGGTTTGTCTTCAACTCCTGGGCTCAAGCAATCCTCCTGCATTGGCCTCCCAATGTGCACTACCAGCTTCTTAGTACAACCCTCTCCCCTTCACTCATTCTGCTTCAAATATTCCTGCCTTTTTTCAGTTTTCAATTTCTCCAATTCATTGTTTAATTTTCTATATATCTATCCTTAAACTGTGACAAAACGCCAAAACACTCTCAATAAGATCAAACACAACTGTTCCTCCCTGCTGGAACTTTCTGTTTGCTTGCTTCAACTGGGCCTATTGCTCTCAAAATCTGTTGCACGGTTGTCATTCTGGAGTTTTCCCTTTAGTATCACTCTAGCAAGTCCCTCCAAATACTGTGAGTTCCACTGCCTTGGTATACTCCCTCTTTTTGTTAGAAATATCCTTTAGGATAGAGGTTGGCAAACTTCTTCTGTATTTTAGGATTTGTGGACCATACAGTTTCTGTCACAGCTACTCAACTCTGCCCTTACAGCATGAGAGCAGCCATAGATAATTCAGAAACAAATAGGCATGACTGTGTTCCAACAAAACTTTATTTAAAAAAAGACGGAGCAGGCTGGATTTGAACCAAGGGCCATAGTTTGCTGATCTCTGTTCTAGGAGCTCCCTGAAAAAACAGAGACTACGAAGTAAATGCTGGGGACTTGTATGTCTGAAAATGTCTCTAATTTACTCTGAAATTCTATCCCAGCATGGCTGGGATAGAATTCTTAGAGGGAAATAATTTCCAAACACTTTGAAGGTATTGTTCAACTTTTTCTACCTTCCAGTTATTAAGTTTACTGCCAATGTAATGTGATATTGTCTTTTATTTTACCTTCTCTCTCTCCTCCTCTCCTTCTCTTTTAACTTTTAGGATCTCCACTGCCCTGTTGTGCTTTGTTTCACTAATACTGCTGGACACTCAATGGCTTTATCTATTTCTGGAAATTTTTCTTTAAATTTTAAAAAGAATTTCTTTTCTTGTTTGTGATACTGCTATTAATCAGATGATAGACCTCATAGATCAAACATTTAATTTTTTATCTCTTCACTGATTCCTCATGCATTTCGCTTCTACCTTCTAAAAGATTTGTCAACCTCATCTTCTTTCAACTTCATCAATGTTTAAATTTCTGCAATTACCTTTTAATTTCTCTGATCCTTCCTTCCTTCCTTTTCATTCCTTAGCTCCTTCTGTTCTTTCTTCCGTCTTCTCTTCCTTCCCAATCTTGGCTCACTGCAACCTCAGCCTCCTGGGCTCAAGTGATTCTCTTGCCTCAGCCTCTGAGTTTCTGGGACTACAGGCATCTGCCACCATGTCTGGCTCATTTGTGTATTATTAGTAGAGAGGGGGTTTCACCATGTTGGCCAGGCTGGTCTCAAACTCCTGACCTCAGGTGATCCACCTGCCTTAGCCTCCCAAAGTGCTGGGATTACAGGTGTGCCCAGTCCCTCTTTCTTTTTTTAATAGTCATGATTTTTGAAGACACCAAGTTTGGGGGTGGTGTTTATTTTTTATTTTTAGAGACAGTGTCTCACTATGTTTCCCAGGCTGTAATGTGTCACTATTCACAGGTGCAGTCATAGCGCACTACAAACTCAATCACCTGGTTCAAGGGATCCTCCTATTCAGTTTCCCAAGTAGCTGGGATTACAGGTACACATTCCTGAGCTAAGGTGATTGTTCCCTTTTTTAATTGAGATAAAGTCTTGCTCTGTCACCCAGGTTGGAGTGCAGTGGCACAATCTCGGCTCACTGCAACCTCCACCTCCCCGGTTCAAGCGATTCTTCTGCCTCAGCTGGGACTACAGGCACACACCACCACACCCAGCTAAATTTTGTATTTTTTAGTAGAGATGGGGTTTTACCATGTTGGCCAGGCTGGTCTTAAACTCCTGAACTTGTGATCTGCCCACCTCGTCCTCCCGAATGCTGGGATTATAGGTGTGATCCCTCGCGCCAGGCTGTTTTTTTTTTTTGTTTTTTTTTTAACAGAAGACTGCCAGATAATAAATATAGAAGAAATGATAGAAATAGACCAGCCTGGCCAACATGGTGAAACCGTCTCTACTAAAGTTACAAAAAATTAGCCAGACATGGTGGCGTGCACCTGTAAGCCCAGTTACTCAGGAGGCTGAGGCAGGAGAATTGCTTGAAGCCGGGAGGCAGAGGTTGCAGTGAGCCGAGATCACCCCATTGCACTCCACCTGGGTGACAGGGCAAGACTCCATCTCAAAAAAAAAAAAAAAAGGAATAGAAAAATTACTATTTTGCAATCTCCAATGTAGTCACCGATTTAAACAAAGAATATCAATGGCTACAAACCCACTAGGTGAAAAATAAATGAGAAATAAGATATTCAAATAGCCTAAAAATACCACCTCCAAATTATTTATTATGTACAAAGGGGAAAGACATTACCTTAGCTGAAAGATCTAATTTAGTATCTCCCATGATGGGATAAAGTGATATCATATGCCTCCTGATGGAACTCAAGGGGAAGTACAAAACACCACCTCGATGGTATTCTTGCCAAAATATTTAACCTGAATCAAAATACAAGAAAACAACCAGACGAATCAGTCTGTGGGACATTCCACAAAACTATTAGACTGACTCTTTAAAATGTCAGTATCAGCTGGATGCAATGGCTCATGCGTATAATGCCAGCACTTTGGGAGACCAAGGCTGGTGCATCACTTGAGGTCAGGAGTTCAAGACCAGTCTTCGCTACTAAACATACAAAAATTTGGCTAAGCGTGGTGGCTCACACCTGTAATTCCAGCACTTTGGGAGGCTGAGGTGGGTGGATCACCTGAGGTCAAGAGTTTGAGACCAGCCTGGCCAGCATGGTGAAATCCCATCTCTACTAAAAAATACAAAAATCAGCTGGGCATGGTGGCGTTTGCCTGTAGTCCCAGCTACTCAGGAGGCTGAGGCAGGGGAATTGCTTGAACCTGGGAGGCAGAGGTTGCAGTGAGCTGAGATTGTGCCGTTGCACTCTAGCCTGAGCGACAGAGTTGAGACTCCATCTCAAAAAAAAAAAATGTCAGTGTCATGAAAGATTTTAAAAAACAAAGTGAGCCGGCAGTGGTGACTCACACCTGTAATTCCAGCACTTTGGGAGGCCAAGGTGGGAAGATCACATGAGCACAGGAGCTCAAGACCAGCCTGGGCAACATAGCAAGACCCTATCTCTATTAAAAAATAAATAAATAAATAAATAAATAAATAAATAAATAAATAAAAATGTGTATTTTCGAGGGGTCTGTGTTGATTAAAGTTGACTAAAGAGGCAACCAAATCCTTGACTGGATATTAGAAAGCATCTCCAAAGACCTTTCTGGGGAGACTGAAGAACTTTGAATGAGGCTTTATATTAGATAATAGTATTGTATCCATTCTAAATGCCTTATATGTGGTAATGATACTTTGGTTATACTAGAGAATGTGCTTGTTCTTAGATAATAGAAACAAAGGTTTAGGGAGTAAATGTAATAATGTCCACAACTTAATTTAAAATGTGTATGTGTGCAAAACAAAAAAAATACAAAATGTGTGCAAAAAATGTGTGTAAAAACAAATGTGTATGTGTAAAAAACGAAAATTGTGTGTGTGTGTGTGTGTGTGTGAGAGAGAGAGAGAGACGGGGAACAAATGTCACAAAATGTCATCATCTGGCAAAACCAGAGGAAGGGTATTAGAGTATTCCTTTATGCTATTCTTCCTACTTTGCTGCAGGATAGAAATTTTCAAAATAATGAATATTTTACTTAAAAATAAAATAAAAGGCTTGTTTACAATCATATCTAACACTTGCAATTATGAGATTACACTCCCAAGGAATTATCACAAAACAATTGCATTACTAGGCTACATTTGTTTCCCTTCTTATCTATTGATTTCATCGAGTGACCACTGTAAATTGATAGGCCACAGTTGAAAATATGCCATGAGACAGAGTCCTGGATATAATTAAGTCATGAGAAGGCAAACCTATATGGACGTATATGTGGCATTGATTTTCTCTATCACCTCCTTCTTTCCTTCCTGAAGGTAGAAGTTTTTGGCAAGACAAAGTAATAGATAGGTAGACTTCAGTAGCTAACAATGCATCGAAGTTAGTAAGACAAAAGTCTGTTTTGCAGATGCTGTTCTCTGAGGAATCTGAAAAATCTAAGCCTTCTGCTATGTAAAGAAGAATCTAGGCTACCTTTCCTGGTAAGAACCAGAAACAAAGTTCAACTTGACCTACGGAAACTTTGTGGCATACCTGCAGAGTGGAGACTGTGCCCTGTGGGAATTTCCATTCCCTTTTACCCAGTTCTGGACTTCTCCTCCTCAGGAGATCTTTTTTTTTTAAATTGTACTTTAGGTTCAGGAGATCATTTATTAGCAACATAATGCATCAAGTTGGCCAGGCATGGTGGCTCATGCCTGTAATCCCAACACTTTGGGAGGCCAAGGCAGGGATCCCTTGAGCTCAGGAGTTTGAGACCAGCCTGGCCAACATGGCAAAAACCCATCTCTACAAAAAATAGGACAATTAACCAGGCATGGTCATGCCTGTCGTCCAGGCTACTTGGGAGGCTGAGGCTGGAGGATCATGTGAGCACGGGAGGTGGAGGTTGCAGTCAGCTGCGATTGTGCCACTGTACTCCAGCCTGGGCGACAGAGTGAGACCCTGTCTCAAAAAAATAATAAATAAAATAAATACATAAATTGTAGTGGACCAACCTTGCTATTTGCAAGACAAAAGTGAGTTTGTCTCATTATGAAAGACCTACACCTTCCGTTTGAGGAAAGGAAACATCCTAGGTTGCCCTCCCAGGAAGAAAAGTCATTTTGATCTCATGAACCTTGTGGCTACCTACCCTGCGGGGAGGCCTGAGGAGTAAAAACCCCAGAGGAGAGTAGGGTATTAAGAAACAGAGAAAGAGTCAGCGTTCCCTATAAGGTTAACCGAATACTCAGTGAAGAGAAAACTTAAAAAAAAAAAAAGAAAGAAAAGAAAAACAGGTTGGATGTGGTGGCTCACGTCTGTAATCTCAGCACTTTGGGAGGCTGAGGTGGGCAGATTGCTTGATCTCAGGAGTTTGAGAGCAGCCTGACCAACATGGCAAAATCCCATCTCTATGAAAATACAAAAATTAGCGTGGTAAACGCCTGTAGTCCCAGCTACTTGGGAGACTGAAGTGGGAGGTGGAGGCTGCAGTGAGCCATGATCACATGATGGCACTCCAGCCTGGGCAACTGAGCGAGACCCTGTCTCAAAAAAACAAATGAACCCCAAAACTGTCGTATGACTATGTGGTATATGGTGGAACACAGGTTCAGGAGCTCTGCTGCCTGGTTTGGAATCCTAATTCTGTCTATTTACTAGTTGTCCAATGCTTACTAGCTGAATTGCTACCAGAAACACTGTAGCACATGCAGTAAACACTATACTCAGCTATTTCTGTATAGGAGAAGAGGCTGGGCAAGGGGCTATGAAAACAGGAAATGTTAACATAAATAACAGGTCAGGTCAGGTGCAGTGGCTCATGCCTGTAATCCCAGCACTTTGGGAGGCCAAGGTTGGGGATCACCTGAGGTCAGGAGTTTGAGACCACCCTGGCCAACATGGCGATACCCGTCTCTACTAAAAATACAAAAATTAGCTGGGCATGGTGATGGCACCTGTAATCCCAGCTACTCAGGAGGCTGAGACAGGAGAATTGCTTGAACCCAGGAGGTAGAGGTTGCAGTGAGCCAAGATTATACCACTGCATTCTAGCCGGAGAAACAGAGTGAGATTCCATCTCAAAAATAAACAAAAAACAAAAAACAGGTCATAGGAGAATATGATGCAGTAAGGAAAATAAGCACTATAATAACATGCAACAATATTGATAAATCTCACAGACATAATGATGAATGAAAGAAGTCATCATATTCAAAGAACATGTACTATATGATTCTACTTTCTAGACTGTAGATTCTATGATATGAAAACAAGTAAAATTGTTCTTCTCTGTTAAAAGTCAGAATAGTGACATCCTTGGGAAGGTGACCAAAAGGAAGTACAGGGGGACCAGGGCTTCTGCACTGCTCGTCATGTTGTGTTTCTTTTTTCTTTTTTCTTTTTTTTTTTTTTTTTTTTTTTGAGACAGAGTCTTGCTCTGTCACCCAGGCTGGAGTGCAGTGGCATGATGATCTCGGCTCACTGCAACCTTCGCTTCCTGGGTTCAAGTGATTCTCCTGCCTCAGACTCCTGAGTAGCTGGGATTACAGGCACCTGCCACCACACCCGGCTAATTTTGTGTTTTTAGTAGAGACAAGTTTTCACCTTGCTGGTCAGGCTGATCTCGAACTCCTGACCTCAGGTGATTCACCTGCCTCAGCCTCCCAAAGTGCTGGGATTATAGGCATGAGTCACTGCCTGGCTGCATGTTGTGTTTCTTGATCTGGGCGCTAGCTCTATGGATGTGGGCAGGTTTAGAAATTAGGCAGCATCATTTCCACTGCATTGTATTGGCTTAGGTAGTTACAAAGGTCATCAACCTAGTTTCGATGGGGAGGAAGCATAGATAACTCCTCTCAAAAGGAGATATATCAACATAACCTTGTAAGAATAACTTGTGGGATAGGACATATATTGCTGTGACTATTATTACAAAATGTAAGAGGCCCTATAGCACATTCTTTTCTTTGTTACCATCCATGAATATTTGCAATAAATCACCAAATCTTACTACTATCCCTTGATAGTACTATGCCCTGTGTCTGTCTTCTATCACCATTAAACCACCTTTATTTTATGCCACCATCATACTGGATTATGATAAGACTAGTTTTTTTATCTCTGGTCTTATCTCTTTCTAATCTATTCTCCATACTGAAGCCGGAACAGTTAAACAAACAGCTCACTTAAAGTGTTCCTAAGTATGTTTATCCTGTTTAGAGATCCCACCAGATTGCAGACAAGTGAAACTGATTTGTAGTTTCTAGCTTCCTTCCTGATGCACAGTCCACCACTCCTTACTATGACAGTTACTTTTAATCAAAAGTTATATTTTGACTACCAGTTCCAAGAAGATGCTGTTCTTTCCTGATAATTTATTCATATGCAGCATGTCACTTACTTACAGAATATTTCAACTAGTACTGTGTTTCTCAAAGCACAAGATCACCTGCAACAAGTTGATGGGTGGGGAGGCCCAGAAGGTCCCCACGTTTTGTGTTTTTTTTCTTTTTCTTTCCTTTTTTTTTGAGACAAAGTTTCACTCTTATTGCCCAAGCTGGAGTACAATGGCACAATCTCAGCTCACTGCAACCTCTGCCTCCCGGGTTCAAGTGATTCTCCTGCCTCAGCCTCCTGAACAGCTGGGATTACAGGCATGCGCCACCACGCCCAGCTAATTTTGTATTTTTAGTAGAGATGGGGTTTTGCCATGTTGGTCAGGGTAGTCTCGAACTCCCAACCTAAGGTGATCTGCCTGGCTTGGCCTCCCAAAGTGCTGGGATTACAGGCGTAATCCACGGCGCCTGGCCCCCAAATTTGTATTCAAATAAAGAACATCATGTGATTCTAAGGTACAGTAAAACTTGAGAACCGCTAAGTAAAATGCTTCTGACTTGCCTGTTTAAAATAATGAGCCAATAGACATTCCACATTCCTCTGCCTTCTCCAGCTTCTTCCTGATGTGTCTTAAGCCAGCCAAGGGGAGGGGGTAGAGGAGAATATGCAATGGGATTTGGGACTGAGAAAACTTTTGTCTTAACTCTCAGCCCTGTTTCTTCAGCTTGACTTGCTGCCTGTGATAAGCCCAGTGGTTCATTTAGTTGAGCTTGCTGTGTTCTTTTAAAGTCTCAGGGCCTTGAATCATCCTGCTCCTTCAGTCTAGAATGAATGTAGTCTTTTGCTCCCAACTCTACCCCTTCAGGGATCATCCAGTTATTAGGACCCTCCAAATAATTTTTCCAGAGTTCCTGGCCCTTTTTGCAATGCCCCCCATAATCCATGCAAGCACTCATTCATAAGCTCAACAATTATCTATTGAGTGCCTATCATGGGCCAAGCACTGTTCCAGGGCCTAAACATACAACCTAGAACAAATGAGATAAAAATACTTACTCTTGTGGAATTAGTATTCTAGTGGAGAAAGCAGACAAGTAGTAAAATAATAAATTTAAACAAAATAAACCAAAACAAAAAAAACAGGCATAGTGGCTCATGCCTGTAATCCCAACACTTTGGGAGGCCAAGGCAGGCAGATCACCTAAGGTCCAGGCAGATCACCTGAGGTCAGGAGTTCGAGACCAGCCTGGCCAACATGGCGAAACCCCGTCTCTACTAAAAATACAAAAAATTAGTCGGACGTGGTGGCCGGCGCCTGTAATCCCAGCTACTTGGGAGGCTGAGACAGAATTGCTTGAAGCCGGGAGGCGGACGTTGCAGTGAGCCGAGATCGTGCTGTTGCACTCCAGCCTGGACAACAAAGCGAAACTCCGTCTCTAAAAAGCAAAACAAAACCAAAAATAACAACAACAACAACAAAAAACTATAGGGTATGCTAGAAGAGGAAACAAGAGTGAGGTGGGATTCCTATTTAAGTGGAATCGTGGGAGAGCTTCATTGGGAAGACCTGAAGGGGTGAGAGAGTACGCCGCTTGGCCACTTACGGGAGGAGCAGGTCAGCCAGAAGTACCTGGCAGGTTAGAGGAAGAGGAAGGGGTCTAATAAGATTGGATCCGGAAAGTGGGGGAAGAGGTACGGGAGGTTATAGAGGGCCAGATTCCATCAGGCCTTGTAGGCCACTATAAATACTTGGGTTTTCACTCTGAGTGAAATGGAAAACAATTGCAGGGTTTTAAGCAAAGGAGGAACATCCTTTGGAGTCTTAAAATGTTGGTCTGGCTATGGTGTGTGTGGAGAATAGCCAAGAGAAGTAAGGTGAAATCAAGAAGCTATTGCAGTAATCCAAGTGAGCCATGAGGGTGGACTGGACCATGGGGGCGGGTGTGGAAGTCATAAGATTAACATGTGTTTAACTCAAGCTGTGGCGTTAATTATGGCTTGCGTTAAATGCATCGCTAGTATGCTTCTGGGGTGGATTTTTCTACTTTAGATTTCGGGGAATGGAAGTGATGGGAGGGAGTAGGGAAGGTCTGAGGTTACTAAGGAGAGGGAGTCCCCTGAATCTGCATACCTCAAAGGTGTCTAGGCCTCTGAGCCTCTGGCGCAGCAATAATTCTACAGCCGAGCCCACTAGCCGCTTCCCAATGACCATGCGCAACAGGCAGGTGGGAGCCTATGGAAAGCGCGGACTTTCGGAAAGCCTCACGAGCGCGTTCGGGGAGTCCGGTTCGGCGCGTCTGCGCAGGCGCAGTGGTCCCCGCGGGCTTGCGCGCGCACTCGCTGCGGGATAAGCTTCTGGAAGCTCATTGCGGTGGCGTTGTTGCTGGTTGCGGATGCTGGTGCAGGTACTGGGTGTTTTCTGCCTCGAGTTTCGGGGCCGCGGCCGGATCGCGGGCTCCAAGGGTGCCCCTGGGGCGGTGTGGGGACCAGGAGTAGCCGACCAACCGGCTGTGCGCTGTGCTGCTGCTGCTGCTTCTGTGGGAGGTGCGCACTCCGCTGCGGGACGGGGCCGTAGCCCTCCCTCCATCCCTCTCTCTGTCCCTGCGCCTCTAGGGCACTGTTGACATTTCGGGCGGGATAATGCCTTGTTTTGTTTGTGTGGCGTGGCAGTGAGGAGGAGGCTCTCCGGTTATTGCAGGATTTGTAGCAGCATCACTGGCTCTGCCCGTTAGATACCAGCACTACCTCTCCTCCCAGTCGAGCTAACCAAAAATGTGTCCAGATATTGTCAGAGGACCCCTGAGGGGTGAAACCTGTCCTTTTGCCCTCCCTCCGGTTGAGATCCTCTGGCTGCGTCACATTTTCACCGGGCCTCCAGTGTAAATTCCCTGTAGACGGAGCCGAGGGTCTTCGTCACCGCGGAGCCCCAGTTGCCCAGCACGGCCCCAGGTACCTGGTGGGCGTCTAGTATTTGGCATAGGAATAAATGACATCATGCGTGCTGTGTGCCGGGCGCTGTGTTCGGAGATGGGTTATTGGTATGGTAATTGCATTGCGAGGCTCTCACAGCCTTCACTTGCAGCATTGTAGTCCCGCTCCGGCTGTATTGTCATTTCCTGGACCCTCTGTGAGGGTGAGGACCCTTTCGGGCTTGTCCACGCCTGGCCCCGCAGCTCATGGCCCCTGGTCCCGTTCCAGCGCATTGTGGTTGCTCAATCACTTGTAAAATGAATGAATGCATGGAACACAGGGCGGTCTGTTTGCAAAGGAGTGCTTTGGGATCAAGCGGAGCATCACACAAGAGGTGACAGTTGAAAGGAGTCAGGCTTTAAAGAACGAATAAAAGTTTGGTAGGAGAAAGAAAGCAACATTCCGAGGAGAGGGAATAGCCTTGGTGTAAAGGCTAGGATGGTATATACAGAGAGTGTCTGGGAATGGAGAGATGTTAATTTATAGCTGTAGTGTCAATCGGGTAGCTAGAGCTCAGCAGGTGAAGTCATCAGGCAGTATCTCAGATCACAAATGCATGGTCCCTGCTTGTGAACTTCATCGAGAGACAGTTTGGGGGCTGGTGAGGGACGATAAGCAAAGGAGTGATAAGATCACATTTTGCATATTAGAAGGAATTTTTTGGCTACAGTGTGAGACTGGATTGAAGAAGCCTGTACTTAAGCAGTTTCAGTAGGATAGAATGGAGAGGTTCTTAGGAAATAAATCGTCAGAACCTGGTTATTGATAATGGGAGAAGTAAGGAGGAAGAGAAATTTGAAAGTTAAATATTAAATTGGGCTTCTGAGTTGAGCAACTGATGAGAAATGTGTGGTCTTTCATTGAGAAAGCATAGGAGTTGTTAAATAGCTTTGCAACTGGGTCCGCTTGTAAACTTTTCCTGATAACGTTTTGCTTAGGAGGACTATTGAATCTGAAGCAACTGTTTCCTTTGAGGGTACCTTTTATAACCCTTAAGTAGCTACTCAGCTTTTGACTATAAAGACAGTTATCAGCCGGGCGCGGTGGCTCAAGCCTGTAATCCCAGCACTTTGGGAGGCCGAGGCGGGTGGATCACGAGGTCAAGAGATCGAGACCATCCTGGTCAACATGGTGAAACCCCGTCCCTACTAATACAAAAAATTAGCTGGGCATGGTGGTACGTGCCTGTAATCCCAGCTACTCAGGAGGCTGAGGCAGGAAAATTGCCTGAACCCAGGAGGCGGAGGTTGCGGTGAGCCGAGATCGCGCCATTGCACTCCAGCCTGGGTAACGAGCGAAACTCCGTCTCAAAAAAAAAAAAAAAAAAAAAAAAAAAAAAGACAGTTATCGGCTGTGCATGGTGGCTCACACCTGTAATCCTAACACTTTGGGAAGCTGAGGTAGGTGGATCACCTGAAATCAGGAGTTTGAGACAAGCCTGGCCAACATGGCGAAACCTGGTCTCTATTAAAAATACAAAACTTAGCCGGGTGTGTTGGTGGGTATCCATAATCCCAGCTCCTCAGGAGACTGAGGCTGGAGAATCGCTTGAACCCAGTAGGGGCAAAGGTTACAGTGAGCCAACATCGCACCACTTCACTCCAGCCTGGGCAACAAGAGCGAAACTCCATCTCAAAAACAAAAAAGAAAAAAGAAAATTATTATTTTAATATAGTAGTTGAGCAGGGTTGTTTTAGGCCTTTCCGGGTATGTGTGTGGAACCCAACCAAGAACTTTGTTTGTAGGCCTGACAACAGTTTGTTTTACTTATTTAATGCCTTAATATTTTTTCTTGACGGTTTCTGCAGGACTGTAAACTGGATTCCTGGAACCTTGATATTCCTGGCTGTGTATAGTGCCTGTTGCTGGACTGTACTGATACTCAACTAGAGTGTGAAGGGACTGGATTCTTCCTCCTGATACACAGTGCAAGCTGTAGTGCCCTTGAACAAGATGACAGCCATCTCACCAGACCCTCAAACTCTGGCCTCGACTGAACAAAATGAGGTCCCAGGAATGGTTACTTCTGGGGAGCAAGAAACTATTTTAAGAGGAGATGCTGCTGATGCAGAGTATTTCAGACAGAGGTTTAGGTGGTTTTGTTATTCAGAAGTAGCCGGACCCAGGAAAGCTCTGAATCAACTCTGGGAGCTCTGCATTCAGTGGCTGAGACCAGACATTCACACGAAAGAACAGATTTTAGAGCTTTTGGTGTTTGAGCAGTTCCTGACCATTTTGCCTGGGGAGATCAGGATTTGGGTAAAGTCACAACATCCTGAGAGTAGTGAGGAAGTGGTGACCCTAATAGAAGATTTGACCCAGATGCTTGAAGAAAAAGAAGGTGAGAGTTACAGATGGAGAGAGGAAGTGGGAGACATTGCCTCAAAGTCTGAAGGTAAACTCCTCAAAAGAAAGCAATTTACTGCTAAAGAGGAGTCTGAGTTTTGAAGTTGGGATTGGGTTTGAGTCAGCCCTGCCATTTACTGTGTGATTTTGGGCAAGCTGTGTAAACTCAGAATGTAAATTTTTTTTTTTTTGAGCGGGAGTCTCTCGCTCTGTCACCCAGACTGGAGTGTAGTAGTGCAATCTCGGCTCACTGCAACCTCCGCCTCCTGGGTTCAAGCAGTTCTCCTGCCTCAGCCTCCCAAGTAGCAGGGACTATAGGCACCCACCACCACACTCAGCTAATTTTTGTGTTTTTAGAAAAGACGAGATTTCACCACGTTGGCCAGGTTGGTCTCGAACTCCTTGACCTCAAGCAGTCTGCCCGCCTCAGCCTCCCAAAGTGCTGGGATTACAGGTGTGAGCCACCGTGCCCAGCAGAATGTAAATATTTTTATGTGTTAAAAAGGGATATCATCTTTCCTGTAGTTTCTTGTAAAGGTGAGACAAGATATATGTGGTGGATACTCAAGAAATACTAATTTCTTTCCCATCCCCTTCAAGAACACAAGTTATCTGTGAAAGTGTTTGGAGTCACAGGCAAATCAACCAGCTCAGGCCCTAATGTCTAGCTCCAGTGTGTGGACTAGCACAGTACTAGAGCAGGGCTGTCAGTGTCTTTGCTGATGGAAATGTTTCTGCACTGTTTTGCAATTCAAGTTAAGCACATGAAAAGCAGCTACTGCAAATAAGGAACTGAATTTTAAAAATCGAATTTAAAGTTTAAATAACCACATGTGACTAGTAACTATTTTATAGTGGAGTTCTACAGCCTTAGTGCAGGAAAACCTGAATTATATGCATATAATTACATATTATAAATATAAATGTATAAAATATAAACTATGAGTTACAGCGATATCATTATAAAATATTGATGTAAAGTGCTCTAGGGTGAATAGTCCTTTCAGGTGATGTGGCTCACCTTTTTCTCAAATTTGTAGCTATTCATGTTCTCAAATATGTTACAAATATTTGTATTTTGCAGTGTAATATACTACAAATACATTTTGTATTCCAAGTATATATTTGGAATATTTGGAAATATTGAGATAGGGAAATAAATAGTATTTACCTCCATATACGTAATTTGCCATCACACAGCTAATTAGTATATCTAAAATTTGGGTTTCCTGACTCCTGATTTGTCACTGCAGTGTTATGCTTCTACAAAATTAGGGCCTCTGTGTGGAGGCCCCTGCAATAAAGAATTGATTTGGGGCCAGGCGCAGTGGCAAACACCTGTCATCCCAGCGCTTTGGGAGGCTGAGGCGGTCAGATCACTCTCAGGTCAGGAGTTAAGAGCCGAGGTCACGCCATTGCACCCCAGTCTGGGCAACAAGAACGAAACTCTGTCTCAAAAAAAAAAGTTGTTTTCTAGGATTTGGTAGGGTATAACTGTTTTCTTAAAATCACCCCACTTTTCTATTTGATTACATAATTCTGATTCTTAATTTTTATTGATCATCTAATCACTAAAGTTGTGTAAAATTCTTTTTGTAAAAAAGTAGAGTTTGATTTGAAAAAATACTTCTTCTTCTTTGAAAAAGAGTTGTTGACATCTGAGGGTTTTTTATTTATGTTTTTATTTTTTACTGCTCCTTGTGGAGCAGGAATCACTCATAGGCAGTGTGCCCAGAATGGGCCAATCTGAAGGTACTGGATACATTTAGTTTCCATGAAGTTTTATTAGATGCCTCTTTTCTGTCTTTAGGAATCTGGTGGAGTCAGTTCTTGAGACTAACCTGGTGCTTTCATTCAGTTAGCAGGTTTGCATGACTCTTGTCACTAGGACTATGAAGAATGTACAGTTTGACCTTACTACATCTTTCAAATTAGAATACTTCCAAATTGGTTATTGTTCAAATTAACCAATTTTGAACAATATATAGAAAGAAGAAAACCAGTTTTTGTGAGCTTAGGATTGGAGAGGATTTTTATATGAGCTAAGGGGAAAAGCCTAGGTTTTCATAGGAAACTTTTATCTATGGCTGTTCTCTGTTTTAAAGAGTGGAACAATTTTTTGTTTATTCTGAATGACCTTCACCTACAGGTGCTCACAGCTCTTAGAACCCTTGTAATTTCCTGGGCGATTAGAGCAGTAAGAGTATCTTTTGTTAAAATATTTGGCCTTTTGTCCATGGTTCCTAAAACAACTCCTAAGCTATAAAGGGGAAAGACAGTCTTTTTGTTATTTATAACAAGCCCCTTTTAACCACACTTGAGTTTATGTTAATGAGGTGATTTTTGGAAAGTCCCTAGATGACCTTGGAATTGGGAGGGTGCTGGTTGCCAGGGGAATCAACCCTGTGCTTAGAGGGTTGGAACTCAGCTCCACCCCACAACCTGTCAGAGGGGAGAGGGACTGAAGGTTGAGTTGATCAAATGGCCAGTGATTTAATCAGTCATGCCTGTCTATGAAGCTTCCATAAAAACCCAAAAGGGGAGAGTTCCAGATAGCTAACCACATGGCAGTTCTGGAGTCCTGTGCACCCAGACAGGGCATGGAAGCTCCAAGCCCCTTGCCCTCTGCAGTGCCTCATCCATCTGGCTGTTCATCTGTATCCTTTGGAACACCCTTTACAATAAACCGGTAAATGTAAGTAAAGTGTTATGTGAGCCACTGTAGCACATTATTGGAACCCACGGAGGGGCTAATGGAATCCCCAGTTTGTATCTTGTTGGTCAAAAGCCCTGGAGGCTCAGACATGAGACTGGCATCTGAAGTGGAGGATGGTCTTGTGGGACTGAGGCCTTAACCTTTGGGAGCTGATTCTCCAGGTAGATAGTGTTAGAAATGAATTAGAGGATACCCAGCTGGTGCCTGTTGGGGAACCTACCACAGAATTGCTTGCTTGGCATGGGAGAAATACCCCCATATATCTGGAGTCAGAATTATTTTGTGTTGTGAGTATAGTAGGAGAAACTGACTTAGTTTTTTTCCTGTGTATCACTTATATATGTAAAGATTTTTAGTCTGAAGAATCCATTTGAAAGACTGGACTGGTTTTCTCCCCCTTCCTAGATCTCGTCTCTCAAGATTCTGTTTCCCAAGAGGAGAACTCAAAAGAGAATAAAGTGGTCGCTATTTGTCCCAATACTGAGTCCTGTGTAAGTTTCCTTTTGATGGTTTTTGTTCCTAAGTGAATACTTAACTGGGCTCCTTCTGAGTGGTATGAAGATATAAAAATAAAAGGCTTGGCATGGTGGCTCACACCTGTAATTCCAACACTTTGGGAAGCTGAGGCAGGAAGATCGCTTGAGCCCAAGAGTTCAGGGTTGCGGTGAGGTGTGGTCATGCCACTGCTGCCTTCCAGCCTGGCCAACAGAGCAAGACCCTTTCTTTAAAACAATAAAATAAAATGTAGTCTCCCTTGCAAGGAACTCATACCTCATTTTCCACACACAATTTTGTTTCAGTTCACAGAATGCCATGAGTCTGATTCTAATGACACAAAAACACTTAGAAAATTCAAGTTACCACTGATAAAATTAGATGGAAATAGAAGTTCATTTCTTTCTTTTTCTTTTTTTTTTTAAGAGATGGGGTCTTGCTCTGTCATCCAGGCTGGAAGTGGAGTGCAGTGGTGCAAACATAGCTCACTGCAACCTCGAAGTCCTGGGCTCAAGCCATCCCCCCTCCTCAGCCTCTCGAGTAGCTGGAACAACAGGCGTGCACCACTGTGCCCAGCTCATTTAAAGATGTTTTTTGTAGCGTTGGGGCCTTACTATCTTGCCCGGGCTGATTTTGAACTCTTGACCTCAAGCAGTCCTCTCTCTTGGCCTCCCACAGCATTGTGATTACAGGCGTGAGCCATTGCGCCCCGCCAGAAGTACATATTCTTAAATCTTAACATGATAAAGAATATCTTTGGCTGGGTACAGTGGCTGATGCCTGCAATCCCAGCACTTTGGGAGGCCAAGATGGAAGGATTGCTTGATCCTGGTAGTTTGAGACTAGCCTGGGCAACATAGTGAGACCCTTGTCTATGTAAAAAATTTTAAAACTTAGCTGGGCACAGTAGCACATACCTGTGGTCTCAGCTACTTGGGATCTGAGGTGGTAAGAGCTGTAAGGAGGAAAGATAATCTTTCACTTGAGCTTGGGAGGTTGAGGCTGTAGTGAGCTATGATTGTGCCACCATACTCCAGCCTGGGTAACAAAGTGAGACCCTGTCTCTCAAAAAGAAAACAAGATGAGGAATTTATTCTAGATTATACAGGTGGGCCCTAAATGCCATCACAACTGTCCTTGTTAGAGAGGCAGGAGGAGATTGAAAACACAAAAAGAAGGTGATATGAAGAGTTAGGCAGAGTTTGGAGTGATAGGGCCACAAGATAAGGAACTCTTGCAGCCACTGGAAGCAGGAAGAAGCCAGGAACAGACTCCCCGGAGCCTCGGAAGGGAGTGCAACTCTGCCAACACCTGGATCTCAGACTTCTGGCTTCCAGAACTGTGAGAGAACAAATTCCTATTTTGAGTCACCAAGGTTTTGGCAATTTGTTATAGCTCCCAGAGGAAGGTAATACATGTACCAATAGCTACTCTGCTCTACTGCCTCTCAAAAAGCATGCAGAGAATGCTGTGGAAAGTGTATTTCAAGAATTAGCCAGGTGTGGTGATACATGCCTATAATCCCAGCTACTTGAGAGGCTGAGGCATGAGAATCGCTAGAACTCGGGAGGCAGAGGTTGTAGTGAGCTGAGATCGTGCCACTGTATTCTAGCCTAGGCAATACAGTGAGACTCTGTCTCAAAAAAAAAAAAGTGTATTTTAGTGAGTCAGTATTATTGTTTGTAATTAATTGTGGAGTAATTGCAAGTGTGAGTATGTTGTTGAATATAGATTCTCCAAATGCGATAGAAGATCATTGCTGCTTATAATTGGAAGTTAAAAATTGGAATGTAGTTGCAGATATTATTATGTATTTAATTATTACCTGTAGTAAGCTTACATTAATTTTGCAAACTTAGGGTTTAGGAATGTAAATCATACCCTTCAATTAATATTTAATCCTAAAAATTGATGTGTTAGGGTGAACTTGATCAATGTTAGCATTCCAGATAATTCTTGTACAGTATTTAACACTAGAGACTGAATGGAAGAGGCAGAGATTGTGTAATACCCTTGTTCTGAATCACTTATAACAATCAGAGTGAATAGCCACTCTGTAGCTTACTTTGGAATTCTTAAAAACTTACATGCTATCAGAACCATTCTTTATATCCTATCCAGACCAGGCACAGTGATTCAGGCCTGTAATCCCAGTGCTTTGGGACATAGAGGACAGAAAATTACTTGAGCCCAAGAATTTAAGACCAGCCTGGGCAACATAGTGAGACAATGTCTCTACAAAAAAATTAAAAGTAAGCTGTGCGTGGTGGCACATGCCTATAGTCCCAGCTACTGGTGGGAGGATCACTTAAGGCCAGGAGGTTGAGCCTGCAGTGAACTGTGATCGCACCACTGCACGCTAACATGGTCAACAGAGCAATAGCCTGTCTCAAAAAAAAAATGTATTTGGGGTTTGTTTGGGAATAATCCAATGCAAAAGAACTCTTTGGTGTTCTAGGAATCTATAACATTGAATGATGTAGCTGTGAACTTTTCAAGAGGAGAGTGGAAGAAGCTGGAGCCTTTTCAAAAGGAGCTGTATAAGGAAGTGCTACTGGAAAACTTCAGGAACCTAGAATTTCTGGGTAAAGACACTTTTTCTTCATTTTCTAGCATTTAAACCTACGTCTCTCTTAGTCCCCTTTTATTGAAAGGTAAGCGCTATGTGAAGTACTTTGTTTTGGCTGAGGACCCAGGAGCTTGTAGGACTAATCCTAAAAACGGGTTCTGAAAATGTGCTTTTCTGCAGTGTGTCTTCTAGAAAAGGTCTTTGCGTCATTGAATTGGAAATGTAAGGCATCATTTTGATTTCATCAGTGGAATGCCTTTTCCCATTTTTGTCTCAAGTTCCAATATTTATATCTGTGTGTTTTGGTAGCATCTTTTATCTTCCCTGGAGAACCAGAGGCTATATATGAATGCTGGGAAGTCTTTATGCAAAACAGCCATTTTCTATTCTTTTTCTCTATGAGCAGACTTTCCAGTTTCAAAATTAGAGTTGATTTCTCAGCTGAAGTGGGTTGAATTGCCATGGCTGCTGGAAAAAGAAGTCTCAAAAGGCTCCCAGCCAGGTGAGTTGGTGAAAAGTAGACAAGGAAATGAAAACAGTTGTTTAGCAAGTCTGTTGAGAGGAGTCTTTGAAACGTTGGGCTGCCTAGATACTAAAATATAAAGATGGTTAGACAGAGCCCTTGCCTTCCTGGACTGTTCATTGTAATGGGGGAGTCTTGGTTTGGGTCCTCTGAATAGATGCCAGTACATGATTAGCCATGCAGGATGTTTACTGGGGAAAATTCAGTGAAGGAAATGAGGAAGGAACTGGAAGAAGCCAGGAGAGCTATCAGAGCATAATGCCGGTCTAACCCCTGTGAATGAGAACAGGAAGGAGGGCAGATTGGGTAGGAAAAGTCTTAGACTGAAGTGCAGTTCTAAAAAAGTTTAGGCAAGGCCAAACAGGAGTCCCTGCTGTAGTCTCCTGTCAGAGGATTCCTGTGTCTCAAAGAAATGGGCCTGTGTAAATATCCCTGTATTCCATCATTGACTAGGAGCAGCTCGTGGGAATTGGTGTGAATGTAGCATTGGATCATAGAGCAGCAGCAGGGGCTGTCAGGTGGTATCCCCACAGGAGGAGGTGTGAGCAGTGCATTTTTATGGACACGAGAGGACGGATCAAAACAGGAGTGTTAACAATGTGATGCATACTATATCAAGCACATGTAGAAGGAGCTGTGGGAATGAATATATAGGAGCAAGGTTTTAATTTGCATTTGAGTTGAATCTTAAGAATAAAAGATCAGGGCCGGGCGCGGTGGCTCAAGCCTGTAATCCCAGCACTTTGGGAGGCCGAGGCGGGTGGATCACGAGGTCAAGAGATCGAGACCATCCTGGTCAACATTGTGAAACCCCGTCTCTACTAATACAAAAAAATTAGCTGGGCATGGTGGCGCGTGCCTGTAATCCCAGCTACTCAGGAGGCTGAGGCAGGAGAATTGCCTGAACCCAGGAGGTGGAGGTTGCAGTGAGCCGAGATCGCGCCATTGCCCTCCAGCCTGGGTAACGAGAGCGAAACTCCGTCTCAAAAAAAAAAAAAAAAGAATAAAAGATCAGTAGAAATTTACTCAGTGGACAGCATGTATAATAATTCCATTTTTGTTAAAGGGAAAAAATGTACATATACACACATGCCTGAATACATGGAGTGTATGGATTTTTATTATCTGGGAAACATTAACACTGGTGATCTTTGAAAAATTAGGTTTTTTTGTTTTTTGTTTTTGTTTTTTTTTTTGAGATGGAGTCTTGCTCTGTCGTGAGGCTGGAGTGCACTGGCATGATCTTGGCTCACTGCAACCTCTGCCTCCCAGGTTTAAGTGATTCTCCTGCCTCAGCCTCCCGAGTAGCTGGGACTATAGGTGCACTCCACTACGCCCAGCGAATTTTTGTGTATTTTTAATAGAGATGGGGGTTTCGCCGTGTAGACCAGGATGTTCTCAATCTCCTGACTTCATGATCTGTCCACCTCGGCCTTCCAAAGTGTTGGGATTAAAGCGTGAGTCACCTGCCCGGCCAACATTAGGTTTTTTATACTTTCCTATATGTTATGATTTATACATATAAATACACAAATAAATAAATATAATTATTTATTCATAAAATATATTTTGAGACAGAGTCGCTCAGACTAGAGTGCACTGGGGCGATCTTTGCTCACTGCAACCTTCGCCTCTGGAGTTCAAGCGTTTCTCCTGACTCAACCTCTCACAGGCATGTGCCAACATGTCCAGCTAATTTTTTTTTTTTTTTTTTTTTTTAGTTAGAGACAGTGTTTGCCCTTGTTGGCCAGTCTGGTCTCTAACTCCTGATCTCAAGTGATCCACCCTCAGCCTCTCAAAGTACCAGGATTACATGTGGCAGCCACCATGCCCAGCCACGATTTATATATATTAAATTTACACTTAAAAAAATAAAAATAAATTACTACATGTATCTATACCTTGGTTTATCTCAAGGTAAAAAGCAGTAATCCATCTTGCTCTATTACATCTTCTCAACCATTTATTGTAGTCAACTTACTGGCTGTTTCTAGTATACAATTGACCCTTGAACAACATGAGAATTAGGGGCACTGACCCCCCATACAGTTGAAAATCCATATATAACTTTTTTTTTTTTTGAGATGGAGTCTCTGTTGCCCAGGCTGGAGTGCAGTGGCGCAGTCTTGGCTCACTGCAACCTCCGCCTCCCGAGTTCAAGCAGTTCTCCTGCCTTAGCCTCCCGAGTAGCTGGGATTATAGGCACTTGCCACCACGTCTGGCTCATTTTTGTATTTTTTAGTAAAGACAGGGTTTTACCATGTTGGCCGGGCTGGTCTTGAACTCCTGACCTTGTGATTCCCCACCTCGGGGATCCCAGAGTGTTGGGATTACAGGTGTTAGTTACTGTGCCCAGCCTACCTGGTGTTTTAAGTGGATACTTAGAGCATTCATTTGAGCTCGTATCAAAACCAACAAGAGGTGCCTATGAAATTATTACAGTGTATACTATGTACTATAGTTAATTTTATGCAGTTATTATTTTTTGAGACAGAGTCTTGTTCTGTCTTCCAGGCTAGAGTGTAGTGGCATGATCATGGCTTACTACAGCTTCTCCCTCCTGGGCCCAAGTGATCCTCTCCCCTCAGCCTCTTGAGTAGCTGGTACTATGGACACATGCCACCATGTTCAGCTAATTTTTGTATTTTTTGTAGAGACAGAGTTTCGCCATGTTGCCCAGGATGGTCTCCAACTCCTGGACTCAAACGCACTGTCTGCCTCAGCCTCCCAAAGTGCTGGGAATATGGGGTTGAGCCACTGTGCCTGGCCCAGTTATGATTTAATACTGTATCTTTACATTTGTTTACATTTCTCTTTACTGTGAATGGTACCAACTACGGCCTGTAAGTGTACATTTACGTTTTGATAAATTTTAACTTCATAGTTTGTATATATTTTATAGTAGTAAATGACAAATACACTAGTATCTATCTATATATCTTAAATATTTATGACATACATTTTTATTCTTCTTTAGACATTTCTAGGCTACACAGTTTGTCTGCAAGTTTTTTTCAAATTGTCACAAGTCTCCAAAAATTTTTCAGACATGTTTATTGAAAAAAGTCCATGGAGCTGCGCATAGTGGCTCCCACCTGTAATCCCAGCACTTTGGGAGGCCAAAGTGGGAAGACCGCTTGAAGCCAGGAGTTTGAGACCAGCCTGGGCAGCATAGTGAGACACTGTTTCTACAAAAAATTTAAAAATTAGCCAGGCACAATGGTGTGCGTTGAGGTGGGAGGATTGCTTGAGCCCAGGAGTTAGATAGATGTTGCAGTAAGCTATAATCCTGCCACTGTACTCCGGTCTGGATGACAGAACAAGACCCTGTCTCTTAGAAAAAAAAAATCCACCTTTAAGTGGATGCTTGCAGTTCAAATCTGTCTTGCTCAAGAGTCAACTGTAATTACATAAATAAAGGACAACAGTTGTTTTATTACATTTAAGTAGCACTTTGGATAGTACTTTAAAAAATTGATTCTAAAAGTATTTTGAGTAGTTCTAGCAGCATTGGTATGAATATATGTTTCTTCTCCAATAATCTTATGTAAAAAAAAAAAGCCTCATGTTGATATATAGCTTGTTTTAAAAGTTATTTACAACATACTGGAGAAAAAAGGTTTTGACAGATTTAGCAGAGTCAATGGACATAATTTATTTTAAAAACAAAACAAAACAAAAAAACTCAGCCAGGTGTAGTGGCTCACCTGTAATCCCAGCACTTTGGGAGGCTGAGGCAGATGGATCACCTGAGGTCAGGAGTTTGAGACCAGCTTGGCCAATATGTTCAAACCCCATCTCTACTAAAAATAAAAAAATTAGCCAGGCATGGTGGTGTGTGCCTGTATTTCCAGCTACTCAGGAGGCTGAGACAGGATAATTGCTTGAACCCAGGAGGTGGAGTTTGCAGTGAGCTGAGATTGTACCACTGCACTCCAGCCTGGGTGACAGAGTGAGGCTTTCTCAAAAAAACCAAACAGGCCGGGCGTGGTGGCTCACGCCTATAATCCCAGCATTTTGGGAGGCCGAGGCAGGTGGATCACGAGGTCAAGAGATTGAGACCATTCTGGTCAACAAGGTGAAACCCCGTCTCTACCAAAAATACAAAAATTAGCTGGGCATGGTGTTGCGTGCCTGTAATCCGAGCTACTCGGGAGGCTGAGGCAGGAGAATTGCTTGAACCCAGGAGGCGGAGGTTGCGGTGAGCCAAGATCGCGCCATTGCACTCCAGCCTGGGTAACAACAGCGAAACTCCGCCTCAAAAAAACAAGCAAACAAACAAAAAACCTCATTCACATTGATAAGGAACTCTAAATCTGTTAGGAAAATGTACTGAAAACTTGAATGGATCACCAACAAAATTTAAAATTTAAATAGCTTGTGAACATGAGAAAAATGTTCAGACTCACTGGTTAGCAATGCAGCATACATTTAAAGCAATGATACTATTTATTATTAATTAAATTTGCAGAGATTTAAAGAAAGATTATTTCACCAGAGATTAGTACTCAGGTGCTTCTGCTCATGTGTTGCGTAAAGCGGTATAGCCTTTCTACCCTTTAGTTTAGTAATTCTGCTTTTATGACTCTCTTCTTCAGGAAGCATTATTTGATAAAGGTTCAATAAGAGAATGAAGCCGGGCGCAGTGGTTCACGCCTGTAATCCCAGCACTTTGGGAGGCCGAGGCAGGTGGATCACCTGAGGTCGGGAGTTTGAGACCAGCCTGACTGACATGGAGAAACCCTGTCTTTACTAAAAATATAAAATTAGCCGGGCATGGTAGCGCATGCCTGTAATCCCAGCTACTTAGGAGGCTGAGACAGAAGAATCACTTGAACCCAGAGGCAGAGGTTGCAGTGAGCTGAGATTGTGCTGTTACACTCTAGCCTGGGCAACAAGAGTGAAACTCCGTCTCACACACACAAAAAAAAAGCAAAAAAAAAAGTAAGAGAAATCTATATGATGAATTATCATGTAACTGATTAAAATTATCTTTATGAAGAATTAGCAAATTGGATGCAGTGGCTCATACTTATAATCCCAGCAGTTTGGGATGCCGAGGTGGGAGAATCTCTTGAGGCCAGGAGTTCGAGACCAGCCTATTCAGCATAGTGAGACCCCATCACTACACATAATTTTTAAAAATTAGCCAGGCGTGGCTGGGCGAGGTGGCTCATGCCTGTAATCCCAGCACTTTGGGAGGTCAAGGCCGGTGGATCACCTGAGGTTGGCAGTTCAAGACCAGCCTGACCAACATAGAGAAACCCCATTTCTACTAAGAATTGCAAAATTAGATGGGTGTGGTGGTGCATGCCTGTAATCCCAGCTACTTAGGATGCTGAGGCAGGAGAATCGCTTGAACCCAAGAGGTGGAGATTGTGGTGAGCCGAGATTGCATCATTGCACTCCAGCCTGGGCAATGAGAGTGACACTCTGTCTCAAAAATTTAAAAAAGCCAGGTGTGGTGGCTGTGATCGTGCCACTGCACTCCAGCCCAGGCAACAGAGTAAGACCCTGTCTCTAAAAATAAAAAAAGTTTAAAAAGAAAAATTAGCAGTGTAATGGGAAATAATCATAAATGAAAAGAGTAACAATATAAAATGAAAAGAATGACAATACAAATTATACAGTTTTTCTGTTAAACTATATAGAAACATTGAAGGAAATACACAGAATTGTGTATTAGCCATGAGTTAGCTTCTAGGTAATATGATTTTGAGTAATTTTGTGTTTTATAGTTATCTGTTGAAAAAATAGTTTTATAAAAGTGACAGTGTGATCTCATGGTTAAAAGGATGTAGTTAATTAGCGAATTCAAAATTCTGAGAAGCGCATAATTAGTGAGAGTATAGTATTAGAGAAGACTCTGGAGATCATTGGACTTAAACCCCAGGCCCTGTCGAATTTATGTTTATGACAGTGAGGGTGCTGTGGGAATGCATTCTAGGTAGTAGTAAGTATTAAGATCAGAAGAATAGTACTGGAGCTGCAGCATTGTAGGAGAGACTTGAAAGGATGCCTGATTAATATATCCAGAAGGCTGATAGGGCCAACTTGTGGTAATCTTTGAAAGTCTGTATTAATGGTGTTGCATATCTGTGACGTGTTTAACATTTTCAACAAAATTAGTGTTACATGCTTTGGGGAGAGGTGAGATAAGGATCAGGAGCATGGCCTTTGGATTCAGACTAAATTAAAAATCTGTCTCTATCACGTATTATACTTGTGGCCTTGGGTAGGCTACTTAACACTCTATGTGCCCAGTTGTCACATACACAAAACCAGGATGATAGTAAGACCTACTTCATAGGGTTGTTGTGAAGATTAAGTGCAGTAATCAAGTAAGTATTGTAGTTACTTGTATTACATCGTGCTTGTAAGTATTGTAGTTATTTGTATTAACACTGTGCTTGATGCGGGACCTGGCATTTGGTAAATACTCAACAAATGTTTGTGCTATCATTGTTGGAAAGAGTAAAGTTTGGATATAGGGAGAATAGGTTTGAACTTCCTACAGAAATTGAAAACGAGGGTGAGAACTTGCATCTAACTATAAAGCACAAACTTTTCACCTTTCTTAATATTTTTCTTAGCCCATATGTTTACATTGTTTCTCTATATTACCTTTTCCTTTTCTATTTTATAAAGCTTTTTGTGAACCATCCAAACTGTATTCCTTATAATTATTAATATGTCCTATTTCAGACCCAAATGCAGCTTCTTTTCTTGCAATCAGGAAATATTCTATTTCTTATTTCTTTTAGATGAATCAGCTTTAGATAAAATAATAGAAAGATGTCTCAGGGATGATGATGATGACTTGATGGAAGAATTCCACAAATATTGTGGCATATCAGAGGAGGAACATGGTAATCAGGGAAATTCAAAAGGAAAAGTCACACAAAAGAAAACTCATGGGAAAGGCAATAGGGGTGAGGAATTTGACCCAGATAAAAGCCCCTTTGGACATAATTTCAAAGAACCTTCAGACTTAATGAAACATCTGAGAGTCTACTTGAGGAAGAAATCTCGGAAGTATAATGAAAGCAAGAAACCCTTCAGTTTTCATTCAGACCTTGTTCTGAACCGCAAGGAGAAAACTGCTGGAGAAAAGTTACGGAAATGTAATGACAGCGGGAAAGTCTTAAGTCACTCTTCAGCTCTTACTGAGCATCAGAAACGTCAGAAGATTCATTTGGGGGATAGATCCCAAAAATGCAGTAAGTGTGGGATAATCTTTATTCGGAGGTCAACTCTTTCTAGGAGAAAAATCCCTATGTGTGAGAAATGTCGGAAAGATTCATGTCAAGAAGCAGCCTTAAATAAAGGTGAGGGAAATGAGACTGGAGAAAAAACTCATAAATGTAGTAAGTGTGGAAAAGCCTTTGGCTATAGTGCCTCACTCACAAAACATCGGAGGATTCACACTGGAGAAAAGCCCTATATGTGTAATGAGTGTGGAAAAGCTTTTAGTGATAGTTCATCGCTAACACCACATCATAGAACTCATAGTGGAGAGAAACCCTTCAAATGTGATGATTGTGGGAAAGGTTTCACCCTAAGTGCTCACCTCATTAAACATCAGAGAATTCATACTGGAGAAAAACCTTATAAATGTAAAGACTGTGGGAGACCCTTCAGTGACAGTTCATCTCTTATTCAACATCAGCGAATTCATACTGGAGAAAAACCCTATACGTGTAACAATTGTGGAAAATCCTTCAGTCATAGCTCATCCCTTTCCAAACATCAGAGAATTCATACTGGAGAGAAACCCTATAAATGTGGTGAATGTGGAAAAGCCTTTAGACAGAATTCATGCCTTACCCGGCATCAGAGAATTCACACTGGAGAAAAACCATATTTGTGTAATGATTGCGGAATGACTTTTAGCCATTTTACATCTGTCATTTATCATCAAAGACTTCATTCAGGAGAAAAACCGTACAAATGTAACCAATGTGAGAAAGCCTTCCCAACCCATTCACTCCTTAGTCGTCATCAGAGAATTCATACTGGTGTAAAACCTTATAAATGTAAAGAATGTGGGAAGAACTTCAGTCAGAGTTCATCTCTTAATGAGCACCACCGAATTCATACAGGAGAGAAACCCTATGAATGTAACTATTGTGGCGCAACCTTTAGTCGAAGCTCGATCCTTGTAGAACACCTAAAAATTCATACTGGAAGGAGAGAATATGAATGTAACGAATGTGAGAAGACATTTAAAAGTAATTCAGGCCTCATTAGACATCGGGGATTTCATTCTACAGAGTAATCCTGGAATTACAGTAAGGTGGGGGGAATTTAGTTCAGATTGTCAGTTGCTGAAGCCCTGGGATGTAAACTATTACAATATTGATCAGTAGCTGCAACTTTCATAAAATGGCAGCTAGGAAAAATTCTTCTCCCTGTTCATCCCTCTTTTCAAGGATGGCAATGGCTGGTAAACAGTACTTAGTTAATAAAGTCACTGGAAAGTGAAGAATGCGAAATGATTCTGAGGCCAAACTTGAATTGGAAGTATTGTTTTCTTCAGGGAATTTCCCTCTGATTTCTTCCACTACCATGTAGTGTGATGGAAAGAGAACTTGACTGCAGTCAGATAACTTGGATTCTGTCCCGGTTTGCCAACCAACTTGCTGTATACACTTTGGACAAGTAATTTGAGCTTTCAGTTTCTTTACCAGCAGAATGAAGTGATGAGACTAATGATTTCTGCCTTTTTTAGTTTTTTTTTTTTTTTTTTTTTTTTTTTTTGTATTCCCGATTATCTCTGAAGATATGGACATAAGTTATTTTTTGATTTGTCATTATTTTCAAGTTTCTCTGGTGGAAAATACTCCTATTCAGGATGCTGGACTTTTTGTTTTTCTGTTTTTCTTTTTTGGGATCAAGGCTCACTGTGTTGTCCAGGCTAGTCTTGAACTCCTGGGCTCAAGTGATCCATCCATCTCAGTTTCCTGAATAGCTGGCATTATGGGTACACTCCACCAAGCCTGTTTCCCAGGATGCTGGACTTCTAGCTTAATGAGAATGCAGTATACTTTTTGAAAACTCCATACAGGAATCCCTCAAATGCTATAACTAGGAACGGGTCAGTGAAGCTGAAATGACTTCCTTCAGGGAGTATTTTAATTGGACAAGGGACCTCTTTTTCTCTTGGGCATTGGCCAAGGGGACTGAGAAGCCAGAGAGCTTACACCTGAGCCATCTCCTCTGTGAGACTAACAGTCCTAGGAAAATAGATGAGGGCTGGGGGAAAGAAAGTGTGCTGAAACAGAGCTGTTCTGGATGGATTTTGTTCTGCAAAAATTCTACTTAAAATTTTACCTGTAGCAAGTACATATTTTTCCAATTGGAGTGTAAACATTCTGTATGGCAACAGTTAAAAGCTGTTCTAACAGTTTGTCTGCTTGGGGTGTTTGGGGTGTGTGTGTGTGTGTGTGTGTGTGTGTGTGTGTGTGTGTGTACACATTGTTGCCAGTATCTAAAATTAGGGCATTTCATATTAAAAACAAGGCTTGTCTTAAAAAAACTATAAGGGCTAACAACAGTGGGCTTACATTTCTGTAAAGCACTCAGCTGGTCCTGGGTACCAGCTGCCACTTTTTGACGGGGAATCTACTTTATGACTTACCTAGTTCTCTCATACATGTAACCTGAATTTCTGCTGTTGGAATGTTCTGTTATAATCCCTACCATTTGGAGGATAGATATCCTAAAAGCTAGAGAGACCCCACTGATAGCAAGCAAAGTTCAGGGAAAGAATATAGAATTGATACAGAAAAATTTTTCAGTTAAGTTTTCTGTTGTGAAATTAGACCTCAGAGGAATGGAATATACGGGTACTGGTGGATTATTCCTTATAAATTTCATTGGTGGAGTCTGAATAATAATTTCTAACTGAAAAAGGAACTTGAGCCCCCGAATGAGTGAAGTTTGGGGTTTAGGTCATAGGGTTCCAGAGGAACCCCATGGACTGAGCAGTGGTCTAGAAATAAGTTCCTAAAGTTGAAATTGTAGGCAGCTCCTATAAAAAGAGAACTAAACCAGAAAACTCTTGGTTTATGGAAATAAAGCGATCCTTAAGGCTGATCTTAGACTCAGGAACATTTACTGTGACCTATGTATGTAGGTGTGAAATGCTACCTCTGGGAGAAGGTTTTTGGTTTCGTCCTGGTGCCTCCCCAACCCAAAGCCTGCAGTTTAAATACTGCCGTGTGATAAATTGGTCTGCATAGTTATTGCTAAGTGGACCCAACCAATCACATTCTAGCCATGAAAGGAATGTTTATTATGAGAATCATTCATAATGATTTAAGTTTTTTTCTGAAAAGACAAAAAGGCTGGTTTAAGTTTTGTTTTCTGAAAGGTATAATTTATAGAAAGAGTTGAAGAAATATGTAAAGTCTTGAGAAGAGGCTTATTCCAGGATTACCCTTAGGCTCCCTAACATTCATAACAATATTTTATCCCAGTATCTGTTAGGAGTCTGGAGTATGAACTTTTTTTTAAATGAATTTATTGAGGTACAAATTAGATATCATTAAAACCATTTCAAGTGTACAATTCAGTGAGTTTTAGTAAATTTGCTGAGTTGTGCAACCATTACCATAATCCATTTTTTTTTAGAACATCATCCCAATACGATTCCTTTTTCCAATTTACGGTTAATCTTCCTTCCAGCCTCTAATCCCAGGCACCCACTAATCAGTCCACTTTGCATCTCTAGAGTTGTCTTTTTCTGTACATTTTGTTATTATATGTGATCTTTCTTGTGTTTTTTTATTAATGTTTTTTTTAAATTCATCCATGTTGTAACATAGTAGTACTTTATTTTTTATTGCAAATAATACTACATTATGTGGATACTTTGTCCATTCACTAGTTGAAGAACATTTGAGTTTTTTCCAGTTTTTGCCTGTTAGGAATATTGCTGCTTTGAACATTGGTATGCAAGTGTTTTGAACATTAGTGTGCAAGTCTTTGTGTGGACATGTTTTCACTTTCCTTAGGCAGATACCTGAGGGGAGTTGCTAAGTCGTAAGGTAAATTTTAGTTTAACTTTCTTAGGAAACTGCCAAATTATTTTCCAAAGCGACTGCATTATCTTACATCTGACTAGTAATGCTCAAGGGTTCCTGTTTCTCTACAACCTTGCCAGTCATTGTTTATTTTATTTTTTTGAATTATACTCATCCTAGTGTTTGAAGTAATATTCCTTTGTGGTTTTAATTTTGATTTCCTGGTGATGAATAATGTCAAAGCATCTTTTGTGTGCTCTTCAGCCATTATATATCTATCTTAGTGAAATGTTTATTCAGATTTTTTTGTCCATTTAAAAATGGGGTTGATGATACTGTGTTGTAGTCCTTTTTATTCTGGATTTAAGTCCTTTATCCAGTATAAACTTTCTAAATACCATGTCGTAGCTACAGAGGGCAGTTTCAAACTCTGTTAGATAATATTTATCAAGGTCTTGATTTCAGTAGCTAAGTCTGTATAATTATCTCCAGGACATTCAGTCGGGCCCATCACCCAAATATTTAAATTCATTTTTGGATTAAGTCAGATTATCAAAAGACTTTAAACATCTTTTGATTCCTTACAGGATTGCTTTTAGTAAGAACACTGACACATTTTACTTTAAAATGAAGTTCTTGCTTTAAATAATGTTTCCTCTTAATGAACTTGTATAAATTTTTTTTCATGTCACAGGACAAGGCAAGGTTTTTGTCAATAAATTCACTTGTATTTATTTATTTTAGGATTCTTTTTTAATGTAGTAAAATACATATAGCATAAAATTAAACATTTAAACACTTTTCAGTTATATAACTCAGTAGCATTTAGATAGATTCACATTTTGTGCATTTATCACCACTATCCATCTCCAGAACTTTTTCATCATCTCAGACTGAAACTCTGTACTCCTTAAACAGTAACTCTCAAGCTCCTGGTAACCACTGTTCTACTTCCTGACTGTACAAATTTGACTGTTAAGTACGTGGTATGAATGGAATCATACTGTTTGTCCTTTTGTGTGTGGCTTATTCCACTTAGCATAATGTTTTTAAGGTTCCGCCATGTTGTAGCATGTATCAGAATTTAATTCCTTTTTAAGGCTGAATAATATTCCATTGTACTTGTACACCACATTTTGTTTATCCTTTTATCTGCCAATGGACATTTAAATTGTTTCCACCACTTTGGCTATCAAGAATAGCACTGCTATAATCAGTGGTGCTCTCTGTTCTTTTAAGTGTACACCTAAAAGTGGAATTGCTGGATCTTATGATAATTGTATGCTTAACTTGAGGAAGTGCAGCTATACCATTTTAACTTTCCACCAGCTATGTACAAGGGTTTTCATATCCCCACCCTTGCTAACACTTATTATTTTCTATATATGTTTTTATAATAGACATACTAATGGGTTTGAAGTAGTATCTTATTTTAGTTTTGTTTTGCATTTCCATAGTGATTGGTGCTGTTAACTCTCTTTTTATGTGCTCATTGACCATTTATATATCTTTTTTGGAGAAACATTTATTGAAGTCCTTTGTCCATTTTATAATTGGTTTTGTTGTTTTGTTAAGTTGTAGAAATTCTTTATATATCCAGAATATGTAAAGAACTTATTTGCAAATATTTTCTTCCATTCTGTGTGGGTTGCCTTTTCATTCTGTTCCTAATGCCCTTTGAAAAAAGGTTTTAATTTTGGTGAAGTTCAGTTTTTCTATTTTTTTCTTTTGTTCCTTGTGCTTTTTTTGTCATACCCAATAAACCATTGCCAAATCCAATGTCATGAAGCTTTTCTCCTGTTCTAGGAGTTTTATAGTTTCAGATCTTACGTTTAAGTCTTGTAACCATTTTGATTTTTATGTATGCTGAAGGATCCATCTTCATTCTTGTGCATGTGAATATCTAGTTTGCCAAGCCTCCTCTATTGAAGAGATTATCCTTTCCACATCATGTATTCTTTGCACTCTTGTCAAAGATCATTTGACCATGTACATGTATGTTTATTTCTGGCTGTCAACTCTGTTCCTTTGTTCTATATGTTTTGTCTTTATGCCAGTACCATACTATTTTGATTACTCCAATAATGTTTTGTAGTCAGGATTACACTATGTTTCCCGTAATATGTTTTTGAAATGAAGAAGTGTGAGGCATCCAACTTTGTTCTTTCTCTAGGTTGTTTTGGCTATTCAGGGGTCCTTACGATTTCAAATGAATTTTAGGATGGTTTGTTTTTGTGGAAAATATCATGGGGATTGGGCTTGCATTGAATTTGTAGACCACTTGGGTAATGTGGACATTTTAACAATAACAAACATTACAGTCTGTGAACATAAGGTATCTTTCCATGTATTTGTGGAATCTTAATTTTTTTAGCAGTGTGTTATAGATGTCATTGTACAAGCCTTTTGCCTCTTTGGTCAGGCTTATCCTTGAGTATTTTGTTGATGCTGTTGTAAATGGGTCTTTGTTAGTGAAGCATAACCAAGTTTTGTGTGTTGATTTTGTATGTTGCGACTGCTGAATTTATTTAGTCATAACAGTTTCTTGTGAAATCTTGGGGAGTTTTAAGTATAAGATTATGGCATCTGCAAGCAGATAATTTTTGCTGTTTCTTTTCTCATTTGGATGGCTTTAGCTTGCCAATTGTTCTGGCTAGGACTTCCAGTACTGTGTTGAATAGAAGTAGCAAGAGTAGGCATCTGTGCCTTTTCGTGAAATGCTTTCAATTTTGTGTAGTTGAGTATGATGTTAGCCGTGGTCTTTTCAAATTTGACCTTTATTATGTTAAAGTAATCTCCTTTTATTGCTAAATTTTTGTTCAAAGGACAGTTTCACTGGATATAAAATTCTCAGTTGACAGTTTTTTTTTTTCTTTCTGCACTGTGAGTGTAACAACGCCACAGCTTTCTAGCTTCCAACGTTTCTATGAGCAATCAGCTGACAGTCTCACTGAGGATCCCTTTTATGTGATATGTTGCTTCTGTCTTGCCACTTTTGAGATTCTCCTTTTGTCTTTGGATTTCAACAGCTTGATTATAACTTGTCTTGGTGTATGTCTCTGTGGGGTGGGGGTAGGAGCAATTGCAGTGCTTGTTGCCGTATTTCAGAACCTGCACCACAAAGACCTTCCAGTTCTGTAGAGTGGTTTTTTTTTATTGTCAGTGCAATAGAGAGATACTGGAGGTTCTGTGTGTGTGTGAGTGTATGAATAAAGATTTAATTTTGTTTTGCTCTTGTTCTGTAATCCCTCAGAATAGCTTATCAGATGTGGAACTTCTTGATCAATGGGGAGAAATATCTTACGATTCTGCAAACATGCTATCAAAATACTTTTCATAAAGTATAGCACATTTTAGGGTTTCTCCCTTGTGTGGAAATGTTAGTGTCTATAGAGGTCTGAACTAAAAAAGCTGCTCTCACAGCAGAACACTTGTGAGATTCCTCTGTGAATGAATCCTCTGGTGCTTATTAAATTGTGATTTCCCAGCAAAAGTGTGTTTCACTCTGAGAAATTGGTGAGATAGCTTTCTCCGAGTCTTTTTAATGAAGTCTGATGTTGAGAGGTTCTTCCAGGTTGGAGTTCTCAGGTCTCTCTCCCTTGTAGATTATCAGACCACTCTAATAATCTATAAGCTTTGCTAAACCTACCTGTAGCTCTTCTGGGGTAATGGTGGTGGTGGTGATGGTGGCAGGGTTCCCCACTGATTTTCTAAATGTTTGTAGTCCTTTTGTAAAGTGGACCCTTGCCTTCTAAGGTAATGGCGAATGATACATATTCCCTTGTTTTCTTCAGCTCTGAAGAATCTTCTTCATTTTCTCTTTTGATCTGTCAACACGTGAGAACTTTCATTTTGCTCTTTGAGCATCTTTAAGGCAGTTGGTTTAAAGTCTGTCTAGCAAGTCAATGTTTGGTATTCCGCATGTCCATTTTTTGTTGGTTTATTTTGTGCCTTTGAATAGTCCATACTTTCTTGTTTCTTTGTATGCATTGTGATTGTTTTTGTTGACAAGTAGACATTTGAATCTAATAATGTGGCAGCTCTGGAAGTCGGATTCTTGTTTTTCCCCCAGGGTTTATTGGGTATTTTTTGTTTTTTTGTGTGTTTTTTGTTTTTGTTTTATTGTCATGGGCTGTCTCCGTGCTAGGGATCAGCCTGTGTTGAATGCTTAAAATTTTCTTTTCAGAGCCTGTATTTTTCCTTGGCCAGGGGCAATGGCTTTCTAAATTCTCCTAGTTTTTTGAATGTCCAGAGAAACAGGTGTCATCCCTTTTTTCTCCTGGAAGCCTCTTTAATCAGTTGGGGGTTGGGAGAATGGAAGCTTGCTCTTCTGTGTCTGCTGTTCCTCTGTGATCAGAAGTAGATATCTGGAATCAGAACCCCGACATTTGGAGGAAGTGGCTTTTATTGTCCACCCTGGCTGCAGCAAGATGAACCAGAAATGTGGGGTTCTGTCTCCACAGCTGCCTGCCATGGAGTGGATGGGGATGGGTAGCTGCTACTTCACTGAAGGCTGAAATCTGCCAATATTAACTGCAATTTATCAGTCAGGATTTCCCCTAGAAGCTACAAGTGTTCAGATGGACTCGTGTGCCCTCAAAATAATCACTTTAGGAACTTTATGCCTATGTAATTATTATGTAGGTGAAGAGATGAATTCCTGGGTCACTCTCTCCACGTCTTTGATTTTTCCTACTTTCTTGAAGATTTCTTCAACTTTATCTTACAGCTCTACTATTAAATGTTTATCTCTTTTGTCATATTTTTATTTCCAAGTGCATTTTCTGATTCTCTGTTCCATTTTCATAATTTTTTGTTTCATGGGTGAAATATTATTTCTCTGAGCATAGTGTCTTTCTGTGTTGTTATGCTCCCTGCATTATTTCTGTTTCCGTTGAGTTGTTTTTACCCGTTTTCTGTCTCTCACATTGGAAGCTTTTCTGAAGCCTCTAGTGACCTTTGACTATTCATATTTAAGAGCAGGCATCCAAAAAGCTGATTGGAAGGTGTTTTAGGTACTTCAGCACCATCCAGTAGTAATATAATATGAGCCACATAGGTAATTTCAAATTTTCTGGTAGCCACTTCTAGAAAATAAAACAGGTAAAATTAAAAATGTATTTTACGTCACCCAGTATATCCATATTATTATTTCTTTTTTGGGGGTGGGGGGATGGGGTCCCACTGTCGCCAGGCTGGAGTGCAGTGGCACAATCTTGGCTCACTGCAACCTCTGCCTCTCTGGTTCAAGCGATTTTCCTGCCTTAGCCTCTGGAGTAGCTGGGACTATAGGCGCGCACCACCACACTCAGCTAATTTTTGTATTTTTAGTAGATAACGGGGTTTCACAATGTTGGTCAGGAAGGTCTCAATTTCTTGACCTCGTGATCCACCTTCCTCGGCCCTCCAAAGTGCTGGGATTACAGGCATGAGCCACCATGCCATAATATATTTCATTACGTAATCAATGTAAAAAAATTATTGAGACATTTTATATTATTTTTTGCACTATTTTCAAAATCTGGTGTGTAATGTGTTATAGCACATCTTAGTCTACACACTAAATTTTCATTTGTAATACTTAACTAACATTTAGATTTATGAAACGTAGAGTTGATAAGTAGATTCACATAGTTCTTCCAAACTTACTTTGTTGTTCTAAATATACTTAATTTTCCAATAACTGAATCAGTTAGCCAATTTTTTTTTTTTTTGAGATGGGGTCTAATTCTGTCACCTAAGCTGGAGTGCAGTGGCGCAATCTCGGCTCACTGCAACCACCTCCTGGGTTCCAGTGATTCTCCTGCCTCAGCCTCCCCAGTAGCTGAGATTACAGGTGCACACCACCTCGCCCGGCTAATTTTTTGCATTTTAGAAGAGACGGGGTTTCAACATGTTGCCCAGGCTGCTCTCAAACTCCTGATCTCAGGCAATCTGCCTATCTCAGCCTCCCAAAGTGCTGGGATTACAGGTGTGAGCCACTGTGCCCAGCCCCAATTTTTCTTTTTATTTGCATCCACATAAACAAAACTTTTTATTAGGAAAATTCATTTAATATTGAGGCAAAAGTATATCACTTTCAAAAGTGTTTTTAAGTAAATTCAGTAGCTCATATCAATTCAGTTTATTAGCATCAAATTTGATGAGGCATTCCATAATATCAATACTACATACCATTCTTCAGATTTTTCTTATTTTTTTGCAGCCATTCACACTGTTATCTATTACATTTAATATATTCTACATGTTGACTCATTTGCCTAAGTTATTTTGTTTCATTTGTATTATGAAATGTTTCTATTGTAAATAAATTCTTTTACCTATCTAGGTCACAAGTTTTTCTCATTTAGGAGCTTCAAATTTAGCTTATTTATATGCAGTGTGATATTAGAAAGTGGGAGAAAATGTGAATCACAGTGCTACTTTTTGTCTTTGAGTATTTGGTAAGCATTTTCGTTTCAAGGAAATCTTGAATTAGATTTTCTAGTACAGGATATCTTTATAAAATTCTTTTGTAAGTCATCCAAGTAACATTGGTAAAGACACAAGATTATTAGATACATTATCTTTTTTTCCAGAAGTTTCATAAACTCAACATTCTATAGCTTTTGTGCATATGTACTGGAGAATTATCTGTATCCATGACACTTTTCTTGGAGTCTGCTTCAGAAAACTGAACACAGATATTTTCAGTATGTATTATGCAATAGAATAAAGCAATGAAGGAAAAGTTGCCTTCTTGATTTAAAATTCCAACATGGATGGTCTTTCGACTTAACATAGCTGGAGTCCCATCCTCATGATAGTAACTCACTTTTCTGTCTCTAGCTGAAATTCTTTGACAGATGGAAGGTTGTCAAAAATATCTGCCATGAGTTGGAGCCTTTAGGCAGTGAATCACATTTCATTGCCTTTACATGAGTTGACATTGTAAATTTGGAGGTTCTTTGAGACAGAATATACCCATAGTTTTCTTTGGGCAGTGTCTTGTATCAAACAATTCCTCTAAAGCTAAAAAAAAACTGGAAATTTTTCAAATTTTGAATTGGTCTTTGATATTATTAAAAATACATATATCCTCTAAGCAAAAATATATTTTGTTCATGTATATCCAAGAGCAAAATTGTTCATTGGTTTCGTTGAAATTTTCAGTTTTTGTGAATGTCTCTTAAGGTCTTTTCCTCATAATTTTCTAAGTAAATTACGATAACTAAAGTGATATTTTCATCTCTCCATCTAAGGTTCATTTTTATATATGCATGTGTAAGAAACAAGCTATTTTATAGCTTGCCAAGTTTACAAACTCAGACCCCATTAAAAGCTGTTTAAATTGTTTTTGTTAGAAATTTAAGTCTCAGTTCATATGACTAATTTTGTGGATTCTTTTTTGACTCAGACTCACTAAATGGTTGCTGAAAAATTGTCTTAAGTATTATCTGCTGTGTATCTTTAACACTTGAATACAACAAATAGCTTTTCCATTTTGCTCTGCTGCAGTAAATTGCAATTGCTATTCATGATTCAATGGGCACTATACTATCTTCTAGTCTTTTTTTCTTGCCTGTGCTGATTGTAGTACCAGCTTCTGCATCTGCACTGAATTCTGCCTCAGTAAAACGCCTTTGTTTAAAATTTAAATATTTTTTCATATTTTTTAACCTAGAAGATAATTATAATGAAAATATTAAGTATCTCATTTTAAGATTCCGATTTACATAGGTATCACTGTAACTTGTGCTGTTTGCATAGGTATACTCTATCTTGTGCTATCTGTATAAAATATCCAAGTAAACACATTATGATATATCCGTGCATAGAAAAAAAATCATCTGAACTCAATCTGTTGATACTGACTAGATTGGAGACATGTTTATGTGTAACACTAGTAATAATGCACGTTCTTGTACAAGCATTACAACACAACAGTGTCCTATGCGATGCAGTGGTTAAAGTGAATTGTAGTTCTATCAAAATAAAGATACGTTTAGTGGAAAAGTATTTGACTCTGCTTCTGTTTTTAAAATTGTGAAATGTGGCACTGTTTGCATTTCCATTTCTCACTAGCCTCAAATGACTACCATATTGAGTTGCAGTTAGCAATGTTTGCCACAGAGAACCCAACAAATCAGTAGCTTAACTGAATGGTTTATTCCCCAGGGAGCTTTCCAGCATTTTGTTGCTTCCCATATTTTGTAGCCATGCTGTGTGGAACATGTGACTTCCAACGTCCCAGAGGCAGGGAAAGGAAGAATGGAGCACTGTACACCGTTTTTAAGCACCAGCCTAGAACTATGCATGGATCTCAAACTAGGTGCCAAGGTTTCCCATGCCAGTGTAGAGATCTCACACAGGCTTCCCAGGGTATTTTGAAATCTTGAGATGAACACAACTACAACTATTGACATCACAAACTACTACTATTGTGTTATTTGGAACTAACTTCTTAGCAAGTAGACTTGGTAGTTTAACCGTTTTTTTGTTTTTTGGTTTTGCCCGGGAGCATTGTGGAAAAATGGCTGTGGTACTACAGATGCTGCAATTAGGAAAGTGTGTGAACCTTTGTCGTAGAAGTCACTTGTACTCTTCCGTTGCCCAGAAATCAATCATACAACCCTAATCTAACTTAAAGCGAAGCTTGACATACACCTTTCCCCTCATTGTGGTGAGCACATAGAATATTTCTACCATAGTCTGTTCTTCTGATCACCAAACCCTTTCTTCCCACAAACAATGCATACAGTAGTCCCCGCTTATCCATGGGGAATATGCTCCAAGACCTCCAGTGGATACCTGCAACCTCAGATAGTGCCAAACCCTGTATGTTCTGTGTTTTGTCAATCTGATAAATGAGAAGGCTAAGTGACTAACAGGCATGTAGCGTAGATGACATGGATATGCTGGACAAAGGAATAATTTCTGTCCTAGGTGGCACAGAGCAGGATGAAAGAGGTTTTGTCAAGCTACTCAGAACAACACACAATTTAAAACATGAATTATTTCTGGAATTTTCTATTTAATTTTTTTATTGCATTTTAGGTTTTGGGGTACATGTGAAGAACATGCAAGATTGTTGCATAGGTACACATATGGCAGTGTGATTTGCTGCCTTCCTACCCATCACCTATATCTGGCATTTCCCCCCATGCTCTCTCTCCCCAACTCCCCACCCCCCACTGTCCCTCCCCTATTTCCCCCTGACAGACCCCAGTGTGTGATGCTTCCCTCCCTGTGTCCATGTGTTCTCATTGTTCAACACCCACCTATGAGTGAGAACATGCGGTGTTTAATTTTCTGATCTTGTGTCAGTTTGCTGAGAATGATGATTTCCAGGTTCATCCATATCCCTACAAAGGACACTAATTCATCGTTTTTTATGGCTGCATAGTATTCCATGGTGTATATGTGCCACATTTTCCCTGTCCAGTCATTATCAATGGGCATTTGGGTTGGTTCCAAGTCTTTGCTATTGTAAACAGTTCTGCAGTGCACATTCGTGTGCATGTGTCCTTATAGTAGAATGATTTATAATCCTTTGGATATATACCCAGTAGTGGGATTGCTGGGTCAAATGGAATTTCTATTTCTAGGTCCTTGAGGAATTGCCACACTGTCTTCCACAATGGTTAAACTAGTTTACACTCCCACCAACAGTGTAAAAGTGTTCCTATTTCTCCACATCCTCTCCAGCATCTGTTGTCTCCAGATTTTTTAATGATTGCCATTCTAACTGGTGTGAGATGGTATCTCAATGTGGTTTTGATCTGCATTTCTCTAATGACCAGAGATGATGAGCATTTTTTCATATGTTTGTTGGCCTCATATATGTCTGCTTTGGTAAAGTGTCTGTTCATATCCTTCACCCACTTTTGAATGGGCTTGTTTTTTTCTTGTAAATCTGTTTTAGTTCTTTGTAGATTCTGGATATCCACCCTTTGTCAGATGGGTAGATTGCAAAAATTTTTTCCCATTCTGTCGGTTGCCGATTCACTCTAATGACTGTTTCTTTTGCTGTGCAGAAGCTGTGGAGTTTGATTAGGTCTCATTAGTCTATTTTGGCTTTTGTTCCCAATGCTTTTGATGTTTTGGTCATGAAGTCCTTGCCTCTGCCTATGTCCTGAATGGTTTTGCCTAGATTTTCTTCTATGGTTTTTATGGTGTTAGGTCTTATGTTTAAGTCTTTAATCCATCTGGAGTTAATTTTAGTGTAAGGTGTCAGGAAAGGGTCCAGTTTCTGCTTTCTGCACATGGCTAGCCAGTTTTCCCAACATCATTTATTAAACAGGGAATCCTTTCCCCATTGCTTGTTTTTCTCAGGTTTGTCAAAGATCAGATGATTATAGATGTGTGGTGTTCCTTCTGAGGCCTCTGTTCTGTTCCATTGGTCTAAATCTCTGTTTTGGTGCCAGTACCATACTGTTTTGATTACTGTGGCCTTGTTTTGGAAAATTTACAGCCTGGCCATGTAGTAGAAAAGAAAAACCCATTTTCTGGGGAGGAATTCAAAAAGGCTGCAGAAATTTGCATGAGGAGCTGAATATTAATAGCCAAGACAATGGGGAAAATGCTTCCAGGGCATTTGAGAGACTGTGTCAGCCCTTCCCATCAGGAGGCCTAAGAGAAAAATGGTTTCACAGGCCAGGTCCAGGGCCATTCCACAGTTCTGTTCCTTGAAGACAAACAAACCATATTAGAAGTTTATTACATCTTTCCAGAGTTTTTGTACAGATACTCTTCCCCCATTGTTTCATTGTACTAAAATTTATTTAACCCCTTATCTCTATGATGGCAGACTTGATCAATAGAATTGACATCTTTCTGACTGATCCTGAATCTTCCGGCTGGGCGCAGTGGCTCACGCCTCCCAAAGTGCCTCATTCCAGCACTTTGGGAGGCGGAGGTGGGTGGATCACTTGAGATCAGGAGTTCGCGACCAGCCTGGCCAACATGGTGAAACCCCATCTCTACTAAAAATACAAAAATTAGCTGGGCATGCCAGTGGGTACCTATAATCCCAGCTCCTTGGGAGGCTGAGGCAGGAGAATGGCTTGAACCCAGGAGGCGGAGGTTGCCATGAGCTGAGATCATGCCACTGAACTTCAGCCTGGGAGACAGAGAGAGACTCCATCTCAAAAAACAAAACAAAAAACCAGATATTGAATCTTCCTGTCCAAGGGCATGGTACCTTTCCTTATGTTCATGTCTTTCATGTTCATCAGTCATGTTATTTTTGTTGTTTTGTTTTTGTTTTTAGACACAGGGTTTTACTCTGCTGCCCACATTGGAGTGCAGTGGTACAATCACAGCTCACTGCAACTTTGGACTCGTGGTCTCAAGTGATCCTCCTTCCTCAGCCTCCCAAGTAGCTGGGACTACAGGCACACACCACCATGCCCAACTAATTTTTAAATTTTTTGCAGATACGAGTTCTTGCCTAGGCTGATCTCTCAAACTCCTGGGCTCAAATCATCTTCTCACCTTGGCCTCCCAAAGAGCTGGGATTATAGGCATGAGCCACCACACCTGGCCCCTCAGTAATGTTTTAAATTTTTCTTCATATAAATCTTGCACGTTTTTGTAGATGTATAAACATTCCCATGTGTTATCTTTTGTGTAGCTCTTGTGAATGCAGATTCCTTCTTTGGTCTGTTATATAATTAGACTCATCTGTAGAGGACCAGTATGGACTGGCCCTAAGACACCCATACACCTGCAGTGATTATTTCTTCTGGTATAATCACATGCAAGAGGTGTTAGTCTTAAGACTTCAGAATCACTGATTATCAGCAGGGAGGTAGCTAACATATGCCAGGCATTATGTTGGTGTTTTAAATAAATGTATAACATGTATATGAAACAAATGTTATTATCCTCACTTTAAAGATGAAAAATCAGAAGTCTAAGGTCACAGAAGCAGTAAACTTTTTTTTTTTTGAGATAGAGTCTCGCTCTATTGCCCAGGCTGGAGTGCAATGGTGTGATCTCAGCTCACTGCAGTCTCTGCCTCCCAGCTTTAAGCAATTCTCCTGCCTCAGCCTCCTGAGCAGCTGGGATTACAGGTGCATGCCACCACGCCCAGCTATTCTTTGTATTTTTAGTATAGACGGGGTTCACCATGTTGGTCAGGCTGGTCTCGAACTCCTGATCTCGTGATCCGCCCGCCTTGGCCACACCTGGCCAACTTTTTTATTTTATTTTATTTTAAGTTCTGGGATACTTGTGCAGACGTGCAGGTTTGTTACATGGTAAATGTGCGTCATGGTGATTTGTGGCACCTATCAACCCATCACCTAGATACTAAGCCCCGCGTGCATTAGCTAGTTATCCTGATGCTCTCCCTCCCCTCACCCCCCTGAAAGGCCCCAGTGTATGTTGTTCCCCTCTCTGTGTCCACGTGTTCTCATTGTTCAGCTCCCACTTATGAGTGACAACATGCAGTGTTTGGTAAACTTTCACACTCCAAAGCCATTATTTTCTACCACAACTCAGAAGAAGCTGTAGTGAACAGCGAGGTGACTGGTTGTTGTTGACTGTGAAATTTTCATACTCCTTCACTAATGACATACCACTTAAATGTATTTTATTAAGCAGGTCAAACTCATTACAAGTACTATTTCTTAGACATTTAAGGTAGTATACATTTTTGCTAAATGGTGAAAAACAAATTCAGTAATCATCTAAGTGGTCTCCAGATTCCACTTGTCCTTTCTTTTCATGCTTTCACTATTGTTTTCCCCAAATTATCTCCTTTCAGCATTCCCATAAATGCAGCTGGCATATTTCCAAATCCTTCAATGATATATTCCTTGCATTGGATTTTACCCTGTATCAAAGCAAACAACAAATTTTTAAACTTAATTTAGTATTCTCAATGATACACTGTTCTCATCCTAGCAACAAACGTATCAGGTACCTCATTGGGAACCCTGAAAATGAGAGATGGAGGTCCTGTTCTCCATGAACTTGAAGTCAAGGAGAGGCAAGATCCACTTAGTACATGTAAACGATGACAAACTACACCTAAGAAGAACTTAATAACAGGTGTCAGATCACAGTGGGAAATGTCATAAGGCAGCGATTAAGCAATTTCTAAGAAAGATGCATAGTAAAGTTTAATAACAATGATCTCAGAGGAGGTAGAAATAGAGAAAGGAGCACACTTCATTGCCTGTTTGACCGCTGAAGAGGCAGGTCCTATTCAGGAAATATAAATGGCAGGACAGTCTAATAATCTGTCTCCCCTTTAAGCCAAGGTTCTTTCAACATGTGCTTAACCTTTATCTGGGAGTATGGGAAGGAAGCGTTCATGTTAGTGAGGAAGGGTCTTCATTTCTCTTTCTATTACAAGGTACTGCCTACTAACAGGAACTAATTTACATTTTCAGATGTTTTAAGGGGTCTTATATAGAGACCTGAGTTACCTGATACAAGTTTTTCCCTAATGTATTCCACTGATGGCTTAGCATCCTTTATGGATTTATAGACAAGATTAATTGCTTGAAGTCAGTCAATTACAAAGTAAGGAAGCTGATATTTAAACTTTTATTATTATTATTATTATTTTGAGACAGGGTCTCACTCTGTCACCCAGGCTTGAGTGCAGTGGCATAATCATAGTGCACTGCAGCCTCAACATCCTGGGCTCGAGTGATCCTCCCATCTCAGCCTCCTGAGTAGCTGGGACTATAGGGACACGCCACCATGCCCAGCTAATTTTTTAAATTTTTTGTAGAGATGGGGTCTTGCTAAGTTGTCCAGGCTAGTCTCAAACTCCTGTGCTTAAGTGATCTGCCCACCTCAGTCTCCCAAAGTGCTAGGATTACAAGCATGAGCCACTGAGCCTGGCTGAGATTTGAACTTTTGACTTAAAAGCCCCAATTCATTCTTGTTCTTGAAGCAGCAAGGAATCTGGATAGGGTGGAAAGGTAGACTCCACTTCAGAGGTTAAAATAGAGAATGAATACTGTTAGGACTGAACTGTGTACCTCCAACCAAATTCATACATTTAAATCCTAATCACCCAGTGCCTGACAATGGGACTATATTTGGAGATAGGGCTTTTAAAAAGGTAATTAAGAGGCTGGGCACAGTGGCTCACATCTCTAATCCCAGCACTTTGGGAGACTGAAGGTGGATCACCTGAGGTTGGGAATTTGAGACCAGCCTAGTTACTATGGTGAAACCCTGTCACTACTAAAAATATGAAAATCAGCCAGGCGTGGTGGCATGCACCTGTAATCCCAGCTAGCTGGGAGGCTGAGGCAGGAGAATCGCTTGAACCTGGGAGGTAGAGGTTGCAGTGAGATTGCACCATTGCACTCCAGCCTGGGCAACAAGAATGAAACTTCGTCTCAAAAAAAAAAAAAAAAAGAAAAGAAAATGTAATTAAGGTAAAACAAGGTCATACGGGTAGGCCCTAATCAGTATGACTGGTGTGCTTATAAGGAGATTAGGACAGACACACAGAGAGAAGGCCACATGAAGATGCAGGGAGAAGGACGCCATCTACACGTCAAAAAGAGAGAGGCCTCCAAAGAAACAATGCTGCTGACACTTTGATCTTGGACTTCTAGCCTCCAGAACTGGGAGAAAATTAATTTGTTCTTTAAGCCACCCAGCCTATGGTACTTTATTTTGGTAGACCTAGCAACCGAATACAAATACTAATGTAAAATGTTAATAACAGGGGAAATTAGGGTACAGGATGCAGGGTATATAAAAGCTCTCTGGACTATCTTCTCAATTTTCCTATAAATCTAAAACTTCTATTTTTATTTTTGTTTTTGAGACAGTGTCTTGCTCTATTGCCAAGGCTGGAGTGCAGTGGTGCATTCAGAGTTCACTGCAACCCTTGAACTCTTGGGCTCAGGTGATCCTCCCACCTCAGCCTCCTGAGTAGCTGGGACTACAGGTATGCATCACTGCCCTCAACTAATTTTTTTACTCTTTGTTTTTTGTAGAGTTTCATTATGTTGCCAGGGCTGATCTCAAACTCCTGGGCTCAAGCAATTCTCCTTCATCACCCTCCCAAAGTGCTGGGATTATAGGTATGAGCCACCGTACCCAGCCTAAAACTTTTCTAAAATAAAAAGTGAATTTTTAAAAATAGGAAATGAGATTTAAAAGGGAGGATGAGAAAGAAATTAGGCCAACCCGTTACTTAAAACCCAACTAGGGCCAGGCACGGTGGCTCACGCCTATAATCCCAGCACTTTGGGAGGCCTAGGCGGGTGGATCACGAGGTCAAGAGATCGAGACCATCCTGGTCAACAAGGTGAAACCCCGTCTCTACTAAAAAATACAAAAATTAGCTGGGCATGGTGGTGCACGCCTGTAGTCCCAGCTACTCGGGAGGCTGAGGCAGGAGAATTGCTTGAACCCGGGAGGCGGAGGTTGCAGTGAGCCGAGATCGCGCCATTGCACTCCAGCCTGGGTAACAAGAGCGAAAACTCCGTCTCAAAAAAAAAAAAACAAAACCAACTAGGGCCAGGTGCAGTGGCTCATGCCTGTAATCCCAGAATCACTTGGGAGGCTGAGGCAGGAGAATCACTTGAGGTCAGGAGTTCAAGACCAGTCTGGCCAACATGGTGAAACCCTATCTCTACTAAAAATACAAAAAGTTAGCCCGGAGTGGTGGCAGGTACCTGTAATCCTAGCTACTCAGAAGGCTGAGGCAGGTGAATCATTTGAACCCCAGAGGTAGAGGTTGCAGTGAGCCGAGATTGCGCCACTGCACTCCAGCCTGGGCGACAGAGCAAGACTTCATCTCAAAACAAAACAAAAAAACCAACTAACCGTGATCAGCTTCACTTTGTTAGAAGGAAGCCTTGGGGACACCAGCACAGTGGTTTCTTGTTGTCAACTGTGATCATGGATGCGCTACATGAGATTTCATCAACCGGGACAACTTAAATTCAGCTCTTTCCAGCTCCCTGGAGAGAGCCCAGCCCGGCATTCCAAATGCTAGACTGGGAAGAACGCCAAACTCCAGTGGCTGCTGGAGGAGCAGTCTATTTCTCTGAACTGGGAAATGATCATTGGCCAGGAATCAGAAAACATGGTATCATTTTTACCCTGTAAAACTAAAATAATGCAACTTGATTGTTCAAATTTCTGTTGACTAAAACTTTACATGGTGTAAGTTTTGAAAATTGTCACAGCACAGGACCAAGGGATTGGATTCTTTGCTACCCGGGACCTGGAAGAACCATGGCACATGTATGCACCCCTCTAACATTCATTTATTCAGCGATATTTATCTAGTGCCTACATCACTTCAGACACTCTGTAGGGGCTGGAGATACACCAGAAAGAAAATGTGTGAACATTGCTGTCTTCATGGAGGTTACATCCTCAAGAAGGGAGATGGGCAATAAATATAAATGAATAAGTGAATTATAGTATATATTATGCAACAGATGATTAACTGCTATGGATAAAAGTAGGATAGGAGCCTGGACAACATGGTGAAAGCCCATCTCTATGAAAAATACAAAAATATTAGCCAAGCGTGATGGCACTTGACTGTTGTCCCAGCTACTCAGGAGGTTGAGATGGGAGAATCACCTGAGCCTGGGTCAAGACTGCAGTGAGCCATGATCGTGCCACTCCACTCCACCCTGGGTGTCTGAGTGAGACCCTATCTCAAAAAAAAAGGTGGGGGGAGGATATGGAGGATCAGAAATGAAGAGGGATTGCAACTTACAACAGGGTCATTTAAAAAGTTGCCTCACCCAGAAGGTACTTTTTTTTTGAGATGGAGTCTTGCTCTGTTGCCAGGCTGGAGTGCAGTGGCATGATCTCGGCTCACTGCAACCTCTGCCTCGAGGGTTCAAGTGATTATCCTGCTTCTGCCTCCTGAGTAGCTGGGACTATAGGTGCGTGTCACCACGCCCAGCTAATTTTTGTAATTTAGTAGAGATGGGGTTTCACCATGTTGGCCAGGATGGTCTCAATCTCTTGACCTCATAATCTACCCACCTCAGCCTCCCAAAGTGCTGGGATTACAGGTGTGAGCCACTGTGCCCAGTCCAAAAGGCACTTTTTAGCAAAGACTTGCAGGACATAAGAGAATTCAGCAAGCAGTTACAGAGGGGTGGAATGGTAGAGACTGGGCCAAGTAAACAAGGGGGTAAATGCTAAGAAATGAAATCAGAGAGGTATCAGGGGTCAGATTTTGTGCAAGCCTGCTGAATATTAGCACTTTGGTTTACTCTAAGTGAAATGCACAGTTTTGCATGGTTTGGATCATAAGAATGGCAGGATTTGATTTGTGCTTTCAAAGATCACTATGGCCACCACATTGGGAATTTTCTATGGGGGTGCAAAGATGGGAGGCCAGGTAGAGTCCACTACAAACATCCAGGCTAGACAGCATGGTACTTGGATCAGAGTGGTAGCAGGGAGGTGGGAGAAATGTTCAGATCCTGTATATACTTTGAAGACAGAGCCACCAGAATCTCTTTACAGATTACACATGAGTACAAGAGAAAGACATCAAAGATGACTCCAAGGTTTTGAGATTGAGAAACTAGAAGTGTAGAATTGTTATAACTGAGATAGGAAAGTCTGAATATGGATCATGTTGAGCAGGAAAGACCAAAATATATTTCATTTTCAATATGTTATGTCAGAGATGCCTATCAGGCATCCAGGTGGACATACTAGTCTAGAGTTAAGAGGAGAGCCAGGCTGGAGATAGAGCTGGGAGCTCCCAGGATACTAAGCCTAGATGAGCTAATTGAGGGCTAGCTCAAGTGTGGACAGAGAAGAAAAGAGCCCCAGTGACCATGACTTGGGGCACTCTAATACTAATTAGGAGAAAAGAAAGGAAGCTAGCAGGAGTCTGAGGAGGACCAATCAGTGAGGAAAACCAAGAGTTAAGGGAAACAACAGAAGAAAGCATATCAAGGAGAGAATGAACATTGTTAAATATTTTCCATAGCCCAGTGAGGCTAAGAATCAGCCAGTGGATTTCACTTTGTAAGAGACCCCTGTGACCTTGACGAAAGTTAATTTTGGCCAGGTGTGGTGGCTCATGCCTGTAATCAGCAGTTTGGGAGGCTGAGGCGGGCAGATCACTTGAGACCAGCCTGGCCAATGTGACGAAAACCCGTCTCTACTAAAAATACAGAAAGTTAGCTTGGCGTGGTGGTGCATGCCTGTATTTCCAGCTACTTGGGAAGCTGAGGCATGAGAATGGCTTGACCCCAGGAGGCAAAGGTTGCAGGGAGCCAAGAATGCATCACTGCACTCCAGCCTGGGCAACAGAGCAAGACTCTGTCTCAAAAACAAAAAAGTAATTTTGGAAGGAATGGCATTGTGCAAAAGCCTGATATGTGGGTTCAAGGAAGAATGGAAAGAAAGGAACGGCAGACAGTGAATGTAGACAGCACTTCCGGGCATTTTGTTATAAAAGCGAGAGAAGGGAAATGGACCTTCATTTGTAGTGGAAATGAGCTTTAGAGGGGGTTGTTTTGTTTTCCTTTCAAAGATGGGAAAAGTAAGAATATTTATATTCTAAGGACAATGACCCACTAGGGAAAAACTGATGATGCAGTAGAGAGAGGGAAGAATTGGGGAACAAAAGCCTTGAGAGGCAAAAGGGAATGGGACCTAGTGTACAACTGGAAGGGATGGCTCCAGAGCTCCTTACCTCTAAGACCCATTTCAGCAAGTCCTTCAGAGCTTTTTGGCGGGCATCTCCTTGCCAGCGGTAGACAAGGAACCCTTCCATGCGAAGCTCCTGATAGATAACAATCTCTGGGGGTGGGCCTGTGAAGAGAAGGGCACATTTGGGTGACAGGATCCAGGGAAGTGGCCACAGTGAAACACAGCAGTACAGATCACTGTCACTGTGCTTGGTGCTGGGTGTTTCTTGGTGCCTCTCCCCTTCCATTTCCTCACTCCTTTCTGATCCACAGGACTGCTGACCAATCAACATGCACTCTGTGGCACACAGAATAATGGCCCCGAAGATGTGCATATCCAAAAACCCCAGAACCTGCTACCTTACGTGGCAAAAAGGACTTTGCAGATATGAATAAGAACCTTAGGTGGGGCACCGTGGCTCATGCCTGTATCCCAGCACTTTGGGAGGCCAAGGCTGGTGGATCACAAGGTCAGGAGTTCGAGACCAGCCTGGCCAACATAGTGAAATCCCATCTCTACTAAAAATACAACAACAACCACAAAAATTAGCAGAGCATGGTGGTGGGTGCCTGTAGTCCCAGCTACTTGGGAAGCTGAGGCAGGAGAATCACTTGAACCCGGGAGGCAGAGGTTGCAGTAAGCCAAGATTGTGCCACTGCACTCCAGCCTAAGTGACAGAGTGAGACTCTATCTAAAAAAAAAAAGGAAGCTTGAGATGGGAAGATTATTCTCCACTATAAATGATGGACCCAATATAATAGCAAAAGTCTTTGTAAGGGAAAGAGGGACACAGGAAAGTTACAGTCAGGAACAGAATATGTGATGATAGAAGCAGAGATGAGAGAATGAGAGAGAGAGAAGAGGAGGAGGAAGATTTTATGCCACTGGCTTTGAAGACAGAGGAAGGGGCCACATGCTAAGGAATACAGGCAGCTGGTAGCTTGAAAAGGCAAGGAAACGGGTTCTCCAAAAGGAATGCAGCCCTGCCAATCCATTTTACTTTTAACCTCCTGACCTATAAGTATAAATGTGTGGGCCCGGGCGCAGTGGCTCACGCCTGTAATCTCAGCACTTTGGGAGGCTGAGGTGGGTGAATCACATAGTCAGGTGTTCAAGGGCAGATCACTTGAGGTCAGGAGTTCGAGACCAGCCTGGCCAACATGGTGAAATCCTGTCATTACTAAAAATACCAAAATTAGCTCGGCATGGTGGCACACGCCTGTAATAACAGCTACTCAAGTGGCTGAGGCAGGAGAATCACTTGAAGCCAGGAGGCAGAGACTGCAGTGAACTGAGATTGTACCGCTGTACTCCAGCCTGGGTGACAGAGCGAAACTTGGTCTCAAAAAGAAAAACAAAAAAGAAAACAAACAAACAAAAGAATAAATGTGTGGGTGTTTTTTTTTTTTTGTTTCTGTTTTTGTTTTTAATTTGAGACAGGGTCTGGGTCTGTTCCCCAGGCTGGAGTACAGTGGAGCCATCACAGCTCAATGTTGTGGGTAACCCCCGACATGGGCACCGAGGAAGGAGAGCTGTGCAAACCCCAGGCACAATTAGTACCTGAAGAATATCATAGTTTGCAGTGTTATTACTCAGTTATTTTCTTTATATAATCCTTTATATATAATCACATATTTGTTTATAGAATTAGTGACTGAAGTATAACTTACTGCTTACATATATCTAGCTTATATAATCATATTTAGTACTTATATCTAGCATACTTAGTTCCATATAATCTTTCTATATAATCATATAGGTATTGTAGTCGGAGCTGTACTAACACATTTAGTGCTGATTTATAGAATCCTTCTGTATAACCATATAGTAGTTTGTAGTAGGAGGAATGCCTAGAGCAGTCACAGAACAGAAGCAGTACATGGGAAAACAGCCAGACCAGGACAAGAACCAAAGACCCAGGTGGTGGCGTCCCTGCCTGAAAGGGCATGAGCTGTACAGCAGGCTTGGAGCAAGAGCCTCCCCTCCTGAAAAAGGAGTTGTAGTACCTTGCATCCAGTTCCTGTGGAAAGTAGGCCTCAGGCCTGAGATCCTGCAAATAACTGAGGGAGAAGAAGCCCTCTGGTGTGACGCGGTCATGGCAGCTCTATACCCTGTCAGCCTTTTCTTGTTTCTGTACTAGCTCAAATCATCCTCCCATAAAATACCTTAGAGAAGAACACAAGTCTGTCAGCTCCCACTGCATTGGTTTACAGTATCTTTCTATAAGAATCCTTTGAAGTCTCCAGCCCCCAGATAAGAAGTGTTGCACATGACACCTGTTGCACACAGCCCACGTCCTTGCCTTGGTGACCTAATGGGGATGGACCCCTTTTCTGTACACGACCCTCTATTACTGCGCATGGCATGGCCCGCTACCGTGCACGGCCCACCTCTCTGCCCAGGTGACATAATGGGGTGGCCCGCTCTCCTGCTACTCACGTGATTATGTATGCCCTGTCATTAAGCCTATAGACAACCTCACTCACGACCCTTCCCCCTGCCTTGTACCCAATAAATACACATGCTTCTGGATGATCAGGGCCTCGCCTGTCTCCACTCATAGGTGGCGTGGCCCCCCGAGCCCAGCTGTCTTTTCCAGTCCTTCTGTGTCCTGTCTCTTTACGTCTTGGATCCTGTGCCTTGGCACAGCTATAGGGGACACCCCACAACCCTGTAGGGCTGAGGCTTTACAAATGCAGCCTCGACCTCCTGGCTCAAGTGATCTTTTCACTTCAGTCCCCTAGGTAGCTGGGACTACAGGTGCACAACAACCATGCTCAGCTAATTTTTAAAAATTATTTATAGAGACATGATCTCATTCTGTTGCCCAGTCTGATCTTGGGCAACATAATGAGACGCCATCTCTACAAAAAAAAAAAAAAAAAAAATTTATTAAAAAAAAATTGTTTGAGCCCTGGCCCCTGGGCTCAAGTGATCCTCCCACCTCAGTCTCCCAAAGGGATGGGATTACAGGCATGAACCACTGTGCCCAGCAAATTTGTGTTGTGTTAAGCCGCTAAATTTGTGGTAATTTGTTACAGCAGCAATAGGAAATTATACGCACTCAGAGTCCTTGCACAGGCTGGGCAACCAGGGAGCATTTATCGCTCACGTGCCAGAAACAAGGTTCACCAAACACTTTCCAACTAATTTTATGAAACAGAAAGAGGCCCCGAAGATAACATATAAAAATGTTCTACACTCCTCAAGAATTAATACCCTGGTATTCCCAATACTTGGCAGGCTCTTCCTGATGCCTTAATGCAGTCATTCTATGGCATAAATCTATTTCTTTCTGTGAGATGTAAAACAATTAAGTGTCCATGCCCAGCCTAGGAGCCCGGGAGACAGAGTGCATCAGGAGACTCAGCAGCTCTCACACCTGCTCCCACCCTTGCTATTTCAGGATGCCAAGAGTCAGCCAGACAGTAGATTTTAAACCTTAGTTATGTATCAGAATCACATGGAAGTTTTTTGGAAAGAGATTGCTGGGCCCCTCTGCCAATTTCTGACTGTGGATCTAGGGTGGGCCCCAAGAATTTGTGTTCCTTTTTTTTTTTTGAGGCAGGGTCTTGCTCTGCTGTCATCCAGGCTAGTGTGCAATGGCATGATCTTGGCTCACTACAATCTCTGCCTCCTGGGCTCAAGCGATCTTCCCACCTAAACCTACCAAGTAGCTGGGACTACAGGTGCATGCCACCACACATGGCTAATTTTTTTTAGGTTTCTTTTGTCAGAGATGAGGTCTCATTCTACTGCCCTGGTCTCAAACTCCTGGGCTCAAGCGATTCTCCTGCCTCGGCCTCCCAAAGTGTTGGGATGACTGGCATGAACCACTGCGCCTAGCTAAGAGTTTGTATTTCTAACAAGCTCCCAGGAGATGGTGATGCTGCTGGTCCTTGTCCCACATTTTGAGAACCAGCACCCCAGAAAAAGCACACAGCTCTCCTGCAGCCTGTAAAGAAGGTACTACCCTTCCGTGTGTGAGGAAGAAAAAGTTTCTTGGTTGTCTGGTTTATTTTCCCAAGTGTCTTAACTGACTAGAAACTGAGAGAATGACACCTCAGGATAGGCCTTCAAGTTCCAGAAAGTCAGGCGAAGATGCCTCGGGAATATCAGAGCCAGATGTGCTATGATGAGTGGTGGAATCTAGCTTCAGCGTCTTTGATCAGTGGCACCACTCAGCCTAAATTCCTACTCACTACTTTGAGGAAAGTAACATTAGCAGTCAGAAATATGAAGCTTTGTCCTGAACCAAAAGAAACTAATGCAAGATGAATGGGACAGAAAGAGTGCTTCTTCAGAAGACTCACATCAACTATCCTTTGTGAGTTGAGGATTGGAACTCTCATGTCCTCATCTTAAATGAAAATGGGCTAGACATGGTGGCTCACGCCTGTAGGGGAGGCAAAGTGGGAGGATCATTTGAGCTCAGGTGTTTGAGACCAGCTTGGGCAACACAGAAAGACCTTATCTCTACGAAAGAAATAACAACTAGCCAGTATGGTGGCACCTGTCTGTAGTCTCAGCTACTCAGAAGGCTGAGGTGGGAGGATCACTTGAGCCCAGGAGATGGAGGCTGCAGTGATACATGACTGCACCACTGTACTCTAGCCTGGGCAACAAAGTGAGACCCTGTCTCAAAAAAATAAAAATTAAAATTAAAAAAAAACTCCAGTCTGGAAGACAGAGAGAGACCTTGTCTCAAAACAAACAAACCAACAAACAAAAAATGAAAGTGAAAGTGAAATGAAAGTGAAATGCTGTTTCTGGGTTTCTGTGTATTGATGAGAATGTTGGTTTTTGTTTTTTACCAAGAACAAAAAAGCAAATGTGGCATTAAAGCTGGAAGAAATCATTGCTTGCCTCTGAGCTATCCTATCGGTGGAATATGTTAGAATTTCTGGGGATCTGTGGCAGGGCAGAATTCCATCTGATTAAAATAGAATGGACAAGGCCAGCTGTCATCTCAAAGTCCTGTCTGAGCAGCTGAGCTTCCAAAGACTAATTGCTAAAAAGACTAGATCAAGTTACTGTATCCAAAATATTTGGCTATTCCTAATTGGACTGTGGTTAAGAAAAGGCCTCCTGCAGCTTTGCTCAGTTGGCAGGCAGATGATTTCCCATGATTCCAGCTTAGCACCAGTTAGAAAATTACAGGGGGAAAAAAAGTCCCTAACAATAAGATTGCCAAGTACATCTGGAGTTTCCTTCTTAGTAACGGTTTTGATTTTTCACAACCTGAGAGGGAATCTACCAGTTGCCCTTCGTCAGCTCCTTCCTTTCTAGCCCACCTGTCTCCCTACACTTGTGGGGTTGTTAACTAGTGGGGCTATAAGGTTTCATTTCCATTAGTCAAGCCCATCATAGAATAAATAACCAACTGATTTATGGTTGCCTGGATCCTGATTAGAGTCTGGAAGATTCCTTTTTTTCCTTCTTTCTCCCTTTTTTAGGGGACCACAGGTTATATGTGATCTCTCTTAACAGCACAATAATCACTGTAGCAGAAACAGACTCCGTATAGCCTAGAAGACTGGTCTTTGTTTCAAGTCTGTTGCCAATAGGAGTTCAAAGAGTCTCTGATTGTCTCAGCCATGCATCTCCCCACCTGGAAAATGAGAGGCCTGTACAAGGCATCTCACAGGACTGGGATTTAATGAATATGGTTCTCTGGTAGACACTGCCTTTGGACCTCTGCGATTGTGGAGTCGGAGGGGCCTGGTTTCAGCATAAGAGAGTAGGGATTGGGGAATGGAGTGCATGGCAGGGCACCAGAGAAATAAAACAAGGACAGTCAAGGAATGTTGGGGTACTGCTGCTTCCTTCCGTTTTAGTGACAATCGCCAGTCTGCTGAGGCCAAGCTGCCTTAGTGCTCCAAGAAGCACTGCTCAAGATTTCTGAAGGACGTGGCAGCCTGCCCTTCCCTTCACCCACAGCAAGTCACCCTTTACCCCTCCCCGACCTCCAGCAATGTCTCTAATATCCAGAAGAACCTGCATATTTTACTAGCCAGACCAAGGTGTTCTGTTTCTAAATCAAATCATTGCTGTCTTTTTACAACTTTCCATTGAATGATAGGTAAAAACTAAAACTTTTTTTTTCTTTTTTTTTTTTGAGATGGAGTCTCTATCTGTCATCCAGGCTGCAATGCAGTGGTGCAATCTCAGCTCACTGCAACCTCTGCCTTCCTGGTTCAAGCGATTCTCCTGCCTCAGCCTCCTGAGTAGCTGGGACCTACCGGCGCATGCCACCATACCCAGCTAATTTTTTGTGTTTTTAGTAGAGACAGGGTTTCACCGTGTTAGCCAAGATGGTCTTGATCTCCTGACCTCGTGATCCGCCTGCCTCAGCCTCACAAAGTGCTGGGATTACAGGCATGAGCCACTGCGCCCAGCAACTAAAACTTTTAATAACTGTTTCTTTTATATTTGTAGATCCTGCTATTTCTCTATATAAAAATCTAATATAAGCTTAATTACCACAAAATATATGAAATTGTATATATTTTTATTTCTTTTGTTGCTGCTGTTGTTATTTTGAGACAGGCTCTCACTCTGTCACCCAGGCTGGAGTGCAGTGGCATGACCACAGCTCACTGCAGCCTCAGCCTCCCAGGCTCAAGCAGTCTTCCTACCTCAGCCTCTTGAATAGCTGGGACTACAGGTGCACACCACCATGCCCGACTTATTTTTGTATTTTTTGTAGAGACTGGGTTTTGCCATGTTGCCCAGGCTGGTCTTAAACTCCTAAGCTTTCACAAAGTAAGACTCTACCTTTAAAAAAAAAAAAAAAAAAGAATATAAGAAAATCTTTCTAGTAATTTCAGTCACTGGCCTATGGCATATCTGTATTAAGTTTTGAAATTGCAAAGTGTCAGTCCTCCAACTTTGTCCTTTATACACCTTTTGAATACTTTCCCATACTTTTAATTATAGGACAATGAGATTATAGGACTGATCAGAGAACCTCAATATATAATAAAGTAAATAAGATATGTTCTTAGAGTCAAATGAAAATGCCTCTTTCTTTTTTCTTTCTTTTTTTCTTGAGAGAGAGTCTTGCCCTGTTGCCCAGGCTGGAGTGCAGTGGTGTGATCTCAGCTCACTGCAACCTCCACCTCCCGGGTTCAAGTGATTCTCCTTGTCCAGCCTTGCGACATGTGGGATTGTGTGCACATGCTCATTACCTGGGGGAAGTGGGCCAGTTCTGTTATATGTAGAGATGGCTCCACATATGGCAATTCTTCCATATTTCTTCATCTGGGAGATAACAGTGTTTGAAAACTCTCCACCTACCTAAACAGACAGGAAAAATAAAACCAAAGACAAATAATGTAAATACTAGAAGATTCAGGAGAATCATTAAGCCACAATCATTATTTTACAATACCTGTTTTAGCAGCAACAAAACTGATTGAATTAGCCAAACAGTGCAGAAGATTTCAGTTAAAAAAAGACATTAGAAATTGGCATTTTTGACCAGACACCTGTAATCCCAAGACTATGGGAGGCTGAGGTGGGTGGATCAACTGAGGTCAGGTGTTTGAGACCAGCCTGGCCAACATGGTAAAACCCTGTCTCTACTAAAAATACAAAATTAGCCCAGTGTGATGGTGCATGCCCTCAATTCCAGCTACTCAGGAGGTTGAGGCAGGAGAATCACTTGAACCCGGGAGGTGGAGGTTGCAGTGAGCTGAGATCACACCACTGCACTCCAGCCTGGTAACAGAGCGAGACTCTCTCTCAAGAAGAAAAGAAAGAAAAAAGAAAGAGGCATTTTCATTTGACTCTAAGAACATATCTTATTTACTTTATTATATATTGAGGTTCTCTGATCAGTCCTATAATCTCATTGTCCTATAATTAAAAGTATGGAAAAGTATTCAAAAGGTGTATAAAGGACAAAGTTGGAGGACTGACACTTTGCAATTTCAAAACTTAATACAAAGCTAAATTAAGGTAGTGTGAGAATAGAAATCTAGATCAATGGAACTGAATCGTGAGTCCAAAAATGAACCCTTAAATTTATGATCAACTGGTTTTCTACAGAAGTGCTAAAGTAGTTCAATAGAGAAAAAATAGTCCTTTCAACAAATAGTGCAGAACAACTAGATTTTCACATGGAAAAGAATGCAATTGGGCCTCTTATACTACACACAAAAATTAACTTAAAATGCATCATAGACCTGAATATAAGAGCTAAAACTCTAAAACTCTTAGAAGAAAACATAGGAATAAATCTTCATGACCCTGAGAAAGGAAAAGCCTTCTTAGACATGACACCAAAAGCTCAAGGAACAAAAGAAAAATAGATTAATTGGGCTTCATCAAAATTTAAAACTTTTATGCTTCAAAGAATACCATCAAGAAAGTGAAAGGCAGCTGGGTAACATAGTGAGACTCTATCTCTACAAAAAAATTAAAAATTAGCTGGGTATGGTGTTGCATGTCTGTGGTCCCAGCTACTTGGGAGGCTGAAGCAGGAGGATCGCTTGAACCTAGGAGGTCAAAGCTGCAGTGAGCTGTGATCACACACTGCACTCCAGCCTGGGAGACAGAGTGAGACCTAGTCTCAAAACAAAAACAAAAAGAAGAATGTTAAAGGCAATTCACTGAATAGGAGAAAATATTTGCAAGCCATATACAGTTGGTCCTCATTATTAGTGGATTTCATATTTGCATATTGTGAACTACTTGCTAAAATTTTATTTGTAACCTCAAACCAGTACTCACTAAGCTTTCCCTGGTCACTTGCAGGCATACATATAGCAGTGAAAAAGATGCAGATGTTCTGTGAGGCTGAATAAGACCATGCTCTGCCTTCTTGTTTCAGCTGTCATTCAGAGATGACCAGAGGATGGGGGCACTGCAGTGTAGTTCAAGAGGCTCTGGTTCTGAGAAGAGTTGGATGGGTATGAATCCCAACTCGGGGGGTATTAGCTAGTGGGGAGGCCACAGGCAAGGTACTTAATTAACACTTCTGAACTTCTTTTCCTCTTTTGTAAAATAAAAGCTCCTAGGATGAGTTGTTTTAAGGATTTAAGATTATAATCTATGTGAGATATGTACATACATGTACATATTTCCCCTAGAAGCAATGGTTCAGTCTTGGTGGCAAATTTATAGAACATAAATATTGTGAATAATGAAAATCTACTGAATCTGGCCGGGCGCGGTGGCTCAAGTCTGTAATCCCAGCACTTTGGGAGACTGAGGCGGGTGGATCACGAGGTCAAGAGATCGAGACCATCCTGGTCAACATGGTGAAACCCCGTCTCTACTAAAAATACAAAAAATTAGCTGGGCATGGTGGCGTGTGCCTGTAATCCCAGCTACTCAGGAGGCTGAGGCAGGAGAATTGCCTGAACCCAGGAGGTGGAGGTTGCGGTGAGCCGAGATTGTGCCATTGCACTCCAGCCTGGGTAACAAGAGCGAAACTCCGTCTGAAAAAAAAAAAAAAAAAGAAAATCTACTGAATTTGATAAAGGGACTTGTATCTGTAAGATGTAAAGAACTCTTGGCCAGGCGCGGTGGCTCACAGCTGTAATCCCAGAACTTTGGGAGGCAGGCGATTATCTAAGGTCAAGAGTTTGAGACCAGCCTGGGCAACATGGTAAAACTCCGTCTCTGCTAAAAATACAAAAATTATCTGGGTGTGGTGGCACATGCCTATAATCCCAACTACTTGAGAGGCTGAGGCAGAATTGCTTGAACACAGGAAGTGGAGGTTGCAATGAGCTGAGGTTGCACCAGTGCACTCCATGCCAGGGTGACAGAGCAAAAAACTTTGTCAAACAAACAAAAACAAAACAAACAAAAACTCTTACAACTTCACAAATAGCCTAATTTAAAAAAATGGGCAAAGATTTTGAACAGACATTTCTCCAAAGAAGATATACAAATGGCAAATACATACATTGAAAGGTCCTCAATATTGTTAGCCATAGGGAAATGCAAGTCAAAATCAAATCACAATGAAATATCACTTCACACTCACTAGGATGGTTATAATAAAAAAGACGGACAATAGCAAGTGTTGGTGAGTGTGCAGAGAAATTGGAACATTCATACATGGCTTGCGGGAATGTAAGTAGTGTAGCCACTTTGCAGAACAGTTTGACAGCTCCTCAAAATGTTAAACATGAAAGTTATCATATGACCTAGCAATTCTACTCATAGGTATATACTTAAGAGAAATCAAAATGTCCACACAAAAACCTCTGCATGAATGTTCATAGTAACATTATACATAGTAGCCAGAAAGTATAAACTAATAACCATCAGGCCGGGTGCCGTGGCTCACACCTGTAATCCCAGCACTTTGGGAGGCTGAAGTGGGAGGATCGCTTGAGCCCAGGAGTTCCAGACCAGTCTGGGAAACATGGTGAAACCCATCTCTACTAAAAATATAAAAATTAGTTGGGTGTGGTGGCACATGCCTGCAGTTCCAACTACTTGGAAGGCTGAGGTGGAAGGATTGCTTGAGACAGGGAGATCGAGGCTGCAGTGAGCCATGATTGTACCACTGCATTCCAGCCTAGGTGACAGAGTGACACCTTGTCTCAAAAAACAAATAAAAGAATAAAGTACCGATAAATTCTACAACATGAATGAAAATTGAAAACGTTTTTCTAAGTGAAAGAAGGCAGTCATAAAAGACCACTTTCAGTGGGGAGGGGGGTGGGTAATGGAAAGTGGCTGCTAATGAGTAGTATTTCTTTTTGGGTGGATGAAAATATTCCTAAACTGGTTGTACAATTTTGCCAATATAGTAAAAAACATTGACTTCTACACGTTAAATGAGTGAATTACATGGTGCCTGAATAATATCTCAATAAAGCTGCTGTTTAAAAAAGGCACATATACTTTCTTCATGTATCCCAGATGGAAACTCTAGAAATATATTCCCTTATATCAGCGGTCCCCAACCTTTTTGGCACCAGGGACCAGTTTCATTGGAAGACAATTTTTCCACCGACTGTGGGGGGATAGTTTCCGGGATGATTCAAGGACACTGTGTTTATTGTGCACTTTATTTCTATTACTATTACAATGTAATATGTAATGAAATCATTATACAACTCACCATAACGTAGAATCGGTGGGTGAGTTTTCCTGCAGCTAGACAGTCCCATCTGAGGGTGATGGGAGACAGTGACAGATCATCAGGCATTAGATTCTCATAAGGAATGCAAAACCTAGATCCCTCACATGCGTAGTTCACAGCAGGGTTTGCGTTCCTATGAGAATCTATTGCCACTGCTGATCTGACAGGAGGCAGTAATGCGAGCAATGGGGAGGGGATGTAAATACAGATGAAGCTTTGCTTGCTCACCTGCCCCTCACCTCCTGCTGTGCAGCCCAGTTCCTGGTAGGCTATGGACCCCCAACAGTCCATGGCCCGGGGTAGGGGACTCTTGCCTTATATAGTACTTCATTAATAAATCAGATGTTAAGTCCAGTTTGTACTTACATTATCAAAATAACAATCGTAACCATCAGGAGAGGCTTTCTTCAAGGTTTCTTCCAAAGACTCTACTGTCTTGTAGTTAAAGACAACATCAAATCCAAGCTCCTGAAGGTAGGCAACCTTTTCATCAGACCCTACTGCTCCAACAACTTTGCAGCCCTAAATAGAAAAAGAAGGTGGAAACCATTAATAAGCCACAAGCATGGACCAACACTACTTTCCTGGTCTAGTATGCCTAGGTTCTCTAAGAACACCCTCTTAGGCACTGAGCCACATATATAAAGAATACCATAATGGCCCAACAGATCCCACAGGTGAAATTAGTCTCTGGACCTTCTACAACCCAGCTTCAGCTTGCTTCTGACCAGCCAGCAGGTCCCTTCTGCATTTATTTGGTTCATAGTTCCACCAGCTGATTTAACAACCTATTCGTTTGACTTTCTTGGTTCTTTGCTTCTGGGCTTCTCTTCCTTGCAATGCAGTATATGCTATCTGTTGGTACAGTAGTTCTTCAGACTATTATTTTATCTCAGCTCTGTGACTCCCACATCACAGACAGCCCTCCTGGTAACTGCCCCCTTATCCTTTTTTTGATTTTTTAAATGTTTATATTCTTATGAGACATGGTCTCACTCTGTTGCCCAGGCTGGAGTACAGTGGCATGAACATGGCTCACTGCAGCCTTGACCTCTTAAGCTCAAGTGGTCCTCCTGTCTCAGCCTCCTAAAGTGCTGGGAGTACTGACATGAGCCACTGCACCAGGCCCCCTTTATCCTTTGATTTAGTCCAAAGCACCAGACTAGATGCTGGCTAATCACAGAGGAGCTGGAAAACATTCTGAAAAGCACTTTCAGGATGAGACTACAGGTTATATTGGTCCATAGAAACGAGCTTTTCAAAAAGCTCCCTTATACTCTAAATGTATCATGAAGACCAGAATATGTGCCACTGTACATTTTCAATCAAGGAAAAACCCCAATTAGATTTGCATGAATCTCTGTACAAATAGTGATGGCCATATACTGTTTCCATTCCTTCATGATTCCAGAAAAAACTATTGCAAGAGAGCCATCCTTGGTCCTTTTTCTTTCTAAGAATACAGACTTTTATAGGATGATCTCTTTCACTCTTATGACCTCCTTCAGGCAGATTATTAATTAATCTATTAACTTTATCTATTAATTCTAGCTGACTTTTCTCTCCTGAGTTCCAAATCAGTATTTCCAACAATAGATGTCTCACACTTGGATGGCCTGCAGGTCCCTCGTAATTAGTGTGTCTGAAAGGGAATATACTTTTTTCCTTGCTTCTTACTTGTTTCTTGTCTATCCTCTTGTAGAGAATGATATTACTCAGTTATCCAAACCTGAAACGTGGCTCAAAAGAGAGGCTTTCCTTTGTCTTACGATCTATATCCAATCATCAGGTTTTCTTCCTCTTTTTAAACCAAACACCCTTAAAAGCTGACTCTGACTTCCAAACTCTGTTGATGCACCAAGATTTTCATTAGAATTATTGTAGGAGCCTTCTAAGTGGACTTCTTGTCTCCAGTATAGTGTCCCTAGGAACTATTCTCCTACCTAGGCCTAAGTGATGGTTCTAAAGAGCAGAACCAATCATGCTACTTCTTTAGGGACTGAGTATAAATTCCTTAGCATCGCAGTCTCCAGGGGAATTTCTACAGGGAAGAGTAGATATTTTCAAAGATGTATTCATACCATTTCATTTCTCAGTGACATTCAAAAGGATACTGCAATAGTTAACAAGTGCAGATTACTGGGAAAGGAAGCAATCCCAGAATATGATGATCCTCAGCTATGAAAAACTTAATTGCTAATCTAGAAACTGATGCTGCTGAAAGTCATGTAATTCAATTGGAGGACTAGATCCAGAAAGTACAGAATTCAGAGGAAAAAGTACAAAAGATGTAAATATGAGAGCAAAGATAGAATATGAGAAGAATAGTCCTAAGGGAAACAGAATAAATATATATCATTCCTCATGAAGAAAACAGAATAGATGAAAAATACAATAATTAAACAGAAGAAGAAAACTATTCTTCATCTGAAGAAAAACGTTGGTTTTTAGATTATAACGGCTAACTAAGTTCCAGACAGAGTTAAACAAAGACAGATATAGACATTTCCTGGTAACATTTCTAAATTCAAAGAATAACAAGAAATACTTATAAGCACCTAAAAGAAAAGTCTAATTACCTACAAAGGAAAGAGAATCAGATTGGCTTTGAATGTATCATCTGCAACATTAAATAGAAATTGAAAAAGTAGAGCAATTTTATAGAGCTCTGAGGTAAAGGGACTGGGTCCTTTGAACTCTTTTTTTAAATTTAGAGACAAGGTCTCACAACATTGTCCAGACTGGTCTTGAACTCCTGAGTTCAAGGGATCCTCTTGCCTCAGCCAGAATTCTGAGAGGCTGGGATTATAGGCACACACCACTGCACCTGGCAGATCCTTTGAATTCTATACCAACCAAAATTAAAAGGAATTTTCAGATGTCATAACCAAAAAATATGATATTTTACTATTTATTAGACTATTGAATAAAAATTAAGATGTGGGGGTAGAATATGGGGAAAATATACTATGTTAGAAGTTCATATACATATATTATATATATGTTTATTTTTTGTATATAAAATAGGTATACAAATAGTAGCAGGGTATAAATAAAATAAATTTTAAATAATTGGTTAAAAGGTAAACACTAGCAGAATGTAAATAAAATTTAGGTTCTAAGTAATCAGAAGAAAAAGAACAAAGAAAATAACACAGAAAGAAATAATCAGTAAATGGAAAGCAAAATAAGATAATATAAATGTGAACAAACATTCCAATTACGACAATTAATACAAGTGGCTTAAATTTAACTATTGCAACACTGAGACTTTCATATGGGGTAAAAATAAAATGCAAATAGCTGCATTTTACAGAAACACACATAAAATGGACAGAAAGGTTGAATATAAAAGAATAGGTTTAAGGGTAAGTCCTATCAAACTTACCCTTAAGGGATAAAAGGTAACAAGGGATAAAAGCCCCTTGTGCTTTTAATAAGATATTTGAAATTGGAATATTAGAAATAATCCTAAATCATTTTGTAATTTTAGCATAATCCAAGCCTAGCTAAATTCCAGAACAAAAAGTAAACTTTAAACCAAACTCACTTGTGAATATAGATACAAAATTTCTATTTTAAATGTTAACAAGTGAATTCCAAAGGTATAAACCCATAATAGACCATAAACCCATAATAAACCATAAGGTAAAGCTTATTCTGGGATTGTTAGAATGGTTCGACATTGGAAAACTAATGTAATTCATTCACTGAAAAGTTAACCTGATAAATGCTGGAATGGCATTTAATAAAATTTGATATCTATTCTTATTTATTTACTTACTTAAACAAATTATTCTACAACTTCTATGGTAGCCTCGTATTTGTATTCCAAGCTCCTATTTAGACTGGAGACCAGTTCAAACCCTTGGCTGTTGGTTGTAGCCCTGTACTCATCTGTATTCCACCTAACTTGTCCCCTAGGACCTAGGTCCTGAATCCTGTATCCCAGCCTTGGGCAAATGATCAGTCAAGCCAGATCACCTTGGAACATTCCCACTATGTAATAATGAATTCCTACCATGTCTGAGTTGTCGCCTGCTCTATACACCCACCATCAGATTGGATTCCTTGAGCAGACATCTGCCTAAATCAGAGCCAATGTTTCCATGTCCTGGGTACTTCCCAGGAGTTAGTTACCAAGCCATGGCCCCACTGCTCTGGGCCGAATGCCCATTTCTTTCCAGTATAACAGCCTTTGCAGTGGGGATATGTGGGTGATGACTCTTAGTTGGCTGACCTCAAGTCCCTTCTTCTATTGCTAAGGTCAATAATGAAGAAATAAGATTAAGCTGCAGCCCTAGAATGTCCAGTAAAAAATACGAAAATGCTTAATACTGATAAACTTACTACTCTAGACAGAGGCCATTTCTGACTTGATTACCTGCAATATTATCAAATAACAATGTTCTAACAATATTAACATTGAATGTAAACAGCCTAAAAGCCCCAATCAAAAGACACCAACTGGCAAACTGGATAAAAAGTCAAGACCCGTTGGTGTGCTATATTCAGGAAACTCATCTCACATACAAAGACACACATAGACTCAAAATAAAGGGATGGAAGAAGATTTACCAAGCGAATGGAGAAAAAAAAAAAAAGCAGGGGTTGCAATCCTAGTCTCTGATAAAACAGATTTCAAACCAACAAAGATCAAAAGAGACAAAGAAGGGCATTACATAATGGTAAAAGGATCAATCCAACAAGAGGAGCTAACTATCCTAAATATATATGCATCCAACACAGGAGCACCCAGATACATAAAGCAAGTTCTCAACAACCTAAAATGAGATTTAGACTCCCACACGATAATAGTGGGAGACTTCAACACTCCACTGTCAATATTAGACAGATCAACAAGACAGAAAATTAACAAGGACATCCAGGACTTGAATGCAGAGCTGGACCAAGCAGACCTAATAGACATATACAGAATACTCCACCCCAAATCCACAGAATATACATTCTTCTCAGCACTACATCGCACTTACTCTAAAATTGACCACATAATGGGAAGCAAATCACTCCTCAGCAAATGCAAAAGAATGGAAATTATAACAAACAGTCTATTAGACCACAGTGCAATCAGATTAGAACTCAGGATTAAGAAACTCACTCAAATCCACACAACTACTTGGAAACTGAACAACTTGCTTCTGAGTGTTGACTGGATAAACAATGAAATGAAGGCAGAAATAAAGATGTTCTTCGAAACCAATCAGAATGAAGACATAACTTACCAGAATCTCTGGGACACCTTTAAAGCAGTGTTGAGAGGGAAATTTATAGCAATAACTGCCCACATGGGAAAGAAGGAAAGATCTAAAATCGACACCCTATCATCAAAATTGAAAGAGCTAGAGGAGCAAGATCAAAAACACTCAAAAGCTAGCAGAAAACAAGAAATAACTAAGATCAGAGCCGAACTGAAGGAGCCAGAGACACAAAAAAACCCTTCAAAAAAAATCAATAAATCCAGGAGCTGGTTTTTTTGAAAAGATCAACAAAATCAACAGACCACTAGCCAGACTAATAAAAAAGAAAAGAGACAAGAATCAAATAGATGCAATAAAAAATGATAAAGGGGATATCACCACTGATTCCACAGAAATACAAACTACCATCAGAGATTACTACAAATGACTCTATGCACACAAACAAGTAAATCTAGAAGAAATGGATAAATTCCTGGACACTTGCACTCTACCAAGACTAAACCAGGAAGAAGTTGAAACCCTGAATAGACTGATAACAACGTCTGAAGTTGAGGCAGCAATCAATAGCCTACCAACAAAAAAAGTCCAGGTCCAGACGGTTTCACAGCCGAATTCTACCAGATGTACAAAGAGGAGCTGGTACCAATCATTCTGAAACTATACCAAAGAATACAAAAAGAGGGAATCCTCCCTAACTCATTTTATGAGACCAGCATCATCCTGATACCAAAACCAGGCAGAGACTCAACAAAAAAGAAAACTTCAGGCCAATATCCATGATGAATATAGATGAAAAAATCTTCAATAAAATACTGGCAAACCAAATGCAATAGTACATCAAAAACCTATTCATCACGATCAAGTAGGCTTCATCCCGGGGATGCAAGGCTGGTTCAACATACACAAGTCCATAAACATAATCCATCACAGAACCAAAGACAAAAATCACATGATTATCTCAATAGATGCAGATAAGGCCTTCGACAAAATTCAACAGCCCTTCACGCTAAAAACTCTCAATAGGTATCAATGGAAGGTATCATAAAATAATAAAAGCTATTTATGACAAACCCACAGCCAATATCATACTGAACAGGCAAAAGCTGGAAGCATTCCCTTTGAAATGAGGCACTAGACAAGGATGCCCTCTCTCACCACTCCTATTCAATACAGTATGGGAAGTTCTAGCCAGAGCAATCAGGCAAGAAAAAGAAAGGGCATTTAATTAGGAAAGGAGGAAGTCAAATTGTCTGTATTTGCAGACGACATGATTGTATATTTAGAAGACCCCATTATGTCAGCTCAAAATCTCCTCAAACTGATAAGCAACTTCAGCAAAGTCTCAGGATACAAAATCAATGTGCAGAAATCACGAGCATTCCTATAAACCAATAACAGACAAACAGAGAGCCAAATCAAGAGCAAACTCCCATTCACAATTGCTACAAAGAGAATAAAATACCTAGGAATACAACTAACAAAGGATGTAAAGGACCTCTTCAAGGAGAACTACAAACCACTGCTCAAATGAAATAAGAGAGGACACAAACAGATGGAGAAACATGCCATGCTCATGGTTAGGAAGAATCAATATCGTGAAAATGGCCATTCTGCCCAAAGTAATTTATAGATTCAACACTAAGCTACCAATGACCTTCTTTACAGAACTGGAAAAAACCACTTTAAACTTCATATGGAACCCCAAGAGAGCCCACATAGCCAAGACAATCCTAAGCAGAAAGAATAAAGCTGGAAGCATCACACTGCTGGACTTCAAACTACACAAGGCTACAGTAATCAAAACAGCATGGTACTGGTACCAAAACAGAGACATAGACCAATGGAACAGAACAGAGGCCTCGGAGGCAACACCACACATCTACAACCATCTGATCTTTGACAAACCTGACAAAAACAAGCATTGGGGAAAGGACTCCGTGTTTAATAAATGGTGTTGGGAAAACTGGCTAGCCATGTGCAGAAAGCAGAAACTGGACCCCTTCCTGTCACCTTACACTGAAATTAACTCTAGATGGATTAAGGATTTAAACATAAAACCTAACACTGTAAAAACTCTAGAAGAAAACGTAGGCAAAACCATCCAGGATGTAGGCATAGGCAAGGATTTCATGACTGAAACATCAAAAACAATGGCAACAAAAGCCAAAATAGACTAATGGGATCTAATTAAACTTCAGAGCTTCTGTATAGCAAAAGAAACCATCATTAGAGTGAACCAGCAACCAACAGAATGGGAAAAAAATTTTTGCAATCTACCCATCTGACAAAACTAATATCCAGAATCTACAAAGAACTAAAAGAGCTATACAAGAAAAATACAAACAAATCCATTCAAACCATTCAAAAATGGGCAAAGGATATGAACAGACACTTCTCAAAAGAAGACATATATGAGGCCAACAAACATATGAAAAAATGCTCATCATCACTGGTCATTAGAGAAATGCAGATCAAAACCACATTGAGGTATCATCTCACACCAGTTAGAATGGTGATCATTAAAAAATCTGGAGACAACAGATGCTGGAGAGGATGTGGAGAAATAGGAACACTTTTACACTGTTGGAGGAAGTGTAAATTAGTTCAACCATTGTGGAAGACAATGTGGCGATTCCTCAAGGATCTAGAAATAGAAATTCCATTTGACCCAGCAATCCCATTACTGGGTATATACCCAAAGGACTATAAATCGTTCTATTATAAAGACACATGCACATGTATATTCATTACGGCCCTGTGTACAATAGCAAAGACCTGGAACCAACCCAAATGCCCATCAGTGATAGCCTAGACAAAGAAAATGTGGCACATATACACCATGGAATACTATGTAGCCATAAAAAAAAGATGAGTTCACATCCTTTGTAGGGACTTGGATGAATCTGGAAGCCATCATTCTCAGCAAACTGACAGAAGAACAGAAAACCAAACACTGCATGTTCTCACTCATAGGCAGGTGTTAAACAGTGAGAATACATGGACTCAGGGAAAGGAGCATCACATACTGGGGGCAGTTGGCAGCGGCAGGGGGCTGGGGAGGGACAGCGGGGGGTGGGAAGGGTGGGGAGGGATAACAAGTGGAGAAATGCCGGATATAGATGAAGGGGGAATAGAGGCAGCAAAACACCTGGTTATGTATGCACCTATGCAACAACCCTGGAAGACCTGCACACGTACCCCAGAACCTAAAGTAAAATTTAAAAAAACAAAACAAAACAGTCTTCAGCTTATCTTTGCTATAGTTTTCCCCATTCCTCCAATTTCTCAATCTCCAACTTCTAAACAAGACCACTAGATGATAAACTCCCTGAGGCCAAGGAAGATCTGCTGTGTTCACTGTTGCATTCCCAGTGGGTCTTGAATAAAGGCTTGTTACTGGAGAAGGGCACTTACCTTGAGCTTTGCAATCTGCCCCACAACAGAGCCCACAGCTCCAGATGCTGCATTAACCATCACTGTTTCTCCACCCTTCACACCACAGATGTCAAGTAGGCCAAAGTAGGCAGTCAGGCTAAGGGAAGAAAATTAAGGATATGTGAATAGAGTTGTTTCTTTATAACTAATTTACATATATCTTGAAGGCCTTCTCAATAGCCAATGCCATGGGTCCAAGTAAAAGATAAAAATATAGGAGATAAATATTACCAGCCACTGTTGGTTTACTTCCTCCATCTCTACTTTCAGATAGGAATAAAGACAATGTGAACTATGGATGGAAGGGAGAGTTGGCTAGAAAGGGGCTGTATCCCGTCCATTCACAGGTCAAATTTCAGGGGCAAAAGACAGATCATCTTCCTCAAACTTTGGGGACTCAAGAAGAGAGAGCTATGCCTCATTCCTATATAAGTGCTAGGGATATGATGAACTTTATGGGAAAAGCCCCCATGTTATCATGGTAACATACCCACAGAATAGCTAGAATGCTATGATATTAGGCATGTGAGGGTCACCGACAGCATCTGGAGTTTTCCAGACTCCAAAGTGGTATGAAAGACCTTCTGAAATTTCCCCATATTACCCCAAGTAAGATGTCAAAGTTGGCTTGTAGGAAAAGAGCTACTGGACCTACCAAGATGCAGCACAGGCAGTACTGATGGGGACTGGGTGAAGACACCACCACATCTCATTGGATTGCCAGTTTGGAAGGTGATATGAGTGAAGACTTTCTTCACAACCAAAGTTTCCTCGTGTCTCCCTTCATCTCTCCTCCCCTACACCTGGCTCACAGTCCAGTGGGAATGATGGACAGGATAGCAAAGAGAGAGGAAGAGCTCTCATCCACAGAGGGTAAAGGGCAGGCAGGAAAGACCAAGAAGAGCTGGAATTGTTTAGTGTCCACTAATTGAATGTAAGAAGGTATTACGCATCCTCTACTTTCACAATGGTATCCTTGGCAGTGGCAATTTTGAGGAGTTCAAATTTTGAGTGAAATATAAATTTGAGGTGCATAGGAGTTGCTTTTGTTTAGAGGCTGATAAATGGTAATATCATTACCATTGGTAATGCCATTATCAATGGTAATGATATTACCATTTCATTCTTTAGAAGACCTTCAAAGTGTAAAAAAGTAAGGGGAAAGAAGGGTGGGAAGAAGGAAGAGGGTAAAAGGATCTCACGACTTAGAGCAAGGAAGTAAATGAATTTCAGGTGAGGAAAGTCTTAGGGACCCCCCAAAGACAATGGCCTTGCTTCTTCAGGGCATAAAAGGAAACTGGACATCTAAACTTCAGTTGGGAACTGGAGCATGGACACAGGATGAACTGACCAGAAGTTTTCTGGAGTGATGAGGCCATGAGAAGCTTAAGGGTTTTAGATCTGTACTAAGCTGAATGGCATTACAACTGTACTTCTGATTCATCTCAATTACTATTTATTTAGAGAGAGGGTCTTGCTCTGTCACCCAGGCTGGAGTGCAATGGCACAGTTACAGCTCACTGCAGCCTTGACTTCTCAGGCTCAAGCCATCTTCCCAACTCAGCCTCCTGAGTAACTGTAACTACAGAGGCAGGTCACAGTATCTGGCTAATTTTTGTATATTTTTGTAGAGACGTGGTCTCACTGTGTCACCCAGGCTGGTCTTGAACTACTGAGCTCAAGTTATCCTCCTGCCTTAGCCTCCCAAAGTGCTGGGATTACTGGTGTAAGCCACCATGCCTGGCTTCATCTCAATTATTTAGACTTCAGATGCCCTTACCTCACGACCTCAGCGGCACATAGGGAAAGGTGAGGAAGGAGAGACAATAAAGAGAGGGCAAGGTACACGGATCTCCTTTCCCTTTTTTAAACTCTGAAGTTTAAAAAGAAGGCCAAGAGCCTCCCGGGGACGGGAGGAGCTGGTTCCTTTGTGCTGCCTTTGGCAGCTGCTTGGGAGGGATCATGCCGTGCTCCTTCTCACTGTCACTTTCTCTTTGTACCAGAGAGTCTCTGACCCGATTTTCTCCCACTTTCCTTCAGTCCCAAAGCTAACTCTATCCCACATTTCTTTATTTTCTTTTATTTTTGAGACAGGGCCTCGTTCTGTCGCCCAGGCTGGAGTGCAATGGTGCGACCTTAGCTCATTGCAGTCTCGACCTCCTAGATTCAATCAATCCTCTTGCCTCAGCCTCCCCAAAACTTGGGACTACGGGTGTGCAACACCATGCCCAGCTAATTTTTCTATCTTTTGTAGAGATGAGGTTTTACCAGGTTGCCCGGGCTGGTCTCAACCTTCTGGGCTCAAGTGATCCACCTGCCTCAGCCTCCCAAAGTACTGGGATTACAGGTGTGAATCACTGAGCCCAGGCTCATCCCTTTTATTAGTTATGTATTTATTTATTTTTAATTGACAAAAATTGTATGTATATATATTTATTATGTACATGTTGTTTTGAAATATATAGACATTGTGGAATGATTAAATTGAGCTAATTAATAATACACATTACTTCACATAGTACGGTGAGAACATGTAAAATATATTCGCTTAACAAATTTCAAGTATATAGGTCGGGCACAATGGCTCAAGCCTGTAATTCCACTACTTTGGGAGACTGCGGCAGGCAGATCACTTGAGGTCAGGAATTCAAGACCAGCCTGGCCAACATGGTAAAACCCTGTCTCTACTAAAAATACAAAAATCACCCAGGCATGATGGTGCATGCCTATAATCCCAGCTACACAGGAGGCTGAGGCAGGAGAATTGCATGAACCTGGGAAGTGGAGGTTGCAGTGATCTGAGATCACACCACTGCGCTCCATCCTGGGCGACAGAGCAAGACTCCGTCTCAAAAACAAAAAAACAAAAAACAAACAAAACCCCCACAAATTTCAAGCATATAATATGTTATTAATAATATTAACTATAGTCACCATGTTGTACAATAGAGAACTTATTCCTTTGTCTAACTAAAATTTTGTATCCTTTTGCCAACACCTCCCCAACCCTTCAGCTTCTCACCCCTGGTAAACATCATTCTTCTCTTTTATTCTATGAGTTCAACTTTTTTAGATTCCACATTTAAGTGACATCATATGGTATTTGCCTTTCTGTGTCTGGCTTATTTCACTAAACATAAAGTCCTCCAATATTGTCACAAATGACAAGATTTTCTTCTTTTTTAAGGCTGAATAGTATTCCACTGTGTATATAGACCTCATTTTCTTTATCCATGCACTCATTGATGGACATCAGGTTGATCTTCCTTCTTAGTCCTGCCATCTTCTCTAATCAGTCCCTGAGCCTATAATGCATCAAATTATCTTCGTGTTGACCAAGTTCTGAACAAACCATTTTGGAAAACCAGAGTGTCAGACATTCAAACAAATGAAATATATCCACGAAACTCACCCTGTCATGCCAACTGTCCCCAGAGCCAAAGACAGTGGTATTGTGTCTGGCCACTCTGTTGGTAGCTTTTCCAGACCTTTCCCATCAGAAATGGAGTGCGTTGTCCAGCCTGAAGAAGCCAATACAACAGTTCCTGTTGGTAAGTCTGCATTTTTACTTTCCACAATCCTGAAAGATAAAGCACATTAAGGCATGTGATATGTCTTCCCTTTCAAAGGAGTCGGGATGCTGTGAGGTTAGTGTTGACAAAAGGGCACTGAGGTTGATATTCCATGATTGATAGTCTACCTCCCCTTCCATCTTAATTCTTAGCCATCGGCGTAGGAGTCATCAGAGAACTCAAAAGTGGACCAGTCACTTGAGGAGTGGCTCGTGTGGTGAGGAGTGCCTGTTCTCACCCACTTCTCTTCCTTTTTTCATTTCTTGAGACAGAGTCTTGCTCTGTCACCCAGTCTAGAGCGCAGTGGCGAAATAGTTCACTGCAACCTCCACCTTCCAGGTTCAAGTGATTCTCCTGCCTCAGCCTCCCAGCTAGCTGGGATTACAGGCACCCACCACCGCACCTGGCTAATTTTTGTATTTTCAGTAGAGACAGGGTTTCACCATCTTGGCCAGGCTGGTCTTGAACCCCTGACCTCGTGATCCACCCGCCTCCGCCTCCCAAAGTGCTGGGATTACAGGCAAGAGCCACTGCGCCTAGCCTGCTCTTCCTTTTAAGCAAGAGTTCTCTGTCTTCTGGCTCAAGGTGACCTGGACACTAGCCTTCTCTTTAGGAGCCGCTCTCTTTCCCTTAGCCTTCTTCTCTCCTGAATCTTTGAGATTCTCCTCTCTACTGTCCCTTTCGCTCAGGGTATGGGCATGCTCAACTCTGCCATTTTATAATCCCATCCCTCCCCTATCTCCTTGTTCCTTCGTCTTCCTTTTTCAGCCAAACCTCCTCACTTCCCACACGTGCTAACCCGCTGCAACCTGCCTCCCACACCTACTACTCCACTAAGGTCACAACAACCTCCTGAGTGCAAAATCCAGTGAATATTCCTTAATCATTGTCCGATTTTACTTTTCCACTCTATTAACACAGGGGCACCCAAAGTCTTCCCCAACTGGTTACCAGGACACTGATCTCTCCTGGCTTTTTACCTCCTCCTCTAAGCTGCACCCTTTCTGTCTCATTTATTGATTCCATTTCCTTCATCCAACTCTTTATCATCATTTTTTTGAGACAGAGGTTCACTCTTGTTGCCCAGGCTGGAGTGCAATGGCGTGATTTCGGCTCACCGCAACCTCCACCTCCCGGGTTCAAGCGATTCTCCTGCCTCAGCCTCCTGAATAGCTGGGATTACAGGCATGCGCCACCACACCCGGCTAATTTTTTTGTAGTTTTAGTAGAGATGAGGTTTCTCCGTGTTGGTCAGACTGGTCTCGAACTCCCAACCTCAGGATCTGCTGGCCTCAGCCTCTCGGAGTGGTGGGATTACAGGTGTGAGCCACTGTGCCCAGCCTCAACTGTTTATCATTCTTTACCATCTTTCCTCCCCAGATCATAAAGTTATATAACACATATTTATTCTAGAAATTTTTAACCATATAAAATAAAAATATCAGTACTAATCTCACAGCACAAAGACAACTGCTAATACTTGGCAATCTTAATGGTATATTTAAAAATGTGTATTATACATATTTACACAATTGAAGTAATTTTGTATGTTTTGTAACCTATAATTTATCTGTCAATATTCCACTGGTCTATATGATGTATACCTTTTTCCATGTTAGTAAGAATCCTTCAAAAACTGTAATGATTTAATTATGACCCCATTATTAGAACACTTTCAGTATTTTTCCTTTTTAAAAAATTTTTTCCTTTTTTCTCTGAGTCTGCTTGCTAGGAAATATATTTTAATTAATATTCATAAACATGATTATTATTTCCTTTTTTTTTTTTTTTGAGACATGGTCTCCCTTTGTCACTCAGGCTGGAGTGTAGTGGTGTGATCATGGCTCACTGCAGCCTCAACCTCCTGAGCTCAAGTGGTCCTCCCACCTCAGCCTCCTGAGTAGCTTGGACAGAGTAGCTGGGACCACAGTAACACATCACCATGTCCACCTAATTTTTGGGTTTTTTTTGGTTTTTTTTTTGAGACAAGAGTTTTGATCTGTTGCCCAGTCTGGAGTGCAATGGCATGATCTTGGCTCACTGCAACCTCTGCCTCCTGGGTTCAAGCAATTCTCATGCCTCAGCCTCCTGAGTATATAGGGATTATAGGTGTGTACCACCACACCAGCTAATTTTTGTATTTTTAGTAGACATGGGGTTTCACCATGTTGCCCAGGCTAGTCTTTAACTCCTGATCTCAGGTGACCCACCCACCTCAGCCTCCCAAAGTACTGAGATTACAGGTGTGAGCCACTGTGCCCAGCATTTTTTATATTTTTTGTAGAGACAAGGTTTACCATGTTCCCCAGGGTAGTCTCAAACTCCTAGATTCACCCACCTCAGCCTCCTGAAGTGCAAGGATTACAGGAATGAACCACTGTGCCTGGCAGAACATTGTTTCCTTAGTCAGGATTTCTATAAATGGTATTACTAGGTCAAAGAGTATTAAAACATTTGAAACTCTTGCTGCAAATTGCCAAATTCCCTTCCAGAAGGTTGTGGCAACTTCCATTGCCACCATGAATATATGAGTGTATCATCTCCATGACTGAGTATTATATTTTAAAAAATAGTTTGCCAATCCAGCGAACACAAATACATGTTCATTTCTTTAATTATTAGCAAGAAATTTATAAGACTTATATGAAGAAAACTGTTAATGGGATATAAGACAAAATGGATAAATGGAGAAGCATACCTTGTGTTTGGAGAGAGAAACTGTAAAGATGTCAGTTTCCTCTAAATAAATCTGTAAGGTCATTGAAATCCCTATAAAGATCTACACAAGATTTCAACAAATGGTATTATAATAACTGGCTAGTCATTGAGACATAAAATAAAAAAAAATAAAAAATGAGATGTTTGGGTTTTTTTAGAGACAGGGTTTCACCATGTTTCCCAGGCTGGTCTCAAACTCCTGAGCTCAAACAATCCATCCATGTTGGCCTCCCAAAGTGTTCGGATTATGGGTGTGAGCCACTGCACCTGGTCTCACTCTTTATTCCAATATAAAAACTAAATGACTCAAAAATTTTATTGTAAAAAATTAAACTATAAAATACAGAAAACATGAATAATTTTTTTTTTTTTTTTGAGACGGACTTTCGCTCTTGTTACCCAGGCTGGAGTGCAATGGCACAATCTCGGCTCACCGTAACCTCTGCCTCCTGGGTTCAAGCAATTCTTCCGCCTCAGCCTCCTGAGTAGCTGGGATTACAGGCATCCACCACTGCGCCTGGCTAATTTTTGTATTTTTCATAGAGACGGGGTTTCACCATGTTGGCTGGGCTGGTCTCGAACTTCTGACCTCAGATGATCCACGCCTCGGCCTCCCAAAGTGCTGGGATTACAGGCGTGAGCCGCTGCACCCAGCATGAATAAATGTTTTAGTAATTATGGAGAGGAGAATGCCTTTTTAAGCATGAGAGGAAACTAAAAGACCATAATTATAAATCTTTATAATTTTATCACATAAAATGTTAAACTATAATTGGACACAGAAGAAAGATCAACAAAGGCCCAAATAGTTGCAACACTAATATCTTGAACGTACAAGCAGCTTTTACAAATCAATATAACAAATGAGAAGACCTAAAGGAAAAGGGCAAAGGATATAAGCAGATAATCCACAGAAGAAAATTGAGAATTAACTTACAAAAAGAACGTCAACATCACTAATAATAAAGGAAATGCAAACTAAACTAAGCATAAATTATTCATATTCATATCATGTTGTCAACACTGATGGTGAACAGTATAAGAGAAACAAGTTAATACTGTTGATAGGAGTAAACACTCATACAATTTTTTTGTTGTTGTTTTTGAAACAAAGTCTTGCTCTATTGCTCAGGCTGGAGGGCAGAGGCATGATAGCTCACTGCAACCCCACCTCCTGGATTCAACCAATTCTCATGCCTCAGGCTCCTGAATAGCTGGGATTACAGGTGCCCACTACCATATCTGACTAGTTGTTTTATTTTTAGTAGAGATGGGGTTTTGCCATGTTGGCCAGGCTGGTCTCAAACTCTTCACCTCAAGTGATCCTCCTGCCTCAGCCTCCCAAAGTGCTGGGATTACAGGCATGAGCCACTGTGTCCAGCCTTCATATAATTTTTTTGAAGAACAATTTGCCATCACCTTTTCAGATGAAAAATATACATCTCTTTGGGTCTAGAATTTATACTTCTGGGAATTTAATGTAAAGCAATACTCATCCAAGAGGGAAAAGAATACAGAGATATACACATATAGATACATACATGCTCCTGGAAGAATTATTTGTCATAGAAAAAATTGAAAACAGTTGTTATCAGTAGTAGACTAGTTAAATGGTGGAATAGAATAAAATAATATGCAGCTATTAAAAGGTAGGTGGTATATTTATATACTGTCAGTGAAAGATATCCTTAACCTATTAAGTGATAGAAAGTAGTTTTATAAAGAGCATTTAATTCCATTTAAAATTTATATATAAAAGTATGTGCACCGAACAATTTTGTTTTTGAGATGGAGTCTTGCTTTGTCATCCAGGCTAGACTGCAGTAGTGCAATCTTGCCTCACTGCAATCTCCGCCTCCTAGGTTCAAGTGATTTTCCTGCCTCAGCCTCCCGAGTAGCTGGGATTACAGGCATGCACCACCACGCCCAGCTAATTTTTGTATTTTTAGTTTTTAGTAGAGACGAGGTTTCACCATGTTGGCCAGGCTGGTCTCGAATTCCTGACCTCAAGTGATCTGCCCACCTCAGCCTCCAGATGTGCTGGGATCACAGGCGTGAGCCACTGTGCCCGACCCACAATTTTTGAAAATTAACCATAGTTGTCTTTTTTTTTTTTTTTTTTTTTTTTTGAGACAGAGTCTTGCTCTGTAACCCGGGCTGGAGTGCAGTGGCATGATCTCAGCTCACTGCAACCTCCACCTCCAGGGTTTAAGCAATTCTCTACTTGAGCAGCTAAGATTACAGGTACATACCACCACTCCGGGAAATTTTTTGTATTTTTAGTAGAGACAGGTTTCACCATGCTTGGCCAAGCTGGTCTCAAACTCCTGACCTTGTGACCCACCTGCCTCAGCCTCCCCATAGTTGTCTTTGTGGTTCAGATGATGGGGGAACTTTCAGTTTCCAAGATAAAATTTTTGTTTTATTTGAATTTTTACAATAATTATGACCTGGATGAATACTTATTTATTTATTTATTTATATTATTTTTAGTAATTAAAAGTAAGGATGGCAAAGTGGAACTGAAAGTATGACAATTCCACATCCTTCCCTCCTTTCCAACTAGTCAGGAAGGGTACAGGATTTCCCAAGTTGCTTCAAAGATCACACAGTGAGTGAACCACACAGGCTGAAGAAACTGTAGGAGCAATGGGCAGAGACAGGGCCCAGCAGGAGGTAAAGAGCAGACATATTTTGCAAGCATTGGGACCAATGGAAATGATTACCTGGCCACTTGCTGCCCCATCATTGTATCACCTTCCTTCACTCTTTTGGCTGCCACTCTGGAAAAAAATATTGCATTCTTAATACATAAGAGCATCTGGGGACTGTTTTGAGTTTCAAGCCAAATGAAAAACTGCTGGGTAAGTGTATGTGGCAATAAAACCTGGATAGATCAAGGCATATAGTTAGGTGAGATTCAGGAAGAAAGCTGTTAGAGGAAGTTCTGCTCTGTGACCTCAGATAAGCACTCTGATTGGATTTTTTTATGAGCGAACACAAAAGTCTTACTGCCATGTTCAAGTAAAGATCAATTTCTACCAATGACTTTAAAAAATATAACCCAGGCACCACTGCATACTTGTTACCCAAAACACTAGCTACACAAAAAGATGCCAATTAACATTTCAAAACTGTGTTTTCCACTTGAGATTTGAATCTTTATCCATCAGCTATGAAAAAAATGTAAAAGAATGATGGCTATATTATTTATCTAGGCAAAAAATTACTGAGGACTTAGTGATCAATAAAGGCTTTTCCTCCCCTCCCTGAGTTGTTTGCTGAGTATATAAGTTTGAGTCAACTGCAGATTTACCTAAATTAAAAAAATACAGGCAAATGGAAGGCCAGAAAAAGCTGATGTTAGTCTTAGCATCTTCCTCTACCCAAATTATTTGCCAGTAGTGAAATGGGCAAATTGGAGTTTGGCTTTTTTCTTTATGAGATGGGATCTTGCTCTGTTACCTAGACTGGAGTGCAGTGGCATGATCTTGGGTCACTGAAACCTCTGCCTCCCAGGCTCAAGTGATCTTTCCACCTCAGCCTCCTGAGAAGCTGGGACCACAGGCATGCGCCACCATGTCTGGCTAATTTTTTGTATTTTTAGTAGAGACGGGGTTTCATTACGTTGCCCAGGCTTTATTTTTTCTTTTAAGTTTTTTGTTGTTTTTTTTTTTCTGGAAGTAATTCTGTTGAGCAATGAAAAGCAAATTGTGCAGAGCAGATAGGAAATGGTTGGGACAAAGGGACCAAGAGTGATCTAATCACTAATCTTTGTAGACCTTTGCCTGCAAAAGATGCGTGTGCACGAATCCCGTCACTGATACTGGGCTGGGAGAACCAGAGGGAAAGTGACAATGTTTTAAGTCAGTTGGATATTTTAAAAGATGAACTACCTCAAAATAGCATTTAACACAGCATTAGCATGTTGAGGGGGGAAATAAATAATACCTCATGTAAGGATCCACAGTGAGGAACAAAGCTTCAAGCAGGACCTCTGCAAAATAGAGCATTCCATAGGCAATTAGAAACTCAAGGCCTAAGAGGAACAATAGACACTGAGCACTACTAGACGGGGGAGGGTGAGACAGGGACGAGGGTTGAGAAACTACCTATGAGGTACTGTGCTCACTAACTGGGCGACAGGATCGTTCATACACCAAACCTCAGTCACATGTGATTTACCCAGAGAACAAACCTGCATACGTACCCCTAAAACCAAAATAAAAGTGGAAGAAAAAAAAAAACCAGAACTCAAGGCCTGATGCCTTCATTGTTTTTGGCTTTTTTTTTTTTTTGAGACAGTTTTGCTTTTATTGCCCAGGCTGGAGTGCAATGGCGCGATCTTGGCTCACTGCAACCTCCACCTCCCAGGTTCAAGCGATTCTCCTGCCTCAGCCTCCGGAGTAGCTCGGATTACCGGCATGCACCAGCATACCCAGCTAATTTTGTATTTTTACTAGAGATGGGGTTTCTCCATGTTGGTCAGACTGGTCTCAAACTCCCAGCTTCAGGTGATCCGCCCGCCTTGGCCTCCCAAAGTGCTGAGATTACAGGCATGAGCCACCACACCTGGCTTTTTTTTTTTTTTTTGAGATGGAGTCTTGCCCTGTTGCCCAGGCTGGAGTACAGCGGCATGATCTCTGCACACTGCAATCTCCATCTCCTGGGTTCAAGTGATTCTTGTGCCTCAGCCTCCTGAGTAGCTGGGATTATAGGTGTACCCACCACCATGCCCAGCTAATTTTTGTATTTTTAGTAGAGACGGGGTTTCACCATGTTGGCCAGGCTTGTCTTAAACTCCTAACTTCAAGAGATCTGCCCATTTTGGTGTCCCAAAGTGCTGGGATTACAGGCGTGAGCCACTGCACCAGGCCTCTTTTTGACATCCTAAAAAAACACAGATAAAGGCCGGGCGTGGTGCCTCACGCCTGTAGTCCAAGCACTTTGGAGGCCAAGGCAGGCAGATCACCTGAGGTCGGGAGTTCAAGACCAGCCTGACCAACATGGTGAAACCTCGTCTTTAAAAATGAAAAAAATAAAAATAAATAAAAATAAATAAATAAAAACACATATAATACTTCTGTTGCAGGGTTGTCTTCCCATCTGTGCTGCTATGGAAGAGACAAGAAGGGGTTGTCACTTTTGGCCCATCCCAGTTAATAGTAATAATAATAATATTATTAATAATGCTATTTACTCAATACTCATTCCATGCTTTACATGTATTATTTCTTTTTTTTTTTTTTTTTTTTTTTAGACGGAGTTTCGCTCTTGATACCCAGGCTGGAGTGCAATGGCGCGATCTCGGCTCACCACAACCTCCGCCTCCTGGGTTCAGGCAATTCTCCTGCCTCAGCCTCCTGAGTAGCTGGGATTACAGGCACGCGCCACCGTGCCCAGCTAATTTTTTGTATTAGTAGAGACGGGGTTTCACCATGTCGACCAGGATGGTCTCGATCTCTTGACCTCGTGATCCACCCGCCTCGGCCTCCCAAAGTGCTGGGATTACAGGCTTGAGCCATCGCGCCCGGCCACATGTATTATTTCATTTGATATTCAACAAATACTGTTTTCATTTATTTAAGTTTAGGTTAAGTAACTTGCCCAAGGCCACATGTAAACCATTATGTCACAGTGCTCACCATACAGTTTCATTGCCAGCCACAGTTAGTGTTAGAGAATGTGCATTTTGCTGGAGTGACTCTCATGTACACATTCTTTGGAATTTTGAATTTGAATCATGGCCATCACAGCTTAGATGGAACTGATCACTTTGCCATGCTACTTCATTGCATCCCCTTTTTCTCAAAAGCTTACTTACCTGTAAACACTCCTTATAGACTCCTCTTAAAGTCTGAACTCTGCATATAGCTACTGGGCAGCGCTTGCCTCACTGTCATCATCAGGCTCACGAGGACAGAGAGGACATCCTCCCCACGGTCTGGTCAAAGCCATGAAGAGTAATGTACTCAAGCCTGAATTTCAATTATCAATGAAAGCAGAGGAATCCTGCCACGTGACATGGAGGCTTCACACAGAGAACCCTGGAAAGGTCTTTGTGGCAGATTGCAAAATGGCCACAAATAACTCCCACCCTTGTGTGCTGGTCTCCTTGCCATTTCTCCCATCAAGAAATCTATTTTCTGCCTCTTGAATCTCAGCCTGGTGTTGTGATTTGCTTTTACCATGGGATGTTAGCAAACATGGTACAAGTAGAGGCTTAAAAAGTGCTTACACAATGGGGCGTGGTAGCTCACACCTTTAATCCCAGCACTTTGGGAGGCCAAGGTGGGTGGATCATCTGAGGTCAGGAGTTCAAAACCAGCCTGGCCAAGATGGGGAAACCTGATCTCTACTAACAATACAAAAATTAGCTGGGCATGCTGGTGCACGCCTGTAATCCCAGCTACTCAGGAGGCTGAGGCAGAAAAATTGCTTGAACCTGGGAGGTGGAGGTTGCAGTGAGCCAAGATTGTGCCACCATACTCCAACCTGGGCAACAGAGTGAGACTTTGTCTAAAAAAAAAAAAAAGAAAGAAAGAAAGAAAGAAAAGTGTTTGCACATCGGAGCTTGCCAACTCCTACTCCTCTAGATCTATGGGACCACTATGAGAACAGAGCTCAAACTAGCCTGCTAGAGAGGACACATAGATGAGAACTGAGGCATGCACCCCAGCAGACATGTGAACAAGGCCCATCCTAAATTAATTCTTTGCCAACCCAAAGAATTGTAAACTAATAAATGATGGTTGTTTAAAGTCACTAAACTTTGGGGTAGTTTCTTATGCAGTAAAGGTTAACTGATATAGTTCCTTCCAACTCTGAAATCTTTTGAGTATGACTTACCTCCATTTTTTAAGGGTGGGAGCTCAGCTGTCTTCAACTCAAAGTCACTATTAGTAGGACTGCCAACAAAATGCTTCTTCAGGGTCCACCTCTTAGCATGAACCATCCTGAAGCTCCTAGAACACAGTCAATATGCATTTTAACAGTTCCCTAGCCATCGAACTGAGCCCAGGTAGCACAACTACGATATCCCCAAATCCCAACATCATCATGTAACATCAACCACATTCATTCAATATTTACTATGCTTCTGGTGTCATGCTAAGCACTTCATATAGATTACCTCATTTTATCCTTATAACTTCCCCATAAGATAGGCATTAGTATCATTGCCAGTGTATGGATGAGGAAACTGAAGTTTAAAGAAACCTTCAAGACAAGGAAAAAATATAAATCAACAAAGAAATTCTTCCCCCGGGGCGCGGTGGCTCACGCCTGTAATCCCAGCACTTTGGGAGGCCGAGGTGGGCGGATCACGAGGTCAAGAGATCGAGACCATCCTGGCCGACATAGTGAAACCCCGCCTCTACTAAAAATACAAAAATTAGCCGGGCGTGCTGGCACGTGCTTGTGGTCCCAGCTACTCGGGAGGCTGAGGCAGAAGAATCTCTTGAATCCAGGAGGCGGAGGTTGCAGTGAGCCGAGATTGTGCCACTGCACTCCAGCCTGGGGACAGAGCAAGACTCAGTCTCAAAAAAAAAAAAAAAAAAAGAAATTCTTCCCAACCACTGCTAGGCTAGAGTTTCTCTATGGCACTGAACAGCTACCGAGAGTGCGAATATTCTGTTTCTCAGCTCAGATGGAGTGAATCCCAAGAAAAAGCATCAACCACAAAGAACCAAATAGAAGTCCATTTATCCCTTTTCAGATGGAAAGAGCCAGGCATTTCAAGGCAGTCTCAGAACTCCTGGAAACCACCGGGGGGCGCCGCTGCTCCGCCCCATTTTCAGGTGAGGTGTTTTTTTTTTTTTTTTCCCCCAATACTTGTATTTGTCTCTTTCTTGTAGAGACAAGCCTCACTGTGTTGCCTAGGCGATCCGCCCTCCCAAAGCGCTGGGATTACAGGTGTGAGCCACTTGCGCTCAGCCATTTTCTTTGGCCCAAGGAGGGATTTGAGTTTAAACTCCACACCGAACCGATTTTGAGCTTAAACTCTACACCAAAGCAAGGGAGGATGACGAAGGCTGCCCGGAGCCGAGGGCTCAGGACGTTCTGCTTGGACTGAACTTTTCCGATTCACATGAGACCCGCGCCTTCCCGCGGGTGCATCAGCTACAAACAATCCAGCCACGAAACGATCTGCAGCTGCCGGCGACCTCCCCCCTCCCCCACCGGTGCCGCGGGGAGGGGACACTGGTGGCCTGGAGGGAGCACTTCCGCATTGCGGGGCAGCCAGGGGGCGGTCCGATCCGCAGCTCGGGGCTGTTCCTTCTTTTTTTAAAAAAATTAAGACTATTTTTAATGGACAGATCATAATTGTATACATTTATGGGGCACTCTGTGATATTCTGACATATATACACAATGTAGAATTATTAAATCAAGCTAATTAGCGTAACCCCCATCACCTTTTTTTTTTTTTTTTTTTTTTTTTGAGACAGAGTCTCTCTCTGTCGTCCGGGCTGGAGTCCAGTGGCGCAGTCTCGGCTCACTGCAACCTCCACCTCCCGGGTTCAAGCGATTCTCCTGTCTCAGCCTCCAAATAGCTGGGATTACAGGCTTGCGCCACCACGCCCGGCTAATTTTTGTATTTTTAGCAGAGACGGGGTTTCCCCATGTTGGCCAGGCTGGTCTTGAACTCCTGAGCTCAAATGATCCGCCTGCCTCGGCCTCCTAAAGTGCTGGGATTACAGGGGTGAGCCACCGCGCCCGGTCCTACCTATCACTTTTATGGTGAGACATTTGAAGTTTACTTTTCGTTATTTTGAAATACACATTATTGGCTCTAGTCACCCTGCTGTGCCACAGATCTCAGAACCTACTCCTCTCATCTCTGAACTGTGCACCTTTAGGCCAACAAGTCCCCATTCCCTCCGCAACCCGCTCCCTGCCTCTGGCAACCATCATTCCAGTCTTTATGAGTTCAACTTTTTTAGAGTCCACACATCTTCGTCCCTTTTCCCAAAAACGCAACCGCTGGGCATTCCAAACTCGCTGCAAGTCCAGAAGCCCTCCTGGAAAGGGTCTGGTCTGGCCGCAGAGGGGCGAGGTCCCCGGGAAAGTCTCGCCCGCCCGAGGATAGGGCCTGGCGCGGCGCCCAGCCCTTTCTTCCACCCTCCCCCAGTTGTGCAGTCCCGCAAGTTCCCCGGCCAGCCCCTTCCCGGATGCAGGGAGCTACCAGGTGTCCCGGGTTGTAACCAGGCTTTCCTCTTCCCTCCCGCGCCAGTCCGAGCTCTCGAATGACCTGCAGGGCCCGAGAGGCGTCGGAACCTTGGCTCCCAACCTCCTCCAAGTGCAAGACCCAGCGGTCACTCGGCAAAAGTGAAGGAGGAATAAATGCAAACCTCTTCCACTGGGACGTCTACAGACTCGGCAGGAAGAAAGCGAAGGGGTTAGGGGAGGGAGAAAAGGGATGAAAAAAAAGCAGGAGGTCTACTTACAGGAGTCCGAGGGTTCCACTGTCTGGAGAAGGCAGCTGGGACTGTGCGGCCGGGATCCCGGGAACCGGGTTATGACAGGTCCAGGAGAGGGTGGGGCCACCCCAGGGTGGGGCTGCTCCTGGAGAGTGAGAGCCTGGCCCCGAGGTCACAGGAGGAAAACCGGGGTCCTGGAAATCCGTGTGCGTTTGTGTGTGTGCGTGTCTGTGTGTGCCTATGTGCATGTGTGTGTCCGTGTGTGTATGTGTGCGCGTGCGCGTGCGCGTGTGTGTGCACGTGTGTGTTTGTGTGTGTTGGGGGGTTGGGGACTTCTGATAGTAAAACCGCTAACCGAGCTTTGTCCAGGTGACACTGGACCTGCGCCTGCTGTCCTAATTTGGAGCCCTGCGGAAATATGCCCTGCGGGGGAACCAGCCTTGGCATCTGCCGCGCAGGCCAGAGGAAACCAAAGGCAGGGCCTGGGGCGGCCGCATCCAGAATCAGCTCCCGGTGCTGGCTCCCATCCCTGGGTTCCCCGTCAGCCCGGCTGTTTGTGCGCAATGCAAGCTTTCGCCCAGGGCTGGGGTGCAGACCCCCTGCCCGTCTGTCCCCAGTCCGCCTGTTGAACACCTACTCACCTTCCATGAGTCAATTCAAGACCTCTATGAGCCCTTCCCAGACTCCCCCAGGTAGGAGTGAGCAGTCTTGCCACTGAGGTGCCCCACCCATCACACCCTAGCAAACATCAGCCCTTGACCCGCCTCTTCAAGGAGAGGTGGTCTAAGACGGGAGTTGAAGGTGAACCAAGTTGTTGGTATTAGACGGTTGCAGGTTCGAAGGCTGCACCGGCCACTTACTAGTGGTGTAGCTTTCAGAGACTTATTTACTTTCTCCTTGCCTCACTCAGTTCAGCCATCCGCAAGATGGGAATAAGAACAATGCCTAACTCCCAGTCATTATGAAGATTCAATGTCTTTTATTTGTTTATCTTAATTTTAATTATTTTGAGGTCTCGCTCTGTCACCCAGGTTGGAGTGCAGTAGTGGGAATCATAGCTTATTGCAGCCTCAAACTCCTGAGTTCAGGTGATCCTCCTTCAGCCTCCTTAGAAGCTGGGATTACAGGCCCACCACCACACCCGGCTCAATGTCTCTCCTTGTAAGGATACCAGTCACATTGGATGAGAGCCCCACTTGTAAGCCTCAGTTTAACTTAATCACGCCTTTGAAGGCCCTGTCTTCAAATACTGTCAAATGGATTAGGGCTCACTATTACGGCCTCATTTAACCTTAATTACCACTTTAAAGGTCCTATCTCCAAACACAGTTACATTCTGAGTACTGGGAGTTGGAGACTTTAACACAAGAAATTGGGGAAGACACAGTTCAGCCCATAACAGAGCAGGTGGATCAAGTGTGGCGGATGCACACCACAGGATATATGAAGCAATCAGAAGCACTGGGTTTGATGTACATAAAGCAACTTGGATGGACCCTAAAAACACAATGCTCCAGCACTTTGGGAGGCCAAGGAGGGAGGATCACAAGGTCAAGAGATCAAGACCATCCTGGCCAACATGGTGAAACCCCGTCTCTACTAAAAATACAAAAATTAGCTGGGTGTGGTGGCATGTGCCTGTAGTTCCAGCTACTTGGGAGGCTGAGGCAGGAGAATCACTTGAACCTGGGAGATGGAGGTTGCAGTGAGCCAAGAATGTGCCACTGTACTCCAGCCTGGCGATAGAGCGAGACTGCCAAAAACAAAAAACAGAAACAAACCAAAAAAAACTCACAACGCTGAGAGTTGAATTCTTCCTAGTCATCAGAGTTTATAGCACTTTAACCCCGCTGTTCTGCCAAATTCTTTCTTTCTCACTCTCTCTCTCTTTCATTAATTTATATAACAACAACAGCAACAAAAAAATTGATTCCCAGGCTGAGTGCTGTGGCTCATGCCTGTAATCCTAGCACTCTGGGAGGCCGAGACAGAAGGATCACTTGAGGCCAAGCATTCAAGATCTACCTGGGCAACATAGCTTGAATCTGGGAGGTGGAGGCTGCAGTGAGCTGTGATCATGCCACTGCACTCTAGCCTGGGTGTCTAAGTGATATCCTGTCTCGAAAAACAAAAAGCAAACAAACAAACAGAAACCTCCATTCCCTGCTTTTTCTCCTCCTACTATAGGTAACTATTGTGATATGTTTGATGTGCATACGGTTTTTTTTTTAACATGTTCTTTCATAATGTACACTGTGGGCATATACTTTTATAGAAACGGTACTGTGTTACTATCTCATTGTTTCTCTTTTTCTTTTAAGACATCTTGTTACAGAATCACTGTTTCTTTTGGATATTAGAAGAGTTAATAAAATTGCAGGCCTAAAAAGTCTTTCCAAATTAAGAATAACAGAAAAAAGTGCCAGGAGCACAGAATGGCTCACAAACTCACCCACTTGTCATTAAATTGAAGGTATGGATAAGATTTGGCTGCACCAGGTCAAAAAAGATCTCTTTCCCAATCATCATGACTCAGTCAGTCTTGAAGACTGCAGTTTGTCAAGTCATGGTGAGTAAGTTAAATCACGGCTGTTACATAATCACAAACAGATTTAGAGTATAGAATTAAGGATCAAGGAAAAGGATTTTCCTTTGCTTTACTCTGAGACAAAATGTTGTTCAATTCAGTTCTCTGATCTTAGGTTTCAATGAACTCTGATCTAACCATGAGGGAAGAGTTCACTTAAAACAATAAAGTAATAACAAACAAGTAATTTAAAAATGTTTTTTATCAAATAATTCAGACAATATAGATGTGTACAATGTAAAAAGCAAAAGTCATTGTTACCTGTTTGGTGGGAATTTCTTTTGGATGTTTTTCTGTACTTTTAAAACAGACAGACTTAGGCGTGGTGGCTCATGCCTATAATCCCAGCACTTTGGGAGGCCAAGGTGGGTGAATCATCTGAGGTGAGGAGTTTGAGACCAGCCTGGCCAACATGCTGAAACCCCATCTCTACAAAAAATACATAAGTTAGTCAGGCATGGTGGTGCACACCTGTAATTCCAGCTACTTGGGAGGCTGAGGCTGGAGAATTGCTCGAACCTGCAAGGTGGAGGTTGTAGTGGGCTGAGATCGCACCACTGCACTTCAGCTTGGACTACAGAGCGAGACTCTGTTTCAAAAATAAACAGACAGACTTGTCCCCCACTTTCCTCTCTACAACATCCATTTCATTGGTCTGGTGAGATAATGCTTAAGAAATAATTATAACAACAAACGTAATATTTTTCTCTTAATTGCAAGAATTCCTGAATACACGTGGGACACTGTGCTTGGTGAGAGATTGATTATCCTCTCTGCACAGCACATAGGAAATGCAACCCTGCACTAGAGTAGCCCTTGGTATCCAGTATTTCTAGTCCTCATGATGACCCAGGAAGAATTATGTTATAGGAACAACAGGTTCGTATGCCCACTGCATAGTAATAGACAATTACACTAAAACAGCAGGGATGCAGCAAAGACAGAGTTTAACGACTGCAGGGCACCCAGCAAGGAAATGGAAGGAAACCCTCAAATCCATCTCCCAAGGAGTTCTGGCCTGCGGAGAGTGAGGGGGCTAGAAAATTGGGGTTGCTGGTTGGTCGGGGCAAGGAGGATAAAATCATCCCAAAGTGGAAACTGTATTTTTTGGTGAGGTAGCTCCTCCAGGAGTCCTTCAGGTCAGCTGCATCAGTGGGGTCCTTCAGCTGATATCAGTAGTTTCATCTGTATGCAGAACCTGAAGGAATATCTCAAAGTGAAAATTTAACGTTTCATTCTGTTCCAGTTATTTATAGAGCAGTTAAGGGGAACTATAATCTTGTAACTGTGTCTAGTGATTCTAGGACAATAAGCACCAAACTGCGAGGAAGTAGATTGGAGAGTGTGCTGACTTAATGATGAATGCTGAACATGCTACCAGCTTGGTTTATTTTTATTTATCCCTCGCTCCCTTCTTCCCTGATTAATTTTATTTATTTTTTGAGACAGAGTCTTGCTCTGTCTCCCAGGCTGGAGTGCAGTGGCACAATCTTGGCTCACTGCAACCTCTACCTCCTGGATTCAAGCAATTCTCCTATCTCAGCCTCCCAAGTAGCTGGGATTACAGGCACATGCCACAATGTTCAGATAATTTTTTTTTTTTTTTTTTTGAGAATGAGTCTCGCTTTTGTTGCCCAGGCTGGAGTGTAGTGGGGCGATCTTGGCTCACCGCAACCTCCGCCTCCTGGGTCCAGGCGATTCTCCCACCTCAGCCTCCCAAGTAGCCGGGATTACAGGCACATGCCACCACACCTGGCCAATTTTTGTAGTTGTAGTAGAGATGGGGTTTCTCCATGTTGGTCAGGTTGGTCTTGAACTCTCGACCTCAGGTGATCTGCCCGCTTCAGCCTCCCAAAGTGCTGGGAGCCCGGCCTAATTTTATAAAGTTTATAGGGGCGGTTTCAGAAGCACATATAACCATCATCTTCCTTGGTAGCCTCAGGAAACTGAACTTCTGAGAGGTAAAACAACGTCGACAAGATCACATAGCTAGTCAGTAGCAGGGTTGAGATTTGAATCTTGAGTTAGTCCACGCCAAAACCCTACACTTTTCTCTGTTCCATTCAGCCTTCCAGTATAGGTGAGATAGATTCCTTTTGTAGGTAAGAACAAACTTAGGGAAGGTTACTAATGAGATTTCTGTAAACCCCTATCAGCGATGTCATTTCTGACATGCAAACATGCTGCACGTCTTGGAATGTCGTCTTCTCATCCTAGCTTCCCCTTCTAGCCTCTCCTTCTACCCTCCTGTCTCCACTTGGCTAACCTCTGCTGTAATTCTGGGGCGGGGCTTCTTTCTGCCTCTTGATGGATGGCTGGGCTGGGACTCTTGATGGATGGCTGAGATGAACCTGAATTACATGGCTGGGAGAGGGGTGGATAATTATAAAGATCATGATTGAAACAACGGGTACAATGAAAGTTGCAACAAAAGTACAAAAAAACCCTGAAATGTCTTTTTGCATCAGTACATAAGAAAGTGCAAAATACGATGGAAACACAAAAGAGTAGGGATGTGTCAAAAGGAACACAGAAACAACCTTAAAGGAGCTTCCGTTGGCCAAATCCAAGACAATCTGCACATGAAAACCAGCAATAAAATTAGCATTTTATTACTGTAGCACCCTACAATTAACAATAGCAATTAACATGTTAATGGGGCCAGCAGGGTGGCTCATGCCTGTAATCCCAGCACTTTGGGAGGCTGCGGCAGGCGGATCACAAGGTCAGGAGATAATGACCATCCTGGCCAACATGGTGAAACCCCGTCTCTACTAAAATACAAAAAATTAGTCCTGCGTGGTGGTACATGCCTGTAATCCCAGCTATTCAGGAGGCTGAGACAGGGGAATCACTTGAACCCAGGAAGCAGAGGTTGCAGTGAGCTGAGATTGTGCTACTGCACTCCAGCCCGGGGAGACAGAGCGAGACTCTGTCACAAAAAATAAATAAATACAAAATAAAACATGTTAATGGTTAACCCTTAAAAGTTTAAGGCAAAAATCAATCAATCAATAACAGAAAATATGTTAATGGATTAACAGATTTTATCACCCCTAAAGTAAGTTACCAAGAGTTCGTACACACAGAGATAAGAAAAGGAGGGCTTCCGTGGCTCACGCCTGTATTCCCAGCACTGTGGAAGGCCAAGGTGGGTGGATCACTTAAGGCCAGGAGTCCAAGAACAGCCTGGCCAACATGATGAAACCCCATCTCTTCTAAAAATACAAAAATTAGCCTGGCATGATGCGACAAACCTATAGTCCCACTACTCTGAAAGCTGAGGCACGAGAATCACTTGAGCCTGAGAGGTGGAGGTTGCAATGAGCTGAGATTGCACCACTGCACTTCAGCCTGGGTGACATAGTGAGAGAGACCCTGTCCCCCCCGCCAAAAAAAATATATATTTATATATATATATGTATTTCTGACAGTAGAATGTACAATTAATAAATATAGAGGGAATGATAGAATCTCACAGTTTTGAAACCATTTATTAATAATTGACTTAGGAAGAAGGTGAAAGTTTAACAAGGGCTTCTGTGGCTCACGCCTGTAATCCCAGCACTGTGGAAGGCCAAGGTGGGTGGATCACTTAAGGCCAGGAGTCCAGGAACAGCCTGGCCAACATGATGAAACCCCATCTCTTCTAAAAATACAAAAATTAGCCTGGCATGATGGCACACACCTATAGTCCCACTACTCTGAAAGCTGAGGCACGAGAATCACTTGAGCCAGAGTATTTACATGTTCTAAATGCATCTTCACAAATGATTTACTAAAGGGGAAAAAGGTAACTTTACAGTGGAAAAACCTGAGAGATGAGAGGTCAAAGTCAGTATTATCAGTAATGAGACAAACAAATATTATCTTGTGCTTTCTCATATTTGCCTTGAGAAGAACACAATGTCAATTCTGTTAGTTCCTGACTGAAATACATAATCTGGATTTTATCATGAGGAAACAGCAGACAAACTCAAACTGGGGGAACTTCTACAAAATAGCTAGTTTGTAAGTTTCAAAAGTGTCAAGGTCATGGAGTCAAAGAAAGATTGAGGAACTGTTAAAGAGATATGACAACAAGATGGACCTGAATTACATGGCTGGGAGCGGGGGGGTGGATAATTATAAAGATCATGACTGAAACAACTGGTAAAATTTGAATGTGAACTAAAGATTAGATCAGGAGTTTGCAAACTGGCCAAATCCAGCCTGCTGCCTATTTTTATACAGCCTGCCAGGTAATGGTCTTTACATTTTTTAAATATTACAGTAAAAAACAAAACATAAAATTTATCATGTTAACCATGTGTGCAGTTCAGTAGTGTTAACAATATTCACACATTTGTGCAACATATCTCTAGAACGTTTTAATCTTGCATGACCGAAATTCTATACCCATTGAACAACTGCTCACTTCCACCTCCCTCCAGCCCCTGGCAACCACAGTTCTTTGTTTCTGAGTTTGACTACTTTACATGCCTCCTATAAGGGGAATTGTACAGTATTTGTCCTTCTATGACTGTCTTATTTCACTTAGCATCATGTCCTCAAGATTCACTCAAATGATAGCATTTGACAAGATTACCATTCTAAAGACTGAATATTTCCTTGCATGCATGTACCATATTTTCTTTATCTGTTTATTTGTTTATGGACATTTAAGTTGCTTCTACCACTTGGCTATTGTATATAATGCTGCAATGAACAAGGGTATATAAATATCTCTTTGAGCCGGGCACAGTGGCTCACACCTGTAATCCCAGCACTTTGGGAGGCCGAGGCGGGTGGATCACGAGGTCAAGAGATCGAGACCATCCTCGATGGTCAACATGGTGAAACCCCGTCTCTACTAAAAATACAAAAAATTAGCTGGGCATGGTGGCGCATACCTGTAATCCCAGTTACTCAGGAGGCTGAGGCAGGAGAATTGCCTGAACCCAGGAGGCGGAGGTTGCGGTGAGCCGAGATCGCACCATTGCACTCCAGCCTGGGTAACAGCAAAACTACGTCTCAAAAAAAAAAAAAGAAAAAAAGATCTCTTTGAGATTCTGCTTTCAATTCTTTTAGCTATATATCCAGAAGTGGGATTGCTGGCTTATATGGTAGTTCTATTTTTAATCTTTTAAGGAGCATCTATTCTGTTTTTTCCATAGCAGCTGCACCATTTTACATTCCCACCAACAATGCCTAGGGATTCCAATTTTTCCACATCCTTGCCAACATTAATTATTTTCCAAGAGTGGCCATCTTAATGGGTATAAGGGGATAGCTCATTGTAGTTTTGATTTTCATTTCTGTGATGATAGTGATGTTAAGCATCTTTTTATGCTTGTTTGCCATTTGCATATTTTCTCTGGAGAAATGTCTATTCAAGTCTTTTGTCAGTTTTTAAACTGGGTTATTTTTGTTGTTGTTGTTGATTATAGTTCTTTATATAGCCTGGATATTAACCCATTATTAGATAAATGATTTGTATATATTTCCCCCCATTCCATATGTTGTCTTTCGATTCTGTTGTTTTAGTTGTGTGATTTTTACATTTTCAATGGTTGAAAAAAAATCAAAAGAATAATATTTCTGGCTGGGCATGGTGGCTTACGCCTGTAATTCCAACACTTTGGGAGTCCAAGGCAGGTGGATCCCTGAGGTCAGAAGTTCGAGACCAGCCTGGCCAATATGGCATAACCCCATCTACTAAAAATGCAAAAATTAGCCGGGCGTGGCCATGCACGCCTGTTATCCCAGCTACTTGGGAGACTGAGGCAGGAGAATCGCTTGAACCTGGGAGGCAGAGGTTGCAGTGAGCCAAGATTGCACCACTGCACTCCTGGGTGAGAGAATGAGACTCTGTCTCAAAAACAAAACAAAAAAGCCCCCAAAAAAACAAAGAAAAAGGGGGTTGGACACAGTGGCTCATCCCTATAATCCCAGCACTTTGGGAGGCTGAGGCAGGGGGATCACTTGAATCCAGGAGTTTGAGACTAGCCTGGGCAGCATGATGGAATCACATCTCTACAAAAAAATACAAAAAGTAGCCAGCCATGGTGGTGCATACCTGTAGTTCCAGCTATTTAGGAGGCTGAGGCAGGAGGGTTGCTTAAGTCTGGGAGGTTGAGGCTGCAGTTAGCCATGATCTTACCACTGCACTCCAGTCTGGGTGATAGTGTGAGACCCTGTCTCAAACAAACAAACAAACAAACAAACAAACAAACAAATCTGTCTTATTATACAGTCATGTACCATCCAGTCTCTCCCCAGTGCCACTATGGTCCCCAGCTTATCTCCTGGTTTGGATGGTACTTTAATGGCTATCACCCCAACTAATCAGTGACCACAAGAGTTTGAAGATAACTTGCATATCTATACCTCCTCCAATATCTCCATTGGTTCCTGTCCTCATCACCCAGCATGCTGTCCACAACTCCCAGCATCTTCTTCCAGAACACCCCATTTCGTAGCAACTATAGTTTATCCCATTACTTCCTCAGTCCATGCAGTACCACTGACATCATGATAGGTGAGTTGCTCCTAAGAGAAATATAAGCTACCAAGGACATCCAGGAAAACCCCTGGAGGGGCAAACCTATTATAAGAAGTATGTAAGGCCAGGCATGGTGGCTCATGCCTGTAATCCCAGCACCTTGGGAGGCTGAGGTGGGTGAATCACATAGTCAGGTGTTCAAGACCAGCCTGGCCAACATAGTGAAACCTGGTCTCTACTAAAAATACAAAAATTAGCCCAGGCATGGTGGCATGTGCCTGTAGTCTCAGCTACTCGGGAGGCTGAGGCAAGAGAATCGCTTGAACCTGGGAGGTGGAGGTTGTGGCGAGCCAAGATGGCACCACTGCACTCCAGCCTGGGCAACAGAGCAAGACTCCGTCTTTTTTTAAATTATTTTTAAAAAAGGAAGTATGTAAACTGGCACCTGCTCCAGAGAAAAAAATCCAAGTGGTAGGCACCGCCTGGTTCTACTACCATGATCTACATATGTTCAAGACTAAAGCTGGAAGACAGTTTCTTCAGTAACTTCAAAGTGATGGAAGTTGTTAGTCCAAGAGTCTTTGGACCCCAGTATATCTACCCTATGTTCAATGAGGCCCCATTCCATACACAGGGTCTCAGAATAAACAACTGGAGAATGTTATTCAGGAGAAGCTGAACTCATGGCAATTCAATGGTAGCCCCAGGACATAGAGGAATTGTTGTGGGAATGAATGACTCTTAAGTGATTACAGCCTTGCTCCTCAAAGGTGGTCCCTGGACTAGCAGCATCAGCATCAGCTGAGAGCTTGTTAGAAGTGTAGAACCCCAGATCCCACTTCTGACCTATTGATTTAGAATCTATATTTTAAACAAGACCCAGGGGTGATTTAGCACACTACTGTTTGGGAAGCACTGTATTAATGCTTTCTATGTAGGTGTCTTAGTTTGTGTAAGCTAAGTAAGCTGGTAACCAAATACTATCAACTGGGTGGCTTATAAACAACAAATATTTATTTTTCATAGTTGTGGAGGCTGGGAAGTCCAAGATCAAGGTGCTGGGAAATGGTGTCTGGTGATGGCCCACTTTCTCATAGGTGTCTTCTATGACCCCGCATGGTGGAAGTGGTGAGGGGGTCTTTTCAAGGCCTCTTTTTTTTTTTTTTTTTTTGAGACAGAGTCTTACTCTGTCACCCAGGCTGGAGTGCAGTGGTGCCATCTCAGCTCACTGCAACCTTTGCCTCCCAGGTTCAAGTGATTCTCCTGCTTCAGCCTCCTGAGTAGCTGAGATTACAGGCACACACCACCATGCTTGACTAATTTTTGTATTTTTAGTAGAGACGGGGTTCCGCCATGTTGGTCAGGCTGGTCTTGAACTCCTGACCTCAAGGTGATCCACCCACCCTGGCCTCCCAAAGTGCTGAGATTACAGGTGTGAGCCACTGCACCCAGGCTACGGTCTCTTTTATAAAGGCACAAATTCCACTCATTCAGTCTTCACCCTCATGATTTAATCACTTCCCAAAGGCCCCCTGCCTCCTAACACCATTATTTTGGGGCTAGAATTTCAACATATGAATTTTGAGGGAACACAAACATTTAGACCACAGCAGCAGGGAACCCAGGGATCTGGGTTGTTAGTGGTGATCTAGGTGTGAGGGTGAATATGTGTGTACCTATGTGTAATTGAAATGACCTTGTATTCCCTAATGCCCCACTCTGCACACATCACTGAGGTCCTTCCTGGGACTGCACTCCATCATCCTGGAAGTTTCTCCCAGCCTCAACTCCTGCCTGGCATTCTGAGACCACACAATGTGTGCGAAGGGCTGTGCTTGCTATCTCATGATCTCTTTCCAGGTTATCATCGCCCCAGTGCTGACCTGTCTGCACCACCACTCCCAGCTTGCCATCTCCTTACCTCCACACAGACATCAGAACATCTCCTTCCACGTGTACCCCACCAGCCCCACACTGGCTCCCCTAGATTCTCTTTGTATGAGGTTGGGGTTTGACAACAAACATCCATTTACCTGCCAGAGTACTACCTGCCCAGCTAGAAGCTTTTGGCCAGGAAAATGTGAGTCAGGAAGTGAGTGGTCCATAGTCTTTGATCTTTCTGGAAGGCTGGAAAGAAGAAACATCTCCTGGTTGGGTCCCCAAAGCTGAGGCCGAGAGCTCTGCCTGGACAGTTCTGGGCATGCTTGTTCTGGCTGGCACTGAAATGCAATGCTGGGGTTTGCTAATTCGTTCACCACACTTGCCAGGCCTTGTGAAAAGCTTCCTGCCAGGAAAGGAACCAGGTATGAGTTGGCTGAGTTGACACAGCATAAAGCTCAACTTAAACAGTTTCTGAGTCTTTTATTTCTGTGTTCTTTTTCCCTTGGTTCCGGTTTTCTGGCTTTTTATCACTATTATCAGAGTGGGCATACATTTCAGTTCAATTTAGTTCAGATGGGATTCCAGCCAGGTGCGGTGGCTCATACCTGTAATCCAAGTACTTCGGAAGGTTGAGGTGGCGGATGGCTTAAGGCCAGGAGTTTGAAACCAGCATGAGCAATGCGGTGAAACTCCATCTCCATGAAAAAATTTTTAAAAAAGTTAGCCAGGTATGGTGGTGCATGCCTGTGGTTGCAGCTAATTGGGGGACTGAGGTGGGAGGATCATTTGGGCCTGGGAAAGTTGACGCTGCAGTGAGCTATAATCACACCACTGCACTCCAGCCTGGGTGACAGAGAGACCTTGTCTCAAAAAAAGAAGATTCCAAGGTGCTTTGTTATAATCACTCCCTGGCAAATGCTTTTGCCTTCCTTGCTTTTTTCTTTCTCCATCAGTCACGCCTGGCATAACCCTAACCCCGAATAAAAGCAACCACTAACTTTTCCACACCTTTCCATAAGCCCTTGAACATTGTTGGAGAAAAGCATTTAACTAGACTGACTGGTTTTCCCCTAATGATCACAAACAACACAGAGGCACATGAGACACTGCCCAGCAACCCCAGAGATTCTCCAGTAAATTTGCTTACTCACAAAACTTGATGACAATTTTATCCTTTCACACAGTTCTTAAGCCTCACCCCTCAACTATTCTTAACTGATGCTTCACTGAGAGATTAAAAGACATTAGAGCAGAGACTTTGTCTTTTTATAGCCAAGACTACTACAGACTTCTCTGCATATTCACCCATCTTCTCTCCCTCTCTTTTTCTTTCTCTCTTTCTTGCTTTCTCCATCCCTCCCTTCTTCCTTCCCTCCCTCCCTTCCTTCCTTTTTCTTTCTTTCTTTCCTTTTGACAGGGTCTCACTCTGTTGCCCAGGCTGGAGTGCAGTGGCACAATCTTGGCTCACTGCAACCTCTGCCTCCCAGGTTCAAGCAATTCTCCTGCCTCAGTCTCCAGATTAGCTGGGACTACAGGTGTGTGCTCCCACATCTGGCCCATCTTCACTTTTCTTTCTGTGACAATGGAGGAAGCTTCTCTCCTCCTACCGAAGGTTAATGTACTTGGGTTGCATTTTTCCTAACCTTCCTAGGCTACTTGGATTATTTCTTTTCTCCTGCATAATCAACCTCTTCTGAATCAACTAGAATACTTTCACTGCAAGTAAAAAGACAAAGGCCATCAGCAGATCAAACACTCCCAAATTTATATCTCCTGCCCAGGATGTCTTCCAAGCTCCAACTATTCATGGGCCCAAGAGCCTCCTGTCCAGCCTGGGCAACATGGTAAAACCTCATCTCTACAAAAAAAACAAAAATTAGCTGGGTGTGGTGGGGTGCACCTGTAGTCCCAGCTACTCAGGAGGCTGAGGTGAGAGGATCACTTGAGCCCAGGAGGCTGAGGTGGGGGTTGAGGCTGCAGTGAGCTGAGATCATGCCACTGCACTTCAGTCTGGGTGATGGAGCAGAGGGAGACTCTGTCTCAAGAATTAAAAAAAAAAAAAAAAAAAGATTCCCCTGGGCATTTTCCCCTTGGCATCTTAAACTCAACATGTTTTAAACTGAACTGATTTCCATCTGGAACAGGTGATTCTAGCTGCATTCTCTCTTGGTTCTTTGCTAGCAAGTATCCCAACGTTGTTTAGAATAGCAACATGTTCAGCTAAAAAGTTGTTAGCCAAGCTCCTTTACTGTTAGAAGTGATCACATGACAATTCTGCCCAGAGGCATGAGCAGAAGTTACTGGATAGGGCCTCTAGGAAAGCTTCTACAAAGTGGGCAGAATCAATCCTCTCTCTTTTTTTCTGCGTGGAACATACACGGAGATAGAGCAGCCATCTCACGATAATGAGGTCCACAAGCTGAAGGTGAAAAAGTGGAAGGTTGGAAGGACCCTGAGAAACAACATCATTGCATCCCAACATTAGTTCTGAGATGTTACAGAAAAAAATGATGCTCTTACTTGTTCAAGCTACTATGTATAGCAGACGTTTTGTTACAGGCAACCGAACCAAGACTTAGCTATACACCACTCAAACCTACTTCACGCTAGCCTTCCCCATTAGTAATTGGGACCTCCAGCCCCAAGTCCAGAGACCTGCAAGTTATCTGAGATTCTTCTCCCTCAACACTCACCTACAATCCAGTCGATAAGCAAGTACTACAGCATTTCCTCCAAAATATTCCTACTCATGCACTTGTCTTTATCAGCCTTGCCACTACCTGGTTCAAACCACCATCATCTCCTAAAATAACCTGATACTGCTCCCTTTGCCTACCCCCTTGCCTCCTTTCAGTCTTTTCACCACCTAGCAGCTAGAAGGAACTTTAAAAATACAAACTGGGCATCAGTACCAGCAGATACTAAAACTTCCTGGAAGGAAATGAACTGCTTTTCCTAAGAGAGAGAAATAAAAAAAAAAACAATTTGGAACTTCCCATTTTAGAAGAAAAAATTAAGAGTAGAGAGAATAGTTCTGGGTTACATTATGAATTCCTTAATCACTAGCAAATAAATAAAAAAACTGAATATTGGAATGAATCAATTTTCTTGCGGAAACTGGTGAAGGAGCTAAATATCCTAATGATCTTGGAACAGAACAGAGCTCACATTTGAAAATAGCTAGCAGGACTCAGGAGGAGGCAAGCCCAGGGAGCTCACAGACATTGTGGGAGGACTTTGGACTACCATGGAACACAGAACATGGATTTGTTACAATTTAATCAGAGGAGCCACCCACAGATGCCTTTGGGTTATGTTTGGGTTTTACTTGCCAGGCTGGGGGCCTTGTTTAGATATCAGCTATTAGTCATGCTGAACTGTGAAACAGGCACCATTCCTTAATTGAGGTCTTATTACCTTGGTTTGTGAATTATGTTGGAAGGGTAAGGGTGAGTAGGACATGCTGGTATGGATTACTTACCTGGATTTATATCCAGATGGATGAGTGTCGCTTAGGAGGGACTTTTTAGCAACTCTCAGTGATGTCCTCATTTTTTCATTTAAAATAATCTAAAAACAAGCCTGGGCAATATAACGACCCCATCTACACTAAACTTAAAAAAAGAATAAGTGGGGTATGGCTACATGCCTATAGCCACAGGTACTCAGAAGGCTGAAGCAGGAGGACTGCTTGAACCCAGGAGTTGGGAGCTGCAAGGAGCTATGATTGAACCACTATATTCCAGCCCAGGTGACAGAGTAAGACTCTGTCTCTAAAATAATAATAATATATATAAAATTTTTAGACAGGGTCTCACTCTGTTGCCTGGGCTGGTGGGCAGTGTCACAGTCTCAGCTCACTGCAACCTCTGCTTTGTGCATTCAAGCAATTCTCCAGCCTGTCTCCTGAGCAGCTGGTACCACAGGTGCACACCACTACACCCAGCTAATTTTTGTATTTTTAGTAGAGATGAGGTCTTGCCATGTTTCCCAGGCTGGTCTTGGACACTGGAGCTCAAAGCCATCCACCTGCCTCTGCCTCCCAAAGGGCTGGGATTACAGGTAAGAATCACAGCACCCAGCCTAACAATAATAATTTTTAAATATTTATATGAAAGGCTGAGAAATTTCATAGGAAAAGAATACTTTGTATGGAAGAGAGTTAAGACTCACAAAGACAGTGAGTGGTTCAAGGTCAAGGGAAAAAGTGAGTGCTCAGCTCAGTGTTGGTTACTTGTATCTTACTTCAGCCCAGACTCGGGCTCATGCCCAAGTTCCAGCTAAGGGTGACACCAACAAAGAAAAAAGTAAGAACTTAAACAAGTGGCTTCATTAAACTCTCTGTGACATACCGAGTAGCTTTGTTACATAGAAGGAAGATGGCACCAGTGACTTTGACCCTATTGGAAACACTGGAATTCATCAATCTAATTACTCATCTGGAGGGTGCCCACGGATATCCCCATGTTTGGTGAGTCACTGAAAGGGCTCACAGGACCCAGAATATAGTTGTATTCATGGCTAAGGTTTATTATGGCAATGTGATGAGGAGGGAGAAAGACTCAGGTAGAGCCTGGGGAAATCCATGGGCAGCCTTCCTATTGCCCTCCCCTCCACAAGGAATCACACAGTGCACTCTCCCTTCAGCAATGAAAATGTGTTTCCCCAGCAACAAGCATCGAATGTTTCTGCCCATAAGAGGGAAACCCATTAGAGTCTCAACACCCAAAGTTTTAGTAGAGTCTGGCCACATAGACACACTCTGCCTAGCATGTACCAAAATTCCAGATCCCCTGAAGGAAAGCAGGTGTCCAGCATAAACGACACTGTTTGTACAGTCTAGGCAGAATGAGCCACCCTTGTCAGTTAGGGAATGGTGGGGACACTCCTCGAATCCAAGTTCCCAGACACCAGCCCAAGGCCAATGCTGCAATCAGGCTTGCTATGTTAACTCTTCTGTATACCAGTAAAACTCTAGCAATAGTGAAGTCATTAAGAGAAATTTCATACTGGAAATTTTCCTCCAGAATTGCTAATGTTATATGGTGTATGTGCAGAAGTTAGGATTAAATATGTTAAAGCTTGGCAGCTCTTCTAACTGGTCTATATTCAAGACATATATTCAAGGCAGTGCAAAAGAAAAAGAGGATAGCCAATTGAAAATGAGGAGGCAATTGGTTCTTTGACCAGTTGTCCCTGCAAGCACAGCTGCAGATCAACACTTCCTGATGGGTCACTCTCATCTCAGGGGGACAGCTGAGACCCAGGAAGACTACTTGCAGGGTAGCTTTGATATACATAGAAGCACAGGGAGGTGGGCACTGAGGGTGGGCTGTGAACATGGCACAATCTAGCTAGGAATGTCCACTGTGACATCTAACCTGCTAGTAGAATGATGCCAAGGAATGGAAGCAATGTAAGCTGGCAGAGGTTTGGGTCCAGGAATTTCCTCACAGTAGAAGAATGTGGTAGAGACAGACATAGTCACACAACCAGAGCTGTGGGCCAAGAGAAGTTTTGAAGAAAGATATTTCTGGCAGAAAACTAACAGTAACTATTTTGAATTTACCAGGCACTTCCCCAACAGAAAATGCTTTCAGAAAACATTGGAGCAAGAGAATACGTGGAAGACAGTTTATACTCCTGCATCCCCCAAGTTAGAATTTTAAAAGAAAAAAAAAAGTTCCTAGAAAAAGAAAGAAGCTGAGGACCTAGGACAAATTGAACAGAGCAATGGAGCCTGAGCTGCAAATAGTCAGATACGAAAACTAGGACTTTTGCAGAGCTATCTCAGGGGTGGAAGAACCTGAACTACAGGTTAAATGTGTCAGGTGATGTTCTGGAACAGAAAGTCAAGGAGAATGAGAGTCAGATTGTGCAGTGTTTGGGGAGGGAGTGTAAGAATTGAGAGCCAGAAACTATAACGCTTGTGTGCTTAAATAATGCCAATTTTGGAGTAAGATTTTGTCAGGGTAGAATCTGCTGAGGAAGAATGAGTTGAGCTTCCTCCTCACCCAACAATGAATTGATCCAGTGAGACACCACCTTTTCTCCAAAAAACTTCAGATTTTTTATTTTTGTTTTTTGTAGAGTTTCAGGGAGAAAGAGGCATTTGTAGGTTTGGATTGAATCAGATGGTTTTTCCATTTAGAAAGCAAAAGGAAAGAAAAAAATAGAAACAACACCTTTGTGCCAAGAGAAAAGCAAATGGGAAAGTTAGATACAGAATTGTTATCAATATGTCTTTTTCAGTACAAAATACTTTGAAAACATAATTTTGTACATTCAACAGAGTATGTTCTGGAATTTTCTATTCACATGTCTTTGGAAGACTAATTTAACCTTTCTCTTTCTACTCTGTAGAAAATCAAGACTTTAGCATTGCGTTCAAAATGATTAAGTCGTGAACACAATTTTGTTTTATTTGCACAGCCTTTAAATAGGAAAGCCTAGGTAATAGTTAGAGAGCTTTTCCTGTCTGGCAAGAGACCTTATACGGTTTATATACTGGTAAAATAAACAATACAAGACCTGAGAGGCTAAGGTCAGAGATGATCGCCTTATACATACATACAAATATATATACATGTGTGTGTGTGTATATATATATATATATATATATATATATATGGTTTTTTTTTTGTTTTTTTTGAGACAGAGTCACTCTGTCGCCCAGGCTGGAGTGCAGTGGCATGATCTTGGCTCACTGCAACCTCCGCCTCCTGGGTTCAAGCAATTCTCCTGCCTCATCCTCTCAAGTAGCTGGGACTACAGGTGCACACCACCATGCCCAGCTGATTTTTTTGTATTTTTAGTAGAGATGGGGTTTTACTGTGTTAGCCAGGATGGTCTCGATCTCCTGACCTCATAATCCACCCATCTCGGCCTCCTAAAGTGCTGGGATTACAGGCATGAACCACCGCATCTGGCCTATATATGGTTTTTTGTGTGTGACAGAATTTTGCTCTGTCACTCTGGCTGGAGTACAGTGGCATGATTTTGGCTCACTGCAACCTCAACCTCCTGGGCTCAAGTGATCCTCTTATCTCAGCCTCTGAGTAGCTGAGGTTACAGGTGCATGCCACCACGCCCAGCTAATTTTTTTGTATGTTTTATAGAGATGGGTTTTCTCCATGTTGCCCAGGCTGCTCTTGAACTTCTGGGCTCAAGTGATTCACTCATCTCAGCCTCCCAGAATGCTGAGATTACAAGTACGAGCCACTACACCCAGCCAAGATGATCACATTATTAGTGACCAAATGCAACTTCCTATGATACAATTGATAATTTGGGGTAAGAAAATCATAGTTTAACAAGTATAATTTCCCATATTAATGATACAAGATATAGTCTTGAGGTTACAACTTCTGTTGTTACAGTATCATAGAACATCACTAATTTTACTTAGCAAACATTCGCAAAGCACTTTAGTTGTTTTTAAGAGGCAGAGCATTTAAGAGTAAACTAGACAAGTTTTACCTCCTTTGGCTGAAAATTCCGTCTTGGTCACTGATGTTTCTGAGCAACATTCACCTTAATAAACCGCTACATTCATTAGCCACTATGTAATCTACGCTGTCACTCCAGTGCAACCAAGACAGATGATGCTCATACCAGTACTCTCACTGTTGCGTGCTGGCCATGTTTGTGGTAGCATCAGTACTTGTAGTAGCAACAGTGATCCTAATAGGGGTATGCATGGCATCACTAAGTTTCTTGGTAAATGCAGCCAGAGAAAACATACCAGAGTATAGAGGAGCAGATACTGGGTACCTAAGACAGGCTAGTGATAGAACACAAAGCTTTTCTGACGTTGGAGACCTCGTGGAACAGATGGGGACAGTTAGAAGAATGCTTTTTATTATCATGATGTTGACCTCATGTGCAACTCTTGATTGGTATGGCCTGGTAACATGTATATAGTGCCAGAATAAACATCTTTGTGCATACATCCTTTTCCATATTTTGAATTCTTTCCTTAAGACAGAAAAGTATTGAGTCAAAGGGTATAAATACTTTCTGGAGAACACAAAATCAAACACCACATGTTCTCACTCATAGGCGGGTGTTGAACAAGGAGAACACATGGACACAGGGAGGGGAGCACTATACACGGGGGTCTGTTGAGGGGGAGTAGGGGGGACAGCGGGTGGGTGGGGAGTTGGGGAGGGATAGCATGGGGAGAAATGCCAGATATAGGTGAAGGGGAGGAAGGCAGCAAATCACACTGCCACGTATGCACCTATGCAACAACCTTGCATGTTTTTCACATGTACCCCAAAACCTAAAATGCAATAAAAAAAAAAATACTTTCTGGGAGTGGAAACAATGTCTGGGCTCTTCTAGTATAGGTATTACAGTCACCAAATTGCTTTACAAAAAGTTGTCTCAATTATTGTTACTATTATTATTATTATTTTTGAGATGGAGTTTCACTCTTGTTGCCCAGGCTGGAGTGCAATGACTTGATCTTGGCTCACTGCAACCTCTGCCTCCCAAGTTCAAGCAATTCTCCTGCTTCAGCCTTCAGAGTAGCTGGGATTACAGGCATGTGCTACCACGCCTGGCTAATTTTGCATTTTTAGTAGAGACAGAGTTTCTCCATGTTGGTCAGGCTGATCTAGAACTCCCAAACTCAGGTGATCCGCCCGCCTTGGCCTCCCAAAGTGCTGGGATTACAGGCGTGAGCCACTGCACCCAGCCTTGTCTCAATTATTAATTTATGCAGCCCTGAGAAAAGTGTGAGCTGCCCTCTTACTGATCTTGCTACAATTGGCTATTGCAACTTTAGAATCATTGCTAATTTTGTCAAGCAAATGATAATTTGTGGTTACTATTGGCATTCCTATAATTACTCATCAAATTAAGTCTTTCCATTTATCCTGACTGGTTTGATTTCCTTTTCTGAGAATGTCCATTCAAGACCATTACTATTTAAAATGACTTTTTTTTTTTGGAAACAGTCTTGCTTTGTTACCCAGGTTGGAGTGCAGTGGTGCGATCTTGGCTTACTGCAACCTCTGCCTCCCGGGTTCAAGTGATTCTACTGCCTCAGCCTACCAGCTGGGATTACAGGTGCCCACCACCACGCCCAGCTAATTTTTGTATTTTTAGTAGAGATGGGCTTTCACCATGTTGGCTAGGCTGGTCTGGAACTCCTGACCTCAAGTGATTAGCCCGCCTCAGCCTCCCAAAATGCTGGGATTACAGGTATGAGTCACTGTGACTGGCCTAAAATGATTTTAATTGTACCTTTTAACTTTTAAAATAATGTATATAAATACTTATATAAAATATACTAATTCCTTCATGCCTGTAATACTAGCACTTTGGAAGGCCAAGGCAAGGGGATCACCTGAGATCAGGAGTTCGAGACCAGCTTGGCCAGCATGGCGAAACCCTGTCTCTACTAAAAATTCAAAATTAGCAGGGCGTGTGGTGCACACCGGTATTTCCAGCTATTCAGGAGGCTGAGGAAGGGGAATCGCTTGAACCCAGGACGTGGAGGTTGCAGCGAGTTGAGATTGCGCCACTGCACTCCAGACTGTGTGATGGGAGCCAGACTCCATCTCAAAATAAATAAATAAATGAATAAATAAATAAATAAAATACACTAATTCTATGCCAAATTTAGTATATCTACTCCCAAATTTGTCATTTGTTCTTGAATATTAAGAGTTTTAATGCTTACCTTTAAATTTCATATAATCAACTTTATGAAAAATGTTCATCATTTCTTAATTTGAAAAGCCTTCCCTGTATCAAAAATTTTGTTGAGTATTCACATCTCACATCTTTTTTCTTCCAGTTTGTGCTTCATTGTTTCAGTGGGACACAGTGGTGTGAAGCTGGAACTCTGAGCCAGGCAGACCTGCGTGGGTTCATGCTAATTCGCAGATGCATATTTCCTTGAGCTTCCTGTATAAAAGTGTACCATAGAGAGTATTTCTGAAATGACTCCTTACCCAATTTCACAGATTATTTAGACAAAAAGTGAATAGGTATACACTGGAGATCTTCGTTTGCAAATGTTTTTCTTCTCTGACAGAGCCAACTGCCAGGTTTTATAAAACATGTTTAGCTTGCTCAAAAATCCCCTTTGAAGATCACGTGAGCCTAGGGGTTTGAGACCAGCCTAGGCAACATAATGAGACCCTAGCTTTACAAAAACATACAAACATTAACCAGACATGATGGCGTGAGCCTGTAGTCTCAGCTACTCAGGAGGCTGAGGTGGGAGGGTTGCTTGAGTCTGGGAGGTTGAGGCTGCAGTAAGCCATGATCCTGCCTCTGCATGTCAGCCTGGGCAATAAAGAGGGAGACCCTGCCTTAAAAAAAAAAAAAAATCCCCTTCACCTCCATCCTAATAGGAAGTATGCCAGGGGACTTGGAGCTTTTCTTAGTCCATTTGTCTATGCAACCAATCACACAGATTTACTTTCCCTTCTTGGGTTCTTGGATTTAAAAAGGTGCTTCATTCATGAATTCTGAGGAAAGTTAGGGAAAATTTAAACCATTTTTAACTGTGGAATTTAGCTTTTAGACATCTCCAACAGGCTGTGCAGGAGTGGGTAAGATCCTCTGTTGGACAATTTTGGAACCGGTATGGTCTCGGATGGGTGCATTGGAACTAGCTGGGGAGATACAGAATCTCCAAAATCTCTGCTCAACATTTTTCTGTGACTCTCTGATAGCTAGCAAGTAAGCGGCTGCTTTGTATCCTTGATGACCTAGCAGGTCCAGTATTAAACCCATTGTGAGTGGTTTGTGTGAGCTGTGTGAGTTTTCTGCTTGCCCCAAATAAGAATGCCAGAGGAATGGGAGGACTGTAAAAATGAGTTTCTCCACAAAAATGACTCAGTGGGCTGAACAGTAAAAAGCAGTAGATGTGGAAAACAAAAAAAGGGAGTGAATCCACCTACCCTCCAACTCCCTGCCATTCTTCAAGTGGACAGACTTTAGGAGAGGTAAGGAAGAAACAGATTTTATTTATTCTTTATTTTTATTTTTAAACTTTTTATAGAGGCAGGGTTTTGTCATGTTGCCCAGGCTGGTCTTGAACTCCTGGGCTCAAGAGATCCACCTGCCTTGGCCTCCCAAAGTGCTGGGATTACAAGCATGTGCCACCACACCTGGCCCAGATACTAACTCTCAACAACAACAAAAATATAGACATACACCAAGAAAGCAGAAGAGAAACTATAATCATACAAGCCTGACAAAATTAAAGATGGGGCTGGCAATGAAATTGGTGGCATTCCAATGGCATGAACCATGACTCACACTAGTGCCCCTGTAGTGAGGACAGATTTGTAAATGTCACCAAAAGGAAGTTCGAGGGCAATGCTGGTTTTGAATTAGCTTTTTAAACTGTAATATTATTTTTAAAATGTATATGCATTAAATACATGTGCATTGAAGTATTTCTTTCTCCACTTTAGTCTGTTCTCACGCTGCCATAAAGACATACCTGAAACTGGGTAATTTATAAAGGAAAGAGGTTTAATTGACTGACAGTTTCACATGGCTGGGGAGGCCTCAGGAAACTTACAATCATGGCTAAAGGGAAAGTGAACATACCCTTCTTCACATGGCAGCTGGAGAAAGAAGTGCAAAGCAAAGGGGAAAAAGCCCCTTGTAAAATCATCAGATCTTGTGAGAACTCACTCACTATCATGAGAATAGCATGGGGCTAACCGTCCCATGATTCAGTTACCTCCCACCACGTCCCTCCCACTGGGTCCCTTCCATGACATGTGGGGATTATAGGAACTACAATTCAAGATGAGATTTGGCTGGGGACACAGCCAAACCATATCAGAAGGATTTTAATTTTGAGACTTGCTGTGATGTTCGTGAATTCACTACAATTTGCAAATGTGCCTATTCATCAAGACTTCTATTTTGGAATACATATGATTACTTGGTCCTTGACAAGTTATCATCAAATGAAACAATGAAAGTTAAGTTTATAGAAGTCATAAGTCCACGTTGACACTAGAAAATGTTAATTGTCATCCATGTAAGTTTCCAAAGCTGTTTGTCAAAACTTAGAAATGCTGTACAGACCAATCCCAATTATGAGAATCTTAAATATGGGGTCGGGCACAGTGGCTCACACCTGTAATCCCAGCACTTTGGGAGGCCAAGGCGGGTGGATCACCTGAGGTTGGGAGTTCAAGACCAGCCTGACCAAACATGGAGAAACCGTCGTCTCTACTAAAAATACGAAATTAGCCAGGCGTGGTGGCACATGCCTGTAATCCCAGCTACTCGGCAGGCTGAGGCAGGAGAATCACTTGAACCTGGGAGGCAGAGGTTGTGGTGAGCTGAGATTGTGCCCTTGCACTCCAGGCTGGGCAATAAAAGCAAAACTCTATCTCAAAAAGATATATACATGTGGTTGTGATCAAGTTGCTAATCATAACTTGTTGCTAACCCACAAGTCCAATGATTCATTAAAGTAACTTAGCTAAAAGTTACCTGTGAAGATACTACTGTTTGCTGTGCTTTTTGGGTGTGGTGGCTCAACAACTGTAATCCCAGAACTTTGGGATGCTGAGGAGGGATTGCTTGAGGCTAGGAGTTTGAGACCAGCTGGGCAATATAGCAAGATCCTGTCTCTACAAAAATAATTTTTTTTTTTTGAGAGAGGGTCTCACTCTGTTACTCAGGGTGGAGTGCAATGGTGCAATCATGGTTTACTGCAGTCTCCACCTCCCAGGCTCAAGTGATCCTCCCACCTCAGCCTCTTGAGTGGCTAGGCCTACAGGTGCACTCTATTATACCCAGCTAATTTTTGTCTTTTTTGTAGAGACAGAATTTTGCCATGTTGCCTAGGCTGGTCTCAAACTCCTGGGCTCAAGCAATCCTCCCACCTTGGCTTCCCAAAGTGTTGGGATTACAAGCATGGGCCACTGCACCTGGTCCAAATATTTTTTAAAAAAGAAATTCAAGGTGCAGATAGATAATTAAAGAATGGAATGTAGAGGCTACATCTCAAAATCTGTCTGCGATAATCCAGTCTTGACCTTTGGGCTAAAGAAATAGAATCAAAAGCTAGATTTCAGGTAATAGGGATATTTTTTGGATTAAGATGTTATTACTCAAATAATTTGTACTGGTCAAAACAACCTACCCAGAAGATTGTTCTGATTGATCGAACATGTCCAGCTAAGCAACTGGACCAAAGATAGTAAAGAACCCTCAAACCTCAGCGCTGGCCTGGGTTGTAGTATGAAATGAACTAATGAGTGATAAGCCCCTTGATTCTTCTTTTCAGACTTGGGAAAGAAAGCCAGGAAGAGATAGCTTTGCTCTGTGGGAAGAGATTGTGGGGAGAACATTATAAATGATATAGCCCTGCAAGTGCAGTTAGAGGTCTATCCAGACTAAACTCTGATTTCTCTCAGATTGCAAAGATGGAGATTCATGTAGTAATTAGAACAGGAAGCACCAAAAACAGCAAGTTCATCATAAGCCACATTCACTTAGACATTCAACAAACGTTTATTAAGCACCTACTATACACTGGATGCTGAGTACATAATAGTGGACAAAATATATTTCATTTTATATTTGGTTATTGCCAATAAAGAGAAATGCTATTAATTTTTCTGGGTTGTGTGTTAATCTTGCTAAACTCTAATTCTAACAGTTTGATTATTGATTCTGTTGCTTTTTCTAGATGCTCATATTATTTGTAAACATCAGCAGTTTTATCTCTGCCTTTATAATCCTCATACTTTTTTCTTTTCCTCATAATGCAGACAAAAACCTCCAGTATCATATTAAGCAATAACAAGGATATTCCAATGGCTTGTCTTTTTCCTGATCTTAAAGGATGGTTTACTATAAGTCTAACTTTGCTGTAGATTTTTTATATATCAACTTTTCAAAGTAAGAAAAATTTCCAGTATTCCTACTTTGTAATTTTAAAATCATAGTTGTTAAACTTTATAAAACATTTTTTTCTGTATCACGGGAACATGTGGTTTTTAATTTTAATGTATTAATTGGTTAATCCATTGATATATTTTCTGATTGTAAAACATCTTTACCTTCCTGCAGATTCTTATTGGATCAAGATGTAGGACTTTTTAAAGACATTGTTGTTGGATTCAATCAGCTGTTATTATTTTCTTGTATTGCACTTACCTGATTTTGGAATCAACATGACAATAACCAATAATAAAATGAATGGGTAGATTCTGAAAGTCTCCTATTTTCTGTAGCAACTTGTTTTGTTTTTTTCAGGAGAGACAATCCTGAATGACTTTTAAGTTTCCTTAATATTAATACAAGCACTAATTTTGATATTTTATATTTTTTAGGGACTTTTGCATTTCATCCAAATTTTCCAATTTCCTGTTCATATGATGACTATGTCAATATTTTATTCCAGATTCTGGTTCACAGTGTTTCCCATGGTGAGAGAGAGGAAGTAAGACCTGGTTCTGTCAGCACTTTCAAGCCCACCGTTCACCTTCCTGAGTAGTATAATTCTACTAAGGATGTATCCTTCCATGATTAGTCTGACATCTGATCTTGGCCTGGACTAGGCCTTTTGTGATTCTTCCTGGCTCCCAGTAGTCTGCCTTATCTTCCTTTAGGTTGGGCATGCTCCTTTATGGTGCTGGTCATGGTTAGCTACTAAAAGGGAGAAAAGAGAGCTTCAAGGAGTACAGAGCAAAAGATGTAGTAACTGCATGCTTAGTAGATACAGGATTTCCATTTGGAGTGAGGCAAATTTCTGGAACTAGACAGTGGTGATGGTTGTACAACATTGTGAATGTACTTAATGCTACTGATTTGTATGCCTTAAAATACTTAAAATGGTAAATGTGATGTTACATTAATTCACAATAAATAATTTTTTAAAAATCAATAATGAGGCCAGGCCAATGGCTCATGCCTGTAATCCCAGCACTTTGGGAGGCTGAGACGGGTGGATCACCTGAGGTCAGGAGTTCGAGACCAACCTGGCCAACATGGTGAAACCCTGCCTCTACTGAAAACATAAAAATTAGCCAGCCATTGTGGTAGGCGCCTGTAATCCCAGCTACTTAGCAGGCTGAGGCAGGGGAATTGCTTGAACCAGGAGGCAGAGGTTGCAGTGAGCTGAGATTGGGCCATTGCATTCCAGCCTGGGTGTCAAGAGCAAAACTCCGTCCCAGCTAATTACTCCTAAGATGGAGGGAAAAGTAGACAAACAAGGAACCTAGAAACTCAGAGAAGGCTCTTCCCTGATTTGAGATTTTTTTAAATTGTGATAAAATACACATAACATAGAATATACTGTTTTAACCATTTTAAAGTGTACATTTTAAAGGATATCCAGTACCCATTAAGCATGCATTTACTACTCCTTTTGCTCTGAGGGGAGAGTGTGGTTGCCCCAGGAGCATGCTGCCTGCTTTTGTTGGGAAGAAACTGGTCTCTGTTGAGAGCTAACAGCTACCATCAATCTGGTGACAAAGACACTGGCTCAAGCTGCATTAGTGTCCTAGGGCTGTTGTAACAAAGTACCCCACACTGGGTGGCCCAGCGCAGCTAGAAATTCATTCTCTCACAGTTCTGGGGGTGGGAAATCTGAAATCAAAGTATTAGCAGGGTTGGATCCTTCTGGGGCCTCTGAGGGAGGAGGGGTTCCATGCTCTCCCCTGGCTCCTGGTGGTTGCCAGCGATCCTTGGCATTCCCTGGTTTGTGGTAACATAACCCCAGCCTCTGCCTTTGTCTTCTGTGGTCATCTTCTCTGTGTGCCTCTGTTGTCTCTTCTTATAATGACATGAGGCCGGGGGAGGTGGCTGGTGGGATTACATGCATATAATCCCAGTACTTTGGGAGGCCGAGGCAGGTGAATCACCTGAGGTCAGGAGCTCGAGACCAGCCTGGCCAACGTGGTAAACCCTGTCTCCACCAAAAATATGGTGGAGGCGCATGCCTGTAATCCCAGCTAGTCAGGAGGCTGAGGCAGGATTGCTTGAACTCAGGAGGCGGAGGTTGCAGTGAGCAGAGATCGTGCCACTGCACTCCAGCCTGGGTGACAGAGCAAGACTTGGTCTCAAAAAAAAAGAAAAGAGACTTAGGTCATTGGATTAGGGTCCACTCTAATCCAGAGTGACTTCATTCATTACATTTGGAAAGACCCTATTTTCAAATAAAGTCATATTCGCAGGCACCAGGATTTAGGACTTGAACATACATTTCCAGGGAGACATAATTCAACCCATAACAACAGCCATCCCCAGTATGGCAGCAAAGAAACTGGTGCTGAACAGGGAAATCTGCACATTGATCAGTTTGCTTTGAGAAGAAAATGTGCCTTTCGTTTTCCAGATTTGTAGTGTCCTTCAAGCACCCTCTACTGGCAGAGTTTAACATCCAGCCAGCTGGCAATGGAGAAATGGACTTTGCATCATTCCCTGGGGCAAGGAAGGTTTAAAGTTCAGAGGCAATAAATTAATAACTGGCACATCTGGGGACCAAAGTTCTCTCTGCTTTGAAGTGAGCCTTCAGCTAGCCTCATTCGATCTTCTTAATTTTATTTTATTGTGGTCAGAACACTTAACATGAGATCTACCCTCTGAACAGATTTTGTTTTTCTTTCCTATGGCTGTAATAGAACTCATTATTGTTGTTTGAGACAGTCTTGCTCTGTTGCCCAGGCTGAAGCGCCATGGTGCAAACTTGGCTCACTGTAACCTCTGCCTCTCGGGTTCAAGCGATTCTCCCACCTCAGCCTCCCGAGTAGCTGAAATTACAAGTGCCCACCACCATACCTGGCTAATTTTTGTATTTTTTAGTGGAGATAGGGTTTCGCTAATTTTTGTATTTTTTAGTGGAGATAGGGTTTCGCCATGTTGGCAAGGCTGGTCTTGAGCTCTGACCTCAAGTGATCTGCCTGCCTCTCAAAGTGCTGGGATTACAGGTGTGAGCCACCATGCCTGATCCCCTTTTTGGGGCGGGGGGAGGGGATCTCACTTTTGTCGCCCAGGCTGGAGTGCAGTGGAGCGATCTTGGCTCACTGCAACTCCGCCTCCCAGGTTCAAGCGATGCTCCCTGCCTCAGCCTCCTAAGTAGCTGGGACTACAGGCACCCGCCACCACGCCTGGCTAATTTTTGTATTTTTAGTAGAGACAGGGTTTTGCCATGTTGGCCAGGCTAGTCTTGAACTCCTGACCTCAGGTGATCCACCCGGCTTGGCCTCCCAAAGTGCTAGGATTACAGCTACTTGGACTCTTGTAACTGTCTCCTAATGGTCTTACTGATACATCCCAACTCATTTAACCAGGTAGAGTAATGGTTCTGAAATGTGAATCAGAAGGTGTCACTTTTTGCTCAAAGACCCCATATTGGCTTTCCATTGCTCTTAAGGAACAACTTCTTCATCATGGGATAAAATGACCCTTCGCAATTTGGCTTTCTCCAGTTTCATCTCCTGCTCTCCTTACCTCTTCTCCTAGTCATACAGGCTGTCTCTCATTTTTGAAAAGCTTTATTTATTTTATTTCATTTTTTCTTGCCCATGGCTCGTTTTTCTTCTTGGTACTTATTTCACACTCCCTTATCCCCATTCTTCTCTAACTCACATCCTTCAAGCCATTCTCTATTCATCCTCCAAAGTCAGTTTAGCTGTCGCCTCCTACTGGAACTGATGCTCATAATTGACCCCGACCCTAATAATTTCAGATTAGGAGATTCCCATGTGTTTCCATTGATTTTATCTCTCTCATTGTATATATAAGCATATTTATAATGAGAGCTATAAATGTAAATAAGCATATATATAATGATACAAAAATTAAGTTATCTCTTATTATATATAGAATTTTGATATCTCATTACATATATATAATATGTATCTCTCTCATTACATATATAACTGTATATGTTGCTATAAAGTCCCATGGAATATTTGGTGGGCTGAGGTGAAAAACAGACACAGATATATATATGTAATGAGAGAGACATATATATTATGTGAGAGAGATGCATATATATTATATATGTATTAAGAGATGTATATTATACATATGCAATGAGAGAGATACAAAGTTGTAATGTATATGCGTAAGTATATAATGGTATATATCAGTATTGTTTCACTTTACTAAAGGAGTTGATCATATCTGAAAGTTTACTTATTTGTTACTGTCATCCTCCATCAGAATATATGCCCTCTGAAGTTGAGCAACTTGTTTATTTTGCTCAGCACATGTCCCCAGTGCCTAAGTAACAGTGCCTGGCTTACAGTAGAGATTCAATAAATATTTACCAAGTGAATGATAAAAACAGATTTTTTGAGGCAAAGTTTTTCATGTTGCTATATAGTCCCATGCAATATTTGGGACATACTTATACTAAAAAATTATTATCTGAAATTCAAATTTAGGCCAGGCACGGTGGCTCACGCCTGTAATCCTAGCACTTTGGAAGGATTACTTGATCTCAGGATTTTGAGACCAGCCTGGGCAACAAAACGAGACCCTCGTCTCTATTAAAAAAATAAAAATTAGCCGTGTGTGGTGGTGGGTGCCTGTAGTCCCAGCTACTTGGGAGGCTGACGTGGGAGAATCACTTGAGCCCGGAAAGTAAAGGCTGCAGTGAGCGATGATCGCGCCACTGCACTCCAGCGAAGGCAACAAAGCGAGACTGTCTCGCAAAAGAAAACAAAATAAAAAATAACAAATTTAACTGAGCATCCTGTATTTTTTTTCTGGCAACTCTACCCCCAGCAGACAGTTGGCAATATCTAGAGTTTTTTTTTTTTTTTTGTCTTCATAATTAAATTAATATTCAATCACATAATGGGGAATCTGAGAAGAGATGCAAAAATGAAATGTACAAGATTTTTTTTGTTAAAAAAAAGAAAAAAGAAAAAACCCATCAAAATCAGACACAGAGGGCTCCGCAGCGAGGCCACCGTTGGGGCAAGCCCCTCTTGGCGTAAACAACAGGCAGCATCCTCCCTCAGGACTTGGGAGGCCACAGGGAGAGTGGAACTGCACTAAGCAGAGCAAGCTGAGCTTCCCAGGCTCTTGGCTGCCTGGGGGTAGGCTGAGGTGAGAAACAGACACAGCCCAGGAGGTTGTCCCGGGAACGCATAAGCCAAGGGTGGACGCACAGACCCGTGTGGAGAGATCTTTGATTGTAATGACTAGGGGTAGTGGCACCACTGGCATCTAGTGCGGAGAGGCCAGGGATGCTGCTAAACATCTTGCAACGTAAAGGGCAGCCCCTCCAAGGCAAGGAATTATCTAGTCTAAAATGTCAATAGCGTGGAGGCTGAGAAAAACTTAACTAAGATGGCCATGAACTTTCAGGGTCCCTAGTACACAGGCAGCGCCTAGCATTGCTAAGTTCATCTTCCGTTTGGAAAGGCAGCATAGGGTTGGTGAGAGAAAGGCGTCCGGGGCTGGCGACTGGCTTTAAAGGCCTACGCGCAATCTTCTTGACGATACGGGATGCGATAACGGGGTGCGAGAGAGCCAGGTAAGTTACCTATTGCAGCAGGACAGGTGACGATGTCGAAAAGCCTGCGTGTGCCGGACACTGTGGAAGGTCAAGCGCTCCGCACGCCCCGCCTGAGTATCCCAGGTCCCACCAAAAACAGATCCTCCGGCTGCTGGGACTGGGAAGGCGTTCAGTGACACACCGGAAGCGGCCTGGCGACTGAGGCGTCCTTCTCCCTAGCAACGAGTTGCGAAGGAAGTGGTTGCTGTAGCCGCGCCCTGTGCGTCTGCGCGGAGGCGCCGGCTGCTGACGTGGAGCTGGGCGGCCGAGCTGGGCGCGCGGCAGAGTGGTGGAGAGTAGCTGGGGTGGCAGGACTGCCAGCGAGGCCGGGATGGGGGCGCCGCCGCTCTCTCCGGGCCGGGGAGCCGGGGCTGCCGGCCAGCGCTGGTGGGTGCTGCTGGCGCCCCTGCTGCCGGCGATGCTACTGGTGCGGCCCGCGGGGGCCCTGGTGGAGGGGCTCTACTGCGGCACTCGGGACTGCTACGAGGTGCTGGGCGTGAGCCGCTCGGCGGGCAAGGCGGAGATCGCGCGGGCCTACCGCCAGCTGGCCCGGCGCTACCACCCCGACCGCTACCGGCCAGAGCCCGGCGACGAGGGCCTCGGGCGGACGCCGCAGAGCGCGGAGGAGGCTTTCTTGCTGGTGGCAACCGCCTATGAGACGCTCAAGGTGAGGTCTGCGGGCGCGGAGGGGCTTCGAAGACCGGCTGCGGGAAGCGCACGGCCCACGGAGCGTGGGCCTCTGTGACCCCGAAACTGAGCGCAGCCACCGCCGCGACTTTAAGATACTCAGGTTTCCCACGTGGCCCTGTGAAAGAACCGAGTTTGCCCCCCTGGGCCACGTGGGCACAGCTAGCCTCTTCCTCCTCCTTTTTGTGATAGTCATTGTTATGCAAAGCTTTGGGCATCTTACGATTTCGTGAAAATATTTTAATAACGTGCATTTCACATTCGAAAAGCAGAGTGATTATTAATGCTAGGATCTGGGGTAGCCCATAACAGGCAAGGTCTCGAATATCCAGTGACAACTGTGATCGCATCAGTTTAATATGACAGAAATTTGGTTTCTGGAAATAGTGTTAATGGTGACACTTAGCTTGGGTTTACGGAACTAAGAAAACACTGAGAAGAACTGTGAACAACCAGTCAAAAGGCTGGATGTGACTCTTGGCTGTGACACCTCTGTATAACCTTGGATTAGTGACTTAATATGTTGGAATAGCTGTTTCTTCACATGCGAAATTAAGGCCATGATACCTTCTCTCAGGGTTATTGTGGGGATTAAATGGTAAGTGTGCGAACCGCCCCCCTTCCCATAGGACCCATGACTTGGGTACAAAACTGAGAATTTCTGGTAGGAAATATTTTGTAAATATGTATTTATATGTCATTTGACAGAGGTTTTATTGAGTCTTGTGGGCCTGAGAGATTTAGCCCGATGCTGTTTTCTTCTACTACTGCAAAAACAAACAAACAAAAAAACTATCTAAGACATCACGAAGTATAAATAGCATTTGATGGTGGTATTACTGCTAGAAGGGCCCCATTATACTGATGCATCAGCTATTGTAGTTGTAAAGTAGTTTTCTAGCCTTTTTTTTTCCCGAGGCAAAATTTTCCATGTTGTTATGTAGGCTGCTTTTAATAACTGTACTTTGAGTGGATATAATTTAACCGTGGATTGTTTCTCCAGATTTTCTTTCCAGAGCTGAAAATAGTCAAGGAACTAACAACACTCATGCCTTCCGTAGCAGTTTGGATAATTTGGAGTAATAAAATGAGTGGTGGAGGGGCCCTGAACTAGGTAAACTAGGTAAATTGAACTAGGTAAAATTTAATTTACCTAGTTCATTAAATTCTCACTAGCATTAATGAGGTTGTAATTTTTATTGTCAATTAGCTGAGGGATGGCTGTGAAACTGGGAAAGTGTTGAGGCCAGAAGGTTTTGTTGCCTATTATTTAGGGTAAAGAGTGATGGGGAAAAAAGACTCCAGAAAAAATAGGAAAGAACTCTCCATCCAGGGCACTTCAGCATATGAAGCTCCAACCTCTGTACTTTGTAGTCAGCCAGAAGCCCCGCTGGTGCATAAGGCATCCCTGGACGGATGGAGAACTTCCAAAAGGGAGGGCAGCAGAAACACTGCCAGCTGTTGCCTTCTGCTGGGCTTTGTAGGATTGGAGATGAGTAGGTTTGGCATGAGAATAGTGAGCATGTTGGTAAGAACTTTGAAAACAAGCGCCAAGATTAGAGGTTAGAAATAGTGACGGTAGAGAAATTCCTGCTGGGAGGGACACCAGGAAAGGCAGATTTGGGGGACTGATCTGATGGATCCGTATGGTTGCCTCTAAAGGTTTCTACCACTAAAGTTACCACTGATTGTCAGCTAATGAAAAACTAGACAAAATAAGTGATCCACTCAAGAACAAGGAACTTTTAGGCAGTTAAAGACCAGTGTGTCTGGAGTAAGTAATACTTGTACTCTTGACTCTGACAGGTCGCTACAAATATCTTGGAACAGAGTTGTAGTGATGGAGGAGGGAATGAGGGGAGTGTTCTGTAGCTCCCCCAGAACCCCCTCTGTCTTACTCTGGAAATTATCTATGAGACAAAAGGGATGTCTGGAGATATTCTGGACCCTTGAAAATCAGACCTAGCAGTACTCTTTGAAAACTTCCATTTTAAATTTATAGAGATGAACATGTGTTCATCTTCCAAGTGGAGCACCTCCAAGAACTATTTACCTCATTGAAGATGCTGTCTCTTGGAATAAGGATAAGGACTTTGACTTGCTATATGTGGGAGCAGTTATTACAGGGTGGTCTGCTTTAGTTTCTGTTATAATGGAGAATTGTGAGGAAGTTGCCAAAGAATATCTTTTCTAGGTAATGCAAAGTTTTAATGAACTGAGGTCATCCAATTTGGAGGGCTTCTGCCTTCCATATTATCCCATTGAGGCAATGGAGATGTAGTGGCTGTTTTGCTTGGACGTGTCCTTGGGCTGTAAAAAGGGTTTGTGAGGGGCAGGAGGTTCAGGTGGTGGTTGGTAAGAGCAGGTCAGATAGAATAGTGGGAGAAGTTAGTTCCAGTGGGTCTGGAATAAAAACAGGATGCAGAAGCCTGTCTCTGAATGTTGACAATAAATACATTGCCAAAATGGAAACTATAATTATGTAAAACATCAGTGGATTTGTGATTCTGAGGTTGTTTTGGTCAAATAAATGCCCTTTTGAGCGAGAGTTGTTTTAGATGGTGGTTATTAAAAAATAAATAACTTAAATACAGTTACTAATATAACAAATACAGTTGATAAGACAAGATATGACATTTGGTCATTACTGTTTTAGCAAAAAGATTTTACCTGTGCATGGAGAAAATGAGGAAAACCAAAAAAAAAGAAGTATGGGTAATAATGGAAGGCAAAGGCACTGGCCGATGCTTTCACCAAGTCATGCTTAGTTCAGATTCCCAAATAAATTACAGTTCCAGATCTCAGCAAAACTTCAAACCATTGTGATTTCACACACTGCTTTATAAACTAAGACCAGGCAATAATATTTAGTGTGTTTGACTTTTGGGGATTTAGGGAGCTTATGAACTTTGGAAGTTAAACAAGTGAACACTTACCCTCTGTGTCAACATTGGATCTCATGAGTTAGAATAATGTGGTCCCACTTACATATTTTGAAAGTGGCTATAGCACTTATCACACTGCATTATAAATAACTGAGTAGCGCTCTGTTTCCCACTAAATCATGTTCCTTGTTTTTTGTGTGTATATCCACAGCATCTAGCACAGTGTCTGGCACATCAGATCATTAATATTATAAAAACTCTTTTCTGGAGGCATTCAGATAGAATGGAAATTGAACGTGGATTTCTGACATTTTGACATTGGCAAGTGCAACACCCTTTGCTATTTCACTCAAATTAATTGCAATTTTAAAGAGTGGTAGGTATATAGATAAGTAAATTGGATGGTTATGAGTGAAAAATTCCTGCATGTGAGAAGAATTACACTTTTAATGTTCTGAGGGTTTTTAAGTGAGAACAATAATTTTTGAATGTAGATTAAAAATTGGATAATACATGAAATATGAGAAATGGCATAAAAATAAGCAGATGAGAGAACAACTGGAAAGGATGCACTTAGAAAAACTATGGTAAAAAATGCAAAAGTGTAGAATTTGACAGCATTTTGCAAGATCACAAGAAAAGAGCCTAGAAAAGGTCTAGGGAATATTGCCGGCATGAAAGTAAAGGTTATTCGCTAAGTTGAAGGGATGTGTAGAAAGGGCATTCTACTCCAAAACTGTCTTGGAAGGGAAGCATTATAAGAACACTTCACTTTCCTCTTATCAGTCTGATGTGGCAGGGCTTTAGCACTTATGAAGAATTTAGCAAAAAAGGATTCTGAACTCCGTGCACTGTTAATTTCTGTTTATTGTTCATTCCTTATATTCTCTTACTCAGCCCTTCCTTTAACTGGGACTGACACAGGCACTTGGAGGAGACATAACAAAGGAAAAGGTGCAGTTTCTGACTTTAAGTTTTTAATAAACAAGGGAGACAGATGTTTATTCAGTTATTTATTTAAATTATGTAATAAAAGTATGTGCAGATTATAGTGCTGTGCTGAGAGGAAGTGATTATGTCTTCTTGGATAGAGAAGAATGTACTCTTTGAGCTGATCAGGAACAAAATCACCAAGGTTGATGGTGAAAGGACATTTCAGGTAGAGGGGAAACTTGATCCACAGAAATATAGAGTCATGAGTGTGCAAGGCTGGTTCCAGAAATGTGATGTCATTTCATGAGGTATTATAGTAATGAGCATTTTCTCCACCAAGGTTCAGTTTTATCATATTTTTTCCCAGGGACTCTTTTGGGAAAAAATGAACTGCATTTATTACTATTATTTTTCAGCATTATCCAGATTGTATTTAATCAGTCATTCATAGTAATTGAATAATCATAATAATATTTTAAAATTATATAATTTGCTTTCTTTTTTGAGACAAGGTCTCATTATGTTGCCCAGGCTGGTCTTCCAGCCCTGTGCTCAAGCGGTCCTCCTGCCTCTCAAAAAGCTGGGATTACTGGCACATGCACCAAACCCTAAAATTATATAAATCTCTATTATAGTTGTGATGCTGATAAACAGCCAAATTAAGTGAACTTATAGACCACAGATGGCATATGGTTTTCATTTCATATGCCAACCCTGATTGGTCATGATTACCTGGAACAAAACTCTTACCTTTTAAGAGTTTTGAGACCTTTTCTGGGTTTAGTGGGAAAGAGTAATATGTTTAATAGTAATAGTTCCCATGGCCCCAGAAAAAGGATGTGATAGCATATGTACCACATTTACTGTTTCTGCTGTGAACCCACAAATGTTATTTTTTACTGGTTCCTTAATTTCAGCTGTTATTCCCTACTTATGGCTAAGGGTGATTATATACCAGCTGTGTTTGATTCTGGTGCCATGACTGGCTGACATATGATGTAATCTTGATCAACCTGAAAATACTGACTTGATACTAGCCAGAAACTGAGCACTAGACATTTTAATTTAGCATGTACAGATTTATCGTAGGTAAATGGAACATTTGGAGATACTCACAAGAGTGCAAAGACCCTTAACATAGACTAGGGGATCTGCTATTTCTAGGTTGGGAGCTGGTGAGGTAACATGAGAGGGTGAATGTTGCAGGATACTGAAACATCGTTTGGGATCAAATGATGAATAACTCCTTAAAGTTGTGTTCAGGAATTTGAACTTATGTACTGAATAGTTACCAGAAGTTTTAAAGTGGACAAATGACACAATCTTATGTTTGTTTTAGGAAGAAAACTGGGAGCAATTTTGAGAATGCTTTGGGGAGGACAAAAAGATATTCTTGACTGAACTGATTTTACTTACAATCTTCTTCTGGAATTCCATCATTCCTCTTTCACAACTTGAAAATCTCCTAGTTGGTTCATTTCCCACTCCTTTCTCATCATTTTGCTCCTTTTAAAGCTACACTCACGTTTTTCCTTTGCTGTTCACTGTCTTTACTTTCTCATCTCCCTTTCATTCAAGCTATCATAGACTGGCATGTGCACCAGCACGTGTTGGAACTGTTCTTGTTAAGGTGAACAATGACACTCTACTCATGAGATCTGATTAGATTGACTGCTCATTTCTTTTTCCTCCTGGATCTTGGTGTCATGTGGTATCTTTGACCATTTAGTTCTTGAAGGTGTTCTTCCCTGACGTCCTTGATGTAATCTTCATCTGTTTCTCCTGTCGTTGCCATTTCTTTTCAGTCGTTTCCACTACCTACTCCTTAAGCATTGCTTTTCTGTTGAGTTCTCCTTTGTGTACTCTTTTCTTTTTCATTTTCTAACCTCCTCCTGATGAAACTCACTGTATCCTTGACCTAAGCCACTACTTTTGAGCTGACAACTCTAAAACCTGCATGTTCTCCAGGCTCATATTTTTAACCGCCTCTCTGTAGCACAGGTGCCCACAATTAAACATGTCTGAAATCAATCTTGTTATCTTTGTGAAAGCATCAACTTTAAAAGAAGATATAATTATGCCTCTCACAAATACAGAATGTGTCAGAGATATTATTTAACTTATTAATCAATGAGGAAACCAGGAAGATACTAAAACTAGTTGAAAAAGTGCCAACACTTGTGATCAGATAGGGAATGCTGAAATGCCTATAAAACTGGAAAATACCTACCAAGCAATAATCTGTTGCATTCCATAGGACATAATTTGTCTTTCTGTGAATAGGAGTCATTTGCATTATTTCCAGTTTTCTACAGGTTACTTCTGTCTCTACAGAGTTAAAATAGGTTAGTCAAAGACAAACAAAGGTGCACTCCTCATGCAGGAATAGATAATCCTTGATGCTCCAGAAATTGAAAGGATATCTAGTAATTTTTTTCTTCCTAGTTCAAAAATCTTCCACAATTTTCCCCTACATCTTCTCCAAACTTTGTTTTTTTTCCTGTATTCATTATCTTAATGAATAACATGGTCTACGTAGTAACTCTAATTAAAAACTTCAGTATCATGCTCAACATCATCTTTGATTCTTGTATACCCCTTTACTTATCAAGTCCTATTAATTCTTTTTCTTAGCTGCTAAAATCATTTCTCCCTCATTCCACTTTTTGCAGTACTACCAGAATTGTCTTTCAGAAACATATAATTCTACACAATGCTGTTGTTCTCATACTTGGAAACGTTTTTGTTTTTGAATAGCGCAGATGATAACATCCTGACTCTTTGGCGCAGTGTACAAGATCCTCAACAGTTCTTATCCAAACTTACCTTCCAGCTATATTTACTACTACTTTCTTCCTAAATTTCCCCAATGCTCAAGCTTCTCTGAATCCATGATATTCTTTGATACTTTTGTACCCTTAACATTTGCTGTTTCCTTTGCCTGAAACAAGTTTCACTAAGCCCTACTTGCTTTTCCAGATCCAGCTCTCATTTCCCTCCTGCTGTGAATCCCATTGCTAGTGTTTCCAGAGTCAGCCCCTTGTTCCTTAGGACACTGAATTGTGCGTTTTTTTTTTTTTTTTTTTTGAGACAGAGTTTCATTCTTGTCACCCAGGCTGGAGTGCAGTGTCACGATTTCGGCTCACCACAACCTCCACCTCCTGGGTTCAAGCGATTCTCCTGCATCAGTCTCCTGAGTAACTGAGATTACAGGCATTATCTACCACGCCCAGCTAATTTTTGCATTTTGAGTAGAGACAGTGTTTCACCATGTTTGTCAGGCTGATCTCTAACTCCTGACCTCAGGTGATCCTCCTGCCTTGGCCTCCCAAAGTGCCCAACCCAACCGTACCCTGCCTGAATTGTGCTTTTCTTGCTTGCTAGATTCTTCTTCTAGATGAAGGGTTCTTGAGGCCAAGACCTTGTCTTGTCTTTTTAATTTTCTTTTTGTGCTCAATACAAGGCCTAATGCCCTGCCTCATCATTTTTGAAATGAAAACAACTAAGGTTTTTAAAAGCTCAGGTGACCAGTTAGATGGTGATAGTATTAACTGAAACACAGAGGAATAGATTTGGTTTCTGGGCACATTGAGTTTGAGATATTTTGCATTTAGAAAATGTTCAGGACATAGTTGAGAATAGGAGGAGACAAGAAAAACAGATACAAGCGTTACTAGTATGTAGGTAATATTCCAAATCATGGAAGTTGTTGAGTCTATGTGCGGAATGAGAGAAGATAGAGAAGATAAGTTGCACTAGTGACTAGTGGGCAGAAAACAAGAAAAAAACGAAATGAGTAGCAGTTAATTTTCTTCCTCTTTTGTAGGATAAAATGGCCTGGAAAAAAATTTAGACCAGAGATTGTTTTTTTGAAGGATCATTTGTGTGTGTGTGTATTAAAAAAAATTAATATATATTAAAAGTGAATACAGTAATACATTTTTACATATCATTGATTCCTGACCTTTACCACCCCAAAAATGTTTTTTGTACTCTGTGTAATTGAAAGTTTTAAATGTAAAAACTAGCTGCAATATCAAATTATTGCAATTTATGTACTGAGATCAAACAATTTATTTCCTTCAAGGGCAGGAACATAATATATTTTTGCCTCTGGGGAGGGGGGATGATCCTTTTTATAAGAGAAGGAAGGATTCAGTGCTTTCTTTGCTTGTGGGTTTCCTCTTGTTCACTTTTGATCTAGATATTGGTGGTTATGTTCCAGTCCTCCTGCATATGCCCACGAGGATTGGGAGTGGAATGGACACCAGCAGAAGCACTACAGTTATTCCTGTAGAGATTAGAAACAAGGAGCTTATTGCCCTGCTTGTCAAGGCTCAGGACAGACAGGAGGAAGAAACAAGTATAAAGGTTTTGGTTTTGGAAAGAAGTTGGAATCTCCAGACCCTGGGACCTTAAGATCCACAAAATTGCTGAAAGAAAAAGTACTACCTTATTGAAAGGTAAGATATTAAACTGTTTTAAGGTTTAAGCTATGTTAGCCACAGTAGCATATTTTCATAAGCTATGAATTTAAGTAGTCATTTCTGCCAAACTGAAGTTTTTGTGACATCGCCACCCATCCAGCCTTGCTGGTGAGATGGAGAGCTATGTAGTGGAGAGCATATTGCAAGGGAAAACCTTCACAAAAGTTCACTCGTTTTTGAAATAATGTTTACTGAATGCCAGGCACTGTGCTAGGCCTTGGATATACAGATATGAATGAGTTACCCTACCTACTTCCTAGAAATTCTCATTCTAAGAAAAGAAAAAAACTGATGATTACCATGTGATAAGTGCTATAATAAATAGGTACCAAGTGTGATAAGAATGACCTGATGTCTGAGACAGTAACACTTACATTCTAAAGGATTAATAGGACTCATGAGGTTCAAATTAGAGAGAAATATATGTTCAAAGACATAGGTATGAAAAGAAACGTTGTGTTGGAATAACACACCAAATTCCAGAAACTGCTGTCTGAATGTTTGCTATGGGTAAAAGAGGGGAACTGATAAGGGATGTTGCTAGCTAGGCAAGTTTGGACCAGTTGTGAAAGCCTGGTGGCATAGGAAGGAAATTTTAACTTTGGCCATGGGAAAGCATTGGAGATTTAAAAAAAAAAAAAATGGTGCAGCTAACTTAGTTCAAGATGAGTAGGAAAAAAAAATATGGTATTAAAATTAGAATGTACCTTAGCTCTCTACTTGAGTACCATAAAAAAAGATGGTCCTTATTCTGTCTTTTCTTTGCTAATATTCTTGGTATCCTCTTGTTCTTACTAGGTTGATTCTAAACGTTTACTGAAGAGCAGGATTTTGACTTAGGCTGTTGAGAACTCCTAAGTTTTACCAATTTGTGCTGCCCTTGATAATACCTTCTAAAGTGTTTGTATGCCTCACTGATCATTATCAGTATGCATGAAAACTGATCATTTTCTTCACTTTGGAGAGAAAGCTTTAAGCTCTAGAATGGAGATAAAATAAATGGAATAAATGCTCTAACAAGGAAGTGGCCAACTTTTTAGTCTAATCATAGCCAAAACAGGGTCATAAATTTGTGGTGACTCAAAAGAAAACCATCCAAAGAGGAGTCAGACTTGACCCTGAGATGTCTTGCAGGAATTTGCTAGTTTGAGGACTCCATTAGGGGACCCTGAACAGACTCCACAGGCTCTGCTTGCAGTAGAGAGGCCAGACACAAGGTATACATTTGGAGTTGCCTGTGTTGGAGCATTAGTTGACCATTGTGTTAAAGGAGTTCACGACTTGGTGAAGTCAATAATCTAGAAACCAGTGAGAAAATGGTGACCCTGGTGAAAGGTCTGAGTGAAATGCTTGAAGAGGGATGATATCTGCATTCTGTGGAACAGAGAGAAGAGAACAAAAAGAGAAGAGAAGGAAGTCATTGGACACACGATGTCCATATGCCAGATTTCATTGACACTCAAAGACCTTACTCCATATACTTCTACCAGGAGGAGTACAGACAGCCGGGCAAAGGGTGCACAGAGACAATGATGTTGTAGTCTCATAGGAATCTGATCTCAGCATGGCATTTAGTTCAAAAGTTACGTGTAATCTAGTTGTAGCAAGAAGAATTGTATCTGAAGAAATAAATACATTTCAAAAGGCATCTGTCATGATTGCGACACTGAGTTAAAATCAAGGATTTTAGGCTCCAAAACAGGGCATTTCTATAAAATTAGCCCAAAAAGCAGAGGAGAATAGAACAATTCTCAGATGATTTCTTGAAGTACTCAAAATGAGACACATGAAGAGACACTGGCTTTAGTCTTCAGGGCTATCTGTGTGACCCTTATATAGGTTTACCCTTTCTAGGTTAGAAGCTCTGGAATAGGATGATGACTTAAAGAAGGAGTCATGGATTGACAGTTGAGGCATATGGCAGCTGCCACAGGAAAATCCTTTTTGACTGAAAGAACATACAAGGAGTGAATCTGAAAATAATACTAGCTTGAGCTCATGCCTTCTTGTATAACTGACAGTTTTCATATTGGCCTTCCATATAAATATATTCATATCTAATTAAGCTAGATACTAGTTTACATAGTTTCATATACTGGTGAGAGGTAAGAAATTTTTTGAATGTAATGAATATAGGAGAACTTACTGAGAATGATCTCACACAAATTGAAATTTGTTTTGTTTTTGTTTTTGTTTTTTTTGAGACAGTCTCGCTATGTTGCCCAGGCTGGAGTGCAGTGGTGCAATCTCAGCTCACTGCAACCTTCGCCTCCCAGGTTCAAGTGATTCTTTTGCCTCAGCCTCCCGAGTAGCTGGGATTACAGGTGCAAGCCACCATGCCTGGCCAATTTTTGTATTTTCAGTAGAAACGGGGTTTTGCCACGTTGGCCAGGCTGGTCTTGAACTCCTGACCTCAAGTGATCTGCCTGCCTTGGCCTCTCAAAGTGCTGGGATTATAGGCGTAAGCCCCTGCACTCGGCCCAAAATTCTTAATAGAAAATACATAATGATTTTAATGGATACAAGGAAGATTTTGTCATTAGCAAATTTCTTACATTAAATCTAAGAAACTACATATTGGAGGACTCAGAAAGTAGTCCTGAACAGACCCCAGGTAATCTGTCTGCAGTTGCAAGGCGCTAAGTTTAGATTTTGAAATAACCTTTAGGAATCTACAACTTAATAAATGTTGAATAATTTATTCCTCTAATTTAAAAAAGACACCCCCCCCCCTTTGTTTGGGTGGGGGAGGCAGGGTCTTGCTCTGTTGTCCAGACTGGAGTGTGATGGCATGATCACAGCTCACTGCGGCCTTCTTGACCTCCCAGGCTTAAGTGACTTCCCAGCTGGGGAAGCTTCTGGGAAGCTGGGATTATAGACACATGCCACCACGCCCTGCTAGTTTTTAAAATTTTTTTGTAAAAACGAGGTCTCACTATGCTGCCTAGGCTGATCTCAAACTCCTGGGCTGAAGCAATCCTCCCGCCTTGGCCTCCCAAAATGCTGGATTACAGGCATGAGTTACCACGCCTGGCAAGACAGACTTGTTTTTGTGATGCTTTTTATTATACTCATGTATAGAGATTAAAGAATTTGTTTTGATTTTATAATAGTTTTTATCCTTAAATGTTTTTTTGAAATGGGGCAAATTGAAAAATATAATAGGTTTCCTATGGGATAAAGAGCAAATCGTAACCTGGTTTAATAGCTCTGCAACCTATGTAGCTCAGTACAGCATTGGCATTTATTCCTGTTAGAAACTGATTAGCATCAGAGAATTTTGTTTTTAATGTTTTATCTGTGAACATACAGAGCAGCATTTTGAAATGCTGTAAGTCATTCAAGGAGTTTGTATAGGTAAGAAAGATCTGTATGTTACCTCATTTTGACCTGGGCTGTCACAACACATTATAGTAATGAAGTACTACATGTTTGTAACATGTTTTTGTATAATGTATGTTATTTTGATATTCACAACCATGTAAAAATAGTATGGCAGGGATTGTTAGCTCTTTCTGTAAATGATGAAGAAGGAGGCTCAGAGAAGCTACATATTTTACCTAAGGTCACAAAGCTGGACTTTGACCATTGTGCTGCATGGGTGTCTCCGTGTTTCTTTGAGATGGACATAATTCAGTTTTGTAGGCACAGGCTGGCTTCACCTGCTATTTGCTGTCTTAATCATTGCTTTTAGCAGAAAACTATCTTTACAAGGCTGGGACATGATTGTGAATATATATAAGAAATAAGCATTTAAAAAAAAAAATCAACAGTTGTTAAGAGTAGTTGTGAACAGGCTTTTATTAGCACCAAGCATTAGCTAAAAAGGTTGAATGGTTAATTGTTATTAAATTGTTTTAATTTTTCCAGGAGGACTAACAATACTCAAGAACTTACAGAAATATTTTTGTTATGCTTTTATATCTAATATTGAAGTTCTAGAAATTTACATGACTTTGAAGAGTAATGGAAAATTTTTTGATTTTGACAATTTCAGTATTTTTCCTCAGATTAACCTTACATAATCATAAAATTCTAGATTTGATTTAACAGATGACAAACTAAGGCCATTTAATGGACTATCCTATGAAGTTGGATATCTTGTCATTTTATAGGATGAAGAAACACGAAAAGATTATGACTACATGCTGGATCATCCAGAAGAGTACTACAGTCATTACTACCACTACTATAGCAGGCGCTTGGCCCCTAAGGTGGATGTTAGAGTCGTGATTCTGGTCAGTGTGTGTGCTATTTCGGTGTTTCAGGTATGTATCAGTGAATATTTGTATCTACATTTATGTGCATTGAGTGCATATCACCTAGTGCTAGTCATTAAAACCTAACTGCCAGTATCTTTTTGTAAAATTTTACTTCTAGTTGAGATCTGTTTTATTCATCGGCAGTATTGGAATCTTTGTCAGTGGCAAATCTAAGAAATTGATGAAGAGTGTCATTATGACTACAAAGCAACCCCTTTTTCATTGCTCCCTCTAGAGTATTTTCTACATAATAGCCAGAGTGAACGTCAGCTAATTCCTATCATTTACCTTTGTAGGACTTTTCAGTGATTTCCCATTAAACTTGGGAGAAATCTGAATTCCTTACTCTGGCCTAACAAGTCCTGGCTCTGGTCACCCAATGACAGTAGTGCTTGCCATCATTGTTGTAGCAACCAAAAATGTCCCACACATTTGTGTGCCCCTTTAAGGGTGTTTCTGCTCAGGTTGAAAACCACTGAAATAGATTAAAAGAGGCATAGGAACTTTTTATGTTGTAAAGTATCACAAAAATTTAACTTCTGCCTGAAATAAATTTTCCTTGTTATTAAACTAGCCACATCTATCATATGCTCCTTTAGAGGAAATGAACGAGTGAAGTGACTAGAATGAAGCAATTTGCTTGTTTGAAAATTACTTCTCCAGTTTCGTTCCCAGTAATGATATTTGACATTCAGTGGTTTTTCTCTTCTTTTTTTTAGACAGGTTCTCACTCTGTCGCCCAGACTGGAGTGCAGTGGAGTGATCATGGCTCACTGCAGCCTTGACTTCCTGGGCTTAGGTAGCCCTCCCACCTAACCTGGCTAATTTTTGTATTTTTTTTGGTAGACACACAGTTTTGCCATGCTACCCAGGCTGATCTCGAACTCCTGGGCTCAAGCAGTCCACTCACCTCAGCCTCTCGAAGTGCTGAGATTACAAGCATGAGCCCCTGCACCTGGCCAACATTCAATTTTTATGATAAAAAGTATTTATTGGAAACTAAGGTGGTATATTTAAAATGTGTCAGCATTTGTAGAAATATTTGCCCTTTTAAAGGGGAGAGTAGGGATAATTTTACTTTTTTGTTTTAAACAATGAAATACTGTAGTCACTTAAAAAATATTCTAATAGATTGCTACTATTGTAGGATATTTGTATATCTGCTATATTCATTCAGTTAAACAGGAGCTGAAATTTTTGGAGGTACTATGTCAGGAGCAGGGCATTTTCCGACAAACTCTTTGTGGTTCAATACATTTATGAAGTAGGTTAGTATCTTTTTGTCCAAATAGGTAGAGTTCAACCATATTTGAGTCTCTCATCAGGATAGGATGAGTGCCACTGTGATACATGCAGATGGTTTAGGAAAAGAGATGGGAATGAATAGAGTTGCCAGAGTCTATACCCTATGAATTTTTAAAATAAATTCCTCAGCAGCTGGCAGCTGGATTTTGCTATTTAACTCTTTCTCTAGTAAGTATGTTGCTGCTTTAAATAAAGTTTCTTAATAGCGATCTAGGGAAGAGCCAAATGGTAAAGCTATGAAACCACAGGTGTTATATGATACATTGATCATCCTTTGATCTTGGGTATCTCCTGACTGAATCAGTGATTTTTGGCTCAGCTCAAAGTTTGCCTTACTTATCCAGCCTTGAGAACCTATGTACACATGGGCTTTGTTCAGTTTTATCTTTTACTTACAAAATAAGATCTTCAAGATTCCTATTTTTAATTGTAATGGTTTCTTGGGAGATGGTGTTCACCAAGACTCTTATCATTGCTTTAATTTAGATGAATTTGGGTAATGAAAATGACTCATTGTTCTCTGTTAACTATTCTAGTTTTTCAGCTGGTGGAATAGCTACAATAAGGCAATCAGCTACCTAGCCACGGTGCCCAAGTACCGTATCCAAGCTACAGAGATTGCCAAGCAGCAGGGACTGCTCAAAAAAGCCAAAGAAAAAGGCAAAAACAAAAAGTCCAAAGAGGAAATTCGTGACGAGGAGGAGAACATCATCAAGAACATTATAAAAAGTAAAATAGATATAAAGGGGGGCTATCAGAAACCCCAGATCTGTGATCTTCTCCTGTTTCAAATTATCTTAGCTCCTTTTCACCTGTGCTCATATATAGTTTGGTATTGCCGGTGGATCTATAATTTTAACATCAAAGGCAAAGAATATGGAGAGGAAGAGAGATTATACATTATACGTAAATCTATGAAGATGTCAAAGTCTCAGTTTGATAGTCTAGAAGATCATCAGAAAGAAACTTTTCTTAAACGAGAGCTCTGGATAAAGGAGAATTATGAGGTGAGTAGTCACCCTGCTGTGATTTTAGTGTCATCCATCTGACCAAGTTAAAATCAGGTGTATTACAATGAGGGATCACAAAAGTGTGCTCAAATTTCTGAAATCCAAGAGTTAAACAATGAGTAAAGATCTTACTTTTATTGAAAGTAGGACTATATTTGGTAGTGGGACGGTGGGTTTTTAACCTGTAATTTCTCTTTTTAGAGGATGAACTTCAAATACATTAATTGATTAATTCTGAAAAAGTTTTAAGAATGTTCAACTGCCTTGGAACGATATGCATGTTTGCAAGGGTGTTGTGACAACTTTTGGGTAATTGCACTAACTAAAATTTGGCCCTCCTCAAGTTTTCTTCCAATCCTGTAAACCTAGCCACAGAGACTAAAAGAAAAAAAAAAAAAAAGAGAGAAATACAAAAAAATTAACTGGGCGTGGTGGTGCCTGTGGTCCCAGCTACTCAGGAGGTTGCAGTGAGCCAAGATTATGCCACTGTACTCCAGGCTAAGTGACAAAGCAAGACCCCATCTCAAAAAAAAAAAAAAAAAAACGCAAGCTACAGAAATGCAGCTGTTCTGTGTTCTCACAAATTTTAACTCTGTGGTTTATTTAACCTTCTTTGGAAACTTAAAAAAAAATGAAAAACTCATAATTATCTTTGCAGATGAAGGTAGATGTAGGTTCAGTTTGGAGATAAACATGTATGTAAGGTCATTTTGTTCCTTGGTTAAGGTCAACAAATCTGAAAGTCATCAGTTAAATTTACAAAAGACCGTATTAAAAAATAGTTTTGATTCTTTAATATTAGACATTAGTTGTAGAGAGGAAATGTTAAGCCCTTTAAATTCAGCCAGTTTTCATTGAGGAAAGAATGTATTCCTAGGTTACAGAAATCAGTGACAAAAAATTACTAGTTCTAGGCTGGGAATGGTGGCTCACGCCTGTAATCCCAGCACTTTGGGAGGCCAAGGTGGGTGGATCACTTGAGGCCAGGAGTTCGAGACCAGGCTGGCCAACATGGTGAAACTCCATCTCTCCTAAAAAAAAAAAAAAAATTTAGCCAGCCATGGTGACATGCTCCTGTAGTCTCAGCTGGGAAGACTGAGACAGGAGAATCACTTCAACACAGGAGGCAGAGGTGGCAGTGAGCTGAGATCGTGCCACTGTACTCCAGCCTAAGCAACCAAGAGAGACCCTGTCACACACACAAAAAAATTACTTTTTTTTTGAGACAGAGTTTTAGTATCTTGGTGCCCAGGCTAGAGTACAAATGGCATGACCTCAGCTCACTGCAACCTCTGCCTCCCAGGTTCAAGCAGTTCTGCCTCAGCCTCCCAAGTAGCTGGGATTACAGGCATATAGCCTGTATTTTTATTGGAGATGGGGTTTCATGATGTTGGCGAGGCTGGTCTCAAACTCTTGATCTCAGGTGATCCACCCGCCTTGGCCTCCCGAAGTGCTGGGATTACAGGTGTGAGCCACCACGCCTAGCCACAAAATCACTAGTTCTTATACAGGTTGTTTGTTCGTGTTTAACACTGAAAGTTAAAATGGTTAATTGCAAATAAATACATTAGATAAAATGCTTAATTGCTTAGTATTTTTAGGTGAGTGGTTTTCAGAAGATGTACCAATATATTCACTGGAAACTTTATCTAAAGTTATATTTGAAAAATGTAAATATGCCATAAAACTAATGGTAAGTGTTTCTCTTTGGATTGTGAAGTCATCTAGTTATTTATACTTACAGGTCTATAAGCAAGAACAAGAGGAAGAATTAAAGAAAAAGTTGGCAAATGACCCCAGATGGAAGAGATACAGGAGATGGATGAAGAATGAAGGGCCTGGACGATTAACATTTGTGGATGACTGAAGACTGATGGAATGCTACTATGCCAAACCTTAATTGTTATATTATTTTCATAACTGAATTATTTTAGAAATGTATCAATTGACTGCTTCTCAGCAGTAACTAAAATTTCTCAAGCATTTGATTAAACAGAATAATGTCGAAATTTAAACCTTCCCTTAAAACTTTATACATAAGACATTTATGATTGTTCAATTTTTATAATCTATTTGTGGATTTTGTTAAAAGATTTCACGTGAAGATTTATTAGTTGCCATTTAAAATTTTTATATGTTAGTTAAAAGATTTGACAAAATTTATTAGATACCATTTAAAAATTTTATGTGTTAAGTGTTTATTCTTCAAGAGTGTTTCCTTACTCTTTGTCATAGTGCTACAGTTTTCTGCTTTCATGTCCTCTATATTTTCACAAAACACACGAAAAACAGCATTTAATTATATTACCATGAGTGTTTTTCTAGACACAAACTTCTTCAGCAGAATGACCTATCATGTCATTTTCATTACAGTCATTATAGGAGTGAAATACATTCAAAATAACCTGCTAGGAAAGTTTTCTGTTGTTAGAATCTCGCCCCTCTATTCATTTTAATATTCTTTGTTTTTAAACCAGTCAAATATAATAGTCATAGTAAGGTCAGAAACTCCAGGAGAGTGAGTCTACCCTCATGTCCTTGTAGGATGATCTTGATTATAGTCTCATTATAGAACTATAACTGTATTCTCAACATTTCTTCAGAAAGGACCTTGTAAAAAGGCCTTTTGTACCACAGTATTGGTTTTCTCCCCCCATCCACTTGAAAAAAAATAGCAAGGCAGAAATAGTGTATCGGAAAGTTGTTCATCTATTATGAAGTCCTCGGTTGGTGAAAAATCCATTGTACATGAGAACATTTATATGGATTTAAACTGGAAATGGGGTACATGGATGTGTGCTCTTATCAACCAATGAAATATAAGTGTTTTCATATGTGTGGTGGTGCAAGTAAGTAACATTATTTGACTGAATCAGGCATGATACTGCACCAAAGTATCGGTACACATTCATGGTAGTAAATCAGCCCTGTTAAAGGATTTATCCCATTGCTTTATATTAATAGAATGGTTACAATATAAGTTTGTTGGTATAACATTTTAAGTGAAAAAATAACATTGCTTTTATATAATTTTTAAAGATTAGGATAGCATAGTAGATGATACGCAGAATCTGTTTCAGGCTAAAGTAAGCTAGTCCTTTTGAGAGCTTAGCCAGTCAGTGTGAGGCAAAGCAGTTGGGCCGAGTTCCATCTTGCTAATGTCAAAGGCCTGAGGCGAGTTAGTTAATCTGCAAGGAAGTCAGTTGCCTCAATTATAAACCCGGGTCTGACCAGATTGTCACTAGGGCCCTTTTGCAGCTCTTAAATTATGAAATAATACTTATATTTTTGTAAACTTTAGATGAAAGTATTTTATGCCTCCATTCTTTGGAGAAGTGTGAAGATACAGAGCTGAATTAGAGGTAGCCATGTTTTAGACTTCAAATGCCCACCTCTTAAGCTATAGACAAAATGCCTTTCAAAGATGCTGTGGTTGCCTGTAGAGTCAGCAATCCCTGTCTTGGTGAATGTATTATCATATAGTTAACACACAATGGTGTTTACTACCTAAAAACATAAGTACATGGCATATATTATGAAGACCAAAAAGAAATGTCAGTACTTGACTCAAAATTTTTGAAGAAATTTTTGAATGCCTCTATTTTTAATCTAGCAATAAAGTGTAACAGGACTGGACATGTTAGCATTCGTAAAGGTTGGCTGATTCTTTTGCGTATCTGCTAGATTACTGTATTCCTGTCTTTCTAGAAATGTTTCTGGAATTGTCCCCAGTAGCGTGCCCACTTGGTAATGTTCAGTCAGTGTTTGGGAATCGCGGTCATTGCATGAGTCTAGATGAGTTGTCCCTCCTTAACAGAAGAACTGATTCTTCTCTCCCCTTCCCTCAACAGACAGACCTTGTGCTTCAAAATCCTAGGGTGAAGGAAGAGCCATTAGTTGTCACAAGTGTCATTCACATCCTCTGGGTGTCCTTACTATCTGTACCTTGCCCATCCCTGACCAGAAACCCAAAAGCCTCTCCATTTTAGAAACATCTGGAGAAGAATCCTGGGTAGAGAACTTCACCACTCCACTAGTTAGAAAATTTTTCTTGAGCTTCATTTTAGGGCTATCCCCATTTCCTTTTCGGTTGGTATTCAAGGGTTTATAAAGCATAGCGGACCTTATATAATTATAAAAGGGTTTATAATTTCAGCAGACCTCGACTATATGACATGATGAAGACATCTATTCATCATGTCATATAGTCGAGGTCTGCTAAAATTACCCTTCAGGTTATCTGCATAACAGATTCCATGACTAACTCTTCATTGCCTTATTTATGAATTCTAAGTTCTACAAATCATAGGTTACAGTTTCATAACATATATAAGGTGCCACACCTAGGATCTTAAATAGAACTATTGAGATACAGTATTTTTCAAATGTTACATGAAAGAATGGTTCAGTTTAGAGAATTAACAACTATTTGTATTATTTATGTTTAGAAAATCATTATTTATTTCTTTGAGGGGTTTTTCTTCTTTTGAGACGGAGTCTTGCTCTGTCGCCCAGGATAGAGTGCAATGGCATGATCTCAGCTCACTGCAACCTCCGCCTCCTGGGTTCAAGCAATTCCCTGCCTCAGCCTCCCAAGTAGCTGGGACTACAGGCACCTGCCACCATGCCCGGCTAATTTTTTGTATTTTTAGTAGAGACAGGGTTTCACCGTGTTAGCCAGGCTGGTCTCAAACTCCTGACCTCAGGTGATCTGCCTGCCTCAGCCTCTCAAATTGCTGGGATTACAGGTGTGAGCCACCTTGCCCGGCCCAGCAGTAAACTTAATACCCAAACCTTGGAGATACTTGGCTTGAAAGGAGGTCAATTGCTAGGCTATCAGTATTGTGAACCAGACTGCTGGCCACAAACTGAAAGTCATGTGGAAATTGGAAATGGCTTTTAGTAGATTATTATAAATAGGATCTACCTACTTTAAGGCATTAAATCAAACCTGGTCTCTTTTGACTTAGAATTATACATTTGAAGCAAATAGATAAATGTTGGTATTGATACCAGCCAGTTGTGTATGGGTGAATTATAATTAAATATTACTTATAAAATGTGATGTGGTTCACATTTAAATATGGGCAAAGGCCAAATCTAGAACCTAATAACTAAATTAAATTTACTTCATAAATTATTTCAGTAAAAACCTACATAATTGTAAGCTTTAGCCTCTTAATTCTTTTTTAATATATGATAGTCGTACATATTTCAGCTTTTTTTTTTTTTTTTGGAGATAGCATCTCTGTTGCCCAGTGCAGTGGGGCTTGATCATGGTTCACTGCAGCCTTGACCTCCTGGGGACACACTGGACGGGGCTGGGAAAGGAAGAGGACCACTCAAGGATGTCTGTCTCTTGGTGACCAGGTAGATGGGGTGCCATTCCCAGAGATGGGAAACCCAGGAGGAGGAGCAGGTCTGGGGCATGGGTAATGAGTCCAGTTTGGGGAAGTGTTGAGTTCAAAGAACTTCTGGGACACTCAAGGTACAGGACATAAACTGGACAGAAATCAATTCTGCTGTTGCACATGCGGAGTCCTAGTAGAGGCAGAAGGCCCTGGGGTCTAACTGTAAGATACTTTGGGGGCCAAAAAGGACAGTCCTCAGCCTGCAGCCGTTTTGGCTGCATCCCTGGTCTTGAACCTGTGTGTGTGACAAACCTAGATGGGAATCTCACCGTGGGTCCAACAGGCCTGGAAGGTTCAGGAGGGCTAGGAAGCTCCTCCCCAGCATCACCCTAAAGAGAGCAAAATGGTCAGTGAAGTCCTGGAACCCTGTTCCTCCCATGTCCCCACCTTTCTGTAGAAATCGTGCTCATCTTTAAAATCAGGGTCACATAGGAGTGGAAAATGGCATTGTCCTTTGCAGAGACAGCTCAAGGGGAGGCCTCGTCCCACCCCAGGGCTCAGAAGTCCTTGTTTTTGTGCTGCACTTGGAGGGCACAGGCTGTGGTGGAAAGAGCTGACAAGCATCAGCACACATAGCACACACACTCCCTTCTTCCAGGATTTATTCCCCACTCTCTGGTCTGGGCCCCGCTAAAGCACCAGCGCTCAGGCCCAATCTGGCCTCCTCGAAGCCTGCCCTGCCCACCTGCTCCTCCCACCAGGGCCTGTGACCTTTACAGGAACGTCACTGCTCACAGTCTGTCCCTCTGGGACGTGTGCCCCTCAAGGGCAGGCACAGTGCCTGAATCACCTCCAGGTCTCAGCACCTGGCACAAGGCCGGTGCTCAGAAAATGCTTTTAGAATGGCAGAAGCACCCATTGGGAAAGGAGACAGATGAAAGAAAATGACAGAGTGGCATCCCAGGAGGTTCTGGCTGTCAAAAAGTGCCCAGAGAAATGGCTTTCCTGACAAATAAGGTGACGGGATGGCCCGATGCGCCAAAAGGAGAGTGGAAATGTCTGCAGTCAAGCCCCAAAATCTGTGTTGTGAGGCCTCCTCCCAGAGCTTCCTGCTGCACCCAAGCCCTGCTGGCATCTGACGTCCACTGAGGTGGCCAGAGGCAGAGAGAGGTGAGAACATTGTCCTCCCCAGCCCCACACACTGGTGGGAAGACTCAGGAGGCCGCAGGGCGGGAGCATCAACTACCACAAGGAACAGCCTCCGTGCAGCCCAGAGGCAGGCGAGGTGGGCAGAGGACCAGGGTCATGGTGGAGATAAGGAGATTCCCATAGCAGCCAAGTTGCTGCCTATGGCTAGAGCAGGCTCCCTGGGCAGGATCTCTTGACTGGGGTCACTGTGGACACATTGCCCCTTGGGAACAGCTTAGCACCAGCAGTTGTTTTGGTTAGAGGAATTTGTTATTTCTGCAGTGACTGACACCCGCTAAAGGTAAACATCCCCTCATTTCATCCCACACCACAGGGTGATCATCACCACCCCTACTTTACAGATGGAGAAACTGGAGCAAAGAAATAGTAAAGGACTTTTGGGAGATTCTACAGCTACAAAGAGGCAAATCTAGGTCTGTGATCCTCAGAAGCTCTTGTCTACCCAACATTTTCCCAGGAAGAGCCAGGTGTGAAATCATAGGACCCTTCAATAATCGATAGAGAAGCCAAGGCCCACGGAGGTCAAGGTACTCGGCCATAGTCACCGGGTGGTAAGAGACTCAGCCAGAACTGCCTGGCGCCCTCTTCATGATGTCCCAGACCTACAAGTCCACTTCTTTTGGGCTTAGCCCTCTTGGTGCTTCTACAATCCCCTTGATCAGAATGGACTAAACCGAACCCAAATAACACGCTTGGGACACTTGATCAGGAGCCAAAGTGCTCCCCAGGATGGTCACAGCACAAACCTTTTCTCCTTCGGGCCCAGCCTGTTCTTTCATTCCCACGTGTTCTCTTGGAGCCTAAAACAAGAAGATTTGGTTAAAACATGGCCACAAGGTATTTGGGACATGGGGCTGCTGAGTTCTGATGACATTCCCTTGTCCTGGTCAGTGAGCTGGGCATGAGCTGGGGCTTGCCCTGGGCTGAAGTCAGGGAACCCCGTGAAGAGAGAGGCTGCCGGATCACTGCAGCATCCCCTGCACCGGCAGACAATAGGCTTCCAGTGCCCATCTGCCAAATGACTAGTGGGAAGATCCTGGCACTTGGAGTCCCCCACACGTGACAATCAGTCTCCTCTCTCACTTGTGTTGCATAACACATATTTTTAAACATATTACTTCATTTTCAGGGCAACATTCTCCATATATTAACTAAGATCTATTAGTCAGTCCTTAGAAATGTAATGACATCATTGTGACCAGTGTGGGCTTTGCTAATCAACTTCTGGCTCCCGTCTAAAGACAGTGGTTGTAAACAATGCAGAAAACCAAAGCACCAAAAAGTCCAGAGACAAAGGCTCTCACTCCTACTGGACCCCTGAGAGCTGTGTGATCTTGAGCAAAGCTCTAATCCTTACTGGGCCTCATCTGCAAAATAATTCTAGACAGCTAATTTACTGAGCATGTACTATGTGCTGGGTCATGTTTTCCATGTAGAAACTTATTTAATCCTCACAAATCAAGAGGTAGTTTCTATCATTATGATTCTCATTTTATGCATGAGTCAACTGAGGCAGAGAGAAGTGAAGAAAATTGGCCACAGATATGTATGTGGCAGAGCCAGGCAAGCTGTAGTGCCATGGTAACTCTGAGATTGAAACTTACCTGGAGTCACCACGGCAGAATAGCTTGCCTGACTCTGCCACATATCTGCGACCAGTACTGATCCTAGAGGCCAGGCACAGTGGCTCAAGCCTGTAATCCCAGCACTTTGGGAGGCTGAGGCAGGTGAATCATTTGAGGTCAGGAGTTCAAGACCAGCCTGGCCAACGTGGTGAAATCCCATCTCTACTTAAAAAAAATACAAAAATTAGCTGGTCGGTAGTGGCCCTTGCCTATAATCCCAGCTACTCTGGAGGCTGAGGCAGGAGAATAACTTGAGCCTGAGAGGTGGAGGCTGCGGTGAGCCAAGGTCATGCCACTGCACTCTAAGACCCTGTCTCAAAAAAAAAAAAAAACAGAAAAACAAACAAACAAAAACCTGATTCTATTGATATTCCAGGGTGGGTACTGTCTTGACAATCTTGTGCTTTTGGACTATCTGCTCAGGAATCAGGGCATTCATCTGAGTTCGCTGCAGATCCCTAAAGTGGGCACTTGGCGGCAATCTGTCTTCATCAGTTACATGCCAGGAAGAAATGCTGTGTGTCCATGTCTCCATCTCTCTCTCTCTTTCTCTCTGTCATTCTGTCTCTAACACTCTCTGTGTCTGTCTCTCTTTCTGTCTCTTTGCCTTCTCAGAGCTTTTAAAAAATCTATGGTAAACACTGTAACCCCCATAGTGGAAAACACCGCAATGTATTAAGAACCTAACAACCTTCCACAGTTACACCACTTTGTGGCAGCAACTGCCAACATTTACAGAGGGTATTTCCTTCTAGTGTTTTTGCATGCGTGTGTTTTTAAATAGCTAACCACACACTATACTCAGGTTTATAACCAGCTTCTTTCACTTAACATTGTATGCTAAGCATTTCCCCCATCATTAAATATTCCTAACAAGTATAGTTTTATTAGCTACATAATGCTCCATTGTTTGACTATACTTTAATTCAATTAAACTTCTATTGTTGGCTAATTAAAGTATACCCAGATTTTCTCTATTATGGACAATACTGAGATTAGCATCCTTGTAAACAAAGCCTTTTTTAAAAAAAAACAACAGCAACAAAGGCTATCAGACTACCTCCATTACAATCAATTGCTAGAAGAGAAGTTTCTGGGTCAGAAATATGCACTTTTACGGTTGTTAATATGTGTAAACAAAGACCTTCCCAGTAGCAGTAACCCTCACACTCCATGAGCACAGCCAGCCTTACCAGACTGACTTCTCAAAGCTGAAAACACAAAGGGTCTAAGGAAGAAACTGATCCAGTTTCTTCAACAAATTAATGGCAAAAGGGAAAAAGAAGGCGGGCGACAATGAGAGATTAAGAGAAACTTAAGAGGCATGTCAAGCAAATGCAACGTGTAGACCTTGTTTGGATTCAGATTCAAACAAACTAATGGAAAGAGGTTATTTTGAAACAAAATAACCAGGGCATTAGAGAACATGAAGGAACCAAGGCTAATTTTGTTAGATGGATTATGACACTGTGGCTGTGACCAAAAAAAAAAAAAAAGGTACCAGATCACACTATCAGCCATACACAGTGAATGATTTATCAGGTAAATGATAGGATGTTTGGGGTTGATTTTTAAATACTCCGGTATTCCCCTTCCCTCCAAAAACTTTGGGGGTAGGAGGTGGAATAGGTGAAGCAAGATTGGCAAAGTGTTGATAATTATTCAAACTGAGCGATGGGTTTATGGGGGTTAATTGTACTATTCTAAGCTCCAGAGCTGGCTGCCCACGAGGATGCCCTGCAAGCCCGAAGTCCCAGTCCCAGCATCTCAGTTGGTCTAGCACTGGACTCAGACACCCACGTTGTTTTAAGCTTCCCAGGCATCTCTAATGTGCGAGTTGAAAGCCAGAGTTGTTCATCTTTTTCCTTTTATAGATGATGACAAGGAGGTCCAGGGCACACCACAAGCCAGCGGCATCCCTGGAAGCGGAACCTCGATCTCCTGGGCCCCAGTCCAGGGTCTTTCCACCACACCACATTCTCACAGATGAAGACTTCAGCTGTGTGAAGCTTAAGAGCTCAAGTTCTGCAGGCCAGCATGCCTAGGTTCAAATCCCAGCTCCACCTCTTAGAGGCAGGCAACAGTGGCAGGTGACTTTACCTCTCCACATCTTACCTCCCATTTACCTTATACCGAAGAGAGGTGGTGTGAAGGGAATCAGATAAACTTGGAGCACAGAGTGCTTAACCAATGTCAGTTCAGATGGTGTATTTCCTACCCCTTGACTGTAAATTCGTTGGGGACAGGAGTGAGGTCACAATCATCTATATCTACAAGTGTCCCGACTGCGGGCCCAGAGCCACTATGTGTCCAGTCAACGAGTGAATCAACGAATGGATGGAAGACAACTCTGAAGAGACAGGCAGCAGCGTGACAACTGTGGAAGAGGCCCCACAACAAGGGGCATTCAGGACCTCAGGATGCTCTCCTGATCTCCCATCCCACAGCCTGTTCCCCTCACAGGTCAGTCCTGCCACACTGTGGCCAATGGGCCACATGACTGTAGCTTGAGTCGTGGCTTTCAAAGTGTGCATGACCAAGTGGTACTCGGGAAACTAACAAGCCTGTGCTGGTCACCACAGAGATGTTTTCCTTTAAAAATGTGTTCACATTGCAAGAGCAATTTCAGTCCCCGCTTCACATAAGCCCAAGTTGAGGGCCAGCTCTGGGTTTCCCATTTCTAGAAGACACAGTTATAGCCCTTAAGTGGTGACAAGCCCAGGTGTGTGTACAGAGCTTTGTAAACATTCTCCAACCTGCATTCTCGGACTTGGCCTCACCGCCATTCATTTTCACAGATGAGGAAACAGAGGGCCAAAAAAATTAAAGGATTTGCTTAAAGGCACACAGTTGCAGCCAAGAGTCATAAGAACTCATGCTGGCAGGGACTTGGAGGTCACCCCCAACACACACACGGTGCTGATGCTCTCAGCCCCTCTACAGACACACCACGTCTTACTGTCAGCTTTGCCCCTGTAACAGCACTGATTGTTAGAACACATTTCAATCCAAAGATCAGTTTGGGACACACAGCTAGGTCCCCTTGATTTTAATCTCTTGCTTTTTCTCTATGGGTTGCTGTCTCCTCAAGTGTTCCCCAGGTTAAAGGCCCTCAAATGCCCAAATTTGCAAACCAATGTGAAAACCTGCCTCTGACAAAGCTGGGGCCAACCCCTCCCACAATTCTGGCCTTTCTTTCCCTCCCCATAAGGTCTGCCAAGTCAAATCTCTACAGCTCTATGCCACTTACTGGAGTGACCCCTCTTTCAGGGGCCGCTGTGGGCAGGGGCAGCGGTGGCCCATCAAGGGGAAGGCTGCCAGACTCTTCACTACCAGCTGTGGTGGGGGGCTTCGCTGTGGTGGTTGCTGCCAAGTCTTCTTCATCACCAGGACCCTGAAAACAAAACCAGCATGATGTGCCACCTCTCCTGGCTCATGAGGCAGTCAGGGAGTGGGGGTAACTGTCATTTCTGCAGTGCCAGCCCAGTTTCAAAGCACATTCTTATCTACAATCATCGTTACCCCAGCATACCCCTTCTGAAATAAGCATCTCCTCTAAGCCTCAGCGCCAACTGTGGACCACTCATCTCTATGAGAAAATTCTTGAGCAAGGCTAGGAGGGAGCAGGGCTGGAGCCGCTGCCACGCTCCAGCATTGCATCCTGCCTCCCTCCAGCCACTGCCCACTAGACATGTGCTCATAACCGAGCTGCAGGTGCCCCTGACAAGGCCAAGGAGAACTGTTGTCTCACGATGCAGACTTGTCTCTCCCCTGTGAGCCAAAGAGGACGCCAGATGACACTTACAGAAGTGACTGCCTGCTCAGGGGCTGCGGTGGCTGTGATGGGAGCCAGGACGTCTGTGGAGATCCCACTGGCTTCCTCATCCTTGAAAGTACTGAGGGGCACTTCGATTGCAGCTGTGGCTGTTGTTAAACTTTCTTCACTGTTTGGACCCTGAAATGAAATTGGCATGAGGAGCTGTGCCCCTTCACCCATGCCCCTGGTTCGGTGGGTGTGAGGCTGCAGGGTGGAAAGCGCTGGGGCCTCAGATAACTGGAGGCTCCATGCATCTCTTTCCTTTGCTCCTCCAGGACCACACCTTCACCTCCAGCATTAGAACGCACCTCTCAGGGCATCCCCCCACCCACCCCACAGTTCCCTCTAGCTCATCTCTGCCAAGCGCTTCTCTGGCCTTAGCTTTGTGAAAGGAAAATAAATCTTAGGATCCCGCAAATCATTAAGCCAAAGGGAAAAAAAAATCAATCTGGGAGCTGCTTAGGGCAAATCTGTCTCCCATTCTATTCCCTAACAAGATAGCTACTAAAATAAAAAAGCTACGTACCTCCCTGATAATTTATTCACAAGGAAATTCCTTGCAGACAAAGGACAGACAGAACTCAAAGTCATCCCTCTGCTCACTGAGATAAATGCATATCTAATGGCTTCCTTTGGAAAGGCTAATTAGAAACTCAAAAGAATGCAACTGTTTGTCTCTTATCTACCTATGACCTGGAAGCCCCCTCCCCACTTTGAATTGTCTCGCCTTTCTGGACAGAACTAAGGTACACCTTACATAAACTGATTTGATGTCTCATGTCTCCCTAAAATGCATAAAAGCAAGCTATGCTCCAACCACCTTGGGCACAGGTCATCAGGACCTCCTGAGGTTGTGTCATTGTGTCATGAGCATGTCCTTAACCTTTGCAAAATAAACTTCCTAACTTGCCCGAGACCTGTCTCAGATATTTGGGGTTCACATTTTGGCAACTACAAAGAGTTGATTCTGAGTGGAGGTGCCCCTGACCTTTGACAAATCTCATATTGGTGCTTGGTACCAGCTTGAGCTTTCTTCATGGTTCAAACCAACAGGGCAATCTGCTGAGGCCTGGAAGCCTCCCCTCCAGAGAATTCCTGATCTCCCAAAATTTGGTCGAGATATAAAGTTTATTTTACTGTATAATTTCTTTCTTTGAGTTCTACTTGCTTCCAACAAGGAAGGCAAGTTTTCCTGTTTCTAGGATGATGGAAGGCGCTTAACTTCTTTCTGGAGTTTGAGCTCACTTCCAACAGGGAAGGCAAGTGTAAGGTTTTTCCTGCTTCCAGGACGGTAGAGAGCAGTCTTCAGCCTAAGGCCCATCCCTAGTAAGCAGCTGAACTGAGGTTTTCTTGGCTAAAGTTAAGATTAACAACCAGCTGTTCTTAATTTCTCCTTACTATTAGAGCGCTCAGTAATCATATTGTTAGGGGTTTTTTTTTGGTTGTTGTTCTGGTCTTTCTCTCATCAGATTTGACCAACTCTACCTGACTTGGTCAAATCTGAATGAGGATTCTAAATTATGGGTAACAAGGTGTCTGTGAATTGGCTAAAATTTCTCGCAGCTGCAAGAGAGGGGAAAAAACCAAAACATGCACATGGTTGTGTGTTTGCTTCCTGTCTTAATAATTTTTTTCTTTCATTTACTTTTCTTCTACCCTGTATTTCCTTCCTCCTTTGCCATCTTCAGTACCAATAAAAATCTAGGGCCAGGTGTGGTGGCTCACACCTGTAACCCCAGCACTTTGAGAGGCCAAGGCAGGCAGATCACAAGGTCAGGAGTTTGGGACCAGCCTGGCCAATATGGTGAAACCCCATCTCTACTAAAATTACAAAAATTAGCTGGGTGTGGTGGCATGTGACTGTAGTCCCAGCTACTCGGGAGGTTGAGGCAGAAGAATCACTTGAACATGGAGGCTGAGGTTGCAGTGAGCCGAGATCATGCCACTGTACTCCAGCCTGGGTAACAGAGTGAGACTGTCTCAAAAAAATATATATATATACATATATATATAGAGAGAGAGAGAGATAGAGAGAGAGACAGAGAGAGAAGGCTTCTCATGACTCAAACCCCTTCAAAAACTCAGAACAAAGGCACCACCTTTTAGGGGTGTTCCATTTTCTTTGTGGAGTTTCAAGAGTCATGGGCAGATTCTTCTTAGGTCTAAAGCTCTGCTCTCCTCTATTGTAAGACCTGACCTCTTTGACTTTTAGGGGTACCAGAGATTACCTTGTACTGTGAGAGGATTTGACCTTGGTGTGTGTAATGGTGGATGAGAGCTACAAAGTTAGAGGTGGCTGAGGACAATTTAAAGGAAGTGATCTTAGCTGTTTATTTTTTGTCTCCTAGGATGTTATTGTTTAGGACCCTAATTCTATTCAGAGGTGCATTCTAAAGGGTCTCTTCTCCATTGCTTTTCCTCCTGAAATTAATCTCAATTGGCTCACGTGAGCATTTTGCATGAGGAACTGAACTATCGTTTTCACAGATAAATAGAATGAGTTTCCTCAGTTCTAAAGAGAAAGGGCATTTTGCTCTTCCCAGCTGAAAGGTGCCCCTGGGTGACTGGAGGCCAAGTGTGTGTGTCTGGGGGGTTGACCCCCCATGACATGCAGCAACCCTACAGGAAACCCCCAACAAAATTAGTTTAAAAAGCCTTGTCCAGGAAGGTCACATAGGAGCTGGTCACTTTGCATTTTGATTTTGAGCCCTCTTGGAGGTGCTAGAACTACAGAGAGATAAACTGAGACACGTAAGAGGGTAGAAATGACAGTGGTGACACACTGTGGAGTCTCACCCGCAACCAGGACACTTTGACCCACTCCACTAAAATGCTAGGCCACAGCTCAGTTCCTCCCTTAAAATTAAAAAAAAAAAAAAAAAAAGGGCCAGTGCAGTGGCTCATGCCTATAAACCCAGCACTTTGGGAGGCTGAGGCGGGTGGATCACCTGAGGTCAGGAGTTTGAGACCAGCATGGTGAAACCCCATCTCTACTAAAAATACAAAAGTTAGCCAGGTGTGGTTGTGCATGCCTGTGATCCCAGCTACTTGGGAGGCTGAGGCATGAGAATCTCTTGAACCCAGGAGGCAGAGCTTGCAGTAAGCTGAGATCATGCCACTGCATTCCAGCCTGGGTGACAAGAGCGAAACTCAGTCTCAACAACAACGACAACAACAAAAATGGAATAAAATATACTCATATAAACAAAATCTGGAGCATATTTGTACCTGATTTCTCCAAAACTTGGACATTAATTGTGAGTATTCTTAATCTATGACAATACAGTTATTTGCATAAGTGTGGTAATCATCTGTTTTCCTTTGTGATAGAACACAATTGAAGACACTGCTTATTTTACCAAGGTTCTGACTTGAATGGCATGCTATCAGATACAGACTCCTTTAAGGAACCAAAGTTGATTTATAGAGCCAATAAAAGCCCCTTGCCTCATACTTTGTCGACACAACCTCTGTACAGATTCCTGACTTGTGGTAAGTAAAGAATGTCACTTTCTGACAGGCTCAGGAGCCCCAAGTTTTCTTAAGACCTCAAGGTGAGGACTTCACCCAATTAATACAGGTATTTGCAGGCATGGGCTGTGCTTAAAGCATTCAAGTCAAATCTGAGATTCCTTATGGAATAAAGTTCCAGAAAAGTCAATTTAAAAAAAAAGGAGCCTATATGGCAAAGAACTATGCTTGCTGACTTTATGCAAATACTCACGCCAAGTACAATAAGACTAAAACTTAATTTGCAAATGAATTTGTCGTATAATTTTTATTTAGTGAAAACGGGACTGGAAACAGAACACTGTGTTTTAAAACAAACTACAGAACACCTGTTGTTAGATTTTGGTCTTGCCTAATGTTTTTCAATTTTTATTATTTTCTACAGTTTGGACTGAATTCTAAAATTCTTCCTGGCTACAAGTCTCCAAATCATGTTTTCAATTTTTTTTTTCTTCCTTTTCTTTTTTTCCCACTTTTCCTGATTTGAAATCACTAAAAATTAAGCCATGCTTTTTTTAAGGCCTGTGAACTGAAGCTAGACAACCTAAACTTCAGAGGAAAATAACAGCAACCTATTTACATACATAAGCCACTTTCAGAGCTGCCTACTGACGTGTGGGCTTCAGAGTAATACGACCTATATCAATTTTCCAGAATTGTTCTTCTTTTTTGAGTTGTTATTTTTCTCCCTTTTCCCCCCTATTTTCTCCTGTAGAATATGAGACTTCACAACCTGCTAAAAATGAACTTTGCTAACAACATGGGACCTACCTGTCTAGGAATAAACCGTCCTAGCCATGAGAGAGCAATGAAACCCGAGACTAGATATTCATTTTCTTTAAAATGCTTTAACTGAAAGATTTTTAAAAGGGGGAAATGTGAAAGGAAAATAAATCTCAGGACCTCAAAATCACTAAGCCAAAGGGAAAAATCAAGCCGGGAATTGCTTAGGGCAAACCTGCCTCCCATTCTATTCCTTTAAAAAAATACCTACTAAGAAAAGAAAGGCACACACCTCCCTCACAATCTGTCCATAAGGAAATTCCTTACAGACAAAGGAAACACAGAACTAAAAGTCATCCCTCTTCCCACTGAAATAAGTGCATATCTGATTGTTTCCTTCGGAAAGGTTAGTCAGAAACTCGAAAGAATGCAACAGTTTACCTTTTATCTACTTAAAACGTGGAAGGTGTTTTAGGCAGATGAAACACCTCCCCACTTTGAGTTGTTCTGCATTTCTGGACAGAACCAAGGTACATCTTACAAATACTGATTGATGTCTCATGCCTCCCTAAAATGCATAAAACCAAGCTATGCCCCAGTCACCTTGGACACATATCACCAGGAGCTCCTGAGGCTGTGTCATGGGCGCATCCTTAACCCTGGCAAAACAAACTTCCCAAATTGAATAAGACTTGTTTCAGATACTCTGGGTTTACAGCTTATACACCTCCAGTAACTAGGATCTCACCACCTCTATAGGCAGCCCTTCTATTTTCAGACAACTCTACTGGTCAAGTTCTAGTTTCTATTAAGCTAAGACTTGGTAGAACTGGGACCTGATCCCTGGCTTTCCCACTCTGTGATGAGACTTTAAAGAAATGGGAAAGGGAGGGGAGGCGAGGAAGAGAAAGGACAACTGGAAAAGGAAGGAGGAGGAGAAACCACTTTCTTCAATAAAATAATCCATATAACTGCCAGTGGCCTGAGGCGCCATCACTGCATGTCCCCCCACTGCAAGGTTTCCCAGCATGCATGCTAAAAGGCTGAAGACTGCCTGACCAGCACAGACCAGGGGCACAAGTGCGTGCAATGACATCAAAGGCCAGGGTTGTTGATCTGTGACATCCTGATTACCCAGCCATTTACTCACTCGGCAGATATTCATCCAGCGCCTACCATTAGCCAGGAATAAAGTACATCAATGAACGAAATACTGTATCTGTAATCTCTGTTTTAGCAGAGCTTACATTCTGGTAGGGAGCCAGACATGAACTATTTGCCAAGTTTATTATCAACTACAATGATGATGAGGCCTTCTGAGGACAAGAGCGGGGAGATTTCACAGTGAGGAACGACATGGTCTTGAGGAAGCGGTGTTTGAGCTGAACTCTAAAGGATAAGCAAGAATTAAAAGGAGGAGAGAAGGGAGAAAGGTTCTCAGCAGAGAGAAGAGGATATGAGGCGAGAAGAAGAGAGGCATGATGGAGAAACTGGAAGGTCAGTGTAGCTGAAGTGCTGAGAGCCAGAGACGAGGGCCCAAGAGCTGGTCAGCAAGGTTGGGCAGGCCAGACCCTGCAAGGACTCTCAGGCCAGAAAGGGAGCTGGGTCTGCAGGGAAGGGCGATGGGAAGCTTCCAAGCAGGGGGCTGGCAGACTGGAGACAAGCTGTGAGAGGATGGAGGAGGCCAGACAGGGCCCTTAGCAATTGCCTGGGCTGGGGACGCAGCAACTCAGTGCAGGGGCCAACATTGGAGAAGGACGGACATTGAAGAAGGACGGAACCAGCGATTCATGATGTGTTGGGGCAGAAAAGTCAACAAGACTTAATGCTTGATGGGATGTAGAACTTAAGGGAGGGAGAAGAAAATGCTGGATTAGGTGACTGGAAGATGATGGTCCCATTCATTTGAGGTGGGAAGGAGGAGTTCAGGTTTGAATCAGCTGAGCTGGAAGAACTTGAGGGCACCCATTGTAGAGACAGCACAGGGACAGACTGGCCAAGTGCCTTGGGATGCTGTGTCCTGCCTTCAGGAGCTGGACAGTGTCTGTGCGCTGCATGAGGAGAGGGCTGGGAAGGCTGGCCATGCCTTCTGACCCCTACTGGGGCCTGCTGCATGAAGCCTGACTCCTGCTGCCCTCTGAGAGCTTGCCACTCCTCCATTCTGGCTCCCGCCCCCCGTTGGTGAAGGCAGCAGGGCTCTGCATGCAGCTCTGGGATACACGCCTCCTCTCCAACTCACCCATCCCCAGGGCCCGGCTGCTCACTGGCCTTCAGGGGCTTCACCACACTCACCCGTGCCTTGGCAAACTCCACTCCCAAGTGAGTATTTGGTCAGAGACCCCCCTGCCTCAGGTTCCCCTGGGTTTGCTGAACAGAAGCCCCACACTCTGAGAAGGCCAGGGGCTGCTCCTGCCATGACCTTGACCTCCGGGCACGGTACAATCCTTACCACAGTGGCCTCTTCCCCGAGGCTCTGGGTGGACACGGAGAGGTCCGGCTCCCCGGAAGGCATACCGCTGGCCTCTGCTTCCCCAGGCGTGCTGGCGGGCACCTTGGCCTCCCCTGCTGCTGTTGATGCTAAAACCTCTTCATTATCTGGACCCTGAATAGAAAGTCAGCATGAACCAGGTCAGTGCCCCATGATGCTGATCCACCACAGTGTGGTGCGGAACAGCCAGCCAGAGCCCCTCCAGCACTGCGTTCTCCACGCGCTCCCTGTCAAAGCACCTCTACACCAAGACCTCATCTCACACGGAAACCCACAGTGAGACATCAGACAGAAATACAGAAGCCTGGGTTCCTCACGAGACCACCCCAGCATCCCACCTGTGTGGTGTGCCATCAGCCCCTCCCTGCCAACCCCAAAGGGCGTGGGCTCACTAGCAGCCCTTCCAAGCTGTCCCCTAATCAGAGAGTGCAGCTTCTACTGGTGCTTAACTCACTGCGTTGGGACAGAAGTTCAGGTCCTGGGACTCCACCTGTTTCTTGTTGAATGTAGTCTACCCTCATGGACCACTCCTTGTCCTGCTCTCTCCCTAGCCCAGTGCCGTCTGGCTTCCACTGCTCCGACAACTCTGAAGCTGCTCTCCCCAAGGCCATCAACGTGAATGGACAAATTCAATGGATGCTTCTCAGTCCCTTGCTCACTGGGACTTCTGGGAGGACATGACATTGTTGGCCACACCCCAGAGCAGGCTGGCACCACCACTCACCTGACCTCCAACACAGCCCCCAAGGCCATCCCCTTTCTCCAAGTTTGCTTCCCCATCCTTTCTCCACTTGGTAGTCAGGTGATCTTCTGGAATTCTAATCTGGCTACATCCGTTCCTGGTTTCTTACCCTTCAGAGACTCCCTACTTCTGCTGAATCTCCTCTGTGTCCTCAGAGCTCTCCAGCCACCTCTCCCTGACCCCTGACTCACACTTGACCTACAGGCGTGCTGCCCTTCTTTAGGCTCCAGGCCTTTGCACCTGCCGGCCCACTTTGCTGAAACGCCTGTCCAGCCCACCTTGCTGAAACGCCTGTCCAGCCCACTTTGCTGAAACGCCTGTCTCACCTGCTCTGCTAGACGACTTCTCCTTACCCTCTCAGGCCGCCTCAGCATCCTTTCCCCAGGAAGCTTCTGTGCCCCCAAGTCTGGGCTCCAGGACTCCTTTTTGGTGCTCCCAGTGCATTCTGTGCTTCACCTACCACTTACCACAGCCCCTCTTACCACCGTGTCTTCAGGAATCAGTCTATCCTATTTACTATCGATTCCTGAAACCAGGCCTGGTGCCCAGCACAGTGTGGTGCTCTCCACCCTGCCACTGAATGGTCAATGTTATTTAGTGCTTACTCCGACAGACCAGCCCCATGAGACTGTCACTGTGTTTCGCAGACAGATGGGATGGGGAAAGGCAATGACTGCTCCCACCCAACACAACCCCCAACCCCAGGCACAGGTGAAGGAGAGCTTGCACTCGGAGCTACTTACTGGAGTGACCCCATCCTCTGGGTTCTGGGTGGACATAGAGAGGGTCGGTCCCCTGGTAGGCACGCTGCCAACCTGTGTTTCCCCAGCAGCGCTGATGGCCACCTCGGCCAGTCCTGCTGCTGTTGCTGCTAAATTCTTAAAACAAAGGCATCACAAGAGGCCACGTCACCGAGTCCCATCAACATGCCTGTGGCTGAGAGAACAGACTGCCCAACCTCCTCCAATCACTGCATTTCTGTGGCTTCTTTCCCTCAAGGACTTTCACATCTATGGTTTCATAATTCCAGGGATGGGAGAGACTGCCCAGGCACCTGTGTCTTCTGTTTGATTCCCAGTGTCTGTCTGTACCTGCAGTAACAGGGAAATCACTGCTCCTGAGTCAGCCCGGTCTAGCTCTAGATATTTCTACTGAGACACGTCGCCTCCCTGTGACCTTCCCATAGACACATCCAGAAGCCATTAGACAATGTCTTTGCCCATGGGTGGTGCTTCAGAAATGTGCAGGCAGCATCACCAGCCTCCTCAGCCTTCTCTAGACTGGAAGACAGAGACATTCCTGCTGCTTCTCTTTCTCTGCGACTCAGTTTCCTTTGGGAATGCACAGGCAGAGTCTCTGAAGGTTTTATAGCAATGGGGGAAATGGAAAAAGAGAGCAGCTTTGGTGCTGTGACAACAAACTATGTCCTTCCTCATTTCCCAAAGTTTGTTTATTTAATGCGAAAAGGTGGTTCTTTTGGTTACATAAAACACCGGGCTAATCAAAGTTAAAAGATTTCCTTGCTGCAGGACTTCTCAGAATCTATAAAAAGGGGAATGTAGAGTGCAGCATTTCCCAAAGTAATGTGACCACAGAGCCCCTTTTTCATAAAACATATTAAGTCCTTGCAGAATTACTGTCCCAAAAAACAGTTAGAGGAAAGTCGAGGTCACAGGGTGTTAAAATGAGACTCTGACTCAGCATCAGCGAAAGCCCCAAAGGGCAAGTGGAATTTCACAGGTGTCAGGTAATCTCCCCATGCTAAGACAAGGACATGGCACCCGTTCTACCAGCTTCTGCCCATCTCCCACCTCCAGGCTGTGTAAGAAACCGCACAGGACTCATTTTGGGTTGGGTGCCTGGAGAGCAAGAATTCCTTCGGAAAGAGTTCTCAGTGTGCTTTGGCTCTTCTCCCCTCTTTTCACTCCAAACCATTTGGGGAGCTGGGTATGTGTTTCTTGGAATTTGGGAGGCACAGGGACTGGTGTCTGATTCTCTCCAGGGAGACAAAAGGTGAAAGGAGGGAGCCATTTAGATCCAGAGTTGGGAGAGAGGGACAAAGAAGAGAGAGAAAGGGGCGAGGAGAGGAGGGGAGGGGAGGGAGAAAGAAGAGGAGGGAAGTGGGAAAAGGAAGAGAGGTGAGGAAAGGGGAAAGGAGGAGAGGGGAGGGGAGAGGAGGGGGAGAGAAAGAAAGGGGAGAGGAGGGAAGGAGGAGAGGAGAGAGCGGAGACGGATGGCGAAGGGAAAAGTATTTGTCCTGCAGTTGTTTTGCTGGAGATAGACAAGATATAATCTCTCCAAAGGAGCTGGCTAAAGCCATGCTGAGGTGGGCTGTGCTCAACTGGCCATGAGGAAGATCAGGGCACCCCGTATGTGGTGGAAGCCCAGGCAGAAGTTACAAAGTCAACGATGGAACTTTGGTTCTAGTTCCCCTGCAGGAAACTCTCCCAGGAACCACAAAAGCCCCCATAAGAGAGAGTTCCAACAACAGGCATCTTCCACACGAAAAGCCCAGATCTCAATTTGACCAGCCAGGTACATCTGTGCCCATTTCTCCAGGTGGGCCGGCCCCTGCAGATGTTAACAATAGCTCTAGAGATGGGGAGGTCATGAGGATAAGGAGGAGAAGTCAGAAAATACAGAGGAAACCCTAACCATGCTTCCCTTTCCTGGCAGATTCCTAATATGCAGCAGGCCTGAGTATGGAGGGGAAACTGTGTTTGTAATTTTGTGGAATTTTTGATATTATGTTGGGCTTGACTTTTAAAATCTGTGAAAATCGCCTATTAACAGATAGCGACTGAGAGAGCTGTGAGAACTGTCTTAAGTTTCCATCCCAGGAGAAGGGAAAGAATGAACTGGCATTGTGGGTTTTCAGCAGGGGCCATCGTGAGAAAACTATTTATGCTTTAATTTTGCACCCTAGGGAGCCCAGCATTTCAAAAACTGGCTTCGCAGGTGTAAAAGCCAATTACCAAACAATAGATGAACACCTGCAGTTAATCTGATTCTGTCTTGAAGAGGACTAAAGGGCTGATAAAGCTACGTGTCTTCACAACTGAGCAGGAGGGCGGGGTTGTGTTGGTGAGGCCTGGACACTCATCACAGGCAAATGTGAGGACAAGCTTGTACTGCGTGTCCCTCACCAGCCCTGTGCATCCCTGGAGAGCCTCTGTGGCCCTGGGACTCTGACCTCCTCTGTACCACAAGGACAGAGGCAATCTTGATGCTGTTCAACCAAAACCCTCGTGGTTCTCTCTGGTGCTCAATAAAATCATCATGAAGTTCGAAATAAGCAAACAAGTCTCCTACTGACTAATCAAATGAAATTCACCATCTACTCACCTTTTCTTCAGCGATGTTAAGGAAGGCCCCAGCCCCTGAGCCGCTGTCAGTAATGGGGTCACCATCCACAGAATGAACTCCCTCCAGCATGTCATTCACGATCTCCCCAGACCCTACAGGAAGCAGGCATCCTGCCATCAGTATCATTTTGCAGTCTTAGAAAAGAATGAGGTATCTCTTCACCCACTCACTTGGAAAGATGTTCAGATACCATGACACAGGGTCAAGAGGGGAAAAAAAAACAAGTTGCAGAACAACATAACAGGGCAAGGTGGCTGTGGTTTCCATTCCAGGTGCTGTCCTTATCTAGAAATGGGGGATTACAATAATTCCTAGCTCAAAGGGTTCTTTTGAGTACTGTGTCACAAGGACTAAGTAAGTTAATGAGAATAAAGCATTGAGGACAGCCCCTGGCATACAGTAAGCAACTGATAAATGTTCACTGTTATGGTTTTACACGTGTAAAATAGAAAGAAAACTATGAGTATACATGTCGTATCATTATTATATATAATGACTATGCAACATATTCATGTTATATAATAATGATCACTGTATGACATATATAATATATATGGATGTGTGTGTGTGTATATATGTATGTGCCTATATATTTATATATTTAGCTAAACCACAGTGTTTAGTATTGATATTTTCCATAGGATAGGAGTAGAAGAAACTATTATTTTTCTGGTTTATACAGCCAAATGTTAATTGAATTGTTCCCTCATGTGTATCTTTCTTTTGCAATTTAAAAACCAGCCTGTAATCCCAGCACTTTGGGAGGCTGAGGTGGGCAGATCACTTGAGGTCAGGAGTTCGGAGACCGGCCTGGCCAACATGGTGAAACCCCATCTCTACTAAAATACAAAACATAGCTGGGTGTGGTAGCACATGCCTGTAATCCCAGCTACTCGGGAGGGTCAGGAGTTCGGAGACCGGCCTGGCCAACATGGTGAAACCCCATCTCTACTAAAATACAAAACATAGCCGGGTGTGGTAGCACATGCCTGTAATCCCAGCTACTCGGGAGGGTCAGGAGTTCGGAGACCGGCCTGGCCAACATGGTGAAACCCCATCTCTACTAAAATACAAAACATAGCCGGGTGTGGTAGCACATGCCTGTAATCCCAGCTACTCGGGAGGCTGAAGCAGGAGAATCAGTTGAACCTGGGAAGCAGAGATTACAGTGAGCCAAGAATGCACCACTGTACTCCAGCCTGGGCGACAGAGTGAGATTCCATCTCAAGAAAAAAAAAAAAGCAAATGTAATTTTGAAACAAAGAAAAGTTATTCATTGGCTGGGCATGGTGGGTCATGCCTGTAATCCCAGTATTTTGGGAAGCTGAGGTGGGAGGATCATTTGAGCTCAGGAGTTGAAGATCGGCCCGGGCAACATAATGAGACCCCATCTCTACTAAAAATCAAAGCAATTAGCCAGGAATTGCGGCATGCACCTGTACATCCAGCTGCTCAGGAGCCTGAGGCGCGAGTTCAGGCCTGGGAGGCAGAGGCTGCAGTGAGCCATGATTGTGCCTCTGCAATCCAGCCTGGGCAACAGAGAAAGACTCTGTCTCAAAAGAAAAAAAAATAGAAGCTTTACTACCATGACTGCACGCCTGTTATGGCTGGGCCCATGGCAAGTGCGTCCCATGCTCTCCCTCCGGTAACCCTCCTGCTGGTCCACCTGTCCTGCACATCGGGACCCCTCCCACCGCCTTCCTGCAGGTGGGCAGATCCTGAGTGGGAATCCCACCGTTTCAGCCTCTGCACTATCACCCCATGGTAGGTGTGTCCTGCCAGATCCACACTTAACACCCCTATATTAACCCTGGGAATGAGACTGCGGCTGGGAAGGGCCCTGAAGCCAGGGCAGCCTCTCCCTCGCCAGCTCTTCCCACACACGCTGTGCTTACGCAGGTCCCATGTAACAATCACACTGGGGGAGGTGCCAAATCCTCCACAGGATTCCGTCCCCCCTCCCCACTCCTGTCCCACCCGGTGATGGAACAGCAGCTAGCACCGGTCGCACGCGCTCGTCCTCCCTGCTCTGACCACCAGGGGGTGCCGTGCAAGCAGCCTGTTGCCTGGCCTCCAAGATCTGACCTCTGGGACCAAGGAGGTGGGGTGGCCCCTTCTAAGGGCCAAGATGGTGTCAGGGAAGCGCCGAATGCAAATATTAGGGGCTTCCTCCCACCATCTGGGCTGTCTACACATCAAGAAGAAAAGGAATACTTTGGCCAGCTCCATTGCTTCCGATTGACCTTTTGTCTGCTAGACAAGGAGTGTGGCTGATTCCAGGAACAGCGAGCTGCATTGGGATCGGAGCCAGTCCCCACGTGGACCTCATCTCCTCAGTCTAGGAAAGCCCTCACCCCAGCCCCTTTGCCTTGCCCCTTGCTCAGAGATTCTAATTCCACCCCTGAGAAAAGCATTCGCAATTCAGAAACCACTTCCACAACCGCGGCTAGATTCAGCCCTCTCATCCACCCAGCAGTGGGGATTGTTCACGCTCCCAGAGGACAGCTAAGGAACCTGAAGCTTGGAAACTGATCAGAAACTTGCCCCAGGCCTACAGCAAATGGGGGGCTGAGCAGGGCCACCTTCCAAGCTGACTCTCTCCAGCGGGCAGTATTTCCACAGCAACTCCCTGCCTCCTTGGCTGTGTCATGACGTTATTAAATCAACCTACATTTTTTTTCTGTCCACTACTCTATACCTTCTCTGACCCACAGACTCCCCAGATTTAGTTGTTAAAATAACACTTATTAACTGATGGCAGAAGCAAAAAGGATAGTGATAAATATTATTGCAGAAGACTTGTATTAATAAAATACAGAAGTACAATAAGTAAAAACCATCCACAATCCTACCACCCAGAGATAACTGCTCGTAACATTTTGATGAACATTACATCTAATATGTGGTGTATCTAATACACACACACATCGCTCTACACAGCTATATGTAAACACATATAAATAACATATTTTCAAAATTAGGGTCATAGACACATAGTTTTAGAATCTGCTTTTTTGGGGATCATATTACAAGCATGTCCCTGGGTCATTAAATCTTCTGTATCACCAATGTCAGGGCTATATGTATGAATGAAATAGAATTTGCCCAACCAATCCCTACTGCGGGCAGTTTGGGTTGTTTTCGTTCCTAAGAACAGTGCTGCCAGGAATGATCTGGTACCCACACCTTCAGTCTGAAGTGACAGCCCCTCTGTGAAATGGCAGAAACCACAAGTAATCTCAGGGTTTGGGCATATGCCAAGCGAGTGCCTGGGGGCTAGTGTTTCACTTCTGGGCTTTTACCAGTGCTCCTCTGCATAGGTCGGGGAACATGAGGCAGGGGCCAGAGTTCTGGACGGGCAGCCAGGGGACCAGCTGTCTTCCTAGGCGCTGCTGTTGCCTTGCTAGGTAACCAGCCTCTCTCTGGCCATCAACTTCTCACTTGTGCCACACCGGAGCTTAGCTGAACCTCTGAGAGTTGGGGTGTTTGTGGCAAAAGTCAGAAAGGGTGGGGACTCTGGACTTAACTCTTCCAAGTGTTTGATTTTTCCACCTATAAAATAGTGGCTAGTACTACCGAGTAGGAGGTATGCTGTCAGTGTTGGAGACAAACTATCCAAACACTTGGCACACCGAAGGTATTCAACAAACAGCAGGATTATCATAAACTTTTCTGTTAAACCCTAGAAGGGGTGGAGTCTGGGAGTTAGAAGCTCCAGATCTGGGGCTCAGAAGCTCTGCTATCTGAGATCAAATGTCAGCTCTGCCATTCACAAGCCTTTTGCTCCTGGCTGGGTTACTTAATTTCTCCGTGGCTCGATTTCCTCATCTTGTCTGTAAAATGAGGGTGGTTCTCACCCTTTCTTAAAGGGTTGTGGGGATGGTTAAATGAGATGCTGTATGTCACATACGTGGCCCTGGCTGGACACATAGTAATCACCCAATAAAAGGCCGCTATGTAGGCATGTGCATCTGGAATGCCTTGTTCTAGGCTGCTGTGCTGGAGGATGCTCACGTTGGTGGCTTCCGGGGTCCTCTCAGGTACAGCTTCACCGGAAAGTTCCACATCCTCAGAGGGGAAGGATGGAGTTGAAGGTGTGTTTATAGGTTCAACTTTTGCTTCTTCAGGCTGAAGAGGGGGAAATTAGATGCAAAATTATTTACTTGGCAGTAAAGCAGAAGAAATGACAGTGAATTTCACTGGAGAAGATAATAATCCACAGGATGCTGAATAAACCAAGGGGAAAGCCTGGCCCTGCCTGGTGTGTACCTGGGCGATGGCTACACCTCTCAGGGCCTAAAAGAGGTGCCTGCTAGAGAGCATTAGATTCTGTTCAGTTGACAGTGAGACTATTCATCTCAGCCAAAGCTCTCTGAGCACAGGGACCACATTTCCGTGATTCCCAAATCCCAGGCCAGCCAGAGGAGGCGCCCGGTAAAGATCTGTTAGATGAGGGAATGATTGAATGAATTAATGAACAAATGAATGAACCAGGCTGCACTCAATAAACTGCATCTAAATTCAATGCCAGATGGGCACTAGTCATACACACCCATGAAAATGAAAGGTGGGATGGTTCCTTCCAAGGAAACTTTAGCATCTATATAGCTTTCCCAAAGCCAGTCAGTATCTTAACCCACTTTACCAACTAGAGAAAAACAAACAAATGAAAACCCAACAGAAACACACAGCACTTCAGAGATCTAGGCAGAAATCCTGGCATGATCTCCAAAAGTCACGACATCACCCCTACACCCAAGCAGCAGCTCATGAGACACAGGGCTTGTCAACATTCACATAGCCTCATCACTTTCTACGCTCAAGGGGCCGGGCGGGGGGCAGTGCATGGAAGAATCCTGCTGATCAGTGTTGAACTCGTGGTATGAACAAGAAACCAATCTTTGTTTTGTTAAGGCACTAAGGTTTTACGGTTAATTTGTTACTGCAGCATCACTTAACCTATCCTGACTGATAACAAAAGATTACTTCCTTAATGCCAGAATCTAGCAAATCAATAAATTTCTGATTTGCTGTCCATCAAACAAGGAAGATTCTTAGAAGCCCCATAATTTAGAATTTAATAGTTCAGTTCTTACAGTCAGACCTGGATCAAATCCCAGCTTTCCACTTATAAGCTCAGTTACGTTGGGCAAGTCATGGAGCTTCACTGAGCCTCAGCTTCCTCCTCTGTAAAAATGAGGACAATAAGAACTACTCAAAGACAGGAAATAGAAAAGGAAATGAAGGGCTAAGCACACCTTTATTCATTACTGAAAACACTGTTTAAGTGCAGATGAGCAAAAAGAGAAATCACGTTGAGTCCTAACACCCAGAGGCAATCACCATGGATTCTACTGTACTGCAGAATCTTCTGGCTGGAGGTGGGAGGAAAGGCTTTAAGGAGTTGGGCCTTGGAGGATGAGCAGGTTTCAGAACATAGGGGAGGAGGGTTGATGGAGGTCAGGGCCTGGCAACTTGAGCTTGGCAAGGGTCCAGAGCTTGAGGAGGAAAGCAGCGGAACAGAGCCCAGGGAGGCAGCGAGGGGTGGGGGCTGGTTCTATGGGAAGAAGAATGGGCTTGAACCCAAGGGCCACAGGCAGCCACTGGGGAGCATCGGGCTAAGGTGTGGTGGGGTCAGCTGTGTGTCTGAGGGAGTCCACATTGGTGGCAGTATGATCATGGACCAGGGGAGCTGAGGCTTATACCAGGTGACTGGGGGGTGGCACTAAGGAAGTCCACAAGGCAGGAATGAGGGCAATGGTGGGAACAGAAACCAGGCACCTCCCCAGGGGCGACTGTGAACAAGACCAGGTGGGATGTCCCCATTTCACCCAGATGGATGTTCACCTAGCAGGGTAGATAAAGACCCCTGCCCAAGAAGTTCCTCTCCTCTCCCTGTGAGGGATCAGGGCCGAAGTCACTCCATCGTTGGTTCAGGAACCAATGCTCAAGCCCCTGAATGCTCCTCTCTAGTCTGGAGCAAGGCTGCAGGTGGCTGGCAGCAAAGGTGCTCTATAAGGCATTTGGGCTTTGGGATGAAGCAGGCCAGGCAGTCAAGGGTTCAGGAAACACAGGAAGACAACGGGATGGTGGGCTGAGCTCTGTAACTCAGGGTGGCTGAAGGTGGGATCCATCCCACCTTCAGCCAAAAACTTCTTTTGTCAAACTCCCAACAAGACATCCCAACCCGCTGCAAGAGCAGGGCAAGGTTCTGGTGAGCTGACTCTCGGAAGTGAGGGTAAGGGGACCTAACTCAAGTAGGTGGCTTTGGTTTTTAGAGGTCAACGTGGATGGGGATCTAGTGTGGCCTGTGACAAAATAGGAATCTCAAGTCCAAAGACTTGTTATTAAAAATGTTGCAATTTGCTGAGCCCAGGATCACCTCCACACAATCAGATTTACTCATTCTACACATATTTCCAGAGGCCCTACTGTGTGCCAGGTTCCTGGCTGAGCCCTGGGGACACAGAAATGAATAACTAAGACAGCGTGTCTGTCCTCAAGCTGTCAAATGATGGAGGAGGACCAGACACAGCAAACCACAATTCGGTGTGACGCATGGGATTGTGGGAGTGAGAGTCAAGTGCGAGGAGGGGGCTTCATTAAATAACGGCCTCCAAGGAGAGGATGTGGACTGGATCCTGAAGGCTAAGCAGGAACTTGCCAGGCAGAAAGTGGGGCTGGGAGGGCCCCTCCAGGCAAACCAAACTGCAGGAACTAAGGCTCCACGGAGGGGAGAAAGTGCTCCGTCTGTCCAGGGGAATGTGAGCATCTGGGTGTGGTTGGGAAAGAGGCCCTGGCTAAGGACCAGAATCACCTGTGGAGCTTCTTGTCAATTCAGATTCTAGGATCTTTCATTCCAGACCTACTGAAGCTGAACATCCCGGTCTGCTTCCCCAGCAAGAATCTGCTTTTAAAGACCAACCTCCACCCACAGTGCCTCCCCACCCACTCCACGCCGACCCTACCCCCAATACACACTTACACACAAATGACTCTGATGCACAGCCAGGGCTGAGAATCATAGGGATGTTAATTTCAACAGCATAGAACTTTCTGAAAATGCAAAGAATAGGATCGCAGGGACCCCGACCCCAAATGGGGAAGAGGGCGAGGAGGGGCAGTCTTTTTAGTCCCTGACCACTTAGAAAGTCTGCATGCAATTCAGTTCACTGGCGACAGCTGGTGTCTCAAAGGGTGGCAGGCTGGAAAGGGTGAGGATGAGGAAGTGAGATTCATTCCAAGAAAGAAGCCAGACAGACAAGGGGGGACTGTCTGAGCCGAAGAGGGAAATTCCCCGTCCTGGAGGGTGGCTGCCGAAAAAAGCCATAAAGCCCTTCCAGGAGACGTTAAAAGGGGAAAGTCCCCAGCTCAGGGGTGGCATGACAGAGTGCACCCTGGACCCTGAGCTGAAGACCTGGCTCTGCCACTTTCAGGCTGGGTGGCGTCCAGTAACCATCCGCACTGCTCCAGTGCTCTCCTATGCAGAAGAGACCCCTAACACCTCTCTGCAAATGAGACTAAAGGAAATGGAAGCACATGGAGAGCATGAACAGTGGTGTAGACAGTCAGGCAGACAGGGAAAGCATTCTGATGATTGGGAACAGACAGGTTAAGGTCAGGACCGCCAGGCCTGGAGGCACAGCCCAGGGGAATCCCCTCTCTAACTGAAGGCAGCCACAGGGGTTTGGCATGCCTGTCAGCCCCAGACACCAGCCAACCAGGAGGCCCCAGGAGGAACGAGGCCTCTGCACTATGCCCGGTGCTGAGTCCAGCCCTCAGCTGGGCTCTGACACATCGCATCGCCTCCTTTAATCCTCACAACAAACCCATCCGTCAACAACAGCAACAACTAGCACTGGCCAAGCTTTTGCACAGGGCAATTCACCTAATTCTCACACTAATCCTATGAGGCAGATCCATTCTACTGTAACCAAGGAGGAAACTGAGCGTTGGAGAACTTAAGTCACTTGCTCGAGGTCAAGTGCTAGTAAGTGGCATAGCTGGGATTCACGCTTGGTGGGACACCGATTTGCACCAATTTCCGTAAAACCACTGAGGAAAGTGGGGCTGGGGAATCCGGGAAAGAAAGTGCTTGAGGTTCGCCAGAGGCCACCAAGTCCATCAAATCACGAACAACTCTTTCTTTTTCACTTCTCCAGACAGTCTGGGGATTGATTTCACAGCCCCCCTTGGCTGACGCGTGCCCCACATCTGCCCCAGTGCCTGCAGTGCCACAGTCCTGGGGAGAGTCCCCAGCTGGGGAGTCAGTGGGGCCTGGCTTGAGTCCTGACTTTACAACCCTGTGACCCTGGCAGAGCCACCCAACCTCCTGGTCATTCATTTCTGAATCTGCACAATGGGGCTGATGCCACCTGCCTTGCAGGGTGGCAAGAAATAAAAGTGAAGTCATGTATACAACAGCCCCCAGGCACACAGAGGTGTCAAGAAATGCCAGTTCTCTTCCTTCCCCTCCCACTTCTCTACCTCTGTCCAAAGCCGCCTGGCTCCAGTGCCCCCTCCCAAGCTTCTCTGCCCTACTCCTGTCCCCGTGATCATCTCAGGCTCAAACACCACTCCCCTTTCCTGTCCCTCTCTTGGAGCCACCTTGGGCTATTGGCACCTCTGCCTGAGCTGGCCTCGCTGTGAATTGTGAACTGGTGCACAGGGCAGCATCAGATGTGAAGTCTACTCTGTGCCCTGCTGCCCCAGGTCGGGACATGCCGGTGGGATGGTCGAGGGCTGATGGGTACACAGGATAGCCACACCACCCAGAGCAGCCGCCCTCCCCAATCACCAGGTAGGCAGGCACCTTGGACCCTTGACTTCCTGCATGCCAGCTGGCCAAGAGTTGGCTGCCATCCTGGGGATGGACTTGTCCAACACCACCCAGGCCGTGACCCCATGGATGGGCATCAGGAGACTCATGCTGTTACCCCGGTCCTGCCCATACACCCTTGAGTCAGTGTCTTCCTCTGTACAGAAGGACTTTTAAGTCCCTCCAGTGCTAACAGACTATAGTTCCATTCTGCTGCATCCACAGACCTGCTGCCTGAGGTCTGGAATCTCCAGCCACTGCCTTATTTCCATCTCCCTGATTTCTTCCATTCGAGATGAGCTTAGAGAGTAGCCTGACCAGGCAAGGAGACGGCTGAAGCTCTGCTGTGTTTAGTGACCTCGCTGCTGCTTGCTGTTTTCATTAAAAATGGGCTCTGGGTGTCCCCACGGTCTGACTCAGTGCTTTCAAAACCACTTCCACGTCTCAGCCAAAGGGTGCATTCCCAGGAGGGAGGAGATCCAGGCCACTGGAAGTTAGGATTGCCTTTCTCAATCGCCAGAAGTGAGCTCCCTGGGGGACTCTGTGACTCACAAGACTGAGGGTCTGACTGTGTTTTCACAGCTGAAGCCCTGAGCAAATGTAACAACAGCCATCGTTCAGGGCCATTTCCCTCGTGCCAGGTGCTGGGCTAAGGCTTGTCCCTGCACTTCATCATCTAACCCTGGAAACAACCCTATGAGATAGGACTGTTAGAATCACAATTCTTGGAAGAATAGTCGAGGTTCAGAGTGGTTTAGTAAGTTACCCAACGTCACAGGGTTTTTACCCAAGGCTACAAAGCAAAAGAGCAAAACATTTGCCCTTGACAGCCCTCTCATGGTCACGAGCACAGGGTGGCACTGAGGTAGCTGGTGTTCCAGTTCACTTGAGGATACTGCAAAATGCCCATTGGCTGGGACTTCCCTGACCTCCCCAGATGAGTCAACGATTAAGCTCACAGGTCTGAAAACAGAGAGGTCAGACCCAGGGCTCTGGGACCCCTCCAGTAATTCTCAGCCTGCTAAAAGCTGACCAAGATCACATGGCACAGCATCCCAGTACTCACCGGGGCTTGAGTGTAGGTGACGGCTTCTAAGATCTCAGCTACTCCGTCTGTCTCCTGCAGCCCACTGGTTTCTCCAGATGCCTGTGTGGAAACAAGCCGTGCCACATACCAGGTGGGGCAGGCAGGGCCCATAAGAGTTGAACAACTGGGAAAGTCTCAAAAACTGACAAACCAGCTCTCCGATAGGGGAACGACGTGTGTATGTGTGTGCGTCTATCAGAGACAGAGACAGAAGGGGGTTAAGGAGACAGTGTGTGTGCAGTGTGCATGCTTGGTTGTTTGTTTTATTTATTTATTTATTTTGAGACAGGGTCTCTCTTACTCTATCACCCAGGCTGGAGTGCAGTGGTATGATTTCTGCTCACTGCAAACTCGGCCTCCTGGGTTCCAACTATTCTCCTGCCTCAGCCTCAGGAGTAGCTGGGATTACAGGCATGTGCCACCATGCCTGGCTAATTTTTGTATTTTTAGTAGAGACTGGGTTTCACCATGTTGGCCAGGCTGGTCTTGAACTCCTGACCTAAAGCGATCCACTCACCTCGGCCTCCCAAAGTGCTGGGATTACACGCATGAGTTATTGCTCCTGGCCTGGTTATTCATTTTATTTCCTTCCACATTTTATTGCTCAAACAAAACACACAATCATTTCACACTCTCTTTAACATTCCAACTTTCATTCTATCCAGGTCCCCACCAGTCTCCCAACCTTTGCGAGGCTGTCATTGGAATGTTGCTCTGGGAATCATTACAGCCGAAGCATGACTTCCTGTCGCTACCTAGTCTTTCTAATTAGCCTCCTAAAGGCAGACAAGGAGCCCGAGTGCCGTGATTTTGTAACCAATCCCTTGTTCTTGGGCCGCTGGGTTGTTTCTACTTTTTCAGTATTAATGGCAATGCAGAGGCGAACGTGAGACTACGCTACTCAGCATCACATGACTGTCGGGCTGGGACCACTGGCTCACGGAGTACAGGCCTTCTCACGAGCCCAAATTCCACCTCTTGGGCTTTCCAGTGGAATCGACAGCATTTTGGTTTTTACAAAGTTAACAAAATCAATTTGTGTTCTGTTGTGGGGTTGATGTCACCCAAAGAACAATAGGAATTGCAGAATGTGCTACCTTCTGCTCACCTCTGACTGCCTCCTGGGACCCCCTCTCCCAGGGAGGCCTCACCCTTGCTTGTCATTGGTCAGGCATTACCTGCTCCCTAACTCGCTTCGAGTTCCTCCTCTTTCCTCTCCCTGCTCCCACCTGACATGTTGAGTTTGGGTTTGTGGACCTCCTGTGTTCCCATCATGCTCAGCTCTGTCATCGTATTCGGGTATAGGAGTGTGTATGAGCAGCTTGAGCGGGGGGACGGTTCCCAGTTTATTCCTTTATCTCCAGCACCTGCCCAGGAATGGCACCCAGCAGGTGCTCAGTCCACCCTTAGAGGAAGGGAAGGAGGGAGGGTGGAAGGAGTCATCTTTTCTTTCCTCCTCCCCACCACTCCATCCCCAGCTTAGGAGTGAATTCATTTGCCAAGGATAAAAGCTAAGTTGAGGATTGTTTTTATAGGAATTTACTCCCAGAATATCTCATTTTAACTTTGATTTTAGAATCCTGACACCATTTCTTGGCAAGAAGGCTGGAAAGCAGGCCACTGAAGGCCACAGCCATGGAAGATCCTGACACCTTATAAGAAACACAGCTCCCCACACCAGAGATGGTTGAAGCTCTTTCAAAAGTGAAACCACGCCAAAAGCCCAAAATAGGACTCGAGGCAGCGCTTGCCAAAAGGAGAGGTTTCAAAAACTCCACGCCACTGTCTGGGCATCCAGCCCTCCCCAGGCCGCCCGGATGCTGGGTTGCAAGGCCCACTGTGGGGTATGGGGGAGCTCACCGATGACTCTTCGGCGTCCTGGGGAGGACTCCCAGCTCCTCGGGAGTCCTGGGGTCAGGGTGCACGGTGAGCTGCTGGATGGAGCCCTGGGGGAAAACAGAGGGATCAGAAGCCACGGCGTGCATGTTCACAGCATGACTGCCAGTGGAAGACATGATTGTTTTTGTAATGGAGAAGAACAAGTAGAAGCATAAGAACAAGGATGTACTACCTGTGGCCTCAATGACAAAGCCAGGCCACCTCCTGGCCCACTCTCAGTTATGAGGGGACTCTCCTTGGGCCAGTATCATACTGACCCCTGGGCCAGAGAGGTCCTTGGGGAGCACTGTGTTCAAGTATGGACACCACAGCAGCCTCCTGTGTCCAGGTCCCCGGCTTGTCAGTGGCAGGCCCTGAAACACACATCTCCCTCTCCCAGAAAGTTCTTTCGCCTGTAGCTCAAAGCTTCTGTGCTTGAAGGCCTAGTCCCAAAAAGGGCTGCCACAGCCTCCTACCTCCACTCTCATCCCCTCTCCCCACACCTGACAGCTTCCTCTCCACAAGGCCTCCAAAGTGAGCATTTAAAGACTGCCCATCAGATTTTAACTTCTTAGCATTCTCTGGTGTCTTCCACTCTACTCCAAATCAACCTAAGCTCCACCCCGCAGGGCTGTCCTGTTCACCAGTGAGACGTTAGTAAATACACGTGCTGACTAAATGAGTAACTGTGATAACCTAGTGATCTTCAGAATGTCTTGTTCATAAAAGCCCATTTTGATAGTAAAGTCAGTTAATTTTTTTTTTTTTTTGAGACAGAGTCTCACTCTGTCACCCAGGCTGGAGTGCAATGGCGGGATCTTGGCTCACTGCAACCTCTGCCTCCCGGGTTCAAGCGATTCTTTTGCCTCAGCCTCCCACATAGCTGAGACTACAGGCATCCATCACCACACCCGACTAATTTTTGTATTTTTAGTAGAGATGGGGTTTGGCCACATTGGCCAGGCGGTCTCGAACTCCTGACCTTGCGATCTACCCGCCTGGACCTCCCAAAGTTCTGGGATTACAGGTGTGAACCACTGTGCCCAGCCAGTTTAATTTTTTTTTAAGTGCACATTGCCCAAGAGGAGAGAGAAGCTACCTCTCACTCTGGTATTCTAGTGTATCCCACGTTTTCAGAAATAAGTACTTAAGTGCAACTGCCACCCATATCCAAAGAGCAAAACATTCAGGGATATGACAAACCTGGCTCTTTTAAATAAAATCTTAAAATGTACAAAGTGCTTTCACACAGGTTAGCTTATCTGACCTAGAAGCCTGTGGGGTAGGTTTTCTTATATTCACTTAGAGATAAGAAAACAGAGAAGATCAGACAATTCAGACAATTGTCTCAAATCCACAAGCTGAGTTGAAAACTGAGGATGGAAATCTAGGTTTTGGGGTTCCAGGCCTAGCATTCTTTCTCACCATAACATGTATGCCTCTTTGAGGACATAAGAATAAAATAATAACAGTAATAGCTGCTCCATTTACTGCATGGTGAGTCTCTATCCATCCACCTCCCTGATCTGCCTGGAGTGGGACTTTGACTCACAGTAAACCTCTCGGGCCCTATAGCTCCTGCATTGCCCACGAAGATTCCAGCGCTGGACTCGAAAGCCAAAGGCCGGGAGGACCGCTGGAAGGAAATGCGGCTATGCGCCTCACAGTCCACGAGGAGGGTCACTTCCTCACCCTGGACAATCACAGCAAAGCGATTCCACCTGTGGGTCATCACGGGCACCGAGAAGGCAGCAACCTCTTGGGACACATGGCAGCCCAGCTCCGTGTAGTAGAGGATGATCCGCTGCTGGCCGTCCTCCACACCTGAGAGCCGCAGGCCCAGGTAAATGACCTTCTGAAAGGCGTCAGTGACAGCAAAGAGCACGCCACCGCGGGTGCTGCTGGGCTTCACCGTGACGCTAATGGCAAAGTCCCTGAAGAAGGTGGATGGGATGAGGGTGCTGGCTGGGCGGCCGACGTCGGCACCAGGCCCAAAGCTGTAGGCTGGGAAGCCACCATAGCCTGTGACAAAGGATACGGAGGAGGGCAGCAGGACACCAACGAGCTGCGTGAGGTCCAGGTGACCCTGGGAAGCCGACTCTGCAGGGACGGAGAGAGAGGTCATGCTTTATAGGTGTATTCCACTATGCTTGAAAATGAGGAAGAAACGCAGTCACAGATGAAACGAGATCACTCAGGAACCCCACTGAAACTGTAGTTCCGAGATGGTTGTTTTTCAAATGTTTTTGACAATGACCCACAATAAGAAATGTATTTACATTGCAACCCAATATACACGTGTAGACAAACAAAAGTTTCATAAAACATTATTGACTGTTAATACTCACCAGGCCCTCAAATATGTTTTTTCCATTTAATTATTCTTTTTCTGTTGTTTTTTTTTAAACATGCTGGAAATGAACTACTAAATTGATTTTATAACCCACTAATGGTTGATGACCTGCAGTTTGGAAAACACTTATGAATAATCCCTAGAATACATGATGTTCCCCCATCAACTTGGAGATTGGGGCCAGGCATGGTGGCTTAACGTCTGTAATCCCAGCATTCTGGGAGGCCCAGGTGGGTGGATCACTTGAAGTCAGGAGTTCAAGGCTAGCCTGGCCAACATGGTGAAACCCCATCTCTACTAAAAATAGAAAAATTAGCCAGGTGTGCTGGTGCATGCCTATGATCCCAGCTACCTGGGGAGGCTAAGGCAGGAGAATCGCTTGAACCCAGGAGCCAGAGGTTGCAGTGAGCTGAGATCGCACCACTTCACTCCAGGCTGGGTGACAGAGTGAGAGCCCTTAAAAAAAAAAATGGATAGGTTTGTTTTGTTTTGAATGAGGTCTATTGTTTAAGTACCTCAAGCAAGTGTAAGGCAGAAATCAGGGACAGGGTGAAGTGTTCCCAAGCTTCAGGACAACTGAAATTTGTGTCATTGTCATCATCTTTAACATCACTGCCGCCATCACCATCATCATCCGTATTCCCTAAGTTCTCTCTGTACCAGGCCCTGCTCTAAGCTCTGTACACACATTAGCTTGCACATTAGACATACACAACAAGCCAATGAGGTTAGGTACTCTTATTCCCCTTACTTCCGAGAAAACCGAGGCTTAGAGAAATTAACAAATTTGCTTAAGGTAAGTTGCACACAGGTCTCAAACCCAGAGCATCTGACCTCAGAGACTATGCCACCACACCTTGCTGAGAGAAATGACTCAGCTCCATTACGGTTTCTTGAAAAGGACCCCAGGCTCGAGAATGTTGGCACATCCAACTATTTTCCTCAGGAAAAGACTGCAGAATGGCTTGCAGCAACATGCACCCACTCCTGAGTTGATGTCCAAGGTACCAGCAGTGAGCTAGGAAGACAGGTCCCAGGCAGAGGGGCATAAGACCTCTGCAGCCAGGAAAACAGACAAGTCACACCCCTTGGCCTCGGAAGAGAAGCTGGATCCTGAGGATTCAACCAGATAAAGAGGCCTGAAATTAGTGAGGATCTGAATCGAGCAGTGTCCTCTTCTGGAGGCCAGAGGGCAGGGCAGACTCACTTGGTGGCTGTGTGGGTTACACCAAAGGCCAGAGGCCATTGAGAACCTGTGGTCTCCAGAGAAAACCCCAAACACTCGAGGGCCCCTCTAAGAAAAGCTCTACCTGAGGAATCAACCTATTTTCCAGTTTACCCAACTTGCCACTGTCTTACTGGACACAGCTAAGTAGCTGCGTGACCTCGAGTGAGTCACTGAACCACTCCAAGTCTGAGTGTCTTCCTCTATCATACAAGGCACTAGAATGAGCTCCAAAAGAATGACTAAATGAGACCGTCTATGGAAACCCCTGGTCAATAATGGTAGCAATGCAACAAACATTCATTATTCTTTATTTTTATTTTATCCACTGAACAACCTCCAGAGGTCAATGGGCAGGGATGATCACTCCTGCAGCCCTGACCAGGAAAGTGAGGCTGACATGGGAACCTGCCTCTGTGCCCTTGAGCTCTCTTATAAAGTGGAATAACAACGTGGTTTTCGTACATAATTTTACTTAGTCCTCACGGCAGCCCTGGAAATTAACTGCTATTATCCCATTTTGCAGATGAAAAACTGAAGCTTGAGAAGATGAACTAATTGGCCCAAGGTGACCCAGCTAGTAAGAGGCAAGACATTTTTGAGCCATGGCTGGTGTGATTTCTGTCTGATTCACTGCCACAGCCTCACTGAGATGGAGGAGTCTCTATGGGGGTTGTGGGTGGGGCTCCACCTAGTCTGCCTACCATATCAATGACCCTTCAGCAGCAAGAAGGATGCAGTCAAGACTCCAGGTGGTCCAGGAACTCAAATTTCCCACGTGTACTTGGTGGCTGGGAGAGGGAGATGCCCCGACTGCCATGCCCCCACCCCAACTCCACAACACTCACAGAGAAGGCTGCTCACTGCCAGCACTAACCTCAATTTCTATGAAATATTTAGGTTAAACAAAAAATACAGTATAAAGAATAATATGAGGCACTTGGTGGTTAAATGGTTAAAATGGCAAATTTTATGCTATCTATGTTTAAAATTAAATTTAAAAGAAGGTGAGTAATTAGCCCAGAGGATCACTGTGAGGATTAAAGGACACAATACAAAGAGCTGGCACATGGAAAATGCTTAAAAAGTGGTGCATATCATAGCTGGACACACTGTGGCCCACAACTGTAATCCCAACACTTTGGGATGCCAAGGAGTGCAGATTGCTTGAGCTCAGGAGTTCAAGACCAGCCTAGGCAACATAGTGAGACCTCATCTCTACAAAACAACAACAAAAAAAGCCACGTGGTGTGCATCTGAAGTGGTGGTGTGCACCGGTAGTCTCCGCTACCCAGGAGGTTGAGGGGGGAGAACTGCTTGAGCCCGGGTGGTCAAGGCTGCAGTGAGCCAAGATCGCACCGTTGCACTCCAGCCTGGGTGAAAGAGTAAGACCTTTTCTCAAAAAAAAAAAAAAAAAAAAGGTAGGTATCATCATCATCATCATCGTCATTGATGATAAAACAAATATACATTTTGTCCCTGGATCGATATAAGACAAAAATATTGTGTGGGAAAGCTGGAGTTGAGGACGAATGAGATTCTGAGAATAAAAATCCCTGGTACATAGTCAAAGTTTCAGAGTCAACTTCAGATTTTCAAGGATTATAAAATAGATAACCTCATACCACCATCTCCAACAGATAAAAGGAACCTGATAATATCTGTGTTCCATGGAGAAAGAACAGAAAATTGGCTGAGTTCTGTCACTGACAAAACTTAGTGGGAAGGAGGAATCTGGAAGGTGGGAGGGTGGAGGGATCCCGGGCTTGCGGGGTGGGGAGGGGCTGTGCTTCAGCCTCCCCCTCTCACTGCCCCTCCCCAGTCAGGGGCCCTTTGTGAGGTGACGGCCCCAGCTCTGTGACACGGGCCTGGGCCCCAGTCCCTAGTCTCCAAGGGCATGCCCAGAGCTCAGTTGCTTGAAGGCAGCATACCTATTCAAATGGCGACTATTCCGTACCCTCTAAAACTTCTTCGTGAATCGTGGAGAAACACCCCCAGCTCCACATCATGGGAGTTGGATATCTTCCTCACCCTGGTATTTGGCGTGGTGTTCTTTTTCCTATTACTACGCCCCTACCGCTCTTACTTCCTTTGTGATCCACCCTCACCATCTCCTGGGAAGAAGAAAATGGTAAGGAGCCCTCGGGCCGGACCCACACAGCACAATTCTCTCCTTCCTTTCTATTATTAGCTCTGCTTTTCCAAATCCAGTGGAGAGACTTCCGCAATGGGAAGTGTCAGGAGAGACCAGAACATGGTCCTTCCAGGGGCAGAGCAGCCAGGGGTTGGTAGGGACTGAGATTTCCCTCCCAAGCTCTCGGTCCATCTGTGGGGGAGCACAGGAAGCATCAGGGCAAAACCAAACCCCTGGACTCAGTGGCAAGGACCAGTCAGGAGATGGGGGAGGTCTTTGTGGGAGGGCGCTCATAAGCCCCTTCCTGGGGCAGGTGGCTGGGGGCCCAGCCTAGTCTGTGTGGGGTGATCTGGGGGCTGTGCTGAGCCTCCGAGGGCCTCCCACCTGGGCCTGGAGTCTCCTCTGATCTCCTGGGAAGCAGAATCCTACCTGACAGCTCAGGTGTGCCCGCGGGCCTGAGCCTGGGTGTTCGTCGAGTAGAGGAGCACCTCTACCGTTACTTACGTTATATTATATATTATACATTATATTATAGTTTATATATGAAACATATATAATATATATATATTTCCTCATATAGTAAATCCCTCTCTGTAGTGGGTTTTATTGTTTGTTTGTTTTTTGAGACGGAGTCTCACTCTTGTCGCCCTGGCTGGAGTGCAATGGCGATTTGGGCTCACTGCAGCCTCTGCCTCCCAGGTTTAAGCAATTCTCCTGCCTCAGCCTCCGGAGTAGCTGAGATTACAGGCACGCACCACCACGCCAGTCTAATTTTTGTTATTTTTAGTAGATACGGGGTTTCACCATGTTGACCAGGATGGTCTCGATCTCTTGACCTCGAGATCCACCCGCCTCAGCCTCCCAAAGTGCCGGGAAAATTTTAAAAAATTTTAAAAATTATCTTAATTGTATGTGGGTTGGTCCCTTTGATTGAAAGTGAAATGGAAATAATTTTTTAAAAAAACCTTACTTTTCAAAATTTACAAAACTATATAAAACAAATATACATTTTGTCCCTGGATCGATATAAGACAAAAATATTGTGTGGGAAAGCTGGAGTTGAGGACGAATGAGATTCTGAGAATAAAAATCCCTGGTACATAGTCAAAGTTTCAGAGTCAACTTCAGATTTTCAAGGATTATAAAATAGATAACCTCATACCACCATCTCCAACAGATAAAAGGAACCTGATAATATCTGTGTTCCATGGAGAAAGAACAGAAAATTGGCTGAGTTCTGTCACTGACAAAACTTAGTGGGAAGGAGGAATCTGGAAGGTGGGAGGGTGGAGGGATCCCGGGCTTGCGGGGTGGGGAGGGGCTGTGCTTCAGCCTCCCCCTCTCACTGCCCCTCCCCAGTCAGGGGCCCTTTGTGAGGTGACGGCCCCAGCTCTGTGACACGGGCCTGGGCCCCAGTCCCTAGTCTCCAAGGGCATGCCCAGAGCTCAGTTGCTTGAAGGCAGCATACCTATTCAAATGGCGACTATTCCGTACCCTCTAAAACTTCTTCGTGAATCGTGGAGAAACACCCCCAGCTCCACATCATGGGAGTTGGATATCTTCCTCACCCTGGTATTTGGCGTGGTGTTCTTTTTCCTATTACTACGCCCCTACCGCTCTTACTTCCTTTGTGATCCACCCTCACCATCTCCTGGGAAGAAGAAAATGGTAAGGAGCCCTCGGGCCGGACCCACACAGCACAATTCTCTCCTTTCTTTCTATTATTAGCTCTGCTTTTCCAAATCCAGTGGAGAGACTTCCGCAATGGGAAGTGTCAGGAGAGACCAGAACATGGTCCTTCCAGGGGGAGGCAGAGCAGCCAGGGGTTGGTAGGGACTGGGATTTCCCTCCCAAGCTCTCGGTCCATCTGTGGGGGAGCACAGGAAGCATCAGGGCAAAACCAAACCCCTGGACTCAGTGGCAAGGACCAGTCAGGAGATGGGGGAGGTCTTTGTGGGAGGGCGCTCATAAGCCCCTTCCTGGGGCAGGTGGCTGGGGGCCCAGCCTAGTCTGTGTGGGGTGATCTGGGGACTGTGCTGAGCCTCCGAGGGCCTCCCACCTGGGCCTGGAGTCTCCTCTGATCTCCTGGGAAGCAGAATCCTACCTGACAGCTCAGGTGTGCCCGCGGGCCTGAGCCTGGGTGTTCGTCGAGTAGAGGAGCACCTCTACCGTTACTTACGTTATATTATATATTATACATTATATTATAGTTTATATATGAAACATATATAATATATATATATTTCCTCATATAGTAAATCCCTCTCTGTAGTGGGTTTTACTGTTTGTTTGTTTTTTGAGACAGAATCTCACTCTTGTCGCCCTGGCTGGAGTGCAATGGCGATTTGGGCTCACTGCAGCCTCTGCCTCCCAGGTTTAAGCAATTCTCCTGCCTCAGCCTCCGGAGTAGCTGAGATTACAGGCGCGCGCCACCACGCCAGTCTAATTTTTGTTATTTTTATTTATTTATTTTTTTGAGGCGGAGTCTCGCTCTTGTTACCCAGTCTGGAATGCAATGGCGCGATCTCGGCTCACCGCAACCTCCGCCTCCTGGGTTCAAGCAATTCTCCTGCCTCAGCCTCCTGAGTAGCTGGGATTACAGGCATGCGCCACCATGCCCAGCTAATTTTTTGTATTTTTAGTAGAGACGGGGTTTCACCATGTTGACCAGGATGGTCTCGATCTCTTGACCTCGTGATCCACCCGCCTCGGCCTCCCAACATGCTGGGATTACAGGCGTGAGCCACCGCGCCCGGCCCAATTTTTGTTATTTTTAGTAGAGACGGGGTTTCACTATGCTGACGAGGCTGGTCTCAAACTTCTGATCTCAGGTGATCCACCCTTCTTGGCTTCCCCACACGCTCGGATTATAGGCGTGAGCCACCGCACCCGGCCCCCGCTCTGTGTTTTTCTAAGAAGAAAAGCAGTTTGTCATCCACTTAAACATGAGTGGGAGGAAGCACACCACTCCCTGAGCAAGACAAGGGAGCTGTGCGGTTCGTGAGTGCTTTGCGCTGTGGCTGGGCTGGGGGCAGAGAGCGAGAGCCAGTCTCAGCCCCTCACCCTTTCTTGTCTCCCAGGATCTTCTTCTCTGCCTGGATCGACTTCTGTCCCAGTGTGAAGGTCAGCGGAGGGGGCGGCCCAAAGGCAGGAAGAAAAACAGCAGTTTGAAAGGTAAGGCTCTGCCGGGCACACTAGAGTTCATTTGATCTCGTCTGTCCCTGGAGAGAAGCGACTCTGTCTGAGGAAGTCAACTGAAGAAGCCTGAGCTGGGGGCTCCTAGGAAGGAACTCAGAACCCCGGATCCCTCTCAGATTTCGTGGTGGCATGAAACCATGGTGGGCCAAGGACTGGGTGTTCCCCAGCAGGGCACAGTGTAGGAGGAGGACGCCCATGCCTGTCTGAATCAGGAGGGGGGTGAGGGGGCTATGGACAGCTGTTCAACTCTGCTAAGGCTGATTCCTCTTTGAGACCACCCCAGTCCTTTTTCCCCACAGGGCAGCTATGAGGACTATGGGGGTGGGGGGGTCTGTGTGTGGAAGCCCTTTGTGGACAACAAAGCCTTGCCCTCCGTGCCTCGCTATCACTGTCCAGGCCATGTGGCCTTGGACACAGACATGTGGTTTCCAGGGTCTGACTCCCCATGGTCTTCCCTAAAGAAACATCCACTCAGCCTCCTGTGGAGATCCCAGGCCCCTACCTCACTGCCCTAACTGGGTCTCCTGATTTCCAGCTTCTAGAGACCGCCTGACAAGCCTGAAGAGGACTCGGGACTTGTATTCACAAGTGCAGTGGTGAGGCACTTCCCCTTCCCTGCATCCTTCCTACCGGGGCTAGGATTCAACCCCAGGGCCTCACGGCAGCCTGGAGCTGACCTGGGATGGGGAGACCAGGGGGACAGAGGATGGGAGTAAAATCCTGGAGCAAGGGGTAGGAGAAGAATTGGGGAGTCTGGGTGCAGCGCAGTGGCGGGGCATAGGAGGAGAATTGGGGAGTCAGGGTATGGGGCGGTGGAGGGGCATAGGAGGAGAATTGGGGAGTCTGGGTGCAGCACAGTGGAGGGGCATAGGAGAATTGGGGAATCTGGGTGTGGGGCGGTAGAGGGGCATAGGATGAGAATTGGGCAGTCAGGGTGTGGGGCGGTGGAGGGGCATAGGAGAATTGGGCAGTCCGAGTGTGGGGCGGTGGAGGGGCATAGGAGGAGAATTGGGCAGTCAGGGTGTGGGGCGGTGGAGGGGCACAGGAGGAGAATTGGGTGGGTCTGGGTGTGGGGCGGTGGAGGGGCCGGGGCCCACGTGCCCACTCTGTCCTATGGCCCTACCTGCTCCTGGCTGCAGCTTGTACCTCCTGTCTCCTGCAGCATCCTGGGGCCACATGGGCCACATCTCTCTCGCCCAGAACCCCCCGGTGAGGAGTGCAAAAGAGCACCTGCTGGAGCCTCCCAGTCCCCTCAGGAGCCGATGGAAGATACCGCTCCCGTGCTTTCCCCATTAGCTTCCCCGGATCCTCAAACCCAGCACCCTTGGCCTCCGGTCTCCACCCCATCACCAGGCCCAATGGCCACCTCAGTCTCTCCTCTGAGTGCCTCCCAACCACCAGAACCTTCCCTTCCCCTGGAACACCCCTCACCCGAGCCAATTGCACTTTTCCCTAACCCACCACACACCCCTGATCCTCTGGCCTGCTCGCCGCCTCCTCCGAAAGGTTTCATTGCTCCTCCCCTGTGGGACTGCACTCTGACTCCTCCACCTAACTGTGGTTTGGCGACTTCTGGCCCAGCCAGCTCAGACCTTGGCAGCTCAAGCAGTCACGTCTCTGTGTCTGCATCCTCGTGCGTCTCCAACTCAAAAGTCCAGCAAGATCATCTTTCCTGTCACCCACCAGAAACCTCGTCCTCTGGAGTAGCTTGCCCTACGTCGCAGAGGGCTTTACCCTCTAGAGCCCAAAAACCTGCTCAGGACGTCTTTAGTGCCTCCACTCCTAACCTTCCCCAGGACAGTTTGACAGAAATCGTTCCTGAGAACTTTCCAGTCAGTCCTGAATTCCGGAAGCAACACCAGAGCAACCTGGGAATGACCCAAGAGTCTCTGAAATCCCACGTGGCCATGAAGTTGGGCCAGATCAAGGAGGGCTTGATCCCCCTTTGTGTGCGTCGATCCTGGCTTGCTGTCAACTGGGTTTTTCCCGTGTCCAACACCCACACGAAGACCAACAATCTAGCACCCCTGAAAAGTGAGAGAGCCAGTGTGAACACATCCCAGGAGCTTTCCTTCCTCGATCCGTGCATTCAACAGCTGCTGGGACATCACATGTCCCAGGATAAAGGATCATCCTTATCCCACACACAGCTTGCTCGTCCCTCCTCATCCACCTATGAATCTAAGCCACCAGTAGGTTTACAGGTCCGTCTCCAGAGCATGACTGCTGTGAACATGCAGGCTCCCCAGGAGCTACGTGACCTTATGGCAGCCAGGAGGAGGAACCTGGGGTGCAAGGAGCCCAAGAACCCGAAACGTCAAGGCTCATGCAAGAACCAGAGCCGGATGTTAACCCCTACTCACAAGAGTGAGAACCCAACGAAGCCCAACTTAAAGAACCCAACGAAGCCCAACTTAAAGCCCCTCCAGCTGTTGCCACCAAAGAAACAGCCTCCTTCAATAACCAACTGGAGAGAAAAAATACAACAACTTTTTAAGTCGATCTTTTCGATTAAAAAAAAAAAGCCAGCACCAGTCACTGCCAAGACCAAGAAAATCGTAAAAAACACATCACATGCGTACAGCAGCTGTGCCGAAGCTGAGGGGCGCATGACAGCAGTTGGACAGATGCTGGAGGAAAAAATGACACTTTGCCGTGAACATCGTGCCTCAAAGGTAAATCAGCACCAACAGAAGTTCCAAGCCGCAGTCGGTGGGTTGCTCTGCAACCACAGGCACCTCCTCTTCCACCTGGAACACAGCAGAATGCTGGGCTATGTAGCCAGCAGTCAACAAGCCACTCTCAAGAGCCAGAGTTACCCCAACAGAGAGAGTATCAGAGATCAAAAGCCCTTGAAATGTGTCTGGTGCAACAATGAGCAATGGGGCCAGCGACATCCCCAATTCTTAATCCCCAAGAGGGCTGGCTCCTCAGTCAGTCCCCCTTAGAGCGGACTCCAGCAACACACTCTTCCTGAATGACATCGCAGGCTGCTCCTCACAGCAACCAAGAGCATTGGAAGAGCCCAATCAACACTTCTTTTAATAGTTAAAAAAAAAAAACATAGAAAAGCACATCACAATGCATATATCTCAAAATGACTCAAATCCAGAATATGTAAAAAGAAGAATGAGAGAAAAAACTCAAATCAAGAACAAAACAGACAATCCAATTTTTAATTTTGGCAAAAGACTTGAATAGACCATTTACAAAAGAGAATACCACTTAATATGTGAAATAGACAATCCACTTAATATGTGAAAAGCTGTCAACATTATCAATCATTAGGGAAATGCAAATTAAAACTACAATGAAATACCATTATACTCCCACCAAAAAAGCTAAAATTAAAAATAAATGATAATTCTGAATTTTGGCAAGAGCTGGGAGCTACCAGAACTCTTATGTTGCTGGTGGGAGTGTTAATTGCTTCAACCACTTGGGAAATGATTTGGCAATGTTTACTGAAGCTAAGCATATGCCTGCATATGATCCAGAAATTCCTATGGTATTTGCCCGAGAGAAATGAAAGCAAGTGACTACCAAATGACATGTTTAAAATCATCCTCAAAGCTTTATTTGTAAGAACCCAAAACTGAAAACAACTCTAATGTCCATCTATTCTAGAATAAATAAACAAATAATGGTACATTCATTCAACGAAATACTATGCAGCAATAAAAAAGAAGAAATTACAGATACACGCAACCCTATGGATGGACCTCACGGTGGAAATGCAGAAGGAAAGCAGACAGACAGACGTGAGTGTGTGCTGAATGGCCCCACGCATATGAAGCTCAAGGTTAGATGAAACTAACCCTGGGCATCCAAGCCTGAATAGAGGTTACCTCCGGGCAGGTTCCTGACTGGAAAAGGCGCAACGGAACTTCCTGGGCTGTTGCAATTGTTCTACGCCTTGATCTATGAGGCTTTTACATGGGTGTATACACATGTGAGAATCCATCAAGTGTATATACACACTTTGAATGTAAGCACTTTATACTAAGAAATACCCCCAATAAAATGTTTTCTTTTTAAGCCCTCCGGGTGGAGGTGGAGACTGGAGTGGAGAGGGTGAGGGGAGAGCGTAACCACTTGGGAGGCTTTTGCAACTTGAAGGCGGAGAGTGAGTAAACCAGTGGGAAACAGAGGCCAGGTGTCGGCAGGGCCAGCCATGCTGTGGGAGGCCAGAGGATGGGGGCAGTAACGTGGGGAGGTGCTGGGAGGAGGAAGAGGGGCTCAACTGGAGCAGACCGGGCAGGAACCCCCTGGCGCATTGAAGCATTTCAACACACCCAGGTGCCATCTAGAACGAGCACCCTGGGGTCCCATCCCAATACTCGGAGAAGCTTCACATGGGGTGAGCTCCCCACCCCAGAGGAGTTCAACAAGAACAGTCAATCCCATTTGCTGAGTACTTTTGAAGTCCATGGCAAACCCTGCGCTGCCACAGACATCAGAATGGGGAGTGTTCATCAAATCTATGAAGCAGGCCTTATTTATTTATTTATTTATTTAAATGGAGTTGCCCAGGCTGGAGTGCAGTGGTATGACCTCAGCTCACTGCAACCTGTGCCTCCTGGGTTCAAGCAATTCTCTGCCTCAGCCTTCCAAGCAGCTGGGAATACAGGCACATGCCATCACACCCAGCTAATTTTTTTATTTTCAGTAGAGACAGGGTTTTACTATGTTAGCCAGGCTGGTTTCAAACTCCTGACCTCAGGCAATCTGCCCACCTCGGCCTCCCAAAGTGCTGGGATTACAGACATGAGCCACTGTACCCGGCCAGGCCTTATTCTTCCTATTTTCTAGATGAGCAAACTGAGGCTCTGAGAGCTGAGTAGTGATGCCAGGACCCCAGTCTGTTAACCCACCCTATCAATAACCATGTCACACTAGGGGTGGATGACCGCTTGTGAGGAACAACGTGGCAGGGATGCAGGATGGGTGGGGCCCACTGGCCAAGATGGCGTTGGAGAATGGACTTGGGAATCTGTAACCTCTCAGGGCTGCCAGGAGTCCTGGTGTTCCTCCAGGTCTTCTGAGAATGGGCAGGTCGGGTGACTGGCAGTAACTCTGCGCCTGGACGTGGGACAGAGGGAGCTCCGCAAGATGTCAGGCACTGTCCTCAGCCCTCACTATCCCCACCCCTCAGTCCCTATTTTACAGATGGGGCGGCAGAAGCTCAGAGAGGCCACCCAGAGAAGGGCAAAGGGCCCAGCCTTGCAGACCCAAGCCCAGCGGGTCACATTCACTCCCACACCTCCCCCTGGGCCCAGAGGGCTGGAGGGGTTTGCATCCCAGTGGAAGGGCAGGGAGGACCAATTCTGAGAGACCCAGAGTGTGAAAGAAGGAAGAGAAAAAGAAATGGAGAGGCAAAGAAACGGGGAAAAGCAGAAACCAGGTAGCTCAGGGCTGGGGAGAGGAGGAGTGACAGGGAGCGCCCCAGAAAGAGGCCGGGAGTGGGCGGTGAGGTGGGAGGCAGCGGTGCGAGGTGGGAGACAGAGCAGATGTTCGCCAGCAGCTGTGAGCTCCCAGACAAACAAAACATAGACCTGCGGGGCGTGGCCCTGCCGCCGTCAGCTCCCACCTGCCCTCCTCCTCCCTTCCCATCACGGCCCACTGCCCTCATGCTCCCCAGAGGCCCAGCAAGCTGATTTTGCCCACCTTGGTCCAGGTGCCTAGGGCTGCAAAAGGGAGGAGGATCGGCAGAGGGAGGGCCAGGCTCTCCTCAGGGAGATCCCTACCCAGACTGTGTGGCCTTGGGCCTCAGTGTTTCCATCTGAGAACACTCATCTCTCCAAGGACCCGGACAGCCATCAGGCTCTGAGCCACAAGGCATGTCTCCTGCACCCAGCCCCACCCCTGCAAAGATGCTCCACCCCTTTCACCTAGCCTCCTAGCTCCAGAGGGGAAGCATGACCAATCACACCACACCAACCTGGGCCCGGTTCTTCCTCAACAATGAAAGGGGCCAAAGAATGCCTGCAGCCTCTCTGTCACTCAGGCTCCGTTCCTGCAGCCTCTCTCTGTCACCCAGGCTCCGTTCCTGCAGCCTCTCTCTGTCACCCAGGCTCCGTTCCTGCAGCCTCTGTCACCCAGGCTCCGTTCCTGCAGCCTCTCTATCACCCTGTAAGGTATATTGCTGAGTCGAAATGAGGAAACTGAGGCCAGTATAAGAAAATGAAAATCCAATTTATTCAGCTCCCGGGCGAGGTTCGGCCGATTCGACAGGAGGGGCCGGAGAAGTCGCGCTGGGCTTCTTAGAGTGTGGGGTTTACAGGGAGTAGAGGTAGTTGATTGGTTATCGGGGAAACAAAGCAAAGATACTCCCATTATTTATGGAGAGACAGGGCGCCGACGGGGCGAGCCGCTATTGGTAGCTAGGTGGGGCTACTGGTGGGTGGGTTGGCTAAGGACGTCCGTGGCGAGCTGCCGTTGGGCAAGTCTTTGTGGGGATTTTTAAATTTTGGCGGGGTTGCGTGCATAGTTCAGTGCTGAGTGTAGAGCTGGGAGCGGAATGCAGAGGTGGGTGTGGGGAGCCCGAATGGAGAAGCCAGATGCTGAGTCATGCATTCGGAATGATGATGCTGTTCTCAGGCGCGGAGAGGGATGGGTGTGTCCATTTGGCTCCCAGCGAGGCAACCGGCCTTACACATCCAAGCTCCATTCCTGCAGCCTCTCCATCACCCAGGCTCCATTCTTCCAGGGAAGACCTCTTCTTGGGGTTCTGGGGAAGGGGGCTTTACAACTGATGGGAGGTGCTGATGCAGAAGTAGGGTCAGGGGAGATACCAGGGGAGATCCATCAATGTCATCCTCACCTCTCCCAGCACTTGTTCAGCTCAAACCAAGCTCCACATTTAAGGGCTGAGTGACCCAAGGCAGGTCATTCGTCGTCTGAGCTGCTCATCTCTAAGGGGCAAGTAGGGGATGAGGTTACCGTTTTGCAGAGCTGGTGTGAGGATCTGCTGACACTGTAAGTGTGAATCCTGTTCGTCCCAGTGCCCAGCCTTCCCTGGCATAAGAACATCTCCCCATGAAAGAGGAAAGGTGACTACCAGGCTAGAAGGGGGCTTGGATAGTGCTGACTCCATCCCCTCATCCACAACTGGCCACAGCAGCCCAGAGACAGCGGCTGGGAGGCAGGGCTGCAGAGTCAGGGCAAGGACGGGACAGTTAGCCCCGGTCTGTCTCCCAGGCCAGAACTCCCTGGTCTGGGAGAGGGTGGGGCACACAGCGGTCACCGACAGTCACTCCTTCCTCTTTTGCACACGCAGCAAATGCCTACCCTATGATGGCATCTGGAGATGCCAGGCAAGGGTAGGCATGCGAAAGTACACCACGGGCCTCTGGAACTGCAGCTCTGTTATTGAGGACAAAAGAGCAGCTTTCCTAGAGTGCGGGGCGGGGCACCAGCAGGAGTGGGAATAGCTGGAGTGGGCCCTGGGCTGGTGAGGCTGGGCGGGGGGCGAGGCAGACTGAGAGCCAGGGCTTCCAAGACCCTCTGCCTGCTGTCCCCTGAGGCCCTCTCCCCGGCAGAGGCACTGGGCTATGATGAAGCCGTCACTGCCACCTGTGATGGCACTTCTGCCAGAATCCAAGAGGGATGGAGGAACGAAAGTCGTGGGAATCACAGGTCCCTAAATCAGGCTGCCCCCACAGTCAGCGGCCTCCACGGGTCTTTAGTGCCAGCCAGCTGCCCTGTGGATGCTCCTCAGGCTGAAGAGGGGGGCACTGTTTACGGCCCCTGCTTAATTAAATCAATAAACCACCAATGCAAATCTGGCGGAGGGCCAGCTTTTTACAATGCACCATGAAGAGGGAAAGCTGAATTAACAGCTGCTGCAAGAGGGCAAGAGGAGAGATGGAGAGACTGAGGGCGAAGGGGAGGAGGGCCTATCTGGGAGGGGCCTAGAAGAAATTGAGAGTCCAGGTCCCCAGACTCCCTCTCTGGACTACATCACAACCCATCCCTGCAGTACCTAGAAGCGTCCCATTTCCTCTTTCAGGGGCTCCTTTCCCCCTCCTGCCACCATGGCGGCAGGAAAGGCTCTGCTGTCAGTCATTTACACTATAGTGAGAACCTGAAGCTAGACAAGACTGCAGAGATTCAGTGCCATGTTGGCTCAGGGCAGGCTACTGGAGCATCCTGCCAGGTCTCTGTTCCAGTGCTCTCGGGCCTGGGCAGGATGGAGCTCCAGCAGGGAGCCAGATACATGGCCACAGCTCTCCTTCTGTTCTGCACTCCAGGAAGATCAGGGGAGACCTGGTTGTCAGGAAGCCTGTCCATTAAGGGAAGCTGTGTGGTCTGGGACCAGCCCCTGGCCTTCTCTGAGACTCATTTTCTCTATCTGGATCACCAGTGGCTCAGAATCTAGAAACTGTAAGTGACTTTCTAGCTCAGATACTCTGTATTGGGATCCCCTAAGAGGAGACGCATCTCCTTGATAAGCCTGGGGCCCAAACTGAGCCAGGGTCACGGTCAGCCCATGTTTGGGGCCAGAGTCACTACAGCCACTGGCAACCTGCCGGATGGGACCTGGGGTCCACCATGAGCCCTGAGCTCCCTCCATGTTCCCATCTGTAACATGGGAATAATGAAAGGCGTGGACACCACACATGGGAGTAAAGCGTACTAATGAATGCTCTCAGAGCCTCGGATGAAGAAAGGAGGAGGCCTCTGCAGGGGCCGGGGGAATGGGGAGGCAGCATCGACACCCCTGCTCCACCTGGACTGCCAGGCACCCCTCAGGCAGGGAAGCCACACTTCTACCTCCAGTCTCCAGTAGAGCCTTCCCAGCATTCCCTTTGGGGCTGTGAGAAAATGCTTTCCCCTTTTGAGCCCCAGGTTCTTTCCCTCTAAAGGGCTCTGAAACTCTATGACTCAGTTTCCCCATGGAAAGTGACAGCATCTTATGCTCTGTCCCTCCATCTGACTTGGGTTTACAGAGCCTGTATGTGCCCAGCGTGATGAGGGGCACAGAGGAAGCATGACGCAGGGTGCCTGCCTTCAGGGGGCTATGTCTCCCCTGGACAGACGGGGTAAAGAGATGAGAGAAATCTTGCATGCACAAAGGGTATGAACAATGGCCACATGGCCCAGATGCCTCGGCAGGGAAAGCAAACGTAAGCCACCCTAGTCTCCCTCTCCCTGATCCTGGCAGGCGTCGCCAATCCATGCAACTCTTTCCGGCTGAGACTGGATGCAGCCTGTCTCAGGTGCTCCAGGCAGCTCCCAGCCTGATCACCTAAGTTAGCAAGCAAAAGGGGCTGACCTGCTCTCAGGGGTCTAAGGGTCATGCTAGGACAACCACAGGAAGCTTCCTGGAGGCAGAAGTAAGTCTTCACCTAGGCCTTGAAAGAAGAATCCAGATAAAGAGGAGAGAAGAATGTGTTCCAGGTGGCAGGGGCCATGTGAATACCCCTGGGGGAGAAATTGGCACAGCACACCTGGGGACAGTGGGATCTGCTGCCAGAAGGGAGAGAGGGTCTAGAGAGTACAAGGCAGAGTGGGAGGTCAGCGGGTACCGAAACCCAGAGGCCAGTTTCACTGGGGAGGTGGGTGCCTCTCCCCAATCTAGTTGATGGGACCTGCCAGCCTTCATCTTCTGCACCCATTCCCCAGGCCGGGGAGGTCCTGGAGGGGTCTGCGGGTGAGTGAGGTGGTGCTGGCCATGGCTGTCCACCTCCTGGGTGACAAGGAAATTTCCAACCGTGTTAAAATGACATGTTGCTGCCTGTTCTCAGAGTTACAGGCTGGGTGCCTAAGATGCATAAACCACGTCCTCTAGCCCGGCTCCCTGGGTGATTTACAGCAGTGTCCAGCCCAGTCTAGCTGCTGGCCTAGGGGCAGCCTACAGGGAGAGGTATCCTCATTACTCACACCAGAGACCAAACACAGAACAGCCAGCTTAGATGCCAGCCCTTGCCAGGGGCTTCTGGAGCCATAGGGTGCAGGAGGTACACAGGCCAAGGGCAGGTGGACCATGCAGCCCCTTCCCTTCCCAGCTGGCTTCTGGGCAGAAGTCAGGGCCCCTCTCTGTAAGGACTGCAAATTACACCCACACCTCCCATCTCTCTCCACTCACACTTTCCTTCAGAACCTATCTTAGCTTTCGCTTCTATCACGGAGTCCACCAGGATTTACCCCTAAGACTCAACCAACTGCAAAAAGTGGCAGGAGACTTGTTCATAATTCGGACCCAAGGCTCACATGCTGTGGGAATCTGGCAAGCCACCCCTCCGCCCAGGCCTCGGTCTCGCCACCTGTCACTGAGGAGTCAGACAAGGGGGTGTGTAAAGAATGTTTCCGGCCAGGCGCGGTGGCTCACGCCTGTAATCCCAGCACTTTGGGAGGCCGAGGCGGGTGGATCACGAGGTCAAGAGATCGAGACCATCCTGGTCAACATGGTGAAACGCTGTCTCTACTAAAAATACAAAAAATTAGCTGGGCATAGTGGCACGTGCCTGTAATCCCAGCTACTCAGGAGGCTGAGGCAGGAGAATTGCCTGAACCCAGGAGGCAGAGGTTGCGGTGAGCCGAGATCGCGAGATCGCGCCATTGCACTCCAGCCTGGGTAACAAGAGCGAAACTCCGTCTCAAAAAAAAAAAAGAATGTTTCCACTATTTCCAGAGGGAAGAGTCTGGTTGCCTGGCTGGTCTAGAGCCACAGGGTCATCTAGAGTCCATCACCCGGTCCTGTGGCAATCAGGGCTTGGCCCGGGTGCTGACCAGCCACCTGAGGAGGCTGAAAGGCCCAGAACCTCAGACACCACCACTGGAGGAGCTTCAACAACTATCACTCTCCCAAGCCTCATCTTTCCCAGGTGGGCAGTGAAGGCCCAGAGAGGGTGATGGTTTGCCCAAGGCCACACAGCAGCCACCCACAGCTGGGGCTCACACCTTAGTCAGGTCTTGCTTGGGGATGTGGCTCATGGGTGCAAAGGCTTTGCTTGCTGTTCCATCTCTGCCCCTCCCTGGGAGCCCCCTCTGGAGGGACCTCACTGGGCCTTGTTTGGGAAGAACATAGAAGAAACAGAAGAAATGGTCCCCACCTGCCAAGAGCCTGCTACAGAGGTGAGAGGAGGGATTCTGGTGACAGTGGGAGCCACGGAGAGCAGCCTTCCCACTGACTTCTCCCACCACACTGCCTGCCATTCCCCCCAGAGAGAAGTGATGCTTTATTAAAACTGTCCCTTTAGAGGAGACTACAAAGTCATTTCCTGGCATTTCAGTATAAATGAATCTATCAAAAGTCTGGGACTGAAGTTTTCTGGGACTGAAGGGGTTTGAAGTCAATGGAAGGGACCTGAAGAGTAATGCCCCTGCTCCTTTGGGGGAGCCTCTGCTTTTCTCTACAAGTCCTCCCCACAGGCAGCGCTGTGGTCCCATGCTGGTTTACAGCTTACACCCGCGTGCACACTCACACAAGCATACACGCACAGCCCACAGCCAAGGCCAGAGTGGCAGCGCCAGCCTAGTGAAGACCTTCCCAATCTTAGAGCGGGCCTTCTCGGGGGTGCGGGAGCCACCTGGCCCTAAGAGGCACTCAAGCCAAGGCAGTGGAATGAGGCAGAGGGGACTTGTCCGCCTCAGACAGACTAGAACACTGACCATTCGCCCTCTTCCTCCTCCACTCACCGCAAGGCCTACTGGCCTGAAATACAAGTCCACAGATGTCCCTTCCCTGCCCTGCTTTCAGTCCCTCCACTGGGGTTCTGGCATTTGGAGGTGTTCTCTGAACAACTCATCACCAAGCTCCAGGGCTCCCAGAGCCCCCATGGACCAGATGCAGCCAACTCTGCCGCTGGCCCCGAGCTGCAGGGTTCCAGGGCAGCACTCGCAGGGAAGAGTGGACGAGGCCTTTGACCAGGAAAAAGGCAGAATGAAATGTCCTCACCCAAAAGGAAGTCTCCCCACCTGCCCTTGAAGGAGGAACGGTGTGAGAGGGCAGTCCCTAGTCATGGCACCACCCAGCTGGACTCAATCTCTTCTAAGTCTGCAGCGGGCCAAGAAGCAGAGAGAGATGTTCCTGGCCCCCAAAAAGGGGTCAGCATGGAACCCTGCCGGGACCCTCAGGGACAAGGCAGTGTGTGCACTGGGATGGCCAGGTCCAAAAACCCTGTTGTGCTTTTGGAGAGGCTGGATTCCCACAGGCTGAGGGCTGCCCGGCCAAACTCTCCTCCCCAGGATCACAGACCCACCCCCCAGACGGCTTCCCGGGACCCTCAGGGACGAAGCAGGGTGCACACTGGGATGGCCGGGTCCATAAACCCTGTTGTGGTTTTGGAGAGACTGGATTCTCGCTGGCTGAGGGCTGCCCGGCCAGACTCTCCTCTCCAGGACCATAGACCCCCCCTGCCCAGGCGTGGGGACCAAGGACACCTGGGGTCTCCCTGGAGCCTCTCCTGTCAAGGAGTCACGCAGGCTGTCTAAGGGGTCAAGTGAGGAGGAGAGGGAAATCCCTGGTATAGTTTCTGTCGTGGGTACCAACTACAGGCTGCGGCCCTGGAAGCTGTCCCAGAGCCCTGTCCCTGCCTCGGGCCTTCTCAGCCTAGAAGGGTGGGGACCCCAGGGAGCTCTTGAGTCCCAATCTGCAGAGAGAAGAGACCTCAGCCCAGCACCCGCTCCTGCCACCAAGTCCAAGAAGCGAGCTCTCTTCAGAGGCCCATCCCCTGCTGTTCAGATGCCCCATCTAAGGCCTGAGCTCAGAGACTCTGGGGCGCAATCCCTGGCTTGGGGGCCGGGTGGCCCCTCACAGTCTAAAAAGAGAAAGGGTGACCCCTTGCTCTCTAAGAGGAAGAAAATGCAGCGTTGTAGCCAGTAGAGGGACAGGGCAGGCTCTCTGGTGCCAATCCCCAAGGGTGGGGCTCTCAACTCTCGGACCCTCAGGGCATCGGGTGCCTCAAAGCAAAGACTTCTCCTCTAGTGCTGATCTTGCTGGGCCTTAGCTTGACAGGGGAGGGTGGGGGAGGGAAGGGGCAGGAGGGAGGGGAGGGAGAGGGTGGCTGAACCTGAAGGGAGGGCCTAGGGGTAGTGGGTAGGGAGCAATACCTTGGGGGTCTCATGTGTAAATCTGAATAAACATAGTTGTGTTGGAAATGCTCTCCGGGCTGCTGCCTCTGCCCTCAGGCTGTGCTGCTCAGTGGAGGGGGTCTGTGAAGGTGTACAGAGGGACTGGGAGATGCCAGGCACTGGGTACCCATGGGGGCCAGCCCCACTCGTTCCTCCAGGTGTAAGTTGCCCCTTCAGATGCTCCAGGAACTGACAGATGCTGAGGAAACCCTGATTCCTCCCACCACCCACTCACAAGGCCCCGCCTGCTTTAGTTATCAGCATCCCTGGAAAATCCTGGGATGTTGAGAGCTGGTTGGCTCTTGTTCTGCCCCGTGGGAGCTGAGGAGAAGGCAACTGCCCGCAACATGGACACAGGGAGAGGCAGTCACTCCTGCTTAACCCTCATCAGGAAGAGCTCGCGCCCTGGGCTGAGGGGAGATGTCAAGGCATCCATCCACACCGGTGTATTTGGGATACGACGGTGGGTGGGGAGCAGGGGAAGTCCTCCTGCCGGTTTCTGGGCAGGAAAGAATCTTGTCCAACTGGCGGAAGCAGATGCTCCTTGCTGTGGCCACAGAGACTGGCCTCAGGGGCACTCGGGGTCCTGCATGGAGCCCCCCACAGCTATGATTCCCTTCCCATATGATGACTGAACTCTTGTGTGGAATTAATGCAGGCACAGATTTGAACCCAAGAGGTGGATGTTGCAGTGAGCTGGGATAGCACCATTGTACTCCAGCCTGGGCAACAACAGCAAAACTCCACCTCAAAAATAAAAATAAAAATAAATTAGCTGGGCTAATCCCAGCTGCTCCAGGGGCTGAGGCAGGATAATCGCTTGAACCTGGGAGGCAGAGGTTGCGGTGAGCCAAGATGGCGCCACCGCACTCCAGCCTGGGCGGCAAGAGCAAAACTCCTACCACAAAAAAAAAAAAAAGGAAAAAATAATTATCCAGGCATAGTGGCATGCTCCTGTAGTCCCAGCTACTTGGGAGGCTGAGGCAGGAGAATTGCTTGAACCCGGGAGACACCCACCATCCCACCCAGCTAATTTTTCTGTATTATTTGTAAACATGGGGTTTCTCTACGTTGGCCAGGCTGGTCTCACAACTCCTGATGTCGGGCAATCCACCCGCCTCAGCCTCCCAAAGTGCTGGGATTACAGGCGTGAGCCACCATGCTCAATCCATCTCTTTCAATAAGCTTCTGCACAGCAAAGGAAACAAACGACAGAGCAAAGAGACAACCTGCTGAATGGGAAATGATGTGTGCAAACTATTCATGACAAAGGACTAAAATCCAGAATATGTAACGAGCTCAAATAACCAACAATCAAAAACAACAAAAATCCCACTAAAAAATGGGCAAAGGACATCAGAAAATATACAAATGGCCAACTGACGTATGAAAAAATGCTCACATCAGTATCACCAGGTAAGTGCAAAGCAAAACTACAAGGAGATACCTACCACCTTACCACAGTTAGGATATCTATTCTTAAAAATACAAACAGCAGATGCTGACATGATGCGGAGAAAAGGAAACTCTTACACACTGAGGTGGGACTGGAAATTAGTAACATCGTTATGAAAACCAGTATGGAGATTTCCCAAAACACTAAAAACAAAACTACTACTTGATCCAGCAATCCCACTACTGGCTATTTAACCAACATAAAAGAAATCAGTATATCCAATCAGTATACACTCACATGTTTATCACAGCGCTATTGACAACAGCAAAGATATGGAATCAACCCAAGTAACCACCAATGAGCAGAGAAGGAAAACGTGGCATATATACACAATGGAATGCTCTTCGGCCAAAAAAAAACATGAAATCATGTTGTTTGCAGCAACATGGATGAAGTTGGAGATCATTATGCCAAGTGAAATAAGTCAGGCCAGCCATAGGAAGAAAAACATCACACCTTCTCACAAATATGTGGGAGTTAAAAACAACAACAACAAAAAAAAGCTGACCTCAGGGAAACAGAGAATACAATGACAGGCATCAGAGGCTGGGAAGGGATGGGGGTGAGCAAGAGAGGTTGGTTAATGGGTACAAACATAAAGTTACAAACAGTAAATTCTAATGTTCTATAGCAGAGTACAGTCACCATAGTTAGCTCGGGCTGGAGTGCAAAGGCGCGATGTATTTGCAGTATGTTAGCAAATACATAGTGTATATTTCAAAGTAGCTAAAAGAGAAGGCTAGAAATGTTACCAGCACACAGAGATGATAAATCTCGGCCAGGCACAGTAGCTCACGCCTGTAATCCCAGAACTTTGGGAGGCTGAGGCAGGCGGATCACCTGAGGTCAGGGTTCCAGACCAGCCTGGCCAACATGGTGAAACCCTGTCTCTACTAAAAATACAAAAATTAGTCCAGCATAGTGATGCATGCCTTAATCCCAGCTTATTCCAAAGGTTGAGGCAGGAGAACTGCTCGAACTAGGGAGGCAGGGGTTACAGCAAGCCGAGAGTGCACCACTGCACTCCAACCTGTAAAACAGAGCAAGACGCCGTCTCAAAAAAAAAAAAAGATAAATACTCAAGGTGATGAATACTCCAGGTATTACACAGCAGGTTACACATGCTATGCAGGTAACAAGTATTCATATGAGGCCGGGCATGATAATAACTCATGCCTATAATCCCAGCTCTTTGGGAGGCTGAGAGGGGTGGATGACCTGAGGTCAGGAGGTCAAGACTAGTCTGGCCATCATGGTGAAACCCCATCTCTACTAGAAATACAAAATATTAGCTGGGTGTGGTGGCACATGCCTGTAATCCCAGCTACTCAGGAGGCTGAGGCAGGAGAGGGCTTCAATCCAGGAGGTGGAGGTTGCAGTGAGCTGAGATCGTGTCATTACACTCCAGCCTGGGCAACAAGAGCAAAACTCCGTCTCAAAAAAAAAAACAAACAAAAACAAGTATTCATCATATGTATCCCATAAAGATGTAAAATAGTATGCATTAATAAAAGGAAAAGACTGCTAGGAATTTAGCAATGTATTTCTATGCAAAGGCTTAAAGCAGATATATAACATCTCAACATAAGTGAGAACATACAGTTACACAACTTGCTTCTCTTATTAAATGTTACACTTTCCCTGTAATACAGTAAGCCCTGGGCCCTCTTATCCCTTGACTCCACTTCTGTGGATTCAACTAACCTCACATTTTGAAAATTCGGGAAAAAAAATGATGGTTCCATCTGTACCAAACATAAACTTTTTTCCCTTATAGTTATTCCCTAAACAATACAGTATAACAACTATTTGTATAGCATTTATACTGTATTACATACATAAGCAATTTAGTGATTACTCATACAGGAAGATATGCACAGGTTATATGCAAATACACCAATTTACAAAAGCAACTTGAGCATCTGTGGATTTTGGTATCCACTGGGTGGAGGGGGTCCTGGAACCAATTCCCTGATATGGAGGGATGGCTGTATGAATTTTTTTCCTATCAACCTCTTATTTTTAACAATGGCAGAATATTTCAGTGTATGGGTATAATGGTAATTAAATGTTCCTGGTATTGCTTTCTGATGAACGTGATAAACAAATAATCCATATTTACCAAGATTAAAAACACTTCCACCAGGTACGGGAAAATCTCTCTGAAAACACAAAATCTAATTCAAAAATTATAAATAAAAAGAGAAATGTAAAAACAATTGCATAAACAAACTCTGAAATGCGTATCGGTTGACATTATTGAAGCCATTACTCAAAAGAAACCTCTGTAAAATCGAGAACGCACAATCAATGCAGTAAGATGCTGGAGAAAGCCAAACCGGAGGCGCTGCGCAGTCCCGCATTGCAAATTTCAACACATTCATTCCTAGATGAATACATCCAAGGTCACTCACTAAGGAGAAGAAAAGTGCTTGGCTCTCTCTAGAGGACGCAAGTTTCGCCGCGCGCATGAGGAAGGCGGCCGCGCCGGCGCGAGGACTGGCCGGGGGTGTTCCGGCAACCTACAGCTTGCAAGGACCACGGCCATCCCCCGGGCCTAGGAAGGGTGGCCCGAGTCCCCGGGGTGACCCAACCCGCCCCTCCCCCCGCCCCGGGATTATGCAACGCTCCCCCTCCCCGCGCCCGACTGCGCAGCGCTGCCGCCCCCCGCCCGCAGGCCTCCTAGCTCTGCTTCAAAGCGCGCGCCAAGGGGACGGCAGCGGCCAGGGAAGTAGGGACAGGAGGGTGGCGGCCATGTTGGCGGGGGGCGGCGGATATACGAGGACGGAGGAGTACAGGCCGGCGAAAAAGGAGCGCGAGCCCCCCCCGAGGCCCAGGCCCGCCCCGCCCGGGTTCCCGTCGCGGCCTGGCGCGGGCGCCGCCCGAAGGACAATGCTCCGCCGGGCCCCGCGCGGGTCGTGCTCACCTGCGCCCCCGGCCAGGCAGCCGCACCCCTGGCCCGCCCGCAATCCGCACCCCCTCACGGGCTTGCACGACCCACGCTCGCCCCCGCGCGGACCTTACCTGCTGCCCGCTGAAGCCGCCGTCCACAGGCCCGCGGTTTCCGCCGTCGCTCGTTCGCGCTTTCGCCGGTCCCGCCGACCCCAGCGCGAGCCAGAAGGCGTCTCGCCCGCTCCGCTCCCTCTCCGCGGACGCCGCCGGCTCCCCAGCAGCCAGCAAACCCGTGCTCTGCGCCCAACCGACTGCAACGGCCGCCCGGCGCCGGGCGCCGACGGCCCACTACGCAGGTGCGGTGGAGCGGGGCGGGGCGATGGAGGGGGCGGCTAAGGCGGGGCCCGAGCTCGGGACTTCCAGGTGCGCGCCGGGAATGGGCGGCGGCAGGCGCCCGGAGCCCTGGAGCCTGAGGGGGCGCAGCTTCTCCCGGAGGGCAGGCAGCCAGAGAAGGGCTTCGTTTTCGCGCAGTAGGACTTTCAAGAAAGGACAAGCGGCCGGGCGCGGTGGCTCACGCCTGTAATCCCAGCACTTTGGGAGGCCGAGGCGGGTGGATCACGAGGTCAAGAGATCGAGACCATCCTGGTCAACATGGTGAAACCCCGTCTCTACTAAAAATACAAAAAATTAGCTGGGCATGGTGGCGCGTGCCTGTAATCCCAGCTACTCAGGAGGCTGAGGCAGGAGAATTGCCTGAACCCAGGAGGAGGAGGTTGCGGTGAGCCGAGATCGCGCCATTGCACTCCAGCCTGGGTAACAAGAGCGAAACTCCGTCTCAAAAAAAAAAAAAAAAAAATTTACACCTAGTTGATGGCATGAAGCTCAAGAGTATACATCAGAGAAAGGCAAAAGCCAACTGGAATAGTTCCTAAATGCAGTTTTAATCTTGTTTGCAATTATTTTGAAGGGGTGAGGCCATCTGGATCAGTCCTAGTCATACAGGAGAAAATATATTACTATTTAATAGAAACTTGATCAGCTGAGGCAGCTTAAGGACAGAAGCCTGGGAAAAAGAGACCTAGGGAAAGGCTTCAAAATGGCTGACAGAGGCATTTGAATAGAGCATCCAGGAGAACACTGGAAATCAACAGTGAAGTGACGGGAAACAGCTGAGGCATGGGAGGAGAGGGAAATTAAGCAACTGGCTCAGCCAGCATTGGCTAGGAGCCCAGAGAGACTAGTGTGGGGAAAGGGAGAGATGCACAGTGGGAGATCCCCAGTGGTCCACATTCCCACCACAGATTCTTGCAATCCTACCTATGGGACGGCCCCTGGATCTTCATGGACCCGGAGACTAGTATAGGGAGCTGCCTAGAGACCCCGCAACAGCATTGCTCCAGAGAGGGAACTCATGCTGGGTTCCCTACACTCCCTGAGTTCTAAGCAGCTACAGCATGGCATCATTTTGCAAGCCCAGCCCACACCAGGTTGCATTCTACCCTAGGGCACAATGGCCCCTGCTCCGTGTGCCTGCAGCCCCATTGATATACCCCCATGTACACCCAATTGAGGAGCACAATACCAATTGGACCCAGCAGAACACCAGGGTTCTGAGCATTCTAACACACATAGTGTCCTGGACCCTACGGGGAATGGATGGTACAACACACCAGGAAAGCTACCCTTGGGACAAAGGGAACCAAAAATGCGTGTTCCCTAGGGCCTGACAACTGCCTACCTGGGAGGGCTACCACAGCAGCAACTCAACCCCCCCCAGCAGAGAAGCTGCTGTGCACATGCCCTGAGGACAAGCTCTGCCACTTGTCCACTTCAGCCACTGAGAAACCAAAGCACATGCCACTGGCAGTGACTCTACCTGCCAAAAGCAGGGCCACTGCTACATAGTTGCATGTGCCCTGAGGACAGGCTCCCCCAACCATTGCTGCTGCTGCCGCAGCCACCTGAACATCTCACCAGGGGTCTGGAGAGCACCCTGCCCTGCCCAATACAGCCAGCACCTGAGCACACCACCAGGAGGCCTGAAGATAGGCCTGTCTGGCCTGCTACAACCCCCACCTGCCATGCTCAAACACACTACCTGTGGGTATGGGGATTGCCCTTCCTCATTCACCACCACTGGCATCTGTGCACTCCTCCCAGGGACCTATGGATGAGTCTACCCAGCCTGCCCCTACTGCCCCCACGGCTCCCCACCCCCACATGCACCACCCCCCAAGCCTGTTGCAGCCACCACTAACACCAACATATGCTGTTTCAGAGTCCAAGTGTTGTGGCACCGCTGCTACTGCCATTGCCCATGCCACACACACTACCCAGGGGATGACAGACTCAGCCACACTCCCAGCCTACCACGGTCACTGCCAGCACTAAAGCAAGGGCCTTCTAGAGGTCCAAGAGTCGGAGTGTTTGTACCCCCTAATGCTGGCGCCCAAAGAAAGACACACTTGGCTTGCCACTGCCACAACTGGGGCCTAAGAACTGGTGATCTGGCATCCCTATCCCCAGTAAAACCTCAGCACAGCCTTCACTAACAATTATAGCCTAAGTCACTGAAGAAATCACAGATACCACCAATGCTTTTTACAGTTGAAGAAATCATATGGAGACTACACTACTGCATGCGCCCAGAATCAAAGCTGAAGTGCCCTGCCCAACACCATACATTTTTAGGAAAGAGTCTTCCCCTATTAGAGCCAATCCAAAAAATTGGAAGAAGTGACTGTTAAAACAGATACACAGATACCAGTGTAAGGACACAAGAAATTAGAAAAAACAAGGAAGGGTTTTTTTTCCAAAAAAAAAAAAACTAATAATTTTCCAGCAATAGATTCCAATGAAAAACAAATTTATGAAATTCTTTTTATCTTTAAAAAGGAAACAAACAGAAATCCAGGAACTAAAGAATTTAAGGAATAAAATTTAAAAGAATATACTTGAGAGCCTTGACAATAGGCTAAATCAAACAGAAGAAAGAATTTCAGAACTTGGAGACAGGTCTTTTGAAACAAGCTGGAAGAAAGAAAAAGAAAGAAAGAGTGAAGGAGGAGGGAGGGAGGTAGGGGGAGTGGGAGGGAGGGCGGGAGGAAGGAAGGAAGGAAGGAAGGAAGGAAGGAAGGGGCAACAGAAAAGAAGCAAAAAACAAAGCCCAAGTATCTGAATTATGGGTATTTCAGAAGATGAAGGAAGACCAAAGTTATAGAAAATGTATTTAATGAAATAATAGTTGAAAACTTCCCAAGCGTACCAAGTGTACATCCAGATACAGGAAGCTCAGAGATCCTCAAATAGCTATAACTCAAAGTTTTCTCCACAACACATTCTAATCAAGCTGTCAAAAGTCCGTGACAAAGAAAGAATTCTAAAAACAGCCAGAGAAAAGTCACATATAAAGAAATCCCCATCAGACAGCCAATTTCTCAACAGAAATCCTACGTGCCAGGAAAATATGGGATGATATATTCAAAATAGAAAGAAGGAAAGAAAGAAGAAAGAAAAGGAAAGAAAGAGAAAGAAAGAAAGGAAAGAAAAGAAAAGAAAGAAAGGAGGGAGGGAGGGAAAGAAAGATTATGCAGAACAACAAGAAAACAGTTAACAAAATGACAGAAGGACAGAAGTAAGTCCTCACATATCAATAAAACCCTTGAATGTATTCCACTTAAGAGTGGGAAGAACTGACTGAACGGATTTTTTTTTAAATGTCTCAACTATATGCTGCCCATAAGAAACTCACTTCACCTTGTAAAAGACATATAAACTAAAAGTAAAGAGATGAAAAATGATATTCCATGCAAATGGAAAGCACCACAAGCAGAAGTAGCTATATTTATATCCTATAAAACAGATTCTAAGTCAAAAACAAGGTGACATATCCAGGTAGTTGTGGTGATGCTGGCCAAATAGAGCTCAGCAGGTGAGAATGAAAACCCAGGTTCAAGTGGAGTAATAAGAGCTTGAATGTTTTCATGTGCTAATGTTGCACACTTGTAAAAAAAAAAATCTTAGGAAATAGAAAATATATATTAGTACACATTGATATGCATTTTGAGGCAAAGACACATTTTTGGTTCCACGATTTGTCCTTAAAGTGAAAGAACATTTAAAGCTTAGACTTACCTGGCTGTAGCAATACTGCTCTATTAACAGAGAACTAAAACTTACATTCACATTTAATTTATGTAAATTATGTAAAACCTAGTATAGTGAGCATAATAGCCTGTCAATGTTTGATTCCTTTTACCCCTCAATAAGTATATTTTTACCATATTCCTGCCTGCATTTCTGACCTTGTTGAATCAGCCTATGGACTAGAATGTTAAAGAAATGTTATTGCCAAAGTGATTGTGAGAAAACTGGTATGTCATGCAGATATCATACAGAATCTTCTTGTAACATAAAAAATACAGTTTTATCATTGTTTGTGCCTCAACTGTTTAAGTGAATATTAAAGGGCTTGGGGGAAAAAAAAGTCCAAACAGGAAAAGGAGACAAAGAATGTGTTATATAATGGTAAAAGAATCAATTAAACAAGAGGATACAACAATTCTAAATGTACATGCATTCAACAGTGGAGCACCCACGTACATTCCGCAAACTCGTTAGATCTAAAGGGAGATATATATACATAATATATGTGTGTGTATGTACAGATATCCTTTCTGCCATCCTTTTTTTTAAAAAAAAGAAAAAAAAAGGAGACTTGCTTTCCCTTCTGATTTTCTTCATTCTTCTGCTATCCATTGATGTATGTCATAATCCCATAAATTCAATATAGATAGTTTCTTTCAAATATTTTAAAATTTTTATTTCAATTTTGACAATATATTCGATGCAGTTGTTCGGACTTACTTTAATACAATCAACTGGTCTCATTGGTTTCTACCTTAGATTCATTGTTCCCTCTCTATGGAACACATATTTGAATAACATTTTTTCAGAGAGAATATATTCATTTGTATAATTCCCATTGTCTTGCATACAAATAGCTTGATTATATATAAAATTTTTGAGTCGCATGTTTTTCTTTCAAAGCTTTGTAAATGTTTACCTTCTAGGGCTGCTTTTCCTATAGTATGTTCCAGGGAAAATAAGCTGTGAAAAATGCTTCAGGAAAAAGGTCTCCATGGTTATATAACTATAGGAAAAGTTTCATTCCTACAGAAAAGTTACATTTTCTATCAGAAACATACCAGGCAAAGTAGCATTGTATAGGCCATGAACTCTCCTGAGATAATGAAGATGGACTACTTTTATTTCTGGTGTTTCCAAGCTACTTGACCACAGTAATACTGAGAGAAAGCAAATGACCAATAATAATAGGTAACATCTTTTCAGCATTTACTACGCAATAGGCACTGTTCTAGGACCTAGTCAGTCTGTGTACATTATCTGATTTAATCCTCACAAGAGTTCCAGATGGGGGGTAGAATTTTTCAATCTGTTTTAACAAATGAGGAAACAGAGGCACAAAGAACTTAAGAAAATAAGCTGGAAATGCTGAAGCTAAATTGAAACCCAAGTAGTTAGCTCCGTACCGTTATTCATATCCTTAAGCGTTGACAGGGAAGGGCAATAAAAGCAACTTCTGTATCTTTTCTAAGCCTGAAAAACACAGCAAAACATCTAATTGTGCCAGAAAAGAAAGGGAACTTTCCACCAACCAGAGGTACACTCTACTAGTCTGTCCTAGAATTTGCCACTGAATTATGGCACAGGCACTTTGTGGGGTAATCTGATGATCGTTCGTGCAAGTGCTCAAACTCTGCTGTTGGCCAGCATCCAAGACCCATCATTGAATACTCATCACCTCATCAATTCATCCTCCTCAACTGACGGGCAAAACAACATCCAAATATTCATTGCACATCTGTGCCGGGCAGATTATATATTAGCAATTCAAATCCGGCCGGTGCACTGGCCGTTCCTGCAAATGCATCTGTTTGGATGAGATGCCTTGTTGTCTGGGACGGATAATAAGGCAACTCGGTCTAATCTTGAAGAACAATCAACCCATCTTGCGAAGGTGACTGGCTGTGTGTGTTCTTGCCCTGGCAGCATTGGAACAATGGCCCCATAATGCACTCGACTCAGCTGGCAATGAAGTCCCATCCTGATTGGTAGCCGTGGCTGATGTCAATCACCACAGGATGCTTCATTGTCCTCTGGTCCCCAACACAGTTTATTTACAGGAAAACAAAGGCTTTGGGGGGCCATGGCTGCTTCCCAGAGATTGCAAAATAGATTGAGCTGTCAAGCACACAAAGTAGATGAAGATTAATGAGTTGTGCGGACAATAAATATGAAGAGATGACCATGAATATGCTAATGGGTATTATCCATATACACCGTAATTGCTACCAAAATTAAAAGGTGGCATGAAGAAGATGGGTCACAGGGTGACAGGGAGATAATCTTGGATGCTTGAGACACTCACCCAAGATAAGGCTCTCTACAGGTTTCCTTTTTCCCCATTAAACACAGGCTATCTGAAGCTCCTTTTAAACAGGGATGTTAGGGGCAGGGTGAGGGTGGGAAGCTGGAAAAGTTACTTTAGGGAAAGGTGTAATTAGAATAAGAAAGGTGCTTATCAAAGGCAAGAAGTGATCAGCTGTCAGGCTCGCACTTTATCCCCAGGGGCAGAATTGATGAGAGATGTCACTTCAAACTTCAGATTCCCCAGGCTAGAGCCACAGGGATTATGGAGAATGGTATTTAGAATATCTTTCAGGAAGGTGTGGGTGATTTTTCAAAGTATTCTAATATTCTATTTTTAAAAAAAACAAAACATAAAAGAGAAAGTCGAAGAACTTAATATTTTAAGGCAAATGAAATCTGGCTATCAGCAATGATTTGACCTTGGAAAACCTATGCTCTGTAGTACTGTGGCATGGCCATGGCATGGCTGAGTCTCACCCTGCCTTGCAGTCAGTCTTCACCGTCCTCCATGTGGCAGGATGGTGACCTCTGTCCCCATTCACAACCTTTCTTCCTTTCCACACTGCTGTCTGCGGATGGGAGTTAAATTATTATAATAATACACCTAAGTAACGCTATGAGAGGCCACAAATAACAGAAAGAGAGAGAAAGGTTTTCTTGTTTCATGGGTTCTCTGTTCTGGACAATCTGCTCCCCAGAGGTCTAGGAGATGCTTCCCCAGGTTGTGGGAACTCACCTTTGCTCCTTCAGGATACAGACCAAACATGTTCCTTGGCCTACCCCAGGTGAAGGACTAGCAGGATGAAACCACAGTTTCAGGATGAAGAGCAAAGAGTGAAAAAGAGGAAGAGAAGTCAGGAAAAGGAAGGGGTTCCAGTCTCGGGCTGGACTGAAAATCTGCCTAACAGGGAAAAAAGGAAAGTTTGTAGAAATGTTTGAAACACGCTTACTGAAATGGGTGAGAGAAAAAGGTATCGAACTAACTTTAGGAATGAGTGAGGCCTGGCCAAGAGAAAGGCCAAGGGAATGGCATATAAGCACTTTAGTCTAGTGACGAAATTGTCTCCCACAGGGGTATGGGTTAACAATTCTAAAACCAGCACATATGTATACTGGAATTCAACAATTAAGTAAATAGGTAACAGATGGTAGAAGCCAGGCTTCTCACTGTTGGAGCAAGAGGTTACAGGTAAGCAAGGGGAGAAGGCTACACTGATCAATGTAGTAATAGAGCAGAGTTGAAGACATCAGCATGCGCTCATGTTAAACTTAATATAGATCCAGGTGGCTACACAAAGAAATATTATGGATATATTTATGTGCACAGGTTAGTGTACACACATATATTTCCTTGCTCTGTCCGCTAAGAGGGCCTAGAAGCAATGACACTCCAGGGGCAATGATACCCTAGTAGCAACAAGCATGCCTAGCACTTAGATCTTGATTTTTTTTTTTTTTTTTTTTTTTTTTTTTTGAGACGGAGTTTCTCCTATTGCCCAGCCTGGAGTGCAATGGTGGGATCTTGGCTCACTGCAACCTCCACCTCCCAGGTTCAAGTGACTGTCCGGCCTCAGCCTCTCGAGTAGCTGGGATTACATGGACCCACCATCACACCCAGCAAATTTTTTGTATTTTTAGTAGAGATGGGGTTTCACCATGTTGGCCAGGACGGTCTCAAACTCCTGACCTTAGGTGATCCACCCGCCTTGGCCTCCCAAAGTGCTGGGATTACAGGTATGAGCCACCACGCCCAGTCAATCTTGGTTTCTAATCCCATTCTCCAAGTAAAGGAACCAAGACTCCTTAGAGTAATGGCTGATGCTAGGATGGTGCAGGAAATATACAAGCTAAGCCTGGAGCATCTTGTAATGCCAGAAAGTAAGGAAGTGCTGTCATTTTGTTTTGTTTTAAAGCCATATTGATTAAGAATATACCAGTGGGACACAAGAGCACCAAAATAAAGTAGTACTAGAATGTAACCCAAGGAGCGAAATAAATATCCATGACTTCACACTGATAGAAATAAACGAGTGAATAAACAAGCAGGAGAGAATAGAATAGATCTCCCACTTATTTAGTCCCTCGTGTATTTATATTGGTGTGGAATAAATCTCCCTGCAGAATTCCAAATAGTTTATGTAGCTACCCCGCTCTCAAGGATGTAGAGCATAATTCCCTACTCTAATTTTGGGCTGTGTATAGTTCCTTCCTTCCAAAGAGTATGGGGGAAAAGGGGGAAAAAGTGGAACTTTACAGCCGAGAAAGCTGACAAATGCTACCTCATCCAGGTGACTGAGGTCAGTGTCATATGTCATGTTGATAGGATGTGCCCTTGATCTGATGTAACGAGAATGGCACTTTACCTCCGTGGTCTTCTTCCTCAAAACCCATAACCCCAGTCTAATCATGAGAGAAACATTAGACACATGCCAGTAGAGGGGCATGCTACAAAATACCTGACCAGTCCTCCTCAAAACTGTCAAAATCATCAAAAACAAAGCTTGAGAAATTGTCATAGACAAGAGGAGGCGAAGGAGAACTGACAACTACATGTAATTTGGTATTCTGTATAGGATCCTGGAACAGAAAAATGACATTACATAAAATGGGTAAAAACTAAGGAAATCTGAATAATGTTTGGACTTTAGTTAGCTTTTTTTTTTTTTTTCTGAGACAGAGTCTCGCACCGTTGCCAGGCCTGGAGTGCAATGACACGACCTTGGCTCACTGCAACCTCTGCCTCCCAGGTTCAAGGGATTCTCCTGCCTCAGCCTCCTGAGTAGCTGGGATTACAGGCGCACACCACCACACCTGGCTAGTTTTTTGTATTTTTAGTAGAAATGGGGTTTCACTATGTTGGCCAGACTGGTCTCCAACTTCTGACCTCGTGATCCACCCGCCCGGCCTCCCAGCGTGCTGGGATTACAGGCATGAACCACCGCGCCTGGATAGTTAGTATTAATGTATCAGTAATGGTATGAACTGTGGCCACTGTGCCTTACTAAGGTAAGAATGTTGAGAATATGGGAAACTGACTGTGGAATATTTGAGAACCCTTTGAACTGCTCTGCACTGCTTCTGTATGTCTAAAACTATTCTGAAATTAAAAGTCCAGTTCAAAAAAAAAAAAAAAGTTTGCAGCATCTTTTGTGCTCAGTAGAAAGCTTGCAGTGAGACTAGTCATTTTAGTAATGGATTGTGCCTGCATACCCTTCCAGAAGTTGTGCATGTAACAGCCAGGGTGCTTAGTTTGCAAGCAACAAACATCTACTCTGACTAATTTACACAGGAAAGAAATTTATTATAGGATATTGAGTAGCACACAGTATGTGAGAGAGCCTAAAACCAGCCTTGGAGGCCATACGGCTGGGACAATGTTGGAAACCAGGCTCAGAACCCACCCCGTGGAGACTCCGCTGTTGCTGTTGTGGACCCACAGCTCGTAGTTTACAATGCCAGCCCTCTGCTGTTCCATTCAGATGCAGCCACTAGATCTGCCGCCTCGGGAAACTGTTGTGGCTGCTCTGGCTGCCAACGCCCTTGCTAGAATGCCTCCTGCAGGGTCCCTCCTTCTCCACTTCAAGCGCTTGTAATTCAGTTCAGGAGCGATGAGTCTGATTGGCTGAGCCTAGGCCATGACTCTGCTTGGTGCAAGGGAGATTGGGATGTGAGTGTCTGGCATTTTCAGCTTCTACAGTGGGAGGAAAAGCCATGACTGGGCTGGGTTTTTCTCCAAGTTGTGAGAAGTTGGCATTTCCTTTTATTTACAGCCTACAACCAACCATAGGTAAAGCCAAGTGGGAACTGAGTGACCTCAGTTAAGGGGGAAAATGCTATCATTGAAGAAAAGTACGTAGCTAGGACCTGAAGCTCTAGATGGCTAGCTTCACTCTGCTGAGCCCAGCTTAGATGTGACCAAAACAGTTCTTTTTTCTTTTTTTTTTTTTTAGTCGAAACACTTTGAACAGGCTTGCAGGGGGATTATTCTGGAGATGGCACCACTTTTGTTTTCTTTAAGCTCATGCCATCATTTCTGGAGAATGCTGTGACAAGAACCATCATCATTCAGAAGCCACCTACATAGAGCTGGGGTCCATGCCTGCTTGGGTGCCAGAGCTGCTCCCTCCACTGGCAGCTGTGCACGGCAGAAGGTGCAAGGGAAGAGGGGCAGGCTTCCAGCTTTGTAATTAGACAACTCAGACTCTGGGTCCCTGCTCTGCCACACTCTAGCAGGCGACATTGGGCAAGGTATGTTTTGGAAGCTTAGTCATTCACACTCTTCTTCATCTGTGCTCACACGCCAGCTCTCCTGGCGCACTTGCCACTCTGAACTGGAACCATCTGTTAATGCATCAGCGAGCCCACTGGACTGTGCCCTGCTCATCCATTTCTGGACCCCTGGTGTTCAGCCGAGGGCTGGCACACAATAAGCACTCATGGATGTTTGAATAAATAAATGTACGTATGAGGGTGGCAAGAGAGCTGTGTGCCCTATAGAATGCCCTCAGTCAGTAAGAATTGCTTATTGAAAATTTTGTGAACTTGAAGTCAAAGAAATGTGGATTCAAGTTCTTCTTAGTGGCTTGATCGTTGGGGCAAATAAGAGCTCTTCTGAGTTTCAGTTTTTCTTTTGTAAAAAGGGGTTAATAATGAGGCAGACAGTGCTAAGTGGCTATCCAAAGGAAATTCCCAAATCCCTTCTCTCTTCTCACCACTACAGAGGCTAGAAAAGCTAAACACCCAGTTTCCCGGTCTCCCCTGTGGCTAGCAGTGACCATGTAACTCATGTTAGGCCAATGAGTTGAGAGGGGAAAGATTAAAGAGAGAGAAGCACAGTGAGGACCCAGAAAATCTGAGACAGGTCTCAGTTAATTTAGGAAGTTTCTTTTGCCAAGGTTGAGGACGTGTACCCATGACACAGCCTCAGGAAGTCCTGACAACATGTGCCCAAGGTGTTCGGGGCACAGCCTGGTTTTATGCATTTTAGGGAGAGATGAGACGTCAGTCAATATATGTAGGAAGTGCATTGGTTCAGTCTGGAAAGGCAGGACAACCTGAAGCAAAGGGAGGAAGACTCGAAGAGGGAAGGGAGCTTCCAGGTCACAGATGGGTGTGAGAGACTAATGGCTGAATTCTTTTGAGTTTCTGATTAGCTTTTGCAAAGGAGGCAATCACATGTGTATTTATCTCAGTGAGCAGAGGAATAACTTTGAAAAGCATGTGAGGCAGGTTTGCTCTCAGCAGTTCGCAGCTTGAATTTTCCCTTTAGCTTAGTGATTTTGGGGGCCCAAGATATTTTCCTTTCACAAAAGGAAAAGAAAATTTCTCACAACCTCAGCCTCCACCCTTCCTCCTGCCTTTGAGTGCAGATGTGGGGCTCAGCTGCCATACTGCAACCATGCAGGAAGAAGCCCGAGGGAGAAGAGGCGAGCAAAATGCTGGAGGCCTTGATGCCACCACTGGGCAGCTGAACTAAGGCCAACATCCTCCTCCTCCATCCTTTTAAGTAAAGGATAGATGCCTTGTGATTCAGGCCGCTGTGAGTTGGGTTTTGTTACTTGTAGACGAAAGCATCATTGGTTATTACGCTTTAGGCTGCAAGTAAGGGAAGCCTACTTGGGAAGGGGGACCCCAATAACCTGAAGCAGAATGGTTAAAAAAAATGTAGTAAAACAAGAACTCAAAGAGTCCAAAGCTGACTTAAAGGAAATAACGAATAATAACATTTCTTGTATACCCAGGGCTCTAAAAGGAAATATGGTCCCACTATATTCTGCAGAGTTTCTGTGAGCATGTAACAAGATAATTCATGTGAAAGGCCCCTGAACATGGCAGACACAGAATAAATATTTTCCAAATTAAATGATATCAATTCAAAATTGGCAGCTGCAGAAGGGGCTAAATGACCTAATTTCTTGCACCCCATTTCATCCTACCTGAGTGAACATCACCTGGTCCATGTGAAGAGAGCCTAAGCTCCTCCCAGGTACAGTTAGAAAGGGGAGATGAAAGGGTCCAGCTTTTTTAAGACATGCTATTTGATGTCATTTAACAAGAAGGTAGAGGGCAAGCCTGGCAGAGCCTGGGGATATTCTTTTAAATAGGACTCTGCAACGTCAGCAAATGCTATATGGTGAACAGACATGCCATTGGCAACACTGATCAAAGCTCAGTTTTATTCCAGGTAATTAAAACAACAGCAATAAAATCAGAGTAGCTTACAATTGCTATAGAACTCATTTGGGGGACATTTGAATATAGATGACATTAGATGATATTACAGAATTATGTTTAACTTTCTTAGTATTAATAGCAGATGGTACTATAGGAATATGTTCTTACTCTTAGGCAATTGTCTTACTCTACTTGGGCTGTGATAACAAAATACCATATTCTGAGTGGCTTAAACAACAAACATTTATTTCTCACAGTTCTAGGAACTGGAGGTCCTAGGTCAGGGTGCCAGCATAGTTGGACTTGGGTGAGGGCTCTCTTCTTGAAAGCTGTAGTTTCAGCTGGCAGACAGCTGCCTTCTCACTGTGTCCTCACACAACAGAGAGACAGAGAGAGCACAGAAGCCCTCTGGTATCTCTTCTCACAAGGGCACTAATCGCATTGTGAGGGCTCCACCCTTGCGACCTCATCTAAATGCCCCATCTCCAAATATCACATTTGGGGTTAGGGCTTCAACATGGGAGTTTGAAGGGGACACAATTTAGTCCATAGCAGAGATTTATGTTGAAATATATAGGGATGAAGGATCGTGATGTCTGAAAATTACTTTCAAATTGTTTTGAAAATAAAAAGAGAAATAGAGTGAGATATAAGGTAAATACGAAAAATGTGGAAGTAGATAATAGGCTTATGGAAACTGGCTAGCTCGATTCACTCACTTTTCTGTTTCTCTTCATCCACTCACCACTCTCCTCCCAAATCCATTCTTTGGTCTGCCTGGCCCACGGTGGATGCTCGATATGTTTGTTGAATTAATATTAAAAATAAGGTTCTCCTTACCTGCTAATGTCTACGTGACTAAGTAGAGACATGGTTTTAAGCCATATGCAAAAAATACCCACAATGAATTACTTTCTTAACATGATTTGCTTAAAATCACAGCTTAACCTTGCTTTTTCTTCCCAGAGTTAAGTATCAAATGAAAGTGTGCTTGCTCTCTGTCCCCAGATGCCCCAGCCTGTCCCTGCAGACTCCAGAAGGCCCAGCTCCCTCTTTCTTTCCCTATGTGCCTTCTGCCCTCACTCAGAGTCCCTACCGCTCCAAAACCTCGGGAACAAAACACATGGACAAAAGCAATCTAATGGAAGACAGTACAAATGTCATACACTTTGAAAAATTATTTAAAAGAACTGGCAAGATAAAACATTTAATTCCAAGTAACTTGTAAAAATCAAAGTAATAAAAACGAGGCAGAGCAATGGACCGTAGTTCATTGTTTGAGAATGAATTAGACCTTTATAACATTTTCAGATAATTTAATTGTTGCAGTACACCTTTTATTGCTTTTTTCTTATTCCAAAGGTCCTTACGTCTATCATAGAAAAATCAGGGCTGGGTGGTAGCTCAAGCCTGTGATCCCAGCACTTTGGGAGGCTGACTCGGGAGGATCACTTGAGCGCAGGAGTTCCAGACAAGCCTGGGCAACATGGCGAAACCCCATCTCTACAAGAAACACAAAACTTAGCCTCACGTGGTGGCACTTGCCTGTAGTCCCAGCTACTCAGGAGACTGAGGTGAGAGGATCACCTGAGCCCAGGAAGGTTGAGGCTGCAGGGAGTCATGATTGCACCACTGCCCTCCAGTCTGGATGACAGAGCAAGACCCTGTCTTGAAAAAAGAAAAAGAAAAATCAGAAAATGAAGACAAGAAAAATGAAGTCATTCTCACCCTGAGATGACTGTCATGTTGCTGTAGGTCCTTTCGGATTTTTTTCTTTGATAATGATAATAGACATTACTATTAGGTGAGTGCCTACTGTGTACCAGGCACAGTTTAGCCCTCACAAGACTACGAGGTGAGTATCCTCATTTTACAGATGACGAAATTGAGGCTCTAAGAGGATAAGTCACTTGCTCATGATCACACCGCTAGAAAGGATAGAACCAGGGTGAGACCTCCACATCTGCTCGCCTCAAAAGCTCTCACTCTGCACTACCTCCTGTAAGTGTGTTTCTCTATAAAAACCAGCTTCTGTCACACAGTCCCCTATCGTTGCTTCATTATATTGCTTCCCGCTTGTATTTGTTTTTCATTGTTGCTGTAATAAATTAGCAACCATTAACAGAATTAACTTTAGTGGCTTATTTCACTTAAGTTCTGGGGGTCAGATGCCTACAATGAGTCTTCTGAGGCTGAAATCAATGTGTCAGCAGGGATGGTTGCTTCTCAGAGTGGATCCGGAAAGAATCTGTTCCTTGGCTCTTGCGGCCCCTAGAGGCTGCCTGTATTCCTTGGCCCTTGGCTACATGACTCGGTTCTCTGCTTCCATCATCTCCCCTCCCTGCAACTCCAGTCTCACTCTTATAAAGACTCCTGTGATTATATTGCGCCCACCTAGATATTAATAATTCAGGATAATCTCCCCATGTCAAGATCCTTAATTTAGTTGCATCTGCAAAGTGACTTTTACCATGGAATGCAACATTCATGGGTTCCAGGGATTTGGACGTGGGCATCCTTTGGGGACGATTATTCAGTTCACCATACAGCCTTCAGCTTTTTGACCCAAAGTGCAGAGCAGGAGTCACTGACTCTCCTCTGAGTCTCCCACCCATCAGGGACGGGCTCCTGCCTGCTCTGACACTTACTAATGATCTTGGATACTAACCAATCCCATTGCCTGCTAGTTTCCTTCACATATAGTGGAGGCTTGTTTTAAGCCACTAAAGTTAATTGTGTTAATTGTTGCTAATTTGTTACAGCAACAACGATGAAAGATGCAGTATCAGGCTGACCTATTTCAGACTCTCCTGAATCACTCCCCAACACACACACATTTCATTTCATCCTTCTCTAGAAGAGATGTATTGAAAATAATCCCACCTACCTTCTCCATCTTGTGAAACTTTCAAGAGTCCAGGTCCTGAGGCCCTCTCTGTTGCCATAATATTTAAGTGGAATGACTTTAACCCTAAATCCATATGTGATGGGAAAGAGAGAATCTTCCTAACGTCACTGAAGAGCTTCAGGAGTAAGGGACTTCCATTTTTCTTAGTCACATAAATGTCCAGTTTTCTACTTTCCAGCTCCGGTAACATGCAACAACTGCCCCTTTCCCATAACTCTCCATCCCACGTCGAACACCCAATTCCTTCAACCTCCAAAGCACCATCAGTGCCAGCAGAGTGTGTATAGTGGTATGTGAGTTCACTCCTGTTGCTATAACAGAATACCTTACACGGGGTAATTTATAAACAACAGAAATTCATTGCTCACAGTTCTGGAGGCTGGGAAGTCCAAGATCAAGGTGCCAGCAGATCTAGTGTCTGATGAGGTCCTGTTCCTCACAGATGGTACCTTCTCTGTATCCTCACATGTGAAAGAAGGGCAGAGAGGGTAAACTCACTCCTTAAAATCCTTTTATAAGAGCACCAATCCCACCCATGAGGGTAGAGTTCTTGTGATCTAATCACTTCCCAAAAGCTCCATCTCTTAATACTATCATTTTAGAAATTAAGTTCCAATATATGAATTTTAGAGGGACACCAACATTCAGGTCATAGCAGGTAGAGTCAACAATTGCCCACTACCACTTAGATGTTACATAATAACAACTGTCTCCTCTGCAACATGTTTCATCTTGTACCCAAGCCTCTACCCTTTCTCTGATAAGGAAATTCAACCTAGGGCAGGGGTACCTTAAGCTTCTTAATTAAAGGTAACTCAATCTCTTTCCATTTAGAATAGTCTCCTGGGATGACTTCAGTTGATTTAAAGTTAACATCCATAAAGTCATAAAGTTTTCTCCGGTCGGGCATGGTGGCTCATGCCTGTAATCCCAGCACTTTGGGAGGCTGAGGTGGGCAGATCACAAGGTCAGGAGTTGGAGACCAGCTTGACTAACATGGTGAAACCCCGTCTCTACTAAAAATACAAAAATTAGCTGGGCGTGGTGGCCGGCACCTGTAATTCCAGCTACTCAGGAGACTGAGGCAGGAGAATAGCTTGAACCCGGGAGGTGGAGGTTGCAGTGAGCTGAGATTTCACCACTGCACTCCCGCCTGGGTGATCGAGTGAGAGTCCGTCTCAAAAAAAAAAAGTTTTCTCCATTCGTAGCTTCTCCACTCCTCCCTCCTAATTTTTGATACGGTATTGGCACAGTGATGGGAAGGGTGACCTTGGGTGCTTGTCCCCTCTGGGTCCTCAGTGGCCTCTACTACTACATCCTCATCCTGTGGGGTCTTGGGCATGCTATGATGAGGTCTTCTAGGGCTAAGGGTGGATGGTCTGGTCTGGGAGTATCAAACAGATAACTAAAGTCCTTCCATAGCCCGAGGTCCCAAGACCCTGCGCTTTGTAGCTCCCCTGTGCTGTCCCCTAATTGATGTAAGTCAGGCAGTTCTCCTAGAGCTTCCTCATGCCCCACCAGGCCATGTGGGAGTTCTTAGGTTTCTCTCCAGGAACTGGATATCCATCCAGCAGCACCGTCTCTGCCCATCGATCTCTCCTCTCTCTAGTGCTACCGCTTCCATGTTAGACATGGCCTCACACCAATGGTTGGCTTCTCTGAGAGGCTTAGAGTAGCAGCCCTGATATCTTTTAACTCCTCCACACTCAGCTGATGTTCTTCTGCTTACACTTCTCTCTGAGGTTCAGCTCCAAGGTGATAATGTATTGGTCAACCTATTGCCACACAAATGCTACATAACAAGCCACCTCAAAACTCGGTGGTGTCCTACAACAAGCATTTTTTTCACTTGCAGTTGTGTGGTTTGCCTGGGGGCAGCTCTGCCTTAGGATGCAGGTCAGCTGGAGTTGGCTCCAGGTTTGGATTGGGATCAGATTTAGTCCACATCACCTTACATTCCCCTTGGAAAATCAAAGAAGCACAAAAGAACACAGGCTGTGCACTGCCTCTTAAGACCCTGGCTCAGATTTACTTCCCACTGGACTAAACAAGTCACCTAGCCAGATTCATCACCAACGAGACAGGAACTATAATCTACTCATTCTGTGTACCACAAGGCCACAAGACTACGAGATATTCAGGGTTTACTAGAAAGTCAGAAGAGGGTTAAACTCTTCTGACTTCCCAGAGGACTCTGAGAAGGCTTCAAAGAGGAGATGACTTCTGAGCTCTTTTAAAAAAACAGTTTTTTTTTCCTAACCAAATGGCTCTGAAAGGAAGGGCATCCTGGGCAGAGGCTGCATGTTATGGAAAGTGTGCAAGCAGTGAGAGAGCCTGTGGTGAGGCTCAGAAGCCCACTGTGCTGGGAGGTGAGCCTGCAGAGTGGCAGAGCCTGACCGCAGAGGATGCTAGGAGGCAGCTAAGGATCTGGAGGCTTGGACTTTGTTCTAGAAGCCATGGGCAGTCTGTGATGGGTTCTGGACCAAGGAGGAGGCCTGAGCAGGTTTGGATATGTGAGAGTCACACGACTAACAGGCAGGGAGGAGGCAAAAAGGGGTCTCCCCACTCCCAAAGCAGGGGTCTCCCCACTCCCAAAACGGGGGTCTCCCCACTCCCAAAACAGGGTCTCCCCACTCCCAAAGCAGGGGTCTCCCCACTCCAAAATCAGTGCTCCTTCCATTAGGATTCCTGCCTACTTCCAGCCATGCCAGGCTCCAAATGCCAGTGCTTCTGCCTCTGCTCTCCTGTTGAGAATTACCACGGCTTCCTCGCCTTAATGGGTAAGGAAGAAGGGCGAGCAGGCCCCTTTCAATGACCCCGGAAAAGGAAGTGCTCCATTTCACATGACCTATCTACAGAATTTGGATAGCTGTAGACCAGCAATATAAACTCCTAGTCTCTATCCTATTTATTTCAGTTGATGACTCGGCATGTTTGAATAGCATATAAATTTATGGTCAGAAAATATTAGCTTCTAAACACTGCAACCGTGCCCCAAGTCACTTCTTTAAACTCAGATTGTTTTCCCATTCCATCAATTGCGATCAGAGTTTTCATCACAGACAGATTTTTGTAAGTCAGCCCTAGACCTGGAATTTATTTGTGCCCATAAACAAAACCCCAATATTAATCGCAAACTATTTCTGATTCTCAGTTAACGTCCTTAAACATCTTGTGTCCCTGGGGACTCTTTGCCCTGTCATATGAAGATGATGTTTTAAGATTTGTATTTCCCCAAAGAAGCAAGTAGATCATAAAACCTAATGTATTCCGTGGTTTGGAATGATAATTTCACCAAGAGGTGAGGGAATATTTCACTGTGCATCATTACAACACCCACGTAAGTTGTTAATATACTCCTTCCCGTTAAATATTCATCCAGCTTCTGTTTATGGAATGGCTTCTACGTCCCCAGCAGGGACTGTGGGTGGGTCTTGTATGTGTTGGGGAGGGGGGAGTGAAGGACAAAGCTGTGGACAGATTCCTAACTTGGGGTAAGAAGGTTGTAGATAGAGGCCAAGGCAGGGGATCACCTGAGGTCAGGAGTTCGAGACCAGCCTGAAAAACATGGTGAAACCCCACCTCTACTAAAAATACAAAATTAGCCAGGCATGGTGGCACATGCCTGTAATCCCAGCTACTCAGGAAGCTGAGGCAGGAGAACAGCTTGAACCCGGGAGGCGGAGGTTGTGGTGAGAAGAGATTGTGCTGTTACACTCCAGCCTGGACAACAAGAACGAAACTCCATCTCAACAAAAAAAAAAAAAAAAAAAAAAAAGGTTGTGTATTGAAGGAAAATCTATCTTGTGAAGCTAGAAAGCAAGAAGCTATGGAGGTGACACAGCCGTTCATGGGCAGCCTGCTGGAGACCAAGATGGGAGACAACTTTGGCTATAAGAGGAAGCAAAGGCAGGGCCCCAGGCTGACACTGCATGTGGCCACAAGAGTGCCTGTCCATGGAAACCTGGCCAGGATGGAACAGAGGCATGTGCAGAGCCCAGATGCAGAGAGGTTGAAGAAAGGGGTGGGGAAAAGAGGCACGCAGCACTGGATGCTACCTGAATGCAGTGGGATTCCACTTCACCAGCATTTTCTGAGAATCTCTGCCTCAGTCCTATGCTTGAATTGTTCCCGCTCTGGGAACAGAAGCAGCGAGTTGCATGGCAAAGTGTCTTACAAGGAAGACCACAACAAGGGAACCTGGAAGCAAAGGTGTAGGAACCTTGAATTCTGTCCCTTGGGAGTCATCTCAGAAAGCTCATCAAAATGATATGGTGCCATCGTGCTAGGATGAGGGTCAGTCTTTGAAAACAGACTGAGATTCCTGCAGTTTCCTTTCCTCGCTAGGTGGCCTTGGTCCTCAGTCACTTCAGTGGCCCAATTTTTCCCTGTAAAATGTGGGTAATATTATGACCCCCTCTGAAAGTGGTCAGGAGAGTGAAATGGAATAGTATGTGCACCCAGCACTTAGCAATGAGCCTGGCACAGAAGCGGTGAGAGCTTCGGGGCATTGATGCCACGCTTTATGAAAGGCAAAGAGGAAACACCAATAGAATTAGGTAGGAGAGTGACGGGATCCAGTCTTCCTTTCAGAAAGGAGACTGGGGTGTGGAGGAGTTGGGGTGTGCTGATGTCACAGCCAGGGAATAGGGTGTCCTGATGTAAGCACAGTGGCAAAGGAAGCCTCACCTGAAACTGGGAAGAGCTGTGCCTGTTGGAAGCCAAGAGGAGGGAGGTAGAAAAAATGAGCTCCTGGGGGAATGGGAGGGAGGTGATCACAGTTCTGAGTGATGGAAGAAGTTGGAGAGAACAGGAATGAGCTGCAAATGCTATAATTTCACAATTTCACTCTCAGACTAAGTCATTGCTTCTACAACTCTCATTCAATGACGGAGAAATGGAGAAAGAATCATTGAGAGATACAGATACGTAGATGTATGTGTGGGTATAAAAATTTTTAGAAGAGAAAGACTATTTAGAGTCCCGAGTATTTGTTTGCATTCGTTCCTTTACTGGAGCTATAGATCTGAAATATGGTTTGGTTATCTGTCCATCCATATCCATCCACTCACTGTGTTTAGCAGCCTCTGACCATAGAAGGTACTACACCAACATTTGCTGGGTAAATGAAGGAAAGAGTGAGCGCCAACAAGATCTGAAGAATGTGAGATTTAATTTAAAACTCTTCGTGCCAGTGCAGTATTACAGTCTTGTTTTCATTTATTTCAATGGATAATTCAGGGAGTAATTTAGAAAATAAACCTCCACCACTTTAACTCATATTCCGATCAATCAACAGACCGTATAGGTGACACGCTGGCTCAGGGCACTTTCTCCAGGACTGGTGGGAGTGAATATTGTTACAACTCGTGTAGGCAGTTGGTACACTCTCTCAGTACGTGTGTGTATTGTACACATACCCAGGAATTTCGCTTTTAGGATGTTAGCCTTTAGATAGGCTCACACATGCGTAAAATGACATGTTACAAAGATATTCACAGAGCATTGTTAATAACGTTAGAAATGAGCAACAAATGTCCCACAGTGGGGGCCGGCTCAGTGATAGTATATCCATACAAGGGAATACTATTTCGCTATTTTTAAGCAAAAGCAGCTTTAAATAAGTGGTTAGGAATGATATCCAAGATATAAAGTTGAGCGAAAGTAAAGGCATGTAAGACTGTGTATGTTTTTGTATTCTTAGACTACTCTCGTGAGAACACCTAAGAAACTGGTAAGGTGTTGCTTCTGAATTGGAAAACAGACGAAAATAGACTGACTTCCTGCATCCTCTTTTGTACCTACTTTGCCTATTTCAAAAACTAACAAACTTTAATTTCAAAAGCCAAATACTAGAAAAAGGTTTACAATGACCTAGCAAAATTCCTTTGCTCCATCCCTAGTCCCCCTCCCAGTGGTAATCACTTTTGACAATTTTACATCTCAAATAACATGTTAATTTTGCTACTTCCTGGATGAACAATTTCTCTTTTACCTGTTTATTTTCTGTTCTAATAGTTGAAGACTTAGCTCACCTATAACCCCAACCACTTCCTCTTCCGTCTTTTTAGAAAAGTTACACCATGTGCTAGTTCAACATATAGCAGGTAACGCTGCAATGACAGACAACCCCAAATCCCAATGGCTTCTATCAAGAAATGTTTGTTTCTCACTCACGGGACGTGCCTATTGCAGGTCCATGGGGGACAGGAAGAGGCAGAATCTGTACAGTGTAATTATTCCAAACCCAAGGCTGATGGAACAGCCGCCATCTCACAAAATCGCCTTCTAGAAGAAAGATTGATCCCAGTGCCAATGAAACGCTAGCCCTGGAAATGATTCCCATCGCTTTGGGTCACAACTCAGTTACCAGAACTAATCTCATAGCCCCATCTAACCACAGAGGGTCAGGAAGTGTCCAGAACAAGGGAGAACCAGAAATATCTTGGCAAGTGGCATTCATGGCTAACACAGTTACCTTTGCAACTCGACATAAAATAGTTAAACCTCTTTTTCTTGTTATATCTATGTTAGGCATCATTTCTAGACTCCCCATTTTGTAAGATGCAGTTGTTAATGTTACTAGCAGCTTCTTTGCCTTCTTTCTTCCAGCTTTGGTTCTTGACTTCTTTCGGTTACACTTTCCCCCACCCCAAATCTTTTTTTATTTTTTGTTAGGTTCACAAACACTCCCACACATTTCCGTAACCATAATTAATTCTCTTACGCTCTGCAATTCTATGACCATATAAATATTATTTACTGCAGAGCCAAGCAATGTGCTGCAATTGTTTCTTTCTTTGTGCATCTAACGTTTCAATCTCTGGTGCCACCCCAGGGAATTTTCAGATGAATTCTCCTACACTCCATAAACTTCAGTTTGCTTTATAATTGCACTGAAATTTAAAAATCAATGGGAGCATTGGAAGATACAACTGAAGAAATATGGGCCACACAAATTATCAATGGGCCATGGGAGCCACAAAAGCCCCGTGTGCCACCATAGAGCTAACGCAGCCTCCATCAGCTGGAGACTAGGACATCTGAGGCTGGACAAGGGACAGCTCCTGCAAGCACTGAAGGCAGAGCTGAGCACACGAGGCCAGGAGCCAGCACAGGGAACGCAGCATCGTGCCTGCTCCTCACTACCAGTCTGTGCTGGCCTCCTCTAATTGGATCAGGTGTTCTGTCGTTTTCCCTCGGATGCACTGTGGGGAGAAGGGCCATAGGTGCATTCACAGTAATGGTTTCCAACCACTATTCGGTTGGGACACTTTGGGGGCACTACAGAGGTCAGAAACAGTCAAAGGGCAACATGTTGTATTTTCCTTTTTAATGGAATCAGAATCAGAAGAATTAGCATCAATATAGGCTCTGTGCCAGGCACAGTGGTGGCACCCACCTGTCGTCCCAGCTACTCAGAAGGCAAGAGGATCTCACTCGGGGCCCAGGAATTCTGGGCTGTAGCGCACTATGCTTGGCACTAAGTTTGGCATTAATATGGTGGCCTCCCGGGAGTGGGCGACCACTGGGTTAAGGGAGGGTGAGCAGGCCCAGGTCGAAAATGGAGCAGGTCCAAATCCCAGAAATGTCCTGTGCTGGACAGTAGTGGGATCAGCCACTGCACTCAGGCCTGGGGAACATAGTGAGGCTTCGCCTCTTAAAAAAAAAAAAAAAAAAGAGACAAACGAAAAAGCTCCGTGTGTGTTTACTGGGACAGAGGTGGAGGGAAGCAATGGCTAGAAATCACCAAGTCCGACCCAGTCATTCCACAGATGAGACAGTCAAGGCCCAAGGAATGGGAGGGGCATCTCCAGGTTCCCAAGCATCACAGGCTCAGCACCAGCTCCCCACGTCGGTGGCCTCTCTCTCCCTGCCAGCACCTCCCATGTTAGAACAGCTCAGAGGACTCAAGGCTGGAAATGCTGGACGGGGAGAGACCCCACCACCTGCCTGCTGCACAGAGCGAGACACTCCTTGGCTTACACAGTGAGTCGCCGTCAGAACCAGGGCCAGAGGGTCACCCTGTGGACTGAGACCAACCCTCCCCCTGCCCTGCCTCCCTCTCTCCCTTGAGCTCTCAGATGTAGAGAGGCGGCTCTGCCCTGCTGGCCCCAGAGCGGCCACCGTCCATGGCCGGGAGCCAGCTACATCCTGAGTGTCCTCCTCATTCTCCGTCCTTCTCTGCAGATGGGAAGGACGCTGGCATCAAACACAGTAGGAGAAGCAGCAATGGCCGCCTTTGTACAGAAGGAGCCATTCTGAATCCACGCTGCTAAAGCCGCTTTAAAGGCTATCAGAGGTCTGGGGCAGGGAGGAGTGCCATCACCCTTCCTGGACAGAGTCACCTTTCACAACCCCCAGATTCTCCAGGCAGGTGCCTCGGCTGGCTCTTTGGGAGGATCCGATGGGTGGACCCCCATCGCCCTCTCGTGGCCTGTGGGCGAAGTGCTTTATGGTCTTGTGAGAACAAAGGCCGACAGTCTCCCTCCCTCCACCCGAAACCCCTTCCTGTGGCCGCGGCGGTTTTTCATTCTGGGGGCCTTGGCCTTGGCAGTTGCAGCTTGATAGACTAATGAGATGTACATCAGCTCGGGAAACAGCTGCTGAGTGCCTGACGGAGGGGCTGAGTCCGAAGGAATGAAGTGAAAAATTGATTTATGTCAGAGGCTTTGGCAGGCATTTGTCTGCGAAATCGCTGCCACCGGCACTGTTCCAGTGCTCACGAGGCCACGCATGCGTGTTCACAGCCCCTCAACACCCACCCCACCAACCCACACCTCCGGGGTCACTGAAACTGACTTCAAGGCCCAACTCTCACGCCCTCTCCTCCAGGAAGCCCAGCTTGCTCTCGAGGACTCCAAAGACAGCCCTGCCCCGGCCTGCGGCCCACACCTCTGGTTCCACCTCTGCTCTGGTTCAGCCTCTGCCACGTGTCCGAGTGAGCCGGGACTGTGGCCAATGTCTTGACCTTTGAATTTCTGAGGACAGGGGGCCGCACCTCGTGCATGCTGGAGTCAGGCCAGGCCCAGCCCTGAGGGGCTGAGTCTGTTGAATGAGAGAGGTCACTTAGGCCTAGCCATCGCCTCCCAAACCCACACCAAGCCCAACAAGAGATTCAAGCCCCTCTGGAGAAAGTGGGCTTTGCGGGTGCCCTGGCTGGCAGGGCTTTGCGACAGGTTTGAGAAGGGGCCATAGCAAGGATGTCTGGGTGGGGTGGGGTGGGATGAACTGAATACCGACCGCCTCCCCCTCCCCCAGTGCTTGTTCCAGCCTCCACTTCCCCAACGAGTCCCAGGCAAAGCCTCTTCTCTGCTGGGGCAAGCCTCTGAGGAGAAAAGAGTCCACTGGACCTGAGGTAGGCTCTGGGGCAGTTATCTTGGTCCCTCTATTTCCTCATCTACCCATTAGCAGCCAAGAATATTGATTGGCATGGTTTGGGAACATGAACGGAGATGGCGGATGAAAACCCGTGAGCACCGTGGTGAGTCTTTCTGATCACTCAGGGTTCTGAGCGCGGGGTAGGCTGTTCCCACCACATAAACCATTCAACCACTGCTACAAAAGGATGGAAGAGCGGTCCAGGGCCCGGGCACTGGAGCCAGACTGCTTGAGCCTGAATTCTTGTCCAGACACCTGCCAGCTCTGGCAATATCTGCATATTATCTTTAAAAAGGGAGATAACCAGAGCACTCACCTCACAGAAGCATTGTGAGCAGGAAGTGAGTTAACACATCTGAAGGAATTAGAGCAGTGATTGGAGCATGGGAAGTGCTCCGGAAAACCTTGTGTCTTAAAGACATTTGTTGCTCTAATGTCTATGGAATTAATTAACTAATTAATAGGTTGTATTTTTCCTACACAGATTTGCACTACGTGCGTGGATGAGGAAGCTTGAGGATGCGGTAACCTACAACTGAAATGTTGGGCCTGATCTCCAACCCAGGACTATGTCAAGCAGAGACTAGTGGCAGATATGGGAGCCACAGACCCACCGAGAACCTTGAAGATCTTCGTGCCAAACCAAGACCATTTAATGTTTTCATTAATGGCTTGAAGGATGGAATCGAGACCCAGCTAATCAGATTTCTGGATGATAGGAAGCTGGAAGGGATCTTAGCTACTTCGGAGGACAAGATTAAAATGCAATCCAAGCTTGACAAATTGCAGAGATGGACCTAAATCAATAAAGAGAGCAGCAATAAAGATAAATGCAAGCTACTTGAAAGAGAGCTGAGAAAATTATCCAGGTACCAAATGGTGATGAAAGAAATGAGCTTTGAGGGAGCCAGGAGGAGGTACCTGAATGTAAATTGATCAAGTCATGGTGTCTGCAAAGTGGAGGCACAACTCTGTCACCCGGTGGATCTCAAACTTCAGTGAGCCTAAGAATACAGCTCAGAGAGCTTTGAAAATGCAGATTTCTAAGCCACAGACCTGAGATTATGATTCAGTAGTTCTGGAATGGAGCTAAGAAGATTCTGGTGCAGGCGGCCCGTGAGCAGTGCTTTGAGAAAACCGGCAGAGTAAGGACGTAGCCTCTGACCACACCATTATTTCCTAAATGTTTACTGTGTGGAAAGTTTATCCCACGGGACTTTCTGTAAGAAGTGAGTCCATGGTCAAATAAGCTTGGGAATGTTCTCTGTTCAAAATAGAAAAAAATTGTGGCCAGGCGCAGTGGCTCACGCCTGTAGTCCCAGCACTTTGGGAGGCTGAGGCGGGTGGATCACCTGACGTCAGGAGTTTGAGACCAGCCTGACCATCAGGGAGAAACTCTGTCTTTACTAAAAAATGCAAAATTAGCTGGGAATGGTGGTGCATGCCTGTAATCCCAGCTACTCAGGAGGCTAAGGCAGGAGAATAGCTTGAACCCGGCAGGCCGAGTTTGCCGTGGGTGAGCCAAGATCGCTCCCCTGCACTCCAGCCTAGGCAACAACAGCGAAACTCTATCTCAAAAAAAAAAAAGAAAGAAAGAAAAAAGAAAAAAAATCACAAGGCAAGTGAGCACAACAGTGACCCCAACTATTTCTGCAATCAAATAAACTGCATAACTTGGTTCAATCTAGAGTTTCCCAAACTTTTTGATTAGGGACCCATTTTTTTCATGTGACATCCAAAAACACCTTGTGCAACATACTTCAGACAACTCCCGTTCAAGCCCCTTCCCCATCAATTCTCTAGGATTTCTCAGTCTTCTTCCCTTTCACTGCCCTGTGCTGAAACCTACCCAGGGAGCTGGAATTTGCCGGCATTTACAATGCTGCTCTGTCTCCTAACTACCGTGGGTGCGAACTTTCCTTTAATATTTAGAAGAGAGGAAAGCAAGTTAACTACAGCTTGGGTCTTGGGCTTCTATTGCTTATCGACAGTGTCCCGTGTACCCGGGATGGGTGAGGAGGCTGTGCTTTTCCTCCTCTGTTTATTGCCTTCCTGGAGCTTGTGTCCAGAATCGCTAGTTGCCTTCTCATTGGCTATGATCTCTTTCCTTTAGTAACAGAATCCCCGTGTCATTGAATGTGGCAATGTGCCCCACTACAAAACCACATTCTACAGCCTCCCCTGCAGATGTGGTCAGTCAGCTGTACTCAGAAGTCACTGGGGGGATTTCGGGGGAATTCCTTTAGAGATGGCTGACGCATTTGAAAGGCAACCTTTTTGCTCTTCCCCAATTTCTTCTTCTTCTTCCTGCCTGGAACACAGATAGGACAGGGGAGCTGGCAGCCATATGGGGCCATGAGGTAACCTTACAGATGGAAGCCACTCACTAAGGATGGCAGAGCAGAAAGACAGGAGGAGCCCAAGATGTTGATGGCACTGTGAAGCCACCTGAGCAGTCCCGCCCTGCCTAAGAGAAAACATGCACCGCTATTTTGTTTAAGCCACTGTTTTTCAGGTCTCTGTTGCTAACAGTTGAATGCAATTTTGAACTCACACAGGGTAGAGTCTGCAAAGCTTTTCTGTCATTTTCCCCAAATCTCAGCTCCTCCGGCCTTCCATCCTGACCACACCCCTCGATGTTCGTGTGTGTGTGTGTGTGTGTGTGTGTGCTCGTGCGCACGTGTGTGCTTTCCTGTCCCACCCTCAGCATAAGGCACCTGCTCTGCTTGAGCCAGCACAGTTCCGTGCAGCTCGTGTCTTTGGCTGCCTCTTCTGTCTCCTTTACTGGAATTAACCACAGAATGGAATTAACGCAGAATGACATGTTCAAGAGCCTCACATCCCTGTAGAATGAATCCCTTTTGGAATCTCTGTGCTTTATTTCTAAATGCTTTGTAATCTACATTCAACATAGAATTCCTATCTGAAATCATTGGGTGGCTCCTGAGATGAGGCAGGTTGAATAGAAATACCATCTCCAAGAATTCCCTTCATCTCACCCATGACACTTGCTGAAAAGGAAGGGAAAGCCATGCCATTGCAAAGACAAACAAGAAACAAGCATGAGCTAGGACGGGAGGATCCACATGGTCCCCTCCAGTGAAGGAGAGATGGGAGGGCAGAGGGACCCCTGCAGCCTGTGTCCTCACACCCCCTTGGCCGCCTGCCTCGTTCTCTTGGCTTCTGGTCCAGGAGGCCCCACCCTCCGTCAGAGGCCACCCCCAGCCTGGTGCAGACCCACATTCTGCCATGTAGGTCCTGCCAACAGAGATCCATTGGAGTTTCTTTCTGCGCAGGCCCTGCTGGCCTCAGTCCTCAGAAACAGCAGCAGTCTAGAACAATCTTTAGACTTTTCTTCTCTGCTGGGACTGGAAAGTCCATTTCCAAGGAGCTTTTCCCCAAGTTTAGACCCACTAAAGTGGTTGCATTTTCCAAGAGATTCAAATGGGACATTTTCCTGGAGGAAGGAACTAGAATTCACTGAAAACTTATCAATTGCTTCTGTACATATTTCTCAACACCTGGCCAAGTCATAGCAAACCAAGAAGAAATTAGTGGTAAGCCTCACTTCTGGGAGATTCCAACACTGGCCCTACATAGACCTCTTTGCTCGAGAATGTGCTGATGAATAACAAAACAAAACTATAAAAACTCAACATGGGGCCTTGTGAAAATTGTGTAACAGAGAGAATAGGAACCAGCTAGTAAGGTCCAAAGGAAACCTTGCCTTGAAAACACAATCACTTCCTGAAATAGAAGGAAAATTTGAGAATAGATAGGGGCATATTCTTAATGAGACACAAGATATGTAAGTTCTATTAAATAAGAACTGAGTGAGGTAAAGAGAGAAACGAAGAGAAACGTAGGTTCAAGATGAAACGCACCGAAAGCAATAAGCAACAAACTTGGCACTTCAGCTAATCAACTGATAAAAGATTTATTATGAGACACTTACAAGATGTTTCCAGAAATGAGATTAAGATATAGAAAATAAATAATAAGAATAATAAGAAATAGAAATAGAAAAGCAGTAACAGAGATGGCTATCAACCGTGGCTCTCCACCCTGTGAATAAAGGGTGCAACAGCTTATTCAACCTATGAATAAAAGGCCTAGGTTAGCAGCGATACCAGAAGTGTCATGGGAGAAAAATTTCCAGATCTGAAAAAATACCCCAAATTCTGACTTTGTTACCATTGAATTCTGCTAAAAAGAAAAACCGAGCCTAAGGATGATGGAAGGCCAAGGAAGACCGGGAGGCACCACGGTGGGAGCCGGCCGGGCTGAGCTCAGGACCACGGACCTGGGATCAAGGCCTGCTCTGTCATTCACCATCTAGGTGGCTCGGACAAGCCACTGCCCTTCTTCTGGGACTCAGTTTTCCCCTCTGTGAAATGGGAGGGTGTCCATCTTAGTTCAGGTTTCCCAAAGAGCAGACCCAAGGCAACAACGAGTGCAGACAGTTAATTGGGAAGGCAATGTCAGACAGCAAAGCAAAAAAGTGAGGAAAATGAGGCAGAAAAGTGGCCTCCAGAAGCCAAGGAAGGCAGCTGCGGGTTCAGGCCCACTGGGGACCCTCTGAAATACTGAAAGCAGCCTCAGAATCATCCCACCGGGACACAGGGCATTTGTGGCATCTACCCACGGATTGATTCCCATTCCTCATGGTATGCTGGTGGCTCTGCCATCCCCATCTTGTGCCTCCAGTGCCAGAAAAAGCTCCTAGCAAAGAAGCCATGCAATGCAGGTGCTTGAGGTGGAAAGCAGCCCACAAGCTGGGAACTGCCTTGTGCAGCTTCAGGAGAACTACAGGGCCAGAGAACGTGGGGCAGGGTGGCAACAGGATCTGCCGTGAACCCCCCGCAGGCCCAGCACTCTGATATGAACAAGAGGGAGATCTGCTGTGACTGAGCACTGCGGAGCTCCAGGGTGGTTGCCAGGCACAGTAGCAAAAAGACAAATGCAATTGTTCTGACGCCTGTGTGCCCAGTGGGCTGTGTGCTCCTCGGGGAGATGGACCACGTCTGAGTTATCACCGCAGCCCTGGAGCCCAGCACAGAGCCTGCCACACATTAGATGCTCAGTTATTGTCACCTCCAACTGTCCCAGGAGCAGAGCTTGGACCTGTGACACAGGTTTCAGCTCAACGTCAGGAAGAACTTTCTAAGAGGTGGTGAAGGGCAGGATGGGCACCTCGCAGTTTTGTGCCCTTTCCCCAAGTTAGGCTTATTAGCACCTCAGTCTCCTCTGGTCTGACTCCCATTCCATGCCTGAATGCCCTCAATATCATGTACTCTTTCATTTCCTGTTTATAAACCCATAGCAACGTGGCGCTCACCACCTCCTAAAGCAGCTTTTTCCACCTCCGTGTTCTCAGAAACGCCTTGTTGCAAAGGCCTGGGTCCAGGTACAAGCCCCAGTTCTGTAAGGTGTTTCACCACTCAGGCCCTCAGTTTCCTTTCCTGAAAAATGGGGGTGTTTGGACAGCAGAGTTGAGAGTTACATTTAGTAAAGAATTGAGCATAGCACTCACCACATCTACTTAGTCAATAATATTAGAAAAAATTAAATATTGGCCGGGCGCGGTGGCTCACACCTGTAATCCCAGCACTTTGGGAGGCCGAGACTGGCGGATCACTTGAGGTCAGCAGTTCAAGACCAGCCTGGCCAACATAGTTAAACCCTGTGTCTACTAAAAATACAAAAATTAGCTGGGCATGGTGCAGGTGCCTGTAATCCCAGCTACTCAGGAGACTGAGGCAGGAGAATCGCTTGAACCCAGGAGGCAGAGGTTGCGGTGAGCCGAGATCGCACCATTGCACTCCAGCCTGGGCGACAGAGCAAGGCTCCAACTCGAAAAAGTAAAATAATTTTTTAAAATTAAAAATTTTTTTTTAATAAAAAATTAAATATGTACGTAGATGTGCTTCTATTAGATAACACACGTTCTTTTTACCCCTACCGTTCCCTTTTTGCCTAGCAGTACGCTTTAAGCTTATTTGACGCTTCAGGCTGCAGTAGTCACCTTTACCTCCTTCCTCTGTTCAGTTTCTAACCTCTATGATACCTTCTCATCTTCTTTGTAGGTGTGTTTATTAAAGAGAATATCCACATGCTTTGCAGAAGTATTTGTGGTCATATCTAGCTGCCTATAAACTGAATCTGCCCCACTGAAATGTTTTGTTGGGCCTGCAGAATGCTTAATAAAAATGTGAACCAAAATTTTAAAATAGAAATACTTTACCCACCCCCACAAATCTGGATTTCCGACTTTACTTGAAAAACGAAAACGTGGCAATCGTGGGCCATGATGTGGGCAACCATTGGCTGGAGCTGAGGCAGCTGTTCCTTAGAGAGGACGTGGGCTCTTTACTTCACCCCACTTCTCACCACTCCCTATTGTCTCCCTGCCCTCACCCCCACCTCACGAACTTGGCCTGCCTGGCCTCTGTAGCTTTTCTCATTGTGACCCCGGTTTACATGACACAAATCTGCACGAAGCATCTATTTTCTTCCAGTAATGCAGGGACAGGTATTTTCTATCCCCAGTGCCTCCTGTTGATTGAATAGATAAATGAACAAATGAAGGAATGCTAAATACTGAACTAATTAAGTATTTAATTTTTTTTTTTTTTACAGGGTCTTCCTTTCTTATCCAGACTGGAGTGCAGTGGTGCAGCCCGGATGAGAAAGCAAGACCCTGTCTCAGAGTGAGCTCACCGCAGCCTCAAACTCCTGGGTTCAACAAATCCTCCCACCTCAGCCTCCTGAGGAGCTAAGACTACAGGAACGTGACACCAAGGCTGGCAAATTTTTCTACTTTTTTGGTAGAGGTGGGATCTTACTATGTTTCCCAGGCCAGTCTCAAACTCCTGGCCTCAAGGAATTCTCCCACCTCGGCCTCCGAAAGTGCTGGGATTTTAGGCGTGAGCCACTGTGCTCCACCTGAACACATCAAATATTTATAAACATGTACAAACTACATTGCTCTCATAGGAATGAAGTTCAAGTTACGGTGAATCTCACAAGGTTCCCCTCAGGATAAGCAGAACTCTTACTCCCTGATACTCAAAATAAAATACCCACTCTTTTCTCAATAGCTCCCAGACGCTATCTCCCGCATGTAAACAGAACCGCTCCCTCCAACCCCAGAAGTCCACATCTGGAATATGTCATGCCGTTTCTTCCCTCTCCTCCCCGGGTTGCTCATTGGATGCTCTCTGCATCATCTCCCGCATCCTGTGTCCAAATAAACCAGTCCGTGCTCAATTCTCCAACTGACTGGATGGCTCAGGGAACAAACCCTCAAATCTGATTACAGGAAAATTCATTACTTTAAGTCCTCCCTCAGGGTTCAGAGCTCATAAAAGAAACCTCCAGAGGCCCAGGCTGAGGGGAAGAGAAGCTCCTAGGCTGCGAATCTACAGATTGCCAATAATTAACCTGAACTAATTATTGTCGAGCCCCAGGTCAGTCTTCCCAGATCAAGGCTCCCTCCTGACAACCAAGTTTTTGGAGCCAGAACTTTTCACTCAGACACAAAAGGAACATTCAGCAGATTTTAATAAAAAAGAGCATGACCCACACAGGATCCTCTGCAAGGCAGAGACCCAGCTGGTTGGAAGCTTACCGGCAGGAACCTGGTTCAAGGCCCCAAGGGACACTCCTGTGTGAGGCGAGGACTCTTTTCCTGGCCCTGTTTACAACCCTTTTAGGATTTTTGAACAAATAAGACCACACATCTCAATACATAAAGACAAACAGCAAGGTAGGAAAGATATGTATATTCATAATATTAAAAGCTGACATGAAAAAATAAGACAAAAATGAATACTCCAAAGAAAAAATTAGTAAATTATAAGGAAAATAATTCACTGTGGAAACAATAGCTAATCTATATAATCAACATGGTTTATTTCATATTCAGTCTCACTCTAATAATTTTTTAAAAAATCAATGAGATAGCATTTATTTTTCTGGCTGGGCACAGTGGCTCATACCTATAATCCCAGCACTTTGGGAGGCCAAGAGGCGAGGATCACCTGAGCTCAGGAGTTCAAGACCAGCTTGGCCAACATGGTGAAACCCCATCTCTGCTACAAATACAAAAATTAGGTGGGCATGGTGGCACACGCCTGTAGTCCCAGCTACTTGGGAGGCTGAGGCAGGAGGGTCACTTGAACCCAGGAGGCGGAGGTTGCAGTGAGCCGAGATCATGCTATCACACTCCAGCCTGGGCAAGAGAGCAACACTGTCTCAAAAAAACAAAACAAACAAACAAAAACGTCCATTTTGTTTTCTGAGATTGGTAAAATGTTTTGAGCCGGGCGTTTTAGTGCTAATGTTTGTATTCATAAGAGTAGTGAAATTGAGCACTGTTACATACTGTTGTTCGGAGTATAAAGTAATAAATCAGTGCAAGTTTGAGAAGGTAATTTGGCAATAGATAACAAAAACCTTAAAATATGCATATTTTAAAAACTTTATCCTTAGGGCAATGGTTCTCAAGCAGGGGTGATTTTGCCGCCCAAGGGACATCTGGCAATCTAGAGACATTGATTGTCAGCACGCTGGGGGAGGGGGTGTCGCTGGCACTAGTGGATGCAGGCCAGGGAGACGGTTACCCACCCCGCGACACACAGGACAGCCCCCAGAATAAAAATTATCGTCACTCTTGAGAAACCCTGCTTTAGGAGAAAAAACTCAGGCAAGTGCACAGGGGTATATAGCCAAAGATACTCAGTTCAGCGTTGTTTAGAAAGCTAAAAAGTGAGAAACGGTGCGCATCACCGGGTTACTAATTAAATAAACCATTCGACATGCACACACTAGACCATCATAGACCCATTAAAAATTAAACACACTCCAGCCTGGGGGACAGAGTGAGACTCTATCTCAAAAATAAAATTAAATAAGTCTGTGTTTCTTAATGAGAATATATTCATTCCATAATGCTAAGTGAGAAAACTGGTTTCATAATCATACGCCTAGGATAATCATCTTTTTGGATGTGCATATATATGTATAGAGAAAAATCTGAAAGCGTTTATCTACCATGTAACACCTTTAACAGTAGTTATCTCTAGGTGGAAACATTATGGGTCATTTTAATTTTTTTTTTCTTTTTTTTTTTTAGATGGAGTCTCGCTCTTGTCACCCAGGCTGGAGTGCAATGGCATGATCTTAGCTCACTACAACCTCTGCCTCTTAGGTTCAAGTGATTCTCCTGCCTCAGCCTCCTGAGTAGCTGGGACTACAGGCACCTGCCACCACACCTGGCTAATTTTTTTCTATTTTTAGTAGAGATGGGGTTTCACCATGTTGGCCAGGCTGGTCTCAAACTCCTGACCTCATATGATCTGCCTGCCTCAGCCTCCCAAAGTGCTGGGATTACAGGCGTGAGCCATCGTGCCCGGACCATTTAAATTTTTTGTTTTAGCTTTTCAGTGTTTTCTATTTTTCTCCTATTAGCATGGCTAATGAAGAACTTCTAACGCAGAGTTGGAGATCAAGGACATTAGAATCAGACACAGAGAGTCCTGGCTGGGTCCTGTCCCAGCTCTGAGAAAAGCTGCATCTTTGCATGGCAGCCATCAGCGAGAGCTGCCCTTCACCCAGAGGCACCCCAGTTCCCATAAACTCCCCTCATGGAAAGATGTCAGCATGTCCCTTTTCTTTTCTAGAAATCATCCAAAGGCAACCATTTTTATTGAAATGTAGAGACACTCTAAACTCCAGAATGAAAACTATTTGGAAGGGCTGCCCAAAGCAGTGGAAATAAAACAGGAGATAAACAGGGTAGCACCCAAGACCGTGAGAGGCAGGCCTCCGAGAGAGCCGCAAACATGATTTTCTACACCGAGAGGCAACTCCGCAATGTGCAAAATGAATCACTGTTCACAACAGTGAGTTCATAGTAGGGGTTATTGCCTAACATAAGGAGATTTTCCTGGACGTGGTTTTCTTCTCAAAAGCAGAGGAAAGGGGGCTATAAATGAGAGCTCACCCAAACTAGCTCTATTTGCAGGCAGCAGCTGGGGGAAGCAGCTGAAAAGAGTGAATTTGCTTGGCAAAAACAAACAGCACTCCCTGCAAAAAAACAATAAACAAAACGGAGCAGTAAAGGCTCTTTCCCAGTTATTTGCGGCTTGTCTTTCTGTGGTCTACCAGCATAGTGTTATTTCTCTCTGAAGGGCCAGGATTTTTCATGATGTGATATCTTAATATTAAATGGACCCGATCTGGTCCCAGCCCACATTCCAGCCTTCTCTCCAATTCCCATCATTCTCCACACACAGCCACACCCACTACCCCCTGCCAGTCAGCTCCCTGAGCCTGGGGCACACCACATTGTCCTACTCTCTGTTTTGGCTCAGGGCATCTCTACCACTTGAACCTTGGAAGTTCTGTCCTCTGTGCCTACCTGGTAAAATCCTTCTCAGCTTTCCAGTCCCTGCTCAAAGATATTCCTCCAGGAAGCCTTCCTTGATTCCTCATATCCCAAACAGTCTTTTCTCCCTTGTTCCCTTATTTACGTTCCTTTGCCTCTCAGTTACAGCCCTTCTTCTGACTTCACTGGGGGCTCCTTGAAGATAGGAACTCTGTCTTACTTATATTTATTTTTTATTTTTTTAATTAGAAACTTTAAAAAATATTAAAGACAGGATTTCGCTACGTTGCCCAGGCTGGTCTCAAACTCCTGGGCTCAAGCAATCCTCCTGCCTTGGCCTCCCAAAGTGCTGAGATTACAGGTGTGAGCCACTGCACCTGGCCTTACTTATCTTTACACCCACAGGACCTAGCATGGACCTGATGCAGAGTGCATGCTCCTGAGTGCTTATGCCAGAGTGTTTATTATAGGAATAGAGAATTCAATGGCACCCAACATTTCATCCAGCAAACACTGATTAAGCCTGCATTATGAGGCCAGCAGGGGGGACACAGAGAAGAAAAAGCTCCAGAGGGCAGGTGGAGGAGTCAGACATGGAACCAGGCCATTGCTATACACGATGGGGGTTTGAAGGATGAAGTTACTACCTTCCTTGTTGATCAGAGCTGGGAAGAGGATGCTCTCCTCCATTTGTGTGAACATCTTCCCATGTGGGATTGTGAAGAACAGGTATTTTTAGTTTTAGTTTTAACACACTATCAAAGAGCCATCCAAAGGGAGCATACAAAGATGTTTCCTCTGACAGGAAGGGTGTAATCCTTGGCTTCTCTTGGCCCCTGCACCTCCTCCGTGGAGAGGTGAAGGGACCTTCCTGATGGGCAGTTTGGGAAGCACCAAGGGGCATGCCCAGCTCAGCCACACTTCTTTCCTTCAGACCTGCCTGCCTCCGGGAAGCACATCTGGCAACCTGTGGGCAAGTCCGTCTGATTGGCAGGAACATGTGGCTCTCCCATTGGGTGGAGGCCTTCTGCCTAACCTCCATCAGTAATCAAGGTGGCCTCTGGGCCGACCTCCTCATCGTTGGCTTTATTTCTCAGTGTGCTCTGCACCTGGCTGGGGAAGGTGTGCACCGCTTAGCTGGGCCTTCCTCAAGACCCTAACATCTCTAATGCTCCTAGGCTGCATTTTCAGTTGACCCCAAATGCTGCTAATCAGAAGAGACAATTCTGGAAGCACCATGTGAGAGAACAGTGGTACTAGGGGAGGAACAGAGAGGTGATGCGTGCTGGCAGGTGGAAGTTCTAACACCAGGCGCTGGCTACATGCCCCCTGCATGGCTAGCAGTTTTGAAGTCATGGACAACCTCCTCTTCCCTTTGGCAAAGGTGGAAAATATGTAGACAAGCTCTGACCTGGATGATAATCACACTAGACAAGATCTCGATGTGCCCAGGTGGCCTTCTCGGCCCAGGGGGTCCCACAATGCTGGCTCCATCCATCCCCCTTTCTCCCTGGTCACAGTAGCAAGAAATGAGAAAAAGTTTACTGTACAGGGATAATGCCCCTAGAACCAGGCTGGAAAGCCCTCCCACCCCAACTTGGCTCTGTAACCTCACCTTGGGTCCCCGGTCTCCTTTCTCTCCCTTGAGACGCTGGAAAAATAAACATAAATATTCTTCTAGCCACTTTGCTCACCTCCATCTCCCCTCTCGTATCACCATCTCCCCCTGAGTTTTTATGCTGATTTTGTCCCAGGCAATGGGAATCAAGGATAAGCAACAAATTTCCCTTCCGGAGTCAGAAGGAAGCAACACCCCACAGAGTGAGAGAATCAGAGGGCCCCTCCCAGCAACCGGTGAGGGGGAGGCTCTGACCCTGTATCTCAGAGCCCTCTGCTTCTGTAGGTCGAGAGAGGACTGCTTGTTCAGTCATGGGAGGGGCTGCACTGCTCCCTCCTAGACTGAAGGGCTCAGCTCTGGATCCCATTTAACAAAGAGAATGAGATCCAGGGGGCTGGTCCTCCTGAGAGCAGGCATTGTGACAGGAGATGAACAACACCTGCCGGGGGCTGGAGGCAGCAAGGAGGGGCACCTGCCAGGAGCAGAGAGCTTTCACCTGGAGCAAAGTGTGTGCATTGAATGGGGCAACAGGAGGGAGGAAATAAAGTAGAGATGCTTAGTTGTAAGAGAGTGAAGAGGGAGGGAGAGAGAGAGAGAGAAATAGATGAAGAGAGGTAAAAATGATTTTCAAGTTCTCTTTCCACATCATGTTTTCTGCAAAACTTCCATGCTGCTCCTCAAAGACACAAGCTGTAAAGGGCATCTCATTTCCCTATGGCACAGCTGGGGGCTGGAGGCACAGAGAAGGTGAGTTTTTGAAAGTGGCAGAGCCAGGACGTAGCCCACAGCTTCCTCGCTGTAGCATGACAGTGTGACAGCCCTCATAAATGAAGGTTTCAGAGGTGACCTACGATTGCAGCCGTTGGTCTGGAGAGTTTGGGTTCATTCAGTAGCTGGGTACTTCCAGAGCCTTCGGTCTCCTGGGGAAGGAGCAAGAATGAGAATTTCAGATCTGGTTCCTGAGCACCTGCTTGTGCCAGGTGTGGTGCTGGAAGCTGGCGGCTCACAGGGGAATCCGCATAGCCTCCGCCCCGGGACCAGGGTTTAGCTTATTGGTCTTTCCAGTAGCCCTTAGTACACATCATTTTTTTAACCACAGAAAAGGGGGAAAATACCTTGAATCCAAGTCCCATTGTGCATCCAGGGCCTGGGGGCCCAGGGGTTCCAGGAGGCCCTGGGGGTCCCATGACCCCAGGAGGGCCAGCTTGTCCCTGTTTCCCCGGGGGTCCAAGTAAGCCTCTGTTGCCGGGGTCACCCTGTAGGAAAGAGGACAGGCTGATTATCCAGCCCTGGGTTCACTCATAGAAGGAACATCATGCGTGCCTGAATCAGAAAATCACTCTTTGAAATTAATTAGGTTGATGAATTCTCCGATCGGTACTGCTTAATGGTACAGAAACAGCTGTCTTACTAATTGACATTTTACTTGGAGATAAGCTGATGCACTCATTTGAATGCATTTGGAGGGATGGGTGAGGAGGGAGAAAACATCGAAGGGTGTTTACTCCCTGCCATCCCCAGCTGTTCTGCCTTCTCTGAGCAATTCCTTTGAGATGTCTTTCTCTCTGCTGCATGACATTTATATGTTCAATATTCCAACCCAGCAGTCCAATTATAGTAAACTCCAAGAAAGGGGAGGAAGGAGGAGAAAGCTGGTTTTTTTTTTTTTTACCTTTTCACCAACTGAGCCATTAGGCCCTCTTGCTCCCTGAAAAAAACAAAAACAAAAACAAGGACCAATTAATGCACGTCTCATTAGGTATGTTCTGAAGACAATGCCCAATTATGGAGTCTTAAGTAATAGGATATTAAAATACAAAATATTTCTGTCTCAGATTGGTGTCTCCAAGCCAAACACATTACAATTGATGCCAGTCTGTTGGACAGGTCATGCTGAAAGCTTGTGAAACCCACTTTTCAACCATTAGCTCATCACCTACCTCAAGAGTAAACCAGAGAAGTTAAAGATTAACAAGGGGGAGATTATAGAAAACTTGGCTTGGAGAACTGCCAGTGGACTGACGTGGTCCCCTTCCCCACCCTTCCCATGACAGAGGTAGAGGGTACTTCACCCACTCTAAAGTGAGGAAGGGGCTTCAAGATCTCTGAAATGTATCCCCTAGACTTTTGGAGATATGGGGGATGATGAATGGCTCTCTTCTGGAAAGTTCAAAAGACCCAAAGCTGGCTGGAGTAGTCCCCAGAAGGCAGAATTGGGGAGGCGGTTGCATTAGAGTAAGTTGTATGTTCACACCCAGTGGGGACCACACTACAGTTTCCTGGGGGGTTAGATGCAGAAAGGAGTCCACTGTGGGCTCCAAGCGGAGGGAAGGACCAAAGGGGGTGTGTAGTCAGGAGAGGTCAGCTATGGGACACTGGCCTACATCAGAGGATTGCAGCAGGGAGCCCCCAAATGGAGAATCTGTGAGGAAACCACACATGCACCTGCAAGAGATGAAGTCAGCAATTGCATGGCCACACAGAAGGGCCTGAGAGAGACGCTGTGGCTGACGTACACAGTATGACATGGCTGACGTGTGTCCCTGCATTGAGGGGAACTCCAAAACCTTCGTTTCTTTTCTCTCTCTCTCTTTTTTTTTTTGAGATGGAGTCTCGCTCTGTCACACAGGCTGGAGTGCAGTGGTGCGATCTCAGCTCACTGCAATCTCCGCCCCCTGGGTTCAAGTGATTCTCTTGCCTCAGCCTCCTGAGTAGCTGGGATTACAGATGTGCGTCATCACGCCCAGTTAAGTTTTGTATTTTTAGTAGAAACGGGGTTTTGCCATGTTGGCCAGGCTGGTCTCGAACTTCCGACCTCAGGTGATCTGCCTGCCTCGGCCTCCCAAAGTGTTGGGATTACAGGTGTGAGCCACTGCACCAGCCAAAGCCTTCGTTTCTAATGATTTTGAGGTAATCTCATTACTCAGCTGTCGTTGCTGTGGAAACATCTCTCACAATAACATCTTGGCTACTAAACATTTTCAGCAGCCTAGAGGCATGTAGCAGTGCCATGGAAGACAGTTACTCCCAAACCAAACTCCACATTATTTTTTACTCATCTCAAGCCAAGTCTTGTTTCCTTATTTCTGTTGTGGAGTTAGTTCTGGTCTACTCTCCGCTTCAGAACCCTCTGTCTTTTTCTTTGCATTTCGTAACCGCCATCAAGTACCACTGATTTAGTCTTCTAAATTTGTTCCCGCTCATTCCTACTCTGACGGTCCTACCCAGGGCCTCATTCCAGCTACTCCTCCACCAACAGCTATCTTGTCTTCTCAACTTCAGTTCATTTTGCACATTCATCTCAGATTAATACTCCCCAAATGTCTTACCCTGTGGCTATCCCACTGTTTACCACAACCTTTTGTGTGTGTGTGTGTGAGGTTTTCTATCACTTCTGACCCTAGCAAGTTTGTATCTACTATTATTCACTAGCGCCTCCTCTATTTTAAAATGTATTCACTCTGCATGTGAGCATTGCCTCCAGCTCTCCTCCATACTGCAATGTTCTTTTCTTCTGAGCCATCTGCAAGACACATCTCCAAGGTCCAGCTCTCACAATCTGTGACCAGCCTTTCCTAACCCAGTATGTATATCTTTGTACAGAGTTCTTTGCCGTATCTTTAAAATATCTAAATAAATATGAAATCATTCTATTTTGTCTTATTCATCAATCTAAGAATTGATGGTTGAATGTTCCCAACATGTACTTTCATCTTTTTACTAAAATATGTATTAAGTTCTTTGTGGTGAGGAAACTGGCCACAAGAGAGGGCTTTCAAATGTGCAAATCTCTTGTCATGAGCTAAGAAAAACTCTTCAATGTCCTCCCAAGCCATGGGCACATAGCTCACAGAATGAATAGAGGAAATGTTCAGCCTCAATAGTTAAGACATTTAGAAGACTTAAGATACCATTCTTCATCTATTAAAGAACCACAATAGGAGTTGTGAGGGTACACAGAAATAGGCAGTCTCAGCCTTCCAGAAGGAAAATCAGTTGCTACCACCTACTGGAGGATATAGTAGGGAAAAGCTTTAAAAAGTTAATATTCTTTGACCCATGAATTCCACTTTCAGGGATGCATCCTAAGGAAATACAACACACACATAAACACTGTTGAAGGTGTTAAAGAATAGGATAGTAGGCGATATGGTCTGGCCCTCTTCCCCACCCAAATCTCATCTCAAACTGTAATTCCCATGTGTCAAGGGAGGGACCTGGTGGGAGGTGATTGGATCATAAGGGTGGTTTCCCCCATGCTGTTCTCATGAGAGTGAGGGAGTTCCCACAAGATCTGACGGTTTTATAAGTGGTGGTTTCCCCTTCTCTCTCTCTCTCTCCCCCGCCCAACCTGCCACCATATAAGAGTGCTTGCTTCCCCTTCTGTCATGATTGTAAGTTTCCTGAGGCCTCCCCAGCCATGTGGAACTGTGAGTGAATTAAACCTCTTTTCTTTATAAATTACCCAGTCTTGTGTATTTCTTTATAGCAGTGTGAAAACTAATACAGTAGGTAAATAACTTGTGATCCACTTGTACAATGCAATACCATGTGGTCATTAAAATTAATAGCTGTATGCTTTGTTTTTTATAATTGGCCCATGCCCCTTTCTTGTAGCAGCATCCTAACTCTCCTTTGGGGATCCATCCTTCCCCCACACCCCAACCAGTCCACGTGGTTTGAATGGGTGTTTTAGTTTGGGTTCCCTAGAGAAACAGACCCTGAGATGGAGATTTTCATGCAGAAAGTTTATAGGGAATATCCTTGAAACCAACATTTGTCGGGGAGTCCAGGAAGTGGGGATTGGGCAGAGGGAGGAGTTGACCTGTAATGAACTGCCATAAAGGCCTCAGATTATTCTAGCAAGAGCTCTGGAGCTAGAATAATCCTTCAATGTTGTCCCAACTTAAGGCAAAAGGTTAGGGTTCAGCCCTTATATAAACACCCCACATCAGTCACTGGATGAGGGCTGACACTGGGAGGGGTATGACCTTGGTATGGGTGGCTCTCTGGATAAGGGCAGTTCACAGAGAGGACTCAGCTGAGAGGCATCAGTGCCACCACTCCCAGCAGTTGAGGGTATGAGTGTCTCAGTCTTGAATGGAGAATTTGGGTGGTGCCTCTCAGCACCCACTAGATGTGGACCTGATCCAGCCCCTCCCCCTGCCGTTTGCCCAGGCACAGCTAATCTGAGCATTTCAATGCCACACATCCTTGCCTTCAAATAGTAATTGGGCCGAGGTGGGCTCATGACTCAATACCAGCCAGTGAGGTTCATTATGGGGATTTCTGCTGGAACAATTAGAAAGAAAAGAGATACTCTTGTTCCTGGGTTTGCTAGATGGGGACAGTGAAAGTGTGGCGCCTTCCTTCATACCACTAGCGAGTCATTTACCACCAAGGAAAATGAGGCCAATCTCAGAAAAAGCAGAGTCAAAAGATGGAGGATGCGAGCCCTAAAATTATTATTTGGGTATTTGAATTCACTAGTTTAAAGTCCTTGGACTTTTCAGTCACACAAGCCAATATATTACCTTTTGCATTGTTCAGTTTAAGTGACAAATACAATGGTGTGCAAGAATTCTTAATGACATATTCATGACACATGGAAAAAAGCAACACAAAAAATTTACATATAGTAATGATCCCAGTTTTGTAAAACATTTATTAAAAAATGCGGCAGGCCTATAATGTCAGCACTTTAGGAGGCTGAGGCAGGAGTATCACCTGAGCCTAGGCGTTCAACACCAGCCTGGCCAACATGGTGAAACCCCGTCTCTACTAAAAATACAAAAATTAGCAGGGCATGGTGCTGCGTGTCTGTAGTCCCAGCTAATCAGGATGCTGAGGCAGGAGGATCACCTGAGCCCAGAAGGTGGAGGCTGCAGGGAGCCGTGATCACGCCACTGCACTCCACCCCGGGTGACAGAGCAAGATCCTCAAAAAAAAAAAAAAAAAAAAAAAAAAAATGAAGAAAAAAGCAGCAGAATAGAAACAATGGTGATAGTTAAATGGTGAGACGAGAGTGACAGACACTGAATGTAATTTTGTACTGTATGTTTCACAAAGATGTCAGGGTCTGGGATTTTACCCAGTTTAGCATACTCACTCCACCCAATCAACTGGTAGGATCTCCGTGAAACAGTAACAGGCTCACTTAGACATCGATTGCTGCCCCATGAAAATCCTATGAACCGTCCTTGGTTTCTCGAGGATACTGTCTGGCAAGGCCCCTCATTTCTCCAACTCCCGTCATACCTTGGCTCCAGTTCTGATTTCTCAGGGGTGCGTGTTTGCTGCCGCCCACTCCATCCTCGCGTCCCACGCTCTCGCGATTCCTGCTCATGCTAGGGTCGCCAGCTTCGCTGGAGGACGCCTCGCTCTGAGGGTCCCCGACTCGGTTCTAGGTCCAGCCGCAGATGCCACCCAGGTTTCGAGCGCTGAGGAGCAGACAGCAAGGCCAGCCCGCTCGGGCCCCGCTGTCTCTGGCCTGCGGCTCCGCGCCGGGTGTGCTGCGGCGGCTGGGCGGGCGCTGAGGCTTCCCCGCCCCAGGGCGGTGCCCTGGCTCGAGGCTGGTGGCTCCTCCCCTCCCGGCCGGGCCCAGCCGCCCTCGGAGCTCAGCGCCGCCGCCATGTCCTCCGGTGCCAGCGCGAACGCCCTGCAGCGCCTTGTGGAGCAGCTCAAGCTGGAGGCCGCCGTGGAGAGGATCAAGGTGCAGGCTCCGGGGACCCACGCTCCGGTGCCTCCGCCCGCGGGGCGGTGAGAGGAGGAGGCCGGGTCCCGGGCCGGGCGCCAGCTGGGGGACGCGGGGGAAGCGGCGAGGCCTTGGCGGGGGCCGGGGGGCGGCGGGGGCGGCGGGGAGGGGATGCGCGGGGCGAGCCGGGGCCGGGCCCTGCAGGCGGAGGCCGCTCCTGGGGAGGCCGCGCGGGCGGGGTCCCCGGGGGCGCGCCCATGCCCACTCCAGAAGGCGGCCGCGGTCAGTTCCTCGGAGGGCGCCCGAGCGGCCGGCGACTCGCGGGCCGGGAGGAGGGACCCAGGGCTGGGGAGGCCACCGCAGGGCCGCGACTTGGTGATGGATTGGTAGGACGAGAGGGAGGAGAGCCAGGATGCTCTGGTTTCTGTCGTCGTGACGGGGTGGACGGCGCTGCCACCCGCCAAGGTAGAGAGGAGTGGGAGCGGGTTCGGGGACAGGATGAATTCGGCTGCGGACGTGGGGACTCCGGGGAACCACCGGGAGGGATTTGTCCTCATGGCCTGAAACAGCGCCCAGGGCTGAAAGAGATCATTCAAGTGCAGGGAGGCGAAAAAGCCTCTTCTATGAAGAGCAGAGCTCAGAGCCTGGGACCCAGGGACCAGCTACACCGATGGCCGAGAGAAGAGGAAGTAAGAGACAGCACGGTTTCTGAGCAAGGAAGGGGGAATTTCCAAAAACTGGGGGCTCAGTCAGCGTGTCCAGCATTAGTTAGTGGGCCAAAAGGCGTCTGTTGCAGAGCTGTGTTTAGCAACGAGTGCAGCATAATTTGCAGAAGGTCAGTAGGAAGGAACACACCCGGGGTAATCCCTGTGCCTCAGCGGCGCCTTTGCTGTGTGCCTGGCACTGCTACAGGGAATAGGGTGGTTCTGGAGGGGAAGGTAAACAGCACATTAACGGATATATAGCATCGCTTCACATACTAAGTGGAGTGAAGATTATAAACAGGGTAAGGGAGAGAGGGCGTAGAACGCAGAGGTTTGGTGGCTTATGTGTTAGTAAAAGCAGAATCTGGACTGTCACAGGGCAGGCGGACTTTTTTCTTCTTCTTTTTAAAGAAATCTAGTTTTAAAGAGGAAATAACGTGGTGTTTTTTTTTTTTGAGACGGAGTTTTGCTCTTGTTACCCAGGCTGGAGTGCAATGGCGCGATCTCGGCTCACCGCAACCTCTGCCTCCTGGGTTCAGGCAATTCTCCTGCTTCAGCCTCCTGAGTAGCTGGGATTACAGGCACGCGCCACCATGCCCAGCTTAATTTTTTGTATTTTTTTAGTAGAGACGGGGTTTCACCATGTTGACCAGGATGATCTTGATCTCTTGACCTCGTGATCCACCCGCCTCGGCTCCCACAAGTGCTGGGATTACAGGCGTGAGCCACCGCGCCCGGCCCTAACGTGTTTTTTTAACTTAGGAAATGAAAAGCCATGTTTTGGGGTTGAGAGGAAGGAACAAATTATATTTTTAGGTTCCAGTGAAGAAACAAATGGAAGCCAATTGCTGGTAGAGGAGACAGGGCTAGGGGAGGCGGGGGATTGGTGGCGCAGCTTCTGAGACAGGAATAAAGAAGGTAAAGATGTGTGTAAAGATATGTTTCTGGATATGGGCTTAAAGACTTGTGACAATTTTCTTTGTGAAATAGGAGGCCACGTTTTCTTCTAAGGCAGAGGAAATGGGACTAAGGGAGTGGCCCTAAGCAGGCAGGTAGATGCGCTGTGACTCTGAAGACCAAGCTGCTGTGAGAAGAGAGACTGCTGGTCATATTTGCTGGTCACATCTCTCAAAAGAGACTCCAGCAACCTTTGGCCATCCTGGAATGTGAGTGCCGAAGGTGAACGGTAGTTGATGGAGGAGTGAGTTAGCAGGAGAGGTATGTCAGAAAGGTGGAGATGGGGCTGGAGGGCAAGGCGTGTCAAGGTCTGGCCAGAAAGAGGCTGAGGCTGAGCCTAGGTGGATAGAGAAGGAACGGAGCCAGCCTCCTGGTAATGGGTGAAACAGAAGGGGAGGAGTTGAAGCCTGGAGATCCCGGTGAGGTCAGAGTAGAATAAAGGAAGAATGAAGGAGGCAGCACCCTGGATGGGAAGGAGAGATTGTGATCAGAGAGTAGGAGACTGGGGTGTAAAATTTCAGAAGTGGAGCAGTTACAGGTGTTGTAACTGTATCTGTTGGCATTGAGGAGAAGGCTGTTTGAGGAGAGGAAGTCAGGGAACTGAAACCAGGGTTGTTGGAAATTCACAGACAATGTGGGGACCTGAGGTGGAAAGGAAAACTCTGAGCCAGTCAAATGCCTGCCTACCTGCCAAGTAGCTAGGAGAAAAAAAAAAAAAAAAAAAAATATATATATATATATATATATATATATATGTATATTATAAAGATATATATAAAAATATATATGTATTATAAATGTATATATATAAATATATATGTATTATAAATGTGTGTATATATATGTATTATAAATGTGTATATATGTGTGTGTGTATATATATATATATATTTTTTTTTTTTTGAGACAGAGTTTTGCTCTTATTGCCCAGATTGGAGTACAATGGCGAAATCTCAACTCACTGCAACCTCTCCCTCCCAGGTTCAAGGGATTCTCCTGCCTCAGCCTCCTGAGTAACTGTGATTACAGGCACCTGCCACCATGCCTGGCTAACCTTTTTTTTTGTATTTTTGGTAGAGACAGGGTTTCACCATGTTGGCCAGGCTGGTCTCAAACTCCTGACCTCAGGTGATCCTCCTGCCTTGGCCTCCCAAAGTGCTGGGATTACAGGTGTGAGCCATGGCACCCAGCCGGAAAGATATTCTTATCTACATTTGAAAAATGATGATAAAACTGAAAGCCATATAATTCAGGTGAATTGCCCAAGCTCACAGTAAGCTTATTAACTAATAGGATAATAAGCTTATTTAAGAGGTGCAGTCATGGAAGTGTAATCTGGGATACTTGGCAGGGGTTCTCTCAGGCAATACCTTAGAGAGTCACAGCATTAGAGGGTCTGGTCTGTCTCATTTCAGGACTCAGTGTTGGATGTGCTTAGCATACCCAGAGGTATCTTCTCTTTGACAGACTTGCTGTCTGAAAAATAAACCAGGATACCAATTTTCTAGCATATAATAGAGGACCTCCCTTCCCGGCTATTGGAATGCTTAGTATCCTTCCAAGGACTCCTCCTTTAGAGAAGCCTCCCAGAAGTTGCTGGGTAAACATGGACTCAAACCAAGGAAAGTCAGGTAACCTGGGTGGAGGTTCTCCCACCTCCAGAGGCAGGGGATAGCTTGCAAGTGTTTGGGCTACTATTCTCCTAGCCCAGAGCCTCTCTCCCTTGCTAGTGTTAGAGAGATGTGACCACGTTTACTCTTATTTTCTCTGTATATCCCCTTACCTTAACTTTTTGCCATTTTTTTGTTTGTTTGTTTGTTTGAGGTGGAGTCTCACTCTGTCACCCAGGCTGGAGTGCAGTGGCATAATCTTGGCTTACTGCAACCTCTGCCTCCCAGGTTCAAGCAATTCTCCTGCCTCAGCCTCCTGAGTAGCTGGGACTACAGGTGCACACCACCATGCCCAGCTAATTTTTGTATTTTTAGTAGAAACAGATTTTACTATGTTTGCCAGGATGGTCTCAAACTCCTGACCTCAGCTAATTCCTCTGCCTTGGCCTCCCAAAGTGCTGGGATTATAGGCGTGAGCCACTGTGCCTGGCCGACCATGTTCTTTAGACTAGAGTTCAGTTAGTCTCATTTCTCCAAGGGTCCTGGAAGATAGTGTCCTTCTACCTACCATGTATGAGTTTACCTGTTGCCCCAATGCAAAGATAGCAAGCCTGAACATAATTGATTCTCAATTTCTTTTGAATTAGTAACTGTTATATATAACAATTCTAATTATTATTATTTTTTTCTCCACCTTCCCTAATTCCAATTATTATTAATGTGAAAATGTGAGAGCTTCTATTGAGAGAAATGTAAACTTCAGCATTAGTCTGGCAATATTATATTTTGTGTTTATATAATACGGAGTACTGTCATTACATTAATGCAACCAAAATTCCTAGAGCTGTCCAGAAACTTGGTAGCAATTGTAACATAAACAGTTCATTTTCTAGTTATTTGGAGGCTTGGAAAATTAACACGAACTAGTAGTAATACCTGAACACCAATTGGAACCATTTTTGTACAATATGAGTGAATTTTATTCAAAACACCGTTTTTTTTTTTTTGAGACTGAGTCTTGCTCTGTCACCCATGCTGGAGTGCAGTGGCACGATGTCAGCTCACTACAACCTCTGCCTCCTGGGTTCAAGCGATTCTCCTGCCTCAGCCTCCTGAGGAGCTGGGATTATAGGCGTGTACCACCACACCCGGCTAAAAACACCTTTCAATGCACACACATAAAAAGTACAATGAGAAAAGCCTCCAAGTAGAAATAGGCATCAAATGCAAGATAAGAATAGGCATAATAATATTGTATCAGTTAGTTTTTGCTGCCTAACGAATCACCCCAAAATGTAATGGCTTAAAACATTTATACTCAATTCTTAGATGGACAGTTTGAACTAGGTTGAACTGTACGGTTCTGCTGATCTTCTGGGCTCTCCCATGCATCTGCAATCAGATAGGGTGTTGGCTGGTGTTGGCTGGTATCTGGGTGTTGGAGAATGGCCTCACTCACATGTCTGCAGGTTGATAGACAGGTGGCTGGTTCTGGCTTACCAGTTCTCCACCACAAGACATCCAGGAGGCTAGCTGAGGCTCATTCAGATGGTTGTCTTACAGTTCCACCTGCACCAAGAGAGGTAGGTGCAGAGATTCTTGAGGACTAGCTTGGAATTTGCCCTTTATTTCTGCAGTATTCTCCTGGTCAAAGTCAGCCCAGATTCAAGGGGTGGGTCAATAGACTCTACCTCTTTGTGGAAGGAGCTGAAAACTATTCTGATCACATTTGCAGTCTACCACAAATGTATTGACATATGTCTGCGCTATTTTAAAGGCTTTACATGTGTGAACTCAATTGTTACGGCAACCCAGTGTGGTGGGTTTCTATTTCTAAATATTTCATAGATGACAAAACAGCTACTGAGATGTTAAGTAACTTGCCGAAGGTTATATAGGTAGTGACAGCTGAATTTGAGTCCAGGCATTCCAGTTCCAGAGGCTATATTCCTAAACAGTAAGCTATACTGCCTCAAAAGCAGGGCGGAAGAACTTTATCACTTGTTTGGAGCAGACTGAATAAGGCTTCAGACTTGTAAACATTACGACAATTTGCTCATTTGGCAAACTTGGATATATCAATGTATGCTTTATATAAGTGAAAATTTGTCAAGGGAATGTTGGAATGAGCTATTTCTTTACCCATTCAGTCTCAAAACTACATTTCTAAATGAATCAAAGACACAGCTTTTTCTTGGCTTTGTTGAATAAGCAACTAAACCCCAAAATATCTAAATTTAAGTTCATAGAAATTGTAACCTTTCCTCTGTGTAGTTCAAGTATTAGAACTTTCAGCAAAAAGAGACTTTTGGAGGTCACACAACGTTGATATTTACCAGGTTGGATGATCATTTTCAGAACATCCTTGGCTGCCAGATGGCTCGGCTGTGAGCAGCATGCCATGATGCTGTCCCTTTGTTTCAGGTCTCTCAGGCAGCTGCAGAGCTTCAGCAGTACTGTATGCAGAACGCCTGCAAGGATGCCCTGCTGGTGGGTGTTCCAGCTGGAAGTAACCCCTTCCGTGAGCCCAGATCCTGTGCTTTACTCTGAAGACTCGTGAGTAATGATACACCATGATGTCTTGGGGCCATAGCATGATCACAGGGCTTCCCAAAAGATTTGAGCAACTGAGTTTTGAATGTCTACTATTCTTGGGGGAATTAAAATAAAATCCAGCAAAATGCACAACTTTCCCTGAAGGGTGATTCTTGTGAATAGTTACGTTGCCTGTAGAATACATCCATTTAGGAGAGTCTGAAGTTTCTTTGGCACTAACTCATGAGATGCCAATATCCTTCTGTACTTGAGCTCTTTAATTGAGTTGGCTGGTAGTAAATTCTTTTTTTTTTTGGAGATGGAGTGTCTTGCTCCATCACCCAGGCTGGAGTGCAGTGGTGTGATCTTGGCTCACTGCAACCTCCACCTCCCAGGTTCAAGCAATTCTCCTGTCTCAGCCTCCCAGGTAGCTGGGACTACAGGCGCATGCCACCACACCTGGCTAATTTTTGTATTTTTAGTAGAGATGGGGTTTCATGACGTTAGTCAGACTGGTCTTGAACTCCTGACCTCAGATGATCTACCTGCCTTGGCCTCCCAAAGTGCTGGGATTACAGGCATGAGCCACTGCACCCGGCCAGTAGTTTCTTGACCTTAAGCCCACCCTCTGTCCTTCCAGCATCCCAGGGTTGTGATTTGCTGCTTGGTCCTATCAACTGACCTTGGGACTAAGGACTCCCCAGAGTGGGAGATGTGTGCCTACCACCTGCTGTGATTTCTTTCCTAATGGTTTTCTGAATATATCTCTGTGTTTTAACGGAGGAAGAAATGTAGCTACTGGGAAAAAGTGTGAGAGGGGTTAAAAGAGCTTTAAAAATTGATAAAGGGAAACACCTCTTTGGTGGCATTTTAGAAATTTCATGGGTTTGAATGTTTTGTATTGAGGTCATTTTCACAATTTCCTCCCCTGCCCCTAAGATGGAGTCTTCCTCTATCACCCAGGCTGGAGTGCAGTGGCATGATCTCGGCTCACTGCAACCTCTGCCTCCCGGGTTCAAGCAATTTTCCTGCCTCAGCCTCCCTAGTAGCTGGGATTACAGGTGCGCACCTCTGTACCCATCTAATTGTTTTGTATTTTTATTAGAGATGGGTTTTCACCATATTGGCCAGGCTGGTCTCAAACTCCTGACCTCCTGATCTGCCTGCCTTGGTCTCCCAAAGTGCTGGGATTGCAGGTGTGACACAATATTTTTTTAAGAGGACAGGGGCGTGAATTATTAGAGTCTTTTGGGACCAACATATTTCAAATGATGTGTTCTAAGGGGTGTTTATACAGTAAGTAATTATCTGAGGTCCTTCTTCACAAGTAGCAAAAGGAGATTGTTCACATTTAAAAGAAGGAAGCAATCTGTCAAATCCTATTGTACTTTTTAATGGAAAATGTTCATATTTATGGTGTTAATAGTTTTATGTTGGCATAGCATTTTTCATTTTACAAAACTCCCTCCTTTCTTCCCTCCCTCCCTCCTTCCCTTTCTTCCTTTCTTTCTTCTTTTTCTTTCTTTCTTTCGACAGAGTCTCCCTCTGTCACCCAGGCTAGAGTGCAGTGGCACGATCTTGGCTCACTGCAACCTCTGCCTCCCGATTTCAAGCAGTTCTCCTGCCTCAGCCTCCTGAGTAGCTGGGACTGCAGGTGTGTGTCACCATGACTGGCTAATTTGTATTTTTAGCAGAGATAAGGTTTCACTGTGTTGCTCAGGCTGGTCTTAAACTCCTGACCTCAGGTGATCTGCCTGCCTTGGCCTCCCAAAGTGCTGGGATTACGGGCATGAGCCACTGTGACTGGGCTTACGTACAAAGCACTTTCATGGGTGCTGCTCATTTAGTGGTGTGGTTTAGATGTTTTTTGTATTCCACTGTTACTTTCTTTTTTTTTTTTTGAGGCTATAGTGCAATGGCGCAATCTCGGCTCACCACCACCTCCGCCTGCTGGGTTCAAGTGATTCTCCTGCCTCAGCCTCCCGAGCAGCTGGGATTATAGGTGCCCGCCATCATGCCTGGCTAATTTTTTTGTATTTTTAGTAGGGACGGGGCTTCTCTATGTTGGTCAGACTGGTTTGAACTCCCAGCCTCAGGTGATCCACCAGCCTTGGCCTCCCAAAGTGCTGGATTACAGGCGTGAACCACTGCACCTGGCTCACCTGTTACTTTCTATTTTGTGAATTCTAAAGTGCCCTATGAAATGATGACGAGTTAATTTTATAAATAAATCTTACTAAAGTAAAAACCAAACAAACTCTTTTTTCAGTAGGAGAGAAGTTCGCTGAGGAGTGCCTTCAAGCACAAAGTGATGAATGACTGCCTTCAAGTCTCAAGAAAACACTTTTCCCTAGCCAAGTGACTTTAAGAGATATTTCAGCCCTTTCCTGGGGCCTGGTCCTATAGCCAAAATCACAGAAATTCATGAGTTTCTACTCAAGTAAGAAAACTGGGTGAAAGAATAGAGTTTTAAATAGTGATAGCCTGGTTTTCTGAGGAAATACTTTTATACATAAGACAAAAACCTTACCACTAAATATACCAAAACGCACCTCTTTCATAAGTGAGTTGCTAATGTTTCTGTACCTGGAATATCATGTATGTTTTATTTACTGGATGTTTACATTTTAGGAAGGAAAATATTTTTGTTTATTTAAAAAATTGAATACTTGTAATTTGTTCCTGGTAGATTTTTATACCATAAAAAAATTGTTCTCTTCTCATGAATTTACAATTCCTAAATGAAGACAAAAGTATAAATTGCTGGAGGGGGAAGAATAGGTTTTACTAATCGACTGATGTCTTGATTTTTCTAAATGGGAAGATTGTTTTATTTTTAACACTAAATATGGCAGCAGTTTCTTAGCAGACTTGTTTGGAAAAGTTAATGTTGTCATGTGCATTAGGCTGCTCCATTGTGTATATAAGTGAAGCAGATTTGATCTTTGTATTCTCAAGTTCCTCTGCTTTGTAGTTGTGGCTGTACTTAAAGAAATACAGGATTTCATATATTTAAAAATGTTGAAAGTGTGACCCACAGAACATTGTAAATGGTTAAAAACTAACATGAAAATATTACAACCTAAAAGAATTCTTAATGTCACAAGTGTTTTACTTTGATGATGTGCCTTTAATTTGGGACACTTCTTTTTTTTAGAAGAATACATTATTTGTGTTTGTAACAGTCTTTGAAGAGCTTGGAAATAAAATTTCTGCTTAATTAATCATTTTTCTATGACAGCAATATTTTGTGTCTGATTTTTGTGTTAAGGACTCATGGATTTCTGTTTGCCTGTGAGGCTGAGTGCTGGAAGGGAGAGAGTGAAATTTTTGTTTTTAAGTCTTTGTAGAATTTTGTCCTGAAAAATAGATAACTGTATAACATGAAGAAATGTCTCTATTAATGGCAACATTTGTTCTCTGAAAATAGCTTTATATAAACTCATAAATAAACAAAAATATTGGTGAGTATAAGTAGTATTACAATAGAGAAAATAGAAGTCATTAGATGGGAACTCCCTGAACTTTTAGCTACTAAACTTCTAGATCTAGTGATTGGAATCCCTTCTATTCAATCATAATTCAGGCATCCCTTTTATAACCTGCTTGTTCTCTGGATCTGTTTCACCTTCTCTGAAATTTCACATTACCATTGATCCTTTCTCCTTCATCTTCAAGTTTTCCACTTAATGCTTTCTTCCCCCCCACCCTTTTTTTTTTTTTTTTTTTTTTTTTTTGAGACTGAGTTTCACTTTGTCACCCAGGCTGAAGTGCAGTGGTACAATCTTGGCTCACTGCATCCTCAACCTCCCAGGTTCCCTCCCACCTTGGCCCCTCATAAACCATCACGCCTGCCTAATTTTTGTATTTTTTGTAGAGGTGGGGTTTCGCCATGTTGCCAAGCTGGTCTTGAAATCCTGAGCTTAAGCGATCCACCTGCCTCAGCCTTCTAAAGTGCTAGGATTGCAAGCGTGAGCCACTGCACCTGGCCTCCAGTGGACTCTTTCTATCAGCATTTAGCATGCTCTATTCTGTCTTAACAATAGCATTTTAAAAAATCCCCATGGAAAAACAAAATTCTCTTTTGATTCCACTTTCCCCTTTCAGCAAATGTTTAATAAGATAGCACAATAAAACTATAGGCATCTCACTTACAGATTAATATAGATGCAAATATCCTAGATATAAACTGATAAAATTCAGTAGTTTTAGTAAGAGAAAATACAGCCTGACAAAACTACTTTAACGTAAGGGAACCTATCAATGTAATTCACTACTTCAATCACTTAAAGAAGGGAAACTATGCCAAAAAGTCATTTGATAAAAATCAATAGCTGTTCTGTATAAAAACTAAGTGGATTAGTGAAATGAGAGTAGAGAGAAATTACAAAGTTAATAAAGACAATTTTTCAAAACCAATAGCCAACATCATGCTACATGGTGAAAGGCTGACACATTCAGCATATCAGGAACAACACAAGACTACCTTTTATCACCGCTGTTAATCAGCATTGCTTTGGAAGTCTTAGCTAATGCAGTATGTTGAAAAAATGAAATGATGTAAACATTTTAGAAGAATTATCTGTATTTATGGATTATATAATTGTACACCTTGAAAACTCATGAGATTCTCATATAAGAAATACTTGAACCTAATACAATTTGGGAGGCTAGCTGGATAAAAAAGACAGAAAAATAACATTTTCTATACTGACAATAGCTAGTTTAAAATGCAAATGGAAATGGAAATCATATCCCCTTTCTACTTTAATTATACAACTAAAAAAATACTTGGCAATAAACTTAAAAGTGCAAGGGTCATAGAAAACATTTCATTAATGCTATAAAACAGTGTAAAATGGAGGGACATAGCAATTAGGATATGAAGGCAATTTTGGCTAGGTGCAGTGGCTCACACCTGTAATCCCAGCACTTTGGGGGACAAGGTGGGTGAATTGCTTGAGATCAGGAGTTCAAGACCAGCCTGGGCAAGATGGTGAAACCCTGTCTCTATAAAAGATACAAAAATTAGCTGGATGTGGTGGCATGCGCCTGTAGTCCCAGCTACTTGACGGGCTGAGACAGGAAAATCGCATAAGCCCAGGGGGTTGAGTCTGCAGTGAGCTGTATTCATGAAACTACACTCTAGCCTGGGCAACAAAGTGAGAATCTGTCTCAAAAAAAACCAAACCAAACCAAAAAAAACAAAACCCAATTACAAAAGATAATTTCATTAAAATGTCAATCTTACTAAAATTTATATAGAAATTTAGTGGAATTCCTTTTTTAAAGGGAAACTAGCTAAAATATCTAAAAGTTTATATGGAAAATCAAGTATCCAAGAATAGTTTTTAAAACTCTCTCTGTGTGTGTATGTGTATAAAACATGAGGATGGGATGGGCATGGGCTGGGGGGTGTCTCACGCCTATAATCCCAGCCTCGGCAACATAGTGAGACCATGTCTCTATTTTTTTTTTTTTAATTAAAAACCCAAAAAAACTTGTAAAAATTATTACATACTAAAAAAAAAAAAAAAAAAAAAAAAACCAGACAGAACTGGGCATGATGTAATCCCAGCTACTTGGGGGGCTGAGGCAGGAGAATCACTTGAACCTGGGAGGCAGAGGTTGCAGTGAGACAAGATCGCACCATTGTACTATAGAGAAAACATCTGCCATGTATAGTAGAGATAATGGGCTAATATCCCTAACCATACAGAATATTCTGATTGCATGTTGAGAAAAAAATGAGTAAAGGGTATGAAAAAGCAATTCACAGAGGAGAGAATCCAAATGAAAGAACACATAACTCCATTAGTATGCAGGGGAAATGTAAATATGGTGATAATGAGGTATCATTTTTCAATCCCTCAGAAAACAAAAAATAAAAGCACATATTCAGTAAGAACTTACATGCCATGTTCTAAGTATTTATGTGTATTAGGTCATTTACTCCTTATTGGTGTAACCTTGAAAAAATCAAATTGTCTGGGTCTCAGTTTCATCACCCATAATTCTTTTTCACATTTCAATAAGAATATCTTAACTGCTTTGTACAAATGTGGAAAGCGAGGCCCAGGTAAGTTGAACGTTGTTCATAATCCAACAGTTAATGGATGATAGAATTAGTATTCGATGTTTAATGGATGATAGAATTAGTATTCGATGTTGAGCAGTCTGGCTCTAGAGCCTACGCTCTAAACCACTGTGCTGTGTACCATTGCTGGTGAGGATGAAGGAGACTGGACGGTTTTATTATCTTGTTAGGGTGTGATGTGCTACAACACTTTGGGAGAGGAATTTGGCAAAATCTCTATAAATCCCAATCAGAAGGAAACAAGATTGAGGACGTTGAGATCAGATTAATCCTCATGGCTTCAACTTAACTGTCATAGGTCAGGTGCGGTGGCTCACACCTGTAATCCCAGCACTTTGGGAGTCTGAAGCAGGTGGATCATGGGGTCAGGAGGTCAAGACCGTCCTAGCCAACATAGTGAAACCCCCGTCTCTACTAAAAATACAAAAATCAGCTGGGCATGGTGGCTGGTGCCTGTAATCCCAGCTACTCAGGAGGCTGAGGCAGATAATTGCTTGAACCTGGGAAGCGGAGGTAGCAGTGAGCCGAGGTCCCGCCACTGCACTCCAGCCTGGGCGACAGAGCAAGACTCCATCTCAAAACAAAACAAACTAAAACAAAACAAAAAACTGTCATTAAGGTTTAAAGAGGCATGGTACAAGGAAGCAAAAATAAATACATAAATTAAGCATGAGGATTATGTCTAAACAAGAACATTGGATGTAGTTACTGGTACATGGAACTAACTGGAAACAAATAGATAGAACCCATCACATTTTTGAGGGGATTTGAGAAAATGGTCCTGTAACTTATATTTAAGTTAAGTTTATTTTAAGTCGAATAAACTTAACTTTAGGCCCTTAAACTTACATTTCAGAAAGCAAGTGGAGAAAGTTTTGTAGTCTCTAAGAAAGACACTCTCTCAAGGGGTCCAAGGAGAATAGATAAGGGAGGACTTCCAGAGGGATGAGCTGAGGATGGGGTGAGGATGGAAAACCATGGATGAGGGTTTCTCCCAGAGAGTAAAATGAGGATCTACCAGAGAAGGGCCTTCACACCTGCATGGCTGGATTTCAGAATGCTGACCACTGACTCTGTGTGTCTCTCATTCATTCCCCTTCTATCTGGGAAGTTCACTGAGTCTGTGCTCCACTATTGTGTTTTTAATATTGGTGTGTGAGAGTGGGGGAAGTGACAATAGATAACCAAAAAATTCCTAGGTCACTAGACTGAGAAGCCATATCTAGCCCCGATGAAGAAAAATAAGCATGACCTCGTAATCCTGGCCTTTGAGCTGCCTGCAGTGACTAGCTGAAACTTTGGTTTTCCTCTCTTGAGGTGGGACTCATTGTATTCTATGTGTGAGAGGATGAATGAAATGGATATTTGGGGACCAGAATGGTAGAGTGCAGTAGAGAAGAGACTTTCTAGGTCTTCACCAAATCCCATTTCTCCCCAAAACACATAACCCAAATCTAATCATGAGGAAAACATCAGATAAAACCAAATTGAGCAATATTCTATAAAATAGAATAGTCAATAAACATTTGTTTATTGACATCCACATGTCTGTGGATGATCTCTCTATGGTCCTAGCCAAGACCAACTCCCTTCTTGTCTGCACTATATCCCATCTCTTTTCACCTTCCCAGGGACTTCTGTTCAGCAAATCTCTCTCTGTCTCTGTCTCCATTAGCATTTGCTCCTGTACTGGATTTGTCCCATCCATTTACAAACACTATGAGATTTTTCTATGTGAAGACTACCCTCTCTTGACTTCTTCCTCTAGCCAATACCCCATCTCTCATCTATCAGCAAAAGTTTCAGAAAGAGTTGTCTAAACTCCCCATCTTCTGTTTTCCTTTCCTGTACTTTCTGGAATCTATTATAATCAGGCTTCTGGCCCTACCACTGCTCCAAACACTGCTCCTATCAAGATCACCAAAGAGCTCCACACTGGTAAATCCAATGGTTCTCTTTCTTCCTCTCACTTCATTTGTCAATAATAGTTAACACAACCGATTACACTCTCCTTCTGGAAACATCTTTATTTGGCTTCTAGGAAATCTGGTTTTTCTCCTACATCACTGATTGCTTCTTCTCATTCTCTTTCCATTTTCCTCTATTTCTTTCTAATGTTGTACCATGGCTTGGTGTTTGAAATCTATTTTCTATCTATATTCACTATGTTGGTAATCTTATCCATTTTTATAGCTTTAAATATCATTTATACTTTGATGACTCCCAAATTTATACTTCCCAGATTTATATATTCTATTGAACTTGAGACTTACATAGTAGAAATACCTACTTAAAATCTCCACTTGGAAGTCAAGTAGGTATTTCAAATTTAACTTGCCCAAAAATTGAGCTCCCATGCTCTGTAAATTATACCTTTCTCGTAATCTTCCCCATAGCAATAAATGGCAACGTCATTCTTCTTAGGCCACAAACCTTGGTGCTATCCCTGATTCTTCAGCTGTATCTTTAAAATATATCCAAATTTATAAAGAACGACAACCTTTGTATTTATTACTCTATCTCCCGCTGTTAAAAGTTTGAGAATGTGTCTGTCTCTATATTTTTCATGCCAAAGCTGAAGTAAACCTAAATGTTGATTAGTGAGAGAATAATTAAATATATCATGGCAGATTATACTGAGCAGCTGCTAAGAAGAATATATATCCAGTCAGTGCTGCTATAACATGACACAGGTATTCCTAAAAATCACCAAGCTATGTAAAATCACACAATAACCACCACAGGGCTTATGGGAAAATGGAGCTGGGACTTAATACTAAAAAATTTTGCCAGTGACAATAAAAAAGACAGAAATCTAATGAAAATGATAGCACAGTTTTAAACATGCTAAATGGTTAAGGGATACACAAATACTATAATATATATGGCTCCTTACCTTGAAAAATACTCAGTTTGCTCGTGAACCTGTAGGCCCCACTGTCCCACTGGCCAGCCCTGCCTAATGACCATGGCCGGTACCCTTTCTGCTCAAGAAAAAGAACAAAAGAGAGATTAAAAAAGAGTGAGAGAATAAAGAGAGAAAAATGGCAGAGACCTGAAAGGAAAGCGGGGAACAATTAAAGAAAGGGGAAGGTAGGAAGCTGCTTAGCCAAGCTGCAACTGGCAAGTTACTGTGAGGTAGTAACAGGTGGGTTATCTAGCCAGAAAGTTGAGATACCAGATGTGGCATTGGCTACATTGTATGGCTCAATGACCTTGTGAAATGTGGTGTGTGTGTGTTATGTGTATTCCTATCCAGTTTATTTCAGTGGGTGTCATTTTTGAGTTCACCTAGAGTTTCTGGTAAACAAAATTGCATATCAGAATGTAAAATTCATCTTATGCCCACGTTATTCCCTGATATAGTGATCATTTTGGAAAAATTTAGAATTTTCAAAGGTCTATTTTTCAAAAACAAAAATGGAGTTGTGCAACACATAGTATTTTATGTATTGTTCCCTCTTTTTTTTTTTTTTACTCTTTATATTATGGACATCCTGCCTTGTCAGAGCACCCAGACTTACTTTCTTCTAATAGTTTCATGATATTCTATAGTCTAAGTTGTTTACCTATTCCCCTACTGATAGCATTTTTATTGTCTATAACTTTTGCCTATTATAAATTATATATTTCATTGTGTGACTGAATATTTCTTTAAGACAGATTCCTGCAAATGTGATCGTTGAGTCAAAAGAAAGGAGCACTTTTCATCTTAGTAGGTTTACACAAACTGTGCTCTAATGAAGCTGTACAAACAATGTAGGAAATTGGTCTTTTCTTCAATATGTAGACATTGGATAGTATTAATTTTCAAAAATTTTGGCAACTGATAGATGAAAAAACAGTAACATTGTTTTAATTTGCATTTGCCTAATAAGTAATGAAGCTTCATATTGTAGCAAATGTTTATTGACTATTTTTGTTTTTTTCCTGAGGAAATATCTATTCACATATTTTGCCCATTCTTCTATCAGGTTCTCTTCTTCCTATCAAATTGTAGGAATTCTTTTTATATGAGGAATGTAAACTTTTTTTCCTGTGATCTGGATTGCAAATATTTCCTCTTAGTCATTTGTTCTTAAAATGTGTTTACAGAAAACAATACTTTAAAATGGAAGTTTTCTAACTTCAATTTTGTCCTAGGTTTTAACTTTCTTGGATGTGGGAGGGTTAACTGGTGATCTTCACTTCCTGCCTCAAAGGGTCAGACTGTGATGGAGACTCATTTAAATGGTTTGTGTGTAGGGGTATTTGGAAGACAATTTGGGTCTTACGATAATTGCTAATTGATATATTAGAATATTTAACTTACAAATATGCGAACCATAGGGCAGAATACATATTATGAATATTTAAAACATAAACACTGAGACATGTATAAAGAATTGCATTTTCTTTAATGTATGAGCAAATCTAAATAATTTTGCTAGTGGATTATCATCAAAAGCAGTGGGATATAGCATGTAGCACTGCTCTTCTCCTTCAAAAAAACCTCAGCCGAGTCTGCCCATCAACTCTACCAGGGACTTTTTCATATGCTAGACGTCGTTTTTTGAATTGTGGTCGTTGTGAGTACATCAAACCTGTTTAAAAAAGAAAAAGGAAAACCATTTTATTGCTTACAATAGTTAAGTATATTTTTTCCTTACTATTCAAATGGATTCTGTGTCTTCATCATCTATCTACGAAGTGTCAAAATTTCTAAACTAGGATAAAATAATAACTATTAAAGAGTATGTTTTAAAACAAATGCCTCTGTACCTAATGGCCTAGTATTAAAAATTAGTAATAAATGCATATATTTTGATGCTTATGCCTTGCAGAAGTAGTTAAATCACCCTGGATTTCAATTTTCTCTTCTGTGAAATGAAAAGTTATAATACATAATCTCTAAGGTCTGTCCTAGTTCTAACATTTTTAAGTAAAAACAATCCAAATGGTTTGGGAAGCAACTCAGCCAGGGCTTCCTAATTTCTGAAAGTTTCTAATGAGTCCTCATTAATTAGGATATAAATTAGAGGCTCATTGTGACAGACTTTGAACCTAAAACAAAGGCATATGCCTGGTCTCTGTGTACCTGGTATCCATCTTTGTGGTGAGAGTGTATACAATTCTTTCACAGTTTTTTTTTTTCTTCTTCTTTTTTTTAGTTTGCCCTTCCTATTCCTGACTGCAGATTTTTTTCACTTGGGCTAATTTTCTTCTCAGGAACATATACCCTCTATGAGGCATCATTTTCACTAAGGATAATTTCTTTTCAGGGAGATGTTATGTACTTAGGAAATCTGTCTGTAAATTCATGTCTTTAAAGGCATGTCTGGAAAACAAATTTTTAACTCCAATTAAGAAGTTAAAGAATCCTTAAATGAACAATTAGATGAAACACAGGGAATATTAATGATGACAGGACCTTGGTCCTTCACTGTAAAGCTGTGGGAGAGCCTGGACTACCAGTAGCATGCTGGTAAATGTTTATCAACCAGCTCTTGGGGTGGTGTGGGGAAAACAGGGAAAGGCCTGATTTACAGCATTTGACAATTTTTGTGGTATGAAGATGCCCCCCACCATGGCTGATTTTAAGCTGCCAATGTGATAGAAACAATGTTTTTTTCCTGCATATCAATCCCTCACAGCTAATTCTAAAATTTCTAAAAATACTAACATTTCTTTTTCTAGAGCTGCCAGGAAGCTTTCCCATGAAATGAATGTATATTTTGCACCTATTTAATAACTCCAATTTATTTTCTGTATATTATTTATGTATGGATATCCACATATTATTTATATATGGATATCTACATATAGTTATCCCTATATTAGTATCCACATGTTCAATTATAAGGCACACACAAATTTCCAGCTGACCAATACAAAGTGTCCCAAGTAAATTCACAGATGAAAACAGTTTTGAAGGATTACCACCATTTTGGATATTATGAGCAAAATTTACTACATCCTTGCCAAGTTGGAGAAAGAATCATCATTAATAAATGGAAGGGGTAAATAATAAACTGACAGCAATGCAGTTGTCAGAAATAACAAAAGTTCAAAAAAAAAAAAAAACCAACATGAAAAAAACCCCACTCTTGGCTGAAAATTATAATAGATCACTAAGAAAAAAATAAAAATTAGAATACCATATTTAAAAATGGCATTAGTAGCTCATATTCAGCTTCCATTCCAGTCTTTAATATGCCATTTTTAATACTCTTGCTTTTAAGTTTTCCCTCATTAGCTTGCTCCTTGACCCATAGCTATAATGTGAAATTTATCCTAAGCCCTGATGAATGATAGGTGGTGATCATGTAAGAACTCACCTTATATGGCTTTTTAATATATGATACATTAACGTCAAATATCCTAGATTTTGATACTTATAGAGGCCAATTATTAAATCAGTAAAATGGAAAACTAAAAAATTTAAATCAGTTGTAATAATTATCCCTGGGGATATAATCTCATAATTGTAAGAGTTGTGATACCATTATTTAAAAGTTTAAAAGGCAGGGCCAGATGCAGTAGTTTCCACCTGTAATCCCAGCACTTTGGAAGGCTAAGCCAAGCAGATTGCTTGAGACCAAGAGTTTGAGACCAGACTGGGCAACATGGCAAGACCTTTCTCTACAAAAAATACAAAAATTATCTGGGCGTGGTGGTGCATGTCTTACGTTCCAGCTACTCAAGAGGTTGAAGAGGGATGATTCAGCCTGGGTGACAGAGCAAGACTCTGTCAGTAATAACAATAAGTTTAAAAATCTATGTGTTTTGTTAAACAGACATGCCAACAAATAAAAATAAAGCAATGAAGTAAGTAATTATATCATAGAGAGCACATATGTACATTTCGGGACAAATGGAAAATTAACTTCAGGTGATGGATTACACTAATGGCGTTGGATAAAATTTCCAAGGCTGTGCCAGTATTAATTCAAAAAGTGTTGTACCTTAAACAATGTATTTGGAGGTAATGATGTACTATGAAAAATCAGTTAAATAAAATTTGCCATAGTGAATGAAGATACTAGTATCAAAGATTCATGTGAACTGTTTGAATAAAATTATTTCATGGAAATAACTTGAAAAGTGGAAGAAATTAATATTTCTAAACTGACATTATTTTATAGAGTATGTGATTTAAAAATATGTAACTAAATTAGTGAATTAAAATGTAGGTAGATGTTTGACTATTCTACTCATATACCTAAAGTTTAAATGTTAGAATTTATTTAAAAACGACTTCTAGATCTTCTCATTGAAAAATGGGAGGTTATATGTTGGAGTTCCCTGTGCTCAAGAACATATAGTAATTCACATATGTATTTTGTTTCAGAGTAGAAAAGATTAAATTTTCATCTAGTTTATGAAGTTAGCATAACCTTTATGTCAAAATGTGATGCACAAATAAAGAACACAATCTAATTTCATGAACATAGACATGAAAATCATAAATAAATATTAGCTACCATATTTAACAGCATATTAAAAGAATCTCTTAGGCTGGGCCCAGTGGCTCATGCCTGTAATCCCAGCACTTTGGGAGGCCAAGGCAGGTGGATCGCTAGAGCCCAGGAGTTCAAGATCAGCCTGGACAACATAAGAAAATCCTGTATCTACTAAAAATAGAAACAAATTAGCCAGGTGTGGTGGTGTGAGCCTGTAATCTCAGCTACTTGGGAGCCTAAGACGGGAGGATCGCTTGAGCTGGAAAGGTGGAAGTGGCAGTGAGCCAAGCACACCACTGTACTCCAGCCTGAGCTACAGAGGGAGACACTGACTTTAAAAAAGAAAAAAAAAATCTCTTAGACAAGGTAGCATGAAATATTAAATAAAATAAAAATATAAAAATGAAAAAAAAGAATCATCCCTCAAAAATCAGTTATGTTAATCACAGAAATGGTAAAGATAATTTAATATTAGTAAACCTGTAAGTATAATCTTTGACATGAAGAAGACAATAGAGAAAACACATTTGATTTTTCCCAATAAGTACTAAAAAGAGTTTGGATAAAATTCAGCATCTATTTTTCATAGAAGTTCACACAAAACTAGACACAGGATACTTCCCAAAAAAGTAAAGAACAAAACAAGTTGTGACTATTAAATGTGAGCAAATTCAAGTATTATAAGTCCCGGAGCTTGTACAATTTGGGAGGCCTTTTAAAAACAAAACAAAGAATACAAGATTTTCTTGGTCCCTCTCAGGCCTAACAAAAGGACCTATGAAAAACAGAAGTTTGCAACTTAAGCTTCCCCCTGCCCTTCTCTTTTTCTTCTATCCTGGGGAAGGCCACCTTTGTATGGCCGTTAGATTTAATATTTTGTTTTAGAAGCTTGGGTCAATGCAATAAGAAATGACAGCGAAAGAAAAGCTAGAATCACTAGAAATAAGAAAATTAAATTGTTCTTTTAAAAATTTGATATGCTTAAATGTTCAGAAAACTCAAAAGCATCCACCAAAATGGAGCTAATGATAGTACCTATTTAATGGAATTGTTAGAATTAAATAATCCAAAAAAGGACTTAGAATAGAGACTGGCACCTAATAAGGCTCTTTTAATAAATATTAGTCAATTAAATATACCTATATCAGTGAATTTTCTAATTCACTGATTCCTCTGTTTAATCTTTGTTGATTTTAGTTTTCTGCTTTACTTAGAGTTGTACTGCTTTTATTTTTAACTTCTTAAGTTGACTGCTTAGTTCACTTAAGGCTATAAGAATTTAACATAATATATTTTCTTTGCATTTATTTTAGAGTTTAGATTTTCTCCTTTACCTAACAGCTATTAGAGAGGTTTTTTAAGTGTAGTCATTAAAACAAAAAAAAATTAAATTTGGAGATGGTTTTATCTTTTTAAATTAAATTTGAGAATAGTTTTGTCATCTACTGGATAGTATTACCTGTTAACGATTCCTTGTCTCCTGAGTTAAATGAAGATTCAGAGTGCCTTTTCTCTCCTAAACTTTTTCCAGATCTTTGGTAGAAATAAAGGCTGTCGAATTCTTTTTGATTTGCATTAGAATCAGAAGCACAAAATAAAGCCAAACTGGGGACAGATGGTAATTCTCTCCAGAAAGTCTCATTTGAACTTTCACATGTGAGGCCTTCAAACTCATTTGATTGACATTTTTGCTGATCAGTGAATAAATTACCTTTCTGAGAGTACAATTTGTTACACGTAGTCTGCTCTGTACCATATTGTAAGTTGAACGAGTGATTCTGTTGTTCCCATATATTTTTCTTAAAGTTCCAATGAAGAGGAGATTGAGAGCCCTCTAGTAAAAAGATAGGGTCAGCTACTTCTTTATTTACAAAACTGTTTGCTTCGTGTGTTCTTCTTTTCTGAGAGTTTATAAAACTGGGGACAACTGACACTCTCTTCTGAGTGTCAACTGGTGATTTTATAGTTTCACAGTTCATTTGTGTTAGACCCGAAGAAAAGACATCTGACTCTGACTCACTGTGGTTTAGAAAGGAGTTATAAGCCGGTCTCCTTGATTCTATATTAATTAGAAAAGGAGTATTCTGCACATTATCAGGGTTACAACTGGAGTCTTTCCAGTAGCTGGTCTGATTGTATGAAGTCACAGGTGGTAAAAACCCTGCCATTTCTTTTAGTTCCATAATGGAAGAGTTGTAATTCGAAGTGGTGGTTGTGTCTTCCTGCAATGTCTCTCCTAATCCTAAATACTGATAACATTCATTATGTTCTTGAATGACGAAGTCTAAATCAGAAGTTGAACTCTGAGAAGACAAGGGCCTAATCTGATTCCTATTTTCCTGAGGTGATGAAATTTGCGGTGATTTTGTTATGGAAGAAGAACTAATCTTGAATAGGGAAGTGATACTACAAAAATGCTAAAAAATTAATATAATACAAACAGTTTAGTAAATAGAAATAATGATGCTTATCTATACAGAAAGAAGGCAAAATATAAATAAGTAGTCTATTCATAGATATTACATTGATCCAGGTATTAAGAACATGAAATCATTAGGCTCTATTAAAAGACAAAGTCATTGTAAGTCATACATATTTTTAAATCACTTGTAATAGAATTTTTAATAGTCTATTTTTTCAGAACAATTTTAGGCTCACAGCAAATATAATAGAATTTTTAGTTATACAATTCATACATGAATACTATTTCCTTGATAAGAATTTTAAAATATTGCAAATAAGTTTAAAGTTCTCTTTACAGCTAGAATGAAGGGTGTGTTAGGAATGTTTGGAAGAGGTGATGTAAATACATGTGAACAGGGTGCATAATTGAATTTTCTGTGAGCATAATAATATTCCAAAATGATTTGAAGTGTGATAAGCTGACTATATTGAATTTATCTGTATAAAATAGCTTTAGAATGTATAACATAGGCGGGGGTTTATGGCTCATGCCTGTAATTCCAGCACTTTGGGAAGCTGAGGCAGTTAGATCACCTGAGGTCAGGAGCTTGAGACCAGCTCTACTAAAAATACACAATTTAGCCAGGTATGGTAGTGCACACCTATAGTCCCAGCTGCTCACGAGGCTGAGGCACGAGAATCTCTTGAACCCAGGAGGTGGAGGTTGCAGTGAGCTGAGATCACACCATTACACTCAAGCCTGGGTGACAGAGGGAGACTCCATCTCAGAAAAGAAAAAAATACTGTAATCCCAGCACTTTGGAAGGCCAAGGTGGGTGAATCACCTGAGGTCAGGAGTTTGAGACCAAACTGACCAACGTGGTGAAACCTTGTCTCTACTTAAAAAAAAATACAAAATTAGCCGGGTGTGGTGGTGCATGCTTGTAATCCCAGCTACTTGGAAGGCTGAGGCAGGAAAATTGCTTGAACCTCGGAGGTGGAGGTTGCAGTGGGCTGGGATTGTACCATTGCACTATAGCCTGAGCAACAAGAGTGAAACTCTGTCTCAAAAAAAAAACCATAATAATAAAAATAAATAAAATGAAATAAAATGTATAATATAATTGATAGTTAATGAAAAGTCTATATGAAATTTCATTCAAGTAAATTATTTCTTTGCTATTTGGAGTCCAAAACAATTAAACTTGGATAACTTCATTTTAAAAATCCTATTGTAAAAATACTCAAATTCAAAGGAAATAATAATATGTATTCATATCAGAATACAGATCTCAAATAACTAACCTTTAACACTTTTTCTGGAACTTCAGGTAGGAGTTCCTGAAGTTGACACAGAGTTGCTAATAATATCCAATGCAGTGAATGTCCTTTATTTAGCATGAGCTGAGCCACCAATGGATTAATACATGGAAAATCAAGTAAGTACATTTCTTCCTAGAAAAGAATTTAAGAAGTAATCAGTCAGTAGTCTTTTGAAAGTGATCCATTTTATTCTACTCATTGCAGCAGATTAAAAATGTTGTCATTGCACCTACCACTCAATTTGAGACATTTGGGGAAAAATTGTTACCAGAAAGTAAATTCAAATACAGGGTTTTATACTTGCTTTGCTAATATCTAATTTATACATTTAGAAAATATACCTCAGACGGTGAAACTTCAAGCCAGGATTTATCCAACCATTCATGAGGATCTCTCTTTGAGGTCATTAAATTGTGGTCAGCAATCTGTCGAATTATCAAGGCAGTTGCTTCTACTCCTGGGGCAATTATAAGCTAAAAAATATTTTTTATGTTAGATTACAGGAAATATTAGGAAGCAAAATGTAAGATTTAAAAAATAATACTTTGTAATTAGAAGATAAAATTAAACAACAGCAGATTCTGATCTTTAACACTATATTAGACAGAAACTATTGGTTTATTTATGCCCAGGACATTTTATTTATGAGGATAACCAATTTTATTTCCTTCTTTAAATATGACATCCTTGTGTTTTTAATTTTTGGAAGTAAATAATTTTCATTTTCATTTGGCGTTTGTTAGTAGAGTCATTAAAATATAGTGTTATATTTCAACTATATTAGAAAAATCAGCAAGTTGAATATCACTAGGTAATAATACTATTTTGCAGTTTCCAAAGGTTGAACCTAATAGTTGTCAATTAAAAATAAGAATTTTTAAAAATATAGTGCAAAATTTTTCAGAGACAAAATTAAAAAAATAAGAATATTTATAAATGAATTTGATGTTGTATTCAAAAAAGAAAAAATAAGGTTTTGATTTAGAGTAGTCATTCCCAGCATTTTGCTAATTGCTCATCTAATATTGGCTTACTGATTCTAAGGTACCCCTGCCAAAAATGTGGTGTTTGTATATATTAAACTTAATTCTAAAAAAATTTTTTCCCATTAGTACTGTGGTAAGAAAAAAAAGTAAAGAAAAAACAATTTTGTAATATCCTCTGTTTCCTGTCTGACACAGTTTTCCTTCATGCCTTTCTCTCTTCTGAAATGTCAACCTTCTTCATCTGCTTTCATTTCTTTCTTTTCTTCTTCATCTTTTAGATTTGGTTGAAGAAAAGATAGTTCATGAGTTAGCAGTTTAATGTGAACAAAGAAATACTGCCCCAAATAATCATATCTTAGAAATACAAATACCCTATACTCTAGTGGAAATCTAGTAAACTGTAGAAATCTTACAATATAATTATGGCATTTTTTCATTTATAAGAATAACAAATACAAAACTGTTAGAACACACCTGGGGAATCTATGCATTTTAAAGGATTTTCTTTAAATTACTTTATATAGGGAGAGTACATAGAAATACATTGTTCAATTCCAAATGTACTTTATTGCTAGTTTTGGATGTTTTGAGAAGATATGACACTTTCATTTAAATATAAACTTTATTTTAACCCTTTTCCCCTTTAGAAAAAAATGCAGCACTCATTTAATTTTACATAAACACACTCTTTGAGGCTGAAGCAAATCTGACTGATTTTCAATGTGAAAATAAAATATAAAAACTGTGCTTGGAGTTATTTCTGAATAGAACTAACATCAGAATTGTCTGAATCATCAGATTTTTCTATTTCAGAAAAATCAGATTCATTAGTTGTATCTTCAGCCAACAACTGTTTGAGAATGATGTTAACATTATGAGTAGGAGTGCTTTGTTTTCTAAGATGTGACATTTTCAGGGATTGAGAAGTACTATATTTTGTAATGGAAGTGCCACTACTAAAAATAGAATGCTATAAATACAAAGATGTCTTTTGTTTCCAAAGTTGATATACTAGAGCAATGCAAAAATAATAATAAAAATGAGATATTTCATGGCGAAGTTATCTCTGGGTAAACACTATAGCAACAAGCCTGGCTGGCGAGGATTCTCAAGGCAAATGGGAAAAGGGTTAAAAGACATAATTTTATGATGGTGGTAATGATGACTAATTTATTAGGACAGGAATTCTGTGGTTCATGGCTAGATTTTGGGAATTTAGGAACCTCCTTAATTTGTTTGCCAATTTTGCATGCGTGTATTTATGTATTTTCCTGCAAAGAAGGTTCATAGAAAATTACAGAACTTTGAAAAAATTAGAATAACTCTTAGCATAACACTACTAGCAGTATTTTCTTTTCTTAAACTTCCTAATACTTTCTTGATTTTTAGGTTCTTCAGATGCCTGAAAATAAATAGATGCTAATGGTCCTGATGCTTTAAGAGACCAAAAGCCATTTTACTAGAGTAAGGTAATGCAACAATATGTTCTAAAATAATATGAGCCCAGAGGACCTCCTTTAATACAACAATGTCATCAAGTTAGGAAAACAGGAGGCTTATGAGTACTGAGGACATACTGATAATAGAATCAGAGCAAACTGGCCATAGTTACCTCTCAATGTCCATTGAGAAAATGATGTGCTTTCTAGATTATTATGTAAAACCTGAAAAGCTTTTAGAATAGTTTGATCCAGGTGGAAATTGACTTGTTTGGAACGGACTGTTCCTAGGAAATGTGCCTATTTCATCCCCAAATGCTTTCCTTGGATCATGCCATCCCTGGGCCATGTTGCTGTACTTGAATATAGTATCACTCACTGGTATCATATGCCCCACGTATAGAAGAAAAAAACTTTTTAAAACATATTTGCCTGTAATGGTTTACCCTGAGCTGGGAAGAGAACAGGCTAAATAAGTGGTAAGACCTCACCAGAACAGATGAGACAAATTTACATTTGTCATTCACTTATTTAGGTAACTTTCCTAAGAATTTCATTTCTGTTTAGTATGCAGCACAGAAATAAAATTATCTGGAATTCCAGTTCAAACAGGTTATTTGTTGATTTTCATAGCAAGTGGTACTTTGATTGAATTCCACTCAATGTTTTTGCTTTGTGCAAAGCACTAGGCTAGCTGCTAGGTTTTACAAATAAAAAGAACCTTATTCTTACCCTTTAGGCTGGAGGATATATGAATAAATATCCCCATGCTATAATAAAGATATGAAGTATTAGTGGGAGAATGGGAGGAGAGATGATGTATCCTGAGAGAGTACGATTGGGGCAAATTTCTTTTCTTTTTTTTTTTTTTTTTGAGACGGAGTTTCGCTCGTTACCCAGGCTGGAGTGCAATGGCGCGATCTCGGCTCACCGCAACCTCCGCCTCCTGGGTTCAGGCAATTCTCCTGCCTCAGCCTCCTGAGTAGCTGGGATTACAGGCACGCGCCACCATGCCCAGCTAATTTTTTGTATTAGTAGAGACGGGGTTTCACCATGTTGACCAGGATGGTCTCGATCTCTTGACCTCGTGATCCACCCGCCTCGGCCTCCCAAAGTGCTGGGATTACAGGCTTGAGCCACCGCGCCCGGCCCTGGGGCAAATTTCTTAAAGGAAGTGGTGTTTGAACTGGGCAGTGAAAGGCAGGTAGAACTTTGAGAGCTAGTGGTAAGGGAATGGGGAATAGTATTCCTTCTGGGGGAAGGCAGACCAGAATGGCATGTTTGTGCAGGCTGAGAGGTGACAGTAACAAGGCATATTCAGTAAATGGTGAGTAAAATGATGTTAAAGAAGGAATCATTGAAGTCAACATTGTGGAAGAGTTTGAATCCAGCAGAGTTTAAACTTTGTATTGACTTAAGTAGGAAGCTATGGAAAGTCTTTGAGCAAGAAATTCAAATCAACAGCACATTTTTATCAAGAGACTACTATGTATCTGGCATTGTGCTAGGTTCCAGGAATAAAAAAAAAAATGAATAAACATGTTTCCTTGCCAAAGAGCTTATAGTCTAGGAGTGAGATATTCTCAGCTGTATTTTGGAAATATAATTGGTGTCTATATATAATGGATTGAAGTGGGGAAAGAGTAGAAAAAGGGAGATTAGGTAGGAAGCTACTTTAAAAATTCAAGTGTGAGGTGATGAAGGCCTTCATTTAGGGAAATAGCAGGAGAAGTAGAAAGAGACACTGCAGAGTTAAAAAGAAGATTTAGAGGCCGGGTGCAGTGGCTCACACCTGTCATCCCAGCACTTTGGCAAGCCGAGGTGGGTGGATCACCCAAGGTCAGGAGTTCGAAATCAGTCTGACCAACATGGAGAAACCCTGTCTCTACTAAAAATTCAAAAAAAATTAGCCAGGCGCAGTGGTGCATGCCTGTAATCCCAGCCATTTGGGAGGCTGAGGCAGGAGAATTGCATGAACCTGGGGGGGCGGAGGTTGTAGTAAGCCAATATCGTGCCACTGCACTCCAGCCTGGGCAACAAGAGTGAAACTTCATCTCAAAAAAAAAAGATTTAGCTACTAATTAGATTAGAATAGTGATACCATGAACTAAGAGTGGGAGGATGAAAAGTTGTCTTTTGAACATGTAGAGTTTGAGGTACTTGTTGGATATTCATGTGGAGATTCTCAGTAGTCTGCTAGAATACAGGTGCAGACCTTAAGAAATGTCAGGAAAAATTTCAGAATTATACCCAGAAATGAAAGCAAAATCTGTGGGAATCTCTAAGTTCATAAAGAAAAGAATGTAATGTGATAATGGAACAGTGCTGAGCCCTGAACTTGGACAAATGTCTAAATTTCGGAGGACACTGGAAAAAGGGGACCAAGTAAAGATACTGTTTAGAAATCACCAATATATTACTCTATACTAATATATTAACAATATATTACATTACTAGTATATGTCATAAGAGTTCCATTTACAGCAGATAAAGCTTAGTACATCTTTCATAAGGAACATTTTTAAATCAAGGAATATTTATTTTTATTCATATCCTGCTATGTTTAGAAAACATCTGAGTAGTAAAAAAGATATGAAATATGATTTTAAATTCCTTAAACTAAAGCCTTTTGGAATAGAATAATGGTAAGATGTTTATTAAATTGAAAACTACTCTTTATTTAGCTTTTAAACAGTTTTTAACTCATTTGCTTAACATTTTTTCTCATTGGGCACTTGAGTTTAATTTTGGTTTATAAAAAATACTTATGAACAAACACATAGGAAAAGAATACCTTTACATCCAGTTCTTCAGAGTTTAGCCTAAATGACACCAAAGCTGCATAAATCAGTGCTAGGTGATGAAGTGTCTTTTCTGTAAGCGGATACCTATAAATAATTATATTACTATATTTCTATTCATTTGATATCAGATTATTAAAATTTCATTTTATTTTCCATATTTCATAATATTTTTAGAATAACCTAGCTAAGACAATACTAGTGTGGCAAATTTGTGGGGTTTTTTTTGCCCACACTGTATTCTTGAAAAAACATCTCCATCTCTATTCTTTAATAATACTGTAAAACCTAGGGGATGCTAAGGGTATGTGTGTTGTAGGAGGTGTGGGTTGTGGGAAGAACTTAACTCATCCCTTTACTGACTCCAGGGATGGCTTTACGACCAAAGCCTAGCTAAGTAAAATACTCTATACCCCTGGTCAAAGTAACAGGTTCTGACATGGACACATGACCAGAACCAGGATACACAGAATCCTTCCCAGAGTTTTCCGTGAACTGTTAGAAAAAGCAACCTTTTCTTTTCCTTCTGTGGTTACAAAGCAGGTCAGATATAAGTGCTGAACTGTGGGTAGATGTGGGTAGATATTTCTACCTTTACCCACTTTATGTACCCTAAGCAACAAAGAGGAAATCACTAGCTTATATTACGAAGAAGTCGAGGGGAAAGCATTGTTGGATCCTGGGACTCAAACAATGCCATCAAGATAATGGCTCTCTTTATTTCTTGGCTCTTCTTTCCTCTGTTTTGGATTCTTTCTCAGATTAGCTCTTTCCATATGAAAGGTTGATAGGAACACTAAACTGTTGACAATGTAGTTTCTGTTGAACACCTGCTTTGCTTCTTAGAGTCTAGAATTTTGATTAAGTGCCAGGCAGAGGTGCCTACTTGACCAGTCCTTAAAAAAACCCTGGGCAATGTGTCTCTAGTGAGCTGGTCTGGTAGACAAAATTTTACAAGTGTTATAAGAGCTTGTTGCTGAGAAAGTTAAGCACATCCTGTATGACTCTACTAGGAGAGGCCTCTTAGGAGCTTCCTCCTAGTTCCCTCTGGACTTTGCCCTATGAGCTTTTTTCCTTTGCTGACTTTACATTATAAGCTTTGTAACCTTGCACCATAATAAATCATAGCCATGAATACAGCTATATACTGAGTTCTGTGAGTCCCCCTGGCAAACCATCAAACCTCAGTATGGTCTCAGGGACCTCTGACACTTATTCCAACAAGAATTAATGGCATGAACACTATTGTAATTCAAACAATTTCTTATGTATTTTCAGTTTTCTTCATTTGGTCAGTTGATTAAGATACTTTCTAAATGTTCTAATTCTCTAAAAATATGAATCTGAGATACCTAGAGGTCTGAAAATAGTTATATTTTATATTATTGTGAATAAATGATCACTCTACATCTTGAATATAAAACTATTTCAGAGTATTAGATAATTCATTATTTTCATGAAAATCTGAGTAAAAATAAGTTTGAATCTCCTTTTATTCTCCTTTGTACCTCAACTGTACTACTAGAACTATAGGTAGACAGTAATCTAAAACAACTTTAAAAAATTTCCAAATCAGTTATTTATCCAGAACACTTCCAAGTTCCAGATGAAGCTTAAAATACAAGAAAGTTCAAAGCTTAAAATGCTTTACATCCTTTATTATTCTTCAAAATTAAGGTTTTAGACCGAAATTACTATTTTTCAGTTTTGGCAGAAGGGAAAAACCAGGCTAAATCACTTGCTAGAGGTTATTTGTTAATAGAAGGAGGAATAAAAACCAAGATATTTAGACTCTTATATTCTAACTTTTACTTATCCCAACCTGATAAGTGTATACAAAAAGTTTAGTACAGTAGTTAAACAGAAATCAGACAAGTCCAGAATTACGAAATAATAAAATACTTAAAGCAGCAATTCTTAGTGAGATGGCAGGCGGCCGGGCAGGGGGAGGGTGGATTGCATAGAATGTCCAGGGAAACATGTATCATCTCCAAAATTCAAATTTGTTTTCCTACGATCATACCTCCAGCTTGAGAATTCTTGACTTAAAGCAAACTAGATGAGCAAGAAGAAAACTGCATAGCTATTTTCATTCAAAGAAGAGGACTTATGCTTAAGAAATATGAATATAACTTTGGATGAAGAAATGTTTACCCACTCTGAATTTAATGTTTCTTTGGTATATAAAATTATCCAACAATATCTGTACTGGAATGATAATGCCATCAGCCTCATAATAATATTGTCTGATGCCTTCTCACAATTTAATTCTTCTATATCCTATCAGAAAATAAAGAACATGTAAAAATTCATTAGGTTGAACAGTTATTATAAAATTATTTTATCAGATTTCAAGACTCTATGACATATAAGTAAGTTGGAAAGAGGCATGGGTATGGGCTTCCATTTCATGGAAAAATTAAAATCACACAGGAAGTAGTAGGGGAAAAGCTATAGGAGACATAAAACACCTAGCGATAGTTTCAGCAAGGAAGTCTCATGAATCTCCCAAGGTCCTAGATATGAAGAAAGTAGCCTATGGAGTGCCCCTATTTTGGCACTCCACAGACTAGTCCAATTTTGTATTGCCTTTGGAATAACAAAATCCTAGTCCTTTGTGGATGCAAGTCCTTTGTGAACTAGGATCTGCTCATTCCATAGGCAATAGAAAATATATTTAAAACCTATGAGATAATGTGCACTGCATTCTTATTTAGGGGAGATGAGAAAGCAGCAGTTAATGGACTTTCTGGGAATCTCTACCTAATGGTATAGAATCTCCTTTTCCTTTAACATAAGTAATTTTTGATAGATTAAGGAATTCAAAAAATGACCTTCCTCTAACAACAAGTTATATAACTGGATTACAACAGTTTTGCCAGCCAGGCACAGTAGCTCATGCTTGTAACCCCAGCACTTTAGGAGACTGAAGTGAGAGGATCACTTGAAGCCAAGAGTTCAAGACTACCTTGAGCAACATAGCGCAACACTGTCCCTACAAAAAAATTAAAAAATTAGCTGGGTATGGTGGAGCATGCCTGTAGTCCCAGCTACTTGGGAGGCTGAGATAGGAGGATCACTTGAGCCCAGGAGTTTGAGGCTGCAGTGAGCTATGATTGTGTCATTGCACTCCAGGTTAGGCAATGGTGTGAGACCCTATCTTTAAAAACAAACAAACAAACAAACAAACAAACAAAGTTTTGCCAAACAGAAAAATATTGTTTAAGAACTTTGTATGAGACACAGTATCTCTTAAAAATCTCTAATAGAGTTGTGTTTTTCTATCATGTAATTCTTATATTGTAACATTTGCTTATCAAAAGACATATTGGCTATTAATATATTGCAATATTTATATTGTATACCATCAAACCTGGTTTCTGCTCCCACTCCCACCCCAATAAATTAATTTCTTTGCAGTTGGTTCTCCAATCAAGCAAACATATCAGGGAGATTCAGCCAAGAATTTATACATCAAAAATTCCAAACTTTATGAATTTTTGAAGAGAAATTCTCTCTCTAAAAACTAGCTTACTTAGAGACAACCCTTATTTACATTGGAAATGCAATGGACTTTTAGAAACTCCATATTACCAATCATCAATTAATATACTATCTCCTTGTAATAAATAAAGTGACTGGAAATTGCTTTTTTAGAGCTTTCAATACTATAATTATTCTATAAATACACTTTAAATGGGTTAATATATAATATTAAAGATTCTTTATTTGCCCTGTCTTTTTAAAGTATGTTAAAAAAAACTATAAGGCATCAGAGAAATTTGATGATAGTCGTTTTCCACAGTGATGATTTTAGCACTTGTGGCCCATTTGCAAAATTTAGAAGAAATCACTAACAGATTATAGTTAAGCTTCCTATAGAAAAGATAAGAATGAATTACATAGCTATATATTTTAATCTATTTTAGTTCATATTTTTCTACCTAATTTTACCTGCAAAATTATAGCAGTGTGTTCATCAATTGTCACCACTATGTAACGCTCTGAACTTCCAAAGAGTTTCAATGACTCACTGCAGCCTCTCTCTACCAGTGTGATATTATAGCTGTAAAATACAATATTCTTGAGTGAAAAAATGAAATGCTAATAAAAATTATTTAAGAAAAGTTGTAGTGTCCTCCTGCATGTTATTTGGATTTCTGTGCTTCTTCTTTTATATGCCAATTTGTTCTGCTTTATAAAATTTGAAGAATGAAGTTATGATTTATTCAGTGTATAAAACAAATCAGCTGAGATGTGTGTTGCCTTAGGCATTGTGCTAAATGTTACTGCACATAACACTATTACAAATGTTTTAGCCAATTTATTCCATCTCTTTAATAATTCATGAAATCAAAACATTATGGGACTAAAATATTCTGCATTTATCAGAATTTCCTTTTTTTATTTCTTAAAAATGGCTTATATTTTAACCACTTTTTATTTTATTACTGTATATTGTTATTATTTTAGAGACAGCTCTGTTGCCCAGGCTGGAGTGCAGTGGTGTTATCATTGCTCACTGCAGCCTTGAATTCCTGGGCTCAATCGAACCTCCCACCTTGGCTTCCCAAGTGGCTGGTACTACAGGCACATACCATTATGCATTTAACTACCTTTTATAAGCTCATAGTTTTCTATGAATGCTCCACAGCCTTACTACATAAAACTAAAAGCATGGAACATACATCTGCATTTTAACTAAGGTAACAGCACAATTATCCTTCCTTAATATGCAGCCCAAGGGCCAACATTCCTGTGACAATTCGTGTGTTATGATAAAGTATTTTACAATTTTATAAGGTCCAATGTTAGTATGACCTTAGATCTAAAGACCTAAAACCTTGAGAATTCATTTAGAATTTCAGTCCTGTTTTCCAGGCAGTAAATTTCCCAAAACAAGAATACTCATTCTCAATTTTATCAATGACCCAAAGACATGAACACACAATTCACAAAAAAAGCATATAAAATGTTCATATTTGCTAGTAACAGAAGAAATGCAAGTAAAACATGAATTAAAACAATAATTAAATATTATTTTTGTCTGTAAAATTGGTAAATATTACCAAAAAAGATAATATTCAACAATTATGAGGGTGTGGTATAGGGAAAGAAGTATAAATTGATATAAACTCTCTGGAAAACTATTCTTTTGTGATATAATTCCAGGCTTGAATCACAGAGACATGTAGTCACATATACAGCATAATATTTCACCTATCAGAATATATATATATATATACTTTTGTTAAAGTTGTGAAATCAATAACTTACTTGGATTCTAGCAGCTGAAGTATGTCTGGAGTATTAAGAAGTCCTTCAGATGCAAAAAACACATATGGAATCTGAATTTCCACAAGAAAACCTCCAAATCTATCCAGCAATGTGCTTCCTAAATAAGAGAAAATTTATAAATATTTCTCTTTTATTCTCATTTCCCAGTTCTTTCTTTTTTACTAAACATGAGGATAGTAGGAGTAGTATAAAAATAATATTCAGTGTAAAAAATCAGAAACAGAATAAAGACAGACTTGAAGAAGAAGAAAGTAAAAACCATGCTATCCTACTTAGAAATAAGTTAATAAGAGTTTACTAATACCACCATACACTAAGACAGAGTTTTGTATATATTTCCAGACTTTTTTCAATATTTTTTTTGCTTATACTCACACATGTACACTCACTTAAAATAAGAAAAGAAAAAATAGGGTCACTCCCTACCTGAAATGTTGAAACTTGTTTTATTCACTTAAGTATATATTGGACATGTACTATATAAATATACTGATTTACATAAAGATTTTAAATTATGTGCAGTAATCCATAGGGAAAACATTTTACAGATCAATAAGAAAAGAATAAATACCTCAATAGATAAATAGTCAAAAGACATAAACAGGTATTTATTACTCCAGTTCCAAAGAAATCATATGGTGACCGTATTTTTAGAATTGAGTTGAAATGTCTCAGAATCTATTTAGACTTCCCACTCATATTTGAGGTGAATAGAAAATAATTGATGGCAAGCACTGAGAGAGATGCACTCTCACATTGAGTCCATCTTATACTCAAAATGTATCAGATTTATGGATCTGAGAACTCACAACCTTAGTCATGTGAGGTGTTACTGACAAATACAAAGAAATAAAGAAATATATGAAGTGGTTTAGACTTTTTTCTAAGTATTCGTAGATAACTTGTGTTGCATATTAAAATTTTCTGAATCAGTTAGCATACTATTACGCAATTGTCCCCTAAAAATCAATAAAAAATACTATTGTATAAGAGCCATCAGATTAAGATTGGGTATAAATGTAATAAAATTGTGCTATTATAAGTAAAATTTAGAAGTTAGATAAAGGAATGAAAACATAAATAGTAAAGCTTACTTTACAAATGAGGACTATGAGGTAAGAGACAGTTAAAGGACTGCCACAGATAGTGGTGGGGTTAGAGGTTGAACTCAAGGCTTCTAATGTCACAGCTTATTTTTATCCATAGATCATAAACAGAAAATAGAAAATTTTCATTCTTATAAAGCAAAACAAAAAAAGATTTTGGTTTATATTCTTACTTTCTAAAACTGTGTCTGGAAGAATCACTTTAAAGGCCGTGTAAGGAATATTCAACTCTTTGCAGTGTTTAGTCCAACAAGAGTCTTCCACATAATTGTATTCTACCACAAACGAGAAATTACTCCAGGGGAAATCTGCTCCAATATATTGATTATGTACAACTACACAGGAACTTGTACTACAGACAAAAGAAAGCCAAGAAAATGGCATTATACTTGTGTTATTATTTGCTTGGACTATTAAAAGATGACTGTGCTCTCGGCCTTAGCGCCATGTTTTTTGGAAACCTCTGCGCCATGAGAGCCAAGTGGAGGAAGAAACGAATGCGCAGGCTGAAGCGCAAAAGAAGAAAGGTGAGGCAGAGGTCCAAGTAAACCGCTAGCTTGTTGCACCGTGGGGGCCACAGGAGCAGAAACATGGAATGCCAGACGCTGGGGATGCTAGTACAAGTTGTGGGACTGCATGCTACTGTCTAGAGCTTGTCTCAGTGGATCTAGAACTTCATCGCCATCTGATCGCTGATCACCTCTGAGACCCACCTTGCTCATAACCAAAACTGCCCATGTTGGTCCTTTGCCCTGGACCTGTGACATTCTGGACTATTTCTGTGTTTACTTGTGGCCGAGTGTAACAACCGTAAAATAAATCACCTCTTCCTCTGTCTTAGCTGAAGAATTAAAAAAAAAAAAAAAAAAAAAAGACTGTTGCAGCTGTTCTATCCTTCTCTAATCTATGCCTCATCTAAGGCACTGGTGCATTTTCTGTTGATTTGCTCTGCAATTGTGTTAATTTCTTTATATTTTTCTTATTAATGATCATATATTTTTATACCAGGATATAAAAACCTGTAGACTATTTCATATCCTCAAATGGGAGACAGCCTGATTTTACTGCCTGAGTACTATCAATAACAGAAATAAATGAAAAATCCGTCTCATTTTCTTACAAATATAAGGTCTTAATCTTAGATAATCTACATAATAGTATATTATCTGACAACTTTGAAACAGGATTTGTTTTTCTTAATGGGCTTCATAAATGATTTAAAAACAACAAAAAAGATGGACACTTAAATATCATAAATTTAGCTCTCATCTCATAAACTCACATAAACATTTTCAAATCTCATAAAACATACCACCTACTGAGCCGGGCGCGGTGGCTCACGCCTGTAATCCTAGCACTTTGGGAGGCCGAGGCGGGTGGATCACGAGGTCAAGAGATCGAGACCATCCTGGTCAACATGGTGAAACCCCGTCTCTACTAAAAATACAAAAAATTAGCTGGGCATGGTGGCGCGTGCCTGTAATCCCAGCTACTCAGGAGGCTGAGGCAGGAGAATTGCCTGAACCCAGGAGGCGGAGGTTGCGGTGAGCTGAGATCGCGCCATTGCACTCCAGCCTGGATAACAAGAGCGAAACTCCATCTCAAAAAAAAATAAAAATTAAAAAAAATAAATAAATAAAAAAATAAAACATACCACCTACTATAATTAAAATTTTCTATTGCTGCTTTCTATCTAGGGCAGTCTAGAAGTTAAAAAGTATCTATGTCCAGTTTTTATGAGCTTCTATTTGACTTACATATTTTTTTATTTGTATCCCAATATTTGAAAAAAAAATTTCTATGTGAAATAAGGCAAAATAAACTTTTACACAATTCAACAGTCGATTTATTATTAGCAGGTCCTCACTGAAAGAATTTCTAAAGGACACACTTTAGGAAGAAGGAGAATCCCAAAGAAAGAAGAGGTAAAAAATAATGCCGAGCAAAAAAACTGGTAAAACTATTCTCTAAATAGGCACTTTTGTACTAACAATAACAGTATTCTTATTATTATTTGGGGATATTAAAATAAGATTGAATTAAATTTCTGGACACTAATAACATATAATACACAGGACAATGACCAGAACTAAAGTGTCCTATATAAAGCATTTTTCAGGAAGAGGGTAGAGGCATTGATAAATTTCAGATTTTGTTAAATTTTTAAAGTCAAATTCTAGAAAGATTTTGCTTTTCCTGTGAAACTGGTATGTTTGTTCTTCATAGATAAAGGAATGTGTTTTACCCCTTTAAAACAACTTCAGATTCCAGAAAATCTTTCCTTTCATTTGAATGAAGGACAGTCAGTGTTAAACCTGTTGGAAAAAAGAATAATTTTTTCAGTGTGTTGTTCAGATACATATTTTTGGTATGTCATATATTTTACTACCATAAAAATGAATTAAAAATCTGTGAATAGCCGGGCGCGGTGGCTCAAGCCTGTAATCCCAGCACTTTGGGAGGCCGAGGCGGGTGGATCACGAGGTCAAGAGATCGAGACCATCCTGGTCAACATGGTGAAACCCCGTCTCTACTAATACAAAAAATTAGCTGGGCATGGTGGCGCGTGCCTGTAATCCCAGCTACTCAGGAGGCTGAGGCAGGAGAATTGCCTGAACCCAGGAGGCGGAGATTGCGGTGAGCCGAGATCGCGCCATTGCGCTCCAGCCTGGGTAACAAGAGCGAAACTCCGTCTCAAAAAAAAAAAAAAAAAAAAAAAAAAAAAAAAAATCTGTGAATAAGGAAACTGCTTAAAATACAATTTGCTAGATTATTTTTCTAAGTTTAGCATCTCAGAAAGTTTAAACCATAAGCAATATTTCTCTTGTGTGTACATGTAGAGGATGGAAATTCTAAATTTATTATATAAAATAATAAAATAGATTAAAAACTTGTATTTTTAATTTTTTTTTTTTTTGAGATGGAGCTCACTCTATTGCCTATGCTGGAGTGCAATGGCGCAATCTTGGCTCACGGCAACCTCCGCCTTCCGGGATGAAGGAATTCTCCTGCTTTAGTAGGATTACTAAGTAGCTGGGATTACAAGTGCCTACCACCACATCTGTCTAAGTTTTGTATTTTTAGTAGAGACAGGGTTTTAGCATGTTGGTTAGGCTGGTCTTGAACTCCTGACCGCAAGTAATACCCCCTGACCTTAGCCTCCCAATGTGCTGCGATTACAGGTGTGAGCCACTGCACCCCGCCAAAAACTTAACTTTAAAGTAAGCAAATTAAACACTCACCAATCCTGTGCAGTTAATTTTATTTTGCTAAATATCATGGTAGATTTTATCTTTGTTCTCTAGCCAAAAATTTAAGTACATAACTAAATAAGAGACTGTATTTCAGTGTAATAGGAATGCCTTTATTCTCTTTCTACTGAGTATTTAGAAGCAGAAGACTTATTGGGAACTGTTTCTTAGATTCATTCTTGCTTCTTATACTTTAAATTTCTTATTTTACTAATGTTTAAACAAAATATAATAAATTTAAAAATATTCTGTACCCATCCACACAATTTATTTTTGGTAGACATAATTGATTCAAGAATAGCTAATTCTAGTTCAAATTATATATTCTATTAGTGTAGTTTTTCAACCATAAAGTTCACAAAGGTGTGATATAATAATAATGAGAGTAATGGTTAATAATTTCATATAACTTTACTTGACAATAGTTCTGGTAGTGATAAGAAGTGAGTACTATTTATTTTTTATAATTCATAAGGTGATTCTTCTTTTTAAAAGCTAATCTGGCCGGGCACAGTAGCTCATGCCTGGAATCCCAGCACTTTGGGTGGCTGAGGTGGGTGGATCACCTGAGGTCAGTAGTTTGAGACCAGCCTGGCCAACATGGCAAAACCCCATCTCTACTAAAAAAAATACAAAATTAGCTGGACATGGTGGTGCAGGCCTCTAATCCCAGCTACTTGGGAGGCTGAGGCAGGAGAATCACTTAAACCTGGGATGTGGAGGTTGCCATGAGCTGAGATTGTGCCACTGAACTCCAGCCTGGGCAATAAGAGTGAAACTCCGTCTCAAAAAACAAAACAAACAAACAAACAAAAAACCTAATCTGCTTAAATGATTGTATTAGTTATGATCCCAAAGCAGACTAATTACTTGGTGAATGCATTGCTAGGTCTTACAAACATATAGAAAACAGAACTACATTTTTACTTTCTAATACTAGGCCGAAAAAAAAAGGCCTAGCTTCCAGAAACAGGATAATTGCCATCCTGAAAAAGAATAAAAACATCTTCCAGTTTATAGATTCAAAGTTTTTGTGTCAGTAGACCTTGTTGAAATGAAGATAAGGAGATCGGCAATTACATAATCCTGAATGCCAAAAGAGTCAGGGGTACTCAGCATGAAACCTAGATAAGCTATACAGAGTAATAATCTGTCAATAAGGGTGACTATAGTCAATGATAACTTAATTGTACATTTTAAAATAACTTAAAGAGTGCAACTGAGTTGTTTGTAACTCGGATAAATGCTTGAGAGGATGGATACCCCATTCTCCATAATGTACTTATTTCACATTGCATGTCTGTATCAAAACATCTCATATATCCCATAAATTTATACACCTACTATGTACCCACAAAATCTAAAAATAAAAAATAAAAAATCTGTCAATATATCTTCAGTAACATCAAAGGAGAAGGTGTCCCACTAAGTAGGTTTAAATATTCTTCTCTGTGGAGCAGGCATACTTCCTCAGGTTCTTCACAAAAACACTCCTTTGATTACCCATGGCCTTTTCTTTTATAGTGCAAACATTGCTCAGCACTTTCCTGATTTAAAAAAAAATGTTTCCAATTACCCTGATAACAGATAACTGTGGTAGTCTCAGCCCCGTAATTGTTAAATATTGCACTAACATTTTAGTACTAGGTAAGGATGTTATGAATTTGGTGGATACAAACTCATCTTCCCAGGATTGGAAAACTAAATGAAATAAGATCCAAGTTTACAAATCTGGACTCTGGATATATGATAACTTCATCAAGAAATAGCACCTTGTAAGGCTCTGATTGAAAGACTTTTCCATCCTCACATTACTATAATTTAAAATATTAGTTAACTTTACTTCCTGCACCTATAAGCAGATGTATGTTGCTATATTTGTGTATTTCAGTTCAATCTTTTTCACTAGTTTCAGTATGTACTAGGTATATAGAGGGGTACTCATTGGTACATTCATTTGTTCAATAAATTTTAATCGAGTGCCTTCTATGTTGTAGGAATTTTCCTGAGCGCCAGTATGATCTGAATCTCCCAAAAGCGACATTTTAGTGAGGAAGATAAGAGGATCATTTATAAGGGTGATAACACCCTTATAGCCTGGGGTGGTAAGTGGTGCCTCAGAAGTATGCACATAATGCCCTGAGAGCACAGAGAAAAAGCATTTAAATCAAGACTTCCTGAACAAATGTTCTAATTAATATTTAAAGAACGTGTAGGAGTTATCTTCCTAAAGAAGGAGGAAGAGTATTCTCATAGCTGGAACAGGAGGTGTAAAGGCATAGAATACAGAATATGAAACAGCATGATAAACAGTTTGGTAAGGTAAGAGTAAAGAACTATTTTAGGAGATGAAGATGGCAAAAGATGCAGCTTATAGAGGGAAGAGAAATGGTAACCAAAGGTTGACATAAGTTGATGGTGGTATTTATTTTATTTTTAAGACTGAAGGGCTTAAACATTAAGGACAAGAGTCATTAGAGAGAAAGGTTGGTCTAGGAAGTAACTGATGGAGCAAAATGCTTGAGACTGCAGGAGGAGATGGTATCCAAAGCTGCATTATCACAAATTCCATGGCATAGCCAAGGAACTGAAGATGATATAATTTTTGTTGTGGAGGCCAGTGAAACTATAAAGCCAGAGAATGGAATGAATAATTCATGTTAGAAACATTAAAGATACCTAGAACAATGACAGGACTAGAAATGTAAAGAATACCATGAACTAGGAACACAACTGTCCATGGATGATGGGAAATGACCAGGTAGTTAGTAGATGATGAGTGGTAGAGAATAGTATGGCAATATGGCACAGCCTCAAAAGGTAGAGGAATAATGCTTTGAAAATGATAATGGAAAGCAAGAAATGGCTTTCTAATCTCTATGAGATATATGTGTAGAGAAAATGATCAGCTTTTATATGAGAGGAAGCAGTATCATGTGGGGAAAGTTGGGTTTCAGTTAGACAAAGGAGATGAAGAATGAGAAGAGTTTGCATAACATGCAATGGATTCTACAACACAAAGTGGAAAAGGTTGACAGAAGGAGCAGTAGTGGGTAGAAAAGTATAGTGAGTGAGGAAAACGATTAGAGAACCGAAGAATTGGGAGCTGAAGAACGATACTAAAACAAGAGAATCCTAAGTTCAAACACCGATTCCCTAAATACCTGTGAGGTTTGGCATGCTACATCATCTTTAGCATGAACTTTAGTTTCTTTATTTGTAAAACTGAGTTAATAAAACCTATTCATAGAGTTATAAGTAGCTAATATTATTTAGCAACCAGTAGGCAATCAATAAAGGGTTTCAGTTATTAGTTATAACAAACACATTGTAGTATATATATACCGCAAACTTATAGTTCAGACTGATTTAAAAGTTGGTTAGATCCCAGTGAGTTACACACTTTCAAAGGGTGAATTTTATGGTATGTTAATTTTATAATTAATTTTAAAAGCTGGTTAGATCAATACATTTTTATAATTTCAAGCATTTGTTATCAAATGAAGTATAATTTAAAACTGCCTACCTTCTATTTTGTTAAGAATTTTAATGAGTAAATGTTTTTCACTGTCTGAGTCCATTCTTATTATAATCAGTACCTAGTCAAAAATAAAAATTTTATATATATGTGAATGATTATACATTTTCACAGTTTTGATCAGTGACAAAATAACAAATTTTAATTGGTTCTATGAAACTAATGACAATAAGATTACAAAGCAAATATTTCTGTTGTAAAAGATGTCAATACTTGAACATGAATATATATATATATTCTGGCAAGATCAAATATCAGTGAAGAAAATATTTTGGGGTAGGGCATTCTTAGCATTTTTCAAGTATCCCCACATATGTGACTATCAATACATAGGTTGTCTCTGTTAGTGTTAAATTCAACCCACACAAGTTTAAATTTGTTGGAGAAAACCAGTGATCTGCTGCTACATTTTACTATTTACCATTACAGTTTTGTGGAGGAGAGGTGGGGAGAACAAATCAGTTTCAATTTCAGATTTCTCACTTAGATTAAATTATTTTAATGACTAAAGAAAGTTATTACCCAAGAAACTATAAAATTGAGGTTAAAGATATAGGAGGCACAGAGTGAAAAATGAGAAAAAGGCCACATAAATTTAAGTCCAGATTTTTAGTGTAAACCATTTAAAATGCTTTTCTGCTTGATAAGATTTTTTAAAGCATTTTCTGTTAAAACTTCATTAATGCAACCTTGATGTAGGGTGGGCAAATAATTGTGAATGTAATCCAAGGCATAAACTAAATGCTTGTTTTGGTGGAATCATATGAGATTCTGGCTCAGTATTTGAAATAAAATAAAATAAAATAAATAAATAAAATAAAAATAAAATCAATAAATAGTAGTTCTATTATATGTTCATGGACTTATATAAGTATTTAAAATAAATACTGGCTCAGTATTTTAAATAAAATAAATAAATCATTGTAGTTCTATTATTATGTATATGTTCATGGACTTATATAAGTACCAGACAGTTGGAGAATTGGAGAACTAATCCATAGGAAAACTATGCATTAGCTGGGCATGGTGGCACGTGCCTGTAATCCCAGCTACTCAGGAGGCTGAGGCAGGAGAATTGCCTGAATCCAGGAGCTGGAGGTTGCGGTGAGCCGAGATCGCACCATTGCACTCCAGCCTGGGTAACAAGAGCGAAACTCCGTCTCAAAAAAAAAAAAAAGTTAAAGTTTATTTATTTATTTATTTAGAGACAGGGTCTTGCTCTTTTGCCCAGGCTGGAATGCAGTGGAACGATCATGGCTCACTGTAGCTTCAACCTCCTGGGCTCAAGAGATCCTCCCATCTCAGACTCTCTAGTAGGTGGAACTACAGGTGCACACCCATGACTGGCTAATTAAAAAAAATTTTTTTTATAGAGACAAGGTCTTACTATGTTGCCCAACTGGTAAAGTATTTTTAAATTTGAGACATGAATAATGATGCAAATCATCCTTTCTATGGGTCTGATTCTGTTATCTTATTCAGGGACTAAACCATCCAGGGGCTAAGTAGTATAAACCACTTCATTATTTCAAAGTTAAATGCAAAAAATGTATCTTACATCCAATTCTTTACTTTAACTGATTATTTTACCTGCTTTATTCCAATACTTAACCTTAACTTGCTGTTGACATTGCATCCAACTTAGTATCTGACATTGCAATTCTTGTATCTTGTAGTTGGTTTCAGGCTTTTTCCCCCTAATAAACTGTACAATCTCCAGCTGTCTCCAAATGTCACCCAAATAGGGGCCTAAAATGCTATTGTAGATATGTTTTGCCTTTGACAAATATCCTATTAAAGCAAAATTATAAAAAAATTGCCTAAGTTTTTGTTTTTTAAGAAACTCCATGGCAAAATGACTGAAAGAAAGTAAGTCAAAGTAGAGACAGTTAAAATTTCCTTTAATTGTTTTCTGACTTTGATAAAAAATATTGACTAATAAAAACTAATAAAAAACTTTAAAACTGAGTGAAGTTTAAAAATATGTACCACATAGCTCTTTTTAAGCTGCATGTATATACATTAATATATGCTACATACTCGCTGAATATATATTGTATTCTTTCCTACCTCCTGGCTTGTTGAATGCTATTACACTCTTCCTTAATCCCAGTATCTATATTTACATTCAAGTCTTGTTGAAATGCTACTTAAGTGGAATTTTCTTGGTATTTTATCTATACAACTTTTGTACTTGATATCTGCTTATTTATGTATATCACTTAGCCTATAAGCTCTTTGGGGGTAGAATGTGGTATTATATTTATACATATTTAATTCATATAGCTGCTAAAACAGCAGTGCCTAATTCATGCTCACTAAGGGCAGTTTTAAATATAGATTTATCCTTGAAGGTTCGTATTCAGTACATCTAGATTGTGTCCTAATTATTTCTATGTCTTAAAAGCTATTCATGTGATTCTGCTGCATGGAATTTTGTAAATTACTGCACTAGAGGACCTGGCATGGTAACTCATGTAGATTAGGTGTTTAATGAATATTTGGGTAATAAATGAAATAATAAATTAAAAAAATTTTAATGTTTATGTTTGAGTTTTAGATATGTGCATATTAATTCTATTTTTATATTAAAATTGCTAGACTGATGGGCAACTTAGAGACTGACTTATGTTCTTTCTGCCTCCTCATCTTCAGACCTCCCACTGACTCTCTATATTGCCATCAGAATTAACCTTTTGAAAGATAAATGTAATCCAGTAGCATCCCTGAAATTCTTTTGTGTGGCTTAGAGGGCTCTCCATGAGTTGGCTCTTTCTTGTTTCTCCAGGCTTTAGCTCCTGTTAACTTCTACTTGTCCTCTTCGATCTAGCCGTATGGAACTGTTGGCAACATATCCACTGGTCCATTCTTCTGGGCTCTTAATTCTGCCTAGAATACTCTTTTATACTGTATCTACTTGGCATACTTTTACTTATTTTTTAAAAAACATATTCATCTTAAGGATAATAGTCTCCATCCTTTGCACCACTACTATATATCTCTGTTGTCATACTTGTTACATTCCATAATAAATACCAAATTTATTTCCGGGTTAAAACCCAGAAGAGAAACTCTATTATTTGAACCTAAAACTCACTATCTTGCCAAAATGTATGTAATGCTTATTATAATAGAAAAGAAGTCTACGTAATTTCTTATAAGGTATATCTTTTTTCGAAAAGTAAGTTATTTCAGATGAAATATTTAATAGAAAGAAAAGGGGAAATAAAATATTCCCAACCCAATGCTGTGTCCAAGCTGCATGTTAAAAGGACATCTCTAACTGTTACCAGAAGATGTAAGAGAGCAGCATGCTTGAATATCATTTCTCTTTCATCATTTGTACCTAAGTAAGCAAAAACATATTTTAAAACATAGACAATATATTACAGTTTCAGAGTATGTATCAGAATCTGCCTACTAATGGGAGCTACCATTTATTATTGAGTGCTTACTATATGCCAGGCTGTACATAAGCTGGCTATTTCATTGAATCCATAACAGTAATCCTATCAGCCAAGTTTATTATGATTGAAATTTTATGAATGAGGAAATAGTATTAATGAGGTTAAGTAACTGTCCAAGGTCAGTGAGTGAGTAAATGGCAGAGCTGTCATTCAAACTCAGACAGCTAACCTTAGAATTCATGTCCTTGTTGCTTCCAAAGAATATTCACTTATTTCTACTCCTATTGGGAAAAAGAGTCAATGATTCCCAGTTATGAAACAAGATAAAAATAAATTCATAACTTACCAACTGATTAAAAGCAGAGGATTATAACATGAAGATATACCCTGAAATGGAGGTAGACACCTAGGAATATTTATTCAAAGGTATAACTCAAACAAAGGATAAACTCACAGGGACAGGCTAATTGCCTAACTGTGTTCCATTTAGTTCTAGAGCTTTTTTGGATGATAGGTTGGATTTTTCTGCATATAAAAGTGAGACCAAGAAGATAGTATTCTAGACCCCCTACACCAATTTAACCAGAGAAGCTCTATGTTTTTCTTTTTCATATATTGGGATCTCATGAAATATTTATTTGAACAAAGAATTCTGCTAAATAGTTTGCAAATTGATGATATATTCAATGAAGATCCAGGCAAATATGTAGTAGGTAATTAAGAGGCAATAGGAAAGCCAATTATGGGTAATATATTCAGCCCCTAGAAGGACTTGTGGGAACAAGTCAATGACGATCTGCAAGAGATGAGAATAGGGCAGAGAAAACATATGTGGGGAACTGGAAATGTAAAAAATGCTTGGAAAGTGGAGTACAGACTAGGAAACTAGTTGTGGGAAATGGTCTGACTTCTTTTAATCTAGGTTTACTTAATCATTATTCGTAGGCTTAGTTTATCTCAATTCTGGGGCCAAAAAAAGAATATTAAATATAACAACTATTGACTTGCTTGGGATTAATGCAATATTGTTCCAATTGGATACCCAAAACCATGTCCCTTTTTAATCATCCATTATACTTCATAAATACTTATGCCTGTATATTTTATAATAATCATCATTATTCTCAATGATGTTTAAAGCCTTTAGAAGCTCAACCCATATTCAACCAATTTAAAACCTGAGAATTACAGGACTGAAACTATATCCAGAAGACATAAGTTTTTATTTTGTGTAAGTCTTGTCTTCTTTCATAAAGGCCAGTTTGCTGACAATTGTTCTTTTCTATCCAGTATAATCATTACCAGAATGTCAGCTCCCCAAAGTGTTGATCTTGATGCTCTTTCTGTGGCTCAGGTATTTCAAGTAGTAAACTATGGATTAACACCTTCCTCTCAGATCAAGTATTCTATCTCAGTAATACTATCGTGACCTCAAGGTTTTGATGACTAAAATGTTGCTCACTGCAAAGACTGGGCACTCTATTTGGAAGAAGATTAAATTCAACTTTCTTTTCATTTGTAAAAGAGAGTTAACCTTTAAAAAATATATAGGACATCTAAGTTTAATGAATTTAGAAAACAGACTTTAAAAATAAATTAAGTAGGTTCCAGGTAAGATGGAGTAAGCACACTTCACCCTGTCTCTTCCATTGAATACAACGATAAACACAAAATAGAATACATGAAAACTCTAAAAGGTAAATGGTAGCAAGTGGACTGGAGGAGACCAGATTTCAAAATGCCACCAAACAAGCGGTGAGTTTCCTTTTTTTTTCCACTTCTGGTATTTACTAGCCTAGACTAAAGCAGACCAAGGCCCAGAAGTACATACCGCCATGTGGACAGAAGAGCTCCAAAAGAAGTCCTCATTTTGTCTAGTATAGAAAACTAGGTTGATGTTTTTTGCTTTCAGAATTTTCAAAAGGTTACACATTGTCTTTTCATTTGTATTATTTATGTCAAGAAATCTCATGTCACCCTTTGTTTTCTGTATGTAGCATGTCTTTTTGTTCCTCTGGCTCCTCCTACAGTTCTTTTTTATTAATGGTTTCAAGTCATTTAATTATGTGGACCTCGTTTTAGCATTCTTCGTGTCTCTTGTACTTAGTGTTCATTGAGATTTTTTGCATCTGTGGGTTTGTAGTTTTCATTAAGTTTAGAAAGATTTCAGTCATTATTCCTTCAAATATTTTTTTCCATTTACTCTCTTTTCTCCTCTCTTTTGAGAACGCTAATTACCAGAATGTTAGACTACTTTACGTTGTTCCACAGCCTACTGATGCTCTTTTATTTATTTTTCATTTTTTCATGCTTTACAGTTTTTGTAGAGTAATAGTTTCTATTGCTATGCTTTCAAGTTAACTAATTTTTTTCTTCTGCAGTATTTAATCTGCTGTTAATCCCATCCGCTATACACCTTTCATCTCATGCATTGTAGTTTAGTCTCTAGAAGTTTGATCTAGGTCTTTTTAAATGTCTCTAACTTTTCAATCATACAGAAAACAGTTATAAGAAGTTTCAGTATCTTTTTCTGGTTATTCCAATGTCTTTGTTGATTCTGGGTTTGTTTTGATTGATTATTCTCATTATGGGTTGTATTTTCCTGACTCTTTGTATACTTCATGATCTTATTGGATGCCAGACATTGTGACTGTTACCTCGTTGGGCATTCTTGTATTCATATAAATCCTCTTGTGTTTTATGATGGGATGCAGCTATGTTCCTTGGAAATAGTTTGATCCTTGGGGGGTTGCTTTGTGATTTGTTAGGGACATTCAGAGCAGCGCTAAGTCTAGGGATAATTATCCCCCACTACTGAGGCGAGATTTTTCTGAGTACTCTCCTTAATCCTCTATTAATTATGAGTTGTTCTAGTCTAGCTGGTGGGAACAGCTATTATTCCTGCCCTGTGTGAATGCAGCATACTAGGCCCTCTAGTCCTTTCAGATGGTTTGTTTCTCCAGCTCCACGTAGTTTCCTCACATATATGCTTTGTTTGTTTGTTTTTGAGATGGAGTCTCACTCTGTCGGCCAGGTTGGCATGCAGTGGCATGATCTCAGCTCACTGCAACCTCCGCCTCCCGGGTTTAAGCAATTCTCCTGCCTCAGCCTCTCAAGTAGCTGGGATTACAGGTGCGTGCCACCACACCAGGCTAATCATTGTATTTTTAGTAGAGATGGGGTTTCACCATGTTGGCCAGGCTGGTCTTGAATTCCTGACCTCAGGTGATCCACCTACGTCGGCCTCCCAAAGTGCTAGGATTATAGGCATGAGTCACCACACCTGGCCACTTCACATATATTCTTTGATCAATCATCTGCTGAATACTCAAGGGACATCCTCTGCACAATTCTATACTTTCTGTGCGAAGCTCTCTGCTCTCTAACATTCTGTTTTGAACTCTTATCTGTCTTGGTCTCCCTGGACTCTCACCTGTTTCTTCAACTCAGATTGTCCACCAGGCTCTGCCTCAGGTAACTTTCCCTACATCATAGCCTGACAATTCTTTCAAGGCAGTTAGCTAGGGTAATAGTAGGGCTCATTTCACTCATTTCCCTTCCCTCAGGGTCTTTAAAAACCAGTTTCATGTATTTTGTCTTTGTCTTTTTGTTGTTGTTTTTTTTTGGTAGGAGGGGGGTAAATCTAGTCCCTGTTACTCCATCTTGGCAGAAAGAAAAAGTCTGGGATTGATTTTAAGTAATCTAGTTTTTGACCTCCTTTTTTGGGAGGAGACTGAGTGGTTCAGATGTGGACAACAATAAAGTTAATTTAGTTTCTGCAATAGGAATCTGTCAAGTGATACATGTCAATTAGGAGCTTCACTGAGAAGCAATGCCAGGTGATATTTCTTACCTTTTTCTCTACTTAGCTGATCCTTCAGTATTGGTTTGGCTGGGTATCATAAGCTGAATTACAGTCATGATATAATCTATGACTAATTTCTGAATCTTCTATATTCAATTTTTTACTAATTTGATACAATAATTTCTAGATATATCTTTTTAAATAATGTGACTTTTATTTTCACTCACCTTGGTAAACAGCATCACTTACTACTTTTTCTTGTTCCTTTAAGAGAAACCTTGTTTGGTCAAAAATAACAGTGGCAAATTTCCAATTAGCAGTAGGGAGAGTACAGAAGGATACAAGGTTTTTTAAGATAGGAGAAGCTGCTGCTTCAAGGAGGCAAAATGCTTGGCACTGGCTATCTGCAAAAATAAAAGCAGTAATGGCAGTGTATTAATAAAGATGGTATGATCTTTTTGATAAACCAATTAAATGTGTTATTTTGTGGAAATCTGAACTTCTATCTGAATTATTTTCTGAGTTAAAAATCATGAGATTATATAAAAACTTATTTTAAGATATTTATTCTACATAGACTAATTGAAAAACTCATGGAATTATATAATTTTATGGCTATATTATTTGAGAGGGTTTATTCCATAAATAACTTGACATGGCAAATATAAAGACCCATATAAAGAGAATTGCATTTTTTATTTGCCATTCTCCATTATTAGCATACAATCTTAAGCCAAACAATGAAAAATTGTTTCCAGTTTTCTCGAGAATAACATTAACAATTTGCATAATCATCTAGAGACCAAAAGAATGAAAAGATGAGAACCTGGGTCATATTTCCTTATTGATTTTAATAATGAACCTGATGTTCTTAAGCAGGCTGTTCTTTAGGAGTTGAAGAATATTCTTCTTTACAGCATAACAAAAAAATCAATATAGGTATCAATAGTAACTTATTTACATCCCTCTGATACTGGGTAAGAGAACACAGAGAGCATGATTAGCAGTTCATTTTCCAGACTGGGCGGAAGAGTCCAAGGAGGTAAAGTTGTTCTCAGATTGATATAGGGAAGCAGCAGTAGTTTAAATTAAAGAAGAAATAACACTGAATGGCTTGGGTAGGGCAATGGGGGAGGCAGGGGCAGTGGACTGGGCATTCCAGGTTGGAATATAACTTGAAAGTAGGAATGGAATGAAGAAATATCTGAAACAAGTGAAGAAAATGACATGGAAAACGCAGTATGTCCTAGCTATCTAGAAAAGGGCTTTCAAACTAAGCAAATCTGAATGCATTTTAAAAGCATATACCATACCTGACGCTTGAATTTCAATGACATTATCTGTTCCCCTTTCCTGATTTATTTCCTCTAGGGTTTTATTAATATGAACAATAGGACTTTCCTCTTGAAGAGTCAAAGAACATTCTTCTTTATCTTGAAATTCCAATAAAAAATAGAAATTTGTGTTGTTCAAGAGAAACTTAATGTTGTTTTAATTTTTTTTTATAAAATATGATCTCAGTTGTTAAATTTCTTCATTGAAACACATCAGTATTAAAGTGAACAACTATTCAGATCAATGGACCTAACACTGCTAGGTAGGAAGATGAATGGTAAAAATGGAAAAACCTTTGGTATCAGATCAGTATTTCAAGCTCAGTTCTGACTCAGTTGCCTCATATGTAAAATATGGATACATATATCTGCTTTAAACACCAAGTATAGCTTCTGACACAGAAGGTATGTACCGTTCTCCTTAATTTCTCTGTGACTTTCCACATACCCTTCCTTCTACTACTAATCCTCTCCTCTGCCTCAAACCTTCCCTATTTCCATCTTTTTTTTTTCTTTAACTAGGCCAATTCTTTTTCTTTTCTTTTCTTTTTAAGACAGGTTCTCCCTTTGTTGCCCAGGCTGGAGTGCCATTGGTATGATCAGGGCTCACTGCAGCCTCAACCTCCTGGGTTCAAGCAATCCTCTACCTCAGCCTCCCAAGTAGCTGGGAACACAGGCATGTACCACCATCCTGGGTTAATTTATTTTTTAAAATTATTATTGATAGTTTTGGTAGAGATAGGGTCCCCTATGTTGTCCAGGCTGGTCTCAAAATCCTGGGCTCAAGGGATCTGCCTACCCAAAGTGCTGGGATTACAGGCATGAGCTACTATGCCTGACCTAGGCCTATTCTTACTACTGCACCCTGCAGGTCTCAGGCATCTTCTGTAAAAAGTCATATGTAACTGCCCACCCAACTTTCAGGCCAGGAAAGGCCTCCCCCTTTTGTTTCTTTAGCATTCTGAAGATTTCTTTCCTGGTACTTGCCACATTGTATTGATATGATCTATCTGCATATCTGACCTACTCTATCACACTGTGAGCTTCTCAAGGTCAGCAACAGCATCACATTTATCTCTAATACATAATTTAGTGCCAGGCACAAAGTGTCTAATAAAATGTTAGTTTTCTTTCTTTCTTAGGTATTATAGAGGATTTCTTCTTTCCTAGGTATTATAGAGGATTTACACACAAACACAGATACACATAGAAGTCTAGTTATTTTAACTATACAGTAGTATCATTTATCAATCAGTAATATAATTACAAAATAATTCCAGAAACACATTACCATCTTTAAATACACGGTTAAAAATATATTAATGGGCTATATTCTAAACTAGATTTATAATGCTACTTTCAAGTAATACTCTCAATTAATCATAATTAGAATAGATCTGATCAAATAATATTAATTATTAAAATTTTTGAGGGGGCCTAAGAATTTATAATATTACTTGCTTGCCCCTGAAATAACTGTAAAATAAGAAGAAAAGTAAAATATACACCAAAATATTACCTCTATTACTATTAAAGGCTAAGTAGGGAAATAGAACTTAGTCTGAGAGTCAAATGAGCTTGCTAACTAAACACTAGAATTAGACAGAGTTACCCACCCAGTCCTAGGGTATGCTGGACTGAGAGAGAATATCCCACTGGGTCCAGGGAGGGCAGGAGAGGTCAGGGATACTGCCCAGGAAAGAGTTATGACATAGAAAAACCAAAGAGAACTCCTGTTCTTCCTGGGAAACTCATTCCCACAGCTTATATCCAATTTATTATTTTGACTTTACAATTCAGATGATTCTTTCCATCCCCTCTGGAGAGATGTATAAAAGGACAAAGAGGCCAGGAACATAACAATTGAGGAAACATCAGGAGTACAGAAGCATTCCCCCATAACATTAATATTCTTTAATTGTTTAGTGAATGAATGGCTAATTTTTTAAATAAGAAAAGATAAAAACTTTTTTTTATATATTTTCCTCCTTTCTTGCTGCATTCTCTTATTTTCTGTTGATAATATACCCTATTGTAAGTCATTATCACTACTATGGCAACTAGAAAGATGTCAGTGTTAATTTTGGGGTAGATTTCTTTTTTGCACCAAATATAAATAGAATCAGAAAACATGAACAAATCTGAGAATAACAAATCTTTGAAAAGTTCCTATTTTTGTATCACATTTATAAAATAATTATTTATATTTTCCTGATTTACATGCAGAAGTGATACTTTAATTATGGTGCAAATATTGGTTAGAAAAAGCTCAGTTACATACAGAATTGTCATCTGGCCAGGTAAGTTATAAGGTGGCCAAACTATTACGTAAAAAGAAACTTTAAGGTGAATATGTAGAAATATAAAAGATTTTATATTTTTATATAACAAAATTCTGAAATCTTTAAATACTATTCTGCATTTTTACCATGAAAGATGCACTGATTGACACAATAATATTACTTTTTTTTTTTAAATGACAGCTCATCTTAACCTCAACTCTCAGGCTCAAGACATCTGCCCACCTCAGCCTCTTGATCTGGGATGACATGTGTGTGCCACCACACTGGGCTAATTTTAGAGATAGGGTGTCGTTATATCGCTCAGGCTGGTCTCAAACTCTTGGCCTCAAACAATCCTCCTACCTCAGCATCCCAAAGTTCTGGGATTAGAGGTTTGAGCCACCTTGCCCAGCCCCAGTAATATTACTTTAAGCAGATTTATAAAAGGCTGTCACATCTTTTAGAAAAATAAGTATAACCATCATGACATTAAGAACTGAAGATCTTGTGTCTATGAATAGTATATGAGACAGTAAGATCTAACTATCTCTAAGTCACATAAATGTTTTTGTATTCTTTAACTGTGAAATGGGGTAATACTACCTACTCTGATTCCTCGACAATGTTTCTAAACAGATCAAATATGACAGTAGATGTGAAAGTGCTTTATAAAGCATAAATATACCTGTATTTATGATAATATTATTATCCTTATGAAGAAAGAATAGGATTTATCAAACAAGTTGATCATTAGAAAATATTTCTGGTATTTCTGAATGTAACAATATATAAATATTGAAAGTTTCCAATGTCCCTGGCCATTAGGTTGAAGTAGTGTGTACTGAATTTTAGGAATAAACAATAGTAGTCAATGAATAAATAAATATTGTTGTGTTTATTTCATCAGGGTAACCAATGTCTAACTTATTCTGAAATGCCTATTTTCTTTTTATGAGAGGTAAAATGATATGACATATTATATTTCCTTTGATGTGGCTATAAGCAGTGAATGTAAGACAATTACAACTCAAACAAAAACTGTTAGATAATGTTAGAAAGAGTAATACACAATTAAGTGGGCAGAGAAAGTTTTCTTTCAAGTAGACATTAACATTTACGTTAAAATACTGAAATAGGACTTACAGCTAAAAGAGAAAAAAGAATGGCAGAATTGACCAACAAAAGTTAGAAATAATGTGAATTTGTAAGGCCCTGTTGTAGAAAGCAAGTTTTACAAATAGTGGCTTTTGTTACAAATTCAAATGCACTTTTAGATTTTTTGAAAAATACGTATCTATATCTAAATTATGCCTATATATCCATAAACTATCTGTATACAAGAAGTCTCAAGAATCAATGACACTTTCCTTAACTATGAAAAATAATATAATTTTATCTAGAAGAGCTTTATTTCCTTTTCTTCTATAATAAATTATATGTTTAGTCCTGAGACTACCATATCTATGGCAAAATATTATTAAATTACCTACCATGTTTTTCATCACTGTTTCTGACTTCAGTCTTTGAGGTGCAAGTCTTATATTTATTTCGCAGCATAATAAAGTCGTTCAAAAGGTCTAAATCATTCTCTTGTTTTTTACCATGTTCAAAAGATGCTTTTTTAATTATTGAAGAGGAAGATGATTTAATAGATGGTCCTATGCAGTCAAGTTCAAAGTGATCTTTATTTTCTTTCTTTTGGATTATTCTGTTTACTGGTTCTTGGTCATTTGTTGGTTTTTCCTCTTTTGCTGGTCTTTTATCAGAGAAATATTCATCAGAAAAACATAGATCTAGTACTTCTTTTGCCAGAGGTAGACTCTTTTGTGGAAGTGATGAATGATCATTTGTAGATTTTTCATCAATAAGTGCAATAGGTGAAGAATGACTTTTATGTTCTAGACATGCTGAAAACAGAAAATAAAAAATACACAAATAACCTCCACACCTAAACAAGTGTTCTATTAGATATTCAAATAACTTAGTTGTGGTTTCTTATTAATGTAATTTGAGCTTTAGGAGTACCTTGCTTACTGCTTTGAAAATCAATTTTTGGTCTAAATGAAATAAATTTTTAAAAAGGATCAAAATTTAACACCCTTTTTCTTTCTTTCTTTCTTTTTTTTTTTTCCTTCTTATTCCCTTGGGTATGACACCCTTTTTCTTATTACAGGAGCTAGTTTACCAAGCAAAGAAATTCCAGTAAAGCCCTTTTGCTGATAGGCTTATGAGTCATAGCCTTTGAGGTAACAGTTACTCTATGGGTCAAATACTTACTTATCAGGCAAGCCACAACAGAAAAAAATACTTGCAATACATATAACTGACAGAGGACTGTATCCAAAATATATAAAGAACTCTTAAAACTCTATATTTAAAAAGGAACCCAATTAAAAATTTGGCAAAAGACTTGAACAATAGTTCATATAAGATATGCATATTCCACAAAATAGATGAATCTTGATAACATGCTAAGTGAAAGAAGTGTCACAAAAGGCCACATATTGTATGATTCCATTTATATAAAATGTCCAGAAAAGGCAAATCTACATATAAAGAACAGTGGTTCCAGAGCTGAGTAAAATGGGGAGTGACAACTAATAAGTACAGGATTTCTTTTTGGAGTGGTAAAAGTTTTCTAAAATGGTTTGTGGTAATGATTGCACAACTCTGAGATTATACTAAAAGCCATGGAATGGTGTACTTTAAATGAATCAATTGTATAGTATGTGAAATATATCTTGACAAAGCTGTTTCAGGAATACCTCAGAGATACTATGGGTTCAGCTTTTACTTTGCATTCACAACTTGGCTGTTTGATGCAAGAGACCTAGCTTTTCACCTAGGTCGACTCTCAACATGCCTTTCTTACTTAATCTTCTAGCCTTTGATTTAAAGTGAGGGTTGTGCAACTCTTCCTTTCACTTGAAGACTTACAGGCCACTGTAGGGTTATTAATTGGCCTAATTTTAGTATCGTGGTGTCTCAATAGACATAGAGTGGCCCGAAGAAAGGGAGAGAGGTGAGGGAACAGCCGGTAGTGGAGCAGTCAGAACACACTCATTTATTAGTTCAATTCACTTTTTTATATGGGCAGGATCTATGGTACTCCAAAACAATTACAAAATTAAAATTAAGGTAACTGATCACAGATAACTATACCAGATATAATAATAAGAAAAAAATCTGAAATATTGTGAGAATTACCAAAATGTGACAAAGAGACACAAAATGAGCACATATTCTTCAAATATCCATATAATGTACTGAATTTATAAAACTATGTGAAGTCTTTATTGTGATAAGTGACTAATTTGAAATTAAAATATAATGTATTCATATTTTATATTTTTGATATCTAATAAGTTATGATGGTAATTCTAGAGTTGGAAATGCTGTTGGAAAATGACTGCCAAAGAATTGCTTAATGCAATATTGCCACTAAGCTTCAATTTGTAAAAAAGACAATTATCTGTGAAGCACAATAAAATAAAGTACAATAAAATGAAATGTGCCTGTATTTTTTTAAATGATATACAAATGGCCAATGAACATGTAATTAGATGCCCAATATCATCAGTCAGGAGGGAAACAGAATTAAAACCACAATGAAATACCACAACACACCCATTAGAATGATTAAAACTTAAAACACTGCGAATACCAGGTGTTAGTAAAGATATAGAGTAACTGGATCTTTCACACATTGCTGGTCAAAATGTGCAATGGCAAAATTACTTTGGGTAGCAATTTAGTAGTTCTTACAAAAGTAAACATATACATAAGACTCAGCAATTCAACTCCTAGATATTCACTCAAGAAAAATGATAACGTGTTGGCCTGGCACAGTGGCTCACACCTGTAATCCCAGTACTTTGGGTGGCCTAGATGGGAGGATCGCTTGAGGCCAAGAGATTGAGACCAGCCTGGTCAACATAGCGAGATTAAAGTTAATCTCTAATTAACTTTAAAAAAATAAAATAAAAACTTACAGAGAGAAGTGATAACATTATCCACAAAAAGACTTGTACAAGAATATTCATAACTTTTATTCACAATAATAAAAAACTGGGAAAAAATCCAGAGGAATTGATAAACAAACTGTGGCATAGCCATACAATGCAAAATTCCTTAGCAATAAAAAGAAATGAACTAGTGATACACACAACATCATGAATGTATCTCAGAAATGTTATGCTGAGTGGAAGAGGGCAGACACAAAAGAACTTACACTATTTGATTCCATAGGTGAAATCCTAGGACAGGGGAAACATATAATATATAGTGACAGAAAGTAGACCAGTGGTTGTCAAGGACCAGGAGGTAGGTTAGTGAGGAGGAGAGGTGGGATAGAGGGAGAATGTCTGCAAAGGGGCATAAAGAAATGTTTTTATGATAGAAATACTCTGTATCATAATTGTAGTGGTAGTTTCACAGGCATATATGCTTATCAAAATTCATCAAACTGTACAGTTAAAATAGGTGCAGTCTTCCTGGACTGGCAACATTTGTGTATATTGTGATGTATCAATGGCAAAAGAGTAATGTATCCTGGGGACAATGAAATCTTCACATTTGGAGCCCTCCTAGGTTCCATCAAAAGCATCTCTTTCTTTGGCTAATATGTGTCCTTTCCCTTAATAAACCATATGTGTGAGTACAATACAAACAAAACAGGTACACTTTTATTTTATGTAAATTATACCTCATAAAATAGATTTGGGAAAAAAAATGCCTATAGGGCCAACTAAATAATGTAAATTAGTAAAATGTATGGCTACTGCTTAAATCACAATCTTTGTTTGTATAGATGAACTCTGTATTATTTTCTTCCAAAATGTAGTTTATAATTTTATTTTTGTTTTTGCTTTTATTAGAGAGATTGGTAAAAGACACATTTTACTTTCCTCTTATACCTAAATGTAAGACAAAAGTGTCAAATGTCAACTAGCAACAGGCTTTGATTTGTAAGTCCTGGAAACTGTGGTGGGCTGGAGAGTGCATGGTCTGTTTAAAGTGGTAAGCTGCTAATGGCTCCAGCCAATTGTTGCCATATCAGAATCTGAGTCCAGTTTTTGAAATTTTAAAGATAAACTCAAAATACATATTATATATGTAAAATCTCCCAAATTTTAAATGTTGGCAATTGGCCAGGTACGAGGGCTCACGCCTGTAATCCCAGCACTTCAGGAGGCCAAGATGGATGGATCACCTAAGGTCAGGAGTTCAAGACCAACCTGGCCAACATGGTGAATTCCCATCTCTACTAAAAATACAAAAATTAGTCAGGCATGATAGTGAGTACCTGTAGTCCAAGCTACTCAAGAAGCTGAGACAGGAGAATTGCTTGAACCCAGGAGGCAGAGGTTGCAGTTGAGCCAAGATAGTGCCAGCCTGGGTGACAGAGAAAGACTCTGTCTCAAAAAAAAAGTTGTTAACTAATTAAAATACCATATGAGTCAATAATACGTGGGCTGAATAGGATCCAAGTGGCACTTTTCAGATATTCTCTAGTGGTAATCTAGTATGTCTAGCAGGTGAATAGAAACTATTTATTATTTCAGTTTTTTCATTATTTCCATTTATTATTCTCTCTTTAACCACCCCTACTTGGCCATTTGGCATGGATTCCAGATATAGTTATTGCTTCTTAAAAATTATATTGCTGTACATTTAACTATACTGTTAAACATTCATTTTTTTTTACAAATTGAAGTTCTGTGGCAATCTTGCATCAAGTCTATTGCTGCCACTTTCCAACAGCATTTTTAACTTCAGAATTATTATAACTTATTGGATATCAAGAATATCAAATATGAATGATACGTTTTATTTTAATCTCAAATTAGTTACATATTACAGTAAAGACTTTACATAGTTTTATATATTTAATACATTATATGGATATTTGAAGACCTCATTAAATCTTCTCCCTTTTCTTTTGTCTACTAACCTGACATAATCTTATTTAACATTCTTATTCCACCATGAGTACCATCTAGGCCTGAGATGGACTGGTGTACATTTGCTTGATATAATCTGTTTATCTGTTCCCTTTCCTAGCCATCCAAACATCTCTGTCTTCTGTCTTTTTAAAAAATTTATTTTACATTGCTTCTTGTTCTTTTTGTAAGGAATATTCAAGAAGTAAGAAAGCAGATCTTCCTAGGTTACCTTTGAACCTGGAATTTGTGTTACCACTTTCGTTACATTACTAGTAAGCCACAGAAGTACACTATAGAAATGAGTGGAAACAGAGACAGGGATATAATGACAGTTAATTGTCTATCAAGTATTTATCCCAAGGAGCACTTATACATCTGTTACATATTTCGGTATTTGCTACTTGTAGGTTTTTTGTGATTAAAAATATAATTTGAACTTTTATTTTAGATTTAGGAGTACATGGGCAGGTTTGTTACCTGGGTATATAGGGTGATGCTGAGGTTTGGGCTATGATTGATCCCATCACCCAGGTACTGAGCATAGTACTCAATAGCTTTTCAACCCTTTCCCCTACTTCCCTCCTCTAGTAGCCCCCAGTTTCTATTGTTACCATCTTTATGTCTATGATACCCAATGTTTAGCTCCGTCTGGAACATGCAGTATTTGGTTTTCCATTCCTGCATTAATTCACTTAAGATCATGGCCTCCAGCCGCATCCATGTCACTCCAAAGGACATGATTTCATTCTTTTTTATGACTGTGTACTATTCCATGGTGTGTATGTACCACATTTTCTTTATCCAATCCAGTGTTAATGGGCACCTAGGTTGATTTCATGTCTTTGCTATTGTGAATAGTACTGCGATGAACATATGGGTGCATATATGAGGTGAAAGACCTCTACGAGGAGAACTACAAAACACTGCTGAGAGAAATCACAGATGACACAAATAAATGGAAAAACATTACATGCTTATGGATTGGAAGAATCAATATAGTTAAAGTGGCTATACTGCCCAAAGCAATATACAGATTCAACACTATTCCTATTAAACTACCAACATGATTTTCCACAGACCTAGGAAAAACTATTTTAAAGTTCATATGGAACCAAAAAAGAACCTGAGTAGCCAAAACAATCCTAAGCAAAAAGAACAAAGCCAGAGGCATCACATTACCTGATTCCAACTATACTATAGGGCTACGGTAACCAAAATGGCATGGTACTGATACAAAAACAGACACAGGACTAATGGGACAGAATAGAGAACCTTGAAATAAAGGTACACACCTACAGCCATCAGATCTTCAACAAAGTCAACAAAAATAAGCAAGGGGGAAAGAACTCCCTATTCAATAAATGGTGCTGGGATAGCTGGCTAGCCATATACAGAAAAATAAAACTGGATCCCTACCTTTCACCATATATAAAAATTAAGAAGTATTAAAGATTTAAATGTCAGAACTTAAACTATAAGAATTCTAGAGGAAACATCCTTCTGGACATCAGCCTTGGGAAAGAATTTATGACTAAGTCCTCAAAAGCAATTGCAACAAAAACAAAAATTCCCAGGTGGGACCTAATTAAACTAAAGAGCTTCTGCACAGCAAAAGAGACTATCAACAGAGTAAACAGACAATCTACAGAATGGGAGAGATTAATTGCAAACTATGCATCCGACTAAGATCTAATATCCAGAATCTACAAGGAATTTAAACAATTGAACAAGCCAAAAACAACCCCATTTAAAAATGGGCAAAAGACACGAACAGACACTTCTCAAAAGAAGACTTACAAGCAGCCAACAAACATATGAAAAAAGTGTTCAATGTCACTAATTATCAGAGAAATGCAAATCAAAATCATAATGAGTTACCATTTCATACCATTCAGAATGGCTACTATTAAAAATTCAAAAAACAATAGATGCTGGTAAGGCTTTAGAGAAAAGAGAACACTTACATACTGGTGGTGAGGGATGTAAATTAGTTCAGCCACTGTGGAAACAGTTTGGAGATTTATGAAAGAACTTAAAACAGAGCTATGTTCGATCCAGCAATCCCATTACTGTGTATATGTTTTAAAAAATATTGTTCTGTCTTCTGTCTTTGAAACATGCCTTGCTGATAACATTTCTTATTCAGATTCCCTAACTCCTTAGACCAGTCTCCCAACATAGACAGCAATTTCTAAAATTTATTTAAATATGTTCATTATTCTATAATAAACCATAAACACTCCCAAACCTGGCTGGGCACAGTAGCTCATGCCTGTAATCCCAGCATTTTGGTAGGCCTAGGCAAGCAGATCACTTGAGGTCAGGAGTTCGAGACCAGCCTGGCCAACATGGTGAAACCCTGTCTCTACTAAAAATACAAAAATTAGCCGGGCGCAGTGGTGGACACTTGTAATTCCAGCTACTCGGGAGGCTGAGGCAAGAGAATCACTTGAACCTGGGAGGCAGAGTTTGCAGTGAGATGAGATCATGCCACTGTGCTCCAGCCTGGGCAACAGAGTGAGACTGTGTCTCAGAACACACACACACACACACACACACACACACACACACACACACACACACAAAATTCATGCTAAATATGTTTAATTTACTATTAATAGACTACCATATATAGCAACCAAAATAGCTCAAGACATAAACACTCAAAAGTCATTTTTGCCTTTTTAAGTTGTACAGTAAAAAATGAATTAGTAAACTTTTAAGTAACAAAGGAAGATTCTCTATTGTTGAAGAGAGACATTTACTGAATGCCAATGTTCAGCTGTTAGATCAAAAAACAATTACGGCAAAATGCTGACCTGTGTCTAGGCTGAGTGAACAGAATTTGCTAGCAACTTAATCATTTATAAAAGGAAACAAAATCACTTTAAATGAGAATTGCTAGAACTTTTAAAACTGAGACTATAGAATTTTAGGACATAATTAGATTGTAGGATTAGCTAGTCAAACTTCATCATTTTTTTTCAAGAAAATGGGACCTACAGAAATCTAAAGTCATAAATTCTGGCAGAGCCAGGGCCTATATGGAATGCTAAAACCTAGTGATTTTCCCAATTACCTAGAGGAAATCCAGAATCTAATATTTTCACATTCTGAAAATGTTTACATAACTAATATTTACTATTATGTACTTACATTCCAATTGAAATACTTTTGTAGGCAAAAATATCTCCATTTTAGTGTCATTAGAAGATAGATCATCAAGACATAAATCCGTATTCAGATGTTCCAAAGTTTCCATCATTTTCAGATTTAGTCCTGCTTGTTTCCACCACTCAGTGTTTAAGGGATTAATAATAAGGCTTTCTTCTTTAATAGATAATATATTTTTCAAATCGGTAACTGAATATCGGCTGTGGGGCTCTTGAATTCTTGGCACTTACAAAAAAATAGAAACAATTAGTTAGACACAGTCTACAAAGCAAACGAAACAAAACACATAAAAAGAACCACACTGGAATTTCTTTATAAAATGCATTTTCATGCATTAGGAAAAAAGTAAAACTTAAAGTTATATCTGGTATTTTTGTTATCAAGATGCTAATATTTGTAAAGTTCAAGCTATTATAGCAGTAGAAGTCACATAAAGGATTTATTCCACTCTTTGAAAAATCAAGAAGTTAAAATTATTCTAATATTTGATATGAGAAGGAACTCTTATTTTGTTTGACCATTTTCAATTACTAAATTAATATATTTGATTAACATTTTGAAGTAATATAAGCTTTATTGGAAATTCTAACTCATTATGATAAGCCTAAACAAGAAGATATATTTTTTTTCAGCTTTTATGATGACCATATCATCTAAGATATTGTGGTACAGAGCTTACTGCCTCATTACTTTTTAGCCTAAATAGGGAGAAATCATAACATATGGAGGAACTGAAGTAGCACAACTACCTAATATTATTTATCTGCATTATAAACATCAACCTGAAAATAGGATTATAAATTTTGAAACCCTAATTTTGAAATGGTGCTTTTATAATGACAGTAATATTAAGAAGAAATCAAAACTTAAAATAAAAATACTAATATTAATAACAGTAATTACAAGTTACTAAAAAATATCTGGCACTATGCTAAGTGCTTTCTTTATATGGATCATTCTTTTTTTTTTTTTTTTTGAGATGGAGTTTCATTCATTTCCCAGGCTGGAGTGCAGTGGCTCGAGCTCAGCTCATTGCAACCTCTGCCTCCCGGGTTCAAGTATTTCTCCTGTCTCAGCCTCCTGAGTAGCTGGGATTACAGGCGCCCACTACCTTGCCCAGCTAATTTTTTGCATTTTTCGTAGAGATGGGGTTTTACCATGTTGGGTAGGCTGGTCTCCAACTCCTGACCTGAGGCAATCCGCATGCCTCCACCTCCCAAAGTGCTGGGATTACAGGCATGAGCTACTATGCCTGGCCTATATGCATTATTCTTAATTAATCCCTAAATAATTCTATAAGATAGATATGATTTTAAATAGCTTTATTAAAGTATAACTGACATGCAATAAACTACACATAAAGTGAAAAGTTTGATAAGTTTTGACATATTTATACATTCATGAATCCATTACTACAGTCAAGGTAATGAATATATCCATTCCCTTCAAAGTTTGCTCCTGCCTTTTTATACCTCTCTTCTAATCTTCCTCGTCCCCCAGCCCCTGTCCCACTGTTGTGCTTCCTGCCACAATAGATTAAACTGCATTTTCTAGAATTTTATATAAATGGAATTATACCATATGAATTCTTTTTTTGTGGTTTCTTTCATTCTGCATAATTATTTTGAGATCATCTATGTTGTATGTATCAACAGTCCATTCCTTTTATTCAGAGAGAAATAATTGTAGATTCACACGTAGTGGTAAGAAATAATACAAGATGTCTTGTTCCCTCCTTTTTTTTGTTTTCAAAGTATATTATACTATGTAACTGATAATTCCAATATATAATCTGATTTTGATGTCTAATGTTTCTGCTTTATCTCACTGGTGATCCCAATATATTTTGTGATTTTGTCTATTAGCATGTGTTTCTTTCAATTTTGTGGAAGGTCTTTGAAGCCTGAGTTGAAGTACATTCCTCAGGAAAAAATTTCCTCTAGAAAGGATTTACCTTTGTTTATGTGTTTGGGAGGCCTGTCTACCTGGGACCACTTTAAATTAAATCACCACTATTTTTTCAAATTATATAGGTGGTTTGAATTCAGACTGCAACCAGGCATGATGGCTGCCTTCTGGTTAGAAGTACTTACGGGAAAGTTTTTTTCTTTTCCTTTCTTCCAGCTCCAAGGTAGAAATAGGCAAATTTATTTGGCGTTCCCTTCTATATGGTGGTTTATTTTTGTATGCTCTTATTTTAATGGTAGTTTGTTAAACTCCAAGTTTTATGTAGAGTTTCCCTATTAGACTCAACATGAAGGATATTTCTTGACTCTATACTACATGTAAACCTCAAAACAGAAGTTCAAAGTCTCCTAGGTTTAATAGAGAGCTTGGAGGGAAAGCTAGCTTTGGTGTTTACTTGCTCTCCAGGATTCCTGTTTTCACTTTGTTTTTGGCCTCCAAATGCAACTCAGTGATTCATTTAAAAAAATTTTAAAAGAATACTTTATCCAAAGTTCCATTCCCATAATGGAATAGTTCAGACACAGACAAGAGTTTAACTTACTCAGGTAAATTTTGAATGTACATGTGAAATGTATATTCACTTCAAAATTATTTTGTTAAACTATAAACAAGTTTTGCTAAAATGCTTTTATTTATTTTTGAGACGGAGTCTCACCATGTTGCAGAGGCTGGAGTGCAGTGGCGATCTCAACTCCTGCAACTTCCACCTCTCTGGTTCAAGCGATTCTCCTGTCTCAGCCTCCAGAGTAGCTGGGACTACAGGCGCATACCACCACACCCAGATAATTTTTGTATTTTTAGTATAGAGGGGGTTTCAACATGTTGGCCAGGCTTGTCTCAAACTCTTGGTCTCAATTGATCCACCCGCGTCGGCCTCCCAAAGTGCTGGGATTACAGGCGTGAGCCACAGTGCCCGGCCGTTTTTTTGTTTGTTTTTCTGTGTGTGTGTGTGTGTGTGTGTGTTTTTTTTTTTTTATTGTCATTTTTGTTTGTTTGGTTGGTTTCTTTTTCTTTTATTATTATTATTATTATTTTTTGAGACGGAGACTCGCCACGTTGCCCAGGCTGGATTGCAATGGCGTGATCTCCCTCAGCTCACCGCAACCTCCGCCTCCCAGGTTCAAGAGATTCTCTTGCCTCAGCCTCTCAAGTAGCCGGGACTACAGGCACGCCCTGACATGCCCGGCTAATTTCCAGCCGTTGTTAAAATGTTTTTAAATGTCCTTTTTGGAAAGCTTGGGAAATGAAACATTTTAACTTTGGATGTGATTTTTTTTTAAACAAACAATTCACAACCTTGGAAATAGAAATTACGTTTATGGGACTGTTTTGTGTACTACTTGTATTTCATTTCTTTTCTTTTCCTTCTCCCATGTGTAGGAATTATCCAGAAAATCAGCAGGATCCAGATCTTGTCATATACTTCTGTACCTAGCATAATGAACCTTATGGAAGATATCTTGATATTTTACCTTTAGGCTAAGTTACATATTCTGTGTTAAGAAATGGCCAAAGAAAAAGGATACCCCACATTTCTACTGGTTGTACCTTTTAACCTATACTTTCTATTTATCATTTAAAAGCAATTAATCTTTACCTGTTAGCAAAAATGAGTTCAAAGGGCTTCTACAGCTTTCTAATTGCCACATCATGTAGTATTTATTAGCTGATTCTTCAGCAGTAAGCAAATTACTGAAAAAAGGAGTTAAAGTTTAACACATTAAGAATATTGAGTCTTTGGTATAATAAAATTTTGTTTTTAAGAAGTATTTTTAAAGTACTTTTTACACTCAAAATCAAGTGAAAAATTAACTTTATAAATGTGTAAACTGCAGTAGAGTTCCATAGACCAAATGTCAAACACAGTACTCATTTTCTCCATCCCTGGGAAGGTTTGGTAATTTGTAAACTCAATCGTTCCTAATTGACTATAAATTACTCCCACCTTTACCTCCTTCAGTGGCACCTGGAGCCAGAGAAGGCTGACACAGGAGGGTTTTAGCACTTCCCTGCATAAACTATGGTAGCACCAATTTTATACGCCACCAAAAATAAAAATACAATCTAAGTAAAATTATCATGCTTACCATGAAAATAGCAACTTCATTTATTAAACAGGGAATCCGAACCTGGAAACCATCATTCTCCGCAAACTGACACAAGAACAGAAAATCAAACACCAAACGTTCTCACTCATAGGTGGGTGTTGAACAATGAGAACACATGGACACAGGGAGAGGAGCATTACACACTGGGGTCTGTAGGGGGGAAATAGGAGGGACATTGTGGGGTGGGGAGTTGGGGAGGGATAACATGGGGAGAAATGCCAGATATAGGTGATGGGGAGGAAGGCAGCAAACCACACTGCCATGTGTGTACCTATGCAACAATCTTATATGTTCTTCACATGTACCCTCAAACCTAAAATGCAATAAAAAAATTTCTAAATAAAAGATTGAAAGAAAAAAGAAAGAAAATAGCAACTTCAACAAAAATTTTTACATAATTGCTGTCCCCAAGTCCCTTCCATATAGATATTCTGGATCTTCTACTGGCTGAGGATCGGTATTATGAAAAAGTCCTTCTCTGGAGATGGCAGAGTCCTAAAGTTTAGTTCAAGACCTTCAATCTTGGTGGGTTTGTGAGTAAGTGATGTGTGTTTGTGTGTGTTTAGGGGTACTGGGGGCAGAAGGGAGGAAATACGCATGACAGTCAGTGTAAATTACAGCTTATCTGTAGCTATGAAGCTACTAGCCTTGGTAGGGGAAAGATTATTAATTCATAAACCCCTTAATCTGTGCCCTAAACCTCCTGCTAGCCTGAGTGAGAATTGATTGTATTCGGTTTCTTTGTTCATATGGAACATATAAGAGCATGCTTATAATTAATAAGTACTGCCAGTTAAATTGACAGTCTAGGGCAGTGGTAAGCTAGGTTTTATGTCTAAGGCATCCAGTTTACCCACATAATCCAAAAATCAGGTCATGTGGTAGAAAATTTGAGAATCTAGACAATTCTTGAATCTTACCAAGGTTTCTTTGACAACACCTCAGATTGTAAGCAAATATTTTAAAGTGAAAGGAAGGGGTAATACTTAGCAAGCCATGTCCAATATAGACATATATTTTCACTCTTAATGATGCTTTCTGAAGACATGTCTGAATTTGATACATTGTTTGTTCATAAAAATATATTCACAAGTTGGCAGTCAGTAGGTTAATAAAATCTCATGCCATACAGACTTTTCTTTTTTAGTACATAAAATCTAGCATAGAATCTCACATGTGGTAGGCACTAAAAATATTGTTAACTGGGTATTATTTTCAGCCAAAGTGTTGTGTTCTGAAATAAATATAATTGATACCTTAAAAATAAGTTAAAGCTATAATAACATTTCTTATTATTTTCCCTTCCTTTTAAAAAAATTTTTAACACTTTTTCTCCTTGTTTTTAGTTTTGCAGTTGAGATATACAGTAGTTCCCCCTTATCCATGATTTCACTATACTCAGTTTCAGTTATCTGTGGTCAACCACAGTCTAAAATATTAAATAGAATACTCCATAAACAATTCATAAGTTTTAAATTGCACTGTTGTGAGCAGTGTGATGAAATTTCACGCCACCCTACACCATCTCACCCAGGATGTGAATCATCCCTTCACCCAGCATATCCACACTATATATACTCACTACTTGCCCATTTGTCACTTAGTAGCATTCTCAGTTATCAGATCGGCTGTTGCAGAATCACAGCGCTTGTGTTCAAGTAACCCTTACTGAATTTAATAATGACTCCAAAGCACAAGTGTAATGATGCTTGTATTTATTATGGTGGTTCTATTTTATTATTAGTTATTGCTGTTAATGTCTTACTATGTCTAATTTATAAATTAAATTTTATCATAGGTATGTATATATGAGAAAAAAACAGTATATATAGGGTTCAATAACATCTACAGTTTCAGGCATCCATTTAGGGTCTTGGAAATTATTCTCCCTGGATAAGCGGGGAACTACTGTAAACTCGTTTTTAAAATACTGATTTTTAAGCTTTTACAGTCACCAAACCAATGGAAGTGATTTATCTCTTGCTCATAAATGTAGTAGTAAGGGGACAACTTCTTTCAGTTGTTTCAAATAACTCTAAAACCATTAGTAATTTGAAAGCCTTTTTTGTTCTAACTTTGCCAAATCATTAGTTAAGATTTGTTTCATAAATTCTTATTAGATATTTTAGTTATAACAATAGACATATAACATGTGATTAAAAAGAGCTTATTACAGTTTATATACTTTTAATATCATATTGAAATTAAAGATTACAGTAATTTCTGCTAGTTTCTGTTTCTAAATATGCCAATCTGCCATAACAGATGGATTATGGTATATGGAGTAAATAAAAGAGTAAAAGGGCACTAATAAAGACAGCATATGTCCTGCAAATAAACATCTTGCACCTTAGCAAGGGAACTAAAAGTATTTAAACAAATTATATGCAGTTTCCATACTTGTCCTATGCAATTTGTAGGGCTCACATCTAATATGGACAAGTCTTAGTTCATGTATAGCACACTCTGTATAACACAAATTTGCTCCAGAAATGTAAATAATTCTTAGCTAGAAGATAAAGATATATTTAGGGCTCTCAGTCTCATGCTTTGGCACTTTCCTGAGACCATTAATAGAAGCCTAAGCAGCCAGTGATAAATTATAGAGCCTTGACTTCAGTTGCTCCCAGTAATCCAAATAGCACTCTCCTCTGGCAGATCAGCTAATCATAACAAGAACTCAAAACCTAATACACAGCTCCCACAGTTTCCAGTCCTGGAATAATTCATTAGAGACTCGTAGACTTTACTGTCGTTTTCCTGAAAATATATTATTTTAGGACATATGAAGTTCTAAGTTTACAGTAGACTGATTGTACTGATTATGTTCCCAATTTTGTAATTGGCATAAGAAGCAGAGGAAAGGAGTGGCTTTATTCCAGGATAGCAGACCAATCAATCTTAGAGAACATTAAGTTACATGTATGCTACACAGTTTAAGATAGCAATAAAAACTATCTCAGACTCTGTCAAAGGGCAAGATGCTGGGCAATTAAGCTATGCAATTTTGGCTCAAACTAGAATATAATGACATAGCCTTGCAATATCAATTCTACAATTTCAGACTATTCTGTGCAACAACGATGGGGTATTGAACAAGTTTATGAATCAACCTTGGTTCTGCATGTCTTGTTCCCCAATACTGAGACCACATTGACAGAGGTGTACAAGGTCAGTGGATGTCTTCTGTTAGAGATAGGACATGACCCCTGGTACTTAGTGGGAATAAACTGATAGCCAAATCTATTGATCAACATTGTCCACACTGCTCTGTGATCTTTGGCTATTTCTGGCACAGATCTATGACAAATCTTTTAGTAGACCTCTTAACAACCTTATGAGGTAGATACTATTATTATCCCAGTATTGTAGATTAAAAAAACTGAGGCACAGAACAATTAAGATTGCAGTTAGAAAGTGATAGAGATAGGCAATCTGGCTGTAGTTCAGAGCTTCTAACCACTTATTATGGGCTGAATTGTGCCTCTATAAAATTCTTATGTTGAAGTCCTAATCCTCAGTACCTCAGAATGTGACTCTATTTGGAGAAAGGGTCTTTAAAGAGGTAATTAAATTAAATAGGGCCACTAATACAATACGAATGGTATTCTTATAAGAAGAGGAGACTGGGGTATAGACAATGATGCAGGAAAGAATGTATGAAGACAAAGGGAGAAGATGGACATGTATAATAAGCCAAGGAGGGAGGCCTTAGAATGAATCCAACCCGGGTGACACTTTGTTCTTTCACTTCTTGCCTCCAGAACTGTGAGGAAATAAATTTCTGTTGTTTAAGTCACTTAATCTGTGGCATTTGTTATGGCAGCCCTAGCAATCTAATATACCACTACATTGCCTAATTTATAAAATAAACTTTATCATAGGTATCTATATATGAGAAGAAAACAGTATATATAGGTTGTGATATAATATCCACAGTTTCAGGCATCCATTTAGGATCTTGGAACTTATTCCCCCTGGATAAGGGGGGACTAGTAAACTTGGTTTTTAAACCGAGTGACTGCCAGTAGAAACAGTGCCATTAGCAAGTGTCCAGTGGCAATGTCCTAAGTATACTATTCCAATGTCAGGATCTTAAAAAATTTTTAATTTATTTATTTTTAATGATAATATATTCACATTAAAAATACTGAAATGTGTAAAAGGTCATATTGTGAAAAATTTCCTACCCACATTGCTAGGTTACCTAGTTCCTTTCTGAATACAACCAATATTTCTTGTTTCTTGTGTGCCCTTCTCAAGATACTCTTTGCATATAAAACCAAAGATATTCATATATTTATATATTCCTTCTAGTTACTTATTATAGACACTATACTAGTTCTTAAATTTTTTCATAGAGGTATCTTGGAAATTGCTCTTATATGGAGAGATTTAAATAAAGACTGCTTGTTCTGAATTGCAACTTGGGTTCTAGATATAATCTTTACTTACATTTTGCCAACTGGAGATAATGGAAATGTCTGAAGTTCTGCACATAATGAATTCACTGAATAATGTTGCCATGATAGGTCTAGAGGAGTTAATGGCATTTCTAACTCTCCTGGAATATATGAAAATGAAAGTTATGTAAACATTGAATAATATTAAGTAGGCCAGGCATGGTGGCTCACACCTGTAATTCTAACACTTTGGGAAACTGAGGTGGGAGGATCACTTGAATCCAGAGGTGTAAGACCCGGGCAACGTGGCAAAATCCAGTCTCTACAAAAAGTACAAAATTAGAAAGAAGTGGTGGCACATGCTTGTAGTCCTAGCTACCCGGGAAGCTGAGCTGGAAGGATTGCTTGAGCCCAGGAATTTGAGGTTGCAGTGAGCTGTGATTATGCCACTATACTCTAGCCTGGGCAACAGAGCAAGACTTTGTCTCTAAAAAAAATAATAAATAAAAATTAAGTATAATTTAGAACTTTTTGTAAGCAACTATTATGTTTGATCACTCTGTTACAACAAAAATATTTCAATAAAAAGAAATTTGAGTTGAGATACAAAATAAATGTCCATCTATATAAGGAATTACATATATATCACATCGTGTCTCAACTACAATTGTGATTTTAAAAAAATACATTGATAGCTAAAGTTTACTGAGTTTACTGTGTTTCAGATAAATTCTGAGAGCTTTATATATTAAAGCTTTTGATTCTCACAGCTTGTGTTGTCGGCACTTAGGTGATAGAATTATTTTTATTTCCAAAGAAAGAAAAAAAAATTTTTTATTTTCATACTATTAGTGATGTTAAACAAACTGTATTATAAAGAGTAATTATTCATCTTAATGACTCTGTACTCTAGATGGCCTAGCACAGAATTATATATTTATATGGTAGACTTGAAAAACTAATTTTCATGTATTGATAACTAGTGGGTGTGGTTTCATTACTTTCATAAATAAAGCAGTAAACTTTCAAATAGATAATTCAGATGATCCAATTATAAATGTAATTAAGTAACAGTGCCATTAATATAGTTAAGAAGCAACACAATTTGGCATTGTACTGGAACAAAAGATGATTCTGAGATTCCAAATTTGGTAGAATAATGATATTAAAAATAACGATGACACAGAATGGTAAAATTGCTTTGGGAGATAAAAAATTCAAAATTTTAAAAACTGTTACAGTGATCAGCAAGATTGCTAATATTGAGATAAAATATGAAATTTTATTTACTGAGCTATACTATTTTAAGGTTTCTATTTTTAATATTAATGCTGTTTCCTCCATTCCTCTTCTACAATCTTCATAACTCCCATCTATGTATTATTCAGTTTGTTTGTTTATTTGTTTTGAGACAGAGTCTAGCTCTGTCACCCAGGCTGGAGTGCAGTGGTGCAATCTTGGCTCACTGCAACCTCCACCTCGCCAGTTTAAGCCATTCTCATGCCTCAGCCTCCTGAGTATCTGGGATTACAGGCATGTGTCACCACCCCAGCCTCGCTAATTTTTGTAATTTTAGTAAAGATGTGGTTTTGCCATATTGGCTGGTCTTGAACTCCTCATCTCAAGTGATCTGCCCACCTCAGCCTCCCAAAGTGCTGAGATTATAGGCGTGAGCCACCATGCCCAGCCTATTATTCAGTTTTGATTCCAGTAGGATTCTGAGTTAATGATAGTAATAAAGGGGCAAATAAGAAAAAATGACATAGGCTTATAACAATCAAATTTTAAACATGGAAACTGACTCACAGTACACTGTATATGCAAATGTACTGTACTTTTACAACATAAATAGGTAATCCCTGATAAGCTCAATGATTTATCAAAATTTCTACCTGGTTTACTGCACTTTTCTGGTTCACTCTGGCTTTGAATGGTCAAAATCTCTGTGGAGCTGAATTTTATATCCCCGATATCCTCAATTCCATGCTTGTTAGTAAGATCTAAAAAGGAAGAAATTCTACTATTAGCAAGTGTACAATTAAATTAATTTTTTGTAACCTTGTTCAGTGGCATTTTCCTTTTAAAGTATCTTTATTGTTTTATTTCATGTCAATTTTTCCTTTTAGAGAGAAGTAGAGATTTATACTTCTTAAGAAAATGCTAATTTAGGTGAATAACTATTCCCCCATGCACACCCCTTGTTACCCCTCAAATGTCAATCAAAATTACCAAAGGGAAATAAAAATGGAAAAATGGAAAAATCTACATAATCATTGGAAGGTAAGATAGGGTGGGTAATCCATAAGCCACAAACTTCAAAGAATGAGGTCACTTTGAAGGGTTTCATCTCTATCAATATGCGATGACTTTCTCTGCCTTGCTTAGCTGGAACTCTACTTCTCTATATTCATATTGTCACTTTGGCTTTCTTTTTTCTATCCTTTATCTTCCTTCTTTCCTCCCTCTCTTTTTTTCCTCACTTCTTCCATCCTTTCCAGCTGTCTGACACATTTTACCTTTTATCTCCTTCCTTTCTTCCTTCCTTCTTCCCTCCCTTCCTCCCCTCTTCCTTTCCCTCCCTCCCTCCTTCCTTCTTCTTTCTTTTTTCTTTCTCTCTCTCTCTTTCTTTCCTTCTTTCTATCACTTTCTTTCTCTCTTTCATTTCTCCTTCCTCATTCCTTTCTAGCTGTCTGACACATTTTGCCTATCCTTTTTTATCTTTCGGATTTCTTTCTTCCCTCCCTCCTTTCCTTCCTGCTTTCCTTCTCCTCCCTGGACGTCTGACACATTTTGCCCATCCTTTTATTTTCCCCTCCCTCCCTCCCTCCCTTCCTTCCTTCCTTTCCTTCCTTCCCTCTCCAGCTGTCATACATTTTGCCTATCCCTTTATTTTTTACCTTTTTGTTTTCTCTCTCTCTCTCTTTCCTTCCTTCCTTCCTTCTTGACTCAACTCTTGTAAACACCATACATGGTGGTTCTTTATGGTAAGACATCTTTTTTTTTTTTGTATTTTGTTGTTTGTGAAATTGTGATGCATCTTACAATCTGTATGTGCATTTAGAATGTTTCTTTCTTCCCTAAAAATTCTTAAGTTGATAATATATCTTGCAGTTGATAGGATCTTTGAATCAGACATATGGTCATTATACTTCCTTTTTAAATTTAATCTAAGAATCAGTCTCTCTTTTAATAGAGAAGCTTAACCTATTTACGTTTATTTAAACAAAGGCGATACTTTTATAATCTTATTTTATGCTTCCAATGCCTTTTGCTTGCTTTGCTCTCCTTTATTTCCATAGAATTAAATCTATTGCTCAGAGTTTTGTTTTCTTTCCTCTGTTAGTTCGGAATTATACATGTTTTTTCTTCAACTTTTATTTTAAGTTGAAGGTACATGTGCAGGACATGCAAGTTTGTTACATAGGTAAGCATGTGCCATGGTGGTTTGCTGCACAGATCATCACATCACTTAGGTAGTAAGTCTAGCATCCATTAGCTATTCTTCCTGATGCTTTTCCTCCTCATACGTCACCCTCTGATAGGCCCCAGTGTGTGTTGTTCCTTGCACCATGCATCCATATGTTCTCATTATTCAGTTCCCACTTATAAGTGAGAACATGCAGTGTTTAACTTTCTGTTCCTGCATTACTTTGCTGAAGACGATGACTTCCAACTCTATCCATGTCCCTGCAAAGGACATAATCTCATTCATTTTTATGGCTGTACAGCATTTCATGGTATATATGTACCACATTTCTTTATTCAGTCTATCATTGATGGGCATTTAGATTGGTTCCATGTCTTTGCTATTGTGAATAGTGCTACAACGAACATATGCATGCATGTATCTTTATAATAGAATAATTTATATTCCTTTGGGTATATAGCCAGTAATGGGATTGCTGGGTCAAATGGTATTTCTGCTTCTAGGTCTTTGAGGAATCACCACACTGTCTTCCACAATGGTTGTACTAATTTACACTCCCACCAACAGTGTAAAAGCATTCCTTTTTCTCCACAACCTTGCCAACATCTGTTGTTTTTTGACTTTCTAATAATAGTCATTCTGACTGGCATGAGATGGTATTCATAGTGGCTTTGATTTGCATTTCTCTAATGATCAGTGATGGTGAGGTTTTGTTCATGTTTCTTGGCCACCTGTATGTCTTCTTTTTCTTCTTCTTCTTCTTTTTTTTTTTTTTTTTGAGACAGAGCCTTGCTCTGTCGCCCAGGCTGGATGGAGTGCAAAGGTGGGATCTTGGCTCACTGCAACCTCTACCTCCCGGGTTCAAGTGATTCTCCTGCCTTGGCCTCCTGAGTAGCTGGAACTACAGGCACATGCCACCACATCTGGCTAATTTTTGTATTTTTTAGTAGAGATAGGGTTTTACCTTGTTGGCCAGGCTGTTCTCAAACTTCTGACCTCAAGTGATCCACCCATCTCAGGCTCCCAAAGTGCTGGGATTACAGGTGTGAGCCTCTGTGCCTGGCCGTATATCTTCTTTTGAGAAGTGTCTGTTCATGTCCTTTGCCCACTTTTTAATGGGGTTGTTTATTTTTTTTCTTGCACATTTGTCTAAGTTCTTTGTAGACTCTGGATATTAGACCTTTGTCAAATGGATAGATTACAAAAATTTTCTCCCATTTTGTAGTTTGTCTGTTCACTCTGATGATAGTTTCTTTTGCTGTGCAGAAGCTCTTTAGTTTAATTTGATTCCATTTGTCAATTTTTGCTTTTATTGCAATTGCTTTTGGCGTTTTCATCATGCAATCTTTGCCCATGCCTATGTCCTGAATGGTATTGCCTAGATTTTTTTCTAGTTTTTATAGTTTGGGGTTTTACATTTAAGTCTTTAATCCATCTTGAGTTAATTCTTGTATATGGTGTAAGAAAGGGATCCAGTTTTAATTTTCTGCATATAGCTAGCTAGCTCTCCCAGCACCATTGATTAAATGGGGAGTCCTTTCCCCATTGCTTATTTTTGTCAAGTTGTTGAAGATCAGATGGTTGTACATGTGTGGTCATATTTGAGTTCTCTATTCTGTTCCATTGGTCTATGTGTCTGTTCTTGTACTAGTAACATGCTGTTTTGGTTACTGGTGCCTTATATCATAGTTTGAAATTGGGTAACATGATGCCTCCAGCTTTGTTCTTTTTGCTTAGGACTGTTTTGGCTATTTGGGCTGTTTTTTGGTTCCATATGAACTGCTTGACTGTTGTTGGTGTATAGGAATGCTAGCAATTTTTACACATTGATTTTGTATCCTGAGATGTTGCTGAAGTTGCTTATCAGTTTAAGAAGATTTTGAGCTTAGAACATCTTATTTTAAATCAATGCATTATCATTAATAATATATGATTTCAATCTTTTTTTTTTATCTATTAAAAAAGGCTGCATCTCAGTTCTCCTATTTTTTAAATGAGAAACTTAGTATATTTTTTTCACCAAAACTTTCTCCTTTTGAAACAGATTAATCTAACAAAAGCTGAGATCTCTGAGATTAACTGATATTTCAAATGAGATTATAATTGATTTCTTTCAAAAGTATCTGGCTTTTCGTTTAAGAAAGCAGGAAACGTATATATTAGTTCTCCCTTCTAAATCCTATAGAATGACAGTAACCATCTATAAAATGTATAAAGTGAGAAGAAGAGGAAGGAAAATTCATCTGCAGTCCAGAGTTATTAATAGAATTCCAGTAGATAAAAAGAAAATTAAAAAACTAATATATAAAACAATGGAATTTTACTTTTAGCAATAGCTCCTTTGGACCAATCTTCCTGTAGACAACATTTATAACATTTATAACTCTAAACAAAATATGTAAAATGACTGTCTGAAGGTACTATGGTCTAAAGTAGGCAGAAATGGGAAGGGGATTGATACTGAGTGAATTTTCTATTTTTATAACTTTTCACCTGAAGGGATGACCTATTCGGTACTACCTGGGTCAACTAGAACTTGGATAAAAATCTGCAGTCTTATTATCTTGAAGAATTAGAGGACATTTCTATCTGAATTAGAGTTCAGGGTTACCACAGCAGCTGGAAGATAAAGGAGGAAATCCAGGAAAGGAGAGAGCAACAGAAGAGGGGCCCCAAACTCTATGTATATACTCTGCGTAATAAATCACTGGATGATCCCTGAACTACATATGTATGGGGCAGATTGAAAGCATATCAGTTAAGGCTATATAAAGATTTCAGCTTTTTCCCACCACAGCAGAGACAAAATTTATAGTTTGAGTTAAGCCAGATTAAGAGCCTACTAAAACAAACAAAGAAAGTAACTCTCTTCAAAGGAACATAGCAAACTACAGTTTCTATAATGTATCAGGTGCAATGCCAGGATACAATCCAAATACACTTAGTAAAATGAAAAAACAGGAACATGTGATTCATTCTCTACAAAAAAATATGTCCCTGGACACTAACTGTGAGATGACTCAGCTTTTGAAATTAGTATCCAAAGATTTCAAAGCAGTAATAACATAACTTAGTATCACCATGCTAAAGGATGTAGAGAAAAATATGGTTGTAATGAATGAGCAAATAGAAATTATCAGCAGTGAAAGAGAAAGTATAAAAAAGAACAAATGGAAATTTTAAAACAATATCCGAAATAAAACATTCACTGGATGGGATTAACAGAAAATTAGAGCTGACATAAGAGTCAGTGAAATTGAAGACAGAACAACAGAAATTACCCAATCTGAAAAATGATAAGAAAAAAATTGAATAAAAATAAACAGATGTCAGGTGCGGTAGTTCATGTCTGTAATCCTAGCACTTTGGGAGGCCAAGGTGGGAGGATCACTTGTGCCCAGGAGTTCAAGACTAGTCTGAGCAACATAGTGAGACCCTGTCTCAAAAATAAAAAAAGAAAGAAAAAATGAACAGAGCTTCAGTGACTGTGAGACAATTTATCTATCTAGTTTTTAAAATGATGTATCTTTGTATTTTTGTCATAAAATATAATTCTGTGGTAATCAAGAACTATTCACAAAGCAATACCCTTGCTCAGTTGTCTTCAATGATGAATTCCATCAAACATTTTTAAAAAATCAACATCAATTATTTAGTCACTCTTAAAAATAGAAGTGATGATCCTTAAGTCATTCTATGAGGCCCATATTATTTTGATACCAAAACCAGACAAAGGTATCACAGGAAAATAAAACTATAGACCAATATTTAAGAATATTGACAAAAAATTAATAATCTAGTTTTAAAAAGTGGGATTTATTGCAGTAATGCAAAGTAGATTGAAAATCCCAAACTCAAAGTAATATACCATATCAAAAGGATAAAAAATTTTAAAACCATGATTATTCAATAAAAAATAATTCTAAAAAGAAAACCCTCAACAAAATACTAGTAAACTGTATTTGATAGCAGATCACAAGGATTATATACTATGATCAAGTGAGATTTTTTTTCCCCTGAGATGCAAGGATAGTTCAACATATGCAAATCAATAAATGTGATACACTACATTAATAGAATGAGGGACAAGAATCATATGACCATCTCTATAGATGCAAAAAAGGCATTTGACAAAATTCAATATGCTTTCATGATAAAAACTCTCAAAAAATTAGGTATTGACAAATAATGCCTAATCTCACCACTTCTATGTGGAATCTAAAAAGCTGAACTTATAGAAACAAAGAATAGAAGAGTGGTTACCAGAGGCTAGGGTGTAGGGGACATGAGGAGAAGTTGGTTAAAGGGTATAAACTTTCATTTACAAGATGAATAGGTTCTAGAGAACTAACGTACAGCATGGTGACTATAGTTAATAATAATAATGCATTGTACACTTGAAATTTACTAAGAAAGTAGATTTTAAGTATTCTCATCACATACAAAAAAGTAACTATGAGACAATATATGTTAATTAGCTTTTTTATGGTAAACATTTCAGAATGTATATGTACATCAAAATGTCATACACCTTAAGTATGTACAATTTTGTCACAAAAACACTTCCTTAAAAATTCAAGTAATCCCAAAGAAGGAAGAAAAGGAAGAATCGAGAAACAAAAACAAATGAGACAAGCTTATAATTCAATTAAAAAAAATAAACCAACTAAAATGGGCAAAGGATCTGTGTAGACATTTCTCCAAAGAAGATATACAAATATGGCCAACAGTATGTGAAAAGATGTTTGACATCCTTATCTATCTGGAAAATGCAAATCAAAACCACAATGAGATATCACTTCACACCTAGCAGGATAGGTATAAAAAAGTTATATAATAACAAGTTTCAGAGAGGATGTACGTAATTGGAACCCTTACACATTGTTGGAGGGAGTGAAATAGTATAGTTATTTTGGAAAACAGTCTGGCAATTCCTCAAAAAGTCAAACATAGAGTTACCATTTGATCTAGCAATTCCACTCCTAGGTATATATCCAAGAGAGATGAAAACATATGTGTGCACAAAAACTTGTACCTAAATGTTCATAGCAGTATTACTTTTAAGCTAAAAGGGCAGCCCAAATATCTATGAACAGATATATGGATAGACAACATGTGATATAGCCATACAATGGAATATTGTTTAGCCATAAAAATGAATGAAATACTGATATTATTGGATAATGTCAATAAACTTGAAAATATTATGCTAAGTGAAATAAGTCACAGATCACATATTATATGATTCAATTTTTATTAAATGTTCGGAATAGGCAAATCTATAGTTTTACTTACCCTTTGACCATGGGAAATAGGAAGGGAGCTATGGCTTGAGGAATCCCTGTAGCAGGCAACTTTATTGCTATACTAAGCAGTTTTATTGTTATCGCTGTCACAACCCAAAGGTACCTGGGACACTGCCTACCCCTGACCTTTCAATAGTGTGTATAACTTTCCTTGTTAGAAGTCCTCCATGGCAATGACTTCATTTTACTTAGTACAGCATCTGAGTCAAGTGAAGGCGGGAAGTTTAACAGTATAATCACTCAATAAAGTCATTTGTTGTTCTTTACATTAGCATTTACGGAGCTAAGATTTGTGCCCTGCCAATAAGCCCATGATCCACACTGCATTTTGAGATCTACTATATTTACAAGTTCTGGTATGGATTTGATCTACTTTCCCAGGTTGGCTTTTCATTCTCTTCCTTTGATTTGTAGGGTGATCAGTAATTCCCTGATTTAGTCTTATCTGTAAGAATTCCTTAAAGTCTGTGGTCTGTTCATGGCAAACATCCCTGTTCTCAATGGATATCACAGATCCCCCTTCCATTCCTCCATGATATTATATATCTTTTATCATTTTAAATGGAATTTATGAGAGGGCAGTTAAATATTTGGGCTCAAACTGTCATTAAAAATAACTCAATAGTATTTACTAAGACTAAATGGGAAGAAACCATCTAAGTTCTAAGTTATGACTCTCCTAGTAATCTGACTCCACAAATCCTCACTCTGAGCTCTTTATTGTGAGCCTCTCCATAGTTAACTAATGTCAGTATAGAAGTTGATAATGTGGCCGAGGCGCGTGGATCACGAGGTCAAGAGATCGAGACCATCCCGGTCAACATGGTGAAACCCCGTCTCTACTAAAAATACAAAAACTTAGCTGGGCATGGTGGCGCATGCCTGTAATCCCAGCTACTCAGGAGGCTGAGATAGGAGAATTGCCTGAACCCAGGAGGCGGAGGTTGCGGTGAGCCGAGATCGCGCCATTGCACTCCAGCCTGGGTAACAAGAGCGAAACTCCGTCTCAAAAAAAAAAAAAAAAAAAAAAAAGTTGATAATGTTTTCATTGTTTATAAGAAAACAACTCTTTAAAAAATTTGTATAGTCATAGGTGTTTTAGTTTTATTTGTATAATTATCTTGAAATGATTAAATTTCAGAGAAGTTTTAAACCTGAAAGTCATATAAAGAGAATGACAATGAGAAAAGAATCTCATCAAAAATGATACTGAGATTTCAACATGTAACTTGCAGAATATTTTTACAAAATCTGGAGGTTCAGAAAAATTTTAATAAACAAGAACCTATGTAACAAACATTCTTAAGTGGTTTTTACAAGTAATACATTTAAAATTAATTCTCACCTCTTTTGAAAAGCTTTTCAATTTCATCAACATAGGTTATTATTTCTGGCACAAGGTTTAATGACTCCTTCAGTTCTGAGAGTGATGGAATATCAATTTCTTGTTTGTGGCTTGGAGGTATTAAGAAGTCATACTCAATAAGAAAACGTGATGGCTGAAAAAAACATATAGTTTTAAAAAGTTTTTAGGGAGGCTTTCCAAATAAATATTTTTGAAATTGTTTAAGTGGACAAAATTTGCTTAAATGATGTACCAAATTTTAAACTAAATCTGCATTCAAAATTGTTAAAGCTATATATACTATTAAAAAACAGAAATGTAACAACTAAAAATACATTCTATTATAAGCAATGTTCTCTCTGACTATTGTATTTTATGGTCACTCATTACATTAGTGATGTACAATCCCCCTAGATGCAGAATTAGCTTCTTTTTGGCTAATAGCAAATTGTAAACATTTTAAATTAAAAACAGTCACTGTAGTAGATGAAAGATAATAAATGGGGAGAAGTGAAATGAGATCATGGAATGGAACGGATCTTTACTATGCTCCACAGAGTATGTTTCTCTTTCATTCTAACAGAACTTGACTCCTCAACGAGAGAGACTGAGTCCACAACTCTCAGAGTTAACAGGGGAGGCAAGAGATACTGGAGGAATGGGGCCTATAGGTGAATTAATATTTTTACCATCATGTTCAAATTTTTACTGTAAGGAAACCCCTTAAATGCTTTAAGTCCATTAAAATTGCCAAATATAAAACATTTTAAGTTGTCCTAAAAAAAGTTTTTTAAGTAATTTTGTGAATACATTTAATCTATATGGGCCTAGATTTCTGAGCTTGTTCAACTGCAAAACATTATTGCACTCTCGACTGCTAAAATTCTTTACATACTAAATATTATAATCATTTTGTGTTATTGAAACTAAAGGCATCTTTAGAAGTTTGGTCTTTAATATACAAAAGATGTTATCATCCTTGTTAAACACTGGCAGAAAACTGAAATTCAGTCTTGGACCATTTATATTCTTACTCTTGCAATATTCTCATTAGCTCAAGTACTATTTTTTGTGTATCATTCACAAATCAATATTTCTAGTTCCAGTGTCCAATTTTTAAACTAGACATGACTCCTTAATTTCCTATACCCAGGTATATTGATTAGAATTATTGGAAGAGATTTTAAAGTTCCCTGTGCCTGGGCTGTACACCAGACCAATTATTCAGAATAGGTCTGTGTAGAACTCAGGCTTCAACTTTTTTTAAACTATTCAGATAATCCCAACATACAGCCAAGGCTGAGAATCACTATTTAGAAGTAATTTTGACTCCTTAATTGATACATGTTCATTCCATTATCAAATCTTTTAATCTGACAATTGTAGACAGTCAATATATATTATAAAAATTTACAAAAGTATGCCTTACTACTTCTATTAAAATATTATTGAAAGCAAATATTACAACCTTAATTGAATGTATTGTGTCTTCTAGTTTCTCCTGACAAAAGTTCTCTTTGTCCATACAAAAATCTTCTTTCCCAAAAACTTCCAAATCTTCTTGAAGAGAAAAACATCCCCTTAAAAAAATATTAATTAGCATTTACTAAAAGCAAATCACACACTAAATGTAGCTAACCGAAACATGTAATCATTAAAATTAAATTTGAGGTAAAATAATGATAAAAATTATTGATAACATAAGTTTGTGATCATACAAAAACATTTTCACCTCTTAAAAATATTTACAGCATTGGTCAATTAAGTAAGTACCTGAAAAAATTAGCTGCTGTGAAGATCTGTCCTTTGAAATCTAGAAGAGGATCCTTTACAAAAAATAGTTTTAGTCTACTCAAGAGAGTATGCAAAGTTGGTAGGTGATTTCTATTATTTACAAAAAGTATTTCTTCATCATCAATAAATAAATCTGAAAAGAAATAACAAACGTAAGGGAATAAGAAAAAAACTAAAAGTTATCCAAAGGGATCTAGATAGTTAATGTAATCAGTCATTAGATACAATTGGGTTTTTCAATCACATTTAAACTCTAGTTCTTCATCGTACTGCTCATATAAAGCATGTAGCAGTACATGCTAGAACTGGAACAGAGGTAAAAGCACAGTAAATTTTAATATTATCTACTACACTGAGGAGTAGCCAAATATCCCAAAGAGCTGTAATGGCTAATACTTTATCAATAAAGATTAATCAATGGAGGAAAATATCTTAGAACTTACACTTCAAAATAGCCAGGAGTAGCCTAAGCAAAATTTTAAAGAAATAAAAGTATTTGACTTCTGCTGGCCCTGGTCTTCTCTGCATCATTTTACTTCTTAATATCTCCAATTCATCCCCCAGAGTCTCTGACATGGAGGGAATGGAGATGGTTTGCAGTGCCTACAAATGAGACTAACTGATTCTATTATTCTTAAGTTATTCATACATGGTTGCTATAAAATTATTTACAGTGAAAGTTATATAGCAAAAAATCATACTCAAGGAGTATGATATATCTTATATATTAAGAAACACTACTGTTAACAGTTAATTTCTGGAATAAATTTCTCCTCTCTGTCTCCACCCTGCCATGTTTGGGTTTCTTTAGAATCTTGGCTAACTAACAGCTTTAACAGTTTCTAAGTCACAGGAAGGAACAAAAAATTTGCCTGCAATTCTTCAATAAGTTTCTGAGTGGAAAGAGAAAAAGGAAAATATAAGTTCAGACGAAGAAATACTCAAAAACTCAAGCTCCCAAAAAAGAAAGCCATCTTGAAGGGAGAGTAATGGTTTCTTGTTCTGGGTATTGACTTTTCAGTTAAGTGATGCAGAATGGCATGAGAAAAGAATAGTATCGAGTTTTCAGGTGCTAACGTCTCCTATGGTCAACTACATAATTGGCATGCAGGCAGCTAGGGAACATCCCTTTGCTTGGTGCTAACTTGATATGCCATAAGAAAACTTGTGGTATGAACTAGCCTCCTAAGAGATATTATTTATCTGACTTAAGTTTACAACAATCTCATGGCCGAAAGCTTCCCATGACACATCAAAGGAAGTTAATCAATTCCATGTCTAAGGAGGGTTTATCTGAGACAGTTAAATATGGTTTATTTACTTGTATAATTCATTCTGTAAGTATTAGTGAAATCACATTAATAGTAAAAACCCAAACAGCATTAGTTTACATCCCATATCCACCTTCTGCTTCTAAACACAGATCCTCCAGCCATCTTCCCTATCTAGAGCCTCATTCTGATATTTCTGGGCCTAAATGGCTGATATCTAAAGTCAATTATGTGGTCTTGTTTTCCATCCACACTTTTTGATGGAACCACTTGAGGGCAGCATCATACCACAACCAATGTTCTTTGTCATTCTACTAAGATTGTTTATAGCAAGAGTGCCACTTCCTTACATTCTTCAGGTTATATAGCATGCCCTGAAGTTCTTATTTTATTACAGCTAATATATGTACTATACAGATATAAAGAGACTGTTTTCCTCTATTGTAGAGGAATATTAAATTGTCACCAGGAAACAAAGTTCTGGCTAGTTTACTATGAAAAGAAGCAGAAAAAGGTCTACTAATATGAAAGAAGAGAAGTTTATTCTTTACAAAGGACACTTCTGTTTTCCTAGAAAATTCAAGATAATGAAATGAAAACAAAGGAGTTCACTAAGTTGTCTGATAAAAATTATACAATTAATGTTTTTTTAAATATATATAAACTTGGTCATAAAAATTAATGAAAAAAACATAATGGTTACCAATTTGTGAAATATCAAGGACTAAACATAAATATATTCAGAAAGCATATGCAGGAAATGATAGAACTTCATTGAAGACCATTTCTTTTAAAATTTGAAGAAAAGGCAAGATAAAATACTTTCCTAGCTAGAAAGACTAACTATGGATAAAATTTTAAAGGATCCCATTACCATTTCAAGAGGTCTGTTTTAGAACTTGGAAAAGTGATTACAAAGTAAAACTGGAAGAATGTAGCTATGAGAGTAGAAAAAAGTTTTAAAAAGAGGATATTATTAATATATGTTATAATTATATATTAAACAGTTAAAATTATATGATACTGACACAGTAATAGGCAAAATACATCATAATTGAAAATCCAGAAATAAATTCTAATGTGGTAAAGGATTTAACCTATAACATAAGTGGCATTTTTAATCTGTGGGAAAGAAAGGACCATTTCATAAATGATATTGGGGCAATTGCTAAAACACTTGGAAAAAAATTTTTATTCCTACTTTTAAACATATGTCAAAATCTAAACTAAAACCACACACCTTCAACTGGGTGTGGTGGCTCACACCTGTAATTACAGTACTTTGGGAGGCAGATGGATCACTTGAGGTCAGGAGTTCAAGACCAGCCTGGCCTACATGGCAAAAACCCCTTCTCTACTGAAAACAAAAAATTTAGCCGGGTGTGGTGGTGGGCACCTGTAATCCCAGCTACTTGGGAGGCTGAGGTAGGAGAATCACTTGAACCCAGGAGGTAGAGGTTGCAGTGAGCCGAGATCACACCAGTGCACTCCAGCTTGGGCCACACAGAGCAAGACTCTATCTCAAAAACCAAAAAAATAAAAAAAACTGTGCACCTTCAAGAAAATACAAATAAATATTTATCTAATTAAGAAAGAATTTTCTAAGTATAAAAGGAATGAAAGAAACCATAAAAGAAAACAATTGGCAGAATTGGTTAGGTCCAAGTTAAATATATTTGGAGTTAATACTTTTATAGATAAAGATAAAATATATGTCAAAATATAGACAAAAGAGAAAATCATTTCACAAAAGAAAAAGATGCAGATGGCCAATAAATACCAGTAAGTTTATTAATTTATTTTTTTATGCCCGGTTTGTCAACAACAAACCTGTAATTTTAAAGATGCAAATAAAAATATAATTCTTTTGCCCATCACATTGGTTTAAATGTATTACTACAACATCAGCAGTAATATATCCAATGATGATAATGCTGGCATAAACAGGGCATTCTCATACCATACTAGTGGACATATAGCTTAAAAAGAACTTATACTAAATAAATCAGTTTCTAGGAATTCATGCTAAGGAAATAATTGGAAATAAGAATACATATTTATATTCATATTTGAAATTAAAAACATTAGTGCTCTCAAATTTGGATACGTGTGATACATATATAAGATTAAAAACCGCAATCATTAAAAGCCACGCTTTTGTCCAGCACGGTGGCTCACATCTGTAATCCCAGCACTTTGGGAGGTTGAGGTGGGAGGATTGCTTGAGGCTAGAAGCTTGAGACCAGCCTGGGCAACATAGGGAGATCCTGTCTCTACAAAAAAAATTAAAAATTAGTCAGGCATGGTGGCACAGCTGTGGTCTTAGCTACTTAGGAGGCTAACACAGGAGGATCACTTGAGCCTGAGGGTTACAAGGCTGCAGTGAGCTGTGATTGCAACACTATACTCCAGCCTGAGCAACAGAGAAAGACTCTGTCTCAATTTTTAAAAAAAGGAGAGACAAACTCATGCTTTTGAAGAAAATTCAAGCATATAACAAAATATTCCCAAGACTATGTTAATATTTAAAAATAATATAATGTATATGCAGTATGGTCACAATAGTAAAACAATTTATCTTTGGATTATAGAATTATGAGTTTTTATTAAAGGGACATTCTATATATTTAAGATGTGGATATCTTAATATGTGGAAAAACATAACATTCAATCCTTATTCATGATTAAAAGCTGTTATCAAACTAGGAACAGAAGGAATCTTCCTCAACCCACTAAAGGAAATGTTTCTAATATTTCACCATTGAAAATGACATAAACATTAAATGTTAGAAGCATTTCCTTTACCATCAGAAATAAACAAGGATAGCAACTATCATGGCTTCTACTGAACAAAGTTCTAGAGGTTTTAGTCAGCATAGTCAGAACAAAAAAAAAAAGATGTAAATATTGTAAAGGAAGAAATAGCCATTATTCACAGATAATATGAATATATATTAGATTTAGTTATTGGAATTACTATGAGAGTTTAGGAGGTAGATAAATATAAGAACATTATTGCAGATGCAGTTGCTGATAAAAAAAAGAACATTATAAAAATCAACTACCTTTCGTTACACACAAGCAATAAACAGAAATCTTAATTTAGAAATATAAATGATAATGGCAGCTAAAATAGAGTACTTATGGATAAATCTTAGATATGTAACATATTTCTGATGAAAATAAAAAATATTAAAAAATAAAATATACATAAAATCTTTATGAAGAAAAATTTTAAACTTCACTGAAAGACATTAAAGACCTCAATAAGAACAATGGGAGATTCAAGAAGAGAGAACAAGAAAAAATAATCATCAAAGAAATAATTCAAGAGAATGTCTTAAAACTGAAGTGCATTAAGTATCTACGTGGAAAGATACACCATATATCCAGCCTAATATATAACAATAGACCCACAAGGCACATACCATTGTGAAATTTTACAACACTGGAAGAAAAATATCATTAAAATTTTCAGGATGAAAAGATCTTAATAAAAATTTTAGGAATCAGAATGGCATTGAACTTCTCAACAGCAATACTGGAAGCTAGAATTGAATGGAACAATGCCTTTGAAATTCTGAGAAAAAAATATTTGTAACCTGGAATCTATAAATAATCAAACTATCAATGAAATGTGAGGATAGAATTAAGACTTTTTGGATACGGAAGTTTTTAAAAAATTTACTTCCTACATTCCTATTCTCAGGAAACTGTGAGTGGAAGCATTTTACTAAAAGGAGGGAATAAACTGACTAAACTGGCAGCTATAAGGTTGAAGAAACAGGAGGCCCAGTACAAAAAAGAAGTGAACAGAATTCTCAGGGATGATGGTGATAATGACTTGTTCTAAAACTAAAACTAAAATTCCCAAAGATAAAACTATTGGTACACTTGATGCTTGAATGTGTTAAGAGGAGATTTAGACAAACAAGGGAGAATTTCAGGATCAAGTTCTATGTACTAAATACATAAAAACAAAACAAAACAAAAAACAGGAAACAAGCATTAACTTTATGAAGTACAGTAATCTCCTTTTATCTGAGATTTCAGTTCCCCACAGTCAACTGCAGTCCAAAAATACTATATTGAATGGAAAATTCCAGAAATAAACAATTCATGTCTTAAATTGCACGGTGTTCTGAGTGGCATGATGAAATCTAGTGCTATCCTGCTCTGTCCCACCCAAATGTGAATGATCCACTGTTTCCACACTGATATGCCACCTATTCACTTGTCACTTAATAGCTGTCTCAATTCTCAAAACGATTGTCCCTGTACTGCAGTGCTTGTGTTCAAATAACCTTTGTTTTACTTAATTCTCCAATTTTATTGTTAGCTATTTATTGCTATTCATCTCTTACTGTGCTTAATTTACAAATTAAAATTTATCATTGGTATGTATGTATAAGAAAAAACATTATATATACTGTATAGGGTTTAGTACTATTGGTGATTTCATGCATCCACTGGGCATCTTGCAATGTATTCCCTGTGGATAAGGGGGACTATTGTACAAGAAAGACATCAATGAACAACACAGTACTATTTTCAGCTATAAACAGTACTTATGCACTCATAATTCTGTAAATACAGAATACTGATCTAACCAAAGTTATAACTACATTGGGAGAGTAGACTATACGAAGTGTGGGGATATGTGGTAGTAAGGGTGTAAAAGAGTGAGGACAGCTCCATCTTTATTCTCATGGTGAGAGATCAATATATAAGGTCTAAAACTAAAAACATCAGGAAATAGCAGTATAAGCATACCATACAGATAAATAAATGGCAAAAGAAATATAGTTTCTTTTAAAACTGTTTTTGAAGAGTTGAAAGTGGTTGCCTTCAGAGAGTGACAAAATAAGGGGTGGTTGATGAAGTCAGGAAATTACTGCTTTTAAAAAAGTGTTATACAATCATTTTAATTGATGGTGTAGAAAACATAAAATGACACAGAAAAGTGTTTATAAAATCTAAGTAAAAAAAACATTAAAAAGCATATAAATATTACCTTTGGCTGAATATAACAAAGAATCAAACCAAAGATTAATTCAAAACTCTGGGTTTTGGCCAGGCACAGTGGCTCACACCTGTAATCTCAACACTTTGGGAGGTCAAGGTGGAAAGATCACTTGAACTAGGAGTTTGAGACCAGCCTGGCCAACATGGTGAAACCCTGTCTCTACTAAAAATACAAAACTTAGCTGGGTGTGGTGGCATGCACCTGTCATTCCAGCTACTGAGGAGGCTGAGCCACGAGAATCGCTTGGACCTGTGAGGCGGAGGTTGCAGTGAGCTGAGATAGCCATTGCACTCCAGCCTGGGTGACAGAGCAAGACTCTGACTCAAAAAAAAAAAAAAAAAAAGTTTGACAATATTTTCAGGGACCCAAGTTCTTTCCATCTTTCTTTTTGTATTTTGATTTTTTGAGGTAAAATATGATTATTAAAATTTACCATCTTTAATTTTTTTTTTTTTTTTGAGACAGTCTTGCTCTGTCACCCAGGCCTGGAGAGCAGTGGTGCAATCTTCGCTCATTGCAAACTCTGCTCCTGGGTTGAAACAATTCTCCTGCTTCAGCCTCCCAAGGAACTGGGATTACAGGCATGCACCACCATGCCTGGCTAATTTTTCTGTTTTTAGTAGAGGCAGGGTTTCATCATGTTGGCCAGGCTGGTCTTGAACTCCTGACCTCGTGATCCACCTGTCTCGGCCTCCCAAAGTGCTAGGATTACTGGAGTAAGCCACTGTACCCGGCCCATCTTTACTATTTTTAAGTGTAGAGTTCAGTGGTAATAAATACATTATGTTCTTTTTTCCTCCTTATCCCCCTTCTCTGCTACCCTTCCCGGCCTCTGGTAATCACCATTCTAGTCTCTAACTTCATGAGATCCACTTTTTTAGCTCCCACATGAGTGAGAACATGCAATATTTGCTTTCTGTGCTTGGCTTATTTCACTTAACATAAGGGCCTCCAGTTCCATCCATGTTGTTGCAAACGACAGAATTTCATTCTTTTTTGTGGATGAATAATATACCACATTTTGTTTATCCATTCATCCACTACTGGGCATTTATGTTGATTACATATCTTGGCTATTGTTAATAGTGCTGCAATAAACGTGGGAATGCAGATGTCTTTTTGATATAATTTCCCTTCTTTTCCAGAAATGGGATTGCTGGATCATATGGTAGTTCTATTTTTAGTTTAGCTGAGAAGCCTCCATACTGTTCTCCATAGTGGCTGTTCTAATTTATATTTCCACAAATGGTGTACAAGAGTTCCCCTTTCTCCACATCCTTGCCAGTATCTGTTATTACCTTTTTGATACAAGCCATTTTAACTTGGGTGATATTTCATTGTGTGTTTTTTTGAGATGGAGTTTTGCTCCTGTCACCCAGGCTGGAGTGCAATGGTGTGATCTTGGCTCACTGCAACCTCCGCCTCCTGGGTCCAAGCGATTCTCCTGCCTCAGCCTCCCAAGTAGCTGGGATTACAGGTGCCTGCAACCACGCCTGACTCTTTTTTGTATTTTTAGTAGAGATGAGGTTTTGCCACGTTAGCCAGGTTAGTCTCGAACTCCTGATCTCAGGTGATCTGCCTGGCTTGGCTTCCCAAAGTGCTGGGATTACAGACATGAGACACCATGCCTGGCCAGCTCATTGTGGTTTTGATTTGCATTTCTCTGATGATTAGTGATGTTGAGCTTTTTTTTCATATATCTGTTGGCCATTTCTTCTTTTGAGAAGTATCTGTTCATATCTTTTGCCCATTTTTAATTGGATTATTTGGTTTTTGCTTTTGAGTTGTTTAAGTTCCTTGTATATTATGGTTATTAATCTGTTGTCAGATGGATAGTTTGCAAATATTTTCTCCCATTCTGTGGGTTGTCTCTTCACTTTATGATTGTTTCCTTTGTTGTGCAGAAGCTTTTTAGCTTGATATAATCCTATTTGTCTATTTTTGCTTTGGTAGCCTCTGCTTTTGAGACCATACATAAGAAATCTTAGCCCAGATCAATGTCCTAGAGCATTTCCCCAATGTTTTCTTCTAGTAGTTTCATAGTTTCAAGTTTTAGATTTAAGTCTTTGATCTATTTTTGTTATTTTTGTGCATGGCGAGAGATAGGGATATAGTTTGATTCTTCTGTATACAGTCATCTAGTTTTCCCATCATCATTTATTGAGGACTATCTTGTCCTCATTGTATGTTCTTGGTGCCTTTGTTAAAGAAGAGTTAGTTGTAAATGAGTAGATTTATATTGGGGTTCTCTATTCTGTTCCATTGGTCTATATGTCTGTTTTTATGCCAGTACCATGCTGTTTTGGTTAGTATGGCTTTGGGGTATATTTTAAAATCAGGTATTGTGATGCTTCTAGTTTTCTTCTTTTTGCTCGGGATTACTTTTGCTTTTGGGGGTGTTTTGTGGTTCCATTTAAATTTTAGGGTTTTATTTTTCTATTTCTGTGGAGAATGTCATTGGTATTCTGATAGAGATTGCATTGAATATGTAAATTGCTTTGGATAGTATTGTTATTTTGGCAATATTAATTTAGTAATATTCTTTTAATTCGTGAGTATGAAATATTATATCTTTCCTTTTTTGTGTGTCTGCCTCAATTTCTTTCATCAGAGTTTTACAGTTTTTCTTTTATAGATCTTTTACTTCTTTGATTAGAATGATTCCTAGGTATTTTATATTTTTTGTAGCTATTGTAAATGGCATTGATTTCCTGATTTCTTTTTCAGATTGTTCGCTGTTGGTATATATAAATGCTACTGATTTTTGTATGTTGATTTTTTTTTTTTTTGAGATGGAGTCTTGCTCTGTCACCCAGGCTGGAGTGCAGTGGTGAGATCTCGACTCACTGCAACCTTCAGCTCCGGGGTTCAAGTGATTCTCCTGCCTCAGCCTCCTGAGTAGCTGTGATTACAGGTGCATGCAGCCACACCCAGCTAATTTTTGTATTTTTAGTAGAGATGAGGTTTCACCATGTCAGGCTGGTCTTGAACCCCTCACCTCAGGTGATCCATCTGCCTCAGCCTCCCAAAGTGTTGAGATTACAGGCATGAGCCACTGCACCCAGATGTATATTGATTTTGAATTTTGCAACTTTACTGAATTAATTTATCAACTCAGTTTTTTGGTGGAGTCTTTGGGTGTTTAAAATTTTTCTTTCCAACTATTATTTTAGGTTCAAGGGGTACATGTGTTGGTTTGTTATATGGGTAAATTGCATAAATGTTTAGATTTTTCTAGCTATAACATCATGTCATTTACAAACAAGGCTAATTTGATTTTTTCCTTTCCAATTTGAATGCCCTTTATTTCTTTCCCTTACCTAATTGCTCTGGCCAGGACTTCCAGTTTTATGTTGAATAAAAGTGGTGAAAATGGGCATCCTTGTCTTACTTCAGTCTTTAGAAGAAAGGCCTTCAATTTTTTCCCATTCAGTATGAAGTTAGCTATCATATACGACCTTTATTATTTTGAGGTATGTTCCTTCTATACCTATTTTGATGATGGTTTTTATCATAAAGAGATGTTGAATTTTATCAAATGCTTTTTTCAGCATCTATTGAAATAATCATATGGTTTTCTTTCTTGATTCTTTGAATGTGATGTGTCACATTTAATGATTTGCATATGTTGAAACATTCTTGCATCCCTAGGATGAATCCCACTTTATCATGGTGAATAATCTTTTTAATGTGTTGTTGAATTCAGTTTACTAGTATTTTGTTGAGGATTTTTGCATCTATGTTCATTGTTGATATTGGTCGGTAGTTTTCTTTTTGTTTTTGTGTCCTTGTCTGGTTTTGGTATCAGGGTAATGCTGGCCTTGTAGAATGTGTCTGGAAATACTCCCTCCTTTTCAATTGTTTTGAAGCATTTAAGTAGGATTAGTATTAGTTTTTTAAACGTTTGGTAGAATTAATCAGTGAAATCATCAGGTCCTGGACTTTTCTTTGATGGGAGGTTTTTTATTATGGCTTTGATCTCATTACTCATCATTGATTTGTTGAGGTTTTCTATATCTTCATGGTTCAAACTTATTTTCCTTTTTTTGACATAGGGTCTCACTCTGTCGTCCAGGCTGGAGTGCAGTGGCATGATCACAGCTCACTGCAGCCTTAACCTCCCAGGTTCAATCAATCCTCCCACCTCAGTCTCTCAAGTAGCTGGGATTATATAGGCACATGCCACCACACTTGGCTAATATTTTTTGTAGAGATGAGGTTTCACCATTTTTTCCAGGCTGGTTTTGAACTCCTGACCTCAAGTGATCCACCCACCTCAGCCTCTCAGAGTGCTGGGGCACAGGCATAAGCCACCATGCCTGGCCCATGGTTCAATCTTGATGGGTTGTATGTGTCCAGGAATGTATCCACTTCTTCTAAGTTTTCCAATTTGTTGGCATATAGTTGTTCATAATAGTCTCTAATAATTCTTTGTATTTCTGAGTTCTCAGTTATTATGTCTTTTTTCATTTTGACTTTATTTATTTGGGTTTTCTCTCTTTCTACTTAGTCTAGCTAAAAGTTTTATATTTTCAAGAAACCAACTTTTCATTTTGTTGATCTTCTGTATTTTTTTAAGTCTCATCATGTATTTCTGCTCTGATATTTATTGTTTCTTTCCTTCTACCAATTTGGGATTTAGTTTATTCTTTCTTTTCTAGAGCCTTGGAGTACATTATTAAGTTATTTTATTTGAAGTCTTTCTACTTTTTGATATAGGAATTTATTGATAAACTTCCCTCTAGTATTGCTCTTGCTATATCCCATATATTTTGGTATGTTTTATTTCCATTTTCATTTATTTCAAGAAAATTTAAAAGTTCCTTCTTAATTTTTTCATTGGCCATTTAAGAGCATGTTGTATAATTTCCATGTGTTTGTGTATTTTCCAAAGTTCCTTTTGTTACTAATTTCTAGTTTTATTTCACTGTGGTCAGAAAAGCTACTTGATGTGATTTCTATTTTTAAAATTTGTTCAGGTATATTTTGTGGCCTAAGATATGGTCTATTCTGGAGAATATTCCATGTGCTGATGAAAAGAATGTGGATTCTGCAGCACAGAATACACAGTATGAAGTTAGCTGTCATATGGATGAAAATGTTCTGTAAATGTTAATTATGCCTATTCTAGTGTGTAGTTTATGCTGTTTGTTGATTTTCTGTCTCGATAATCTGCCCGTTACTGAGAGTGGGGTGTTAAAGTCGACTACTATTATATTGCAGTCTATCCTTTTAGATCTATTAATGTTTGCTTTATATACTTGGGGGTTCTGGTGTTGTGTGCATAGATATTTATAATTGTTATATCCTCTTGCTTAATTGTCTCCTTTCCTGATCATCTTTGTTTCTTTTTACAATCTTACATCTGTAGTCTATTTTATGTAAGTATAGCACTCCTGCTATTTTTGGTTTCCAGTTGCATGAAATATCATTTTCCACCACTTCACTTTCTGTCTATGTGTGTCTTTATAAGTGAAGAGAGTTTCTTGAAGGCAGCATATAATTTGGCCTTGTTTTTTTAATTCATTCAGTCACTCTATGCCTTTTATTTGGAAAATTGAGACCATTTACATTCAGTATTATTATTAAGTAAAGACTTACTACTGCCATTTTTTTGCCTATTTTCTGACTGTTTTAAGACTCCTTTCTTCCTTTCCTACTGTCTTCCTTTGTGGTTATTTTCTCTGGTAGTATGTTTTAATTTTTTGTTTTTTATTTTTAATGAATCTATTATAGGTTTTTGAACTGTGGTTACCAGGAGGTTTACAAAAAACATCATATAGATATAAAAAGTTATTTTAACGAGATAATATTTTAGATTACAAAGAGGAATAGAAACAAAGGCAAACACACATACACACATAATTCCACATTTTGACTTAGTTGTCTCAATTTACATATTTTTATATTACCTATCTCTTAATAGGTTGCTATAACTATTGTTTTTGATTGAGCTTCATACTAGAGTTATGAGTGCTTACACACCACAATTATTGTAACAGAGTATTCTGAGTATTCTAGAATTTTTTTTTTTTTTTTTTTGACATGGAGTCTCACTCTGTCACCAGGCTGGAGTGCAGTGGCACGATCTTGGTTCACTGCAACCTTCACCTCTCGGGTTCAAGGGATTCTCCTGCCTCAGCCTACCGAGTAGCTGGGACTACAGGTATGCACCATCACACCTGGCTAATTTTTATATTTTAGTAGAGATGGGGTTTCACCATGTTAGCCAGGATGGTGTCCATCTCCTGACCTTATAATCTGCCCATCTCAACCTCCCAAAGTGCTGGGATTACAGGTCTGAGCCACCAGCTTGATCAAAAATTCTTAAAACTAAGTATTCATGTACTTAATTTTACCAGTGGGTTTCATGACTTGAAAAGTTTTCTTTTTGTATGTAAATGGTTTTTTGTTTTGTTTTGTTTTTTTCCTCTCAGATTGAAGAACTCCCTTTAGCATTTACTGTAAGATGGGTCTGGTAGGGGTGAATCCTCTGAAATTTTGTTTGGGAAAGACTATTTCTCCTTCATATTCAAAGGGTAATTTTGCTGGATACAATTTTGCTGGATGGGTTTTTTTTTTCCTTTGAGCACTTTGAGTATGTTGTTCCACTCCCTCCTGTCTGGGAAGTCTGTTACCAGAAGAACTGGAGGTTCTTTGTATGTTATTTGCTTCTTTTCTCTTGCTGCTTTTGAGATCCTCTTTGTACTTGACCTTTGAGAGTTTGGTTATTACATACCTTGGGGTAGTCTTATTTGGGTTGAATCTCTTTGGTATTTTCAGACCTTCCTGTACTGGAGATTTATATCTTTCTCAAGCTTTGGAAATTTTTGTATTATTTCTTTCTACCCTCTGCTCTTTCTCAGCTCCCTTTTAAACATCAAGAATTCTTAGATTTGGCCTTTTGAGGTAATTTTCTATATCTTGTAGGCAGTCTTTCTTCTTTTTCTTTGTTTTTTCCTTTTTCTCCTCTGATTGTATTTTCAAATAGCTGGTCTTTGAGCTCACTGATTCTTCCTCTGGTTGTTCCATTCTGATGTTGAGAGCCTCTAATGAGTTGTTCAGCTCAGCAGATGTATTTCTCAGTTCCAAAAGTTGTTTGATTAAAAAAATGTTTTTAAGTTAACTTTAAAAATTTAACAAATTCTCTTTGTTAAATTTTTCCAACAAATTTCAGAATTGCTTTTCTATATTATTTTAGAGATCACTGAATTTCCTTAAAACTGCTCCTTTGAATTCTTGGTCAGAGAGTTCACAAATTACTCTCTTGTTAGGGTCAGTCACTGGGTTTTTGCTTTGTCCTTTTGCAGAGGTCACATTTCCCTGTTCGGTGTTGTTTCTTGTGGGTATATGTCTTTGTCTTTGCATTGAAAGATGATTGGTTATTTATTCCAGCTTTCTCTGTTCAACTTGTTTTGTTTTTTTATTGGATATATTTGCTTAGCAAATCTTTACTACTAAGTTGTTGCCTCTTTCTTGGCTATGAGTGGTATCTTAAGCCCAGGTTTGCCTTGGCTCTAGCAAATGATCAGGGCACTGTCTACTCCAAATGGGAGAGTCTGAAAAAGATTATCCCAACAGCAAGAGAAGTCTGGCTAGAGGTTCGTGCCCAAGGGACCTGTGGCACAATTCAGCTACTCTGGTTTGGCTCCTTTGCCTGAGTTACAGAGCAGTTTCCAGGGCTGAGGTTAGTAGTCCCTTCTCCCCTCTTTGTCTCTCCTTTCAGGCAGTCACCATGCTTTCCATGGGTTAAAGAAAGAACAGTCTCCTGCCAGGGAATCCAAGATGGTGGGAAAGCTAGCTAACTATTCCAATCTCACTTTTTCCAGCATAGAAACCATGAATTAGGAAAAGATTTTCCATGTGGTTCCTGTCAGGCAGAATGGGCAAGGTGGATGTGGAAGTTGGATTCTGTGCTTGAAGTTTTTTCACATCTGTGTCCTTAGGATCTGTCTCATCCTCATATTTGAGATGTGGGTTGTTGCTACTGAAAATCTTGGCACTTTATATTTGTTTTTGGTTTCCTGTATGAGTAGTGAAGCCAGCTTGCTTCTGTGCCACCATTTAAAACCACAGGTCAGATTACTGCTTTTTATTGTAAACTTTAACAAACTATTTGACTCACTAAACTGTATGCATATGCAACTTCGTTTGTTTTATTTTTTATTTATTCTTATTATTTTTTGAGTTGGAGTTTTGCTCTTGTTGCCCAGGCCGGAGTGTAATGGTGCGATCCTGGCTCACTGCAACATCCACCTCCCAGGTTCAAGTGATACTCTCACCTCAGCCTCCCATGTAGCTGGGATTATAGGTGCCCACCACCATGCCCAGCTAATTTTGTACTTTTTGTAGAGACAGGGTTTCACCATGTTGGCCAGGCTGGTTTCAAACTCCTGACCTCAGGTGATCCACCTGCCTCAGCCTCCCAAAGTGCTGGGATTACGGGCATGAGCTACTATGCCTGGCCTAATTTTATTTTTAAAAAGAAAAATAAAAGCTACATTTATACTTGCTTATATGTTCCCAGGATATTTAGAGGGATGCTTAAGAGTTTCATGTATTAAGAAATAATAAGTGAACATTATAGAAAATTTAGCAAATATCAATAAACCAACAACCATAAAAGAAAACCAGCCACTGTTTTATGTTTTAAAGATATATATGTTTTGAAATTGTAATTTAGTAATTATTTATAATTCTTATAAGATACAGTATATTTACAAATTACAAAATATAATATGTTTCTTTTGATTTAGACAATAAGACCAAAGTATCTACAGATCTGGCAGCAATCAATATAACTGCAAAGACAATAAATGAAATTGAAAATCTAAATTTATAAAGTGATGTCTGGTGACACAGGACACCTAAGGCAATACAGGATATGAAGAATTCATACGCATTTTGGAAATTCAAGCATATTTTCTCAGTCAATATTTGATTCTAGACAATAGTAGCTTCTAGTTTGCCACATTTATAATAGCTATATTTGTGTAGTCCATCAGTTTTTACAAATTAATATGTTTATATAAGTATATATACCTAATAAATATATATTACTAATATAAGTATATATTACTAATACTTATAAGTATATATTACTAATATATTAGCATTACATATAATATATAGTATTTTATAATTATATCATATATAATATATATTAGTATTATATATATGATATATATTTAGTATCATATATATTATGAAACTAAAGATATATATCATATACTATATAATATTATCTATAATATGAATATATATTATATATTATATAATATAATTATATATTATATACTAATACATATTATATATAATATATTAGTATTAGTATCATATATATTATATATTATATTATATATTATATATTATATAATACTTTATAATATATATTATCTAATAATACATATAATATATATTATATATAAAATACACATATAATATATAATACATATAATATATAATACATGTAATACATATTATATAATACTTTATAATATATATATTATATATTATATATGATACTAATACTAATACATTATGTATAATATGTATTAGTATATAATATTATATTATTTGGTATATTATAATATTTATATTATATTATTTGGTATAATATTATATTATTTAGTATACACACTATTATATACTAATACATATTATATATAATGTATATAATATATAATACATATAATATATATAATATATAATACATATAATATATAATATATATTATATACTTTATAATATATATTATATACTAATACATATTATATATAATATATTAGTATTAGTTAATGTATATAATATATATAATATATAATACATATAATATATAATATATATTATATACTTTATAATATATATTATATACTAATACATATTATATATATTAGTATTAGTATCATATATATACTTATATATATATACAATACTAGTATTGTATATATAAGTATATATATGATATAATACACAGTATCATGTATAGTATCATATATATACTATCATATATATACAGTATCATATACAGTATCATATATACAGTATCATATACAGTATCATATATACAGTACAATATACAGGATCACATATATACTAATATATATACAGTACTAGTATATTAGTATTGTATATATAGTATATGATATATATGATATATAACATAAATAATACTAATATATTAGTATTAGTATACTAATTATATACTAATATATAATATATGTAATTAGTATTATATTAAATTATGTATGTTATATTAATGTATATTATATATTAATATAATATATGATTAGTATTTTATAATTAATATAATATATAATTAGTATTACATTAAATTATATGTAATATACATAATATAATAAATTATTATAATTACTATTATATTAAATTATATATAATCATATATGTCATATATTACACAAATATAATACAACATAAATTTTATTATATAAATTTGATATAATACTAATTATATATTATATATATGTTATACTAATATATTAGTATCAGTATATGTAGTATATTATATATAGTATATTATATAGTATATAATGTATTATATATTATATATATTCTATACATATAGATATATATATTCTCTATATAATACTAATATATTATATATAATACATATATTAATATATTAATATATAATACATATATATGATACATATATTAGTATTACATTATATATAATATATAATACTGGTCTTGAACTCCTGTGTTCAGGTGATCCACCTGCCTTGGCCTCCCGAAGTGCTGGGATGACAGGTGTAGTAAGCACCATGCCCGGCTTACTTTTATTTTTGACAGGAAGTTTGTAAAACTGAGTAAATTTTCTAACTTAATACTGCAACTATTCCATCTCCACTTTGAACCTTGATTTCACATAAATTAGATGAGATTGAAAATATTATGTTTTAAGAATTAAAATATAATCATCACATTATAATATATTAATTTAATGTTACACTGGATTGTTATATCATAGGATCTGTAAAAAGATACCAATATCATTACAGCAGTATGTTGAAAGCATACTATGATCAAATTTCTGCCAGTTATTTTGAGGCCCAGCAAACTTAAACTCCAAAAATAACCCAACTTACAAAGGGGATTAATATGAATGAGGAAATACTGCCCTAATGTGGCAAAGCTTAGGGTTATAATTACGCAGTTGGACCTTTAATAAAAAAATTTTTCAATCAAATCAAACAAAAAACTCACTGAAATGAATATAAAATAACAAATCTTTACCTTTGTTCTGTTTTCGAAGTGCTGAACATTTTTCTGAACAGCTGACAGGAGTAAAGACTTCATTATAGTCCATGTGGGTGTATAAACTTGCCTCCTCTACTTCAATTTGGGAGTCTGGATTTGAACTTGGAACAACTTCATCAAATTCACAGTTAATCTGGGTCACCATTCTTGTAATTGTTTTTCTGTACAGTATAAAATTACTAATGTTATGTTTATGGCCTATTTTAAAACACTTTTATTAGTAAATAGTATATTTCGCTGTGGAAAGAAATTATCAAATTCCAACAGATACAGAGAAGAAATATCCATAATCCCATCACTCAAGATGAATATAAAAATTATGTAAATTTCTCAATTTTTAAAAATATCTTTAAACAATAGTAGATTAATGACAATGGCATTCCATAACCTGTTCTTTTCTGTAAAACGATGAAGAATGAACACATTTACATGTCAATCAATGTACATTCAAAAATAATATTTGAATGGGTAAACAGATATCAGTAAATCAGAATTTATTCAACCAATTCCTGATTGCTGGAAATTTAAGTTTGTTTTAATTGTTTGGTATTGTGAGCAACAATGCAAAGAACATCTATATTCACTAATAATCTCAAAATATATTTCTTAAAAACAGAAATGATGAAGTTAAAGGTATATAGATTTTTACGTTTTGCCACACATTGCCAAACTGCCCTTGTGTTGGATATTCGATGTCTGTTCCTCAATACAATTACTCAACTTTTTATGTTCTTTTCTGTAACCTGGGAACCTATTCTCTATGTACTAACCAAGCTTCCTTGTCCTCTGGCTTCTGGATGGGTTCAGCCATGGAAAGTACTGGCAGAAGAGCGAAGGTGAGAGAGAGACAGGTTGGAATATTATTCCTCCCAAATCCTTCTCTGTTGGGCCACAGTTTAGAAGTGGCTGCACTCTTCCACCAAAAGTTACATCCCTTGTCAGACAACCCTGCTCCTGTAGTTCTTACTAGCTTGGTAACTGCATAGGCACCTTGTTTCTTCAACCTTAGGGTAGTAACAACTTTGTAACTGCTCAACAGGTTCACTTTGCCCACTGCCTAGACAGTTGATTTATCAAGACAGGGGAATTGCAGTGGATAGAGATTAATTCATGCAGAGCCAGCTGTGCAGGAGACCAGTGTTTTATTATTACTCAAATTAGTCTCCCTGAGCATTGGGGGATCAGAGTTTTTAAAGATAATTTGGCAGGTAAGGGCTTGGAAAGTGGGGAGTGCAGATAGGTCAGGCTGGAGATGAAATTATAAGGGATGGAAGTGAGGTTTCCTTGCTGTCTTCTGCTCCTGGGTGGGATCGCAGACCTGGTTGAGCCAGATTACTGGCTAGGTGGTGTCAGCTGATCCATTAAGTGCAGGGTCTGCAAAATATCTCAAGCACTGATCTTGGATTTTATAATAGAGATGTTATTCCCAGGAGCAATTTGGAGAGGTTCAGATTCTTGCAGACAGAGGCCACATGACCCCTAAACCAAAATTTCTAACCTTGTAGATAATTTGTTAGTCCTACAAAGGCAATCTGGTCCCCAGGCAAGAAGTGGGTCTTTTCAGGAAAGGGCTATAATCAATTTTGTTTCAGAGTCAAACCATATGCTAAATTCCTTCCCAAGATTAGTTCAGCCTACACCCAGGAATTTAAAGGTTAGAAGGGCAGTTTAAAGGTTAGAAGCAGGATGGAATCAGTTAGGTCTGATCTCTTTCACTGTCATAATTTCCTCAGTTATAATTTTTGGGAAGGCAGTTTTAACTTCCTACTGTTGCTAGTCCTGAGGACATCTTTTTGGCTCTTTTAACCTTGCCCTTACCTGTTTCCTGATTGATACACATGTATCTGCTATTGTCTACACCATTACAATGGTTGGCATTACAAGAGATCTTCCAATGGATAAATATATTATTGGCAACTTAGTTATACATCTTTATATACTTTTTTCCTGATATCCTGGAACATTACAGCCCTAATCATTCCTTTGTGCAGACTGAAAGAACCAAAATGAATATAACTCTCCATATGGGAGAAAAGACCAATTATGTCATATCTGTAGGATATAGTAAATTCCTCTTCAAAGAACCAATATGTTAGCATGTTCAGCTTCCCTGTTCTTTGCTCTCTATTTTAAGGTTCAACTTCCTTGTTCTTTATGTCCTCTTCCCCCAGTTTCAGTAAACAACCCCCTCCTAGCCCCAATCACTAGTGGCTCTGTCCTTGGCCATCCTTAGTCACCTGCTCTGTCCTTAGTCATCCTTAGTCACCTACTCTGTAACACATCCTTCCCACCAAAACTACTCACTCTGCCATTCTGGATCGTACCCCTGCTCTCTTTAAAATAGCCAATCAGAATTAGCTTAGACTGTGCAGTCCAATACTAGCCAATAGGGGAAAGACACAGCAGTAGGAACTAGTTGCATCAGGGATAAGACCCCCTTCCCCTCCCTTCTCTGATGTGCTCTTGCCTTTCCTCCATCCCCGAGATGCACCCTTCTATAGAAGTAAATTTGTCTTGCTGAGTAAATTTATGTTTGAGTGCTATTTCTTTTGCGGCACTGAAAATTTGTTTTTAACATATCTTAAAATCATAGATGGAGAAAGCTTTAGAATTTATCCTTTAAGAAAATACAAAGTAGAAGAAAAAATATTTTAACTCTTCAATGTCCATATTACTAAATAAGATCCTTGATTTTTACGTGGATCATATATACTGAACTCAGTGTTTACATAGTTGCTGTTGTTTTAAAATAAATGTTGCTCACAGGGTCAGCACTCTATAACAATACTTGGTACTACAGTTTTGAGAATACCAGTCAATTTTATTTCTGTAGACACAAAAGATCTATGAAGATCAGTGTTTCCTGGCTCTCCTCATCTACCTCCCTGTCAATATATTTATTCTCTTTTCACTAGTGCCTCCTCCTTTGCATAATGTGTAGATGCTGGTCTTTACCAGGTTTCTACTCCAGATCATCTTTGCTTTCCTTCTATATCATTCCTTTTAAGTAAATTAATCTACTCCCATTCATTAATTTGTAAACTTAACAAAACTATTTATTAAGTGTCTATAATGTGCTAACACCATTCTAGATACTGAGAATGGGGTGGTAAACAAAGTTCTTTCCTTCATAGAGCTTATCTGCTAAAAGGAAGATAGAAAAATAAGTATATGACATAATTTCAGGTGGTAAAAATGTTATGACTAGGTTGGGTGTGGTGGCTCATGCCTGTAATCCCAGCACTTTGGGAGGCCAAGGCAGGTGGATCACCTGAGGTCAGGAGTTTGAGACCATCCTGATCAACATGGTGAAACCCTATCTCTACTAAAAATACAAAAAAAAAAATATAGCTGGGCATGGTGGCAGATGCCTGTAATCTCAGCTACTTGTGAGGCTGAGGCAGGAGAATCACTTGAACCTAGGAGGCAGAGATTGCAGTGAACTGAGATCATGCCATGGTATTCCAGCCTAGATGAGAGAGAGAGACTCTGTTTCCAAAAAAAAAAAAAAAAAGGAGAGAGAGAGAGAGAGATAAAATACTGGTGGGGAGCGGTGGCTCACATCTGTAATTCCAGCACTTTGGAAGGCTGAGGTGGGTGGATCACTTGAGGCTAGGAGTTTGAGACCAGCCTGGCCAACATGGTGAAACCCCGTCTCTACTAAAAATACAAAAATTAGCCAGATGTGGTGGCGCATGCCTATAATTCCAGCTACTCAGGAGGCTGATGTACAAGAATCAGTTGAACCCAGGAAGCAGAGGTTGCAGTGAGCTGAGATTGCACCACTGCACTCCAGCCTAGGTGACAGAGTAAGACTGTCCCAAAAAACAGAGAGGGAGAGAGATAAAGCACTAACACATGTGACAACATGGACAAACCCTGAAAACATTATATTAAGTAAAAGAAATCAATCACAATAAAAGCACATATTGTATGATTCCACTTAATGTGAAACATCCAGAGTAGGCAAATCAATAGACAGAAAGTAGATTCTGATTCAGTTAGTCTGTTTTGGAGCCTGAGATTGTGCATTTCTAATATATTTCTAGGTGTTATTGATGCTGCCAGTCCAAAGACCTACTTTGAGTAACAAGATGCAAGATGATCTCTAAGATCTCTTTTCACCTTATGAAACAATAATTTAGTTTTCACCAAACCAGCCCAATTATTGCCTTTGCTGAATACTGATTGCATATTCCTGCATCTATGCCTGGAAACATGTTTCCTCTGCTCAAAATCCTTTCTTTTGAGTTAATTTCTCTTTCATTGCTCAGCCCAAGCTCAATTGCTACTTATGTGAAGCTGACCTCTCCTACTTACAAATGCACAGCTCTACCAACCTAACTCATAAGGTGAAAAGCGATCTTAGAGATCATCTCGCATCTTGTTACTCAAGGTAGGTCTTTGGACTGGTAGCATCAGTACCTCCTAGAAATAGATTAGAAATAGATTAGAAAGGCTCCAAAACAGACTAACTGAATCAGAATCTGCATTTTAATAAGATCCGCAGGGGATTCATATGTACACTAAAGTTTGAGAAGCACTGATCCATCATCATCATACTGATAAAATGAGGGTCATAGGTAAAATGACCAACAAAGGAGTTAGCACTTGACTTTTCCAGTCAAGGCTTAACATCTACATATTTTAATTCATAGTGCAGAGCTTTTTTCACTACACCTTTCTGTTTCCTCACTGCTTAGGAGTTTACTCAAGTGATACATACTTCTAATTGGCCGTATGCCTTGTTATAGACTTTATGTTGGTCATCCTATATTATCATTTAATTCTTACATTGTTAATTTTTTCTGTGCTTATCTATTATCTTCCTAACCTGACTTTAAATTCCTAGGTGACAAAGATGGCATATTGAGCTTCACTGTATCCAGAGTCTAGATACTTTTCAATGTTTTTTTGTTTCTTTGAAGCACAACTAAGGAAAATTTAAATTACAGAAACTCAAAAATGTTAATAATAACGGAATCTTTCCTGGGTCTGATCAGCATTCTGTGCATGAAGTGAAGCAACAGAGTAAATTATTAAATTTGCACTAAAATATCTATTTTATGTCTATATTTACAATGTAGAACAGGTTAGATGTTCTTCCTTATATTATGCTATGGGTGCCTATCTCTGTCATTGTACTTTGTGCATTGCATTATAATTATTTCTTTATAAAACTGTATTCCTTGTTTTCATGTGTTCTTTGAAGATTAAGACTATGTCTTATTCATTTTTATATCTTGTATCTAATACATAGCATGATAAAAATATTTGATGAATGCTTAAACTAATAATAAATAATGTTTTGACCAAATATATTACAAAATACCCTTAAATCTGCATGTTTACTAAAGGAAAAAAGAGTTTAATATGAAGAACTTCCTACAGATACTTTCTACAGAAAGTCTAATTGATAAACTAATCAAAAGTTTACTAATTAAGAAAAAGGATAGAAGTCACTCCTATTAACTACTCCTTTGTGGTTCAAATTATGACCTTTTCTGCAGATAAAAGAAGAAAATCCATGAAGAAATGAAGGAAGATATTTCCCTCTTTAGGTATCTGGAGAACTTACTGTTTATCTTCTTCTAGATGTAAAAGAGAAATTTGAGATTAAGGATACATACTTCTCAAGGAAATCGTCCACAAAGAGACTTGCTTTCCATTGGTCCAAGACTGAGGTATCTGTCATTCCCGGAACTGAAACAGCTGAGACTAGAAAGGATAATGGTAAACATTACCTTCTAGAATTTTCTTTTACACTTAATTCAAGGAACCAAACATTCATCTTTTACATTATGATATTATCTTTATTTGTTCACAAATGTAGTTTTTTCCAAAGTGATAGCTGATTCCAAATATTTAGTCATCTTCATTATCATCAAGACACCCCTGCCCCTCAATCAACTACAGTTAGAAGAATATCACCTGAACATATCGGCCTCATTTTATAGCCTCTCTTTTGCTCATACAGCACTACCATCCCAGACAGTCCTTTTCTACTGCACATGCTATACCTCATGAAGCTTCTATTAACCATTCCAGCTCAATCTGATACATTCTCCTTGAAGGGCCATAATACTGTTAGTAGCACTTGAATACTCAACCATATACAGTCCTATATTTAAAATTGTAGGTGGTACGCAGTGGCTCACACCTGTAATCCCAGCTCTTTGGGAGGCTGAGGCGGGTGGATCACTTGAGGCCAGGAGTTCGAGACCAGCCTAGCCAACAAAGCAAAACTCCATCTCTACTAAAAATACAAAAATCAGCCAGGCATGGTAGTGCGTTCCTCTAGTCCCAGCTACTTGGAAGGCTGAAGCAGGAGAATAGCTTGAACATGAGAAACAGAGGCTGCAGTGAGCAGATATCACGCCACTGCACTCCAGCCTGGGCACTTGGGTGACAGAGTGATATTCTGTCTCAATCATTCAATCAATCAATCAATCAAATTGTATGTATATATAGCTTGTCTTCCAAATTAGACCCTTGGTTCCTTATGGAGAAAGACCATGTCATATACTACTGTCAGAATATGCAATTGAGTATTCTACCTTCCACCAGTGTTACTTCTTACTAGTTTTGTTACTTTGAACAAATCATTTAACATCTAAGCCTGTGCCTCATTGAAAAATATGAAAAAAAAAAAAAAAAAAGAAAAATACCAAAGTTTAGTAGTTAAGAGTACAGATTCTGGAATCACTCTGCCTGGATTTTAACCCTTGTACCGCTACTTATTAACTATGTAATCTTGGGTAAATAGCTTAACCTTTTTGCACCTCAGTTTTTTTAATGTATAAACTAGGAAGAATAGCCTTTTCAGAGTGTTGCGGTAAAGATAAAATGTGAAGTGGCATGCAAGTTGCTTAGAACAGTTTAGGTTCCATAGCCAGCCCCATAACCATTGCTTTCAAAGACTCCTGATTCCCTTGCCTCTCTTTCTCTTATACCAACTTAGGACAACCCCTACTCTACACTTTCTGTGTATGTACACTAAAACAGTTGACAATCACTGGAAAAAAATCACCCAGCCATGCTAAAGGAACTCATTCCAAATAACAACCATAAATTTCAAATGGCCACCCAATATTGACAGATGATAATAGTACACCCCCTAATAAAACTGGCTTTCTTGACCACAGAGACACAGGGAGGGGAGCATCACACACTGGAGTCTGTCTGGGGGAAATAGGGGAGGGACAGCGGGGGGTGGGGAGTTGGGGAGAGAGAGCATGGGGAGAAATGCCAGATATAGGTGATGGGGAGGAAGGCAGCAAATCACACTGCCATGTGTGTACCTATGCAACAATCTTGCATGCTCTTCATATGTACCCCAAAACCTAAAATGCAATAAATAAATAAAATAAAATAAAAAATAAATAAAATTAAAAAAAAACAAAAACAAGAAACAAAAACAAAACTGGCTTTCCTGCTCTTTAGACAGCTAATTCACACATTACCCCCTTAAATATTCAGTGTTCGTTCCATTATCCACTTTCAGTGCATGACCTTACCTTCACATAGAAAACTGATACAGAGAACTACCTCATTTTCCACCACCCATTCTACCAACCTACTGGCATAAGTACCTGCAAACCCTATCTTTGTATCCATACAGGGGAAGAATTATTTTATTTCCTACTGAATACTAACTTCTCTAACTGTGCTCTTGATCCTATCCCCTTTTACTCCTGTTATCCTTTTTCTTTCCTGCATCATCCTATTCTCTTTTTACCAAAATTATTTCCATTGGCAAATATTTTACAGTCTCTCTCATCACGTATTTTTAAAAAATCACACATCAAAAACAAAAACAGAAAAGAATAACTCTTTACTTCTCCCATAAGTTAGTGCCTCATTTAAAAATTTTCCTTCACAGCAAAATTCTCCAAAATAGTCAAATTCACTCTCATTTTCCCACTTCCCATTATTTTCTCAACATATTCCAATCATATTCCAATATATTCCTATCACACTCTAATTATATTACAATCATATTAATAACCAATATTCCAGGGAAACCACTCTTATCAAAGTTATCAATGACCTACATTTAGTCGAGCTAATGGTCAACTCATTATCCTCAGATAACTTGACCTTTTAACAGGAGCCCAATGCATTGGACTACTACTTCCTTCTTGAAGTACTTTCTTCTTTAGAATTCTACAACACCAGATTCATTTGATTTTCCTATCTTGCTTCTTAGGTCTAACTCCTTTTACATCAGACTTTTATTGGAGTGTTCCAAGGCTCTGTCCTAGGCCTTCTAATCTATTTATACTCATGCTGTCAGTGACTTCATCTGGTTTTACATCTTTATGTGTAATTTACATATTGAAAACTCCAGTTTGAAACTCCAGCTTGTGAAGCAGGTTAGCTGTGTACTGATTACCAACTTGTCTGAGTATGGGTGAGACAGAACACCTATACACAGGAAGTTACATGAAGTGGATTTATTACTCACAGATAGATAACAAGGGACAACAGAAGCCTAGGATTCATTGTGAACTGGTCCCCTAAGGCTTAGGAAAGCTGCCTGGGGCAGATGGAGTCTTCATGTGTCACACTTGCACAGCAGCTGAAGAACCCCAGAAAGCAGTCCACCTGGGTTTGATATTCTGAGGTCAAAGGACATGCTGGGCTAAAGCATTGAAGGACATCCTGTTTCCGTGGTAGGGGAAGACTGGCAAAAGCCTAGGCTGTTGTGGCCAGTTCTCTCTCTATCTCAGAATGTTGCATTCCTAGCACGTTTTATAGTTATTCTTAAGAACTTCAAGTGAGAAAAGGAGGACAAGTCTACCCAGAGAACTGTCCTGAGCATCTGTGCTCAAAATTAATATAACCAATTGCCTTCTTAATGATTCCATTTAGATGCCTAATAATCTGGCCAAAGCAGAGTTATTGACTCTGACCACAAATTGGCTTCTCTATAAGCCTTTCCCTATTTTAGGAAATGGTACTGTCATCTACTCAGTTTCTCTAGTCAAAAACCTAGAAGAATTTCTTTATTCTTCTATTTTGTAACCCCCTCACTGTTGACAATTTCTAAAATAAGCTCGACTTTAAGCACATCTCACATCTCCATTACTACAAGCCTTGTCCAAGACACTATAATCTTTTATCCAGAGCCGAGATTCTGGGCTACTACAATAGTTCCCTGATAGATCTCCCTGTCTCTACTCTTGACTCCTAATCCCCACTCCTCGCTTTCTATCCTCCAGACAATTATAACTATCTTTCTACAGCATAAATCAGGTTATATCATTCTCTTTCTTAAAATTGTCCAGTGACTTCCCATGTCCACAATTGTGTTAATCAGTCTAGGCTGCTATAACAAAAATACCATAGACTGGATGGCTCAAACAACAAACAGTCATTTCTCATAGCTTTGGAGGCTGGGAAGCCCAAGATCTAGGCACCAGAAGATTCAGTGTCTAGTGAGGGCCCACTTCCTGGTTCATAGGTGGCTGTCTTCTTGCTAGACTCACATGGCAGAAAGGTCAAGGGAGCTTCTTGGGGTCTCTTTTATAAGGGTAGTAATCCCTTTCATGAGGACTCCATCCTCATGTCCTAATTACCTCCCAAAGGCCCCACCTACAAATATAAATTTTGAGGGACACAAACATTCAGTTTATTGTAGCCATAATAAAAATAAATAAATAAATAAATTCCCCGTTATGACCTACAAATCCTTATTCAGAAATTGCCTACTTCTCAGTCCCTTTTTCATTACCCAGTCCCAATAGCTTAATTTTCTGGTCCTTACACACATCAAGTTCATTCTTGAGTCAGGAACTTTGCATTTGCTTGAAAGGCTTTTCCCCATATTTTTCATGGTTGTTGCTTTCTCATTATTCAGGTTTCAACTCAAATGTCCTCCTCTTCAGAGAGACATTTCCCTAACTGTCTTAGGAAGTAGCACTCCCTACTCCCGAAATTTCGTATCACTTAGCATTACTGTCTCTTCTCTATACATTTAGCAATATCAGATACTGGTTTACATATTTAATGGTTTTATTGCTGTATCCTCCTTACCAGTCTAAAACCCAATGAGGGCAGAGACTACTTCTATGTCTTTTAAGTAACTGTGTCCTTAGTACTTATAACAGTGTTTGGTATGTGATATATACCAAATAAATGCTGTTAACTGACTTGACTTCTCAAGGAGGCTACTTCTTTTCTTGTCTATGACTTGATATAAACAAAAAACTATTTTATACATATATACTTAAAAATAATTTTATATTCAGTGTGCCATTACAACTTAAAGTAGGCCTCAGATGGTCAAGAAAAATTCTATTATAGTACAACAAATGTTTACAATGTTAGACTATTTTAAGTCTTCATCATCTACATATCTTTTATTTGGTTTATTCACATCAAATATAAGCTTTCCAATTCCTTATTTAGTTATCTAAATTCTATAATAAAAATATTGTTGTTAACTTCTTGGAATCCTGACATGAACAGATACAATGAGTTTTTAATTAGTAAAGCATTGCATATTCTTAATAATTTACTGTGCTGAACTCTGAAATGGCTTTTTAAACACATTTTTAAGAAATGAAAACAAACATACCTCTTGTCCATGGCCTCCTAAATTTATTATCAGTAACTGCTATATGGTAACTTTCATCTTGATATAAACATGAAGGGATTTGAAGCAATAAAGCATCTCTACAAAACTTCTTTCTAACTACATTCTGTGGAAGAAAGATTAGAAAATCTTTTAACATTTACTATGTATCTGTCAATATTCAGAATATATTAAAATTCTCTATACTTTGAAACTTGTATGATTTTTCTTTAAAAGTAATATATGCTCCTTATAAAAAACAGGCACACCTTTACTTTATTGTGCTTTATTCTATTGTGCTCTGCAGATATTTTTGTTTTATAAATTGAAGATTTTGTGCAATCCTGTGTTGAGCAAATCTATCTGTGCCATTTTTCCAAAAGCATGTGCTCACTTCCGGTGTCACATTTTGGTAACTGTCCCAACATTTGAAACTTTTCCATTATTATTCTGTTACGATGATCTGTGATCAGTGGTCTTTGATCCACTGTAATTGTTTGTGGGTGGCATAAACTGCACCATATAAGACAGCAAATTAACTGATAAATGTTGTATGTGTTCTGAAAAAACAGCCTTCTGTTAGAAGAAGATGCCAACAAGGACTTTCATAGCTAGAGAGAAGTCAATGCCTGGCTTCAAAGCTTCAAAGGACAAGCTGACTCTTGTTAGAAGCTAATGAAGTTGGTGATTTTAAGTTGAAGCTAATGCTTATTTACCATACTGAAAATCCCAGGGCCCTGAAGAATACTAAATCTACCCAGTCTATGCTCTATAAATGGAACAAAGCCTGGATGATGGCACATGTATTTACAACATGGTTTACTGAATATTTTAAGCCCATTGTTAAGACCTACTGCTCAGAAAGAAAAAAAAGGATTACTTTCAAAATATTACTGCTCGGTGACAATGTACCTGGCCACCCAAGAGCTCTGATGGAGATGTACAAGGAGATTAATATTTTTACACCTGCTAATGCAATATCTATTCTGCAGCCTATGGATCAAGGAGTCATTTCAACTTTAAGGTCTTATGGAAATAAATATATTTTGTAAGGATATAGCTGCCACAGATGGTGATTCCTCTGATAGATCTAGGCAAAGTCCTTTGAGAAAGGAGAACAATTCTGGATGCCATTAAGAATATTTGTGATCATCAGAGGAGGCCGAAATATCAACATGAACAGAAGTTTGAAAGAAGTTGATTCCAACCTGCATGGATGAGTTTCAGGAATTCAAGACTTCAGTGGAGGAAGTACATAACTATAGATGTGATAGAAATAGCAAGATAATTTGAATTAAAAATGGATGCTGAAGGTGTGGTTGAATTACTGCAATCTCATGATAAAACTTGAACAGATGAGGAGTTGCTTCTTATGGATGAGCAAAGCAAGGGGTTTCTGGAAATGGAATCTACTCCTGGTGAAGATACTGTGTTAAAATGACAACAAAGTATTCAGAATATTCCATAAACTTAGTTGATAAAGCAACAGCAGAGTTTTAGAGGATTGAGTCTAATTTTCAAAGAAGTTCTGTGAGTAAAATGCTATCAAACAGCATTGCATGTTACAGAAATCTCTGGTGAATCAAAGACTCAATCGATGTAGCAAACTTCATTGTTGCCTTAAGAAATTGCCACAGCCACCACTCTGATCAGTCAGCAGCCTCAACATCAAGGCAAGACACTCCACCAGCAAAAAGATTATGACTCACTAAAGACTCAGGTAATTCTTATCATTTTTTAGCAATAAAGTATTTTTTAATTAAGGTATCCCTGGTAATTTTTAAATTAAGGTATATCTTTTTAAAGACATATTGCTATTGTACTTAATGGGCTATAGTAGAGTATAAACATAACTTTTTTTTTGAGACGGAGTCTCTCTCTTGTCACCCAGGATGAAGTGCAATGGCGCAATCTTGGCTCAGTGCAACCTCCGCTTCCTGGGTTCCAGCCAGTCTCCTGAGCAGCTGGGATTACAGATGCCCACCACCATGCCCAGCTGATTTTTGTATTTTAGTAGAGACAGGGTTTCACCATGTTGACCAGACTGGTCTCGAACTCCTGACCTGTGATTTGCCCACTTCGGCATTCCAAGTATAAACATAACTTTTATATGCACTGGGAAATGAAAAAATTCGTGTGACTGACTTTATTGTGATATATGCTGTTGCTGAGGTATGCCTGTATCATATACACAGAACCACATAACTGAGAAAGTCAAGGCCCCTTGTAATATCAGTAGTAGTTTGATGTATTCTCCTGCAGATATTTTTTCTAGCTTAAGCTAAAATGCATGTGTAAGTACTTGACAAAAAACAGAATCACATCATTTATATATCACTTAGCAATGTGCTTTTTTCACTAAACAGTGTAATGTGGATGTCTTAACTTTTGTTTTATCTTTGCATTATTTCTTTTGTTACAACCAGCAAATTCATTTCTAATTTTTAAAAATATATCTAATAGGCCAGACGCAGTGGCTCGCGCCTGTAATTCCAGCACTTTGGGAGGCTGAGGCGGGCAGATCATGAGGTCAGGAGTTTGAGACCATCCTGGACAACATGGTGAAACCCTGTCTCTACTAAAAATACAAAAATTAGCTGGGCATGGCGACACATGCCTGTAATCCCAGTTACTCGGGAGGCTGAGGCAGGAGAATTGCTTGAACCCAGGAGAGGGAGATTCCAGTGAACCAAGATCTTATCACTGCACTCTAGTCTGGCAACAGAGCATCTATCTATCTATATATAAGGAAACTGTTTATTTAAAGGAATGTTAAATCAGTTAATAAGTCCATAAATGAGTCAGTGTTCTCTTTAAATTAGGCTCTGCCTTTGCTTTCGAACTTTATCTTCCATTACTCTAACTATTCTCTCTAAATAGACTAGTCTCTTCACCACCTCCCTTAACATTCAGTGGTCACTTCCTGGTTAACACCATGGTCTTCGCTGTACTTCTAAAAATGCCCTGCTATTCTTCTCTATAGAGGTCCTATTCATCTTTCAAGGCCCATCTTAAGCAATATCTCTTCTATGAAGCCTTTCCTTAGTGACTCCAATTTCCCACAGAATTCATTATTTTATGTATTTGGACAAATGTTAGTTTCTTGCATTATTTCACAAGACTTTTTGATGTTCGCTGAAGGTGTTACAACAGATTAAATAGAAGTCATTATCCAAGAATAAATGGTAAAGAGAAAAAGATCACTTAAGGTAATTTTATATCAACTAAAAGATTCACAGTAAATAGGAAAAAAAGTTTGATTAGTATTTTATCTAAAATATGAAAGTTACAAAAAGTTTTATAACAAAATTTCATTTATAATTAGCATATAAATTATTACTTTTTGGCATACACAAACTGTATTATATGATGATATGCATGATACTACTCATTACTTCACCTTTGATCATGAAAAAGATGTTTTTAGAGAATACTTGAAGATTTTCCCAAGGCATCTCTGACTCCTTTGATATTCAAACCATTCTCTTTCTCTTGTCTGTCAACTGATCTAATTTTGCATGATCTTCATAATATCTTTACTTATTATCTGAGCGGTTCCTCAACACTGTTTTCATGAACTTAACAAAGTCTTGCATCTTTTGGCAAGATTTGCCACTGATTCGTATCATATTTGTATTATATCACGGAGTGTCATATACCAGTAGAAACTAAAATACCATGGGCAAAAAAAAGTTTGAGGATGTTTGAATACAGACTAATTTTGCAAGTGGCCAATATATTCATATTGGAATTTTCTTATGATGACTTTTGATTCCTATGATGCATCTCTTTTAACTACACATTTGCTTCTCTCACTTATGAGGGAATAATAAAACCAGAAGATGCCTGAATGTCTTTCTCATTTCCTGTAAAATGTCACACAGTTTTGTTATACTGGAGTAATTTTTTTCCTTGGTAAATGGGGTCAGTGTTACAAAGAAAAACATTTAACTTGTCAACTAAAATCATAAGAGCAACAGACTGTTATATGATGGTTATTCTAATTAGTTTCCTAACAATGTGCCTGGGCTCAAAACTTAGCTCTGACAATTATAAAAGCTATTTAACTTCTCTGGAAACTAGTTTTCTAACCTGTAAAATGTAAAACCTGTAAAATAATAGTATCTGTCTCACGAAGTACTTATGATGATAAAATGATAGCAGAATAGTGTAAAACTAATTGTGGTTTTTTCCATTACTTTTAACTAACTAATGGTAAATTAATGGTAATTACTTTTGCACCACTCTAATATAATCCAGAAGGGCAAAGTATCTGTCCCACAGAAAGTGGTCAATGTATGCTATCAGTATTATCTTCTAAAGATAACTGGGATTCTTTTTTCTCCACTCCTTTCAAGAAAGATCACTCCAGATTGTTAGCAAAATCACCTCAAACTTGCCAAGAGTTTCAATTTTTTTCTCCTGACAGCTTCAGATTCATTTTAATTATTTGATTTTAATTTTTTGATTATTTTAATTTAATAATTTACTTCCAAAAGTGGCATTTTAAAGATATATTAAATGTGGAAAATAATTTTAAATAAATCTAAAAGTAATTACACTAATAAACAATCTAAGGATTACTGAAAAATTATCATACATAAGTTGAGCATCTCTAATCCAAAAATTTGAAATCCAAAATCCAAAACTTTTTGAGTGCCAATATGATGCCACCTGGGTGGCGAAGATACTGGCACTTTTGCTTTTTGATGGTTGGTTCAATGTGAACAAATTTTGTTTCATGCACAAAATATTGTATAAAATTACCTTCAATCTATGTGGATAAGATATATATAAAATATAAATAAATTTTGTGTTTAGACTTGGGTCCCATCTCCAAGATATCTCATTATATATATAAGAATATTCCAAAATCTGAAAAAAACATCAGAAATCTGAAACACTTCTGGTCCTAAGCATTTCAGATAAGGGATACTCAACCTATATTGAATGTAGTTAACACTTTTCCCATTATAATTCTTAGTAAATAGGCAGTAAGCCACTAACACTCTACCTCATATAAATAGTCTATTGCATGATATCTGAATGCTGAAAACATATCTTCTTTCTTTTAAAGCAGTGTAAATTTCAATATCTGGAAATATAAAAATTAAAATTAGCATTGGTAAAATAGCAAGTCAAGTGCAGAAAATCTCTCTTAATCACAAAACTTTGGTTTACTCACTTTTAAAAAGGCTCTGAATGGTAATCATTGGTAAAAACAATATATTTTACTATAATTTTAAATCTAATGAAAATAATGTATATTGATATAAAATTGAATATTTTTCATGCTGTTTAAACCATATAGCTGTTAGTTGGTTGGTGGAAATATATTTAATATGACCATTTTGTTGCAAAACAGGTTGAAATTCACAAGATTGCCAGAGTAGTGTTCCCAGACTAACCATATTTTGCAAGTGGTCTGGAAATTGGGTAACCAAAGGCAGAATTCTGTGTTGAAACAGTGGGGATTTGGGAAATTGGGAAACAATTTGCAAAACTGTTTTCATTCTCTTACTTAGAAAATAAGAAGTCTAAAGTTAGAATTTTCTAGTAGCTAACTTATTTGGAAGAAAATAACAATGGCATATTGGTAAATCAACAAATCCATCTAATGAAGCAGTAAGTAAAATTTAGAATGCTGAAATAGTCCAGGATGGTTCTCATTTACTTGAGAACTCAAGGAATTACAGCTTTGAAGTTACTCTAGGACAGAGTAACTTCTGTGTAAAACTTTCAGTAAAACTTTTAAAAACTTTCAGAAAAAAACTGGCCAGGCGTGGTGGCTCACGCCTGTAATCCAAGCACTTTGGAGGCCAAGGCAGGCGGATCACCTGAGGTTGGGAGTTCAAGACCAGCCCGACCAACATGGTGAGACACTGTCTTAAAAAAATAAATTAAAAAAAAAATTAAAACTTTCAGAAAAAAACTAAAAACAAACTTAAAACAATCCAGGTCAGCCGCGTTGGCTCACGCCTGTAATCCCAGTACTTTTGGGAGGCCAAGGCGGAAAATCATTTGAGATCAAGAGTTTGAGACCAGTTTGGTCAACATGACGAAACCCCATCTCTACTAAAAATACAAAAATTATCTTGGCATGGTGGTGTGTACCTGTAGTCTCTGCTACCTGAGAGGCTGAGGCACAAGAATCACTTGAGCCTGGGAGGTGGAGGTTGCAGTGACTCAAGATTGTGCCTGGGCACTCCAGCCTGGGCAACAGAGCCAGACTCTATCTCAAAAACAAAACCAAAAATAAAACAAAACAAAAACAATCCAGAGCACAATTATTTGATTAATGACTCAGAAGGATTTTGGATATTACAATGTTTTCCAATTAAAACAAGCCAAATATGTTCTCTGAATTGTCTTTAATATTCTTAGATTCTGTGGTGTGGAGAATATATAGTGTAGCCACCCTCTTTCACTCTTAAAGAGACCAACATGGCATTATTTTACTGATGGTTACTTCTCTGAGAATATTTCCAATCACTGAACCACTGTGTCTTTTCCATCCAGTGTATCACTGATCTTTCAAGCAAATACTGATTCTAGGATTCCATTTCTTGATGTTGCACTTTCAGAAAAAGATTATCTCATTCTAAAAGCCATTTCAAAAAGATAACAACAAACTCAACTCTACAGACTTTACCCATTCAGCTTATTGTCAGCATTTATATTAACTTTTCTTGTGAAGCCTAGTATTTCTATCGGCTTCATATTTATCACTCTCCTTTGTATTGAAGTCAACCACTGAAATTCATGCTAAATATGTACTACTTTAATAAGAGTCCATATATTATATACATTCTTAGAATTCCATTTATCAAGTTTATTTCATTGCAATACCGATATCGAATCAATCTAATAGTGGTGGGCGGATACAAGAAAGATAGATTGCTCTTATTTCTAAAACCAAAGATAGGGGGAAATGAACAAAATCATGGATAGAGAGAAGGTAATTTAAAATTATCAGCTTTTGAATTGCAACAATTCTCGAATATTTTTCCTTACCTATTTCTAAAGATTTTATTTCTCTGGTGCTACTTCCTGACTGACATCTACTGGGCCAAAATGGAAATGCACACCATAATGAGGTCAGGCACAAGGCCAGGAAGTCAGCTTTCCCCAAGATGATGATGATGGTAATTATTATTATTTTATGTATTTACTTATTTATTTTTTGAGACAGAGTCTCCCTCTGTCGCTCAGGCTGGAGTGCAGTGGTGCGATCTCTGCTCACTGCAACCTCCTGCTCCCGGGTTCAAGCTATTCTCCTGTCTCAGCGTCCCAAGTAGCTGGGATTACAGGCAGGTGCCACTGTGCCCGGCTAATTTTTGTATTTTTAATAGAGACGGGTTTCACCATGTTGGCCAGGTTGATTTAGGCAATTCTCCTGCCTCAGCCTCCCAAAGTGCTGGGATTACAGGCACAAGCCACTGTGCCATGCCGGGCCCCAGGATTATTTAAAAGCACTCACAGGTGAGTGTGTAATCTTCAGTCTGCCTTCCCACTTCTCCCCAACAGCCTAAGGCATCAGGAGCTTTCTGCCTTCTTCACTCCCTCGCATAAAAACCACACTTACAAAAACATAAGATCACACAGCGAGGTAGCTCACCCCTGTAATCCCAGTACTTTGGGAGGCTGAGGCGGGTGGATCACCTGATGCTAGGAGTTTGAGACCATCCTGAGCAACATAGCAAAACCGTCTGTACAAAAATTACAAAAATTTGCCAGGGCCAGGCACAGTAGCTCACCCCTGTAATCCCAGCACTTTGGGAGGCTGAGGCAGGCGGATCACCTGAGGTCAGGAGTTTGGGAGCAGCCTTGGCCAACATGGTGAAATCCCCTCTATACTAAAAATACAAAAATTAGCCTGGTGTGGTAAAGCAGGCCTGTAATCCCAGCTACTCAGGAGGCTGAGGCAGGATAATCACTTGAACCTGGGAGGCAGAGGTAGCAGTGAGCCGAGATCGTAACACCGCAAGCCAGCCTGAGCGACAAGGCAAGACTGTCTCGGAAAAAAAAAAAAATAGCCAGACGTGGTGGTGGGCACCAGTAATCTCAGCTACTCAGAGGCTGAGGTAGGAGAATCGCTTGAACCCAGGAGGCAGAGGTTGCAGTGAGCCGAAATCGCGCCACTGCACTCCAGCCTGGGCGACAGAAAGAGACTCTGTCTTAAAACAAAGAAACGTAACATCGCAGAGGAGGCGAGGTGCATCTATTTTCCCTTATTGTTTAGCCCATGCAACTTCTAATTGATGGGCTGAAATCCCACCAGTATCTCTGAGCCCTGGTGGGTCTGGGGTTTTGTCCCTACAGAGTCATATCGGCCGAGCCTCACCAATGTGTTTTCCGGAGATTCCTGAGCTGCCATATTTCTTTAGTCCCATTCGATCTTTTCTTCCCCTCAGCTCTCAAAAACACCCTCCCTCCTGCCTCCAACCTCTCAGGGACTTACCTGAGGTAAAATTGCTTCCTGTAGGTCTTCCCGGGGTTAAATTCCCGCTCACTGGGCACGTGACCGCTGAGCCTGGATTCTGTGCTTCTATTGGCCAGACCAGGCCCCGCCCCTGGCCCGTCCTTTGGTCTCCTGGCACTTCCGTTCGCGAGTGGGCGCAGCCTAGGGAGCTGAGGCTCGTGAGGATCTGAGGCCACAGCCTGGGCAGCGCTGAGGTCCTCGGGAGTGAGTAGAATCCTGGTAGCAGTGGGCGGAGTGCGACGGTGGAGAAGTCGGCAGAAGGCCAGAAAGATCTGGGTGTGAAGGGTTGGGAAGACCCTGCAGCCCAGTCTGAGCTTCTTTGGGAGTGGAGGCTCGCATATTGGCAGCGAGGCCGGGCAAAACGCGGCAAGGTTAGCGGGAGGGCGAGGGCAGAAGCCTTCCAGGGCCAAGAGTGGGAGGATTTAGCATTCACGGAAAGAGGAAGGCAAGAGGGAGGAGGCAAACGTGCCTTGGAGGTCTGGCTAGGTGTTGCTCATGTCTTGGTAGCGTAAGAACATTTGAGGGGGGGCAGGAAGAGCCTGAGTTTCAATTGGCACATGTGGATTTTATACCTTAATTAACAGCCACCCCCTTACATACACACATTTAAGTATAGCTAGACTCGCCTGATGAGGAATAATTATTCTTTTCTCCGTATTTCATAACTCCTGTTTTTTCCATGAAATGGCTTGGTATTAAACTCCTTCCCAGAAGATTGCAAGAAGTAACATGCATTTATTTATTTTAGTAGCACATGGGTGTCTTTTGAATTGATTGTTCAAATACTAATTGTGAAATTTCAGTGGATAAGTTACTTTATTTTCTTACTTCCTTTATTTTGTACAGGTGTTGCAGTTTGCTTCAGTTATATGGATTTAATGTTTGGCAATAACCTGTTTTAAAGATATTCACCTAACATTGAGGTGCATTAATCATCCGGTGTTTCTTGAATGTCTACCTTTTATTAAAATCAATTTTAAATTAAATATCATTGTAAAAGTTACAAAAATTGGCTGGGCACAGTGGTTCATGCCTGTAATCCCAGCACTTTGGGATGCCAAGGTGAGTGGATCACCTTAGGTCAGGAGTTCAAGACCAGCCTAGTCAACATGGTGAAACCCCATCTTTACTAAAAAAAAAAAAAAATCAGCCGGTTGTGGTGGTGTGTGTCTGTAATCCTAGCCACTTGGGAGGCTGAGGCAGGAGAAGCGCTTGAACCAGAGGGTGGAGGTTGCAGTGAGCTGAGATTGTGCCACTGTACTCCAGCTTGGGCAACAGAGCGAGACTCCCTCTCAAAAAGAAACAAATAACAACAAAAAGACAAAAATAACATGTGCTTATCCTCACTATAAGCAGGAAAACCATCCAAAGATGTATATAGAAAAAGTAATTTCCATTCCCATCCCAACTCCCAGGCAACCAATATTAACAATCTGGGTTGATTCTTTTCACACTTTGTTGTATGTTCATACACATTTATTCAGATACACATATACAAAGTTGATTGGCTAATTATATATAAAAATTAGTACTTTTTTTTTTTTTGAGACAGAGTCTCACTCTGCTGCCCAGGCTGGAGTGCAGTGGCATGATCTAGGGTCACTGCAACCTCCACCTCCCAGGTTCAAGCGATTCTCTTGCCTCAGCCTCTGGAGTAGCTGGGACTACAGGCCCCATGCGACCATACCCTGCAAATTTTTTGTATTTTTTTTTTTTTTTTTTTGTAGTAGAGATGGGGTTTCACCATATTAGCCAGGATGGTCTCGGTCTCCTGACCTTGTGATCCACCAGCCTCAGCCTCCCAAAATGATGGGATTACAGGCATGAGCCACCACACCCGGCCAAAATGAGTACTTTTTAAAATAGCTGCGTAATATTTTATAGTAACTACGTGCCATGATTTATCTAAACATTCCACTACTGATGGATTAACACAGATTGTTTCCAGATTTTTACCTGACAAAACTGTTGCAATAAGAATTCTTGACATATGCTCTTGAATACTTTCTGTGGCATAGATTTGTTTTGGCTTGCTGGCTCACGTTGTAAGGGCATTTCAAATTTAATAGATATTGCCTATTTTCCTTCCAAAAATTTATAGCAGTTTACGTTAACAGCATCAGAAAGGGATCATCATTTTCCTGAATGCCCAACAGCACTGAATATATTGCTTTTCAGAAATGCATGAAATCATCAGCCTGGCCAAAATTTCTGAAAAGCAATATATTGTTTTAATTTGCATTTCTCTACTGCTGAGATTAAACATGCTTCAGATGTTTATGAAAGCTTTGGATTTCTTCTTCCATGAATTGCCTAATTATGCATGTGCCTGTGTATGTGTGTATTATGTATATGTGTATGCATCTATGTATGTTTGTGTGTGTATGAGAGCAAGTGATTTTTCTATTGGGCAGGTTGTCTTTTTGAAAATCTAGTGTAAAGGTGTATTAGTTAAAATCAGGCCTGTGTAAATAACAGAAAATTCCAAAATAATTTAAAATATATTTCTCTATCATGTGAAGTCAAGAGGTACAAAGGTTAAGAACTGATATGGTAACTCTGCCCCACTAAGTCCTCTGGGACTTACCTTCCTACCAGCTCATTTTTCTGATATTTCTGTGTAGTGGTCCTTGTTTTCATGGTCTCTGGTGGCAGTATCTGTTTCAAGAAGCAGGATGGAGGAAGGACTGAAAAGGAGCAAAGGCCAAAGGCACAATGTCTCTTTATATATATATATGTAATTTAAATTGTAAAATATAATGTTCACATAGAAAAGTAATGTTCACATAGAAATATAATGTTTACATAGAAACTATACCACAATGTATAGTTATAAAAATTACTTTAAAGGAACATCAATGGAGCCTTCCCTCAAGTGAAGTAACAGCACTGGAATTTCAGAAGCCCGCTTTTCCTTTCTAATCACAACTCTCCCTAGAGGAAGTCTCCCTCTAGACCTAGAGATTACTATAATTCTGACTTTGTGGTAATCATTGCCTTGCTTTTCTTTAAAGTGTTTCACCCAAGTATGCCTTTCTAGATGACATAGTTTGCCTATTTTTGAATCTTGGTGTTTGTGTTACTTTGGTTCTTGCTTCTTCTATTCAATGGATGTTGTAAGTATATGATGATTCAGTTTCATCAATTTCATTCAATGTATTATATATGATGATTTCAATGATATATGATAATTAAATAGGATACAATAGTATCCTATTGTATTAACATACTTCAGTTTATTCATTAAACTGTTGATGGACCTTTGAGTTATTATAATTTTTGTCTATTACAAAGAATGCTGCTACAATATCCTTGTATATGCATCCTAGTATACATATATGCTTCTCTGGAATATAGATTTAGGAAAAATTTCTGGATTATTGAGTATACATATCTTCACATTTATTGACTAACATCAAACTGTTTTCCAAAGTGATTATACCAATTCACACATCCATCAGTAATGTCTGACACTCTCTACTGCTCTATATCTCAACAACCCTTGCAATTTCATACTTGAAAATTTTGAGCTCTAGTAGATGTCTAGTTGTCTATTAAGAAAGTTTTCCGTAAGCTGCCACTTGACTCTTCTGCTTGCATCTCATTTGCCAGGCCCCAGTCACATGGTCACATTTAGCTGCAGTAAAGGCTGGAAGAAGCAGCGTTCATTCTGGACAGTTATTTGCATAGTTATAATTAGATTCTATTAATATAAGCAAAAAACAGATATTGGGAAATACACAGCAATCTCTGTCGCATTCAGAATACTAACCTAAAAATAGCTGCCAGGCTCGGCACTGTGGCTCATGCCTGTAATCTCAACACTTTGGGAGGCCAAGGTGGGACAATCGCCTGAGGTCAGGAGTTCAAGACCAGCCTGGCCAACAGGGCAAAACCCCGTCTCTACTAAAAATGCAAAAATTAGCTGGATGTGGTGGCGGGCACCTGTAATCCCAGCTACTCGGGAGGCCAAGGCAGGAGAATAGCTTGAACCTGGGAGGCAGAGGTTACAGTAAGCTGAGATCACGCCATTGCACTCCAGCCTGGGTGACAGAGTGAGACTCCATCTCAGAAAAAAAAAAAAAAAAAAATTAGCCGGGTGTGGTGGCACGCACCTGTAACCCCAGCTACTTAGGAGGCTGAGGCAAGAGAATCGCTTGAACTCGGGAGGCAGAGGTTTCAGTGAGCGAGATCACGCCACTGTACTCCAGCCTGCGCGATAGAGTAAGACTCTGTCTCAAACAAAGAAAAGAAGAAAACATCAAAATTTTATTTAGTACTTATTATGTGCCAAGCACTGTTCTAAACACTTTGCAACAACTCATAAACTAGATAAGTTTACAAATATTACAAACTCCAGTTTACAGAAGAGAAAACTGGGGCATTGACCACTTAAGTCTCTTACCCAAGATGAGCTTGGAAGTATAAAACAGTTGCAAATCCAGGCAGTCTGGCTGCAGAGCCCAAACTCTGAATGAGAGCATACACTCTCTAAAAGGAATATTTGCTTTTGAGTCATCATGTTTTGTAAGAGTTTTCCCCCTGCTTATCTTGGTGAATTTCTAAAGATAGTTTTCTTTCTATATTTACAGAGAATTTTATCATATCCAAATCATCTGTTTTTTTCTTCATAGATGTTTCTGCATCATTATTTCTAAAATTTTACGTATGATGAGAATCTTAGAACAATTGCTTTTCCCTATAAATTTTAATTCATTATTTGTACCATTGTTATTTTGAACCTTGAATATAAACTAAGTTTAGACACACACTTGAATATAAACTAAGCTGAGGATGAGAAGGAAGAAAAAAAATCCCTCTACTGTCCAGACCAATTCCACACATTTACAGAAATTTCTTGTAATAATATCAAACTTCATTGTTGTACTCACACACTGTGCTGTTAAGACTATAGTAATAACATTTAATGTTTATTGAGATCATACTTTGCGCCAAGCACAATACTAGGCACTGATGATGCAAAAAATAAGGAAAACCAATCTTTGCCTCCAAGAAGCTCATAAATCCTTGTCTGAGTTGATCTTATTTTTCTTCTCTTTAGGTGATTCTAAACACTGCTGCCAGGATGGTATTTCTAAAACAGTTAACTGAGAATACCACTTCCCTGCTTAAATTCATTCAACTGTCACCTCCAGCATATAAAATCTGAAATCCTTAGTATGGAACAACTCGCAGTCAATCACATTTATTGTGGAATCCTGAATGATTGGCCATTCTTTGAATATCTCTCAGATTCTCCGACTCCTAAGTCTTTTTTCCTGCTAATTTATTTTGTACTCTGATCACATGTTGAAATCCTACTTACTCTATAAATTTTAACTTAATATATTTCCTCCTCCCACTGGTACTCTTAGTGAGAATTAATGGTTATCTTTTGTTATTCCTACAATTTTTGTTAGTATCCTTTTCATGTTTTGCATTATAATTGTTTTGTTCATGTCTGCCTTCTCCACCAGACTTCAGTCTTCTTGATATCATGGCCATGGATCATGTCTTAATTATCTTTATGTAACTAGCACAATGCCTTATCTAGAGTAAGTACTGTGATGAATATTTAATTGAATTTTCTACTTCTTAACATCTGGCACTAGGTCATTTTGAAATAATGACTATCAATTTTCTTGTACTTCCTACTAAATGTAGGTTTTCAGTGTTTTTGCAGGAGCAGTCGTGTATGAAATATTACACACACACACGCATATACACGCCTGTGCAAAAGTGAACATGGCATGAATATAGCAGATAATCAGCTTGAGACAGAATTACAGATTAGCTCAAACTGGATCATGCAGAAAATCTGGATATGGAATAAAAAGTATTGCACAAATATGTTGCATAAGTAATGTATTGTCTTCTGGCTGCTAATTTATAGGTGTAACCTCACATACTATCTTTTGATCACCATCAAGGGACTGTTTTGCACCAATAGACTGAGAGCAAACATTTTAATACAACATATTCAGTCTAATTAAGCTGGATAATTACTGCTGGAAAAGAGCTATGGTAGCAACAGCATGTAAAGAAATTTTTGCAAGTATGGAAGGGAAACCCAACATTTCATATCATGTAGATTACCTATTTTCAAATACAAGAAGACAAATATTATTCTAGCCTATTTTGGCAGTATTTGTCTCTGTAAACACTGTTACTTTTCTCTGTCCCATATGTTCAACCTCTCAACATTTTTCTGATTATGAACAATTTCACATATCATATGCTTATTGGATCTTTTACACACATTGAAAAATTCAGGCAAGCCAAGATTCTTGCCATAAACTTTATCCCTGCTTAGACTTCACTTTGTAACCCAGAAGAAAAAGTGGGAATTGGGTGACCATTTCCATGGGAAAAGTAGAAGTACTAATCCCATGCTTTCACATTTCCCTAGGTAATATTTACCCTAAAACCTTGCACATTATATGGTCCAGTGAAGTTAAGCAGTTTGCCCAGAATTACATAGGCAGATCTAGAGCTCAGGTCTTCTGACTTCTACCCTGTGAGGTATAACTGTTTACTTATTGATTTATCCATCAGTTATTTTTAAGCGTATATTATGAGCAAGTAAATATGCTAGTTGGGGAGAGCAAACTGATTCTACTCTTTCAATGTAATAGGGAAAAGAAACCATTTACATAAATATTATTCCTTGAAAAAATTAATGTCATAAGAGTATGGAATTTTTAAAAAGGAAATAGTGCTTTATTATTTCAACAAATAAGTTATAGAGATGCAAAAAAAATTGATTAGATAACTAATTTAGATATTTTACCAGATTAACCACACCAATGGGAACTCTAGCTGTTTAGACCACAAAAGTCACAATATAGCTGACTGTGTACTTAATGGAAGATGTAACTTGCAAAACAAATAACAGCCAAAGGTCTAAACTTGCAAATTTGAATTTTAATAAGTTGTAATAGATATCTCAAATATCCAGGGTAACAAACATCATCCTTATAAAATGTGGAAAAACTATTATTTCTTTCTCTCGCCAATATAAGGCTTAATGTTCTTTGAGATATCTTTGATTGCTTTTATGTCTTATGGTGGATCATGAGGTCAGGAGATTGAGGCCATCCTGGCCAATATGGTGAAACCCTGGCTCTACTAAAATACAAAAAAAAAAAGAAAAAAATTCGTCAGGGGTGGTAGTGCACACCTATAGTCCCAGCTACTTAGGAGGCTGAGGCAGGGGAATCGCTTGAATCTGGGAGGCAGAGATTGCAGTGGCCGAGATCGCACCACTGCACTCCAGCCTGGCAACAGAGTGAGACTCCATCTCAAAAACAACAAACAAACAAAATGAAGGAGATGGGGCATTGGGCTAAACTTGGGGAGAAGAATGTTACATTAATAATAATTTCATAGGCAAGAAAAATCATTTTATGAAAAGTTGCAAGTAGACCTTTTCCATAAATAAAAATATTTTGTAAACAGCAATTCTCATTTAATTTAGACTTAATCATGTATCTCAGAATATAAGCTAATTTAACAAATGATTTTTGAATACCTACTATGTGTGCTCAGTATGTACAACTTCAGGAGAAAGATAACTTGTGTTGTCTCTTACAGGAAAGAAGAATAGCTAAAAACAGTAACGTTAATGATCATATACTGACCATCTATTTATCATTTAATAGACTATTGACTATCTTCTTTAAGTACCCTTCTTCTTTGGTTTCTGGCTTCCTGGATTATTTCACTTGTTCTCTGCCTGGGCTCTTTATCATTTTGGAAGAAAATAGCAAAACCACAAAATCAGGCTCATTAGTTACACTACAAATATATGCTGTGCAACTTTAGCTAGACTTTCAATGCCAGTTGTCAATCATTATTTCCATTCATTTGGTATACAGAGAGTGTGTTGATGTATGCCAGCAATATTCTAGGTGTGAGGAATAGAGTCTCAAACAAGACATTGTCTATAGATTTATTTATTTAGAGACAAGAGTTTCGCTCTGTCGCACAGGCTGAATTGCAGCAGCGCGATCTTGGCTCACTGCAACCTCTGCCTCCCAGGTTCAAGAGATTCTCCTGCATCAGCCTCCTGAGTAGCTGTGATTACAGGCTCATGCCACCACACCCGGCTAATTTTTGTATTTTTAGTAGAGATGGGTGTCACTATATCGGCCAGGCTGGTCTCAAACTCCTGACCTGGTGATCCGCCTGCCTCGGCCTCCCAAAGTGCTGGGATTACAGGCACGCGCCAACATGCCTGGCTAATTTTGTATTTTTACTAGAGAAGGGGTTTCACCATGTTGGCCACACTGATCTCAAACTCCTGACCTCAGGTGATCCACCTGCTCCAGCCTCCCAAAGTGTTGGAATTACAGGCATAAGCCACTGCACCCAGCCCTATCTGTTTATTTCTAAATGGCCCCTTATCATATTCTAACAACATCTAGACCAGTGGTTCTCATTTGGAGGTGACTTTGTCCCTCACGGGGACATTTGGGCTGTCTGAAGAAGTTTTTGTTGGTCAAAACTGGGGGAAAGAGAGCCTGGTTATGCGGCCCCCACCTGCTCCTGCTACTGAGGTGTGGCCTTCACCTGCCAGGCCCTAGCTTGGGGCAAGCAGAGCTGCATCCGGTGGAACTAAAGCTGGTCCAGGATTATCAAAAACTGAGCAACAACCTTGGGGGACCTGGGTCATCATGTACTCCCCCAACTGGAAGATATTTCTCTGGCCTCAATTCCCATCTCAAGACCCCACCTTCCACCTATGGTGGTAGAGTCTTCTACACCCAGTGTGTCGACCTTCAACAGCCTGCCTCCACACCAGATGTCCTGCCATGGATGCCTAAGCTTTTGGAGCAACAAGGCTCACACCTGTAATCCCAGCACTTTGGGAGGCTGAGGTGGGCAGATCACGAGGTCAGGAGTTCGAGACCAGCCTAGCCAACATGGTAAAACCCCATCTGTACTAAAAATACAAAAATTAGCTGGACATGGTGGCGGGCGCCTGTAATCCCAGCTACTTGGGAGACTGAGGCAGGAGAATCACTTGAACCTGGGAGGTGGAGGTTGCAGTGAGCCGAGATTGTGCCATTGCACTCCATCCTGGGCGACTGGGCAAGACTCCATCTCAAAAAACAAACAAACAAAAAACTAGGGGAAAGGATCCTGGTATCTAATAGGTAGAGGTCAAGGATGTTGCTAAATGTTCCACAATGAACAGGACAGACTCCATGCTCCCCAAAAAGAATGATCTGTTAAATGAAATCTAAGAAACCTTGATCTAGACTAATCTATTCCCACATTCTCCATACTATTCTAGTCATATATATAAAACCTATCTCATTTCCTGCAGGTGACCTCACATTCTGCTTGAGTGGGAAGTTGTGTTTTTTCCACTTTTCTCTTTTTATCTCAAAATGTCCATTTAGCCTCATTTGATATTTTCTTACTCTCTTCTTTCTGTGAATAAGTATTTCTCTTTATTTCTAATATATTATCTTTTAATCTTTATATCTTATCTTATCCTCCAAATTATTTATACCTACAAAAATGCATTCTGTATCACAGTATACAAACAGATAAGAAAAGCAGAGTACTATTTCCCTTGAATTCAATATCTCATCCCCACTCACCTCCTCCAGAATTTAGTTTGTAGGTGTTTTCCTCTCATGTACATCTTCATTCTGTCTCCTATAATGGCTTTTCTGTATCTGAAAAGTGCTTCATTATATTCCATCCTAAAATATTTTCTAACACTCTTATTTAGAACCTTCTACTTTAAAAATTTTTTGTATTCCTATGACTCCACTACCTCTTTCCTAGACTACTGTAATTTTCTCACAGCTGTTCTCCCAGCCTCTAATCTAGTCTACATAGTGCTGTCAAATAAGATTATACTCACTAGTCTAATTAAAGTCTTTCAGTAGTTAACCAATAATAACTTTGATATGTCAAGCATCTCCTATTTTCAAGGTATGAAGCTTGGTACGTAAGTTAGTATTAGTCTCTCTATTAGATAAAAGAGCAAACTGAGGTTTAAAGAGGTCAAGTGGCTTCCTCAAAACTACATAGCTAAGAAGTGAGGGGCCAAGACAAGTCTAATGCCAAAGTTTGCACATTTCACACAACTCTTCATTTCCTAAGGAATGAATTCTAAACTCCTTAGTGTGGCCTTCAGGACTCTTTGTGATCTGGTTCCATGCTTTTTCCAGCTACTGCTGACCTTCATCCACCCTACACTACTGTTAAATTACTGTTGTTTTCCCCATACTATCTTTGCTTTCATTTCTTCTGTTTGCTCCCTCTCATACTGTACTGTCTTAGTCCATTTTCTGTTGCTTATAACCAAATACCTGAAAATTAGTTATTTATAAGAAAAGGAGTTTATTTTTTACTGTTATGGAGGCTGAGAAGTCCAAGGTCAAGGGGTTGCATTTGGTAAGAGTCTTTTTGCTGGTGGGAACTCTGCAAAGCCCCCAAGTGGTACAGGGTATCACATGGCCAGGGGGATAAGCATGGTAGATCAGGTCTCTTCTTCTTAAAAAGCTACCAATGCCACTCCCATAATAACCCATTAATTCATTAATTCATGAATGGGTAAATCCATTCATGAAGGCAGAGCCCTCATGACCCAATCACCTCTTAAAGGCCCCTTCTCTCAATACTGCTACATTGGGGATTAAATTTCAACATCAGTTTTGGATCGAACAAATATTCAAACCATAGCATATGCCCTCCATCTACATGATCTTTCTCACACATCCCCATAGGTCCAAGTACTTATTCATTTGTCAAAGCCCAATTCAAGCTCCCAGCTAAATTTCCTGATCTCTGATCTGCTCTTTTCTTTTTCACTGGTAGAGCTTTTCTTACTTTCAAATTTTGTTATCATTAATTGTATGTATGCTCTTTTGTCCTTCTTCTACTCACACTCCTTTAGAGCAAGGAATTTGTTATGTGATAGTAACCTTTTTGTGTAACATTTTACAAACACTCTTTTTTTTTTTTTTTTTAGACAGAGTCTTGCTCTGTTGCCAGGCTGCAGTGCATTGGCGTGATCTCAGCCCACTGCAACCTCCACCTCCCGGGTTGAAGCAATTCTGCCTCAGCCTCCCCAGTGGCTGAGGCTCCAGACATGTGCCACCACATCCAGCTAATTTTTGTATTTTTAGTAGAGACAGAGTTTCACCAAGTTGGCCAGGATGGTCTTGATCTCTTGACCTGATGGTCGTGATCTGCCTGCCTCGGCCTCCCAAAGTGCCGGGTTTACAGGCATGAGACACCACACCCAGCCAAGCACTGTTTCATGTATGTTAAAAACCTGGCAAAGAGTAGGAGCTCAGTTCTCATCTTTGGTTCTCATCTTCATAGCAACTCTCCAAGGTATTATTATACTTTACTATTAGTAAGGAAACTAAAGCTCCAAGATGTTAAGTGACCTGCCCAAGAGCATAAATGTTACAGGGTGACCCAAGCTCCAACTGGAAAATTCTGTCTCAGTTGAAAGTTATTTCTACTACCCTACCTGTGGCATCAGAGTTTTGTTTTCCCATATATATCCTATCTAAATACTTTGGTCTCAGTAGTTACTGAATAAGAGGTAAATGAATCAGTAAATGTCTGTTAAGATTCTTTCATGAGAATCATGAGAGATTTGTTGGTCACTGAAAATAAGAGTATTTGAGGATATGACTCATTCTCACACATAGTATTTATTGTTCACTTACGCAGAAGGAAAACAACACTCCCATTCTGATAAAGTATCTTAACATTATGTTGAGGTCTGTATTCTCCACATAAGAACACCAGTGTTACACACCTTTAACAAACAAGGTTTTATATTTCAGTTAAAATCAGAAGCTAGTAAGAAAATTGAGGAAATAACTTTTTATCTTTTAGTTTTCATTTTTACATAGCCAAATTTATCATTCTCTTTCTTATAGTTTCTGCCTTTAGGGCCATATTTGGAAAAGCCAACTCCATCCCAAAGATTGCATAAATTTTCAAATATATTTTCTTCTGTTTTTATCATGTCATCTTTTACATTTAGAACCTCTAGGATGATACATGTATATATGGGTGTGTAAGGCATAAAATGTGTTCTCAATTTAATATTTTTCTTACAAAGTTTAATGAATTACCTCAACACTGTTTTTTGACTTTTCCCTTTTATTTTAAATTACATCTTTATCATTTACTCCCATGTGCTAAATTCTACATATTTAATTTGTTCTGTTGATGGTTTACTCCTGAGCTAATACCACTGTTTTGATTATTAAAATTTTAAGTTTTGGGGTATATAGTCCTTTTTATTTTTTTAATTTTAATTTTAATTTTTAATTCTGGCGTACATGTGTAGGATGTGCAGGTTTGTTACATAGGTAAATGTGTGCCATGGTGGTTTGCTGCACCTGTCAACTCATCACCTAGGTATTAAACCTAGCATCCATTAGCTGTTTATCCTAATGCTCTCCCTCCCCCATCTCACCCCCACTGGTAAAATTTTAATTTCTGATGTGGCAATCTCATTCATTACTCTTCTTTTAAAATAATTCCTGGCTACTGTGAAAGATTTATTCTTAAAAATAAACATAAGAAATATGTGTGTCAAGATTATACATTTTTAAAACTGGGATTCTGATTGAGATGTAATAAAATTCATAAATTAATTTGGAAAATTGACATTTTAATATATAGAGTTTTCAAAATCAGAAAACCTGATATGGTTCTCATTTACTCATATTTTTCTCTTATTTCTCTCAGCAGTTTTACAATTTCTGTGTATGTGTGCATATGTATTCACACTATAGCAGAGCATAATGCAAATATGCAAGAATTGGACCCAGTTCCAAACCCAGCTTTACCATTTACTAGCTGTGTAACTTACTTTCTTTACCATTGTGGCTTCATTTTTTTCCTCCTGTAATATGAGAGGTGAATAGAATTTTTAAAATACTTAAAATCATCTTTGACATGTAGTATCATACCAGTACTATATTATAAAATATGCATTTTATGTTGCATATGAAATTTGTATTCTGTTATTACAAATAAGATATTTGTTTTCCTTTTTCTTTTTCTTTTCTCTTTTTTAAGAGACAGGGTTTTACTTTGTTGCCCAGGATGGAGTGCAGTGGCGTGATCATAGTTCACTGTAGCCCATCCTCCTGCCTCACCCTCCTGAGTAGCTGAGACCACAGGTGCACAACACCATGCCCAGTTAATTTTTGTATTTATTGTAGAGATAGGATCTCCCTATGTTGCCCAGGCTAGTCTCGAACTCTTGGGCACAAGCAATATTCCCGTCTAAGCCTCCCAAAGTGCTGGGATTACAGGTGAGCCACTGCACCCAGCCTCTTTTCTGATTCTTTTTTTTTAATTATTTTTATTTTTGAGATGAAGTATTGCTCTGTTGCCCAGGCTAGAGTGCAGTGGTGCTCCTGGGTTCAAACGATTCTTCTGTCTCAGCCTCCCGAGTAGCTGGGACTACAGGTGTGTGCCACCATGCCCAGCTAATTTTTGTATTTTTAGTAGAGTGTATTTTAGGTTTCATTATGTTGACCAGGCTGGTTTTAAACTCGTGATCTTGTGATCTGCCCACCTCAGCCTCCCAAAGTGCTGGGATTACAGGTATGAGCCACGGTGCAGGGGCTTTTGATTCTTATTGGTTGTCATTGTATTAATTTTGGTTATGGAGTACAATCTCAATAAACACTAAACTTTGAAATTTCAGCCTCAAGAGACCTCCCCTTTTCTGTGAATTACTATCACATCCTACAGATTATTTTTAAAGAAGTTTGTATCATTTATAGCCAAATGATAAAACAGAAAATGAATGCTTGATGTTGTCAAAAGTTTGAGAAAGATAAATAACACCAGCAAATAGTCCATTAAAAGTACCACAGAATGGTCGGGCACAGTCACTTACGCCTGTAATTCCAGCACTTTAGGAGGCCGAGGTGGGCAGATCACCTGAGGTCAGGAGTTCAAGACCAGCCTGGTCAACATAGCGAAACCTCGTCTCTATTAAAAATACAAAAATTAGCTGGGAGTGGTGGCAGGCGCGTGTAATCCCAACTACTCAAGAGGCTGAGGCAGGAGAATTGCTTGTATCCAGGAGTCGGAGGTTGCAGTGAGCTGGGATTATGCCACTGCACTCCAGCCTGGGCAACAGAGGGAGACTCCTTCTCAAAAAAATAAATAAACAAACCTACAGAAACAAACAATCCTCTTGCAAAACTGAAGAAAGAGAAATCAGGTTAAAACTAAAACGAAAATTGAAATTAAGTAGAAGAAAATATCTAAGGAGAAGTTTGAAAATTATAAGAATGCTCAGTTTAACCTGTCAATATAGTGAAAATTTTGACAAAATACAATATTATCTTAAAATATAAATTATGAAAATTGATACAAGAGGCAGAAAATTTCTTGTATCATCAATTCTGTGAGAACTTTCAGAGGTAGGGTTAATTATAGAACATTGAGAGAGATGAGAAACTGTAACTTGTTCTATAAGGGTAACATAACCATAAAACCAAATTAGTGAGAAATAGAAGAAAAGAGAAAAAAAACTATATACCAATCTTGTTTTCTTTCTTTCTTCCTTTTTTTTTTTTTTTTTTTCTGAGACAGGGTCTCAGTCTGTTGCCCAGGTTGGGCTCACTGCAGCCTTGACTTCTTGGACTCAAGCAATCCTCCTGCATCAGCCTCCCGAACAGCTGGAACTACAGGTTCGTGACCATCATGCCCAGCAAATTTTTTGTAGAAATGGGGTTTTGCCATGTTGCCCAGACTTGTCTTGAACTCTTGAGCTCAAGCAATCCACTTGCCTCGACCTCTCAAAGTGTAGGGATTATAGGAGTGAGTTATTGCACCTGGTCACCAATCTTAATAATGAAAATAAATGCAAAGATCCTAAATAAAACATTAGCAAACTGAATACAATAGTATTTTAAAAGTTGAATGCATCATTTCCAAATAGTTTTTATTCTAGGAATGCAAAGATAGTTCAGTATAATAAGACATGTGCCTCTATTATTATTATTATTTAGCTAATAATAACTAAATCCTTAAGAATTCTATATTGTTTTTCCTTCTGATGTTAGCCTACTTTGCTGCTTCGATCATCTCTGCCTAGAATGTCTTCTTAGTTTTCTTGTCCACCCAGCTATAAAAGGAAAATAAACCTTGGGGCCCCCAAATCACTAAGCTGAAAGGAAAAGTTAAGGTGGGAACTTCTTGGGGCAAACCTGTCTCCCCTTTTTATTCAAAGTCACCCCTGTGCTCACTGAGATAAATGCATATCTGATTGCCTCCTTTGGAAAGGCTAATCAGAAACTCAAAAGAATGCCACCGTTTGGTCTTTCATCTACCTATGACCTGGAAGCCCGCTCCCCGCTTCAAGTTGTCCTGCCTTTGCTTGGAGCTGTCCCACTTTTCTCATCTGAACCTCTGTTCATTGTGCATATGTTGATTAATGTCTCATGTCTCCCTAAAATGTGTAAAACCATCCTGAGACTACTTTGTGGAAAAAAAAATAATGTGTAAAACCAAGCCATGCTCTGGCCACCTTGGGCACATGTCATCAGGGTCTCCTGAGGCTGTGTCACAAGCAGGCATACTCAACCTTAGCAAAATAAACTTTCTAAATTAACTGAGACCTGTCTCAAATTTTGGGGGTTCACAACTCCAACTTAGAAAGAAGTTCTACTCTGGGTAAAATGCTATCAAACAGCATCATGTGCTACAGAGAAATCTTTCATGAAAGAGAGTCAAGGGATATGACAAACTTCATTGCTACAACCACCCCAGTCTTCAGCAACCACTGTTATTGGAAAAGTGTTTGGATCCAGACCCCAAGAGAGGGTTCATGCAAGAAAGAATTTGAGGGGAATCCATAAAGTGAAAGCAAGTTTACTAAGAAAGCAAAGGAATAAAGAATAGCTACTCCATAGGCAGAGCAGCCCCAAGGGCTCCTGGCTGGCCACTTTTATGGTCATTTCCTGATTATGCTAAACAAGGGGTGGATTATTCAAAAAGTTTTCCATGAAAAGGGTGGGCAATTCCCAGAACTGAGGGTTCCTCCCCTTTTTAGATCATATAGGGTAACTTCCTGACTGTTGCCATGGCATTTGTAAACTGTCAAAGCACTGGTGGGAGTGTCTTTTAGCATGAATTATAATTAGCTTATAATGAGCAGTGAGGACAACCAAAGGTTACTTTCATCACTATCTTGGTTTTGGTGGGTTTTGTCCAACTTCTTTACTGCATGCTGTTTTATCAGCGAGGTCTTCGTGGTCTGTATTTTGTACTGACCTCCTATATCATCCTGTGACTTAGAATGCCTAACATCCTGGGAATGCAGTCCAGTAGGTCTCAACATCATTTTACCCAGCCCCTATTCAAGATGCTCTGGTTCAAATGCCTCTGACACCACCACCTTGATCAATCAGCAGCCGTCAAAGCAAGACCTTTCATTAGCAAAAAGATTATGCCTTGCAAAAGGCTCAGATGATTGTTAGCATTTTTAATTAAGATATGTACATTGTTTTTTAAACATAATGCTATTGCACACTTCATATACTACAGTGTAAATAGAACTTTTATATGCACTGAGAAACCAAAAAATTTGTGCGGCTCACTCTATTGTGATATTCACTTTATTGTAGTGGTCTGAAACTGAACCCACAATATCTCTAAGATATGCCTGTATCTATCAGTCATGAAGTCATCTGCATATTCCAGATGATTAATAACTCCCTCACCATCAAATGTTTCTCCTGTCTCTTGACAATCCATTCATTCTTCCACTGCCCCCTCCCATTCCTCAGGCAACCATCAACTTGTTTTATCACTATATATTAATCTGTATGTTCTAAAAATATATAAATACACTTATGAAATAGAACCATTTTTTGCTTGGCTTCTTTTACTCAGCATAGTGATTTTCTGATTCATCCATGTTGTTAAATATATATATTATTTATTTATTTTTGAGACAGGGTCTCACTCTGTCACGCAGGCTAAAGTGCAATGGTATGATCACAGCTCAGTGCAGCCTTAATCCCCCAGGCTCAAGTTATCCTCCCACCTCAGCCTCCTGGGTAGCTGGGACCACAGGCACATGCCACCACACCTGGCTAATTTTTTTTTTTTTTATAGAGACAGAGTCTCTCTATATGGTCCAGACTAGTTTTGAACTCCTGGGCTGAAGCAATCCTCTTGCCTCAGCCTCTCAAAATGCTGAGATTAGGCCAGGCGCAGTGATTTACACCTGTAATCCAAGCACTTTGGGAGGCTGAGGCAAGTGGATTGCTTGAGTCCAGGAGTTCAAGACCAGCCTGGGCAACAAGGTAAAACCCTGTCTCTATAAAAAGTACAAAAATTAGCTGGGGGCACACCTATGGTACCAGCTGTTCAGGAGGCTGAGACAGGAGGATCACCTGAGCATGAGGAAGTTGAGGATACAGTCAGCTGTGATTGTGTCACTGCACTCCAGCCTAGGGGCAGAGAGAGAGACCCTGTCTCAAAAAAAAAAAAAAAAGTGCTGAGATTACAGGTATGAACCACCTCACCTGACCTATAACAATAAATTTTTAAAATTACTGAATAGTATTCCATTCTGAAGATATATCATTATTTCTTTTCACTTGTTGATGGACATTTGTGTTATTTCCAGTTTCTGAGTATTCCAAATAAAGTTACTATAAACATTTGGGTATAAGTCTTTGGGTGGATGTGTTTTCATTTGTCTTGGGTAAATATTTAAGAGTTGAATGTCTGGGTCTTATGGTTTGTGTATATGTAATTTTTTTAAAAAAAGAAACTACCAAACTGTTTTCTAAAATGGTTATATTATTTATATATCTAAGAATTCCTGTTGTCCTACATCCTCACCAACACTTAATATGGTCAGTCTTTTTAATTCTAGCTAGTCTAATGGGTGTGCAATGATATCTCATTGTGGTTTTAAGTTGCATTTCCTTCCCAACTATGGATGTGATTATATTTTTCATGTGTTTATTGGAAATTCATATCTCTTCTTTTGTAAAATACTTGTTTGAACCTTTCCCTACTTAAAAAAATCAGATTGTTTGTCACCTTATTATTGAATTGTACAAGTTCTTAATCATATTCTGGAAGCAAATCTTTTGTCTGATATATACATTGTAAATATTTTGCCACATCTGTGGCTTACCTTTTCTCTTTTTTTTGAGATGGAGTCTTACTCTATCACCCAGGCTGGAGTGCAATGACACGACCCCAGCTCACTGAAGCCTCTGCCACCCAGACTCAAGTAATCCTCCCATCTCATCCTCCCCAGTAGCTGGAACTACAGGTATCCACCACCATGCCCAGCTAATTGTTTGTATTTTTGGTATAGATGGGGTTTCACCATGTTGCCCAGGCTGGTCTCGAGCTTCTGAGCTCAAGTGATATACCCACCTTGGCCTCCCAAAGTACTGAGATTACAGGTGCGAGCCACCATGCCCAGTCACTTTTTCATTTTTGTAACTGTCTTTGAGAAACAAAACTTTAAAATTTGTATTGTTTGCATTTTGTTAATGTTTTTATTTGTGTGTATGTTTGTGTGTGTGTGTGTTCTAAGATGTCCTTGCCTACCCCAAGGCTGCAAATACTTTATCCTCTATTTGATTACAGACCTTCTTTTGCTTTCAGTTTTATGTTTAGGTCCTTGATCTGTTTTGCATTAAGATTTGTTCTGTGAGGTAAGAGTCAATTTTCATCTTTCTCCTCTAGATATTAAGTTGATTGATCCAGCACTATTTGCTGAAAAGACTTACTTTTACTTATTGAACTGCCTTGGCACCTTTATTGAGAATCAGTTTACCATACATGTGAAGGTCTATTTTGGTGCTCTCTATTCTGTTCCATTGATCTATATGTTTATCATTTGCCAATGGAATATTGTTTAGGTTAGTAAGCTTTATAATAAGTCTTGAGATCAGGTAGACTAATTCCTTCAACTTTGTTTTTCTTTTTTATAACTAGTTCAGCTATTTTAGATTCTTCATACTTCCATATAAATATTAATATAAACATGTTAATTTCTACCAAAAGAAAAAGGGCAATAGAATCTTAATTGAGATTGTATCAAATCTGTAGATCAATTTGGGAAGACTTTCCATTTAAACAATTTTGAATCTTTTGATCCACAAATGTTCTGATAATACTCTTTAGCTTAAAATCTATTTTGTCTGATATTAAAATAGCCATTCCATCTTTCTGATGCTTACTGTTTGCATGGTATATCTTTTCTTGTCCATTTACTTTCAGCCTGTGTTATTATACTTAAGATTCATCTCTTATAAGTAGTATATAGTAGCTTTTGCTTTGTTTTCTTTTTAATTTGCTTTGTCAATCTCTGCCTTTTAATGAAAAAGATTGGGACATTAATACTAGTGTAATTATTGATATGATTGAATTTAGGGCTACTATTTTATTATTTCCTGTTTTCCCCTTTGTTTTTTGTTGCTTTGTTCCCACTTTCCTGCCTCCTTTGAATTATTTGAATATTTGTAATTGTTAATTGGCTTTTAGTTTATCTTTTTGTAATATTTTTTAATTTTTAATGGATGCTTTAGGGATTCTAAAATATATAACCAACATTTATTGTTAATGTAATATCTTTTTTTTTTTTTTTGAGGCAGAGTCTCTCTCTGTTGCCCAGGCTGGAGTGCAGTGGCACGATCTTGGCTCACTGCAGCCTCCACTTCCCAGGTTCAAACAATTCTCCCGCCCCAGCCTCTGGAGTATGTATTCCACATTGGTCATGATGTAAGTGGAAGGTCAATACTTTTTCAATGAGGCACTCAGTTTTCCTAACTTAGGTCATCAAGACTGGACTTTGAAATGAAAGGTGTGTCATGGTGGACCAGCTACAGCAGAGATAACAAAAGAAGGGATGATATGCATTGGGATAGTTGAAGTCATAAAACCACAAGATTAAAAAACCCTTCAGCTAGGCGTGGTGGCTCACGCCTGTAATCCCAGCAGTTTGGGAGACCAAGGTGGGTGGATCATGAGGCCAAAAATTTGAGACCGGACTGGTCAATATGGTGAAATCCTAACTCTACTGAAAATACAAAAATTAGCTGGGTGTGGTGGCACATGCCTGTAGTCTCAGCTATTGGGGAGGCTGAGGCAGAAGAATTGCTTGAACCCAGGAGGCAGAGGTTGCAGTAAACCGAGATAGTGCCACTACATTCCAGCCTGGTGAAAGAGTGAGATTCTGTCTCAAAAACAAAACAAAACAAAAAAGTCCTATTCTACTTTGTAAATTCTTAGGTTGTGTCCTTCAGTTTGGGGCTCTTGAAGGTATTAGATGTTTATGCTCTGATGAAGACATGTATTTGTCTCAAGCCATGAATATAGGTTTACAGAATTCTAGAAATTCATGCAGAGTGGGAAAATCAGTCACTCTGGCCAGCATTGTGATCCCTGAGGTTTTCTGACTTATTCTACATGGGCTATTAAGTGAGAACGCAGGCCAAATCAAGACATCTGTCTTTGATGAAGATGAAAACCACAACTCTGGCAGGTGAGATGACAAAACATACTCTGCAGGAGTTCAACGACCTGAGGGAGGGTCTTCCTTAATGTAAGATGGTAACAAATCATCATTGTTTCACAGGTAGAATATGAGAAATATTACTTCCTTGGGCTTATATTTGAATTGAAATGCTCAGACCCTCGTATATTTCTATATCTTCTTTGTTTAAAAAATTATATATATATATATACACACACACACACACATAATTATATGTATAATTGTACACACACACACACACAGAGAGAGAAGAGAGAGAGAGAGAGAGAGAGAGAGAGAGAGAGAGAGAGAGAGAGAGAGGCATGGGTTCTCACTTTGTTGCCCAGGCTGGTCTCAAAGTCCTGTGCTTAAGCAATCCTCCTGGCTTAGCCTCCCAAAATGCTGGGATTATAGGTGTGAGATATTATATGTCTTCTATGGGAAAGTGGGAATTCTTGAGGAGTTCTAGCAGTAGTGTGAGTTGCTAGCAACTTAATCACTTTGCAAGTATACAGCTGCCTCCTCATCTCTGGTAATAGAACCTTTAACTGTATAGACAACTCTATGATGAGCAGAGGGCATCTAACAATCTCTAGTCCTAGCTGTATTGTATAAAATCCTTGTCCTTGGAGAGGGCTGAGGGCATAATCTGGCTAGTGAGCATTCTGTAGGTCCACACCAATGGGAAGAACCTCTTACCAAGGATTTAGAATAATGTGGAAATCAAGGAAGCATAAACTGCCAACAGTAAAGAGCCAATGTGGGTAAGTTTGAGGAGTTTAAAATGTCATCAAATCCAAAAGGCAGGCTAGAAGTAGATTTCCAAACACCGATATGCAGACCTAGTGATCACCAAAGTAGGATTATTTAAAACTATGCCCTTGCCAGGTGCCATGGCTTATGCCTGTAATCCCACTCCAAAATCCTTTAAAAAAAATTCTAGCCCCACACTCCTCAGGGAGACAGATTTGTTTCTTTCCGTCTCCTCGTTCAGTGACACTATGATTAAACCTCTTTCTCTGCAACACACAACCTATTGTCTCAGTGTTATTGATTTGCTGTGTACATCAGGCAATGAACCTATTATGGTTATAAAAATATTATATAGCTGCTAGCTTGGGTGTAACCCAGATCATGAATACAAACTATGTTATTTATTATTAGTGGGAGTATGAGACCAGTCAGCCAGAGAAGGGACTTAAATAGTTTCTTATAATCACAGTGTAGTCTGAGGCTATCAAAAAACAAGGAACTGAGCTCAAAGTACAGGATCTTTACGCAGGTGGGAGGAGGATCACAGCAAATGTCAAGATCCGAGTCAAATACCAGCATTAAGAACTGATACTTTGCCAGGTACGATGGCTCACTCAGCCTGTAATGCCAACACTTTGGGAGGCCGAGGTGGGTGGACTGCTTGAGGTTGGGAGTTCAAGACCAGCCTGGTTAACATGGTGAAACCCCTTCTCTACTAAAAATACAAAACGCGTGCCTGTAGTCTCAGCTACCAGAGAAAAGCACCCTAAAATTGCTGAAGGTTGACAAAAGCTGATGAACAAGGCATTGTAATTTAAGATTCAGGATTCATTGATTCTAGTTTTTATCCTTGTCTTTTACTAGCTGTGGCTTTGGCTAGGTCCCATAGTCTTTTTCTGTGATCATGTTCTTCCTTCACTTACAAAATGAGGTTAATTACAAGGACCAGCCTCATTCACAAAGCAGTTTTGTGGTTGTTGACTATTAATTAGCAAGTCTTTTAGTACTAAGAATTAATAGCAACATAAACCATCTACTCTCTTTATTGATCGTGGGTGGAGCTGCAAATATTATGTATCTGAAGTTTTTGACAAAAGGAAACTATGTAAGGAGTACTCTATTTTTATTTATTTATTTACTTATTTATTTGGAGACAGAGTCTCTCTCTGTTGCCCAGGATGGAGTGCAGTGGCACGATCTCGGCTCACTGCAACCTCCGCCTCTGGAGTTCAAATGATTTTCCTGCCTCAGCCTTTTGAGTAGCTGAGATTGAGCACGCCTGTCACACTCAGCAAATTTTTGTAGTATTAGTAGAGATGAGGTTTCACCATGTGGGCCAGGCTGGTCTTGTACTCCTGTCCCCAAGTGATCTGTCCACCTCAGCCTCCCAAAATGTTGGGATTACAAGCCTGAGACACCACACCTGGCCAGGGGCACTCTATTTTAATGAGCACCAGTTGACAAGAAATAAACATTTCTGGCTCACACCTGTAAACTTAGCACTTTGGGAGGCCAAGGGGGCGTGGGGCAGATCACTTGAGGCCAGGAGTTCAAGACCAACCTGGCCCACATGGCGAAACTCTGTCTCTGCTAAAACTACAAAAATTAGCCAGGCAGTTGATGGCAGGTGCCTGTAATCCCAACTACTCGGGAGGCTGAGGCAGGAGAATTGCTTGAAACCAAGAGGTGGAGGTTGCAGTGAGCTGAGATGGTGCTACTGCACTCCAGCCTGGAGGACAGAGGGAGACTCCATCTCAAAAAAATAAAAGAAATAGGCTGGGCATGGTGGCTCACACCTGTAATCCCAGAACTTTGGGAGACTGAGGCAGGTGGATCACAAGGTCAGGATAGCCTGACCAGCATGGGGAAACCCTGTCTCTATTAAAAATACAAAAATTAGCTGGGTGTGGTGGTGCACACCTGTAATCTCAGCTACTCAGGAGGCTGAGGCAGGAGAATTGCTTGAACCCAGGAGGTGGAGGTTGTAGTGAGCCGAGATTGTGCCACTGCACTCCAGCCTGGTGACAGAGCGAGACTCCATCTCAAACAAACAAACAAAACAACAACAACAACAACAAAAAATAAATACCACACAGCTATAAAGTGACAGAACCAGGACTCAGACTCAGGCCTGTATAACTCTAAGCCCAGGTTTTCCTGAGATAATACAGAAAAAGTACTCCAGACAGTCCCTGATTCATAGTAAGTTACATGTAAGTATTGGCTATTCTTTATCATAATTTATAGTTATTTATTTGTAATTCTTTCATTATTATTACATTGCAACATCTGTCCAAAGGGTGGCTCCCTCTTTCTTCTGACGATGATTCCCATGTGCCTGAGACAGATGTGGAGCCATGTTGAAGATGACTTCATTAATAGACCCAATTCACATAGAAACTTGAGAACTGGTATTTGTCTAAGTTGTAAGTAAAGACACGTTGTTTTCACACTTTAAAAGCCAGTTTTCAAAAGTTTTTTGAGAGCACATCTTCTTCCCATCGTTGCCCTCCCTCTGACTTTTCCATTGCTGACATTTTCTTGAAGTCCTCAGGGGTCACTGGGCCAGCCATCATAGGTTTACCTCTTTCTCTAACCTTGTGAAGACCTGATTGCCTTGAGACATGCATGGTGTATACATCTCAGGCATTCAGCATAGCTACACAGATATGTGAATAAGGCAGATTGTTCTCCTTTTGCTTGGGGGAGATATGAGAAGCCACGTGAGTGCCATATAGATAGGATAGAATCAGGTCAAGTTTGTTGGTCTACAAGTAGTCTGCATAAAACTTCATTCAACTTCTAATTAACCTTCTAATACTGTTGCTTTTTTACATGCCAGAAAGGGGGTACGAAGTTATTTCTCTAAAGAAAAATAAGATATATGGATATATCTTTTACATTACTGCCGTACCGTCTGCAGCCATACTGGTAGCCATTCTTGAGTTTCCTAAAAATTAAACTGTTTTGCTGCAAAAAATAGCCACTGAAGTTCAAGTATATGTGAAACTAGGTTTTTTTTTTTTTGTTTTTTTTTTTTTGAGATGGAGTTTTGCTCTGTCCTCCAGGCTGGAGTATAGTGGCATGATCTCAGCTCACTGCAACCCCCTCCAAGGTTCAAGCGATTCTCCTGCCTCAGCCTCCTGAGTAGCTGGGACTACAGGTGCGGGCCACCATGCCTGGCTAATTTTTGTATTTTTACTAGAGACGGGGTTTCACCATATTGGCCAGTAGTCCGATCTTGAACTCCCGACTCAGGTGATCTGCCCGCTTCTACTTCCCAAAGTGCTATGCCTGGCTGTGAAATTAGTTTTAATGCTTCATTTTTATGTCAAATTCAGCTCACATTCTAGTGAATAAAAATGAGAAAAAGTAGCTGAAGATGTTGGAGGAGACATCAGGGAACCCTAGGGAAATGAGGAAGGGAAGTGAGAAAGTAGATGCAGAGAAAAAAACTCTCCAGCATCCCTTCTCCTACCACTTGGGAAATTCTGAATACATATTCTCACAAAATGTGGCTTATAATTAGAAGTGACTGAACTTCCTGACTTGACTGCGATAGCCTGAGTTTTTTCCCATTGCCCTGGCATGATTATTAATTTGCTCTTTTCATTCCCAAAAGTGTGAGATTTAAACAATAAGTTTAAAAAGTCACCTTATTCATAATCTAATCCCCCAAAGTCTGGCTTCATGTTAATGTTGATGTAAAAAAATCAGTGAATTTTTTTTAATCATCAAAGATTACATTTTGGCAAATTAAAATTCTGATTTCTGCCTAAACTTTCTCATATGCAAGTGAGTATAGAAATGTTGACACCACTCTAAGACGATTCTGACAAGCATTCCCAAATTAGTTGAATTAGAGAAATTAGCTTCAGTAGAATTTTTGAGATCACATATAATTTAATCATATAAAATGCTATTTTCTTAGTAGAAGTCCAAAATCAGATTATGTAGAGGTTATTTAAACTTTCTTCTGCTTCTGTTTTTTTCCTTTTGGTCATGTGTTCTGCCTTCACAACTTGAGGTAGGATGGTCTGAGTTGAGAATAGTCCTGTTATGTAAGACGGATACATTTGTTGGAATAGAGTAGGCACTGGATAGAAGCCCAATCAGACAGCAGAGTTCAGCAGCAAAAAAGTGGGGTAGTAGTGTAATAGCCCAATGGGTTCACCTTGCCAGCTGCCTAGACAGAGCTGATTTATCAAGACAGAGGAATTGCAATAAAGAGTAATTTACACAGAGTCGGTTGTGCTGGAGACCGGAGTTTTATTATTACTCAAATCGCTCTCTGAGCATGGAAGGGGGAGGTCAGAGTTTTTAAAGATAATTTGGCAGATAGTGGCTTAGGAAATGTGGAGTGCTGGTTGGTCAGGTTGAAGATGGTATCATAGGAGGTCAAGTGAGGTTTTCTTGCCGTCTTCTGTTACTGGGTGGGATCACAGAACTGGTTGAGCCAGATTACCGGTCTGGGTGGTATCAGCTGATCCATCAAGTACAGGGTCTGCAAAATATCTCAAGCACTAATTTTAGGTTTTACAATAGTGATGTTATCCCTAGAAGCAATTGGGGAGGTTCACACTCTCGTAGCCAGAGGCTTCATGACCCCGAAACCATAATTTCTAATATTGTAACTAATTTGTTAGTCCTTTAAAGGTAGACTGGCCCTCAGGCAAGAAATAGGTCTTTTCAGGGAAAGGACTGTTACCAATTTTGTTTCAGAGTCAAACCATAAATTGAATTCCTTCCCAAGGCTAGTTCAGCCTTCACCTGGGAATGAACAAGAACAGCTTAAAGGTTAGAAGCAGGATGGAGTTGGTTAGGTCTGATCTCTTTCAGTGTCATAATTTCTTTATTCATAATTTTTACAAAGGAGGTTTCAGTAGCAAGCAGGCTGCTTCAACAATTCTTACAGGACAAAGCCTACCTGCCTGGCATCAGCTTCTTCTTAATGTTAGGTAGTTCTCACAAGGCAGTTAAATCTTCCAGCTTCCAGATTTGAACCATTTACCAAATAGCCAAGCCAAATTACTTTCAGCTAAGAGGGACCTTGGCATGTATCAAAAACCATGGGGAGATTATACTGTTAATACAATGTCCCTTAAATTTCCTCAATTTTGGATTTAGTGGAAGTCTCTATAGTCATAGGCATTCAGCAGGCCATTTGAAGCCAGTAGAAGCAATATTTTCTTAGTTTTTCCTAAGCAGGGTTTTTGACTGTGCACTTGGAAATAATTCAAAGGGTGAGTTTGCTGCATTTCCTTTGGGATATTTTGTATATATTTTCTTTGGGAAGAGCTATACTCTTCTCAACTTCCTTTTTTCTCAGCCATCATGATATGTATTGGCAAATCAATGTTTTTTTCATCACATTTTTCAATACTTTCCCTAGACTTTTAGATATCTGTACCTTGTTACTGCAGATCATTTCCCTTTGCCCAAACTCTCACCTGCTACTTCCATTAGAAGCAACCCATCATTTGTGTTAAATAAATACAGAAAGGAAGAAATGGCATGAATATAAGGAGGAAGAGTCAAAGCAAGAAAGACCAGGAATAGAAGTAGAAAGAAAAAATGTTTTACAGAAGATAGTAAGAGAAGAAAACATAGGGGGAAAACATACAAGAAGAAAAGGAGAATATGAAATAAGAGCCTGTCTTCAATAAGATTTGAGGGTTTTCTGCTCTCAGAGGACCTTAAGGATGCCTGAATTTAGCAGAAACAATTAGGAACAGTAAGCACAGACTACTTAGCAACTTAGTGCGCACGCCCACCTACACCACCCTTATACCTATGCCAGCACACTGTTGTATAGCAAATATAGTCATCCATAAGTCACAGGGTACTGACAGAGTTTTAGATTCAGTCTCTGTGACTGTGATGAGGGTGTCTCAGGTGTAGTGCTTGGCCCTGTGTTACTTGCCAATACACCTGGTTGGATGAAAGAGGCGAGTGTGTTGGGGTCCACGTCTCTTCTGTGTGATTGTTGCTTTCCTATGTCCTTGTCTTGCAGTGAATTCATGAGGCCTTTTACTTTAGATAAGTAGTGTGAACCTTGAAAATTTGACACAGGTCTCAGTTTATTTAGAAAGTTTATTTTGCCAAGGTTGAGGACGCGCACCTGTGAGACAGCCTCAGTAGGTCCTGATGACATGTGTCCAGGGTGGTCAGAGCACAGTTTGGTTTTATATATTCTAGGGAGACATGAGACATCAGTCAACATATGCAAGATGAACACTGGGGTTTGGTTCGGAAAGGCAGGACAACTCAAAGCAAAGGCTGGAAGACTTGAAGTAGGGAGGGGGCTTCCAGGTCATAGGTAGCTAGAAGACAAATTAACCTCTCCTTTGGAGGCTAACCAGAAACCCAAAATTCCAAAATATGTATTCCTGGCCTCAAGCAGTCCTCCTGACTAAAAGTGCTGGGATTACAGGTGTGAGCCACTACTCCCAGCCAAAACTTTTTCTGTAAAGGACAATATAGCAAATATTTTAGGTTTTGCAGCTCAAAAGAGACAGATCAAGGATATTATGAAGGTACTTATGTAATCATTTAAAATGTAACAATTTTAATTTAATTTAACTTAATTTTAAGTAAAACTCCCCACAAAAATTCCATCCAAAGGTCAGCAGCCTCAAAGATTGAAGGTCAATAAACTCAGAAAGATGAGAAAGAAGCGATGAAAAAAGCTGAAGCCTCAAAGAGCCAAAGTACCTCTTCTCCTCCAAATGATCACAACAATTTTAAAATGTAGGAATCATTCCTAACTAGTATGCTATACAAAGAGCAGGCAGCAGGCTGGATTTAGTCTACAGGCCATAGTTTGCCAACCACTGGACCAGACTGATATGAAAAGAAAGGAACCAGTCCAGAGACATTGCATTAGTCACTGAGGAACCTCCCTACATGGAGCAAAATGACCAAGCTGGAATAATCTAAAAACCCTTTTGCTCATGTGTCTGACACTTTGGCTAGAATGACTTGAAGATGAAGGCTAAGACCCAGAGCCCCATGTAACTTGGCTTCTTACAGCTTGTTAGTTTCAGGCTAGTTGGGCTTCTTGTATGGCTCAAGACTCTTAAAGAGTGACTGAATGAGACAGAAACTGCATTGACCCAGCCTTGAACATCCACAGCCTTGTTTCCCACCATACTCTATTGGTTGATGCATTAATAAGCCTACCTAGATGCCAGAGAAAGGGACACAGACCCACCCCTAAATCAAAGGAATGTCAAAGAATTTGAGGGTATAGTTTTATTTTATTTTTGAGGTAGAATCTTGCTCTGTTACTCAGGCTGGAGTGCAGTGATACAATCTTGACTCATTGCAATCTCTGCCACCTGGGCTCGAGTGATTCTCCCATCTCAGTCCTCTGACTAGCTGGGGCTATAGGTATGCGCCACCATGCACCACTAACTTTTGTATTTTTTCTAGAGATGGGGTTTCACCATGTTGGCCAGGCTGGTCTTGAACTTCCAGCCTCAAGTGGTCCACCCACCTTGGCCTCTCAGAGTGGTGGGATTACAGGTATGAGTAAGCCATCACACCTGGCCAAGTACCAGTTCTTAATGCTGGTATTTGACTAGGATCTTGACATTTGCTGTGATCCTCCTCCCACCTGCGTAAAGATCCTGTACTTTGAGCTCAGTTCCGTGAGTTCTTTGATACCCTCAGACTACACTGTGAGTATAAGAAACTACTTAAGTCCCTTCTCTGGCTGACTGGTCTCATACTCCCACTAATAATAAATAACATAGTTTGTATTCATGATCTGGGTTACACCCAAGTTAGCAGCTATATAATATTTTTGTAACCATAATAGATTCATTGCCTTATGTAAACAGCAAGTCAGTACACTGAGACAATAGGTTGTGTGTTGCAGAGAAAGAGGTTTAATCATAGTGCCACTGAATGAGGAGATGGAAAGAAACAAATCTGTCTCCCCGAGGAGTGTGGAGCTAGAGTTTTTTTTAAGGGTTTTAGAGTGGGTCAAAGAGTGGAGATTGATTGGTTGAAAAGTGCAAGGTGAAGTCATGGGACAAGGAGATGAAGAACCTGTATTCTTGTGCTGATCCCATTCTTCTGTGGGGGGTCTTCAAACTGGTTTCTAGAATTCGGAGTCTGAGAAACATCATAAGTAATCCTTAAACAAAAGCCGTATCATTCTAATGTCAGAGATCTATCTATAGGAACTGTGGGGATGCCAATGAGTCTTAAACAGTCTTATACCCTAATGCCAGGGGACCTATGTATAAGAACAATGGGAATGCAAATCCAGTCTTAACCATCTTACCATCCTAATGTCAGAAACCCGATGTATAGGGACAATGGGGACACAAATGGTTAGTATCTAGTGCTGCATGACTTTTAGCAACAAGGAAGTGGACCAAAGTGCAGCCTGATTAATGCTTAATTCTAACTATATTTCTGTCCTGAACCTGGCATGCAATTCTTGTCAACCCTGTGGGGGTGGTTTCATTTTGAGGCATAGAGAGTTTTTTCCTGTTGTGCTTTCTGGAACAAGCTACCCTCTCCAGATCAGTGGGGTGGCAGCAATGGTTTCTAAAGGTACTTTGTATACAGCCAAGAACAAAAAGTCATATTCCTTTTTTTTTTTCTTGAGAGGGTGTCTCACTCTGTCGCCCAGGCTGGAGTGCAGTGGCACCATCTTGGCTCACTGCAACCTCCGCCTTCTGGGTTCAAGCCATTCTCCTGCCTCAGCCTCCTAAGTAGCTGGGATTACAGGCATGAGCTACCATGCCTGGCTAATTTTTGTATTTTGGTAGAAACAGGATTTCACCATGTTGGCCAGGCTGGTCTGGAACTCCTGACCTCAAGTGATCTGCCTGCCTCGGCCTCCCAAAGTGCTGGGATTACAGGCTTGAGCCACCATGCCTGGCCTCCAAAAGTCTAATTCTTGGCTTTGAGTTCTAAAGTAGACTCCTGAAATTCATAGCAGAGACAATAGGCTGGAAAACAGAGATTTCTAAATTGCAAGAGCTGGGCTGTTTGAAAGAGAAAGTGTTTTTAAGTTCAGAAGCTTGGCTTTAAAAATCAAGAGTCAAAATCCAAATATAAACTTTAGACCATGATTATCAGACTCTGGAATAATGTAAGATGATGCAAGAGCAGTTTTCTTAGCCAAAAGGAAGTAAAATTTCTACCACTTGGCAGGAGAAAGAATTGGAGAGGACATGAAGGAACTTGGCCTCATGGATGTAGTTTCTCTCCTTTACACACTTCAAGCTGAATCCTAAGAGGGAGATGGGGAAACACATCAGCTATTCTGCTGAGGATTAAGGGAGCTCTCAGAGCAGGGAAATCATCATCAAGCTTCCCAGGGTGTTGCTTGGTAGGATGGCACACTTGGTGGTGAAGCTTGTCTCTAGCAGACCCTCTGACCCGAGGAGGAGCAATGGCTAAATGTGCTGTCTAGGTAGATGGGCCTCAGGGAAGCTTCTAAGAGGCCTATGCACCCCTGAATGATGTGGGAACCTAACCGCCCAAGGGATCCTCCTTGCCCACTGCCTAGACAAAGCTGATTTATTGAGGAATTTAAATGGAGGAAAAGTATAATTCACACAGAGCCAACTGTATGGGAGACTAGAGTTTTATTATTACTCAAACAAATCAGTCTCCCTGAAAACCCACACATCAGGGTTTTTCAGGATAATTTGGTGGGTGGGTGGTTGGAAAGTGGGGAGCACTGATTGGTTGAGTCAGAGATGAAATCATAAGGAGTCAAAGCTGCTCTCTTGCACTGAGTTGGTTCCTGGCTAGGGGCCACAAGACCAGATGAGCCAATTTATCGATCTGGTTGGTGCCAGCTGATCCACTGAGTGCTAGGTCTGAAAAATATCTCAAGGACTGATCTTAGGTTTTATAATAGTGATGTTATTCCCAGGAGCTATTTAAGAGGTTCAGAATCTTGCAGCCTCCAGTAACAGGAGTCCTAAACCATAATTTCTAATCTTGTGGCTAATTTGTTAGTCCTACAAAACCAGTCTAGTGTCCAGAGAGAAAGAGGGTTTGTTTTGGGAAAGGGCTGTTATCTTCTTTGTTTCAAAGTTAAACTACAAACTAAGTTCCTCTCAAAGTTAGTTTGGCCTCTGCCCTAGAATGAACAAGGACAGCTTGGAGGTTAGAAGCAAGAGGGAGTCAGTTAGGTCAGATTTTCTTTACTGTAATAATTTTCTCAGTTATACTTTTTGCAAAGGCAGTTTCAGGAAAACCTGCAAAAGTTCCCATTATGGTGGCTCCTCATAAGATGAAAATATAATTTTCATATGATCCAGCAATTTCACTTCTAGGTATTTACCCAAAATAATTGAAAGCAGGGACTCAGATATTTGTACATCCATGTTCATGGCAGCATTATTCACAAGTGCCAAAAGCTGGAAACAATCCAAATGCCTATCAACAGATAAATGGATAAATAAAAAGTGATGTAGCCATACAATGGAATATTATTCAGCCTTCAAAAGGAGTGAAATTCTGAAACATGCTAGATATGAATGAACCTATAAAACATAATGCTAAGTGAAATAAGCCAGATGCAAAAGGACAAATACTGTAGGATTCCACTTATGTGAAATATTTAGAACAGTCAAATTCACACAGACAGAAAGTAGAATAATGGAGGCTGGAGGGAAGGGAGAATACAGAACTATTCTTTAATAGGTACTGAGCTTCAGTTTGGGATTACGAAAGTATTGTGGAGCTGGATAGTGGCGATGGTGGCTCAACAGTATAAAGATGAATAAGAATGCCACTGAAATAGCCACTTTAAAATGTTTAAAAATATATATTTTTTGAGTCACAGTCTCACACTGCTGGAGTCCAATGGTACAATCTTGGCTCACTGCAACCTCCGCCTCCCAGGTTCAAGCGATTCTCCTGCCTCAGCCTCCTAAGTAGCTGGGATTACAGGTGCCCGCCACCATGCCTGGCTAATTTTTTGTGGTTTTAGTAAAGACAGGGTTTCACTATGTTTGCCAAGCTGGTCTTAAACTCCTGACCTCGTAATTTACCCTCCTTGCTCTCCCAAAGCTCTGGGATTACAGGCATGAGCCACCACACCTGGCTGAAAATTTTTATGTTATATATATATTTTACCACAGTTAAAAAAAATCAAGTTAAAAAAACTATCATGCCCCCTAAAGAAGGACAAAAATGACTGAAATAAAGGCCAGTGGACCTGGAGAGGTCAGGTTGAGGAAGACTTAGAGTGACTTGTGAGGTCCTGATGACTGATGAGCCAAGGGACACAGACATTTCAGTACAGTTATGGGGGGATAGGCAACCAATACAAGGGAAACACAGATTGTTCATCTGAGAAGAAGTCAACTAGGTGGTTTGCTGAAGCCCATGAACCATGTTCCTCTTTCCCAAAGTCGGGATGATAGACCACCCAGGACTTGGATCATTCAGAACCTAGATGTTACTCCTAAGAAAGGATAGAAGGAAGTAAAAGGAGAAAATCCTAATTTGACTATTTATCCAAAAAAGATTGATTGTAAACTGCAAGTAACTGAGATTACTTTGAATCACAGAGAGGTTTTCCATCTTCAGTGAAATAAGAACCCATGAGCTAAAGTGTGCTATAAGGAAATCATTTCCATTTTGCACACATGAATGTTACTATAAAATGTATTCCCATTACATTCTTATATAACTTTTCTAAACCTAAAACTAAGATGTTTCTCAAATCTGTGGCAATAATGGGGCACTTTGGTGCAGAACAGGCAGTTCTTGGTTCAAGATTATTGCATCTTCTTTGCACTCACCATCTGATGCAACCATGTAGTCATACTGATGGTCATCTTCTAGACCAACCCCGGAACATAGGTATTCGTGAAGCTGGATCTTTGGGGTACCTACAATTAAAACAATGATCAAACATGGCTCTTCAGGTCCCATGTTGTACCTATGCCTTTGAGGACATTTTTATGCTGTTTGGATAACGGTCCTACCAGCATCTTCCAGTGGTTAATGATAAGGATCCAGAAGGGTCTCCTGAGCTAGTAGCTATTAATCATTGTTAACATATATTACATACTTATTCAATGCTGACACTGTGTTGAGTACTTTACGTGATTATCTCATTTAGTCCTCACAACAAATCTTTGAGGTAAGTATTACTATTATTTGCATTTGGCAGAAAAGCAAACTGAAGGTTAGTGAAGGCAAATAGCTTGCTCAAGGTGACACTGCTAATAAGTAGCAGAGCTAGGAGGAACCTAGAAACCTGACTTCCCAGCTCAAGTGCTAATGATGGCATTACATTGCGTATTGTTACTGGAACATCCTCCTGATCTACTCTAAAAATCTAGATCACTGACATGAATATTCCTGGATGCAGTATAGTTAAGAACTGGCTTAACCACTAGATCTGTGTTTGAGGACTCACAGATTCATTACTGGTCCACATATATAAGCAGGGCTTCTGCATGATACCCAATAGAACTTTCTTAAAATTGCGGAAAGCAACCAGGCACAGTGGCTCACGCCTGTAATCCCAGCACTTTGGGAGGCTGAGGGGGGCAGATCACGAGGTCAAGAGATCGAGACCATCCTGGCCAACATGGTGAAACCCCATCTCTACTAAAAATACAAAAATTAGCTGAGCGTGGTGGCGCACACATGTAGTCCCAGCTACTCAGGAGGCTGAGGCGGGAGAATTGCTTGAAGCCGGGAGGCAGAGGTTGCAGTGAGCTGAGATCTCGCCACTGCACTCCAGCCTGGCCAGAGCAAGACTCCGTCTCAAAAAAAAAGAAAGGTTGTGGAAAACGTTGGCATGTACTAGTCTAATAGATAATTCATCTCTCCAATTCTATCCGAACCACCTCATAAAGGAGAATATATTATGCATTGCCAGGCTGCATCATCAGCTATGAAAAATAGCATGCCTCTCAAGCCTTCCCTACTTCCCCATATCATTGGAAGCTTTACTTCTATCCCTCTAATATTAGGGAATATCTTACTCCTGGAGGAGCCAGGTAACAGTGACTTCCACAATAACCTCATGTGGGAGTGAGAATTAATAGCTTGAAAGACTGCCCAAGCAGGGTAAAGGCTAAACCTCAAGGGTGATCGTGAAGCAATGAGACAGACCTAGAACCTTGCCTCATATGGTACAGGAAGACCCAGCTTCTTTGTCTCTACCATGTAGGCACTGGGCAGGCAGGTAGGTGATATTTTATTTCACAAACAAGGGAACTAAAGGTATGAACATTTCTCTGCTCCTCATTCTCTCTGCCCTAAAATATCTCAGCACTCTAGCCCCAGGTAGAGCAGACTGGCACTGTCTGGTACAGGAGGCATGCAGCAGATGCTCTGCATCTGAGCTGTGTAATGACTGTCCCCCCACATATCACCCCCCAGCCAGCCCAAGGGAATGCAGGATTCAGAGAGGAGCTGTTCTAACCAAGAGCAGCCAATTAAATCCAGGCCAGAGAAACCCACATCCAGGCACTTTATCTCTGTCCTGAAATGAACCTAGCTAACCTCTTCAGACTATCCAAAACCCTGACCACTTCACATAGAGAGACATTTGCTAGCCGTACGTGTCACTTTCCACTGTACACATACCAATGACACCTGAGCCAGATATAAAGACAGACCCACAAAGGTTCTGCTGAGCCTAAGGATCTGCTCCTCTATTTCTGATCCTGAATGCCCATGGGACATCTTCCAGAATGTGTGCCTTCACGTAAAGTCTGGAAAATTGGAGGACAATTTAAATGCAAATGAATCGAGAAGGAATAAAAGCCATTAGAAATTCCAGGAAAATAATTAAGAAATGTAGAAGAAAGTTACAGAGCCAGGTGCGGTGGCTCATGCCTGTAATCCCACCACTTTGGGAGACCGAAGTGGGTGGATCACCTGAGGTCAGGAGTTCAAGACCAGCCTGACCAACATGGAGAAATGCCACCTCTACTAAAAACACAAAATTAGCCGGGCATAGAGGCGCATACCTGTAATCCCAGCTACTCGAGAGGCTGAGGCAGGAGAATTGCTTGAACCGGGGAGGCAGAGGTTGCCGTGAGCTGAGATCGTGCCATTGCACTCCAGCCTGGGCAACAAGAGCAAAACTCTGTCTCCAAAAAAAAAGTACAACCCAAATATGAACCAAACAGATTTTCAGATCATGATGGTACATTATAACGTTAACAACCCACTTTGCTCCACACACATAGCAACTGTAAAAATAAACAAAACAGCCAGGCAGAGTGGCTCACACCTGTAATCCCAGCACTTTGGGAGGCCAAGACAGGTAGATTACCTGAGGTGGGGATTTCGAGACCAGTCTGGCCAACATGATGAAACCCCATCTCTACTAAAAATACAAAAAAAAATAGCTGGGCGTGGTGGCTGGTGCCTGTAATGGAGCAGCTACTTGAGAGGCTGAGGCAGGAGAATTGCTTGAACCCAGGCAGCAGAGATTTCAGTGAGCCGATATAGCGCCATTGCACTCTATCCTGGGCAACAAAAGTGAAACTCTGTCTCAAAAAAATAAAAAATAAAAATAAAACAAAACAAAACAAAAAGGGTTGGGTACAGTGGCTCATGCCCATAATCCTAGCATTTTGGGAGGCCGAGGCAGGAGAATTACTTGAGTCCGGGAGTTTAAGACCAGCTTGGACAACATAGCAAGACCCTATCTGTACAAAAAAATTAAACAATTAGCTGGGCATGGTGGCATGTGCCTGTAGTCTCAGTTACTCAGAAGGCTGAGGTGGAAGGATCACTTGAGCCCAGGAGACTGAGGCGGCAGTGGGCTATGATTACGCTACTACACTCCAGCCTGGGTGACAGAACAAGACTCTGTCCCCAAAAAAATAATAAAGGAAAAGAAAAAGAAAACCAAAAGATATAGTTAGGCTCAAATACTAGATAAACCTATCCAAAATCCAGAGAGCAATGGAAACTGTAAACAGTGAAAAGGACTGAAGCTGGGTAGCTGGTGATTTGGCTTTTGTAGGGCAAAAGGGATTGAAAATGCTCCATAGGAGACAGGAGACTGGAGTCAGACACACAGCTCAGAGACCTGGACAGTTGTGGGGCACCCTCAATATTATGAAAAGAGAATGTAAATGAGCTGCTCCTAACTGCTGCTTGGGATAGTAAGTTCTAGTGAGCTGTAGGCCTAAGGTCAAGGTCAGAGCCTTGCAACCAAGAGATGAGTCAGGACACCCAGTGGTTATGACTAGATCTGCCCTGCTCTTAATACCATCTTTAATTCACTGCTATGAGACTTTGTTCTGAATTAGAGACTTAGAGTGCTGAATAGAGGCAATCAAAAAACTGATAGGCAAGGAAAGGTAAGAAGAGGGGATGAGAGAGAGAAAAAGGCTGGGTAGAATAAGATTCTGTCAGAAAGAAGGAAAGAAGAAAAAGAAAAAGAAAGAAATGAAGGAAGGAAGGAAGGAAGGAAAGAGATAGGAAGGAGAAAAGGAAGGAAAAAGGAAGGAAAGAAAGAGAAAACAATAAATTTTCGCTAAAAATAAATCCATACACCAAAATCCCAAAACAAATGTATTGCTAAGAAAGCCAATAAAATCAACAATTGGAATAGTAGTCCAATCCAGCTGAATGCTTTATGCAATGGTCTGACAAAGCCTTAAACATAAGTATGTTGAGGATGTAAAAAAACGTAAATTAGGATATAACTTCCCTAAAGCAAAATGAGAAGAAATGAAACTCTTTTAGATGGGTATCTAAAAGAACCAGTTCAAACTCTAGAAATCAAAAATACAATCATTTGAAAAAGGAATGAACCACTTTTAAATACAACATGGATGAACCTCAAAAACATGCCAAATGAAAGAAGCCAGATGCAAAAGACGGGCCGGGCTCACACCTGTAATCTTAGCACTTTGAGAGGCCAAGGTGGGCGGATCACCTGAGGTCAGGAGTTTGAGACTAGCTAGGTCAACATGGTGAAACCCCATCTCTACTAAAAATACAAAAATTAGCTAGGTGTGGTGGTATGCACCTGTAGTTCTAGCTACTTGAGAGGCTGAGGCAGGAGAATGGCTTGAACCTGGGAGGAAGAGGTTGCAGTGAGCTGAGATCTCGTCATTGCACTCCACCTGGGTGACAGTGCAAGACTCTGTCTCAAAAAAAAAAAAAAAAGGTGAAAAAGTGTTACAGTTAAGGATATGCTCTAAACTGGACACAGCTGAAAATTAAGAATTGAAGACATCACTGGGGAAGTCAGTATGCCATGCAGAGAGACAATGAGATTAAACATGATAGAGCATTAAAAGACACAGAGGCTCTAACAATTATCCAACGAAAGTTCCGAGAAAAGAGAATAAAAGTTGGTTAGAGAAGCAACATTTGAAGTGGAGATTGCTAAGGATTTCTAAAAAGCAGAAGAAAGACTAATTTATTTATGAAATATCAATCAGGTGTCTGTTTTGTGCCAGGTACTGGGAACTCAACTTAGATATGCATTTTCAGTGCCAAGCAGGATAAATAAAAATACCAAGCTACATCATAATAAAACTGCAAAGCATTAAAGATAAAGACATAATCTTAAAATCTCCCAGAGACAAATGAATGATTATCTGCAGAGTAATGACAGATCAACAGCAAATTGAATATCAGCAACAGTGAATGTCAGAAAACAGTAATGATGATGATGAGAAATAACCATGTGCACAGAATTTGTTTTTTACCCAGATATACTACGATTCATTAATGGGGGTGGGGGAAAAATATGTCCAGATATGCAAAAAAAAAAAAAAAAAAAAGAACTTACCATCCATAGAACTTCATTAAGAGTCCAGGCATGGTGGCTCATGCCTATAATTTTAGCACTTTGGGAGGCTGAGGAGGAAAGATTGCTTAAGTCCAGGAGTTCAAGACCAACTTGGGCAACATGGTAAAACCCTATTTCTACAAAAAATTAGCAAATTAGCTGGGCGTGGTGGCACAGGCCTATAGTGCCAGCTACTTGGGAGGCTGTGGATTGCTTTAGCCTGTTGCAGTGAGCAGAGATTGCGCTCCTGCACTCTCTAACCTGGGTGACAGAGGAATACCCTGTCTCAAAAAAAAAAAAAAATGAACAGAAAAAAGACATGGAATACAAAGAACAATGAATAGAGTGTCAGTAAGTTCTGTTTTAAAAATACTAATTTCTAGCCAGGTGCGGTGGCTCACGCCTGTAATCCCAGCACTTTGGGAGGCTGAGGCTGGCGGATCACACGAGGTTAGGAGGTTAAGACCAGCCCGACCAACATGGAGAAACCCCATCTCTACTAAAAATACAAAATTAGCCAGGCATGGTGGTGCATGCTTGTAATCCCAGCTACTAGGGAGGCTGAGGCAGGAGAATTGCTTGAACCCAGGAGGTGAAAGTTGTGGTGAGCCAAGATCACACCATTGCACTCCAGCCTGTGCAATAAGAGCAAAACTTCATCTCTAAAAAAACCCTAATTTCTTTGTCTTTTCAAATAGTTAGATTGAAGTTCAGTAATTTTAGGGGGAAAAAAGAAAGAAAAGAAAAAATAAAATTAAAGCTACACCTCTAAATTACAGCAAGAATATAGAGCTAGTATTTAATGGGTTAAGTATCCTAAGACCTGTTTTTGGCTTAAGAGCATAATAGAAATACTGAATTATTATAAACTTTATTAGAAAAATGTATAATTCATGATGTATATACAAGCTTAATTTAAAAATAGAAATACCTATAATAATGATTTAATTAAGGGAAAAAACAAATATCAGAAATTTTATCAAGTTATTAAGTAGGAACAAAAACAAGAAAAATTATAATAAACAGAAAACACAACTTAAGTGGTAGAATTAGGTTAAAATACTTCAATCACAAAATATATAAATGAATTAAACTCTGAGGTGAGAGGATGGTTTGAGCCCGGGAGGCAGAGGTTGCAGTGAACCAAGATGTTACCACTGCACTTCAGCCTAGGTGACAGAGCCAGGTCCTGTGTCAAAAGATTAAAAACAAACAAACAAACAAAACAAACAAACAAAAAAACCCCATGCAGCCTGAACAAATTACTGGGGATGTAAACCATAGCCACTGAGTGTATGTGTGTGTGTAGCTTGAGAGGAGCTATAGCTCCGCGAGATTTCTGTGACTTTTTTGGCATTAGCTTTGACACTACCATTGGTCAAAATGGTAGAATTTTGGTTCTACCATTGTCAATTAACAACAATAAATTCTCACATCCACTAACATCGAGGTCAATGGTATTGTTCTCCATCCTGTCTTGAATAGCATCTCTGAATTTCTAGTTTCTGCAAGGGGGCAGCAATCAATAATTATTAGTATTTCTTCCTAAGCATAAAGAAGCCTGGCTGAAAAAGTGTGGGTAGCCTTGCAAAGGTTTTGACTGAGGTTCTGATTATTCAGCTAGAACCCGTCTCTTCCCTTCAGATACAATTTTCCATAACAAGTAAATACCTTTTGGAAGGGAGTTGGAAGGCTAGGTGACAGGGTAAGAGGGAGACTTACTTATCTCAATATACACTTTGGTACCTTTCAAATTTGAGGCATCAGTGTTTTGTTTTGTTTTTTCAAAAGGTATATAAAAACCTACCTGCTTTAATTTCTAAATCCTAAATTGACATATTATTAAGTTTTTAAGGCTTTCTCTGCAAGGATTTTTAAGAAGTGCTGGCCTTTTGGAGCCTAAGCCCAAAGATCCTGTTGACAGTTTTACAGGGAAGACACCCAATAAATATTTAATGACGTTGGCGGTGTTATTGCAAATAATAATTATGAGAGCACCAATGATGAACAGCAACTCATTGCATCACCCCACAACCCAAAGCACTGGAGCTTTGTGAAGAGTGAACACCCTGATTGCCCCAGAATGGCATGTCAATAATGCCACTGCCAACTTCCCTGAAGGCTGACCCCTATCCTTGACATAGCTACCACTTGCTCTAAAGAGTTTCTTTTCTCTACTCTCTCGGCATATCATTCTGTCCTTTATCACTAGATTTGGTAGCCGTGACTCTAGGAATTCTCTTCACTCATTGGTGGATGCTGTGGTTGAGAATAACACATGTATTTGGGAGGAACCTACCTTTCAGTGAACTATAAATGCTCACTACAAGCATCATGCTTGGAAGGCGTATTATTAAATGATGTGTTTGTATCTCTCAGGTGCCAAACACATCCACTAAAGCATTGTCTGACAATTGCAGACCTGCAGACAGGGATTGTGCGGAGAGACATATGAAAATCATTGCCACATAGACATACCATTTAGCCCAACTAATCACGCATCAGCTGTCTGAATGCTGCCTGGCCCAGGGCAGACGCTGAAGTTCCATATACCTCATCTCATAGATTTTATCTTTATCACAGAGGATTCCCTATCCCTGCTCCTCCCTCCTTCTTTCTCTCCCTCCTTCTCTTCCTCCCTTCTTTTCTTTATCTTCCCTTCACTACCAGATATCCTTTGAGTTATGTGTGCCAGACACTCCTCCAATAAGAAGGTGTCATGAATGCTATGCCAACTTTAAAAATAGGAAAGTCTGAAAGATGCCAACATCAGGAGATGAGATGGGCTTTTTTCAGACTCTATCCTAGAAACAAGTGGAACAAACTCCAATTGAAACTGAGCTATTTGGCTGGGTATGGTGGCTCACGCCTGTAATCCCAGCACTTTGGGAGGCCGAGGTGGGCAGATCACTTGAGGCCAGGAGTTCAAGATCAGCCTGGCCAACATGGTGAAACTCGATCTCTACTAAATATATAAAAAATTAGCTGGGCATGGTAGCACACACCTGTAATCCCAGCTCCTTGGGAGGCTGAGGCAGGAGAATCTCTTGAACCTGGGAGGCGGAGGTTGCAGTGAGCAGAGATTGCACCACTGCACTCCAGCCTGGGCAACAGAGTAAGACTCCGTCTCAAAACAAAAACGAAACTAAGCAGTTCTCATCAGAGTTGCATCTGCCTGAGTAACTCCTTCTGTAGCCATATCTGATTTGGTTGGTAGGATTCTGTGGGCAATCATAAGTATGACAGAGAAAGATTCCACTGCTTCCTCTGGGCTCTTGGAAGGAGGAATAGAAAGGGTTGATGTCTTGTGTGGTTGTGCAAGTTGGGCCATGCAAAGAGATGCCTGGAGGAGGTAAGTCAGGGCAGATTCCTACTACCTGCTCTGCTCACTGAGCCATGAGGCTAGGGACCCAGAGCACAGGGCACCTTTTTCTCATTTCCACAGATGTATGTTCTTGGAAGCAGATCTGTGTTCTCTGTAATTATCTGATGGGAAGGTCAGGAGTTTGCAAATCAGAGTGGAAACTCACTGCGGAGAGACCCAAGCTTTACAGGGCAAGGTACAGGGTGGACTTCACCATCCACATCAGGTTCCCTGCTCTGAAGCAGCCTAGGGCCAGGATTTTTCTGGATATACATTTGAAAGTCCTGACACATTTCTAACTTGGGATCCAGATTTCACAATGGTTATTCTGTTTTCTACCCAATCACTCTTTACGTTAGTCCTTTTTTTTTTTTTAGACAGAGTTTCACTTCTGTTGCCTAGGCTAGAGTGCAGTGGCACAATCTCTGCTCACTGCAACCTCCGCCTCTTCAATTCAAGCGATTCTCCTGCTTTAGCCTCCCAAGTAGCTGGGATTACAAGCATGTGCCAACATGCTGGTTAATTTTTTGTATTTTTAGTAGAGACGGAGTTACACCATGTTGGTCAGGCTGGTCTTGAACTTCTGACCTCAGGTGATCCACCTGCTCTGGCCTCCCAATGTGCTGGGGTTATAGCCGTGAGCCACAACACCCGGCCAGTCCTATTGATTTTTATTTCCCAAATAAACATATCTCCTAAATGTCAACATATACTCTTCATCCTCACTGGAAACTTCTAGAGCATTCCCCAGAAAGAGGCAACTGGACTTAAACTCTAGGAATTTAAGGAGATGAGGTATAAATGCTGATTTCCCAAGGCCAGCCTTGTTGTCTCCTAAAAAACCTGCCTGGAAAAAAGATTCAGGTCCCATTTGTGGCTGTGATCCTAACTCTGTGCCTGCTCTTGAATAAGTCTTTATGTTTCTGTGGGCTCCACTGTCTTGATCGGTAAGATAAGAGGGCTTTTCTTGTTCTGGGAGGTCATGGTTATACCTTTTGGCTGCGAAAGGTTGGAAACATAAAATCGAGTTGGCAGCAAGCCCTGCTTATAGCCCCCTGGACCCTGCATCTAGGATAAGAAGGAAGGTGTGGTTGGGAGAGCTCATAGCTGAGCTACCAAGGCACAGGAGCCCTGTTCCTCTTTCCCTATGCGGTTCATGCCAAGAGGATCAAGGATATAATTAGCCTTGGCATACTAAACATGACCATTCTTACTTCACCTGCAGCCTCTCCTTTTGTTCCTTAAGCCCATGTGGAAGTTGCCATCCCTCGCACCTGTACGTGGGTATGCAGGATGCTACAGTAAAACACTAGGTGTTTTGAAGTCCTGGTTCCACCCCTTATTAGTTAGGTGACTGATACCCAGTTTCCTAATCTGTAAAGTATAGATAATAATGCTTATGTCATGGAGTTACTGTGAGGGTGAAATGAGATTCTGCATAAAAACCACGCTGAACAGGACCTGGCCGATACACGTTAACTTTCTTTCTTCTCCTCCCACTCTCCACCTCTGTTGTTCCCTTATCCAGTGAATACTCACCTATGTCAGTAAAAACTATTTCAAGTTTGCACCCTAGAGGATTGGATTGACTGGCTAATGACACAAGCTCGGGCATGAAATAGATATGCACTTGGCTGTTTGTGGCTTGAAAAATCTTACCCCTGACATTTTTTCATTATGAGTTTCATCTAAGAGAGATCTCACTAGAATGATAAAAATATGCTTTTCCCTCTTAAGTGATGGGTACCTCCAGTTACGTTGGATATAATTGTCCTATGTATGTACTTGGAAGAGCTTAGCATCCAATGGGTCTGCTCAAATGGCATTGAGAAGTTCCCTTAGGTTTTCAACCTCAGACTTTCTGATAAATTGATTGTTTCCCACCATTCATTCGTGATTTGAAGCCCAACTATGCTGTCCCATCTGTCTCTTTTAGTGAAATGTACAACCTGCAGCAACCATATACTGTCCCTATGTGTATAAAACAGGTGAGTGAGTATAATATATTGGTTATTGAGTAAGTCCTATATTGGTTAAGCAATATAACATATTGGAGAAGTCCATATTTAGAGTGGTTCAGCTGTTTACTAGCTTCGTGACCTTGAGTAAACTAGTTACCTTCTCAGTTTCCTCATCTAAAAAAAATGAGGTCAACCTGATAAATTTGTTGTGAAGATTAAATGACTCAATATATATAAAGTGTCTGGTACATAATAAGTTCTCATAAATAATAATTATTAATAATGGTGATGATCTCTTCTCCACATGATAAGTGGTCATATCTTAGAACAAAGCCAAGAATGGTCCAGTTAACTACAATAGAACAGGGTCAGTAGAGAGGAGCCAGTACCTAGAACTTGAACAAGCAATTTCAGAGATATACCCAACTACTGGTCCTATAAAGCTTACCGTGAGACACACCATTGTAACTGGAAGGAGACCATTGATAGCATATGGAAGATGTGACTATTCAACATGAAGGGCAGCATTCTATTAATCTTATTTATTTATATTTCTTTCTTTTTTTTTTTTTTTTTTTTGAGACGGAGTTTCGCTCTTGATACCCAGGCTGGAGCGCAATGGCGCGATCTCGGCTCACCGCAATCTCCGCCTCCTGGGTTCAGGCAATTCTCCTGCCTCAGCCTCCTGAGTAGCTGGGATTACAGGCACGCGCCACCGTGCCCAGCTAATTTTTTGTATTAGTAGAGACGGGGTTTCACCATGTTGACCAGGATGGTCTCGATCTCTTGACCTCGTGATCCACCCGCCTCGGCCTCCCAAAGTGCTGGGATTACAGGCTTGAGCCACCGCGCCCGGCCTCTTTTTTTTTTTTTTTTAAGTCAGAGTCTTGCTCTGCCACCCAGGCTGGAGTGCAGTGGCACAATCTCAGCTCACTGCAGCCTCCACCTCTCTGGTTCGAGTGATTCTCATGCCTCAGCCTCCCCAAGTAGCTGGGACTACAGGTATATGCCACCACATCTGGCTAATTTCTATATTTTTAGTAGAGATGGGGTTTTACCATGTCAGCCAGGATGGTCTCAAACTCCTGAACTCAAGTGATCCACCAACCTCAGCCTTCCAAAGTGCTGGGATTATAGGCGTGAGCCACCGTGCCCAGCCTATTTTTCTTTTTTCTTTGCTTTTTTTTCGAGATGGAGTCTCATTCACTCTGTTGCCCTGGCTGAAATGCAGTGGCACAGTCTCAGCTCTCTGCAACCTCCGCCTCCCAGGTTCAAGTGATTCTTCTGCCTCGGCCTTCTGAGTAGCTGGAATTACAGGCATGTAAACCACACCTGGCTATTTTTGGTGTTTTTAGTAGAGACAGTGTTTCACAATGTTGACCAGGCTGGTCTCAAATTCCTGACCTCAAGTGATCCACCCCCCATCGGCCTCCGAAAGTGCTGGGATTACAGGTGTGAGCCACCACATGTGTGCTATTTATTTATTTTTCTTAAAAATAAATAGAGATGAGATCTTACTATGTTGCCCCTGCTGTTCTCGAACCCCTGAGCTCACGTAATCCTCCTGCCTCGGCCTCCCAAAGTGCTAGGATTATAGGTGTGAGCCACTGTGCCTGGTCTTGGAACTTTACTTTTTTAAATACGGGGTTCGAAGGGCCATTCCAGCAGAAATGTCAGATGGGAAGTTTGGAAATGCACACATGCATCTTTAGGAAAGAGATTAATCCTGGACATACACTGTCTTCCTTACTCTGAGACATCAAAGGCATGTACTTAGGTATTAACTAGGATGGGGAATTGTCCCTGGATATTTTTTTTCCTAGAGTTTTTCCCAAAGGGCCTTTAAGTTTTCAGCATATAAACACATTTATTTGAAAGGCATTTCCATGACGTTGAAGGCACATGTTACAACTGAATTTTATCCCAACCTCCACATGTGGAATCCAGAAAAAATTCTCTGGTCTTAAGACTGAACAGGAAATGAAAGAAGTGTCACTCTGGGTCCCTATTAGGTATTCCTATATTTTTACACCACTGGAGAGCCATTTAGGGAAAATGTGCAGCCATATTTCTAAAAAGGTTCCCAAAACCCTCTTGTCAAATAGCAAATAACTTTGCTATTTCTCTGGGAGTCACAGCAAATTATTCTAAAGATGTTTCCACCTCCCCTTTTGAGTACCACCTTCTAACACAGTGCATGCTACAATGAGAGTAGGGAGTGGGAGGGGCTGAGAAATGCTGAATTCTTGGGTAGCATGCCTTTGGCCTTTGGTTGAAACTACTCCTTGGAAGGCTACTATATTCCAAATTTTCTCTAATGGATAATTGATTTGTCAATCTCAATTTCTTCATTGAATATTTTAAAAATTATCTTATGTTGTTTTGAACTACCAAAATCAGCACACTCATTTTTCATGATAACACACTTTGGTTATAAATATCATTGCAAAGTGCACTTGAACATTCATCAGAAACTTGAAGATTTTGTTAAACTATGAGGATGGCATTCATCTGGATGGCATTCATCAGATTTCATTAAATTATCAGTATGGCATTCATTGAACACCTGCAATGCAGCTCTGCCAAATGGTCATCTGTCTTCTCTTTGAATCATGGGTCATTATACAGGTAGATGAAAACCTGTAAATAAAAAGATAGATTAGAATTATAAGACCAGAAGAGTCTTATAAAAGAGTCTTATAAATCTTTTAAAGATTGCCTACTCTTTTTCAGACAGTAAACTATAAAAGCTATTTTGAAGGATGATATTTTATAATCTATTTCTGTCTCTTTTCCTTTCTTCTTTCCTCCCTTCTCTTCTTCCTTTTCCATCTCTTTACACAAAACATTTCCTGAACACCCATAACATGCCAGATGCTATTAAGTATGAATGGTACAGTGATGAACTATCATCAGTTTCTGCCTTTCTTTCTTTATTTTTGTTTTGTTTTGGTTTGGTTTGGTTTTGAGACAGAGTCTCACTGTCTCCCAGGCTGGAGTGCAGTGGAGTGATCTCAGCTCACTGCAGCCTCCGCTTCCAGGGTTCAAGCGATTCTCCTGCCTCAGCCTCCTGAGTAGCTGGGACTACAGGCACCTGCCACCATGTCTGGCTGATTTTTTTTTTTTTTAGTAGGGATAGGATTTCACCATCTCTTGATGGTGAAAAGAAATCAGGAGTTGGCCAGGCTGGTCTTGAACTCCTGACCTCATGTGACCGGCTACTTCTTGGTCAGCTGTGCTGTAGTTTTCTAAGTGAAAGGATGTTTAGTAACACTAGGAAAGAAAATGTGTATATATACATTATATATATATATATAATATATATATATTTCCTCATATAGTAAATCCCTCTCTGTAGTGGGTTTTACTGTTTGTTTGTTTGTTTTTTGAGACGGAGTCTCACTCTTGTCGCCTTGGCTGGAGTGCAATGGCGATTTGGGCTCACTGCAGCCTCTGCCTCCCAGGTTTAAGCAATTCTCCTGCCTCAGTCTCCGGAGTAGCTGAGATTACAGGCACGCGCCACCACGCCAGTCTAATTTTTGTTATTTTTAGTAGATACGGGGTTTCATCATGTTGACCAGGATGGTCTCGATCTCTTGACCTCGTGATCCACCCGCCTCAGCCTCCCAAAGTGCTGGGAAAATTTTAAAAAATTTTAAAAATTATCTTAATTGTATGTGGGTTGGTCCCTTTGATTGAAAGTGAAATGGAAATAATTTTTTAAAAAAACCTTACTTTTCACAATTTACAAAACTATATAAAACAAATATACATTTTGTCCCTGGATCGATATAAGACAAAAATATTGTGTGGGAAAGCTGGAGTTGAGGACGAATGAGATTCTGAGAATAAAAATCCCTGGTACATAGTCAAAGTTTCAGAGTCAACTTCAGATTTTCAAGGATTATAAAATAGATAACCTCATACCACCATCTCCAACAGATAAAAGGAACCTGATAATATCTGTGTTCCATGGAGAAAGAACAGAAAATTGGCTGAGTTCTGTCACTGACAAAACTTAGTGGGAAGGAGGAATCTGGAAGGTGGGAGGGTGGAGGGATCCCGGGCTTGCGGGGTGGGGAGGGGCTGTGCTTCAGCCTCCCCCTCTCACTGCCCCTCCCCAGTCAGGGGCCCTTTGTGAGGTGACGGCCCCAGCTCTGTGACACGGGCCTGGGCCCCAGTCCCTAGTCTCCAAGGGCATGCCCAGAGCTCAGTTGCTTGAAGGCAGCATACCTATTCAAATGGCGACTATTCCGTACCCTCTAAAACTTCTTCGTGAATCGTGGAGAAACACCCCCAGCTCCACATCATGGGAGTTGGATATCTTCCTCACCCTGGTATTTGGCGTGGTGTTCTTTTTCCTATTACTACGCCCCTACCGCTCTTACTTCCTTTGTGATCCACCCTCACCATCTCCTGGGAAGAAGAAAATGGTAAGGAGCCCTCGGGCCGGACCCACACAGCACAATTCTCTCCTTTCTTTCTATTATTAGCTCTGCTTTTCCAAATCCAGTGGAGAGACTTCCGCAATGGGAAGTGTCAGGAGAGACCAGAACATGGTCCTTCCAGGGGGAGGCAGAGCAGCCAGGGGTTGGTAGGGACTGGGATTTCCCTCCCAAGCTCTCGGTCCATCTGTGGGGGAGCACAGGAAGCATCAGGGCAAAACCAAACCCCTGGACTCAGTGGCAAGGACCAGTCAGGAGATGGGGGAGGTCTTTGTGGGAGGGCGCTCATAAGCCCCTTCCTGGGGCAGGTGGCTGGGGGCCCAGCCTAGTCTGTGTGGGGTGATCTGGGGACTGTGCTGAGCCTCCGAGGGCCTCCCACCTGGGCCTGGAGTCTCCTCTGATCTCCTGGGAAGCAGAATCCTACCTGACAGCTCAGGTGTGCCCGCGGGCCTGAGCCTGGGTGTTCGTCGAGTAGAGGAGCACCTCTACCGTTACTTACGTTATATTATATATTATACATTATATTATAGTTTATATATGAAACATATATAATATATATATATTTCCTCATATAGTAAATCCCTCTCTGTAGTGGGTTTTACTGTTTGTTTGTTTTTTGAGACAGAATCTCACTCTTGTCGCCCTGGCTGGAGTGCAATGGCGATTTGGGCTCACTGCAGCCTCTGCCTCCCAGGTTTAAGCAATTCTCCTGCCTCAGCCTCCGGAGTAGCTGAGATTACAGGCGCGCGCCACCACGCCAGTCTAATTTTTGTTATTTTTATTTATTTATTTTTTTGAGGCGGAGTCTCGCTCTTGTTACCCAGTCTGGAATGCAATGGCGCGATCTCGGCTCACCGCAACCTCCGCCTCCTGGGTTCAAGCAATTCTCCTGCCTCAGCCTCCTGAGTAGCTGGGATTACAGGCGTGAGCCACCGCGCCCGGCCCAATTTTTGTTATTTTTAGTAGAGACGGGGTTTCACTATGCTGACGAGGCTGGTCTCAAACTTCTGATCTCAGGTGATCCACCCTTCTTGGCTTCCCCACACGCTCGGATTATAGGCGTGAGCCACCGCACCCGGCCCCCGCTCTGTGTTTTTCTAAGAAGAAAAGCAGTTTGTCATCCACTTAAACATGAGTGGGAGGAAGCACACCACTCCCTGAGCAAGACAAGGGAGCTGTGCGGTTCGTGAGTGCTTTGCGCTGTGGCTGGGCTGGGGGCAGAGAGCGAGAGCCAGTCTCAGCCCCTCACCCTTTCTTGTCTCCCAGGATCTTCTTCTCTGCCTGGATCGACTTCTGTCCCAGTGTGAAGGTCAGCGGAGGGGGCGGCCCAAAGGCAGGAAGAAAAACAGCAGTTTGAAAGGTAAGGCTCTGCCGGGCACACTAGAGTTCATTTGATCTCGTCTGTCCCTGGAGAGAAGCGACTCTGTCTGAGGAAGTCAATTGAAGAAGCCTGAGCTGGGGGCTCCTAGGAAGGAACTCAGAACCCCGGATCCCTCTCAGATTTCGTGGTGGCATGAAACCATGGTGGGCCAAGGACTGGGTGTTCCCCAGCAGGGCACAGTGTAGGGGGAGGAGGCCCATGCCTGTCTGAATCAGGAGGGGGGTGAGGGGGCTATGGACAGCTGTTCAACTCTGCTAAGGCTGATTCCTCTTTGAGACCACCCCAGTCCTTTTTCCCCACAGGGCAGCTATGAGGACTATGGGGGTGGGGGGGTCTGTGTGTGGAAGCCCTTTGTGGACAACAAAGCCTTGCCCTCCGTGCCTCGCTATCACTGTCCAGGCCATGTGGCCTTGGACACAGACATGTGGTTTCCAGGGTCTGACTCCCCATGGTCTTCCCTAAAGAAACATCCACTCAGCCTCCTGTGGAGATCCCAGGCCCCTACCTCACTGCCCTAACTGGGTCTCCTGATTTCCAGCTTCTAGAGACCGCCTGACAAGCCTGAAGAGGACTCGGGACTTGTATTCACAAGTGCAGTGGTGAGGCACTTCCCCTTCCCTGCATCCTTCCTACCGGGGCTAGGATTCAACCCCAGGGCCTCACGGCAGCCTGGAGCTGACCTGGGATGGGGAGACCAGGGGGACAGAGGATGGGAGTAAAATCCTGGAGCAAGGGGTAGGAGAAGAATTGGGGAGTCTGGGTGCAGTGCAGTGGCGGGGCATAGGAGGAGAATTGGGGAGTCAGGGTATGGGGCGGTGGAGGGGCATAGGAGGAGAATTGGGGAGTCTGGGTGCAGCACAGTGGAGGGGCATAGGAGAATTGGGGAATCTGGGTGTGGGGCGGTAGAGGGGCATAGGATGAGAATTGGGCAGTCAGGGTGTGGGGCGGTGGAGGGGCATAGGAGAATTGGGCAGTCCGAGTGTGGGGCGGTGGAGGGGCATAGGAGGAGAATTGGGCAGTCAGGGTGTGGGGCGGTGGAGGGGCACAGGAGGAGAATTGGGTGGGTCTGGGTGTGGGGCGGTGGAGGGGCCGGGGCCCACGTGCCCACTCTGTCCTATGGCCCTACCTGCTCCTGGCTGCAGCTTGTACCTCCTGTCTCCTGCAGCATCCTGGGGCCACATGGGCCACATCTCTCTCGCCCAGAACCCCCCGGTGAGGAGTGCAAAAGAGCACCTGCTGGAGCCTCCCAGTCCCCTCAGGAGCCGATGGAAGATACCGCTCCCGTGCTTTCCCCGTTAGCTTCCCCGGATCCTCAAACCCAGCACCCTTGGCCTCCGGTCTCCACCCCATCACCAGGCCCAATGGCCACCTCAGTCTCTCCTCTGAGTGCCTCCCAACCACCAGAACCTTCCCTTCCCCTGGAACACCCCTCACCCGAGCCAATTGCACTTTTCCCAACCCACCACACACCCCTGATCCTCTGGCCTGCTCGCCGCCTCCTCCGAAAGGCTTCATTGCTCCTCCCCTGTGGGACTGCACTCTGACTCCTCCACCTAACTGTGGTTTGGCGACTTCTGGCCCAGCCAGCTCAGACCTTGGCAGCTCAAGCAGTCATGTCTCTGTGTCTGCATCCTCGTGCGTCTCCAACGCAAAAGTCCAGCAAGATCATCTTTCCTGCCACCCACCAGAAACCTCGTCCTCTGGAGTAGCTTGCCCTACGTCGCAGAGGGCTTTACCCTCTAGGGCCCAAAAACCTGCTCAGGACGTCTTTAGTGCCTCCACTCCTAACCTTCCCCAGGACAGTTTGACAGAAATCGTTCCTGAGAACTTTCCAGTCAGTCCTGAATTCCGGAAGCAACACCAGAGCAACCTGGGAATGACCCAAGAGTCTCTGAAATCCCACGTGGCCATGAAGTTGGGCCAGATCAATGAGGGCTTGATCCCCCTTTGTGTGCGTCGATCCTGGCTTGCTGTCAACTGGGTTTTTCCCGTGTCCAACACCCACACGAAGACCAACAATCTAGCACCCCTGAAAAGTGAGAGAGCCAGTGTGAACACATCCCAGGAGCTTTCCTTCCTCGATCCGTGCATTCAACAGGTGCTGGGACATCATATGTCCCAGGATAAAGGATCATCCTTATCCCACACACAGCTTGCTCGTCCCTCCTCATCCACCTATGAATCTAAGCCACCAGTAGGTTTACAGGTCCGTCTCCAGAGCATGACGGCTGTGAACATGCAGGCTCCCCAGGAGCTACGTGACCTTATGGCAGCCAGGAGGAGGAACCTGGGGTGCAAGGAGCCCAAGAACCCGAAACGTCAAGGCTCATGCAAGAACCAGAGCCGGATGTTTACCCCTACTCACAAGAGTGAGAACCCAACGAAGCCCAACTTAAAAAAACGTGAAGAAAGGCTTGAAGAACTGAGGACTCCCCAACGCACCCCAGTCAGGAAAACAGAAGAAACTCATCAGGATGAAGGCCTCCAGCTGTTGCCACCAAAGAAACAGCCTCCTTCAATAACCAACTGGAGAGAAAAAAATACAACAATTTTTTAAGTCGATCATTTCGATTAAAAAAAACAAGCCAGCACCAGTCACTGCCAAGACCAAGAAAATAGTAAAAAACACATCACATGCGTACAGCAGCTGTGCTGAAGCTGAGGGGCGCATGACAGCAGTTGGACAGATGCTGGAGGAAAAAATGACACTTTGCCGTGAACATCATGCCTCAAAGGTAAATCAGCACCAACAGAAGTTCCAAGCCGCAGTCGGTGGGTTGCTCTGCAACCACAGGCACCTCTTCCACCTGGAACACAGCAGAATGCTGGGCTATGTAGCCAGCAGTCAACAAGCCACTCTCAAGAGCCAGAGTTATCCCAACAGAGAGAGTATCAGAGATCAAAAGCCCTTGAAATGTGTCTGGTGCAACAATGAGCAATGGGGCCAGCGACATCCCCAATTCTTGCTCCCCAAGAGGGCTGGCTCCTCAGTCAGTCCCCCTTAGGGCGGACTCCAGCAACACACTCTTCCTGAATGACATGGCAGGCTGCTCCTCACAGCAACCAAGAGCATTGGAAGAGCCCAATCAACACTTTTTTTAATAGTTAAAAAAAAAAGATAGAAAAGCACATCACAATGCATATATCTCAAAAGGACTCAAATCCAGAATATGTAAAAAGAAGAATGAGAGAAAAAACTCAAATCAAGAACAAAACAGACAATCCAATTTTTAATTTTGGCAAAAGACTTGAATAGACCATTTACAAAAGAGAATACCACTTAATATGTGAAATAGACAATCCACTTAATATGTGAAAAGCTGTCAACATTATCAATCATTAGGGAAATGCAAATTAAAACTACAATGAAATACCATTATACTCCCACCAAAAAAGCTAAAATTAAAAATAAATGATAATTCTGAATTTTGGCAAGAGCTGGGAGCTACCAGAACTCTTAAGCCACCAGTAGGTTTACAGGTCCGTCTCCAGAGCACGACTGCTGTGAACATGCAGGCTCCCCAGGAGCTACGTGACCTTATGGCAGCCAGGAGGAGGAACCTGGGGTGCAAGGAGCCCAAGAACCCGAAACGTCAAGGCTCATGCAAGAACCAGAGCCGGATGTTTACCCCTACTCACAAGAGTGAGAACCCAACGAAGCCCAACTTAAAAAAACGTGAAGAAAGGCTTGAAGAACTGAGGACTCCCCAACGCACCCCAGTCAGGAAAACAGAAGAAACTCATCAGGATGAAGGCCTCCAGCTGTTGCCACCAAAGAAACAGCCTCCTTCAATAACCAACTGGAGAGAAAAAATACAACAATTTTTTAAGTCGATCTTTTCGATTAAAAAAAACAAGCCAGCACCAGTCACTGCCAAGACCAAGAAAATAGTAAAAAAACACATCACATGCGTACAGCAGCTGTGCTGAAGCTGAGGGGCGCATGACAGCAGTTGGACAGATGCTGGAGGAAAAAATGACACTTTGCCGTGAACATCATGCCTCAAAGGTAAATCAGCACCAACAGAAGTTCCAAGCCGCAGTCGGTGGGTTGCTCTGCAACCACAGGCACCTCTTCCACCTGGAACACAGCAGAATGCTGGGCTATGTAGCCAGCAGTCAACAAGCCACTCTCAAGAGCCAGAGTTATCCCAACAGAGAGAGTATCAGAGATCAAAAGCCCTTGAAATGTGTCTGGTGCAACAATGAGCAATGGGGCCAGCGACATCCCCAATTCTTGCTCCCCAAGAGGGCTGGCTCCTCAGTCAGTCCCCCTTAGGGCGGACTCCAGCAACACACTCTTCCTGAATGACATGGCAGGCTGCTCCTCACAGCAACCAAGAGCATTGGAAGAGCCCAATCAACACTTTTTTTAATAGTTAAAAAAAAAAGATAGAAAAGCACATCACAATGCATATATCTCAAAAGGACTCAAATCCAGAATATGTAAAAAGAAGAATGAGAGAAAAAACTCAAATCAAGAACAAAACAGACAATCCAATTTTTAATTTTGGCAAAAGACTTGAATAGACCATTTACAAAAGAGAATACCACTTAATATGTGAAATAGACAATCCACTTAATATGTGAAAAGCTGTCAACATTATCAATCATTAGGGAAATGCAAATTAAAACTACAATGAAATACCATTATACTCCCACCAAAAAAGCTAAAATTAAAAATAAATGATAATTCTGAATTTTGGCAAGAGCTGGGAGCTACCAGAACTCTTAAGCCACCAGTAGGTTTACAGGTCCGTCTCCAGAGCACGACTGCTGTGAACATGCAGGCTCCCCAGGAGCTACGTGACCTTATGGCAGCCAGGAGGAGGAACCTGGGGTGCAAGGAGCCCAAGAACCCGAAACGTCAAGGCTCATGCAAGAACCAGAGCCGGATGTTTACCCCTACTCACAAGAGTGAGAACCCAACGAAGCCCAACTTAAAAAAACGTGAAGAAAGGCTTGAAGAACTGAGGACTCCCCAACGCACCCCAGTCAGGAAAACAGAAGAAACTCATCAGGATGAAGGCCTCCAGCTGTTGCCACCAAAGAAACAGCCTCCTTCAATAACCAACTGGAGAGAAAAAATACAACAATTTTTTAAGTCGATCTTTTCGATTAAAAAAAACAAGCCAGCACCAGTCACTGCCAAGACCAAGAAAATAGTAAAAAAACACATCACATGCGTACAGCAGCTGTGCTGAAGCTGAGGGGCGCATGACAGCAGTTGGACAGATGCTGGAGGAAAAAATGACACTTTGCCGTGAACATCATGCCTCAAAGGTAAATCAGCACCAACAGAAGTTCCAAGCCGCAGTCGGTGGGTTGCTCTGCAACCACAGGCACCTCTTCCACCTGGAACACAGCAGAATGCTGGGCTATGTAGCCAGCAGTCAACAAGCCACTCTCAAGAGCCAGAGTTACCCCAACAGAGAGAGTATCAGAGATCAAAAGCCCTTGAAATGTGTCTGGTGCAACAATGAGCAATGGGGCCAGCGACATCCCCAATTCTTGCTCCCCAAGAGGGCTGGCTCCTCAGTCAGTCCCCCTTAGGGCGGACTCCAGCAACACACTCTTCCTGAATGACATGGCAGGCTGCTCCTCACAGCAACCAAGAGCATTGGAAGAGCCCAATCAACACTTTTTTTAATAGTTAAAAAAAAAAGATAGAAAAGCACATCACAATGCATATATCTCAAAAGGACTCAAATCCAGAATATGTAAAAAGAAGAATGAGAGAAAAAACTCAAATCAAGAACAAAACAGACAATCCAATTTTTAATTTTGGCAAAAGACTTGAATAGACCATTTACAAAAGAGAATACCACTTAATATGTGAAATAGACAATCCACTTAATATGTGAAAAGCTGTCAACATTATCAATCATTAGGGAAATGCAAATTAAAACTACAATGAAATACCATTATACTCCCACCAAAAAAGCTAAAATTAAAAATAAATGATAATTCTGAATTTTGGCAAGAGCTGGGAGCTACCAGAACTCTTAAGCCACCAGTAGGTTTACAGGTCCGTCTCCAGAGCACGACTGCTGTGAACATGCAGGCTCCCCAGGAGCTACGTGACCTTATGGCAGCCAGGAGGAGGAACCTGGGGTGCAAGGAGCCCAAGAACCCGAAACGTCAAGGCTCATGCAAGAACCAGAGCCGGATGTTTACCCCTACTCACAAGAGTGAGAACCCAACGAAGCCCAACTTAAAAAAACGTGAAGAAAGGCTTGAAGAACTGAGGACTCCCCAACGCACCCCAGTCAGGAAAACAGAAGAAACTCATCAGGATGAAGGCCTCCAGCTGTTGCCACCAAAGAAACAGCCTCCTTCAATAACCAACTGGAGAGAAAAAATACAACAATTTTTTAAGTCGATCTTTTCGATTAAAAAAAACAAGCCAGCACCAGTCACTGCCAAGACCAAGAAAATAGTAAAAAAACACATCACATGCGTACAGCAGCTGTGCTGAAGCTGAGGGGCGCATGACAGCAGTTGGACAGATGCTGGAGGAAAAAAATGACACTTTGCCGTGAACATCATGCCTCAAAGGTAAATCAGCACCAACAGAAGTTCCAAGCCGCAGTCGGTGGGTTGCTCTGCAACCACAGGCACCTCTTCCACCTGGAACACAGCAGAATGCTGGGCTATGTAGCCAGCAGTCAACAAGCCACTCTCAAGAGCCAGAGTTACCCCAACAGAGAGAGTATCAGAGATCAAAAGCCCTTGAAATGTGTCTGGTGCAACAATGAGCAATGGGGCCAGCGACATCCCCAATTCTTGCTCCCCAAGAGGGCTGGCTCCTCAGTCAGTCCCCCTTAGGGCGGACTCCAGCAACACACTCTTCCTGAATGACATGGCAGGCTGCTCCTCACAGCAACCAAGAGCATTGGAAGAGCCCAATCAACACTTTTTTTAATAGTTAAAAAAAAAAGATAGAAAAGCACATCACAATGCATATATCTCAAAAGGACTCAAATCCAGAATATGTAAAAAGAAGAATGAGAGAAAAAACTCAAATCAAGAACAAAACAGACAATCCAATTTTTAATTTTGGCAAAAGACTTGAATAGACCATTTACAAAAGAGAATACCACTTAATATGTGAAATAGACAATCCACTTAATATGTGAAAAGCTGTCAACATTATCAATCATTAGGGAAATGCAAATTAAAACTACAATGAAATACCATTATACTCCCACCAAAAAAGCTAAAATTAAAAATAAATGATAATTCTGAATTTTGGCAAGAGCTGGGAGCTACCAGAACTCTTAAGCCACCAGTAGGTTTACAGGTCCGTCTCCAGAGCACGACTGCTGTGAACATGCAGGCTCCCCAGGAGCTACGTGACCTTATGGCAGCCAGGAGGAGGAACCTGGGGTGCAAGGAGCCCAAGAACCCGAAACGTCAAGGCTCATGCAAGAACCAGAGCCGGATGTTTACCCCTACTCACAAGAGTGAGAACCCAACGAAGCCCAACTTAAAAAAACGTGAAGAAAGGCTTGAAGAACTGAGGACTCCCCAACGCACCCCAGTCAGGAAAACAGAAGAAACTCATCAGGATGAAGGCCTCCAGCTGTTGCCACCAAAGAAACAGCCTCCTTCAATAACCAACTGGAGAGAAAAAATACAACAATTTTTTAAGTCGATCTTTTCGATTAAAAAAAACAAGCCAGCACCAGTCACTGCCAAGACCAAGAAAATAGTAAAAAAACACATCACATGCGTACAGCAGCTGTGCTGAAGCTGAGGGGCGCATGACAGCAGTTGGACAGATGCTGGAGGAAAAAAATGACACTTTGCCGTGAACATCATGCCTCAAAGGTAAATCAGCACCAACAGAAGTTCCAAGCCGCAGTCGGTGGGTTGCTCTGCAACCACAGGCACCTCTTCCACCTGGAACACAGCAGAATGCTGGGCTATGTAGCCAGCAGTCAACAAGCCACTCTCAAGAGCCAGAGTTACCCCAACAGAGAGAGTATCAGAGATCAAAAGCCCTTGAAATGTGTCTGGTGCAACAATGAGCAATGGGGCCAGCGACATCCCCAATTCTTGCTCCCCAAGAGGGCTGGCTCCTCAGTCAGTCCCCCTTAGGGCGGACTCCAGCAACACACTCTTCCTGAATGACATGGCAGGCTGCTCCTCACAGCAACCAAGAGCATTGGAAGAGCCCAATCAACACTTTTTTTAATAGTTAAAAAAAAAAAGATAGAAAAGCACATCACAATGCATATATCTCAAAAGGACTCAAATCCAGAATATGTAAAAAGAAGAATGAGAGAAAAAACTCAAATCAAGAACAAAACAGACAATCCAATTTTTAATTTTGGCAAAAGACTTGAATAGACCATTTACAAAAGAGAATACCACTTAATATGTGAAATAGACAATCCACTTAATATGTGAAAAGCTGTCAACATTATCAATCATTAGGGAAATGCAAATTAAAACTACAATGAAATACCATTATACTCCCACCAAAAAAGCTAAAATTAAAAATAAATGATAATTCTGAATTTTGGCAAGAGCTGGGAGCTACCAGAACTCTTAAGCCACCAGTAGGTTTACAGGTCCGTCTCCAGAGCACGACTGCTGTGAACATGCAGGCTCCCCAGGAGCTACGTGACCTTATGGCAGCCAGGAGGAGGAACCTGGGGTGCAAGGAGCCCAAGAACCCGAAACGTCAAGGCTCATGCAAGAACCAGAGCCGGATGTTTACCCCTACTCACAAGAGTGAGAACCCAACGAAGCCCAACTTAAAAAAACGTGAAGAAAGGCTTGAAGAACTGAGGACTCCCCAACGCACCCCAGTCAGGAAAACAGAAGAAACTCATCAGGATGAAGGCCTCCAGCTGTTGCCACCAAAGAAACAGCCTCCTTCAATAACCAACTGGAGAGAAAAAATACAACAATTTTTTAAGTCGATCTTTTCAATTAAAAAAAACAAGCCAGCACCAGTCACTGCCAAGACCAAGAAAATAGTAAAAAAACACATCACATGCGTACAGCAGCTGTGCTGAAGCTGAGGGGCGCATGACAGCAGTTGGACAGATGCTGGAGGAAAAAATGACACTTTGCCGTGAACATCATGCCTCAAAGGTAAATCAGCACCAACAGAAGTTCCAAGCCGCAGTCGGTGGGTTGCTCTGCAACCACAGGCACCTCTTCCACCTGGAACACAGCAGAATGCTGGGCTATGTAGCCAGCAGTCAACAAGCCACTCTCAAGAGCCAGAGTTATCCCAACAGAGAGAGTATCAGAGATCAAAAGCCCTTGAAATGTGTCTGGTGCAACAATGAGCAATGGGGCCAGCGACATCCCCAATTCTTGCTCCCCAAGAGGGCTGGCTCCTCAGTCAGTCCCCCTTAGGGCGGACTCCAGCAACACACTCTTCCTGAATGACATGGCAGGCTGCTCCTCACAGCAACCAAGAGCATTGGAAGAGCCCAATCAACACTTTTTTTAATAGTTAAAAAAAAAAGATAGAAAAGCACATCACAATGCATATATCTCAAAAGGACTCAAATCCAGAATATGTAAAAAGAAGAATGAGAGAAAAAACTCAAATCAAGAACAAAACAGACAATCCAATTTTTAATTTTGGCAAAAGACTTGAATAGACCATTTACAAAAGAGAATACCACTTAATATGTGAAATAGACAATCCACTTAATATGTGAAAAGCTGTCAACATTATCAATCATTAGGGAAATGCAAATTAAAACTACAATGAAATACCATTATACTCCCACCAAAAAAGCTAAAATTAAAAATAAATGATAATTCTGAATTTTGGCAAGAGCTGGGAGCTACCAGAACTCTTAAGCCACCAGTAGGTTTACAGGTCCGTCTCCAGAGCACGACTGCTGTGAACATGCAGGCTCCCCAGGAGCTACGTGACCTTATGGCAGCCAGGAGGAGGAACCTGGGGTGCAAGGAGCCCAAGAACCCGAAACGTCAAGGCTCATGCAAGAACCAGAGCCGGATGTTTACCCCTACTCACAAGAGTGAGAACCCAACGAAGCCCAACTTAAAAAAACGTGAAGAAAGGCTTGAAGAACTGAGGACTCCCCAACGCACCCCAGTCAGGAAAACAGAAGAAACTCATCAGGATGAAGGCCTCCAGCTGTTGCCACCAAAGAAACAGCCTCCTTCAATAACCAACTGGAGAGAAAAAAATACAACAATTTTTTAAGTCGATCTTTTCGATTAAAAAAAACAAGCCAGCACCAGTCACTGCCAAGACCAAGAAAATAGTAAAAAAACACATCACATGCGTACAGCAGCTGTGCTGAAGCTGAGGGGCGCATGACAGCAGTTGGACAGATGCTGGAGGAAAAAATGACACTTTGCCGTGAACATCATGCCTCAAAGGTAAATCAGCACCAACAGAAGTTCCAAGCCGCAGTCGGTGGGTTGCTCTGCAACCACAGGCACCTCTTCCACCTGGAACACAGCAGAATGCTGGGCTATGTAGCCAGCAGTCAACAAGCCACTCTCAAGAGCCAGAGTTATCCCAACAGAGAGAGTATCAGAGATCAAAAGCCCTTGAAATGTGTCTGGTGCAACAATGAGCAATGGGGCCAGCGACATCCCCAATTCTTGCTCCCCAAGAGGGCTGGCTCCTCAGTCAGTCCCCTTTAGGGCGGACTCCAGCAACACACTCTTCCTGAATGACATGGCAGGCTGCTCCTCACAGCAACCAAGAGCATTGGAAGAGCCCAATCAACACTTTTTTTAATAGTTAAAAAAAAAAAGATAGAAAAGCACATCACAATGCATATATCTCAAAATGACTCAAATCCAGAATATGTAAAAAGAAGAATGAGGCACAGCAGCTGCGCATCCCAGGGCGATAGATCTTCTTACGTTTGCAGCGTAACCCGAGTCGGTCAGCACCCGAGGACCTCAGCAGCCATGTCGAAGCCCCATAGTGAAGCCGGGACTGCCTTCATTCAGACCCAGCAGCTGCATGCAGCCATGGCTGACACATTCCTGGAGCACATGTGCCGCCTGGACATTGACTCACCACCCATCACAGCCCGGAACACTGGCATCATCTGTACCATTGGCCCAGCTTCCCGATCGGTGGAGACGTTGAAGGAGATGTTTAAGTCTGGAATGAATGTGGCTCGTCTGAACTTCTCTCATGGAACTCATGAGTACCAAGCGGAGACCATCAAGAATGTGCGCGCAGCCACGGAAAGCTTTGCTTCTGACCCCATCCTCTACCGGCCCGTTGCTGTGGCTCTGGACACTAAAGGACCTGAGATCCGAACTGGCCTCATCAAGGGCAGCGGCACCGCAGAGGTAGAGCTGAAGAAGGGAGCCACTCTCAAAATCACACTGGATAACGCCTACATGGAAAAGTGTGACGAGAACATCCTGTGGCTGGACTACAAGAACATCTGCAAGGTGGTGGAAGTGGGCAGCAAGATCTACGTGGATGATGGGCTTATTTCTCTCCAGGTGAAGCAGAAAGGTGCTGACTTCCTGGTGACGGAGGTGGAAAATGGTGGCTCCTTGGGCAGCAAGAAGGGTGTGAACCTTCCTGGGGCTGCTGTGGACTTCCCTGCTGTGTCAGAGAAGGACATCCAGGACCTGAAGTTTGGGGTCGAGCAGGATGTCGATATGGTGTTTGCGTCATTCATCCGCAAGGCAGCTGATGTCCATGAAGTGAGGAAGGTCCTGTGAGAGAAGGGAAAGAACATCAAGATAATCAGCAAAATCGAGAATCATGAGGGGGTTCGGAGGTTTGATGAAATCGTGGAGGCCAGTGATGGGATCATGGTGGCTCGTGGTGATCTAGGCATTGAAATTCCTGCAGCGAAGGTCTTCCTTGCTCAGAAGATGATGATTGGGCGGTGCAACCGAGCTGGGAAGCCTGTCATCTGTGCCACTCAGATGCTGGAGAGCATGATCAAGAAGCCCCGCCCCACCCGGGCTGAGGGCAGTGATGTGGCCAATGCAGTCCTGGATGGAGCTGACTGTATCATGCTGTCTGGAGAGACAGCCAAAGGGGACTATCCTCTGGAGGCCGTGCGCATGCAGCACCTGATTGCCCGTGAGGCAGAGGCTGCCATCTACCACTTGCAATTATTTGAGGAACTCCGCCGCCTGGCGCCCATTACCAGCGACCCCACAGAAGCCACCGCCGTGGGTGCCGTGGAGGCCTCCTTCAAGTGCTGCAGTGGGGCCATAATCGTCCTCACCAAGTCTGGCAGGTCTGCTCACCAGGTGGCCAGATACCGCCCACGTGCCCCCATCATTGCTGTGACACGGAATCCCCAGACAGCTCGTCAGGCTCACCTGTACCGTGGCATCTTCCCTGTGCTGTGTAAGGACCCTGTCCAGGAGGCCTGGGCTGAGGACTTAGACCTCCGGGTGAACTTGGCCATGAATGTCGGCAAGGCCCGAGGCTTCTTCAAGAAGGGAGATGTGGTCATTGTGCTGACCGGGTGGCGCCCTGGCTCCGGCTTCACCAACACCATGCGTGTTGTTCCTGTGCCGTGATAGACCCCAGAGCCCCTCCTCCAGCCCCTGTCCCACCCCCTTCCCCCAACCCATCCATTAGGCCAGCAACGCTTGTAGAGCTCACTCTGGGCTGTAACGTGGCACTGGTGGGCTGGGACACCAGAGAAGAAGATAGACGCCTTGCTGAAACATGGCTGTGTTTACAGCCTGCTCTGGTGGGACAGCTCAGAGCCTGGCTACCCATCATGCGACCCCACCCAGTCAAGGGAAGGAGGAGGAATGCTGGACTGGCAGCCCCAGGAGCCAGATGGCAAGAGGGTGACAGCTTCCTTTCCTGTGTGTACTCTGTTCAGTTACTTTAGAAAATGGATGCCCAGAGGACTCCCAACCCTGGTCTGGGGTCGGGAAACAGCCAGCGAGAGTTAGGGGCCTTAGCGCACAGAGCAGTTGTTCCATTTAAGCCAACTCTGGCCCTGGCCCTTACTTGCTTCCCCAACCCCCTGGGCCTCCGCAGTTCACGTGTCCCCGCACTTCACACCTGTCCCCACCTGTCCCCGCCCTCCACTCAGCTGTCCTGCGGCAAACACTCCACCTTCCATTTTCCCCCACTACTGCAGCGCCTCCAGGCCTGTTGCTATAGAGCCTACCTGTATGTCAATAAACAACAGCTGAAGCAAAAAAAAAAAAAAAAAAAAAAAAGAAGAATGAGAGAAAAAACTCAAATCAAGAACAAAACAGACAATCCAATTTTTAATTTTGGCAAAAGACTTGAATAGACCATTTACAAAAGATAATACCACTTAATATGTGAAATAGACAATCCACTTAATATGTGAAAAGTTGTCAACATTATCAATCATTAGGGAAATGCAAATTAAAACTACAATGAAATACCATTATACTCCCACCAAAAAAGCTAAAATTAAAAATAAATGATAATTCTGAATTTTGGCAAGAGCTGGGAGCTACCAGAACTCTTATGTTGCTGGTGGGAGTGTTAATTGCTTCAACCACTTGGGAAATGATTTGGCAATGTTTACTGAAGCTAAGCATATGCCTGCATATGATCCAGAAATTCCTATGGTATTTGCCCGAGAGAAATGAAAACAAGTGACTACCAAATGACACGTTTAAAATCATCCTCAAAGCTGTATTTGTAAGAACCCAAAACTGAAAACAACTCTAATGTCCATCTATTCTAGAATAAATAAACAAATAATGGTACATTCATTCAACGAAATACTATGCAGCAATAAAAAAGAAGAAATTACAGATACACGCAACCCTATGGATGGACCTCACGGTGGAAATGCAGAAGGAAAGCAGACAGACAGACGTGAGTGTGTGCTGAATGGCCCCACGCATATGAAGCTCAAGGTTAGATGAAACTAACCCTGGGCATCCAAGCCTGAATAGAGGTTACCTCCGGGCAGGTTCCTGACTGGAAAAGGCGCAACGGAACTTCCTGGGCTGTTGCAATTGTTCTACGCCTTGATCTATGAGGCTTTTACATGGGTGTATACACATGTGAGAATCCATCAAGTGTATATACACACTTTGAATGTAAGCACTTTATACTAAGAAATACCCCCAATAAAATGTTTTCTTTTTAAGCCCTCCGGGTGGAGGTGGAGACTGGAGTGGAGAGGGTGAGGGGAGAGCGTAACCACTTGGGAGGCTTTTGCAACTTGAAGGCGGAGAGTAAGTAAACCAGTGGGAAACAGAGGCCAGGTGTCGGCAGGGCCAGCCATGCTGTGGGAGGCCAGAGGATGGGGGCAGTAACGTGGGGAGGTGCTGGGAGGAGGAAGAGGGGCTCAACTGGAGCAGACCGGGCAGGAACCCCCTGGCGCATTGAAGCATTTCAACACACCCAGGTGCCATCTAGAACGAGCACCCTGGGGTCCCATCCCAATACTCGGAGAAGCTTCACATGGGGTGAGCTCCCCACCCCAGAGGAGTTCAACAAGAACAGTCAATCCCATTTGCTGAGTACTTTTGAAGTCCATGGCAAACCCTGCGCTGCCACAGACATCAGAATGGGGAGTGTTCATCAAATCTATGAAGCGGGCCTTATTTATTTATTTATTTATTTAAATGGAGTTGCCCAGGCTGGAGTGCAGTGGTATGACCTCAGCTCACTGCAACCTGTGCCTCCTGGGTTCAAGCAATTCTCTGCCTCAGCCTTCCAAGCAGCTGGGAATACAGGCACATGCCATCACACCCAGCTAATTTTTTTATTTTCAGTAGAGACAGGGTTTTACTATGTTAGCCAGGCTGGTTTCAAACTCCTGACCTCAGGCAATCTGCCCACCTCGGCCTCCCAAAGTGCTGGGATTACAGACATGAGCCACTGTACCCGGCCAGGCCTTATTCTTCCTATTTTGTAGATGAGCAAACTGAGGCTCTGAGAGCTGAGTAGTGATGCCAGGACCCCAGTCTGTTAACCCACCCTATCAATAACCATGTCACACTAGGGGTGGATGACCGCTTGTGAGGAACAACGTGGCAGGGATGCAGGATGGGTGGGGCCCACTGGCCAAGATGGCGTTGGAGAATGGACTTGGGAATCTGTAACCTCTCAGGGCTGCCAGGAGTCCTGGTGTTCCTCCAGGTCTTCTGAGAATGGGCAGGTCGGGTGACTGGCAGTAACTCTGCGCCTGGACGTGGGACAGAGGGAGCTCCGCAAGATGTCAGGCACTGTCCTCAGCCCTCACTATCCCCACCCCTCAGTCCCTATTTTACAGATGGGGCGGCAGAAGCTCAGAGAGGCCACCCAGAGAAGGGCAAAGGCCCCAGCCTTGCAGACCCAAGCCCAGCGGGTCACATTCACTCCCACACCTCCCCCTGGGCCCAGAGGGCTGGAGGGGTTTGCATCCCAGTGGAAGGGCAGGGAGGACCAATTCTGAGAGACCCAGAGTGTGAAAGAAGGAAGAGAAAAAGAAATGGAGAGGCAAAGAAACGGGGAAAAGCAGAAACCAGGTAGCTCAGGACTGGGGAGAGGAGGAGTGACAGGGAGCGCCCCAGAAAGAGGCTGGTAGTGGGCGGTGAGGCGGGAGGCAGCGGTGTGAGGTGGGAGACAGAGCAGATGTTCGCCAGCAGCTGTGAGCTCCCAGACAAACAAAACATAGACCTGCGGGGCGTGGCCCTGCCGCCGTCAGCTCCCACCTGCCCTCCTCCTCCCTTCCCATCACGGCCCACTGCCCTCATGCTCCCCAGAGGCCCAGCAAGCTGATTTTGCCCACCTTGGTCCAGGTGCCTAGGGCTGCAAAAGGGAGGAGGATCGGCAGAGGGAGGGCCAGGCTCTCCTCAGGGAGATCCCTACCCAGACTGTGTGGCCTTGGGCCTCAGTGTTTCCATCTGAGAACACTCATCTCTCCAAGGACCCGGACAGCCATCAGGCTCTGAGCCACAAGGCATGTCTCCTGCACCCAGCCCAACCCCTGCAAAGATGCTCCACCCCTTTCACCTAGCCTCCTAGCTCCAGAGGGGAAGCATGACCAATCGCACCACACCAACCTGGGCCCGGTTCTTCCTCAACAATGAAAGGGGCCAAAGAATGCCTGCAGCCTCTCTGTCACTCAGGCTCCGTTCCTGCAGCCTCTCTCTGTCACCCAGGCTCCGTTCCTGCAGCCTCTCTCTGTCACCCAGGCTCCGTTCCTGCAGCCTCTGTCACCCAGGCTCCATTCCTGCAGCCTCTCTATCACCCTGTAAGGTATATTGCTGAGTCGAAATGAGGAAACTGAGGCCAGTATAAGAAAATGAAAATCCAATTTATTCAGCTCCCGGGCGAGGTTCGGCCGATTCGACAGGAGGGGCCGGAGAAGTCGCGCTGGGCTTCTTAGAGTGTGGGGTTTACAGGGAGTAGAGGTAGTTGATTGGTGATCGGGGAAACAAAGCAAAGATACTCCCATTATTTATGGAGAGACAGGGCGCCGACGGGGCGAGCCGCTATTGGTAGCTAGGTGGGGCTACTGGTGGGTGGGTTGGCTAAGGACGTCCGTCCGTGGCGAGCTGCCGTTGGGCAAGTCTTTGGCGGGATTTTTAAATTTTGGCGGGGTTGCGTGCATAGTTCAGTGCTGAGTGTAGAGCTGGGAGCGGAATGCAGAGGTGGGTGTGGGGAGCCCGAATGGAGAAGCCAGATGCTGAGTCATGCATTCGGAATGATGATGCTGTTCTCAGGCGTGGAGAGGGATGGGTGTGTCCATTTGGCTCCCAGCGAGGCAACCGGTCTTACACATCCAAGCTCCATTCCTGCAGCCTCTCCATCACCCAGGCTCCATTCTTCCAGGGAAGACCTCTTCTTGGGGTTCTGGGGAAGGGGGCTTTACAACTGACGGGAGGTGCTGATGCAGAAGTAGGGTCAGGGGAGATACCAGGGGAGATCCATCAACGTCATCCTCACCTCTCCCAGCACTTGTTCAGCTCAAACCAAGCTCCACATTTAAGGGCTGAGTGACCGAAGGCAGGTCATTCGTCGTCTGAGCTGCTCATCTCTAAGGGGCAAGTAGGGGATGAGGTTACCGTTTTGCAGAGCTGGTGTGAGGATCTGCTGACACTGTAAGTGTGAATCCTGTTCGTCCCAGTGCCCAGCCTTCCCTGGCATAAGAACATCTCCCCATGAAAGAGGAAAGGTGACTACCAGGCTAGAAGGGGGCTTGGATAGTGCTGACTCCATCCCCTCATCCACAACTGGCCACAGCAGCCCAGAGACAGCGGCTGGGAGGCAGGGCTGCAGAGTCAGGGCAAGGACGGGACAGTTAGCCCCGGTCTGTCTCCCAGGCCAGAACTCCCTGGTCTGGGAGAGGGTGGGGCACACAGCGGTCACCGACAGTCACTCCTTCCTCTTTTGCACACGCAGCAAATGCCTACCCTATGATGGCATCTGGAGATGCCAGGCAAGGGTAGGCACGCGAAAGTACACCACGGGCCTCTGGAACTGCAGCTCTGTTATTGAGGACAAAAGAGCAGCTTTCCTAGAGTGCGGGGCGGGGCACCAGCAGGAGTGGGAATAGCTGGGGTGGGCCCTGGGCTGGTGAGGCTGGGCGGGGGGCGAGGCAGACTGAGAGCCAGGGCTTCCAAGACCCTCTGCCTGCTGTCCCCTGAGGCCCTCTCCCCGGCAGAGGCACTGGGCTATGATGAAGCCGTCACTGCCACCTGTGATGGCACTTCTGCCAGAATCCAAGAGGGATGGAGGAACGAAAGTCGTGGGAATCACAGGTCCCTAAATCAGGCTGCCCCCACAGTCAGCGGCCTCCACGGGTCTTTAGTGCCAGCCAGCTGCCCTGTGGATGCTCCTCAGGCTGAAGAGGGGGGCACTGTTTACGGCCCCTGCTTAATTAAATCAATAAACCACCAATGCAAATCTGGCGGAGGGCCAGCTTTTTACAATGCACCATGAAGAGGGAAAGCTGAATTAACAGCTGCTGCAAGAGGGCAAGAGGAGAGATGGAGAGACTGAGGGGGAAGGGGAGGAGGGCCTATCTGGGAGGGGCCTAGAAGAAATTGAGAGTCCAGGTCCCCAGACTCCCTCTCTGGACTACATCACAACCCATCCCTGCAGTACCTAGAAGCGTCCCATTTCCTCTTTCAGGGGCTCCTTTCCCCCTCCTGCCACCATGGCGGCAGGAAAGGCTCTGCTGTCAGTCATTTACACTATAGTGAGAACCTGAAGCTAGACAAGACTGCAGAGATTCAGTGCCATGTTGGCTCAGGGCAGGCTACTGGAGCATCCTGCCAGGTCTCTGTTCCAGTGCTCTCAGGCCTGGGCAGGATGGAGCTCCAGCAGGGAGCCAGATACATGGCCACAGCTCTCCTTCTGTTCTGCACTCCACGAAGATCAGGGGAGACCTGGTTGTCAGGAAGCCTGTCCATTAAGGGAAGCTGTGTGGTCTGGGACCAGCCCCTGGCCTTCTCTGAGACTCATTTTCTCTATCTGGATCACCAGTGGCTCAGAATCTAGAAACTGTAAGTGACTTTCTAGCTCAGATACTCTGCATTGGGATCCCCTAAGAGGAGACGCATCTCCTTGATAAGCCTGGGGCCCAAACTGAGCCAGGGTCACGGTCAGCCCATGTTTGGGGCCAGAGTCACTACAGCCACTGGCAACCTGCCGGATGCGACCTGGGGTCCACCATGAGCCCTGAGCTCCCTCCATGTTCCCATCTGTAACATGGGAATAATGAAAGGCGTGGACACCACACATGGGAGTAAAGTGTACTAATGAATGCTCTCAGAGCCTCGGATGAAGAAAGGAGGAGGCCTCTGCAGGGGCCGGGGGAATGGGGAGGCAGCATCGACACCCCTGCTCCACCTGGACTGCCAGGCACCCCTCAGGCAGGGAAGCCACACTTCTACCTCCAGTCTCCGGTAGAGCCTTCCCAGCATTCCCTCTGGGGCTGTGAGAAAATGCTTTCCCCTTTTGAGCCCCAGGTTCTTTCCCTCTAAAGGGCTCTGAAACTCTATGACTCAGTTTCCCCATGGAAAGTGACAGCATCTTATGCTCTGTCCCTCCATCTGACTTGGGTTTACAGAGCCTGTATGTGCCCAGCGTGATGAGGGGCACAGAGGAAGCATGACGCAGGGTGCCTGCCTTCAGGGGGCTATGTCTCCCCTGGACAGACGGGGTAAAGAGATGAGAGAAATCTTGCATGCACAAAGGGTATGAACAATGGCCACATGGCCCAGATGCCTCGGCAGGGAAAGCAAACGTAAGCCACCCTAGTCTCCCTCTCCCTGATCCTGGCAGGCGTCGCCAATCCATGCAACTCTTTCCGGCTGAGACTGGATGCAGCCTGTTTCAGGTGCTCCAGGCAGCTCCCAGCCTGATCACCTAAGTTAGCAAGCAAAAGGGGCTGACCTGCTCTCAGGGGTCTAAGGGTCATGCTAGGACAACCACAGGAAGCTTCCTGGAGGCAGAAGTAAGTCTTCACCTAGGCCTTGAAAGAAGAATCCAGATAAAGAGGAGAGAAGAATGTGTTCCAGGTGGCAGGGGCCATGTGAATACCCCTGGGGGAGAAATTGGCACAGCACACCTGGGGACAGTGGGATCTGCTGCCAGAAGGGAGAGAGGGTCTAGAGAGTACAAGGCAGAGTGGGAGGTCAGCGGGTACCGAAACCCAGAGGCCAGTTTCACTGGGGAGGTGGGTGCCTCTCCCCAATCTAGTTGATGGGACCTGCCAGCCTTCATCTTCTGCACCCATTCCCCAGGCCGGGGAGGTCCTGGAGGGGTCTGCGGGTGAGTGAGGTGGTGCTGGCCATGGCTGTCCGCCTCCTGGGTGACAAGGAAATTTCCAACCGTGTTAAAATGACATGTTGCTGCCTGTTCTCAGAGTTACAGGCTGGGTGCCTAAGATGCATAAACCACGTCCTCTAGCCCGGCTCCCTGGGTGATTTACAGCAGTGTCCAGCCCAGTCTAGCTGCTGGCCTAGGGGCAGCCTACAGGGAGAGGTATCCTCATTACTCACACCAGAGACCAAACACAGAACAGCCAGCTTAGATGCCAGCCCTTGCCAGGGGCTTCTGGAGCCATAGGGTGCAGGAGGTACACAGGCCAAGGGCAGGTGGACCATGCAGCCCCTTCCCTTCCCAGCTGGCTTCTGGGCAGAAGTCAGGGCCCCTCTCTGTAAGGACTGCAAATTACACCCACACCTCCCATCTCTCTCCACTCACACTTTCCTTCAGAACCTATCTTAGCTTTCGCTTCTATCACGGAGTCCACCAGGATTTACCCCTAAGACTCAACCAACTGCAAAAAGTGGCAGGAGACTTGTTCATAATTCGGACCCAAGGCTCACATGCTGTGGGAATCTGGCAAGCCACCCCTCCGCCCAGGCCTCGGTCTCGCCACCTGTCACTGAGGAGTCAGACAAGGGGGTGTGTAAAGAATGTTTCCGGCCAGGCGCGGTGGCTCACGCCTGTAATCCCAGCACTTTGGGAGGCCGAGGCGGGTGGATCACGAGGTCAAGAGATCGAGACCATCCTGGTCAACATGGTGAAACGCTGTCTCTACTAAAAATACAAAAAATTAGCTGGGCATAGTGGCACGTGCCTGTAATCCCAGCTACTCAGGAGGCTGAGGCAGGAGAATTGCCTGAACCCAGGAGGCGGAGGTTGCGGTGAGCCGAGATCGCGCCATTGCACTCCAGCCTGGGTAACAAGAGCGAAACTCCGTCTCAAAAAAAAAAAGAATGTTTCCACTATTTCCAGAGGGAAGAGTCTGGTTGCCTGGCTGGTCTAGAGCCACAGGGTCATCTAGAGTCCATCACCCGGTCCTGTGGCAATCAGGGCTTGGCCCGGGTGCTGACCAGCCACCTGAGGAGGCTGAAAGGCCCAGAACCTCAGACACCACCACTGGAGGAGCTTCAACAACTATCACTCTCCCAAGCCTCATCTTTCCCAGGTGGGCAGTGAAGGCCCAGAGAGGGTGATGGTTTGCCCAAGGCCACACAGCAGCCACCCACAGCTGGGGCTCACACCTTAGTCAGGTCTTGCTTGGGGATGTGGCTCATGGGTGCAAAGGCTTTGCTTGCTGTTCCATCTCTGCCCCTCCCTGGGAGCCCCCTCTGGAGGGACCTCACTGGGCCTTGTTTGGGAAGAACATAGAAGAAACAGAAGAAATGGTCCCCACCTGCCAAGAGCCTGCTATAGAGGTGAGAGGAGGGATTCTGGTGACAGTGGGAGCCACGGAGAGCAGCCTTCCCACTGACTTCTCCCACCACACTGCCTGCCATTCCCCCCAGAGAGAAGTGATGCTTTATTAAAACTGTCCCTTTAGAGGAGACTACAAAGTCATTTCCTGGCATTTCAGTATAAATGAATCTATCAAAAGTCTGGGACTGAAGTTTTCTGGGACTGAAGGGGTTTGAAGTCAATGGAAGGGACCTGAAGAGTAATGCCCCTGCTCCTCTGGGGGAGCCTCTGCTTTTCTCTACAAGTCCTCCCCACAGGCAGCGCTGTGGTCCCATGCTGGTTTACAGCTTACACCCGCGTGCACACTCACACAAGCATACACACACAGCCCACAGCCAAGGCCAGAGTGGCAGCGTCAGCCTAGTGAAGACCTTCCCAATCTCAGAGCGGGCCTTCTCGGGGGTGCGGGAGCCACCTGGCCCTAAGAGGCACTCAAGCCAAGGCAGTGGAATGAGGCAGAGGGGACTTGTCCGCCTCAGACAGACTAGAACACTGACCATTCGCCCTCTTCCTCCTCCACTCACCGCAAGGACTACTGGCCTGAAATACAAGTCCACAGATGTCCCTTCCCTGCCCTGCTTTCAGTCCCTCCACTGGGGTTCTGGCATTTGGAGGTGTTCTCTGAACAACTCATCACCAAGCTCCAGGGCTCCCAGAGCCCCCATGGACCAGATGCAGCCAACTCTGCCGCTGGCCCCGAGCTGCAGGGTTCCAGGGCAGCACTCGCAGGGAAGAGTGGACGAGGCCTTTGACCAGGAAAAAGGCAGAATGAAATGTCCTCACCCAAAAGGAAGTCTTCCCACCTGCCCTTGAAGGAGGAACGGTGTGAGAGGGCAGTCCCTAGTCATGGCACCACCCAGCTGGACTCAATCTCTTCTAAGTCTGCAGCGGGCCAAGAAGCAGAGAGAGATGTTCCTGGCCCCCAAAAAGGGGTCAGCATGGAACCCTGCCCACCCCAGACGGCTGCCTGGGACCCTCAGGGACAAGGCAGTGTGTGCACTGGGATGGCCAGGTCCAAAAACCCTGTTGTGCTTTTGGAGAGGCTGGATTCCCACAGGCTGAGGGCTGCCCGGCCAAACTCTCCTCCCCAGGATCACAGACCCACCCCCCAGACGGCTTCCCGGGACCCTCAGGGACGAAGCAGGGTGCACACTGGGATGGCCGGGTCCATAAACCCTGTTGTGGTTTTGGAGAGACTGGATTCTCGCTGGCTGAGGGCTGCCCGGCCAGACTCTCCTCTCCAGGACCATAGACCCCCCCTGCCCAGGCGTGGGGACCAAGGACACCTGGGGTCTCCCTGGAGCCTCTCCTGTCAAGGAGTCACGCAGGTTGTCTAAGGGGTCAAGTGAGGAGGAGAGGGAAATCCCTGGTATAGTTTCTGTCGTGGGTACCAACTACAGGCTGCGGCCCTGGAAGCTGTCCCAGAGCCCTGTCCCTGCCTCGGGCCTTCTCAGCCCAGAAGGGTGGGGACCCCAGGGAGCTCTTCAGTCCCAATCTGCAGAGAGAAGAGACCTCAGCCCAGCACCCGCTCCTGCCACCAAGTCCAAGAAGCGAGCTCTCTTCAGAGGCCCATCCCCTGCTGTTCAGATGCCCCATCTAAGGCCTGAGCTCAGAGACTCTGGGGTGCAATCCCTGGCTTGGGGGCTGGGTGGCCCCTCACAGTCTAAAAAGAGAAAGGGTGACCCCTTGCTCTCTAAGATGAAGAAAATGCAGCGTTGTAGCCAGTAGAGGGACAGGGCAGGCTCTCTGGTGCCAATCCCCAAGGGTGGGGCTCTCAACTCTCGGACCCTCAGGGCATCGGGTGCCTCAAAGCAAAGACTTCTCTAGTGCTGATCTTGCTGGGTCTTAGCTTGACAGGGGAGGGTGGGGGAGGGAAGGGGCAGGAGGGAGGGGAGGGAGAGTGTGGCTGAACCTGAAGGGAGGGCCTAGGGGTAGTGGGTAGGGAGCAATACCTTGGGGGTCTCATGTGTAAATCTGAATAAACATAGTTGTGTTGGAAATGCTCTCCGGGCTGCTGCCTCTGTCCTCAGGCTGTGCTGCTCAGTGGAGGGGGTCTGTGAAGGTGTACAGAGGGACTGGGAGATGCCAGGCACTGGGTACCCATGGGGGCCAGCCCCACTCGTTCCTCCAGGTGTAAGTTGCCCCTTCAGATGCTCCAGGAACTGACAGATGCTGAGGAAACCCTGATTCCTCCCACCACCCACTCACAAGGCCCCGCCTGCTTTAGTTATCAGCATCCCTGGAAAATCCTGGGATGTTGAGAGCTGGTTGGCTCTTGTTCTGCCCCGTGGGAGCTGAGGAGAAGGCAACTGCCCGCAACATGGACACAGGGAGAGGCAGTCACTCCTGCTTAACCCTCATCAGGAAGAGCTCGCGCCCTGGGCTGAGGGGAGATGTCAAGGCATCCATCCACACGGGTGTATTTGGGATACGACGGTGGGTGGGGAGCAGGGGAAGTCCTCCTGCCGGTTTCTGGGCAGGAAAGAATCTTGTCCAACTGGCAGAAGCAGATGCTCCTTGCTGTGGCCACAGAGACTGGCCTCAGGGGCACTCGGGGTCCTGCATGGAGCCCCCCACAGCTATGATTCCCTTCCCATATGATGACTGAACTCTTGTGTGGAATTAATGCAGGCACAGATTTGAACCCAAGAGGTGGATGTTGCAGTGAGCTGGGATAGCACCATTGTACTCCAGCCTGGGCAACAACAGCAAAACTCCACCTCAAAAATAAAAATAAAAATAAATTAGCTGGGCTAATCCCAGCTGCTCCAGAGGCTGAGGCAGGATAATCGCTTGAACCTGGGAGGCAGAGGTTGCGGTGAGCCAAGATGGCGCCACCGCACTCCAGCCTGGGCGGCAAGAGCAAAACTCCTACCACAAAAAAAAAAAAAAGGAAAAAATAATTATCCAGGCATAGTGGCATGCTCCTGTAGTCCCAGCTACTTGGGAGGCTGAGGCAGGAGAATTGCTTGAACCCGGGAGACACCCACCATCCCACCCAGCTAATTTTTCTGTATTATTTGTAAACATGGGGTTTCTCTACGTTGGCCAGGCTGGTCTCACAACTCCTGATGTCGGGCAATCCACCCGCCTCAGCCTCCCAAAGTGCTGGGATTACAGGCGTGAGCCACCATGCTCAATCCATCTCTTTCAATAAGCTTCTGCACAGCAAAGGAAACAAACGACAGAGCAAAGAGACAACCTGCTGAATGGGAAATGATGTGTGCAAACTATTCATGACAAAGGACTAAAATCCAGAATATGTAACGAGCTCAAATAACCAACAATCAAAAACAACAAAAATCCCACTAAAAAATGGGCAAAGGACATCAGAAAATATACAAATGGCCAACTGACGTATGAAAAAATGCTCACATCAGTATCACCAGGTAAGTGCAAAGCAAAACTACAAGGAGATACCTACCACCTTACCACAGTTAGGCTATCTATTCTTAAAAATACAAACAGCAGATGCTGACATGATGCGGAGAAAAGGAAACTCTTACACACTGAGGTGGGACTGGAAATTAGTAACGTCGTTATGAAAACCAGTATGGAGATTTCCCAAAACACTAAAAACAAAACTACTACTTGATCCAGCAATCCCACTACTGGCTATTTAACCAACATAAAAGAAATCAGTATATCCAATCAGTATACACTCACATGTTTATCACAGTGCTATTGACAACAGCAAAGATATGGAATCAACCCAAGTAACCACCAATGAGCAGAGAAGGAAAACGTGGCATATATACACAATGGAATGCTCTTCAGCCAAAAAAAAACATGAAATCATGTTGTTTGCAGCAACATGGATGAAGTTGGAGATCATTATGCCAAGTGAAATAAGTCAGGCCAGCCATAGGAAGAAAAACATCACACCTTCTCACAAATATGTGGGAGTTAAAAACAACAACAACAAAAAAAAGCTGACCTCAGGGAAACAGAGAATACAATGACAGGCATCAGAGGCTGGGAAGGGATGGGGGTGAGCAAGAGAGGTTGGTTAATGGGTACAAACATAAAGTTACAAACAGTAAATTCTAATGTTCTATAGCAGAGTACAGTCACCATAGTTAGCTCGGGCTGGAGTGCAAAGGCGCGATGTATTTGCAGTATGTTAGCAAATACATAGTGTATATTTCAAAGTAGCTAAAAGAGAAGGCTAGAAATGTTACCAGCACACAGAGATGATAAATCTCGGCCAGGCACAGTAGCTCACGCCTGTAATCCCAGAACTTTGGGAGGCTGAGGCAGGCGGATCACCTGAGGTCAGGGTTCCAGACCAGCCTGGCCAACATGGTGAAACCCTGTCTCTACTAAAAATACAAAAATTAAGGCCGGGCGCGGTGGCTCAAGCCTGTAATCCCAGCACTTTGGGAGGCCGAGGCGGGTGGATCACGAGGTCAAGAGATCGAGACCATCCTGGTCAACATGGTGAAACCCTGTCTCTACTAATACAAAAAATTAGCTGGGCACGGTGGCGCGTGCCTGTAATCCCAGCTACTCAGGAGGCTGAGGCAGGAGAATTGCCTGAACCCAGGAGGAGGAGGTTGCGGTGAGCCGAGATCGCGCCATTGCACTCCAGCCTGGGTATCAAGAGCGAAACTCCGTCTCAAAAAAAAAAAAAAAAATTTACACCTAGTTGATGGCATGAAGCTCAAGAGTATACATCAGAGAAAGGCAAAAGCCAACTGGAATAGTTCCTAAATGCAGTTTTAATCTTGTTTGCAATTATTTTGAAGGGGTGAGGCCATCTGGATCAGTCCTAGTCATACAGGAGAAAATATATTACTATTTAATAGAAACTTGATCAGCTGAGGCAGCTTAAGGACAGAAGCCTGGGAAAAAGAGACCTAGGGAAAGGCTTCAAAATGGCTGACAGAGGCATTTGAATAGAGCATCCAGGAGAACACTGGAAATCAACAGTGAAGTGACGGGAAACAGCTGAGGCATGGGAGGAGAGGGAAATTAAGCAACTGGCTCAGCCAGCATTGGCTAGGAGCCCAGAGAGACTAGTGTGGGGAAAGGGAGAGATGCACAGTGGGAGATCCCCAGTGGTCCACATTCCCACCACAGATTCTTGCAATCCTACCTATGGGACGGCCCCTGGATCTTCATGGACCCGGAGACTAGTATAGGGAGCTGCCTAGAGACCCCGCAACAGCATTGCTCCAGAGAGGGAACTCATGCTGGGTTCCCTACACTCCCTGAGTTCTAAGCAGCTACAGCATGGCATCATTTTGCAAGCCCAGCCCACACCAGGTTGCATTCTACCCTAGGGCACAATGGCCCCTGCTCCGTGTGCCTGCAGCCCCATTGATATACCCCCATGTACACCCAATTGAGGAGCACAATACCAATTGGACCCAGCAGAACACCAGGGTTCTGAGCATTCTAACACACATAGTGTCCTGGACCCTATGGGGAATGGATGGTACAACACACCAGGAAAGCTACCCTTGGGACAAAGGGAACCAAAAATGCGTGTTCCCTAGGGCCTGACAACTGCCTACCTGGGAGGGCTACCACAAGCAGCAACTCAACCCCCCCCAGCAGAGAAGCTGCTGTGCACATGCCCTGAGGACAAGCTCTGCCACTTGTCCACTTCAGCCACTGCTGCTGCCACTGAGAAACCAAAGCACATGCCACTGGCAGTGACTCCACCTGCCAAAAGCAGGGCCACTGCTACATAGTTGCATGTGCCCTGAGGACAGGCTCCCCCAACCATTGCTGCTGCTGCCGCAGCCACCTGAACATCTCACCAGGGGTCTGGAGAGCACCCTGCCCTGCCCAATACAGCCAGCACCTGAGCACACCACCAGGAGGCCTGAAGATAGGCCTGTCTGGCCTGCTACAACCCCCACCTGCCATGCTCAAACACACTACCTGTGGGTATGGGGATTGCCCTTCCTCATTCACCACCACTGGCATCTGTGCACTCCTCCCAGGGACCTATGGATGAGTCTACCCAGCCTGCCCCTACTGCCCCCACGGCTCCCCACCCCCACATGCACCACCCCCCAAGCCTGTTGCAGCCACCACTAACACCAACATATGCTGTTTCAGAGTCCAAGTGTTGTGGCACTGCTGCTACTGCCATTGCCCATGCCACACACACTACCCAGGGGATGACAGACTCAGCCACACTCCCAGCCTACCACGGTCACTGCCAGCACTAAAGCAAGGGCCTTCTAGAGGTCCAAGAGTCGGAGTGTTTGTACCCCCTAATGCTGGCGCCCAAAGAAAGACACACTTGGCTTGCCACTGCCACAACTGGGGCCTAAGAACTGGTGATCTGGCATCCCTATCCCCAGTAAAACCTCAGCACAGCCTTCACTAACAATTATAGCCTAAGTCACTGAAGAAATCACAGATACCACCAATGCTTTTTACAGTTGAAGAAATCATATGGAGACTACACTACTGCATGCGCCCAGAATCAAAGCTGAAGTGCCCTGCCCAACACCATACATTTTTAGGAAAGAGTCTTCCCCTATTAGAGCCAATCCAAAAAATTGGAAGAAGTGACTGTTAAAACAGATACACAGATACCAGTGTAAGGACACAAGAAATTAGAAAAAACAAGGAAGGGTTTTTTTTCCAAAAAAAAAAAACTAATAATTTTCCAGCAATAGATTCCAATGAAAAACAAATTTATGAAATTCTTTTTATCTTTAAAAAGGAAACAAACAGAAATCCAGGAACTAAAGAATTTAAGGAATAAAATTTAAAAGAATATACTTGAGAGCCTTGACAATAGGCTAAATCAAACAGAAGAAAGAATTTCAGAACTTGGAGACAGGTCTTTTGAAACAAGCTGGAAGAAAGAAAAAGAAAGAAAGAGTGAAGGAGGAGGGAGGGAGGTAGGAGGAGTGGGAGGGAGGGCGGGAGGAAGGAAGGAAGGAAGGAAGGAAGGAAGGAAGGAAGGAAGGAAGGAAGGAAGGGGCAACAGAAAAGAAGCAAAAAACAAAGCCCAAGTATCTGAATTATGGGTATTTCAGAAGATGAAGGAAGACCAAAGTTATAGAAAATGTATTTAATGAAATAATAGTTGAAAACTTCCCAAGCGTACCAAGTGTACATCCAGATACAGGAAGCTCAGAGATCCTCAAATAGATATAACTCAAAGTTTTCTCCACAACACATTCTAATCAAGCTGTCAAAAGTCCGTGACAAAGAAAGAATTCTAAAAACAGCCAGAGAAAAGTCACATATAAAGAAATCCCCATCAGACAGCCAATTTCTCAACAGAAATCCTACGTGCCAGGAAAATATGGGATGATATATTCAAAATAGAAAGAAAGAAAGAAGGAAAGAAAGAAGAAAGAAAAGAAAAGAAAGAAAGAAAGAGAAAGAAAGAAAGGAAAGAAAAGAAAAGAAAGAAAGGAGGGAGGGAGGGAGGGAAAGAAAGATTATGCAGAACAACAAGAAAACAGTTAACAAAATGACAGAAGGACAGAAGTAAGTCCTCACATATCAATAAAACCCTTGAATGTATTCCACTTAAGAGTGGGAAAAACTGACTGAACGGATTTTTTTTTAAATGTCTCAACTATATGCTGCCCATAAGAAACTCACTTCACCTTGTAAAAGACATATAAACTAAAAGTAAAGAGATGAAAAATGATATTCCATGCAAATGGAAAGCACCACAAGCAGAAGTAGCTATATTTATATCCTATAAAACAGATTCTAAGTCAAAAACAAGGTGACATATCCAGGTAGTTGTGGTGATGCTGGCCAAATAGAGCTCAGCAGGTGAGAATGAAAACCCAGGTTCAAGTGGAGTAATAAGAGCTTGAATGTTTTCATGTGCTAATGTTGCACACTTGTAAAAAAAAAAATCTTAGGAAATAGAAAATATATATTAGTACACATTGATACGCATTTTGAGGCAAAGACACATTTTTGGTTCCACGATTTGTCCTTAAAGTGAAAGAACATTTAAAGCTTAGACTTACCTGGCTGTAGCAATACTGCTCTATTAACAGAGAACTAAAACTTACATTCACATTTAATTTATGTAAATTATGTAAAACCTAGTATAGTGAGCATAATAGCCTGTCAATGTTTGATTCCTTTTACCCCTCAATAAGTATATTTTTACCATATTCCTGCCTGCATTTCTGACCTTGTTGAATCAGCCTATGGACTAGAATGTTAAAGAAATGTTATTGCCAAAGTGATTGTGAGAAAATTGGTATGTCATGCAGATATCATACAGAATCTTCTTGTAACATAAAAAATACAGTTTTATCATTGTTTGTGCCTCAACTGTTTAAGTGAATATTAAAGGGCTTGGGGGAAAAAAAAAGTCCAAACAGGAAAAGGAGACAAAGAATGTGTTATATAATGGTAAAAGAATCAATTAAACAAGAGGATACAACAATTCTAAATGTACATGCATTCAACAGTGGAGCACCCACGTACATTCCGCAAACTCGTTAGATCTAAAGGGAGATATATATACATAATATATGTGTGTGTATGTACAGATATCCTTTCTGCCATCCTTTTTTTTAAAAAAAAGAAAAAAAAAGGAGACTTGCTTTCCCTTCTGATTTTCTTCATTCTTCTGCTATCCATTGATGTATGTCATAATCCCATAATTTCAATATAGATAGTTTCTTTCAAATATTTTAAAATTTTTATTTCAATTTTAACAATATATTCGATGCAGTTGTTCGGACTTACTTTAATACAATCAACTGGTCTCATTGGTTTCTACCTTAGATTCATTGTTCCCTTTCTATGGAACACATATTTGAATAACATTTTTTCAGAGAGAATATATTCATTTGTATAATTCCCATTGTCTTGCATACAAATAGCTTGATTATATATAAAATTTTTGAGTCGCATGTTTTTCTTTCAAAGCTTTGTAAATGTTTACCTTCTAGGGCTGCTTTTCCTATAGTATGTCCCAGGGAAAATAAGCTGTGAAAAATGCTTCAGGAAAAAGGTCTCCATGGTTATATAACTATAGGAAAAGTTTCATTCCTACAGAAAAGTTACATTTTCTATCAGAAACATACCAGGCAAAGTAGCATTGTATAGGCCATGAACTCTCCTGAGATAATGAAGATGGACTACTTTTATTTCTGGTGTTTCCAAGCTACTTGACCACAGTAATCCTGAGAGAAAGCAAATGACCAATAATAATAGGTAACATCTTTTCAGCATTTACTACGCAATAGGCACTGTTCTAGGACCTAGTCAGTCTGTGTACATTATCTGATTTAATCCTCACAAGAGTTCCAGATGGGGGGTAGAATTTTTCAATCTGTTTTAACAAATGGGGAAACAGAGGCACAAAGAACTTAAGAAAATAAGCTGGAAATGCTGAAGCTAAATTGAAACCCAAGTAGTTAGCTCCGTACCGTTATTCATATCCTTAAGCGTTGACAGGGAAGGGCAATAAAGGCAACTTCTGTATCTTTTCTAAGCCTGAAAAACACAGCAAAACATCTAATTGTGCCAGAAAAGAAAGGGAACTTTCCACCAACCAGAGGTACACTCTACTAGTCTGTCCTAGAATTTGCCACTGAATTATGGCACAGGCACTTTGTGGGGTAAACTGATGATCGTCCGTGCAAGAGCTCAAACTCTGCTGTTGGCCAGCATCCAAGACCCATCATTGAATACTCATCACCTCATCAATTCATCCTCCTCAACTGACGGGCAAAACAACGTCCAAATATTCATTGCACATCTGTGCCGGGCAGATTATACATTAGCAATTCAAATCCGGCCGGTGCACTGGCCGTTCCTGCAAATGCATCTGTTTGGATGAGATGCCTTGTTGTCTGGGACGGATAATAAGGCAACTCGGTCTAATCTTGAAGAACAATCAACCCATCTTGCGAAGGTGACTGGCTGTGTGTGTTCTTGCCCTGGCAGCATTGGAACAATGGCCCCATAATGCACTCGACTCAGCTGGCAATGAAGTCCCATCCTGATTAGTAGCCGTGGCTGATGTCAATCACCACAGGATGCATCATTGTCCTCTGGTCCCCAACACAGTTTATTTACAGGAAAACAAAGGCTTTGAGGGGCCATGGCTGCTTCCCAGAGATTGCAAAATAGATTGAGCTGTCAAGCACACAAAGTAGATGAAGATTAATGAGTTGTGCGGACAATAAATATGAAGAGATGACCATGAATATGCTAATGGGCATTATCCATATACACCGTAATTGCTACCAAAATAAAAGGTGGCATGAAGAAGATGGGTCACAGGGTGACAGGGAGATAATCTTGGATGCTTGAGACACTCACCCAAGATAAGGCTCTCTACAGGTTTCCTTTTTCCCCATTAAACACACGCTATCTGAAGCTCCTTTTAAACAGGGATGTTAGGGGCAGGGTGAGGGTGGGAAGCTGGAAAAGTTACTTTAGGGAAAGGTGTAATTAGAATAAGAAAGGTGCTTATCAAAGGCAAGAAGTGATCAGCTGTCAGGCTCGCACTTTATCCCCAGGGGCAGAATTGATGAGAGATGTCACTTCAAACTTCAGATTCCCCAGGCTAGAGCCACAGGGATTATGGAGAATGGTATTTAGAATACCTTTCAGGAAGGTGTGGGTGATTTTTCAAAGTATTCTAATATTCTATTTAAAAAAAAAAAAAAACATAATAGAGAAAGTCGAAGAACTTAATATTTTAAGGCAAATGAAATCTGGCTATCAGCAATGATTTGACCTTGGAAAAGCTATGCTCTGTAGTACTGTGGCATGGCCATGGCATGGCTGAGTCTCACCCTGCCTTGCAGTCAGTCCTCACCGTCTTCCATGTGGCAGGATGGTGACCTCTGTCCCCATTCACAACCTTTCTTCCTTTCCACACTCCTGTCTGTGGATGGGAGTTCAATTATTATAATAATACACCTAAGTAACGCTATGAGAGGCCACGAATAACAGAAAGAGAGAGAAAGGTTTTCTTGTTTCATGGGTTCTCTGTTCTGGACAATCTGCTCCCCAGAGGTCTAGGAGATGCTTCCCCAGGTTGTGGGAACTCACCTTTGCTCCTTCAGGATACAGACCAAACATGTTCCTTGGCCTACCCCAGGTGAAGGACTAGCAGGATGAAACCACAGTTTCAGGATGAAGAGCAAAGGGTGAAAAAGAGGAAGAGAAGTCAGGAAAAGGAAGGGGTTCCAGTCTCGGGCTGGACTGAAAATCTGCCTAACAGGGAAAAAAGGAAAGTTTGTAGAAATGTTTGAAACACGCTTACTGAAATGGGTGAGAGAAAAAGGTATCGAACTAACTTTAGGAATGAGTGAGACCTGGCCAAGAGAAAGGCCAAGGGAATGGCATATAAGCACTGTAGTCTAGTGACGAAATTGTCTCCCACAGGGGTATGGGTTAACAATTCTAAAACCAGCACATATGTATACTGGAATTCAACAATTAAGTAAATAGGTAACAGACGGTAGAAGCCAGGCTTCTCACTGTTGGAGCAAGAGGTTACAGGTAAGCAAGGGGAGAAGGCTACACTGATCAATGTAGTAATAGAGCAGAGTTGAAGACATCAGCGTGCACTCATGTTAAACTTAATATAGATCCAGGTGGCTACACAAAGAAATATTATGGATATATTTATGTGCACAGGTTAGTGTACACACATATATTTCCTTGCTCTGTCCACTAAGAGGGCCTAGAAGCAATGACACTCCAGGGGCAATGATACCCTAGTAGCAACAAGCATGCCTAGCACTTAGATCTTGATTTTGTTTTGTTTTTTTTTTTTTGAGACGGAGTTTCTCTTATTGCCCAGCCTGGAGTGCAATGGTGGGATCTTGGCTCACTGCAACCTCCACCTCCCAGGTTCAAGTGACTGTCCTGCCTCAGCCTCTCGAGTAGCTGGGATTACATGGACCCACCATCACACCCAGCAAATTTTTTGTATTTTTAGTAGAGATGGGGTTTCACCATGGTGGCCAGGACGGTCTCAAACTCCTGACCTTAGGTGATCCACCCGCCTTGGCCTCCCAAAGTGCTGGGATTACAGGTATGAGCCACCACACCCAGTCAATCTTGGTTTCTAATCCCATTCTCCAAGTAAAGGAACCAAGAGTCCTTAGAGTAATGGCTGATGCTAGGATGGTGCAGGAAATATACAAGCTAAGCCTGGAGCATCTTGTAATGCCAGAAAGTAAGGAAGTGCTGTCGTTTTGTTTTGTTTTAAAGCCATATTGATTAAGAATATACCAGTGGGACACAAGAGCACCAAAATAAAGTAGTACTAGAATGTAACCCAAGGAGCGAAATAAATATCCATGACTTCACACTGATAGAAATAAACGAGTGAATAAACAAGCAGGAGAGAATAGAATAGATCTCCCACTTATTTAGTCCCTCGTGTATTTATATTGGTGTGGAATAAATCTCCCTGCAGAATTCCAAATAGTTTATGTAGCTACCCCGCTCTCAAGGATGTAGAGCATAATTCCCTACTCTAATTTTGGGCTGTGTATAGTTCCTTCCTTCCAAAGAGTATGGGGGAAAAGGGGGAAAAAGTGGAACTTTACAGCCGAGAAAGCTGACAAATGCTACCTCATCCAGGTGACTGAGGTCAGTGTCATATGTCATGTTGATAGGATGTGCCCTTGATCTGATGTAACGAGAATGGCACTTTACCTCCGTGGTCTTCTTCCTCAAAACCCATAACCCCAGTCTAATCATGAGAGAAACATTAGACACATGCCAGTAGAGGGGCATGCTACAAAATACCTGACCAGTCCTCCTCAAAACTGTCAAAATCATCAAAAACAAAGCTTGAGAAATTGTCATAGACAAGAGGAGGCGAAGGAGAACTGACAATTACATGTAATTTGGTATTCTGTATAGGATCCTGGAACAGAAAAATGACATTACATAAAATGGGTAAAAACTAAGGAAATCTGAATAATGTTTGGACTTTAGTTAGCATTTTTTTTTTTTTTCTGAGACAGAGTCTCGCACCGTTGCCAGGCCTGGAGTGCAATGACACGACCTTGGCTCACTGCAACCTCTGCCTCCCAGGTTCAAGGGATTCTCCTGCCTCAGCCTCCTGAGTAGCTGGGATTACAGGCGCACACCACCACACCTGGCTAGTTTTCTGTATTTTTAGTAGAAATGGGGTTTCACTATGTTGGTCAGACTGGTCTCCAACTTCTGACCTCGTGATCCACCCGCCCGGCCTCCCAGAGTGCTGGGATTACAGGCATGAACCACCGCGCCTGGATAGTTAGTATTAATGTATCAGTAATGGTATGAACTGTGGCCACTGTGCCTTACTAAGGTAAGAATGTTGAGAATATGGGAAACTGACTGTGGAATATTTGAGAACCCTTCGAACTGCTCTGCACTGCTTCTGTATGTCTAAAACTATTCTGAAATTAAAAGTCCAGTTCAAAAAAAAAAAAAAAGTTTGCAGCATCTTTTGTGCTCAGTAGAAAGCTTGCAGTGAGACTAGTCATTTTAGTAATGGATTGTGCCTGCATACCCTTCCAGAAGTTGTGCATGTAACAGCCAGGGTGCTTAGTTTGCAAGCAACAAACATCTACTCTGACTAATTTACACAGGAAAGAAATTTATTATAGGATATTGAGTAGCACACAGTATGTGAGAGAGCCTAAAACCAGCCTTGGAGGCCATACGGCTGGGACAATGTTGGAAACCAGGCTCAGAACCCGCCCCGTGGAGACTCCGCTGTTGCTGTTGTGGACCCACAGCTCGTAGTTTACAATGCCAGCCCTCTGCTGTTCCATTCAGATGCAGCCACTAGATCTGCCGCCTCAGGAAACTGTTGTGGCTGCTCTGGCTGCCAACGCCCTTGCTAGAATGCCTCCTGCAGGGTCCCTCCTTCTCCACTTCAAGCGCTTGTAATTCAGTTCAGGAGTGATGAGTCTGATTGGCTGAGCCTAGGCCATGACTCTGCTTGGTGCAAGGGAGATTGGGATGTGAGTGTCTGGCATTTTCAGCTTCTACAGTGGGAGGAAAAGCCATGACTGGGCTGGGTTTTTCTCCAAGTTGTGAGAAGTTGGCATTTCCTTTTATTTACAGCCTACAACCAACCATAGGTAAAGCCAAGTGGGAACTGAGTGACCTCAGTTAAGGGGGAAAATGCTATCATTGAAGAAAAGTACGTAGCTAGGACCTGAAGCTCTAGATGGCTAGCTTCACTCTGCTGAGCCCAGCTTAGATGTGACCAAAACAGTTCTTTTTTCTTTTTTTTTTTTTTTAGTCGAAACACTTTGAACAGGCTTGCAGGGGGATTATTCTGGAGATGGCACCACTTTTGTTTTCTTTAAGCTCATGCCATCATTTCTGGAGAATGCTGTGACAAGAACCATCATCATTCAGAAGCCACCTACATAGAGCTGGGGTCCATGCCTGCTTGGGTGCCAGAGCTGCTCCCTCCACTGGCAGCTGTGCACGGCAGAAGGTGCAAGGGAAGAGGGGCAGGGTTCCAGCTTTGTAATTAGACAACTCAGACTCTGGGTCCCTGCTCTGCCACACTCTAGCAGGCGACATTGGGCAAGGTATGTTTTGGAAGCTTAGTCATTCACACTCTTCTTCATCTGTGCTCACACGCCAGCTCTCCTGGCGCACTTGCCACTCTGAACTGGAACCATCTGTTAATGCATCAGCGAGCCCACTGGACTGTGCCCTGCTCATCCATTTCTGGACCCCTGGTGTTCAGCCGAGGGCTGGCACACAATAAGCACTCATGGATGTTTGAATCAATAAATGTACGTATGAGGGTGGCAAGAGAGCTGTGTGCCCTATAGAATGCCCTCAGTCAGTAAGAATTGCTTATTGAAAATTTTGTGAACTTGAAGTCAAAGAAATGTGGATTCAAGTTCTTCTTAGTGGCTTGATCGTTGGGGCAAATAAGAGCTCTTCTGAGTTTCAGTTTTTCTTTTGTAAAAAGGGGTTAATAATGAGGCAGACAGTGCTAAGTGGCTATCCAAAGGAAATTCCCAAATCCCTTCTCTCTTCTCACCACTACAGAGGCTAGAAAAGCTAAACACCCAGTTTCCCGGTCTCCCCTGTGGCTAGCAGTGACCATGTAACTCATGTTAGGCCAATGAGTTGAGAGGGGAAAGATTAAAGAGAGAGAAGCACAGTGAGGACCCAGAAAATCTGAGACAGGTCTCAGTTAATTTAGGAAGTTTCTTTTGCCAAGGTTGAGGACGTGTACCCATGACACAGCCTCAGGAAGTCCTGACAACATGTGCCCAAGGTGTTCGGGGCACAGCCTGGTTTTATGCATTTTAGGGAGAGATGAGACGTCAGTCAATATATGTAGGAAGTGCATTGGTTCAGTCTGGAAAGGCAGGACAACCTGAAGCAAAGGGAGGAAGACTGGAAGAGGGAAGGGAGCTTCCAGGTCACAGATGGGTGTGAGAGACTAATGGCTGAATTCTTTTGAGTTTCTGATTAGCTTTTGCAAAGGAGGCAATCACATGTGTATTTATCTCAGTGAGCAGAGGAATAACTTTGAAAAGCATGTGAGGCAGGTTTGCTCTCAGCAGTTCCCAGCTTGAATTTTCCCTGCAGCTTAGTGATTTTGGGGGCCCAAGGTATTTTCCTTTCACAAAAGGAAAAGAAAATTTCTCACAACCTCAGCCTCCACCCTTCCTCCTGCCTTTGAGTGCAGATGTGGGGCTCAGCTGCCATACTGCAACCATGCAGGAAGAAGCCCGAGGGAGAAGAGGCGAGCAAAATGCTGGAGGCCTTGATGCCACCACTGGGCAGCTGAACTAAGGCCAACATCCTCCTCCTCCATCCTTTTAAGTAAAGGATAGATGCCTTGTGATTCAGGCCGCTGTGAGTTGGGTTTTGTTACTTGTAGACGAAAGCATCATTGATTATTACGCTTTAGGCTGCAAGTAAGGGAAGCCTACTTGGGAAGGGGGACCCCAATAACCTGAAGCAGAATGGTTAAAAAAAATGTAGTAAAACAAGAACTCAAAGAGTCCAAAGCTGACTTAAAGGAAATAACGAATAATAACATTTCTTGTATACCCAGGGCTCTAAAAGGAAATATGGTCCCACTATATTCTGCAGAGTTTCTGTGAGCATGTAACAAGATAATTCATGTGAAAGGCCCCTGAACATGGCAGACACAGAATAAATATTTTCCAAATTAAATGATATCAATTCAAAATTGGCAGCTGCAGAAGGGGCTAAATGACCTAATTTCTTGCACCCCATTTCATCCTACCTGAGTGAACATCACCTGGTCCATGTGAAGAGAGCCTAAGCTCCTCCCAGGTGCAGTTAGAAGGGGGAGATGAAAGGGTCCAGCTTTTTTAAGACATGCTATTTGATGTCATTTAACAAGAAGGTAGAGGGCAAGCTTGGCAGAGCCTGGGGATATTCTTTTAAATAGGACTCTGCAATGTCAGCAAATGCTATATGGTGAACAGACATGCCATTGGCAACACTGATCAAAGCTCAGTTTTATTCCAGGTAATTAAAACAACAGCAATAAAATCAGAGTAGATTACAATTGCTATAGAACTCATTTGGGGGACATTTGAATATAGATGACATTAGATGATATTACAGAATTATGTTTAACTTTCTTAGTATTAATAGCAGATGGTACTATAGGAATATGTTCTTACTCTTAGGCAATTGTCTTACTCTACTTGGGCTGTGATAACAAAATACCATATTCTGAGTGGCTTAAACAACAAACATTTATTTCTCACAGTTCTAGGAACTGGAGGTCCTAGGTCAGGGTGCCAGCATAGTTGGACTTGGGTGAGGGCTCTCTTCTTGAAAGCTGTAGTTTCAGCTGGCAGACAGCTGCTTTCTCACTGTGTCCTCACACAACAGAGAGACAGAGAGAGCACAGAAGCCCTCTGGTATCTCTTCTCACAAGGGCACTAATCGCATTGTGAGGGCTCCACCCTTGCGACCTCATCTAAATCTAATTACCCCCAAATGCCCCATCTCCAAATATCACATTTGGGGTTAGGGCTTCAACATGGGAGTTTGAAGGGGACACAATTTAGTCCATAGGAGAGATTTATGTTGAAATATATAGGGATGAAGGATCGTGATGTCTGAAAATTACTTTCAAATTGTTTTGAAAATAAAAAGAGAAATAGAGTGAGATATAAGGTAAATACGAAAAATGTGAAAGTAGATAATAGGCTTATGGAAACTGGCTAGCTCGATTCACTCACTTTTCTGTTTCTCTTCATCTACTCACCACTCTCCTCCCAAATCCATTCTTTGGTCTGCCTGGCCCACGGTGGATGCTCGATATGTTTGTTGAATTAATATTAAAAATAAAGTTCTCCTTACCTGCTAATGTCTACGTGACTAAGTAGAGACATGGTTTTAAGCCATATGCAAAAAATACCCACAATGAATTACTTTCTTAACATGATTTGCTTAAAATCACAGCTTAACCTTGCTTTTTCTTCCCAGAGTTAAGTATCAAATGAAAGTGTGCTTGCTCTCTGTCCCCAGATGCCCCAGCCTGTCCCTGCAGACTCCAGAAGGCCCAGCTCCCTCTTTCCTTCCCTATGTGCCTTCTGCCCTCACTCAGAGTCCCTACCGCTCCAAAACCTCGGGAACAAAACACATGGACAAAAGCAATCTAATGGAAGACAGTACAAATGTTGTACACTTTGAAAAATTATTTAAAAGAACTGGCCACAACACCCGGCCAGTCCTATTGATTTTTATTTCCCAAATAAATATATCTCCTAAATGTCAACATATACTCTTCATCCTCACTGGAAACTTCTAGAGCATTCCCCAGAAAGAGGCAACTGGACTTAAACTCTAGGAATTTAAGGAGATGAGGTATAAATGCTGATTTCCCAAGGCCAGCCTTGTTGTCTCCTAAAAAACCTGCCTGGAAAAAAGATTCAGGTCCCATTTGTGGCTGTGATCCTAACTCTGTGCCTGCTCTTGAATAAGTCTTTATGTTTCTGTGGGCTCCACTGTCTTGATCGGTAAGATAAGAGGGCTTTTCTTGTTCTGGGAGGTCATGGTTATACCTTTTGGTTGCGAAAGGTTGGAAACATAAAATCGAGTTGGCAGCAAGCCCTGCTTATAGCCCCCTGGACCCTGCATCTAGGATAAGAAGGAAGGTGTGGTTGGGAGAGCTCATAGCTGAGCTACCAAGGCACAGGAGCCCTGTTCCTCTTTCCCTATGCGGTTCATGCCAAGAGGATCAAGGATATAATTAGCCTTGGCATACTAAACATGACCATTCTTACTTCACCTGCAGCCTCTCCTTTTGTTCCTTAAGCCCATGTGGAAGTTGCCATCCCTCGCACCTGTACGTGGGTATGCAGGATGCTACAGTAAAACACTAGGTGTTTTGAAGTCCTGGTTCCACCCCTTATTAGTTAGGTGACTGATACCCAGTTTCCTAATCTGTAAAGTATAGATAATAATGCTTATGTCATGGAGTTACTGTGAGGGTGAAATGAGATTCTGCATAAAAACCACGCTGAACAGGACCTGGCCGATACACGTTAACTTTCTTTCTTCTCCTCCCACTCTCCACCTCTGTTGTTCCCTTATCCAGTGAATACTCACCTATGTCAGTAAAAACTATTTCAAGTTTGCACCCTAGAGGATTGGATTGACTGGCTAATGACACAAGCTCGGGCATGAAATAGATATGCACTTGGCTGTTTGTGGCTTGAAAAATCTTACCCCTGACATTTTTTCATTATGAGTTTCATCTAAGAGAGATCTCACTAGAATGATAAAAATATGCTTTTCCCTCTTAAGTGATGGGTACCTCCAGTTACGTTGGATATAATTGTCCTATGTATGTACTTGGAAGAGCTTAGCATCCAATGGGTCTGCTCAAATGGCATTGAGAAGTTCCCTTAGGTTTTCAACCTCAGACTTTCTGATAAATTGATTGTTTCCCACCATTCATTCGTGATTTGAAGCCCAACTATGCTGTCCCATCTGTCTCTTTTAGTGAAATGTACAACCTGCAGCAACCATATACTGTCCCTATGTGTATAAAACAGGTGAGTGAGTATAATATATTGGTTATTGAGTAAGTCCTATATTGGTTAAGCAATATAACATATTGGAGAAGTCCATATTTAGAGTGGTTCAGCTGTTTACTAGCTTCGTGACCTTGAGTAAACTAGTTACCTTCTCAGTTTCCTCATCTAAAAAAAATGAGGTCAACCTGATAAATTTGTTGTGAAGATTAAATGACTCAATATATATAAAGTGTCTGGTACATAATAAGTTCTCATAAATAATAATTATTAATAATGGTGATGATCTCTTCTCCACATGATAAGTGGTCATATCTTAGAACAAAGCCAAGAATGGTCCAGTTAACTACAATAGAACAGGGTCAGTAGAGAGGAGCCAGTACCTAGAACTTGAACAAGCAATTTCAGAGATATACCCAACTACTGGTCCTATAAAGCTTACCGTGAGACACACCATTGTAACTGGAAGGAGACCATTGATAGCATATGGAAGATGTGACTATTCAACATGAAGGGCAGCATTCTATTAATCTTATTTATTTATATTTCTTTCTTTCTTTTTTTTTTTTTTTTGAGACGGAGTTTCGCTCTTGATACCCAGGCTGGAGCGCAATGGCGCGATCTCGGCTCACCGCAATCTCCGCCTCCTGGGTTCAGGCAATTCTCCTGCCTCAGCCTCCTGAGTAGCTGGGATTACAGGCACGCGCCACCGTGCCCAGCTAATTTTTTGTATTAGTAGAGACGGGGTTTCACCATGTTGACCAGGATGGTCTCGATCTCTTGACCTCGTGATCCACCCGCCTCGGCCTCCCAAAGTGCTGGGATTACAGGCTTGAGCCACCGCGCCCGGCCTCTTTTTTTTTTTTTTTTAAGTCAGAGTCTTGCTCTGCCACCCAGGCTGGAGTGCAGTGGCACAATCTCAGCTCACTGCAGCCTCCACCTCTCTGGTTCGAGTGATTCTCATGCCTCAGCCTCCCCAAGTAGCTGGGACTACAGGTATATGCCACCACATCTGGCTAATTTCTATATTTTTAGTAGAGATGGGGTTTTACCATGTCAGCCAGGATGGTCTCAAACTCCTGAACTCAAGTGATCCACCAACCTCAGCCTTCCAAAGTGCTGGGATTATAGGCGTGAGCCACCGTGCCCAGCCTATTTTTCTTTTTTCTTTGCTTTTTTTTCGAGATGGAGTCTCATTCACTCTGTTGCCCTGGCTGAAATGCAGTGGCACAGTCTCAGCTCTCTGCAACCTCCGCCTCCCAGGTTCAAGTGATTCTTCTGCCTCGGCCTTCTGAGTAGCTGGAATTACAGGCATGTAAACCACACCTGGCTATTTTTGGTGTTTTTAGTAGAGACAGTGTTTCACAATGTTGACCAGGCTGGTCTCAAATTCCTGACCTCAAGTGATCCACCCCCCATCGGCCTCCGAAAGTGCTGGGATTACAGGTGTGAGCCACCACATGTGTGCTATTTATTTATTTTTCTTAAAAATAAATAGAGATGAGATCTTACTATGTTGCCCCTGCTGTTCTCGAACCCCTGAGCTCACGTAATCCTCCTGCCTCGGCCTCCCAAAGTGCTAGGATTATAGGTGTGAGCCACTGTGCCTGGTCTTGGAACTTTACTTTTTTAAATACGGGGTTCGAAGGGCCATTCCAGCAGAAATGTCAGATGGGAAGTTTGGAAATGCACACATGCATCTTTAGGAAAGAGATTAATCCTGGACATACACTGTCTTCCTTACTCTGAGACATCAAAGGCATGTACTTAGGTATTAACTAGGATGGGGAATTGTCCCTGGATATTTTTTTTCCTAGAGTTTTTCCCAAAGGGCCTTTAAGTTTTCAGCATATAAACACATTTATTTGAAAGGCATTTCCATGACGTTGAAGGCACATGTTACAACTGAATTTTATCCCAACCTCCACATGTGGAATCCAGAAAAAATTCTCTGGTCTTAAGACTGAACAGGAAATGAAAGAAGTGTCACTCTGGGTCCCTATTAGGTATTCCTATATTTTTACACCACTGGAGAGCCATTTAGGGAAAATGTGCAGCCATATTTCTAAAAAGGTTCCCAAAACCCTCTTGTCAAATAGCAAATAACTTTGCTATTTCTCTGGGAGTCACAGCAAATTATTCTAAAGATGTTTCCACCTCCCCTTTTGAGTACCACCTTCTAACACAGTGCATGCTACAATGAGAGTAGGGAGTGGGAGGGGCTGAGAAATGCTGAATTCTTGGGTAGCATGCCTTTGGCCTTTGGTTGAAACTACTCCTTGGAAGGCTACTATATTCCAAATTTTCTCTAATGGATAATTGATTTGTCAATCTCAATTTCTTCATTGAATATTTTAAAAATTATCTTATGTTGTTTTGAACTACCAAAATCAGCACACTCATTTTTCATGATAACACACTTTGGTTATAAATATCATTGCAAAGTGCACTTGAACATTCATCAGAAACTTGAAGATTTTGTTAAACTATGAGGATGGCATTCATCTGGATGGCATTCATCAGATTTCATTAAATTATCAGTATGGCATTCATTGAACACCTGCAATGCAGCTCTGCCAAATGGTCATCTGTCTTCTCTTTGAATCATGGGTCATTATACAGGTAGATGAAAACCTGTAAATAAAAAGATAGATTAGAATTATAAGACCAGAAGAGTCTTATAAAAGAGTCTTATAAATCTTTTAAAGATTGCCTACTCTTTTTCAGACAGTAAACTATAAAAGCTATTTTGAAGGATGATATTTTATAATCTATTTCTGTCTCTTTTCCTTTCTTCTTTCCTCCCTTCTCTTCTTCCTTTTCCATCTCTTTACACAAAACATTTCCTGAACACCCATAACATGCCAGATGCTATTAAGTATGAATGGTACAGTGATGAACTATCATCAGTTTCTGCCTTTCTTTCTTTATTTTTGTTTTGTTTTGGTTTGGTTTGGTTTTGAGACAGAGTCTCACTGTCTCCCAGGCTGGAGTGCAGTGGAGTGATCTCAGCTCACTGCAGCCTCCGCTTCCAGGGTTCAAGCGATTCTCCTGCCTCAGCCTCCTGAGTAGCTGGGACTACAGGCACCTGCCACCATGTCTGGCTGATTTTTTTTTTTTTTTTTTTTTTTAGTAGGGATAGGATTTCACCATCTCTTGATGGTGAAAAGAAATCAGGAGTTGGCCAGGCTGGTCTTGAACTCCTGACCTCATGTGATCCGCCCACCTCAGTCTCCCAGTGCTGGGATTACAGGTGTGAGCCACCATGCCCAGCTGAGTTTCTGCCTTTAATACTCTGTTTAGAGGAAACAGAGACTGTTAATACATCCAGAAACCGAGGTGGGACATCTATGTTCCTTAACTGGATGATTAGGTGATACTTTTATGGAGGTGATGCTTGAATTAATTCATTAAAGGACAAGTAGAGTTGGGGGAAGCAGGCAAGAGGAAAAGGGCATTCCAAGCAGAAGAGATATTACAAATAACCTCATGGAAAACCAGAGCACATGGTGAAATTGTATAGGTGGCATGGCTTTTTGTGTGAATGTGGATACAGGAGAGTTCTTGTCCCCCCTACTAATGATGACATTTAAGTAAAATAAAATTGGCTCTTATTTTTAATGCTCTTCTTTGGTAGAATTCTTAAAAGCCTGAGAAGAATAAAATCTTATTCTATGTCATTTAATCAGAACCAACTATAAGGCGAGGAAACTGAAAGGAAAATTTTCATCCATTTAATTTTTTCTTAGTGGTTAGTATTTGCTAAGGGCAATGGTTATTAATAGGAATAGTCAAGGAATAATTTCTCAATTATTCTCAGCTGATTTTCCTGGCAGTATTTAACTTAAATCGGAAGAATGTTAATTCCATTTCTCATAAGATGGGGGGCATGACCATCTGTGTCAAGAAGAAACAAAACCTCAGAGAGTTCCAAGTTAGTTTGGATCAGTCTCAGGAAATCCTGACTTTTATTTGATGTGGCCCATAAGTCCAATTATTATACTCACAAGAAAGGCTCTTCAAAGACTGGCTATTAGCCTCATTTTACATTCAGGGACAGGAAATGATAAATCTTAAAACAAGGACACGGGACTGTTAGAACTGATGTCAATGAGAGTCTCCCTCTCTCTCTTATCATCTTTCTATCCTTCCTTTTGATCTGCTTCCTTCCTCTTTGCCCATTCTTTTTTTTCCCCCTATTTTTTTCCTTAATTTGTATCTTATGCCTACCAGTATTTCCTTAGGTAGTTTAATATTTTTAATGGTGATACTTGTATTTATAACATTTGCCCTAAAAAAATTTCAAATAACCTTCAGATCATTCACTTCCTGGGATAAGTTCCTTTTATGACTTATTACACACTCCTACATTTGACAGAGCCACACCTGAAATGGTAGGATTATTGTCTTTGCGTCACTCCGATGCAAGCCTTGTGGAGGATTCAGTCTCTCCCTAGCCCTGCCCTGTGAGGCAGTTTTCACAGAAATGTGTATGAAGACATGCATGGCAGAATTACCAAATCAGCTGGTGACTCAAAGCAAAGATCATAAATTACAGACTCTGGATCTAAAATGATCTCAATTGGCTGGAATGCTGGTATGAAATCAATAAGACAAAACTTAAATCAGATGTAAAGGCTAGGTGTGGTGGCTCACACTTGTAATCCCAGCACTTTGGGAGGCCAAGGCCAGTGAATCACTTGAGGTCAGGAGTTCAAGACCAGCCTGGCCAACATGGTGAAACCCCGTCTTTATTAAAAATATAAAAATTAGCTGGGTGTCGTAGCACATGCCTGTAATCCCAGCTACTTGCAGGGCTGAGGGAGGAGAATTGCTTGAACCCAGGATGCTGAAGTTGCAGTGAGCTGAGATTGTGCCACTACACGCCAGCTTGGGTGACAGAGCAAGACTCTCAAAAAATAAAAATAAAAAAAGTAGGAAGAGACCTGTTAGATCTCAGGATTATAGCAATAGTTTCAGTTGACCTCATCTCTCTCCTACCTGTGTTCCCCTCTCTGCCCATGTCCTTCTGTCCTTGTGAGTTCTGAAATGAGTCCAAACTTCTCCCATCACAGTCCCTCTAAGTATACAGATTTATCTCTCTATCATGATTAAGGTATGGACAGAGTTGGCTTTATAAGTGTATGATCTGTATTGCTGCACAGAGTCCTGCACTTAAAACCCCATGCTCAGTTTTATTCTCCTTGAAATTACTTTATTTTATTTGTGCTCACTTTGGCAGCATATACACTAAAATTGGAACAATACAGAGAAGATTAGCATAGACTCTAAGCATGACACACAAATTCATGAAGCATTTCATATTTTTATTTATAATAAATAAAATTTTTTCAAATTTAAAAATAATTTTATTTAATCGGCAAATAAAAATTATATGTATTTATCATGTATAAAATATTGCTTTGATATATGTATACATTATAGAATGGCTAAATCAAGCTAATTAACATATTTATTACTTCACATGCTAATACTTTTTTGTGGTAAGGACACTGCAAATCTACTCTCTTAGCCATTTTTCAAGTATGCAGTATGCTATTGCTAACTATAGTCATCATGTCGTGCAGTATATCTCTTGAAACTTTTTAAAGTTCTTAACAATTTCTTAATATTTTTTTTAGAGACAGAGAGTCTTACTATGTTGCCCAGGCTGGTCTTGAACTCCTGGACTCAAGCAATCCTCCTGCCTCAGCTTCTCAAGTAGCTGGGATTACAGATGCAAGTCACCATGCCTGAATTAACAACTCTTTGATAAAAAGTCTGGCATTTTCATTTTGCACTGAGCCCTACAAATTATGTAGCCAGTCCTCAGTATTGGAAACATCCTTTTCTTCTCTGAGCAGTTGAAGTTTTCCAAAAGTAAGTTTTACTATGAAAATGAGGTAGCATACAAACAAGTTGGCTTCACCAATAGTTAGCAAAAATAAAATTTCAGATTACAAGTGAATCCAAAAGTGAACTATCACCAAGCCAAAAATGCAATTAGCACAGTAGAGACAGTCCATAGCTTCTGGCTCCTTGCCACTTAATTTCTAGCTGCCCAAAATGTTAAATTAAGATATGCACCTGATCTGAGATGGATTTTGTTTAGCAACAAAACCAAATCCTATAGTATCTGTAGGATTCTGGCTATGCTAGGAATAGACCCTAGGTCATTGGCCCTAGCTCCATTACCATGTGCCAGTTCCAGTTCCATTTCTGACCCTCTCCTTCTGTTCTTTCTATCTATTTCAGGTCTCCAGGGCTCTGGCTTCTTCTGGTTTGGCTCCATTTACTACATATCTGTTTTCTAGCCAATTGAAAAGGTCAGTTCGTTATGCAAACTGGAGAACCCTAGCTTTCTTATTATTAGCATAATATAAGCCTGTCAGATTTAGCTAATTAAAATGCAGGATCCACAGTTACATTTGAATTTTAGACAAACAATGGATATATTTTCAGTATATGTTTCATATATTGCATAGCATGTACTTATAATAAAAATTATTTATCTTCTGAGTCACTGCATAAGAATAAAAAATAATAAATAAATAAAAGAAAAAAATTATTTATCTAGCTTAAATTCAAACATAATTTAATTTGGCCAGGTGCGGGGGCTCACGCCTGTAATCCTAGCACTTTTGGAGGCCAAAGCAGGTGGATTACCTGAGGTCAGGAGTTCAAGACCAGGCTAGTTAACATGGTCAAACCTATTTCTACTAAAAATACAAAAAATTAGCTGGGCATAGTGGCGGACACCTGTAATCCCAGCTACCCAGGAGGCTGAGTCAGGAGAATCGCTTGAACTTGGGAGGCAGAGGTTGCAGTCAGCCGAGATCTCACCATTGCCCTCCAGCTTGGGCAACAAGAGCAAAACTCTGCCTCCAAAAAAGAAAAAAGGATTAAATGTTCTGCATTTTATCTTCAAACCCTGTCATCATGGGCACCCATGGATCATGGGCTGTCCTGAGCAACATGAGAGATGCCTACATCTGACCTTCTTGGAGTCCATCGGCATGTCTTTAGTTTTCTTGGGACCAAAACCCTCTCAGCCTCATCTGATGTCAAATCCTCTGCTCCTGCAGTTTCTGCCCCTCTCAAGTTCCCATTTCAACAGGAAAGCAGAAATTACTAATGAATCCTGAGTCTATTGAATAATCATGTCTCTTTCTCAATTTACCTGAAAAATTCTTCCCATTTACTCAAATTCTCTTTCATAATTCTATTTCCAAGTACCCCCAGAAAAGTAACTGTTACTAGATTTTGCAATAGAGATGTTGACTGGTTTTCTCATCCATATATCTACAGTAGCCACTGTATTGCATGGCATACAGTGGAATTCAATAAATGTCTGCTGGGTGTTTGAATTAGTTAATTTAAAAGCCTATTCCCTATAGGTTTTTTTGTTGGAACAGGCAGAACAGAGCATTCTGTTTTATTCCAGAGGGAAGGACCAGGGCCAACAGCATGAACACTTAGGGAAATCATTCTGACTTCAACATCTGGAAACTTTTCTTAGCACCAGAGATCAAAGTGGTAATGTTGAGAAGTCAAGACCTTCCTACCCTTGGCAATGTTCAGGAGGAGGTCTAATTTCCACCACTATGGCACTGCTGTCACAGACAGAATTTCTGGACTAGGGGCAGTGAAAATTAATTGTCAAACTACTTCTGAATCTAAGATTCGAGAATGCTAATGCACCCTCTCCACACACAGTTATTTTTTCAGCTTAAAAGTTGCACGTTACTGAAGTTGCACATGTTACTGAGTTCTGCTCTTCCGAGAACAAGGACATATAACAGATGCATGCACACATTAATGATGTGCCAACTCCCTTTTGTTTCAGGCCTTCTAGAGCGTAAAGACAAAGAGGTGGTTTCTAGTAATGGAGAGTAAAAAGCCTTTAATTTTTCAGTTTATCTTTGATTTATGTTTCTGTGTCTGTGTGTGGCCAGGCTCTCCTTGGCCTTTTCAAAAAGAACATGCTATAACCATTGAAAATGTGTGGTAACTGACTACATGTCTATGCGGGAAATCTTATGTCACTCAAAACAGTTGCTAACGAACACCCTGTGTTAGTCCTTCAACATGAGAGAAAAAAAAATTTGTAGGTGTGAAGGTAAGCACAAACATTCCCCGCAATAAACCTGGAATTCTTATATATCTCACCATTCTTTTCATTCTTCTGTTTTTTTTTTTTTTTGAGACAGAGTCTTGCTCTGTCACCCAGGCTCGAGTGCAGTGGCGTGATCTCGGCTCACTGCAACCTCCACCTCTCGGGTTCAAACAATTCTCCTGACTCAGTCTCCCGAATAGCTGGGATTATGGGTACCCACAACCATGCCCAGCTAATTTTTGTATTTTTTGTAAAGATGAGGTTTCACTGTGTTGGCCAGGTTGGTCTCAAACCCCTGACCTCAAGAGATCCACCTGCCTTGGCCTCCTAAAGTACTGGGATTACAGGTGTGAGCCACCGTTCCTGACCTCACCATTCTTTTAATGTTGTAATAATATGTAAGGGAAAGGGAGAGATATTTGGGGTGGAGTAATTGTGCATATTTGAGCAGCATATACTGTGTATGAGGTGGGGATAGGGAGATAGAAAGGGATAGTGGGGAGAGGACAAGACGTGTGATGTCCACGGGGCTATGGTGGGGAGTTTATGATAGCTCAGTATGTTGTGTGCCTGTGAAGGCTGAGTGGGGGCAGCCGTCACGGGCTGTGTGTGTGGGCATGTGTGTGCACACATGCATGAGTGTATGCATGTATGTGTATGTAAGAATAAAGATGGTTGATGGAAACCAAGTGTGTGTTGTGGGTAGGATGATGGGGCAGAGTGTATATATGTGTAAGTGATCAGGGTTTATATGAGGGTGAAGGTGAGAAGTGAAGGGCATAATATAGAAGAGAAATAAGTCTATGTGAAAGAACTGAGCACAAGTGCATTTGTGTTTTTGCGTATGAAAGAAACTGTTGCTGGCAGCTAAATGTGAGGTATGGATAAAGTGGTGGGGACAAAGTCTGTAACTGTATATAACGGTATTGTGGGAGGGAGGATTGGCTGTAGTATGTGTATGGGTGTGTACAGAAGTGAACAGAGTGTGTGTGTGTGTGTGTGTGTGAGAGAGAGAGAGAGACAGAGACAGAGACAGAGAGAGCAAGAGGGAGGGAGGGAGGGATATAACTTTGGGACATTTGTGCTTATTTATGGATGGGGTTTGTTTTTGAAGAGTTATTTGTGTATGGGCAGGTAATATGTTTATATTTGAACAAAGTGTGAAAGAGAAAGTGTGTACCTGAATGCACACGTGCGTATGAGGTGTTAGGTCTGAGTATCCAAGTAGTAGATGGAACCCTAGTGTGTTGACAAGTGATACATGTTTGTGGCAAGTGTGTGTGTGGTGTGGGCCCCATGGTGACAGTGAGTGAGACCCAGAAGAAGGAAAGCCAAGTCACCATTGTGCAGTTTTTCTGTCTGACCTGCTTATCCTGTTTCCATTGTCTCCAGAGACCAGGAAGGTATACTAAGCACAGGTTCAGAGCAAGTTGATTGTGAACAAAAGAAGATTTTAGTCTCCTCCCTATGGATGAGTCATACCTAAAAGACAAGCAGGCAGTGAGATGCCAACATGTGCTTCCTCAGCTATGCCCTGGGCATGGCCTTCCATGTGCCCTCTGAGAGCCCAGGAAAAAAAGGGTACACCCAGGATGTATCCACCCTCAGGGCTTTGTGCTGCCATCGTCTCAGCATCCCCGAGTCCCAGCCATGTGACACACAGGCCTCTTTGCTTATATACAATGTTAATAATATTTCATTCACTTCTGTCCAAATCTGAAGACGAATAGAACGTTAGATCTGGAAAGACACTCAGAGGTGCTCTAGTTAGTGGTTCTCATTTGGGGATAATGGGGGAAAGGAGAGTGACTATAACAGAATCTGAGAGTTTGATTGAAAGTGGGGGTGACAGGGCCGGGCACGGTGGCTCACGCCTGTAATCCCAGCACTTTGGGAGGCTGAGGTGGGCGGATCACCTGAGGTCAGGAGTTTGAGACCAGCCTGACCAATATGATGAAACCCCATCTTAAAAAAAAAAAGTGGAGGTGACTGGGTGGTTTAAGTTCCAAGGAGCTTTAAAACTTCTCCTTGGGTAGCCTGGATGTTCCTCTTCCCTCTCACTGAAAAACACTGCTCTGATCCAGTCTCTTCTTATTTTAGAGAATAGACATCTAAGATCCAGAAACAGTAAGAATCCTGTTCTAGTTGAAATGGCATCATGATCGGCAAGCATTTTGCTGACTTGAGGTTCTCTGAGCCACCCATTTAAGACAGTGCCCTTCTGTGAGTGGATCTATATTTGTTTAGCTTTGTCTGTATGACCCCAAACATAGCATTTGAAGTAAATAAGCATTCTTTGTATAGCTTATTAGACAAAGACAACCACCTACTATACAACATAACAGGGAAATCATAAATATGCCACCTGTGTTTCAATTAAAACTGAAAGATGAGCAATCATGACCTTTACAAGGCACTGTGAAATACACATTTATAATAGAAAAATTTTGTAATAGATAATGGACTAAAATCATTAAGTGGTATAGAAAAATGTTTTAACACATCAATGTGTGTCTTAAGAAGAGACTCTGGTCTTCTCAAACTATAAAGCTGTATGCTTAAGAAACAGAAAATCTGCTGGGCATGGTGGCTCATGCCTGTAATCCCAGGACTTTGGGAGGCTGAGACAGGTGGATAACTTGAGGTCAGGAGTTCAAGACCAGCCTGACCAACATGTTGAAACCCCATCTCTACTAAAAATACAAAAAATTAGCTGGGCATGGTGGCAGGCACCTGTAATCCCAGCTACTTGGGAGGCTGAGGCAGGAGAATTGTTTGAACCCAAGAGGTGGAGGTTGCAGTGAGCTGAGATCATGCTGTTGTACTCCAGCCTGGGTGACAAGAGAGAAACTCTATCTCAAGAAAAAAAAAAAGATAGGAAATCTTCCACCCTTTTTGCCTCCTCAATTTGCCTTCATTCCTTACACTGGTCTTCAGATTTAATTAGAGAACTTAGAGAAAATAACTTCCTCAGCCTTTTAACTACGCTGTCATTTTCTTTTCCCTTTGATCCCAAGGTTGTTCCTCTTACTGCTTAAAAAGTAGAGCAATGAAAAAGAACCCGTAATTTATATTTTATTGATTTAAATTTTAAAAAATTTTTAATTTTTATGTGTACACAGTAGGTGTATATATTTATAAGGTACATGAGATGTTTTGATACAGGCATGCAATGTGAAATAAGCACATGAAGAATGGGGTATCCAGCCCCTCAATCATTTAACCATTGAGTTGCAAACAATCCAATTATATTCTTCTAGTTATTTAAAAATATACAGTTAAGTTATTATTGACTATAGTCACCCTGTTGTGCTATCAAATAGTAGGTCTTATTTATTCTTTCTGAATTTTTTAGTGCCCATTAACCATCCCCACCTCCCCCGCACCTCCCCCACACCACCCTTGCCAGGCTCAGGTAACCATCCTTTTACTCTTTATGTCCCAGAGTTCAATTATTTTGATTTTTAGATCCCACAAATGAGTGAGCACATGTGATGTTTGTCTGTCTAAGAACTCATAATTTAGAATCAAAGAGATCTCTCTTTAAATCTTGGTTCCATCTCTTACTGTATGATCCTGGAAAAACTGCTTAATCTCTCAGAACCTCAGCTTTCCCATCTATAAAACAGCACAGTACTGACTACTATATATAAAAATTAAATAGCATGCATATACTAAATACATGGCCCAGAGCAGGCCGTAGGCAAATATGTGTCCCATTTCCTTCTTCAACAGATGCTTTTACCTCTATCTGCTGTGCTGACAAATACCATTTGTCCAGTAGAGTCAATGAAGGCAGAAAACACCCCAAACTTCATCTGCCAGGGGACTACGAATAGGTTGAGATGAGTGAGGTGCTTCCCTGGGGCACAGAATTTAAGGAGCTCTCCAAGAAATTAGTAATCAAGAGAAATATTTAATGTAATATTTTTTAAAATAAAAATTAATGCTTTGGGTGAGGAACATGTTCTTAAATTAGGTAGTGAAAGTGGTTGCACAACTATATGAATATACTGAAAACCACTGAAGTGTGCACTTTAAAAAGATGAATTTCATGATATGTGAATTATATCTCAATGAAGCTGTCATTTAAAAGCTAATATTTAAAAATCATGATAAATTAAATATCAAAATTTTAATGAAAGTAATGATCAAGTCAGAATCTACCTCAACCCAAGACACCAGATACCAGATCTCAGGACCAAAAATACTGCTTGAGAAAAGTGTGAGAAGGAAAAAGAAAGGACCACATACAGTGAAAAAAAAGAAAACACATACTCTTTCCTTCTTGTAGTTTTGTTGTGTTTTTTGAAATGGAGTTTTGCTCTGTTGCCCAGGCTGGAGTGCAGTGGTGCGATCTTGGCTCACTGCAAACTCTGCCTCCCGGGTTCAAGCAATTCTCCCACTTCAGCCTCCAGAGTAGCTGGGATTAAAGGTGTCTATTACCACGCCCAGCTAATTTTTCTATTTTTAGTAGAGACAGCAGGCGGTGGGTGGGGGGTTTCACTGTGTTGACCAGGCTGGTCTTGAACTCCTGATCTCAAGTGATCCTCCCGCCTTGGCCTCCCAAAGTGCTGGGATTACAGACATGAGCCACTACACCCAACCCACAAAGACATTTTAAAGCAGGAATATCTGAAGTGGCTTTTAAATCTCGTTTAATGTGTCCTGTGCGATGTAATCTCCTCCAATAAATCCCTGCTCTTTAAATAAAGACTATGTGTACAGGCAGCAGTTTGTGTGGAAGCCAAAGGAGGGGCTGAGTTTCTTGTGTAGATTGGCCTGCTCAGATTAGACAATGGGATGGAGGAAGCAGAAGCCCAGGACGCAGAAGAGGCTCTGAGCGCCTCTGCGACCATCCAGAAACCTAACAGAAGGCTCTGGACTCCTGCCAGTCATGGAGTTAGGACAGTTGAAGCTGTTTTATCTCTAGCTCTCAAATATCAAAGAGGCTATATCTGAGATTCAGGTTACGATTAGATATAATTCCTGTTTGGAAGTTTTTTCTGGGCTCCATGGAGGAGAGGTAGAGAATCCTGCGAGTACATTCCATTTATATCTGAAGGGGGAGTTGGAGGAAGGAACAATAGATTGGGTTGATACCAACCATTGCTTCAACAGACTCTGTCTAAATGCCTGGGAGTCCAATTCTCTGAGGTACATATCTAACTTTGTTACTTGACATATTTCAAATATGGCACAATCAAGTAATTAAAACATATCAAGTTGAATATCTTAGCTAGATAAGCTTCTTACTTTGATAACAGATGTTCCAATTTAAAAGCAGATGTTTGCCATTTTACTTTGTACATATGAGTCTCTTCTTTCCACCTGATCCCACATTAAAGATTTCCCATTGGGAAATGATGGTTTAATGTGAATCACAACAGATTTTATAGTTTCATAGGATGCCATGTAACTCTTTACTGTTTTTTCAATCCTTATTTCATGTCAATAATCACTTTTATTCCCAAAACTTTCTGGTCATACCTTATATCCATTTTACTTTGAGCAATCCTCAAAAAGACCCATTCCAGCCCAAATCAGAAACTCCAGGGGAGGTCTTGGCATACTTCTCTTTTTCTTTCTTTTCTTTTTTTTCTTTTTTTTTTGAGACACTCTTCACCCCCCAGTCTGGAGTGCAGAGGTGCAATCTCAACTCTGCTCAAGAATTGCTTGATCTCTGCTCCTGGGTTCAAGCAATTCTCCTGCTTCAGCCTCCTTAGTAGCTGGGACTACAGGTGCACACCACCACGCCCAGATAATTTTTATATTTTTAGTAGAGATGGGGGATTCACCATCTTGGCCAGGCTGCTCTTGAACTCCTGACCTCAGGTGATCTGCCCACTTTGGCCTCCCAAAGTGATGGGATTACAGGCATGAGCCACTGCGCCTGGCTGGCATAAGTATTTTTTAAAAGCACCCAGGTTATTCTAATGTTCTAATTCAGTTGAGAATTGCAGGAACTGAATCATTGGATGCCTGCATGTTCTGGAAAATCCTTATCCCCTCCTACCAGTTCAGACTGTTTGCTAAAGTAAGAGTTAAGATAGTCTAATTCTATAGATTAAATAATTCGTTATTTTTTATTTTAAAAGTTTTTTCCACAGGTAAAAATTACACTTTTATTTGAGTCGTCAGGAGATTCACTTGTGGTTAGAGTCAAATGTTCAGAATCACGAGCACAAGCTCATCAAGGAAAGGATCGAAACAGACCAAAATAAGAGACAGCAACCTCATATATAAAGATGAATGGGTTAGCTCAGTAACTTCACGGAGGGAAAAAAAAAGATGAATGGAGCCGGGCGCAGTGGCTCACGCCTTTAGTCCCAGCACTTTGGGAGGCCGAGGCGAATGGATCACGAGGTCAGGAGTTTGAGACCAGTCTGGACAAGATAGTGAAACCCCATCTCTGTTAAAAATACAAAAAAAAAACTTAGGTGTGGTGGCATATGCTTGTAATCCCAGATACTCGGGAGGATGAGGCAGGAGAATCGCTTGAACCCAGGAGTCGGAGGTTGCTGTGAGCCAAGATTACGCCATTGCACTCCAGCCTGGGAGCCAGTGAGAGACTCCGTCTCAAAAAAAAAAAAAAAAAAAAAAAAAAAAAAAAAAAAAAAAGTATGAGTTGCTTCACAGACACACACACACACACACACACACACACACACACACAGATGAAATGTTTGGACAGAAGCAAATTTCACATGATCACTTTTGTTTCTTTTTGAATATAGGTTTCTGGGGTAGTATTTTCTTTCGTTTCTTTCCAGCTATAAAAAAAAAAGCTTCAAAGTGCACGTGGGAGGAAAAGGCAGAAATTAAGCAAGAAAGTAGTTTTCCCTGAAGGGGCATGATGTAGAAAAAACAGGAAGCAGTGTTGGGAGAATTTACTTTGCTTATCATTGGGCTTCTTGCATTTTATTATTTGCATTTAATACTTTTTTCCCCTTTCTTTCAAAGCACAACCTAAGGAACACAAATTTAGAAATTAACATATTAATCCCGAAGTATCCTGATAACTTAGTTCCTAAAAATAAAATAATAATAATTTTAAAGCACTCCACTGAGACTCAGTAATTTCATTTATTTATTTGTTTATTAAATCAACATATGATTAAGTCCCTATTGTGTACCCATACAGTTCTAAGCACTGGGGATGCAAAAATGGGCAAGATAGTCCCTGACCTTAGGAAAAATTGGCAAGTCAACATACAAATGCAATATACTGTGCTGCAAGTTAAGGAAGGAGTAAGCAAGCGTCTGAATGCACACTGAAGGGCAATTAACTGAATCTTGGCGGTTGTGAAAGTGTCAGAAAGTGTCTAAGCTGAGACTCAGTGGATGAGAAGGACTTATCCAAATAAAGATAAGACACAAGAAAATTCTAAGTGCAAAGGCCAAGAGAAAACAACAGAACCAAACCAAATAACAAAAAAAAAGATGAATGGGGTGGGGCGCGGTGGCTCACGCCTTTAGTCCCAGCACTTTGGGAGGCCGAGGATCATACCCAAGGATCTGTATGTACGCTCATATATCTATAGCTTAAAATTCAAGGTGGGTAGTGATTAGATATGAAGCTGGACGGGTAAGTGCAAGTTTGATTTTGAAGGGCCCTGTATATGGAGTTCGGACTTTATCCAGGTAGAGTATCATAGAAAGATTTTAGAAGTCGCCAGAATAGTTAAACTTAACAAGACTGACAACACCAAGAGTTGATGAGGATATGGAGTAAAGTGGAATTCTGATATACAATACCTGCAAATGCTGTATGACCCAGCAATTTTTCTTTAAGCTTCTATATCGAACAGAATGAACACTTGTATCAACCAAAAGAGGTACACAAAAATGTTTATGACAAGTTTGTTCATAATATCAAAAAATCTGGAAATGACTCAAATAGCCACCAATGGTGAAAAGCATTAAAAAACTGAGATGTATTCATAGAATGAAATATTACATAACAATTTGTAAAAATGAGCTACTTCTACATGCTACATACTGAATGAATGTTACAATATTATTATTGTTGTTGAGACAAGGTCTCACTCTGTTGCCCATGCTAGAGTGCAATGGCATGATCTTGGCTCACTGAAACCTCTGCCTCCCAGGCTCAGGTGATCCTCCACCTCAGCCTCCTGAGTAGCTGGGACTGTAGACATGTGCCACCATACCCGGCTAATTTTTCATTTTGTTTGTTTGTTTGTTTTTGAGATGGAGTCTCACCCAGGCTGGAGACAACCTCCGCCTCCTGGGTTCAAGTGATTCTCCTGCCTCAGCCTCCCTAGTAGCTGGGATTACAGGCACGCGCCACCACGCCTGGCTAATTGTTGTATTTTTAGTAGAGACGGGGTTTTACCATGTTGGTCAGGCTGGTCTCAAACTCCTGACCTTGTGTTCTACCCGCCTCAGCCTCCCAAAGTGCTGGGATTATAGGTGTGAGCCACCACACCCAGTGATTTTTCATGTTTTTAATAGAGACAGGGTTTCACCATGTTGTCCAGGCTGGTATTGAACTCTTGGACTCAAGCAATCTGCCTACTTTGGCCTCCCAAAGTGCTGGGATTACAGGTGCATCCGGCCTACAGACAAAATGTAGAGTGAAAACATCATACACAAAAGACTATACTGTATGATTCCACTTACATAAATTTTTAAAGTCATGGATCTTTAGTCTGTAGTGACAGAAGTCAGAATTGTAGTTACCTTGAGGGTGAATATTACTCAAATGGGGGCATAAGGAAGCTTTCTGGAGTGTCAGAAATGTTTTATATCTGGATCTGATGTATATATCTAAAAATGCATCAAACCATATATTTAAGTTTTAAAGACTTTACTATGTGTAAGTTATACCTCAATACAAGTTCAAATAAAAGGGGGAGTATTACATTTTAGTGTGATCACTCTAGTTGTAGAACATACTGGAAGTGATGAGAAAAATTAGCATTTATCTCACTCAGTAAGAGATGGTGGTGGCCTAAAATAAGGGGTGGGCGAATTTTGCACATAAAGGGTAAGTAAAAGGAAACTTGGTATTTCCTGTGTGTGGTAGATGAGGGAGAGGGAAGAGTTAAGAGTGATTGGGATTCCGGCTTAGGCAGCAGGAGGGATGGTGAGGACATTCACTGAGAAGGGGAACACAGGAGGTGGAGCAAGCTTGAGGTCATATTCAGTAACTGAGAAAAACTCCGGGAAGGGGAAGAACTGAGTGTGGCCATGTGGACCATCCACTCTCTCCTGCTGAGCTAATGAGCTGCTCATCGTCTCAATTTGAGTCACCTGCATTTTATTGGCACGGGAAGGACAGGCTCCAGCCAGTCAGAGTGGCTGGGAGAAGTATTAAGGAACCACTGTGACCTTGTGAGTGAGAATCTATGGTTTCAATCAAAGTCTGTGAAAAATAAACATGTATTTAAAGCAGTGGTCCTCAAGTATCCTAAATGCCAGGAAATGGAAAAGTAAGGGCAGATGATGCCAGAGGAAATAAGTGTGGTGACCATCTTTAGCCATGTGATGAGGAACACAGATCTTGGGCCTTGGAGAATGCATTTATGTGGTTGTGTGGAATGAGGGGTTTCGGGGAAAAGCAAGGGTTCTGGGGTCCCACAGACACAGGTTCAAATCCTGCCCCACTACTTATTTACATTATAAATAAGGGCAAGTCAGTCAAATGTCTGTAGTCACCATTTCTTTATTTGTAAAATGTAGCAAATAATACCCACCTTATTAATAATTCATTAATTATGGTATTAATTCATTATGGGTATTTAATATATGGGTTTCTGTTCCAACAAAGTGTGCCTCCCCTGTGAAAGTCATAAAATCCGTCATAAAGGGTAAAATGGCCTCCTCAGAAGACTTCACCAAATACCACTGTACCTTCTGTTAACTGGTTTTCAAAATGCTATTTTGCAACCTTTCCTGACTAATTGCATCAAATGATCATTGTCTTCCTGTAATGCAAGTTACAAAAGAAGCAATCCTTAAAAGCTATGGGAAATACCTTTATTTTGTCTATCCCATCTCTGATCTCCTATCTTTCTCACTAAAACACAGTTAAAAATTGCTGCACAGGATCATGCAGTATACCCAGGTAACAAACCTGCACATGACCCTTGAATATAAAATAAAAGTTAAAAAAAAAAAGGAACAAATAGAGGAAAAATATAACTTCTTTTTTTTTAAAGCTTGCTATATGGAACCCAGAGATTGAATAAAGGACTTTATTGCTAGTAGTTTAACATTATCCAGTGGCAAATTTATTTGTTAGGATTAGTTTGGCAGCATTTAATCAAAAGCCCTAAAACAGTGGCTCAAAAATACAGAAATGTTTATCTCTGTCAAGTAAAATAAACCAAGAAGTAGGTATTCCTGGCTTGGCTTAGCAGCTGTGTGGTAGCAGAAGGGACTTAAGCTACTCTGTGTTTTTTCTTTTTTTTTTTTTTTTTTTTGAAAAGGAATCTCACTCTGTTGCTCAGGCTAGAGTGCAGTGGCATGATCTCGGCTCACTGCAACCTCCACTTCCCAGGTTCAATCTATTCTCCTGCCTCAGCCTCCAGAGTAGCTGAGACTACAGGCGCACACCACCATGTCCAGCTAATTTTTTTGTATTTTTAGTAGAGACAGAGTTTCACCATATTGGCCAGGATGGTCTCAATCTCTTGATCTTGTGATCCGCCTGCCTCGGCCTTTCAAAGTGCTGGGATTACAGGCATGAGCCTAAGCTATTCTATGTCTATTCACCACCTAAGCACATGGTTTCCAACCTCGTGGTTCAAGATGGCAGCTGCAGCTTTACCCGTCTCATCTTCATTGCAGCCAGAAGGAGGAGAAAAGACAGAAGAGCAATAAGGGTACTTCTAGATAAGGCAGTTTTCTTTGCATGGTCTTTATGAAAGTTCTACAAAACATTTCATTGACCACGTTACATTTCATTGACCGAAACTGGCTGCAAGGAAAGCTGAAAAACATAATTCTAGATAGTAGATGCCTAGACAAAAATCCAGATTCTGTTACTAAGCAGGGAGTGAAGAATCCATGTTGAGGTAGGCAACTAGTACTCGTTTCTCCAGGGTTTTATTCATCCAACAAGTATGTATTATGTAACTTTTATTTAGCACCAGGCCCTATTCCAGATACTGAGATTTCATCAAGAAAAAAAAAAGACAAATTCTTATCTTTAAAGAGCTTACATTCTACTGGAATAGTAATAGGTAACATTTATTAAGTGATTATCCTATGCTAGATGCTAGGCAAGGTTTTAAGCATTTTACTTCTGGCATGACACAGTGGCTCATGTTTGTATTCGCAGCACTTTGGGAGGCTGAGGCAGGAGGATCACTTGAGGCCAGGAGTTTGAGACCACCCTGGGTAACATACTAAGACTTCATCTCTACAAAAATTTAAAAAATTAGCTGGGGATGGTAGCATGCACCTGAGGTCCTAGCTGTTTGGGAGGCTGAAGTGGGAGGATTGCTTGAGCCTGGGAGTTCAAGGCTGCAGTAAGCAATGATTGTGTCACTGCACTTTAGTCTGGGTGACAGAGGTAGACCCTGTCTCAAAAAAAAAGAAAAGGGCTGAGCATAGTTGCTCACGCCTGTAATCCCAGCACTTTGGGAGGCCAAGGTGGGTGGATCACTTGAGGTCAGGAGTTTGAGAGCAGCCTGGCCAACATGGTGAAACCCCGTTTCTACTGAAATATAAAAATTAGCTGGGTGTGGTGGCAGGTGCCTTTACTCCCAGCTGTTCAAGAGGCTGAGGCAGGAGAATCATATGAACCCAGGAGATGGAGGTTACAATGATCCAAGATTGCACCACTATACTCCAGTCTGGGTGACAAAGTGAGATCCCATCTAAAAAAAAAAAAAAAGAAAGAAAGAAGAATTTTACTTGTATTAATTTATCTGATATTTGCAATAATCCTTTGGGATAGGTACCATCAGTACCCATATTTTGCAGATAAGGAAAACTGAGGCACAGAGAAATTAATTTGCCCAAATTGATATATGTCATAACTAGTAGAACTAGAATTGAATTCAGATAGTCGAACTTCAGAGTGCATGCTTTTAACCTCTACACCATATTGCTTCTCCACGAGTTCCGCATATGTTTCATTTGCTTTCTGGGCATAAATAATTGTATGTATGCTTTGGAGGCTTAAATAGTTGGGCCCAGTTCTCCCACTTTTCTCTGGTGGTAGAACTGGGGCAGTAGACAGCTGATGCTTGGCTACACATCTTATCGGGAGTGAGTGGGAGAAAGTTGTCATATACAGAACCCAGGAAACTATTAGGATCCTTACCAACTTACCGTACTGCTTAGATGCTATAGCAAATAGGAAGGGTCCTCCTTTATTTTTTGAAGAGCTGTGACTTGAACTGAAACCAATTATGGCATCACTAGTTGCTCAATCCAGAAACCTGGACATCATCTCTGGTCCTACCTACTCCTTCACTCCCACATCTAATCAATTAGTTCTTTTGATTGAACCTCCTAAATATTTCTAGAATGTTTCAGCTATCTCCATCTCCATTGTCACATCTCCAAATTCATGACATTACTGCCTTCTATTGTGTAAGTCAGTTGTTACACATGTGGCGTTCCTGCCTCCAGTCTAGTCTTTTTGGATCCATTCTTTACACTGTAACCGGGGGATCTAATACCCAAAGCTAATCTCATCCCATCCTACTTAAAACCCTCCAATGACTCCATATTGTCCTCAGAATAAAGTCCAAATTCTTACATATACAAAGTCTGATTTACAAAGTCTTGTATTCCCAAAGCAGGCTGAAAGACTGTTGCAGGTTGGGTTACCCAGGAAGCAGAGTCAGATGGTGATTAGCATGGAGGAGGTTTCTTAGGGAGTCTTCTTGGTGTCACACTGTCAATGGAGACCTCAGCCACCATCATATCCCCATCTGAAACTGGGATGACCCATTAGAGTCATCTCAAGTTGGGGTGAGAGGACTGGGTCTTTATAGCCCCATATTGATCAGCCATTGGATATGGGTTGCCCTTGGAAGGGAGCAAGACCCTGGATGAAACCATTCACTTATTCTGCAGTCTCTTATGCTAACTCCAAGCCCTTTTTAGAACACTGACCCAAATTTAACACTTCCAGGTGCCAAACCCTTGAATACTCAGGATTTCTCACTTAATTTTCCCAGCACACTGGGGAGGGTAGGATTCTGAGGCTGACGCCCTCAGGTCCATCCTCCCATTCAACTGCCTCTTACATCCCACACTGGATGCTTGGCTTTTTTATGAGGCTTGCATCTTCCAGGTTCCTGGGTCTGGTTGTCAGAGGTTTCTTTCCCTGGGCTTCCTCTTACCCCATCACAAGCAGGTATCATTTTAGGAAACTTCCCAGGGACTCAGGTAGTAGCTGAGTCCCCTTCTTCCTTCTATGCTAGTCAATCAAATTCCTATTCTCTTTAGGTAGCAAAATAGCTCTTACATTCACCTTCACTGATCTCAGATTGATCCAAAAGTTTGTGGAATTTTTAAATTTTATTTTGTTTTGGGACAGGGATCTTGCTCTGTCACCCAGACTGTAGTGCGGTGGTGCAGTCATGGCTCACTGCAACCTCAACCTCCTGGACCCAAGAGATCTCCCAACCTCAACCTCCCAAATAGTTGATATTATAGGCACACGCCACCACTCCCAGCTAATTTTTGTATTTTTTGTAGAGACAAGGTTTTGGTTTTGCCATGTTGCCCAAACTGGTCTTGAACTCCTGGGCTCAAGCAATCTTCCTGCCTTGGCCTCCCAAAGTGCCAGGATTACAGGCGTGAGCTACTGTAGCGCCTGGCTGATCCAAAAGTTTTATGATAAAAATCTATGCTCCAAGTCCCTGAACTTTGCCCTTTTTTTTTTTAAAGCCCAGTATTTATTCTTTTCTCTCTCTCTCTCTTTTTTTAATTAAAATTTTAACCTTTTAAAATAAAGATGGGGTTTCACCATGATGGCCAGGCTGGTCTTGAACTCCTGACCTCAGGTGATCCACCCACCTCGGCCTCCCAAAATGCTAGGATTACAGGCATGAGCCACCGCGCCAGGCCTCTTTTTTCTCTTAAGCATCATGCTTGAGAAGACGAAATCCATGACTTTCAAGATTATTGTCTCTTACAAAAGTCTACTTGAAAGCTCAAAATGCAAAAATTCAATTCGTGTGTGTGTGTGTGTGTGTGTGTGTGTGTGCATAAAAATCTTTTCCTGCTCTTGGATACTGGGGAGAATGATCTGAGCAAAAGAAAGAAAAAAATCAGCCAGGCACAGTGGCTGATCGATTGAGGTCAGTAGTTCAAGATCAGCCTAGCCAACATGGTGAAACCCCATCTCTACTAAAAATACAAAAATTATCCAAGCATGGTGACATGTGCCTGTAGTCTTAGCTACTCAGGAGGCTGAGGCAGGAAAATTGCTTGAACCCAGGGGGTGGAGGTTGCAGTGAGCCGAGATCGTGCCATTACAATCCAGCCTAGGTGACATAATGAGACTCTGTCTCAAAAAGAAAAGAAAAGAAAAGACATTGTTTCAAATCAAATTTTACTCTGCTATACATAGGAATCTACTCTGTGTCACTCTGCCTTCCCCCTACCTCTTGCTCCCTGGGATCATCTCCCAAATAAATTACCTGTATCCATTTCTCTGTCTTAAATTCTGCTTTCAGGGACACTCAGTGAAGGGAAGTGCACTCCTCATTAATTCCTGAGCATTATCCAGGGTATTGCTTCATGTGTGTTCAGGAACAGGATCTTCATGATCTTCTATGCAGTCACCCCGTGAACTTCCCACCCTGCAGACTCAGCCAGCTACAACTCCCATTAGATTCTGGCTGAGCCACTGACTGCAGGGTTCTCGGAGATTACACACCTGCTACCATCAGTAGACCTTCAAGGTAAGGGACAGTCTTCTAAAGTGGAAACACATTTTAGAAATTGTGTAATTTACCATGGCTCAGAGGCGATCCATCTATAAATTTTAATGGGATATGACTAATGGTTTGAGAATCATGGCAGTGTCACACAATAATGATTATAACCATCACACAAGTCCAAATCTGTCCTGGGGTTTCTTCCTGACAAGGCCAATTCTTGGCTCCTCATGTACTGCCTCCACGGTAGGAGAGTCAGTTCAAACCCTCTCTCTGGAATCACTGCTGGTACCTCCACAACCCAGAGCTCAGGCCAAACTGGCCCTCTGCTTTCAAAAAGGGGGGTTGTTTTTTTCCTCCTACTTTATTCTGAAATCGTCATAAATCCTCCATGTTCTCTATTTTTTTTTCTTTGGTTCAAAAATGTATCTTTTCCCTAAGATAATTGTTGGTGGGGTGTATATTACCAGAAGAGAAATTAACCCATAGGCATGTGATCTGGTTCTACGGAACCAGCAAGACGCAAGCACACAATATCTATAATCAGTACATTCTGTAAATCTTTTTTCAAATGTCATATTTAGGCAATCAATATCCAGTTTAGGTTAAGTCTGATAGTCCAATAGCTTCAACATCTGGGTCATCTCTGGGTCTATGTAAAACTTAGCTTGGTTCCTTTTCAGTTTCTTTTTATTGAATACTCAAAATGTTAGAATCCAGTCTCAGTCTTAGTAACAACTATATATGAAAGAAGGTGGAAAGTTAAACAATCTTTGGTTAAAAGTGACAGATATCTGATTTATGCTAGCCTAAGAAGAAAAGGAGAACTTGTAAGCTCATGTCATAAAATCATGGTAAAGAGAGGGATGATGTTTGTCTTAAGGGTTCCTGGAACAAAGCAGTTGAGTGCTGTTAGTTCTAGCCCATCTCTCATCTCACTCCTTTACTCTTTATTGACTATTTTTCAAGCTTCTCTAGCAAAGCTGAACAGCAGTTGTGGTTTTATGACTTTTTAGCTTCTTTCATTAAAAATAGTTTTAGGCTGGGCACAGTGGCTCATGCCTGTAATCCCAGTACTTTGGGAGGCTGAGGTGGGAGGATTGCTGGAGCTCAGGAGCTCAAGATCAGCCTGGGCAATATAGTGAGACCCCATCTCAAAAAAAAGAAAACAGTAAGTTAAAAAAATTATATATATGTGTATGTCTTTTTTATTTACAATCATTTTTCTTATTTTGGTTATTCATTTCTTTATATAGCTCCAGATTTCCATCTGATACCATACTCTTTCTGCCTGAAGAAGTTCCTTTAGCAATTTTTAATGTGTAGGACTTCTGGCAATAAATTATTTTAACTTTTGCTTATCTGAAAAAAACTTTAGTTTGCTTTGTTTTTGAAAAATATTTTGGATGGGTATAAAATTCTGGGTGTACAAATTTTTTTTTTTTTTTTTTTTTTTTTTTTTGAGCTGGAGTCTTGCTCTGTCGCCCAGGCTGGAGTCCAATGGCATGATCACGGCTCACTGCAACGTCTGCCTCCTGGGTTCCAGCAATTCTCCTGCCTCAGCCTCCTGAATAGCTGGGATTACAGGCACCCTCCCCCCACCACCACGCCTGGCTAATTTTTTGTATTTTTATTAGAGACGGGGTTTCACTATGTTGGCTAGGCTGGTGTTGAACTCCTGATCTCGTGATCCTCCCACCTTGGCCTCCCAAAGTGGATTACAGGCGTGAGCCACCACGTCTGGCCCCAGCTTTTTAAATTATTCTTTCTTTCTTTTTTTTTTTGAGATGGAGTTTCACTCTTGTCACCCAGGCTGGAGTGCAATGGTGCGATCTCAGCTCACTGCAACCTCCACTTCTGGGGTTCAAGCAATTCTGCCTCAGCCTCTGGAGTAGCTGGGATTATAGGCATGCACCACCATGCCTGGCTAATTTTTGTATTATTAGTAGAGACGGGGTTTCACCATGTTGGCCAGGCTGGTCTCATATTCCTGACCTCAGGGGATCAATCCGCGTCGGCCTCCCAAAGTGCTGGGATTACAGGTGTGAGCCACTGAGCCCAGTCTTTTTATTTTTATTTCACTTCCTTAAAGATGCCACTCTATTGTCTTCTGGCTTGTTTCTAACGAAAAATATATTGTGATTATTTTTCATTTTTATTCTATTTTTAAAATTGATTTTGTTGTATATATTTAAGGTAGACAATATGATGTAATGTAATACAAACAGACAATAAAATGGTTACTATAATGAAACAAATTAACATATCCATCATCTCACATTGTTAGTTTCTTTTTGTTTTGTTTCTGTGGCAAGAACAGCTAAAATTTACTCATTTAACAGAAATCCCAAATACAGTACAATTTTATGTTGTACATTAATTAGGTCTCTAGACTTGTTCATCCTACATATTTGCAACTTTGAATCTTTTGAACTACATATTTTCATTTCCTCTCCTCACTCCCCCTTCCCTGACCCTAGTACCCACTGTTAATTCTCCATCTCTGTATATTTGACTTTCTTTTTTTAGATTGCACATATAAGTGAGACCATGCAATATATTTCTTTCCATATCTGGTTTATTTCACTTAGCATAATGTCCTGCGGATTCATCCATGATGTGGCAGATGGCAGGATCTCCTTCTTTTTTAAGGCTGAGTAGTATTTCTCTATGTGTATAACATCTTTAGCCATTCATCCATCAATGAACACTTAGGTTGTTTCCATATCTTGGCTTTTAATGGGATATACTTCCAAACATATCCCATTAAAAATTGCAAATAACACAATAACATTGCAATAAATATGAGAGTGCAGATATCTTTTTTTTTTTTTCTTTGAGACAGAGTCTTGCTCCATTGCCAGGCACCAGGCTGGAATGCAGTGGCACGATCTCGGCTCACTGCAACCTCCGCCTCCCAGGTTCAAACAATTCTCCTGCCTCAGCCTCCTGAGTAGCTGGGACTACAGGCGCATGCCACCATGCCCAGCTAATTTTTGTATTTTTAGTAGAGATGGGGTTTCACCATGTTGGCCAGGATGGTCTCGATCTCTTGACCTCGTGATCTGCCCGCCTCAGCCTCCCAAAGTGCTGGGATTACAGGCGTGAGCCACCGCGCCCGGCCGAGTGCAGATATCTTTATGAGGTGATGATTTCATTTCTTTTGAGTATGTGCCCAGAAAAGGGATTGTTGCAGTTCTATTTTTAATCTCCTTAGAAAACGCCACACTGGTTTTCATAATGGCTGCACCAATCAACATTCCTATCAACAGGGTCCAAGAGTTCCCTTTTCTCCACACCATTTTTTCCAGCATTAGTTGTCTTCTCACTTTTTGGTAATAGCCATCCTAATGGGTGTGGAGGTGGTATCTCACAGTGGTTTGATTTACATTTCCCCAATGATTATGAATGTTGATCATCTTTTCATATAACCGTTGGCCATTTTTATGTCATCTTTGGAGAAATGTCTACTCAAGTCCTTTGCCGATTTTTAAATCCAATTATTTGTTTCTCTGCTATTAAGTTGTATGAGTTCTTTGGACCATAAATCCTTATCAGATACATGATTCACATTTTTTTTCCTTAATCTATAGGCTACTATTTTATATTGTTGATTATTTTCTTTGTAATCCAGGAGCTTTTTAATTTGATGTAGTCCTGGTCATTGATTTTTGCTTTTGTAGCCTGAACTTTTGATGTGATATAGAAAAACATCATGCCAAGGCCAAGTCTAGGACATTTTTTCCTATGTTCTATTCTCAGAGTTTCAGAGTTTCAGAGTTTCAGAGTTTCAGGTTTTACAGGTAGGTATTGTATCTATTTTGAGTTGGTTTTTTTTTTTTTGGTATGGTGTAAAATAATATTATTTTTGATTTTCCAAGTAGAATGAAGACTTAAACAACTGTAAAGTAATCTCAGCATAAACTTCTTGATTTTTCCGTTTTTCCCCAAGTAATTTGTAGTTGTTTCTCCCACAGCTAATTCCATATATTTTTTGAAAGAACTTACTTTTAGGCTGGGCGCGGTGGCTCAAGCCTGTAATCCCAGCACTTTGGGAGGCTGAGGCGGGCGGATCACAAGGTCAAGAGATCGAGACCATCCTGGCCAACATGGTGAAACCCCGTCTCTACTAAAAATACAAAAATTAGCTGGGCATGGTGGCATGCGCCTGTAGTCCCAGCTACTCAGGAGGCTGAGGCAGGAGAATTGCTTGAACCTGGGAGGCAGAGCAGTGAGCCGAGATTGTGCCACTGCACTCCAGCTTGGCACCTGGCTACAGAGTGAGACTCTGTCTCAAAAAAAAAAAGAACTTACTTTTAGCAAGTCTTTCCAACACCTTTTGTACAACAATGGTTTATTTTGCATGGGTTTTCATCAGTTTGTGTAACATTTCCTTGAATTACTTAAATATTATAATAACCACAATTGGCATAAATAGGCTTAGAATAAACACACTGGTGGGAAGGAGAGGGTGGTCCTGTGGGACTGAGCCCTGAACCTGTGGTTTCTGAGGCTCTCTTCATCTAGATAAGATCAGAATTGAATTGACTTGGAGGACACCAAGCTGATGTTTGCTGCAGAAATGATTGCTTGTGTGGTGCTGGGGTCACGGAAGTCTGTGTTGATTGTTGTTGTAGAGTGAGAGAATAGAACTCTTTGATTCTTTTTTTCCCCTTTCACAGTGTCTTTATAAAACAGGTTCAAGGGAGTTTATTCATTCCTTCCACTATGTGAGGACACAGCAAGATGCCCTCTATGAAGCAGGGAATGGGGTCTCACCAGACACCAAATCTATAGTTGTCTTGATTTTAGACTTCCCAGCCCCTAGAACTGTGAGAAATACATTTCTGTTGTTTATAAGCCACCCAGTCCATGGTATTTTGTTACAGCAGCCTGGATGGACTGAGACAGGCTACAGCAGTGATAAGAAAGACAAGGTGCCGAAAGACAAGGTGCCTATATCCATGGATTACAGCTTTCTTTCTGTGAAGTCCTAACTAGGGAACAGGAATCAGGCTGGTGGGACCAGGTTGGAAAGCAAAAAGAAAAAGCAGATAAGCTATAAGACTGCCTTTCTTCATGGTCCAGGAGACACAGCCCTCCTGCACAAATGAGTCACAATCTTCCTGTGCCCAGCTATGACCAGACCCTTGGCTGATAGGGAGATGCAGGTTAACTCACTGCAACATTGGCGCTATCAGTACTGCATGTAGCCCTCTCCAGCACAAGCACCATTCTATGAAATCCCCAGCAAGCCTTTGTCTCCTTGCAGTTAGCTGACTTGTCCATTGCTCTCTTGAGACGTGCTTTCTCTAACAAATCTGCCTTTCTTTATTTACAGCTGTCTTGGTAAATTCTTTTTACTGCCTGCGCCACCAGCCCCAGATAGTGATTATCTGCAACAATTCTGAATTGGGAGAGTTAGTAAATAAGGAGATAAAGTAATATGTTTTAAAAAAAATCAGGTGCCTGGCATGGTGGCTCACACCTATAATCCCAGCACTTTGGGAGGCCGAGGCGGGCAGATTACAAGGTCAGGAGTTTGAGACCAGCCTGGCCAACATAGTGATACCTCATCTCTACTAAAAATACAAAAATTAGCTGAGCATGGTGTCATGCGCCTGTGGTCCCAGCTACTCAGGAGGCTGAGGCAAGAGAATCACTTGAACTCGGGAGGTGGAGGTTGTGGTGAGCCGTAATCATGCCACTGCACTCCAGCCTGGTCAACAGAGCGAGACTGTCTCTGTCTCAAAAAAAAAAAAAAAAAAAAAAAACGAGCGTAATAAATACTTGCCAGAAAATGAAAACTGTGTGATAACTGATGGTCTGAGGAGGTGATATTTAGGCTGAGACCAAAACAATAAAAAAGGAGGTAAAAAAGAGAAAGTTGTAATTGTATATGTTGTACCACTACTATAATCAGAAAAATAATTTCACTGAATTAAAGATCATGTATTCTGTATATGAACACATAATGGAATTCTTTTCTTACATAGAAAGTGACACCCCTGGCTGGGCTTGGTGGCTCACGCTTATAATCTCAGCACTTTGGGAGGCCGAGGCAGGTGGATCACGAGGTCAAGAGATCGAGACCATCCTGGTCAACATGGTGAAACCCCGTCTCTACTCAAAATACAAAAATTAGCTGGGCATGGTGGCGCACGCCTGTAGTCCTGGCTACTCGGGAGTCTGAGGCAGGAGAATTGCTTGAACCCAGGAGGCGGAGGTTGCGGTGAGCAGAGATTGCGCCATTGCACTCCAGCCTGGGTAACAAGAGCGAAACTCTGTCTCAAAAAGAAAAAAAAAATGACACCCTTATATACACACAGTCTCTCTTTGGATGGGAGTATGAATTCTGTTGTTCATAAACCTAGTCAGTGTCTAGCAAGCAATAGACCCTATATTTCTTTCTTTTAAAATTTTACTGAAAATCAAATGACAAAAGTAAAAAAAATCTATGGAGATAAAGTGTCTACATCATGAGAGTTTACCATGTGTGACCTAGAGGGTCACTGTGTCATTCTGCTCTGCTCTTAGAGTGACACAGTGACTCCTCTTACTTTTAGGAAGCTTCTCTTCTATTTTCCCTATGCAGAACATCCCCTGTCACTACAAGTATACTAGATAGACTTGCTCTAGTGAGAAGTAACTTAATTTCAAATCACTTACAGTTTTGGAACATCCACCTTTGTTGCTTAAACAACATCACAATGAAACAAAGTTTACTGAAAACTTTGAAAGTGAAGTTCAGGCAATGAGTGATATCCTAGAAATAAACACTGAATTACCTTTATTGCACTCCTTAGTCCCAGATTTGGGAAGCACCCAGGGTTTTATTAAGATATTTGGAAGCCCTAAACATTAGAAGCATGGTTCCTCTGTCCTTACAAAATGTTAACTCAAAACAAACAAACAAACAAAATACCAACCATGAATTATATCTAAAGGAGTCTAATAAATGTCAGATGTTCCCCCATGATGACTACATTGAGATTTTAAAGAAATATTAAAAATAAAATAGTTTATAATTTTCTTTTTTAGGGGGGTGTTCCCATTTTGCTTGAGCTCTAAGCATTGATTCAGGTTAATTCTGCCATTTGTCAACTGGCTCTCATTCATTCACTTCTACTTTAATACTTTCCTTCTATAATCACCTGCACGCCTCTCTACTGAATCATTTGCGTTAGTCAGAAAACTTGCTTAGTGTTTGATATGCTATGGCTCTGTGTCCCAACCCAAATTTCATCTCAACCTGTTATCCCCATGTGTCAAGGGAGAAAGGTAACTGGATCAGCTGTTCTCGTAATAGTGAGTTCTCACAAGATCTGATGGTTTTATAAGGGGCTCTTCTCCTTTCACACTCTGTCTTCTGCCGCCTTGTGAAGAAGGTGCCGGTTTCCCCTTCCATCATGATTGTAAGTTACCTGAGGCCTCCCCAGCCATGTGAAACTGTGAGTCAAATAAACTTGCTTTGTTTATAAATTACCCAGTCTTGGGTTGTATCTTTGCAACAGTGTGAAGACGGACTAATATAATATCTCATTTCTTAAAACAAAACAAAAATCTTCCTGGACTCTATGTCCTTTTTATATAGCTCCTTATTTATCTGTTCTCCATCAGAGCACTCAAAAATGTCATCTATATTGACTCCACAAAAGGTGAAACCACTTGATCAAAGTCGCTAATGGCCTCTTTGTTGCCAAATCTAATGGTCAATTCTCAGGACTTATTTTATTGCACCTCTCACCAAAATTTGATATAATTAGTCATGTCCTTCCCTTTTCCTCCTTTTTTCACTTGGCTTCCATGATTCTGAAGTCTGCTGGTTTTCCTCCCATGTCACTGGTTATTCTATCTCAATTTCCTATGTTAATGTATTTTGTTACCTTCTAAACAGCTGCATTTAAGTGCCTCAGAGGTCAGTCTCAGACCCCTTCTTTATCAACATTGATAGCTTTAACAATCTGTTTTTTATCCACACTTTATTGACGCTGATGGCTTTTTAATCTTTTGGGTCTATGGATAGAATGGTATTTCAATATAATTGACTTCCTTTTTGTACTAGTCTGTTCTTATGCTGCTATAAAGAAATACCTAATCTGGGTAATTTATTAAGAAAAGTTTAATTGGCTCAAGGTTCTGCAGGTTATACAGGAGGTGTGACTGGGAAGACTTCAGGAAATCCCCTCCCCTCCTCTCCCCTCCCCTCTACTCCCCTCCCCTCCCCTCCACTCCCCTCCCCTCCTCTTCCCTCCTCGTTCTGCAGGCTATACAGGAAGTGTGACTGGGAAGACTTCAGGAAATCTTTTCTCCCACCCTCCCCTCCCCTCCCCTATTTTTTCTCCTCCCCTGCCTTCTCCTATCTTTTTTCCTCTCCTCTCTCTTCCTCCCTTCCTTCCTTTTTTTTTTTTAAACAGGGTCTCATTCTGTCACTCAGGTTGGAGTGCAGTAGTGTAATCTCAGCTCACTGCAGCCTCAACCTCCCTGTCTCAAGCAATCCTCTCACCTCAGCCTCCAAAGTAGCTGGGATTACAGGTGCATGCCACCATGCCTGGTTAAATTTTGTATTTTTTGTAGAGATGGGGTTTTGCCATGTTGTCCAGGCTGGTCTCAAACTCCTGAGCTCAAGTGATCCACCTGCCTCAGCCTCCCAAAGTGCTAGGATTACAGGTATGAGCCACTGTGCCTGGCCAGGAAACTTTCAACCACGGAAGAGGGTAAAAGGGAAGCTGGCACACCTTACATGGCCAGAGCAGGAGGAAGACAGAGTAGGGGGAGGTGCTACACACTTTTAAACAACAGATCTCAGACAACTCACTCATTATCGTGAGAACAGCAAGGGGGAAGTTCACCCCCATGATCCAATCACCTCCTACCAGGCCCCTCCTCCAACATTGGAGATTACAATTTGACATGAGATTTGGGTGGGGACGCAAATCCAAACCATGTCACTTTGTAATCCTATATATTTTATATTTTGCACCTAAAAACTTTTTTTTTTTTGAGTCAGAGTCTCATTCTATCACCCAGACTAGAGTGCAGTGGCACAGTCATTGTTTATTACATTCTTGACCTCTCAGGCTCAAGCAATCCTCCCACCTCAGCTTCCCAATTAGCTGGAGCCACAGGTGTGCACCACCACATCTGGGTAATTTTTAAATTTTTGTAGAGATGGGGTCTCACTATGTTGCCCAGGCTGGTCTTAAACTCCTGGACTCAAGTGATTCTCCCACCTCAGCCTCCCAAAGTGCTGTGATTACAGGCATGAGCCACTGCATGTGACCTTAAAAATGTTCGTTTTTGTTTTTGTTTTTTTTGGAAACAGTCCATAAGAATCTCTAGATTACCAAAGGGTTCTGTGGCATAAGAGATGTTAAGAACACCTGCATAATTTCATTCATGGCTTGAAATACAATTTATGTGCAATGATCCACAGATTTCTATTTCCCACATTTAGATTTTTAACCCAGTTATTTACTGCTATGTTACAGTTGCCATAAAAATTAGTGACATAAAATTACAACTGTTTTATGATATCTCCCCAGTTTGTAGATGTGGAATTTGATATTGACAGAAGTCACTCATTGACATTCAACTGGCAGATGGTGGGGCCTGGAGAATCTAAGACAGTCTCCCTCACACATCTGGCACCTTGGCAGTGATGGCTGGAAAGCTGGGTTTATCTGGGACAATTGACTGAAATACCTATGGATTTTCTCCAGCATGGTGATCTCAAAGAGGCAGATTTCTTATGTGGGAGCTCAGGGCACCCAGAGGGTTCCAAGAAGCCTGGGTAGAAACTGCAAGGCTTCTCATGGCCTAACCTTAGGTGCCCCCAATTGTCATTTTTACCACTGTTTGTAGGTCAAGCAAGTCATTAAATCAACCCAGATTCAAGAGGAGGGGAATCGGACATCACCTCTCAAAGGGAAGGGAAACAAAGCTGTATGGCCATGTATAATCTACTACAGATGCCTAACAGGCATCTCGTTTGTAACATGTCCAAACAAAACTCTCCTTTTTTTAAAAAAAAAAAGATGGGGTTAGCCGGGCGCGGTGGCCCACGCCTGTAATCCCAGCACTTTGGGAGGCCAAGGCGGGTGGATCACGAGGTCAAGAGATCGAGACCATCCTGGTCAACATGGTTAAACCCCGTCTCTACTAAAAGTACAAAAAAATTAGCTGGGCATGGTGGCGCGTGCCTGTAATCTCAGCTACTCAGGAGGCTGAGACAGGAGAATTGCCTGAACCCAGGAGGCGGAGGTTGCAGTGAGCCGAGATTGCGCCATTGCACTCCAGCCTAGGTAACAAGAGCGAAACTCCATCTCAAAAAAAAAAAAAAAAAAAAAAAAAAAGATGGGGTTTCACCATGATGGCCAGGCTGGTCTTGAACTCCTGACCTCAGGGATCCACCCACCTCGGCCTCCCAAAGTGCTAGGATTACAGGCGTGAGCCACCGTGCCCGGCCCAAAACTCTTAATTTCCTCTCTACACCTGCTTTTTTCTGGTGATCACCCTCCCAGTAAATTGGACCAATTGCTCAGGCCCCAATTCTTGGAGTCATCCACGACTGTCCTCTTTGTTCCATACTCTACATTCTATTCATTATCAAATCCTGTTGACACCACCCTGAAAATACATTCTCAATCTGACTGCTCACTTTCTCCACCTCTATTGCTATCACCCTAGTACAATCCACTATCCTTTTCTTCCTGTACTACTTTCATAGTTTCCCTACTGGACTATCAGCTACCACTCTCGTCCTCATGACTCCTCCACACAATAGCCTCAGAGATCCATTTATTTATTTATTTATTTATTTTTGAGAAAGAGTCTTGCTCTGTCACCCAGGCTGGAGTGCAGTGGTGTGCTCACAGCTCATTGCAGCCTCAGTCTCCCCAGGCTCAGGCAATCCTCCCACATCAGCCTCCTGAGTAGCTGGGACCACAGGCACATGCCACCAAACTCGGTTTATTTTTGTATTTTTTGTAGAGACAAGGTTTGTAGGTCTCTGGCCTAGAGCAGTAGTATTGAGGATTTAAGAGCCAAAGTGAATTCCAAAGCTATCCCAGTGGTAGGGCAAATTATTGAAATAAGACCCTCCTTTCTACTCTCACTTTCCAAATTCCCAAATGCAAGAGTTTAGGTACATTTACTAGCTGCCCTGTCGTCACATTGCCCATGCTGGTCTCAAAAGTCTTGGGCTCAAGCGAGCCACTCACCTTGGTCTTCCAAGAGATCCTTTTAAATGTAAGTCAAGTCATGCCATCAATGTGCTTATAATGTTCCAATGGCTTCATATCTCAAAGTAGAATCCAAAATTCTTAGGATGTCTTTCATAACTTCATAATATCTAAATCCTGGCCACTACTCTGACTCCATTTCCTACCTTCCTTTCCTTCACTCACTGTAGTCCAGACCCACTGGCTTATCTGTTCTTCTTCAAAGAAGCCAAATGTGCTCTTCCACAAGGCATTGCATTTGTACTTCTCACTACATGGAATGCCCCTTCCTTACATATTTGCATGGCTTACTCCCTCATTTCCTTGAGGTCTTTGCTCTAATGTCGTTTATTTAAAGAAGCCCTGTTTATCACTGCAGCACCTATATTTACCCTTTTTTTTTTTTTTTTTTTTTTTTGAGACAAGATCTCCCTCTGTCTCCCAGGCTGCAGTGCAGTGGCACAATTATGGCTCACTGCAGCCTTGATCTGCTGGGCTTAAGCAAGCCTCCCACCTCAGCTTTCCAAGTAGCTGGGACTTCAGGCACATGCCACCACATCCAGCTAATTTAAAAAACTTATATACAGACAGAGTCTCACCATGTTGCCCAGGCTGGTCTTGAAATCCTGAGCTCAAGCGATCCTCCCAACTTGGCCTCCTGAAGTGTTAGGATTACAGGTGTGAGCCACCACACCCAGGCCACATTTACTCTATCTCTCTATCACACTATCCTATGTGTTTATTATTTTATTACCTGGCTGCTCCATTAGAATATAAGTTCTATGAAAGCAGACACTTAGTATTGTTCACTGCTATTTCCCTATCACTCAAAACAGTGGTTATCCCCTAATAGGTGTTCAATAAATGTTTGTTGAATAAATGAGTAAGTGTGCTTAGTCTACCTATTGGGTGCTCCAACACGAGAAGCCAAGAGAAGATGTTTACTAAAACCTTGGGGGTACTTTGGTTCAGCATAGAACAGCACCTTCACCAATATTAATCATGATGTGGTTCAACTGCAAACCAAAGAAATACATAAGGTTTTTGAATTTGCCTCTCATTCACTCTCTCTGAGGAATCTAATAATAGTCCCTCTTGGAATAGCTGTGACTTGCTGAACAATGCAAGTGCTTTATTTTTGTTCCTTCTTTAGAATATTAGGTTATTTCCTATCTCTTGCATATACATTTTATAGCCTTCTGACAGAAATCAATTCTACTGATAAATGTGTGTACCTAGCAAAGGCTAGTTAATGATATAAATCATAGAGTAAATCAAGACCCATGGACCAGATAAGTTGGTCAAGGTGATGGGATGGCATAAAAATGAGAAGAGATTAGGAAAGGCACTGTAAGATAGGAGCTTATAAATGCTAGTGAAAGTTTCCCTTTTTAAGTTAGTCTTAAGTTAGGACATAGCCTGCTTCCAATTGCACCATGTATGCTAAGTGGTCAATAAAACATATTGAGTTAACATAAAAATACTAAATACGAAATTCTACCTTTTTTTTTTTTTTTTGAGACAGTCTTACTCTGTCACCCAAGCTGGAGAGCAGTGGCAAGATCTAGGCTCACTGTAACTGCTACCTCCTTGGGTTCAAGTGATTCTCCTGCCTCAGCCTCCCGAGTAGCTGGGATTACAGGCATGCACCATCATGCCCGGCTGATGTTTATATTCTTGGTAGAGAAGGGGGTTTCACTATGTTGGCCATGCTGGTCTCAAACTCCTGACCTCAAGTGATCTGCCCGCCTCAGCCTCCCAAAGTGCTGGGATTATAGGGGTGAGCCACCACACCCAGCCTAAGTTCTATCTTTTAGAAATGCTAAGTTCCCATAGCTACAGGAGGAATGAAGGATAGAGGGATAAGGGATATGTACTAATGTAGTAAGTGGAGTGCTGGTAACAACTTTGAGAAAGTAAAAAAAAACAAACAGAAAACATTCTTGCAAAATTCTCCTACCCACCTGGAGGACAGCAGGAACATTTAGAAAGATATTGCTGATAATCCAGATATGAATGCTGTCATGGCCAGAGCCTTGGCACTCAAAGTGAGATCTGTACACCAGCATGGGCATTGCCTGGGTGCTTATTAAAAATGTGGAATGCCAGGCTCCACCCCAGACCCACTGAATTGGAATCTATATTTCGACAAGATTCCCAACTGATTCACATACACAATAAAGTTTGAAAGTCTCTGGCCTAGAGCAGTAGTAATGAGGATTGAGGAGCCAAAGTGAATTCCAGAGCTATCTCAGCGGTAGGGCAAACTGTTGAAATAAGACTCTCCTTTCTACTCTCACTTTCTAAATTCCAAAAACGAAGAGTTTAGGTCTGCTTACTAGTTGTTTGACCTTGGAGAAATTATCTAACTCCCCATGCCTCATTAATATTTCTCTGCTGTCACTAAGGTATCCAAAAAACTCTAACTGCTGACTCTATGATTTGTAATCCTCCTCCTCTTGCACTGCCCCATCAAGTGGTCATACAGTCCTTTTTAATTTTTATGTATTTGATCTACCCTATTGTAAAGTTAACAAATTATTGGGGAGTAAATACTAAGACTAATGATGGTTCCAACAGGGACCTACTTCTAGTTGTGAGGAATGAGAAGATCACCTCCCTTGGAACAAAACTCTATAAATGGGTAATCTAACTGGAAAGTGGCCCAACAACTTCATTAATTAATGGTTAATGCTTGCACATAGAATGAATTTGGTGGAAGTAACTAATCTATATATCAAAGGAGTAGCATCCTAGGTTACATAAGAACTAGTTCCTCTTCCCTTAGCATAGTGGCTTTGAACAAGTAGAAAATCATTATCACCATTATTTTTCTTTTTTTTTTTTTAGAGACAGGGTTTCTCCATGTTGGTCAGCCTGGTCTCGAACTCCTGACCTCAGGTGATCCACCCGCCTCTGCCTCCCAGAGTGCTGGGATTACAGGTGTGAGCCACCACGCCCAGCCTTATCACCATTATTTTTAACCCTTAGGATAACTTTCCAAAGGCCTATTCACTGCAGGGTAGAAATGGTGAGACTAAAGGGCTGAGAAAAGTAAAATAAACAGAGCAGATTTTAAACTTAATTGGTGATGGCTTCCAAGGACTTTAAAAACTCAGGTGTCTCAAGGAAAAAGTGTGTCCTCATTTCTTATCAATGGATGACTAATTATTTTTAACCATTTTTATTTTAACTATTTTCAACTCTATTTATCTACAATTAGTCCCCACCTTATGCCTAGTTTAACAGAACTGCCAGTGAATTCTAGGGAGGATAAAAATGCTTTATGGCAAACAAAAGATGGAAGGCAGCACTTGAGAATGGCAGACAAAGAAATTCTGAAAATACTTTCCTTCATATGAGCAATGTGAACACTTTGCAAAAATTGTCAAAATTAAGTTTTCTCAGAACTCTGGAAATTAACAAAAGACCTACAACTATCTGAGAAGATTTTTTTCAAGAAAAGTGGTTGAGGCTGGGCGCAGTGTCTCACACCTGTAATATCCCAGCACTTTGGGAGGCCAAGGCTGGTGGATCATCTCAGGTCAGGAGTTTGAGACCAGCTTGACCAATATGGTGAAACCCCATCTCTACTAAAAATACAAAAATTAGCTGGGCATGGTGGTGGGCACCTGTAATCCCAGTCACCTGGGAGGGTGAGGCAGGAGAATCTATTGAACCTGGGAGGCGGAAGTTGCTGTGAGCGAGGTCATGCCATTGCACTCCAGCCTGGGCAACAGAGTGAGACTCCATCTCAAAAAAAAAAAAAAAAAAGAAAAAAGAAAGAAAGAAAGAAAGAAAAAGAATAAGAAAAAAAAGGAGAAGAAAAATGGTTGAATGTAGTTAAAAAAGTGAGCTTTGTGGAATTTCAACTTGCCCTATTTCCATGCTTTGAAGTAGATGGAAACAAAATTACAATTTTTTTTTTTTTTTTTTGTATTTTTAGTAGAGACGGGGTTTCACCATGTTGACCAGGATGGTCTCGATCTCTTGACCTCGTGATCCACCCGCCTCAGCCTCCCAAAGTGCTGGGATTACAGGTGTGAGCCACCGCGCCCGGCACAAAACTACAATTTACCAAAACTTACGGTATATAGTTAAAACAGTGTAAAAAAAATTTATAGCTATAAATGCCTGTATTTTAAAAAGAAAAAGAAAACTAAATTAATAAATTAAACTTCTACCTTAAAAAACTGGAACAAAAGAGCAAGCTGAGCTCAACAGCAGTAGGAAATAATAAGCAGCAGTAGGAAAATAATACAAATTAAAGTAGAAACAAATGAAATAGCAAAGAGAAAAACAATACAGAAAATCAATGTAACCAAAAGTTTGTTCTTTGAAAACATCAAGATTGACAAATATTTAGACTGACCAAAAGAAAAAAAGAGAAGAATAAAATTACTAAAATCAGCCATGAAAGAGGAAACATTATGACCAAGTGGAAATAAAAGGGATTACAAGGGGATACTATAACTGTTTGTTCACAAATTAGATAACCTCCATGAAATGTATCACTTTCTAGAAAGACACAAACTACTGAAACTGATTCAAGCAGAAACAGAATATCTGAATAGACCTATAACAAGTCAAGACATTGAAATAGTATTTTTAAAAAAACTTATCCAAAAGAAAAGCCCAAGCCCAGATGCCTTCCCTATTGAATTCTACCAAGCATTTAAAGAATAGAAGAAAGAAAAATTCTTCTATTCTTTAAATTCTTCAAAAACTTTCCAAAAATTAGAAGAAAAGGGAACATTTCTCGACTATTCTGTGAAGCTAGTATTACCCTGATACCAAAAAAAAAAAAGATACTGCAAGAAAATAAAACTATAGACCCACATCTCTTATAAATATAGGTGAAAAAATCTTCAATGAATACTAGCAAACTGAATCCAGCAATATATAAAAAGAATTATAAAATATGACCAAGTGAGATTTATTCTAAAAGTTAAACATAAAGTTACCATACAGGTCAGCACTCTTAGGTATATACCCAAGAGAAATAAAAAATATGTGCCTATACAAAAACCTGTACATGAATGGTCATGACAGCTTTATTCATAATAGCCAAAGAATGGAAACAACCCAAATCCAACCCAAATGATGAATGGAAGATAAATGTGGAATATCCATAAAATGGAATATTATTTGGCTATACAAAAGAATGGAATACTGTATGTACTATGACATGGATAAAACTTGAAAATATCATGCTGTGAAAAGAGGTAGTCATAAAAGGCTGCATAATATGTTAATTCCATTTTTATTAAATAGTCAAGATAGGAAAATCTATATTGAAAAATTAAATTAGTGGTGTCCAGGAGCTGGTGGGGAGGGGAAATGGGGAATGACTGCTCATGGGTATGGGGTTTTTTTTTTTGCAGTGAGAAAATGTTCTAAAGTTGGGTAGTGATGGTTACACAACTCTGTGAAGATACTAAAAGTCACTGAATTGTATGCTTTAAAGGAGTGAATGTTTTGGTGTGTGCCTATATCTCAATAAAGGTATTATTCAGAAAAATAACAAGCTGGAAGAGCTAACCTGTAATCTTTCATATTTAAGACTTCCTAGAAATTTTCTATTGTTTTGGAAAAACTCAGTATGGTGGCTAATGTGGTTATCTTTCCAATTCTATTCCTCCCCCATTCATTACGTAGTTGCCATGTAGTTTGGATGGGATTATCCTTACTACCAGCTTCAATAGATTCTAATTTGACCATTCTAGTCTGCCTTGCCATATCCTAAGCCAATTAACAAATGGTATTGAAGGGTAACCATTAGAAAAATTAGAAGGCTTAAGATTTTTGTTAGGTCATAACTAACACATGCTCTCTCTTCCTGGATGTGAAGTACTGATAATTGTCGGCAGCCATCTTAGAACCATGAGAGAGGTCAGCTTAAAGACAAAACTGGCAGGTGCGGTGGCTTACGCCTGTAATTCCAGCACTTTGGGAGGCCGAAGCAGGCAGATCACTTGAGGTTAGGAGTTCGAGACTACCCTGGCCAACACAGTGAAACCCTATCTCTATTAAAAATACAAAAATTAGCCACATGTGGTGGTGCAAGCCTATAATCTCAGCTACTCAAGGGGGTTGGGGCATGAGAATCACTGAACCCAGGAGGCGGAGGTGGCAGTGAGCCAAGATCTCACCACTGCACTCCAGCCTGGATGACAGAGTGAGTCTTTATCTCAATAAATAAAATAAAGACAAAACTGACACATAGAAGAGGGGCAAGCCAACTATCACAGAAAAATGGAGGAAGAACTCCATTTTTGAACTGTGCCTGACTTTTGTTTCCTTTCCATAAGGTGTGACCCTGTGACAGCCTCAGCTTCTCCTAGCCTGATTGTTAATAGTGTCTCCTTTCTCAGAAGAGTCCTGCTTTTGATGGTCATTCATATGGTCATACTCCCTATAACTGGATTTTCAGTTGCAGATCAATGAATTTATTAGTTAACCCAGGTCAATTGTTTCTCAAGGCCATCCAGGTTTTGTTTGTTTGTTTGTTTGTTTGTTTGAGATGGAGTCTAGCTCTGTCACTCACGCTGGAGCTCAATGGCGCAATCTCGGCTTACTGCAACCTCCGCCTCCTGGGTTTAAGTGATTCTCCTGACTCAGCTTCCTGAATAGCTGGGATTATAGGCACCTCCACTATGCCCAGTTAATTTTTGAATTTTTAGTAGAGATGGGTTTTTGCCATGTTGGTCAGGCTAGTCTTGAACTCCAGGCCTCAAATTCCTGGCCTCAAGTGATCTGCCCACCTCAGCCTTCCAAAATGCTGGGGTTATAGGCACCTAGCTGCACTTTCCTCACTCCTGGCAATGTTTTAGTCTTTCTTCAGGACCCAGGTGACCTTCTCCATGAAGTCTTTCTAGACTTTCTGAAATAAAAGTAATCACTCCCAACTCCCCCCAGGTTTTTCTCATACCTCTATATCAACACTCATTGCATTACAATGATACATATTTGCATTTCTCTTCCACAGCTGACCATGAACTTCTCCAGGGGAAAAAAAAGATTATTTTTAACTTTGTATCCAAAGCATAGAACACTGTGTACTTGGAACATCACATATTTTACTATTTTTTTAAGATGGGGTTTCACCATGTTGGCCAGGATGGTCTCGATGTCCTGACCTCGTGATCCGCCCTCCTTGGCCTCCCAAAGTGCTGGGATTATAGGCATGAGCCACCGTGCCCAGCCCACTATTATTTTATTATTTTGAGACAGAGTCTCACTCTGTTGCCCAGGCTGAAGTGCAGTGGTGTGATCTTGGTTTACTGCAATCTCTACCTCAGCCTCCTGAGTATCTGGGACTACAGGTGCAGGCTAATTTTTGCATTTTTTGTAGAGGTGGAGTTTCACTATGTTGCCCAGTCTGTCTCTAATTCTTTGGCTCATGCAATCTGCCAGACTCAGCCTCCCAAAGTGCTGGGATTATGGGCATGAACCACTGTGCCCAGCCTTATATTTATACATATGTATACATGTATGTGGTGTATATATATATGTATAGATATATATGTGTATGTGTAGATATATATGTATGTGTGTGTATATATACTAAACAAAAAAAAAAAAAAAAGAGAGAGAGAGAGACAGGATCTCACTGTGTTATCCAGGGTGGTCTTAAACTCCTGCATTCAAGTGATCCTCTCACCTTGGCTCCCAAAGTGCTAAAATTACCACATGAGCCACCATGCCTGGCCACCTGGTATATTTCAATATTTGTTGAGAAATAAAGGAAAGTAAATAACTAAATAGAAAATCCATTAATTTGTTTACTTTATCATCTTAATAGTCTTAATAATTTTGCTCAGTGTTCTCCATTATAGAGAAAATGACTGTTAATGATGGCTCCCAAGTCCGAGGGACCCCAAAATAGTTAAGGTCGGTGGGCAACTGAATTTAGCCATGGGCTTATGTTATAGGGAAGGTCCTAATTATTGTTTCTGTTTCCTTGTATTGCAAAATGTGTTGTTTCGTGCTTTTTCATGTTTTCAACTTTATACCCACAATGATATAAAAGACTAAAAACAATCAGACATGATTTCCAAACTATAAAATTACTAGACTAGGGGAGGATGCATCTTTTTCACAAAATCATTCTTAGTTTGGTGCCAATTTGTGCAAATGTTATAACATTTTTTGCCAATTCTGAGCTTTAAAAAATAATATTTTTTCATGTCACAGGCTTTAGGGCCAGATTAAAAATAATAATAATAATATTTTTATGTAAACTGCACTCTGAAAACTTTGCCTCATGTTAATCCTGATGCATTTTATTCTATTTTATGAGGTATTTATTGCCAAAAATAGTTTAAAGACTATTGGATATCATTGTTTCTTACATCAGAAAGCCAGTTTGTGTACCTTTCTAATATTATGCTGGCTTGTAGGGAATATTTTCTTTCAAGGCCAGCAAATTTATTTTTCTCATGGAATAAAAGTATCTTTGTTTGCTCTTTACTATTTAATTATATTTCTCCTATTTCCTACAATTGTCATCTAATTCCATTTGTTTCTGATTGACTACAGCAGATGTATTAGCAAGAAGATGAGATCTATAATGTATTCTGGTTTGTGTAATAATTAAGAATTATAAAGTATTGTATGCTTCTGTCACAGGGACTAATTTGCCAAAGATAAATCCTTCTAATAGCTAATTTTATTTTTTTATGGGTTGAAACAGTAAACAGAGAAATAGAGAAAGCAAAAATTAGTAATCTAGATGAAATGAGACAGGAGGAATGTACTTTCTCTATTAAGGAATAATAAAAAAAAAAAACTTGATATCCATGTTCCTGGAATTGTTATAAATATTTGACATATGTTAACTTGTTTAGTCCTCACAATGACCATTTATAGACAAAGAAACTGAGGCAAGAAGCTGGGCACAGTGGCTTACACTTGTAATCCTAGCTCTTTGGGAAGCCAGGACAGGAGGATTGCTTCAGGTCGGGAGTTCAAGACCAGCCTGGGCAACAGAGCAAGACCCTTTCTCTACAAAAAATAAAAAAACTAAGGCAAGAGAGGCTAAGTGACTTGCTTAGGTTACACAACTATTAAATGGTGGAACTAGCATTCAAACTCAGTCAGTCTGACTTTCACAGTATTCAGGCTTAGCTGATGGTCTACACTGCATCCTAAAGCAAAGCATTCTTAAGATAGAAAAGGTATTTTTTGTAGAGATTCTAAAGTCAGGAGGTCTAGTTTATCTTAACAGCCTTTGTTTGTTAGTAAATGTTAAATTCACGTTTTAATTATATTGTTGGTAATTCTGTAAAATGATACAATAAGAAACAGATTTTGTTGGAATTTTCCTGAATTATTTTGTGAGAAGAAAGCACTTACGAAAAAGTTCGGTCTTTTAAATCCTTGTTGTTGTTTTAAATTCCACTTGTTGTTTGTGCTGTTAATGAATTGCTCTGCAATGACATTCTGTTTCATAAAATTCCTCTTAACTGAAGCAAATGATACAGTGGAAGGAAAGAGCAAGATGTTTAAATTCCCAGCACACCTTAACAGAAAAACATGATATACCTTCCTAAGTCTCAGATGGTGAAATTGACTTTCCTAAATTTCAGATGTCGAAGTATACATTACAGTGGTTATCAAACTAAATAATGCTAGACCAAAATCTACTTTGCAAACTGAATTTTGAGAGTTGAACACCTACTATATGTTGTTTAAATTAACTCAGTACTGTACTTGCTTACTTAAATAGCATTGACTTTGGAATCTGACAGAGCCAGGTCCAAACTCCATCACTCTCGTTTAATTGAATGTCATCTGGATATTTAACTTAATCTTTTTGGCATCTAACTGTACATTTTATGACTGTTATGAAAATCAAGTTAATAATTAAATAATTTCCCAAGCATTCCCAAATATATGTTTCCATGTTCAGTAAATACTAGTCAATCTCTCTCCACAGTAAACTTACCAAGTTTGTTTACAGACACACACAAGCTGCATACATAGTCTAGGTGAAGATTTTAGCATTATGAACTTAAATAAACTAGAACAAGTCATAAGTATCTAAAAAGAAAGAAATTTCAAAAAATAGTTTTAAAAAGATAATAGTTGAGGCCGGGTACAGTGGCTCAAGCTTGGAATCCCATCACTTTGGGAGGCCAAGATGGGTGAATCTCTTGAGTCCAGGAGTTTGAGACCAGCCTGGGCAACATGGAAAAATCCCAACTCTACAAATAATGAAAAAATTATGCAGTGAGCTTAGATCATGCCACTACACTCCAGCCTGGGTGACAGAGTGAAACTCCATCTCAAGAAAAAGAAAGAAAGAGAGAGAGAGAGAGAAAGAAAGAGAGAAGAAAGAGAGAGAAAGAAAGAAAGAAGGAAAGAAGGAAAGAAAGAAAAAGAAAGAAAGAAAGAAAGAAAGAAAAAAAGAAAGGAGAAAAAAAAATTAGCCTGGTGTGGTGGCAAGTGCCTGAAGTCCCAGCTACTTGGGAGGCTGAGGTGGGAGGGTCACCTGAGCCGGGAGGTCAAGGCTGCGGTGAGCCATTATTGTGCCACTGCACTCCAGCCTGGGTGACAGAAGGTGTGTAAGTGCTCACGAGCTGCTAAACCCTGGGATCTGATGGCAAACTAGTAATTTTTTTTTCTTTTTAAGACAGAGTCTTGCTCTGTCACCCAAGCTGGAGTGCAGTGGCATGATCTCGGCTCACTGCAACCTATCTCAAAAACAAAACAAAAGAAAAAAACAGTTGATATTTACACAGGGCATATTTGAACATCTTTTGAATTTAGCTTCCTTTAAGAATGAACATTAGGTCAGACACAGTGGCTCATGCCTGTAATCCCAGCACTTTGAGAGGCCAAGGTGGGTGGATCATGAGGTCAGGAGACGGAGACCATCCTGTCTAACACGGTAAAACCCCGTCTCTACTAAAACTGCAAAAAATTAGCTGGGCATGGTGGCGCATGCCTTTAGTCCTAGCTACTTGGGAAGCTGAGGCAGGAGAATCTCTTGAACCCAGGAGGCAGAGGTTGCAGTGAGCCAAGATCATGCCGTTGCATTCCAGTCTGGGCAACAAGAGCGAAACCTCAAAAAAAAAAACAAAAAACAAAAAGAATGAACATTAATCGGTCAGGCACAGTGGCTCATGCCTGTAATCCCAGCACTTTGTGGGGCCGAGACAGGTGGATCATCTGAGGTCAGGTGTTTGAGACCAGCCTGGCCAACGTGGCGAAACCTGGTCTCTACTAAAAATACAAAAAAATTAGCCAGACATGGTGGCGCACACCTGTAATCCCAGCTACTCGGGAGGCTGAGGCTGAAAAATTTCTTGAACCTTAGAGGAGGAGGTTGCAGTGAGCAGAGAACATGCCACTGCACACCATCCTGGGTGGCTTAGCAAGACTCAATCTCAAAAAAAAAAAAAAAATTAATGAACAGTAGTGGTTTATCCTAGGAAACTATGGACTAAAACAAGATTAAATGTGAAATTTTAAAAGAAATATGAGTATGTGATTTTATTTATTTGAGACAGAGTCTCACTCTGTTGCCCAGGTTGGCATGCAGTGGCACATGAGCTCGGCTCACTGCAACCTTCGCCTCCCAGGTTCAACCAATTGTTCTGTCCCAGCCTCCCCAGTAGCTAGGATTATAGGTGGGCACCACCATGCCTGGCTAATTTTTGTATTTTTAGCAGAAACGGGGTTTCACCATGTTGGCCAGGCTGGTCTTGAACTCCTGACATCGTGATCTGCCCACCTCGGCCTCCCAAAGTGCTGAGATTACAGGCATGCCCAGCTGAGTATGTGATTTAAAAAAATATATATATTTTAATTAGGCATTTGGATATGAGTTAGCATATCACGGGATAATAACATGAACTCTAGTAAACTCTAGTCACTCCCTTGGACCACACCCATATATATAAAGACAGGATACCAGTGGTTTATCCAGATCAGGTTCTGAACTGAGACTTTGCCTAGAACCTTTGTATCATTTAAAAGCAACTTACAGTAACAGGGTATCTTAGGATCTGAAGGCTTTTACAAAGTTACCATTTCATGCATAACAAACCAATGTAAGTTAATCACCTGAGCTGATAAACAGTTAAGGTATTTTTCTACTTAATTCCAAACATGCTTGGCATTAGCACCACAAATTTTATGTCAATTGATTCTAACTTTGTTTATGAAACTTCAAATTTACTCCATTTCTGGAGGATCACCTTCTTTTCACCTTACTTTTTACGTTTTTATAGGGCTGAAAATTTATGGTATACCTTTCTTTTAAAAATAACACATTAACTACAGAAAATTGAATTGTGATTTTTCTAATGTTTATATGAAAAATCCTTTAATAATGATAAAGATGGAAAATACGTCTGATATTGAGATGAAAATTATGCTGTTGACTGTCAAGTAGAGTATGGGCTTTGGAGTAGGTCTTTGGGGTGTGATTAGTTGAACTAATATGTAATTACTCAAAGTCTTTGGCTTAATTTTATAAGATAAAGGAGGAGGTATGGGAGTTAATGTGTATTCTTTCTTACAAAGAAGAAAACATTTAAAAAGATTTACAGACAAAGGAGAAAGCTGGGGAATTTTCTCCAGAAAATTTCAGAAGTCACTGAAATTTTTCCAGTGACTTTTGTCAATAGACAAACGTTTTATTTATTCATTCAGTCAACAAATATTTACGTGCCTACAAGGTGCTAAACCCTGGGATCTGATGGCAAACTGGTAATTTTTTTTTAAGACAGAGTCTCACTCTGTCACCCAAACTGGATGGAGTGCAGTGGCATGGTCTTGGCTCACTGCAACTTCTGCCTCCCAGGTTCGAGAGATTCTCCTGTCTCAGCTTCCTGAGTAGCTGGGATTACAGGTGCCCGCCACCATGCCCAGCTAATTTGTATTTTTTGTAGAAATGGAGTTTTGCCATATTGCCCAGGCTGCTCTCAAACTCCTGGGCTCAAGCAATCCTCCCAGCTTGGCTTCCCAAAGTGCTGGGATTACAGGCCTGAGCCACCTCGCCTAGCCACAAATTGGCATATCTTATTCAGGCATTTATAGCATTTCCAATTTTATATACATATTTGTATAAATATGTATGTAGAACACCTTTAGTAGTACACTCATTAATTTTTTTAAGACTTTACTTTTCAGAGTAGTTTTAGGTTTATAGCAAAACTGGGCAGAAAGTACAGAGGGTTCCCATATACCTCCTGCATTCCCTTCACCAGCCTCCTCCACTATCAACATCCTGCACCAGAGTGCCATATTTATTACAATTGATGGACATATATTAACACATCATTATCACCTAAAGTCCATAGCTGACATTAGGATTCACTCTTGGTGGTGTATTTTCTATGGGGTTTGACAAATATATGACATGTATACACTATTACAGGATCATACAGAGTAGTTTCACTCGTGGCCCTAAAAATCCTGTCATCTATTTGTCCCTCTTTCCTCTGCTCCATAGCAACCATGGATCTGTATACTGTCTTCATACTCTTCCCTTTTCTCAAACTGTTGTTTTAAAACGAGGTTTGGGTAAACATAGTTTAACCAGGGTCAAGTGTAATATAACTGATCTTTAATCTACTGATTATATTCAATTTAGCAAACTTGTTAACTCTTAAGAATATCTACTTTCACATTTTTTTGGCCTCATTTTCTGTGTTAGTATTGATCATACTGTATAAAATCCTTTGTTGTAAGGTTCCAGAAAACATTTTTGAAAAAAATGCAGAATATAACAAAATGCTTAAATTAAGCGATTGGTGTAGTTCCTCAAATCTAACAGGGCATTTAATTACAAGATGTAGGATTATTTTATATATCACTAAGATGCACTATTATTTTATATTTGAGTAAGAAAAAACACACGCCATTGGCTGGGCGCAGTGGCTCTCGCCTGTAATCCCAGTACTTCGGGAGGCAGAGGTAGACAGATCACCTGAGGTCGGGAGTTCGAGACCAGCCTGACAAACATGGAGAAAACTCGTCTCTACCAAAAATACAAAATTAGCCTGGCGTGGTGGCACATGTCTGTAATCCCAGCTACTAGGGAGGGTGAGGCAGGAGAATTGCTTGAACCTGGGAGGTGGAGTTGCGGTGAGCCAAGATTTTGACATTGCACTCCAGCCTGGGCAACGAGAGCGATTCTCCGCCTCAAGAAAAAAAAAAAAAAAAAAAAAAAAAAAGGAAAGAAGAAAGAAAGAAAGAGAGAGAAAGAAAGAAAGGAAAGAAAGAAAGAAAGAAAAAAGCATAAATAATGTAAACTCACCTAGGCTGAAGAAACAATCCTAGCATCTTCTTGAAATGACTTAAAATGAGGACAAGTAGTTACCTTACTACCCAAAGTGACATTTCTTTCCATTTTAGAGCTATGCTGTCCACACGTGCAATGAAAAATTTCTAGTAGCTAGCCACAGTAAAAGTATTTAAAAAGAAAGGCCTTGGCCGGGCGCGGTGGCTCAAGCCTGTAATCCCAGCACTTTGGGAGGCCGAGGCGGGTGGATCACGAGGTCAAGAGATCGAGACCATCCTGGTCAACATGGTGAAACCCCGTCTCTACTAATACAAAACATTAGCTGGGCATGGTGGCGTGTGCCTGTAATCCCAGCTACTCAGGAGGCTGAGGCAGGAGAATTGCCTGAACCCAGGAGGCGGAGGTTGCGGTGAGCCCAGATCGCACCATTGCATTCCAGCCTGGGCAACAAGAGCTAAACTCCGTCTCAAAAAAAAAAAAAAATTAGCCTGGTGCTGTGGCAGGCACCAGTAATACCAGCTACTCGGGAGGCTGAGGCAGGAGAATCACTTGAACCCGGGAGGCGGAGGTTGCCGTGTGCTGAGATCGCGCCCCCGCACTCCAGCCTGGGTGACAGAGTGAGATTCCGTAACAAAAAAAAAAAAAAAAAAGGAGAAATTGATTTAGTGATTTATCTAATTTAATGTAGTATGTCCAAAATATTATCTATTCAACATGCAATCAATATAAAATTTGCTAAGGAGATAGTCTTCCACATCTGGTGTACTGTTTACACTCAACTCCAAAGAGGGGCCAGCTGCCTTTCCAACCCTCACTTAGACACACGTGGCTACCGTATTAGACAGCAGTCTTAGGGGATTTCAATATCAACGGATTCTTTAATTCTGAGTTTGAGAATTTCTTTTTATAATACACACGGTTGCTAAGGCGCTCAGAGATCTGTGAGGCGCATGGAGATTATTTTACTCTCGGGTCCGTTTTGATCCAAGATACCACTGCATTAAAAGCAGTTAAGAGGGAAGGCAATGGGCAACCCTCGCGCCCAGGAACGTGGCCTGGAGGAGGGCCTGGCTGCTCCGATCAGTGCCCGGCGGGGAAGCTGCAGATACGGCGTTGGAAGTTGGATTTCGAGACGAGCTCCGGCAGTTGCCCGGAACCCGTGTCTTTTTCTGGGGTACTCGGGAGCAGCAGGGCCAGAGGCAGGGAGAGCAGCCTCCCGGCCAGACACGGGGTCCCGAGCCGCCACTGCCGCCGAGGCAGCTGGGCCCGGGCTGCAGCGCTTCCCGCCTAGGTGGGCAGCAGCGGGAGGCGAGAGCAGGGGGAAGCTGGGCCAGCAGGACACACTCTCCCCGGCGCGCTCGCGCTCGCGCTCGCGCCGGCGCCGCAGCGGGCGCGCGGGCGGCGGGGTGGGCGTGGAGCGGTGGGGGCACCGCCCCTGGGAGAGGCGGGCGCCGCGGTTCTGGGGGCGGGGCGCGCCGGGGAGTGGGGCGTGAGCCGCCGGTTTTGATTAGTGCGCGGAGCTGCGGCGGCGGAGACAGGCGGCGGAGCTGCTCTGCCGGGATCCCGGCGGCGAGACGGGGAGGCGGCGGAGGTGCGGGCGCGCAGGTTCCGGCCGGCGGCCGCCAGAGTCGAGGGAGGCGAGCCGGAGCGCGAGACCGCGGTCGCCCGGACCGGAGCCGGGAAACCGCAGCGCCCGCAACCGCCCGCGAGCGCGCCGAGGACAGCGCGCGGGCGAGAGCGCGCGGGCGGGGGCGCGCAGGCCCTGCCCGCCCCTTCCGTGCCCGCCCCTTCCCATCCCCCTCCGCCCCTTCCTCTCCCACCTTCCTCTCGCCTCCCGCGCCCCCGCACCGGGAGCCCACCGTGTCCTCCTCCTGCGGAAGCGCTGTCTGTGTTGGCGGCCGGAGCGGGCCGGGCCGGGCCGGCGGGCCGGGGGATGGCGCTGCTGGACCTGGCCCTGGAGGGAATGGCCGTCTTCGGGTTCGTCCTCTTCTTGGTGCTGTGGCTGATGCATTTCATGGCCATCATCTACACGTGAGTGAGGGACAGCAAGAGGGGCGCGGGGCAGGGGTCTGGACCTCGGGGACAGGCGAGAATGGGAAACGTTTGCGCTTTGGAGGGGACCGAGCTCGGGTGGGGGTGGAGAAAGCTGATCCTCAGGCTGTTGTCCCCGTTCCTTCACCCCTTGGACCGGCCGTAGCGGTGGGCTTCGCGAGGGAAAAGTGTCGGGTGAGGGAAGGGTTTGCTGGGTTGCAGGCGACTGCACAGCCCGGCGAAAGGAGACTGCTCTTACGTGTCAGGCGGAAGGTGGTGGCTCGGTTTGATTGTGCTGGGGATTCGTGTGATTTTCATCTGGGCCGAGATGTATGGTGTATTGTTTTTTCTCCCGACCTGGGCCACGTTTCTGTTAGGGTGTTGATTGTGTCCACACTTCTGGGAGCTGCTCACAGCTATCTGGACACCTCCCTGTGGATTTTCTTCTTCCTGGAAAGGCTCTAAACGCTTAGGTAGGTGTGAAGCACCTGTCCACCCTGAAAAATGTCCACAAAACCTCCGAGCTGGCATAATAGCTTTGAGTCCTGTCAGTTCGGACATCTCAGCGTGGTTTTCTTTCCTTTTTCCAATTCCTCGTTTTATTGTTTTATGTGGATTTGTGCTCTCCTCTCCGCCAGCCACATCTTTTCATTTTTGGTTAACAAATACTTCTGGAGGCCTACGAGATAATTCACTGTTCTTGGGCGGGGGACACGGTGGTGAGCAGGACAGAATTCCTGTCCTCATGGAGCTTACATTCTAGAATGGAGAAGCCAATAAAATCCAAATAAGATTATGAGATTTTGATGACACGTGTAAGTAAAATAGAACTGGGTGATGGGATGGATGGAGACATGGGGTATGTGGCTAGTTTGGTATATCCACTGTTGAAGGTGATATCTGCCTATGTAAGGAAATGAAAGAATTATATAGAGCACATTGCTGATGTCTATTCACTTGGATTTTTAGTCTGAAAAAAAGGAACAATTGTATATAGTAATCGTTACTGTGAACTAGAATAGAATATATGTTAGTGGAAGAGACTTAAAGAAATTAGTTACTTTTAGGGTTTTTTTTTTTCTCTTTATTTTTTAATTTTGTTTCTTTCTCATCTGGTAGACAAAGTTTTTTTTTTTCCTTTTTACTGTGGTAAATGTGTGCCTTTTCTTTTGGAAACACTGTATTTTATTAGTCTAGTGTGGCATTTCCTGGTACTGAGAAAGATGCTGCTACATACAAGATACACTGATATTTCTTTGAAAGTGAAAGAAAACGTGCCACTTGGATATTGTTGACTTTAGTTTTTGGAGTTTGTGACCTTAGTCACTGAGCACATTCCAGAGTTCATTTAAAATATATGAGTTCTTGAAAAAATTGTTAGTTTTTACAGTCATGAATTCCTACTATGTAACGAAATTATGCAATAGAGAGGGATAAAGAAGAAAATTAAAACGTACACACCAATACTACATTACCATGTTAACCTTTTGTGACTATCTTTCCAATTATATTTCTTTGTGTGTGTGTGTGAGAGAGAGACAGAAAGAGAAGGAGAAGAGGGGAGGGGGAAGAGAGAAAAGGACTATATTATGATTATCGTTCTGTAACCTGCTTTAAAGTTCATCTATTTAATAAATGTTTCTAGAGAAGCTGTTTTGTGCAAGGCACTGTTGTAGTTGCTGTAAGTAAGAGTGAAGAACAAACATCCAAAGCTCCTATTCACATGGAACTGTCCCGTAAAATGTCATGATCATTTTTTCATGTCAATAACTGTATGATCTCTGTATCATTTGTAATAGATGCATGATATTTTACTTTACCGGGTACTAAGATTTCCTTATTATTAATGATGGATGTTTAGGTTGTTCCCAATTTATCTAGATTGCAAACAACACTGTGATGACTTTATATGCATACATCTTTGAGAAATGATCTCTTTAATTTAATTTCCGAAAAGGGAATTATTGGGCCAGAAGTGGTGCACATTTTAAACTTTGATATATATTGGCCTGGTAGAAATATTATGTATATTCACAGTCCTGGTGACATTGTATGATGGCCCCATTTTGCCTTACAAACACTAAGTAGTAGGCATTTCACTGTTTTTTGTTTTCTATTCCTTTAATTACTAGTTACATTGAGCACTTTTAAAATATGTTTATATGCTAGTTACATTTAGATGTAAATTACATACTCATAAGCCTTTGCCTGTGCTGTAGTCTGTTGCTAAATTCATCTTTGTGATATAAAGGTTGTTTTTCTGTTATCTGTCACATACAGCATTCTTTTCCCCAGTCTGTTTTTTGTCTTTCAACTTTGTACATATATTTGACATGGAGAAAAGTGTGTGTGCATGTGTATTTTAGATAGACAGGTCTTTCTGTTTCTTTTACATTTTCTAACTCTGTTATAATTTTTGTATATTCTTTATTCCTCCAAATTATTATGTATGTTAGTCTGTTTCCTCTTAGTATTTTTATTTTTTTCTTAATTTTTTCATGTATTACTCTTTTTTTTGTTTTTTCTTACACGTATTACTCTTAATTCACCCAGTATTTTACTTTGTTATATGAGAGCCAGAGCCCTAATTATAGTTTCGTCTAAATATTTAGGTACTTGTCGAGAATTACTTATCAAAGGATTATTTGATTATTCCACTATTTTGAAATCTTTTTATTACAGACTAAATTTTTCTTTATACTTGGCTATGTTTCAAAGCTTCCATTGCCATTTCATAGATGTACTAGTTTTTGTTTTTTTTTTATTTTTTTGAGACAAGGTCTCACTCTCTCACCCAGGCTGGAGTGCAGTAGCACAATTTTGTTTTCCCAGGCTCAAGCCATCCTCCTACCTCAGCCTCCCAAGTAACTGGGACTGCCACCACACCCAGCTCATTTTTGTTTTTTTTTTTTTTTTTTTTTTTTGATTCTGAGTCTCGCTCTGTCGCCCAGGCTGGTGTGACCGTGTGCGGTGGTGAGTGCAGTGGTGCGATATCAGCTCACTGCAACCTCCGCCTCCCGAGTTTAAGCAATTCTGCCTCAGCCTCTTGAATAGCTGGGATTACAGGTGAATGCAACCACACCCGGCTAATTTTTGTATTTTTAGTAGAGACAGGGTTTCACTGTGTTGACTAGGCTGATCTCAAACTCCTGACCTCAAGTGATCCACCTGCCTTGGCCTCCCAAAGTGCTGGGATGACAGGCGTGAGCCACCGTACCTGGCCCATTTTTATGTTTTTTTTTGTAGAGATGGGGTTTTGCTATGTTGCCCAGGCTGGTCTCCAACTCCTGAGCTCAAGTGATCCACCCACCTCGACCTCCTAAAGTGCTGGGGTTACAGGCATGAGCCACTGTGCCTGGATTTGATATCTTTCTTATTGAAGTAAAAATAATTCACAGTTTAATAGTGTGTTGTTTTCAAGCAGGGACAAAGCATTTTTCCCTCTTCCTCTCTCTACCATACTTGATAAAATTGCAAAATTGACATTTAAGCATTTTGAAAAGGAAGGTTAAAGAACTTTGGTAATAATATTTTGGTTAAAGAGTATTTTATTAAAGAATATATTTTCTGAATACATGTCCTGTGTCTTGTCACATCTTTTCTTGAAATTAGGTGAAGTATAAATATATTAAAATTAGCTGATATTAATACTCTCCTAAAAACTTATGCTGGCAATTAGTGGAAATGGAGCCTATTTTCAAAAATTTATATAGCTCTATATCTGGTTGTCAGAGTACTGGCCAGGCACAGTGGTTCACACCTATAATGCCAGTGCTTTGGGATGCTGGGGTGGGTGGATCACCTGAGGTCAGGAGTTCTAGACTAGGCCGGCCAACGTAGTGAAACCCTGACCCTACTATTAACACAAAAAAATTAGCTGCGCGTGGTTGCACATGCCTGTAATCTCAGCTACTCGGGAGGCTAAAGCAGGAGAATCACTTGAACCTGGGAGGCAAAGGTAGCAGTGAACTGAGATCACGCCATCAAACTCCAGGCTGGGCAACAAGAGCGAAACTCCTTCTCAAAAAAAAAAAAGAAAAGGAAAAAGAGTGTAATCTGTGGGCTCCTAGTTTTTAAATATGTCTGTATAAATACTGTAATACAATTGCTAAGAAAGGGTATAGAATATTTTAAAAACCAATTTGCTATTAAAAAAATTAAATACAGCGTCTAATGGTATCTCGTTGATTCAGTTTTTTTAATTGTATCTTCTTAAAATGAGATAAAGAGGTAAGTGTTGACTAGTGTTTTTAAATGGAACTGAATTTTATTAATACAGTGAACAACTCTTGTTCAGTGAGATTATTTGTTCTGATTTCACAAATGTCTTACAATTCCTGTAAGCCTACAATTTAAAGTTTTGTGACAACTTACAAACTAGAAAACCATTATTTCCAGGGTTTTGAAACCATCTCTGCTCACTGGTGTCTCTACCTATAGCTTTGCTCCTTTCCAGTTTTAGTACTGAACCAATCCTTAGTCATTTCTTAACGTTTTTGAGATGGCAGATGTTTGTAGGATTTTTGCCTACAATGTTAAAGGTAACGTTCAGATTAGAATCATTCCAAATACAAGAGTCTTATTCTTGAGATTGAAAATTTCCTAAAAATAACTAAAGATTATAGCCTTGGAAAGTTAAATAGTCTTTATGGGCTAAATTTGTGTGTGTGTAAGCCCTAGTGTGGTTTGATAGCTTGGGGCCCGAGGTGAAATTGTATAAAGTCTAGAACTGGCGGTAGTCTTTCCCTTTTAGCCCCTGGGAGCCATGTAGCTGCGTGATGGATAAGTGATCTAAGCGGAAACCTTGCCTCATGCTCTCTCCCCATCCCACCCACCTCGGATCATTATTATTTCCCTGTGTACATAAGGTCTTAATGTTTAGCCCCAGGCTTTATCTTTTGACTGGAGGTGCCAGGCTAGTGTGGAAATAATTTGTGTGTCCTTAAATATTATTTACCCTCAAGTAAAAGAGAGGTCCTTTTACCTGGAGGGGTGTGTGTGTGTGTGTGTGTGTGTGTGCGTGCGCGTGCATTTTTTTCTTCTTTGAGACAGGCTATCACTCTGTTGCCCAGGTTGGAGTGCAATGCCATGATCTCAGCTCATTGCAACCACCCCATCCCAGGCTCAAGTGATTCTCCTGCCTCAGTCTCCTAAGCAGCTTCCAAGTAGCTAGGACTACAGGCATGCGTGGCTAATTTTTGTGCTTTTTGTAGAGATGGGGTTCCACCATGTTGCCCAAGCTGGTCTTGAACTCCTGGACTTAGGCAATCCACCTGTCTCAGCTCCCAAAGTGCTGGGATTACAGGCGTGAGCCATCGTACCTGGCCCCCTGGAGACTTTTGAAGACTTTTAAAAGTTTTTTAAAAAGATTTTTAAAGTTAATTCTGCTTTCTACAAACATATTTCCTTTATTTATTATTATTTTTTGAGACAGAGTCTTCTCTGTTGCCCAGGCTGGAGTGCAGTGACTCACTCATGGATCACTGCAGCTTCCACATCCCAGGCTCAAGCAGTCCTCCCACCTCAGCCTCCCAGGTAGCTGGGACTACAGGTGCATGCCATCATGTCCAGCTAATTTTTGTTACCCAGACTGGTCTCAAACTCTGGGCTCAAGTGATCCCCCCAACCTCGGCCTCCTGAAGTTCTGGGATTAGAGGTGTGAGCCACTGCTCCCACCTCAAATACGCTCTTTCTAATGTATAGCAACTTCAATACCTGATACATAGTTTTTGAGTGGAATTTGCATCCTCATTGTATCAGGATAACTGCGATAAACTACCTCTCAAAAACTGATTGTGTTTTTAATGTAAGTTTTAGCATTTGGAATATTATTTTTAGTTAGTATGATCTTTGCCTTAAATTCATGAATGCATTGGTGTTCTGAGCCTTAGTGGGATGTAAATGGAGAATGTCTTTTCTGGGTTTAGTCCTGAGGATGCCCTTGGATTGTGGACAAACGTTGATCAGTCAGGATCATTGCTGCAGGGCTACTCTTGGGAAAATGAAAGGCAATTCAGCAATTAAGCCCCTTTAACCTGAGCCTGGGAAGATACAGAATTAGACTATAGTGTGGTAGCTTTAAAGAGCAAAGTGAGGGGCAATGTGGGGGAGGGAGAGCATCAGGAAGAATAGCTGATAGATGCTGGGCTTAATACCTAGGTAATGGGATGATCTGGGCAGCAAACCACCATGGTACATGTTTGCCTGTGTAACAAACCCACACATCCTGCACATGTACCCCTGAACTTAAAAGTTGAAGAAAAGGAAAAGAGCAAAGTGGAAATTGCAAGATTTTAATATTCAGTGATGGTTCTATTGATTCATTATCCTCCCCTTTCTCTCTGACATCAGTGCAGTACACCTTCATATCTACCCTAGATATTGAAATTATGTCTACTCGTTGGTATCTCTAGCTGCAGCCTTGCACCCCTTCAATTTTATATTTCTTATTGTAGCCTTTATGCTTCTGGGTTACTAATCTTGGATCACAGTAGCTTAAAATCTTACCATGAGAGACACGCACAGCTCTGTAGGAGTTGGGCCATCCCTGTGTTCCTGTTTCTTCAGCAATGTTGTATTCCTGGCATTTCCCTGAATGTGCAGCATGCTTTCTCTGGAATTGTCTTTCCTTCCTTTTTTCTTGTTTAACTCCTACTCATTCAAGTCATTTTAGACTTTAGTTCCTTATTGGGTTAGGTGGCCCTTCTTATGTCTCTCCGTGGTGCCTTAGACTTGCCATCTAAATTGCAAATCTGTGTTCAGTTGTCTTTTTTCCCAGTTAGATTGTAAGCTTTTGTGGGTGAGGGTTAATGTCTTCTTTACTACTGTATGTCGGGTGTCTACTGGGCATTCAGTTATTACTTGTTGGAATGATCTTTGAGTTTCTTCGGTAGTACTAGTAGATTTTTGCTCATTCATTAATTCAGTCTCAGTTTGAGGCCATTGTGATTTGAGGCAGATGATCAGAATTTGATTTTCAGTAGCCATAGACATTAATGAAATTAATTGGACCAAATGGACTCTTTATCTCACTATGCCTAAACAATTAAAGCAGAAACAGACCTATATCCATAACTGAAGGTTATCCATAGATTTGTTGTTACATCTGACCCCCTCCTTCCCTTCTCCAAGATTTCTGAAGGCCTGCCTTGCCATATGTACCTTTACATTTAGATCTGTCTGTTTGGAAAATGCAGAGCCCACGGCTGTCCTGACTGGGTTGACAAAGACAAATCAGGAGTATCCCCTACTTTTCCTCCCTCCACAGAGTTTTTTTTTTTTTTTTTGGATGTAGTTTTGCTCTTGTTTCCCAGGCCAGAGTGCAGTGGTGCAATCTCGGCCCACTGCAACTTCCACCTCCCAGGTTCAAGCAATTCTCCTGCCTCAGCCTCCCAAGTAGCTGGGACTACAGGCGTCCACCACCACTCCTGGCTAATTTTTTGTATTTATTGTAGAGACAGAATTTCACCATGTTGGCCAGACTGGTCTTAAGCTCCTGACCTTATGTAATCTACCCGCCTGGGCCTCCCAAAGTGCTGGGATTACAGATGTGAGCCACTGCACCCCTGCCAGAATTTTCTTTTATACACAAAATAGTTTAAGCATTGAGTTCAGATTGAAAAGGGTAGCTTTAGGGAATTATGTAGAAGAGGATAGAGACGGTCTCATTAGTTTCCCTTTGGTGGGAAAAGAGTGGACTTTGAGTTGATGGTATGTTTGAGGATGTTCTATATTTTTGAGCACTTTCTGGTAGGTTCATATCTTCTGCTTGGTGCCTTTCTTAGTTGTTAGCAGCAAAATATCATGCTCTACCCATTTCCTGTACACTAGAACTAACCCTGTCATCACCAAAGGGTTAATGAGTTGGGTTTTTGTTGTTGTTTGGTTTAGGAAATTAATAAAGATCTCCTATTTGTCTTTTTTTTTTTGAGACAGAGTCTCACTTGTCCAGGCTTGAGTTCAGTGGCTGTCTGCAATCTTCACTTCCTGGGTTCAAGCGATTCTCCTGCCTCAGCCTCCCAAAGTGCTAGGATTACAGGCATGAGCCACTGCACCTGGCCATCTTTTGTTTTCTATGGTGGTGACATCTTTTATATTCTATAGTGTGTAAGTCCATTGTCTAGTGGGCAGAGTTTGTGTTTTCCTATAGAGCTAACTCACTATTGGTTATTTTGCCTTCTGTAGGAGATTTTATGTTAGCACAGTTAAGCTTGCACCAGAAGATGTGCTTTGCATAGCTGATGAAGCCCATTTTGAAGCAATATTTTTTTGAAATGAGAAGTTCTATATGTAGTAAATTGGTCATGACACATACTGATGATAAACTAAACAGTAATACAAAGGTCATTAGTCACTAGAAGTTGCTGGCATGGACTATGTGAAGTAAGGGACCTGCTGATATAGCAATCAACCTAATTTTACATAAAATATTAACAAGCTTTGTGACGTGGAGCAGGGAAGGTGAATTCCTAGAGTCAGATAAATTGGTTTAGCAGAACCACACAGCAGAATTATAAAAACAACACATTCTATGGCTTAAACAAGGTGAACTTTGCCCTTGTGGAATTCATATTCTTCCTTAGAAACGAGTGAAATTCTCTTTTTTGTTTTTTGAGACAGAATCTCACTTTGTCACCCAAGCTGGAGTGCAGTGGTGCGATCTCGGCTCATTGCAACCTCTGCCTCCTGGATTTGAGCAATTCTCATGCCTCAGCCTCCCAGGCAGCTGGGACTACAAGCACACACCATCATGCCCTGCTAATTTTTTGTATTTTCAGTAGAGGTGGGGTTTCATCATGTTGGCGAGTCTGGTCTTGAACTCCTGGCCTCAAGTGATCTGTCTGTCTTAGCCCCGCAAAGTGCTGTGATTACAGATGTGAGCCACTGTACCCAGCTGAGTGAAATTCTTATGTTTTTTATTTTTATTTTCTTTTATGGTAGCTGGTATGTAGCTACCGAGTGAAATTCCTGTGCCTCACTTGTGAAGAGCTGTATTAAGGTTGCTGCAGAGGCTGCTTCTTGCCGTCTGAAGGGGAAGGAGCCCACCCTCCTTGCTAAAGCCAAATTTGAACACAAAACTGTAAAAGAAGTTATTTAAAAATCACACACACCATTAAACCAAAAATTGTTGAGCGAGAAGGAGTAGGGGTTGAGACTAAAAGATAGGAAGGATAAAACAAACGAGCCAAAATGATGAAAAAGACAGTAACAATTGTAGACACTAGGATGTTCGGAAACCAAAATCAGCTAAGCTCAAATAAGTCTATCCCATCAGTTCAGAGCTTGAAAACCCTTGTGCAGGGAGGCAATTAAGATTCATCAGGCTGCTGGGTGCGGTGGCTTATGCCTGTAATCCCAGCACTTTGGGAGGCCAAGGCAAAAGGGTCACCTGAGGTGAGGAGTTTGAGACCAGCCTGGCCAACATGGTGAAACCCTATCTTTACTAAAAATATCAAAAATTAGCCAGGCATGGTGGCATGTGCCTGTAATCCCAGCACTTTGGGAGGCCAAGGCGGGAAGATCGCCTGAAGTCAGGAGTTTGAGACCAACCTGGCAAACATGGCGAAATCCCATCTATACAAAAAATGTCAAAAATTAGCCAGGTGTGGTGGCGCGTGCCTGTAATCCCAGCTACTCTGGAGACCTACTCATGAGAATCACTTGAACCCTGGAGGCAGAGACTGTAGTGAGGCAAGATTGCGCCACTGCACTCCAGCCTGGGCAACAGAGCAAGACTGTCTCCAAAAAAAACAAAAAAAAGATTCGTAAGGCTAAAGCAGCTGTAAAGGCCAGCAGAACCCCTAAATATTTCTTCCTGTCACTTGGAGTTCTTTGAAGTGTTCCCCAAATAGATGTCCTTCTAACTCACAGTGGAAAGCAGGACCCTGAAGGCCTCTCTTTTGCCCATGATTCATCTCTCAACAACCTTTTGGACTTTAGGCAGGTCTAAGTTACTCTGAGAAAACACCCCAGATAGTACCTGTGTTCTTTGTCCCAGCTGCTAGCACATATGGCTCTGCAGCAACCTGCTTTGACCACCTCCGCTCCCTGGCCTTGATGGTGGTGCTGCCTTAATTACATTAATTTTTTTTTTTTAAGTATATAGAGTGATTCTATCTCTTGATTTTAAATTGACTTTAGAAATAATTCCTCAGGAAAGTGATGCATATATTGAAAAATTATGGCTGGGTGCAGTGGCTCATGCCTGTAATCCCAGCGCTTTGGGAGGCCAAGGCGGGCAGGTCACTTGAGGTCAGGAGTTTGATACCAGTCTGGCCAACATGGTGAAACCCTGTCTCTATTGAAAATACAAAAATTAGTTGGGCATGGTGGCACACACCTGTAACCCCAGCTACTTGGGAGGCTGAGGCACGAGAATCACTTGAACCTGGGAGACAGAGGTTGCAGTAAGCTGAGATCGCACCACTGCAGACTCCATCTCCAAAAACAAGAGAAGCCAGGACTATGCAGCATCTTTGCCCAACCGAGAACTCAGCTAATAGTTTAAAAGGAGAACTCAGCTAAAAAAACAAAACAAAACAAAAGGCCAAACAAACAGTAATAGCCATTTTTGATGGGTAATAATTAATGATATTTAATGTTCCTTACAGTCATACTTAACATTGCTTTACACTTTTGGATGATGTCTATAGAACATTAAATTTGTTCTTAAATATATGTAATTTTCAATATACTGTTAACCTAAATATTGGACATAATTTAAACTGTGCATTATCTCTAAATCTCTTATCAGAATTATGGTAATTCAGAGAAGTTCCATTTGATGGAAATTATCCTTGAAATTAGCAGGGTTTTTTTCTTTTAACTGGATAATAATAGCTATCATTGCACGTTTACCTTGTGGCTTGATATCATATATTCCTCACAACTACCAATGAGATAGGTACTATTATCCACACTTAAAAGTTACGGTAAAGAAGTAACTTGTCCACCGACACACAGCCAGCAAGCTGGAATAGAAACCCAGGCAATCTGCCTGCAGCCCAGGTTCTATATATTATATACTGCCAGAGGTAACCTAAAATGACCCTGGAAGTAATCCATAGGGATAGGTTATCTGTACAGGAATTTCTCCAGTTGCTATGAATCTTAGTTTCTGATAATTGGCAACATTTAGGTCACTGTGGAGAGAGCGCCTATCCATTCTCGTCTACTCTTTCACATTCTTACACCACTTGTTCTGCTCCTTCACAGGCCCCACACTTTGAGTCATCTCTCATAACAGCTGATCTTTCTCAGAGTTCCCACCTTGGCTTTTTTTCTTTTTTCTTTTTTTGAGATAGGGTCTCGCTCTGTCACCCAGGCTGGAGTGCATTAGTGCCGTCATGGCTCACTACAGCCTTAACCTCCCAGGCTCAAGCAGTCCTCCTACCTCAGCCTCCTGGGTAGCTGGCCTACAGGCATGGACCATCACACCTGGCTAATTATTGTATTTTTTGAAGAGATGGGGTTTCGCCCTGTTGGCCAGGTTGGTTTCGAACTCCTGAGCTCAAGCAATCCGCCTGCCTTGGCCTTCACAAGTGCTGGGATTCTAGGCTTTTTCCATTCTTCAGTCATCTAGTCTTTCTAGACCTGTGGTTGTCAACTTTGCACTATGTAGTCACATCAAGGGCTTAAAAAAAAAAAACAACTGCTGCCTGGATCTCACCCCTATAGACACGGTTAAATGAGTTCAGGCATCAGTATTTTTAAAACTCCCCAGGTGACACGGATGTGCAGCCTAGGCTGAGAACGACTGCCCCAGGCCGTCTGTCCACAGTTGTGTCCAGCACCTGCCACCTCTTGGCTTCATTTACTTCTCCACATAGCCCAGAGCCCACAGTTCATCACTTCGTTATCTTGCCTCTTGCCTCACCTCATATCTGTCTGCCCTGTTGTCCTGAATCCATCCAATAATTATAGCTGCTCAACTTTGAAAATCCTGCAGAGGGTGATCACACAGCCATGTGGACTAATACTACTTACTACACATTGGGAGTCTCAGGGCTTAGCTAAGCCTGCCTGTGGTGCTGCCTGGCAGTGCTTTTTTTTTTTTCTGTATTGAGCTCTGGCACCCATCACTTACAAAACCTCTCTAAATCTTCTCCATTCTACCACATTCTTGGTAGATGACTTTAGTTCCTTGTTTTTGTTTTTTTGAGCCAGAGTCTCGCTCTGTAGCCGAGGCTGGAGTGCAGTGGCAGGATCTTGGCTCACTGCAACCTCTGCCTCCCAGGTTCAAGTGATTCTCCTGCCTCAACCAGCTGAGTAGCTGGGATTACAGGTGCACACCACCTCACCTGGCTAATTTTTGTATTTTTAGTAGAGACGGGGTTTCACCATGTTGGCCAGGCTTGTCTTGAACTCCCGACCTCAGATGATCCACCCACCTCGGCCTCCCAAAGTGGCTGGGAGCCACCACGTCTGGCCTTTCACTTGTTTCTGATGCCTTTCTGGTTTGTGTGCCTCTCTTTCTTTTGGACCTTTATAATACTTTTCCCTGGCCTTCCATATCCCCTGCCTGTACTTTATTCTCTTAACTTCTATAAATACGAAAATGATCCTGGTTGCTTCCTTTTAGCCTTTCATGGTTATTTCTTGTCTAAGGAATGAGCTCCAGGCCTTTTCAGCCTTGTCTGTGAAGTCACGAAGAATTTATAGCAGAGATGAGTCTTAAAGCAGTGCTGCTCAAACTTGAGTGTGCCCGTGAATCACCTAAAGATCTTGTTAAACTAAAGATTCAGTTTCAGTACTTCTAGGGGACGAGGCCTGAAATTCTGAAGTTCTGAAAAGCTCCCAGGTGATGCCAGTGCTGCTGGTCCATGGACTACACTTGGAGTATGAAAGTCTAGAAAGACTGCCTCCTAGTAATAGTTAAATGCTTCCATCTGTCTTCTCCCAAAGTGTTCTAAACATACTTGGTTGATAGTCTGTATCACACTGCATTTGCAGAGTCTTGTACAGACTTTACTTCTGAATGAGAGGTGGCCTGTGCACGTGAGAACTACCTCTCCTATTAACACATGGAAATGCTGTCAGGATTAGACACTTATACACCCAGAGCCTGAAAATATGAAAGGGAAATCTCCACATTCCAGAAAACCAAGAGGGGAATGTAAAGCAGTGGGATGGTCTTGTCTGCCAATTTGAATCCCAGTGGGGATTTTATTTATTGATATTTCTTCTCATTATTGGCCATATTTTCCTGATTCTTTACATGCCTGGCAATTTTTTAATAGATACCAGACATTTTGAATTTCACTGTGTTGGGTGCTGGATTTTTTTGTTTTTCTGGACTCTTGACTCCAGCTCTTCAATTCATTTTCTCTCCCTTCTTCCCTCCCTCCCTCCCTTTCCTTCCTCCCCTCCCTCCCTCCCTCCCTCCCCTCCCTCCCTCCCCCTCTCTCCCTCCCCTCCCTCTCTTCCTCCCTCTCCCCTCTCTTCCTCCCTCCCTCCCTTCTTTTCTGTCTCTCTCTATTGCCCAGGCTGGAGTGTAGTGGCACAGTCTCAGCTCACTGCTGCCTCCGCCTCCAGGGTTCAAGTGATTCTCCTGCCTCAGCCTCCCAAGTAGCTGGTGGTGGGAAGAGTAGGGTTTTTAGTACTAGTGTGAGGACAGAGACAGTGCGGCACACTAATTGCAATAATCCCAAACTGTAAGCAACCGAAACAGCCATCAACAGAAAGTAAAGTGTGGTATATTAGCAAAAGGAATACTATCCTGTAATGAGAGTGAATAAATGATAACTAAATGTAACAGCATGGATGAATCTCACAAACATAATGCAACCCAAAGAGGTCAGACATGAAAGATACATCCTATGGGATTCCGTTTATATAAAAATTTAAAGCCAGCAAAACTGATCTTAATTGTTAGAAGTCAGGATGGTGAGTACCCTTGAGAGGAGGGCAGTACGTGGAAGGAGACACGAGGGGACCTCTGAGGTTCCACTAATACTGTTTTTTGATCTGGGTACTGGTTACATGAGAGTTTCACTTTGAGAAAATTCTTTAAGCTGTATGCGTGATTTTATAATATGTACATTATGCATCAATAAAAAGTACCTCCCCACCACCACTTCTCCAACAAACAGGTCAAGGCTGCAAGCCAAATGCATTATAGAAAGGTAAGAACTGGATTCCCAGTATAGAACCTGGAAAGCAAGTCATCTGCCCTAGGCTGAGGGTGGAAATGGACACCCATGAGAAAGCCTGTGCAACGTGTAGGAATCATAGGCTGAAGTTCATATTGTCTAGGAAATGCAGAAGCCCTGATCTGAGACACTAAAAGTAAAACTGGTTGGAAACCAGTAAAACCTGTAAGACTCTGTCCGAGCCACTTATAATACTGGCCCACTTTAAGGACTCCACTGTTGAGGCCACTTTTGAGACATTAGGTAATTGATCACAATGCCTGTTCATCTATCCTTCCTGCCTTCCTGCCTTCCTGCCTTCCTGCCTTCCTGCCTTCCTGCCTTCCTGCCTTCCTGCCTTCCCGCCTTCCCTCCCCTTCCTTCCCTTCCCTTTTTCCCTTCCTCTTCCTTCCCCTCCCTTCCTCCCTTCCTCTTCCTTCCTCTTCCTTCCCCTCCCTTCCCCTCCCTTCCTCTCCCTTCCTCTCCCTTCCTCCCTTCCTCCCTCCCTCCGTCCCTCTCTCCCTCCCTCCTTCCCCCCTTCTCTACCACCCAGACTGAAGTACAGTGGTGTCATCTTGGCTCACTGCAACCTCCCACCTCCTGAGTTCAAGTCATTCTCATGCCTCAGCCTCTGGAGTAGCTGGAATTACAGGTGTGTGCCATCACACCCAGCTGATTTTTCTATTTTTATTAGAGATGAGGTTTTGCCATGTTGGCCACGCTGGTCTTCAACTCCTGACCTCAAGTGATCGCCTGCCTCATCTTCCTAAAGTGCTGGGATTACAGGCATGAGCCACTGCACTGGCCCAGAAGGCTACTTCTGACCTTGGAAACTTTCCTCTATTTTGAAAAAAAATCACTGGGATTTAAAAAATTTTGAAAAAAATTACTGATATTAAAAAATTTTTTTTGAAAAAAATCACTGGGATTTTTAAAAATTTTTTGAGAAAAATCGCTGGGATTTTAGAGCTTTTTATTCTGTCATCCACATCTCAAACTCTTTCATGATTTCTGTGTAGAAATCTGTAGATTGGTTTCCAACACAATGGTCGTGGCCAAAGGCGTTGTTTCTGTCTGTGGAATGATGCTCCAGAGCAAAGCTTTGTTGACATCTGTAAGAGTTTTGTAAGGAGAAGAGCTTCTGGGCATGTGCAGCCGAACTTCCCCATTAAGCCACAGCTCCTTGACAGTAGGGAATTCACCTGCTGCTTGTTGCTTCTCCAGCGCATATGATAATGACTAGTGTACATTTGGGGCTCTAAATATGTTGTTCAGTAAGTGACTGCAAAGTAGTCATGGCGTACCACTGTGTGCTGAGCCAAGTGCTAGAGGTGTTCTATTTGGTGACCTAATGGATATTCTTTCATTGTTTTGGCAAACATTTCAAGTAATTTGTACCAAGTGGCTTTGCTGGTTGCATTACGTAAGTCAAAACGGTATTCTGCAAGGTAGGATCTTGATTCCTGGGGGTATACTACACGCTGCCTGTTGGGTTTTGAAAACAAAATCTTAGAGAGAGACAAGGATGGTGGGGGGCACAATTTTTTTTTTAAAGGTCCTGTGATATAGTCTGGCTTATTTTGAGTAGAAATTTCAGATACAGTACTTGACAGTTCTCTTCATCCATAAGCCTAGAGAGGGCTTTGTGGCTGTTGGGAGAGTCAGAATGAGTCTATGATAAAATACCCCATTCTCAATACAAAAAGTTCTTCAAAGGAAAAGAGGTGTATCTAAGAGTATTCAAAGTAAAATATCCTGGGAGAAGGGAAAAATAGGATCTACTCTAAACTTTACCCAGGTATAATCGCCTCTAGACTGTTCAGTACTTTAGATGATCTTTGTTGCTGCTGTGTTTAATCTAAAGCCTTGCCACAGGCACTGAGATTATTAGTGGGCCACATTTCTCTGTTATTTGGTCAGCATTTCACCTGCATGTTTTGTTACAGTTTAATGGCACTTATAAGATCACACGGGGACCAACACATAAAAATCACTGGCATTTTAGAGCTTCTTATTCTGTCATCCACGGCTCAAACGTTTTCGTGATTTCTGTGTCTTTGCCTGTCCCTCTCTCTCGGCTGCATTCTGGGTAGTTTCTTCTAATCTAGAGTCCAATTCTTTCATAAACTGTGAGTATGCAAGATTCTGTGTTACTTATCTTTTGAGTTTCTGATGTCAGTGATCATAACTGTCATTTCTAGAACTTGTGTGTTTCTTTTCATATTATTTGTGGTCAAATATGATGATTCTCCTCATATTCTTCTCTTCTCTTGGGTTTTGTTCAGGTACACAGGGAGGTCGCATTCTCGGCCCAAACCCATATGGTGAGGTATTCTCCAAGAAGACTTTTTTCTTTTTTTGTTTTTGTTTTCGTTTGAGACGGAGTCTCGCTCTGTCGCCCATACTGAAGTGCGGTGACGCGATCTCAACTCACTGCAGACTCTGCCTCCCAGGTTCAAGCGATTCTCGGGCCTCAGCCTCCCGAATATCTGGGACCGCAGGTGCATACCACCGTGCCTGCTCACATTTTGTAATTTTTAGTAGAGACAGAGTTTCACCACGTTGACCAGGCTGATCTCAAACTCCTGACCTCAAGTGATCCGCCTTTGAAAGCGCTGGGATTGCAGGCATGAGCCACTGTACCCAGCCTGACTTTTTTCTTTTATTCTGTTTCACTGAGGATTGAATCCAACATTAAATAGCATCCGCATCTTCCCTCTGTGGACCAGGATTTTTCTGCTTGCCTTTTGGGAGTCGAGATTTATACAAAGCTCAGAACAGTTGTCCTGTTGTTCTTATCTCAGGCTTCTCTCCATCTCCAGGTCACCAGGGACCAATAGATGGTCAGGAGGCAAGCATGGACTCCAGCACTCACTGAGAGATTTTTTTCTCATTTCTGACCTTAGAGACTCTTCTTTATTTTCCTCATGATTAAATTATATATTTAAAAACATGCTTTTACTACATTTGTATTAAAAAGGAAGAGAGAAAAGTATCTATTAATATGTACATATATAATACGATAAATATGTGTATATATATTTTGACTTGTACATGCATTTTTAAAACCTCTGGAAGGACAATAAACTAGTAATGCTGGGGACGCAGTAATGGAAACAGAAGATGTGGGGGCAGTGGTGACAGATTTCTTTTATGAGACCCTCTTAATTAGTGATTTGAACAATGTGAATATATTACCGGTTCAGGGGCTGGACCTGGTGGCTCATGCCTGTAATCCCAGCACTTTGGGAAGCCAAGGCAGGAGGATTCCTTGAGCCCAGGAGTTCAAGACCAGCCTGGGCAATATAGTGAAACACCATCTCCATAACAAAATAAAAAATTAGCCTTGTGTGGTGGCGTGTACCTGTCGTCCCAGCTACTGGGGAGACTGAGGTGGCAGGATTGCTTGAGCTCGGGAGATGCAGATAATCATGCCACTGCACTCCAGCCTAAGCAACAGAGCAAGACCCTGTCTCATATATATATATATATCTGGTTCAGTCAACTGATGATGTAATATAAACTTTTTTCCCCAACAGTCTAGATGTTCTTTACTGGGTGGGTTTCAGGCATCTAGTCTGGTATTTTGTTGGAAATAGAATAGTGATTACTTCCGTGGTTTATATGCATTTTAGATCATGGTTTTGCCTGTGTCTAGTCCTCTAGATGAACTCTGTAGATCAACATTTTCCAAACTGTCTGTGGCAAAGCAGTTGTTCTTTAAAATTTTCCAATCTGGCCAGGTGCATTGGCTCATGCCTGTAATCCTAGCACTTTGGGAGGACAAGGTGGGGCCGATCACTTAAGATCAGGAGTTTGAGACCAGCCTGGCCAACATGGTGAAACCCTGTCTCTACTAAAAATACAAAAAGTTAGCTGGGCATGGTGGTGCACGCCTGTAATCCCAGCTACTCGGGAGGCTGAGGCAGGAGAATCACTTGAACCTGGGAGACAAAGGTTGCAGTGGCTGAGATCAACTGGACTCCAGCTTGAGTGGCGGAGCAAAACTCTGTCTTAAAAAGAAAACATCCAATCTGCCATGAGCTGATATTTTGGTAAACTATGCTAAAAATAAATTGCCAATTACATGCTGATGTCATGGCAATGTTAAATTGCTATACAAGTTTCTAAAAGGTTTCACTTAATTGTTTCTCATTTGCAAACCAGTAAAAAGCAACTGCTGGACCAGACCTCACTTTAAGTAACGCTGCAATAGTGCTCCATTTTCTGGTACTTGGTGTATCAGAAGTTGATGTCACCCTGTTCTTTAAATTTCTTGTTGATTTTAAAGTTTTTCCATTGTAAACCTGGTGTGTATGTGTGTGTGTGTGTTGCTTGTATGTGTGTAAAACTGTTTGTATAGCTTTATCTAAAACATTAGATGTTTGCTGCAGCACACACCCGCCTTAGTTAGAAACCAAGCCTGTGGCTAACTGATCTGTGTTGTGGCACTGGTGTCCCTCCAAGAGTCATTCCTAGTTTAATAGTGGATTTTATGAAATCAAGATGCACTGATGCAAGTATTTTTTGATCATCTGAAAGTTCTCATTAGTTGATTTTCACAGTAAGTCAGAGCTGCCATCTGGCTGGCAGCAATTGTAAGGTACCGTTGATGTCAGAGATGTTAAAATGTGGAAGAACATGTGTCTTAGAATATCTTGCAGATGGACCCATGATCGTTCTAGTGTCTAATTACTGTAAAAATGCTTGGAGACTTGCTTATGAGAAGTACTTGCCATGTACTTACAAGAAGTAGGAGGAAGCCTTCAGTGGCTTCCTTTAGAAATTTCACCACTGTTGCCCAGGTTCTCACTCTGTTGCCCAGGTTCGAGTGCAGCAGCACAATCTTGGCTCACTGCAACTTCCACTGTCTGGGTTCAAGTGGTTCTTCTGCCTCAGGGTCCCGAGTAGCTGGAATTACAGGCACCTGCCACCACGCCTGGCTAATTTTTTTTTGGTAGAGACAGGGTTTCATCATGTTGACCAGGCTGATCTCGAACTCCTGACCTCAAGTGATCTACCTGCCTTGGCCCCCCAGAGTGCTGGTATTACAGGTGTGAGCCACCGTGCCTGGCTGGCATTGCTTCTTTCATTAGGAGCTCTGCTGTGCTACAGCATCCTTGCAATGGACCAGCAGTGAGAACGTTGGCCATTTGGCCACTTATCTGTTAACTGGTGGCACTGATATATCTTCCGGTGTCGTTAATAGACATTTTTCTCATCATTGAGTTTTTTCCTTACTTTCAGCTTCCTTCTGTTCTACCCCTGCCATTCTGACCTTCTTAATATTGGGAGTTCCAGTTATCACATTACTTGCTTGCCATGCAGTCTGCTTGACACTTTTTTGCATTGTGTATTATCTCACTGCAAAGAAATTTCTCAGAAAGTTCTGGTTATTTTTCCATAATTTTCTGCTACAGACGGGGTTATAGTTCACCTGCTTTTGTAGTTCTGTGGCCACTTCAGTGGCAATTTAAGATGAAGAGCAATTAATCTTCGGGCTAACACTGCCATTCATTTCTTCACCATGTGTTTTATTGAATGCCTGCACTACGCCTGGCTGGCATAGTTCTGTGAACACAGCAATAGTCAGAGAGTAAGTACATCAGGGATATTCAATCTTTTGGCTTCCCTGGGCCACATTGGAAAAAGAATAATTGTCTTGGGTCACACAAAATACACTGACACTAACAATATTTGATGAGCTAAAACAAAAAAAATTGCAAAAACATCTCATAATGTTTTAAGAAAGTTTACAAATTTGTGTTGGCCCGCATTCAAAGCCATGCTTACCTGGTTCTACTTCCCTTAATGTTCAGATCTTCTTGTAGAAAGATGTTAACTTTCAAAAATCTTAACTTAGAATTTAGTGATTTATTGATAGCTTATAAGTGCTTTGATTGGATATATTTGATACTAACGTATTCTATAGAAATAATTTATTTATCATTTGCCTTTTAGCCGATTACACCTCAACAAGAAGGCAGCTGACAAACAGCCTTATAGCAAGCTCCCAGGCGTCTCTCTTCTGAAACCACTGAAAGGCGTGGATCCTAACTTAATCAACAACCTGGAAACGTTCTTTGAATTGGATTATCCCAAAGTAAGTACAGTGTTGAATTCATTAGGAATGGGCTAGACCGTGGTTTTTTGTTTTCTTTTGTTCCCTTCATGATAAACATTTAGGGATTTCAACACTATGTAAGGTGAAGGTACTAAAAATTCATGATGATGTTGGCCTCATCAAATATAAGCTTTAGTGTAGTAGTCATCACAGAACAGAAATTGGGTTGAGGAAGGGGTCTAATCACCTATATGTCCATGTGAAGTAGAGATCCCTGAGTATACCTTCTGAAACTCAGACATTGTCAACTGCCTGGTAGTCTGAAAATAAAAATGTTCTTCCATAAGAGTTGGACGTGAGCAATAGGAAGAGGAGACAAGGAGACAAGGAGAGGGAGAAGGCAGTGTTAGTGGTCTGAATGGATTGCAGAACAGCTAGAACCGAACATGACTTCCCCGGAGACATTGGCTTTGAGCCCAAAATAGATTACAGTTAGTGGTAAGGTAGGGTTTCATCTTACCTCATTTTTAATTTCCTTACTGTTCTGATTTTAATAGCTAATTGTATTGCTTATACCATTTACCTATGTAATCTGTATATCTATAAACTCAGTATACTCCCTTAATTAGGGAACTTCCAGTTTTCTTGAGATGAAAGTATTCTTTTTATCACTTTCCTTTAGTCCACCTGTAGTTTCTTCAGAGAACTTAATATTCTTTGATTTTGCACTTAGCTTTACAGCAGTTTTTTATTAAATTGCATATTTGAGACACTGCCTTTGAAAGGGCATTTTGGTGGTAACAGATCACTTGCGAGACGAACGTGTCTTTAAGCTTCTACTCACTTGACTTTCAGTACAGTTTAATTTCCCTATGCGATCTCTGTTCACTTGCCTCAGTTTTTACCCTATTGCCTCAGTTTTTCCGTAGCTATTTTTGCTACTGGGAGAGTCAGCCCTCTTAATTTTTTTAGACAGGGTAGCTCAAACAGAAGGAAGATGATATGCACACTGTACTTCTCATGGTGACTGGTTTTCTTGTTCTTATTTCTTTTCTTTTAGCCTTTATTTTTCTCGGTAGCACCAATGAAAAGAATAGAGAAGACACAGATGTGATAGCCTTAATGCAGCCCTTATTAAGTAGGTAGACATGAGTATCATTCAGTTATTTTTTTTTAGTGTTTTTATATTATTGCTTTGGAGTTTTGAAGTTTAGAAGCCAATTTTGGAATGTCAGAAGCTATTTTGAAGCAAAAAATTATATATTCTAGTTCGTGTGTGTTTATATGTTTAATAATTTTAGAGATTTGAATTAAATACATGTGTTAACCATTCAATCAAATATGTAATTTAAAAAAAATATAAAAAAAGAAGTTAAAAAAACAAAAAATAAGCTATAATTGTATATACTTGTCTTTTCAAACTAAAAAATGTAAAAACATGGTTTTTTGTAATTCAGAAAGAATGATATAAATAAAATTAATTGTAAAATAAGCTTTGCAGTAAGAAAAATGGAAGATTTTCAAGCTCCATAAAAGTAAATGCAAAGAAGAATTAATGTTTATGAATGAAAGAAGTTTTTCATTGATTATAAATAAATGTTAGAGCATAGCTTAGAATCATATGCATTATCATTGTGAAACTGAATCTCACATTTCAGTTTTTTAACCATCATCTTTCTTTTTCCCCATTCAGCCACTCTTAAAATTAGTTATGGAATTTTTATGTTGTAGTGCTTTTGAGATGATAGTTATGGGATTTAAATGTTTGAGGAAGTTAGTGAGGAGTTTAGTTGTAGAAAGAATTTTTTTTTTAAGACAGTGTCTTGCTGTGTCACCTAAGCTGGAGCATGGTGGCACAATCATGGCTCACTGCAGCCTTGGCTTCTTGTGCTCAATCAGTCCTCCCACCTCACCCTCCCTAACAGCTGGGACTATGGGCATGTGCTGCCACACCTGACTAATTTTTGTATTTTTTGTAGAAAGAGGGTGTTGCTATGTTGCCTGGGCTGGTCTTTAACTCCTGTGTTCAAGCAGTCCTCCCACCTCAGCTTCCCAAAGTGCTAGGATTACAGGCCTGAGCCACCAGGCCCCACCGAAAGAATTTTTAAAAGTAACCCCGGGAATATGTATATCCATTGACTATGAACATTTCTAATGACCCCATAACTGATTTCTTCTGAGTGAAGATTTTGGCTGGGCATGGTGGCTTGTGCCTGTAATCCCAGCACTTTAGGAGGCTGAGGTGGGAGGATTGCTTGAGGCCAGGTGTTCAAGACTGGCCTGGGCAACACAGTGAGACCCCACCTTCAAAAAAAATAAAAATTAAAAAATTTTGGAAATTACAGTTTAGAATGATCTCAAGAGCTCTCGGTTTCACTTAGAGTAGTAGTTCTTTTTCCATTTAGTTTTCTCATTTAAGTTGGTTGAGGAGAAAGTTATTTTGACATTCATTGTAAAATGAGTAACAGCGTCTACAGGAGCTTATTTTATTCTTTGTTAGTACAGAATTTTATTTTCTAATTATACAAGTATATTTAGCTGTATAAATAGAAAGTTTGGAAAGCAGGGGAAAAGTGCAAAGTACCTGCAATCTAAGGGAAATGTTTGATCTCACAACATTTTATTTACTTTGTAAAAACCAAATGCAATGGCAAATGTTCTACAGGAGACTAAAGTTAAGTCACTGAAATCACACATATCTGAGTGTGAACAGAGAAGGCATTTGTGTCACCAAGAAGTCAAGGAGACACAAAATAAACATTGTATGACTGCCAGGCGCAGTGCCCTTTCTTATTTGCGTTTTGCCTGGTGTGAATGTTGTTTTTTACCAGAATATAGAAATGTCATTTTGGACATGACTTTCTTCTCTAGTATTCGATGGGGACCATCAGAGGCCATTTGGGGGAAAATAATAGAACATATGTTGAAGTTTTAAAATTTTATTTAATTTTGGACATGTGTAAGAAAATTTGCTACTACTGGTACTTGCTCTGAATTTCTAGGCTTCAATTTTGGTGATACTGTATTAGTTGCCCTGAAAGATCTCTGTGCTGTATATATCTTACAAATCTACTTTTATACTGGTACTCATTCCTGGGGAAGACATAGAATGAGAAGGTGATGCAGTTCATTTTCTACAACATTGAACATTCATTTGGCACCAGCGTAGAAGGGATTTGGGGAGAAATTAAGCAGTAGCAGGAAGATTTAGTAATCTGCATCTAAAGTGGCTTGCTGGTTTTACTTCTGTAAATTCTGGCCATGTGAAGAATACCTAAATTAACTATCAGTTATTAACAGAGTGAAGATATCATAACTATGATTTTTTTTTCCTTTTTCACAATTACAGAATTGATTGTTGTTTGTTTGTTTGTTTTGAGACAGGGTCTTGCTCTGTCACCCAGCCTGGAGTGCAGTGCCACAATCTCGGCTCACTGCAACCTCCACCTCCTAGGTTCAAGTGATTGTCCTGCCTCAGCCTTCCAAGTAGCTGGGGTTACAGGCATGTGCCACCATGCCTGGCTAATTTTTGCATTTTCAGTAGAGATGGGGTTTCACCATGTTGGTCAGGCTGGTCTCGAACTCCTGACCTTAGGTGATCATCAACCCACCCCAGCCTCCCAAAGTCTGGGATTACAGGCATGAGCCACTGCTCCTGGCTCACAGATTTCTTTATTGGCAATTTTTGCTGAGATTATTATGTAGTGGGCAAACAACTGTTTTTATGCTCATAGGCACTGTAAACATTTTATTTCTACTTCTTACTTGTGTATGCTTATCAGTGGAAATAAATAAAACAGACTTTGTCATTATCTTGAGTTAGTTAGCTTTATTATGTTTTCATGGTCATAATTAACCTCCTTCTGTGCTTAAAAATGTTCAACCAGTTTTATGTTGTCACTTTTTTTGTTTTTGTTTTTGTTTTTGTTTTGAGACAGAGTCTTGTTCTGTCACCCAGGCTGGAGTGCGGTGGCATGATCTCGACTCACTGCAGCCTCTGCCTCCTGAGTTCAGATGATTTTCCTGCCTCAGCCTACCGAGTAGCTGGGACTACAGGCACGCATCACCACACTTGGCTAACCTTTGTATTTTCAGTAAAGACAGGGATTCACTGTGTTGCCCAGGCTGGTCTCAAACTCCTGAGCTCAAGTGATCCTCCAGCCTTGGCTTCCTGAGATGCTGGGGTTGTAGGCATGAGCCACCGTGCCCTGCCATTCAACCAGTTTTAGAAAAGATTTGGTAGGAAATTTGTCATTGAGTCAGCATGAATTTATTACCACTTCTGAAAAAAAAAATGACTACTTAGGATACATATCCTACAAATAATAGAGTAGTACTTTTGTATGTTAAGGGCAAATACTTTAAAAATTTTGTTATTACTGAATGGAAATTTAGGGTTTCAACTCAGGATTTTATAAACCTGGCTACATGTCAGATCACCCCAGAGATTCTGACTTAAAAGTCTAGAATATGGGCCAGTTCTCTTTTTTAAAATAAATACCCCAGGGTAGTTCTTTTTTCTTTTTTTTTTTTTGAGATGGAGTTTTGCTCTTGTTGCCCAGGCTGGAGTGCGGTGGTACGATCTTGGCTCACTACAACCTCCTCCTCCCAGGTTCAAGCAGTTCTCCTGCCTCAGCCTCCCAAGTAGCTGGGATTACAGGCATACACCACCATGCCCGGGTAATTTTGTATTTTTAGTAAAGACGGGGTTTCGCCATGTTGGACAGGCCAGTTTCGAACTCATGACCTCAAGTGATCCACCCGCCTTGGCCTCCCAAAGTGCTGGGATTACAGGCATCAGCCACCATGCCCAGCCTTTTTTTTTCTTTTGAGACAGGGTCTCACCCTGTTGCCCAGGCTAAAAGGTAGTGGTGCAATCTTTGGCTCACTGTAGCCTCAACCTCCTGGGCCCAAGCAATCCTCCCACCTCAGCCTCCCAAGTAACTGTGATCACTGGCATGCCCCACCATGCCCATCTAATTTTTAAATTTTTTGTAGAGGCAGGGTCCCACCTTTTTGCTCAGGCTGCTCTCAAACTCCTGGGCTCAAGCAGTCCTTCCACCTTGGCCTCCCAAAGTGCTGGGAATACAGACATGAGTCACCATGCCCAGCTCCCAGGATAATTTTGACACAGCTAGGCAAGTGTTAAGAAATGCCTTTCTGGGCTGGACATGGTGGTTCACACCTGTAATCCCAGCACTTTGAAAAGCTGAGGCAGGCGGGTCGCCTGAGGTCAGGATTTCGAGACTAGCCTGGCCAGCATGGTGAAACCCGGTCTCTACTAAAAATATGAAAATTAGCTGGGTGTGGTGGTGGGCGCCTGTAATCCCAGTGACTTGGGAGGCTGAGACAGGAGAATCATTTAAACCCAGGAGGCAGAGGTTACAGTGAGTTGAGAATGCCATTGCACTCCAGCCTGGGTGACAAGAAACTGTCTCAAAAGAGAGAGGAAAAAAAGCCTTTCTTAATTTACTGTTAAAGTCTAAACAGCACTGCCAAAAATAAAATTATATTTTGGGTATTTTCATAGGTATAAAGCTAAGCATGCATTTAAAGATAGTAAATGTGTCCATTCAAATCAAATTGTTTTGTTTCAAAAAGTTACAAAACAAAAAGTATAATCTTACTTTGTCCTTTTCATCTGAAGAATTTGGAAGGGCCCTTTAAATTTATTATAATGGGATTTTATATGAAATTTGTTGTACTTCCATGAAATAATATTAAGTGTAGAGACAAAGCTTCTAGAGAAAGAGTGTGTTTATTTGACTTCCTTTTGATGTCACTTTTTACTCTGCTAAGCACACTGTGAACAGAGTGAATCTTCAGTAATCATGGTAATGGACAAGCTTGACATCCAGTTAATTCCTAGGACAGTCCTATCTGGGAATGGCAAGACTGCAGTTATGGGCACTGTCAGTCTCTTCCTTATTTCTTCTGCTTGCAAATAGGCTCCTAATCAGGAGAAGCTTCACTCCATTAAAGCAACACTTGTTATCATAAGTGTTTACATCCATTGTGAATGCCCTCTTTTAAAACTTCGGATAATACAATTGCTTGTTTCTTTCTGTGCTTTTTGTTCAATCAATAAATGCTAGTAAGTGCTTATTTTTTTTAAGAATTTAATTTGCATGCAATGCTCTTTGACTAGTATGAAGTGCTCCTTTGTGTACAAGATCATGATGATCCAGCCATTGATGTATGTAAGAAGCTTCTTGGAAAATATCCAAATGTTGATGCTAGATTATTTATAGGTAAGTAACAAATAAATTCTTCAGTAACCATTTTGCATTGATACTATTAATTATCAGTAATCTCTCCATTGAACTAAAGATTAAAGTGTTAGCCTTGTTTGTTAGAATACTGAAAGGTGTTTACATCCTTTTGAGAAAAGTTATAAAAACAAAGATTTTTTTCATAGATGAACAAAATCACACACAAAAATAATACTTTTTCCGTTAATCAGACATAAGGGTCTGTTATTTTTGTTTCGTCACTATTTTAAATATGTGGTCTTTTCTGTATCTTACTGACTGTAATTAGAGTGAATGATAGAATTCACTTTTATTATACTACAAGAAGGATGTTTTTCCAAAAGCCTGTAGGCTTTTTAAAGACTTGTTAGAGGTGTGTTTGCCATTATTATTATTATTTTTTAACATGGAACTGATGTGATCTCTCTAAAACACCAGTAAGTCATATACAATGATATCAGATCTTTGCTATTTGAACATAGGGCAGTGATTTCAATTATTACCTTAAAATGCAAATTTGAAAATTTATATAAGTTTAGCATACCTACAAATTAATCAGGACCATTACAAATCTATCAATTCCTGGTCAGAGATGCTCATTCTTCATATGTGCTATCTTAAATTATTTACTATCAATATTTATGTTTTCCTGTGTGTATTTTTTTTTTTTTTTGAGACGGAGTTTTATGCTTTTGTCACCCAGGCTGGAGTGCAATGCCACCATTTTGGCTCACTGCAGTCCCCACATCCTGGGTTCAAGTGATTCTCCTGCCTCAGCTTCCTGAGCAGCTGGGATCACAGGCGTGTGCCACCACGACCAGCTAAATTTTTGTAGTAAAAACAGAGATGGGGTTTCACCATGTCAGTCAGGCTGGTCTCGAACTCCTGTCCTGAGGTGATTCACCCGCCTCAGCCTCCCAAAGTGCACTCATGCCTGTAATACTAGCACTTTGGGAGGCTGAGGCCGGTGGATCACGAGGTCAAGAGATCGAGACCATCCTGGCCAACATGGTGAAACCCTGTCTCTATTTAAAAAAATACAAAATGACGTCTATAGCTTTTTTTCCCTTAGGATTATTTTCTACATTGACAAATAAAATTTGTGTATCTTTTTGGTGTACAGCATGATGTTTTGAAATACACACACACACACACACACACACACACACACACACACAGACACATTGTGGAATAGCTAAATTAATTAATGTATGTATTACTATATATATTTATTCGTAGTGGGAAATCTCTCAGCAGTTTTCAAATATACAACATGTTGTTGTATACTTTCTCACGTACTTATAATTTATTTGCAGTGAGAAATCTGCTCTTGGTCATTTTGAAGTATATCATACATTGTTGTTAGCTATAGTTGCCATGTTGTACAATTGCCGTTAAATATTGACTTATACTTAACTACTAAAGGCAAGGACTTAAGAATTTAAAAAAGTGAAACAGTAAATTTTTAAAGATAAATGATACAGTTTTCCTTTTGAGCATGGACAGTTTTTTCTTAAATATATTATTCTGAAAAATAGAGAATGTTAAATAATATGAAAATATTTTCATTTTAATTATTAAATATGCAAGTACTTTTCATTATACCAGAAAGTGTTTTTAATGTTCTATAAATCTTTTACTACTGTACCTTTACATTTGTAGGTGGCAAAAAGGTTGGCATTAATCCTAAAATTAATAATTTAATGCCAGGATATGAAGTTGCAAAGTACGATCTTATATGGATTTGTGATAGTGGAATAAGAGGTGAGATTTTTTTCTTATTTATTTTATAAAACTATTAATTTGAAGATAAAATGCTAAAAGTAATCTGCAGATTCATTCATGAGTCCTTTTTATTTGCCTAAAAGAGTAATTTATTTCATCATTATTACATGGTAATATGTCCAAGTATGCTTACTAAGATTTTGATTTTTTAAAATTCTAAAGTAGAATGTTACATGTATTAAAATGTTTTTATTTTGAAGAGAAAATTTCAGCTATTAAATTAGTCGTGGTTCATTATACAATCTGCAAGCTTTCTCATGGGTGTAACTTTTCCCTTGTTTGCCTGACACTTATCTTTAATGTGTTTTGGCTTGCATAATACACTGTCTCACAAAGGGACAAAAATTAATAGGTGCATGTCTTACTTAACACATATACTTATTAGATTATACAGATGGCTTTTTACTTAAATGATTTTAGCAAGAAGCCTTTTATATACTAAAATTATAACTTGCATTTCTAAACACTTATAGTTTCAGTGTGCTATAACATTTTGTTATATTCTAATTACCTTAAGTTTCTCAACCCCAAAACTATTCACATTTTGGGTTTTGTTGTGGGAGCTATCTTGTAGGATGTTTAGCAGCATCCCTGGTATCTACCCATGCGATGCCAGTCGTACCCACTTCTCAGTAGTTAAAAGCAAAGATAATCTTCAGATGTTGCCAGATGTCCCCTGTGGGGCAGAATTGCCCCCAGTTGAGAAGCACTGACCTAGAATGAGTATTCAAGGTCCACATATGGCTGGGTGCAGTGGCTCACGCCTATAATCCCAGCACTTTGGGAGGCTGAGGCAGGCGGGTCACGAGGTCAGGAGTTCGATGCCAGCCTGGCCAAGGTGGTGAAACTCTGTCTCTACTAAAAAAAAAAAAATACAAAAATTAGCCAGATGTGGTGGCACGCGCCTGTAATCCCACCTACTTGGGAGGCTAAGGCAGGAGAATCGTTTGAACCCGGGAGGCAGAAGTTGCAGTGAGCTGAAATTGCACCACTGCACTCCAGCCTGGGCAACAACCGAGACTCCATCTCAAAAAAAAAAAAATTCCATGTACAACTTTTTGTTATACAGTAGATTAGTTCTTAAAGACTTGGAGGAAATGAAAAATAAAGTCATGTAAAATGATATGTTTGCTATTTAAAGATTGGCCAATAATTAAAATTTTTCATTAGCTTAAAATGCAAATTAGAAAATGAACATAAATGTCGCATTCCTATGAATTAATCAGGACCGTTACCAATCTGTCAACTCCTGGTCAGAGATGATGTTCCTTCTTCATATTTGCTATCTTAAATTATTTACTCTCATGTTTTTCATTGTACAGATCTCTGTTCAATATAATCACATTTCATTCCCATTAGTGCTATGAAATCTGTTACTCACAGCAAAAGTAGTCTCATTTCCTATGGTTGGAGAGTAGAGAAACCAGCACAAGAATTGAGGTCCTTTTATTTATTGTATTTTATTTTTTGAGATGGAGTCTCGCACTGTCACCCAGGCTGTAGTGCAGTGGCGTGATCTCAGCTCACTGCATTCTTTGCCTCCTGGGTTCAGGCAGTTCTCCTGCCTCAGCCTCCAGAGTAGCTGGGACTACAGGGGTGCACCACTACGCCCAGCTAATTTTTTTTTTGTATTTTTAGTAGAGATGGAATTTCACCATGTTAGCCAGGATGGTCTCGATCTCCTGACCTCGTGATCCACCTGCCTCAGCTTCCCAAAGTGCTGAGATTACAGGCGGGAGTCACCGCGCCCGGCCAAGAACTGAGGTCTTTTATCCTCTGCTCCTGAAGCTTTTCCACTAGGACACATTGCCCTTATTCCAATTTAGAAGTTCCGACAGGGGGTTCTTTTCAAAGTATATCCTGTCTCTGGTACATAGTAGGTATATACTGGACTAAAAAAATGTATAAATTAGGCCTTTTTCAAATTTTGTATTCTCAGAAAGGTGGTTGAGATTCATTTTATTTGATCCATATGTTTCAAAGAATGTATTTTTATTAAGACTTTAATAACAGTTCACAAAATGTATTTTATGTTAATGGGCATTCTACTAAAAAGACTTTTTTTTTCTTTCCCCCTCTCTGCCGTTTTTTTTAATTGTAGTAATTCCAGATACACTTACTGACATGGTGAATCAAATGACAGAAAAAGTAGGCTTGGTTCATGGGCTCCCTTACGTAGCAGACAGACAGGGCTTTGCTGCCACCTTAGAGCAGGTGAGTATGCTGGTTATAAATCATGTTCATGGTATCAGACCCCTAATCTCCTAGAAGCTTGAGACTATGAGAGTTGGAATTAGGTATCTCAAGTTAACTGTAGTAAGTCCATTTGGGAACCTACTGCGTTCTAGAAACCCTGAGTTGAGAGCAGCTGTTTTCCATAGTGAGGAAATTCTTGGGCCCCTGACCATACCCTGGCAGTGAACAGCTGTGCACAGGAAATGCCTGTGGTCTTACTGCCAGCTGGACACAGCCTTACCTCCTGGCTTGTAGTAGTCACTTCCAGTTTTGGAGTTCAAGTCTTTATATTGTTCTTTCAAACATCCGATCTGAAAGGAACCCCCCTCTTTTTTTGTAAACAGAGTCTTGCTCTGTCGCCCAGACTAGAGTGGAGTGGCGCAATCTCCGCTCCCTGTAACCTCCACTTCCCAGGTTCAAATGATTCTCCTGCCTCAGCCTCCCAAGTAGCTGGGATTGTAGGTGTGCTACCACACCTGGCTAACTTTTGTATATTTAGTAGAAATGGGGTTTGACCATGTTGGCAATGCCAGTCTCAAACTCCTGACCTCAAGTCATCCACCCACCTCACTCTCCCATAGTGTTGGGATTACAGGCATGAGCCGCTGTGCCCAGCCCTGAAAAGAACCTTTTAAAAATATCACAAAGTGTTTCAAATGTACGGAAAAGAAAATTTATTCATATAAGTCCTTAGAAAATCCATTTGATGTTCTTTTAAAACATATTTCTAATAATTATCTGAGAAACTTATATTTTCATTTTATTTTTTCTCCAACTTAGAAATAGTAACATGCGTAGGAAACTATAAATAATGCAAAAGTATAAGATGCAAAACCAACAACTACCAGGCTCAAGTGGCTCACGCCTGAAATCCCAGCACTTTGGGAGGCCAAGACGGGTGAATCACCTGAGGTCAGGAGCTGGAGACCAGCCTGACCAATATGGAGAAACCCCGTTTCTGCTAAAAATACAAAATTAGCTGGGCATGGTGGCACATGCCTGTAATCCCAGCTACTTGGGAGGTTGATCTGGGAGAATTGCTTAAACCAGAGAGGTGGGGATTGCAGTGAGCTGAGATCGCACCATTGCACTCTAACCTGGGTAAGAAGAGCGAAACTCCATCTCAGAAAAAAAAAACAAAAAACCTAGAACCTTAACAATATGAGGAAGTTTCTGTTTTTAAAAATAAAGATTTCTTATAACATTATAATATTTGGGCACTTTAGAGTCTATTTTTTTTTTTCTCTTTTTTTCCCCTCTGGGCCCTTTAGAAAACATTGTTGAGATACTACTCTAAAAGTAATTTGTATCTTATTTTTGTGACTTTATAAGCTTTTCCCATATCATTAATAGTTTTTCATAAAGGTAATTTTTTATAAAAGTAATTTTAATCATTAATAGCTTTTCATAAAAGTAATTTTTACTGCCAGGTGTGGTGGCTCACGCCTGTAATCCCAACACTTTGGGGGGCCGAGGTGGGTGGATCACCTGAGGTCAGGAGTTCGAGACGAGCCTGACGAACATGGAGAAACCCCATCTCTGCTAAAAATACAAAATTAGCCAGGCGTGGTGGCAAGTGCCTGTAATCCCAGCTACTTGGGAGGTTAAGACAGAAGAATCGCTTGAACCTGTGAGGCAGAGATTGCAGTGAGCCAAGATCTGGCCATTGTACTCCAGCCTGGGCAACAGGAGTGAAATTCCGTCTCAAAAAAAAAAAAAAAGAAGTAATTTTTATTGACTGTATCTCATATGTGTGTCCCATGCTTGAGTTAATCATTCCTGTACTCTTAAACATTTGGGAGGAATAATTTGTTATAATGTTACAAGGACGGATACCTGATATCAGTCTTTAAATATGTCAACTTGCTCTTAAGCATATCTGCATTTATATTCTTTTGAATTGCAGTCTCATGATTGCCACATATCTGAAGGGGTAAAGGTACATTGTGGGACTTGCATCTGACCTTTGGCAGTTTGAACCATGAGCTCTTTCTTAATATTGCCTATAAATATGTTTGTCCTACTGCAAAAAATTGTTAGTTTTAGATATCAGTATTTTTGTTTAGAGAAAGAAACGGAGTACCTGCTTTAAAATAAAATTCAATATCCAAATTGTATTTTTGTCTTAGAAATAGCCAACTTGATATAGATGTCAATAATGTCTCCATGATGCATATGTCAATGAACATCTCCCACAATACACTTATTCCCTTAGTGTAGGTTTAATCTCTGGAAGTCACTCTGCCATACTTAGTTGGCATTGAATGAATCAGTCTCAGCTATAAAGAAATCCTGGGAGCATTCAGCTCAGTGACAAACATCTCCTTCCTAAGATCTCACTTAATAACTGCTAAGGAATTAAGATGTATGCCTCTGTTCATAGAAGTCAGGTTTGATTCAGTCTCACAACACTAGGGCTTCACTGGAGTCTGGGTTCGGGATAGGTAGCAAGAATCATAATCTTAATTGCCTCTTAGAATTATCTTGCTCTGTACTGTGTGTGTAACTCCTGACACCGAGAAAGACCACTACTCTTTATTTCAAGCTAATTAGAAAAGGCAACATATCTGAGGTGTAAATAATAAATGGGGTTTTATATCTGCGAAGTAAGGTGATGGCAGTCCTTTTCTGCATTGATTTATAAGCTTATATATCTTACGACTTCAGAGTATATGTAGAGAAAAAGCAGTAGGGGATGAGAGAGAATTTTAGTATCCCTGTTATGAAAAATACATTGAAAAAAAATGAGGAAATTGGGAAGAATCTTGGTGACTAAGAGAGAGGCTGGTTACAAGAGGATGCAAGAAAAAGAATTAAGAAATAGGATTGTCCTGCCTGCCCCCCGACCCCGAAAAAAATAAAAGGAAATAAAGAAATAGGATTGTCCTGAAGGTTGATTTACTTATTGGTGGTGTGTGTATGCATGCATGTATATACACACATATACATAACATACAAATATATTTGTATATTAATCCAAGTAAACTAAGTAGATGTGTGTGTATATTTACATGGACACCCTAAAAACAAGATACATTAAATGTTTGTTAATATTTTATATGTCAATGAGTGATATTTTTATCTTATTTTATATCTAAATTAAATTTTATTTGGATGCATTTTTAGATTACTAACTGTGCTTGCTCTATGAAAGCAATATTGTGTACCATTTTTTTATTCAGGTAGTTTACCTAAGAATAATAGGATATTCACTCAGTCATACTTTTAAAAAATCATTGGGAAAAACAGTTTATACACACCATGCTTTTAACGTGAAATTCTAATCGTATACATTTGTGGTTTTTTTGGGCAGGTATATTTTGGAACTTCACATCCAAGATACTATATCTCTGCCAATGTAACTGGTTTCAAATGTGTGACAGGAATGTCTTGTTTAATGAGAAAAGATGTGTTAGATCAAGCAGGAGGACTTATAGCTTTTGCTCAGTACATTGCTGAAGACTACTTTATGGCCAAAGCGATAGCTGACCGGTAAGACAACTAAATGAAACCGTAGTGTTTTTATTACCTAACTTCTGTTGGTTTATTCTTTTTGTTCAACCTATAGATTAGGGTTAATTTAATTTTACTTTTTTGCTAGTAAGCACAGAATAGGTCAGTAATATTATTATTTTGTTTGTTTTTAAGACAGAATCTTGCTCTGCCACCCAGGCTGGAGTGCAGTGGCACGATCTTGGCTCACTGCAACCTTTGCCTCCCGGGTTCAAGCAATTCTTGTGCCTCAGCCACCAGAGCAGCTGGGACTACAGGCATGCACCACCACACCCAGCTAGTTTTTGCATTTTTAGTAGAGATGGGGTTTCATCATGTTGGCCAGGCTGGTCTTGAACTCCTGACCTCAAGTGATCTGCCCACCCCAGCCTCCCAAAGTGCTGGGATTACAGGTATGAGCCACTGCGACCAGTAGATCAATTTTAGAGAGTAATTCATATTCTAATTATAGAATTGTAGCTATTTACTAATGAATCAAGTAAGTGTTCTGATTCCTCTACATTTTTCAAATTAATGTGTTTTAAAGTGATTAAAAGGAAACTTCTCTGTGATTAGAATTTTTACTATATAGATATAAATTTCTATGTGTTTTAGAAGAATTAAAACTATTAATGCACTCATAGACCAGGAGGTGAAAATTTAAAGACTATCATTTCAAAATTTGAAATTTCTCAGTGATGCTTTGCTAAGAAGCCTCTGAAATATTCATATGACTGACTTAGCATTTCTCTATCACAAAATATTTTTTGTTTTTAAAGGGGATCACTGCCTTGTGTGATTTTTTTTTTTTTAATTTTTTAAAAACAAGTGTGTTTTAAGTAAAAATTCTGTCATGATTGTGTTCATGTGGTTCATGGTTTCCTAGTGTCTCCCATGAGATCCATAATGCCACTTTCTGTGTGCATTTCTTGTTGAATATTCACACAACTTTGTTGTTGTTGTTTGGTTAGTAGTCATCAGAGACTAATCTATTAAATATAGAACCCTCTCCATTTTTTTCTGAATGACTGCATTTTAAGTTTCTTAAATCGTAAAGTAAGGAGGGTACAGTTTCTTCTAGTTCTTAGATGGTGCCATCGTGGGTCAATGTAATTGCTGAAACATCCGTATGTATGGTAGACCTTAAATAGTGTGCTAATCCTGAAAACTGGGCTCACCTTGAATACTAGCAGTTGCCTGGTCTTGATAAACGCATAACCAGTTATGCTTGCATGTGTTCATCATCATAACTTATTTTCTAATTGTCTTAATTTTCAGAGGTTGGAGGTTTGCAATGTCCACTCAAGTTGCAATGCAAAACTCTGGCTCATATTCAATTTCTCAGTTTCAATCCAGAATGATCAGGTAAATCAACTGTTTTCTTTTTATACTTAGTTAAAAGGAAAGGTTGGGGTGGTAATTTTTACAGGTTTTAATAAAGTTAAATAAATGTACCTAAAGTTTAGATTTTTGTTTAGTTCCAGCAAATAGAGTTTAGCTTCTGTGTTTAAGGTAAGTTTAATGTCAAAATATGTGTTCTTTGCTGTATGACGCTGAAAGCACTCAATAGAGAGATGCTGAGGCTGAATTTTTTTTTTATAAGTGTCCAATTGCTAAGTGGGTTTTAAGCTGAATTTTTTAATATGCTGAGTCTCTGTTTTCTACTTTCTATACTGATTACATTTTATAATCTGCATTCATCAGTATGTAGGCCATACAAATGAATTTATAGACATTTTTCTTTGACATCCTATACAAAAATAAAAAAGAGAGTCATTAAAAAAAAAAAATTTAGGTTGGGTGTGGTGATTCATGCCTGTAATCCCAGCATTTTGGGAGGCCGAGGGGAGAGGATCTCGTTTGAGCCCAGGAGTTCGAGACCAACCTGGACAATATGGTGAAACCCTGTCTCTACAAAAAATGCAAAAATTAGCCAGTGTGTATGATGGCGTGTGCACCTGTGGTCCCAGCTACTTGGCGGGATGAGGTGGGAGGATCACTTCAGCCTGGGAGATTGAAGCTGCAGTGAGCACCACTACACTCCAGCCTGGGTGGCAGAGCAGAGCCCCATCTCAAGTTTAAAAAACAAAAAAAAGTTTAAAGAGAATGGCCTTTCTATCACAAGGTAAAAAAGTCGATTATTTTTTGGGGAAAAAACGAATTAGTTTTGTAACCAGACTTCATTTTTTTATTTATTTTTTATTTATTGAGATGGGGTTTCACCATGTTGGTCAGACTGGTCTCGAACTCCTGACCTCGGGTAATCCACCCGCCTCAGCTCCCAAAGTGCTGGGATTATAGGCATGAGCCACCATGCCGGGCCTACCAGACTTTGTTTTAAAGAAAATGCTTTTTGTTTTTCTAGGTGGACCAAACTGCGAATTAACATGCTTCCTGCTACAATAATTTGTGAGCCAATTTCAGAATGCTTTGTTGCCAGTTTAATTATTGGATGGGCAGCCCACCACGTATTCAGATGGGATATTATGGTATTTTTCATGTGTCATTGCCTGGCGTGGTTTATATTTGACTACATTCAACTCAGGGGTGTCCAGGTATGTGGATAGGCATGAAAAGGTTGGCAGTCACTTGGTGGAACTAGAACTGTTTTAATTTAGAAAAAATTGAAGAAGATCTCTCTGAGCCATTCTTCAGCTTCGCATTGTAGGTTAGTCTCAGGTTTGAACATTACTTTCTCTGGTGGAATGTTGACACAAAACTTAAGTTGATTTACAACTTTCTATTGGTTATATAATCACTTTTAAGGTTCTAAAAGCATGAAGTTAATCAAATCAATGAGTATTCAAACTAATAATACATTAAGATAGCAGTTATTTTAATCCTTCTTCTATTAACAATTAGCATTTTCTTAAATAGTATAATATGGCAGTTAAATTACATAAGAAAGCGGACTTGATTTTACATAGTATACTTAGAAAAGTGAAATCTAGGCCGGGCGTGGTGGCTCATACCTGTAATCCCAGCACTTTGGGAGGCCAAGTTGAGTGGATCGCCTGAGGTCAGGAGTTCAAGACCAGCCTGACCAACATGGTAAAACCTCATCTCTAAAGAAAATAAAAAATAAAAAGAAAGAAAAAGAAAGGGAAATCTAAGAATGTTATGTTTTACCTCTGTCTTTAGTTTGACAGTGAGTGAATTAAAAAAAAATTTTTTTCCATTCCTAGGGTGGCACACTGTGTTTTTCAAAACTTGATTATGCAGTTGCTTGGTTCATCCGCGAATCCATGACAATATACATTTTTTTGTCGGCATTATGGGACCCAACTATAAGCTGGAGAACTGGTCGCTACCGATTGCGCTGTGGAGGTACAGCCGAGGAAATCTTAGATGTATAACTACAGCTTTGTGACTGTATATAGAGGAAGAAAGAGAAGTATTATAAATTATGTTTATATAAATGCTTTTAAAGATCTGCCTTCTGTAGTTTTATCACATGTATGTTTTGGTATCTGTTCTTTAATTTATTTTTGCATGGCACTGCATCTGTGAAAAAAAAACACATCTGTAGTCTTGGCCAAATGATACAGTTTATTTTGTGGAAGTAGAAAATCAAGAGGATTGGTTCTAGGAACCTGGGTTTGTTCTTCATTGTTGTTTATTTTTTTAAAATAAATAAATATAGAGATGCTCTGCAACAAACACTATGACAGTATCCTTCAGTAGAGAAAGTTTCTTATTTGTGAGTACACTCTTTTAGAACATTTACGGGTGGGATGGCAGCAGCTTTGCTTTAGAGTTTAGAAGAGACTAGAAGGAATGACGATTCACGTCCAAAGCGAATGGTATTATGCAGTGAGCAACTCATGTCGCGGTACTAACTGAGAAACTTTTTCATGCTTTATGCCTACCTCTTGTAGTTGTTGCAGAGCAAATATAAATTGTAATAAGGTAGCTAGGCCTTGCAGAAACAAGCAGAAAAACTTAAAATAATAATAATAAAAGAGCTGAAGTCTAGTATTTATATGAATCTGTGAGAGAGATTTTTTTGGTCTCACTGCAAAGAACCAAAAGTGGCTGAGTTTGGTTTTTAATTGTAGCCATGTATTGAAGGCATCTTTTGACCAACTCTTGTTGGTTCTGTCTTGAACCATTGTTAATCACTGTGCTGTAATTAGTATAGCTAAATCTTTTCCTTCCCTGCTCCTCCCCCAGCCCACCCCATCTTTCCTTAACATTTTTTCAGGGGGGGTTGGGAGTGGTTTTGTTTTAGTGTGAGTGGACGTTTTGATAGTTGTAAGGAAAAAAATGCATTTCAGACACATTTCACACATGAGCTATTTTCTTACACAGTATGTCTTATTGTTAATAAGAATGTAATTTCATGATACAGGTATTTAATATCTTTTTTAAGTCAGTCAATATTCTAGCCATCAATAAATAAATTGCAGTAGAGTATTAAGAGGGGACAAGATGAGTTTACTCTTAAAATTAATCAGTATCAAACTAAGTCTACTGTGTGTGTTTTTTTTAAACTATTATAGTTAGTCTAGTCTTATTTAAATTGGGTTTTTGTATTCCAGTTTGTATGACAAAGTAGACTAGATCAGCGCTGGTTGTAAATGCATGCTGTACCTCACTCTTTTCTCCCCATCATGCCGCTAAACTTGCTCGTCAGGTTGTGCTTAACTTGTGGTGAACTGGACTTGTTTTTGTTTTGTTTTGTTTTGTTTTAAAAACAACAAAAACGTAAGGGACAGTGCATAAGCCTTTCCTTTGTTTTTGTAGTGGTTTTGCTTTTTCTTCAAGATTGGATGGCATGTTGTCCATAGGAATGCCTACTGCAGGGCTAACACTGGCAATATGGCAGCTTTAAATTCTAAGTTACAACAGTCTCCATGTCAAAGCATAATGTGTAGCATATTAGCAATAACTACATATTTATCGAAAACACTTTTTCACTTTACTGAGCCAATTCATTTAATTGTCTAATGTCTATATCCATGGTTTAAATGGCAACACATATGTAAGTATGTGTACACATTATGTTTAAGCTTTTCTCTGGACCAAACTGCTTCATCCTTTTTCTTTTCTTTCTTTCTTTCTTTTTTTTTTTTTTTTTTTTTTAGCCTTATGATGAATTTGTTTGAAGGGCATTTTCTTTATGAACAAAGGCTTGGATGCATATTCCTTTCTTTCTGTGAATGGGTATTGTTCCCTGAGGAAAGTTGCTCAGTGAAAACCAGTCTGGTTGTGACCCACTACATGTTTTATTGTTTTTAATCACTATTACCTGAGTTGAACTTTGCTCACCGTGTTCGTACTTGTTGATTTGTTTAGTGAAGTTTGGTTGATGCCATCCTTTGCACTGCCAAAGTGTACTCTTGTGTATTACTTAGCTTTCTGCTGATCTCAGTATGGACAGTGTAACAACAAAACCAAAATGGCTGGACAGACTTCTTGTGTTTTGTAAATATAAAATAGGACTGTTCTGTAGGTGTGTTCAGTGTGGTAGTGGAGTATTTCCTTAATGTAAACCTTCACTTAAACAGAGTGATTCTTTGTTGAGCAAGCTTGGAGTGATGATAAAATGGTAAGAAACAAATGTTGAAGACAGCATCACAACAGAACTATAGGAGTCTAAATTTAATAAATAATCTTTAAAAAAATCCAGTGTCTATGATATACCATGTTTTATTATTTAAAATCATTGTCTTAAATTTTTTGTTCAAAAAATAAAAATTTGAATACAATCAAAACATTAGCAGTAGTGTATTTTTTTGCTCTTTTCTTTTATATATTTATAAATAGCATGCTCCAGCATTCACATCAGAATTACTAGAAGAGTTCTCTCAAGTATTTCTTTTGAAATCTTCCTTTTACCTTAGCTACAAGCAGTCCTATGACTTAAAATATGGCTTTTCTACATTGGTTGCTTGTTAAAATCACCTGGAGAACTTGTTAAAATAACACACACACACACACACCCCCTGGGCGCTACCCATAGTTCTACTGTGAGAATACTGGCTCATAATGACATTCAGAAAAGAGCTAGTGGGCCGGACATGGTGGCTATGCCTGTAATCCCAGCACTTTGGGAGGCTGAGGCAGGTGGATCACCTGAGGTCAGGAGTTCAAGACCAGCCTGGCCAACATAGCGAAACCCCATCTTTACTAAAAATACAAAAGTTAGCTGGGCATGGTGGTGCGTGACTGTAGTCCCAGCTACTTGGGAGACTGAAGCAGAATTACTTGAACCCAGGAGACAGAGGTTGCAGTAAGCCAAGATCATGCCACTGTACTCCAGCCTGGATAACAGAGTGAGACTCGGTCTCAAAAAAAAAAGAAAAAAGTCAGTGGTCCTTTTGCCCTTCCCTCTCCCTGCCCCACCTCCCTCCGGGCTCACAACTTGAACTCACCCTTTTAGATCTTACCACTCTAATGGCTAGGAAAGGTAAATCCAAAGGAAGAAATGGAATGGTATTTACTTGAGACCCAGGTGGGAGGTGGACCTTATGTACTTTCCAAGGCCAGGTTTCTCCCAAGCTGGAGGCCTTCACAGGCTTGTTTTACCACCATCCCATGAGAAAAGAATGTTCTTAACTGGAGAACAAATACCAGGGTAGGAAGAATCTGCTATCAGCTGAATATTTTTGTCTCTCCATAGTTCATATGTTGAAACCTAATCCTCAATATGAGGGTCTTTCAAGGTGAGGCCTTTGGTAAGTGTTCAGAGCCTTCATGATGGGATTGCTGCTCATAAAGGAAACCCCAGAGAGCTTTCTTGCCCCTTCCACCATGTGAGGATATGGCAAAAAGGTGACCAGCTATGAACCAGGAAGTCAGCTTTTACTAGCCACTGAATCTGCCGATGGCTTGATCTTAACCTTTCCAGCCTCCAAAACTGACAAAGTTCTGTTGTTTATAACCCACCCAGTCTATGGTATTCTGTTACAGGAGCCATAAGAGACTAAGACACAATCTAAAAGGGATGTGGCCCAGTAAACAAACTCATTCCTTCTTATTTGTGTACATCTAAAGCTACAGTTTAAGAAATGATCAACACAAAATTGAGTATGTCTTAGAATTTAATAGCTAGGTGGAGCTTGAAGATCCCTCACCCTTATTTTAGAGTGAAGAAGCTGAGACGCCCACGGTGAGAGCTGCGATCATACGGTTAGGTAGGTATGGCCCTGGTGGCAGAGCTGGGAGTAGCCCCTCTATCTGGTTCCAGTGTGGTGTTCTCCACTGGATCACATTGTTTAAATTTATACACTCACTTTAACATTTGCCTAGCCCTCAAGGGGGAAAAAAGTCACAATTTTAATAGCCATCTGTATTCTAACTGAAAAATTGTTCTAGAGAACCAGCTTCAAACCTGCAGAACAAGAATGTAAATTACTCTAAAGCTCATTTAAAGTGAAATGCTTTACATACATGATTGATTGATAGAGAATATAAATACATACCACAAGACTGTGTTCATGAGAATGAAAATAGTTCAGACCTTTTCTTCTGAAGTTTATCAGGATCTAGTGCTTGCGTTATTTTTTATTCATTTCAAGTTATAGTTTATGACCGTATCAACTTCATCTCATTGAAAAGAAAGCAAACATCACGAAATGGTAAGCACCTCTCCGCAGAGCTGCAAGGATATGTGTTTAGTTGAATAATTTGCTTTAAAAATACTGATACCGAGAAGAAAGTTTAAAATTGCTATCTTAGTATTTTCTAAAAACAAATGCATACCTTTAAGAGATCCCTGAACAGCTACTTGCCTTAGAACCAGAATGTGCTAAGCCTTTCATGTGGCACCTCCTCAGATCCGGGAGAAATTGACAGAGACTGGGGTATCTGTGGAATGCTTTCATGTGGTTGTGCTGTTTAGACTAATCGTCATTAAGACATCCATGTTAATAGCATGGACTTGTAATTATCTAATTTAAGCAAGTTAGGGATATCATTTATTTCTCTACAGGACTGAGTATCTGCACCCCTCCCCTGCTGCCTGCACACCTCCCAAAGGGTCATGTCACCTTTGTTTCCCAACTCTTGTCACCAGCTGTTCATGAAACCTCTATCATTTCTCCTCATGACTGACCAACACCAGGCCAACCTAAGGAACATGCTGGAGACATCCAGCAGACTATTACTGTGCAGCCCTAGAGCAGGGGAAGGGAGTGGGTTAGAAGTGGTGACTTGGGGGTAATTTCCCAGAGGTCATGGCTAAGACAGTGAATATAACCAAAGTCAGTCAGCGGGTGACAACTAAAGACAGAATCGTGGGGACCTATTTAGAGAGATAATGGAAGAAAACATCTAGGAAAGAGGCTGCCAAACCTGGGGTCCAAATAGGCATTTTGGTAGCTACGGGACTTCAGGTAGCTTCCTTCATCTTTCTGAGCTGAGCTTTCTTAAAGAATGGAGATACTAAAGCACCTTCCGAGGTGGTAGAGATGATTCAATGAGGTCATGTACATAAGCATAGGGACATTTAGTGCCTTTTTCCTCCCAAAGAAAAAGAAACAGTAAAAGGAGTGCCACAGTACCTTGGAAAGAGATTTCAAGAAGGAAGTGGTCACGGGAGGGGCCGTTGATTGTAAAGGATGAGAAGATGCCGGTGAATTCTGGGGCAGGAAACTCCCTGCAGTCGCCAGTGTGGGTCTCCACCGTAGTCATTGTCTCAGATGTTGAGAGATGAAGTGTCTGCGTGGGAGTAATACAGCTTCTTTATGAATGATTTTTATTGTTTAACACAATACTGCTTTTTTTTTTTTTTTTTTTTTTTTTAAGAGGATCTCGCTATGTTGCCTAGGCTGGAGTGCAGTGACTATTCACAGATGCGATCCCACTACTGATCAGCATGGGAGTTTTGATCTGCTCTGTTTCTGATCTGGGCCGGTTCACCTCTCCTTAGGCAACCTGGTTGTCTACAACTCCCAGGAGGTCACCATGTTGATGACGAACTTACTGCGGACACCCAATCGGCACAGCGCACTACAGCCCAGAACTCCTGGGCTCAAGTGATCCTCCAGCCTCAGCCTCCCAAGTAGCTGGGACTACAGGCACACGCCACCGCACCCTGTAATGATATGTTTTCTACAGTGAGAGACAAAGGGGTGGGACTTTCAAAGCAAGAAATTTTTCCTGACCCTGAGAGCACCCATATGACTCTGATGCCAAGGAAACATTTTAAGAAAGGCAGCTCCCAGGAAGCCGGTTCAACAGAGTGAAAGAAGCAGAAGTCAGATGGCTTAGGTTTGGCTGCATGTGCAAAAGACATGAAAGCTGTGGGTACAGATACTTGGAAACTGCAACAATGATGCATTTCCACCCAAGGTCCCAGTAATACTAAGCCAAAAAAACTAAGTCGGACTTGAATTCGTGAGAAATGTCCTAAGAAGCTGGGTCAGTGAGAGATGATGCCGGGGAATTGCCCATCCCCATCTTCCAGTCTCCTGACTTTATTCTAGACCATCTCCCGACAGCATAATCAGCATCCCTGAAGCAGGTGTGGGCACCCCAGCCCTGCCCACAGTCCGCCCCTTTTCATTCTGTTCTGATTCACTTATTTTTGCTCATATTGCTTGTTTTGCTTCAAGCTTTGTCTCTACATTGACTTAGAGCTTGACTTCTGACTTCAGCTTCTTTCTCTGACCCCATGTTCCTCAGTCTTACTTAAAGTCCAGGAAAAGGTAGTCCTTAATTTTCTATCCTCATTTCACATCACCATCTCCAGCCTGAGCTCTCCACCCCCAACCCAATGCCTCACTCTCAACCAGCCCACTCTTTTCCACGTGGAACCAGAGTTTCCTTGCTGTTTGCTTACCCTGAAAGTTCCTCTCCCTTCATCATCACTTTCTCTGCCTGTGGGGATACTCTTTTCCTTTATTGTTGGTTTTTTCTTTTTTTTTTTTGAGACCGAGTGATCTCACTTTGGCGCAATCTTGGCTCACTGCAATCTCCACCAATCACTCGTTCAAGTGATTCTCGTGCCTCAACCTCCTGAGTAGCTGGGATTGCAGGTGTGCGCCACTACATCCAGCTAATTTTTGTATTTTTAGTAGAGATGGGGTTTCACCAGGTTGACCAGGCTGGTCTCAAACTCCTGTCCTCAAATGATTCGCCTGCCTCGGCCTCCCACAGTGTTGGGATTATAGGCGTGAGCCACTGTGCCAGGTCAAAATACTCTCCTTTAAATCTCAACTCACATTCAATTCAGGACCTTTCCAGGGTTCTGTGTGCCCATGTTTTGTCCCTTTCACTTAGGTGTCTGTCTGCAGGTCATTTCCAGTTTTCAAGGGCCTGGACTCCGCTTATCTTAGTAGTCCTTTTTGTGCTTTATTTCTCTTTGTACCCTTCCCTTCCCTACCGTGCATTCACATAATAGTCACTTGGGAAAGGTCTGTTGTTGACAGTCAAGCCAGAATCAAAACATTAATTCTGGCTCAAATGTCACTTAATACCTTTTCACCCTCTCATTGTGTTAGTAAGGCTTTTGCTATTTCATGCCCCCAAACCTCCACCCTCACCTTACTTAACTAAAAGATTCCTCTGCACATGAGTAAATTACTAAAATTTTGTTGTTCCCTTCTGGAATCTTCTAGTTCAGGTTTGGGGTTTTTGTTGTTTTGTTTTGTTTTTATAACTTTGAGACGCCAGCAGTTTTTGGAAGGAATCAAGAGGTGACCTGTCAAATCTCTTGTCGACATCTTACAAGCCCATTGATTCCTGCTGTGTTTTATTTTTTAAGTCACATGTTGGTTTTGGATCATAAAAATACTACATATTTACTATAAACCTGAAACATAAATGAACAAAAGCACTTGTAGGTAGATACTCAAGAGAACTGGAAACAAAACATGTCCACATAAAAACTTGAACGTTCATCACAGCATTATTCATTATAGCCAAAAGGTGGAAACAACACAGATGCCCATAAACTGATGAATGGATAAACAAAACTTGATCACATACAGGCAATAGGATATTATTCATTCCTAAAAAAGAAATGAAGAGCTAGGCACAGTGGCTCACATATGTAATCCCAACACTTTGGGAGGCTGAGGAGGGCGGATCACTTGAGGTCAGGGGTTTGAGACCAGCCTGGCTAACATTGTGAAACCCTGCCTCTACTGAAAATGCAAAAATTAGATGCACGTGGTGGCGCGCTCCCGTGATCCCAGCTACTCAGGAGGCTGAGGCACGAGAATCGCTTGAAACCAGGAGGCAGAGGTTGCAGTGAGCCGAGATAGCACCACTGCACTCCAGCCTGGGCAACAGAGTCGGACTCCATCTCAAAAAAAAAAAAAAAAAAAGAAATGAAGTATAGATGCATGCTATGACATGGATGAACCTTGGAAGTGTTATGCTAAGTGAAAGAAGCTGGATACAAAAGGCTTCATAGTGTATGATGGTGTTTGTATGAAGTGTCTAGACCAGGCAAATCCATAGAGACGGGAAGTAGATTAGTGGTTGCCATGGGCTGGTGGATGGGAAGAATGAGGTGTGACTACTAACAGTAATCATTACTAACAGGGTTTCTTTTGGGGAGATAAGAATGTTTGCAAAGGAAAAATAAATAGCACTCTCAATGTATTATTTCCTTCCCACATCCTGGCATGTGCTGCTGAAATGCTTTCCAGAGAAGGTGTGTGCGTTTCTCATTACTTGTCAACCTTGCTAGAGTCAGAATTGCTATTTTCTAAATCTTTTAAAATTTGACAGATGAAAATGTTGGACATCATTCCTTAAATATGTGACTTTTCAATGACTGGCAAGATGAAGTTTTTTTTATGTATGATTTTTAGCCATTGGAATTTCTTCCACTTCTTAATCTTATTTATTTATTTACTTTGAGACCGAGTCTCGCTCTGTCGCCCCGTGTGGAGTGCAGTGGCATGATCTCGGTTCACTACAACCTCCACCTCCCAGGTTCAGGCAATTCTCCTGCCTCTGTCTCCCAAGTAGCTGGGATTACAGGCGCCCACCACCACACCCATCTAATTTTTGTATTTTTAGTAGAGATGGGGTTTCACCATGTTGGCAAGGCTGTTCTTGAACTCCTGACCTCGGGTAATCTGCCTGCCTTGGCCTCCCAAAGTGCTGGGATTACAGGCTTTAATCTTATTTAGATGAGGATCCAAATGTTTTCTTACTGCTTGTTCCGCATCTTTTCTTTTTAGCTATATGAAATAAACGTGACATTGCCAAGCTGAGCCCTTCACTCTTCTAGAACCTTCACATTTAGGATGGTGTTTCCTCAGGGGAAGATAAAATAGGCCTGGGAATAGTTGATTAGCATTTTTGCAACTAAATGGCCCATGGAAGTTGTCCAGAGTAAAGACCAGTCTTCCCAAATTTGCTTTCCCTCCCTCTTTTCAAATAAAACCATTTTCAGCTTTGAAGTAACAGTATTTTCAGAGTCTGTATATACCGGCATTTCTGAAGTAAAGCTGACTTGGCCTTTGGGTACTGTTTTTCAGATACGTTTCTGAACTTCATTTGTTACTATTTTATAATATATTTTCTAGTCTTCAGAGTTAGAATATGCTAACTGTGCAAAGTCAGTTGGGCCTTTTTTTTTTCTTTTTTTTTTTTGAGAGGGTTTCACCATCATGGCCAGGCTGGTCTTGAACTCCTGATCTCAGGTGATCTGCCCACCTTGGCCTCCCAAAGTGTTGGGATTACAGGTGTGAGCCACCACACCCGAGAGTATGCTAACTGTGCAAAGTCAGTTGGGCCATTTTTATTCTTATGCTCCAGAAAAAAAATATTTACCTAGGAATTATCTGTTCCTTTAAAGTTTGAAAGAGGCTGGGCACAGTGGCTCACACCTGTAATCTCAGCACTTTGGGAGTCCAAGGCAGATGGTCAGGATTTCAAAACCAGCCTGGCCAACATGGTGAATCCCCATCTCTACTAATAATCTAAAAATTAGCCAGGCATGGTGGTAAGTGCATGTAATCCTAGCTACTCAGGAGGCTAAGGCAGGAGAATCGCTTGAGCCCAAGAGGCAGAGGTTGCAGTGAGCAGAGATCACACCACTGTACTCCAGCCTGGGCAGCAGGGCGAGACTCCATCTCAAAACAAACAAAAAAAAAATGTTTGAAAGAATGTATCCATAAAACTTTATGGGCCTGGCATGTTGATAATATTTTCAGTTTATTTCATTGATAATAATCAGTTAATCAGTTCTGTGTTTCCAGAGTCAGTTTTAGTCATTTATACTTTAAAGACACATGTAGCATGTTCATAATTCTCTTCCAATGTTTTCTTTTCCTGGTCATATAAGCAGTTGAGCAGGAGGTTTGCAGCCCCTGCATCAGCTGAACTTGGGCCTCTGTGATCTAAGAGCAGAGCTGCAGGCAAGTTTATCCCTCTCATGTGTCTATCAGCAGCTTCCTACTGGGAAGGAAACATGACCCTGTTCCTCCTCCTCTTAAAACACTGTAATGGCTTGATGTTGCCATCAGGATAAAACCCCAGCTTTTCTCACAGCAGAGAGGCCATTTTAGGTCTGGCCCCGCCAACCCCTCCAGCCTTGTCCGTCAACTCTTTTCCTAACCTGTTCATATAAACCCTCCTCATAGGAAGTGTCCTCCAGTTTCCTGATGCCTGGCCTTTTCCGCTCTGGACCTTGGTGCTTGTTGCTTTCAACTGGGTCCCCCAGTTCCTCTAAGTAAGCCCTGCTCTGCCCTTGGGACTCAACTCAGAAGCCAACTCCCCCAGGTGGGCTTTTCTGACTGACGCTCATGTGGGTCTGCACCCTGTGTCTGTGCCTCCCCAGCCTCGCCCTTCTTCTGCCCTAGCACTTACGCTAATTATTTTAATTGCCCCTTTAGTTGTTTGTGTTTGTCATTAGACTGGAAATGTCAAGGGCAGGGTCCATAACTTACTTGACTGTGTCCCAAGCACCTAACGTAGGATCTTACACAAAGTCCTTTTTATGGAATGAATTAATGAACAAATAAAGGTAAGCATGCCTGTCTCACTAGTACTAAGCCTACAGCTGATCACAGTGATGAGGTGTGCAGATTGTGCAGCCAGACTAGTGTTTGAGGAGAAAATCAATCTGATTTATTTGAACTATTATAAATAGCGCTATTGTAGCCATTCTGACAATATATAATATGTTCAGAATGTTAAAGCCAATGGATTGATGTGCAAAGCTTAGGAAGCAGCTGCAAGACCTCATTGCATAGACCTGTGTTCCTAGAAGAATAGCCCACAAAATCTGAAAGCTAAAGTGTCTGCAGCAGAGCATTGCACATACAACCTGGAATCAGATGCACCCACATCATAGGCCACATTCAAGGGGTTTTACCAGGTTGGAATGCTTCCAGCTGTTATTCATTTAGTGGACGACTGGTTCTATACAAATCAAAGACAATTTCCCGGGTGTTCTCTTCTCTGGGCACTGAGAGTAGTGAGCACGTAGGTGCTTAGATCTCTCTAGAACTGGCCATGTGGAAGAGAGTTTTCTCTGTAGAGAGTGTGGGCTTTGTAGGTTGTCAAACTGTAGCATGAATTGGAATCATCTTAAATGTCAGCAGCAATGCCCTACTCCCACGTGAGGAAAGCAAGGACTCTGCAACTTTATTAGCTTTCCGGAGGTTCTGCTGCAGGCCACTCTTCCAGGAATATCTCAGTAGCGGTTTATCCCCAGGATGCATGGTCTACAAGTCAAGGATGGTGGAGTGGAGATGGGAGCCTTGTGGACTGGAGGGTTGAGGCTCAGACCCTAGGATGTCACTCTGTTGATTTCTAAGCAAAGCATAATAGAATGTAATAGAAGTGTAATCGCCAGAGGTTACAACACACAGGAATTTTTTTTTTTTTTTTGAGATAGGGTCTCACCCTGTTGCCCAGGCTGGAGTGCAGGGGTGTGATCTCGACTCACTGCAACCTCTGCCTCCTGGGTTCAAGCGATTCTCCTGCCTCAGCCTCCCAAGCAGCCGGGATTACAGGCACGCACCACAACGCACAGCTAATTTTTGTATATATATATATATTTTCAGTAGAGATGAGTTTCGCAATGTTGTCCAGGCTGGTCTCGTGCTACTACTGGCCTCAAGCAATCTGCCTGCTGGCCTCCCAAAGTGCTGGGATTACAGGCCAGACCACATGGAACAGCAGATGTTGATTCACAAGTAAGAGATCTAGTACCAGACAGAGAAAGTCAGGCAGAGGAAAACTTGTTGAAAAGTTAGCAGAAGGTTTTCTCTTCATATTTTTTCTCCTAAAAACTAGGATTTTGAATTTTGTCACTAGGGTGTCTGGAACTTAAAATTTTTACTTTATTTTCATGGATTAGCCCAAGGGAGAAAAATTGTGTGGAGGAGTACCGTTGAGACTGAGCCAAAGCTGCCGAGTGGAGACAGGAAGCACTGTCCCGCAGACTCCCACTGATTCGGGCCAACAGTGCTGTACTCGCCCATCCTTGGGAAATTCTGGGAAAGTGACAACCTGTATTGGCTGATCACTTTTGATTTTCAGTCCCTCCCAGCTAGGACGATTCAACCACCAATTGAAGATCCAGACAGAGCTCAGAGCTCATAGTTTGGTATCTAGAGATGGGGATCCAAATCTGGCTGCCTTACTCCCTTGCTGTGACCATCTCTGGGTGAAACTGATAAATTCCACTGATGTCAGTGGCACTAGAAAAAGGTTTCACTTCTTGCATCTGAGAATAGAGACTATACCCCCAGAAACCTCAACAGAAAGTCCCAGCTGCCTGCCTCATTACTGCTGGCCCATCCAGTGGCAGTCAGTTCACTATGGCTTGAAGAAATCCAACAGCTGACTTGCAAAGGAAACATGCAATTTCCTGGAGATGGACCAAATTGCATGACCAGAAAATACGGCTAACATAGAGGCAGAATTAATAAGAGAAGGAGAAGTAAACTTCAGTTAAAACCTAATGAGGGGGAGAAACATAATGAGGACGTTTAAGAAGATTCAATTAGAGCATAAAAAATGAAATTATGGAACTAAAAAGTGTGGTTTCTAATTTAGAAATTCAATGTAGAAATGAGAGAGAACGATTACTTCTGAAAATCAAATTAGTGTTTAGTGGGAACCCCAGAACCAAGAGCAAAACACAACAAAATGTACTAAATACTAAGAGAGATACACAGATACAAGACAGAGGACCATTTAGGTGAAGACTTCATTGTCTAATAGTAGGATTTTCAGAAGGATAAAGAAAGAGATGGGAGAAAACCAAAGACTTGCTTCTTTAGATTTAAACGACTTCCCTAGTCCCAGATGGGTAAAATGAGAAGACACATTTGCAGTAAACTGTCCTAAAAGAAGAAAATGGGGAAAAATTAAATAGGGTTAAGTTTCTTAACCCCAAGGATAAATTTAATGGTCATCAGCCAGAAAGAACAAGTTATTGACAAAGGAAAGGGAGTTAGACCATCACTGGATTATTGGAGGTTACCAGGAGGAAATATAACAGGAAAATCTTATATCCAGCCAAAATCTTATTATATGGGGCAAAAATAAGGTATTTGGGGGCATGTAGGACCTCAGAAAGTATTCTACCCATGTGCTCAATCTCAGGAAATTAGTCAAGAAAGTACTAAAGAAAATAAGGATGCAAAATTCCAGCTAGATAAGAGGAACAAGTTCTAGTGTTCTGTAGGATCCACAGTTCCTATAGGTCTAGTGTTCTGTAGGATCCCTCTAGCTAACAACAATCTATTACACAGTTTCAAATAGCTAGAAGGAGGATATTAAATGTTCCCAACATGAAGAAATGATAAATGTTTGAGAGGATGGATATACTAACTACCCCGATATGATCACTTTACATTATATGTATCAAAACATCACTATGTACCCCAGAATATGTACAATTATTGTCAATTTAAAATAATGTTTTGTTTTTTTTTTTTGAGATGAGAGTCCCACTCTGTCACCCAGGCTGGAGTACACTGGCATGATCTTGGCTCACTGAAACCTCCTCCCAGGTTCAAGCAATTCTCCTGCCTTGGCCTCCCAGGTAGCTGGGATTACAGGCATGCACCACCACACCTAGCTCATCTTCATATTTTTAGTAGAGATGGGTTTTCACCATGTTGATCAGGCTGGTTTTGAACTCCTGACCTCAGGTGATCAGACTGCCTCAGCCTCTTAAGGGGCTGGGATTACAGACGTGAGCCACTGTGCCCAGCCTAAAATAATAGTGTTTTTTAGTTGGTTGGTTTGTTTTAACTCAGCAACAGGGAAAGACAAAGAATACAAGAAAACAGTGGTGAATAATGAACTTGTAATTGTCATACTCTAAATAGATGCTAACATGACATGGAATGATGAGATTTTTAAATAAAATTAGACTTATTATGGAGAAAAATTTAATAGTCTTGGCTAAAATTCCAAATTATCTCAAAGCCTAGGAGTAGGGGTGTGAAAGAAGAAAGTGGGGAAGTAAAAGTGCTTTTAAGCTTTGTTGAGTTTATGAATTGTGAGGGAGGGGCTACAATGCTATTCTACAGTGCACAACAAACAGCTTTACAATTGCTCCTGGCTGGGGCGGTGGCTCACGCCTGTAATCCCAGCACTTTGGGAGGCCTGCAGGTGGATTGCACGAGGCCAGCAGCTCGAGACCAGCTTGAAACCTGTCTCCACTGAAAGAAAAAACAAACAAAAATTAGCTGGGCATGGTGGTGTGTGCCTATAATCCCAGCTACTTGGGAAGCTGAGGCAGGAGAATTGCTTGAACCCAGGAGGCAGAGGCCCTAGATGACCCCTACACTCCAACCTGGGCAACAGAGTGAGACTCTATCTGAAAATAAATAAATAAATGAATAAATAAATAAATAAATAAATTGCTCCTTGGACATGGCTATTCTGAAAATCCTTGATCTGTTCTTCCATCAAGGATTTCTTATTGGCAGTAGCATCCTTTGTCTCTCTCTCTCTCTTTGACCTAGAAGTCTCCTTTCCCTACCTTCCAAGCTCCTCTCCCTTTTTCTGTTCCTCCCCATATTCATCTCACTTTTTACACAGGGAAAATTAACTACAGTTTGCAAATTTAGGTTCTGTGCAGCTCCAGGGCATGTAGAGCCTTCAAAGTCCAGTTCCAGAATGTGGGCTTTGTCCTGAAGGCAGCAGGAAGTAATTGGAGGTTATAGAATGATTTCTCTGGCTGCTGTGTGGAGGATGGATTAGAGAGAATGAGCTTGAAGGCATAGACACCCAGCAGGAAGGTTGTTGCTCTAATCCTAGTGAAGAATTCTGTTTCTCCCCCATTCCTATGACCTAAATGTGGCTGAAACATTTTCTTTTTAGTTTTGTACTGGTCAGTTGGGAACGTACCACTCACAAACTACTCACTTTCTACCATGGGAACTCTTTCATGTTTCATACCAACCCTAAGCTTTCCTTAGGAGGGGCAGACTGCCTAAAGTCCCAGGAGGCTAACACCTAAGAAAAGTCTGGTCTGGGTACAGTGGCTCACGCCTGTAATCTCAGCACTTTGGGAGGCTTAGGCAGGTGGATCACTTGAGGTCAGGAGTTCGAGACCAGCCTGGCCAACATGGCAAAACCTCGTCTCTACTAAATATACGAAAAATTAGCTGGGTGTGGTGGTGCATGCCTGTAATCCCAGCTACTGAGGAGGCTGAAGCAGGAGCATCACTTGAACCCAGGAGGCAGAGGTTGCAGTGAGCCGAGATCATGCCACTGCACTCCAGTCTGGGTGACAGAGCAAGACTCTGTCTCAAAAAAAAAAAAGTACATATCAGAATCACAGCCCACTTGATCTGACTTCCTGCCTTCACTTGACTCCTCCAGAATGTTGCTCTCCAATCTGTTCCTGCATATGACTGGCTCTCAGTCCTACTGACTCAGATTTGATGACCAGCTTGGTATTCCCTGCTGCTTCCTAACACTCAAAGCTTCATTCTGTAGTACGTTGAATGAAAACATTAGTTGAGTTCGTAGCCTCATCAGGCTATTGCCAAAGTTATGGCATTGATCAAAAAGAAGAAGTCAGCCTAGAAGAATTGGTTTGGGGGAATTCACGTGACTTAGAGGATCCCAAGTCCCAGTGAGCCGCTCTTGCCACCAAAAGCAGCTCTACCTCCTTTTCCTCTTCTGTCAGGGAGCCCGTAAGTTCTTTTAGGCTGACTGACGGCCCCATGGACTCCATGTTAGCCTCTGTGACCTGCACAGACAGTCCAGATGAGTTCCTGGAAAATCTGAAGTAACTGGAAGACCATGAAAAGGGGAAGAAATGATCAACGCCTGCGGGGTCTACTTAACTTTCAGACATTCTCTATTCCTTATTCCTGCCTTAACTGATAAGGCTATTGGACTTTGTAACCAACCTTGGCCAACCTCGTGACACCATACCCTATGACCCCCTCCCAGCTTCCAAACCTACAATCCCCTCCCAGCTTGCAAAAGACCACCCTAAACTGTAACTCCTGTAACTTTCCACTGCCTTCCCCACAACCTACAAAACCAACTCCTATCCCACCCCTCTTCGCTGACCTTCTTTTCAGACTCGGCCCACCTGCACCTGGTTGAATAAACAACCATGTTGCTCACACAAAGCCTGTTTAGGGGTGGGCAGGTCTGTTCATTCAGAGCGCACATTTTAACAGAGCCCACGTTGACCTCGCTAGAGGGAGTTCCCTTTGCCAAGTCTCTTCATACTGGGCATTCTTACCATCTGATTGCCTCCAGACAACAGCCAGCGCACCCTTGGGGATCCAGAACTAGGACAAAAGATAAAACGTCAAAAGGATGTCAAATATTCGCTCATTTTTATCAGCAAAACCCTGGAGAACGCCTGTGGGCATAAAGATTGGACCAAGGAAAGATGACATAGATAAAGGTTAGGCTAAATTTTTTTATTTTTTATTTTTTATTTTTATTTTTTGAGACAGAGTCTTGCTCTGTCACCCAGGCTGGAATGCAGTGGCGTAATCTCGGCTCACTGCAATCTCTGACTTCCAGGTTCAAGCGATTCTCCTGCCTCACCCTCCTGAGTAGCTGGGATTACAGGTGTGCACCACCATGCCAGGCTAATTTTTGTGTTTTTAGTAAAGATGAGGTTTCACCATGTTGGTCAGGCTGGTCTCAAACTCCTGACCTCGTGATCTGCCTGCCTCGGCCTCCCAAAGTGCTGGGATTACAGGCGTGAGCCACTGCACCTGGCCCCTAGGCTAATTTTTAAATATATGGTATTCTTTCCAGAGATTTTGGGTGAAAATACCAGCTCCAGCAGTGAGGAGTGATTATAATTGTTTTTCTCAGTTGGCTGACAGGAAACTGTGATTCAAAGATAGACCACACCAAACAAAGCCAAGAGGCCAGAAATTTCTGCCTACAATGTAGAGTAAGGAACACAAAGTCAGGAAGATGGGGACTTCGGAATGGATTTATCATATTGATTCATCCACCTCAAAATTATGCCCCTCTAGGCTGGGCATGGTGGCTTAATCCCAGCACTTTGGGAGACTGAGGCAGGCAGGTGACCTGAGGTTGGGAGCTCAAAATCAGCCTGGTCAACATGGCAAAACCCCGTCTCTACTAAAATTACAAATATTAGCCAGGCATGGTGGCAGGTGCTTGTAATCCCAGCTACTCAGGAGGCTGAGGCAGGAGAATCGTTTGAACCTCAGAGGCAGAGGTTGCAGTGAGCCAAGATCATGCCACTGCACTGCACTCCAGCCTGGGTGACAGAGCAAGACTCCATTAAAAAAAAAAAAGGCTGGGTGCAGTGGCTCATGCCTGTAATCTAGACCATCCTGGCTAACACTGTGAAACCCTATCTCTACTAAAAATACAAAAAATTAGCCAGTCGTGGTGGCATGTGCCTGTAATCCCAGCTACTTAGGAGGCTGAGGCAAGAGAATTACTTGAACCTGGGAGGCGGAGGTTGCAGTGAGCCGAGATCACGCCCCTGCACTCCAGCCTGGGCAACAGATCAAGACTCCATCTCAAAAAAAAAAAAAAAAAAAATTATGCCCTTCTAGTAAAGACTAACAATACACTCATATCACCAAACCATTGAGAAATGCATTGGTGCAAGGAGAGCCAGAATCTTTGTAAAGCAGTTGTAGGCCACGGATGCAAATGGGATGAACTGCACTTCCTATGGGATGACAGTCTCCCTAATTCCAATAAGGGTGATGGAACCAGGAGCAGAACACACAAGCAAGGCCAAGCATCAGCACTTCATTTCGAAGGCATAGCATCTACAGTTGTCATAACTCACAAAGATACGTACGTGGCCATCTGAATAGTCTAACTCTTTGGTGGTATCTAATTACCTAAGCAGAAAATCCAGAATTGAAACAGATGGGCAGCCCACCACGAGGCTTTATTTGATGTACGAAACCAAAAAACTCCATGTCTGGTGGTAAGAGGCCTTACTTGAACCGCCACCGTAGAATTCTGCCTCCTCACTCAATTCCTAGGGCTGATTAATTTCAGAGACTCTGAGCCCCTTAAATAAAAGGAAAGGCACATACGCTCCAAAAAAAAAAAAAAAAAAAGGCTGTGACAACATGACAAGTACATACTCGGCCTCTTCCCCTTCAACTTCTCCAAACAGACAGCTATTCATGGGGTAGATGTACATTTAGGGAAGGAAAATGTCTAAACCTTTGGCTTTGAAACGATGGGAGGCTGTCATGGACTACCAGTCAGTGGCAGCCTCATGATACGATTATATAGCTTTGATTCCAATTAGCCTCTAATAAGACCCCAAACTCATCTTGCTGTTCAGTGTACAGTTGGAATAAATAAGTTTAGCAGTTGCCATAATTTCTAAATTGGCTTTCTAACCCAAGTCATGAGGGCTATTATGGTAAGAAAAGCAAATAAGGCCTTTAGAGCATCACTGTCCAACAGAAATATCATGTAAGCCATGTCTACATTTTCTAGTAGCTGCATTTTTAAAAAGTAAAACGAAACAGGTGAAATTAATTTTAAAAGCACAGTTTACTGAACCCATGATATCCAAAATAGTATCATTTCAATATGTAGTCAATATAAAACTTATTAATGCACTTATTTTTATATGAAATCTTCAAAATATCAACCAGGCATGGTGGCTCACACCTGTAATCCCAGCACTTTGAGAGGCCGTGGCAGGCAGATCACTTGAAGCCAGCAGATTTTGAGACCAGTCTGGCCAACACGGCAAAGCCCCATCTCTACTAAAAATATAAAAATTAGCCAGGCGTGGTGGCACATGCCTGTAGTCCCAGCTACTAGGGAGGCTAAGGTACAAGATTTGCTTGAATCTGGGAGTCGGAGGCTGCAGTGAGCTAAGATCGCATCACTGCATTCCAACCCAGGCGACAGAGCAAGATTCAATCTCAAAAAAAAAAAAAAAAAAAAAAGTGCCAACAGAACCTGGAGGCCAGATATACCAAGTGTTTTTGATGGCTTGGGTAAGACACACACGTGCCTGAAGTGAGAGTTGAGCCCAGAGTTGAGGTTGCAGTAAGCTATGATTACGCCATTGCACTCCAGCTTGGGCAACAGAGCAAGACCCTATTTCAAAAAAGGAAAGAAAAGAAATGAGTGTTAACATCTTTCATTATTACATCTAATAACCCACTTAAATAGTTTTCATTCTCATTTCTGCAACTATGAGCTCTGCTGGTTTAGAGGTCTTAGTAACCAATCAAAGAATGTTTCCATCAGGAGACAGGAAAATGATGACGCTGATATCTGGGCAGATTTGAATTTGATAATGCTTTAGAGGTAGGCTTTAGAGGAAAATGAGGAATGGAGAATCTTTCTGGATAGAATCATGGGCCTGGGATGCCCTTGAAGGAGGCCAATGTCCCTGCAGGGCATCTTGCTTTGTTTCTCGGGTTGCTTTAGGACTCTGAAAGCAAATCACCCTTTTGTACTTAAAGTTTGCATCTGGTGCCTTCCCAAGCATCCAGGCCCAGGAATGGCAGTGTATTCGGAAATGAGCTAATTAACCATATGGCTCAGGCCTGTAATCCCAGCACTTTGGGAGGCTGAGGCAGGCAGACCACAAGGTCAGGATTTCGAGACCAGCCTGGCCAACATGGTGAAACCCTGTCTCTACTAAAAAAAAAAAAAAAATCGCTGGGCATGGTGGCACACTCCTGTAGTCCCAGCTACTCGGGGAGGCTGAGGCAGGAGAATTGCTTGAACCCGGGAGGTGGAGGTTGCAGTGAGCCAAGATTGTGCCACTGCACTCCAGCCTGGGCAACAGAGTGACTCTCTCCAAAAAAACAATAAAAAACACTTGTATGGATCAAGATGAAAAGACTAGCTTTCTGACTGGTAAGAGACCATGGCTTGAACTCCCCAGGGTTCCTACTGTTTATTGCCAAAATTGTAGTCCTTCTATTCTGAGGATGAGAACGTGTTCTAGTAAGTTCTCTGCATGGAGAAGCACAGAATCTGGTTTTGCTGAGAGTAGGCTGCTCCAACAGAGAACATGCCCATCCTCACTCTTCCAGTTAGTCACGCTTCCTACCTCTGGAGGATTGTGTGAAGAAAAACGGAGGTTAACATGTCTGACCACACTTTCTCCCCTTCTCCATGACAGTATGAAGATCGGGGAACAAGCTTTCTTCGCTCTTCACACTGCCTTTCACATTGCAACATCCTCTGAGTCTATCAGGGGCCATCAGCTGATCCAACAATGCAATCCATTCTGATGAGAAACGAGACAGAAGAGACCTTATTTCCCTTAAACATCATAGTTGACAGACAATGGTCTTTGCTGTTTTCTCTAGAATAGTAGGTCACATGGCAATCATGTAAGAGGGAAGACAAGTAGCCTGAAAGAGCAGATACGGTATTTGGGGACTGGCAGAATGAAATTAGATCAGCAGAGCCACAAGGACCCCAGGGATCATTTGAGAATTTTAAAATAGGAGATATTGGGCATTGAACAATTGGTAAGAGGAGCAAAAGGTGAAATACACACAGAAAAGGCAATAAGAACATATGACCTGAAGCTATGAATGAGCAGAGACTATAGGCTCAGATGGAGAGTAAAGAGCATTTTGCAGCTGGGCGCAGTGGCTCACACCTGTAATTCCAGCAATTTGGGAGGCTGAGATGGGCAGATGGCTTGAGCTCAGGAATTTAAGATCAATGTGGGCAACATGGAGAAAACTTGTCTCTTTTTTTTTCTTTTTGAGACAGAGTCTTGCTCCGATGCCAGGCGCCAGGCTGGAGTGCAGTGGCACGATCTCGGCTCACTGCAACCTCTGCCTCCCAGGTTCAAGCAATTCTCCTGCCTCAGCCTCCTGAGTAGCTAGGACAACAGGCGTGCGCCGCCACGCCCTGCTAAAAAGTAGAGATGGGTTTTCACCATGTTGGCCAGGATGGTCTCGATCTTGACCTTGTGATCTGCCCGCCTCGGCCTCCCAAAGTGCTGGGATTACAGGCATGAGCCACTGCACCCGGCAGAAACCTTGTCTCTACAAAAAATACAGAAAATTAGCCAGGCATGGTGGTGCGTGCCTGTGGTCCCAGCTATTCATGAGGCTGAGGTGGGAGAATCACTTGAGCCAGGAAGGTGGAGGTTGCAGTGAACCAAGATCACACCACCGCACTCCAGCTTAGGTGACAGAGCAAGACTCTGTCTCAAAAAAAAAAAAAAAAAAAGAACATTTTGCAGGTAGAGATATGAACAGCAGAGGAAAAGATGGAGAAGCTGAATCAAAAGGATGGTGAGGCGCTAAAGCAGCAATTGGCTTCTCCTGCTGCTGAAGGAAGGGGAGTGACCACCCAGTTGCTAGACCCACACTAAATCCTGTATAACAGCCATCCTCAACCTTTTTGGCACCAGTGGCCAGTTCCATGGAAGACAATTTTTCCACAGATGGGGTGGTAAGTTGGGGCATGGTTTCAGGATGATTCAAGGCATTCTGTTTATTGTTCACTTTCTTTTTTTGGGTGGTGGGTTTGGGGATGGAGTCTCTTTTGCCCAAGCTGGAGTGCAGTGGCATGATCTCAGTTCACTGCAAACTCCAGCTCCTGGGTTCAAGTGAATCTCCTGCCTCAGCCTCCCAAGTAGTTGGGATTATAGGTGCCCGCCACCACGCTCGGCTAATTTTTATATTTTTAGTAGACACGGGGTTTCACCATGTTGGTCAGGCTGGTCTTGAACTCCTGACCTCAGGTGATCCACCCGCCTCGGCCTCCCAAGGTGCTGGGATTACAGGTGTGAACCACTGTGCCAGGCCTTTATTTCTATTGTTATTACATTGTAATATATAACAAAATAATTATACAACTCACCATAATGTAGACTCAGTGGGAGCCCTGAGCTTGTTTTCCTGCAACTAGATGGTCCCATCTGGGGGTGACGGGAGACAGTGACAGATCATCAGGGATTAGATTCTCATAAGGAGCGTGCAGCCTACATCCCTCTCATGTGCAGTTCACAATAGGGTTTGTGCTCCCATGAGAATCTAATGCTGCCGCTGATCTGACAGGAGGTATTGTGAGTGATGGGCCAGGGCTGTAAATACAGATGAAGCTTCGTTTGCTCACCTGCCTCTTTCTGTGCTGCCCAGTTCCTAACAGGCCACACATTGGTACTGGTTGGGGACCCCTGCTGTATAATCTTCCCATTACCAAGCTATGTTCTAGGCCCGGGGGATAGGGGAGTGTTATGTATAAAATTTTTCTTTTTGGTGCCACAAAGAAAAATTAGTACTGGGACAAAGGATCTCTCAGCAAAGCAATTCTCTAGCCATCCCAAATAATCAGTGATGCAGCATTAGAAACCTCACTGTTTATCCTAACAATTCCTTTCACTTTTTTCCCCCCTGGCCCTCCTAGAAAGGACTTCTTGGCCAATAGGTGTATCTGTGTCTAGTGTCTGTCTTGAGGTCTGAGAATGTCATGAGCAATAAAGATGATTGAGCACCTACAACACAACTCCCTGGGTGTGTTGATGGGTGGAGGTAAGTCAAATGGAGAGAAAACAAGAACACACCTGATTAGCTGGGAACTATAACCTCTAGTTACACTCTAATTGCCCCAACCTACTGCTACTGTACTTCCTCACCCTCCTCAGCCCTTTTCTGCTGTCTGCCACGCCTCTCCTCTCTCATTCTCCCTGATCTCCTTCCTCTCTTCTACTCCCATTTTTCTTTTCTTCTTTTATTTTCTTTCTTTCTTTCTTTGAGACAGAGTTTCACTCTTGTTGCCCAGGCTGGAGTGCAATGGTGCGATCTTGGCGCACTGCAACCTTCACCTCCTGGGTTCAAGTGATTCTCCTGCCTCAGCCTCCCAAGTAGCTGGGATTAAAGGCACGCGCCACCACACCCAGCTAATTTTTTGTATTTTTAGTAGAGATGGGATTTCACCATGTTGGCCAGGCTGGTCTCGAACTCCTGACCTCAGGTGATCCAGCTGCCTCGGCCTCCCAAAGTGCTGGGATTACAGGTGTGAGCCACCGTGCCCGGCCTCATTTCCTTCTTTCTTTCTTTTCTTTTCTTTTCTTTTTGGAGATGGAGTCTTGCTCTGTCACCCATGCTGGAGTACAGTGGAACAAAGTTGGCTCACTGCAACCTCCACCTTCCAGGTTCAAATGATTCTCATGCCTCAACCTCCCCAGTAGCTGGGATTACAGGTGCTTGCCACCATGCCCAACTCATTTATGTATTTTTGGTAGAGACGGGTTTTTGCCATGCTGGCCAGGTTGGTCTCGAACTCCTGACCTCAAGTGATCTGCCAGCCTCAACCTCCCAAAGTGCTGGTATTACAGGCATGAGCCACTGTGCCCATCCTACCCCCATGTTTCTTCAGGACCCAGGGTGGTATGAGTAAACCCCAAGGAAACATTGACCAATCCTCTTTTTCAAAGTCTCCAGTGACAAAAGGATGAATTTTTTCACAGTTAGGTACAAATTTAATTTTTTTTTTCACATATGAAATTGGCAAAGTTTGAAAGCCCATTTTATTTACAAAAGTGTAGGAAAATAAGCAATCTCCTACATTTGCTGGTGGAAGCAGAAATTCATACAAACACTATATGAAAATTACAAATACACATGCCTTTTGACCTAACAGTTCTACTTCTGGGAATTCATTCTACAGACGTGCATGTAGCAAACTGAATTTTAATCTTTTTCTTTCAGGGAATATCATTAAGGATGGCTCTAATGAGGAGGTAGCATTCTCTGGAATTCTCTGCAGTCCATGATATGAGATGTCTCCTCTTGTCGTCAATGACCTATCTCGATTGAAAATCATGTAGGTAGGTGACATCTCCCCCATCAAACCTTCCCCTGATTTCTCCAATAGAACAACACAAATAGCACCTCACTATATCCCTTATAGATTGCAGGTGAAGAACTCAAGCTGTTCACCAACTGTTCTGCTTTCTGATGAATGAGTATGAGAGGATTGTGACTGAGTAATATGAGATATTGGGTAAGAAGTGATTAAAAAGCAGTATCTCAAGTTACTCTTGCCAGAGAGGCATTTAACACTGTTGCCCAGGAAATGCCAGAGCATTGTGCAAATGGAGAAGTCATTTTCAGTTCTGATCTCAAGCAGGAAGAAACTCCTCCAGACAAAGAGACTTTAAACCTCCTTTTCATGGCCACAGCATATATGAATACAGTAACCAGAGGAGAAAGATCCCAGCAGATTACACACTCACAGCCCTTGGGTTAGAGATTCAGAGCATTCAGCCTCACTCAGCTATTCTCAGACTCAGCATCCAAACACTGCAGCTGCAGCTCGTGCAGAAAGATGATGTTGAGTAATAGGATCCTATAGAGAGAGGCAGACGTCCCATTGCGGGGCATCCTGTGTGAGATCAGGAGACATGGGCTGCCTACAAAGAAGTAGACCCAACCTGCCCCACTGGTTTAGGGTCATCACTGGCATCATCTGAAGAGGAGCAGGAATTGGAGATCAGAGCCCACTGTGGATTTTCTGTTTTTTGAGACAGAGTTTCACTCTTGTCACCCAGGTTGGAGTACAGTGTCATGATGTCAGCTAATTGCAACCTCTGCCTCCTGGGTTCAAGTGATTCTCCAGCCTTAGCCTTCCAAGTAGATGGGATTACAAGCACCTGCCATCGTACGCAGCTAATTTTTGTGTTTTTAGTTTCACCATGTTGGCTAGGCTGGTCTCGAACTCCTGACCTCAGGTGATCTGCCTGTCTCTGCCTCCCAAAGTGCTGGGATTACAGATGTGAGCCACTATGCCCAGCCTCACTGTGGGTTTTAAACTGGTGTGTACTACAGCCCTTTTTCAGTCACTCTCAGCATTTCACTGTGATGATGTCTTCACACAGTTCTCAGGTTGGTGAATTCCAAGACAATGTTAGAATCTTGCAGAAAAATAAAGATACACACTGCCTTTTACCAATTTCTTTACCATTATTTGTGCCACACATTACAACAGCTCTTCATTTAAGTTAGGGGAGGGTGTGATATTGAGTGGAAACCTCATGGCACTTGCTGTTTTATGTTGGACAAGTCTTCTGTGCTTTTTTTGTCTGTGGTGCCAATTTTCATGGACATGGCAATAATGGTGGTGGTGGGATAGAACAGAATAATGTTGGGATCTGGAGTGCCTGGATAGCAGGGAAATAATTCAGACAGAAAAACAGCAAGGTCAAAAATAAATTGTGCCTTTGAGAGGCTGAGAGAGAATGAGATATGAACCCCTGACTGTAATTGTAGCTGTGTTCACTGTGAGGACAGGTGTTTGCCCTCTGATAGTAAGTAGACTTTAATCCTAGCTATGAGTATAAGCTACTGTCAACAGGGGTGGCTCCAGAGAAATCCAAAGTAATTGCCCAAGACACGACATCAGCCCACAACCAAATTCTCACACTGGAGAATTACATGATTGGTGGATACAGCTCATTAGGTAATAGTCAAGGCACTGGTTCTTCCTTGTCAACAAACATCCTCTAAATGCTTCGGGAGCCAGCCAGGCAAGCTATTCCAGCCATGGAGAGGTGTGGTTCTGGTGCGAGGTGACACACTGTGAACACCCAAGTTATGCAGTGCTGATTAGTTGGGTAATGGATGAATGAGTCAAAGATCATGCTTCCCAGTTTGTCAGCTACTTGGTAGCTCCCAGGGACTGGCTCCAGTCTGTCACTGGCTGCATGCAAGCAAACAATCCTGGGGCTGATTGTGAACCACAGAGTCACCGTCAAGATCTGAGTTTCAGTGGAGTAGGTGGAGAGGCAGGGCAAAGAGACATCTGACTCACAATCTTTAATCTGGAGAGAAGGATTCAGTCATGGGCTATGTTTCCCTGAGTATCTTCCTTTTCTTCAGGGCATTGTGAATTCGTGATGGCAGCCCAAAGGAAGAAGCAAAGCAAGATACTGGTCCCATGGACTACAGATCCTAAGGCTAGGAGAGGAGGTCTTCAGCCTCAGAGTCATCAACTCAGACAGTGTATGAAGTCTTGCCTATAAGACGTGACCGCCGCTGGCCAGTCGATGGCACCCACAGCCATGGTTCTATGTTCTTTCTAGCGAGCTTCCTCCCACAAGTCTCTCTGACTGTGATATTGGTATTGAGACTCGTCACACTGCCAACCAAAAGTTCTGGAATGGGAGGTTGGGAGTAGTGAGCTTTCCTTCCAATCCCCAGTGTTCCAAGAAGAATCAAGGAATCATATACTCTCAGCTTTAAATCTGGGCTAAATTTCTTAATAATTGAATGACTAAAGACAAAGAATTAATCTCTGAGTCTCAATTTCTTATCTGTAATTAAGGCTAATAATATCCACATTGTAGGGTTGTTTTGAATGTTACATTAAATCAGGTATATAAAGCACTCAACACAGTACCCAGTACAAGTAGAAGCTCCATAAATGACAGTTCTTATCTCTGGGATTAGTGAATATCAGAGTTAGAAAAATGTAAAAAGGCATCCAAGAAAACCCTCCTTCAATTACCTGGGTATGGAGGCACGTGCCTGTAGTCCTAGCTACTCAGGAGGCTGAGGCAGGAGAATGGCTTGAACCCTGGAGGCGGAGGTTGCAGTCAGCCGAGATCACACCACTGCACTCCAGCCTGGGTGACAGAGTGAGACTGTCTCAAAAAACAAACAAACAAACAACAACAACAACAAAAAAAAAACCCAAACTCAAAACAAAACAAAATAAAAAACCCTCCTTCAGATTTTCTGTTGCCAGAATCCTCTATGCCACCTCTAAGACATAGGCCATTCAGCCTCTGCTTTGAATCCCTCCAAGGCAAGAGAGATCCTCTTCAGCAGTTCTGAGGGTCTTGCCCGAATTGAGCTGAAATACAATTCTCGGGCTCCTACTATTTGAAATAGTGACGCCTTGCCTTGTGCAGGACAGGTGCTTCCGGTTATACAGACTGCACGTCGCTCAGCTGTGGGCGTCTGCTGCTCTTCGCGTAGACTACCGTGTAAGCAGTGTCATAATCATTCAAATATTTGGGATCAACCTCACACTTATTTGAGTCTTCTCCAATGAAAACACTCAGAATTCCTTCTGCAACACCTCATCTGGCAAGTTTTGTGTCTCCATCACCCTAGTGACTCTTCTCTGAATGCTCAATTGTGTGACACCTGGGTCTGGGCACAATGCGTTAGTCATCATCTGACAAGTTTGAAATAGTGAGATTCACCATGATGGCCAGGCTGGTCTTGAACTCCTGACCTCAGGTGATCCACCCACCTCGGCCTCCCAAAGTGCTAGGATTACAGGCGTGAGCCACAGCGCCCGACCGAGATTCGCTTTTCACTCTTCATGCTGCTATGTTCTCCCACCTCTACCCCACCTTGTATTTTATAATTTGTTTTGTTATTTTAGTTCTCATTTAATCCAAGAACAAGACTTTACATTGGCAAAGATTACTCAAGACTCACAGGACCAAGGGCAGAGTTCTTTTTGCCAGTCTTAAGAAAATTCCCTCCAACGTGGCCAGGTGCAGTGGCTCACATCTATAATCCCAGCACTTTGGGAGGCTGAGGTGGGCAGATCACCTGAGGTCAGGAGTTTGAGACCAGCCCGACCAACATGAAGAAACCCCGTCTCTACTAAAAATACAAAATTACTTGGGTGTGGTGGCACACACCTGTAATCCCAGCTACTTGGGAGGCTGAATCAGGAGAATCACTTGAACCGGGGAGGCAGAGGTTGCGGTGAGCAGAGATCACGCCATTGCACTCCAGCCTGGGCAACAAGAGTGAAATTTGTCTCAAAAAAGAAAAAAAGAAAATTCCCTCTAACTTGACGTTGATTCTTTTTTTTTCTTTATTTCTGTTTGTTGGTTTCTCTTTTTCCTTTTCTTTTTTTTTCTTTTTTAACCTCCCTCCCAGCTCCCTGTTTGTTGGTTTTTAAAATTTTCATTGCACTAGCATGCAGCTAAGATCTTGACCCCAATATTATTACGGGAGACTTTGTTTAGTTTCTTGGTCAAGTTATTTATTTCTTCAGCCGGCATTCACTGAGCACCTGCTGTGTCTTGGCATCGTGCCGGCTGCTTGCCGTAGACGCGGTGCTGCGGCGCTGTTTTAACAGCTGACGACCCAGAAGAATAAAAGCCCTCATTTGTAGTGTTTGCTGATTTCCATGACATAACTACTTCTTGCCATGGCAGATTTCAAACTACCAAGGTAATGCCATTGAACAAAGAGTTGGAAAGAGATGTATAAACAGCTCTTGTGAGTCAGTCCCATGAGGCAACCCCAGCACACCACTGATAATGTACAGATGAACCATATATGGTCCCTGCCTTAGAAAATCTGCATGAGGTTCTTACAGTCTGGTGATGCACAGAGTCCACCTCTCTTCTAAACCTACCATGGAGAAACCATGTCAAAGAAGGAATAACATTTGTCTGACATGATTTGCTCTCAGGGCACCTATATTGTTTCTTAATTGCAGAGGATTCTTCTAGGTGCTTGGGAACCGTTCCTTTCATGTTTCATTCAAAATTATTTTTGGGTTGAGCACAGTGGCTCACGCCTGTAATGCCAGCACTTTGGGAGGCTGAGGTGGGTGGATCTCCTGAGGTCAGAAGTTCAAGGCCAGCCTGGTCCACATGGCAAAACCTGTCTCTACTAAAAATACAAAAATTAGCTGGGCGTGGTGGTGGGCACCTGTAATCGCAGCTGCTCAGGAGGCTGAGGCAGGAGAATTGCTTGAACCCGGGAGGCAGAGGTTGCGGTGAGCCGAGATCGCACCACTGCGCTGCAGCCTGGGAGACTACAGCAATGTCGGTCTCATTCACTTATAGTTTAGAGGATCTAGGTATCTAGGTTCTTCCTTCAAAAAACTGTACACTGTTTGCCCATTTGTAGTCTTCTAACACCTTGACTATTCTCCATACATCCTCAAAGCTCTCTGTGAGCAACCTGGAAATCTCATTCCTAAATTCTTTCAGTATCTTGCAGCAAATTGTGTTCCAATACTGGAGCCCAGCACTCACTCATGTGGAGAGTTAATGAACTTCCCTCTTCACCCGTCTTGAGCTTTGAGTCTAACCAATGTATAGTCTTCTTTTTTGCATCCAAAGATCTTTCTACTTGATGTGAAAGACTGAAGGAGAATAAGGATGAGGGTTTTTTTTCTTCAAGTTTCCATGGCATAAAACCTTTGTTAACTGTAACAGTCAGAATGATGGCACCCCGAAGATGTCCATGTCCTAATCTCCTGGTCAGGAGTGATATGTTATGTTACATGAGAATGTGTTATATTACACAGTGAGAAGGAATTAAGGTTGCACGTGGAATTAAGCTTGCTAAACAGCAGCCCTTAAGATAAGGAGGTCACACTGCGCTATCCAAGTGAGCCCAATTTAATCACAAAGATCCCTTGAATGTAGAAGAGAGAGGAAGTGAATATGTAAAGATGCTGCACGGCTGACTTTGAAGATGGAAAAAGGGGCAAGACACAAGGAATGCAGGCAGCCTTTAAAGCTGAAAAGGCAAGAAAATGACTTCTCGAGTCTCCAGAAGGAATGCAAGGCCAGGCGCAGTAGCTCATGCCTGTAATCCAGCACTTTGGGAGGCCAAGGCGGGCGGATCGCTTGACCCCAGGAATTTGAGATCAGCCTGGACAACATGGCAAAACTCCATCTCTACAAAAAACACAAAAATTAGCCAGGCATGGTGGCATGTGCTGGCAGTCCCAGCTACTCAGGAGGCTGAGGCAGGAGAATTATCTGAGCCCGGAGAGGGGGAGGCTACAGGGAACAGTGACCGCACCATTGCACTCCAGCCTGGGCGACAGGGGGAGGCTACAGTGAGCAGTGACTGCACCATTGCACTCTGGCCTGAGTGATAGAGTGAAACTCTGTCTCAAAAAACAAAACAAAATAAATAAACAAAAAACAGAAGGAAAGCAGCCCTGATGACTCCTTGATTTTAGCCCAGTGAGACCAATTTTAGACTTCTGACCTCCTTGTAAGATCACACATTTGTGTTTTTAAGCTACCAAGTTTGTGATGATTTGGTACAGCAGCAATAGAAAACTCATAAATGAACCCATTCTGGACCTCCTTCTCTGCTGTCTTTCACTATAGAGGCTGGAGAGCCTAATGCTTGCTGTGTCAGCAGGTCTGTGCTTTCTGAGACTACCTGATGGTCACCCAGATACAACTTTCACCAACATATGGTGTGCTGGAAATCCAGAGGACCTTGACCACAGAAGAAAGTGCTTTGGTTGTTAAGACACTAGCCGGGCACGGTGGCTCACGCCTGTAATCCCAGCACTTTGGGAGGCCAAGGCGGGTGGATCACGAGGTCAAGAAATCGAGACCATCCTGGTCAACATGGTGAAACCCCGTCTCTTCTAAAAATACCAAAAATTAGCTGGGCATGGTGGAGCGTGCCTGTAATCCCAGCTACTCAGGAGGCTGAGGCAGGAGAATTGCCTGAACCCAGGAGGCGGAGGTTGTGGTGAGCTGAGATCACGCCATTGCACTCCAGCCTGGGTAACAAGAGCGAAACTCTGTCTCAAAAAAAAAAAAGACACATCCAGTAGCAGAGGAGAAGATAATGCTTCTCCATAGTGTTATGCTCAGCTGCAGCCACATCTAGTGTGGGAAATTTCTGGCCACACAGCTGTATCTGCAGGTGACACATGGACACAGCCTCTTCCCAAGATGTCTTCATATAGGGCTAGAGTGCTACATGTGGACGTATTTCCAAACATAGCCATACATTTATTTCCAAACATAGCCATACCTGAAACTCCCTTTCCCTACCATCTCAGTGTCCTAGTCCCTGAGAGCAGAAGTCCCACTGTATCCCAATTCCACGATCCATGATGTTTTCTAGCTCAAAATTAGTGTTTCTGCCGGGTGCAGTGGCTCACGTCTGTAATCCCAGCACTTTGGGAGGCTGAGGCAGGTGGCTCACCTGAGGTCAGGAGTTCAAGATCAGCCTGACCAACATAGAGAAACCCCGTCTCTACTAAAAGTACAAAATTAGCCAGTTGTGGTGGTGCATACCTGTAATTCCAGCTACTTGGGAGGCTGAGGCAAGAGAATCTCTTGAACCCAGGAGGCGGAGGTTGCAGGAAGCCGAGATTGCGCCATTGCACTCCAGCCTGGGCAACAAGATAGAAACTCCATCTCAAAAAAGAAAAGATAGTGTTTCTTTCAGAGGAAAAAAGTGAGCAGTTTGCTACAAGATCTGTTTTTTTTTTTTTTTTTTTGAGACGGAGTTTCGCTCTTGTTACCCAGGCTGGAGTGCAATGGCGTGATCTCGGCTCACCGCAACCTCTGCCTCCTGGGTTTAGGCAATTCTCCTGCCTCAGCCTCCTGAGTAGCTGGGATTACAGGCATGCACCACCGTGCCCAGCTAATTTTTTGTATTTTAGTAGAGACGGGGTTTCACCATGTTGACCAGGATGGTCTCAATCTCTTGACCTCGAGATCCACCCGCCTCGGCCTCCCAAAGTGCTGGGATTACAGACGTGAGCCACCGCGCCTGGCCAGGATCTGGTTTTATGTGCATGAAAATTTCAGTAGGGTGTGGAGTGTTTATGTACTTCCTTTTTTTTTTTTATTTAGACCGAATCTCACTCTATTGCCCAGGCTGGACTGCAGTGGTGCAATCTTGGCTCAGCACAGCCTCTGCCTCCTGGGTTCAAGCAATTCTCCTGCCTCAGCCTCCTAAGTAGCTGGGACTACAGGTGTTCGCCACCACGCCCAGCTAATTTTTGTATTTTTAGTAGAGACGGGGTTTCACTATGTTGGCCAGGCTGATCTTAAATTCCTGGCCTCATGATCCTCCTGCCTCAGCCTCCCAAAGTGCTGGGATTACAAGCGTGAGCCACTGCCCCCAGCCAAGACTGCATTTCCTTTCCACCACGACGGTACTTGTGTTGGTCTTCCTTTTACCCTTATCTATAGCCCTTGTGTCTCTAGCCTAAGGTGATTGACTTCCATCCACCATCAACGTTCCCTTGAAGGGTTCCGTCCTCTTCCATCTCTGTGTTCCATTCTTAAGTTTCGTGCCTCAGAGTCTCAGCAACGGAGGTCACTCAGTTTATTACTCATGCTCTGAACTTAGGTACACACTGTTTGTTACTCATTAATATGTTCTAGGTGCCAGGGGGATGCTTCATGTGACAGGAATCCTGCCTTGTGGTTCACAGTCCAGCTGAGAGATGACGGTTTAACCACTGGGAGAAAAAGAAGTAGTGCCTGCTCTAAGAAAGGGATTGATAAAATGCAATGGGCGGTCAGAGGGTGACAGAGAGCACTTCCAATTTACAGACAGACCTCAAGGAGGAGGGACTTCTAAGCCAGACCCAGAGAAGTATAAACAACTTAAAGATGGTCAGGCATGGTGGATCACGCTGTGATCCCAGCACATTGGGAGGTGGATGCTGGCGGATCACTTGAGGTCAGGAGTTTGAGACCATCCTAGCCAACATGATGAAATTTTGTCTCTACTAAAAATATAAAAATTAGCTGGGTGAGGTGGCGGCGTGTGCCTGTAATCCCAGCTACTCAGGAGGCTGAGGCAGGAGAATAGCTTGAACCAGGGAGTCGGAGGTTGCTGTGAGCTGAGATCGTGCCACTGCACTCCAGCCTGGTAACAGAGCAAGACTTCGTCTCAAAAAAAAAAAAAAAAAAAAAAAAAAAAAAGTCAGCGTGGTGGTGAACACCTGTAATCCCAGCTACTCAGGTGGTTGAGCCAGGAGAATTGCCCGAACCCGGGAGGCAGATGTTGTAGTGAGCCAAGATTGCACCACTGCATTCCAGCCTGGGTGACAGAGTGAGTGAGACTCTGTCTCAAAACAAACCAACCAACAAAAAAAAAGTTAAAGATATGGAGAAAAGGGATGGGTGTCATTGAAGGCAGAGGAGACTGTCACGTGAGCGAAAAGTGCAGAGGTGTGATAAGGCTGGTGTGTCCACTTACAAGAATGAAGTTCAGCTTGGACAGGCACAGGCTGGTATGTAGGGGTGGTGGTGGCAGGACTGCTGTGAGATAAGACGAGAATGTTCCATGTGGCCAGACCCTGGAAGGTTGTAAAGTCAGCAAACAGGACTGGAGTCATTGATAGTCTTACAAGTTTGGTGAGCAAGGAGAGAAGTCATGTGTTTTTAAAAATGTGTAATAACCACTAACTTTAAGAAAGCCAGTATTCAATGATTTAACCAAGCGGTATGGGTTGTCATCTAACTTCTGATCTCTTTCTCTCTTTGAAAAAAGAAACTTTAAAACAAAATTTCCAAGTTAATAGGGGCAAAGCAAAAACATGGTGACATCAGCGCTAAAAGGCCCTACATAAGCATATCCCAGGGAAAACTGAGGCTGGAAACAAAAATGCTACCCAGAGTCACCAAGTGCTGACCTTTTCACAGCGGTGCAATCAGAGGGGATGAACAGGAGGAAGCAGCTCTCAAAAGCGATGAGGGCTATAGTGGAAATGGCCTTGGAATGGCATTCAGGAGCCTGGATTGTAGTGTTCCCTCTGTCATTGACTCAAAGGTCTCTTCCCTTCTCTGGGTCCCATTTTCCCATCTGAACACTGAGGGAGGCCCATCAAGGTGGCGCCTCTCAGGTCCTAACCACCCTAGGTGTGGGAAGTTCAGGGAACTCTGTTCTGTTTCCTTCCGAGGGACCTCAGCCCCTCTGCCGCTGTCCCCCAGCATAGGCATGAAATGAATGCGTTTCACTCTTCTTTACTCATCTTTAGAACTTCTCTTGTCTTAAAATGCTGTACCCAGAGCTCTGGATATAGAGAATACCAACCACAGTCCCCTTAGTTCTGTTGCCCTTTCCAGGAAGATTTTGGCACACATTGGAGAGATGTTTCAGGTGGGAGTGATCCTGAGGTGGGAAAACCTTGAAGAAACTCAATGACAAACCCTGTCTCCAAGGAAGGCCTACCCTGGAGCACTGTTTAGAAAGTGATTTAGCCCAGGTGTGGTGGTTCACGCCTATAATCCCAGCACTTTGGGAGGCCGAGTGGGGGGTGGATCACCTGAGGTCAGGAGTTTGAGACCAATATGGAGAAACCCTGTCTCTACTAAAAATACAAAATTGGCTGAGTGTGGTGGTGCATGCCTGTAGTCCCAGCTACTCTGGAGGCCGAGGCAGGAGAATTGCTTGAACCTGGGAGGCGGAGGTTGCAGTGAGCCGAGATCGCACCACTGCACTCCAGCCTGGGCAACAAGAGCAAAACTTTGTGTGCAGAAAAAAAAAAGGAACAAGAAAAAGCAAAAACAAACAAAAAAAGAAAAAGAAAAAGAAAAAAGAAAGTGACTTTTACAGAAAGCATCGCTCCATAGAATTAACTGTGCTGTGTAAAGCTGTGAAGTGTGGAGTGAGGTAGGAACAGGGTCGAGTCTTGGATGGAAGCATCACTGAAGAATGGCCCTTGAAATTGGCATTCTGCCCCTCACAGACTCCCTGGTCACAATACCTGGAGTTGCAGGTGGGCCTGGGGCAGATCTGACTGGTTTGGAAATGCATCTCCTTGATCGTGGACTGCCAGACTGGGCAACATAGTGAGACCTCATCTCCACAAAAAATTTTAAAAACTGCCAACAGCAGCTGGGTGTGATGGCTCAAGCCTATAATCCCAGCACTTTGGGAAGCTGAGGTGGGCAGATCGCTTGAGGTCAGGAGTTTGAGACCAGCATGGCCGACATGATGAAAACCCATCTCTACTAAAAATACAAAATCTAGCTGGGTGTGGTGGTGCATGCCTGTAGTCCCAGCTACTTGGGAGGCTGAAGCAGGAGAATCACTTGGACCCAGGAGGCAGAGGTTGCAGTGAGCAGAGATCACACCACTGTACTCCAGCCTGGGCGACAGAGGGAGAATCCATCTCAAAAAAACAAACAAAAACAAACAAAAAACTGCCAGCAGCTTGATCTTGGCATCACTTGTCACCACTGATGGGCAAGACAGAGCTGAGAAAAGGGCAGTGGAGCCAAAAGCAGAGGCAGGGGTAGGGCTGCGAAGGGAAGGGGAGGCAGGGAGGTCGCCAAGGTCTTGCGACACAGCCTAGCTGTGAGTGAGTCACCCTACCTCCCTCAGCAGGTCCTGCAGAAAAGGCATCATATCTTTCCTGGTGATGGCGTCTATCTTCCAGGACACAGCTGCCTCTTCAAAGCTAAGGCAAATCTTGTGCTGGAACCAAGGCCCCATCTGTTGGAGTCCTCCCCCAGATCATTTGACAAAATGATGGAATAGGGCCAAGCCTGCCAAGAGCCCCTCAGAGGGTACCTAGGTGAAGCCCCTCTCTCTAGTAAAGAGGAAAGTTAGGCCTACAGATAGGGAGGGATTTGCCTAAGGTCATTTATCTAGCAAGTAGCTGCAGTAAAACTTGATGCCAGGCCTTCTTACACAAGATGTAGTGGTTAAGAGAGCATTAGCTCTAAGCCAGACTACATGGGTTTAAATCCTGCCTGCTTCTCTGTTGGCTGAGAGGTTTGACCAACTTCGTTAGCCTCTTTCAGATTCAGCTGCCCTTTTCTTTTGTTTATTTTTCAAGACAGTGTCTTGCTCTGTCACCCAGGCTGGAGTGCAATGGCACGACCATGGCTGACTGCAGCCTTGGCCCCCCGGGCTCAAGTAATCCTCCTACCTCAGCCTCCCAAGTAGCTGGGACTACAGGCGCATGCCACCATGCCCGGCTAATTTTTTAAAAATTTTGGTAGAGATGGGGGTCTGACTATGTTGTCCAGTCTGCTCTTGAACTCCTGGACTCAAGTGATCCTCCAGCCTCAACCTCCCAAAGCACTGTTTTCCAATTAAATGAAATAATAAATGAAAATCACTTAACATAATGACTTGTATATAATAAGAGCTCAATACATGTTAATAAAAAAAAATGCCTAGGTACTTTACCCTCTGCAATAAAAACCTCCCACTCCCAGTTCTTTCTCACAGAGCAAACTACTAAGCAGATATTAGTTTTCCCTAGAGCTGGTCATAGGTATTGCTCCTCTGGTTTTGCTCAAAGCAAAGAGCATTCTTGTTTGGTACCATTATTAACACTAGGTGGGTATCTTTTGATAGTGGTCTGGCCATCATCTCACAGACACAGTGAACTGCAATCAACAAGATGTGCCATGTAAGTTGCATTATTGGCAACTCAGAGGCAAATCTGTGGCCACAGAGAGAGGCGTCAGTTATTCTGCATTTTAACTTTCTTTTATCTTACCTAATTTTTTTGTTTCTTTGTTTTTTTTTTGAGACGAAGTCTTGCTGTTGCTGGGCTGGAGTGCAGTGATGCGATGAGGCTTATTGCAACCTCCACCTCCCAGGTTCGAGCAATTTTCCTTGGGAGCTTCTGCCTCCCAAGTAGCTGGGATTACAGGCAATTAATTTTTGTATTTTTAGTAGAGATGGGCTTTTACCATCTTGGCCAGGCTGGTCTTGAACTCCTGACTTTGTGATCCACCTGCCTCAGCCTCCCAAAGTGCTGGGATTAAAGGTATGAGCCACCACACCTGGTCTATCTTACCTAATTTTTAAAGATTCCTTATTTCCAAAAAGAAAGAAATTATGCTTAGTATAATATGTTCAAACAAAAATGTATAATTTAAAAGTTGAGCCAGGCGTGGTGGCTCACGCCTGTAATAATCCCAGCATTTTGGGAGGCTGAGGCAGGCAGATTACCTGAGGTCAGGAGTTCGAGATCAGCCTGGCCAACATGGCAAAATTCTGTCTCTACTAAAAATATAAAAATTAGCTGGGCGTGGTAGTGTATACCTGTAATCCCAGCTACTCGGGAGGCTGAGGCATGAGAATCACTTGAACCCAGGGGCGGGCAGCAGTTGTAATGAGCCAAGATTCTACCATTGCACTCCAGCCTGGGCTACAGAGTGAGACACTGTCTCAAAAAAACAGAAACAAAAAAAAAAACGAAAACAAAAAATTAGCCAGGCGTAGTGGTGCACCCCTGTAATCCCAGCTACTTGGGAGGCTGAGGCAGGAGAAACACTTGAACCTGGGAGGCAGAGGCTGCTGTGAGCCAAGATTGTGGTGCTGCATTCCAGCCTTGGCAACAGAACAAGACACCATCTCAAAACAAACAAACAAAAAAGAAAAAACAAAAAATAAAAGTTAAGGCTGGGCGTGGTGGTTCATGCCTGTAATCCCAGCACTTTGGGAGGCCAAGGCAGGCAAATCACTTGAGCCCAGGAGTTTGAAACCAGCCTGGGCAACATGGCAAGATGAAAACCATAAAAATTAGTCGGGCATGGTAGCGCATGCCTGTAGTCCCTTAGAAGGCTGAGATGGGAAAATCCCTTGAGCCGGGAGGTGGAGGTTGCCGTGAGCTTTGATCGTGCCACTGCACTCCAGCCTGGGAACAGAGAGAGAGAGACCTTGGCTTAAAAAAAAAAAAAAAAAAAGTTAAAAGTCCTTTATATAGCCACCCATTCAGAAGTAACTTCAGCTAGAGTTATGATGGATTTTCTTCCAGTTTTGAGCTGGGCCAGGTGATTCACGCCTGCAGTCCCAGCTATTATGGAGGCTGAGGTGGGAGGATTACTTGAGCCCAGGAGTTCCAGGCTCATCTGAGCAATATGGTGAGACCCCCATCTCTTAAAAAAATTAAAAAATTACATATTTTCTTCAAGTTTTATTTTATTACATCCTGTTTGTTAGGGCTGCCTTAACAAAATACCCCAGACCAGTCATCCAAAAACGAGTTATTTTCTCACAGTTCTGGAGGCTGGCAGTCCAAGATCAAGGTGTTAGGAGGGCTGATGTCTTCTCAGGCCTCTCCTTGGCTTTTGGGTGGCCATCCTCTCCCTGTGTCCTCACATGGTCTTCCCTCTGTGTGAGTCTGTGTCCTAATCTCCTTTTCTTTTCTTTTTTTTTTTTTCTGAGACGGAGTTTCGGTCTTGTTACCCAGGCTGGAGTGCAATGGCGCGATCTCGGCTCACCGCAACCTCCGCCTCCTGGGTTCAGGCAATTCTCCTGCCTCAGCCTCCTGAGTAGCTGGGATTACAGGCACGCGCCACCGTGCCCAGCTAATTTTTGTATTTTTAGTAGAGACGGGGTTTCACCATGTTGACCGGGATGGTCTCGATCTCTTGACCTCGTGATCCACCCGCCTCGGCCTCCCAAAGTGCTGGGATTACAGGCATGAGCTACAGCGCCCGGCCCCTAATCTCCTTTTCTTATAACGACACCAGTCCTGTTAGATTAGGGCCCACTCGAATGACCTCATTTAACCTTGGTTACCTCTTTAAAGGCTGTTTCCAAATACAGTCACATCCTGAGATGCTGAGGATTAGGTCTTCACCATATAACTTGGTCGGGGGTGGGAGAAGGCACAATTCAGCCTCCCTCTCTCTCTCTGTCACACACACACACACACACGCACACACACAATTTTTTCTATCCATCTCTGCAACTTGATTTTCTCACTTACAGTAGTTTCAACATGTTTTCATGTCAAAAGAAGACATGTATCCTTCTGAGGAGGGTCAGATGTTGAATCTTTAGCTTTTTATCCTCCATAGGAAATGCAGGCCCACTGGGTCATAAGCGTCAGTTAGCAGAGCATGTCAGCGTCAGCCTTTGATTGCTTTTTCTTTTTTTGAGACGGAGTTTCGCTCATGTTACCCAGGCTGGAGTGCAATGGAGCGATCTCGGCTCACTGCAACCTCCGCCTCCTGGGTTCAGGCAATTCTCCTGCCTCAGCCTCCCAAGTAGCCGGGATTACAGGCACGCGCCACAATGCCCAGCTAATTTTTTGTATTTTTAGTAGAGACGGGGTTTCACCGTGTTGACCAGGATGGTCTCGATCTCTTGACCTCGTGATCCACCCGCCTTGGCCTCCCAAAGTGCTGGGATTACAGGCGTGAGCCACCGCGCCTGGCCGATTGCTTTTTCTTTCTTTCTTTTTTTGAGAGAGAGTCTCGCTCTGTTGCCCAGGAATGCAATGGCACGATACCTTTGCTCACCGCAACCTCTGCCTCCCGGGTTCAAGCGATTCTCTTGCCTTAGTCTCCCCAGTAGCTGGGATTATAGGCATGCGCCACCACACCCAGCTAATTTTTTTTGTATTTTTAGTAGAGACGGGGTTTTACCATGTTGGCCAGGCTGGTCTCAAACTCCTGGCCTCAAGAGATCCGCCCGCCTTGGCCTCCCAAAGGGTTGGCGTGGGCAGTTGCGTGGGGCCTTCCTTCATTCAGTTGATTTTTTACTACATCTTTCCTCTCTTTTATTTCTAGAGGCCACATACTCTTTCTTTTTTGTGTAAATGCAAGGCTTGTGTTATCTGAAAACCCTGCTGTTTTCACAAACGCTTTCTCCACCAGTGGGGTGGCCATGAGCCTGGGAAAGCTGAGGTGGGAAGATCTCCGGAGGCCAAGAGTTGGAGGAATGTTTTCTCCAAGTCTTCTCTTTGACCCTCAAGGTGAATGGCTTCTCCCTGACCGCTCTCCTCCTTGCAGTTGGTATTTGTGAATTTCGCCTCTACTCTCTCTCTCTGGAACTCTGCCCTGGCAGGTCAAGTGTGGTCCTGCAGGCATACCCTCAGCTTTTAGATTCTTCTCATTTCCAGATGAGTCTTTGCAGGCTCATTAAGACCCCACGGGTATTGCTTTGAAGTGGTAGTCAAATCTATTTTAGTGTCTTCAATGTCAAGATTAGAGAATATTTTCTTACTTCGAGATAATATAAGTAGTTTTGTGTCACTTAACAACAGATTCTGAGAAATGTGTACTTAGGAGATCGCGTCATTGTGTAAACATCACAGAGTGTACGTTTACAAACCCAGACGGTATAGCCTACTACACACACAGGCTGTATGGGCTAGCCTGCCCTGCTGTACCCTATAGCAATTGTAATAGGATGGTATTTGTATATCTAAACACAGGAAAGGGAGTGTGTTGTCCTATGACATTATGATGGCTACGGCTACAACATGACTAGGTGGCAACAGTTTTTCAGCTCCATCATACTCTATGAGACCACCATTGTATATGCATCCATTATTGACCAAAACATTGCTATGTGGCACAGGACTGTATTCACCTACATATTCTTCTAGTAAGTACCAAGCGACTCCATTTCCTTTTTCCAAATGACTAGCCAATTTTTCCAATGTCATTTTTCAATTATCCAAACTTTTCTCACTTATATGATGTATGGAAGAGTATTTATATGTACAGTGTATATAATATAAATAATGTGTACATAAAGCTTTTCTAGACTTTTCTTTCAGTCTTATTGATATAGCTCTTCTAGTTGTATCTATTATCAGAATACTAATGTAGATCCATAAACGTATTATATTATCATACATAATTTTTTTGTTTTTGAGACAGAGTTTCACTCTTGTTGCCCAGGCTGGAGTGCAATGGCGTGATCTTGGCTCACTGCAACCTCTGCCTCCTGGGTTCATGCAATTCTCCTGCTTCAGCCTCTCAAGTAGCTGAGATTACAGGAATGTGCCACCATGCCCGGCTAATTTTGTATTTTTTAAGTAGAGACGGGGTTTCACCATGTTGGTCAGACTGATCTGGAACCCTTGACCTCAGGTGATCCACCCACCTTGGCTTCCCAAACTGTTGGGATTACAGGCATGAGCCACTGCGCCCAGCCTTTCATATATAATATATATATAAATTTACTTTTATTATTATTGGTAATTCAAAAGTGTATAAGTCATATAAAAGTGCTCATTTCTCAGCCTGGGCAATATGGCAAAACCCTGTCTCTACTAAAAATACAAAAATTAGCCGGATGTGGTGGTGGGCACCTGTAGTCTCAAGCTACTCGGGAGGCTGAGGCAGGTGGATTGCTTGAGCCCAGCAGTTCAAGGCTGCAGTGAGCTGTGATTGCACCACTGCACTCCAGCCTGGGCGACAGAGTGAGACCCTATATCAAAAAAAGAAAAAGAAAAAGCCCATTTCTCTCTCCTGCTACTGAGACCCCCATGTACAAGGCCTAGTGCCAATGCTGACTTGTCAAAGCACAATGGCTGTGCCCCAAACAAGAAAGCTGAGACTACCTCTCCTCTCTCAAGGTTAGGCTGCCTAGCAGGGCCCAGGAACCCATGGTGAGTTATAAATTTGTCCAAAGTTATCAAATCTTTATTTTAATGTAAGAAAGTGTCCCCCAGTCTTATGTAAATATTAAGTATTATCTCAACAGGTGGCCCTAAAATTTATCTTTGAAAAGGAGCATTCTTTATTCTACCAAAAGATACTTTCATAATTCATCTAAATCTATAAGGTTGGTTCTCAAGTTGTAAAACCTGGTCGTGAAGTATAGAAAGAGAGAAAATAGAAATGAGACAGAAAGAGAGAAAAGGTAGAGACCAGTGATACAGTGAAATTCCCAATGATGAAAGAGCTAAAAGGACTTTTAAGAGGAATCCAATATTTAAAGCTGAGTTCTTAGGGTTTGTATTTTATGGATGTAAATTCCTTCATCTCTCCAAGTTTTCAGTATCATCTCCTCAAATGAAGGCTATATTGGATGTGGGGTGGGCCCTGAGGAGAATGCAGACAGGAGCTGTGTTCCATATCTAAGTCCGTGTACTGTTGTGGGATGGCTCATGATCTAAACTTACTGGCAGAAACACAACCTTAGAGCAGCAGCACCTGTGAGAAGGTAAGTCCCCCAGACATTTGCAAAAATTTGGAGAGCATTGATTTCTACGAGTTATAGAATGGGGACTTTATTTTTCATGCATTTTTTTTTTTTTTTTTGAGGCAGTCTCACTCTGTCGCTCAGGCTGGAGTGAAGTGGCACTATCTTGGCTCACTGCAACCTCCACCTCATGGGTTCAAGCAATTCTCTGGCCTCAGCCTCCCAAGTAGCTGGGATTACAGAGGCCCACCACCACACCCAGCTAATTTTTGTATTTTTAGCACAGACGGTGTTTCAGTATGTTGGCCAGGCTGGTGTCTAACTCCTGACCTCAGGTGATCCGCCTGCCTTGGCCTCCCAAAGCGTTGGGATTACAGACGTGAGCCACCGCACCCAGCCAAGGGGACTTTCAATTATACTAAATCTAGTGAACAGGGTGACCCTGGCTAACACCTTGCAGTTATCTAAAATGTCACTGACTCGATCTGTGTTTGTCTTTCCAAGGAGCTGGCTTCCTTCATATCTTTGAGGAAATGGATCTCCATATTGTTCAATTCGCCTTCCAGAAACTGGTGGGAAGGGGCAAGAAACTGTTTCAAAGCCTCTGCCAGTTCTTCCAGTGGTCCTTTTTTAAGCCAAGCAAATTAGATATGATTAAGGTTTTTTTAATCTGTAAAATGTGTCTAATCACAATGGCTTTTCCACAGGATTGTGGTGAAGATTAAACAATTAATATGCAAAGTGCTTTAGAAGTGCCTGGCACAGAGGTAAATTCTATGTGCCTGGCCACACAGTAAATTCACCTGGAGAAGCTTTGATGCTGGGGTCAGGGTTGAGGGGGGCCCTGACCAGTTAAGTCTGAAGTAAGGCTCAGATGTCAGCATTTTTCAAAGCCTCCTAGATGATTCTAATGTGCAGTCAGAATTAACAACCACTGCTTTACAGGCTATTATTTTACCAAAATGATATACTAAATGTTGATTTCTTAGGAACAAAACTCTTCATGCAAGTTGTTTGCTAAGAAGTTCGATATTCCTGCATCCATCCCCTTAGGGGACCTGAGTTGGCAGACACACTTTGAATTTAGGTTTTCCCTAAGGAATGTTAATTGCTTAAGCTGTCGTAAAAGAGTGGACATTTTATGTTTCCCTGGTGGGAGCGAGAGCATGGCTGAACTCTGATCTGTATGTCTCTTCGGGAGGTTCCTCAAACCCAGCAAAGCAAGAGATCCTGCTTACTTGTCAGACTCGTGTGCTGTTACAAATGCAAGACTGAGTCATCTAAGAGCAGCACCAAAAAGTCACCAAGCCACCGCACATACCCTGAGATCACAGGGAAACCAAGTCTTTCTAAGGTCAGAAAGTTCTGCCTATATTTCCAGATCTTCTTCTTGGTTTCCAAGCAGCCAGCCACCTGCTCTCAGCTTTCACCAAGGACTCAACAATTTCACGAAGGAAATAGATTATTCTAAGTCAGAAAGATTCTGGGAAATGTTAAATAGCCTTGCCTCTGGAGAATACGTTTTTTTGGCCTCTTTCAGACCTTGGCAGACACGTCCATCTTCTGGGAGCCACAGAAGACAGCCCTTCACCTTTTCCTAGCCGGTGCCTCCTTCTAGACCTAAATTCCTGAGCTCATGCTGAAACCCAGATTAACAGCTTTTGGCGGGGGAGGGGTATTGTTTGAGATTAGACTAGTAAAAATTAGGCTGGCAGAGGTGGGGGGATTGATGGCTAGATTCATTCATTTATGTGTCCACAGTGCCTGCAGGACCATGGAAATATAAGTTATTGAGGTAGAAATGTACAGAACATCTCAGATAGGGGCCAGACACAGTGGTTTATGCCTGTAATCCCACTCAGTACTTTGGTAGGCTGAGGTAGGGGGACCTCTTGAGCCTAGGAATTAAAGATCAGCCTAGACAACACAGTGAGACCCTCTCTCTAATAATAATAATAACAATAATCAATAAATCAATAAAAAATTAAAAATAAAATTTTTAATTAAAAAGTAGCCCAGTGTGGTGGCACACACCTGTAGTCCTAGCTCCTTGGGAGACTGGCGCAGGAGGACCGCTTGTGCCCAGGAGTTCAAGGCTGCAGTGAGCTATGATTGTGTCACTGCACTGCAGCCTGTGCAACAGAATAAAACCAGAAAAAACAAAAACAAAGAAAACCCCCAAAACATCTCAAGTCTTTCTAGATATGTATGAAGGCTGCCCTTCGAAAACAAGGGCAAGTTGTACATGGAGTGGTTTGATTGAGAAGTTTAAAGGAAGAATCCATCTGCTCAATATGGACAATATCCTTGTTTACTGTGCCCATCACAGACCTCTGGGCTCCACGTGGAATTCGAGCAGATGCTAGGAAGCCACACGCTATGCAGACTAAGCATTACACATAAAAGCAGAGTTAGTGCAGAAAGCATGGAAGGAAAAAGTAAGAAGTCTCATTGTGATCCCAGCCAGGTTGAGGACCCTGTCTCCTATAGAGTGGATGTCCCAGGGCATTTGGGTAAGAGTGAGCCCAGGTTGGCCCAGCTGGCTGTGTGGAAAGGGCAGAAGCTGCCCTGGCCTTTGGTGCCAGCCACGTGCACTTGGTCAGACTGCCATCTGCTGAGCACTTCTTAGCAATTCCCTCTGCTTTTATGTCACACACCTGGAGTCCCCACCCAGTTAGAGATCTTCTGGGCCCCAAAGTGAGGTCTTTATCAGGAAGTAAAAGGAGTAGAAACGAGAAGCCCCAGAGCCTGGACTGAGTACACTACTCTATCTTTTTTTTTTTTTTTTTTTTTAATGAGACAGAATCTCGCTCTGTCATCCAGGCTGGAGTACAGTGTCGTGATCTCAGTTAACTGCAACCTCCGCCTCTCAGGTTCTGCTCCTAGCATCTGCTCAGGTTCAACTGATTCTCATGCCTCAGCCTCCTGAGTAGCTGGAATTACAGGCACGCACCACTACCCCTGGCTAATTTTTATATTTTTAGTAGAGACAGGGTTTCACCATGTTGGCCAGGCTGGCCTCGAACTCCTGACCTCAAGTGATCTCCATCCACCTAGGCCTCCCAAAGTGCTGGGATTACAGGCGTGAGCCCCACACTGGCTGACACTACACTTTTCTTCTCTGAACCTCATTCCTGTATTTTAAGGGAGCAGAAGTCTCTAGATTTTCTTTCCTCCCATTTATGCACATTTACAGCACCCCATACCTCTCCCATCATGGCTGCTATATAGTGACTGCTTCACGTGTCTGCCTGACCAGGTCTTGAGCTCAAAGTGAGAGAGGTTGTGTCTGTCTTGTGCATCCGGTGTCCTTAATGCTATGTACACAGGTACTCAAAAAAGTATCTGTTGAATGAGAGAGGAAAGGAGAAAGGAAGGGAGAGAGGGAGGGAGGAAGGAAGAGATGGAGAAAAGGAGGGTAAGATATCCCAGCAGGTCACTGACAGCCTATTTGTCAAAAAGCCACTAGCAGCCTTGAAAGTCCCTGCAAAAGAGGAAGGGAAAAAGCTACTTCTCTCCAATCTGCCTGAAGAGAAAATAAACGAGGCAAGCTGCAAATGGTGAAACAAGGTGTGGTCTAGATTTCCAACAGAAGATTTTCTACACTTGATAAAGCAAAGCTACTTGTGGGGACCCAAATTTTGTGAACATACCAGCCTGGTCCTGCAGGGTGGGTAATAGAACTGGGGGTATGTTATATATAAAATTTTTCTTTTTGGTGCTGCAAAGAAAAATTAGTACTGGGACAAGGATCTCTCAGCAAAGCAATTCTTTTTACTTCCTTCAGAAAGGGTACTCCCATTAGCAATTTTGCCACGAGAGTACAATGAACAAAGGAAAGCAGACATATTTATTTCTTACGCGTTTGGGGTCGTCCTTACTGCTGTGTCTGATCTCCATTGGCTGGAGCCAGACCTCACAATCTAAACTAACACGCGATTGGCTAATAACTTGAAACTTTTCTAAACAGCTAAAAGCAATGGAGAGCAAAAAAGGAAGTCTAAATAAGGAAGGGGCACAGGCTGTGATCTGGGACATGGCTGTGAGCACATCCAGCACTGATATCTTGGTTAAAGTACAAGGACATAGAATGTACTACGTGCCTATAAGCATGTCTAGCAAGCTACATAGGATAGGGCTTCTAGTAAGTAAAAAACTAGAAAAAAAGTAAGAAAGCTTTTGAAGAAAGTGTTTAAAACAAACTATTATTTCTAACACTTATGAATTTTTCTTAAACTAGAAAGGAAACTTTGAAGAGGAACTTTTCTACTTCCCACAGGGTAGAAGGATTTTCTTCCAGTGACTTCAGAGAGGCCTGAAGCTTTGCAAGAGCCGGAAAATGGAACTTTGTGAGAGCTTTGCAGTTTACACACATTGTCTTATTGTCAAAAGAACTGTGTAAAATAGAGAGGTCACAGGCCAGGCGCAGTAGCTCACGCCTGTAATCCCAGCACTTTAGGAAGCCAAGGTGGGTGGATCACCTGAGGTCAGGCATTTGAGACCAGACTGTCCAACATGGTGAGACCCCATCTCTACTAAAAATACAAAAAAAAAAAAAAAAAAATTAGCCGGTGTGTGGTGGTGTGCACCTGTAATCCCAGCTATGCAGGAGGCTGAGGCAGGAGAATTGCTTGAACTGGGAAGGTGGAGGCCGCAGTGAGTCAAGGTTGTACCACTGCACTCCAGCCTGGGTGACAGACAGAGACTCTGTCTCAAAAAGAAAAAAAAAAAGAGATTACCTGTGGGCTAGGGAAGAACAGTGACATTAACACAGGGCTGGGCATAGGAAGAGACCTCATAGCCCCAGAATTCTTCTCCTACCTGGAGTAATTTGGAGGAGACTGATGTGTGCCCTTAACTCATGTGGCCTCAGAGAACAAGGGGAAGGGAAAGCTGGTGGACTTGGAATCTCAGAGGGTCTAGGTCATGATAAAAAGCTCTAAGTGTAAACCGGGCTCTGGATTTTTCTAAAAAAGAAAAATTGAATACTGAGAGATAGATATTTCACATTAGATTTTTTACAGTAACCCTGACCTCATGCTCCGAGCATGGAATCGCAGAACCACAGGCCTTGCCCACCAGCCCATCTCAACTTCTGTAGAAAGTCTCCATAACCTCTTACTTTCTATAACTCCAACATCAATAGCAGCTGCCATTTTATTCAGCTTCTTTCTGCCCACAAAGCTAGGACTAGGAGGAGGTAAGTGACGCATTCCCTTGGTTGCGAAATTCACAAGGTACCAAAAACTTCAGTAATCATCATAAAGAACATTTCTAAAATTCAAAATTAATGCAGTAAAAATCCATGGTGAACAAAATATCAAAATGTTAAATAAAGGCACAATCTAACTTTGCTCCAGCTCCACATTGAGAGCCAGTCCTGTCTCAGCTCTGACCAAACTCATTCTCATCTGGGGAGCTTTGTCCTTTCTGTCCTCTCTGTCTGGAACATTCCTCTCAGATCCCTGCATACCTGGCTCCTCGTTGTTCACGTTTCTGCTCTGATGTTATCGTCTCGCACTTACCACTGTAAGATTCTATTATTTGTTTATGTCTCTGCTGATATCTCTCCAGTGTTCAGCACATGGTACGTGCTCAAAAAATATTACTTGCACAAGTGAAGGGAATGAGTGAAGGACTTATCAGAGATTGTGCTGGGGCTTTATATGTGTTATCTCATTTAATCCTCTTAATAATCCCCTGAGATAGGTTCAGTCATCACTGTTTTACAAGTGAGTCATCTGAGGTTTAGAGAGGTTAAGAGACATCTTCAACGTCACATAGCTAGTAAACGAGGGAAGCTAAACTCATCCAGAATCCTGTTTCTTTATACCACCTCCCTTGCTGCCAGGCTGGTGCAAACCGCATCAGCTCCCTCTCAAATGACTGCAGGGGCCTCCTCATCAGCAGCGTCCTGGCTGGCATCCTTGGCCCCCAGAAGTCCTTCTGCAACACAGCAACCTGTTTAAAGGGTTTTGTTTGTTTGTTTGTTTGTTTGTTTGTTTGTTGTCTTTTTAAGACCGAGGTTCGCTCTTGTTGCCCAGGCTGCAGTGCAATGGCATGATCTCGGCTCACTGCAACCTCTGTCTCCCCTCGGTTTAAATCTCTCCAGTGCTGACTGGGTGTTGTGGCTCATGCCTGTAATCCCAGCACTTTGGGAGGTTGAGGTGGGCGGATCACTTGAGCTCAGGAGTTTGAGATCAGCCTGGCCTGCATGGTGAAACTCTATCTCTAGTTCCTGTAATCCCAGCTTCTCAGCAGGCCAAGGCAGGAGAATCACTTGAACCTGGAAAGTGGAGGTTGCAGTGAGCCGAGCTGCACCACTGCACGCTAGCCTGGGTAATTGAGCGAATGTCTGTCTCAAAAAAAAAAAAAAAGAAAAGAAAGAGAAAAGAGGAAGGAAGGAAGGGAGGGAGGAAGGGAGGGATGGAGGGAGGAGGGAAAGAAGAGAAAGAAAGAAAAAGAAAAGAAAGAAAGAAAGAGAAAGAAAGAAAAAGAAATCTGGCATCACGTCTCTAATCCCAACACTTTGGGAGGCCAAGGCGGGCAGATCACGGAGTCAGGAGTTCAAGACTAGCCTGACCAACATGGTGAAACACTGTCTCAACTAAAAATTAGCCAGGCATCATGGCGCACGCCTGTAATCTCAGCTACTCAGGAGGCTGAGACAGGAGAATCACTTGAACCTGGGAGGCTGAGTTGCAGTGAGCTGAGATTGCACCACTGCACTCCAGCCTGGGCGACAGAGTAAGACCCCGTCTGAAAAAAAAAAAAGAAAAGAAAGAAATCTCTCCAGTGCTCTCTCTTGCTCTCAGAACATAAGCCAGAAGCACCTCCTGGGTACTATGTGATCCTGTCCCCATGACCTGTCACCGGCTCACTCTGCTCAGCCACTCTGGCCTCTCCATTCCTTGAACACATGGGTCAAGCTTTCACCTTGCTTGTCTCCCATTCTCAGACTGCTGTCCCTCAGGCAACCACATGGCTCACTTACTCACCTCCTTCCAGACTTTGTTCAAACGCTGTCATCTCCATAAAGCCTGCCCTGAACTCAACCAAGCATGGCGGCTCATGTCTATAATCCCAGCACTTTGAAAGGCCACGGTTGGGGGATGGCTTGAGGCCAGGAGTTCAAGACCAGCCTGGGCAACATAGTTAGACCCTGTCTCTACAAAAAAATAATATAAATAAATAAATAAAAATAGTCGGATGCAGTGGCTTAAGCCCAGGAGTTTGAGACTGTAGTGAGCTCTGATTGTACCACTGCCATCCAGCCTGGGTGACAGAGTAAGATCCTGTCTCTAAAGATAAATAAATACAATAAAAACTAAACCCCACCCCCATACTGTTACTCCATCATACCAGCCTTTCCCCCTATAAAGCATTTAGCTGTCCCCTTCTAAGAATCTTCTCATTTGGCTTGTTAATACTATTTGGTTTACTGACTCTTCCACCCACTCGAATGCAAGTTCCATTCGGGCAGGGATCCTGTCTGTTTTGTTTGCTGGTGTGTCCTGGCACTACACAGATGCTCAATCAATATTTTCTGAGTGAATGAATAAGCTAATCCTTGGAGCAAGGATTTGAAACCAGGTGAACATCCTCTAAATCTCATGCTCTGAACTAAATCAGGAAGTGTGTCTCTAAGTTTGAGCAAGGCAGGGCTGTGTGGCTCAGAACTGTCTCTGGATCCCTGTCTGTGCTGTTATCGCCAAATTTGAAGTCTCAGCACTGCACAGCTGGCCTTTTGCTTAGAAGGCATCTAACTCCATTGTATTTACTTCCCAGGATTCTGTCCTTTCACCCCTGGGTTTCTTATCTCTCTCGCCCAAGGGTCGATTTAATTCTTTTATCTCTAATGTTACCTCTGCCTCCTTCACTGAGCCATTGTTGTGAAAGCAGTAAAGTCCCAACCCTTTCCTCTATAAAAGCCCCGCTTGCCAAGGCAGCTCTGCTAGGATATTTGCCAGGAGGGGACTGTGCTTGCCAGGCAGGCTGAGGCTGGGCTGCTTCCGCCCCACCTGTCCTGCCTGAGCTATATAGAGTATAACCAAACCGATCATCTGTTTCCCCATTTTTTACCCCACGTCATTTGTGTAACTTTCAGGCTATGAACTGTCCAACTGTCTAATCAGGTTTCGTGAGAAAGTAGCAGCTCTGGAAAACAGATTCTACTTGTTCTTGTCATAATGTTCTCTTTGGCTTTGTATAAAAGGTGCTATGAGACCAGCTGGAATGCAGTGGTGCAATCTTGGCTCACTGTAACCTTCACCTCCTGGATTCAAGCTATCCTCCTGCCTCAGCCTCCTGAGCAATTTTTGTATTTTTAGTAGAGATGGGCTTTCACCATGTTGGTCAGGCTGGTCTCGAACTTGTGGCCTCAAGTGATCCACCTGCCTTGACTTCCCAAAGTGCTGGGATTACAAGCATGAGCCACCCACAGTGCCCAGTGCACCCAGTTCTTTCATCTTCAGCTTTTCCCTCCCCTTCCTTTTCTTTTCTCACCCCTGCCCTCCTTTCCACTCCTTCCTAAGTCCATAAATGACTGGAATTATGAAGCTGCTTTAGAGTTTTGGTAAAAAATGACATTCACGCAATGCTTAAGGGTGTTACTATCTCATTGGAAGGACTTAACATGTTTCAGAAATGAGTTCCAGAGACCTTGAACTTGTGTTTGTTTGTTTGATTTTTGAGACAAGGTCTCAATCTGTCACCAAGGCTGGAGGCAATGGTGTAATTCTGACTCACTGCAACCTCCACCTCCTGGGTTCAAGCAATTCTCCTGCCTCAGCCTCCCAAGTAGCTGGGACTATAGGCACCTGCCATCACGTCAGGCTGATTTTTGTATTTTTAATAGAGATGGAGTTTCACCATGTTAGCCAGGCTGGTCTTGAACACCTGACCTCAAATGATCTGCCCTCCTTGGCCTCCCAAAGTGCTGGGATTACAGGTGTGAGCCACTATGCCTGGCCTGAGCTAGGTTTTGATATTGCTGAGATGTTGCAAGACAGTGTATAAAATGTATATAATTTGATTTGTATAACTGAAGTCCCAGAGAGGTACTGATTCTTGTAATTTTTGTACTTTTTGTCAATTAATTAATTTGTTCATGTTTTGTCAATTAAAAGTTTTAGAGATTTCATATTGTAATCTATAATTTTCTGACTTCTTTTGAAAAAAAATCAGAAGATCTGGCAATTGGATTTTATGCTTGCAAGGACAGGTATGCTTCTGATGGTCACAGTCCACACGGGTTTTCTCTGACTCTAAAAATTAGGGTTGGTTTTTCTTCACTCACACTCATGTACACTACCTGCCTGGCCTCCAAGGCACTTGAATCTGTGTCCCTTTGAAAGGTGATACTCAAAGATGATCATTCCTGGAGTGTACAAAAGTTTAGTAAAGGGATGAGTTGCTCAGAGAGAGCAAAGCGTCCACCTGGGTGAGGGGACTATTACCTGCCTTCATTCCATCTTTATTTTTATTTATATATTTATGTATTTATTTTGAAACAGAGTCTCACTGTGTTGCCCAGGCTGGAGTGCAGTGGCACAATCCCGGCTCACTGCAACTTTCACCTCCCGGGCTCAAGCAATCCTCCTGCCTCAGCTTCCTGAGTAGCTGAGATTACAGGTGCCCATCACTACACCTGGCTAATTTTTGTATTTTTTTTTTAGTAGAGATGGAGTTTCACCATTTTGGGCAGGATAGTCTCGAACTCCTGACCTCAGGTGATCTGCCTGCCTCGGCCTCCCAAAGTGCTGGGATTACAGGCATGAGCCACCACGCCTGGTCTCCATCTTTATATCCACTGTAGGATATAGATGATAAGAAGAGCTTGGGGTCAGGAGTGGGCTGGTTCATCTTAAGACGGTCTTAAGTTTCTGCTGGGGTCTAGAAAGAGTAGGTTTGGTTCCTTTTTTAATTTTTTCTTTTTCTCTCTTTTTTTTTTTTTTTTTTTTTTGAGACAGTGTCTCACTCTGTCCCCAGGCTGGAGTGCAGTGGCACGATCTCAGCTCACTGCAACCACTACCTCCCAGGTTCAAGTAATTCTCCTGCCTCAGCCTCCCGAGTAGCTGGGACCATAGGCACGCGCCACTGTGCCCAGCTAATTTTCTTTTGTATTTTTAGTAGAGACGGGGTTTCACCATGTTGGCCAGGATAGGGTTTGGTTCCTTTCTGTGCTTTTTTTTTTTTTTTAGCGGAATCTTGCTCTGTTGCCCAGGCTGGAGTGCAATGGTGTGAGCTCCACTCACCACAACCGCTGCCTCCTGGGTTCAAATGATTCTCCTGCTTCAGCCTTCAGAGTAGCTGGGATTACAGGCGTGCGCCGCCACATCCAGCTAATATTTTTGTATTTTTAGTGGTAGAGATGGGGTTTCACCATGTTGGCCAGGCTGGTCTCGAACTCCTGACCTCATGATCTGCCTGCCTCAAGCTCCCAAAGTGCTGGGATTATAGGTGTGAGCCACCGCACCTGCCTCCTTTCTATGCTTAAGAGCTGACATCCAGCCAACGCTTTACCATTTAATGTGAGACCAACCATATATGTAAAGTGCTTGCCTTGGTGGCTGGCACAGTCACAGTAAGTACCCAATACACACTTGACAAAGATTATTGTTGTTACCATCAGCAACACTTGATTTCCTGCCAGTCAACCAGCTCCCAGCAAGATTGATTGCCAAAACCCTTGCCTTTCTCTAATCCGAACCCATCACTGGCCACTTCCCCTGCCCTCTGCCTCCCGACCTCTTCCTAATGCCTGGACTCATTCATTTGCAGCCCTGAGCTCATTCCTTAACACGTGACAATGCCCCTTTGGCCCTGACTTCTGGCTTCCCCTCCTCTACCAAGACTAGCACATCCAGCCCTGGCTGCACTGCTTCTAGCTATGCAGGTCAACCACTCAGACTGTCTATTCTTCCCGTGGCCTAAAATGTGGGTTCTTGTAGACACTGTCCTCAGCTCCCACATGGGACCAGGACTTCAGAGAGCACAAGTCGACAGGTTTCCATGATTGTGTCAAAAGAGTCAGGACCCACTGGAGAGCAGGGACCATGTCTGCATATGTCTTGATCACTGCTGCATCCTCAGGACTCAGGACATTCCCTGGTACAAAGCAGATGCTCAGTAAGTACTCATTGGATGGACAGATGAATGAATGAATGAATAGGCAAACGAATGGGATCAGAGATCAGAGAGGAAAAACTGCTTACGTTTTTAACACTCCTAGATATGTTGCTTTTTTGTGATCTTTTCTACTTCTCTTTAGTGAGTAGCAATAGAATCAGTAGGAGAAGAGGGTCTGCACGCTGGTTTTCTGGAGGAGAAAGCTTGGAAGATTTCCCTCTGCCCTGTGGTCAGGCTGTAAGTGGGGAGAGTTGTCCCAGGACATAGAGCAAGTGGTGACAGCATGTGATGGAGGGAGGAAAGGAACACTTGCAGCATAGGGAGGAAAGGCACATGGAGCTGGTTGGAGACTGAGAAGCCACCACTTGCTCTGTGTCCTGAGACACAGAGGGGTTGAGCAGGAGAAAGGCCTGCTGGCATTTTCCACCTGCAGACACCACTGCTGAAAGGCCTCCTGCCCAAGTCCTACCTCTTACCTCAGTACTGATTGTAGGCAAGTCCCTTTCCCCATTTATGGCCAAATCAGGAGATGTGGCCTGCTCTGAGGTTATCAAAAGGCAGAAGCCTCATAAATAGAGCTGGTTATTAGCTCTGGTGGTATAAAACCAACAGCACCACCAACCACATGGTGTGAGCTTCCTCCTCCACGTCTCTGTTCGGTTTCTCTTCCTGCCTGTTTTCTCTGCCAGGTGGGCAGATCAGAAGGCTTGGGTCTACCAAGCCCCAAACAGAAGCAGCTGCTTTCCTTCCCTTCTGAGCAGCCATAACAGTGTGAGCCCAGATGTGTCCGTGTCACCCTTTCCTCACTCCCATCCCCAGCCCGTGTGTCCCATGAAAATGAGCCATGAACCCTGCTTTAGACAGTGGGAAGCTTGATGAGAGAACCAGGTCCCCGATTTGGAAAACAAATTACTACTCTCCAGCCTTGTGTCTCTCTTTGGGCAAAAGCTAATTCTTACCAACGTCTCTCAACCTCCTCAGGTTGACTTCACTATGATTTTTCTGGAAATTGGTGCATCCCCATTTCTTAGAGCACAGCAAACTTGGGGTGCCCTGAAGGCTGAGACAGGGACAGGGTGTGGGCAGCGCTAGGCCTCTGAGGACACTCTTCCTTTTACATTCCTGCCACATTCTGGGGACACAATCCCCACCAGCGTCATGATGTCATAATTGGGGTGGGCAAGATAGGGAAGCTCATTGCCTGTTACATGCCTCACGGCACCATCTTGGGACTCTTCCCATTCATTTACTACTCAGGCTCCAGGGTTTTCTCAGGCCAAGACACAGTGGATTGAAGGTTCTGCCATACCCTGCAGAGGTGCTAATCATAACTAAAACATATTGACTTGAGCATTGACTTTGTTTAACCAGACATTTAACTCATTTGATGCTCATAACAATCCTACAAGGCTTGTCACATTATTGGTTTTCATCTTTGAAATGAAAAAAAAAAAAAAAAAAAAAAAAAAAACAGGCACAGGAAGGTAATTTGCCCAAAGTTACCCAGCCACTAAGTGCACTAAGGGGTAGAGTGGGAATTTGAACCCAGGAAAAGATGTTCCAAAGCCCCACAGCCTTCCCACCATGGCCACATCCTCTTATAAAGTGGAGGGGAGGAGGAAGGAGGGAAGTCTCTACAAGGGTTTCCTCTTGGGGCCTAACCATTAGTGAGCCCTCTCTAGAGAAGGAAAACCAACATCTGTGTAGAACTGGAGGCAGCTGTCTGGTCCCTGCCAATTCCCAGCTGGTGGGGAACATGTTGATCCCCATTAGAATCTGGCATCTGGCACTTGTAATACCAGGGCACCTGCTTTTGTCTGCAAAATCACCCCAGGTTTTGAGTCAGAAAGAAAACATTTTTCACTGGATCCTCCAGGGAACCCAGTCTCTAGCCCAGCTCCCAGGGAGCTCTCCCAGGTCTGCACTTCCTCACTCCACGTCTCCCTAGCTCGCACCGCCTTCCTCTGGGAAGACCCCCTTCCGGGCTTTGACTAAAAGGGTCCCTGCCCTGAAGAACGGCCACTGAGCTACAGACTCGAGGAACAAGTCCTCATGATCCATCAGTCTCCTGTCCCCTTGCCAGCCTTGACACCATACTACCTCAACCACTCTGCCTCCAGGGAACCCACAGGTCACCTGAGATTGATACCACCTGGCTGAACTCTGCCCTCCAGTTTACGGGCCTGTATGAGGTCTGATTTAACTGCACCAAACCTTTTGACCTAAAGCTGGGAAGTATATGTGCTCAGACTGCACATACCAATTCTCAGAAGTTTTGTTTTCTTGTGGCTGTGGCTGTGGCTGAGCACGGTGGCTCACACCCTTGATCCCAGCACTTTGGGAGACTGAGGTGGGCGGATCACTTGAGATCAGGAGTTCAAGATAGCCCAGCCAACATGGTGAAACCCTGTCTCTACTAAAATGCAAAAGTCAGCTGGGCGAGGTGGCAGGCGCCTGTAATCCTACCTACTCAGGAGGCTGAAGTAGGGGAATCGTTTAAACCCAGGAGGTAGAGGTTGAAATGAGCTGAGATCGCACCACTGCACTCCAGCCTGGGCAACAGGGCAAGACACCATCTCAAAAAAAAAAAAAAAAAAAAAAGCCTTTTTTTTTTTTTATGGCAGAGCAAGAGTGGAAAATATAGTGTATTTTAAAACTCAGCTTTTATCACCCTGTTTTCAAATCCTGAGACCTAAACTTTTGTTCCTATGCAGTCAAATCTTTAACCTCCACTTCCTATGTTCTTCAGCCTTCTTCCATAGGAAAGCTGTGAGCGAACTGCCCCCATGCACGTACACACAGGTTTATTTTTTCTATGTAACATATGTCCTTGTGGTTTGAGCTGCCTCTTGAAGATGGAACTGACCGACCTCACTGATGTCCCGAATGTGGAGAGCGAGAGAAGGGGAGGAATCAGGAATGATGCTGAGATTTTTGGCCAGGGCTTATGAATATGAAAAGGATTAATGGAAGGGACTTTCCAGTAAGCAACTCGTAATTCCACTTCCTGAAAAAGGAATACTGTATCCGAGAAATTATAAACAGGAAACTTGGGAAGGATTCCCCATCTCCCTAAAATGGAGGAGAGGCCAGGGGCCAGGGCAGGTCATGGGACTCTTGGGACCCCTTGTGCTTGTGTCACTTGTGTCACTTTTTTATTTTTATTTTTTATTTATTTAATTTTTTTTTAGACAAAATCTTGCTCTGTTGCAGAGGCTGGAGTACAATGGCATGAGCTCGGCCCACTGCAACCTCAACCTCCAAGTGATTTTCCTGCCTCAATCTCCCGAGTAGCTGGGACTACAGGTGCCTGCCACCATGCCCAGATAGTTTTTTGTATTTTTGGTAGAGACGGGGCTTCACTATGTTGGCCAGGCTGATCTCGAACTCCTGACCTCAGGTGATCCACCCGCCTTAGCCTCCCAAAGTGCTAAGATTGCAGGTGTGAGCCACCGTACCCAGCCTTGGGTCACCTTTTGCTGCTGCGGATCAACAGTGGTCAGGAGCAGCTTCCGTGTTAGGAAAAGAATCTGGGGTGCCGAGGAGGCAAAGGTTCTCGAAGGAAGCTGCACAGCACCACACCATGTGTTTTGAGGGGAAGTTAAGCCCGAACTAGCCCCTGGTGTAGCCTTTTCACCAAACACAGAAAAGAGACCACAAAAAGTGAAGTTTCCTCATTAGGGCTACTCTCAGTCCAGCTCCTTGCAGTGTGCCATGCCAGTCAGGTAACGGGTGTTAGAGGCTTCCGCTTACTAAGGAAATACCTGAAGCACAGGAATAATGCTAATGAAAAGAAAATGCCAGGCACAGATGAGGTGGTAGGGGAGCTATTTGGGGCCAGTGGGAACCTTCTATTGGGTTCTAGAAGTTATACCCCAGAGCTCCCCCTTCTCAACACCTATATGTAGGCAGTTTTCAGAAACCAGCATAACTGATGTGAACTTTACTGCACTGTACTCAGGTTTAAAAATGTCACATTTATTTCTACAAGTAAGAGAAATGTAGCCAGGTGTGGTGGCTCATTCATGTAATCCCAGCACTTTGGGAAGCCGAGGCAGGCAGATCACTCGAGATCAGAAGTTCAAGATGAGCCTGCCTAACATGGTGAAACCCCATCTCTACTAAAATTACAAAAATTAGCAAGCAGATGCCTGTAATCCCAGTGACTTGGGAGGCTGAGGCAGGTGAATCACTTGAATCTGGGAGATGGAGGTGCAGTGAGCCAAAATCGTGCCAGTGTCTTCCAGCCTAGGCGACAGAGCAGGACTTTGTATTAAAAAAAAAAGAGAGAAATATGCACAGAGCCTTCACCCAGTTGGTGAGTGGAAAATACCATCTCGGTCATAATTCTGATGTCTTTCTTTCTTTTTTTTTTTTGAGATAGAGTTTCACTGTTTTTGCTCATGCTGGCATGCAATGGCATGATCTAGACTCACTACAACCTCCACTTCCCAGGTTCAAGTGACTCTGCCTCAGCCTGCTGAGTAGCTGGGATTACAGGCATGCACAACCATGACTGGCTAATCTTTTGTGTTTTTAGTAGAGACGGGGTTTTGACATATTGGCCAGGCTGGTCTTGAACTCCTGACCTCAGGTGAGCAGGCTGCCTCGGCCACCCTAAGTGCTGCAATTACAGGTGTGAGCCACCGTGCCCGGCCCTGATGTCCTTTCTCATTTCACCATCTCCCTACCACCCACTCAGACATACACACAGAGGATCCTGCAAAAATTCTGGGTTTTCAGGGGCACGAGAATGCTAGGGAAAGGGCAATCAGTCCAGGAGGTCAATCCTTTGGCTTCACAATGTCCAGCCCCGGTCCCCACTGTTTGTTCTCGGGTGTTGCTCTCTCAGAGGGCTCAGGGATGCCTCTCAGCAGTACAGGACACAGAGCAGCACCCTCTGGCTGTTTTCTTCACATGGAAAGTTGCATGTACTCCCAGACAGGCTAAAACATCTCTCTCCTCAGGCCATCCAGCTCCACCATCTTTGAGCTTAGGCTTCAAAAGTTCTGGGAAAGAATGTCTGCTGCACCCTCCACCTATAGCTTCACAGCACCGAAAGAAACCCAAATCGTAAATGAAGGAAACCCAAAGGCCTGATTGCCTTCTTAGAACAAGGATGGAAAAGGAAAATAAATACATGTACCAGGAAGAACACACATCTATTAATTTCTCAATCTATTACATCGACCCCAAAGCATTCAGTGTTTGGAAGGGATGCTGAACACTTTGAAAAGAGTGTTATCCTGGGGTCTGTTGGGGGGTGGGGGGCTAGGAGAGGGATAGCAGGAGATGGGGAGATTGGGGAGGGATAACAGGAGGAGTACCTAATGTAGGTGACGGGAGGATGGAGGCAGCAAACCATCGTGGCATGTGTGTACCTATGTAACAATCCTGCATGATCTGCACATGTACCCCAGAACTTAAAGTATAATTTAAAAAAAAAAGGAATGTTATCTTTGTTTTTTTTTCTTTTGAGATAGAGTTTTGCTCTTGTTGCGTAGGCTGGAGTGCAGCGGCACGATCTTGGCTCACTGTTACCTCTGCCTCCCGGGTTCAGGGTTCAAGAGATTCTCCTGCTCAGCCTCCCCAAGTAGCTGGGATTACAGGCACCACCACGTTCGGCACTTTTTTTTTTTTTTTTTTTTGAGATAGAGTTTCACTATTGCTGTCCAGACTAGAGTGTAGTGGCATGGTCTTGGCTCACTGCAACCTCCACCTTCTGGGTTCAAGTGATTCTCTTGCCTCAGCCTCCCAAGTACCTGGAATTACAGGCATATGCCACCACGCCCAGCTAATTTTTGTAGTTTTAGTGGAGATGGGAGTTTCACCATGTTGGCCAGGCTGGTCTTGAACTCCTGACCTCAGGTGATCTGTCCACTTTGGCCTCCCAAAGTGCTGAGATTACAGGTGTGAGCCACCATGCCCAACCTCCCTTGCTTATTTCACACTTAGCAGGTAGGATGAGGGGAGAACAGTACTTCTACTCTGACTGGTCAGGCCACTGCTTCAAGTTTCCTTTGCCTGCAGAGCAGTAAGTTGCACACTCAGTGACCTTGACCAGCCTAAATAAGATAATCACCATCTTATGCTGCAGGTTCCAGCTCAAGATAGCACCAGTTCTCTCTTTGCTGTGAGGTCACAGCTCTTCAGCCAGGAGCAGATATACAATGACCTTGGACTATGGACTAACTGACTCCCAGCTATGAACCCCCATATCTACATGATGGATAATTTAGATTCAGCATCTCTCTCTACCATGACTTGGTCCCACAGTCAGCTCCAATACGACCTGCATGTGGTCTCTGTCGTCTGTGACAGTCTCACGAGTGTTGTTCAGCACTCTTGGCTTGCCTCTTGCTGATGGTGACATTATCAGAATGCTGCAAAGTCCCATTTTGCCCACTAGACCAGTGGCTAGAGTTCTGGGAAAACACAGTCAGCATTTATGTATTGCAAACCCAGGTAGGTACAAAGACATGCTCGAACGAGCTCAGTCCACAAGCTAAAATTTTTTCAAAAAAAAGCACAATCTTGAGCTGGGCACGGTGGCTTATGCCTGTAATCCCAACACTTTGGGAGGCAGAGAAGGGTGGATCACTTGAGATCAGGAGTTTGAGACCAGCCTGGTCAACACGGTGAAACCCCATCTCTACTAAAAATACAAAAATTAGCTAGGTGTGATGGCGGGAGCCTGTAATCCCAGCTACTCAGGAGGCTGAGGCAGGAGAATCACTTGAACCTGGGAGGTGGAGGTTGTGGTGAGCTGAGAGATCTCACCACTACACTCCAGCTTGCACGACAGTGAGACTCCTTCTTAAAAACAAAAAAAAACAGGTTTGTTTTTTTTGTGTGTGTGGCAGAGCAAGAGTAGAAAATATAGTGTATTTTAAAACTCAGCTTTTATCACCCTGTTTTCAAATCCTGAGACCTAAACTTTTGCTCCTATGCAGTCAAATCTTTAACCTCCACTTCCTATGTTCTTCAGCCTTCTTCCATAGGAAAGCTGTGAGCAAACTGCCCCCGTGCACGTACACACGGGTTTATTTTTTCTATGTAACATATGTCCTTGTGGTTTGAGCTGCCTCATGAAGATGGAACTGACCGACCTCACTGATGTCCCGAATGTGGAGAGCGAGAGAAGGGGAGGAATTAGGAATGATGCTGAGATTTTTGGCCAGGGCTTATGGATATGAAAAGGATTAATGGAAGGGACTTTCCAGTAAGCAACTCGTAATTCCACTTCCTGAAAAAGGAATACTGTATCCGAGAAATTATAAACAGGAAACTTGGGAAGGATTCCCCATCTCCCTAAAATGGAGGAGAGGCCAGGGGCCAGGTCAGGCCGTGGGACTCTTGGGACCCCTTGTGCTTGTGTCACCTTTTTTATTTATTTATTTATTTTTGAGACGAAGTCTCTCTCTGTTGCAGAGGCTGGAGTGCGATGGCATGAGCTCGGCCCACTGCAACCTCCACCTCGTGGGTTCAAGTGATTCTCCTGCCTCAGCTTCCCAAACAGCTGGAACTACATTCACCCGCCACCACACCCAGCTGTTTCATTTTTACCATTGTAGTGAGACATACGTTCTATAAAATTTACCATCCTAACCAGTTGTAAGTGTAGAGTTGAGTGACATTAAGTACATTCACAGAGTTGTGCAACCATCACCACCATGCATCTCCAGAACTCTTTTCATCTTGTAAAGCTGAAACTCTCTACTTATGAACAACTATTCCCCACTCCTTCCTCCCTCTGGACCCTGGTAACGACCTAGTCCACTTTCTGTCTCTATGAATTTAACTGCTCTAGGTGCCTCATATAAGTAAAATCATACATTATTAGTCCTTTTGAAACTGGCTAGTTTCGGGCCAAGCACAGTGGCTCCCTCCTGTTATCCCAGCACTTTGGGAGGCCACAGTGGGAGGATCATTTGAGGTCAGGATTTCAAGACCAGCCTCGCCAACATGATGAAACCCAATCTAATACAAAAATTAGCTGATCGGTAGTGGTGGGTGCCTGTAATCCCAGCTACTGGGGAGGCTGAGGCAGGAGAATCGCTTGAGCCTGGGAGGTGGAGGTGGTGGTGGGCCAAGATTGTGTCACTGCAGTCTGGGTGACAGAGTGAGACCCTGTCTCAAAAAAAAAAAAAAGAAAAAAAAAAAGAAACTAGCTAATTTCACTTAGCCTAATGTCCTTAAGTTTAACTCATGTTGTGGCATGTGTCACTACTTCATTGCTTTTTATTGGAAAGTAGTGTTCCATTGTGTGGATATACCATTTTTAAAAATCCATTCACCAGTTGATGGATATTCGGATTGTTTCCCCTTTCTGGTTATTACACATAAGGCTACCAGACACATTTACATCTAAGTTTTTGTGTTGACATATGTTTTGATTTCTGCTAGGTAGATACCTAGGAGTGGAATTTCTGGGTATATTAGTTTCTTATTGCTGCTATAACAAATTATCACAAACCTCATGGCTTAAACAACACAAATTTATTACCTTACAGTTCTGGTGGCCAGAAGCAGACCAGGCACAGTGGCTCACACCTGTAATCCCATCACTTTTCGAGGCCGAGGCGGGCAGATCACTTGAGGTCAGGAGTTCCAGACCAGCCTGGCCAACATGGTGAAACCCCATCTCTACTTAAAAAAAAACAAAAATTACTTTGGGAGGCTGAGGCAGGCAGATCACCTGAGGTCAGGAGATCGAGACCAGCCTAACCAACATGGAGAAACCCAGTCACTACTGAAAATACAAAATTAGCTGAGTGTGGTGGCATATGCCTGTAATCCCAGCTACTTGGGAGGCTGAGGCAGGAGAATCACTTGAACCCAGGAGGCAGAGGTTGCAGTGAGCCAAGATCATGCCATTGCACTCTAGCTTGAGCAACAAGAGCAAAACTCCATCTCAAAGAAAAAAAAAAAACTACCCGGGCTTGGTGGTGGGCTTCTGTAATCCTAGCTACTCAGGAGGCTGAGGCAGGAGAATCGCTTGAACCTGGAAGACAGGTTGCAGTGAGCCGAGATTTTACCACTGCACTCCTGTCTGGGTGACAGAGCAAGACTCTGTCAAAAAAAAAGAAAAAAAAGCCAAAATGGGTCTCATAGGCTAAAATCAAGGAGTGGGCAGAGCTTCATTCCTTCTGCAGGCTCTGGGGGTAATGCGTTTCTTGCGTTTTCCAGTTGCCCACATTCCTTGGCTCGTGGCTGCGTCATTCTAACTTCTGCTTCTGTTATCACATCTCTGACTCTCCCCTCCTGCTTCCCACTTTCTCATGTAAGGGCTCCTCTGATTACACTGGGCCCATCCAGTGACCCAGGATAATCTTGTCTCAAGATCCTTAATTTATTCACATCTGCAAAGTTCCATTTGCCATGTCAGTAACATAGTCACAGTTTCTGGGAATTAGGATGTGGACATCTTTGGAGGACCATTATCATGCCAACTACACTGGACTATAAGGTAATTCTGTATTAAATATTTTCAGAAACTGCCAAACTGTGTTCCATTTTGTATTTCTATCAGCAGTGGATGAGGACTAGACTTTTTCTACAGCCTCACCAGCACTTGGTATTGTCCGTCTTTTTATCCCATTATCACAATGGGAATGAAATGGGCTCTCACTGTGGTTTTGATCTGCATTTCCTTAACGAGTAATGATGTTGAGAATCTTTGCAGGTGCCTAGGGTCCACCGCACCTCTTTAGTTTGTTTTCATCAGGGACTGGGGGAACTGCAGAAATAAAATGCATCCCTAAGCTTTCTCCATGTGCTATCTCTTGCCCTTCCCACCCCTCTATCTTAATAGTACCTTGCACAATTCAGTGATGTCTGGAAGCCAGCCACAGGGCAGAGCATATAGAACCCTGCGGAACAGAGGGCCTAGGTTGCCACCCTCAGTAGCCTGCCTTATGTCTCATAACTGGGCTACTCCTGCAAAGCCAAGCCCTTTCCCAGGTTCTTGGCTTGAAGAAGTTGAGAACTCAGCTATGGTGTGATGACACATCTCTAAGGGAACCCCTAGCCTAAAAACTGTCCTTACTTGGAACCTCCACATGTAAGCACTCTGTTGCCATTTCAGTTTTACAGATGGAATTACACAAAGCTGGGTGTGGTCAAGGGAGTTCTCTATGCAACAGTGATGAATCATTTATTCATTTATTTATATTTTTTTGAAATGGAGTCTCACTCTGTTGCTTAGGCTGGAGGGCAATGGCTTGATCTCAGCTCACTGCAACCTCTGACTCCTGGGTTAAGTGATTCTCCTGACTCAACCTCCTGAGTAGCTGAGATTACAGTCATGCACCACCCCACCCAGCTAATTTTTATACTTTTAGTAGAGATGGGGTTTCACCATGTTGGTCAGGCTGGTCTCAAACTCCTGACCTCAGGTGATCCACCCACCTTGGCCTCCCAAAGTGCTGGGATTACAGGCGTGAGCCACGGCACCCAGCCAATGATGAATCATTTAGCTATAGAAACTCAAGGCCCTTCACGACTGAAGGCATGGCAGAAGCTCTCACCCACACAGCAAGTGAAAGAAGCCCTGCTCAGAATGGCCTCTCCCTGTTTCTTCACAAACCTAGTGTCAACCTTCTAACTTCTGAAGAGAAAGCCAGAAACCCTCAGGAATATTCACACAGTTCTGGCCCCAAAATGGCTTGTGCCAAACTTGAGCATGCTTGAGAGATGGTAATTCTAACCAGACTGCTCAACCCCCAGCCACAACAGAGGCGAACTCTCCACGGCCATCATCTATCTCTCCCCTCCTTACCTCCGTCCTCTTTATACCCTGGGCCCCTACCCACCCTCAGTCCGGACCTAAGACTTCCTAAGGCTCTTCAGTAAGCCCTGGAGATCTCTCATTCAGCAAAAAGACAGACCCCAGCCTTGGGTTGACTAGGTCCCCGGTTCAGGCAGCTGAGTGACACAAATCATGAAGGAAGGGCCATCTGATTCAGGCCTGCTTTCCCGTTGCCACCAGCTGTCCCCCACATTTCACAGTTCCCATTCAGCAGCCACCAGTACCAAACAAATGTGAGAAAAAGAAGCCCCTGGTGCACACAAAACCCACAGGATCTTATTTTCAGGCTACAGCTGAGGCTGGTTAAGCCTAAGTGGCAAAACCCACCGTGTCTCATATCTTTATTTTTAACTCTCCTTTTCCACTGTTGCCAGACAGTATGGCCTAGAAGACTTTTTACTTTGGGGAATGTATGATCATATTTTTCTGGCCAGATAACTGGTGTCATTAATATTCCATGGGCAAGGGATTCCGATTAATAAAGCAGATTGAGTGCATAAATGTATCGCTCTTCATTTTTAAAAAAACACTAAAATGATGTTAAAGGAAAGTTCTTCAAAAGGCATAGACCAACAACAAAAATTAAAGAGAAAATTATAGTGGATTCATACGATAATAATTTTTTTTTAATAGAAAGCAGATAGAAGAGGGGTAACTGACCTAGGAGGTGAAAGAAAGGAAGAAGCCAAGAAGAAGTGAACAGATTCTCGTCCAAGAAAAGCTCAGCTCTTGGAGATGCTAGTACATTCTACAGCAATGAAAGAAGCCAGAAAACAGACAACAGCAGAAAAAACTTCTACAAGTAATCATTCTTCAGTTTGTCTTCCTCATCCTAAGGGGAAAAAATGTGGCCAGGCACAGTGGCTCACGCCTGTAATCCCAGCACTTTGGGAGGCCGAGGCGGGCAGATCACTTGAGGTCAGAGGTTTGAGACCAGCCTGGCCAACATGGCGAAATCCCGTCTCTACTAAAAATACAAAAATTAGCTGGGCATGGTGGCGCATGGGAGGCTGAGGCTGGAGAATCACTTGAACCCAGAAGGTGGAGGTTGCAGTGAGCTGAGATCATGCCACCACTGCACTCCAGCCTGGGCAACAGAGTGAGACTCTATCCCCCCGCCAAAAAAAGCAACCCTCAATCAACCTCTGTACTTTTTAAGATACACAGTATCCCATAAAAGAAATAAGTTCCAGTTAATGACTATAATTAACAATTTATTGTAAATTTTCAAATAGCTAGAAGAATGGATTTTTAATGTTCTCAACACAAATAAAGGATAAACGTTTGAAATGGTGGATATGTTAATTACCATGATATGATTATTATATATTGTATACATATATCCAAATATCACAGTGTACCCCATAAAAATGTGCAAGTATGTGTCAATTAATAACAATAATAAAGTACAAAAGATATACTGTATCATCTCTATTTTTCCTTCTCTTCTGCAGTCAAATGATCGGGATTTTTTTGCAGAGTCTCACTCTTGCCCCCTGGCTGGAGTGCAATGGCACAATCTCGGCTCACTGCAACCTCCTGGATTCAAAGGATTCTCCTGCCTCAGCCTCCCAAGTATCTGGGATTACAGGCGCCCACCACCACATGCCCGGTTAACTTTAATATTTTTAGTGGAGACACGGTTTTGCCACATTGGCCAGGCTGGTTTTGAACTCCTGACCTCAAATGATCCACTCACCTCAGCCTCCCAAAGTACTGGAATTACAGGGGTGAGCCACTGTGCCTGGCCCGTACTACCAGTTTCAAGGGTAATCTTTGATTTTTGCAGTCACTTTAGAGCTACATTTCCAGTTATTGTATATACTAAGTAAGTGAGTTTCAGTGCTGCCATGATGCTCCCATTCCTGAGTTCTTTCTCTAGCTCACCTTGGCTATACATCTTTCAGGGAGTTGGGTAAAGGCATTCTTTGATGGGCCTTTCAAGAGCCAGATAGCAAGGCAAAACACCTCGTTACCATGCAAAACTGATACATTCATGATTCATCACCAACAGGAGAACCTAGCACATGGAACAAGGCTGCGGTTTAAAAATATGAAACTTCTGCAAGGTTATAGAGAGCACTGCTTAGTTTTGAAAGTGGCATGTTTCTAAGACTAATTAGAGGGTTTTTAAAATATATAACTCTGCAGAAAACTCTAGGGAAAATTATAGAGTGGCTGAATAAGGATGATTTCTGCATTCTCAGATATAAATATTACTACTATTGACAGGTGTTATAAAAATTTCATCTTGATTTCTAATATCAACCAATTGGAACTAGAAAAGACTTCATACCTCTCCCCACCAAACTAAAATACTATTGCAAATTATTTAGAAAATACAACTTAGAAATACTAATGGGATACTGTCATTTAATAATGCTTTATTTACTAAACAAGGAATAGCAAAAATGTTTAACATTTAATGACAGAAATTTAAACAAAATTAAGCCCCTAAAAACCAAGAAGATTGCAATGATAAAGATGGAAGTGAAAGCTTACTAATTAGGAAACAAAAATGGACAGAACAGATAAATCAGCTTAAGAGCTGTTTCTTTGGGAAAACAAAAACCAATTAAAGAGATATATCTCTGGCAAGCCTAATTATTAAAAATATAAAGCAATGGAAATAACTATGTTTATCTTGAGTTTCAAAAGAATTTAATTACTGACATGAAGATTTAGAGAATGCTAACAAATACCATAAACTGCTGTGTGCTAATGAATATGAAAATCTCTGATACACAGTTCTCCATTTCTACCAAGATCTCTGCTAACCCAACACACTTCAAAGCTTTTCTCCTGGCTATAGCAGCCCTAAAGCAAAAAAGTTATCTTAAAGCAAGGCCGTAGGTCAGCTCTTCAGATATGGTAGGGCTGTTTGACCCCTTTCTCGAACTCCTGACCTCAGGTGATCCACCCGCCTTGGCCTCCCAAAGTGCTGGGATTACAGGCATGAGCCACCACACCCAGCCCATGTGACCACTTTCTCTACTAAAAATGCAAAAAGTTCAAGTTATATTGCAAACCTCGGAGCACATGCCCTTTCAAGTAATGTAAGCTTGTCTCTTTTCAAGCTAAACTGTAGTCCCATGCTCAGTCCTGTAAGCAATTTAAGCAAAAAATAAGCTTAGAGAATGTGGAGACTAGAAGGCAGAACAGCCAGAGTTTGACCCCAGAAAATACTAAACTAAGGACTTTGTTATAAGAGAAAGCCAGTGGGGAAGTGGGTTGGGTAGGGAGGGGATGACAAATGTTTCATGTAAAAAGTTAAACAACTTTGTACCTAGCTAATCAGTTAAACTTCTGATCAAGTCCCATCACTTCTAAGTTTTGGTTGTATAACTTCCAATTTTATCTTTTCTGTAAATTGGAGATGATCACCACTTTTTTCAGATAAATGTCAGTAGGAAATAAGGTAACATATGTGGAAATGTTTTGCAAAGAGCAAGACTTGATATGATGGTAGTGCAGGAAGAGAGGGGCTCACTGCTCATTTGGGGATGAAATAGGCCAACACCTGCCTCATATCTGTGCTAGAGCAGTCATGACATTCAGCATCCCAGTGCAACAGTCGGCCCTCATCTCTCCAGATGAACCTGGGGCTATCAGTATATTATTTAGAAAATACAATTTGTAAACACTAATGGAATACTGCTATTTAATAATGCTTTTATAACTAAACAAAGAATAACAAAAATGTTTAACATTTAATGACAGGGATTTAAACAAATTCACCCCAAAAATAATCAAGATCAGGCCAGATGCAGTGGCTCATGCATATAATCCCAGCACTTTGGGAGGTCGAGGCAGATGGATCACTTGAGGGCAGGAGTTTGAGACCAGCCTGGCCAACATGGCAAAACCCTGTCTCTACTGAAAATACAAAAATTAGCTGGGCGCAGCGGCACACACCTGTATTCCCAGCTACTCAGGAGGCTGAGGCACGAGAATCACTTGAACTTGGGAGGCAGAGTTTGCAGTGAGCCGAGATCTCATCACTTCACTCCATCCTGGGAGATAGAGTGATATTCTGTCTCTAAAAATACCCCAAGAAGCTCAAAATAATAAAAATAAAAGTGAAAGCCATGGTGTGGCTGAAGTCCAGTTGTCCCAGCCAAGGTGGAAGCAGGTAATTACTCCAGAGTCCAGCAATCTCTCAAAAGATGCAATAAAGACAACACAAGACCCTGTCTCCTCTTCTCAGACATCCGGATTTCTTGACAACTGAGGCCTTTGGGCAAGACAGTCTACAAAGCTTGTTTTGGGGTATAGATGGATAATTGACCTTTAACTGTGAAACAAATATGTGAAAACCTCCTTAGGACTTAGACTTATATAGGGAAGCATAGACCAAAAAAAAAAAAAAAAAACTTCATTGCTAAAAAAATGATAATGATAATCTGAGCCTCTAACAAGTCAGAATCTTTTTGCTGGTGAAGGGTCTTGCCTCAGTGTTAATGGCTGCTGACTAATCAGGGTGGTGGTTGCCGAAGATTGAGGCACCTATGTCAATTTCTTAAAATAAAGTTTTAATGAAGATTGCTGCATTGATTGACTCTTCTTTGGTGAAAGATTTTTCCGTAGCGTGCCATGCTGTCTGATAGCATTTCATCCATAGTAGAACACCTTCAAAAATTGGAGTCAATCCTCTCAAACCCTGCCATTACTTTATCAACTAAGTTTATGAAATATTCTAAATCCATTGTTGTTTCAACAATGTTTCTAGCATCTTCTTCAGGACTAGGTTTCATCTCAAGAAATCACTTTCTTTGCTCATCAGTAAGAAGCAACACCTCATCTGTTCAAGTTTTATCATGAGATTGCAGCAATTCAACCACATCTTCTGGCTCCACTTCTATTTCTCTTGCTATTTCCACCATATCTGCAGTGACTTCCTCCACTGAAGTTTTAAACCCCTCAAAGTCATTCACAAAAGCTGGAATCAACTTCTTTCAAATTCTTGTTAATGTTGATATTTTGACCTCCTCCCATAAATCACAAATGTTCTTCCTAAAAGCATCTAGAATATCGAATCCTTTCGATATTCTAGATTGAGAGTTTCAATTTATTATACTTTACCCGGATCCATCAGAGAAATCACTGTCTATGACATATCTAACCTTATGAAATGTATTTCTTAAACAAGACTAGAAAGTAGAAATGATTCCTTGATCCATGGGCTGCAGAATGGAAGTTGTGATAGCAGGCATAAAAACAACCTTAATCTCTGTGTACATCTCCATTATAGCTCTTGGGTGACCAGGTGCATTGTCAATGAGTGGTAATATTTTGAAAGGACTCTTTTCTTCTAAGCAGTAGATCTCAACAGTGGGCTTAAAATATTTAGTAAACCACACTATAAGTGGATGTGCTGTCATTTCAGGCTTTGTTGTCCCCTTTATAGAGCACAGACAGAGTAGATTTAGTGTAATTCTTTTTTTTTTTTTTTTTTTTTTTTTAACGACGAAGTCTCACGTGTTGCCCAAGCTGGAGTGCAGTGGCACGATATCGGCTCACTGCAACCTCCACCTCCCAGGTTTAAGCAATTCTGCCTCAGCCTCCCAAGTAGCTGGGACTACAGACACTGCCACCAATGCCTGGCTAATTTTTTTGTATTTTTTAGTAGAGACAGGGTTTCACTATGTTGGCCAGGCTGGTCTTGGACTGCTGACTTTGTGATCCATCCACCTCAGCCTCCCTAAGTGCTGGGATTACTGGCGAGAGCCACCACACTGGGCCATTGTAATTTTTTTTTTTTTTTTTTTTTTTTTGAGACAGAGTCTCACTCTGTTGCCCAGGCTGGAATGCAGTGGCCCGATTTTGGCTCACTGCAACCTCCACCTTCCGGGTTCAACCAATTCTCCTGCCTCAGCCTCCCGAGTAGCTGGGACTACAGACACATGCCACCACACCAGGCTAATTTTTTTGTATTTTAGTAGAGACAGGGTTTCACTGTGTTGCCCAGGCTGGTCTCAAACTCCTGAGCTGAGGCAATCTGCCTACCTCGGCCTCCCAAAGTGCTGAGATTACAGGTGTGAGATTTAGTGTCATTCTTAAGGATCATAGTGTTTTGGGAATGGTAAATGAGCATTGGCTTCAGCTTAAAGTCACCAGCTGCATTTGCCCCTAAAAAGACAGTCGACCTGTCCTTTGAAGCTTTGAAGGCAGACATTGACTTTTCTCTATCAAAGTCCTAGATGGCATCTTCTTCTACTAGAAGCCTATTTCATCTATGTTGAAAATCTGTGGTTTACTGTAGTCACCTTCATCAATCATCTTAACTAAATCTTCTGAATAACTCGCAGCTTCTACACCAGAACTTACTACTTCATCTTGTACTTTCATGTTATAGAGAAGGCTTCTTTCCTTAAACCTCATGAACCAACCTTTGCTGGCTTCAGACTTTTCTTCTGCAGCTTCCTCATTTCTCTCTTCCTTCATAGAAGTGAAAAGAGTTAGGGCCTAGCTCTGGATTAAGCTCTGGCTTCAGAGAATGTTGTGGCTGGTTTGATCTTGTATCTAGAGCACTAAAACTTTCTCCATATCAGCAATTAGGCTGTCTTGCTTTCTGATTTGTATGTTCACTGGAGTAGCACTCTTAATTTCTTTCAAGAACTCTTCCTTTACATTCGTAACTTGGCTGTTTGTCATGAGAAGCCTAGCTTTCAAAGCTTATCTTGGCTTTCATCATGCCTTCCTCACTAAGCTTACTCATTTCTAGTTTTTTATTTAAAGTGAGAAACACTTGACGCTTCCTTTCACTTGAACACTTAGAGGCCATTGTAGGGTTATTCATTGGCCTGATTTCAACATTGTTGGGTCTCAGGGAATAGAGAGGTTCAAGGAGAGGGAGCCAGATAAGAACAGCCGGTCAGTGGAGCAGTCAGAACACACACAACACTTATCAATTAAGTTTGTTGTCTTGGAGAGGGTGGTGGCTCATGCCTGTAATCCCAGCACTTTGGGAGGCTAAGGCAGGTGGATTATTTGAGGTCAGAAATTTGAGACCAGCCTGGCCAACATTGCAAAACCCCGTCTCTACTAAAAATTAGCTGTGTGTGGTGGTGTGCACCTATAGTCCCAGCTACCCACGAGGCTGAGGCAGGAAAATCACCTGAACCAGGAAAGCTAGGTTGTAGTGAGCCCATATTGCGCCACTGCACTCCAGTCTGGGTGACAGAGTGAGACCCATCTCAAAAAAACAAAAAAGTTTGCTGCCTTATATTGGCATGATTCATAGCACCCCAAAATAATTACAATAGTAGCATCAAAGATCACTGATCACAGATCACCATGACAGATACCATAATGATGAAAAAGTTTAAAATATGACATGGTTACCAAAATGTGACAGAGACAAAGTGAGCACATACTATGAAGAAAACGGCACCAAGAGATTTGCTTCATGCAGGGTTGCCACAAACCTCCAATTTGGGAAGAACGCAGTATCTATGAAGTACAGGAAAGTGAAGTGCCATGAAACAAGATGTGCCTGTATGTAGGTGAATATTTATATAATATTAGCATGCGGTGGGAGGCCGAGGCGGGCAGATCACCTGACATCACGAGTTTGAGACCAGCTTGGCCAACATGGCGAAACTCTGTCTCTACTAAAAATGGAAAAAATCAGCCTGGCATGGTGGTGCCAGCACCTGTAATCCCAGCTACTCAGGAGCCTGAAGCAGGAAAATGGCTTGAACCTGGGAGACGGAGGTTGCCGTGAGCCAAGATCCCACCACCGCACTCCAGCCTGGGTGACAGAGTGAGACTCCCATCTCAAAAGAAAAAGAAAAGAAAAGAAAAGAAAGAAAAAGAAAAGCCTTTAGAAGCATAGCATAAAAATCAGAAACTACAAAGGAAAATATTAGTAAGACTAAAGGTGACGTAAAAGTAAATACTCCTGACCAGGCGCAGTGGCTCACACCTATAATCCCAGCACTTTGGGAGGCCGAGATGGGTGGATCACCTGAGGTCAGGAGTTGGAGACCAGCCTGGCCAACATGGTGACACCCCATCTCTATTTAAAAAAAAAAAGAAAAAAAGGAAGAAAAATGTTCATAGTATCTTACAAAACGGTTTATAGCATGTGATCCTATTCTTAATACGTATGTTATATATTCGCATATATCCACACATAGAGAAAATCTGAAAGAATTTAAGAGTCAGCCAGGCACAGTGGCTCACGCCTGTAATCCCAGAACTTTGGGAGGCTGAGGCGGGTAGATCACAAGATCAGGATTTCGAGACCAGCCTGGCCAACATGGTGAAACCTCGTCTCTACTAAATATACAAAAATTAGCTGGGAATGGTGGTGGGCACCTATAGTTCCAGCTACTCGGGAGGCTGAGGCAGAATTCCTTGAACCCAGGATGCAGAGGTTGTAGTGAGCCGAGATTGCGCCACTGCACTCCAACCTGGGTGACAGAGCGAGACTCCACCTCAAAAAAAAAAATAATATAATAAGAGTTAAAGCTCTTTCTTTTGTAAGAAACTAAGACTGATCTAGTCAACTTAAAGAAAAAAAGATGGAGTGAATTTGAGAAAATGTTAGAATATCTCATGAAATTGCAGGAAGTGTTATACTTTTAAGACATGATCAGATAAGGAACAATAATGCCGGGATTCTTCTCAACAGATAGATTCGAGGAACTTCTTCCTCTACAACTTTGATGAAATGATTCCCATCTAGTCTGTGTCTTTATAGTCCAAAGGTAGAATTTTAGGAATTTTTCTGATAGTCCCAATATGGTCCAGAAGTAAATGTCTGGATTAACAAACTATGCCAGATGAATAGGAACAAGTGTATTCACATGGCAACTGGAGGTCACTCTCTGTGACTCGGGGCCATGATCAGGATGACGGAGCCAGACAGGTGCTTTATGCGATGCTACTGGGAGAATGCACACCACCATTCGAAGATGGGTGATGTCTGAGGGTGAGATTGTGGGTGCGTGTTTGCTTTGTCTGTATCGTTCAAGGATGATTTGGTTGCAGGTGACAGAAACTCAACTCTAACCATTAGGCAGAAAGTGGAAATTGTTAAAAGGTTCACAGAAATGCAGCAAGGGCAAGATACACTGGCCTGGAGACAGCTGGAAACAGCATCTTGGACACTGCTGCCAGGCTCCTCTCTGCATCTCTCACTTCTGATTTTCTCTAAATGTCAGGCTGACTTTCCTCTGAATTTCTCCATATGACAGGAAACATGGTGGGAAGAGGCTCCTTGGTCTTGCATCTCCGTTTCGCTACCGGAAGGATACTGATATTTCCTCTATCTGATTCCAAATTGCGCAACCCTGGCAGGGCATGGTGGCTTATACCTGTAATCCTAGCACTTTGGGAGGCCACGGTGGGCTGATCACTTGAGGTCGGGAGTTCAAAACCAACCTGGCTAGTGTGGTGAAACTGTCTCTACTAAAAATACAAAAATTAGCCAGGCATTGTGGTGGGTGCCTGTAATCCCAGCTACTCAGGAGGCTGAGGCAGGAGAATCGCTTGAACCTGAGAGGTGGAGTTTGCAGTAAGCTGAGATCACGCCACTATACTCCAGCCTGAGTGACAAAGCGAGACTCTGTCTCAATAAATAAATAAATAAAACACATTGTGTACAACCCCAGAGAAGACCCTCATTGGCTTAACTTCGGCAGGAATCTTTACTCTCTTACTTGCCATTGTACCCATACTATCTGGCACGTGGCAGAACCTCAACAAACATTAGATAGATGTGAGAGGAATGAAGAAGGCCTAGTCAAGATGACTCCTAGTTTGGGGACCAGTGAGTGGGGATATCATTAACTCAACCAGGCTTCAGAACAGTAACAGTAGGGCCCAGAACAGTGGGTCCCAGAAGCATTGCTTAGCATTAGGAGTGTAACTATCAGAGTCAGACTGTTTGGATTTGAATTCTGGTTCCATCACTTACCAGCGGTGTAACTGTGGACGAGTTACCTCAACCCTCAAATCTTCAGTTTCCCCACCCATAAAAATGGAAATGAGAGTAATACCCAATTTGTAGGGCTCATGTGAAAATTAACTAAAACACCTTGTGCAAAGTGCTCAATAATCATTGATTGATATTTTTATATCCTTCTTTCAACCATGCTGCATTTTGCTTTCAAATTCACTTTCACTACCTTTGCAGTTAGAACTGATTTTTTCCTTTTTTTTTTTTTTGAGACGGAGCCTTGCACTGTTGCCCAGGCTGGAGTGCAATGGCTTGATCTCGGCTCACTGCAACCTTGCAATCTCGGCCCCTGGTTTAAGTGATTCTCCTGCCTCAGCTTCTTGAGTAGCTGAGGTTACAGATACCCACCACCATGCTCGGCTAATTTTTTGTATTTTTAGTAGAGACAGAGTTTTGCTATGTTGGCCAGGCTGGTCTGGAACTCCTGATCTCGTGATCCACCCGCCTTGACCTCCCAAAGTGCTGGGATTACAGGCGTGAGCCACTGTGCCTGGCAGAACTGATTTTTTTCTAATGGTATTGTAAGTTTCATGTTTCAACATTTCATGCCAGTTGATCAGTCTGTTTCTCCAATAAGCAGAGCTAGGATATGTGCTCAATCAAACTTGCCTCACTGGGAAGAAATAACTTTGCGGTTGTTTCTTGCTCTGGTCCATGTCATAGCAGAGCCTGTGCTATAAGAAGAGTTTGTAGATTCCACAAGACATCACCAGGAATGCTCTTGACAGGCTTTCAGAGGACAGTAGCTGGAAGATGGTATCTGCCATGTTACCAATACTCAGAGCACAGGCCTGGCTCAGCAGATGCTGGGAGTGTGTGGGGACGAATATACAGTCATGTCCCTCATTAGTGCTGTCACACCCAAAGATGGGCATATCTAAATAGGTCTGGCCTCTCTTTTTATTTTTTTATTTTTATTTTTTTGAGATGGAGTCTTGCTCTGTCACCCAGACTGGAGTGCAGTGGCGCGATCTCGGCTCACTGCAACCTCCACCTTCGGGTTCAAGCAGTTTTCCTATCTCAGCCTCCCGAATAGCTGGGATTACGGGCAGGCGCCACAATACCTGGCTAATTTTTTTGTATTTTTAGTAGAGATGGGGTTTCACCATATTGGCCAGGCTAATCTCAAACTCCTGACCTTGTGATCCGCCTGCCTTGGCCTCCCAAAGTGCTGGGATTACAGGTGTGAGCCACCACGCCTGGCAGTTTGGCCTCTCTTTCTGCATCTTAAGGTTGAAGCTAATTTTCCCCTTCTCTAAGTTTTTAAGTAACAGATAAGGGGTTGAAATACATTTTTTAAATGTAGAAAGTATGTAAGTTTGAAAGCAGAAACTATTTATACGTTCTTTTTTATTTCTCTCTATACAAGAACCAAGATTTTGGAGCCACCTGCTTGAGACAGGTGATGCTTGGAAGATATAAGTAGAACCCAGATAAGAAGGAAATTTCGTGAGTAAATTTTACTTTCTTTTTTCTTATTATTATTTTTTATTATTTATTATTATTATTATTATTTTTTGAGACGGAGTTTCGCTCTTGTTACCCAGGCTGGAGTGCAATGGCGCGATCTTGGCTCACCGCAATCTCCGCCTCCTGGGTTCAGGCAATTCTCCTGCCTCAGCCTCCCGAGTAGCTGGGATTACAGGCACGCGCCACCATGCCCAGCTAATTTTTTGTATTTTTAGTAGAGACAGGGTTTCACCATGTTGACCAGGATAGTCTCGATCGCTTGACCTCGTGATCCACCCGCCTCGGCCTCCCAAAGTGCTGGGATTATAGGCGTGAGCCACCGCACCCGGCCTAATTTTACTTTCTTTTTTATCAGTAGAACATATTTTAAAATATTATATAAAGGTCCTAATTTTTGAAACATCTATTTTGGAGTAAGTTATATTTTCCAAAGATGGCCTCACTAATGCACAGCATGACCCAAATGCTCTGATTATAGATACGTGCAATTAACAATATGCTGACTACTCCCGGTAGCTATTGATCTTTGAGTCATGAGCCAACATTCAGACCCTAACACTTGACTGAAAGTCTTTTCCTATACTCTATTCTGCGCTAACGCAATGTTAAGAGCGCAGGAGGTAGAGTGAAATTCCCTGGGCTTGCTTCTTGGTTTACCACTAACCAGTTATATGACCTTGGATGAGTGACTTACCTTTCAATGCCTCTGCTTCTTTATTTGTAAGATAGAGAAATAACTGTCCCAAATTCATGGAGTTGTTGCTAATTGAGTTAATACAGTTAATACCCCAAATATCTTAGGACAGTTCTAAAAACAGTGTATGTTTAATACATGCTAGCTGATATTCTTCTTCTTCTTTTTTTTTTTTTTTTTTTTTTTGAGACAATCTCACTCTGTCACCCAGGGTGGAGTGCAGTGAGGTGATCTTGGCTCATTGCAACCTCTGCTTCCCGGGTTCAAGCGATTATCATACTTCTGCCTCGTCGGTAGCAGGGATTACAGGCATGCACCACCACACCCGGCTAGTTTTTGTATTTATAGTAGAGATAAAGTTTTGCCATGTTGCCTAGGCTGGTCTCGATCTCCTGACCTCAGGTTATCCACCCACTTTGGCCTCCCAAAGTGCTGGGATTACAGGCATGAGCCAGTTCACTTGGCCAGATATTATTCTGGGTGGTATCTCTCAAATGGCTGATACAAAAGGAAAGATAGAAGGAAACTGAGAAATATTGTAATCCAAGCACCAAGCTGATTTCTTTATTCTAGTTAATAAGTGGAGCGAGGAATCATCTGTTGACTCACTCTACTGATTCCCGCTCTACTGGTCACTTCTTTTTTTCTTTTTGGTTTTTTTTTTTGAGACGGAGTTTCGCTCTTGTTACCCAGGCTGGAGTGCAATGGCGCGATCTTGGCTCACCGCAACCTCCGCCTCCTGGGTTCAGGCAATTCTCCTGCTTCAGCCTCCTGAGTAGCTGGGATTACAGGCACACGCCACTATGCCCAGCTAATTTTTTGTATTTTTAGTAGAGACGGGGTTTCACCATGTTGACCAGGATGGTCTCGATCTCTTGACCTTGTGATCCACCCGCCTCGGCCTCCCAAAGTGCTGGGATTACAGGCTTGAGCCACCGCGCCCGGCCCGTTTCTTGAGCAAGCAAGAGCATGCTGTGGTGGGACTGAGGCTACCCCTGGAGGGAGCTGGCCTGATTCACACACTTTCTGGAAGCTGAGGGTTGGGAATGGGTGTGTGTGTGTGTGGAGGGGAATATGGAAAGGAGAGATCAGGATACTTCGGGGAAAGCTTACCCTAAGGAGAAAAAGGACTAACTTCAGTATATTGGTTGCACCAAGAACAAAGCACATATTTTATTATTTTCCCCAATTTTAGGCCCCACACACTTACAGCAAGCCATGCCAACCCTCAGCCTTAGTGCAGGAGAAGGGGGCAAAGCCTATAAAGTAAGGGGCTAGGTTGAAGGTGCTGGGCCAGAAGTGAGCTCTGAAGAGCAAAGAAGAAAGTCAGAGTCCTGAAACCTTCCTGCTTCATTCAAGGAGGAAAAAGCAGGGCCCCACCTCCCTCCATTTCCAGCTGAACCCCACATTCTTTTTTTATTTTTAATTTATTTTTTTTGATCCAGAGTCTTGCTCTTTCACTCAGGCTGGAGTGCAGTGGCATGATCTTAGGTCACTGCAACCTCCACCTCCTGGGTTCAAGCTATTCTCCTGCCTCAGCCTCCCAAGTAGCAGGAATTACAGGTGCCCGCCACCATGCCTGGCTAATTTTTGTATTTTTGGTAGAGACTGGGTTTCACCATGTTGGCCAGGCTGGTCTCGAACTCTTGACCTTAGGTGATCGGCTCACCTAAGCCTCCCAATCCTGCTGGGATTACAGGTGTGAGCTACCGTGCCTGGCCTGAGTTTGATATTTTTATGTCCAGGTAAGGATGGGAAATTCAGTTTCATGTTAGAACTAGAATTTAAATCTGGTGCCAGTTCCAAGACTCATAATTACACCACACTGACTCCCACAGTAAAACATTAAATTTATTTATATTTTGTTTGAGACAGATGGCTCACTTTGTTGCCCAGGCTGGAATGTAGTAGCATGATCATGGCTTAATTGCAGCCTCAACCTCCCAGGCTCAAGCAATCCTCCCACCTCAGCCTCTCAAGTAGTTGGGACTACAGGCACCCCACCACCACCACCCCCAGCTAATTTTTGTATTCTTTGTACAGACGAGGTTTCTTCATGTTGCCCAGGCTGGAAAATATAAATTTTTATCCCCATAAATCCAATCCCTCCCCTAACTACAGTTCCAGGAAAAGGAGAGAAAATTGGACAGTAAATGCTAAAGCAGACTGGAGGCCTATAATAACAGGATATGCTGAGCGCAGCAGAGCTCTTGGGTTATCATAAGTGCCAGTCACCTGCTCTCATCCTGCCTGTTTACAAGTCAGGAAATGAAGTGAGGGGGAAATTGACAAGTAAGTGAACTCTAGAAGTTTTGCTCATCAAGATAGAAAAACGTCAACGTTCCAGACAAGATGAGCATAAGCCCACGTCTCCTGCGGCCACACCAGACTGGAGGCCCAGTAAGATAAATGCCATCATGAGTGCTGCTTCCACAAGGAGAACCCCTAGGGCACCAGCAGCTTCTTCTGGCCAATTCTGATTGAAGGGCTCATGTAGGCTTACAGACTCATAAAGACTTAGTTCAGATCCCAGCTCTCCTGTGTCCCCTCATAGGGTTGTTGTGAGAAATATAATGAGACATCTGTTAAGGACTTCCACAGTGTAGTGTTCATTCACCTCACTTGTCAAGGGTAGTTCTAGACGTCTCCAAAAGGTTACAGAGTCCTGACAGTTCAAGGCCTTAGATGTTTCAAATTAGCCTTCTTCCTCGGCCTCAGTTCAGGCTACCAGGACGCTCCACCAAAACATTCAATCTGACCTCGTCATAGTCACATAAATACCAGTTTGAAAGGAAAAAAATAGTTTATAAAACAACTGGCCAGGCATGGCGGCTCACGCCTGTAATCCTAACACTTTGGGAGGCTGAGGCAGTGGATCACCTGAGGTCAGGAGTTCAAGACCAGCCTGGCCAACATGGTGAAACCACGTCTCTACCAAAAATACAAAAATCAGCCAGGCATGGTGGCACATGCCTGTAATCCCAGCTACTCAGGAGGCTGAAGCAGGAGAATCGCTTGAACCCAAGAGGCAGAGGTTGCAGTAAACCAAAATGGTGCCACCGCACTCCAGCCTAGGAGACAGAGCAAGACTCTGTGCCTAAAAAAAAAAAAAAAAAAAAAAACCCAAAACCAAAAACAACTGTAAGTGTGTATTCTACGGTCATGCCACATGCCTGCGGTGCACTGTTAATTAATATAATTTGGAAGTCCTCTTATGTCTATCTTATGGAATAGCATGTTCTGTGTTACAGGAAAGTGTGGTTTTGGTGGGAAGAGTCATTTCCAGGTTGGAGTTCCTTATCTCCTTGTCATGGCTGATCTTGAGTGGTCCAGGTGGCTTAATTCAGCAGTGGTGGTTCCAATTCTTGGGTAAACCCCAGATGATTTTCTTTTTTCTTTTTTTTTTTTGAGACAGAGTTTTGATCTTATTCCCCAGGCTGGAGCGTAATGGTGCAATTTCGGCTCACTGCAACCACCACTTCCCAGGTTTAAGCGATTTTCCTGCCTCAGCCTCCCAAGTAGCTGGGATTACAGGCATGCACCACCACCCCAGCTAATTTTGTATTTTTAGTAGAGATGGGGTTTTCGCCATATTAGCCAAGCTGGTTTCCAACCCCTGACCTCAGGCAAATCACCCGCCTCAGCCTCCCAAAGTGCTAGAATTAAAGGTGTGAGCCCCCACAGCCAGTCATGATTTTTTTTGGACACTGGTGACACTTGGTACATTCACAATGCTGTGTAACCATCACTACTATTTTGTTGCAGAAATTTTCATTACCTTGAAAGGAAACTTCATACCCATTAAGCAGTCATTTCTGCGGCCGGGCGTGGTGTCTCACACCTGTAATCCCAGCACTTTGGGAGGCCAAGGCGGGTGGCTCACGAGGTCAGGAGTTCAAGACCAGCCTGACCAACATGGTGAAACCCTGTCTCTACTAAAAATACAAAACATTAGCTAGGGATTGTGGCGTGCGCCTGTAATCCCAGCTACTCGGAAGGCTGAGGCAGGAGAATTGCTTGAACCTGGGAGGCAGAGGTTGCAGTGAGCCAAGACTGTGCCATTGCACTCCAGCCGGGGTGAGAAGAGTGAGACTCTGTTTCAAAAAAAAAAAAAAAAAAAGCAGTCACTTCTTTTCTCACTCTCTCTTCTCGACTTTGGAAACCACTGATTTGCTTTCTATCTCCATGGATTTGCCTATTCTGGATATTTCATATAAATGGAATCATTCAGGTGATTTTTTAAGAGATGGGGTCTCACTATGTTGCCCAGGCTGCAGTCCAGGGGTCCACGGGGGCAATCATAGTACACGCGGCCCAGAAATTCCTGGGCTCAAGCAATCCTCCTGCCTCAGTCTTTCAAGTAGCTGAGACTACAGGTATGCATCACCACTCCTGGCCAGATGACGTATTTTGAGAGCCAAAGCTAACCCATCTGACTGAGAGGTCCTTGCTTGGGAGGCCCTGGGCCAATCAAGGATCCCCAGTTCACTGGCCCCATCAGAGTCTATCCCCCTTTAACAGCCCCCAATGAGTGGTTTTTTTTTTTTTTCTGAGACAGAGTCTCACTCTGTCACCCAGGCTGGAGTGCAGCGGCGCCATCTTGGCTCACTGCAACCTCCGCCTCCAGGGTTCAAGTGATTCCCCTGCCTTAGCCTCCCGAGTAGTTCGGATTACAAGCATGCACCACCACAGCCGGCTAACTTTCGTAGTTTTAGTACAGACAGGGTTTCACCATGTCAGCTAGGCTGGTCTCGAACTCCCGACCTCAGGTGATCCACCCGTCTTGGCCTCCCAAAGTGCTGGGATTACAGGCGTGAGCTGCACCCAGCCGAGTGGCTTTCTTAGATGAGAAAAGAGAGTTGGTTGAGCTGCTACTTCAGTGATTCCCATGGGCTGAAAACCCAATTTTCTTCTTCCCTGGGTTTATCCTGACCCAACCTGGCCTTACACATCAGAGCCAACTGCTCCAACACTGTGAAGAGCCATCCTGTTATAAGGAGTGTGCTCTTCAATGGCATATAAAGCCAAGGAATTCGAGGCAGTTAAGTATAGGATGACACAGAGCTCTGAGAAACTCCAACAGGAGAGACTAGATAGAGGAGGGGTTGTTAAAGGAGACTAAAAAAAAGTGGCCGGAGAAGTAAGAGAAAAACCCAGGACTGTGTGATGTCATGGGGAAAAGCGGACTGCAAGAACAAGAGAGGAATCAACAGCGATCAAATACGGTGAGAAGCGCAAGAAAGCAAGCTCCAGGAGAGAAGTTTTGGTGGCGAGAAGCCTCAGCTGGAAACCACACTGCTGTGGGTTGCAGGTTAAATAGGAGGCGTGGGGGCGGAGACAGTGAGGGTAACTGACACTCTCAAGATGTTTGGCTGAAAAGGAGAATAGAGAAAGTGAGATGTATCCGAAGAGGAGCATTGGCCAGGCACAGTGGCTCACACCTGTAATCCCAGTATTTTCAGAGGCGGAGGCGGGCAGATCACCTGAGGTCAGGAGTTCAACACCAGCCTGGGCAACATGGTGAAACCTCGTCTCTACTAAATACAAAAATTAGCCAGGTGTGGTGGTGCATGCCTGTAATCCCAGCTACTGAGGAGGCTGAGACAGGAGAATCGCTCATACCCGGGAAGCAGAAGTTGCAGTGAGCAGAGATGCCTCCACTGCACTCCAGCCTGGGAGACAAGATCGAGACTACACTACATCTCAAAAAAAAAACAAAAAACCAAACAGAGGAGCATGGGCTCTAAGGAGGGTTATTTGAGTTTTTGTTTTGTTTTGTACTCTGTTGCCAGGGCTGGAAGGCAGAGGCGCAATCATAGCTCACTGCAGCCTCACTCTCCCCAGGTTCAAGTGATCCTCTCAGCCTCCCGAGTAGCTGGGACCACAGGCACACACCACCACACCCAGCTAATTTTTTTGTATTTCGGTAGAGACAGGGTTTCACCATGTTGCCCAGGATGGTCTCTAACTCCTGGGCTCAAGCAGTTCTCCCGCCTCAGCTTCCCAAAGTGCTGGGATTACAGGCGTGAGCCACTGCGCCCGGCCTATTTTGGGTTTTTATGTGTTTGGTTTCGGTCATGGAAGAAGAGAGCAGGTTTTCATGTTGATAAAAAGGTTCACACGGAGGAGAGATTTCAGGTGTAGGAGACAGGAGGGTTACCACCTATTGGATCTCAGAAGGCAGAGGACGGATCCAGTACAAAGATCTTTTAAAGGGGAACCTGCCCCAGCCATGAAGGCCTCGGGAGTGACTCCACCAGGCACACAGTCTGTCACACATGTCTGGAAGCAGGGAGACCCTTGGCAGAGATTGTGAGGGAGAAGAAAATGGTAGTGGAAGGCACAGGCTGGGGTTCCAGGGTGACCTCAGCCTCTTCCCCAGACTAGTCTGTTCTCACATGAAAATGACTTCCTGGAAGTGTCTTAGATGAGGAATTGATAGAAGATCAGCCTGGCTCCTGTCAATGTACCTCCCCAGGGACTTTCTCAAAGCAACTTAGAGGTGGACAACGCCTCTATTTCAGTGTTCCGTCGTGGAAAAGGAACAGAAAAAAGTATAAAAGCCGGATTAGAGCAAAGCTAGAAAACAAGGTTTCTGACTCCCAACCTCCGATCCTGACCCATCTGACAGAGGCGACGTCCCTCCGAAGGAGTGGGTTCAGAGAGGCGAAGCGGCCAAGTGGTTGAAGGAAGTAATCAAAGTAACTGCACAGAGCACATTTCACAGGAAGAAGTACAAACAATATCTCCATTTTTTTTTTAAACAAATAAACTTGGAGGGTTGTGAATCATAAATTAGCCTGTCTCTGCAGGATGTACTTCCTGAGATTTGCTTGGCCTCTCAGGGCTAATTGGCTCTCTTTCCAATGAGATTACACAAAAGCCAGGGCCAAGCAGGAGCAGAGAGACAATTGTCACATCTCACGCAAAGCCACATTGTCAGCCATGGCACTGGTGGCTGGGTGGCAGATACCAGCACACTCTGAAAGGGCTGGGGGCTCAGAGTGTGGATCAGCTTGCAGCATCAGTGAAAGCATCGGTCAGCTCTGCTCCGCTTCCTGGCCTTGGGGCCTCTCTAAGCTGCCTCCTGACTCTGACATCTGATCCCATTCAAACTCTCCCCTAGCTATTCTCTTGGGTGTTCCCATCATAGCTATAATCATGAGACTATGATGTGATTGTTAGAGGCACAGTGGGAGGGCAGGGGAATGGTATTAATTCTCAGGACTAGTTGCAGCCATCAAAAGAAGGGGGAAATGCATGGGGCAAAATGTTTTTTCCAAAGCCGGGGCCTTAGCTTGCCCGCAGTGTGATAGCCACAGTCGGGAGCATCAGCAATTTTGTATGCCTCCTGCGTTGGACTGCGAAGGAGACAGAGGTGGCCCCTAAAATGCACTTTCAGGGTACTATCTCATTTAATTCTCACACTTCTGGAGGCACAGAGATTGTTGCTAGAATTTTGCAGATAAGAAAACTGAGGCTCAAAAATGTTAATGATGTGAGGTGGTCATACAGCCAGTGGAAGGACCAGAGTTCGAACCTGGGTCGGGCTGATTCTTGTCCGGTATGGCTCACCTGCCTGAGACTCAGTCCCTGAACTCCAGAAACTCACGAGAAATGTACAAGTGTATCTCATTCTGTTGTGCTTTGCTTGATTGCACTTTGCAGATACTGTGTTTTTTTACAAACTGAGGGCTTGTGGCAACCCTGAGTTCAGCAGTGTGTTGGTGCCATTTTTCCCACAGCGTGTGCTTACTTCGTGTCTCTGTGTCACATTTGATAATTTTGCAATATTTCAGACTTTTTCATTAACGATCTGTGATCTTTGACATTACTATTGCAACTGTTTTGGGGTGCCACAAACCATGCCCTTGTAAGATGGCAAACATAATTGATAAATGCAGTGTGTACTGACTGCCCCACCAAAGGGCCATTCCTCTGTCTCTCTCATTCTCCTTGGCCTTCATAGGGAATAGGGATTCCCTGAGAGACAACGATACTGAAATTAAATCAGTTAATAACCCCACATGGGTCTGTAAGTGTTCAAGTGAAAGGAAGAGTCACACGCTTCTCACTTTAAATAAACACTAGAAATGATTTAGCTTAGTGAGGAAGGCATGTCAAAAACCAAGACAGGCTCATAGCTAAGCCTCGTGTGCCAGACAACCAAGTTGTGAATGCAAAGGAAAAGTTCTTGAAAGAAATTAAAAGTGCTACTCCAGTGAACACACAAATGATAAGAAAGCAAAACAGCCTTATTGCTGATATGGAGAAAGTTCAAATCATCTCTATAGAAGGTCAACCCAGCCGCAACATTCCCTGAAACCACAGGCTAATCCAGGACAAGGGCCTAATGTTCTTCAGTTCCACGAGGCTAAGAGAGGTGAAGAAGCTTCAGAAGAAAAGCTTGAAACAAGCAGAGATTGGTTCGTGAGGCAGCGGCTCATGACTGTAATCCTAGCATTGTGATAGGCCAAGGTGGGAGGATCACTTGCGCTCAGAAGTTCAAGACCAGCCTGGGCAATATAATGAGACCTCATCTCTATGAAAAAATGATTTTTAAAAAGTTGGCTGGGCATGGTGGTGCTCACCTGTAGTCCCAGCTACTTGGGAGGCTGAAATGGGAAGATCACTTGAGCCTGGGAGGTCGAGGCTGCAGTGAGCCATGATCATCCCACTACACTCCAGCTTAGGTGACAGAGCAAACCCCTGTCAACACACACACACACACACACACATAGAAGGAGGCTGTCTCCATAATATAAAAAAGTGCAAGGCGAAGCAGTGCTGATACGGAAGCTACAGCAAGTTATCCAGAAGATGTAGAAGATGTAGCTAAGATCATCGATTATCTAAACAACAGATTTTCAGTGCAGATGAAACAGCCTTCTACTGGAAGAAGATGCCATCTAGGACTTTCACAGCTAGAGAGAAGTCAATTCCTGGCTTCAAAGCTTCAAAAGACAGGTTGGCTCTCTCATTAGGGGCTAACACAGCTGTTGACTTTAAGTTGAAACCGATGCTTGTTTACCATTCCCCAAATTCTAGGGACTTTAGGAATTATACAAAACCTACTCTGCCTGTGGAGAGTGCTAGATCACAAAACATCTATTTACAGTCTGGTTTGCTGAATGTTTTAAGCTCACTCTTGAGACCTATTGCTCAGGAAAAAAAGATCCCTTTCAAAAGATAACCCCTCGTTGACAACGTACCTAGTCACCCAAGAGTTCTGATTGAGATATAAAAGGAAATTAATGTCATCTTTATGCCTGCTAACACAACATCCATTCTGTAGCCCATGGATTAAGGAGTCATTTCAACTTTCAAATCTTATTTAAGAAATACATTTCATAAGGTTATATCTGTCATACATTTCATAAGGTTAGACAGCAATTCCTCTGATGGATCTGGGCAAAGTAAGTTGAAAACCTGGTAAAGAGTCATCATTCTAAATGCCTGTAAGAGCATTTGTGGGCAGGGCGTGGTGGCTCACACCTGTAATCCCAGCACTTTGGGAGGCTGAGGTAGATGGATCACCTGAGGTCAGGAGTTAGAGAACAGCCTGGCCAACATGATGAAACCCTGTCTCTACTCAAAATACAAAAATTAGCTGGGCATGGTGATGGGCGCCTGTAATCCCAGCTACTCAGGAGGCTGAGGCAGGAGAATCATTTGACCCCGGGACGTGCAGGTTGCAGTGAGCCCAGATTGCATCATTGCATTCCAGTCTAGTTGATAAGAACAACAACAACAAAAAGAGCATTTGCATTTGTGATTCACAGGAAGAGGTCAAAATATCAATATTAACAGGAGTTTGGAAGAAACTGATTCTAACCCTCATGGATGACTTTGAGGGGTTCAATACATCAGTGGGGGGAAGTCACTGCAGATATGGTGGAAATAACAAGAGAGCTAGAATTAGAAGTGGAGCCTGAAGATGTGACTGAATTACTGCTATCTCATGATCATACTTGAATGAATGAGAAATTGCTTCATATGTACAAGTAAAGAAAGTGGTTTCCTGAGATGAAATCGACATGTGGTGAACATCCTGTGAACACTGTTGAAATGATAACAAAGGATTTAGAATATTACATAAACTTAGTTGAAGAAGTAGTGGCAGAGTTTGAGAGGATTGACTCCATTTTTGAAAGAAGTTTTACTGTGACTAAAATGCAACTAAACAGCATTGCATGCTACCAAGAAATCTTTCATGAAAAGAAGAAGCAACCAATGGAACAAACTTCATTGTTGTCTTATTTAAGAAATTGTCACAGCCACTCCAACCTTCAGCAACCTCCACCCTAATCAGTCAGCAGTCAGCAACACTGAAGCAAGACCCCCCGACCAGCACAAAGATTGTGACTTGCTAAAGGCTCAGATGATCCTTAGCATTTTTAGCAATAAGGTATTTTTAAATTAAGGTAAGTCCATATTTTAGACATAATGTGATTGCACACTTAATAGACTCCAGGATAGTATAAACATAACTCATAACTTTTTTTCTTTTAGAGACAGGGTCTTGCTCTGTCACCCAGACTAGAGGGAAATAGTGCAATTGTCTCTTACTGCAGTCTGAAACTCTGGGGCTCAAGCGATCCTCCAGCCTCAGCCTCCCAGGTCGCTAGGACTAGAGGCATACACCACCATGCCCAGCTAATTTTGAAAATGTCATCACCTGGCAGAAATACCAATGCAGAATGACACTTTTTTTTTAAGAGATGAGGGTCTCACTATATTGTCAGACTCACCGTATGACGATCTCACCATATCGTCAGTATCAACTCCTGGCCTCAAGTGATCTTCCCTCCTTGGCCTTCCAAAGTGCTAGAATTACAGATATGAGCCACTGCACCCTTGTAAACATAACTTTTATATGCACTGAGAAACCAAAAACTTACATGGTCCACTTTATTGCCATATTTGCCCTGTTGCAGTGGTATGGAATTGAACCTGCACCATCTCTGAGGTATGCCAGTAAACGAATTACCGTAACGCGATGTGGGTAACAGCGTCCAGGGGAGATTCGGAGGGTGGAGAAATCCCATCAAGACTTTCTAATTTGGGAGAAATGGTCCAACAGTCTGAGGAAAACCAGTTATGATATTTGAAAGTAAGTTCATACTGAAAAGTCTTAGGTGGACCTGCAAGTTGAAAAAGCAGAAGACTACTAGGGGCAGAGAGGAGAGAGAACGTTTAAGTTGCGCTCTAATGGTAGGATTTGGACACACCGAGATGGAGGAGACCTCAGGGTATTACTTCTAAAACGGGACCAGTAAGACTAAAGCCATGATTGTCTAATAGAAAGTCTTTACCTGAGAGGCTTATGAGATAAAGCATGGTAAGAATCAATTTGCAACACAAACCTGAACTTTCCAGAAAGATCACATGGCTTTATTTACTTTACATTAGATTATGGTAGGAATCACACTGAGCTTTCATTCCGCTTGACTAGTGGGAATTTAATTTCAGAGATTGAGAGGAGTGCCTTCTCTTCCCCACCTCCAAGTCCCATGTCCAATCCCAGAGCTAGTGAATGTTTATGTGAAGCAAAACATTCATGCGGCGTCTCTGGTCATTGGTGTACATCAGAGATCCACAAACGTTTTCTGTAGAGCACAGATAGTCAATATTTTAGGCTTTTCAATGCGAGCAGCTCTTTGTTACAACCACTCGACTCTGCCATTGTTGCTTAAAAGCAGCCATAGATAGTAGGAAAATGAATGAACTTGACCATATCCCAAAAAGACTTTATTTATAGACACTGAAACTTGAATTTCATATAATTGGATGTGTCATAAAATATGAGTTTTTTTCCCAAATGCTTTAAAATGTCTCCATTCTAAGCTCATAGGTTATACAAAAACAGGTGGAGGCCCAGATTTGACCTATGGGCCAACCCTATCTACATGATTTCCACCAAGTTGCCTGCAGGTCAAGCTTATACCTGCAGATGGACATCCCTGTTGTCCCCCTGGAAATCTTTGTCAGAGCTGAGAGCCTCCATACCCAGAGTCAGAAACACCTTTCTAGGCTCATCATCCAGTCATTGCTCCCAGACATCCTGTCATCTCCTGAGATTCTATGGAGGGTGGGGCACAGAGTCCCATTATTTTAAAAACTGCGCATGTCCTTTTTTCCCTTAAGGAACAATCTTAGCTTTCTTCATACTAAGGACCCTGTCTCTCAAAAACAGTCTACCTTTTCCTAGCGCAATATGCTCAAATCCCTCAGTGTGAAGGAGGAAAAGGTCAGGACGGGAAGTGAGGTGCAGGCTCCTTCTTTGGTCCCTGCAGCAAGAAAGCACAAAGTCCTGGCGACCTGCCTGAAGGCTGAGTAATGCACAAAGAAAACAAAGACAAATAGCTCAGTAAATTATCCAGCCTAGGACCAGAGCTTTCTAGCCCCAGAGCCAGCCCAGGCCTCAACATTCTAAGCTTAAGCGGTCAGGCGGTCCCTCCATATTTCAATGGGTACAGGTCTTGAGTTTCCTCAGAAAACCTCGGAAGGGAGATCATGGTTATGGGGACAAAGAAGGAAAGTGTTGGATTCAGGACAACAGACTCCACTGAAGGTGACTCATGGTCTTGGCTTGGAAGCAACCTTGCTGATCACTTTGACCAACCATAGGTCCCTGCCAGCTGCCCTCTCCAGGAGCGCTCCTATTTTTATATCTGTGGTACAGAGAACACCTACCAGCTCATTTCCACTTCCCCCACAAAAGCCTGTTTTACTTCTGCTTTGGGTGAAGAGTTTCCCTCTTCCTGGTATCAAAGCACACACTCAACAGTGCCTGTTCTTCACAGTATCTGGTATCTGGTGCCCTTGGCCAATCTCAGGCCCCTGTAGAAACGATTGGGTCTAAGCATATCTCCTACAGCCACAAGCTCCAGTGGGGTAGCCAGGCTCACTGGAAGAGAATGTTCCCTCCACAAGGCAATCTGAGCCAGAAAAAGTCATCCTCAGAAGATGGGGACTGGTCGACATTTGAGCCTGGGAAATAAGAACAATTTGTGCCGGGAAGTTGCTCATGTAAAGAGTTCACAGAGCAGGTGTCTGCTGCCCAGGCTTAAACGCTCAAGTGGAAAATGGAAGCCATCATCCCAGATTGACTTCTCGCCCTGTGTCTGTGCATTCATCAGCCTTTGACAATAAGGTCATTTTTTAGCTTCACACATAGCATATAAGGAAAGATTCATCCAAGCACTGTTATCATAGAGGAATAAATGAAACGTGTTCAGGAAGTTGGCCATACAGTATTTGGCTCATTTTCCCCACAGCTCTACAGAAAGGACATTTTTTAAGTTCTATAGTTCCACAGAGTGCCACCTGGCTTAATTTACTTAAATTATTATTATTATTATTATTATTTGAGACAGGATCTTGCTCTGTCACCCAGGCTGGAGTGCAGTGGTATGGTCATAATTCAATGCAGCCTCCAACTCCTGGGTTCCAGCAATCCTTCCACCTCGGCCTCCCAAAGCACCGGGGCTACAGGTATAAGCCACCATGCCCGGCCTTCACTTTTTTGTTTAACTTGACAAAATGTTTCTTAAGTTCAAGATAGCTGCCACACATCTGCTTTCAAGACAGAAAGAGGGAGAAGAAAGAAGGAACAACCACAATTGTTCACTTTATCAGCAAAGTAAAAACTTTCCCAGAAACTCCCCTAGTAGACCCACTCCATCTTAAAATAATAATAATAATAATAATAAAATTGGCCAGGTATGGTGGCTCACACCAGTAATCTCAGCGCTTTAGGAGGCTGAGGCAGGTGAATTGGAAGGCTCCCTTGAGCCCAGGAGACTGAGGCAGTGAGCCAGGATCATGCCACTGCACATCCAGCCTGGATGAGGGAGAGAGACCTTGTCTCAATAGTAACAATAAGAAAATCAATGACATCCTCCCCATTGGTAAAAACAATGATGAGGTTAATTCTCTGGCAAGTATGGTGACCCTGGGGGACAGACACCAAGAAGACTGGTGGAAGGTACCATCACCAGATCTCAAGAACTCCCAGCGATGCTGCCTCCCGAGACCCAAGGTAGTCACAATGATTTTGCTTGGCATGAACATTTTCCCTTTTGTTCTGCTCCCAACAGGACCGTGGCTAAACTTGCACCCTGGGACTGTGAGGCAGAGGTTTCCAAATTAGACTGCACATCAGAATTACCTGGGGAGGGTTTTTTAAATTTTTTAAAAATTTCAGTGCCCGGCCAGGCGTGGTGGCTCACGCCTGTAATCTCAGCACTTTGGGAGGCCAAGGAGGGTGGATCACCTGAGGTTAGGAGTTCAAGACCAGCCTGGTCAACATGGTGAAACCCTGTCTTTAAAAAAAAAAAAAAAAAATTCAGTGCCCATGTGGCACTCCAGACCAATGAAATCAGAATCTCTGCTTGTGAGACCTGAGCATTGGTATTTTTTATTGCCTCCCATGTGATTATGATATGCAGCAAAGGTTGCCAACGTCTGATTCTGGGCGTCTGCATCAGGTGACAATGTGATACAGCTTTTTAAAACTGGGACATGTGCATTTTGAGCAGATCTAGCGTGAGGAAATGTTAGGAACAGGCAACCCAGATGCCTTCAGATGACAGAGTATTCCCTGTAAGCCAGTTTACTTAGAATGTCCTTTAAGGCAAATGCCACTGATGCCTTGAATTGGGGTATTTTCCAGTCTGCTAAAGGATACCCAGGGGGTTTCCGAGATGGCCAAGAATTAGAAAAGAGTGCAGAGTGAGGTTCTTTGGTGTGCAGAAAAAAAAAATTCAATATCACAAGACATAAAAGAGAAGCTACTTCCAGTATGGAGTTGAGTGTGAAATTTAATTACAACAAGCAAGAAAGTAAGCTTGTGGCTCACACCTGTAATCCCAGCACTTTGGGAGGTCGAGGCAGCAGGATGACTTGAGGCCAGGAGTTCAAGACCAGCCTGGGCAACATAGCAAGACCCTGTCTCTAAAAAAAAAAAAAAAAAAAAAAAAAATCTTAAAAATAAAAATACAAAAAAGAAAGTAGTTATTCATTTAGTAGTTTCCTAGGAGGCAAACTATTTATTTCTCAACTCTCCCAGTAGTTATAATACTGTTTAAACAAGCTGCGAAGAGGCATTTTAAAAAATAACTATCTTACAAATTGTTTTGACACACAGGCACCTAGGGCATATATTTAAAAATTAACTATCTTGGTCAGGCGCAGTGGGTCACACCTGTAATCCCAGGACTCTCGGAAGCTGAGGTGGGCAGATCACCTGAGGTCAGGAATTCAGGAACAGCCTGACCAATATGGAGAAACCCCATCTTTACTAAAAATACAAAATTAGCCAGGCGTGGTGGCACATGCCTGTAATCTCAGCTACTTGGGAGGCTGAGGCAGGAGAATCTCTTGAACCTGGGAGGTGGAGGTTGCAGTGAACCAAGATTGCACCATTGCACTCCAGCTTGAGCAACAAGAATGAAACTCCATCTCAAAAAATATAATAATTAACTATCCTACAAATTGTTTTGACATGCAGGCACCTAGGACACATATTCACATCGACCCTAAAATCAAAGTTTGCAAGACTGGGAATATGTTTAGCAGGAAACAAAATGAATCATACTGAAACTTGAAAATAGCACACTAAGATGTCACTTTTACATTGAGAAGCAAAATGAATCATTTGGTAGTGTTCGATTTTAAGTATCAGTGGTCAGGTAATTTTTGTCTGAGGTCAGTCTCTTTTGGTCTCTTAACTGGGAAATAGGAAGTTGAGTTTATCACCCAGAGAATCTTTTAATAATGACACAAATTTCTGCCTTGATGTATTTTTTTTTTTTTTTTTTTGAGAAGGAGTTTTGCTCTTGTTGTCCAGGCTGGAGTGCAATGGCACGATCTCGGCTCACTGCAACCTCTGCCTACCGGCTTCAACCAATACTCCTGCCTCAGCCTCCCAAGTAGCTGGGATTACAGGCATGCACCACTACACCTGGCTAATTTTGTATTTTTAGTAGAGACAGGGTTTCGCCATGTTTTCCAGGCTGGTTTAACTCCTGATCTCAGATGATCCACCTGCCTCGGCCTTCGAAAGTGCTGGGATTCCAGGTGTGAGCCACCGAGCCCAGCCTCGTATGATTTCATATACGCAAAAAAATTTCAAGCTCAGGTTGTAGGGCACAAAGCCTTAGGTTAGGAGCCCTGGGTTGGGATCCTAGTTCTGCTAGGTACTAGCAGGTGATTCTGGACAATGTTTAACCTCCCTAAACCTCAGTTCTATCAACTTTAGGATTGATGATGATGATGAAGACAATTGTTTATAAAGTACTTAGCTCTATTCCTGTCATAGGTAAACATTCAATAGATAATAATCATTCCTCTAGCCATATTCTATTTATAAACTGCCTAAAAGACCCAAAGAAAGGCCAGGCACCTTGGCTTATGCCTGTAATCCCAGCGCTTTGGGAGACAAGGGGATCACTTGAGCCCAGGAGTTTAAGACCAGCCTGGGCAACATGGGGAAACCCTGTCTCCACAAAAAAATACAAAAATTAGCTGGATATAGTGATGTGTGCTTGTAGTCCCGGCTACTCAGGAGGCTGAAGTGGGAAGATCTTCTAAGCCTGGGAGGTTGAGGCTGTCGTGAGCCATGATCAATCACTGCACTCCAGCCTGGGTGACAGACCAAGAACCTGTCTCAAAAAAAAGACCCAAAGAAATATCCCTACTTATGATTATCTGTTATGGGAAGATTGCATAGAAATCGATTAAATGTTTGGACATTAATTTAAAAACGTGTGGTTTCATTTAGAGATGCACTGTTCGGAATCTTAATTCTTGATTTTGATCCCTCAGCTGGACCTGCTCTCCTTCCAAAGTTGGACTCCTCTCTCTTAGTTACTCTCGTGCCCTTTCTCTAGTAAAAAACTAAAAATACACCAAGTAAACAGAGTGCAAATTATTGGTTTATTTTTAAACTTTACAGATTCCCTGGGAGACACAACCATTTCCCGTAAGCCTGTCAGCTCAAGCTTGCTTTTCCTGGCTCTCTGCTGCTGCCATCATTCCCGCAATCCGAGCTCCTTGGAACCTCACACTTCCCCATCTTCAGTGCCATCGGGGGCTGCCCTCCAGGACAGTCATTATTTCAGTTCCATTTGTTAGTCTTTCTGTCTGCCTCCTACTTCTGCATCAATTCGTGGTGCAGACTTTTCAAATAGTTTTGTACATGCCCAAATACAGGGAGGCTCCCTCATTAGTAAATTTTATTTTATTTATTTATTTGTTTTTGAGACAGAGTCTTGCTTTGTTGCCTAGGCTGGAGTACAGTGGCCACGACCTCCGCTCACTGCAATCTTTGCCTCCTGTGTTGAAGTGATCCTCCAGTCTCAGCCTCACAAGTAGCTGGAATGACAAGTATGCACCACCACACCCAGCTAATGTTTGAATTTTTAGTAGAGATGGAGTTTACCCATGTTGCCCAGGCTGGTCTTGAACTCTTGACCTCAAGTGACCCACCTGCCTTGGCCTCCCAAATTGCTGGGATTACAGGCATGAGTCACTGCACCTGGCCTTATTACTAAATTGTAATCATTCACTTATACACTAGAAGAGACACACCTAGGATTTTATAAACACCTAAATCTTAAAGTTTCCAAATATTGCGCTCTATTCTCCCTATTATCTCTTCTGAAATCCTAATTATACGTATTTCGAATTTTTACCTTCTATCCTCCATATCTCAACTTCTCTTTTATATTTTGCACAATCTTCTCTGTCTCTTCCTCATTCTGGGTAATTTCTTTACATTTGTCTTCCTGGTTTATGAATTCTCTCTCCATCTATATTTAATATCCTATTAAACTCATCCACTGAGAAATTTTTTTTCGAGACAGAGTCTCGCTCTGTCACCCAGGCTGGAGTGCAGTGGTGTGATATCGGCTCGATGCAACCTCCGCCTCCCTGGTTCTAGCAATTCTCCTGCGTCAGCCTCCTGAGTAGCTGGGATTACAAGCGTGTGCCACCATGCCTGGCTAATTTTTTTATTTTTAGTAGAGACAGGGTTTCACCATGTTGGTCAGGCTGGTCTCAAACTCCTGACCTCGTGATCCACCCACCTTGGCCTCCCAAAGTGCTGGGATTACAGGTGTGAGCCACCGTGCCTGGCCTGAGAAAGGTTTTTATAGTAATTTTACATTAATGCATAATAGATGTACATATTTTGGGGGTACGTGTGATAATACATTCATATAATTTGTACAGATCAAATCAATGTACTTGGGATGTAATCACATCACGTATTTGTTTCTCCTTTATGCTAGAAACAGTCAAATTATTCTCTTCTAGCTATGTTGCAATTTACAACAGATTATTGAAAACTCTAGTGACCCAACTGATCCATCTAACACTAGGTCTTACTTCTATCAAACTGTGTATTTGCACTCATTGATCATAAGTTTTGTAAAAAATATTTGTGTTTGGGCCAGGTGCAGTGGTTCATGCCTGTAATCCCAGCACTTTGGGAGGCCGAAGCGGGCAGATCACTTGAGGTCAGGAGTTTGAGACCAGTCGGGCCAACATGGTGAAACCTCATCTCTACTAAAAATACAAAAATTAGCTGAGTGTGATGTAACATGCCTGTAGTCCCAGCTACCTGGGAAGTTGAGGCAGGAAAATCACTTGAAACTGGGAGGCAGAGGTTGCAGTGAGCCAAGATCATGTCACTGCACTTCAGTTGGTCAACAGAATGAGACTCTGTTTTTAAAAAAAAGCATTTGTGTTTCATTTATGTAAATTCTTCTTGACTTTTTCTTTCTTCCTCTTCTTCTTTTATTTATTTATTTATTTATTTATTTTGAGACTGAGTTTCGCTCTTGTTGCCCAAGCTGGAGTACAATGGTGCAATCTCAGATCACTGCAACCTCCACCTCCCAAGTTCAAGCGATTCTCCTGCCTCAGCCTCTTGAGCAGCTGTGATTACAGTCATGCATCACCACATCCAGCTAATTTTTTGCATTTTTTTTTATATTTAAAAAAATAGAGATGAGGTGTCACCATGTTGGCCAGGCTGGTCTCGAACCTCTGACCTCAGGTAATCTGCCACCTCAGCCTCCCAAACTCCTGGGATTACAGGCGTGAGCCACCACACCAGGCTGATCCTTTTTTAATTACAGTTTTTGAGCAGATGATAGAGCCACATGATTCAAAAATTATATGGCTTTATCTGCTCAAAAACTAAATGTATACCTTTAAAAAATATAAGTTGAGAAGTTTCATTCCTACTCCATCCCCGCCTACCCCCCATAGATAATCACTTTAATTAATTTCTTGAGTATGCTTCCAGTATTTCTTCATGCAGGAAACACATGTATTTTTATTTTTCTCTTTTTCTTACATGAAAGTTAGCACAATATATATGCTGTTACCAGTTTAATTTTCTTTTCCCTTTAAAAGTATAAGTAGGGGATGATTTAATTTGGTTACTTTTTTAATCTTCCCAGTCACAGTCAATACTGTCTGATTTCTTACCCATTTTTCAATTCAATCTTCTTCTTCTTCTTTTTATTTATTTATTTTTTTTTTGAGACAGGGTTTCACTCTTGCCCAGGCTGGAGTGCAGTGGTGGGATCTCGGCTCACTGCAACCTTTGCCACCCAGGCTCAAGCAATGCTCCTGCCTCATCCCCCAGAGTAGCTGGGATTACAGGTGTCCCACCACCACGCCTGGCTAATTTTTGTATTTTTTAGTAGAGACAGGGTTTCACCAGGTTGGCCAGGCTGATCTTGAACTCCTGACCTCAGGTGATCCACCCACCTTGGCTTCCCAAAGCGTTGGGATTATAGGCATGAGCCACCATGCCCAGCCTTATTTATTTATTTTATTTATTTATTTATTTTGAGACGGAGTCTTGCTCTGTCGCTAGGCAGGAGTGCAGTGGCTCAATCTCGGCTCACTGCAACCTCCGCCTCCTGGGTTCAAGCGATTCTCCCACCTCAGCCTCCCGAGTAGCTGGGACCACAGGTGCGTGCCACCACGCCCGGCTAATTTTTGTATTTTTAGTAGAGATGGGGTTTTGCCATGTTGGCCAGGATGGTCTCAATCTCTTGACCTCGTGATCTGTCCACCTTGGCCTCCCAAAGTGCTGGGATTACAGGCTTGAGTCACCTATTTATTTTTTATTCAATCTTACTTCTTTTCTTTTTTTTTTTTTTCAAAGACAGGGTTTCACCATGTTGACCAGGATGGTCTTGATCTCTTGACCTGGTGATCCACCCACCTCGGCCTCCCAAAGATTATAGGCGTGAGCCACCATGCCCAGCCTCAATCTTACTTCTATAAAAATCCATGCATAGTTATTTTATATTCTGTGTCTAATAATTCCAGTATCTGAAGTCCCTGGAGTTTCCACATGGTTAATTATAGATTCGGTTAACTCTCACAGGGACTTGTTTCCTTGAATGCTTGGTGGTCTTTGAGGTATATTTCATAATAATTAATGGGAGCCTGATCCAAACTGAAGATGTTTTCCTCCAGAAAGAATCTGCATTGGTTTCTGCCAGGAGCTAGGGACAAGGGGCATTACCAACCGACAATAAGCAAGCACCGTTCCAGGGTCTTCTGCTTAATCTCAGTCTCTCGTTTAGTATCCCCGGTTCCACCCACTGGGAACTTCATCGTTACAAAATGTAGGCCTTCGTTGAAACGTTGACACCAGTGTTTGCCTGGTGTACTTTCATTTCATATGTATTTTCATTTAATTGCTCTATTTCAGCACCAGTACCAAGTTATTTACTGCAAGCCTTATGGTAGAGTTTAATATCTGATAGGGAAAGTCTTTTCTTTTTCAAAATTTCCTAGGTTCTCATAATTTATTTTCTCAAATGATCTTTTAAATTATTTGCTCATTGCTATAGTTTTGATACTTGCTCCACTCAAGTCTCATGTTGAAATGTAATTCCCAATGTTGGGGGTGGGACCTGGTGGGAGATGTTTGGATCATGGGGGCAGATTCCTCATGAATGGCTTGGGCCATCCCCTTGGTAAGCTCTCACTCTAAGTAAGCTCTCACTCTGAGTTCACATGAGATCTGGTTGTTTTAAAGTGTATGGCAGGCTGGGAGTGGTGGTTCATGCCTGTAATCCCAGCACTTTTGGGAGTGGATCACCTGAGGTCAGGAGTTCAAGATCAGCCTGACCAACACAGAGAAATCCCATCTCTACTAAAAAAATGTAAAATTAGCCAGGTGTGGTGGTGCATGCCTGTAATCCCAGCTACTTGAGAGGCTGAGGCAGGAGAATCGTTTGAACCTGGTAAGCGGAGGTTGTGGTGAGTCAAGTTCACACCATTGTACTCCAGCCTGGGCAACAAGAGCAAAACTCCGTCTCAATTTAAAAAAATAAACAAATAAATAAAACAAATAATAATAATAATAATAAATAAAAGTGTATGGCATCTCCCCTCACTCTCTCTTTCTCACTTGCTCCTGCTTTTGCCATGTGACATGCCTGCTTCTTCTTTGCCTTCCACCATGATTGTAAGTTTCCTGAGGCCTCCCTAGAAGCCAAGCAGATGCCAGCACCATGCTTCCTATAAAGCCAGCAGAAATGTAAGCCAGTTAAAACCTCTTTTTGTTATATTTCATTCAGTCCCAGGTATTTCTCTATAGCAATGCAAGACTGGCCTAATACACTCATGGACTTTTCCAAAGTAAAACCATCTGTGAGGACTTATAAGGAAAACGATGGCAGAAGTGCATGTTACCCTCCAAACCCTATGGCGGCACAAACAAGAATGAATAAAAAGAACTGAAAATTATGAAAAGGACTCTATATTGCAGTGAGGAAAGTCCCTGACACCATACCACACACTCTGAAGAAGAAGAAAGCCAAATATCATGTCATATGGAGCCAGCTGACAGAGTCCCATGATCAAACACAAATCTCCAGTTCATGGGCACGGTGCAGCATGGCAGGTCCTAAGTGTAAGAAATTCCTAAGGATCCCACCAATGTAAGTGCTAGGGACATGAACAAGCTGCTGGAAGAATAAGGAACACTCTTCCTTGGAGCCCATTGACCCATCATTGATTACTAAGGAATCTGGTGTTGCAAGACATTCTGCCCTGCTGAGCACACTTTGTTCTCCTTCATCCTTTTCTATCAGATTGGGTATCCGAAGGCAAAGTCACTTCATGATTACAGGGAGCATTGAACAATCCCATGATGACACAACTGGAAAGCCAAATAAAAAAGATAAATAATTTCTTTATTATTATTATTATGCTTTAAGTTCTGGGATATATGTGCAGAACTTGCAGGTTTTTTACATAGGTATATATGTGCCATGGTGGTTTGCTGCACCCATCAATCCGTCATCTAGGTTTTAAGCCCCGAATTCGTTAGATATTTGTCCTAACGCTCTTCCTCCCTTTGCCCCCAACCCCCTGCCAGGCCCCAGTGTGTGATGTTCCTCTTTCTGTGTCCATGTGTTCTCATTATTCAACTCCCACCTATGAGTAAGAACATGCGGTGTTTGATTTTCTGTTCTTGTGTTAGTTTGCCGAGAATGATAATTTCCAGGGGATAAATAATTTCTATAATAAACTATTCTAGGGTAGAGAAAGAAGAAATTCTTGCCAATTAACAAAAACCAATGTATGACTGTTTTATACAGATAATGCCCAGGAGAAAGCTACAGATACCTCAAAATTGATTTTTAAAAGGTTCTTAATGAAGTATCAGCAAATATAATCTAGGACCAGATTTAAATAGCAATATACCATGAGTGCAACTTTTATTACAAGAATGCATAGGTGGCTAAATATTAGGAAATCTATTAATATTGACAAAAGGAAGATAAAAGTATATGATCCCATGGTAGGTAACAACAAAACATTTCGTAAAACTTAGTGTCCATACCTGATAACTGCTTTTTGTAAAATGGGATCCAGTGAATATTTCCTTGAATCAAAACAGCTCTTAAACCAAAAGTTGATATTATGCTTAGTGATTTTCATCTTATAATCCCCATAAGATGGCTGCTGTTATGTGATAGACATTGCAAATAGATAAGAGAACAAAATAAGAGATTTAAAAATTAGAATGAAGAAGACAAAATTATTATTTGTAGATAATAGAAAGTAAGAGATTCAGCTGAAAACTATTAAAGAGTAAAAGAGGGCTCAGAAAGTTTTCAGGATTAATATTAATATTCAAAAATCAAACATGTTATAATGCATTAAAACATAATCAAAAATAAATCAATTTGTGAAAGTATAAAATACAAATAAAATTGAATTATATGGAAAAAAAAGAGGAAATTTTCCAGGAAAAAAAAACGCGACTAAATGAAAAGGCATACTCTGTGAGGGGACAGAAATGTTTAGTATGGTGTAAAATACAAATTCTTCCAAAATAATCTGGAAAATCATCATCATTATAGTCAAAAATCTAACAGGATATTGAAGAAGAGAGCATTTGAAAAATATTTAAATTAAATGATACAAAGGTGGCATCTCAATAATCATCAAAGATCGTCACATAAATAATTGTGGTATTATAATTATGATGAGTGATATGAAGAAAAATACAGATTGGTGTGAAATGTTTTAAATACAATGTGGGTTCTTGTTTCACTCATTATGCCAAATAAATTCCAAATGCAACAAATGTTTCAAAGTACAACTAAAATTGCACGAGAACTAGGAAAAAATGGATAAATATCTTTAAAGCTTGGGTGGAAAGTCTTTCTGAGTACGTCATGAAATTCAGTAATCACAAACAAAAGATGAGTAACCTGGACTAAGTAACAACGAAAACTTTCCCGTGGTAAAAACAAATAAAAGTCTTACAAATAAAGTAGAAAGATAAAGAGCAAAGATGAAGAAACGTGCAATACAGATGACAGGCAACTGTGCTGCTCTAACATAAAAAGAGTCGTGTCATTATTTAAACTAAATCACCCCTCTTCCCAAATAAAAAAAGTATAGGTCTTCAGCCGAGGAGACGTTTTCTCCTGTCTCTACTGAACTACTCTCCCATGCTCTCAAATTGCAGGAAGGAGGTACGACCAATGGCAGTTGCTATCACTCACTCTTACCAGGATCCTCCCAGCGCCCTTCACACACACAAACACACAACACACACAAATGTACGCACAAACATAGACACAATGCACTCAGCTCTCACACACACACCACACACACATGTATACACAAACATGCACCCAATCCACTCAACTCAAATACACACAACACATATCTTGGGGAGTTTATTGTGGGATCATACCTGCCTGCATAGTCTGATCTGTACCTCTACCTCCCCTGTGTACCACTCAGCTTTTTCCAAGCTTTGCATTCTATCTGCATGCAGAATAATGACACATGGTCATGAAGGGGGCATGTTCCGCCTGCTCCCCAAGGTAGAATCAGTGCATAGAGTCCAATGGCTGCCTATTTGCTGGTTCAGGTCATGGAAAGTCCTTTCCTCCCTTTGCAAAAGGGTACTGTTTTTGTGAAACAAAGCCAGGGTATGCTGCATGCACACCTAAAGTCAGAGCCTTCTGAGGTTCTTCCATTAGCTTGTCCATCTTCATTGTTGACGGTATTAGGAAATTCCCCTCCTTTCCCCAACTTTGTTGGGTCTTCAAGGGTGACTGAAAGAGAGGTTCTTATTATGAGTCATTGCATTGAAGGCTACCAGCTAGACACCACTGTCAGCCACAAACTGTCATATAACAGCTTTTCCAACCACAATAACAAAAAACATCCTCATAACATACATATACACAGAATACGGTCCCTGTGTTAACAGTCGCTTATGGGGGCTCAGCACTGACAATAGTGCTGTGGCTACTCCAGATATGCCTGCAATCCTTCTTTGAAGATTGCCATCAGGACCAGAAACACATATTTTTGGTATTCTGAGTCCACAAGTGTAATCTTTTTAGATTGTGTTTGATTTTTGGAAATGGTTAAAAGTCATTCACCACATACTTCAGTCTATAAAAGAAACATCCAACTGACTGGAAAGGGTCGTGGAACGGGAGAGGGGTGGGAATGGTTAATGGATACAAAAAATACAGAAAGACAGAATAAATAAGGCCTAGTATTTGATAGCACAACAGGGTGACTATATTCCATCATAATTGAATTGTACATTTAAAAAATAACTAAAAGAGTGTAATTGGATTGTTTGTAACACAAAGGATAAATGCTTGAGGGGATGGATCTCCCATTCTCCATGATGTGATTGTTACACATTGCATGCCTATATCAAAACATTTCGGCTGGGCATGGTGGCTCACGACTATAATCCCAGCACTTTGAGAGGCTGAGGCGGGTGGATCACCTGAGGTCAGGAGTTCGAGACCAGCATGGCCAACGTGGTGAAACCTTGTCTCTACTAAAAATACAAAACTTAGCCGGGTGTGGTGGCGGGCACCTGTAATCCCAGCTACTCGGAAGGCTGAGGCAGGAGAATTGCTTGAACTTGGGAGGCGGAGGTTGCAGTGAGCCGAGACAGTGCCACTGCACTCCAGCCCGGGCAACAGAGTAAGACTCCATCTCAAACAAACAAACAAACAAAAACAAAAAATCTCATGCACTCCATGAATAAGTACACCATGTACCCACGAAAGTTAAAATTGAAAATAAAAAAAGAAATGTTCAACTGGCTAAGTTTTAATAATATATATTTTATATGCATATATAATATTTTTACCCTACATAGAGAGACAGAGACCGAGAAAACTGTAACGTAATGAGACTAATTGATGTTCTTTTGCAGCTCATAAACACTCTGAAGGCAATTCCCAAAGGCAATTTCTGAAAAAAAAAATTTAACACCAGTAGTGAGACTGGAATATGCATTTAGTCTTTCAAAGTAACTACTCAGAAGGACAAATATAATTCTGATGAATATCTAGTATGTTTTGAAGAAATCTCATTAGAGTCACAATTTGTCTAGAAGATGTCTTTTTAAATGTTGTTTTGAAAGACTTAATAAGCAAATTGTCCCCTTCCTTTACCCACTTCCCTGCAGCCCCTCGACACTCAGCCAATCCAGTGCACTGTCAAATTCTTCATTTTTACTTTGATAACGTCTCCTTTTTTATTAGAACCTTCCTCTCTAATCCCTCTGTTTCAATCTTTAATGTTGTTCTTTGTGCCATGTCAAGCCTTTGTTTATATTCTTACACACACACACACACACACACACACACACACCCCATTCTTGGGATTTCCCTTCTTGTCTTCTCTGCCTGAAAAAAACTCTACTAATCCTTCAAAGTCAGCTCAACTCCACCTGTGTGGCCCTTGCTGATCTCCTGTGCTTATTCGCTGTGTTGTTACGCTTGTCACTCTGAACCACTGTGTTAGGTGAGGTGTTACTGGGTGTTGTGAAATGAAGGTTAAATTGATTTCTCAATCACAGGGGAAATTCAGCATCAATATTAAAGCAAATGACATCAGTTCATTTCAGTCAGAGGTCCAATCTGCTAATAATTAATGCTAGATTAACAACAGGAAGGACTGAATTTTATGCTTCCAGTCTCATTCCTTTGAAACCATATTGGGATACTTCCTGGGTACACTCAGTATAGAGAATACACATCTAGTCCTCCTTTGGGTTTAAGAAATATGACTCACAGAGATGGGATAAATTGGAAGCCATCAATTAGAGAACAGGAATATTACTCAAAAAAAGACAAAATGAGTACTTGGTAATAGAAAGGTTGAAGATACCTAGGCGGGGTGCGGTGGCTCATGCCTGTAATCCCAGCACTTTGGGAGGCTGAGGCAGGTGGATCACCTGAGGTCTGGAGTTTGAGACCAGCCTGGCCAATGTGGTGAAACCCCGTCTCTATTAAAAATACAAAACTTAGCTAGGCATGGTGGTAGTTGCCTATAATCCCAGCTACTTGAGAGGCTGAGTCAGGAGAATCACTTGAACCTGGGAGGTGGAGGTCGCAGTGACCTGAGATTGTGTCATTGCACTACAGCCTGGGGGACAGAGCAAGACTCCATCTCAAAAAAAAAAAAAACAAAAAAGGTTGAAGATGTTGTGTGAACTAGGATAAAAAAATCACATGTGCCATTTTGATAGTGAGAATTTTGGTGAGCTGCCTGATACCTGCCCAGATTTCTGCTCCAATGTTCTCATGTTCTTCATTTGTTGCTTCATTTTCTCTGGTACAAAAAAAATAAAAAAACAGGTATGACACCAGAAGCCCAGGCAGCAAAAGCAAAAAAAAGACAAATAGGATTACATCAAACTCTAAGTTTCTGCATAGCAAAGGAAACAATCAACAAACTATAAAAGCAGTCTATAGCGTGGGAAAAATATTTACAAACCGTACATCAACACAAAGTTAACACAAAATACTATGTGTAAGAATTCATACAACTCAATAGCAAAAAGAAAAGCAAGTAAAAGTAACTTGATTTTTAAAAAAACGGGCAAAGAACCTGAATAGATTTTTTTCAAAGAAGATATATAAGTGACCAACAGGTATATGAAAAGGTGTATGACACGCTAATCATCAGGGAAATGCAAATCTAAACCACGATGAGCTTTCACTTCATATCTGTTAAAATGGCTATTATCAAAAAGTCAAAAGATAACTAGTGTTGGTGAAGCTATGGAGAAATGAAACCCTTGCACACGTTGTTGGTGGGAATGTAAGTGGGTACAGCCACTATAGACAACAGTACTGTAGTTCCTCAAAAAATTAAAAATAGAACTACTGTATGATCCAGCAACCCCAGTTCTGGGTACATATCCAAAAGAAATAAAATCAGTCTGTGGAAGAGGTTATCTGCATCCCATATGTATTACATAGTTGTTCACAATAGCCAAGACATGGAATCAATCTGAGTGCCCATAGACAAATGAATGGATAAAGAAATTGTTCAGACACACACACACACACACACACACACACACACACACAGAGGAATATCATAATATCATTCAGGCAAAAACGAAGGAGGCTAGGCATGGTGGTACATGCATGTAGACCCAGCCCCAGCTACTCAGTAGAATGAAGCAGGAGGATTTCTTGACCCAGGAGTTCAAGACCAGCCTTATCTTTTTTTTTTTTTTTTTTTTTTTTTTTTTTTTTTTTTTTTTTTTGAGACGGAGTTTCGCTCTTGATACCCAGGCTGGAGCGCAATGGCGCGATCTCGGCTCACCGCAATCTCCGCCTCCTGTGTTCAGGCAATTCTCCTGCCTCAGCCTCCTGAGTAGCTGGGATTACAGGCACGCGCCACCGTGCCCAGCTAATTTTTTGTATTAGTAGAGACGGGGTTTCACCATGGTGACCAGGATGGTCTCGATCTCTTGACCTCGTGATCCACCCGCCTCGGCCTCCCAAAGTGCTGGGATTACAGGCTTGAGCCACCGCGCCCGGCCCCAGCCTTATCTTAAAAAAAAAAAAAAGAAGAAGAAGAAGGAAGAGGAAGACAGGGAGGAGAAGGAGGAGGAAAGCCCTGTCGTTTGCAACAAGCGTGAACCTAGAGGACATAATGCATCTTTCCCCTGCAGAAGGATCATACAGTTTTTTTTAATTGATGTGTAACAATTTTATGTAGTAAGCCTATTCACTCCTTGTTAACCATATTTATTGCAAACAAGTTTTTCCCAAAGGTTTAGACATTTATTCCCATTTATTCTCACACTTCCCTGTAATTCATTGAAATTGCGATCAAGGCTTTATTCTTAGCAGGAAGTGCTTGTACTTCTCTAAGTGACAGACAGGCTCAAACAGTGAGTTCAAGGGTGGACCCAGGGCAACTGCAAATAGGCCAATTAGACAAAAACATTCAGCACCTAGTAGTTAAAATAAATAAATTTAAACTGTGGTGATTCAGCAAGCTTATTTCTGGAAACAATTTTTTTAAAAATCTACATACTTTGGTTTTGGAGTATGTGGCATAAATATTGAATGTGGAGCATTTCCAAAATACAATATAACTCAGACTAACTTAAATACTGATTTCTTTTACTGTGCATCAAACCTCATTTGTTTGTGTTATGGATGACTAAAACCAAGTTTTCTTTCTTTATAAGCATTTGTCTTATTAAAGCAGAAGTAAATGGCTCTATAACCACCCTTGCAATGGGGCTCTTGAGGGACCGCCTTGAAATTAGATAGGAAATTCACTGAGATCAGAGAATATTGGAGCTTTACAATTGGAAAACACTTGAAAGTTTAATCTAGCTGGGCATCCTCTCTTTTGGACCCAATCTCCAGTTCTCATTTCACTCAGAAAGTACCTACTCAAAAGAAGCTTGCTTTCCTGTTGCTCAATTTAGATCATTTATTTTCCTTTCAGCTTACCAGAAAGCAGCTTGATGGGTGACCAAGCAAGCGATTATGCAAAGCAGAAGTCATAGAGTGAAAATGGTCAATGTGTTTGAAAAGTGTTTATTTGAGTTTCCCAAAAGTCAGGCTAACATGCAACAGCAAACTACAGGTGGTACCAACCATATCTTTTTGGGAAATTAGTGAAGCCCCAGGGATCGAAGGCAAACTGAACAAGCTGGGTGGGAAAGCAAGGGCCACTTGGCAACCTAGTTGCAGCCAGGAACTGAGGACGATGACCTGGTTAGCCTTAGAAAACTGAGCGTGTGATGCAATCAATACAGAGCATCACAGGTCAAGTGTAGAGTAAACATGGTTAGCTCTCCCAGGTACACGATCAACTGTCCAGAGCTGTTCAACAATCTGTATCTTTCCAATAAAGGCAGACTGCCTCATTCCCTCCAGAAGTGGTGTTTCATTTCTTTTACTTCATGCCTTAGTCATTCTATGCCTGGCTCTTCCTGGGAAATCTAAGCTAGATCTCCTAGAAAGGTTTCAGCTCTGCATCTAGCTCCACCCCCATTAAGTAGTGTCTCTACAGAAGCCCACAAGGGTCTGAGGCAGGGGAGCAGCAGCCTGCAGGTTGAAAGAGAGGAAGCCACAGGAGTGGCTGCAGAAATGAGAGAAAGTAGAGGAACACGGCTGACACCAGAGATGAACAGATGGAGACTCTGAGAAGTGGTCTCTGGGGGTCAGGATGGGGACCTGTCCTTTTGCCTTTGTGAAGTTTCTTCTTTCTCCATTTAATCCAGAGAACTGTTTTGGAGGCACCAAACTCAGACTGACATTCAGACCAAATGGTTGTGTATTCACTTTCCATGAGAACTCTGGTAAGAATGTTCATTAATGCAGATCACAAGAAGCCAAGTCAGGTTCAAAAAGCTGATTTCTGCCCTTGGAGCCAAGCCAGGATGGTGGTGGGGTACTTAGGCTAGAGTCTCCAAGGCTGACAGCCCCCTACATCATCTCCTCCATAGGACTACCTGCAGTGTGGACATGTACATTCTCTAGCCAGGACCTTGTCCAATGCAGGAGTTGCACTGCCCAGCTGCTGCTCTCTGACTATCCATTTCTGAGTTCCATAATGGCAATTCCCCTTTCATGTTTAGGCAGAGGGTAGCACTGTGGAGAGCCTCATTTCTCTCCCTGACCATCAACAGTAGAGCAAAGCCCATGCAAACCATCAAGGGTACTGGAGCTCATCTGTTACACACCAATTCTGGTGTTCATCTCCGTGACATCATGAGCCACAGTAATTATCCCAAAACAACCCAAGATCCCTCTGGTCATTGGAACTGAGTCCCCTTTCATGTCCTTGGGTCTCCCTTGGATGGAGGGAGTCATAACTCATGGCTAAGAGCTATAGGTGCCCCCTACTGCCTCTGCCTATCTCTGCTACTCACAGCTACTGCCAAGTTCTTGGCTTGGAAGGGTCATGGGGGCTAAGACGGACCTTTGTGCTCTCCAGTACTGGTCCCTGGAGTTCTTACCACCTCTGGAAGCTTTGAATCTGCTCAATGTCTCCTTACTTGCCAAGCCCACCAAGACTCAAGATGGCCAATCCCAGGAACTAAAGCACAGAGCTAACCATTTAGGTCCACACACTAGGTTCTCCTCCATCTGGAGAGGAAGACTTTTGCAGACCAAGCTCATAAATTCTGAATCCTGCTAACCCCAAGGCTAGGGGATGGGACACATGCCCATGGACCCAAAGAAACGGTGCCCTTCCCCTCCCCCAAATCTCTGTGCTGAGTACATCTGGTCAAAGATGAGAAAGTCAACTTACAAACCCAGTGTGCAACGGCTTCTGGCAGCTTCAGCACCACATAGTAGAGGGTCCGTAGGTCCCTCAGTGCAAGCCTGGAAAGAGGAGCTTCAAAGAGATCTCCACTCAGAGAATATGATTTGTATATTGTACAGCATCAGAGGACACAGGGCCTTATATCTGATTCTAAGGATAAGAAACCCAAGGGTCAAGAGGAGGAGGCTGCCAGCATAGTGGCAGGGCAAACAAAAAGAAGCAAGCTCCATTTCCACCAGTCAGAGGACAAAGGCTCTAACAGGTAAAAAAACTGAAGTCTGTGGCTGGAGCCAGCAGTGATGGCAGGATAATCCTCTGCTATGCCAAAAATCTGTGAGTTTCCATGGGTCAAGCAGACACTCCAGGAAGTAATTGTGCTGGAGAAGCCATCTTGATGTGATTTCCCAAAAAAGGCAGACTGGCAGAGCAAAAATACTCCTGTGCTTTCAGGGACTGGAGCTGAGATGGAAGTCAAGAGTTCAGAATAACAAAATATAAAATAGCTAGACAAACACAACAGCATATACATATGAATGACCTTGTAAGTTACAAACTAGAATACTCAGGCCAGCCTCTGTAATCCCAGCACTTTGGGAGGTGGAGGCAGGAGGATCACTTGAGGTCAGACCAGCTTAGCCAACAGGGGGAAATGCCCCTCTCTGCTAAAAATACAAAAATTAACCGGGTGTGGTGGCACACGCTTGGAGTTCCAGTTACTCAGGAGGATGAGGAGGGAGAATCACTTGAAGCCAGGAGGCAGAGATTGCAGTGAGCTGCAATTGAGCCACTGCACTCCAGCCTGGGCAACAGAGTGACAGAGTGATAGAGTGAGACCTTGTCCCCTCCCAAAAAAAAGGAATTAACAGGAAAATAATGGTAATTTATTCTTACTTAGTATAAAGAAACCCTAATTTAATGGTACAGTAGGTGTACCTTTAAATAGATCAGTAGTACAAAAGAAGTTCAGAAATAGACTTTAGTATATGATTCAGTATATGATTTCAAATTACTAACAGAAAAAAACAGCCAATTAATTATTTGTTTGTTTTTGGAAACAGGGTCTTGCTCTGTCACCCAGCTGGAGTACAGTGGCATGACCACGGCTCACTGCAGCCTCAACCTCCCTGGTTCAAGGAATCCTCCTGCTTTGGCCTCCTGAGTAGCTGGGACTACAGGTACTCACCACCACACCTGGCTAATTTTTGTATTTTTACTAAAGACAGGGTTTCACCATGTTGGCAAGGCTGGTCTTGAACACCTGGCCTATCCACCCACCTTGGCCTCCCAAAGGGCTGAGATTACAGGCGTGAACCACCACACCTGGCCCCTGCTAATTCTTATTTTTTGTAAAGACGGGGTGTCGCCATGTTGCCTGTGCTAGTTGGAACTCCTGACCTCAAGTGATCCTCCCACCTTAGCCTCCCAAAGTGCTGGGATTACAGGTATGAGCCACCGCTCTTGGTCTCAATGACTATTAATAGGACAACTAACCAACCATTTAGCAACGATTTTTATTTAAAAAGACTTTCCCCAGCCTTCCTCCCTATCCTAAAATAAATTTTAGATGGATTACAAATTTAAATGTTTAAAAAAATGCTGGATTATATTTAGTACCTTGAGATTAGAAGGTCCAACATAAGGGAAAAGACTGACAAATTTTGACCATATGAATTTAAAATTTTTGTGTGGCAAAATATAATACAAACAAGGTTTAAAAAAAAACAAGGTTATTGTTTCTAGAAATTACAAATCACAAAAATTGTTTACAAAATATATGACAGTTAGAAATTTAAATTACTAAAATATAAAGAGCTTTTTCAAATCAATGAAAGACAAACAGGCCAAGTACTGAGAAAAAGACAACTCACAAAGAATTACAATTGGCCAATCAACAAGCAAAATAATCAGAGAGATGCAGACAAAACACTGAACATCCTTCTTCACATAGCAGATTAATCAAGATTAATAATACAACAGCACTCAGTAGCACTGAGGCTTTCTGCTGGTGAGAGTGTAAACCGGTATAAATTTTTGTGTGAAACTCTTCCAGCAATCTCCACTCCAATGTAAAGTGTACATAGTTTCTATTCCAACAATTTCACTTCCAGGAATGTGGCCTAAGTGATAATTGCATACCTTTATACAGACTTGTATAAGGACAATAAACGTGAAAATATTCTAAGTGCACAACAGAGTATTGGTTAAATGAATTATGGTACAAACTTATAATGCAGTCATGAGTGACAGGAAAGAATGTAGCCAGGAAATGTTGATGAGTGAAAGAATCATGTTACAAAATCACACACAATTTGACTCCATTCGGGTAACCCTGAGTTGAGTTTGACTCTATTTTGGTAACCCTGAGTTGAGCCCAAAAAGTATGAACCTAGATGTGCAGCCCCTCCCTACACCGCCACACAGACACTTCACCACCACCACCAAAATGATTCACTCTCTCTGAAACAAGAGCACCCACTGCCTTTTCAATTGACTTGCTTCATTGGATCACCCTCGCACAAACTGGGGCACAGAAAAGGCCACACTCTCCCTCCCCAGAAGCAGACACCGCTTTGTTGGTTCAGTCTAACCAACAAAGGATGTGGTAGGCAAAAAGTTCTTACAATGCTATTTGATTGACTTCTATGAGACCGTTGCATTCCCCTTAGAAGAACAGAATGGGAAAACAGAAGGTTTAGAAAATCAAAATGTGAGATCAGCAATGAAAAGGAGCATTGAGTATTCTTTTTATTTCCTTTAAAAATCAATTTAAATATTAACTTTATTCCAAGCTAATGTGAAATTTCAAGATAATCACTTCTGCTCTGATCTTACCTTAAGCACCGCACTGCAATTTCAGGTCTTGAGTCAGAGAACAGACTATTACCTCTTCCCCCTTTAACCTCCATCTATTTGCTTGGTTGTTTGTGGTTGCTTCTAGAAGGGATGGGTGAAGGTGCCTTACAGTGAAAAGGCAGGTATACCTACACAGAAAATTTGGAAATTCAAAGGCCTGAAATTCCTGGGAACCAAAAAGGCTGCCCAAAGATTAGTTCCATAGCTAGCTCAAGGGCTTTCAAATGCTAGAAAAGAGAACTACTTCAGCCAGAAGACTTGGCCCCACAATTCAAGTAATAACACTGAGCAATTCTGTGTTCTAATTTGCAGCAGTTAGAGGAAATGCTAAAGTCCACATTTTTGCTTTTTTAGTAAATTTTTTTGGAGACAGGATCTCACTCTGTCACCCAGGCTGGAGTGCAGTGGTGTGACCATGGCTCAATGCAACCTCAAACTCCTGGGCCAAAGTGATCCTCCTGCCTCCACCTCCTGAGTAGCTGAGACTACAAGTGCACGCCACCATCCCCAGCTAATTAAAAACAATTTTTTTTGCAGAGATGGGGTCTCGCTGTGTTGCCAGGGCTGGTCTTGAAGGCCCTTCTGGGTACAATGCAGAAAATAGTTCCTCTTCAAAGGTTTCAGTTTCTAGTTTCTAGTTCTTTGTTCTATTCTAAAAAGTAATCTTACCCATTCATCTATCAGCCTCCTTGTCTCTGCTGTGAATAAACATGCCTAAGCATTTCCCATCACCTATGTACCTGTCCTTCCTGTCAAAAGCCCACCCTTGCCTCCTTTGATGATGTCAACAATAGCAATCAGAATTAACCTAAATTGTGCAGTCCGACCCCAGCTCACAGGAGGAGGACACGAGAGCAAAGTCTGCATTAAAGATAAAAACTCTTGCCCTCCTTTGTTCTGAGTGATAATCCCTTGCCTCTGCCTTGCATGCAAGAAGTACCCTTCTATAGAAGCAAATTGCCTTGCTGAGAAAGCTTTTGCCTAAGTGTTAGTTCCACTTTGCGGCACCAAGCACTTTTACTTCTAACAACAGTCATGGTTACTGAAGTTTAGATAAAAAAAGTGTCACCCCCCTATGGCAGCCCTCCCCTGAAACACATGTAGACTCTAGTCTGGCCATGGGCGCAATACTGTTTTAAGCCACTCTTACTACACTCCCACCAAATCCCAGTTTCCAACAGGGGGCACAGAGCATTTTTAGAAGATGCTTAGTAACAAAATAATTAACCAAGGAAAGAACAATCTTAGTTACAGGATATTTTTACTGGAATTCAGACACTAATTTTGAATATAGGACAATTGGAATTATATCAAAGCAACGCTGCCTAACAGACACAGCAGGAAACTTATTGGCACGGCCAGACTGGTATATTTTCTCATTAGGATATCAACTAATTGTAGGAAAAGAACTGTTTCTAAAGTGCTTGAAACGTTTGTCTACATGACTGCGCTCTTTTTCAATGACCTCCTTCATAAAGTCAAACTCTCTCCCAAACTTAAGCCTGTCTCACTGCATATTGTAAAGAATGGATTCTGAATGAATTAACAGAGATGCTTATATAGGAGGTTGCAGAGATTCTCTTGCAATCAACGTCTAGAGGAGCTGACCCTCAGGCATCACTCGGAGGATGTCCCAGCCAAGATCCACAGATCTGTAGCCTTTGGTCGATAACACACTGTACCTCAGGAGTCTCAAGTTCATTGCACAAAACTAGTCCCATAGTAGGGAACACTCAGTATTCCTGAGTTTTCTGCTTTTGGGGGACCCCACAGGGAGAGCCACCATCTTGATCCAGGAATGGGGCCAAGCTGGGAATGGAGAAAGTTGCAGGCCCACATGCTCCCTGGATAGAAGTCACACGGGGCCTCTGTGCAGGCACCTGAGAAGCTGTCAGAACACCTGCCCCAGCAGCAGTGCATCCTCCCCACGCAGTGTCCATCTGCAATCTAGACACGGAGGAGGGAAAGAAAAGAGACAAATATGAACACACTTTGGTTTTCCCACTGAGCATCTCTACGCACAGCTCACATGCACACTCATGGGAGGAGGCAAGGGGAAGCAGCACAGAAGCTCAGCCACCCCTCTGTGTGTGGCCAGGGCAGCCATCACTGGTCCTGCTCTTTTCCTGGGAAGGCATCCCCTGTGCTCCCTGGAGGTACAGGGTTAGCCATGCCTTTACCACTGAGTGTGCTCTGCTGAGCCTAGGACAACTTCCACCCACATCCCTTTTGACTCCCCTCATCCCCAGCTGTTCTTCATGACTCGAATCCATCCTCCCCTCCATTCCACTCATTTCTCAAAAATGATACCCTCACATACCACACCGCTGAGAAGGAGAGGAATGCGAGAATGATCACAACAGCCATGGAGCCCAGTCCAACACCCACCATCTGCAGCAGGGTGAGTGACGAATCTGTGGGACAAAACCACATGCTGAGCCCAGAGTGCATGTCATCACCACCTCCCAGGAGGCACACACCCCACTGTGCTCATTCCATTTTAACCCAGAGCTTGGCCCCATTTAACAAAGAATTCCAAGAATGCCCAGCGTGCCTGTGTGTCCCCTGAGTTGGCCCTGTGGATATGCAGCCTCAGGAAATTACAGTTACAGGGTATTTCTGAAAAGGAAGTGTAAAGCTAGACCATATTAAAGTTACAAGACAGAAAAAAACTGATCTTGTTGAGCACACAAATACTACGCAACTTGCTAGGTTTTTGTTGGTTCTTTCTCAAGTCAATTACATGTGATAGATTTTTATGGGGCATTTTCTTTTGCATGGAGGGAGAAGTCATTATGACATTATTTGAATTTGGGTTCCAAAACTGATAGCCCTGATGGTCAGTTATAGCAAAGGAATATCCTTTGTTGAGTCACCTGTTTGTCACCTGACTCACCTTTGTTGAGTCATCTGTCATTTTCTCTATACCTCAACAAGGATCGAACCTCCCTGCTCTGCTCAGCAGGTTTACTGAGAGGATAAAATAAGAAAATTGATGTAAAAGTACTTTGAAAGACATACCTTCTGTTTTGGGACCATCACGTGCCAACTCCAGGGAGTGAGATACTCAATTATAAACTAAAAAACACCCACATCTGAGTTGCACATTTGGGCCAAGTGACTGACTTAGGGCATCATGTTCTAGATTAGAGCAAAAATTTCATTTTAATTTGCAAACACTTATTTAGCATTTACTATGTGCCATACACTGTTCTAAGCACCTCACACATATTAACTCAGTCTCCTAACCAGCCTTTACATTGGGTACTATTATTATTCCCTTAAGGAACCAAGGTGGGGAGTGGTTAAGTACAGCTCAGGTCTTTACAGCCAGGTTAAAAGCAGTGCATTTCTATTGGAAACTCTGTACAGTGCCTGGCACTAGTAAGAGGAGCCATAGAATACACCTTGTGTTAAACAGCCCTGCAGAACTTGAAACCGCCTTTGCAAAAATTATAACAGTGAAAGAGATCTGACCTAACTGACTCCATCTTGCTTCTAACCTCCAAGCTGTCCTTGCCCAAGGACATCTTGCTTCTAACCAAGCTGTCCTTGCCCAAGGACATCTCCAAGCCCATCTTGCTTCTAACCTCCAAGCTGTTCATTCCTGGGCGTAGGCTGAACTAACTTTGGGAGGAACTCAGTTTATAGGGTTTTTTTGTTTTTTGTTTGTTTGTTTGTTTGTTTTTTGGGATGGAGTCTCACTCTGTTGCCCAGGCTGGAGTGCAGTGGTGCGATCTCGGCTCACTACAAGCTCTGCCTCCTGGGTACAAGAGATTCTCCTGCCTCAGCCTCCTGAGTAGCTGTGACTACAGGCGCACACCACCCTGGCTGACTAGTTTTTGTCTTTACAGTAGAGATGGGGTTTCACCATATTGGTCACACTGGTTTTGAACTCCTGACCTCATGATCAGCCCACCTCAGCTTCCCAAAGTGCTGGGATCACAGGTGTGAGCCACTGCACCCGGCCTATAGTTTAACTTTGAAACAAAGATGATAACAGCCCTTTCCCAAAACAAACCCTCTTCCTGCCTGGGGACTAGACTGCCTTTGCAGAACTAACAAATTAGCCATGAGATTAGACATTACGGTTTAAGAGTCCTGCAGCTGGAGGCTGCAAGATTCTGAACCTCTCAAATTGCTCCTGGGGATAACATCACTATTGTAAAACCTATCAGTGCTTGAGATACTTTGCAGACCCTGGATCAGATGGCAGGACCCAGATTCATAAACTGGCTCATCTGATCTTGTGGTCCCCACCCAGGAACTGACTCAATGCAAGAGGACACCTTCCACTCTCTATGATTTCATCTCCAACCCAACCAATCAGCACTCCTGATTCACTGGTTCCCTACCCCCTACCCACTAAGTTATCCTTAAAACCCGATCCGGAGTTTTCAGGGAGACTGATTTGAGTCGTAATAAAACTCCAGTGTCCCATACAGCTGGTTCTGTGTGAATTAAACTCTTTATTGCAATTCCTCTGTCTTGATAAATCGGCTCTGTCTAGGCAGCAGGCAAGCAGAACCAAACGGGCAGTTACTAATTCTCAAAAAGTGCTGCCAAGAGTCTTTCTAGAAAACATGGCATATCTTATTTGGTTGCTTTTAGTCTTTAGAAGAAAAATGGCCTTGGTACTTTAAGACATTAGATTACTTATTTTATTTTTATTTATTATTATTATTTTTTGAGACAGAGTCTTGCTTTGTTGCCCAGGCTGTAGTGCAGTGGGATGATCTCAGCTCACTGCAACTTCCACCTTCCAGATTCAAGTGATTCTCCTGCCTCAGTCTCCCTAATACCTGGAATTACAGGTATGTTCCACCATGCCCAGCTAAGTTTTGCATTTTAGTAGAGACAGGGCTTTGCCATGTTGGCCAGGCTGGTCTCAAACTCTTGACCTCAGGTGATCTGCCCACCTTAGCCTCCCAAAGTGCTGGAATTACAGGCATGAGCCACTGTGCCCAGCCAAGAAGCTAAATTATAAAATGAAAGGAGAAACTGTGATTAAGTGAAGAATTAGCAAAGAAAAAAATACTAGGAGAGTGACTTGAATTGCAAGATGTAAAACAGTGCAGTATTAGTATAAAAATAAATATATTGCAACAAAATAGCCTAGAAAAAAATCCAAGTATATCAAATACTTTCAAAGCTTGAATACTGGAGTCAGATGTCCAAGTCTTTATCTGAACACCACCACTGCCTGTGTGACTCTGTCCAACCTATGCGTCCATTCTGTGCCTCAGTCTCCACGCTGAGGGATGCTGTAACAACATGGGCATTATAGCAATACTACCCACTGCTAGGTAGTGTGAGAAATCAATGAGTTAGGGCAGGCTAACACAGTGCCTGGCACAGAATAAGCAATAAGCAAATGTTAGCTATTGTTAATTATTGTCTTTTGTTGTTGTTGTTGTTTTGATACTGTTTCAGATCATTGGGGAAATGATAAATTATTCATAACTAGTGCTGAGAAAATTGGCTAACCATTGAGAATCAATTAATTTTGATCACTAGAGCTTATACCATATATAAAATAAAATCCAGATGGATTAAAGACTTAAACTGAAACCTAAAAGGATCAGGAAATGTTAGTGAATATTTACCTGGTATTAAAGGGGGTAAGAAATTTCTAAACATATTTGTTAGCACAGAAACCTTAAAATAAGAGAATGAGAGCTTTGACCACTTTAAAAAGCATGCAATTCTTATACCAAAAACTACCATAAGCAAGATTAAAAGGCAAATGGCAAACTGGGTAAAATATCTAGATAAGAAGTTAACATATAGAGAGTGTTACAAATTAATAAAGACATACCTCCATAGCAAAATGAGCCAATTCTATGAAAAGGTAAATCACATGTAAAACATGGTTACAGATGATCAATAAAACTTTGATCAAATGCTCTCTTTCAAGTAATAAAAATGCAAATTAAGGCATTAAGATCCCATCTTTGTGCATAACTCAGAAACATTTTTTTTTTAATACCATCTTTGCAGACTAATTATCTCAGTTTGTTTTGCTTTGTTTTGAAGAGAAAACACAGTTCTGGAGATGGATGGGGGAGCTGGTACTTTCCTGTACTGGTATTTCATCCCATCCAGCCAGTATGCCTTCCAACTTGCGTCATCAATTTTTTTCCTGTCTGTTTTTCCCTCTATACTTTTGCCCTCTATATATTTTAATCACCAATTGATGAACATGTTAAACTGAAGATGACTGTGGACAGAGATCCATGTCATGCATATTCTTGGGTTTGATTTCAACTCATTAATAATTGTTAATGAGTTGATGTCAACTGTGCGTAGTCATTCAGCTTGTTTGTAAGCCCACATACAGCCCACATGTCACCACATTGTCCACAAGGACATTTTTAAATGTTTGTTGAAGTCAAAATACATTATGCATGCCATATTTCCCTGTCCAATTACTGATTCCGTGCAAGAAGAAATGGAAAGCAATTGACCTAATCTGCTCTGACTCCTGGGAACTGCTGTTTCTTCTACTAGGAATACACAAGCCATCACTTGAAGACCTTGTCTTGCCTTGACTTCAAGTTACCATCATCTACACTTCCGGTGGCTCTTCCTTTGTACCAAGTTCCTTGTTCTTTGCTCATCTCTAGTCTTCTTACAGCTCTCCATTTCCTTCAATATTTCTCAAAGATCACTTGCAATGGTTTATCCATCTTATGTGAAAATTATATGAGCCTGCCAGAATGTGCTTCATCTATGTTGGAAGACTTGAACATATGTAGGGGTAGTGAGCTCTTTTCTTGCTTCTAACTATCCGCTCACAGACCAAGAGGACAGAAGCAAAGTAGCAGTTAAGGCAACTGACTTTCTCTTGACTATCCACCAGCAGGATCTACCTGGGCACAACAATTCCTTACTCTAGACATAGTATTGTAAAATAATGTTTATTTATTCAGCATAGCACATTTGGGTTTTGGCTCCAGGAATGATTCTTGCTGGTAGACCAGTTCCTGGTTATACACCATTTTGCCTACTTTGCATGTATACTCTGAAAATCTGATTCAGTCTAATCAAGAGTGCTCATGAGTGTTGCCACGCAAGCTGCCTTAGAGACTTTTCTCATTAATTCCTTACTAAGAAAATTTACAACTGGCAAATTTGAATTGTGTTTTTTATAGCCTCACCATCCTTTGGTTATCCTCCCTTTCCATGGTCTCATGCCACAGAACCATGCTTATTTTTCTTCTGAATCACTTGTAGAATTTTTTTTTTATAAACCCAAGTGAATGAATTATGTATTATATCCCCGATGAGTTACTCAATCTTGGAGAAAGTAAATCCATTAGGACTAAACTTCACCATTCTCTTTATGGTGGCTCCCTCAAGAGAGCTAGTGCTCAGGAGGAGTGATGGGGCCTTTCTGGGCTTATCTTTTACCCCTTTCCTGATAGAAATATCACAGGTGCTGAAGAGGAATTTGAAAGGTCCTATTTCTACTCTCAGACTTTGTGACAGCTTGAGGACTTCCCACGGGTGTGGACATTTTTTCATTAATATACACAGGCCTGGTCACTTCCTGGGAAAGCAGCAATTTTGTTCTCCAAATGGTAAAATAATAATAATAATAATTAGAAAAGTGACTTCTATTTACTGTGTTAAGTTTCTCTTTGCTATTCTGAATTCCATTCTGAGTAAAAGATGGCAAAGGAAATCAAAGTGGAAAACTAATTTAGAGATCGATAATGCTTGTTATTCCATTTTTATGGAATAACACTGCTGTATTCCATTTTCATTGCAGCTTAACAAATTACCATAAACTTAGGTAGCTTTATAACCATTTATTAGCTCAGAATTCTGTGGGTGGCAAATTCAGGCACATTGTGGCTCGTTCTCTGCTCAGGGCCTGTATTAGTCCCTTCTCACACTGCTATGAAGAATTACCTGAGACTGGGTAATTTAAAAGAAAAAAGGTTTAATTGACTCACAGTTCCACAGGCTGTACAGGAGGCAATGCTATGGAGGCCCCGAGAAACGTTCAATCATGGCAGAAGAGGAAGGGGAAGCAGGCACAGTCTTCACATGGCCACAGCAGGAGAGAGAACAGTGAAGGGGGAAGTGCTACACACGTTCAAACAATCGGATCTCATGAGAACTCTATCATGAGAAGAGCAAGGGGTAGGTAGACCATTCCCATGATTTGGTCATTGCCCACCAGGCCCCTCCTTCGATACATGGGGATTAAAATTCAACATGAGATTTGGGTGAGGACACAGAGCCAAACCATATTAGGGCCTTAGAAGGCTGGAATCAAGGTCTCAGGTGGACTGCATTTCCTTCCAAGCTCATTCAGGTCATTGGTTAAATTCAGTTCCTTGCTGCTATGGTTTGAGTTTATCCCCTCTGAAACTCACTTGAAATTTAATCCTCATTGTGGTAGTGTCAGGAGGTGGGGCCGAGTGGGAGCTGTTTGGGTCATGGGGTTGGAGCCCTCATGAACAGATTAATGACCTTCCTGAGAGGTGAGTGAGTTCTTCCTCTGGAGGGTCTGTATTACCAGGGATCTGCTTGTTATAAAATCAAGTCAACTTCCTAGACTGTTTCTTGCTTCCTGTGTCATGATGTGATCTCTTTGTATATACCCGCTGGCTTTTCCACTTCTCTGCCATTGGCCTGACCCAGCATGTAGCCCTCACCAGAAGCAGGCCAGATGCAGCACTATGCTCTTGAACTTCCCAGCCTAAGGACTCATGAGCTAAATCAACCTGTTTTCTTTATAAATTACCCAGCCTCCAGCATCATGTTATAGCAACACAAAACAGACACTTGCGGTTGTAGGACTAGGGTCCCCATTTTCTTACTGGCTGCAGCCAGGCCATGCTCAGCTCCTACTGTTAAGCTGCACTCCTTGCCATGTGGACCCCTCCATCTTCAAGCTGGCAGGAGAATTTCCCTATGTCAAATCCATCGCATTCTTTGAAGTCCCAACTCTCCCTATCTCTAACTTCTAACCAGATTTAAAGAGCTCCTGTGGTTAGGTCAGGCCCGTCTGGATAATCTCCCTATTTGGGAGCTTAATTACATCTCCAAAATCCCTTAACAACGATAGCTAGAACAGTCTTTGAATGAATAACTGAGAGAAGGTAGACGTACACCAAAGACCAGGGATTTGGGAACCATCTTAGAATTCTTCCATCACAACTGTAAAAGTTTAAAATGATTGTGTGCATGAATATATGTACGTATATAGTAAATACATATGTATACATACATACCAGGTTTATATCTTGATGTAAGTCTTCTTTGGCTTATTTAATTTGATAACTATGCTTCATTTCCCATAAAACTAACCACTGGGTCCTCAGTAATCATTCAGCCCAATTCAATGCCTTCTGATTGAATACCCAATGCATGTCTGGCTCTGTTCCTGCTCTTCAAATGCCCTTCAAGAGTGTGAAATCTAGTAGTAGAAGACAAAACAAGTGCACACCCATTGCTCTAAAATATAGCAGAATAGCCCAAGAGGGGCAGAGCCTGTCCTGTTAAGGAGATTTAAAAAGCTTCAGGGAGGAAAGGACATCTGACTTTAATCTTGAAGAACAGATGAGATTGTAACAAGCAGAGATTCACAAGTAGGTGATTGCAAAATCCAGATAGAAGTCGTCAAGTAATTATATGAGCAAGGACATTAAGAAGAGAAAATATGGGCCAGAAAACAGCTGGCCCATCTGTTTGAATGGAGAAGAATAACAGATGAGATTAGAAGGGTATGTTTGTGTCAAACAGGACTTGGAAGCCAAATTGAAAAATAATGGAGGTTCACGGAAATGGAGGAAACAACAAAATTAGTGCTGCAGAGGAAAATCCTGAACTCTTTTTTTTTTTTTTTTTTTGAGACGGAGTCTCCTCTGTTGCCCAGGCTGGAGTGCAGTGGCGCAATTGGCTCACTGCAACCTCTGCCTCCCAGGTTCAAGAAATTCTCTGCCTCAGCCTCTCAAGTAGCTGGGATTACAGGTGCCTACCACCACACCTGGCTAATTTTTTGTATTTTTAGTAGAGACAGGGTTTCACCATCTTGGCCAGGCTAGTTTTGAACTCCTGACCTCGTGATCCACCCACCTTGACCTCTCAAAGTACTGGAATTACAGGCATGAGCTACCGCGCTCAGTCAAATCCTGAACTCTTGTGATGGGAGATGAGGAAGGAGGATTTGTCAGTCATCCACGCTACAAGTAGGAAGGCCTATGCTCAGGGAGTGAACACAGAAATGAAAATCAGAGAGGCGTGCCCAAGGTGCAAAATGTGGGTTAAAAGAGAAAGAGGAGTAGTCACGAATGACTCAGAGGTTTCATGCTTACAACTAGAGAACGTTCCCTGATTGCAGCTTATTATCACCTCACATATATCAGATGACCTTGCTTCGTGACTCAAGAAATCACAGACTCATAGGACTCTGTGGCTGGAAAGGATCTCAGAGATCTCAGAGAGAGGGTGATTGAGAACTGGCCAAGTTAAATATCATTTCAAAGACACTTGGCTGATTAAAGGAAGGACACTCAGGCAAGTAAGCAGCAGGACACTCAGGCAAGTAAGCAGCAGGACACTCAGGCAAGTAAGCTCAGGCCTCTGCAGCTTCCATCAAACCGACTGCTGGTTTCCTGGTAATCTTTACAAAGTTCTTCTAGAGGCAATATGCAAAAGGCAAATAGCATAATTTGTCACTGGGCAGAGGCCAGAACGGGGCTGAGGCTTGGCTCGCATGAACTGGCACCATTTCAGGACTAATTTAGGTCTCACTTCTTTGAAGATTGCTTTCTGAAATGGCAGTCTCCAAAATTTTTTGAAAAAGTAGACTGCCTGAGATGGGTGCACAACACAGGCAAATGTTACATGTGGATAAATATGTGCTGGAATTGCCTTCAGAATTTCCACAGAACAGTGGTTTTCCTACTATCTCCCAGAGACTTCCAGTGTTTTAATTTCAAAAACTCAAACTCTCCTTCAATATTGTTTCTTAAGCTGAGGGGAGACCAGGGCACTGCCAAAGCCACTAAGATATTTTCAAAGCAAAATCCTTCCTGTTAACTTAATCATAGCAGAATGACTGTAGCCAGCTCTTTGACAATTTCTTCTACCCAGCTTGAAGGTTTTCCAGTCATAGCAAATAGCTGTGAGTGGAGGGGACTCTGGAAGCTATTGCTTCTGTGTCTTGAAAGTGTGCACATCTTAATTCTTCTGATAAAAGCATCTCTTTTCCTCATGAGAATGCCATTCCCAACCCTAGAGCTTCAGGGGATGGACTGGCAAAATATATATATATATACACACACACACAAAATACATATATATGTATGTACATATGTATACAATATATATGCATACAAAAATATATATATGTATATTTTTTATATATATATATATATATATGAATGTTGAAATGTGTGACTGTTTCTTGTGGCCCTTATTAAAGTCCTACAAGTAAAGGGAGCTTGGCCCATCCGCACAGAGAAACTGCACAGCACCCATCTTTGCCAAGAGAGGCCCTCGCTGCCTGGTAATCAGCAATCCAAGACGGCCAACGGTCATGGCCTTGCACCCTGCTGAAAAGCCAAGTCCTCCACCCTTGTTGCAGTTGGTTTGAGCAGAGGTAAAAAGATGAAAATAAGACTAGGAGAGAAGCAGACAAACAGAAGAAGCCTAATTACCCAGGCCCCTGCACAGTATTCTCTACTTACAGGATAAAAAAAATCCCCCATTAGAAAGTGCTATCCACTGGACTCCTTAGGGAAGGAAGTTTATACCGGCACTTCCTCACCGTGCCAGCTGATTGTTGTATGCTGCTCTGAAGCAGGGGAGAGGATGTAAAGGGTTAAACTGATACTGTGGGCGAAGGGCAGAATTTCTCAGCCTGTTGCTAGGACTCATAAACCACACGGAAAAGGTCCAGATTCCAAGGTCATAAACGGGACAAGATTTCTGGTATTAGCTACAAACGAATGGAATTCCTGGGAATCAAATCCACTGGCTGCCTGCCCGTTGGTTTTAAAGAAATGTACCCTTCCTGCCAGGGAAATCCCTAGCCTGGAAAACAAAGACCTGTGATTGCTCAAACCCTAAGGCAATTTCCCCGCCTGGATAACTCTTCCAAAGCAAAGAAGGTTTAAGCTGTACAGCACTCAGTAAAGATGTTCCCCTGCATCTCTTAGGAAAGGCTTTGGAGGAAAAGAACAAGGGGTCCCATCAGGCAGACCCAAACTGACCACCCAAGTGACCCATTCTGCTGCCAGGGCAGAGGATGCTTGCTTCTCCTGGCCAGCAAGAGGTGATCATTGCTACAGCCCCCCGACCACTGTACATTACTTTACCTTTTCCTTCTTTCTAAATTAGAGTATTTATTGTGTTATTCAGTTTTCCCTCTCATATTATATACTGTGGTTTGAGGTTGGTTAAATTTGCCATTTAGTCATAGATTACTTACATAAAGCACAAGAAACACACATCTGGACTTGATCAAGAGGAACATGCAATCCCCAGGATTCCTGGTCTTGGAGCTGGATGCAGTAACAGACCCAGCTTTGAGTTGTCTTCCACTAGAGTTCCATGTGAGATTGTACATGGGATAGTTCCATTTTGTTAAGGGAAGATGTTTTTCTCAATATTATATGTGTTTGTGCACAAGCTACGTGGCCAAATGGTAGTGGACTGTTGTAGCTCTTGTATTGGTCTTTCGGCATCTTTTCCTGTGCTCCATTTCTTGCTGGGGATTTTGTCTCCCTCTCAGTTCAACCCTAGTCGTCCTATTGGTCACTCTGCTCTGCCTCCAACCAGCCATGAGGAAACCCAAGGGAGGCCAATCATCCTTGCCCTTCTCCTATTAACAGTGATTCATCCAATGGACAGTCACTAAACCTAGGAAGAAAGCATCTTTCCCTGAATTGAAAAGCTATGTGTTCCCAGTGAAATTGCAAAGCTGGGGAAGCTTGCCATCCCTCCCTCTCATATGTCTTGTAGTAGAAGGAAACGAAGCCAAGTCACGCTTAAAAACAGAACTGAAATAAGAGAAAGATAGAAAGAGAAGTCCCACTCACAGTGTTGATTCCCCAGGCCCAGTTCCCAGAGCCTTGATAGGGTAGCTCTTAATTCCATAAGCTCCCATCCACTCACCCTCCTCCCATCTTTTTCAGCTATGAAGCTTTTTGTTTAAGGTAGTATGAATTGGGTTCTGGTCACCAGTGACAATTTTAAAAACAGATCTCATCAATATGAACTTGATGCTGCAGAGAAGAAAAGACAGCATTCGTAGACAGAAAATAATTTTACCTTTCACCTGAGCCCAAACTGCACAGGAGTGTCTTCTCACCTATAAAGGAAAGCAAAGCAATGCATTTAACCAGGTGGCACACAGTGTCAGTTGAAATAACACAGTTTGGAGGCTGAAGCCCTCTGAGTTTCAGCTTTTTCAATCTCTTCATATGAACTAGATCTTTAAAGTCCAATCTAGCTCTAATATCTTGTGATATCACTAGGTGCTCAAGGGACTGGCATGGATTGCATGGACAGAAGTGACCCTACAGATCACTTCTATAGGCTTCCAATAGGTCTTGGAAAGCACACATGATAGGCCAACAACAGGAGTGGCAAAAAGGATCATTCCCCTGGCCAGCTCTGAGCAACTGGCATGGACTGCCTGGAGAACTCCGCTAAAAAGGATTCTGAGGTCACACGTTCAGAAGGTTCAGCAAGAAGTGGTGATGCATGTTACAGGCAAAGCTATGAGAAGTCCCAGTATACAATACTTCACCTATCTGGATGTCACTTGGCAATGTCAGTTACCCAAAATGTGTCCATGAACCAGGAAGAAAGGAACAGGAACATATTTGAAAGTTCATCCATAGTAGAAGAAACCTACAGATTCATTGGAATGAACACCTCTCCCCCCTGCCATTATGATATGCATATTTACCTCTTAGAAATGCTGGGGACTTGCTGTGCATAAGACTTGAAAATATTACCCAGAGGAAGCTGAATGATGAGAGTTAGAGAAGAATCCTTCCAGCTGGGCGCAGTGGCTCATGCCTGTGATCCTAGCACTTTGGGAGGCCTAGGTGGGCAGATCACCTGAGGTCAGAAGTTCAAGACCAGCCTGGCCAACATGGTGAAACCTCGTCTCTACTAAAATACAAAAATTAGCCGGGCATGATGGCAGGTGCCTGTAATACCAGCTACTTGGGAGGCTGAGACAGGAGAATCGCTTGAACCTGGGAGACAGTGGTTGCAGTGAGCCAAGATCGCATCACTGCACTTCAGCCTGGGTGGCTGAGCAAGACTCCATCTCAAAAAAAAAAAAGAGAAGAATCCTTCCAATGTCATTAGGAGATTCTCTTTCAAATGACAGCCTTGGGCATTCTGGTCTTGATTTTATTAATTTTGTTTTTAACTTAAGCTTAAAAATTCTGAGAAAAGCTGCTGGGCATAATGGCTCACATCTGTAATCTGTAATCCCAGCTTTGGGAGGCTGAGGTGGGCAGATCACCTGAGGTCAGGAGTTAGACACCAGCCTGGCCAACATGGTGAAACCCCATCTCTACTAAAATACGAAACAGCCAGGTGTGGTGGCGGGTGCCTTTAATTCCAGCTACTTGGGAGGCTGAGGCAGGAGAATTGCTTGAACTCGGGAGTCAGAGGTTGCAGTGAGCCAAGACCATGCCATTGCACTCTAGCCTGGGCAACAGAACAAGACTCCATCTCAAAAAAAAAAAAAAAAATCTGAGAAAATCTTAAAATAGCTATAAGGGTTTGAATGTTACTAACATTTGCTTTGATGCTAAGTGTAGAGATTATCAATGGAAGGTAATGTGCAAGAATAACCAGCGAAGGACATATTTCAAGGCATTGGAGAATGGAAGGGACCTCAAATAATAAGGCAGTTTGGGGGAATGGAGTATATCAAAGGAGAGAAACTGGCAGGGGCCAGGTGAAGGAGGGAGGGAGCTTATTAAACTGAAATGCCTTGATCATACTTGCATTTTATAAAACTCATGCTGGCAGTGGTATGGAGCAAGGAGATGGGTAGAATAAGAGACAGGAAGATGAGTTAGAAAAGTGATGTTCAGGTAAGAGATGACAAAGCCCAAGCAGTGCAGATGAAGGAGAGGAAAGGACGATTTTAAACAGAATTAAGGTGATAGAACTGACATGATTTGCTGATGGTCTGGATAAGAAGGTAAGCAAGAAGGAAGAGACAAGAACTATTCACAGGTTTCTGCCTTAGCACCAGGAGGCATTTTACTATTTACTAGGACAGACACACAAAGGGAAAAACAAAATGGGGGAGTTGGAAGACTCATACTCCCTGATTTCAAAATTTACTACAAAGCTACAGTAAACAAAACAATGTGGTACTGACATAAAGAACAGACATATAGACCAATGGAATAGCATAAAGAATCCAGAAATAAACCCTTGCATATATGTCAAATGATTGTTAACAAGAATGCCAGACCATTCAAAGGGGAAAAGACAGTTTTTTTCAGACTTGGCACACTGGCTCACACCTGTAATCCCAGTTCTTTGGGAGGCCTAGGTAGGAGGATCACTTGAAATCAGGAGTTTGAGACCAGCCTGGGCAACATAGGAAGACCCCATCTCTACAAATAATCTTTGAATATTAGCCAGGTGTGGTGGTGCACACCTTTAGTCCCAGCTACTTGGGAAGCTGAGGCAGGAGGATCAGGAAGATCACTTGAGCACAGGAGGTTGAGGCAGCAGTAATCCATGATTGCACCACTGCACTCCAGCCTGGGTGACAAAGTGAGACACTGTCTCAAAAAAAATTTTTTTTTTCTACAAATGGTACTGGAAAACTGGATATCTACATATAAAAGAATTAATGTGGAAATGGATCAAAAACCTAAATATAAGACCACAAACTATAAAACTCTTAGAAGACAACATAGAGTAAAAGCTTCATGAAACCGGATTTCTCAGTGACTTCTTGGAAATGGCACCAACAGGTAATAAAAGAAAAAATAGACAGACTGAATATCATCAAAATTTAAAATTTTTATGCATCTAAGAACACTATCGACAGTAAAAATGCAACCCAAAGAAGGGACGAAAATATCTGCAAATCACGTATTTCACAAGGGATTACAGTAATATCCAGAGTATATGGAGAACTCTTAAAATTTAACAAAAATAAAAACAAATAACCCATGCAAAAATGAGCAAAGGTCTTAAATAGACATTTCTCAGGCCGGGCGTGGTGGCTCACGCCTGTAATCCCAGCACTTTGGGAGGCCGAGGTGGGTGGATCACGAGGTCAAGAGATCGAGACCATCCTGGTCAACATGGTGAAACCCCGTCTCTACTAAAAATACAAAAAATTAGCTGGGCATAGTGGCGTGTGCCTGTAATCCCAGCTACTCAGGAGGCTGAGGCAGGAGAATTGCCTGAACCCAGGAGGCAGAAGTTGTGGTGAGCCGAGATCGCACCATTGCACTCCAGCCTGGGTAACAAGAGCAAAACTCCGTCTCAAAAAAAAAAAAAAAAAAAAAATAGACATTTCTCTAAAGAAGATACACAAATGGCTGATTAGCCTATGAAAAGGTGGTCAACATCACTAGTCATTAGGGAAATGCAAACCAAAACCAGAATAAGATGCCATCTCATGCTGGGAGTAGTAGCTCACACCTGTAATCCCAGCACTTCGGGAAGCCAAGGTAAGTGGATCGTTGACCCCAGGAGTTTGAGACCAGCCTGGGAAACATGGCAAAATCCTGTCTCTACAAAAAGTAGAAAAGTTAGTCGGGTGTGATGGCATGCACCTGTAGTCCCAGCTATTCAGGAGGCTGAGGTGAAAGGATCACCTGACCCTAGGGGGGGTCAAGGCTGCAGTGAGATGTGATTGAGCCAGTGCACTTCAGCCTGGGCAATAGAGTGAGACCTCATCCCCCACTTCCAAAAAACAAGGTGTCACCTTGGGGCCAGACATGGTGGCTCCTGCCTGTAATCCCAGCACTTTGGGAGGCTGAGATCAGGAGATCGAGATCAGCCTGGCCAATATGGTGAAACCCCATCTCTACTAAAAATAAAAAAAATTCACTGGGCATGGAGGCAGGTACCTGCAATCCCAGCTACTCCGGAGGCTGAGGCAGGAGAATCACTTGAACCCAGGAAATAGAGGATGCAGTGAGTTGAGGTCACACCATTGCACTCCAGCCTGGGTGACAAGAGCGAAACTTCGTCTTAGGAAAAAAAAAGATATCACCTCACATCCTATCTTATAATAGGATGTCTATTACAAGAAAAAAAACCCAGCAAGTGTTAGCAAGGACATAGACAAATTGAAACTCCTACACACTGCTGGTGGGAATGACAAATGGTAGTTCCTCAAAAAATTAAACATAGAATTATCATTTGATCAAACAATTCCACTTCCAGATATATATACAAAAGAACTGAAAGCAGGGACTCAAACAGATTTGTATACCAATGTTCATAGTAGCATTATTCACAATAGCCAAAAGGTGGAAAACATTCCATTGTTTATCCATGGATAAATGAATAAACAAACGTGGTATATTCATATAATGGAATATCATCCAGTCTAAAAAAGGAAGGAAATTCTGACACATGTTACCACATGGGTGCACCTAGAGGACTTTAGGCTAAATGAAATAAGCCAATCAGAAAAAGAAAATACTGAACGATCCTTATATGAGGTACCTAGAGTAGTCAAATTCATGAAGACGGAAAGTAGGGCCGGGCGTGGTGGCTCATGCCTGTAATCCCACCACTTTGGGAGTCAAGCTGGGAAAATCACTTGAGCCTAGGAGTTTGGAACCAGCCTGGGCAACATGGAGAGATTCCATCTCTACAAGAAATAAAAATAAAAAATTAGCCAGGCATGATGGTGCCACCTGTGGTCCTAGGTAACTCAGGTGGCTGAAGCATGAATATTTGTTTGAGCCAGGGAGGTTGAGGCTGCAGTGAACTATGATCATGTCAACTGCACTCCAGCCTGGGCAACAGAGCAAGACTGTATCTCAAAAAAAAAAAAAAAAAAAAAAAAAGACAGAAAGTAGAATGATGGTTGCCAAGGGCTGTGGGAAGGAAGGAATGGGGAGTCATTTAATGGATATAAAGTTTGTTTTGCAAGATAAAAAGAGTTTTGGAAATTGGTTGCACAACAGTGTGAATGCACTTAATGCCACTGAACTGTACACTTTAAAATGGTTAAGACAGTGCCCTTTAAAATGTACTGTATACTTTAAAATGGTTAAGACAATTTTATATTATATATATTTTACCACAATTAAAAATTAAAATTCAATCACTATCGATTTTATTGTAATTATCACACAAATATAGTTGAAACCCATGGGAAAGTCATTGTAATTCAAATATGTAGATTCAAACATAAATTTTTTCAAAGCCCTTTCATCTTCCTTAACATCCTAAAGAATAAGCACATATTCATTTGTTCAGCTACATGAAAAAGTGCATCAAGGACATCACAGGAAAGTTTCCTGTCAACCAGAATTTGTATGTGTGTATATGTATGTGTGTGTGTGTGTGTGTGTTTGTGTGTGTGAGAGAGACAGAGAGAGAGGAGAGAGAGACAGGGTCTCACTCTGTTGCCCAGGCTGGAGTGCAATGGCATAATCTCAGCTCAGTGCAACTTCTGTCTCCCAGGCTCAAGCAATCCTCCTGCCTCAGCCTCCCAAGTAGCTGTGACTATGGGCACACACCACTGTGCCTGGCTAATGAACCAGAATTCTTGTCTTAACCTCTAACTTCATTCCTTCTATTATGAACCAAATGTCTGTGCCCCTGCTCACCACCTAACCCCTGCCCCAAATTCACATGTTGAAGCCCTAACCTATAATGATATTTGGAGGTAGAATCTTTGGGAGAGAGATAGATTCAGAAGAGGTTATAAGCATGGAGCCCTCATGATGGGATAAGTGTTCTAATAAATACAGGAAGAGCAATCAGAGCTCTCTCCAACCCATTCCACCCCCACCATGTAAGGACACTGTAAGAAGGTGGCTGTCCACAAGCCAGGAAGAGAGCCCTCCCTGGGGAAATGAATCAGCTGGCACCTTGATCCTTGGTTTTCCAGCACAGATTGTGAGAAATAAATGTCTGTTGCCTAAGCCACCCAGTCTATCATATTTCACTATAGCAGCAAGCTGACTAACATACCCTCCCCAATGAAAGTCTTAATCTAGGACAGTGGCTTTCTGAACCATCTTTAAATTTTATTCATGTTGTACTGCCAGTGTTTTGTCTGTGGCTAAAAACTCCAAGTCAGGAACCCCAAGTAATTTTCTAACAAAAGGACCTTGTCTAAGTTGTAAACACCTTTTTAGTAAGTTCAGGGCAATATATTCTGGGCTTTAACTTTCCTTTCTTTATTCCTACATATTGTCACAAAGCACTACTAGACATCTTTGCTACTTGGACAGTCTTACAAGTAACTGTTGGCTTCATAGCAAGCATGTTTATGACACATTACATTTGCATCCTATACAGAATTTAATAGAGTGTCTCAGTTCTAAATATGTGATGAACTTTACACACAAGATGACAACATACTTTTATCTCAAATTCATCAGTCAAGAGATGTTTGTATTAGTATTAATATAATCTTTCTAGCTTTCATTACCAACCCACATGAAATGACAATAAGCTTAGGGTTCTCCTAGGTCAACCATCACAGTGGTTCTTCCAGATCTTCCATCCCTGATGGACAAATGCAGCTCCATGATATTTACTAATTATCTAATGAATATTGAGTTCCATGTCTCAGGAAAGAACCACTGCTGGAAGAACACCAGCCTTTCTAAGGACTGAGGAGGGGAAAGTGGGAGCTAAGCTGTAGCCGCAGAAGGGATGTGAGCGAAAAACGGGGCAGTGCTGTGCTTAATCTTCTGCTTCCCAGGAGAATGAGGGAGGCAGCAGCCTGGCAGGGGCACAAGGAAGTTAACAGAGAATCTAGATGTTTTTTTCCAACTTAGACTTCAGCAGTGCAATAGAATGAGGGCATCTGTAAAGCTTAAGAGCAAAAACAAAAATCAGTCCCAATGCTGATTCAGCAAGTTCCCCAGGAGATTTAGAATCCCTGTCATCTGTAAGGGTTTCACCTGTCCATCCTTCATAAAGGCAAAGTATTCACACACATTTTATGATTGTGACATGCAGTGTCCCTCTCAAACACTGGGAAAACAAATGTTCAAACATTTAAATTTCATAGAAAGAAGAAAATACAGAGTTCACAAGCACTTGGAAGGAAAGATACCTTATTCCATTCACTTGTGATTCGTAATACAATGCAGTAATCTTTCCCTGTTTTCAAGGGTGCATTATAATATTGCCCATAGTACAGCCTGTCTCCTATAGGTATCTCCATGGCTTCATCTGGAACATCTTTGGCCAGTAGTTCTGCAGCCACGTATCCATCAGCATCAGAGGTGTTGCTGAAGAAGGAGGAAGCACCTTCAGAATCACAAGAAAATGTGCTTTGGAGGGCCAGGGGAAGCACTAACACCTGGTATGAACTGGAAGAAAAGAGAGAAGTGTCCATCAGACCCTTGCATGGGGAATTCATTCATTCATTCATATTTATTGAGCACCTGCTATGAGATAAGCCTCTTTCTTCTTGTTTTGTTTTGTTTTGTTTTGTTTTGAGACAGAGTCTCACTCTGTCACCAGGCTGGAGTGCAGTAGCACAATCTCAGTTCACTGCAACCTCCACCTCCTGGGTCCAAGTGATTCTCCTGCCTCAGCCTCCTGAGTAGCTGGGATTACAGGAGCACACCATCACGCCCAGCTAATTTTTGTATTTTTAGTAGAGACAGGGTTTCACCATGTTGGCCAGATGGTCTCGATCTCCAGACTTCGTGATCCTCCTGCCTCGGCCTCCCAAATTGCTGGGATTACAGGCATGAGCCACTGCGCCCAGTCAAGGTAAGCCTCTTTCTAGGTACTGGAGACATGACACTAGACAAGAAAAAGTCCTGGCCCATGTGGGATTTACAGTCTGATAGCTCCAACCATCATGGAATTCCAATTTGAACCTAAAGGGTTAATGCCAGATGACACAGGGCAAGGGACCTCTCCAAGTTCTGGCTGCAGAGGGATGCCAAGTACATCCTCTTTAGCTGGGAGACGTTGTTGCACGTATCACTGCCCTGCGTGTGTGTGTCATACAGTTGACCTAATCAGTGATTTTCACGTGGGCAAATAAAGCCCAACTGTGGAAAGGGTTTAGTGGTCACATGGAGACCAAGTGCCTTGCACAGTGAATGTGCTAAGTCCAGAAAAAAGGCTGCAGACAATCATGTGGTGACCTGAAACAGAGCTCATGTGATTTACATTCCCCACAGTTCATGGGCTGATACCAAAGTTCATGTGAAATAAAGGAGACACCAAGAGTGCAAAGTCACCATCAGTTAGTTAATCTCGCCTGACAACACCCTGAAACAGCCAGAACAGTAACATGTCATGTATGCATTGCAAAAATTGTTTCCAATTGTGGACAGAAAAACGCACTAACAAACAGATACCGTTTTTGTTATGTGTCTCACTATTTATCCCATCAAATAGAAAGCCTGGCAGTGAAAGGAAGTATGAGAATAAAAATGCACTGAGAATGGATCACGCTTCCTTTCTACTCCCATCTATTCGGTACTTACCTCCTGCCTGTAGTACCATGTTTGAACATCTGCTTGTCTCTATCAGGCTTGATAGCAGGGATCTGAATGACTAACTCTTGTATTCTCACAACTCCTTGCACAGTTTTTTTGGTAACCCCCACCACCAACAATTTCAACTTCTTAAGTTGAAATTTCAGAAAAGAGGAAAAGCATATATCAGCGGAAAATATGATTAGGGTAATTTCCAAAACTCATCAGACCATGTAATTCTATTTTACCAGTAACTTTGCACTTCCTGCTTCACATGCCTAATGCCCTATCTCCTGCTTCCTTCGAGCCTATGAATCACTAGAAGATTGGGCGTTGAATATGAAAGTCTCCCCCCACCAGGTTCCCAAACATCTAGGTGTCCTCAGGACCCTGATTTTCTTTCTTTCTTTCTTTCTTTTTTGAGAGGGAGTCTTGCTTTGTCACCCAGGCTGTAGTGCAGTGGCTTGATCTCGGCTCACTGCAACCTTCACCTCCCAGGTTCAAGCAATTCTCCCGCCTCGGCCTCCTGAGTAGCTAGGATTACAGGCACCTGCCACCATGCCTGGCTAGTTTTTTTGTATTTTTAGTAGAGATGGGGTTTCACCATGTTGGCCAGGCTGGTCTTGAACTCCTGACCTCAGGTGATCCGCCCACCTCTGCCTCCCAAAGTGCTGAGATTACTAAACGTGTGAGCCACCGCGCCTAGCTGAGGGTCCTGATTTTCATAAAGTCTTGGCTCACTTCCAGCCAAGGGCTTTCTACAAGAGACAAAGTAAAACCTGCAGGGCAATAAGTTGTCACTACTAGTGAACAGTGCATTAAGCATCCACTGCCTCTGGGGAACACCTGTAACAACGAACTTTCCCTGAGACTTGAAGACATCCCTGCATCATAGTCACAGGCAAAAGTAAAAGTTGCAGCAGCTCCGTGCTGTCCATAAGTACATCTTCAAATCCCTCTCATCTTTCTATGTAGGTGGTGGTGATCAAGAGCAAGGTCAAGGCTCACCTGTTCCCATTTGGTTCTGCACAATGCTCACTAGAGGCAGCATTGACAGAGTATGAAGCAGATCCCCAATTAGCCTGATCATAATCACCTGTGTTGCTTGATTATTATACAAATTCCCAGACCTCATCCCAGACCTACTGAATCAAAGTCTCTAGGAGCAGAGTCTGGGAATTTGCATCGCTGATAAAGCTCCCAGGTGATTCCTATAATCTGGCAAGTATGGGAGATACAAGCATTAAGGGAGCCCAGCAACAGGCTACATCCTCTGCCCAACATCATCAAGCTCAGGAGAGAGACTCAGTCCCAAGGACCTTGCTCCATTATGTACCCCAAGACGCTGTCCCCAAACCGGGCACAAAGCAGACTCAGGCCTGTCTCACACACTGGCAAAGCTGCTGCCCTCACAGCGCAAACCAGGTAGTCAGGTTGAGGAAGACACCCTGACTCCTGATAATGAGCCATGTGACGTTAGAGAAACAGCTGTGGCTGTTTGGAACATGACTGTTCTGGATGGACTTTTCTCCTCCTTTTCACCACCACACTCCCTTGAATGACTCACAGATCTCCACTTCCTGTTTTGGAGGCGCTGGCCAGCATACAGCCACAAGGGCAAACAGTCACTGGGCTTCTCTTTTTTGCATTATGTAATTATTTGACTTAACTATCACATTTGCTCTTGCAAATGCTCTCAGGAAGTGACATCACAACTTCTGTTCTCTTTATAATGACAGAATTACAATGCCTTCTGGTAAATGGTGGAGAATTAGAACAATTTATACAATGTCCATCCCTGGAAAGATCTTTGCACATTTACTGAATTTAAACTAATATAAAAGCAGGAAAACCCTAAGTTTTATTGTAAATAGATATATAGATAATATCACCAGACATTGTTTTTTGTAATTTTATAATATCTCACTATTTTTTTGGAGATGGAGTCTTGTTGTCACCCAGGCTGTAGTGCATGATCTCGGCTCACTGCAACCTCCGCCTCCCAGGTTCAAGCAATTCTCCTGTCTCAACCTCCTGAGTAGCTGGGATTACAGGCACCCGCTACCACACCCAGCTAATTTTTGTATTTGTAGTAGAATGGGGTTTCACCATATTGGCCAGGCTGGTCTTGAACTCCTCACCTCGTGATCCGCCCACCTCGGCCTCCCAAAGTGCTGGGATTACAGGTATGAGCCACTGTGCCCAGCCCACATTTTTTTTTTAACCTTGAATTTACTGAAGGGTCAGGAGAGACAAAGGCAGTGTTGGTTAGGTCATGTACCTTGTCAGCCACTTGACCGGGTACGGTGAGCAAGTTGTTCGTCTCTCCAAGCCAACCTCAATCTTCTTCTCTAAAAAAGGGACTGATGCTACTTTCCTAATCCTGCCATGACCTTTGCAAATAAAACGCTTAACTGAACACAGTGTAGTCCTCCAACTGAGGTAAATTAATTCCATCCTAATGCCATCTGGAATCCCAGAAGCAGTCAGTAATTATGCAGTGTCTTGCCCATAGCTCAATACATGAAAAGACAAAAAGATTTATCTAAATGATCTTTTCAGAAATCACTGCACAACCCCCAAGATCCGCCTTACATAAAGGGCAACATATTCTGCCTTTGGGAAATGAAACGATGCCCCTGACCTGCCATTGATAAAGGATGCACTATGAGACATGAGTGCAAAGAACAATCCTGACATGTTCTAAGCATGCAACCAATGCTTGCCCAGAAACCAAAGGAATGGATTTAATTTCTTGAGCTAAACTGCCCAAATGCTAGTATATGGTCCTTTAGAAGTCTCTCTATGCATTAGAAAGGATGCTGGTTGGGATTAAAGGTCAGTCTGTGCCCAAGGAAACAAAACAGGCCCCAACTGCATTGTTCTAACAGCTCGAGTGCAGCCACCAACACAGAAGTCTTCTCCTCACCGAAATCAAAGTTTCCAAAACACTCCACAGGGATCACTGGGCAACCATGGAGAAAGGACAGCTACTGACCTGATTGGTCCATTTTTCTCCTTGGCTTTCCTCAGTCTGAGGCGTGGTAGACGTCCTCCGTGCACCGTAAAAAATTCTACTTCTGGAAGGGGAGGCTCTGAAAACATGTTGAAAAGAAGAAAAGGGGTATGATCAGAAGAAGTAAAAAGCAAGACAACAGTGGTCCTCGTGAGGGCTACTAAAAGGGAAGTTTTAATTTCGGAAGTGAGGAGCATGGTCTGTACATGCCACAACACGGATAAACATGCTAAGTGAAATAAACCAGGCACAAAAGGACAGATTCTGTATCATTCTACTTAGATGAAAAACCTAACACAGGTAAATTCATAGAGACAGAAGAGGTTGCTGGGGGTGAAGGGGGCAATGGGAATAGGAACGTATTGCTTAATAGTCACAGAGGTTCTACCTGGGGTGAAGAAAAAAATTTGGAAATACACAGTGGTGATGGTTGCATAACATGGCAAGAAACCATGTGCTTCAAGATGGTTAAAATGGCACATGCTATGTTATGTGCGTTTTGCCACAATAAAAAGAAGTGATGAGTATGCCGCAGCACTGGCAGAGGATGGATGTGGTGGGCATTACAGTTTGCTTGGTGGGTTGATTCCCACTTGGTAGGGAAGACACACCACATCAGACTTCTATATCCTTTCTAATCACCCACCCCCAGCAACAAGATTTCCCAAATAGGTTTTCCATCAGGAGGAAAATATACTGACTGGCTGACTACAGTGCTCTTGCACCTCACTGGTAGTTCCATTCATGGTGTAAACGTGCTGCCATTCTGCCTTGTGGGTAACACGCTAAGCTAGACATACTGGGCGCTAACCATTCACATTAGGTGTGTTCTATATATGCCTCATCTTACTTCATCTCAACAAGGCTACCAAGTGGATGGTGTTTATAAAAGCAATTGTTTGCTCCCTCTCTAGGGGTTCCTACCTTAGCCCATGCAAGGTAGGAACTTCTTCCCTCTCCAAAGTATGAGGAAAAGAGCTTCCACCTGGCCCCCTCTCTCTGTGATTTGTAAAACAGCTAGTTCCCATCTGGCCCCATCCTTATTTTTTTCTTTTTCTTTTTTTTTTTTTTTTTGTGGGATGGGGGTTACCTGGATGCAGGACAGGTAATTTCCCACCTCCTAGTCCTGCTGTCCATCTCTAAGCAAACTTGAGTCAAAGTAAGCCTGAAGCCTGGTCCACATTTGCCCTATAGCCGGGGTTCCCAACCCCCAGACGGTGGACCGGAACCAGGCCACACAGCAGGAGGTGAGCAGTGGATGAGCGAGCATTCCTGCCTGAGCTCCACCTCCATCAGATCAGCAGCAGCATTAGATTCTCATAAGAGCATGAATCATACTGTGAACTGTGCATGGGAAGGACCTAGGTTGCACACTCCTTATGAGAATCTAATGCCTGATGATCTGAGGTGGAACAATTTTATCCTGAAACCATCCCCCAACCCACCCGGTCCATGGAAAAATTGTCTCTAGAAAAACCGGTCCCTGGTGCCAATAAGGTTAGATACCACTACTCTATAGCTTCACCTTCCCCATAGGTGGGGCACAAAGTGCAGGCATCGGAGGAAGTTCCAGACGCTTCATTTTGGCCGGGTGTGGTGGATCACACCTGTAATCCCAGCACTTTGGGAGGCAGAGGCAGGCGTATCACTTGAGGTCAGGAGTTCAAGCCTAGCCTGGCCAATGTGGTGAAACTCCGTCTCTACTAAAAAATATAAAAATTAGCCAGGCGCGGTGGCATACACCTGTAATCCCAGCTACTCAGGAGTCTGAGGCAGGAGAATCGCTTGAAGCTGGGAGGAGGAAGCTACAGTGAACCAAGATCATGCCACTGTACTCCAGCCTCGGTGAAAAAGTGAAACTCTGTCTCAAAAAACAAAAATAAAAACACTGAATCCCCAAAGATTTTATAAACACATCAACGCCAAGAAAATGATCCATTTGCCACAATTACTGCAGAGTTAGAGGTCTACCCAATGTGGCTCATATCAGAGAAGCTAGACCGTAGTTAAACTGCAGAAATAATCCTGATGATGTAGTGGGTAGGAATACTGGACGTGGGTTGCTATCCTGGTTCTACCACTTACACCTCCAGCAGCCTCATCTGTTAAATAGGGGTAAAAATAATCTCCACCTCATAGGTCTGCTGAGGGAATTAGTAAGTCAATTCATAATGATTAACCATCATAGTTAATGAATCAACACAAGTAAAGATAATAAAACAGTGCCTGGAACACAGCAACCCTCAGCACCTGTTGGCATCCGTCTAATATCACTTGAGCTACTAGTTGCCAACTCTATGCTAGGAACTTTGCCTCTGCTCTTTTGTCAAATCCTCACAGCAGCTCTGTGTGACAATCATCTCTATCTTATTAGTGAGGAAATCAAGGCTCTGGCCAGCTGAGTCACACCACTAGAAGACGGCTGGCCGAGCCAAGCATAACACTCAGGGTAACTGGACTCCAGAGTCTCCTTTGCTTGCCAGGCTCTGACAATACTTCGTTCACTTTGCCTGAGACTAAACCATGACCTATAAGTAGAAACCTGGAATCACAAATCCCTGAGGAATGAGAGACCTCTGTGCCATCCCCAGCCTGAGATGGTAAAGAACAGAGCTTGGGGGTCCTGAGGATGTCAAACACCAAGGATCTCTCAATTAGCGGATGTTCAAAGGGAAGGAATGAGTCGAAAAGAAAGGACCCCAGGGGGAGGCCATAGGGACAGGTTTAGCTCCTTCCCAGCTTGAGCACACAGGAAATGTAATTCAGGGGACTGTGACTTGTAATACAGAAAGATGGTTCCCTACAGGACAGGGGGCAGCAACAGAAGCCAGGCAAAAGAGGCAGTGTCCCTAAGTCAGGGCTGGAAAGCATTCTGCTGAATGAACAGGTGCTTGCAAGAAAATAAACCTGGAAGAGACCAAGGAAAGCTGCAACCCTGTAATTGCAAAACTCCCAAAGATGAGACACCCTGTGCCTGAGATTCTCTGAGTCCGTATGTGTTGTCTTTTCATATGTTACATACTTTTATATGTATGTGCTCAGCATCCCTTTTTCTGTCGAGAGCAGCCCTTCCCCTTCCCATATGGTTCTTATGGGGCCAGCATTCCCAGTACTCCAAATCCCCACTGGCCCAGGGCCCAGTGATCATGAGATTGCCATTCCCCAGTCAGAAGATGGGTCAAAAAGAGCGATCTGTTTAACTTTAGGAGATTGGAGGCTTGGGTTTTTTATTGTTTATTTGTTTTTTTGGTTTTTCATTTTTTTTGAGATGGAGTCTTGCTTGTTGCCAAGGCTGGAGTGCAGTGGCACCATCTTGGCTCACCGCAACCTCTGTCTCTCAGGTTCAAGTGATTCTCCTGCCTCAACCTCCTGAGTAGCTGGGACTACAGGCGTGCGCCTCCATGCCCTGCTAATTTTTGTATTTTTAGTAGAGACGGGGTTTCACCATGTTGCCCAGGCTGGTCTCAGACTCCTGACTTCAGGTGATCTACCTGCATCGGCCTCCCAAAGTGCTGGGATTACAGGCATGAGCCACCATGCCCAGCCTAGGAGATTGGAGGGTTTTATTTTTCTTTTTAGATTGCAGCTGTAAGTACCAGATAGGCCAACAGTACAATGTCCATCCTCCCAGGTCTGCCTGGAAAAGTCTGGCAGAAAGAGGGACTCATGGCTGGATGAGCAACGGGGCTGTGGTGACACCACGTGTGGCTGGAGCTTGCTGTGCTCCAAGTGAGATCCCTCCCTCACCTTCCCAGTTCTGCTATGCCACAAATTCCACATGCTTAAGCTGGTTGGAGTTGGGTTTCTGTTACTGGCAACCAAAAGAGCCCTGGCTATAGAATGCATCCAGTGCCCTGGTATTCTGTGGAAGGGCAGAGCCCTCAGCTGTGTACTGGCGGGAACTCTGGTGCTAGGTCAAGTGGACATGATAGTGAAGCGGTCCTTATGCATTTGCGTGAGAAGAATTGCTGTGAATTCCAGGCCCATCCTAAACCCCTTGGGTGTTGGAGACAGTGAGGACAGCAGGAAGAACTGCCTTAAGGACTCCCTTCAGACTCTGGACTAAACCATTTCTCCTTCAAAGTCTATCACTACATCAGCTCAGTGGGGCAAGGGAGGAAAGGCATGATGGAAGGAAAGAGAAAGAGATACTTTAAAAATATGTATAAATGCCTCCCCGCCACCCACTACCCTAGCCCCAAACCCTGCCACTGTGGAATGAAGGACTCTGAGGCCAAAACAGATTCTCAAGAATGTATTTACCAGATTAGAAAATAGCTTTGTCACAGAAACCCTCAATCTCAAGTTATAATAAATAAAAACTTAGGCATGCCTGGACCTTGATGGTTTTTAAAGCTCTACCATATAGATCATTCATATATCTGCTTTCAACAAACACCCAGTAGCTACCTCTGCCCCAGGCTCTGTGCTAGGCTGGGGTAGACAAGCATGGAAGACATGGTTTCTGTTTTCCAAGAGCTTGAATTCTGATAGTGGAGATGGTTTTGTAAAGGTAGTGCTCAGAGCTGTAATGGAGTTATACACAGGGTGCTGTGGGATGTGAGGAGGAACATCTGACTGAAGGCAGGGAGGTGAGCCTACCAAACACAGAAATAGACATCTGCAGAGGCATGAGGGGGCAGTGGGAAGGGATGGAACCGCATGGAGTTCCTGGCTGAAAAGCTGAGGTCTGGCAGAGTAGAAGTAGGTGGTCAAGTTAGAGGGGTAGGTGTGGGTCAGATCTGAGAGATCTGAGGCTCCAGAGGTAATGAGAAGCCGTTTAAAGATTTTTAACAGGCTGGGTGCTGTAGCTCATGCCTATAATCCCAGCACTCTGGGAGGTTGAGGCAGGCAGATCATTTGAGGCCAGGAGCTTGGGGAACATGGCGAAATCTTGCCTCTACAAAAAATTTTTTAAATTACCCAGGCATAGTGGTGCACACATGTGATCCCAGCTAATCGGAAGGCTGACATGGGAGGATTGCTTGAGCCTAGGAGGCGGAGGTTTCAGTGAGCCAAGATCACACCACTGCACTCCAGCCTAGGCAGCAGCTAGACCTTGTCTCAAAAAAAAAAAAAAAAAAAAAAAAAAAAAGATTTTTAGCAGAGCTGCCCTTCAAAAACAGGATTTAGAGAGCTGATTGAAGGATGAATAGAAAAAAAGCAAAAACGCAGGTTGCCTAATAATCTAGGTCAGAAGTGCTTGAGGTCTGCTGCAAGTGAGGACACTGAGAATAAAGAAGAGGGGACAAATGGAAGGCTTGCTCAGGGGAGAAACGGCAGGAATCTGGCAACTGAGTCCGTGGTAATGTCATTTACCAAGTCTGGGGGAAGACAAGAAGCAGCTCGCCTCTAGATCTGCTCAGGTGGAAGTGTGTGAGGATTCCTCCAGCAGGCAGTCAGAAACATAGGTCTGGAGCCTAGGACCAAACCCTGTGGTGGAGAGGCAGAGGCAGCTCACCTGGAGGAGTGAACGTGGCCACCAGGGAGATGGTATCCAAGTATCTGAGGAGAGATGGGGGCCAAGGGCGGACCACGGAGAAACCCAGGCTTTAAGACCAGGTGGAAGAGTAAGAGAACTTTGCGGCCTTTATGCAACAGTGTTAAGTCTGGAATTTGTCCCAGAGTCTCTTAGACACTGCAATACGGATCACGTTTTTCCTAAACCTGTGGGATTGCCAGGCGCCCCAGGTCACCTGGAAGAGCCTCTGCTTACAGTCTAGGCCTCACATCACTCATTTGTTGAAATAATAGTCTATGCTATTTTCAAAAGCAGTCCAGAGAGAGATTCCTGAAGATGCACCTGAGAAGACAACAGCTGGATTCCAGTGGCAGGGCCAGGGTTGCGGGGGAAGAAAAAGCCCCCACCCCACCACATCCCCGCCCCCCCACCCCGCAACCACCCCCTCCGCCTGAGAACTAACTGCCCTCAGGCCCTTTGCTATCACCGAAATGCCCTTTCACTTGTGATGTTTTGTTGTCACAGGAAAATTAACTTTTTTTTAATCACATATTTCCTCTTTTCAGCCCAGGTAGAGATTAACTGGTTACTCTTTTCTGTGTAAGAATCCCCCCCACCCCAGGCCCTTTTAAGTTACTCCTCTTTGTTCTTCTCCAAGAGTAATAATTGCAGTTCCTCTGATTTCTCGGCTAACATTTTTTTTTAACCACCCCAGGAGCAGCAGAACAAAGTGCTCTCTGAGCTCAGAAGAGGCAACTGCAGACTGAGCAGGAAAGCCGTCCCCTACTTGATCCAGGCGACATCGCTCTTTCCCAATCTAGGGTCACAGCTTTCAAGGCAAGCGTTTTTATGGTGGATTCAATCAACATGTGACTTTGAGACCGTTTTCAGCTTTGTTTGCCTAAGGCCTCCCTGCCTTCTATTTTAGTTTATTATCTTTTCTGAGATGGAGTTTCACTCTTATCGCCCAGGCTGGAGTGCAATGGCACGATCTCGGCTCACTGCAACCTCCACTTTCTGGGTTCAGGTGATTCTCCTGCCTCAGCCTCCCAAGTGGCTGGGATTACAGGCTTCCACCACCACACCCGGCTAATTTTTGTATTTTCAGTAGAGAAGGGGTTTCACCATGTTGGTCAGGCTGATCTCGAACTCCTGACCTCAGGTGATTCCACCTGCCTGGACTCCAAAAGTGCTGGGATTACAGGCATGAGCCACCGTGCCTGGCCCCCGCCTTATATTTTAAACAGTCTACCTTTTCTCTCTAACATACAAACCTAAACCTCATCAGGCTGGTTCTCAGCACATTTCGAGGTTGAATAAGCTTGACTTTCAGCTGAATTTTCCAAGGTGCTCTTCCTTGTCCACCCAACTGAGATCCTGGGCAAACCTGCTCTCCTTTCCATCAGCCTCGTTACTGATTTAAACTGAATTAGATCCAAGGCAAGAAATGGGTGCTGCCTGTGCTGGAAAGTATAGTTCTTTCACCCTGGGTGTGTGAGATGGGAGAGGAACCAGAGGAGAGACCTTCATTCCCATTCTCAGATGTCAGCAATATCCATCCTCTGCTAGAAGCAAATGACAAAGGAAATTCCCACATGGGGGGAAATGTGGGGAAAAGTAATGAAGGAGAACTTGGCTTTGCAAAAAAAAAGATGTTAAATGTATCATAAAATTACAACAATTGAAATACTAAAGTACATGCACAGGATGGACAAAGCAATGAAAAAAAGCTGGCAGTCTAGAAAGAGACCCAAATAAATGTACCAGGTGGCGTGGATGGTCAGCATTTCAAAGGCGTTAAGAAACTGGTTTACAGCTGGGGAGAAAAATTATCATGTAAATGTAGCCTCATATCAGACATCAAAATAAATTCCAAATGAACCTAAGTTTTTATTTATCTTTTTATTTTATTTGTAGAAAAGTGGTCTCGCTGCGTCACCCAGGCTGGAGTGCACTGGCATGATCATAGTTCACTTGCAGCCTTGAACTCCTGGACTCAAGCAGTCCTCTCTCCTCAGCCTCCCAGAGCACTGGAAGTATAGGAATGAGCCACTGCGCCCCGCCTGAACCTAAATTTTAAGTGCAAAAAAGCAGGCCAGGTGCATTGGCTCCCACTTGTAATCCTAGCTCTTTGGGAAGCCTAGGGAAAACGACTGCTTGGGCCCAGGAGTTTGAGACCAGTCTGGGCAACATAGTAAGACTTCATCTTTACAAAAAGTAGAAAATTAGCAGGGCGTGGTGACATGCACCTGTAGTCTCATCTACCTGGGAGACTGAGGCAGGAGGACTGCTTGAGTCCAGCAGTTCAAGGATGCAGTAAGCTATGATTGTGCCACAGCACTCCAGCCTGGTTGACAGAGTGAGAACTCCATGTCTAAAAAAAAAATTTTAATAAAAATAAAGAGGACAAATAAAATAAATGCAAAAAGAAAAACTATTAAGAAGGATAAGAAAATATTAGAGAATAAGAATTGATCTGATTTCAGAGTGAGAAAGGCTTTTCTTGTCATGACCAGAGACAGAAACTATAAAGGCGTCAATAGAATTGATTACATAAAAATTTAAAATGTCTAAATGTCAAAAAATATTTAAAAGGCTGGGCACAGTGGCTCATGCCTGTAATCCCAACACTTTGGGAGGCCAAGGTGCACAGATCACCTGCGGTCAGGAGTTTGAGACCAGCCTGGCCAACATGGTGAAAACCCGTCTGTACTAAAAACACAAAAATTAACCAGGTGTGGTGGCACACACCTGTAGTCCCAGCTACTTGGGAGGCTGAGGCAGGAGAACAGCTTGAACCCGGGAGGCAGAGGTTGCAATGAGCCAAGATCGGCCACTGCACTCCAGCCTAGGTGACAGAGCGAGACTCTGTCCCAAAAAAAAAAAAAAAAATTGAAGAGAAAATAAAAGAGTAAACAGCCTTGGAGTAGAAATTTGTAATATTTATCAAAAGAGTAATATCATTAATGAAGGTAAACTGTAAAATCAACCCAAGAAAGAGGGCAGTATAAGTACAAATGTGTTAAAATTTCTCGATATAAAACCCATCAAAATGAATAAAAAGAACCAAAAACGGAAAAAAATTTATCTGCACCAAAACTAAGCAATATCTCCAACTTTGTACTATAAGCTTCAAGTAAACACAAACAACTGAATTAAAACACAACCCCACTGCCCCAAAACCTGGTACAATGCTACTTTTCTGAAATCTCTATAATAAAAAGTAGGTAGAAAAATAGACACCATGATGGTTCTTTTCTAATCTGTAGGCACCTCTCCAGACTTATCATCCCACCCAAGGCATGATAAATTAAAATTGAAGGCAACAGAAAAAATAGTAGCTTCCACCACAAGCCATCAGCTAGATAGATCTTCTCTATCAGTAAAGTTATGAGACTTGACCTTCCAAGGAGAAGAAACCAATTTCTTTTCATCTGTACGTACGCAGTAGGCAGCACAGGTCTTTGCACATAACTAATCGAAAAATATTTGCTGGTGGCTTCTCGAGAAATTTTTTTTTTTTTTGAGACAGAGTTTTGCTCTGTTGCCCAGGCTGGAGTGCAGTGGCACAGTCTCTGCTCACTGCAACCTCTGCCTCCCAGGTTCAAGAGATTCTCCTGCCTCAGCCTCCCAGGTAGGTGGGATTATAGGCACCCACTGCCACACCCAGCTAATTTTTGCATTTTTAGTAGAGAGGGGTTTCGCCACGTTGGCCAGACTGGTCTCAAACTCCTGATCTCAAGTGATCCACCCGCCTCGGCTTCCCAAAGTGCTGGGATGGGATTACAGGCATCAACCACCATGCCTGGCCAAGCCATGTCCTTTTTAACAAACACAAGTAAATAAATAAATATTTGCTAAATTAAATTGTTATATCTCAGTGTGCCCCTCCCCCACTCCCAACACACACAGAAACCCTGGTTTTCAGGCTTCTGATCTAAGAAAATCTTCTCATGCATGTTTCATAAAAGCTAAAGTTGGCCGGATTCAGAAGCTGGTAGCAAGAGGGGCTGGGAGACACCCATCTTCACACAGCCATTTACTTGGAGGCTGGGAGTTTGTTTTGAAGCTAGAAAGCAGTTGGGAGCTTTCTGGGAATGAGAGAAATAGGTGGACTGTGGAAGCATGGAAGGGCAAACGTGCCTCTCCTAGCGTGACATAATGTTAGGGCTTCAGATATCGAAAGAGCCTGTGTCCACGGAAGACTTGGAAAGGAAACAGCTGCCATGAAGGCCAGTCCCTTTTCTGACCTGTGGTGCAGCTTCAGCCCCCTGGGAGCCAGGGGGACCCCCAGGGATAAGTGTGGTACCCTGGAACCAGCCAGAGGGGATGGGTTTCTCACTGAGGACACAGGGGTATGGCATCCTTGGATGGTTTGTGGGTAACCAACCATGAAAGAGAAGCCTCAGTAAAAGAAATCAAGAGACTTGGTCCAGCTCAGTCTTCCCTGAGAATGTCCCGTCCCGTAGTGGAGGGCGGTGTCAGAGGCAGGGGCAGGGAGGATCGGGGCAGTCCTGGCTGGAGCTCCCTGATAAAGTGACAATGTGATAAATGCCTGGGACACACTTGTGTTTTCCATTGTTTTTCTAACCCTCTGAAAAAGTACCTTCCTTTTTCTTGTTATGAATACAATGAGAGATGGGAAGTTTCTCAAAGAATTTGCCAGCCTTGGTACTGAAGACATGGGAAGAAATCATTTCCTTTTCATCTTTTCTTCCCTTTGCTCCTCCAGCATGCTTGGTTCCATAATAAACATTTCACCTCAAATGATTACCATGTTGTATAAGACAAGTGGTCTGGTTTATCTCCACATTTATGTAGTATTGGCTTTCTCGCACTCTCTCTCTCTCTCTTTCTACAACTCATTCTCCTTTCTCTTCCCTCTCTGGTTTCCTCTATCTCTCTATAAGAAAATGTTGGGCTGGGCACGGTGGCTCACGCCTGTAATCCCAGCACTTTGGGAGGCCGAGGTGGGTGGATCACAATGTCAAGAGATCGAGACTATCCTGGTCAACACGGTGAAACCCCGTCTCTACTAAAAATACAAAAAATTAGCTGGGCACGGTGGTGCGTGCCTGTAATCCCAGCTACTCAGGAGGCTGAGGCAGGAGAATTGCCTGAACCTAGGAGGCGGAGGTTGCAGTGAGCCGAGATCACGCCATTGCACTCCAGCCTGGGTAACAAGAGCGAAACTCCATCTCAAAAAAAAGAAAATGTTGCCTACAAGCTTTTGGACTTAGCAAGAAAATAGCATACTCACCTGGGTGGTGGCTCATGCCTGTAATCCCAGCACTTTGAGAGGCTGAGGCAGGTGGATCACTTGAGGTCAGGAGTTCAAGACTGACCAGCCTGAACAACATGGCAAAACCTCATGTCTACTAAAAATATATGTTTTTTAAATTAGACCTGGTGGTGCATGCCTGTAATCTCAGCTACTTGGGAGGCTGAGGCATGAGAATTGCTTGAACCTGGGAGGTGGAGGTTGCGGTGAGCTAGGGTCATGCCACTGTACTCCAGCCTGGGCAACACAGCAAGACTCTGTCAAAAAAAAAAAGGAAGAAACAGAAAGAAAAAGAGGCCAGTGCAGTGGCTCATGCCTGTAATCCCGGCACCTTGGGAGGCTAAGGCAGGCAGATCACTTAAGGCCAGGAGTTCAAGATCAGCCTGGTCAACATGGTGAAACCCCATCTCTACTAAAAATACAAAATTAGTCCAGGCATGGTGGCTCATGCATGTAATCCCAGCACTTTGGGAGGTTGAGGGGTGATCACCTGAGATCAGGAGTTCAAAACCAGCCTGGCCAACATAACAAAACCTTGCTTCTACTAAAAATACAAAAATTAACTGGGTGTGGTAGTACGCGCCTGTAGTCCCAGCTACTTGGGAGGCTGGGGCAGGAGAATTGCTTGAACCCAGGAGACAGAGGTTGCAGTGAGCCGAGATCACACCGTTGCACTCTAGCCTGGGTGACAGAACGAAACTCAGTCTCAAAAAAGAAAAAAAATACAAAATTAGCTGGGCATGGTGGCACACACCTGTAATTCCAGCTACTTGGGAGGCTGAGGCATGAGAATCACTTGAACTCAGGAGGTGGAGGTTGCAGTGAGCCAAGATTGCACCACTGCACTCCAGCCAAGGCAACAGAGTGAAATTCTGTCAAAAAAAAAAAAGAAGGAAGGAAGGAAAGAAGGAAGGAAGGAAGAAGGAAGGAAGGAAGCAAGCAAGAAGGGAAGGAGGGAAGGAAGGGAAGGAAGGAGGGAGGGAGGAAGGAAGGAAGGAAGGAAGAAGGAAGGAAGCAAGCAAGAAGGGAAGGAGGGAAGGAGGGAAGGAAGGAGGAAGGGAGGGAAGAAAAGAGGGAGAGAGGGAGGGAAGGAGGGAAGGAGGGAAGGAAGGAGGGAAGGAAGGGAAGGAAGGAGGGAGGGAGGAAGGAAGGAAGGAAGGAAGGAAGGGCAAATAGCACACCTGATATGTGGATGCTCTTCTGACACTTTGGGTCCTGCATCAAGAATGAAAGTTTGTTCCTCACCCCGTCCTAAAGGGGATATGTGCAGTGGGGCTGTCCTTAAGAATTCAGTTCAATGCACCCTCTGCAGCCTATCGGCCAAGAGTGAGAAACACTGTGAGGCCACAGCTCCATCTCACCTACCCCCTCGCCAGCCCCCGCTTTCCTGCGTTCACCCAAACACTTGCCCCTGTCCCTCAACATTCCTAGAACCTTCACTGTCCTCTGAGGTCAGCGATGTATTTAAAGCACTTGTTTTCATCCTGTTCCCATCAGTAAGATTTAATGTAAGATACTCAGAAGGGAAATTCCACTCTCTTTCCTTCTGGGAAATGAGCAGCTACATTGTCCAGACCCAAATCCTTAGCCTAACATTTCTGCCAAAATCCAAAAGTTCATGATTTCACTGAAATAAGGCCACACACATCTTAGGCAACCACGAGTACCTCTTCACATCGAAACGTGAGCTTCCCTTTTTCCCCTCCTTTTGTAAAAGAAAGGGATTGGGTTGTTGTTGTTGTTGTTTTTTTAACTCTTTCACAAGATCTAAGCAACTTGATTTTTTTGTGTGTGCTTTTTTAACATTACAAATCCTTTAAAGTGGGTAGAGTTGGAAAATATTCATCTCAATGAACATTAAACAGCTCAACAATGCCCCCTGCTGGCCATGAGCATAGAGAGCGAGAACCTGAGCCACTGAGGCTCTCTATTCCAGTCTGCAAAACAAGGTAGGAATAAGTGTCTCAAGATGAAACCCCTACCCTCTACTCAAAAAAATATGCAGTGGTCATTCAAACCAGAAAAGCACAGCATCCGAATATGATAAACACCACAGAGTAGGAAATGGGGATGAAATCGCTATTCATTTTAATAAGTCACCATGGATTTTAATAAATCCCCAAACTGATTTGTCTCTCCAGCCCAAAACGTGGGGAATTCTTTTCGGTTGCAAGTATTCATTGACTAACCAGACATGTCCTCAACATGAATACTACCCACAGGCTGTCGTTTTAAAATTTGGGGCTGTTATGTTATCTATCGGTACCATTCTTACCCATTGAGGATTTCATGTAAAACATACAAACAAAAATCACTGTCTTCAAAAAGCTCCTGTTTTAGCAGGAGAGAAAGAAAATGAACAAAAGAGCAAAAAGTTTTTAGAAAACCGGCTGTAGGCTGAGCACAGCGACTCATGCCTGTAATCTCAGCACTTTGGGAGGTCAAGGAGGGAGGATCACTTGAGTCCAGAAGTTCAAGACCAGCCTGGGCACCATAGGGAGACGCTCATCTCTATTTTTAAAAAAAAGAATCTTTTTTAATTAGCCAGACATGGTGTGCACCTGTAGTCCCAGCTACTCAGGAGGCTGAGGCAGGAGGATTGCTATAGGCCAGGTGTTGAAGGCTGCAGTGATTTTGATTGCACCACTGCACTCCAGCGCCTGGGTAATAGAGTAAGACTCTGTCTCTAAAAAATAATAATTAATACTTTTTTATAAAAGCTCTATGAAGAAATTCAAGCAGGGATACAGAGTAATAGCATGGAAATGTGATGGCATTTGAGCAGACACCTGAACAATTATGGAGAAGCCATATATTGACAGTGTCCCAGGAAGTGTGAACTGCAGATGGAAAAGTCTGGATCTTGAAAAAACTTTGACCCAGTTAAGGAACTGCAAGAAGGCCAGGGAGACAGCTGATGCTTAATGGGAAAGGAGGAGGGCAGAGGGAGATGAATTAGAAGTAGGCAGGGGCCAGATGACATGCTCTACGGTGAGGAACTTGGATTCCATTCTAACTTTAACGGAAACTCACTGGAGAGTTTTGAGCTGGTGCTGACATGTTCTCAAATGCATTTTTAAAAGATCACTCTGAGTGTTGAGTAATCTTTTTAAAGTTATGGTGAAGACAAAGACTGGAGTCCAGGGTGGGAGGTGTCATAGGCAAGAGGAAACCAGTTTGAAAACTACAGCAGGAGTCCAAGTAAGAGGCTGCTGTCCTGGATTAAGGTAGTTGTGGAAAAGGCACAGGTGGGGAGAAGTGGTTGAGTTCAGGATATATTTCAGACAGCAAGCCAACAGGGCTTGTTGACAGATTAGAAATTTGGAGATGGGACAGAACCAATTAGGACTCATTTCTGGCCTGAACAATTGGGTGAACAGGAATGCCAATAACAGACAGAGACAGAGAAGCCTGGTGGAAAATAGATTATTTGGGGGTGAGGGCAGAGGTGAGAATCACAAGTTCTACTTGATTTGCCTGTTAGATGTTCAACAGAAATGTGTAGAAGATGGGTGGATATAGGAGTCTGGTGCTCAAAGGAGAGGCTGGGACTGGAAATTTACCTTTGGAAATCCTCGCATATAGCTAATATTTATAGTCACGAGACCAAGTGGATATAGGAGTCTGGTGCTCAAAGGAGAGGCTGGGACTGGAAATTTACCTTTGGAAATCCTCGCATATAGCTAATATTTATAGTCACGAGACCAATTGAGATCACCTAAGCAGAAGGGGCAGATAATGAAGAAAAGAAGACTAAACAAGGATCATAAAAGTAGATGGAGCTAGCAAAGAAGATTGAGAGAGGACAGCAAGGCAGAAGGAACCAAAACCAAGGGAGAGGGGGTTTCAAGAGGGAGGGAGTGTCAATGCTATCGAGGAAATCAGGTAAGAACAAAACTGGGTGGGCGCGGTGGCTCATGCCTGTAATCTCAGCACTTTGAGAGGCTGAGGCGGGAGGATCACGAGGTCAAGAGATCAAGACCATCCTGGCCAACAGGTTGAAACCCCATCTCTACTAAAAATACAAAAATCAGCTGGGCGTGGTGGCACATGCCTGTAATCCCAGCTACTCGGGAGACTGAGGCAGGAGAATCACTTGAACCCAGGAGGCAGAGGTTGCAGTAAGCCAGGATTACGCCACTGCACTCCAGCCTGGTGATAGAGCAAGATCCCATCTCAAACAACAACAACAAAAAAAAAAAAAACAGGCCATTGGATTTGGCAAGATGGGGATCAAACAAATAGCCTTTCAGTAAGGCAATGAAGACCTACGCTTCCTAAGTGGGATGAGTGAAAGTGGGAACAGGAGGTAAGCATGTGGAGCCTACAGAACAGCCATTTCTTCCAAGGAGTTTTCATAGAAAGGGGCATAGAGAAGACAAAGTAACTGAAGACAAATACAAGCTCAAAGAAGGTCTGTTCATTTTTTTCTTTCTTTTCATTAATGAGGGAGATGTTGCAACATGCTAGGCAGTGCTGGGGATAATTCTACACTGAAGGGAAGTGCTGATCAGGGAAGAAGGGATGGGATCTAATGCACAAGCTGGGGGGATGGCAGCCTTTCACGGGAGCAGGAACAGGAGGGGAGGAAGAACATATGGGATGAAGGGAGGATTGGCAGGGCTGAGGGTGGGAAGTCCTCACTTAACTACTTCTAACTACTTATTTCTCAGTGAAATAAGAATCAAGAAGCGAACACGTTTCGTATTCGCTCAGAGCATGTGTGAAGCAGGAGTCACAGATGTGAAGAGGGAGGAGAAAAGGAGTGGAAAGTGAATTTATTGGGAACCTATAGCAGGACTGCAATCACTGTTCCCTGATAGGAATCTATACCTTTTTTTTTTTTGAGACAGAGTTTTGCTCTTGTTGCCTAGGCTGGAGTGCAGTGGCGCGATCTCAGCTCATTGCAACCTCCACCTTCCAGGTTCAAGTGATTCTCCTGCCTCAGTCTCCTGAGTAGCTGGAATTACAGGCACCCACCACCACGCCTAGCTAATTTTTGTATTTTTAGTAGAGACGAGTTTCACCATGTTGTCCAGGTTGGTCTTGAACTCCCTACCTCAGGTGATCCGCCTATCTAAGCCTCCCAGAAGTGCTGGGATTATAGTTGTGAGCCACTGAGCCTGGCTAGTAATCTACTCTTAAAGCACTTGCAACAGAATGCCAACTAAATATTACTGAGAAAGAAACAGCCACAAGCATCTTTTGTTTAAGTATGAAGCATTTTAAATTCTTTAAACATCCGGAAGGTATATAACCAACACTATGGACACACCCACATTTCTTCAATGCTAACATTTTGTTTCAGTTATCTTTTTTCCCCCTGTAGACTTCCCTCATGGTTATGAGCTATCTTTTTAAGAATAAAACATAACAGGCTGGGTGCGGTGGTGCATGCCTGTAATCCCAGGACTTTAGGAGGCTGAGGCGGGTGGATTGCTTGAGTCTAGGGGTTCAAGATCAGCCTGGACAACATAGTGAAACCCTGTCTCTACAAAAAATACATCTCCTCAACACCAATACCATGCACTAGCTCTTATTTTAGAAGTTTGGGCTGTTATGCTATCTATCAGTAACATTCTTACTCATCTCTACAAAAAACATTAGCCAGGCGTGGTGGCCTACCCACCTATAATCCCAGCTACTCAAGAGGCTGAGGTGGGAGGATCACTTGAGCCCAGGTCAAGTGAGTCTGCACTCCAGCCTGGGCGATAGAGCCCCTGCCTCAAAAAAAGAAAAAAGAATAAAATGTAACAGTCACAGCTATAAGCGCCTTAAGGCACCTCTCCAATTCCATGTCCTTCCTCCTCTCCCTGTTAAAGTTTATTATATAATGATAAAAAGCAACAATGTTCCTCTTTATCTGGGCCTATGAACAGGTCTGTGGTAACTTCGCTAATCCAAATGCTGTTGTTCAAGATTTACCTGTTATCTGGGTCGTCAGGGAGATGACCACAGGAAGTTCTGAAGACAAAGCCCGGAGACTGACATTGTAGTTGGTCCCCGGATGCAGTTCCAAGCACACCTCAGGATCTTGGCTGCTGGTGCTGATATTAAAGGTCATTTCCCGAACAAATTCCTTCTGATACCATCTCTGGCCCCAAATGTGGAACTGAAACATAAAAAAAAGCTCACTAGGTAAATGATTGGCCCGAAAAACTTTAGATGCCTTGAACCCTCCCCTTTTTCTTTCTTTGATTTTTATTTACTTTATTTATTTATTTATTTATTTTGAGATGGGGGCCTCTGTCACCCACACTGGAATACAGCGGCATAATCTCAGCTCACTGTAGCCTCAACCTCCCAGGCTCAAGTGATCCTCTCTCCTCAGCCGCCCAAGTAGCTGGAACCACAGATGTGTGCCAACACATCCAGCTAATTTTTGTATTTTTTGTAGAGATGGGGTTTCACTATGTTGCCCAGGCTGGAATCAAACTCCTGAGCTCAAGTGATCCGCCCACCTTGGATCCCAAAGTGCTGGGATTACAGGCATGAGCCACTGCGCCCGGCCCCTTCCCTTTTTCATGAGCTTTCTTCCTCTCTCTCTCTCTCTCTTTGGACTCTAATGTTTCTTCAAAAAGTAAAATGCAGCAGTAAGCAAACATTAGAGTTGCAATACTATAAAATGGTACTTACAATATTATTAGCATAATAAATCTATTTTTAAATAAAAACACACAAAAGCCTGAGGTCCCAATACTGGCGACTTTCTCCTTGTTCTCACACATACAGTGAACATGCCCAACAAGAAAGTCTGTTGGCAAAACTGCAGGAGCAAGGACAAGAATATTTTCCTAGAAAGAATATTAAGAATCCAAACTAAGCAGGAACTGAATTAGAATACTCGTAGCTGGTCTGGTAGAACCTGAGAAGGGTTTTTCTTCTCTGCCTGCCTCCTTCTGGAGACTCTACCCTTTCCTTTACCACCCTGACATTTTGGCCAAGAGACACTCTTCTTCTTACTTAATTTCTTCTAGTAGAAGCTCATCCCACAGTTTTTCCTTTTTTTTTTTTTTTTTTCTTTTTTGAGACAGAGTCTCGCTCTGTTGCCCAGGCTGGAGTGCAACGGCATGATCTCGGCTCACTGCAAACCCTGCCTCCCGAGTTCAAGCAATCTCCTGCCCCAGCCTCCCAAGTAGCTGGGACTACAGGTGCATGCCACCACACCCAACTAATATTTGTATTTTTAGTAGAGACAGGGTTTCATTTCACCAAGTTGGTCAGGCTGGTTTCAGACTCCTGACCTCAAGTGATCCACCTGCCTCAGCCTCCCAAAGTGCTGGGATTACAGACCTGAGCCAATGCACCTGGCTAGTCCTTCCCTTTCTTACAACCACATTGAGTTTCAAAAGTTCCCCTTGGCTCTCCAGGCAACACATCCACACCCTGGCCAGAGACACTGATAAGGATGCAGACACGCATGCATAAGCCACTGGACTCCTTCCATGGACACCGTTTAAGCATCAACAGCACCAAGATATGAGCACAAAGAAATTCTCAGCCAGGCGTGGTGGCTCATGCCAGAAATTCCAACACTCTGGGAAGCTGAGGCAGGAAAATTGCTTGAGGCCAGGGGTTTGAGATCAGCCTGGGAAATAAAATGAGATCTTGTCTCTACAAAAAAATTTAAAATTAGCCAGGCATGGTAGTGCACACCCGTAGTCCCAGCTACTCATGAGACTGCGGCAGGAGAATCACTTGAACCCAGGAGTTCAAAGGTCCAGTCAATGATTGTGCCACAGCACTCCAGTGTGAGTGACAACGCAAGACCCTGTCTCTTAAAAATGAGAACTCATGGACACAAAGAGGGGAACTCCGGGGCCTACTTGAGGGTGAAGGGTGGGAGGAGAGAGAGGATCAGAAAAAAAAATACCTATTGGGCGCTATGCTTATTACCTGGGTGACAAAATAATCTGTGCACCAAACCCCCGTGAAACCTTAGGCCAGGCGTGGTGGCTCCCATACAATGTACCTATGTAACAAACCTGCACATGTGCCCCTAAACCTAAAATAAAAGTTATATAATAAAAATAAATTTCAAATGTTAAAAAAGAAAAAGAAAAGAAGAAATTCTCATGGCTGTCTCATCTCTCCCCATGGTTTCTCTCTCTCTTTTTTTTTTTTTTTTGGAGATAGAGTCTTGCTCTGTCTCCCAGGCTAGGGTTCAGTGGCATGATCTTGGCTCACTGCAACCTCCTCTCATGGGTTCAAGTGATTCTCCTGCCTCAGTCTCCTAAGTAGCTGAGATTACAGGTGTGAGCCACCATGCTTGGCTAATTTTTATATTTTTAGTAGAGATGGAGTTTCACCATATTGGCCAGGATGATCTTGAACTCCTGGCCTGAAGTGATCCACCCGCCTTGGCCTCCCATAGTGCTGGGATTACAGGTGTGAGCCACTGCACCTGGCCAAAGGTTTCTGTCTTTATGCAGTAGAAGTGGCCATCTTCTTGCTTCTTGATGCAAACGCCACAGAAAATCATCTCTTGATGATGATAGTCACAGAAGTAGATGTTTAGGTTTGTGGATATTTTTAAGCCTCTCACATAAGACAACCATCTATAAATATAGTAACTTTCAGTCACTTACTAAATACATCTCCTCCATGTCAACTGTCTTGATGATATTCCATCTCAAGCAAGTTTCATTAAATCCTGAAATGTTACTGATGGTCTGTTTTACTGCAGCGGAAAAGAAATGAGAAATCAATTTACACTCTATAGAAAAAATACTACCTTTTAATTGAGCCATTTTTAAAATTAACACAAGGATAAGTGTTAGCATAAGATGAGTTCAGTATTTTAATTTAGGAATTAGTGGTAGCAGTCTCAAAGAAATGCCACTTTTATATTTAGGTAAACTCAGTCTTGATGAAAGATTTCAGATCCAAAGATACCTAATCAGAGGACCCTTCTTAAGAATTATTTGAGTGGGCCAGGCACAGTGGCTCATGCCTGTAATCCCAGCACTTTGGGAGGCCAAGGCAGGCAGATCACTTGAGGCCAGGAGTTCAAGACCAGCTTGGCCAACATAGTAAAACCCCATCTCTACTAAAAATACAACAATTAGCTGGGGGTGGTGGTGTGCACCTGTAGTCCCAGCTACTTGGGAGGCTGAAAAAGGAGAATCGCTTGAAACGGAGACGGAGGTTGCAGTCAGCTGCGATCGTGCCACTGCACTCCAGCCTGAGTGACAGAGTGACACTGTGTCTCAAAAAAAAAATAAAGAAAAAATTATTTGAGTCTATTCACTGCAAAATTCCTTGGCTTACTAAGCTAAAATTGCAACTCTTGGTCCTGGGCCTTGTATACCCTCATTTATACAAATAAGTGTCAGTTTGAAATTCTGAACTGAGAGCAACATTTCAGCAGAGACTTGCTCCTTGAGGAAATGAAAAAAGCTCTTTCAAGCAATCAGATTTTCCATAAGGAAAAGAATGTAGGGGGTGGCAGGATTCTCTTCGTTTGGGCTTCCTTATCTCTTATGAGCAAAGAAATATTTCTTGACCTCTGCTCAGTTTCGTGGTAATCAATCTAAAAGACAGTTCAGATCTGATACAGTTTAATGTAGAGGTACACCCCTACTCAAGTAGTCAAGAAAGGCTATTTATTCAAAACCCTGACATCAGAGGTTACTTCCTTCAATAATGATCTCTGTCTCTAAACTGGAAATAATACAGCAGACTTGCTAAGAAGTTTCACAGGAACCCTGTGATGATTAACGAATGACAAAGACAACTCCCAAATTACCTGAAAAAAAGGAAAGCCCCACAAAAGGCAAGGCTGTATTTTATAACCCCCTGGCCTGTCAGGTTCCTACAAATAAAGCCAAGTTGGTAGACATGACCCCTCTCTATGGATTGGGCAGCTCGGCACAGAGAAAACCCGTATAGGTCACAAGCTGTACCACAGAACAGGTAAAGAGCAGGAGGCAAAGATGAACAGGAGGTAAGGAACAGGAGGAGTACAGATGATTCCGGGTGATGCAACCTCACAGCTGGGTACAGAAGACAGGTTTGGAGACATGTAGTAGTGATCTAAAGTCACACTTCTGAAACTTTCAAAATAAAAATAACTCCAATAGTATTTAAACAGTTCTAGACTATACAGAAAGGTGGAAGCTTCCCCAGGTCATTTAATATGACTAAATAATCCACAGTGCCCAACCTGTGCAAGGATGGCACAGCCAATCACTACACATACTATGCCAAACTCACTTTTTAATATAAACACAAAAATCCAAAATAAAATATTCACAAAAAGAAGTCGGTAGTGCATTCAAAGAACGATACACTATGACCAAAGACGATTTAGTCCCGGAATACAGAGAGGATCAATATTGGAAAAGCTATTAATAGGCTTAAAACAGAGAAATCATGTGGTTACTTTTATAACTGAAACTGTTAATACACTCAATATACTTTGTTAACTTGAAATCCTAGTGAGCTAGGACTTCATTTGACAGAAACTCCTTAGTTTAATACGGTTTATAAGAAACAACCATACTCAGTGGTAAAACAATTAAGCAATTTCCAGCAAAGTTAAGAACAATATAAGGATGTGTGGTCTTGTAGCTATTATTGAGCCTTATTCAAGAGATTCTAGACAATACAGAAAAAGGCAAGAAAAAAATAAGCTATAAATGCCAGAAAGAGAGAAAAATGATGCAACTGCCAGTAAATCCAAGAGACCCAACTAATCAAATATGAAACTGTTTGAAAATAAGAGAAAGGCAACATTAAGAAAACTGATCATTTTCTATTTATCTTCAAGAACACGTATGGTAGGCTAAATAATGACCCCTGCCACCCGCCAGCATGTCTTCATCCTAGTCCCTGGAAACTTACACAGCAGAAGCACTTTGCAGAGGTGACTAAGACAGTGAGATTATCCTCAATTATCCAGATGGGCTCAATATGATTACAAAGATCCTTAAAAGAGGGTGACAAGAAGAATAGAGTTAGAGAGAGGACTTAAGAACGGAAGCGGAGGTTAAACTGATGAGCTTTAAATATGGAGGATGGAGCCATAAGCCAAGGAGTATAGGCAGGCTCTAGAAACTGGAAAGGGCACAAAAATAGATTCCCCTATAGGGGACCCTCTGAAGAAATACAGGCTTGGTCACACCTTGATTTCAGCTTAGTGAAACTGATTTCACACTTCTGACTTCCATAATTATAAGACACTAAATTCATGTTCCTTTTTGTTTTTGTTTTGTTTTTTAAGACAGGGTCTCATTCTGTCACCCAGGCTAGAGTGCAATGACCTAATCATGGCCCACTGCAGCCTCGACCTCTGGAGTTCAAGTGATCCTCCTGCCTCAGTCTCTCAAGTAGCTGGGACTATGGGCACACACCACCATGCCTGGCTTATTTTTTATTTATTTAAATTTATTGATAGAGACAGGGTCTCTATGTCACCCAGGCTGGGCTTGAACTCTTGGGCTCCTACTTTGGCCTCCAAGCCATCCTCCCACCTCAGCCTCCCAAAGTGCTGGATTACAGATGTAAGCCACTGCACCCAGCCTTCATGTTATTTTCTGCCACTAAGTTTGCACTAACTTGTTATACCAGCAACAGGAAACTAATACAACAAGTAGCAGAATAGAAGGAAAAATAAAAAGTTCCCTATTCATGAGAGGGGATACCACAAGCAAACTTCAAATACCTAGAAATAAACCTAACTAGAAATGTCCAAAACTTACAGGAAGATTTTAAAGAATTTTTTTTTGAGATGGAGTCTCACTCTGTTGCCCAGGCTGGAGTGCAGTGATGCGAACACAGCTCACTGCAACCTCTGCCTCCTGGGTTCAAGCGATTCTCCTGCCTCAGCCTCCCAAGTAGCTGGGACTACAGGCATGCACCACCATACTTAGCTAATTTTTGTATTTTTAGTAGAGACAGTGTTTCATCATGTTGGGCAGGCTGGTCTCAAAGTCCTGACCTCAGGTGATCTGCCCGTCTCAGCCTCCCAAAGTGCTGGGATTACAGGTGTGAGCCACCGCACCTGGCCACTACAATTATTTTCTTATCTCATAGATCTATTTTATACTGGTTGAGAAAGCTTTTACAGACCAATATAGATATTAAATTTTAATTATATAAGACAAAAATGTAAGCAAAATTAATTGAAACATTCCTAAAATTTCTTCATGGTCAGTATATAACAAACACTTCCCTACAGCAAGGCCATTTGATATGAGAGGTAAAAAAGAAAAAGAAAAATACTTCTCAATCACTTCTCAATTAAGAGTTGTTGGTGCCTATATTTTTCCACACAATAGCATCCTATGTGCTATCTATTCAGAGTCTGGTGAGACAATATTTCTTCAAAATGTGCTCTTTTTTTCCCCCAGAACTTTCTTTCCACTAACACCCATTTTGATGCTGAAAGTTAATCTTATACTTTGCTGTTCTGTTCCGATGATGCTTTACATGTATAACAACGCTGTGCCTCAATGTCAAATCATAATGTAGCTTTTTGGAAAAAGTTTTAATAGGTGATTGAACTCAAGACACAAATGGCACCACTAATGGCCATAAATAAATAGAAGTGACAGCACTATAAGCAACTATGACCAATATGATGTACAGATGGACAATGACAATTATGTTCTTGGCAGCCACCTGACTGACTGTATAACAATTGTAAGATTTCATAGATATCAAAATGTGAAAACAATATGCCTCTGAGAATCAATAAAACATAACATATACAAGTATATTAGCATATACAAGTATATTATTGTCTGTAATAACAAAAACTTGAAAGGGAAAAAAGATACCCAAATACCTTCTATAAAGAGTAAGCTGATAAATAGTATACCTTCATACGATGGAATACTGTGCTTCCCTCAAAGAGAATGAGATTAAATTAAATGAATTGGTATGGAAGTATGTCTACAGGATATTATAAAGCCAAAAGTCAAAGAATAAGATAAAAAAGCAAAATGAAGAATAACACACACACATATATATATAATCATTTCATTTTTTTTTTTTTTTTTTTTTTTGAGGCGGAGTTTCGCTCGTTACCCAGGCTGGAGTGCAATGGCGCGATCACGGCTCACCGCAACCTCCGCCTCCTGGGTTCAGGCAATTCTCCTGCCTCAGCCTCCTGAATCATTTCATTTTTAAGAATTACACACACACATATGCTCAAGTAACCTAACAGTAGTGGTGAGTCTGCAGCTCCTTCTGCTCACAGGAAACATCTCACTGGCTCAGTTCAGTTCCACCTTGCTCAGGGAGTGACACTCTCACTCTAGGTTCCCTTCCCTCCATTCAAGAGGCTTTATAGTTTGAGCCACAGGCACGTTGAACCCGTAATGTGTTCAATGAGGAGAAAGGGATCACCAAGAGAGCTCATCCCAAGTGGCTTCCTAATGCTCTCAGATCTGAAAGATATATGCCATGGTCTCTCATACAAATCTTTCTTCTCTAATGCATTTGTAGTGGTTACTCTGTGTTCTCTCTCTTTTCTCCACCCACTGGGCCAATCTAATCTAGAATCCTGAAGTTGAGAAACCAGAACTGCAAGAATGCCTCAAAAAAGAGGAAATTAAGCTCTTAACAAAACTTTGTTTCTGCTTCATTAATACAAGCAAGCAACTCTGAGCAAAATCAATCACTGTCTCTTCTCTGCTCCTGTAGTACCCTGGAAATACCTCAATTATGCTTTATGTATTGTATTATTGATCTTTGTCTGTCACTCTCATTGAACTGATAGCTTCTTGAAGAGAGAGATATATTCTTCATCTTTGTACTCTCAGTGTCTAGAGCAGTGGCAGGCAGTGATTGTTTAAATGCAGACAATCCGCAGTAAGGGAAAAGCTAAGGAAATGGTATTGCATTGACCCAGTGGAATATAGGTACCCCGAATAAGACATGGTTTCTGCCTGTAACATGCATTTCATCTAGGAGAGAAGTTATGGCCTATATAAGTATAGTTTTAAAAACAACGGAGTATATAATAAATGTCAGAAGGTAAATTTAAGTAATAGTTAACATTTAATAGGCATTGATCGTGTGTCAGGTATTGTGCTGTTTCTCCATATGCTTTAACCCATCTGGTCTTCACAACGAGCTCACAAGGTGGGTCCTGTTATTTCTATTTTCACAGTGAAGGTAACTGGACACATCGGGGTGAAATAACTTGTCCAGGGTTACAGTGATAGCAAGTGGCAGATCTGGGATTTGAATTTGGATTATCTGACTCCAGAGGAACTGTACCAAACTACCACGTATACTTCCTGTTAAAATAGGTTATGGGAATTCTGAAAGGAAAATACTTATCATCAGCTGGAAAGGTGGGAAGTAGAGATCATGGAAGAAAGAAATCTATGAACTCAAGAAAAGGGAGGGGGTTCCAACTAGAAGAAATGGCATGAACAAAGACATGGAGGTGGAAAGTTGGCACATAATAAATTACAGATCAGAGTTTCAGTCATCAAAGATAATGGTGGCCCCTTAAATATAACTCACTACACATCCTCCAAAATATTCTTCAGATCAGCAAGAAGATCAAATAAAACAACATATGTAGTAAGTAGAGATCGCACCACTGCACTCCAACCTGGGTGACAGAGTGAGACCCTGTCTCAAAAATAAAATAAAATGACATAAAACAGAAGCTGCCATCGTAACAGGAAAACAGAAAACATTACAAACTTTAAATTACTGTTAAGGCCAGGTGCAGTAGCTCATGCCTGTAATCCCAATACTTTGGGAGGCCAAGGTGAAAGGACTGCCTGAACCCAGGAGTTTGAGACCAGCCTGGCAACATAGTGAGACCCACCCTACTCACCACAACTGATTTCTACCAAAAATAAAAAAAAATTAGCTGAGCATGGTGGCTGAAGCCTGTAGTCCCAGCTACTCAAAAAGCTGAGATGGAAAAGGTTACTTGAGCCCAGGAGGTCAAGGCTGCACATGTGATCATGTCCTCCAGACCGGGTGACAGAGTGAGACCTTGTCCTCTTAAAAAAAATATTGTTGGCCGGGTGCAGTGGCTCACGCCTGTAATCCCAGCACTTTGGGAGGCTGAGGCAGGCAAATCACCTGAGGTCAGGAGTTCGAGATCAGCCTGACCAACATGGAGAAACCCTATCTCTACTAAAACTACAAAATTAGCTGAGCTTGGTGGCACATGCCTGTAATCCCAGCTACTCGGGAGGCTGAGGCAGGGGAATCACTTGAACCTGGGAGGTGGAGGCTGCGGTGAGCCGAGATCATGCCATTGCACTCCAGACTAGGCAACGAGAGTGAAACTCAGTCTCAAAAAAAAAAATACTGTTAAATAGGAAAATAAATACGAAATTGCAGCAAAACTATCTCTCAGTCTCCTACAAGTCCTTATGAAGAGCGAGGGGTGCTAGAAGGGATGCGTGAAGTGGAAAAGAGGGAAGCAAGGGGCCCAGAGTGAGCTAGGTTCACTCCCAGCAAAAGAAGCTCCACTCTAACTATGAAAATACTAAAAAAGACCTGGTGTATAGTCAGAGCACTGACTACAAGAAAAGGACTTAAAGTCCATGAGTTGTCAGGTAGTTGTAAGAAAAAGGCATTGCTTCTGGGAAAGAAAAGGATAAACGGGAAGGAATGGGTGCCCTCTGGAGACTAAGCCGTGGTGGGCAAAAGAGGCGAGAGGGAAATGGAAGATCCTACAAGGCAAAAGAGAACTTAAAACGAGAAGAATACACAATTCATGCCCAGCCCTATCAAAAAACAAAACAAAACCTTTGAAGAAACTACATTTCACTCAGTGACAGAAGAGGGCACTCTTAACCTAGAAATCTTGTTAACCACCCTAAACCCTCAATTCTGCCCACGGAATTAACAGACAAAAGCAGTGTTTATTTTAAAAAAATAAAAATGTGTGTGTGTGTGTGTGTGTGTGTGTGTGTATACACATATATATAATAAAAATAATGCAGCTTGTAAAAAGCTCTACGTTTTTTTAAACCCACAAACTGCGGTGGGGGGAGTCCTATACATTAATAACCTGAAATAAGTATCCTCAAATAAGTGTTTGGGTTTATGAAGAAAACACCTTGAGTCAGAAATTTTAAAACTTTTTTTTTTCATTTTTGAGATAGAGTCTCACTCTGTCACCCAGGCTGGAATACAGTGGCACGATCTCTGCTCACTGCAGCCTCTGCCTCCTGGGTTCAAGTGATTCTCCTGCCTCAGCTTCCTGAGTAGCTGGGATTACAGGTGTGCACCATCATGCCTGGCTAATTTTTGTATCTTTAGTAGATATAGGGTTTTACCATGTTGGCCGGACTGGTCTCAAACTCCTGACCTCAAGTGATCTGCTCACCTTAGCCTCCCAAAGTGCTGGGATTACAGGTGTGAGCCACTGCTCCAGGCCTAGAAAATTTTAAATTTAAAACATAAATGGACAAAAAATATGGAGGGAATGAAACAGGAGACTGAGTTCAGGAAAAAAAAATGAAAATACAAAATCACATTAGAAATAATAAAGACTAAATTTCATGGTGCCTAAAGAAGGGTAGATTTAATTAAAGTCATTGAAGAAATACAGGAAAACAATTGAAAATAATAAAAATGAGATTAAAAGGGTCAAAAATAAAATGAATGAAGTAGAATACAGGCAAAGATCCAACATATGTATAATTAAATTCTCTGAAGAAGATAAACAAATATGAAACAGAATTAGTATTTAAAACTGTAATTCAAGATAACTTTACAAAAATAAAGAAACCTAAGTAGAAATACTAAAAGGATCCACTGAGTACCTGTGAAATCTGACCGACAACAATCACCCCAAAATATATCCAAGTAAAACTATTAGATTTTAAAGATAAAGAAAGAAATCTCAGGGTCTTCACTCAAAGAAATAAACAAGTAAGATCCGAGGGCAAAAGAATTGGGCTGCATCAAACTTCTCAAAAGCTACATAGAAAACAAGGCAACAAAAGAACTGAATCTTTTTAAGAAACTCAAATCAAGAAAGTGTGAATTAAGATTTTCATATCTAACCAAGCTATCTTTCAAGTATCAAGGCTATAGAGAAACAATTCTAAATATGCAAGAACTCAAGGAATACTGTGCTCTTGAGGAATCTACTGGAAAATGAGGTTCATCCAAGAGATAAACCTGGGAAACTGCAGTAAAAAGACTAATGATAAGTATTTGCTAAGTTCAATTGTAGCTCTAAGACAAAAATAAAAATGGCGCAAGGCAGAAGAATGATATATACATGCTATATGTTTTCATAAAGTAGAAATAATGCAACCGAAAAACTGAGAGGAGAAGGGACACAGAAAAAAGAAAATAGAATAAACTAGTTGATTCAATAGTTGAATATCATAAGGGAAAAAAATGAGTTAAAGTATGCTATTAAGAACTGTCAAACCAGGCCAGATGCAGTGCCTCAGACCTATAATCCCAGCACTTTGGGAGGCCAAGGTAGGAGGATCACTGAAGGCCAGGAGTACAAGAGTAGCCTGAGCAATTTAGGGAGAACCTGTCTCTACAAAAAATAATAATAATAACAAAATTAATCAAGCATAGTGGCTGTAGCCCCAGCTATTTGGGAGGCTGAGGTCAGAGGATCACTTGAGCCCAGGAGTTCAAGGCTATAGTGAGCTATGATCATGCCACTGCACTTCAGCCTGGGAGTAAGGCCTCATCTCAAACAAAAACAAAAAACTGACAAACCAGTTGGGTGTGGTGGCTCACACCTGTAATCCCAGCACTTGGGAAGAGAAAGGTGGATCACTCGAGGTCAGCAGTTTGAGACCAGCCTAACCAACGTGGAGAAATCCCATCTCTGCTAAAAATACAAAATTAGCCAGGTGTGGTGGTGCATGCCTGTAATCCCAACTACTAGGGAGGCTGAGGCAGGAGAATTGCTTGAACCTGGGAGGCAGAGGTTGCAGTGAGCCAAGACTGTGCCATTGCACTCCAGCCTGGGCAAGAAGAGCAAAACTCCGTCTCAAAAAAAAAAATAATTAATAAATTAAAAAGCAAAGAAAATCCATCACACAGAGAAAGAAATGCAGAAAATATAACACAATTCATATAGTAATTGTAACATAAAATAATAGGATAGAGTTGAAACCATAAGAAAATAGGTGCTGCAATCCCTATACAAGACAAAGCAGAATTCAAATTGAAAACCATTAAATATGACAAAGGACAATTTTTAGTGCTAAAAGCCACAAGTCACAACGAAGATATAGTACAACCACCTTCGTAAAGCAAAAGAAAGTATAAACTGGCCAGGCACAGTGGCTCACACCTGTAATCCCAGCACTTTGGGAGGCTAAGGTAGGTGGATCACCTGAGGTCAGGAATTCAAAATCAGCCTGGCCAACATGGTGAAACCCCACCTCTACTAAAAATACAAAAATTAGCTGGGTGTGGTGGCATGCGCCTGTAATCCCAGCTACTTGGGAGGCTGAAGCAGGAGAATCGCTTGAACCCAGGAGGCAGTTGGTGAGTTGAGATCGCACCACTGCACTTTAGCCTGGGTGACAGAGCAATACTCTGTCTCAAAAAAAAAAAAAAAAGAAAGAAAGAAAGAAAGAAAGCAGAAATTAATGATGTAGAGCGAGAATCAATAAGTTGTATGTATAAAGGGCCAGATAAGTAAATATTTTAGGCTTTCCAGGCTGACAGTTCTGTCACAACTACCCGACTCTGCCTTTGCTCCAATAAAACTATTTATGAAAACAGGTGACAGGCCAGATTTGGTCTGCAAGTCATAGTTTGTTAATCCCTGACGTTGTGAGAGAGAAAAAAAAAAATAATAGATTCAATTAATAAACCAAAATCTTAGAAAAACTAATAAAATAGATAAACCACTTAGCTAATTTAATCTAGAAAAAGGTCAGAAAATAAAAATAAAGGGAGAAATGATCACTGAGACAGAAGAAAATTCAAAAAGTTAAATAAAACTACTTTGCAGATCAGTATACAAATATATTTTAAAACTTGGATGAAATACATACATAATTCCTTAGAAAATATAGATTACCGAAATTGACTCCATTAGACAGAAAAAGCTTAAACTGAAACATTTCCATAGAAAATAAAACTGAGAAAGTCACCAAGGAACAACCCCATAAAAAAGTCCCATACCCAGATCATTTCATGGAATTTGATGAATTCTACCAAACCATCCAAAATCACATAGTCCAAATGCTACATGAATTGTCCCAGTGTATAAATAATGATGGAAACTTTACAAATTCTTTTTATGAAGAAAGGAAAATGCCAATGCTTAAACCTGATAAAGATAGTGAAAAAAAAATAGAGAAAATATAGACCAACATCACTTATGAATATTGGTGCAAAAATACTAAAGAAAATATTAATGAACAGAATCTAACACCACATAAAACAATACACAATGACCACGTGGGATATATTACAGGAAGGGGTAGGGGTGAAAGAAAGGGAAAATTTTGAAATTATATCAAATTTTAAAATTATAAGTAAATAAAAGTTTTTAAAATATCTTGTAGTTAGCTTTCCTTTGCATGGTACTAAGGAATAGTTCAGACTAAAAAGTATGTGATCCTTTCTCTGATTTCAGCTGAGGTGAGAGCAGTTTTGGAGTGTGTGTCTGTATACATGATTAGAAAATGAAGGTCCTAAAAAGAATGAGATGAACCTATTGCCTTCAGAGCCACTTAGAACTCATTTAGCAGAAGGCGCCAATTCTAAACAACTTACTCATCTTTATGAGTAAAGGTTATGGATATGGTCCCACTTAGCTGGATCTACAAGGTCATTATCTTATCTGTCAAAAGAACAAACACTTACTCTCTCCATACTTGGCATATTCAGATGATTGCATATTCCATATAAAATATATGTCAATTTCTGGCTTGACAACTGCAAGTATGGGTTTCTCAGGCTACTGGTTTGTAAGAAAAGGAGGTAGACTTCAGGCAAAACTCTTCAACCACAGAATACTGTTATAATATTTATCATTCTGTGGAAAAAATATTAGAATAAACATTAAATTATTTATGGTCTTTATTATCTTTTGTTCAGACTTTAATTCTGTGAACAGGAATCCATTATGGGGGAAGTTTTATAAAGTCCACATAGATGTCAAATTATGCATGCTGTTCAAAACCTGCATCGTAAAGACACCTTAAGAGTTATAGTTTTCTACCAGGCTTTACTCCCCGATAAGAGCGCTCTATTCTTTCTCCTTTTAGGATTTGTAAAAAATTTACCAATACTATTTTGGGAATATCTAAATGCATGCAATCTTCTGCTAAAAAGAACCAAATAAAAGCATTCTTTTGTACATAAATAATAATGATTTTTAAATCTCTAATTAGAAGTAGCCTATATAGACAGTTGGCTTTGCAAGCTAAATATTGTCAAAAAGAAGAGCTATAAATCAAGTATGCTGAAAGCAAAGTTACTATTGTATAACTGCTCTATAAACAGTGGTATCATCTTAGTTATCCTTGATTTACATTTGGGGAGCAGTTTATCTTAGAGAGGGCAACAAGATATAATATAATTCAAAGCTGGGAGCTTTACTGTTATTTTATCGAAATTTTTCTTTAGGCAAATTTGGTATCTGGTTAGAACTACTGTGAAATTTTTTCAGGCTAAACACCTGTGACTATATTCTATGAAGAGGAATTTCGAGGGTTCAATCACCCATTCACTGGCAGAGCAGATTCAAACAATTCCCTTGGCTGAGCTCCCTGGGCTCAACCTTCCAACAGAGGAGGGCAGCCTTCAATTCAGGCACAAGTCCTTGTTATTCAGTTGGTAGCCCAGAACAATTGCTCCCTGGGTACTTATAAGAGAAAACAGTTGCTAGCTCAGTGACACCAAACATTCATCAAATCTCAGTTGGGGGAAACAATATTTAGGAAACAATGCTTGAAAGAAATGGACTCCAATCATACCTCCCAATAATTTAAATAACCTAATCCTACCCCTGAATCAAGCCAGATCAGCAAAGAGCAGACATTTCTAATGCACCTTTTCTGCCACTCTACACTGAATTGTACTTTTCTGTGTTCAGGGGCAATATAAAAAATTAGCCTTATATAATCCTCATAAAATGCTGCTCAGACATTGTCCAATTTATGAGAAACACTGCTGCATTGTGACATTATGGACAATGCATGGTTTCCTTTCTGGCTGCATAGGAAAACTTAAACCTAAATTTGTGAGGCTCTAATGAACAAGTAAATAGGTTAGAAGGGCATGAATTATTTTTAACCTCATTCCTTTTTTTTTTTTATGTCTCTGCTTTTGTTTTCTTTCTTCTTTAGCCTAGACAGCCAATCTATTATCTTTTATTTCATATACCCAGGCAGGTCACTTAAAGAAAAATAAGACAGAATATAAATACACTTTTGTTTTTAAAAATTCTACATTTAATAACGATGTAATAGATCACAATGGAAAAGATCAATAGATTCAACTGTACAGCAATCTAAAACTTTTTTTTTTTTTTTTTTTGAGACTGAGTCTCATTCTGTCGCCAGGCTGGAGTACAGTGATGTGATCTCAGCTCACTGCAACTTCTGCCTCCTGGGTTCAAGCGATTCTCCTGCTTCAGCTTCCCGAGTAGCTGGAACTACAGGGGTGTGTATTTTTAATAGAGATGGGGTTTCACCATGTTGGCCAGAGTGGTTTCGATCTCCTGACCCTCCTTGGCCTCCCAAAGTGCTGGGATTACAGGTGTGAGCCACTGTACCCAGCAATCTAAAACATTTATATGTCAAAAACACCATAAACAAAATTGAAAGAAACCATAAAACAGAAGAAAGAACATAAATAATAATTAAAGTAGTCATACTCTGAGTACATGAATAAACTACATATGTCCATACAAACACAAAATTTGATCAACAAATAAAATAATGATGGTAAATCAATCAAGAAATTTAAACAAATTGTTCCTTCAAAACAAATGAATTTGAAGGAAACTAAAATTAATTTAAATTGCTTTCCTAACATAGACTCCTATAATAGACCTTTCCTGTTCACGATAATTACAGAGATCAGTGATCTTGGTGGAGTGTATTAAAGGTTGCTCTTTACCTGTCTTTCCAGTTCCATGAAGGAAAAGACAATTTTGGCTTCTCCCTATTCCCTATATGTTAATCCTCAAGGAAGGGACAGTAAATACGTAATCTAATTGGTAGGAGACTACAATTCCTTGAGTCACATTTCCAAGTAATAAGTCCACATGTTACAGGTTGCCACCCAAACAAAATGCAGAATTGCTCTCTGGGAAAGCAAACAATATAAAGAGAAATAGAATTTCTTGCACAGGTACATGGGGCACTCTGGGTATCTCCAGTCTCCAAGAGGTAAGTAACCAGTGTCTGTCACCGCCCTTTCCTCTGCTATTCAGCCTGAGACTGGGTGGGTAAGCCAGGCAAGGCTCCCTTACGGACCCAGCTGCCCATACTTCCAGGGGAAAAGCAAGCAGGAAGTTCCACTTGGCCACAGTAGCTAAACCTCATCCTTCAACGTAGCTTTTACCTGAAATTCAGTGTTGAAGGAAAACTTGCCCAGATCAATAAAGTTGATACTCTACTTGCCATGTAGCTATCTCTTTGTCCTATGTAAACTCAGATGGAAAGGAGAGGTAAGATTCAGTATCTCCCTGAAAAAGGTAGATACACCTATGAATAGAAATAAATACCTCTTAATGAAAATGAAAGTGGGAAGAATGTATTTTAACACTGGATGTTTAAGGCAGGTCCAGAGCTCTGTGACATCATTCTTTCTCTACAGAGACCTGAGGCAGATTCCAAAGTAATATGTGAGCAGAACAAAAAACAAAAACTGAAAACAAAAAGCAAATATAGAGAAGGAAAATACTAAGACCTAGCAAAAGGTATGAGCCCTACCTGGGGATAAAGAAGGAACAGAAACAACTTAGATGGAAGGGTAAAGGCTTAGAGCTGACCAGGACCTGCTAAGTAGGAATGTTCTCAGAGGGACCTGGAACATCCCAGGGCTATGTCTGTGGTCCAGAAAAGGAAGCGGTGCCAAGAAGAAATGTTTCAGTTCCCATCAAAGAAGTACTGACCATTTAAGTCTTGGAAATTCAATTCCAAGAAGGTAGGGCTTGGGTGAAATCCTACTAACCCAGCGAATTTCCTGGACCTCATCAGACCAGTGAAAGTACAGGAAACAGCAGCTCACGGATCAGCTGAGGGTAATTCCCCATGGGAGACAAAAGGGAAATCTCCTAACCTGGAAGTAGGACTCACAGGCAGACAATCAATACTTGGAGCCTATGGAGTCTAAAACTAAAACAATTTGGGGGATCTTTCTTGGGTTAGAGAAATTCAGAGAAAAGAGTCAAAAATTGAGACAGTGAAGGAAGCATGCAAGACAATGCATTTCATTTGAAGAGTTTCCTAAGATAAATGTGGGGTGTCCTGCCCAGAGAGAACGGAGGCTCTTTCACTAAACAGATACAGATCTTCAGCAGTGGTAAAGCTGGCGTAGAAAGAGGGCTCAAAGAAGCAATAAAAATGCAAAAGTTTCTAAATCCTTGGAACGGGCATCAAGAAAGACCCAGAGCCACCACTGCAAATGTCTAACATTTTCAAGGACAGTACGTAGTGTCAGAATGAATCCAACTACCCTGACGAGAAGACATTTCCCAATCTAAGTTGAAATTAACATGTGGTAGACTCCAGACTGCTTGGCAACCTGCAGAGGCTGAACTATGCACGCTACATTATATTTACTATTAGTAATTTAGGGAGGCAAAGGAGAAGGTAACAACAGACTTCTTTCTGAACATGACACCATGGGCCTCTCATTTGTTCTACTTATGCTAGAGTTTAGACCTCATCTCTCACCACTGTCCCCAGCTCTCTGCTCCAGCCATACTGGTTTCCATGATATTCCTAGAATATGCCAAGGATGCACCTGCCTCATAGCCTCGGCATTTGCCAGTCCCCTGTACACCAAAGAAGTAGCATCTATTACAAAACAAGATTTCTAGGATTCAACAGCTAGAACACACTCTCCATTTCAGCAGGACACTCTAGCCAAGACTCAGCAGAGAAGTTGGGGGATGGAAAAAATTGGGGACTTAATGCCTTTACAGTTTAGTTTATTTTGCGAGGGGAGGTGGATTTTATTTATTCTTTATTCTTTATTTGAGACGATCTTGCTCTGTTGCCCAGCCTGAAGTGCAGTGGTGCAATCGTGGCTCACTGCAGCCTCAACCTCGCAGGCTCAAGATATCCTCCCACCTCAGCCTCCCAAGCAGCTGGGACCACAGGTGTGTGCTGCCACACCCAGCTAATTTTTGTATTGTTTATAGAGACAGAGTTTCACCATGTTGCCCAAGCTGGTCTCAAACTCCTGAGCTCAAGCAATCCACCCACCTTGGTCTCCCATAGGGCTGGGATTACAGATGTGAGCCATGACCCCCAGCCAGATTTTATTTATAAACTTTTATTTCTCTGAGAATTTAATAATTGGAGGGAATTCACATTCAATTTGTGAACATTATTATGCAGCTGAAAATGTGTTGAGGGGTAGGTTTATGATGTCAGGAGTTACTCCTTGTGCAAACTCTGTTGATACAGATAGGACAAGATGCCAGGCTCAACCTGATATGAAAAATAGGATAAAAACTGAAGTTAGGCATGGTGGCTAATGCCTATAATCCCAGTACTTTGGGAGGCTGAATCAGGAGACCTCACTTGAGGTCAGGAGTTTGAGAACAGCCTGGCCAACATGGTCTCCTGGAAGTTGGTTCTAGTTGCCGATAATGGATACCTTTAGGGTTCAGTTGTCTTAAATTTGGGGTGAGAGATAAAATGCTTTACAGAAGGCTGGGCACAGTGGCTCACACCTGTAATCCCAGCACTTATTATATAGATATAATAACTATGAAAGCAGAAACTGGCTGGGCGTGGTGGCTCACACCTGTAATCCCAACACTTTGGGAGGCCAAGGAGAGGGTCGGAGGGATCAGGAGTTCGAGACCAGCCTGGCCAACATGGTGAAACCCCATCTCTACTAAAAATACAAAAATCAGCCGGGTGTGGTGGCAGGAGCCTGTAATCCCAGCTACTCAGGAGGCTGAGGCAGGAGAATCGCTTGAACCAGGGAGGCGAAGGTTGTAGTGAGCACAGATCGTGCCACTGCACTCCAGCCTGGGCTGGAGACTCCATCTCAAAAAAAAAACAATGCTTTACAAAATTCTCAATTTAGGATTCCCAGGGAGCTCTGAATAAATCAGTCCACCCAGAACCCTGCAGGGAAGAGGATAAGTGGTAACATTCAGGCATCCTGAACCCCAGACAGAGTTAACAAAGTTTGTTAGAACTGGAACCATGTCTCTTGACTCCCAGACTAGCACTCTTTATGCCCCACCACACTCCATAGTTCGAATCACATAGGCAATTAGTCCTGACGCACAAAAAAAAGACATCTGCACCCACCTGCTGGGGGAGTTGCTATTGTTATCTGCACTGAGTGCGGCTTAGGAGATCTCAGTAGGCTCACATTCACCGTATAATCAGTCGTAGGGTACAAATTCAAACATACTACAGGCACTCGTTCCCTCGTTGTGAAGTTAAACGATGTTGCATGAGAAAAGTTATCCAGATACCACCTCTGACCCAGAACGGTAAACTGTCATGAGATTAAAAGAAAGTGTTGCATTACTTTCTGTTGGCTAGCAGGTGCCCAGACTATTAACAAAACGGAGCTAAAGCAGGAAAGTTCCTTTTATTTATCCTCGCCCACTTAGAATTATTTTTAAGACAATAGCAAGCTAACCTGAGGAAGGACTTTTCAAAGCTACCTTACCTGTCCTTAAAATCAGGTATAGGACCAAGCTTAAAATGCATAACTACATCTCAGACCAAGAAAATGTTAGGCTATTCTAAAATAATCCCTTGATTGTCACCCAAATGAAAGAGATTACAAAAGAGGTTACATTGAAGCTAATAGGCAAAATTATTTTTTTCTTCTTCCTTCCTTTCTGAATAGTTCTCTCTCTCTTTCTTTCTTTCTTTCTTTTTTTTTTTTTTTCTGAGACAGGGTCTTGTTCTGTCACCCAGGCTGGAGTACAGTGGCACGATCTTCGTTCACAGCAACCTCAAACTGAAGTGATCCTCGGCCTCCGGAGTAGGAACTACAGGCACGCACCACCATACCTGGGTAATTATTTTTACAATGTATCTGTAGAGACAGGATCTTACTCTGTTGCCCAGGCTGGTCTCAAACTCTTGACCTCAAGCAATCTTCCCATCTCAGCCTTTCAAAGTGCTGGGATTACAGGTGTGAGCCACTGCACCTGGCCAAAATTCTTTTAATTTCTTTTCATTGTGAGAAATCCATGGACAAGCCTCATAGAACAGAGTACTTAAACTAGATGAGTTCCTTAACCCTACCCTTGGAGGAAGAAAAGAACATATGGGGACCACTCCAGATTATGCATTCAAAGCAAATACCACTGTACTTCACTGGATCCTTCCTATTAGACCTCTGGTAACAGGGCTTTTGATCCGTGGAGTCATATCACACACTGTCACCTAATCATTCTCTACGCACTACCAACTCCAGCAGGGAATTATAGGGAAAAACTTTTGTGACGGTCCTATAAGTAATATGATCAGTCAGTGTGTGTTAGCTGGTGGAGACATATGCTCAGTGTTGCCACTGATGCTAGTGCCATTGTTTATACCATCCTCTATCCCTCCTTATTCCTGTCAATCGCTGACTCTTTTCTATCAATTTCCACAGTCATCTAAGACCCTGACACCTGGTTCATAAGGATTCCTCTCTCTCAAACTCTTCGAATTCTCTTGGATAACTTAAACGTCCTTACAGATAAACCATCAAACATTGGCCTCAGAGTTCTTTGAGCTCAATGCTATGAACTTCCTTCACTCCACTTTGGCCACTCATATCCATGGCCACAACCTAGACTGTGCTATCGTCAGAGCTGCTCCCCCACGGTCTGGCAGTCCCCTCTTCTTCTGGACCACTTACAAGTGAGGCATAACGTGTTCATGTGTGTTTAGGCAATATGTCTATTCTCTTTGGCAAACCACTTTTGAATATTGACTTTTTTCCAGTCAATTTAAGAGTGTTTCATCTTTCACACAAATTAATCTTTATCTAACATATTTCTTAAAGCAACATTTTTTAAATTTTACCCTTTAACAATTTTAGTGTACAGTATGAAGTCATCATTTGTTTTCTTAACCAAGAAGCTAACCAGTTGTCCCAGAACCATTTACCGAATAAATCTCCTTTCTCTGCCGAGTTGAAAATTAATCTTTATTATATATTAAATTATTTGAGTACTTGAATATGTTTCCAGCTCTAGTGTTCTTTATAATATGGAAATTTGAACAGCTCACTTGCCTGCTTAAAATCCTTCAGAGTAAAAAGAAAATGGAAAAAAAAAAAAGAGAGAGAAAACAAATACATAAAAAATAAAAAAATCCTTCAATGGCTCCCCAGAGACATCAAAATAAAATCCAAATTCAAAAGCATAGCATACAGGGCTCCTAATGATCACACCACTGCTGAGATTTGTGCCTCATCTCTTCCTACTCCCCTCTGCTTTCTCTGTTACCCACTGTTACTCGACTTGCCACAGTACCCTTCTTCAACCCTTCTCTGCTCTTTCATCTGACTAATTCCTACTTATTTCCTATGACTCAGTATAATAGTCTTTGCTTGTGGTTTAAAAAAATTGTACCTTGGGTTTGGCACAGTGGCTCATGCCTGTAATCCCAGCACTTTGGAAGGCCAAGGCAGGTGGATCACTTGAGTTCAGGAGTTTGAGACCAGCCTGGCCAACGTGACAAAACCCCATCTCTACTAAAAATACAAAAATTAGTTGGGTGTGATGGCGCATGCCTGTAATCCCAGCTACTAGGGAGGCTGAGGCAGGAGAATTGCTTGAACCTGGGAGGCAGAGGCTGCAGTGAGCCAAGACCATGCCATTGCACTCCAGCCTGGAAGACAGAGCAAGATCCCATTTCAAAAAAAAAAAAAAATTATACCTAGACATACACGCAAACAAAATCTCTATTATTGTACTTACTTTTATTATTCCATTATTAATTTACTTTTTGTCAAAGCACTCATTATACCATATTGTAGTTGCCTATTTACCTAAATATTTCTACTAGTTTGAATTGGAACTTCCAGGTCCCAATACATGATATCCTTTTGGTAAACAGAATTAATTAATTAATTTTGGCCCGGACACGGTGGCTTACACCTATAATCCCAGCACTTTGGGAGGCCAAGGTGGGTGGATCACTTGAGGTCAGGAGTTCAAGACCAGCCTGGCCAACATGGAGACACCCCATCTCTACTAAAATAAAAAAATCTCAGGGCATGGTGGTGAGCACCCATAATTCCAGCTACTTGGGAGGCTGAGGCACAAGAATCGCTTGAACCTGGAAGGTAGAGGTCACAGTGAGCCAAGATTGTGCCACTGCACTCCAACCTGGGTGACAGAGCAAGACTCAGTCTCAAAAAAAAAAAAATTAATGCAATACTTACTGAGTTTACTCTCTACCAGATGACTTGCTAGGTATTAAAAATGACACAATAATAAATCTCAGTTCTTGCTTGGATTTACTTATAATTTTTACTCATGATGTTAAAAAAAATCAAGTTAAATGAGCGCCAATTGCCATGCAATGAGTTCCTTAAAACTCCATGCCCAAATGTGACTCTGACAGCACAATAAGCTGTATTATTTAAAGCACTAAAATAAAATATAAGCTTGAAATGCCAGGCAGAGAAAATGATAGCAAGTCACCAAATATAGTATCTTTCTTCAAGTTAGTACCTCACTTACATCCATCTCTAGAAACAACAATCACAAACTGTCTAGAAGTTCATCCATTTTTAAATACTTTGGATACGTACTTGGAGATCACCCAAATTTTTAAATGACACAATTCTTTAATGGATAACATAAGAGATCTCCTTACTTGGTACATGTGTTCTGATCCAACTTTCCTAGAATGCCTGTTCAATTTCAAACAAGTTTCATTAAATATTGAAATATTGAACATTCCATCATCTTCTAAGATATCATTTTCTAAAAGACAAGAGAGAAGGTTATAGATAGGTTGCACCATCTTAGCAAAACGCATAATGGCTAAGTACAAGTGAAACTCTGACACCTTAAGAGAGCCAGTTGGGTGTTCAACACAAATAACATTAAATCTGGCATCAGCAGACTTAGCTTCAAGTCTTGGCTCTCCAAATTCTCAATTGTAATGACCTTAGCTAAGTCACTGAACCTCAGTCTCCTTGTTTGTGAAATCAAGTAATTCATCTTGCTTTTCTTACGTCACAGGCTGCTGAGCTAATCAAATGAAACATTTAAAAATTGCTATAAATTAATAAAGAAAGCTGTGATATTTTTAGAAAGTTAATCCTATCATTTGGATCATCCATAGTAAAATGTCATAAAGGTAAGCTTAACAGTAGCCAGAAAGTCTGAGAATAAGGGAAATGGTGAATAAAAATCAAAGGCTACAGATTGAAACTCTATAAAGAGTGCTCTCCAACCTATAAAATGACCAGAAAGTAGATGACCAAGCAAGAAGAAATTTGCTTTCACAGCAGACAGCATTTCAAGAGCACTCAGCTGAGTACTAAGGCAATAAAATAATCAGAAAGCAGACTTGTTTCAATCAATCATTGTACAGAAAAAGTCATTTCATACCTCCTTCAGTCTAATTCATTCTTACCATGTTCTGTTTTCTTAATCTAGTTTAAAAGGATAGACTTGTTACTAATGAATTAAAGAAATAACAGAGAGTCAGGAATAACATCAGTAACTTTCAAGAAAAAGCAAATTTCCTAACAAACAAGAGTACCTTTTCTACCAATGAGAAAGGTGTAAATGTCTACCAGAGAGAAGTTATTTTATAACTACCTTTAATGTGTATTTCTCCCATGGGAGTTTCTGCTACCTAAGAATGAGAATAATGAATTATTCTAGTCAAGATCAGAATTGTCCACAGCATTTTCAACATCACTGACGTATGTAGCACAAGGCAACTAACTGGGGAAAATATTCCTGCCTATAATTGGAAAGTGTATGAGAGAGAATTTGAAGAAATTGAAATGTGCTCTCCTTTATCTTCACAACTTTTATTTTAAAGATTTCATAAGGACATCAGAAATAAAAATTGCCACATATATGCATATGATTTTGAGAAATACCAAGTGTTTGCATGTAAGAAATGCATGTATGTAAGAAATACCACATAAAGCTTCTGTCTCTGTCTGCACAGTTCACATCTCAATATGATTTTCGCATAAGACAGTCATTATCGTCTGAATTCAGGGTAAGATGGCAATGTGAACAAAGGCATCTGGCTCCCACTTCCCACGCCCAATACTGACAGAAGTGATGGAGAATAAGTAAAAATGGGTCAAAATTTGCATCTGGGTTGGAAAGAAGGGTCGGTTGCCATACACAAGGCAGAAACATAAAGACATTTCAGCTTAGCACAGTATGGAAAAGCCCGGGCTGAAGAAAGACCCTAAGACCTACTGTGCAACCTGTCTTCCAAGCAAAGCAATGTAGTCCCAAAGTTTCAAAGGAAAGAACTGGAGGAGAACTAGAGCCCATGGAAAAATCAAGATAAGTCACAGGACAAATCAATGACACATGCTCCATCTGGAGGCATTTAGCCCAGTGGTTCCCAAGCTGCACATTGGAATCACCCAGACATCAGCAGATTTGAAGTGATGCTTGGACATCTGTATTTTTTTAGGAGTTCACCAGACAATTCTTCTCTCTCTCTCTCTCTCTCTCTCTTTTTTTTTTAAACAGGGTCTCACTCTGTCACCCAGACTGCAGTGCAGTAGCATGGTCTGGGCTCACTGCAACCTCCACCTCCTGGGCTCAAGCAATCCTCCCACCTCAGCCTCCTGATTAGCTAGGACTACAGGCATGCACCACCAAGCCCAGCTAATTTGTGTGTGTGTGTGTGTGTGTGTGTGTGTGTGTGTGTAAATAAGGTTTCACCATGTCCCCAGGCTGGTTTCAAAGCCATCCACCTGCCTCAGTCTCCCAAAGTGCTGGAATTACAGGCATGAACCATAATGCCCCTAACCTCACCAGGCAATTCTGATAGGTAATCAAGTATATATATTTAAAAATAGTATATATACTACTATTGCTACTGCTAATAATAATAATAGTCCTTTTTTAGGCCACTGTAGATTAGTAATGGGAAAGGACTTCAAAGTAGAAGCCTCAGGACCTGAAGGTACCATCTGGCACAGAGCCTGGGTTGACAGAAGGGGCTTGCCTCTTTCCTGCCTTGGGAGGCTGTAATTCCATAAAGAAGCCAGGCCCAAGGCCAACATCTTCCCCAATCATAGCAAAATGCTCAGAAATAAAGCACAGGGTGGTGGGCTTTCTCACAGCTGCTGCCCAAAGGACACTGGATCACCCAACCAGCAGTAAATCCTTCATGCTGAGATCTAACATACACATACTAACATTATCCAATAAAAAGGAAGATCAAAGGGAAGGCCATCCATTTTATTACGAGGGAAATACCAGACCTAGACAGAACTTTTATCTTCTAAAGATAAATAATCCAGAAGGGGAAAAAAAAAACTGTGAAATGATTCTACAAAGAAGGAGAGGAAAAGAGAGGAAGACTGTGCTTGGGAGGCAAAGAACAAGCGTATTTATAAAAAAGAAAATATTGAGCAAAAGAACGGTAAAATTAGGCAGCATCTGTTTTGTACGGTTCAATAGAAATTCTTAAAATAGATTCAAACAAGAGATAAAGGATTAGATAATAAGAGAATGTGACAGCAGAGAGGAAACTGGTGGAGAGAAGCAGAAATGAAAAGGGAACTAGATGAAACCCAAAGAAAAGGAAATGAAAGTGCAACAGCAAAATGTAAAGTGCATTAGAAATGGTAAAGATTGGAAATGCAAATGCAAAAATGCATATTTGTATAAGTGCATATAGAGAACAAACTTGTTATATATTCAAAGAAGGCAGAGGAAAAAGACATGGACAATAAAAAGGAGAAAATGGAAAACCAGTGTGGACAAACAAGCAAGTCCACATAGGGGTATTTGAAGAGACAAAAACAAACTTTAAAAAAAAAAAAAGCAAACAAGGGGAACACATGGGCACAGGGAGGGGAGCACTATACACTGGGGTCTGTTGCAGGGGAGTCAGGGGGACAGCAGGGGGTGGGGAGTTGGGGAGAGATAGCATGGGGAGAAATGCCACATATAGGTGAAGGGGAGGAAGGCAGCAAATCACACTGCCACGTATGCACCTATGCAACAATCTTGCATGTTTTTCACATGTACCCCAAAACCTAAAATGCAATTAAAATTAAAGAAAAAAAAACAAAAAACGCAATAATCAGAGATGTAATAAAAGAAAATTTTCTTAATATATAGTTAAACCAAATTCTAAAGACCAAAAACTCACAGGGGGCTGGGCGTGGTGGCTCACACCTGTAATCCCAGCACTTTGGGAAGCCAAGATAGGCAGATCACTTGAAGTCAGGAGCTTGAAACTCGTCTGGCCAACATGGCAAAACCCCGTCTCTGCTAAAAATACAAAAATTAGCTGGGTGTGGTGACACATGCCTGTAATCCCAGCTATTGAGGAGGCTGAGACACAAGAATCACTTGAACCCAGGAGGCGAAGGTTGCAATGAGCCAATATCACACCACTGCACTCCAGCCTGGATGACAGAGTCAGACTCAGTCTCAAAACAACAACAACTCACAGGGTACTAGGAAAACTTAGTGCAAAACATGAACATTTATATCTGCCCACTACCCAGACAGAGGTTCCATAAAGGATGATACTTCTGTGTCACTATCAAATTCCCAGTGTCTAAAAAAATCTGACATATAATAGATAGTCAATAAACATTTGCTGGGTACATTAATAAATGATTAATGTCTTAAATTTTATGGCTAAAGAAGCCTTCATAATATGCAAGCTGAAAATCAAAGCACTTACACTAGAATTTTTATTTATTTATTTATTTATTTGAGACGGAGTCTCACTCTGTCACCCAGGCTGGAGTGCAGTGGTGCTATCTTGGCTCACTGCAACCTCTGCTTCCCATGTTCAAGCAATTCTCATGCCTCAGCCTCCTGAGTAGCTGGAACTACAGGCACATAACACCACCCCTAGCTAATTTTTGTATTTTTAGTAGAGATGAGTTTCACCATGTTGACCCTAGCCTCAGTGATCCACCCACCTCAGCCTCCAAAAGTGCAGGGATTACAGGCATAAGCCACCACAACCTGGCCAGGATTTTTTTTTTAAAGAAAGTCACATCTTCTTCTAACTCTTCTTTCAAAGCTTTCAATTCCCAATATCAATATGAAATACTTCTAGAATTCCAAGAACAAAAGTTTATGACCTAAGAATTTTATCTTCAATCAAGCTCTTATTCACATGTGAAGGCAACAAAAAGACATTCTCAGATCATCATGGACTCAGAAAGTATCCCATTCCCTCCCTGAGGGGTAGACAAATCACCATACAGAGAGATAAATAGAAATAGAGAAAAAATAGAGAAAGTGGCTTAAAAGGACTGTCAATAAGCACTGAAACTATTAAAATATATACCCAAGGTTAAATTCTCAATACCAAGGTTTCTATAAATCAATGTAAGAGTGAGCTCTTTGAAGAGGTAATACATGTTAAAAATAAGAAACTGGTAATATAATGCCATGCTAAACCAGTAACAGAAGAGAAGAGAGAGGGAAAGAAATGAAAGGAAGTTTTATAAATAAAAGGAATGCTAACTTCCTTGTCTCATTCAGGGAAAAGTTAACAATATTTCAGTCTTAACACTGGTTGTAAAAGAAATACACACACTCAGCCGGGCGCGGTGGCTCACATCTGTAATCTCAGCACTTTGGAAGGCTGAGGCGGGTGAATCACCTGAGATTGGGAGTTCTAGGCCAGCCTGACCAACATGGAGAAACCCCATCTCTACTAAAAAATACAAAATTAGTTGGGCGTGGTGGCACATGCCTATAATCCCAGCTACTCAGGAGGCTGAGGCAGGAGAATCACTTGAACCCAAGAGGTGGAGATTGCAGTGAGCCAAGTTAGCACCATTGCACTCCAGCCTGGGCAACAAGAGTGAAACTTCATCTCAAAAAAAAAGAAATACACACTCAAATAGAGCTTGTCTTTTTTAAATGTGATCACTTGTAGAAAAGTAAACAAAATCTATACTATCTGACTCACTGGAAAAGAAAATCTGTGTAAGAAAAAGAAAACAAAAGACAGAGCAAAGTAGCATAAAAAGGAGAAAAAACAGGCCAGGCACAAAGGCGCACACCTGTAATCCCAGCACTTTGGGAGGCCAAGGTGGGAGGATCCCTTGAGGCCAGGAGTTCAAGACCAGCCTGGGCAATACAGTCTTTACAAAAATTTAAAAACTAAAAAAATTAAATGACGGTGCACACCTATGGTTCCAGCTACTTAGGAGCTGAGGTGGGAGGATTGCTTGAGCATGGAAGGTCAAGGCTGCAGTGAGCCACAGTTGTACCACGTACTCCAGCCTGGGCAACAGAGCTAAACTGTATCTCAAAGGCAAAAATAAAAATAAAAAAGAGGCCGTGGTGACTCATGCCTGTAGTCCCAGCTGTGGGAGGCTGAGGCACAAGAATTGCTTGAACCTGGGAGGCCAAGGTTGCAGTAAGCCAAGATCGGGCCAGTTCACTCTAGCCTGGGCAACACAGTGAGATTCCATCACAAACATAAATAAATAAATAAAATGACAGAAGAAAGGAAAATATATCATAAATAACAATGATGTAAGTCGGATGACTTATCTACTCAAAAATCAAAGTTTTCCCAGAAAATTTCTCAATACATGCTGTCTCCTAGAGTACATTTATAGCGATATTATTTAAATAGCTTTCAAGAAGGAAAAAAGTAGACAAAGGCATATCACGCAAATGCAAGCACAAATAAATCAATAAAACAATATTACTTTCAACATATAATTCAAGGCAAAGGTATTAAATAGGCTAAAATAAGCCATTTGTTACTAGTGAAAGAATCTATAATAAAGATAGCAGTCGTGAACATAAATATCATATCAAAACATAAATATCATATCAAAATGTGTGAAACAAACTAATAGGAATCTCTAAGAGGAACAGAAAATGACAATCCATGTTGAAAATAAACAAAAACCAGAAGTCCTGAATAACCTTATTAATAAAGTTGACTTAATGATAGATCTTACTCCCCTTACAAGCAAATACTCTACCTTATTATCTAGTACCTACTGAAATTACCAAAGTTGGCCAAATGGCAAGCCCCAAGAAAATGTCAATAAATCCCCCAAAACATGCCAAAATGTAATAAAACTAGAAAGTAACAACACAGTATAAATGCTACAAAGAAAAAAATCTACCACTGTATAAAATGCTTATAATTAATTATTCAAAGGAGAAATCAAAATAGTAATTGTATAATGCTTTGAAAGTAAGCGTAAAGAGAACACATATTAAAACACTCATAAATAATTATTACATCAAACATATAATCAGAATAGCAATTATATCATGTCTTGAAATATATATCAATGCCTAAAGAATTCTGCCAAAGCTCAAATCTGAAAGGGAGAGAGAATTATTAAAGACTTCTATTATCAAACAGAAAAGAATGGAAATAAGTTGAGTTTTGTTATGCACTCAACTCAAGAATTTAGAAACAGAACAATATAACCAATTTAACAGAAACATGGGCTGTGCACAGTGACTCACACCGATAATCCCAGTACTTGGGGAGGCCGAAGCAGGTGGATCGATCGAGCCCAGAAGTTCGAGACCAGCCTGGACAACATGGCGAAAGCCTGTTTCTACAAAAAATACTAAAATTTGCCAGGCATAGTGGTGCATGCCTGTAGTCCCAGCTACTGGGGAGGATGAGGTGGGAGGATCACTTGAGCCTAGGAGGTCGAGCTATGATTGCACCACTGCACTCCAGCCTGGCTGACAGAGCTGGGTGTCGAGAGAGAGAGAGAAAGAGAGAGAGAGAGAGAGAGAGAGAAACATGGAGAAGGAAAAATAAAAACAAAAGGAGAAATTAATAAGTTAGAAAAAGAAAAACAATTTTAAAACCCAATAGTTCATTCCTCAGGGGGAAAAAAATAGTAATAAAACTCACGACCCAAGCCAATCAACCTCTAAAAAGAGAATGAGAACCAAAATTAGGAGTCAGAATCACCTGGGATTATATAACCTATAGCCCCAGAGGAGATGTAAGCAAATATTCCATATGACATTCTGCCAATATGTGTAACATATAAACCGAATATACATTTTTTAGAAAAATATATAAATTATAAAAATTGACTCAGGAAAATGTCAGAAACATAAACAGACCCAAACTCATGGAAGCAATTGACAAAGTTGTCAAAGAATCATCTCCTTAAAGGGGTGAAACTTAAATGATCTTTTGAGCAAATGTCCAACATTAAAGGAAGGTAATAATTCCAATGTGATATAAACTATTCCAGAGGGAAAAAAATGGAAAACTTCCCAATTCATTTTAAGGAAAATAGCATAACTCTGGTAATGAAATCGGACAACAGAAGGTGCAGGATCTAGAGGAAAAGGATGACAAATCTTTATAGCAGTACATAAATAAACGGAAGACTTGAGTAGACACTGAGTAAATGTGGAAACATACCTTGCTCCCAGTTAGGATGGCTCAATATAAATCCTAATTCTCTCTAGATTAACTTGCAAATATAATCCAATTCCCTTTAGTCCAGAGACTAAGCCATGATCAGCCAACTCTTCAATACAGAGTTAAGATGTAAAACCGGATCTGCCTGACTCCAAAGACCGTGTTTTTTCCAAGGGAAAGGAACTTGAACAGGTAATTGGATATTAGTAAAAACAGCTGACACCAAACAGCAACTGGTCATCCTCACTGAACAGTGACAGGTGAGTGATGATCATTTAAAGACATTTCCCTATAGTAGCTTCCTAATAAATTTGTAAGGCTTCTCTGATTAGTTCCCATATTAATTTTATAATATCTTTGCCTGACTATTTTATAAAGAATTAATTTTGTTTTATTTATATACAAATATCAAGAGATCTAATTTGTATAATCTCATACTTGGTTTTATATTCTTAGAATTGGCAGACTTGGCTGGGTGCGGTGTCTCACGCCTGTAATTCCAGCACTTTGGGAGGCCACGGTAGGCGGATCACCTGAGGTCAGGCGTTCGAGACCAGCCTGGCCAACATAGTGAAACCCCATCTCTACTAAAAATACAAAAATTAGCTGGGTGTGGTGGTGGGAGCCTGTAATCCTAGCTACTCAGGAGGCTGGGGCAGAAGAATCGCTGGAACCCAGGAGGCAGAGGTTGCAGTAAGCCGAGATCAGACCACTGCATTCCAGCCTGAGCAACAGAGACTGTCTCAAAAAAAAAAAAGATTGGCAGACTTTTCAACTATTTCTGCTGAATCTGTGTCATTTCCCAACTAGTCGGGTTAAGGTACATTTTAAGTGGGATATCAAACAGCTAATTAAGAACTTCCTCAACTCCCCCAAAATAATAAATGACATCAGCCAGGTGTGGTGGTTCACACCTGTAATCCCAGCACTTTGGGAGGCTGAGGTGGGCAGATTACTTGAGGTCAGGAGTTTGAGACCTGGCCAATATGGTGATAACCCCGTCTCTACTAAAAATACAAAAATTAGCCAGGTCCTGGTAGTGAGTGCTTGTAATCCCAGCTACTCAGAAGGCTGAGGCAGGAGAATGGCTTGAACCTGGGAAGCAGAGATTGCAGTGAGCGGAGACTGCAGTGAGCCGAGATCACACCATTGCACTCCAGCCTGGGCGAGAGGACGAGACTCTGTCTCAAAAAATAAACGAATGACATCAATTATTTCCAAGTTTGTCTACGCGTTTTTCTGTTTGTTTGTTTGTTTTCTAAGACAGGATCTTGCCCTGTCACCCAGGTTGGAGTGCAGGGGCATGATTATAGCTCACTGCAGCCTTGAACTCCTGGGTTAAAGTGATCCTCTTGCCTCAGCCACCCAAGTAACTGGGACTATAGGCATGCACCACCACACCAGGCTAAATTTTCTTTTTCTTTTCTTTTTTTTTTTTTTTGTAGAGATAGGGTCTCACTGTGTTGCCCAGGTTGACCTCAAACTCCTAGCCTCAAGCAATCTTCCTTAGCCTCCCAAAGTGCTAGGATTATAGGCATGAGCCACTGCACCCCACCTATCTACAAGGTATTTAGTTAGTCCTCACACCCCATAACCAGAGGGGTTTTTTTTAACTTACTGTAATTGTCACAATGTTGTTAAAAAAAAAAACCCATGTGACAATTATATACAATGAGGTTTATTTCTACTTCTTAAAGCTCCTTCCTTTCACTCCTCTTTTCAGCTAACACCTATCCTCCTGCACCCTAGGAGTACCGCTGCTTCCACTTCCGGACTCTTAACTCGATCCCCTCAAAGTTGCTGGGTCAGCTTTCCTGGCATCTCTGCTTTCACATGCAAAGGCAAGAAGTGACTTTTTTTTTTTTTTTTTTTTTTTTGAGACAGAGTCTCGCTCTGTTGCCCAGGCGGGAGTGCAGTGGCACAATCTCAGCTCACTCACTGCAACCTCCACCCTCCGGGTTCAAGGGATTCTTTTACCTCAGCCTCCCAAGTTGTTGGGACTACAGGTGTATACCACCATGCCTGGCTAAGGTTTTCTATTTTTAGCAGAGACAGGGTTTTGCCATTTGGCCAGGCTGGTCTGGAACTCCTGACCTCAAGTGATCCACCCACTTCAGCCTCCCAAAGTGCTGCGATTACAGGCGTGAGCCACCGCACCTGGCCAAAAATTACTTTTGAGTTTACTACCAAAGGTAAGCCACATGGTTACCCTCTGTTGCCTTGGATATTTGAGAATGGACTGATCATCACCTAATGTTTTCCTTTTAAATGCCTTTTTATTACCTTCCACCTCTTCTGGAGGGCTCAGCTGAGAATAAAACACCCCAGAGCCCATTCAGCCTGGTACCAAGAGGATGGGGATCTCTCTACCAACTGTGGTTCTGCCACTGGAGCAACCACATCTGAGTATAAATCTCAGAAAGCAAATAGGAGCTCTCCAGCCCAGCTGATTCTGCAGCATGCTTCCTACATCCCGTGCTTAGCATTTTCTATGAGGAAATGAGACTTCACCTCCACCTACCAGCTGTCTGGAAACCAATGACGGCTGGCACAGAGCGCCTGGGAGGTGCTATGGAGATGTGCACGGTGTAGTTGGTGCCTGGGTACAGGGTGAGGCACACTTCTGGGGTCCTGCTGTCTGTGGTCAACTTGACTGTCTCCTCATGAACTGATTCTATAGGGTCCAACCGTTGTCCTTTTATGGATATCTTTGAGAGGAAAAGACAAGAGAACCCACTGTGACTCCAGTCAGAACAATCCAGAATTTGTGGTGCTGGAGCCCCTTCTCCTGCTATTCCATTTTATACTGCGCTGCTCAGCCAGGGAGCATTCGTAAGGTAAACCTCTGCTACCAGGTATCTGCTGATAAACTCTGATTAGCCCAGTGATTAATAAAACCCTAAAAGAGACATAAATGAGGAATCTCCCTAGGAAGTGCTCTCTCCTGCACACAAATGATCAAATAGAGGTGATTGCAACCTGAGGACCACCAGCTGCACTCTATCACCAAGTCAGCAGATGTTCCCAGGCTTGCTCTGGGGGAGTGAAATACAAGTGCTTGGAAACAAGCAATCGTGAGGATGCCAAATATAAACGCATCCCCCACACATGCACCCTGCCGAATGACAAATATGCTAAATGCAAAATAACGAAATAATCCAGTTATCCTTGAAAATCCTGTCCATTCTTTTTAAATGACAGTGGCATTAGAAAGCAATTCGATTGAGGCCAGGCATGGTGGCTCATGCCTGTAATCCCAGTACTTTGGGAGGCTGAGGTAGGCGGATCACCTGAGGTCAGAAGTTCAAGACCAGCCTGGCCAACATGGTGAAACCCTGTCTCTACTGAAAATACAAAAAAATTGGCCAAGCATGGTGGCGCGCACCTGTAATCCCAGCTACTCAGGAGGCTGAAGCAGGAGAATTGCTTGAACCCAGGAGGCTGAGGTTGCAGTGAGCAAGATCGCACCACTGCACTGCAAAGTGAGACTCTGTCTCAAAAAGAAAAAAGGAAAAAAACCAATTAGATTGAGAAAGTCTCACGGAAGTAAGTCCCTCTGACTCATATTCCCAGGGGTGATGGTGTCTGTCCTAGCAGGAAAAAGTAGATCACTTTACTTACCACATATACAATCTTGGAGTTTATTCTTTCTGAGTTCATTTGCCATCTCACACAGGTATCATTAAACACTGATACATCATTAATTTTTGTCAGAATTTCTAAAAGAGAAAAAGGCAGTCAACTCACAAAATGCATCAATGGGCTTTGGGAAAATTCTAAAGGAGATTAGTCTATCTGCACAGCTGGTATCTCTGCGGGTCACCATTCATCCTCAGAGGCAGAAACTGAGTCAGGCAATGCAAGCTCTCCCAAGCCAATAACCCAGCTTCTCTTCATCATGAATGACCGTGGCCCATTACCTGACTTAGAGGGAAGGGAAAGATTCCTGCCTGGGTACAGATCAGAATTCCAACCTGTGATTCACCTGACAAGCCACTGGATGCCACTGGCATTCCACTCAGGTAGGATCGAACAAGGCCCAGAGCTGGGTCCTGAGTGAGCCCTTTCCTGCAACTACACAGGTAAAACCTGCTTCCACCTTTCTCATCCCAGCAGGGTGGTGTGGCACTCTTTTTCAAGTCACTGCTATCCCAAGGGGGAAAATGACATGTCTCACTACACAGGACCAAGCCTCAGAAGCAGGTTGGGCAAACTGAAGAAATTTTCCACAAGATTTCTAGGTACTTCTGGGACTCCTTTAACTGAAGCTATTTAATCCTGGTCTATCAGGAAGCCAATGATTTCTTTTAAATATTCTGCATATATTCCAGGTAATATAGCAATGTGGGAAGCCATATGAACGCCTCGGTTCCCCGAGGTAACATAGTTTCCAACAGTCCCAGTCAATCCTCAAGTGGTTGTTCAGACAGGAAGAGGGGAAGGGGATCTAACTTTTTATTTCTTTAAAATCAAATTCCCAGCCAAGCGCAGTGGCTCAAACCTGTAATCCCAGCACCTTGGGAGGCCAAGGTGGGCAGATGACCTGAGTTCAGAAGTTTGAGACCAGCATGGCCAACATGGCAAAACCCCATCTCTACTAAAAATACAAAACTGAGCGGGGTATGGTGGCACGTGCCTGTAATCCTAACTACTTAAGAGGCTGAGAGGCAGGAGAATCGCTTGAACTCAGGAGGCAGAGGTTGCAGTGAGCCAAGATTGTACCACGGCACTCCAGCCTGGGCAACAGAGCAAAACTCCGTCTCAAAATAATAAAATAAAACTCCCTACAGACAAGTAAAACTATCTCTACTTGCAAATGATATGATCTTATATATAGAAAACCCTAAGGAATCCACACCAAAAAAACTATTAGAGCTGAGAAAGGAGTTCAGCGAGGTTGCAGGATACAAGATCAATGTATAAAAATCTATTGTTTCTTTTTTTTTTTTAGAAACGGGGTCTTGCTATGTTGCCCAGGCTGGAGTGCAGTGGCTATTCACAGGCGAAATCCCACTACTCATCGGCACAGGAGTTTTGACCTGCTCTGTTTCCGACCTGTGCTGGTTCACCCCTCCTTAGGCAAGCTGGTGGTCCCCTACTCCTGGGAGGTCACTATATTGTTGCCAAACTTAGTGCAGACACCTGATTGGCATAACGCACTACAGCCCAGAACTCCTGGACTCAGGCAATCCTCCAGCCTCAGCCTCCCTAGTAGCTGGGACTACAGGCACACACCACCACACCTGGCATAAAAATCTATTGTGTTTTTATACACTAGCAATGAGCAGTCCAAAGATGAAATTAAGAAAACAATTTCATTTACAATAACATCAAAAACAAACAAACAGGCGGGGCACGGTGGCTTATGACTGTAATCCCAACACTTTGGGAGGCCAAGGCAGGTTGGTCACCTGAGATCAGGAGTTTGAGACCAGCCTGGCTAACATGGCGAAATCCCAACTCTACTAAAAATACAACAATTAGCCGAGTGCAGTGGCGTGCACCTGTAGTCCCAGCTACTTGGGAGGCTGAGGCATGAGAATCACTTGAACCTGGGAGGCGGAGGTTGCAGTGAGCCGAGATCCCACCACTGTACTCCAGCCTGGGTGACAGAGTGAGACTCCATCTCAAAAACAAAAACAAAAACAAACAAACAAAATTCCTGCAGATAGAAGCTATCATACAATTATTCCTGGAAAAAGTTATCACCATGTCACCAAGCAGGGATATTCTGCAATCCCAGTTCAAGCTTTCCCATTGAGGAAGACACCTCTTAAGAACTCCTCAGCCTCTCTCATCTTCCCCTGCTCCTTGTCTGATCCCTGCATGGGTTTTGACAACATGAACAGGTCTCGTCTCCTATTCTGGGGCTTCCCTGCTGTGGCACCCACACCCCAGCACATGCCATCTGGAAGTGCAGGGGAGTTAAAATCCCATGGGGACAGGAACTGGTAGATAAATCCTTCCTCCCTTCTTTCCTCTGAAGGGCTGTCCAACAAAGACTTAGTTTCTTCAGCATCTAAGGACACTATCACACAGATGGGGCAATGCCCGCCCTCCGTGGAGACTGGTACAATCAGGCATCCTACACTGGCTCTCCTTCTCCGGCTTTACTGCCTTTGGTTCCCCCTCCTGATGCCTGGGGTTTGATGCAGTACTGCATAATAAATATAAGCCCTCTGCCTCAGGTTCTGCTTTCTGGGAAACCCAACGAAAGGCTCCTATCTAAGAAGAGTGAGAAAGTTAATTCTCCATCTCAGAAAATGACTCTCCACAACTCAGCTCCTGTTTCTCCCTTCTAGTAAATCTCACTTCGTAGTCTCCAAGTGTGAAAGGAGGCCTGCAGCTTAGATACCTGTAGGGTCAACCCTCTTCTCCTACACTCAGAACCAATGCTAGCTTTGTATTGACCCAGATCTACTGATCTCTCTGCCCAAAGAAGTGTTTATATCTTTACTAAATCATCCCTTCAGCAGCAATGCCTAGATTCGGTGTCCCACATGACCTGGTCTTGGGTAAGCCCAGGTCATCTATTAGCAAGTGAAAATCAATGGAGGCAGAGAGAGGAAAACAGGCAAACTCTTGCCGAGATACCAGAAAGGCCACATACAGCCGTCCTGGATCTCCATATCAGTATTTCTCCCCAGAACACAGCTGATTCTAAAAGAAATACTCCAGTTGTGGCCTAGGCAAGTGCGGTGGCTGATGCCTGTAATCCTAGCACTTTGGGAGGCTGAGATGGGCAGATCACTTGAGGTCAGGAGTTTGAGACCAGCCTGGGCAACATGGTGAAACCCTGTCTCTACTAAAAATACAAAACATTAGCCAGGCGTGGTGGTACACACCTGTAATTCCAGCTACTTGGGAGGCCGAGGCACTAGAATTGCTTGACCCCAGGAGGCAGAGGTTGCAGTGAGCCAAGATTGGGCCACTGCACTGCAGTCTGGGTGACAGAGAGAGACTCCATTGGAAACAAGAAACAAAGAAAAGAAAAAAAAGAGAAATACTCCAATTGTGGGCATGGGTACCTAAGAGACACAATGACTTTATCAGTTCACCCCCGTGGGTAGCATAAAGATGATGTTGGCCCCAGTCTTTTATCAGCCTGAACAAGCCCCAGATATTTCTGGCCTCCACCCTCTTTGCTGCCCTTCAAAGCCTGAGAACTCGTGGCATCTCTGCTCACTCACACGTCCCTTTGATGCTAACTCACTACCCGGTCCAGAAAGAAAAGGCACCAGCCCAGGCCTCATCTTCTCTCTGAGTTGCCAGCAAGGCAAATTTCTTTTTTGCTCTCACTTCCTTTGTTTTCCAAGCAGAGATTAGAAAGGAGTTTTCTTTCTTGTCCTTCCTTCTTGCTCATTCACTATGACAACTGTAAATGGCATCTCAAAGATGCCATCTGCCTCCAGCCTGTGCCATGCTCTCTGCACAGATGGGAACCAGATCCAATTATAGGGGTGTCAGATATTTCATCTCAGGGAGCAGTTTAACAAAGTTTCATTGCTTTTCCCTCCAGGTGCCTACAAATCAGTTGGAAAGACTTCTTTTTAAATGAATCAGATATTAAACATTTACATGAATGTTGCCCTTTAAATGGAGACTACATGCCCTAATTCCAATAGTGCTGATAACTGAAAACATTTCTGGAAGTCCTCTTTGGAGCTATCCTGGGCTCTTCCATTCCCTGCTCACCACTAACGCAATGGCTATCAAAAGCCAAGTACCCTGCCACACCAGGTACTGGGCTGTGACGATCTTATCTGCTGACTATCTAGGGGAAAAAGTTGTCTTGAAAGTCGTGGATATATGAATGGTAGTTGAAGGTATGGGTGCAGGTGAGATATCCAGGTAGGACAGAGACAGTGAGGAGCCCAATGGCAGAATACTGGAAAACACTGAAACCTGGCGGGGGGTGGGGGGGAACCAGAGGAGAAAGGCAATGCAGAAGAGAGTCAGAAGGCTGGTAGAATGACTGATGTCTAGGAATGAAGGAAAGGGAGGACTTGAAAGAGTGTCTCTTCCTTGAAAATTATTAGCCTTCCAAGACCAGGGACAGTGGCTCACACCTGTAATCTCAGCACTTTGAGAGGCCAAGACAGGTGGATTACTTGAGGCCAGAAGTTCGAGATCAGCCTAGCCAACATGGTGAAAATATGTCTCTACTAAAAATACAGAAATTAGCCAGGTGTGGTGGTGAACACCTATAATCCCAGCTACTTCGGTGACTGAGGCAGGAGAATCTCTTGAACCTGGGAGGTGGAGGTTGCAGTGAGCCGAGATCATGCTACTGCACTCCAGCCTGTGTGACACAACAAGACTCTGTCCCTGAAAAATAAAAATAAAAGTAAATTTTAGAGAAAATTAGTCTTCCTTCCCACTAAACCCCCACAGCCTCCTCATCCCCTAGCCAAGAAGGGCCTGGAGCTGGTCAAGGCAGCGGGGGCAAGCTCTGTCTCCCTCTCTCCTCTCACATGGCCCTTCTCCCATGATGGAGTGCCCACAGCAACAGGATTAGATCTGAGATTTGACTTTGGGTAGAAGTGGAAAGAGCAGGCCCTTGGCCTGTCCAGCTATAGAATATAGAGGACTCTCTGGCTTAAAAGAAGGAGGGCCCCACAGGCTCCAACTGAACTCTCATTGGATTTGGGGAAAGAAAGTCTCAGTGGGTGATAAAGTAAGTGCCTTTGTTTTGCTTTACTCTGTGTGTGTGTGTGTGTGTGTGTGTGTGTGTGTGTACACACATACCTATATATTGTTATGTATATATAGATAGCTATAGATAGATATAATGTTATGTATTTTTGTATTTTGTTAGCATCTAGTATTTCTGTATGTGGTACTTATCACATTTGTAACTAAATATGTAAGTAATTATATAACGACTACCTCTTCTGAATGTAACTTTACGATGGCAAAGACCATGTTTCTCTATCCTGGTACGGTTCCTTAAATATGGATATTAAAAATAGGTATTATTTGGTTGACTGGTTGAATGGATGGGTAAACAATCAACAATGAGAAATGTTGTGGAAAGGTTAAGAATGAGCGCTGAAACTGGAACATGAATTTGGCAGTGAGGTGGTGATAGTGACCTTGGTGAGATGCTACAGTGAGGTTGGGGTGTTACATGCCTGGTTTCCCCCCAGTAGGCTGAGAAGCGCAGAGGAGGGGAGGGAACAAGACAGTGAGCCCAGACTACTCTTTCAGAAGTCCCACTGTGCAAGGACAGGGGCTGGTCTGGTGAACTCCCTTGGTTTACAATTTTATATCCTTTTTCTTTATTTTTGGAAACAGCAAAGGGTTATACAGAATAAATCCAGGTAACCCAAACAGATGGTCAAGCAAGCTCAGTATCATTTCTAGTCAAAACAGCATCTGATTTCAAAAGGAATGTAACTTATCTTCTAATACGGCTCATAAATTACCTCCAAAGGCCATTCTCAAACAGGCAAACATGATGATAATGGCAGCACCACAGAAATCAGGCTATGGCTTCCCATGGTGACTACTTGAATAAATGTATGTTTGTCTATAAAAGTTTTAATGTGTTTTTTTTCTTTCTTTGAAGTCTTAGATTCACATAAAATAAGTAGAAGTAGCATGGCTTAGAGTACATTTGTGTAAAATACATTACACACTTTAGGATGATTTTTGGTGGCACACAAATATCTTTTTTTTTTTTTTTTTGGAGATAAAGTCTCACTCTGTCACCCAGGATGGAGTACAGTGGCATGTTCTCAGCTCACTGCAACCTCTGCCTCCCAGGTTCAAGCGATTCTCCTGCCTCAGCCTCCCAAGGAGCTGGGACTACAGGCGCATGCCACCACACCCAGCTAATTTTTGTATTCTTAGTAGAGACAGGATTTCACTATATTGGCCAGGCTAGTCTCGAACTCCTAACCTCAGGTGATCCACCCACCCTGGCCTCCCAAAGTGCTGAAATTACAAGCATGAACCACCATGCTCGACCAGAAAAACATTTTTATCTGTTTGTTATTTAAGGGTTTTTGTGTATATCAGAAAAATACACCTACTTCATCAAATTCATGAGATCACATATATTGTCCTTAATAATTTGAATTATAAATTTATGTTTAAGTTGTTTAAGGAAACATTCTAAGTAAATAAAACTTTTATTATGGCAAACATTGTGTCAGGGTGGTACACAAATGATTCAAGCTTGGAAGTCACTGATGTAGGAGAGAGAATGTGGGCTTTCTGGGCTTACAGGCCTCCGTTCAAATCCTGACTCCACCATTTGCTCATTATTGAGTGACCATGTGAAAGTCACTTAACCTTTATGAGTCTCAGATTACTCACCTAGGAAATGAAAATAACAAAGCTTACTTCACAAGGCTTTTAGGAGGATGAAATGAAATCGAGCATTAAGGCCCCTAGCTGGGCCCTGGGTGTGCAAGTTCATGCTCAGCCAGCGGTAGCTATAATGCTTGACGGTCCAAATCTCATTCACATATTCCAGTGCATCCGGCCATGTGGCTATTTATGTAAATGTGTCCATTTATTCCGGCTGACCTTTCTGTTCCATCTGAAATGTGTGCGGCTGCAAGTGAGCATTCAATGGGCTGGTGAAGAGGGTCAGCAGCCAAACAGAAGGGGCAGAGGCTAACAGGAGTCCTGGAGGCATCAGAGCAGTGCCTGGAGCAGTTTAGGGGCACAGAAAGGATCCTACAGATAAACAGCCTCTGTTCCAGCAGAGACGCTACCCTTTCGAGAGCCAGAGTGAGTGATTCTCAGCCTTATAATCATTAACTCAGATTCTAAACATGAAAAGCCAAATGGCCTGTGCAGAATGGAGCCAGGGAAAGTCTTATCAAGAATGAATCAGTCTCTTTGATCTTGAGGTAAACCGACTCATTAACATCAAGCTTCCACCTGGGGTTTTTCCAGACACTGAAGTGGTTGCCTAATTCCCAGCTGTCTGGAGTTTCCAGTCCAAACTGGCCTCGGGTGCGTATGTGGGGCGCGGGGGGGGGGGGGTCGCATCATCTTGATAGAGCTCACACCCCATTAAAATACGGATCTGTACTACTAATCCAATAGACTAGTGGCTTCGAAAATATTTTTAAAGGTAACTAAAAACAACCCAGGTAGAGTGAAAATAAATTATTCCACTCAGTTTGGAACTAAACATATAGGTACAGGAAGATAAACAGTGAAAACAGGACAGAGGTAGAAGGCATTCAGAGAGAAGCAGAAAAGTAGAAAAAGATGACAGCGGAAGCCAAAAGTGAACACTGAGAAAGGGAAATGTAAAATACACAGAGGCAGGAGGATTGCTTGAGGCTAGCAGTTTGGGACCAGCCCGGGCAACACAGTAAGACCCCCATCTCTACAAAAAATTTTTTAAAAAATTTAGCCAGGCATGGTGGCTCATGCCTGTAGTCCCAACTGCTTGGGAGGCTAAGGCAGGAGAATCGCTGGAGCCCAAGAGTTTGAGGCTGTGGTGAGCTGTGATCACTGCACTTCAACCTGGGTAACAGAGTGAGACTCCATCTCCAAAACAACAACAAAAATACACAGAGACAGTTGGGATGAGGGAAGTGAAGAAATGGATAAAAAGTGAAAAACAGGGAAAAGAAAAAAGAAAAAAAGAAGAGGGGTAACTGAGCAAGAGCCATGGTAATCAGCAGCTCTCACTACATTTCCAGAAGCCTCTCCTACCTACCCATCCAGAGATCATCTGCACTGCACCATGAATTAATCAGCATGTAAATCACCCCCTTTATCTTCGGAAATTGAATTTAGCTGCCAATCCTGATTGAGGGCATAAAGGCCTCCTCACAGAAAGATCACAGCTCTCAGGGAGAATGCCTTTTCTTTCCTTAAATCAAAGCTCGCATAAACCCATGGAAACAGCTGCAGCTGCAGCCACAGACTTTGTGAAAGGTAGCAGGCTGAGGATGGTAATTATAATTAGCAGTTACATAACATGTTTGTTCTTCAAAGTGCTCTATAAGCATCAGCTAATTAATAGCTTACTATGCCCCATGCAGATCCACTGGTTTTTCCTGTGGTGACTAATTCTTATACCCCCATTGAATTCTGAATGGTGGAGGCAGAGTAGCTTGAGCAATGAAGCAAACGGCTGAGGGTCAGAAGCTATACTCAGCTCTTACCAAGTGACTCCAGCGGTGGCTCTGTGTCAGGAATGCTTCCCTAAGTGTTGAATTCAGCATTCCAGGAGGCGACTACCTCCCTTCCTCCAAATAATTCTTGGAGGTGCTATTGCAAATGCAATGGAGTGACCATCAGTGTAGTCCAGTGTGGCATTAGCTCTTCTCAGTTTCTCCAATTATTAAGACTGGAACGCTGGAGCCTTTGGTGTCAGTTACATGTTTGCCCTTGCTCCTCTGTGCAGGCTGGGCAAGTCAATGAGACCTCTCTAAGAGAAGGCTGCATTATATCTCTGGGTTCTCATCCAGGTCTATCCTTCTTTGTTTTTCCGATTGCAGTCTCTGGCCTACATCCTCTTGAATTTGTGATGGAGATAACCAAATGTAGGAATTGCGTGACATATGCAGGGCCTCAATATCAGAGCTGAGCTTTCTGTCTATGCCAAGAATGCTTTACTCAAAGATTTCAGGGGTCCAGAAACACCTTGAATTTACTCGTAAAACATTATACGTGCATGTGTATGTGCATATCTTTGGGGAAAAGGCTGTTTCCCCTGTTGCACTGTGGATTCCAAGAGGGTCATGCCAACAAAATACCTGACATATAGTGCCTGCTAAATAGATTTCTATTGAATGAATGGACAGAGTTCCTCAAATTCCCATCCCCAACATAGTTATGAAACATTGCTCTATGCCTAAATAATCCGCAGGGGCCTACATGTTTTGCTTGCTCTAGCTAGACTTTCCGATGGAATATGTTGATGGGCAAGACCTGAGACGTTCTACCACATTTCTGCTGCTAGTCAAACCAGAGACCCAGATCAAAGTTCCTGGAGATTTCACTCTTCAGAGACCTGTCTTCAGAGCCAAGCAAGTCAACAGCCAGAAATATATTCCCAGGGACTATGTGACAACCATTTGTCACACGTTCTGATCAACCATCACAAATGGTAAGAATCACTGCCTTTTCTCACCTTGTCCCTCGGAGGCAGAGGTGTGAAATGAATCATGTAGAAGTGCACACTTCTGACTCATGAGAAGGTCTTCACGTGAGGCTAACAACTTGAGGAAAAAGACTAACATGTGCATGGTGCTTTTAGCTTTCTAAAATGTGCCCCATAGATTATCTCATTTGATGCCTTCTCAACACTCTTTGAAGTAAGAAAGACAGACTTTATTTCCCCCTTTTATAGATGAGGAAACCTAGGCTCTGAAAGCCTTGCCTAATGACATACAGCTAATATATGGCATTGCTAGAATATGAACTGAAGTCTCAAAACTCCTTTTTTTCATTGAGACAGAGTCTCACTCTGTTGCCCAGGCTGGAGTGCAGGGGCATGATCTTGGCTTACCACTGTCTCTTGGGTTCAAGTGATTCTCCTGCCTCAGCCACCCAAGTAGCTGGGACTACAGGCGTGCGCCACCACACCTGACAAATTTTTAATTTTTTGTAGAGATGGGGTCTCACTATGTCACCCAGGCTGGTCTTGAACTCCTGGCCTCAAGCAGTCCTCCTGCCTTGGCCTCCCAAAGTGCTGGGATTACAGGTGTAAGCCAATGCACCCAGCTAATTTTTGTATTATTAGTAGAGATGGGGTTTCAGCATGTTGGCTAGGCTGGTCTCAAACCTCTGACCTCAAGTGATCCACCTGCCTCAGCCTCCCAAAGTGCAGGGATTACATGCATAAGCCACTGTACCTGGCCTCAAAAATCCTTTTCACCAGCAATTCCAATTCTGGATATATATCCAAAAGAATTGAAAACAGGGTCTCAAAGAGATATTTGTACATACATTTCGTAGTAGTATTATTCATAAGAGTCAAAAAATGGAACATACGTGAGTGTCCATCAATAGATGAATGGATAAACAAAACATGGGATACTCACACAATGGACTATTATTTAGTCTTAAGAAGAAAGGAAATGCTGACACAGGTTAAAACATGGATGAATCTTAAAGACATTATGCTTAGTGAAATAAGCCAGTCTCAAATGGACAAGTACCACATGAGACACCTACAGCAGTCAAATTCACAAGAGACACAAAGTAGAATGGTGATGTTCCAGGGGCTGTGTGGAGGGGTGAATGGGGAGTTGTTGTTTAATGGGTGCAGAGCTTCAGTTTTGCAAGATAAAACAGTTCTGGTGATTGGTTGTGCAACAACATGAGTATACATAAACATATATACTATAGTATACATAGCACACTTAGAAATAGGTAAGATGGTGTACTCATCAGTTTCATGTTGCTATAAAGGAATACCTGAGACTAGGTAATTTATAAAGAAAATATGTTTATCTGGCTCATGGTGCTGCAGGCTGTACAGGAAACATGGCACCAACATCTGCTTCTGGTGAGGGCCTTGGTAAGTTGACAATCGTGGCAGAAGGCGAAGAGGGAGCAAGCATGTCACATGGCAGGAGAGGGAGTGAGAGAGAGAGAGAAGGAGGTACCGGGCTCCTTTTAACAACCAGCTTTCATGTGAACTAAGAGCAAGAACTCATCACCAAGGGGAGGACACAAAGCCATTCCTGAGTGATCCACCCCCATGACCCAAACACTTCCTGCCAGGCCCCACCTCCAACATTGGAGACCACATTTCAGCATGAGATATGGAGGAGACAAACATCCAAACTATATTAGACGGTAAGCCAGGGTCGGTGGCTCACACCTGTAATCCCAGCACTTTGGGCCTAGGCAGGCAGATCACTTGAGGCCAGGAGTTCGAGACCAGCCTGTGCAACATAGTGAAACCCATCTCTACTCAAAATATAAAAATTAACTGGGTATGTTGGCGGGCACCTGTAATCCCAGCTACTTGGGAGGCTGAGGCAGGGGAATCACTTGAACCCGGGAAGCAGAAGTTCTAGTGAGCTGAGATCGCACCAGTGCACTCCAGCCTGGGTGACAGAACAAGACTCCATCTCAAAATAAAATAAAATAAAATAAAATAAAACTATATTAGATGACAAATTTTATGTTTTATGTGTGTTAACATAATTAATAAACATTAAAAAACAATTTTTCATCATACCACCTTTTCTCTGAAAAGTGGTCAACAGATGTTAAGTTAGGAGTATGCCCCTCTGAGGAAATGGTTCATGGAGAAAAATTTCTCAGCCAGCCAAGCAGAGGAGACAGGAATCACAGCGATTTAAGGTAAGTCTCAAGAGATGGATGCATATTTTCTATCCAACTTATTTTCCCAATCCACCCTCTAAATCTTCAGGATTTAGCTGACAAATCTAAAGCCAGGTGCACAACTAGGTAAATAGCAGAGTTGGGCAGAGTACGTAGAGTGAAGCAGCAATCAGATCGTTTTAGGCCCTCAGCTTCCGCTGGCTGTTTTGTTCCTGGGTATCAGGAGCCTAGAAGAACAGAATCTGTACCTGTGCATGTTAAAGTGCTTTCTCTCCAGGTGCCTTTCTCTGTGCAAACAGAAGTGATCTTTCCTCCAGGGCTCTCAAAGCCCTCCTGACAGACGTAGCGAGCCACACCACCCAGCCTGGAGCTGTGATTTTCTACCAAGATGGCATGCCGCATTTCTGGAGGGTTGCCACAGTTGATCTCTGCAATGGGGAACCAACACATCACTGGTTGTAAGCCCTGACTTCCAGCCCTACAATTCTTATCTTTAAAATAAATATTTAATAGTGATAGAGGCCACTCAATTGAGAAAAGAGAAAACACTAATCCCATCAAATAATCCAATGTATGTATGTCTGAATTTAATAAAATTTCCAAACACGCACACATAGAAAATAGTCAAATTATGAGATTATTTACTTATGAAGAATTCCAGTCTGGGTGCAGTGGCTCATGCCTGTAATCCTAGCACTTTGGGAAGCCGAGGCGGGCAGATCACCTGTGGTTGGGAGTTCGAGATCAGCCTGACCAACATGGAGAAACCCCATCTTTACCCAAAATACAAAATTAGCCAGGCATGGTGGCACATGCCTGTAAGCCCAGCTACTTGGGAGGCTGAGCCAGGAGAATTGCTTGAACCCAGGAGGCGGAGGTTGCGGTGAGCCAAAATCTCGCCATTGCACTCCAGCCTGGGCAACAAGAGCAAAACTCCACCTCAAAAAAAAAAAAAAAAGAATTTCTTGGTCTATGAAATAATATATCTTAGGGTTCTTTCAAATACTACAGTTCTCTGGTACATTTTACTATGTATCTTCAGCTTATCAACTCCAGAATAGATGCTAATGCAACTGTAGCAATTATTGCCAACTGATTGTTAAATAGACTATATTCAAAATGTCTGAACTTTTTAAAGCAAATTAATGGAGAAAGTATTTATCTCCTAAAGGTTCAACTTATATGTACCTTTCAAAGAAAATAAATCAGTTGCATAGGAGGATACAAACCCAGAATTACAAAATTGATAGGAAATTTTTTTTCTAAACTCTGACTACTAAAAGACAATTAAATATTTACAAAGAACTATCTAAAGGTAAAAGATTATGACATGACCATTCTAGACCCAGCCAAACTATACTTTACTTAAGAGCCCAAGAAAGATATTTTCAGATATTTTAGAATTTTTAAAAAATCTATCCATGTATCTTTCCTGGGGAAAAAAATCAAAAAGATGAATCAGAACAAATATCGTAAGAATAAGTGTGCAGGGTGGACAGGTTTTAGAAAAAAACACCAAGGAGCAATGAAATCAGCAAGCTGTACGGATAAGTCTCCATAATCATTTAATTGTGATTGCAGAGCTTGATATAACTATTAGTAAAGGATTATAGAACTAAAAGCTGAACAATGTAAAGGAATACTAAAAATAAAATTTCAAATTATTTCAATAAAACCAGAGCAGTGAGTTGATAGGAAGAGGTAGAGCATACTAGTGCTTCATGTTATACAATAGTGCTCATGGATACAATGTTATTCAATAAAGTATAATAAATATATAATAAGATGGTTATAATAATTTCTAATGTAACCAATAGTCCAAGTTACACCAAAATACAGAAAGAAAAAAAAAATCTGTTCTGCCATAGTGAGAGAAAAAAAGAAAAAAACTTATGGCATTCATTCTGATTTTTAATTTTCTCCCCAATCTGTAGAAAGCCAAGAAAATTAAGCCCTTCTGACAACGAGGCTTTTTAAACAGAAGTCCTTTTATTGAAATAACAGCATTCAAACTAGAGAAAATTATATAACCTGTTCCCATATCCCCATCAACCATCCTTGGCCTTAGAAATAGATGGCTTCTTTTAAATAAGCCTCAGATACAGAATGCATGGATTTAATGGAATTGCCCTCTTTTCCATCTTATTATGGATGCTTGATCTGTTGCAGGACTCCAGAGTTATTTCCAGGAGGAAGACTTCCCAGAGCAGGATCTCATCTAATTTCCAACCCTGTCTACCTCTCATGTCCCATGTTTGCCCACAAACTTTGGGGCAAACTTTTGTTCACTTTTCATGCATAGTCACCAGACACAAGACCCCTTGGCCCTCATCTTGTTTTCCCAGCATCAAATCTTTAGACATGTTTAATGGTCCCAGGCATTCCAAGAATGAATGTATTTGTGTGTACACAAGCAACCAACCAAACAGATGGTTAATATTTCATAAGACTGCCTAGTCATTGTTGACATCTGAAACATCTTCTAATTTAAGACAGAGTTCAGTTACAGCAGGAAGTAGAGGGAAAATCACTAAAGAGGTTGGAGGTATAGGTCCATGCACACTGAAGGTGGAAGGTTAAAGTGCTCAGTGGAGAAGTCTGGGAGGGAACCCAGCAACAAATCATTGGATTAGGGAAGAAGCACAAATACGAAAGGGATGAAAGTATGAAAGAGAACTAGATTGGCTTCCATCTTGGACGTGACCAAGAATACTGGAAGGCATGATGACTTTAGTTGGGAGTGCAAGATTTTTTTTTAAATTATTACCAAATATCACCCAATTGATAAGAAATCAATAACTTGTTCTCTAGGGATTAAGGCTCAAAGGCTCAGGTGGATGCCCGGTTGGGAAGCAGCCTGGATCTGTGGCTCTGTGAGCTCCCCATTAACAGAGCTATTCAAGTTGGACAATCCCTCAGCAAGAGATATTTAGAGAGGATTCCGGCATGGCTTGGATTAAATGCATGGTTCTAACAGCTATACATCTGAATCCCCTGGGAAACTTTAGAAAAACGCATGTGCTGGATGTGGTCTTTTAAAAACCTAAATCAGATTTTTAAACCCCTACCCACAGTTAACTCTTCTTATTCAGTAGTACTGCACTGGGTTCTTGGTATCCATGTTTCTACAAAGCTCCAAGTTTGATTTTGGTGCACTCCCTCAGCTGAGAATCTGAATGAAATCCTGGTACAAATGGCTACCATTTGTCATCACATGCATTCCAATAGGATCCTAAGTATAAAGTGTTACTATTCACAATAACCGTCCATGTTAAGGGTTACTTTCCCCACTGTACAGGTGAAGACAACTCAAAATTAAATGACACATCCAAAGTTACACAGGCAATTATGGGAAGGCAAGGAGTTGAAGGCAAGGTCAGTCGTATTCCTTTCCCTACACCCACTGCTTCTTGAAAGTCAGCCAGGCTCAGTGGCTCACACCTGTAATCCCAGCACTTTGGGAAGCCAAGACAGTCAGATCACTTGAGACTGGGAGTTCAAGATCAGCCTGGTTAACATGGAGAAACCCTGTCTACTAAAAATACAAAAATTAACTGGATGTGGTGGCATAAGCCTGTAATCCCAGCTACTCAGGAGACTGAGGCACAAGAATCACTTGAACCCAGGAGGCACAGGTTGCAGTGAGTTGAGATCGTGCCACTGCACTCCAGCCTCAGCAACAGAGTGAGACTCCATCTGAAAAAGGAAAAAAAGCTGTTCCAACCCTGCAATTCTACAGTCCCTGCACATCCCATCTCAGCTTACTCTCCTCTGCTTTTGCACTCACACCTTCTTCTCCAGGTACACTCTGTCTCCCTCACACTGAGCAAAGTCCTTCCCAGCCTGAACTGACTAACAGAAGAGGAATCCTGTCTTCCTCTGAACTGTTATGATCCATGTTCATTTGTTTATTTATTCCTATATTTATTGAATGCCTCATACATGCTAGTTACTATAGCAGTGAACAAAATGGGTAAGATTTCTGCCCTCATGGAGCTTAGGGAGAGTCAATAGACAAAAAAAAAGTAAGTCAACACATAACTGTGATAGTAGTAAATGTTATGTAGGAATAATAATAACAATTATTATTAAGTGATAGAATGGAGAAAACTGTCATTGTTGTTGAGGTGATCTCACTCTATTGCCCAGGCTGGCGTGCAGTGGTGCCATCACAGCTCACCACAGCCTTGACCTCCCAGGCTCAAGCGATCCTCCCACCTCAGCCTCCTGAGGCGCTAGGACCACAGGCATGTACCACCAGGCCCAGCTAATTTTTCGGGTTTTTTGTAGAGACAGGGTCTCTCTCTGTTGCCCAGGCTGGTCTCGTACTCTTGGACTCAAGTGATCCTACTGGCCTCAGCTTTGAAAAAACTTTTTTTTTTTTTGCAGGGCGGGTCGCGGGGGAGTTGTGTGTGTGTTTTGTTTGTTTGTTTGTTTGTTTGAGACAGAATCTCACTCTGTCTCCCAAGCTGGAGTGCAGTGGCACGATCTCGGCTCCTTGCAATCTCTGTCTCCCGGGTTCAAGTAATTCTTGTGCCTCAGCCTCCCAAGTAGCTGGGACTACAGGCATGCACCACTATACCTGGCTAATTTTTTGTATTTTTAGTAGAAATGGGTTTTTGCCATGTTGCCCAGGCTAGTCTTGAACTCCTGAGCTCAAGTGATCTGCCTGCCTTGGCCTCCCAAAGTGCTAGAATTACAGGCATGAGCCACCATGCCCGGCCTTCAATTTATTTTATTTTATTTTATTTTATTTTTTATTTTGGATGAAGTCTCACTCGTTGCCCAGACTGGAGTACAGTGGTGCAATCTCGGCTCACTGCAATCTCCGTCTCCCAGATTCAGGCAATTCTCCTGCCTCAGCCTCCTGAGTAGCTAGGATTATAGGCGGCTGCCACCATGCCCAGCTTATTTTGTATTTTCAGTAGAGACAGGATTTCATCCTGTTGGCCTGGCTGGTCTCAAACTCCTGATCTCAAGCAATCCTCCCAGAAAAACGTTTTAAATAGAGTAGTCAGAATGATTTGATCTCTCTGAAGAAATAACACATACAATAGGACGACCTGAAGGATGAGAATGAGCAAGCCATGTTTGGGACTAGAGGAAGAATATTTCAATCAAATGAAAGAACCAATGCAAAGACCCTGCGGTAAGAAAGCTCTCGGTGGGTTCCAAAAAGGGAAAAGCCACCTGCATGGCTGGAGCATAGTTAGTGAGAGGGAGACTGGCATGAGATGAAGGTGCAGAAAAAAGCAGAGCCTAACCACACAGGGCCTTATAAATCTTGGGCTTTATTTTAAAAGCAACTGAAGCTCTTGTTGGGTTTTAAGTAAGGGAATGAAAAATCTGATTTAGGTTTTTAAAAGACCACATCAGCTGTTAGTAGAGAAAGGTTGGGAGAAGAATAGGAATAAAAGAAGAAACATCAGCCAGGGTCTACAGCAGTAGTCCAACAGAGAGATGATGAGGTCTTGGATGGACTTCAGAGGGGATGGAAATGGAAAGAAGAGACGGATTTGTGATGTATTCTGGAAGCAGAACTGAATGTTCTTGGTGACATATTGGATGTGAGGTGAAAAGGGGAAAAGGGAGGTGGAATCAAGACTATTACCTGCACTTAGAGATTTAAGAAGTATACAGTGTTACCTATTCTTTCTTTTGTTCTGGGTTTTTTTGCTTTCTTTTCAGACAGGGTCTTACTCCTGTTGCCAAGGCTGGAGTGCAGTGGCACAATCACAGCTCACCACAGCTTCGACCTCCTGGGCTCAAGTGATCCTCCCAGCTCAGCCTCCCAAGTAGCTGGGACTTCACACGTGTACCATCACACATGGATACTTTTTGTATTTTTTGTAAATATGGGGTTTTTCCATGTTGTCCCCTGTTCTCAAACTCCTGAGCTCATGAAATCTGCCCATCTTGCCCTCCCAAAGTGCTAGGATTATAGGCATGAGCCACCACTCAGCTGAGTATTATCTATTCTTATACTAGTATTATCTATACTGTTCATATGACCTTTATTTCCTGCCTTGCCGATTTGTGTCTTTTTATGAATACATGTCTTCCCAAATATATGGACAGTTCCTCAAGGACAGAGTCTTTGTCTTATAATTCTTGTACCTCCACGAGGCCCACTTAAAACTGTATGTTTTACACAGTTGTTCATTGATAGCTTGCTACTACTTTATCTCAGTTCAAGATGCAGTAAATGCTGCTATGATGTGCCAACAGCCCCTCAGGAAGAAACCAGACATCAGTAGATCATAAGGCCAAATAACAGGACAGACATTACTTCTATATTTATTATCCGACACAGGTAATTCGCATGTACCAAACACCAAGTAATGAGAGCTGAGAAAAAGCCCCCAAAATCCAGTGTCAATCTTGTGCTAGGGAATTATAAGAAACCTGTTCAGGCCTCAATAATTTGAATAATAATAGCATTCAGCTGGGCATGGTAGCTCATGCCTGTAATCTCAACACTTTGGGAGGCCAAGGCAGGAGGACTGCTTCAGCCCAGGAGTTCAAGACCAACCTGGCAAACATGCTGAAACTCTGTCTCTACTAAAAATACAAAAATCAGTCAGGTGTGGTGATGCATGCTTATAATCCCAGCTACCTGGGAGGCTGAGGCAGGAGGACTGCTTGAACCTAGAAGGCAGAGGTTACAGTGAGCCAAGATTGCAACACTGCATTCCAGCTTGGGCAATAGAGCAAGACTCCATCTCAAAAATGAAAGAAAGGAAAAGAAAGGAAGAAGGAAGGAAGGGAAAGGAAGGAAGGAAAAGAAAGGAAGGGGGAGGAAGGAAAGAAGGAAGGGAGGGAGGGAGGGAGGCAATAATAATAATAGCATTCATAGAAATACTACCCAACACAAGGTAGTCTACTAGATATACACTACCTTCTTTATTCCTACAGAAAATCCTATAAGGTAGTCAGGTGAGATGGCTCATGCCTGTAATCCCAGAACTTTGGGAAGCTGAGGAGGGCAGATCACTTTGAGCTCAGGAGTTCAAGATCAGCCTGGGCAACATGACAAAATCCCATCTCTACAAAAAAATACAGTAACTAGCCAGGCATTGGTGGCTCATGCCTGTAGTCCCAGCTGCTTGGGAGGATGAAGTGGGAGAATCACTTTGAGCCCAGGAGGTGGAAGCTGCTGTGAGCCAAGATCACAATACTGCACTCCAACCTAGAAGACAGAGACCCTGTACCCCCCAAAAAACAAAAAAAAATTTAAAAAGGAAAATCCTACAAGGTAGATGGGTTTTTCTCATATAGTTTACAGATTGGAAGACAGAGGCCCTAAGAGCTTAAGTCACATTCAAAAGTCATACCACTAGTAAAAGAACCGATATTCAAACTGTGGTTTGTGTGATCCCAAAGTCCACGTCTATTATATTTGGGCAGCTTCACCACGAAGGGCTCCACCTAGGCCCTGACTCAGTTCTATAACCTTACAGGTTAGCTAAAACCTAAGGAGAAAAGGTTGCCTGAATAAGCATTCAAGTCAGTCTGGAAGGGTTCTGAGACAACACTTCCTGCCCAATCTTGTCTCCAAGAACTTTCCCAGAGCAAGAGAACTGCTGGAAATAGATATCTCTCTGTAGCTCTGTGACTCCCTGAAACCTCTTGGCCTGATGTTTAACCCTATGTATGACATTAGAGTCTGGCCTGGGGCTTGCCTAGAACATGACCCCATCTGTCACAGATATTCCCAGCTACTGCCACTTCTGCTCAGATCAAATGACATCCAAGAAAGTGGGTAGTTCCAGCTGGGCACAGTGGCTCACACCTGTAATCCCAACACTTTGGGAGACTGAGGCAAGTGGATCATGAGGTCAGGAGATCGAGACCATCCTGGTGAACACGGTGAAACCCCATCTGTACTGAAAATACAAAAAATTAGCTGGGCATGGTAGTGGACGCCTGTAATCCCAGCTACTCAGAGGAAGGAGAACTGCTTGAACCCAGGAGGCAGAGGTTACAGTGAGCCGAGATCGTGCCACTACACTCCAGCCTGGGTGACAAGAGCAAGACTCCATCCCCCCCCCAAAAAAAGAAAGAAAGAAAGTAGGTAGTCCCTACTAAGAAATACTCAAAAAATGAATTCAACAGAGGCCACGGTAGGAAATAAAGATAAAATCCTTTTTAATACATGAAAACCCCCCAAAACTCTTACTGTCACAAGGAAATAAACATTTAAAAGCAGTTTATACCCCCAGGAAGGAAAAAATAAGCAGCACAAATTTGCATTGCATATGCATAGGGGCATTCATTAAAGCACATGTTTCTCTGGCTAATTGCGTTATTAAGTAACAGCGTTTGCATCTGCATCAGAAATACAGTCAACTAATTATGAGCGTGGCTGGGAATTTTTCCTTACTCTCCCACTGTCTGTGATTTTATTCAAATAATCAGCTTCAAAATAGGACTCCCAGAGGAGTGGGGGAGAATGTGTTGTGCTGGTTTCAAGGACCAAATTTATAATATAACTTATATCTCATATCTTGAAGATAAAAGTGTTTATCCACAGTGCTAGCTTTCATATTCTACCAAGGAAATATTCCAGAAGGAAATTTGATGAAAGGTACAGGCAACTTATGGCATCTAATCAACAACAGACTGTATCACAAATGTCAACCATATTGGCTGCTGTTTATTATACACATCAGCACAATAACATAGATTGATGACAGAAAGAATCTACTAATATAAAGGCTCCGTCTAAGGCTGTTTAGAGATCAATAAATAACAAGCTGAGAAAGAAAAACGGTGACCAACGATGCCTGTAAATTGAGGCAGACATTTTGCCAACTGCCAGAGGAATTAGATAGACCTATTCCACTTGTTAAGATTGACCCCAAAATAAAACCTTCTCAGAAAAATAAGTGCTATATGTAAAGATTTGCAAAAGAGCAGAAGCAAGTGCAAAAAACTGAAGAAAATCACATTCAAGTCAGTTTTCATCTTTATCCAACGATCATAGAAATAAGTCTCTAGCACGCCTTAGAATCAAATCAGAAGGCTAACACATCACCTGGAAATTAGTGGAATGTAGGTTGTAAGGGCCTAAACACCCCAGAAAGATTAACACCAGGGTCTGCACTATGCTTATGTTTCAAATTAGATAATTCAGCAAGCCACCTACACTTATTTCATTTGTTTCATCTATGGTAGTGTTTTCTCCCTCACTAAATGGTAAGCTCTTTCTGGGCTGTGCATAGACCCTGTATTTTTAAATATCCCCTACAGTCCTTTGAATTATAAACATTATTTTGAACGTTAGTCTTTGTGATGTTCCTGTGTAAGTAACATGGCCTAAGGAACTGACTGAACATGATTAACCTTCAAGTTTCATGCATCTTGCAGCATGTCTGCATATAACCACGAATTTGACTATTGTAGTTAGACCCTCATTCCAGGATCCCTTGGACAGTAAATTACACATATCATTCATGGTGGAAATTGGAATCTAATGTCTCAATATCTAACAGGTTGAACTTAAAAAATGTTATACAGCAGAAAGAACAAGGGTGGGCGTGGTGGCTCACTCCTGTAATGCTAGCACTTGGGAAGGCCAAGGCACAAGGATTACTTAAGCCTAGCAGTTCAAGACCAGCCTGGGCAACATGTTAAGACCCTGTTTCTACCAAAAAAATAAAAAATTGTTTTAATTAGCCAGGCATGGTAACTAATGCCTGTTGTCCCAGCTAGTTGAGAGACTGAGGCAGGAAAATCCCTTAAGTCCAAGAATTTGAGGCTGTAGTGAGCCATGACCGCACCACCATACTCCACCCTGGGCAACACAAGTGAGACCTCATGTCTGAAAAAAAAAAAAAAAAGCCAGGGGCATTATATTACTGGACTTCAAACTACACTATAAGGCTACAGTAACCAAAACAGCATGGTACTGGTACAAAAACAGACCTATAGACCAATAGGTCAATGAAACAGAATAGAGAACCCAGAAATGAAGCCACATACTTGATCAGTCATCTGATCTTCCACAAAGAAATCAACAATAGCAAGCAATGGGGAAAGGACTCCCTATGCAATAAATGGTGCTGGGATAGCTGGCTAGTCATATGCAGAAGAATGAAACTGGACCCCTACCTTTTGCCACATATAAAAATTAATTCAAGATGGATTAAAGACTTATATATAAGACCACAAACTGTAAGAATACTAGAAGAAAACCTACAAAACACCATTCTGGACATCAGCCTTGGGAAATAATTTACTATTAAGTCCTTAATAGCAATTGCAAATAAAACAAAAGTTGACAAGTGGGACCTCATTAAGGAACTTCTGTACAGCAAAAGAATCTATAACAGAGGAAATCGAGAACCTACAGAATGGTATAAAATATTCACAACCTGTGCATCTGACAAAGGTCTAATATTCAAAATCTATAAGGAACTTAATTCAACAAGCAAACAACAAATAACTCCATTAAAAAGTGGGCAAAACACATAAACAGACATGTCTCAAAAGAAGACACACAAGTGGTCAAGAAACATATGAAAAATGCTACACATCACTAATCATCAGAGAAATGCACATCAAAACCACAATGAGATTCCACCTCACACCAGACAGAATGACTATTAAAATGTCAAAAAACAACAGATGCTGGTAAGGCTACAGAGAAAAGGGAACGCTTATACACTGTTGGTGGGAATGTAAATTAATTCAGCCACTATGGAAGGTAATTTGGAGATTTCTCAAAGAGCTTAAAACAGAACTACCATTCAACCCAGCAATCCCATTACTGGATGGATATACATCAAAAAGAAAATAAATCGTTCAATCAAAAGGACACATGCACTTGTATGTTCATCGCTGCACTATTCACAAAAGCAAAGACATGGAATTAACCTAGGTGCCCATCAATAGTGGATTGGATAAAGAAAATGTGGTACATGTACACCATGGAATACTACACAACCATAAAAAGAATAAAATCATGTCCTTTGCAGCAACATGGATGCAGCTGGAGGCCACTTCTAATATCCTAAGCATATTAATGCAGGAACAGAAAATTCTAATATCCTAAGCATATTAATGCAGGAACAGACAATCAAATACCACATGTTCTCACATCTAAGTGGGAGCTAAACATTGGGTACTCATGGACATAAAGATGAGAGCAATAGATACAGGGGACTACTAGAAGGAGGACGGAGGAAGAGGGTCGAAACACTCACTGTTGGGTACCATGTTCACTACATAGGTGACAGGATCATTCATATCTTAGCATCACATAATAAACCCTCGTAACAAACTTGCACGTGTTCCCCCAAACCTAAAATAAAAGCTGAAATTATTATTTTTTTAAAATGTGGCCAGGCACAGTGGCTCACCCCTGTAATTCCAGCACTTTGGGAGGCTGAGGTAGGAGGATCATCTGAGGCCAGGAATTCGAGACCAGCCTTGCCAACACAGTGAAACCCTATCTGTACAAAAAATACAAAACTTAGCCAGCCATGGAGGCAGGTACCTGTAATCCCAACTACTCAGGAAGCTGAGGCAGGAGAATCGCTTGAAGCTGAGAGGCAGAGGTTGCAGTGAGTTGAGATTGTGCCATTGCACTGCAGCCTGGGTGACAAGAGCGAACTCTGTCTCAAAAAAACAGAAAGAAAAAGGAAGGAAGGAAGGAAGGAAGGAAGGAAAAGAAAATAAAATGTTATTGCAAGCATTAAAAAAAAAAATGAGAGGGTTGTAGTTTGCCATGAAGCACATTCTCAAGAGTGGTTTATTAACTGCTCTAATGAGCTCATTAGCACCCAAAAGTCTACTTGCTCTTAAAGCAATAGAAAGAAAAAAAATTACTTTTTGATGCATTTTGTATTCTAAATTCTTTCATGAACTTTGGTAGCCTTGACTAACAAGGTATTTTCTTCAGATCATATTCATAGAGAAAGCTCATTTGGAGGAAAAAGAAAATTTTCCTTTTCACATCACACTTATCATCAACAAATAGTGTCTAGTATGGGAACCACCGGAATCTAAACACTTCAGAACTACAGAGGAGGTGGTAGGGTGCATAAAAGCATGAGTGTTCGGAGAAAAAAAGGGCTTAGCGTATTTCTTGTAATGATCTTCCATTTGCAGAGGTGACAATAATGTTTGCAATGCTTTGAATTGCCTATGAATATGTCTTTTTCTCAAAGGATAACATTCAAACTCTTCATGTTAATGTTCTAGTTGTAAATAGAATGTCTGAATGGAAAATAAATAAATACATTAAAGTAAAAACTGAAGAACTTCAGGCCTTATCATTTTAGAGTAAGAAGTTTCAGAAAGATCTTACATTTTTGATAAGGAGACCTGCCACTCATCACTAGAAAATGGCCCACTTGTTCATGACAGTAACATTGATCCCCATCCATTCTGCATCAGGCATAGGGCCAAGGACTTTATTCGTTATCCATTAAATCTTCACGATAACTCTAAGGTATGAACCCCATTTTATTCCCTTCTATAAAAGGAAACTGGAGTTTAGAGAGGTTCAGAAGTGGCTGCACAACTAGTTAGTGCTCCAGACAAAACTTACACAGATCTTTCTGAGCCATAGGCTCATGCGTCGTCCCCACTCTGTTGGCAGCCTTATAACCAATGTCATCAGTCATTCTGCACATTCAAATGACTTCAACCATTTAAAAATATGGAGACATATTTTAATGGCATTTACTTGGCAAAAGTGTAACCCAGTAGAGCTGCTGCATGCAACAGGTAAGTCAATGCAGTTTTTTAAAATGTGTTAAAAGATCAAGTATATCGTGAGGTTCCAGAAAATATTTATTTTTTATTTTTATTTATTTAATTAAAAAAAATTTTAGAGACCATGTTCCCCTGTTGCCCAGGCTGGAGTGCAGTGGCATGATCACAGCTAACTGTAACCTTGAACTCCTGGGCTCAAGTGATCCTCCCACCTCAGCCTCCCAAGCAGCTGGGACTACAAATGCATGCCATTGTGCCCAGACAATTTTTTATTTTTTGTAGACATAAGATCTCACTATGTTTTCCAGGCTGGTCTTGAACTCCTGGCCTCAAGCAATCTTCCCTCCTTGGCCTCCCAAAGTGCTAGGATTATAGGTATAAGCCACAATGCCCAGTCCATAAAATTATTTCAAATGAACAAACATCCTATCACCTGGAACACAGATGATGTACACAAGGTAAATGTGCTCCCACTCGCTCCTCCCTGACCCATGGTGGCATCGTTAGTTAATCACAGCATTCGTCTGTGCTGATTCTGGATGTGGCCTCAGGATCCTCTCCACACCAGCACTAAAAATCCAGGCAGTCATGCAATGAAACGTATCTGCCACTCTTCGTTTGAATGCACTAAACTGTGGTACAATTAATGTTGAAGCTTTTTCAGACTCTTTCCATCTTTGTAGAGATAAATCAGGCTCTGCTAATAAAAATCTCAAAAGATGAAGAGTTGACTCAGCAACAATGAATACCCTTCTGGCTGGGTCCTATACCACACAGTGCATGAAGGTATGTTGGTCTCGGCATCCCTCTTCTAGGGCTCTTCAGCTTTTTCATCATCACCTCCCATCTCCAGGGCACACTGACTGCGGCTGCCTTCTACAAAAGTGTATTGGGCTCTCTTCTTGGTGCACAGCTCATGACATACAGTAAGTCACTTCCTTACCCTGGTCCTTAAACTCCTCTGTGAAATGGGAAATATATACCAATCTATTAACCTTAAATAATACCAATCTATACACCTTAAAGTGCTGGTCACCTCTGGAGAATCAGGCTCTGCTGTTACTGGACTTTGGAAACCATGTCCCACTCTGTTGACCAACTCAAAGGAAAAACTCTGCCTCTGCAATGAGCCTATCATGCTGGGCCATCCACCCTATAAGGGCCATACACAGCGATACGGGGAAAACCAGGGGTCAGCCCCAAGGCCTCTGTTTCTGCTTTGTCAAAGCCCAGAGATGTCACGCCAAGATAGAAGCAAGTATGAAGGTCTAGAAGACAAAGCAAGGAGGTATGGAACTGGGAAAAGACATAAAGCTGGGGGACAAACCAAGCAAAAAGAGAGCAAGAGTTTCTATAAGGCTCAACCACACGATAAGCTGGGGGGCAATTCAGGAGCCCATTCCACAATGCCTGCCATCGTCTGCGGTGCCTTTTGAGGGGACCTCCAGGTGCTTCCACAGGCCTTGGCTATGCCAGGCACTGTCAGGTGCTGGTGAGATCCTGCTAAAGAAGCCTATATGGTCACTGAGCTCCCAGATTTACAATCCAGTAGGGGAGACTAATGAAAGCCATGAAATCAAGCAGAAATAATAAACTTGCTTATTGGGTACTAAGAAAGAGAATGTCAGAGGTGACATTTAAGCTGAAATTTGAAAGAAGAAAAGGAGCTTGATAAGCAGAGAGGCTGCGCTAAGAGATGAATGGATAAAATGTGATCTATCCATACAGTGGAATATTATTCAATCTTAAAAAGGAATCACGTTCTGATGCATGCTACAACATGCGTAAACCCTGAAAACATGCTAAGCAAAAGAAGCCAGACATAAAAAGACAAATATTATATGATTCCACATATATAAGTGTCTAGAATAGGCAAATTTCTAGTGACAGAAAGCAGAATAGAGGTTACCAGAGTCCAGAGGGAGAGGGAATGAGGAGTCAGTGTGTAAAGAGTACAGAGTTTCTGTTTAAGATTGTGAAAAAGTACTGGAAATAGATAGTGGTGATGGTCACACAGTATTGTGAATTTACTTAGTGGTGCTAAATTGTCCACTTATATATGGTTAAATGGTAAATTTCATATTATATGTATTTTACCCAATAAAAACACTTTTTTAAAGCAAGGAGGCCAGGTGTGATGCCTCATGCCTGTAATCCCAGCTACTTGGGAGGCTGAAGCAGAAGGATCACTTGAGTCCGGAGTTTGAGGCTGCAGTGAGCTATGATCATACCACTGTGCTCCAGCCTGGGCAACAGAGCAAGTGCCCATCTCTAAAAGACATACATAAAAATTTTTAAAAATCAGCTATGGGCGGTGGTTCATGCCTATAATCTAGCACTTTGGGAGGCTAAGGCATGAGAATCACTTGAGTCCAGGAGTTTGAGACCAGCCTGGTCAACATAGTGAGACTCTGCCTCTGTAAAAAATTAAAAAAAAAAAAATAGCTGGGCATGGTGGCACACATCTGTAGTCTCAGCTATTCCGGAGGCTGATGAGGGAAGATCCCTAGAGCCCAGCAGTTCAAGACTGCAGTGGGCCATGGTTGTACCCCTGTACGCCAGCCTGAGTGACAGAGCAAGACTCTGTCTAGAAGAAAAACCCAAAATCAAAGAATGCCCTTTTCCTCAGCAGCAACCAAGTTCATAATTTGTTAGTGTTTTTAGTGGAATTCCCAATTCCCGTGGCTTTATAACTCTGAGATAAAAATACAATGTCAGTTGGCACCTGGCCCAGATTCCAGAGTCCCAAAGAAGACTGAAGGGTAAATAAGAAGGGGTGTGTGAGCTCAGAAAAGAGCAGGCACAGCAGTGAGAAATGGAGGCCATGTGGTGACACGGGGGAGGAGGAGGAGGAAGGTGTCAGCGGGCAGAGGGAGCAGTTATTAGAGAAGAAAAAAAGAAGCAAAGATCTTTTAAATAACAGTTCTTTGGGAAAATGCAGCAAGCATTCTCCTCTAAATTAACTTTCTACATTCTCAGTCTAATAATCCAGATGACTACTAATTTTCAAGGCAATATAAATGGTTTTATATGGGGTTTCCTATATAAATCCTTAGAGGGTTCTTTGATAGGCATAATGGCACATTTTAATATAAGTTCTGCATTTTAGTTGATCCATTGAAAGATCATCTTAGAACTAAAATGTATCTTTAGAATTTCTTAACCCCTGAGGATGATAATTAACCATCAAAATGCATTTAGAGCCTACACAGCAAGTCAGAATATCAAAATGATTAACTTTGCCATGCACATCACTGGGGTTTCTTAACTATGCAATAAATTTAATGAAAATTGTGAGGGTTTTTATTTTGCCCCAAATGAAAACAGCTTTGTTTCTTTGCCTGATATGTGAAAAATTCCGTCATGCTCACTATGGCAGCATATATACTAAAATTGGAATGATACAGAGATCAGCATGATCCCTGTGCAAGGATGACATGCAAACGCATGAAGCATTCCATGAAAAAAAAATCCTTCAATACTGAAAGTATATAAAATATAAAAATCGTCCAGGCACAGTGGCTCACACCTGTAATCCCAGGACTTTGGGAGGCTGAGATGGGCAGATTGCCTGAGGTCAGGAGTTTGAGACCGGCCTGGCCAACATGGCGAAGCCCTGTCCCTACTGAAAATATAAAAAATTAGCTAGGTGTGGTGGTGGGTGCCTATAATCCAAGCTACTTGGGAGGCTGAGACAGGGAGAATCGCTTGAACCCAGGAGGCAGAGGTTGCAGGGAGCCGAGATCGTGCCATTGCACTCCAGCCTGGCCAACAGAGCAAGACTCCATCTCAAAAAAATAAATAAATACATATATATATATATATAAGCTTATCTGTATATGTGAACTTTTTCAAAATTAAGATTGTTATTCATAGAATTTGTAACTCTGAAACATACTGTTAATACTTATCTATGTCAATAAATATTCTTTTTTTTTTTTTTTTTTTTTGAGAAGGAGTCTCACTCTGTCACCCAGGCTGCAGTGCAGTGGTGTGATCTTGGCTCACTGCAACCTCCACCTCCCAGGTTCAAGCAATTCTCCTGCCTCAGCCTTCCAAATAGCTGGGATTACAGGTGCACACCACCATGCCCAGCTAATTTTTTGTATTTTTAGTAGAGACAGAGTTTCACCATGCTGGCCAGGATGGTCTCAAACTCCTGATCTCGTGATCTGCCCACCTCAGCCTCCAAAAGTGCTGGGATTACAGGAGTAAGCAACCATGATTGGCCTATAATAAATATTCTTTTTTAAATACTGTTTTTCTAACATAATTTTATGGATACATAATATTCCATTTTAAGGATATGCCATGATTTACTTAACCAATCTCTTATTGTTAGACATTTGAGATTATTTCTAATATTTCACTATGATAGTTATAAAGAAATATACCTACAGCAAATTAGAAGTATGAAGGCTTTATACGTCTTTTCACAAATAAATTGGAAAATTTGGATGAAATAAATGATTTTCTAGAAATACATAAATTACCAAAATTGACCTTAAGAGGGAAAGAAAAATACACCAGTAAGTATAGGAAGAATTTTAAAATAGTCCAAATGGTCCAAGGGCTACCTCTCCAATCATGCCACATCCAAGTAGTTTTTCAGGTGAAATCTCCAAAATCTTTAAAAACTCTATTTATAGTATTCCAGAAATAGAGAAAGAAGGATATTTTTACATTCCTTTTTTTAAAAGTCAGAATAACATTAATATCAAACTGAACAAAGATGGCACAGGAAAAGAAAATGGACCAATTTCACTTATGAATATCAATGCAAGAATTCCAAGTAAAATTTAGCAAATATAATCCAAATGAAAGGAATAAAATGCCAAAAATCCCAGATTAATTCATTCCAGCAATTAGTACTGATCATTATCAGGAAATCTAACAATATAATACTCACATTATTATTAATTTTTTTTTTAATGAGACAGGGTCTCACTTTGTCACCCAGGCTGGACAGCAGTGGTGTGATCACAGCTTACTGAGGCCTCAACCTCCCAGCCTCAAGTGATCCTCATACCTTAGCCTCCCAAGTAGCTGGGACAACAGGCATGCACCACCACACCCAGCCTGGTCTTGACTACTGGGCTCAAGCTATCTGCCTGCCTGGACCTCCCAGAGTGCTGGGATTACAGGCATGAGCCACTGCATCTGGCCACATTTTTCTAAAAGACATGATTTTGAAAAAAAACTTATTTTTAATTTAAAAAAAATTCCTAAAAAGTGGGAATAAATTGATGCTTCCTTAAGATGATGTACATAGAGCCAAAAACCAGTGAAATGATAATTAAAAAATGTTTTTTCACTTTTCAGGTGGAAACAGGCACATAAAATGGTAATATTTGTAGACAGAGAAACAGAAAGCCAGGTCAAGTATGGTGGCTCATGACTGGAATCCCAGCATGGTGGGAGGCAGAGACGGGCAGATCACTGAGCCCAGGAGGCCAAGACCAGCCTAAGCAACATGGTAAAACCCCATCTCTATAAAAAATACAAAATTTGTCCAGGCATGGAAGCTCACGCCTGTAGTCCCAGCTACTCAGGAGGCTGGAGTGGGAGAATGGCTTGAGCCCAGGAGGCGGAGGTTGCAATGAGTCAAGATTGCATCAGTGCACTCAAGCCTGGGTGGCAGAGCGAGACTCTGTTTCAAAAAAAAAAAAAAGAAAAGAAAAGAAAATGAAATGAAAAAGAAACAGAAAGTCAAAATGAAAAAAAAAAAAAAAAACTAACCAAAAGCCAGTATCATCATAAAAACAGAAGCAGTATAACAAAGTGGATGAAAACAATTTTGAAACTAGAATTCCTGGGTTCAAGTTTAGCTCTGTCTCTAGTCGTGTAACCTTAAACAAATTACAGTCATGCATCACTTAACAACCAGCAAACAAATGCATAATGGTGCATTTTAAGAAATGCACCATTAGGCGATTTCTTTGTTGTGTGAACATCACAGAGTACACTTACACAAACCTAGATGGTAGAGCCTGCTACACACTTAGGCTGTATGGTATATCTATTGCTCCTAAGCTACAAACTCATACAGCATGTTACTGTACTGAATACTGTAGGCTATGATGTCACTAGGCAATAGGAATTTTTCAGTCTCATTATGACCTTATGGGACCACTGCAATGTGGTCTGTCATCATATATAAAGTGCTTAAAACAGTACTTGGCACAAAGTGCCATATTAAGAGGGGAGACCCCCTCACCTCCTTTAATTTCACCTCCTCCCTCCCATCCTTCCAGATGGGAAGGAGGGTGAAGAAGGAAAAAAAATGAAATAAAATACCAAAGAGCTGGGAAAATGATTCCCTTTTTAGTTCCCAGCGTCTCTGCTGTCTGTTAGCCTTGAAAGAGCTGCAAATGAATGTTATCCCTGCTGGCTGGAGCCCGGCACTGGGTCACACCCCAACATCTCCACGGATCAGGCTCCCTCCTGGAAACACCTCTGCCAACAAACAGCTTGTTGCTTTTGTCTTGTCTCTATAAGCCCCCTCCCCTGCTAGTCCCCACTCACACTGCATATAAATTAGCAAATCAATAAAGCCAAAAGATTGTAAGGTTAGAAGTCCAGCAAATGGACAATGACATAGTTCTGCCTCAGTTTCCCCTTTAGCATTTTAAGCCTATAAAAGGGGAGAGAAGTTGCAGCTTGGGGAGCTCGGTGAATAAGGCTGTAGCCTCCCACAGCTCCCAGCCGAATAAAAGCCACTTCCTTCCTCAGCTTGGTGTTCAAGAGGTTTGTTCCCTGCCACTCCTGCTACAATATGAATGGACATGATTAGATATACTTAATATCAGTCGGGCACAGTAGCTCACACCTGTAATCCCAGCACTTTGGGAGGCCATAGCCGGCAGATCACTTGAGGTCAGGAGTTCAAGACTGGCCTGGCCAACATGGTAAAACCCCATCTTTAATAAAAATACAAAAATTAGCCAGGTGTAGTGATGGGTGCCTGTAATCCTAGTTATTCAGTGAATGAGGCACGAGACTCACTTGAACCCAGGAGGCAGAGGTTGCAGTGAGCCAGTATCGTGCCACTGCACGATATTGTCGCTGGGTGACAGAGACTCTGTCTCAAAAAAAAAAAAAAAACATCAAAAAACTAATATCAGAAATGAAGAAACACCAAAACCATTTCCCAAAATGTCAGGTATAAAAAAAATAATATTCAAAGGCAACACTACCATTTAAGACTTTATTTTGAAAATATGAAGTGATCAATCAAGAGAAAACCATAGCTTTTACAAAGAAAGAAAAATTTAAAAATGAAATTATCATTTTTTGCAGATGATATACTATTCCTGAAAATATCAAGAAAATCAACTGAAAATCTATTAGAAACTAATAGGAATTTTAAAGATGTACTTAACTCATTTATTCCCTGAAAGTGAAATTTAGAGAAAAATATGAAAACAGTCTCAAGGTGGTATGAACTGGGAGTTTGAACTTTTCAAAAACTCACCATGGCAATGTAATTTTGGGGGCTCCCATGTACCCTGGGCTGTGCAGCTTGAAACTGTATCTTCTAAAATCCTTCTCTGCAAGCATAACGAACCTGGCTGCCCAGCCTAGACATATAATTTCCTATGCTATAACCATCTGGAACCTCAGGAGGGGTGCCACAGTCTATTTCTGAAAATAAGTTAATGTCAAATTCTTCACCTTGTGAATGTAAATCTTCAAAATTCATAATCTCTCTCCACCTCTACCTTATTCCTCACACACACACCCCTGAGCCATATTTTAAGTACACTGCTTCATTCCCACATGACTTCCGGGAACGTTTTCCACAATTGTCTTTATTCAGTCTTTTGGCCTTCCATAGGTAAAGCATCTATACATGCACAAAGCTGAAAGAATTTAGCAATCAACCCTCACTAATTTACACTAACTAAAGAGAAGCCTCGTCCAATGAAATAAAAATCTGAATTGCAAAATACCTTAAGATATATGTACCTTGATACTTTTCAGGGTCCCTTTTGAGATGCAAGGTCCTTACCAAATCATCAGTGTTTACTAGCTAACATAGTAGTTAATATCAGAATATCTATTAACTGCTAATAAAAATTCTTTATGTTTACTAATTTTAGCTTTTAGCTTTTTTTTTTTTTTTAGACAGAGTCTCACTCTATTGCCCAGGGTGGAGTGCAATGGCAAGATCTCAGTTCACGGCAACCTCCGTCTCCCAGGTTCAAGCAATTCTTGTGCCTAAGCCTCCCAAGTAGCTGGGATTATAGGCATGTGCAACCATGCCCAGCTAATTTTTGTATGTTTAGTAGAGACGAGGTTTCACCATGTTGGCCAGGCTGGTCTTGAACTCCTGACTTCAAGTGATCCACCCACCTCAGCCTTCCAAAGTGCTGAGACTACAGGCATGAGCCACAGCTCCTGGCCTAATTTTAGCTTTTTAACATGGCCCCCTCTAATTTGATTGTTGTTATTTGCTTTATTCCATAGGTTGTAGAAAATGTGCAAAGGATCAGATCACCTCCACCCATATCCCCAACACAGGCTTGGAGCAGAAGAAAGTCACCATCAACAGAATTTTACCTTGAGATGCTGCATTTGTTGGCAGAAACCCACCTGTGCATGATGTGGCATCGGTGGTCGGGTGGAAAGGCTCAGACCCATTCCTCGGCAAGTATCCATCCATACAGTAGCATTCAAAGCTCCCAGGAGTGTTCACGCATCGCCCTCCATGCCTGCACAGGCCAGAAACTTCACACTCATCTATGTCTTGAAACCCAATCCAAATAGAGAAAAGGAGAGAAAAACAGAAAAAAAAAGAAAAACAACAGGAAAGGATATTTGTGATAGCCATTTTTTCACATTTTCAAGTTATTCTTATAAAAGGATGCATTTGTTTGCAATTATATCCCAAATTTTATTTTATGCCTTATAGGTTCTTCTCATATATCATTCACATCAAAGGCACTAAAAACATAGCAAGTGCTCAATAAATGTTTGTTAGTGTGTTTTGGGATTTTACAAAAACCAATAACCATCACCAACTCTCTGACACCAAACAAAAATGAGTTCAAAAACATAAATATATACAATCACCAAAAAATGTCCTGGCCAGGCGCAGTGGCTCATGCCTGTAATCCCAGCACCTCAGGAGGCCGAGGCAGGCAGATCACTTGAGATCAGAAGTTCGAGACCAGCCTGGCCACCATAGTGAAACCCCATCTCTACTAAAAATACAAAAATTAGCTGGGCATGGTGGCACACACCTGCAGTCCCAGCTACACAGGAGGCTGACTCAGGAGAACTGCTTGAACCTAGGAGAAGGAGGTTGCAGTGAGCCAAGACTGTGCCACTTCACTGCAGCCTAGGTGACAGAGCAAGATTCTGTCTCGAAAAAAAAAAAAAGAATGAATGAAAAATCCAATCACTGAAAATATCCAATCACTACAAATATATCCAATAACTAAAAAAAATCCAATCACCATAAATATATCCAATCACTATAAATATATCCAAACACTAAATGCATCCAGTCACTATAACAAAAGAATGGTCCCAACCTGATACTAAAACATCTAAAGTAGCTTCAGAGAGAAAACATTTACAGGCCTGGCATGGTGGCTCATGCTTGTAACACTAGCACCTTGGGAGGCCAAAGTGGGAGAACTACTTGAGTCCAGGAGTTTGAGACCAACCTGGGCAACGAAGTGAGACCCTGGCTCTTAAAAAAAATAATAATAACTTAAAATATAAACAAATGTTTTAATGTTTTAAATAAGGAAAACAATCTCCAGGAGAGTGAAAATGCCGGCTCATGAGTATAGGATGGTATGGCAGGTAGTAGGGTGGTCATTTAATTAGGAAAAGTCTCGATAATTTTATAAAAATCAGAAGGGCTTAAAACAGGCTTCAAGAAGGACAGGACACGCCCCTTTGCAGACTTTTTCCATCTGACTGAAGACTACCAGAGACAGCAGGTACAGGGTAAGAACTGCCCAACAAGCCAGAGGCTGGAGAAGAAATCTCTCTGCCAGTTAGTAGTTTTTCCCCTCAGAACTGACTTTAAAACTTTAAAAATTCTATCGGCTGGGCATGGCTGTGCGTGCCTATGGTCCCAGCTACTCAAGAGGCTGAAGCAGGAGGATTGCTTTTAGTCCAGGAGTTCAAGGCCAGCCTGGGCAACATAGCGAGACCCTCATCTCTAAAAATAATAATAATAATAATATTTTCATCAGAACGACATAGATCAATTCCACTTGGAGAAAAACAAAAGTACCCTAACTGAAATTCCTAGGCCATTTGTATAAAAACATCAGGGATTGAGCAGTAGATAGGAAGCAGCATAATTGAAGAAAGTCTACCATAATTTCTTTTTTTTTGAGTCTCACTCTGTTGCCCAGGCTGGAGTACAGTGGCATAATCTCTGCTCACTGCAACCTCTGCCTCCTGAGTTTAACCAATTCTCCTGCCTCACCCTCCTGAGTAGCTGACACTATAGGTGCACGCCACCACACCCAGCTAACTTTCTGGGCTTTTTTTGTAAAGCCAGGATTTCACCATGTTGGCCAGGCAGGTTTCGAACTCCTGACCTCAAGTGATCCACCCACCTCAGCTCCCAAAGTGCTGGGATTACAAGCATGAGCCAACACAACTGGCTATAATTTCTTTTATTAAAGGGACATTTTAGGGCCAGGCATGGTGGCTCACGCCTGTAATCCCAGCACTTTGGGAGGCTGAGGCAGGCAGATCACTTGAAGTTGGGAGTTCGAGACCAGCCTGGCCAACGTGGTGAAACCCCATCTCTACTAAAAATACAAAAAATTACCTGGGCGTGGTGGTGCACGCCTGTAATGCCAGCTATTCGGGAAGCTGAGGCAGAAGAATCGCTTGAACTCGGGAGGCAGAGGCTACAGTGAGCCAAGATCATGCCATTGCACTGCAGCCTGGGCAAGAAGAGTGAAACTCCATCTCAAAAAAAAAAAAAAAAAAAAAAAAAAGTACATCTTAGCCTCCAAAAGAGAAAAGAAATTGTCTCAGAATCATTTTGAACTTTTTATATTCTTTATCCTCCTTCCTTTTTTGGTCTTGGATCAATGAACACCTCTCCACTCACACCATTGTTTGGGAACTGGTAATTCTATTCAATTGCTGAAGGAGCCCATCCAAGTCAAACCACCCTCACACAGGAAGAAGTGCCACAGAGCTTCGTCTCCTGGGTTGTGGCTCACGGTGGTTTCCACGATTCCCAGGAGTCATTCAGGGGATGGTTCTAAGGGTCAGAACATCTGCCAGTTCTCCAAGACTGGCTGGAATCATCTCACACTAGAATCCCACTAATTCATTCCTCCTCTATCTAATGTTGGTGACATCCAGAGGCCTACCTGCAACCAGTTCCTGAGCTTGATGTCGACTCTGCAAAGTACAATAAACACCTGGATGCAGGATTCCTTGGAATACAGGAACTAGGATTCACATCCTATGGTTCCAGGCAAACAGTGACCAACTGCTAATACCCTGAAACTTGCTAAGCTCTGCCCTGGCTAAAGCCCACTGACGTTTCTCTGGCAACTGTGATTCTGAAAGAAACAGTCTTATCAAGAAAAGCAGTTCATCAGCTTTTACAAAGTGATAGCTGGAGAACTCACAAGGAAGGGTCATGGGAATGGCTGTCAGTGGACATGGTCTTCATGGTGGGAGATTGAAATGCTCTAAAATGAGCCAGCGGTGATGCTAGCACAACTTTGTGAATATACTGAAAACCACTGAGTTGTATACATCAAAAGGGTGAATTCGGTGGTATGTAAACTATAGCTCAATGTTTTAAAAAAGAGAAGGTCATTAAATAATTGCAAAAATAGAATAAACAAAAGTAAAGCCTACATCTGGATTTTGTTCCAGGCAGATTGGCTCTAGTTTGGCTGATACTTATTTGGCCCTGGCATAAAGTATTTTCTTCTCTTTCCTCTTCTCTCCTTCTTCCTTCCTCCTGTTCCCACCAATCTCCTCCATCCTCCTCCTCCTCCTCATTCTTCTTCCTAACTTAAAAAATAAAATTTAAGACAAAGTCTCGCTCTGTCACCCAGACTGAAGTGTAATGGCACAACCTTGGCTCACTGCAGCTTCAAAGTCCTGGGCTCAAGCGATCCTCCCACCTCAGCCTTCCAAGTAGCTAGGACAACAGGCACATACTACCACAGCTAATTTTCTTGTTTTTTTTAAAGATGAAGTCTCACTGTGTTGCCCAAGCTGGTCTCGAACTCCTGGCCTGAAGTGATCCTCCAGCCCTGGCCTCCCAAAGTGCTGCGATTACAAATATGAGTCACTGTGCTCAGCTTTCCTCATAACTTTTAAAAGTTGAATTCATCTCTTGGAACTATAAACATACTGATAAATATACAGTTGTAAGTTTTTCCTGGCAAACTCCCACAGCCTAGAAAACACAATTTCAGAGATCATATTCTCCAGAAAGTTCCCAAGTCCTTCCTTACTGCCAAGATAAGTGACCCCTGGATTCCAGTAAATGCCGTTTGCTTACCTATGACTAACACTTAATACTGAAATTAGCTGTCTGCTCATCACCTCCCCCTAGCACAGCCTTGGCACATAAGAAGTGCATGAGAGGCTGGGCACAGTGGCTCACGCCTGTAATCCCAGCACTTTGGGAGACCAAGGCAGGTGGATCAGCTGAGGTCAGGAGTTCGAGACAAACGTGACCAACAGGTGAAAGCCTATCTCTACTAAAATACAAAATTAGCCGGGCATGGTGGCAGGTGCCTGTAATCCCAGCTACTCAGGAGGTTGAGGCAGGAGAATTGCTTGAATGCAGGAGGTAGAGGTTGCAGTGAGTCAAGATCATGCCACTGCACTCCAGCCTGGGTTACAGAGCCAGACTCCATCTCAAGAAAAAAAAAAGGAAAAAGTACATGAGAAATGTGTACTGAATAAACAGAACACTAGATCATCATCTTGTATGCTATTTTTTTCTGTGTCTTTTCTTCTTAATATACCAAATTTAATACTGCGACATTGTACTTCTGCAACCATGCAGCCAATAATTTGCTACCTAAAACAACAGGATATTATAAAATGTTTTCTCTGAAGGAATGTGTTCATTCATGCCTAGAATAAATTAAATGTATTCTCTGAGAGATTCTGCCTTGGTACAGGTCAAGAGGGAGAATGAATCCGAGCATAAGAACCTGTGGTTCTTGGTAGATAAGAAGATAAAACATACTCCCTTTCTTTTTCTTTTCCCTAAAAACCTTCACAAAGCTTTTAAGCAGAGTCATTAAGTCTACGCAAAAGCATCTTAGAGCATCTCCTATGCAAAAACGGCAGGATTTTTCTGCGTTTCCTCTTCGTTATTGTTCAAAGATTTTCCTAGAAAGCCAGATAGCAACGTTACCATGGCATGCTGTAAATAGAGTTCAGATAACAGAGGAGCCGCTAAAAATTAGGAGGGTTGGCTGGGCGGGGCGGCTCATGCCTGTAATCCCAGCACTTTGAGAGGCCGAGGCGGGTGGATCATGAGGTCAAGAGATTGAGACCATTCTGGCTAACATAGTGAAACCCCATCTCTACTAAAAAATACAAAAAAAAATTAGGTAGACATAGTGGTGTGCGCCTGTAGTCCCAGCTAATCAGGAAGCTGAGGCAGGAGAATCGCTTGAACCTGGGAGGCGGAGGTTGCAGTGAACCGAGATCGCTCCACTGCACTCCAGCCTGGTGACAGAGCAAGACTCTGTCTCAAAAAAAAAAAAAAAAAAAAATTTGAAGGGTTTGTTCTCACCCTGTATTGGACCAGCCTATGCTCAGAGATCTAACCTACAGAGTTACTGTGTTCCAAAAAGTTGCACTCCTCACTCAGTGCACACATGTGGGAGGCAAGCACACACCTCTAACAGGGACAACTCTGACCTCCTGTGAGCCAACAGCCTGGTGCCAGCCCCTAGGTTAGTATGCTCAGAGCTGGGGAGTGCCACTCATCCCAAGAATCCCCCACCTGCAGTTACAGGAACCTACAGGAGGCATACTATCTCCAGAGAGTCCCTCCTCACTGTTCATTATCAGAATGATCAGGCCAGGAGTGGTGGCTCATGCCTGTAATCCCAGCACTTTGGGAGGCTGAGGCAGGCAGATCACTTGAGGCCAGGAGTTTCGAGACCAGCCTGGCCAACATGGCGAAATCCCATCTCTACCAAAAATACAAAAATTAGCTGGGTGTAGTGGTACGTGCCTGTAATCCCAGGTAGTGGGGAAGCTGAGGCAGGAGAATAGCTTGAACCTAGGAGACAGAGGTTGCAGTGAGCTGAGATTGCACCACTGCACTCCAGCCTGGGCAACAGAGTGAGACCCTGTCTAAAAAAAAAAAAAAAAAGTTCAAATACACAGACCTGTAAAAAGAACATTACAATGGAAAAAAAAAAAAAGACTACTACTGTGAACTCCCCTAGACCCACATCCCCCCAAGATTCCATCGTTGTTTACATTTTGCCATTTAAAGTAGCTTACGCACTAAAGGAATACTATTACAGATACATCATCATAACACCTCGAGATATCTCAGCTCCCAAAATAAGAATATTATCCTTTATGCCCAATACCATTATCCCATCTAACAAAATTCACATTAATTCCCTAATATTAACAAATACACAGTCCAGATACTATCCCGCCATCACCAATTGCCAACACCACAGCCCACTTTTGAGTACCTGTACAAAAGGTGCCATCGTTGGGAATGAATGTCTTGTTGTTGTTTGTGGCTCGATATCCTTCCAGGCAAATGCAATAGAAGCCCCCGGGGGTGTTGTGGCAAGATGTGTGGTTCCCACAGACAACAGTGGCTCCAAATTGGCATTCGTTTTTATCTGTTGACACATAGACAAGGCGCTGGAAGAGCTATCAGTCCACACCGACTTCAACAGCCCAGACTGTCCTCCCATGCTATGAGCTCGGGAACCGACGTTCTGTGACCACACCTTAGTGATCTATTTCTCCAGCCTCTTCTCCTTTCACGATGCTTCCCAGATACAGGGCCTGGGCCCCCTGTAGTTACGTGCCAGGAGTGTATGAAACCCCAAGAGAAATACAACACCTCAATCTGGCAATCTATCTGATTTGAAAATTGGGGAAGAGGGTTCTCTTTGAACTTTTCCAAGCTTAAAAAGATCTTTTCAGAGGCCTGGGGAAACAAACCAGCAGAATCCCACTTTTCCAGTTCAGCCTTTTTCATGGTTTTTCATGAAAGTCAGGGTAGGCTGATTTTACAGCCAGTGATTAACTGGAAAATTTGTCCTTTCTGAGCTACCAGGAAACACAATGGAATTAGTGCTTCAGCCTCATCCGGGAGCAGGGCTAATGCAGGAGCAGGAACAGCTCATGCTAATGGTCAATGACCCATAAGAATAATGTTAGTCCCTCAGTGTGGGGGCCTGGAACATGGATGCTCCATGAGTTCCCAGAAGTCTCCCTGTTTTGAGATGGAGTTTTGCTCTTTTTGCCCAGGCTGGAGTGCAGTGGCTTAATCTAGGCTCACCACAACCTCCACCTCCCACGTTCAAGCGATTCTCCTGCCTCAGCCTTCCAGGTAGCTGGAATCACAGGCATACGCCACTATGCTCAGCTAATGTTGAATTTTCAATAGAGGCAGGGTTTCTCCATGTTGATCAGGCTGGTCTTGAACTCCCAACCTCAGGTGATCCGCTCACCTCAGCCTTCCACAGTGCTGGGATTACAGGCGTGAGCCACTGAGCCGGGCTTGGAGTGTTTTTAATTCAATAATATGACACTGAAAGATGCAAAATGAAAGTAAATCTCCCTCTCATCTCTGCCCCCTAGCTCAGGGCTCAGCAAACTTTTCCTTACAGTGTCTGTTACAATGACTCACCTGTGCTCATGGGCATGAAGGCAGCCGTAGACAACAGGTAAACTACCAAGCAAGACTGTGTTCCAATAAAACTCCACCTACAGAAACAGGCAGCAGGGCGAATCTGGCCCGTGGGACATAGTTTCCTGCCTCTGCTCAAGCCTCTAATTTAAGAGGAAACACCTGTGACCAAATTGTTTCTTCATCCTTTTAGAGGTGATCTAACCAGTTAGCTTTTTTTTGGAAGAAAAATCATCAACTTACGAATTTGTAGCGTTTTTGTTTGTTACTTCGTGTTTTATTTCACCACTGGGCTCCTCAAATTTGTTTAATGGCCTCTCACAACTACACTCAAATCCTTCTCACTCAAAAGTACCCTCCAGAAGATCTGGGTTTCTTTTCTCTTTCATTTTTCTCTTACAGTCATGTGTCACATAATGATGGGGATATGTACTGAGGATTGTGTCATTAGGCAAGTTCATCATTGTGGGAACATCATAGGGTGTATTCACACAAACCCAGATGATACAACCAACTGCACACTTAGGTTATATAGTATAGTCTATTGCTCCTAGGATAGAAACCTGTACAGCATGTTACTGTACTGAATACTGTAGGCAACCATAACACAGTGGGAAGTATTTGTGTATCTAAATATATCTAAACATAGAAATGGTATGGTAAAAGTACAGTATGAAATATAAAGAAGATACCCCTCTAGAAAGCATTTACCAGGAAATGGAACTTGGGGGACTGAAGTTGCTCTAGATAAGTCATTGAGTGAGTGGTGAGTGAATATGAAGGCCTAGAAGATTAGGATACACGACTGTAGACTCATTTTTATACAGAGGCAGAGTCTACCTCTGTCATCCAGGTTAAAGTGCAATGGCCTGATTGTAGCTCACTGCAGCCTTGAACTCCTGGGCTCAAGCAATCCTTCTGCCTCAGCCTCCCAAAGTGCTAGGATTACAGGCATAAGCCACCACATCCAGCTTTTTATAAGCTTTTATCTTCTATTATTATTATTATTATTTTTTGTAAACAGGGTCTTGCTTCATCACCAAGGCTGGAGTGCAGTGGTATGATCATAGCTCACTGAAGCCTCAACCTCCTGGGCTCAAGGGATCCTCCTGCCTCAACTTTCTGAATAGCTAGGACCACAGGTGCATGCCACCACACCAGCCTGATTTTTTAATTTGAAAAAAATATATATTGTTTTTACTTTTTCAACTTTCTTGTTAAAAGCTAAGGCACAGGCCAGGCAGAGTGACTCACATCTGTAAACTCAGCACTTTGGGATGCCAAGGCAGAAGGATCACTTGAGCCCAAGAGTTCAAGAACAGCCTGGGCAACATAGTGAGACTTCATCTCTGCAAAAATTAAACAAAATTAGCCTGGTGTGGTGGTGTGCCTCTATATTCTCAGCTACTTGGGAGGCTGAGGTGGGAGGATCAATTGAGCCCAGGAGGCCAAGTCTACAGTGGGCCAAGATCAGACCACTGCACTCCAACCTAGGTGACAAAGTGAGACCCTGGCTCAAAAAAAAAAAAAAAAAAAAAATCCTATGAAACACACACACAGGGTCAGGATCATCAATATCACTATCTTCCACTTCCACATCTTGTCCCACTGGAAGGTCTTCAAAGGCAAGAACGCACACATGGAGCTATCATCTCCTATGAAAACAATGCCTTCTTCCCTTCTGGAATACATTCTGAAGGACCTGCCTGAGGCTGTTTAATAGTTAACTCTTTTTAATAAGTAGAAGGAGTATACTCTAAATTAGTGATAAGAGCATATAGCATAGTAAATACATAATCTAGTAATATAATCATTTATCATTTTCAAGTATCATGTAATGTATTTTTTTTTTTTTTTGAGAGAGAGAGAGAGAGTTTCACATTCTGTTGCCCAGACTAGAGTGCAATGGCGGGATCTAAGCTCACTGCAACCTCCGCCTCCTGGGTTCAAGCAATTCTCCTGTCTCAGTCTCCCAAGTAGCTGAGATTACAGGAACCTGCCACCACACCCAGCTAATTTTTGTATTTTTAGTAGAGATGGGGTTTCACCATGTTGGACAGGCTGGTCTTGAACCCCTGACCTCAGGTGATCCTCCTGCCTTGGCCTCCCAAAGTGCTGGGATTACAGGCATGAGCCACCGCACCTGGCCTATGTACTATACATTATTGTTTGTGCTATACTTTTATACAACTGGCAGCACTGTAGGTTTGCTTACACAAGCATCACTACAAACACATAATGCATTGTGCTATAACATTATGACAGCCACGACATCGCTAAGTGATAGGAATTTTTCAGCTCTATTATATAATTTTTATGAGGCCAACATTGTATATTCAGTCCAGCATTAACCAAACATCATTAAATGGCACATGACTGTATTACATTTTTAAAATTTAATTGTCTTTGGAACATGATTCATCATATTAAAACTATCGGTGGGGACAGGTGCAGTAGCTCACACTTGTAATCCCAACACTTTGGGAGGCCAAGGTGGGCAGATCGCTTGAGCCCAGGAGTTCAAGACCAGCCTGGGTCACATGGCAAAATCCCATCTCTACAAAAGGAAAATACAGAAAAATTAGCTGGGCATGGTGGTGTGTGCCTGTAGTTCCAGATACTCAGGAGCTGAGGCAGGAAGATCACTTGAGCCTGGGAGGTTGAGCCTGCCGTGAACCGTGGTCACACCACTGCACTCCAGCCTAGACGACAAAGACCCTGTATGAGAGGAAAACAAACAAACAAAAATCTACCTTTGGGAAGATTTGCGAAAGAGCTTAGAGGGACAGAGCAGACTCTCAAGCCACAGTTAGGCCAAGTGTCCATCCCAGGTTACAGAACACTATCCAGCGGTTTCAGAAACAAGTCCGGCTGTCCATAAAATGGAATATTCCTGTCCTTTGCTGTTGTTTTTGAAACATGACTCCTCTGTGGACCTCACCGAAAGAGACATTTTGGTTTGTAGAGGAGTCTAGAATTCTCAAGACCCTAGGCTTAATACCATGTTATAGCACCTCTGATCCATGTATAACCACACCTGCAATCTATGTATGGCACAGTCTCAGCAGGTCAGGCACTGGGATATGCAGTGCCTAGGGTTTGGGAGCAGTACCACATAAATTAATAAAGCCCCCTCCACCCATTAAGAGGAGTTTCTTTGTTCAAAATCAAACGACAGGGCCAGGCTCAGTGGCTCACGCCTGATATCCCAGCACTTTGGGAGGCCGAGGCAGGTGATTACTTGAAGTCAGTAGTTCGAGACCAGCCTGGCCAACATGGTGAAACCCTGTCTCTACTAAAAATACAAAATTTAGCTGGGCATGGTGGTGTGTGCCTGTAATCCCAGCTACTCGGGAGGCTGAGGCAGGAGAATTGCTTGAACCTGGGAGGCGGAGGTTGCAGTGAGCCGATATCACTCCACTGCACTCCAGCTTGGGCTTCAGAAGGAGACTCCATCTAAAAAAAAACAAAAACAAGTCAAAGGGCAGACAAGAATGTAGCTAGCATCCATGGGAGGAGGAATTCCTTTGGGAAGGGAACAGAAAAGTTTGTGCATTCTCAACTTCATTTCTATCTCACTGCTAGCAAGTGGGATGAGGAGTGGGAGGGTGCGAGGCATTAGGAGAAATTCCCCCTGGAGCCTCAGACTGCAGGGCAGCCAAACTTCTCATGGGTAGAACTCTAAAAAACAAGAGTCAAAGAAGGCTTAACTCCAGCCCGCAGAATGGACAGTGGTGAGTGACTGTAAAAGCTTGTATCTGCAAAGTAAAAAGTGACTTTTTGAAGACAAGACAAAATTGGGTTTTTTTGGTGGTTTTTTTTTTTCTTTCTTCTATTTTTAAGAGAGGGGGTCTTGTTCTGTCTCCCAGGCTGAAATGCAGTGGTGGCCAGGAGCAGTGGCTCATACCTATAATCCCAGCACTTTAGGAAGCTGAGGCAGGAGGATCGCTTAAGACTAGGAGTTCAATACCAGCCTGGGCAATGTAGTGAGACCCTACCAAATATCTACCAAATAGTAGTATCTACCAAAAATGAAGAAGAGGAAGAAAAGGAAGAGGAGGAGGAGGAGGAGAAAGAGAAAGAGCCGGGGGGGGAAGAAGGAGAAGAGGAAGAAGGGAGGAAGAAAGGCAGGGAGGGAGGGAAAGGAAGAAAGGAAAGAAAGAGAAAAAGAAAGAAAGAGAGAAAGCAAGAGGAGAGAAAGAGAAGGAGAAGGAGAAAGAGAAACACTAGCCGGGCATGGTGGCAAGGTTGTAGTGAGCTATGATCATGCCACTGCACTCCAGCCTGGGAAACAGAAAGCCCCTGTCTCAAAAAATAAAATAAATATAATAAGTAACTCGCTGAAGCTTCGAACTCCTGGGATCAAGTCATCCTCCTGCCTCAGCCTCCCGAATACCTGGGAGTACAGGTATGTGCTACCATACGTGGCTAATTAAAAAGATTTTTTTTAGAGATGGGGGTCTTGCTGTGCTGCCCAGGCTGGTCTCAAACTCCTGGCCTCAAGTGATCCTCCCACCTCAACCTCCAGAATAGCTGGGATTACAAGCTCGAGCCACCGTGCCTGGCTGCTATTTTTCTTTAAGGAGAAAAAAAAGCACACAAAGATATCACAACAAGGCTGTATATACCATTATCCACAACTGTAAGGTAAAACCATCAATATTTTTAATGCATCTAACAAGGTTGCTGGAAGGAAATTGGAAGATTATTGCAACATTTACTACTGCAAAATTGTCGTGAAAGTCTCCCTCTCTCTGAATCGAGCTTGAATCTGGATAGTGTCTGACTGTCATAGCATGGTGGATGTCATAAGGCAAACAATAATTTCAGATGCTTCTAATCTAAAGCATCTTTGAATTCCTTTAAGTCATCTAAGTCCCTAAAAGTATCACAACTACCAAAAATTTGGAGGATGAATTCTGATAGACATAAGACCCAAAGCAACAGTATTTCACCAATTAACCAAAAAGTCCAATAGCAAATTGTTTTGTTTTTCCTCATGGTACTAATATAAAGAGTTTTATATCAAAATAACCAGAGAAATTAAGGAATGCAATATTCACTTGAGTTGCAAAGTTAAACTTAAGACTTAAACCAGATGTCAAATTTGTGTTAGGTCCCAGAGTTTCCAGAGATTCAACTTCAATGACCTCTAACGTGAGGAATACTATCTCGGAAACACTAGAGAAAGAATGTATCCAAACGCTAAAACAAAGACTTATTATAATTGACAAAACTTCTCATAATAAAAACATGTGAACAAAATAACAACATTCTCCCCCAAGGACATCAGCTCTTTAACACAAGAGAATCTTGTTTCTTGATTCAACGTTTCAACTCAACCCAGGATTCAGAACTTACCAACACACTGAGTCCTCCCGTTGCCCACAAATCCATAGTTACAAATACAGATCCTCTTCCCTTCTCTTTGCTGGCATGTGGCATGTTCATGGCAAGTGGCACAGACATCTAAACCTGAATCATAAATTGTATGTTTCAGAAAAAGAAAAATGCAAGATGAGACACATGTAGTTAGTGGACATTTACAATGGAGAACCAAAATTTGAAGACCAAAATAACACAGGACACACCTAGTCTCATCCTTAAAAACCTTCAGTGGCTGTTTAGTTCCCATAGAATAAAGTGTAAAATCCCTTCCTCTGTGTAGCAATCAATGTCTTCTTTTTTTTTTTTTTTTGAGACATGGTCTCACTCTGTCACTCCAAGCTGGAGTGCAGTGGTACAATCACAGCTCACTGCAGCCTCAACTCCTGGGAGCAGGTGAACCTCCCACCTCACCCTCCCAAGTAGCTAGGACTGCAGGCACACATCACCACACCTGGCTAATTGTTTTGTTTTTTCTGTAGACACAGGGTTTTACCATGTTGCCCAGGCTGGTCTGGAAATCCTGGGCTCTAGCAATCTACCCACCTCAGCCTCCCAAAGTGCTGGGATTGCAGGCATGAGCCACCACGCTGGGCCACAATCAGTGCCCTTAGTGGTCTCACTCCAGACACACTCCTCAGCCTCATTGTTTCCAAGCCCCAACCACACATGGTATTTGCCAGACAGCAGAGGCTGACTACTCTTTCCCAAACAGAATATCTACTATCCTACTTGCATGCCACAGTCACCATACTCTCTGTACCTAAAATGCCTATGCCTTCTTCTCTACCTAGCTAGCACCTATTCATATTTTGAGACCAGCTTAGCCTGGGCGTGGTGGCTCACGCCTGTAATCCCAGCACTTTGGGAGGCTGAGGTGGGCAGATCACGGGGTCAGGAGTTCGAGACCAGCCTGACCAATATAGTGAAACCCCATCACTACTAAAAATACAAAAATTAGCTGGGTGTGGTGGTGCCTGCAATCCCAGCTACTCAGAAGGCTGAGGCAGGAGAATCTCTTGAACCAGGAGGCAGAGGTTGTGGTGAGCTGAGATCATGCCACTGCACTCCAGCCTGGGTGACAGAAAGAGACTCCATCTCAAAAAAAAAAAAAAAGACTCAGCTTAAATGTCACATTCCCTCTGAGGTCCTCCCCACTACTCCATTTTTTCCTTTTTCTTTTTTTTTTTTGAGGTAGAGTCTGACTCTGTTGTCCAGGTTGAAGCACAGTGTCATGATCTCGGTTCACTGCAGCCTTGACCTCCCAGGCTTATGCAATTCTCCCCACCTCAGCTTCCCAAGTAGCTGGGACTATAGGCGCATGCCACCACACCAGTCAAATTTGTGTACTTTTTGTAGAGATGGCATCTCCCTATGTTGTCAAGGCTGGTCTGAACCCCTGAGCTTGAGGGATCCACCAGCCTCAGCCTCCCAAGAAGCTGGGGTGACAGGGGTGAGCCAATGCGCCTGTCCCATTCCTCCATTCTTAAGGAAAACGAAATGCATCTTCCTCTGTGCTCCCCTAACACTTGCACGTTCCCCAATCAATCATGTTAATGAGTCATTACATTTGGTTCTAGCTTTGTCTTCCAAGCTCAGTATTATGAATGAGCCGCTCAAGGATAGGGATGATATCATTTGCCCATATGTTACGATGGCACAGTGCAGACACTCAATATATTTTTATTGACTGCTTGGATAGAGAAATCTGAAATCCTACTTCCTGCAACTCAAAAAGCAAATGGAGTGAAGAGGAACAGAGCTGTCTATTACTCTACTCTCTTTTTTTTTCAAAGAAAAAAAATGTGTTTAAGATGACAGTGACATAACAGCCAAGTCCCAGTAGGATGACCAGATCCCAATTATTGAAATAAACAGCAGAATTGTTTGAGGCTAAAACTTTGAAAACATCCAAATCTACCAGATGGTGAAATATGGCCCAAGATCAAAAAAGAATTTCTACCCAAGGCTGTGTGGTATATCGTGTTTCGCTCTCAGTGCCTCTGTAATTTCAGGAGTGACCTAGTAAAGAGAATCTCTCCAGCATTGAATTTCGTTTTGGTTTTGGCTCTGTTATCACCAGGTAAGACAGCCTAGCCCTTAGGCTGCTCCAGGCATGAAACTAACTGAGACTGGGGATTTCTAAACACTCTAACCATGCTGCTTTTTTTTGTATTTTTTAAAAAAATAAAAGATAACGCAAAAATAAGACAAACACTAATTATCACAAAGTAATGCCAAATTAGCCATGGAATATTTATAAAATTTATTATATCTCAGACCATAAAGAATAATGCAACAAATTCCAAAAAAGTAAAAATGTAAAGGCTGAATTATCTGACCACATAATAATGTAATAAAACTATCAAGCAAAACATAAGACTGGCATCCCCCAAAGAAACCTACTTTCAAACCACAGAACATTCTCCTAAATAATTCTTAGAACAAAGGGCATATCGAAATTGAAATGGTTCACACCAGGTATAAAAACATATTTACTCCAGAAAATGTGAGTTTTATGTGTTTTTATACCTTAGGAGTATACTTTAATGTGACCTTTAAAATTTTTACCTTTTTCAAATTTGTTGCATTTTCCTTTATGGTCTGAGATAGAATAAACTTTGTAAATAAATATTCCATGGTTTATTTGGTATTATTTAGTGATGATTAGTGGTTTGTCTCATTTTTGTGTTATCTCTTATTTTAAAAAGGAACACACAAAACAGCAGCATGGTTAGAGTGTCTGGAAATCTCCCAGCTTGGTTTCATGCCTAAAAAAGAGAGAGAAAAGCAGGCAGCCAAGGGAAAAAAAAAAAAAAAAGAAACACTAGAATTTTAACACAAGAAGCCTGAAAAAAGGAAAAACGAAAATGGGGATTTAGGGATTAGTAAATTAAATTTTAAAGATGTTAAATAATTAGAAAATATTATCAAATACACTGTGGGGGGTGGAATTACATAAAAGACTAGAAAGGTATAAACCCTGGGAGAGAAGATGATGGCAGACAGGATGCCAACAGTATTTCAGAAGATGAGAAAGAGGCCAGGCAGAGTGGCTCATGTCTGTGATCCCAGCACTTGGGAGGCTGAGACGGGTGGATCACTTGAGGTCAGGAGTTCGCGACCAGCCTGGCCAACATAGTCTCTACTAAAAATACAAAAATTAGCCAGGCAGGGTGGTGGGCACCTGTAGTCCCAGATACTCAGGAGGCTGAGGCAGGAAAATCACTTGAATCTGGGAGATCGAGGTTGCAGTGAGCTGAGATCATGCCACTGCACTCCAGCCTGGGTGACAGAATAAGACCCTGTCTCAAAAAAATAAAAATAAAGAAGTTGAGAAAGGGACAGATGGGCCAGATACAGTGGTTCATGCCTGTAATCTCAGCACTTTGGGACGCCTTGATCCCAGGAGTTTGAGACTAATCTGGGCAACATAATGAGACCCCATTTCTGTTAAAAAAAAAAAAAAAAAAGGATATGGGTGCATGGTAATTGTCTTAGCACAGAGGAAGAACTAAAAGCCAATCCCAGAAAGGCCCAGGAAGCAGAGTCTTGGTAAATTTCAGAAGATAGACATAAGGAATAAGAATGAAAGTTCAAGGAACTGGTTGAAAATGTCTGCAAGGAGTAGTTAAATGCCCAGATTCCTTCACTGACGCTGCACAAAACATAATTCTACAACTGGGAGAAAATGGACCAGAAGGCTCCAGATTAGGACAACACGCCAAACTGAAGTGAGGATGAGTCCCAGTACCTAAATGTCCATCATATGGGTTAAATATATTTAACCATCTTAACACGTTAACATTTTAGCACAAAACATTTTAAAACCATGTGATCAGGACGTTGTCAATTCATAATGACATGCAGGGCCAGGCACAGTGGCTTATGCCTGTAATCCCAGCACTTTGGGAGGCCAAGGCAGGTGGATCACTCAATGTCAGGAGTTCAAGAACAGCCTGGTCAACATGGTGAAACCCTGTCTCTACCAAAAATACAAAAACATTAGCCATGCATGGTGGCACACACCTGTAGTCCCAGCTACTCAGAGGCTAAAGCAGGGAAATTGCTTGAACCCTGAAGTCACAGGTTGCAGTGACCCGAGATAGCACCACTGCACTCCAGGCAGGGTGACAAAATGAGACTCCATTTCAAAAAAATAAAAACTTCAAAAAAGTAATGACATGCAACTAAAATCTTGGAAATACTTTCTAAATAATGGATCCTGGGTCAAATTTAAAAACCCATTTGTGATGAACACTAAAATGAGGAACATATGAACATTCTCCCCAATTTAATTTGCAGATGCAATGCAATCTTGGCCAGGCATGGTGGCTCATGTCTGTAATCCCAGCACTTTAGGAGGTCGAGGTGGGCAGATCACCTGAGGTTGGGAGCTCGAGACCAGCCTGATCAACATGGTGAAACCCCATCTTTATTAAAATACAAAAATTAGCCAGGTTCAGTGGCATGCGCCTATAATCCCAGCGACTCGGGAGGCTGAAGTAGGAGAATCGCTTGAATCCGGGAGGCAGAGTTTGCAGTGAGCCGAGATTTCGCCACTGCACTCCAGCCTGGGAGACAGAGCAAGACTCTGTCTAAAAAAAAAAAAAAAAAAAAAAATTCAATCTTATTAAATACCCTAAATCTTGGGTACAGTGTTGCAGTTTGGGATGATGAAAAAGTTCTGAAGATGGATGGTAGTGATGATCGCACAACATACAACTTGCCTCTCAATTGTACACTTCAAAATAGCTAAAATGGCCAAAGTTTGCCTTATCTCTCCTTTACCACAATAGTAAGGAAATACTGAAAATTACATTTTTTACTTTAACAATTAACTTTATTGAGATATCATATGCATAAAATAAAACATCCCCATGTTTAAGTGTATAGTTTCAGTGGGTTTTAACAAATGTATACAACCACGAAATAACTGCTAACTCAAGATGCAGAATACATGACACACAATTTGCATCTGATGATAATCTGATAATACATGGTGCACAATCTGATGATAAACATTTGCTTTGTTTTCACTTGGGGACTAATATAATTAAAGCTTTGACGTCAAAAAGGGGAGGGAAACACAAATTTCTATAGGGAAATCATTTTGTTTCTGGATCCCCAATTTCTCATGATGCCATTGAGAGATGGCAGATAGCAGGTACATAGCTTTAGAGAACAAGTAACTGAAGTAACCCAAGCTAAGGAAGCCTATAAGAATTTTTCATTGAAAAACCAAAGAAGCCCATTATAAAATACTCCCCCAGTGAACAGACAACATTAATACACTGTTCAAAGGCGAAAAACCTTAAGCAGACACTGAAATCACACACAAATGTGTGTAGTACAATAATAGACATAACTGTGATACTATTGAAGCAACAATACAATGTGTGAAATTAAATAATTTAAACTTAAAGCTGTTGGAACTTCAAGTTATACCAAGCCGTGAGAGGAATGTGGCTGTAGAGTTTGAGTCACAAAGCATACAGCTGCAGCTTCTGCCTTTCTCTCCCCCTGTAAATAATTAAGACCAAATGGGACCAGAGATTCGACCCGCTCAGATCGCTACCTCTCCTCATGGAGTAATAAAGTAATTTACTTGGAATGTAGCAATCTGTAACCAACCAAATCCTGTGGCATATGCACTGATCTTGTATAGAAAATGTAACTCTACTACAATTTCTACATAATTGAAACTGTAACTTCCCCACTTTGGAATGAAACTCCATTCATTTGAAGTCAGCGTTTCCCAGTGGCCATGCTCAAGTTTTATGCTTGAATAAACTCTATATTTAATCATACATTCTGAATCTCATTATTTAACGTTGACAAATGGAAATTTAAAAATTTTTTTTCTTATATGAAATACTTGTCTAGGGTAGGGTGCAGTGGTTCACACTTATGATCTCATCATTCTGGGGTTTTTTTGTTTGTTTATTGAGACAAGGTCTCACTCTGTCACCCAGGCTGGAGTGCAATGGTGTGACAACAGCTTACTGCAGCCTCGACCTCCTGTGCTCAAGCCATCCTCCCTCCTCAGCCTCCAGAGTAGTTAGGACTACAGGTACATCCCTGCAGTCCTAACTACAGGTGTGGTTAAAAAATTAACCACACCTGGCTAATTTTTTATTTTATTTATTTATTTTTTTAGAGACAGGATCCCACTATGTTCAGGCTGGTTTCAAACTCCTGGCCTCAAATAATTCTCCTACCTCAGCCTCCCAAAGTGCCAGCCTGGTCAACATAGCAAGACCCCATCTCTACAAAAAAACCTTTTTAATTAACTGGGCATGGTGGTGCATACCTGTAATCCCAGCTACTTGTGAGGCTGATGTGGGAGGATCTCTTGAGCACAGGAGGTCAAGGCTGCAGTGAGCTTTGATTGAGTCACTGCACTCCAGATTGGGCAACAGAGCTAGACTGTCCCTTTAAAAAATTTAAAAATAAAAAACATGTTGTTATAAAGATGCAGAATTTATATAGCTACATTTGCAAAAACTCAGCCAGGTGTGGTGGCTCATGCCTGTAATCCCAGCACTTTGGGAGGCCAAGGCGAGCAGATCACTTGAGGCCAGGAGTTCGAGACCAGCCTGGCCAACATGGTGAAACCCCTTCTCTACCAAAAATACAAAAAAATTAGCCAAGCATGGTGGCGGACACCTGTAATTCCAGCTACTCAGGTGGTTGAGGCAGGAGGATCACCTGAACCCAGGAGACAGAGGTTGCAGTGAGCCAAGATTGTTCCACTGTACTCCAGCCTGGGCAACAGATCAAGACTCTGTCTCAAAAAACAAAAACCTTAACATCAGCTGGAAAATGACTTTTTCATGTTAACTACTGAGTAAATCTAATAAACATAAAAAATCGAAGCGAAGAGGTGGGACTCACTCCGATAAATTAAAGGAAGTCTAGTCTGAATTAGTGAAGGATAGAATAGAAAATGTTTTAAAAGAAACTGAATTAAGTTCAAGTTTATTTAATAAATAGGCCCAGACAAACACATGGCCTTAGAGGAAGGCAGCCAGGTATAGGAGAAGCACTGGACTGGAAAGCTAGTCAGAACTGGATCCTAAATCTAGCTGGGTCTAATTCACTGTGTGACCTTGAGCATCACTTAACCTTCTGGATCTCAGTTTTTTCATCTTTAAAACAAGACTTTGGGCTTCTCAAATTTTAAATTGCATTCAAATCACCTGGGGAGACTGGGGCAGGAGGATTGCTTGAGCCCAGGTGTGCAAAGTTACATGAGCTATGATCACGCCACTGTACTCCAGCCTAGAAAACAGAGTGAGATCCTGTTTCTAAAAAAAAGAAAAAAGAAAGAAAACACACCTATCTCATAAATATACACACCTACTATGTACCCATAAAGATTAAAAAATACATACATATTGAAAAAGAAAACTACAAACAAAAAACACACCTGAGGATCTTAACCTTTGTTAAGCTGCAGGCTCCGATTCAGTTGGTCTGGGAGAAGCCCTGTATTTTGCATTTCTAACAAGCTCACAGGTGGGTCACATTTTCAATAGCAGAGGATAAACAGCTCCCTAAAGTCCTTTCTCCCTCAAGTTCTGACATTTCCTTCTTTTTTATTTTTAACTTTAACTTTTGTGAATACACTGTAGGTGTATATATTTATGGGCTACATGAGATGTTTTGATGTGGGCATGCAATGTGTAATAATTACGTCACATAAAATGGGGTATCCATCCCCTTAAGTATTTATCCTCTGTATTATAAACAATAGTCATAGTCTTTTAGTTACTTTAAAATATGCGATTAAATTATTATTAACTATAGTCACCCTGTTGTGTTAGGTCTTTGATACTTTTTTTTTTTTTGAGACAAGGTCTCACTCTGTCACCCAGACTGGAGAGCATTGGCACAATCAGAGCTCACTGCAACCTCTGCCTGCCAGGCTTAAGCGATTCTTGTGTCTCAGCCTCCTGAGTAGATGGGACCACAGGTGTGCACCACCACACCCGGCTAATTTTTGTATTTTTAGTAGAGATGGATTTTCGCCATGTTGGCCAGGCTGGTCTCAATCTCCTGACCTCAAGCAATCCACCCACCTCAGCCTCCCAAAGTGCTAGGACTATAGGCATGAGCCACCACACCCAGCCTTTTTTCCCCGCTTTTGACACAGGGTCTCACTCTGCTGTGCAGGCTGGAGTGCAGTAGCATGATCACAGCTCACTGCAGCCTCGACCTCCTGGGCTCAAGTAATCCTCCAATCTCAATCTCCCAAGGAGCTGGGACTACAGGCACACACCACCACACCTGGCTAATTTGTGTATTTTTTTGGAAAGATGGGGTTTCACCATATTGAATAGGCTGGTCTGGAACTCCTAGACTCAAGTGATTTATCTGCCTCAGCCTCCCAAATTCCTGAGATTACAGGTGTGAGCTACCACACCTGGCATACACTTCATTCTTAGGGTATCTGTTTTAATGACCTATTAAGAGTAATTTATTTAAGCCGGGTGCGGTGGCTCACGCCTGTAATCCCAGCACTTTGGGAGGCTGAGGCGGGTGGATCACGAGGTCAAGAGATCGAGACCATCCTGGTCAACATGGTGAAACCCCATCTCTACTAAAAATACAAATAATTAGCTGGGCATGGTGGCGCGTGCCTGTAATCCCAGCTACTCAGGAGGCTGAGGCAGGAGAATTGCCTGAACCCAGGAAGGAAGAATGAAAGAAAGAAAAGGAAGGAAGGAAGGAGAAAGAAAAAGAAAGAGAAAGGAAGGAAGGCTAAAGAGAAAGAAAAAAGAAAGGAAAGAAAGAGAGAAAGAAAAAAGGGGAAGGAAAGAAGGAGAAAGAAGAAAAGAAAGAGAAAAAAAGAAAGAAATTTAGCATAAGTATAACCCCAAAGACAGTAACTGGCACGCAGTAGAATTTGTCTCGATACATGTTTGTTCCCCATACCAGTAAAAAAACTAAGATGGGTTCCAGGCTATCAAAGTTTCTCAGACTATCTGCAGATGAGAAGGCGATTTCTAAAGAAATACAGGCAGGGGTGCTTATTATTCAGCCATGATGAGCCTATTCCGCAAGACTTTGCAGGACAACCCTCTGGCCACACGAGTCCACTGTTCCACAGCCTGGGGCTCAGTTAAGAATCACCTAGAGACAGAGTGACTAACGTCCTCGTTTTAATACAAACAGTCCTGTGTCCTGGGAAACCCCTTAATTCTGTGCAAACCAAGACAGTTGGTCATGCTTCCTGGAGATCCTGTTAAAACACAGCGTCCCCAAAGATTCTGATTCAGCAGGGGAGAGGCAGGGCCTGAGAATCAGTGTTTCTAAACTGCTCCCAGGTGGACCACACAGAGAGGTGCGCTGGCAGACTACCTCAACCTCAACCTCAGGGACTGGAGTCAGAATCAGGGGAAAGAAAAGGCAATAATGAAAGCAGTCTTTCACCAAGTCTTGACTGCCGCACAGCACAGCTATGGGACAAATGTAATAGAATAACCCAAGGGAGAGGAATTCTCCGGGCCAGAGAAAGAGTGCTAAAGCTTTGCTGTGATCTGAGGGAGAGCTGTGGCAGGGGGTTCTCGGTACTCACGTCAAGGATGGCTTTAGTTATGTCATCAGCACACTCAAGGCCTGAAAGCAGAGAGGTGGTTGCCATGTAGCAACAGAGGGAACTGCTGTGGAGGAGAGGGACCCCGGGGACGTCTAGAATTACTGGCAGAGAAACAAGAAAGCTGAAGAGCCCAAAATCTGAAAGGAGGAAAAGCCTGACAAGTGTTCTTTGTTACTATGACCACATCCCCCAGCTGAGGCTGCTGACCTAGGTTCACTGCCTGTCTCAGCTCTGAAGTCATGACCCCACCTAAAACTCCATCTAACAATGAGAGCGTGAGACAGGTTTTGGTGTCTCACGCAGGGTCAGGGTTCTTCTCTGAACTCCAAGTTGGAATAGTCTCTCCTGTTCCCTGGTGATGTGATTTTAGCAAGTTAAACTGTCAGTCCTCCAATGTTGTTGTTGTTTTTTGGCTCACTCTCGTCACGCAGGCTGGAGTGCAGTGGCACAGTCATGGTTCACTGTAGCCTCGACCTCCCAGGCTCAGGTAATTCTCCCACCTCAGCCTCCCGAGTAGCTAGGACCACAGGTATGCACCACCATGCCCAGCCAATTTTTTATTATCATTGCAGACACAGGCTCTCCCAGGCTCAATCGATATTTCCAGTAGTCTCCGGAAGTGCTGGAATCACAGGCATGAGCTACTGTGCCCAGCCAGGTCTCTAATTTTAATCCATGAGATGAAGATGTTATGGTCAAGATTAAATGAGAAATATAAACACTGTATGAAGTGTAAAGTAATATGCAAATGTGCGAGACAATGTACATGAATATTTGTGTCCATTTCCATAGATTTTGTTACTATTGTTAGAATCAGTCTGCAAGATGCAGTGCCTGGTATTTGGCCTGGTGGTTAAGAGCGCTTGGGTTTGTTATAAACCTAGCTATGCCGCATACTAGCTATGTAATCCTTGGTGATCTCTGTGCCTCAGTTTCCCATAAATTTGTAAAACAAGAATAATAATAAACCTACTTCATATGGTTGTTGTGAGGATAAAAGAGTCAATGAGCGGATATTAGTCTGTCTTCATGCTACTGATAAAGACATACCTGAGACTGGGTAATTTAAAAAAAAAAAAAAAAGGTTTAATGGGCTCACAGTTCCATGTGGCTGAGGAGGCCTCACAATCATGGCAGAAAGCAAAAGGCACATGTTACATAGCATCAGGCAAGAGAGAATGAGAGACGGTGAAAGGAGAAACCTCTTATAAAACCATCAGATCTCGTGAGACTTATTTACTACCACGGGAACAGTATGGGGGAAACTGCCCCCATGATTGAATTGTCTCCCAACCAGGTCCCTCTCACAACACATAGGAATTATGGGAGCTACAATTCAAGATGAGATTTGGGTGGGGACACAGCCAAACCGTATCAATGAGTTAATACATGAAAAGCAATTCAAATATGTTAGACATTGTGATAACCAACCACTCAACAACTCTTTGTTAATAAAAGAAGGTATTAACACTGATGGTTAGCTAGCCAACTCCCAATTACACCAATGGGAAGAGTGGTGGAGAAATGCACTGATGCAAAACTCAAGAGCAATATCTTTGTGTATTCAGGTGTCTACCCATTGATGGGCTGATATCCTAGAAACCATAATATTTGAATTTACGTGATCACTCCCTGTCTTCCCCACATCCTCCCAACCTTCTGGGTAACAGCTGACTCAGAAATTGGAAAGTTCAGCTCCTCACCTTTTCAGCCCTGCTCACCTGTTCTTCCTCTCCACTGCAACCAAGAAAAGCTGCAACTCAGGATGGGAGGGAGACCGCCAGCTTCTGAGAACCACTCTAACTCTTTACTCCAGTACACGAGCAACAACTTCAGTGTACTTCGGAGACATTAGCTGATGGACTTTAATAGTACAGTAAAGAGATGTTCACAGTCAAGGGAAGAAGGTAGTTTAAAAGCACAAATGCAGGCCACGCACAATGGCTCACACCTGTAATCCCAGCACTTTGGGAGACTGAAATGGGAGGATCTATTGAACCCAGGGGTTCATGACTAGCCTGGCCAACAACCAAGACCCCATCTCGAAAAAACCAACAGGCAACAACGAAAAAGCACAAATGCAGTGATTTAACCCAATTCCCAACCAAACAGATCCACTGCGCAACCTTCCTGAGATTCTGTCTCTCAACTTTGTGGAGAGAGATCAAACAACCAGAGGAAATAAGCCAAAGGGGCCCAAAACTCAGGAAGCAAAAGCATTCCCAAGTTGTCTTTAACACTACATAAAACTGCCTTGCTCTTGAAAGACTGCATCAAATTCCACAGGTGGAAGGAATCTGAAAAACTTCAGGTTCTCTCCTTTCCAACAACCCTGACAAAAAACATCCAGAAACGAAAGCGTAGCCTCTGCTTTTAAATCCCTCCAAGATAGAGTACTATTCAAACCGTCATATATTTCCCACACCCACCCAAATTTAGGACTGACACTCCCCATCAAGAACTCTCACTTAAGCTGGTCCGAAGGTAGTGAGTTATCTCCATTGATTGTTCACCGTCAGTTACAGGTCGAGCTCCTTGTTCTACTCTTTCATCCTTCTCACTACTGCACTTGACCAGTTAAAAACAACAACAACAACAACAAAAAACTCTCAACCTTTCCTCATACGAGGAATGACTCATACGACCTGATCCTGTTCATTTTCTTCTCTGACCAAGATCAACCAGCAGTGTGGCCCCCACACCTGGCCTCAGGACCAGAAACCGACCCACACTGAGTGCCATTAACTCAGACCACACCTGAAGGTTCACGCCGGGCAGGCATTCACTTAACCCCTACCAGTTCTTTTTACACCTGTCTCACACTTGACTCATTCTCCAGAAGGGTGTACCCTGCCCACCCCCACCCCCACCACCACCCTCCAGACAGAATTTCTCTCTCATTGCCCAGGCTGGAGTACAATGGCACGATCTGCAACCTCTGCCTCCAGGGTTCAGATGATTCTCGAGTAGCTTGGATTACAGGCATGCACCACCACACCTGGCTAATTTTTGCATTTTTAGTAGAGACAGGGTTTCACCATGTCAGACTGGTCTCCAACTCCTGACCTCAGGTGATCCGCCTGCCCTGGGCTCCCAAAGTGCTGGGATTACGAGCATGAGCCACCACGCCCAGCTGGGTACCCTTTTTCTTTTTTTTTTTGAAACGGAGTTTCACTCTTGTTACCCAGGCTGGAGTGCAATGGCACAATCTCAGCTCACCGCAACCTCCGCCTCCTGGGTTCAGGCAATTCTCCTGCCTCAGCCTCCTGAGTAGCTAGGATTACAGGCACGCGCCACCATGCCCAGCTAATTTTTTGTATTTTTAGTAGAGACAGGGTTTCACCATGCTGACCAGGATGGTCTCGATCTGTTGACCTCGTGATCCACCTGCCTCGGCCTCCCAAAGTGCTGAGAACCCTTTTTCTTAATCCATGCAATTCATTTTCCCTCTCTCTTCTGCAGAGCTGAGGCCAACAGACCACTTGCGATTTTGAGCTACAGAGACCTAGGATCCCATTTTAGAATTTGACCAGAAGACCAAGAATACACCCAGGACCAAGTCCCTGGAGGTAGAAGACAGGCCATGATGGGCATCTTCAACAACTCTAATCCTGCACCCTTATTTTAAGCAAATTTAAGTCACTCCAAAACAATCCGCTCACTCTATTTCTCTTCTTTCCTCCTCTGGCTCACCCTGAGAGTGAATGTGCTGCTGTGATTCATGAAGACAGACTAAAGACCAAGCATGAAATGCATGATGAGTGAAGGCAGGTGACCTCTGTACAGCAAGAACAACTTCCTGCCCCCCAGCCAGACCTGAGCCAACAAGCCTCAAACTCCAGCAACAAATGCCAGAGAAAGGTTAAGAAACAGGACTGACTGGTTCTACCCCTCCTCACCCATTCCTACCCTCTGGACTCCCCTGGGCCCTGCACCCCACCCCAGCCACCAACACCCTCCTGCCATATCAATCATGCCAAACACACTTTCCTCACACTCCGGTCGCCTGACTTCAGTGCTCCTCCGCAAAACATCTTTGATGTCAATTAATATCATTCGGCCCTTGTGGCCAGTGAGAGGCTAAATATACAAATGGACAATAGCCAGATCATATGGAGTCTTGCTTTGTCACCTAGGCTGGAGTGCAGTGGCACGATCTCAGCTCACTGAAACCTCTGCCTCCTGAGTTCAAGCAATTCTCCTGCCTCAGCCTCCCGAGTAGCTGGGATTACAGGCACCCACCACCACGCCCAGGTAATTTTTTGTAGTTTTAGTAGAGATGGGGTTTCACCATGTTGACCGGGCTGGTCTCGAACTCCTGACCCCAAGTGATCTGCCCACGTCAGCCTCCCAAAGCACTGGGATTACAGGCGTGAGCCACCATGCCCGGCCCATATATTAAAATAGAATTCTGACCCACAATCTGCAGCAATCAGTCCAGGAACTCTGTAGCAATCAGCCCCAAATTGTCAGGTCTTAATCAGGAACAGCCAGCGACCCTAATTTTTGCCCCCACTTCCAACTTCGGACCAACCAGAGAAGCCAGATATGGCCACCTCACCAATCACATGGGATGCACGCTACTAGTAAGCTTCTCCAGCTGGGAGTACCTGAACCACCCTCCCCTCAACCTCCTTCCTTTTTCTACTATAAAGCTTTTCCACCCTGGCCCATTTTTGAGTCTCTGCCAAATGGAAGTGATGATGACTGACTCCCTTGCCACACTAAGTCCTGAATGAATAGCCTTTGCTTATTCCAGCCTGGGTGCTATTCATTTATTTGCATACCAGATTCCTAATACAAGCCACTGTCCCTACCCACAAGGAGTTTTTAGTTTAGTAAACAATCACATTCCAATATAGTATAAGTGTATAACCAAGGCATGGACATGGTATCACTGGTGCTGCAGAGAGATGCAGATAGCTCCGACGGACTTCCTAGGAGGAGGGAGGACACCCAGACTTGCTTTGAAATATGAATATTGCTCACTAAGTAGCCCGCCAGGGGAGAAGGGAAGCACACTTCTCCAATCTTCTTCCTCACCTCTCCACTTTCAGAAACTAACGTCTCCCACTTACGGCCCAAGTTTCATTTTTCACCTTCTCTATCCATTAACCATCTCATTTATTTTTGTTTTTCAATTTTCCCCTCTCTACTAAATAATAGTCCTCAGTCTAAAATACATTTGAACCTATTTTGCATTCCCTAAAAATCTTAGACTGATTTGACCAGCCCAACTGAATGCTACCTTCGTTCTCCTTCTAACTTCTTTAAAGAGTATCTACTCCAAGGTCAGGCACAGTGACTCATGCCTGTAATCCCAGCACTTTGGGAGGCTGAGGCAGGCAGATCACTTGAGGTCAGGAGTTGGAGACCAGCCTGACCAACCTGGCGAAACTCGTCTCTACTAAAAATACAAAAATTAGCTGGGTGTGGTGGTGTGTACCTGTAACCCCAGCTACTCAGGAGGCTGAGGCAGGAGGATCCCTTGAATCCAGGAGGCAGAAGTTGCAGAGAGCGAGATCACACCACTGCACTCCATCCAACCTGGGCAACAAAAAAAGAAAAGAGTATCTACTCCGTAACCAAGGTCTCTGCCCTCGCTCTAAATCCCCCACATCTAGCTGTCACCCTCTCTTCTCTGCTAGCTCTGGGTCTCCATTGACCAGAGTCATACAATTCAAAGCCTTTCTCTCAATCTCCACCCCTCAGCTTCCCCTCCCCTGGTTTCCTTGACTAAACAAGCCCAGTCTTCCTCCATCCTAGCTGGCTGCTGCTTCTTTCTTCTCGACTTGCATCTACCATCTGAACTCCGAGAATCCACTCCAAGAATCTGTCCTTCATCCTCTCAATCTTGTCAACCTCAAGGTTTCAAGCAACCATCAAGTCTGCATGGCTTGCATACACCTATCATCCACAGCCCTAGCTGTCTGCTGATTTCATCTCTCTAAATCCATAATAGCATCTCAAATTCATGATGTCCAAAACAACTAATCATCTTTCTTTCCTGATCTTTCTCCTCCCGTAAAAACATATACCCAGTCGCCCAGTCGCCAAGCCTTAGTGTCATCTTTCCCCTTCTGTTCCCTTGCACCTTCACATCTGTTATTAAATCCTTCCTTCTCGTCCATTTCTTTTTTTTTTTTTAAAGACAGAATCTTGCTCTGTCTCCCAAGTTGGAGTACAGTGGCACAATCTCAGCTCACTGAAACCTCCGCCTCCCCGGTTCAAGCGATTCTCCTTCCTCAGCCTCCTGAGTAGCTGGAATTACAGGCACCTACCACTGTGCCCAGCTAATTTTTGTATATTTTAGTAGAGACAGGGTTTAACATGTTGGCCAGGCTGGTCTCGAACTCCTGACCTCAGGTGATCCACCTGCCTTGGCCTCCCAAAGTTCTGGGATTACAGGCTTGAGCCACCACACCTGGCCCTGGACCATTTCCTACTGTCTACATTCAGTCCTCTTGTGCTGTCATTACTGTGGGCCCAGTCCTCAGAACTTCCAGGCCAGCTACTACAACAACTTCCTCAATGGGCTTGGCCAAGCCTCCAGTCTTTCCCTACGTTGTCCACTGTCAGGAAACCTGCCCTGCATAAAATCAGGTTCTCCAAGGTTGAAAATGAAGGAAGAGTGTCTACGTAAAGAGAGGAGGCTCAACCAGGAAGCCTTGACTTCTGTTTCCCCAAATTCACCCTAAAACCTTTAGTTTCAGATGACCTTAGGTAGCTACTAGCTGCATTCAGTTATCCTGGCCTAGCAATTCAATGGGACCATATTGGACAGTTTCCTACCTTAGAGAGATCACATGAAGATCCTAAAATAGATGCCAAGCATCTACAAGTCCTATGCACACTGTCCTGGGACATGGAGGCAAGGAATAAATCTAACCAGGGCACCTAATATATCATATATATATATATATATATATATTTTTTTTTTTTTTTTTTTTTTTTTTTTCAAAGATGGAATCTCACTGTCGCCCAGGCTGGAGTGCAGTGTGCAATCTCAGCTCATGCAAACTCCACCTCCCAGGTTCATGTGATTCTCCTGCCTCAGCTCCCGAGTAGCTGGGACTACAGGAGTGTGCCACCACGCCCAGCTAATTTTTTGTATTTTTAGTAGACACAGGGTTTCACTGTGTTACTCAGGATAGTCTCGATCTCCTGACCTCGTTATCTGCCTGCCTTGGTCTCCCAAAGTACTAGGATTACAGGCCTGAGCCACCGCGCAGGACACCTAGTATTACAAAAATGGCCACTCTAGAAGATCGAGCTATCAAAATACCCACCAGGCAAAGAGAATGGGGGTGGGGATGGCAGGGAGGAATCTCAACCACAAGCCCCCCTGTATCTCATCAGGTAGAAATTTCCTTCCGTTTCCATATGATGATCAGTGTTTGGTTTTAGTAAGGAAGATGGGGGTTCCTTAGACACTCTCTCCCCCCATCTCAAGTTTATTTGTACAAATAGCAAAGGAGGACACCAGCCCCATGCAGATAGCAGCCCAAGGGACAATCCTTCTGTCTTCACATTGGCAGACAGAGAGCTCTACTCTAAAGCGTTTGTAGGGGCCTGGGCACCTTTGGGAGCCTGAGCTGCAGCCTGGGCCTTGGCTTGCCCTTGGCCTTGGCCTTTGCCTGCCACAGCCTGACACCCTTGGGAATCTTGGGCTTAACCTCCTTGGGCTTTATAAGGGCAAGGCCTCGGCAGGTGCACTCACGGCCTTGGCATTGTTCGCCTGCATCTTCTTCAGGCCCTTCTTGTTGTGCTTCTTGGCAAAGTGCATGTTTGTTAGGAACTTGGGGTTAACCCCTTTAAGAAATTTGTATATTTGTGATTGGGGTTTCTTGATGCCATTTCTGTGCCATTTTCAGGACCGGTTGTGTGTGGTGTGGTTCTTGGATTTGGCCATCTGCACTGTAACCCGTGGCTCCCTAAGCACCTGGAACCGGCTGGACCCACTTTTCATGTCACTCCCTGAAACAGCTTCCAGTGGCTTCCAGCCACAGCTAAGTCCAAAGGCCTAGGTCCGCCAATCAAGGCCCTCTGCCCTCTGCCTTGTACCTCCACGTGCTTCCTTCCCTTCTACCCCTGTCTGAATTCGGAAGGAATTCATTGATTCGACACATTTGTGGAGAGGCGGCAGCGCCTTCTGCTATGAGCTGGGATATCTTTTCCACATTTTCCCATATCCAAATATGACTAATCCTTGATGGCCCAGCTCAGGGGTCACCATCGATTTCCCAAGCTAGAAGGAATCTTTCCCGGCCCTCACCACCTAGGCCTTCTCAGAGCACTCATGCCATTCTGCCTTGTATTACAGTTATTTGGATGAATGTCACCTCCCCTGCGTGTCTGAATCCTCTGTGTAATTCCTACTCCGCTCAATATTGCATTTTACAAAGGAGGAAAGACAACTCCCTCGATCGCCTGGAAATGGAACAAGTGCTGGTCTGAATCCTCCAGACAATTAGCTCCAAGAGGGCCCGCACTGCCCGCCCTCATCCCGCAGAGGGAAGCTGTTGGAGGGCCATCTGGTGAATGAATGAGTGAATGAATGGCTTCATTCCTATACTCGTCCTTACACTTCTTTCTTACCGTGTTGAGCAGCCGGCTGTTAATAAACATGATAAAATTAAAAGTGGAAAGAAAATTGCTTCGGGTCAAAAATGTGTCATGCAAAAGCCAACGCAGAGCCGGAAGCGGGATAGCGCCGCGGAACGCCCTGGCCCTCCCCGCCCTGCCCCGGGCGCCGCCCTGCCCAGGTCCGCGCTCGCGCCCAGCCCCCACACCGCCTCCGGGGCAGCGATGGTCCCTGGGGGCCCGGCCAGGCCGCCTCAAAACCGGCGTCCCACGGCGACGCGGGGTCAGGCGTGGTCAGGGAAGCCCAGCGGGTAGCCCCCAACCTCCCGCTTCTCTGAGCTCCTCCTTCCCGATCTCCAATAACCGGCGCGGGCCCCACCTGCGCCCCACGCCTTGGCACTGCGCTGGCCAAGCCCAGGGGCCGGGAAGCGTCCGTGCGCCTAGCGTCCTCGAGGCCCAGCCAGGGACCCCGCAGGCCGCCAGTGCCCGTCCCAGCCCGCACTCACCGTCGGCGCCCGGCTCTCCGGAGGCGCCGCGGGCCAGGCGGAGCAGCAGCAGTAGCGGTAGCAAGCGGCTAGTCGGGCCCGCGCCCCGGGCCCCCCGGCCCATGCCACTGTCAGTCCCTCCCGGCGCGCCCGCGGCTCCTCCCGCGGCCCTCGGGGCGCAGAGATAAGGCTGTGGGCATCGCGGGGAGGGCACCAGCCGGCGGCTTCCGGCCCCGCGATGGGGAGCGGGGGACGCCCCAGGGTCCCCGATTCCTCCTGGTCGTGCCTGGGCGCGGGACACTCCCGTTCCTTGTCTGTCCCTGGCTCCGCACCGTCACCCCTTCCCGCACCTGCTGCGTTCCAGGCCCTGTCGCCGCTCACTTTCACAAAGGGGGACAGGCACTCATCGGGTAATGACACAGCTGGACGCAGAGCTCCGGGGGGTGCTGGGGAGGAAATGTCGCCGCGGATCCAAGCCCCTCGGGGACTCAGGGAGGCACCCCCGGGGAGGGGTGAGGGGGTCAAGGGGTGGAAATCTTCGAGGACGAAAAAGGGAGCTGGATGAGGTGACCGCAGCGTAAGGCTCAAGTGAGAGGTCGGAAGCCGCAAGCCCAGGCCACCCAGGGGCGACAGACATGACCAGGTGACATTGGTCACCTTGTGTGAGAGTAGGACTGTGATGGAGGAAGGGGCTGGCATCAGTCCCCGCTGCTCCGAGGACGCCCAGCATGGGACGCGCTGAGGCCAGCCCCTCCCTCCATCACAGCCGTACTCCTTCCCCAAGGAGGGAGTAAACCAAGACCCAAGGATGAGAAGGACGTTGGGGAGGAATCCAAGCGGGAGTTTGTTGTAGAAATGAGGAAGGGAATCTCCTTAGGGTGGTAGCAGAGGGTTGGAGAGAGGTGTTGAGCTGCAGAGGGAAGTTAGCCCTTCTAACCCAAGTGAAGGAGGTCGCTGGGAAGCTGTCACAGTTTTAAGCGGGGAATGACTTCATCACTGACACATCTCTGTGTCTGTTCTGTGGGATTGGGGTTGGGATTGGGGTTGGGATTGGGACATGGAAGGTAGAGAGTCCAGCCTGGAGTTGCTGCAGGAATCAGGCAATAGAATACATGTCCTGGAGGTCGAGGTGGGCGGATCACTTGAGGTCAGGAGCTGGAGACCAGCCTGGTCAACATGGTGAAACCCCGTCTCTACTAAAAACAAAAAAAAAAAAAAAAAAAAATTAGGTGGGTGTTGTGGTGGGCACCTGTAGTCCCAGCTAATTGGGAGGCTGAAGCAGGAGAATCACTCGAATTCAGGAGACAGAGGGACTGCATTCCAGGCTGGGCAACAGAGTAAGACTCTCTCTATATATATAAAGACGAGTCCTGCAGCTGGGCATTGGTGAAGAGGGCAGTGTGTAGGAGTGGAATCCACTGGAGTTTATGACTAGTGGGGGAGAAGGAAAGAAATAAGATCCGGTTTGAAGGCTTTGAGCTTGTGACGTCTGTGGGAGAGCAACTGAGAGCAGGCACCCCACTAGATTTAGCCTGCCCTAAATCTAACCACTTTCAAACACACCCATATAAGGGCTAAAGTTGTGCAGTCTTAAAAAGTAGTTAAAAATCAACTTTAAGCTGGGTGAGGTGTGGCATGCCTGCAGTCCCAGCTGCTAGAGAGGCTGAAGGGCAGGAGAATTGCTTGAATTCAGGGTCCGCCTGGGCAATACAGTGAGACCCCCTCTCTTTAAGAAAAAAAAAAACAAACAAAAACACCTCATCTTCCTAGGCTCTTTTTTCCTCCTGGGGAAACAGGGTCTAGTTCTGTTGCCCAGGCTGGAGTGCACAGCTCACTGCAGCCTCACCCTCCTGGGCTCAGGCAGTCCTCCCACCTTGACCTCCCCAGTAGCTGCAACTATAGGGGCGCAGCATCACACCCAGCTGATTTTTAAATTTATTTTGTAGAGACAGGATCTGGCTATGTTGCCCAGGCTGAGTCTCCAACTCCAGGTTCAATCAGTCCTCCCACCTTGGACTCCCAAAGTGCTGAGATGACAGGAGTGAGCCACTGCACCCAGCCTCGAAAGCTCTTTTTTCAGTGGGCTTTCTTGAAAATTATTTTTGTTCAAGAAAGACAGGGGCCTGTTTGGGGAGCAATAGATGGATGGTGTGTCTCTATTATTTAGACAAATGTTTTAAGTTCAGCTCTCCATGAACTTTGAACTTGGAAATCGTGTCTTGTTTCAATAAATATACTGTTCAGTTAAGATTTTTTTTTTTTTTTTTTTTTTTTTTTTTTTTTTTTTTTTTTTGAAAGAGAGAGAGAGAATAGGAAGGAGGAAAAAGGAAGAGAAAGAGAGAGAGAGAATGGGGAGGAGGGAGAAGGAAAAGAAAGAGGGAGAGAGAATGGGAGTATTGCTTTCTTGCCCAGGCTAGAATGCAATTTAGTAATGGGTATTGAAAAGCTCTTTTATACTGATAATTATACTTAATGATGTAGTCAGGAAGGAATAAGGGAAGAAGATAACAAACAAACAGCCAACCAATATTTAATTTAAACCTATGAAATGCTATGCGATTACTGAGGAGTGATTTACTTCCAATTATATAGTCACCTTTGGAATAGGTGTGAGGTGGTAATGTATGTTTTGTGTATTTGAAGTGGAGAGTTCTATAAATGTTTATTAAGTTTACTTGTTCCGGGTCTGAGTTCAAGTTCTGAATATCCTTGTTAATTTTCTATCTCGTTGATCTATAGAATCGTTAGCTCTTCTTGTTACATTGATCCTTTTGCCATTATGTAATGTCATTCCTCGCCTCTTTTGATCTTTGTTGCTTTAAAGTCTACTTTATCAGAGGCGAGAATTGCATCTCCTGCTTTTTGTTTATTAGTTTATTTTTACTCTCTGTTTGATTGGTAAATCTTCCTCCTTCTCTCTGAGTCTTTGTATATTGTTGCATGTAAGATGGGCCTGGATGCAGCATACCGATGGGTTTTGGCTTTTTATCCAATTAAAATATATATAGGTTTAATACCGGCATTTGATGCTAGCTGGCTGTTTTGCCCATTAGTTGATGTAAATTTTTTATTGTGTTAAAGTTCTTTGCTTTTTGATATATTTTTGGAAAGGCTGATATTGGTTGTTCCTTTATATGTATAGTGCTTCTTTCAGAAGCTCTTGTAAAGCAGGCCTGGAGGTGGTGAACTCTCTAAGTACTTGTTTGTTCGCAAAAGATTTAATTTTTCCTTCGCTCATAAAGTTTAGTTTGGCTGGATAGGAAATTCTGGGTTGAAAGTTCTTTTCTTTAAGGATGTTAAATATTGGTCCCCACTCTTTTCTGGCTTGTAGGGTTTCTGCTGAGAGATCTGCTGTAAGTCTGATAGGTTTCCCTTTATGGGTAACCTGACCTTTCTCTCTGGCTGCCCTTAGTATTTTCTCCTTCATTTCAACCCTAATAAATCTGGCGATTATGTGCCTTGGGGTTGGTCTTCTTGAAGAATATCTTTGTGGTGTTCTCTGTATTACCTGGAGTTGAATATTACCCTGCCTTGCCAGGTTGGGAAAATTTTCCTGAATGATATCCTGAAGAGTATTTTCCAACTTGGATTCATTCTCTTCATCACATTCAGGTACACCTATCAAACGTAAATTAGGTCTTTTCACATAGTCCCATATTTCCTGGAGACTTTGCTCATTCTTTTTCATCCTTTTTTCTGCATTCTTGTCTTCTCGTTTCATTTCACTGAGCTGATCCTCGACTTCTGATATCCTTCCTTCTGCTTGATCAATTCGACTGTTTAAACTTGTGCATGCTTCACGAAGTTCTCGTGTTGTGTTTTTCAGCTCCATCAATTCACTTATATTCTTCTCTAAATTGTCCATTCTCGTTAACAGTTCGTCAAACCTTTTTTCAAGGTTCTTAGTTTCTTTGCATTGGGTTAGAACAAGTTCTTTTAATTCACAGAAGTTTCTTATCACCCACGTTTTGAAACCTGCTTCTGTTATTGGAACACACGTGTAGTCTATTAAGCCTTGTTCCGTTACTGATGAGGAATTGCAATCCCCTGTAGAGGGAGAGGCATTCTGATTTTGAGTATTCTCTACCTTTTTACGCTGGTTTCTTCCCTTCATTATATATTTGTCCATCTGTCGTCTTTATAATTACCGGCTTTCTAACTGGGTCTCTGACGTCCAACTTGTTGATTCCCTGCGCCGAGATCTGAGCAATCCACTGAGCCGGCCAAAACAGTGGTGTTAAGATTGATGGTGCTTTTCTGCCCGGGAATCTCCGGACTCTGCACCAAGAACTGGCGTGCTAAGGCACCAGCAAAACCACCACGCCGGCCACAAGAGTCGCCCTGGCGACCCGTGGGGCTCCTCCACTGGGAATCTCCTGGTGCGTGAGCAACAAATATTCGTCTGAAAGTGTGGCGTCCTCTCGTTCTTTGCGCTTTCACTGGGAGGTACGTGCCCGAGCTGCTAATCATCAGCCATCTTGGATCTCTCTCCTCAGTTAAGATTTTTAACCAACCTATGCCTGTCCATCCCCACCGTGCCCCCTTGCAAAATAAATAAATTTAAATACATATGTATACATACATATATAGATATAAATATATAGAGATAATGTCAGGAAAAATTGTCTAAAACTTGGAAATGAGTAAAAGAGATTACTGGTATCCTTTCAGTGGGGTGCTGGGTGCACCTTGGGTGGCTTTCTATTGATTAGGCTATTTTGCAGCTCTAGAAGGCTAGAAGTTAACTTGCAGAAAACTGATGATTATGCAAAAGATTTATGTCCATAGCAGTGAAAACGAATGTTTTCCAGGAGAAATATAAGTGAGTAGTCCTCTCTGCCAGAAAATAAATAAGGAAACCCACTAATCTCATTTTGTCCCATATGATGTTAACTAGTTAACCAGTTTGGCATCTATTAGTAAATTCATGTCATCATTCCTGATGTCAGATTTTCCTTTGAATCTTAGCATCTTACTAGTTTGAACTCCTTTGAGGTCAACAATTTACCGAGTCCTTCATTAATCAATTACTTGAATAGAATCTTAGATAGGTTTTCATCTTATATTTGCATAAGTCATGTTTTCAATTTTCTGAAAATTATATTTCAGTACAATCCATCTTACTCTATATTTCACATTAGATTGCATGACTTTCATCAATTCACTGGCTCATTTTTAAATTTGAAATACATATTTTTGGTTAAAAAATATTTCTTACTCAATGGTGAGTTCATTGGATCGCATAATGAAAAATTATCTCCTCATCCAACAGTATTTGTCACCAAAATTAAAACAGAATCTTGAACCAGTGAGAAATTTAAGGAACAGTGGGATTATTGCTGACAAAGTATTTGACTTAAGAAAATGTTCTTTTAAGAGAGCATTGTCAATATACCAGCACTTTCTAAAAAAGAACTTGAAAGAAGTTTTCTTCTTCTCCTTCTCCTTCTCCTCCTCCTCCATCCCCTTCTCCTTCTTCTTTCTTTGAGACAGGAGGATCTCACTCTGTCACCTAGGGTGGAGTGCAGTGGTGCAATCATGGCTCATTTCAACCTTGATCTCCCAAGCTCAGTGATCCCCTAACCTCAGCCTCCCAAGTAGCTGGGACTACAAGCACATACCACCATGCCCGACTAATTAAAAAAAAAAAAAATGTCGAACAGGGTCTTGCTATGTTGCCCAGGCTGGTCTTGAACTATTGCCCTCAAGGGATCCTCCCACTTCAGCCTCTCAAAGTTCTGGGATTGCAGTTGTGAGCCCCCATGCCTGGCTGGGACTTAGTGTTTAGTGGGGATCCACTTTCAGTTTTGCAAGATGGAAAAAGTTCTGTGGATGGATAGTGGTGATGATTACACAACAATGTGAATGGACCTAACACTGAACTGTACACTTAAATTTATTTATTTATTTATTTATTTATTTTTGAGAATGAGTCTCACTCTTGTTGCCCAGGCTGGAGTGCAATCGTGCAATCTCAGCTCACTGCGACCTCAGCCTCTTGAGTTCAAGCGATTCTCCTGCCTCGACCTCCCAAGTAGCTGGGATTATAGGCACGTGCAACCATGCCCAGCTAATTTTGTATTTTTAGTAGAGACGGGGTTTCACCTTGTTGGTAGGTAGGGCTGATCTTAAACTCCTGACCTCAAATGACCCACCCGCCTTGGCCTCCCAAAGCGCTGGGATTACAGGTGTGAGCCACCATGCCTGGCCTTAAAAATGTCTAAAATTGTTTTTAAAAATTCAATGACAAAAAACGTACATGCCAATTTTTATTTTTATTTTATCAGATAGGCAAATATAAAGGACTTTCCAAATTAATTTTGGTTCTGGCAAATCTATATGGAATCAGGTTTACACGAAAGATCTCTTGGAAAGCCCCATTTTCCAATATTCCTGAGACATAGTGAATGGGATTTCAGGAGAGCTCTGAGCGGACTGGGGAGCCATGGGTATGGGGAGGTGGAGGGCAGGCATTCTGAACCCTGGTTCAGTATCTCTAGGGCTTTTCCCCCACGCTGCTCTTCTCAGTGTCAGATTCCAATGTGAAGAGGTTTGGGGTTTGTCCGGTGGGTTCCCATCTGGCTACAAGGCCAGAAGGAGAAGCAGAGAGGGAGATTGGATACTAAATATCCTGAGACACTCCTGAAAAAAAAAAATCCATTCTTGTTTACCACACTCCTGACTACACATGATGTACAGAGACTGCTTTGGGATGGCTACGGGCAGGCTTGCAAATTGTATTTTTGTTTTTAATTTATTTATTTAGAGGCAGAGTCTTGCTCTGTCGCCCAGGCTGGAATGCAGTGGTGTGATCATAGCTCACCGCAACTTCCAACTTCTGGGCAAAAGCAGTCCTCCCACTGCAACCTCGCATCAATTGTAAATAAATTGTTTATATGTGGGCATTTTAGGAATGGCTTGAATATCTCATTGTAATGAGTTTGATATACTCTGGGGTTGTATGTACTGCTTGAAATTTGCATTAGAAATGATTTAAATATTTGAAGCCTTTGAATTACACTGGCTGAAAACTTGTGTGTTTGAAACAAAGTAGCAGTCCCTCTGTAACAGTCTGCTCCACCCCCACCACATCTAACCCTGGCTGACTCAACACCTGTGAAAACCCCAAGGCCACCTTCAAAGAAGCCACATTGCCCCTCCCAGAATGGAGTCATCATCTCAAGCAGATTTGTAAAGGCTGATAACAGGGACCTGTGCCTCTGGAGAAACGCCCTGCTGATGAAGTCTCTAACTCAAACAAAGGCAGACTTCTCATTTTTGGAAGCTTAATGACTCTCAGATACTTTGTTGCTATTGGAGAAACGGTAGGATTACTCTGCCTTCTCCAGCACACTTCTCCCTCCCCGCAGACACACACACACACACATCACACACACACACAGACATCACATTACCTGTCTCACTTGCAAAAGCCTCAGCTGTTGGTGTTTAATTCCACAAACCCTGAAAGGAAGCCTGCTGACAGCCCATTTCCGGCCTCAGGATCAGCCACCCACAGCCCTAAAGAGAAGCGGGCCAGGCAGCGGGGGCAAATCAGCAATGAGCAGCACAGTTGCTGAGGAAGCCACAACAGCTGTGAAGGCGGATGGTTCCAGACCTTCACTGAAAGAGACCAGCTAACAGTGAAGACCCGTATCCCCAACCTGGGCAAATAATGCAATCTTCAAAACAGAAATACTTTACTTAATTATTTTGCAGTGGACTTAGCTACAAGCTTTATTGGTTTCTTTGCTCACCACTGTTTTTTATGTCCTGTGTCTTCCTCTTTCCCCACTTCTCCTCCTCCTTCGTCTTCTTTGGGGACATCGTTGAGTATCTGTTTCAGAAAGTATTCCTGAGTGGTAAGCTTTGAATCTTTGCACATCCAAATACATATTAATTTTGCCCTTATAATTTTTTTTGTTTTTTGAGACAGGGTCTTGCTCTATCAACCAGGCTGGAGTGCAGTGGCCCGATCTTGGCTCACTGCAACCCCGGTTTCCCCGAATTCAAGCAATTCTTGTGCCTCAGCCTCCCAAGTAGCTGAAATTACAGGCATGCACCATCACACACGGCTAATTTTTGTATTTTTAGTACAGCCAGGGTTTTGCCATGTTGCCCAGGCTAGTCCTGAACTCCTGACCTCAAGTGATCTGCCCACCTCGGCCTCCCAAAGTGCTGGGATTACAAGCATGAGCCACCACACCCGACCTCATAATTTAATTATATATTAACTGAGTATAGAATTCTGGATTCAAAATAATTAGGTGATAGGTTAATGTGGTCTAGCATTCTGGATTCAGATGGAGTGTTGCTGAAGGAGGGTCCACACTATATGCCTATCAACCCCTTACAGGTGACATGTCACTCTCCTATCATATCTACCAAGCTTTGGGGGATTTTCTCTTTATCCTGGGAATTCAGAAATTTCATGACGACGTAATGTTTCATTATTCTTGCCCAGCACTCATTGGACCCTTTCAGTTTGTGGAATTAAGACCTTTTACAGGAAAGACTTTTTTTTCTATTAATTATTTGGTTATTTCATTACCTCAATTATTTCTGTTTATCCCTTCTGGAATGTATGGAATTTTTTTTTTTTTTTTTTTAATAGAGACAGAGTCTCACTTTGCTGCCCAGGCTGGTTTCAAACTCCTAATTTCAAGCTCTTCTCCCTCCTTGGCCTTCCAAATGCTGGGATTACAGATGTGAGTCCACCATGCCTGGCTGGGAATTTTTTAAAACTTGCCTCTAGCCTCCATGGCTTTTAGGATTTTTCTTTGACTCTCACTTTCTTGGCCTTCATTCACTGAATATGGGAGACTGCCATAACTCAATTTAGTGTTCATGAATTTGATCCTTATCCATGCCATTCTGCTCTTCAATTTATCTACTGAAATATTTTTATATTGGCAACCATGCTCTTCATTTCTAAGAACTCTGCTTCTTTGTATAGAATGGCTTTTTTTCTGTAGTTGTAACGACTTCTGTTTCATTAGGAAGTTGTTCATTTACTTGTTGAGTTTGATGACTCTTATTCTGCTGGTTTTCCTCAATTCTTTTGTGATTCTCTCTGTTACGAATTAACGGTTTGTGAGAATGAATCAGGTCAGGTGATATGGCTTGGCTCTGTTTCCCCACCCAAATTTCATCACCAAATGTAATCCCCACATGTCCAGGAAGGAAGTGATTGGATTATGGAAGCAGTTTCCTCTATGTTATTCTCATGATAGTGAGTGAGTTTTCATGAGATCTGATGGTTTTATTTATTTATTTATTTATTTTTTAGAAAAAAAAGGAAGAAAGAAAAAGAGAATAAAAAAAAAAAGAATGAAGAAGAGGAAAAAAAAAGGAAGAGAAAGAGGGAGAGAGAACAGGAGTATTGCTTTATTGCCCAGGCTAGAATGCAGTCTAAAAATGGGAATTGAAAACCTCTTTTATGCCAATAATTGTGCTTAACAATGGAGACAGGAAGGAATAAGGGAAGAAAATAACAAACAAGCAACCAACCAATATTTCATTTAAACCTATGAAATGCTATGCGATTACTGAGGAGTGATTTACTTCCAATTATGTAGTCACTTTTGGAATAGGTGTGATATGGTACTGATAAGAATGTGTGTTTTGTGTATTTGAAGTGGAGAGTTCTGTAAATGTTTATTAAGTTTACTTGTTCCAGGTCTGAGTTCAAGTCCTGGATATCCTTGTTAATTTTCTATCTCGTTGATCAGTCTAATATTGACAATGTGATGTTACAGTCTCCCACTATTATTGTGTGGGAGGCTAAGTCTCTTTATAAGTCATTAAGAACTTGTCTTATGTATCTGGGTGCTCCTGTATTGGGTGCGTATATATGTAGGATCGTTAGCTCTTCTTGTTGCATTGATCCTTTTACCATTATGTAATGTCCTTCTTTGCCTCTTTTGATCTTTGTTGCTTTAAAGTCTATTTTATCAGAGGTGAGAATTGCAACTCCGGCTTTTTATTTATTTATTTATGTTTGCTCTCCGTTTGGTTGGTAAATCTTCCTCTGTCCCTTTGTTTTGAGTCTCTGTGTATCGTTGCATATGAGATGGGTCTGGATACAGCATACCGATGGGTTTTGGCTTTTTATCCGGTTAATAATATATGTGAGTTTAATACTGCCATTTGATGCTAGCTGGATATATTTTTGGAAAGGCTGATACTGGTTGCTCCTTTATATGTATAGTGCTTCTTTCAGAACCTTCTGCAAAGCAGGCCTGGTCATGGTGAAATCTCTAAGTACTTGCTTGTTTGCAAAAGATTTTATTTTTCCTTCGCTTTTGAAGCTCAGTTTGGCAGCATATGAAATTCCGGGTTGAAAGTTCTTTTCTTTAAGGATGTTAAATATTGGCCCCCACTCTCTTCTGGGTTGTAGGGTTTCTGCTGAGAGATCTGCTGTAAGTCTGATAGGCTTCCCTTTGTGGGTAACCCGACCTTTCTCTCTGGCTGTTCTTCGTATTTTCTCCTTCATCAACCCTAATGAATCTGACGATTATGTGCCTTGGGGTTGGTCTTCTTGAGGAATATCTTTGTGGTGTTCTCTGTATTACCTGGAGTTTTGAATATTGTCCTGTCTTACTAGGTTGGGAAAGTTTTCCTGAATAATCTCCTGAAGAGTATTTTCCAACTTGGATTCATTCTCTTTGTCACATTCAGGTACACCTATCAAACGTAGATTAGGTCTTGTCACATAGTCCCATATTTCTTGGAGACTTTGCTCATTCTTTTTTATCCTTTTTTCTCTAATCTTGACTTCTCATTTTATTTCGTTAAGTTGGTCTTCGAACTCTGATATCCTTTCTTCTGCTTGATCAATTCGACTGTTAAAACTTGTGCATACTTTGCGAAGTTCTCATGTTGTATTTTTCAGCTCCATTAATTCACCTATATTCCTCTCCAAATTGTCTGTTCTCGTTAGCATTTCATCAAACCTTTTTTCAAAGTTCTTAGTTTCTTTGCATTGGGTTAGAACAAGTTCTTTTAATTCACAGAAGTTTCTTATCATCCACCTTCTGAAGCCTACTTCTGTTAATGGAACGCACTTGTTCTCCATCAGGGCTTGTTCCGTTGCTGATGAGGAACTGTGATTCCCTGTAGAGTGAGAGGCATTCTGATTTTGGGTATTCTCAGCCTTTTTACGCTGGCTTCTTCCCATCATTGTAAATTTATCCACCTGTTGTCTTTGTGATTTCCAACTTTCAAATTAGGTTTCTGAGTGGACGTCCCACTTGTTGATTCCCAGTGCCGAAATCTGAGCAATCCACTGCGCCGGCCAAAACAGCGGTGTTAAGATTGATGGTGCTTTTCTGTCCTGGAATCGGCCAAAAGGGGACCCAGTCCCGCTCACTCTGCACCAAGAACTGCCGCGCTGAGGCGCCAGCAAAACCGCCGCGCCGGCCACAAGAGTCGCACAGGTGACCCGTGGGGCTCCTCCGCTGGGAATCTCCTGGTCCTTGAGCTACAAAAATTCATCTGAAAGTGTGGCGTCCTCTCATTCTCTGCACTTTCACTGGGAGCTACAATCCCGAGCTGCTAGTGGTCAGCCATCTTGGATCTCTCTGATCTGATGGTTTTATAAGGGTCTCTTCCCTCTTTGCTTTCTCTTCTCTTGCCTGCCGCCATGTAAGATGTGCCTGCTTCCACTTCCACCATGATTGTAGATTTCCTGAGGCTTCCCCAGCCATGCAGAACTGTGAGTCAATTAAACCTCTTTCCTTTATAAATTACCCAGTCTCGAGTATTTCTTTATAGCAATACGAAAATGGACTGACACAGGTGGGTTAAAAAAAAAAAAAAGGAATCAATAGTTTGACTCTATTTCTCCAGGTGAGAATCTCTGCTTTCTTAGGAGTAAATGGAGATTTGGTTACAGTGGTTCTAGGTCCAGTGGTTGTGCAAAGTGGGATGTAGGAGTGGGGAGATAAAGAGAGTGCATTTGAGACTTCTTTCTTGGTTGCCATATTTTCTCTGGCCCCAGTACCTTCTCTGGAAGCCTCTTTTTGTATCACAATAAGTTTCACTTAAAGTTATCACTTGGGCTGGGCATGGTGGCTCACATCTGTAATTCCAGCACTCTGAGAGGCCAAGGTGGGTGGATCACTTGAGGTCAGGAGATCAAGATCATCCTGGCTAACACGGTGAAACCCCGTCTCTAAAAATACAAAAAATTAGCCGGACATGGTGGCAGATGTCTGTAATCCCAGCTACTCAGAAGGTTGAGGCAAAAGAACTGCTTGAACCAAGGAGGCAGAGGTTGCAATGAACAGAGATTGTGCTACTGCACTCCAGCCTGGGCAACAAGAGCAAAATTCCATCTCAAAATAAATAAATAAATAAATAAATAACATAAAAATAAATAAATAAAGTTATCATTTGGGGAAAAAATTAAGAACTAGCCACTTCTAAAACAGAAAATAGGTGAAAATATTTGTAGCTCATGAATAAATTACCAGTTCATTTTCCCTGTCTCTGCTGTCTCTGATCCTGAGATAATTCTGGAGTTCTAATGGGAAAATGTATTATTTTGGAGATGCTCTCTTTCAGCTTTCATGAGATTGTGGGTGCTGCAGCTCTTGTTGTGTTTTCATCAATCTGATCACATCTGCTTTATGTTTTCGGCAAATCTCCTCTGTTTTGCTGCTCTCATAATACCGTGCCTGGATTTCCAGTACTGCTTTCAAGTGATTCTGCTCCCCACCACTGCCTCCATTTAAAAAACAAAATTGAGATGTAACTTTCATGCAGTGAAATATACAAATATTAAGTATACAGCTCATAAATTTTTACACACACCAAATATCCACCACTCAGGCCAAGAAACGGAGCATTACAAGCTTCCTGGAAGCTCCCTCATATATTTACCAGTCTCCCAAAATTAATCAATGTTTCTGACTTGTATAATCACCATAGGTTAGTTTTGCCTGCTGTTGAATGTCATGTAAATTATACACTATTTACTTTTTTTGCTTGTGACTTTTTATACTCAGCATCGTATCTTTAAGAGTTACATCCATGTCATTATGAATAGAAGTTTGTTTTCATTTCTGTGTAATAGTCTAATGCAAACATGTATATGCAACAATGTACTTACCCATTCCATTGTGGATGGACATTTGGGCTATTGCTGATTTTTAGTTCCAAATAAAACGCCTATGAAACTTCTTGTATTAATACATGTTTTGGGGGATATGTATAGTGTTTATTCTGCTGGGTAAATATCCAGGATCATAGAGTTTATAGATGCTTGGCTTTAGGAGTATTGCCAAACAATTTTCCAAAGCAGCTGCTGTTCACACTCCATGACTGATGCAGAGTTCCAACAGCTCCATGTCCTTGCCAACATTTGCTTTTGTCAGTCATTTTAATTGTAGCAACTTTGATGGGTGTATAGAGGCCTCTTATTGTGGTATTATTTTCATTTCTTTGTTGACCAATAATATTAAACACATTTTCATATGTTTATTGACCATTCTGAAACCCCCTTTTGAGACATGCTATCACATGTTTTGTCCATTTTGTAACATTGGGTTATCTGTCTTTTTCTCATTGAGCTGTTGGAGCCTGTATACATTCTGGATTTAAGTCACTTGTCAGACAAATGTATTCCAAATATCTTCCAAGCGTGTGACTTGCCTTTTCACCCTCTTAATGATGTCATCTGATGAATAAACTTAAAGAAGGTAATTTATCAACGTTTTCTGTATGGTTAGTGTTTTTATGTTCTGTTTAAGAAATTTTTGCCTATTTGGAGATCATGAAGTTATTCTGTTTTCTTCTAGAATAAACTTACAGAACTTCTTGATTATTTTACTTTTCACACTTAGAACTAAAAGTGTGAAGTTCATTTTTCCCTGCGTGGATATCCAATTGTTTCAGCATCATTTATTAAGAAGACCCCTCTCCCTGCCCCCCAATAATTGCAGAGGAGCCTTCATTATGAATCAGGGAATTGGGTCTATGTGGAGTCTGCTGCTAGATTCTATTCAATTCCATTGATCAATTTGTCTGTCCTTGCTTTAAAACCACTGTCTTAAGTACTGTTGCTTTATTGTAACCTGGTAGCAAAAATCTTCTGGTTTTATTTTTCTTCAATATTGCCTTGGTTATATTTTTAGCATTTTTAATTTTTACTATATATATATATATTTATATATATATATATTTATATATATATATTTATATATATATTTTTATATATATATTTTTTTATATATATATTTATATATATATATAAAATGTAGGCTGAGGCATGAGAATCATTTGAACCCGGGAGGCAGAGGTTACAGTGAGCTGAGATTGCGCCACTACACTCTAACCTGGGTCACAGAGCGGCGCTCCATCTCAAAAAAAAAAACCTCCAGCATGGCACACAAGACTCTTTATAATCAGGTCCTGCTCATCTCCCATATACACTTCTACTTCCAAGGTCCCCCATATGTCACATTTAGCACTTACTCCGTGTATCAAACTGTCACTTACTTGTCTGTCTTTCCCATTATTATAAGTTTTGCAAGGACGTGGAGTGTACCGTATTCACCAGCTATCGTTGCATCTGGGAAAAACTCCTGGATGTGACTAGCTAGCTATTCCGAATCCGTCCCTTCCTAGTTTAACATCCATGCATTTTTTTTTTTTGAAATGGAGTCTTGCTCTGTTCCCAGGTTGGAGTGCAATGGCATGATCTCAGCTCATCGCTGCAACCTCTGGGTCCCAGGTTCAAGCTATTCTCCTGCCTAGGAAGTGTTCTACATATTTGGGGAAGGAAGGAAAAACTGGAATTGATCACTGTCAGCCCTGGGTTGCCAGTGGGTATTAATATTCAGCTCACCTGTGCATCCTTGGAACAAGCCAGGGTAGAAAAGCGTCAGATGAGTCATCCTCCTACATGTCTCATTCAAAGACTTGGTTCCTGGATCGTATATCCCCAGGTGACTGTCTCCCACACTGATTATCTCCAGGGCACTGATGATGCCTCACATTGTACTGACTTGCTCACACAGTTGTTTAAAAATGGAGGCTGGGTGCAGTGGATGATGCCTGTATAATCCCAACACTTTGGGAGGCTGAGGCTGGTGGATCACCTGAGGTCAAGAGTTTGAGACCAGCCTAGCCAACATGGTGAAACCCCGTGTCTACTAAAAATACAAAAAATTAGCTGGGTGTAGTGGTGTGCACCCGTAGTCCCAGCTACTCAGGAGGCTCAGGCAGGAGAATTGCTTGAACCCAGGAGGCCGAGGTTGCAGTGAGCTGAGATCATGCCATGGCACTCCAGCCTGAGCAACAAGAACAACGTTCCATTTCCAAAAATAAAAATAAATAAAAACGAATATGAGTGAGAAATTTTGAATCTGTGCCAAGGTGGGTAATGGAAAAGGAAGCCTATTTAGCCAGTTCAAAAGATTTCTTATGCTTTGATTTTCTCTAGCAGATTTGTGGAATAAACCCTTAGCATTCATGGGTAATTTTAAAATCAAATTATTGCTTCTTATTGTGGTAGCTAATTCTTAACTACAGTTTGCTAATGTTGGCCACAATATTGGGCTGACAAGCCACAAGCCTTAGATCCTCACAGAAAACACAGGTTGTCACACATCATTTAAATCAAGTCACCCGCACCCGTCCAAACAGGTCAGCAGCCATCAAAATTCCTCTTTTCCGGACACCCCTCCTTCGAAGCTCTGCTCTTATACTTAGGAGAGTTTTGGTTGAAGTGACATAAAATATGATGCAAAATGTTGAAAGAAAAGCTGAAATTTATGGGCACCCATAACCCAAAACTTTCAGTCACAAGTCTGACTTAAGGTGGCCTTGACCAGTGATTTACAAAATGCCTGTAGTGGCCGGGCATGGTGGCTCACGCCTGTAATCCCAGCACTTTGGGAGGCCGAGGCAGGCGGATCACCTGAGGTCAGGAGTTCCAGACCAGCCTGGCCAACATAGTGAAACCCAGTCTCTACTAAAAATACAAAAAAATTAGCCAGGCGTGGTGGCGGGCATCTGTAGCCCCAGCTACTTGAGAGGCTGAGGAGAAACCCCCAGGAGAATCACTTGAACCTGGGAGGCAGAGGTTGCAGTGAACCGAGATAGCGCCACTGCACTCCAGCATGGGCAACAGTTCAAGACTCTGTCTCAAAAAAACAAAACCAAAACAAACAAACAAACAAACAAACAAACACCTCTAGAATCCAGTTTCTCCTTCCAACCCTACTCTGTTCTGGGGTTTTCTCTCATGACCATAAGATGGTTGCAGCTATGGCAGCAGTTTTTACATCCCCTCAGCTTCAAACCTGACACACAGAGAAAGATTCTCTTCCCACCGAGTGACACAAAAGCCTTGAGACCTCCATCTCTGGGGGAAAGTGCTCATAACTAAACCAACCAGACTACTACACTGAATCACTGAATAATTGCATCAATAATTAGCATCCATCAGCTGGGGCTCAACCTGAGTGTGGGGTCAGCCTCTCCCAAAGCCCAGAACTGAGCTGGGAAGGAGCGGTTTCCAGTGGAAACTCACAGAAATGTTTTATCAGAAGGGCAAAAGGATTCTGCACAGAAAATCAGCACATGTGACTAGCTAGCTATTCCGAAGAATCCGTCCCTTCCTAGTTTAATGTACAGGTACACACATTTTCTTTTCTTTTTTTTTTTTTTTTTGAGATGGAGTCTCGCTCTGTCCCCAGGCTAGAGTACAATGGCATGATCTCAGCTCATTGCAACCTCTGACTCCCGGGTTCAAGTGATTCTCCTAGTAGCTGAGATTACAGCTGTGCACCACCATGCCTGGCTAATTTTTTTGTATTTTTAGTAGAGACAGGGTTTCACTATGTTGGCCAGGCTGGTCTTGAACTCCTGACCTCAAGTGATCTGCCTGCCTCGGCCTTCCAAAGTGCTGGGATTACAGGCATGAGTCACAGCACCTGGCCCATACATGTATTTTCACAAAGCATAACTTATTTGAGTTGGAAGGGTTTTTTAACCCCCTTTCCATGTGGCATTACTGGTGCAAAAGCAATTGTGGTTTCTGCTATCAAAAGTAATGGCAAAACCACAATTTCTTTTGCACCAACCTAATAGGACTTGGTTTTAGTTCTGTCATCGCTTTGGGTAACTCTTTTTTGTCTTGTTTTTAAGCTATATCTACCTAAAGAGTTATATAAACCCCTAAGTGAACACAGTTCTCTGGGCTAGTCTGACCACTGTAAAATCAAGTGGAACTTATCCATAGGTCCTGATGTTAAACCTCAGTAATACGTTCAGAAATTTTTTTATAACTCAAGTGCAGAGCCTTAAATGCCTACCCTTTACACTGTACATTGTTCGATTCAGTCCATTGCATCTACCCTCCCTTAGCATATCACTCCAGAAAACACTAGAAATGGCTTTCTGGAGACCAACTCTCCCCCCAGCTGTGATGAACCTGATGTCACCTCAGGCTAGCTCCAGGGGCCTCTCCAGAAAGGTCTGAAAGGGGAGATACTGGGTAAGGAGACTCGTGGCTTGCTTCAGCCACACATTTACAGCCTCTGCAAAGCTACAGGAAAGATTCTGGTTTCTAGATTGATAGAGTTTTTTAGAAGCAAACAAAGGCCTGTCTTGTGTAAACAAAGGCCTCTGGGGCCTCAGGAAAAAGGAAGAACCTTCCAGCTGCCAAGATCAGGAAGATATTGAGGAGGAGGCCCTCAAGCTAGATAGATAGGTTTTCTTTTTCTTTTCTTTCTCTATCTTTTTTTTGGGGGAGGGGGGGTTGTTTTGTTTTTGTTTTTTGGGTTTTTTGACAGGGTCTTACTCTGCTGCCAGGCTGGAGTGCAGTGGCTTGCTGTAACCTCTACCTCTCAGGGCTCAGGTAATCCTCCTACCTCAGCTTCGCAAGTAGCTGGGACTACAGGCATGTGTCACCACACCCAGGTAGTTTTTTTTTTTCGAAATGGACTCTCACTCTGCCATGAGGCCTGGAATGCAATGGTGCAATCTCTGCTCACTGCAACCTCCACCTCCCAGGTTTAAGCAATTCTCCTGCCTCAGCCTCCTGAGTAGCTGGGACTACAGGTGTGTGCCACCACACCCAGATAATTTTTGTGTTTTTAGTAGAGATGGGATTTCACCACATTGGCCAGAATGGTCTCAAACTCTTGACCTCATAATCCACCTGCCTCGGCCTCCCAAAATGCTGGGATTACAGGCATGAGCCACCGCGCCAGGCCTTTTTTCTTTTTTTGTAGAAACAAAGTTTTGCCATGTTGCCCTGGCCCATCTTGAATTTCTGGGAACAAGCAATCCACCCAACTTGGTCTCCCAAAGTGTCAAGATTACAGTTGTGAGGCTGGCATCTGGCCTACAAACATATTTTTTAAAATAAATGTATCGACTAGGCGCAGCGGCTCACGCCTATAATCCCAGCACTTTGGGAGGCCAAGGTGGGTGGATCACTTGGGGTCAGGAGTTTGAGACAAGTCTGGCCAACATAGCGAAATCCCATCTCTACTAAAAATACAAAAATTAACCGGGCATGGTGGTGGGCTCCTGTAGTCCCAGCTACTCAGGAGGTTGAGGCAAAAGAATCGCTTGAACCCAGGAGGTGGAGGTTGCAGTGAGCCGGAATGGTGCCATGGCACTCCAGTCTGGGAGACAGAGTGAGACTCCATCTCAAAACAAACAAAAAAGTACTATGGCAGGGCGCAGGGCACAGGGCACAATGGCTCAGCCTGTAGTCCCAGCACTTTGGAAGGCTGAGGCAGGCAGATTACTTGAGATCAGGAGTTCGACACCAGCCTGGCCAACAGGGAAAAACCCTGTTTCTATTAAAAATACAAAAATTAGCTGGGCATGGCGGTGTGTGCCTGTGTTCCCAGCTACTCAGGAGGCTGAGGCAGAAGACTTGTTTGAACCCGGCCGGGAGGCGGAGGTTGCAGTGAGCTGAGATGGCACCACTGCACTCCAGCCTGGGTGACAGAGTGAGACTCCATCTCAAAATTAAATAAATAAATAAATAAAAATGCATTACGACAGAGCAATACTCTGTCTCAACCAAACAACAACAACAAAAAGATATGTATTAATGCGCAAAACAACACTCTGTGGTTCATCATCTGGTTTATAAACAACACAAGAGAATTATGGAACATTTTAATAAAGAAAAATTATAAAGAACAAAATAAAGACTTATCACGAACATTAAAAATTAATTTATCCAATATCACATGCATGCTCCGTCACTCAGGATCCTATCAGCATTGGTGTAAGCGACCTGTAACTCTGAGCATCCGCCCTGATGACAGCCCATCCTGACCCAGGAAATGCTTTTCTACATGTCTTGCCCCACAGTCTTTTTTCTTAGACAGAGTCTCACTCTGTTGCCCAGGCTAGAGTGCAGTGGCATGATCTCCGCTCCCTGCAACCTCCACTTCCTGGGTTCAAGCTATTCACGTGCCTCAGCTTCCCAAGAAGCTAGGACTACAGGCGCGCACCACTACGCCCAGCTAATTTTTTGTACTTTTAGTAGAGATGGGGTTTCACTATGTTGGTCAGGGTGGTCTCCAACTCCTGCCCTCAAGTGATCCGCCCACCTTGGCCTTCCAAAGTGTGGAGATTACAGGCGTGACCACCATGCCCGACCTTGCCCCACATTCTTGAAACAATAGGTGACAGCTTCCAAGTGCCCAGAAATTTTCTCATTGGCTCACCGCCAACATCAGCAATAGCTGCTTCAAAGTGTAGAGAAGATAGAGAAGTGAAAGTACATTTTGAAAACAAGAAAAGGCAGGTTAGGAAACATACCAAATCCCTCCTCTGACATAACACAGAATGTAAAAGATTCTTGCATGATGCAAAATCATTTCCAACCAGTGCTGATATCTATTTTCTTGATTTATTTCATATTCTGTCTAATTCATAGCTCCAAAAGCACTCACAAATTTGTACAGTATTTGCAACAATTGCTCATGACAACTGAGGAATATTTTGCAACATTAATAATTCATATTACTCTTAAACTGTGACTACCTAGGTTTGGATCTAATGCTTATGAAGCAAATGCCAATCCTTTATTTCAGCAATTAAATAAATGTTAAAAGCTAGAATCATGAATAGTTTTATTTTTATTAAATTTATTATTTTATTTTATTTATTTATTTATTTAAAACAGAGTCTCTCTCTGCTGCCCAGGCTGGAGTGCAGTGGCATGATCTCATCTCACTGCAACCTCTGCCTTCCAGATTTAAGCAATTCTCCTGCCTCAGCCTCCAAGTACGCTGGGATTACAGGTGCCCATGACCATGCCTGGCTAATTTTTTGTATTTTTAGTAGAAATGGGGGTTTTGTATTTTGTATTTTTAGTAGAAATGGGGTTTCACCATGTTGGCCAGGCTAGTCTCTAACTCCTGACCTCCAGTGATCTGCCCACCTTGGCCTCCCAAAGTGCTGGGATTACAGGCTTGCCTGCCCTGTAAATGAAGTTTTATTGGAAAGCAGCCACTAACTCATTCATTTACATACTGTCTATGGATGTTTGCATGTTACAGTGGCAGAATTGAGTAGCTTTCACAGAAACCATATGGCCCACAAAATCTAAAAGTTGTACTATCTGGTCCTTTATGGAAAAAGTTTGACAACATCTGCTTTAGATGATTACAACCAATAGAATACAAATTATGTGAAAATCTTTACTATATCAACATAATTTTGCAGGAAAGAATACAAGAAAAACAAATTTTATGGAAAATACATATATTTTATAAATTTTGTATGTCTTTATTTTATTACTCCTGCAAACGTGACTGGCTTCTCAACAGAACACCCAGACTTGTGCAGTCATAATTCAATTCAGTTGTCTTTAATAGCCTGCCAACTTTTAGCCAAATAAAAGTCAGAGCTTTTCATACATTTTTCAGTTTTGCATTTCTGAAGATGTAGTTTCCAAATACGATATGTTTCATTTACTCCTGTTCCCAGCTCTGCAAATATAGGCGTAATCCTGCCGGAGGGTGCTCCAAACCATGCCACGCTCTGCTGCATTGAGGGCTGAGCCTGAATACTGCAGCTGGAGAGATGGGTCTCTGGGCCTTTGATGAGTTTGTGGAGGAGGGCAAAGTCCCAGAGTAGAACATGCCTCCCTTTGTTCCCTGCTTCAGATTTGGTGGCCATCAGGAAATTGGGACAGACACAGTGCCTGGAAGGACTCCTCTGTCCTCCTGTGAGTGACCAGGTGGGACCAGCTGTGATCCTGGAAGCCCAGGTAAGCTTCCAGGCTAGGTACATGAGAGGCTCTGGCCTTGGGGAAAGGCTCTTGAAGGACTGTCTGCAGAGACAGCTCCCTGACCACACCAGCAGCCCCACATTTTCTCCAGTATCTGTGGTCTTCTGGCCATTGCTGGGGCTCTGCTTTGCCTGCCCTGGGGGAACCTACGTCCCAGCCAGAACTATGAGTGCCCATGACAACTGTGCAGCTGGAAATGTCAGTCTGATGCTCAGCACCCCATCTCTGCTGCTGGGTGTGGCAACTGCTTACCAAATGTTGGAAACCTTTTCTTACCAGTCCCAGCTTTACCAAATACAAATACAGAATACCCTGTTGTGTTAGTCTGTTTTCACACTGCTGTAAAGAATTGCATCCAGATGAGGTGGCTCACACCTTTAATCTCAGCACTTTGGGAGGCTAGGGCGCTAGGATTACTTGAGGTCAAGAGTTCGAGACCAGCCTGGCCAACATGATGAAACCCTGTCTCTACTAAAAACACAAAAATTAGCCGGGCATGGTGGTGCACACCTGTAGTCCCAGCTATTTGGGAGGCTGAGGCAAAAGAATTGTTTGATCCTGGGAGGCAGAGGTTACAGTATGCTGAGATCACGCCACTGCACTCCAGCCTCGGCGACAGAGTCTTACTCTGTCTCAAAAAAATAAATAAATAAAACTGCCTATAAACAAAACAGGTTTAATTGACTCACAATTTTGCATGGCTGGGGAGGCCTTAGGAAACTTACAATAATGGCGGAGAGGGAAGCAGGCACCTTCTTCACAAGGCAATGGCAGGAGACCGAGTGAGAGCACAGGCAAAATTACCATTTATAAAATCGTCAGATCTTGTGATAATTCAGTATCACAAGAACAGCATGGGGGAAACCACCCCCATAACCCAATCACTTCCCTTCCTTGACACGGGGGGATTACATTTCGAGATGAGATTAGGGTAGGGACACAGCCCAACCATATCCCCAGTTAAATTCACATTTCAGATAAACAATGAAAAATGTTTTAGTATCAGTGTGTCTCATGCAATACCGTAACAAATATTTGTAACAAATACTGCGTCAGATATACTACCACATCATTTGTTATCTGAAATGCAACTTTAGCTGGGCATACTGTATTTTATCTGGCAATGTCAATTTCAGCTCAGCTCATCATGCCAGGATGGTCCTTATCTATGCTACAGTTTCAAGAATATGGAAAAAGGTTTTCAAGCATGTCCCACGGCTGCTGATATTCTGGTCTAAAATTTTACTAACAGAGGATAGAGTTTTTTTGTGTTGCCATTGGTTGCAGATTTTATCTCAGGGGCTGTACAGAAAACAAGGATCTGATGGAAAGGAGGATGGCAAATGCTGAAATGATGAAAAACACTAAAATTTATGTAGCACTTTCTCCATGCCAGGTATTTTTCTGAGCACCTTACACATTTTAACTCCTGTAATCTGTACAACCACCTAATAGCAGCTACTATTATCCTGATCTTACAGACGAGGAAACTAAATGATAGAGAAGGAAAATAATTTGCCCAAAGTCTCAGGTTGCAGAGCTGGCATTCAAACCTGAGCAGCCCAAGTCCCGAATGGATGCTTTAGCCAGTCAGCTATGACAATTCTGAGACAGCTCCAGGGCCTGGAGGCTGGGGATGGCTCAAAATGAGTCTTGCTCAAGGTCTATGGGGGCTTGCTAAAGGAATGGGCTGGAAAAGACCTGGACGCAAGCTGCATCGCTGCTTGGTAGTGGTCCCCCAGTCCCAGGAGGTGAAGTCCTAATTCCTCAGCCTGGCATTGTATTGGCGGTCTTCACCACACCCCAATTCCCGCCTAAAGCCCAATCTAGCCTCCTATATAGCAGGTACTTAGCGCTGCTCCCCAAATCTCCCACATGCCCTTATTCCTCTTCCTTAGCATATTCTGTTCCCTCCCCCATCCTCTTCCATGTGAATGCCAACTTATCATCTGTTCAGAGAGCATACTCACCAAACATTTGTTTGCTCCTCCACCTTCCCTAGCCTCCCTAGCAATTAGATTGGGGCCACATAATTCTGGCCAGTGGATCATGAGCAGAAGTGATGCGTGTCACTTCTCAGATAAGGTATTTAAAAGCTGGAGTATCTAAGAACCAGTGTTCTCTTCCCTGCTGAGGAGACTTTGGAGGCTGTGTGGTTTAGATGGGGCAGCTGTAAGGTGGAGGGCAGTAGCCCAACCCATAGAAATGAACTTTTGTTGGTGATAAGATGTGGATTTTCACATTTATCTGCGGCCACAACATCACCTAGACTCTTGACCAGGATATCATTCAGACTCTGTGCAGGCTCTACTCTGGCCCCTGTCCCTTCCATTGTGCTCCCCCTGGTGTTTTTCTTTTTCTTTTTCTTTTTTTTTCTTTCCTTGGAGACAGGATCTTGCTCTGTTGTCCAGGCTGGAGTGCAGTGGTGCAGTCACGGCTCACTGCAGCCTCGATCTCCTGGGCTCAAGTGATCCTCCCACCTCAGCCTCCCAAGTAGCTAGTGGACTATAGGTACACACCACCATGCCTACGTTTTATATTTTTTGTAGAAATGAGGTCTCACTATGTTACCTAGGCTGTTCTCGGACTCCTGTGCTCAAGTGGTCCTCCCACCTTGGCCTCCCCACATGCTGGGATTTGAGGCATAAGCCACTGCACTAGGCCTCTCCTGGTGTTTTCTAAACCCCTCCCTTAGTTCTTAGTAAAGTTTAGTAAATGCCTGCCTGCTTAGTTCTTTTTCTCCCACTAACCAGGGCTCAGGAGCCTTGTCTTATCTGACTTTGTGACTGCAGAAATTTACATAGAACTTTAGCCCATGCTGAACGAATGAATTAAACAATGATTTCCTGAGTTTAGAGCCAAGACTTATCTTTAAATTCTTTTCACCCAGGCCGGGCATGGTGGCTCAAGCCTGTAATCCCAGCACTTTGGGAGACCGAAGTGGGCGGATCACAAGGTCAGGCGTTCGAGACCAGCCTGTAATCCCAGCTACTCAGGAGGCTGAGGCAGGAAAATCACTTGAACCCAGGAGGCGGAGGTTGCAATGAGCTGAGATCATGCCACTGCACTCCAGCCTGGGTGATAGAGCGAGACTCTGTCTAAAAAAAAAAAAAAAAAAATTAAGATTTCAAATTCTAAAAAAAGAGAGAGGAAAAAAAGCCAGGCTCAGTGGTTCACGCCTGTAATACCAGCACTTTGGGAGGCCAAGGCGGATGAATCACCTGAGGTCAGGATTTCAAGACCAACCTGGCCAACATGGAGAAATCCTATCTCTACTAAAAAATACAAAAAAATTAGCTGGGTGTGCTGGTGGGCGCCTGTAATCCTAGCTACTTGGGAGCCTGAGGCAGGAAAATTGCTTGAATCTAGGAGCCAGAGGTTGCAGTGAGCCAAGATTGTGCTACTCTCCAGCATGAGCAATAGAGCCAGACTCCATCTCAAAAAAAAGAAATTATTTTCAACCTAAGATGATACTTGTGGAATTGCCCTGGTCACATAAAAGACATTACCTCTCCAGGTGTTACCTCTGCTATTCCTTAAGTAAAAGATGGCCTCCCTTTAAATAGGTCTGAAGTTTTTGGAAATTCAATTACATGTAGCTGTAGCTGGGTTATTTATATAGTGGCTCACTGCAGCCAACCAGAAGAGAAAGAGATTGTGGGTGATGACATTCATTCTTAGTCACAAATTAAAAGGGAAACATGACAATGACATTTCCACCATGAGAGAAAAGGTCACCTGGCATTGAGAAGCCCTAATTGCAAGGCTGTGTTTGCATTCTAATCATCTGTACTTCCTGGGGATGTCACCACCAGTGATGCAGAAAGGCTAAGTCCATCATCTAGTTAGCAGAAAGAAGGAATATTATTTCCCTAGACATTTTCTGTCTTGAGATCAGTGATTCTCAACCAGGGGAGGCAGGCGAATTGCCTGAGCTCAGGAGTTTGAGACCACCCTGGGCGACATGGCAAAATCCCGTCTCTGCTAAAATACAGAAAATTAGCCAGGCGTGGTGGCACGCACCTGTAGTCCCAGCTACTCAGGAGGCTGAGGCATGAGAATCGCTTGAACCCGGGAGGTGGAGGTTGCGGTGAGCTGAGATCACGCCACTGCACTCCAGCTTGGGCTACAGAGTGAGATTCTATCTCAAAATAATAAAAAATAAATAAATAAATAAAATAAAGTTTGTAAGTGGCCAAAGAAATATTCACTTGGCTAAATTTAGAAATTGTTGCCCTACTTTGGGACAAGACTAACATTTTCAAACTTTTCAAAAAAGGCTAATGTGCAATTGACTTGTTTTGTTTGGAATATAGAGTTGAAGCTCTGAAGACATTTCATCTGAAATACGAAAACTCAAATACCAGCTTTGTTGTTCCTTTCAACATTCATTACAAAAATCTATTTCTGGAGTCTTCAAGTTGATATTAGTCTTTTCTTCACAGCTTACTGGGAGCAGAAAAAAAAAAGGTCTTTTTATTTTCTCATCTTGATGACACTCTAAAAGGCAAGGATTTTGAGATTGGTTACCAAGAAAAACAAACTCTAACCTCCTCCAGTCCAGCTGCAGGATAAATTCAAGCTATCACTTTTCCTTGTGTCAGAGGGGGATCCAAATTTTCTCTGTGAAACTCCAACGGGAAACTCTTTCTTCCTGATATTTTGTCTTTGCCAGAAAAAGCCTCAAAAAGGGTTTAAGTAACACAACTTTGAGTCAGTTGCACAAGAAAACATTTAGAAAAGCACATTCGAAAATTCAGAGATAAAGTAGTTCTCTGTTTACCAAAAAGAAGAGAACCGACTTTATATGCCATTTTATCAGTTCCCTCAATGTACATGTGCTAAGCTGATCTATCGGTACCTCTGGCTCTGTCAACCAAGCAGTGGAGTGCTTGACTTTGAAAAAGCTGTGGCTGGCTGGGTACAGGCTCATGCTTGTAATCCCAGCACTTTGGAAGGCCAAGGTCTGTGGATCACTTGAGCCAAGGAGTTCGTGACCAGCCTTGGCAACATGGAAAAACCCTGTCTCTATAAAAAACACAAAAATTAGCCAGGTGTGGTGGTGAGAGCCTGTACTTCAGCTACTTGGGAGGCTGAGGTGTGAGGATCACTCTAGCCTGGAGGTAGAGGCTGCAGTGAGCCAAGATCATGCCACTGCACTCCAGCCTGGGCAACAGAGCAAGAAGACCCTGTCTCAAAAACAAAAAAGAAAGAAAGAAAAGAAAAAACGGCTGGGCATGGTGGCTCACTCCAGTAATTCCAGCACTTTGGGAGGCTAAGGCGGGCAGATCACTTGAGGTCAGGAGTTCAAGACCAGCCTGGCCAACATGGTAAAACCCCCTCTCTACTAAAAAAAAATAAAAAATTAGCTGGTCATACTGGCATGTGCCTATAATCTATAATCCCAGCTACTTATGGGGCGAAGGCAGGAGAATCACTTGAACCTGGGAGGGAGAGGTTACAGTAAGCCAAGATTGTGCCACTGAACTTCAGACTGGGTGGCAGAGTGAGACTCTGTCTCAAAAAAAAGAAAAACAAGAAAAGAAAGAAAGAAAAAAGAGAGGAAAAGCTGTGCCTTCCTCACAACATAAGGCTTAAGACAAGCCAGTATACTCAGTGCTCACTTTGATACCACACTAGTAAAGTTAAAAAAAAGTTTTTTTAAAATAACCAGAATATATTTGTTCTCAAAAACTGCCATTGCTTTATTTGTTTTTGGCCACAATGTTTACATTATTTTGACCCTTCTAATGATCCTAAAGAGAAGCAGTGGATTTATGTTTATCAAAGGAAAATAAAAAAGAGATGAGAAAAACTCCTCTAAATGGAAAGAATCATATTGAGAATGAAGATGCTGGTAGAGGGATAAGGAATGGTGTCTGTGGAGGCTCACTCATGCTGAGGTTTCATTTAAGTTCTTGTCCAACGTTGGAGGGCATATATGGCCCCTTGAGGAGGGTGACTTTCAGATGTGCAACACTCTAGATTTTATAGATCTCAGGTTTTGGTTCTGAGATCAACGTGCAGATTTTTACTCCTCTACCTGGCCTTTTAATAGTTCAGATTCCTGGCCAGCACAGTGGCTCACACCTGTAATTCCAGCACTTTGGGAGGCCAAGGCAGGAGGATCACAAGGTCAGGAGATCGAGACCATCCTGACCAACGTGGTGAAAGAGACCAATCGTCTCTACTAAAATACAAAAAATTAGCTGGGTATGGTGGTGTATGCCTGTAGTCCCAGCTACTCTGGAGGCTGAGAAAGGGGAGTCGCTTGAACCCAGAGGTGGAGGTTGCAACAAGACGAGACAGTGCCACTCCAGCCTGATAATAGAGCAAGACTCCATCTCAAAAAAAAAAAAAAAGTAAAATAAGATAATTCGGATTCCTTCCCAGGCCTTAGAGATCCTCTGCATGTGCGTGGGGCAGGGCACGCCACGCAGCTCCCTCCAGCTTTATGCTTATTTTCATCACTGTCTGGTCATTTGGTCCAAACTACTATTTTGATCTGATTGACACTTCTCTAAGCTGATGGCATCTTTGGACCCATACACCTAGTTGAAGACACCTTTGACTTCTTCTAAACACCTAGCTGAGGTCTGGGTGTGGTGGCTCACACCTGCAATCCCAGAAATTTGGGAGACCAAGGCAGGAGGATCAATTCAGCCCAGGAGTTTAAAACCAACCTGGGCAACATGGTGAAACATGGTGTCTACAAAAAATATAAAAATTAGCCAGGCATGGTGGCACATACCTGGAGTCCCAGCTACTCGGAAGGCTGAGGCGGGAGGATCACTTGAGTCAAGGCTGCAGTGAGCTGTGTTCACACCACTGCACTCCAGTCCGGGTGACAGAGTGAGATCCTATCTCAAAAAGAAACAAAAAGACAAAAATTAAAAAAAACATAGCTGAGACAATTATCTCTTGGGACAGGGCCAAAGGAACATGGCAACTTTTCTCCCCACTGCATTCTCTGCCTGCATCTCTGTATCAAGGGCTACATCCTTGGGAAAGCCAGAGAAAGGGAAATGTCTCCACTCAAGGAAAATGTAGAGCTTCTGGGTCTTCTCCTTATGGGGAATGAAGGTCAAACATAAAATCTGAGGACCCAGACTGTTAGATAACTGTTCAATAATGGATAACTTTTGGATAACATGTATTGTGTGCCAGGCACCATTCTAAGAGTTTTATATATAGTAACTCATTTATTCCTCACAACTACTTTATGAGAAACATTTTACTATTATCTCCACTTTATAAAGAAGTAACCAAGGCATGAAGTGTTATGGACTGAATGGTGTACCTTGAAACTTCCTATGTTGAAGCTGTCAACCACAATGTGACTGCATTTGGAGACAGGACCTTTAAAGAAGAAACTAAGGTAAAATGAGATCATAAGAGTGGGGTCCGGCCTGGCTCGGTGGCTCACGCCTGTAATCCCTGCACTTTGGGAGGCCAAGGCTGGTGGATCACCTGAGGTCAGGTGTTTGAGACCTGCCTGGCCAACGTGGTGAAACCCAGTCCATACTAAAAATACCAAAAAAAAAAAAAAAAAAAGCCAGTGGCTCATGCCTGTAATCCCAGCATTTTGGGAGGCCAAGGCAGGCGGATCACAAGGTCCAGAGCTCGAGACCAGCCTGGCCAACATAGTAAAACCTCGTCTCTACTAAAAATACAAAAAATTAGCTGGGCATGGTGGCAGGCACCTGTAATCCCAGCTACTTGGGAGGCTAGGCAGGAGAATCGCTTGAATCCAGCAGGCGGAGGTTGTAGTGAGCCGAGCTTATGCCACTGCACTCCAGCCTGGGGACAGAGCGAGATTCTGTCTCAAAAAAAAAAAATTAGCTGGGTGTGGTGGTGGGTGCCTGTCATTCCAGCTACTCAGGAGCCTGAGGCAAGAGAATCGCTTGGACCCAGGAGGCGGAGGTTGCAGTGAGCCAGACTGCACCGCTGCACTCCAGCCTGGGTGACAGAGAGAGACTCCGTCTCAAAAAAAAAGAAGAAGAAGAAAAAAAGAGTGTGGACTGATGTTCTTATGAAAAGAGGGAGAGACACCAGGCATGCATATACATAGAGAAAAGGCCACGTGAGGCCACAGCAGGAAGACAGCCATCTGCACGCCAGGAAGAGGCCTCAGAAGACACAAGCCCTGCCAAAACCTTGACGTGGGACTTGCAGCCTCCAGAGTTATGAGATAATGTGTCTGTTGTTTAAGCCACCCAGGCTGTGGTACTTCATTATGACAGCCCCAGCAAATTAATACACCAAGAAGCCGATAAATATGCCAGCATCACACAGCTCTTAAGTGGTAGAGCTAGGATTCGAACCCAGGCAGTCTGGCTTCAGAAATCATGCTCTTGATCACTGCACTCTTCCGTCTTCCTCCAGTGGTTTAAAGCAGGACTTTTCAATAGAAACATAAGGTCAGACACAAATTTGAGCATCATATAGACCTTTAAATTTTCTAGCAGTCACATTTTTTAAAACAGGTGCAATTATTTTTAGTAATTTATTTTACTTAACCCAACATACCAAAGCATTGTCATTCCAGCATGTAATCAATAGGTAAGGTTATTACTGATATATTTCACATTCTTTCTTTTGTACTAAGTCTTGGAAATGAGTGTTTATTTTACACTTACAGCACATCTGAATTTGGAGCAAGCACATTTCAAGTGCTCAGTAAGCCATGTTAGACAACCATATTAGACAGCACAGGTTAAAGGTCTTTAATGGCTCTCTACTGTGTACAAGATAGAGACTTGACACTTCCTGAACTGCCTGCTCTTTGAGGCCTGCCCTGATGCGGCTCCACCCCTGTTTCGGGCTTCATCTCATGCCACTCCCAGCATCATACTTTATGCTCCTTCAACTGGCAATACTTAAATGCAAGCCCTCTGCTCACACCACACCACTGCTTTTTTTTTTTTTTTTTTTTTTTTTTGAGACTGAGTCTCGCTCTATCATCCAGGCTGGAGTGCAGGGTGAAGTGTTATGGGCATATATAGAAGGGGTATCCACTTCAGTGTGGGGTATCAGGAAGGCTTCCTGGAGGAGGGGAAACCTGAGCAGGTGTCATAGAATACATAGGAGGCAGCTGGATGAATGAGAGGAAGGACATTCAGACAACGAGAAAATCATAAGCAAAGACGCCAAGATGAAAAGCAGCGTGGCAGCATGGTGTGATCAGAGGGTTTGCATTTAAGTATCGCCAGTTGAAGGAGCATAGAGTGTGATGCTGGGAATGACAGGAAAAGCTATATACATTCCCAGCTTCCCTTGCAGCTGGCCATATGACATAGTCCTGGCCCATGAGCTGTAAGGAGGAACTTACACTTTCCTGGGGAAATGGGTAGACGCAGCTGGCAGGGTCCCTTCTCCCTCTTTTTTGTCTTGAATGTGCATGAAATACCAGAGCTGGGGTAGCCATTTGCATTCAATGAGGGGACAAGCCAAACGCTAAGGATAGTGAGGTGGTCAAATAGAAGAAAGCTTGCTCTTTGTCAGTACTGTGGAGCTGCCACACCAACTCTGGTCTTGCTACCAGGAGAATTTATATAAATACAAATCTATTGCTTAAGCCGCTGTTATTACGTGTTGGTGACTTGCAGTGAAAAGCGCTTCTGATTCACTGCTTCTATTTGCAGATTTTGTAGCCACTACTTCAGGCGGAAATGCAGATGGAAAAGCCATCCCAACTGAGTAAGCCTAGGCAACAGTTGTCACAAGGGAGCTGAATGTCTTGGTGTCACTACATAATTAGAATCATCAGATAAAAATGTGGGCTGGGAGGTGGCATTCACATTGGGAGAATCTCTGAAGCTTTGAGTAAAGTGGGGGAGTGGGCAGAAAAAAGAGGAATATTTCTGAGTTTAGAACCATCTACACACAAGTTAGCTCTGCGTAACAGAAACATTTCCACTAAAGCAAAACCAAACCAATGTGATGGTTGTGGTCCTAGCCACGGGGTCTGCTTAGATCCCCCTGTGCCCCCAGATTCTAGGCCATGAAGATCGTTTCATCCACTAGGATCTACTTTTTAACAGACAAAACTAACCAGGCCTTAACATCCAATAGTAGTCCAGGAAGGGAATTGGTAACAAGGCCTGGCTAGGTGGATAGAAGACAGACGTGCATATTTGTAAATACGAAGTTTTTTACAAATTGAAAATTTGTACCAGAAAAAGAGGAGGCATCTGTTTTCCCCAGAACATCCAGGTTTTTCTGGGTTTCATGGTCCATGGCCGTTGCCCCTTCCTCATTTCATTGCCTCAAGTGCCCCATTTATGAATCTGACAAAAGTTACTGTATTTCTTGTTATAAAAATTATACATGGCTGGGTGCAGTGGGTCAAGCCTATTATCCCAGCACTTTGGGAGCCCAAGGCAGGCAGATTGCTTGAGTCCGGGGTTGGAGACCAGCCTGGGCACAAAGTGAGACCCTGACTCTACAAAAAATACAAAAATTAGCTAGCACGATGGCGTGCAACTATAGTCCCTGCTCCACTTGGGGTGAGATGGGAGGATCACTTGAGACCGGGAGGTCAAGGCGGCAGTGGGCGGAGATCATGCCGCTATACGCCAGCCTGGGCAACAGAGTGAGACCCTGTCTCAAAAAAAAAAAAAAAAAATACATTATGGAAAAAAGTGAAAAACGCACAAAAGCACAAAAAATCCATCATCTCACAATTCAGAGATAGCCATTGTTAACATTTTCAAAAATGTCTTTGAATCATTTATTTACCAAGGATGCTTCCCATGGTAAATAAATGAAAAACCCAATCCAAAATGGTTCAAACAATGGGACAGTTTATTATATCACGTTAAAAAGAGTCAGAGATGGGCCATTCCAGGACTGGTTAATTCCATAGTTTGCTGAAGTCATCAAGGATCCAAGTCTTTCCATCTCCCTTCTCTGCCACCCTCAAGGTTTAAGATGGCTGTTACAGTTCCAGACATTATATCAAGATTCAATATTCATAGAAAGAGGGCTGTTCATTTCTTTCCCAGAAAGTTCTCCCATATATCCTGTGTCTACTTCTAAACCAATCACTACTAAGGGGAAATTGACCTACGACATTTGGATTAGACTAATCACATTTACCCTTTCAGTTAGGGATAGAGTCAACTTCTATGAGCACATGGCTGAGCCAAGGATAAGCATCCGACCAGCAAGAGAAGACATAACAGGGTTGCGGGGTTGGAGATGGGAGAGGAATATTAACACAGTAACCAATAATGCCTGCTATGATATTTTTTGCCTATTTTTGATACTTATATACACATCTAGAAAAAGTTTCAATATAAAACCATGTATATACTGACGATCTTTTTTCAAGTAGCAATACACATGGCAAATATTTCTCCATTTCAAGAAATACTTTTTTATAACATGTTTTTTTTTTCTTTTTTAGACAGGGTCTCACTCTGTCACCTAGGCTGGAGTGCAGTGGTGTAATCTTAGCTCACTGCAGGCTTGACCTCCCAGGCTCAAGCAATCCTCCTATTTCAGCCTCCCAAGTAGCTGGGACTACAGGTGCACACCACCATGCCTGACTAGTTTTATATATTTTTTGTAGAGAAGGGGTTTCATCATGTTGTCCAGGCTGGTCTCAAACTTCTGGGCTCAAGCAATCTCCCACCCTGGCCTCCCATAGTGCTGGGATTACAGGTGCGAGCCACCACATCTGGACTTTTTTTTTTTTTAACTTTTAGATTCAGGGATACATGTGAAGGTTTTTTATAAGGGTATATTGCACGATGCCGAAGTTTGGGGTGCAAATGAACCTGTCACCGAGGTAGTGAGCATGGTAACCAATAGGCAGTTTTTCAATCCTTCCCTCTTTGCTTCTTGCAGTCCCCAGTGTCTACTGTTCCCATCTGTAAGTCCATGAGTACCTAATATTTAGCTCCCACTTATAAGTGAGAATATGCTGTATTTAGTTTTCTTCTGTGTTAATTCGCTCAGGATAATGGCTTCCAGCTGCACCCATGTTACTGCAGAGGACATGATTTCATTATTATTATTATTTTTCCCTGAACGCTGCTGCTAATATTTTTTTTATTTTTTTTTTCTTGAGATGGAGTTTCACTCTGTCGCCCAGGCTGGAGTGCAGTGGTGCAATCTCAGCTCACTGCCACCTCCTCCTCTCAGGTTTAAGCAATTCTCCTGCCTCAGCCTCCAGAGTAGCTGGGACTACAGGCACATGCCACCATGCCCAGCTACATTTTTCTTTTTTTCAGTAGATATGGGGTTTTACCGTGTTAGCCAGGATGGTCTTGATCTCCTGACCTTGTGATCCGTCCACCTCAGCCTCCTAAAGTGCTGGGATTACAGGCGTGAGCCACTGCGCCCAGTGATTTCATTATTTTTTATGGCTGTGTAGTGTTCTATAGTGTATATATTCCATATCTTCTTTATCCAATACACAGTTAATGGACACCTAGGTTGATTCCATATTTTCGCTGTTGTGGAAAAAAAAATAGCTGGGCATGGTGGCACATACCTGTAATCCCAGCTCGGGAGGCTGAAGCACAAGAATCGCTTGAACCTGAAGGCAGAGGTTGCACTGAGCTGAGACCGTGTCACTGCACTCCAGCCTGAGTGACAGAGTGAGACTTTGTCTTTAAAAAAAAAAAAAAAAAATCTGTGCTTTAAAAGGAAAACCACCTTAATGGAATCCTTTCTATTACATTCTGATATGCTACTATTACATTCATAATTTTGGAAGGTGAAAGAAATTAAGTATATGGGAGGATGTGTGTAGGGTATATGCAAACACTACACTATTTTTTATATGAGAAGCTTGAACATGTGTGGATTTTCATACCCCAGGGGGTTCTGGAATCAATACCCCATGGATATCAAAGTATAACTGTATATTACCAAGCTGCTTTCCAAAAAAAGTACCAGTTTATACTTCTGTCGGTGGAGTGTGACAATGTTTAGTTCATTTAATCCTTATCAGCATTTTAAAAAACATCTTTTTAATTCATTACTCTTTAGATAGATGTCATCATTCTTGGAGAACGCATGTGGTTGCTCTATAGAAAGAGGCATTATTGGAAATTCAGCTTTGGCCCACACATGCTTTCTGATTCTAAAGGCAAATGAGTTCAAATCAGAACTGTAAGCCCCAGGTCTCTTTTCAGTGGGTTCTCAGAAAAGGGGATGCTGTCCTCTCTTCCCTGACCCCACCTATATGCATATGACTAGAGGTCAGAGAAGACTCCTGTTTCCCCTGGAAGCTGGGGCAGAGGAGTTACACAAGGCTTAAAATTTTTCTTCCACTTTTCTTCCTCTTTTTTCAATCCAAATCAAGTTACAGTTACCTTGGCAAGCCATTTCTTTTGATTGGGTGATTTAATCCATTTACATTTAACACTATTCTTGATATACCATCAATCCTCATCATTCACAATTCCTTATTTGCAAATTTTCCCTGCTTGCTAAAAGTTTGTAACCCCTAAATCAACACTTAATGTTTTTTCATGATCATTTGCAACATGCACACAGTGGCAAAAATATTTGAATTGCTTGACATAATTGTTCCCAGCTGAGGTTGAACAAGGTGACACTCTACCTTCTTGTATCAGCTCTCATACTGTAAACAAGTGTCCTTCTTGTGGTCTATTTAGTGCCAGGTTTTTTGTGTTTTTCTTGGTGATCTCACAGTTTACAATGGGCCCCAAGAGCAGTGCTGAAGTGCTGTCTAGTGTTCCTAAGTGCAAGAAGGCTGTAAGGTTACTTGCTTTTAGCCTGAACTTCCTTTAGTATTTCTTCTAAAGCAGGCCTGCCAACATTAAATTCTCTCCCTTGTATTTTTCTGGGGAAATCTTTATCTTCATTTTAGAATCACAGTTTTGCTGGAAATAGGATTCTTGGTTGACAGTTTCTTTCTCTGACATTTGAATATGTTATCCCACTACCTTCTGGCTTCCATTGTTTCTGCTAAGTCAGCCACTAATTCTATTAGGGTTCACTTGTAAGTAATGAGTTATTTTTTCTTGCTGCTTAAAGATTTCCTCATTGTCTTTGATTTCAACATTTTTCCTATGCTGTGTCTTACATTTCTCTAAGGTTCTCTTCATTTTTCTCCATTATTTTTTCTCTCAGTTTTTCAGTGTGTCTAGTCTCCATTAGTCTATTATTCTTTCTTCTGTCAGTTCAAATCTTTTGTTGAGCCCTCTGGTGAATTTTTCAGTTATTGTGCTTTTCAACTCCATAATTTCCATTTGGTTCCTTTAATAATCTCAATTTCTTTGTTGATATTGTCTATGTGATATGACATTGTCATCCTACCTTCGATTACTTCTTTAATCATGGTTTCCTTTAACTCTTTGAACATAATGGCTAAAGTCTTTTCTGATAAATGCAGCATGTGGTTCCTCTTACAGTCAATTTCTGTTGTCTGTTTTTTTTCTGCTGTTTGGGTTATACTTTCCTGTTTCCTTGTGCTTTGTAATTTTTGGTTTAAAACTATACATTGAAAATCATATGTTGTAGTAACTCTGGGTGCTTATAATGTGCTTATTTTTGTAGTAAATGACTGGATTATTTTAATGAAGTCCATTTTCTCCACACTGTGTTTAGCCACTAATGTTCTTCCTTCAGAAGGTACAGCACTGGGTCCACAGTCACTCTGGAATCAGTGGTTTTGGTGGGTCTCTCTTCCTCTCTTCCCTGACCCCACCTACCTGCTAAAACCACACTATTATTAGCTTATTGCTCTAGTGTTTTCAAGAGTACCCTGGGAGCACAAATTGCTCTAAAATTCATACCATTGAATTCTGGCTTCTTCAGCTGAACAACTTTTTAGGTCAGTGTTTGATTTTTGTTCTGACCCCAGGAGGCTACTCTTCCAGCTATCTTATTCCCAGTTCTCGCCTGCAAACCAGCCTTCTACGGTTTAACCTCTATCTTGAATATTCTCCCAATTGCCTTTTATCACACCTCACTGACCTTGAGAGTGCTTTTAGACTTGAAATTTTTCACTTTGCCGCAATGAGCTGAACTCCTTCTGAAAGAGATGAAAAGCTATCTGTGTTATGGTGGGTTTCTCCCTGCAGGCACAATCTCTGAGCCAGGGCACTGGAGCTGGGGGAGGGAACGATAGTAAGCTTCTCTCTGAGTGACATCCCCACTCTTAAGGGCTGAACCCTTGATTGTGAGGGAGGTGTTAAAGAAAAAATTATTTTGACACTTGTTAAGATGAGAAATAAAACTTTATTCAGAATGATCCTGATAGGTGTCAAGATAATTGAGGCTGGGTACAGTGGCTCACACCCATAATCTCAGCATTTTGGGAGGCTGAAGTGTGTGGATCACTTGAAGTCAGGAGTTCTAGACCAGCCTGGCCAACATGGAAAACCCTGTCTCTACTAAAAATACAAAATTAGCCAGGCACAGTGGCAGGCACCTGTAATCTCAGCTATTTGGGAGGCTGAGGCAGGAGAAGCATTTTAACCTGGGAGGTGGAGGTTACAGTGAGCCGAGATTGCACCACTGCACTCCAGCCTGGGTGATAAAGCAAGACTCCATCTCAAGAGAAAAAAAAAGGTTATTGAGATGGGGAGATCAGGCTCAATTCCAAACTTATTAGGAACAAGTAGGGATTTATAGGCAAGGAGTAGGTTGGGGAAGGGTTGTCAATAGATGGAAAATTACTTAGAGGAGACAGAAATGGAGGGTAAGGAAAATTCTTGCTATATTTACCAAACAGGATTCTTGCTGAAGTCAGGTCAGGGTAATCAGATATAAAGGGTCAAGGAGATTCTCTCTAAACTGACAGGATTCTTGCTAAAACTGGGCTCTTGGGGACAAGGTCCAAAAATGAGATCCAGTCTAAAATTAAAGTTTCTAAGCCTGACTAAAGTTTGGGTAAGGAGAGAGCCTCTGCCAGTGCAGAGCAGCTGGGGTCCTCTTGGCTTGCCTCTCTTGGCAGGGAACAACCACCTCACAAGACAAGACCAAGTCCCCAGTATCTTAGCATGTCATAACCAAGGACGCCTCCAGCCCATGAGTAGGGTCTGGGTGGAATATGAGAGCCTCAGCAACAGGTGACCGGGGCAGGATAAGAAAAACTGTTGTTCTGCTCCTCCTAGGAAGAAAGCCCTCTGTGAGGGGATGCTCTTGGCTGCAGCAGCCTGTCTGGGGGCCTGGATAGAACAAAAGGGCAGAGGAAAGGTAAATTTACTCAATCTTCTAGAGCTAGGACACCACCATTTTTCTCCAGCCCTTGGACATCAGAACTCCAGATTCTCCAGCCTTTGGACTCTGGGACTTGCAACAGCAGCCCCTTGGGTTCTCGTCTTTGGCCTTGGACTGAGAGTTAGACCACTGGCTTCCTCGGGTTTTGAGGCCTTCAGACTTGACTGAGCCACCCGCTACTGGCCTCCCTAGCCTGCAGACAGCCTGTCATAAGACTTATCCGTCCCCATGATCACATGAACCAATTCCATCTACCTGCCTACCTATTTATCCTACTGGTTCTGTCTCTCTGGAGAACACTGACAAATCCAAAGCCCTAGTCCACAGCACCTCAAAATGTGACTACATTTGGGAACAGAGCTTTTAAAGAGGTTAAGTACAATGAGGCCATATGGGCGGGCCCTACTCCAATGTAACTGGTATCCTTATAAGAGGACATTAAAACACAGACACATACAGACCAAAAGATAACAACCAACCACATGAGAACATAGGGAGAAGGTAGCCGTCTACAAATCAGTGGGAGAGGCCTCAGAAGAAACCAAACCTACTGCCTGACACCTTGATCTCGGACTTCTTGTCTCCAGAATTGTGAGGAAATGAATATCTGTTGTTTAAGCCACCCAGTTGTTGTATGTAATTTGTTATGGTAGCCCTAGTAAACTAATACAACGTACACGGGACTATTTTGGCCTCCTTGGGATTGCCCATATATGGGCAATCTATGCTTCCGGGGGACATCATGGAAGAAGTTATGGTTATCACAAAAAAGTACAGGCCAGAGGCAATAAACATTGGTGAGAATATGGATCTATGAATCCATACACTCAAATATAGTAGTGCTGTTAGAGTTTGTCACTGAATTCCCGAAGCCCTACATAGAGAGCAGATGTTTCTGTAGGCTGAGGCAAGACTCCATTTCCTTCTGTATCTGCTCAGCTCTCTGGGTATTTCATTCATCAGATGGCAGCTTGGCTTGGAAACAGTGTTGGTCTGTATTAACCCAACTGTTGTCACCAAGTCACTAGGAGCACCAGAGTTCTATCAATAATGATCTATCTCAGTGGCTTTGTCATGGGGACTGCCGGGAAACAAACTTGGGGCTGGTTCCATCAGAAGCTCCTAGCAGCTGAAAGGAAATGGCAAATATTCAATTGATAAGTTACTGTATGCTGGTCTCTGCATGGATGCTTTATTTCTTATAATGAAGACCCTACTTCTTACTAAATAGGGGTTGTCACTAGAACCCGGTAATCTCTTGAATCTTTATGCCTTTATTTAAAAGAATTTAGAATAAATTCATTCTACTTGTCATACACCAAGTACACAAACTAACAAGTTAATTCTGTAGACCTGGAAACTTTTTGTTTTTTTTTTTTAATGACAGAGTCCCGCTCTGTAGCCCAGGCTGAAGTACAGTGGTGCGATCTTGGCTCACTGCAACCTCTGCCTCCCAGGATCAAGCAATTCTCCTGGCTCAGCCAGGAGATGGGACTACAGGCATGAGCCACCATGCCTGGCTAATTTTTTTTGTATTTTTAGTAAACACGGGGTTTCACCATATCAGCCAGGCTGGTCTCAAACTCCTGACCTCAGGTGATCTGCCTGCCTTGGCCTCCCAAAGTGCTGGAAGTGCAGGCATGAGCCACCGTGCCCAGCCAGGAACTATTTTTTGAATAAAAAACCTGGAAGTGTTCTGAAAATACAGTGATAGTCTGCCCGTTCTGGAAAAACTGGGGCTGGCAGCTACTATTCTTGGACCATATGGAGAGATGGTTTAAAAACATTAGATGATCAATAAATCAGGTAAATTATTTAGATTTAATTTGTAAGCTAGTTCATGCTGCAAGAAAGGATACACCAGTGCTTTCCATCCTTATTATAATGTTCCTTGATGGCATCACTAGACTTTTACAACTTTGGATCCTCTGGCAACGTATGTATCTGTCAAATCAGCCTACACTAAAGCATAGCAATAAGAGGCATTGGGGTGAGGGAGCCATCAGGACAATCCTAAATCTTGGCATTTTTTCCAGATGAGATTGGGCGCAGTCAGGGTACTATGGCTGCAGACGTTTGTGTTTTTTTTCAAAGTAATTCCTACCGAAATAAATTTTTATTCCTACCTAGTTATATTTCATTCTCAAGTTCATATCTATTGTTTTTGTCATAAAGGATAAATTTGCATTGAAAATTCATAGGATACACAGGGTAATCTAAGCAGATAGCTATGATTAACATATCAAGTCACACAAAATAAACAGTATAAAAGAAGCATAAAATAAAGCTAAAAATAAAATGAAACACTAATAAATAAAAAAACAAACATTTGCGAGGATCAAAACATGTGAAAAGCCACCCTTTCAAAATGCTTCTGCAAGATGGCTCAAGAAAAGGAGAAAAGGCACAACTGAAAAACAGTAATTAAATGTGGGTACACAGGCTGGGCACAGTGTCTCACACCTGCAATCCCAGCACTTTGCAAGGTTGCAGCGGGCAGATCATTTGAGGCCAGGAGTTCGAGACCAGCCTGGACAACATGGCGAAACCCCATCTCTACTAAAAACACAAAAATCAGCCAGGCGTGATGGCACATTCCTGTAATTCCAACTACTTGGCAGGCTGAGCCAGGATAATTGCTTGAGAATCGCTCAAGAATTGCTTGAGCCTGGGAGGTGGACACTGCAGTGAGCTGGACACTGCACGCCAGCCTGGGTGAGAGAGTGAGACTCCATCTCAAAAACAAAAACAAAAATGCAAACACACACACACACAAAACAGACAAACAAAAAAAACATGGGTATAGGCCAAGTGCAGTGGCTCACTTCTGCATACTCAGAACTTTGGGAGGCCTAGACTTCGAGACCAGCCTGGGAAACATAGCAAGCCCTCATCCCTTAAAAAAAAAAAAGTATAATTACTAATGAGGCAGAAATTTAAAAATATTATAAACTTCTAACCAATACATTTGAAAACTACTATATAAAATAAATTAATAGCTAATTACCTACCCAGTAGAAGACAAGGGGGCAGGAGTATAAAAGAGACAGAAAACATGAATCATGTAAGTTAGGTGACAGAAACAAAGTTTCATCAGTCTTTCTATTCTTATAAATGTTTGTGTTTCCAGAAAAACAGGCTTTAAAAAAAGGCAAACTTTTGAGGAGAATAGGAACCAAAAAAAACACCAAGCACTTATTTTGTTTGTTCTATAGAAGCTATGCCTCAAAGTAATCAAATAGTTGATAGGGGGAGTTTCTCTTATATAGAAGAAATCCAACTTATACAGGCGAAAGGAATTAGAATTAGAGCTTTGCCATCATACAGTCCCTAAAATGTAATGGATCTAGGCAATGATCAATGGATACTGCCGTCAAAAGAAAAGACACATTATGGAAGTACACAATGCCATCAATGAAGTACTGTAACAAAAAAAAAAAAAAGAGAGAGAGAAAAAAAACAGGAGGCAGGGAGAAAGAATAAGAAGACAGAATCAGAATGAGCTTTCTCGATTTACATGTAATTGGCAAAATTCATGTCAGAATTTTTTACAGAGCTAATAGCTGTTTCTCCAACAAATAAATTACCAAAAAAAAAAGGATGGAAAAGGAAACGGTAAAAGCCTTTATCAACTGCAATGTATGTATGAACTTCTATATTGAAATGTTTATAGATGAAATTATATGATTGACTGAGATTTGTTTAAAAGTAATCCTAGGATAGCCAGGTGTGGTGGTGCGTGCCTATAGTCCCAGCTACTAGGGAGACTCAGGCAGAATTGCTTGAACCCAGGAGGGGAAGGCTGCAGTGAGCCAAGACCACACCACTGCACTCCAGCCTGGGCAACAAGAGACTCTGCCTCAAACAATAAAAATAAAAATGAGAAAATAAAAGTAATCCTAGGAATGGGGAGAACAGATTAAACAAAATTGGCCACTAGTTGCAGTTGGGTACTGGGTACACGGGATTTTATCAGAGTAATACTTGTTTGTGTATTAAGAATCTTAACTTTTAGCTGGGTGCAGTGGCTCATGCCTGTAATACCAACACTAAGGGAGGCCGAGGTGGGTGGATCACGTGAGGTTGGGAGTTCGGTCGAGACCACTCTGGCCAACATGGTGAAACCCTATTTCTACTAAGAATACAAAAATTAGCTGGGTGTGATGGCATATGCCTGTAATCCCAGCTACTTGGGAGGCTGAGGTAGGAGAATCACTCGAACCCGGGAAGCAGAGGCTGCAGTGAACCAAGATTGTGCCACTGCACTCCAGCCTGGGGGACAGAGCAAGACTCAGTGTCAAAAAAAAAAAAAAAAAAAGAAAGAAGAAAAAGTATCTTAATTTTTATAAAGTCTTCTCTTGGGATGCTAGAGACCTAGGTAGGTCTTTCTGGCTTCTTCTGGCAAAATATATCAGGAGGCCTGGTGCAGTGGCACACTCCTGTTATCTCAGCATTTCAGGAGACCAAGGTGGGAGGATCGCTTGTGTCCAGGAGTTTGAGACTAGTCTGGGCAACACAGTGAGAACTCGTCTCTACAAAAAATCAAAAATCAGCTGGGTATGATGGTGGGTGTCTATAGTCCCAGCTACTTTGGAGGCTGAGATGGGATGACTGCTTTGAGTCTGGTAGGTTGGCTGCAGTGAGCTGTTGATGGCACCACTGCATTCAGCCTGGGCAACACAGGTGAGACACTGTCTCAAAAAATAAAAGGGAAAAATATTAGGGGTTAGATGTCACATAGCTCACCAGATCAGAGTTATAGTGACAAAACCAAAACACATTAGTTAAATCTTTCTGAATCTAATCGGACATAAAACTGTTTAGAAGGGTAAAATTTACTTGAAAACGTATCAGTGAAATATTTTTCCTATAGATATTCCATGGTCAGAGAAATGCAATATATGCCTATGTAGGAGAGTTTCACGGTGAAACTCCGTGGTATCTTAGGTTTTTTATAACAGGGCCTTACTTATTGGCTAGAATAATCTCCTGACTTAAGAAGGGAATTGGTTGATAACTCCTTGCTCAATTATAATAATTTCTGAAACCCTCCTGGGTAACTGGTACAAAGGACATTAACCAGATACCAGAAACCCCTCCTCATACTCTCTCAATTAGCTCCTTCCCAAAGGTACCTGTTTCTGAACTTGATGTCAATAATACAGTATATGTTTGTGCGTGGCTTCCTTCGTTCAACATCACATCTGTGAGATTCTTCCATGTAGCGGAAAGAGCTTCATTTTGTTCAGTTGCATTACTATATTATATAACTCTATCATTATGAAATCTATCTCTGATAATGCCTTTTGCTCTAAAGTGTACTTTGTCTAACATTAATGTAGTTAATACCAGTTTTATTTTGGTTGAAGACAATCTCTTAATCGGTTAGAATGTGACATTTGTATTCTGTAGGATCAAGGACTTAGCAGATAATTCTCTAATTTTAGGCATAGAAGAATGATAGAAGTGCTTATCAAGTGATTAGAGGGCAATTTATTCCAAAAGAAATACTGAGTTTTTCCTGTTACCCTGTCTATATCCTTAGAATAAATATAGGGATAAAAAAATAGTAAAGGCTGGGCACAGTGGCTCACTCCTGTAATCCCAGTGCTTTGTGCTGTAATCTGAGAAGGGAGGATCGCTTGAGCTCAGGAGTTCAAGACTAGCCTAAGGAACAAAATGAGACCCAGTTTCTACAAAAATAAAAAGTAAAAAAAAATTAGCCAGGCTTGGTGGCACATACCTGTGGTCTCACCTACTTGGGAGTCTGAGGCAGGAGGAAGGCTTCAGCCCAGGAGTTTGAGGCTGCTTCAGCCTGGGCAACACAGTGAGACTCTGTCTTAAAACAAAACAAAAACAGAAAGAAAAATAGACATATGAATCTGCTGGGAACGTTAGAATCATTAACTTTTCTGGTTTCTTTATACTAGTAGAGTTGGAAACAACATCAGAACCCAGTGGCTGCAGAATGTGGTAATTCCAGCAAAATTATTACTACGGTTTTATCATTTCAGCATAAATGTTTTGATAAAAACACATAGCAAATAGTGATGAATTCCTATTGTAGGTTGAAAGACAACAGAAAAAAAATTTTTGATGTAGAAATAAGACTACAAATAAGTTTATCACTTCTATCAACAAATGTTAGATATTTAATATTGGGCACAGCTTGAAGATGTCCTCTTATTTCTACAACTGTTCTTTAAGTAATGACATTTGTCTTAGAAATAATCATTGCTCTGAAATGGCTATTTATTTCTAAGAGTAAAAAGTAGATAATTATGGCAAAGTCTATATTCCTACCTATTCACAACTAGCTGTATGATAGTTACAGCCATATGTATCCTGATTAGAAGTGCCTCAGAAGGTCCTCATGATCGATTTTTGGGGATTCCTATTGAAGGCAGGAGTTCAAAAGCATTGTTTTGATTTGTGGATTTAGGCTGACATTTCTACTACATTACACATTTCTAAAAGATAAGTCACCATGTGCTTAACTCTGTATTCTTCCCAACCCCTAGCTCAAGTGCTGGTACAATCAGTACTTGAACTGAATGAATACAACAGTGCTATGGGGCTGAATTTTGTGTCCCCCACCCCAAATTCCTATATAGAAGTCCTAATCCCCATAATCTCAGAATGTAACTATACTCAGAGACAGACCCTTTAAAGAATTAGGGTAAAATGACATAACATGAATAAGTCCTCATCAAATTTTGACTGATGTCCGTATAAGAAGAGATTAGGACACAGACACACTCAGAAGAAAGAGCTTATAGAAGGCACAAGGAAAAGACAGCTACCTACAAACCAAGGAAAGGCACTATTGGAAATCAACACCGCTGACACCTTGATCATGGACTGCTAGCCTCCAGAACTGTGAGAACTCATCTTGTCATTTAAGGCATCCAGTCTGTGAGACTTTTTAATGGCAGCCCTGGAAAACTAATATCAACAGTCATCTTTTGAGTTAGTTTTCTCAAATTTAAAATGTGAAACATTTAAAAAAATTTCAGAAGTAGATAAGGCATTTTTACCCTTCATCAGAAACACTCTCACTACGTACTCAATGTCTTTAAGTTGCAGTGAGCTATGATCATGTGGCTTTTAAGAGAAAACATAAGTACCCCAATACTGTGTACAGATCTTCAAGATTGTAACCTTGCTAGCACTTGGAAGTATGAAACTGCGAACCTGGGTGCAATAGAGTGCACTAGACCAAGTCACGGAGACCTGGCTTCCTTGCTGTTAATTGGAAATTGAACTAGGTGGTCTTTTAGGTCACTGCATGACTCTTAATGATGGTTATAACCCTTCTGCTGTATAAACAAACATTTCACAGTCAATTGAGTTTATAAAAGCCTCATTTAGTCATATGGCTATTTTATCTTTTCCTGATAAAAATGGCTCATGCTAAAATACATCAATATTTACTTATTTCTCTAGTAGTATTCAGGGAGACCACAGATTTTACAGGTAAGCCAGCAAAGATCAGCAGTGATTACCTAATTTTCTATTCCATTCAAAATAAACTCCCACCACCAAGAGACTAAAATATACAATGAATGCTAAGTCTAGACTTCTGCAATCCAATGTTTTAAAGATCCGAGAAGTAAAACATTTGTCTAAGGAAAAGCAATATATCATCAGCTGGTATCTGTGTTATCTTTTTGAAAAGGATACAAACTTGGTTTGAGATCACACTTTTTGTCTCAAAGTATATGTATACTAATGCCACAGGGAAGCCAAATACTGAACTAAACTGGAAATAGTGTTCCAACTGTACTCTGGCATTGCATATATGGGGGGAGAGAGAGAAAAAGGAGAGTGAGTGTGTGGGCAATAAAGCATGCTATCATGCCCCTGCACTACAGGGGGGTGCTGGAAAAGGTGCATCATAGAAGATTAGAAAAGCACTTTGCTCCTCAAAATGAGAATTGTTCCTAAATGAAGGCAGAGACAGTTATATTTTGTGTTTTTCCCATTTTGAACATTGTTTGAATGTGCTCGCTATTATCTAATCATGAGACGTTTACATGGATGGCTATGGAAAAGAAAAGAAAATAGGACATCATTAGAATTACAGGTAAGACAAGAGAAAACCCAAAGCACAGACAAGAACACAGAAAAATTTTAAGAGAGTACAGATGTCATGACATTTATTAAAAGGCATGCTACAATGCTATATTTGTTAGGAAAAGAGATTAGAGATATCAAGTAATAGTCAGCAAATATACAAAGTGAACGAAAACGGAATATACTGTCGTGTACAGAAGCTTGAATTAACCATGCACTACGCATTTAGAAAATATGTTTTTTAATATTTTATCTTCTTTGCATTTATAACATAATTCACTTCAACAATCACAGAATCCTTTTTTTCCAATGCCACAAACTCTGTTACAAATGAAAGCTGGTACTGCTGCTTATCCAAAATATACAAGACAATTGATGTTTTATATAAAACCACTTTATAAGTTCATTTGTTCCCAAAAACCTTTTTGTCTTTTTTGGCCTTGTTAAAAAAAATGTTGTTACAAATATTTACAGCATTTTCTTCTGTTAGATGAACATTCTTACAAACTGAAAAGGGGAATTTTTATGAACAGACCACGTAAAACACCAGACAATGTCAGAGGCTCCTAGCTGTGCTATTTTTTTTTTTTTCTTAAATACAGTACTGAAAATGACCATCAAACTCTTGTCATCCTAATCCATTCTGTTCACACTAAAACTCCCATTTTCTCTAAGTAGTCTATTCACCAGTAGGAAATAGAAAGTAAAGGCCGCTCTGCACTGGGTCTTCTTTCAGAAAGGAGCTTGGGGAAAATGCTTCACAGAGAGGAGTTAAAACCAGAACAGTCAGTCTTTGGTCAGAGCAATGAGGTGACATTTTGATGCAAAGCTTTGCTTGGTCAGCAATCTTTTTAATTGGTACTTTCTGGATATGCGATGAATTTTTAAAAGATCTGGGAAACAATGGCAAAGGGGAAAAAAGGCCAGAGTATGATTTTAATGGCATCAAAAAAATAGCTATTTAAATATTTGTTATTACAACTACTACACAGATCCAAGAAGTGAAAATAATACAACAACAACAAACCAGGTGACAGTGCTGATTTAAGCATGCCATAGGCAGCTTTCAATTATGACTATGATCACCAAGGTCACTGGACCAGACAAATATCCCTGTTCTCTGGAACATACGCCTCAGATTACAAAAACTAAGGAAACTACCATGAAGATTTTGAGCAGCTCTATCCTTGGACCTGCACAATGCTCTATAATGAATATTATGTGATAAAGGCAAAAGTGTAACTGAGACTTCATTTATACAGTTACAATTCTTTGCTTGGCTGAATAGCTGGCGGGACAACATTCTTTTAAAACTATATAGTACATATTTCCTGAAAACCAGAATACTGATACTATTTTAGTCTCAAATAGGAAGAAAAGGTCAATTAAGACTACTGAAGAAGGCACATAAACTTTGGTCCTGTTTTTTCTCCCACTATAAAACCCCTCAAACTAAGATTTTAATAATTTTCTATTTTTTAAACCACTCACAACTAGCTGTTAAAATTTGCTCTGAAAAAAGACTGCTAATAGTCTTGTAGATAACAACACAATCTTAAAAGACAGCTGACTTTTATTTTCCGATTTTGTGCAATCTTGAGTTGTATTTCTTTTAGCACAATAGTAGAGTATTTTAAGTCTGGCAGTTTTGTTCTCGTTAACAACAGATCAAGACAAAGGAAAGGCTAAGAAAAATGCCTTACACATCGTCATGCTGTCTCTTTTTGGTTTTAAAAATAGCAGTACACATTAGGTTTTCTAAGAGATAGGTGGGGAAAAAGACCGTACTTTTGAGTTTGTCATTTTTTTGTCCAAAAATATCTAGTGGGAACAGAAGATAAATGGCATGACACTATGCTAAACATATAAGCATTGCTGACTGATGGCATGGAGACTTTGAAAAGAACAGAGTCAGGTGTGGTGGCTCATGCCTGTAATCCCAGCACTATCGGTAGCCAGAGGCAGGAGGATCACTTGAACCCAGGAGCTGGAGATCAGTCTGGGCAACATAGTGAGACTCCCCCCTCAAAACAATTTTAATAAAGAAACTGAACAGAGGCAGTCATAGGAGCCACTTCTTATCAACTAAAGCAGAACCCATGATCATCATACTAGCTAGAGCCAAAAGAGGCCTCATTCTCATAAGGAAACAGGTAGGCAGAAACTGTATCTCCAAAAACTGAGCTTGGCAATGTTTAACAGTAAATCAGAAACATTACTTCAAATAACTGATTATAATATTTAGTCTTAAAGAATTTACGGCATTCTGTAAGGGCTACTCTCCAGTAAGTAGCAATTCTGATACTCTCCAGAAGTAATTCTGATACTCTCCAGTAAGTAGCAATTAAGATACTGGGTCATTTTTCTATTTGTATGTTACATAAAACACATTTTATTGCTATGCAAATTATTCAGATCTCAAAGTAAATCATTTTGGTGTAATTTGCTACTGTTAAATGTGTACTGCTATTTTTTAAAGTCCTGAATATATATACTTTGTGTAGAAGTCAAGACATCTTGAAAAGTGATGACAATACTCCTTAAAATAAAGCAAATAAACTTAAAAATAGGATACCACGGTAGATCAACAGAGAAAAATCAACCATTGCTAGAAGATACTGAATAAATGCATGCCAAAACAGAAATACACAGATCTAGTTTTTCCACCATCCTGATATTTTTTAATCTTTTTACAAAAACTATGCCAACACAAATACTGTAATTCAAACAGCGAATAGCTAAATATGGACAACATCCATGTGCTACAGCTAATTTTAGACATAAACTGATGGTTTCAAACATGCTATTTTAAAACAAGAACATCCCACATCTCCAAATCTTAATTTGGTTAATTTTGTCAATAAATTAAAATGTATGTAATGTGCATATGTATATACAACTTTAGAAGAGTGTATTTATGTATATACACTTATCTACACACACACACATACACACACACACAAACACACCCCTACACAAATCCCTGAAAAGGATTCAAATGTTCTCTCTCAGACTTGAAGGCCATTCCCTACTTCAAAGTTACATTCAACACCATTATGATCTCCCTTCTGTTATTAGCAAATTTTGCTACACTTATGCTGAATGTTGTAAGAATCATGAATTAATAAATTACACAGTAATTCCTAAGTTAAAGTAAATGAAATAATCCAATTTAGCATGGCACTGAAAATTGTAATAGTGCCTGGGTGGGGAGGGGGGAAGCAAATTTTGGGAGATTTTGCAAAGAAATCTTTTTCCTCCTTCATACACCCCTTGTGTCTAGGTAAAAATTTATTTCCTAAGTAAAAAAAAATAAAAAAACCCCACAACTATATACATAATTATACTTATCTATTCAGCGAAACTGATCCATTTGAAAGGTCTTAATTTAGTATGCTCTTTTCTATTCTACCAACTAAGTGTTGCTCAGTGGTGAGTGAATTCTGCTTTTTAAAAAAATCTGTACCATCTCTTGCAGTCTCTATTTTTTGGTAAAATTTCTACTGTAAAAAACCTCCCTATGTTCTAATTAATCACTAGAATCTATAGCAAAGAGATTGAGATTTTTAAAATTTTTATTTTTAGAGAAGGGGTCGCACTATGCTCCAAGGCTGGAGTGGAGTGGCTATTCACAAATGTGATCATGGCACACTGCAGGCTCGAACTCCCTGGGCTCAAGTGATCCTCCCTGCCTGTGGCTGGAACTACAAGTGCACACCACCATACCCAGGAAGATGTTCTTTATGCTTTTAAAAGTTGAGATGTGACACTTTGAGAATCTGAAAACTGTAAAAGGGGTAGACAAAAATGACCCTTTCAACAAATTCTGCTTTAAAAAATTCTGATTAAGAATGGAAGGAATAATAGCAAAGTTTCTTATTAAAAAGAAACAATTTTACATTATACAATCACTGAAGCAACATTAAAATTACTCTTACATTCAACCAAAAAGAGAGGGACAGAGTATGGGAAATAACCCACCCTCTCATATTCCAAATATGTGGGCACTCAGTAATGAAGTTACATTAACAAAGAAAAGCAAGTTCTCCCTTGAGTATCGAGAAAAACCAAGTAATCCTGAGACAAATTCTGATGGGTGATAAAGATGAAACTGAGATTGCACTCTACAGCCCCAAATTGATATGCAATAATAACTGGCAATAACCCCTATTAGTCACAATGTAAAGAGGCCTACAGGTGTGCACTGAATTATTCCCCAAACCATTCACCCTTCCCCACACCATCTCTGCACCAAGCACCAAAAATTTGATAAAAACTATTACTTATTGAAAACCACTTAAAATTGCAATTAAAAAAATTTTAAATCCTTACCAAAAGAAAGAAGAAACAAAATGCTTACGAAGTCAGCAATATAGCTTTCAAGATATTTAGATTAAACTCTAACCTATTGTATCTTAAGCACATAATAAGGCACATAATAAGAAATTAAGTAAATACACAGTAATTTTGAGTATTAGAGATTATAGTGGTACAAAAAACCCTTGAGATTAATTTTTTTCTAAAAGAAGACCTTACCAAAAATAACTTTTAAAAAATCTGTCAAACCATATGATAGACCTGAATATTTTCCTTAAGACTGTAAACTTTTTTTCTGAAAACAATTATAAAAAAGTAGTTTATAAGTAGAATTACTTTTCTTTAAAATTTTCCAAGATCATATTACTTGACAAATGAGCATCATTTGAAATTTAAAACATGATTTTTTTCCTAATAAAATTATTAGTTATTCTGACATCTTCTTAACAGATCCTAGTTGGATTCCACTTAATTTCCCTGGGGACAGCTGAGACACTTCATTTTTCCAAATAGTCTTAAAAAGTTAAAGATAGGCATTATTTAAAGGAGTGTCTTACAGGGAAAAAAAGATAACATTGAAAGAAAACAAGCAGGTTTATAAATCTGCTGCCACACAATTCAACGTGTTTATGCATAATAACCATTGATATATGGCAAAGATCTGATGTAATTTTAAGTGAACAGAATTTCCTACAAGGGTCAGACTTCTGACTCATAAGGTTAATAACTTGGTCATAAGCGATTTAAATTACTTCCATCAAGTAATTTTATAAGTCTGTGTGTTTAAATTTTTTAAAAGTACAAAGGAGTTTAGAAATGTTGTATAAGGCTGATCTGGATCCAAATTAAAACAAAGTTAATCCTCTTCATATCTAATTTAATATAGGGAATAAAATTATTTAAAAAACATTTTTTTCCTGATTTTCTTTTTCCTGAAGGTTATTTTCATAGAAACCATGGTACAAAGGGAAAAGAAACCTTTGACTGGCAGTGGCAGGGAAGGGGGGATAGAAAAAAAGAACATCCCTTGATTTTTAAAATATACTTGAATATCAAACTCAGAGTTATTTTTGTGAAAGAGGCAAAATTGGTCGTGAGCTGCTTCAGTCTATGTCTGAAGGTTTTACTGAAATTACGGTCCAGTTTTAGGAGAAAAATTCACAGAAAAAAGAAAAATTCTCAGATTGTAGATTTTGAGAAGGAAACTCTGAGGTGGTGATTTTCTCCAAGGTCATGGTTATGAAGCTCAATGAGGGCCTGAATTGCTTCTTCCACAGATCCCAACTGAATGAGCGCCATTTTGCGATCTTTCCTGAAAATGGTATAAGAAATACAGAAAGTATTTAGAATAAAATTTGCTTCCAAACTCCTTCTCCCACCAGAAGACTTCACTGAACTTCCTTTAAAATTTGCATACCATATTAAATAATTTTAATGTATTTTTTTTAAAGCAAAGACTTACTGAAAGAATTTAAAAGCCTTCACTGAACATCCAGCTTCTATGAAAAGGTTCTTCAGACCATCCACCGTAACAGAAGGGCTGTGAAAACATCAGAGGGAGTTAACTACCTGGGCCCCATTCACAAGTGAAGCAGATTAACTCTTGAAGTCATCAAATCTCTAGAGTATCTTACATTTCAAACAGAATTATTAAGCCATATGACAAAGACTTGACTGGGAAGTTCCCTGAAAGATGTTCAAAAACAGACACGTATCCTCAAGTAACAGAATTTTGTCTCAAATCTTTACAGAAGACACGGGCAGGTATATAAAGGGCAAGAAAAATCTTTCTATATTCTTTTTTTTTTTTAATGCAGCTGTGCTTGGAATCTGTTTTTATTCTTATTACTTATACCACTGGCTTCAGTAATCAACTGTGGTACTTCCAAAGTTTCCTAGCTCTGACTTGTCTGCTACAGTCTGGAGTTCTACATTTTCAACTGTTTGCAGGGTAATTCTGAATGTGTGTGTGTGGCTGCCAGGTTCTGAGATAGCCCACAATTACTCTTGCCTCCTCATATTCACTCCTTTGCTTATTCCCTTCCCATAGGAAACAGAGGTGTCCTCTGTAAACACTTCGGATACTGTAGAAATGACAAATGTGACTTCTGAAGCTGAGAGACACTGTGGTTTCTCCTATGTCCTCTCCTGAATTATTAGCTTTGGAAGGACACCATGAAGGCACTATGGAGGAGTCCTCATGACAAGGAACTGGGGCCTTTGTCAACAAACAGGCACATGACTAAGCCATTTTGGAAATGGATCCTCTACCTCCAGTTAAAGCCTTCAGATGACCACATCCTTGCCTAGCATCTTGACTGCAACCTTATAACAGACTCAGCCAAAGCCACCCAGCTAAGCCACTTCTAGATTCCTGACTCGCAGTAACAGTATGAGATAATAAACATTTACTACTGTGTTAAGCTATTAAGTTTGGGGTGATCTGTTAGACAGCCGTACATAACTAATACAGTGGTCTACCACATGACAGTCAACTGACTAAAAGTAGACTAATCTCATAATTTGCCAGCAAGGATGGTGTAGCAGAACGATCATTAGCTCTGTCGGAAGACAGATCTGAGTTCACATTCTGTTCCTCACTCACTTATATATCACTTTGACTAAATTATTTAACCTAAGTCTCAGTTTCATTAATACAATGAAAAGACTGACCTTACTTCAAAGGTTATTATGAATAATGCCATATAATAGTGGATACCAGGAGCTGGGAATTAGGAGGAAAAAGGTGGTTACTGCTTAATGGGTACAGAGTTTCAGTTTGGGATGATGAAAAGGTTCTACAGATGGACAGAGGTGACAGTCACACAATAATGTATGAAAGTATTTAATGTGAATGTAGACTGCACTGTACACTTAAAATGGTTAAAACTGTCAATTTTATGTTCATTTTATCACAATCTTTTTTTAAAAAAAGGTTGTTATGGAGATTAAATGAGGCAACATGTGTAAAGCACCAGTACAGTACCCAGAACTTGGAAGAATATTAATATCCTTTCCTCTTCTTCCTACATGTCCTATGTAGGTTGCAACTGGAGACCAGCTCTTGAGTAATGTGATATATTTAAAAAGCTAACAACATTTCTCAGGTGATGGGTGAAGAAAAATAAATAGATAAATAAATAAATAAAGCTAACAACAGAGCCGGGCACAGTGGTTCTTGCCTCTAATCCCAGCACTTTGGGAGGCAGATTGCTTGAGCTCAGGAATCAGAGATCTGCCTGGGCAACATGGTGAAACCTGTCTCTGTAAAAAAATACAAACAATTAGCTAATGGCAGCCCACACCTGCAGTCCCAGCTACTTGGGAAGCTGAAGTGGGAAGATCACTTGGAAGTGGGAAGATGACTGGGAGGCAGAGGTTGCAGTGAGCCAAGATCACACCACTGTACTCCAGCCTGGGCAACAGAGGGAGACCCTGTCTCAAAAAAAATGTATTAATTTAAAAAAATTAAAAGCTAATGATGATAAGTGCCTGCCTCAGTATCTAATTGTTGCCCATTTACCCTTTACTCCATAGTAATGAGCTGCTAAATTTCTAGGTCCATGTAATCTACTTTTAATCTACTTTTCTTTTTTCCTTGACTCCATCAGCTTCCTGGCTGGCATGAGGTTTGATCAATTGCCCAACTTGGATTCAAGGTTTCTCCGTGTAGCCTAAATGGAAACCAGCAGGGAGGCTGGACATTCAACACTCTTCTGAGTAATTATTCTCTATTCCTATTCAGTTCCCGTTCTCATTCTCAGTAATGTTCCAGACTCCACCCCTTTCTATACCCTCAAGATTTTAAATTTTTACACACATACACACACATATCCCCCATAGCTTTTATCCCTCTTTTCCAAAGCTTATCCCCCTTTATGTATTAGTTCAAATTATACAAAACTGCCTTTTTTAAAAACAATTTCCAAAGTCTGTGAACTAAACTGCCATTTTTGTAGATTAAGGACTTTAACCATTAGGACAGAGATTGCCAGATATTTTCTTTAAACGGCCAGACAGTAAATATCTTAGGCTGCATGGGCCGTGTAGTCTCTGCTACAACTAATCAGTTTTGCTGCTGTAGCTCAAAAGCAGCCATAAACAGCATGTAAGTAAATGAGTACAGCTATATTACATGAAACTTTATAAAAGATGAAATTTGAATTTTACATAATTTTCTCATATCACAAAATATTTTGCTTCCATCTTAAAATGTAAAAATCATTCTTAGCTCATAGGCCACACAAAAATAGCCATAGGCTACAGTTTGTCAATCCCTGAGTTTGAAGATAACTAAAGCACACATACAACGCTAGTTAATAAAGAGACTTGTATAGTGGCTACAGGAAAGTAACTTTTAGCTTTTAATTAACATATCTATGGCTTTACAGCTTGTGGATAGAAAGTACAAAATCTGTTTTTACCAAATTCTTAGATACACTATTTTGATTCTGCTCTATTGGTTAACGTAAATCGTTACTTCTACAAAGGGATAGACAAATATGTGCCAATGGAAGATTTCTGCATAATTATTTTTATGACCTTTTATAACTGAAAAATAGTTGCAAATTCTCTATTTGGAAAGAAAATTTCAAAACCAGTATCTTTCTATTTTAGAGCATAGGATTGGAAATAACCTTCTGAAGGCATGATGGCAAATAAATTGGAGATAACCTTCTGAAGGCATGATGGCTTATCTTCTAAGAAAGTACTGACCAGGACAAGTGCTAGGTTAGAACAATTTCAGAGGTTTTAACCTCTCCAAAATCACATACTGTAGATTGGGATTAATAACTTATTAGGTACATACGGAATGTTGGAAAGATGCAGAGTAGCTGAAGGTGGAAAGATATTCTGGAAGTTTTTAGAGCCCGGCTTTTTAAAGCGATGCAAAGGACTATTGCTGAAATCCCTAGTCAGACCTTGGTCTTCTTGTCCCTCTCGAGGAAGCTGCACTGCTTGATGTTTGGACAGTGTAGCACGAAGCACTTTCCCGTAAAGTCTCTGACCACTTAGATGGTTCATTGCTAGTGCAGGGGAAGAAAAATTTTAAAGTTTGGGTATTAGGATAGATTTCTCAGTAATATTTATCAACATTACCATAAATCATTTTTATGTATTTAAAATTGTATTGTCAGTTTGAGGGTGAAAAGGGTTTCAAAATCCAAAAACCCTTAAGGAAATACATTAAATGACTTCATTTTATGATAACAAAAGCAATTTAAAATAAACAAAAAATAACTATTTTCTCTAAGCAGAGTGTTATGAAGTTTGAGTGCCTGGAACATAGTAAGTATTCAAAAAATGGTTACTGAATATATTAGTTTTATCTCAAGCAAAGCATTTTTATAAGAAATTTTGAGTAATACTTTAACAGCTTTTGAAACAGTGAAGCCACTGAACTCTTTCTTACATCATCATTATAAAGTTTGCCCAAACTTTTAAGCCATTGAATGGTTACAGAAAACTTAATTTGGAAGGAAATGAAATAAATAAAATGAAATCAAACAAATCATGTTTATTAAACTTAATGGAAAAATCCTAGGGTCAAAGCTCTAAACATTAACAATGTCTTCAAGTAGATAAATGAATTTCAGACTTAAAAAGAGTAATGAATATTTTTTAATCTTAACATATAAAGGGGTACAAATAATAATGAAGACATTATCACAAGGAGGTGTTCTTTTGTAAAATCATATTCCTACTATCTATGTTTGTTTATTTTCAAGGAAAATTCACACACAAAAGGGGCAAGTTCACATTATTAATAATTATTAATCATTAGTACCTAGCTGAGCTTGATTTGCATCTGCCATCTGAACCAAGGCATTTTCTTTCTTATTAAACATAATCTTCACTCGATGTACATCACCATAGACTCCTAATTAAAACAAAACAAAGCACTCTTTTTAATGTCTGATTGTGTTGTGTTTAATTAATTTTACTAATATACTTACAGAAGGCATTTCTTATACTATATACTCTCCCTTGGCAATTCCATACATACACTTGCAAATGCTTATCTCTTCCAAATTCCAGATTTACTTCTGTACTTACTCTTTTTCACATGGACATCCCATAAATACTCTCAACTTAGTACGTCCCAAAGTGATTCCTCCCCGCTTTCCTCTCCCCACTCTGTTCACTAACTCTGTCGATAAATATTGCCATTCACATAGTTGCCTCAGTCAGACACCTGGAAGTCATCTTTTGACTTTTTCCTTTCCTCAAACCCTTACACCCACCCAATCAATCACCAGCACCCATTGATTCTACCATCTAAATATCTCTCACATTTGTCCATCTCTCCCAATCCTCGCTACCATCAAAACTATCAACACTATTTCATACTGGGAATACCACAACCTAATTGATCCTAATTAATCTTATTACACTCAATTTTTCTATACTAGTGTTCCCCAAAGTGGGTCCTATCTCCTAAAGGATGGGTAAAATGATTTACTGAGGTATAGAAAGATAATAAACTCTTATCTATACTAATCTGCTTATATAAACCAATATTAAAAAAACTACAGTTTTTGAATTTTTAATATATAGATAAAATTATAGCTAGAAGGTTCTACAAAGTGAATTCCAGTCTCACTCAACTTTTTCATCAGTGTACTACAATACATTTCAGCTTATGTGCTATACAGTACCATCAATATTATAAAAATAAGATCTTTCAGCAGTGTGCAGTGGCTTACACCTATAATCCCAGCACAATGGGAGACAAAGGTGGGTGGATCACTTGAGGTCAGGAGTTCGAGACCAGCCTGGCCAACATGGTGAAACCCTGTCTCTACCAAAAAATACAAAAATTAGTCAGGTGTGGTAGTGCACACCTGTAATCCTAGCTACTCAGGAGGCTGAGGTGGGAAAACTGCTTGAACCTGGGAGGTGGAGGTTGCAGTGAGCCAAGATCATGCCACTGCACTCCAGCCTGGGCAACAGAGTAAGACCCTTTCTCAAAAAAATTAAAAAAAAAAATCTTTCAATAGTTGCATCATTACCATACTAATGGCACTTTAAAAATTTAAAACAGAGATAAGTATTCTGAATTTGCTACCCTTCTCAGAAGTAACAAGATGGATAATGTAACTATTCTTTTTTTTGTTTGTTTTTTTTTTTGAGATGGAGTTTCGCTCTTGTTACCCAGGCTGGAGTGCAATGGTGCGATCTCGGCTCACCGCAACCTCCGTCTCCTGGGTTCAAGCAATTCTCCTGCCTCAGCCTCCCGAGTAGCTTGGACTACAGGCGTGCGCCACCATGCCCAGCTAATTTTTGTATTTTTAGTAGAGACGGGGTTTTACCATGTTGACCAGGATGGTCTCCATCTCTTGACCTTGTGATCCACCCGTCTCGGCCTCCCAAAGTGCTGGGATTATAGGCATGAGCTACTGTGCCAGGCGATGTAACTATTCTTTAAAAACTAAACATACACAATTTGTTTCTCAAAATGTGGGTGTTTATTTTTTGTAGAGATGGGGTCTCACTATCTGGCTGAGGCTGGTCTCAAATAATCTGATCCTCCTGCCTTGCCCTCCCAAAGTGTTGGGATTACAGGCATGAGCTAATGCACCCAGCCGTTTTTTAAATGGGTGAGAAATTTAACTGCTTTTAGTATAAAACATACTTTCTAGAAAAGAGTCATATTAAAATGTATTGTTAATACATGATTTTATTACTGAAAATTACATGCATCAATCATTAATAAAAACTTTTATAAGTGACTGTAAATGAGCATGAGGAATTTCTTTGGGTGATGAAAATTTTCTAAAATTGGACTGTGGTGATAGCCACATAACTGTGAATTTACTAAAAATCTTTGAGTTGTAAACCCAAAGCAAGTAAACTGTATGGTTGTAAATTATACCTCAAAAATTCCATTAAAAAAAAAAAAAAACCCTATCAGTCGGGTGCTGTGGCTTACACTTATATGCCAGCTACTCAGAAGGCTGAGGGAGGAGGATTGCTTTAGCCCAGGAGTTTGACACTGCAGTGAGCTATGATCACACCACTGCACTCCAGCCTGGACAACAGAGTGAGACCCTGTCTCTAAAACTATCAGATTCAAAAAAGTTGGAAACAATTTCCCATCTTATTTTAAAAATCTTACAAATGAAGCATACCAGTGAGTTTTAACTCTATTTGTTACACATATTCAAATATAACAGTTTCAAGATCCACTAATTAAAGAGGAAAAAATTGAACTTTTCTAGGTAAAGCATGACAAAGATTGGTGGATTACATGAAAAAATTAGTGAAATAATTATTAAAGTACAGCAACAACGAAACCCCTGCTTTTAGATTATATATCTTTATGACTTATTTTCCTCAGCTATGACAACCATTAAAGTCAAGTAGTGAAATGATCTACCCTTGGAATACTGAATCAAAATGAAAACAAGGATTTTTAGATATCAAAGCGTATTAAATCATATTGCTCACCAAATGTTAATCATTTTTTATGGAAAAATAAACTGTCATTAATTAAAATCTTGCCAGGTGCGGTGGCTCACACCTGTAATACCAGCACTCTGGGAGGCCGAGGCAGGCAGATCACGAGGTCAGGAGATCAAGACCATCCTGGCCAACATAGTGAAACCCCATCTGTAGTAAAAATGCAAAAATTAGCTGGGCGTGGTGGTACGTGCTTTAATCCCAGCTATTCGAAAGGCTGAGGTAGGAGTGTTGCTTAAACCAGGAGCTGGAGCTGCAGTAAGCTGAGATCATGCCACTGCACTCCAGCCTGGGCCACAGAGCGAGACTCTGCCTCAAAAAATTATAAATAAATAACATAAATAAAAATCTTTAAAATAGTAAATATTGCTTATTTCACTGTTCTCGTAATTCTACGCTGTTGGAAAGTTTGAAGACTATTTTAAAAACCTGAATCGCATTATGTCACTCTCTTGCCTCATAACTATTCAATGGCTTCCCATTGTTCTTAGGTTAAAAACCAAACTCTTAACAAAGCTTTCAAAAGCTCTTCATGATTTTGACCCTAGGCAGCTGTACATCTTCACCAGGTCTCCATTATGCTCGCCACCAGGCTTCCTTCCTGGTACTTCCACGTACCAGGACCCATCTCTCTCCTCTCCCCTCCCCTGTGAAGACACTGCCCTCCCTTTCTGCCTGGCTGATTCTTACTCATGTTTCACAAGTCAGCTTAACTATCATTTCTATTGAGTCCCTCTGCTAGGTTAGGTCTCCCTATGTTACACAAAACCTCTATTTCCCATATTATAAATCATCACTGTAATTACTTACAAAGTCTTATTCACTGTTTTATCCTCAGTGTCAGCACAATACTTGACACATAGAAGTAATCAATAAATATTACTAAATAAATGAAATGTGCTCAATTCACACCTGTAGACAATATTAAAATAGCAAAAATGAACTTACCAAATAGGATAAAAAGCCCATGTGGTGTGATAAGCTGTAAAGGGTAACACAAAATAAGTGTCTGACAATAATTTAAGTAAAAATTGAAAATAAATTTATACTCTGACAGTTTTTATTTTAATGCAATGGTTTTACATACTAGTGATGAATTTTAATAACAGTCCTTAAAACAAACTTAAGCATTTTAATTTGAATACAACCCTGGATCAGAAGCTACCATAGCCGGGCATGGTGGCTCACACCTGTAATCCCAGCACTTTGGGAGGCTGAGGTGGGTGGATTGCTTGAGCCCAGAAGCTCAAGATCAGTCTAGGCAACATAGCAAGATCCTATTTCTAAAAAATAATGCAAAAAAAAAAACCCCAAAAAACATCAGCCAGGCATGGTGGTGAGCACCTGTAGTCCTAGCTACTTGAGAGGCTAAGGTGGGAGGATCACTTGAGCCCAGGAGGCAGAGGTCACAGTGAGTGAATGCAGCACCACACTGAAGCCTGAGTAACAGAGTGAAACTCTTTCTCAAAAAAAATTGCTACTATACCTTCTCCTGAAAGACTATTTATATAGAATACTTTTCAACTCACATCAGGATTGAGATTTGTGACGAGTAGAACAGAATTTCCTGGTATACCACTAGTCCCAGGAATGGCCATCCTTCCAGTGACAGCAGAGGAGGTGATTGTGAGAGGACCAAGGGCTCCAGGAACAGCTGGAACTGACAGACCTTTTAAAAATACCAAAAGCATTTCATATTCTAATTATCAGAAGAACTGTAACACTTGATAGAATTTAAGCAAATAAAGATGAAAACAAAAATACAGAAAGAAAATGTGTCAACGCTACCATAAAGATACTGAAGGCCAGTTTTCTGCCCTAGAGTCTGCCTGCAAGCTGAGCTCCTCATCTGTTGACATTATTATACTTTGTGCTCTATTATTCATAAGGTACTCTGCAGACTAACTGAAATCACTGGGCCTAACGTTGTTAGGCTTTTCAAAGGGTCTATCAACTACAAACACTCCCTCTGTTTCTTACCATAGATATATTCTAGCACCTTTCTATCAAGTGTATACACTTTTCATACTGGCTTCTACCATAAAATCAGGTATTTTTTTTAAAGTCCTTCAGCAGAAGTCAAAAACATGCATGCTAGGTAGTGCTATATGACATTTTATATGGGAAAAACATTTTGTGACTGTACAAAATGCTATATAAACATTTTTCTGACCAAAATAGATTTACAGTATTCAATATTCTTATTGTAGCAGAAATATTCAGAGCTCTCTACTTCTCTAGGTATTTTGGAACTACTGAAAGCTCAGTAACACCAGAATATTGACACTATACTTAAAACAGCAGACTTTCCCGCTATTTTGTGTTCTCAGCTTAAAAAGTGTCTAAGGTAAACCTCTAGTTTATGTAAAGTGAACCAATTCCTTAATTTAATGATTCTTTAAAATAAACAGTCTGGCCATTTTCCCACATACCATGTAATTAAATTGTAATATATTTTACATTCAGCCTGTTCGGCTTAACAATCTAAGAAGGTCATAACTACCATCATCCACACTGCTGAATTTTAAAACTGTGCAGACCACATTCTCAGGCTGAATACTATTGCATGAAATCAACAGCCCTCACATGACCTATTCCCATGCCCCTCCAGTCCAACTCCAATAGTTTTGCATAACTTCTGCCATTTTTATGTCTGTTATACATGGGCTAAGAGCACAGTTCAGCTACACTGTAGGGGGTGTGTGTGTGTGTGTGCGTGTGTGTGTGTGTGTATCCTCTATCAGCTTAAAAGTCTTATCAAGTCAGAAGCCCTCTTTTATTGACTTTTCATCTTTCTTAATATCTATTACTTAATATTTGTACATAGAGTGTATCTAAAAGAAATATCCAAAATGAGGGAAAGCATATCAAAATGTCCACCAATTAAACTTTGAGGAGCTCTGAATAAATAAAACTATGTTTTTAACATAATAGGTAGAATATTCACTTAACTAAACATATGTTAAGATATACTAAAAACCACCAAGATGGTAAAATTTAAAACCTCAACCTTCATATCACTTTTTCAGTTTTGGTTAACTCCATCCTCTCCATCGAAAAGAGAGTAGTTATTGGCCATGTGGGGTGGCTTACCCTGTAATCCCAGCACTCTGGGAGGTTGAGGCAGGCAGACCACTTGAGGCCAGGAGTTTGAGACCAGCCTGGCCAACATGGTGAAACCTCATCTCTACTAAACATACAACAATTAGCTGGCAGTGGTGGCATGCACCTCTAGCCCCAGTTACTCAAAAGGCTGAGGCATGAGAATTGTTTGAACCCAGGAAGTGGAGGTTGCAGTAAGCTGAGATTGTGCCATTGCATTCCAGCCTGGGTGACACAGCAAGACTCTGCCTCACAACGAGAGAGAGAGAGAGAGAGACAGAGAGAGAGAGAGAGAGAGAGAGAGACAGTGAGAGAGAGAGAGAGACAGACAGAGAAGGGAGAGTTAAAATTACCAAAATTCAAAGGTTAAGATAGAAAGATTACGGCTGGAAGGCAGCTATGTTGCAATTTAAAATGCAGTTATAGTCATGAATCAGTTATAAGTTGAAAATACGTAGAGAGAGGCTTACCACTCTGCCATTCTCCTATTCACCAACCTCAGTGTTTTCTTTAGACATCAGAAATAAAAATCATAAAGTAATATTTTCTCTTTTCCTTAAATTATAATCAAATTCATTTTGTTTACTATTTGGAAAATAATGGGAGTCATTATCAAAGTATTAATCAACTCCTATCTCCTAATTACCTCCGTTAGCTAAAGAGACAAGATATATATCTCCCCTGAAATACACAGCATGCATACCCATCTACAGTAATCTTCAAAACCCATTAATAACAAAAGGTTTTCTGAAGAAGCTGAATAATGAATGTATAGTATGACTGCATATTATTTGTTGAGTACTGTCAAAGGCATTAAAGACTCAAAGATAAGACAAGTCTGTTCAACACATTAAGCCATAGTTATTTGTGCCAATGGCAAACATAAATGATGTAGAACATATAATGGATTATTGGAATTAAGAATGGAACCAGAGAGAATTATTTGTAAAAACAAGGAAGGTATGTATCATACAAATCACTAATCTTCTACAGCTGATATGCATAATACTTTTATGGTAAATTCTTCAACTATGATAACATTCTTCATCTTGATAAGTTCCTAGAAAACATACAACTTCATTCAAAATCATTTCAAATCCAACTTAAAAGAGTCACCTGTAGCTTGAGGAAATCCAATGGCTGGGGCAAATCCAGCAGCCCCTGCGTATGGTGAAGAAATTATACCTGGTGCACCTAATGGGAAAGAGAAGCTAAAGTAAATATACTACCTTCTATAAATATGGTTATCAAGGCAATATAAAATGCCATATGAAAGTATATTACTAACAAAGGGATTCTGTTACAGAGTAAAGATCTGTTCAACAAGTGATCTTTAACATATAAAGAGCCTCTGCCACATCCAAAGGGTAACCCCTTTCAATTGGGTTCAAGGATCAAGAGTACAGCCTGAGATTCTTTCACTTATTTAGAGCAATATTTCATAATAAAAAAATCAATTACTTAACGAAATGTTATTAAATCATACTGTACCTGTGGGGTAACTATGCTAATAAAAAAGTGAGTTAAAATCCTTGCCTTTGAGAGGCTTACATACTGAAAGTACGAATAACAGGAGATTCATGATGAGGGTAGAATGGTACAAATTCAAATGTACTACAACTGGACTAAGAAGTGATCACAGAGGATTTGCTGTGACTAGTGATATAAAAGTTTTCTCTGGAGGTAAAACCTGAGCTAGCTATTAGTAATCAAAGATGCACAGTATTTAGTGTGTACTAAATACTAAACAAATGCTGGTCTTCTCTTTCCTTTAAAAAGCCTGGTGACTGTGTATCATCAACAAAAGTAAGAGTTCCAATGAAAGAGTCACTTTTAGTAGACAAATGATTAATTTGGTTTGGGACATATCAAATTCAAGATGATAAGACATTCAAACAGAAATGCCAAAAAGTGGAAATAAAGGAGCAAACTCAGATTATTATAAGTAAACACATAAATTTGTGGATTACCTGTGTAGACATAAGTGTGAAAGCCATACAAATGAGAGCTCCACTAAAAAGGGCACAAGACAAGAAATGAAGGCTAAAGACACAGCCTGGGGGTAGAGGTACACTTAAGCAATAGAAGGAAAAGGAATATCCTACAGAAAGAGAATAGCCTTAGAAATAGGAAAAAAACAAGGAAATATAGTACCTCAGAATCTAGAGGAATAGTTTCAAAAGGGGGATGGGAAGGACCTTCAATATAGGGCACAGAGAATGAGAAATGAGGAAGGTAAACAACACTATTACAGAAATAGTGAGAGGTTAGATTGCAAAGCTCAAAGCAGAGAGTTTGCTGTTTTAATGATAGGGAGATGAGCATATTTATAGGCACAAGTATGTAGGCTCCATTTTCCAAGAGTTAAAAACTCATATAATTTCATTTTCTTCATTAAAAAGAATTACTTAATATAATTTATTAAATATGTAACTAATTATAGTAATTCAAGAAAATACAGTCACAAGAGACTGCAGGGATAGAATTAGCGGACAGAATTGACATTGAGATACAAAAAATGAGAGTAACTGACAGAATAACTGATGAAGTAAGAAGAGAGAGTGAAATCATTTAACGAATACATGTTGAAAGCATATCATGAGCTAAAGCATTCTAGTCAGAAACAAAGCAGACAAGATTTTGTCTTTGCTAAACTTACATGCAAGTAAGCTCAAGGTCGTAGGTAAAATGACTCATTTTTACAACAGAAAAAACTATATTTAAGGCACAAAGAAGACTTCACAAAGAGGCTTCAAGATAGACCCAAGCAATTATGAAAATCTACACTAGAAAAGCTAAAAATAAAGTTAAACATAAGGAGAGCTACGGTGGCTACTGTATTATTGTTGCAAAATATCTGTTTGCTCCCTTCTATATAACTGGCCGTACATGACTTGCAATGCCTTTTGGCAGAGGAGCACACATTTCCACGCAGTTCACACTGGGCTTGATCATGTCACGTTTTTCCCAAACAATAATGGTGGAAATGACACATGCTACTTCTACGCAGAACCTTTAAGTGGCATTACGGGTTTATACCTGCTCCCTTATTCTTTACTGTCTGCCACAAGAATGCCATGTCTCAAAAAGGAGTGGATCTTTTGTGTTGGCCCTAGATTAAAAAGACAAGTGGAGGATGGCTGCAAGAGCTTATTCACAGCTACTGAGGCACGTGGGAGAGAAAAACATTAATTTCTATAAACCACTGATGAAGGGGAGTAGTTTTTAAGCATGGCAAAGTGGCTAATACATATGGCTACAGAAGGGGTGAGGCAGAGCTCTAGCAAGCAGTAGGTTTGAGAGAAATGAGGAAAGATTTTGAGATAACTATCACAGAACATTCAACAAAAATACATAAAAGAACTGGCAAACAATTATCATGACCAAATTTAAATAACTGTTTCCAGGTAAGATAAGATAATAAGAACATTTGCTAAAATTTGACAAAATAAGCATTCTTCAAGTGTCTATATAATCTACACTACCTAAATGAGCAGAAACAGAAACATTATATAGCAAAGTAACCTGTTAGACAACGCATTCTAATCTTCATTTCATGAAGCAATTACACAAACCTTTAAGAAAAATGTTTCAGGTCTGAATGACTAAGAATGGATTCTTCACATTTAGAAAATGTACCACCATGATAGCAACTAAGGGAATACGAATTAATACATGAGATAACATTTTAACCTATGAAATCAGTTTATCACAGTGTTATTTAAAACAGCAAAATCCTAAAGAAACAAGCTTAATGTCTAAATTGGAGAATGATTAATATAAACCAACCTTACTGCAGAAAATGCCCAATGAATGAGTATAAAGACTTTCTTTAAAAAAAAAAAAAAAAAAAGTTGCCATGATTATAAGGAGTAACTAGGCTAAAACTCTAACCCTGTGACACTGAGCTTTGATTTGGTCAGCTTCAAGGGGTAGCAGGCCAGAAGTAAATCCCAGAGTAGCCCAAGGTGGGAAGTCAACAGGACACTCTCACTGCATTAATCTATTAGTATAGGCTGAAAATAACCTACCCTATCTACTACTATTCCCATCTTCAGAAGACTACCAGGAAGGTGAGCTTTGTGACTAGCACAGAAAGAAGAAAAATCCCTAAAAAGTTCTAACCAAAAGGAAGTTTTCACAAAAATTTACAATCTAAATTTACATTTCTTGGAAGTCTAAAGGAAAACTAAGCTATTAATTTAGGTTAAAATGATCCCAAATGTAGAGCCTGTAATGTTGCAGGCAAATTCTCTCTGGAGGAACAAACACCTTGATCCTGAGCCTCAAAGAACAATCATAATTAATTCTCCAAGTAAAATGAGTAACTCATCCTCACCCTCTCCCACAAAAAAACCAAAAAGTCAGAAATATCTAAGCAGAAATAAAATTATAAAAAATCTGAGATACTAAATTAAGCAGATGAAGATTTAAACAGTAAGTTTGAAAAAGGGCATACAAAAAAGTATCTGTAGTACAGGAGACACTTTTTAAAAATGAACCAAATAAAATTTCTAGAAATGAAAGCCACAATTGCTAAAATCTAAAATTACAGGACAGATTTAACAACAATTAAATCAAGTTGAAGAGTGTCATTAGTGAACTGAAAGATAGGTCCTAAGAAATTCTTCAGAATGCAACTCAGAAAGGAAAGTAAGTTTGATACACTGAGGACAGAGTGGGGGATATAACATGTCCTATTAAAGCTCCAGAAAGACAGAAGAGAAATAGTGACAAGAGGAAATATATGAAAGGATTTCTACAACCACTGAAAATAACAATCCACTGACTCAAGAAGCCCAATGAGCTCCAATTAGAATAAAATCCTTAAATGAATACATCATACTGAAACCACACCAAAGAAAATGGACACCAAAGAAAAGAAAAATCCCTAAAGAATAGCCAGAAAAAAAAAAAACAAAAACAAAAAAACCAGCAGTTAGCTTGACAACTTTCTTTCTTTTTTGACACAGAGTCTTGTTGTGTCTCCAGGCTAGAGTGCAGTGGCATGATCTTGGCACACTGCAAACTCCAGCTCCCAGGTTCAAGTGATTCTCCTGCCTCAGTCTCCCGAGTAGCTGGGATTACAGGCACGCGCCACCATACCCAGTTTATTTTTTGTATTTTTAATAGAGATGGGGTTTCACCATGTTGGCCAGGATGATCTCGATCTCCTGACCTCATGATCCGCCCTCCTCGGCCTCCCAAAGTGCTGGGATTACAGGTGTGAGCCACCACGCCCGGTGACAACTTTGTAAGAACAACAACGGAAACCAGAACATCATAAAATGGTATCTTTAATATGCTGAAAGAAAAATATCTCTCAACCTAGAACTTTATATTCGGTAAAAATAACTCTTCAACTTGATAACAAAAGAAAGATATTGGCTGGCACAGTGGCTCATGCCTGTATTTAATCCCAGCACTTTGCAAGGCTGAGGTGTGCGGATCACCAGAGGTTGGGAGTTCGAGATCAGCCTGACCAACATGGAGAAACTCTGCCTCTACTAAATACACAAAATTAGGTCCAGCATGGTGGCTCACACCTGTAATCCCAACATTTTGCGAGGCTGAGGTAGACAGATCACCTGAGGTTAAGAGTTTGAGACCAGCCTGGTCAACGTGGTGAAACCCCATCTCCACTAAAAATAAAAGTAATTAGCCGGGTATGGTGGCATGCGTCTGCAGTCCCAACTACTTGGGAGACTGAGGCAGGAGAGTTACTTGAACCTGGGAGGTGGAGGTTGCAATGAGCCAAGATCGCGCCATTGCACTCCAGACTGGGCAAATAAAGCGAAACTCCGTCTCAAACAAAAGATAATTGGGGCAAATAACTTCAAGTATGTTACCACAGACCTTTCCTAAGTGAAATAATAAAGACTATCCTTCAGGCAGAATATAAGTGTTTTCAGATGGCATGTCTGAGTTGCAAGAAGGAGTGAAAAGCCTAAAGAGTTATATATGGTTTAATTTAAATGAACACTGATTGTACAAGACAATAACAAATTGCAAGATTAAAGTCAAATAATGTAAAAATAAAATAATAACATCACAGGTTAGGAGGAGGTAAAAGGAGTCCAAGTGTCCTAATATTCTTCTATTATGTTAGAAAAGGTACAGTTATTAATTAACATTAGATTTTGGTAAAATGTGTAAAAGTAAAAATTCTAGATAAAAACAGAAACAGTGCTAAACTTCAAAACAATAGTGGAAAAACAGAATAATAAACATTCATTCAGCAAATATTGTTTGCATGGGTATTTTGCTTCAGGCACTGGGAAACATTAGTAAACTAAATAGGCACCCTACTCCCCAAGTCTGCCCTGGTGAAGCTTTACAGAGATAAAAACAGAATAAACAATATACAGAATATACAGTAAGTTAATTGTATAGCATGTAAGAAGGTGACAATTACTATAGAAAAAAACAGGCTGTGCACAGCGACTCACACCTAGAATCCCTGTACTTGAGAGGCCAAGGTGGGAGGATCACTTGAGGCCAAGAGTTCAAAAGAAGCCTGAGAAACATAGTAAGAACACCCCCTGTACAAAAATTTTAAAAATTAGCCAGGCATGGTGGTACATGCCTGTATTCTCAGCTACTCAGGAGGCTGAGGTGGAAGGACTGCTTGAGCCCAAGAGTTCAGGCTGCAGTGAGGCATGATTGCACCACTGCACTCCAGCCTGGGTAACAGAGTGAGAGAGACCTGTTGAAAGAAAGAAGAGAAGGGAGAAAAAAAGAAACAAAAGGAAAGAAAGAAAGAACAGAAAGAATCAGGAGAGTTCTGAGGAAGAGCTGCTCAAGACAGGTCAAGGGCAGATGAGAAAAATCTCTCTCAGTATACCTGGGAGAAAAGCACTCCAGGCAGAAGAAATAACCAGTGGAAAGATCTGGAGGTTGGAACATACCTAAAATGTTTGACAAACAATAGGGGTATCAGTATTGGTGGGTAGAAGGATGATGTAGGGGAGCACGTAAAAAGAATTGTCAAAAAGAAAAAAGATGGTACAGTGCCTGTAATCCCATGTAAAGATGGGGGCATCCACTCTGAAAGAAATAGAAACCTTTGGAGGGTAGTCAACATTAGAGTAAAATGATTTGACTTAATTTCTTTTCTAACTTACACACAATAAAAGGCATATGTATATGTACTGCATTATGTGTATTTGTGTATGTACAATGTGATGAGTTTTGATATACTGTCATGCACAGCAGTCAGCAGTCAATAATGAACCACATATACAGTGGTGGTCCCATGTCATTATAATGGAACTGAAAAATTTCTATTGCCCAGTAATGTTATAGCCATTGTAACACTGTAGTGCAACATAGTATTCATATGTTTGTAGTGATGCTGGCATAAACAAACTCAATAATATAAAAGTACAGAAAATATAATTATGTACAGTACACAATACTATACAATGTAGTACATAATAAAGAATTATGTTACTGGTTTATATACGTACTATACTACACTTTGTATTGTTATTTTAGAGTGTACTCCTACTTGTTTTTATTTTTATTTTTTTTAAACTTAACTGTGAAACAGCTTCAGGCAGGTCCTTCAGGTGGTAATCCACAAGAATGTATTGTCATTATAGGAGACGACAGCTTCATGCATGTTACTGTCCCTGAAGACCTTCCGGTGGGACAAGATGCAGAAGTAGAAGCCAGTGATATTGACAATCCTGACCTTGCGTAGGCCTAGGCTAATGCGTGTTTGTGTCTTAGTTTTTAATAAAAAAGTATAAAAGGTAAAAAAAAAATTCTTAATAGAAAAAAGTTTACAGAATAAAGATATGAAGAAGAGTATTTTTGTACAGCTTGTACATAAAAAAGTTTGTACACAATGTGCTTGTGCTTCAAGCTAGGTATTATTACAAAAGAGTGAAAAGTTAAAAATAGAAGTTTATAAAGTTAGAAAGTTACAGTAAGCTAAGGTTATTTTATGTATTTATTTTTTAAAAACTGAGTCTCACTCTGTTGCCCAGGCTGGAGTACAGTGGCACAATCTGAGCTCAATGCAGCCTCTACCTCCTGGGTTCAAGCAATTCTCCTAGCTCAGCCTCCCTAGCAGCTGGGATTACAGGAGCCTGCCACCACACCCAGCTAAATTTTTTATTTTTAGGACAGATGGGGTTTCACCATGTTGGCCAGACTGGTCTTGAACTCCTGGCCTCAGGTGATCCTCCTGCCTCGGCCTCCCAAAGTGCTCGGATTACAGGCATGAGTCACCATGCCCGGGCAAGCTAAGGCTAATTTATTATTAAAAAAAGAAAAAAATCCAAGATGGCTGATGATTAGCAGCTCGGGCACGTACCTCCCAGTGAAAGCGCAAAGAACGAGAGGACGCCACACTTTCAGACGAATATTAGTTGCTCACGGACCACGAGATTCCCAGTGGAGGAGCTCCACGGGTCGCCAGGGCGACTCTTGTGGCCGGCGTGGCGGTTTTGCTGGTGCCTTAGCACGCCAGTTCTTGGTGCAGAGTCCGGAGATTCCCGGGCAGAAAAGCACCATCAATCTTAACACCGCTGTTTTGGCCGGCTCAGTGGATTGCTCAGATTTCGGCGCAGGGAATCAACAAGTTGGACGTCAGAGACCCAGTTAGAAAGTCGGTAATTATAAAGACGACAGACGGACAAATATATAATGAAGGGAAGAAACCAGCGTAAAAAGGTAGAGAATACTCAAAATCAGAATGCCTCTCCCTCTACAGGGGATTGCAATTCCTCATCAGTAACGGAACAAGGTTTAATAGATTACACGGGTGTTCCAATAACAGAAGCAGGTTTCCAAACGTGGGTGATAAGAAACTTCTGTGAATTAAAAGAACTTATTCTAACCCAATGCAAAGAAACTAAGAACCTTGAAAAAAGGTTTGACGAAATGTTAATGAGAATGGACAATTTAGAGAAGAATATAAGTGAATTGATGGAGCTGAAAAACACAACACGAGAACTTCGCGAAGCATGCACAAGTTTAAACAGTCGAATTGATCAAGCAGAAGGAAGGATATCAGAAGTCGAGGACCAGCTCAGTGAAATGAAACGAGAAGACAAGAATGCAGAAAAAAGGATGAAAAGGAATGAGCAAAGTCTCCAGGAAATATGGGACTATGTGAAAAGACCTAATTTACGTTTGATAGGTGTACCTGAATGTGATGAAGAGAATGAATCCAAGTTGGAAAATACTCTTCAGGATATCATTCAGGAAAATTTTCCCAACCTGGCAAGGCAGGGTAATATTCAACTCCAGGTAATACAGAGAACACCACAAAGATATTCTTCAAGAAGACCAACCCCAAGGCACATAATCGCCAGATTTATTAGGGTTGAAATGAAGGAGAAAATACTAAGGGCAGCTAGAGAGAAAGTTCAGGTTACCCATAAAGGGAAACCTATCAGACTTACAGCAGATCTCTCAGCAGAAACCCTACAAGTCAGAAAAGAGTGGGGACCAATATTTAACATCCTTAAAGAAAAGAACTTTCAACCCAGAATTTCCTATCCAGCCAAACTAAGCTTTATGTGCGAAGGAAAAATTAAATCTTTTGCGAACAAACAAGTACTTAGAGAGTTCACCACCACCAGGCCTGCTTTACAAGAGCTTCTGAAAGAAGCACTATACATATAAAGGAACAACCAATATCAGCCTTTCCAAAAATATATCAAAAAGCAAAGAACTTTAACACAATAAAAAATTCACATCAACTAATGGGCAAAACAGCCAGCTAGCATCAAATGCTGGTATTAAACTTATATATATTTTAATTGGATAAAAAGCCAAAACCCATCGGTATGCTGCATCCGGGCCCATCTTACATGAAACAATACACAAAGACTCAGAGAGAAGGAGGAAGATTTACCAATTGAACAGAGAGTAAAAATAAACTAATAAACAAAAAGCAGGAGATGCAATTCTCACCTCTGATAAAGTAGACTTTAAAGCAACAAAGATCAAAAGAGGCGAGGAATGACATTACATAATGGCAAAAGGATCAATGCAACAAGAAGAGTTAATGATTCTATAGATCAACGAGATAGAAAATTAACAAGGATATTCAGAACTTGAACTCAGACCCGGAACAAGTAAACTTAATAAACATTTATAGTACTCTCCACTTCAAATACACAAAACATACATTACCACCTCACACCTATTCCAAAGGTGACTATATAATTGGAAGTAAATCACTCCTCAGTAATCGCATAGCATTTCATAGGTTTAAATTAAATATTGGTTGGCTGTTTGTTTGTTATCTTCTTCCCTTATTCCTTCCTGACTACATCATTAAGTATAATTATCAGTATAAAAGAGGTTTTCAATACCCATTACTAAATTGCATTCTAGCCTGGGCAAGAAAGCAATACTCCCATTCTCTCTCCCTCTTTCTTTTCCTTCTCCCTCCTCCCCATTCTCTCTCTCTCTTTCTCTTCCTTTTTTCTCCTTCCTATTCTCTCTCTCTCTTTCTCTTAAAAAAAAAATAAAAAAATAAAATAAAAATAAATAAAAATAAAAATAAAAAAAAAAAAAGAAAAATATTACTTCCAGTCCTGCAACCTCCACTCATGGGAAGTGCCCTATACAGGTGTACCATTTGTATCTTTCATTCTGTATTATAACTGTACCTTTTCTATGTTTAGATACACAAATACTTACCATATATTAATTTGCCTATAGTATTCATTACGGTAACATGCCTTACAGTCTAGGTGTGTAGTAGGCTATATCTACGTTTGTGTAAGTATACAACAAAACTGCCTAATGACATGTTTCTCAGAACATATCCCTGTGGTTAAGCAATGCATGACTGTATATTTAAAGCATGTGAAATTATCATCACAGTCAAGATAACAAATATTCCCATCATTCCTGAAAATTTTCCCATGTCCCTCTGCAATCCATCTCTCTCCAAACCTTGTCCTCAGGCAACCACTGATCTTTCTCACACTATAGATTAGTTTGCATTTTATCGAAATATATACAAACAGAATTATACACTAGGTGTTCCTTTCTGTCTGGCTTCTCTCATTCAGCATAATCCCTTTGCCTTTATCACTACTTTATTCCTTTTTATTGCTGAATAGTATCTGAATGCGTGGAAGAATCATCATATTTTTATCTATTCACCTGTTTGTAGAATATGTCTTGGCTATTATAAATAAAACTGCTATGAACATTTGTGTTTAGTTAGTTAACACTTATCATTAAGTCACATTTTAATGTATTTATTTATATATTTTTTAGAGATGGGGTCTGCCTGTGTTGCTTGAAATGGAGTACAGCAGGTATTCACAGGCTTGATTAGAGTGCACTCCAGTCTGGGCTCAAACACAACCTCCTGCCTCAGACTCCCAAGTAACAGTGACTACAGGTGTGCTGGCCACTGTGCCCAGCAACATTTTTAAATTTCACAAATGACCAGGCTAGGTAGGCGCCAGAGGTTTTGTCAACTTGGAGGGATGTTTGCCTTTTGGTTTTCTTGATAGTATCTTTCAAATGGAGCACAAAAATTATGATGTACACTAGGTAAATTATTTCCTTTTATGGTTTGTGCTTTCTGTGTTCTAATAAACTCTGCATATCCCCAGGTTACAAAAATTTTCTCCTAATGTCTTCTTCTGGAAATTTTATAGGTATAAGTTTATTTGTTTTTAAGAGACAGGGTCTTACTATGTTGCCCAGGCTAGAGTATAGTGGCTATTCACAGGCACAATACCACTACTGAACTACATAGGAGTTTTGACCTCCTCTGCTTCTGACCTGGACCAATTCATCCCTCCTTAGGCAACTTTGTGGTCCTCCTCTCCTGGGAAGTCACCATATTGATGCTGAACTTAAGTGTAGACACCTGATTAGCACAGAGCACTATAGCCCAGAACTCCTGGGATCAAGTAATCCTTCTACCTCAGCCTCCTGAATAGCTAGGTCCACACCACAAATTTTACATACAGGACTAAGACCTATTTTAAGTTAACTTGTCAGTATGCCACAGGATAACGGTCAATGCTTTTTATCCCAAATACTAATATCCATTTGTACAAAACCCACTTGTTGAAAGATTTTTCCTTTCCCTAGTGGATTAGATTGGCAACTTTGTTGAAAATCAATTGACCACATATGTGGATCTACTTCTAGCCTCTCGTACTATGCTCCATTAATCTCTATAACTATCCTTCTAACATTACCATACTGGCTTGATTACTGCAGCTCCATATTAAGTCTTACAGCTTAAGAAGAGAAATGTTTTCAGCAGCTCTATTCTAAATACTTTCCTTTTTCATTTTTATATTAATTTTAGAAGTTTGGTCTATCGCACTAAAGCAAGAAAAAAAATTAAAAGTCCCAGGGATTAGGCTGGGTGCGGTGGCTCACGTCTGTAATCCCAGCACTTTGGGAGGCCAAGGTGGGTAGATCACTTGAGGTGAGGCATTTGAAACCAGTCTGGCCAACATGGTGAAACTCTGTCTCTATGATAAATACAAAAAAATTGCTGGACATGGTGGCAGGAACCCATAATCTCAGCTACTTGGGAGGCTGAGGCATGAGAATCACTTGAACCCAGGAGGTGGAGGATGCAGTGAGCTGAAATTGTGCCACTGCGCTCCAGCCTGGGTGACAGAGCGAGACTCTGTCTTAAAAAATAAAAAAAGGCCCAAGGATTAGAAGAAAGGATATAAACTGATATTATTCGTAGATAATATGATGGTATATATTGAAATGCAAAAAGAATCCACAGGCAAATTATTAGAATTCATAAGTTTATTAAGGTTTCTGTTATGAAATCAAGAGATAACAATGCTGCATTTCTATATTACCAATAGTTAGAAAACAAAACAATAATGATAGTTCAAACCTACATTGTGCTTATGCTAGGTATCATTTTAAACCCTTCAAGTACATGAACACATTTAATGTTCAAAACCCTACCAGTTAAGAATTGTTAAGCATTCCACATAGAAAGAATGGGAAATGCACAGCACTTAAGCAACTTGTCCAAGATTACACAGCTTATAAATAATAGGTCCAGAATCAAAATACAAAAAGTATGGTTCTTAGCCACCATACTATGCCATGTAAAATAAAATTAAAAGAAGTGCTCTGGAATAAATGCAACCAAAAAAAGTGCAAATCTTTAAGGAGAAAAGTCACCCAATGTTACTGAAAGACATTAACGAACATCCAGGCTACAGTGGCTCATGCCTGTAATCCTAGTGCTTTGGGAAGCAGAGGTGGGAGGACCACTTGAGACTAAGAGTTCTAGATCAATCTAGGTAACATAGTGAGACCCTATCGCTACAAAAAAAATTTTTTTTAATTAGCAGAGCATGGTGATGTGTGTCTGTGGTCCTGCCTACTCAGGAGGCTGAGGTGGGAGGGTCGCCTTAGCCTAGAGGTCAAGGCTGCAGTGAACCATAATTTCGCCACTGCACTTCAGCCTAGGCAACAGAGGAAAACCCTGTCCCCCCAAAAAAATGTCCAAATGAATGGACAGATGCACAATGTTCAAAGACTGGAAGATTCTACTGTAATGATGTCAATTATCTTCTAACTCATTTGTAAATTCAATGTAATCCCAATCAAAACCCTAATAGCTATTGCTGCTTTTTTTTTTTTTTTTTTTGGAATTCGACAAGCTGATCTTAAAATTCATAAAAAATACAAACGGTCAAGAACTGCCAAGATAGTCTTGAAGAAGAAAAAGATAAAAAAGGCTTTAGCAGAGACTGACTTCTGCTAATGACAAAAGGAGACAACTAGAACAATGTAGCAAAGCCCAGAAAAATAAGTCTAGTAAATATTAAGCTCCACTGGGCACGGTAGCTCACACTTGTAATCCCAGTACTTTGGGAGGCCAAGGCAGACAGATCACTTGAGGTCAGGAGTTCGAGACCAGCCTGGCCAAAATGGCAAAACTCCATGTCTACAAAAAAATATTAAAAAATTAGCTGGATGTGGTGGTGCACATCTATAGCCCCAGCTACTCAGGAGGCTGAGGCATGAGAATTGCTTGAACCCGGGAGGCAAAGGTTGCAGCCAGCCCAGACTGTGCTACTGCACTCCAGTCTGGGCAACAGAGCAAGACTCTGTCTCATAAAAACAAATGAACAAACAAAAACTTAAGTTAGCAGTATGAATAAATAAATAAAAGTGATGATGGTAAGAAACCTCATCCTCCCAGGTGTGAGCCAGTGTTCTCAGCTGAGAAAAAACACTCTTTTTTTATTTTTTGGAGATGGAGTCTTGCTCTGCTGCCCAGGCTAGAGTGCGGTAGCATGATCTTGGCTCACTGAAGCCTCTGCTTCCCAGGTTCAAGCAATTCTCCTGCCTCAGCCTCCCAAGTAGCTGGGACAACAGGGATGCACCACCATGTCCAGCTAATTTTTGTATTTTTAGTAGACATAGAGTTTCACCATGTTGGCCAGGATGGTCTCGAACTCCCAATCTCAAATGATCCTCCCGCCTCGGCCTCCCCAAGTGCTGGGATTACAGGCATGAGCCACCGTACCCGGCCAAGAAAAACATTCTTTGTAATAAAATGCTAGCTAATAAAGGTAGAAGAAATGATGGAATTAGCAAATTACCTCATGGCAACCATCACAGTAACAAATAATTTTGGTAACAGATGTGAAAAATAAAAGGTAAAAAATGTTAAGAACAGGGTATTTATCATCTTAACCAGTAAATCATTACAAAAGGAAAAATAGTAACATTACAGGGAAGAAACCTGCCAGATCACTTAAATAAGTGATCAAAGCTAACACCACAAGAAAAAGAATAAATTAACATCATGTGTCTTCTAATGTAATGAGGTAGGAAAGACACAAATTATTTCTGTAGTATTTCCATTAAAAAACTCGTATTATGATAAGGAAAAAACAGACATCTATATGGAAAGACATTCTACAAAAAATATCCTCCCTAAACTCTTCAGAAATGCAACAGTCCAACCTGGGCAACACAGTGAGACTCTGTCTCTACAATAAAATAAAAATAAAAATTAGCCGGGTGTGATGGAGAGTGCCTATGGTCCCAGCTACCCGGGAGGCTGCGGTACAAGGATCACTTGAGCCCAGGAGGTTGAGGTTGCAGTTAGCTGTGATCATACCACTGCACTTCAGCCTGGGCAACAGAGTGAGTCCCTGTCTCAGTGGATGGGGTGGGGGGGACGGAGGCACAGAGAAGCAATAGTTACAAAAGACACAAAATAAAAAAATGTTCTGAATTAAATGACTCGAAAGAAACATGACAAATAAATTAGCCCAATACTTGTTTGGATCTTTATCAGAAAAAATTCTGGGAGAAATTTATTTGCAACACAAATAACACACTATGAACTAGTATCTGGAATACACAAAGAATTCCTACAATTAAGTGAGAAAATAATAAGAACTAAAGCACAAAAATAGACAAAAGAATTGAACAGGGATGGGGTGAGGTGTAAAAGACTACACATTGGGTACAGTGTATACTGCTTGGGTGACTGGTGCACCAAAATTTCAGAAATCAGCACTAAAGAACATATTCAGGTAATTAATGAATGAATAGAATTGAACACAAAATTTATAAGGATGAAAAATAAAAATACGTTCAACCTCATTAGTAATTAGGAAAACGCAAGTGAAAACTATGTTAAGATACCATTAAACATACACTAGAATAAAAAAGAATGAAAACATCTCACTCCCTTCGTAGAAGACAGCTTGAAAAAATTTTAATCTCACGATGCAGTTATAAACAGGTGCAATCATTTTGAAAACTGGCATTATTAATGAAACTGAAGAAATATGTTCTCTATGACCCAACAAGTCCTTTCCTATGTACTTCTTAGAGAAAACTTGTCCGGCAGACAAGAATGTTCATAGTAGCATCAAACTAAAAACAACCAGAATATTTATCAACAGTAAAATGGATCAACAAACCAAGATATATATGATATATTCTTCCAATGGGATACTATAGAGTTGACCGTGCTGAGAATGAATGAACGACAGCCACATGTATGAATATGGATGAATTACCAAAGATATACAGAGCAAACAAAATAAAGTTACAAGAGAAAACCAGCAAGAGTCCATTTATGTCAAGTTCTAAATACAGCTTTAAAAAAAATTTTTAAGTTGCATTTAGGGATATATAATGAGTGGTAAAAAAAACAACAGGAAAACAGAAAAGCAAGAGAATGATTATCATCAAATTTGGAACTGTGGTTATCTTGGGGAAGAGAGAGTGAAAAAAATTGATGAAGAAAGGTACACAGTGTGCTCCTTCAGTATGTATAAATATTTTATTTCTTAACCTGGCTGGTAATCACATGGGTGTTTATATACTTACATGTTTTATAAGTTTTTCTATAGGTATAACAAGTGTCACTAAAAGCAAGAACATAGTGCTTGTGACTCAGCCCTAGAAACTGTAAAGGGCAACCTTTATAAGAGAAAGAACAGCCAGTGAAGTAGGAAGAAAGTAAGGAGAGTGGTGTTTCAGAAGCCAAGAGAAAAAAGAAGGGAATAGTGAAACTGTGTCAAATATTAGTGAGAGGCAGAGTAGAGAAACTTTCAAACAATATATAAAGTGCATTGTGCTGTCTGATGAATCACTTATTTTGGGATGTAGACATTGTTTTGCAGTGACTAAGGATTAATAACATTAATGAGAAAGGATATAAACATTCTGATATTTTATATTCAGAAATCAAAATTCTTAACCATATTTAAAAAATGTCCTCCTCCCATAATATAGAACACTCGCATCAAGAGTATACAATTATTAGAACAAGTGAATTCTGACATTTGATAGCTGAGTTTTGGCAAACTTCAATTTGTCCCAATATTTTTTTTTTTTTTTTTTGCCCCAAATATTTCTATCGTTTGTTATTGAAATGGTAATGACAAAGACCTTTGGCTCTGCCAAATCAGATAAGTAAGTTAGGGGCTGGTAACAAATATAAAACACAAAAATTTGGTCGAAGAAGCCAAAACAGAAATTTTAACAATATTATAAAGATGCTTTGAATCATTTGGCTTTTTAAATTAAAAATAATAAAAAAGCTTTCACTTTAAAGTAATGAACTATTTTCTAGAAAAGTTTGGACAATCATTTGATTGTCTTAATTTTATAATTGATTGTCTTAATTCTTTTCATTTTCTCACCTATAAAATATGATGAACTAAATACTATTAAAGTCTCAGTTAGCAATATTTTATGGTGTTATTTGAGAAAGGAAAAATCAATCACAAAAAGTAGTAATACTTTTTCTAAATAATAAACCAGACTTTTGAGAACTGTAATACCAAACGTAGCACATACTAACCTAGTAAGATACTCAAGCCGGGCCATCCATTGCTTTTTCCTTGAGAGGGTTACTTTAAATAAAAGAGGGAGGCTCTTCAAAGCTACAATTTGCAGAGACAATTTGGAAGGCTGTATTTTTACTAATACAAAATGCAACTTCACACAAGCTGAAGATACAGCTGGAAGTTCTGAAGTTTAAAAAATCAAAACAAAATAAATCTTCTTTGGATAAAAGAAGATCATACTATTCATTTAGGTTTGATTTAAAATATCATTACTTAAAGAGGGAAAAGTATTTTTCTCAAGAGCATATATAGCAAAATTCTTTTGGCTATAAACTAGCATATTTAAATTAATGTTAATAAGATAATTCATTAGAAGCAAATGGTTTGTGGCTTTTAAAGAATGAGTAATATTAACGTTAGAAAATAAATTTGTAACTCAATTTCAGATATTCATTTGTTTTGTCAACTAACAGAACCTCCTAATATTAATATTTAATTAATGGGCATACTTTGTTCCACGATTCTTTCCTTTATAAATCCTGAGAGAACTGAAGAAGAAAATGGCTTACTAACATACATGGCTTAATAAATGAAACTTGTAACTTCAGAAAACTTGCTTTGTGACCCAAAAAGCAACTACTCACCAAAAGCAGCAGCCATAGCGGGTTCAAGGGATGGCTGGCCATCACCAGTAGGAAGGTCTAAGCGAGTGAAGTCTCTGCTTTTGTCATTATTATATTTCACATTAAGGCTGGTGAGCTTGGAGAAGTCAATACGCAGGGTGCAGCATGCATTATAGATATTCTGGCCATCCAGAGCCTAAAGCATATAAGAAAGGGACTGGTTTTGGCAAGACAACAACACTGATAACCAAGAAGCCTCTACTGACAAAGAGGGGCAATCAGGTGTGAGGCAGAAAGCACTAAAAAGTCAAAGTCGGGTTTATTTTTACCTCACAGTCATTAACTATGAGTCTGAGAAAAAGAAAATCTCTAAGTCTCAGTTTTTATCTGTAAAATAAGACTGATAATATTTATCTTGTCTGTGGTAAGATTAAATAAGAGAGGAGAAATGTGAAAAACTGGAAAACTATTATCTATCACAGAAATGGTCACTATTATGATTATTTTGCCTGTACCAAAAGTTTTAAGATACTCAGATTTTACGTTCCATTTTAATTCATTTTAGTATAATTCACATTATACTAGGATGTGTAAGCTTTGTTAGGATGAAACAAAGCTTTTGTAAATGCTACTTGTCAGAGCCACAATATATAAAATATTATCTATCACTTATTTTTTTCTCTTGTAAATTTACTTTGTAATACTTTGAATAATAAACTGAGGGAAATGTGAAATCAGTTGTGACCAAAGATTAGCAACCCCTTCCTTTGCAAGAATAAAAATTTACCTTAGGGTATTTGTGGCCACTTATGACATTTGCAAATGCTTGAATTTATAAAAACAGATACCAGAAACCAAAGCACATAAAAATAAAACACATATAATATAAATCCTGATTTATAATAATGGTCATTGAGAAGTATGCCATCATAAAGGTACAAAATAATATATGCAAGTTCAGGGTACAGCAAATAGAAAGGCTATACTCCCAATCAAGTGCCAGACACAGTGTGGTACAAAAAAGTACTGTAAGCCTTGGTCCTCATCTTTGACCAAAATGTAGAAACGACTAGCAAAAACTGCTACAAGATGAAATTAGAGTCAGGGATACATATCAATAGGAGATAGGTCTAAGATAACCGAAATGAATGTCAAGTTTTATACCTTGTCAAAATAGTCAGGTTTTTGTGTACTAAAAAAAAGACAACATGAATTGACAGCAGCATATTTCCTAAGATTTAGTATCTCTACCAATTCAGAGTTCAACAGGAATAAACACGGAATATAGCTGCAAAAATGGTGAAATCAATCTCTGACTGATTTAACAGAAGTAAATGGTCTACAGCCATATCACCCTGAATGCGCCTGATTTCAGAAGCTAAGCAGGGTCGGGCCTGGTTAGTATTTGGATGGGAGACGTAAATGAAAGCGCAAAGGTAATGATGGCTCTATTAGCCCATATCAGGAGTACTGTGTTCAACTCCAGACTTTAAACATAACAAACAGGAATTAGTCTCAGAGATGTGAGAGGTGATAGGAGATTTGAGACCATTTCATATGAAAAAGTAATGATTTTTAACTTAGAAAAAAAAATACATGGAACCACATACTTTAAAATGACTAAAATGGTAACTATTATGCATATTTTAACACAATTTAAAAAGAAAACAAATGGTAAAGTGGGGCATGAGAGAAGATATGATGACTTCCTTCAGGTATCACTGGTGTGATTAACAACTGAAAAATGAAACAAATATCATAATTACCATTTTGGCATAATGTGCATTTACTGGGTCAGCATACTGAAGCAAGGCTTGAAATTGATTATTCTTTGTAAAGGTGATAATCTTCAAGACTGTGCCAAATTTAGAAAATATCTGGAAAACAGTTCACATCAGGTTACATGTAAGAAAAGTATTAAGCTAATGTATCTTTATAAATACAACTTGGTTCATAAATCCTTTTAAATGAAAATTTTCTCTTTAAAACTGTTGGTACCAAAATGACTTAAACCTAAAACATCAACATTTTAATACCCATGCCTATCTTATAACAATGCCTGGCACACAACAGGCACTCAAATAACTAGCCTATTTAATGGCATATATAAACGGCACATTATTAAAATAGGAGGCTACAACAGAAATAATCAACAGGACAAGATGTGTTACAAAGCATATGAATAAAAGTGAGAGTCATGGGCCAACTATTTCACGCTGTGAAGAAGCCATCTACTTCTTGAGATTTCTGTAGCCACTAAAAGATGTTCGGCTAGAAGCTGCTCTATTAATTTGCCAAATATTCATGGAGGATTGTTCCAAGCACTGGAAAGACAGCAGTAAACAAAATAGAGACAAAACTATGCCCATATGAAGACAGACAAGAAAGAAATGACAAACAAATATCCTAATATCTGGTGATTTTAAAAGTCTTAAGAATAAAAATAAAAGAAGGGAAGGGATCAGCATGAACCAGAACGCAAGTTGGGATAGTACAAGAGTGGTGGCCAGAGAAGGCCTTTCTGAAATGTCTTTTCAGAGGAAAAGAGTTCGCTTCCTGACACCAATATCCTCACAATAGATGTTTCATCTCAGCACCACAAGGGTTCATGGCCAGGGTTACTATTAACAGTAATTCATTTCTGAAAGACTAAATAGGGGGGATAAAACAACTATATATTTAGTTTTCCTCTGTTGGTGCAATTTGGCTCTGTGTCACCACCCAAATCTCATTTCAAATTGTAATTCCCCACATGTCGAAAGAGAGACCTGGTGGGAGGTGATTGGATCATGGAAGCAGTTTCTCCTTTGCTGTTCTTGTGATAGTGAGGGAGTTCTCAAGAGATCTGATGGTTTTAAAAGTGGCAGCTTCCACGGTGCACTCTCTCTCTCCTGCCACCATGTGAAGAAGGTCCTTCCTTCCCCTTCCCCTTCTGCCACAACTGTAAGTTTCCGGAGGCCTCCCCAACTATTGAGAACTGTGAGTCAATGAAACCTCTTTTGTTTATAAATTAACCAGTCTCAGGGAGTATCCTTATAGCAGTGTGAAAATGAACTGATATTCACTCCATTTTAAACTTCAATCTTAAAACAGAAATTTGTTCTGCTTTTTTGATTAAAAAGGTAAGTATTCCCTATACTGGTAAGATTTTGCTGTTACGAACCACTATGGTATGATAATGGCTTCACTGCAGCCTCCTCCTCCCATCTCAGCCTCCCAAGTAGCTGGTCTACACCACACCTGGATAATTTTTTATTTTTAAGGTTTTATAGAGATGAGGTCTATGTTTGCCAGGCTGGTCTCAAACTCCAAGGCTCATGTGATCCACCCACCTTGGCCTTCCAAAGTGCTGGGATTACAGGTGTGAGCCACCATACCTGGCCCTGCTTTTTAATTCTCATTAAACAGAATGCTCAAGAATAACTATCCTTCCCTGATAGTCTAATGGTTAGGAAAAAACATGAAAGAAAGAATATTCTAAAGCACAGGTAATGAAAGAAAAATAGATAAACTGGACTACCTCAAAATTAAACACTTTTGTGCATCAAAGGAAATTATCAACAGAGTGAAATCAAGTCATGTATATGATAATGGGTTAATATCCAGAATATATAAAGAACTCATGCAATTTCAACAATACAAACAATGCAACCCAAAAACAGGCAAAGGACTTGAATAGACATTTCTCCAAAAAAGATAATCAAACAGCCAATAAGCCCACAAAAAGATGGGACTTATTATCAATGTCACTAATCATTAGAAAAATGGAAATCAAAACTACATATCACCTAACTTCCATTAGGATAGTTACAAAAAATTTTTAAACCCATAAAATAACAAGTATTGAAGAGGATATGAAGAAAATTGAACTGCCATGCACTGTTGGTAGAAATGGAAAATGTTACAGCCTCTATGGAAAAAGTATGACCTTTCCCTAAAAAAAGAAAAATAGAATTACCATATGATCCAGCAATTCCATTTCTGGGTATACAGTCAAAAAATTGAAAGCAAGAACTCAAAGAGATATGCATATACCCATGTGCACAGCAACATTATTCAAAATAGCCAAAACAGGAAGCAACCAAAGTGTTCATCAACGAATAAATGGATAAACAAAATATGATATATATACCTACAACCAAGTATTATTCAGCCTTTTTCAAAAGGAAGGAAAACTCTGAACATGGACAAACCTTCAAGACATCATGCCAGGTGAAATATGCCAGCCACAAAAGCACAAATACTGCATAGTTCCACTTACATGAGGAACCTAAAGTAGTCAAACTCAGAGAGACCAAAAATAGATTGGTGATTGTTGAGGGAGGAGAGTAGATGAATAAAGAGTTCTGTTTAATGGCTAGGAGAGTTTCAGTTTGGGAAGATAAAAAAAAATTCTGGAGACGTGGTATTTGGTGATGGTTGAGAAACAATGTGAATGTACTTAATGTCACGCTGAACTATATAATTAAAAATAGTTAAAATGGTAAATTTTTTGTTATATATATATATATATATTTTACCACTTAAATCACTTATGGCAAGACATGAATCAATCTATGTATTATACCTGCATCAACTCCATGTTTTCTCTCAATAAAGGAGTAACATTAGACTTTAAAAAAAGGTTGGGGGTGTAATATAATAACTGTCTGACCTCCCTTCTTCATTCCAACAGCCCAGGTAGTGTTCTAAATTATAAGTCAGATTATATTTTCCCCTGCTTAAAATCCTTTACTACCTTCCCATTATCTACATGGTAAAACCTAAGCTCCTTGGTGTAACATAACACTCTTGCCCTGGTTTACCTCTCCAACCTCACTTCCTGACACTTCTTACATCACACTACTCTATTTACATAAACAATATGTAGTTGCCTATAGTTCTCCAAATTTACCAAGTGATTTCAGACTTCTATGCCCATATATGAGGATTCTCTCTTTTCCTAGAAATCTGTTTAACAGCATAAGCCTTCATTTATCTTTTCTAAAATTCAGCTCAGGGAACAATGCTACCACAAATTCTCAGCCTCCCCCAAATTCCTATAGAATTTTCTCAAGTAGTATCCATTTTTTGGTTTTATGTAACTATTATCTTACTGTTGTACTTCGACTCTACTACAAATTTATTTATATATTTGTCTCCTTTAATTAGACTGAATGCTCCTTGAAGAAATACACCTTGTCTTAATCATTTCTGCATCATTAAATACAATTCCTGGCATGTAAAAGATACAGACTAAAATGCTTATTATTAACTGATAAAGAATTATAACGAGACCTGGTTGGAGAATTACAGCAATATGCAAATTTTTTTCCTTTTTAAGAGACAGGGTCTCACCCTGTCACCCATGCTGGTATGCAGTAGCGCCATCATAGTTCACTATAACCTTGAACTCCTGGGTTCAAGCAATCTTCCTGCCTTAGTCTCCTGAGTCCTACAGGTGCACACTACCACACATGGCTAATTTTTACATTTTTTGTAGAGATGAGGTCTCACTACTTTACCAGGCTGGTCTGAAACTCCTGACCTTATGCGATTCTCCTACCTTAGCCTCCCAAAGTACTGGGATTATAGGCATGAGTTACTGTACCCAGCTGGCAATATTTAACTTTTTTTCCTTTTTTTAAAACTTTTTTAAAATTTTTATTAAAAAAAAAAAAAAAAACACTTCTTTTCACACCAGTAAGTCAGCAATTTTAAAAAATAATAAATATTCTTGATATAAAATATCTCATTAGAGAAGGAATAAAAACACATAATTTGCTCTAAAATTTGGAAAAATTGTATACTAAATTATGCTATAAAACTTAACTTCCACTTACCTTTCAGATTTTGTTAATGTTTACATTCCTTCTCTCATTTAACTTCAACAACCGCCTGAAGCACATCATCACTGACAGCCTGGTGTTTTGCTGTGTGGTTTTTATCTGAATGTGCTAAGAGAATAGAACTTGCCTAAATGGGCTAACCATGAATAGCACTCTAGTCCCCTGGATTATATTCACTGAGAGAGGAGCTACAAAAAACAATCTGACACTTCTGAATAAAGTAACTGGGCACCAACATCAGGTAATCCAGGAATGCCTGAAGTGTGATTTTTAATAGCTTTTTATAATTATCAAAATAGTAAATTTTAAAGAGATTTGACATCAAAAAATAAAATTCAGGAAAGTTTGCTATGTATGTATCTATTTTTATGAATTATAAGGTCTCTGACTCTGTTTCCCTAATATATTTTGCTGTCAAAAATACAAATACCCAACTCTATATGCCTCCTGTGTATTTTAATCTTTCAGACTACAACATAGGACTAAAAAGACACTAAAGGTCAAATTCTGATAAAATTCATCTTCAGTGATTTTTATAAAGGTAGAATTTGTCAGAAACTGAAAATGTCCACTAGTATACACTTATAAAAAGTGTATTCATGGCCGGGCGCGGTGGCTCACGACTGTAATCCCAGCATTTTGGGAGGCCAAGGTGGGCGGATCACCTGAGGTCAGAAGCTTGAGACCAGCCTGGTCAAAATGGTGAAACCTTGCCTCTACTAAAATACAAAAATTAGCTGGGCATGGTGGCGGGCACCTGTAATCCCAGCTACTCAGGAGGCTGAGGAAGGAGAATTGCATGAACCCAGGAGGTAGAGGTTGCAGTGAGCCAAGATCGTGCCACTACACTCCAGCCTGGGCGACAAGAGCTAGACTCCATGTACAAACAAAAAAAAAAAGTGTGCATTCACATTAGAATTTTTTTTTTTTAATATCAAGCACACTGGCCACAACTTACTTATAAAGGTTTTTGTAACCTATGAAGTAATAAGATTTAAGAACCAGAATTTCATATTGCTAGGATTGACTCTTTTATTTAGTACCATAATGTCTAGCTTTCATAAGTTATTTATTTTTATTACAATTCAAAAAGATTGGTACTTTGTCCTGAAGAGATTCATCTACTGGACATTCAAAAACCATTCCCATGTATAACAGTACTCAGAAGTGATGGATTACATGAGAACACTGCTATGAGCTACTGCTTTCATGCACAAAGACACTTTTTAATATGCAGGATTGAGCATATACATAATGAATCAGTTGAATTCTTTCTATCTACAAATATTCTGAGATGATGTCATCCAGGCCAATGGCTTTAATTACCACACCTACACTGTAGGTTTCCAAATCTCCAGCCTGAATTCTTCTCCTGAATCCAGACTTAATTTCCATTTATCATCTCCCACTTGAGTATCTAATAGGTGTCTTAAGTTAACATGTTAAAATCAAACTCTTGATTCCTGCCCTACCTCCAAACCCCATCCCCAAATCTTTTTTTGTTTTTGTGTTTTTATTATTATTATTACTATTATTTCTTTAACCTCAGTCTTTATATCTTAGCTCCATTTTACCAGAGGCTCAGGTCCAAAATCTCAGAGGCATTCTTGATTCCTCCCTTTCTCTTCAGAACTACATCTAATCAATCCATCAGCAAATCTTTCAAAATATATCCACAAAAGCCCAGCAAGGTAGCACGTACCTATAGCCCCAGCTTCTCAGGAGATGGAAGGATTGCTTGAGCCCAGGAGTTTAAGGCCAGCAAGACCCCATCTCTAATTTAAAAAAAAAAATCCATTATCACCACTGCCAGTGCCTATGCCCTCACCCAGGCCACCATCATCTCTCATTTGAAGTAGGACAAGAGCCTCCATTTAACCCTATACAGCTTATTCTTTTTGGGGGTGGGGAGACAGGGTTTCACTCTGTCACCCAGGCTGGAATGCAGTGGCACAATCTCGGTTCACTGCAACCTCCACCTCCTGGGCTCAAGCTATCCTCCCATCTCAGCCTCCTGAGTACCTGAGATACAGGCATGTACCACCACCTTTGGCTAATATTTTGTATTTTTGGTATAGATGGGGTTTTGCCATATTGCCCAGGCTGGTCTTTTACACCTGAACTCAGAGGATCCACTGGCCTCAGCCTCCCAAGGTGCTGGGATTACAGCCATGAGCCACTGTGCCCGGCTATAGTTTATTCTTAACACATCAACGAGAGTGATTCCGTTAAAATATAAATGACATAATCTCACTGCTCTACTCAAAATCCTCCAATGGTTTCCCACCTTACCCAGTATAAGAAATTATAAAAGCTTTGCATCATCACTGCTCTGATGCCGTCTCACATAGGGCTTTCTTCCTCTCTCCATTCCAGTGACACCAGCCTTCTTTCTGATACTTGAACACAACAAGCACACTTCCACCTTAGGCACTTTACATCTCCTGTTCTTTCTGACTGGATCATTATTTCTTCACAAACATACACAACTTTACATCCTGTAAGCCTCTGCTCAAATATCATATTGGAATGACTTTCCCTAACTTCCTTCATCTAAAATAGCATCAATCCCATTTCAGTCACTCTCAATTCCCTTACCATGAGCTATAGGAACACTAGTTTCTATAGATGTTAGACAGCAGTTGAGCCAGAACTAATTTTCAGCAAAGAATATGATAAAATAATTTGCTAATTAGTTATAACAGATACAACCAACTCCACACTTCTGTATATTCCCCTACCATGATATTCATCACATTTTATGCCATTATTTATGAAATTAGTGTCTTACCCACAAGAGTACAAGAGAAAGAACCAGTTTCTTACATTGCTCTTTACCAGTATTTGATCAGTAGAGCTAACACTTCTTGGGCCGGGCGCAGTGGCTCATGCCTGTAATCCCAGCACTTTGGGAGGCCGAGGTGGGTGGATCATGAGGTCAAGAGATCGAGACTATCCTGGCCAACATGGTGAAACCCTGTCTCTACTAAAAATACAAAAATTAGCTGGGCAGGGTGGCGCGCGCCTGTTGTCCCAACTACTCGGGAGTCTAAGGCAGAAGAACTGCTTGAACTCGGGAGGCAGAGGTTGCAGTGAGCCGAAATTGCGCCACTGTACTCCAGCCTGGTGCCTGGCAACGGAGCAAGACTGTATAAAAAAAAAAAAAAAACACTTCTTGGGCACTTAATTCTTTTTATTATTATTTTATCGTATGTTTTGAGACGGAGTCTTGCTCTGCTGCCCAGGCTGGAGTGCAGTGGCACAATTTCAGCTCACTGCAATCTCAGCCTCCTGGATTCAAGTGATTCTCCTGCCTCAGCTTCCAGAATAGGTAGGACTACAGGTATGTGCCACCATACCCAGATAATTTTTTTATATTTTTAGTAGAGATAGGGTTTCACCATGTTGGCCAGGCTGGAGTTGAACTCTTGACCTTAAGTCATCCACCCGCCTTGGCTTCCCAAAGTGTAGGGATTACAGGCGTCAACCACCACACCCGACACCTTCTTGGACACTTAATATGTATCAGGCACTTAATATGTATCAGGCACTATCCTATGTAATAAGTACTTTAAATATATTAACTCATGTAATCCTCGCAATGAAAAAATAAGAGAGAGAACATCATCTTCATTATAAAGAAAACAGAAATAGAAGGGGTAAGTTACTTGCCCAAGGCTACAGAGGCAGTAGAGTCAGGATTCAAACTAGCTCCAGACCCTGTATCTGTAACCATTATGCCAGACTGCCTCTTAGTTGGCTAATGGGATAGAGTGCCAGGGGCGAGGGCTTGCTTAATGTAACTGGATTAAAGCTCCCTGAGGAGGTAACATCTGAGCTGAGAGCTGAATGACGTCAATCCTGCCAGGTGACTACCTGGGTAAAAAGTGTTCCCGCCTAAGAAATACAAGCTAGAAATGGACTAAGGACAGAACTAAGCATCAGAATAGGGAGGGAGGGAGGAAGGGAGGGAGGGAGGGACAGTGCCAGAAAAGACAGGTGTTAAATAAGCAGAAGAGTGTTAGGTAATGAAGATAAAGAGATGGGGGAGAAGTCAGCATTTGGGGGCCTTCATAAGGAGTTGGTTTTATTTCAATAGCAGTGGTAAAGAGGGTTAAACAAGGGAGTGCTGTAGCTGAAAGACTGAGAGTCCTAACCCAGCAGTTGCTATTGAGGACACTCAGAATTAGTCCTCGTCACCTTCAGGGCTCTTGAGGGAAAAACAAAATTTGTTACTGTGGTCTGGGAGATGATAAATGGAACGATAAGACAGGACCACATGACCAAAGCTAAACTTGCAGCTGGCTGATAGCAGTGTTGGGACACAGGCACAAGAATATTTTTTATAAAAAAAAAGAGTGTAAGTTAGCAACGGCTACAATGTTACAGTAGCAACCTGGAACAAACACTGCTGAAGATCACATTAGCCTTCAAGGCCATTTTGTGGGATAAACAGAAAAGAAGAAAATCCACAAGAACAATGAAACCAATCACTTAAGCAACGGCTAAACCCTTTAATAAAGCAACTGTGGCTCTGGACACCATTGCTCAAGTCCTCCTTAGGACACGCTTCACAAATGCATATGTTTTTAAAATGGTACTCAGAAAACTATCAAAGGGGAACCCAGTAGGCCTACTCAATGGCATATTTTAATATTTACGAGCATGGCACAAGACTTTACTAAGAAATGTGTCTGAGCTCTATTGCCAATTGGTACAAGGACTGTGGGAAAGCAATTGAACTTCTAAGGGCCCTAGCTTCTTTATTTGTAAAATGTGAGCCTAGAGTAAGATGCATTTCAATTCTTACATATATAAGCACACACACACCCCCCATGACTCTGCACATACTACAAACCCAAAGCCATGACTCTGTTAAATGAAAATAAGCAAGGGATGTGTTGTAGTATTTTAATATGTGGGTTGATAAGTGTAATGAAATGAAATCAGTATATAGCTAAAGAGGACAGAAACTGACTAAACTTTGGGGCTATATGTCTAACATTTATATTCACAGATTACCAAATAACTGTATATTACATTTTGAAGATATACATATATAGAAAGAGCGTATTAGTAAGCATTCAAAAACAAAACACTGGAAATTACATCAGGAAGCTTCAATTCTAAATGGCTCTTCAATTATTCTCTACAATATTCAATATTCAATACTTGCCAATTATTTGGGTTTCGAATTTATTTACTACAAAATTACGAAACTAGTTGACCTTCAATTCTTAAATTCTACATATTATTCACCATGATTTGTTTTATCAAGAAAATTTAGATATATCAATGGGTAGTGTATGAAGCTTAGGTGGGGCATCAGTCAATATTTAATATGGTATATTCATACTACACAAGAAGACTTATTATACACTTTTCCTTTAGAATTTTTAAATCAGTAATAAATGTAAGAAGTTGTCAACAGAAATAAATTAGTTGTACTCAATAGTGACGTTACTTTCTAATGAACAAGAACTACCTGGACTTTTCACAGTATACCTATGCTTTGTTCATTTTCATGTTTACCTATAAGAAAAAAATCAAGTCATTTTACACCCTTTTTAATCATTATTCAAGTTAGAAAAAGGAGGCTGTCAAAAAGTTACCTCTAACTGATACTATTTCTTGTAAGAAACACAATGAAAAAGATTTTTTTCCCTATTTAAACAAATATATCAGCTAATGCGGTAGCTCACACCTGTAATCTCAGCACTTTTGGGAGGCTAAGGTGGGTGGATCACAAGATCAAGAGATTGAGACCATCCTGGCCAACATGGTGAAAACCCTGTCTCTACTAAAAATACAAAAATCAGCTGGGCGTGGTGGCATGCACCTGTAGTCCCAGCTACTCGGGAGGCTGAGGCAGGAGAATCACTCGAACCTGGGAGGTGGAGACTGCAGTGAGCTGAGATCTTACCAATGCACTCCAGCCTGGCAACAGAGCTAGACTGCACCTCAAAAAACAACAACAACAACAACAACAAAACACAAATATATCAACCAAAACCAATAAGCTAAAAAACTTAGATATAAAACATCAAAAGTTTCGGAGGTCATATTTGACAACTTTCTTAAGAGTATTTATTCCTCCTTACCTGATGAAGAACTTCCAGAGTAACAGGGTAAAAGAGGTTTTCGATAATTATTCGAAGCACAGGGCTCTGCCCAGGTAGGACTGTGCCTTCATTGGAAGGACCTCCAGAAAGGGCCAGGCTTCCTGACTGGACAGCACTGACAGCCTGCAGTGCAGCTTGGGCTCGCTATAGAACAACCCAGAATGAGAACTTTTGATTATACAGACGCATTATATGAATCCTAAAGTTTCGTTGACATAAAACAATATGAAGCAATATGGTTAAGTAAAACAAGATTTATCTACTTTGTCTAGAGGTAATATCCTAAATTTATAATCAGTCAACAAAGACCTGCCCACTTACCACAATCACACAGTATTTTTAAAAGGTGCTTAAATTTACTTGAAGGAAAAAAAAACACATGGAGAAAAAGAGAACATTTGGATATAATTTTTATTTTCTAATTTTCAAAGACAATGGGGGAAGAAATATGAAAGCAACATTAAAGACTATGGCATGGGATGTTTACACCTAAGCAAGAGTAGGCAAGACAGGCTTCTAAATATTTTCACTAAAAGGAACCAGGGCACTCTAAAAGAAGAGCTGGTTCCAGAACTGGGCCCCAGAAATCACAAGATGAGTATAAAACATTTTTGTTTTGGGGCAGGGGGAGGGAGCATTGGTCAGAATGCAAGGAAATGTTCAAAGAATGATAGGGATATTCCAAAGGACATAGAAACCAGCTTGAAGGAGCCTGCACTGGCCAAATGTAGGACAATTTGTGTATCAAAATACTAACAACTGTTAAAAACAAAAAACCCATCAAATAACATAAGAAATCTTTACTCCATACTCTCATAAATTAACAGCTGATGAGGAACAGTATATTTACATAGTCTTAAAGTACCTTCCCACAACATACTACTCTTTCCCCTTTGTAAGTAATAACTTTATAGTGGAGAAGGCTGGCAACCACCACCCTAATCAAGTGATCAAAGAGCCCATCATTACTAACACAGCAAATGGAAATTTTATGCTGCAATGAAAAGAGCATTATTTCTGTGATGCTCTGTCAAAGATAGATACTCTCAATTGAATCACAAGGAAATGTCAAACTCAAATTGAGGGATATTCTTGAAAATAAATTGCTTATAATTTTCAACGGTGTCAAGGTTATGAAAGGCCTTAAAAGGTAAACTAAAAAGATATTACAATTAAATGGAAATGTGATCCTAATTGAATCCTTTTGCTATAAACAAACATTATTGGGTCAACTGGCAAAACATACATGGGGTATGAGGAATGGAGGGAACTTATGTATCAATGTTAACTTCCTAATGTTGATTGTTGTATTCTGGTTAACAGAAGAAAGTCCTTGTTTGTAGGAAATGCACACTAAAAATATTGGACAGGAAAGAAGGACCAGAGTGACAACTTATTCTCAAAAGGCTCAAGAAATCAAAACTCTTTGTACTATAACGGAAACTTTTTTCTAACTTTGTGATTCTCTCAAAATGTAAACCAACTATTATTATTATCTTTGGGACCACACAGCAAGATTCTGTCTCAAAAATAAAATAAAATATGTGTGTCTGATGCTAAAAATTATGAAAAAGCACAACTCCTATCATGGAAAATAATTTTAAAATGTTTGGGTAACAAACTCTCTGGAATAGTTAAATTACTAAAGGAAATAATAGCAGCAGTATGATCAGGAAAACAGATTTAATTAATGTGGGATAAGGAGTAATATATACATCATGTAAAATTTTTAAATGCCTGGAAAACGTAAAAAAGACATTTCTCAGATTAAGAAGATGAAAATTAACATACAATAAAAAATGCACAGATCTTGCAAAGTGTTAAGTTTGATGGCTTTTTAGAGAAAATCCTTCTATGATCATCTCATGGCAGATTTATAAACTTTCATCCACAAGGTCAAGAAAAACCAATACAATAATGACTGCCATTAATACGACCATTTCTCAAATGCTGTATCTCATAATATTATCTAAATTTTACACTTGTAATTTTAGTTTAAATCAAGGAAACAAAAACACTTAATATTCACCTGATCTTCTGGCAATAAGTCCATAAACTGGAAAAGCAATGTGCATATTTTGGGATAGACTGCTATTCAGAGAACAAAAAGGAATGAAACACTCATCTATCAGCTTTCTGGGAATGTCAGAATAAAAAGATATTATAGTACTTTAAAATATCGAACAGGTAATGTAACTTTGACTTCGGGTTTGATGTAGGAGTTTGAATTTTAAAAATTATTTTTCCCAATTATGCTCAGTCTAAAATAAAAAAAAATTAAATAAAAAACAATTATTGTATTTTATCAAACATCAATGCATAAAAATTGTACAAAAGCAACAAGATAGAAAAAGTATTGGGAAGAAACGAAGTCTATCTAAGAATAAACTAGGTCATTTAGGCTGGCTTTGGTTACCAAGCAACTGGGATTCTCACTATTTCTCTTTGGAATAATCCAATCTTTATTAAATTGTTTTTTCTTCTTCAAGATTTATACTAACATATTTGGGAATCACACTAATGAGAAAACTGCAGGAGTTACATGAAGGAAAATTTAAAACTCTACTGAAAGACATAAAGGAAAACAAACAAAATAAAACTTCCTCCTTAAAAGAATCAGAGAGTAATATAATTAATTTGCATAATTAATTATCTCAAATTAATCTTTAACATCAACCCAATTCCATTTTTAGGGGACAAGAGTTACGAAAATAATTTCAAAATTTATCTGGAGAAATAGGCAAAACATTCAATCAGTTAATTTCTGAAAAGAGAGTAAGAAATAAGGTCTTGCCCTACCATATATTAAGCCTTAGGGGCTCCTAGCACTCTGGGAGGCAGAAGCGGGTGGATCACCTGATGTCAAGTTCCAGACTTCCGACATTGTATTTTCAGTCTCTACTAAAAATATAAAAATTAGCCCGCCATGGTGGTGGGCACCTATACTCCCAGCCAAGATGGTGCCACTTCACTCCAGCCTTGGCAAAGAGCAAAATTCCATGTCCCCCCCGCACCACTCCCCGCCAAAAAAAAAAATTAAGCCTTAGGGCACAGATGCAAAAATGGAATCCAAGCTTTTGGAATTCAAAAGGTAGTCAAGGTTAAACATGGAATGCATAGCACGTGTGCTCACACACACACGAGAGTAGAATGTATAAGCAGAATATATAGGAAGGTTAGACAAGAGTGCGAGTGTGTGCGTGCGTGTACATATGATCAGCAGGCATAGTGTGTGTATAGAAAACTAATATATGATAAAGGACAAGTTTCACATTAGTGGGTAATAAATGAGTTATTCAAAAATAATGCAGGAGAAACTAGTCTCTTGGAGTAAAAAATGACTGAAGCCCTACCCTCATTCCCCACATCGAAAAAATTCCTAATAGACATAAGAACCACAACATGAAAGAAAACATATGTAGATTATTTTTTTAATTATTAATTATTAGAAGAAAACATATGTAGATTCTTTTTTAAATCTTGGTGTACTAGGTCTTTCTTAGCATGGTACCAAAGTCAGACTGTACTACGACATCCTAAGAGATTTGACTATACATATAAAAATATTTAAAAATTCATAGAGACTGAAGGTAGAATGGCAGTTGCCAGAGGTGGGAGGGAGAAAGGAATAGGAAGTTACTGTATGATGGATGGAGTGTTTCAGTTTGAGGTGATGAGAAATGGCATCTAGAGATGGAGTGTGCTGGTGACTATACAACAATGTGAATGCACTTAATGCCATTAAACTACATTTTAAAGTGACTGAAATGGTAAATTTTATGTCACATATATTTTACTATGATAAAAAAATGGGGAAAATGGCACTAACAGAAATCCGTTTAAGTATTTTACAAATTGTCAAGTAAAAGTAAAAAATAAGATATAATTACTCATCTACCTATTAAAGACTAAAAAGCCACTTGCTCATCCATTATATTGGTAGGACTCTAAGCATATAATCTCTACAGAAAGCAATCATGCAACATATATCAAAATTTAAAAGAGGCACATGCTTTGTCCTGGCAATTTCATACACATAAGCTGGAATATACATTGTATTATATGGCAATATACATTTTATTGGATTGGAATATACACTGGAAACAACTTCAGTGTATATCAAAAAGAAATTGGACAAATTATAATTCTCCTATACAAGGGAGCATTATAGTCATTAAAAGCTGATGAGACAATGCTGTATTTGTTGTAATAAACCCATGTCCATAATATTACACAGAAAAAAAGATTTCAAAACATTTTGTATAAAATTAGATATATAGACACTAGTTATTAGTTATCTCTGGGTAACTGGATTGGTTTTGGTTCTTTTCTCTTTTACTTTTTTTGATTCAACGGTGTACCATAAGCATGTATCTGATAAACAATTTGTAATGACGACTTTTTTTTTTAAGTCTATTCTTTCTTAAAACATCTAATATTGTATTTATTTTAAGTTTATATAGTTTATTATATGCCATTAATATTGCCTAAAGTAAGTTAAGGATTGTATGCAGTAAATGTCACTGTTTCAAACAATGTGGAAAACTAATTTAATCTCAACAGCTTACATTATACTGCCTTTCAACACAAAATCAGAGAGCTGGAGGAGTTCTTTGCCTAGAGCAAGAATACAGAGGCCAAACATGCCCTTAAAATCATAATTAAAAAAAAATACTTTCTTAAAATGTATTTGCTTTGTGGATAAAGATTTTCTCTCCTTAAATAACTCCAAATTATACTATTTTTAACCACTTAAAAATCAACATGGGAAGACACAAAAGATTCAATGTTAGCTACACCAAAGTAACAAAAAAATGGGTAAGAAATGTTGCTATGCTACATTTCACATTCATCTTGAGAAGTCAAAAATCATTTAATGAACAATTCTAAACAAATTCTTATTAATGTCTTAAGTTCCATTACTTAATATCACTCAATTTCCCAATGCCTTTGTTATAGTCTATAAAAAGATGATTGAAATGAATGATTTCCAAAAGTTCCTTCAAATCTGAGATTTTAAGGTGTATATAACAATAAATTTTTTTTCTCCTTTTTTATTGTGAAAACAGTTTCAAGAGAAAAAATGAACTTCTAATATGTTTCTAAATGGCACTGCTTTCTTATTCTTAAGAATTTGGGGAAGAATTCACATATACAGTTATCACTAGTAAAGTATCCTAAAATGAAGAAAAACACATTCAGTTTTCTTCATCTGTAAAGTATCTAAGTTACCATACCATGTGTTCCTATACCTATTTTTAAAAACACCTTTAATACTTACAGCTTGATTAGGTAGATTGTCAGTCTTAAGTTCTCTGTGATTGGAATACTGAATATAAACAGGCTGGCTTCGAAGGTGAGGAGTAATAGGAGTGTAATAATTCACCATAGTAACAGCAGCTTCCTCAGAAGCCATTTCTAAGAAAGCCTGCAATAAACACAAGAAGGTAAAGTGAAAGCTCACCGTTTTGAAAGACAAGAGGTATGTTGCCATTCTAGCTTGCTCTAAACCCATGCATTCTCAAGTAAAATGGTATAACCTCCAAGGGGGGGAAAAAGCCTTTGCTTCAAAATATCATGGATGTTAATTAGAAACATCTAAAAAGTTGGGTTCACTGAAGAACTTGAGAAGCCAGGCATGGTGGTTCACAACTGTAATTGCAAGCACTTTGGGAAGAGAAGATGGGAGGATTGCTTGAGCCCAGGAGTTCAACACCAGCCTGGGAAACATAGGGAGAACCCATCTCTACCAAAAAATTTTAAAACTTAGCTGGGCATGGTGGCACATCCCTGTGGTCCCAGCTACTTGGGGCTGGGGGGCGGGGTGGTGAGGGGCTGAGTAGGAGGACTGCTTGAGCCTGGGAGGTTGAGGCTGCAGTGGTCCATGTTTGCACCACTGCACTCTAGCAGGGTAACAGAGTGAGACACTGTCTCAAAGGATTTGTTAACTGCCAGTTGATTAAGTGATTTTATGTATGTGAGTTTTTGGATTTCCTTTTATTTCTGTTTCTTTTAAAATCTAGAAATAATTTAAAAGATCAAAATAAATGTGTATGTCACCATTGTAAATGGATGCTTTCAGGGGTTGTGATTTAAGTTTATCATTAAAAATACTGAGGCTACGGCCGGGTATGATGGTTCACGCCTGTAATCCCAGCACTTTGGGAAGCCAAGTTGGGTGGATAGATGAGATCAGGAGTTTAAGACCAGCCTGGCCAACATGGTGAAACCTCATCTTTACTAAAAATACAAAAATTAGCCAGGCATGATAGTGGGTCTCTGTAATCCCAGCTACTCGTGCGGCTGAGGCAGGAGAATCACTTGATCCCAGGAAGTGAAGGTTGCAGTGAGCCAAGATCTCGCCATTGCACTCAAGCCTGGGTGACTGAGCAAAACTACATTTAAGAAAAAAAAATGGCTACAATACATAAACAGATACTAAACTTAATGGGGACAATTAGAGAGTAAAGGGGCTAAAAAGAGTCTTTAAGGGAACAGAAAGAAAAAAACAGAGAAAAAAACATTGAGAAACACTGCTCTAAAATACCCAGATTCTTAGAAAGGATTGGGCAAAACAGTTTGTTCTCCTTTTACTCTTTTTTAAAACAGCCATTTATAAATAAAATAGAGCATTCACTTTTTTCAGTAACAGTTTTATTATCTCATACTTTACCAACATATGTGATAGCAAGAAATGAGAACTAGCATGATATGGTAGAAAGGGAACTTCATTAAAATCTATGCTTAGCTATGACAACTTAATCATTAACACCTCTGAGCCTCAGTTTCCTCATCTAAAACATGAAGCACTGCCTAACAGGATCTTTAAGTCTCTTCGTAGCTCTAACATGAGATGAGTTTTAAGTGAGATGATTTTTAATTCTTGTTAGTTGGACTGTATGAGATTTTTCAGAATAAAACTACTAAACTCAGCTCTGAAAAGCATCCCTGTAAAATGGTGATCAATACTCTGGTTTCTCTTCAAATGGTATAAATCTTTCACCTTTTACTCATATGATAGTGCACACTTTAGATTTGTCTTTTTAAGTATTTTTAGGAAGAAACAAGAAAAAAAAAACAAACACATAAAACCAGTTAATTAAGTGGTAATTTTCCAATTCCAAATCTTTTTTTTTTTTTTTTTTTGAGATGGAGTCTCACTCTGTCGCCCAGGCTGGAGTGCAGTGGCATGATCTCGGCTCACTGCAACCCCCGCCTCCAGGGTTCAAATGATTCTCCTGCCTCAGCCTCCTGAGTAACTGAGATTACAGGCATGCACCATCACACCTGGCTAATTTTTGCATTTTTAGTAGAGACGGGTTTTCACCATGTTAGCCAGGCTGGTCTCACTCCTGACCTCAAGTGATCTGCCCACCTCAGTCTCTCAAAGTGCTAGGATTACAGGCATGAGATATTGCGCCCAGTCTAGGTTCCTTTTTAAGTATTAAGGCATTCATTAAAACACAGACGTGCACATATATGTCATATTTAATTCTGAGGTACAGGCTGAGTATTCCTTATCCAAAATGCTTAGAAGTGTTTTGGATTTCAGATTTTGTAATATTAAATATTTGCCTTAGATACTTACCAGCTGAGCAACCCTAATTAAAAAATTCAGAATCCAAAATGCTCCAGTGAGCATTTCCTTTGATTGTTATGGCACTCAAAAAGTTTCAGGTTTTGGAGCACCTCATTTTCAGATTAGAGATATTCAACCTGTATCAGAAAATAAGGCCAGGTGTAGTGGCTCACGCCTGTGATCCAAATACTTTGAGAGGCTGCAGCAGGCAGATCACTTGAGGTCAGGAGTTCAAGACCAGCCTGGCCAACATGGTGTAACCCCATCTTTACTAAAATCACACACAAAAAATTAGCCAGGTGTGGTGGCAGGTGTCTGTAATCCTAGCTTCTCGAGAGGCTGAGACAGGAGAATCACTTGAACCTGGGAGGTGGAGGTTGCAGTGAGTCCGAGATCACACCAGTGAACTCCAGTGTACTCCAGCCTGGGCAACAGAGCAAAACTCCGTCTCAAAAGAAAAGAAAATAGCTTATAATCTTCCAAATACAGAATGTTTTTAAAAATATTGTATAAAGGATCAATTATTCAATTATGGAAATCTGAGAACTTCCTACACTGAGTCAATATTAAGTCATTCAAGTGACTTGATATCTGTAGTCACTGTACTAATAGTAGATATCTGAAGAATGACTTGGGAAAAGCTGAGGTGGCAAAAGCCACTGATATTTATATCTTACTGTAGACATAGTTTCCTCTTACAGGAATAAGATACTTACAAAGCTTTAGGTGGTAGATTTTGTCCCCCTATCGTACTCTATTTCTTTTTTTTTTTTTGAGATGGTCTCACTACAATGGAGTGCAGTGGCGAGATCTCAGCTCACTGCAACCTCCACTTCCCTAGGCTCAAGCAATCCTCCCATCTCAGCCTCCCAAGTAGGTGGACTACAGGTAGGTGCCACTACACTTGGCTAATTTTTTACAATTCTGATAGAGATGAGGTCTCAGTATACTGCCCAGGCTGGTCTTGAACTCCTCAGCTCAAGTAATCCTCCTGCCTCAGCCTCCCAAAGTGGTGGGATTACAGGCATGAACCACTGTGCCCAGCCTCTGTCCCCCTATGTTAATGGTTAGTTAGAAAGATAAACTATAGACATTAACCATTCTGAGTCCTCAAAACCACCTGTAAGAACAACTCAAATTTAAAATGCAGAAACCACTCACTCCTGATCCAAATCAACACAAATTTCTGACAATCCAATTTCTTATTTACTACAAAAGAAGGTATTTATTTATTTATTCATTCATTCATTCATTCATCCATCCATTTTTTTAAGAGACAGGGGTCTTGATATGTTGCCTGGGCTGGAATGCAGTAGCTATTCACAGGCATGATCTCACTACTGCTCAGCACAGGAGTTCTGACCTGCTCGGGTTTTGATCTGAGCCAGTTCACCCCTCCTTAGGCAGCCTGGACCATACTGATACCAGATCGGCTTAGTACACTACAGCTCAGAAAGCTCAGACTCAAGCAATCTTTGAGGCAAGTGCCACCATACTCAGCCACAAGAGTATTTAATTAGCAAGCATTTATCAACCACTTCAAGTTATGTATAAAACATTTACAATTTATAAAATATTCATTTGTTAACAATAAACTTTACTGAACACATGAAATGGCAAATATCTCTAAATTAAACTATTTCTTTGTTTATAGTTACCTTGTCAAATGTTTCCACATAAAGTCTAAAAAAGTAATATTAACTGGACAGATGTTAAACACGATGTATAACTGTACAACCAAATGTAACAACTGAACCAATGAAATGCTCCACATGAACCACCAATGTTCTACGAAACAGTGATGTTAGCCATGTGACAGTGGATAAAACATCACAAATCAACCCACAATAAACAAATAAAACTCCCCAAATAAATAAAAATTCCACCATTTTAAAAGAGCAAAATTGACTTCAAGTCATTTATACTATTTGAAAGGTAAAAATATCCATGATGCACTTTGAAGCCATTATCCACTTGTGTCAATAATATATTTTTTCTTATTTTTCTAAAACAATAGGATAAAAATGATCAAGGCAGGAAAAACAGCTATGGCAACTAGCTGGTTTCTAACTAACTATATTTAAATCATTTTCCAACAAACAATTTGTAAACAATAATATTCACTGTATGGGCGTATTTCTGCAATCTCCTTTCTAAATGTTAAGAACAAATTCAATTTCTAACATCAGTCACATAAAGGAAAAGCTAAACAATGTATTTAGAACATATGATTCTTGTCACAGTATTTTCTTTCTTAAAGTACATAGAACCTAAAATTTCATATGTAAAAATAATGTTTTCCACATGGAGTTCAATAATTACTTACGTTTTATTTAAGTATCTGGTCAAAAAATCCAATTTTCATAGTATGTAGTGGAGAGACAGCCAAAAGTCACTACTCAGAGGAAGGCTGGTAAAAATAATCCCCATTTGGCCCCCAACACTCCACCCTGCAGATGCCCTGGGAAAGGTTATCACTCATGAGTGGTTCTAGGGACTCAAATCAGAATCTCTTACTGAAGTGTATTACTAAAAAGGTATTTTCTAAACAGGATTTATGATCAAAACACAAGCAATTAACATAACACGGTTATCTTACCGATAAAATAAACCCAGAACCAGTAGCAGAGACAAAGAAAATTATGATGTTGCCTGCTCAGCCTTTCACAGGCAATTAGCCATTAGACATGGCCATGTTGTCTCTGTTCACATGCAAACGATACTATTCTCAATAGCAGCAATTGTTAAATAAAGATCTAACTGGCAGGGATGCACTGTCTCCAAAGGATTTAAGACAAATGTGGAACTACAACAAGGACCAAATATTAAGGCATGTTACTTCTCCAAATCTTAGTAACCTCATCTGAATTAAAGAGGATATTAATTAAATAATTTACTAAAGATAGGGAACTCAGTTAGACATCATCATCCAACCACTTTCATGCCCAATGCTTACCAATCTATTTATTTATGAATGTATTTACAATGTTTCTTAAACTTATTATTTACCAAAAACAGAAGAAACACAGTTATACATCACAATATACTACAAAATACCTAGGGCCTAGATTTGTTGTCCTCTTCTTTACAGTAATGAGCAGTATAAAAGATTTTTAGGACAACCAAAAACTTGGAAAGAACTAAAGAATTCATCCCAGTGGGGTCTGAGTTGGAACAAGAGGACATACAATTATTAAAATCAACATGACAAGTATTATATTTTTTGTCATGGTCACCACAGAAACAAGTATCCTTATTCATCTTAAGAACCTGTTCACTTCTCAAATGAAGACTCTTTACAGTCTCTTTAGAATTATGAAAGAAGCCACATATTAATTCTATATCTAAAACATCCTGTTAAACTTTTTGAGAGGACATTATTTTGGACTAGCCTCCTGTACTATGCCCCAGCAGACCAGTCCAAATCAAAATGGAGTCACCCAGGCAAAGCATAGCAGGTAAATCCCCAAACAAACCAGTTTTTCCTGAAAACAGGAGATTTACAGCAACCAATCAGAAAGAGCGTGGCCTACCTGAATCAGCACAATAAATTCCCTCTGCTCTAACCCTTACAGGAAAAGTAATGCAATAACCTGATGTTAACAAATTCACTTTTTAAACAATTGTCACTTCCTTGTTACCACCTTATTAAAAAACCAACTGTTCTGTCTTGCCCAGTGGAACATTCATTCTATTTTACAGATTGAGGTGTTGCTCAGTTCTAGAATCACAAATAAAAGCCAACCAAATCATGTTTACATGTGTTGTGATTTTGTCTTTTGACAATACATTTTTATCAAGATTTTTGAAAACTTAACTGTCCTTTAATTTGCCAAATGAGATATAATTTATATCTAACAGCGTTTTCTGCTAATCATAGGACATTTGATAAACCACTGTGTAATACAAAGAAAATTAAAAACAAATTAACTAAAAAATCAAATATAAAATGTAAAATGTTTCTTGTTAAGAAGAAAAAAGATAAGTTATCGTTTGTTGCTTCCTGTTACAATTCCCCCAAGAAAATCTACTTTTAAAACTAATTTATGTTCATAGTATGAAATTTTAAAAATACAAAAAAGCTTAATAAAATAAAAATTATCAGTAACACTAACACCTAGAGATAATCACTCTGTGTCAATCTTTAAATATTACATACCTGCCTTTTTTCTTTCAACATCAAAAGATTAGTTACTCTGCCAAATGGTAGACCTAATGATATGATCTCTGCTTCGGTGACATCACATGGAATTTTTCGAAGATGGAGAACACGGGAAGGCGAACAGGGAGGTCTATCTCGTTTAAATTTCTTGCTGTCATTCCCATTAGCTAAAAAACATAAGATTCTTTTTTAAATTACTGAAACTAATTTGGGTTGACATACTACATTAACCATATTGTCACATTTAATCCTAAATGAGTTTTGGGTTTTGAACTTCAGGGAACCATGGGGCTCTGATGGGGGTAGGTGGAAAAAGAGTAGAAAACAAAACCAACTACCTTTTAATGAATGGGTGTTTTTGGATTTTCACTGTAGGTATTACATTTTTTAAAACTGAAGTCTGATTTTTAACTGCAAGGAAAAGTATAAGGGTAAGTGAATTATATAATTTCAAATATCTCTAAATACTCAACTTTTTCTTATAAATAGAGAACACTACTTATGATGTCTTTAACGTATTTTAAGGATATTTTTCTAATTTATTCTATTGCTAAATAAATTAGAACAATAAAATTTTAGGAAAGACCATGATAAAAATCTTTTATCACTTCCTAAGGAGATTTGGATTTGAGTTGTGTATTTATGAAAATTAAGTTTATTTCTTAGGTGTTAATAGTCTTTATTTTTTAGAAGCTAAATTGTGGTGTCCTATGGTATAATCTTATTCCTTATTATATAACAATAATTCTTAACATAAGTACCACCTTGCTGAAAATGCAAATTTCCAACCCCACCCCAGACCTACTGAAGCAGAAGCTCCGGGAGTGGAACCCACTGACCTGCTTTAACAAGCCCACCAGGAGATTCTATTTACCCTTAAGTTGGAGGATTACTGCTGTAAAGTAAAAGAAAAAAAAGAAAAGAATTATCTAAGCCAAATTTATTTAAATGCTATTATTTCAATACTGAGAATAACTAGAATTGACAAGCCTGTATGGAACACTTAAATTTAAGCAGGTAAGATTCAGAAACGTTTTTCTTCCAGAAATAGAACCAAAAAACACTAAACACAAATTACTTAAAAGCCAAAAGTTTCACTGCAATATTGTTCAATCACTAAATACCATATTTGCCACTATCTGGAAAAAAATAAATCTTTCCAAATGCCTAAAAATATCGTTTCTCTAAACACTAATGCAACTTTACAATCAAATGTCTGTAATCCTAAACAAATTTCATGAGGACCAAATAAAAATTACTACAGCCACATTTCATATCCATATCTGTGGCAGAGAACTTAACTTGTTTACAACTAGACAGGTTGACTTAATACCCAAACTAGCACTTGCTCCCAAATTCTCTGTGTTCATGAATGCAAGCAGCACCCTACCCAGACCTAAAACACCATCAATACCTAGAGACCCATACAGGTCTGTGTGCCTTTATACAGCAAATGCCTATGTCAGATTATGGAAAATAACAGGCACACACAAATGTTTATTGGATTAATTAATCTGGAAGGCAAGAGCTTCCATCTCCTTCTCTCCCTTATTAATCACCAAGAAATACTAATTTTTCCCTCCAAAATGACTACTTCTTACATCTCCACTCTGAAAGTCACCAACCTCACCTTGATCACTTCAGTTCTCCCTTTCTCTAGTTTTACTCTCCCTGCTTCCCATATTCTGGGGATCCAGTATTGTATCAACGTTTAACTAAAATAGTGTATCGGGCCCAGCACAGTGATTCATGCCTCTAATCCCAGCACTTTGGGAGTCTCAGGTGGGCAGATCACCTGAGGTCAGGAGTTCGAGACCAGCCTGAGCAATACGGCAAAACCCCATCTCTACAAAAGAAATACAAAAATTAGCAGGGTGTGGTAGCATATGCCTGTAATCCAGCTACTTGGAGAGGCTGAGACAGGAGAGTCGCTTAAACCAGGGAGGAGGAGGCTGCAGTGAGTCAAGATAGCACCACTTGCACTTCAGCTTGAGACCCAGTCTCATAAAATAAAATAAAATAAAATAAAATAAAATAAGTGTATCATGTCATTATTCTGCTCCAAAAACCTAAAACAGGCACCAAATACCTAAAATGTCATTTCACTTCTAACTTTCAAACTGTCTTCACTTACACTGCCTCATTTGATTCTCATAAATACCCAAACTAAAGTGTAAAGGTAATTTCATATTTCAACCACAAAAATTTCAAAGTGTCCTACTACTCCTGCAAAAAGGTAAGTAACTTGACACCGACGTTGTAAATTTACAAAGGTTTACATGGATTGTGGACAGTAACAAATGATAATACTGTCACGAGAGTAAAACATCAAACATCAGAGTCCTGGATAGGGCCAAGAGTTGAACAGGGAATGTCTTTTTGGCACCCTCCCAGCAGACATAGGGAGCTAAACAGTAACACCACCAATGTGGCCTTGCTCAACCAGCACAAGGAGTTAAAGGACTGGAGAAACATTCTAAAGGCATGAGACTTCTATCAGTTTACCCAGAATATCCCATCAAGAATGAAAGAACACTAAGAAAGCTGTTTCTTTAACAGAGGTATTCTATGTTTAAGAAAATATGAATACCAAACAAGTTACCTGAGCTCCCATTTGTGTTACATTATCAAATAAAGACCTAAGATAGTAAACTTTTACCAATAAATATGCAATTATAAATCAGCATTTTAGGTTGTTAATTGTTCCGTATTGTAAAAATGCCTGGACTATGTTAAGAGTGTGGAGCTATGAAATCAGGTATCCTGTTCTGAGCAAGTAACCTAACATTACTAAGCCTCAGATTCTACTCCTGTAAAACGGGTATAACAAGGATATTCTGAAATTTTAATTTGTTCTTCTCAATGTATTTTAAATGCTCAGCACAACATCTAGTACACTGCAATCAATAATACGTCTGGCATTTCTTAAGAATGACAATGCTTGAAAATTATGTTCTATTTTGTTTCCAATCAAGATGGTCATTGTTAAGTGATAGTGAATATTTGCACTTGATGTCCTTATTTGCCATAATTAAGACACTGCCCAAAATAACTTAACATATTACTATTATATGAAATCTCAAAATCTAAGAACCACTCATTTAGATGACCGGGAAAGGGTTATATGTAAAGATTTGATAAATCATCTGAAGATGAAGAATGTATACCATTATAATCAATTGTATGGCCATGATTTAAAAGCCAGTAGGAGGCCAGGCGAGGTGGCTCACGCCTGTAATCCCAGCACTTTGGGAGGCCGAGGCTGGTGGATCACGAGGTCAAGAGATCGAGACCATCCTGGTCAACACGGTGAAACCCCGTCTCTACTAAAAATACAAAAGAATTAGCTGGGCATGGTGGCGGGTGCCTGTAATCCCAGCTACTCAGGAGGCTGAGGCAGGAGAATTGCCTGAACCCAGGAGGCGGAGGTTGCGGTGAGCCGAGATCACACCATTGCACTCCAGCCTGGGTAAGAAGAGCGAAACTCCGTCTCAAAAAAAAAAAAAAAAAAAAAAGCCAGTAGGAAACAAGGAAATTCAAATTCATTGAACACATAAATTTAAATAATTATTTTCTGTACATAAGGACTACAGTTTCCAAAAATCTTAATATAAAAATAAGCATTCAAAATACTGTGTTTGTGTATATCTTGTATTTTACTGAACTATATATTAAAAACTACAAAATGCTCACTACATATTAGTCACACTTCCAAAAAGCTATGTGGAAGAGGGTTTTTAGTAATTCATAATATTTTCACCTGAAAACTGGAAGAATCTGTCGGGAAAACTACTTGTGAAATATGGATTCATTTTTTAAAAATCAATTTTATGAGGGTTTACTTTAGGTAGAATAAGACATCCACCCACATTTTAAATGCAGGGTTTGCTGAGTTTTGACAAATACAACCCATATAACTACCACAAAAATCAAGACACAGAACATTCTCATCATCCCAAAAAGTTCTCTAGTACCTCTTTGCACTTAGTCCTCACTACCAAACCCCAACCCCTACCCCAAGCAATATGGACCCTATAGATTACTACAGCTTTATCACAATTCTTGAAATGAGGTACCTATTTGGGGAGAATTTACATCTTAACATTTTTGAGTTATCTAAACCACAAACATCATGACATCTCTGCATTTATTTAGATCCTTTTAAGTTTCTTTCTCTCAGCAAAGTCCTGTCGTTTTCAGTGTAATGGTCTCACACATATTTTGATACCTTTATTCCTAAGTACTTCATAATTTTTAACGGACCTGAAAATAACACTTTAAAATTTTTGTTATAATTAATAATTGATAATATAAGGAAAGACAACTAACTTTGATATATTGAACTTACATCCTATGGCCTTGCTAAATTCTTTAGTATTTCCACATACACAGTTTTATTTCTTACTCTTGAATTTGTATGCCTTTTATTTTATTTTTGAGATGGAGTATTCTCTGTCACCCAGGCTAGAATGCAGTGGTGCAATCCCAGCTCACTGCAACCTCCGCCTCCCAGGTTCAAGCAATTCTCCTGCCTCAGCCTCCTTGGTAGTTGGGATTACAGGCACACACCACCACACCCAGGTAACTTTTGTATTTTTAGTAGAGATGAAGTTTCACCAAGTTGGCCTTTTCGAACTCCTGATCTTAGGTGATATGGCCACCTCGGCCTCCCAAAGTGCTGGGATTACAGGTGTGAGCTACCGTGGCTGGCCTGCTATTTATTTATTTATTTATTTTACAGCTTTACTGAACTAGCCAGGAGTTTCTGTCTGCACAATGTTGAAAACAATGAAAGAGACTGGGAATCCTTGCCTCGTTCTTGATATTAGGGGAAAAGCATTATCTTACACTATCGAGTATAATAATAATGCTAGCTGTAGTTTCGTACCTTTATCAGGTTGAAAATGTTCCCTTTTATTCCTAGTTGGCTAAAAATTTTGTTAGTCACAAAATGATAATCTCTAACATTTAGAATTATTTTAGTGCCTCCATATTTTGGGAGTACAACTTTATCTCCAACTTTCATGCTAACTGGTTAAATATCTCCATTCTTCCCTTCAGAGCCCTATCTAACAGCTACCAACTGTTACTTACAATACTTTTCCTTGAGATGTTTCTGGAAGCATAATGCCTATGGTTTTAGCTGTACTCCTTTCAACCAATACTCAAACAGCAGAAGAAACTTTCGAAATGCTTGTCCTGCCATCACTCCTGCAGCTGCAGCTTGTACTCTGCTCTCTCACTGCCACTACAAGGAGAAACTCAACTTCAATATCTTGCTAAACATTTTCATGTCAATATTCATGAAGGATATTAATCTGCAGTTTTCTTTTCCTGTAGCAGCATAATACTGGCCTCATAAGAAAAAGTGAAAAGTGTTCCCACCTCCTTTATATTCTGTACAGTCTGTGTAGGATTGGTATTATTTATTCATTATATGGCTGATTAGAATTCATCAATAAAACCATATGGAACTGTAGTTTTCAATAACTAATTGGATTTTTTAAAACAGCTATGTGGCTATCTGGGTTTTCTATTCCTTCTGCATCAGTCTGGTAATTTGTGTCTTTCAAAGAATTTGTCCACTTCATCTAAAATGTCAAATTTATTAGCTTAAAATTTCATAATATTCACTTAATCTGCTTAGTCTGCTAAGTCTACCATACAAAATATCACAGATCGGGTGGCTTAAACAACAAAAATTTATAGAGGTTAAAAGCCCAAGATCAAGGATTTCTGGTGAGGGCTCTTCCTGTCTTACAGTCAGCTGCCTATTTGTTGGCTGACTTTTTACAGTGTCCTCACACAGCAAGCAGAGAGAACGTGCAGGCAAGCTCTCCAGTGTCTCTTCTTATAAGGGCTCTTATCCCCTTATGAGGACCCTACCCAAATTCATGATGTAATCTAAACATTATTCCTCAAAGGTCCCACCTCTAAATACCATCACATAGGGAGTTAGGGCTTCAACATACCAATTCTGGGATTCATTAATATGCTTCATGAATACTGACATGAAAATGTCACAAACATTGTCAATAATAATATCCTTTTAATGACTGTAGAATCATTCTTGATACTGGCAATTTGTGTCTTTTCTCTCTCTTTTTAAAGTCTACCTAGAGGTATTATTATTTTTATTGATCAAATAAATAACTACTGGTTTCATTAATTTTTCTCTACTGTTTTCTGTCATTGACTTTTGCGTTCATCTTTAATTATTTCTTCTTTTCTATCAACTTATAGAGTTTAACTTGTTCTTTTTATGCTAGTTATAGCTGGAAACTTAGATGATTTTAGACATTTTTTCTTTTCTAATATAACTATTTAAAGCTACAAATTTCTAAGAAGAGTTTTAGAGGAACCCCACAAATTTCATTAAGTTATGGTTTCATTTTATTTCTTTTCAAAATATCTGCTAATATCCCTTATGACAACTTCTTTGATCAATGGGTTGTTTTCTGTTTTTGTTTTTACTATTTGGGAAGTTTTTCCCCAAAATATTTGAAGATCTTACTTTTTTGATTTCTAACAGGATTCTAATGAAGTCAGGTAATTTACTCTATATGATTTTAATCCCTATTTAAAGGATTAAACTTATTTTAGGATCCAGGATACAGCCTGCCTACTTTGGTGATATGGTTTGGCTGTGTCCCCCCAGCCAAATCTTATCTTGAATTTTAATCTCATAATCCCCATGTGTTGAGGGAGGGACCTGGTAGGAGGTGATTGGATCATAGAGGTGGTTTTCCCCCTACGCTGTTCTGATTAGTGAGGGAGTTCTCACAAGATCTGATGGTTTTATGTTTGAGAGTTTCTCTTTGATACTCACTCTAACCTGCCACCACATTAAGACTTGCCTGCTTCCCTTTCTGTCATGATTGTAAGTTTCCTGAGGCCTCACCAGCCTTGTGAAACTGAGTCAATTAAACCTCTTTTCTTTATAAAGTATCCAGTCTCAGTTCTTTTTAGCAGTGTGAGAACAGAGTAATACAGTAAATTGGTACTGGTTGAGTGGGATACTGCTATAAAGATACCTGAAAATGTGAAAGTGACTTTGGAACTGAATAATGGGCAGAGGTTGGAACAGTTTGAAGGGTTCAGAGGAAGACATGAAGATGTGGGAAACTTTGGAAATTCCTAGAGACTTGTTGAATCCTTTTGGCCAAAATGCTGATAATGATATGGACAATGAAGTCCTGGCTGAGGTCGTCTCAGATAGAGATGAGGAACTCACTGGGAAATGGAACCAAGGTCACTCTTGCAATGCTTTCACAAAGAGACTGGCAGCATTTTGCCCCTGTCCTAGAGATCTGTGGAACTTTGAACTCAAGAGAGATAATATTTCTAAATAGCAAAGTGTTCAACAGGTGACAGAGCGTAAAAGTCTGGAAAATTTGCAGCCTGACTATGTGGTAGAAAATAAGAACTCATTTTCTGGGGAGAAGTTCAAGCTGGCTACAGAAATTTGCACAAGTAAACAGGAGGTGTTAATCGGAAGACAATAGAGAAAGTATCTCCAGGGCATGTCAGAGATCTTCACAGCAGCCCCTCCCATCACAGGCCTCGGGGCCTAGGAGAAAATAATGGGTTTCATGAGCTGGGCTGGGCCCTGGTGCTCTGTGCAGTCCTGGGACTTGGTACCCTGCATCCCAGCTGTTCTAGCTCCAGGGGTGGCTAAAAGGGGCCAAGGTACAGCTCAGCCATTGCTTTAGAGGGTGCAAGCCCCAAGCACTGGCAGCTTCCACGTGGTGTTGGGCCTGCAGGTGAGAAGACAAGAGTTGAGCTTTGGGAACCTCCACCTAGATTTCAGAGGATGTATGGAAAAACCTGATGTCCAGGCAGAATTCTGCAGCAGGGGCAGAGCCCTCTTGGAGAACCTTTACTAGGTCAGTGCAGAAGTAAAATGTGGGGTTGGCCAGACACACAGTCCCTGCTGAGGCACTGAGCCTAGTGGAGCTGTGAGAAGAGAGCCTCCGTCTTCCAGATCTCAGAATGGTATATCCATCAACAGCTTGCACCATGCACCTGGAAAACCCACAGGCACTCAACACCAGCTACTGGCACTCAACAGAGCCACAAAGGCTGAACCCTGTAAAGCCACAGAGGCAGAGCTGCCCAAGGCTTTGGAAGCCCACCCTTTGCAAAAGCATGCCCTGGATGTGAGACGTGGAGTCAAAGGAGATTATTTTGGAGCCTTAAGATTTAATGACTGGCCAGGCATGGTTGCTCATGCCTATAATCTCAATGCACTTTGGGAAGCCAAGGCAGGTGGATCACTTGACGCCAGGAGTTCAAGACCAGACTGGCCAACATAACAAAACCCTATGTCTACTAATAATACAAAAATTAGCCAGGTGTGGTGGTGTGCACCTGTAGCCCCAACTACTCAGTAGACTGAGGTAGGAGAATCACTTGAACCCAGGAGGCATAGGCTGCCATGAGCCAAGATCATGCCACTGTATTCCAGCCTGGGCAACAGAGACTTCATCTGAAAAAATAAAAGAGAGAGAAAACCATCAAAATTTAATGACTGCCCCGCTGGATTTTGGACTTGTAGTCTATGGCCCCTTCATTTTGGTCACTTTCTTCCATTGGGTATAGGAGCATTCATCCAATTCCTGTATCCCCATTGTATCTTAGAAGTAACTAACTTGTTTTTGATTCTACAGGCTCATAGGCAGAAGGGACTTGCCTTTTCTCAGATTAGACTTTGGACTTGGCCTTTGGGTTAATTTTGGAATGAATTAAGATTTTGGGGGACTATTGGGAAGCATAATTAGTTTTGAAATGGAAAAAGAATGTGAGATTTGGGAGGGACCAGGGACGGAATGATACAGTTTTACTCTATGTTTCCATCAAATCTCATCTGGAATTGCAATCCCCATGATTCCCAGTTGCTGAGGGAGGGACCTGGTGGGAGGTGAATGGATTATGGGGGTGGTTTCCCCCATGCTCTTCTTGTGATAGTGAGTGAGTTCTCATGAGATCTGATGGTTATGTGTTTGATAGTTCCTCCTTCGCACTCACTCTCTCTTGCCTGCCACCATGTAAAACTTTGCCTGCTTTCCTTTCTGCCATAATTATAAGTTTCCTGAGGCCTCCCCAGCTATGTGGAACTGTGAGACAATTAAACCTCTTTTCTTTGTAATTACCTTGTCTCGGGCAGTTCTTTATAGCAGTGTGAAAAAGACTCATACACTTGATAACTACTTTATATAAACTTGAAAACAAAGTGTATTATGCTGGAGTTGGAAAGACTGTTCTAGATCAAGCTGTTTAAAATTTTCTATATTAGGGCTCTACCGACTTTTTCTTAAAGGGTCACATAAATATTTCAGACACTGTGGGCCACAGGATCTCTCTCAGAACTACTCAACGATGCAGTTATGGCATGAAAGCAGCCATAAACAAATCACATAACTGTGCTCAAATAAAATTTTACATATGGACACAGAAATCTGAATTTCATAAATGTTTCACAAGTCATTTAATATTATCCTGTAGTATTTTTTACCATTTTAAATTTTAAAAATCACTCTTAGCTCATGGGAAATTTAAAAATGGGCAATGGGATGGATTTGGCCCACAGGTAAGAATTTGCCAACCCCTGTTCTATACTTTTACTGAGTTTCTGTCTACTATACTATCAATTACTGACAGAGGAGTGCTATATCTAAATATACTTGAAGATTTATCTATTTCTGTTTCATTCTATTAACATTCACTTTACATATTTTGAAACTACGTAATTAAATAGATCTCTATATTTAGATTATGTCTGCTCAATAAATTGACCTCTTTATCATTATGAAATCTCTCTCTTTATCCCTGGCAATATTCTTTTGCCCAAAGTCAAATTTTCCTGATATTAGTATAGCTAGCTACTCCAGAATTTTTATGATTAGTGTTGGCATATATTTTCTTTCCTAACTTTTGGCTTTTCACCTGAGATTTCATATTTAAAATGGGTTTCTTAAACACATTAAATAATTCAGTCTTCCATTTAACCAAACAATCTGCCTTTTAATTGAAATTCTTGTCTCATTTCCACTTTATGTAATTATTAACATGGTTGGGTTTAAACGTCCACCATCTTGTTACTTGTTTTCTATTGGTCCCATTTATTTTATATTTCTTTTTTTCCTTGTTTCCTGGCTTCCTTTGGATTTTATTTTAATTTTTGGTATTGTATTTCAATTACATTATATGCTATTCCTTTTTACTTTTTTTTTAAGTGACTGCTCTGGAGTAAACAATATACATCTTTAATTTATCACAGACTACCTTCAAATAATATTAAAACACCTAGGTACACTCTAAGAACCTTCCAAAGTATATGTCTCCTTCTGTCGAACTATCCTTTGTGGTACTGTTGTATATTTTGCTTTTCCCATATGTCGTAATCCCCAAAAATATCTTATCTTGCTTTAGGTAGTCAATAATCTTTAACAACAAAAAAGGAGGGAAAAAACATATATCCACATATTTATCATATTGTATAAAACCCAAGTTTCCAACTGGAATCATTTTCCTCATGTTTAAAGAATTTCTCTTACCACTTCATGAAAGGGAAGTCTACTGCTAACAAATGCTCTCAGCTCATGTGCCTAAAAGAAGACTTTAACTTCATTTTAAAATTCCACGTAAATTCCAGTTTGATTTTTTTTTCCCAGCACTCTAATGATGTTTCATTGTCTTCTGGCTTGCACTGTATCAAGTAAGAAATCTCTCCTCATTCTCATCTTTTTCTTTCAAAGGAAAAGTGGTTCCCTCCACCAACCCCCACCCCCATCCCCCTATGGCCACTTTTAAGATTTACTCTGCATTCCTCGTTTTTCAGCAATTTGATTATGATAAGCCTGGGTGTGGTTTTTGTTGTGTTTACCTTGCTTAAGGTTCATTGAATCTGGATAAGTGGGTTTATGGTTTCCAACATATATGGAAGATTTGGGGTAATTATTTTTTCAGATATATTTCTGCTCCCTGCCCCAATCATTTTTCTGCACAACTTCGGTTACAGATGTTTAGACTGCTTGATTTTGTCCAGAGATTACTAAGGCTCTGTTCACTTCTTTTTCAGTATTTTTTTGTTTTTGAGACAGACTCTCACCCTTTTGCCCAGGCTGGAGTGTAGTGGTATGATCTTTGCTCACTATAACCTCCACCCGCCCTGCCAGGGTTCAAGCAATTCTCCTGCCTCAGCCTCCTAAGCAGCTGGGATTACAGGTGCACACCACCACATTCAGCTAATATTTGTATTTTTTGTAGAGATGGGGTTTCGCCATGTTGGTCAGGCTAGTCTCAAACTCCTGACCTCAGGTGATCTACCCACCTCGGCCTCCCAAAGTGCTAGGATTACAGGTGCGAGCCACCGTGCCCGGCCTTAAGTATTTTTTGTCTGTGTGCTTTAGCTTCTTTTGCCATCTTCAAATTCACTGATGTTTTATTCTGTAGAATATAATGTGCTATGAATGTCATCATGTATTTTTTTCAGGTATCTTATTTTTAGTCTCAGTAAATTCTAATAATTTTTATCTTTCATTTTTCTCCTTCCTATGCTCATGTTTTCCTTTAACTACTTGAACACACTTTTAGTAACTGTTTCAAAGTGCAGAACTGATAATTCCATCATGTCTGTAATCTTCTAGGTTTGTTTCTGTTGATTGACTTTTTACTTGCTTATGAGTCACATTTTTGTGGTTCTTGACATGTCTGGCAATTGGATATTCCACGATACAACCACCAGAATTTGTTATTCTGTTGTTTCGGTATACTTGTTATTTCTTTTAAAGTGCTAGACTTTATTTTTAGAAAAACATAAGTTACTTACTTTCTGATCAGTTACACTGTTTTGAAGCTTATTTTTAAGTTTCATTAGGGTGGATTTGAATTTGCTTTATGCTGGAGCTAGTGTGTCCTACTGTCAAGGCATGTCTCCTCTGGTGTCACATGCCCTTGAATGTGCTATTCAACAAGGACTCTCTATTTTAGTTGGCTATCACTCAAATCTCTCTCTCAGTCCTGTGTGAGTCCTGGAAAGTTAAGCTTATAGCTCTCTGTTTGTTTTCTGTCTGACCTCACAGGATTTTACCCTGTGCATATATGGCTTAATAATATTCAGCAACAGATTCAAAGGCATATTTCTGAAGCACTTCTTCTACACAGGCCCTTCTCTCTCATATCCTGCTCCCATACCTCCCAGCTGACTCAGCCTTCCCAAACTTCAATCTCCTTCTTCAACTTAGCAATTCTGCCATGTCTGCTCGGTTCCCCAACCCTCAGAGTCTAGAAAGAAAGCCAAGGTGATAATAGGGTTCACCTCAATTGTTTCCCTTCTGAGACCACAATCCTGTTGTACTTGTTGTCCACTGTCTGAAAACAACTGACACTAAGTCCAGTCACAGTTACTCTATCATGGTTGAGAGTAGAAATCTACAGATCTTTCACAAATTAGAAAATTTAAACCACAAAATTTATATGGGTGAGCATTAAGACTGCAGGTGAGTTTTCTTTAAACTTATTAATTCTTAGGGCAGGTTTAACATAATGCTTAATTATTTGATGAATTTAAGAATTATTTATCAAGTCTGGAGATTAGTGTTCACAATTCTTCACATGGTTTTTATTTAAAGCAATCTGAATGCATTTCTTGCTCGGAAAATCCAAGTACTCAAATAAACTGATCAGAGAAACTATTGTTTATTATTAAATCATAGCATTCAATACCAGTGGCAGATAATGCAAATTTGTTTTCCAACATTTGTTTTCTACATAAACCACCTATTTTTAGCTAAGTATATGCTGTAAGAAAAAAGGACTACATTCTTAGCTTCCTAAGTAGCTAGGTGTGGCTGTGTGACTAAGTAAACAGGATGCAAACAAAAATGATATGTGCGGCTTTTCCCGTAAGTGTCTTTATTAAGAGACGTGCCTTTTTCTTTTTCTCTTCTTTTTGTACAAGCTCCAATAACCTCTGGGATCATTTGCCATATCTGAAAACAGACACCATATACCTTGGAGCACTACTTCAGAACTTGCTGAATGTGATGAAAATATATATCTATTTTCTATGCTGCTTATACCATCTTTGCAGCCAAATTTAATACTGAGTTCTTTTACAAGAGGCCATTAAAGCTTGATTTCATAAAAGAAATTTCAAGAAGACAAAAAAAAATCTAGCTGCTGCAAAGCAAAAGAGCATATTAACAGTTTATAAGTATTTTGGTAAACAAAAGTACTAAAGGGCCAGGGGCCATGGCTCACACCTATAACCCCAACACTTTGGGAGGACAATGCAGGAGGCTTGAGCTTAGAAGTTTGACACCAGCCTGGGGAACATAGTGAGACCCTGACTCTATAGGCCCGCGGTCCCAGCTACTTGAGAGGCTGGGATGGGAGGATCTCTTGGGACCGGCAGGTCGAGGTTGCAGTGAGCTATGATTACATGATTACATCTATACACATATAATACTTATTCTGTGTGTGTGTGTGTGTGTGTGTGTGTGTGTGTGTAAATACAAATTATTCAGTTTGTTAGCAGTGGTTTCCTGCTTAGAAATATTATTAATCCATATCATCTTTGTTTGTAAATCAATTAGATTTCTTTAACATTCAGCTTCATAATAAGATTTCAATAATTATATATACAACGGTTTCAAAAGAAAAGACTTCTGAATTTCTGAGAAAAAAATTTTAACATTAATCCATTTGCAGACAATTGAAGTACATTTTTAATAAGATGCAAAAAAATGGTAGCCATAAAGGGAAAAACATTAAATAGACTACATCAAAAAAAAACAACTTCTGACTGGGCACAGTGGCTCAGGCCTGCAATCCCAGCACTTTGGGAGGCTGAGGCAGGTGGATCATCTGAGGTCAGGAGTTTGAGACCAGCCTGGCCAGCATGGTGAAACCCCGTCTCTTCTAAAAATACAAAAAATTAGCCGGGCATGGTGGTAGGCACCTGTAATCTCAGCTACTCAGGAGGCTGAGGCAGGAGAATCGCTTGAACCCAGGAGACAGAGGTTGCAGTGAGCCGAGACCATGCCACTGCACTCCAGCTTGGGCAACGGAGTGAGGGACTGTCTCAAAAAAAAGGAGGCTGAGGCAGGAGAATTGCCTGAACCCAGGAGGCGGAGGTTGCGGTGAGCCGAGATCGCGCCATTGCACTCCAGCCTGGGTAACAAGAGCGAGACTCCGTCTCAAAAAAAAAAAAAAAAAAAAAAAAAAAAAACTTCTGTTAAACAAAAGCCATCATTAACTATAAATTCATAAATTACAGTGTCAGAAGGCATCTTCATACAAGCATAACAGAATATATAAATAAGTTAAAGAGAAAAAGGCAAACAACCAATAGAAAAATAGGCAAAAGATCTCAGTAGCCACTTCATTAAAAATATCCAAATGATCAGTAAGCATATCAAAATATAATCAATTGCATTAATATTTAAGCAAACAAAAAAGTCACAATGTGCTATCAATATATGCTTGCCAGAGCAAATAAAATAAAAAAATACAAAATATCGGCTGGGCGTGGTGGCTCACAACTGTATTACCAGCACTTCGGGAAGCCAAGGCAGGTGTATCACTTGAGGTCAGGAGTTCGAGACCAGCCTGGCCAACATGATGAAACCCTATCCCTACTAAAAATGTTAAAATTAGCAAGGCATAATGGCACACGCCTATAATACCAGTTACTCGGGAGCCTGAGGCACGTGAATCAATTAAACCCAGGAGGTGGAGGGTGAAGTGAAACGAGATCATGACACTGTATTCCAGTCGGAATCACGAACTGAGACGCTGTCATTCATAAATAAATAAATAAATAAAATATATGTACACACACACAATCAAGTATTGGCAAAGTTCTGGAATAACTAAACTGACATAATTTCTGGTAAGACTATAAAATCACTTTTGAAAATTAGTAGACTCTACTAAAGATAAGCACTGGCATATCCTAAGACCCAACAATTCCACTTCTAGACACATACTCAGGTAAAATGCATACATCTGTCCACAAAAAGGTATGTCAAGAATATCTACAAATTTGGCCGGGCACAGTGACTCATGCCTGTAATCCCAGTATATTGGGAGGCCGAGGTGGGTAGATCACCTAAGATTAGGAGTTTGAGACCAGCCTGGCCAACATGGTGAAACTCCATCTCTACTAAAAATACAAAATTAGCCAGGCATGGTGGTACCTGCCTGTAATCCCAGCTACTCAGGAGGCTGAGGCAGGAGAATCACTTGAACCTAGGAGGCGGAGGTTGCAGTGAGCCAAGATCGTGCCATTGGACTCCAGACCAGGCAACAAGAGCAAAACTCTGTCTCCAACAAATAATAAAAAAAGGGCAACAACATCCATGTTCATGGATTGGAAGACTTGAAATTGTTTAACTGTCCATAATATTTAAAGGGATCTACAGGATTAATGCAATCCCTATCAAAATCCCAATGGCATTTTTGCAGGAAAAATAAAAATCCTGACATTCATAAAGAATCATAAAGGACCCCAAATAGCCAAAACAATCTTGAGAAAAACAAAGCTGAAGGCCTCACATTTCCTAACTTCTATACATTATAAAACTATAATAATTCCTAACTTCTATACAATTACGAAACAGTATGTTACTGACATAAAGACAAACATATAGACCAATGGCACAGACTAGAGAACCCAGAAATAAACTCTAACTTACACGTTCAAATGGTCTTTAACAAAGATGCCAGCCAAGGCTACATGATAGGAAAAGAACAGTTTCTTCTATATTGTCTGGAATCCATTTCACAAAGTAAAAAAAAAAAAAAGAATATTATTGTTCTTCAACATGTGGTGTTGGAAAAATGTATATCCACATTTATAAAGAACGAAATTGAACCCTTACTTTACACCACATGAAAAAAATAACTCAAAATGAATTAAAGGCCTAGACGTAAGTCCTGTAATTAAATCTAGAAAAGACAAAGGGGAAAATCTGCGTGACAGCGGATTTGGCAAAGGTTTCTTGGATATAACACCAAAGGCACAAGCAACAAAAGAAAACATAAAATGGGGCTATTATCAAACTCAAAACCCTCTTCGCAAAGTTAAAAAGGTAACAAAATAAATGGGAGAAAAAAATTGTAAACCACATATGTGAAGGGGGGTTAATATTAAGAATATATAAAGAACTACTACAACTTAACAAGAACAAAAACAACCCAATCAAAAAATGGGCAACTTAAAAGTCTGGGGACAGTGCTTATCACAGAGCAAATTTAAAAATTAGTAAAACAAAAAAATAGTTGAAGGACTTGAATAGGAATTTCTCCAAAGAAGATAAATGAATAGCCAACAAGCACATGGAAAGATATTCAGCATCACTGATCATCAGTGAAATACAAATCAAAACCACGTATCGCCTCACATCTGTTAGGATGGCTATTATTTGAAAAAATTTAAAACGCAGAAAATAAGTATTGACAAGGATGTGGAAAAACTGAAACCCTTGTGTACTACTAGTGGGAATAATGGTGCAGCCACTATGAAACATGGTATGATGGTTCCTCAAAATAATGAAAAACAGAATTACCGTATGATCCAGCAATCTCACTTCTGGTATATCCAAAAGAATTAAAAACAAGATCTCAAAGAGGTATCTGCACACCATATTCACTGCAGCGTTACTCACAACAGCTAAGAGGTGAAAGCAACCTAAATGCCCATGGACAGATGAATGTATAAATACAGTATACACATACAATTATTCACCCTACAAAAAAGGGAAACCCTTTCATTTGCTGCAACATAAATGAACCTTGAGGACACTATCCTAAGTGAAATAAGTCAGTCGCAAAAAAAAAAAAAAAATACTGCATGATTCCACTTATATGAGGTATCTAAAATAGCCAAACTCTTGGAAATGGAAAGAATGGGCTAGAAAGAGAAAAGGAAGAGTTGCTGTTCAATGGATAGAGTTTCAGTTTTGTTAAGATGAAAAAATTCCAGAGATCTGTTGTACAACAATGTTCCTATAATTAACAATACTATACCATATACTCAAAAATGTACAAGATGGTAAATTTTGTATTTTTGACCAAAATGAAAGACAAGAGTGCACATGAGAAAATGCAATGAAACACACAAAAAGGGAATATTCATAGCAACACTATGTATAAAATGGAAATAATTCAAATGTCCATGGATACAATAAAATACTATATAGAAATGAGAAGAATGAAAGGGGCAATACACAACATAGGTTACTCTCAGAAACATAATGTTGAATGAAAGAAGCCAGAGAGGAAGCAGTATATACTATATTTATTGGCTTATTTATATAAAGTTTAAAAACACGAAAAACTAACATATGACGTTAGAAGTCAGGCTAATGAATATACTTCGGAGGAGGAATGAATGAAAAAGGAAAGAATGACTCCTGGAAGTATATTAGTAATGGTCTATTTCTTGCTCTGGATGCTGAGTATATGCATTTCATGATGTTATGATAATAGCAATACTAACCAATTAGAGTACAAAAAGAAAGCAATGAAGAAATATTTTATTAATATAGCTGTAAAAATTATAAACATACACAACATACAGTATATATGTGGCTGAATGCATATGTGATTGAGTGTTCCCTTCAATATTTCTATCCTCCTTCCCTTGTAAAGTAATAGAACTCCTTAAATTATGATTAGATAAGGCACACCAGAATAAAGGCCAATTTCCTGGACCCCTCACCCTTACCCCCTGAAGTTGATGTGTCAGTGTGATGAAGTTCTGGCTAACAGAATGAGAGAAAAAAAGTGCAACTTCTTGATCTTGTCTCTATAAGGGACTTGGCCTCCACTTCTCATCTCTCACCCTTCGGCCATAATGATGAGAATTGCACCCTAAGATGAATGAGAAAGTTCAGCTTCAACTGTCCTTGTTACTCTTACTGTGGGTACGACAGAGAGAGAGAGTACTATTTTAAATCTTGACAAGGTAGTGATGTTGAGGATAAAGCAATGACAAAAGAGAAAAAGTCTGGTCCCCAACACAATCAAGAAACTAAGTAAGCCCCTGACTACTTACCAAGACTTCAGAAGAACTTAGAAATAAATTAAAATCTGTATTTTCAGGTCTGTATTATAGTTCTATTAGCTATCTAACCTACATCTGAATTAATATAGCATAACAAAATAATACCACATGACCAAGTTGGTTTATTCCTGGCATGCAAAAATGAGTCAACAACATCAAACTGTATTTTACTACATCAAAAAAATTAATGGAGACCAAATCTAACAATTAACAGAAGTACAAAAGATAAGAACATTTATAGCCATTGATAATAAAAACTAAGTAAAATAGAAAAGGAAGGAAACAAAGTATGATGAAAGATTATTATCAAAACCCAGCAAGGTGCAGTGGCTCATGCCTGTAATCCCAGCACTTCAGGAGGCCAAGAAAGGAGGACTGATTGAGCCCAGGAGTTTGAGACCAGACTACGGGCAGCTTAGTAAGGCCCCATCTCTACAAAAATAAAAATAAAAAATTAGCTGGATATGGTGGCACACGCCTGTAGTCCCAGCTACTTGGGAGGCTGCGGTGAGAGGACTGCCTGAACCCAGGAGGTTGGGGCTGCAGTGAGCCGTGTTTGTGCCACTGCACTCCAGGGTGGGCAACAGATCAAGAACCTGTTTCAAAAACAAAATAAAACACCCCAACAGAAAACATAATATTAAAAGATTAAATAAAGCCACCTCCATTGCAATTAAGAACACAAAGATAATCACAATTACCACTGTTATTCAACTCATTTATGGAGGTTCCAGTGAATATATAGCAAGTTAACAAAATAATCCATATATTTATATACTTGAAATTATCTTTGTTTGAAAACATATCACTGAATAACTGCAAAATTCAAAAGACTAATAAAAAATTACTAAGATATTTTTTAAAGTAGGTATACACAAAACAAATACTCAAAACTAAATAGGTCTTCTCTGTAGTAGCAGCATCCAGTTAAAAATAAAAATTTAAGTTTAGCTGTATATAATAACATTTGAAGTAATAGTTACTTAAGAAGTTAACCTCAGCAAGTCTCAGTGGCTCATGCCTGTAATCCCAGCACTTTGGGAGGCCAAGGCGGGTGGATCACTCGAGATCAGGAGTTCAAGACCACCTTGGCCAACATGGTGAAACCTGTCAATGCTAAAAATATAAAAATTATCCGGGCATGGTAGCAGGTGCCTATATCCCAGGTACTCGGAAGCCAAGGCAGGAGAATCTCTTGAACCCTGGAGGCAGTAGCTGCAGTAAGCAGAGACCACGCCACTGCACTCCAGCCTGGACAAGACAGAGCAAGACTCAGTCTCAAAAGAAAAAAAAAAAAGGAAGAAGAAATTAATCTCTTGCTCACACAAAAAGTCTAAATGTAGGAATTCCAGATCTGGAATGGTGACAAAGTTATCAGGCTCTAGCTGTCTCTGTTATAGATGCCTGTTGGTCCCATCATCATCTAAGAAGCTGGACAACACAGGCAATAAGACTGCAGTGGGGGCAGTAGGGTGGGCAGGGAGAAAAATAGCGTACCCATGCAGAGATGCCCTAAAAGTTTCATGTTATACTTCTACTTATATCTTGTCAAGACTTAATTACATGCTAAGGAAGAACAGAAGAGCAGTAGTTTCATCTGGGTAGCAATGTGCCAGATAAAAATTAGGGTTCTGTTGGTAAAGAAAATGAAAGACTAGCACTGGGGTACACAATAAACAATCTCTGCCATTAATTCCTAAGATTGCATTTTAAAAGAAAAGGATATGATTTATATGGAAAAGTGTGGAACTTTTTCATAATTGTCAATGGACATAAAATAGAACCTAATCTTTGGCTAGAGTCACAGAGAAATAAGTAAATAAATAAATAAAAATAAAATAGAACCTAAAAACATGGAATCATAGGTCATATTCCCAAATGGAAAGAAAATATTACAAAAAGATCAACGTTTCACATTAACATATAACTCTAACATAATTCTTATCAGAATCCCTAAGATATTGTGGGTAAAGGTTAGGGGAAGAAGGATTGTTTTAGAACTAGATCAAGCTTGTCCAACATGCAGCCTGTGGGCCACATGCAGCCCAGGACAGCCCAGCACAAATCCATAAACTTTCTGAAAATGTTGAGATTTTTTTGCAACGTTTTTTTAGTTCATCAGCTATCGTTAATGTTAGTATATTTTATGTGTGGCCCAAGACAATTCTCCCAGCAGGGCTCAGGGAAGCTAAAAGATTGGATATCCTGAACCAGATGAAATAATTTAGAGTTCACATGGAAGAAGCCATGTCCACATTAAGCTAAGATAATTTTTTAAAACAACACCTAAAATAGAATTTTAGTGTTAGGTGATAGAATCAGGTATTAATTTTTTAATAACAACACCGATAGAGAATGACTGTAAGTCCTAGTTTGCCTGAGGCTGTCACAGTTTGGTACCATTGTTCTAGTATCCTGTATGCTCTAACACCTTCATTTTTAAAAAGAATTATTATTAACAGTTACATTAAAATAAGCTAGAATGAGCTTAGTAGATCCAATTTTTTTCATTACATCTCTATACCTGTTCACTTTCCCAAACGTCTATGTTCCCATGGTCCCAAATCACATATAAAGCTCCTGGTCTGGAAAGGGAGGTCCATTCATCCCCAACTCCCTACAACTTCAAAAACATTTGGATAAAGAAATCCTTCCTTCTCTGAAACTCTCCATGCCCACGGCTTCAGCTGTCAACTGTGTATGACACTGTCAAATTTCTTTCATGATGTTGAGATCAGGGACCTACTGCCTATCCGACGTCTCCATTTGGATGTTCCACAGGAATCTCAAATTCAGTATATACAAATCTGAACCTGCTGTGTTGTCCAATTCTGTTCTTCCTACATTCTAATAGAAATGAATGGCACACCCATTCATTACCATTCATCTATCCAGTTATCCAAGTCCAAAACCTGGAAATAAGTAATTGAAATCCCTTATTCAAACATTCAATTAATCATCAATTACTATCAATTTTATCTTCTATAAGTTAGTTATTCAGTTTTCTTCATCACACTACCACTGCCACAGTGCCAGCTACCATCCTTTACAGGATTACATCAATATTTTTCACTGCTCACTCTTTGCAGTACTGTACTCCTTCAATTCACTTTACAGCCACTAAATTTCAAGAACATTTATTTTTAAATCATGTGGTACCTTACGGTAGGTAAATTACTTCAATTTTTAAAATGTATTGTCTTATACTTTAAATGCTTCTATTCCACGTCCTCCATCATCACCCAAGTTTTTTATTTTTTTTTTTGAGACGGAGTCTTGCTCTGTCACCCTGGCTGGAATGCAATGGCATCTCTCGGCTCACTGCAACCTCTGCCTCCTGAGTTCAAGCAATTCTCCCTGCCTCAGCCTCCTGAGTAGCTGGATTACAGATGTCTACCATCACACCTGGCTAATTTTTGTATTTTCAATAGAGACGGGGTTTCGTCATGTTGGCCAGGCTGGTCTTGAACTCCTAACCTCAGGTGATCAGCCCACCTAGTCTTCCCAAAGTGCTGGGATTACAGGCTTGAGGTGCCACGCCCAGCCTCAACACAAGTTTTATATCTAGCTCTTTTACTCAATAATTCTGGGTCACCAACTTATTGATAGTATTTTTATCAAAACTATGTAACACAAAGAACATCAATCAAAAAAAAAGAATCATCAAATTAGATCCAAATGAATCTGTAAAACTTGAGAGGTATAATTAGTGATTTCATCTGTATAAACAACAGTATATAGTACTTGACTGCAACAAATTTATAAGACGAATGACTTTGACATGATGTAAGATGAACAAAATAAGAACACTGTAAAAAAAATTTGAAACCCATGGAAAGAAAATATTTAAAAAAAAAAAAAAAACTCACCATACACACCTGTAGAAGGAGTAGAACTGTTCATGGTAAAAAGTCCGTTAATGATGCCAGAAGAAAGAAGCTCATCAGATCCCCGCTGAAAAGCAAAACCATCGTTTGGTTAATAAACCAAGTTTTAGATAATGGTGCATATTTACCACTAAAAGTATTAAAATCTAATAATATTACTTCATCTTTGTATTAAGATATTAAAGGGGGAACTCCTCAAGAATCACAAAATCAAAAGGTTGGAAATAAACTACATAGCAAGGAAAAACTGCTGCAAATCCACAACTGTATTGTTAGTTACTAAAAAAAACCCAACTGCCACCACAGAAATGGGGCATAATCTTGAAATTCTTTCTAACCAAACCCAGTTTTCCAAAACGTAACATCTGAAGTGCCAAACCATATTCAGGGGGTTGTATTATGACGTTGTTTTTGTAGTATATATTTATATGCAAATAGTTTGTATAGCTCCTCCCTAAGAATTCTGACTTTTCAGTATCAATGTATTTTTTTAAGTAGATACAATTTATTTCCATATTGGCCAAATTCTTTATAATCAATAACTTTTTATCCATTAATCCTCATAATGATCTTTAATGCAGACTATTTCTTAAACAATTGTTTAAGTAATTTATTCTTTTTTTCAAGTAAGAGTTTGATCAAATTCCAAATCTGAACTGGCAACACTAAAAAGTAAGTCAGAGAAGTCTTTTCACTGTAACCTAAGATCTATTATCAACATTTAAAAGATTACTTTTAGGAAGGACAATAAATACTGTGTACCAAGTTAAAACCAACCTATTTTAAATAGTACTATTGGTTTAGCTTCATCAATTTTTAAGAACAAGTGTTTTGATCCACTGGATAATAAAAATCCGCAAACAATCCTAAAATATTAGAATAGCAACAGTGCTACAGCACATATTTAATGTTTAGGTGAAGGTGCCACTTCTGTAGGGAACAACTTCAGCCTTTGCTGAAGAAAGACAAACCACCAATATATCTACACAATAGAAATACAATTATTTAAACAAGTCCCGTATTAAACATCCAGAAATTACTCCCTTTGGATCTTTCACTGGAAGTTTATAGAGACATCCCAGAATGAGAAGAAGGAATGAAGTAATCAACATAAAAGAAAACTGAAAATCTCAACTTCCAGAAAAATCAGGATTAAGGCCTCACTTAAAGAATAGGTCTTCCTAATAATATCTGAAACGTAGATATTAACAGGCTACATATAATAATTAACAGACTTTGTGGTTTGCTGGCTACCTGCATACAGAGAAGACACAATTTCACAGTTTTACGTGTATTGATAGTAAAAATTTAAACTAACATGATTTTTATATATGAGGAATTTGGTTAAATGCATTACTAATAGATCTTCCACGCATATGAGTTAGCATCAATGTTTCTACGTATAAATCAAGTTAATATAATCTTAGAAACCATTTGAAGGTCACTTTAGTTCCTTCTAGATTTGCAGAAATGTATTTTTTCAAGAATAACAAAAACTATAAAGCAAAAATACTGATAAGCTAGATAACATTAAAATTAACAACTTAACAAAAGACATCATTAGGAGAATAAACAGACAAGTCATGGAACAAAAAGATACTGCGATATATAAAACCAACAAAGGGTTTACATCCAGAACTCAATAAGAAAAAGAAAAAAGGAAAAACAAAACACTAGGAATCAGTATGGAAAAGCCAAGATAACAGAAAAATGACAAGAGACTTGAACAGGCATCTCACAAAGTGGTGGACTATATTACTGTTCCAGAGTATTTGCACCCTCTCCTGTTCCTGAAAAAGAATCATTCAACCCCATCCATGGCCATGGACTTGCAATGCCTCCAGTGAGAGGAGTATAACTCCCTACCCCATTGACAATGAACACAGTTTTGTAATATCCTTTGGCCAATGGAACATGAATGGATATGACCTACATTTAATCCAAACAGTAGCTTCAAAACTATCAGTCATTTCTGCCAATTTTTTCTCTTTCTCTCTGAAATAAGAGTACATCTCAAATAGGAGCTACTCTTTCAGCCTAATTCTCAGAATAACAAGTATAGCTCCATAACAGCTACCACCATTGTAAGTGAACAAGAATTAAATGTTTCCGTAAACCACATATAAATGACTAACATCATATCCAATCAACATAAGAAAAGATATCTGACCACATCCTCATTGGTCATCAGGGAGATGCAAGTTAAAACCACAATGAGGCCGGGCGCAGTGGCTCACGCCTGTAATCCTAACACTTTGGGAGGCCGAGGTGGGTGGATCACCTGAGGTCAGGAGTTCAAGACCAGCCTGGCTATCATGGTGAAACCCCATCTTTAAAAAAAAACACAATGAAATACTATAATATTAAAAAGACTAACAATATCACATTAGTAATAGTGTGGAGTAACAAAAACTCTTACATGAGAGTTAAGTAAGTACAATTTAGTGGGAATGTAAACTGATACCACTTGGAAAACTAATCCAATCCACTAAAGTCAAATATATGAATATCCTAGGACCCCTATATAGTCTACTCCGATACATATCCCTCAAGATATTGCCAGCTTGTGTGTAACTAGACATGTAAGATTGTCTTCATCAGCATTATCTGCACTAGCCAAATTGGAAACAACGAAATGCCAGCAACTGTAGAATATCTGAGTTAATTTTTGTAAATGCTTGCAATGATTATACAAGGAGAATGAACTACTGCTCCACATAACACAGATAAGTCTCACAAACCTAAAAAGTCATTCAAAGAATATATGCTATATTGTTGCATTTATATGGGGTACAAAAAGCTGGACACAGTGGTTCACATCTGTATTCCCAGCACTTGGAGAGGCCAAAAAGGGAGCATCACTTGCGGCCAAGAGTTCAAGACCAACCTGGGCAACAAAGGAAGAACTCATCTTTAAATAAATAAAAATAAACAAAAAAATGGATTATCAAAACCAAAAGCACAAATGACAAAATAAAATAAACAGAACTTTGTCAAATATAAAAACTTTTGTACTTCAAAGAACACCATCAAGAGAATAAAAAGACAACATGGAAAATGGAAGAAAGTATTTGCAAATCACGTATCTCATAAGAAACTGGTACCTAGAACACCTAAGGATTCTTACAACTCAACAATAAAAAAAAAAGACAAATAACCCACTGGATTTGAAAAAATATTTCTCCAAAGAAGGCCAATAAGCCAGGTGCAGTGGCACGTGCCTATAGTCCCAGCTACTCGGGAGGCTGAGGTGGGAAGATCGCTTGAGCCCAGGAGTTCTGGGTTGTAGTGTGCTATGCCAATCGGGTGTCCGCACTAAGTTCAGCATCAATATAGTGACCTCCGGGGAGCAGGGGACCACCAGGTTGCCTAAGGAGGGGTGAACCGGCCCAGGTCGGAAACGGAGCAGGTCAAAACTCCCGTGCTGATCAGTAGTGGGATCGCGCCTGTGAATAGCCACTGCACTCCAGCCTGGGCAACATAGCAAGACCCCGTCTTAAAAAGAAAAATAAAAAAAAAAGAAGGCCAATAAGCACGTGAAAAGATACTAAATCTAATTTACTCATTAAAGAAATGCAAATTAAAAGCCACTTCAAGGAAAAGTTAAGACCATGATACTACCACTTAACTATCAGAACACCTAAAATAAAAAGTTATAGTATAACATGTAGACCTGATGTGGAAACAATGTATCTGGTAAAGACACTCTGGAAAGCAGTTTGGTGATTTCTTAAAAAACTAAACATACATTTAGCAACCTCAAAAGATAATATGTTCTAAGATTTCACCTACAGTATTCTCAAAATGACAAAAATTATAGAGATGGAAAACAGATTAGTGGTTGCCAGGAGGTAGAGATGGTCGGGTGGAGGTGGTGGAGGTGGTAGGTATGATTATAAATGGTACCATAAGGAGATCTTTGTGGTGATGGATTAGTTCTATATCTTGACTGTGACGGTCGTTACAGGAATCTACATACGCAATAAAATCAAATAGAACTATATACAGGCACTGTGCCAATACTAATGCTCCTGTTTTGATGGTGTACTATAATTATATAAGATGTAACCACTGGAGGAAACTTTGTGAAGGGCACACAAGACCTTTCTGTAGTATCTTTACAACTTGCCATGCATCTCTAATTGTTTCAAAAGTTTAATAAAATTAAAATTAAAAAATAAAATATAGGACAACAGATACTTCATACTGAGCCAAAGGATTCCTACTGGCTTGAGAGTCTTGCTATCTTAGAACAGCCATCACTAACACCTGTGTTTAACCCTGCCACAGCCCATTGTCATAGCTTATCCTCAACACTATGCTTCTGTAATGGTGGTCCAGAAGGCATCCCTTCAAAAAAAGGCAGAACAAAAAGAAAAGAAAGAAACATTACAAAAGGCAGATAACATACACCAGAAACTATACAAATTTAAACTGACAGCAAATAACTTTTTGTAAAATGAAGAAAAAAAATTGACCTAATAGCCTGTCTTAAACAAAACTATAAAGGGATACAACAGCTCAAGGGAAAGGCAAGTAAGAAATCTACCAAAAGAGTTAAAGAAAAAATTGGTGAGAAAAAATAAGGCAGTATCTTGAAAGTCAAACATTTTCAAAAGAAAAACTGAGAAGTCAAAAGCGCAGACACCTTTCCATCATCCAAACAAGTTACCTGCTGTGAGAAACCAACTCTTTCTGTATTTTTGACATTAAAACAAAAAACAAAAAAAAACTAGCAAGAAGAAAGCACTTTCTTAGAGACACTTGAGATTACCAGAAAGGCAACTAGAGGAGGTGTTAAACTGTTAACACAGGCCCCAGACTACGGCTAAGAATCCCCAAAGTTGACTATATTCTTCTTTTTATTTTTTTGAGACAAGGTCTTGCTCTGTCACCCAGGCTAGAGTGCAGTGGCACGATCTCAGCTCACTGTAATCTCCGCCTCCTGGGTTCAAGTGATTCTCATGCCTGTCTCCTGAGCAGCTGGGATTACAGGTGTCCACCATGAAGTCCAGCTAATTTTTCTATTTTATTAGAGATGGGGTTTCACCATGTTGGTCAGGCTGGTCTCAAACTCCTGACCTCTAGTGATCTGTCCACCTTGGCCTCCCAAAGCGCTGGGATTACAGGCGTGAGCCACCATGCCTGACTAAGAATATAGCCTGACTATACTCTTCTTAATGCACACATGCCATTTCAGTTTCAATTTGGCAAGAGAAGTTACTCATTTTTTTTTTCTATTTTTATCTCATTCAATAAACTGTTACCTAGTTTCCTACCAAATAAATTTCCAATCAACTATTAATGTGAAATTATTCCCTGTTGGTTACTGAAGGTCCTGTGATGGCAATGAAAAACTCTTTCTAATCTGGATCTCTTTTCACAATACTACTGCCCTGTCATGTAATTTTCTCCAAACAAATCATATTTATTTTGCATCTTTTTATGATATTCTCCTGCTTCAAGCACTATTCCTCTGCTACATACCCAATCCTATCTAGTAGTCACAGGTAAAATGGCACCACATCCTTGAGAATTTTTCTACCCTGAGTAAAAGGGTTCAACTTCATTTTTATCATTGTTTAACATTAAAATGTGTAAGGTTCTAGAATTTAGTTCAGTTCATATAATATATTCTTCATATATGTATAACTGTCAATATCATAATTTTGTCAAATATGTACACAAAGTTAGTTCTCAGCTACCTTGAGGTCTATTATTTGTGCCTTATACTAGATTATATTCCTTGAGAGCCTACAGCAGAGTATCAGGTACAAGATAATAGCCCTCTGCCTTGGCTACTCGATACAATTGCATGGGCAGCTTAAAAATAAATACTACAGGCCGGGCGCGGTGGCTTAAGCCTGTAATCCCAGCACTTTGGGAGGCCGAGGCGGGTGGATCACGAGGTCGAGAGATCGAGACCATCCTGGTCAACATTGTGAAACCCCGTCTCTATTAATACAAAAAAATTAGCTGGGCACGGTGGCGCGTGCCTGTAATCCCAGTTACTCAGGAGGCTGAGGCAGGAGAATTGCCTGAACCCAGGAGGCGGAGGTTGCGGTGAGCGGAGATCGCGCCATTGCACTCCAGCCTGGGTAACAAGAGCGAGACTCCGTCTCAAAAAAATAAATAAATAAATAAATAAATACTACAGGCAGGGCGTGGTGGCTCACACCTGTAATCCCAGCACTTTGTGAGGCCAAGGTTGGGGGATCACTTGAGCTCAGGAGCTCAGAAGCAGCCTAGGCAACAGAACGAGATCCTGTCTCTACCAAAAACACAAAAAAATCAGCAGGGCATGGTGGCACGCACCTGTAGTCCCATCTACTTGGGGGGCTGAGGTGGGAGGATCGATTGAGCCCAGGAGGTCGAGGCTCAGTGAGTCAAGATCATGCCACTGCACACCAGCCTGGGTGACAAAGAGAGACCTGTCTCAAAATTAAAAATAAAAAAGATAAATAAGATCATAAAGTTTCATTTCTGGCAATGTTTTATCATTCTTCATATAGAATAAACAAGACGTTTCCCAAGTAGTTATGACACTTCTAAAAACTAGTAACTTACTCCCCCTAATAATTTCAGAATATGACAAAAGACAAAGAGAACAAAAGAAACTTACATTTGAAAACGTAGTCATAAAAATAATTCTGATAACCACAATTTTCTAGCCAAGTTTTTCCCCCAAGGACTCATTGTCAAATTACAGAAAACAAAGGTTTTTTTGATATTATAAAACCTAAATCCCAAGAGTCATACTACTTTGTAAAACATTGTAAAAGATGATAAAAACAGAGTTATTAGTTCTGCATTATTACTTTAAACCCACCTTGTCCAACATGCAGATGGACCACATGCGGCACAGGATGGCTTTGAATGATGCCCAATGCAAATCCGTAAACTTTCTTAAAACACTGTAAGATTTTTTGGTGTTTTTGTTGTTGTTAGCTCATCAGCTATCGTTAGTGTTAGTGTATGCTATGTGTGGCATAAGACAATTCTTCTAATGTAGTCCAGGGAAGCCTTGCTTTAAATATTCCCTTTTTCTGAGATGGGGTATTGCTCCATCACCCAGGATGGTGCACAATGGCATAATCGGGGGTCAAGCAATCCTCCCGCCTTGGTCTCCTGAGTAGCTAGGACTAGAGGCATGGACCACTGTGCCCAGCTAATTTTTTTTCATTTTTTTAGGGGTGTGGTCTCACTATGTTTCCTAGGCTGGTCTCAAACTCCTGGGCTAAAGTGATCCTCCTGCAGGCCTCCCAAAGACCTGGAATTACAGGCCTGAGCCATGGCACCTGGCCAACTTTAAACTTATTCTTTTTAATTTAAAAACACAAAATAAAACTTTTATTTCCTAGACATAAATTATTTCTCTTGAAAACATATCACTGCATTTAATTACAGACTACTTCAGTAAAAAATGAAAAGTATTTCTCAAAATTATACTTAATATTTACATCCTAAAGTGTCTCAAAAGCAATTTTCCATAAGGTTTGACTGCTATGATAATAGATTATGGTTTAAGGGAAGAATGGAAGATAATCAAGCAGAATGAAGACATTTTTAAAAGGAAGGAAAACCTGTATGAGTGAATGCAGATGACCAAAAGAAAAAAAGACTGTACCACAGGTAAACAAATAAACGTATACAAAAGAAGGCCTTAACAAGCCAAATGTGAAGACATGGGGGAGTGGCGGGGGGCGGGTGCTGGTGCAAACAACACCAGATTGACAGTCTCCTTAGAAACACACAGCAAATTTACATAAGTCCAGCGGTTGCTCTGTGAACTTGTCAGCTCTCTGGCTAAGTCAACAAACCAATCAGCTTTACTGCCTCAAGTATCAATTACTGAAGCTCTTGCCTGCTGAAGCATAATTCACGGGGCAAATAAAGCAAAGAAATACTGTAATAAAGCAGGACAAATAAGTGTTTCATCATCAAATCTGATAGGAATTGGTTTTATATAGCATTAAGCTTATGAAGTAATATGTACAGAAGATTCTGAAAAAAGACCATTAAGTCATAGTTAAACCTTATATGATATCTCAAATGCATATGAAATTCAAGAATAAGATTTGTTTTAATCTATCAAGATACTATATGACCACACAAAAGAGGCTATCAAAAAACTACTTCATAATTTTCCAGAATCCTAGAACTTTTTAAAATTAACAGAATCTTAAATACTGAAATTAATATCCAAGTCCTACCTTTTTCTAACAGATAGTCTAGTGATCCCATGTGAATACTTTCCAGAATAGAAAACTCATGTTGGCTATGCTCTTTTTCCAAAAACAGAAATAAAAGTGATACTTATATGAAGTCCCACTCAGGAGAACCTAAGTATGCACGGATTTTGGCCCACTACAGATACTGAGGAACAACTGTACTCTGAAACAGATTTGCTATACTATATAAACTTATTGATTATGGTCTCCTGATTACTTACCTTTACATACTCCTCCACAGAACATACTACAATGTTTCATATGTAATCAATGTTCAAATCTTTTTTCTTTTTTTTTTTTTTTCAAATCTTTTTTTCTTAAAAAAAAAAAAAAATGAGTAATAGGCCAGGTGTGGTGGCTCACGCCTGTAATCTCAGCACTTTGGGAGGCCAAGGCAGGTGAAGTGCCTGAGGTCAGGAGTTTGAGACCAGTCTGGCCAATATGGTGAAACCCCCTGTCTCTACTAAAAATACAAAAACACTATCCAGGTGTAGTGGTGGGTGCCTGTAATCCCAGCTACTTGGGAAGCCGAGGCAGGGGAATTGCTTAAACCAGGGAGGTGAAGGTTGCAGTGAACCAAGATCGCACCACTGCACTCCAGCCTGGATGACAGAGTGAGACTCTGTCTCAAAAAAAAAAAAAACAGGCAGGGCGTGGTGGCTCATGCCTGTAATCCAAGCACTTTGGAGGCCAAGGAGGGTGGATCACCTGAGGTCAGGAGTTCAAGACCAGCCTGACCAACATGGTGAAACCCCATCTTAAAAATAAATAAATAAAAGAAGTAATAACTATAGAGATAAGGGAATAAACAGAATATTCGATGGGGGTTTCAGATTGTGTGGCACTACATGAAACTCCAAGAGTTTCGTTTTAAACATTTAAGCCTTTTAACATTCACCCTCCTGTAACTCTAAACACATCTAAACCCAAAGACATCTTCTATTGGTAACTCTACTAACTAACCCTTTTGACTGAGATCATACCCTCACATACACTGTGGCCTCATCAACATCCTTTATCTACTGTGATTATCCCTAAACAACATTCTCTAAAGAATAGTTACCAAATTGTTCATCTGTGACATTTTCCATTCCACAGTTGCCACTATTGAGATTCTAGGGCAGTGGGAATAAAAAAGGTAGTTAAAGGTAGAGGAAATTCTTTAAAATAGCAGCTGTGGCAATGTTTAAAAACTACTCTGGACAATTTTCAATAAATAATTCTGATTGCCTTCATTTTATATGGACATCTTAGCAACAAAATATCAACACTTTTTTTGAAGGCAGCACAATGAAATACTTTAATGACTGCAAGTAATTCCTCTAAAAAGCCTTCTAATGACGTCCAATCAAAACGCCATTCATTTGAATATTTATTCAGTACCTACTATGTAGGTATAACTCATACACATTGAATTCAGTGTGTATAAATGTGTTAGTAATAATATTCATTCATTCAACAAATTCAATAAATATTTACTGAACCACAAGCTATATGCCAGGCCTTTAACCACTGGGGAAAATTAGGGAACAAATGAAAATCCCTGCCCTTAACTTAATGCAGCTTACAATCTTGTACGAAGAAACATGATAATCAAAATAAGTAAATTATGTATTATATCTTGAAGTAGTAAGTGCTTCTTAAAAAGTAGGAGAAAAACCATCAGGAGTGCCAGAGGTGAAAAGAGTTGCAATTTCAAATAGGGCAGCAAGGTACGACTCAAGAGAAAAAGGCATTTAAGCAAAGTCTTACAAGAAGTAAGGAGTAAGCTATGTAGATATCTGAGGGAAGAATACTGTAGGTAGAGGAAACAAAATGCCTTGTATGTTCTGGAAAAACAGTAAGGAAACAATTATGACTAAAAGAGAATGAGCAAGGGGAGAAGTAAAGAGATTAGAGAGAACGTATGTCATATCATGCAGGGCCTTAAAGGCCATTTTAAAGAATCCTACTCGGAGTGAAATGAGGGAAAGAGAGTTCTGAACAGGAATGAAAAGATCAATTTGCTTTTTTAAAGGATCACTCTGGCTGCTGTGTTAAGAATAGTATTTTACAAGGCAAAGTGGTGAGGAAGCTGTGATGATAATCCGGATTAGGGGCCAGGGCAGTTGCAGTTGTAGTTGTGGTGAAAATGGTTGGTTTTTTTAAAATAAACAATTGGCCCTAGATATCCATGGGTTCCACATCCGTGGATTCAAACAATCACAAATTGAAAATATTTAGGAAAAAACTGCCATCTGTATGAACATGTACAGACTTTTTTTTGTCATTATTCTCTAAGCAATAAGCATAATTATTCACATAGCATTTAAACCATATTATAAATAACCTAGAGCTGACTTAAAGCACTCAGGAGGAAGTGTGTAAGTTACATGGAAATACAGATGATACTAAACAACACGGATTTGAACTGCCCAGGTCCAAATGAGGACCAAAAATACAGTATTGCCTGAATGCAAAACCAAGTCATATGAAGGATTGACTTTTTATATATGCAGGCAGACTTTACCTATACAGAGCCAATTGGAGAACTTGAGTATGCATGGATTTTGGCCCCCCATGGATACTGAGAGACAACTATACTCTGAAACAGATTTGCTAGCCAGGCACAGTGTCTCAGGCTTGTAATCCTAACAACTTGAAAGGCTGAGGCAGAAGGATGGCTTAAGGCCAAGAGTCTGAGACCAGCCTGGGCAACAAGAGCGAAACTTTGTCTCTAATTGTTGCCCAGGCTCGAGTGCAATGGCACGATCTCAGCTCACAGCAACCTCTGCCTCCAGCGTTCAAGCGATACTCCTGCCTCAGCCTCCTGAGTAGTTGGGATTACAGGCATGCGCCACCACACCCCAGTAATTTTGTATTTTCAGTAGAGATGAGGTTTCTCCATGTTGGTCAGGCTGGTCTTGAACTCCTGACCTCAGGTGATCCACCCACTTCAGCCTCCCAAAGTGCTGGGATTACAGGCATAAGCCACTGTACCCGGACAAAATTTTTTTTTATAATTAGCTGGGTGTGGTGGTGCCTGCCTGTAGTCCCAGCTACACGCAAGGCTGAGGCAAGAGGATCATCTGAGCCCAGGACGTTGGAGGCTGCAGTGCTCTAGGATGGTGCCTGTGAGTAGCCCCGGAACTTCAGCCTGGGCAACATAACGAAATCTCACATCTTTATTTTAAAAAGAAAAAAAATCAATGTAATGAAACAAAAAGACTGAGAATGTATTTCAGATTAATTTCTTGATTTTGATAACTGTATCACTGTTTATAGGTGATATACACAGAAATATTAAGGGTTAAAGAATAAACTATAGTCTCAAAGCATCTTCCAACAAATTACTGATTATGAAAAGAAAATTGGTAACTTTTGGAAAAGTCTGGCAGAAAATCACCTTAACCAAGTATTTAAAATACAAGAAAAGGGGAGGCCAAGGCAGGAGGATCACTTGAGGCAAGAGTTCGAGACCAGGCTGGCCAACGTAGTGAGACCCTGTATGTACAAAAAAACAACAACAACTCACTGGGCGTGGTGGTGCATGCTCATGGACCCAGCTATTCAAGGACTGAGACAAGAGGATCACTTGAGGCCAGGAGGTCAAGGCTGTAGTGATCTGTGTTCATCCCACTGCACTCCAGCCTGGGCAACAGAACAAAACTTTGTCTCAAAAAAAATAAAAAAATTAAAAAGTCTGTGTGTGTGTGTGTATTTACATATATACAAAGATCCTACTGAAGGGGGAACGGTAAGACAGTTGGGGAAAATGATAAACAAATGGTACAGATATGAACTGGGTAAAGGATATATGAGTTCTTTGTACTCTTTTTTTTTTTGAAACGGAGTTTCACTCTTGTTGCCCAGGCTGGAGTGCAATAGCGAGATTTTGGGTCACTGCAACCTCCGCCCCTGGGTTCAAGCAATTCTCCCTCAGCCTCCTGAGTAGCTGGGGTTACAGGCATGTGCCACCCCGACATAATTTTGTATTTTTAGTAGAGATGGGGTTTCTCCATGTTAGTCAGGCTGGTCTCAAAACTCCCAACCTCAGGTGATCCACCTGCCTCAGCCTCTCAAAGTGCTGGGATTACAGGCATCAGCCATCACACCCAGCCCTCTCCGTACTCTTATAATCTTTCTATAATTTTATGTTAAAGTTTAAAAAAAATAATAAATCAATGAAATTCACCACATTAGGACACTAAGGAAAAATAAACTGCTAAAAAGAAAAAGCAGGCCAGGCACAGTGGCTCATGCATGTAATTCCAGAATTTTGGGAGGCTAAAGGGAGTGGGTCGCCTGAGTCCAGGAGTTGGAGACCAGCCCAGGCAACATGTTGAAACTCTGTCTCTACGAAATATACAAAAATTAGCCAGGCATAGTGGTGCATGCCTGTAGTCCCAACTACTCAGGAGGCTGAGGTATGAGGACTGCTTGAGCTCAGGAGGTCAAGGATGCAGTGAAGTGAGATTGTGCCACTGCACTCCGGACTGGGTGGCAGTGAGACACCGTCTGAAAAAAAAAAAGGGAAAAGAAAAATCAAAGTACACATGCGGTATGTACACACTATGGTAAGCTATCAGATAAAGATAACATGATCATATAAGAAAGTCATAACCCATAGTGATTTACAACAAAAAAGTACTTGCACTTATATAATCTTACTTTGACATTAATAAGACCTTTTTTAAGAGACAGGGTCTCACTCTGTCACCCAGGCTGGACTGCAGTGGTGCAATCATAGCTCATCGTAACCTCCTCTCCTGGGCTCGAATAATCCTCCCACCTCAACCTACCAAAGCACTGGGATTACAGGTGTATGCCACTACAACCAGCCTAGTAAGCTATTTTTATATTCTTTCTTCAATATTTATTCACTACTGTGAGTAGGCAGCTGTACTGTTTATCCATGCCTGCATAACTACTCCAAAATTTAGCAGCTGAAATAAACAAATATTTTATAACTAAATTTCTGGAAGTTAGAAACCTAGACATGATCTATCACAGACCAGAATCATCTCAAGTCTTAATAGAACAAATGAAAGATCCACTTCCACATTTACTCAAGTGGTTGCTGGCAGGATTCAGTTTGTCCATGGGCCTGTCCATAAGATAAGTCATGACATGGCAGCTCACTTTTATCAGAGTGAGCAAGGAGAAAGTGAAGCCAGTCTTTTGGAACCTAATCCTCTTAAGTAGATTTAAGTCCACCATCTTGCTATTTGTTTTGGCTCATCTGTTCTTTAACTATCTTAAACATAGATAGATTAAAAGAAAACTAAAAGGAATAGGAAAAAAAAAACGCAGTCAGCTCTCCACATCCATGAGTTCTGCATCCACGGATGAACCAAGTGAAGATGGAAAACATTTGGAAAAAAAGTTCCACAAAGTTACAAGAAGCAAAAGTTGAATTTGCTATGTGCCAAATACTACTTTGAATGAATCCATGCAACTGAAGTTATATGTAAGCACTGTATTAGGCATTTTAAGTAATCTAGAAGTGATTTTTTTTTTTTAATTTTTTTATTTTTGAAAGATGGGGTTTCACCATATTGGTCAGGCTGGTCTCAAACTCCTGACCTCAGGTGATCTGCCCACCTCAGCCTCCCAAAGTGCTGGGATTACAGGTGCATCTAGAAGTGATTTAAAACATACAGCAGGATGTGCTATAAGTTATATGCAAATACTGCTCCATTTTTTATAAAAGACTTCAGCATCCACAGATTTGGGGGTCCTTGGGAAGTACTGGGCCAATCTCCCAAGGATACAGAGAGACAAATGTATACACCACACAAATATCAATCTTAAGAAAGTTGGAATGGCAACATTAGACAAAGTACACTTCAGGATAGAAACTATTACCAGAGATAAAAATGTGTATTTGGCAAGGAGACAAAAGGTCAACTCATCAAGATATAACACTCCTAAATATGAATGCACCTAGTAACTGAGCTTCAAAATACATAAAGCAAACTGAAGAACAGCTGGATACAGTGGCTCATGCCTATAATCCCAGAACTTTGGGAGAATCACTTGACCCCGGGAGAAGAAGGCTGCAGTGAGCTGACATTGCTCCACTGCACTCCAGTCTGGGTAATAGAGCGAGACTCCCATCACAAAAAAAAAAAAAAAAGAAGGGGACAGGTGTGGTGGCTCACGCCTATAATTCCACCACTTTGGGAGGTCAAGGTGGGAGAATCACTTGAGGTCAGGAGTTCAAGACCAGCCTGGCCAACATGGAAAAAACTCTGTCTCTACTAAAAAAAAATACAAAAATTCGCCAGGCATGGTGGTGGGCACTGGCAATCCCAGCTACTCCGGAGGCTAAGGCAAGAGGAAGCGGAGGCTGCAGTGAGCTGATAGCATGCCACTGCACTCCATCCTGGGCGACAGAGCGAGATACCATCTCTAAATAAATAAATATGAAAGAAAGAATGAAAGAACGAAAGAAAGAAAGAAAGAAAATGGCTGGAAACAGTGGCTCACACCTGTAATCCCAGCACTTTGGGAGGCCAAGGCAGGAAGATGGCTTGAGCCCAGGAGTTTGAGACCAGTCTAGATAATATGACAAAACCCCACCTCTACAAAAAAAATTTTTTTAAACATTAGCTGGGCATGGTGGGAGTATTGCTTGAACCCATGAGGCAGAGGTTGCAGTGGGTTGAGATTGCACCACTGCACTCCAGCCTGGGTAACACAGTGAGACTCTGTCTCAAAAAAAAGAAAGAAAAAAAAATTATCCAGGCACAATGGCACATGCCTATAGTCCAGCTACTTGGGAGGCTGAGGTAGGAGGATCACTTGAGCCCAGGATCCAGATCAAGGCTGCAGTGCACCATGATTGCGCCACTGCACTCCAGCCTGGGCAATGGAGCAAGACCCTCTCTAAAAGAAAAGATATGCAGAAAAGCAAATTAAACTCAATGTAAACAGAAAGAAGGAAATAAAGAGCAAAACTGATGAAATTCAAGAGTCAACCAACACAGGAAATGAAAACCAAAGCTGGCTTTTCAAATAGACCAACAATACTTACAGCTATACCAATCGGGAAAAAAAGAAAATATCAATTATGAATATCGGTACTAAAAAGATGAAAATTACTACAATTCCTACAGACATTAAAAGGATAATAAGAAAATATTATGAACAACTTTACATCCATAAATTCCAACAACTTAGCTAAAATACAAAAGTTCCTTGAAAGATACAAATCCAATACCCATTGCTGTTATCAAAGAACAGCAAATGAGAAATAATAAGAAATGTTTTCAACCTAAAATAGGGCATCTAAGAAGAATCTACAGCTAAGAAAGACTGACTGCTTTCCCTTAAGGAGCAGAAGTAAGGCAAAGATACATAAAAGTCAGAAAGAAACAAAGGGCACCCAGATTAGAAAAGAATAAAACTACATTCTCAGATGACACAATCATATACATTAAAAACTCCTAAGAAATTTACCCAAAAAAAGCTTTGTTTTTATAGCAATATCACAATATACAAAAATCAATATGCAAAGTATTTCTATGTATTGATAATAAAACACCATTTATATTAGCAAGAAAAATGGGATACATGTGCAAAACCTGTACACTGAAAACAACACTGAAAGAAATTAAAGATGACATAAGAGAATTTGAAAGCTGGGTGCGGTGGCTCACACCTGTAATCCCAGCACTCTGGGAGGCCAAGGTGGGCAGATCACTTGAGGTTAGGAGTTCAAGACCAGCTTGCCAATATAGTGACACCCGTCTCGTCTAAAAATATAAAAATCAGCTGGGCATGGTAGCACATGCCTGTAGTCCCAGTTACTCAGGAAGCTAGGGCAAGAGAATCACTTGAACCTGGGAGGTGGAGGGTGCAGTGATCTGAGATCACACCACTGTACTCCAGCCTGGCCAACAGAGCAAGACTCTGCCTCCAAAAAAAGAAAATGAGATATTGTTTCATAGAAGATTCAATATGCTTGAAATTTCAAAAAGAAATTAAGACAATTTCATTTAAAATAGCTACAAAAAAATACTTAGAAATAAATTTAACCAAGGAGGGTACATTGAAAATTATAAAACACTGATGACAGAAATTGAAGACACAGCCAGGAGCAGTAGCCCACACCTATGATCCCAGCATTCTGGGAGGCCAAGGTGGGAGGATCACTTAAGCCCAGCACTTCGAGGCCAACCTGGGCAACATAGAGAAACCGTAACCTTACAAAGATTTAAAAAAAAAAAAAAAAAAAAAGCCAGGTGTGGTAGCATGTGCCTATAGTCCCAGGTATTCAACGGGTATATAAAAACATGCTCAGCATCACTAATCATCAAGAAACTGCAAATTAAAACCAACAGGAAATATCACCTCACATCTGTTAGAATAGCTATTATCAAAGAAGGAAAAAAAGAAACACTTGTACACAGTTAGTGCGAATGTAAATTAGTACAGCCATTATGAAAAACAGTATGGAGGTTTCTGAAAACATTAAAAATAGAATTACCATATGATCCAGCAACCTTTTACTGGTTATATATCCAGAGGAAATGGAGACAGTATGTTGAAAAGACATCGGTATTTCCATGTTCACTCCAGCATTATTCACAATAGCCAAGATATAAAACCAATCAAAATGTCCCTCAGTAGATGAATGGATAAACAAAGTGTGGTATATATGTACAATGGAATACTATTCAGCCTTTAAAAAGAAGGAAATCCTGTCATGAGACAACATGGATGAACCTGGAGGAAACTGCATTAAGTAAAATAAGCCAGGCACAGAAAGACAAATGCTGCATGATCCCACTTACATGTAGAATCTAAAAAAGCTGAAATCATAGAAGCTGAGAGAGTATAATGGTGGTAACCAGGGGCTGGGGGAGAAACCGGGGAGATTTTGGTCAAAGGATACAAAATTTAAGTTAGCAGAAATAAGTTAGAGAGATCTATCATTTAACATGGTGACTATATACTTCAGTTTTTAAAATTAACTGGGCATGGTGGCATGCACCCTAGAGTCCCAGCCACTCAGGAGGCTGAGGCGGGAAGATTACTTGAGCCAGTGAGTTCAAGGTTACAGTGAGCTATGATTGCACCACTGCACTCCAGCCTAAGCAACAGGACGAGACTCTTTCTCTTAAAAAAAGGAAAAAAGACTGTATTTTAAGTGTTATCACTACAAAAAATGATAAGTGAGGTAATGCATATGTCAATTAGCTTGATTTAGTCATTCCACAATGTATATATATTACAAAACATGATGTTACATATCATAAACATATACAACTTTTACTTGTCAATTAAAACTTCTTTAAATAAAGAAAAATAAATTTAAAAAATGAAATGTCTTGAACTTGACAGCATGGTAGAATATGGCCAAAATAATAATAATAATAACTAAAACGTCAAAATGTCAAATGACCTACAGATTTTAATCGATGCCAGGAAAATCGCAGCTTCTTCCACAGAATATGACAAGCTGATTTCAAATTTTAAAATGAAATTCAAATGATCCAGAATAGCTAAAGCAATTTTGCTAAGAACAAAATTGGAGTGCCTACTTGACTTGACTTTAAGACACACTATAAACCTACAGTTATCAAGACAGTGTGATATTAACATAAGAATGGTCAAATAGATCAAGGGATAAGAATAGAATATATAGAAACAGACCCACTCACATATGGTAAGTTGATTTTCAAATAACAGTGCCAACACAATTCAGTCTGGAGAGGAAAATCTTTTCAAAAAATGGTGCTAAACTACCTGAACTGTTTACTCACGCCATATACAAAAATAAATTTGAGATTCATCTGATATCTAAACCATGAAAGTTAAAACTGCAAGGCTTCTTAAAGCAAATAAAAGAGAAAATCTTCCTTCTTATCTTCGGAATAAGCAGATTTATTAGATAAGACACATAAAGCTATAACCAAAAAGGAAGAGACATTAAATGTATCAAAATTAAATTCTTCTATTTATCAAAAGACACTATTAAGAAATGAACAAACAAGTCACAGAAATGAACAAACAAGTATTCACAATACATACACAGGACAAAGGACTTATATCCACAATATATAAAGAATCCTTACACTCAATAATAGAGATATAAGCCCTATTTGAAAGAATGGGTAGGATTTTCTAGTCAGCTTGGAAGTTGTCATTTTTGCCTTTACGAAAAGAAATTCATCTAACAAACTAAAAATCATCAGCTAGTCACCAGGGAAGTGAGGTCATGAGGCAAATCACCACATCAAAATGTTATAACTGCTGAATCCAGAGTCACAAGTGAGGTACTGTTGGTCTGGAGCAGAATCTGCTGGAACTATAAACTAACAGGACTACTTAAATGTTTCCAATTCTGACAAACTGCTGGAGTATGAACTAACATACAAGTAAGAAACCCTTGGAGCCTGTAGTCCTAAGGGGCCCCCATAATTCCCTAGGCTCTACCTCCAGGAACCCTACACCAAATTCTTAAAGTGAAGAAATAAGAAAGGCCCTTTCCAGTCTCTAGCAGAAGAGGCACAGTAACCACTGTGAAATACACCCAAGAGCAAGAGCTTCCTCCAAAAGTATAGTCTTATTCTGATGTTTTCCAAAAACTTTGAAAACAAAAACTTTGTCCAATCTAGGGAAACGGTGTTTCCTAAACTCTAGCCTCTTCTGGCCTACCAGTCCTACCTAAGGGGGAAAAACACTATGAAACACTTATGAAAGTCACATATCAGGGACACCAACCTGGGAAAAGGCTGATATTAATCAAAAGGTTATGGAATGCTTCCCCTCCCAACACCTTACCATCACATCTCTAGTATAATAGCAAAGGATTATAGCTCAAAGAGCTGCAAGGCTCAAACTCTAAAAGAGGGGCCTAAAACAAGGACACTAGAGAAAATCTTAGCCACAATAACATAAAACTCACACTAAAGGCCTTTTACCTCGGTTCCTATTCTCTAATATAGCACATCTAGCTTTCAACAAAAAATTACAATGTGTGTTTGAACCTTTTAACTAAAGAGACAAAACAAGCATCAGGACCAGATTCAAACAGGACACAGGTTTTAGAATTATCAGACATGGTTTAAAATAACAATTCTAACCGCAGAACCAGCCCAACTTGGTCCACCTTTGTGTAATAAGATGGTGAGTTGTTTTTCAGTTGCCATGGACCCCCAGGTGGAAGGTCGCATAACCTGGACATGTCCAAGTGAACCAAGCTTGCAACCATGGGTGGAACCCAAGAGTTGGGACCCAGGAACGGAGACTGAATTAAGAAGCAAACACCTAACCAGGTGTAGTGGCTCATGCCTGTAATCCCAAGACTTTGGAAGGGTGAGGCAAGAGGATCACTTGAGGCCAGGAGTTTAAGACCAGCCTCAGTAACACAGAGAAACTCAGTCTCTACAAAAAATTGCTTAAAATTAGCCGGGCATGGTGGCATGCATCTGTAGCTCTAGCTACTCAGGAGGCTGAGGCAGGAGGATCATTTGAACCCACACGTTCAAGGCTGCATTGAGCTATGATTCATGCCACTGCACTCCAGCCTGGGCAACAGAGCAAGACCCTGTCTCAAAAGAAAAAAAAAGACACCATATGGCAGGATCCAGTCAAATCATGCCTCCTGGAATCACCTTGGATCATGCCTTATTACCCAATGTCTGTAAAACCAATGTCATCCCCTAGATAAAGGAGACAGATTTAAGCATTTCCTTCTGTCTCCTTGCCAGTCAACAACAATAAAATTTTCTTTTCTCAAAAAAGAAAAGTGCCATGGTATTGGCCTCTATACACATCAGACAGCAAGCTAACTGATTGCTTAGCAACATGATGGTCACTATGTCAATGGCTGTAATGAAAAAAGTAGGTAACATGCAAGAAAAATGGGTAACATACCAGAGACATAAACACTCTATAAAAGAACCAAAAGGAAACACTAGAAATAAAAAACACTGTTAAGAGGAATGAAGAATACTTCTGATGGGCTCATCATCAGTAGGCTGGACATGGCTAAGGAAAGAATCAATGAGCTTAAAGACATTTCAACAGAAACTTTCCAAACTGAAATGCAAAGGAAAATAATTAAAGAGAATGTCCACCAAGAACTGTAGGACAATTTCAAACGTGTAACGCAGAAGTAACTGAAAAATTTTCTGATATTTTCTAGGAAAAAAAGAGAGTACAGGGCAGAAGAAACATGTAAAAGTAACAACAGCCAAGAATTTTCCATAATTAATGATAGCCAAACCACAGATGCAGGAAGCTGTGAGAAAACCAACCAAGATAAATCCACACCTTGGCATATCATTCAAACTGAAGAAAACAAAAGGCAGAGAAAATCAAGAAATAAACTAGAAGAAAAAACACCATACCTATGGAGGTACAGACACAAGAATTACAGGTTTCTTTCTCATCAGAAACCATGCAAGCAAAAAGAAAGTGAAGTGAACTATTTAAAGAGTTTGTTAAAGAAAAGAAATTTTTAAAAAGCTAGAATGCTGTATGCAGAGAAAGAAATTTTAAAAAAGCTAGAATGCTATATCCTTGGAGTAAAGGAGAAACACAAAAACCAAGGGAATTCATGTCAATGGAACTGCCCCACAAAAAATGTTTTTAAAAAGTTCCTTAGGGAGAAGGAAAACACTGTATATCAGAAACCTGGATCTACATAAAGATAGTTGGAGAATTAATAAATGAAGGTAAACACCAGGCGCGATGGCGCATGCCTGTAGACCCAGGTTCTCGGGAGGCTGAGGCTGGAGGACCACTTGAGTTCAGGAGTTCTGGGCTGCTGTGCGCTATGCTGATCAGGTGTCCACACTAAGTTTGGCATCAATATGGTGACCTCCTGGGAGCGAGGGACCACCAGGTTGCCTAAGGAGGGGTGAACCAGCCCAGGCTGGAAACAGAGCAGGTCAAAACTCCCCTGTTGACAGTAGTGAGATCACACCTGTGAATAGCCACTGCACTCCAGCTTGGGCAACATAGTGAGATCCCATCTCTTAAAAAAATTAAAATTAAAATTAAAATAAACAAATAAATACATGAAGGTAAAACAAAATTTTATTCTTACTTCTAATTGAGCTATAAGACAACTATTTATTTAAAAGAATCATAGTAACAATGTAGGGGAGTGATCATTTCATAGGAGTAAGTGAAATAAAGGCAAGCAATGTCTTAAGACACAGGAAGGAACAATTGGGAATGGTCTTGCTACATACCTGTTCTGTATTCACCAATAATTAAGCAAAATGAGTTGAAAATGTATATGCTACAATATATAGAGTGACTACTAAAAAAAGTTAAAGGAAGTATAATTAATATGGTGAGGACCGGGTGTAGTGGCTCACATCTATAATCCCAGCATTTTGGGAGCCCAAGGCCGGTGGATCACTTGAGGTCAGAAGTTAAAGACCAGACCGGCTAACATGGTAAAACTCCGTCTCTACTAAATACAAAAATTAGCCAGGCACGGTGGTACATGCCTGTAATCCCAGCTAGTCGGGTGCCTGAGGCACGTGAATTGCTTGAACCTGGGAGAAGACAGAAGTTGCAGTGAGCCGAGATCACACCACTGCACTCCAGCCTGGGTGACAGAGCAAGACTGTCTCAAAAAAAAAAAAAAATTATGTATATACACACACACACACACACACACACACACACGCATGCACGCTGAAGGAAGGTAAGTGAAATCACATAAAATGCTCAATTTAAACCAAAGAAGGCAGATAAAGAAAAGAGAACGAGTGTAATACATAGAACAAATATGAACAAATCCAACTACATTAATCATCGCTTGAAGTGTGAATAGCCTGTTTACACCAATTAAAAGACAGAAATTGTCACAGTGGATTGAAAAATAAAAGACACAACTATAAACTGTCTATAAGAACCCACTTGAGGCTGGGCATGGTAGCTCACACCTGTAATCCCAGCACTTCGGGATGCCAAGGAAGGTGGATGATCTGAGGTCAGGAGTTCAAGACTGGCCTGGTCAACATGGTGAACCCCATCTCTACTAAAAATACAAAAATTAGCCGGGGGTGGTTGCGTGTGCCTGTAGTCCCAGCTACTCAGGAGGCTAAGACAGGAGAACTGCTTGAATCCGGGAGGCAGAGGGAGGCTTCAGTGAGCCAAGATTGTGCCACTGCACTCCAGCCTGGGCAACAGATGAGACTCCCTCTCAAAAAAAAAAAAAAATCCCACTTTAAAAGAATAGGCAAAAGACTTATCAGACATTTACAAAGGAAGATAAGTGAATGCCTACTAAGCACATAAAAAACTCACCAACACCAATCACTGGATCAATAATTTAATGCAAATTAAAACTAAATGAGGTAATATTAGTCCAGAAGAATATCTAAAATTAAAAACTGACAAGACCCAGCGTGGTGTTAGTTTGGCTGACACATGAGGCAACTGAACTTTAATACAAAGCTGGTCAGAGGGTAAAGTGGTACAGCACTTTGGAAAACAGTTGAACAATTTCTTATGAAGTTAAACATATACATATCCTATCATCCAGCAATTCCACTCCTAGTCACGGACTGAGTGAAATACATATACCCAAAGACTTACACATAAATGTTCATGGTAGCTTTATTCATAATAGTTCCAAACTGAAAAGAACCCAGTGTCCATCAACAGGAGAATGCATTTTTAAATATTGTTATATATTTGATAGAGTCAGGAGATAGCCAAATGCCTAGGCAAAGAGGGAAGGGTACCCGGAGAACCTTCGACCTGCCCAGGCCATTATGCACAGGGGCCTTGCTTAAACATGTCCACAGTGAAAAATTCCATCATTTAACACCTGTGCAGTAAGGAAAATAAATCAATGTGGAGTGGCTCAGAATACCAGCCCACATGCCAATGGGGAAAGGGGGTAAAACCACCAGGAATTAGCATCTTAGGCTGGGGAGGAGTCTGGCCTCTTCAACACTTGTCGTGGCCTGGTATTCAATCTGAGATGGAAGCCCGCGGAGGATCCCTCTCTTTGCTGAGAGCTCCCCTTTCACTTAATAAATTCCACTCTCCTCACTCTTTAATTTGTCCACGTACCTAATTTTTCCTGGTTGTGAGACAAGAACCTGGATTTACCTGCACTAAGGAGCAAAAAATAATCCTCCATCATAGTCACAAAGTGGAATTCTCACAGAAATTAAAAAAAAAAAAGGAAAGTATTACTGATATATGCAATAACAAGGACGACTCTCAAAACCATTTTGCTGAGTAAAAGAAGTAAGACATCAAAGAGCTTTTATGCTCTGTAATTTCATTTATATGAGGTCCAAAAACAGGTAAAACTGGCCAAGCACAGTGGCTCATATCTATAATCCCAGCACTTTAGGTGGCTGAGGCAAGCAGATGGCTTGAGCCTAGGAGACCAGCCTGGGCAACACAGCAAAACCTAGTCTACAAAAAATACAAAAATTAGCCAGGAGTGGTGGAGTGCACCTGGAGTGCACCTGTAGTCCCAGCTACTCAGGAGGCTGAGACAGGAGGATTGCTCGAGCCCAGGAGGTTGATACTGCAGTGAGCCTCAATCACACCACTGCACTTCAGCCTGGGCTACACAGGGAAAACCCTATCTCAAACAAACAAACAAAATAGGTAAAAATAATCTCTGTTGATAGAAATCAGAACGGCCGCCTAAACTGGCTCTGGAAAGATGCAACAGGGAACTTTGTAGAGTGGGTGTTCTATTACCTTGAACAAGATATACAGGAAACACCAGTGGATACGAGTGTCAAATTTTTAAACTGTACCCTTAAGACACGTGCATTTCATTCTATGCAAATTACAGCTCAGTTTAAAAGGAAAAGGATTTGCAGCAAATGCCATCTACATTTCCTATAGCTCAAGCACAGCAGCAGGCAAACCTTTTCTGTAAAGGGTCAGAGAGTATTTTAGGCTTTGTAGTCTCCACTGCAACTACGATTGCCTGTGCACTGTGAAAGTAGCCACAGACGATATGAATGAGCATGGCTGTGTTTCAATAAAACTACAGACAGGTGGCAAGCCAAATGTTGTCGATAGCCGTAGTTTGCCAACCTTTGGTCAGGCAAACAGAAGACTCATCCTCAAAATTAATTTAAATATACTATATTGTTCTCTTCTAAATAGTAGCAGGCATGATAATTACTAGAAGCCAATCATAGTCCTTCCTATATACTTGAGTTTTTCATACTCATCTACTCACTTAAAATAGGATAATAACCAAGAAAAAGCTTAAAACATATTTGATATGTAAGATCATCATTTTCTTAAAATCATACTCTAATAGCTACTATAGTATTTTGAAGAAATAACCAGGATTTTGAGGAATACTTGAGTTTAAAATAAGCCAGCTAGTTAATAATTAAAGTATAACCTGGACACACACAAAATGCTATGTTATCCACGGGCTGACACTTTGATTTATCTAGTATAGTAAAGTTCTTAAGACATGTACAGTTGGCTGGTCCAAGTGCAGTGGTGTTTACAACTAATTGATCACAAACAGTTACAGATTTCTTTGTTCTTTCTCCACTCCCACTGCTTCACTTGACTAGCCTTTAAAAAATAATAATAAAAAATAATAATAAAAACATTAAAAAATTGTACAGTTACCACTCATTATCATCTAGTTGGTTCTTCATTTAAAAGAATTCGAAATTAAAGACAGCAATTATGCTTGTGTATGGTGGCTTACATCTGTAATCCCGGCACTTTGGGAGGCTGAAGTGGGAGAATCACTTGAGGTCAGGAGTTCAAGATCAGCCTGGACAACATGGTGAGACCTTCGTCTCTACAAAAAAATTTAAAAACTAGCAGGGTGGCCAGGCGTGGTGGCTCACGCCTGTAATCCCAGCACTTTGGGAGGCCAAGGCTGGTTGATCATGAGGTCAAGAGATCGAGACCATCCTGGTCAACATGGTGAAACCCCGTCTCCACTAAAAATACAAAAATTAGCCGGGCATGGTGGCACGCGCCTGTAGTCCCAGCTACTCGGGAGGCTGAGGCAGGAGAATCGCCTGAACCCATAAGGCGGAGGTTGTGGTGAGCCGAGATCGCGCCATTGCACTGCAGCCTGGGTAATAAGAGCGAAACTCCGTCTCAAAAAAAAAAAAAAATTAGCAGAGTGTGGTGGCACATGCCTGTGGTTCTAGCTATTCAGAAGGCTGAGGCAGGAGGACCATTTGAGCCCTGGAGGTAGAGGATGCAGTGAGCCATGATTATGCCACTGTATTCCAGCCTGAGCAATGGCAGAGATAGAGCCTGTCTTCAAAGAAAAAAACCACAGCAAATACATCTCGGTTTCTTATTAAGCATTTCAAAATATAAAAATTACATGAAGAAATAATACAAATTTTTCATGGTAAGTATCAGAAGCTAATTTTCTTAATTTTTGCAAGGCTCAAAAAATTGTTACACCACAAAGAACATCCAAGGTGTACACCTAGGTATAACATGAGACAGCCCTAAGCTGTCTGAAAAATGTCAAGAAAATTCCAATTTAAAAATGAAATGATTTCTTTCTCACCATAGTATATGACTAACAGAGAAAAAAAAAAACCTAGCAAAATGAGAAAGCTTGGTTCCTATATAAGTATGCTACCTAACTAGCCATGTGACAATCTGGCATTCATTCACTCATCAAGTATTTCTGAAAGCTTATTATGTGACAGACACTGCAAACACAGTAGTGAAGAAAACAGTAAAAATCCCTGCCCTCATGACACATTCTGGTGAATCACTTAATCTCTAAAAACAACTCAGTTTTCTTTCTCCAAAACAATGGATTTTATATTATACTACAGAGTATTTTCAATTCTTTTTTAAAAGTCCATATTACTCTTCCGAATCCAGGAAAGCAACTTACAGAAGATAATCTGAAATCCACTCTTGCCACTGGCTGAAAGATAATCTGAAATCCACTCTTGCCACTGGCTGAAACCATTTGTTGTGTCATCATATTCAGACTGCATACAGGGGAAATTAAGTAACTGCTAGATTATCTTTCACACAATCTAGATGAATTATGAGCTTTATTGGCCTGTTAGTATTTACTTGGTAATTAAGCTTCCTTGGATGGAATCCAAGAAAGAAGAACAATCTTAGAGAAATTTCTCCAGATAATGCATAATTTTACATCCCCAGTATTTAAGTCTATAGAAATATAGCTTGCTTCTGAATCAACTAATAAACTTATCTTCTCTTCAGAGTAGGATCTGATCTTTGTTTACAAAGTGCTTGCTAAAAGTCAGAAAGCCAAATCTTGTATTCAAATATGGTTCCTACATCTAACATTTAAATTTTATTTCGCTTATCGAGACATATTTTTAGGGCAGGCACAGTGGCTCATGTCTGTAATCCCAGCACTTTGAGAAGCCAAGAGTTTGAGACCAGCCTGGGCAACGCAGCAAAATCCCAGCTGGGCATGGTGGTACACGCTTGTAGATTTACTAGATACTTTGGAGGCTGAGGCGAAAAGGACAGTTTGAGCTCAGGAGTTTGAAGCTGCAATGAACTAGGATCATGCCACCGCTACACTCCAGCCTGGGTGACAGAGTTACAAACGAACAAACAACAAAAAAACCATGAATGAACACCACTGTCACATCCAACAAACGCAAATAAAGTAGGAGCACTGAAATTTGCTAGCAAGAAGAGATGATGAACACAGATGGACCCAAAGTGGTGGAACAAATTTACATAAGTCAATCTATAATGTGTAAAATACATACAAAGATGAATTATTTCTTTCTACAATAATCTTAACTGTAAGTGGCTTCTAGAACTAGATTCTCAACTCAGCTATATCAAATATTAAATTAGTAAAGGAACCTTTAAAACACCCAGATATTTTAAGTCTCATATAGATGAGCACTGTTTACTTGATTTATATTTAAAAATCCAATGAATGGGCTGGGCGCAGTAGCTCCTGCCTGTAATTCCAGCACTATGGTAGGCCCAGGAGGACGGATAACCTGAGGTCAGAAGTTGGAGACAAGCCTAGACAACATGGTGAAACCCCGTCTCTAATAAAAATGCAAAAAATTAGCCAGGCGTGGTGGCAGGCGCCTGTAATACTAGCTACTTGGGAGGTTGAGGCAGGAGAATCACTTGAACCCAGAAGGTGGAAGTTGCAGTGAGCCGAGATTGAGCCACTGCACCCCACAGCCTAGGCAACAGAGCGAGACTCCACCTCAAAAAATAAAAAATCCAATAAATGAAAAGACTCTGACAAAACTGAAATGATTTCTAACCTAGAAGAATCACTATTAGAAAATACTGATTATCCAGCTCTCAGAATGTTTGCCTTTTAGACAGAACTCTTATTGCTGACAGCTAGGTATAATGGAAAAAAAAAAGCCAGGTTTTGGGACCCAGAAGACAAGAGTTTGAACACTAGTGCACCACATCTTGGACACTTTCTTTTTTTTTTTTTTTTAATAAAGACGAGGTTTCACCATGTTGGTCAGGCTGGTCTTGAACTCCTGACCTCAGGTGATCCGCCCGCCTTGGCCTCCAAAGTGCTTGGATTACAGGCGTGAGCCACCGCGCCTGGCCAACACTTTCTAAATCTATTTTTCACCTCTAAAATGGGAATACTGATTACCTACCTTGAAGGATTGCTACAATGATTAGTGAAAATACATGTAAAGAACCTGACACCTAACAGGCACTGAATAAAGGAGTATCAGCTGCTTAGATTATTCTCATAAGCACATCCATGAAAGAGGACAGAATAAAGGACATGGGAAGAAGATAAATCAGAGCCTAGGCTACATTTTTTTGAGACAGGGTCTCACTCCTATTGCCCAGGCTGAGTGCAGTGACACAATCACACTCACTGCAGCCTTGATTTCCCAAGCTCACGTGATTCTCCCAGCTAGCCTCCCAAGTAGCTGGGACTACAGGCACACACCATCATGCCCAGCTAATTTTTTGTATTTTTTTTAACAGAGGCAGGGTTTCACCATGTTGCCCAGGCTGGTCTCAAATTCCTGGGCTCAAACAATCCACCCAACCTCAGTCTCCCAAACTGCTGGGATTACAGGTGTGAGCCACCACACCTGGCCTGAGGCTACATTTAACTGCTAAAACAAAGCAAATAAAAATTTTTTTGTTCACATTTCATATACATAATACTATAGTTCCTCCTTATAAATACATAAAATCTAAAATTACCTACAGGTCTACTTATTTTGGAGCTAAGTAAAAATGAAAGACTATTATCATACAGTAAAGCAGAAATAATTTTATGAACAGGTGAGACTGAAAATATGCCAAAAGTAAGATATAAAAATGTGTATGAAAGGATAGTAAAAGATTCCTACCTTTAAACCGACTGTTATAAGATCTGTAACAACACTGTATGGAAAAAGTAAAAAGAGAAAATGGAAAACAAAGTTAGAGAACAAGTTTTTAAAAGACAGAGATAGTAAGAATAAAGGGGAAAAAAGCATTATAATAACAAATAATAAAAACAAGAATGTGATGAGTTGTGAAATATTAATACAAAGAAAAATGATGAGAGACAGTCCAGCAACAGCAGAGTGTAAAAGCAAAGCCTTACTACCAATACAAGAAACAAACCCTAAGTTAACTTTTAGTATTTTGGAAGTATAGTCATACTTCAATTAAAAATGAGTGTTTATCCATTTACCTCTGTTTAATAAAGCCAAACCAAAACTTAAAATCACCAAAGTTTTTAAGTCACTGGCATGAATAACCGTGTCTGAGGTTTTAAATGAAACAAAACCAGTGCTTGGATTTTACAGAAATAGAAGGCATCTTGCAAATCTGCATTTACCACCCAAAACTGCTCACCAAAATACAGTTAAGACAGTCTCTCGGAACTAAAATAAATACAAATATTACGTTTCAGGCATCAAATTTTTCAAAGATTTGCTTTTTAAAAATATTCTATCACGTCAAAACTGTTTAAGTATAAATTATCTCTTAGGAGGAAATGAACACATACACACACACAAGAGACAGTTGGGATTTGAGGAGGAACTAGAAAGATAGGTTGACTGATGGCTTGTGGTTTGTTTTTTGACTATCCAAATAAGGAAAAAGGATCTTTTTCAGGCTGTTGGAAAATGTAGAAATTTAATTAGCCTCCTGAAGGCAAAAATGCACTCTATTCTTAAACCACATTCCTTAAGACCAGGGTGTAAAAAATCCCCTTTAAAGTCCTGCCATCCAAAAACTCATCTCTTCTAAGCCCCAAGAAACCGTCTTCAATTAATGTTTTTCTTCATATCTCCTAAAAGAAAGCTACAAATACATTTTACATATCGTTAATAACCTATGTCATCATTACCTCATAAAAGTCAACAAATAAATGACTCTAGATGATGTAAACTGTTATAAAAACACCACGCAGATTTTTTATTTTTCCTTCTAAACTTCTGTAACTTGAAATTCATTTGTCTAAAATTTAAATGTGGCAAGTAATTAGATGCTTGCTGCATAAAAAATAAGACTGCGTAACACTATGGTTATTGGTTCTGATGCAAAGAGCAAATCATGTTCCTACTTGAACTTCCAAATGAACTTACCTTCCAGTATCTGTCTAATTGCCTTGCATATTCAAACCAATAAACCTATTACTACCTTTAAAACCACAAACAGGGTGAAGGGAGAGTTAACTTCTTAAACACTCAAAAAGTATAAGTTTGCACTTCACAGTTATCCTAGAGTTTAACAGCAAAGATGCAAAATTCAAGGGTCCTCTTTATTATAACTATAAATTTTACGACACAAAAAGCCTGCTTCCATATTTAAGTCAAATCTTCCAGAAAATTAACTACACATAACGAAATACTAATTTCATAGTTTACCTGAACTGAAATATTAGCATAATGACATAAATCTTTAGGATCACAAAATTTTGCAACATATAAAATGTAACTGAATAAGGTAATGTGAAATTAGTCGTCAACAATGCTCTCGGAGAAACTTAAACAATAAAAACAGCTTCAATTTCCCCAAAAATATATACACCTACTATGTACCCAAAGAGTAATGATTTTAAGAAATTTTTTAAATATTCCATTAAATAAAAAACACCACAATCATGAATAAATTCTAAAACTCTATAGCAGTGTGCAATCTGCATTCAAATAGAAATATTATATCCACTTAATGTTGTGCAACTAAAATAAATGAAATCTAATGAGGTCAAACCCTGCTGGAAAAGTTCATCTTTTCCAAATATCAGGACAATTATCAACCATATGGCAACATGTAAACGACTTTTACTGTTCTAACAAGTTGTATATAGTCCACAACCTTACAGAAATCTTGTCATCAAAAGCAGGTAACAAGCCAAACAAAATCTCAAATACATAAAGGAAATAAATTGAGTTGGAGATTTTTTTTTAATCCGTAGGCACACTACAACCTTCAATTAATTTACCAAGATCCTAACATAGTTGTTACTAAAATATGTCAAGTGCTACCCCATATCCCTGTGTCTCCAGAGAATAATTTATATACATAGATTCTAAATCTTTTTATTTTTGGTCAGGGACCCCTATTAAATTTTTGAGCATTTGAAAGCTCCCCGAAAATTGCTCGTACACCGTATTTTACATACACGGGCAGAGAATTCATTAAGTTTCTTGGCGAAAGAGAGTGGTGAGGGGTAAGCGTCCATGGTCACTAAGTCCAGAGCCCTGGTGTCGCGAAAGCGTTACCGTATCTCACGGCACAAGCCGGGAGACCTCGGCCAAGTCCGCCGGCGGCCCCGGGACCCCGCGTGGAACCGTGGCTCAGGACCAGGTCGCCGCCCAGACTTGTACCGACGCGTGCACCCGCCGTCGGCCACTCCGCCGCTCGCCCCACCTCGCCGGTAAACAGCAACTCCCCCGGCAAGAGGACGCCCGCCCCGCGCGCCGCCTCCGCCTCCCACAGCGCCGTGCACCATTTTCTGAGAGGAAGTGTCGGGAGGCCGAGTTGGGCTCCCCGGACTCGGGGCGCGGAGGGCGGACCCCGGCACCGCAGCCGGACCGGGCTTTCCTCCGCTCCCCGGTGTGTCGAGTAGGGCTGGAAGGGGCGGACGTGTCCGGGGCGCCGCGTGGGGAAAGGAGAGGCTACGGCGGACGGCACCTCCGCGATTCTGGGATCCCCACCGAGACGCCCGGAAGCCCCGCCGTCGGGCTTGGCCGGGGCCGCTCCTCCGGCCGCCGGCGCCGCACCCGGCTCCCCAGCCCCAGCGCGTCCCGCCGAGAGCCGGGTGGAAGCGGCGCCAGCGCAACCCTGTGCGGCCGCCGCGCCGCCTAGTACTTACCCATCCATGGCCCAAATGGAGGCGCGCACAGAGCAGGGACTGACGGGCTCACCGCGAGCGGAGGAAGCAGGCGGCGGCAGCAGGGCGGTTCCGGGTACTAGCGAGCGTCGCCTCTGCGGAGCCCGGGCCGGTCGGAGGTGGAAAGAGAGTGGGAAACAGGGGCGGGGACCGGGCACGCTCCCGCCACCGCCGCACCCCCGCCTTCCCCACCCCGCGAGCGCGCCCCCGCTTGGCCCGACCCCGCCCCCTCAGCGTCCCCGCCTTCCCTCGGGGCCCGCCCCTGCGCTCGCGCCCACCCTCGTCCCGCTTGCTGCCGGCCTCCGGCTCGGCTCTGGGGCGCCCTCTTCACGCTGTCGCCGTAAGACCCCGCCTCTCGGCCCGTCATCCCGGCGCGCGCGCGCGCGCCCCCCCAGACTCCCTTCTGCGTTCGCGGGAGCGCGCGCCTTGTGCTTCCCGCTCCGCCGCGCGCCCCGCCCGCCCTCCCGCGGCCCCGCGGGCCTTCCGGCTTCGCGGAGTGGGGCTGCCAGTTGAACGCCTCCCTCTGCCGGCGGGAAAAGCCTTGGGGATCTGACTCCCGAGAGTAGGCAAGAATGTCCCGCGAGGACCCCAGAATCGAGGTAGAATTGCCCCGAGTGCGCGAGGCTGTAGGTGGTACGTCCAGGGCCAGCCGCTGGCTGCCCCGCGCTGGAGTCGACCGCTGGGACCTGCACCAGCCCCATAGGTGTGGCTGGGACGATGAATGAGGTGAAAGAGGCTCCCCGGACTCAAGAACGTTTGTATTTGTATACAGTTTAAGTATCTGAGTGCATTTTGACCTGACCGTCTAGTATTGAATTTATATGAAACATTCACTGCACAACAAGCATGGAATGGCTATATTTCCAGCATTTTATAAAAGTTTACTCATAACTCCCTTTTTTTCAGATGAAAATATAGACACAAAGAGAGTGATTGCTGACAGTTTCCCAACCAGGAAACGTTTGCACCAGAGCGCTTTGCTCTGGTCTGAGCAAAAAGTGTATGTATAATAATGTAACGAATGACAGACAACACGCTTGCTTTTTTCCCTTTTTAGTGTGAAATTGAATGATTTTTCAATTCACAGATCACCAAAACATAACCCATTAAACTATTAAGCCGAATTCTTAACCTCCTGAGTAAAAGAGAGCGAGGCTCCACCCCGTGGCTTCCTCATTTGAAAAGCAACTTAGAACCTCAAACATCTATCCTTGCTAATTTCCTGCTTTCGGATCAGTAGGTGCTACTAAAAAGATCTAAACTGTGGACTCATTCATTATTCAGTCAGTACTTATTGAGAAGCTACTATGCGCCGGGCACTTCATGGACATACAAGAAAATCAGTTTCCAGCCTTTACTTTTGAATGGATTCCTTGGTTAGTTTATGTGTATTTTTGGCATAAAACTATTTTCAAATAGGTAGAGTAATTCAGTGAGGTCATTCTTAAAGTGCTTTATCTAACCTGCCTCTTCCAAAATGTCAAATATGTTTTGTTTTGTGTGTTAAGTCTAAATATTAAGTTGCATTTGTAAACATTGCCAGATGGAAATGGAGAACATCAACAAGATAAGCAGTTAATGCAGTCTTTCTATCGCTTTATTTGGGATATATTCTGCTGATGAAATTTCCTTAACTCCTTTTTTAGCCATACAAGTAATATCAGCATAAATGCTCATTTTGGAAAATTCAAACAACATAAAATACTGAAAAGTTATAATTGTTAATATTTTTCTTCCCAAACCACCCCCTGCCCATAACTACCACTGTAAGAATTTTGTATGCATCCTTCTAGACCTTTACCATTTTTCTTTTTTTTTTTCACCAAAAAATCCTGGATTATGGTAGGGTGCAGTGGCTCACGCCTATAATCCCAGCACTTTGGGAGGCCAAGGTAGGTGGATCACTTGAGGTCGTGAGTTTGAGGCCAGCCTGGCCAACATGATGAAACCCCATCTCTACTAAAAATACAAAAATTAGTCTGGCTTAGCAGTGCACGCCTGTAATCCCAGCTACTCTGGAGGTTGAGACACAAGAATCTGTTGAACACAGTAGGCAGAGGTTGCAGTGGGCCAACATCGTGCCACTGCACTCCAGCCTGTGTGACAAATTGAGACTCTGTCTAAAAAAAAAAAAAAAAAAAAAAACTGGATTTTTTTTTTCATTACGACACATTCTGCTTAATTCTTTTAACTACAGTGTAGTATTTTTTTTTCTTGAAACTCTCACTTTGTCGCCCAGGCTGGAGTGCAGTGGTGCACTGCAATTTTCACCTCCTGGATTCAAACCATTCTCATTCCTTAGCCTCCCAAGTAGCTGGGATTACAGGCGCCCACCACCTCGCCTGGCTAATTTTTGTATTTTTAGTAGAGATGTGGTTTCACCATGTTGGCAAGGACTGGTCTTGAACTCCTAACCTCAAGTGATCCACCTCCCTCTGCCTCCCAAAGTGCTAGGATTACAGGTGTGAACCACTATGCCCAACCTCATCATTTCATTTCATAATTTATTTAACCTTTTTCAAAACAGTGGAAATTACATTGTTTCCAAGTATTCACAATAACTAATGCTATTGCAGAAAATATCATGAATGTATGAATATCTTTGTACACATATTATTACATGAGGAATAGATCCCTAGAAGTAGGATTAAGAAACAAAGGAGACTGGGCGCAGTGGCTCACCCCTGTAATCCCAGCACTTTGGGAGGCTGAGGTGGGTGGATCACCTGAGGTCAGGAGTTCGAGACCAGCCTGGCCAACATGGAGAAATCCCATCTCTAAAAAAACATAAAAATTAAAAAAATAAATAAAGGAATATAAGGTTTTATATCCTTTGTGTCATTCAACAATCCTTCATATAAAGCCTTTATAATTCAAATTTGATAATTTTTTTGAAAATGATTCCAAAAAGGCTGTACCAATTTACAGAGTTTCCTTATTTAAAAAACAAATGTCCAGGCATGGTGACTCACACCTGTAATCCCAGCACTTTGGGAGGTCAAAGCGGGAGGATTGCTTGAGCTCAGGCATGTGAGACCAGCCTGGGCAACATGGTGAAATCCTGTCTCTATTTTTTTATAAAAATAAATTTTTAAAGTTATGTCTCTCTTACTCTATGCTTTAGCTAACAAATTTCAATATTAAAAAATAGCAGAGCATGACCCCTATCTTTGCTGTCCCAAATTTCAACATTAAAAAATAACACAGCAAGACCCCATCTCTAAATAAGTAAAAATAAATATGAAATGTGTCTGAAATTTATTGTCTATACTAACAGTAATTCTGAGAAGTCTACAATGTAAAGACAGTTCCAAAATACTCAATCTCCAGCTTCACAACAGAAACCTAGACATAAGAAAACAGAAAACAGTTTACAACAAAAAAGAAAGTGAAGCCTTAACTCTTTTCCCTTGGTTCTAAATACAAAGAACATTTAAAAAAAAATTTTTTTTTTTTTAAAAAGACAGGGGTTTCACCATATTGGTCAGGCTGATCTTGAACTCCCGACCTCAGGTGATCCGCCCGCCTTGGCCTCCAAAGTGCTTGGATTACAGGCGTGAGGCCGGGCGCGGTGGCTCACGCCTATAATCCCAGCACTTTGAGAGACCGAGACAGGTGGATTACGAGGTCAAGAGATCGAGACCATCCTGGTCAACGTGGTGAAACCCCATCTCTACTAAAAACACAAAAATTAGTTGGGCATGGTGGCGCACGCCTGTAGTCCCAGCTACTCGGGAGGCTGGGACAGGAGAATTGCTTGAACCCAGGAGACAGAGGTTGCGGTGAGCCGAGTTCGCACCATTGCACTCCAGCCTGGGTAACAAGAGCGAAACTCCATCTCAAAAAAAAAAAAAAAAGACAGAAAAAGGATTACAGATGTGAGCCACTGTGCCCAGCCGAACTTTTTTTTTTTTTTTGAAACAGAGGCTTGCTCTGTTGCCCAGGCTGGTGTGCAGTGCCATGATCTCAGCTCATTGCAACCTCTACCTCCCAGGTTCAAGCACTTCTCCTACCTCAGCCTCTCTAGTAGCTGGGATTACAAGTGTGTGCCACCACACCTGGCAAATTTTTATGTTTTTCATAGAGATGGGGTTTCACTATGTTGGCCAAGCTGGTCTCGAACTCCTGGCTTGAAGTGATCTGCCTGTCTCAGCCTCCCAAAGTGCTGAGATTACAAGCGTGAGCCACCACGCCTGGCCAATTCAAAGAACTTCTTATAGATTAAGCTCTATGGGTTTGTGAGTCACTTTGATTCAAAAATAGTAGGTAGCATAGAGTTTAGCTCCTCAAGAACTACTTTTAGAATCCTAGCTATTCCTATAGCCTACGTGACACGGAAGAGCCATGGCTTTCTATCATCTCCACGGAAGTTTCTGGAATCAGATATCACCCACATGACCCGGCTTGGCCTAAAACCAGTATGTTCTGTATACTGGCTTCTTGACAGTGAAGAGAGTAACATTTTCTCTATTTGCTAATTGCTTTATTCTTTGAAAAGGAAGACAGTTACAAATAATTTAGTTTATAATTTTTCTAACGTTTTTCTCTTGCGTTTTTGTTCTGATTTGACTAAGAATTTCCCCTGAAACACCTTTATCTGATGAGAGACACCACCCTCATCACTATTAGGTTTGGACCACATGTAACCTTTGAACACTTGCCTTAAGGCATTCCCGTAGGCAGTCCTTAGTTAACATTTAACCAACATTACCTTATTTCTGTTTACAGGTAAGACTTCTTAATACACAAAATAATACAAAGATACCAAATAAGTCAGAAATAATAACCAGCTATTAGGTGAATCTAGGAAGGTGGACATTTTAAAATCATTTTATCCCATGAAAATACAAAATCGGGCCGGGCGCGGTGGCTCACGCCTATAATCCCAGCACTTTGGGAGGCCAAGGCGGGTGGATCATGAGGTCAAGAGATCAAGACCATCCTGGTCAACAAGGTGAAACCCCATCTCTACTCAAAATACAAAAATTAGCTGGGCATGGTGGTGCGCGCCTGTAGTCCCAGCTATTTGGGAGGCTAAGGCAGGAGAATTGCTTGAACCCAGGAGGCAGAGGTTGCGGTGAGCCGAGATCGCGCCATTGCACTCCAGCCTGGGTAACAAGAGCGAAACTCCGTCTCAAAAAAAAAAAGAAAGAAAGAAAATACAAAATCATCAAAATTAACATTGTATTTTCCAAAATAGAAACATCTGAAATTATACTAAATGAAAAAAGCCACTCAAAAGGTTACATACTGTATGATTCCATTTCTATAACATCCTCAAAATGACAAAATTATAGAGATGGAGAACAGATTAGTGGTTACCAAAGATTAGGAATAGGGCGGGAGCGGGTGGAAGGGGATAGAGACAACTGTGACTGCAAGGGAGTAACAATGGGGATATTTGTGATAATAAAACAGTTCTGTATCTTGATTATGGGGGTGGTTATACAAATCTACACATGATCAACTTGCATAGAACTTTAGATATGTGCATGAAAAAGTGACAATCTGAAGAGAAATTATGGATTGTACAGCGTCTATTTAATGCTTTTGATAGTGTAATGTAGTTACTAAGACGTACTATTGGGGGAAACTGGGTGAAGGGTACACAGAACCTCTTTGTACTTATTTTTTAAACTTTCTGTGAATCTATAGTTAGTTCAAAATACAAAAATAAAAAAGAAACCTTGGCTAAGTGTTCCCTTAATATTTGTTGTTGTTTGTTCAGTAAACAATAACAATTTCAAAGGCTTAAGCAAAATGGCATGTGAGTATCATTTGTAGTTTTCAGGCTGTATCACATTGGTAGTCAAATAAGGTTATAACAGCTGACACACACTGACTCTGACCAACTCTGCCCAATCCCTTGAATTATGAGCCTTTCTTCAAAGTCCTGCCCAACTATTTGAAGAGGCGGCATGCAAGTGTCTCCTACGTGCTCACTGACTTCTCAGCAGCTATGAATCACGTCCATTTTTGTCATCTCATGCCTGGCCATGATGTAATCATCTCCACATAAAGTTCCTAATATGGCCAGTTCCTCGCACAGAGGACTCATGTCTATGCTGAAAGTACTGTCCCTTGTCACTGTCCTGTAGTATGGTTTACCAGCCCATGCCAAAGTTGCATTGGACTTTCTGGAGCACTTTTCTGAAGAGGGGAGGATTCCTTTCCCTGTCTTTTGTCATACTTTATCACCTAGGACCTAGTGTCTCCCAGTTCCTGAGTAGCAGGAGTTGTAGGCATGCCCCACCACCACACCTGGCTAATTTTTGCTAGTTGGTTTTTCATGAAACAGCCCTTTTTGTTTTAATTCACAGAAAATCCTCCTTTAAGATTTAGGCAAGGGCAAAACACCATCTCTACTAAAAATATAAAAAATTAGCCAGCCATGGTGGCTCACGCCTGTACGCCCAGCTACTCAGGAGGCTGAGGGGAGGATCACCTGAGCCCAGGAAGTTGAGGCTCCAGTGAGCTGAGATCATGCCACTGCATTCCAACCTGCCCAACATAGTGAGGCTCTGTCTCAGGAGAAAAAAAAAAAAGAAGGATGTAGGCATGAATCCTATGGGCTAAGAAAATCTGAGTGATCTTCACTACAGTGATCTAAGAATCATCATTGCCCTTAAACACTGACTTTTTGTCCTTAAAACTGGTGTCCCCCATTCTCTACCCTGAGGATAAATTTCTTAACCTAGAAGTCTCCTGGACCCCACTTAGAAGTAAATCTCTTGGGTTTTTTTTTTCTTTACCTTTATTTACTTGCCATTTTTATTTTTTTTTTCTTTGTACTCCTTTTTTATTTTCTTTTAAGACAGTCTCACTCTGTCACCCAGGCTGCAGTGCAATGGCAAGATCTCAGCTCACTGCAACCTCTGTATCCCAGGTTCAAGCGATTCTCCTGCCTTAGCCTCTGGAGTAGCTGGGATTACAGGTGTGTGCTACCACACCCAGCTAATTTTTGTGTTTTTAGTAAAAATGGGGTTTTGGTCAGGCGCGGTGGCTCATGCTTATAATCCCAGCACTTTGGGAGGCCGAGGCGGGTGGATCACGAGGTCAAGAGATCGAGACCATCCTGGTCAACATGGTGAAACCCCGTCTCTACTAAAAATACAAAAATTAGCTGGGCATAGTGGCGCACACCTGTAGTCCCAGCTACTCGGGAGGCTGAGGCAGGAGAATTGCTTGAACCCAGGAGGCGGAGGTTGCGGTGAGCCGAGATCGCACCATTGCACTCCAGCCTGGGTAACAAGAGCAAAACTCCGTCTCAAAAAAAAAAAAAAAAAATGGGGTTTCGCCACATTGGCCAGGCTGGTCTCAAACTCCTGGCCTCAAGTGATCCACCTGCCTTGGCCTCCCAAAGTGCTGGGATTATAAAATGAGACACCATGACTGGCCTTTAAATTTTATTTTATTTCTTTTTTTTTTTTTTTTTTTTGAGACAGAGTCTTGCTCTCTTGCCCAGGCTGGAGTGCAATGGCATCATCTCAGCTCACTGCAACCTCCGCCTCCTGAGTTCAAGAGATTCTCCTGCCTCAGCCTTCCAAGTAGCTATGATAACAGGCACCCACCACCACCACCACACCCAGCTAATTTTTGTATTTTTAGTAGAGACGGGGTTTCACCATGTTAGCCAGGCTGGTCTCCAACTCTTGACCTCAGGCGATCTGTCTGCCTTGGCCTCCCAAAGTGCTAGGATTACAGGTGTGAGACACCATGGCCAGCCTACCCTACCCAATTTTTAAATCATATAAATTTCTATCAAAAGTATAACCATCACATTAAATGTTATAAATATTCGTATTTAAACATAATTCTCTATTTTTTCTATTTTTTTTTTTTTTGAGACTGAGTTTCGCTCTTGTTACCCAGGCTGGAGTGCAATGGTGCGATCTCAGCTCACCGCAACCTCCGCCTCCTGGGTTCAAGCAATTCTCCTGCCTTAGCCTCCCGAGTAGCTGGGATTACAGGCACGCGCCACCATGCCCAGCTAATTTTTGTATTTTGAGTAGAGACGGGGTTTCACCTTGTTGACCAGGATGGTCTTGATCTCTTGACCTCATGATCCACCCGCCTTGGCCTCCCAAAGTGCTGGGATTATAGGCGTGAGCCACCGCGCCCGGCCCAATTCTCTGTTTATTTTTTATTTATTTTCTTGAGACAGGGTATCACTCTGTCACCCAGGCTGGAGTGTAGTTGTGCAATCGTGACTCACTGCAGCCTCAACCTTCCAGGCTCAGGTGATCCTCCCACCTCAGCCTCCTGAGTAGCAGGAGCTGTAAGGCATGCTCCACCACCACACCTGACTAATTTTTGTCAGTGTGTTCTTAGCAACCAGAACAATCCCTACTACATAATAGGCAGTCAATATTTCATTAATTGAACATGTGAAACAGGTTGTGCCTTGCAAAGACAATCTTTTGTTTCAGAAACTATTTATTGTATTAATAATAAATTTGTGTTTCTGGAAAACTTCCTCTATTTTCTTCCTCAGCATCACCAATTAGTTATTTATTAGATCTTCGTTCTATTACATACTTTTCTTTAATGTCATGTGTTTGTTTTTTTGTCAATATTTTATGTGATTTTTCTCAAGTATATTCTCTCCAATCATAGTTCAGATTTCTGCAGTATTAGTTTTATTCTTTGCTATTTTACTGTGTTTTTATATTACATAATAATTTTGTTTTCTCCTATTCTTTTTCATTAGCTCTACCAGCTTTTTTTAAATGTCATATTATTGTCTTATCTATGTTTTAAAATCTGTTTCATGGACTTCTCATTTAATTACTCAAATAGGATAAAGAAATATTTTGTCAGCCAGTCTCGGTGGCCCATGCCTGTAATCCCAGCACTTTGGGAGGCTGAGGCGGGAGGATCACAAGGTGGGAAGTTCGAGACCAGCCTGGCCAACACAGTGAAACCCCATCTCTACTGAAAATACAAAAATTAGCCAGGCGTGATGCCAGGCGCCTGTAATCTCAGCTACTCAGGAAGCTGAGGCAGGAGAATCATTTGGATCCGGGAGGCAGAGGTTGCAGTGAGCTGATTGTGCCATTGCACTCCAGTCTGGGCAACAGGGTAAGACTCCGTCTCAAAAAATATATATATTTTGTCTTATGTTTTCTTTCTTTATTTTTTTTTTGAGACAGAGTCTTGCTCTTTCACCAGGCACCAGGCTGGAGTGCAGTGGCACGATCTTGGCTCACTTCAACCTCTGCCTACCAGCTTCAAGCAATTCTCCTGCCTTAACCTCCTGAGTAGCTGGGATTACAGGTGCATGCCACCGTCCCAGTTAATTGTTGTATTTTAGTAGAGATGGGGTTTCACTACGTTGACCAGGATGGTCTTGATCTCTTGACCTCATGATCCGCCTGCCTCAGCCTCCCAAAGTGCCGGGATTACAGGCGTGAGCTACCTACCATGCGTGGCCTAATGTTTTCTTCTTATCCATATTTGCTCCTCTTTAAAAGTGTAATTAGGGTTTTTGGTTTTGTTTGGATTTATTGTGTTTTTTTGTTTTTTGGCAAAATTTCTGCTAGATTTTTTTTTTTTTTTTTTGAGTCAGGGTCTCGCTCTGTCACTCAGGCTGGAGTGCAGTGGCGTGAGCTTGGCTCACTGCAACCTGTGCCTCCTGGGTTCAAGCAATTCTCCTGCCTCAGCCTCCCGAGTAGCTGGAATAATAGGTGCACACCACCATGTCTGGCTAATTTTTGTATTTTTAGTAGAGACAGGGTTTTACCGAGTTAACCTGACTGGTCTCAAACTCCTGACCTCAAGTGATCCGTCTGCCTCGGGCTCTCAAAGTGCTGGAATTACAGGCGTGAGCCACCGTGTCTGACCTTTGCTAGAATTTTTTCCCTTGTCTGTATCAGGCAAGGAAAGTGTTTTTGGTTTTTGGTCTGTTTGTTTGTTTGGAATGATGGCAGTAATATTCTCATATGCAGTTTCCTAAAGAACAGTGTGAGTTAAGGGCTCACAAATCTCATCTCTGCTTGCCTGTGCATTATTTATTTTTTTGTTTTTGTTTTTAAGTCACCTGAAAGGCTAAATATCAATGGTTCATATTCTTGTTTCATCTTTCAATTACTTGGTGGGGATAGTGAAGTGGGAAGTGAACATGAAGCAACTCCAGTAAGTAGATAGCCGTCAAGTAAGGTGTGCTTTCTCTCAGAAACCTTTCACAAAGTCCTTTACATAGTTCTGCTGAATATCCACAGTTGATTTGGTTTGTTTTCCCTGAATTCCTTTAGAATGAGTATGTCCCTGTGATGACCAATTTTAGGTGTCAACCTGCCTGCTTTAAGAGACAACCAGATAGCTGGTAAGGCATTATTTCTGGGTATACTGTGAGGGTGCTTCTGGATTGGCATTGGCATCAGTGGACTGAATGAGGAAGATCTGCCCTCACCCAATGTGGGCGGGCATCAGCCAATTGGCTGAGGCCTGGATAGAAAAAAAGGGAGAGGAAAGGCAAATTTTCTGTTTTGAAGCTGGGACACTCCTTTTCCTGCCCTTAGACATCAGAACTCCAAGTTCTCCAGGCTTTGGACTCCAGGACTTGCACCAGCAGCCCTCCAGTTTCTCAGGCCTTTGGACTTGGACTTAGAGCCACATTACTGGCTTCTCTAGTTCTTCAGCTTGCCGATGGCCTATCATGGAACGTGGCCTCCAGAAGTCCCCTCTCATATGTCTCTGCCTGTGTGTGTATCTCATAGATTTTGTCTCTCTGGAGAACCCTAATACAATCCTCCTCACAGAAGCCTGAATATACTCTATAATACACAATATAAGACATTAGACTGGGCACAGTGGCTCATGCCTGTAATCGCAGCACTTTGGGAGGCCAAAGCGGATGGATCACTTGAGGTCAGGAGTTCGAGACCAGCCTGGTCAACATGGTGAAACCCCGTCTCTACTAAAGATACAAAAAGTAGTCAGGCATGGTGGCACATGCCTATTATCCCAGCTACTCAGGAGACAGAGGCAGAAGAATTGCTTGCACTGGGTGGCAGAGGTTGGAGTGAGCCGAGATTGCACCACTGGATTCCAGCCTGGGCAACAGAGTGAGGCTCTGTCTCAAAAAAAAAAAAAGAAGAAGAAAAGAGAGATTAAAAATAAACGTGCAGGCATGGGCTGGTATATATACTTATATTTACAAGTTCTACCTGTTGAAAGGATCAAACAATGACACTACAGCAACTTTTTTGGTGGGGGCGGGTCTCACTGTATTGCCCAGACTGAACTCAAACTCCCAGGCTCAAGTAATCCTCCCACCTCAGTCTCCTGAGTAGCTGGAACTACAGGTGTGCACCGCCGTGCCCAGCATTGCCCATATTTTAGTTTCTAAATACCATTGGCTAATAAAAAAGGAACCAAGACTATTCAGAGAAGTTGTTTGTTCCAGGCCTGGATCAGGGGAAAATGCAGGATGAGCCTGGGGTATCTTGAGGCTCATTTTGAGGACAGAAAGTAAGAAAGTTACTCGCATGCAAAATGTTAACATTAGGGGAATCTGGACTGTGGTTATTCAGATACACTCTGAACAATTTTCTTTTCTTTTCCTTCTTTCTTTTTTTTTTTGAGACCAAGTTTTGCTCTCGTTACCCAGGCTGGAGTGCAATGGCGCGATCTCGGCTCACTGCAACCTTCGCCTCCCAGGTTCAAATGATTCTCCTGCCTCAGCCTCCCCAGTAGCTGGGATTACAGGTGCATGTACCACCACACCTGGCCAACTTTTGTATTTTTAGTAGAGACAGGGTTTCGTCATGTTGGCCAGGTTGGTTTTGAACTCCTGACCTCAGGTGATCTGCCTGCTTTAGCCTCCCAAAGTGCTGAGATTACAGGCGTGAGCCACCGCACCCAGCCAAAATATTTTCACTCTTACCAAACAGCCATGGATACTGTCCTTTCACCAGCCCTTGACATGATTCTCCTCTAACTTACCTAGTCCTAACCAGTTCACTAACTTATGATTTACATTAATCTTTTCAAAGAAGTGAAGGTGAAGAAGTGAAGGTGAAAGAAACAGCTGTGAGTAAGGTGGCAGAGAAAAAGGGACAACTCTCTTTTTCAGTTTTTTTTTTTTTTTTTTTTGAGACGGAGTTTCGCTCTTGTTACCCAGGCTGGAGTGCAATGGTGTGATCTCGGCTCACCGCAACCTCCGCTTCCTGGATTCAGGCAATTCTCCTGCCTCAGCCTCCTGAGTAGCTGGGATTACAGGCACGCGCCACCATGCCCAGCTAATTTTTTGTATTTTTAGTAGAGACGGGGTTTCACCATGTTGACCAGGATGGTCTCGATCTCTTGACCACGTGACCCACCCGCCTCGGCCTCCCAAAGTGCTGGGATTACAGGCATGAGCCACCGTGGCTGGCACAACTCTCTTTCCTTTTTTAATTTTTTTCTTTTCCACTTAACCTGTTATGTATAACTCCATCTCTGGGGCCTGAAGTTAGCTACTGTACTAATAGAGTTGATTTACTTTTCCTGTCTTGGCATTCCATTTGTCTACAGATATTTGAAGTCAATAAATATAATATTATAGATGCTCTTTGGGAGACCAAGGCAGGCGGATCACCTGAGGTCAGGAGTTCAAGACCAGCCTGACCAACATGGTGAAACCCTATCTCTAGTAAAAATACAAAAAAATGAGCCAGGTATGGTGGCAGGCACCTGTAATCCCAGCTTAATCAGGAGGCTAAGGCAGGAGAATCATTTGAACCCAGGAGGCAAAGGTTTCAGTGAGCCAAGATCATGCCACTGCACTTCAGCCTGGGCGACAGAGTAAGACTCTGTCTTAAAAAAAAATACATATACATAGATGCTTATAATATTGTAATTGCTGTTATAATGGACAAAATAGTTCCTTTTCAGGTATCTGAGACCAACCACATCACTAATAGTAAACCACAAATTTTTTTTTTTTTTTTCTGAGATGGAGTCTCACACTGTTGCCTGGGCTGGAGTGCAATGGCACCATCTCAGCTCACTGCAACCTCCGCCTTCTGGGTTCACGTGATTCTTCTGCCTCAGCCTCCCAAGTAGCTGGGATTACAAGCGCACACCACCACACCTGGCTAATTTTTTGCATTTTTAGTAGAGATGGGGTTTCACTATGTTGGCCAGACTGATCTTGAGCTCTTGACCTCGTGATCCGCCTGCCTCAGCCTCCCAAAGTGCTGGGATTACAGGCATGAGCCACCACGCCCAGCCAGGAACCATAAATTTTATTTTACAACTACAACAAAGCCTTCATTTTGGCCACAAATTCAAACTCTCCTCTAAATCTTTTGACATATCTGTTCAACAAGGAGCCAGATGGATTGGTTAGAGTATATCTGTTTTATGTTTCCTGATTTGTCTTTAGTGAAAATAATAGCCCTGTGCAAAAAGCGAACCACAGTCCACAGGGTCAGTGGTAAAGCTTCTGGAATGCCAAACAACTGGATCAAGCTGTTGTTCTCCCATGCCGATATGGTTCTGAAAAATATTTAACTGCAGATGATCCCAGGGGGAACCGGCAAATGTTCCACCTTGAACAGGCAAACAAGCAAAAGGTCAGCAGCAGAAAACAAAACAAAACAACAAAAAACAATCTGGAAAGCTGCTCTGTGAAGAATATGTTATTCACATAAGTGGAAAAGCAAACCTCCTCTCCACACCACCCCCTGGGGGTGGAGGATTACTTGTATCAGAGGATAATAAGTCCTCATATTGCCTCTCTTCTGGAGCAGTGGGAGTAGGAGACCTTAATCAAGAATTTAATTTAGTAGAGGGTAGTAGGAGGATGACACCTACAAAAATTTAATTTGGCACAGAATAAATACATGGGGTATTTCCAAAGCTTGATCTTGGTGTAGCAAAGCAGTGACAAGTAAGAGAGCTGGATAGCTCAATTTGGGGGCCTGATTTTTAAGCAAATTTCAAACATTCAAAAAAAATTTTTTTAATGCCTGGTTAGGCACAGTCTGAAAACTAGAAGATAAAAAAGAACCGACATCATTCTGCAAAATAAAACACTATCTTTATAGTGAGCAGGGGTAAAGTTCCATTGATTATAGAAGAGTCAAATGTTTCTCTTTCTCAGCATGGAAAAAGTACGTGTACTCACAGTACAATACCGTTCCCCAGAATTAATGCCTGTCTTTGGGAGATGTGGGTGTGTTTAAAATAATAGTTATTTACTGGACACCAGGAGGAATTAGGTGGAAATATCTCCAAGGGAACTGAACTTGGACTACCCACACCCACTGTGGATTTTCTTGCTAGAGCCATATTCTAAATCAAATGACTAATTCAGACCTGACAAAATGTTTGGCTTGGGAAAAGAGGATGGATCCTGATATGAGACCAACCCCTGTGAGCAGGGCCTGGAATCTCCTGAAAGGAGGAGGGAGATATTAAAGGAAATGTTAAAGAAGGAAATTTGAACATCAGTGCTCTGAGAAAGATATGCAGATGTGAAGACAAGGGGCAACAGTAAAGATTTGGTTGTGCTCAAGGCCCTTGTGGTGGTTTACATTCTTGTGATAATTTTATCATGAGACTGAGTATCACTTAAGAGTTAGGTCCAGCTGCATACAACAGAGAACTCAGTAACTAGATAAACTAGATACGAATGTATTTCTCATGCAAAGCAAGTCCAGAAGTAGTGGTTTCAGGACTGGTATGACACTCCATTTCATGTTCATCAAAGACCCAGTTTTCTTTTGGTTCCATTATGTAATATATGGCTTTCATCATTCTTAAGATTACAAAATGGCTAGGAACTCTTTTTTTTTTTTTTTTTTTTGCCAAGGGGCAGAGTGGGGGGAGTTGCCCAGGCTGGAGTGCAGTGGCATAATCACAACTCACTGCAGCCTTGGCCTCCTGGGTTCAAGTAATTCTCCCACATCAGCTTCCAGAGTAGGGGAGATTACAGGCATGCACTGCCACACCTGGCTAATTTTTGTATTTTTTTATAGAGACAGGGTTTTACGTTGGCCAGGCAGGTCTCAGACTCCTGGACTCAAGTGATCCACCTGCCTTGGCCTTGCAAAGTGCTGGGAATACAGGCGTGAGCCACTCCTCTCCTCTTCTCCCCTCCCCTCTCCTCTCCTTTCCTTTGTCTCTCTCCCTGCTTGCCAATAATGTTCTTTACAGCAATTTTTTTTTCTATACAGGAACCAGTTCAGGATTATGTATTGCATTAAGTTGTTATTTCTTCTTTAATCTATCGCAGCTTCTTAGACTATCTGTTTTTTTAATGACATCGACATTTTGACTTCTTATTCACCTTGGAGAAGGTGTAAACAACTGGAGCAATTTTGCCTCCAGAGGACATTTGGCAATTTCCGGAGGTATTTTTGGTTGACAAAACTGGAAGAGTTAGAGATAGATGGTAATGGTTGCTCAACAATGGAAATGTACTCAATACCACTGAACTGTACACTTCAATACAGTTAAAATGATAAATTTTATGTTAGGTATGTTTTACAAATATAAGCAAAAAGCTTGGCCAGGTGCAGTGGTCACGCCTATAATCTCAGCACTTTGGAAGGCCGAGGTGGTGGATCATCTAAGGTCAGGAGTTCAAGAACAGCCTGGCCAACGTGGTGGAACCCAGTCTCTACTAAAAATACAAAAAGGCTGGGCGTGGTGGCTCATGCCTGTAATCCCAGCAATTTGAGAGGCTGAGGCAGGTCGATCACCTGAGGTCAGGAGTTTGAGACCAGCCTGGGCAACATAGAGAAATTCCCATCTCTACTAAAAATACAAAATTAGCTGGGTATGGTGGTACATGCCAGCTACTTGGGAGGCTGAGGCAGGAGAATCGCTTGAACCTGGGAGGTGGAAGTTGTGGCGAGCCAAGATCGCGCTATTGCTCTCCAGCCTGGGCAGCAAGATAGAAACTCTGTCTCAGAAAAGAAAAAAAAATTAGCCGGGCCTGGTGGCACTCACCTGTAATCCCAACTACTCAGGAGGCTGAGGCAGGAGAATCGCTTAAACCTGGGAGGTGGAGGCTGCAGTGAGCAGAGACCGAGACACTGCCCTCTAGCATAGGCAATAAAGTGAGACTGTCTCAAAAAAAACACACACTGGAAGGAGGGTGCCACTGATGCTACTGGCACATAGTGGGTACAGGCCAAGAATATTGCTAAACATACTATAATGCACATGACAGCCTCCCGCAAAAAATGATTATCCAGCCCAAAACGTCAACAGTGCCACAGTTGAGAAATCCTGGTATAAATTATTAGTACAACCTTGCTAAGAATATTAAGTGTGTCTATCCTCTGAGCAAACACTATCACTTCTAGAAATGTATTCTATGGAGATAGGACTAGTGAGCAATGATGGATACACAAAAGCTTTTTATTGCAAATGCCATTTATAATAAAAACAAATTTTAAAACTACTTAAATGTCCATCATAACAGCTAGGCAAGGTGGCATGAACCTGTAGCAAGACCTCGTCTCAAAAAAACAAATATTAATCACAAATGAGAATGGGAAATCAATTTGGAGTACATTCATGAAAAGGAAAACTATGCATCCTTTTTGTGGAAGGGCTGGAGCGGGGACAGAGTCTTTCTCTGTCACACAGGCTGGAGTGCAGTGGCACAATCACCATAGTCTTGACCTGCTGGGCTCAAGGGATGGGATCCTCCCACCTCAGTCCCCTGAGTAGGTGGAACCACAGGCATGTGCCACTATGCGTAGCTAAAATTTTAATAATTTTTTGTAGAGACAGAGTCTCCCAATGTTGCCTGTGCTGGTCTCAAACTCCAGGACTCAAGCAGTCTCCCTTCTTAGCCTCTCAAAGTGCTGGGATCACAGGTGTGCGCCACCACACCTGACTGCACCTACTTTTAAAAAAAGTTTTAGGCCTGACAAGGTGGCTTACACCTGTAATCGCACCACTTTGGAAGACTGAGGCAGGTGGATCACCTGAGGTCAGGCGTTCAAGACCAGCCTGGCCAACATGGTGAAACCCCGTATCTACTAAAAAATACAAAATGAAAAAAAATTAGCAAACATGGTGGTGGGCGCCTGTAGTCCTAGCTACTCGGGAGGCTGAGGTGGAGAAGAGCTTGAACCCGGGAGGCGGAGGTTGCAGTGAACTGAGATCGCACCACTGCACTCCAGCCTGGGCAACAGAGTGAGACTCTGTCTCAAAAAAAAAAAGTTTCAGATGTAAACGTGGAAAGATGTTTGTAATATACTAAGTAGGCCAAATATAGGTTGCAGGCCGTGCGCAGTGGCTCATGCCTGTAATCCCAGCACTTTGGGAGGCCAAGATGGGTGGATCACCTGAGGTGAGAAGTTTAAGACCAGCCTGGCTAACATGATGAAACCCCGTCTCTACAAAAATACAAAAATTAGCCAGATGTGGTGGCATGCACCTGTAATCCCAGCTACTCAAGAGGCTGAGGTGGAAGAATCACTTGAACCCGGGAGCTGGAGATTACAGTGAGCCAAGATCGTGCCATTGCACTCAAGCCTGGGTGACAGAGTGGGACTCTGGTCTCAAAAACAAACAAAAAAACACTTTTCAAAACAATACAGTATACATAACCTCCCCATGCTTAAAAACTATAAATAGAGCTGAAAAACACAACACGAGAACTTCACGAAGTATGCACAAGTTTAAACAGTCGAATTGATCAAGCAGAAGAAAGGATATCAGAAGTCGAGGACCAGCTCAGTGAAATGAAACGAGAAGACAAGATTGGAGAAAAAAGGATAAAAAGGAATGAGCAAAGTCTCCAGGAAATATAGGACTATGTGAAAAGACCTAATTTACGTTTGATAGGTGTACCTGAATGTGACGAAGAGAATGAATCCAAGTTGGAAAATACTCTTCAGGATATCATTCAGGAAAACTTTCCCAACCTAGCAAGGCAGGGTAATATTCAACTCCAGGTAATACAGAGAACACCACAAAGATATTCTTCAAGAAGACCAACTCCAAGGCACATAATTGCCAGATTTATTAGGGTTGAAATGAAGGAGAAAATACTAAGGGCAGCCAGAGAGAAAGGTCAGGTTACCCATAAAGGGAAACCTATCAGACTTACAGCAGATCTCTCAGCAGAAACCCTGCAAGCCAGAAAAGAGTGGGGACCAATATTTAATATCCTTAAAGAAAAGAACTTTCAACCCAGAATTTCATGTCCAGCCAAACAGCTTTATGAGCGAAGGAAAAATTAAATCTTTTGCGAACAAACAAGTACTTAGAGACTTCACCACCACCAGACCTGCTTTACAAGAGCTTCTGAAAGAAGCACTATACATATAAAGGAACAACCAATATCAGCCTTTCCAAAAATATATCAAAAAGCAAGAACATTAACACAATGAAAAATTTACATCAACTAATGGGCAAAACAGCCAGCTAGCATCAAATACCAGTATTAAACTTATATATATTCTAATTGGATAAAAAGCCAAAACCCATCGGTATGCTGCATCCAGACCTATCTCACATGCAACAATACACAAAGACTCAAAACAGAGAAGGAGGAACATTTACCATCCAAACAGAGAGTAAAAATAAACAAATAAACAAAAAGCAGGAGATGCAATTCTCACCTCTGATAAAGTAGACTTTAAAGCAACAAAGATCAAAAGAGGCAAAGAAGGACATTACATAATGGCAAAAGGATCAATGTAACAAGAAGAGCTAATGATTCTATAGATCAACCAGACAGAAAATTAACAAGGACATCCAGGACTTGAACTCAGACCCGGAACAAGTAAACTTAATAAACATTTATAGAACTCTCCACTTCAAATACACAAAACATACATTACCACCTCACACCTATTCCAAAAGTGACTACATAATTGGAAGTAAATCACTCCTCAGTAATCGCATAGCATTTCATAGGTTTAAATGAAATATTGGTTAGCTGCTTGTTTGTTATTTTCTTCCCTTATTCCTTCCTGTCTACATCATTAAGTATAATTATTGGTATAAAAGTGGTTTTCAATACCCATTACTAAATTGCATTCTAGCCTGGGCAAGAAAGCAATACTCCCATTCTCTCTCTCTCTTTCTCTTCCTTTTTCTTCCTCTTCTTCATTCTTTTTTTCTTTCTTTCTTTCTAAAAAAAACCAAAAAACTATAAATATTAAAACGAAGATTTCAGAGTCTTAAAGGACACATGCCAAATTGTTAACAATGATTATTTCTGAAGGGTAGTATTAAAGAGGACTTTCAGTTTCTCTAGCTTGTTGGAATCATGAATCAGAAAAATATAGACATTAAAATACAACAATCAGGTTAATATTCAACAGTTACTAATTAAACAATGACTGGCAATAATTCATGGAGCAAGAAAAGGCACAGCTACGAGTTCTATGTGGAAGGCTTGGTACATTATCAGAAGCAACTGCCACTCCCTCAAAACCCGAAGGAATTTTTTTTTTCCGAGACAGGGTCTTGCTCCATTGCCCAGGCTGGAGTGCTGTGATGCTCTCACAGCTCACTGGAGCCTAAAACTCCTGGGTTCAAGCAGTCCTCCCACCTCAGCCTCCAAAGTAGCTGGAACTACAAGCATGAACCACCACATCTGGCTTAATTTTTTAAATTTTTTTGTAGAATCAAGGTGTCACTGTTGCCCAGGCTGGTCTCGAACTCCTGGGCTCAAGTGATCCTCCTGCCTTGGCTTCCTAAAGTGTTAGGATTACAGGCATAAGCTACAGTTTCTGGCCCACAGAGATTTCTCAGAAGGTAATTCTGAGACAGGGTGAGCTGTCTTGTGGGTGAAGGAAATGGAGATTTTCAAGAGATCTGAAACTCTCTCAAGGCCATTGAAAGCATCTGCTTAGTCACATTATATTGTCGTTGGCCTCTGACCATTAATTTGTAACATTATTTTTCACTGGAGAAATCTAAAACATCTTAAAAGTCAAATGGAAAAATTTCAATAGCAAGTTATAAAACCACTAAAGCAGTATTTTCAAACAGTAGGTTATGATCCATTAATGAGTCATCGAACTTATTTAGTAGGTTATAATCAACTTTTTTTTAACAAGATAAGATTCAAATTAAATAGAATAAACATTTGTACTGGGTCTGAATAAAGAATTTATTTCCTTTTGGGGGATGTGGTCAACAAATTTGAATGTTACTAAATTACACACTTTAAAAAATAGATTATTGGCCAGGCACGGTGGCTCATGCCTGTAATCCCAGCACTTTGGGAGGCTGAGGTGGGTGGATCACAAAGTCAAGAGATGGAGACCATCCAGGCCAACATGGTGAAACCCTGTCTCTAATAAAAATACAAAAATTAGCTGGGTGTGGTGGCGCATGCCTGTAGTCCCAGCTACTTGGGAGGCTGAGGCAAGAGAATCGCTTGAACCCAGGAGGCAGTGGTTGCAGTGAGCCAAGATCGTGCCACTGCACTCCAGCCTGGGTGACAGAGCGAGACTCTGTCTTAAAAAAAAAAAAAAAAAAAAAAAAAAAAATTATAATGCAAACTCAGGGTTTGGAGAGTCCTTATTTGATAACTTAAGCTTAAAGTTTTCAGTGTCATATCCTTTAATATTTCAATTTAATTAGGCATTTTCAATCTTCTATATATCTGAATATTACTTTTTAACAGTGGATAATTAAACTTTATAGACTTTATGTTTTTATTTTATTATTGTCTTTTTAAGACAGAGTCCTACTGTGTCTCCCAGGCTGGAATGTAGTGATGAGATCTCGGCCCACTGCAACCTCCACTTCCTTGGTTTAAATGATTCTTGTGCCTCAGTAGCCTCCCGAGTAGCTGGGATTACAGGCATGCACCACCACACCCATCTAATTTTTCTGTATTTTCAGTAGAGACGGGGTTTTACCATGGTGGCCAGGCTGGTCTCGAATTCCTGAGCTTAGGTGATCTGCCCAATTCGGTCTCTCAAAGTGCTAGGATTACTACAGGCATGAGCCACCGTACCTGGCATAAACTTTATAGACTTTAGAAGTCACAAACAAGTGAAGATAACTTTGTTCATTTTATGGTAATTTTAAACTCCTTAGTAATATAAAATGGGTAAGAATATCATATCCTGTCTTAATGATTCAAAGCATTATTTTCATTAAGACATTTAAAATTTCTACCTTCTCTTATTTTCTTTTTTTGGGAGCTATAGAAAACTTTATGTTATTTTTGCTTTAACCCGAGTCAATTATAATATTATGTCACAATGTTGTTAATAAATTAACATTTTGTGGCATTATACAATTTTGAATTTTAAAATAACAGTGCCACCTGGTGGTGACTCTAAACATGTTTCATTTCTCTTTGGTGTACATACCTAAAAGCGGAATTGCTCTTTTGACTGTGGACATTCAGTACCTGGTAACTATGTTTAACTTGAGAGACTGCCAAACTGTTTTTCAAAGCTACTGCACCATTTTACACTTCCACTAGTAATGTATGAGGGTTCCAATTTATCCACCTCCCATCCAACATTTGTTATTTTCCATTTTTTAAATTATAGTCATCCTGGTGGGTGTACAGTGGAATCTCATTATGGTTTTGATTTGCGTTTCCCAAAGAAATACTGTTAAGCATCTTATCATGTGCTTGTTGCCATTAGTAGATCTTCTTTAGAAAATTCTCTCTTCAGGGCCAGGCATTTTGGCTCACACCTATCATCCCAGCACTTGGGAGGTTGAGGTGGGAGGATTGCTTGAGTTCCGGAGTTTGAGACCAACCTGAGCAACACAGTGAGACAGAGTCTACAAAAAACACAAGCCTGGCCGGGTGCGGTGGCTCACGCCTATAATCCTAGCACTTTGGGAGGCTGAGGCTGGTGGATCACAAGGTCAAGAGATCGAGACCATCCTGGTCAACATGGTGAAACCCTGTCTCTACTAAAAATACAAAAAGTAGCTGGGTATGGTGGCACACACCTGTAGTCCCAGCTACTCGGGAGGCTGAGGCAGGAGAATTGCTTGAACCCAGGATGCAGAGGTTGCAGTGAGCCGAGATTGCGCCATTGCACTCCAGGCTGGGTAACAAGAGCGAAACTCCATCTCAAAAAAAAAAAAAAAAAAAACACCACATAAGCCTGTAGTCTCAGCTACTCAAGAGGCTGAGGCAGAAGGATCACTTGATCCCAGGAGGTTGAGGCTGCAGTGAGCTATGGTTGTGACTGAGCAACAAAGCAAGACCCTGTCTAAAAAAAAAGAAAAAAGAAATATATCTACTCAAATCATTGGCCATTTTTTAATTGTGTTGTTCATTTTTCTGTTGCCGTTGTAAGAATTCTGTATATATATTGGATATTGGAGCCTTATCAGGTATATGATTTATAAGTATTTTTTCTCATTCTCTAGATTGTCTTTTCACTTTCTTGATAGTGTCCTGGGATGCACAAATTAATTGTTTGAATTCTTATGAAGTTCAATGTATCTTCTCTTTTTCCCTTCTGTGGCTTGTGCTTTTGGTGTCATATTCAAGAATCCATTGCCAAATTCAAGGTCATGAAGATTTACCCTTATGTTTTCTTCCAAGAGCTTTACAGTTTTAGCTCTTACCTTTAAGGTCTTTGATCCATTAAGGTCTTTGATCCAAAAATTAATCTATTGGGGTTAATTTTTAGAGCGGTCTCTTACTCAGCATCATGGCCACCATCGGACCCCTTAAGAACCCCAAGATCAGCAAAAAGAGGAGCAAGAAGTTCATCCACCACCAGTCAGAACAATATGTCAAAGTTAAGTGTAACTGGTGGAAACCCAGAAACATGGACAACTGGGTTCATAGAAGATTCAAGGACCCAACATTGGTTATATGGGAGCAACGAGAAAACAAAGCACATGTTTCCCAGCAGCTTCCAGAAGTTTCTAGTACACATTGTCAAGGAATTGGAAGGGTTGCTGACGTCCAGCAAACCTTACTGTTCTGAGATAACTCACGGTGTTTCCTCCAGAACCGCAAAGCCATCACAGAAAGGGCAGCCCAGGGGGCCATCGGTGTCACCAGTCACAATGCCAGGCTGCACAACAAAGAAAGCAAATAGACAGATCACGTGCACGTTTTATTTGTGTTGAAGTAAAACCATAAAGACTGTGAAAAATTAATTTGTATATAACTTTTGAGATGGAGTGGGTTCAAACTCATTCTTTTGTGAATAAGTATATCTAGTGAATAAGGATATCTGGGCAGGGCTTGGTGGCACACGCTTGTGATCTCAGAAAGAATATGTTAAAGTTTGTTTGTCATGGGAGTCATTTTACATCATAATAGAATGTCTAGTCTCATTGACCAATCATTGAAAAATCATATTTGTGTGTCTTAAGATTCATATTCTTATCTTCTCTCATATTTATGTCTCTTTTGTAACATACTCTAAGAATGAAATTGTCACCACAGATAAATCCTTGTTAGCAAAGAATCTGTCTGCTCCAGTCTACTCCTAGTTTGACCCTTGGATGTAAGAACCAAGTCATTACATGTCAAATTCAATTTTTCTGCCTTAAGAATGACTGTCCTCCATAAAATATTGGACGCAGTGTAAAATTATGCAAGGCAGTGACTTCAGCTTTATATATATATACACACACACACACACACACACACACACACATATATTATAGCTTTAAAGTTATTGACATTTATTTAAACTTTTAGATTGGATTGTTTGCTATTGTTTGTGAGGATGCATATCTTTCAATAAATTATATTTTTAACTTTTCCATAAAAAAGTAATTATTGATAGAATTACTACAAGTTGAGTTTCCCTTATCCACAATGCTTGGGACCAGAAGTGTTTTGGATTTCAGATTTTTTTTATGATTTGAGAATATTTGCAAATGTTTTACTAGTTGAGCATTCCAAAATCTGAAGTGCTCCAGTGAGAATTTCCCGTCACGTTGGCACTTTAAAAGTTTCATATTTTGGAGCATTTCAGATCTCAGATATTCAGATTAGGGATGCTCAAACTATACTGTCATTTTGTTAACTGTTTTCTTATTGTTTTATAGTTCTCTCAATCCATTTGTTCTCTCTTCCTGTCTTCCTTTGTGATTTGGTTATTCTTTTTTTTTTTTTTTTTTTTTTGAGACAGTCTTGCTCTGTTGCCAGACTGGAGCACAGTAGTGCAATCTCGGCTGACTGCAATCTCCACCTCCTGGGTTCAAGTAAGTCTCCTGCCTCAGCCTCCCTAGTAGCTAGGACTACAAGCACACGCCACCATGCCCAGCTAATTTTTGTATTTGTTAGTAGAGACAGGGTTTCACCACGTTGGCCAGGATGGTCTCGATCTCTTGACCTCATGATCCTCCCGCCTCAGCCTCCCAAAGTGCTGGGATTACAGGCGTGAGCCACCGCGCCCAGCTTGATTATTCTTTTTAATGGTACGCCTGAATTCTTTTCTCTTTCTCTTTTTCTTTTTTTCAGTATCCCTGCCTTTTTTTTTTTTTTTTTTTTTTTTTTTGCTATAAAAATGTTTTTAGGCCAAACTACTTACTATGAAAATGCTTTAAAATGCAGCAGGAAGAGATGTAAAGACTCAAAGAAGTGTGTAGTGACAATGGCTATCAGAACACACTAAAGAATCCACACTAAGGCCGGGTGCGGTGGCTCACGCCTGTAATCCCAGCACTTTGGGAGGCCGAGGCGGGTGGATCACGACGTCAAGAGATCAAGACCATCCTGGTCAACATGGTGAAACCCCGTCTCTACTAAAAATACGAAAAATTAGCTGGGCATGGTGGCGCGTGCCTGTAATCCCAGCTACTCAGGAGGCTGAGGCAGGAGAATTGCCTGAACCCAGGAAGCGGAGGTTGCGGTGAGCCGAGATCGCGCCATTGCACTCCAGACTGGGTAACAAGAGCGAAACTCCATCCCAAAAAAAAAAAAAAAAAAAAGAATCCACACTAAAGAAATCATCCCTGCATGAGTTCTTTCTTTTTGTCTTTTGTGTATATACTATATTTTTTTTTTTTTGTGGTTATCATGAGCCTAATATAAAATATCTTATCACAGTCTATCTTAAGTTGACACTTGCTTAATTTGATCACATACAAGAACTTTGCATTTTAAATTTTCTTCTCACATTTCATGTTATTGATGTTACAATTTATATATTGTTTATCCTTGACCAAATTATTACAGCTATATTTTTAATACATAAAAATCTTTTAAACTACAGTTAAAAGTAATTTATGTACCACCATTACTATATTATTCTGAATTTGACTATTTTTACCCTTACAGTGAATGTTATACTTTCATATGTTTTCATTTGGTTAGCTATTATTCTTTTGTTTCAACACAAAGAACTCCCTTTAGCATTTCTTGTAAGGCAGATGTAGTGGTGATGAACTCCCACAGGTTTTGTTTGTTTTTTTGGGGGGGTTGTTTGTTTTATTTTTGTCTAGGTTCTTATTTCTCCTTTATTTCTGAAGGACAGCATTACTGACCTTCAGAACAGTATAGTATTGTTAGTTGGCAGGTATAGTATTCTTAGTCAGGTATAGTATTTTTAGTTGGCAGGTTTTTTTGTCTTTCCACATTTTTAATATATTCCCATGGTTTCCTGGCCTGCAAGGTTTCCACTGAGAAATGCACTGATAATCTTATGACGGTTCCCTTGTATGTAATGAGTTGTTTTTCTCTTCCTGCTTTCAAAATTCTATCTTTGACTTTTGATGATTTGATTATAATGGGCCTCAGTGAAAATCTCTTTATATTTAATCTATTTGGGATTATTTGCGTTTCATGGACTTGGATGTTCATTTCTCTTCCAAATTTGGGGAATTTTCTGTCACTGTTTCTTTAAATAAGTTTTCTGCCCCCTTTTCTTTCTCTGTTCCTTCTGAAACTCCCATAATGTATATATTAGTTCATTTGATGATGTTCCATAATTCCTGTAGGCTTTCCTCATTTTTTTTTTTTTTTTTTGAGACAGAGTTTTGCTCTTGTTACCCAGGCTGGAGTGCAATGGCGCGATCTCAGCTCACCGCAACCTCCGCCTCCTGGGTTCAAGCAATTCTTCTGCCTCAGCCTCCCGAGTAGCTGGGACTACAGGCATGCGCCACCATGCCCAGCTAATTTTTGTATTTTTAGTAGAGACGGGGTTTCACCATGTTGACCAGGATGGTCTCGATCTCTTGACCTCATGATCCACCTGCCTCGACCTCCCAAAGTGCTAGGATTATAGGCGTGAGCTACTGCGCCCGGCCTTTACTTTTTGTTGTTGTTGAGACAAAGTCTCTGTTGCCCAGGCTGGAGTGCAGTGGCACAACCTTGGTTCACTGCAACCTCTGCCTCCTGGGTTCAAATAATCCTCTCACCTTAGTCTCCCTAGTAGCTGGGACTATAGGCACATACCACCATACCCGGCTAATTTTTGTATTTATAATTTAAAAAAAAATTTTTTTGAGACAGAGTTGTGCTCTGTCACCCAGGCTGGAATACAATAGTGTGATCTTGGCTCCCTGCAACCTCCACCTCCCAGGTTCAAATGATTCTTGTGCCTCAGCCTTTCAAGTAACTGAGATTCCAGGTATGTGCCATCATGCCCAGCTAATTTTTGTATTTTTGGTATAGACAGGGTTTCACCATGTTGGCCAGGGTGGTCTCGAACTCCTGACCTCAAGTGATCCACCCACCTTGGCCTCCCAAAGTGCTGGGATTACAGGCATAAGCCACTGTGCCCAACCTAGGTACCTTATCTTCAGGGAGCACACTGTGAAAGGAATTCCTTAACAAATCTTGGCTTTTTGTTAAGGTGATAATGAGTCCTTCACAATATTACAATATATCTCCCTTGAGAAAAGTTGGATTGTTTATTTTCATTCCCATACACATGGGCCTTCCCATTATAATTTCATAAAGGGACAGTTGATGTTTTCCAAAAGGGGTGGATTGGAGTGTAAGCACCACTAGTGGAGGTGCTTTGGGCCAGGGGAGGTGAAATGTTTCTGTGAACTTAGCCAATTTTGTGTGTGTGTGTGTGTGCGCGCGCACGCACGTGTGTGTGTGTGTGTTTTAGATGGAGACTTGCTCTGTCACCCAGGCTGGAGTGAAGTGGGGTGATCTCAGCTCACTGCAACCTCCGTCTCCCAGGTGCAAGCAATTTTCCCACCTCAGCCTCCCAAGTAGCTGGGATTACAGGTACATGCTACCATGCCTAGCTAATTTTTATGTTTTTAGTAGAGATGGAATTTTGCTATGTTGACCAAGCTTGTCTTAGACTCCTCATGTCAGGTGATCCACCCACCTCAGCCTCCCAAAGTGCCGGGATTACAGGCCTGGGTCACCGTGCCTGGCCAGCAATTATATTTTAATTTTTCCATTGGTTCTCTTTACCAGGCGTGAGGACTGGGGACAGTAGGTACATGAAAATGTTGAAATATGGGCCAAATTTTACAAATATTTTAAATAATCTGGCCACTAAAGTGAGTTTCCCTATCACTGTGACGTTCACAGGGGACTCCTCACAGTGAAATAATTTTTTTAGTAGGATTTTTCCAAGTGCCACTGCTGTTGCTTGCCATGGCTATTGCTTGCCTGCAGGGAAAATCTTCAAGCCAAAGGGAAAACATGCAGACCATCACTAAAACATACTTGTAATGTTGAGATGATAGCAGCTGGATAAAATCAACCTCAAAAGGTCCAGCTGGAAGGGAAAGATGGCACTGGGCCCCATGGTGGGTCTTCCCTGGGTCATATTTGGGACAAATAACACATCAAGAGTAAACTTTTTGTGCCACTATGAAGGATGGTTTCCAGTAATATTGTTTACACCAGGATATCATTTTATCTGGATTCTAATGGGTTAGATTATGAACATATTCCATACGGGGCACCTGACATCCCATTGGAATAATGAGTTTTTTATTAGGTCCGTACAATATTTCAGTTTTGGGAGACCAGTATCCCCCTTCCTGTTTCCAAGTAGATTTCTCTTTTGTAGGAGCTACGCTCTGGGTTTCTTTCAAACGTTTTTAGTGTTTCAGGTTTTATGGCCATTTTCCAGATTGGGGCTGGTGGCTCGAATGCTGCTCTTTTCGCTGTGGCATCAGCCAATTGTTTACCTGGATATTCTGTGGTGTCTAATTTTGAATGACCTGGGTTTTTTTTTGAGGCGGAGTTTCGCTCCTGTTACCCAGGCTGGAGTGCAATGGCGCTATCTCGGCTCACCGCAACCTCCGCCTCCTGGGTTCAGGCAATTCTCCTGCCTCAGTCTCCTGAGTAGCTGGGATTACAGGCACGCGCCACCATGCCCAGCTAATTTTTTGTATTTTTAGAAGAGACGGGGTTTCACCATGTTGACCAGCATGGTCTCGATCTCTTGACCTCGTGATCCACCCGCCTCGGCCTCCCAAAGTGCTGGGATTACAGGCGTGAGCCACCGCGCCCGGCCAACCTGGGATTTTTATAATTGCCAAACATTTTGGTTTTAGAATAGCTTCTAACAGCTCTGATACCTGTTGTCCATTTTTTATGGGTTTCCCTGAGAACATTAAATGTCCTCTTTTTAAAAATTATTTTATTTATTTATTTATTTATTTTTTAAGATGGGGTTTCACCATGATGGCCAGGCTGGTCTTGAACTCCTGACCTCAGGTGATCCACCCACCTCGGCCTCCCAAAGTGCTAGGATTACAGGTGTGAGCCACCGCACCCGGCCAAATATCCTCTTTCTTTCCTTAGAATCCCAAAATCATGAGCAACCCCAAAAGGATAGTGGCTGTCAGTTTAAATGTTTGTAGCTTTGTCTTTTGTCAATTGACTAGCTCAGGTCAGGGCAATCAATTTGGCCACTTGAGCTGCTATGGCTTGGGGAAGAGGACCAGCTTCCATTACCTCTAGTAAAGAAACCATGCTATATCCTGCTCTAAAATTTCCACCCTCTTCTCTTAAATAAGACCCATCTGTATACCATTCTATCTCAGCATTATCCAGTGGCGCCACCTGTAGGTCTGTCCTGGGGATGAGAAGGAAGTCAGTAATGAGAACACAGGCACGAAGGATTTCGTAGGAAGTGCCTGGCAAGAGAGTGGCCGCAGTAAGATTATTACAGCGGGAAATAGAAATATTGGGAGATGATAAAAGCAAAATTTTATAAGAGGCTAACTGGTTGACAGACAATGTTCAGGATGAGGAGCGTTTACGAGGGTCTCAAGAGAATGCAGCACAAAAATGGTAAGCGGGGAACCCATAATTATTTCTTCAACAGAATGGCCGTGGCTGCTATTGCTGTGACACAAGGAGGCAGCCCTCAAGCCGCAGGGTCCAGCTGTTGGCTGGAATAACCTATAGGCCTCTGATGATCGCCATGTTTCTGGGTCAGTATCCCGGATGCAGTACCTCGGATTTCCTGTACAAAAGGGAAAAAGACAGTTTGTAGTTTGGGTGCCCTTAGCCTGGGGCATTAGTTAGAATTTCCTTCATTTGTTGTACAGCTAATTGTCCTTCTGGAGTCCACACGATGGGATCAGGTTGTTCATTTTTTAGGAATGCACGCAGAGGTTGGGCCATAAGGGACCAATTTGGCATCCAGTTTCCACAGTTTCAGGTGTGAGTCACCATGCCCAGCCTAAATCAGCTTTTAATATTTGGGAAAAGTAAGTGGGACTTTCTATAGACACTCAGGTCATTACAGTCCACGTATATTGCCATTCTTTCCAAGAAAGGCAAACAGATACTGGCTGTCAGGATCTACGGGAATACTAAAGAAGGCACTGCAGAGATCCAAAACTGAGAAATGCTGGCTGGTAGTAGGTATAGCTGAGAGAAGGATATGTGTGGGTTGGGGAATACTGGGTGTCTGGGTAATACGATATTGTTTATTGCTCTCGAGTCCTGCACAAATCTCCATCCTCTCCGCTTGGTTTAATTACAGGGAATATAGGGCTGTTGCAGGGGATTGTGCAGGGAATAATGAGCCCCTTTCTCAGATAATCTTGTGTGATGGGGCAATTCCATGTATGGCTGCCTGTCTTAGAGGGTATTTTTTAAGGTTGGATAGGGGTTTCTTTGGGTTTATCTCTACCTTTATTGGAGTGGCTGAGAATATTTTCCCTATAGCTGTATTTGACTGCGACCATAGTGGGAGGGGACATCCTTGGGCAAGTGCTCCACTTCTGGGATTAATAGGAAGACTGGGAGCTGGCCGCAGTGGCTCATCCCTCTAATCCCAGCACTTTGGGAGGCCAAGGCAGGTGGAACACTTGAGGTCAGGAGTTGGAGATCAGCCTGGCCAATATGGTGAAACCATGTCTCTACTAAAAATACAAAAGTTAGCTGGGTATGGTGGCGAGCACCTGTAATCCCAACTACTCGGGAGGCTGAGGCAGGAGGATTGCTTGAACCTGGGAAGCAGAGGTTGCAGTGAGCTGAGATTGTGCCACTTCACCCCAGCTTGGGTGACAGAGCAAGACTTCATTGAAAAAAAAAACAGAAAAAAAAAGAAGAATAGGAAGACTGGGGAAGGTTAAAGGAATTATACTGCTTTCCGCTCTTTATTCCAATGTTCTCTCTTCTCTTCTCCCCTGATATTTTCTTCTTTGTCTCCATTTCACTTTCCCGGTCACAAGATGATATTTTAACATTACTAATACTAAATTGTGGTACATTATCAGGACGTTTTTTAATTTGGTATTTTTGGTCTCTTGGCTCCAAATCTTAAAAAAGTTCACCTTTTGATTAAAAAAAAAAAAAAAAAGGTATGGACATTATGGATGTTGAGGAGATCATGGCCGAACAGATTGACCGAGCATATCACACTTAAAGCCCGAGGCGGGGAGCTAAACCCGATAAAATGGTAAGGTATAGGTTTGGACTTAAAACATGAGATTGTTTTACTGGACACACCCAGCATGTTAATTTTCTCATTATCTGAGGAATGGGATTTCTAAATAAGGTGAGATTTATCAGAGATATAGTCACTCTTGTGTCAATTAACGCAGTTTTAAGTTCATGGTTAATTAATTAATTAATTAATTTGCATTGTTGAGACAGAATCTTGCTCTGTCACCCAGGCTGGAGTACAATGGCATGATCTTGGCTCACTGCAACCTCCACCTTCCGGGTTCAAGCAATTCTCCTGCCTCAACCTCCCAAGTAGCTGGGACTACAGGCATGCGCCACCACACCCAACTAATTTTTTTTTTTTTTTCAGGCGGAGTTTCACTCTTGTTACCCAGACTGGAGTGCAATGGCGCGATCTCGGCTCACCACAACCTCCGCCTCCTGGGTTCAAGCAATTCTGCCTCAGCCTCCTGAGTAGCTGGGATTACAGGCACGCACCACCATGCCCAGCTAATTTTTGTATTTTTAGCAGAGACCGGGTTTCACTGTGTTAGCCAGGATGGTCTTGATCTCCTGACCTTGTGATCCACTCACCTCAGCTTCCCAAAGTGCTGGGATTCCAGGCGTGAGCCACTGAGCCCGGCCCTCATGGTTTACTATTATTATATTAATCTCTCCCAATTTTTGTCAGGGTAGACTATCTGGAGAGGTGAAACCCCAGTATTTTCTCAGAGCATCCCTAGTCTTCCTGAGTTGCACCCTCCTGCCTTCTTTTGTTTCAGCCTAAGGCAGTCCCTTTTAAGGTGTCCCAGTATTTTACAGTAGTAACAGACTGGGAGAGAAGAGTCCTCAGGCCCAGGGAGCTTAAAGTATTTCTGGGGCTGAGAGGTTTGAGCAGTTAATTGCTTTAGCTATAAATTCATAACTTGTTTTTCCTTTTTTATCATAGTGCAGAATAATTGGTCAGCTAAGTTAACTAGTTCATTAGTTCTGACAATGGCCCAATTTGTCATGTGACATTTTACAAGGGTGGCTTGTAAAATCTAGTCCATTTAAGAAATTTGCACTTAATAATTTTTTTTTTTTTTTTTTTTTTTTTTGAGACAGGGTTTTGCTCTGCTGCCCAGGCTGGAGTCCAGTGGTGTGATCTCGGCTCACTGCAACCTCTGCCTCTCAGGTTCAAGTGATTCTCTTGTCTCAGCCTCCTGAGTAGCTGGGACTAGAGGCGGGCACCACCACACCCATCTAATTTTTGTGTTTTTAGTAAAGACGGGGTTTCACCGTGTTGGCCAGGCTAGTCTTGAACTCCTGACCTCAGGTGATCCACCCACCTTGGCCTCCCAAAGTGCTGGGATTACAGATGTGAGCCACCGTGCTTGGCCCATTTTCATTGTTTTCAAAGCTATCAGCTGACATCCCGCAATACTGTCTCAAAGTTTATCAAAACGTGTGAAATAAGCTACAACTGATTCATTTGGGTTCTGGTGGCATTGTTGGATTTTATTCCAATCTACAACGCTTTGGAACACTAAAGGAATGATATTTAACAGAGCAGTTGCTCATTCCTGCACATCTTTGCTCCTGTCTTCTGGATTTTTGGGGGCTGGTTGTTGTGGCTCTATTGGGCCTTCAGGGGTCAAATCTGCCATAGAGTCCAATCACTGCTTTTTCCAGCTGTTCCTTAGCTTTAGCTTCTGAGACCAACATGTGGACTAGTTCATAAAGGTCTGATTGACTGGGACCATAGGTTCTGATAATAAGCTCAAATTCTTGGGCAAACCCAGTTGGAACTTTATGAAGGTCAGGAAATTCTTTAAGCCTCCTAACAGCCTTTGACCAGGGTTGGTAGACAATCACCGGGGTTTCCCTACCTGTTACTGGTTGTTCCTGAAACTGACAATCATGAGAGATGTCCCTGCAGGGTCCCTCTTCTCTGCATAGTTCAGATGAGAGGCTGCCCCTGGGGCTACCAGAGAATCAGTGGGAGGTAAAATCTTTGAAGTTAGACTCCCTGCTACCTTCTGTTGAGCAAGGGGTAGATAAGGAAGAGAAGACAGTAGATTGGAATATGCAGGAGAAGGAGGGAACAGATCTGGTCTGGGAAATTCAGAGAGGTTAGGGTAGTTTGGGGGTGAAGGTGGAAGTGGGGGAGGTGCCAACGAAGAATTAAGGGATTCAGAGGACTTTTCTTTTTTTGAGACGGAGTCTCGCTGTGTCACCTGGGCTGGAGTGCAGTGGTGCAATCTTGGCTCACTACAACCTTCCACCTCCTAGGTAAGCAATTCTCCTGCCTCAGCCTCCGAAGTACCTGGGACTACAGGCACATGCCACCACACTCAGCTAATTTTTTGTATTTTTAGTAGAGATGGGGTTTCACCATGTTAGCCAGGATGGTCTTGATCTCCTGACCTTGTGATCCGCCCACCTCAGCCTCCCAAAGTGCTGGGATTACAGATGTGCACCACCATACCCCCCCCCCCCCCCCCCCCCCGCCCAGAGGATTTCTTTAAAAGAGATAAAAGACCAGAGAGTTCTTAATTAGCATTTCTAAATTGTTAGTTGGCCTCTTGTAAGAAGCTGAGGCGATCTTCCCTGCCTTTTGCTATTCTTCAGGTACCATTGAAAGTAGTTCTTTCATTCTGGTTATTTAGTTTTGTGCCTGCATTTTCCATCCTGGTTCACAGATAAACTAATTTGGGCATCGCAGATGATCCCCATTTAGGCCATTGTAACTTAAAATCTGCTCTAGTTACAGTGGTCCACTTGGTTAAATATTTGCATGATGATTTGCCATAAGTATTTTGCATATACCCTGCCAGAGTTTCTAAAGGGGAAACTTTATGTTCTGCAGCTGCTGGGGTTTTAGCTAATTTAGGGACCTTGTTCCCCATAATTTAGAGTTCCCCTTCAGATTTGACCAAGTCAGGACGTGTGTCAGACCCAAAGTGTGCTGCTTGCAGACCTAGCTTTTCAGGGCCATTACCCCCTGAATGGGTTCAGTCCACCTATGTCATGGCTACCTGCCACAGTGTGTCGGCGCTCAAGGTGCGCAAGGGGTCAGCTCCTTGTATACACCTGCTAGCTGAGATTAGACCCTAAGTATGTTCTTCTCAGGGGGAAGGCTTCTTAGAGCTGCTGCACATCTTAGGGAGCATTCCTCCCAGACACCCTCACGTGATTCTCAGTTGCCTGAGAATGCACCAAATCTGAGAGGAGCAAAGTGCTCTTGTTTCTTCAGCGTGGAGGATTCCACACTCATGAGCTACAGGGAGTGGAGTTGGTCAAATCCAATAAGGGAAAGGACCAAAACACACACACACAAAAAAACGAGACAGAAAAAAACAACAAAACAAGCAAAACTAACAATGAACAAAACAAATAAAAAGAGAAACAGAAGAAAAAAACCAACAGTGATCACAGAAATTATGTGATTTCTGAGCACTCTTAAGTATAAGCAGAAATTAACACTCACTGGTTGTTAATGCTAACTTTAGTGATTTAAAAAGAATTTGCAAGACAGAATCCCAAACTGGTTTCTTACCTAGTGATGGGGGCCCACGCTGAAGACCAGTCTCCACCAATGCGGAAGCAGACAGGCTCACCTTCCTTGATGGAAGCAAGTAGAAACATCCTCAAAAAGGAGTCTTTCTAGCAGCAAATAAACCTCAGACCCCCAACTGAAAAATGTTGGAAGATCACGGATCCCTGGAGGAAAGCAGTCCTGAACTTCAGGTAATCATCCTATTGGTTTTAGCTATAAGGTGCTCAAGCTTGTACCAAGCAACGATGGGAGAGCTGCTGCAGGTTGGGTCATCTTCACACAGGATCCCTCTGTGGTTATCAGATGTGAATCAAGAAAAATGACGAGACAAGTCTCAATTATTTTAGGAGGTTTATTTGGCAAAGTTAAGGACGCACACCGGGGAGACAGGTCTATGCCTTTCTCCAAAGATGATTTTTAGGGCTCCAAATTTGAAGGGGAAAGGGCAGAATATTGAGACATAGACAATTTTCCTGTAAGAGGAGGGTAGGGAAAAATATCATTTATGGCTTTGTCTGGCTCAGTGAATCTGCATTTTTATACATAGAGACAAATGGTGCAGAGGAAAAATGCACAGATAGGTGAGAGACAAATAGTTGCATTCTTTTGAGTTTCTGATTAGTCTTTCAAAGGAGGCAATCAGATACGCCTTTATCTCAGTGAGCAGAGGGATGACTGAATAGAACGGGAGACAGGTTTGCCCTAAGCAGTTCCAGCTTGACTTTTCCCTTTGGCTTAGTGATTTTCACAAAAGCATTCAGTCTTGTTCATTCACAAAGGTATGGTTTGGAATTGGAACTTGTATTTAAAAGAGTAGCGGAGCATAAAAGTTCAGAAAATTTGTAGATGGATGATGCTATAGAAAAGAAAAACAATTTTCTGAGGGGAAATCCAAGCCAGTTGCAGAAATGTGCATCAGTAACCAGCAGCCAAATGTTAATTGTCAAGACAATGGGGATTTGTCTCCAGGGCATGTCAGAGTTCTTCACAGAAGCCCCTCCCATCACGAGGAGGCCTAGAAGGTAAAAATGGTCTCATGGGCCAGGCCCAGGGCCTTGCTGCTTGGTGCCCTCTGTCCCAGCCATGGCTAAGAGGGGCCAATGTACAGCTCAGGACATTGCTTCAGAGAGTCCAAGCCCCAAGTCTTGATGGCTTACACATGGTGTTGTGCCTGCAGTGCAAAGAAGTCAAGAATTAAGAATTGGGAACCTCCACCTAGATTTCACAGGATGTATAGAAACACCTGGATGTCAAAGCAGAGGTGTGCTGCAGGAGCAGAGCGCTCATAGAGAACCTCTGCTGGGCAGTGTGGAAGGGAAATTTGGGGTGGGAGCCCCCACACAGAGTCCCCACTGGGGCACTGCCTAGTGGAGCTGTGAGAAGAGGGCCACTGTCCTCTAGACCCTAGAATATTAGATCCACTAACAGCTTGCACTGTGTACCTGGAAAAGCCACAGACACTCAACATCAGCCCGTGAAAGCAGCTGGGAGGGAGTTTGCACCCTGCAAAGCCACAGAGGTGGAGCTGTCAAACACCATGGTAACTCTCCACTTGCATCACTGTGACCTGGATGTGATTCATGGAATCAAAGGAGATCATTTCAGAGCTTTAAGCTTTGACTAGTCCACTGGATTTTGGACTTGCATGGGGCCTTTAGCCCCTTCATTTTGGTCAACTTCTCCTATTTGGAATGGGTGTATTTACTGAATGCCTGTACTCACATTGTATCTAGAAAGTAACTAATTTGCTTTTGATTTTATAGGTTCATAGGCAGAATGGGCTTGCCTTGTCTCAGATGAGGTTTTGGATTATAGACTTTTAGTTAATGCTGAAATGAGTTAAGACTTTGGGGGACTGTTGGGAAGGCATGATTGTGTTTTGAAATGTGAGGACTGGAGATTTGAGAGGGGACAGGGACAGAATGATATGGTTTGTCTGTGTCCCCACCCAAATCTCATCTTGAATTGTAGCATGACATGTGGGTATCATGGGAGGGACCCAGTAAAGGTAATTGAATTATGGAGGCAGGTTTTCCCATGCTGTTCTCATGATAGTGAATAAGTCTCATGAGATCTGATGGTTTTATAAAAGGCAGTTCTCCTGCACACACTCTCTTGCCTGCTACTATATAAGACATGCCTTTGCTCCTCCTTTGCATTCACCATGATTGTGAGGCCTACCCAGCCATGTGTAACTGTGAGTTCATTAAACCTCTTTTTCTTTATAAATTACTCAGTCTCGGGTATTTCTTCATAGCAGTATGAAAATGGACTAATATAATGTTTCCACAAGAGAACAAGTGCTGGAAGATCCTCTTCCATCATCTTGCTGATGTCACTGCTCCAATTTTTGATTATTGTAACTTTATAGTAAGTGTAAGGTTTGAATGAGGCAACTGAGGCCAGTTATTGGAATAAAGAAATTTAATTAGCTCCTGGGCGAGGTTCTACAGTCCGACAGGAGGGGCCGGAGAAGTCGCGCTTCTCTTCTTGGGACGTGGGGTTTTACAGGGAGTAGGGGTAGCTGATTGACTGCGGGGAAACAAAGAGGAGTTAATTTCATTGGATATGAAAGGACTAGGGACGGACGAGGTGAACAAAGCGGAGAGATTTCCATTGGTTATGAAGGAACCAGGCACGGACGAGGGGCTGGTCGAGGAGGTACGGGGCCAGCTTGCCATAGGGCAGGTCTTTGGCGGGCTTTTTCAAAATTTCGGCGGGTGCAGGGCAGAGATTGGAATGTGGAAACGGGTACGGGGAGCCCGCGTGGAGAGGGCAAATGCTGAGTAATGTGCTCAGAATGGTGACGTAGTTTTCAGGCGCGGAGAGAGAGGGGCATGTTCATTCAGCTCTCAACTGAGGCAACCGGCCTTACAGTAAGTTTTAAAATCTGGAAGGGTGGGCTGGGTATAAGGGCTCACGTCTGTAATCCCAGCACTTTGAGAGGCTGAGGCAGATGGATCACTTGCACTCAAGAGTTTGAGACCAGCCTGGGCAACATGGCAAAACCCTATGTCCCCCAGAAATACAAAAAATTAGCGGTGTGATCACACATGCCTGTGGTCCTTGCTACTCAGGAGGCTGAGGTGGGAGGATCACTTGAGCCCAGGAGGTGGAGGTTGCAGTGAGCCGAGGTTGTGCTATTGCATTCCAGCCTGGTGACAGAGTAAGGCCCTGTTTCAATTAAAAAAAAAAAAAAAGGAAATGTGAATCCTCCAATTTTGTTGTTCTTTTTCAAATTGTCTTGGCTATTGGGTATCTCTCACAAGTCCACATTAATTTGAGGACTGGCTTTTCCATTTCTATGAATGAAACTACCATAGCTGTGACAGGGATTGTATTAAATTTGTAGATTGCTTTGAGGAGTATTGTAATTTGACAATTTTAAGTCTTTCAGTCCATGAACATTGAATGCCTTGCCATTTATTTAGGTCTTCTTTAGTTTCTTTCAGCAATCTTTTATAGTTTTCTTTTGTAGTTTTTGGTGTACAAATCTTGCATTTTTTTGGCTAAATTTATTCCATGTATTTTATTCATTTTGATGTTCTTGTAAATGAAATTTCTTTATTAACTCCCTTTTTGGATTATTTATTACTAGTGTACATAAACAAAGTTGATTTTTTAATATTCTGTCTCCTACAACCTTAGTAAACTCATTTATTAGCTCTAATAGTTTTTCTGTGGATTCCTTAGGATTTTCTAGATAGAAGATCATGTCATCTGCAAGTAAAGATACTTTTACTCCTTCCTTTCTAGTCTGGGTGTTTTTCTTCTTTTTCTTACCAAATTGTTCTGGCTATAGCCCCCAATACAATGTTGAATATAAGTGCTTAAAGTAGACATCCTTGTCTTACTCACCTGTTTTGGGGATAGCACCTGAAATAATCATATGAGTCATTTCCTAAAGATTGCAGTTCTCCCCAACCTCTGTGGTTAAAACCCAACTACTGGAGGAGAAGGGGTGGGGTGGGGGGGAGGGAAATGCTCAACTACTTATTGTCCAGATTTCAACATGTTTCCTACTGCTAGACTTCTTGCTGCCTCATTCTATGTCCTTGACTTACTACTTGCTGTCTTATTTTCTAAATACTGGATTGCTCCTACTAACCACACTTGGATTTTTCACATGAACCTCCAATGCATCTGCTTCTACTTAATTATGAAACTGCCAGAAGAGGTTGGTGGACATTCCACATGAAAAGACACAAAATTATCACCTTGTAGAATGCAAAATTAACTTATTAGATCACTCTCCTCCACAAATTGTTCAAGAACTTTGGTATATTTCTCAATTCATAGATCAGTTCTGCTTCCAAAATCCAAGGAGAATGAGAACTGGAGAAGTTTTTAGTAGATTTTTCTTTTTTACCAGATCCCACTGGTACCCAAGGTAGTCGTACAAGTTACACCTTCATTTTTTAGTTTATAATTGATTTTTTTTTTTTTTAAGACAGGGTCTCACTCTGTTGCCAGGCGCCAGGCTGGAGTGCAGTGGCACAATCTCGGCTCACTGCAACCTCCGCCTCCCAGGTTCAAGCAATTCTTCTGCCTCAGCCTCCCGAGTAGCTGGGACTACAGGTGCGCGCCACCACGCCCAGCTAGTTTTTGTATTTTTAGTAGAGACAGGGTTTCACCATGTTGACCAGGATGGTCTCGATCTCTTGACCTCGTGATCCGCCCGCCTTGGCCTCCCAAAGTGCTGGGATTACAGGCTTGAGCCACCGCGTCCGGCCCATAATTGATTTATTTTTGTTTTTTGAGACAGAACCTCACTCTGTCACCTAGGCTAGAATGCAGTGGCATGATCACAGCCCACTGCTGCCTCAACCTCCCAAGTGCAAGCAATCCTCTTGCCTCAGCCTCCCAAGTAGCTGGGATCACAGGCATGCACCACCACATCTGGCTAATGGCTAATTTTTTTCATTTTTGTGGAGATGGAGTCATGTTCTGTTGCTTGAGCTGGTTTATTCTTCATTGCTTAGCTACTGTTTTCCAAAGTACAATCATAAAAAGGTGGCTGGGTCTTAAAGAGTTTTCTGCATCAGTCACATTATGTTCAAAATTTTTCTTCCATAATTTTTTTTTTTGAGACAAGGTCTTATCTGTCACCAAGGGTGGAGTGTAGTGATGCAATCATAACTTGCTTCAGCCCCCTCAAACTCCTGGGCTCAAGCGATCCTCCCTCCTCAGCCCTCCTGTGTAGCTGGAACTACAGGCACATGTCACCAGGTCCAGCTAATTAAAAAAATTATTTTTGTAGAGATAGGGTCTCACTATGTTGCTCAGGGTGGTCTCGAACTCCTGGCCTCAAGAAATTCTCCTGTCTTGGTCTCCTAAAGTGCTGGGATTATAGGCATGAGCCACTGCACCTTTATTTATATTTAAATTTAAAAAATCGAGGTGGAATTCACATATGAAATTAACAATTTTAAAGTGAGAATTTCGGTGACATTTAGTATAATTACCACAGAGATATGACTACGTCTATCTAGTCCCAGAACATATTCATCACCCTAAAAGGAAACTCTTTATCAATTAAGCAGTTATTCTCTACTGCCCCCTTCCCTTGGCCTCTGGCAGCCACCAATCTGCTTTTTATCTCTACAGATTTGCCTATTACAGACATTTATAGAAATGGAATCATAAAATAGGTGACTTTTTGTGTCTGCTTTCTTTCATGTAGCACCATGTTTTTGAGGTTCATCCATATTTTAGCATGTATCAGTACTCATTCCTTTTTATAGCTGAATAATATTCTATTGAATACGTACACCATATCATCTTTATTCATTCATCAGTTGATAGACATTTGCTTTGTTTCCACCTTTGGCTATTATGAATAATGCTGCCATGAAAATATATGTACTTCCTTGAATTCATAGGCTTTCATGTAGAGCCCTGGGCATGAGCCTAGATGTCGCATATCTTCAAGTTAATATTATTTTAGGAGCTTGTTATACTTTCTGCCACTAGGCATTTGTCAGAATCTCCTCAAAAGATATTTCTTTTCTTCTTTTTTTTTTTTTTTGAGAGAGAGCCTTGCTCTGTTCCTCAGGCTGAGTGCAGTGGCGCAATCTAGGCTCACTCCAATGTCCACCTCCTGGGTTCAAGTGATTCTCCTGCCTCCAGAGTAGCTGAGATTACAGGCACCCACCACCATGCCCAACTTTTAGTAGAGTTGGGGTTTCACCATGTTGGTCAGGCTGGTCTTGAACTTCTGACCTCAAATGATCTGCCTGACCTGGCCTCCCAAAGTGCTGGGATTACAGGCATGAGCCACCGTGCCTGGCCTCAAAAGATATTTCTATCTTCAAATCTCAGAGAGCATGGGTTAGATATTGATCTTTTTTTTTTTTTTTTCAGGTCTTTGGGTTCAAAATAGATGTTCAACCCACCTAGAACACTACATCCCAGAAAGAGAAGCCTTAATTAAGCCCTGTATTAGTCAGGGTTCCTGGAGGGACAGAACTAATACATGTGAGTTTATTAAATATTAACTCACAGGATCACAAGGTCCCACAATAGGCCGTCTACAAGCTGAGGAACAAGGAGAGCCAGTCCAAGCCCTAAAACTGAAGAACTTGGAGTCTGATGTTTGAGGGCAGGAAGCATCCAGCATAGGAGAAAGATATAGGCTGGGAGGCTAGGCCAGTCTAACCTTTTCACATTTTTTCTGCCTACTTTATATTCGCTGGCAGTTGATTAGATGGTGCCTACCCAGATTGAGGGTGGGCCTGCCTTCCCCAGCCCACTGACTTAAATGTTAATGTCCTTTGGCATCACCCACACAGACAAACCCAGGATCAACACTTTGCATCCTTCAATCCAATCTAGTTGACACTCAGTATTAACCATCACAAAACTTATAAAATAGAAAGTTTTATGATCCCTTTCTTCCCAGAATTATGAATGCCAATTTACTTGCTCTACATTTACACAGCTTAAATGACCTGTGGTAGGTAGGTATGCAATGTTTCATTACTTCCCCATATGTCCGTATCCACTTGTGTCTCTGGCCCTGGCCAACTGATTTATGGGTTGAAATATTTCCCAGCACTTTGGAAGGCTGTGTGGTGGGAGGACTGCTTGAGGCAAGGAGTTCAAGACCAATCTGGGCAACAAAGTAAGACCCCTGTCTCTATAAAAAGTAAAATTAGCCAGGTGTGGTAGCACATGCCTGTGGTCCTGGCTACTTGGGAGGCTGAGCCCAGAAGGTTGAGGCTACAGTGAGCCATGATCACAAGTCCTCTCCTTCTTCACCCATTCCCCACCTCTAGTATTAATCTAATGCTGGGTTAATCAAGGTAATGAAGTAGGTCATGGGTAACTCCAAATCACACTTTAAGTTAACCCTAGCCAAAGTACTGAATACAGTGGATTTAAACTTGCTTAGTAAAACTACCTCTAATTTAAATTTAGGAATAAATTTGCCTTCTGTGAAAGCCATCCCAAAGTATAAACATAGTGTAAGTACAGGTATTTAGGCTTACAAAATATCAATGTTATGACTGAAAAATTGGCAAAGGTATTTTGTTTTGCCTCTTAGTTGAGCTCTCTTTCTCTAACAAATGGAAATAAAGAGAAGCACACAAATTCAAGAAAGGGGAATCTAACAACTGAGGACATTGTGGCTTTCAAAAAGGAGAGAACATTTTACATGATATAAGGAAATGTCACCTCATCACCAATAATTCACTCTATTCGACAGATATATACACCCTTCAGCAAATGCTCCTAGGGACGAGAGGAGAGTAAGTTTTTTCATCTAACAGTCTCTATCACACTTTTTCTAAAAAAAACACCTAATACTTAAAACAGTCTAAAGAACACACTGGCTACTCATACCTCCCATAGGAAGAGATCTTGTCTTTTTTGTTCTGCTGTATCTCAGGTGATCAGCAATCACTTAGTAGATGCTAATATATTTGTAAATTCCTCTGGAGTCTCTAAAGATCATATCATGAATAATAAATTCAAATGCCTGTAGGAGTCGGGCAGGTGATATGCATGAGTAAATAGAGTCATTTAGGGCCTATAACAAAGGTAGTGAAAGCTAGCACGGTAGCTCTCACCTGTAATCCCAGCACTTTGGGAGGCTGAGGCGGGCAGATTATTTGAGGTCAGTTAGAGACCAGCTTGACCAACATGGTGAAACCCTATCTCTACTAAAAATACAAAAAAAAAAAAAAAAAATCAGCCGGGCGTGGTGGCGTGTGCCTGTAGTCCCAACTACTTGGGAGGCTGAGGGAGGAGAATAGCTTGAACCCGGTGTAGGCAGAGGTTGCATTGAGCCGAAATCACGACACTGCACTCCAGCGACAGAGCGAGACTCCGTCTCAAAAAACAAACAAAACAAAAACAAAGGACAGAGTACATAAGCCATCTCCAGGCTAGTTTCTTTAACTAGTCTTCATATAATAATCTCCTCAGGTCTTGTTCTATCCCTACAAAATACAAAACAGTTCCTCGTGTCTTCTTTCAAATATACTAGTCTTCAGCTCATCAGGGTAGCTGAGTTAGTCCAAGGCGTAATCCCAAAAGCGAAACTGAATGCCAGAGTTGATCTCATTTCAACACTCATTCCAGAAGTAAAAATTTCTTCTGCAAGTTCAGCTTCTGACTGTGAATTCTTCAGCGCGACTTTTGCAAAGAGCTCTGTTCCAAGAAGCTGGCGCCTTAACACAAGCTATCTACTGCCGCACAAAGCGAAGCTGGCTTGGGTCCAGATTCGGCGGGAGAGTGGAAACGCGACGCTGGTCGGCTGTAGTCACAAAGGCAATTTCTGCCGAGGGCAAGCGTTCCTAAGGAGGGGCCGAGGGAGCGCCAGGCTCGGACGTAGGGGCTAGAAGACCCAGAGCTAAAGCATCCCCCAGAGGGCTCTCCGAGGAGAGGCCGGGCCCTAGCGCAGGGCTCAGCCACCCTCCCAGCTCGGAGCCGGCACTGGATCATAGCGGCGCGAGGAAAAACCCGTAGAGACCGAGAAAAGGCGGAAGTAGCGGCTGACGCTCCACACACGCTAGGCGCTGACCAGAGACTGATTGTTACCTTAGGACCCGTGGAAGGGGCGGGGCGGAGTTGTACCTCAAAGCGCCTGCGCAGAGAGCCCGCTCTCAGGGATCAAGCTGGAAGGTGGCGGAGCGGGACGCGGAGACCCGCAGGCCCACTACGTACGCAGGCGCACTCGGCGATCCCGGCTTTTCAGCGCACCAGTTCCCTCAAAGGCCTCGGGGCGGGGCCTCTGGGGCCGGGGCGGGGATAAATGCGGAGGGACTGTCTGACTTTCACTCTCCGCTCGCCGCCGCCCTTGTCCCTGCCATCTCCTCTGATCTACGAAAATCATGTTACCCAACACCGGGTAAGGGGGTGGGAGCGGCGCGGGGAGAGACCCTGTCGGGAGGAGGGCGCGTCTCGGTGGGGCTGCAGTGGATCGCCTGGGCTGGCCGACCCGGTGGTGGGAGGTCAAGGAGGCTGCCTGGGCACGCTCTGAGCTATGGTCCACGCTGGGCGCTGTGCACCGAGAGAATCTGCGGTAATACGTGAAAAGGAACACAAAGTTTTGTATTATGGGTGCCAGCAATGTAGAAACCTTTTCCACGGGTAAAAGGCCGAGGGTGAGTCACCCTGCCGCCCCAGTGCCGGCCCTCCCTGGAGTTTAGCAGGAGGACTTGCCTGGCCGAATGCGTGCGAGTTCTAGGTGAAAGGTCGTAGGAGCAGCTCCAGCGTTTAATGAGTTTCCACCTGTTCCGAACGCTCAATTCTCGAGTAATAATGGAGTGTTTGAAAACGGATTTCCAAATTAGAAGCAAATTAAACTGATCTGAAAACATGGGTATCTTTTGGGGATTTTTTTTCACCTTAAAAAACTATGTTAAAATACGTATGAAATTTGCCATCTTAACCATTTTTTAAGTGTGCACTTTAGTAGTGTTAAGTAGATTCATAGCGTTGTGCGATCTCCAGAACTTTTTTCATCTGCAAACTGAAACTCTACCCATCAAACAATTCCTCTTACCCGACTCTGCTCATCCATTGGCAACCACCATTCTACTTTCTGGTTTATGTAAGGTGTGGGTATCTTGAGTTGGGTGATGTGTTGACAGATTTTGTAATTTGCCTGAAACATACAGGCATATAACCAAAGACTTAAAACAGTTCAAAGAGTATAGGGTAAAAAGTGAGTCTCCCCTGCCAGGCGCGGTGGCTAACACCTGTAATCCCAGCACTTTGGAAGGCCAAGGCGGGCGGATCACGAGGTCAACAGATCGAGACCATCCTGGCCATGGCGAAACTCCGTCTCTACTAAAAATGCAAAAATAAGCTGGGCATGGTGGCACGCGCCTGTGGTCCCAGCTACTTGGGAGGCTGAGGCATAAGAATCACTTGAACCCAGGAGGCGGAGGTTGCAGTGAGCCGAGATTGCGCTACTGCACTCCAGCCTGGTGACAGAGCAAGACTCGGTCTCAAAAAAAAAAAAAAAAGTAAGTCTCCCATCCATAAAATCTAGTCCCTCACTTACCTTATGGTATGTTTCTATTTCGTGCATGTGTAAAATATTTTGTATACATCCAGACACACACACTCACTCACACACACACCTTCTTAAAAATAGTAGCAAACTGTATTCTTGCTACTCTTAGTTGGTATGTGTTAGGACATTCTTTCTTTGTTGTTGTTTTTTTAAAGACAGGGACTCCCATGTTGCCCACACTGGCATCTAGCCTCGAACTCCTAGGCTGAATGATCCTTCCTTGGAGTACTTGGGATTACAGGCATGCACCACTGTGACCCAGGGACATACATTTTTAGTACATGCAGATCTTCCTCTTCCTTTTTTTTTTTTTTTTTTTTTTTGAAATGGGGTCTCGCTCTGTCACTCAGGCTGGAGTGGAGTGGTGCGATCTCGGCTCACTGCAACCTCCACCTCCTAGGTTCAAGCCATTCTCCTGCCTCAGCCTCCCGAGGAGCTGGGACTACTGTTGCGCACCACCACGCCCAGCTGATTTTTGTATTTTTAGTAGAGACGGGGTTTCACAATATTGGCCAGGCTGGTCTCCAACTCCTGACCTTGTGATCTGCCCACCTCAGCCTCCCAAAGTGCTGGGATTACAGGTATGAGCCACCGTGCCTGGCTCTCTTCCTTTTCAATGGTTGCATAATATTCTGTAACAGCTTGAGTATCTATTGTTCAAAATGCTTGGTTCCAGAAGTGTTTGGGATTTCAGATTTTCAGACTGGGTTACTTAACCTGTGTATGAATAATACCCTTGTTTATTTAACCTGTTCCCCATTGTTGGATACTAGACTTTCCAGTTTTTTGGATATTCTCTTTGCTTCCATGATTATACTTGTATTTATCTATTTGCACATATGTAAGTGTATATGTAGGATAAACTCCTAGAAGTGAAATTGCTGGATCAAAGAGTAAATGTGGCCTGGCACAGTGGTTCACGCCTATAGTCTCAGCACTTTGGGAGGCAGAGGCAGGCAGATCACTTGAACTCAAGAGTTCGAGACCAGCCTGGCCAACATGGTGAAACCCCGTCTTCACTAAAAATACAAAATTAGAAAAATTAGCTGGACCTGGTGGTGGATACCTGTAATCCCAGCTACTCAGGAGGCTGAGGCAGGAGAATTGTTTGAACCTGGGAGGCGGAGATGGCAGTGAGCTGAGATCGTGCCACTGCCCTGCCCTCCAGCCGGGGTGAGAGAGTGAAACTCCATCTCAAAAAAAAAAAAAAAAGAGAGAGAGAGAGAGAGTAAATGCACTTTATATTTTGATAGATATTGCCACATAACCCTCCAGAAGAGGTGCACAACCAAAGGATAAATGAGATCTCCTGACTTCACCTTCTTGCTGCCTTAAGATGAAGATGCCTTGCTTCTCCTTCACCTTCTGCCATGATTGTGTTTCCTGAGGCCTCCCCAGCCACTCTGAACTACAGGGTCTCACTGTGTCACCCACGCCAGAGTGCAGCGGCATGATCTCAGCTCACCGCAGGCTCAACCTCCTGGGCTCAAGCAGTCCTCCCACCTCAGCTTCCCAAGTAGTGAGGACCATAGACCAAGTCTCTCTCTTGTTGCCCAGGCTGGAGTGCAATGGCATGATCTCAGCTCACCACAACCTCCACTTCCCGGGTTCAAGCGATTTTCTTGCCTCAGTCTCCCAAGTAGGTGGGATTACAGGCATGTGCCACCACATCTGGCAAATTTTTGCATTTTTAGTAGAGACGGGGTTTCTCCATGTTGGTCAGGTTGGTCTCAACCTCTTGACCCCAGGTGATCCACCTGCTTGGCCTCTCAAAGTGCTGGGATTACAGGCATGAGCCATAGCGCCTGGCGAAATTTTTTTTTTAACGGATGAGAGTTTCTTATGTTGCTCAGGCTGGCCTTGAACTCGTAGTCTCGATTCCTTATGCATCAGGACAACAGGCCTGAGCCACCACGGCTCCCTCTGACCCTTTCAGAGGAGGTTTGCTGACTCCTACCCTTATAGGAAACTTAAGATTCTCTAATTTTTTTCTCTTGCCTACCTTTCGTTTTCCTATTTTATTAATAGGATACTTTAGATCCAGAGAGGCCTTACTGAATTACATACATTAATTATCTATCCAGAACTAGAACACAGGTCCCTTATTTCTCACCTTAATACTTTAAATTAAGTCATCATTGTCTTTTTTTTTTTTTTTTAAGGCTCATGTTTACAGAAAGAGAGGGCCTCAGTGCTTGCTTTGGCAGCACGTATACTAAAATTGGAATGATACAGAGAAGATTAGCATGGCCCCTGTGCAAGGATGATACACAAATTCATGAAGCATTCCAAATTAAAAAAAAAAAAAAAAAAAAAAAGAGAGGTCCTCTTCGTGGATTTTTCCCCCCTTTTTTTTTAAGTGATTTTCCACATGGTAAATTAGGTTCATGATCTAGAAAAGTTTTTCTTTCAGGTTCACAAACACAGAATTATATCACAATGCAACCTGTTTTAAAAGGTTACGTTTTTACCCAGGTAACACTCAATTTGGTAGGCTATCATTTTGAAAACCAATGCCAGTGAATAGAAAACAGTTTTTTTCACCCTATACCTGCTTTTCTCAAGTAACCTAACCTTCCTATTTACTGAAATTTTCCAGAATGTAATTGACCTTTTTAAAGGTGGTTGCTGGTTTTTTTGCAATAATTTCCAAAGCTTTAATACTGACAGTAAACATTTCAGAAAGTTAGCAGTCGTATATTAAAGAAGAAAAATATGTCCACAGTAAGTGTCATTCTAATGTGATGTGTGCATCAATTTCCTCTTTATGTTTCCAAGATGCGAGGTCTTATTCTCAATCTTAATTTCCTCTAAAAACCAAATGGGATAAAAACTAAAGACTTCAAGCCTACAGTTTTACTTGTGTATATATGCCAAGCCTTCCATGGGTTGGCATAGACCATGATGATGGGACAGCAGCCCCTGCTGCACAATAAAAAACATTGTTACCATTAAAAAAAAAAAAATGAGATCTCCTAATCCCACATGTTGGCTAACTGCAAAATAGTTAATGATGAAAATCTAACTAGAGAAAAAAGTGTCACCTCATTATTGTTAAAATTTGCATTTATCACAAGTGTGGATTTGGATCTTTTTGTATATTTAAACCAGGGACAATTTGATCCCCAGAGAACATTTGGTAATATAGGAGAAGATTTTTGATAGTCACAATTGAATGGGGATGCTAATGGCATCTCGAGAGTAGAGTACAGGGATGCTGGTAAACATCCTACAATGCACAAGCAGCCCCTACAACAAAGAATTATGCAGTCCAAAAGGTCAGTAGTGCAGAGGTTGAGAAACCCTGGTTTAAAGCCATCTATGTATCTTTATATTTGCTTGGCTTAACAAATGAGGTTTTGGGGTTTTTTTTAGAGACGGGCTCGCTATGTTGCCTAGGCTGGAGTTCAGTGGCTATTCACAAGTACAATCCCACTACTGATCGGTATGGCAGTTTTGACCTGCTCTGTTTCCTACCTGGGCCGGTTCGCCCCTCCTGGTGGTCCCCCGCTCCCGGGAGGTCACCATATTGATGCAGAACTTAGTGCGGACACCCAATTTGCATAGCGCACTGCAACCCAGAACTCCTGGGCTCAAGCGATCCTCCCACCTCAGCCTCCCGAGTAGCTGGGACTACAGGCACACGCCACTGCGCCCGGCAACAAATGAGGTTTTTGATTAATCTCTGAGGGCTCTGTGTATTTTAAAAATTTGTCTTTAGGCCGGGCGTGGTGGCTCACGCCTGTAATCCCAGCACTTTGGGAGGCCAAGGCGGGCAGATCACGAGGTCAGGAGATCGAGACCATCCTGGCTAACACAATAAAACCCTGTCTCTACTAAAAATACAAAAATTAACCAAGCGTGGTAGCGCGCTCCTGTGATCCCAGCTACTTGGGAGGCTGAGGCAGGAGAATGGCTTGAACCTGGGAGGCAGAGGTTGCAGTGAGCCGAGATCGCGCCACTGCACTCCAGCCTGGTGGCAGAGTGAGGCTTGTCTCAATTAAAAAAAAAAACAAATTGTCTTTTATCACGTTACAAGTATTTTCCACAGTTTTCATGTTGCGTATGTACGTTGATTATACTATTTATTTAACATGAAGAAACATTTGTGAAGCCAGTTATCAGTCTCTTAAGGCTTTTGCATTTTTGTGTGATAAGCCTTTGAGTTAAACCAAGATCTTTCTTTCTTTCTTTCTTTTTTCTTTTGAGATGGAGTCTTGCTCTGTAAGCCTTTGAGTTAAACCAAGATCTTTCTTTCTTTCTTTCTTTTTTTTTTTTTTTGAGATGTAGTCTTGCTCTGTTGCCCAGGCTTTAGTGCAGTGGTGCGATCTCGTCTCACTGCAATCTCCGCTTCCTGGGTTCAAGTGATTCTCCTGCCTCAGCCTCCCTAGTAGCTGGGATTACAGGTGTGTGCCACCATGCCTGGCTAAGTTTTGTATTTTTTTTTTTTGGAGACGGAGTCTTGCTTTGTCTCCAGCCTGGAGTGCAGTGGCATGATCACTCTTCTTCCTTCTCACCAAACTAGTTACTCCTCATTTTAAAACCGATTCCCATTTTTACCTCTGACCTCTTACTTCTGGAGTGTAATCCTCTCAGTCATGCAAGAGCTTTATGTTCTTTTATTAACAGACCTGCTAATGTATTACCAATCTCAGGTTGTACCTTTTCCTTTGTCATTGTCACTTTTGCTCTTCACTCTCCATTCTTTTCCTTAAGCAGATTTTAAATTCGCCCTTAAAAAGTAAACAAGAAAGCGCTTTCCCTTGCTGTTGTCTTACTTTCTTATTTTATTCTTTTTTATGAGTTTACTAGGAAATTATTTTAGATGTCTCCTTCTCACTTAGCAACTGAGTAGGCAGAAAGTTTAAGTGAGCTTAATGAAATGATGGGAGGCTGAGGTGGGAGGATCACATAAGGCCAGGAGTTTGAGACCTGCCTGGGTAACATACCAAGACCCTGCCTCTACAAACAATTAAAAAAAGTAGCTGGGTATGGTGGTGTGTGCCTGTAGTCCCAGCTACTTGTGAGGCTGAGATGGGAAGATCACTTAAACTCAGGAGTTCAAGGATGCAGTGAGCCATGATCACGCCACTGCATTCCAGCCTGGGTGACAGAGTGAGACCCTGTCTCAAAAATAAAATAAAATAAAATACAGAAGTTTGAGACCAGCCTTGGTAAGATGGTGAGACCCCATCTCCATTTAAAAAAACAAACAAAAAACAAACAAAAAAAAGCACACAAATAATGAAAAGGGCTCAGGGAAACGTCAGCACATTTGAATCAGAATATTTCAGATCAACCTTCAGCAATTTGCGATTTTTCTGTTTGTTTATTTAACAGCTCTTTTGAGATACGATTCATGTACCATACTGTTCACCCATTTAAAATATGCAATTCATTGACTTTTAGTATATTCACAGAGTTGTGCAACCATCACCACAGACAATTTTAAAAACTTTTCATCATCCCAGAAAGAAACGCTTCAACCCTCCATTGTCAGCCCCCAATCCCTCCCACTCCCAGCTCTAGGTAACCTCTGATCTTTGTGTCTCTATAGGTTTGTCTATTCTGGACATTTCATATAAATGGCATGATATAATATATGGTCCTTCATGACTGGCTTCTTCCACTTAGCAAAATGATTTTGGTTCATCCGTGTTATAGCTCATAACAATACTTTATTGCTAAACATTTTTTCATTGTATGCATGGCTACACCACATTCTGCTTATCCATTCATCAGCTGATGGACATTTGGGTTGTTTCCACCCTGGCTTTTATGAACATTCATTGAACAACTGTTTGTTTTTAGATAATTTCTTCAAAGTGGTATTTAGTCGTTGTAAAAAAATTGAAAAATATTAAAGAATATAAATAATATAAAATTTATTCATAATCCCAACACTCAAAAAAAAGCTTTATTAACACTTTTTCTGTGGGGGAATAATGCATGTTTATGTAATTTGTTTTATAATTCTTCACTTCTCTTTAAGACTTACTTTGCATTTGAACAGATTTTGTTTGCCAAATCACAGCAAGACTGGCCAACTGCAGTTGTCATAAATAATTTATGTCATTGTGCCATGAGAGTGCAGTGGAGTTATCTGCCATTTGATGGGCATGGGGAAGGTTTAGAGAAAATTTCACAGAGGAGGAAACATATAATGTGAAAATATGGGCCAGGCGCTGTGGCTCACGCCTATAATCCCAGCACTTTGGGAGGCCGAGACGGGTGGATCATGAGGTCAAGAGATCGAGACCATCCTGGTCAACATAGTGAAACCCCGTCTCTACCAAAAATATAAAAATTAGCGGGGCATGGTGGCGCACGCCTGTAGTCCCAGCTACTTGGGAGGCTGAGGCAGGAGAATTGCTTGAACCCAGGAGATGGAGGTTGCAGTGAGCTGAGATCGTGCCATTGCACTCCAACCTGGGTAAAAAGAGCGAAACTCCGTCTCAAAAGAAAAGAATATATATATGCATGAGCTTCTGATACTTGTCAGTAAATAATTGGGTATTCTAATAAGGTGATATTTGTTCTGTTTTAGGAGGCTAGCAGGATGTACAGTTTTTATCACGGGTGCAAGCCGTGGCATTGGCAAAGCTATTGCATTGAAAGCAGCAAAGGATGGAGCAAATATTGTTATTGCTGCAAAGACCACCCACCCGCACCCAAAACTTCCGGGCACAATCTATACTGCTGCTGAAGAAAGTGAGTGTGACAGTGCCATTTGATGAATGTCCTCCTAGGGTTTCAATACATGGAGAATTTGCTGGAGAGTTTAGTTAAAGCTATTTGAAAGCTACCTTGAAAATAATTTTATCTAATTAAAGAAGTATTTATGTTGTCACCTTGGGGCAGTGCTTCTGTCCATTTTTCTCTTCCAGCACTTTTAAGCAATGTGAGAGACTCCAGTTAAAAATATTATGGCCAGGCGAGGTGGCTCACACCTGTAATCTCAGCACTTTGGGAAACTGAGATGAGTGGATCACCTGAGGTCAGGAGTTTGAGACCAGCCTGGCCAACATGGCAGAAACCCCATCTCTACTGAAAATACAAAAAATTAGCCAGGCATGGTGGTGCATGCCTGTAGTCCCAGCTACTCAGGAGGCTGAAGCAGGAGAATCACTTGAACCCAGGAGGTGGAGGTTGCAGTGAGCCGAAATCACGCCACTGCACTCTAGCTTGGGTGACAGAGTGAGACTCAGTCACTTAAAAAAAAAAATCTTATTTTATGAGGTCAATGGTTCTTGGATGGGAGGGGTAGTTGGGGAGTGGAGTGGAGAGGAGAGAATTTGATTGCTGAGTGGCGTAAACTCTTTGAAAAAGCTTTCCATGTTATCTATTCACTGCACAATTTGCAAGTCATCATTTTAATACTTTTAGTTGACAAATAATTATCACATGCTTCTATTTAAGGCATGGTGCTAGACGCAGAGGCAGGAGAGGGGGCTTAAAAATTCAACTTCAGTTGACATTGCTAGTTTTGTTAGTCAGATTCAGAACACTGTGGTTATGTTAGAGGAATGCATATGAAGTGCTTATGAGTGAAATGATGTCAGGGATTTGCTTCCCCCCCGCCCCCACCCGGGTGCGGGTTGACTGAGGCTGAAAAGGGCATCAGCCAAGGGATTTGCTTTAAAACACACCAGCAAAAATAAAATAGGGGAAAGGAAGGGTAAACATCTTAACTGACAAAACTAACAATCACTGAAGATAGGTGATGGATTCTTATTAGTTTGTTATAGTATCTTTACAATTTTATATACTTTAGAATATTTCCACAATAAAAAGTTTTTAAAATTACTTTCAGCTGGGTGAGGTGGCTCATGCCTGTAATCCTAGTACTTTGGGAGGCCAAGGCAGGTGGATCACTTGAGCTCGGGAGTTCAAGACCAGCCTGGGCAACATGACAAAACCATGCCTCTACAAAAAAATAGAAAAATTAGCCGGGCCTGATGGTGCATGCCTGTAGTCCCAGCTACTTGGTAAGCTGAGGTGGGAGGATCGTTTGAGCCCGGGAGATTGAGGCTGCAGTCAGCCGTGTTTGTGCCACTGCACCTTAGCCTGGGCAAGAGAGTGAGACCCTGACTCAAAAACAAAAACAAACAAACAAAAAACTTCCTTTCTTAACTTTTTTTTTTTTCTCTTTAAAGATGAGGTTTCACCATGTTGGCCAGGCTGGTCTTGAACTCTTGACCTCAGGTGATCCACCCACCTCGGCCTCCCAAAGTGCTAGGATAATACTTTCTTAACTTTTTAAAAAAAACTACAAGGAAACCCCCAGGAAACCTTTGCTTTTGTTTTTTAATAGTATTGGCCTAGCTAGTCTGTCCTACTATATGGTAAAGTCACTGGTGGTAAGATAGAGTTATTTATATTGATTTTCTGAAACAGGGTACTTTTTTCTTTTGACAGTGACATTGGAATGAAAGGTATAATATTTAAATGCTTTAACGCTTTTTGGTTTTGTATCTTTAGTTGAAGCAGTTGGAGGAAAGGCCTTGCCGTGTATTGTTGATGTGAGAGATGAACAGCAAATCAGTGATGCGGTGGAGAAAGCAGTTGAGAAATTTGGAGGTAATACTTTCATTCTGAAAAAATTATTGAATATTGGTAAAATAAAGGTATAACTATAACGTTAATTTTAAAATTTGTTTTGAGTTTCGAATTTTCTGAGTCTTTGGAGAAATATGTATTTGCTCATGTAGAACATGGTTTAAAACCACCTGATGAGGCTGGATGTGGTGGCTCATGCCTGTAATCCTAGCACTTTGGGAGGCCAAGGTGGGCAGATCACTTGAGGTCAGGAGTTTGAGACCAGCCTGGCCAACGTGGTAAAACTCCGTCTTTACTACAAATACAAAAATTAGCTGGGCGTGGTGGCAGATGCCTATAATTCCAGCTACTCCAGAGGCTGAGGTGGGAGAATTGTTTGAACCTGGGGGATGGAGATTGCAGTGAGCTGAGATTGTACCACTATACTACAGCCTGGGTAACAGAGCAAGACTCTGTTTAAAAAAAAAGAAAAAAGAGAGTGTGGAATGACAGACAGTGGAAACTAGGAAGAAAGAAGAGAGAAGCAGATGGATGATGAGAAATTACTTAATGGCTGGGCGCAGTAGCTCACGCCTGTAATCCCAGCACTTTGGGAGGCCGAGGCAGGTGGATCACGAGGTCAAGAGATCGAGACCATCCTGGTCAACATGGTGAAACCCCATCTCTACTAAAAATACAAAAAATTAGCTGGGCATGGTGGCACGTGCCTGTAATCCCAGCTACTCAGGAGGCTGAGGCAGGAGAATTGCCTGAACCCAGGAGACAGAGGTTGCGGTGAGCCAAGATCACGCCATTGCACTCTAGCCTGGGTAACAAGAGCGAAAACTCAGTCTCAAAAAAAAAAAAAAAAAAGAGAGAAATTACTTAGTGGGTATGATGTTTGCTGTTTGGATGATGGATACCCTAAAAAATCCCAGACACTTCACAATCTATGTATGTGAGAAAACACACTTGTACCTTATACATTTATTTTTGAAAAAATTCTTCCTTTATATGCTGAAATCTCATTCTTCACAAAGTCAGTTCCCTCACCATGCCAACTCATCAGAAGTGTATTTTTCTTTCTCTGATTTCTTAAAACATTCGTTTGATTCTTATCTTGTAGTATTTTAGATCTTAGTATTTCTTTTCTCCCCAATTAGTTCACAAGTTCCTAGAAGGGAGGTGTTGGGGATTGAGCTAAGTTTCATGGTATCATAGTAGGGCATCTAGGCATGTTCAAGTCCTGCTTAAACCATTACCACTCTCCCCGCTAATGTTCTGGAGGACCATATGTACATATGAGGGACACTGGCCAGTGGAAAATGAGGTAATAATGCTTCAGTGTTAGCAAGGCCGTGCTTGTAATCCCAGTACACAGTGCTGTGGGGTCCTGGACTGAAGCATAGAGCTTTGGCTCAAGTGGAGCCTCTTCCCTTAAATCCAAAATCTTACCCCTAGCCAGCAGCCTTTCCCAAAGTAATGTGAATGCCTGTGTGAGAAGAGGAGAGAAAATGCAAAATTATGTTTTGTCGAACTGATATGGCCCTAAATGTAAAGTGTGCCATATTCAAATGCAGGATATTTTATCTAAAATAACGTCACCTAGTAGTAAAAGTGGTTAACTGGTGCCACTTAGGATTTGACATAATTAGTTAATCCACTAGTTTTTAGGGAGGAGCTAAGGGGAGAAAGCTGAGGCTTTTCATTCTCCCATGTTCATTTAGTTTTAGTTCTTTCTTTCTTTTCTTTTCTTTTTTGTTTTGTTTTGTTTTTTGAGACAAAGTCTCACTCTGTCACCCAGACTGGAGTGCAGTGGCATGATTGTGGCTCACTGTAGCCTTGACCTGGGCTCAGGTGATCCTCCAACCTCAGCCTCCTGAGTAGCTGGGACTACAGGCGCCTGCCACCAGGCCTAGCTAATTTTTCTATTTTTAGTAGAGATTGGATTTCACCATGTGGACCAGGCTGGTCTCAAACTCCTGACCTCAAGGGATCTACCTGCCTCAGCTTCCCAAAGTGCTGGGATTACGGGCATGAGTCACTGTGCCCAGCCTTGCATTTAGTATTTAATTTTTAAAAATTGTGTTGAAATACACATAGTGTAAAATTTACCATCCTAACTATTTTTAAGTGTACAGTTCAATGACAACCAAGTTTATTATATTGTTATACAACCATCATTAAGTGCACTTTACAAAGACTAATGAAGACCAGGTAGAAGCAAAGAAAAATGTTTGACATAGTTTTTGTATTTTACCATTTTCCTTTAATGTTATTTCACTAAGCATGTAACTATGAACAAAACACGTTGCTTATAGGTGGAAACTGATAGAATTTGCAGAAATAGTAGTTACTCCAGATTTACTTTGTGTGTGTGTGTACGTATGAGCCACTGAAACAAAATAGATCCACTTTTATGATTTGCCTAGGATTGAAACAGTAGGTCTTTCTCTTTTCCCAGTTCCCAAGGCTAGAAAGGAGCCTTTCCTTTTAAGTGAGGGGTCTTGGTGGGAAGGGGGACTACAATGCTTGGAAGGAGGACAGGCCTTTGAAACTTTATGCTACAGAGGAAGAAAGACTTTAAGGAATTTTATCCAAGGTTTATGGAGACAGGGGGACAACCAGGAGGTAAGAGAACGGAAGTTACAAACCGCTAAAAACTAAGCCTCCGTGTTGTTTCACATGGAGCTCTGGCGATTGACTATATCTCCATTGTGCTAGTGACAGTCATACAGGTGCTATTTTGAAACAGCTACCAGTCTTGCACTGGTAGGTGGTCAGTCATATTATCTAAAAGAAGTATAGTCACACATTGCTTAATGATGGCGATATGTTCTAAGAAAGGCATTGTTAGGCGGTTTCATGATCGTGTGAACATAAAGTGTACTTACACAAACCTAGATAGTCTGTTGCTTCCAGTCTACAAACCTGTCTAACATGTTTCTGTACTGTAGGCATTTGTAACACAACAGTGAGTATGTATCTGAACATATCTAGACAGAAAAAAGATAGAATAAAAATACAGTATTATAATCTTAAGGGACCATGTCATGTATATGGTTCATTGTTGACTGAAATGTTAGGTGTGGTACGTGACTGTATTTGTGAATCAACTAAGAGTTCAAAAGAGAGTAAGTGCTTTTGTGTGTGTGTGATAAAAAGTCTTAAAATGAAATTGATTATTTTGAAAACAGGAATTGATATTTTGGTAAATAATGCCAGTGCCATTAGCTTGACCAACACATTGGAAACACCTACCAAGAGAATGGATTTGATGATGAGCGTGAACACCAGAGGCACCTACCTTGCGTAAGTTATAAAGAAGAGTTGTGGGGGAGGATGTTGCCGTGTCTTCTCAGGGAACTTACTTCGTTGTAAACAGATTTGAGCCAAATTAGCACGGTAGTTCAAAATCTGGTCAATCCTTATAAAGATCTAAAAGTCCTCCATTCAGTCAATAGTTTTTATTTTATTTTATTTTATTTTATTTTATTTTATTTTATTTTATTTTATTTTATTTTTTGAGATAAAGTTTCACTCTTGTTGCCCAGGCTAGAGTGTAATGGTGCAATCTTGGCTCACTGCAACCTCTGCCTCCCAGGTTCAAGTGATTCTCCTTCCTCAGCCTTCGGAGTAATGGGGATTACAGGCACTCACCACCATGCCCGAGCAATATTTTGTATTTTTAGTAAAGACAGGATTTCACCATGTTGGCCAGGCTGGTCTCGAACTCCTGACCTCAGGTGATCCACCTGACTTGGCCTGCCAAAATGCTAGGATTAGAGGTGTATACCCACCATGCCTGGCCCAATAATATTTTAGATCATTTTATGCAGAGTTCCTTTTCTCTATAAGTTTAGGAAAGACTAAAGTAGGTTGAACATGGTAGCTCACACCTGTAATTTCAGCACTTCCAGCGAGGGGAGGATCACTGGAGGCTAGGAGTTCGAGACTGAGCTGCACAAGATGGTAAGACACTGTCTCTACAGAAAAAAGTTTTTCTAAAATCAGGCAGGCATAGTGGAGTGTGCCTACTGAGACCGTGGTGGTGGTCTCATCTACTCGGGAGGATGAGGCAAGAGGATCCCTTGAGCTCAGGAGTTTGAGGCTGCAATGAGCTGTGATCATGCCACTGCACTCCAGTCTGGGTAACAGAGAAAGACTCTGTCTCTAAAGAAAAAAAAAAGGACTAAAGTGTAGCTCAAGCATTTTCTCAAATATTTGCATGTGTAAATACTTACATGTGTACTGTGTCTTTCATAGGACACAGTCCTCTCCTAGGATTATTTCTGATTTCTCAAGCCAACAATAGTATCCTTCCTCTCAAAAAGACCTGGGGTTAAAAAAAAAAAAAAGACTTGGGTTTTAGTTATATAAATGACAGTAAGGCCATTCTCATTATGAATCACACTTTAATGTGACCAATAAAAAGGCTAATACTTTTTTGGGCATTGTCAGGGAAATGTATAATACCGAAGGAAAGAGAACATGGTCCTGATTTGTTCTGGATTTGTCAGACAACCCATCTTGTTTTCCATTTATTTATTTGTTTATTTGCCCTCTGGTTCTATCATTTTCCGTGTGGATACATAGCGTAGAACTTGCTTCTGTACCTTCTGTGTATCTTGTTATATGTACAACAGGTGGTTAGGAGCCTAGGCTTTGGAGTAAGACTACTTGGATTCAAATCCTAACACCCACCCCTCATGACTTTCTATTTTGTGACCTTGGACAAGTAACTTTACTTCTTGGAGATTCAGTTTCTTTACTTTTAAAATGGCAGGAATAAAGTAGTTTGTTACAGGGTTGGTCATGAGGGTTAAATGTCTTAAGTTGTTAAGTTAGTGTCCTGAATTTTGCCCTCAGATGTGTTTTGTTGGGTCTGCAAGACTTGGCCCAGATAGTGTTAAAACAAAATTGTTTTCATTAGTTACCTACATACAAAGTTTTATTAGTTAGGGCCAGGCGTGGCAGCTCATGTCTGTATTCCCAGTACTTTGGGAGGCTGAGGCAGATGGATCACTTGAGCCCAGGAGTTCAAAGCCAGCCTGGGCAACATGGCAAAACCCTGTCTCTACAAAAAATAGAAAAATGAGCTGGGGATGGCGGCACACGTGCCTGTAGTTCCAACTACTCAGGAAGTTGAAGTGAGAGGATTGCTTGAACCTGGGAGGCGGACGTTGCTGTTGGTTGAGATCACGCTACCGCACCCCAGCCTGGGCAATGGTGTGAGACCCTGTCTCAAAAACTTTATTGGTTGCTTGTGTTGAAAAAATTAGAAGATTTACACAAAAGTTCAGATTTCTGGCTTTTCTTGAAATGTGGGAAGATCTGGCCACATAGAGACAGCATTACCACATGGCAACAGTTATTAGTTGCTGCAGCTGAGTGACAGGGTATCAACCGCCTCATTAGATGGGGACTGAGCTCTATTGTCTTCTGGATGCTGAGAACAGGCTAACAAGTTATCATATCATCGTGCTTGCACTGTTGTTTTTCTCATATGAAAGAGGAAAGTGAAATATTTATCATAACCACATCTCTCTCTGAAGTGGGAAAATGAGACTTATGCCAAGAGGGCCGTATGTTCAAGTAAAATGGGTGAAAGCTTACTTGTTTGTAGATATGAGGCATATTTCTATAAATTCAATATGTAAGGTATGTCTCTATTGAATGAAACCATATTGAATCATACCACAGTAAGAATTATGGCAAATGGCTGGGCGTGGTGGCTCACGCCTGTAATCCCTGCACTTTGGGAGGCCAAGGCAGGTGGATCATCTGAGGTCAGGAGTTCAAGACCAGCCAGGCCCACATGGCGAAATCCTGTCTCTACTAAAAACATAAAAAATTAGCCGAGCGTGGTGGTACACGCCTATAATCCCAGCTACTCCGGAGGCTGAGGCAGGAGAATTGTTTGAACCCAGGAGCGGAGGCTGCAATGAGCCGAGATCACACCACTGCACTCCAGCCTGGGCAACAGAGTGAGACTCTGTCTCAAAAAGAAAAAAAGAATTTTGGCAAGCATATAGATTGTGATGAAAAACTTGCACTAGAAAAAGAATTCATTTTTCAAGAGTTTGTGTTTATTTTCAAATAAAATGGGCAATGTTGCTATGTGATACTATCATGGTACTAGAAAAAATTATCTGGGAATCAAAATCTTTTACAGCTGGCAACTTTGTGAAAGAATTTCAGTTGAATGTAAGTATTTGTTAAACAAATGCTTAAAAATATAAACCTAACCAGGAATACTATTGCTCAGCATATTGAACTATGGCTTAGTTAAGGGCATGTTGTGTGAATAAGTTTAATGCTTTGTGGCAGTTTCTATTATAGATGATGAAGCCACAGATATAAATATACAGGCTGAGTATCTGTAGTCTGAAAATCCCCAATCCAAAATGCTCTGAGATCTGAAACGTTTTGAGTGCTAACTTGACGCTCAAAAGAAATGCTCACTGGAACATTAAGGATTTCAGATTTTCGGAGTGGGGATGTTGAACTTGTTGAGTATAATGCAGATATTTCAGAATGAAATCTGAAATTCTTCTGGTCCCAAGCATAAGGGTTACTAAACTTGTACTACATGCCTAGATATATTATGGCATCAGAAGAATTTTGATGTGATTAAAAAGGTTTTATACTGGGTATTCATGACATGAAATGACTTCTAAGGTATTGACATGTCTTGGAAAGTTTAAGGTAGATTTGTCAAAAGAGCAATCATAACTATAGATACTGGTCAGTGTTAACTTTAGACTTATTAACATCGAAACAAATGTAGGTATATATTACGCAAGGGTACAGAAATTGTTTATTGCCTCGTTCACTAGGAATTGCTCCCTGCTAACAAAGTTAAAAATGTACATGTTTTCTTTCCAAGAGATGATCAATACAAGTAAAGCATTGAATTTTATGTAGATTTGTCAAAATTAGTAGTCCTAACTATAGACTTGACCTTTTAAACTGACATTATGACTGATGTGTACGTAAATGTATGATTCTCTTTGTTTTTTCCTTGTGAAATTATGTCTTTGGATAGCCCATTTGGCAAGAATAATTTGGTCCACTTTCCTATATTGAGGTCATTTTTCAAAAATGAAAGTGATGTCTTAACCCACGTTTTTAGATGTGAATGTTCAGTCAAAAACAAAACAGACCACGTGAGGTGGCTTACGCTTATAATCTCAGTACTTTGGGAGGACAAAGTGGGCGGATTACTTGAGTTTTAGGAGTTTGAGACCAACCTGGGCAACATAGTGAACCCTGTCTCTATTTTTTTTTAAGTTAAAGTTAAAATTAAAATTTTAGCACAAAGATTCTATTCACTATTGAAAGTTCCTACCTTTATAAACAGCTACTTTAAAAAAAAAACCCACTAAATAAAATTAAATGTTGCTCCCAGTTAAAAGCAGATTGCAATGCCAAATGAAAGACCTCACACTGACCTTTGGGTCAAAGAAAAGTTTCAGATTTTTGGCCTTCCATGAGAGGTATGCTATAAAATGAAAATTCATAATGAAATATTTCTATTTTATTTTATTTTTACTCCCTTGGTAACGCACAGAGGATATTTCTTTTTTTTAATTTATATTTTTCAATTTTAATTTATTTTATACACTCCAGTATTACATTGTTTGTACCATGTTAAATGCTTATAGAAGCTTCGTAGTACGGTTCAGTTGCATCTCTCAACAGTTGATTTTTCTTATGCCCTGCTCACTTTATTCGTTTACTCAAATGCCTTACAGGCCTTTGAGTTTGCAACCCCAACTAAGTAAAATAATTCACGAAAAGTAATAAAAGCAGAACCTGGCACATAGTAAGTTTTCTGTAAATGTAACTATTTTATTAGGCTGAAGGTATTAGTATCTAAGTGTGGTGCTAAGTGTTTTCAATATAATCTATAAGAAGGCATGCTACTGTGACAGATGCATCTGATGTAGGATTAACAGTATAAAGGTCTGGGCCAGCAAAGTGCAGACGGAAAGGTTTTATCCCATAGATTAAGGGAAAGTTTATGTTTAGAATGTAAATGAAATGAGCTCTCTCTTTTGAGTGTAAAATATGATCTTACTGACTGGGAATAGATCCGTTTCTTCTTGATGCTTCGAGTTACAGTTTCACTGTTTGAATGAAACTCAGCTGTAATGTTGTTTGCCCCACTTCACCTCACCTCCATAAAAGTGAAGCATCTTTGGAAATGAAAACAGCATCTACCAAAAACCCTCTTGTGGTATTGACTGTATTTGGTTTAGTAAGCTTGGTAAGGTGTTGCTGTTGTTAACACCAGTGTTGTACATTTGGTAATTTAAAAACTGACCTGAAAGAAGAATGAACTAGTTCATTCACAGCTCCTGGTTCAGGGTAAAGGAAAAAAAAAGAAAGAAAGAACTAGTTCAGAGTCCTAGAAGTCCTAGAAGTCAATGAATGTAAATGAAAGCTAAATTTATAGCTAAAATAAAGCTATAAATTAAGCTATAATATTTTAGCTGTTGACATTGTATAAAAATTAACATTTTAGGTCGGGCGCGGTGGCTCACGCCTATAATCCCAGCACTTTGGGAGGCTGAGGCGGGTGGATCACAAGGTCAAGAGATCGAGACCATCCTGGTCAACATGGTGAAACCCTGTCTCTACTAAAAATACAAAAATTAGCTGGGCATGGTGGCGCGCGCCTGTAGTCCCAGCTACTCGGGAAGCTGAGGCAGGAGAATTACTTGAACTCAGGAGGCGGAGGTTGCGGTGAGCCGAGATTGCGCCATTGCTCTCCAGCCTGGGTAACAAGAGCGAAACTCCGTCTCAAAAAAAAAAAAAAAAAAAAAAAAAATTAACATTTTAGAAATACTGGTCTGAATCTTTTATAAAATAAATTACCTACCTTAATGAGTGACTTTTTAAAAATAAAGCTATACATTGGACCCAAAGGCATATTTTATATTGGTGAAAGTTAAATTTGGGAATGTAGTGAGTGTTATATTACTAAATTATAGTTCCAATGCAGTGGAAGTACTACGCCTATTAAGAGGAAAAAATCAGCATACGTTATACTAAAAACAGCGATAGTTTATTTCACGTTTAGTATATACATTGTCCTAAGTATCTTATATAAATCATCTAATTTTAATCTTTTGCTCAATCATAGAAGGTATCGAGTATTACCAACATTTACAGAGGAGAGAATTGAGCTACACAATTTGCCCGAGGTCACACAATGAAGGGCAGAAGCAGAATTTGGACACTGGTCTGTCTGACTTGAACACTCATGTTATTTACCACTGTGCTGACCGACAAGTGCATTAACTGTCTCTGAAAATTACTTGTGTGTGTTGGGGAGGCAGAATTTGGGATGGTTGTGGTTGCAGATGAAGTGGGGCTTAAGGCTAGTATGTCAAGGAATTGTTTTTTTCCATCAAGCAGATCATGTTGTCAGGCCATTAAGCAGAATTTCAAAGGATGAAAATTAGTTGCTTTTTCTGTCTTTATTTTAGAAAGCAAACAAAAGTACCCTATGAACAAAGCAAACAAATAGTCCCCTACAGATTTCTGAGCAAGTTCTACTCTGTAGGAGTGATTTAAAATATATCTTTAAAAGTGGATTGGCCAGGCATGATGGCTCACACTTGTAATCCCAGCACTTTGGGAGGCTGAGGTGAGTGGACCGCTTGAGTCCAGGAGTTTGAGACAAGTCTGGGCAACATAGCAAGACCCTATTTCTAAAAAAAAAAAAAAAAAAAAATACAAAAACTATCCAGGTAGCTGGGCATGCTGGCACACACCTATAGTCCCAGCTATTCAGGAGACCGAGGTGAGAGGACTTGCTTGAGTCAGGGAGGCAGAGGCTGCAATGAGATGTTATCATGTCACTGCACTCCAGCCTGCCAACAGGGAGACCCTGTCTTTTTTTTTTTCTTCCCTTTGAGACGGAATCTCGCTCTGTCACCTAGGCTGGAGTGCAGTGGCAAGATTTCGGCTCACTGCAACCTCCACCTCTAGGGTTCAAGCGATTCTCCTGCCTCAGCCTCCCAAGTAGCTGGAACTACAGGTGCCTGCCACCACACCCAGCTGTTTTGTATTTTTAGTAGAGATGTGGTTTCACTATGTTGGCCAGGCTGGTCTTGAACTCCTGACCTTGTGATCTGCCTGCCTCAGCCTCCTAAAGTGCTGTGATTACAGGCATGAGCCACCACGCCTGGCCAAGAGACCTTGTCTTAAAATTAAAAGAAAAAGAAAAAAATGGAGAAGTTGGCTGGGCGCTGTGGTTTACACCTGTAAACCTGTAATCCTGGCACTTTGGGAGGCTGAAGTAGGAGGTGCTTGAGCCCAAGGAGTTCAAGACCAGCCTGGGCAACAAAGCTAGACCCTGTCTCTAAAAAAATTATAAAAATCAGCTGGGCGTAGTGGCGCACACCTATAGTTCCAGCTACTCAGAAATCCGAGGCGGGAAGATTGCCTGAGCCCAGGAGCGCAAGAGCTCAAGGCTGCAGTGAACTGTGATTGAGCCCTGAACTCCAGCCTGGGCAACAGAGCAAGGCCCCAGCTCTTTTTTTAAAAAAAAGTGGAGAAATGGTTAGAAAGCTATTAACTTGATTTGTATTTTCTTTTGCTTTCAGATCTAAAGTATGTATTCCTTATTTGAAAAAGAGCAAAGTTGCTCATATCCTCAATCTCAGTCCACCACTGAACCTAAATCCAATTTGGTTCAAACAGCACTGTGGTAGGTGTTAGGGTGAGGGGATGGTTTGTGCTTAATTTGTTTTGAATTAAATCTGTGTATGCCTGATGTAATCACATCTGCACATAACATTCAGCATTGAATTTTCTATGCCAAATTATAATGTGGCATTTGGAAGGTAGATTCTTAATCTTTTATGTGTAATTTTTATAATTGAGGCATAATTTACATTCAATAAAATGCACAGATCTTAATGGTTCAATATGATGAGTTTTGACAAATGTATGTAACCAACACCCATATCAAGATACAGATTTTTACCATTTCAGAAAGCTCTTTCACTTCCCAATGAGTGTGTTTTGTTGTGTGTAATTTTTTTTTTTTTTTTTTTTTGAGACAGAGTCTCGCTCTGTCGCCAGGTGCCAGGCTGGAGTGCAGTGGCGGGATCTCGGCTCACTGCAACCTCTGCCTCCTGGGTTCAAGCAATTCTCCTGCCTTGGCCTCCCAAGTAGCTGCGACTACAGGTGCGCTCCACCATGCTCAGCTAATTTTTGTATTTTAGTAAAGATGGGGTTTCACCATGTTGGCCAGGATGATCTTGCTCTCTTGACCTCATGATCCTCCCGCCTTGGCCTCCCAAAGTTCTGGGATTACAGGCGTGAGCCACCTCGCCCGGCCTTGTTGTGTATAATTTATTCTTCAGTAAAGTTGGTTAAAAACTATCTATGAGATACTTTATTTTTCTTAGCCAGGTGTGCACCTGTAGTCCTAGCTACTTGGGAGCCTGAGATGGGAGGATCGCTTGAGCCCAGGTGTTTGAGGCTGCAATGAGCTATGATCATGGCACTGCACTCCAGCCTCGTGACAGAGCGAGACCCTGACTCTAAAAATACAAACAAACAAAAAACATGACCAAAAAAAAAAAAAACCCTATTACTTTTCATAGCAAACTAATGGTTTAAAGCAAATATGCTAAGCAACAAGATTTATGTATGTATAGGTGCCTCCTTTAAAATAGTTGTATCAAACACTTAGTTTTTATTTCAGCATAATTCACTAACATTTGGAAAGGCACTTGGAATGGGGATCCACAAAGCAAAACTGAAAGAAGTTCCACTTTCATTGACTAGGTTAAATACATTTGCAGCCTTTTTTTAAAATGGAATCCTTCACAGATTTGCATGTCATCCTCGCGCAGCGGCCATGCTAATCTTCTCTGTATCGTTCCAGTTTTAGTACCTGTGCTGCCGAAGCAAGCACTGCAGCCTTTTATTATTGTTGTTTTACTAGCGGTAGTTTTCCTTAAAATAATCACTTTCATTCTAAGAAAAAAAAACAGAGTCCAGGTGCGTTGGCTCATGTCTGTAATCCCAGCACTTTGGGAGGCTGAGGCAGGCAGATCACTTGAGGTCAGGAGTTTGGGACCAGCCTGGCCAACAGTGAAACCCTGTCTCTACAAAAATACAAAAATTAGCTGGGCATGGTGGCACACACCTGTAATCCCAGCTACTTGGGAGGCTGAGGCACAAGAATCATTTGAACCCGGGAGGCAGAGTTTGCAGTGAGCCAAGATCTCACCACTGCACTCCAGCCTGGGTGACAGAGTGAAACTATGTCTCAAAAAAAAAAAAAAAAAAGAAAGCAAAGGAAAAACATATTAAGAGATAACAATGTAATTTACCCTCATAATATTAAGAAAAATGAAAGTATGTTACTGTCACTTTTATTTTAATCAAATATTAGGAGGGAATATATATAAAATTATTTCATCTCAGTTCACATCTATAAAAACTTTTCATTAGAAAATAGTACATTTATACAATTATACATTATATTATATTATTGAAAAGGATTCTTAAAAATATATCAGGGACTCTGGGTGCAGTGACTCATACCTGTATTCTCAGCACTTTGGGAGGCCGAGGCAGGTGGATTGCTTGAGCCCAAGAGTTCAAGACCAGGCTGGGCAACATGGCAAAACCTTGTCTCTACCAAAAATTGAAAAATTAGCCAGTCTTGGTGGCATACGCCTGTAGTCCCTGCTACTCAGGAGGCTGAGGTGGGAGGGTAGCTTGAGCCCAGGAGGTAGAGGCTGTGGTGAGCCATGATCACACCACTGCACTCCAGCCTGAGTGGCAGAGTGAGACCCTGTCTCAAAAAAAAAAAAGAACATATGTATACATATATATATACTTATGTATATATACATGTGCGTGTATTACTATTTTCTTCCTGATATATATGTGTGCGAGGGTGTGTTGTATGTATATACATATATATACACATGTATATGTATACACACACGTACTCATATATCAGGAAGAAAATAGTAATAGAAAGAAATTGGTTAAAATAATTTCTTTTATAATTAAATTATTATTTTTTGTGATTCTTTCAGCTTATACCATTGCTAAGTATGGTATGTCTATGTGTGTGCTTGGAATGGCAGAAGAATTTAAAGGTGAAATTGCAGTCAATGCACTATGGCCTAAAACAGGTATGTACTTTAAAAAAACTTCATTTGTTAAGATTTTCACTTATTGTCCTTGGCATTCTTTTTTTTTTTTTTTTTTTGAGGCAGATTCACCCAGGCTGGAGTGCAATGGCATGATCTCAGCTCACTGCAAACTCTGCCTCCAGGTTCAAGCAGTTCTTGTGCCTTAGCCTCCCAAGCAGTTGGGACTAGGGGTGCACACAACCATGCCCAGTAAATTTTTTGTATTTTTAGCAGAGATGGGGTTTCACCATGTTGGCCAGGCTGGTTTCAAACTCCTGGCCTCAAGTTATCCGCCCACCTTAGCCTCCCAAAGTGCTGGGATTACAGGCATGAACCACCACGCCCGGTCTGTCCTTGACACTCTTGAGGTGCACCTTGGGTGTGATGGGGTAGGAGTGTGTAGACTATCAACACTAACTTTAATCTGTTTGTTGGGAAACAAGTTCAGCTTTTTATTGTACAACGTAAGATCCTTTTCAATCATCCTCCAGTCTTGGCTTAGACTACAGGAGTGACTCTTCAGCCAAAGCCTTTGTGGGAACACTGACCACTGGAACACTATAAAAGTCTTGAAGTTCAACAGGAGATACTGCACTTCACCAACTCTTTCTCCATCTTTGTTTCTGGAACCTTCCTAAATTCTGCAGATTCTCATACTTTTATTTTCTCCTCACACATTCTAACAAATGCTTTTTAACATTTTTGTATTCTTACCGCCCTTGCCTTTTTCCTTTAGAACAAGCTGGATTATCTTTACTTTCACATGAATTCTTCTGAATTCACAGAATACCTGGAGCCCTGTGAGAGGACAGAAGAACCTGCGTATGCCTGGGCTTTGTGTGCAAATGCTATAACAGAAGTTGATGGCTTCCTTGCTGGGCAATAAGATATATTAAAATGAGGCTGGGCGCGGTGGCTCACGCCTGTAATCCCAGCACTTTGGGAGGCCGAGACGGGTGGATCACGAGGTCAAGAGATCGAGACCATCCTGGTCAACAAGGTGAAACCCCATCTCTACTAAAAAATACAAAAATTAGCTGGGCATGGTGGCACACACCTGTAGTCCCAGCTACTCGGGAGGCTGAGGCAGGAGAATTGCTTGAACCCAGGAGGCGGAGGTTGCGGTGAGCCGAGATCGCGCCATTGCACTCCAGCCTGGGTAACAAGAGTGAAACTCTGTCTCAAAAAAAAAAAAAAAAAAAAAAAGATATATTAAAATGAGGGAAAGCCAGCAAAAATTAGAGAAAAGGAAAGCCTATCTTTCTTATAGGTTCTTACTCTCCACTTATATCAAAGTAGCTTAAAGGAAGAAAAAGAGACGGTAACATTTCACTCTACATTTTTCCATGTACTAGTGGGTAATGCCCATGAAAACTTTAATTTCTTTTCATCTTAAGTGTAAATGGTGCCAGGTGTGGTTACAGATGGCTCACGCCATCCCAGCATTTTGGAAGACCGGAGTGGGCAGATCACTTGAGGCCAGGAGTTTAAGACCAGCCCAGGCAACATGGCAAAACCCCGTGTCTACTAAAAATATGAAAAATCAGCCAGCTACTTGGGAGGCCAAGACATGAAAATCACTTGAACCCAGGAAGCAGAGGTTGCAGTGAGCTGATATCGCACCACTGCACTCCATCCTGGGCAACAGAGCAAGACCCTGTCCCAACAACAACAACAACAAAATATGTAAATGGCAGTCACATCCCCGAAAAGTATGCCTAATGATAAAGAGAATACACAGAGGGACTGGGTGTGGTGCCTCACTCCTGTAATCCTAGCAGTTTGGGAGGCTGAGATTGGGCGGGATGATTACCAGTCTGAGACCAGCCTGGGCAACATAGTGAGGACTCTTTAAAAAAAAAAAAATTAGCTAGATGTAGTGGCGCACACCTATAGTCCCAGCTGAGGTAGGAGAATCACTTAAGCCCAGGAGTTTAAGGCTACAGTGGGCCATGATCATGCTATTGAACTTCAGCCTCGGCAACAGAGTGAGACCCTGTCTCAACCCATTTCCCATCTCACCCGAGAATACTCTTGTCTCTAATTCTAATGTAACATCATATACATTTCTGTTACATTAGGGTTAAAGACAAGGTCTGTTTAAGAATAACTCAACAGTTTTTTATATTTTCATGTTGAAAATCAGATTTGCTTCAGCCTCAAAGTCTGTGTTTATGTAAAATTAAATGAGCTCTGGCAGTAAGCTGTACTTTTTTTTTTTCCTAAATGGGAAGTGGGTTAAAAAACAACAAGAAAAAAGAGAATGCATAGTGGGAATCACCTTTTTATTTCATTCTTTAAAAGATTACAGGCCAGATGCAGTGGCTCATGCCTGCAATCCCAACACTTTGGGAAGCAAAGGCAGGAGGATCTCTTGAGCCTAGGAGTTCAAGACCAGCCTCGGCAACAAAGAATTAGGTTAGCTGGGCACAGTGGAGCATGCCTGTGGTCCCAGCTTCTTGTGAGGCTAAGATTGTAGGATGGCTTGAACCCTGCAGATCAAGACTGTGGTGAGCTGTGATCATGCCACTGTACTCCAGCCTTCTGAGACAGGACAGAGTGAGATCCTGTCTCAGAAAAACAACAAACAAACAAAAATTCAACAGAACCTTGATTATACTCACATCGGAATTTAAACAGAAAAATCAGTGTGGCCCCTGTACAAAGAATCACCTTAGGGATCAACACTGGTGTTTCTGTTCTAGGGTAGTGCTCTGCCCGTAGCAGTCACTCAGATATTTGTAAATGCATGATATTTTTGGATTCCTTTGGAATGTCTTCATATTCTTCATTACGTTAATTTTTCTTTTTTTTTTTTTTTTTAGGTAGAAAGGGGGTTTTGCTATGTTGGCCAGGCTTGTCTTGAACTCCTTGACTCAAGTGATATATCCTCCTCGGCCTCCCAAAGTACTGGGATTACAGGCATGAGCCACTGCACTGGCCTCATTACGTTTTTTGAAAACACTTCTATTGAGGGCAAATTGGAATCTTTTTCACTGAATTTGCCGTCAGGGGGGATTTCTAGGAAGACAACTACTGGAAGTCATGTCCCTGCTGTCCTTCCCTTTCCCCTGATTGGAGCAGCTGCTAGGGTGGGGACAGGCAGGACTAGGAAGGAGTAAGTGAGACTTGATTCTGTAAGAGAAGGAACTGAGAAGCTTGTGAAAGACTTTGTTCTCTCTGAGCTAGAGGACAGAATGGAGCCAGGTGAGATAACTTGAGAGAGAACAGATACTCAGAAGTTCCTGGAGAGGGCTTAGATCATGGAGAGCTGAGGACTCAACAGGGTGGCTCAACAGGCAAGATAAGGATTTCCTATCCCTGAGGTGTGGAAGTGAGGAGACCTGGGAGAATTCAGGTCCCAAAATAGATTCAATGATTGGTACTTCTGATAAGATAACTTACTATGCTGGCACGGCTGGCATCCTTTCAACTGTCCTGGGAGACAGAGTGAGACTCTGTCTCAAAAAAAAAAAAAAAAAAAACTATCTAAGGGTAAAAAGAAAAATTGCAGTACAGCTAAGAGGACCCAGTATCCAGACATAGAAAAAAATAAATAGAACACCCAGAATAGCATTTTTCAGTGAAATAAAACTGCTAAAAAAAACAGAAAATACCTCAATTTAAAAACAAAAGTCATGACCTAAGAGATTGAATTATCATATGAAAAATGCTTTCTGGAACTAAAAATAGATTGTGTTTAAATATATATTATATATATATATTTAGTATATAGTAGTTGAAAGGTTGGATGTTGAGTAACACCTGAGTAAGCAGCTTGAATATTCTGGTGCAAGAAATATCTCAGAAGAGCAAAAACACCCTAAAGAAAATGGAGAGAGACTTAGAGGACACATCTGGGGAACTTCACATGCAAATTTCAGGAGTCCTAGAAGGAGGTCTGGAAAGAGAACAAATAGAGGAGAAACAATAATTGAATGAATAATAAGAAACAATTCCCTTGAGCAGAAGAAAGACTGATATGCATGTAGACGGAAAGGTTTACCAGATTCGAGGCAGAATTTATGAGGGTGAAAAAGACATCTGGGAGAACCTCAGAATTTCAAGGATAAAAAAAATCTTCCAAGCCTTCAGGCAGAATATATGTTACTTACAAAGGAAAAAGATTGCAGTCTTTTATCTTCAATGCCAGAAACTAGAAAGCAGTGGAGTAACATCTGTACCTTACTAATAGAAAGGGACTCAGCCAAGATAGTTATTTATTGACAAGATGAAGGGAAGATATGTGGATATGCTACCACACTTGAGAAGAGTCTTGTAGCAAGGGCTCTTAACCAAGCAGCAAATCTGTCAGAGCAGAGACTTTTCAAGATAGAAGCAAAAATAAAAGGGAGAGGAAATAATGGCTAGCAAATAACCTGTAGTATATTTAATATATGGTGAAGTATAAATGGATCATATAGAATAACTGGGAATATGAAATACAGGTACCAAATAAGAACTCTCTATATTGAAGAGATAGGATAAGATAAAAGTTTAATAATAGTCTCTAGCCAAAAGCACTACACTGTCTTCAAAACCTAGAATTTGGGGAAGAGGGAAATGTGGAAGTCATTGAATTTGTTTTTTTTTTTTTTTTTTGAGACAGAGTTTCTCTCGTCCCCCAGGCTGGAGTGCAGTGGTGTGATTGGCTCACTCCAACTTCTGCCTCCTGGATTCGAGAGATTTTCATACCTCAGCCTCCTGAGTAGCTGGGATTACAGACATGTGCCACCATGACCATCACATTTTTGTATTTTTAGTAGAGAGGGAGTTTCACCATCTTGGCCAGGCTGGTCTCAAACTCCTGACTTCAGGTGATCCACCTGCCTCAGTCTCCCAAAGTGCTGGAATTACAGATCTGAGCCACTGTACCAGACGGGAAGTCACTGAATTCTAAAGGACTCATATGAGCATGGGAAGATTGGGGAAGGGAACACTTTCTACCCATTTCATTTTGAGGCAGCTACAATTCTAGATGGTATCTTTGTTGTTTGTTTTTTGAGACAGGATCTCACTCTGTTGCCCAGGTTGGAGTGCAGTGGCGTGATCTTGGCTCACTGTAACATCTGCCTCCAAGGCTCAAGCGATTCTTGTGCCTCGGCCTCCCAAATAGCTGGGATTATAGGCACCCACCACCACGCCCAGCTAATTATTGTATTTTTAGTAAAGACAGCATCTCACTATGTTGGCCAGGCCAGTCTCGAATTCTTTGACCTCAGATCATCCACCTGTCTTGGCCTCCCAAAGTGCTGGGATTACAGGCGTTAGCCACTGTACCTGGCCTAGATGGTATCTTTTAAAAAAATTATTTTCTATTTGGTGCTAGGGTGTAGAAATGTTTTTGCAATTAAACATTATAGATTGCTATCTTTCTAAACTTTCTTGCTGAGTCTAGTAATTTATCTACAGTCTCTTCATTTTCTATGCAGGTAATCATATGATCTATAATAACATTTATTTCTGATCCCTTTCCAAATTCTTACATCCTTAATTTCTTTTTTCTTGCTTTACTGTACTCTCCTCTCTCCTCTCTGCCCTTCACCGGTAGTTTTCTCTTGATTTTTTGAGAGCCCAGCAATGCTTTTAAAAAATATTTATTGCTTATTTATAGTTTTATTGTAATAAGACAGCCCTATAGAGTATATAATTCATCATATAGTTGATCCATGAACAATGCAATGTTAGGGGTGCCGGCCCCCAGCAGTAAAAAAAAGAAAACATATTTCTAGAAGCAGAAGACTAGTTCTATCCATTTTTTATTAAATATATTACTAGATATTTTATATTTTTATTGTTTTCAATATGTTTTCTAATTTGTTAAAGTATAAATATAAAAACTATATATCTTTATTATAAATATACTAGTAAACTGAACTGTATTATTCATACTAAAAAATTTTCTGTAGATTCTCCTAGATTCTTTTAAGTTTGAAGTCTTATCACAAAAAGTGACAATTGTGTTTCTCCTTTTCCTTATATATTAAATTATTTTTCCATTTCTTATTAGATTAGCTAATCCTTTTAGAATAGTGTTGAATAGTAACAATGATGGGAGGTATATTTGTTGTGTTCTTGTCAATAATGGGAATGCTTTTCTTTTCATCATTAAATATATGCAGTTTCTTACTTTTTTTTTTGAGACACAGTCTTACTCTGTCAACTAGGCTGGAGTGCAATGGCACGATCTCTGCTCACTGCAACCTCTGCCTCCCAGGTTCGAGTGATTCTTCTGCCTCAGCCTCCTAAGTACCTGGGATTACATGCCCAGCTAATTTTGTATTTTTAGTAGAGATGGGGTTTCACCATGTTGACCAGGCTGGTGTCGAACTCCGGACCTCGTGATCCACCTGCCTCAGCTTCCCAAAGTGTTGGGATTATGGGCATGAGCCACTGTGCCAGCCTCTTCTTCTTTTTTTTTTTTTAACTTCAGTTCTTGCATCCTTTCTACTGCATAATGCTGTATTAGTATTAAATATGATCGTTAAAGCAGTAAGGTCTCACTTAACTTGCTGGAAATTTTTTTGTAATGTTCCTAGCTACTAAGTGGAGTTGTTAAGTTGGTAACTCCTACTAAACTACCATAAAATCTACATGCTTTTTAAATGCTTATTAAAATTGAAATATTACTTTTTAGTGGTATCCCAAACTTGGAACTACTAGATAATTAAGCAATAACATATTGTTTCTGCCCTTAGTAGTTTACAAATTTTGTTAGGGCAGATAAATCGTATAAATATAATGCAACCAGAGAAGTAGTCTACCTAGGTACTCTCTTCAAATGTGTGGACTCTTGGTTGTAAAGTTCAAATAGGTTTCCATAATCTGTTAATTATGGAAATGAATTCCGCTTGTATCTTTTCTTCTGTGAGAAGCTTTGAACTTTCTTATTCTCAGTGTCACATTTTGTTTAATTTTCTTATTAGCACATTTATTCTGTATTCCAGATTCTCAAGTAACCATATAATATAGTTCAGGTAAATAAATGATTGGATTGATTTTTATTTATTTTGAGGTAAGTCTTGCTCAGTTACCCAGGCTGGAGTGCAGTGGCACGATCATAGCTCACTGCAACCTTGACCTCCTGGGCTCAAGCCATCCTCCTGCCTCAACCTCCTAAACAGCTAGGACCACAGGCACATCCCACCATGCCCAGCTAATTTTTTAGTTTTTTTTTGGTGGAGACAGGGTCTTGCCATGTTACCTAGGCTGGTCTCGAACTCCTGGGCTCAGGTAATCCTTGCGCCTTGGCCTCCCAAATTGTTGGGATAATAGGCGTGAGCTACTGTGCCCTGCCAGAACTAATTTTTATAAAACATCCAAATGTCACATCAGTATTTAAAATTATTCAGTTTCTCTTTGCTTCTTTTGGTTTGTGGCACCCGTATCTGGCTGTGACAGCCTCTACAGTCCGTGGGCTGGCAGTTTGCTGATCTTTTAACGTTTCTTTCCCTAACCAGCTCCCATTTTCTGGTGAGGTTTCTTTCTTCCTTTCTTTCTTTTTTGAGACGGAGTCTCGCTCTATCGTGCAAGCTGAAGTGCAGTGGCACAGTTTCAACTCACTGCAACCTCTGTCTCCCAGATGCAAGCGATTGCCATGCCTTAGCCTCCCGAGTAGCTGGAACTACAGGTGCATGCCACCAGGCCTGGCTAATTTTTGTATTTTTAATAGAGATGGGGTTTCACCATTTTGGCCAGGCTAGTCTCGAATTCCTAACCTCAAGTGATCCACCTGCCTTGCTCTTCCAAAGTGCTGGGATTACAGGTGTGAGCCACCATGCCCTGCCCTGGTAAGGTTTCTATGAGGTCTGTTAGGTGTACATCCTGCAGCTTATTGGTTTAAAATGTTCTTGCCTTTGATGTGGTCTCTTTGGGGCCGATTAGGAGAAAGAAAAATCAATAGGCAACTGTTTTGATACTGAATATTGACAAGTGTCTTTTTGAAATAAAGAATCAGTCCCTCCAAAAAATAAAAATAAAATAATTCCGTTTCTGTATTGCCCATGTCGTTCTTAGCTGTGTGAGCTGCAGTAGCTGTCTATACTTAGTTTCCTCTTATATAAAATTAGGTATTATAAATAAACTCTAAAGCCGTTTGTTGCATATTTTTCAAACTTTTAATTATGAAAAAAGTCAAATATATGTACAAACATGTATACAAGTAGGGAGAGTAGTACATCATGTACTACTCAGCTTCAGCAATTTTGCCGCATGGCCAATCTGGTTTTACCAGTTTCTCATTCCGTCACCCAGGCTGGAGTGCAGTGGCGTGATCTTGGCCCACTGCAACCACTGCCTCCCAGGCTCAAGTGATTCTCCTGCCTCAGCCTCCTGAGTAGCTGGGATTATAGGCACCCTCCATTATGCCTGGCTAATTTTTGTATCTTTAGTAGAGAGGGTGTTTCACCATGTTGGCCAGCCTGGTCTCGAACTCATGACCTCAAGTGATCCACTCGCCTTGGCCTCCCAAAGTGCTGGGATTATAGGCAGGAGCCACCGTGCCCAGCTGCCTCCTCACCACATTATTTTTAAGCAGATTTCAATCATAGCATCATTTTATCTGTATATACTTTAATATGTATTTTTGAATTATTAGGGCTCTTTAAAAAGACAAAATTATTATCATAGCTAAGAAACATACTTTGATATCATCTAATAACTAGTCGGTGTTCAAATTCCCTCACGTGTCTCATAAATGTTTTCTTTGCAGTTGGTTTATTTACATCAAGTTCTAAATTGTTCCATACATTGCATTCATTTCATATGTCTCAAGTGTTTTTAATCTAAAGCAGTTACACTGATTTTTTTTCTTACCACTTATTTCTTGAAAAACCAGGTCATTTATCTTATAGGATTTCTGTCATTCAGATTTTCCTGATTTTCCCAGTTGCATCATTTAACATCTTTCTGTATCCTCTAAGGACCCTCATGTTGGTATATTGTTTATTCCCACTCTTTTTTCTTCTGGCATTTTATTTATTCATTCATCATCCAACAACTATTTATTGGATGGTTATCATGCAGCAGACATGGGCACTGGGGATACTTCTTTGGCCTTTTTACCTAGTGTATGTCTAGCTTGGTAGAAGTTAGGTTTGTTTTTTTTTTTTTGAGAGAGAGTTTCGGTCTTGTTACCCAGGCTGGAGTGCAATGGCGCGATCTCAGCTCACCGCAACCTCCGCCTCCTGGGTTCAGGCAATTCTCCTGCCTCAGCCTCCTGAGTAGCTGGGATTACAGGCACGCGCCACCATGCCCAGCTAATTTTTTGTATTTTTAGTAGAGACGGGGTTTCACCATGTTGACCAGGATGGTCTCAGTCAATCTCTTGACCTTGTGATCCGCCCGCCTCGGCCTCCCAAAGTGCTGGGATTACAGGTGTGAGCCACCGTGCCAGGCCCAGAAGTTAGGTTTTAAAAGCATATTTAATCCAGCATTTATGCAAAGTATTATTAAACCCCTGGTGGTACTTTTGAACTGTACTGCCACATACAGCTGTGTGAAACATATCTAGAGTTCTAGTTTAGGAACAAATGAAGGATTTCTTTTCATCACTGCTTCCTATCTGCTATATACTGGATAAAGGGAATTCCTCAGCTCCAAGCAGTACTGAAAGATTCTATGGCCTGTAGTATAGATGATGGGAAACAAGGGATTCTGGGTAGAATTTACTGAGTACTGGGGTATGCTGGTGAGGTAACTCTTGGAATATTTGATGACTGCAGCCAGCTTTCCAACACCATCTCTCTTTTTCTTCTGGACTCCAGAAATCAATTTGGTTAAATTCCTTTCTTCTGCAATTTGATGGGTCCCCACTGTGGGACCAAAACCATGTTTTATGGTTTCTTTGTTTCTATTATGTTTCTGTAGCAAACAGTTCTTTTAAGATTTTCTGAAGAGTGATGTTCTTTGCAGTGGGGAAAAAAGATGAGGGTAAAAAAGGCACCGTTTCAATATTTCTCAAACTGTATGTCGAGACTCATTGATGAGTCATGAAATCAGTTTAGTGAGGCATGAAATCAATATAGTGGATCGTGAAATTGATTTAGTGAGCAGCAGCCAGAGTTGTTTTGTTGTTGTTTTATTTCTGATGGAATTGAATAGAAAATATTAGAGTGCATTGCATGGAGGAAGTGTCAGTATTGTTTCATAGCTTTTGTTTCATATGTAAGTATTATATATGAAAATGTTACCTATTATGGGTCTCAGCCAGAAAACTTAAAAGCTCACACTTTATTGTGCCTCTCTTTTTCAACTTCTTTGCCTTTTCTGACCCTTTCTCAATCACCGTCCCTCATATCATTATTGTCATTAAAGTTGATATAGAGAGGAAGTTGGTTAGAAAGGGAGGTCTCTGAGGTAACAAAGTTCTAACACATTATTTCCCCTCTTTGTACCTCCTTTGTGTTACTTGTCACTTTCTCTTTTTTTTTTTTTTTGAAATGGAGTCTCACTCTGTTGCCCAGGCTGAAGTACAGTGGTGCAATCTCGGCTCACTGCAACCTCTGCCTCCTGGGTTCAAGCGATTCTCAGGCCACAGCCTCCCAAGTAGCTGGGATTAGAGCTGCATACCACCACGCCCGGATGATTTTTGTATCTTTAGTAGAGATGGGGTTTCACCACGTTGGCCAGGCTGGCCTTGAACTCCTAACCTTAGGTGATCTGCCCACCTCGGCCTCCAAAAGTGCTGGGATTACAGGCACCAGCCACTGCACCCAGCTGACTTCTCATTTTCCATTCATTCATTTTCCAAACATTCATTCTTACATGCCAGGCCACAGTTCTCCATACCATTCGCTTGTTACGCATTTGACAGATAATTTATTAATTATCTACTAGGTGCAAGGCAACATGGGTACTAAGATGAATGTGACACAGTCAGAGTTAACTATTTAGTGTGGCAGACTTCAGAGTTTGTTAGCATCGTTTGTACTCTGTCCTCCCCTGTCCCTTTCCTCTACTTCCCTAGCCTGTAGGTCTTTGGGATCCCAGGATAACAGAGTCAGAAAAAGCTTGCTTTGACTCTTAAGAATTTAAAATTTTATTCATACAATAAATATTCATTGGATACTTATTTTGTGCCAAGTTGTGTTCTGCTTGCTGAAGATAACATCAGAGAACAGAAGAGATAACAATCTCTGTCCTTATGGAACTTGTAGTCTAATTGGGAGAGAGGCAATAGACAACATGATGAATAGCAAAGTGTATAGTATGCTACGAGGTAATATGCTATGAAAAATAGAACAAAGGAGGGGGGATTGTAGTCTCAGGCATTGAGGAAGGAAGGTGGCAATTTAAAATAGGGTAGAAAGGTTTGGCCTTAGACCAGGAGGGGTGGCTTATGCCTGTAATCCCAACACTTTGGGAGGCTGAGGCAGGCCAATCACTGGAGCCCAGGAGTTTGAGACCAGCCTGAGCAACATGGCAAAACTCCATCTCTACGAAAAATACAAAAAGTAGCCAGGTGTGGTGGTGTGCGCCTGTAGTCCCAGCTACTCAGGGGGCTGAGGCAGGAGGATCACTCGAGCCTTAGGAGTTCAAGGCTGCAGTGAGCCATAATCGTACCACTGCACTCCAGTCTGGGCAACAGAGTAAAACCCTATCTCAAAAAAAAAAAAAAGAAAGAAAGAAAAAAAAGAAATATTTAGCCTTTCTGAGAGTGCCAAGTCCTAACCATCAGACCACCAGGGAAGGTAGGTTCAGCCTTTCTGAGAAGGTGATATTTGAGCATAGACTTGGGGGCGGTAATACGGTTAGTCTTGGGGATCCGTTGGCCATGGGTTATCTAAGGGAAAACATGCAAGGCAGAGGAGGTAGCCAGTGCATAGGTCCTGTGGACTAGTATGGCTGGCATGATGCAAGAGCAGGGAGAAGACCAGTGTCACCAGAGTGAGGGGAGAGGAGTAGGAAATGAGGTGATGTCCATAAGGAAATGGGGGTCAGATGTTATAGGCCCTTGCCAAGACTTGGTCTTAGATTACTCTGGGTGAAATGAGGAGCTGTTTCAGGTTTTCAAGGAGAGAAGGGACCTGATCAAACCTAAATATTTAAAATATCTCTCTGGCTGTTCTGTTCTGTACTTAGATTCTTGAGGGGCAAAGGGGGAAAACAGTTGGGAGGCTACTGCAGTAACTGAGGCATGGAATTTGGTGGCTGTGGCCAGGATGACAGCAGTGAAGGTGGTGGAGAGTGGCTAGATTCTGAGGTCTTTTCAAGGTAGAACCAACAGTGTCTGCTGATGGATTGCCTTTGGGATGTGAGAGAAAGAGTCAAGGGTGGCTCCAAGATTTCTGGCTTGGGCCGGGCTCGGTGGCTCATCCCAGCACTTTGAGAGGCCGAGACGGGTGGATCACCTGAGGTCAAGAGTTCGAGACCAACCTGGCCAACATGGTGAAGCTCCATGTCTACTAAAAATACAAAAAATTAGCTTGGCATGGTGACACACACCTGTAGTCCCATCCATTCGGGAGGCTGAGGCAGGAGAATAACTTGAACTCGGGAAGTGGAAGTTCCATTGAGCCGAGATCGCACCATTGCACTCCATCCTGGGTGACAGAGTAAAATTCCAGCTCAAAAAAAACAGATTTCTGGCTTGAGTTACTAGAACAGTGGAGTTGCCAGGAACTGAGATGGGTAAAGCTGCAGATTGAGCAGATGGAGGGCAAGCTTAGGAATTCAGTGTGGGGCATTGTATTTGAACATCTGAGTGGGGACAGTCAGGCAGCTGGGCTTGTGAATGGGGGGGTCAGGAGAGCAGTCCGGGCTGGAGATAAAAATCTTTGGGTTATCAGCATATAGAGGGTACAAAACGCCACAAAACTACATGATACCATCTAGGGAGTGAGTAGAAGAGAAAGGACCATTGGCCATTTCAACATTGAAAGGTTGGGAAGAAGAGGAAGACCCGCAGAGGAGAATAAGTTAAGAGGAAATCCAAAGAGGAGATAAAAGCCAACTGAGGAACATGTTCTAAGGAGCATGGGGAGTGATATGGTTTGGATGTTTTCTCCACCCAAATCTCATGTTAAAATGTCATCCCCGATGTTGGTGGGAGGCGATTGGATCATGGGGGCAGATTTCTCATCAATGGTTTAGCACCATCCTCCTTGGTACTCCCCTCACCATAGTGATTACAGGTGTGATCTTCCTGTGAGATCTGTTATTTATTTATTTATTTATTTGTATTGTACTTTAGGTTCTGGGGTTCACGTGCAGATCATGCAGGATTGTTGCATAGGTACACACATGGCAATGTGGTTTGCTGCCTCCATCCCCCCGTCACCTACATCTGGCATTTCTCTCCATGTTATCCCTCCCCGACCTCCCCACCCCCGCGCTGTCCCAGAATCTCTGGGACACATTTAAAGCAGTATCTAGAGGGAAATTTATAGCAATAAATGCCCACCAGAGAAGCGAGGAAAGATTTAAAATCGGCACCCTATCGTCAAAATTGAAAGAGCTTAGAGGAGCAAGATCAGAAAAACTCAAAAGCTAGCAGAAGACAAGAAGTAACTAAGATCAGAGCAGAACTGAAGGAGATAGGGACACAAAAAACCCTTCAAAAAATCAATAAATCCAGGAACTGGTTTTTTGAAAAGATCAGCAAAATAGACCGCTAGTCAGATTAATAAAAAAGAAAAGGGAGAAGAATCAAATAGATGCAATAAAAAACAATAAAGGGGATATCACCACCGACTCCACAGAAATACAAATTACAATCAGAGATTAATACAAACAACTCTATGCACATAAACCAGTAAACCTGGAAGAAATGGATAGATTCCTGGACACTTGCACCCTCCCATGCCTAAACCAGGAAGAAGCTGAAACCTTGCAGAGATCTGGTTTTTAAAAATGTGTAGCACAACTCCCCTCCCCCAACTCTCTTGTTCCTGATTTTGCCTTGTGGCGTGCCTGCTCCTGCTTCACCTTCCACCGTGAGTAAAAGCTCCCCAAGGCCTCCCCAGAAGCCAAGTGACATTGGAGCCATGCTTGTACAGCATGCAGAACCGTGAGCCAGTTAAACCTCTTTTATAAATTACCCAGTCTCATGTTTTTTTTTTTGAGATGGAGTCTCACTCTGTTGCCCAGGCTGGACTGGAGTGCAGTGGCGCGATCTCAGCTCACTACAACCTCTGCCTCCCGGGTTCAAGCAATTCTCCTGCCTCAACCTCCCAAGTAGCTGGGATTACAGGCACCTGCCACCACACCCAGCTAATTTTTTTGTATTATTAGTAGAGATGTGGTTTCATCATGTTGACCAGGTTGGTCTTGAACCCCTGACCTCATGTGATCTGCCTGCCTCAGTCTTCCAAAGTGCTGGGATTACAAGTGTGAGCCACTGCGCCCGGTCTAGGTATTTCTCTATAGTAGTGCGAGAACAGACTAATACAGGGAGTGATCAGTTGTGTCAGATTATACTGATAGTTCTTACAAAATGGGACTGACCATTGAATTTGGTAGTCTGTACATCCTCTTCACATCACTTACAGTGTTTGTAATTATTAATTTATAATTATGGTCGTTTCCTGTCTTTTTTGTTAAAATGAAAACTTGTTGAGGATAGGGTCAGTGCCTGCTTTGTTCGTTTTATTATACTCATTGTAGATATTCAGTAACTGTTTGATGAATGAGTAAATGAGTGAATGAATGTGCAATATGTTTACCTTCTGCCTAGCTCCAAAATATGTTCTGGACAAAGCTTATATAATATGGAGAATGTTATATATCAGGGAATATAGAGGGTATTATCAGGAGCAGCAGGAAAAATCAGCTTATTGCGAGATCTTTGCTTTAGCCTGGAGACACTCATTTTAGAAGGTTTACTAGACATCTTGGAGCCAGTCATTTGGTCAGTTATTTGGTCCTAGACTTGATGACACACTAAATCCAATTTACAGTCACGTTCCTTGTGGTGCATTGTATGATGAACTATGTACTGGGTTTTTGTTTTGTTTTGTTTTGAGACAGAATCTCACTCTGTCACCCAGGCTGGAATGCAGTGGCACCATCTCTGCTGGCTGCAACCTCTGCCTCCTTGGTTCAAGCGATTATCCTGCCTCAGCTTCCCAAGTAGCTGGGACTACAGGCACACACCACCATGCCCGGCTAATTTTTGTATTTTTTTAGTACAGATGGGGGTTTCATGACATTGGCCAGGGTGGTCTGGAATTCCTGACCTCAAGTGATCCACCCGCCTCAGCCTCCCAAAATGCTGGGATTACAGGTGTGAGCCACCATGGCTGACCTATAGGGTGTTTTTGAGACAAAGTAACTCAGGATAAAGGGTCAGAGAAGTAGATTTTCAAAAGCAGGTAAACAATTGAAGTGAGATCTCAAGGGGATGTTGGAATTTTTCAAAAGAGAACTGGGAAGGACATTTCTCAGCAGAGGGAGCGACACATGCAAAGGTTGCAGTATGGGAAAATACTGTCTGTGTTGGGGAACCACAGGAGTTGGTGGTGTATGTATGATAGGGTGTGGGCTTATTTCCCACTGAACTTGAGCAACTCAAGTTATACAGGTTGACTGGAATGTTGGGTGGATGTGAGGGTGTGAGGAAGATGGATGAGATGGATGATCTGTCTGCCAAGTTTAGGAGCTTGAATTTTAACCTATATTCAGTGGAGAGCCACTGAAGAATCTTAAAAGCAGAGGATCGAGGCTGAGTGCAGTGGCTCACGCCTGTAGTCCCAGCACTTTGGGAGGCTGAGGCGGGCGGATCACAAGGTCAGGAGTTCAAGACCAGCCTGACCAACATGGTGAAACCCTGTCTCTACTAAAAATACAAAAATTAGCCAGGCATGGTGGTGCATGCCTGCTACTCAGGAGGCTGAGGCAGGAGAATCGCTTGAACCCGGGAGGCGGAGGTTGCAGTGAGCAGAGATATTGCCACTGTACCCCAACTGGGTGACAGAGTGAGACTCTGTCTCAAAAGAAAAAAAAAACAAAAAACGGAATTTGCCAGGCATAGTAGCTCACACCTGTAATCCAAGCACTTTGGAGGCCAAGGCGGGTGGATCACCTGAGGTCGGGAGTTCAAGACCAGCCTGACCAACATGGTGAAACCCCGTCTTTAAAAAAAAGAAAAGAAAAGAAAAGGAATCAAATATTTATTTCTGTGATTGTTTTATTTCTGTCTCCCTTCACTAGACAATAAATTTCATAAATGCAAAAAGGAAGCAGATGATTAATAATAAACTGGGAAAAATAGGAGCAGTGAAGTAATATGGTTGTTGATGAGGTTTAGGGAGTTTAATCTGGCATCTGAATATGGGATGGCTTATGAGATTGCTGAGAGAAGAGGCAGGAAAGCTAGCTAGAATATTACATGATTCATGAGTGAGGCGATGCAAATGGAGAAGTGAAACTGGGTTTGAGAGGGTGTCCAGGCTCTTGGCTGTTAGAGAGGCCTCTATTTAAAAGAAAACACTCATCTCCTCGTCTTAGATGATGCTCTTTATGTCAGCTGGAACCAGAAGTAATCTCCCAGCATTATTGCCTTTCAAGGAAAAGGAGATTTATGGTAGTTAACAGAGGGGATGCAGTGTAGCATATATTATCCACAATCAGAGCAGCGTCCTGGTCTGCTGCTTGGCTTCACTCAGCTGCGTGTTCCTTCTCAACACCGGCTTCATTGCTCCTCCTGGGTTTAGCACTTTCACCCTGCTGAACTCAGCACATCCAGAGAAGGGATCAGAGGGCCGGCCTCCAGTTGTTTCACAACATGGAATCTCAGGTCTCCTCTAGGTCACCTCCAGAATTGCAGTGTTTTTCTATTACAAGATCTGTTTCATGGTTCCTGCTGAAATGGAGGGTGGGAAAGGAGAGAGAGATGATGGCTACTATTCACAATGCCTACTCCTCTTACCTCGTGACTGGTCTGGACAAGTGTGGTAGAAGCAGGAAAGTCCACTTTTGGGTGGATTTTATTTGGGCTTGGGGTGTGGAGTCTGGGAATGGCAGCTACTGATTTGGTAATGACTGCAGAGAGGAAGGTAGCAGAAGCTTCACAGAGCAGCTGCAGATGTCTGTCACCTGGACTTTATTACAAATAAGCCAGGGAGGGTGAGGCAACAAGGTGGCAGCTCACCTCCTTCCTGTCCAGTGCTAGAAATCAAAACTAGTTTCCCTATTTTTCAAGGGACCTATTCACTGACTAGGTTAAACAGTTTATACCATTTTCATTGTTTCTAAGATGCTTGTGTTTTATATTTGTACATCTCTGCTATCAGTCTGTATCTTATGATGGGTGATATATCATAGTTTAATTGGCAGCTTTTTTCTTTCCTTAATGGTTTCTAAGGTAATGGTGAGCTGTACAATCAGTGGTATCGTTGGTTCAGTGGATAGACACATGAGCGTGTGCATGTGTTTGGTGATGACTGACAGGTGTCAAAGAGGTGAAACAAGCTCTCTTCCCAGAGGAGTCATCACAGGCAATGCTGATATTTTAAGCCTCATATGTACTCCATATGTTTATGTGAAAGGAAATCTTTGATTGGTCTTAAGACTGTTGTACTGTCTGTTTTCAGGCAGTAACCTGTAAGCTGTTATCAGGAGAATCAATTGGAAGCTATTAGATGTCTCTTCAGTTATTTCTCATCTTTTGTTTTGTTTTTGTTTTTTTTTTGAGACAGGGTTTCACCATGTTGGTGAGGCTGGTCTTGAACTCCTAACCTTGTGATCCACCCACCTCAGCCTCCCAAAGTGCTAGGATTACAGGCGTGAGCCACTGTGCCCAGCCTCAGTTATTTCTCTTTCTTTTTTTTTTTTTGAGACAGAGTCTCACTCTGTCGTCAGGCCGGAGTGCAGTGGCACAATCTTGGCTCACTGCAACCTCTGCCTTCCAGGTTCAAGCAATTGTCCTGCCTCGGCCTCCCAAGTAGCTGGGATTACAGGCACATGCCACCATGCCCAGCTAATTTTTGTATTTTTAGTAGAGATGGGGTTTCATCATCTTGGCTGGGCTGGTCTCAAACTCTTGACCTTGTGATCCACCCGCCTCAGCCTCCCAAAGTGCTGGGATTACAGGCATGAGCCACCATGCCTGGCCAGTTATATCTTAATAAGACTTAAGTTTTAGGGTTGATTTTGTGACTCTTGTGATCCATGGCTTATCTGCCTTCATTATAAATCTTGCTTATTTTCTTTTGCAGAAATCATCGGTGAATTTCATTTGATTGATCCTACTGTTAACCTGCTTTTATGGTTATCAGTTTTTCTAACCTGTTGGGTTAGCTTGTTGGCATTGCAAAATCTTTGTTGAGAAATACTCAATGGCCCACTTCTTGATTTTGAGTGTCTAGTTGTACCTTCTTTGTATCTTTCCTAGAAAGATTGTTAAAGTAATGATAGGTTGGAGGAACGTTTCTTATTCTATAGACACTCACACATACACACAGCATGTGTATACTTATACATATATTTATTAGACTTCTAATTTAGAGTTTTTAAGGATTCTTGTACAATTCATGTAGTTTACATGGAGATTAGGGGTGTGCATGTATGCATATAGTCTCAAAATAGATTATGCTCAATTATGTACAGAAAAGTTCTGCAGTTTTCAGGAGTGAGATGATAACTGAACTCCAAGAACTTTGGTTAACAAGGTATGACCCATTTAGTTGCATCATGGATAAGAGCCTGGCTCTGAAGTCAGGCTGCTGGGTGCTTGAATTTTAACTTCTGTGACCTTGGCCAAGTTACTTAACTTCTCTGTGCTTGAGTGCTTCTATCTGTAAAATGGGAATAACAACAGGACCTACCTCAGTGTTCTAAGAATTAATTAAGATGATGTATGTAAAATATATAACAGCATGCCTAGCACAGGGTATACTTAATGAATGGCAGGTGCTATTCTTTATTTTATTTTAATTATTTTTAATTTTTGTTTTTTTAGATAAACAAATGGAGTTTCACTCTGTCACCCAGAAAGTGAATGCAGTGGCTCACTGCAGATGGCTAACTGCAGCCTCAAATACCTAGGCTCAAGCCATCTTCCTGCATCAGCCTCCAGAATATCTGGGATTATAGGCTCTAGCCACCACACCCAGCTGCTATATATTTTTTTTATTTATAAAGGATCAGCTCAAGAGTGAGACCAGAGCTCTTGCTCTTGAGCTGTTGGTTAAGGAAAAAAATTATTTCTTGGGCTGGGTATAGTGGCTCACACCTGTAATCCTAGCACTTTGGAAGGCCAAGGCAGGAGGATGGCTTGAGCCCACGAGTTAAAGACCAGCCTGGGAAACATAGCAAGACCTCATTTCTGCAAATAATCATAATAATAATAAGCTGGATGTGGTGGGAGGCTGAGGTAGGAGGATCATTTGAGAGCCCAGGAAATCAAGGCTGCAGAGAGCCATGATCTCACCACTGCCTTCAGCCTGGGTGACAGCGTGAGACTTTATCTCAAAAAAAAAAAAAAAATTATTCCTCGTAAATGATTTTTTAGTTATGAAATAGAAAAGTGTCTTCTAACTCAATGCTTTCAAGAAATTCCCTAAATTAATTGAACATTAAAAAAAATAAGGATGTAGGTTCCATGAAGGTAATGCTTTATGTCTATTTTGTCAACTCCTGTGTCGTTAATATCTAGAATAGCACCTGCCTTATAGTAAGTGCTCAATAACTATGTTGAATGAATGAAAAAGGGCCAATGGCTCTTAAAAGCTATAGACATTTCATCTTATAGTCAAAAGTATGTAAGTTATTCTAGTATGTAATAATTTAAAATTATATTTTAACAATGTATGGAAAGAAGTTTTATCTAAAGAACTAGAAACTCTCAAACCTAAAGTATGTTTACATAAAGTGACTTTCTGTGAACTATGAATTATGTTGGAAAATAAATAAATAGACTTTTCCTGTTTGATGTAAACTAGGATATATATAAGCAAATTGAGATGTTACTGTTGAGAATGTGTAATTAATAATGTACTGTTAATTGTAGAGTTTCAAGTTACTTTATATAAGAGACATAATTTTAAAAGTATACCTAATGCAGAAAAAATTATATGCAAACATTAACAGCAGTTATCCCTGGATAGGGAAATTATAATTAATTAAGCAATTTTTCCTTTTACTTCTCTTTATTTCCTTTTTTTTTTTTTTTTCCTGAGACAGAGTCTTGCTCTGTAACCCAGGCTAGAGTACAGTGGAGTGATTTCAGCTCATTGCAAACTCCGCCTACCAGGTTCAAATGATTCTCCTGCCTCTGCCTCCCAGGTAACTGGGACTACAGGTGCTTGCCACCATGCCTGGCTAATTTCTGTATTTTTAGTAGAGATGGGGTTTCACCATGTTGACCAGGCCAGTCCCAAACTCCTGACCTCATGTGATCCACCCACCTTGGCCTCCCACAGTGCTGGGATTACAGGCATGAGCCACTGCACTCGGCTGTTTTCTTGTTGTTGTTTTTGTTTGTTTGTTTGTTTCTTTTCTTTTTTGTTTGTTTGTTTTTTTTTGTTTATTTGTTTTATTTTTTTTTCCGGCTGTTTTCTAATATTTTCTACAAAGCAGTATTGTCTGAATCTGAAAAAAAAAACCAGAAATCCAGCCAATATTTATTGAGTGTTTTTCAAGGAACCTATTTTTACTGACTAGGTTAAACAATTTATACCATTTTCGTTTATTCTGAGATGCCCATGTTTCATATTTGTACATCTCTGATACCTGTCTGTATCATACAATGAATGATATGTCATAGTTTAATTGGCAGCTTTTTAGTTTCCTTAGTGGTCCCTAAAGTAATGGTGCACTTTATAATCAGTGGGATCGTTGGTTCAGTGGATACCCACACAAGTGTGTGCATGTGTTTGGTGGTGGTTGACAGGTGTCAAAGAAGCAAAACAGGCTCTCTTCCCAGAGGAGGAGTCATCACAGGCAGTGCTGATGTTTTCAGCCTCATATGCACTCCATATGTTTATGTGAAAGGAAATCTTTCACCTTAAGACTGTTGGTATTGACTGTTTTCAGGCAGTACTCAGCTGTTATCAGGAGAATCAATTGGAAGCTATTAGAGGTCTCTTCAGTTATTCCTTTAAAAGGCATGCAAATTCTTGAGCATTCTAAATCAGAAAGTTCATTGAATTTTACTTTGCGTCTTAAGGTTGAGTCTGTAGTATAAGGCAGTGTTGCACAGGAACATGTGTTCTCTACCCAGTTCTCTCTGTAGAACATTTGGCAAATCTCTTAAGCACTGTGGACCTTGTTTTCATCAACTGAGAAATGAAGGGATTCGCCTTGATAATTGTGAAGGATGGTGCTTGTTTTATTATTTGATTTGGAGTTACGAGTGTCTGTCTCTGTGTGTGTGTGTTTTCTCTCCAGCCATACACACTGCTGCTATGGATATGCTGGGAGGATCTGGTATCGAAAGCCAGTGTAGAAAAGTTGATATCATTGCAGATGCAGCATATGCCATCTTCAAAAAGCCGAAAAGTTTTACCGGCAACTTTGTCATTGATGAAAATATCTTAAAAGAAGAAGGAATAAAAAATTTTGATGCCTATGCAATTAAACCAGGTAATACTATTCTGGTTTTTAAAAGTAGTGATACGTTTTTCCATGTTTTCTGGAATGAACACATCTGTTTTTTGTATGTGTTTGTGTGATTATAAAATGAATATGTTCTTTTAAAAGCTGTCTTTACAATGAAGGAAAAAACCCATACCAACACAACTTAAAAAAAGAAATGAATGAAACATAGAGGTGAGTTGAGGGCTTTTGAAGTGATGTATATAAGCACAGAAAGATCAGCTACTAGCTACTTCCAAATCTCAAAATAAGAAATGAAAATTATTTTTTAAAGTTGGCCTTAAAATCACAGAATCAAGATTTTGTTTAAGATTATGTGATGATAGATGATACAGTAGTGGGTTATTTATTTATTTATTTATTTACTTGAGAAAGGGCCTCACTCAGTCACCCAGGTTGGAGTGTAGTGGAGTGATCTCAGCTCACTGCAACCTCCACCTCCTTGGTGCAAGCAATCCTCCTACCTCAGCCTCTCAAGTAGCTGGGACTATAGGCGTGTGCCACCACACCTGGCTAATTTTTGTATTTGTAGATGTGGGGTTTTACCATGTTGCCCAGGCTGATCTTGAACTCTCCTGAGCTCAAGTGATCTGCCTGCCTCGGCCTCCTAAAGTGCTAGGATTACAGGTGTGAGTCACCGCACCTGGCCCAGTAGAGAATTTTTTAGATTAAAAGTATTTATGAGGAACTCTGTAAATATTTGTCTTTTTTTTTTTTTTTTTGAGACAGAGTCTTGCTCTGTTGCCCAGGCTGGATTGCAGTGGCACAATCTTGGCTCACTGCAACCTCCGCCTCCCTGGTTCAAGCAATTCTCCTGTCCCAGCCTCCGAAGTAGCTGGGATTACAGGCATGTACCACCATGCCCAGCTAATTTTTGTATTTTTAGAAGAGACGGGGTTTCACCATGCTGGTCAGGCTTGTCTAGAACTCCTGACCTTGTGATCCACGTGCCTCAGCCTCCCAAAGTGCTGGGATTACAGGCGTGAGCCACCATGCCCAGCCAAGTATTTGTCTCTTAAGTGCAGTCTCTTAGAGTAGCTTAATGACAGATGGCGTAGATGAGTGGGCAGAGTCTGTCTCATGGACAGTAAAGTGATTGGAGAAGCTTCCAGAAAGCCATCTTATTAAATAACTCTCCCTCTCTGAAACTGTGGATGATGATTATAATAATGGATTTTTAGCATATAGAATATGATGTATTCTAATATAGCCATACATGGGAGTTACATTTATTTGTGCTAAAATATATTTTAAATATTATTCATTAAACTGAGCTTCTAAATGACACAAGCCATGTTTATATTTGTATCATCCCTGCTCATCTCTGCAGTTCAAACTGAATTAAATAGCGGATTATAGTTTTACAAAGCACTCTTATATGCATTATCTATTTAGCCTCCTAACAATTCTGTAAGGGATGTAATGTTTAGTGATTAGGAACATGGAACAACCCAGGTTCCTACTGCGGCTCTGCTGCTCACTGCTATGCAGCTTTGAGCATGTTACCCAGTTTGTCTGTCTCAGCCTCAATTTCCGTATAGGTAAACTTAAGAAAACGATACATTTCATAAAAGACTTTTGTAAAGACTAAATGTGGTAATGTATGTGTTTGTCACAGTGCCTGGCATATAGTACACTCAAAATATTTAGTAGTTAATATTTACAAGTGGAAAAACAGGCTCAGAGAGATTGAGTCTTTGCCTAAGAGCAGACGGGTAGTAGGTGGCAGAACCTGACCAGATTCAGATCTTCTGGGTCCTGGTGCCCAGGAATGTAATTATTACTTTAAGTTTTAAAGGCACAGTGTAATTGTGCACAAATTTAAAATTTTTATTTAAATTAAAAATCTTATTACGTATTGAGAACTTAATATGACCATATACTATGATATGAGGCTGTAACAAAGATGAATTCATTCCTGCCCTCCAGAAGTTTGCTTAAACTTCTGAAAAAGAGGGAGAAAGACAGGAGACTGAGGCAAGAGGCTGATTTGAGCCCAGGAGTTTGAGACCAGCCTGGGCAAAACAGCAAGACCCCATCTCAAAAAAAAAAAAAAAAAAAGGAAGGAAGGAAGAAAGGGAGGGAGGAAGGGAGGGAGAACAACTGAGATTGTTAACATCTCATTGTACTACAGTTTTGAAGGCTTTGTGGCCTTTTAATCTCCTAGTGATTATGTCTTAGAGTTATCAGTGTAATTAGAACAGTAAACCTATTTGCTAACCACAACCATTAGCTGAAAATAAGACCCAGTGGAGGCTGTGTGCAGTGGCTCACACCTAAAATCCCAGCACTTTGGGAGACTGAGGCCAGCAGATCGCTTGAACCAAGGAGTTCAAGACCATACTGGGCAACATGGCAAAACCCCATCTCTGCAAAAAATTAAAATTAGTGGCCAGGCGTGATGGCTCACACTTGTAATCCCAGCACTTTGGGAGGTCGAGGCAGGTGGATCACATGATGTGAGGGGTTCGAGACAAGCCTGACCAATATGGTGAAACACTGTCTGCTAAAACAATATAAAAATTAGCCAGGTGTGGTGGCAGGCACCTGTAATCTCAGCTACTCAAGAGGCTGAGGCAGGAGGATTGCTTGAACCTGGAAGGTAGAGGGTACAGTGAGCCAAGATCACTCCACTGCACTCAAGCCTGGGCAACAGAGCGAGACTCCGTCTCAAAAAAATAAATAAAAATTAGCTGGTCATGGTGGCTTGTGCCTGTGGTCCCTGTTACTCAGGAGGCTGAGGGAGGAGGACCACTTGTGCCCAGGAAGTAGAGATTGCAGTGAGCCGAGATCGTGCCACTGCACTCCAGCCTGGGTGACAGTGAGACCCTGTCTCAATAATAATAATAATAATAACAACCCAGTGGAGTAGGATGGAATAGGATAGCTTAGTTTTCATGATGTTGGAATGAGAGGAAGAAGAGAGAAAAGGCCCAAACGCACTAATGCTGAGAAGAAAGTCCTTCTTAAGAAGGGACCCTGTGCTCTTAGAAGGGCAGGTAAGAAATGAATCCTGAGCACTTTGGAAGAATGTGGGTCAGAAGAGCAGTGCAGGATGAGAAGGGCAGAGGTCCCTGGGAGAGCAGGGAAAGGCTTTATAGAACAGGTGATCTTTTGAGGATTAAATCTGGAAGATAAAATTTATCAGAGGAGAGGAGGATAACTGAATTATGAGAAAATTAATTTAATGATGAGGTCATTTGATAGTTCTCACGGAGGCCTTTTCTATTACACCAGAATGATTTTTAATAAAACATATGTTTATTAAACAGATGTTAAAATCTTAATATATTGTAGTTACATTAACCTAATGGTTCGGGGTCAATTTTCAGGTCATCCTTTGCTACCAGATTTCTTCTTAGATGAATACCCAGAACCAATTACCAAGAAAATGGAATCAACTGGTAAGATCTAGACTATATTTTATGTTAGAAAATGTAGATACTAACTTAACGTATTTCTTCCAAAATATGGAATTGATCCTATAACAGTGACATTTCTGCCTTCTGTTTTTAAACTATTTTGTAATTTAAACTAAACAAGTAATGTGAGATCTCAGTTAATTCTAGTAAAGAAGGTTGTTTTGTTCATCTACCAGTAAGAAGTTAATAATAAGGCTGGGCACAGTGGCTCATATCTGTAATCCCAGCACTTTGAGAGGCTGAGGCAAATGGATCACTTGAGTCCAGGAGTTCGCGACCAGCTTGGGCAACATGGCAAAACCTTGTCTCTACAAATAAAGACAAAAAAAATAAGCTGGGCGTGGTGGCATGAGACTGTAGTCCCATCTACTCAGGAGGCTGAGGTGGGAGGATCACCTGAGCCTAAGAAGTTGAAGCTTCAGTGAGCCATGATCATGCCACTGCACTCGAGCCTGTGTGACAGAGCAAGACCCTATCTCAAAAAAAAAAAAAAAAAAAAAGAAGTTATTAATATATTCTTTGCATTTGGTTAAAAAAAAGTCTAAAAAAACTCTTTTTTTCAGGTTTATTTTCTTTCACACTGTCTTTAGGTATTTCATGTTGATATGTTATTTTGCGGAAAAATGTGTTGTATATCAAATACATCTAACACAATTTCCACAGTTTGTGTTATGCGACTATTTTATGGAAGAAATTAACTTCAAAGGAGGTGTGGGTTTTACTTTGTTTTGTTTCTGTAGTTCAGAAACAATACTTCCCTTGAGTTGGTCCAGAGTTTACATTTTAGACTTTGTGTTCTGGCATTTTTCCAGTGGCTTACTGAAAGAAGAAACACTTTAATGAATAACTGTGGGATGAAGAATTTCTCTCATGGTTTTCTCATAAGAATGGCTGTGCTTTTTCTGGGTCCTTATTCTGATCTTATAGATGCTGTGACTCTCACAGATTTTTTCTTTTTTAAGAAGGCTGATAGAAAATTTAGGGACGAATTTCCTTGCTATCATTAGCAAATCTGTGGCACCTTATTGCAATGCATTTTAGTGCCAAACCTTATTTCCAGCTTTATTTCCTTTATTCTTTATCTTTTCTTTTTCCAAATTTTTTTCTTTTTTTGAGACGGAGTTTCACTCTCGTTACCCAGGCTGGAGTGCAATGGCGCAATCTCGGCTCACCGCAGCCTCCACCTCCTGGGTTCAGGCAATTCTCCTGCCTCAGCCTCCTGAGTAGCTGGGATTACAGGCACGCGCCACCATGCCCAGCTAAATTTTGTATTTTTAGTAGAGACGGGGTTTCAACCATGTTGACCAGGATGGTCTTGATCTCGTGATCCACCCGCCTCGGCCTTCCAAAGTGCTGGGATTACAGGCGTGAGCCACTGCTCCCGGCTCTTTTTCCAAATTTTTATGGTAATTAAAAAAAATACTTAGGTAATAAAAAAGACTTTTTTGTATTATAGACAATTTGAAACAATAGAAAGGAAATAGTTACTCATAATCCTACTATCCAGGGTATTAAAATCAGAAAAAACAAGACTGTCAGTCTTTATTCAAAAGACCTTTTACAGGATGGTGGAAAATACCTAGAGAGCTTATCAAAGTCTGGAAGAATCTGATCTTCAAGTTAGTTAAGTCCAAAACTCTGATTTTTGCCCAATGCCCTAAGATTGGATCTGTCTTTTAAAGGAAGGCATGCATGAACTGAGCTCATTTAAATTCCAAATTTTAAATAATAAGAACCACTTATTGATCATGTATATTCATTTTGTTTATTCAACAGATATTTACTGGGCACCTACTAAGTGCCAAACACTGCTCAGTACTTTGTATGCATTGTCCTGTTTAATGCCTATGCTCCCTCAAGACAGATAATAATCTCATTTTGCATCTGCGATTGCACAGCCAGCAGGTGGCAGAGCCAAGATTTAAACTCATATTTCTGCCATGCATGGTGGTTCACGCCTGTAATCCCAGCACTTTGGGAGGCTGAGGCAGGTGGATCACCTGAGGTTGCGAGTTTGAGATGAGCCTGACTAATAAGGGGAAACCCCATCTCTACTAAAAATACAAAAATTAGCCAGGTGTGGTGGTGGGCACCTGTAATCCCAGCTACTTGGGAGGCTGAGGCAGGTGAATCACTTGAACCCGGGAGGTGGAGGTTGTCATGAGCCGAGATCATGCCATTACACTCCAACCTGAGCAACAAGAGCAAAACTCTGTCTCAAACAAACAAAACAAAATGAAACAAAAGACTTGTATTTCTCTGATTCCAAAGCTCATGTCTTTAACCAGTAAGCTTAAATAGCTTTCCTCACGCTTAAATACTTAGTCTTTTAAATTTTAGCATATTCTTCGTCTGGGTAACATGGTGAGATCCTGTCCATACAAAAAATATTTTTAAAAATTAGCTGGGCAGCGTAGCACATGCCTGTAGTTCCAGCTACTCAGGAGACTAAGGCAGGAGGATCCCTTGAGCTCAAGAGTTTGAGGCTGCAGTGAGCTATGACTGAGCTACAGCACTCCAGCCTGGGCAACAAAGCAAGACACTGTCTCAAATAAATAGATAAATTAGCACATTCTTTCCCCGGATAATCCAGTTTATTAATTTATAACAAGGAGTTGCCATCTCATAGGGTAAACATGTAGTTGCTTGATCAGCACATTCTCTTCCTTTGGATATAATTATGCGTGGAACAGAATCATAAGCAGAAGGTCATTTCATGACCATGGAATCAGAACAAGGGGGTTAGATAGGTAGAATGTAAAGTCATTGTTTCCTGGCATCAGGCTTTGATAGGGATAACTTTGCCTTTAGCCATCTCCACATAAGCAGTGTTCTCACCCTTAAGGTCAGAAGACTCAAATTCCTTTGGCTAACTTCCCCCACCTAATGCTGCAGGAGCATTTAGGTCTGTAGCTCTCTTTTTTCGATTCTGTGTGGTTCAGTTAATAGCAATTTTACTTTACATTTTCTGTAGATATATTAATATAGTCATATAGATAGTGGCCTGGGCTATAACTTACCTCTTTCAGCTTATTTTTAAATTTTATTTTATTTTATGTTTATTTTTATTTTTATTGCATTTTAGGTTTTGGGGTACATGTGAAGAACATGCAAGATTGTTGCATAGGTACACACTCAGCTTATTTCTTATGTCCTCTCATAGTTCACTTCTCTGAGAACCATGTGTATCCCCCATTTCCAAAGGGGGAAAGGTTCACCTTTCTACTGCACCCACAACTTAGAATAATCCTTGTTACCATTCCATTGGACCTTTTCCAGTATTCGTCCCTGTGTATGTTAGCTCTTATATGATATATATGTAATTATTATAGACTGTGTATATAGTTTTAAATTGATGGGTTCCCCCCCACCATCTTAAAAGCAGTATCAACCAGGCATGGTGGCTCATGCCTGTAGTTCCAGAACTTTGGGAGGAGGCTGAGGTGGGAGGATCGCTTGAGCCCAGGAGTTTAAGACCAGCCTGGGCAACATGGCGAAACCTTGTCTCTACAAAACAATACAAAAATTAGCTGGATGTAATGGTGCATGCCTGTAATTCCAGCCAGTTAGAGGCTGAGGTGGGAGGGAAGATCACTTGAGTTCAGGAATTTGAGGTTGCAGTGAGCTCTGATCAAGCCACTGAACTCTAGCCTGGGTGAGAGAGTGCGACTCTATCTCAAAAAAAAAAAAAAAAAAAATGCAATACCATCATTTCTTCATTGATTCCCCCACCTCTACTCTCCACCAGAACACAGGGAACCCACTTAGTCTTTTTTTTTTTTTTTTTTGACTTCCAGTTTATTCTTATTTTTATTTTTTATTTGTTTTAGAGACTGGGTCTTGCCCTGTTGTCCAAGCTGGAGTGCAGCAGCTCGATCACAGCCCACTGCAGCCCTCAAAGTCCTGGACTCAAACTATCCTCTCACCTCAGCCTCCCTAATGGCTGGGACTAGAGGTGCATGCCACCACGCCCAGCTAATTTTTAAATTTTTTGTTAAGATGAGGTCTTGTTATATTGTCCAGGCTGGTCTCAAACTACTGGCCTCAAACAATCATCCTGCCTCGGCCTCCCAGTGTGCTGGGATTACAGGCATGAGCCATGGCGCCGGGCCTGTTTTCCTTTAGTTGTAGTTTTAATTGCTTCTGTTCCAGTTGTTCTGGATTCTCAGAAACACTTATTCTTACCTTGGCTTCCCTTTCCCTTTCCCTGTAGTTAGCACCATTTCTCATTAGTTCCGACTTTCTCTTCTGCATTCTGGAGTCTTTTTAAGTTTGTCCTCTGTATTAAAAAGAGCAGTCTGATAAGGTGTCCTACAGCTTAGTTTCTGTTCCACGCTCTCTCAAATGGTTACTTTAATTTGCTATTGTGCTTGTATTTCTCTCACTTCCTTTTTAATTTTATCCTATTGTCTTTTCATCTTATATGTGACTTTCTATCCCTGTTTCATATAGTTTTTTTTAAGGCTTTATTTATTTATTTATTTTGAGACAGAGTCTCACTCTGTTGCCCAGGCTGGAGTACAGTGGCATGATCTCAGTTCACTGTAACCTCCACCTCCCAGATGCAAGCAATTCTCCTGCCTCCGCCTCCCTAGTAGCTGGGATTACATGTGTGTGCCACCACACCCGACTAATATTTGTATTTTTAGTAGAGATGGAATTTCGCCATGTTGGCCAGGCTGGTCTTGAACTCTTGACCTCAGGTGATCTGCCCACCATGGCCCCCCAAAATGCTAGGATTACACGCATGAGCCACTGTGATCAGCCAAGGCTTTATTTTTTAGAGCAATTTTAGATTCACAGCAAAACTGAGAGGAAGGTATAGAAACATCCCATATACTTGCCTGCCTCACACATGCCTAACTTCCTTCGTTATCAGCATCCTCTACCAGAGTGGTATATTTATTACAATTGATAAATCTATATTGACACATCATAATGATATAGTTTTCATGTGGAGAAATTCTTGTGGGTTTCATGGTAAATTATTTTTAGTTATTTGCTCTTCAGAATAGCCTCCATTGCCCTTGTGGCACATTATTTTTTTCACAGGCATCAGGTTATTTTTTTTTTCCATTAACTTGTCCTCATATTAGGAGATATCTCTAGAGCTAGTGTAGTCAACAGGCAGGGATGTATAGGTTGCTTTTGACTCCACTCTCTGTCCATCTGGAGGAATTCCTTTTTCTGAGCTGTAGTTTCTGATTTAGCATCTGTTGGGCACCTCAGGCCAGTGTGCAAGGCTGACATGTGACCTTCCTTTACTTCCTCTGTTTAAAACCACTCTCCAGGCCTGGCTCAGTGGCTAATGCCTGTAAACCTAGCACTCTGGGAGGCTGTGGTGGGAGGATCGCCTGAGGCCAGGAGTTTGAGATGAGCCTGGGCAATGTAGCAGTAGCAAGATCCCACTTCTACAAAAAAATTTTAACAGCAGCCAGGCATGGTGGTACGTACCTATGGTCTCAGGTACCTGGGAGGCTGAGGCGGGAGGATCACTTGAGCCCAGGAGGTCAAGGTTGCAGTGAGCTGTGATTACGCCATTGCACTCCAGCCTGGAGGACAGAGTAAGACCTTATCTCAAAAGCAACATGAAACACATCAAAAACACAAAAACTACTCTCTCCTGGATAATGTCCTGCTGCCAAGGTTCTTCCCCTCCCCGTCCTTGTCAGCCATGCCTTGGGGCATGTACTTCCCAGGATATTCCACTGCAGGGCTCCCCTACTGCCTGCTTCTCTTATTTGGGAGCTACAATCTTTGGAACTGGATTTGAAAGATGAGGATGAGGAATCATATTGAGTGTGTCTTGAAAAGTAGCATCTGTAAAACAGAGAGACAATTCCTGATCTTCTAGTTGGTACAAGCCCAGAGTCTGATCCAGTGTGAGTCTTTCTTCTTTGTTCAGGTAGGCAGAGGTATTCTTTCTTTGAGATCTTTCATGAGAGAAAGCACAGGAGACCTGTCTTTCTTAGGCTGACTCTGTGTGCCTTAGAGCTGCTGAACCTCTCTTCCTAAATTCAGACAGTAGATTGTGTGTCAGTCTAGGTGATGTTCAGTATTTCCCCTTTTTTGTTTGTGTACATTTTTTTATTTTTTCAGCATGAAGTTAGGAGGGCCTGTGTCAGGGACTGCTAGCCATATGTTACCTTCTTTTGGGTATTGGAATTCTATAAATGTTTCCTTCCCAGTCAGGCTTACATATTTGTAGTCTGATGGCTGCACCTTTAAAATCTATCACAGGTTTGTTTTTTGTCTTCCGAAGTGTTTTTCTCTTGTGCAAACTCATCATGTTTACGTCTCAATAATCCAGGTGATAAATTATGCAATTTATCTCTTGGCAAATGTCTTTCAGGGATAAACTAAAGTTTTTGCTGCAATCTCCTTGGCACCTCATACGTAGATGATTTATCTTGACTAATACACAAATCACCTGAAGTAGTCACACACTAGGAAGGGAGGGGTTCCAGCAGTTATTTATATGACAGAATCAGTTCTCTCTGGTGTAACTGCTAAAACGAAACACATGACCTGCCTATGGAAACATGAAGAAAGCCTGCATCTTCGCTGCCCTTGCTTTAGCAGCCTTTGCTTGGTCAACTTCTGGTGAGTTTCACATCTTGGCATTGTGCTCAGCTTTTATGTTGGCTATATAAAAATTAGATTGCTAAACATAGAAGAAAATATGGAGGAAACATTTATTACTCAGTGGATAAAATTGCAGGCTCTGGAGTCAGACTGCCTGGATTTAATCTTGAATTGCATTTGTTTTTATTAAACAAATTGAAATGCTTTCTGGAACAAGGCAAGTTAAAAATAAAAAGGGGAAAATTAACTTTTGTATGTTCCGTGTCTGTCACCATCATGAGCTTGTTGTTGTTGTTTTTAAAGACTTCTGGTAGTTTCTGAGACAGAGAGGGTACTCGTTGAAAGCATAAACTTTGGAGTAAGACAGGCCTTGGTTCAAATCTGGTGCCTGCCACTTATATCTGTCATTTTGGGCATATCACTTCAGGTCTCTGTAACAGCTTTCTCACCTCTTACTTCCCTTGTGTAATTATTGTGAGGAATAAGAGGGATAGTACATCACATTGTACATGTGATATAGTAAGCCCCTATAACTATTGGTTGCTGCAATTATTATTAATTATCTTGAATTTTCTACGTGGTAAAACTTCTTGTCTACATTTAATAATAATGTCTTCCTAGGATTGTTTCTGGCATATATCTTAATACACTGACTTGAACTTCCAAGAAGTTCATTAAAACTATTTTATTTTAATTATCTTTATTTTATTCTTAATTTTAATGATAAAATCTTCAGATTTTACCATAAGTAAGGTGTTAACATTTGTATAAGATGGACTTTTTTTTTTTTAATCAGAGAAGTTACATTGGTGTCTACTTTTTCTGGTGTAATAAACTTGTTACATTTTGAATATGGTAAATGAATTGAGTAATTTTCTCTTTCTATGCTCTTTTCTTTGAAGGTTTGAAATACCTACTAAATCATTTGGGTCTTTTCTGAAGTTACTTCTTTCAAAACTTTTATTTTATTCAATTATAGGCTTTTAAAAAAAAACCCCAAAATTATCCATTTGAAGTTTCAAAACCTATTTAAGGGTTGACATATAGTATTTCACTTAAATTTTTTAAAGTTTTCAAACTATTTTATCTCTTTCCTCTTTTTTAAAAATTATTTTTCTTTTTTCTTGATTAGTTGCTGATTTTATGGTATCTTATTTTTTTCTCAAAAGCACCAGACTTTAAATTTTATTTCATTTTAAATTTTACTGCTTTTCTGTTTTCTGGTTCATAATCTTTTTAATAACAACTTGAGATATAACTTACATACACCAAAAAATTCACCATTTTAGGCCAGGTGTGGTGGCTCATTCCTGTAATCCTAGCACTTTGGGAGGCTAAGACAGGCAGATTGTCTGAGTTGAGGAGTTTGAGACCAGCCTGGGCAACATGGCAAAACTCCATCTGTACTAAAAACACAAAAAATTAGCCAGATGTGGTGGGACACATCTGTAATCTCAGCTACTCGGGAGGCTGAGGCAGGAGGATCACTTGAGCCTGGGAGGTGGAGGCTGCACTAAGCTGAGATCATACTACTGCGCTCCAGCCGGGACAACAGAGTGAAACTCTGTTTCAGGAAAAAAAAAAAATTCCCCATTTTAAAGTGTCTAGTGATTTTTAGCATCTTCCTAGAATTGTGCAACCATCTGATTCCTTAATTTTTTACTTTTGCTTTGTTATTTTCTCCTTCCTGCTTTCTTTGAGGTTGCTTTTGTTCCTGTTCTTGCTTGTTGGGCTAATACTTTATTTTATTTCTTTTAAAATAATGAAATAAACTTTGTGCATTTATCCCCTTACTATAGTTTTGGCTACATCCAATAGATTTTGTTATATAATTTACTCCATTTTGACAGCATTTTAAATTAGTCTATATGGAAAGCCTTGTACAGTCAGGGTGTAGGGGCTCACACCTGTAATCATAACACTGTGGGATGCAGAGGCAAGACGATCACTTGAGGACAGGCGTTCAAGACCAGCCTGGGCAACATAGAGAGACCCCATCTCTACAATAAGAAAAAAATTAAAAAATTAAAAATTAGGGAACTTCCACCAAGATGGCCAAATAGGAACAGCTCCAGAGCGTAGTTCCTGCAAGAGTGACACAGAAGGCAAGTGCTCCACATTTCCAACCAAGGTACCAGGTTCATCTCAATGGGAGTGGTTGAACAGTGGGTATAGCCCAAGGAGGGCGAACAGAGGCAGGGTGGGGCATTGCCTCAGCCGGGAAGTGCAAGGGACTGGAGGATTCCCTCTCCTACCCAAGGGAGGCCATCAGGGACTTTTCCAGACACTTCGGCACTCCAGCTCAGATACTGCGCTTTTCCCATGGTCTTTACAGCCTACAGACCAGGAGATTCCCGCTGACGCCTGTCAACACCAGCACCGCAGGTTTCCAGCACAAAACTGGGTGGCCATTTTAGTCAGGGCTTGGACCACCTGTGAGACAGAACTGCTCATTCCCCTGAAGAAAAAAGGGGGGCTGAAGGCAGGGAGCCAAGTGATCTGGCTTGGTGGGTCCCACCCAAATAAAGACTAGCAAACTGAAACCCACTGACTTGAGATTTTTGCAGCCAGCACAGCTTGAGATTTTCACAGCCAGCACAGCAGTTTGAGCTCAACCTGGGACCATGGAGCTGGGTGTGGGGAGGGGCGTCCGCCATTACCGAAGCAGTCTGCCTTTACTGAGGCAGTTCTAACCTTGCCTGTGTAAACAAAATTGCAAGGAAGTTCACACAGCAGCTAGGCTGAGCCCCAGCAGCTCAGCAAGGCCTCTACAGGCACATTGTGACTAGACTCCCTCCTTGCTGGACAGGGCATCTCTGAAAAAAGGCAGCAGCCTGTCAGGGACTTATAAATGAAGCCCCACCTTCCTGGGACAGAGCACCTGGGAAAAGGGACAGTTGTGAGTTCCACTTCAGTAGACTTAAACATCTCTGCCCAGCAGCTATGAAGAGAGCTATGGAGGTCCCAGCATAGCACTTGAGCTCTGATAAGGGACAGACTGCCTCCTCAAGTGGCTCCCTGACTCCCGTATATCCAAAGAGACACCTCATACAGGAGAGCTCTGACTGTTATCTGGCAGATACCCTCCTGGGACAAAGCTACCAGAGGAAGGAACAGGCAGCAATCCTTGCTGTTCTGCAGCTCCTGCGGGTGATTCCCAGGCAAGCAGGGTCTGAAGTGGACTTCCAGCCGTCCTGCAGCAGAGGGACCTGACTTTTAGAAGAAAGACTAAAAAACAAAGAAATAGCTTCAACATCAACAGAAAGGATGTCCACTCAGAGACCTCATCCAAAAGTCAACAACTTCAAAGACCAAAGGTAGATAAATCCACGAAGATGGGAAGAAACCAGCGCAAAAAGGTTGAAGTCACCAAAAACCAGAACGCCTCTTCTCCTCCAGGGGATCACAATTCCTCACCAGCAAGGGAACAAAACTGGATGGAGAATGAATTTGATGAATTGACAGAAGCAGGCTTCAGAACATGGGTAATAACAAACTTCTCTGAGCAAAAGGTGCATGTTCTAACCCAATGCAAAGAAACTAAAAACTTTGAAAAAAGGTTAGACGAAATGCTAACTCGAATAACTAGCTGAGAGAAGAACATAAACGACTTGATGGAGCTGAAAAACACAGTACGAGAACTTCGCAAAGCATACACAAGTTCAATAGCCAAATTGATCAAGTTGAAGAAAGGATATCAGAGATTGAAGATCAACTCAATGAAATAAAATGAGAAGGCAAGATTAGAGAAAAAAGAGTGAAAAGAAATGAACAAAGCCTCCAAGAAATATGAGAATATGTGAAAAGACCTAATCTATGTTTGATCAGTGTACCTGAATGTGATGGGGAGAATGAAACCAAGCTGGGAAACACTCTTCAGGATATTATCCAGGAGAACTTTCCCAACCTAGCAAGGCAGGCCAACATTCAAATCCAGGAAATACAGAGAACACCACAAAGATACTCCTCAAGAAGAGCAACCCCAGGTCACATAATCATCAGATTCACCAGGGTTGAAATGAAGGAAAAAATGATAAGGGCAGCCAGAGAGAAAGGTCGGGTAACCCATAAAGGGAAGCCCATCAGACTCACAGCGGATCTCTTGGGCAGAAACCCTACAAGCCAGAAGAGTGGGGGCCAATATTCAACATCCTTAAAGAAAAGAAATTTCAACCTAGAATTTCATATCCAGCCAAACTAAGCTTCCTAAGTGAAGGAGAAATAACATCCTTTACTGACAAGCAATTGCTGAGAGATTTTGTCACCACCAGGCCTGCCTTACAAGAGCTCCTGAAGGAAGCACTAAATAAGAAAAGGAACAACTAGTACCAACCACTGCAAAAACATACTAAATGGTAAAGACCATTGACACAATGAAGAAACTGCATCAACTAACGAGCAAAACAACCAGCTAGTATCAAAATGGCAGGATTAAATACATAACAATATCAACCTTAAATGTAAATGCACTAAATGCACCAATCAAAAGACACAGACTGGCAAATTGGATAAACAATCAAGACCCATCAGTGTGCTGTATCCAGCAAACCCATCTCATGTGCAAAGACACACACAGACTCAAAATAAAGGGATGGAGGAAGATTTACCAAGCAAATGGAGAGAAAAAAAGCAAGAGTTACAATCCTAGTCTCTGATAAAACAGACTTTAAACCAACAAAGATCAAAAGAGACAAAGAAGGGCACTACATAATGGTAAAGGGATCAATGCAACAAGAAGAGCTAACTATCCTAAATATATATGCACCCAATACAGGAGCACCCAGATACATAAAGCAAGTTCTTAATGACCTACAAAGAGACTTAGACTCCCACACAATAATAGTGGGAGACTTTAACACTCTACTGTCAATATTAGACAGATCAACAAGACATAAAATTAACAAGGATATCCAAGACTTGAACTCAACCAAGCGGACCTAATAGAATATCTACAGAACTCACCACCCCAAATCCACAGAATATACATTCTTCTCAGCACCACATCACACTTACTCTAAAATTAACCACATAATTGGAAGTAAATCACTCTTCAGCAAATGCAAAACAATGGAAATCATAACAAACAGTCTCTCAGACCACAGTGCAATCAAATTTCAACTCAGGATTAATAAACTCACTCAAAACCACACAACTACATGGAAACTGAACAACATGCTCCTGAATGACTACTGGATAAATAATGAAATGAAGGCAGAAATAAAGATGTTCTTTGAGACCAATGAGAATGAAGACACAATGTACAAGAATCTCTGGGACACATTTATAGCAGTGTCTACAGGGAAATTTATAGCAATAAATGCCCACATGAGAAGCAAGGAAAGATCTAAAATTGACACCCTATTGTCACAATTAAAAGAACTAGAGGAGCAAGATCAAATAAATTCAATAGCTAGCAGAAGACAAGAAATAACCAAGATCAGAGCAGAACCGAAGGAGATAGAGACACAAAAAACTCTTGAAAAAATTAATTAATCCAGGAGCTGTTTTTTTTTTTTTTTTTAAAGATCAACAACATAGATAGACTGCTAGCCAGACTAATAAAAAAGAAAAGAGAGAAGAATCAAATAGATGCAATAAAAAATAATAAAGGGGATATCATCACCAATTCCACAGAAATACAAATGACCATCAGCGATTACTACAAACACCTCTATGCACATACACCAGTAAATCTAGAAGAAATGGATAAATTCCTGGATACTTAGACCCTCCCAAGACTAAACCAGGAAGAAGTTGAATCCCTGAATAGACCAATAACAAGGTGTGAAGTTGAGGCAGCAATTAATAGCCTACCAACCAAAAAAAGTCCAGGTCCAGATGGGTTCACAGCCGAATTCTACCAGATATACAAAGAGGAGCTGGTACCATTCCTTCTGAAACTATTCCAAACAATACAAAAAGAGGGAATCCTCCCCAACTCATTTTATGAGACCAACATCATCCTGATACCAAAACCTGGCAGAGACACAACTAAAAAAGAAAATTTCAGGCCAGTATCCATGATGAACATTGATGTGAAAATCTTCAGTAAAATACTGGCAAACTGAATCCAACAGCACATCAAAAAGCTTATCCATCATGATCAAATCGGCTTCATCCCGGGGATGCAAGGCTGGTTCAACATACGCAAATCTATAAACGTAATCCATCACATAAACAGAACCAGAGACAAAAACCACATGATTATCTCCATAGATGCAGAGAAGGCCTTTGACAAAATTCAACAGTTCTTTATGCTAAAAACTCTCAATAAACTAGGTATTGATGGAATGCATCTCAAAATAATAAAAGCTATTTATGACAAACCCACAGCCAATATTGTACTGAATGGGCAAAAACTGGAAGCATTCCCTTTGAAAACTGGCACTAGACAAGGGTGCCCTCTCTCACCACTCCTATTCAACGTAGTATTGGAAGTTGTGGCCAGAGCAATCAGGCAAGAAAAAGAAATAAAGGGTATTCAATTAGGAAAAGAGGAAGTCAAATTGTCTTTATTTGCAGATGACATGATTGTATGTTTAGAACACCCTATCATCTCAGCCCAAAATCTCCTTAAGATGATAAGCAACTTCAGCAAAGTCTCAGGATACAAAATCAATGTGCAAAAATCACAAGCATTCCTATACACCAATAACAGACAGAGAGCCAAATTATGAATGAACTCCTATTCACAACTGCTACAAAGAGAATAAAATACCTAGGAATACAGCTAACAAGGGACATGAAGGACCGCTTCAAGGAGAACTAGAAACCACTGCTCAAGGAAATAAGAGAGGACACAAACAGATGGAAAAACATTCCATGCTCATGGTTAGGAAGAATCAATATAGTGAAAATGACCATACTGCCCAAAGTAATTTATAGATTCAGTGCTATCCCCGTCAAGCTACCATTGACCTTCTTCACAGAACTGGAAAAAATCACCGTAAACGTCATATGGAACCAAAAAAGAGCCTGCATAGCCAAGACAATCCTAAACAAAAAGAACAAAGCTGGAGGCATCACACTACCTGACTTGAAACTATACTACAAGGCTACAGTAATCAAAACAGCATGGTACTAGCACCAAAACAGAGATATAGACCAATGGAACAAAACACAGGCCTCGGAAGTAATGCCACACATCTACAACCATCTGATCTTTGACAAACCTGACTAAAACAAGCAATGGGAAAAGATTCCCTGTTTAATAAATGGTGTTGGGAAAACTGGATAGCCATGTGCAGAAAGCAGAAACTGGATCCCTTCCTTATACCTTATACAAACATTAACTCCAGATGGATTAAAGATTTAAACATACGACCTAACACCATAAAAGCCCTAGAAGAAAACCTAGGCAATACCATTCAAGACATAGGCATAGGCAAGGACTTCATGACTAAAACACCAAAAGCAATGGCAACAAAAGCCAAAATAGACAAATGGGATCTAATTAAACTTCAGAGCTTCTGCACAGCAAAAGAAACAATGATTAGAGTGAATTGGCAACCAACAAAATGGGAAAAAATATTTGTAATCTACTCATCTGACAAAGGGCTAATATCCAGAATCTACAAGGAACTAAAACAAATTTACAAGAAAAAAAAACCCATCAAAAAGTGGGTGAAGTATATGAACAGACACTTTTCAAAAGAAGACATTTATGCAGCCAACCAACATATGAAAAAATGCTCATCATCACTGGACATTAGAGAAATGCAAATCAAAACCACACTGAGATACCATCTCATGCCAGTTTGTATGGCACTCATTAAAAAATCTGGAGACAGCAGATGCTGGAGATGATGTGGAGAAATAGGAACGCTTTTACACTGTTGGTGGGAGTGTAAACTAGTTCAACCATTGTAGAAGTCAGTGTGGCAATTCCTCAAGGATCTAGAACCAGAAATACTATTTGACCCAGCAATCCCATTACTGGGTATATACCCAAAGGATGATAAATTGTTCTATTATAAAGACACATGCACACGTATGTTTATTGCAGCACTATTCACAATAGCAAAGACTTGGAACCAACCGAAATGCCCATCAGTGATAGACTGGATAAAGAAAATGTGGCACATATACACCATGGAATACTATGCAGCCACAAAAAAGGATGAGTTCATGTCCTTTGCAGTGACATGGATGAAGCTGGAAACCATCATTCTCAGCAAACTGACACAAGAACAGAAAACCAAACACCGCATGTTCTCACTCATAAGTGGGGAACCAGGGAGGGGAACATCACCCACTGGGGCCTGTTGGGGGTTGGGGGGCTAGGGGAGGGATAGCAGGGAGTGGGGGGATTGGGGAGGGATAAGATGAGGAGAAATACCTAATGTAGGTGATGGGGGGATGGATGCAGCAAACCACCATGGCATGTGTATACACGTGTGACAGTCCTGCATGATCTGCACATGTACCCCAGAACTTAAAGTATAATTTAAAAAAATTAAAAATTAAAACAATTTTAAAAAGAAAAGCTTAATACAGAAATATAAAAAGGTATAGAACAGCTCAAAGAAAAATTTAAAAGTCACTTGTAATCCAATTATAAATACATCTATGTTTTGGCTTATTTCCTTTCAACCACTTTTTTTTTGCACATATAACTTAAAACATATACCCAGAAATAAATATTTTACCAGTTGGTTCATTTATTTTGAAGAAAGACGCTTTATTCATATTATGTTTAACTACATAGACTCCCATTTAATTTGACATTACTTAATTATTGTGAATGTTTTCCATGTCTTCAAAAACAATTTTTTGAGGCTAGATGTGGTGGCTCATGTCTGTAATCCCAGGGTGGGGTGACTGAGGTAGGTAAATCACTTGAGTCTAGGAGTTTGAGCCCAGCCTGGCCAACAGTGTGAAATCTTGTCTGTACAAAATATACAAAAAAATTAGCTGGGCATAGTGGCACATGCCTGTGGTCCCAGATGCTTAGGAAGCTTGAGCTCAGGAGGTCAAGGCTGCAGTAAACCTTGATTGTGCCACTGTACTTCAGCATGGGTGGCAGAGCAAGATCCTGCAAAAAAAAAAAGGAGTGAGAGAGAGAGAGAAAAGAAAAAGAGAAAGGAAAGAGAAAAGAAAGAAAGAAATTGGAATTCATAGGTCAGTTTTAAAATTGGCTTCTAAATAATAATACCTCATATTAATAGTAATATGCCTCATTCACTTACACTGGTGTACATGTGGAAAATAACTGGGAAGTGGCATTGCTCAAATAAGTATTATGGAGGTTATAAAGTATTAGGTATTATCGCTGAAGCATGGGTGACACCTTTTTCAAATTTAACTGGTGAAAACGAACTATTGGCCAAATTTATGTTTTCAAATGATAAGATAAATATGTATGTGTGTATGTATTTATATGTTCAGCCTTATATTGCTTAATTCAGTGTCCATTCAAAAACTACCTTATCTAAAACAGTCTTACATTCTATCCCAGTTCTTGCTCTTTTTAAAGTAGAACTCATCACTTCTCGGCTGAATTTTATGTATGTATGCATGTATATGCATTCGCATATTGTCTGTCTACATTAGTCAGTTTTCTTGTATGTCTGTGTCTGGCTTGGTGTCATGGTAATACTGGCCTCACATAATGAATTAGAAATTGTTCCCTCCTCTTGCATTTTTTGGAAGAGTTTTGAAGGTTAGGCAGGCATAAAAGAATAGATGCCATGTGATTGATTCCATTTATTTGAAGACGAACATGAGACAAAACTAATATATGGTGTTAGCAATTAGGAGGGGTTGTGGAGTGGGCTTCTGGGATATCTGTAATGTCCTCTTTCTTGACCTAAGTGGTGATGACACGATGTTTTCACTTTTTTATATGCATTTTGATCTGTATACGTCTGATCGCTGTTTCTGAATGTATGTTACATGTCAATAAAAAGCAGTGCCATGCTAAGGGCAAGGCAGGAGAAGTGGATTGCCCCCTATTCAGGCAATAAAGGGGTACACTGTCTGTAGTAAATATTAAAACAATAATAAAACAGGCTGAAAAAATTCCTTAGGTCTATATCTTATTAGTTCCATCGGATCTTAAGGCTTTCATCTCTAATATCTGTTTCTACTTTAACTTATAAAAGGAAAATGATTTTTTAATTTGTGGAAACATCATAATGGAAGGCAGTTTATATTCAGTATACTTTATGAATTAATAGCTTACTTTGTACTATGGAGTATCTTGACGCCATCAATTCGATTTCATTTAATAACCTTTGAGGAATTGTATTGGACAAGATGGCTACGTATAATCTGAGTTGAGAAACAGATTAACTTTCAGCCTAGAGAACAGATTGGTTGGCCTTGGATTTAATTTAATTAATGAATTATTCTTACCTGTTTCTCGGGGGCAACTACTCAGTGGCTCCCGTGTGATTCTAGGATGGTAAATAAAGGAACAGAGAGGCTGGTGACTGTGGCTCACGCCTGTAATCCCACCACTTTGGGAGGCCAAGGTGGGTGAATCACCTGAGGTCAGGAGTTTGAGACCATCCTGGCCAACATGGTGAAACCCTGTCTCTACTAAAAATTCAAAAATTACCCAGACATGGTGGTGGGCACCTGTAGTCCCAGCTACTCGGGAGCCTGAAGCAGGAGAATTGCTTGAACTGGTAGACGGAGGTTGCAGTGAGCCAAAGACGAGTCACTGCACTCCAACCTGGGTGACAAAGAGAGACTCTGTACCCCCCCAAAAAATAAAAAATAATAATAAATAAAGGAGCAGAGACAGTATTAGGGGACAGCATCATGATATGGGAGCAAAGCAGTCCTATGAACTGCTCTTTTCTCCTGGCTGATCATATGTTGAGTTGTTATAGACAATGGGTTAAGTGAATACAAGTTTTAAAATGTTATAGGTAACCTCCATTCCTGTGACCTAGTGTTTCCAGAGAAGGCAGCCTGTCAGTCAGGGACTAATAGTTTAACCTCCCTTTTCATCTAGTGGGAGGGACAATCTGAATAAGTGGGATGGGGAGAAGAAACTGAGCTTGTGTGGTTCAGACCCTTCTGAGCATTCTGTCCTTTCTGAGCAGGCTGTCCTCAGGTTTCACATGATCTCTACTTACAGAGCATTTCTAACCCTTGATGGGAGGATGCGGGGTCAATCCGTGGGTGGAAGGACTAGGTGAATAGATTGAATTTAGAGGTAGAGTGATTAGAAAGTACACTTGGCTGTTCATTCAAGCTACAGTCTCCAGGTTAGCTCCACTAATTCCACAATTGATATTTTGATTTTCATTTTTCTGATTCCAATGTCTTTTTGTGCTTATTTGGCTTTAGAACTCAGAGAAATTGATAAAGGAGGGATTGGTTATCATCCGTAATACTCCAGTAGTTGCGTTTAGGTCTATTTATTTTTATTTATTTTTTTGAGACAGGATCTCCCTCCGTCACCCAGGCTGGAGTGCAGTGACGTAATCTCAGCTCACTGCAGACTCTGCCTCCCAGGCTCAAGTGATCCTCTCACCTCAGCCTCCCAACTAGTTGGGACTGCAGGCAACAGCCACCATGCCCAGCTGATTTTTGTACTTTTTGTAGAGGCAGTGTTTCTCCATGTTGCTCAGGCTGGTCTTGAACTCCTGGGCTCAAGCAATCTGCCTGTCTTGGTGTCACAAAGTGCTCAGATTATAGAAGGTCTGTTTATGATAAATATTTATAGTATAGTAGTATTTTTTCATCTAATCTGAAAGTCAGCCTTTTATTTGGAGAGTATAAACCATTTACATTTGTAGTCATAATTGATGTGTGTTTGACTGTTATTCTGTCAATTTGATTCATGCTTTTAGATGCCAATTAATGCATTTAAAGTCATTTTGGTCAAATAGGTCTAATTGGTAGCAAGTCTGTCCTGCTGATTAATTAATTCTGTGTGTGGTCCTTCACTGCCAAAGTATTAAGGTCATTTGCTTGAATAATATTTTACAGGTGCTGTTCCAGAATTCAAAGAAGAGAAACCACAGCCGCAACCAAAACCACGTTTGGGAGCTGTGGAAGAAACATTTAGAATTGTTAAGGACTCTCTCAGTGATGATGTTGTTAAAGCCACTCAAGGAATCTATCTGTTTGAACTCTCCGGTAAGGACTGCATCTGGTAATCTGAAGTTTTTATGAAACAAAATGGGGTGTTTCCTTTGGAAGAAAATCAGCCTCCAACAGGGATCACCTGGATAGTGGGCTGCATTGACGACCCTTACTCTTGAATGTCAACTATAACTGTATAACTGTATAACCCACCTCCTGGGTTCAAGAGACATATATAACTTATATAACTATTGGTTTTATTGTTTCTTTGAGATAGACTCTTTGTCACCCAGGCTGGAGAGCAATGGCATGATCGTGCCTCACTTTGGCCTCGACCTCCTAGGCTCAAGTGATCCTCTGACTTCGGCCTCCCAGTGATTTTTATTGTTAGATTAAGATCAGTGCGTATGGACATATGTAAAGTAAAATTTCATTACAAATACTCCCAGCATTATATATAAGTCTTTGGCATATTTGATAGAAAATCCTGCTTAGAAGGGCATATGGATCATAAACAGGTAGTGTGATACAGTAATTTATCAACAATAGGCACCTTGCCATTTTTGTCTTTCAGATTAACCAGGTCAGTCTGAAGGTAGTCAGCTTTTTTTTAACTTTTCTTATTTAAAAAAATTTATTATTATTATTTTGAGATGGAGTCTGGCTTTGTTGCCCAGACTGGAGTGCAGTGGTGCAATTTTAGTTTACTGCTACCTCCACCTCCTGGGTTCAAGAGAGTCTCCTGCTTCAGCCTCCAGAGTCGCTGGGATTACAGATGCATGCCACCACACCCAGCTAATTCTGTATTTTTAGTAGAAACGGAGTTTCGCCATGTTGGCCAGGCTGGTCTCGAACCCCTGATCTCCAGTGATCTGCCTGCCTCAGTCTCCCAAAGTGCTGGGATTACAGGCATGAGCCACCACGCCCGGCCTATTTTAACCACTTCTAAGTGTACAGCTTAGTAGCATTAAATGCATTCACATTGTTTTTAACCATCATCACCATCTATCTCCAGAACTTTTTCATCATTCCAAGTGAAACTCTGTGCCCATTAAACAATAACTCGCATTCCCCCATCCCCCAATCCCCAGGAACCACTGTTCTACTTTTTGTTTTTATGAGTTTTCCTACTCTGGGTATCTTGACCCTTTCATGTGCTCCTACATCACTCTCTACTTCCTCTTTTGTGAGTAGAACCATGGTTTTCTTTTTATCGAAGAATCTTCAGAGACTAGCAGAATACCTAGAAGTGCTTAATAAATAGTTGCTGAATTTGACTGATGGAGGTCTGGGGATTTTAACTTGGGAAACAGCATTTTTAAAGATTATTCTAATTGTAGTAATTATTAAATCTAAGGAGAACAAGGGCTCCTGTGAAATTTATTTCTATATGTTTATCTCTCTAGGTGAAGATGGTGGCACATGGTTTCTTGATCTGAAAAGCAAGGGCGGGAATGTCGGATATGGAGAGCCTTCTGATCAGGCAGATGTTGTGATGAGTATGTCTACTGATGACTTTGTAAAAATGTTTTCAGGTGAGTTTTCCAGTTTACTAGTTTACTTTATTGTTCAGAGAAAATTTAGTTCTGACATTTTGCTTTATCCCTTCCTAAATGATCAAGACTTACACATGTTGGCAGCAGTGGGATCTTAGTTTTGGGAAGGCTATTCTTACTGTTGTCTCCATTGCCACTTCTCCCTCCTCTCACAAGTGGAAGGTAGACGTCAGATTGATTTTCTTTCATTACTGAGAAGCCAGTAATATAATATTGGGAACAGAGAGATAATTCAAAGGGACTCCTGGGTGGGCTTCATCGTATTAGCTGGACTAAAGTATTATGTTTCCATTAACACCCCAGTCGCTGGAGGCACTGAACTCAGTAGCAGCAACTCGCTTATTGAGAGTAAGTTCGTGCTTCAGTCTTGCCAGCTGTTTCAATAGGGAGGAAACACATACCAGCCCTCGGCCATGGCCTCGTGACCCTGCTTTCTGTGGAGTCCTGAACCCAGAAAACCTTTTGTTTGATTTTCTATTCTGTCCATTTACCTCTAACTATGCCAGAAATTAAGGATAATTTTCTCTTTTATACTCTTAGAACACTACTCCAAATGATAAGTTAATTAACTCAAATTCTAAAAAATTAGAAGCAGCACTTTAAGCATAACACTCTGATCTAAAGAGTCTTTCATGGAATGAATTATAAATGTTATTCAGACTTTGTTCTGTTTTAATCTTTCTAAACGGGAACACAGTGTATTCTGTGCCCTCTAAGTCTTTCTTTCCACTTCTAATCCAGGATGCTAATTGCCTACATTCCATCTGAGCCAATCTGTATGTGGTATACTAATAATCAGCATTTCTTCAACTTTTCCCTTTTTTTATAGTAGTGTTAAACATTCATATAAAAATTAGAACATATAGGCCAGGCATGGCGGCTCATGCCTGTAAACCCAACACTTTGGGAGGCCAAGGATGGGAGGATCACTTGCACCCAGGAGTTCGAAACCAGCCTGGGCAACATGGGGCAACCCCCTCTCTACAGAAAATACAAAAATTGGTTGGGCGTGCTGATGTGCATCTGTAGTCCCCAGCTACTCCAGGGGCTGAGGTGGGAGGATTAGCTGAGCCCAGGTGGTTGAGGCTGCAGTAAGTCAAGATAACATCACTGTACTCCAGCCTGGGCAACAGAATGAGACCCTCTCTCAAAAAAAGAGAAAATAAACTTAAGAAAAAAGAAAATAACATTATTTTTACCATACCACTGAAAGATGACCATAATATACATATGTATGATGCTAAACGATAACCAAACCAAATTATGGTTTAGCATCTATATATGTATATTGTGGTATATTATGGCCATCTTATTATGGTTTGCATAATTTGGTTTAGCATCATACATACGTATATTTGTGTATGTGTCAGTATATGTAAATATACACGTGTACTTATAAAAATAGGATCATACCCATTACTATTGTTTGGCAATCTTTTTCACTTAATACATTATAACACCTTTCAATGTTTATCAGTGGTTATCCCCTTAATGATTTTTTTTTTCTTGAGATGGAGTTTTGCTGTTGTCGCCCAGGCTGGAGTGCAGTGGCAGGACCTTGGCTCACTGCAGCCTCCACCTGCCGGATTCAAGTGATTCTCCTGACTCAGCTTCCAGAGTCGCTGAGAGTATAGGCGCCCACCACCACACCCGGCTAAGTTTTTGTATTTTCAGTAGACACAGGGTTTCACCATGCTGGCCAGGCTGGTCTCGAACTCCTGACCTCAAGTGATCCACTGGCTTCAGCCTCCCAAAGTGCTTGGGATTATAAGCGTGAGCCACCACTCCCAGCCCTTTTAATGATTTTTAATAGTTTGTTTAGTGTTTCTTCAGTGTTCCCACAACTTTTTCTCCATAGAGCTTAAACACAGTGCTTTGGACACATTTTATAAATGCTCACTGAATGTTTGGTGAATCTGAATCTTATAAATATTTGTTTTAACATGAAGACCATTTAAAATAAAAATTTATTGTCAACTTCTGAAAAGAAATAACAATAATTATGTATGATTTATTTATTATGTGATTGCTGTGGGTTAAGCAATACTCCCAATAGTCCTTTCCAATAAAATATGTTCTCCATTTTATACCAGTAAGTACTGAGGCTTTGATCAGTTAAATAATAAGCCCAAGGTCAGCTGATGCGTGAGAAAATAGAGCTAGGATTTGAAAACTCCAAAGCTTATGCTCTTAATTATTATGCTAGTCTGCCCTCCAAAGGTGAAAAAAATCAAGTAACTTTTTTTTTCTTTTTTCTTTTTTTTTGAGAGTGGCCCAGGCTGGAGTGGCCCAGGCTGGAGTGCATTGGCACAATCTGGGCTCACTGCAACCCCCGCCTCCTGGGTCCAAACAATTCTTCTGTCTCAGCCTCCTGAGTAGCTGGGACTACAGGCGCATGCCATCACGCCGGGCTAATTTTTTGTATTTTAGTAGAGACGAGGTTTCACCATGTTGCCCAGGCTGGTCGCGAACTCCTGAGCTCAGGCAATCCGCTCACCTCGGCCTCCCAAAGTGCTGGGATTACAGGCGTAAGCCACTGTGCCTGGCCGTGACTTCTTTAATTTACATTTCACTTATATAGCATACACTTGAAATAACAGGCTTTCCATTAGTATCTTTCTTTGAATGTGGTCTTGGGTTCACTGGATGAGGTCAGTCAATTATATGAATCATTTTTTAAAAAAGCATTAGTTATTCTTATCAAGTATATTTTATAGGTATGGTTTAGATTGGGAGCAAGTGAGTTTGCTTGTGCTTCCTGTGTCCTTTTATTCTTAACTGTTTTTCCCATCTGCTTTCCTTTAAATGGGCACAATTTAGACTTTATATCATAAGAATTCTCTTTGAAGAAATCATAGCTATTTCTATACCTAATTTATACAGTGGATACATTATAAATATAAAAATTTAGGCCAAGCATGGTGGCTCATGCCTGTGATCCCAGCACTTTGGGAGGCCAAGGCAGATGGATTACTTGAGGTCAGGAGTTTGAGACCACCTTGGCCAACAGGGCAGAACCCTGTTTCTACCAAAAATACAAAAATTAGCAGGGTATGGTAGCACATGCCTGTAATTCCACCTCCTTGGGAGGCTGAGGCATGAGAATCGCTTGAACCCTGGAGGCAGAGGTTGCAGTGAGCTGAGATCGAGCCACTGCACTTCAGCCTGGGTGATTGACTAAGACTCTGTCTCAAAAAAAAAAATTAAAGCAATCAGTAACCAAATAATCAGAATCTCTCCTTTTGACCAATAGAGGCCACTATATGGTAAAGCGGTATGATAGAAATAAAGTAAATTAAACAATATTACTTTACACGAGGAGGGTGTATGTGTGGATAAAACACTGAGCTTAGTAGCTTTTTAAAAAACTTTTGAGGGGATGTATGTTTGTGTATTAAAACACTGAGCTTAGTAGCTTTTTAAAAAACTTTTGTTAAATCAGTATTGTGAGGTATAATTCACATAAAAAAAATCTACCATCATAATTAAGTGATTTTTAATGACTCTATAGTTGCACAGCCATCACTGCAGTCCAGTTTGAGGACATTTCATCACACCAAAAAATTCTCTCATGTCTCTTTGCAGTTGATCCTGTTTCCACTCCCAACCCCCTAGGCAGCCAAATACTAATTTGCTCTCTGTCTCTATAAATTTGCTATTTCTGGACATTTTATGTATATGGAATAAAACAATATGTAGTCTTTTGCATCCAGCTCCTTTTACTTAGGATAGGCTTTTGATATTCATTCATCTATATGTTCTAGCTGGTATCAGTAGTTCAGTTCCTTTTTATTGCTGAATAGTATTCCATTGTATGAATATACCACCTGTTGTTTATTTACTCACCAGCTGACGGACATTTGGATTGTTTCAAGTTTTTGGCTATTATGAATATTGCTGCTATGAACATTCTCATTCATGTAGCAGTGTGGATATTTGTTTTCATTCTTCTTGGGTAGATTTTTAAGAATGGAATTGCTAGGTCATATGTTAAGTTGATATTTAACTTTTTTTTTTTCACTTAAAATAGAGATAGGGTCTCGCTTTGTTGCCCAGGCTGGTCTCAAACTCCTGGGCTAAAGCAATCCTCCCACTTAAGCATTCCAAAGTGCTGGGATTACAGGCAAGAGCCAGCACCCAGCTGATATTTAACTTTTTAAGAACCTACCAAACTATTTGCTACAATGACTATACCATTTTTACAGTCCCATCAGCAATATATTAAGGTTCCATTTTCTCTACCTACTCATCAACACTTGTTGTCCCTTAAAAAAACTGTTTTTGGCCAATGGTGGCTCACACCTGTAATCCCAGCACTTTGGGAGGCTGAGGCGGGCGGATCATGAGGTCAGGAGTTCGAGACCAGCCTGGCCCAGGCTGAAACCTTGGCTCTACTACAAACACAAAACTTAGCCGGGCATGGTGGCATGCACCTGTAGTCCCAGCTACTTGAGATGCTGAGGCAGGAGAATAGCTTGAACCCGGGAGGCAGAGGTTGCAGTAAGCCGAGATCATGCCACTGCACTGCAGCCTTGGCGACAGAGTGAGACTTCAGAAGAATACCTGTACCATATGTAAGCATAAGCAAACACTTCGCATTCTCACCTCCCCTGGCAACCACTAATCTGCTTTTTCTCTATTGATTTGCATATTCTGAGTATTTTATATAAATGGAATCACACAATATGTGACCTTTTGCATCTGACTTCTTTTACTTAGCATAATGTTTTTGAGGTTCATCCAAGCTGTAGCATGTATCAGTACCTCATTTCCTTTTTACGGCTGAATATTATTCCATTATACAGATATACTACAATTCATTTACCCATTCATCTGCTGATGGACAGTTAGGTGGTTTCTGCTGTCTGACTATTATGAATAATGCTTTGATAAACATTAATATACATGTTTCTATGTGGATATATGTTTTCATTTCCCTTGGCTATATATGTGGGAGTAGAATTCTAGGTCATAACATAATTTTATGTTTAACTTCTCAGAGAATTGCCAAAAGGTTTTTCATAGTGGCTGCATTGTTTACATTCCCACCAGCAATGTACAAGGATTTCTATTTTTCCATATCCTTGTCCTTATCAACGCTTCTTATTATTTTGTTTTTTCGTTATTGCCACCCTAGTGGATGTGAAATGGCATCTTGTTGTTTTGATTTGCATTTCTCTAACGACAAATGATATCAAACATTTTTTCATGTGCTTATGGATCAAAGGTATTTCCTTGGAGAAATGTCCATTCAAGTCCTTTTCCATTTCAAAATTTGGTTATTTGTCTTTTATTATTCAGTTTAAAAAAATTCTGGCCTGGGTACAGTGGGTCACGGCTGTAATCCTAGCACTTTGGGAGGCTGAGGCGGGCAGATCACCTGAGGTCAAGGAGTTCAAGACCACACTGGCCAACATGGCGAAACCCTGTCTCTACTAAAAATACAAAAATTAGCCAGGCATGGTGGCAGGTGCCTGTAATCCCAGCTACTCAGAAGGCTGAAGCAGGAGAATCGTTTGAACCCGGGATGTGGAGGTTGCAGTGAGCAACTGTACTCTAGCCTGGGCGACAGAGAGAGACTGTCTCAAAAAAAAAAAAAAAAAAGAAAAGAAAAGAAATTATTCATATATTTTCAGATATGTTTCATCAGATATATGATTTGCAAATGCTCTTTCACATTTTTTTGTGGATTGTCTTTTCACTTTCTTGATGATATATTTTGAAACGCATATGTTTTTAGTTTTGAAGTTCAACTTACCTATTTTTTGTGGTTTTTGCTTCCAGTGTCATATCTAAGAATCCTTTGCTAAATCAAGGTTAGGAAGATTTATCCCTATATTTTCTTTTACCCCTTACATTTAGGTTTATGATCCATTTTAAGTTAATTTTTGTAGATAGTAGGAGAGTCCAACTTCATTCTTCCATATACCAATATCCAGTTATCCCAGCACCATTTGTGGAATGGACTGTTCTTTCCTGTGTTAAATGGTCTTGACACCCTTGTTGAAGATCAGTTGACTATAGAGACATGGGTTTAGTTAAACCCACAGATGTATGGGTAAAGTTAATTATAGAATTACCAAATAACTCACTATTTCTACTCGTAAATAAATACTCAAAAGAATTGAAAGCAGGCACTCAAACAAATAAATGTACATGCATATTCACAGCAGTGCTATTCACAATAGGCAAAAGATGGAAACAACCCAAATGTCCATTAAGGAATACATGAATAAACAAAGTGTGGTATATACATACAATGAAATAGTAGTCAGCCATAAAAAGGAGTGAAGTACTCATACAGCTACAACATGGGATGTTACACTAAATGCAAAAAGCCACACACAAAAGATCCCATATTGGAGGAATCCTTTTACATTAAATATATAGAATAGGTGCATCCATAGACACTGAGAGCTGATTGGTGATTGCCAGAGTCTGGAGGCAGGGGGAACTGCTAATGCTGAGTCCCTGAGGGTTTCATTTTGGGATGATGAAAATGTGTTGAAACTAGATAGATACCACATGTGTTGCGTGGTAGTACACAACATTGTGCCTGGACTTAAATGCCATTGAATTGTTTCTCTTCCTTTCGTTATATGGGCACTAATCCCATCAATTCTGGCTCTAGCCTCATGATTTCATCTAAACCAAATTATTTTCTCAAGGCCCCACTTCCTGAGACCATCACACTGAGGGCAAGAGCTTTGAGATAAGAAGTTTGAGGGGATGCCAATATTCAGTCCATAACACTAAGCAGAGTCTTCCTGTACTCTTCCCACAGCTTCTTGATGCAGTTTTCTACTTTGTCAAATGTATCAGCTCATGTCAGTTCGCTTTTTCCCTGGAGCCCTTTGTCTTCGTGTTATAATCAAAACCTGAAGCTCATTAAGCCTACTGCACAGCTATTGTCCTAGAAATGTAACTCTCTGCTGCATTGAATCTCCTTTTTCCTGGATCCCATGTCTCCTTTCTTGCTTTACGTCTTCATTTTGGTGGCACACATTCTCCAGTAGTTTCATGAGAAAGGATACATTAGGGATAATTTTTGTGTATATCTGAAACTACTATTATTCTATCAACTCTCTTGATTGTCTGGATTGAGATTCATTTTCCTTCAGAATTTTGAAGCCATTATCATCTTAAGATCATCATTGAGAATTTGATGCTGTTCTTCTTAACCTTTTCTATCCACCCTTGCCCTTTCTGAAAGTTTCTGAAATCAGAGACATCTTTATCTGTGGCAGTCTGATATTTCACAGTGATAAAAAATAAATGGTCTTTTCTTCTGTCATTTTCCCAGCCCCTTGAAAAGTTCTTTTTTTTTTTTGAGACGGAGTTTTGCTCTTGTTACCCAGGCTGGAGTGCAATGGCGCGATCTCGGCTCACCACAACCTCCGCCTCCTGGGTTCAGGCAATTCTCCTGCCTCAGCCTCCTGAGTAGCTGGGATTACAGGCATGCACCACCATGCCCAGCTAATTTTTTGTATTTTTAGTAGAGACGGGGTTTCACTATGTTGACCAGAGTGGTCTCGATCTCTTGACCTCGTGATCCACTCGCCTCGGCCTCCCAAAGTGCTGGGATTACAGGCGTGAGCCATCGCGCCCGGCCCGAAAAGTTCTTATATTATTTCTTGGATAGTTCTCTCAGTTTTCTCTCTTCTGATTTTCTAAAGAAAAAGATCATCTGATTTAATCACTCATTTCTCCTGTGGCACATATATTTGTATAATTCTTTTCACCTAGGAGACCAGCTCACCTTCTTTTTCCCACATTCCTATTGCATTTTAATTTTGTTGACTACAATTATAATCTCTAAGAGCTCATCTTGTTTTCTGATGGTTTTTCTTTTCTTACTGTTCTCTTCCTCCTTCTCAATTTATCCCATCCCCTCTCTTTCCCTGGTATCACTTTCCCCCTTTCCCTTTATCTCCTCTCTCCCTCCCCTTCATCCTCTCTTCTTTCCTCTCTGCTTCCTGTGCTCTTCTCCCCTCTTTTTCCTCTTGCATCCTTTTCTCCATCCCTTGCTGTATTATTTTCTTTTATCTCTGAGGACACAGATTATGGAATTTTTAATTTGTTCTCCATACTCTATTTTACTTATCTTTCATCTGAGCCTGCATTCTGTTTCCTCCAAGTTGCTCTTATGTTTTGGCTTTGGTTTGGTTTTGGTTATATTTGATGCCTATTCGTCTCTCTGGGCAGGGCTCTGCAAAGCTTATTGAAAGATGTGTGTGAGTGGGGTGGGTGGAATGGTAGGCTTCACTGTAGACTAACAGAGCAGGAGCCAGTTGATTTAGCTGAAGGACACCCGGATGTCTATATTTGTGTTTTTGGAGGGGCTGTTCTGTTCCTTTAAGAATAAAGAGCTTTCAGTATTTTCCATGTAAATAAAAGTTACCCTTTCATTTACTATTTGTAAGTATTGGGTTTTTAACATCACATTGTCTTGAAGTAGAACATAGCTTAGTTTATTCATTAAAATAAAAGACTTGATCCTTTCTACCTGTAATAACTCTATGAGGCTTTGCTACAACCTCTATTTAGAATGATTTAAAGGCATTTAATAGTGCTCTCTCTCAATAGATAGATAGATAGATAGATAGATAGATAGATAGATAGATAGATAGATAGATATAGATACAGATACAGATATATAAGACATGAACTCACAAATAACCTATGTGGGGCACAGGGGCAGGGAGGGTAGCTACTAATATACAAACACATATTATGCCTTCTAGGAGATATGTCATGTATATCAATTAGCATAATGTAAGACAGAAAATCATAAATGAGGCTGGGCCAGGTGAGTTACATCTATAATCCCAGCACTCTGGGAGGCAGGTGGATCACTTGAGACCAGCCTGGGCAACATGGTGAAACTCCATCTCTACAAAAAATGAGCCCAGCTTGGTGTGGCACACCTGTAGTCCCAGTCCCAGGAGGCTGAGGTAGGAGGTTCAGCTGAGCCTGGGAAGTCAAGGCTGCAGTGAGCTATGATCACACCACTGTACTCCAGCCTGGGAGACAGAGTGAGACACTGTCTCAAAAAGAAAATAACAGAAAAGAAAAGAAGAAAAAGAAAGAAAGAGGAAAAAAAAAGTCATAAATGAGAGGCAGACATACCTGGCTTTGAGTTGCAGCACTGCCTCATACAAGCTGTGTGACCTTGGGCAAGTCAAAATCCTTTATGAATCTGTTTCCTCATTAATTCCACTATGTGACAGACCCCGTGCTAACACTGGAATAAGAGTAGCAGATAACAAATTTACTTCTCTCTATGGAGCTCATATTTATTACATGCTGTTATTAGCTATAATTCTGTTTTAATGCTCACATTTTTTATACCCTGGCATTTCTATGGTTAAAGTAATGCTAACACATATTTTGTGTCCATACACTATACTTTTAATGATCATTTCTTAAGAATATTTTGTTCATTTATACTCTTGGGTTTTTTGAACTTAAACTTGAAATGTTAAAAGTTTAATGAACTATAATAAGTTGGAAAATTAACTAAAATAGACAGTGTTTGTTTACAAGAATTCATATGAGGTCCATGTATCCTTTAGTGTATAAAAATCTTTTTAGTGTATCTGGGCGTGGTGGCTCACGCCTGTAATCCCAGCACTTTGTGAGGCTGAGGCAGGCGGATCACCTGAGGTCTGGAGTTTGAAACCAACCTGACCAACATAAAGAAACCCCGTCTCTACTAAAAAAAAAAAAAATACACAAAATTAGCAGGGCGTGGTGGCACATGCCTGTAATCCCAGCTACTCTGGAGGCTGAGGCAGGAGAATCCCTTGAACCTGGGAGGCAGAGGTTGTGGTGAGCTGAGATCATGCCACTGCACTCCAGCCTGGGCAGCAAGAGTGAAACTCTGTCTCAAAAAAAAAAAAAAATCTTTTTAGCGTAAAAAGATTTGCTATAATCTTCTGCTGATTGTTGTTTTCATGCTACCTCTGTATTATAGGATATTGTTAACATCTAAGTCTAGGAATTGGGATTCCCAAGATAATGATATAAAATGCTGTAACAGAAATTTCTATGCTTCTGAGGTTTGTAGAACGCAAAGCGGTTCTTTTTATAATGCATGTTCTTAAAGCAGTATATCCCTGAGGGTGCTAATGGTTGCTTTTCCCTCTCTCATTTTCTCATTTTAGGGAAACTAAAACCAACAATGGCATTCATGTCAGGAAGACTGAAGATTAAAGGTAACATGGCCCTAGCAATCAAATTGGAGAAGCTAATGAGTCAGATGAATGCCAGACTGTGAAGGAAAAGGAAAAAAAATATGTTGACTGCTAGGCTCAAAAAGTAAAAAAAGTTCAACAATTAAAATCTAATGTTTGTTTTCTTCCCTGTTGTATTATAAGGATATGTACATTTGTTCTGAAAAAAATAGAATTTCTGTCTCTATAAGACTTGAAATTGTAATTAAAATGGCAAGCTAATCAAACAGAAGCTTCATTAAGTGGGATTCTATGACAGTATGTGTTTTTATATTTCAAAGGTTTTACCCTCTGAGCCTTACATTTCATTCACTGTCTTCCACCAAGAAAAGTATTTTGGGCAGCCGGTCAGCTCAAGCAGTAAAAGTAGCTCTTTCAAAGCCTTTTGTCATGTAAAATGAAGCTAGTCTGTTCTGAAATTTTTAGCTTTGGATTGTATACTAATGAAAATCTTAATGATGTATTTGATTTTTATATATTTATTTTAAAGAAAATCTTATATAGTACATTTTACAAATACCACAAAAAACTAATACTGGTGAGCACTAAACAATCATTTTTCATTTTGATAACTAGCTTTCCAAGTGGACTTAGCCATAGGAAAATATTGCTAATGTAATTTAACAAATTGCAGTATGTGTTCCATTTAAAAATATGTTTAAATTGTCCTAAAACAAAATAATTTTCTCCTCAGAAGTATGCAGTGTTTTGAAACAGGAACCTTAGACTAGATCATTGGTATGGGCTGGATTGTGCAACTCCCAATTCATTTGTTGAAGTCCTAACTGCCATTTCTTTCTAATGTGACTATTTGGAGATGAGGCCTTTACAGAGGTGACTAAGTTCAAGGAGGCTGTTAGTCTAACCCAACTTGGTGTCCTTGGACCTAAGAGATACCGGTGATGCGTGCACAGAACAAAGACCAGAAGAGGACATGGTGAGAAGGCAGCTATCTGCAAGCAAAGAGAGAGCCCTCAGAAGAAACAAAATCACCAGCACCTTGATCGTTGACTTGTAATCTCCAGAATAGTGAGAAATAAATGTCTGTTGTTAAGCCATCCATGGTGAGAGGCTGAGGCAGGAGGATTGCTTGAGGCCAGGAGTTCAAGGCCAGCCTGGACAACATAGTAAGACCCTGTCTGTACCCTCACAAAATAAATTAAATTAAAAAGCCACCCAATCTGTGGCATTTTGTTATGGCGGCCCTAGCAAACAGTGGTTTGAGGGTAGGAGGGTTGAGGGAAAGCTAAACTTTAAAAGAGCTCTTATCTTTAATTCCAATCAGTTAAAAATACTTGCTCAGTGTAATTATTTTGCTTCTCATCTTCCACTCTCTAATATTATTGTGCTATTAAGCAATTTATCTAATCCTGACATTTCTTAGAATCATAATGTTAGGAGCATTTGAGCTGTATTTTATAAGTTAGGAAGCAGCAGATCAGAGATGGGAAAGGACTAGCCCAAGGCCAAAATTAACAAGCCCTATCTAACAAAAACTTTCCAATACATTTATGTTGAATGGAACTTCAGGATCTCACCTTTCCATCCATGAATGGAGTCTGTGTAATCAAAGTGAATTAAAAATAGGACAGTTTCAAAAAGTCAGGAGATTCACAGCAGCTGATCAAAGGGAGTCCAGTCAACCTGAGTCAGCATGATTAGAATTAGGAAGCCCCCTCTGCTTTAATCCACACAAGGAAAGTAACCTGATGTTAACCAGTCTGCTAGTTCTCCTATGCTGTTTCCTTGCTCCTGCCAGTGCTGCCTTACAAATGCAGACTGTTCTGTCATACCTGGTAGGGCTCCTGTTTATTTTGTAGCCTGGATGCTGCCCAGTTCATGAATCACTAATAAAAGCCAATTGGATCTTTACAATTTAATTTGTTGAGATTTTATTCTTTGACATTCTCAAAGGTTTGAGAAAATTAGAAGTAGAAAATACCGTGAGGTAGGAATCTCTGAGTTCTGGTCATTAAAACATGAATTTGCTAATTATACCCATTCCAACAGGGGGATTGAGTCAAGGGACCTTGCCCTTTTCTTGACTGACCTGGTTGATTATTACCCTAAGTGATAGTTAGGTTGCCCAATGGAATCTCTGGCTTCTGGCTTTAAAAAATTTCTGGAAATCATCATTCTCAGCAAACTGACACAAGAACAGAAAACCAAACACCACATGTTCTCACTCATAGGCAGGTGTTGAACAATGAGAACACATGGGCACAGGGAGGGGAATGTCACACACTGGGGTCTATAGGGGCTAGGGGAGGGACAGCGGGGGATCAGGAGATTAGGGAAAGATAACTTTTGGAGAAATGCCTGATGTAGGTGACGGGAGGATGGAGACAGCAAACCACCATGGCATGTGTGTACTATGCAATAATCCTGCAAGTTCTGCACATGTACCCCAGAACTTAAAGTACAATTAAAAAAAAAAATTCCAAACTGGGGTAAATTGCGCTGACTGGTTTTGAGCCTGGGAATGTTAGGGGACCAGCAGTGAGTTCCTCTGATCCATCCACTCATGAGTAGATTAAACTTTTGTTTTAAACCCATCACAGTCCACTATTCATCCCCTTTTTAATAATCATTTAAAAACTTTCTACCCTGAATTGCATTTTGAAAGAAATGGTTCCTAGGTAACACAAGGTTGAACATTTACATCACAAAGGCAGAGAACTTACATTTCAAGCCTAAATATTGGTATTTGCCAAGATAGAAAGTCCAACTGAGCTAAGAAGCCCAGATAAGACAAAATGGTCAAAGGTAAGGTTTATTTGGATTAATGCTTTCACCTATTGTAAGAATTTCTACTGATTTTCCTTTATAGATATGCATTTTTACAAAGAGTTTCAAAATAACTGGCTAAATACCAGAAAGGCAAATTTTGGAGACTGATTTAATTCAATAGGCAGTCTTTTCAACTTAGCTTCTGTTTCTTAACTAGATTACTGAGTTCAGGGCAGAGCCCATTAGCAAATAGAGCAGGCAAAGGGGTTCCTATTTCTGGACTCAGGTGGATAGTTCCGAAAAAGAAGCAAACCTGCTTAACCCAAGGGCCTAATTTTTACAAATATTACCTAGCTTTCTTTTTGCCTTTGGAGTAAAATAGTAACTAAGTGAAAAGGTTGGCAGATTCAATTTTCTTATAAATTAGTTGCTTAAACTTTTCATATGCCTTCTACATGGGTTCTTTTAAAGAGGCAAACATTTTTGAAATCTTTTTAGAAGCTTTTGCACATCAATAGGTGTCCCTGGGAGGGCCTGATTCAGGAGCCCTCATTTTTAAACTCACTCCTTAGAAGCACAGTCTTATTCATCGGGAATGTTCCATATAATGGTCATCATAATTCTAATTTATCTTTAGTAAGATTTCACCATTTTTGTAAGTATTTACAGCTTCTGGGCCCTAATACATGTAAAAGGCAAGCATAGCTAGAAGGTGAAGTACACAGCTCTTTAAAAATTTAAGGATGCCAGCCAGGCATGATGGCTCACGCCTGTAATCCCAGCACTTTGGGAGGCCAAGGTCAGCGGATCGCTTGAGGCCAAGAGTTCGAGACCAGCCTAGCCAACATGGTGAAACCCTATCTCTACTAAAAACACAAAAATTAGCCAGGTATGGCAGCTTGGCCTGTAATCCCAGCTAATGGGGAGGCTGAGGTGCGAGAATTGTTTGAGCCTGGGGGGTGGAATTTGCAGTGATCGCTCCACTGCATTCCAGCCTGGACAACAGAGTGAGACTCTGTCTCAAAAAAAAAAAATAAGAAGAAGAAAAATCTAAGAGTGAAATGCCATGAGATGGGGTCATTGTGGTGTTTGGTATATATATATGTTTTTATCCTGGGTTCCTGGCTTATCATTCCCATAGCCCTTGTTATAAGCTTTTGTTATAATATTGGGCATGTTGGGCCTTGCAAACAGGCCTCAGGAAACAGAATCTCTCTGACCTTCTCTTGCCTTCCTTTCACCTCCCCAAGATAGGACTATGGGTCATAAATCCTCATTCCAGAGAGGGTCCTGCTCCATATGCTGGGGGAAAGAATGCCAACTTAATGAAGCCTCCATAAAAACCCAAGAGGACTGGGTTCCAAGAGCTTCTTAATAGCTGAACACATGGAGTGTCCTGGAGGGTGACACACCCAGGGAGGGCAGGAGAGCTCTGCGCCTCTTCCCTAATACTGCACCCTATGCATCTCTTCATCTGTATCCTTTATGATTTTATTTATGATAAACTGGTAAACGTGTTTCCCTGAGTTCTGTGAGCTGCTCCAGCAAATTAATCAAACCCCAAGTTGGGGTTGTGGGAACCCCAACTTGAAGCCAGTTGGTCAGAATTTCCAGAGACCCAGAGTTACAACTGGTGTCTGGGAAGTGGGGCAGTTTCGGCGACTGAGCCCTCGACCTGTGGCATCTGTATACTTGGAGATAGTAGATAGTGGGCAACATAGTGAGACCACTATCTCCAAGTAGATAGTGTCCGAATAAAATTGGAGGACACCCACTTGATGTCCACTGCTCAGTGTGTGGGAAAAAGGCTCAAACATTTGGTCACGGAAGTCTTCTTGTGTGTTGATGATTGTTGTGTTGGTATGAGAGCAGAGGAAACACAATTTGGAGTTTTTCCCCAAACAGTCATGTAATGCTTTCATAATGTACCTCAGTGCACAGATGTTTTCTTTTTTCTGCCACTGATTCTAGAGTGCAGTGGCATGCTGATAGCTCACTGCAGCCTTGAATTCCTAGGCTCAAGTGATCCTCCTGCCTCAACTTTCCAAGTAGCTTTCTTTCCATGGTGGTATGTGCCTGGCTTTGTTTGTTTTTTGTATGGGCAAGGTCTGGCTTTGTTGCCTAGGCTGGTGTCAAATTCCTGGCTTCAAGCAATCCTCCCACCTCACCCTTCCAAAGTGCTGGCATTATGGGGTGTGAGCCACCATGCTCAACCTAAATAATTTTTTAAATTCCAGTTTTTGATTATTCTTTGTTAGGATACAGAAATACTTTGTGTTCTGCAATACTGTTAAATCTACTTATTAGTTTTACCAGCTTTTTTGTAAATCCCTTAGGCTTTTCTTGGTATGTGACTATTATCTGCAAATAAAGATAGTTTTATTTCTTGTTTTCCATTCTGTGTGCCTTGTATTTCTTTTTCTTGTCATATTGCACTGTTAAGCCCACAGTATAGTGGTGAATATTGGTGGTGAGAATGGATATCCCAGCCTTGGTCTTAGTCTTGGGGGAAAAACACTGTGTTTTTTTTTTACCATTAACTATGATAGTTGTAGGGTGTTTTTTGTAGATGCACATCAGGCTGATTATTGTTTATTTGCTGAGAATTCTTAATCATACACGATTGCTGAATTTTATCAAATGCTATTTCTATTATCTATTGAGATCATTAGGTTTTTCTCCTTTATTCTATTAATATGGTGAATTTAAATGATATTTTAAAATTACTTTTACTTCTTTTAGAGATGGGGTCTTGCTCTGTTGCCCAAGCCGGTCTCAAACTCCTGGTCTCAAGCAGTCCTCTTCCTTTGGCCTCTCAAAGTGCTGGAATGACAGGTGTGAGCCACCTTACCTGGTCTAAAATGATTTTTTAAATTATAAATATTTATTGTGCTGTTTCACCTAACCCATGTTTGTTGAAGCCAAATGTACTTCAATAGAGACAAATAGCTGTATCTAGGGGAATGATGCCAGCAAGATGGCAGTTTAGGAAGTGTCAGGCTCCACTCCTCACCAACAGAAAGTTCAGCTAGCAATTATCCACAGGCCAGAAAATCCTTTTGTAAACCCCAATACTTGGAAACAAGTTTGAGACACACACATGGTCCACAGAGCTGAATGAAATCTGAATTAGAAGGGTAAGAAGAACAGTCTTTTTTTTTTTTCTTTTTAAGAGACTGTGTCTCACTCTGTTGCCCAAAGAAGAATGGTCTTATTCCAACTGTGCCACCCCTTTCTCCCCAAGTCAGCACAATGCCAGAGAGAGGAGATTTTCCTGGCCCACAGTTTCTACTAGGGAAAAAGAGAAATTAAGGCAGTCATTCATCTTCCTTAGTATTCTGAGATGTTTCTCAGGAACATTCTGAGGAAGCCCACTGTGGTCTCCCCTCACGGGGAACACTTGGGGAAACGGCATAGCTAGACCACTCAGGGCCAGGTAGAAACAATGAAAGGAGGCCGAGTTCATAGTGACCACCACATGGATCTTGGTAATATCTCTGTGTTTTTTGCCAGCAGTGGCACCAGACTGGAGATACCAGCCAGTCTCAAAGCCCACTCACAAAGCTGAGCTAGTCACCTTCAGAAGCATGGTGGGAGTTTCAAGCTAGCTTGAGTCCCTAGATAGCTAGTCTCTGTGCCCAGCCTCGGAGCCCACCCCAACAATCCTACTCAAGCAAAGAAACTCCCACCTCCATGCATTGGAGAGAAGGAGCCAGACCAGCTTGACGCAGGAAGCCAAACCGAAGATCTACTCATATCTTAGCCAAAAATCCCACCCAACAACCTACCCAGGCAGGAAGACTCCCACTGCTGAACATTTCAGAAATGCAAACGGACTGGAGTGGCTTGACCTGAGAGGTCAAATAACCACTGAACTCAGTCAAAAGCCTACCCCACAGTTCCCTCTTGACAGGGAGACAATCGTCAATTGTGCAGTTCTTTCTTTTTGTGTGTGTGTGAGATGGAGTTTCACTCTTGTTGCCCAGGCTGGAGTGCAATGGCACAGTCTTGGCTCACTGCAACCTCCGCCTCCCAGGTTCCAGTGATTCTCCTGCCCCAGCCTCCCGAGTAGCTGGGATTACAGGCACCTGCCACCATGCCCAGCTAATTTTTGTATTTTTAGTAGAGATGGGGTTTCACTATGTTGACCAGGCTGGTCTTGAACTCCTGACCTCAAGTAATCTGCCTGCCTTGGCCTCCCAAAGTGCTGGGATTACAGGCATGAGCCACCGTGCCCAGCCTCAACTGTGCAATTCTAATGTGCATAGCTTCTGATCTCACTTGTCCCAAGCAGTGACTCCACCTAACTTTACAGCCCAGCCTGCAGCCTTGCCTAACTGCAGATCCCAAATATCAGAATTGCTTGGCTAGGGAATATATCCTGTGACTAACCTGACCAAAAGTCATCACAGTACCCAGCTAGCAGCTCCACCCAATATCAGAGCAAAGGCAGCAGCCCAGCCAACTAGAGAAATCACAACAAGCCCTGCCTATCTGGGGTTATTCCAGCTTATCTGGGACTGGCCCTTCCAGAATCACAGGCTAGACTAAACAGTGAAGGTCTAATTCCTGCCAAAGAACACCTTCAAAAGCCAGAAAAGGGGGCAATTTTCTTAAATGCTCAGACAACAATGCAAGGACACAAAGACTGTAAAGAATCAGTGAATTATGACACCTCCAAAAGACACTAATAAATCATCAACAATGGGCCCCAAAGAAATGGGAGATTTAGGAAATGACAGACAAAGAATTCAGAATAATACTCCAAGAAGTTCAGTAAATTATAAGAATATATGGATAGAAACTTTAATGAGATTTGGAAAACAATATGCAAAGCAACAAGTTTGAGAAAGTAATAGAAACGATAGGCCAGGTGCGGTGGCTCATGCCTGTAATCCCAACACTTTGGGAGGCCAAAGTAGGTGGATCATAAGGTCAGGAGTTCAAAGACCAGCCTGGCCAACATGGTGAAACCCTGTCTCTACTAAATACAAAAAGTAGCTGGACATGGTGGCATGTACCTGTAATCCCAGCTACTCAGGAGGCTGAGGCCGGAGAACTCTTGAACCAGGACCTGGGAGGCAGAGGTTGCAGTGAGACAAGATTGCACCACTACACTCCAGCCTGGGCTACAATGCAAGACTCTGTCTCAAAAAAAAAAAAAAAGAAATAGAAACAATAAAAAAGAATGAAACAGAAATTCTAGAGATGAAGAATACAATGACTGAATGGAAAAATTAAGTAGAAGGCTTCGATAGCAGACTTGATCAAGCAGAAGAATGGATCAGTGAGCTGGAAACAGAACATTAGAAATTATCTAGCTGGAGAAGCAAAAAGACAAAGTCACTGCTTGGGACAAGTAGGATCAGAAAAGACAAGAATAAAAAAGAATGAGGAAAGCCTATGGGAATTTTGGGACACCATCCAGAAACCAAACCTTCGCTTAATAGAAATTGCAGAAAGAGGTCTCTTGCTCAGCCAGAGCTCGGCGTTGGTTTTACTGCCCTGTGTCCTCTTTCCAGGAGGTCTCAGTGATTCTGCCACAGCCTCAGCCTCCATCGCTCTGTGACTTGATGGTGTTCGAAGATTCATAGACTCCAGAACATTTCTGAAGCCAAGAAATGGCTCACTGGTGGAAGAAACTTGCCTTGTCTCAGATGAGACTTTGGACTGGACTTTTAAGTTTATGCTGAAATAAGTTAAGAATTACAGGGACCAGGCCAGGCATGATGGCTTGTACCTGTATTCCTAGCACTTTGGGAGGCCGAGCCCAGTGGATCAGGTAATCCCAGCTACTCAGGAGGCGGAGGCAGGAGAATCCCTTGAACCTGGGAGGCAGAGACTGTGGTGAGCTGAGATGATGCCATTGCACTCTAGCTTGGGAGACAGAGTAATTCTCCATCTCAAAAAAAAAAAAAAGAGAGAGAGAGAGAAATGTAACTATGACATGAGGTTTGTGAGGGCCCCGGCGCAGAACGATGTGGTTCCATTCTGTATCCCCACCCAAATCTCATGTCAAATTGCAAATGTATTAATATAGTTAGGGGTCTCGTTGTATTCTGCATATGATTAGCCTTAAATTTTACTTTTAAAACAAAAAAAGAGCCAATTTTGAATGATTCAGTTATTTTGCTTTTAATTTTTTTTTTTTTAGTTTTGAGTACCTCTAGCATATTTATGATATCTACTATATGAGAAATGGAAATATTTTGCAATAATATCACGATTATCATTTTGTTTTGTTATGAAAATTTCTAGTAGATAATTTTATTTTTTGTGGTCATTACAAAACTATTTGAAAATGTCATATTTGCCATTTATCGAGTCTTCCTAGAGTTAATAAAACTTTATCTGGGCTGTGCGCGGTGGCTCACGCCTGTAATCCCAGTACTTTGGGAGGCTGAGGCAGGCATATCACCTGAGGTCGGGAGTGCAAGACCAGCCTGACCAACATGGAGAAACCCCGTCTCTACTAAAAATACAAAATTAGCTGGGCATGGTGGTGCATGCCTGTAATCCCAGCTACTCGGGAGGCTGAGGCAGGAGAATTGCTTGAACCCGGGAGGCAGAGGTTTCAGTGAGTGGAGATCCTGCCATTGCACTACCACCTGGGCAAGAAGAGTGAAACTTTGTCTCAAAAAACAAATAAACAAAAAAAGAAAACTTTATCTTACTGGGCCGGGCAGTGTGGCTCACGCCTGTAATCCCAGAAGTTTGGGAGGCTGAGGCGGGTGGCTCACATAAGGTCAGTAGTTTGAGAACAGCCTGCCCAACATCTACCAAAAATACAAATTAGCTGGGTGTGGTGGCAGGTGCCTGTAATTCCAGCTACTGGAGAGGCTTAGGCAGGAGAATTGCTTGAACCTGGGCGGAGGAGTTTGGAGTGAGTCAAGATCAGGCCACTGCACTCCAGCCTGGGCAAAAAGAGTAAAACTCTTTCTCAAAAAAAAAAAAAAAAAAAGTTCTGGCAGAAAGCGATGGCTCATGCCTGTAATCCCAGCACTTTGGGAGACCGAGACAGCTGGATCTCCTTAGGCCAGGAGTTCGAGACCAGCCTGGCTAACATGGGGAAATCCTGATTCCACTAACAAAACAAAAAATGATCCGGGCATGGTGGTGTGTGCCTGTAATCCCAGCTACTCAGGAGGCTGAGGTAGGAGAATTGCTTGATCTCTGGAAGTGGAGGTTGCAGTGAGCCATGATCCCACCATTGCACTCCAGCTTGGGCAACAAGAGTGAAGCTCCATCTCCAAAAAATTAAAAAAAAAAAAAAAAAAAAACAAGTTCTAAGCTTGTAAAATTGGTTGTATATTAGTTTAGGTGAGATTGTCAAGTGATGAGAGAATAGTAATTTGTAAAATAGAGAAAGTAGATAATTTTTTATTATAAAAATAGCCTCTATCTGTTTTCTTACCACTTTTTGTAAGTTTAAAATTGTAATTCTCTAATTAATATATTCATAAATGTGACTTGTAAATGTTGACATTTTATTTGCTTTTTCTGCATTTTGTAGAAATAGTGTTTTCTAGCATCTATGTCTCTATAAAATAAAAGGGTGAAATCAGGATTAGTTGAGAATGGAAATTAACAAAATGATGTTGATAAAGATTATCTATTTGTAGTCTACCAGGGCATAAAAATCTCAAAAACATAATCAGTAGAAAACCTGTATGTGCCTGAATGTTAGAGAATATTGCTTGTGTTAAAATCATTTTTGTTAAAAACTCTGCCTTTCATGCATTTAGGAGAGAGAAAGTCAGAGGACAGAGCCCTCCACTGATTCTTATCAAGACAGCTGAAGTACAGATAATATATTTTCATTTTTTTCTCAAATTCTATATTGGACACAGTCACTCTGTTTCTAATCTATATGTTACAGTGATGCACAGAGACACAAACATAAAATAAATTGCAAGCTTTAAAAAAAAAGAAATTGAAGAAAGAGTTAAAGAGCCAGAAAGCATATTTAAAGATAATAACTGAAACTCCCCCAAACTGGGGATAGATACCGACAAGCAGTATAAGAAGTACAGAGTTTTCCAATCAAAGAGGAGTATACCCAAAGAGGAGTACATCAAGACACATAATAATCAAACTACCAAAATCCAAGACAGAAAATTTTGAGAGCAGCAAGAGATAAGAAACATCATACAAAGGGGTGCCAATACAACTATCAGCAAAGTTTTCAGAAATTTTCAGAAATCCTGCAAGCCAGGAGATAATGGGATGACATATTCAAAGTGCTGAAGGAAAAAAATTGCCAAAAAATAATACTTTATCCAGCAAAGCTGTCTTTCAGAAATGGGGGAGAAATAAAAAACTTTCCCGGAAAAACAAAAGTTAAGGGAGTTTATCACCGTTAGGCCTGCCTTGCAGGAATTGCTTAAGGGAATTCTTTAAATTGAAACCAAATAGCTGTATCTAGTCAACACAATGGTATATAACTAGTAGGGTGCTATGGTCTGAATGTTTGTGTGCCCCTAAAATTTATATGTTGAAATCCTAATCCCAAGGTGATGGTATTAGAAGGTGCAGCCTCTAGCAGATGATTAAGTCATGAGGATATGAATAAGAAATATGACCTCATGAATGAAATGGTGCCCTTATAAAAGAGGCCCAAGAAAGCTCCCTTGCTCCCTCTGCCACTAGGGATTACAGTGAGAAGACAGTCATCTATGAAGAAGTGGGCCAATGGGCCCACCAGACACCAAAGCTGCCTGTACACTGATCTTGGACTCCCAGCTCCCAGAACTGTGGAAATCAATTTCTGTTGTTCATAACCCACTCAATTTATTATATTTTGGTACAGTAGCCTGAGCATAATAAGACATGGGATCAGATTTTAAACTTTACAGCGCACAAATCTCTTATTTTAGACTTTTTATCTTGCTTATGATATTCTTTTCCAGGCAATTCTGTTTCTAAATTCTGAGATATTTATTTTAAGTCATTGTAAAGATTCTTGACCAATTATATACTATAAATAATATTTTACATAAGAAAAAATAATGTAATGATTGATTTTTGAGTGAAAAGCCAATTTTATATTTCTAGGAAAAATACCATTTAGTCATACTGTATTACTTATATATTACTGGATTCAATTTGTATTTGTGTTCATTTGCCGTATGGACCATAGTTTTCTTGACATGTCTTTGTTTTTTGTCTCAGAGTAATGTCAGTCTGATAAAATTAGTTAGGAAGTGTTCCTTTATCTTTGGGAAAAGTTTCTGAAAGATTGGCATTATTTTTTCTTAAACAGTTGATAGAATTTATCAGATTTATTAGTGAATTTATCTAGGCCAAATTTTCCTTAAGGGAAAATTTTAAACTGCAAATTGGAAATGTAATTTTTTTTTCTTTTTTAGAAACAGGGTCTTGCTCTGTTACCCAGTCTGCAGCGGAGTGGAGCAATCATAGTTCACTGTATCCTTGAACCCTGGGCTCGAGTAATTATCCTACCTCAGCTTCCTGAGTAGCTAGAACTACAGGAGCATGTGACTATGCCAGCTAATTAAAAAAATTTTTTTTTGTGTGGGTGGGTCTTGTTATGTTGCCTGGGCTTTAATATCTTAATAGAAAGAAAACTATTCAAATTTGTATTTTTTTCCTAGAGCCTATTTTGTCGTTTTTGTCTTTTAAAGAATTTAAGTTGTTCAATTTAGCAGCATAAAGTTGACCTCAGTATTCTATATTGTCATTTTAATGTCCATTAAGTCCTTTCATTTTTGAAATCAGTAATGTCCGTCTTCTCTTCTTGATTAATGTAGATGGAGCTTTAGTACAGATTCTCACTCTGTCACCCAGGCTGGAGTAGAGTGGCATGATCACAGCTCGCTGCAACCTCAAACTCCTGGACTTGAGTGATCCTCCCACCTCAGCCTCCTGAGGACCTAGGACCACAAGCACACACCACCATGCTTGGCTAGTATTTTTCTTTTGTGGAGACGAGTTCTCACTATGTTGTCCAGGATGGTCTCAAACTCCTGGGCTCAAGCGATTCACCCACCTTGGCCTGAGATTACAGGTATAAACCATCATGCCTGGCAATGATTTTTTAAAAAATACTTTATGTTTTTATTTATTTTCTTTCTTTCTTTTTTGGGGGTGGGGTCCGTTTTCTGTTTTAGTTGATTTCTACTATCTTCATTATTTGTTTTCTTCTACTTTGTGTTTAATGTATCCTTTCTTTTAGCTTCTGAAGATTAAAACTTAGTTCATTCTCTTGGGCCTTCTTTTTCTTATGATATAAGCTTTTTTTTTTTTTTTTTTTTTTTGATACAGAGTCTTGGTCTGCTGCTACGCTGGAATGCAATGGCGCAATCTCAGTTCATGGTAACCTCCGCCTCCCAGGTTCAAGCGATTCTCCTGCCTCAGCCTCCCGAGTAGCTGGGACTACAGGTGTGCGCCACCACACCCAGCTAATTTTTGTATTTTTAGTAGAAACAGAGTTTCACCATGTTGACCAAGAAGGTCCTGATCTTTTGACCTCATGATCTGCCTGCCTCAGCTTCCCAAAGTGCTGGGATTACAGGCATGAGCCACCATGCCTAGCCATGGTATAAGCTTTTAAACCATAAATTTCACATTTAGAACTGCTTTAGCATTTTCCCACAAACATTTGATGTAGTGTGTAATTTTTTATTCACTTCAAGAGATTTTCCTACTTCTGAATTCTTCTTTAACCAATAAGGAATACAGAAACATGTTTTTAATTTTCAAATATTCATAGGGTTTCCAGATATTTATCTATAATTGATTTCAAATTTTGGTTTATAGTGGTTAGAAAATATACTTTGTATGACTTCAATCATTTTAAATTTTTTGAGACTTGTTTTATAGCTCATTATATAGTCTTTTTTTTTTTGGTGAACATTAAGTATGCACTTGAAAGGAACATCTAGGCTGGGCATGGTGGCTCACGCCTGTAATCCCAACACTTTGGGAGGCCAAAGTGAGAGGATTACTTGAGCCCAGGAGTTCAAGACCAGCCTGGGTAATATAGCAAGACCACATCTCTACAAAAAAATAAATAAATAAAAATTAGCTGGTTATGACAGCACCCACCTGTAGTCCCAGCTATTCAGGAGGCTGGTGAGGGAGGATTGCTTGAACATGGAGGTCAAGGCTGCAATGTGCTATAATCTACTTTACTCTATCCTGGGTGATGGAATGAGACTCTATCTCAAAATAAATAAATAAAAATAATGAAAGAAAGGAATCTGTATTCTGCAACTGTTGGGAGAAATGTTCTAACATATCATTATGTTTTAGTGCCTCTTTCTGCTTCTGCTTGAAAGTCTTACCTTCCTCATTCTTCTCCTTGGCGTGTATCTTGGGCTGTTTTGGGGGCTTCTTCTTGCTGGACATGGCACCTTCGTGCCATGGCACCTTCACAGCTTTCACAGCTGGGAATGGTACCTGTGCCTCTTCCCCAGACTCTGTCCTCTACTGGACTCCTTTTTTTTTTTTTTGAGGGAGACAGAGTCTTGCTCTGTCATCCAGGCTGAGTGCAGTAGCACAAACACAGCTTACTGGGACCTTGACCATCCTGGGATCAACCTATTTTCCTACATCATCCTTCCAAGTAGTTGGGACTACAGATATGTGCCCCCACGCCCAGCTAATTTTTTGATTTGTTTTTTTTTAGTGACAAGGTCTCACTTTGTTGCCCAGGCTGGTCTCAAACTTCTGGGTTCAAGCAATCTTCCCGCCTTGGCCTCCCAAAGTGCTGAGGTGACAGGCATGAGCCACCATACCTGGCCTAGGATTTGTATCTGATGCTTACTTTCTGAAACAGTTTTATTGAGAAATAACTTACATCCCATACAATTCACCCATTAAAATGTATGATTCAGTAATTGCTGGTATAATCAAAGTTTCATAAACATCATCACAATCAATTTTAGAATATTTTCATCACCCCAAAAAGAAAGTTTACTCTTTAGCAGTTAACCTCACATTTCTACTGAAACCTCTCAGCCCTAAGGAAGTATGTCTACTTTCTCTCCCTGTTGATTTGTATATTCTGGACACTTCAAAAAAGTGGAATCATATAATATATGCCAGTCACCCTTTGTGACTGGCTCTTTTCCCACAGCTTTATACACTTTTCCAAGTTTATCCATGTTGAAGCATGTGCCAGTGTCATAAATTTGTTTAATATCATTGCTGCTTTGGCATTCATTTTTAGGCCTGGCCTAAGTCTTTTGAAACCCAGTTTTGCCCCCCATCACCTTTGGCCTTGTTAAAACTTACCCTCCTGGCTGGGCGCGGTGGCTCACACCTGTAATCCCACACTTTGGGAGGCCAAGGTGGGTAGATCACTTGAGGTCGGGAGTTCAAGACCAGCCTGGCCAATATGGTGAAACCTTGCCTCTACTAAAAATACAAAAATTAGCTGGGTGGGATGGCGAGGACCTGTAATCCCAGCTACTTGGGAGACTGAGGCATGAGAATCGCTTGAATCTGGGAGGCAGAGGAGGCTGCAGTGACTGAGATCACACCACTGCACTCCAGCCTCGGCAACACAGCAAGGCTCTATCTCAAAAAAACAAAACAAACTTCCCCTTCCAGTGTGGTTGAGATATAGCCCACCTGTTCATCTTATAGACCCCCAAACTCAACACATCCCTTAGCTCCGGATCATGAGAAAACCTAATGGTTGGCTGAGGGCTGTAATCCTGGCCATTTGTGAGGGTGTGGCAAGAGGATTGCTTGAGGCCAGCAGTTTGAGACCACCCTGGGTAACATAGTGAAACCCCCATCTCCACAAAAGGATAATATAATTAGCTGGGCGTGGTGGCCCACATCTGTAGTCCCAGCTATTCAGGAGGCTGAGGCAGGAAGATCGACTGAGACAGGGAGGTAGAGGATGCAGTCAGCTGAGATCACACCACTGCACTCTAGCTTGGGTGAGAGAGAGAGACCTTGTCTCAAAACAAAACAAAACAAAAACCTAATGGTCAACACCAGAGTCTTGGAAATAAGTTCCCCTCCTTTGCACGTGTGTGTTTGTGTGTGTTTGTGTGTGTGTGTGCGCGCGCGTGTGTTTTAAGGGCATAATGCCTATAGACCTAATAAAAGCAGAATCCCACAGGTCTCCTTTCTCTCTCTGTCTTTCTCTCTGTTCTCCTCTACTCCTTGTCTCCCTGCTCCCTCCCCACCAGCCTGTTGGTCCTCTTGAGGCCTCCAGACTTCCCATTAACCTACCACTGGCATCGCTATGCTTCTTGGGATCTGAAAGTACAGTCATGCGTCACTTAACAAGAGAAATATGTTCTGGGAAATACATCATTAGGCAATTTTGTCATTGTACGGACATCATAGAGTGTGCTTACACAAACTTAGATGGTATAGCCTATTACCACATCTAGACTAAACCTAGCAGGTTACTGTGCTGAATACTGGTAGGCAGTTATAATACAATGGTTAGTATTTGTGTATCTAAACATAGAAAAAGTACAGTAAAAATATGGCATTATAATCTTATGGGACCACCCTGGTATATGCAGTTTTTTATTGACTAAAGTATTACGCAGCACATAAACTGTAATAAATCTCTTCTGTTTTATGGATTTGGTTTCACCTCCTCATTGTGTCTTACAGACCTAAACCTAATTTTTTCCGTGTCAGGGATCTCCTAGACAGTGGCTATCTTGGCTTATGGCCACTCTCACAGAGAGATGTCAAGACCAAATTAGAAAGAGAACATAACAGGCCGGGTGCGGTGGCTCATGCCTGTAATCCCCACACTTTGGGAGGCTGAGGCATGTGGATCAGGAGGTCAAGAGATTGAGACCATCCTGGCCAACATGGTGAATCCCCATCTCTACTAAAAATACAAAAATTAATGGGGCTGAGGCAGGAGAATTGCCTGAACCTGGGAGGCAGAGGTTACAGTGAGCTGAGATCGCACCACTGCACTCCAGCCTGGAGACAGAGTAAGAGTCTGTCTCAAAAAAAAAAAAAAAAAAAAGAAACCACAATAATAAAAATTACATCAATACATCATTCCTTTTTATTGCTGACTAATATCCCATTATGTGGATATACTGCCTTTTATTTATCCATTCAGCAGTTGATGGACATTTGGGTTGTTTTCACTTTTTGGCTGTTATGATCAATCCTGGTATGAACATATACGTGCGAATTTTCTGCTGACATTGTTATACCCAAGCTAGTTAAGGAATGCGTCACACTCTGAGATTGAATTATGAGTCCTTTATTATACCAGTGACTGAGAGGTGGCTAACCCTCAAAATTCTCTTGGCCCTGAAGAAAGGGTTAAGGGGTTTCTTAAACCCGAGTTTGAAAAGGGAGGAGGAAACCCAGCTGAAGCAATTTTCACAGAAGCAGAGTAAGCAAAAAGTTAAAAAGATAAACTAATACATGAGAAATAAAGCAGTACCAGGTTAGAGCTGTTATAAAAAGATATATAACTGACAGATATACTTAAAAAGACATAGTTAAAAAGATAAACTAATACATGAGAAATAAAACAGGTGCAAGGGCTAGAGCTGTTATAAAAAGATATATAACTTACAGATATACTTAAAAAGATATAGTTAAAAAGATAAACTAATATATGAGAAATAAAACAGGTGCAAGGGCTAGAGCTGTTATAAAAAGATATACAACTTGTAGATATGGGGGCTCTGGGTACTCGACAGCACCTGCATTCCCAGGCTCTGCTGGAACTGCTTAACTCGGCCTCTTATCAGCAAATGTACTCCGGGATGTGCCTGGTGTTATCCTGCCCCAGCTACATACTACAGTTACATACTTAATGAGGGGAGTAACTAAAATGAAGAAGCTAAGATGGAGTCTGTCTGGCTTAAGAAGCTAACATGAGGCCTGAACAGCTCTTAGCTAAGGAGAGAGTTAGTTCAAGCCAATAAAAATCAGGTTATCACAACATATGCTTTCCTTTCTCTTAGTTAGGTATATACCTAGGAGAAGAATTGCTGGATCATAGAATAGCTTTATATTTAATCTTATGAGAAACTGCCAGTCTGTTTTCCAAAGCGTCTGCACCCTTTTACAACCCTACTAGCAGTGAAGAATCGAGTTCTGATTCTCCGCATCCTCACTAATACTTTTTTTCTATTATAAGCATCTTAGTGGGTGTGTAGCGGTATCCTATTGTGGTTCTGATTTGCATTTCCCTGATCAATTTTTTTAAAAATTCTAGTTCTAGGGAGATTATCCATTCTGTTACTTATGTTCTTGGACGTATTTATAATAGCGATTCAAAAGGGCTGTATCTAGTCACTACAATATCTGGATCATGTGTGCATCTGTTTCTATTGCTTTTTTTTCTTCTTGGCTTTTGTTCAGTCTTTTTCTTGGCATATTTGTTAATTATTGGTGGATTGCTGGGTGTCACATATGAAAAATTATACGGTTTTTCCACCAAATATTTTTTTCATGGCAGACAGAACATGGGAAGATCACCTTGATTCAGTCAGAAACTGAGATAGTTCAAGGCTGTGTTTTAGGCATTATTGGGACTAATTTTGATTTTCTTTTACTCCCAGGCCAAAGTTGTTAAAGGGTCTAAATAGAATGTCTGGGGCATTTACCAATAACCCTCCTTCCTATTTAATTATTTCCAGCACCATGAGGCAACCAAAGATTCCGGCTTGATTTTTTTTTCTTATCAGATGTGTTCTTGGCTTCTTGTTCCTTGCTTGTACAGGTTCGGAAGCAGTAAATGCTCTGAGGGGAAATGGCATGTACAGAGTTTGCCTGTTTTTACTGTGATTGCTTTCTCTCAGATCTTGGTTTCTCACGTCCTAGCTGCCTTAATAGACTTGACTCCAAATTTTGTATCTCCAAATCAATAAGACTGTCAATAACCTCTAGGGTGCTTCTTTCTGACTTCTATACTCCTAGACACAAATCAACAATGCCCTGAGAAGTAAAGTCGAGGATGCAGGACTCACTTCAATTTATTTCCCTTCTTCCTGGGCTCTTGGACTGTCAAGCCTTGGATGACAAGTTTGCTCTCCAACAGTTTTAAACAGACTTACTTATTTATTTAAACAGCTTTTATAGTTCTCAGTGGCAGAGTTAGTTTGTTCAACAAGGTACCTCATCATAGCTAGATGCCTGCATCATTTAAAAAATTCATTATGATGAAATATCCTTTAAACAAATAAGATTAGATTTGTTTTTTTTAAAGTCGATTGTGGCAAAAATAATTTAAAATTTACCTTTGTAACTACTTTTAAGTGTACAGTTCGGTGGTGTTATATTCATTGTGAAACATTTCTAGAACTTTTTCATCTTGCAAAACTGAAACTCTATACCCAGTGAACATTATATCACCATTCCCCCCTCCCTTTGCCCTCTAGCAACCACTCTTCTACTTTCTGTTTCTACGAGTTTGACTATGCTATGTACCTCATATAGGTCAAATCATAACAGTATTTGTCCTTTTGTGACTGGTTTAGTGCACTTGGCACAACATCCTCAAGGTTCATCTATGTTGTAGCCTGTGATAGGATTTCCTTCCTTTTTAAGGCTGAATAATATTCCATTGTATGTATATATCACATTTTCATTTATATATTCATCTGTTGATGAACATTTGGGCTGCTTCAACCTCTTGGATATTGTGAATAGTGCTGCAGTGAACATGAGTGTGCAAGTATCTCTTCGATCTTGCTTTCTTTTGGACATTTACCCAGAAGTAGGATTGTTGGATCATACGGTAGCTCTAGTTTTAGTTTTTTGAGGAACTTCTATGCTGTTTTGCATAATAGTGGTACCATCTTACATTCCTATCAGCATTGCATGAGAGTTCCAATTTCTCCACAAGATCCCATCTTCAGAATATGCAGCAGTTAGCTAGGGAGTTTTCATTTTTGGTCTTTTTTGTTTGTACAAACATTATTGTGTCCAAAACATTTACACAGATTTTAAATTTCAGCCTAGACCTGGAAGAATGTTGACAGAGGAAGGTGTTAAGAACATCAACGTGAATCCGCTCTGGAGATGGAGAGGGGCTGGCAGAAGCTACCCTAAAGGAGAAAACATGCTGATGTGGCAATGAAGTTACCTGTGTGGATTCTGGATGACCCTGGATATTTTCTCCTTTGCTAAGTTAGCCTCTTTCTCATCCTCAAAAATATTCTTCTCATCCCTTACCTACTCCAAGGGTACAAGTGACTGGGGTATGCCTGTTATAGGTGGGGAGAGGCCAAGATGTAGGCACTCCATAAGGTCAATCAGATATGCTGTAAATGTTATTACCATGATTACTGCTTTGGAGATGGTCAGTGCTGTAAATAGAAAAGAAGTTAAGAGGAGACTCTGAAGCCAGACTGTTTGAAATGAATCTGGGCTCTTCCAGCTACTATCCATGTGATGTTGAACAAATTTCTTAATTTCTCTGTGCCTCAATTTCCTTATCCATAAAATGGCAATGTTAATAGCACTCACTGTGTAGAGTTCTTAGGATTAAATGAATTAACATTCGCTAAGCACTTAGTGCAAACTGTGGGCAAACAGCAAGTACTATGAAAGTTAGGTAAAATAAAGGTGGACCAAACCTGGTTGCACCTAGCAAGTCCAGCCTCACCTTTGCTGTGCTGAGTCGCGTAGGTGGTGTTCTTGTGTCTCTGGTGTACTGTAGGTGTCACTAAGCATCCCCGATCCCTCGATGGGATAAGGGTGTGTGTGTTACAGGTGGATGTTGGGCACCTTCACGGGGCAGAGGTGATAGGGGGCTGTGCGTAGTATGTCGCTGGAAGGTGTTAATGCACATCTCTGGGCAGAGAGGTGACTCGACTCAGTGCGTTATAAGGGGCATCACACACCTCACGGATGGTGTAGGTTTTGTCTGCTCCTTGCGTTTCGGCGGAGGTGCACGGAACTCCGAAGGGCATTGGGGAACGTGGGCCCGGGACGTGTAGTAGGAAGCAGTGCTGCACACCACCTCCAGCCATAGAGGGGACAGCGGGTTCCACACCTGCAGGGGCAGCACTCTGAGCTCGTGCGCGCCGAAGGCAGGTTTGCTCCAAACCTTCCGGGCCAGCGCGCTGGCCACCGTGTGTGCGCGTGTGTGCAGCTGGAGGCTCGATCCACACCTCCTCCGGGCAGCGACGACTGCGAGCTCGGTGCGCGCCGTACAAGGTATCGTTACACACTTCCTGTGGATCTCGCCGACCACGGCGCGTTTCCGGTGCCGGCTGGAGCCCAGGGTCCAAGCCCCCGCCCCGCTCGCCGGCCCCGCCCAGGCCCGCCCGCGCCCCGCCCCCTGCCCGCCCGCCGCGCTCCGAGCCGGGCGCGCGGAGCTCGGGGCGCACGGAGCGGCGCGCGCCGGTCGGCCGAGCCAGGCTGGCGCCCCCGCCCCGCGCCCCGCGCCCCGGTCCGCCGCCCGCCGGGCGCCTTCCCCGCGCCACTTGCCTTCGGTGCCCGGCCCTCCGGCCGCTCTCCTCCCGCCCTCGCGCCCCTCGGCCCGCCCCGTCCAGCCCGGGCTGCCCGGCTCCCGCAGGCCCCCCCCGCCGCCCGCGTTCCTATGGACAGACGCACAGACGCACAGACACCTGCAGGTGGGTGAGAGCCCGCGCGCGGGGCGGGGACGAGCGCGCCGACGCGGCGACCCAGGCGGGGAGCCCCTTTGTGTAGGGGGCGGCCGTGCTGGGGTCGGCTCTGCTTCCCCGTCAGCGGCCGCGCTGTGACCCGGCTGAACCTTCCTTTTGTCTCCTCTCGGGGGAGCGAGGCCGGAGCGAGGGCAGGGACCCGGGCGGCCGCTCGTCGGCGGCGCGGGGCTTGGGGGTACGAGGCGCGGAGATCCCCGGCGGCGGCTCCGGTCTGCCTGCCCTGGGCCGCCCCGCCGCCCGGCAGCTCGGGTCTCAGCGGCGGCTGCGGGCGCTGTGCGTGGAGCTGGCGCCCCTGCTCCTGCTCTTGGGTCTGTTGGAGGTGGGAAGGAGGGCGGGAAGGAGGAAGAAAAGGTCTGCTCTGTTACTTTCCAAGTCTTGAGATGCTTGTGGAGGAAGAGCTCTGCTTCACTAGTTTCCCTCCTCGGGAGGCTCGCGGGGGTGCGTTTGGGGCGTGTGTGAGGGAACGTGTATGGCTTCACTCCCTTATTTATTGTTTCTAACGGAGGAGGGCTTTCTCCAAAAGGCTCTTCCGCCCCCCCACCCCCATCTGAGGCTGCGCACAGTGGTTTGTGTTTGTTATCAAATATATCGAAAAATATATTCCCTGGGTAGGAGGAGGTTGGACTGACCAACGTCAAACCAAAATCAAAGAATGTTTTTGGTTCCCTCGTGTCTTTTTTTTCTTTACGGTTTTAGATGGGGACTTTAAAAAAAAAATGAACATGGCTGTGATTTTTACAATTATATATGTTTATTTTGTGTGAGTGTGTGTGTTTTTTTTAAATTTTGGAGTAAAGTTTTGTTTTTTTTCCGAAAAAGGATTCTCAAGACGGAATCCTCTCCCGATGAAATAAACAGTTAACAAGCCAGTCAGGTAGTGACAGCTTCCATGGTGGAGGTTAAGTTGGAATGCAGTAAACAATGATCTAGCTTTCCGTTCAGGCTGAAGCCTTTATTTCTGCTGGTTTAAGATATGAGGTCTTTCACAACCCATGAGACCATGAATGTCAGAATAGAGTTTTCCCCCATGATTGTGCTTTTCCTATTTTATTCTATATAACTCAGTGATTGGGTTGTACATGGACATGGATACCGTGTTTTGAAAAATACTGTAGGGTGATGTTTCTTATTCGTCTTATTTGATTAGCCAGCTAAGTTTCTTCATGAACTGTTGCTGTGTATTTGTAGATATTCAAACAATAAACGAGGTTGAATAAGCACCCAGAAAATTAATTTTACAGATTCAGGTTTTTAAAATGCAGTTATGGATTTATAACTGTATTAATCTCAATCTGCTGCTCAGTTCTGGAAACTCTTTTTTGCCCACCGTATGAGAATTTATATTGACAAACTTAAGTCTGACAGTTACCTGGGAGATTAAAAAAAACGAAGAAGCGGTTTTGGGGGACATGCATACAATTATATGGACAGCCATATGTAGAAAAAAGAGACTTTCTTAAAACAAAAAGCACTGTCTAAACTTGAAGGAAAAACGTGGAAAATTATGTATTTTTAAAATTTTCATTAAGGTTTGAAAATTAGAAAACAGTATACAATTTAATGCACTTTTTAAAAAAACAAACTGATGTTTGCCATTATAAAAAGACAGTTTAGTATGCTTAAAATAGTGCTGCTTTCTAGGAGAAAAATCTATCCTAGATTCTTGCCCCAGTTACTTTAACAGAGTAATATTATTGCATGCCTAATTTTATAAATGCCTAGTGTGTGCATGTATACACACGTTACTTAAACCCTAGCAATAATCAAGCCAACCCCTTTTAGTTGATAAAATTTTACTAGTTTCTGCTTTAACTTACAGCCTGCATTAGGTAAATTAATTTAAAATCTGCACAGAGGCACAGAGCTCAGTATGTGGCTCTGGTAGGCCCTTGACCAGCGCTCCTTTTCCCTCTCCATTCATAATAATAGCCCAAAGAGGAGAGGCGTTGAAATTTGGTCAGGCTTTATCGTGAATCCAGGAATGGAGTTCTAGCCCACTCTCAGAAATTCAGCTCTTAGATATATATACTCTTCCTTAGCTCCTAAAAGTATTAAAGAAGGATGAGCTAACAATTGAATTGCTTGTTTATGTATTTACAAGGCTGTCAGTGATAGTGATAAGATTGAACAAAGAGTCACTGTTTAAACTAAGCATTAACAGTGTGGCTTGTATTGAGAATTGTTTTGGCAAAGTTCTAGTTGTGCCTAAGTTTTCTGAGATCATCAGTGTAGTCTTTATGTGGGCTGGCTAAAAGATAACACCTGTTTTTTTGAGGGGCGGGTTTGGACTGATATGTAGATACTAACTTTTTGTTTTTTATATAATTAGCAATAATAGTGTAATCAGAAGCATTCCAGAGAACCTTACACATTTTTAACTGATTTCCTTTCTGTTAAGTTGCTGTTCAGGAAGGCATATAAATTATTTTTCATTTTTCATGTTTGAAATTTTTTTCATTTATTTTGACAAATAAGTGCTACTTCCAGAAAATTTGTATTTGTATAAAACTTGATTTTTAATTTTTTTATTATTTTTTAAGACGGGGTTTCACCATGTTGGTCAAGCTGGTCTTGAACTCCCCACCTCAGGTGATCCGCCCGCCTTGGTCTCCAAAGTGCTTAGATTACAGGCGTGAGCCACCACGCCGGGCCAAAACTTGATTTTTAAATATAGCTGACATTTACCAACGTCTCTTTTTAAAACAACATTAAGCCATCCACAGTTAAAACTGATAGGCTTTAAAATCCATGGACTTTTCTAGCATTTTCCTGTTTATTGGTTATCAATGTGGTATCATTACAGGAAGCTTAAAATGGCCACTTTCTGTTAACTGGAATGCTCAAATGACTAGTGTTATCATTAGTAATAAATGGAAAGCCAAAAAGTAACAATTTTATTCTTTGTAATAGATTTGCGACTTTCAAGTCTTTCTTTTTCACATTTTTTTGTAGCCTGGTGAGGAAGCAGGTCCAACTGTGAGAGGTGTGGACAGTGACCTCTCATTCCAGCCTTTATCATCATCCTGTATTGTTTAAGAACAGCACAAACCCCATGTTGCTTGCTGAAAATGCAGATTTCATTCTTGGATTAATATTCTGGTACCAGATGTATGAGGCTGGCTCTGAAGAAGCTTTTTCTCTTAAATACTGTCAAAAATAGAGAAGCTGAAGATTGGAGAGAAGCCATTTATTTGGAACAGTTTATTTTCTGACAGTTTGTGTTTGTAAAGAAACCTGCTCATAATATTTACTTAAGAGATCTACATAGTTGTCTGAGGAAGCCCCACAGGTTTCTTTTTTTCCTTTAAAAAGTTTCCATTGAGCTTAACTCTTATGTGATACTTCTTGACTTTGCTTCTGATTAGTTGATTTATGGACTTTATTTACTAGCATGATTGGAGAATTCTTCTGCTAGACTGAAATTGCACTCTGCCTGTGCTCTGGTCTGTTTCCTAGGTAACAAATGCACTGCATAGATTCCATAATGAGGACTGTGGTTGGCTAGTTACTGTGTAAATTCTGTTGTTTGGTAAAGCTTAGTCTCAAATTCAAATAAAGGTCAAGAAACCAAAAGTACTAAAAATGCAAATTTTTGAATTTTATTTTGTGTCCAATATCAACAAAGTTTAATAGGCTTTTCTGGAGAAAGGCAAATTATGCAGCCGAATTCAGGTTTGTTTTGCAAAGTCTTACACTTAAACAGTTGGAGAGCTTTTTCACCGTTAGTGTTCATACTGCTAATGCTAATGGCTCTAGTGACAAAGAAGATGTATTTCAGAAACATTTTATCACACTTGAAAATAATACAGGAAGCAAAGAATTGTGGTCTAGGACAACAGTGATATTCTTATACTTAAAGGAAGTAACATTATGTCTCAAAAGAAAAATTATACAACTTTGATGTAAGATATAACTTTGTGTTTTTTAGAGACGAGGTTGCACTCTGTCACCCACGCTGGAATAGTGCAGTCATAGCTTACTGCCTCTTTGAACTCCTGGGCTCAAGGGATCCCATCTCAGCCTCCCAAGTAGCTGGGACTGCAGGCACACGCCATCACACTCAACTGATTTTTCTTATTTTTTGTAGAGATGGGGTCTTGCTATCTTGCCCAGGCTGGTATTGAGCTCCTGGACTGAAATGTTCCTCCTGTTTTGGCTCCCAACGTGTTGGGATTATAGGTGTGAACCACCACATCCAGCCATAACTTTAAAACTTAAGAAGACATTAAAACGTTGAAGTAATGTTTAAAAACATTAAAAATCTTACCATAAAATGATGAATTGCTACTCTAGCTTTTTTCCTTCTCTGCGTGGACTTTGGCCAACCTAGCACCAGGGAGCAGGTCCCCCCTGGTTCCCTTCCACCTTACTCTCTTCTGGAAATCTATGGCCTTTTTTTTTTTTTTTTTAAAGCTCTGGACACAGAACAAAAAGTATTGTGTATGAAATGGCTAGTAATTATTAGCTGGTCCCCCCCACCCCCCACCTTAGGAAGCCTGCAAAGAACCAAAATTCCATTAAAAGCCACTGGAAATATCTTTTCACTTGATGCCTGAAAATGTTTTTTGTTTGTCAGTCATCAAGGATTTCATTAGCTGAACATTAAAATAAAATACACACAACTGTTTTTAATTCTAAATAATTATCCGAAATTGCTTCCATTGCTTTCTCTTGCTTTGCTGGATTGTTTTTAGATAATTAATTTACTCTTTGGTTAGCTTTCATTTCAGGCAGAGGATACATCTTGGTTGGCTTCTCTTTTTATTCTTGGTTTTCTTCAAAACTGATACTACGCGCCTGTAATCCCAGCACTTTGGGAGGCCGAGGTGAGTGTATCACGAGGTCGAGATCGAGACCATCCTGGTCAACATGGTGAAACCCTGTCTCTACTACAAATACAAAAAATTAGCTGGGCATGGTGGCATGTGCCTGTAATCCCAGCAACTCAGGAGGCTGAGGCAGGAGAATTGCCTGAACCTAGGAGGCGGAGGTTGCGGTGAGCCGAGATCGCGCCATTGCACTCCAGCCTGGGTAACGAGCGAAACTCTGTCTCAAAAAAAAAAAAAAAACTGATACTACGTTAACCTTTTCTGTCCTTTTCTAATTGCAAACATTGTATCCCTTCATTTTTTCTTATATTTTCCCCCGTAAATACTTATTATTTAAAAATATTTTCCTTGTGTGATTTAAGGCATAATCACCATATATAAAAAGCTCTACCCTTTTTTTCTGTTACAGGACTTCTTATTTCTGGGACAGCATTGACAGTGTGTGAATTCTTAACTAGCTAGGACTACTTCCTCCTCTTAGCTTGTATTAATTTGTTAGGGCTACCGTAGCAAAGAATTACAGGCTGGTTGGCTTAAACAACAAAGATTTATTTTCTGGCAATTCTGGAGGCTAGAAGTGTAAGATCAAAGTGTTGGCAGGGTTGGGTTCTTCTAAGGCCCCTCTCTTGGCCGATGGATGGCTGTCTTCCTTAGGTGGCCTCACATGATCTTCCCTCTGTGTATGTGCCTGTCCTAATTTCCTCTTCTTTTAAGAACATCAGTTGTATTGGATTAGGGCCCACCAACGTGACTTCATTTTACCTTAATTACCTCTATTAAAGGCCTTACCTGCACTATAAGTCATATTCTGAGGTACCAGGATTTAGGACGTGAGCAGATGAATTTGAGAAGAACACAGTTCAGCCTGTAACACAGTCTGCCCCTCTACCTACTGCCTTTCATTCGTATATATCTACATACGTACATGCCTGACTCCACATAGTGATTTCATCTTTTATGTCTTTTTTACTCTGTTGGCAGTTTGTCATTTGATTGCCAGGTCCAAATACACAGCAATAGAATTGACTCTATGTGTAGTCATAAAAATAAAGTAGATAAAGGCTTTTTGTTTTTCACTCTTTGTATTCATTGTTTTTCAAATGCTTTATTTTGAATGATTTAAAGTACAAAATTCTTTTTTTTTTTTTTTTGAGACAGGATCTTCTTGCTCTGTTGCCCGGGATGGAGTGCAGTAACGTGATCACAGCTCACTGTAGCCTGGACCTCCTGGGCTCAAGCAGTCTTCTTACCTCAGCCTTCTGAATAGCTGGGATCACAGGTGCACACCAGCATGCTCAGCTAACTTTTTAATTTTTTTGTAGAGATGAGGCCTGTGTTGCCCAGATTGGTCTTAAACTCCTGTTCTCATGATATTCTCCTGTCTGGGCCTCCCAAAGTGCTGGGATTATGTGCCTGAGCCACTGTGCCTGGCCAAAATTCTTAATAGTTATTTTGGAATACTAGAGAATATTATTGTGGCCAAACAGCGCTAAGCTGGAGGACATGTTTCTTTTGGTGCTTTTTTTTTTCCAGCTATTGGTCTTGCTGCTCTCATGGTAAGTTATACAGTATTTGGTCTCACGCATGTCTGATGATTCCTGAATCTAATATCTAGTCAGGGCTTTTCTCCTGAAATCCACATCGTTGTGTCCTACTGTGACTGGGTATATTCACTTAATTTTCTACGAGCATTTCACATTCAACATGCCCCAGACTTACTTCCGTCCTCTTCAAATCTGTGTCTTTTCTTTTATTCCCTAGCTCAGTGAATTGGTACCATCTTCCATCCATTTTCGCAGTCCAGAAATTTAGGAGTTAGCTCTGATTCCTTCTTTATTCTTAGTCCTATGTTCTATACATAATCAAGCCCCTGGGTCAGTCAATTCTTGCATCCCAAGATTTCTCAATTCTGTTTGCCCCATGTGAATCATATGCTACTCTGTTTGCATTAGTCTTAGTTTTAGTTAAATATATTCAGTGAGCAACAGAAGTCCTTATGGTAAGCCTTCTGTAATCATTTAGTATGAAGTTGATTGAATTTTTTCTCTTTTTTTTTTTGAGACACAGTCTTGCTCTGTCACCCATGTTGGAGTGCAGTGGCATGATCTCGGCTCACTGCAGCCTCTGCCTCCCAGGTTCAAGTGATTCTCCTGCCTCAGCCTCCTGAGTAGCTGGGATTACAGGTGCATGCCATCATGCCTGACTGATTTTTGTAGAGGCGGGGTTTCATCATGTTAATCAGGCGGGTCTCAAACTTCTGACCTTGTGATCCGCCCACCTCGGCCTCCCAAAGTGCTGGGATTACAGGCATAAGCCACTGTGCGTGGCTCCTGAATTCTTATAAGTGGCTTACGTTAAATGTATCCCTTGCCTTTCATATTTAACACTGTTTATCTGTGGCTTTTATACTTCAAGGTCAGTTTGACTGAATAAAAATACTTGACTCACATTTTTTTCCCTCAAATATCTTTAAAAGTGTTACTCTCTTGGAGGAGTTGGCAAACTTTTTCTGTAAAAGACCAAATAATAATTATCTTAGGTTTTGTGGGTCATAGGTTTCCCTCACAATTACTTAACTGTGCCATTGCATTGCAGAAGCAGCTGGAGATAGTGTGAAAATGAACTAGCATGACTGTTCCAATAAAACTTAATTTACAGAACCAGGCAGTGGGCTGGATTTGGTCCATGGGCCTTAGTTTGCCAAGTCTCACTCTGTTCTGATAAAATGTGTCATTGTTAAACTCTAATACCAATATGATTTTCTTTCTTTAATTTTATTTGTTTGCCTAGATATCCAAGGGCCTTTTCTTCATCTTTAAAGCTAATACTTTTACTAGAATATGTCTGTTGACTATTCCCTGTTAATTCTCCCAGACACACAGTGTGTTTTTTATTATATTGGCCCAAATGTTGTTTCATATTTTCATCAATTATAGTTTTTTACTATTGTGTTGCATTGTTTTCATTTTCTATCTTTGGGGCCTCCTATTATAAGTATGTTAGATCTTCTTATATCTATACCTTTCTTATATCTATACCTTAATATTCTTTTTTGTTTTTGTTTTGCTTTTCTGTTTTTTCTATTTTATGCTTTAGTCTCTTCAGTGTATTTTCCATGGTATCTATCTCTGTTGTTTTTTTTTTTTTTGAGATGGTCTCACTGTCACCCAGGCTGGAGTGCAGTGGCACCATCATGGTTTACTTCAGTGTTAACTTCTCTGGGTTCAGGTGATCCTCCCATTATAGCCCCGAGTAGCTGGGACTACAGATGTGCATCACCATGCCCTACTAACTTTTGTATCTTTTGTAGAGACAGGGTTTCATGATGTCACCCAGGCTGGTCTCAAATTCATGGGCTCAAATGATCCATCTGCCTCAGCCTCCCAAAGTGCTGGGATTACAGGCATGAGCCACTGCACCTGACAGTATCCACCTATTAAGTTTAGTGTTCTTTCTAGTTTTCACTTCCTGTCTGAGTTTTTTCTTTCCTGTTTTGTCATGAACTTTGTCATTTCTTATTGTATATCCTCTTGTTATCTGGCCAGATTCATTTTTTAGTTTTTCAATTTCTGATGTATGCTGTTCTTATTAGAACATTTTTAGATTTTTTTTTTCATTTTTTCTTCTTTTTTCTCTTTGAGTCAGGGCTTTGCTCTGTCATCCAAGGCTCAAGGGATTCACCCACCTCAGCTTCCCAGGTAGCTAGGACTATAGATGTGTGCCACCACTGCCAGCTGATTTTTTTTTTTTTTTTTTTTTTTTGTTGGTGAAGATGGGTTTCACTATGTTGCTCAGACTGGTCTTGAACTCCTGGGCTCAAGTGATCTTCCTGCCTTGGTCTCCCAAAGTGCTGAGATTACAGGCATGAGGCACTGTACCTGGCTATTTTCTTAATTCCTCTTAATTCATTTTGAAATATGTTACAATACTCATCTTTTTTCTTACTGTACTTTTTAATTTAATTGTTCTCTCTTGGTCATGTTTAAATTAGATGGACTTACTGTTACTTTTGGACAAGGTTTCTATGATGGAGGTAGAAATTGGCAAAGATAGTTTTCCTGGTTTTATGGTTTGAAGATTTTCTCCTTTGCTGCTTATCTAAAGTATTTTAAAAATATGGCCACTCAATTAAAATAAAAATGAAGTACCATTGTATACTCACTATTATGGCTAAATGAGAACGATGAAAAATACCAAGTACCAGGATGTGGAGTAGCTGAAATTCTCCTGCACTGCTCTGTGAAGTGTAAATTGGAATGGAAACGTAAAGTGGTACAGCAATTTGGAAAGCTGTATAACTATATCTACTAAAGCCGAACATATGCTGCAAATCCTGTGACTCAGTAGTCTAAGATACATACGCACCCAAATGAATAGAATGCTCATAGCATGTTTGTCATTGCTCCAAACTGAAACCTGTCCAGATAGCCATCAGTCATTGTTGTTCCCTTCCACAGTGAGTCTGACTTTGGCTGTGTAACTTGCTCTGGCCAGTTGGATATTAGCAAGTATTATGCAACAGAAGCTTGATAAGTGCTTACATATTCAGGGGAATAATGCCCTGAGACCACGACATAAGGACATACCGGAGTAGGAGAGGTTACACGGAAGACAATCATGGTGCCGAGCCAATGACTGGTAGTACTTACCTACAGACTTGTGAGTGAAGCCATCTTTGACCTTATAGTTTGGCTGACCTTCCAGCTAAAAGGAGCCACGTGAACAAGTCCAGGTAAAGCCAGAGGAGAAACTACCCTGAAAACACATAGAGTTGTGAGAAATAAGAAACTGTTGTTTTAAGCCATTAAATTTTCAGGTGATTTGTTATACAGCAATATTAAACTGACTCAGATTGAATAAATACATCATGGTATATTTACACAATGGAATACTGTAGAGCGATGAGAATAATGAACAGTCTACAGCTGCATGCAGTAGTAAGTATGAATCTCACAGACATATGTTGAGCTAAAGAAGCCAGACAGAGCACAGTTTATACTGTATGCCTTCATATATAGAATGTCCTCAAACAAGCAGAATCGTTTTGTTCGCTTAGAAGCCAGAATAGGGACTGCTCTTGGGGGAGTGTTGACTAGAACAGAGAAAGTAGAGGCTGCTGGAAAGGTTCTGTTTCTTGAACTGGTTACTGGTTACATAAATGAGTTCTGTTTGTGAAATTGTGGTATCAGCAAGTTCACTTACTGCTGCCTTTTTCTGGGTGTATACTTCAACATAAAGGAAAAAATGTGGCTTCTTGATGTGGCCTCCTCTGTAGTATTCTGAGATTAACCTCCTTTGGGTATCTCTTTCCTTTATTCCTGCTCATGCTGCTTTGTTTGATTTGGATTCTAGTCCACGGTGTTCTTCCTGAAGCCTCTTAAGTCCTTGTGGTTTTGCATTCTCCCCCAGAAACTCAGAAACTTCACTGGTTGTTCTTAGATACAATTTCACTTAAAAGGGGTCTTCTCTTTTTGATGGTAATTTCTTCTTTCCCAGCTTTTAGAATCACTAGAACTCTCTTTTTCCTCCCTTCATCTACCTAGTTCCTTATTCTCTGTAGGTTCTATTTTTGTGGGTGTTACAGCCCTGCATACTTACCTGGTGTCCATGGAGCTGTCCTATCATCTGATATTGTTGAACATTCTGTCTTTGCTCTTGTCCACCTATTTTGTTATCCTCCCCTCTGTGGGTGTTTTTATTTTCTCCGTGGAGATAATTGTAGATTCACTTGCATTTGTAAGATAAAATACAGAGAGGTTCTTTGCATACTTTGCTTAGTTTCCCCCAGTGGTAACATTTTACAAAATTATATTTGTAATATTACAACCAGAATATTGACGGTTTATGGGCTGAGTGGTATCTCTGCAAATTCATATGTTGAAGCCCCAACCCTCCAGTACCTGATGTAACTGTATTTGGAAGCTAGGGCATTTAAAAAGGTGGTTAAGTTAGGATAAGGTTGCTGGAGTGAGCCCTACTATACTCCAGTCTGGTGGTGTCTTATAAGAGGAAATTTGTACATAAAAAGAGACATTAGGGCCATGCACATAGGGGAAAAACTCTGTGAAGGAAACAGCAAGGAGGGGGCCATCTGCAAGCCAAGGAGAGAGGCTTCAAAAGAAACCAAGCCCGCCAACACTTTGATCTTAGAATTCTAGTCTCTGGAATTGTCAGGAAAATAAACTTCTGTTGTTTCAGGTACCCAGTCTGTAGTATTTTATTATGGCAGCCCTAGCAAACGAATACACTGATGTTGGTAAACTCCACCACTCTCATTCAGACTTCCAGTTTCAGTGGTACTCACTATGTGCTAGATTCAATACAGTTCTATCACCTTTTTAGGTTTCTGTTTCTACTAGCCTCTCCGTTGCCCCCCAGCATTTCTAACATATTTGTATGGTTGGATTTGAGGAGAGTCCAAAACTCAGTATCTGTTGTCTTGCTTGCTTAGAAGTCTTTGATTTATTTTTAAGTAGTTTTTTTTTGTTGTTGTTATATTGGAAGACTTATTTTCCTATTAATCCAAGAGAACAAATACCTGATTAGGCAAGAAAGGGTAAGCTATGCAATAATCTGATTAGTAATAACTTTTCTACTGTATCTGATTTATAGTGATAAGCCAATATATATTTGTTTCACAAAGTTTCTTTTCTAAATGACTAAGGTTGTTAACATTTTCATGACAGTTCTGGTTCAGTTATTGACTTTGTTTATCTGACATCTTCTGAAAACAAGGAGTTCTTCATTAGTGAATTTACCATATAACCAAAGTTTATCTCCCAGAGAAAACTGAAGATTAAAATCATTTTTAGTGAAAATGTTCTTTAAACATAGTTTAAGTAAAGGTGGCAGTTCAGTTGTTTTTAGAAATCTGCCTAAGGAATCCTTCTCTGGCATCTGGATGAACCCAAGCAGATATGGAGAAATTTTCAATATTGTTTTTTCTCTCCCTGGAAAATTCACTTAAGTTTTTCAGCTCTGAAGTTTTGCAATAACTTTAGACCAGTTTTCTATAGCCAATTCAAGGAAGGATCAATCAGCCCAACTTAGAAATCCATAAAATTGATGGATTTACCAAAATCTTGTTTAAACAGCCTTTGAAAATCTTTTTTTTTTTTTGAGACGGAGTTTTGCTCGTTACCCAGGCTGGAGTGCAATGGCGCAATCTCGGCTCACTGCAACCTCCACCTCCTGGGTTCAGGCAATTCTCCTGCCTCAGCCTCCTGAGTAACTGGGATTACAGGCACGCGCCACCATGCCCAGCTAATTTTTTGTATTTTTAGTAGAGACGGGGTTTCACCATGTTGACCAGGATGGTCTCGATCTCTTGACCTCGTGATCCACCCTCCTCGGCCTCCCAAAGTGCTGGGATTACAGGCGTGAGCCACCGCGCCCGGCCTGAAAATTCTTTTAAAGTTTCTTTTATTTTGATACAACTTACGTAAAATGCATAAATCTTATGTGTAGAGTGGAGTGAATATTCTCCCTTTTATTTTTAGTTGAGACATAATGATTCTACATGTTTTTGGAATACATAGTACTATTTCAATATTTGTATACAATGTATAATGATCAAATCAGGGTAATTAGCATGTCTATCACCTCAAACATTTTATCATTTCTTTGTGCTGGGAACATTCAAAATCCTCTCTTCTGGCCCTTTGAAAATATACAATTAAATAATGGTTAACTGTATTCTTCCTACAGTGCTGCAGAACACCAGAGCTTATTCCTATCTAGCTGTAATTTTGTATCTGTTAACTAACCCCTATCCACATCTTTCCCCTACTCTTCTCAGCCGCTAATACACGCGGTTCTACTCTCTACTTCCATGATCTCAAAAGTTTTTTATTTTATCTCCCACATGAGTGAGAACATGTGGCATTTATCTTTCTGTGCCTGACTTCGTTTAACATGATGTCCTCCAGGCTTATCCATGTTGCAGCAAATGGTGGGATTTCTTTCCTTTTTATGGTTGAATAGTATTCAATTGGGTATATATACCACATTTTCTTTATCCATGCATTGGTTGATGGACATTTGGTTTGATTCCATGTCTTAGCTGTTGTGAAAGTGCTACAATAAACATGATGGTACAGATAATCTCTTTGATACACTGATTTATTTGATACACTGGTTTTCTTTTCTTTGGATAAATACACAGTAGTGGAATCGCTGGGTTAGTATGGTAGTTCTGTTTTTAGTTTTTTGAGAAACTTCCATGCTGTTTTCCATAATAAATAACCTTTGGAGATTTCTGTGAAATTTTAGCTGAAGGTATTCCCATTCTACCTCACAGCAACATTTTATGGAATGTTCTGCTTTAAAAGTTGTGGGTCATACCATAGTGTAGTCTTAGAAATATTTTCTTTTGAATATTATTAATGAATATGAATATATCCATTGAAAAGTATATATTAATCTGCCTATGATATATTTTGATTATGAATATATTTGGAATATGAATATCTTCTTGATATGTATATAGTCTTACATTGTTTTTTGGCCAACTGGCTGGCTACTTTCTGGTAGATAAAAGTCTTAACCCAAACTATATTCCTTATATACATTTTTCTGATGATATGTTTATACACTGTGATAAGGTATAAAATCTGCACTTTCCATTAATGAAGTGATTGCCTCAGAAGCTTAGGGGTTTTCCTATTAAAGTTATTAGTATTTATTATTATTTTTGAGACAGTCTCTCATTCTGTCTCCTAGCCTGGAGTGCAGTGGTGTCATCTCAGCTCACTGCAGCATCCACCTCCTGGTTCAAGCGATTCTCGTGCCTAAGCCTCCTGAGTAGTTGGGATTACAGGTGTGCGCCACCATGCCCAGCTAATTTTTTCATTTTTAGGAGAGATGGGATTTCGGCATGTTGGCCAGGCTTGTCTCAAACTCCTGACCTCAAGCGATCTGCCTGTCTTGGCCTCCCAAACTGCTGGGATTACAGGCATGAGCCACCGCGCCTGGCTTTAAAAATCACTTTTGGGGTCAAAATTTATCCTATTGATTAATCTTATTATCATTATTGTTTTTTTGTAGAGATAAGGTTTCACTATGTTGCCCAGGCTGGTCTTGAACAGCTGGGCTCAAGGAGTTCTTCAGTCTTGGCCTCCCAAAATGCTGGGATTATGGGCATGAGGTACCATGGTCAGTCTAGTATCATTTTTATTTGATGCTTTCCTATTAATCATCAAATAGATATTTTATGATTATTTAGTCATCTAAGAACATATTATTGGCCTCATAAATAAGCATGTCCTTGCACATTACATAATAAACAATATTCCTGTTGAATATAAAAGAATGTAGTTCTAGATAATATTTTTGAGAAAAACGCTACACAGAAAAAAAGGTCAGTTGGTTTGGCCATGTGAAAGTTTAAACTTGTCTGGGGTTGGTGACTCATACCTGTAATCCCAGTATTTTGGAAGGCTGAAGCTGGAGGATTGCTTGATCCCAGGAGTTCAAGACCAGCCTGGGCCACAAAGGGAGACCCCATCTCTTAAAAAAAAAAAAAAAATTAGCCCGGCATGGTTGCATGCACCTGTGATCCCAGCTACTCAGTAGGCTGAGATGGGAGGATGAAGTGGGAGGATCTCTTCAGCCTGGGTAGTTGAGGCTGCAGTGAACTGTGATCGTGCCTCTGTACTCCAGTCTGGGTGACAGTGCAAGGCCTGGTCTTCAAAATAAAAAAACTCAAAAAACTTTATTTTTTAAATAAAATAATGAAATTGAAAAGGAAAGAGCATACTTTGGGAGGCTAGGGTGAGAGGACTGTTTGAGGTGAGAAGTTTGAGACCAGCCTGGGCAACAAAGCAAGACCCTTGTCTCTACCAAAAAAAAAAAAAAAAAAAAATTAATCAGACCTGATGGGTCATGCCTGTATTCCTAGCTACTTGGGAGGCTGAAGTGGAAAGATCACATGAGCCCAGGAGTTCAAGGCCTTGGTGAGCTATAATGGTGCCACTGCACTCCAGACTGGGCAACAGAGCAAGATACTGTCTGTTGAAAAAAACATAATGAAACCAAGTTGAGAAGTGAGAACACTGCCAAGAAGGCAGCCAACCGGGACTGCAATGGAGAATAACGAGGAAGACCTCTTTCAATCAAGTCCTCCATTGGTCTCAGAAGAAAATCTTCCATTTCACATTTAAAAAGTAGAGGAACCAACACCTTGCAGAGCTGGTAGCCAAGCATTTCAGGCAGAGAAAACTGTGGCATAGAGAGACAGGAAGGGCATGAGGTACAGCAGACGGCACAGAAGAGCCAAGATTTGAAACCCTAGTGCTAGACCCCTGACTCCCGTCTATGACTTCTAATAACTGTTCTTTAGTGGGTCCAGCATGGGGGCTCACATGCAGCAGGCCCTAGTGAAAATCACTCTTTGTTGAAAAAACAAAAAGGCAGCAATATGATACAGAGTTTATGTCTTTATGACATTGTATTGTTTTGTTTTCACAATTTACAAAAAAAACCCCTAATGAATAGTAGATAAAATGAAGAGCAATTTATAGAAGAGAAATGTTCAGCCTCCTTGGTAATCTCACACAAATACTATGGCAATTCAGAAGCTTTTTTTAAACACTATCAAATTAGCAAAAATATAAAGTGAAATAATACCCATTTCTGGTGAGTAGAAAGGAAGAGGGGAGGAAGTTATTCTCATATGTATTGCTGATGGGAATATGGTATCCTTGTTTTCTTACAAAACTTTGAAGTACAGTAGACTTACAAAACATGAACATATCAATGTGTGTAGTTGATTAACTATTACAAATTGAGTACATGTGACTAGTACTCAGATAATAAACAAGACATTATTTACTCCTTGTGTTTCTCCCAGTATCTAACACAATCCTTCTGAAACAAAATATCCTGACAGATTGCTGAGTCATAGGGTATATATGCTGAGCTTTAATGTATTTTCCAAAGTAACTGTATCAGTTTATACTCACAGGAGCCATGTGTAAATGTTCCAGTTGCCTACTTTCCATGATTGTCATTTTGAAAAGCAATTTGTCAATATATTAAGAGCCATAAATATATTCATAACCAGTTTATCTAGTAATTGTACTAATTGAAAAGATAGAGGTACACGCACAAAAACATTCAGTGAAGCAGTCTAAATTTGGTCTGCTGCAACCTCACACCATTTGTTGTTGTCTGTGGCTGCTTTTGTGCTGCAGCGGCAGAACTGAGTAGTTATGGTAGAGATCCTGCAAAGCAGAAAATATTTACTGACTCACTCCAGAAAAAACTTTGGTGACTCCTGCATTAGAGCATTATTCAGAATAGTAAAAGATTGACAATAACTGATATGTCCATCAATAGGGGAATTATTGGCAAATCCTCGATAAAACTGGATCTAGCTATTTACAATGATGATTATAGAGACCGTTTAACCAACAAATGTTTAATAGGCATTTACCATGTATTAGGTACTTTTCTAGATGCTAGGAAATCGGTAAAAACAAAATACTTGCCCTTACCGAGTTTAAATTTTAGTAGGGGAAGTAGAGAAGAAACAAAATAAATAAGTAAAATAACATATAAGGGATAAGTGCTTAGAAGGAAGAAAAAAAGCAGGGAAGGGGGATATGAAATATTTCAGGGCAAGGTCTTGACATTTTAGATTAGGATTGCCAAGGAATATCTCTCAGAGAAAATGACTTTTGAGTAAGAACTTCAAATAAGTGAGAGGGATTGCCATGCAGGTATCTGGAGGAAGAGCATTTGAGGCAAAGGGAATGGCAAGTACAAAGGGTCAGTTGCAAATGTGCTTTGATATGTTCTAGGAACAAGAATTTTCAAGGGCTGGCTGGTCACGGTAGCTCACTCTTTTGATCCCAGCACTTTGGAAGGCCGAGGTGGGAGGATCACTTAAACCCAGGAGTTTGAGACCAGCTGGGAAACAAGACCCCTTCTCTACAAAAAAATTTAAAAGATTAGCCAAGTGTGGTGGTGCATACCTGTAGCGCCAGCTACTAGGGAGGCTGAGGCTGCAGTGAGCTCTGTTCATACCACTGCACTCCAGCCTGGGCAACAGAGTGAGACCCTGTCTCAAAAAAAAAAAAACAAAAAAATGTCAAGGACTGCACTACAGCGAAGGAGGGGAGAGCTGCAAGGGAAGAGAGTTGCAAGAGTTTGGACAGGTAATTGCTGGTGGTACTGGGTAGGGCAGATCATGTAGAACCTGGTGGCAAAATGAAAAATCCCTATTAAAAATTGTTCAAGTAGGAAAAAAAGAATGATTTTTTTCCCTTCCATTTTCCCTCCCTCCCTGATCATGACTATCATGCAAAGCTGTTCATCAGGAAAAGATTGGAAGAAAATACCCTAAAATGCTAACAGTGTTAATGTGCTGGGGTTATTATATATATTTGCCATACTTTCTATAATTTGGCTATATTTTGTAATAAAAAGCATAATTAACAATTGGAAGCATTTTGCATATTTCTGTCTTTGAATACCTTTAGATTTTTCCCAAGGTGATTGTACTTTAGATCTTCCCCAAGTTGATTGTAACCTGACCTTATCGATGGTGGGTAACAGTGTCTTAAATCATCTGAGGAGTTGTTGGTTTTAAATTATGTGTTAATCTTTCAGTGTTTGAACCAGACGGAACTGTAGAGATTATCTTTTTTCTTTTTCTTTTTCTTTTTCTTTTTTTTTTTTTTGAGACCGAGTCTCATGCCGTCACCCAGGCTGGAGTGCAGTGGCATGATCTCGGCTCACTGCAATCTCGGCCTCTCAGGTCCCAGCTCAAGCAATTCTCCTACCTCAGCCTCCCGAGTAGCTGGGATTACAGGCACGCACCACCATGCTCAGCTAATTTTTGTGTTTTTAGTAGAGACAGGGTTTCACTATGTTGGCCAGGCTGGTCTTGAACTTCTGACCTTTTGATCCATACCCGCCTTGGCCTCCCAAAGTGCTGGGATTACAGATGTGAGCCACTGCATCTGACCTCCACATTTTCTTTATCCAGTCTATCATTGATAGGCATTTGGGTTGGTTCCAAGTCTTTGCTATTGTGAACAGTGCCACAATAAAGATAACGTGTGCATGTATCTTTATAATAGAATGATTTATACTCCTTTGGGTATATACCCAGTAATGGGATTGCTGGATCAAATGATATCTCTAGTTCTAGATCCTTGAGGAATCACCACACTGTCATCCACAATAGTTGAACTAGTTTACCCTCCTACCAACAGTGTAAAAGCGTTTCTGTTTCTCCATGTCCTCTCCAGCATCTGTTGTCTCCTGACTTTTTTTAGTGATCACCATTCTAACTGGTGTGAGATGGTATCTCATTGTGATTTTGATTTGAAATCTTTTATATATATGTGTGTGTGTGTGTGTGTGTGTATGTAGATATATATATATTATTTGTACAAATTTATGAGGTACATGCAAAATTTTGTTACATATGTATACGGTGTAGTGATCAAGTCAGGGTATTTAGCATGTCTGTCATTGGAGTAAGACATTTTTGTTGAAGATAGTCACCCTACTCTGCCATCTAACATTGAATTTATTCCTTCTATCTTACTCTGTGTTTGTACCCTTTAACCCATTTCTTTTCAGTCTCCCATTGATCCCCCTGACTCACCTTTCCCAAAATGTTCCCATTTTCCACCTCCATGCGGTCAAATTTTTTAGCTTTTGCGTGTGAGAATATGTGATACTTTTTTTTGTGTGTGTGTGTGCCTGGCTTATTTTACTTAAGATAATGACTAACAGTTTCATCCGTGTTGCTGAAAATGACATGATTTTATCCGTCCAATAATGAGTTCTTTAGGCTAGCACCCTGGTTAAGACCAGACTTTGGACTCAGGCTGCCTGGTTTTGAATACTGTTTCTGGCCCTTATTAGTACATAAGCTCTCAATGCTTTAGTTTCTGCATTTACAAAATGAGTATAATACTAAGTATATGGCTCATGGGGTTGTTGTGAGGATTAGATGAATTCATGTGGGTAGAGTGCAGGCACATAGGTTATATTATTACTGAGGCTAAGGAAGAGAGTGTATTTGAACACTAGATAGCAGAGAAAGTTGAGCTTAACAAATCCTTGAATTGTATGGTGTAAAGTCTATATATGTCTCTATTTTGACTTTGCAGGCAATGTAGCAATTTATTAAGAACATTTTGAGGTTTTGGGAAACTCCACAGGAAGCGGAAATGGTCTCTCCCTGGCTGGCGCGCGAGCCGGGTTGCATCACCCGGCTCGCACTGGGGAGGGGTATGATGGCTGCCCTCAGTATTGCCTGCACAAATATCTACCAGGTCTGCAACTAATAGCTCCCGCAAGTTTGCACCATGTTTTCCAGTAAGCCTACCGACAGGCACTGTGCAGATTCAAGCAGAGAGAAGTCCAAGCAGTGAGGCCGCTGTTGCACTGGCCACCCTGAGCCCCTAGTCGGCCTTCCCGCCTTGGTTTCCTCGCCCCACACTAGGACCCCTGCAGCCGATCACGTGGCAGCCGGGGCAGTTTCCTTCCTCTCTTGGCAAGATGGCGGGAGGAGAAGCTGGAGTGACTGGGACAGCCGCATCTTACAATCTTGGATGTTACCAAGTTGACGCCACTTTCACACGAATTTATCATCAGACAAGCCACGTACAATTGGTCATGTAGCTCATGGGAAATCCACAGTTGTGAAAGCTATATCTGGAGTTCACACTGTCAGGTTCAAAAATGAACTAGAAAGAAATACTACCATCAAGCTTGGATATGCCAGTGCTAAGATTTATAAACTTGATGACCCAAGTTGCCCTCGGCCAGAATGTTATAGATCTTGTGGGAGCAGTACACCTGATGAGTTTCCTACAGATATTCCAGGGACCAAAGGGAACTTCAAATTAGTCAGACATGTTTCCTTTGTTGACTGTCCTGGCCACGATATTTTGATGACTGCTAATGCTGAATGGTACAGCGGTGATGGATGCAGCTCTTCTGTTGATAGTTGGTAATGAATCTTGCCCTCAGCCTCAGACATCTGAACACCTAGGTGCTATAGAAATCATGAAACTGAAGCATATTTTGATTCTACAAAATAAAATTGATTTGGTAAAAGAAAGTCAGACCAAAGCCCAATACGAGCAGATCCTTGCTTTTGTCCAAGGTACAGTAGCAGAGGGAGCTCCCATTATTCCGATTTCGGCTCAGCTGAAATAAATATTGAAGTTGTTTGTGAGTACATAGTGAAGAAAATTCCAGTATCCCCAAGAGACTTTACTTCAGAGCCCCGCATTATTGTTATTAGATCTTTTGATGTCAACAAACCTGGCTGTGAAGTTGATGACCTTAAGCGGGGGGTGTAGCTGGTGATAGTATCCTAAAAGGAGTATTAAAGATGGGCCAGGAGATAGAAGGAAGACCTGGTACTGTTTCCAAGGATAGTGAAGGAAAACTCATGTGTAAACCAGTCTTTTCCAAAATGGTATCACTTTTTGCAGAGCATAATGATCTGCAATATACTGCTCCAGGCGGTCTTATTGGAGTTGGAACAAAAATTGACCCCACTTTGTGCCGGGCTGACAGAATGGTGGGGCAGTTACTTGGTGCCGTCGGAGCCTTACCTGAGATATTCACAGAATTGGAAATTTCCTATTTCCTGCTTAGACAGCTTCTAGGTGTACGCACTGAAGGAGACAAGAAAGCAGCAAAGGTGCAAAAGCTGTCTAAGAATGAAGTACTCATGGTGAACATAGGGTCCCTTTCAACAGGAGGGAGAGTTAGTGCTGTCAAGGCCGATTTGGGTAAAATTGTTTCGACCAATCCAGTGTGCACAGAGGTAGGAGAAAAAATTGCCCTTAGCCGAAGAGTTGAAAAACACTGGCGTTTAATTGGTTGGGGTCAGATAAGAAGAGTGATAATCAAGCCAACTGACGAACACCAGTTAAATAATACATTTGGATGGAGTTGGAAGTTGGAATTTCTCTTAACAACCAAGGACTTTATTTTCAAAGCAATATTGGGGAATTTATTTACAGTTTGTTACCTTAGTAGATAGCTGTAAGATTATTCTCATGTTTTTGGTTATGAAAACTTAGGGAATGAAATTAATATAAAAGTTGGTGTGATGTTGGATTGAATCTATATTTTGACAGAAGCATTCCCATATAATGTCACAAGTATATATCATGCAGTTTTGTTCTGTATGTCTTGTTTTGTTTTGTTTTTGAGTCTGGCTTTGTCAGCCAGGATGGAGGGCAGTGGCCTGATCTGCAACCTCTGCCTTCTGGGTTCAAGCAGTTCTCCTGCTTCAGCCTTTGAAGTAGCTGAGATTACAGGTGTGTGCCACCACACCTGGCTGATTTTTGTATTTTTAGGAGAGACAGGGTTTTGACATGTTGGCCAGGCTGGTCTCTACTGACCTCAGGATGATCACCCCACCTTGGCCTCCCAAAGTGCTGGGATTACAGGCGTAAGCCACCTTGCCCCACCCATATCATACAGTTTGAGATGAATTTTTGCTACAACCAGCCTTTGCTTTAGCACACACACACACACACATATATATATATTTATACCACTGAACCTGTCTGAAATAAAGTTTCATTTTCATGATTCCTCTTTGGATAGCTCCAAGCTGATGGACTGTTGTACCAATGAAAACTTAAAGAGACAGATTCTCCCTGAAGACCTTCTCCCTTTTCTTTGGCCCCATATTTTATATTGCTTTATCTTTGAAATTTTGCATGAAAAGGAAATTAATGGGTTCAAATCAAATTGTTCTTTAGAGATTTTAGAAATTGTTCCTATGGACAAATCTTTTTTTTCTCTTGCTCTTCCTGGCCTGAAACACAGGAAACCAGAGTCAGAAGTCATCTTTCTTTCCTTGTGATGGCTTGAAATTTTTTCTGCATTGTTTTATGCCTGAAATCCAATAGTCTTCCTCCATTGGAAAATACTGTTATACCAAATAATTCTAGATGAGTAACAAAGATCTTTCTAGGCCTTCATTTTATGTTCTTTTTTAACTATTACATTATGATCATAACACACATTGTAATATTACTAATTTTTGACATTCCAAAAGGCCAAGAAGTAAAAGATGTTAGAAAGCAATAACTGAGTCAAGATGCCCCACAGAGATTCTGGTTTAATTGTTGTGATTTAATTAGCTTGGAGTAGAATTCAGGCATTGGTATTTTTAACAGCTCTCTTCAGTGTTGAGAAATTTAGAGAGTTGAGAAGTAGGTATGTTAAATTATGGAATCTCACTGAGTTTTGATAGTCTGATAATACGGTTTGCTTTGCTTTGCTTAAATTTGCATTGAGATGTGATTTGAAGCATATTGTTCTCTTTTGAATGTTGAAGTTGTATTGTAGAAGTTGAGAACCTCTAGCTATGGGTTATCTAAGTTGATGTTTTGAGGATGCATATTAATGTTATATACTTGGCTGACTTTGAAGGTTGTGTTGTAGCATGAGGAACACAAAACAATTCTACATCAAACATCAAAAAAAGAAAAAACATTTTAAAACTAATAATTTTAATTAGCATAGTGGTTTCAAATTGTATGTTGTTGTAGCCCTTCACAGATGGTTATCAACTTTTGTTGAAAAGGATGTTTACTTTTATTTCATTCAGAGAAAGACCCTGATTTAGGTAAACAGTGTGAGTGGTTAGGTGATGAAAGGTGAGACAGGATGCATGATGAAAGGCAAAGCATGGGATCTAGGCAGCTGTAGGAAAGATTGCTTATTTACTGGAGCAGGCAAGAACTTTGCTTTGTGAGTATATAGGTCAGGGCAATAAAAAGTTCAATTTAAACTGACAAACAGCGGTGAAGGGGGAGCAAATAGAACGATGAGTGAGTATGTACCCCTTTCCTTTCAAATGTGTCACCAAATTCTAGCATTTGAGTGTCCCTTAATATCAAAGAGGCAGAAGACCGATGAACTCATATAATGAATATAATTAAGAATGAACAAATTTTTGTGTTTCTCTAAAGTAATTTTTGAACTATAGGGCAAAGCTTTTGGTAAAATCTGAAGTATGGAGAAAAACGAAATTTAACCTATAGAGTACTGTGACAACTTGTGAAAACAAATGTTAGATTGTTTTTCTTCATGGTAATTAAGGATAATTTTAAATGTGTAGTGTGTTCCTGATGTGTTATGTGTTTATATGTGTTTGTGACTACTTGGTTTTTTTTTTTTTTTTTTTTTGTGAACACAGCCAGATAAATGCAGATAGAGTCTGCAGTGTTTCTGCCACACTAGCTTTATTAGGAACTTTCTGCCTTTTTTGCAGGATCATGGGTTGTAATTTTGGGTTTCTGTGGGCACATTAATTCTGAATAGAACCTGAGATTGTGCTTAACTAGAAGTGTGGTGGTTTTGGTAGTGAGTTCATAATGGGACTCAGGTACTTACATACTCAGTGGTCATTGCTATTGTAGCAATTGTGGTATATAATTGAACTTGAACGTCACTTGGAATATTCCTAGGCCATTGCATTAGACCTCTGAGAAAATTTTTTTAAGTGAATTCACTATGTATGATTTAGTTTATAGTTAACCTAAGGACTTTTAGAATTATTTGTGGGTAGAGGGAAGGAGGCTATACATTTACAGAGACCCTGATGAAGCATGAAATTGTGACACTGAATTGCCTTTCTTTCCCAGCTCTCTGCTGATGCGCTAGGCTCTGGTCCAAGGAGTGGCATATGACTCTCAAATAGCACCTGTATCCTTTGCCAATAATTCTTTTCAGGGAGGTTGATATATCATATGTACATAAGAATGTTTAGAAAAGAGGCCAAGCACGGTGGCTCATGCCTATAATCCCAGCACTTTGGGAGGCCGAGATGGGTGGATCATGAGGTCAAGAGATTGAGACCATCCTGGCCAACATGCTGAAACCCCGTCTCTACTAAAAATACAAAAATTAGCTGGGCATGGTGGCGCGTGTCTGTAGTTCCACCTACTCAGGAGGCTGAGGCAGGAGAATTGCTCGAACCTGGGAGGCAGAGTTTGCAGTGAGCCGAGATTGCGCCACTGCTCTCCAGCCTGGTGACAAGAGTGAGACTCCATTTCTAAAAAAAAAAAAAAAAAAAAAAAAAAAAAAAAAAAAAAAATTTAGAAAAGATGTGTGGAATTGACTGAATATTTTAGGTTTTTCTTTCTTTCTTTTTTTTTTTTTTTTCTTCATTTTAAGAGACAATGTCTTACTCTCTTTCCAGGGTGGATTGCAGTGGTGTGGTCACTGCTTACTGTAACCTTGAACTCCTGTGTTCAAGTTATTCTTTTGCCTTAGTCTCCTGAGTAACTAGCATTATAGGTATGTGCCACTATGCCTGGTTAATTTTTTAATTTTTTTTGGTAGAGATCGGGTCTCACAGTGTTCCCAGGCTGGTTTTAAATTCCTGGCCTCAAGTGATCCTTCTGACTTGTACTCCCAAAGTGCTGGGGATTACAGGCATGAGCCACTGTGCTTGGCCAGTTTGGTTCTTTTGAATGGAAATTTTTGTGTTTTGTGATATCAATCAAACATCTATACCTGTAAGATGAAATTATAACCCTAAGATGCCGTATCTATTTTTTTGTTTGTTTGTTTTTAAGAGATTAGGTCTCATTATATTCCCTAGGCTGGTCTTGACCTCCTGGGCTCAAGCAGTCCTCCTGCCTCAGCCTGTTGAAGTGCTGTGATTATAAGCAAGATTCAGTATCTTTTAGCTTTACTTGGTAATTCTAAGTATTTTTGGGGGTTTTTGACTCCTCGGAGAATTGGATAAAATCTTTGAACTCCTTTCTTTCAAAATATATATCTATACATATGACATAGAATTTTGTATACATTTTAGGAAGTATGTGGATTCTCTTGATACATTATGCAAACAATCTCTTTTGTGTATTAACATTTTAGCATGTGACTTTCTTTTAAGAATAGAAACCTTAAAGGCTTGAGAAGGATTAGGAGAGTGAGCTTCTGATCTTCCAGAGAAAATTTACTTTTTTGAAGAAGGAGCGATTAACATGCCATTTGTTCATCAGAAATCCATTTAACTTGCTTTTTCAGATAAATATACTACTAGTATGCATCTAGTTAAATCATTCTTCTGCATTGTATGTTATGAAAAAATAGTGTCTTACTGGTGTATTCACAAAGGCAGTCTAGCAAGGAAAAATTAAAAAGCTCAAATTCTCATTCTCATTTCTAAGGGAATAGAGAGGGAGAATTCATTATGTCAAGCATTACAAATAAGCATGTATTAGAGCAGCTACATATGATGATGGCACATTGTTGGAACACCCTAAGAAAGATAATTTGCATGGAAGATGATTATTCAATAGAGCTTTAATTTACAAGAAACATTCCACCATTTAATGGAACCCTTTTACACATACTGCATCGCTTCAATAGATTGCATTTGCTCCCTGCATATGAACAATGCTAGAAGGGTGGTTAAAATCAGATTCGGCCTAACTGGAAGGTGAAACAACAGCTGAAAGTCATGTTGTAAAAATATACATCATTAAATGTCTGAGGATTATTTTTGAAATCAGTTTTCTGTTGCCTGGTTTATACCATAAAGCTGATTGTCTAATTCTTTTTTCTAATAAGATTTTTATAAGATTATTTGGCCCTGCTGGCCACTAGTTAAACTATATGGTTCAATTTAAATTTTTTTTCACTTTTATAGGCCATTCACCTATATAGTACTTTTGCAAAATGAGCAAACATAACCTGCATTTATAGTCATTTCAGAAAGAAAATTATTTGATAAAGAAGATACAAAATAAACATTTCAACAAATAGCTGACTTGTGATTAAAATGCTTCAAAAGATAACATATGGTAAAAAAATTTTTAAAAGAGCAGTGTAGATGCATGTAATGTTTTTTCTGTCAGTGTTAGCAGAATAGTGTATGAAGAAAGCTTATCACAGAGAAGTTCTATCCTTGGGACATTTAAAATAAGCATCGTTTTAAGAAGCCAATAGCCAGGCCCATTCTTTTTTTTTTTTTGAGGCAGAGTCTTGGTTTATTGCCCAGGCTGGAGCGCAATGGTGTGATCTCAGCTCACTGCAACCTCCGGCTCCCAGGTTCAAGCAGTTCTCCTGCCTCAGCCTCCTGATTAGCTGGGATTACAGGCACATGCCACCACACACAACTAATTTTTGTATTTTTAGTAGAGCTGGGGTTTCACCATGTTGGCCAGGCTGGTCATGACCTCCTGACCTCAGGTGATCCGCCCTCCTCAGCCTCCTGCCAGACCCGTTCTTAATGGGGAAACACTGAAGGTGTCCGAATGAGGCAACACTGAAGGCCTGCAGGTTAAGTCAGGAGCAAGATGAGGGCACTGATTATCACCATTGTTTGGGAGGTGCAAGTCTATAGTAAGTAAGGTAAGGCAAAAAGGAATTACAGATGTTGAAAAGGAAGCCATACCTTTATCACCATTTCCAGGAATAGTGATACCATAAAGGAAAAGAACATTCCTGAGAATAAGGTGAAAGTTTGAAGTGGAGGAAAGAGAGGTTGAAACATTTTCTGTTGAGTACCCCCTTGTTTTTGGTGAATGAAGGCTTTTTGCTGAAAGTAGAGGAGATGAGGGTGAAATTGGGCAACTAAGAAGAGTGGGAAGAAAAGATACGGAGAAGCTGCTGTGATGAAAAGTTATGTGGAATAGCTCCAAGAGCTCAACAGAGGGTGAATTAACATGAAGACACTGGGGAGTCAGTCAACAGAGGTGATTTCTGTGAGTCAGGGTGGCATCTGGATTCTCTGAGCATAAGCGGTTCATTACCTATATAGGCAGCTTAATGACCACCTGAGTGCTTAAGGAAGTGGTTCAGCCCCTTCCACACAGATTTGCTTCTAAGATCTTTTGACTGCACAAGACTCAGGAGTTGGAGACCTTGTAAGATCAGTTATAAGTAAGGTAAAGGAGAAAGGAAAGATGAGACTGTTTGGGAGGAGAAGCTGGTGTGGTACATTCATAGTGGGCAGATCTGTCAGTGGGATGTCTCTGATTGTGTGCAAAAAGGCCTAGATGGTAACCCACTTCATAGGGTTGTTGTGAAGATTTACTGAATCAGATGTCACCCTGAGCATTAACTGTTTCCCCACTGCGCCCTGCATATAGTAAACTCTCAGTAGGGAGAGTTTACTTTAAACTCTTTCACTTTTAAACTTTTCACTTTAAAAGTGAAAGCAAAAATCTCTGTGAGCCCAGTTCTTCCAGATATTTAAGCAGTCTTGTTTCCCACACATCCTTTCAATCTTCAGCATGTTTAAAATTTCTCTTTACGCTGATCCTGGTGTTTGTGCTTTCAGATCTGCCTTTGTATCTTAAGAAATCTCTGCTTGAGCCTACCACTCCTTGTCCGTTTCTCTCTTTTCTTTCACAGGTTTCTCAGATAAATGGGTTACATATACTGTCTCTTCTCTTATCGTGAAATTGGCTTAATTCCAGAGAATTTCGCTGCTCATACCTCTCTTCTACTCAAAGTCTCCATGTAGCTAAACATAGGTAATGGACAAATAAACCACAAAGTAAACTGTCAGGTGTTAATAAATGCCATGGAGAAAAGTAATTCAGTGTAGGTGGCATAGGGAGCGCCAGGCATGTATAGGGGAGGTTTGCCAGTTTTTGTGCAGTAGTCTCAGATGGCCTTTCTAATAAGGAGACACTTATGCAGATCTAAAGGTTGGGAAGGAGCAAATCATGCAACTATCTGGGGAGCAGAGCATTCCAGGCAGCCAGCAAATCCCTGAAGTGGGGACTATGTTGTTGCATTTGCAAAAAAGCAAGGAAGATTTTACAGATAGAACAGAGTGATCAAGCAGGGGGTGGTGTCAAGAGAGGTAGGCAGGTAGATGTGGCATTGAGAGCATTTGGAAATTATTTGCTGCTTGCTTCTGTTTTCTCAGTGAAAGGGAGGATAAGGCAAATGGAATTGGAGATTTGAAGAGATGTTCAGTTAGGTAAGTGGGAGAGTAAATACGGATTAGAGCAAAGTGTTATCCTTTGACCAGTAGCACCAATATCATCTGAGAATGTGTTAAAAATGCACATTCTTGGGATCCATCCCAGATATATACTGAATCAGAAACTCTGGGGGTGAGGGAAGACAGTCAGTATTTTAACAAGCTATTCTGTTGTACAAAAAAGTTTGAGAATCACTGGATTAGGGAGACAAGTATAATACACTAAGAATTCATCTGAGCTTAGTGGTCTAAATTTGATGTGAAAGCAGTCAGTAGATTGTGTTGAAGCAAAAAAGGGTTGAGATAATTGAATGGGCACAAAGGATTATTTTAAATGATATACCATAAAATGTAAGCTGCATAAAGAAGCAAGGACAGGTCATCAAAATTTGAGGGAATATAGCTAAAGTAGTACTTTGGGGAAAATTTATAGCAAATAAACTCAATGACGTCAGGTTTTGTCTTATGAAATCAGAATACTGAAAAAACAGCAAATGACACCAAAAAAAGTGGAAGAAATATCAGAGCATAAATCAGTGAAATAGAGTAGGAAATAAATAAAACCAAAAGCTGGTTTTTTGAGAAGCTTAATTTAAAAATTTAAAAAATAGAGATTTCTAGCCAGACTGATGAGAAAATTAAGAGGGGATATACAGATTACCAATATTAGGAATGAGAGGCAATACCAATATGAATTCTACAGATATTAAAAGGCTAGTAAGAGACTCTTATGGTCAACATTATGCCAGTAAATTTGACAACTTATGTAAAATGGATAAATTGAATGAACAGCACAAACCACCAAATCTCACTCAAGAAGAAATAGAAACCTGAGTAGTCCTGTATCTATTATAGAAATTGAATTTGTAGTTGAAAACCTTCCCACCGAGGAAACTGCAGACACAGATGGCTTCACTAGGGAATTCTACCAGACATTTAAGGAACACATAATATTAATTATATTCAAACTCTCCTAGGAAATTGAAGAGGAGAGATTACTTTCCTTTTGATTATATAGTATAGACACCATAACCAGGCAAGGATATTATGAGTAAAAGTATAGACCAATATTTTTAATGAATATAGCTGTAAAAATACCTGACAAAATTTTAACAAATGAAATCCAGCAATTCATAAGAAGGAAAACACATCATGACCAAGTAGGTTTATGGAATGCAAGCTTGATTTAATATTCAAAACCCAGAAAAACAATTTATTAACAGGCTAAGAAAGAAAACTGTATGATCGTTTGATTGCTGTAGTTGAAGAAAAATAATTTGACAAAATCAAACGTCTATTCTTGATTTAAAAAAAAAAAAACCTCTTAGCAAACTGTGGAATAAAAAAGAGATCTTTTCAACCTGATAAAGGCATGTATGAAAAACCTACAGCTAAACTTCATATTTAATAATTTATGAATTATTAAATGCTTTTCTCAGTAAATGAATTACTGAATGCTTTTCCCTAAGATCAAGAACATTCAGCTTTGTGCTGGAGTTTCTAGACAGTGAAATAAAGGAAAACAAAGGAAAAAAATTGAGATTGAGGAAAAAAAATTCAAGTTAGAAAGGAAGAAGTACAACTGTCTGCATTCACTGATGTGATTTTCTATGTAGAATATCTTGTGGAATCTACAGAAGAAATACCAGAAATTCTAGAACTAATTAATCAATTTGGGAAGGTTTCAGGATGAAATTCAATACATAAAAGTTAATTGTTCTAGCACTTTGGGAGGCCAGGCAGGAGAATCACTTGAGCCTAGGAGTTTGAGACATTCCTGGGCAACATAGTGAGACCTCATCTTTTTTTTAAAAAAAGTCAATTGTATTTCTGTGTATTAGCAACAAGCAATTGAACACTGACATTTAAAAATACCGTTTGTAATAGTGTCAAAAACATTAAGTATTTAGAGATCAAGTTAGTAAAATACATTTAAGATGTATACACTAAAAACTTGAAAACATTGCTGATATAAATTTAAAAGGCTTAAATAAGTCAAGAGATATATTGTATTTATTGTTCAGAAGATGCAATATTATTAAGACTGACTGTTTTCTTCAACTTGATCTGTAGTTTCAATGCAATCTCAGTTAATATTCCAGCAATGTTTTTAGTAGAAATTGGCAAATGGATTCAAAAGTTCTTACAGAAATGCTAAAGTCTTAGAGCAAAGCACATTTAAAAGAGAATTAAATTTTAGGACTTACATTTCCTGGCTTCATGACTTATTATAAAGTCACAGTAATCAAGAGAGTGTGTTACTGGTATAAGAATTGTTAAAGGAAAAACCTTAGACAAATTAAATTTAAAAGAGTTTAATTGATTAAAGAATTATTTACGAATTGAGCAGACCCTCTAAACCAGAACAGATTCAGAGTCTCCACTGCAGCCACGTGGTGGAAGATTTATGGTCAGAAAAAGGAGAGTGATTTACAGAAAACAGAAGTGTGAGGCACAGAAACAGCCACTTGGGTTATAGTGGCTGTTTGCCTTATTTGAACATAGTTTGAAAAGTTGGCTGCTTTTAATTGGCTGAAACTCAGTGATTGCAACAAGAGTGGGTTATAGTCTGTTTACCCATCCAGTTAGGTTAGAGTTCACTATGTAGGAAGAAACCTTTAGACTGAACTCCAAATGTGGAAGGAGGCAGCTTTAGGCTAAACTTAATTTAACAGAATAAATAGAACAGGAGAACATCATAGAGAGTCCAGAAATAGGCTCACAGACGTATGTGGTCACTTGATATTTGACAAAGGTGAAAAGGTAATTCAGTGGGAAACGGATAATCTTTTCAACAAATGGTGCTTGAAGAATTGTATATCCTGACGCAAAAAGTGAACTTCATTTTATTTTTGAAAAATTTTTTCCCCAATAAACCTTTTGCTCTTCTAAAAAGTGAACTTCAGTCTGTACCATGCACCATATATAAAAGTTAAAATGGATTATAGGATTAATATAAAACCTAATATTGTAAAATTTCTAGAATAAAACATTGATGAAAAACTTTGTGACCTTGGATTATGCAACGATTTCTTAGAGACCGACACCAGCAAAATTCCATAACAGTAAAATTGGATTAATTGGATTTCAGAAAATGTAAGAATTTCTGCTCTTTGGAAGACACTATTAAAATAAATAAAAATACAAACCATTGGGAGAAAATATTTTGCAAATTATACAACAAAAGATTAGTATCTAGACTTCATACAGAACTCTTAAAATTCTAAACTAAAAACATGATGAACTCAAAAAAGATGGGCAAAAGATTTGAACAGATCCAAGAAGATATACAGATGACAAGTAAGCACATAAGATATTCGATGTCATTGAAATGCAAATCAAACCAGAGTGAATTGCGTATCTATTAGAAAGGCTAGAATTAAAAAGTCTGACCTGGTGTTGGCTAGGATAGTAAGTAACTGCAATTCTTGTATACTGCTGGTGGAAACTGCAAAATGGTACAGCTACCTTGGCAAACAGTTTTCGCCTTTTCAAAAAGTTAAAAACTTGCACTTCCTACCTGACCCTAAGTGTTTGGCCAGTAGAAAGGAAAGCAGCTGGGAGTGGTGCCACATGCATGCTGTTCCAGCTACTTTGGAGGCTGAGCCACGAGGATCACTTGAGCCTAGGAATCTGCGGCTGCAGTGAGAGAGACCTTGCCTCTTAAAAAAATGAAAAGATTTGAAGGACTAAGTTGGAGGCTAATTAAAAAAAGAAAAAGGGAAACGTGTATGTATGAAGACTTTCATGTGCATGAATGTATATGTACAGTCTTATTTGTAAAGCTGGAAACAATCCAAATAACTATTAGCAAGTAAACGGATAAAATAATTTTGGCATATACATACAAGGGCATATTTCTCAGCAATAAAAAGAATGAACTATTGATACACCCGACAATATAGATTAATCTCAAAATACTTACATTGGGTGAAAGCAGCCAGGTCAAAAAGCAGATACCATATGATTCTATTTATTTAAAATTCTAGAAAATGCAAACTAATTTGTAGAGATGGAAAACAGGTAAGTGTTTGCCTTGGGAGCGGGTGTGAGATGGGGAGGGGGTGGAGGGGAGGAATTAGAGGTTCTGAAGGAAACATTTCGGAGTGATGTGTATGTTTTTTCTAATCATGGTGATGGTTTCATGGCTATTTATTACATGTCAAAACTTATCAAATTGTACATTTAAAATATGTGCAATCCATTATATTTCAATTATATTCCAACCAAGTTATTTAAAAAAAAGTAAAATAGGAAAGAGCAGTATGACAAAAGGTAGCCAAGTGTAATAGACAAACATGCTTTGGACATATAACACTTCACTAAGCAGATGGTGGTACAAACTAAATAAACATTTGGGGCTCTAAAAAAAAAACAAACATTATTCACTGGCGTTTGGAACCAACTTCATTCTTTGCTATTTTTAGTTCATTTTTTTAAGAGACAGGGTCTCAACTCCGTTGCTCAGGCTGGAGTACAGTGGCATAGTCATAGCTCATTGCAGCCTCAAACTCCTGGGCTCAAGCAGTTTTCTTGCCTCAGCCTCCTAAGTAGCTGGAACTACAGGCATGCACCACCATGCCTGGCTAATTTTTTTATTTTTATTTTTTAAGAGACAAGATCTCACTGTGTTACCCAGGTTGGTCTTGAACTCCTGAGCTCAAGCAGTTCTCCTACCCTTGGCCTCCCAAAGTGTTAGGATTACAGACATGAGCCACCATGCCCAGACTAGCTCGTGATTTCTCTGTGGATTGCTCTATGAAACGTGTTTTTTACTAATGTATGCTATTATCATATTTATCTGAGCTTGAAGACAAATAGGACGTTTCTTTATGATGTATGAACTTATGCTCATAGCTTCCCAAACTGTTTTCAGGATCCTATTGGAAGTTTTATGATGTAGTTTTTACATGATGGTTATCACCAGGACATCACATGCACCAGTATTTAAATATAATTTTACAGTAACAAAAGCTTCGTCAAAGACATAGATGACTTTTAGGCTTTTAGGAATTCGTTGTTTTGAATTATCCTTGTGTCTCTTCTGAACATTAATTTACATAGGTTTGCCTTCCTTAGTGCTTGGTACGTAGGTGTTCAGTGATTACTGAATTAATAATCATAGTGTAGAGAGGCAAAATAGGCATGCTAATTAGGAAAACAAATCCCAAATCCTTCAGTTCTTGGGCATTTCCAGCAGATACATATGATTGCAGCAAATCGTAACAGTGAGAAATGCTGATGTACCTTTTAGAGTTCAAAGACATTTTTGTACCAACTTGTTTCTGACGAAACAAACAGCAACTATATGGTATTAATTGGACCCCAGTAGATTATGTTCATGTAATTGTTACATTATTATAGCATTTAATTAGTATTTCAGTAAGTGCTGGTATAAATGCATCACCTTGTCTCTTGTTCCTGATTATACAATATTATATAATTGGAACTAGTATAATAGAAAAAAGGGAGTTCAGTCCCCTTGGTGATATGTCATCTTAATTAAGATCAAGGAGTTCTTAAGTTTTGTGTGTATGGGAAAATGGCAAAGGGAAAGCAGTTTCTTTGTCCCTTTACACTGGACTTGATTGATTAAATTGGTTAGTAGTAAGGAGATGGCAAATTAATTTGCTTTTACATTTCCAAAACACTTAAGATGAAAAATAGAAAAGATAGAGGTAGATAAACATGCAATGTGCATATTACCACTAACAAAATCTAATTCAGTCTTTAGCACTGGCTTCGAGTAGAAGTACTACCTTCAATTGTAGATAAGATAATGAATGTGGTATAGTCTCAAATAACTAGAGGCTGAATGAAATTGATATATTGCATTAGTTCTGCATTATTTATTGTGTCTGATAAAGCAACAGCATATGCTTGATGCTTTTACCATCATCTACATGATACTCTATATTTCTCCAAGTGAGTGGCTATATTGGTCCTAGGTAAACTTTTACAGTCAGAGCTGTGGTATTCTGTATAAATTAATATCTCCAAACTTAAACTGTAGATAGGAGAATGGCAGAAGCAGCAGAAGCACTGATTGAAAAGAAAATGAAGGAACAGGGAAATGAACAGGGTGTTGAAACTGAGAAATAAATGGATTTTTCACAGTAATTATGCACTGTAAGTGATTCTAAAATAGGAAATCCAGACCATCAAGAAAATACTGAATACAAATAAATGTTAATTTTTAGTTCCCAATAAGAACAAAGTCAAAATATAAAGAATAAAAATGGAAGCTAGAAATACTGATGTCCTGAGTTTTCCTTCTAGGAATCCTTTTTAGACCATCTGTGGTTTGGATCAAGACAGCATATGTTGGTCCTTTTCAACATATGAAACATATCCCTAGCACCTGGCATGCAGTACTTGAAAGTTAGGAGGTGCTAAATAAATGCTTTTTTAAAATCTTTTTTTTTCTTTCATGATGTAATCTATGCCATCTTCTTTGTTTTGTTTTCTATTTCCTTAATTTCTCCTTTACCTTATAAGCCCTTTCTCCTTGTTTCTTTTATAATGTTTTAAACTAGTTGGGTTTAATATTTAAACAATTTAGTTTTCAATTAAAAAAAAATTCTAATAAAGACATGTAAAATGATCCATCTTCCTGGGTTCCTTGCTCTGCCTGTTTTCCTTAGGTTTTAATGTCTCGGTTCTTGTATTTCTAAATAGCCTATACTTTTTTTTTTTTTTAAAGATACAGGCCTTGCTCTGTTGCCCAGGCTGGGATGCAGTGGTGTGATCATAGCTCACTGTAACAGCAAACTCTTCGGGCTTAAGTGATCCTCCCACTTCAGCCTCTTAAGGAGTAGTTGGGACCACAAGTGTGTGCCAACATGCCCAGCTAATTTTTAAAATTTTTTGTAGAGACAGGTTCTTACTGTGTTGCCCAGATTGGTCTCAAACTCCTGGATTCAAGTGATCCTTCCATGTTGTCCTCCCAAAGAGCTAGAATTACAGGCATGAGCTACCATGCCAGGCCCTCTAAATAGTTTATTTTATTTAGAAGAATGTTTTTTAAAGATTTTCTCTTAGATTATCATGATATTTTTTACTTTTATTGCATTTCAGTCATAAATATGGCCTATATAATTTTCACATTTTGGAATTTTGAGATATTCTCTGTGGTATATTGAATGATAACTTTTGAAAAGTGTTCTGCAGGCACTGGAAAATAACATATTCGGTATTTGAAATTATTATGTACTCAGGTTTAATTGTTACTCTGATTTTTATATCTGTCTTGAATTTTTCTTCTAATTTAGTTTTTTAAAAACACAATAGGATACATTCTCTATTATCCTCATTGTTAAAGTGCATTAGACTGATTACTGTATGCCTTTGTATGTCCTTAAATAACTGTTTTTCTCCACACACTTGAATGATTGCTGCTGGGCATACAATTCCAGTTTAAAGAACTTTTTCCTAAGAAACTGTAAACCACCTTTGCTATCCTCTAGTATTTCATGTTTTAAGATAGGGGATCTTATTCTTTTTTAGTGCTTTATCACTAATACTTCAGCAATAGTCACCCAAGTCTCACCTTGTCCTGTTTAATATCTCTCCCACCTCTAAGTAGCTCTGGGACTACTTCCCTTTCACCTGAGTCACATTTTATATCTGTCCAGTCACTGTGCTATGTAGATCTATCTGGCATATACACCTAGCCTGGGCATTTGTTGGGGCCATGATTCCCTCCTCCTTGGTTACATTCCAAGGATATGCTTGGCTTGATATATTCAGTCATTGTCATTGCTTGCTTTGACCTTGAGTCCTGACCCTCATTGACCCAGTTGAGACCAATTACCTTATTTCCACTTACCATATCTACTTATTTATGGCTCCATCCTTGGTTATAGTCATAAAGCTTAGCCCCTTTGCCCAGCCCGGAGACTAAAGCTGGGCAAGATAAATGTTCTAAAGCTCTTAACTGAGAAGGTCTCACTTGGCTCAGTCTCTAGTGGGTCCTTGGAACAGCCCAGGATATCAGAGCAGGTGTTCATTCTCATTGTGTGGACCTTAGCATCCAGCATCTGCCTCTTGGTTCCAGTAGGTGAAGTAGAAATTTGAATCCACATGGCCCAGATTGGTTTTAGAATGGATGGTGAGAGTACTCTCAAGTTAATAGGTGTGGGTGGCTTGAATTATCAAGATACAGGGCTATGTGATGACAACTGGGCAATGTCATTTCTACTCACAGCACAGCTAGGTATCATCATAGCACTCATCCTCACAGCCACTCCTCAGAAATGGATTTCTTTTTTGCACTTATGATTCCTTATTTGAGAAATAGCATTACATTCAAATGCTAGGGGTTGTTAGGATGCTGAGATTGTTCAATTACCTGGAAATTGATTGTGTTCATTTTAAAGTACCAACCAGCCATCCTAGGCAACATGGTGAAACCCTGTCTCTACAAAAAAATTAAAAAATTAGCCAGATGAGGTGATGAGCACCTGTAGTCCAAGCTACTTGGAGAGCTGAGGTGGGAAGATTGCTTGAACCTGGGAGGTTGAGGCTGCAGTGAGCAGAGATCATGCCACTGCACTCCAACCTGAGTGACAAAGTGTCTCAAAAAATAATAAATAATAAATAAATAAAGGAAGTACCAACCAGTAGATACGTGGTTTTAGATTTGCCCTAGATTAAATGAAATTTAAACCATTTATCAGATCTGGTCTCTGGCCTAGAATTTCCTCACCTTGTTTTATGCTTTTGAAAGTCCTGGGGAGGATTGTCCTGAATTGGATTCAGATTGCTTGCTTTTACTCTTTGACCTCATAGGTGAATAGACACAGTTTAGATGGGGAGTTATGTTACCTGAAGTTACGTGTATCAAATATGCCCCAAATAAAGAGTATACATAATATGCAACCCCTGAAATGGTTTAAGACAAGACTCAAGATTTTACAAGTGAGGGAACACTGAGGTTTGTAGGTGATGAAGCACAGTCTCAGATTGCATTGCAGAGATTCTGAGTTATTCTTACTTTGGGGTCATTGTTCTCAGTTTCCCCGACTCCCGCTACTTAATTTCTCCACCTCCACACATACACAAGGCTTTAGTGGCTCTTCTAGCCAACTGATATACCCCTTCTACTTGAACTTCTAAAGAATGGTGTGTGTGTATGTGTGTGTGCGCTCGCACATGTGCATGCATGCGCCCCTCATCTCATCTTATTTCCTGTTGATTTCAACTATTTTTAAAAATGTTAATCTAACATTTCCCATCTATATTTCCACATACCCAAAAGCTAACAAAATGCCACCTGTGGTACAGACATTAAGAGTTCTGAGGGATTAATACAGTTCTGAAGGAGAGAATTGTGTTGTGTGTGAGATTTGAGAGAGGTTCTAGTTATGGTGCTCTTGAAATAAAATATGGATGGATCCAAGGCCCAACCAAGGACATGTGAAATCTGAGAAAACCAAAGCATGGGCTGTAGAACTGGACTATAGGAATTGACTCTCTTTTGCATACTGAACAGCCGTTTACAAATTCATGACTTTGTCATGCTCCACGCTTGAAGGGGGTCTAGTTTAGTGACCTGGTTCAGTTGATTGTATACCTCAGAAAATATGGATCGACTGAAACTAAGAGAGCTGCCTTAAAAAAACTGTACTAAAATACATATAACATAAATTTTACTATCCTAACCATTTTAAAGTATACAGTTCAGTGGCATTAAGTTCATTCACATTGTCGTGCTACCTTCACCATCAGCCATCCCAAAAAGCTGCTTTCTTTTATGATGCTCTAGAAAAGTGAGAAGTCTTTCCTCACTAGTGTAGTGTTATCCAGAGATCTTTCTGCAATGATGGGAATGTTCTCCTTCTGCACTGTTCAATATAATAGCCACTAGTCATTTGGCTCTTAAGCAGTTGGAATGTGGTTTAGTTAAAGAACTGAACTTTTAATTGTTTAATTATTTTAAATTTAAATAGCCACTGTAAAAGAGGATTAGCAATCTTTAATGACCCTAGTACAGCCCTGGAATACTAGAGTTGCTGGTTAGCAGTGCTGTAATGCTTCCAGAGGAGTCAAGGCTCATCACTATGGTAAACTAGGTTTGCATTTTCTCATAGAAATGATAATACAGTTCTGGTTGGCTTTGTTATCTAGGGATATTCTATACTTCTATTCAGCAGAATAGGCTCAATGAGATTTTTTTTGAATGGCCTATATAGAACATTGTCTTTATGATAAGATTTTCTTTTCTATCTAAATCAGTTGATTTACCATCTTTGGACTTCTGTCTCCTTGAATAGACTTGCCATGCGTTTCATTTCCCTAGAATTCCCTCTACAGGAGATTACAACACATTGTATTTAAGGTTTAGTACATGTTGACTCTTTAATTGTTGTGTCAGAGATGGTTGCATCAATGAAAGTTTAGGTAGGTGTTCTCTGTAGGGATTAATGAGAGAATGTTTTTACTCTGCTGGCTATGAGTTGACATTTAACACACTTCATCTTCTCCTTTGCTATGATTGCTCAGTAGTCACCCTTACCCATCCTCTCAGGACCATAAACACTAGAAACATTCTCTCCTGGAATCTATAGCACTTGACCTGCCTATAAGCATACAAATCTTGGGAAAATAAGCATATCCTGCAGTTTTCATTTATTCATAATCATATGTTCCCAGTAATGGGAAAGTAGACTGATTCTGGGACCACCGGTGGTCTGTTCATTGCCTGAATAATTTTACTATTCCTAATGATGCCATTACTCCTGCTTTATCGGTGTTTATTGCTGCAATTATTCATATATAAAAGTAATTTTGTCTAGTACCTATTATATGAAGGGAAATTTATTTCATATTTCTTTTTTATGTAATTTTCTAGTCCTCATAGAATTTCATAATTTTACTTTCTCTCAGTGAGAAAAGCCACATTGTGTCCTTGATTATTGTTACTGTTTTGCATACTTATTACATTGCATAACCAAAGTATGAACAGACCCTCAATTTACTGAATCTGGGTGAGCATAGAGAGGAGGAATAGGACAAAGGGGGCTGTTAGGGTTCTTGGAAGTAAAAGAAGTTGAAAAGCTCCATTTATGTTCTTTCTTTTTTTTTTTTTCTTTTTTTTAAGAGATGAGGTCTCACTTTTTTGACCAGGCTAGTCTCGAAATCCTGGCCTCAAGTGATCCTCCCATCTCAGCCTGACAAAGTGTTGGGATTACAGGCATGAACCACCACATGTGGCCTTTATATTTTTTATTCTGGTATGTCTTTATTGATGAATTCTCCCATTCCAAACATTGACTGTCAGTGGTCTTAGTGTCTGTCTTAGTCTGTTTTTACTGCTGTAACAGAATACCTTAAGACTGGGTAGTATTTTTTTTTTTCTTGAGACATAGTCTCGCTCTGTTGCCCACACTGGAGTGCAGTGGTGTGATCTTGGCTCACTGCAATCGCCACCTCTTGGGTTCAAGCAATTCTCATGCCTCAGCCTCTCAAGTAGCTGGGATTACAGGTGTGTACCACTATGCCCACCTAATTTTTGTATTTTTAGTACAGATGGGGTTTTGCCATGTTGGCCAGGCTGGTCTCCAATTCCTGGTCTCAAGTGATCCACCCACGTCAACCTCCCACAATGCTGGGATTACAGGTGTAAACCACCTTGCCCACCTAAGACTGGGTAATTTATAATGAACAGAAATTTATTGGCTCACAGGTCTGAAGGCTAGGAAGTCAATATCGAGATGGTAGCATCTGGCAAGGACCTTTTTGCTGTGTTACCACATGGCAGAAGATAAGAGAGAGCAAGATAGGGATAAAGGTGATTTTTAAATACCAGCACCAATCCCACCCATAAAGGTGGAACCCAAATGGCCTAATAAGCTCTTAAAGGTCCCAGCTGTTTTTTTTTTTTTTTTTTTTTAGAAAGAGAGCGAGAGAATAGGAAGGAGGAAAAAGGAAGAGAAAGAGAGAGAGAGAATGGGGAGGAGGGAGAAGGAAAAGAAAGAGGGAGAGAGAATGGGAGTATTGCTTCCTTGCCCAGGCTAGAATGCAATTTAGTAATGGGTATTGAAAACCTCTTTTATACTGATAACTATACTTAATGATGTAGTCAGGAAGGAATAAGGGAAGAAGATAACAAACAAACAGCCAACCAATATTTAATTTAAACCTATGAAATACTATACGATTACTGAGGAGTGATTTACTTCCAATTATATAGTCACCTTTGGAGTAGGTGTGAGGTGGTAATGTATGTTTTGTGTATTTGAAGTGGAGAGTTCTATAAATGTTTATTAAGTTTACTTGTTCCGGGTCTGAGTTCAAGTTCTGAATATCCTTGTTAATTTTCTATCTCGTTGATCTATAGAATCGTTAGCTCTTCTTGTTGCATTGATCCTTTTGCCATTATGTAATGTCATTCCTCGCCTCTTTTGATCTTTGTTGCTTTAAAGTCTACTTTATCAGAGGCGAGAATTGCATCTCCTGCTTTTTGTTTATTAGTTTATTTTTACTCTCTGTTTGATTGGTAAATCTTCCTCCTTCTCTCTGAGTCTTTGTGTATTGTTGCATGTAAGATGGGCCCGGATGCAGCATACCGATGGGTTTTGGCTTTTTATCCAATTAAAATATATATAAGTTTAATACCGGCGTTTGATGCTAGGTGACTGTTTTGCCCATTAGTTGATGTAAATTTTTTATTGTGTTAAAGTTCTTTGCTTTTTGATATATTTTTGGAAAGGCTGATATTGGTTGTTCCTTTATATGTATAGTGCTTCTTTCAGAAGCTCTTGTAAAGCAGGCCTTGGTGGTGGTGAACTCTCGAAGTACTTGTTTGTTCGCAAAAGATTTAATTTTTCCTTCGCTCATAAAGCTTAGTTTGGCTGGATAGGAAATTCTGGGTTGAAAGTTCTTTTCTTTAAGGATGTTAAATATTGGTCCCCACTCTTTTCTGGCTTGTAGGGTTTCTGCTGAGAGATCTGCTGTAAGTCTGATAGGTTTCCCTTTATGGGTAACCTGACCTTTCTCTCTGGCTGCCCTTAGTATTTTCTCCTTCATTTCAACCCTAATAAATCTGGCAATTATGTGCCTTGGGGTTGGTCTTCTTGAAGAATATCTTTGTGGTGTTCTCTGTATTACCTGGAGTTGAATATTACCCTGCCTTGCCAGGTTGGGAAAATTTTCCTGAATGATATCCTGAAGAGTATTTTCCAACTTGGATTCATTCTCTTCATCACATTCAGGTACACCTATCAAACGTAAATTAGGTCTTTTCACATAGTCCCATATTTCCTGGAGACTTTGCTCATTCCTTTTCATCCTTTTCTCTGCATTCTTGTCTTCTCGTTTCATTTCACTGAGCTGGTCCTCGACTTCTGATATCCTTCCTTCTGCTTGATCAATTCGACTGTTTAAACTTGTGCATGCTTCGCGAAGTTCTCGTGTTGTGTTTTTCAGCTCCATCAATTCACTTATATTCTTCTCTAAATTGTCCATTCTCGTTAACATTTCGTCAAACCTTTTTTCAAGGTTCTTAGTTTCTTTGCATTGGGTTAGAACAAGTTCTTTTAATTCACAGAAGTTTCTTATCACCCACGTTTTGAAACCTGCTTCTGTTATTGGAACACACGTGTAATCTATTAAGCCTTGTTCCGTTACTGATGAGGAATTGCAATCCCCTGTAGAGGGAGAGGCATTCTGATTTTGAGTATTCTCTACCTTTTTACGCTGGTTTCTTCCCTTCATTATATATTTGTCCGTCTGTCGTCTTTATAATTACCGACTTTCTAACTGGGTCTCTGACGTCCAACTTGTTGATTCCCTGTGCCGAAATCTGAGCAATCCACTGAGCCGGCCAAAACAGCGGTGTTAAGATTGATGGTGCTTTTCTGCCCGGGAATCTCTGGACTCTGCACCAAGATCTGGCGTGCTAAGGCACCAGCAAAACCGCCACGCCGGCCACAAGAGTCGCCCTGGCGACCCGTGGAGCTCCTCCACTGGGAATCTCCTGGTCCGTGAGCAACTAATATTCGTCTGAAAGTGTGGCGTCCTCTCGTTCTTTGTGCTTTCACTGGGAGGTACGTGCCCGAGCTGCTAATCATCAGCCATCTTGGATCTCTCTCCCCCCAGCTGTTAATACTGTTAAAATAGCAATTAAATTTCATCAAGAGCTTTGGAGGGAACAGACATTCAAACCATAGCAGTATCTCCATTTGTTTAAGTTTTATTGGGGGTTTTAAGAAAGAAGTCCTCTTTGGACAGCTCTGGGGAGGTACTGAACAAGTTGAAGTTACTGCTTCCACAGCCTGGGAGGTGTTTATGATGGATGAACCTATTCAGGTACTAATGATTATTACACTAACTTATCATCTTAACTTTCGAGTAGATAATATTGTTTGGGCATTAAGACACATTTGTACTTTCACACTGACTGTTCTCTTTGCCTGGAATTTTCTTTTTCTTCAGAGATAGAGTGACTGTCACACAATTATTCAGTGTTTGCAGTAACTTTATAAAACATGGTTACCACAAATAACAAGAATCGACTGTGCGTGCAAACTATCTTAGTACAAAGAAAGAAATATACAGGATGCTGTGGTGAAGAGTAATTGGTAGTGGTAGGAGAGAGACCTTTTCTTTAGGCTGATCCTTTTGAAAGGATTTTAGTTGAGATCCGTAGAACAAATAGGAGAAAGAGCATTTTTGTAGGGAAAAGGAATGGCTCTAAAACAGGAAGGAGCTTGATATTTTTAAGAAATTGAAAGAAAAGCAATGTGACTGGAGGAGAGTAACACAGGATGAAGTTGAAGAAGAAAGCAGGAATGTGATTATATTGTCTTTTGGAGACCACACTAAGGAGTGTAGCTTTGGAATATGTAATGGAAGCCATTGGAAGGTTTTAAACTGAGAGTGAGATGATTGCTTTGTTTTCAAAACCATAATTATCTCTGTTCTAGGGGGAATTGTTTGACCAGGGCAAGCAGTAAAATGGAAAAATGAGTTAAGAGGCTGGGCATGGTGGCTCATGCCTGTAATCCCAGCACTCTGAGGGTGAGGTGGCTGGATTGCTTGAGCCCAGGAGTTTGATACCAGCCTGGACAATGTGGTGAAACCCCATCTCTACAAAAAATACAAAAATTAGCCAGGCATGGTGTTGTGTGCCTGTGGGGTCCCACCCAGTTAACGGGGAGGCTGAGGTAGAAGGATCGCTTGAACCTGGGAAGCAGAGGTTTCAGTTAGTGGAGATTGCGCCACTTGTACTCCAGCCTGGGTGACAGAGTGCGACCCTGTCTCAAAAAAAAAAAAGAGTTAAGAGACATGGCCGTTCAATACTCAGTAGTTGCCAAATCTGCCATATTACCTTCCAAATAGTTGTCAGCTCTATCTCCTCCTTACTGTTGTGTTAATAATTCACCATCTTTGCCTGATTTGTTTTCACAACCTCATACTTGATCATTCTCCCTAATCCCTGCCCCCACGTCTCCCGAGAGATGTGATCAATCAAAGTCACCCATCTTATCCACCTCATTGCCCCTCTAAAAAGCCTCCATCCAGTAACTCCCCAAAGGAGTCTGGTGCCTCCTTGCCTTCTAAGCACCAGCTGTCACTATGCTTTGCCCTTAGTGTCCCACATGACAGAATGTTTCCGCTTCCCTCTCCACATCAGTCGTTTGGGGCTTCCTTGCCTTCCTTTGCTCAGGAATCCTTTGCCACCTACCATCCCATGCAGGTTTAGGTGTTCCTGGCATGTTCTTATGATACCCAAAGCTGGTACCTCATACTTAGCCATTTTGTATCATTGTCATCTATGTATCAGCCAGGCTCTCACCTTCCTTCCTCACAATTAGAGTGTTTATTTCATATGCGTGCATTTATTTATTTAGAGGCAGAGTCTTGCTCTGTTGCCCAGGCTGGAGTGCAGTGGCATGATCTTGGCTCACTGCAACCTCCGCCTCCTGGGTTCAAGCAGTTCTCCTCCCTCAGCCTCCGGAGTAGCCGGATTACAGGTGCCTGCCACCACGCCTGGCTAATTTTTGTATTTTTTGTAGAGATGAGGTTTCACTGTGTTGGCCAGGCTGGTCTCGAAGTCCTGACCTCCAGTAATCTGCCCACCTCAGCCTCCTAAGGTGCTGGGATTACAGGTGTGAGCCACCACACCAGGCCCGTTTTTATTTATTTTTGAGTACCCAGCATTTCACATAGTTTCTGGATGATGGTAAAGATATAATAACATTTGATGAATGGGTTCCTTCGTAAATATTTGCTAATTTCTTGACCAGTATTAGGTGAGACTTTTCCTTTTTTTTGTAGATGGAATTATACAAATAAAGGAATAATGTGGAACTATAGAAATAAAACCAGTTTTACAAAACATGTATGCACATTTATTTATTCCAGAAATATTTATTGAATTACCAGGAGATGGTCTAACAATGGAGTGTTTAGAGTATTGAACAAAACAAATCCCTGCCTTCTTATGATTTAGATGGGTCTATGTTTGTATTATCTACCTATATATATGGGCCCATTTTAATCTAGTACATACATAATACATATTATATATAGGCTTTAATTTCTAGAATAGTTTTAGAGTTACAGAAAAATTGCAGAAATATTTCAGAGAGTTCCCATATGGCCCACACTGAGTTTCCCCTATTACTAACATCTTACATTTGTGTGGTACATCTGTTATAATTAATGAACTGATACTGACATATTATTATTAACTGAAGTCCATATTTTATTTGGACTTCCTTAGTTTTTACCTAGGGCCCTTTTTCTGTCCATCCATAATACCACGTTACATGTAGTCATCATGCCCCCTTAGGATCCTCTGAGCTGTGGCAGTTTTTCAGACTTAACTTTGTTTATGATGACCTGGATAATTTTAAGGCAAATTGGTGAGGTATTCCAGAGAAAGTAAGACATCCCTCAGTTTGGGTTTGTATATTTTTCTCATGGGTTAACTGGGAATTTTGTGTTCTTAGGATTAAGGCCGCAGAGGTAAAATACCATTCTTCATATCAATGGTACGTGCTATCAACATGAATTATCACTGTTGATGCCTTGATCACTTGGCTGAGATAGTGTTTGTCAGGCTTAAAAGTACTCTTTTCCCTACCTAATTTACTTTTTGGGAGGAAGTCACTGTGTCCAGCCCACACTGGAGGGACCAGAAGTTAGGTTCCATTTTCTTGAGGAGGCAGTATTGACGTAAATTATTTAGCATTATTCTGTAGAGTTGTCTGTTCTCTATTTATTATTTATATCAATATGAATTCTACTTTGGGTTAGAACCCATACTACTTTATTTTGTTGCTCAAATTGCTCTAGCTTTAACCATTGGGAGCTCTTTGAACTGACTCCTATGTCCCTTTGCTGTACTCCCATCAGTTCATTTTCTGAACATTTTCTTATTTTCTGGTATTATTAGGTGCTCAAGTATCTGCATTTGAAAATATAAATAATTTTGCCTCTGATTTTATGTAGAATTTGAAAATACTTTGATATGCTTATATGAATTTGGACTGTTCAACAGATTACATTTTTTCAGTATTGGATTGGTTTTATTTTTTGTGGTGATTTATAAAGCTGCTTCTCAGAGGGGAAAATATATATGGTTATGGGTTTTCTCTGAATGAATATTATATTTATGACCACTGTTTTATACTTTCAGTTTTTTAGAATATAAGTTTCACTTTGCAAACCATGTTAGAGAATTTTTACATTTCTCTGGCTTTCAGAGATGTTTATGGTTGCCAGTAGCTGAACGGATATCATTATGCTGGAAGTGTTTCAGTGATTATATATGCTGAGTGGTAAGATTGCTTAGTCTAAAAAAAGGACTCCACAATATTTGGCTTTTGGTTGTAATTACCAGTCATGCTTGCCAGAAATTAAGTTTAGCTTTTAGAAGCCTAGAATTCTTAATATGTTTGTCTCTAACTAAATATTTCAGAGACTGTTATGAAACTGTCAGTAATTCCATTATATATTTTATGTTCAGCTTATTCTGAGTCACAGCTGATGAAATGTCATATAGCATGTGATTGTGCAACAACATAGAAAATGCTTAAGATAGCAAGATGGAAATAGTAATATTTAGTCTAATTACAATTTTGTTTAAAAGGAAACTAACTGTGATCCTAAGTACAAATAAAAGACAGAAGGGAAAAATACCACAATGTTAACAGAGAATATCTATTAGGTCACATGACATTGCTTTTCTGTTATTTTCCAATTAGAAATAAATTGGCTTGTGTTACTTTTTTAATGAGGAAAATTGAGACTTTTTTTAAAATTTAGAAATAGGAGCTAAATTGTTTATTCCATTCTAGATGCTGAAGGTTAAAAGGTCTTTTGAAGAAATAGTCCATAATTCAGGTTGTTCTCCACTGAAGAATTAGTGAACTGGCTCGCTCCTATTTTGATAATTATAACCCTTTAAAGTTTACAAAATTGTTCATATATCTTATTTTGTATTTAAAAAAAATCTGTATGTGATGGATTTTCACTTTATCCACACAAATGGACTAAAGTCCAAAGGTTAACACTCAGGTTGATGTATTGAAACCATGACTTCATTAATGCCTGATCAACTGGACAGAGTTGGAGACAGAGGACCTTAAAGTTCTTGGAGTGAAGCGTGTGTACTGGAACTGCTGCTGCCATGGCTGGGGTTGCTGTCAGACCTCATTTTGAGGGACAGCTTCACATTCCTCTCATAGAAGATTGATGACCTCAATAGATACCTTGGGGAGCCTGTTTGAATTAAAAATACCTAACACTGTTTAGCTGCTTCTAATTTGTTTTAGCTTCTGGTGGTGACTGGGAGGTGAATTGAGTTCATGACTCAGGCTTAGAAGTTACAGAGTAGCTTTTGTAGGTTATTGTCTGTGGGTATCCTCTGGATGGGTCATATATGGAATATCATAGTTTACAAAAGATATATTCCAGTCTTCAAATAATTTGCAAGAGTAGCACAATTAAAGGGAGATCCTTTTAAATCTTTTAATAAATCTTTTATTTTTTAAGTAAAATAAATGACACTTTTCAGTTTAACATTTAGAGATACATTCAAAGGGACTTCTTTTGTCCTTAAACCAGAGGAAAACTCTTTTTTTCTAATATGGCCCTTATCCCTAGGGTAATGGCCAGTGCCCTACCTCTTTCCTTTCTATCACTAGGAGATATCATTGCATGCAAGAGAATAGGGACTGGAGTGATCCTTTCCCTGTTTCCTGGAGGGAGTCTGTTTTAATAGAAGGTTCTGATGTATATATAACACAGTAGTGGGATTATCACAACATTGGTAGTCCAGCTCTGGAGTTAGGAGTACAACATCAAAAACTGGGCCAGCATTCAAGTCATCTCATTTCATGGTGTTAGTGGGATTAGTTCTTCCAGTCTGCTAGTGTACTGCCGTGTGTGGTATAAGCTATTGTACCTTTCAGCAGACTGCCCATGAATTCTTCACAATGGGATTTAGCAGTAGACTAAGATGATAATCAAGAACCGTACACAACTGTAATGCTTCTTTTCTTAATAATGGCCCTCAAATGGCCCTTGAAAATCAGTGCAACAAAACTTGGCCATCTGTTCACACACCTTTCAAAATTGAGAAATAATAGTCTACCATATAATAAAACATTTTGATATGAATTTTAAGTGTATATTTTGTTTTTTTTTTCAGATACCTGATTATTATAAAGTATTCAGGTAGTACAGCAAAAATAAACGCCCTTCAATAATTTTACCTTCCTCCCCCCAAAGTATTCCCTTTCAATTTATAAAATATGTATGTATCTATGTATAACCTGCATTTCCACTCAATAGTATGTCATGCTTTAGTTTCCACTTTCCACCATTTTAAGCAATGTGCCAATGAGTATTCTTACATATATAAAGTTCCTGATTTTTAAAGGGATGTATTAATCCCTTCTCATGCTGCTGTGAAGGAATACCTGGAACTGGGTAAAAAGAGGTTTAATTGACTCATAGTTTCCCATTGCTGGGGAGACCTCAGGAAACTTATAATCATGGCAGAAGGTACCTTTTCACAGGGTAGGAGGAGATAGAATAAGTGCAGATGGGAAATACCAGACACGTATAAAACCAGCAGATCTTGTGAGACTCATTCTTTATCATGAGAACAGTGTGGGGGAAACAGCCCCCATGATCCAATTACCTCTTCCTGGTCCTGTCCTTGACGTGGGGATTGTGGGGATTATGGGGATTACCATTCAAGCTGAGATTTTGGGTGGAGACATAGCCAAACCATATCAAGGGATGACTTCCTAAAAGAATTGCTAGGTCAATGAGTTTACATACTGAAAAATATGTACAGGAGAGACAGCAGAGCATGGCTGTTAAGTACGGAGCCTTGGAGCCATTGGCTTGGGTTTGAAACCTGGCTTTACCATTTCCTAGCTCTGTAACCTTAGGCAAGTTACTTAAACTCTTTGTGCCTTATTTCCTCATCTGTAAAGTGGGGGATAGCAGCAGTACCTGTGTCATGACATAGACTTTGGACTTGTGCCTAGCTCATAGTAAGAGATTATTATACATGTCTCAAGATTACTGTAAAAAAGCTGCATATCCATGGGTATATCTTGTCACCAAAGGGGCCTAGTGTCTAGCAGAGGCATGTTAGAATTTAAGAACCAACAGTGGGGTCGGGCACGGTGGCTCACGCCTGTAATCCCAGCACTTTGGGAGGCCGAGGAGGGTGGATCACGAGGTCAAGAGATCGAGACCATCCTGGTCAACATGGTGAAACCCCGTCTCTACTAAAAATACAAAAAATTAGCTGGGCACGGTCGCGTGTGCCTGTAATCCCAGCTACTCAGGAGGCTGAGGCAGGAGAATTGCCTGAACCCGGGAGGCGGAGGTTGTGGTGAGCCGAGATCGCGCCATTGCACTCCAGCCTGGGTAAACAAGAGCGAAACTCCGTCTCAAAAAAAAAAAAAAAAAAGAACCAACAGTGGATGAGATGGCTTTCCATTTCTCACTTTTGCCCTCAGCACTGATTATTATTCCACTTTTTAGTATTGTTCTAGTCAGGAAAAAAATGATGTCAGGGTGTGTTAATTTGCATTTTAATGAGTAAGATTGTGTATTTTAAAATACATTTTGTGAACATTTGTTGACTTTTTTTCCTACTGTGAAACACTTGTTTGTATCTTTTGCCAATATTTATGTTGGGATATTCATCTTTTTCTTTTTCTTTTTTTTTTTTTTTTTGCGACAGAGTTCTGCTCTTGTTGCCTAGGTTGGAGTACAGTGGTGTGATCTCAGCTCACTGCAACCTCCCCCTTCCGGGTTCAAGCAATTCTTCTGCCTCAGCCTCCTCCATAGCTGGGATAACAGATGTCCACCACCACGCCTGGCTAATTTTTTGTATTTTAGTAGAGATGGGGTTTCACCATGTTGGCCAGGCTGGTCTCAAATTCCTGACCTCATGTGATTTGCCCACCTCGGCCTCCCAGAGTGCTGGGATTACAGGTGTGAGCCACTGTGCCCAGCCAATCTTTTTCTTACTGATTTATATTTTATATTTTAAGGAGACAACCTCTGGAAAGATTAAAATATTTTCCCAGGGTTGTTTTGTTTTGTTTATGTCTTTTGACTTTATTGTGTGTTAATTTTTTTATTGACAAATAAAAATTGTATGTATTTATGGCGTACAACATGATGTTTCGATACATGTATTTATTTTAGAAAGGATAAATTAGGTAACATTTGTATTACACTTATTTTTTGTGGCTGGAACACTTAAAATCTCTCAGCAGTTTTCAAGTATGCAATATGTTAACTATAGTGACAATACTGTACAATAGATCTCTTGAACTTGTTCCTCCTGTCTAACTGAAATTTTATGTCCTTTGACCAACATTTCCCCAGTCATCCCACCACACAGCATCTGGTAACCACTATTCTACTTTCTGCTTCTATGAGTTCAACTCTTTTAGATTCCACGTATAAGTGAGATCATGCCGTATTTGTCTTTTTGTGCCTGTTTTATTTTAACTAGCATAATGTTTACAAGATTCATTCATGCTGTCACAAATGATAGAATTTCCTTCTTTTTTTTTAAGGCTTAATAGTAGTCCACTGTATAAATATACCATGTTTTCTTTATTCATTCATCTGTTGATGGACAGTTAGTCTGCTTCCATATCTTGGCTGTTGTGGATAATGCTGCAGTGAAGATGGGGGTGCAGTATCCTGATATACTGATTACATTTCCTTTGGATATATGCCCAGAAGTAGAATTGCTGGATCATATGGTAGTTCTATTTTTAATATTTTTTTCATACTCTTTTCCATAATGGCTATGCCAGTTTACATTTTCACCAACAGTGACAAGGGTTCTTTTTTTTTTTTTCTCCACAACCTAAACAACACTTGCTGTCTCTCCTTTTTGATGTAGCCTTTTTAATAGGCGTAAGGTGATATCTCATTGTGGTTTTAATTTGTACTTTCCTGATGGTTAGTGATGTTGAACACTTTTTTTCATCTACCTGTTGGCCATTTGTGACATGGTTGTGATTTTTACTATTGAGAAATTGTCAACATTTTTTTAGTCAGTTCTGACTTTTACTTTTTTTTTATTGAGTCGGACTGCTCTGTCCAGGCTGGAGTACAGTGGTTCGATCTCGGTCTCTACAACCTCCGCCTCCCTAGTTCAAGCAATTCTCCTGCCTCAGCCTCCTGAGTAGCTGGGACTATAGGCACATGCCACCATGGCCAGCTAATTTTTTTTTTTTTTTTTTTTTTTTTGTATTTTTAATAGAGACAGGGTTTCACCATGTTAGCCAGGATGGTCTCGATTTCTGACCTTGTGATCTGCCCTCGGTCTCTCAAAGTGCTGGAATTACAGGTGTGAGCCACCACACCTGGACAGTTCTAACTTTTTCTTTATGGCTCTGGTGGATTGTGTCATATTGTCATACATAAGGAGAGAGGAATTTGTGAACATGATGAATATAATGGAATGTGATGGATATAATGGAATGTGGCTCCCTTCCATTCTCATCTTCACTCTGTTAATTGACTGCTGGTTTCAATGAGTGGCTAATGTAACTGAAGCCCCTGGCTGTCTTATTGTAAGTAAATAGAACAGTGAAAAAATAAAAAGAAACTGACACTGGACTTTCTTTCCCATGAACATTTTGGAGACCACGCCACAAAGCGAAAACCAGGAAATTGTGGATCTTGGGATAAGCTCAGTCTCAATATTTTATTTATTTTTAGAAACAGTGCAAGACCCTTTCTCAAATAAATAAATAAAACTTACATGGGTAAACAAAGGGCCAAGAACAGTGCAGGCAATCTTGAAGAACAACAAAGTTAGAAGAGTTAGGATTTAGTCTATAGCAGGCTCACAGACTTTTTCAGTAAAAGACTTTGCAGGCTACATGGCTTGCAGGCTATAATTTGCTGACCCCTGCTCTAAAGGGTGTCCAAATTTCTTGTTAAGTTGCTTAATTAAAAAGGGATGTGCAGGCTGGGTGTGGTAGCCTACACCTGTAGTCTCAGCACTTTGGGAGGGCCAAGGTAGGTGGATCACCTGAGGTTGGGAGTTCAAGACCAGGCTGACCAACATGGAGAAACCTTGTCTTTACTAAAAATACAAAAATTAGCTGGGTATGGTGGCACATGCCTGTAATCCCAGCTGCTCAGGAGGCTGAGGCAGCAGAATCGCTTGAACCCAGGAGGTGGAGGTTGTAGTGAGCCAAGACTGCGCCATTGCACTCCAGCCTGTGCAACAAGAACGAAACTCTGTCTCAAAAACAAAAAAGAAAAAAAAGGGATGTGCAAGGATGGGTTAAGTAGACCAGTACAACAGAGTCCAGAAACAGACCCACACATCTATGGTCTTGTTAATAAATGGTGCAAGTCAATTGGATATTGATATGGGAAAAAAAATAAGTGCATACTACGTGGGCATGGTGGTGCATGTCTGTCATCCCAGCTACTTGGGAGGGTTGCTTGAGCCCACGAGTTTGAGACTGTAGTGAGCTATGATTGAGCCACTGCATTCTAGCCTGGGTAACAGAGTGCGACCCTTCCTCCTAAAACAAAACAGAACAAAAAAACCAATCTTGTATCATACACTAAAATAAATTCCAAGTAGAATTTTAGATCCAAATGTTGAAGATAAAAAATAATAATAATAATAAAGATTTAAGAAGCTAAGATGCCAAACAAATATCTCAAATAGGAACAAGAAACAGTTATCATCAAGGAAAAATTTACAAATTGGACTGCTTTAATATTAGAGACTATTAAAAGTTATCAGAAAGAGTGAAAAGCAAGAAGACACAGAATGGGGCAAGAGTTTATTTTTATTTATTTATTTATTTATTTTTGAGACAGAGTCTCCCTTTGTCGCCCAGGCTGGAGTGTAGTAGTGCAGTCTTGGGTCACTGGAACTTCTGCCTCCCAGGTTCAAGTGATTCTCCCGCTTCAGCCTCCCGAGTAGCTGGGACTACAGGCATGAGCCACCACACTTGACTAATTTTTGTATATTTAGTAGAGGCGGTTGGCCATGTCTGGCCATGTTGGCCAGCTGTTCTTGAACTCCTGAGCTCAGATGATCCGCCCACTTCGACCTCCCAAAATGCTGGGATTACAGGCATGAGCCACTGCACTGGGTCAGGACAAAATATTTCAACACATATAACTAATTAAGGGTTCATATCCAGAGTCTTTAAGGAGCTTCTATAAATCAGTAAGGCTAAGATAGACAACCAAATAGAAAATATGCTCTCAAAAGATATCTACTTAACCAATATGATGCTTAACATTGTTAGTCATCCGGAAAATGAAAATAAAACCTCAGTAGGATATTATTACTGTACAACTGCTAAAATGGCTAAAATTCAAAAGACTGATGATATACAGGGTTGACAAGGATATGAAGCAACAAGAGTGCTCTTACCTGCTGGTGGAAGTGGGAATTGGTGTAACCACTTAGGAAAATTCTTGGGCAGTATTTCAGTTATCTATCACTGTATCCAGGCCACTCTCAAAGTTGGAGAAATAATTGGCATCCTGTTTTCAGATAATATTTAGAGCAGGGAAAATGAAACTATTATTTGAATGGAGAAATTTAGGAAAATTTTCACATTAACAAAAGAAAAAAGTTGGGAAGAATGGCAGTTTGACTAGCTCAACACAAATACAGGGAAGTAAGAAGAGGAAATATACAATAATAAAAGTAAGGTGAAGGAATAAGATCATTGTATCAATTATTAGACTGTGAGCAGACTGAATTTTCCCATTAAAAATGGTATGTCAGGTTGCACGGGTGGCTCACACACCTGTAATCCCAGCTCTGTGGGAGGCCAAGGCAGGAGGATATCTTGAGCCCTGGAGTACAAGACTAGCCTGGGCAACATGGGGAAACTCCATCTCTACAAAAAAAATTAGCCAAGAGTAGTAGCATGTGTCTGTGGTTCCAGCTACTCTGAAGGCTGAGGTGGGAGGAATGCTTGAACCCGGGATGTTGAGGCTGCAGTGAGCCTTGGTCGTGCCACTGTACTCCAGCTTGGGTGACAAAGCAAGACCCTGTCTCAAAAAAAAAAAAAGTGGGTCAGACTGAACTAGAGAATAGTGTTTACAAGCAATTCTCTCAAAACAAAACGAGTAGGTGAAAATAAAGCAGAAATCAAAGAGCAAGAAAATATCAAAAAACAAAAACAAATTTCCTTAAAGCAGAACAGCGTTAGACAAAGTGGACTTCAGATTAGAAGCACTAAATGAGATAAAGACAGACATTATATACTGATAAGGGGCACAATTTATGATCACGTATGAACCAAATAGCATCAAGTATCATATCAGGCAAAAAACACAAGACAAAAATTATTGGTAATATAAGGAAAACTTGGTAAAAGTTCAACTGTTGTTTGGTATTTCAGTATATCCTTACAGTATTGAATCTAGAGGAACTGAATAATCAATAATGATAATGGTAATATATTAATATACTATCTGAGATTTATTGGGTGCTTACTGTGTGCCAGGCACTCTTCTAGGGGTTTTACAGTATTAAATCATAGATCCTCATAAGAAAACTATGAGACTCAACAAAAAGACATTTTTCCAGTGAAGATATACAGATGGTCAATAAGCAGCTAAAAAGATGTTCAACAGCATCAGTCGTTAGGGAAATGCAAATCAAAACCACAATGAAGTACCACTTCACACCCACCGGGATGGCTGTAATAAAAAAGATGGACAATAACAAGTGTTGACGAGGATGTAGAGGAATTGGAACCCTCATACATTGCTAGTATAAGTTTAAAATAATGCAGCTGCTTTGGAAAACAGTCTGGCATTTCCTGAGAAGATTAAACGTAGAGTTACCATATGCCACAGCACTTCAACTCCTAGGTTTATACCTAAGAGTGTTGGAAACATCTGTTCACATAAAAACTTGTATGTGAATTCTCATAGTAGCATTATTGATAACAGACAAAAGTTAGAAACAACCCAGATGCCCATTAGCTGATGAATGGATTAATGAAATGTGATTTCTCCATACAATGGAATATTATTTGGACATAAAAAGGATATATGCTACCATATGGGTTAACCTTGAAAACATTATGCTAAATCAAATAATCCAGTCATAAAAGACTCCATATTCCATTTGCATGAAATGAGTTCCATAGACCAATCTATAGAGAATCAATATAGATGAGTGATTGTTAGGATTTAGAGTGGGGTTGGAAGGGGGTAATTAGGTATAAATGCTAATGGATAGGAGGTTTCTTTTTAGGGTTATGAAGATGTTCTGAAATTGATTGTAATTCTAAAGTCAGATTTACACAGCCTGTGAATTTTATTAAAAATCGTTGAATTGGACTTAAGAGTATTTATTTTGGGGGTGGGGGTGGATGGAGTCTCTCTCTGTCGTCCAGGCTCGAGTGCAGTGGCAGAACTCAGCTCACTATAACCTCCGCCTCCAGGATTCAAGCGATTCTCCTACCTCAGCCTCCTGAGTAGCTGGGATTACAGGCATGCGCCACCACACCTGGCTAATTTTTATATTTTTAGTAGAGATGGGGTTTCACCATGTTGGCCAGGCTGATCTTGAACTCCTGATCTCAAATGATCTACACACCTCGGCCTCCCAAAGTTCTGGGATTGCAGGCCTGAGCCACCATGCTGGGCAGTAAATAGATATATTTATGATATGTGAAATATGTTTTAATGAAGTTGTTATTGAAAACAAATTACAATTATGTTAGTTGACTTTAAAGGAGTTCTTCAGGGTACATTTGAATAAGGAAAGCAAGATGTATTATTTTGTAAAATAGTATCATTATATGAGCATGGAATAAATATGGAAGGATATATAATAGATTGCCAATTTGGGTTACCCAGATAGGAGGGTGCTGATATGGGGAAAGAGGGATTCGAAGGGAAGGAAGTAAGAAAACAACCTGTGTTTAAATAGAAACCCATGATGTGTCATATCTGTAATTTACTTTCATATGGTTCGGCAAGACAGCATGTGTGCATACATAATTACATATATACACATATGTATACATACATATAGATGGATAAAGCAGACGTGGCCAAGTGCTAACAATTATTGACTCTATGTGGGGGTTATATGGACAGTTATTTTACCAGTCTGTCAACTTTTATCTGTGTTTGATAGTAATAAAAAATTGGTTGGGGGAGACGCCATCAGAATGTTTTCTGTGATCCATTATTGTAATATTTTAAAATATTTACATATTAAAAATTTTTAGGTACAAAAACGCCTTAAGCATTTCAAAATTATGAAATTATTTTTCTAGTCCTTTTGGTGTTTGTTTAAGTTAAATTTCTAAGCTGTTTGGAACTCCTTTTTTTGTTTTTGAGACACAGTGTCATTCTGTCACCCAGGTTGGAAGTGCAATGGCATGATCATGGCTCACTGCAGCCTTGAATTCCCAGGCTTAGGTGATTTTCCCATCTCAGCCTCCCAAGTAGCTGGGGCTATAGGCCACCACCACACCTGGATAACTTTTTTTTTTTTTGTATTTTTTGTAGAGACAGAGTTAATTGTGTTGCCCTGGCTGGTCTTGAACTCCTGGGCTCAAGCAAGTGACCTACTCCCACCTCCCTAAGTACTGGGATTACAGGTGTGAGCCAGCAAGCCTGGCCTGGAGTTTTGTAATCTATGTTTATTAATTTTGATGTGGTTTCATTTTGATCCATTACTTTTTTTCTAGGTAAACAGTGGTATCAGTTGGGGATAATGCTGGTTTTATGATTCCTTTCCAATATTTTTGCCTTATTGCATAGGCTAGCACATCTGGAACAATTTTGGATGATGATGAGAGTAAGCATCCTTATTTAAAATTTTTAATGGCAGTCTCTTGTTTCAGTTTCAAAGTTTTTTGTTTTTGATAAATATTATTGATTGGGTTAAGGACATTTTCGTCTAACATTGAAATAGTTGAATGAAACAGAGTACTCAAATCAGAGAATTAACTGAAAAAAAAAAAGTGATGAAAAGCAATCCTAAAAATTGGAGCAAAAATAATACCCAAAGGTAGAGGGTGATAAACAGCTCACCAGACTGGTAGAAATTCTTACATTCAGGCAAAAACCCCATTAGTCCTAGATATATACCAAATCAATATGTTAGAATAAAACAACAAAGATTGGGCATAGTGGCTCACACCTGTAATACCAGCACTTTAGGAGGCCAAGGCGAGCAGGTCACCAGAGGTAAGGAGTTTGAGACCAGCCTGGCCAACATGGTCAAACCCCGTCTCTACTGAAAATACAATAAAAAATAGCTGGGTGTGGAGATAGGCACCTGTAATCCCAGCTACTCGGGAGGCTGAGGCACGAGAATGTCTTGAACCTAGGAGGTAGAGGTTGCAGTGAGCCGAGATTGTGCCAGTGCACTCCATCCTTGGCGTTGGAGTGAACCTCCTTCTCAAAATAAATAAATAAATAAAACAACAAAAACAGATGTTACAGAGCCTGTGAGATCTGAGAAACACTGGGACATCACTGGCACATGCCCAAAAGAGTTTCACTGGGTAAATCTTGGGACTGATGTGTGTTAGAGATAAAAGCTCTTCTATGAGAAAGTATGCCTATTTACCAAAAATAAGCAAATACATTTTTCTTAGCACTGCTTTAAGAAACGTTCATTTTGTTAAAGGTTGAAATTACTAGATGGGTTAGTTGCCTTGCAAGTATACTTTAGTAAAACGAATGTGAGTGTACTCTTAATGAATCTATTGATATTCATTATATTTTAAACTGAGTTCAGTATTTCCCAATATGGTCAAGAGTACAGGCCATGAATATGAATATATGCTGATGAAAATATGAATATGTTCTTAGTGAATATATTGATCTTTATTAAATTTTAAACCAGGTTCAAAAATGTCCCAATATGGTCAAGAACATAGCTCATGAATAAGAATATAAACTTATGAAAATGTTCATGAATATATTCATGTTCATTAATTTTAAACTGTATTAAAAAGTTTTCCCAATAGGGTAAAGCAGAATATATTCATGAATATATTCATAAAGAGGATATATTCATGAATATAATCACTATAAAAAATATATTCACATTTACTGAATATATTCACGAAGAATATATTCATATGATGACTAAACTACTCTACAACTCTTTGCATTTTACAAATTAAATAGTTCTTAAAATCCTGCTATGAAGCAGAGTATAAATCATTCTATTAAAATTTCACTGAAATCTTCAAAAAGTGAAAAAGTTTAAATTTGGTATCTTCAGTGAATTGATCTGTTTATGAATTGGCTCCTAGTGAATAGTTCTTGGCAAATAGTTTAGAGCCCTCTCTTTCTGCATGAGATGAACCATTATTTATTACAGCATCTGCCCTGGGAAAACCAAGACAAAAAGAGAGGATACTGAAAACAGCTGGGCTATCTGAGTGTTCAGAAAAGACTGATTAATAACGCTAAAGAAATAAAGGTACTTATTAGACGGAAGGCCTGCAAGCCACTGCCTGAGATTTAAGAAGTATAGTGCTCAGGCTGGTGAGGTTGGTATGCCAGGCAGTATTTTGGGGCTGAAGAGTTTAGTGTAGTTACCATCTGCAAAATGATATGAGTTTAAGTTTAGTCATAATAGAGGGAAACTGAAAAATAACGTGGCTTGCTTTGGGAGTTTCTCACTTTATTTTGTTTTGATATTTCAGAAAGGAAATTCTGAGGCTTTAGATAGTTTGCTACCCACAGATCTCATAAATCAAGCATTCTTCATGACCTGGATCTATCTTAAGCAGATCGAAGCTCTGGGCAGCTTGAATAGTGCTCACCCAGAGACTTCCTGCCAGTAACAACCCACATTTCTTAGCCTATTTTTTTTGTTTTGTTTTGTTTTTTAAAAAAAGCAGCAGCAAAACACATTGTAGGTGCACATTTTTTGGAAAAAAATAAAAGTTCAAATATTATTAAAATATTTGGACTTAACATTTTATGGGCACTCAGAAGTAACCATCAACTTCACATGTATCTCTGAGCAAAAAATTAACCATTAAGTGTAAATGGATGCTGAGTGGGCCAGATCTTGCGAACACCTTGGTTATATGGTGTTTTGTGTGGAATGCTAATTTTCTGAGATTTGTACAAACGATTTTGTAAAATGCTTAAATTTATCATTAACTTTACCCTTGAGCTTCTGAACTTCTTAAAGTCAATACCCATGTCTAATTTATATTTGCTGTGCTTATTGCATCTAGCACAAAATTTATTGTACATAGTAGATGCCTGAAGTTTATTTTTAATGAATACATACATGAAAAGTCTGTCATGGAACTATCTGTTTTCCTTGTATTTGTACTGCTATTTTGCCCATTAACTAAAGGATGTGAATGATAAGCCTTGTCTATGTCTCTGTTGTCCTAATGAAGATGCCCTTTTTCCTCTATATCCAACCTTTGTGCACTAAAATCCTCTTTCCCCACAGTTTCACAGAATACTAGATTCATTTTTTAGCCCTTTTCTTATCTGTAACCTTCTTTGCTATAAAGTGGAGGGAAAATGTTTAATAATTTTAAAAGTTTAAAACTTTTTCTTTGCTATTAGACTTGAAGTGAATGTCAGAACTGAGAGGGCCCTGCAAGACCACTCTTCAGCCCTTTTGTTTTACTCATGAAAAACAATTACTAATTACTTTCTCACTGTAACTCATACCATGCTATTTTGTAATTGCTTGCTTAATTGTAGGCATTTCTAGCTGGACTTTAAACTCAGTGGGTATAGGGACCACATCTATCTTATTTAATGCTATGTTTCTGACACAGCATAGTGCTTAGAAGAGAATAGGTGTTCAGTTAATGGTTCAGTTATGAATAAATAAATAAATGAATCAAGACTGGTGAAGGGACTTGCTCAAAGACATGTGACTGTGTAGCGGGCAGTCCGTAGCTGCTGAATCCCAGTTAAGCTCATTAAAAGTCAGAGCTTTGTAATCTACTCTACCATCCTGGAAAGAGTAAAGGTCAGGGGAAATGGCTAATTTTCTTAAGTGTTTGTTAAACTCTGCAACTTATACATTTCCACTTGTTGGCTTTCAGTATACAGGGGACTGCTGTATAGGAAAGCAGCTGACCAAGGAAATGCAGAGGATGTGCTATCCTTATTTTTGCCTGGAAACCTTTTCAAAAGAAACAGTTTTACTTTTAAAAGCAGTGAAACTTCGTCTTAGGAAAAGAAATTTTCCCCAGTTGCAATCGGATTTTTAATCCTTTTTTTAAATTTTAACTTTCCACACTATACCAGCATATTATTCTTATTTTTAAATTTAATGTTTCTGAAATCATGAGTGCCCCAGCTATCAAAAACTCCGCTTAGGGTTCAGTTCATTAATGTGAGGGCTCAGACTCTTGAGGTACTTAGAAAACCTCAAGGACTGTTGATACTGGACATTTGCTAATTCAGAGCCTTCCAGAATCATCATGACCTTTTCAGCTTCATCCTTAGTTTTTCTGGTATACTCTTGACCTCCATTAATGGTCCCAAATCTGCTTGTTTTGCAGAAAATAAGAAGTGTGCATGCTCACAGAAACGGTTGTTACCTGATGATCTTGGAGTTCAACAGTGTAGGTCATTGGTTTCTTTTGGGTTCCCCAGCAGTACCTGTGTTAACCTTTTGACTGCATGGTAAATTGCTTTGCTTATGTATGAACTTAAGTTATTTGTAGTGAAGTCAGAATTTAAACCATATTGAGGGAGAATGGGAAAAGACTGGAAAGGAAGAAACTGTCAAATCAGGGTGTGGCTTTTCTTGTTCTATGCCATTCTATTAAAATATATTTTTGTACTTTTTTGGAACATATGAAATGATACGTTTATGACTGACTTGACATTTACCACTTATTTAGCAGCAGAAAAATAGATGTAAATGGAAATGCTCTAATTCCTTTGAAACATGTCATTTTAACACTTAGGATTCGTGCTATCTGCCAGAAAGGTGTTTTCCTACTTAGGTAGCATCAGGTAGATGAATTGGAAATGTAGACTTCCATCTGGTCAGTACTTTTGTTGTTGTTTTGTGTTCATTTCGTTTTAGGTCCCATATTCATGAAATATTTGTCTTAGCATTCGCCAGTTTTAGATAAGTATTTCATTAGTGATACACAGTTGTTGTTGTTGTTTTTTAAGTGAATTGCAGAGAATAATGGCTGCCATTCTTGGATGTTGGCCTTTATTGATTTGGATATTACTGATGTATGAAATACATAAACTTGTCAGGTGCTTTGTGAGTCTCTCCTGGTCTTAAATAAAGGCATTTTAGAGCACCTAGTAGTAGAGTGTCCTTGAGTTAGCCAAATTTATACTATTTTGAGGCTGGCAAATTTGTGTAATATTGATGACTTAGAAATGAGGTAGGAGTTCTGCAGCACTGGTTTCACATGATACAGGTCATAAAGACCCCACCAATAAAAAGGATAGATAAAGAAGCTGGCCAAAACCAAGTAGACAATGAAAGTGACCTCTGGTTGTCTTCATTGTTCATTATATGCTAATTATAATACATTAGCATACTAGAGAAACTCCCACCAGCACTCTTGACAGTTTATAGTTGCTATGGTAATGTAGGGAAGCTACCATATATGGTCTGAAAGGGGGAGGAACCCTTAGTTTCTAGAATTCCCTGCCTCTTTCCTAGAAAACTTTTGAATAATCCACCCCTTGTTTAGCATGTGATTAAGAAAAATCGTAAAAATAGCCAATGAGCAGCCATCAGGGCTGCTCTTTCTATGCAGCTGCCACTCTTTTATTCCTTTGCCCTTTCTTTTTTTATTTTTTTGAGACAGTCTGGAGTTCAGTGCTTTCTTAATAAACTTGCTTTCACTTTACTCTGTCTGCTGGCTCTTGAATTCCTTCCTGCATGAAGCCATGAACCCATGTGACCTCCCAAACTGAACCCCAGTTTTGAGGTTTGCCCTGTGACAGAAAGGAATATAGTTTGAATTGCACAAGCATTATGATGGTTGTCTGTTATATGCTTCTGCTATACTGAATTTTATGTTTCTCAGAGTTTCACGCCCTCTCTTACCTGGAATACTCTTATTCTCTCTGCCTTGTATAATTTAATCATGGTTATCCTTCAGGTGTGAACTTGTCTTTTCTCTAGGAAGCACTCTCTGACTTATTGGGAACTACGTTAGCTACTGGCTCTGTGTGCTCCTTGACACCCTGAGCTTTCCCATCAGAGTTGTTAACTAGAAATACTTTTTTTTTTTTTTTTTTGAGACAAAGTTTCGCTCTGTTGCCCAAGCTGGGGTGCAGTGACGCAGTCTGCAACCTATGCCTCCTGGGTTCAAGCAATTCTCCTGCCTCAGCCTCTGGAGTAGCTGGGAGCACAGGTACCATGCCACCACTCCCTCGCCTGGAGCAGTGGCTCACTCCTTTAATCCCAACATTTTGAGAGGCCAAGTTGGGTAGATCACCTGAGGTCAGGAGTTTGTGACCAGCCTGGCCAACATGGCGAAACCCAGTCTCTACTAAAAATACCAAAATATTAGCTGGGAGTGGGCTGTGCACCTGTGGTCCCAGCTGCTTGGGAGACTGAGATCCTAGGAGTCTTGGACCCAGGAGTTGGAGGTTGCAATGAGCCACAATCGTGCCACCCCAGCCTGGGTGACAGCAAGACTTTGCCTCAAAAAAAAAAAAAAAAAAAATTCTAAGTCTCCCAAACAACTGAACAAACCCCTTTTCCAGGACAAGGGCATTCCAAAGTTAACCTGAAAAACTAGTTCAGGCCACGATGGGGAGTGGGTGAGTCAGACATGCTTCATTATACCCTTGTCCCTGTGGAATTCAGACACAACTGGCCAACATTAACATTAAAATAGAGACCTTAAGACTGATCAGTCAGACTCTTTGTAGCAATAAAATACCAACATGACAGCAGGTCCTGAAAGAAATTGATGTATTTTACCCCAAAACATATTTCTTTGACATATTTTGAAATTACCCTGTAAAACTGTCTCTTATGGGGAAGATCTACATTCTACATTCTGTAGAAAATTCATTCTCTTTCCAGGTCTTTCCCTGGTCCAGGAGAGAATTAACTAAGAGTCTCTGGCACCTTTTTAAGTTTGAGTAAGAAACATTTACAATCTATTTTCTTTGAAGCCTGCTACGTGGAGGATTCATCTGCAGTATAAAAACCTTGAGCTTCAGGACCTCGTATCTTAACCCAGATACTTATTTCTATTGATTCCAGGTCTGTAGATAATAACTTAACTCTTTCAACCAATTGCCAGTCAGCTAGTCAGAAAAATCTTTTTTTTTTTATAAGAGACAAAGTCTCTCTCTGTCTCCCAGGCTTGAGTGGGCACCATCTTGGCTCACTGAGTCCTCAACTTCTTGGGCTCAAGCAATCCTCCCACCTCAACCCCCTAAGTAGGTGGGACTACCGGCAAGTGCCACCACACCCAGCTAATTTTTTTATAGAGATGAGATTTCACTGTGTTGCCCAGGCTGGTCTTGAACTCCTGAACTCAGGCAGTCTGCCCGAGCTGGCCTCCCGAAGTGTTGGGATTACAAGTGTTAGCCACTACGCCTGACCAATCAGAAATCTTTGAATTCACCTATGACCTGGAAGCCCCCTCTTTGAGGTGTCCTGCCTTTCTGAACCAAATCAATATACATATTATGTGGATTGGTTGGTGTCTTATGCCTCCCTAAAATGTGTGAAACCAAGCTGTAGCCTGACCACCTTGGGCAAATTCTTAGGATCTCTTGGGGCTGTGTCATGGCCCATTGTCACTCATATTTGGCTCAGAATAAATCTCTCCAAGTATTGTACATAGTTTGACTGTTTTTGTCAACATAGTCCAAATCAGGCTGTATTGTTCTTACTTGTTTTGTTTAGATTTTTGAGCTACTAGGTTATAAGCTCTGTGAGGACAAGGAATGTATCTTTAGGGTAACATTGACTCTGGTGCCTTGGCATAGTATTTGCTACATAGTAGTCTTAATAATGTTTTTGGAATAAATGAATGACTTCAGCATCTTGTTTTTCCAAATATTTCCCAGCATTGCTAAGGGTTGTGTCCCTCCTCCCTCCAATTCACATGCTAAAGTCCTCACCCCCAGTACCCTAGAATGTAATTGTATTTAGAGATAAGGTCTTTAAAAAGGTAATTAAGTTAAAATGAGGTCTTTAGGCTGGGCCCTAATCAATATGACTGGTGTCCTTATAAGAAGTAGAAATTTGGATAGAGATTTGTACAGGCACAGAGGGAAGACCATGTGAAGACACCAGAAGAAGACAGCCATCTAGGAACTAAGGAGAGAAGCCTTCGGATAATCCATTCCTGCTGACATCTTGGTGTCTGTCCTTTAGCATTCAGAACTCTGAAAAGATAACTTCTTGTTACTTAAGGAATCCTGTCTGTGGTAGTTTGTTATGGCAGCTCTAGAAAGCTAATATAAACATAATAGCAAATATCTGGATGGCCAGATTATATAGTGTTTAGTTTTCTGACATGTGAAGAAAAAGATTTCATTCAAGATGGTAACTACATATACACCTTTATATTGCCTGCCAAATATATAAACTCAGTAATGGCATTGTGGAAAGGACTATAACAAACATCTACTTCCATATCCTCATTTCTCTTTCTCAATAAAGTTCAGATTATTTAGCTTGGGCTTTATGACTCTCCATGCTATTCTACAACTATTTTTCATAACTCATTTCTTGCTACTTAGCCTATTCTAATGTCAAGAAAATGAAAGTGTTCACTGTTCTCTGTATATCCCTCCCACTTTCTTGCCTTCATTCATTGATTTCTTCATAGAGTTTCAACACTGATTTGTTCTATTCATTCAGTCAGTCCACAGGTATTTATTGAGGCCTCAGTATGTGCTGGAAACTGGGCTAGGAGCTGAAAGTGTAATGATTAATAAAACCATCAGCCTTCTGCTGAAGGAGCTAATACTCTGGTACGGGTAGACATTTAAGTAGGGTAACATAGGATTCCAGGAAAGCAATGAACCAAGCCTTGGGTGGGGTGAGGGGAGGAGCTTCAGATCTGAGTCTAAGTCAGTGGTTCTCAAATGGGAATGAAAAGGGAGGAGGCATTTGACAATGTCTGGAGACATTTTTGGTTGTCATGACTTGGAGGTGGGTGTGTGTTACTGGCATCTAGTGGGTAGGGATGCTACAAAACATATTATAGTGCACAAGACAGTCTCCCACAACAAAGAATTATCTAGCTCACCAATTTGATAGTGCTGAGGGTGAGAAGTCCTGCTGTAAATCAAGTTGTAAAGATTGAGTAGGAAGGTGTTCAGCCAGCCAAAGAATGGCAGCATTTGCAAAGATCTACTAGAGTTGAGATACCATGATTTGGCTAACCCGACTGAGTTTAATGTGGCTGGAGCTCAGTGTTTGAATGGGAAGGAATTAGGCTTGAGAAGTAAGCCTGGCAGTGTTCAGATTTAGAGGCCTCAGAGCCATGTTGATAATTTGGAATGTCTTCTCTTTGACTGTTTGGAGCCTTTGATGGAGAGTGTGAGGTAAATCTGTTGACAAGTAAACTGTTCATACATGGATGCATTGTAACTAGTAACCATTCTGAGTGTATCTGCAGACACCGATGGTAAAGCACCACGGCTGAGAACAACTATTCTAGCAAGTCTGAACTCTGAGTTTCCCATTTAGTGAGGATCACTGATGAGTCTTTGTCAGGGAGGATAACTGGTTCGGTTTGAATGTGTCCCTTACACATTCTGTTACTGAAGGGACATTTAAAGTGAACCCACTTAAAGTAGGGATACAAATTTTATCATAGAGAATGAGGGAACTTGATTGGGGCTTTGTGTTGAGGTCCTTAAGACCACCCCCAGGCTCAGTGATTCACTAAAAGGACTCGCAGAACTCAGAATGCGGTTATGCTCACAGTTACTGTTATTACAGCGAAAGAAGACAGATTAAAATCAGCACAGGGAAAAGGAAAATGGATGAAGTCCTGGAGGAACCAGGCATCAGATTTCATGTAGGCCCTTCCAGTTGAGTCCCATGAGGAATAATTCTCCCAACGACAGTGCGTGACAAAACGTGAAGTATTACCAACCAGGGAAGCTCACCCGACCCTGGTGTCCAGGGTTTTTATTTGTCAGTCATGTAAACTTGTATCACCTGTGTGAGCCTGTGCGACTGACCTTAGCTACTCAGTCTCCAGCTCCTCAGAGGTCAGATACAGTGTGGCTTAAGGCTACTGGCAAAATACTCTAAAGAAGAAGATATTCCTCAAACTCGAGTTTCTCTCTCTCAGAAGCCTGTCGTGGGCCAGTCCTCCTTTCCTTGAATGAATGGAGTTTGAGCATCCCTGGAGTGCTGAATTAACACTTTACTGCATCGCCTTTTTTTTTTTTTTAAAGTTTGGGAGGTTACAGTTTTTTTTTCCTGCTTTACTCTTAGTTTTTAGAAATTGTGTAAAATATATATAAAAGTTAGATGTAAGGGTTTTAACTGTGAAGTTCAGTAGCATTAAATTCATTCACATTGTTATGTAACTATCACTAACATCCATCTCCAGAACTTTGTCATTTTTCCCAAACTGAAAATTTGATGTGTTATTAAAAAATAACTCCCCATTCCCTGATCCACCAGCTCCAGGTAACCACTGTTCTACTTCCTGTCTCTTTGAATTAGGCTATCCCAGGTACCTCATATGTAAGTGGAATCATACAACATTTGTCTTTTTAACTAGCTTCTTGCACTTAGTATAATGTCTTTTAAGTTTCATCCATGTTGTTAGCCTGTATCAGAATTTTATTTCTATTTAATGTTGATATAGCATAAGCTTTAATTTGAAAAAATTAACTGAAGATGCTAAAAGTGTTTTTACAAAATCTTTTATTCAACAAAATGTACATAATTGAAACTACTAATCTTTAAAATGAAAAATAAGTGACTTGAGTACTCATTTTGGGGACATAGTTTTTCTGCAAAAAATTATGTAAGAATATAATAACAGTATCCTTTACCAGGTCAAGAAGAGAGGGATTTTTTTTCCAGAAATGTCCCTTGACTTCTTTAGTTTTCCCAGGGGCCTCTCTTAGTTCTTAGAGAGTTAATTCATTCTCTTTTGAAGTACCTATTGTATCATCCTTGAGAATTCTCCACAGTTGCTCTCTGGTCTAATTGTATCTGGTCTAACTCTGCCAGACATTCCTTTGTTGAAATGGCTTTGCTTGTGATTAAAGCCGTTCTCTAGCATTGTTAAGTGCCTTGTTAAAATCCTGTGTCTTTGGCAGTTTGTAGTTTCAGTTTCTGTTCATCCTACTTGTATAGTTTCATGTTTGCAGCATCTAAAAATCAGAGTGACATAAACAGGTTCCCAGAAGTAGATAGTAGGTGAGTAGTTTGAGTGGGGACTGATCAGCTCATTGGTGAATATTTTTGTGTGTGATGTGACAGCTTTTGTCTCATGATTATAGGGTCATGGTTAGTGAGGATCTGGACCATGAAGGATCCTTGTACTTTTATTGAGTCTTTTCTTAACAACCTGTTAGAGAATTTAGTTTACTTGCTTGTCCAGGGCCCAAAGTAAGTAAATGTTCCTCACAGAAATCTCTGGAACATGCTTCTTTCAGTTGTTATACTTTAAACTCTCAAAAAGTTTGGTGGACTGACAGAGGATTAAGGATCTTTGGTTTTAAACCTTTAGAGTTCTCATTTCTAATGCCCAGCCAGCTTGCACTGTGTTCATAATAATCCACTCTCAGTGTTCACAGGCCTAATGTGTTAACTATAAATAGAAAAATAGACTGCCAGCCTGTGGGAACCAGGCCTGGGCCAGGGAGGTTCACTTGAGAGGTTTAAAAACTGAAATTAGTGGATATTTTTTCCTCACATCTTCATGAAACAGTGATGCTTAATGTTCGAATATGTTATAACACAGAGATGATTAGCAAGAAATCATCAACTTAGGTGAATTTGGGATTACTAACTGAAAAACAAGGAAAACCCTCCTCCTTCCCTCTCTGGCACCTTTATCAGATACTCTGAGGCTGCATGCGTAGAATGGAACATTGACTACAGCTCAGGAGGCAAGAGGGAGGGGATACTCATTCGTGATCATCTTCAACAGCCTTTAGCTCCAAGTTGGCGTGGAGCTGTGTGCCATTTCTTTGGAGCAGTGCAGCACATCATCCCTTTCTAATGGGGAAAAGCGGAGAGCACTGAGCCTGGTGTGAGTATAAGGTTCAGGAATGTCACTTGAGAGGTGGCAGTGGTTAGTAGTACTGACTCCGGGTTAGATCACTTTGGTTTGAATCTTAATTCCTTCCCCCATCCCCTGCCATCCCTTCTGCACCCCTTTACCTTTCCTTTCTTTTCTTTCTTTTAGACGGGATCTCACTCTATCACCCAGGCTGGAGTGCAGTGATGTCATCATGGCTCACTGTGGCCTTGACCTCCAGGCTCAAGCAATCCTCCTGCCTTCAGCCCCTTAAGTAGCTGGAACTACAGGTGCATGCCACCCGACTCAGCTAATTTTTACATTTTTTTGTAGAGATGGGGTTTTGCTGTGTTGCCTAGGCTGATCTTGATCAAACTCCTGCCTCAATGTGCTGAGATTATAGGTGTGAGCCACTGCACCTGACCCTGATTCCTTTATTTGCTAGTTTTGTGACATTGGACACTTTTGTTAAGCTTTCCAACTCAGTTTTCTTATGGAGATAATAATAGTACCGCCTTATAAGTGCAATATGTTAATATTTCTGATGTGCTTAGAATAGAGCTTGGAACAACACAGTAAATGCTACATTATATGACTGTGTACTGTTATCTTTATTGTTAACTTAATTTCTCAGGGGAGCCTTTGCAGACATTTCTAAATAGGTCAGATCTCTGCTTTATAAGATCTAATGACATCACTTATCACAGTGTTGATAATAAGTACCATTAACTAAGTTTATTTGTTTGATTATTGGATTAATCAGATATTATCTATATAAGTGAGAGTAAGAACCATGTTAAGTTTTTGCTCGCATTATTCACAAGGCCTGATAAGTGTTCAAGAAATAATGAATAAACAGGTTTACAGTTATAAAGTAGTTCAGCAATAAGATGTAATATCACCTCTAAAACTAGCAAAGATTAAAAAATATGCAATCAAACGTAGGCAGAGAGGTGGGAAATAGATGGTATCATGTACTGCAAGTGGGATCAGTTTGTAGAAGATCCTAGCTTGAAGGCAATTTGACCAAGAGAACTACAGAGATTTCTTCTTTTGATTCTATGGGCATTTATCAAAATGACATAGAGGTATGTAAAAGAGGTGAATATAAAAAGATATTCATTAAAGCACTTACATTAGTTAATAATTATAATAGAGCTCAACAGAATGTCCAAAAGTAAAGGCTTGGTTAATTATAATATATTCATCATTAAAAACTATGTAGAACCGTGGTTCTCAAATGTACATTCTTATATTGGCTGCAAACACTAGATAAAAACACAGATTCCCAAACCCAACCTCTTGGTCAGTGAATCAGAATCTGTCTTGTTTAGCTAAGAAATGGGTCCTGTGTTTTCTAACAAGAACCCTAGGTGATTTCACTGCACAGCCTGATTCAGAGCCACTACTGCAGTGTATACATTGGCTCTTAGTCAACTGAACCCAACAGTCTTAAAACCCAAACCATGCAGTATTTTAAACTTCACTTGGTGCTATGGTTTGAGTATATCCCCTCCAAAATCATGTCAAAACTAATCCCCATTGTGGTTTTAAGAAGTGAAGGCTTTTTTAAAAAGTGAAACCAAAACTAAGAAAAAAAGAATTAAAATCTGTGAGAACTCTGGAAAACAAGAAAGGAAGACTTCAAAAAAACTAAAAGCAAAAACACTGTAAGAAGGGAAAAAGATTGAATCAGATTCTGATGACACAGAAAGCTAATTAGTGCTGAGCACCTAACACAAGCTGAAGAAAAGTCTTCTCCCCTAACTTCGTCCCTCCCAGAAAAGTTAGTGGGTGAGTTCTTCCAAAAGGAATATAGACCATCCCCAAAACTGGAGCAGTAAGGCCTGGTTTGGAGGTGGTAGGCGTGGTTGCTTGTTCCATCTCCTGGCACAGAGCATCTGTCTTAGCGCTTACCTCCAGGCAGCATTTTGAAGGAGCATCTCATTAAGAGTGAGTGAATTCATTTATGGTTTTAGTTGCCGTAGACATTCCTGAGATCCCATGAGCAGAGGCCAGACAAGTGGGAGAGTTGAGGAACAAGTCAGACTGAGGCATTGCACCACACAGAGTGGGTGATCATGGTGTTCGCCCTCCGGCCTTGACAAATGCCTCTTGGAAACCAGGTGTCTCAGCTCCTTTGTGCTGCTATAACAAAATATCTGAGACTGTGTAATTTATGACGAACCAAAATTTAGTTCTCACATCTCTGGAGGCTGGGAAGTCCAAGATCAGGGTTCCAGCAGGTTCAGTGCCTTGTAAGGGCCTGTTCCATGGATGGCATCTTCTTGTCTTCTCACAGTGGTATGCTTGCATGGCAGAAGGAGGAGCAGAAGGGGCAGAAAGGGGACCAATAGCAGAAGGACCTAAGCTAGTTTCCTCAGGCTCTTTTATAAGGCACTAATCTGTTCATAAGAGGGAACCCCTCATGAACTTAATTGCTTTCCAAAGGCACGGTGGCTCACGCCTGTAATCCTAGTACTTTGGGAGGCCAAGGTGGATGGATCACTTGAGGTCAGGAGTTCAAGACCAGCCTGGCCAACATGGTGAAACCCTGTCTCTACTAAAAATACAAATATTAACTGGACATGGTGGCGCATGCCTGTAATCCCAGCTACTCTGGAGGCTGAGGCAAGAGAGTCACTTGAACCCAGGAGGCAGAGGTTGCAATGAGCCGAGATTGTACCATTGCACACTCCAGCCTGGGGGACAAAAGTGAAACTCCGTCTCAAAAAAAAAAAAAAAGTCTTCACTTCTTAAAACCACAATGGGAATTAGTTTTGACATGAATTTTGAAGGAGATACATTCAAACCACAGCACCAAATGAAGTTTAAAATACTGCATGGCATCTTGCATCTCCCTTAAGTAGACCTCAGCTGCCTATCGATTTCTGTCCCTGTCCCCTGCAAGGTTGACCCAGCTGTTGGTTTCTCTCTACCACTCCTCCATACCCAGGGCAAAGTCTGCTGCTTGCACAGGTAGCTACTGGCTGAGTTCTTTGAAGGGGACTGTGGTTAGGTTTTGAAAATTTTGCTACCAAATACACATGCATTCTTCTATTCACATAACTCCTACTTAATTCACAGACTTTGCTCTCCAATTTTGTTGTAAATTATATACAGTACAACCCTCTCTTCACTGAGGCTTCTTTTTAAAAATTATTTATATTTTCTTGTAGAGATAGGGTCTTACTGTATTGCCCAGGCTGTTCTTCAACTCTCGTCCTCAAGCAGTGCCTCAGCCCCCCAAAATGCTGGGATTACAGGCGTGAGCCACTGAGTCCAGCCCACTTAGGCTTTTTTAGTGAACTGGGCAAAAGATTGTAGCAGGCTTTCTGAGTCAGTTTTCAGTAATGATATGTACTTGTTGAAAGATTTGAATCTAGTGAATGTTGCAGTTGGATTGTTGACACCCTTCCCTCTCTGAATCATTGCTGTGCTTCATGTAATCCTGAATGGGCAGGAGTGCCCTCTATTCTTGTCAGATTGGGCAGGGGGTAGTGGGGCTGGGAGACACAGTGCTAAAGAGAAGGTTGAGCTGACAGGTGGACAAAGCAGGTGGGCAGACATATTTCAAATCAGAGTTCATGAGAACTCAATTGAATTTGTTCCTTCAGTATTCATTCCATGTTTCTGGTTTTTGTTTTTTGAGACAATGATGCAATCACGGCTCATTGCAGCCCCAACCTCCAAGGCTCCAGTGATCCTCCCACCTCACCCTCCCAAGTAGCTGGGACTAATGGCATGTACCACCACACAAGGCTAATTTTTTCCATCTTTTGTAGACAGGGACGGTCTAGGCTGGTCTTAAACACTCAGGCTTGAGCAATTCTCCCTCCTTGGCCTGTCAGAATGTTGGGATTACAGGAATCACTGCACCCAGCCCTGTTCAGTGTTTCTTGAATGCCTTCTCTGTGTTAGCTTTTGTTAGAGGTGCTGAAGACACAGTGCTGGGCAAAATATCTACTCTCCTGTAGTTTGCATTCAGTGCTTAGAAAAGGATCACAGAGCAGAAAGATGCCTGGCACTGGCACACATCTGTCCAGCCCCTATACAGTGTGTTTGCATAATGATCCCTCAAATCCTAAAAATATTTAGAAATCTAATTCTGGGATTCAGGCCTCAGCAGCCAGGAAGATTCTCTGCCAACTACTGAGATATTAATTAGGGAAACATTAGGGCATATATCTCAGCTTACCAGATTCACAGAGGTGGATGAAAGCATCATCTCGTGAGACAGTACCATGAGAAACGGAGTGCCAGGACCACTGATAAACTTAGTTTTAAAGATCAAAGTGAGAGTGATGAGCCATTGACAGAAATTGAGAAGTGGCCATAGGAATCCGAGGTAGGTCAACACGGAGGAATCTGTAAATGTAACTTATGGCATCAAAAACAAAAATTTCATATTTATAGTTGACTAAATACTTGATACAATTCAACAGCTTTTCCAGCTAAGAAACACAGAAAACATATTTAACATAGTATAAAATTTTTTTAGGAATAAATACCTAATATCATATTTAATATGATATGGCATACTGGATGCTTTGCATAAAAGTTAGGAATTAGAAAACAGTTTTGAAAAATAAGAATAATGAGAAGGGATTTGCCTTCTTGAATATAAAAACATATTCAGCTACAGTAATTTTAAATGGTGTATTAATTGTAAAATAGACAAGTGGATTGAGTTAGAATAAGCATTCCAGAAATATATGGGAAGAGGTAAGGACATTTTTGTGCTTTTGCAAAGGGACCATAACACCCAGCCAAAACCATGTCAATTTGTTAATTCTTTTTGCATGTCTCAGAAAAATGATTTCTCTCCTTCTTTGAATATTTTCTAGAATGAGTGCTGTGGCCCCAAATTGGGAGGCTTAGTCCTATTACCAGTGACCTGAAATTCAAGTCATCTTGATGTCTGTTAAGCCTATTTCAGAGTTTCTAAAATATTTCATTTAATGAATAAAAATAGGTTACTCACATTCCCAACATTGTCACTGACTCACCATCTCATCTGGAACAATTATACCACTTTCAGCACTCACCATCCACATACCTAAAAATAAGAGTCAGAATGGAGGGGCTATTAAAATGATGTACACCGTAGCTTCAGATCTCATTCCCATGAGCAGATATTTCACAGTAATAAGAAAGACCTGTCCTCCCTTCCTGAGAGCTGGTGAAGATTTAAGAATTAATTTATATATTATATAAAACTTGGGTACAACACTTTGGGTACAAAGTGTTATATAATATTAACATTACCACATTTAAAATGCTAATTTAAGGTTCACCCACTCTGCATAAAGTACATGTCTGAATGTTTCTTGTTTTTCTACACCCTTCAGAAGTGTAGCAGCAATGCAAACCAGAAGCTTTGTAAAACATAGTAGTTTTGAAAACCAGCGGCCAGGGGTGAGTTCTTGGAATTGACCAGCCCTGCAGGTTCTCCTTTGTAGACATGTCAAGGACATGTTGGAGTCAAGGGTGATTTGCAGGATTTGGGCTTCAGCATTTGAAGGGATGGTAATGCCATTTATTGAGATATTAATTTGTATATTGTCTGATAACCGGATCCACAGGGGTGGAGGAAAGCATCATCTAGTGAGAATATGAGAAGAAAACACATGAAATAAACTCTAGTTTTAAAGGTCAAAATAGAGTGATGTGCTCTAGCAAAGGAAACTAAGAATAGCAGAATAGGGAAAGGCAGTATTATAGAAGCTAAGGAAAGAGAGGGTTTCAAGGGGGGTAGAGAACAGCTCTGATTGCTGCTGAGGAGCCAAGAGAAGGGGACTGAGGAGTGGCAATGGAATATCTTAATAGGGAAGTTATTGATGACCTTGGCCAGGGCAGTTCCAGTGGATCCTGGGGAGGCACATGTATTTCACTTTGTTCTCTGAAATCTGGGATCAGCCTGCCTATAGTTCTTTACCAAGGTGAGGCTGTATTTTCAAGCATCGGGGACAGATCCTTTGTTATGAGACACTGTTACTCTTAAGCCTTGGAAAATTCCATCAGGAGAATGAGGCTATGTTAAAGGCAATTAAAAATGTTAAACATCACTCACTCTGAGACAGAATATTTAGGTTTTCTATTTACTATACTTCGAGTGGGCTATAAAGTATGAATCATTATGTCAAATCACGCCCTTTGATAGGAAAACCACTTTAAAAAGTGATCGAATAATATTGCTAGTCATCACATGTGGAACAATTTTAGTGAGTGGAATGCCATTGCAATTCATTTTAATCCTTTTCTGATAGTGTGTAATAACCTTCTTATTATAAATTGTAGAAATTAAAAAACATGAATAATTGGGGGAAGTTCTTAGGAATTTTGAGGTATTTATGAGTAAGTATTTTAGATATCTGCACTGATTTTTTTTTTTTTTTTTTTTTTTTTAGACAGGGTCTTACTGTGTTGCCTAGGCTGGTCTTGAATTCTAGGCCTCAGATGATCCTTCTGCCTTGGCCTGTCTGATACTTTTGAAGCTTTTTTTTTTCTTTTTTAAAGAGAGAGGGTCTTGCTCTGTCACCCAGGGTGTAGTGCAATGGTATGATCAAAGTGCACTGTAACTTCAAACTCCTAGGCTTAAGCAATCATCCTGCCTCAGCCTCTCAAGTAGCTAGGACTACAGGTTCGTGCCACTGCCTCTGGTTAATTTTAAAAATGTTTTATAGAGAAAGGGTCTCTCTATATTACTCAGGCTGATCTCAAACTCCTGACCTCAAGTGATTCTCCTGCCTCGGCCTCCCAAAGTGCTGAGATTACATGTATGAGCCACCACATTGGGCCTTGCATTTTTGATACAGTATCAGTATCAAATTATTGACTAAGATCAAGGTTTGTTTTCAATGACAGTAGAAATTATATTAAAAATTATTTTAAAAATTAATTTTCGCTTTCTGGCGGTGACGACCTACCCACGAGAACATGCCCCTCACAAAGGATCTTCTTCATCCCTCTCCAGAAGAGGAGAAGAGAAAACACAAGAAGAAACGCCTGGTACAGAGCCTCAATTCCTACTTCATGGATGTGAAATGCCCAGGATGCTATAAAATCACCATGGTCTTTAGCCATGCACAAATGGTAGTTTTGTGTGTTGGCTGCTCCACTGTCCTCTGCCAGCCTGCAGGAGGAAAAGCGAGGCTTATAGTAGGATGTTCTTTCAGGAGGAAGCCGCACTGAAAGCACTCTGAATCAAGATGAGTAGGAAACCATCTCAATAAACACAATTTGGATAAAAAAAAATAATTTTCTTGACAAAAGTATAACTAGCTTGCATCACATAACTATATAAGACTTAAACTGAATCAATTTGTCAAAGAGCTGGTGAGCAGCATTTGTTAGGAGGCGGATAGGTGAAGTATGGTAGAAATGGTCAGGGTAAGAATTACTTTAGATCATGGCATCTATTATCCTGAGTCTATGTGGGACTCTAGAATGTTGCAAGGTAGTTGCCAAAGATAGAGAACATTTGTTAGGTATCATGAAAGACTTCCAGAATCTTTCTTAGGATTGTTAGTTGTGCTTTTCCTTCTGGAAAAACCTTTTCTCTCTGTCTGTCCCCTCTCTTCTTCATCTGTGAATTCTTGCTAATTCTTCATCTCTTTGCTTAAATACCACTTTCTCAGAGCTTACTCTGTGAATAGAACAGGTTTTTTATGGTTTTATGCTCTCTTAGCACTCAGTATATTGTCTTTGCAAAATTATTAATAGAACTGCAGCAAAATTATTTCTCATATCATTAGTTCTTTGCTTCCTCCTGCCTTGCTACCATGAGCTCCATATGGGCACAGTTCATGACTGTCTTGTTAACAGCAGTATTCCCAGTGCCTAGTGGCCCACTGTCATACAATACTTATTGAATAGAAATGCTGAAAAGCCCATATGATTTCTCTTAAACTCGGGCCGGGCTCGGTGGCTAACACCTGTAATTCCAGCACTTTGGGAGGCCAAGGCGGGCAGATCACCTGAGATCAGGAGTTTGAGATCAGCCTGGCCAACATGGTGGAACCCCATCTCAACTAAAAATACAAAAATTAGCTAGGCATGGTGGTGGGAACCTGTAGTCCCAGTTACTCAGGAGTCTGAGGCAGGAGAATCGCTTGAACCCAGGAGGCGGAGGTTGCAGTGAGTCGAGATTGTGCCATTGCACTCCAGCCTGGGTGACAGAGTGAGACTCTGCCTCAAAAATAAATAAACTCTGGGATTGACGGTTTAAAGAGCTGCAGAATAGATCATATAGCTGGTCTAAGGGCCTATTTGCATGGCTCCCAGAGATGGAGATGTCTGGGTAAATGAGCCTTGTTTTATAATGCTGCTTTAAATTTAGGAGTGACTTTAGTCTAAGGAGTCAGAATGTTAAATGAAAACCTCATTTGTGCCTGAGTACACTGTGCTGTATTGTGTATGTTCTCTGTCTAGGCCTCACTCTTTTATGAGTGTATTGTGCTGTATTGTGTATTATTCTCTGTAGTTACATGGTAGAACCAAAATGGGGGGAAAGCCCCGAATTTCAGGTGAACAATTACCAAGTGATTTTTTTTCACATTTTATAGTTATAAGTTCATTTAATGCTCATAACAACACTGTGAGGTCAGCATTATTGTCATTTTACAGATAAGGAAACTGACATGTAAAATAACTTGCCCAAGGTCACGTAGTTAACAAGTGTCCAGAGCTAGGATTTAAACCCAGGCCATCTGGCAGTGGAGTTCAGGCTCTTCACACCTACACTGTGCCAGCTCACATGAGGGGGTAGCTCACACATACCCAGAATAGTCCGTGGGCAGAATTTCTTAAGTTTTATGCGTATCAGTTTGAGTTTAGGGGAAGGCAGTTGAGATTCTAGAAAGCCTAGTGTGATCCTCACCTATTCAGAATGTTTGCAGCTTCTTCCAGTGAGACCCTTTGAAGAGACCCAGAAGCTTTCATCTGCATAGGTCAGTGGAAAATGTTGCTGATTCTCTGCTTTGTACTCGAATGGTCTGACTTCCTTCTGTATTCATTTTTCTATAAACAAGGTTTATAGGTAATCTGAAACATACTCTTCACATCTGTCAAAATTGATTGACTGTTTTGTTTCAGGGGAGGTAAAAGTTATATCAGGATTTTTTTTTCTTTTTGTAGAGACAGAGTCTTGTGTCATCCAGGCTGTTCTCAAACTCCTGGGCTCAAGCAGTCCTCCCACCTTGGTCTTTCAAAGTGCTCAGATTATAGGCATGAGCCACCTAGCCTTTATGAATGTGTTTTAAGTCACAGTTTAAGCTCAAACATTTAATTCCCTTTCATCTTAACTATATCTATCTATGTGTATACACACACACACACATATATATACACATGTGTGTGTATATATATATGTGTGTGTGTATAATTTTATGTGTGTGTGTGTAAGATAAGATGAAAGGGAATTAAATAGTTATGTATGTGTTGTGTATTTTTTTTTTTTTTTTTTTTTTTTTTTTGAGACAAGGTTTCACTATGTTACCCAGGCTGGTCTTGAACTCCTGGGCTCAAGTGATCCTCCCACCTCAGCCTCCCAAAGTATTGGGATTACAGGTGTGAGCCACAGCACCCAGCCTCATCTCAACTTTCTTTATAAATGTTGAAAGACATATTAAACATAGGACAAAATAATAACTTTTGAAATACAGGAAAGTTAGCCATCAGTTGGTCCAGTAGCACATCTCTCAACCTCTGAGCAGATTTGACTGAAGGATCAAACATCCTATGATTAAGTGCCCATGAGGATAAGCTTACTGAGAAAGTCAAGAAGTATAATCCCTATGTGAACTTAAACTCCTCAAACTGAGAGCTCCCAGGGCCTTTTGTCTGTGTGTGTTTGTGTATCGAATTTTTATTATCCATGATAAGATGGTGCAAAAATGCTCATAGATGTTTAGTATTTATAGCATAATTTCTTTTATGTATATGTATATATTTTTAGTTTTTAGGTTTTTTTTAGAGATAGGGTCTCACTTTGTTGCCCAGGCTGGAGTGCAGTTGTATGATCATAGCTCACTGTAACCTTGAACTACTAGGCTCAAGTGATCCTTATCCCTCAGCCTCCCAAGAGCTAGGACTGCAGACATGCATCATCATGCCTGGCTAATTTTTTAAATTTTTAATTTTTTTCTAGAGATGAGGGTCTCACCATGTGGCCCAGGCTGGTCTCCAACTTTTGCCTGCAAGCTGTCTTCCTGCCTCTACCTCCCAAAGTTCTAGGATTGCAGGTACAGGTGTGAGCCACCTTGCCTGGCAATATCTTTATACTGACTTGTAAATCCTGTGGTCTGTTTGATCCCTCCTTTTGGTGTGTTAAAGACCCCTCAGAGTAACATGGCATAAGTGAAACCTTTTCTCAGTATTCAAGTCGGAATCCATAACTTCCTTCTTTCCACTTACCATATCCAATCTTTCATCTTCTACTTCCTACTTGGTTTTCAGATCTATTCTCTTCGTCTGTCCATCACTGTCCAAGCCATATTATTATTACATTCTACGTGAAATATTGCATCAAACCTCTTAACTAGATTCTTGCCTCACTCTTGACCTCTTCAAACTATAATCAGAATAATGATTCTAAAGTTACTTTTTTGCTTATAACCATATAATACTTTCTTATCTCTTTAATAAAGACTAAAGTCTTTAACATGACTTGCAAGACCTTCATGATTGGAATTGCATCAGACCTATAGATAAATTTGGGAATAACTGCAAACCTAATGATGTTGAATCTTCCAGTCCACTAATAGGGTATATCTTTCTGTTTATTTGGGTCATGTTTAATTTCTCTCAGCATTGTTTTGTTGTTTTTAGTATAGACGTCTGGGGCATCTTTTGTAAGAATTATTACTTGACATATATTTTGGGACTACTATAAGTAGAATTTATTTAAATATAATCTTTAAATATTTTACTTCTAGTATGTAGAAAATAATTGAGCTTTTAGTATTAATCTTCTATCCTGTTACTTTGCTAAATTCAATTATGAGTTCTAGCAGTTGCTTCATGAATTCTCGGTGATTTCTGCATAAACAGCCATGTTATTTACATGTATTATAGGATCAGATTTAATTCTTTTGTTTCAATTTTTTTGCCTTTTCTCCTCCCCTCACCCCCAACTATATTATTTTAGTGCTAGGACCTCTAGTACAATGTTGAATAAGAGTGATACAAGTGGTCATTCTTGCCTTATTCCTAATATGAAAAGGAAATAGTTGTCTTTTACATTAAATATGATATTAGCTATAGATTATTCACAGATGCTCTTTATTGGTTTGAGGAAATTCCCTACTATTATTAGTTTGCTAAGAGTTTTTATCATAAATGGATACTTAATTTTGTCAAATACTTTTTCCTGCATCTATTAAAATGATTGTGTGGGTTTTCTCCCCGTAGACTGTTACTATGTTGAATTACATTTGCTCACATTTTGTAAAGGATTTTTACATTAGTACTGATGAAGAATATTGATCTATAATTGTCTTATTGTATTGGCTTTGTCAGGTTTTGGTATTAATGTTATGCTGGCATCCTCAAACAAGTTGAAGGAAGTGCTTTCTCTTCCCCCATATTTTTGAAAATATTTGCATAATTTTGTGTTACTTCTTCCTTGAATGTTTGGTAGAATTGACCAGTGAAACCACCTGAGCTTTTTTTTTGGAGAAGGTTTTTTAAGTCAATTTCTTTTGTAGGTACATAGTTACTTAGGTTTTCTGTTTCTTCTTATGTCAATTTTGTCACGCATCAACAGTTGAGATCTAGTGGTATTAAAACACAGCAACAACAAACTCTTTGAAAGGTTCAGCACCTTGTAAAGAGACAGTCTACAAGGATTGTTGGGTAGGTTGTCATAACTGAAGTCAGGTGGAAGCTAACTAGGCATTCACTGTTACTTTGCTACTAATTAGTTTTGTCATCTTTTGGAAAAGTGATGTAATCCTTTCATACCTTTTTTTTCCTGTAAAGAAATTTTTCTCAAACTTTTGAAAGAAAAGGTATTTTCACGGGCTTTCTTCATGCCTAATGGCTTAAATAATTTTTAGTATAATGTTACTTAAATATATGTAAACATAAAGTTCATAGTTCTGACATAGCTATAAATAAAAATACTGTTAAACCAGGTAAGTTAAAATTAGCAACATTAATTTATAGGGAAGCAGACTTGAGACAGTATCTTTCTACTATTATAATACCAGTGGCTGTGTGGTATAAATAAAAGAACATGGGCTCTAGAGTAAGACTTATGTTCAAATATTGGCTCTGCCATTTACTTTGTGCAAGTGACTTATTTATTTATAAAATGAGGATAATAATTTAACTAGTCAAACTAGAATTTAACTTAGTCAAACTTGAATTATTGATAATAATTAGAATTCTTGGTGTGACAAGTCCTAGAACAGTGCTTGGCAAATAAGAATTGTGTAATAAATATTAGCTTTATTTGTAATTATTGTTGTATTATTGTTCTACTGACACCTAATGATTAATTTTGGGTTTAATGGTAGAAAGTCTGATTTGATATTTAATGTCCTTCTGATTTTGGCTTTCATAATATAAATGCTAATACACAGAATGTCTGCTTGCTTAAGTTAACTTCATAGCTCTACTAACATAGTATATTATACTTAACCTAAACTCCACCAGCTAGAACTCCTTGAATTTCAGGGGTTTTTTGTTTTTTGTTTTTGTAGAAACGGGGTCTTACAGGCTGGTCTCAAACCCCTGGGCTCAAACGATCCTCCTGCCTTGTCCTCCCAAAGTGCTGGAATTACAGGCATGAGCCACTGCACCTGGCCTGACTTTCAGTTTTTAATCAAGTGTCACTTGATAACTCTGAAAGTATCTAACCAGTCATTGCCCATGTCAGATATGGGAAAATGCTATTTTTTAATTCTTGAAAATGTAGAAGCATCATTTTTCAGCATAGAGGTATCATTAGACTGCTGATGGGAATCTGTAGATTTTAAAAACTTTATTCTCAGAATTTTGAAAATACCTTGTTGATTTCAATTTGTAGGAAACTTAGAATGTATTGAAGTATAGTGGTAACTATTCTTTTGACTCAATATGTTTAATTGCCTTAATATGTCAACTAATTATGCTCTCAAAACTACTAGTTAACATGGTTGCCAGGTTGAAATATATTAATAGTAATTTTGGAAAAATATTTTCCTTTTATGGTACTCAAAGTTTAAGAACCTCTCCATGAGATTGGAAATGAATTTAAGAATGTAATAAAAGCAACTTAATGTTTACTACCTTTTGATTCCTAAAGGTTAGTGAATGTTAATAAAATGTATAGCCTTTAATAAAATTTATAATTTTATCCACTTTGTCTTTTCATTTTAGTGTTTTATTATTATATCTGTGGGGGCCTTCAGGAAAGGTACTATCTTACTCTTGTATAGTAGCTTCTACCTGGTTAATAGGTTCTTTAGAGTTCTTTATAATTTGTCTTTATAATTTGTGCCTTAATCCTGCCACATTTTTAAATATTTAAATTATTCTAACATCTTCATTCAAATATTGTGCCATAAATTGCATGCCTGTAGTCCCACCTACGCAGGAGGCTAAGGCAGGATAATTGCTTGAGCTGGGGAGTTCAAGAACACTGTGAACTGCGTTTCAACCTGGGCAGCAAAGCAAGCCCCTGCTTCAAAAAAAAATATTGTGCCATAATGTATATGATTTTCTATGAGCATGTAGTATTTATTTCAATTCCTTTTCTTTTCTCATTGCCCTACGACACTTAAAAGTAATATATTACTCCACCATCACATTATGTTGTTTTCATGATGTCAAATCAGGATGGCTTTTGTTTTAAAATTATTAGTGCAAAAGAGAAGTGTTTCATTTATATGTGCTGAGATGAATACAGTATGAACAGCTTTCCTAACAAATTGGAAGCTGAGTGATGTCACTTAAGGTGATTATGGGCCCTAATGTGAGGCACAGGGGTTTTGAAATTACATGGCATTATGTGGATATATGATTATTTAGATGATTTTAATAATGTGCTCCTATTAACTATTTTTTATTATCAAAATGAAAAATGGTAAAAACATTATGACAGAATTACAGACCTTCTAAGAATTTATTTGTGGAGTCTAGTCTGAGTAACAATTGTACTGGAGTATGGTGCAGAGTAAATGAAGGATTATACTCTAAGGTGTCAAAAACCAGGGAGGAATGTATTAGTTTGTGTGTATTAATTAGTAATTGACTTCAGCTATATGTAACAAACAACTCCCCAGCACCATAAGACAGTGAAACAAAACAAAACAAGCAAAAATAAGAGAAAACTCCAACAACAGTGGCTTGAACAAGATCAGGAGTGTATCTTTCCCTTATGAATAATAAGGAGTCCTGAAGCAGGCAGTTCAGAGCTGATGTCGTGGCTCAATGGTGTCATCAGGGACCCATGCTCTTTCTAGTTCTCTGCCATTCTTAAGTTCTTCTTTATGCTCCTAGAAGGCCTCTGTAGCTCCAGCCATCCTATCTTTTTCCCATTGGAAAGAAAAGGAAAGAACTAAAGGGAAAAGGATCTGTGTTTCAAGGGCTTTCCCAGAACCCCACTCAGTGAGTTCCATTTAGGAGCTGATCATAATCCAGAAAGAAACAACCACGAGCACCATAATCCCGAATAAAAATCCCTAAAGTCTAAAATCCTGAAAATCAATCCTGAAAGATCAAAATTCCAAAAATATAATTCTGGAAAAAATTTAAAAGATATTTATTTTACGTTTTTAAAAAGGGACTTATTTGAGAAACAAAAGCAGAACACTTCATAGGTCACTTTATAAAATAAAATAGGCAATATTAATATACAAATTTTTGCAAACAGAAACACTCAGGTATATTAATGACAGTTGCATGGGTATAACAGTTATGAGCAGATGAACCATAGTCCTGAAGAAATAGCTTATAACTGAGGTCATCTGATATACTGTGACAGACAACCTGTCTTGATGACATTCATCAAAACCGTGATGGGTCACCATTGCATATGCAGATGCCCAAAGAGCTAAGATCTTGAGAAAGTTTATTTTTCACAAATGTAGATGTACAAAAAGGACATCTCTTCATTTATTAAGAAAGTTTCAATGCTTTTATATACACACATGGCGCTTACACACAAAGTCAACATTGTGGTAATACACCTTTTTGGAGTCAAATTTCCAAAAAGGATGTAAAGTAAATTAGAACTATGTAAGTCTTCATAATGTTGATACCTCAGTTTCGAAAATGATAAGATGAAATACATAGCATAGCACATTGTAAAAGAAATAGTGCATGGCCCAGCGTGGTGGCTCAAGCCTGAAATCCCAGCACTTTGGGAGGCTCAAGTAGATCACTTAAGCTCAGGAGTTCAAGACCAGCCTGGGCAACATGGCAAAACCCCATCTCTACCAAAAAAAAATTTTAATACAAAAAGTAGCCAGGTGTGGTGCATACCTGTGGTCCCAGCTACTTGGGAGGCTGAGGTAGGAGAGTTACCAAAACCCCGGGGGGCAGAGGTTGCAGTGAGCTGTGATCTCACCACTGCACTCCAGCCTGGGCAACAGAGCAAGACCCTGTCTCAAAAAAAAAAAAAAAAAAAAAAAAAATAGGGCTGCCAATTTAAGAGTAGGAAAACTAAAAAAAAAAAAAAGTGTGTTACAAGGATATATTATGGCAGTTGCTTGGAGGTAGTCTGTAAGAGCTGGCTGACTTTCATGATCATTAACTATATTTTGAAGTCTTGTATGTTGATGAAAAGCTTCTTTTTTTCTTTGAGGACATAGCTCTCCATGGAGAATATGTTCACGTTCCTTCTATATGTGGTACTGTTCTTGTTGGAATTCTTCTGTGATTCGGTATACAACATGAGCATTACCTGTTAAATTTCCCCATGCTTCTGAGTTGTGGGTAGATGGAAATCCATTCTGCATGTACTCATGCACAGACCACAAATTTGGCAGAAGCAGTACTAGTGATGGAACAGCAACACCATTACATTAAATGTCTTCTTATTCCTACTGTGCACATAATTATTTTTGAACTAGTCATTACTTTGCTGGCTTCTTCAGGCAATGTGGCTTTAATTCATTAAAAGCTTCTGGAATGTCATCTGCTGAAAAGAATGCCAGTGTAGTCAAATGACCCCTTTAACTGAAGTTTGTATCATTGTAGCCAATCCACTCATCTGAATTTCCTGCCAAATGCATTAGGCTGAATAGGAAATACAAACTTTATTGGTAACACTTTGAAATTTACTTTTTTAAAAAATGTGGTTTTTTTGAGACAAGTTTCGCTCTTGTTGTCCAGGCTGGAGTGCAATGGCACGATCTGGCTCACTGCAACCTCCACCCGAGTTCAAATGATTTTCCCGCCTCAGCCTCCCGAGGAGCTGGGATCACAGGCAGGTGCCTCCATGCCTGGCTAATTTTTTTGCATTTTTAGTAGAGATGGAGTTTCACCATGTTGGGCTGGCTGGTCTTGAATTCCTGACCTCAAGTGATCTGCCCACCTCAGCCTCCCAAAGTTTGGGATTACAGGTGTGAGCCACTGCACCTGGCCCAAATAAACATTCATTAAGTGCTTTACTTTTTCTAGTCATTAATACATAATTGAGTGGGTAAGTTCTTTAATTTTCACATCTAACAGGGGCATGAATTATATGTAGTTGATAAACAGTGGGAACGATTTTGAAATTCATTAGCTAAAGTGAAGCATGTGCTAGTTCTTCTGTGTTAGATTTAGTGGTAAATATAAGAAATCTGTCTTCTTTGACAGTCAAATCACTAATCGTGAATAGTTCACCATTTAATTTTTTTTTTTTAAACACTGAAGAAACCTCAGTATCAACAAGTGTATTTGGTTCAGAAGGTCCCTGAGCTTATTGAATTCTTTTTATTCTCTGCTGAAGGGTGTTTTTTGAATGGAAGCATGGTGCTGTATGTGAAGGGGCAGAAGTCGTACACAATTCAATAATTTGGCAGGGGAGATTTCTTGTACTTTTTGCCTGTGTTTTCACTTCTGTGATCTTTGAAACACTTGCTGCACTTGTATTTGGAAAGTGGTTGTGGTCTACAAATTTTGTAAGTGTATGCTATCCATGTGAAAATCTGCCTATTGCTTAGCTGCTGCAATTAAGCGATTTTCTGCTTGGGCAGCACCAATAATAATTAGCTTTTAAAGTTTTATATTTCACCATTTAGTAACCTTATATAGTTAACTTATCACAGCTCTTTTGCAAGAGAACATTTCAGTCTCTTCTATTGTGTTGTAAGGAATACAGTAAGAAGGAATGACACTTGGCTTTGTCTGTACCAAATCTGTATTAGTCAAGATTCTCCAGAGAGACAGAACTAATAGGATATGCATATAAACATGAGAGGGGATTTATTAGGGGAATTGGCTTATGCAATTATGGGGCTGAGAAGTCTTACAACAGGCTGTCTGCTAGCTGGAGACCCTGGGATGCTGGTGTAGTGGTTCAATCCAAATCCAAAGGCCTCAGAACCAGGGAAGCCGATGATGTGACTCAGTCTGAGGCTGAAAGGCCAGGACCTTGGAACTGCTGGCATAAGTCCCAGAGTCCAAAGGCTGGAGGCCTCCAGTTCTGATGTCCAAGGCAGCGAAAGAGAAGTCTGTGCTAGCTCTCAGAGAGAGAACAATTCACCTTCTGTATTTATTCTCTCTGGGGCCTCAGCTGATTGGATGGTGCCACCAACATTCAGGCAAGATCTTCATGTAGTTCACTGAGACTCACACACTAATCTCTCCTGGAAACATCCTTACAGACATTCCCCAAATGGTGCTTTACTAGGTTTCTAAGTCTTAATCCAGTCAAATTGATGCCTGAATTTAAATCCACCCCATGTCAGTCTATCACGCATATGCATCTCCTTAAACCATATTTAATTTCCAAATAAAGACAATAACAAGGTAATAGTTCCACCTAACATGATGTAGCTATCCTATGATTGTGATTTTTGGGATTTTAGACTTCAGGGATTTTGATCTTTCGTGATTTCAACATTTGGGACTATGGCATTCGGGATTTTGTCTTTCAGGATTATGATCCAAACCCCTTCCATTTACATGTCCTTGGCCATGACTGTGTGTGTCATAGGGCCACCCTTGCTCCAGGGGAAGCTGGGAAAATATTTTCGTGAGCACATTACTGCCTCAACAAATTGGGACTCTCTGTGAGGACTAAGAGAATGGACACTGGGTAGGCAAAATAGCAGTCTCTGCCACACCAATTAAATATTACTAGTGATGTTAAGTTTAACACAGGCTGGGGTGCAGTAGCTTATGCCTGTAAACCCTGAGCTTTGGGAGGCTGAGACAGGAAGGAGAATTGCTTAAGCCCAGTTTAAGAACAGCTTGAGCAACATAGGGAGACCCCTGTCTCTACAAAAAAAATAAAAATAAAAGTTCAGAACACAAACAGACACATAAACCAGTTTCTGTCTTTTTTTTTTTTTATATCTACTTTAACCAAAGTTATATGAAAGGAATATAAATGAAATAAATCTGAATTTCTAGAGTATGAAGGAAATGTAAGATCATGTAGTCCTGGCATTTTAGGCTTAGAGATAATTAGTGCCAAACTTGTTTGAGACCACAGGCAGTGGTTCCAGGCTTGGGATTTGGCGTTCCTGACTCCCACACCAGTCACTGTTTTTTCCGTTCACTTTGCTGCTTCATGAACTCTGGTTGCTTGTCTGTCACTCTTCTGCATATACAAGACGGCTGGGTTTTGGTTACACTAGGGGAGAAAACCCTCTAATCCCTTGAATGGTTACAATAAAAGAGATCCGAGGAAATTTTCTGTTTCCTACTTGGGAGTCTTATACATTCACTTTGTAAGTATTGATGGTGCTGGCAGTTTATAAACATTCATTCATTCTTCATTCAGTTATTCGGCAATGACTGCATACTAGACAATAGGTTATAATGTCTCAAGAACAGGAGCATGCCTTATGAATTTCCATATCCCCAAGTAAGTCCTCACTGATGAGTGAATAATTAAGTCATAGTTTCTGCCTTCAGGAAATCCTTAGTCAAGTCCGAGAGACAGACAAGCAAGTCAATGATAATAGTATAGCAAAGGCATATCTCTTGAGAGGATATAGGCATGGGTGAAAGGAAGCTAAATAAATCTCTTAGGCAGAAAGAGGGTCTGGAAAGATGCCAGTAGGAGGTGGCCCCAGGTTCAGTTTTGAAGGGGCTGGCCAGGTAAGGAAAGAGAAGGGCAGCGTATCAAGTGAAAGAATGAGTCTCTCACCAGTAGGGAGTTTAGAGAAGAGGGGACCACAAGAAGTATGGGAAGAGGCCATGGTCTTAGGAAATGAGGCTTGAGAGGTGGCTGTGGCCACATCAACAGAGATCTTAATAGTATGTTAAAGGATTTGAACTTACCTAACCTCCCTGACCGGGAGCCATGGAGTCAGGCCAGGGAATGGAGGCTCAGGTGTCATCGTGGTTAGACTGTGGTGCCTGAGTGCAGAGCACCAGCAAGGCATGTCTTGTCACCCACAGCTGTAGATAGCCAGGGCCGACTAAATCACACATAAAGATTCCTGTGCCTCCCTGCCCAGTGCTCCCAGGAGCCCCCTCTTGGCAGAGCCTTACTAACCTTTCCAGCCCCTTGCAGACTCCACATGTCCCCTTTCACTTTCTTACCCATCGTGTTGTCCTCCCTCTTCAGTGACTAACAAAGGCTTCTTTTTGTCTCCTGCCTAATAAGGAATGATTTGCTTTTATTTGGTAGTTGGTTATCCTTGGCTTTATGAGACCCTCAGATGGTGGAAAACACCAGACCAACTTTGTAACCTCTGATGGTAAATGAAAGGCAGTATTTCAGGAATTGTAGATAGCCAGGAGACAGGAAGCCTGCTCCTGAGAGTGGTTAGAGCAGGGCCTCCCACTTCCCTGTGCCGGCTGCTTTGGTCTACAGACTGCCCTATCCAGCAGGTCTCCTCCCAGTCTACTGTCCCTTCTCTGCTGAAGACTTCCCCACTTTTCAAATCGAGTCCCTCATTCCCTCCTTGGACTCCCAGTTGCATTGTCTTCTGGTGCCCAGCCAGGACTGGCTTCCTTTCTCTGATATCCATCCCAGGATGGATCCAAACCTCCTTTGTTGGCTCTGCTTCTAGTAGTGAAGTTTCTGATGACAAAGGGTGACATTGGAGCTGCATGCTCTTGGTTAATGCAAGTAATAGACACAATGTTATTATTGAGGGGCCGTCTGAACCTCTCTTGTCAGTGACTTTGGAAGTAAAATGTACCATGGAAAAGCTCTTTTTATTGCTCGTTTCTCTTTTTCTTTCTCTCTCTTTTTTTCCTTAGGCAGGAATTATTATAACAATAAAGGAAACTCACAAAATTTTTCTCCAAATCCCACAACCATAAGTCATCAGCTGTTTTTACTTTTCCTGGTATTCTCTTCCAGTTCCTGCTCATCTACAGTGACATTGACTAGATTCAGTTTTGAGGTGCATTTCTTTTTTATGCCAAATGATCATATTTGGGACAGACTGAAGTAATTGAGCCATAGGAATATCTCAGATAATAATGGCTTCTTCTTTTGATTATTTCCCTTTAGGAGAGACACTGCTGATCCTGTAACATGGAGGATTGTCTTCATACCTCATCTGAGAATCTGTCCAAATTGGTCAGCTGGGCCCACAGCCATGGGACTATTTGCAGCCTCATTCCAAACCTGAAACACTTGCTCTCTGAAGGTTCCCATGGGAACCTGACAGCAATGTGGGGCTGTAGCGCTGGCCATGCTTATCACTGGCCACTAACGGCTACTTGCAGAGCTGGGTCCCAAGAGAGGGTCTGTTTCCAGGATAACAGAAGTTTTAACTCTGATAGTCCCAGCATAATTGGGGTGCCCTCTGAGACACAGACTAGCCCTGTTGAAAGGTACCCTGGGCGACCAGTGAAAGCAAAGCTAGACTGTAACCGGACCAGAGACTCTTGTGACTTCTCCTATTGTAGTGAGCCCTCTGAACTGGATGAAGCTGTTGAAGAATATGAAGATGAGAACACCCTGTTTGACATGGTTTGTGAGTCTTCTGTTACAGATGAGGATAGTGACTTTGAACCCCAGACCCAAAGGCCTCAAAGCATTGCTCGCAAAAGACCTGGGATAGTCCCATCTTCCCTCCATTCAAGCTCCCAGGCGCAGATGGTTGACGAATGCAGCAATGATGTCATCATTAAGAAAATCAAACAAGAGATCCCCGAAGATTATTACATTGTGGCAAATGCAGAACTGACAGGAGGGGTAGATGGACCAGCCCTGTCCTTGACACAGATGGCAAAACCCAAGCCTCAGACTCATGCCGGTCCCTCCTGTGTAGGGTCTGCTAAACTGATTCCCCACGTAACATCTGCCATCAGCACGGAGCTAGACCCACATGGTATGTCCGCATCCCCCTCTGTGATCTCCAGACCAGTTGTCCAGAAGACTGCTAGGGTATCTTTGGCTTCGCCAAACAGAGGACCCCCTGGTAGCCATGGTACCAACCAACAGGTGGCCATGCAAATGCCTGTGAGCACATCCCATCCTAACAAACAGATCAGTATCCCCTTGTCTGCCCTGCAGCTGCCTGGACAGGATGAGCAAGTTGCTTCTGAAGAGTTCCTGTCCCATCTGCCCAGCCAGGTCTCCTCCTGTGAGGTAGCCCTTTCTCCCTCAGTTAACACAGAGCCAGAAGTAAGCTCCAGTCAGCAGCAGCCCCCAGTCGCTCCAGCCATAACCACTGAGGCCGCAGCACAGTGCTTACCAGGTATGGCATGTGAGGTGACAGCAAGTCCCTCATCCACACACACCAGAATTCTGCGCCGTCAGCACTTCTAAAACCATTGGCTCAGTTTGCTTAAATTCAGTCCTCTGTTAGTCATAGAAAGATAGAAATAATGACTGTGTTATATCCAGGTAATACTATAAAGGAAATTCATAAGAATTAAGGCCCTATCCAGTTGATGTACCTTAGGGCTGAGAGGACAGCTGTAAGATTGTTCTGTTGATATTGTAGCATTAGATTTAAGTTTGATACCTGTCAACTGAATATGTATATAGTAAAGTTATTTTTGAAAGTTTTAAAAATATGCTTTTCTATCAGTAGCAGTGTGTTTAGTTGTTGTTTGAAGCTGAGATGATGTTGGGTAAGGCATATAATGACAATAGACCTGATACTTTTCCATTATTATTTATTTGACTGAGCCAGCTTGCTATTCATTTTAGTTGGTGTGGTAGTTTAAAATAAGTTTTTTAAAAAAAGCAATGGACACTTCTAAAAGAGGTATTTTATCTTTTCCCTTAAAATTTGAAAGAATAAGAAAACTTGCATTTCTGGAATTTGTGAGCCTAACTGGAATGGATTGAGAGGGGAGCGAAATAATTGTTTGAGGCCCCTGCACCTGTAATTGTAACGTTCTAATGTTTTTTAATTCTGACATTTAGTATTTATTTAATATGGGCCTTTATAATAATATAAATATATTATATTTATAATATAAATTTATATTTAATTTATATATAAAGATTATATATAATCTTTATACACTAATTTATTTAATTAGTATATAAAGGGGGCTTGGGTGTCATGCTTTTGGCTTCATGATTCAAATCTAGTAGGCTAGAACAGAAACATGGACAAGGATGAAGAAACGTGCAGAAATCTGTGGCATGTTTTAGTTTATTTCAGTCTTTCTCAAAAACATCTTGTATTTTTGGAAGAAGCTTCCTAGAAGCCTGAGGCACCTGTGCCTTTATCCTGAAACTTCCTTGGATTAAGCTGTTTAGCAAACTTTTTTCCCTATTTTAGTATCAACTTTGAGATTCTCAAAGAAAACCTTCCATTTATGATTTTTTTGAAGATATATTCATGGTGTTATTAAGAAGATATTCACTGAAAATATTTACATCCTGATTGAAAATTATGCTTTTCAGTTTATTTATTTTTCTCTTTCTTAAAAATAATAGTTTTATTAAGATACTGTTCACGTATCATAAAATTCACTCTTTTAAAGTGTACAATTTAGTGGGTTTTGGTGTATTCACAGAATTGTACAACCATCACCATTACCTAATTTCAGAATATTTTCATCATCACAGAAAGAAACCCCATACCCATTAACAGTCACTTTTTCCCTCCCCCTAGTTCCTGGCAACCACTGATCTACTTTCTGTCTATAGATTTTCCTATTCTATATGTTTCATATAAGTGGAATCACATATTATGTGGCCTTTTGTGACCACCCTTTACACTTAACATAAAGTTTTCAAGGTTAATCCATATTGTAGCATTTCTTTCGATATTGTATGACTATGCTATATTTTATTTTTTCTTTCGTCAGTTAATGGACATTTGGGTTGTGTTCATATTTTGGCTATTGTGAATAATGCTGCTGTGAACATTTGTGAACAGGTTTTTTTATGGGTATGTGTATTTATTTGGTTTTGGTAACTACCTAGGAGTGGAATTGCTGGGTCCTGTGGTAACTTTATATTTAACTTTTTGAGGAGCTGCCAAACTGTTTTCCCAAGCAGCTCCATCATTGGACAGCTTCACTAGTGATCTATAAAGGTTCTTATTGCTCCACATTGTCACCAACACTTCTTATTTTTCATGTTTTAAAAAATAAATATCCTATTGGGTGTGTGAAGTAGTATCTTATTGGGGTTTTGATATGTATTACCCTAATGACTAATGGTACTGAGCTTTCTTTCATGTGCTTGTTGGCCATTTGTATATTTTCTTTTGAGAAACATCTACTCAGATCTTTTGCCCATTTTAAAATTAGGTTGTCGTCTTATTGGTGAGTTGTTGGAGTTCTTTGTATATTCTGAATATGAGATCCTTATCAGGTATATAATTTGCAAATGTTTTCTCCCATCCCATGGGTTGTCTTTTTCTTTCTTTCTTTTAAAAAAATATTTTAATGAATTATACTTTGATCATTGAATAACAACATGGTCCTTGGCTAATCTCATCAGGAGACAAAATGTTATCTTTATTAGGCTGGTGAAAGTCTTTGTTCTAGGAAATCTGACTCTTAGTATATGTAGGATGTAAGTAGTACCTTTTCATTTAAATTGTTGTGAATCTAATTCTACTTTAATTTGTTTGACCTCCCCTGCCTTTTTTTTTTTTTTTCTTGAATAGGGTAGAATTCAGAATGTATTTTGCTAAGTGGTCCACTGTACCCAGTTTGGTGAAGAGTATTCGTTGTGTTGCACACCTTTACACTAACTTAGCCCTGCAAAGCAAGATGCAAGATGTTTCTGTATCTGCCTCATGGATACTAAATGAGGCATTGAGGCTCTTTACTAAACCATATATGAATATATTAGTGTTAAATCATTTTGGGAAAGAAATTCAGCCTGTTTGAAAAAAATAATTTTAATCCATTTATTACGTTCTCTTAGGTTTTTTTTCTTCCCTCATGGAAACTGCACTTCTTACAATAGCTATAAAAAGCAGGCATGGCCAAGGAGAGAGTACATAATATATACAGTCATACATTGGAATTTGGCTTTACTTTCAGAGGAGTATTAGTTTGGGCGGGAGGTGAACCTTTAAGAAAAACAGTATGAAGACTGGTCATGATGATTTTCTAAGGATAGTCCTCATGTTTTGATCCATTGTTCTCAGGAAGGATATCATATTGCTAAGATGTCTTTAGCTTTAGAGAAATACTGTTTGGACTGGAAACAACAGTGGGACAAATAAAAGTCAGACTCACATTTTTCTTTTGAGTGAAGCATATAAAGTTAACATTAAATTTACCTTTTACTCTAGTACCTTATTAGGTTATATATTCTAAAGTTTTATTTGTTTGTGTTTGCATGTTTGTTTATAGTAGATAATCTTTCTAAACATACATTTAAAAAAATTTAGAATCCAGCACATCTAAATGTATGTGAATGACTTTGTTACAGGTGGACCTTACACAGTTAATATGTAAAGTATACTTGGTACTAAGCAAAGAAGAAAGGTTCTGAAAGACCTAGCTGAAAGCTGAGTCAGGCTCTTTTAAAATAGTTGTTCTGTACTGAGTATCAGATCACTGCAGAAATACTGTATATCTTTAGATATTTTTAAAATAAATAATATGACACATGACTATTGAGTTAGCCAGAAACAAAGAGAAATTGTTCCATTTGTTTGGTTTTATTATTGCCATTTAAATTTGATTTCCCTAGCGGAAAATCATCCTTCTGTTCAGAACTGAACTCATAAAATTATAAAATGTTAATCAAGGTATAGATAGATAAAATCATTAATTTTCATGTCACTCCTGCCATACTGCTCAATCCAAATCTTTGTATACAATGAGTAAAGAGGCATCTATTATTAGAAGAATTATTGACTACCTACTAGTAGCTGGAATTCCATTAATTTTTGAGGTTTTATGTAAATTTGGGGCATTTGTCATAATGACATTTAAATCGCTATTGTATCATGAGTTAGGGTTTTATGTGTATATTATATTTCTTCAGTATACTCACACATTATGATTTTGTGCAAGTATCTGTTTTATTAATCAGCTCTTTTCCCAAAAGTTCTATAGTAACAAGCAATCAATTTTTGCTTATCAGATTTGTATGTATATATATTTTCTTTTGAAAAAAATATATATTTGTCTTTTTCTAATAGATTCATGTGTTCTGTATATATTAGAAATAGTAACTCATAATCTATCATGTATATTGGAAATACATTTCCCACTTTACCATTAGCTTTTAATTTTGTTGCTGACATTTTTTGAGGTATGAATTTTCTTAATTTTTATGAAGGCAATTCTTTCAACATCTGTCAATCAGTCTTTTTCTTTTCTGTCTTTGGTATTTTGCTTAGGAAGTCCTTTCTTTACATATTTCTCTGTATTTCCCTCTTGCTCTGTTTTTTTTTTTTTAAACCCAGGCTGGAGTGTAGTGGTGTGATCTCGGCTCACTGCAACCTCCACCTCCCGGGTTCAAGTAATTTTTCTGCCTCAGCCTTCCCAGTAGCTAGAACTACAGGCATGTGCTACCATGCCTGGCTAATTTTTTTTTTTGTATTTTTAGTAGAGATGGGGTTTCACCATATTGGCCAGGCTGGCCGCAAACTCCTGACCTTGTGATCTGCCCACCTTGGCCTCCTAAAGTGCTGGGATTAGAGGCGGGAGCCACCATGCCCAGCCCCCTCTTGTTCTTTTATGATTTTCTTTCTCTCTTCTCTTCTTTTCTTCCTTTCTTTTTTTAACATTTGACTTTACAATTAGAATATATTTTGGGGTAGGACCTCATGCTACTATTTTTTCAGGTAGTCAAATGTCTCAGTGTCATTTGTTGAATAATTCCCATTCTCCACTGAATTGATTCATATACCACATTTTGTTTATTATTGGGTCTCTTTCTTGTTTTTGTTTCTGTTTTCAATGATCTCTATTTTTTTCTTCTCATTTTTACTGTTTGAGTATTTATTTGTATAAATTTAGGGTGATTTTATACAAAAAATGCATTCAGAAAGAAAGAGAAATGGAGTCTAAATCATTTAATACGCTTTTTGAAAAATTACTCATGTAATATTGAGTTCAGTGAGCTTTTAAAAATTGATTAAGGTACATATTACTGCCAGTTATCTGGTCTATGTTGACGCAATAGATAATAGTTTCTCTTGTCAGAAGCAAAAAATCTGAGTTAAAATAAGTTAAAGGAGAGAATTAACTGCCTTTTAGTCCAAAGACACATTTTCAAACCAGCTTTCACCCAGGCTTCAGACAGCATCAGGTTTCCCTCTTGCCATTTGCCACCTTGGCTTTCCTCCCTCTTAGATTCACCTATTATACTGGATCCCTGCATGGACCCAAGATGGTTGTGCTGCCAGTTTCTTGTCTAGCAGTAGACAGAACCTATGTCACAGCATTCCCAGTCTCCCCTAAGCTAGTCTCTAGGGCATCAGGCCCCCACCCTGGAAATGGTATTGAGACCAGGCCTACACAAACTGCATAGCTGAGTGTGGGCGTGAGGTGGAAGTATTCTTCCAAGAACATTCTGGGTACTATTCTTGAGAGGGGCAGTAAACCAGAGATTTCTACTACTGTTTATGGGAGGTTTGTTTTCTTTTGAGCATTTAGTTTTTTTAATGTGGTCAGATAGGAAGAGTTGTTATGTATTTTATTTAAAGACAGGATACATTGGAAAAGTGTTCTAATATAAGTGTGGAAATATGTATAAATACATATGTTTGTGTATATATACACATAACATGCATATATACACATAGACACATAATTATTTTATGTATTTATTCCATGAAAAATATATGCCTCTTGTTACAAGAAGAAACAAGACTAGCTGGACACAGTGGCTCACACCTGTAATCCCAGCACTTTGGGAGGCCAAGGCGGGCCGATCACCTGAGGTCAGAAGTTCGAGACCAGCCTGGCCAACATGGTGAAACTCCATCTCTACTAAAAATACAAAAATTAGCCAGGCATCGTGGTGGGTGCCTGTAGTCCCAGCTACTCGGGTGGCTGAGGCCAGAGAATTGCCTGAACCCGGGAGGCAGAGGTTGCCGTGAGCCAGGACCCTTACTCTGCCTCTTGCTGGCTTTGTGACCTTAGCTAAGTCATTTTACTTCTCTGAAACTCAGTTCCCTCATTTGTAAAGTAATGATAATGTCTGCCTGTCAGGGTTGTTGTGAGGACCAAATGCAAAAATTTGGTAAAGCACTAAAGAGAGTACCTGAGAGAGTACCTGACATATGATAAACATTCAATAAATGGATAATAGCCACCTTTATCGGTATTTTTATTTTCATCATCATCATCATTAGATTGTGCTCAGTATTCTTTGAGAAGTGAAGTAGATTTTGATTTCATGTAGTTACACCCATTTGTCTACTAAAATATGGTCTGTGGACCAGTATCACCACCAGCATTACCTGGGAGCACATTAGAAATGCAGAGTCTCAGGAGGCCGCCAGGAAAGACCAAAACACCATGGCTGCCCAGCCTCCCCTAAGCTCTTGGTGCTCAGGGCCAGTTCTGGGTGCAGGAGCGGGGATTAATATGAAAAGTCTAGAGCCTTATTTCTCTCTCATCCAGGAAGCAAACCTTGGAACTGATCTTTGGGGGGAATCTTTTCCAGGTGCAGGAAATCGTACACTAAAGGGGAAGGGAATGAACACTGAATCCTCCTCACAGGCCTGACACCTTTAAATAGTAGTTATCCCATTTAACCTCTGCAACAATCCTGTTAGGAACTGGAGGGCTGAGATCTCAAAGAACGTGCAGCCACCCAAGAACACCACGAAGATGAGGTGAAGGGACTCACTGGAAGCCTTGGCTTCCCTGGTCATGTCTGAAATCAGACCAGACTCAGCCCTCCCTGATATGCTAGTCCTGGGGGATGCATCCATCCCACCTCTAATTGCCACCTTTCCCCACTGTCAGTGCCACATACTCATGAATGCAGACTCACTGCAGTTGAGCAGCCCTATTATCTCATTAGGAAAGCTTCACTGCTCCAGCCCTGGAAGGCGTAGGCACTGGCTTCAAGTCTACAGACAGTATCAAGCTAGGAAAGGAAGGGCATGGCAGTCACACTGTCACATTTTTTGCTCATTACTTGAGTAGTAAAGAGTTGGGATAGTACAACAGGTGACTGTAGTCAATAGTAACTTAATTGTACATTTTTAAATGACAAGAGTATAATTGGATTGTAACAAAGGATAAATGATTGAGGGGCTGGATACCCCATTCTCCGTGATGTGCTTATTACACATTGCATACCTGTATCAAAACATCTCACTGTACGCCACAAATATATACACCTGTTATGTACTCACAAAAATTAAAAATTAAAAAAATATTTTTTAAAAGTTGTTAGGCCAAGGTACCAAGAGAAAGCAGAGAGAGTGGAATATGAATGGCAGTAAGAGTGACTTATTCTTACCTGCTCAATGATTTGGTAGCTCAGGGGCATATAGGCATCTCTGAAGACCTAAGTCATGTCTCGGGGCACTTTCAGATCTTATTGGCCATCCACACATGGGATCTAGAGGACAAAGGGAGTATAATAGGCAAGTGACTGCTTTAGAGGGTCAGATAGAGTGGCATATCCAAAGAACAACTCTTATTTCAGCTAAAAGGAGAAACAGCAATAGCCCTGAAAAAACAAAAAAGGAATCCATAACCAAAGATGACAGCTTCTGTGGAGTGAGTTCCCATGCTTCCTATGAAGGGTGGAGGGAAGGATTCAGTGACATGGGACAAGGCTGTCACTGAAGCGGCACATATAGTATTCTCTGGCATTGGCAGGTGCTTTGTTACATGTTTATTGAATAGCCAAGATCATGCCACTGCACTCCAGCCTGGGCAACAGAGCGAGACTCCATCTCAAAAAAAAAAAAGAGAAAAAAGAAAATCAGTATCTCAGGCTCTATCCCAGACCCACAAAATCAGAATCTGCATTTAAAAAGATCTCCAGGTGACTTTGTATGTGCATTAGAGCTTGAGAAGCAGTAATCTAGGAAATTCAGGATTACCAGCCACATTGTCATTTCATCTGGCCATCCAGTAACATTGAGCACTCTTCCCATCTAGGTGAGGGAATTCCCTCCTTTGTGTATTTGTACTTCCTCATAAGAGAAGCCAGAAACTTGCTTTCCAAGTTTACATTTCAGCAAGGGCAGTACTGTGACCTTAGGCTTTGCCAGTCAAATGCATCCACACCAGATTGGGGGGGAGGGGAATGCAAATTAAAACAACAAGATACTATCTTACTCCCATTAGAAAGGCAAAAAGCATTTTAACTATACCAGGTGTTATTGAAGGTATGAGAAAATGGGAACATGCTGGTGGAAATATAAATTGGTACAACTACTTTGTAGAGCAACTTACAATATCTGATGAAGTTTAAAGTGTGTATATCATACATCCTTGGAATACAATTTTTAAATGCCTGTCTTAAAGAGACTTCCTCATAGTATATAAAAGGAAATATGTTCAGGGGTCTACAGTGCAACTTCTTGATAACAGGAGAAAAATATCAGTTAACAACCTTAGTGTCTATCAGTAGAGAAGTAGAGGCCACGCACAGTGGCTCACACCTGTAATCCCAGCACTTTGGGAGGCTGAGTTGGGTGGATCACGAGGTCAAAATGTTGAGATCATCCTGGCCAACATGGTGAAACCCTGTCTCTACTAAAAATACAAAAATTAGCTGGGCATGGTGGCACATGCCTGTAATCCCAGCTACTTGGGAGGCTGAGGCAGGAAAATTGCTTGAACCTGGGAGGCGAAGGTTGTGATGAGCCGAGATACAATAAAGAGAAGTAGATAAATACATTGTGATATAGTTTTCAGTGGAATAGATGAATTGGTCGCATACATATTTATTAACGTGAATAAATCTTGGAAGACAAGGTTGCAGAATATAATTGTATATTAGAAAACCATACCTTTTTAAAGCACATGAACATTACTATGTAGTGTGTGTTATAGACAGACACACACACTTAAACATGGACTGGAAAGAGACACTCCAGATACAAGATGGTGGGTTTCTTTGAGGAGGGGTGATGGAAACAGGTACATGGGAAATCTGAACTATATCTGTAATTTAAAAAAATATGTATGTAACATATATAACAAAATGTGAACATTTATTAAATCTGAGTGGTGGGCACTCAGCACTCTGGGAGGTTGAGGTGGGAGGATCACTTAAGCCCAGGAGTTCAAGGCTGCAGTGAGCTATGATTATGCCAATGCACACGAAGACCCAGTCTCTTAAAAAAAAAATCTGGTGGGAGCATGAGTTTATGTTAACAGGAGGCAACCTTAGCACAGTGCTTCAGGGTGGAACTTGACACACAATAGCCTTGTTTCATATCCCAGCTCTGCCTCCTTCTTTTCTGGGTGACTTTGGCAAGTTACTTAACCTTTCTGTGGCTTAGTTTTCTCAACTGTAAAATAAAGATGATAATATATCAATCCAATCCTATAGAATTGATATATAGATTAAATTGATCTATATGAAGCCCTCTGGTTCATGGTAAACATACTCTAGCTAATGTTATTCTGTATACTTTTCTGAATGTTTAAAAATGTAATTACTTTTAAAATATAGATCATGAAGCATAAATAAAATTGTGGAATATTTACAAAGGCATTGTAACATTATTGCTATTACTGAATATGGAGTATTTTTGTTAGAAAGCAAATGTTTCTACCGTTGTTTTCTAGTGTATTTGTTTATGGACAAGGAATTTGAGAATTATTCTCACAAATTTTAACACTGTGGGTTTTCTCCTTATGATTGTGACGGATGCTATCTTTTTTAAAGCTCTTTTGTTGGAATAAATAAGAAACACAAAAATAAAATGTCTATTATCTATGCAGTACTTTTATTCCAGGATCAACACTGCCTGAGTTCCACAAAGTGAGAGTTCGTTTCCTTTATTTTACTGATGGAAATGATGCACAAAGAAAGTAGATGACTTGGTTGAAGTTATGTTGGGTGGGAGGGAACCTGGCCGCCTACTTGTGAACTGAGAGGGAAGGGTTGGTTCTCCGGACCGTGCTCCCTGCCCCTGCTTTTGCCTGTATTGGTGCAGTAGTCTACACTGCCGACTGCTTCCCCTTCCTCTCCTTTTATGTCATATCATGCCAATCACTTATCCAAAGTTGAGACTGCTAGATTATATCCTGAAGAGGCCATTTATTTTAAAAATGAGCATCATTTTTAAAGAACCTAGAGTTTAACAGAAGGATTGACTGTATCAGGAGTAGAGAGACACATCTCTTACTAGTCTTTTTTCTATTAAGTATCTGCACAAGTCATTTGCCCTTCAGTTTATCAAACCTGTTTTCAGGATCAACGGTGTGACAAGCACTGTGCTAGGCTGATGAAGATAAAAAGAAGACTATCAAATTTCCTGCCTCCAGGATATCATTGTTTATGAAGGAGGCAGACAAACCAACAACTTCAAGTGTGTAAAAAGGAGGTGTATAAAATATAGCTGAGGATATATGAAGAGTGGCTGACTCAGCCTCAGGGAACACATGGAAAGGTATTTCAGGTAGATGGAATAACATGAGCAAAGATGTTAGAGAAGCAAGGAGTTGAATGTGGCTTGGGAATATATCTCAATAGAGCCAGGAGAGTTGCTGCAGGAAAGGTGGGCTAGAAAGCCACCTGTGAAAGGCTGTGCATATGCTATCACAGTCTACTTGAGGCTCAGAGGGACACAGTTCATTATCTTAGAAGGTCATGCTGATGTTATTGAGGAAGTAGAGGCTGGGACAGGAGGGCTGTTTCGTAGGGTGGCAGTAATCCAGGTGGGAGATGGCTGTAAGTGCTCACATGAGACAACAGTGAAGGCATTGGAGAGGAGGAGACAGAATTGGGTGTTTTAGGAGTTAAAATACAGAACGTGGTGACCTGTGAGTGTTTGGCCTCTTAGAGTCTCTGTTGTCACCCACATATTCCCTGTCCAAACACAACACTGTTTTAAGTTACACCAAAAGGTTTTTAGGGCACAAAGATCTGCAGTGAAGTCATAATGTTAAGTCCTTTATATGTAGGATAAAGCAATTTGAAGAGTTGTGAAGCATGTGATGATCATCCATTCATCCAACAAATACCCACTGGAAGCCTACCAAGTGCCAAGTTCAGGTTAGGTACTTTTGATCCAGCAACAAACAGGGCAAAAACGTAGTTCCTGTTCTCATGCTGCCTACATTCTAGTAAGAGAAGGACATCTCAAACACTCCCAGTTTAAAAACAAAACTGTTTTAAATATTTCCTGAACTGAGATGCTGTTAATCCAATTGTGAATGACTTTGTAAGACTAAATTGGTTGCCTTTAGATAACACATTTATCAAGACTGTTTCTAGGATGATGTATGAATAACAGTGGTTAAATGAACAGTTAAGCCACTATGATAAATGAGAGGCAAGTCTTTCTTAGGTGGAAATTAAAAGTGCAGAGGCTAACCCATTCCGTGTCATAATTTACTCAAAATACTTTCTACTCAGCTGAAAATAACAAGCCTAGCTGTATTAAAATTATAATATTGCTTATTTTTGTGGACTAGTGGCCTTCTTTAAGAACTAGACATATAATTGTTTACTAGTATCTGAAAGGCAAAAGTAGAAAATCAAGCTAATTGCTCTGTGTTGTACAAATGCATAGTTTTCTGAGAAATTATGTTTCAACAGCTTTTCAGAATGCTTGCAAATACTTTTTTAGTATCATTTGTATTAGTATTTCACACAAAAAAATCTCAGTTGGCTTTTTGTTTCTTCAAGGTCATTTTCATATTATACTATAGTTTTTAAACTATGTTATTTAGATGTATTTAAAGTTTACCTGTGTATGATTGAGACTTCCAGATATGCAAAATGTACCCAAATACAGCAAACTAGCAAATAAGCCATACACCTCAGAATACAATTTCCTTTCAACGAATTGGATTTGACTTAAGACTGCGAGGAAGCCAGGAACCACTTCAGAACTGAAGAGGTATTGACCTTTCTAGCTTGGTGTCTATTCCTTGAGGTCTGAAAAGATGAAATAATGTACAACCTCAGGGCAGACAAGTCAGTTCAGGGCACTGAGGCCTTAGCTTCAGCATCCCATTAATTCAAATGTTATTCCTGTGTCTGTTTTCATTAGGGAAGCAGCAGCTTCCTTCTCCCCACAGGTAGAGCTACCTGACCATCTTGGGTCTCAGCAGGAGAGGGCAGAATGCAGGTGATCCACTTCATTTTAGGCCCACGAATAGCTTCTCTTTCAATATAGGTCTTATTTATGTAACTAATGACTTGTGGCCGGGCACGGTGGCTCAAGCCTGTAATCCCAGCACTTTGGGAGGCCGAGGCGGGTGGATCACGAGGTCAAGAGATCGAGACCATCCTGGTCAACATGGTGAAACCCCGTCTCTACTAACACAAAAAATTAGCTGGGCATGGTGACGCGTGCCTGTAATCCCAGCTACTCAGGAGGCTGAGACAGGAGAATTGCCTGAACCCAGGAGGCGGAGGTTGCGGTGAGCCGAGATCGCGCCATTGCACTCCAGCCTGGGTAACAAGAGCGAAACTTCGTCTCAAAAAAACAAAAACAAAAAAAAACAAAAAAGCTAATGACTTGTGTTCCCAAAGGAATGCATTGGAACCAGAAGTATTTTTATTTTATTATTGTATTTTTTTGAGATGGAGCCTCTCTCTGTCACCCAGGCTGGAGTGCAGTGACACCATCTTGACTCACTGCAACCTCTGCCTCCCAGGTTCAAGCGATTCTCATACCTCAGCCTCCTAAGTAGCTGGGATTGCAGGCATGCACCACAATGCTGGGCTAATTTTTGTATTTTTAGTAGAGACAGGATTTCACTATGTTGGCCAGGCTGGTCTCGAACTCCTGACCTCAAGTGATTCCACCCACTTCAGCCTCCTAAAATGCTGGGATTACAGGCATGAGCAAGCGCATCCGGCCTAGAAGTATTTTTAGAGCATGGCAGAAATGAAAAAATATGGTTTATGACTTCAAGGCAATTTTAAGCTTTAGGTGAGAACAGTGATCAGATTTATAATCAGGTAAATCTGATGTAGTGATATACCTTAGTTGGCTCATTGACTGTTATAATACACATATCAATCTGCTTTTTTAGTACTGCCTTAAAATCTATAGGATTGCTTTCTTAGACCCAAAGAAAGTATTTTTATTGCCTTTTTCAGTTTTAATTGTTTTTGTCATGGTAATACCTATATGTGGCAATCAATAAAATAATATTCCTGAATAGTAACAATGTCTCACCTTAGTTTTCACTCCCAATGCCAGCTCTTTAAAGGAAACTTTTTGTTTTCAGTTCTTAAAAATCTGAACAAATGCATATACCTCTGTTTCTTGATTTAATCAACTTAGTAAGATATCCATAGCCTCTTTGTTATGAAACATGAGGATTTAACTCATTTTCATTAACTTTCCAATTTGATTGTTTGGTTATTAAAATACACAAGTAAGCAGTAGAAGAAGTTAAAATAATGAAAGAGGAAATAAATATATTTTCTCCACCTAAGGATGAGGATATTAGGGATATTAGTGTCCCTATTATTTCCACTGCTCTCTCCTCCCTGCTTCTCACAATCTCCTTATCGTCACAAGTTTGTCAATATTTTTACTTTCTTTTGTTTCCATTACTAAGTCTTTTCTGCTTTATCCATAGGTTGATTCTAAATATTCCGAACCAGTAACACCTTTTATGTTATTTTGACAGTGTAAATATTGTTCATAGCTATTCATATTCTAAGATTGCATTTCTTTCCATCCCAATGAATTTCACAAGCTGTGGTGCACTCAGAAAAGAATGTTTCTAAGGGTTGTTGGGTAGATAAATGACTTAATCCATGTAAAGGGCTTAGAACAATTTCTGGTACAGAGAATAAGTCTTCAATAAGCTTGTCCCAGCATTATTATTAGTACTGTATTTCATTGCATCTGAAATGTCACTGACTGTAAGCATTATCATTATTTTGTGTTCCACAAGAAAGAAAAGCATGCTACCGATTAAACTGTATTCCCCAGGAATTGTAAGACAGATTTCAGAGTTATTAAAATGTGCAGAAGTGTATCTTAGAATCAATGAAATATATTATTGTTTTGTTATTTTGTATGTGTGTATGTTCTCCTAAAGCTTTTGGTAGCCTTTCTTGACAAGAGAGCAATGTGCCTTCACCGTATCTGTTCGGTGCCCATGAGATTTCCATGCTAGTTTCCTGCTACAGTTTAGACTGGTTGATTTACCTTAAACCTAAGTTAATCCCCCACCCTGAGGTTTCCCCTGGGTTGATCCACTGTTCTCTGGATTTCATGTTAACTCCTTTTTTCCCCTCGTTTTGGTGGAATCCATCAAATAATTTCCCAAGAAGGGGTTGGTAGGAAGTAAATTTTGGAGTCCTTAAATTGCTGAAAATTTCTTTCCTCTAATATGACTTAAAAAAAAAAATACAGATGAGGTCTCAGTCTTACTATGTTGCCTAGGCTGGTTTTAAACTCTTAGACTCAAACAGTTCTCCCATCTCCATCTCCCAGAGCGCTAGGATTACAGGCATGAGCCACCATGCCCAGCTCTCTGATATGATTGAAAGAGATCCTCAATACTTTATTCCTTTTGCAAGGGTTATAGCGACAAAAACTCTCAAATCTCTTTGATAATTTTAATTACATTTTTTTAAAAAGTGATCATCTGTTCTTGAGTGATCTTTTCCTTCAGTTTTCCTTTTCTTTTTCCCTCATTTTTCTCTGATTCTGCCAGTTTTCTTCTGATGCCTTGTGTACTTGTTTGTTCATATTTAAGAATGCAGGACAGAAATCTGCTGTGGTTTTCTGCTGCAGTTGTGTGAATAGGTTTATGTCCCACTAGGCCTGAAAGTAGAATGGGGATATGTTGATTGGCAGGGCTCCCTTTCTAGAGCAGGTAGAGAGCTGGCACTTAGCCAGCAGGCCTCCAGTGACAGGGCTCAGATACCAGTACCCAAGTTAGAGGTCTTCGCTCTCCCACGTGATGGGTACCTTTTCCGTAGCAAAGTTCTTTCTGATTTTTTTCTGGAAAGGTGCTAGGGTAGGATTGTGGGGAGTAGGATGTACTGGCTGATGCAGCCATGATAAATTTTTTATTAGTCTCCTGGTTTCAGATCCACTTGTTACTGTCACCCTCTCTTACTGGTTGTCCCTAAGCCTGGAGCCTTGCCAAGGTTCCAACAGATGATTGGCTTCCACCTTAGATGCAACCCCACATGGTGTGATCTAGTCCCTCATACTGTCATGTGCAGTCCCCTGACCATTGGCATCACCTGGGGGCTTGCTTAAAATGCAGAAATTCAGGCCCCAGGAGACCTACTGAATCAAAATCTGCATTTTAATAAGGTCCCTGAATGATTTTATTCACTTTAAGATTTGAGAACAGTTCAAGACTACAGTTTGATTGCTGTATCCTGATTTTTAACTCATGCTATCAATTCTCTCTTCTCCAAAGCTTTGTTAGAATCCTCGTTAGGTGACAACCCCTGACCTATCAAGCTCCAGACACCCTTCTTTTTATATGAGATGGAGTGTCACTCTTGTCGCCCAGTCTGGAATGCAGTGGCACGATCTCGGCTCACTGCAACCTCTGCCTCCTAGGTTCAAGCGATTCTCCTGCCTCAGCCTGCTGAGCAGCTGGGATTACAGGTGCCTGCCACCACAGTCAGCTAATTTTTGTATTTTTAGTAGAGACAGGGTTTTACCGTGTTGTCCAGGCTGGTCTCAAACTCCTGACCTTAGGTGATCCACCCACCTTAGCCTCCCAAAGTGCTAGGATTACAGGCCTGAGCTATCACACCTGGCCTGGACACCATTCTCGAACCCCTTGCTAATCAGTTCTCAGAACATTTCTGGGCAGTAGTTACTGAGGGTGGAGGTGGGGGCCAACATAATGATGAAACATTGAATTCTGAAACATGTAGTTGGTCCCAATGAATAAAGTTCAGGCATTTTCTCTTACAGCAAAATTTCATAATTAAATTGTGTATAATATGATTGATTGATTAAGGAAGTTGATATGTCTAATGCAGATTACCATTAATAATAATTCACCCTACTGTCACCCTGAGATCCAGCTTCTCTGGGAGCCTTTGGGCTTTGTGTATTATAATTTTGAAGGTGACAGGAATATGTAAGAACTCTGCTCTGTTACTGATGGTGGTGATAAGGAAAAGAAGGGCTGTAACTCATGAGCAAACTCTAAATACATTGAAATGCTGGATTTACATGGTGATGGTTTAGCTTTTATGGCTATATACTTAAAGCAATAAAAACACTTAGTATTGGAATTCATACAGGAAAAAATCATTTTGCTGTTATATATTTAAAACTGTAACTGTAATTCCTCTTATTTTTTATAGAAATATTCTTTTTAATTCAATATTTGATAAGTTTTTTTTCTTTAAGGAATGTAACTGTCATGTTAGACTACATATTGCTCTTAAAAAGTAGTATGAGGACAGGTGCGGTGGCTCCTGCCTGTAATCCCAGCACTTTGGGATTCTGAGACTGGGCGATCACTTGAGCCAGTCTCAAGTGATCTCAAGTGGTCTCAAGTTTCAGACCAGCCCTGGCAACATAGAGAGACCTTGTCTCCATCTCAAAAAAGAAAAGAAAACAAAATTTGCAGTGTGTGGTAGTGCGTACCTGTGATGCCAGCTACTTTGGAGGTTGAGGTGGGAAGATTTCCTGAACTTAGGAGGTTGAAGCTGCGATGAGCTCAGATCACACCACCGCACTCCAGCTTGGGCAACAGAGGGTGACCCTGTCTTAAAAAAAAGAAGCAATATATTAGTTAAGCATAGAATTTAGGTCAAGACTGCTTGGCTTTAACACTTCTACCCGTGTACTTTGGGCAAATTACTTAAGCTTTCTGGTCCTCAGTTTCATCATCTATAAAATAAGGAAAGTCATAATATGTTTTAACAGGGTCATTGTAAGGAACAAGTTAATAAAAGTAAAGTACTTAGAGAGAAATGCCTGATACATAATCAGTGATCAATAACTATTAGCTACTGATACCATAAATTGGAAGTGCTTTGGTAGCAAAGCAGGGTGGGAATTGTAGTTTTTATTTGTCATCCTGGTTCAGGATTTTAAAATAAGACAGTAAGATAACCTTAGTAGAAGAGAGGTAGCCTGGGTAAGATAGTGCTAAAACCTAGAAAATTCCCTTTTGGTAACAATTGATTGGATCTGAATAGCAGCCACACTCTGAAATGGTGCAGGTGGTTTTCGGGTAATGGGACAATGGAATGCCATGTGGTAGAAAGAGTGAGGTATGTCTACATGTACTGAATGGACTTGTGTCCATTTTGCCGATATTGTGCAAAACCTGTCAGAACTATGTATATAATAGCCTATTTTTGTAAGAGAAAAAAACTTACTGAGATATAATCCATACCATAAAATACATCCTTTGAAGTGTACAGTAAAAAAATAATAAAGTGTACAATTTAGTACACATAGAAAAAGGTTGGCAAGGATAACCCTTAATGGTTTATGGTAGTTGCTCCTGAAGAGTAGGAATTGAGAGTTTTGAGGTGGGATACATTTTATTCTATATACTTTTTTGGTTTAATTTTTATAATGATGTGTATTGCCTTTTAAAATTAAACTAAAAATAAAATATTTTTACATGACAGAAAGCAAGAAAGCATGACAGAAAGTGAAAGTATTAATATTTATAGATCACTGCTAACTTGAGTGAAAATATATGGATATCCCTATGTTTTAAAACTCTTATATTAAATATAGCGGAAACATAAAAAGATGCTCAAGATTGTTAGAGAAATGCAAATTAAAACCATATTGAGGTAGCACTTCACACCACTAGGATGCCTATAATCAAAAGTCAGACTGCAACACATGTTGGCCAGGATGTAGAGAAACTAGACCTCCATACCTTGCTGGTGGAGTTGTAAAATGTCACAGCTACTTAGGAAAACAATTTGATTGGCAGTTCATCAAAACGTTAAAATGGTTAGCATATGCCCTATAAAGTTCACTCCTAGGTATATGCCCAGGAGAACTGGGCACACATCCCTTATTTGCACCAGTTGATGTTATTGTCAGAGTTCCAGCTCTGCCAGGTGGTAGAACTAAACTGCAGATAGAATAGACATCAGTAACTGCCTTGAATGTGAAATATACAGCTTGACCCATAACCAGTTCCCAGCCACAAAGTAAAAGGCTGTGGATGGGGTCAATGAAAGCTGAAAATTATCTTATACAAGGTGATGACAGATTTAACAGCAGCTGGACCTCATGCCCATGTTTTTGGGGGGGGCTTAGATTATTGGTCTAAAAACTAATGAAATTTTTGGATGTCCTGGTCCATTAAAAAAAAAAAAACTAACGAAATTTGAAGGAAATGTTCTATAATTTGGGTGGATAAAGAGTTTACGTCTGATCAGGGATGGAGGAGTAGAGTGGGACTATATTTGTTTTTTGTTTTGTTTTGTTTTTTTTGAACAGGATTTTCCTCTAACACCCAGGCTGGTCTTGAACACCTAGCTTCAAGCAGTCCTCCCACCTTTCCCTCCCAAAGTACTGGTACAGGTGTGAGCCACCAAGCCTAGCCTATATTTGTAGAGTTAGTAAGTAAAACAAGTTGTCAAGGTCCAGAGATGGGCAGAAATTAAGGGCTTTAGACAATTCTTGTGGCAGAGTACCTTCCTCAAGCACCAACTGCAAGGGAGACTTGTCTGTTTTGGTTTTTAGAGACAGCAGGGTCTTGCTCTGTCACCCAGACTGGAGTCCAGTGGCACGATCGTAGTTCACTGCAGCCTCGAGCTCCTGGACTCAAGCGATCCTCCCACCTCAGCCTCCTAAACAACCAGGACTACGGGCATGCACTACCACATCTGGCTACTTGTATTGTTTTTTGTAGAGACAGGGTCTCATTACGTTGCCCTAGCTGGTCTCAAATTGCTGTCCTCCAACAATCCTCCTGCCTCAGCTTCCCAACAGGCTGGGATTACAGATGTGAACCAGTGAGCCCAGCCAAGGGAGACTTTTAAATGTAGTATAGCTGGAAAGTTCTGGAAAGTGGGAAAACAGATTTTGTTGGACAGCAGCAATTTCTGCCAAATTTTTTCCAATTTACTGAGGTATAATCCATACCATAAAATACATTATTTAACGTGTACAATTAAAAAAAAAAATAAAATGTGCAATTCAGTGGTTTCAAGTATATTGCTGTACTGCCATCACCACTGTGTAATTCCCGAACATTTCCTTACCCCATTTCCTCTCTTACTCCCTCCTCAGCCCCTCGGAGCGACTAGTCTATGCATTTGCCTATTCTAGACATTTTATGTTAGTGGAATTGCACAATAGGTGACCTTTTATATGTGGTTTCTTAGCATAATGTTTCAAGATGTGTCTGTGTTACAGTATCTATCAGTACTTCATTTCTTCTTACAGCTGAATAACATTCCTCATACATAGACATATCACACTTTGTTTATCCATTCACGAAGTCATGGGCATTTGGGTTGTTTCTACTTTTTGGCTATTATGAATAATGCTTTGCTATGAATAGTCATATACAGGTTTTTGCGTGGATATGTTTTCAGTTCTCATACCTCAGATTGAACTTGATAGGTCATATACTAACCATTTTAACTTTCTGATGAACTGCCAGTCAAATTGTTTTCCTAAGAGTCTGACATTTTACATTCCCACCAGCAATGTATGGGGTCCAGTTTCTCCACATCCTTGCTAACGTGTTGCAGTCTGACTTTTGATTATAGGCATCCTAGTGGTGTTAAGTGGTACCTCATTGTGGTTTTAACTTGCATTTCTCTAACAGTCTTGCATCTTTTTATGTTTCTGCCATGTTTAATATAAGAGAGTTTTAAAACATAGGGGCATCATATATTTTCACTCAAGTTAACAGTGATTACTAAATATTAATACTTTCACTCTACCTGTTATACATAAATAAACCTATTACTGACCTTTCTTCATTTCTCAAAATGATCGATAGAAACAGAATTTTATTAATTTCCTTATAAAAGGACACAGAAGTATGATAATAATAGACAAACAATTAGATACAAGATAATACATAATGAAGTGACGAAGCTATAGCACTGAGTGATAAGGCTCAGTGCTCTCCAAGATAGTCACACAGTGATCCATTTTAGTGCCAGCAGAAATGGATTTCCTGATTTTTATTTAAGAAAGAAATTAAGCTGGACAAGTGCAGTGGCTCACGCCTGTAATCCCAGAACTTTGGGAGGCCAAGGTGGGTGGATCACCTGAGGTCAGGAGTTCGAGACCAGCCTGGCCAACATGGTGAAACACCATCTCTACCAGAAACACAAAAATTAGTTGGGTGTGGTGGCACACACCTGTAATCCCAGCTACTTGGGGAGGACATGGGGGGTTTGGCAGGGCTGAGGCAGGAGAATCACTTGAACCCGGGAGGTGGGGGTTGCAATGAGCCGGCATTGTGCCACTGGCACTCCAACCTAGGCAACAGAGTGAGACTCCATGTAAAAAAAAAAAAAAAAAAGAAATTAAGTTTTACTAACCTTTAATACATTGATTGGCAGTAGGACTTATACATAGTGTAAATAAATATACATATTCCGGGGCTGTTGTTTAAAAGCATTTTTATATATGGGGTATACAATAAAAAAAGCTGGGACCTCTAGGACAATAAATGAAATGACTGATTATAGTTGAGAATTTTTTTTAATAATTCAGTTATTAAATTTTCTACCTTTCATTTAGCAGGAAAAATAATACTTATCATTCTAGTGTGTCCTGTTTCTGTGAATCTGACTTTAGAGTTTGATTCAAAGAATATAAATGTATCTTCTTTAAAAATAGTGCCTGAAATTAAATTTTACAGAATATTTTTAGTCTCTAAGGTATATTAAGATTTATGTTACAAAGTATTTTTTTTTAACACTTCGTATACTGTTAGAATTAATGCTATTAAAGTATATGTTATGGAAGGCAGTCATCTCATAATTGAAAGAAAAGCTTTGTTTTCCTGTTTTGCCTATACTTAAAAATGGGTGTAGAATGCTAATCCGTATAGGAAAATACCTAATTTTTTTTCTTTATAGTGTCATGGAACAACACAATTTTTATTTTATAATGAACTTCTCAAAAATATGTTTTGCTATTGTCCACTGACCCACTTAGAAATCAGCATCCTCCTGTCCATTGGGTTATTACTTCTTGGGTAGAACGTAATGAATATTAATAGCCTAACTCAGAAGAGAAGGACGTAATTTATTATAGTTCTGTGCATTTCCATTTTTATGTGTTATCTGTTTTCCTTTTGCTTTATGTGCCATACATCGTTTGTTTCACATTAATAATGCCTTTTTTAAATTTTTACTATGCATTTTTAGTAAAAGATGCCTTCATATTTTGATCCCTACTGATTAAGATACACAGTCATGTAAATTGAGTATAAATTTAAAGGAAGGGATGTTTCTAATCAAATGTTTGTAATAACCATTTCTGTTGTGGTATAGTAATAGTATTTCATCTCCGAAATTCATCAGATGTGACCTCAAATGTTTTTTAAGAGTTTGTTCTTAGTCATTGCAGCCATAAAATTTCAGTAAACCTGTGAAAAGCACTTTCAGATACTCAGTTCTGACTGTCATAATGATGAACTGTTAACTGTTAACAAGGGTGATCTTATTTAACTTCCCAGACTCCTCTTCAGTCTGCAGTCATATGCTGTTGGCTCTTTTTAATTACTACCCGCAAAATAGCAAAAATAATAGCTAACACTTCTAGTGTGCTTATTATCTCACTAATTACTTATGTTAACTCAGTTCTCACAACTCTCTGAAGATAGGACTATAATTAACTCCATTTTACAGATGAAGAAACTAAGTCACAGAAAGATTGGAGTTATTAGAGGTCACATAGTAAGAAGGTGGGAAAGCTGGAATTTTGACCCAGGTGGTTTGATTCTCAAATTTATGCTCTTAACCACTACGCTCCCTTGCCGTGGTGAGGCTTCTCTTACATGCCTCAGCACCCTCCCTCTTGGCTGTTCTAGGACGTGGGCCAACTTTCTCTCAGTTTACTTTATTCCTCCAAACCCTTCATTGCCAAGACTTCTCCTGCTCTTCTTTTTCTTGTTCCAAGTGCTTTGTTGTCTCCACAAGGATAGATGGAAATAAAAGTGTTTAACAGTTGAGGAAGACATGTACAGATGTGCTTAAAACAACCTACCATGTTAAGATGCTGAATATGTTTTTGTTGAATGTTGAACCAAACATGCAAATAGTAAAGTTTCTAGAAATGAAAAAGGAAATCACTTTCATTTTCTGTTTTCTTTTGGCTTTGTATTTTTCTTATATAGTTTTAGTGTTTCTTTTCTGATAGTCAAGTTAATTCACTTATTTAGCACAAATTAATGAGTGCCTGCCATATGTTTCTTGAACCATGGATGAAACAGTGGGGGAAAAAAGGTTCCTTACACTCTAGTCTGAGCTCCTCATAGAACTTACTTACGTTATAGACATTAATCAACTAGTCACACAAATAGATAATTATAAATTGTTAGACACGCTGTGATAGGAAAAAGCAGAGAATCGGTTGATATAAGAAGAGGGTAATGGCAGATTTTTTTAAGGAAGTGACATTTGACTTGAGAATGCAGGATGAGAAGTTTGGAAATGGAGGCCAGGAGTGTATTCCTGAGAGAGGGGCCAGCTCGTGCAAATGATTTGAGAGAAAAGATGCCTTAAGATACTGAAAGGAAACCATATTTGAAAACTTGCATTGAGGTCACTGTCATTGGCATGGAGGAAACCATGTGAGCTTGGTTTCGGATGGGACTGGTGAAGTGACTAGAGCCTTGTGGGAGATACTGAAGACTGAATTTTCACTTAAGGGCAATAGGAATTCAGGGAAGGAATTTAAGCAGGGGAGTGACATGGACAAACTGGGAATCCAGAAAGCTCACACACTCAGGCTGCTGTATGGAAAACATTTTGAATGGGAGGGCAAGAGTGAGCATAGGGAATTCTCAGTAGCTAAATAAGGAATTTCTGTGTCACTCATAGACAGTAAATCCAATGCCAAACCCTTATTCAAGTCTTAAAATCTATAATTTTCTATGATCAAAAGGAATACATCAGAAATATCTAGGCATTACTGTGTTAATAGTAGTTTTTCTCTTGAACATGTCAAAAGCAGTATATCCTGAGAAAAAAACAAGACACAAAAGAAAACTGAAGTGTATAATTAATTAAGTCAGAATGGACTAGACTTTTGGTAATTAAAGAGTACTATTTTTAGGCCAAGCATGGTGGCTCACGCCTGTAATCCTAACACTTTGATTTTGGGAGGCCTGGGTGGGAGGATCGCTTGAGGCCAGGAGTTTGAGACCAGTCCAGCCTGGATAACATAATGAGAGACCCCATATCTACAAAAAAATTAAAAAATTCACTGAGTGCAGTAGTGTGTGCTGTAGTTCCAGCTATTGGGAAAGCTGAGACAGGAGGCTTGCTTGAGCCCAGAAATTTGACATTACAGTGATTGAGCCACTGCACTCTATCCTGAGTGACAGAGCAAGACTAGTGCAAAAAAAAAAAAAAAAAAAAGTAATATCTTAAATTAAAATTTCAAATTGGAAAGCTGTGCATCAAAGTACATCCAATGGCTATCTTTGGATGATAAATTTAGGAACAGTTTTTACTTTCCTCATAATTTTTGTATTTTGTGGGGGAAAATTTTATATTAATCATAAATTGTGTTTATGATAAAATGAATGAAGTTATTTTTATTAGGGGAAAATACATCATATAACCTTTTCCTTATGTGTATAGTGACCTTTTAAACTTACCTGTTTTTTAAACTTTAGATATTCCTAAATTAGAAGATAACGTATGCACAGCAGATTTGAGGGTTTGTAAACTCACTGAAGTGAAATGCAGTCATGGTTGAAATGCTTCTGAACTGTGAAAGGATTCATTTTTAGCTTTGAAAACGATTTAATATTCAATAAAAACTTTTTTCTGAAGAGTTGGATGTTGAAAACAATGAAAGAACATGTGTAGGTTGTTGAAATAATGCCTGTTTAGAATATTCTGTGCCATCTACTAATGGAGTCATTAAAGAATGAGCTGAAAAGGAGTGCAAAGCTGTGGCTTCATGGCTGAAACCGTGGAAAATGTAAATGTCACGTCTATAATGAATCCATGTATCTTCTACAAGTGCCTTAAGTCAAGGAAAGTGAGAGTTAAAAAACAAGGTTCTTTTTGGAAATTGTATATGATGTCTTGTATATCAAAGTCTGATGGCAGCAGCTCACTGTATATTTTATGTATTATACCAGCAGCAGATATTTCAGACACATCAGAAGAAGGTACTCTTGATTCAGTGTCTCTGGCATATATAATAAAAAAGTGGGGGAGAAATTTCTGCAGTCTCTAATAAGCAGTATATCAATGAGTACTGTCAGATTCTGTAAAAAAGTCCACAACATGATTTATTACATTAATTACAGTCATATGGGTTTCATGCTGCTAAGCCTGCAAATGCAGCTACATTCTAAAGTTGATTTAAGAATATATTTTGGCTGAGACGAAAGGGCTTCTTATTGTGATTAATATAGTATGGTATTTATTCTCTTGTTCTACTCTTCTTTCATTTTGGCTCTAGTACAGAATGCTTAATTTTTTTTCTGTGACTTGGAACTGGAATTCACTTTTAGTTTTGAGATGCTTCACCCAGTTTTTATCCACACCTGTTGTCCAGTCTCCTTTTTGCCTTTTTGTGTCTTCGTAGGTTCACCTAATGTTGCATCTCCTCCATGTGTGAAGCCTATTTGAATTCACCCCCTTCTAGCACAGCAGGGCTGTCCTCAGGGTTATTAGGTCATACCTGCAACACTGTGTCTCTTTTTGAAGGAAAGGAACCATTGAGGAAGAATTTCATTTTCTTTTGATCATTTTCTTAATTTAATTCAAAAAAGCAGCATTTTTATTTATTTGTTTTTTAATTTATTTTTTTTTATTGCGTTTTAGGTTTTGGGGTACATTTGAAGAACATGCAAGATTGTTACATAGGTACACACGTGGCAGTGTGATTTGCTGCCTTCCTCCCCATCACCTCTATCTGGCATTTCTCCCCATGCTATCTCTCCCCAACTCCCCACCCCCTGCTGTCCCTCCCCTATTTCCCCTCAACAGACCCCAGTGTGTGATGCTCCCTTCCCTGTGTCCATGTGTTCTCATTGTTCAACACCCACCTATGGGTGAGAACATGCGGTGTTTGATTTTCTGTTCTTGTGTCAAGCAGCAATTTTAAAGGAGAGCGTTCTATGATTCTACCCTTGTTTAGAACTCTACTGAATTCATACAGTCACATGCTGTTTCTTCTTACAGTGACACAATTAGCTTATAAAATCACAGAATTTTCAGTTTTGTGGAATAGAAGGTCTCCTAAAAGCTGTTTAAATATAGATATTATTCTGATTGTTTAGAATATCCTGTCCATGGCAGGATACTCTTTTATATTAAATACATGAATGCCTGAGTTCAGTAGCCTTTGTAGTATCTAGCTTGGAATAATTAGCAAATATGTGTCACAAATTAAAGTAGCAATAGAGGAGGAGCCCAGGCTAGGTAGGAAGACTTTGATTTCATAGGTTGGAACACATTTTTGAAGGAGCAATATGTTTAAAGGGTTGAACTAGATGACTTATATGTCCAACACTGAGCTAAGTGGTTTACTTTCCTATTGTATTTGATCTTCATACAACTCTTAAGACATAGGTACAGTTTATACCCATTTTACAATGGAAGAAACCATGGCTAAGGTTACATAACTTTCACAGATTCACATAGCTCGTTAAGTGGCAGAGCTGGGAGTTGAACACAGGAATTCTTGTTGGCAGAACTGGAGCCTTTAGCCATTGGCTGTGCTACCTATGTCAGTTACTCTGAAAGGGGTCAGATAAGCATTGGAAAATGGTCTTTGGCCATTAGGTAGACAGTTTTGAACTTAAGGATAACTTTAGAGAAGTTAAGAAAGAAAATTTCTGAATCTAGTGGGTTTCAAAAAGAAATAATTCTTTAACTCATTTTTTTTGTTTAATAATAGGACCAGTGAGACCAGCATGATTTTTGTAGTATTTTTCACTGAACAAAAATCACTTAAATAAACATTATTTAGCAACTGTTCTGCCTGGGAAATAAAAACTTTCAGGCCAGAAAATCTGCTATTCCAGCAGTGTGGCTAAATCTTATTTGAAGGGAGGAGTCATTTTCTAGATCTTCTGCGGGACTGTGTCTCAAAGAGTGTCTTAGTAGACCACACTGATATTAGAACCATCTGGGGACTTGGTAAAAATGCAAACTCCTGCACCCTTTGGCCATAAGTTGATTCCCTGTTCTGAGGATGTGCAAGGTCAGTGCCTGGTTTTCTGTACACATGTGATGTCTCACCCCTACCTTCCAACACACACAGTGCTTGATTTAATGAATATATGAAGACCACAGTTGATACAGATGAGAAAGCGGAGGAAGCTTTCTGCCTGTTCTTTAGGACCCTGTGTTGGTTTAATAAGTACTGGTAAATTCTGTGTTCTATTTCTGTTTTCTAAATTTTTGTTAAGGAGAAAATTCCTCGTAGGCTATAGAGTCACACAGCATACATCCAAGAGAAATGAGCAGATGACTCACGTTTGTTTAAGTGATTCTGCTTCAGTGAAAAATACCATCAAAAATCATACTGGACTAACATACTATCGTTCGAAATTTTAAAGCTCCTGAATGTGTATGTAAGAAATGTGTTTTACTTCTACTATTGGAAAAGATTAACCAAGCATAAAAATAATTCGCTGGTCAGATAGCTGTACTAGCATATAAATCGGGCTTCAGTTAGTGATGTTAACTATCCTAGAAAACAGCGTTTGTTTTAAAATTCTAGGAGAAAGCATAACGTACAAGGAGTTGGGTGTTTAAAAAAGAAAGAAGGTACTGACTTTTTAATACATTTTATGGTAGTTACAAGGTTTTTACAATTTTCTACTTCTAAAGTAAATATAGCTCACTGGTTTTTTTCCCAATAAATTGCAGGTATTAGGAGCTATTGGTATAATGTTTTCAAACATGAAACATGAATGTTGGCAAATGTGATTTTTGTAACCACTAACAAATAAAATTGAGGTTGGCTTATTTCCTACAATCACCAACCAGGGATCATATTTTTTAAAATACCAAGATTGTTTCCCTGAACACAGAAGGAGTCATAAGAAAATTTGATTTCTTTCAGGTGGATGCATCTATGGAAGAGGCTAGTGTAGTACCTAATACACAACACTGTGGTATCAGTATAATCTGTCTTTAAAGGGCGGTTGGAGGGAGAGTGGGGGAGCTATCCATTGATTTTACGGGTACATTCATTCTTGTATGGACTTTTGTTGAAGTATTATTTGTTTTCTTCCTTATCTTGTTAGTAAGATAAAGATACTGTCTTGTAATAATTTGTGTGATGGCTGACAGTCCTTACTTCCTAAGGATCTGTCCCTGGGAAAAGTTCCAATAGCCTCATAAGTCATTGAAATACCATTAGTATAGATGTCCACACCACCTTCCCTGACTCTCTGAAGGGTCCTAACAAAGTATAAGGTGATTATGGAATTCTGATTGTGAGTCCCAACATTTGATTTTATGCCACTCCCTTTTGTTTTTAATGCTTTCTAAATACAATCAGTATGGTTGGTTTGAAGTGGATAAGTGAAGTGAAGCTGTAAATACACGGAGTTATCTCGGTCCCCTCCCTTTCTGCTTTGGTGTTAATTCATTCAGTAAACTCTTGCTGAAACGCTACTACTTTTTTGCTGAATGCTACTGCTTTCCTAGACCCTGGGAATAAAGCAGTGAAGCCTCAGCTCTTTTGAAGCTCATGGTCCATTGGGGAGAGACAGACACAAAAAACAAATAAACAAATAGATGTATGGAAGAACATAACAGCAAAGGAAGAATAAGGGATGTTAGAGGTAGAGAAATGGGTGATTTATTTTTTAAAAAATCACCTTATTCAAGTGTTTGGCATTTGAAAGTTCTTTGCATTTAACATATTCAGGCTCTTTTCCTTGCATATGTATTGATATTACTATAAAAACATTCCACGTGGCTGTCCCATTGGTCTAGCTTTCTTCCTCTACCCCAAAATCAGAACTGGTGTCTTACAGTCTATGAGCACAAGCCAGACTCATTCTCATCTCTTCCATTTGCTTGTGCAGCTTTTTCCTAAGATGCCCTATCCTACTGCCCTTTCTAAACAACTCATCCTTTAAAACCAACCCAAGTCCCACCCAGTTCCGCCACAGATTAGAGCTCCTACACAGCTCAAGCTCTATTTGACTTCTCTCTCTTTCCTCTCCCTCTTTCTGAATAGGGCCTAGACCCCACACCATAAACTCAGTGCCTAATTGCACAGTACCATCTATGGTCTTTTTAATTCGTTTTATGTGTATTAGTCATCAACCTATATGTAATCTTTAACCATCAGGGACTTACCTTTGACTACATCCTACAGGTCTTCTTGAAATGCCGAGGGGCACAGTGGGTACTCACAAATGTGGATTAAATATTAATCTCAACTGCAGCTTCATAAATAGGATCTGCTCACCAGATTTCTTTATACTTTTCAAATTTAAAATACATTCTTATTTAATAAGCTCATGGACTTATCATTCACTGGTATATAAAGAGAATTCAGACATCATGTCTTTTCTCTATCAAGTGAAAAATGAGACAAAATCCTTAAATGAAAATAATAAAGGAGAAGTTTAAGCATCGGGAAATGTTTCTTATTGCTTCAGATGTATTGCTTTAATAAAATCACAAAGGAATGTGATAGCCAAGTTTGTTTTTATTATTGGGTACTGTAGCAATAGAAGCAAATGGATCTGAATTTAAATCTAACATAAATCTCCCCAAATTAAATGAGAACATAAGATACTGCACTAATTATGTGTTTTTCCATGCCATCTTCTAACAAGAGAGGAAATAATTAGATTAATGGGGCATGGAGACTATGTAAATAAGTACAGAAAAGCTGTCTGCATAAAAACTTAACTCAGGCTATCGGGAAGCATTCCTGAGCCAGTACTGAGGCCCTTCCTGAGACCCCTCTCCAGGTTGCAAATCTCTTGGAAGTTATTCACCTAAAACTTTTCAATCTGTTGGCTACATTTACTGAAGGCTCATTTCACTGTGCTGGATTTTATGGGATGGCTTCTCCTTTACAGAGGCTTTGAATAAGTTTAAGTGGTTCTTATGAATGGTACAGGCAAGAAATACAACCTTTCATTCAAAGAACTAAGGTCACCCATACCTTCTTGAAAGAGAATTTATATACCCTTCCTATTTATAAGCAAAACCAAACTATTGATGCAGTGACAGCAAGGACTGCTAAAATAGTGGCCCAGCAAGCTATAACAGATAGGTAGAAGGGAGCTAATATAAATGCAAGTTTTGGAGCAAAGACATTTTTAAAATGCATTTTTGAAAACCATGCATGTCCAGAAATTCTCCCCTTCCTGTATCATACTTAAGTGAAAGCTTGGGCTGTTCATCCTTTGAAATATATGTAGTGGTTCTGTGCATTTAAAATTCAGAACATACGCTGAGTACTCTGGATTCACAGACGACAAAGACATGAAAAATAATTGACTTAACAGGGTGCGGACACTATATAAATATGTAGAGAGAGAATGAGAGAGAGAAAAGCTGTCTGGTTTAAAACTTTGCTAAGCTGTCTCTAAGCATTCCTTTCTCCTGGAGGAGGTCACAACCTGACAGAGAGGTGTGAGATGGAATGAAATAAATATGTAGGACAGTGTGAATTTAATCAGCTGCTGTCTCCTGGTTCTTTAAGATTTAGATAAGATTAGCTCAAATCTCTCTTCTACAGTTTTTACCAGCTATGATTTTTTGCGGGGGCCAAGGATGGGTCGGGGAAAAGTGAAGTGGTGGTTGACTTGGATGTTCTCTTGTTCCCTCTGTGTCTGACCTCCTGCTTCCACTGAAGTAATTGAGGTTATGGATCATTTCTTTTTCTGAGAATATTTCATACCAGGTCATCCAGACATCAGCCCAGCCCTTGCCCTTCCTACTTACACAAGGCTGAGTTTATTGAAGATTTTCTTAATATGAGAGGAAATGAGTAGGTTTATATCATAACAGAGCAGTGAAAATCTGACTATGTACTTTTCTGACCAACTAGTTTTCTTAGGATAAAGCACAAGGCCCTAAGGCCTACAAGGCCCTGCGTGATCTGGCCCCAGTGGGCTTTTAAAACCTCCTCACATGCTTCTTGCTCTTAGTCACTTCACTCCAGTCGTAGGGATACTCTCGGTTTCTCAAATTTTGTTTCTATTGCAGGAACTTCTCATATGCTGTTCCCTCTATTGTTATTCCTTCTGCTCTTTGCATGACTGGCTTCTCATTTTTAGGTCTTAACTAAAAAATATTTTTAGAGAGTACTTCCTAGAACATCCACCCTTAAGTGGGTCACTTATCCTCTCTGATAACACACATTATTTTTCTTCATAGCACTTGTGCCAGTTTGTCCAACGTTTACTTATTTTTATTCTTGTCTGTTTTCTGCCACTAGATGGTAAATTCCACAAAAGCAAGGACTGTTCCCCGTATATTCATCCCTGTAGACCCAGCCTACTTAATTCCTGACGTGTATCAGTTTGTGTGCTTGAATGAATGAATGAGGTAGCTCAGCAGGACCTGGTTGATTAGGTGAAGAAAGGGATAGCAGGTATCAAGGATGGTGCACAGGTTTCAGGCTTCAGCACCTGGGTAGGTGAATGGGCAGGTCTGTGGTGACAGATCCTAAGTTACATCTTAAGTCTGGATACAGATGTTTATTAGGCTGTTGGGTGCATAGTTTCATGGGAGCCATAAGAAACATTATTCTGCTGCCTGCTCATTAAAATTTCCTTTCTAATTGTTAAATAAATACCTGATCTGCTTAGAAAAAAATAATTTGTACTTGCATATTTTTAGTTGCCATTCAGTTTTCTAGGCCTTTGGGATTTTATCCATATGCAGTTTTAAAAATTTGTTATTAATCACAACTCATTGCATATATTTTTGCCTATCTCATTGCATATATTTTTCATTAGTAACAGTGACTCATTCAGTTCACCTGCTAAACCATATACATACTTCAGATAATTAAGTCATTTTTACAGTATATCTTTTGTGTTGTGAAAATTTTTTATCAGCATTAAACAACAGTTATTTAGAGCCCAAGTTATATTCCCTACCATGTACATTCAAAGAAAATTCAGAGAGAAAATGAGAAAATACAGATAACTAATATGTTCTTGAAAAAGTGTTAAATCTTATAAAAGCAAAATAAATAAAAGCGTAATATAATTACAGTTATATAAGCAAAGATGAAGAGGTTTGATAATATATCTGGTAAGGTGTGATTGAAGCAGCACTCATATCATGAGAGTATGAATTAGTTCACCATATGTGCAGGGCAGTAGCAATATAGCAGTTCCACTTTGGAAAATTTGTCTATAGATATACTTGCCCATGCATGGGAAGCATTCTTTCTACAAGGATACCCATTGCAGCATTGTTTGTAATAGGAACAGGATGCAAATAATGCAAATGTCTATCCGTAGGGAGTTAGAAAACAGGAAAAATATATCCTGGTATATCCATATATAATAGAATGCAGCTATTAGAAAGATTAAGGCAAATATATACATAATAATATGGTGCTATTTCTAATACATAATGGTAAGAAGCAGAGTCTAGAATAGGATGTATAGTATGTTCCCCCCTCATTTTGAAAGGAAAAGAATAAGAAATATAAAATATTGAAAATTATATACAATCCATTGGTAACATTGGTTGTTGTGAAGAGGGAAACTTGGTAACAAAGGATTGAGATCAGCAGGTAACTTACTTTCACTTTATACCCATTTGTAGCTTTTAGAAACTGTCCTATATGCTTGTATTGCCTGTTCAAATTTTAACAATTAAAATCAAGTGGATCATGATCCGTATTGAAAAAAAAATCTTAATTTCTACCTCAGAACATATAGGTGGATGTTTTGGTAAATGGCAAATAAAAATGTACAAGTCAGTTCTAGGTGGATGGCAGATCAAAATGTGAAAAGTGAAACAGTAAAGCTTTTGGAAGAAATGGAAAATCTTTCATAACCTTGTAGAGTAAGCAAAATGTCTTCAACAGGAGGCAAAAAGCATGAATCATAAAGGAAAGAAATTGATAAATTGGACTATATTAAGATTAGGAACTCTTGTTTATTGGAAGATACCATTAAAAAATGAAAAGGCAAGCCATATATTGGAGAAGATATTTTCAATAAATATAACAAACATTCATATCTAGAATATGTTAAAAACTTCCTACAAACAGTAAGACAAAAGCAGACAATCCAATAGATAAATGGGCAAAATATTTGAATGGGCACTTCACAAAAGAGGATATCCAAATGAAAATTAAAACCACAGTGGAGTACCACTACATGCCCACCAGAATGGTTAAAATAAGAACGGTTAACTGTATTTAGTGTTGCTGAAGATAATGGAGCACCTTTTCCTCATGGTGGGGAAAGTAAATTGAGATGACCACTTTGGCAAATTGTCGTTCGTATAATGGCTGAACACATGATTTTCTGTGACCCAGCAATTCCACTCCTACATATATACCCAACAGAGATTCATGCACATGATCACCAAATATTGGAAATAGCCAAAAACTGAAAACTAATAGAATGTAATGTCCAATAGAATAGGAAAATAAATTATAATATATTCACACAGTGGAATGTTATGCAGCAATGAGGATAAATTATCTACAAATACACAACAACATGGTTGAAGTTTACAAACCATAATGTTGAGCAAAAGAAGCCAGACACGAAAGAGTGTACCTTCTAAGAGTCCACTCATATGTGCTACAGTAATAGGCCAAACAAAACTATGATGTTTCAAGTCAGGATAGCAGGTTTTCTTGGTGAGAGTGAGTAACTGGAAGAAGAGAACATGAGGAAGGCTTCTGGGGTACTGGTGATGTTCTTTTTCTTGACCTGGACATTGAATTCACAGGTGTATTCAATTTGTGAAAATTAATCACATGCACTTAATGACTATTCTATTTCATTGTTTGTATTACACCTATTAAAAAGTTTTTAAAAGTAATGGGTCAGAAAAATTTCTAAAACTAGAGGTAAATGCAAAACAGTTGTAATAGTTTTGTATTATACTGCCAGTCTTCTCTGGTCTTACTTGATTTTGTTATTAACTAAAAAACGTATTCCTATTACTTGACTTTAAAACTATTTCCTTCCCTGTTACTCATGTAAAATCAATGATAGTGTCTTTAACCTTTCAACCTCCTCTTGTGGCTCATTCCAGGCTATTAGGAAAGGATATGACAGTGTGCATTTGTCTTTAGTTTTATTATCCTGCAGATGGAATGGTGTTTCTCAACTAAGATTGAGGCCCAGTAGAAAGAAGGGAAAGTCTTGCAAACAAGGCTTGACTGAGGATGAGTTGAAAAGGTGTGAATGTGTCAGTCATTGTGTGTGTTAGCATGGTGCTGAAATGCGGAGGAGATATGGAGGTAGGAGGGCTCCACCCAGGGGACTGTGGCAGGTGACAACATCCATGCCAGCATTCTGGACCATCCCATGGTTGTCATCACAAGTCCCACTAATAGCAGACTGACTAATGCTGCTGAATTAAATCCAACAGACTTAAACTTTTTTGCTCACATATCCTTTAAAAGAACTTGAAAACTCTTGACCACTCACTTTTAAATTGACACCCAAAGGTTTTTCAACATGTTTCAATCAATTTATTTTTGTAAAAAAAAAAAAAAAAAAAAAAGAGGTAGGAAATAGTAAATATTTTATAAAATAAAGAGGAGGAGGCCGGGAATTATGGCTCATGCCTGTAATCCTAACACTTTGGGAGGCCAAGGCAGGCGGATCGCCTGAGGTCAGTTCAAGACCAGCCTGGCAAACATTGTGAAACGCCATCTCTACAAAAATACAAAAATTAGCCGGGCATGATGGTGGGTGCCTGTAATCCTGGCTACTCGAGAGGCTGAAGTAGGAGAATCGCTTGAATCCGGGAGGCAGAGGTTGCAGTGAGCCAAGATCGCGCCATTGCACTCCAGCCTGGGTGATAGAGTGAGACCTCTGTCTCAGGGGAAAAAAAAAAAAAAGAGGAGCAACCTTAACTAGAATCAGTATTTCATGATATGATTTCATAATATTAAATACCTTATGAATAAAAAGTACACTAAATCATCTGAAAGAAATTAGTATAATTTTAAGCTGCTACTTTATCTTGAGCTTTTTGGTAGTTATGCAGAATATTCTAGTTCTAGTTAGAAGAATCAACCTCATTAACATGTAACCACTTCATATGTCCTAAATTCAGAACACCCCAATTCAGGCCTCAAACCATGTTTCTAATGGTAGATTTCACCTTTGTCAAAATATGCATAAGACAGAGAATGCTATGGGTTTAATTATTTAAAGACAGGAAATCCTAATTGGTAAAAGTCGAAGTCTTTGACTTTGAGGAGCCAAACAATTTATAAAGCAATACACCCCAGGGTATGTACCGTAGTAGGTTTGGGATGGCAACATGTACAAACTCAGTCTGCATCTCAGACGAGTATTTAAAAGATCCCATGTGAAAGCTGAGAACCTGGAAATTCTCCTAAAGTTGTCTGTGACTGTTTATTTCTTAGAAAATCTTTGTTTGAAGTTAGAAGACCCTCGTGATAGATATTTGAACAAGTAGCCAAGAAAAACAGATGTGCTGGCCCTTTTGGCTTTCCATGTAAACAGTCAAGGAAGCCAGCATGGCAAATAATTACATTCAACCTGTGGCTTCCATGTTTTTGATGGAAATATAAACATCTTTATTGTTAATAGATAAACAATATCAACTGGAAGAAAATAGCATGACTGAAAGTTAAGTCTACTGAAGCATAAAACTTTTGTATATTTGAGATTTGGAAATGTGATCCCTCAAAAATGTGCCTGTAAAAATAGCTAACTAGTTTAGTGAATTTTAGTTTATATCATTTTATAAAGTTATGTGGATTTTTTACAATTATGTCTTATGATTGTCATTTTAAAATAACATAGCTATTCATATATGTATATAGTAGTACAAAAAGTAGTGTGTAAATAAAACTCAGTTTATTAGAAATTTTATTTTTATCATTGGATGTGGTAATTCGAAGACTTCCACCAAGCAACCTTTCAAGTTAATAAAAAAATTTTTCTAGATAACATAATTAAGATAAACAAAATGCTTCTACCTTATACTTTAGAAATCAGAAATTACATATTTTATGTTGTTTGAAATTAACCTCTGTGTTTGCCTCTCAACAATCAATAGGATAGCCTGTTGTTGTTGTTGTTGTTGTTGTTTTTATTGTTTCTATCTTTAGGGTTTCTCTTTTGGGTTTCACCCGGACCGTGTCTAACATAATGGTGGTGATTTTTGACAAAATATTTTATCGTTAATGTTAAGATCCTAAATTTAAAATACATTTTACTGAAATGAAACCATGTAAATGATATAATTGAACTTAACTATTATTTAAAAATTGGTGAAAATAGAGTAGAATTTCCTGCCTAGGACACAGGCATTGGAACTTTTGTTTCTCAAAGTGTATTCTCTCAAACCTCATCATGAACATAGAAATGCTGGTTAAGATACAGATTCCTATACCTGCTGTGTGGGAATTTGCATTTTGATCAAGCATCCTGGGTGATTCTGAAGCACAGGAATGTGTGAAGACAGCTATTCTAGGGTAGCATTACTTAATCATGGATGATCCATAACAGAAAGAGGCACCTCACGTCCTTGGTAGCAGAGTACAAATAATAAAGTAATAAAAAGAAATGATGGATCCTAGAGACATACCCCCTTCTTTACATCTTGACTGTAATAGCCTAATTCAAATGTAACTGTCCTGTCTTTATAGCCATGACGTTGTATCCTCATTACCCTCCAAAATACCAAATATTTTCATTCATCACTTACTACAGATGCCCTGCAGTTACATGCAGAATGCTTTTAAACTATGTTTACCTGAGTTGCTGTAGAACAAGTATTTAACTGCCATAAAAGATGTGCTTTGTCATTGTTAAATACAGTCTTTTAGTGATGCGTTAAAATAGCAAATACAGATATTTTAGTTTAATTCAATAAAATGGAACCAGTACAACCTCTGTTTTCACAAATGAAGTGATTGGGAATGAGTCTGTCAGTGCTAATGGGGCCGTTGCATGCTGCGGTAGGATAAATAGCACATTTCTGTTTCACATTTTTCCTAAAACGAAGGCCGTCTTGAATCTCTCTCTTTCCACAAACCTTCATGCACTAAACTATGTGCCAGTGACATAGGAAACTCCTTTTGCTTGTAATGGGCCATATGCTTGTCTAGTAGATCACTTGTGAAACTGAAGTTGGCTATTATAATGTGACAGGTATGTAAATAACATTTATCAGTGATCCTGATCTCTGTAGAATTGATTCTTCCTTTCCCTTGTCATTATAAAAGGAAACTTTATTTCAGAGTAGAAAGTGCATTGTCTGAACTCATCAACACCCTCTCTATCCCTCCCCCCCCAATTTGTTGCAGACCAGGATGAAAGAGCAGCTGAGCTCAGCAGGGAGCAGAACGAGAAAACCATCCGGAGCACGCAGACCGCGCTCCGCAATTTCCGTGAGTTCCTCATCTCCAAGTATCCTTCTGAAACAAGAGAGATTTATGTCATCCCTTGCAAGGAGTTGGATGCCTACCTTGCCTCTTTCTTTGTTGATGCCAGGCAGAAGGATGGGTCCGAATACGAACCCAACAGCTTGGCCAATTATCAGTGTGGGCTCGAAAGGTACCTAAAAGAACACAGGTATGGCTACAGTATCACCAGGGATAAGGAATTCAAGCGTTCCCAAGAGGCCCTGAAGCAGAAGCAAATTGAACTCCGCTGCAAAGGAAAAGGAAATAAGCCACACAAGTCCATGAAGCTCACCTTTGCTGACGAGCTCATCCTGCGGAAAAGGGGATTGCTAAGCCGATATAATCCTGAGGGTTTGCTCAACCTAGTCTGGCTCAACAACACAAAAGCTTTTGGGCATTGCACAGGCTTCCATGGATCTACCTTAAAATGGGGTGATATCCGGCTCCGGGTAACAGAGACGGGTCTAGAGTACTTGGAGTGGATGGGTCAGGACACTGGGGACCTGAATGCCAAAACCAAGAGAGGGGGGACAGACTCCCGTGTGTATGCCACCCAGCATGCCCCACAGACCTGCCCCGTCCAGGACTATAAGGAGTATGCCCAGCGGCGGCCTCCTGCCATGCGCTATGAGGATGCCCCTTTCTACTTATCCATCAAGCCGGTCGTGAACTTGGCGGCTCTGCATTGGTACAACTGCCAGGCCCTTGGCAAGAACAAGCTGGCCAAGATGGTGAAGACCATGTGTGAGAAGGGCAACATCCCCGGCAGGAAAACCAACTTCAGTGTGTATCAGAGCTGCAGCACATTGTCTGAGGCCCAGAGCAATCAGCTGGTGCTGATCTGTAACAATCTGAGCCAGCAGGCTGCCCAGTCAGTGGCTGGGCACTCCAACAATGGCAATTTCATCGTCTCCGCCTCTTATGACTCTTCCTCAGACACCGCTTGACCAGGTGGCTTGAGCAAGACTCCCGTTTGGTTACCGTGTCCAGAGAAACTGTGATTATACAGCGCTTCTCCTTCCCCTTCCTCTGCCCTCAGTGTTAATTAACTTTATAAAAATATAAATATATAATATATTTTTCTTTTTACAAATAAGCCAATGGAGATAATTTAGTATTACTAACATAGTATTTATAGGCTTAAGACAGATGTACTTGTGGATGATCAAATGTAGTTACTGTTACAGACTTTACAAAACCATACGTGGTTCTCAGGCGACATAAAGTAGAGAGAGAATTCTGTTTTTTAAAAACTGTTGAAAAGGAAATTGAAAGTCATCCTAGACTTAGATGCTTGTGTCCTCAATTCCTGCTTTTCCTTCCCACCCCAACTCCCATTTTTTGTCTCCTTAATAAATGGCTTTATTTTTTTAATTTTTAAAATTCTATATTAATCAAGAGGAGACATTAACTTCATTGCTTACACAAAACTGTATTCAGCTAATATAAAAGTGTTGTATAAGCTCAACATCAAATTATTTACATGTTCTCTTTTTTAACTTAGAGTTTTAGCTCCTGTGCCTCATTTTTTACAATGTACGAAAATCTAGATGTTTAGCTAACATCTTTTCTTTTTGCGGGGAAGCGTAGAAGGAGGGAATAAAGGTGCCATTCTTTTAGGGAGGTACATAATTTTAAAATAATATGCAAAGTCTAATATTGTGGCTAAAAGGACTGTTACATAGCTCATTTTAACTATTGTGCTTGAACCTGGATAGAATGTTTCTTTTTTTGTCCCTAAGAAATGGATATAAATGAAGTTTGACAAGAAATTTAAACCTACCAAAGCTTTGAAAATGTTGCCAAGCATTAGATTGCATATAAAGAGAAGGTAAAGAGTGGAAAGTCTTACTAAAAATCTAGAAGCAGTAGTCGAGACAACAAAAAAACTCTTCATCTTCAAAGTTCATATTCCCCAAATTATTTACATAAAAGCATTAAACAGTCTCTTTTCTCCTGGGGCAAGGAGAGGCATTTGACTCTGTAGTTGAGATCAAAGGAATATTGACACTCTTGAAAATGTGCGAGATTCTTCTGTAGTAAATATAAATGCATTTCTCTGTGATATCCTGCAATTATTATAATAATTTTGGTTAAACATTTGTGGCAGTTTTTCCAAACTCTTTGTTTTCAAGTCTTGAAGCCTGTGGTGAATTATTAGTTAAGATACTTCAAAAATAAAATAAAGTTAGACATTAGAACCACAAGAAAGCTGAGCTAGGTTCCTATCCTGTGTAATCAGCAACACACATAAATTCCAAATCTTGGTTGTTTCACTGGACCTGAGAATTCTATTGGGAGATATTTGTTCTTCAAGGCAACCTCATAATTCACATTAGCTAGAAAGGTAGGTGGTATTTTGTACATTAATTTGGTATATAAGCAGAACAACTTCCTTTCTGAATTGCTTTGCTAAATCATCACAGAGCTAAGCTCTCCCATGGTCAGGGAACTCCTTCCAACACCAAGTCATAACCATATAAAGACCCGTTCCTCTAAGCTGTGACCTTTCATTTGGCTCAGGAGTGGGAAGTCGGCCGTGGACTTTGGTGAAATTAACCTCATTCTCATGGCTTTTCCTCCATAGAAAAGCATTTATTTATACATCCAGAAACAAGAAGAAAGGGCAGAGAATGTCTTGCTTTATGTTTTTGATTGATAATGATGAGAGCTGCCATTTTTGAGCTAGCAAAATGCATGCCAGCACTGTGCCGAGTGACTTACATGCATCACATATGTAAGTCATAGTTACTAATTATAAAAATATATATAGGAAAATACAGATAAGGATAAAGAAAACAAAATACATATTCATAAATCTTCTAGCCAAAGATAACTACTGTTAACATTTTGGCAAATATTTCTTCAGATATATTTCAGTACTTACATATTTATTTCTGTATACATTATCTTAATCTTGCAACTTTGAAAAGGTGAATTATCTTCATTTTATGGTCAGGTCAAAATAAGTCAGTTAGATCATAGCTAAAGAAATGGTAGTGTGTCATTTGACTCCAGAGTTTTTTTCTATTTACCTTTCTCAGGACCAACTCATAAATTAATTTTCAGTGGTTTGAGCCAGAGCTGGGGACACAGCATCTTAACATCTCCGAAGGATGTCTGATCAAAAGGAATCCTGAGTGATCTTTCATGGTGGCACCATGTCCTCTAGTCCTCTCCCACCCCCATACATTTGGAACCACAGAGCCTCTTTCTCCCACTTCTCTTTACAAAACCTTCCTTTTCTCCTTATTCTGTAGCTAGTCCTTACTGCATCAGACAGCCTACTTTAGGGAACTCTTTAAAAAAAATAGTTATTTTTATGTGATTACCTCTCATGTTTGAAAAAAGGTCTCTGTGAAACACTTAAAATGATATGGTGCATTTAATTTTTAATTGACATAGTTTCTAAATTTTTGATATGTTTCTGACAGCACAGTAAGTTTGTCTTAAGGAAGAAGGGTAGTCAGTATGCACTGAGAAAGCAGAACTAGAATATGTCAGTTCCTTATCTGTGTTTATTTAGATACTAAAATGAAAATCTTTGTCCTGCTTAATCATATTGCATTTTCATGTAGAATAACACAAATTGAGAATGTGAATTATTTTTATTTATTTATATGTTTCTGTGATAACTCAAACCAAAATAGGAACATCGTGACTTTTAGTTTCAGAAAACTGTTTTCTGAATAATGGCTTGGTAGAAGCATAGCCAAATTACAGTATCTGTCTTTGTTTGTTTGTTTGTTTGTTTGTTTGACTAGAGACAGGGTGGGGGTCTTGCTCTGTCGCCCAGGCTGGAGTGCAGAGGTACAATCATAGCTCACTGTAACCTCAAACTCCTGGGCTCAAGAAATCCTCCAGCCTCAGCCTCCCAAGTAGCTGGAACTACAGGCGCACGCCATCATGCTCAGCTAATTTTTTGTAGAGATGAGGTCTCACTGTGTTGTCCAGACTGGCCTCAAACTCCTAGCTTCAAGAGATCCTCCTGCCTTGGCCTCCCAAAGTACTGGTGTTATCTCTTGGAGTTAATAATATTGTGAAAATCTACAACTACCTCTAAATTTTGTGTGTTTATCTAAATGATACTGCCAGATGCCATTTTTATCATTTGGAATATTAAGAAAAAAATCATGTTCGTGCTGTGGCAGAGGGAAATGTCAAAATTGCACATATACTTTAGCAAAAAATCAACAGTCCAGCAGGTATTCACTACAACTGAACGTGCTGCCGTTTCAGGCAATCCTGTGGCTCAAATAAAGCCATTATTTGCAGTGCTTATACTTTAAGATCAATGCAATGTCATGTAAGAAACTCTCCAGTGTTCCTCACATGACTGAAAGTTTTGCACTGTCTACAGCAAAAACACTGAACCAATCTGTCAGCATTTGGATGACATAACTGCATAATCTTTCTACCATATTCATGTGAATGACTATTGAAAACCATAGATGCTAGCAATTTAAAAAAAAAACAACTATGATGTTTGAAAAAGTTAGAGATAGTCAGGATATTTATCCAAGACAGCTTATTCTAAGATTCCATTTGATATCATGGTTATTTAGGGCTGGTCTGAATATAACTTATAAATATATATCAATAACTTAGTATATTTATTTTATAATTATTTTTCCCTATGGTTAAATTTTCCGTATATTAAATCACTTCCAGTTCTACAAAAGAGTAGTCTGAAAATTTTCTAGCACACATCTGATCTCTTTGGTTTTTCAATTAGATTATTGTTAGCTGAAACTTTCATAGCATTTACTTGTCTAAATCATAAGGCTTAGCTTCCAGATGCCATGAAATCAATGACTATTGAGATGAAAATTTGTAGTCACATCAACAAATATTTATTGAACAGCTAGGGTCCAAACTGGGAGGGGTATAAAGATACATGAAATAGTTCCTGCTCTCAAAGAATTTAGAAAAGACATTGTAATAAAAGTTACTCCATTTTTGAGAGCCCAGCAAAAAATTCTATGCTAATACTATTTTGCATAGTTTTCCAAACTTTGTACTCATGCAGTTTATTCATTATTTTTTCATTGAATATGTTGGTTTGCTGCAGAATCCATACATAATGCCTCTTTGAGTATTTTGTGGAGAATCTTCTTTAGAGCCTGTTTTAAAATCAATAAAGTGAAGTCATTTCTGTACTATCCATTGTGTTCACGTAGGTGCACACATGCATCAGAATGTGTAGATCTGTTACCAGTGACTATCATCTCTTAAGCACTGACAATGTGCCATTGTACTGAGTACTTTATAAGTTGTTTCACTTAATTCTCACAGTAGTCCATTAGGTAAGTATTATTATTTCTCTTTTATAATTGAGGAAATCAGAGAAGTCAAATGTTTTGCCCATGTCACAGTTAATATATAAGAGCATCGGTATCTGAAATTAGATCTAGATCCCATTAAGCACTCTCTTTTTCTGCTATAGCTGCTTGTTCAAGAAGTGTTGCTGTGCTTCTGTAGACCCTTTGAAGTTATAAATTATAAATGAAATTCCAGGTGTAATAAAGTCATCAATATTAATTCAACTCTACCTTGATTGAGATCAGAGCCATCACCGGCACATTCATTAGTACAACATTATTTAGGCCCCATTACTATAGTTATTTTGAGATGAGATGTTAAGTAGTTTGTTTACCCCTGGTTACCAGCAGAGAGCAGAAGTTTGTGTCACTCTTTAAAAAAACACCTAACTTTGTCATGGAGGCAAGTGTGTTTATGCACAAGGAAGTATATATTTAAGTGATTGTCACTTATTTTTACTCCAGTTAAAGCCAAAACCCCAATTTCAAGAGAGTCCTTTATAATTCAGACAGGGAAGTGGGAGGGTCTAGGCAGAGGGAATGCCTATAAGCCAATATTGATTGCCATTGACCAGATACTAAATATGAATTAGAGGTAGACGGTGAACCTATTCAGATTTTTTCTGGTTTGACTATCTGCTTAATGTGAGACAGACACTTCTGATCTAAATCGGCCCTCTTCTGACTGATTATCTATAGGAAAAGTATATTTTGATCCTTATTTCTCTAGCCAAAATAAAGCTGTAAAACTAAGCATCTGTAAATAAAAATTCTCTCCCATATGATAGAAGAAATAAATGTCTAAGCCTAGGGAGGAAAGTCAAGGGGAATATATAATTTCTTGCAGCAAGATATCTTTTAAAGGGTCCATTCATTAAAAAATAGTTATAAGTATTGAAGAATTAGTAAGTTCTCTACCAGTTTAATAAATGTTTGCCAAACAGAATTGTATTATGCAAGCTATGTCTCTGTACATCTACCATACGATATGGTACAGATAGTCAGTGATGAGTTAAGAAATGCACATTGGTAAGGGCATCCTCAATTGTTTTTTGTTTAATGTGTGGTATTCAAACATTGCTTTCCCTTCCCACTTGAATCTGGCTGAGATGATACTGAGTGCATAGCCTTTCATAAAGCAAAGTGATGAAGCTAGGATAATTTTAGAGCTCCTCGCCAACAAATAGAACTGGAATAAAGAAATACATTGCAAATATCCTGTTGGGAGTTGGTGTATTTCTAGTGATATATAACAACAGAAAAGAAGAGATGATGTTCACAGAGTACCAAGAACTCTAACTTTACTTTTCTAAACAGAAAGGGGAGACATTTACAATTTCTCATGGTGCAACCTATTTATAAATTGACCAACTGGGCCTGTCAAAACTGAGCAAAAGCTTGAAAATTATATTATATTTTTAAAGATGGCATTTTAATACACTTAAATTGAGTTCTTATGTAAACAATGACCTTTGTGAATTAGAACCAGAGTATTAATTAGGTCAGAGTCCCAGTTTGATTAGAATATTAATTAGGTCTGAGTGTTAATGTAAACCATTGTCTTTGTTGAATTATTTGTCATAGAGGCTAGATCTGGAAGAGACCCAAGAGCTCATCTAGCCCAGTGATTTTTAGTGCTGTGAAGAGTAGGGGTCACCACGTCCTCATGGAGTTGGGGAGGGCAAGGAGATAGAAATAGCCAAGAAAACACAACCTCAAACAAATTCCCCAGAGATCTCATGTTCCTTACCCCCTACCCTCCTTTGAGACTCACTAGGCTGACTGAGCTGCTGTTACCTCTAGAATGCATCCTTCAGGTGTGCTAGCTGGAAAATAAAATTGGAAACATCTAATCCACCTTTTCATTTTTATTTATTTATTTATTTTTTTTTTTGAGACAGGGTCTCGCTTATTGTCCAGGCTGGAGTGCAGTAGCATAATCACAACTCACTGCAGCCTTGAACTCCTGGGCTCAAGCAGTCCTCCCAACTCAACCTCTCCAGTAGCTGGGACTGCAGGTTCATACCACCATGGCTGACTAATTTTTAAAAATTTTTTGCAGACATGGGATCTCACTGTATTGCCCAGGCTGGTCTCAAACTCCTGGACTCAAGTAATTCCCCTACCTCCACCTCCCAAAGTGCTAGGATTACAGGCACGAGCCACTGCTCTGGCCTAATCCGTCCTTCTTTTACAGAAGAGGAAATAGCCCCAGAGAAAGGTGGTGAATGCCCAGGTTTTCACACCTTGTTAGGGTGTGAGATTTCCCTTGTGAGGGTTAAAACCAGGACTAGAACCAGGCACTCTGACTTCCTGCCCAAAGGTAGAGTTTAGAGAAGAAAAACAACCCTGTATTTCTACTTCTTGTTTTCCAAATTTTAATTGTTTTTAAAACCCACAAATTTATCTTAGGAGTAGATTCAAGCTGCCAAGTTCCAATAGGCTGTTTCTGAATGTGACATTTCACTTTTCATTGTGTTATGTTACATCTTAGTTTTAGCAACTTTTCTTTTTGGAGTTTAATAGGAAAATCTGTAAATGTAATTGTTCCTTGATTCTAACGAACATCTCTCAGCCTGCCCCATTTATATTTAGTTTTCAGTTGTGGAGGAGAAACAAACTACAGTCTTCAAGAATGTGAATTCTAGTTATAGATATGAACAAGAAAGTATATTTTGTTTAATTTGATATTCACTTGGATATCCAGCTACATAGCATCTATACTGCTGGTTCTGAATTCAACCCACAATATTTTTTAGCCTATGGCAAGTTTTAAAAACCGTATTTAAAGTTTTGGGACATATTCTCAATCAGAGGATCAATTTTCTATCAACATAATTAGGATGCTTCTGAAGTAAATTTATTTAGATATAGTAAAGGGGGAAAATGGTAACTAAGGAACGAGGCCTACAGTAAGTAGATGTAGAAACATAGACTTACTTAAATGCAAATTATTTGTATTTCTCATCTTGCTTACTCTTCTGAAAAGGAACTCAAGCATAAATATTGAAACATTTCACAAATTTTTATTTTAAAAATCATATTTACCAGATCATAGTTGAAAAAAGTTCAAATGTTAGGTGTTTTTTAAAAAGGTACAGTGTGATTTGTCTTTCTTTGGAATGTTGAATTATGTTCAACTTCTAATGTTTGTCTTGGTATTACACTGGAATTAGCATTTTTACCATTATACATTCATTTCAATAAGAGCTTTGAAAATGCTTTGGCATTATTTATTTGTTTGTGATAAGTAGAATTAGGAAGATATCAGCAATATAGATTCCTAACAGTAATTATGTATATTGTATTTTAGTGATTTTTATGTCCATTTATTTTCTGTAATTCTTTTATAAATCAAATACCTTAGTATACTTCCACTAGAAATTAATTTATAATTGATTATTTATATTGGATGAAGTAGGAGGTCCATATTTAGTATTTATCCACTCAGATTAACTTTATCTAACTGAACTTTTATATCTATAATCCATTAGATTGTTACAACTTTTTAAATAGCATTTATAACAAAATAACTTTTGTTTTATAAAGCATTTGTTACAAAAAAAAAAAAAAAACCTTGCCAAAAATCATTACCATTTCTATGCATTGTGTAATATTCAGTGATGATGTTAAGATTTTGCATGTTGTTATAGGTGCTCTTTCATATATGTGTTTGTGGTGTTGATGTGGAATTGTTAACCATTGCTGCTACCACTTACTGTAGTTAAACTGAAAAACTGTGTTAAAAGGCTGTGCCAGTCAACATTTGTATGTGTGACTTAAGTAACTATGTACTTCATTGTTTAATATTTTGAGCCAGCACTTAGTGGCCTCTACAGAAAGAAATACTGTAGTTGTCAAAGTGGTGCCAAACTTGAAAATTTTGTGTCATATTTATAATTCCAGGCTAGGTCAGACACTTTCCCAGCTCTTTGAGAGCAAAAAAAATTGCAAAAAGAGAAAGAAAGCAAGAATTCTGAATTTTCTAGTACTCGCCCCTCTAGAATTTTAAATATTTTTTTCTTCTGATATTTGAATATCTTGCAGAAAAATCCAATCGAATGACAGCAGAGCAGTAGACGTTTCCTTGATCTGGATATTTTTAGGCTGAACAATGTAATAGCAGAAGATTATGAGGTGCATACATTATTTTTGTTGGTTATCATGGCTTATTGTTTGAATTTCATTTAATAAGCACACTCAGGCCAGACATGGTAGCTCACACCTGTAATCCCAGCACTTTGAGAGGCTGAGGTGGGTGGACCACCTGAGATCAGGAGTCCCAAGATCAGCCTGGCCAACATGATGAAACCCAGTCTCTACTAAAAACACAAAAATTAGTTGGGTGTGGTGGCTCACGCCCATAATCCTGGCTACTTAGGAAGCTGAGGCAGGAGAATTGCTTGAGCCTGGGAGGTGGATGTTATAGTGAGCTGAGATTGCGCCACTAAACTCCAGCCTGGGTGAGGAAGCGAGGCTCCATCTCAAAAAAAAAAAAGAAAAAAAGAATATTCAGTAATTTTATTTTCTTTATAAAGAACCATTGAAACCTCACAGTTCCCACGTGTTAACTTTTACACACAGCATTTACATAGACTTACTTAACATACTTCGTTGCCTTATGGCCATCAGGATTTTGTCATGCCCACCTGTCTGGTTTGGTACCTGATGTTTCCATCTTGCCTCAGCAATTCCAAACAAACTGAAAGTAAAGAGAAAATTGTTTCAACAGATTACTACACGTTGTTAAGATGTAATATGGGGGAAATACCACTATACTTTTATTTATACTCTTAAAATGAGTGGGGGAAACCTTCATAAAGCATTAGAAAGACTGCCTCCTGAAGAGCCTTTTTACACCAATTTACCAGAACTCCTCACTTGGTGCAGGGTTTCCTTCTGTCAGTTCAATGGGCTTATAATTACAAGATTCCTTTAATAAAGGGGTGATCTCCTGAAATATATAGAAACTTTCTGTGTGACTGTCAGATATATAGCAACAGTCAATGCTGTATTTGGACACATTGCTGCTGAAATTGCTGATTTAATTCTAAGATTATTGAAACTAATTCATCGAGGCCCCCACCACCTCTGCTTAAAGGAAAACAAAGGCAGATTTTAACTGTGAGCCTTTTCTCTAGAATATGCTTTAGACATTCGCCCCTCTATGAGGTGATAAAGCAATAAAAATAAATTTAATTATGTGTGGTCTAAAGAAGTTCTGCCTTTGTCCAGTGGCCTCCCGAGTCACACAAAAGTATTTCTTGATTCCTATATCAGAGGTTTTCAGGCAGAGCCTTTGTACCAAGAGTTCCTTTTATATTTTGGACACCAAAGATTATGGCATGATATATCCTGATGATTAACAATTTAGCAATGGGCACATTTATTTGAATCCTGCTCTTGGATTTATTTCCCACCTTTGGGTCTTATGTACATTTTGTATTTCTGTCCTGAGGCCTTTTTGCCTAGGGCAGTTTTTAAATCAAATATATATATATATTTATTAGGTTTCTAATTTATAGAGTTTCCAATTTCTCCCACAATTTTAAATGTTTTCACTGCCAAAGTTAGATGTAGATTTGCTAGATTAGCCCCGTGGTCAGTAATAGTTTGTACCTTTTATGTTGTAGTCCGCAAATGTAACTCCAAACCCATAGGCCTGAAATCTGGTGAGAAAATGATTGGAAGCGTTTTAGATTCAACAGACTTACTATGTATTAAAATGAAAGAACTTTCATGGCTTAGAATGAATGCTGTATTCAATAAGGTCTTCCATCCTTCTTACAAATCTTAAGAATGTGTTTAAGGTTTCTTTTACTCTATCCCTTAGAAGTTAACTGGAAATAAGAAGATCTATCAATTTAGTCACTATAATTTAAGACCAGACATCTGTGTAGAAATACAATAACCACAAGTAATACTTAGAGAAAACTGTTTCAACAGATTAACTCTGCTATATGAAAAAAATATAGTACTGTTCTTTGAAGATGCATTTACTTTTCCCCAAATTTTATAGATTGTTATTTTTATATACATTTTCTGGCCACTTGGCTTTTAACTGATTTACATGAAAAAAGCACACATGCCTGTTTCACTCAAATCCTATTTAAAAACTTTTTAAAAGCTGCTACAATTATAATTTGGGAGAGAAAGAGGAGAAAGGTGAATTGAAATAGAGGGAAATTCCTGATACTGTGTCAAATATGTGACTGATGTTTTTGGTCAAATAATCTGCTGCCCGTCAATATTGGTAATAATAACTTTTTCGTTAAGAGTACTCTCTTGGTTTCATCTTTATTTTGCTGCTCACTGATTTTTTACACTAAGATGTTCTCATTTTTGTCAGCTCACTGTTTTTGTTTCATATTTGTCTGCGTACTTGTGCTCTAAATAAAAATCTAGTTTTATGTCTAGTTTATTCCATTGCGTGTATAATGTTTGCCTCTAATGTAGTGTAATTTTCTATTGTTTTTTTAATATTTGTTGGTACAGCCTAAAACGTATGGAAATAAGAAAAGCAATCCAATAAAGTCAGCTAATGAGTGTCAACAGTGTCTCTATAATGAGAGCATGCTTGAGTCACAGTGTTTTGTCTGTATTTAGGCATGATGACCAGTCTTCATTCATTTAATAAATTGTTTTCTGCAAAGCTGGCTGATTTTTGTAGCTACAACAAACCAAGTTAAACCACATTTTGAAAAACATTTTGTTGACCTGGACACTGTGCGCTGGCCTCAGGATATACAGTCAATGCAGATTGAGCCAGGCAGCCCGTGTGCAGTGTTTCTAACCACTGAAGAGGGGGAAGCCCTGGAAGGGGAAGCATTGCACATGTGACTGTGCCAACACAGACCGTAGGGCAACAACAATCCTTTAGTAAAGGATCTGCAGTTGAATTAATCATAGGCTTCCTGGAGCCCCAAACCTGAAAATCCTGTTAATGGAAAAGAAAGCCCCACTGCAAACAATGAACTCACTTGTCTGTGTGTGTGGAGCTCTGTTGTCCACTTTTCTTTACTTCCAGTAATCCCCTTGTCAGACACTTCTTAAATAGGTACAAAATTATACTAAGCTGAGGCCGGGCCCAGTGGCTTATGCCTGTAATTCCAGCACTTTGGGAGGCCAAGGTAGGAGGATTGCTTGAAGCTGGGAGTTTGAGGCCAGCCTGGGCAACAAAACAAGACTGTTTCTATTTTCAAAAATAAGTGGCCAGGCACAGTGGTTCACGCCTGTAATCCCAGCACTCTGGGAGGCCAAGGCAGGAGGATCACTTGAAGCCAGGAGTTTGAGACCAGCCTGAGCAACAAAGTGAGACTCTCTATTTTTAAAAATAAGTGGCGGGGCGCAGTGACTCACACCTGTAATCCCAGCACTTTGGGAGGCTGAGGCGGGTGGATCACGAGGTCAGGAGTTTGAGACCAGCCTGACCAACATGGTGAAACCCGTCTCCAGTAAAAATAACAAAAATTTGCCAGGCATAGTAGCATGCTCCTGTAATCCCAGCTACTCAGGAGGCCAAGGCAGGAGAATCGCTTGAACCCAGGAGGTGGAGGTTGCAGTGAGCTGAGATTACACCGTTGCACTCCAGCCCGGGAGACAGAGCAAGACTCTGTCTCAAAAAATAAAAATAAAATATATTTAAAAAAATTTTTTTTAATTATACCACGCTAAGGAGATGTCATGTTCTAAACTTCCTTATTTTTAGGAGAATCATTTTGGTCAGATATAATTCTCCATATACCATTTTACCTTTAGCACATATGACAGTGTTCTTTGAGCCGAATAGGAGTGGCTGTTCAAAATTAAGTGGGTTAACTTCACACATCTTTTTTGTGTTACTAAAATCATTTAATAATGAAAAAACATGTTAAAACATCGAAAATACATCTCTCATACAAAATTACTTTGCAGAAATGCAAATGTTTTTCTTTCATGGCTGAATATTCCACCAGTCTTTACTCACAGTTGAATATTCCAGATAGAAACAGTGACTGTATTTTTGTATGATGATAGATTATTTAAAATTACAGGTGGTTACACCTTTATATTTTCATAGTACTTAAGGAACTCATCGTTAACTGTGCTTGCAAGTTTTACACTTAAAATATGACATTTTATTTCCTTGCTAGGGAAAGAATTTTAGAATTCAAGTTGAGTAATAACTACAAATCAAATGTTTTTTTCCTTTTTAAAAGTCTTATTTATTTTCAGTTTATTCATACTCATCTTTTTGAAGAGGATTCCATGTGACTAAAATGGCTAATATATATAAAGTGCTTAATGTTGGTGATACATCATCTCAAAAGATAATTTTAAAAGCAAACACTGAATTTGATGGCAAACATTTTTAGAATGAACCATCATATACAAAAATGGAAAGCCAGGTGTGGTGGCTCATGCCTGCAGTCCCAGCACTTTGGGAGGCCAACGCAGTAGGATTGCTTGAGCCCAGCAGTTGGAGACCAGCTTAGGCAACATAGTGAGACCCCATCTCTACAAAAAATTTTAAAATTAGTCTAGTGTGGTGGTGCATACCTGTGGGCCCAGCTGCTAAGAGAGGCTGAAGCAAGAGGATCGTTTGAGCCCAGGACATAGGGGATGCAGCAAGCCGTGATCACGCCACTGTACTCCAACCTGGGAAACAGAGCGAAAGCCTGTCTCAAAGAAATACTAATAAAAAATAGAAGTAAAACCACCATTTGCTTTGTTAAGACTTATAATGCTTTAAAAATGCTAAGGCAGTTTTTAGTAATAATTAAGGCAGTAGACATTTATTAATAATTGGTAAATACTAATAACTATCGAATAGGAAATAAAAATCACAGGACTCAAATTACCTATAGATAGGAACGTTTAGCATTTTGATGTTTAATTTTGGACTTTTTCCTTACAAAAATATACTTCAAAAACTGTAATCTAATTGTATTTACCATTTTGTACATTTGCAAAAGATCTTTAGCCTTTGAAAGTAGATTGTTATGTAGCTTCATATTTTTCCATTGCACAAATGTGCCAAAATCTATTTTATAATGCTGTAGGATTTGTTTCCAGTTTTTTTCTTTTATAAATTTTCCTTAACATCCTTGAGCATACATTTTTATATACTTCTCTGATTAAATCCTTAGGATACATTTCTAAAAGAGGAATTCCTGTGCTAAATAAAAAACATTTTATTTATTTTTCCTATATTTACATTTTTAAAGTCCTATTAATTTTGTAGCTTGCAAATATAGTATGTTCATACTGCAAAACTTAAAGTCCCATGGGGCTAATCACTAACCAATGTGATGTGTCTCCTTCCAATTTTTTTTTTTACGTAATTATAAACAGATCATTTAAATTTTATTTTTCTTATAAAAAATGGAATCTTGCTATGGATATTGTTCTAGACTGAATTTTTTTTAAGTAAATATATTGTGGAACAGTTTTCATGTTAGCATGTAGAAGGCTAACACAATTTTTAATAATTGCTTGTAAATATATATATATATGCCCAATTATTTAATCATTTATCTGCTAATGGGTTTTGGTGAACATCTTCATACATTTATCTTTGCATACTTGTATATTCCTGCCTTTAGCCGAAATTGCCCACCAAAAAGTTGTACTGATGTAGACGTCATCCAGTGTTGGCTGAGAGTGTGAGCTCCCAGCAACCTGGCCAACATTGAGATATGGACCTTTTTGTATTTTTGCTAATCTGGCAAATGAAATATATCTCATTTTAATTATAATGCCTATTATTATTGCTTTTTGTTATTTGTATTTGTTCTGTGAATAATTGCCTGTCATATCCCAAGCCCTTTTTCTAGTGAGTTCTTTTTTTCCTGTTGGTTTGTAGGAGCTTTTCATATGCCCTTGGTTTATGTTTTATAAGTGTTTTCTTCAGTTATGTTTCTTGTCTTTTAAAATTAGTTCAGTGCAGGATTTTCAAAATTTTTTGACATCTGATCATCTATATTTTATACCTTGTGGGTTGTGTTGTGCTGAGAAAGGCTGAGAAAATCTGTCTTCTTTAAGGAAACAGCTTTTTTTTTTCTTAAAAAAAAAGCCATTTAGATATGTGGATTTTGTGTGTGGTATGAAACAGGTGTCTAAATTTGCTTTTGTTTTGCTTTTACAACTCAACCAATTATACCATTTATTGAAGAGTCCATCTTTCCCCAACAATTTGAATCAGAGTATTTATTATACCCTCATTTTACATATTTGCAGACCTTTTCTGAATTCTCTTCTGTGGCAACTATTTGTCTGTTTCTTACAAATACTAACTTAAAAATAGAAATTTACAATTTAAATTATAGTGGTGTTATGGTACATTTTTTTTTTCAGGCCAAGTCCTCCTAATTATTTTCAAAATTGCCTTCCTTTTCTTACACATTTACTTTCTTAAACTTTAGAAACACCCTAACAAGTAGCAAGAAAAAAAGAGGGTTTTTAATTAGAATTACATTTAATTAAAGATTCCTTGGAGAAATTAAATAATTTATAATATTGAGTCTTCCCATCTAGGTTCATGGTATAACTCTTCATTTATTAGGTTTGCATATACATTTTTAAAGGATTTTTAAGGATTTTTGAATGTTTTCTGATTGAATTATACAGATACAAAAGTGCACAAATCATTAGTGTATAGCTTGATTAGTTTTTATGAAGCTAATATATTGCTGTAACCACCACCTGGAGGGAGACATAGAACATTAACTGAACCCCAGAAGCTTCCCTCGTGTGTCCTCCCTTACCTCCCTAAGGTAGCCTCTGACTTCACCATAGAGTCATTTCATCTGTTTTTTAATTACGTAAATGGACCCTTTCAATATACTCTTCCGTGTCTGGCTTCTTTTGCATAATATTATGATTGTGAGATTCTTCCATGTTATTGCATACAGTTCACTCCAGTACTCCACTCCTTGTCACTATTGTATAATAATTTATTTTATAGATATTTTATAATTTTATATGCATACTGTTGTTTATGGGGTCATAGGGATATTTCCAGTTTGGGGCCATTTATTATTTGTTGTACTATTATGCTTTTATGAACAGTCATACATTCATGCCTTTGGTACACATATGTACATGTTTCTGTTGGGTATATAGGTATAGGTTTACTGAGTCATAGAACTGGTGTGTATGTTCAACTTTAGTAGATACTGTCTATTAGTATCCAAAGTGGTTGCACAAATCAGCACCTGCACCAGCTTAGTAAGAGTGTTCCTGTTGCTCCATATCTTCACTATGACTTGATATTTCCAGATTTTGTTTTTCATTTTAGACATTTTAGTGAGTATATTTTAATTTATGTTTCCTAGAATATTAATATTTCTGTTCAGGGCCCATTCAGGTTTTGTCCATTTTTAATTGGACTATCTCCCTTCTAAATGATTTTTTTCCTTTTTAAAAAAACTTTTAAGTTTGGGGGTACATGGGCAGGTTTGTTACATAGGTAAACATGTCATGGAGGTTTGTGCTTCTAAATGATTTTTCAGATAAATGTGCTGCAATATCTTCTGCCTCTGTGTGGCTTGCCTTTTCATCTCTTAATGCTGCATTTTGATAAATGTCTGTTTTTCATTTTAATGGAAATCAATTTATAAACCTTTTACTTTTGGAGTAGTGATTCTGATCAATCTTTTACTTCAGGGGTAGTGATTTTGATGTCCTATTTAAAAATGTGTGATCACCCCATGGTCATAAAGCTGATCTCTTATGTTTCCGTCATTGCTTTATTGTTTTACCATTCATATTTAAGTCATGATCCATTTGGAATTTTTTTTGTTTATGATGTGAGGTAGGGATTCTGTTTTCTCATAGTGTGTTGAAGATGTTTGTGTTTGTGTTTATGAACTCAGTTGACATACGGTTTTCTTTTATTGTATTGTTCTTGCCTTGTTTTTATAGAAAAGTTATGCTGCCCTATAAAAGAATTGAGTGTTCCCTCTCTTTTTCTTTTTTTTTTTTGTGTGTGTACACATTTAGTTTTATTGTAACAAAGCAACTTGTACACTTTTAACGTTTAAAACTGAGCATCATCTTTCCTTTCCTGTGAAACAAAAAGAAAATTTAAAAATAAACAGGAACAAAATTATAATAGAGGATGTCAATTCCAAATAAGATCCTGCAGGTTCTGCTGATTCTCCCATTGAGTGGCAGGGCTCAAGTCATCATTAGGAGAGAATTTATTTTAAAAGTGTCATCTTAAACTGCAAGGATGTCTGTCAAATGTCACAATTAAACGTGCCAAAGGAGAAGCCATGTTGTCAAAATGCCCACTTAAACCACCCAAACATCTCAAACCCACCTTTTGCTGACCTTCTATAACCCCATTTTTTTTTAAGTTTTTTTTTTTTGTTTTTTTAAACAAGGGAAAGTAGACAGATACATGTTGGTAAATGCTAACTGTCCATATTCACATAGAGACACAGTGTACTCTCTGAACCCAATATACAGAGAAAGGAGGAAAAAAGCTAGAATTCTATGCACTACTACACAGGGGCCTAGCACCCTCCAGCTTCCAGCAGACCGAAGGGAGCAGGATTTTCTTTTTTCCCACAGAGCTCGATGGTGTTGATTCCATACAGTTTTTGTTCAGACAGGAAGGGATAAAAATGAATTTCAAACAGAAAGGGGCAGAGACTCTTTTCCCATTGTATTCTGCTCAAGTATTTCCCCCAAAATAAGTTGAGAACCATGGTGTAGAGAAAAGAGACCTCAAAAACAGGGTGACTGAGCACAAGAGGGGAAAAAAAAAAAAAGACTGCAACATGCTCCCAGGGACTGGAGAAAATTTAAAAAAAGGAAAGTTGGAATCCATCAGTGTTCTATTAGTCATCTTCTCCTTCATTCTCTTTTCCTTCCTGCCCTTCATCATCATCTTCATCATCTTCACCTTCATCCTCATCCCCCTCTTCATCATTATCTTCTAATCCTTCCTCCTCTTCATCGTCATCATCATCATCTTCCTCTCCTTCTTCTTCTTCATCATCCATATCGGGAACCAAGTAGTATTGTAATGGGTTTGGCCAAATATCATCTTTGATGACCTCTCCTAACTCATCAGCACCTGCATCAGAATGGTCAGTAAACCAGGTAAAGAAGCTCTGTGGTTCCTTATGCTGCCTCTTCCTGCTGGCTTTATTCTGCATTTGACTTGAACGTTTCATCAAATCCTTTCCAGATTTCCATTTGATTTCGGTGGACTTTGAAGGTGGATCACCACTCTCATTCAGATGAAATTCTTTGGAGAGAACTTTATTTTCAAAGTAAGGATCTTCATCAAAATAAAAATCTATTCTGTAACCTGATTTAATATCTTTTTTGTCACTTCAACTCTGGTCAAATAATGCAGTACTTCTTCGTCCTCCTCCCTAAGCAGTGCAGACACTTGTGGATGGTTGACAAATGTTACCCAAAAATTTGAGATTTTGGTGATCAATTCTGACCTCTTCTGAAAAAATGGTTGGTGGAGTTTGTTATATTTCTGTTCTACTTTCAAAATCTCCTCACTGGCTTGTTTATTGAAGTCTGTCTGTTTCATTTTGTACTTCATCAATGTGTTCAATTGCTTCTTGCTGTTCTTTTTATCCTTTCTTTGGCAAACCTGCAGAGGCCAATGTCTCCTCCGGTCCCAGAGCAGGAAGTGGTCTTGGTTTCTTCTTTTGAGGTGGGAATGGAGACTGGCATTTGGGGGCCATGCTGCTGGGGAAGTCCAAGAACCAGAGCATAAGTCTTCTTGCTCATCCGGAAGCAGGCAGAACACTCTGTTCCCTCTGTTTCTATTCACTAGCAGAGTTTGGCAGTTGGAAGAATTTACTGGTGAAATCCATCTGAACCTGAAGTTTTACTTTGTTATTCTTTATTGTACTTTTTTTTTTTTTTTTTTTTTTGAAACAAGGTCTGACTTTGTCACTGAGGCTGTAGTACAGTGGTGCGATCTTGGTTCACTACAACCTCTGCCTCCCAGGCTCAAGCCATCCTCCCACCTCAGCCTTCTGAGTAGCTGAGACCAGAGGCACACACCACCACACTTGGCTAATTTTTTGTGTTTTTTGTAGAGATGGAGTTTCGCCATGTCACCCACACTGGTCTCAAACTCCTGAGCTCAAGTGATCCGTGATCCACCCACCTTGGCCTCTCAAACTATCGGGATTCCAGGTGTGAGCCACTGTACCTGGCCTCCATTTCTTTAATGGATATAAGACTATTCAAACTTTATGTTTCTTATTTAGTTTTGGTGAGTTGTGGCTTTTCTAGGTATTTGTCCATTTTATCTAAATTTTCAAATTGATTGACATCAAGTTGTTCATAGCATCTTTTTACTGTCTTTTTACTATTTGTAGGATCTATAGTGATAACATGCTTTTTATTTCTGGTGTAATAATTGGTGCCTTCTCTCTTTTTCTTGCTAGTTTATTATTAGTCTTTTCAAATCCATACATTACTTTTTATTATAAATTTATTTCCCATTTTATTGATTTATGTTCTTAATTGTAGTGTTTTCTTCCTTCTACTTTTTTTGGGTAGATTTATTGTCCTTCTTATAAATTTCTTGGCGTAGTCGATACTCAACGTTTCTTCTTTTGTAGTCTGCACTAAATGCTATTATTTTCTCTTTAAGCAAGTAACTTCATCCCACAACTTGGACATGTATTATCATTATCATCCAGTTGGAAATATTTTCTAATTCTCCTTGTTTTTCTTTCACCAGAAAGATTTATTTTATAAACACACACACACACACACACACACACTAACTATACATACATATATATTAAATTTAAAAATATATTTATTACCTAGAAGTATATAATTGCTTAATTGTCAAATTATCTTCTTGTAATTGATTTCCATCTTATTCTACTGATATTAGAGGCTATATTCTGAATTACTTAATTCTTTGAAATGTTGAGACTTGCTTATGTCCCAGCATTTCTATTTTGGTAAAGGTGACATATACGCTTGAAGAATGTATATTCTGCAGTTGTGTGTGTTGTTCTCTATGTATCAATTTAGTCTACTTTGATATGTGCATTGTTCACATCTGTATCTATACCATTTTTTTGCTCCCTGTTTTGTCAGTTATGGGAAAAGATGTGTTAAAATCTCTTAGTCATAGACTTGCCTATTTCTCTTTTTAATTCTTTGAATATTTGCTTTCTATATTTTGAGGCTTCGTTATCAGATCCATACAAATATCGAGGATTGTTATATATACCTTCCTGTTGAGTTTTAAAACCTCCCTCTTTATTTCTAGTAATACTTCTTGCCTTAGTCTGTTTTGTCTGTTAGTATATAGGTATACCAGCTTTCATTTGCTTATTGTTCCCATAGTATAACTTTTTTCATCCTTTTGCTTTGAATCTTTATGTTCTATTTGTTCTTATATGTAAGGTGTATTTTTCTGCCAGGAGAATATAGCTGAGTATTGTTCATTTACCCAGCCTGGCAACATTTATCTTTTAATTGGAATATCTATAATAATGGATACATTTATGTTTAGATCTATCATCTTACATTTTTTTGGTCCCATCTATTCTTTATGGCTTGTTTTTGATTAAGCAAGTCTTTTTTTTTTTTAATCTCATTTTCCTCCTCTGTCAATTTATAAATTATATATTCTTTTTTTTTTGAGACGGAGTCTCGCTCTGTCGCCCAGGCTGGAGTGCAGTGGCAAGATCTTGGCTCACTGCAATCTCCCCCTCCTGGGTTCAAGCAAATCTCCTGCCACAGCCTCCTGAGTAGCTGGGATTACAGGTGCGTGCCACCACGCCCAGCTAATTTTTGTATTTTTAGTAGAGATGGGGTTTCACCATGTTGGTCAGGCGGGTCTTGATCTCTTGACTTTGTGATCTGCCCACCTCAGCCTCCCAAAGTGCTGGGATTACAGGCATGATACATTCTTTTATTATTCTTGTAGTATTACCATACAGATGTAAACATATTTTTGCATTATTAAAGTCTAATTTCATATTTTCATCATTTTCGGACAATGCAAGAACTTTTCAAAACTAGATTCAGATACCCTCATTTGTGTTATTATAATATTAATTCTACGTATATTTTAAACTCCATAAGATATCACTAGTATTGTTTTAAACAGCTGTATTCATTGAGAGTCACCTGCATATTCATACTTTCCAGTATCCTGCATTCTTTTCTCCATTAACTTGTCATCTTGTATCGTTTCCTTTTGCCTGAACGTCTGCCTTTATTTTTTTAGCACTTGACTGCTAACAACGAATTTGCTCATTATTTTGTGTGACTGCAGCTGCATTTTACCTTTATTTTTGAAGGATGCTTTGCTTAGTATAAATTTTAGACTTGTAGTAATTGTATTTTAGCATACTAAAGATAGCATCTGTTTTCTGGCTTCCATCATTTCAGTTGAAAAATCAGTCAGTCTGATGCTGTGCTATATAAGGTAATTTGTCCTTCTTTCCAGTTTCTTTTTAAAATTTCTCTTATGTTGTGCCAAGCACAGTGGCTCACACCTGTAATCCCAGCACTTTGGGGGGCTAAGGCAGGCAGATCACCTGAGAATCAGGAGTTTCAGACCAGCCTGGCCAACATGGAGAAATCCCATCTCTAATAAAAATACAAAAATTAGCCAGGCATGGTAGTGTGTGCCTCTAATCCCATCGACTCGAGAGGCTGAGGCAGGAGAATCACTTAAACCCAGGAGGCGAAGGTTGCAGTGAGCAGAGATCATGCCACTGCACTCTAGCCTGGGCAACAAAGAGAGACTCCATCTCAAAAAAAAAAAAAAAAAAAAAAAAAATTATTCTTATGTTGGTATTATGTGGGGAATTGAAAAAGGAAAAAAAAAAAAGTCTGGGCACAGTGGATCACACCTATAATAACAGCATTTTGGGAGGCTGAGGCAGGCAGATCGCTTGAAGCCAGAATTCGCAACTAGCCTGGGCAACATAGTGAGACCCCTGTCACTACAAAAAAATTAAAAATTAGCCAGGCATTGTGGTGCATGCTGGTAGTCCTAGCTACTCAGGAAGCTGAGGCAGAAAGATCTCTTGAACTCAGGAGCATGAGGCTGTAATGAGTTGTGATAGCACCACTGCACTCCAGCCTGGGTGACAGAGTGAGGCCCTGTCTCTAAAAAAAAAAAAAGAGAGAGAGAGAAAGAAAAGAAAAAGAAAAATTTCTCTTTGACTTAGGTTGTCAGCATTGTTATTCTATGTGCCTACATTTAGTTTTCTTCGTATTTCTTTTTCTTGGTTAGGAAAGCTTCTGGAATCTCTAGACTGAGGTATTTTATTTTGGAAAATTCTCCACCCAACATTTTTAAAATATTGCTTCTTCCCCATTCTCTTTTCTCTTTCTGGGACTCTTAATTATAAATATATTAGACATTTCACTATGTCCCATATGTCTATTTTGCTATTTTCTCTATTTTCTACGTTCTTTTCTCTCTCTGCTTCAATTTGATTGTTTTCTATTGACCTTTCAGTTCACTAATCATCTATTATGTTACATATGTTACACCTGCTTGTCACCCCATCTGTTCAAGGATGTCCAAGGCCATCTATTGAATTCTCAATTCATTATTGTCTTTTTAATAGTTTTTAAAGTTTGAAACAATCTTAAACTCCAAAAAGTTGGAAGTGTATTACAGAGAACATTTTTTTCTCAACCAATTTTGAAATTAAGTTGCCAACTTGATGCAGCATCCCTGCAAGTGATTTCCTGTGATTTTTCTACAAGTAAGAACATGATTTTCCCACATAATCATAATATAATCATCAAAATTAGGAAATTAACATTGATGCTTTCTTTCCCTCTAAACGTCTATTCGTATGGAAGTTTTGCCAATTGCTCCAACAGTGTCTTTTATTGGAAAAGGATCTAATTCAGAATTATGTATTGCATTTAGTTAACTCCTGTTCCTCGGTCTTTCTTTGACTTTCCTTGCCTACTTAGACTCCAACACCCAACTGTGCTCTGCCTCCCACATACACACAGATGCCATCCTTATTTGCTCAACCTATAATGCCCTGCACTGGGCCATCCTCCCAACCAGAGACACCTTCCTCACTCCATTCAAACTTTGATATTTCATTGTAGGGCACCCTCCTACATGAAAGCCTTCTTCATGCTGCTTAGGCTATGACACCTCATGCCAGGTCACCCCCATGCATGGAAGGCCTACTCACCCCAGTCAGGCCCTGACTTTTCACACAAAGCCTCTCCACATGCCTCCCCCTGGTGCATAGATGCCCTTCTTAACCTGCTCAGATTATGGCACCACATACCAGGCTGCTCCTCCATGGAATACTTTTCTCTTTTGACTCAAACCCTGTAACTGCTTGCCAGATTTCTCCCATACTGACAGATATCTCTCACTATAGTGAAGTTCCAGCACACTTCGCTGGACAATTCTACTATGCAGATGCTCTCCATACCCTTACTTGAGGTCATCGTGTCTCCTTCAGTACACACATACTGTGGTATTGTGTATTGCCTGCCCTACCAACAACTTTAAAAGTGCATATTTGAGGCAGAAAAAGGAAGAAGAAGAGAAAAAGGAAAAAATTCTAGAATTTCTATTTTCTTAATAGATTCCAGTGCTCTAGTAAAATTCTCTATCTTTTCATTGTTTTCTTTAACATATTTAAATTATTTTGAAGTTTGCGTCTGAGAACTTGAATAATCCATGTTATCGGTAGGCCTATTTGTATTGCCTGATCTTTCTCTTCATTTTCATTCATTTGGTCTTGTTTTATGGTGTGCCTGTTAACTTGTTATTGAATACTTTTGAAGATGTTATCTTCCTCAAGAAAAGATTTAAATTTCTGCTAGCCAGCATGTAAGGTGGGCAGATCACTTTAATGCAGTCAAGACTAATCTATTTCTAGTTTCTATATCTCTGACAGTCAAGCCCTTCCTGGATTTCAAGTGGAAGCTAGATTGTCCAAGTCCTCTCCCCTCTTTGGAAGGCCCCACCTGAATTGCTATTTTTGACTCCTCAGTGCCATACAATTGCCTCCTGGTGATTTTTTTTCTGCTTGGTTTCTCTATATCATTCCTCCATATGTGGCTTAGGATCAGCAATTTCTGAAAGGAAAATTATATGCAGAGTGTTGACTCCTTTTTCTGTGGTGTCCTTCCTCCAGAATCTCAGTCTCTCAAGTGCCGGCTGATGGGTAGCCCTGTGCTTGAGTATTCATGTACCTATTCCACTGAGATGCCGTAGACTTCAGACTCCTGCTTTCTATTTGGGTTCTATGTCCTGCACTGCAACTCAGCAAATGCCCTAAGAGACAAAACGTGGTGACCAGAGCAGTAATCACCTCTATGCATTTCCCTTCCTTCTGGGATTTTTGCTTCTTGAGTTCTGGTTCCTATGGTTGTATTCCAGTGAATTTTATCAAGGTTGATTCTCAGCAGGAAGAAGAGCATAATACCAGCAACTTCATCCTAGTCCTTAGTGGAAGTCCTCCCACATTATTTTAAGTTTTCTGTATATCATGCTTTCTTTCTTGGTTCTTATTTCTTTTGTTAACCTGTTTTAACTTTTGCTAGATAGATTGCAGGTGTTGGATTTTTGGTTCAAGATTTTATTCCATTATGCTTCATCTATTTCACAATTCTTTTTTTTAAAAAATCTTCAATGAGATATATTTTACATACAATATACAGCCCTTTCTTAACAATTATATTCAGCTTTATTGCCACATTACTGAATGTTAAAAATAAATTTTTGCTCCTCACTATGTCTTATACCCTCTATCTTCCCCTTTGTTCAATCCATTTTTCATTTTGCTGGCAAGTATCTGTAACTAATTTTTTTAAAGATAGGGTGGGTAGTTGGATGCTACTTCTTTCATGATTGAAAATATCTTTATCTTGCCCTAGCATTCAAGTGCTGTTTTAGGTAGGTAATAAATTTCGTCATTTACAGTCTTTTTCCCTCTCAACTCTGAGGACACTAAGCACCCCCCCCCCCTTTTTTTTTTAAACCATTTGGTGTTATAGATGAGAAATCTGATTCTTCTCACTTTATTGACAGCTCCAGTGCCTGTTGGTGGCTTTTTTTTTTTTTTTCTGCCCACCAGAAAAGATTGTAGAATTTTTTCTTTGTTCTTAGACTTTGGAAATTTCACCAAGTTATGTTTATATGTATGTCTTCTTTCAGTATTCCTATTTGGCAGTTCATACACCTTAATGTCCTAAAGTTTCAAATCTTTCTTTGATTAATGGAACTTTTCTTATATTATTTCTTTCATCATTATAATTTTTTCCTTTGAATTCTTAAGATAGATATACAGTCTCCTGGATCTATCTTTCATATCTCTTAACTTCACACTCATAATTTTTTATGTCTTTGCCTGCCCTATAGGGAAGAGTCCTTCTAGATCACTAATTTGCCTTTTAGCCATGTTCATTCTAATACTCAGCTCTTCTTTTGTTTTTAAGATATATTTCTTCAATCATCTTAAATTTCTAGGATCTTTCTTGTTTTCCTGTTTTTCCTTTTTCAGTAAAGACTGTTGTTATTTTAAGGATGTGTTATCCTCTCAAATCTCTAATGATATGTTTGTAATGTTCTAATTTTTTATCTTTGGTTTTCTGGATTAACTCTCCTTTCTTTCAGAAGGAGGAGTAGGGAATGTGGAATTAGCTTCTCTGCTTGTGTAGCTTGGTGACTGTCATGCTACTGGTTTTTCCCATTGCCAAGTGATGCTTCCGTACTCACATTTTAAAATTCGGGTCTAGATTGATCACTACTGGTAATTGCTAGGGATTTCCTTGGCTATTGCTAAAGGCTCCTGTCTGATAACACCGGGGTAGAGTTCATTTCTGCAGGCAGTGGTTGAGCACAGTGTTCTGCAAGTGGACTTCAAGCAGCTGTGATGACTGGCTGAAGAAGTGTCCATAAATAGGCTTCCCTTCAGGGTGCCTGAGCTGGCAACAAGCTGGGAAGCTGGAACTGTCCCAGTGGTAGATACCAGGAAGGTGTTGCTCGAGAGATGGTGGCAGGGATTTCTTTGCTTGTCTTAGCTGCTTTGCTTTTTCACCTGTCCATGTCCAATGGGACTGCCCAGAGTTACCTGAGGTAGTAACTCTCTCTGGTCCTCAGGGTGGCCTTCCACAGCAAATTTCCCTCACTTCATGCAGCCATACTTGCCAAGACCTGTGCTGGTGGCAGATGATGTAAGGGCAGCTGCAGCCTACACTACCACAACCTCACAGTCCCTTCCCGCTCTCACCCCAGCTCCTCCTCACCTTGAGCTCAGGGTTTGTCCTGTCTTCTAGCAGAAAAAATCATTCACATCTTCTGTTAGTAGTTCCCTCCGTTTCCTGTATTCAGTTACAAATTCTGACCTTTGTTTGTTTCTTCATCAACATAGACTATGAAAAATATCCTCAGCACCATAACACAACTCCTGCCTCCAAAATTTTGAAAGCAGTTTACTAAGTAAATGTAATTTAATCGACAAATATAATCATGAAGGAACCACATATGTCATTTAGTCATTTTCACATAATTTCTGTCCCATTACATAAGCAGACAAGCATTCTTTACCTGTTTCACTGTGTACTAGGATTTAGGTTTCCATTTTCAATGTACAGTCTCTGTCCTGTGATTTTAAGAAAATTTAAAAAAGAAATTATTTAAGGTCATTAGCTGTTTAATGTAATAATTAAATTTAATCATGTTTGAAACTATAGTGGTCATCTAAACAAAGCAGTCTTAGTTACTCTTATTCAAGGTTCATTTGAATAAATTTCGGGGACCTGGGTATTTTTCATAAGCACAAGCTCCTATCTAAATTGCATTCTTTACTGAGAGTTTTATCCTTATAGTACCTGATTCCTTCACTGTAATGACTCAAACATGGAGTCAGAGACCCAGGTTCAAATCCTGGCTCTTCCACTTACTAACTCCATAGCTTAAACAGTCCAGTGCCTGGCATAGGGAGGGTACCTCAGTAAATATTGGATGAGTGAATATATGAAGTTACTTAAATGTATGAGGCTGATTTCCTTACCTCTAAAATAGGAATAACAAAGGGCTTGCTTATGGATTATAGATAATTTATGTAAAACCTCTTGGCATGTTGTAGGCATTCAATTAGTGCTAGGTATAATAATAATAAATTTTATACAAGATTCCTTTTATTAGTATCAAGCAAGTCCCACAAGTAATAGGAGTTATCCAGGTTTATGGGCATGGTGAGGGAAATATACCTACATGACACATTTGCTTCAGATAGTTTCCAGCATTTTTTCTTCCTTTGTAGCTGTATATATTTATTAAAGCTGAGTATGTGCAACAGTTCTGGGCACGATCAAGATTGAAAGAGCAAAGACATAGTCTTAAGGAGAATGCAAACCAATTGAAGAGACCTTCCGAACACAATGAGAACACACTCCTAAAAAGTAGTAAAGCAAATGTGAGACATAGACTTAAGGAGAGAATAAGAGTTGGGTGACTGTAAGGAAAGGTTATGTAGAAGTGGATTTGGAATTGAAAAAAAAAAAGGTATTTTGATTGGTACAAAGACCATGTGAAGGCTGGGCACGTTGGCTCACACCTGTAATCCTAGCACTTCGGGAGGCTGAGGTGGGCAGGTCACCTGAAGTCAGGAGTTCGAGATCAGCCTAGCCAACATGGCGAAACCCCATCTCTACTAGAAATATAAAAATTAGCCAGGTGTGGTTGTGGATGCCTGTAATGTCAGCTATGTGGGAGGCTGAGGCAGGAGAATCACTTGAACCTGGGAGGCGGAGGTTGCCGTGAGCCAAGATCACGCCACTGCACTCCAGTCTGGGTGACAGAGCGAGACGCTGTCTCAAAAAAAAAATGGCTATATGAAGATTGCTCAGGCAATGCATGGGGAAGGTGTAATGTGGGTGTCCTGGTGCTGACAGATCTTGAGGACAGCAGGAGACTGGTAGTTTGGTATAGAGGAGATGCTCAGAGGGAGCAGTGAAAGGTGAGTTGAGGGAGGTAAAGTGAACCCAATTTGCAGTTCACCTTGGTCATTGTGCTAACTTCTCATTTTGCTGTTTCCCACAGTCCTAGCCAGTTAGTGCCTTGTTTGAATACATACATCAATAGTCCAGAGAGTGAGAACGATTAGATGAAGTGTTTTTACCTTGAGATGCTCTACCTTGACTTACAATTTGAACAGATTAAGCCTGGTTTTAGCAGATCACAGGGTCTTACAAAAAAGCCAGCTAAGGGTTGTGGACTAGTTATCCCTTTGACAACCAACACTTAAAGTGGACATGTTGAGGAAGACCTGTCTTGATCTGAAGTAATTATGGCAGCTGCAGCCATGTTCCCTCTCCCCTGAGGAGATGTGAGCCCCTCTGAAATATTCTTCCCTCTTTCCTCTAATTTTTTTCTCACTTGACCTTCCCTTCTAATTCAAAGCTAGTTGATGGGTTGTGGGATCAGGATTTAAACCCCTCTCTCTATCAATTTTGGGAACAAAACTTTTTAAAAAAAAAAATGCTAAGACAGGGTCAGGTGCAGTGGTTCATGCTTGTAATCCCAGCACTTCGGGAGGCCAAGGTGGGTGGATCACCTGAGGTTAGGAGTTTGAGACCGGCCTGGCCAATGTGGTGAAACCCCATCTCTACTAAAAATACAAAAAATTCGCTGGATGGGTGCCTATAATCCCAGCTACTCGGGAGGCTGAGGCCGGAGAATCGCTTGAACCCAGGAGGCGGAGGTTGCAGTGAGCCGAGATCACGCCATTGCCTAGGCAATAAGAGGGAAACTTCATCTCAAAAAAAAAAAAAGAAAAAGAAAAACTCCTAGCACCATTTCATTTAAGGATTCTCATGATGGCACACAAGACTTTTGAAAGCGTAAATTACAAATAAATGCTAGGTCTTCATGTGCTAAGAGTGTGTAATTTACTTGCTTTATCTTTCTTCCTTTCTTTTTAATTGTTATTGTTAATTGAAATGCTGTTTTTTTTCAGTGAAAATTTTAGATAGAACATTCTTTGATTTTCAGCATTTATTTTTATACTTCTATTATCAGAATGCCTGCATTAGTACATAAGCTAGTATATATGGAAAAAATAGTAGGGATTAAATGCAAGCTACTACATTGATTCCATGTTATAAGTATTGTTCCCTACTTATTCATACATATATATATATATACACACACACACATATATATACATACATATACTTTAATAGACATTTCATGTTTTAAAGTGTTGTCTTTTAGAGTTTTCTGTTTTTTAACATCCCAAGATGTAATTCTCTAAGGAAGGGAATGGCAAATTATTTTAATGCTTTTATTGTTTTTGTTTCTAGCTTATTCCACTAAGCTCAACAAATTTCCCGTATTTAATATTAATGATGACTTGAATGATCTGTGTACCAGTGCAGTAAGCCCAAATACTACCAAAGCCACGCGGTACGCCTTGAATGTGTGGCGATATTGGTGCATGACCAACGGGCTCAAAGACCACACAGACATCACCAAGGTAAGGGATTCTTGAGTTTACTTCTTTCACCCTACTTCAGTGAGCTTAATGCCAGGCACTGTGCTAAGCATTGTAGGGAACACACAATGGTGGCTTTCTGCCTGGGGAAACTTTGAAATAACATAAAATAGAAAAAATCTACACACAAAGCAGAATTTAGCAAGCGTTTTATGAATTTATAGATGGGAAATGCCTGAAAAGTTCATATGGGTAAATTAATTTCGGTTTGGTAAAACTGGAGAGAGAATTGATATTTAAGATTTATTTTTGAGGAAAGGTAGGATTTCAGTAGAATTAGATGAGGACAGGAGTCTCCTAGGCTGAGTGCTGTGAGGAAGAATAAAATTGGGGGAGATAGACTCATTTGCCTACAGCAGAGGCCTCATATCTTGGTATTGTGGACAATGAAACCAGATTCTGATAACCCTTAAGTGCCAAGCTAAAATCTTGTGAACACTGGAAAATCACTGAAATACCTTGTTTTGTTTTTGCTAATGAGAGACTTTATTTGAAAGGATTATTGCAGGGACAGAGAAAGGGACTATTGTAGGGAAAACACTGACCATAAAATCTGCAAGCATCTTAAGGGTTAGACAAAAGGGAAGCCACTCAAGTTGTTTGAGAGAGAAGAAATATAATAAAATTGGTATTTTAGGGGAATAATTGGAAGTAATGAGCAAAAAGTTAATCAATGTCCCTGGTCCTCAGTTTCCCCAGTGAGCTCTTAAATCTCTTCCAACTTGAAAGCCAGGGCTACTGGCACATACCTGTAACAGTCCTACTTACTTAGGAGGCTAAGGCAGGAGGATTGAATGAGCCCAAGGGTTCAGGGATACAGTGTGCTGTGATGATGACTGCGAATAGCTACTGTACTCCAGCCTGGGCATCATAGTCAGAACCTGCCTCTAAAAAAAACCTAAAATACTGAAAAACTTACCTAACTTGAAATGCTTGAGGTTTGTAAGTGGAAGGAAAAAGTCTTGGACATGTGGAGATAGAACATAAAGGTACTGTATTTTGATTTGACTGCACTGAGTCTAAATTAGATGTGCAGATGGGCATGGCCGATAATGAGTTAGGAATGTGGGACTTAAAATGGTGGAACTGTTAAAGCTGGAACCATATATTGAAAAGTCTTGCAAATAGAGGTCATAGGTGAAGTCCAAGGGCAAGTGAGATATACAGGTTTGAGTCATGTGCTTAGGGAATCAACAAGAGATGAAATAGGACAGGAAACCCAGGTTTCTACTTCTGGCACCATGGTACACTACATAGTGTGAGGGGCCTTTCTGCTATACTTGCAGACAGGGAAACATCCATGGGGCCAAAAAAAAAAAAAAAAAAAGAAACTAAAGTAGTGACCAGTAAGCCCATAGGAAAGGCAGGGCATGGCATATACTGATAACATTATTAAAAAAGGGAAGATGAACTGATGAATTCTTGATTAAGGAGAGGACCTGAAAGGGTCCTAAAGAGGTTCTAGGTAGGTAGCATACCCAGCTCCTGGCAGAGTCATATGATAATACTCTTTTAAGGGAAACATCCAAAATGTAGGTGCTCAGGTTTTGTGCAGAGTCAGAGCAAACTAAATTTGTGCTCATTAAATAAATAAATAAATAAATCAGCAGCTGCTTAAAGTAATAAACTACAATGCATGAGGATGAATAAAACAATGAACAACAGATTTAGACACAAAGGCCTATAGATAACAGATTATAGACTATATGTGAAATTATTATAAAAATAAAAACATATAGAGATAAGCAACAATATACTAATCAAAATAAGCAGATTTAAAAACAAATTGAAATTTCCATTTCTGGCCAGAATTACCCTCCTAGAAAACTGTACATAATATATGAAACAAGTCTTTTTAGACAGAACAGGGTGCACAGAATGTGATCCCTAAGACACAGGACACAAGTGAGAGGAGTTCTGCCATCTCTCAGGATTTCTGCCTGGAGGCAGTTTCTGAACTGCAATGAAGCAAGGGGAATGTGTACAGAGCTTGGCAATCTCACTGATTTGTGATTACTGAGATCACAGTTTGGAGAGGCTGAGGATACAAGTTCACTAGAAAGAAATTTTAGTGCTCATTGAGAAAAAAATGACAAAATTCAGAATTCAGCATTGTAAATTTCACAATTTCTAGCATCCAATCAACTATTACTAGACATGGGAATTAGACTCATACATGGGAGAAAAATCAGTTAAATCTTTCACTTTATCCAGTTTGGAGAGCCAGATTTACCCTCATTCCTGAACAACCATAAAACAGATTAAAGATACAAAACAATGTTTTTCAAGGCACTGTATAATAGGCTAAGGACGGTGACCTCCGAGAGATAGGAAGCAAACAAGACAATACCTATGACTCCTCTAGCTTGCCACCTTGAGAGAATTAAAAATAGGTTCATGGTGCAGGGAGGGAGAATCCAGTCAGAGCCCAGAAGACTTGCTGAGTTGAGGAAAGAGATCTGAAGATAATCTCCCTCAAATACTCAGCTGAATACTGATCAACATATGTGTGTGAGGAAGCTATCTGAGGCTGACAAAGAACTGTCTGAAGGGATTAGAGGGAACAGTACTTGGCATTCACACAGAATTGGAAACAGTACCTGTACCTACCAGCCAAATTAGAAAAACCTCAGGATTCATGGGGCAGAGTACTCAGAAAGGTCTTGCATCAGATGTGGGGAATAATTAGCCCTAGACAGAGCACTGCTCCAATCCCACCCAGGAAATCTTCAAAATCCTTTGATCCAAAATGAGGATCTCACAGAGATTCAAAAGGATCAAAGCATTTTCAAGTAACTTAATCATGTCCCAGAACAAAGCTTAAGAATATGTATAATAATATAAAAAATCTGGAACACAAGAAATAAAATTCACAATGTCTAGCACCTAAACAAAAATTATCAGACATGCCATGCCGCAAGAAAATACATCCCTTAAAGGATGAATCCATCAAAATCAGGCCAGAACTAACTAGATTATATAACTAGAAGACAAGGACATTAAAATAGTTATTGTAGCTATATTTGATAATTTCACAAATTTAAGTAGAGACATGGAAAATATAAAAAAGACCCAAAATGAACCTCTAGATATAAAACTGTAATGTGTGATGAAAAACAAACTGCTTAGGCATATTTTACTTAGAGAAGAAAACATATGAACTTGAATATATAACAATAGTAACTATGTAAAATGAAACAGAAAGAAAAGAGAATTTTTTTAATTTTGAGACAGAGCCTTGCTCTGTCACCCAGGCTGAAATGCAGTGGTCCAGTCATAGCTTATTGCAGCCTCAACCTCCTGGGCTCAAGTGGTCCTTCCACCTCAGCCTCCTGAGTAGCTGGGACCACAGGCATGAGCCACCACACCTGGCTAATTTATTTTTTGTACAGATTATGTATCTCTGTGTTGCCCAGACTGATCTCAAACTCCTGGGCTCAAGCTATTCTCCTGCCTTGGCCTCCCAAAGTGCTGGGATTACAGACACGAGCCACCATACCCAGCCTGAGAATTTTTAAAAATAATCAGAGCATTACTGACATGTGGGACAATTTCAGGCAGCCTAATGTACATGTAATTGGAATCCCTGAACAAAAGGAGAAAAGGGGGAGGAGGAAGTAATCAAATTGCTTAAAATCAATGATAAAGAGAAAAAAAGCAGCCAGATAAACAAGACCTATTATATACAAAGGAACAAAGATAAGGTCAACAACAGGTTTCTCATCAGAAACAATGAAAATGAAAAGACAATGGGGCAATTTCTTTAAAGAAAAATACTTTCACTATCCTCAGCAAAAACAGCTTTAAAAACTGAAGATCAAATAAAGACTTTCTGAGCAAAAATGAAGGAATTTATCATCAGCAGATTTACACTTAGAAAAATGTTAAAGGAAGTCCTTCAGCCAGAAGGAAAATGATACTATGTGGAAATACGTATCTAAACAAAGGGATGAAATTACTGGAAATGATAGCTACATGAGTAAATATGTAAGTTTTTAAAATTTTTAAATTTTCTTTCAAAGATCACTGACTTTTTAAATGAAAACTGTAACAAGATAAAATGGAATAATAAAATTATTAAATTGATACAGAGAAAAGAAAAAAAACCTCATTAGAAACTGTACAAACCAGAAGACAATAGAATAATATCTTTAAAGAGCTAAAGGAAAAAACTGTCAACATAGAATTTTATATTCAGAGAAAATAAAAATAAAGGTGAAATAAAAACCTTTACATAAGTACCAAAGCTGAAATAATTCATCACCAAAAAAAGTACACAACAATATGCATTAAAATAAGCTCTTCAGACAGAAGCAAAAGTATACCATATAGAAACAAGGATCTTACAAAGGAATAGAAAGTACTTGACTGGCATATAAAATTTATTTTTCTCATAACAATGTATTGCGAGGTTTATATGTTACATATGGAGGAAAAAAGGCATTGTATCAATAGCAAAAAGGATAAGTGGAAGAACGAAAGTGTAGTGTTGTAAAGTTCCAGCAATGTATTCAGAGTGGTTAGTATTTGAAGGTAGACTGATACATGTATAATGCAAATCTTAGAACAAGACTGAAAATATAAAACAAAGAGATAGAGTGAATAATCCTAATGTGGAAATAGAAGTGGAATTGTAAAAAAAAAAAATTTTCAATCAGAAATAAGAGGAAAACAGGAACAAAGAACTGATGGAATAAATAAAAAACAAATGGCAAGATATGGTAGATGTAAACCCAGCTGTCCTGATAATTATGTCTACCAATGAAAAGAGAGATATTGTCAGACTGGAGTTTTTAAAAAAAGCAAGGACCAACTATGTGCTATTCACATCTGAATTTAAATACAAAGACTCAACAAAGGTTAAAAGTAAGGTGTTGGGAGAAAGATATACTATACAAGCGTTAATCATAAGAAACCTGAAGTAGCTGTTAATATCAAACAAAGTAGAATTCCACAGAAGGAATTTTAACAGGAAGAAAGAAATTTTGTAATGATAAAAACAATTCATCAAGGAGACATGAAGATCATGTGTGTACACTTAGAGCATAAAAGCACATGAAGCAAAAGATGATAAAACTTAAAGGAAAAATTGCAAATACACAGTTGGAGATTTCAGTACTTCTCCCTTGGTAATTTATAGAACAAGTAGACTGAAAATCAGTAGGGATAAGGACTTAACGCTATCAAACTGACTTAACCTAATTGACATGTATGTAGCACTCCAACCAAGTGCAGAATACAATTCTTTCCAAATGCCATGGAATAGTCACCAAACTAGACCAATATGGTGGGTCATAAAACAAGTCTCAATTAATTTCATTAAGAGGGTTGAAGTCATATAGAGTATATTCGCTGTCCACAATAAAATTAAATTATAATTTTCGTTTGTTTGTTTTTGGAGACAGAGTCTCGCTCTGTTCCTCAGGCTGGAGTGCAGTGGTGCAATCTTGGCTCACTGCAACCTCTGCCTTCCAAGTTCAAGCAATTCTCATGCCTCACACTTCCGAGAAGCTGGGATTACAGACGTCTGCCACCATGCCCAGCTAATTTTTTGTATATTTAGTAGAGACTGGGTTTCGCCATGTTGGCCAGGCTGGTCTTGGACTCCTAACCTCAGGTGATCCTCTCACCTCGGACTGCCAAGGTGCTGGGATTACAGGTGTGAGCCACCGTGCCTGACCTAATTAAATTATAGATTAATTACATATGGCTAACTAGAATGTTCCCAGTACTTGGAAGTTAGCATATTACTAATAACCAAAGAACCAAGAAGAAATCACAAAGGAAGTTATAAAATGTCTTGAACTGAATGAAAATTAAATCACCGTTTATCAGAATTTGTAAGATGTAGCTAAACTAATGTCTAGAGAAAAAAAAATTGGCTTTAAATGCTTATCAAGGAAGGTCTAAAATCAATAAATGTGAAACAAAAAGAACTTGAAGAAATAAAAAATATTCTCAAGTAATTCTCCCGCCTCAGCCTCCTGAGTAGCTGGGACTACAAGCGTGCGCCACCATGCCTGGCTAATTTTTTAATTTTTTTCTAGAGGCAGGGTCTCACTATGTTGCCCAGACTGGTTTCAAACTCCTGGGCTCAAGCGATCTGCCTGTCTTGGCCTCCCAAAGTGCTGGGGTTACAGGCATGAACCACCGCACGCAGCCAAGTTTTTAAATTTTATTCTTTCCCACTTGGTATCATCAGCCCCATGACCAGTCTCTGACTTCTCTTTGGTCATTTTTACATCAAGGAAGCCAATTTTATCATCCATAGCGAATCTTGACACGGTGAATCAATTCGAGTGGTTACTAAAGGAAAATGGTTTCTTGCAATGTCTTTATAATCCCTTGAAGACCTTAGTAACCTGGGGGAATAATCACCAATCAAAACTGAGTCAGAGAAGACTAAGGAGGCAAACAATATGGGCCAGAATGAACTGTTTCTTGCGTGCAAACAGTATTAGTGTTGTGACTTGACATTTCTCTGGGAATCGCTTTTGCTGTGATTTTACTTTGAAACTTGCAGTGTTCTGTGGAAATTAAGAAGAATGTTCTGTATCCTAAGTCAGTTTGGTTCTCCTGACACTAGGTTAATTCGTTGGTTTAACCCATTGGTTTTTTGTTTTTGTTTTTTGAGACAGGGTCTCACTCTGTCACCCAGGCAGGAGTGCAGTGATGTGATCTTGCTCACTGCAACCTCTACCTCCAGGGTTCAAGTGATTCACCTTTCTCAGCTTTCTGAGTAGCTGGGACTACAGGTCTGCACCAGTGTGCCTGGGTAATTTTTACTTTTTTTTTTTTTTTTTTTTTTGAGACGGAGTTACGCTCTTGTTACCCAGGCTGGAGTGCAATGGCGTGATTTCAGCTCACCGCAACCTCCGCCTCCTGGGTTCAGGCAATTCTCCTGCCTCAGCCTCCTGAGTAGCTGGGATTACAGGCACGCGCCACCGTGTCCAGCTGATTTTCTGTATTTTTAGTAGAGACGGGGTTTCACCATGTTGACCAGGATGGTCTCGATCTCTTGAGCTCGTGATCCACCCACCTCGGCCTCCCAAAGTGCTGGGATTACAGGCATGAGCCACCGCGCCCGGCCCAATTTTTACATTTTTTGTAGAGACGAGGTTTCACCGTGTTTCCCAGACTGGTCTCAAACACAGCTCAAGCAATCTGCCCACTTTAGTCTCCCAAAGTGCTAGGATTACAGGCATGAGCCACCGTGCCCAGCCTAACCCATGGTTACATAGTGACAATCATATATTTTGGGACTTCTGGTATGTGTTAAAGATCCAGTCATAAATGAAATGTAGTTCTTGTCTTCAGGGAGCTTTCAGTTCACTTCAAGAGATAGACATAAACTAGATAAGAGAATGTACCACATGGAAAGGACCATAATAAAAATTTAAATTAAGCGCCATGGGATCCCATATGAGACAGTAACTTTGCTTAGGTTATATAGAAAGTAGAATTTGAGCTAATTTTGGAAGAATGAATAGAGATTTTCCAAATAGAGAAGGTTAGTAGAAAAAAGCATTCTCAGGAGAGGAAGTGGCGTTGAAAAGGCCTTATGGTTTTTAGTTATGGCAAAAAGTTCAATGAAGCAGGAAAGTAGAGTACAAAGAGAACAGAAGATGAGGTTACAGAAATAGAGTGTGTACCAGTTACCTACTGCTCTGTAACAAAACCACCCAAAAATATAGGGATCTAAAGCAACAACCATTTTATTTGTCTATGATTTGATGAGTGAGCATTTTGGACTGAACTCAGCCTAGTACCTCCCCTGCTGGTCTCACCTAGGGTTCTTATGGGTACAGTCACTTTCTTGTTAGATGGGAAACAACTTGTCCCCATATCCCCATAGTCTAACTGGACCTCCTGATGTGGCAACACCATGCACTAAGCCAGTAAGAACCTGTAAGACAGAAGCAGGCGGGGCACAGTCACACCTGTAATCCCAGCACTTTGGGAGATAGAGGCAGGCGGATCATTTGAGGTCAGGAATTTAAGACTAGCCTGACCAACTTGGTGAAACCCCCATCTCTACTAAAAGTACAAAAATTAGCTGGACGTGGTGGTGTGTGCCTGTAGTCCCAGCTACTCAGGAGGGTGAGGCAGGAGAATCCCTTGAACCCGGGAGGTGGATGCTACGGCGGGCTGTGATCATGCCACTGCCCTCCAGTCTGGGTGACAGAGTGAGACTGTCTTGAAAAAAAAAAATACAAAACAGCAAAAGCAGAACCCCTTGAAGCCTGGGAATTCACACATTGTCACTTCCGCCATATTCTGCTGGTTAAAATAAGTCACGTGGCTAGCCCAGATTCAAGGGGTGGAAAAATGGGTTTTACTTGATAGGAGAAGCAGCAATGTCATGTTGCCAAAGGGAATGTGTACAGGGAGGGGAATCGTAACTGTCTTCACATACTGTGGGAGCAGATTGTGAAGACTTGAATACAAAGTAAACAGTTTGAAATTTATCCCAAGGGTGCAGGAAACTATCAAAGATTTGTTTTTTGGTTTTTGTTTAAAGCACTAACATAAAAAATAAGATTTTCTACTCAGCACCCCTTCTTCAGGAACCCTTCCTCTTTCTTCTATAATCCTTCCTCTTCTATAATTCTACGTGGTTATTGCAGAAGCCATCACATTAGGAGAATGGATAGAGTGGACTACCTTTTGGCAAGTTGTTTGGATTAGGGCCAATCCGAATCCTTCTTTGGGGTGTTTTTCTCCTGAAAATGAGAGTTGGTCTCTTGCTAAACGTGAAGCTTTAAGATGTAAATTTTGGGGAGTGGTAGGTAGCTGTGCTTGCAGCTATATGAAAAAAAAAAGCCACTGCACAAAGAAGCAGAGATGACAGATAATGAGAGTCCTGATGGCCTTAGAGTCCACTCCTTCTGATAGCCCTCTGCCTCAGCTTCAAGTTTGGTCTGTCTCTTGCAACCAAAGGAGTCTCAACTACTATAAAGGGAGCTTACCACCTACAAGTAGGGAGTTGCAAGTGACAACATAAAAATCCAAAGTCAGCTGAGTTTTAGTGCAATAGTTATTGGGAAGTTATTTTAACTGATTATCGCTGGTATCTAAGAAAGCTGTTGTTTTTTTTGTTTTGTTGAGATGGAATTTCACTCTTGTTGCTCAGGCTGGAGTGCAATGGTGCGATCTCGGCTCACCGCAACCTCCACCTCCTGGGTCGAAGCGATTCTCCTGCCTCAGCCTCCTGAGTAGCTGGGATTACAGGCATGCACCACCACACCCAGCTAAGTTTATATTTTTAGTAGAGACAGGGTTTCTCCACATTGGTCAGGCTGGTCTCCAACTCCCTACCTCAGGTGATCCACCTGCCTCGGCCTCCCAAGGTGCTGGGATTACTTTCTGAGCCACTGTGCCCGGGCCAGAAAGCTGTTTTTCTTATAGTTGGCGTACAGCTAACCTACTCTGATAACTTTTGAGGTGAATCTCTTGGGGTTTCCTGGACCAACAACCAGATTATCAGAAAGCAATTATACTTCGTCTTTTTCCTTTCCCAAATACATACATACATATATATGTGTATATATGACTTCTTTTTTTTGTCTTGCCTGGTTAGTTAGAACCTCCAGAACAGTATTATACAATAGCAGTGATATTCAGTAAGCTCTTCCTGTTCCTGACTTTATAAGAAAGATTTGAATGTTTTCATTGTGGGTATAGTTTTTCTAGTTCTTGCCTGTAAATTACTCTTCATCATAGTCAGAGGATCTTTTTCTTCCTATCTAAATTTGAATTCGAATTTTTAAAAATTTGTAATGGATATCACATTTTTTTCAAATATTTTTTAAGTATTTGTAAGTTCATATTACTTTTTGCCTTAATGTGTGAATGTCAGTTCTATTAAAATATTCATTAAGTTGGAATCGTTTTGTGTTCACTTCAAGAGTCAGACACTTCCCATGATGCTCACAGAATAGGTTTGATGCCTTTCTCTGTCTTCCCATAATTCCTTGAATGTATTATCATTAATCCATTCGTCCAACGAAAACTCATGACACTCTCTATTAAACAAAAAGAGAGTGAATCATTTTTACATTCTACAATAATCCCCCCTTGTTTTGATGCAGTATTAGGGTACTGCAGTCCTAAATTTAACTTGATAACACAGGTGTAACCAAACCCAGGTGCAGCTGCTCACCACTTGCAAAGCCAGTAACAAAAATGAGATGCAGTTAAAGGAAAGTGACTTTATTCCAGCACTAGCAGTGGGGAAATGACAGTGCCTTGAAGAAACCATTTTAAACTTTGGCTGGAGAGAGGGGCTTTAAAAGGGAACTTGGAATGGGAGGCATGCGGAGTGCTGCTGGGCACAAGGGCTCTGTGTCTTGTTCCAGTGGATATCTTGAGTTGTGGTCCACCTGGAGCATGGTGGCCTCATCTCAACAGAAGCTGGGTTGTTGACGAATGGCCTTGAGGTAATCTCTGGAATTTTTCAACTGGGTCTCCAGGCCTGGTTTGTCTCCAGATTAGCCCTGGAACTTCTAAGTAAGTGCATAGTTAGATAAGTGTGCCTGGTATAAGTTGAATAAGTACACAGTTAGATAAATGTGCATGGTGTAAGGGAGTGTCTGGTGGGAGAGGAGGGAAACAAAGGGTCTTGAGGTACCTTTCAAGGCTACATTCTGAGGCTCAGAAGGAAAGGAAAACAAAACTTTACAATGTATTTTAGCCAGGCTTGGTGGCTCATGCTTATAATCCCAGTACTTTGGGAGGCCAAGGCGGGCGGATCACTTGAGGTCAGGAGTTTGAGACCAGCCTGGCCAACATGGTGAAACCCTGTCTCTACTGAAAAATATAAAAACTAGCGGGGCATGGTGGCACACACCTGTAGTCCCAGCTACTCAGAGGGCTGAGGCAGGAGAATCACTTGAACCTAGGAAGTGAGGCTGCAGTGAACTGAGATCGTGCCACTGCACTCCAGCCTGGGCAACTGAATGAGACTCTGTCTCAAAAAAAAAAATGCATTTCAAGGCTGGGATACTTGGTTACACAGGCAGTCTTTGTTTTGAGAGGTACCATATGAACTGGAACCTGTGCATATCAGAGCCATGCCCTTGCTTTGCGTGGTACTGATGTGCACACGTTCTATTTAACCCAATAACATGCAAAATGAAAATTTGCTTGTATTTTACTTGGGGAAGTTATACTTTGGGTTTTAATGTAATATTGGTCAGATTTGGGTTCAAAAAAAATGAAGAGCCTTTCTGTCTTTTTCCTATGGTCTGGAAACTGTTTAAATGAAAAAGAAAAGCTGAACTGATTCCATAAAGCCATCATTTTAGGAACAATATACGTGTTTGACAATCATTTCACACTCTTTGGGGCTATTCAGATCTTTTATCTTTTATTGAACCCAGTAATTATATTTTGCTAGACAATTGTTCAGGCTATCTTAAGTTTTCAGATTAATATGTATAAGTATGTGATGTCCTTTCATATTCTTTACTCTCTTCATTTTCTGTAGTTTTAGCCTTTCTTACTCCTAATATGGTTTAAGTGTAAACATTTCCTTTCCTCCTTTCTCACTCTCTTTATAAAGCCAGACCTGCTAGAAGTTTGTTGGCTTTGTAGGTCTTTTCAAAGATTACTTTTTTATCTGTCCCAATTTATTTCTTTTCTAGTCCATTAATTAATTTATTTTTATTGATTCACTCTACTTTTTTTTTTTTTGAGATGGAATCTTGCTCTGTTGCCCAGGCTGGAGTGCAGTGGCATGATCTCGGCTCACTCCAACCTCTGCCTTGCGGGTTCAAGCAATTCTTCTGCCTCAGCCTCCCGAGTAGCTGGGACTGGACTAGAGGTGTGCACCACCATGCCTGGCTAATTTTTGTATTTTTTTAGTAGAAATAGGGTTTCGCCATGTTGACTAGGCTGGTCTCGAACTCCTGACCTCAAGTGATCCACCCACGTTGGCCTCCCAAAGTGCTGGGATTACAGGCATGAGCCACCGGGCCCAACCCCACTCTACAATTTTTGAGTTTAGTTTACATGTTTTAACTTTTTGAGTTGAATAATTAGTTTGCTTATTTTCAATAAAGTGTTCTAACAATGTCATTCAAGACTATGATGTATATTTATTATGTATTTTTAGCAACATCTCATACATTTTGATGTATAATGTTTTCAGTTTAGTTAATTTTTAATCTATAATTCAGCTTTTATTTCCTCCTTAATTAAGGGCTATTAGAAGAATGAATGTTACCTGTCCAGTTTCTACTCAATAAAAAAATTTTATTGGCAGTTTCTAATTGTCCTAGAATATGTATTCAGCTTGAATAGACCATGAACAAGGTCTGGTTTGCCTTTGTAGTTCCATCTTGAAAATAAAACTTTCTTAGTAGCCAAGCTTCCTTACCATCTCCAAATAAGGAGCTCGTTCTGTCAGGATAGTCATTAACTTTTTCTTATCTTTTTTTTTGAGATAGAGTTTTGGTCTTGTCGCCCAGGCTGGAGTGCAATGGTGCAATCTCGGCTCGCTGTGACCTCCGCCTCCCCGGCTTAAGCAATTCTCCTGCCTCAGCCTCCCAAGTAGCTGGGACTACAGGCACACACAACCACGCCCAGCTAGTTGTGTATTTTTAGTAGAGACAGGGTTTCACCATGTTGGCCAGGCTGGTCTTGAACGCCCGACCTCAGGTGATCCGCCCACCTCGGCCTCTCTAAGTGTTGGGATTATAGGCATGCGCCACCATGCCCAGCCTTTTCATATCTTTTAAACAAACAACTGATATTGAAAACCTGTGGCTCATTAAGCCAGATATTTCAGGACCTACTCAGATAAATTCAAGTGAAAAATCAAGGAGCATTAACTTGCCGTGCAAAATGGATATATCAGACGTCTTTCCCTACAGCACCATGTCTAGTAACCAAATGGAGTCTGTGCAGATATCAAGGAAATTAACGATGAAGTTATTCAGAGTTTGTTTAATTCAGGAATCCTTCAGAGAGTCTGGTTGAATTTTATTAAACGAGAGGGAAGCAACTGATTTGCAAACAAAGAAAACCAAGGGCCTTCCAAGAGGAATAGTCAAAGTTACAAACAGCGAATAATAATAAGTGTATACACACACACACACACACACACACACATATGTACTTGGAGACTTGGAGACACATGTATATATGTGTATTGGGGTGGGTGTTCATTAGTATTTACAGACCCTTTCATGGTCCTCTGCTTTAAGCATTACAACCTTGGAGAAGGTATTGATTATGATGTTCTAGTTTGCAGATTGGAATACTGAGGTTGAAAAAGATTAGGTGGAGCCAAGTATGGAACCTAGATCTTCCAGCTTGAAATTCACTGTTGTTTCCACTATGTCGTGCTAAGGGGTCACAAAACGTGTTGTCCACAACACAGCCCCTGGCGAGGATTAGAAGGAAGGAGGGGTCTGGCTGTGTGAGTGTCAAGTGTGTAACCTCCGTGTTTGTCTCATTTGAGATCCCTGCAGTGAAGTTGAACGAACTGCTCGAGAACTTTTATGTCACCGTTAAGAAGAGCGACGGCTCGGACTTCCTGGCCACCTCGCTCCATGCCATTCGCCGAGGCCTGGACCGCATCCTGAAGAACGCAGGTGTGGGCTTTTCCATCACCAGCAGCACTTTCAGCTCCTCCACCAAGAAACTCAAGGAGAAGCTGTGGGTGCTGAGTAAGGCAGGCATGTCGGGCGCCCGTTCTCGCAACATTGTCTACTTCTCACTTTCTGACGAGGAGGAGATGTGGCAGGCAGGGTGTCTGGGGGATGACAGCCCTATTACCCTCCTGTCCACAGTGGTCAAGTACAACAGCCAGTACCTGAACATGCGGACGCTGCAGGAACATGCGGATCTGATGTACGGCGACATCGAGCTGCTCAAAGACCCCCAAAACCAGCCCTACTTTGCCCGGACCGACAGCGTCAAGCGGGAGAGCCGGAGTGGCTCCACCAGAGTGTGTCATGGGAAAATCTACCATGAGCATTCCCGGGGACACAAACAGTGCCCTTACTGCCTCCTCTACAAGTACATGTACATCCACCGGCCGCCCACCCAAATGGAGGCCAAGTCCCCCTTCTACCTGACTGCCAGGAAGGAGGCCACAGACATGGGCAGCGTGTGGTATGAGGAGCAGAGGATGGGGCTGCGCTCTCTTCGGGGAATTGTCCCAAACTTAGCCAAGAAGGTCAAGCTGGAAAACTGCGAGAACTTCACCTTCGTCTCGTTCACTCAGGTCTCCCGGAGGCTTGGCTCCCACAGCTGCTGCCAGTGAGCGCTCCCTGGGGCCCGGCCACTGCCCTGTCACCTGCTCAGTGGGCGCTCCCTCACGTGACCAGGTGTGGAGCAGCCGGAGCTCCACAGAGGCAGAGGCTGACCAGGTGTGACTCCAGGTCCGGTGGCTCTCCCTTTGACTTGGGGTTTGCTTTTTAAAATGAAAGTAGATGAGTCTAAATCATGCACATGTTTTATCCAAATGTGTATCAACTTTGTTAGCTTTTAGAATCTAACACAGTGTATAATTGCTACATACAAGAGTGAGGAAATTCATTTTCTCTAGTGCCTTTCTAGCACAGGTTTTCTCAAAAAAAAAAAAAAAAAAAAAAAAACAAGGAAACTGTTAAGTAGTTATTAAAAAAAAAAAATCCCAGTAGCCCAGTAGCTTTAGAATGTTAGGAAGACTGTACACTTTGTTGAATTACACTCACAATTAGGTAACAGAGAGAGGCAGACACGTTCCCTAGTTCCAGAAGACGGATTGCGCTTGACGCTGCTGTTTTTGTTGGTGGATAACGTGGTTCTGGAGGGCAGGCAGCCTCATGTTGGGGAAGATCCTCAAGCAACAGTTGGTCATCTGACAGGGACGCAGGGGCCAATCCACAGCTCCCAGCAGCGGGAGGAACCCCATCTCGGCTGTCAAAGGAGAGAATTTTATGATAAAAGAGTCACACACCTGAGGGGTGTCTGTGAGAACAAGGCTTCTAGCGAACTAGTCAGTTTGTACCGTGAGGGAATTTCTAGTAGTGAAAGAAAAGGGCTTGGAAAAGCCAATCTGTGATCAAAATGTGAAAACCTCCTGAAGCAGAAGTGCCTATGTTTTATTTCTCAGCACCATGTGAGAGCTCTTTTGATTTGAACGTTTTTTGAGGTTTCTATCTGTTCTTCATGTCATCCCTTTATTCCGTCAGCATATAGCACTGGATCTATAAAACAACTACAGGTAATTTTTAGTCTTAGCCAAGGAAATCTAACCAAGCAAGCTGCAAAAAACACAGATCCCCCAAATTTCTTGAGCTTTGGAATATTTTTGTCAGTGTATGACTTTTCAGCCACAGTAGATGTCATCATTTTAGGTTGGCACCAATGCTTGGGACACGATGATTTAGGCATGCCCCCAGGTAAGCAAACCCGGCATTAATGATGTAGCTACAAAATTAGCACGTCATGGTAGATAATGCAGTTTGAAACCATTTCACTCAGGTAAAATGCAACCTGACCACATTCTTTAAAAATCAGCAGAATTTTCTAATAACTACCCCTGAGTGCAACATGTGAAAAAGGAGCTCAAAGAGTGCTAATTAATAATAACAATAATTTCTAGGGACCCTGACTTCGTATTGAGAAAAATCTCCTGTAACTTTATTCCATTATGCTCCTATATATGCTTTCTAATCCCAAATTAAAATTCCAATACAAATTCATTTTGTAGAAGTCTTCAAATCAGTCCCCTTTCTTTTAAAAAACATTATTGTAGTATTTATTTTAATTAATTGGTTTCTTTAAAAATCTTATATTAGTTATTGAAATAGGTAATACTTCCTTTACCAGAGAAGACTCAACCAATGATGCCTTAAGATTTAATGTTATTCTCTTTTTAGTCACTGTGCATTTCTAAGTTTGTTTACTAGTTGACCTTTCCTGAATAGAGATTAATTTTGGCATTTCTCCATCTGTATGTAACTAACAGGTCATATTTAATCATCAGGGTATAACTTGATATCATATAATGTTCTGGTGTGGTTTCCTGTAGTAATCTTAGGGTTTTGATTTAAAAGAAATAAACAAAACATTAGGCACAATTTCCTTTAGTTTGCTAAACACCCAAAGGATATTTTGTTCTGTCAGTTCTGCACTTAAACTGAAATACAACCCATGTGAACTATTGGGCAAAGCCTGCAGCCTGATTAAATAAAACCTCCATTTTTATTTGATTAGATTCAAGAAGAACTTGCCATTAGGAATCACTGGGATCTTTTCAGAAGTAGCAATAACTACTCCAGAGGTTGTAATCTTTCTGTTGGTAGTGGCTTTTCATCAGCTAAATAATCATCTCTGCCTCAAATTTGTTGCCTATCACCTAGTTGATGTACCACAAAAACCCTGGGTTCTGAAGTGAATTATTATGATAAAAATCAGGAGGGTGGATCTTCAGTGGCATCTGATGGAATGAAAGAACTGTGTCTGAGCAGCCTAAAAGCTATTTATGACATGCCACCTTGGGGAACAAGAGTGAGGAAGAAAACACAGTCATCAAATGCTAGCATGTGCCACGCATTGTACTAGGTACTTTCTCTATTATGCACTTATGTATGTGTGTGTATGTCTGCGTATACACATATATACATAAGTATACATACACACACACACACACACACACACGAAATATGTGGTTAAGCCTGGTAAGCCTGCTAAAATGGCGAAGCAGCTGGGCATGGTGGCTCATACCTGTAATCTTAGCACTTTGGGAGGCTGAGGTGGGTGGATCACTTGAGGTCAGGAGTTCGAGACCAGCTTGACCAACATGGGGAAACTCTGTCTCTACTAAAAATACAAAAATTAGCCGGGCATGGTGGCAGGCACCTGTAATCCTAGCTACTTGGAAGACTGAGGCGGGAGAATTGCTTGAACCCGAGAGGTGGAGGTTGCAGTCAGCCAAGATCACACCACTGTACTCCAGCCTGGGCAACAAAGCTAGACTCCGTCTCAAAAAAATAAAAATAAATAAAATGGCAAAGCCCCTGTCCATGTGTTTGGCCATAGCTGTCCTCTGAGGTCTCAAGGGGGCCAGAGTAGCAGCCCTAGTTGGTATCTAAGGTACTTGTTCTGGCTTCCAGTCAGCTCTAAACCTTACCTTCTGGGGACTCCATGATTTTCTGCTCTTGGCCTAATGCAATAGAAAGGAGAAATCCCTAGAGAAAGAAGTGGGGAGGTAAAGAGCATTTTCTCCACTTACCTTTGGGTTTTTTGTGCTCCCAAGTAGAAAGAAATATCAAGAATTCACAAGTTTATTTAAGTGCAAGTTGCCCCTGGGCTCTGTGTCAAGGCGGGTGGTACTGTAGGTGTGAAAGGACCCATGGAGTGTCCTTCGGGTGAGCTGTTGTCCACAGCACCTTTCACACCTGCTCTAAAGTGAGCCCTGCTTTCTGGCTATCGCTACCCCAGAATCTAAGCAGACTTCCCATTGGAAGCTTACTCTGGCACAGAAGCTAGGATGTCACCTTAAAGGGTATGATTCAATTGAATATAAAGAGTTTAATGCAGTCCCAGGCACATCATAAGCACGCAATAAATGTTAGCTAGCTTAGTTACAACTTTTGGTAATAATTAATATTGTTTAACTAATTCGCATTACACCACTTACTTCTTCCATTATGGAGATTCTGTCTCCCTTAAACTGTTAAACTTGAAGAAGAAACCAAACCTGATGATCTGGTCAAGTTAACACATTTTCACCCATGAATTCTACCTCCAACACAACCAAGCTCTGATACCTCAGATATAAGCAAAAACAGTGAAGGAAGAACAGAAAAGCCTTATGGGGCTTTATGAGAAGGTTTTTCCATTGTTTAAAACATGTGTTTGCAAAAAGGAATTTTACGGACGTACCTAACCAAAGCTGTGAAAGAAGGGTCTCCTTGGTCATGTGGCATTTTCCAGCTTTCCTTGGATTTTATGCTGCATTAGTTCGCCCTGGCTGATAAATGGTGTTTGAAGAAATGTAAAATGTGGATACTTTGATTTTTCTTTTAATTCGACCTTATTAAAAGCATCAAGCACTATATGCCACACTCAGCATTTTCATAGACATAGTGATTAGGACAATCTGGACAAAGTAATACTCTTGTAGAAGTGGAAGCATCTTGCTGTACTCAAAAGATAACTAGACTCGGAGCTACGTCAGTCCCCCTTGGGCAAGTGCCAGTATCACTTTCCTTAGCTATAAAGTGGCATCGGTGGGATGGATCATCTCCACGGTGAACCATGTTACACTTCCGCAGTTCCTCAAGGTCATATAGTTAGGAAGTGGCAGAGCTAGGATGCAAAATTCCTAATTCCTGAAGGAATTCCTGATTCCCGAAGATAGTTAATCTCCTAATTTCGTGCTACTCACTATATTGGGATGCCTTCTTTAGGAATAAGACTTTCTTTAATTTTCAAATTCCACAACTTCTAAAATTATTTCACTATCTCGAAGCAGCAGAATATTGATCATTTTTCTCAGTTTAGGCTAACACAGTCCACACCACTACCACTTAAATAAACAGAATGCTTAAATATTATCCTTATCAAACATCCATCTCTTTGTTGCTTTCATGAGATGTGGATTGCTAAAAGCTTTTGAGCTAGTAACCAGTTACCTTTAGGCATCAGTGAATGCAAACAGTGAAGACCTCAAAAAAGAGTTACCTCATTTTCTCTACATGATCTCCACTGTAGTCTAAGATAAGGCCCATACATAGTTAAAAGCTGTTAACAGCTCTGAACAGAAATATGTATTAGAAGTTTCAAACTTGTATGTATTTTTGAATGCTTTTGTTTTTGGAGTGAATTTTTAATACTCTGTGAAAAGAAAAACATTCCATCATGTAGGCAGTGTTCGTAAGTAAAAATCTTTGTTGCATTTTCCTATATAAATGAATCACCCTTATTAAAACAGTAGGAGGGAGGGATTAGTAGTGACCGACGACTGCACTCCCTTTCTAAGAGAAGAGACCATGGGGTATGATAACTAAATGAACATCTCTGGAAATTTTTCCATCTGACATGTGTATTCTGACATCACAGGATTTCCCAAGACTTCTTGGAGGAAGGCTGCCCATCCTTCAGGCAAAGTTTACCCATTGTTATTTTGATTCTGAATATTTCTAGTTCATTACAGTCCAAAAAATCTACAGAATTTTCCCATGTTTAGTGGTTGACCAGAATCCGATTGTTGTGCTCAGTTAAAGTACTTTATTATTTAGCTAATACAGCTAATATGCGAGTTAATTATTTCAGGAAATACATAATAAGACCCAAAAAAATCACTGGATAATATATAGATATATTTTAGTTCCATTATTATTAATAGCAATTAAATAACTCTTTCTCCCCCCATTGAGATGAGAATAGGCTCCTGGATACTTGATGGTCAGTATAACCAATTTGATTAATTTGCATTTAACTCTGGTTGTTACATCTACTGATTTGTTCAAATATAAATTTCTAGAAGGCTCAGGTTTGACTAACACTGTGTTAAGTGCTTTCTTGCAGCCACCATATATTCTCATGTAATTTTTACAATAGCTCTACAGAAGGTATGACTAATTATTTCCATTTTACTCAATGAGAATCTAGGCTCAGAGAAGTTAAACTTCCCAAAATCTCCCCGATAAGTTGGAGAAGTTAAGTTTGTAAGTTGGAGAATGCAGGTTTTCTAACTCCAAATCTAGGGCTCAGTCCACAAGACAAAACTGCCTCCTGAAGGCCATGGAAGTCCTTTAACTTTAAAAAAAATTAAACACGGTTTCTGTTTGGCAAATATTTCATTTCTCAATCCATACTGTGTCACACCCTCTATGGACTCTCTTACTAAATGATTGGTCACTTGGGAATTTAATCGTTTCTGGAAAGCCTGGCGGTTCCCCAGCATTTTCTGCCTACTGAGAACCTTCCATGTTTATCCAATTTATATTACCTGTCATCTACCTTAAAGGGCAGATGGTCATGTGAATTTATTCTAATAAAAGCCAGTTAGTTTACAAGCTGCACCTGTTTTGACATTGGACTCACTGCTTAAAAAGTAAAAGAGTTCCTAACTTATGCCACAATTACATGCTCAGGTTTTTTACTTTTGCTATTTAATTTTGGTCAGAGGATTTTTATAATCTGTAGGCTACAGTGCTGTCATAGAAAAATATACTTTTTTAATTTTTGAGATGGAGTCTCACTCTGTTGCCCAGGCTGGAGTACAGTGGTGCAATATCTGCTTATTGCAATCTCTGCCTCCTGGGTTCAAGCAATCCTCCCACCTCAGCCTCCCAAATAGCTGACATTACAAGCATGTACCACCACATCTGGCTAATGTTTGTATGTTTAGTGGAGACAGGGTTTTGCCACGTTGGCCAGGCTGTTCTCGAACTCCTGACCTCAGTGATCCACTTGCCTCGGCCTCTCAAAGTGGAAAAACATACTTATCTACTCATTTGTTTTCTGTTCTTTTTTTTTTTTTAAATCAGAGCATATTTATTTATTTTCTCTTTTGAGACTTAGAAAGCAATAGGTTATCGGAAACTCTGAGATCATCTAGTCAAATTCTTCCAGTTTATCAATAAAGAAATTTAAGGCCAGAGATATTAAAGGGCCCATCCAAGGTCAGCGAACAATAAGTAACAGATTCAGGACTAGAGAATTGGTCTAGAACTCTCTCCTCCATATCATAGCCGGAAGATTTAGATTTTTAAAAATTAATAGAACTGTATCTGGCGAAATGACATTCGCCTCACAGAAGACCCTAGTGAACTTCTTGTACCTTCCCAGAAAAACCCAGAAGAAGGCCAAATCTCAATTCTAGAATCTAGAAAGAATTGACGTAATTTAGGAGGCATGTGGAGGTAGCTTGGGGCAAAAGTTTCCAAGTTGTAGGTCAGTCCTTGGCTTACCTCATGCAACAGAGACCCTGTAAAATTCAAAACGTGAAAGCTGTTAGGTACTCCTCCCCAGTCCCGTCTGTCACCTCACTCAGAGTCAGAGCTCCTAACCCAAGAAATACTAGCTAATGCTCTTAACCCGTGTTATACCGGGAAGATAAAAAGTTCTATACCCATCCTCTCTTCTTTCTCCCCACCTCACTTCCTCTTCATTCAGTCCCAGATAAATCTTAGAGCTAAAAACATGAGTAGAAAGCAGAGAAGGGCTATTAGACCTATGGTGCATCCCGAGAATAAAGCCCGTTAGATGAAGGTAGAAACAATAAATACCTGAGTAGCGGAACATGCAAATACTATGATTTTTTTAATGTATGATGTTGGTTCAGAGATCAGAAAACCAGGCAATAGGAAGGAAAGGGATGCTGCTTCAATAGAAAAGTGGTGAACTAGAAATTGGACTTGGAAATATGTTCATCAGCTTACCATTGACCTGGGATTTAACTGAAAAAGGGATTCAACAAACATTTATGTGAACAGGGTCTGGGAAGAAAGGACCACATCTGAAGGATGAGTATAGAGAAAAAAGTAAAATGAGGCATATAAAAAAGTGGACAGGCCGGGCGTGGTGTTTTATGCCTGTAATTCAAGAAGCAGGCAGATCACCTGAGGTTAGGAGTTCGAGACCAGCCTGACCAACATGGTGAAACCCTGTATCTACTAAATACACAAAAATTAGCCAGGTGTTTTGGCACATGCCTGTAATTCCAGCTACTTGGGAGGCTGAGGCAAGAGAATTACTTGAACCTGGGAGGTGGAGGTTGCAGTGAGCCAAGATCGTACCACCGTACTCCCAACATGGGCAACACAGTGACATTCGGTCTCAAAAAAAAAAAAAAAAAAAAAAAAAAGTGAACAGCTTGCAGAACACTCTTAAAAATAAAAGTGATCTACTGCAGAAAAGATTTTAGGATTCTATTTGCCATAATTGAAAAAACGGAAAAATTGCTTCTATGCAGCAATATTAAGCTATTTAAGATGGGAATGGGTTAAGAGAAAAAGGCAATAGAATACAATGAAAATGAAGATCGAAGGATTTCAAGAAAGCTAAAAACACATTAGCAGATTAAAATCCACATTGAAAGCAACAAAAAACAATACTACAGGTGGTGACTCACCCCTGTAATCCCAGCACTTTTGGAGGCCGAGGCGGGCGGATCATCAAGTCAGGAGATCGAGACCATCCTAGCCAATGTGATGAAACCCCGTCTCTACTCAAAATACAAAAATTAGCTGGGTATGGTGGCGTGTGCCTGTAATCCCAGCTACTCGGGAAGCTGAGGTGGGAAAATTGCTTGAACCAGGGAGTCGGAGGTTACAGTTAGCCAAGATCGTGCCATTGCACTCCAGCCTGGTGACAGAGTGAGACTCCATCTCAAAAAAAAAAAAAAAATGTGAAAGACTTGAGATTTTCCTTCTGTTTTATCAAAGGAACAAATGAAAGTAGACAAAGAAGGGACTTGGAAGACAGGACAGTAGCTGGCAATCCCAGAATGTGCTTTTCTGATGGAAAGACTACATTGAGAAAAGTATTATCAGAATATAAAATGAAATATTTCCTGAACAGAATAAAAATTTGTGTATACAGATTTGTATTCCAGGCCAAAAAAAAAAAAGCAAAAGAGACCAGCACTTAAGTACCTCTTGGGAAAAATGTTAAATTACCGTGGATAGAGAATGAAAAATCCTGCAAGCATCCGGTCAAAAAGTTAAAAAAGTAACAAATTGGCCAGGCATGGTGGCTCATGCTTGTAATCCCTGCAGTTTGGGAGGCCAGATCACCCGAGGTCAGGAGTTTGAGACCAGTCTGCCCAACATGGTGAAACCCTGTCTCTACTAAAAATGCAAAAATTCGCCAGTGTTGGGGCAGGAGCCTGTAATCCCAGCTACTCAAGAAGCTGAGGCAGGAGAATTGCTTGGACCCAGAAGGCAGAGGTGCAGTGAGCCGAGCTCGCGCCACTATACTCCAGCCTGGGCAACAGAGTGAGACTCCGTCTCAAAAAAAAAAAGAGTAACAAATCGCCTGTAAGGAAACCAAAGAGCATCTGGCTTCAGACTTCTCCCCAAATGCCAGGAAACAATAGGGAATTGTGAGGGGGAAAAGTTGTGACTTTAGAATTTTATACATATTTCATAAGATATAGAATTTTTAGTTATGATAACCATCCAGGAAATATATGAGCTATGTAATTACAAAGATAATAAGTTGTACAGCAGCCTACAAAGTTTGATTTAAATAAAGCAATGTTTGCTTAGTATCATAATTTCATTGGACTATTAAATACCGGGACATTATCCACTAGAGGAAGGGTATGTATGCTTTTAAATAGTTAATATGGCTAGAAGCTACATATCTAAAAGCACCCACAGTTCTCATATGAATGGGCTAGATTAATACAAGAAGGTGTAATCATTGCCATACCACAGCATCATGCTTCTTCAATTTTATTACTGAAATGATGCATGATCATTATGGTATAGATAGAAAATTCAGGTATGTCTTTTACAAATAAAATATAAATTGCTCTCGATTCCCCCCCCCCCAACATTTAAAGCACTCTATCCTGAAAGAGTCCCTTGCTTCCAAGTGAGAAAAGCCAAGGCGTCCCCACCACTTGGGGTCTGATAGCCCAGACTAGAGCTTGTTGATTGAAGGCCACGTGCTTCTCCATGCTCCTCAAACGCAGAACTAAAAACAGGTACAAAATCAGAAACTCGCAGAATATACTGTGTGTTTCAAAAAGCAATCAGGAAAACAACAAAACTTGTTTTAGAATACAAATGCAAGAAAAGTTCAATTTCAACAGCAGAAAGATGGCCTGAGGCAGTGAGGTGCTTTCCTTAGCTGCACTTGAAGTTTTATGGAACACTGTTTAAATTCAGATATTAAGGGAATGACGCAGTTTTCAAAATCCGAATTACTTCTGGAGTCTACAATGTCAGTGTTAGAACTAAAGCTGGGTTGTTTTGTTTTTTTCATTTCCTTGCAATGGAAGGCCTTGAAAACACACCGGAGTGTAGAGTATCGTCAGCTCCGATGCTCAGCTCCTTCCTGGCAATAACAGAGCGGTTTTATCTGTGCCCCAAGTTGTTTTGCCAATTGAAACTCTAAATTTTCAATGACACCAGCACGTAAGCTTTAAATTTAGCTGTAGAATAGGCAATGGATTGCTTTATATTTCCTTAGTTTTTCATTCTGAAACAGAGCAAAACCTCTTCCCAAAGAGATGGAGAGAACTTCCGGGTAGATTCCAAGTGTAGCCTGTCCCAGGGTCCTCTTGCTCAGCTGTAACTGACAAAAGTCTGTTCAATTTAACTATTTAGATAAGAAGCGCAATGCTTTTATTTAAAATTTCACTATTTTCTATGCGGCTGTATTTTCCAAATAATAGCAACAAAACTGTCCTAATGTTTTCGCTGCTCTGTAATTTTGTTTTAACATACAGGATACCCATGATTGCTTAACACTGGAGACATCATTGTGAGCGATGTAGGAATGGTCAGTAACGTGAATGATGTTACTGTACCATCTCCAGCTTTTTCTTTCTTCCCTGTGCATACATCCCTGTGGATGTGGGGGCACATGAGTGGGAAAGCGGGTGTCGCTCCTATTTTCTGTCCTAGACTGTCAGCAGTGGAAGGGATTTTCTTGTTCATCCAGTCCAGCCCTCTAGTTGATAGTCCAGTAGTCTGTTAACAATTTGTAAGGGTCTGGGTTATTCTTTTAAAAGTTGTTACCGTCGTCGTTTGGGTTCACTTATGTATATGCAGCTTGACTGTTCAACCCAGATTTTTGAACAATAAAAAAATTTAATGTATACTTTGCCCATTTTCTTAACTTAGTTATTTTAACTTAATCAGCAGCGTGTCTGGTGTCTGAAGAGTTTTTTTAGTGTCGCATTTCTGGAGGTAATGTTTGTCTTTGTAGTTTGCGATGTTAGGGTTAGGAGAATTCCACCGCCATATTCTGTGCCTCTGAGCCAATCCTCTGGGTGGAGTAGTTGTTCCAGCTTAGATTTGCCTCACTGGGGAGGCTTGAGGTCTCATTTGGGATGATATCCCGGTGACTGAATATTGACCATTGTGTACATGCTAATTAACATTTTTCTGCTCTTTAAATGATTATGTATGGCTTTTGGAGACTACATTTAATTCGCAAACTTTTAGCATAGAAATTTGCTGTTCTGTATATAGAGCAGTTAAAAGTAATTTCTAAGAAACAAGTTTCTGAAAAATACTTCCTTTTTTTTTGAGATGCAGTTTCGCTCTTGTTGTCCAGGCTGGATGGAGTGCAATGGCGCAATCTCAGCTCACTGCAACCTCCGCCTCCAGGGTTCAAGCGATTCTCCTGCCTTAGCTCCCAAGTAGCTGGGACTACAGGTACCTGCCACCACGTCCAGCTAATTTTTGTATTTTTAGTAGAGACGGGGTTTCACCATGTTGGCCAGGCTGGTCTCGAACTCTTGACCTCAAGTGATCTGCCCACCTCGGCCTCCCAAAGTAAGAAGTCCACTTTTTAAAACTCTTGTACTCAATGTCTTTAAAGAGAGTTTATTTTTTTGAGGTATATTCTACATTACTTAACCTTTTTCTTCAAAATAATCCCGAGGAGTAGAGTACAAGGAGGCACAGAGGGAGTACAAATTGGCCTTGAGCAGATACTTGTTAAATCATCTGTGATGAGTGAGGGTTCATTACCCTCTTCCCTGTTCTATCCTATATGTTTAAAATTTTCCATTAAGGAAAATGTAAAAAAAACAACAAAAAACAAAAAGCTCCTGCACTAGAGATCCCACAAGCCTCCTCCTCAGTCTCGCAGAACCACAGAATCTTCTAGCAGAAAGGAGAGACCTGAGAAGATAAGATTTTCCAGGTGAGCGCGCTGGGTGGTGGCAGTGATGATAAGAGCCAGTGGAGTTGAAGCCGTTGCTTTGAACTTGGCCTCGTTTGTACCTACCACACGACGGAGCCTGGGAACACATTTTGCTTAATGCAGACCGTAAGCAGATTTGTGGAAGTATTGGGGTTGATCCCAGCAGCCCTAAGAGAACTGTAGTTATGACGTCTAGACTGAGATGGGATCCAGTCACACTGTGAAGTTGGCAAACTGAGCCAGGAGGTCCAAGGGCCTGGAATGCCACATGGCCTTCTCCGCCTCAGGGACAAACACTCCTGGGGAGCACTAGTGGGGCATGGGGTTAGATCCCTCAGGGACACTGGGTCCCTGGGGTCCTCACCCTCATTGATATGTCACAACATTGCCTCCCTGGGCCTGAAGGGGTCTCATGCCAGTACGTCCTGGCTTATTTTAGAAGGTGTGTGTCCCCACGTCCCCATCCTCCCATCCTTCCCCAGTACATTTCCTTTTCCTTCTCTTCCTTTCGGTTTCCCTGTTTTATTCCTTCCTCTGCCTAGGAGAGTTTCCATCACCATCTTTTCTGGTTAGACACCAGGGACAAACATGAAAGACATTAAACAAGATGTGTTTCAGCAATAAACAACATTCTTGTATTTCTCAGGGGATCCCAAAGAAATAAGGATGAGAAATAAAAATTCCTGCTGGGGTATTTGCAGTGTACTCAGCTGCTGAAATGTTCAAAATGCAATCAAGGAAGTAATTTAGCACGTTTCTAATATACTTAACTGTGGCAATCACGTTGAAGAGTTTGGCCAGATTCAAAGAATACAGTGAATCTTTTAGGACGTTACTAAAGAATCTAAAGCCCAGTGATGATAAATACATTTTTGTTACTAGTTAATAAGTATCTGTGCTTTGTTGTTGTATGTCCTTGAATAATGGCCCAGAATTGAAAGGATGTGATTTGGCCTCCCCTCTAGGCAGGGAAAACTATGCTTCAGATATTTCCTTTTGTTCTGTGTTCTCAGTACATGTGTAGACTACTAGGTATAGATCAGTACCATGGATTCCCCTTTTTTTTTTTTTCAAAGATGGAGTTTCATTCTTGTTGCCCAGGCTGGAGTGCAATGGCGCCATCTCAGGTCACTGCAGCTTCTCCCTCCCGGGTTCAAGTCATTCTCCTGCCTCAGCCTCCCAAATAGCTGCGATTACAGGCACCCGCCACCACGCCCAGCTAATTTTTTGTATTTTTAGTAGACACAGGGTTTCGCCACGTTGGCCAGGCTGGTCTCCAACTCCTGACCTCAGGTGATCCGCCTGCCTCGGCTTCCCAAAGTCTGGGATTACAGGCTTGAGCCACCGTGCCCGGCCGGATTCCTCTTGCTTTCTCACTACTTCTCAGTATATACTATCCAGCCAGGGCACTGTCACCCGCAGAACCTTCACAATGTTTGCGATAACTGAGTCCACTCGTCCTATTATTTTTTGGTATTTTCTTTAAATTGATTCATTTTTACTTGAATTTATATTAAAGCAAAGAATAAGAATATTAATACATACAAAGCACTTAACGCCTGGTACAGAGTAACTGTCTAGAAAAAAACAGTAACTAGACTGGGTGCGGTGAGTCATGCCTGCAATCCCAATACCGGGTGGTTGAGGTAGGAGGATCACTTGAGGGCAGGAATTTGAGACCAGCTGCAGCTGGTCATTGTGAGACCCTATCTCCACAGAAGATTAAAAATGAGCCAGGTCTGGTGGCATGCGTGTGTAATCCCAGCTACTCAGGAGGCTGAAGTGGGAGGATCTCTTGAGCTGGGGAAGTTGAGGCTGCAGTGAACTGAGATCATACCAGTTCACTCCAGCCTGGGTGACAGAGTGAGATCCTGCCCCCAAAAAAAAGAAAATAAAGAAAGAAAAAATAGTAACTATTAGCTATGGTTATTATTTCTATTACTATATAAATCCTATATTACTTGCAATAAATATAAATACATAACTATTCAAAGTGTTTGCCCATACGTACCCCAAGAGTTACTTCTTAGCGTCACCAGTGGCGCAATAAGCACACTTTGGGAAATAGCTCCCCTGCCCCTGCAATGATCTTCTTGGTTTCCATGTGAGCTTCTTTGTCTCCAGGCTTTTCTGCAGCGTCTCTGGATACTCTCTGGCTCCTCATCCTTTGACGCTTTCATTTACTTTCCCATGACAGTTTCATCCACTTCCATGGCCTTAGCATAAGTAGACCTAGATTTCTTTTTTTTTTTTTCCTTCGACTTTTAAGTTCGGGGGTACATGTGCAGGATGTGCAGGTTTGTTGCATAGGTGGATGTGTGCCATGGTGGTTTGCTGCACGGATCATCCCACCACCTGGATAGTAAGCCCAGCATCCATTAGCTGTTCTTCCTGATGCGCTCTCTCCCTCCACCCCACTGCTGACAGGCCCCAGAGTGTGTTGTTCTCCACTGTGTGTCCATGTGTAGTCTTTCAGCTCCCACTTATAAGTGAGAACGTGCCGTGTTTGGTTTTCTGTTCCTGTGTTAGTTTGCTGAGGACAATGGCTTCCAACTCCATCCATGTCCCTGCAAAAGACATGATCTTATTCTTTTTATGGCTACATAGTATTCCATGGTGTATAGGTACCACATTTTCTTTATCCAGTCTATCATTGATGGGCCTTTAGGATTATTCCATGTCTTGGCTATTGTGAATAGTGCTGAAGTGGACATACGAGTGCATGTATCTTTATAACAGAATGATTTATATTCCTCTGGGTATATAACCAGTAATGAGATTGCTGGGCCAAATGGTATTTCTGCCTCTAGGTCTTTGAGGAATCACCACACTGGCTTCCACAATGGTTGAACTAATTTACACTCCCATCAACAGTGAAACGTGTTCCATTTTCTCCACAACCTCGCTAGCCTCTGTTGTTTGACATGTTAATAATAGCCATCCTGACTGGCTGAGATGGTATCTCATTGTGGTTTTGATTTGCATTTCTCTTATGATCAGTGATGTTTAGCTTTTTTTCATATGTTTATTGGCTGCATGTATGTCTTCTTTTAAGAAGTGTCTGTTCATGTCCTTTGCCCACTTTTTAATGGGGTTGATTTTTTTCTTGTAAACTTTTTAAGTTCCTTGTAGATTGTGGATATTAGACTTTTGTCAGGTGGATAGATTGCAAAACTTTTCTCCCATTCTTTAGGTTGTTCGTTCCGACGATACTTTATTTTGCTGTACAGAATCTCTTTAGTTTAATCAGATCGCATTGGTCAATTTTTGCTTTTGTTGCAATTGCTTTTGGCGTTTTTGTCATGAAATCTTTGCCCGTGCCTATGTCTTGAATGGTATTGTCTAGATTTTCTTCTAGGGTTTTTACAGTTTTGGATTTTACATTTAAGTCTTTAATCCATCTTGAGTTAATTTTTGTCTGTGGTGTAAGGAAGGGGTCCAGTTTCAATGTTTTGCATATGGCGAACCAGCACTCCCATCACCATTTATTAAATAGAGTCCTTTCCCCATGGCTTGTTTTTGCCAAGTTTGTCAAAGATCAGATGGTTGTAGGTGTGTGATCTTATTTCTGAGTTCTCTATTCTGTTCCATTATAAACCTAGATTTTCTAAACCTTTCTCAACTGGGCTTCTTCAGCTGAACCACAGAATGCAGAAAAGACTCGAGGCCTAGTTTCTCAGTTCTTCAAGGAGAACTGAGGTACATAACTAGTACCATTTCAGATGCAGGGGAGAGACATTCATTCCAGACTGTGAAGCCTTGGGGCTTTTGGGCTTACTTCTCCTGTAGAACCACAGTTGAAATAGGCTCCTCAACTCCAGGTCCCACCCTGTCTTTCCTTCCTAAGGAAATGGCACCTGTACCCACCTTGTTGCCCAAGCCAGAAACCTGACAGTTCATTCTAGCACCTCCCTCTTTCCTCCTTCCTCCATAATCAATTTCCATTATCTAATCATTCTACCTGCCCTTGAATCTTCTTTCTTCTCATTCTCCTTACTGCCACCAACTTGGTCGGCCCACACCATTCTGCCCAGTGATTATTCAGAAGTCACCTGAGTGGCCTCCTTGCCTCTTGCCTCCACCAGTCCCTCCCCAACTGCTTCCTAGAAAAGTCGCACTACACACAAGTCTTATTCTATCATTTCCCTTTCCTAGCTCACCAAAGCCTTTCTGCTAAAGCTCCACACTGGCCACGTGGACTGCTGGATCTTGCATTTACACCATGCCCTTCCTCTCTCCCGCCCTTCCCTCCCACCTTCTCCTCTCCTGACACACCCTGCTCTTGTAAAGCTCATGCTTCTTCTCCAGTTCTCATCTGGCACACGATCTGTGAGAGCTCCTCCTGAGAGGCAGGCTAGGCCTCTTGGATTCTGCTGCCTCAGAGGACAGCAATGTTGAACAAACCTACACACCGACCAGGGTCATCACCTGTAAGGCGTCTGCCATTCTCAAGGAGCCACGTGTATTCAGATAGAGTAGCTTTACATCTGTGAGAACTGACTCATGGAGTGGCTAAATTAGGAAAAGAACTCATTTTTCTAATAAACATCAGGACCTCTCAACATAGAGGTCTGTGTCTCAGCCAATGGCTGCCCAGAGCCTGTATTTTCAATGGTCAATGTTTCCCTCAGAGAACTTGAATTAATAGGCTCAGCAATGAAGACCAAGGGGCCGGCACAACTCATGTTTTCTTAACAGAACTATGCTGCCAACCTGTATTTGCTACAATATTGCAAGCTTCCAAATCCTCTAAGAGACTCAGTAAGGTCTGTGGCATTGAGATTTCCAAAACACTGCATTGGAGAAGCAACTACCAAGGTAGCAGCTAACCTCCTTTTGATCAAAAGATTTTAATTCCAGACCCATGGCTGGCTTCAAGGAGTCCAAGGACCCCTACAATTACGGGCATAGTTTTTGACTATGTGAGTGTGGGGAGAAGGTCTACTCTCTGACAGTGGACCAGGATGCCAGTTCTCCCTTTGGACACCTGACTGATTTCATTTATTCATTAAAATATTTGAACACCAGGCTGGGCGAAGTGGCTCATGCCTGTAATCTCAGCACTTTGGGAGGCCAAGGTGGGCAGATCACCTGAGGTCAAGAGTTCTAGACCAGCCTGACCAACATGGAGAAACCCCGTCTCTACTAAAAATACAAAAAAAATTAGCCGGGCATGGTGGCACATGCCTGTAATCCCAGCTACTTGGGAGGCTGAGGCAGGAGAATCGCTTGAACCCGGGAGGCGGAGGTTGCAGTCAGCCGAGATTACACCATTGTACTCCAGCCTGGGCAACAAAAGCAAAACTCTGTCTCAAAGAAAAAAAAAATTGAACACTTGCTATGATGTACCAGGCACTGTTCTAAGCAATAGAGAAATGTATCAGGAAACACAAAAATGTCGGCACGCGTGGCACTTTTTTTCTAGATGGAGGAGGATAAAATAAATTACATTATATGTTAAAGGGTCTAAGTGCCACAGAGAAAAATTAAGCAAGGGTGTATTGGGAAAAGGAGATGAAATTTTAACTAGGGTGGTCAAAGAAGGCATCATTGAAAAGATACATTTTTTTTGAGACTGAGTCTTGCTCTGTCACCTAGGCTGGAGTGCAATGGCACCATCTCGGCTCACTGCAATCTCTGCCTCCTGGGTTCAAGCAATTCTCCTGCCTCAGCCTCCCGAGTAGCTGGGACTACAGGCACATGCCACCAAGCTCAGCTAATTTTTTGTATTTTTGGTAGAGACGAGGTTTCACTGTGTTAACCAGGATGGTTTTGATCTCCTGACCTCATGATCTGCCCACCTCGGCCTCCCAAGATGCTGGGATTACAGCCATAAGCCACCATGCCCAGCTGCTTTATCCTTCTTAAAAGGCTTTTGGAAGGAGATATAGAAGAAAACTGGAGGAAAGAAAGGTAGATAGGGGAGGGAGGTGGGCACAGAGAAATATGGGGAAGGACCCAACAACCAAATGCAAGAGATAGCAAAGACAGATGGGGCTGGAGTTGAAAGGCAGATGTAAACAGAACACACCTGTCTCTGAATTTGCAGACAAGAAGAGTAATATAATTTTATTTATTTATTTATTTATTTTTTTAGATGGAGTTTCGCTCTTGTTACCCAGGCTGGAGTGCAATGGCGCAATTTCGGCTCACTGCAACCTCCGCCTCCTGAGTTCAAGCAATTCTCCTACCCCTGCCTCCCCGAGTAGCTGGGACTACAGGCGCGCACCACCATGCCCAGCTAATTTTTTTGTCTTTTTAGTAGAGACAGGGTTTCAACTTGTTGACCAGGATGATCTCAATCTCTTGACCTCGTGATCCACCCGCCTCGGCCTCCCAAAGTGCTGGGATTATAGGCGTGAGCGACTGCACCCGGCCAAGTAATATTCTTTTAGTACCTCACACGTCCCCCTTTCCCAAGAGCTGATGAGGGCCAGATGGGTTCATCTCTGTACCTGCCTATGCCCCAAAATGTTCAATATCTCCCAGCTGTGTACCGAGCTAAAGAGATCTGGCGCACCCTCGGATTCCAGATGTTCTGGAATGAATCTAGCCTCTGGTTAGCCTTGTTTCCACTTATCTGCCTATACAAGTCTCTCTGTGCTCCAGCTAAATTGGGCTTTTGGTAAAATTGCCCCAAACCTGCTTTCCTCCTACCTCTGTACAGGTGTTTCCCTTGCTTTGAATGTTGCTCAGTCTCTCCTGGCTGAAACCTTCTCATCTTGAAAGCCAAATTCCAATGCTTGCTCTGATGTAGCTTTTATTGGTCCTTTCGGGCTCCCGTCCCCATTCTCTCCTCTCCAGGTTGCTCCCAGGATTAGTTTTTAGTGTGCTTGTCTCATCTACTCTAGATTGTCAGACTCTTGAGGACAGTGACTGCTCTTCTTTTCTTCCTCATCGTCCATGTTCATTATTTGCACATTTTAAAAAGCCTGTGACCAGCCAGGTGCGGTGGCTCACACCTGTAATCCCAGCACTTTGGGAGGCTGAGGCAGGTGGATCTCTTAAGGCTAGGAGTTCGAGACCAGCCTGGCCAACATGACAAAACTCGGTCTCTACTAAAAATACAAAAATTTAGCTGGGCGTGGTGGCACATGCCTGTAATCCCAGCTAGTCGGGAGACTGAGGCAGGAGAATCTCTTGAACCCAGGAGGTGGAGAATGTGGTGAGCCAAGATCATGCCATTGCACTCCAGCCTGGGCAACAAGAGTGAAACTCTGTCTCAAAAAAAAAAAAAGAAAGAAGGAAAGAAAGAAAAAGAAAAGCACTCAGCAAATACTTGCTGCATTTAATGCTGCTGAAATGGGACTTGTGCTCGCTGACGGGATTCCAGTAGGGGCTTCAACTGCACTAATGAATTGATTCTCTGTTATCTTCTGTTCTCTATGTAACCACATTTGCCAAATCCCTTGCCTCAAGAGGTTTTAAACACATATAAAGGCTGAGCTTCTATTGCCGAAGTGAAGCGAATAACTGAGACAACTTAATGAAACAGCTTATAGATTGTTCAGGAAAAAAAATATGCCTTTGAAATTACTGAGTCATTTCAGTTTTTATTCCAGGGTCATACAAAGCACTGACATCTGCATTATTTAGAAGTGCTTTCAAAGCTTTTTTTTTTTCGCTCATAACTCACAGTAAAAAAAAAATATACATTTTATATTGCAACTCAAGTCATATAAATTCTTTCATTCCTTCCTTTAACATATTGAGCACCTACTATATGCCAAATATATTTTACGTGGAATACAGTAGTGAACAAAGTAAAAGAGGAAGAAAGGAAAGGAGGAAGAGAAGGAAATAAACAAAAATTCTTTCCAAGACTTTACATTCTATTGGAACAGACAATAGACAAAGTAAGTAAGCCAGGTGCAGTGGCTCACACCTGTAATCTCAGCACTTTAGGAGGCCAAGGTGGAAGGATCCAGAGGACTGCTTGAGGCCAAGAGTTCAAGGCCAGCCTGGGTAACATAGCAAGACGCTGTCTCTACAAAAATAAAAAAAAATGTGTTGGGCACGGTGGCATGTGCCTGTAGTCCCAGCTACTTGGGAGGCTAAGGGTAGAGGATTGCTTGAGCCCAGGGATTTGAGGAGTCTGACAGTGAGCTATGACTCTGCCATTGCACTCCAGCCTGGATGACAGAGCAAGACTCTGTCTCTTAAAAAACCAACAATACAAAGTAAAATATACACATACATGAACACACAGAAGATTCAAGAGGCAAACCCACCTATTTCTACATGCAGTACACTCAAGATGGTTTTTATTTTTATTTTTTTAAATGCTGGTCACATCCTGTTAAGCCATTAAGTTGGCTTCTCAACTCAGTAATGGGTTGAGGCTTGCACTTTGAAAAATAGTAGACAATTTCTGACATAGGCAGAGCATGTGCTGTTCTCATCTTACAGAGGGAGGAACATGCAGAGATATTGAGTTCATGAAACTCATCCCTAATGAGGGAAGCAATGCTGAACTCTATCTGAGGGCTTCGCAGTCCACTGCTGCCCTTTTCCCCGCCCTCTGCGGTGCCTGCACTTCTCATTCTGAAACCTTGCTCTGCACGTGGAGCAGCTCTTCCTTCCCTTGCCAGGTAAAATCACATGAACACGTCTAAGCCTAGCCAGACCGCACTACGTTCCAGGACGCCTCTCAGGCCACTACTGCATTCTGGCTTGCCTGATTGATTTAGAGACAGGGTCTCACTCTGTTGCTGAGGCTGGAGTACAGTTGTGCAAGCATGGCTCGCTGCAGCTTTGACCTCCCAGGCTCAAGCAATCCTCCCACCTCAGCCTCCGAAGTGGCTGGGGCTATACACATGCACCAGCACACTTAGCCAATCATCTTTTTTTTTTTTAATTTTTAGTAGAGACAGGGGTCTTGCTATGTTGCCCAGGCTGTGGCTTGGACACACTACTGGTATACCAGAATAGGATCCTCTGCGCTGTGACCTCCTAAAAGAGCAGGTGCCAGTCACCTTTGTGTCCCCTAAAGCGCAGTGCTTTATCTGTAGGTATTAATAAATACATAGGAAATTGAATTGAATTTGTGACTCAAAGCAGAGGGGTGGAGAGAAGTGCTTCCTAGCCAGGATTTAGACCACATCTATTTAAAAGGCTAACAGACTAGAAAGGATACCACTGTAAAAAGGTCTCTTTACCTGAGCTACAAAAGTCATACATTAGGTAGAGGCTTCAAAGTGTAGAAAATATACTAATCTGCTATCTCCCTAGAGACAGATTTAGAACCATGTCAGTTATGTTGTAGATCACAGAGAACAGAAGCCTAGTGAAATTAACTCAAAAGACCATGAGGGCTACCATAAGGAGGCCCAAGGAGTAGCTGGAGGGACCTGAGGAAGGACAGGAGCCAGAGGCCCCCTGAAGAGCTCTGCAGCTGCAGACGTAAGGCTGTCCTCGCTGTAATGGTGACCGTTACAACGGGGACAGTTGCCACCTCATCAAAATGAAGGAAATCAGTTCAAATTCTCAAAAAAACCTACACAGCACAGCCAATTCTAGAATTGTCCACCCTTGCTTCCCTTGGTTTGAGTAGGATGGGGCTGTGTGTTTGGTGAAAATATCTAAGGAAGAAGGGGGAGAAGAAACTCTCTGAAAAGAAAGTAGAACTTTCACTAACTATTGACCCAAACTGGAATTTTCAGTTTTACCCTACCACCAGAGAGGATGGGACTCGAGGCCAAGATGAGGTCAGTTACAAAAAGTTATATAAAATACTCTATCTATGATACAGTGTAAAATATCATTTCAATCCTATTAAAAGTTAAAAAGAAATGTAGATTTTAGCTAAATGACCTCTAAGTTTCAGGGATCTACAAACCCATGCCTGTATAAATATATCATGAAAATTTGTACAAGATATTTCATAAAATTCTCTATTTCATGGTTTTCAGACTTTATTTTGAATCCGATTCTAATTCTGTAGGACTAGGGTAGGGTAGTGGGACTGCATATTTAAATAAGCACCCCAGATACTGCTAAAGATGGTCATGTGGAGAGACTTTCTTAACCTAACTCCTTCCTTCTTAATTAAAAAGGAGCTCAACTTGCATGATAAGTTTTTTCTTTTCTTTTCTTTTTTTTTTTTTTTTTTGAGATGAAGTCTCACTGTCACCCAGGCTGGAGTGCAGTGACTCCATCTTGGCTCACTGCAACCCCTGCCTCCTGGGTTCAAGTGATTCTCCTGCCTCAGCCTCCCAAGTAGCTGGGATTACAGAAAAGCGCCACCACACCTGGCTAATTTTTGTATTTTTAGTAGAGACAGGGTTTCTCCATGTTGGCCAGCTTGGTTTCAAACTCCTGACCTCCAGTGATCTGCCTGCTTCGGCCTCCCAAAGTGCTGGGATTACAGGCGTGAGCCACCATGCCCGGCCATTACGTTTTCAGTTAGTTAGAACAAAAATGGACACTAGAACCACGCAAACTCACCATTTATGTGGTGACACTAAGTTAAGAGGATGTACAAAAACCACCACATTTCCTGTTAGTTTTAATTGCATTTAGTCACATCATTTATAAGGGCATATGTTTATAAAAGATGGTTAAGACTGGTTAGTAATTGATTCTTGGGGTTTGCTTTAAAGTGAGAAAGGGGGACGTAGTTATGATTCAGAAAGAATATTTCAGGATGATACATGTTGACTATAAACTCAAAAGGTACACTGACACCAATCCTATAAATAGCAAATATGGATGTAACTGATTTAAGCCTATTGGTTCATTTTTTAAAAGCACCTTGTTTCTTTAAAGTTAAGTACTATAAATGATTCTTGAAAATCTACTGTGGACATGATATATTCAGTCAAACTTGCTAGGGGTTGGGGACTGATTTTGTGACCATCCAATTCAGAATCTGATTGCGAGTTAAACAGCATTACAAAAAAAGTTACAGTCACGGTACATAATCGATTCCTTGGACAACACAGCTTCCACAGCTCTCATCATCCTGGTTATCCTTTTTTCTGCTTTTACTTCCACATTCCTTTCTTTTAAACAAACAAAAAATATCAGAGTTCACCAAAATTCTGAAAGTCACAGTTCATCTAGCACTGAATGATAGTAGCTTTGGCATTTGACATTACAAAGTCACTATTCCATCACAAATATTTTCTTCATTCTGGGTCAAGGCGAGGTAAAACAGGAAGAATAAGGTTCCCAAATGCAGAGTCTTGAGTTATGAAGTATCCAGAAGAATGTGCATGAGCATGCTGAAAAGATTAAAAAAAAAAGGCAATTAAGCTATTAAATAGAGTCACAATTCTTCACCAAGGCATTAAAATTACTTATTCCTTCTGAATGCTTGAGACCAAATTTATTTGTTTATTCATTTATTTTTAATTGTTATGGGTGAGATGGAATTTATCTTAAAATCAGTTCTTATGCTGCTGGTTGTGTTTAAACATACAAGAAATGGACAGTCATACAGAATCTGGACTAACAAATTACACCAGGTGCTCAATTATCATCCTCTCTATCTACCCTGTGACCCTCCTCAGTCAATAAATGAGTCAGACATGAATTGTTTTGTTCCTTCAAGTGAGGAAAACGAGTATCAGAGATCCCGAAATACTCTGATCTTGGTCAGCAAATCAGGCACTTGAGAAAGAAGGGCAGTAGTTAGAAGGAGAGGGGGAAAGTCAGTGAGATTACTGGCGATTGAAAACCAACATTTTGTAGAGAATGTTGGAATGTAAATAACAGAAAACCACCAGTAACTTCCCTCTGTCATTAAAAAAAAAAAAAAAAAGACTATTTTTAGGCCATCTAAAGTGAATGGAGGGCTGGGCAATGGTGGCTCATACCTGTAATCCCAACACTTTGGGTGACTGAGGTGGGAGGATCACTTGAGGCCAGGAGTTTGAGAGCAGCCTAGGCAACACAGTGAGACCCCAACTCTAAAAGAATTAAAAATTAGCTAGGCACAATGGCACGTGCCTGTAGTCTCAGCTATTTAGGAGGCTGAGGCAAGAAGATTACTTGAACCCAGGAGTTTGAGGTTATATAAGCTATGATGGCACCACTGCACTCCAGCCTGGGTGACAGAGTATGAGACCCTGTCTCTAAAAAATAGATAAATAAAATAAAATAAAGTGAAATGGTCTTCATAATGTTCCTTCCAATTCTGGGATTCTAAGCTTTAAAAATATAAGTGATTAAATTATACCGATCGAAAAAAAAAAAAAAGTCTTATCCAAAGTCTCTGGAAATCTTAAACTATTCAAGATGAGACTGTAACACTAAGACTATTTATTACTCTGAAGAATTTTTTTTTATTCTGATGAAGCATCACATTCCTAGTCCTATAGTAAGAGTGAGCTTTTAAACATTTCCTACACAACAGTTGTGCTGAGCATTAAAAAAAAAAAAAAAAAAAAAATTCCAAGCAACAACAATAAACCAATACAACTATCAAAGGATGTAATGACATGATAGATTTGAAAAAAATGCATGTACTATTAAACTAGCCAGTTCCATTTTTAAGATCATTCCTGTCCATCGAAATATCCTAAACTCTTTTGTGCACAAGCAATCCCTTGGCATGTACAGCACAGAATCAATCATGACCAAGTCAGCACCATAAAAGATACTTTCATTACTGCTGCACTGGTCCTTCAAGTCCTCTGGGCATGACTGAACATCAGCAAACCATTGCAATTATGTGTGGAACATTTTTATTGATATTGTTCCACTGAAATAGACAATAACTATGTGCTGGCTTCTAAGACCCAGGAAATCTCCATTGAGGCAAGAATGTCAGTATACTTCTCTCACCTGCAAAGCTGCTTTCTGTTGCGCTGCAATATGCTGCTGCTCAGCGTGATCCCGGAAGTCCTTATTAAGGGATGGTCTCGAGAGTGCAATGCTAAAATGGGAATCTTGGTTACTTGGCTGCTTAAGGCAGAAACATCCTTACTTTTTTTTGGATGGTAGTAAATTATCTTCTTTCTTTAAATTGAGGTATCCTTGGCAAAAACCGCATCTATTTCCAGTGCACAATGTGATGTTTTAATATTTGTATATGCTGTGAAATGGTTAAATCAAGCTAATTAACACATCCATCACCTCACATACTTTGGTTGTGGAGCATTTAAGATCTATTCTCTTAGCAATTTTCAAGTATGTATCATCAATTATAGTCACTATGCTATACAATAAATCTCTTAAAGAGATGTCCTTATTCTGAATCACAACTTTTCATTATATATCCTTTATAGGGGTAAAAAAGACTTCCCAGAATAAATCTTTTTTCCTTTTCTCTCACTATCTACATTAATTTATATAAAGAAAGTCTATATTATTTATTGAGATTTTAAATGATCTTTTAAAAAAAAAATTACCTTTTTTTTTTTGGAGACAGAGTCTCACTCTGTCGCCCAGGCTGGAGTGCAGTGGTGTGATCTCAGCTCACTGCAACCTCTGCCTCCGGGTTTAAGTGATTCTCATGCCTTAGCCTCCTGAGCAGCTGGGATTACGGGTGTGCACAACCACACCCAGCTGTATTTGATTTTTGTATTTTTAGTAGAGATGGGGTTTCACCATGTTGGCCAGGCTGGTCTCAAACTCCTGACCTCAAGTGATCTGCCCACCTAGGCCTCCCAAAGTGCTGGGATTACAGGCATGAGCCATCATGCCCAGCCTAAAATGTATAATTTATGGTCTCCTACATTCAAACAGATTTGAGATACCATGATCTATCATGATCTCTATTAACATTATTTTAAAAAACAGTTAAATCACATGATACTCATCAACAATAAAACCATACTTTTTTGTTTGTATAATAATTAAACTTGTTTGTGACCAGCCAACATGGTGAAACCCTGCCTCTACTAAAAATACAAAAATTAGCCAGGCGTGGTGGCGCACACCTGTAGTCCCAGCTTCTTGGGAGGCTGAGGCAGAATTGCTTGAACCCAGGAGATGGAGGTTGCAGTGAGCCGAGATCGTGCCACTGCACTCCAGACTAGTGACAGAGCAAGACTCTGTCTCAAAAATAATAACAATAATAATAACACTTAAATTATCATAACCATGTTCCACATAGGAAGAACTATTATGAATAAATAATCAAACTTAGAGACACTTACCAGATTCTAAAGCAGCTACTAGATGCGTAGCTCTGTACTAAACACTAGGGGTACATGTAAGACAAGGCTCACAGATAACAGCAATCCTGATGAGGCGTGATGTATGTTAACAGGACAATTAATAAGGACACTTAATATATCTGGAAGGATAGTGGTCTGAAAAATGTTATAAAATGTAGACCTTATCCTAACAGTAATAGGAGACCTCCAGTGTTAAGCGGCAGGGGAGTGACATGATCAGAAGTATCACCCTCTTGGCCAGGCGTGGTGGCTCATGCCTGCCTGTAATCCCAGCACTTTGGGAGTCCAAGGCAGGAGGATCATTTGAGCCCAGGAGTTCAAGATCAGCCTGGGCAATATAGTGACACCCCGTCTCTAAAAAATAAAATTAACCAGGTGTGGCGGCATGTGCCTGCTATTCCAGCCACTCGGGAGGCTGAGATGGGAGGATTGCTTAAGCCCAGAAGGTCAGGAGATTGTGCCACTGTACTCCAGCCTGAGTGACAGAGTAAGACCCTGTCTCAAAAAAAAGAACTATCACCCTGTAGTTCAGAAAGACCACTACTGTGGCAGACAGTGCTGGCCACCTCCTCAACAGCTGTTTATCTCCTTTCTTCCTTGTTAATGGAACCCAAACTTGGTTCAATTATCAGTGGTCACGTGCTTCAGGGCAGGCCAGGCTCATGCCCCAGGTGGTAGACCTTGATTGGTATAAGACAATGTCATTCCCCTAGCTGATTTCTGGTTTAGGCAAGAGAAAGGTCCATAATCTGGGCAACCAGACTTGATGGGTGTCTACAGGAAGGCTTCTGAGAGTGTCTTCCTCACTCTTACAAATGCGACATACACAGGAACCTTTCAGGCTTTTTCCTCTACAGGTTGCTCAGTGCGGGGTGATGCCTAAGCCACTGCAGTCATATTCTGACCTGAGGGAGCCACTGACCCATGGGGTAAGACAGAAAGGAAAGATGAATGAAGCTGTATCTCTAATGATATTGTGGCCACTGAATTAAGCCACTCTGGAACTACCTTATCTTCACACTCCGGGTTAACAGATACCCTAATGTTTAGGCCAATTTCGTTACATTTCTGTTACTTCCCAATTAAAGCTTCCTAAATGACACAACTGATGAATGTATTCAAGAAGCATAAGACCACAGGAAATTTGAAGCAGTTATAAAAATTGAGGCAAGAAATGAGAGTGGCCAGAAATCAGGATAGCATCAGTAGCAATGAAGAAAATGGACAGATACAAGACACCATTCAAAGTATAAACACAAGAGAATGATAAATGCTTGCAGATGAAAGTGAAAGGGAATGGTAAACAATTGAAGCTCACATTTCTGACTTTGTAAGTACTAGACGGTAGCCTGAACCATTTACTAAGACAGGATACACAAGAATATTCAGTAGTTGTTGGAGAGCGGGAAGGGAGAATGAGTTCAGTTTGGGACATACTACATTTAAAATGCCTGTGGGCATCAAAGTAGAGATGTCCAGGAGGCAGAGGTGGCGCTTAGAAGAAAGGACAGACTAGAGCTGCAAATGCAGAAGTGATTAGCACATAAATAACGGCTTGTGGGAAAAGACGCAACTGCCCAGTGAAAGGAGGCAGACTGGCAAGCCTGTCTAGAACAGAATCAATCCAGAGGGCTGTCAGCATTCAAGGGACAAGTGGAGAAATGTCTGAGAAAGAAATCAAGGTAGTCTCCTCCTATTGTTTTTTATTTTCTTAGAGTGAGCAAATGGAAACCAAGGACCGAGAGTACTTTAAGAAGGAGAGAGTGATCAGTGGTGTCAAATAACACTAAGATGTCTGATAAGAAAGAGACTCTGGACTGCTAGATTTAGCCCAGGAAGGTTACAAGTGACCTAGGCAAGAACATTTTCTTTGATGGAGGGCCTGGAAGCCAGACTGCAGTAGGTTGAGGCATGAATAAGTGAGAAAGTAAAGATGAGTGTAGGCAATTGCTTTAAGAGTAAAAAGACAGGGTGGTGGCTGAATGAGATAATGGATCTTTTTTTTTTTTTTTTTTTTTTTTTGAGACAGGTCTTACTCTGTCATCCAGGTTGGAGTGCATACAATCACAGCTCACTGCAGCCCCAAACTCCTGGGCTCAGGTGATCCTCCACAGGCATGCACCACCATGCCTGGCTAATTTTTTGTATTTTTTTTTTGTAGAGATGGGTCTTGCCACATTGCCCAGGCTGCTCTCGAACTCCTGGGCTCAAGTGATCCCCCCACCTTGGCCTCCCAAAGTGCTAGGATTATAGGCATGAGTCACTGTGCCCAGAGACAGTGGTCTGAGGGAAGATACTAAATATGGCGGAGACTGAATTCCTGTAATAAAGATCATCAAGCCACCTAAATTTTATCCACTTTGCAGAATGATTAAAAAGTTGGCCACTAGCAGCAATTGCAGTAATAAAAAAGCATACAAAACTCTTAAAAAAAAAAAAAAAAAAAGGCTATAAGGGCTAGGTGCTGTGGCTAAGCACTTATAATCCCAGCACTTTGGGAGGCCGAGGCAGGGGGATCACTTGAGACCAGGAGTTTGAGACCAGTCTGGGCAACACAAGATCTCACTTATCTCTACTAAAAAACAAAAAATATTAGCCAGGTGTGGTGGGGTGCGCTTGTAGTGTGAAATATTCAGGGGGGATCACCTGAGCCCAGGAGACTGAGGCTGTAGTGAGCTATGATTGTGCCACTGCATTCCATAGGTGTGCAGGTGACAGAGTGAGACCCCCCACAAAAAAAGTCTGAAGGCTATGAATGCTATAGGGAAATTAAATATTCTAGTTAGAATGTTTACAATTTAATCAGCTAAATAGTTTAATTGTTAAAAGTCTGACTAGGAAATGAAGGGAACCAGAATATGTCACCTAAAATATACTTCTTTGATATCAAAATTATTTTTGAGCTGAAAGCAATTAAGAAGCAGCTCAGTTAATAGGGTTGCTAAGAAATAAAAATAAAAAACAGCAGCAAACTGAAGAAAAGGGCTCTCTCTCCCCTCCCCACTTTCTGCCTGGAGACAGGATATAGCTTCTCCTGTACTGGAGACAGCTCTAGACACTTGGCCTAGGGACAGCAGCAGAGGACTCTGCCAACAAGCCTTACTCCATTCGTTTTCTCCATATATTTACCTTCTCAGTTTCCCACCCCGGAAGCCTAAAATCCCTTTCGTTTGTGCCACATTTCTCTACGAATTTATTATTCTTTGTTGAAGATGCTATATAAGCAGAGTTCTAAGCCACAATTTTGAGTTGCTTTTCATTAAGGTTTCTCCCTTGTGATGTGTGCTGCATGCATTCATAAATTTGTTTTTCTCTTGTTAATCTGTCTTTTGGTACAGAGGTGCCTCCCAATAAGAACTAAGTTGTGCACAGGTAAAGTTTAGTCTCCCCTATAGAAATAAGACACAATGTATAGATTACAGTGTTAAAGGAAAAAATCATTGTCAGCCATTGAGTTATTTGGTCCAAGAAATTTTTATATCACTAAATATAAAAACCATATTATAGGCCGGGCATGGTAGCTCACACCTCTAATCCCAGCACTTTGGTAGGCTAAGGTGGGTGGATCACGAGGTCAGGAGTTTGAGACCAGCCTGGCCAATATGGTAAAACCCCGTCTCTACAAAAAATACAAAAATTAGCCAGGTGTGGTGTGGTGGTGTGTACCTTTAGTTACAGCTACTTGGGAGGCTGAGGCAGAAGAATCACTTGAACCCAGGAGGCAGAGGTTGAGGTTGCAGTGAGCCGAGCTCATGCCACTGCACTCCAGCCTGGAGACAGAGCGAGACTCTATCTCAAAAAACCAAAAAACCAAAAACCACATAATAGTGTCAATACCTAGCTCCAGGATGATTTGTTGAAGACTGGTTCTGCATAAGTAGTTTTCTTTTCTCTTTGTCCAGTTCTGCCAAGATTGCAACTCTATTTTTGTTTTGAAAACCTAAAAAAAAAAAAAAAAAAAAAAAAAAAAAAAAAAAAAGAGGGGTAGAGGAGAAAGGGGAGAGAGAAAGAGAGAGTAATAAGAAACATTTTAGACCTATTTTTATAAACTGAAGCCATCTAGAACCCAGAAAGCAAAATTCCTATTCTCTAACATGATAATGAATTCACCAGTAAGTACTTTCCCTAAATGGTTACTTCTTCCTTCCTGCCAACTTCCCAGCAACTTATAACAGCATAATTCACGAATACTCAAGCAGAGTATCATGTCATATTATATTATGTTTAAAGTGTAACTGAGGACTTTTAAGACTTGGTTCCAAAGAATTCTAATCACCAAGGTATAAGTTATAGCATTTGCCTTTTTTTTTTTATTTTATTTATTTTTTTAGCATTTGCTTTTTAACAAAATCTTTGAGGCCCCAAATGCTGCAGAGGCCTGTGCAGTCTCTATCCTGCACATCAATCTTTGAGAGGGCAGATTTTCTTAGTCCTTAGTTTGAGGCCTCTTTGTGAATACCTTTTTCATGGGGGGAAAAGCATTAAACATACTCAGATCAAAATACTTCTTTTCCTCAACTGCTTCCATTCAGATATGATGGACAATTTTTCAAGGAACATAGTCAAAGAATTTCAACTGACCGAAAGCAATTCTGAGAAAGAAATGAAGCACAACTGATAGGACACAAAGAGATATGGCTTTTATCAAATAATACTGGGCTGGATTTTGAGCTTTAAACTTACATAAGATCTAGAGTAGAGGTTGCAAAGTTATGGCCCAGAAGTAACACCTAGCTATGTTTTAAAAATCAGAATTAAATACTAATATGTAAACATTGAGAAGCTGTACACTAATTTCTCAGACCTCTAGCTTCTCTTGAAATACATCTCAAGATCTGGTAACAAGCAATCTAGATGCCCCTGTGGCAACAATTCACCAGAAGTAAGAAATAGTTGTCCCCTTTAGCTGGGCACTCTCCAGCTCATTATAGTCCTTATTAGCCTTGTTTACATTATCTGTAAGCATGTGAGTTCTTCATCCCTAATTTAGAAAAAAACCAAAAAGATAAAGAACTGGAACACAGAACTACAGAAAAAAAAAAAAGGTAAGGACAATTATGTCTCAGAAAACTGGAATCATTAGGCCAGAAGAATGAATATGGGAGGAAAGCACATTTTTCAAGCAGAACAGACCTAGGCACTCCTACAGATACCTACATGAGGGATTCTAAGAATTTTATACTGATTACAAAGAGGAAGAATTATGTGGTAGGATGCAAACTTCTTCCTCTCCTTGGGAGAGGAACAGAGACTGGCTAGGGATGGTGTAGGCTGTATAAGGAGTATTCATACTGAGATTTGCAGTGTTTTCAGCTAAATCTGTTCTTAAATCAGGCATTAGCATACTGTCTGTGGCCAGGATTCTGGGCAAAATATATCTCTGGCACATTCATTTCTATCATCTCCCATTTTCCCCTCTTGCCCACTCATGCTATGTCATCAAATTCTAGTTATAGCAGACTCCCTTCATTTGGATAAGGTAATTTATTAAAAAAAAAAAAAAAAACATGCCAGAATGTATTAAGAGACAGGGTCTTGCTCTGTAGCCCAGGCTGGAGTGCAGTGGTGTGATCATATCTCACTGCAGCCTCAAACTCCTGGACTCAAGTGATCCTCCTGCCTCAGTCTCCCAAGTTGCTAAGACTACAGGTGTGAGTCAATGAGCCCTACTAGTTTTTGTAATTTTTGTAGAGATAGGATTTCACCATATTGCCCAGGCTGGTCTTGAACTCCTGAGCTCAAGCAATCCTCCCATCTCAGTCTCACAAAGTGCTAGGACTGCAGGTATGTGCAGCTGAGCTCAGCCCAGTCTGGTCTTTCTGAAGAGAGTCCTAGAAGGCCATGGTGTATAGTTCATCTGTTCTCATCCTAACTCCAATCGCCTTTTCCTGCCTAATTTCTTAGCTAGAGCTTAATCTTCCAGTGGAAGAAGCTCTGTGGGGCTCTTCCATGCTGCACACACTACCTGCTCCACCCACTCTTACAGACAGGCATGTCTCAGGAGAAGTCTTCTACTCAAGGAAAGATTTAATACAGCTTTGAGAGACACAGGAAAAATCAAACTGTGAATAGAAAAAACTAACTATTCTCTACTCTCATTCAACACAAAACTTCTGACACCAAGCAATTCTTCAGTGGACACCAGCTGAGTGTTCTATAATTCAATTCTGACACCATCTACCTGGAGATAGTGTCAAGTCCCACAAGCTGAGGGCTCAGTTCTACAAGACTGCTCGCCACTTCAGATGCCAATGGCAAGTATGCAGTAGGTTGTCACCTATGCCTCTGACTGGCTGGCTATAAATTGGAGGCCCCCATGACCCACTCCTTGGATTTCGTTAATGTGCTAGAGTGGCTTACAGAACTCAGGGAAATACTTTACTTACATTCACTAGTTTATTAATAAAGGATATTACAAAGGTTAGAGATGAATCGCCAGATAAAGAGATGCATAGGGCCAGGCATGTGGGAAGTGGCACAGAGCTTCAATACTCTCTCCAGCACACCACCTTTCAAGCACCTTCACATATTCAGCTATCCAGAACCTTGTCCTTTTGGGTTTTATGGAGGCTTCATTATATAGGCATGATTGATTAAATCATTAGCCATTTGTGATCAGCTTAACCTCAGCCCCTCTCCTTTCCCCAGAGGTCAGTAGGTGGGACTGAAATTTGTTATTGTTGTTAATCTCTTACTGTGTCTAATTTATAAATTGAACTTTATCATAGGTATGTATGTATAGGAAAAATACATAGTATATAAAGAATTCAGTACCATCTGTGATTTCAGGCATCTACTGGGGTTTCTGGAACATACTCCCCCTGGGTAAGGGGTGATTACTGTACAGACATTTGTCACATAATATTAAACAAGTAGAATGGGGTGGCAACTCTAAAAACTGTATCCATGAGAAATTTAAATTAAATGTACCTTTCCACTTGGTATCAATTACTTGGTCACCTATGTGAATTCTGTTTGGGCATTCTAATTACTTTAAACCAGAAGTTCCTACAATTTCTTAGTTCATAGTGCTGATATACCTTAGCATCTCAGCACTTTTTGTATGACACCCCCAGGCCAACAAATATATAACCATTCTGTTTAGTAAGTAGTCAGGACCAAACAACCTAGTAATTATGTCCTAACATCTTGTAGTTGTTTTAAAAAATAATACATATAATGTAAAATAAAAATATATTTAATTTCATTTTTAAATAACCACAATTAATTACTTACTAATGGATGTGTGCCTGGGCATTGTATCACTTTTCAAACCTTGGAATCAGTTCAGACACCTCCGCTCTTCATTCCCTGTTTGACGCTGATTTTCACACACTACTTGCTGGTTATCAAAGCAATTGCTAAAAACCTAACTTCACAAAGATATGATGTCATTGAAAGGAATGGAGTGCACTGTTGAAACTGTAAACTGTCTCAAACTAATTCATGTGGTGTCCAGCTAATATAGACAGTATTGTGTTTGCTTTGGAAACAATTTTCCATGAGGCCTCTGGGATTTCTTCATGGGGTCCTAGGATGCCATGGTATATAGTTCACAAACCACAACTTTAGATCTTTTCTTCAACCACTACCAAAGCAACTGAATGACAATTTCTCTCCCATTTTATGAGGGCAATCTCCAAAAAAGACTTACAGATTAGGTACTATATAATATAATAAATATAATAAAGTATCTTCCAACTAGTAAAAAACCTCTTTATAGATGCAGAGACCTCTCTCTAATAACAATGACCCTCATAAACCATAAGTCTCAACTCATGTCTATATAATAAAGGATATTTTATAAACAAAACTACTGTAAGAGATTTTTATGTATTAAGTTAAAACTGTCTATATTTGAAAATTTTCTACCTAAAAAACAATTTTATATGATTCATCAACTTTTTTTTTTTTTTTTTGAGACGGAGTTTCGCTCTTGTTACCCAGGCTGGAGCGCAATGGCGCGATCTCGGCTCACCGCAACCTCCGCCTCCTGGGTTCAGGCAATTCTCCTGCCTCAGCCTCCTGAGTAGCTGGGATTACAGGCACGCGCCACTATGCCCAGCTAATTTTTGTATTTTTAGTAGAGACGGGGTTTCACCATGTTGACGAGGATGGTCTCGATTTCTTGACCTCGTGATCCACCCACTTCGGCCTCCCAAAGTGCTGGGATTACAGGCTTGAGCCACCGTGCCCGGCCGATTCATCAACTTTTTAAAAAATTACATACTCGTATGTCTTGATTGGCTTGGTCAAGAAGAAAGAGCCTCACTTTTAAAAATTTCATGCATGTTTGACAATCAGAGCATAGGTAGGTATGGTAACCTCCCTGTTACCGTGGATATCAAAGGTGAAAATCTGTGACTATAGGGTCTAAACTAACATTACTATAGTTCCTGGCCAGGAGTGGGGAGCTATGCAGAGAGCTATTTTTTGCACCACTGCATTCCAACCTGGGTGAAAGAGAGAGACCCTGTCTCAAAAAGAAAAAGAAAACACATACATATAAAATTTCCTTTGACTGTTAGTCAACTATATATTAATCTAGTTACAAAAGCAGCCCACTGGCTGGCCACCGTGGCTCAAGCCTGTAATCCTAGTACTTTGTGAGGCCAGGACAGGCAGACTGCCTGAGCTCAGAAGTTCAAGACCAGCCTGGGCAACATGATGAAACCCCATCTCTACTAAAATACAAAAAATCAGCCGAGTGTGGTGGTGGGCACCTGTAATCCCAGCTACTCAGGAGGCTGAGGCACAAGAATTGCTTGAACTGGGAGGTGGAGGTTGCAGTGAGCTGAGAAAGTGCCACTGCACTCCAGCCTGGACAACAAAGCAAAACTCTGTCTCAGTAAATAAATAAAAATAAAAGCAGCCCACTAAGAGGAGCTATGTTGTTCTCATATATTGCTCTGTTTACTACTTCATAGTGAACCTGTTATCCAAATAAGCAAATAAATCATGCCGTTATAGTGAACCAAACGGAAAGGTGTAAATACAGGTATTATTGATTTTATACAACAGACGTTTCCCTAAAAGTTATGTAATGCAAATCAAGGTAAGGTAATTATGGAAAGACTTGTTTAAGTACACTGGAATGTGTCATTTAGAGGAATCCAAAAGTGAGTTCTTTGTAAAGTGAAGAATGTTTTCCAAGGGAAATTGATACTCTCTCATTTGTATATACCAATTGTACATGCTTATTTCCAACTATAGGACAAGACTTGTTTTTTCTCAGCAGAGGCTACTGCATTCTTAGAAGATAATTATGTGGTTCCATCTTTTTAGCCATTTGGAGATACCATAAATATAAAATAGGGCCAAGTGGCTCACAAATATGGTGGCTCACATTTGTAATCCTAGAGCTTTGGGAAGCTGAGGCTGGAGGATCACTTGAGGCCAGGAGTTCAAGATCAGCCTGAGCAACATAGCGAGACCTCATCTGTCCAAAAAAAACTTTTTTTTAATTTAGCAGGGCATGATAGTGTGTGCCTATAGTCCCAGCTATTTGGGAGGCTGAGGCAGGAGGATTGCTTGAACCTAGGAGTTCAAGGCTGCAGTTAGCCATGACTGGACTGTGCCACTGCACTACAGCCTGGGCAACAGAGTGAAACTGTCTCAAAAAATATATACACACACAATACACACACACACAAAATATATACACACACATACATACAGACACACACACACACACACACAATTCTCAAAAAGCAAATTTTAAAATCTGATAATGTCTAAATTTTGTCCTGAGCAAAATAAACTGCCACACTGGAAAATCCTGATCTGTTATACAGCAATATCAATTTCCCTCAAGATTAATTTGTTCACACAAAAATATTTTGGGGTTGGGAGGCCAAGATGGGTGGATCACCTGAGGTCAGGAGTTCGTAACTAACCTGACCAACATAGTGAAACCCTGTCTCTACTAAAAATACAAAAAAATTAGCTGGGCATGGTGGCAGGTGCCTGTAATCCCAGCTACTCAGGAGGCTGAGGCAGGATAATCACTTGAACCTGGGAGGCGGAGTTTTCAGTGAGCCAAGATCATGCCATTGCACTCCGGCCTGGGCAAAAAGAGTGAAACTCCATCTCAAAAAAAAAAAAAAATTGAGGGGGTCACTGTCAGTAATTATACATACATAAAAATTATATGAAGTACAGCCAACAATGAAAAAGCAATAAAAAACCTATATAAAGATAATCTGATTGATAATGCTCATATCAATAGGAGCACAACTGAGTGTTTCAATGCCCTTCAACATATATAAACATATGAATTATTTTTTAAAGTCTACAGTCTGATTATTAACATTGAAAATTACAATCTCACAAAAATGTTTTTATTTTCAAAGCACATAAGAGTGAGGGCAGCATGGGAAAGGGACAATAAGTTGTACAAAAAGCTCATGTTCCAGATAATGTGAGAATTTTAAAAACACTTTAAAACTAATACTATGAATTTGAAAAGTAATTTTTAGAAGTACTAAAAAAGTATTTATCCATTTAGTTAGTTTTAGGGAAGGGTCTTGCTCCATCACCCAGGCTGGAGTGCAGTGGCACCACCATAGCTCACTGCAGCCTTGAACTCCTGGGCTCAAGCAATCCTCCCACTTCAGCCTCCCAAGTAGCTAGGACTATAGGAACATGCCAGTGCACCCAGCTAATTTCTTTGCTTTTTGTTTGTTTGTTTGTTTTTGTAAAGACAGGGTCTCATTATGTTAGCCAGGCTAGTCTTGAACTCCTAGCCTCAAGGATCTGCCCAGGCCTCCCGAAGTGCTGGGATTACAGGCATGAGCCACTGTCCCCAGACGAAAAATTTATACATGTTAAGAGCATGATGTAAATATAATTTACAAATGATTTTCAAATGTAACACCATGCTGACAGGATAGCTGAATTCAATATTGTTTGTATTTTTTTTTTTAGTGGAAGAAAATGAATTCAATAAAAATACTGTGAGATATCAGAAGAATATTCAATTGCTCTGGTTTTGTTTAACATTTCTGAACTAGGTTGAGCTTTAAATGAAATTCATTCTACCCCCTCCTCCTCTCATTTTACTTGGCAAGAACTTTGCCAAGTAGTCAAAAGAGGTGAGAGGAAGCATTCTTGGCAGAGGGATCTTCATACAGAAAGATATATGCCAATATGATAGTGTTCATGGTCAATGCAACCATATAATAAAGAAAAATGATAAGATAGAAAAAGATTGAGTAATGTTAAATTGGACTGCCATTATTAACATATGCCCTAAAAGAAACATGTTCTTCTGCTCTGTCTCTACAATGGCCAGCAAAAATGCCTCCCTCCTTATCCGCAACTCCAGTGGAACAGATGTTGGTCTCTAATACTATTCTCCATTAAGAAGGAACCAGAGGCCAGGCGCGGTGGCTCACATCTGTAATCCCAGCACTTTGGGAGGCCAAAGTGGGAGGATCCTTTGAGGCTAGGATTTTGAGACCAGCCTGGGCAACACAGTGAGACCCTGGGTATTTAAAAACAAAACGAAACAACAACAACAAAAACCAAAAAACAAAAACAGAGTTTTAGGGAGAGTACTAGTTCCACGTCTTACTGCAACAAAAAAATATCAAAATGGGATTGGGCTATCTTGTCAGAAAGCAAGAAGACTTTAAAATTTTTATTTATCCATTTATTTTTTGTTTTTAGCGATGAGGTTTTACTCTGTCACCCAGAGCTGGAGTGCAGTGGTGGGATTATGGCTCATTGCAGCCTCAAACTCCTGGCCTCAACCCATCTTCCCACCTTAGCCTCCCAACTAGTTAGGACTACCTGTATACAACACTACTCATGCTCCTAACTACATTTTTTGTTTTTTTGTAGAGACAAGGTCTATGTTGTCCAGACTGATCCTGAACTCCTGGTCTCAAGCAATCCTTCCACCTCAGCCTCCCAAATGCTGGGATTACAGGCGTGAGCCACTGTGCCCAGCCAAGGAGAATTTTTTAAAAAAGGTCCAAGGTTAAGTGCTAAAAGGACAAAGAAGCCAGTTTGAGGTTAGCCAGGCTGTCACATTTGAACATTAAAAAGAGAATAATAATTACAGCTAAATAGAATAAATTAAGTCTGTGATAAGCCATGAATTCATAATGAGATGCAAAAGGGAATGCTAACACACATAAAAAGATAGTTATAAAGAAGGGTGAAAATAATAGGGTATCTAACATCTTATGATATTAATAACTAGATTGGTGTTAACATTTAGGTGTTTTGTTTCTACTTTTAAGTATATGTCTATTTATGAAGTATAGCTGTGTACTTTTTTGTTTCAGTACAAGGAGGGTAGGGTAGATAAAAGGAATTGTGTGTGACTAAGCCAAACAGTTCCCAAAAAAGCAGATCATGAACCAACAACAAGAAATTCAGATCCACACAGGCCCTAACACACACAGCTGCTTAAAGGAGATGCAGTGGCTGATGAGTGCCTATGGTCACACACAATGACCCAGTAGACATTATGAGTTCTAAAAGGGTGAATTAGTCAAACACCCTAGAGAGCTCACAGTACAGACCTGATCCCTGATCGCTCAGGAAAGGAAACATCAATAATTCCTGGCACTACTCCTACCAGAAAAGGGCAAGTTATAATGACAACAGAACACTGAGCTATGAAACACTGATCACACAAAAAAATAAAGAATATTTCAAATCATAGAATAACTCCAAGCTGCAAGAAACTACAGTCTATGAGAAAGGCATGAACTTAAAAATTCTCCTGAGCAGGTAATGTTCAGTTATAGAAGGGAACTGATGCACACCCATACGACTTTAGTTTGCCCATCAACGCAGCCTTTGGGTAAGCTTTAGACATAACCAAACCTTGTGTTTTAATTAAGAATCAAATCCATCAACAACTCTGAACTCTCAATCTGAAATTTTGCTTTGTTTTGGTAGTGGTAAGATTACTGTAACCTAGGAAGGTATAGAAAAATTACTATAATTCTGGAAAAGTATAGAAAGGGAAATTTGGAAGGAAACTCTAGGGAAATATAAAAATACAAGTATGTCAGCTGAGTGCACTGGTTCAACCTGTAATCTCAGCACTCTGGGAGGCCAAGGTGGGAGGTTCACTTGAGCCCAGGAATTGAAGACCAGCCTGGGAAACATAGTGAGACCTTGTTTCTACTAAAAATAAGAAAAATTAGCTGGGTGTGGTGGTGCACACTTGTGGTCCCAGCTACTCAGGAGGCTTAGGCAGGAGGATGGCTTGAACCTGGGAGGTCAAAGCTGCAGTGAGTCACGATTGTGCCATTGCATTCCACCCTGGGCAACAGAGTGAGACCCCATCTCAAAAAAAAAAAAAGTGTAGAATGAATAAACCAACGGGTTAATATTTTAAAATACATTTAAGTAAATTTTTGACCACTATATAAAGTGAAGTTTAACAGACACTATAATTAATGATAATTGTAACATAATTTAACTAAATAAGCTTGTAAACAATGTCTAAATGTTTTTTAAAAAATTGTTTTTTGAGACAAGTTCTCGCTCTTTTGCCCAGGCTGGAATGCAAGTGGCGTGATCAAGGCTCACTACAGCCTTGACCTCCCTGGCTCAAGGCATCTTCCTGCCTCAGCCTCCCAAGTAGCTGGGACCACAGGGATGTGCCACCACACCTGAATGGTGTCCCCCTATGTTACCCATGCTGGTCTCGAACTCCTAGGCTCAAGTGATTCTCCCACCTTGGTCTCCCAAAGTGCTGGGATTACATGCATGAGCCACCACATCCAGCCTAAATGTTGAAAAATTTTTATTTTAGAACTTTACTGTGTTAGATAAGTAGGTTTATTAAACCAAGTATTAAGTTATGAGCAGTGATGAGTATTTTTCTCCATGCCCCAAATCTCAGACATTAAAGAATGAAACTGGACGGTATGCTTGGGGATTGGCAAATAAATACAAGTGACTCTAGTACAAATTATGTATGGAAAATGCACTGAAAAGAAGTGGCTGGGAAGGTTAAGAAGGAGCCAGATATTTAGTTTGATCAAATAGGCAATGGAGAGCTACTGAGAGTATTTAGAAAGGGACAAGGCACAGATCAATCTTGGCACAGTTTCGAACACCCTCTGGTGGTAACAGAGAATAGATTACAGGGTAGAAGAGACCTGCCGCAAGGAAACGTTAATCCAGGATTGGAGACAGGCAGTGAGATCAACATCACTGATCATCAGAGAAATGCAAATCAAAACCACAGTGAGATATCATCTCACCCCGATTAAAATGGCTTTTATCCAAATGTCAGACAGTAACAAACACTGGCAAGGATGTGGAGAAAAGGGAACCCTTGTACACTGTTAGTGGGAATGTAAATTAGTACAACCACGATGGAGAACAGTTTGGAGGTTCCTCAAAAAACTAAAAATAGAGCTCACTGAAGCCTCAAATTCCTAGGCTCAAGAGATCCTCCTGCCTCAGTCTCCAAAGTAGCTAAGACTATAGGTGTGCACCACCACACCTGGCTAATATTTTTTCGGTTTTTTGTAGAGACAGGGCCTATGTTGGCCAGGCTCATCTTAAACACTTGGCCTCAAGCAATCCTCCTGCCTTAGACTCCCAAAGTAGTGGGATTAAAGGCATAAACCACCACACCCAGCCCATAATTTTCTTTGGTAAGATTCTCTTAATTTCAGGGTTCAAACAAACTTACTCTAACTAGGACATCAATATATAACTTTTAACAATGTTATATGCACTACATGAGAGTTTTTTTTTAACCTGTATAGTCTCCTGATATAATTTATGCATATCTTTTCAGTCTCAGAAGCACAAAGATGTTTAATATATTATCTCATGTATAGCAAGAACTATTACTCTAATTTTTAAAAATAGTACAGAGACAGGGTACTTGCTATGTTGCCCAGGCTGGTCTTGATGGCCTCAAATGATCCTTCCACCTCAGCTTCCCAAAGTACCAGGATTACAGGTGTGAACCACCAAACCTAGCCAAAACCATTTCTTTATTTTTCTTTTTTTTTTTAACCAAGCCATGTTTCTAAATAATCGGCTGGAATTATTTAATATCCCTTTATAGCTAACCTGTTAAAAAAACAATAAAAAATAATCTGTTTCAAACTTTTTTTTTTTAAGAGACAGGGTCCTGCTCTGTTGCGTGGTTTTTGTTTGAAAAAAACATTTCTACTTTTGGAACCAGAACACTATCTCCATTCACAATCACAGATGTTCTCATTTTCTCATTCATAGAAACATTTTGACTCCCACACATTTCTTCCCCCCCAACACACATACTTGTCACTAAAAACATTCTCAAGTAACTAGCATTACATCGGATTGCATTTAAAATCTAAGAGCTGATACTCATTTTCCTTTAACAGCTCTATCACACTTAATGACTGAAATTCTTATTGTAAAAAAAAATCTAAAGCTAAAAGTGATAATTATTTCGATTATACAGCTATAAACAATTACTACACTTTCATAACAATAATTTTTAAAAGATACTTTAAAATATTACTTAAATCCTGTTGAGTGATCATCCTAACAAGCTACATACTCTTTACAACTCTATAGAACGTTAAAGTATCATACTTGAGACACCTATTTTTAGTATTAGGGGAATGTGACTGTGGCACTAGTGGTTTATCATGTTTTCAGTTATTTATTGATTCAACAAGTATTTATTGCACATCCATCACATACAGGCACAAAGTTAGGCTGTAAGGATGCAATAATAAGCCAAAACTTGACATGATTCTAGCTCTCATGGTTTTCAAACTGTCCAGTGAAAACAGAGATCAATCAAATGCTCACATGAATGAATGTGTCATTAAAATCTAACATTCATCTGAAATAAGGAAACCATTCGATGAGCATTTATAACAATCATGATTGTAGGAATGAGTGCTAAATAAACGACCTAGAGTGAAGGTGAGGGGAGCAGTGTCAGAGAAGGCTTTCAAAGGAAGTAATGCTTGAACTGAAATCGAAGGCATAAAATTAGGGGTGACGAACAAAATAACCTCTCCCCCTTTAAAAAGATCACTCTAACTGCCATATTGAGAATAGACAAGAGAAAACAGGAAACTATCTCAGTAGAAAGAGCTAGAGATAATAAAATTATTAGTGGATGGAAATAGAGAGATACAAACAGATCCAACAGCTATTTAGGAAGTTAAATCAAGAGGAGAGTGATGGATTGAATATGAAGGAATGAGGAAGAAGGTGTCATGGATGGATCCTAGATTTTTTTGGTTCTTACAGTTAGATATGTATTGGTTTTCTAGCTTCTGTAAAAAATTACCCAAAATTTGTGGCTTAAAACAACACAAATATATTGTCTTATGAATCTGTAGGTCAGAGGTCTCACTGGGCTAAAATCAAGGTGTTGGCAGGACTTTATTGATTGGTTGACTGATTGAGACAAGGTTTTACTCTGTTGCCCAGAATAGAGTGCAGTGGTATGATCAGGGCTCACTCACAGCAGCCTCAACCTCCCAGGCTCCAGCAATCCTCCCAACTCATCCTCCCGAGTAGCTGAGACTACAGGTGTGTGCCACCATGTCCAGCTAATTTTTTTATTAATTTTTTTTTTTGAGACCGAGTCTTGCTCTGTCACCAGGCTGGAGTGTAGTGGTGCCATCTACAACTTCTGGCCCCGCTGGGTTCAAGCAATTCCCCTGCCTCAGCCTCCTGAGTAGCTGGGACTACAGGTGCATACAACCACACCCAACTAATTTCATATTTTTAATAGAAACAGGGTTTAACTATGTTAGCCAGGATGGTCTCGATCTCCTGACCTCATGATCTGCCCGTCTCGGCCTCCCAAAGTTCTGAGATTACAGGCATCAGTCACTGCACCCGGCCTTATTAATTCTTTTTTTTTTTTTAAAGAGACAGGGTCTCACCATATTGCCCAGGCTGGTCTCAAACTCCTGGACTCAAGCAATTCTCCCACCTTGGCTTTTTCCCAAAGTGTTGGGATTATAGGCATGAGCCACTACACCCTGCCTTTGCTGCATTTCTTTCTGCAGACTCTAGGAAAGAATCCGTTTTCTTGCTCTGTCCTAAATCTAGTTAATGACAAATGTTTCCTATATCTTGCAAGATTAAAAAATTAATCATTAGTCACCTTTCAGAGTTTACCAAAAATATGTAACAAAGAAAAGGAATTGAGCCCTAATATCTGCTCAGGTGATCTCTCTGTGTTCATGTTCTCTTTCACCCAAACCCCAAAACTCACTCCTCTTAAACTACTGCCACTTTTCCTGTACATTGAGGTTTCTAAGACAATGATGTATCTTCTGCTTGAATCAACCTTTCTCCCACACTAATTTTTTTTTTTCCTCACATATAGACTCACAGGCCCTTTTCATTTAAAGGATTTTCTGCTTAATAATCAATGTAGAAGATTTGATTAATCCCAATAAAGATTAAGAAGAGGTCTTTTGCCCTTTGTCTCCAGTTCCCAATGGTGTCCTATCAGATGCTATCATCAGAATGCATCTGTAATTCCCCCCGCTGAAGGGCAGTATGGGAAAACAGAATGAACAAAGAACTTGGACATGGAATCAACTTGCGTTCTCATCTCAGCACTACCACTTACTATTGAATATTGGGAAAATTACCTAACCATGCCTCAGAACCAATGGGGATACTAGCAGCAGCTTTGAAGGGTGGTTACAGGAAATACAGAAAATATAAGTAAAAACATAGAACACTGTCTGCCACATGGTAGTTGCTTAATAAATACAAGCTATTATTGTTATTATTATCTAGCATTCTCTTTCTCTCTAGTCATTAGGTTAAGATTCCTGTCATCCCACATTTGACAATTCTCTGTCAGTGAATAGTTTTTCATTAGATAGGCCACAACTAGTTAGCATGAAGCTTTCTAATTACATTCACATTTCAGGCCAGTCAGAGTCCCCGTGGGGATCCCATAAAAATCTCAGGTTACTTTACATAATATTCTTCCCAGTTGTAATTTCAATCTGCAGCCTACAGGTCAAGTCTAGCATCAGAAATCTAATTTATTTTCTTTGCTGTAGCAATAAAAATGCAACAAAAAGAAATGTAGCCTTTAGAAACCTACTCCAAATTGTGTCTTTGCATCTGTACTCTCATCTTTAAAAAGGTACAAATACAAGAATTTTCAGATGCTTTTTATGCATCACTGGGACAAACTCTTAATTGAGAGGGAGCATACTTTAGTATAAACCTGAAGGAAAAACTTACTTTCCTTCTGGACTATACATGGTTTAAGTGAAGATTTGTATTGGGTCTGAGGTCAAACAAGACACCTCCCAGGAGCCTTCGCATTCCATTCCTATGCAGAATGCTGAAATCACTGCTGAGAGCACCTGGACTGGCCCAAAATCATAGTTCCTACTACCAGATCTGCAGATCTTATGGTTACTACTATAAGCATTTTCAGATATCTATAAAATTGAAAAAAATCAAACAAAAGAATTCATGTTCCTTACTCTGTATTTCGCCAGATCTCTCTGAAATAAGACTGAGCCAATCCAACGCCAACAGATGAACATAGGACCTTGACATTTACCAATAAAGGAAGATTCTGTGCTGCTTTTGGTACCTTGTCCAAACTCCAGGTTGACAATCTGCCTCTATATACTGAAATTCTCATTGTTGAAATCCTACCAAATGTTCCACACTACGTGGGATAGTATGAAGAATATGAGACTGCAGTGACTGTCAAGAGCGTATAACTGCAGTGTCTGCAGTGTCTGTCAAGAGCTTATGAAATTTAGCAGTCCTGATAGCTATGATAGCATGAAAGACTGCTAAATCTGAAACAGGGCTTAGTCCCCAACACAGTGGAATTGTTCCCTACACCAGACATAATAAATAAAATCTACTTATTTATGTTAATAAATTAGAACAGATAAAGATTTTTTTTTTTTCAGACAGTCTCACTCTGTAGCCCAGGCTGGAGTGCAGTGGCGCGATCTCTGCTCACTGCAACCTCTGCCTCCCAGGTCCTGGTTCAAGCAACTCTCCTGCCTCAGCCTCCCAAGTAGCTGGAAATACAGGCACATGCCACCATGCCCAGCTAATTTTTATATTTTTAGTAGAGATGAGGTTTCAGCACGTTGGCCAGGCTGGGTCTTGAACTCCTGACCTTGTGGTCCACCCGCCTCGGCCTCCCAAATGCTGGGATTACAGGCATGAGCCACTGTGCCCGGCCAAGAGTTTTTTTTAATTCATGGTTCTTTTAGTTATCATTTTAAGATAATTAAGGCCCTTGGCATTAATCTCCATATTAAGTAATTCTTATACACATGAATAGTACAAAAATGATTAAATACAGAAAATAAAATACAGCCAGTCATGGTGGCTCACACTTGTAATTCGAATGCTTTGGGAAGCCAAGGTGGGAGAACTGCCTGAGGACAGGAGTTCAAGTCCAGCCTGGGCAACAAAATGAGACCTTGTTTCTTTTTTTCTTTTTAATTACAGTGGAAGTTGAAGCAAGACCCTGTTTCTACAGGAAAAAGAAAAGAAAAGAAAAGAAAAAAATTAGCCAGGCATGGTAGCACGTCTATAGTCTCAGCTACTTGGGATGCTGAGCTCAGGAGCTGGAGGCTGCAGGGAGCTACAATCCCACCACTGCACTCCAGCTTGGGCAGCAGAGCAAGACCCTGTCTCTTTAAAAAAACAAAATAAAAACACACAAATTAAAAAGAGAGAGAGAGAGAAATACAATAGATCTGAATAAAAAAGAATTTTAAAATTTCACTAGAGTCTGGGAGCCTCTAGAACATGACGTGGACTCCCTCTGCTGGTTCCTAGTAGCAGCAGTTCCAGACACCGACAAAATCCCTGACAAAAGAGCAACAAAAGCCAAAGGGCTAATCTACATTCATTTCTACTCAGATTAGGGGATGTTTCATAGTGGATCTGACTATGGGTCAGTCAAAGGCGATACTAAAAATGATTGTGTTTTTACTACAACTACAAAAAAAAGAGTAACCAGCATATTGTAAGTCTTAATTATTTGTGCTAATAGTTGGATAATTTAAAATGTATTTTCATGTGGAGTGCACTGTAGGTTTTTAGCAGCGTATTATCTTTCCAAAATAGACTTCTCTTAGTTTTCATTTTTGCTCAAATTAAGTTATTTTTAATATGGGCCCTTATAACTTAATGGAAAAAGAAAGAGGTCAACAGCCATAAGGGAATGTTGACCTATGACTAGTCCACAGAGCGCACGTATCACACATGGCTATTTGAGAGAAGAAAAGAAGGGTATTAGCTGGTTACAGCTGGTAAAACTGTTACCACAACTTGCTTTTTACAGTACTATAATTCTACAAAACTCGTGTAACCTTTAGTTTGTCCTAAATATAACTAATAAACTAAAGCAGAATCAGCAAGCTTTCAACTTCCAATACTGGCAGAGTAGTCTGGTTAGTCTAATCCTGCCACAAATATAATAATAAAATATTAAATATTCACTATTTAAAGGCACTGGAGTCTGACTGAAATCAGGCAGAAACTGCAACTGGTGAGATTTGGGAACTTGTGGCCTTGTGCCTGAAGCATTCCCCAATCCACTAACAGCTTGGTTAGCATCACCTTACTAGCTTGAGGTGTCAGAGGACAACTCAAGTTTAGGAATGACAGAGTAGCCAAAAAATCAGGGGCAAGGCTTGAGGGAAAGGCAGAAGGAATAAAGCCCAATTCATGCATATAAAATCCACTCAAAGTTTTCTCTCACTGCTGAACTACACATACACAGGGCAGATCCCAAGCAGCCCATCAATAAAGCAGCAGGTGGAAGCTGAAAAACACTGCAGGATTTCAGCTGCTGCCCAACACAGGAGAGATAAGAGTGTGGAGTCCAGTGTGAGTTGAGCCAAGCTGTCTGCTAGAACAAAAATCACATTTCAGAAGAATATAACAGAATCCAGAGTTTCCACAATGTCCAGTACCCAATAACAAATCACGAGTTATAGGAAGAAAAAGGAAAACATGACATATATGCACCAAAATGCTGTCAACTCCAAGATGACCCCAATGATATAATTAGCAGTCAAGGATTTAAAATCAGCCATTATAAATATGTTCAAGGACTTAAGGGAAAAAAGACACCTAATAAATAAAAGGGGTGTTTTAGCTAAGAAATATGAATGATGGAAAAAAAAAAACAAATGGAAACTCTACAGCTAAAAAGTAAATTGAAACAAAATGTTCACCGGATTGAATTAACAGCAGATTGAAGATGGCAGAACAGTTATTAAAATTAGAGCATTAGAAATTATCCAATCTGAAAAACAGAGAAAAAAGTATTGTGGAAAAATAAGCAAAGCCTTGGAGTATTTGAATAATGGATGAAAACATCCCAAATTTAGTGAAAGACATCAACCTACAGATCCAAAAAGCTCAACCAACCCCAAACAAGAAAACCACCCCTAGGCATACCATAGTCAGACCACTGGAATACAAAGAGAAGATCTTAAAAGCAGCCAGAGAAAAATAATACATTACATATAGGATAATAGGATTAAAAAAACACCATTAAGAAAATGAAAAGGCAAGTGAGACTGGAAGGAAATATTTACAAAACATATCCAACAAAGGACTTGTATCCAGACTGAAAAATGAAAACAAAATAACTTGCTAACCAAAAGAAATTAACCCAATTTTTTAAAAAAATGAGTAAAAGATTTGAACAAACACTTCATAAAGGAAGATTTACATTGGCCAATAACTACAAAGAAAGGGCTCAGCATTTGTCATCAAGGAAATACATTTTAATACTACAATGAGATGTCACTTCATACATTCTAGAATGGCTAAATTAAAGACTGACAACAGTAAATGTGAACCAACCAGACCTCACATATTGCTGGAGAGAATAAAACAGTACAACCAGAGCTCACTTTGGCAGCACATATACTAAAATAATAAAATGGCACAACTGGCCCAGCATAGTGGCTCATGCCTGTAATCCCAACATTTTGGGAGGCTGAGGTGGGAGGACTGCTTGAGGCCAGGAGTTCAAGACCAGCCCAAACAACAAAGCAAGACCCTCTCTCTACAAAAAAAAATAGCCAGGCATGGTGATACATGTGTGCAGTCCCAGGACTTTGGAAGGTAGAGGCAGGAGGATTGCTTGAGCCCAGGTGTTTGAGGCTGCAGGGAGCTATCATCCACCTCAGAGCTCTAGCCTGGGCAACGGAACAAGACCCTGCCTCTTAAAAAAAAGTATCTGTGACCAGGTGCAGTGGCTCACACCTGTAATCCCAGCACTTTGGGAGGCCAAGGTAAGCAAATCATGGATCACCTGAGGTCAGGAGTTCAAGACCAGCCTGGCTAACATGGTGAAACCCCGTTTCTACTAAAAATGCAAAAAATTAGCCGGGCGTGGTGGCACACACCTGTAATCCCAGCTACTCGGAAGGCTGAGGCAGGAGAATGGCTTGAACCCAGGAGGTGGAGGTTGCAGTGAGCTGAGACCATGCCATTGCATTCCAGTGTGGGCAATGAGAGCAAAACTCTGTCTCCAAAAAAAAAAAAAGTACCTCAAAAAAGACTTATAGTCATACAGTGAAATACTACTACTACTCCACAATAACAAGGAATGAACTATTGATCCATGTACAGTATGGATGAATCTCAGACAATATGGTGAATGAAAGAAGCTGGACCGGCCGGGCGCGGTGGCTCACGCCTGTAATCCCAGCACTTTGGGAGGCCGAGACGGGAGGATCACCTGAGGTTGGGAGTTCGAGACCAGCCTGACCAACATGGAGAAACCCCATCTCTACTAAAAATACAAAATTAGCCAGGCAGGGTGGCACATGCCTGCAATCCCAGCTACTCGGGAGGCTGAGGCAGGAGAATTGCTTGAACCTGGGAGGCAGAAGTTGCGGTGAGCCAAGATCATGCCATTGCATTCCAGCCTGGGCAACAAGAGCAAAACTCCGTCTCAAAAAAAAAGAAAAAAGAAAGAAGCTGGACCAAATGAATATACACTTTAAGAGTCCATAAGTTTAAGATTTTAAAAAAAAAAAAAAAAGATAAAAAAAATGAGTAATTAAAAAATATGAAGATGGGTCAAACATACATAGAGGTAAACAGAACTTCAGACTTGATACAGAATGGCAATAGAGGCTTGCTTCAAGTAGTTAAGCAGGAAACTACTTGCCAAGTGTGATTCAATACCTTATAGAGAGTAAATTTTACTTTTATAAACATTTTAAAAATGAAAACTCCTTAAGAGTAGCAAATGTATCTAACTTGATTTGTTTTGGAGATATCTTAACACAGGTGAAATGTGTACAAAAGTTTTTACAGCAATGAAGATAAAGGCATGGATAATGCATGATGGCAATAAAACTTCTTTAAAAGTGGTTCTGATTTCAAGTAAAAGAACAAGAGAATATAGATGTCAGAAAAGGCCAAAAGGTGAATAATGTGAACACAATTTCAACATAAATAATCTTAACAGAGATTAAAATATAGGATTAATAACATAAAGGATGTTGTATATCTGATCCAATGTCAGACCTACCATCATATGTTGCTTAACAACAGGGATACATTCTGATAAATTCATTGTTAGGTGATTTTGTGTTGTGCAAACATCAGATGGTTTAGCCTACTACACACTTAGGCTGTACAGTACAGTCTATTGTTCCAAGGCTACACACGTGTACAGCATGTTATTGTACTGAATAGTGTAGGCAACTATAATACAATGCTAAATATTTGTGTACCTAAACATCAAAAAGGTACAGTAAAATATGGTTAAAATACGCATAATTAACTATTCCTCTACCCCCTCCTTTCACGTGTAAAATGCAGATTCAGGCTGGGCATGGTGGCTCACGCCTTTAATCCCATCACTTTGGGAGGCTGAGACAGGCAGATCACCTGAGGTCAGGAGTTCGAGATCAGCCTGACCAACATGGAGAAACCCTGTCTCTACTGAAAATACAAAATTAGCTGGGCGTGGTGGTACATGCCTGTAATCTCAGCTACTTGGGAGGCTGAGGCAGGAGAATCGCTTGAACCCAGGATTCAGAGGTTGCAGTGAGCCGAGATCACGCCATTGCACTCCAGCCTGGGCAACAAGAGCGAAAACTCCATTAAAAAAAAAAAAAAAAAATATATATATATATATATATATATATATATATATATATATATGGTTTAGGGAACACTTATTCTATTTTATAAAATGAAGTGTTACCTGATTCTAGAATCACAAAGCCAATTGGGATCTTCAAGTACACACAGACACATACATACAGTTTAAAAGCAAAGGTATACCTGTATAGGGCATTTACCATGCATGGAACTTCCAGGACTAAAGTCACTCTGGGTGAGTCAGTGAATGAGTGGGGAGTGAATGTGAAAATCTAGGACATTACCATACAGTACTGTATACTTATAAACACTTTACACTTAGGCTCCACTAAATTTATTAAATTTTTCTTTCTTCAATAATACATTAACCTTAGCTTACTGTAACTTTATTTGATAAACTTTTACATTTTAACTTTTTTACTTTTGTAATAACACTTAGCTTAAAACACAAAACACTGTACAGCTGTAAAAAAGTATTTTCTTGGTTGGGCACGGTGGCTCACGCCTGTAATCCTAGCACTTTGGGAGGCCAAGGCGGGTGATTGCCTGAGCTCAGGAGTTCGAAACCAGCTTGGGCAACACAGTGAAACCCTGTCTCTACTAAAATACAAAAGAAATTAGCCGGGTATGGCGCATGCGCCTGTGGTCCCAGCTACTCTGGAGGCTGAGGCAGGAGAATTGCTTGAACCCAGGAGGCGGAGGTTGCAAGGAGCCAAGATTGCACCATTGCACTCTAGCCTGGAAAACAGAGTGAGAACCTGTCTCAACAACAACAACAAAAAAGAGTATTTTCCTTATAGCCTTATTCTATAAGTTTTTTTTTCTATTCTTAAAAATTTTTAAACAAAAATTTTTAAGGGTTGGGATTATCAAGATGTCACTAGGCGATCGAAATTTTTCAGCTCCATTATAATCTTATGGGGCCACCATCCTATAAGCAGTCTGTCATTGATGTAAACATCATTATTCAGCACATAAGTGTATTTCAAATTTAGAGTTTTACTTTGCTATTCTTTTTTTTTTTCTGAGATGTAGTCTCACTAGGTCACCCAGGCTGGAGTGCAGTGCTGCAATCTCATCTCACTGCAACCTCCGCCTCCTGGGTTCAAGAAATTCTCCTGCCTTAGCCTCCCTAGTAGCTGGGATTACAGGCACCCACCACCATGCCCAGCTAATTTTTATATTTTACTACAAACAGGGTTTCACTATGTTGGCCAGGCTGGTCTCAAACTTCTGATCTCAAACAATCCACCTGCCTTAGCCTCCCAAAATACTGAGATCACAGGTGTGATCCACTGCTCCCCGCCTGCTATTCATTTTTTAAATTCTGGCTACAGTAACTACCCTATGCTAAATTTTATCTTATTCAAATCATTTACCATACGGAGGAAAATGTTCCTAGTAATGAAAGAAATTCCCGCTCATTACCTTGTCCTGAAGAGTTTGCTGCCATTTTCCTATTTTGTTTCAATTACGTCCAGTGGCAGTTGGTCAGCACTTCACAGTCATCTGTAAAATATGTGTACACACATATACAATGTACCATATTTTAATCACAGACTAAAAGGAACAGCTAGCCTTGTTACAATGCAATGTTGTAATCTCGTCAGAAACTTACATTTGAAATGTACACGGACTGAAATCACAAATTTAAACTCTGCTAGTGCCTCAAGCATTTAATACTGCATTGTTTATTCTTGCAGATGTTCATACCATTTAGCATTACTGTTTTTAATAAACATCATTAGGTTGTATTTACCAAATATATCAACCAATTGATAGAGTCAATACAATCATGGTGCTAGGAAGAAAAATCATTCATCTATGCTGCTTCTCCATTCGTCTAAAACACATACCCAGCAACTACTGTGTACACTGAAAGCTAAAAAAGGAAAAGGAGTACTGTACCTGCTCTGCACCATACACTGTGTAAGATGCTCGAAATTAGTTCCTTTATTTATCACCATTTTATAGATAAGGAGACCATCCCCAGGGTCATAAAGCTAATAAGAATTCTTTGGGCTGCTGGTTTCCAAACTTCGTGCTTTCGTACTAAATCCTGGGGAGATGCAAGATGAGCAAGACCCTCTCCTGCTCTCAAGGAACATATAACCCGATGGAAAAATAAAGTCTTATTCAACCATCCATACTATTAATAATAATTTTTTTAAAAGCTTAAACAAACGCTCTCTTTAAAAGGTGGGCACAGTGCTGAAGGCAAATAATTGATTCCATTGGGAGCAAAGAGTGATGCCTTAGTCTAGAGAGCCCGGGAAAGACACAAGAGATAGAAAACAGACACTGGTTTTTAATAAATGAATCGTTAGATGTCTCCTACGGCTGAAGCACAGAGCGAGCAATGCCGGGTTAGGACTGGAGGACAATAGGGCCATCTTGTGACAGGGCTAGACAGACGTGCCAGAAAGGTCCCTGCCCGCGGGCGTGCAAGGCCGGCTGAGCCTGGGCTGTGAACGAGACGAAGGAAGCAAGTAAGAGCAAGAAATGCTGGGTGGCAAGGTCGGAGGGGAGGCCGCTGCCTGTAGCAACAAAGACAGCGGCGGCAGGTCTGCACCGGGGCCACACTTTTCTAGTCTCCGGTGCCACCAGGCTGTCGTACTTACCTAGGACGCTAGGACGCCGGGACCGCCTCGACTCCCAATAGCTGCTCTTAAAGGGGGCGCGACCACTTAGGCAAAAGGAGCTCAATTCGCAGCACTACAACCTTCCCGCCCCCGCTGCGCTTCCGCCTCCTGACTGACGTGCGCCCCAGGGAGCGGAAACCCCGCCTCCCGCCGGGACCCAACGGCCACCGCCCGTCGTGATTCGCATTTTAGCTGCCACCTCAATGCAGACGTCACTTTTTTTTCCAAAGAATGACAGTCGAAGAGGCTCACGGGAGATGCAACCGGTACTTTTGGGGGCGGGACCAGTGTGGGGCGTGGTCCGGGGCGGGGTAGGGGCGGGGCTGCTAGGCAGGGGTGGGACGGCGAATACCTGGGTCCCTAGCACCAAAGCTGCCTTTTTCTTCATTGCCACTGCCTGGCCGATTGGCGACCGTGCGAGTCCACCTCGGCCTCGGAGAAGAGAGTTCAGAGGCTAGGGTCGCTCTCGAGCTTTAGCAACCATCTCGGATTTCGCATCTGCACACACACACACCCCCCCAGGAATATTTTTCGTCTGCAGTTTACATAATTACACACAATGAAAGCACTGAATATGGAGAATTTTATTACAGTGCAATAATCTATATTTAAGAAGTGGGTGTGCCAGATCGCAGACCACCAAGATACTACTAGTGGGATCACCTTCTCCCCACCTAATTCTAGCACAATAGGTGTCTACACATTTGCATTAAAGGGTAATTTTATATCGACATGTGTTCAAGTTGCACTTTTTTAATTTAAAAAAATGTGTTTTTATGTAGAGACAGTGTCTCACTTTGTTGCCTAGGCTGGTCTTGAACTCCTGGCCTCAAGGGATCAGCCCACCTCAGCCTCCCAAAGTGCTAGGATTACAGACGTCAGCCACCCTGCCCTGCTTAAAATTTCGGTTTCTTAATCTCTTCCGAAAGATACATTTGAAAAACACACAGACTTAAATCACAAATGTAAGCTCCCCAAGCGCCTCAAGCATTTAATTAAATAGAATGGATAATGAATTTGAACATATGTTTTTAATAATCGATGTTTGCTCAAGAGTAAAATGTTTATGATGCACGATTTTCTTGTGCACGGATCAATGACTGAAATAATCGTTTCAATACCAAGTATTTACTCAAAACCAAGCATTTATTTACTCTATACCAAGCAGCTATTGCGTGCCTTCTACAATGAGAGGTGCTTCCTGTGCATCAGCTCTGGTTCTGTTGTTCCCTGATTTATATTTGAGACTCGTGTTTCTTGCTCTATGTCAAGTAGCCAGCTGAGATTCAAATTGAAAGTTCTGCCAGATGTTAAGGCCCAAGTTCTTAAATCTCACACATTGCCTCTGCTCTGGAGAAAGGAATTCCTCTGAGACCAGTTCTTGCTGACTTGACTTTAATCCAGATAGAAAGCCTAACACATTAGCATTTTGATGATAGGCCAAGAGCCCTTTGGACTTTGTGAGCGCTAGTATGACTAAAAAGATGACTGAGCTCTATATGGCTGATAGAACCTTAGAATTTTTTTTGTTTTGTTTTGTTTTGTGGCCTAGCTAGACAATATAGAAACTAGGGCACGGAAAGTTCCGGTCTAAGTGTGAAATGGACATTCTGAACAAAGTTTATTTATAAGGGGTGAAAAGAGAGTTCTAACCCTAAGCAACATTTTATAATTTTGTAGCAAATTCAGCCTCCGAGAGTTGAAAGAACATTGTCAGAAGAAAGATAAATTTAACTTGTTGCTGATTCTTTTACCTTTTACTATAACCCTTGAAACCCTTCTGTCTTCTCCTAGAGTTTTTGGAACTTCTGCCTCACTGTGTTAGCCTCTAACACATGGTTAATAGTGGGTCAGTTTACTTGAGTGCAAATCCCAGCTTTAACATGTAATGATGGTGAGCCCTGGTTTCATCTTTTGGCATCTCTGTTCTGTCATCTATAAAATGAGAATAAAAATAAATGATTGGGTATAGGTAAATCACTTAGAATAGCACCTAGCACATAGTAAGCACTCAATAAATGTTGGCGATTAGATTATAAACAATTAACAATCTGTTTTACTGGGTATCTTTGCAAGTGGTCAGTAGGTCAGCTGAGCCTGAGTGTGGTGGCTCATGCCTGTAATCACAGCACTTTGGGAGGCCAAGGCAGGAGGATTGTTTGAGACCAGCCTGGGCAATATAGTGAGACCTCATCTCTAGAAAAAAATTAAAAATTAGCCAGGCATGCTAGTGCATGCCTGCGGTCCCAGCTATTTGGGAAGCTGGGGTAGGAGAATCGCTTGAGTCTTGGAGGTCAAGGCTACGGTAAGCTATGATTGTGCCACTGCACTCCAGCCAGGGCTTGCAATCGGAGGGGCAGTCTAAAAATTATCAGCAATAGGCCAGGCACAGTGGCTCATGCCTGTAATTCCAGCACTTTGGGAGGCCGAGGTGGGTGGATCATGCGGTCAAGAGATCGAGACCATCCTGGCCAACATGGTGAAACCCCGTCTCTACTAAAATACAAAAATTAGCTGAGTGTGGTGGCACATGCCTGTAGTCCCAGCTAGTTGGGAGGCTGAGGCAGGAGAATTGCTTGAACCCGGGAGGCAGAGGTTGCAGTGAACCGAGATCACACCACTGCACTCCAGCCTGGCGCCTGGCCACAAAGCGAAACTCTGTTTCAAAAAAAAAAAAAATTATTAGCAATGCCTGCAGGGTGATTCTCCCATTGCCTTGATGAATAGCACCTGGCTCCCATCTGTTCCTACTAATCTTGTTACTAAAGGTAGCTTGGCCACATCCTTGGTTTTCTTCCTAATATATACATACATATATATATATATATATCTCCTTTTTTTTTTTCCAGTGGCGCAATCTTGTCTCACTGCAACCTCCACTTCCCGGGTTCAAGCGATTCTCCTGCCTCAGCCTCTCGAGTAGCTGGGGCTACAGGCGCACACCACTATGCCTGGCTAATTTTTTGTATTTTAGTAGAGACGGGCTTTCACCATGTTGGCCAGGATGATCTTGATCTCCTGACCTAGTGATTTGCCAGCCTCGGCCTCCCAAAGTGCTGGGATTACGGCATGAGCCACCGTGCCTGGCCCAATATATATATATATATATTTTATTCTTTACTTGGCCAGGCTGAGACTTTTCCCTATCTTTATATTATGCTTCCCTTTTGATTATAAATTGCATTTTTAAATCATTTCTCCCTTCTTGCATTTTACTGTAAACAGTTAAGAGAAGCCACACAGCACCCTGACATGAATGTTCTGCAGCATAGAGATTTCTTCTGCCAAATATCATAGTTCAACACTCTTTTTTTTTTTTTTTTTTTTTTTTTTTTTGCTGAGACAGAGTTTCATTCTTGTTGCCCAGGCTGGAATGCAATGGCATGATCTCAGGTCACTGCAACCTCTGCCTCCCAGGTTCCAGTGATTCTCCTGCCTCAGCCTCCTGAGTAACTGAGATTACAGGTGCCCACCATCACACCTGGCTTATTTTTGTATTTTTAGTAGACCACAGGGTTTCACCATGTTGGCCAGGCTGGTCTCAAACTCCTGACCTCAGGTGATCCACCCACGTTGACCTTCCAAAGTACTGGTATTACAGACGTGAGTTACCATGCTCCAGCCTCATCACTCTTAAATTCTGCCTTCCATGAAGTCTTGGGACACAAATGTAATTCAGCCAAGTTATTTGCCATATTATAACAAAGATGACCTTTCTTCCAGTTTCCCATACTTTGTTCCTCATTTCCATCTGAGACTTCATCTGAATGGGTTTCACATCTATATTTTTACCAACATTCTGTTCACAACAACTTAAATAATCTTTTACCAGATTCAGACTCTGCTACAACTCTCCTCTTTTTCTGAGCCCTCACCAGTCACCCTTAATGCTCTGCTCATGGCAATACAGGCTTTTTTTTTTTTAAGTTATTATAGAGACGGGGTTTCACCATGTTGGCCAGGATGGTCTTGATCTCCTGACCTCGTGATCTGCCTGCCTCAGCCTCCGAAAGTGCTGGGATTACAGGCATGAGCCACCTCACCCAGCCGATACAAGCTTTTTATTCACCATTCACTTCACAACTGTTGAAAGCCACTTCCACATGTTTACATGTTTAGATCTTTGTTACAGCATCACCTCACTCTTCTGGTATCAATTTCTGTCTTAGTCCATTTTGTGCTAATACAACAGAATATCTGAGTCTCACTACTTTTTTTTCTTTTCTTTTCTTTTCTTTTTTTGAAGACTATGTCTCGCTCCATTGCCCAGGCCAGAGAGCAGTGGTATGATCTTGGCTCACTGCAACCTCTGCCTCCCAGGTTCAACCAATTTTAGTGCCTTACCCTCCTAAGCAGCTGGGACTATGGGCGTGTGCCATGACACCCAGCTAATTTTTTGTATTTTTAGTAGAGATGGGGTTTTGCCATGTTGGCTAGACTGGTCTCGAACGCCTGACCTCAAGTGATCTGCCTGCCTCAGCCTCCCAAAGTGCTGGGATTACAGACATAAACCACCATGCCTGGCCAGGATTGGGTAATTTATTAGGAACAAAGTTTTTTTTTCGTATTCTGGAGGCTGGGAAGCTCAAAATCAGGGCACCTGCATCTGGTGTTGAGTGAGGGCCTTCTTGCTGTGGCCTCATGTAGCAGAAGAGCAGAAGAGAGTAAAACCCACTCCCACAAGCCCTTTATATAGTAGCATTAATTTGTTCATGAGGGCAGTGCACCTGTGACCTAAACATCTCCCTTTAGGTCCTACCTCCTAATACTGTTGCATTTTTTACATGAATTTTTGAGGGGGACAAAAACATTCAAACTACAGCACACTGTACAACTAATATGCCGATCAGCATTACCGGGCTATCAAAGTTCAAAGTGTTTGCTCTTCTGAAACTATTGCACTGGCATTGTTAACAGTTCTACAGCAGGGTACAGTGGCTCATACCTGTAATCCCAGCACTTTGGGAGGCCAAGGCGGGCGGATCACCTGAGGTCAGGAGTTCGAGACCAGCCTGACCAACATGGAGAAACCCTGTTTCTAGTAAAAAATACAAAATTAGCTGGGTGTGGTGGTGGATGTCTGTAATCCCAGCTACTCAGGATGCTGAGATAGGAGAATCGCTTGAACCCAGGAGGCAGAGGTTTTGGTGAGCCGAGATCGCTCCATTGCACCCCAGCCTGGGCAACAAGAGCGAAACTCCATCTCAGAAAATTTTGCACTGACCTTAGCTAATGTTGCCTCTTAGAGGAGCTTAAAATATAGTCTTTTACAGGTATTTTCCCTTTGTTTTATTTTCAAATTTAAAAAAATTCTTTAATTTTGTATTGGGAAGCCCCTGAATCAGAATAGGTTCAGAGAGCCCCCACTGCCATTGTTTGAAAGGAAGCTTCCTGCTCAGTATATACCTTCTAATACTTAAATGTGGGACTGTAGCTTTGAATTAATAACATGCCTGTCTCTCTTGCTGCCACTTATGTGGCTTATTTTCTAAAACATTTTTAAAAGAAATCATCTTATTTTGAGAAATGTTTTATTTTATTTTATTTTTTATTTTTTTGAGATAGGGTCTTGCTCTGTCGCCCAGGCTGGAATGCAGTGGTGCAATCTTGGCTCACTGCAGCCTCCACCTTCTGGGTTCAAGTGATTCTTCTGCTTCAGCCTCTTGAGTAGCTGGGATTATAGGCGTACAGTACCACATCTGGCTAATTTTTGTATTTTTAGTAGAGATGTGGTTTCACCATGTCGGCCAGGCTGGTCTTGAACTCTCAACCTAAGGTGATCTGCCCACCTCAGCCTCCCAAAGTGCTGGGATTACAGGTGTGAGCCACTGTGTCCAGCTTTATTTTGAAAAATCTTTTAATAATTGACAACAGAAATGATAATTTTTTATCATCCATTTCTAACAGTTGTCAGTCAACACTAGTCCTGTGTCTGGATATGAAGATTATTCACCTTTATAAGATTTCCAAAATAAACTAGATGATATTTCTCAAAATTAAGAATTGTTTGGAATTTAGGTTTACAACTTAAACACAATCAAACCCACAAAACAGATACATTCCAGCTAATACATTAAATTTAATGTGACAATGATGTTTTGGCAAATGCAATTGCTATTCACAGTGTAAAGAGGATGCCCTTAGCAACAACATGCATTCCTTTGGGTTTGCTTGCCTATGTCACCGAGTTACCCCCGGGTAACTCAATTCTCCCACCAGCTTCCTCTATTCAAAAGACTGTAAACTCTTTCTTTATATAGTATAGTATAAAGTCATTTGGCCTTCATTAGGCTCAGTACCCCCGCCACATTTTAGAGTATCCAGTACACACATGCACACACACAAATTTGTTAAAAGGACAGATGAGAACCTCTGTGCTTGGGATCTGGCATTTGGCTCTGGCACAGAACAACCTGAAACCTTGAATGTCAGCTTCTGTGACTAACACCATTATACCCTGTGGGAAACACCTCTCGCCCTGTGTTCTTGAAAGAAAAGCCTGCTGGGTTGGACTGCTGTGAAGGTTTACGGGTTATGTCTCAGTTCAGGTCAGAAATGGACAGTGCATTTTAGTGCCAGGAATCGTTGAGCTGCAGAACTTAGGCAAGAGAAAAGGCAAATTATTAACTTCCAAATACCTCCTCTCAGATCAGAGGAATTCAGTGGAATTGTGCACAGCCAAGAATGGTTTCCCTTTAGTGAGTGCCCATTTTCCTGCTTTTCATATTCTCATTTGTGATTCTGTAGCTGGTCAGAATTAGTTCAGTATTCACAACAGTTGTACTGCTGGCTAAAGAATTATTTCTGTAATATTAAACATTTGTATTTGTATATATGTAGGTTTATAAGTAACATAAGTGAAGCATGATACTGATTCTCTAGTAACAAAGATATTGTATTAAGATAATAAAATTTGCAATACATGTAATTTATGACAAAACAAAAAATATCCTACTGGTCTGTGATGATAATTTATCTTGTGTATTATAGACTGACTGTGTCCCTCTGTTATGGGATCTTTGGGGTGTTGATTTTCTGGCCAGAAGTGTCTGTGGTTGCAGCACCTTTGCCCGAGTTCTTGTCCTGTGTCCAGGAAGAATGAGGTACACAGACAAGTGAAGGGTGAACAAGACAAAGAAGAGCTTTATTTAGTGTTACAACAGCTCAGAGGAGACCCACAGTGGGCAGCTCCTCTCTGTACATGGGTCATGTGTCCAGTATTCAGTTCTCACTAGAGAGGAGGCGCTGGAGAGGGTAGGTTGTCTCTGCAGCTCTCAGTGGAGAAGGCAGCTCCTTTCTGCAGTTGGTTGTCCATAGTCTCTCTGCCCTCTTTAGTCCTCTGCCGACCTCTGCCCTGCTCTCGCTGAGCTCAGGACTTTTATAGACCTCAGAGAAGAGGAAGTGCATGCTGCTTGGTCCACAGGTAGCCATGGGCACCCAGAAGAGGCACCATGAGTCCCCACTCTGGTTGGTGGGACAGGCAGCTCGGCCTGAAGGTGGGGCCTTACCAAGGACCCACCCCCTTCCACCCGGGACTCGGCCTCCCACTGCCATTCAAGGCCCTGGGGCTCAGCCCCAAACCTGCTCCAAGATCGGAGCTGGCTCCAGGAGAGGAGAGAGGCCAGGCAGGGGGAATAAACATCCCCGAGCCAGCAGGGATTGAAGTGGGGGGCTCAAGGGGACAGGGAATGGGGGCCCTTCTGAAGCCCCAAGGATGCAGGCTACAGAGATGCCCAAGTCCTGTGCCCGGGAGGGGAGCCACAGCAGCACCCAGGGAGCTCCCGCCCAGCCAACTTAGAATGGTTGGGTTCCTGCTTGTCCTCAGCTTCTGCCTGCTCTAAGCGGGAGGCCCAGGTCTGCACCCACAGGTCAAGTGGTTGCAGTTGCACCCAGGAGGGCAGACTGCAACCTCCAGGTTGCTGCTCCCAGCCCCTTCCAAGAGCACAGGGAGGTTCGGATTTACAGCCGCAGTTTGGGCAGCTGTAGTCCCACCCAGGAGGGCGGGGCTCCCACCAGCTCCATGGAATGTGCAGCCCCAGTTGCACCTCCCTGCTGCGGTCAGAGTGATGGCAGCAGCCACTACTATCACCTCCAAAGATCATGTGTGGAAGTCCTAACCTCCAGTGTGGCTGGATTTGGAGATGGAGGTCTCCAAGAAAATAATTAAAGTTAAATGAGGTCATAAGGGTGGGGTCCTGATTTGATAGGATTAGTGGCCTCATAAGAAGAGACACCAGAGAGCTTCCTGGCTCGCTCTCCCAGAACACAGTCAAGAGGTCACATGAGCACATAGCTGGATGATGGTTATCTGTCAGCCAAGAGAACAGGCCTCAGAATGAAATCTGCCTTGCTGGTCCCTTGATCTTTGACTTCCCGGTCTCCAGAACTGTAAGAAAAATTGTCTGTTGTTTAAATCACCAAGTCTGTGGTCTTTTGTTCTGGCAGCCTGAGCAGACCGAGACAGTATTTTAATACAGTGTGTAAAATTTGTGATTCACTTCTGAATCTAAATATTGCTTTAAGAATTTCATTAGCAGCCACACTTACAGTTTTAAAACTTTGGGACGCCAAGGTGGGAGGATCACTTGAGCCCAGGAGTTTGAGACCAGCCTGGGCAATGTGGCAAAACCCCATCTCTACCAAATAATACAAAAAATTAGCCTGGTGTGGGGGCATGTGCCTGTGGTCTCAGCTACTCAGGAGGCTGAGGTGGGAGGATCACCTGAGCCTAGGAGGTGGAGGCTGCAGTGAGCTAAGATCGCACCACTGCACTCCAGCCTGGGTGACAGAGCTAGACTCTTGTCTCAAAAAAAAAAAAAGAGGCCGTGTGTGGTGGCGGCTCAAGCCTATAATCCCAGCACTTTGGGAGGCTGAGGTGAGCGGATTACGAGGTCAGGAGTTTGAGACCAGCCTGGTCAACATGGTGAAACCCTGTTCCTACTAAAAATACAAAAATTAGCCAGGCGTGGTGGCAGGTGCCTGTAATCTCAGCTACTCTGGAGGTTGAGGCAGAAGAATTGCTTGAACCTGGGAGGCAGAGGTTGCAGTGAGCCAAGATTGTGCCATTGCACTCCAGCCTGGACGAAAGAGAGAGACTCTGAAGAAAAAAAATATATCATGGACATGGACTTTTATACCATGGAGTACAATGGAGATTTCTCAAAGGTCTTCATATAATTCTATTACTTCAGGAGTGGAGAAAGGTAAGCACAGGGTTGGCTTTACAAAGAATATTGCTAAACCTTGGAAAAAGAGTGGGAGGCACTGTAAATATGTTTAGCTCCAATGTTTCATGTTTTAATTTTTTAATTTTTTATTTTAATTTTTAAATTACAAAATAAATAAATGCTCATTGTACTCTGTGAAAGTAAACAACATAAAGTTGTAGAAAGGAAACATTAATCTGGTCTGTCCCCTCCTCTAATCTCTGCTCCCTGACCCTCACCGAGTTGAAAACCTTAACTCTGGGTGCATATTCTTTCATTCTTGTAGAAAATCTACAAGGCCCGGTGGCTCATGCCTGTAAACCCAACACTTTGGGAGGCCGAGGAGGGCAGATCATGAGATCAACAGTTTGAGACCAGCCTGACCAATATGATGAAACCCTGTCTCTACTAAAAATACAAAAATTAGCCGGGCATGGTGGCGTAAGCCTGTAATCCCAGCTACTTGGGAGGCTTAAGCACGAGAATTGCTTGAGGCTGGAAGGATGATGTGGCAGTGAGTGAGATTGTACCACTGCACCTCAGCCTGGGTGACAAAGCAAGATCCTGTCTCAAAAAAAAAAAAAAAAAAGGCAGAAGGCAGAATCCTGATTAACCCATGTGTGGTTGCTGCCGGGTGTATCCTGTTTGCTCAGATGATGTTTTGAGACCTGCCTTAATCACATAACTTTCTCTTTTGAATAAAGAGTTGAAAATGGGTCCTAACAGCATTTGTCAAAAATGAGCCAAACCGTGCTTAGTGATGTAATTCCAAAGACTACAGTCTGGAAAGCAGGGAGGGGGAGTAACTTTACAGTAGAGAAACCTGGCAAACACTACCTTGACAAGGCAATTAAGTTTAACACCCTCAGTGATAAGCCACGTTGACGATATGTGCTCTTGATATGCTGATCTAGTTTGGATGTCTGTCCTCTCCAATCTCATATTGAAATGTGATCCTCAGTATTGAAGGTGGGGCCTACTGTTTGGGTCATGGGGGTGGATCCCTCACGAATGGTTTGATGCCTTCCTTATGGTAATGAGTGAGTTCTCACTCTGTTAGTTCATGAGAGAGCTTGCTGTTTTTGAGACAGGGTCTCACTCTGTCACCCAGGCTGGAATACAGTGGCACGATCTCAGCTCACCACAACCTCTACCTCCTGGGTTCAAATGATTCTCATGCCTCAGCCTCCTGAGTAGCTGGGATTACAGGCATGTACCACCATGCCCAGCTAATTTTTGTATTTTTAGTAGAGACAAGGTTTCACCATGTTGGCCAGTTTGGTCTTGAACTCCTGGCCTCAGGTGATCCACCCACTTTGGCCTCCCAAAGTGTTGGGAATAACAGGCATGAGCCAAAACATCTGGCAAGAGAGCTGGTTGTTTAAATGAGCCTGGGACCTCCTCCTCTCTCTTGCTCCCTCTGTTGCCATGTGATACACTGGCTTTTTCTTTGCCTTCTGTCATGATTATAAGCTTCCTGAGCCTCACCAGAAGCTGATGCTGGCACTATGCTTCTTGTACAGCCTGCAAATCATGAGCCAAATAAGCCTCTTTTCTTTATAAATTATCCAGTCTCAGGTATTCATTTATAGCAGTGCAACACAGATTAACACATATGATGTGATTAGAATGGCACTTTACTGGCCAGGTGCGGTGGCTTACGCCTGGAATCCCAGCACTTTGGGAGGCCAAGGTGGGTGGATCACCTGAGGCCAGGAGTTTGAGACCAGCCTGGCCAACATAGTGAAACCCTGTCTCTACTAAAAATAAAAAAATTAGCTGGGCGTGGTGGTGCATGCCTATAATCCCAGCTACTCCAAAGGTTGAGGCAGGAGAATTGCTTGAACCTGGGAGGCAGAGGTTGCAGTGAGCTGAGATTGAGCCTTTGCACTCCAGCCTGGGCAACAAGAGCGAAACTTCATCTCAAGGAAAAAAAAAAAAAAAAAAGAATGGCACTTTACCTCGGTGGTCTTCCTCTCAAAAACCCCAGAACTCTACTTTAGCCATGAGGACAACATCAGACAAAACCAAACTTCAGGGAAATCTACAACATACCTGATGAATAACTTTCCCAAAACTGCCAAGACTATCATAAGCAAGCAAAGTCTGAGAAAAATGTGGTATCCTGGGTGGGATTTTGGGACAAAAAAAGAACTTTGGGGAAAATCTAGCGAAATAAGAATAAAGTATACAGTTTAGTTAATAGCAACGCAGCAATATTGACTCTTTAGTTGTGACAAATGTACCAGAATGATATATGATATTAACAATGGAGACGCGGGGTGAGGAGTATGCAAAAATGCTCTGTACTGTCTTTGCAACTTTTCTGGAAATCCAAACTATTCTAAAATTAAAAGGAGAGAGGGCAATTATTGCTAGCCACATCCTTCCTCTGGGAGTATATCTATGCCAAGAAAGCATCCTGCCTCCAGAAACAAAGAATTGATACCTCTACAACCTAGTGCTTAATTTGAACCAATTATGTGGGTGGTCAGGAAGGAGTTGTGAGAAGTCATTTTCCCTGTCCAAATCCTCCTGCTAGCTCAGAGAAGCCTTTCCAAGGAAGCCTTCCATTAGGCTGTCCTTGCCACGCCATGCATCCCACCCCAGCAAGCACCATGGCTCATAACTACAAGAGTGCCCACCCAGATGCTGCCCAGGATTGCCAGGCTTATTCTCTGCACCTGTTGCTTCTGGGTCTTGAACCCTGGCTCTGTTCTTGACCTTTGACATTTGCTTTTGCCACCACCACCGATTCCCTTGCTTTAGTGACTAATTCAGACCCCTGACTCTGGTTCTCTGGTCTTGGCTCCTCACTTTACTCAGCTCTGCACAATCCCTTGATTCCTGTACCACTTGGAGCTGCAGGTGAGAGATATTCCTTCCATCCTTCTTTACTTGTCGGACTAGCCCAAGCCCAGCTGGGCCTCAGCTACCTCTGCCTGCCAGGTTCAAGTGATTCTTGTGCTTCAGCCTCCTGAATATCTGGGATTACAGATGTGCACCACCACGCCTGGCTAATATTTGTATTTTTTTTTTGAGACGGAGTTTCGCTCTTGTTACCCAGGCTGGAGTGCAATGGCGCGATCTCGGCTCACCGCAACCTCCGCCTCCTGGGTTCAGGCAATTCTCCTGCCTCAGCCTCCCGAGTAGCTGGGATTACAGGCACGCGCCACCATGCCCAGCTAATTTTTTGTATTTTTAGTAGAGACGGGGTTTCACCATGTTGACCAGGATGGTCTCGATCTCTTGACCTCGTGATCCACCCGCCTCGGCCTCCCAAAGTGCTGGGATTACAGGCGTGAGCCACCGCGCCCGGCCCAATATTTGTATTTTTTTAAGTAGAGATGGGGTTTTGCCATGTTGGCCAGGCTGGTCTGGAACTCCTGATCTCATGTGATCCGCCTGCCTCAGCATCCCAAAGTGCTGGGATTACAGATGTGAGCCACCATGCCCAGCCTGTCTCCCATTTTCATGAGTAGTGGTGGTGGTATTTTCCTGCCTGCTACATCACAGGAAGCCCTGAGTGGGAGCAGAGGGGGAACACCAAGCCTCCTACCCTGTCAATCAGAAAATCCAGAAACTGGTTGAGCACAGTGGCTCATGCCTGTAATCCCAGCACTTTGGGAGGCCGAGGCAGGCGGATCACCTGAGGTCGAGAGTTTGAGACCAACCTGACCAACATGGAGAAACCCTGTCTCTACTAAAAATACAAAAATTGGCCAGGCATGGTGGCACATGCCTGTAGTCCCAGCTACTCAGGAGGCTGAAGCAGGAGAATCACTTGAACCCGGGAAGCGGAGGTTGTGGTGAGCCGAGATTGCGCCACTGCACTTCAGCCTGGGTAACAAGAGTGAGACCCCGTCTCAGAAACAACAACAACAAGAACAACAGAAATCCTGAAACCCCAGCATAATTAATTACCTTCTATAGCTGGGAGGAATGGGGAAGCCCTGTCTCTAGCAAGTCACCTCACCTGGATCTATAATCTGGGTGTGAAGTAATAATTTTATTGCCATGTCCCCAGCACCATCTTGCTACATAGCTAGCGGATTGTGCATAAAGACAAGGCCTCATGCATACACACTGTCACTACCTCTGTGCAGTGAGGACGTGTCTGCAGGCCTGGGTTACAAAGCACAGGAAGGACTGCAGAGCTGGCGTGGCTGGAGCTACCACAGAAAATAGGGCAAGGATCTGGGAAGAGTCAGTGGAATTCCAAGGTTTTCAGAAGGATCAGGAGGTCTACCTTAGGAAGCCAGGAACTCTACTCTTTTTCTTAGAGTTTGCCCTCCATCTGTGTAAAGCTCAATTTGCTTTTTTTTTTTTTTAATCACCGCCCCTAAAGGGGAAAGTTAGTTAGGTTTAAATGCTTCCTAACAAGAAAAATTAAATACTAAGGAATAAGGCTGAGCTTTGTGGGGGCCAGAAACCATTATGTTTAAGATTTTTTTTGCCCCCCTATTCCAAGAACCTATTTACATCCTTTTGAAAGTGATGTTGCCTCTTTTGAGATTGCATGTTACAGAAGGCTGGTACTCTTGCTGTGAACATTGCAACCCACAAGGTGAATTCTCTCCTTAGACTTTCTTCTGCTTGCCTCTATTCCTTGTCTTCTGAATCCATAAGGATGAATTCATCTGCAAGTCACAGGGATTCAAATTAAACTGCCTGACACCATAGGGATGTTTATATTCTGCAAAATAAGACTGGATTTAGATGCAGTGGCTCCACCAAAGACACAGGCTCTTTCTATTTATCCACTCAACTAACTTCAGGGTATCCGGAACGTCTCCACTCATGGCCACAAGATGGCTGCAGCAGCTCCAGGCACTGGTCCATACATGACTGCATTTGAAAGGGAGAAGCGACAAGCAATGAAGCAATGAAGAAGGAGCAAATGACTCTCTGGTAGGGAAGTAATAGTGGCTGACACTTCTTTTTGCTTAATTCCTTCTTCCTTTGTCAGTTGCCTTTATTTAAAGTAGCATCCCCTAAACCCACGTGTGCATCAATATGCATCAAAGTGGAAGAAGCACTCTTCATAGACCTCATGCAAATGACTACCTCTGGGCCTCAGCTTCCACACTTTTGAAGCAAGGGTTGAAGACTAGAAGGCCCTCCCCTGCTTTTTTTTTTTTTTTTTTTTTTGAGATGGAGTTTTTTGCTCTTGTTGCCCAGATTGGAGTGCAATGGCGTGATCTCGGCTTGGGGCAACCTCCGCCTTCTGGGTTCAAGCGATTCTCCTGCCTCAGCCTCCTTAGTAGCTGGAACTACAGACATGTGCCAACACACTCGGCTAATTTTGTATTTTTAGTAGAGATGGGGTTTCTCCATGTTGGTCGGGCTGGTCTCAGACTGCCAACCTCAGGTGATCTGCCCACCTCGGCCTCCCAAAATGCTGGGATTACAGGCGTGAATCATCACATTCGGCCTAGATGCCCTTTTTAATGTAAACTTTTTATTGAAGTAGAACATAAAGGCTCACAAATCATAAATATACTGCTTGATGAATTTTTTTTTTTTTTGAGACAGGGTCTCCCTCTGTCACCCAGGTTGGAGTGCAGTAGCACAATCTCTGCTCTGCCTTCTGGGCTCAAGTGATCTTCTGCCTCCCAGGCTCCCAGGCTCAAGTTATTCTCCCACCTCAGCCTCCTGGGTAGCTGGGACTACAGGCACATACCACTATTCCTAGCTAATTTTTTGTAGAAACAAGGTTTCACCATGTTGCTCAGGCTGGTCTTGAATTCCTGGGCTCAGGCAATTTGCCCACCTCGGCCTCCAAAAGTATTGGAATTATAGCCATGAGCCACTGTGGCCAGCCTGCTTGATGAATTTTTCCAAAAAACAAACAAAAAAAACAAAAAAAAAACAAAAACCAAAAACCAAAAACCAAGCCCCGAAATCAAAAAACAAGTACTGCAGAAACTCACTACAAAGGTAACACTATTCTGATTTCTCACACTATACGTTGGTTTTGCCCATTTTTTAGCTTTATATAAATGGAGTCTTACAGCAGATGTTCTTTTTTATCTGGCTTGTTTCACTATTATGTTTGTGAGATGCATTCACCATGTTGTTCCTTCATTCTGTTGTGCAATATTCCATTGTGTGAATGTCCCACATTTATTCACACATTCCACTGTTGACAGCCACGTGACCTGTTTCTAGTTTTGGCTCTTATAAATAGCACTTCCGAGTAGATTCTTGGATCCATCTTTTTTGTGAATATATGCATGCATTTCTGTTGCGCTCTGAATGTAGAACTGCTGGGCCATATCATGTGTGAATGTCCATGTTCCAGATGCCTTTTTTTTTTGAGATAGAGTTTCACTCTGGTTGCCCAGGCTGGAGTGCAATGGCTCGATCTGGGCTCACTGCAGTCTCATGCCTCAGCCTCCCGAGTAGCTGGGATTATAGGCATGTGCCACCTGGCCTGGCTAATTTTTGTATTTTTACCAGAGATGGAGTTTCACCATGTTGGTCAGGCTGGTCTCAAACTCCTGACCTTGAGTGAGCCACCTGCCTCAGCTTCTCAAAGTGCCGGGATTACAGGTGTGAGCCACTGTGCTCCAGATGACTTTTAAGGATCACTCCTAGTGACGGAATTAAACACTCTCATGGAGGCATACAGCCAGTAAGTAGGTTTTCCATCCTATCCAAAGAATCACTGCTAATAAGACTCAATGCCTGTGGTTCCAGTACTTGTCAGTTTCATATCTTCTCCAGCCCAACTTCTCTAATGAGTAGCCCTCACAAAGGAATATACATGCATGCCCACACTCCATACACCTGTGCCTGCTTGTAAAGAAATCCAGGTAGCACGTATCCTTCAGTGATGGCAGTGAAAGGTGTTTCTATAGTGGCCCAGCTACTAGGAGGCTTTAGGGTAGGCCAAGGTTTTGGGGGCTCTGGAAAGTATCCACTCCTCTGTGATCTACTTCACAACCAGACATATGAAATGAAACTATCAACAGATAGGTTATTTCCTTAAAATTTTTTTTAATTTAAAATTTTTCATGGGTACATAGTAGGTGTTTATATTTATAGGGTACATGAGATGCTTTGATACTTTGATACAGGCATATGATGCATAGTAACATCAGGGTAAATGGGCTATCCATCACCTCAATCTTCCCTTATATTTTAAGCACCTGGTAGATGCTCACTAAAAATAATTATAAATGTTTAGGAGCAAAAGGACCTTTATAATGTAATTTTCTAATAGATAATTGCTTTCTAAGCAAGTTTTCAAACAGGAAATTAATTTAAAGTAAAACTTAAAGGTTTGGAATGTCAATTTGTGGTTTAGAAAAATGGAAGGATCTTGGCTGAGAGCGGTGGCTCTTTGGGAGGCCGAAGCTGATAGATCACTTGAGATCATGAGTTTGAGACCAGCCTGGCCAACGTGGTGAAACCCTATCTCTACTAAAAATACAAAAATTAGCTGGGTATGGTGGTGCATCCCAGCTACTCAGGAGGCTGAGGCAGGAGAATCGCTTGAACCCAGGAGGCAGCAGTTACAGTGAGCTGAGATCGCACCACTGCACTACAGCCTGGGTGACCGGGCAAGACTTTGTCTCAAAAACAACAACAACAACAACAACAAAAAAGAACAATAGAAGGATCTTGATGGATTCATGCTAGGTTAAAAGAGAGAGAGAGAGAGAGAGGCTGGGTGTGGTGGCTCATACCTGTAATCCCAGCACTTTGGGAGGCTGAAGCAGGCGGATCACCTGAGGTCAGGAGTTTGAGACCAGCCTGGCCAACATGGCAAACCCCCATCTCTAGTAAAAATACAAAAATTAGCTGGGCATGGTAGTGCATGCCTGTAATCCCAGCTACTCAGGAGGCTGAGGCAGGAGAATCTCTTGAACCCGGGAGGTGAAGGTTGCAGTGAGCCATGATTGCACCACTGCATTCTAGCCTGGGTGACAGAGTGAGATTCTGTCTCAAAAAAAAAAAAAAAAAAAAAAAGGAAGGATCTTGATGGATTGATGCTAGGAGGTTAAAAGATTAAAAGAGAGAGAGAAAGAAAGAGAGAACAAGCAAGAGAAATAGAAGGAGCTAAAAGAACAGTGTTTCTCAAAATATAGTCTATAGACCAGCATCAGCATAAGCATCACCTAGGAGATTATTAACATTTTTTTTAAATTAAAAATTATTCCAGGCCTCACTCCAGAAGTAGAATCTCTTGATGTGGGGCCTGGAAGTTTGCATTTTAACAAGCTCACAAGTGATTGTTAGGCACCCAAAGTTTGAGATTCAGAACACTGACTGCATGACTGTCTTGTATCACTCACTGCATCGAGGTCTCTATGCTTTGCAAGCCAGGAGCTTTTCTACACAGAGAGATAAAATGATCCTGTCATTCATCCACAAACCCCTTTGCTGGTTCAGTAGTGAGTTCCAATTTCTTGTTTGTAAAACTATTCAGATCCTGGACTCAAGTGGACCTTGTTTCTTTCCCGGGACATCATTGGATGAATTAAATTGTCTACACAATTTTGTGTCTGTTGGGGATTGTGCCTTCTCACTTGCCCCCCTTGTTTGAGACAGCCCTCTGTGGCTTGCGACATGTCACCCTGAATGCTCTCTGAAAACGTCCTTTGTCCTCACCAGCCGTCCACTTCAGAAGTGGTGGTGTTATTCTGAGGCAGGGCTTGGGATGCCATATAGGATAAAGCTATGATTGTACTAAAAACCACCAGAGGATAAGCGGCTAATACAAACATGAAAAAGGCCTAAGCACACACTGTACCAGGGGAGAGAATGAGTGAATGATGCATTGAGACTGCTTTGTTTCTGAGGTCTGGGCACTCACATGCAGCCCTGATAGGCTTGCTAGTGAGGCTGACAGGATTTCAGTTTGGTAAACGTACTAAATTCTGGGACCCAAAGCCCTATCTCCCGAAAGGTGCCAGCCTAAGTGTCTAAGATTCCCTAAGGATTGGGAGGGCCCCATGCTGTGTTCTTGGGTTCTGTTGGCATTGGGGACCTCCCCTGCCCCTCATGCACACACATACATCTCCTATCTTCCTCAGAGCTCAATTCTAGAAATCCAAGCTTCCCTCCGTAAATTCCAACAAACACCGTAGCCTTCTGCTTTGATGCAGAAACGTTACATGATTCCTCCTTACCGCAATGCTGCTTTTAAAACTTTTAGTAGCCTGTAATCTCAGCACTTTGGGAGGCCGAAGTGAGAGGATTACTTAAGGTCAAGAGTTTGAGACCAGCCGGTCCAAATGGTGAAACCCCGTCTCTACTAAAAATACAAAAATTAGCTGGGTGTGCTGGCTCATGCCTGTAATCCCAGCTACTGTGGAGGCTGAGAGGCGGGAGAATTGCTTGAACCCAGGAGATGGAGGTTGCAGTGGGCTGAGATCATGCCACTGCACTTCAGACAGAGACCTTGTCTCAAAACAAGACAAAACAAAACAAAAAAAAACCTTTTAGTAGAAGCAAAGTCACATGCTCTGGGACACTTATGTTATTTCAGCGACAATTTCCCACCACAAGGAACACTGAAATACAACAGGAAATGGTGAATATGAACGGGCAGGGCTGGGCTAAATTTCATGGTGGAAACTTTCTACCAAAATACTTTACATACAAATTCACTTTCTTTAGTTTTGATGACTACTCACTGGATAATTGTGGCCAGCTGCCATTGACCAGCGAGGAAACTGGAAAATAAATAAACTGTAATAAACGATTTCATATGGCCTTTTAGGAAATCTGGGTCTGGGTCCTTGTTTTGGTATGAGCATAGAAAAGTGGTACTCCAATCTAAATTGAGCAAATGGAGGACTTTGGAGGTCAGCATATATATATATATACACATATATACTTTTATTTTATTTTGAGACAGAGTCTCCTTCTGTTACCCAGGCTGGAGTATAGTGCTGCAATCTCGGCTCATTGCAGCTTCAACCTCCCAGGCTCAAGCAATCCTTCCACCTCAGCCTCTCGAGTAGCTGGGACTACAGGTACATGCCACCATGCTGGACTAATTTTTACATTTTATATAGAGATGGGGTCTCAATATGTTGCCTAAGGTGGTCTTGAACTTATGGGCTCAAGTGATTCTTCCACCTTGGTCTCCCAAAGTGCTGGGATTACAGGTGTGAGCCACCCTACCTGGCATATATATATATATATTTACTATTCTGAGTAGGATCTGGTTGAATTTAAATATATATATGTATATATAAATATATGTATATATATGTATATATAAATATATATATATTTATATGTATATATATGTGTGTGTATATATATATATTTAAATTCAACCGGATCCTACTCAGAATAGTAAAGCATATTTAATTATGAAAACTCTTTATTATTTCATAAGAATAGTAGAGAAAACCTGACAGAAAGGGAAAGGAAGGTAATTAACATTTAGGGAGCACCTATTCCATGCCAGCACTTTGCTAGGACTGTGACATAAAGAATGCTATTTAATTCACACAGCCATCTCATAAGGTATTATTATCTGCTCTCCATTCTCCTTTTTAGGTTAGGAACAGGTTCACTGAGGTAACTTGCTCATGGTCACCCACTTGTAGTGACAAAGCAGAATTCAAATGTGGTTCTCTTTTCACTTTCCCAGGTGTCCAAAAGAAAAAGCTTGTGTGGAGTCTTAATCCATACAGATCACCATCATATCTAAGGTAGCCTGGTTGTTAAAATAAGTAGCACCATTCAATAAGAAAAACCTATGTTATACATCTATAGACACTCGTTTCTAGTTATGTTGTGCTATTTGTTTTTGTGCTAATTCAGAAGAACAGATAATAGGATCTCTAGTAGTTGTAAGCAGCCCTTGAATGTGAAAGTGTTAATTTAAATGCAACTCCAAGAGGACCAGATCTTGGCATTCCTTAGATGCAGCATTTAAAATTGTTCCCAGTGCCCTTTGAATGCTATTTTTCCCAGCCAAGGCAGACTCATGTGGAGGACATAAAAGATGATAGCTTGAGGACTAAGGGTCCAACCCTATATAAATTACATTAGGGGAAATAGGGGAAGATCTTTGAAGCTCGGAGTCTCTGATGGATATTTTGGGTAGGTTTCAACTCTCTGCATTCTCTTCCACTTGTTTCTAGTGAAAACTGTGGTAGAGGCCTTAGCGAATTCCAGAGTCAACATCTGTCACCACCTTTTAGCAGGTAAAACTATGCAAACCTTTGAGTTTGGAATGGGTAGGGAAAATGTAGTCCCTCACAATGAGTCTCCCTACCCATTACTTTGCTAGAGGGACTGAGAACTCTTTAAAGACTTGGCCTTGTAAACGGAAGATCTAGGGACAGGTAAGGCAGAAACAGGAGGTGAACTTGCACCCCAAAGAAGTAACACCTTAACTATTTGCACCACGCCAGCAAACACAGCTGAGAATCAGCTCAGCCCAAGGCCTGGAAAGGAAGCACAAATGCATGAAAAATAACTCGAACCTCATGGTTCTTTCAAAAGTCTATTTGGTGAAAGTGTGAGCTGAAGAGTCGCATATCATTTGTAGCTCCCTACTCATGCTCGCTGTTCTGAGGTTTGACTTTACACAAACCCAGCTCAGCTGCAGAAGCAAGACACAATGGAGACCTCAGAGTGAGTCTGAAGACTCCCCACACTGCCTCCTCGAAGTTCGTTCCAGGTTCCCCACCCGATGTCCTCCAGCTCCTTTGAGCCTCGTCGCCTTTTATGCTATTCTTCTGATATGGGCCGTAATTCCGTCTATTTCGGGTTCTTTCTGCGCGTGCCTTAGAGGCCAGAAGACCCTGACTCTCGTGCGTGTCCTCGAAGCCCCCAGCCCCAAGCCTGGCTGCCGGTGGGCGCATCAGTAAACGGGAGCGGAATGGAAGAGGCTCCTCTAACCTCTTTTCCATCTCCGATTTCCGTTAGACATTTCCTCCGCGCGGCGGCCTCCGCGAGGCGAGGTTGGACACTGGGAGGACAGCCGCAGAGGCCCAGGGCGCACTTCCTGCCGGGCAGGGGCGGGGCTGCGCCTCCTCTCGCTCGCCCTCCCTCCCCACGTGCCCCCTCCCCGCTCTTCCCGCCCCGTCCCGGGCGGCCGCGGCGTCTCGGGGGCGGGGCCGGAGCGGGTGGGCGGCTTGGCTGTGCGGGCTGGGCGCCGCGGCGGTGCTACCAGTGGACCCGCGGCGGGCTCGGGCGCGTGCGGCGCGCAGCGGAGCGAAGCGTCTCAGCGCGGGCAGGGACGAGCCGGCGGGTGGCGGCGGCTCCTGGCCCGGCCGGTGCAAGGCCTCGGGCTGAGCGGCGGCCGCGCGGAGCCTCGGCCCGGGGCTCTCGGGGAGCCCGCCGCGGCCGGCAGCTGGAGGAAGCGGCGGCGGCGCGTCCCGAGCGGTGCACGCCATGGCGGGCGGGCCCCCCAAGGCCCTGCCGTCCACCGGGCCCCACTCCCTGCGCGACATGCCGCACCCGCTGGCCGGCTCCAGCAGCGAGGAGGCCGTGGGTGGCGACAGCACGCCCAGCCCGGACCTGCTGATGGCCCGCAGCTTCGGTGACAAGGTGGGGCGCCTGGGACTGGGGATTGGGAGGCTTATTTCGCTCTCCCGGGGGTGGGGATGTTGGATCCGGAGCCTTCTTGTGCCTGGGGCCGCGCCCACCCTGCCTTCCCTTCCCGCGGGACGGGCGTGCCCTGGCCCCGGAGCCCTCGGCGAAAGCGTCTCTTCTGCCGCCTCCGCGGGGTCGCAGCCGCAGAGGGACGGGCTTCGCTGGCTGTGACTGGTCGCGAGCGCCTGTGACAGCTGGTGGGGAGGGGTCCCGCCTGCGTGTTGGGGCGGGAGGCGTGTGTGCAGGGCAGGGCGCCTGTGTCCTCGGATGGGGTCCCGAGTTCCTCCAGGTGCATCCCCGTAGGCTGAGCTGCTGCATAACTTGTAGCTCCTCCAGTTTCCCGAGACTGCACAGAAGCAGGAGTTCACGGTTTTCCGTGCTGGGACCGGGCAGCCCTGGGCTTACCGGGAGACTCTTCTTCCCCCGAGTCAGTCATGCGGGGAGTGATCTTTGTTTAGGTTTGCTGTTTGCCCTGAGGAGTCACCTGACTCAGACCCCAGCCGGCGGCGGCCGGAGAACCTCGTTGTGGTTTTCTGTCTGGGGCTCCATTCACCTCCGACGGCCTACCACTCTGTTTAGGTTTGGCAGAGGCTGGTTTTGTGGTTGATAAAAAGAAGGCTCGCCCTTTGACCTTCTTTGTACAGAGGGAGGCTCCAGCTTTTCTTAGAGCAGCATAACCCTCCTGCTGCTTGGAGAGACCGCAGAGTCCAGGCAGGGGTAAGGGATGGTCTCCTCCCTACCCCCATGGCCATTTCAGTTATGAAGGGAACTTGAGCAGTGATTGTATCAGCGCTCCTGCCGCCACTTAGTCACTAATTGCAGAAAGTAGAATTGTTCTCAGGTCCTTTTATTAAGATTTTCTCTCCCTAATAAAATACTAAATGAATTCCCCCTTGTCCCAAAATTAATGGGAGCAGGGGACCTAACTTGCCTCTTCCCTTACTGTACCGCACGGGACAGCATGCAGTACAGTAAAAATGAGGATGAGAAAATATAATTAGTCCGCCTTGCAGTCAGAAGGACACTAAGCACTTAAAATCTCTAGAGAGTGGGACTTGTGCCGGGCGCGGTGGCTCACGCCTGTAATCCTAGCACTTTGGGAGGCCGAAGTAGGTGGATCACCTGAGGTCAGGAGTTCAAGAGAGTGGGACTTGTACCTTCTGCAGAGGGTTTGTGAAAGCAGGGAATTCTAAAGCACTAGGAACAGGAAAATTTAAAAAGCTGATGGAGGCCAGGTGCAGTGGTTCACACCTGTAATACCAGCACTTTGGGAGGCTGAGGCTGGAGTATTGCTCTGGGTCAAAAGTTTGAGACCAGCCTGGGCAACATATCGAGACCCCATCTCCACACACACACACACTCTCACACTTTCACACTCACACTGGGCATGGTGGCATGCACCTGTAGTCCAAGCTACACACACACACACACACACACACACACTCTCACACTCTGTCTCTCTCTCTCTCTCTTTTTCTCTCTCACACACTCTGGGCATGGTGGCATGCACCTGTAGTCCAAGCTACCCAGGAGGCTAAGGCTGGAGGATAGTTTGAGCCCTGGAGTTCAAGGCTGCAGTGAGATATGATTGCATCACTGTAGTCCAGTCTGGGCAAGAGAGTGAGACCCTGTCTCAAAAAAATGTTGAATGACTGAATAAATTTGCTTTCTTATGAATAAAAATTGGTCTTAAAGTAGTGTAGGAACTGAGGTTAAACCTTCACATTTTCCTCTCAGTTCTGTGTAGGACACTGAATTAATTATCTATTGCTGTGTAGTAAATTACCCTAAAACCTAACCACCTGAAAATAGTGTCTGTGGGACAATCTGAGTGGTTTAGAATTAGGTCTTTCTTGAGGTTGCAGCCATCTGCAGGCAGGATTAGAGAAGGATCCACTTCTAAGCTCACTCACATGGTTGTTGGCAGGCCTTAGTTAAGCTCCATAGGGCTGTTTGATGTGGCAACTGGTTTTTTCCCCCAGAGCGAGTGATCCAAGAGAGCCCAAGACTCAAGCCAGTCTCGTATAACCTGTCTTGGAAGTGACATGCCTCTGCTGTATTCTGTTGGTCACGCAAATTGACACTGGTACAATGTGGGGAGAGGGTGTGAATACCAAGAGGTGGGAATCACTGGGCCATCTTGGAGACTGGCTACTGCAGATAGCTATTTTAAATATATGCTTAACGATTCACTCTTGGATGATACCTGACTAAGAGTATGGGTATTTTACTAATAAGCACTTGGAAGACAAATTCCCTGTACCACCAAGATCTGGTTAGTGGTCAAGAAGTCAGTCTCAAGTCTAATTACTGATGGCTTCCTTTAAAGGGTCTGTTCTGTGTGGGAGGCAGAGTCTTGAAGGCATTTTTAATTATTGAATATATATATATATTTTTGAGATGGAGTCTTGCTCTTCGTCAGGCTGGAGTGAAGTGGCACAATCTTGGCTCACTGCAACCTCTGCCTCCTGGGTTCAAGCAATTCTCCTGCCTCAGCCTCCTGAGTAGCTAGGACTACAGGTGTCCACCATCATGCCCAGCTAATTTTTTGTATTTTAGTAGAGACAGGGTTTCCCCTTGTTGGCCAGCATGGTCTCGATCTCCTGACCTTGTGATCCTCCCACCTCAGCCTCCCAAAGTGCTGAGATTACAGACATGAGCAACTGTGTCTGGCCAATTACTGAATATATATGTATTTTTTGAGACAGAGACTCACTCTGTCACCTAGGCTGGAGTGCAATGGCCTGATCCTGACTCACTCCAACCTCCACCGCCTTGGTTAAGTGATTCTTCTGCCTCAGTCGAGAGTAGCTGGAATTACAGGCATGTGCCACCTTGACTGGCTAAGTTTTTTGTTTTTAGTAGAGACGAAGTTTCACTATGTTGACCAGGCTGATCTCGAACTCCTGGCCTCAAGTGATCCACCCGCCTTGGCCTCCCAAAGTGTTGGAATTACAGGTGTGAGCCACCGTGCCTGGCCTAATTATTGAATATTTAATAAATTTCCTAACAGCTGTGGGGAGCATCTAAATGACACCATTCTCAAGGGCCTGATTTATGGTAAGCCACCTTTCCTTAGAGGCTAAGCATTGCAATTTCTTTCTCTGACTAGGAGTAACATTTTCCTTGAATCTTGGCATACACATACAGTCTCATAACTGAAGAAATTTCTGTAGAGAGAAGCTAGCAAGCCACAGAGGTGAGTCAGAGCCAGAAGCAGGAAGCCTTCCCTGTGGCCAGCTTTCTCCTGCCTCAGCAGTGTGAGGGTCATCAGAGGGGAGGTAGGACACTTCAGTGCTATGGTCTGTCTTTGAAAAGATGCCAGTTTTGTCTTTTTAGATACTGGAGTGTGATCCTGGATGACAGGTCCATTCTGGGCTAGGGGAATGAAGGTTTGATGGGCTGCTGGTAGTACAGGGTTATTATGCAGAGGGGATTTGCTTTCTGAGGGTCCAAGATGGTACAGTGAACAGGGTAACCTTGTGTCTTGGTCCAGCTGACACTTGTGAATGGGCTCTGTGGTGCTTGGGTAGAAGAGAAAGACCAAATATGATGAACTCTCCACCAGTTTCTCAAATGTTCAAATCATGGAGTGATGCCTCCTGTCATAGGATCTCAAAGGAGGGATCCTTTCTATTTACCAGAGGTTGCCAGGACTAGTTCTTTTCATGCCTGCTAAACTCACCAGGCTTTTTTTTTTTTTTTTTTTTTTTTTTTTTTGAGATGGAGTCTCACTCTGCTGCCCAGGCTAGAGTGCAGTGGCACGATCTGGGCTCACTGCAACCTCTGCCTCCTGGGCTCAAGCGATTCTCATGCCTCAGCCTCCCAGGTAGCTGGGATTACAGGTGACCACCACCACACCTAGCTAATTTTTGTATTTTTAGTAAAGAAGGGGTTTCACCATGTTAGCCTGGCTGGTCTCGCACTTCTGACCTCAGGTGATCCGCCTGCCTGGCCTCCCAAAGTGCTGGGATTACAGGGATGAGCCTCACTGGGCCTTCTATGGCTATCTCTATCTAAAATGTAAATGCATCACTTAGCCTCTCTCTCCTTTTTTAACTTTTCTTTTTTTTTTGAGACAGCGTCTTGCTCTGTTGCCCAAGCTGGAGTGTAGTGGCCCTATCTTGGCTCACTGCAACCCCCACCTCCCGGGTTCAAGCAGTTCTCTTGCCTCAGCCTCCTGAGTAGCTGGGACTACAGGTGCACACCACCACGCCTGGCTAATTTTTGTATTTTTAGTAGAGATGGGGTTTTACCATGTTGGCCAGGATGGTCTCGATTTCCTGACCTTGTGATCCACCCGCCTTTTTAACTTTCATCTGCAAATTGCTTGGATTGCTTCTCCTCTGACTCAGCCTCCAACTTCTGTGCGTCTCCCAAAACTTCATACCTGATTCAAGCCTCATTGTGTGGCTAACACCTCTTCCCACATCCTCAATCTCTTCTCTGAACTCTTCATCTACTTCCTGCCCTCTTAGGTCATTTAGACATCCTCTGAAGTTTTCAAAATAGAGAAGGCTTTTTCTCCATCACCTTTTACAAACCAAGCTCTGCTCCTTTGAGGCTCATGTCATTCTTTTTGTTCATTTGATACATATTCGAGGGCCTGCTATGAGCCAGGCCCTGTTCTAGGAACTTGAAATGAATAAATTAGCCAAAAACCCTGCCCTCACTGGATACTTTCCAGTGAGTTCGTACTGTATTACAAAATAAATGCTATGGAAGGAGGAAAAAGGAGAACTGGTGGGGGAGGGGTGTTCGGGAACACTGGCCACGAGGAAGAGGATTTGCTATGCCTTGTTGAGGACTTGACATTTGAGCAGACTGGAAGGAGGTGAGGGAGTTAGTGGGTGAGTATCTGGAGAAGAGTGTCTCGGGGAGGGACCAGCCGAGTAGAGGCTGGAAGGCCCAGGTCTGGTGTGTCGGGGAGCAGCTGGAGGCTATTGTGCCTGGGCAGAGTGAGCGTTGGAGAGTTACAGAGTTGGGGGCAGAGAAGGGAGGGGTCAGATTATGTTGAGTGTGGCTGGTCACCCTGAGGACTTTGGCCTTACCGGGAGTGCCAAGGGGTGGGAAGTTAGCATGGCAGGGGGTGTTTCAGGGTCTTGAGCAGGAGGGAGGGCATAGTTTGATTATGTATTGAGAAGGATCACATAGGCTGGTCAATGGAAACTACCTTGAGCATTCCCCTGAATTAGTTAGGATTCTTTGTTAGTTAAAAGGACATGAACTGAATGCAGACTGGCCTAGAGGAAAAAAAAATCTACTGTTACTGAAAAGGGCCAGGTATTTTGGCTTCAGGAATGGCTGGAGCAAGGTATTCAAATGATGTCGGGGATCAGTTCTATCTGTTGGCTCTGCTTGCTTCTGTGTCAGCCTTGTTCTCAAGCCAGTGAAGGAATACGTTCTATAAACAAGCTTCCCAGCTCCAGCAGAAAGACAGCACTCCTTTCCTGATAGTTCTGGCCAACGCTCTGGGCTGGTGTCTCATTGGTCTAAATTGGGTCAGGCGCCTAAACCAGTCTCTGATTCTGATTGCACAGACCTGGATCAGGTGCTTATCTTTGGAATGAGGGGAAGGAATCTTTTTTAAAAACTGGAAAATACATACATGAAGTTTATAACAGTGTATATAGTTTAAAGAGTTAAAGTTATCTGTGAAGTTTAAAGAATAATAATATGTTCCTCTCCCCAGATTAGGATATAGAATATTATGAATATTTTGGAAGCCTGCTCTGTTCCTGGAAAGGGAGGAGGTGGTTTCCAGAGCAAAATCAAGGAGTAGATGTTGGACAAGCAGGAAACAAGAAATACCCACTACCGACCTTCCACTACTGTTTTCTTTGTCATTTTCCAGCTTCACTGCCTCACTCTCATTCATTAAATCTTTAGACCCCAATTTACTGTCCTTACCCTGGGGCCTTAATCATCCACATGGCTGATCTGTCCGACTCTCCAAAATTACTAGTTTCTTGATCTCCTTATCTTTAATCACCTTCACCTTTTTTTCTTTTTTTTTAAAAGACAGAGTCTTGCTCTGTCCTCCAGGCTGGAGTGCACGGCCCGATCTTGGCTTACTGCAACCTCTGCTTCCCAAGTTCAGGTGATTCTCCCGCCTCAGCCTCCACTACAGGCGCACACTGCCATGCCTGGCTAATTACCTTCACCTTTTTAACAGTTCATCTGCATCTACCCTCTCCCACAGCCGCACCCTGCATTGTAATATGTAGAAGCATTCCAGCTCTGAAATAGTGCCACTGGATATTATCTTTTTTTTTGGAGATGGAATCTCGCTCTGTCACCAGGCTGGAGTGCAGTGGCGAGTTCTTGGCTCACTGCAACCTCTGCTTCCCCGGTTCAAGGATTCTTCTGCCTCAGCCTCCCAAGTAGCTGGGACTACAGGTGCACGCTACTATGCCCAGCTAATTTTTGTATTTTTAGTAGAGATGGGGCTTCACCATGTTGACCAGGATGGTCCTGATATCTTGAACTCGTGATCTGCCTGCCTCGGCCTCCCAAAGTGCTGGGATTACAGGCATGAGCCACCGTGCCCGGCCTAGATACATCTTTTTAAGAAATACATTTTATCGTGTTTATTTAAGGTATACACCTAATGTTATGGGATACCTATAGATAGTAAATGTTTACTATAGTGGAGCAAATTAACACAGTCATCATCTCATAGTTACACATTTTTTGTGGCAAGAGCAGCTGAATCTCATTTAGCATGATTGTCAAGTACAGTACAATTTTATTATTGATAACTCTAGTCCTCATGCTCTGCATTAGATCTCCAAACTTGTACACTCCTCCGTATCTGCTACTTTGTGTCTGTTTACTTACATCTTCCCATTTCCTCTCCCACCTGCCTTTGGTAGCCATTATTTTGTATTCTAGCTCTATAAATTTGATTTTTTTTTAAAGATTCCATATATGAGTGAGATCATACAATGTTTTTCTTTCTGTGTCCGGCTTCTTGCACTTGACATAATGTCCTTCCAGCTCATTCAAGTTATGGCAAATGACAAGATGTTCTTTTTTAGGGCTGAAGAATATTCAGTTGTGTGTGTACAGTTTCTCTATCTGTTTGTCCATTGAGGCATGCTTAGGTTGTTTCCATATCTTGGCTATCGTGAATAATGCTGCAGTGAACGTGGGAGTGCAGATATCTTTATGAGGTGTTGATTTCAGTTCCTTTGGTTATGGAAAAGAGGGATTGCTATCCAAAAGTTATCCAAAAAGTTATCCAAAAGAGGGATTGCTGGGTCATATGGTAGTTCTATTTTTAATTTCTTTAGAAACCTCCATACTGTTTTCCATAATGGCTGTACCAATCTACATTCCCACCAACATTGGACAAAGGTTCCCTCTTCCCCACATATATTATTTTGTCTTGCCTTCCCCTCTGGCTTTCTGGGTCTCCGAGTCAATAACAACTGACTATACCTGTTCTGTGGCCTCTTGGATTCCCCTACCTCCTTTCGATTCTGTGGTCCATCTCTGTGGTTGTGCCTGCCTCTGTATTCAGTTTCCTTGCTGTCTTCTTTTTATACCCAGCTTGGATTATTCCATTTGTTCATGTCTTTCACCTACACCCAGGGTGCTCAGGGAGCTCAAGGGTTGCTGCCAATGTAAGTTCACAGGTTCCAGCCACAGCCTTGGCTTCAGTAGTCCTGGGCACTCCTTCTTTTCCGCAGACTCCCCATTCTGCACAGTCACTTATCTGAACCTTTTCTCTGCTCCTCATACTTTCCACCCCTCTACTTCACCTTCCCTTCTGCTGATTGCCTCACCTTCCACCTTAGAGAAGATAGAAGCCACCAGAAAGGAACTTCCCTCTTTCACATTTCAGAATGATATGAATCCATAGCCATGTTTTCTTTCTGGCCCTTGTTCCAAGGAGAGAGTCTAAGGCTGATTGAGGGTATAGACCCACCCGTAACCCCCCATCCTCTTGGAGACCCTGCTTTGCTTGGCCTTCTGACTCACTCCTGCGTCTTTGGACCCCTCTCAACCAGCGCACTACTTGAGTGTGTTTAAATAACAATTTAAACACACAACAATTTAAACACACTTAAGTTGCTCTCTTTTTTTTGAGAGGTGTCTGGCTTTGTCACCCAGGCTGGAATGCAGTGACATGATCTTATACTCACTGCAAACGCTGCCTCCTGGGCTCAAGAGATTCTCCTGTCCCAGCCTTGTGAGCAGCTGGGACCACAAACATGTACCACCACACCTGGCTAATTTTTGTATTTTTGGTAGAGACAGGGCTTTGCCGTGTTGGCCAGGCTGGTCTTGAACTCCTGAGCTCAAGTAATTGGCCTGCCTCAGCCTCCCAAAGTGCTGGGATAACAGGCGTGAGCCACCATGCCAGGCCAAGTTGCTCTCATTTTTAAAACACAGAAAGAGTGGCTGAGCATAGTGCCTCTCGCCTGTAATCCTAGCATTTTGGGAGGCCAAGGCAGGAACATTGCTTGAGCCCAGGAGTTCAAGACCAACCTGGGCAATATAGTGAGACCTTGTCTCTCTTACACACACACACACACACACACACGCACACACACACGCACACACAGAGAAAGAGTAAAAGAAACTCTGGTATGATGATCTTTTCTCCTGCATCTGGTGCCTTTTTTTGGGGGGGTCACACGTCCACCAGGATGCTATTTTGGCCAAGAGAAGATACTGATATTAGACCAGAACAGGCAGGATAAGGAGAGAAGCCGGGGTGTTTCTGCCCCACCCCAACACCTGCTCTCTGCCTCAGATCGCGCCCCTGCCAGCGGCTGCCTCCGCTCCAGGGCTGCCTTCCTCTGAGGTCCCAGCTCTTGCTCAATGACCCTGCCACAGGTCTAGTTCCCCCAGAAGCTCCTGGGTTGTACTTAGTATCACCTCTTCCCCTAACCTTCCAGTCCTGAGGGTAACAGCAACTTCCTGCTATTGCTACTCTCTGGGTCACCTTCCTATCCATCACCTGTGTAACTAGCTCCTTGTATTATGGTCTCTCAGTTTGAAATACCTTCACTGGCTTTTATTCCCTGATCAGACCTCAACTGATAGGGAAATTGACAAAGCACAGGTCAAAACGGAGAAAGAAATGTGGAGAGTACAATATCAAGGAATAACCACCACCACCATCAACACCAGTACCACCTCCCATCTCTTAAAGGTTCACTATACGTCATGCACTACTTTAGGAATTCACTGAGTCTTCATATCAACCCAGTGATGTGGTTACATCTGTTATCCCGTTTTCACAGATGAGGAAACTGAGGCTCAAAGATGTTAAACAACTTGCCGTTACCAAAACTATAAGTGGTGGAGCTGAGATTCCACCGGGGGGGGAAGATAAGGTCTTGCTTTGTTGCCCAGGCTGGTCTCGAACTCCTGGCCTCAGTTATCCTCCTGCCTCAATTTCCCAAAGTGCTTGGATTATAGGCCTGTGCCACTGTGCCTGACCTTGTGCCCTATTTTGTGACTCCTCTTTACAATACACTTTCTGAAGAGAGGGTTTGGAACGCTTGCTTTCACTTCCTGACCTCCGGCGTACTCCTAAGCCTTCTGCTGCCTGCTTTCTGACTCGGTTCTTCAGGGTCCTCAGTGACCTCCTTATTGCTAAATCTCGTAGATGCTTTATAGTCCTTATTTCGCCTGACCCCTTGGTAGGCAACACTTGATCCTGTCCATACTCTCCTGCTTGAAATGCTTCTCCTCCGCTTCCTGTTTTAAGGTGTGCATGTGGGCCGGATGCGATGGCTCACGCCTGTGATCCCAGCACTTTGGGAGGCCAAGGTGGGCGGATCACAAGGTCAAGAGATCTCAAGAGCATCCTGGCCAACATGGTGAAACCCCGTCTCTACTAAAAATACAAAAAAATTAGCTGGGTGTGGTGGCGTGCACCTGTAGTCCCAGCTACTTAGGAGGCTGAGGCAGGGGAATTGCTTGAACACAGGAGGCGGAGGTTGCAGTGAGTCAAGATCGTGCCATTGCTCTCCAGCCTGGTGACAGAGCAAGACTCCATCTCAAAAAAAAAAAAAAAAAGGTGTGCACACTGGAATCGTGTTGTCTGGATTTGAATCTCAGCTCCACCACTTACAGTTTTGGTAACGGCAAGTTGTTTAACATCTTTGAGCCTCAGTTTCCTCATCTGTGAAAACGGGATAACAGATGTAACCACATCACTGGGTTGATATGAAGACTCAGTGAATTCCTAAAGTAGTGCATGACGTATAGTGAACCTTTAAGAGATGGGAGGTGGTATTGGTGTTGATGGTGGTGGTGGTTATTCCTTGATATTGTACTCTCCACATTTCTTTCTCCGTTCTGACCTATACTTTGTCAATTTCCCTATCAGTTGAGGTCTGATCAGGGAATAAAAGCCAGTGAAGGTATTTCAAACTGAGAGACCATAATACAAGGAGCTAGTTACACAGGTGATGGATAGTAAGGTGACCCAGAGAGTAGCAATAGCAGGAAGTTGCTGTTACCCTCAGGACTGGAAGGTTAGGGGAAGAGGTGATACTAAGTACAACCCAGGAGCTTCTGGGGGAACTAGACCTGTGGCAGGGTCATTGAGCAAGAGCTGGGACCTCAGAGGAAGGCAGCCCTGGAGCGGAGGCAGCCGCTGGCAGGGACGCGATCTGAGGCAGAGAGCAGGTGTTGGGGTGGGGCAGAAACACCCTAGCTTCTCTCCTTATCCTGCCTGTTCTGGTCTAATATCAGTATCTTCTCTTGGCCAAAATAACATCCTGGTGGACGTGTGACCCTAGCAGAACCAGGCAGTCTTTGCTGAGATTTACTAGATGGATGATGGGGGAAAGAATGTCTGTCTTTCTACTAGATTGTGAATGGTGGTATCCTTCAGTGTGGAGAGTGCCTGGCTTAAGAATGAAGCCAGAGGGAAGTAGAGCTAGGAGAGGAAGAGGGGCAACGTCATTTGAGTTCAGAATCTGACTGTGTTAGCTGTGCCTGAAGTTAGCACAGTTTCCTGGTTATAGGGGGTCATAAATTCCCTTTTGTTGATACAGTTTTCAATTTGATTTGCTACTTGAAACATAAAAAAAATTACCAATACCATGACCTTAAAATAGATTTAAACATTGGGTTTTACATGGGGTCAGGGAGAACGGAGTGTTTATTCCTATTGGTAGCCCCAATAGCAGGGGCTATGTCTGCAGATCAGCTGAGGTGGCAGAGGTTATGTTTTCACCAGGTCTGTGAAGTTGGAGGGGGCTTTCAGATGTGGGGTGGGAAAAGCCCCAAGGTGAAGGGCAGAGGCAGGAAAGACCTGTGCTCATGGAGGAGAACTGAGTTGGGTCATGTGTTGGGAGTGGGTTTTGAGACTCCATCTCGAGTCTAGAGGTGGAGATTAGTGAGAGAGGAGGTGGGTAGACAGGTCAGGAGGAGAACGAGACTGTTTTGAATGCTGTGATGTGGAGGTTAGCTTTTATACTTTCAGCAGTAGCCAGTCCTAGAGCAAGCAGTTGTCCTGCCTCAGTCTCCCGAGTAGCTGGGATTACAGGTGCGTGCCACCATGCCAGGCTAATTTTGGTATTTTTAGTAGGGATGGGGTTTCACCATGTTGGCTAGGCTGGTCTTGAACTCCTGACTTCAGGTGATCCACCCTCCTCGGCCTCCCAAAGTGCTGAGATTACAGGTGTGAGGCACTCCTCCCAGCCCCAAGAGGGTTTTTGAGCGAGGAATGTATGATCAGGGCTTGGAATGGGGAGAGCCTGCCAGTGAAAGAGGTAAGATAGAAAGAATTAACCTGGTTTTGGTTGGACTTATTGCCTGGGAAGAGAAAGATTAGAAAATACAAAGATGACAAATTTTGGCGTAGTGGGGATGACTGACTAGAAAGTCTAGGAGATTGATGCTGAATACCGGCCTGACTCCCACCTGTAGCTGCTGGCAGGTGGGAATCAGGCCAGTAGATTGTGTAGTGATGAAGTCCAGTGCTTTTAGGGTACCATCACCCAAATAATGTACATTGTACTCAGTAATTTCACATCATCTGCCCCTCGTCCAGTGGTTCCCGCACAGGCTGGGAAGCACGTGTGTGGGCAAAGTGTAAAGATGACGTGGACACGGTTTAAAGTCAGGCATTCGGGACAGAGGATGTCTGAAGGCCGCTGTTGCAAACCTACTCAAACTTCAAGGCTCAAACAATGCTGCCTCCAGGAAGCTCTTCTTTATTAAATAGATGTGTTATCCCAGTAGATCCAAATAGAGATTGGAATAGAAGATGCAGATGTTTGAGGTCAGAATTTAGATGAAGTGCATATTGACAATAAAATAGGGGGGCAGGATGTCATCCTGGTTTGAGAGTCATGTGTTAGTGAAGGCCACTGGGAGGAAGGCGGGGGTTCCACGATAAACGAGAGGCTCTCAAAGTAAAATAAGTACATAAATAACAGCCTGGCCAGCAGGCCCTGATTCACGTATGAGCAATGGAATTTGTTTACTAGACATTTGAGGACTCATATGCTGTCTTATGTCTGCCTTGCCCCGTAGAATTCTTCATTTTGGCAGCCAGCGCAGGGATCAGGAATTATTGTCATTTGTGTGAGTTTGTGTGTGTGTTGGTGGGGGAAGTGGGATTGTGGAAAAGGTGTTTGGGGGTTCCTGCTTGAGAAGGGGCACAGAGGCAGGAAAAGGACATAGTGTGTTTTGGTGGCTGAGTGCAGGCTCTTTTTAAAACCCCTATAGCTCTTGAGCATCTGCTACAAGCCTGGCTCTGTGCTAGATGCTGGGGCTAGAGAGAAAGAGAAAAAAGGTCTCTCCCCTGAGAGGTTAAGGGTCCAGCAAAGAGGAGAGATACATCGATGGATTGTTGCAGTAGAATGTGAAAAATGCTGAATGTATTTACTTAGCTCTATGACCTTGGGCAAGTTTCTTAACCTTGTATTGCCTCTGTTTCCCCTATCTAAATTTTAGAGCGTTTTACAGGGGAGTTCAGAAGCATAGTTGAGTGTTTAGTGTCTGGGACACAGTAAATACCACAGCAATTCTATGTTTTGTTATTGCCTTAGAAGCAGACCCTGAGAAAGCATTTAATTGCCAGTAGCTCGTTTGAGAGGTGAAGGAACTGGCATTAGAGGAGCAAAGAAGTGAGACAGGGAAGGAAAGGCAATCACAGAGGCGACGTTACCAGGCCAGTTTCCATTGAGCATCACTGGAGCTTTACCCTACAGGGAAGCCCTGGGAGCTGTCATGAAACATGGAACATGGGCCTCGGTTATCCCCACTCCAGATGAGGAAGCTGGGGCCTTCAAACAGCAGCTCTCTTTAGTCATTGATTGACAGCTGCTTGGTTGGGGATTTTGGGTGTGAATTCCCAGGTGATTTCTTGGCTGCCCCATGGGTGGGCAGAGCAGGTTCAGTGGTCAGGGGAAGTGGTGAGGCCAAGACATGCAGATGCTGGCAGGTGGGTGTCAGGCCAATGGGCACTGAAGTGTGATCATGGTGAGGGAATATATGGGTGGGGCACTGGCATCTGCTACAGTTTATATATGTATGTATATATTTTTAGAGATAGGGCCTTGGTCTGTTGCCCAGGCTGGAGTGTAGTGGCACAATCTTGGCTCCTACAGTCTCAAACTCCTCCTTGGCTTAAGTGATCCTTCTGCCTCAGCCTCCTGAGTAGTCCTTAGCTCCTGACCAGTCTTAGCTCCTAGTGGTGTAGCAGCATGCCCTGCTATTAAAAAAAAAATGTGTGTGTGTGTGTGTGTGTGTGTGTGTGTGTGTGTGTGTTTTGGTAGAGAGGGGAATCTCACCATGTTGCCCAGGCTGGTCTTGAGCTGGCTTCAAGCGATCTTGCTACCTTGGCCTCCCAAAGTGCTGGGATTATAGGTGTGTACCACCACACCTGGCCCAGTTATTATGTTTTTGTTTTTGTTTGAGACAGAGTTTCACTCTTGTTGCCCAGTCTGGAGTGCAATGGCTTGATCTCAGCTCACTGCAACCTCCACCTCCCAGGTTCAAGCCATTCTCCTGCCTCAGCCTCCCAAGTAGCTGGGATTACAGGCATGTGCCACCATGCCTAGCTAATTTTTTATATTTTTAGTAGAGATGGGGTTTCTCCATGTTGGTCAGGCTGGTCTCGAACTCCCAACCTCAGATGATCCACCCACCTCGGCCAAAGTGCTGGGATTACAGGCGTAAGCCACCGTGCCCAGCTATGTTTTTAAAATAATTATTTGTTTAAATTTATGGGGTACATAAGTAATTTTGTTACATGGATAGATTGCGTAGTGATGAAGTCCAGTGCTTTTAGGGTACCCATCACCCAAATAATATGCATTGTACTTGGTAATTTCACATCATCCGCCCTCGTCCATTCCCTCCACCCTTTCGAGTCTCCTTTGTCTGTTGTTTCATGCCCTACATCCATGTAGTTATGAAAGTTATGTATAAGGAATAAAGTAGGGAGAGACCTTGCTTAGGAGGATGGTGGCTTTTCCAAAGAAGATGATGTTTGAGCTGGAGAATGAAGGGATACATGTTTTACAAATGGACAGAAGGAAGAGCAACTCCGGCGAAAGAACCAGCATGTACCAGAGCTTAGCAGTGTCAAGTGATGAACTCACAGCGAGCAAGGGGATTGATGAGGCTGGAAAGGTTGGTAGGGTCCTGGCTGTGGTCTGTAGTGGCAAATAGTAAGGACTTTAACTTGAGCAGTTAGGAGACCAATTAAGTGATTGTCATTGTCATTTTTTTTTTTTTTAAGAGACAGAGTCTCACTCTGTTGGCCAGGGTGGAGGGCGGTGGCACAATCATAGTTCGCTAGAACTCCAGGGCTCAAGCAATTCTCCCACCTCTGCCTGCCGAGTAGCTTGGACTAAGGGCATGTGTCACTGTGCCTGACTAGTTTTTTTCATTCCAATCAAGTGTTTTAAGCAGGGGAGGAGCAGGGCCTTGTTTGTGGTTAGAGTTACTGATTGAGTCCTAGCTGGGATTGTGTGGGTGGAGCCTGGAGAGAGGAGTCCAGGAAGAAGAAGGCTGTTGCAGTGAGAGGTTGGGGGAGGCAGTTTCAGTAGGGCTTTGACTCACTGGATTCAGAGAGTGTACTGGTTAGTGGTTTTGTTTGCAAATAATAGATATCTAGCTTGCATTAACCTAGCAAAAAGGTGAGCCTATGGACAGCTTGCTTTAATGTAGGAGTGAGCTGGAACCAGGGGTCTGAATGCTACTGAGGGTCAGTTTTACTCTCAGACCAGCATCATCCATGTAAGGGGAGTTGCAGCAGTTCGCCTCCCTCACATTGCACAGCTCTGCCTCCAGAAAGGGTGTGAGTCTCTCTTCCCAGGGCAGAAGATCAGGGCGACCTGTCTTGTGTCACATGCCTGCCCTTAGGCTAATCAACTGGGCTGTGAGAGTGAGGTATTGTGATTGGCCCAACTGGGCACAAGAGCTCAACCTGGGCCAATCAGCAGTGGCTGGGAGAGGAGTCTGAAAGAGTAAGGCAGTCCCAATTCCCGCTACTCTGTTCAGAAGCAGCTGTGAGGTGTACAGGACAAACAGTGAGAGATCATTGGGGAAGAGACTCTAGGGTCACTGGCTTTAGGAACTGGCTGAATGATGATGGCAAGAATAGAACAGGAATTTGAGGAGAAGTAGGTCAAACATTATGGTTGTAAGGCATATATGCTTTTAAAAAACTGTGATATACTTCACATACCATAAAATTTACCCTTTTAAAGCGTACACTTCAGTGGTTTTGAATACATTCACAAGGTAATGCAAGGGTCGTTGCTATCTAATTCCAGAACATTTTCGTCATCTCAAAAGACACCCCATACCTATTAGAAAACACTCTCCATTTTCCCTCCTCCCAGCCCCTGGCAACTGCTAATCTGCCATCTGTCTCTGAATTTTTCCTATTCTGAACATTTCATATAAATGGAATCACACAGTATGTGTGTCTGGCCTTTTATGCCTGGCTTCTTTCAGTTAGTCTGATGTCCTAAAGTTTTTTCCATGTTGTAAGTATCAGTACTTCATTCCTTTTCTTCTCCAGCTTTATTGAAGTATGATTGACAAATAAAAATTGTATAGACTTAAGATGTACAACATGTTTTGATACACTTAAATATTGTGAAATGATTACCACAATTAAGCTAACATATCCATCACCTCACATAGTTGCGTTTTTGTGCTAAGAACACTTTAGATCTATTTTCTTGGCAAATTTTAAGTATAAAATACATTATAGTTACTATGCTATATATTAGGTCTCCAGAACTTATTCATCCTATCATGGAAAGTTGGCACTTCTTGACCAATATCTCTCCTTTTCCTCCACCCATCCAGCATTACTTCACTCCTTTTTATGGGTGAATAGTATTTCATTTTATGGATATACCACATTTTGTTTATTCATCCATTGATGGACATTGGGTTGTTTCCTAAGCACATACACTTTTTTTTTCTTTTTTTTTGCGATGGAGTTTTGCTCTTGTTGCCCAGGCTGGAGTGCAGTGGTGTGATTGGCTCACTGCAACCTCTGCCTCCTGGGTTCAAGCGATTCTCATGCCTCAGCCTCCTGAGTAGCTAGAATTACAGGCATGTGCCACCATGCCTGGCTAATTTTTTGTATTTTCAGTAGAGATGGGGTTTCTCCATGTTGGTCAAGCTGGTCTCAAACTCCTGAACTCAGGTGATCCACATGGCTTGGCCTCCCAAAGTTCTGGAATTACAGGTGTGAGCCACTGTGCCTGGCCCACATGTACTTTTTTTTTTTTTTTTAAGATATTAAATACAGTTTATTACTTTTGTACAACAATTTTGACGTTTGAGGTTAATTATAATTTTAGATATGAATATACAATAAGATGGTATTAAGTACCTCGGCTTGTTTTTACTCAACCATTTTTAAGTATACAGTTGAGTAGTGTTAAGTATATTCACATTGTTTTACAATAGATCTCCAGAACTTTTTCATCCTGCAAAACTGAAATTCTATACTCATTAAATGACTACTGCTCTTTTCTGTCTTCCCCAGCCCCAGGTCACTACCTTTCTACTTTGTTTCTATTAATTTGATTAATTTAAATTCCTCCTGTAAATGGAATTATCAGTATTTGTCTTTTTGTGACTGGCTTATTTCACTTAGCATAACATCCTTAAGGCTCATCTATGCTGTAGCTTGTGACAGGATTTCCATGTTTTCTAAGGCTGAATAGTATTTTATTGTGTATATGTATCACATTTTCTTAACCCATTTTTCTGATGGACATTAGGTAGCTTTTGCCTCTTGGCTATTGTGAACAATGCTGCAATGAACATGGTTATGCAAATATCTCTTTGAGACCTTCTTTTGGATATGGATACATACCTAGAAGGGGATTGGCAAATCATGTGATAATCTGTTTTTAATGTTTTGAGGACTAATCATACTGTTTGCCAAAGCAGTTGCGCCATTTTACAGTCCTGCCAACAGTGTATACAAGGGTTCTGTTTTCTCCATGTCCTTGCCAACACTAATTATTTTTATAGTAGTCATTCTAGAAAGTGTGGAGTTACAGCTCATTTGCAGTTTTGGTTTATAATTTTTTGGTGTTCAATATGTTTTCATATGCTTATTTGGCCATTCCTGTGTCATCTTTGGAGAAATGTTCATTCAAGTCTCTTGCCCATTAAAAAAATTTTTTTTTTAATTTTTGAGTTATGGAAGTTGTTTTTATATTCTCAGTATCAGCCCCTTATCAGATATATGGTTTGCAAGCGTTTTCTCCCATTCTGTATGTGCCTTTTTACTCTGTTGGTTGTGTCCTTTGCACAAAACATAAGTTTTTAGGTTTGCCTGGTTTTGCTTTTGTTGTCTGTGCTTTTGGTATCATATCTGTCGCCAGATTCAGTGTCATGAAGCTTTTCCCCTGTGTTTTTTTTCCTAGGAGTTTTATGGTTTTGGATCTGATGTTTAGGTCTTTATTTTGAGTTACTTTTTATTTTTTGAGTTGGAGTCTTGCTCTGTCCCCTAGGCTGGTGTGTAGTGGTGTGATTTCGGCTCACTGCAACCTCTGCCTCCTGGGTTCAAGTGATTATCCCACCTCAGCCTCCCGAGTGGCTGAGATTACAGATACCTGCCACCACACCCGGCTAATTTTGTATTTTTAGTAGAGATGGGGTTTCACCATATTGGTCAGGCTGGTCTCGAACTCCTGACCTTAGGTGATCCACCTGCCTCAGCCTCCTAACTTGAGGTGATCCACCTGCGTTGGCCTCCCAAAGTGCTGGGATTCCAGGCCTATTTTGAGTTAATTTTTATGTATAGTGTAAGATAGGGTTCCAACTATTCTTTTGCATGTGGATGCCCAGTTTTCTCAGCACTATTTGTTGAAAAGACTGTCCTTTACCGACTGAAGGTATATATACCTGTAAAGCTCATTTGTTTCTGGGTTTTTTTTTGGAGGTGGAGCCTGTTGCCCAGGCTGGAATGCAGTGGCGCAATCTCTGCTCACTGCAACCTCCACCTCCCAAGTTCAAGCAATTCTCCTGTCTCAGCCTTCTGAGTAAGTGGGACTACAGGTGCATGACACCATGCCCGGCTAATTTTTATATTTTTAGTAGAGACGGTTTTTCACCATATTGGTCAGGCTGGTCTCAAACTCCTGATCATCTCAGGTGATTCACCTGCCTCAGCCTCCCAAAGTGTTGGGATTGCAGGAGTGAGCCACTGTGCCTGGCCCTAAGCTCATTTATTTCTCACAAAATTGATACAGCACATTAATATTTTAAGTTCTGGGATGAATTTATTCTACCAGTGTTTGAGTACCTTCTCTGTAAAATGTTCTGGGAGTTAAGATATCTAAATACTGGAAATGACATTAGTTTGGTGCAGGTTAGGTCTCAGACATCCCATGTAAATAATATCTTACTGTAATTAGAATAAAAATGATTGTAGAAGAGCTGTTTTATCACAGAAATGGAAGCCTAGACCTTCTTCAGAACTATTGAATGTTAAAGATATGTTCTAAGGAACTGGCTTGTCATCCTGCTGGCATCTGCTGCATGCTGCAAAAATGCAATATAGCAGCTTTTCTCTGCACTGTCTGTTCAAGCAAATCTTGTTTATTTCATGACTTGCATCAGCAATTGTGAAGGGCACTTGGAGTTTTTGTTCATTTCTTCAAAGATTTATATGAGTCTGTCATGTGCTGTGCCTGGGAGATACATAGACAGACATTATGACTCTACCTTCTAGGCACACAAGGTCCAGGAACGAGGCAGAGGAAGTATAAGTGAATAATTGCAACTTAATGTGATGATAGGGCCATATACAGAATACCATGAAGGGGGATCAGAGAGAGAGAGAGAGAGAGAGTTTAAGTTAAATTTTAGGATGAAGCATGTTTGAGGAGGTCTTGGGTTGCCCATTCTAGGTAACAGATGCATTTTGTCTTTTAATTAATGATCAATGTTGGAATTTCAATGAGAATTTGAATAGTGTTCTGGTCTGATGGTAATGGAAACTTTTTTTTACTACTTTTCAGCCCTTAGTTTTTTTTCTTTCTTTCTTTCTTGGAGATGGAGTCTCACTCTGTCACCCAGGCTGAATGGAGTGCAGTGACGTGATCTTGGCTCACTGCAACCTCTGCCTCCTGGGCTCATGTGATCTTTCTGCCTCAGCCTCCCGAGTAGCTGGGACCACAGATGCCCACCACCATGCCTGGCTAATTTTTGTATTTTTGATAGAAATGGGGTTTCACCATGTTGCTCAGGCTGGTCTTGACCTCCCGAACTCAAGCAATCCACCTGCCTTGGCCTCCCAAAGTGCTGGGAGCCACTGCGCTGGCCAGCCCTCAGGGTTTTTTTTTATGCATATATTAATCCAGTGAGTGTCTCTTACCAGGGTATCCAAGATTGGCTACATAGTTTGTGGGGTCCAGTGCAGAATTCAAATACTTGTCTCTCTGTTAAAAATTATTAAGAATCACAAGATAGTGACAAAGCATTAAGCCCAGTGTGGGACCCTTCTGAGCACAGGGCCCCGTGACACTGCACAGACTGTGTACCCACGAAGCTGCCACTAGTGTTTCCTTTGGAGATACTGGTTTCCAGGTGCTATTTGTTGAAAAGCATTTTCATTTGTCCATGCTGGTTCTAGGTCAGGCCTGCTCCTATTCTCTGGGCATGCTTACATATGAGTTGGGGTCCCAGGGCTTGCTTCTCCAGTCTTGATTTGACTGTGGAGCTGACCGGCACTACTCCATCCCCTGCCAGTCACATCCCTCTCTAGCATTCTCTGTTGCAGAAAAACTGAATGTGGACTCCCCTGTGCCCAGTCATTCATGTTAATATGTGCTTGGGACTGCTTTTCGTTTTCCTAAACCGTTGGCTCCTACTTTCTCTTCCCTTTGTTCTTGTCTCTTCTGCATTGAGGCCATACAGCAAATATGTGCCCCTTTGGTTATCTTCACCTTCTTTGAGAGGGTAATAGTAATGTGTGTTTGTAATCATTGCTAACATTTATGGAGCACTCACTTTGGCTGGGAGCTTTACTGCATTATTTCAGTGTACTACCCTGTGACATGTGCGACTGTCTCATTGCCCTTGGACAGCTGGGAAAATTGCTTTGAAAGGTGAAAGAATGTGGTTAAGGTCACAGAGCTTGAGGAGAGTAAGGATGGGATTTGAACACTTCAGGGCGCTCTCTCTCTCTCTCTCTCTCTCTCTCTCTCTCTCTCGACAGAGTTTTGTTCTATCTCCTAGGCAAGAGGGCAGCGAGTGGCATGATCTTGGCTCATTGTAATCTCTGCCTCCTGGGTTCAAGCGATTCTCATGTCTTAGCCTCCTAAATAGCTGGGATTACAGGTGTTTGCCACCACATCTGGATAATTTTTGTATTTTTAGTAGAGGTGGGGTTTCCCCATGTTGGCCAGGCTGGTCTTGAACTCCTGACCTCAAGTGATCCACCTGCCTTGGCCTCCTAACGTGCTGGGATTACAGGTGTGAGCTACCGCGCCTGCAAAGCCTACTCTCTTCACCATCACCGCCACTACAGAATTGGCAGTACACTGTGTTGCATTTGTTAGAGCATAGTCTTCAGGCTGATGTCTATTGTATCTTAGCCCGTGTCTCCTTCTTTATGTCTGTTTCTGGCTTTTTGGCCTCTTCCTCCATGCTGCACCAGTCTTCCTTGTTAGGAGGAGTTTTCGAAGGCTCACGACCTCTGCCTCCTCGTGCTCCCATCTCGCCAGGCTCCTGGGATGAGCGTTCTCCGGGCACTGCTGCCATCTGTCTTGCCATCTGCCTCCTCTTGCCTCCATGTCCTTCCCCCATAGTCTTAAGTCCTGCCCCCACCACTCACTACTCAGAGAGATCCAGGATCCCTGTCCTTTTAAGCCACAGAGGCCATGGAGGTCACCCACTCTAAGTCCTTCTCTTTTCAGTTGCAGAAACTATGGCCCAGACAGAGAAATGATTTGTTGTCAGACCAGGGTCACCCAGCTACTTCATGGCGGAGCTGGTGTTGGCACCCAGGTTTCTAGACTCTGCTTCAGTGTTCACTTTCCTTGACTGACACCATGAACCAGTCTTCCCTCAATTCTTTTCTTACCGTCTGTCCTTTCTCTCAGGGGCTATTCCGTTCATGGCTTTTTTCCCCAGCCCAGTACCTGGCATATAGCAGGTGCTTAATAAATTTTCACTGAATGAGTTGATTCTTTCCTTTCTTGGTCCTTTCCCGATCTGCTCCCACATCCCTGGACCCTCCTTGCTGCTTCTTTTAATCTCTGTGAGTCTGCCCAGTCCTGGATCCTGCCCTTTGCTAGTTCCTTATATATGATCTTCTGATGGGCTTTACATCAGGGCTTAGGATTCTCAAATCTTCATTGCTAGCTTCCAACTCATCTTTCCAAGTACTTCTATAATCACTCTGTGGTGAGGGTATTTAAAACCACAGCTCTTCTCCCCTTTCCTCCTACGTATCCTGTTCCTGCATAAGTACCACTGTTTTTAAATTTTTCTATCTTTTGAGACAGGGTCTTGCTCTGTCACCCAGGCTGGAGTGCAGTGGCACGATCATGGTTCACTGCAGCCTCAACCTCCCAGCCTCCTGAGTAGCTTTGACCACAGGTACATGCCACTGTGCCCAGCTAATTTTTACTTTTTTTTTTTTTTTTTGTAGAGACATGGTTTCTCTATGTTGTTCATGCTGTCCTCAAACTCCTGGACTAAAGTGATCCTCCCACCTTGGCCTCCCAAAGTGTTGAGATTACAGATGTGAGCCATTTTGTCTGGCCAGCCACTGTTCTTTAATGTTGCTCTTCATTTCCATTGTCAGTATCCACATTGGATGTATGATTATCTAAATGGTTTTCTTGGCTTTCATTCAGTCAGGCCCTCCTCTCCCCTCCAGTCTGTTCTGAGTACTGTAGCCAGAATCCACCTTCGGAAAGTGCTGCCTTGTACGCCTCATTCCCATCTTTGGAGGTTTGCAGTGACTCCCCATTGCTTACACAGTAATGGTCCAAGTCCTTAGCCTGGCCTTCTGAGATCAGGTACCTGTTTACCTCCCTGGTCTCTTCCCTGGGAGGTTATGTCTCTGCCAAGTGATTTTCCTCATGAGCTGCCTGGAATGTCGTGTGAATTCTTGTGTGCCCACCCTTGCTAAGCTCATCCTCCTCTTGATATGTTTCCAGCTAACATCTATTGCTTTAGAACCTCGCTGCTTAATGTGTGGCCCGTAGATGAATGGCATTGACATCACCTGAGAGCTCATGGGAAATGCAGATTCTCAGGCCCAATTCCAGACATACAGATTCAGAATCTGCATTTTGACATGATCTCTAAGTGATGTTTATGCACATTCAACATTGACAAACACTGTCTTAGAGCAAGGTTATCAGTCTTGGCTAAGCATTCAGATCCTCCAAAGACCTCTTAGACAACACTGGTGCTTGGTCCCCACCTCAAGAAATTTAGATCTAATAGGATGGTCCAGGGAGCAGTATTTTTTTTTGTAAAGTTTCTCTAGGTAATTCTTTCTTTTTTTTGAGACAGAGTCTTGCTCTTGTTGCCCAGGCTAGAGTGCAGTGGTGCAATCTCGGCTCACTGCAACCTCCATCTCCCGGGTTCAAGCGATTTTCTTGCCTCAGCCTCCTGAATAGCTGGGATTACAGGTGGCTGCCACCATGCCTGGCTAAGTTTTTATATTTTTAGTAGAGATGGGGTTTCTCCATGTTGGCCAGGCTGGTCTCAAATTCCTGACCTCAGGTGATCCACCCACCTCGGCCTCCCAAAGTGCTGGGATTACCGGCGTGAGCCACTGTGCCCGGCCTCCTCTAGATAATTCTAATGGGCAGCCAAGATTGAGATCAGTAGGAAGATTCTCTAATTCACTCAGAGGAAGTTCACTGTCAGACAAGCATGCCTTCAGCTTTTCTCATTCAGCCTTGTCCAGTAGGTGTCGGCTTATATATGACTAACGGTACAGACACCTGTGGGGGCAATTTGGTAACATCTATCAAAATTACAAATATATGTTTCTTTTGATTCAACAGTTTCTTTTCTTTTTTTTTTTTTTTTTTTTTTTTTTTTTTTTTTTTTGAGACGGAGTTTCGCTCTTGTTACCCAGGCTGCAGTGCAATGGCGCGATCTCGGCTCACAGCAACCTTCACCTCCTGGGTTCAGGCAATTCTCCTGCCTCAGCCTCCTGAGTAGCTGGGATTACAGGCACGTGCCACCATGCCCAGCTAATTTTTTGTATTTTTTAGTCGAGACGGGGTTTCACCATGTTGACCAGGATGGTCTCGATCTCTTGACCTCGTGATCCACCCGCCTCGGCCTCCCAAAGTGCTGGGATTACAGGCTTGAGCCACCGCGCCCGGCCGGTCAACAGTTTCTTTTCTATTTGTGTCTGTCCTGCAGATAAACTAGCACATGAAAGGGGAGGGCTTTCTTTCTCTCCATCTCTAGTTAACATGATTAAAGACCTCTGCATTGAGGTAGTTTTTGTCTTTTGATCCTCCCTTCACTTGCAGAAGTGCTTGGCCACATAACACCCTGCACTGTGGGGCTGGCACTAGGCATACTTCTCTGTCACTGTGATGCCATCCTGCAGGAGAATGTCTACTTACCAAAGAGCTTGATGTCAGGAGTCTCCACCACTGCAGTGTAGCCGTATCCATGTGGTCATCCTGAGGGCATAACTAAGGCATCTGTGTGGCTTGGCATGGACCAGGCACCACCCTGGCACAGACAGGAAGAGCTGAATCTTCACTTGGCTTCTGGGATTCCACTCACTGTTGGTTCCTTTGGTACCTTACTGGCTGGTCTTCCTCTGTCTCCTTTGCTGGTTCCTTCTCATCTCCCTACCTCTAAATGTTGGAATGCTCTAGGACTCCATTCTAACCTGGCCTCTCTTCTTCTGCATGGAGTCCCTAAGCAATCTCATCCAGCCTCACATATCCACACACTGATAACTCCAGGCCAGAAACCGCTCTTCTGAATTCCAGATTCCTATCTCCCACTGCTGCCTTGACATTTAGACCTGCATCTCCAACAGGCATGTCAAGCTAGTTATCTAGCCTGCTCTTAATCTCAAGGATAAGCCTTGGAATTATCCTTGGCTCTTCTCTCTTTTTCATCCCATACCCAATCCATCAGCAAGTCCTTCTGAGATACCATATCCAGAATCTGATCACTTCTCACTCTCTCCACTGCTGCGCTGCCTGCCGTCCTCCCCTCTGGGTTACTGTACCAGCCTCCTGACTAGTCTTCGTGCTTCCCACCTCCAGTCACTTGTCTATGCAGCAACCAGAGGGATTATTGAAAACATAAGAAACATCAGTCCCGTGATGTCTTTTTTGCTTTTGCTTAAAACCATCCAGAGACTCACTTCTCACACATTCCCCTCAAATCCTCCATGGCCTCCGAGCACATATGTAATCTGGCCCTGCTGCTTCTCCATCCTCCATCCACTACTGTCTCCCTGCCCACCCCCTTGCCTCAGGCCTTTTGGCCCAGCCTGCCATCTTGTTCATCTATTTCATTCAGGCCTCCCCCAACCTTCCTGTATAAACTAGTAGCAGCCCCCTCTCTGCCTAGTTATTCTCTCCTTTTTATCTTGCTTTAATCTTGCTTCATAGCACTCATACCAGCAGACATACTTGGTTTACTTTCTTCTGTACTATGCTGTAAACTTCCTGAAGGAAAGGGGCCTGATGTGGTTTGCTTATTGCTATAATTTCCATGCATGAACAAAACCTGGTATGGGGTGAGTATACAGACGTTTGGTGACTCAATAAATGGACATGTGCTAAATGCTGTGCGTATAAGGATATCTTGCAGTATTTAACAGCAAAAGATAAAAGCTTATATGGCTATTAATAGGGTGCTGGTTTTGTAAACGATGGTAATTTTTGAAATACAGTATTAAAAAGAATAAAGCAGCCCTGTATATACTTACATGCAACTATGGAAAAAAAGTTAAGTTGAAAAAATGTACAAACCCAGTATAGTCTATTGTTTCTTGTGTGTGTGTGAAAGAATTTATGTGTCACTGTGTCTGCCAGCCTTGGAAGGATGCAGCATTGCTGCGTCTGAGGGTCATTCTCCCACCCTTCAAGAGTATAGTCTCCCCTGGTGGCTATTTGACCCAATTAGGGAGACAGAATCTTCCCTCTCTCTAATTTGGTTAATAATGGTTGGTATTGATTAAAAAGAAAAAACTTGACTAATCAACTGTCGAACAACTCTGATCATGTTTAAAAAAAGGGACCGGTGAAGGCTCTCACTCATAGTTCAGTTGAGCAGTTATGACTGTTTTTGAAAAGGGATAACAGCCACATTGTTGTAACTGCTCAGAACCCCAAAGAGATAAGGCTAACCTGTGACAAAGGGAAAAAAGAGACAATGCTTTTCTGGTAGCTTTTCAAATCTGTTCAGGTCAAATATGGGTGAATGTTGGCTTGTGGTGAGTTTCACCCTTTATCTCTGTGGTCATTTTGTGAACTTTTTGTTCTGGCTTGAGACATTCTTTTCTTTCCTAATTCAAATCATGGCACAGGGGCAAACCTTCCGTTGTTTCACAGTTGTCCAGACTTTATTGGACCCCATTTCATGCTCTTGCACCCATCCTTCCTGGCAGAGGACTGCCTTGGACATTGCCAGTCTCCATGAAAGAGGAAGAGGTGTTTTCAGCCCAGTGACATTAGATCTGTTCTGGTTTCCTTCAGAAGAATCCTTATTCTAGTGAGAGGTTACTGTGGCTTCATTTCGGTTTCTCCCCGGAGAGCTGGAAAAGTTTCTCCAACTTTTCAATAAATGGAAGAAGTGTTTCTGGGAGATGGCTCTGTTAGGGATTAGATTGACACCTCTTTGTAAGAGGATGCAGTTGAGTTTCCTTCGCTCTTCTCCTGTAACCAGATCCTCCCCAGCCAGGTGTGCTGGGACACCTGGCACATTATTTTAGGTATTCTTGAAGCTTTTTGAGCAACCTAGAAAGTATCTTATATAGTATTATAGGTTAGACATTGTTTAGATTTGTGGATTAACAGGTGTGGGGTTGTGGTGCTCATGTGTGCATGTGCAGATATCTAGGCATGTCTCACCTGCCATGGTTTCAGCAAAATGGTCACATCTTCACTTCCAGTCTGCCATACACATTGATGTGCAAGTCTTTGGTTGACTCTGAAGAACAGAGTAGCCACTGTCTTTTGCTTTTCTGAAATCATTCTAATTCTCTTAGGTTTTGCTGTATCCAGTAAGATTATATAGTTGAGACTATGATAAAACTCAATGCCTACGAGTAAGGGCAAACAATCAGTTCTGCAGAAAGCATACATAAATTTTGGAGAAGAAAATTCTGAGTCAGCTAGGATTCATTTACTATAAATTACGATTTCAAGGCCAAATTATAGATACCCTTAACAAACAAGCAGCCTACAATAAATATTCACAATTATATTTATATTTCCATGGATCTGATTATAGTAGAAATATTCATATTTTCTCCTTAATTTGATTTTCATTTTGTTTCAATGAGAGTAAATTACTCTTGGCTCATTCAACATGATGATGCTGAAAAGAAAAGAGGAATCTTTCTATGTGACCTGTACATCTTCAGAAGAAAGGTTTATTTCAACTGGCAAGAAAACAGAATTCTCTCCCAGAGGAAATGGATGAGAGGACTTAATGGATGACTGGACTTAATCAGGAAGTTCATATTCCATTCATTTATTCATCAAATATTGATCAAGTGTTGGGCACTGTGCTAGGTGCTGCTAGCCAAATCCCCACTGTTGCATTTCAGGGCTTTTCAGGTTTCTGTTTCTCTTCTTCTACCCCAAGATTAATTAGATAGCAGTTTAAAACAATGGAGAAAAACCCCAAACCAAAATTTGGCTCTTTAAATCAAGAAAAATGACAGATCTTTATAGCTAGATTGAGCAAGAAAAAAAGAAGATTCAAATTATTAAAATGAGAAATGAAAGAGTGGGTCTGTAAGGTCATGTTACTAAAGACCTTACAGGAATGAAAAGGGGTTACAAGGAGGACTGTGAACAATTCTGTGCCAATAAATTATGTAATTTAGACAGAATGGACAAATTCCTAGAAAGACACAAAGCTACCATAAACATTCATGTGCAAGTCTTTGGTTGACGTGTTTCTCTTGAGTAAATACCTAAAAATGAAGTTACAGTGTGTGACAGTTGGGTAGCTCCACATTCTTGCCAAGACTTGGGATTGTCAACTTTTTTAGTTTTAGCCATTCTGGTCAGTATGTAGCAATATCTCGAGGTTATGATTTGTGTTTACATGATTACTAATGATGCTGAGCCTCTTTCACATGCAAATTGGCTGTTTGTATATCCTCTTTTGTGAAGTCTTTGTTCAGATCTTTTGCCTTTGGGTTGCTTTTGTTACTGAGTTCTACATAATATATATATATATATATATATATATATATATATATTTTTTTTTTTTTTTTTAATCATTTTTTTTTTTTAGACAGTGTCTTGTTCTGTCGCCAGAGTGCAGTGGCACAAGCTCAGTTCACTGCAATCTCCACCTCCTGGGTTCAAGCAATTCTCATGCCTCAGCCTCCCGAGTAGCTGGGATTACAGATGTGCGCCACCACACCCAGCTCATTTTTTTGTATTTTTAGTAGAGACGGGGTTTCACTATGTTGGCCAGGCTGGTCTTGAGCTCCTGACCTCAAATGATATGCCTGCCTTGGCCTCCCAAAGTGGTGTGATTACAGGCATGAGCCACTGCGCCCTGCCTATATGTTCTTTATACAGTCTTTTTTTTTTTTTTTTTTTTTTTTGTGAGACAGAGTCTTACTTTGTTGCCAGTGCCAGGCTGGAGTGCAGTGGTGCAATCTTGGCTTACTGCAACCTCTGCCTCCCGGGTTCAAGCAGTTCTCCTGCCTCAGCCTCCCAAGTAACTGGGACTACAGGTGCGCACCACGATGCCCAGCTAATTTTTGTATTTTTTAGTAGAGACTGGGTTTCACCATGTTGGCCAGGATGGTCTCGATCTCTTGACCTTGTGATCCACCCGCCTCAACCTCCCAAAGTGCTGGGATTACAGGGATGAGCCTCACTGGGCCTTATATGGCTATCTCCATCTAAAATATAAATGCATCACTTAGCCTATCTCTCCTTTTTTAACTTTTTTTTTTTTTTTTGAGACAATGTCTTGCTCTGTTGCCCAGGCTGGAGTACAGTGGCCCCATCCTGGCTCACTGCAACCCCCACCTCCTGGGTTCAAGCGATTCTCTTGCCTCAGCCTCCTGAGTAGCTGGGACTACAGGTGCACACCACCACGCCCAGCTAATTTTTGTATTTTTAGTAGAGGTGGGGTTTCACCATGTTGGCCAGGATGGTCTTTTTTTTTTTTTTTTTTTTTGAGACGGAGTTTCGCTCTTGTTACCCAGACTGGAGTGCAATGGCGCGATCTCGGCTCACCGCAACCTCCGCCTCCTGGGTTCAGGCAATTCTCCTGCCTCAGCCTCCTGAGTAGCTGGGATTACAGGCACGTGCCACCATGCCCAGCTAATTTTTTGTATTTTCAGTAGAGACGGGGTTTCACCATGTTGACCAAGATGGTCTCGATCTCTTGACCTCGTGATCCACCCGCCTCGGCCTCCCAAAGTGCTGGGATTACAGGCTTGAGCCACCGCGCCCGGCCGCCTTTTTAACTTTCATCAGCAAATTGCTTGGTCTGCTTCTCTTCTGACTCAGCCTCCAACTTCTGTGTGCCTCCCAAAACTTAATACCTGATTCAAGTGAGCCACTGAGCCTGACCTTTTATATATTCTTATTAAGGGTTCTTTATATATTATGAATATTGTGTGTTCTCCCATTCTGTGACTTGTCTTTTTAAATTTAAATTTGTGTGTAAAAGAGTGTGTGTGTGTGTGTGTGTGTGTGTGTGTGTGTGTGTGTGTGTAGGCAATGCATTCTCCTCACACAAAATTCAGAAGTTACAAAAATGTATCTGGTGAAAAATCTCCCTTTTGCCCTAGGCTCAGCATCCCTTTCCACTGTCAGCAGGTTTCCCTCCCCAGAGGCAACCAATGTTACCAATTTCTGGGGAAAGTTTATAAGATATGCTATGCATAAATATAAAAATGGCTGTGTGTAGTCTTTTTTTAAAAAAGATTTTTATATAACCTTAGTTCTTGGAGATTTTTCCAAATTGGCACATAGAGACCTTCCTCCCTGCTAGCTGCCTCCACCCTCTTCCTTTTTAATGATTACATAGTATTCCTTTGTTTCAATTAGTTCAGCACCTACTGTCCCAGATGAGAAGTCTGTCCTAGTGATTCTTTTTCTTCTTTATGTAGTCTTCTACATATCCTTAGATTTTTCTTCTTAAATTTAGAAATCTCGCCAGTCTTCTGGTATTTTGTGTGTGTGTGTGTGTGTGTGTGTGTGTGTGTGTGTGTGTGTGTGTTTTAATTTCCCACTTGAAACCCAGTGGGCCCTTTCAGTTTTACTGCTTCATCTGCATCCTTTTTTGTTCTTTATTCTCTTTTTCTGGAGAAAGCACTTATGGATATTTGAGTTTTAGTCTGTCCTTTTTTAACTTCACCTTTCTTGACTCGTTTTATTGCATTGTATTTTTCACTGTGCCTCTTGAGAGAATTCCTTGATTTGCTGGCCTATTTGATGCCCTTACTTTCATTTCACCATCCCGGTGTTTTCACTTTTCTATTTAATTTAAAGTTAAACTCACCTATGTTTGTTTAGCGTTCCCATGTTTTTGGACCTCTCACTGTGATATCTAGATGATGATCTTGGCCTAGGACAGGAGCTGATCCCTGCTAGACTTGAGCATGCCAAGTTTCCAGTCTGCAGATGTGCAATCTTCTGCTTCTGCCTTCTTGGAGATGCACATGCTGTTCCTCCTGCCAAGCACTGAGACTTGCTCTTCTGCCACCACTGGGGTGCATATTTGTATAGCCACACATTCATGTCTATGCTTGTGTGTATAAATATGTACATGTGTGTATAGTCAGTGCACAGGGACTCTGCAATCAGCCTTTGCCCTAGCTGGGGTGATTGGATAGGGGTGGGGTGTAAGTCTGAGACGGGAGAGGATAGAGTCTAGGTCTTTGGAACTGCTCCTAGGCAGGCCTCCTTTCAGGATGTGTGGCTGATAACAGGACAGTAGGCTGTATGGACCCTTTTGAACTGAGGAAACAATGGGGGAGAGTTTACTCTGCAGGTAGAGAATTTCATGCTCTTCCCAAAATGCCCTTCCTCTTTTCTTCCAGTTGAATTAGCAGCTGGGCACGCCACCGTCCTTTGATCACCCTCACCTGCCTTCCCATGCCTGCTTCTCTTCTCAGTCACTGGTTGTCTCTGATTTTGGGTATTTTCCCCAGACCCTATGTAGAAAATCCCATGGCTTCCCAGAGTTACTGTTTCCCAATGACCTGTTTAGGTTTTTGGTTTCTCAACTCTGGCTAAATCTGATTTTTCTGTCAATTTGATCTTGTTTGCTGTATCTCTTCCAGAAATTCCTCAAAATTTCTTATCGATTGATGGCATCGGCCCCTGTTTTCTGGCTTTTTAATGGGTTTATTATTATTTATTTTTATTTTTTTCTTCTAAGATGGGGTTTCACCATGTTGATCAGGCTGGTCTTGAACTCCCGACCTCAGATGATCCGCCCGCCTTGGCCTCCAAAGTGCTTGGATTACAGGCATGAGCCACCACGCCCAGCCAGTTTATTATTATTATCATTATTATTATTAGTAGTATTTTAGACAGAGTCTGGCTCTGTCACCCAGGCTGGAGTGCAGTGGCATGATCTTGGCTCACTGCAACCTCCAGCTCCCAGGTTCAAGCAATTCTTTGCCTCAGCCTCCCAAGTAGCTGGGGCTACAGGTGCCTACCACCATGCCTGGCTGATTTTTGTACTTTTAGTAGAGATGGGGTTTCACCATTTTGGCCACGCTGGTCTTGAACTCCTGACCTTGTGATCCACCCGTCTCGGCCTCCCAAAGTGCTGAGATAACAAGGGTGAGCTATCATACCCAGCCTATCCTTATTTTTATATTCTTTTTATCATCCCCTTGGAATTTGGAGTGACACAAGAGTCAAACATTGAGCTTAGCCCATCACCATTGTGGACTTAGTTTTCACTGGCGGGATTTTGTAACACCCTCTTTAACCACTTTCCTAGTTTGTTCATCTCCTGTGTAATCTTTTTAAAGTTATTTATTCATTTAGAGACGGAGTCTTGCTCTGTTGTAAGGCTGGAGTGCAGTGGTACGATCATGGCTCACTGCAGCCTCAAACTCCTAGGATCAAGCAGTCCTCCCACCTCAGTTTCCCGAGTAGCTGGGACTGCAGGTGCATACCACCACACACAGCTAGTTTTTAGAATTTTTTTATGTGGAGGTGGGTTTCACTGTGTTGCCCAGGCTGGTCTTAATACTCCTAGTCTCAAGCCATCCTCCCCATTCAACCTCCCAGCGCTTTGGGATTATAGTTGTGAGCCCCCACACTTGGCCTCCATGTAATCTTATTAGTATTAATAGCAACAGCCTTTAACTTGATTGATTGCTGTGTGCCATGATTGTATCACAGCCAATTTAATTTTTTTTACCCTCATTTGCTAGGCAGACATGGTTTTGGTTCTGTACTGTTGCTTAACCACCCCAAAACTAAGTAGGTTAAAACACTACTGTGATCTTTTAGGGTTCTGTGGGCTGACTACCCTCAAGTATGTGTTTTTTGCTCCAGGTGTCTCATGCATTTGGAGTCAGAAGTTGGCTGGGGCTGCAGTCAACTGAAGGTTCATTGGGCTGGTTGCCTAAGGTGACTCACTTGTGGCCATAGTTGACTGGAGTGCCTACGTGTGACATCACCATGCAGTTTGGGCTACTCAAAGCATGATGGATGGGTACTTGGAGGGCATGTCCCAAGAAATGAGCATTCTAAGAGACAGGAGGTAGAAATTGCTGGGCCATATAAGGGCTGTGCCTGAAATAGGCACAGTTTGGCTGTACACACACACACACACACGCATATATATGTGTATATATATAATTTTTTTTTTTTGAGATGGAGTTTTGCTCTGTTGCCAAGGCTGGAGTGCAGTGATGCGATCCCGGGTCACTGCAACGTCCGCCTACCTAGTTCAGGTAATTCTCCTGCCTCAGTCTCCTGAGTAGCTGGGATTACAGTCACCCACCACCCGCCCAGCTAATGTTTGTGTTTTTAGTAGGCACAGTGTTTTGCCATGTTGGCTAGGCTGGTCTTGAACTCCTGACCTTAGGTGATCCACCTGACTTGGCCTCCCAAAGTGCTGTGATTACAAGTGTGAGCCACTGTGCCTGGCCCGGCCATGTTCTTCAGTCAGAGTAGTCAGAGGGTCTACCCAGATTCAACAGGATGAGTTAATAGACTGTCTCTTAATGGGGAAGTGGCCAGGTCACATAACATAAGCATATAGGAGATATAGTTATGACCATCCTTTAAAAAATACCAACTGCCAAAGATACCATGCTGGAGATAGAACGGTAACAGATACCAGGTCCATGCTTTTTCACACCTTATGGTTCAGTGCCAGAGGCAGGTGGATGAACAGGAATGACAGTGCAGATCGTAAGTGTATGAAAGAACTAGGCACAGGGGCATGATGAGAGCATGTGGGGTTCACACAGCCCAGACTGGGCAAGTGCTGGTGGGTGGGGAGGTCGGTTGAGAAAACACGTCTTAGAGCGGGTATTTTTGGAGCTGAATCTTGAAGCACAAATGGGCATTAGCGAGGTGAATAAGGCATCCCATACAAAGTGCTCATGGCACTTGGGGAATTGCTGATGGTCTGAGGATTGGCAGGGAATTGGGTGCTGCTGGCACGTGTGATGGGAGGTGGCAAAGGTGTATTCTCCCATTAGATTCTCTGCATCTGTGGCTTTGCCTGTGAGGGCTCTAGCTGGTCCTGCATGAGATTAGCGGGACATTTATGTATCTCCCTAGGAGGTGATGGATGGGCTGTGTGAGGGGGAAGAGAAGAGTGAGCCTCATTAGCTTCACTGTGGGGAGATTTTTGTGGATTCTCTTCACTCTCCACCACTCATTTCTCCTTCTGTTTCATATTCTCTTTTTTCCTTCCCAGTCTGCTGCTCAAGTGAACACATAGAAGAGGGTTGCCTTGGGCCAGTCGTGGTGGTGCATGCCTTTAATCCCACCACTTTAGGAGGCCAAGGTGGGTGGATCATTTGAGGTCAGGAGTTCAAGACCAGCTGGCCAACATGTTGAAACCCCCATCTCTACTAAAAATACAAAAGTTAGCCAGGTGTGGTGACAGGTGCCTGTAGTCCCAGCTACTTAAGAGGCTGAGGCAGGAGAATTGCTTGAACCTGGGAACCTGGAGGTTGTAATGAGCCAAGATTGTGCCACTGCATTCCAGCCTGGGTGACACAGTGAGACTGTCTCAAAAAACAAACATAAAAAGAGAGTAACATTCATTGCTGAAGGGTGAGGGCAGGTGAGGGAAGGGAGCTGGCTGTGGAGAAGCTACTCTGTGCAGAGTGCGCTTGGCTGAGCGCCCCACTGGTTTTCTCTCATTCATACTCGAGGAGGCAGGCGCTTTATCCCTGCCTCCATGCAGGGCGCCTATTTTACAGGTGAGGAAATGGGAACTCTGAGAGGACGCAGGGAATCTCTCAGCTGGTGAGGAGCAATGGCAGCTGTCACTGTACCCCGCCAATGCTTTTGACACATGCTTGTCTCAGGATATGTGTGCAAGGTGAGGATCTTGGCCTAGGACAGACTGCTGTTAGACTAGAGTGCTCTCATGCCAGTCTGCAGCTGTGGGGACCAACCCGCTGCTTCCACCTTCTGGAGGAGGCACCTCCTGTTCTCCTAAGCAGTGAGGTTTGTTCTGGTGCCACTACTGGGGTGCATGTTGTTGTGGCCGTGCATGCATGTTTGTATTTTTCTGTTTAAACATGTACGTGTATGTGTATAAGCAGGCAGAATTTGGGCGAGAGTGCAAACCCAATCATAGCCAGAAAGTCCCTTGGTTAAAAAGAAGAAAGAAGGGCGTGAACAGAGTTTTAGAGATTGTTTCCCTTAACACTGTGAATGTACTTAACACTAGTGAACTGTACACTGAAAAATTGTTAAGATGGTAAGTTTTATTTTATGTGTGTTTTACTACAGTTAAAAAACAGAGAAAGAAGGTTGTAATTCCTACTTGGCATATCCTAAGGAAGTCACTCTAGAGTTCTCAAAATACTTGACGTGGGTTTGCTGATGGCAGCTGGAAGGGGATCTCTGAGCCTTCTATTTGCACTTCTGGAAGCTGTTTCCTTTGCACCAAAATCCAAGAAGAATGGGTTTTCTCCCTTCTCTATGTGGCTTCCTTCCTTGGTGTGGTAGCGCCATTGTGCACAGAATTGAAAATGTTCCTTACACCTACCATCCGCACAGCATTTGCCTGACTGCCACTTGTGTCTTCTGCTACCTTGGGTGATTTTGAGGGCTGTCTGCTTTCCCAGGGCTTGAATTTCATAGTAAGATGAAATTCACTAGGTGTAAATATTACCGTCTGTCATTAGTCACCACTGACAGAGAAAAAGCATTTGGGTCATTGAAAACAAATGGATGCGGTAGTGTGTTATGAATCTTTGTCCTCAGCGTAGACATTGATCACACTTAGCCACGGCTGAAAATTGAAGGAGGGAATGCCAGTTCTGTTACCAACATTTTCTCTTTAGCCAAGATGATTCAACCCATCACAGAGTCCCCTAACCATAGTATTGTCCTCCAGCCTATGTTTTGTTTGCAGTGTCCTTCCTTGCTCTTTGGCTGTGAACGGAGCTTTGAAAAAGCCGTTTTATTTTGGTGGTGGTGTCCTGAATATTTTTTTAGCGTGTTGTAGAAACAATGTGGCTTTGCAGTCAGAGGTAATCTTTTTAATCTTTGTTACTTTTGTGCGAGAAAAGACATCTTGTTTTCATTTTCATTTTGTTTATTGATTATTGTTTATTGCCATATTTACATAATTTTTGTACTGGGTTCTGCCTTTTAAATAATGATTTTCAAAACTCTTGATATGTTAAAGCAAACAACCTATTTTCCTGTATGTTCACATCCTTTCCCCAATTTATTTATATTTTAATCTTTGTTACATCTTCTTGACATAGAAAAAAAATTGCCATCTATTATGCTTTTCCTGTATGGATTCTGCTTTTGGTTTGGGGTTTAGAAAGCCTTTCTAACCACAGGATTTTTATATGCTGTTCATCAAAATCAGAAATTGGCAAACGAAGGCCAAAAGGGTAAATCTGGCCAGCTGCCTGTTTCTGTATAGCTCATGGGTTAAGAATGCTTTTTTATTGTCTTGTCTAATTTTATTAAAACTTTTTTTTTTTTTTGAGACAGACTTTTGCTCTGTTGCTTAGGCTGGAGTGCAGTGGCACTATCTCAGATCATTGCAACGTCCATCTCTTGGGTTCAAGGGATTCTCGGCCAGGCATGGTGGCTCACGCCTGTAATCCCAGCACTTTGGGAGGCTGAGGCGGGTGGATCACGAGGTCAAGAGATCGAGACCATCCTGGCCAACATGGTGAAACCCCATCTCTTTAACAAAAAAATAAAATAAAAAGGTAAAAAAAAAAAAAAAGGGGGGGGCTTCTCATGCCTCTACCTCCCAAGTAGCTGCGATTACAGGCATGTGCCACCACGCTGGCCTAATTTTTCTATTTTTAGTAGAGGTGAGGTTTCACTATGTTGGCTAGGAAGGTCTCAAACTCCTGGCCTCAATCAAGCCACCCAGCTCGGCCTCCCAAAGTGATAGGATTACAGGTGTGAGCCACTGCACCCAGCCAAAACTTTTAATTTTGAAGTAACTATAGAGTCACATAAAATTACAAAAAAAATGTGGATAAAGAGGTCCCAGATGCCCTTTGTTAAGTTTCCTTCAATAGTAACGTCTTGTACACTTGGGCGATAATACATTGGTGCAATCCATAAGAGTCATTCAGTTTTCATGAGTTTTACATGCATGTGCATATGTGTGTAGTTCTGTGCAGTTCTATCACATGTATAGATTTCTGTAACCAGCACCATCACAGTCAAGATATAGAACGGTTCCATCACTGTAAGGCTCCCTCCTGCTTCCCTTTTATTGCCACACCCACCCCAATCCCCACCCTGACACTTTACCACCATTAGTCTTAAAAGTTTTTATATTTTTATATTTTATATTTTTAAGTGGCTGATAAAATATAAAGAATTATATTCTGTGCCATGTGAAAATTAATGAAATTAAAATGTCAGTCTTTGTTAATAAAGGTTTTTCTTTTTTATTTTTGTTTTGAGATGGAGCTTTGCTCTTGTTGCCCAGGCTGGAGAGCAATGGTGCATCTCAGCTCACTGCAGCCTCCATCTCCGGGGTTCAAGAGATTCTCCTGCCTCAGCCTCTTGAGTAGCTGGATTACAGACATGGTCCATCACGCCTGGCTAATTTTGTATTTTTAGTAGAGATGAGGTTTCACCATGTTGGTCAGGCTGGTCTGTAACTCCTGACCTCAGGTGATCCGCCCTCCTCGGCCTCCCAAAGTGATGGGATTACCACGTGAGCCACCACAGCTGGCCATAAAGTTTTATTAGAACATAACCATGCTCATTTGTTTACCTACTGTCTATAGCTGCCTTTGCATTACAACGGCTGACTTGAGTTGTTGCAGCAGAGACACTATGGCCACAAACTGTTCCTTAACAAAAAAGTTTGCTGACCCCTGATATAAATCATCATCTAGTACTCATCATTTTTTTAACCTTTAAATGGCCTGACATTTATTTTTGCGTTTAGCATTAGAGAAACTATTTTCTACATAGTTAACCAAAATCTTCATCAGCATTTACTGAATAATCTATTCTCTCTTCACTCTTCGAAGTTCCATAGTTATCATGTATTAAAACTCAGATCCGTTCCATCAGTTTAGGGAATGACAGGGTGAGTCATCAAGCTATTTGGATGAGAGATATGTTACTCAAGAGTTCCCTGGAGATTCGATTCCCCCTACCTCCTGCATTAACACTGAATGTTCAAGCCAGATGTGCCCCTGCACAATGCTGTCTGACCACTTGCATTTATTTCTATAATAAAAGCAGACACTGGTGGGGTCTTGTTTTATTTTTCCGGATTCTGTTGGGGATTACTGATGGCCAAGTGGAGCTGTGTGTTAGTGGTTTCTGGCACTTGGAGTTGGATCTTCTCTGGAGCCGGCTGATTCTTCAGCTCCCTTGAGAAGAGAAGTGCCTTGATTTATTTCTCTGACACTAGTGGTTCAGGAGTTTCATTGTTTTAAGAAACTCTAATGAAGGATTGCGGACCACCAGGTACTTCTCCAGATGCCACAGGTGCAAAGGTGAATGTGGTCGTAGTTGGGGACTTCTTGTCCGGTAGGTACCTGTTTAATGAAATCTCCGGTGCCATGGAGGCAGATGATGGAGGCTACTAGCCTCTGCTCTGAGGTCTCGAGGCTGGGTTGTGCCTCTGCTTGTTGCTAGCTGAGTGACTTTGTGTCTTTTAACTTTCCTGGTCTGTAACCTAGTCTCTTAATAAAACAGGGATAATAAAATTCCTCCCCTCTGCCACCAAGTTATTTTAAGGGTTAAGTGAGACATTAATATGTAAAGTGGCTTGTACAGTGCCTGGCAGAGTATGAACTTAAAGATTTAATTTCTTTATCTTCCTATCCCTTGATTTAGAGCTATATGTATAGACTGCTGTGAAAAGGATAGATTTTGTCTCCAAGTCCTTCTTAGCTCCAAGAATTTGCTTTCTATTTTGAGGTTTTGTTGTGTTTTTGAGTCAGCTTATAGCCCAGGTTCCTGGGCAGTCGGCTGGCCACCTTTTGCTCTCTGCCAAGGGTGGGTCTGTTGGTCCTAAAGGAGAACACACAGGCCGTGCCAGAGCCAGGCTGTGATGACAGTCTGTGGGCTATTTGTGCATCCTGCCTCCTTAAATGAAGTGTGGCCAAGAGTCCCCACGTGAATTTCTGTGGTGAGGGCTGCTGGCTTGTGAGAGTGGAAAAAAATATCTTGAATCAGGTATCACTGAAGCAAATTACTGAAGGTGAGTAACCTGTGAGAGGCAGCTGTCACGTGGGTAAGAATATGTTAAGGTGTACTCTGTGACCTTGGTTTGAGCTTTTGCTGAACACAGTCATTTCAGTAGGACTTGACCTCATGTCCTAAGGATGGACTCTGTAGATGGTACACAGGGCTGTTGAACTTGGGTTTATTCGATTTTACTAGAATAGTATCAGTTTCTAGTCTTCTTTAATTTATCTGTGTTTGAAATATGATTCTTCCTGGTGAGGCCAGACTGTTTTCTGCCTAGGAAACATTCACCAGAGTATCCCAGGCCATCTGACCTTGGCATTGACAGCACCTCTCATCTGCCCTTACCTCTCCTGGCACCTACCCCCTAGGTCAGGTACTACTGGGAGAGGGGAACCTGGACAGTTCAGCAGCTCCCCAGCTGCTGCTGCTTGCATCTCCCATATTTCCCTTTTCATTTTTTCTGCAGGCTTTCTCTGAAGTTTTTTTTTGTAAAATGTGTGCATGATTGCCGCTTTCCTGTTAACAACTTAGCCATTGCCTATGGGGTGCACCTCAGATTGTTCAGCCTGTTATTTAAAATTCCTCGGATTCTGGAGCTAATCCACTTTCCAGGCTTTATTTCCTGCTGCTTCCCCTGGAGCAGCTCACATCCATCCAGGATGACTGGTCCCCTGCCTGTGCCTTCTTTTTTGCCTTCTGCACCCCCGCCCGTCCCCCACCTAGCGATTTTGCTGATGTGGTGTTTCTTGCAGGCAATGCCTTTCTCTTTCTGATAATGTCTATGCAGCCTAGCCTGGACTGGATTTTGCTGTTTTCTGGTGAACGTCAGTACGTTTAACTGGTTTTCTTATTACCGTTTAGCTGGTGGGAGAACTAGAATTTAAACCCAGGTCTTCTGCCATCCTGCCAAGCCCAGGTCAAACCACCCTCTCTGAAGCCTTCCTCGGAGAACAGAATTACTCTTGGCTTCTTCTGGGCTCTAGTGCACAGGTCACCTAAACCTGATTCCTCAAGTAAATTCCTTATAGGCGCCCTTTACTCCATGTCTAGAATAACACCTGGCAGTCTGTGGAAACTTGCTAAGTGTTTGGATGAATACATGAGTGAATAAATTTTGCTTTCCATATTTTCTAATACGTGGTTTAGGGGAGTATAGAATTGTGTTAATTAGGCTCCTTAAAACTCCTGTGTGTTGGAAAACATCTATGTTTTGGTCTATAGAATAAAAAGGGAGTGATTATTTTCTCTCACTCTCTCTGCCATCTCATAGAAACATAATCAAATATTTCATTACTTGAAGAAAGTTGCTTACAGTACATTTAACTATATATATATATTTTAGGAATGTAATTATTATTTTTTTTAGACATCACCTCACTCTGTCACCCAGGATGGAGTGCAGTAGTGTGATCACAGCTCACTGCAGCCTTGACCTCCTGGGCTTAAGGGATCCTCCCACCTCAGCCTCCCGAGTAGCTGGGACTATAGGTGTCTACTACCATGCCTAACTAAGTTTTTTTTTTTTTTTTTTTTTTTTTTTTTTTTGATGGAATCTCACTCTGTCACCCTGGCTGGAGTGCAGTGGCATAATCTCAGCTCAGTGTACCCTGCACCTCCTGGGTTCAAATGATTCTCCTGCCTCAGCCTCCCGAGTTCTGGGATTACAGACATGTGCCACCGTGCCCAGCTGATTTTGTATTTTTAGTAGAGATGGGGTTTCTCCATCTTGGCCAGGCTGGTCTCGAACTCCTGACCTCGTGTGACCCACCCACCCTGGCCTCCCAAAGTGTTGGGATTATAAGCGTGAGCCATCGTGCCCAGCCCAAGGCCCTTTTCTTTTACGTCTGTCCTTGCCTTTTTTTTTTTTTTTTTTTTAAGCTTTTGAGATGGGGTTCTACCATACTGCTCAGGCTCATCTCAAACATGTAGGCTTAAGCAATCTGCCTGCCTTGACTTCCCAAAGTGCTAGGATTACAGGCGTGAACTACCACGCCCAGCCTCTTCTTGCCGTTTTTCACATTCCTTACCTGTCCTTGTTTGGTTACTTTGGTGTGAAACTCGTTTGAGCAGTTTTTGTTTAGAATACCCTGTTCCTGCTTTTTCTCTTATTCTTTAACGTTTTGACTATGATCAGACAATTGATTCAGGGCCTTTTTCTTTTCCAGTGAATAAACTAACCATGGAAATAGAAATCACCCACGTTCAGTCTGAGTCATGCCAGTAGGAACGTGGGAATTCCATTTGGGGCAGCCAGGTAGCCAGTCAGGTGGAGCTCCACCCCGAAAGGCCATCTGCACTTTTGGGTTGTAGGCGGGCACACTTAAGGATTCTAAAAAGATGCTGTGGGGAAACTGTGTCTCGGGCCTTGAAAAGTTCCACAGAAAAACATCTCCTCTAGCTGCTTTGTGGTGAGATGCAGATCTGAATCAATACAACATTGTCAAGTGCCACAAAACTAGTACAGTACAGAGAGAACCTGTTCTGTATGGGGAGAAAAAAATGAAGCGAAAACATTGTGGAAGGAAGTATGACCTATTTGAATATAGTCACACATTTCCTTCTCATTTAGCACATCCTCTTCTTGTGTTCATTTTAGCTTTGGGTTGAGGATTTAAGGACAGCCCCCAGCCCCATAGATAGGGTATATGTATCACAAATCATTACATGTGCACATGCAAATGTTGGCGCATAATTTTTGGCCCCCAAGGTGCCTGTGGGTTCCAGAGAGACAGTCTTTATTGTAGAGGAGTGGTGAGTTTTCAGTAATTTTTGAGGCAAGAACAATTTTTTTTTCTTTTAAAGACAGAGTCTCACTCTGTCACCCAGGGTAGAGTGCAGTGGTGCGATCTCGGCTCACTGCAACCTCCGCCTCCTGTGTTCAAGCAATTCTCCTGTCTCAGCCTCCCGAGTAGCTGGGACTACAGACACGTGCCACCACACCTCGCTAATTTTTTGTTGTTGTTGTATTTTTAGTAGAGACGGAGTTTCACCATATTAATTAGGCTTGTCTCGAACTCCTGACCTCAGGGAATCCACCCGAGGCAAGGACACTTAGTCTTGTTAGAAGTGCAAGGCTTTTGCAGCACATCTGAGAAGTGTGGGCTGTAAGAGTGGATGAACAGGAACTACTTGGCACTTGCTGTTGGGAGTTGAGCCCTGCCCTCTTCTGTCCCTAACTTGAGTGTTTTTTTTTTTTTTTGTCCTTGAGAAGGTTTAGACTGGGGTGATGATTAATCAACAAGCCTATACTCAGCTCTATATCAGAAATTGGTTCCTCTAGGCCTTTGTGCTAAAAACCCAAAATGCCCTTTTCTTGAACTTTCCTTCGGCACCTGACTTGTTAGGTCACATGCTGAGTGCGCTTTGTGTGTGTAGTACCATGTCACAGGGTAGAACGGAAGCACATCGATGAGAACCAGGCTTTGTAAGATGAACAGATGGTACAGTTGAGAGGTATTGGGCAAAGGGTAGGAAAGGAACTATTATTTATGAAGGGGTCATTCTAAGAACCTTCTTCCTACCTAAGCCATGAAGAGGAATGCCTGGACTGTGGTGTAGCACAGCCCTGCCTGGGCTCCTCACACACCACTCGAGTGACCTCATGCCTGTTACGTCTAAGACTTTTCCTTATGTGTAATAGAGACAACTTGGATGTTCTCTGGGGAGTTCTACACCCTGGACCCTTGTGTGATTTTGGTGCAGAAATTTCAGTGGAGGAATGCCTGCCTTTGCTTTATAAATCTTCAGTTGGCAAGCTCCTGAGAATGAGTATCAAAGTAGGCAGAAAAGAGATCAGGATTGCAGGATTTCTTTCTTTTTTTTTTGATACAGGGTCTTTTTCTGTCACTCTGTCTGGAGTGCAGTGGCACGATCTTGGCTCACCACAGCCTCAACCTCCTAGGCTTAGGTGATCCTCCCACCTCAGCCTCCCCAGTAGATGGGACCACAGGCATGTGCCACCATGCCCAGTTAATTTTTTGTATTTTTGGTAGAGATACAGTTGCACTATGTTGCCCAGGCTGGTCTCAAACTCCAGGGCTCAAGCAATCTTCCTGCCTTGGCCTCTCAAATTGCTGGGATTATAGGCATGTGCCACTGCAGCTGGCCCCAAGAGCAGGATTTTAGGTAGAGTTGTGTTCTCTCTGTCTGTGCCCTCTGGGCAGGTTACTTCTGTCTTTGTAGAAAGCCATCTGCTTGGACTGTTGAGTCCTCCAGGTGGCATGCACATCCTTGACCAGCAGCAGAGGCAGAATTTTTGTGTTGGGGATCTTAGTTATCATTGTTAGGAACAGGCTCTCGGAAATGCCTCTCATCCTTGATTGTTGGGGATTTCTCCGCCGGAATGTCCTGGCCAAACTCTCCCCCAGCCTTGTTTTTCCATTTGGCAAGTCTACTTATTCTTCTCAAGTTGCCCCCATCAATTCATGGAGCTCTGTTCATGACCAATATTGCATTGCATCAGAGTTAGAGGTCTCGTGTCCATATCTCCAGCTAAAGTTATTTGAACATGGATGCTATGTTCTATTTTGTTTGGTAGCACTGCTTTGGCACTTTGGCATTGTGTATCAGGTGTTTAGTATGTGCTTGAAACACTGGATCTTCCTTAGAAGGAATGAATAGGAATCATATATAATAAATGCAGCTGAGAGTTGGGGAAAAATCTTTGCTCCCAAGAATCATAAGAATGTATGAAGAAGTGATTGTTAGTCTGGAGATTGTTAGAAAACTATTAACAGACACTGGAAACTTTGCCAAGGAATGTGGACTTGGGCTCTTTCGTTTTGACTTTATTTATGATCTTGTTAAGAGGTGTTCTTTTGCATCAGGCCAATGGGTGGAATTTGCTTGAAGGGCAGATTTTCTAATAGAAAACCTGTGACAACCTTTTCAGTTTCTAAACAACTTTAATGACAGATAAAGCTTTGAGACAGGTGGTCTCTTAAACCATGTCTAAAGAACAAGCCCTTGCCTTATAAGAAGTGGTCCTGAATCCAAAGTGGAAACACGTAGAACTGTTCACGGGGGATACTAACCTAGAAACCACAGGTTCATGGGCCTTGGGAACTTGGAGATACTTGTATAATAAGCAATCTTGGAGTTTTGGAGAATATTTGAAGTGGGGATTTCTGGGCTGTGTGGCAAGAGAAACTGAACTTCCTACTCATAAGCAAGTAGGAGTACAGAACATGAGATACATTTGAATAACTCCACAAAAAGAAAAACCAAAAAAAAAGATAAATCTCTATGTCTTAATATTCCCTACTGTTTATATCACTGTTTCCTATCTAGACTTTTTTGTTTTTGTTTTTGTTTTTGAGATGGAGTGCTGGGATTACAGGTGTGAGCCACTGTGCCCGACCTAGATTTTTAAAAATTATGCAGACATTTTAATGATTATATGTACTTGTCAGCTTTGCTGTGGTAATAACTCCAAAATGCAAAGGTTTGCAGCAAGCATTAATTTCTAGGTCATGTTATGTGCCCGTGGCCATGAGTCAGCTTCTCTGGCCCTCTCCTGCAAGTCTTCCCGTTCTAAAGGAGCAGTCCCTGTTTGGGACTTTCAAAGTCGAGGAGCAGGGGAGCTGGTGGAAGCGTGCACTGGCTCTTAAAGGATCTGCTCTGATCTGATGTACATCCATGTCATTCAGGGCCGGAGCAAGTCACGTGTCCAAGCCCAAAGTCAGTGTGGTGGGGATGTGTCTTCCTGTGGGAAGTCACTTGGCAATAATAAGAATATATGATCCTTTGAAAGGAAGGGAAGTTCATAATTGTGAATGCTAATGTAATCTACCGTATAGTCTCTGTCCTCTACTTCTTTCCCAGAACATTTAGTAAATATATCAGTTCATGTTTACCATTTTAAAATGCTTTAAACACATTTGCTCTCTATTATGTGTATTAAAAATTTTAGATAATTTGGGAGGAGCCTAACCTATTGCCATGAGGTGATGTGGCAGATCACTATACGAATTCAAGTATTCTTCTCTGCATTATTGCAGTACCTAGAATTTCCAGAATGGTTTTGAATTATGGCAAATACTTTATATCTTAAAGTAGTGGACATGCCTGTGTGATTTGAAAGGTTTCTTCATTTTAAAAATATGTCCACTAAATTTTTGATTTTTTTTGTTATTGGAGATAATTTACAGACCATGAAATTCACCATTTTAAAGTATATATTTGAGAATATATTCACAGGATTGTGCAACCATCATCGCTATCCAATTTTAGAATATTTTGTCACCCCAAAAAGAAATTTGGTCTTTATTAAGCTATCTCTCCCTGTTCCCCCTCCCTGTAGCCCCTGGCAACCAAGTCTGCTTTCTGTCTCTCAGGATTTGCCTGTACTAATATTTCATTTAAATGGAATTATATAGCATGTGGTTTTTCTCATCTGGCTTCTTTCATGTAGAATAATGTCTTCAAGATTAATTGCTCACGTTTTCTGATATATACTTTTTTGTTTGTTTGTTGTTTTTTTTTTTTGAGACAGAGTCTCGCTTTGTCGCCCAGGCTGGAGTGCAGTGGTGCAGTCTTGTCTCACTGCAACCTCTGCCTCCCGCCATAGAGTAATTCTCTGCCTCAGCCTCCTGAGTAGCTGGGATTATAGGCACCTGCCACCACGCCCGGCTAATTTTTGTATTTTTAGTAGAGATGGGGTTTCACCATGTTGGCCAGGCTGGTCTTGAACTCCTGACCTTGTGATCCACCTGCCTTGGCCTCCCAGAGTGCTGGGATTACAGGCGTGAGCTACTGGCGCCCAGCCTCTGATATATACTTTTAAACATATTTAGGAACTTTCTTTTTACTCCTTAATTTTACTTAGAGATTTTAATGGAATGGCTGATATTAGTGATATCAGTAAATATATTGGTAGTTTTGGATATGAGTTTCTTCAACAATGGTTATGTATAGAATAAGTTAATATAATAAATTGTTTTGATAAATTTCTTATTGTTAAATCATTCTTGCTTTCCTGGATACATTTGACTTGATCCTGGTATATATTTTTTTCTTTTCAAAATTTATTTTAGTGTACTCTTAGCTGTTAATTTATTAATGATGTTTACACTTATATTCAATTTTCTTTTTTGTCTTAGTATTTTGATATTAGATATAGATAGTCATCTTAAAACGATTTTGAAAGGTTTCTTCATTTTAAAAGTATGTCTTAGAATATTTGAATAAAGTAGGACTTACTCTTTGAAGGTTCATGAGTGCTCACTGTAAAACACTTGGGACCCAGCTTACCTCTTAGTGGATGTTCTCTGACAACAGTTTTGTGGTTATTTATCTGCTTAGGTTTTTTACCTCTACTGAATTTCACTTTGATCACATAGTTTTTCCTAGAAAGCCATCTAGCTCATATAGATGTCCAAATTTGTTGGCACAGTTATATATAGCACAACCTTATAATTTATAATCATATGTAGACACAAGATCTAAATTGTTTATTGCATGTTCCCTTTTTCCATTTTCATCTTTATTTTTATTTTTTATTTTTACTGAGACAACATCCTGCTCTGTCACCCAGGCTGGAGTGTAGTAGTACAATCTCTGCTCACTGCAATCTCTGCCTCCCAGGTTCAAGCAATTCTCATGCCTCAGCCTCCCAAAGTGTTGGGATTACAGGTGTGAGGCCACTGTGCCTGGCCATTTTCCTCTTTCTATATTGGTCAGGTTTCCTAAGTTTAGTTGAGTTTCCTAAGTTTAGTCTCATTCATCTTTTAGAAGAATTAAATTTTGCTTTTGTTTATAACTTTTGCTCTTTTCTGTTTAAATTTATGCTTTACTTTTTAAATTATCTTTCCACTTTCTTTAGGCTTTTTTTTTTTTTTGAAGGGGAACCACAGAGTAAGTCTGGCCTAAAGGTTCTGTTTTATGGACTATGTCTTTGTCAAATGCATGTCTACTCTTGCTTTTTTGTTTTGGTTTTCTTGGTTCTGAGTGATGAGCTCTTGTCATTTTGACTTGTTTTTATGGTTTACTTGCCTCTGATGAGGTAATAATGCAGGCCTGCTATTTGCCCCCCATCAGAACAAGTGAGTTATTGGATCCCCTGTGTTTCTACTTGGTGTGTTAGGATTGTCTTAGATCCATAGATTACTAGTTATCTGTCAGATGGGAAAGAAGCCTGGCTTCCTCTGTGTTTTAGTGGAGGTTGCAGTGAGCTGAGATTTCAGTAGAGCCTGGTCCCTCCAGCATTTGCCTTCTGGCCTGCTGTGGGCTTGTTGGACACACTCCAGGGCAGCCAACCGAGATGCTTTCATATTCCTATGAGCTGCTTCTTGCATCTCTACCCATCCTGGAGGTAGAGGTGGAGGGCCGTATGGAGAGGGTACCCTCTGCTGATGGCCCACACTTGGTGTATTGGTCTGTGCTTGGCATCCCCTTGGTCACAGTCACAGCAGCCAACACCTTGGTGGTCCTTGTCTGCTCCACTGCCAAACCTTCCGTGTCCTCTAATCCCCACTGACAATCGTATTTTCAAATTAGGGGTGCATGTGAAGGGGGTTCAGGACATTTTCTACTTACTAGATAACCTTGATGACCTGAAGTAACTTCAGTGACATGGGCTAAACATTCCTCTTAGTTCTTTTATCAGTTGTGGCCCAGTTAGAGCCAGTAGACAGATAATCTTTGAGACCTTTGGCATTTGGATGACACCCTTTCCTAGTTTCCACGATTGACATGATTCCAGTCACTGTTTTTCTTGTTCTTTTTACCTCCACTGTGTTTTCTTTTTTTCATTCTCTAGGTTAAATTAGTATCTGGAGGGTAGAAAAAGGGAGAAAGCAGAGGCTTGTTTTCAACTCACTGAGTTTGTCTAATTTTTAAGTGAGTGTGTCACATTCTGTCTTATTAATGCAAACATGATCGTTTCCTGGTTATTGAGCCTTTGGGATTGTTCTAGGTTTCACTCTCTGTTCTCTGTGTCATGAACATCTTTGAAAAGAACGTTTTTGAGATTGTCCCTTTGAGTTTATTCTCCAAAGTGGGCTTAACTTAAATTTTACAACAAAATCAACAATCAAGAGTATTCAGTTTGTATAGGACACAATCATTCTTGTTTTTTTGAGATGGAGTCTCACTCTTGTTGCCCAGGCTGGAATGCAGTGGCGCTATCTCAGCTTACTGCAACCTCCACCTCCTGGGTTTGAGTGAATCTCTTGCCTCAGCCTCTTGAGTAGCTGGGATTACAGGTGTGCACCACCACGCCCAGCTAATTATTATCTTTTTAGTAGAGACCGGGTTTCACCATTTGGTCAGGTTGGTCTTGAACTCCTGATCTCATGATCTGCCTGCCTCAGCCTCCCAAAATGCTGGGATTACAGGCATGAGCCACCACACCTGGCTGACACATTCAATCTTTAAGCATCTGCCGTGTGCCTGGCATAAGGGAGGTAAATTAAGACAAGTAATATGTAGTCTTTGTATTCAGAGAGCCATCATTTCACCCTTAACGTAAAGATGCCTTGAGAGGCTTTGTCAGGCTCCTCTGAAACTAGATCATCCACTTGCCCACATTCCTCCAATAGAATCAAAAAGAGAAATTAGATTGTTTTAGCATGACTTGTTTTTATTAAAACTATATGGCTCCTAATATATACCCACTCTGTTTTCATACATCATATGTTTAATTAATATAGAATTTTGCCAGTGATTTATGTTAATTTAATATTCTGTCTTGTGGCTTGCTAACCATAATGGTGTATCTTAAAATTGAAATTCTTTGAACCAGAGGAATTTATAAAGCAACCTCACTCTGCATCTGTCTTCCTAGGATAAAGTAAAAGGGGGAAAGAGGAAGAAATGCTTTAACAATGGAAACCTACATAGTGAAAATTGGTATTTTGCAACAATGGGGAGTTTCATTTATTAATCAACTATGTAGTCGTAACTCTTTACAAAGGCTATTCTGGATATCCTTTGTTACAATAAAATCATTAAGAAAATATGTTTGAGGTCCCAACGGTGGGTCTCAATGCAGTTTTAATTTTTAGCAGCATTTATTATGTGTCTGCTATGAACCTAGCCTCATAGTTTGTAAGAGGATGCACGTGTTTATAAGAGGATACAGACAAGCACGTGTGTGTGTGTGTGTGTGTGTGTATGTGTATGTAGTGATATAGCACCAATCATGTACCAGACACTATTCCAACTGTTTGCATAGACTAACTCACTCGATCCCACTATACACATTTTATAAATGAGGACACTGGGGCTCAGAGAGATTAAGAAGCTTGCTTAAGTCGTATTGGTAGTAATTAGTGGTACAGGATTCAGAACTGGGCAGTCTGGCTCGGGTTAGTCTCAGTTGCTTGTCATTCCACAGACATTTATTGAGTACTTTCGATTGGCAAGGGATTGAATTGAATTGGGTCATTTCTAAGATTAATTCATTCATGAAATACTTACTGAGTACCTACCATGGGCTAGGGGTAGCATGGTCTCTGCTCCTAGGGAATTCATAGATTAGTGGGGAGTCAAACAGTCAATAAATATATAATACATTTTCAAACAGTGGTAAGTCCTGTAAAGAAAATAAAGAAGAGGATAGAGAGGGATGGAGGGATGTAGAGTTATTTTGGATTTTATGAGTTGAGGGGGCCTCTCTGAGTAGGTGTCATTTGAGCAGAAACCTGTCTGAGAAGAGGAGGCAGCCATGGGGGGATTTGGAGGGAGAGGAGTGCTCTAGGTAGTGGGAGCAGCAGGCGCAAATGTCCTGAGGTCAGAATGAACCTGCATGGTGTGCGGCCAGTTATGGAAGACCGGTGTATCTAGAGCTGGGGAGAGTGTTGATGGTGAAGTCAGAGAACAGGTTAAGGGCCAGGTCGTTTTGGCCCTTGCAGGTTATGAGAGGGAGTTTGGTTTTTCTTCTGAATGTCAGGGGATAGCTTTGAGATTTTTGGGTAGGGGAGTGATGTGTTTTGATTTATGATTATTATTTTTTTAGAGACAGGGTCTTGCTCTGTTGCCTAGGCTGGGGTATAGGGACACAGTCACAGCTCATTGCAGCCTCAGTCTCCCGGGCTCAAGAGATCCTCCCACCTCAGCCTCCCTAGTAGCTGGGACCACCAGCAGGTGCCACTACGCCTGGCTAATTTTTAAAATTTTTGTAGAGCACGGTCTCTCCCTGTTGCCCAGGCTGGTTTTGAGCTCCTGGGCTCAAGCAATCCTCCCACCTCAGCCTCCCAAAGTGCTGTGATAGCAGGCATAGGCCACCCGGCTTGGCCTGATTTAAATTTTTAAAGGAGCACTCTGGCTGTAGCATGAAGAATTGACTATGGGATAGCAAAAACAAAGCAGGAGGCTTTTGTGTTGAGCCAAGGGATTCCCTCTCCTGGAGGGAACTGTTGGTCATAAAGGTGATAGAAGTTGGTCGTAAACGTGCTGCCACCACCTGATACCTGCTCTTGAGCTCAGATCTCTGTGTCGCAAACCCCACTGCTGGAGCATGCTGATGAGGGGCAGCCTGTGTCATTCAGTTTCATCTTACCCTCTGCCCAGGCCTCCTGAGATGCACATGCTTTCCCTCCACTTTCATTGCTCATGGGGACCATATCTTAAAGGGAGTCATTTTGGGATAAACTTGTATTAAGACCCTAAAAGGAAAAAAATGTTAACTTTCCCTGACTGGTTTTAAAAACAGAAGCTTCATATGTACCTTAAAGGATTTATGGCCAGAGATTAGACATGAGAGACAACTTAGGGGTGGAAAAAGACACACAAAAGGGATTCAGCTTGGGAAGAAACCCTGGCCTAGGAAACAGACACCTGGGTTCAACCTTTGGCACAGCAGATGCTAGTGTCTGTACATCTGGGTGAGTTTCTTCACCTTTTTGAGTCTGCTTCCACATCAGTAGAGATGATACCTGTCCTGCTAACCTCACAAGGCTGTCATGGGGTGTGGTGAAGTAAGACTGGGAAGCACTTTGTATGGCTGTGTCATGGCCGCCTGTCTGAGGTGGCAGCGTCACTGCTTAGGAGATTACAGACCCTGCTGGCCCATTGGCTGTTCTCATATCTTAAGTAACATTCCAAAGAACACCCTGGGATGAGGGCTGTGGGGGTTTCCCCTGATTGCGTAGTCCTAGGAGGGAAGAATCTGGAGTATGTGACAAGATCTGATTGACTGACTCTTCGCTCCCTCACCCCTAACAACTGATTTGAGAACTAATTCATACTCTCTGGCCAGGACATTTCAGATTTTTATATGGGCTGTTCCTGGGAAGTTATTGGCTAGGGTTCCCAGGGCAAATGTTAGGGGAGTTGGCTTGGAGTCACTACTCGACCTGGGGAGAAAGACGGATAATCACACACACTCTCACAATACAGTATCTCACACACACACGCATGTGTGCATGCACATAAGCAAGGCACAGTTGCAGTCCTTGGGGACTCACAGTGTTTGTGGATAAGTTTGACATGTAAATAAATGATTAAAAGTATGAAATGCTTCAGTGGAATTGTCTTCAAAGTATTGAGAAGGGAGTGAGTAATTCTACCAGGGAGTGGGTCAGGGAAAGCGTTAGAGAAGGCATCCGAGCAGATTCCTGGAAGATATTTGGAGATTGCTGTGTACAAGAGTAGGGCTTTTCCAGCAAAGATAAGGGGCATGAAACAGCTGGGTGGTTCCCGGGAACTGGTCCCTTGGATGTGGAAGGAGGTGGTAATAAAGGAGGCTGCTGAGATCAGGCCAGGCTGGACTATGGGAAACCACTGTCTGGGCTGATTTTGGCATCTCTGCCCTAAGATTTTGAATTCTTTTTCTTCTGTGCAGTGTTTAGCCACTGACAGAGCTGTTCTGAGGCCCAGTGTGCCAGTGTTGATTAAATGTAAGGTAGGACCCCTGCAATGCTTAGCATGGCATCTTGCCTGAGGTCAGTGTTTCAATACTTACTGAAATGACCAAGACATGATGTTTATCCTGGAGTTCCAGAGAAGATGTTGTCCCCCACAAATCCCCAGACACTGGGGTGCGGACATGGTGTGTCCCATGGCACCAGTATAGTGAAGAGGCAATCCCATCAGTGGCTGCTGCTGTAGTTGGGCTCTGCAGTCATGTCCACACTGAGAGAGGCTGCTGAGGGTGTCACATCCCAGCTGATGAGCTTGTCCATCTGCCCTGTAGTCAGAAGCATAGTGGAAGAGAAGTGGAGTCTCTCCCATGAGTCTATTTCCATGCGTACCTTCTGTGAAAATGGCACCATTTTAGTAATTACAATTTTTTTTGACATTGCATAAGTAAGTATGTGATTAAATGGTTTGTGGTCAGTGGAATGGGAGTTCAAGGTGCCTTTCCTATATTTCTTTCTTTCTTTCTTTTAAGACTAGTTAAGTGCAGTAGTGAGGAGGGGGGAAAGAGTAGAACAAGGAGTTCGATCTGTAACTGACTGGACTATCAGTTGAGATAACTCACTACTTTCAGACCAGCTGAAAGTGCCTTTTCTGTGTACTTTCCATTACCTCTCAAGTTGGGTGACACTGCCCATGACCCCAGGCCATGCTTCTTTCCTCCGCCTCGTACCATCCTTCTTCCTGGATGTCTCCTCATCAGCTAGAGCTCATGGATGTGACTGCTAGGTTAACCTTCAGTTTCTTGTATGTTCTCTTACCTGGGGGCTAGGTCATAACTCACCTGCAGAGCTCCAAGAGGAGAGAATATGGGGAAGGCACCCCCCATTACCCCCCTGTGATCTGATGGCCCACAGGTCACCAAGGCCTTTTCCATGGAGTCATGTCACTTTCTTGCCATAGTCCTTAGTCTCTGTCTCCCAGTTACTCCAAGGTGACATTCAGAGGCCTTCACATCTGCTGTTAGGCAGGGCTCTGTCATGTTACCAAACCTTCAAACCAAAAAAGGTAACGGGGCCTTCTCAGTTTCACAGCCATTTTTTGAATATCATAGGGACATAATGTCTTCATTGGCTTCCTACTAAGGTCTAAAGAGCAAGGCCTGCCTTTCCTGGCATTTGCCCCCCACACCACCCTCCTACCCACTACTCTCTTTTAAAAATGTTGTGGAAAATTTTAAGCATATACAAGAGAAGAGAATTGTATAATGAACCTGCAAGTGCCAGCTTCAGCGGTGATCAACTTGGGCATCTTATATCATTTATATCCCACCTACTCAACCTGAATTATTTTGAAGCAAATGTCAGACATTTTATTCATAAGTATGTTAGCATATAATTTTAAAATACGAAGATTTTGTAAAATCATACTTCTATTATCATGCCAATAATTCCTTACTATCAGTCTTCAAATTTTTCTAAATATCTCAAAATCTTTATCTTTTTGTATCTTGTTTTAATTGAATTGGTTGATCTCTTAAGTTTTTTTACATCTATAGGTGCTTGCTCTCTCTTTTCTTCTTGCAATTTATTGAGGAAGCCCTTTAGTTTCACATAGTGTAGATTAGCTGATTGTATCCTCACAGGATTGTTTAACATGTTTGATGCTCTTCCGTATTTTCTACAAATTGGTGTCGTATCTAGAGGCTTGTGTAGGATTCAGATTCTTTTTTTTTTTTTTTTGGCAAGCATACTTCATAGGTGGTGGTGTGAACTTCTTTTGGGAAACACATAATGTTTAGTTGTCTGTGTGTTGGCTGATTGAGTTTTTAAATGTGTTAAGTATTTAAGAGGGTTCCTTATTTTATTTTATTTTATTTTTTGAGACAGTCTTGCTCTGTCACCCAGGCTGGAGTTCAGTGGCATGATCCTGGCTCACTGCAACCTCCGCCTCCTGGGTTCAAGCAATTCTCCTGCCTCAGCCTCCCGAGTACTTGGGATTACAGGTGTGCACCACCACGCCCAGGTGATATTTGTATTTTTTTAAAGTAGAGACAAGGTTTCATCATATTGGCCAGGCTGGTCTTGAACTCTTGACCTTAAGTGATCTGCCTGCCTTGGCATCCCAAAGAGCTAGGATTACAGGCGTGAGCCACCGTGCCAGGCTGGGTTCCTTAATGTTTACCTGGGTCCAGGTGGTGGTCTTGAGAAAGTGGGAAAGAGTACGTTAACAGAGATCTTTCCTTGTTGAGGTTTGATGATGGTGGGGCTATTACGTTCTCTGCCCTTGAACTGCTTGCTTATGTTGGTTTCTCCAGCACTTCCAAAAAAAGATGAATTGGCATGAAATTGATCCAGAGCTTGTTTCTCTAGGTCATAAAAGATATGTTTGCTCGGGAAACACTGAGTAAGGAGAGGCTCAGGTGTTTCGAAAGTTATTTTTGGATTTTAGAAGTGTTTCTTGGTTTGGCTAAACCAGCTGCTTTTGCTGATACTCTCCAGTATGTGTTTTCATTTAATTTTAAGGTAACTCTTTTCTTCTTTTAGGATCTCATTTTGCCCAACGGTGGTACTCCAGCAGGTACTTCAAGTCCAGCTTCTTCATCTTCCCTTCTCAACAGACTTCAGCTTGATGATGACATTGATGGTGAGACCAGAGATCTCTTCGTTGTAGTCGATGATCCCAAGAAGCATGTGTGTACCATGGAGACCTACATCACGTATAGGATCACCACCAAAGTAGGTCCCTGTGTTACAGAATGCCCGTGTGGAGTGGTCTCAGGGGATTGGGGTCTACGTCAGTGAATTTTGCCTTTGCTCCCTGCCCCGTTGTACATCTCTGCTCACCTTGATTACAGTTGTGGGTGTGGGTTTTTGAGAGAATAGATTTAATTCAGATTAAGAGGATTACATATAGCAGTTTTTAAAAATCTTAGAATGAGGAAGAAATAATACTAAGATTTTTCAAATAAACACTTAATCCCTACACTTGCACTTATTTTTTTTTTACCATGATGCTGTTTAACATGTTAATAGTCTGAAGACAAGGTTATTCAAATGCTTTGTTTATTACCTTAAGGCTTTGACACTCTACTCCTAATTCAGATTCCTGATGACCAGGACTGGACAAAGTACAGAGCTCTTTTCACTTGAGCTAAAATGAGCTTAGTGCTGACAGTCAGTGTAGGCAAATAATTACCCACCCAAATCTAAGGTACGATTGTCTTCTCTCTCCAGTTGTGGAGAGCCAGTTTAGGCCTTCTGAGGGCAGGCAGCTTCTGACTCTTTTCTCTGCAGGCTCCAAGAAAGTCACATCATAACAGCAGCTAGTTATTGGACAGTTACCATGTACTGTACTTTTTTGCAGTTGAAACCCTTTTACTTTTATGTGGTATAAGTAATGTATGTTCATTGTAGAAAATATAGAAATTGGAAGTAAGCTAAAACGATAAAAGAATGCCTGTAAGCTTGCCAGCCAGAAATAATCGTTGGTGACTTTCTATACTACTTTTCTTCATCTGGTTACAAAAATGAGGATTTTGCATACTCCCAGTTCGCTTAATACATTGTGAATATCTTTCTATGCTAGGAAATGCCAGTAAGCATGCTTTTATGCTATTGTTTATAAGACTGCAATAGTGTTCCATTGTGTGAATGTACCCTCATTTATTTTGTGCTAAATGCTTTACATATATTATCAGTTAATCTTCACACTCAAGTAGATATAAATACTATTATCTTACAAATGGGAAAACAGAGAGACAGAGTTGTTAAGAAAATTGCTCACAGACATGCAACTCTTGGGTGGTGGAGCTGGAACTAGAGTCTAGGTCTGTCTGATTCGAGAGAGATAGTAAATATTAATAATCATGCCCAAAATACATGATTTTTTTTTCCTTTTGAGACAGAGTCTTGTTCTGTTGCCCAGGCCAGAGTGCAGTGGTGGGACTTCAGCTGACTGAAACCTCTGCCTCCCAGTTTCAGGTGATTCTCCTGCCTCAGCCTCCTGAGTAACTGGGATTACTGCACTGCATCTGGCTAATTTTTGTATTTTTAGTAGAGACGGGGTTTCACCATGTTGGACAGGCTGGTTTCGAACTCCTGACCTCAGGTGATCCACCTGCCTTGGTCTCTCAAAGTGCTGGGATTACAGGTGTGAGCCACTACGCTCAGCCCAAAAGACGTGATTTTCAAGAGAGGGATGGTTCCTATACACAGCACCATGGTCCAATAGCATGGCCTGTGTGGTTGAAACTGACATTACAGAAATAGACTTGAGGGTGAGGAGATAGAGGCGAGCCTTCAACTCCTGTCAGAAATTATTCTTCTCTTGTCTTTAGCCTCATACCAGTGGTGTGGGGAAAGAAAAGTCATAAAACCACAACTAATTCCTTTTTCCAAATGCCTCAGTGGTCGACAGAGTCTAAATGCTGCTCGGAGGCTGAATTACGTACAATGCAAAGTGGACATTAGATTAATGACAAAGTTATTGCTGACTGTGGTTTGAGCAGTTTCATTGGTGTAGTGCTGCAGAACCCAAGTGGGTTAGAGTGAGTGAGAGGTAAGAGAGAGAAGACAAGTGTTAGAAGTTTGGCAATGAAAGCCAGCATAGAGAGCAGTGATCAGAAGGGGATGTGGGCTTGAGGGAGAGAGAGGGAGGCTTTTTTTTATTCTGCTGTTGTTTTTAAGGCTGAAAGAGACTTGTTTAAGTGCCAAGTGCCCAGTAGTATTGGTAGAGGAGGAGATATTAGGTTGAAGATTGGAAAGTAGGGTGGAAGCTCTTAGGAAGGTGGAGGAAGCTGGAATTGCCACTGATGGGGCGGTGTACTTTTTCCGTTGTTTGTGGAGAAGGAAGAGAAGTTTGTTTTGTAGCAGGAAGTTAAGGGGTTCTTTGCTTATATCTGCAATTTTCTCTCTGAATAGATGATGAAGTCTTAGGGTCGGGGCGGGATGGTTTGAAGTGGGGATTAGAAATTTTCAAAACTTTTATGGGCCTTTTGAGAAATGATGTGGACAATGTGAGAGTGAGTTGACGAAGGGAATGTTAAAAGGGTGCCTGGCAGTGTTTGAGGGTCTGGTTGTAGAATGTATCATGTCTGTCCATGTGTTTGCCTGATTTTGTTTTTCCTCCAGCAGTGTGCTCACACGCCCAGGTCTGGTAGAGCAAGTGGGTTTTTGCGAGTTGGGTGAATGGGGGGTGGGGAGGGAGCATTTAGATATTTCTGTAAGTAAGGGATTGAAGTTCTGGGCCATGGAACAGATGCTGAGGAAGGAAGGAAGTAAAGACATGAATGAACAGAAAACCAAGGAACTTTGGGTCCCGGGATGCTGAGAAACCAGTGATGTTGTAAAGGGGAAGAGCCTGAAATATAGGGGATGCCGTTTAGAGGGAGATGTGTGGGTTTCTGCCTGGTGACGGTCTGGGGAGAGGCCGTGGAATGGAAGGAAGCATTGTTTGCTTAGAGGCTGGTGTTGTGTGTGTGAATCACTTGGATCCTGAGGGCATCTAGACTGTGGAAGGGCTTGGGAAGGGAAGCCTGAGAGCCAGCTGCTGGAATCTTCAGGGCATCAAGAGAAATGGAGAGCTGTCAGAGGACAACAGCTGTGCAGAGGGGTAGAGGATGCGTGTTGCTGGATGGCACGAGCCTCAGAAGGGTTTTCACAGGATGGTGGAGGAGTGGTGGTCAGGGGCTGTGTGAAACGAGGAGCATGTCAGCAGCAGCTCCTGGCCTTTTGGGGCGGGTGAGGCCTGTGGAATGTGAGCAGCTCACAGAGGGACCAACAGCAGGGAGGCTGCATTCTCAGGGAGAGCCAGGTTTCAGAATTTGAATGGGCAGAACAACAACAGGACTTTATGAATTATGGCATGGGTCTTTCAGAGAGCTTGGCAGAAAGATCTGAGAGGAAGAAGAGAAGTGGAAGTCCATGTCGGAAGAAAGGAAGCCAGAGGAGTGTGAGGATGAGAAGATGGAAGCCTCTCTAACTATCATTCTCAGGGCAGTGGGGTTTTGAGGCAGAATGGGACTAACTGGTTTTTGTTTGATAGGAGAAGAGACCCCTTTGTTGGGAGATGGGGGTTGCCTAGAATTCTTAAGATTCAGCTGTGGCCTGGACAGATGGCACTTCTGATGAAGACCACATCTCTCTGGAGTGAGTCAGTTGTCAATTTTGGATCAAATGGACATTCTTCAGAATGGCCCAGGGTCACAGATGTTGGGCACATCAGCTCTTGGGGTATCAGGGGAGACCTTATGTGGTAGGGTGAGGTCCAGTGGATGGGGTGCCCCTCTGGGTGACCAATGAGACTGTGATTCTGTGCTGGGTCTTCCAAAGTGTTGAACTTCCAAAGGAAAAAAAAAATGCCAGGGATGTCTGGAGATGACCAGGGACGTATTCACGTGGAGTGATGGTGTTACACCTCTAACTTAGTAAAAATGAGCATTCTTGACTGTGACTCTTGTGCTTGGTCACCTGTTCTTAGACCTGACTGTACGTATGCGCTCATGACTTTGTGGTCTTTGGACATTCTGCACTGTGGACACACAATGTGGAAGGACATAGAACAGATGATGCAGTGGTTGTCTCTGATTATGGAATTGTGCGTGTATGCTTTGTGTTCTTTTTTAAAAACTGTTTTGTTTACTATAGACATTCAAAAATAGAGATAAATGTATATTTTTAAATTTTCCTGAGTTAGATACTGAATTTCCCGGAGGAAAAATTTACTACAAATTCATCTTTGGAGTTTTACTGGGCTGCCTGTTTTATGAATACTGTGAGTTCTATAAATGTGTTTCTCTCCAGAAATTTCAAGTAATGTCTCTGGCCCAGTTTTAGCCAGTGTGCAGTGTTTCATTGTGTTTTGCTAGCCTCATTCCTGGCTCTACTTTTTCCCTCTGTCCTTGTTTTTTCTTTATCTTTTTTCACCTACTTCTAATTTATGTCATTTGATCATATTTTACTTATCACCGTATCTTTTCTAGAACAAATAGTGGTAAAAATAAGTAAAATAAATACTGGGTCAGAGAGTATGCGAGCATCCATTTCTTTTTTTTTTTTTTTTTTTTTGGAGATGGAGTTGGGCTGTGCCACCCAGGCTGGAATGTAGTGGTGCAAACTCAGCTCACTGCAACCTCCGCCTCCTGAATTCAAGCGATTCTCCTGCCTCAACCTCTCAAATAGCTGAAACTACAGGCATGCACCACCACGCCTGGCTAATTTTTGTATTTTTGGTAGAGACAGGATTTCACCATGTTGGCCAGGCTGGTCTTGAACTCCTAAGTGATCCGCCCACCTTGCCCTCCCAAAGTGCTGGGATTATAGGAGTGAGCCACTGCACCTGGGCTTGAACATCCATTTCATGATGACTTTTTACCTTATTGCTTTCCAAAGCATCAGGCAAGTTTTTCTTGCTATATTAACTTCCCTATGTCCTTAAAGGAGCTTTTAAAAAATGAGCATTGTGTGTTTTGATCAAACATCTTCAAAAGCTGAAAAAAAAAAATGAGCATTGTGTGTGTGTGTGTGTGAGACTATAAAAATACTGTATGAGAATAGTATAAAATCTGAAAATAAGGGTGAATATAAAGAAGACAGTTCTCATCAGCTCTAAATTTTTCTATATCCAGATATTAACGAAAATGAAATCCTCATGTACAATTAATTTTGCATCCTCCCATTTTCCCTTAAAACAACAGGCCAGACATGGTGGCTCACACTTATAATCCCAGCATTTTGAGAAGCTTGAGGTCAGGAGTTTGAGACTAGCCTGGCCAACATGGTGAAACCCCATCTCTACTAAAAAATACAAAAATTAGCCAGGCATGGTGGCATGCACCTGTAGTCCCAGCTACTTAGGAAGCTGAAGCAGGAGAATTGCTTGAACCTGGGAGGCGGAGGTTGCTGTGAACCAAGATGGCACCACTGCACTCCAGCCTGGGAGACAGAGCAAGGAGGCTCTGTCTTAAAAAAAAAAAAAGAGAGAAAAAAGATTATGTACATCTGAACTTACTGCTGAAGAAAGATGTCCAAGATGTGCTAAAATGATATAGACAATGAGTCAGTGAATGAATATGCATAGAAAAAATATGGAAAGATATAGACCGTGATGTTGTGTTTTTCTCTATTTAGAGGGATTATGGCTGATCTTTTATTTTCTATTTATTTTTTTTGAAGTTTTAAAATAAGTATATAACCCGAATAAATAGAGGAAAAATAAAAGACCTGTTCCCCAAAGTGAAACTGGTTGTGGCAAAAATAAAATGTGTGTTCTATTGTGCTCTCTTTTGTAGTTGCCAAAAATGATTTCGAAGTTAGAATAGAAATATTTCATAAAGTGTAACTTATGAAATAGATCTGAGAAACATAAGAGAAATGATCAGTTAGTAATTGTGTAATTTTTTTTTTTTTTGAAACAAGAGTCTCTCGCTCTGTTGCCTAGGCTGGAGTGCAGTGGTGCAATCTTGACTCACTGCAGCCTCCACTTCCTGCGTTCCAGCAATTCTCATGCTTCAGCCTCCCGAGTGGATAGGATTACAGGCACCCACCACCACACCTGGCTAATTTTTGTGTTTTTAACAGAGGCAGAGTTTCACCATGTCAGCCAGGCTAGTCTTAAACTCCTGACCCCAAATGATCTGTCTGTGTCAGCCTCACAAGTGCTGGGATTACAGTTGTGAGCCACCTCATCCAGCTGATAATCATGTAGCATTTAAGAACGCAAAAAGTAGAGCCTTGCATCAGTTTGGTTTACAATGAAAATGAGTTGCTTTAATTTGTCACCTTTCAAAATGTGCCTATCATGAGCCCATAATCATTGGCAAGTTCTCAGATGGAGCCTGTTGGGGGCGGTGGAAAGCCTTGAACTTCCCTTCAAACTCTGTTTTTGTTTTTTTTTTTGAGACAGGGTCTCACTCTGTCACCCAAGCTGGAGTGCAGTGGCACAATCAACTCACTGCAGTCTCGACCTGCTGGGCTCAGACAATCCTCCCGCCTCAGCCTCTAAGTAGTGGGGAGTGCAAGTATGTACCACCACATCTGGCTAATTAAAAAAAAATTTTTTTTTTTTGCAGAGATGGGGGGTCTCACTATGTTGCCCAGGCTTGTCTCAAACTCTAGGGCTCAAGCTGATCCATCCTTCTTGGCCTCTTAAAGTGCTGGGATTATAGGTGTGAGCCACCATGCCTGGTCCCAACTCTCTTCTTACTGTTGAACCTAGGGCTCAAGGAGGCTTAGTGACATGACGTGTCAGGAATCTGGTAGAGATACAAGAAGTGCACAGGCACAGAGTCCTTCCCACTCCGCCTGTGCCGTGCGGGGATGGGAGTATCAGCCCACTTGTTCCCAATATTTCTGTCATGCTGTGCTTGAAAATTCATCAACAATGACTTGCTGTCTGCATTTAAGCCTTGTCTTTTGTTTCAATCTCCAGTCCTTCAATGCTAATTCCTTTGGGAGAATCGTCTGATAAGTCACAAATACCTACACTGAGTGAATTTCCCCACATCTTCACCCCTTGCAAAGACAGGGGAAGGTTGTGTTTCACAGGCATATTCTGATATGTGGGACTGAAGAGGGAAACAGTGTAGTTAGTTGGGGGTCAGTCCAAGACCGAGTCCTTTTAACGTCACCATTTTGCTAAGATTGTGAGCACAGGTTTTGGGGAGGATGAAATCATAATTTTTGATGCCAGAGCTGTTCACAGCTTTTTCTTTGATGAATCACTCTCGTTCATGTGCTTTAAAGATTTTCTTGATGTGAATTAAAACAGACTTTTGGCTTGAAAGAGTAAATTTATGAGATATAGCTTGGCCCATTTTTGTCTCGAACTTTAATTTCTGAGAACTATGACGGTCATGTAGTCTGTACCCTTGTAGGGAAAAATGGCTTTATGCAAGATGTGATTTTAGTTTGGGCCAGTAAATGAGTGAAAATCTTGTTTTGGTATAAATCAACTTAATTTTATTTAACATTTGTCTTCATTATTAAAGTGCTGCAGTCACATTTCAGAAAACTTTAAAAATTGAGGAAAGGGGATGAGATTATTAATATTTTTCTGCAATACACTGGCGTCTTTGATTATTTCCAGATTTTTTTCTTATCCATATAAAATACAACAGTTTCAAGGTCATGGTTCTGGTAGATTAAGCAAAAGCTTTTCTGTTTTCATCTAATCTGCCCCCTAAATGAGCAGTGATCTATTATCTTTACTTTTTGTTTATTTCCCCTTTGGCAAAAGTTGTCAGCGTATTTTGCAGAAGGTGAAGACAATTTCTTTTCACAGATTTGGACTTAGTAGCAATATCCTAAGTGGAATTTTTCTGCTAAAAGAAATTGTTAGAGTTAAGCTTGGAGGAAATGAATCAAATGTTTCAAAACAATTCTGGGGGATAGTCGAATTCTATTTCCTGAGGGTAGGGGGAAGAAAACTGGCATTTTTATTCTAGTTCCTTGGATTTTTGACTGGGCTCAGTGTCCCAGACTGGTCTTTTCTGCGTTGGTAAACGCTGCCATTTGGCTGGTGTGTTTGGTGGAAGGAAAATGTGATCTTGCCTAGTTTGGTTATTCTAAGAGAGCTTTTTTCCCTTTCTTCAGCCAAGATATGCTATTCACTTATGCTTACTTTTTTTCCGTTCTCTTATTTGCAGAGTACTCGGGTGGAGTTTGACCTGCCAGAATATTCTGTTCGTCGAAGATATCAGGATTTTGACTGGTTGAGGAGCAAACTGGAAGAATCCCAGCCCACTCATCTCATTCCCGTAGGTAGTAAGTCACCACAGCTTGTTTCTCCCTTGTCCTGTGTTGTCTTTCCTGAAGGGATTCACTCAACTTTCTCCCCTTAAATTATACCAGATTCACCCAGCAAACGTACGTAAAATATGTTAATGGACACTGTATATAATATTTTAACTTTTAGCCTTTAGTTTCTGATTTGCTATATGTTAAGCCAGTTTTATGGCTGGCTGGGCTTTCTTTAGACATGGGAGCAGAAATCTAGCACAGAATCCATTCCAACCACAGTTTTTCATTAAAAAAACCAACAAGGAAACCACCTAACTGTTTATTGAAGCAACGTGACATTTATCTACTCCAGTGCTTCCATCTGCACAGTTTTTAAAAAACAGAGCCAGAGCAAATGATATTTAAATCAGCTTTTTTTTTTTCCTTTGAGACAGAGTCTCACTCTGTTGCCCAGGCTGGAGTATAGTAGTGCGATCTTGGCTCACTGCAACCTCTGCCTCCCAGGTTCAGGCGATTCTTGTGCCTCAGCCTCCCTAGTGGCTGGGATTACAGGCACCTTCCATCATGCGTGGCTAATTTTTATGCTTTCAGTAGAGACGGGGTTTCACTATGTTGGGCAGGCTGGTCTCGAACTCTTGACTTCAGGTCATCCACCTGCTTCAGCCTCCCTGAGGCTGAATCACTTGAGGTCAAGAGTTCGAGACCAGCCTGGCCAACATGGTGAAATTTGTCTCTACAAAAAATTAAAAAATTAGCCAGGCACGGTGGCATGCACCTGTAGTCCCAGCTACATAGGAGGCTGAGACAGGAGAATCACTTGAACCCAGGAGCCATGGGTTGTAGTGAACCAAGATTGCGCCACTGCACTCCAGCCTGGGTGGCACAGCAAGACTCCACACACACACACACCAAGTAGAAATAGTAACGGTTTAGACACCAGATGTCTCTTTGGGCTTTGGGGGCTTTAGGGCAGTTTAAGTCATAAAACTCAGAGGGGCTGATTTATCTTTCAGTAAAAACCTTTGTTGAATGATAACTTCTTAGTACTACCAACTTACTGTTACCACTGCATCTTCCAGCCTTCTTTGTTTCCCCATGGTTAGAAGAGGTGGTGTATGTTGTGAACACACTGGCAGTTTTCTCGGTTTTTAAGGCGAAAAGAGCCACGTTGCTAGTACTGTGATAGAAATGATGGCTCTCACCTGGGACACAGTTCTTTCTCAGAGCATCTCCGTTTTTCCCACGTGCCCTTTCTGCTCTCCAGTTTTGCTTTTCTGTCTTCTAATCCCTTAAAAACATGACTGAAGAGGAAATAGTTTTTAAACAGTTGGGAATATTTCTTAAAATAGAATCCTAAGGTGGCAAAATTGGCAGCTAGTGAATAGTTTTTAATAAAACCGCATTTTAAAACGTTATCAGAATTACAGAATTACTGTGAAGGTAGTAGAGTGAATTCTCAAACCTCACATCCAGTATTAACATTTTATATTAGTGTGGCACATTTGTCACAGTGAACAGTCGTTACTATGAGATAAACATCATTATTAACTAAAAGTTCTTTATTCCAAGTTCCTTTTTCTTTTTTTTTTTTTTTTTTTGAGATGGAGTTTAGCTACATCACCCAGGCTGGAGTGCAGTGGCACGATCTCGTCTCACTGCAGCCTCTATCTCCAGGATTCAAGCCATTCTCCTTCCTCAGCTGCTGAGTAGCTGGGACTACAGGCGCCTGCCACCACACCCGGCTAATTTCTGTATTTTTGGTAGAGATAGGGTTTTGCCATGTTGGCCAGGCTGGTCTTGACCTCCAGTGATCTGCCTGCCTCGGCCTCCCAAAGTGCTGGGATTACAGGCATGAGCTACCAAGCCTGGACCAAGTTCCTTTTTCTATTCCAGGATCTCATCCAGGATCTCACATTTCATGTAGCAGTCATGTCTCTTTAGGCTCTTCTTTGTTGTGACAGTTTCTCAGGCTTTCCCTTTTTTGGATGTCCTTGACTGTTTAGAGGAATACTAGTCAGGAATTTTGTAGACTGTCCCTCAGTTGACATTTGTCTGATGACTTTCCCGATTGGGGGAATGTGTTTGGGGAGGAAACCACAGAGGCAAGCTGCTGCTCTCATCACCTCGTATCCAGGGCACATGCTGTCAACAGGGTGCGTCTCTGTTGATGTGAACCTCCATCACCTGATTTGAGGTAGTACTGGTCAGCTTTTTTCACCGTACAATTGCTCTTTCTCCCTGCCTTTCTGTACTATACTCTTTGGAAGAAAGTCACTGTTTATTTGTAGCCCACACTATGCATTAGGGAGCTGCCCTCCTGGCAGGCAGCTGGTGCCTGTGAGGTTGATACTGGAAGCTCAGAGGTAAGACAGTGACACCTGCTGGTGAAATGTAGTGTCTACTCTTCCATAGACACTAAAAGAGGATCAGTTTCCAGAATGCCCAAGGTGGATCCAGAGTATCTTTAAGTGTGGTTTCTGATGGTCTGGATAGAAGCAGTTGGTAGAAAGCTACTTTAGAAATAAGCAAAAACTTATTTTTTTTCATAAATTCTTGGTATTCACATATCTGGAATGGAGAGAAATTTAAAATGGGAGAGCCTCTTTGATTTAAGTGTGAAAGTCAAACCAGAAACCAACCCCCTCATCCCCTACAAAAAATCATTTTATAGCAGCTTTGATAGGAGGTGTCTGTCTGTTATTTAAGTATGATCTGAGGAGGAACAGAGGGTGGGATGAGAAGTTACAAGGAAGAGAAAGGACCCCTGCCTTGAGGAACTTCTTAACAGTTGGAGACCCAGTAAACGTGCAGAAATGTTCATTTCCCTTTTTAGAAATGGATTTATTGAGATTTAGTTTATGTAACATATAATTTACCCATTTAAAATGTACAGTTCAAAGGCTTTTAATATATTCATAAAATTGTACAGCCATCAGCAGTATCCATTTTAGAATCTTTTTATCACCCCAAAAGGAAACCTCACATCCCTTAGCTGTCACTTAGAAACACTGTATATCCCCCAGGCCCTGGCAACCCCTTGTGTACTTTCCACAGATTTACCTCTTCTGGGCATTTCATGGAAGTAAAATGATACACAATGTGATTTTTTTGTTGCTGGGTTTTTTCATTTAGCATATTTTCAAGGTTCACCCATGTTGTAGCATATATTAATATTTTGTTCCTTTTTGTTGCCACATAATATTCCAGTTTATGGATAATACCACATTTCGTCTGTTCACCCTTGATGGACATTTTGGTTGTTTCACCTTTTGGCTGCTATGAGTAATGCTGCTGTGAAGATTCACGTACAGGTTTTTCTGTGGACATGTTCTCATTTTTGGGGCGGTGGTGTATTCCTAGGAATGTAATTATTGAATCATACGTAACTCTGTAATTGACACTTTGAAGAACTGCCAGACTGTTTTCAAAAGCGATGGTATCATCTCACATTTCCACATGCGATGTGTAGGAGTTTCTCCACATCTCCATGAACGTTGTTCCTGTTTGTCTTTTGAATTGTAGCCATCCCACTGGATGTGCAGTGCTATCTCATTGTGGTTTTAATTTGCATTTTCCTAATGATGTTGAGCATCTTTTCATGCGCTTTTGGATATTCGTATATCTTCCTTGGAGAAATATCAATTAAGATCTGTTACCCATTTAATTGAGATGCCTTTTTATCCTTAAGTGTTCATAGTTCTTTTTAAAAATTAATTAATTAATTATGCATTTATTTAGAGGAAGAATGTTGTTTTGTCTCCCAGGCTGGAGTGCAGTGGTGCAGTCACAGCTCACTGCAGCCTCGACTTGCCGGGATCAAGCAATCCTCCCACCTCAGCCTCCATCCATATGTGCCACCATGCCTGGCTGTTTTTTAAAATTTTTTGTAGAGACAAGGTGTCGGTGTCACTGTGTTGCCCAGGCTGGTCTTGAACTCTTGGGCTGAAGTGATCTTCCCACTTCAGCTTCTGGAATAGCTGGGACTACAGGCACCATGTGCCATCATGCCTGGCTAATTCTTTTTTTTTTTTTTTTTTTGGTAGAGACAGGATCTTGCTATGTTGCCCAGGCTGATCTCAAACTCCTGGCCTCAAGCGATCCTCCTGCCTTGGCCTTCTAAAGTGCTGAGATTACAGGCATGAGTCACTGTACCTGGCCGAGAGTAATTATGTGTTCTTAAAATGCCATCTTGGCATTAGAAGTATGCTGGATGTATATGTTTGTCATCTCATAATAGCAGTTCACTGTGTTTTTCTTCATTATGTAATAGTTGGAGCCAGCAGACAGTCTTCATTATGACTTTTTTCCTCAGTGTTTTTTTTTTAAAGCTTTATTGAGATGTAATTGATATACAAAATAGCCTGGCACATATTTAATGCATACAATTCGATAGTCTTGTATGTACCCCTGAGACCATCATCACAATCAAGGTAATAAACGGATCCATCACCTTCACAAGTTTTCTTGTGTCCCTTTGCTGTTTTGTTTTGTTTTTGTAAGAACATGTAACATGAGATCTCTTCTCTTACCACGTTTTACGGCATGCAACACCGTACAGTCGTTTCCCCTTACTTGCGGTTTTGCTTTCCATCGTTTGAGTTACCTATAGTCCAAAAATATGGAAAATTCCAGAAATAAACAGTTCATAAGTTTTACATTGTTTGCGGTTCTGAATAGTGTCATGAAATCTCGTGCAGTCCCACCTAGGACATAAATCATCTTTGTCCAGTTATCCAGGCTGTAGACACTGCCCACGTGTGAGTCCCTTAGTAGCCCTCTTGGTTATCAGTCTGGAGATCACAAGAAGAAGGGTGAGGACAGTACCATAAGATACTTTGAGAGAGAAAGAGAAAGACCCTGTCCACATAACTTTTATTACAACCTATTGTTATAATTGTTCTCTTTTATTATTATTGTGAATCTCTTACTGTGCCTGATTTGCTAAATTTTATTATATACATACATATGTATGTATGTGTTTATATATATATATAGGGGTGTGTGGGTGTGTGTGTGTGTGTATATATATATATGGAAAGATCACTTGAGTCCAAGAGTTTAAGACCAGCCTGGGTAACACAGTAACACCTTGTCTCTAAATTTTATTATAGGTATGTATATGTAGGAAAAATCATAGTATATACAGGGTTCAGTACATCCACGGCGTCAGGCATCTGCTGGGAGTCTTGGAACGTATCCCCTTCGGATAAGGGAGGACGCCTGTATTGTTAACTATAGATACCACTTTGTACAGCAGATATCTGGAACTTACTCGTCTTTCATAACTTTACTTTATGTCCATTGGACAACTCCCCATTTCCCCGTCTCCACACCCTTGGCAACCACCATTCTATATTCTACTTCTGTATTTGTTCAGTGGGTTTGACACTTCTTCATTTCCTGGAGAACTCACTACACAGCAGAGCAATTTCACAATTAGATGGGCGCACACTGTGGATTTGGAAGATGAAGCAGATACATTTAGTCAACACTTCAGTGTTTAGTTTCACCTGGAAATTTAATGTTTAACTCCGTTTTTATGAAGGAAGCTTTCTGAAAGGATACATTTGTATTATGCACCAAGTTTTCTTTTGGAAAGTAGTAAACTCAGGAATTAATGAGAAGAAATTTGTCATGCAACAATTTTTTTTAAATATGAAACAATAAAAACTCCATTTTCTAGTTGGTTCTTCCTTTTTTGTACTGTTAAAAATATACCTGAATTTACCTTACTCAATAGATAAGTTACTAAGTATTGAAACATTGGTTGAACTTCATAATGCTTTGCATTTAACTGGGCTTGGTGACTGTTGTTTATGGGGGCAAGCTTTTAATCTCTATGCTCCTTTATTTATTTACTAGTTATTTTTGCTTAGAAACAATATTTTCTATTGGTTTGACAAGCGTAGGAGAAATAGGTCTATGTCATGTAAATATTTAACGTGCGCTAAATATTTGTTGAATTGCTTAGAAGAAGCAAATCGGTTGCTGATGAGGAAGATGGACATTTCAGGATTCAGCAATTGAAATGTTTGTCTAGATTTCCTGCCCAGAAATAGCAGCTTTCCAATGAAAGTGCTTTACTAAAGTACTAAGTGCTACATAATATCAGTATTTCAAAATTAAACCCTGAAATATTTAATGGATTATTGTAATACTTTGCAAATAGGGTTTTTTTTTTGCAGGATCCAACATATATATGTGTATATTCAGTTTTTAAAAATGTTTTCATTGTAGAAAATATTAACCATACTGAAGAGATTCAGTACGATGAGTCCCCTTGAAACTCCATCACTTAGTTTCAACGTTTGTAAGCTCACGGCCAATCTTGTTTCATCTCTGTCCACTCCCCCACTACACTCAGGTATTTTGTTTTGTTTTGAAGTGCCTTAAACGACAGAAATTTATTCTCTTACAGCTCCAGAGATCAAAAGTCCAAAATCAGTTTTAGTGAGCTAATATCAAGATATAGGCTAGGGCTGCACTCTACCAGAAGGCTCTAGGGGAGAATTTGTTTGCCTGCCTTTTCTAGAGCTTGGGGCCGTCTGCATTCCTTGGCTCATGGCCTCTTTGTCTTCAAAGCCAGCAGCATATCTGTCACCATCTCTGCTTCCACCATCACGTCTCCTTTTTTAAAAAAATGGAAGTAAAAGCCATATAACACATCACCATTTTAACCATTTTGAGGTGTATATAATTCAGTGACTCTTAATACATTCACAGTGTTGTACACCATCACCACTATTTAATCGAGAACGTTTTCATTACCCCCAAAAGAAACTCCATACACATTAAGCAGTCACTCTCAATTCCCTCCTTTTCCTAGCCCAGTTATAATGAAGAATGCTGCTATCAACACTGGTGGCTGTATAAGATTTTGTTGGAGCACTTGTTTTCAGTTACCTTGGCTACATGACAAGAAATGAAATTGCTGGATCATATAGTAATTCTGTGTTTAATTTTTTGAGTTGTTCAAACTGTTTTCCATAATGGCTTACATTTTTACATTCCCACTAGAAATGTATGAGGACCCAATTTCTCCACGTATTTGCCAACACTTGTTATTTTATTATAAACAAAATCCTAGTGGATATGAAGAAGTGGATTTCAAATGACTTTTTTTTTTTTTGACAGGATCTCACTCTGTCACCCAGGCTGGAGTGCAGTGGCATGACCATAGCTTATGCAGCCTCCAACTCCTGGGCTCAAGTGATCCTCCCACCACAGCCTCCAAAGTAGCTGGGACTTCAAGCGTGCACCATCATGCCTGGCTAATTTTTTATTTTTTGTAGAGATGGGGTCTTGCTATGTTGCCTAAGCTGGTCTGGAGCTCTTAGCCTCGAGCAATCCTCCTAACTTGACCTCCCAAAGTGCTTGGATTATAGACATGAGCCACTGTGCCTGCTTCCCCCAATTTATTTTTTAAGACATTTTTGGCGGGGTGTGGTGGCTCATGCCTGTAATCCCAGTGCTTTGGGAGGCCCAGGCGGGTGGCTCACGAGGTCAGGAGTTCAAGACCAGACTGGCCAACATGGTAATACCCCGTCTCTACTAAAAATACAAAAATTAGCCGGGTGTGGTGGCACTCTCCTGTAGTACCAGCTACTCGGGAGGCTGAGGCAGGAGAATTGCTTGAAGCTGGGAGGCAGAGGTTGCAGTGAGCTGAGATCACAGCACTGCACTCCAGCCTGGGTAACAGAGCAAGACTCCGTTTCCAAAAAAAAAAAAAAAAGACATTTTTGTCTAAACTATATATATATATGTACTTACAGGTAGGACTTATGTATATAAATATAAACATGTATATAAATATATTTACATAAATATATATATTTATATTTATTTGCTTTCTGTTTGATTTTTTTAAGACATTTTTGGCGGGGTGTGGTGGCTCATGCCTGTAATCCCAGCACTTTTTGCTTTCTGTTCTCAGTGCTTACAAATTAATAAAAATACATGACATTTGTTAGACATGTGCTGTGTGGTTATGGAGTTGTGTTGAGCTCTTCATTGACATGATGTGATTTACAGACTATTGATGGACTTGATTTCACCAGCAACCCAGATCCCTATGTGTAAACAACCCAGAAAGTAATAGAGGTGAGGCTGAGAGTAGGTGTGTCCCATTAAGGAATATTGAAATAGGAAGAAATTTCCGAAGCTACATACATTTGGAAATAATAACGCTTAAGAGAGAAGGAAATTCTGCTTGCGGAAGGATTCACCGGAGGGTTCCTTTAAATAGCAAGTTCCCCGACTGATGAAACGTAAGTTCAGTGTGCTCAATCTGAAGACTGGGACCCTATTTTAGAATGTCATCTTTATGTTTAATGAGGCACTCCTAACCACTTACTTGTGCCTGAGGCCATCCTCTCAAGTCCTATTTAGCAGAAGCAAATGAGAGTATCACAACGGGACTCATGAAGTAAGAACAAAAAGATATCCACTGGATTTGGTTATTAGAAAGTCATTGGCACTCAATTTTAAAAGGGCCGTTTCTGCACTGGGTGGGGATAGGGCAGAGAAATGCAGCACTGAGGCAGTATCACAGCCAGTTTTGTTTTGAGGGTTGGGGGAAGGCTAGGGGTTGAGAAATCAGTGGGATACAATGAAGTCAAGGTAAGTGACTCCTTTTAAAAAGATTGAATGAGCCAGGAAGGAGAAGGAAGAAGATAGAAGGTCAAGGGGTGGTTGGATTCATATTTTTTAGGAAGGAAAACCAACCGTATTTTTATAGATTTTGGGAATAGAGCTGGATGAGCAGGAGATGTTGAAGATACAGGGAAGAGATTAATGACAGGTGCACCTGTCATTTGTCTGTTTTGGACATGCCACATTTTGTTTGCCCATTCACATGCTGATGGACATTTGGATTATTTCTACCTTTTGGCCATTGTATCTAGGACTGTTATGATTCTTTGTGTACAAAATTTTGTTTGAGCACCTGCTTTCAATTTTTTTAAGTTTTTAAAAATGAACAAATGGGTCAAGGACACAGATGGAATGCTTAGCTTTAGGGGAGGTGGGATTGTTGTCCACAGGGACTAAGGAAAGGAGGTGAGGGTGATGCCCAGTAGGTGGGCTTCTGCGGAGGGAGCAAGATAGTTAGGAAATTTCCATCTGATGCTCTTTTACCCTGTTCCCGCTTCAGAAAGATAGTAATCTGCTTAGTAATCTTCAGAAAAGCTAGAGTATGAGAATGACTGCCTAAAGGAATGGAGGAGAGAACTGACCAGAATAAAGGAATTATCCTAAAGGACAACCATATCCCATTAAGATAACTTCTCAGTGCTTTGGACTGGGCCAGCATCGGGCAGAGTGGCCCGTACATCTGATCTAGCACTTCATTTCTGATATTCTGCTCAAGTGTAAGCTCTGCTGGGTGTCACATGTGGACATGTTATCCCGGTGTGGCTCTGTAATTTTATTCCTGACTCTATTCCCCTCTCTTCTTTCATTTACAAACCTTTCCACTGTGCCCTTTGGAACTCCTGCTCTGTTTTAAAGAATCCCCCGGTATTCCTGGCATCTTTTCTGAACACTCCCACCATGTCAAGGTTAAATGAACACTGGATGTCCCTGAAGATTAGTAGTCCCCTGAAGCTGCTGCCAGTCTTACAACAAAGACACACAAATTTGTGTTCACTCTGTGGTAGGAATCATTCAAAGCACTTTCAGCCTGTCAGCTAATTTAATCTTCATGACAACCCTGTGAAGTTGGTGCTATTAGTTTTTACCTAGCAGCAACTTACTGAGGTACCAAGAGATGTATAGAACTTGACCTAAGGCAAGCAGCTAGTAGACAGCAAAGTTGAAAGATAAACCCAGGAAGCATGGCATCAGAATCTTTACTCTTTTTTTTTTTTTTTTTTTGATTTGCATTTCTCTAATGACCAGTGATGATGAGCATTTTTTCATATGTTTGTTGGCCTCATGTATGTCTGCTTTTGAAAAGTGTCTGTTCATATCCTTTGCCCACTTTTGAATCGGGTTGTTTGTTTCTTTCTTGTATATCTGTTTTAGTTCTTTGTAGATTCTGGATATCAGCCCTTTGTCAGATGGTAGACTGCAAAAATTTGTTCCCATTCTGTTGTTTGCCGGTTCACTCTAATGATTGTTTCTTTTGCTGTACAGAAGCTCTGGAGTTTAATTAGATCCCATTGTTTATCTTGGCTTTTGTTGCCATTGCCTTTGATGTTTTAGTCATGAAGTCCTTGCCTATGCCAATGTCCTGGATGGTTTTGCCTACGTTTTCTTCTAGGGTTTTTATGGTGTTAGGTCTATGTTTAAGTCTTTAATCCATCTGGAGTTAATTTTAGTGTAAGGTGACAGATAGGGGTCCAGTTTATGCTTTCTGCACATTGCTAGCCAGTTTTCCCAACGCCATGTATTAAACATGGAGTCCTTTCCCCATTGCTTGTTTTTGTCAGGTGTGTCAAAGATCAGATGGTTGTAGATGTGTGGTGTTGCTTCTGGGGAGAATCTTTACTCTTGACAGCTAAAACATACTGACTTTCTAAAGCTCTTTGAAGTTGAGGCCACTGAATTCCCTCATACTCCAGATACTTCTTTTCCAGGGGTGGAGTGTTGGTGTTACCAATTCTAAGTCTTTTCAAGGTTTTGTGTTCTAAATCTAGGCTTACTAGGCGCATTCCAAGTGTCCTAGTATTCCACTTTTTTGGATTGACTGAGTCCACTAATCCTTGTTGCTATGTCTTATTTCTGATTTGTTTTTGTCCTTCAGGGTTTATAGCTAAGATATCCTCTTTATTGCCATATTATGGGGGTTTGAGGAGTTTGTGGAGTTAAATGCTTGTGTTTAATCTCCTACTACTTTGAACTTGAACGGCTAGGTTGGTTTAACATTAGAAAATACATTAATTTACCACTTAACGTATTAACGGAAAAGCATGTAGTTGTCTTAATACACCTACTTGGCCATCCTTGCCTTGGTTTATTCCCTAAAGAGACTTGGCATTTTCTAAAGAGGTTGGATCTACATGAGTGTTCTCAGCAGCATTGTTAGTAGGGCCATAATGCTGTAAACCATTCACACGATCATGCACATGTTCACAGGCGGGAGAGGAGGTGGGCAATTTGTCATACAGTCAGTTACATAGTACGTGACTATAGAACAGTAAAATTATTTTCCTATAGCTCAACATACATCAATATGGATAAGTCCCAGAAAGATGTTGAATGACAAAAGTGAAGTATATGGTTGTGTACTGCATAATGACATTTCGGTCAATGGTGGATGGCATATAGATGGTGGTCCCATAAGATTATAGTACTGTATTTTTACTGTACCTTTTCTACGTTTAAATTTGTTTAGATACCCAAGTACTTGCCATCGTGTTACAGTTGCCTACAGTAGTCAGTACAGTAACATGCTAGGAGCAATAGCCTATATCATATAGCCTAGGTGTGTAGTAGCCACACCATCTGGGTTTGGGTAGATGCACTCTCTGATGTTCACATGGTGATGAAATTGCCTGACAGTGCATTTCTCAGAATGTATCTCTTTCTTTAAGTGACACATTAACTGTAGTTTTATTTTTTATAAAGTTAAAAAACAAGTTCAGCAAACAAAACATTGTTTTAAAACTGAAACTCATAGGGGAGCAATGACCAAAAAATCGAGGATTGTAGTTCCCTCATGGGGGCAGGAGTACGTGGGATCTGCTGACAAGGAGCTTTGTCAGTGGCAGTGTTCTATCAAGTTGAGTGGTAGATTAATAAGTGCTGGTGTTATTCTTATGCTTTATGACTTTGAGATATATAATGTGCTCTTTTATTGTGCTAATAAATGTAACACCGTTTTAGAGCCTACAGTTCAGTGGTGTCAAGTACATTCACAATGTTGTGCAACTATCACCACCTTCTGAAAAGTTTCAGAAGTTTTAAAATCACCCCAGAAGGAAACCCTATACCCATGAAGCAGTCACATCTCATTTCCCCCATTCTCTCCAGTCCCCAGCAACCACTCATCTACTTTCTGTCTCTATGGATTTGCCTATTCTGGATATTTCACATGAATGGAATCATATATATGGCCTTTTGTATCTGGCTGCTTTGATTTACCGTAATGTATTCAAGGTTTTTCTACAATGTAGCATGTTTTAATACGTCATTAATTTTTTTTTATGACCAAATCATAGTCCATTGCATGGACATGCCACATTTTGTTTGCCCATTCACATGTTGATGGACATTGGGATCGTTTCTGCCTTTTGGCCATTGTAAACAGGGATGTTATGACTGTGTACAAAATTTTTTTTGAGCACTGGCTTTGAATTCTTTTTTAAAAGTTTTTAAAAATATTTGTTTATTTGTGATGAGGTCTCTGTCATCCAGGCTGGAGTGCAGTGGCACGATCTCTGCTCACTGCAACCTCCCCATCTTGTGAGCTCAAGTGATCCTCCCGCCTCAGCCTTCTGAATAGCTGGGACTACAGGTGCAAGCCACCATCCCCAGCTAATTGTTTTTGTATTTAATATTTCTAGTAGAGACGGGGTTTCACCATGTTGCCCAGGCTGGTCTTGAACTCCTGAGCTGAGGCAATCCACCCGCGTTGGCCTCCCAAAGTGCTGGGATTACAAGCATGAGCCACCATGCCCAGCCTTGCTTTCAGTTCTTTTGGGCATAAATCTGTGAGTGGAATTGCTGAGTTATATGGTAATTCTATATTTAAACTGACTGAGGAACCACCAAACTGTTCCCCACAGTGGCTGCATGTTTTATATTCCCACCAGCAATGTATAAAGGTTCTGATTTCTCCACATCCTCACCAACACTTTTTTTTTTTTTTTTTTTTTCAGATTACAGCCATCCTAGTAGGTATGAAATGGCACCTCACGATGGTTGGACTTGCATTTTCCTGATGGCTAGTGATGTTAAGCATCCTTTCATGTGCTTCTTGGCCATTTGTATATCTTTTTGGAGAAGTACCTATTAGATTTAGTTGCCTAGTTTTTTTTTTTAATTTTTTTTATTTTTGAGACAGAGTTTCGCTCTTATTGCCTAGGCTATCGTGTGGTGATGCAGTCTTGGCTCACTGCAACCTCCGCCTTCGGGTTCAAGCAATTCTTCTGCCTCAGCCTCCTGAGTAGCTGGGAATACAGGCATGTGCCACCACACCTGGCTAATTTTTGTATTTTTAGTAGAGATGGGGTTTCACCATGTTGATCAGGCTGGTCTTGAACTCCTGACCTGGTGATCTGCCCTCCTTGGCCTCCCAAAGTGCTGGGATTACAGGTGTAAGCCACCATGCCTGGCCTTCTTTTTTTTCTTCTTTGTCGGTTTTTTTTTGTTTTGTTTTGTTTTTTTGAGATGGAGTCTTGCTCTGTTGCCGAGGCTGGAGTGCAATGGCGCGATCTCAGCTTACTGCAACCTCTGCCTCATGGGTTCAAGTGATTCTCCTGCCTTAGCTTTCCGAGTAGCTAGGATTACAGGTGCCTGCCACCACAGCTGACTAAATTTGTATTTTTAGTAGAGATGGGGTTTCACCATGCTGGCCAGGCTGGGCCCATTTTTAAAATGTACAATTTTAAAAGTATTTCACAGTTCAAGTATTTTAAAATGTGTGCATAGTAGATACTTCTTTTCCCTGTGGTAGTAATAATAAAGAAGGCTTTTAAATCAAGCATTTGATCAAACTACTGTGGAAATAGGTTAAAAACTCAGAGATCCCTTGGTAGGCACATAGTTTTAAATTACCCACAGCATCGGCTCTAAGTCAGTATGATAGAGAAATTTATTTGAGTAAGGGGAATAAAGGAAATTACATTTTAAAGAATTTTTGACTATAAACCTAAACCAAAAAAATTGGCTTAGAAAAGGTATTTTTTTTAGATACATGAATTTACCTAATGTTCTTATTTCTTCATTCACCAAGTATGAATGGGGAATGAAGTACTGGGAGCAGAATCTTAAGATACTTAAATACATTTTATGTGGTTGATGTCTGCCTGCTTGCTTGCTTTTCTTTCTCTCTCCGTTCTCTTTTTCTCTCTCTCTTTCTCTTCTCCCTCCCCCCTTCTTTTCTTTTCCCCCGTCCCTCTGTCCCTCCCTCCCTCTCTCCATCCCTCCATCCCTCCCTTCCTACCATGCCATACATTTTCTGTCATATCACGTGTACATCAAGCAATGTAAAAATAACTGTACTGTTGACTTTACTCCATAAATATCTACTTTTCTGTATTTCGGAGACTATAATTTAGTGTTTTATTTCTTGCATTATAAAATTGACAGTATATTTACTTTATATTTTTCAGAAATCTTTATATTAATGGCTACATGACGATGTGCCTGATTAAGAAATACTTTTCTTGCACAGAGGGGTAATAGAGCTGTGTGCTAGCCTGGTTGTTTTTCCTTGTACCATCTCATCAATTACTCTGATTTTTTTCTTCATGTCTTCATAGCCTCTTCCCGAGAAGTTTGTGGTAAAAGGTGTTGTGGATCGTTTTTCAGAAGAGTTTGTGGAGACCAGAAGAAAAGCTTTGGATAAATTTCTAAAAAGAATTACGGATCATCCTGTGCTCTCTTTCAATGAACACTTCAATATTTTCCTTACTGCTAAGGTAAGGGCAGAAATTTACATGCTCTTCCCCCAAATTACCATTCTTGGGGTTCGTTCTTAAAAGCTGTTTTGAGCAAGAGTTGGTCTCTATGTAAAATTTTAGCAAATAGCCGAGTGTGATGTTGTGCGTCTGTAGTCCCAGCTACTTGGGAGACTAAAGCAGAATAGCTTGAGCCCAGGAGTTTGAGGCTTCAATGAGCTGTGATTGTGCCACTGCACTGCAGCCTGGGTGACAGAGTGAGACCCTATCTCTTTTAAAAAATAAAAATAAGGGCCGGGCACGGTGGCTCAAGCCTGTAATCCCAGCACTTTGGGAGGCCGAGGCGGGTGGATCACGAGGTCAAGAGATCGAGACCATCCTGGTCAACATGGTGAAACCCCGTCTCTACTAATACAAAAAATTAGCTGGGCATGGTGGCGCGTGCCTGTAATCCCAGCTACTCAGGAGGCTGAGGCAGGAGAATTGCCTGAACCCAGGAGGCGGAGGTTGCGGTGAGCCGAGATCGCGCCATTGCACTCCAGCCTGGGTAACGAGCGAAACTCCGTCTCAAAAAAAAAAAAAAAGTTGTTTTGATCTTTCATAAACCACCTTCATGAATGAATGGTTCACTATAACAGGGTTGTCATAAAATTGGTCTTTTTTTTTTGGTGCCTCTCTGCATTAGCATGTTTTTTTTTGTTGGTTTTTTTTGTTTTTTTTTTTTTTTTGGTATTAGCAAATCCATATAGATGGATTCTATGTTAGAATTTAGGAGATCCATCCTCACCCCACCCTGGGCCCCATCCACTTGCAGCTGCAGAGGAAGTTAGAATATTTGCTCTGCCAAAAGCAAAGCTAAGTGTTTCCTTAAACACTCTTGGCAGTATTACTGGGTGAGCCCAGCCTGGCCAACAATGGACACGGAAGAGAAGGAACATTTGAGTGTTTGGTGAGGGCGTTCTTCATAAGGGCGCTTTGAGTGATGACTTGCAACCACGTTTACAGACAAGGAGACTCAAGTTCCGCGAGTTTGTCCTTGTTCAGGTAGCGTTACTACGATTTCAGATTGGGTCTTTGTGGCTACTGAGGCCACACCGTCCCTGTGTATCACACTGCCTGATTGTTATTTACTTGCGATGCTGTTCCTGTCAGGTGGGCATTTGCCACATAAAACATTTGGGTCCTACACAGTTACCAGATTCTGTATATTCAGACTCAAGTTAGTTGTTCACTGGCCTTTCTTTCTCTACACTTCCCTGTTGGCAGAACTGGGCAGAAAACCTGAGGTGCTGTGCTCTCACGGTCTGCAGAAATGGGGCCACATGCTCAGACACTCCTGCTAGCTTCCTTCCAGTCCCATCTGTTTGGTTTCAGGTATCAGATTCCCCTGTTCAGGCTATATGTTCCATGTTCCATGTTGGGAAGGGTATTGTGGTCCAGATACTTTGTAGTTTTTCAAATCTGCAAAATTGAGAAATCTTTACAGATAACATTAGTTGACGTTAAAGACTTCAGAGAGTGTGCCATTCTTCATTCAATGGAAGCCATGTGACAGAGTTCTTTAGTTTTGTTTTATAACCTCAGTTGGCATTGAGCCTTACTGACAGCACTCCCAAGTCAGTGTGTCTTTTTCCCAGAGGCTTTCCCCGCCTTCAGGTTGGACTGGTACACCTTTTAAAAATAAGTATTTCCTGGTGAACTAATCCTCAGGTATAATCCTTTCAACTCATACTCAAAGTAGAATACATCCTGTTCTCCAAAAGTACAATTCACTTTCTCACCCAAGATCCATTTTCCAGAAAGCACTCAAGTACAGTCGTGTTTACTGAACAAAAAAGAAAAGGGAGGGAAAAGCTTGGACCCCTGGTTGTTAGGAATCTGTATGAAGAATAAGTAGGAAAGAGAGAGAGTATGTGTGAGACAGAGAGAGAGAGAAGGAGATTTATCTATCTGTGGGCCAAGCACTATGAAAATGACTTAAAAAATATAAGGTCCTATACTGTCTCGATCAAAATCCAACTCCATGTGAGTGAACACAGGAGAGGTGGCTTTAAACAGAACAAATTCTAGCCCTAGTTCAGTATCCCTTGCCGAACAAAATGCGCTAAATAGCCTTATCTTTTCTTTTTTCTTTTTTTGAGATGGAGTTTTGCTCTTGTTACCCAGGTTGGAGTGCAATGGCGCGATCTCGGCTCACCATAACCTCCGCCTCCTGGGTTCAGGCAATTCTCCTGCCTCAGCCTCCTGAGTAGCTGGGATTACAGGCACGCGCCACCATGCCCAGCTAATTTTTTGTATTTTTAGTAGAGACGGGGTTTCACCATGTTGACCAGGATGGTCTCAATCAATCTCTTGACCTCGTGATCCACCCGCCTCGGCCTCCCAAAGTGCTGGGATTACAGGCGTGAGCCACCGCTCCTGGCCCTCTTTTTTCTTTTTTTTTTTTTAAGACAGAGTCTCGTTCTGTTGCTCAGGCTGGAGTGCAGTGGAGTGAGCTCAGCTCACTGCAACCTCCACCTCCCAGGTTAAAACAATTCTCCTGCCTCAGCCTCCTGAGTAGGTAGGATTACAGGCGCACGCCACCACATCTGGCTAATTTTTGTATTTTTAGTAGAGATGGGATTTCACCATGTTGGCCAGGCTGGTCTCCAATTCCTGACCTCAGGTGATCCGCCCACCTCGGCCTCCCAACGTGCTGGGATTACAGGCATGAGCCACCACACCCAGCAGCTAAACAGCCCTATCTTTTCTTTAAACATTTTTTAAATTGTGATAAAATACACATAGCATTTGCCATCCTAACAATTTCTAAGTATACAGTTCAGTAGTGTTAAGTATATTTAAATTGTTATGCAACTCATCTTCAGAACTTTTTCATCTTGCGGATCTAAAACTCTATGCCCATTAAATGGCAGCATCCTACTCCCCCTCTCCAGCTCCCTCATTTTTTCCTTTCACATACCTTGAATAACTCAATCTTGTTCTTGGATGACACTTACATGTTCTGCCTTAGGGAATGCAGAGACACTTTTCCTTTTCCTTGTGATAACATGAGCTTATCAACAAATTAGAAGTGCCATTAAGAAGAAGCCAGTAAGGCTGTGCATGGTGGCTCATACCTGTAACACCCACCACTTTGGGAGGCCAAGGCAGGTAGATCACCTGAGCCCAGGAGTTCATGTGCAGCCTGAGCAACATGGTGAGACCCCCATCTCTATATATTAAAAGAAAAAAGAAGCAGCAGCAGCCAGTAATGCTGGGAGAAATGGGGACACTCAGTAGCAACTATATTCAAGTCAATATTTTCATCTTTGGCAGAGTGGGTATGGCAGTCAGATAGATAATCTACATAACTTTATTCAACATGTAAATTAACTTGGTTAACTAGGACACCCACTCAGAGCTCTCCTTGAAGTGGAGCCTGTGCAGTCCAGCAAGTCCATTTGACTGTGGTGGCACTTCTAAAAACGCCATCTGCAGAGGTAATTCCAAGAACTCTGAGGCTTCAGTTCTAGCCTTGTGAAGGCCTCGTGCCTTTGCAGATGTTTCTTGTCTAGAGTGCGGGAGGTCAGAAGGGGAGGGGGAATCTTTAGGACACTCTCTCAGGCAGCCAGACTCTGAAGGGAAGGAGAGAGGTGGAGAGGAACTAGAGGAGATTGCTGCTGTTTTTGAGATGGGTCAGCCTTGGCTGTATTTTACATGCTGAAGGATTAGCAGCTGAAGACACAGACAGACGGGATAATTGGTAGGGCAAGGCCCTTGGTTGGGGGAAGGTGTGGATAGGTGTTCAAGAAAAACTCTGAAACCATGATTTTCCTCTGCTCCCAAACAACAGCAGTTGTCATCCACACAGAAGAAGACTTCTGTGACCAAATTGCGGTGTCGGGGGTGGGGACCAGGATTTTCCCCAAACACTAAGCAGCAGTTGCCAGCTGGTTGTCCCCCAGTTTAATTCCCACATTATTTACCTGGAGATAGCATCAGGTCCCACAGGTTGCGGACTCAGTCCCTGAGTCTGGGAGCTTCCAGATCTCAGACATGAAGTTCAAGCCTCCAGAGCTTCTGACCGGCCAGCTTCAAGCTGGGCTTTCTGTGACCCCTTCTTTGGATTCCATTAATTTGCTGGAGCAGCTCACAGGACCCAGAGAAACACATTTACCAGTTTATTATAAAGGATGTCACAAAGGATACAGATGAAGAGTTGCATTGGGCAAGGTGTAGGGAAAGGGACATGGAGATTCCATGCCCTCCCTGGGTGTACTACCCTTCAGGAACTCCACATGTTCAGCTCTCCAGAAGTTCTTGGAACCTAGTTCTCTTGGGTTTTTGTGGAAGCTTCATGACAGCAGCATTCCTTTCTCCAGGGTGTGGGGAAAGACCCTGTCTGGAATGAGGGCCTTTTGACCCATAGTCAGAAAGGCTGGGGAAGATTCAAGTCCTGCCTTGCGGGGAGGAGGCAGGAGAAAGTCAGAGAGATTCTGTTTCCTAAGGCTTAACACACCCATCATTATAGTGAAAAACTGGAACAGGCTGGGCACTGTGGCTCATGCCTGTAATCCCAGCACTCTGAGGTCAGGAGTTCGAGGTGAGCCTGACCAACATGGAGAAACCCCCTCTATACTAAAAATACAAAATTAGCTGGACATAGTAGTGCATGCCTGTAATCCTAGCTATTAGGGAGGTTGAAGCAGGAGAATTGCTTGAACCCGGAAGGTGGAGGTTGCAGTGTGCCGAGATTGTGTCATTGCACTCCAGTCTGGGCAACAAGAGCAAAACTCTGTCTCAAAAAAAAAAAAAAAGACTGGAACAAGGGCTGTGGGGGTTATGAGGCAGGAACCATGTACAAAAACCTACACACACACACACACACACACTCTCTCTCTCTCTCTCTCTCTCTCTCTCTCACTGACTCACTAACACCTGAATAGGAAAGGGTGGATCAAGGGCAGAAATGAAGGCCTGAAGAAGGAAGCGAATTCACAAGGAGCGTACATTCAGATACTATAGAGACCTCAGCCTGAAATTATACATCAAATGCAGAGGGGCTGTTGGGCCATATTAGCCATGAATTCTGCATTCTCTGCTCTGTCTTCTGCATCAGGCCAGGTCACCAGAAAGCTATCTCTGTCCTTCCTCTGGGTTCCTTTATCTTTCTCTAGTCATGCCCTTCTAGATCTGGGAATTAACATTCTGTTTGTATTGTGAGTGGATATGAGGAACAGACACCTGTACTTTCTGTAAAAACATTTTGGAAGCTACCCTTTCAGGTGACACAGGACAACCTGAAGATGCTATAGATTCCTCTTAGGGGTTGATGATAGGAGGAAGCTTGTTTTATCAGGCAGGCTAATAGGCTTTTTGTTGTCGTTCTTTCAGGTAGAGTCTCGCTCAGCTGCCCAGGTTGGAGTACAGTGACACGATCTTGACTCACTGCAACCTCTGCCTCACGGATTCAAGTGATTCTCATGCCTTAGAGCTGGGACTACAGGCATGTGCCATGACACCCAACTAATTTTTGTTTTTTGTATTTTTAGTAGAGACAGGGTTTCACCATGTCGGCCAGGCTGGTCTTGCACTCCTGACCTCAAGTGATCTGCCTACCTCAGCCTTCCAAAGTGCTGGGATTACAGGCATGAGCCACTGTGCCTGGCCTGGCTAATATTCTTTATATTTAGATACAATGGGTTATGAAACTCAGCTTATTTCTAGTTTTGCCTTCAAGAAATGTTTTGCTGTTTACAGCATCCATCCTAGGCCTGAGTTTTCTAGCAATGTTTTTCTGTCACTATTTCCTGTTTTCCACCCTTTACTCCCCTTACATGGCTTTAGTTGGGGTATGAATAAATGAGTGCTGGATCTTGGAACCTCTGCTCCTCAGTTTTGCTCCTAAAGACAACATAGGGTACTTTGTATGGGAGAAACGGATACTTCAAAAAAATTGTTAGAGGCCGGGCATGGTGGCTCACGCCTGTAATCCCAGCACTTTGGGAGCCCGAGACGGTCAGAGCACAAGGTCAAGACGTTGAGACAGACTATCCTGACCAACATGGTGAAACCCCATCTCTACTAAAAAGACAAAAAATAGCTGGGCGTGATGGCACGCACCGTAATCCCAACTACTCTGGAGGCTGAGGCAGGAGAATCGCTTGAACTGGGAGGCGGAAGTTGCAGTGAGCTGAAATCGCACCACTACACTCCAGCCTGGTGACAGAGCCAGATTCTATCTCAAAAAAACAAAAAAAAATTAGAAACAGTGTTGTGTTTAAAGGACAGTGTGCTCAGGTGAGTGAATTTGATTAAGGACAGGAGTTCAGCTCTGCTGAAAGGGATCCTAGGTGTCAACCTGCCGGAGCCTGAGTCCGGTGGTTATGACGTCCAGGCTAGGTCCTCGTGTGAATGTGATTAGGTCCTCTGACTCAGCTCCTTGTTTTCTGAGTCCTCCATTTCCAAACTGAAGCTGCTTTTAGAAGCTGTTTTATTTAATCCTGCCCGTGTGAGTAAGTGGGTGCTCTGAGTTTGTTCACATATCATCCTCAGGATCTGAACATCTACAAGAAGCAAGGGATAGCACTGCTGACCAGAATGGGCGAGTCGGTCAAGCACGTCACTGGCGGCTACAAGCTGAGGATGCGGCCGCTGGAGTTTGCAGCCATAGGTGATTACTTAGATACGTTTGCACTCAAACTGGGAACCATTGATCGAATAGCCCAGCGGATCATCAAAGAAGAAATCGGTGAGCTATCTGTTGAGGTCTGGATTATTGGCAGAAACGGCATTCATGTGTGCTACAGAGAATCAAACTGCAAAATGCTGGAGTGACAGAACTAGGCCCTCTTGTGCTTCACAAAGAAATACAAGGAGGGGAGGAGTTAGGTGTGACTGGAATGTCACGTTGCACCCCGTCCTTTGTCCTACCATGCCAGCCTTGTGTTTGCTTTTCCCATGGCCAGCTCTGCCAAGTCGCCAGGCATTTCCTTTTACGCTCTCTTAACTTTCGCTTTAAAAGTGGAGACATAGACTCAACTGCTCTTCATCCATAGGGAACAATAATTTTATAGACAAACTTAGATACCTTTTCTGGCAGAAAGATGGTTCAAAAGGACAGCACGGTGACCTGTGTTTGCCAAAGTTATGACCCTGATAAATCTTCAGACTTGTAATTGACTCACCCATCCCACTCCGGTTCATTTTAAACCCACCCCTCCCGCATGGGGCAGCTGCCAGGGCCTGTATTGATTCTTCCTCATTTTTGCCTCCGCTTCCTTCCCACCCCTCTCAGAGCCACCTGTTTTGCCACATCCCAGAATGTTGGGATCTTTTGCCTCCTTACATATGTGTGGGGCAGACAAACGTGAACAGTGCAGATGATGGCACTGGCGTGGGAAGCATGTTGAGAAGGATTCCCCAGCAGTTGCCATTCATTGGTCACTAAGCCATGATGACTATGTTCTGTTGTAATAATGACAAGGCTCCTGGTAACAAATGATGGGCCAGATTTTCTTACAGGGGGAAAAAATCAACATTTTTTTCTCATTCCTTGTACTTATTCCCTCTCCTTGATCCACTGATGATACCACGTGGGGCCCATAGATTTTTGGAAATAGCCTTGGGTACCGTCCACACCTAAGGATTGTGCGGAGTAAATTCTGATGGGCTCCAAGGTGCTGAGGTGACCGCCAAGTGTGAGAATAAACCTGCCAGTGTAAGACGACATCTCGTATCAAAATGTTTCCTAAAATTCTATTTATCCATTGTGACTGATTTTTTTTTTATCGTGAGATGGAGTCTCGCTCTGTCACCCAGGCTGGAGTGCAGTGGCACAATTTCGGCTCACTGCAGCCTCCACCTCCCAGGTTCAGATGATTCTCCTGCCTCAGCCTCCTGAGTAGCTGAGATTACAGATGCGCGGCTAATTTTTGTGTTTTTAGTAGAGATGGGGTTTCACCATGTTGGTCAGACTGGTCTCAAACTCCTGACCTTGTGATCCACCCACCTCGGCCTCCCGAAGTGCTGGGATTACAAGTGTGAGCCACCGTGCCTGGTCTTTTTAACCTTTAAAAACATCTCCCTAAACCTATATGAAACTTTGCCCCCATTGCCTGTTAAAATACTACTTCACAGTATGTGTAGACGAGTGGTTATTTTCGAAGATGTTTGGGGGATGTGGCTGCTACCACTTTTTCCCATAAGGTACTGGAGTGCCCATTATCCAGAGGCATGGCATTCCCATCATGGGATGGGATGGATTGATGTAGCATGAGCTTTCAGAGGTTTCAAGCAATTGTGCTAGAAACGTGTTTAAAGAAAAGTGGGATTAGGTGAGTAAATGGCCAAGGAAACACATGTTCATGTAGAGAGCCCTTGGCTGTGGTGATGACTGAGTCAGTAATAGCAGGAAGTGCTACCCAGATGGATTTTCAGTGGTTTCTCTTCCCTGTTCAGAGTACCTTGTGGAGCTGAGAGAATATGGGCCTGTGTACTCCACGTGGAGCGCCTTGGAGGGTGAGCTGGCTGAACCTCTGGAGGGTGTGTCTGCTTGCATTGGGAACTGCTCTACAGCCTTGGAAGAGCTGACGGATGACATGACAGAAGACTTCCTACCCGTGCTCAGGGAATATATTTTATACTCTGACTCCATGAAGGTAAGCTGGCTTGCTTCTTGGGTACTTGGATACCTTCTTTGTCATAGCAGTTATCAGAAAGTAATGGATTGTTGCCTGTTTGCATGTGGTATAAGTTTCCTTCCTCCTGGGTGGGCAGGGTCAGACATGTGGACTGACATCATGGACATATAGAGCACATGGTGAACCAAGTATGTGAATTAAATGAAAAAAAAGTTTGGGAAGAAATTCTTACTAGTTTTTCCAAAAGTTCAAGAAGATATAATGTCTATGAAACAAGAGCAGGATGCCATGGAAAAGTAATAGCTAATTAGAGCTCTTGGAAGTTAAAGCATGATTGCTGAAATAAAATTGAATAATAAAGTTGGAAGGTAAAGTTGAAGAAATCTTAAAGTAAGACAAAACAAAAATCATTGGAAAATAGAACAAAAATGCAAAAGTCCTGAAAATGTGAAAGAAAAGAGACATAGGGGATTAATCCCAAAGGTTCAGCATCTGGCTGATAAGAGTTTCTGAGAGAACAGGGAAGACTGAGGGAAGGAAATTGTAAAAGAAATAATACAAGAAAATCCCCCAAAGCTGAAGACATAAATCGTCTGATTAAAAGGACATGCTATTTGCTGAGCAAAAGGATTGAAAAGATCACCAATCCAAGGCATACTGTGGAATTTTAAAACAAAAGTGATAAGAATTTGAAAGCTTTTTTAAAAAGAGGGAGGGGCAGATTATATGTAAAAGGAACAACAGTGAGAATATCTTTTGTCTAGCAGTGGTGGACAAGAAGAACTATGAGGACAAATCTCTGGCCCCAAATTCTGTATGCAGAAGGGTAGAGTGCAGGATGAACTGCACCAGTGCCCACACTGGGAACTCCCCCAGCCTGCCCATAGACTGGTTGGAGAGCATCGCTTCAGGAGACTCCAACGATGGTGGCACTGATTAGAGGAAAGACTCAGTCTTTACGACCAATAAAAAAAGAGACGAGGCTCCATGTTGAATATTCCCACCTCTAAATGATGCCCCTCCTACTTCACAAAGGAGACCTCTGCATGATTAATCTGTCTTTGGGGCAGGTCTAGGGCATACCATTAGGAAAGACCTGAGTAGGGACTGACCTGAATCTCCGGAGAGAAACCTGTCAGTCAACATTGGTTTGTAAAACTGTAAAACCAGAAAGATTGTAGATCCATGAAAACATTGTACAGCTTGAGAAGAAGAATAAAAAATAACGAGTCAACTAGTTATAAAAACTTAAATTATCATGGAGAACTTTAAGCACATACAGAAGCAGAGAGAATAGTGACAAGGTCCCACACACCCATGCTCCTCATTCCCTCTTGTCCCATCAGGTGTGAAGGTTTTAAGGGTCTTGCTATGTATTAATGTGTGGACAGTGGAAAATGGAGCTTCTGGTGAATCCCGTTCTCATGTGTGCACTATAAAGTTGCTAATAAAACACTTCAAAGGCAGGATTGAATCCAAATCTCTCAGTGATCAGGGAAATAGTATGAATTTCTTTATCTGTAAGTTGGAAATGATGGTGGTGATAGGATAAAGTCAGATGTGAGATCATTAGCCTGAGACCACTAGTTGGAAATTGTTGGAACTGCGGCTGAAAACCAAAACTTCTGACTGAATTTGCAGCTCATTCTCCTGTATCATGTTGACTTTTGTTAAAAAAAAAATTTGGGATATACACATTGAATTTTTCATCCTATGGCCGAAACAAGTATAGAAAGACATCCTGACTTCCTTAAAATGAACCAGAATATTTCACTTATCAAGTTAATGGTATCTGTTCTTTTTTTCTTTTTCTTTCTTTTTTTTTTGAGATCAAATCTCACTCTTTTGCCAGGCTGGAGTGCAGTGGCACAGTCTCGGCTTACTGCAACCTCCACCTCCTGGGTTCAAGTGATGCTCGTGCCTCAGCCTCCTGAGTAGCTGGGTTTACAGGCATGTGCCACCACACCCAGCTAATTTTTGTATTTTTAGTAGAGATGGGGTTTCACCATGTTGACCAGGATGTTCTCGATCTCCTGACCTCATGATCCACCTGTCTCAGCCTCCCAAAGTGTTAGGATTACAGGCGTGAGCCACCGTGCCCGGCCGGTGTCGGTTCTTATAAACAAAAATAAATTTTTACAATCCCTGGAGTGTCCCTGGATTGGTCTCTTATGTATACACTCCCTTCATCAAATACTCTCTAACCTTCCAGACCAAAAATCCAATGGATACACAGCACACAGCACTGAGATACTATAGTACAAATTACTCTGTTCCTGCATGTGGCAAGTATGTTAGTACTTAGTATATATTTGTATTCGAAGCACGATTTTAAAATGTCATATGGCAAGGCTTTATCTGGTATCTTTATTAAAACATTATTACACTGTGAGACATAAGTTTGTATGAGTAATTTAAGTTATACATCAAAGAAACATTTGTTTGCTCTTTCTTCACACCATGTGTGGGGAATATGTATTGAGTTTGTTTACTGAGCCTGAAAAATCAGGTCAATCAGCCTGAGAGAATGGGATTGATTGTACACAGTCTTGCCTGGGGAAGGGCATGGAAAAGAGGAAGTGTGAACTGGCAGTCTCCGAAACCCAAGCTCCATCCCCGATAGTAGCTGAGCTGAGTCCAATTAATAAGAAACAGAGGCACCTGCTCCTCCTCTTTCTGCCAGGAGAACATCTCTGCAGAGTGGATGGCAAAGCAAAGACTGTGTCTAGGATTTTTTGGGTCTGTGTGGCCGGGACTAAAGACACCAGGACAATGATAGGTGTCTTAAGTGGCTTCCCCACCTTCTCGCATTGCTGTTCTTTAAGAATTTTTAGGTATATTTTCTTCCCCCAGGAGAGTCACATAGTTCCATTTCCAAAATGGCTTTCTGATTTTTGAAACATAAGCAGGGCAGACTTTGCTGTGCAGCATGGAAACTAAGCATGGAGCAGAGGACTTGCCACAGGCCTGGCTGTGGCCTGTTTTTTTTTTTTTTCTTTTTTTGAGATGGAGTCTCGCTCTGTCACCAAGGCTGGAGTGCAGCAGCACGATCTTGGCTCATTGCAACCTCTGCCTCCTGGGTTCAAGCGATTCTCCTGCGTCAGCCCACCGAATAGCTGGGATTACAGGTGCCCATCACCATGCCTGCCCAATTTTTGTATTTTTAGTAGAGACGGGGTTTCTGCATGTTGGCCAGGCTGGTCTTGAACTCCTGACCTCAAGTGATCTGCCCACCTTGGCCTTCCAAAGTGCTGGGATTACAGGTGTGAGCCACCGTGTCCAGCCTGTGGCCCATTCTTCATCAGCTGCTGAATGGTCCTCAGAGCTGAGAAAGTCCTGGGTTTGTTTTGGTGAGGAGTTACTTGTGTGGTGAGGTTCTGCCAGTCTACCTTCATCGTGCCCTTGAGTGAACCAAATGGTGAGTGTTTGTCCTCATCATTTGGAGGCAGTGGCCTGTACCTTAGGAATTTGAAATGGTAGAGGGCTGGTCCATCTCTGGATGGGAAAATGCCAGAACTCATCGAAGTCCTGTCCTGATGGGGCTGTGGTTGGGGTTTCTCTCTGAGTTTGAAAGGGTCTTTAGGATCATCTGTCTCATTTGCTCATTGTTGATATGAAGAAACAGACCCCTGTGGGTCAATCTTTTCTCTGTTGCATGGCCGCAGGACTACATTCCCTAGTGACCAATCAGCTTGTAGCTGTGGGTTTACTATTTGCCAAGAGGCAGACTTGGTGACTTCAGGGTTTTCAAGCCTGGCCTCCAGTTGTGTTTCTTTCAGGACAATTGTGGCTGGGTACATTCTGTTCCCTTTGGAGATAGAGAGCTTAGAAAAATAGGGCCATTATCAAGGCACTCGGAACAAATGGAACAATGTGAGTTTAAGCAGTGAGCAGTGAGAACAGCCTTTACTAGAAAGATGGTTGAAGGCATGTGGCCCAAGGATATGTGTGTAGGCAGAAGAAGGGTACCAAAGGTTAGTTACCCTTAAGCCCAGACTCAAGTTAAATACCTTGCAGACATCCACAGGTGAGCCCTTATATAGGATTTCACATCCTACAAATTGTGTGTGTAAAATGAAATTAGGGTAGCGATGGGCTCAAAGAGACCCTCTTAAAGTCCTCACCACTCTTCTGGCAGTGCTGTTTGAGTGTTGGCATTGTCATGACTTGATCGAGTGTTGAAGAAGCTTATTCAAGAAGGTTTGGGCAGGACCATCTTATTTCCCATGCTGCCTTATCCATAGAAGATGGTCAGCAAGTATATAATCATTTGGTGAATTTGGAACACTTGCAAATATACAACAATTGCACATTGTACATTTTATTTTTAAGAGGTTTATGTCAATGCACATGCTTATCTCAGGGGGTTTGGTGAATGACTGGGGTGGGATGAGGGTCTGAAGTAAGAGTGGGTTGTGAGGGAAAGCCACATGGAGAAGGCGGCTGTGGCTGGAGACTTGGATGACGTGTGGGAGTAAGCTGCGCGAGGGCCAGAAGATGGAGCATTTTAGGCCGAGGGGAGCAGCCAGTGCAAAGATCCAAAAGCTGAAATGAGCTGAGTCTTTGCAGATTGGAAAGGCTGGTGTGAATGGAGCCTGGTGAGCAAGGAAGTAAGTGGTAAGCAGTGAGGTCAAAGAGAGGTAGGAGCCTGGTCCTGCAGTAGCATCTTAAAGACCATCTTAAAGGCTGGTGAGAGTCTGGACTTTATTGTAAGAACTAGAAGGGAAGCCATTTGGCTTTATGCAGGGAGATGACAGCACGTGATTTTTACTTCAAGAAGACAACTAGTGCTGCAGTATGGAGAATAGATAGTAGAGGATGAGAGTGATGGTTGAGAAGGCCATTGAGAAGGCTGTCACAGGGAGCCAAGGGCAGAAAACTAGGTGGTAGAGCCTGGACAACAGTGGTAGAGACGTGGATAGATTTGGGGTATATATTGGATGAAGGGCCAATGGCACTTGCTGCTGTAGTGATGCAAAATAAGAAAGGAATTGGGGTTTTTGGCTTTAGCAGCTGGTGGGATAGCAGTACTGTTTACTGGAATGGGGAGGGTCCAGGGAGGAACAGGTCGGGCAGATGGAAGTCCGCTGGTTTGGGCCTGTGGAGTTCAGAATGCCTCTTAGTCATTAAAGTGGAGATGTCATGGCAGTTGGTTATGAGTTAGTCCAGAGTGGGAATAGAAATTTGGGAGTCATTAGTGTACGAATGGTGTTTAAATCTCTGAGACTGATGGAGATCGTCTGGGGAGATGCAATTGAGGTGCATAGAGTATCAAGGCCTGCGCCCGTGGCATGGTCATATTTGTTGGTCTGTCACCTTAAGAGGAAAGAACAAGTAGCAAAGGAGCCCACGAAGGCGCAGGGTTGGGGTGGCAGGAGGGATACAGTAGAGGATTGCCTCCGTGAAGCCAAGAGAAATATTTTAAGAAGGGGCAAAATATGTCTGTTGGACTTAATAATATGGACATCGTTGGTGATCATGATTACAGGTGTGAGATGTGGATGCAGAAGTTTTGGTTTAAAGACAAAGTTTGTTGAAGATAACTTCGACAACATTTCAGGGTAGTCCTTTTTAAAAGCCTAACATTTAATTGTCAGGAGGTTTCTTCAGCCTGCCCGCCTCTTCCCTACATGACCACAAGGTGGTGCTAATGAGTCAAGCTCCGGGGACCAGTTGGTGCTTTAGGTTGGCCATTTCCAGTGCCTTTCAGAAACTGAAATGAAGATTTTCTGGAAGATGGAGTTGTCAGGGGAAAAAACCCCTTTCCTGAACAAAAGAGATTATACAGAGGGGCTGATTTCTTGCAGCTAAAATAAAAATGCAAAGAAGCAGGATGTGAAATGTACATGATCTCAAAGGCTTTAAAAAATAAGAAAAATGTTAAAAAAAGAACGCTGAGATTCCCAGTAATGGCAGGCTGAATACACATTTAAACTTCACCAAAATGATGCTGCAAGGATTTTTTTTAAAAAAGTTATAATCCCACAGACAAGAGCAACAGGCAAGGAGGCAATAGCAGTACAATTTTGGGAACGGATTGAGATTAAGTGCTTTAAATGACTTAAGCTGATTTGAAAACCAACTGTGGGGGGAAAAACTGAGAAGCCACCTGGTTTATGCCGTGGACCCCTCCAAAAGGTCAAGAGTTGGCAGCACCACGCCCCTCTGGGACTGAGGGAGAAGTAGAGCTGAAGAGAAGAATAAATCCAGAGTCTGTTTAAGAATCCTAGCTTCAATCCTTTCCTCCTTGCTCACACAGGGGCCACTGATTCTTCTCCACTCTGGCAGAACTGGGGGTCGATTCTCTGGAGGGGGCAAAGTTGCATCTCTGGACCAGGAGACTCTAAGCACACTTGAGGGTGTTCAGTGAAAGATTACTGATGTTGGGACTCTTCTCCTGCTTGCATCCTCCATGCAAGGACGGGAAGAGCCTTTTCTAGAAAATCTGGATGGGCTAAGAGAAGTGACCCACAGATACTGATATTGGCTGATGGTGAAGAGCCAGGGTGGTCCCTCAATGAAAGAACTCAGTCTCCTATGGAGAATGTCAACAAGCCCTCTGTGCAGACAGCTTCCCAGTCCATTTCTGTGGAGTTTTCCTCTTGGATGAGTCGACAGACAGGGGTCACCAGATATTTAAGGGAATATTTGAATATTCACAAGCATCAGAAGTAAAAACAAAGAAGAAAAAGCCTATTGAATAGAACACTGATGGAGAATAAAGTTTCTAGAAAAAAAATTGTTAATATTTTCCAAAAGAGAAGGTGTCACAGCCATAAAACAGTTTTTAAAGATTCAGAGAACAAAGAGCTTTTGGAAATTAAAACCATGATAGGAATAAAAAAATTTAAAATAAAGAGTTAGAAGAAAAAGTTAAGGAAGTCACATGTGAAAAGATACAAAAGGAGAATTGGAGAAAAAATATGCAAGTTAGAGGATCAGACCATCTGAATAACAAGTGTGCAGGCAGAGAAAACAGAGAAATGGGAAGCATCAAAGAAGTCATTCAAGGAAAAAGACCAGAAGGGAAGAAATAATGGATCACTGGTTGTGTCTGCATGATGAGATTGTGTATGACTTTTCTCCCTCCTTTAAATTTTCCAAATTTTGTGTAAGCTGAGGTGGGCGAATCACGAGGTCAAGAGATCAAGACCATCCTGGCCAACATGGTGAAACCCCGTCTTTACTAAAAATTCAAAAATTAGCTGGGCGTGGTGGCGCGCACCTGTAGTCCCAGCTACTCAGGAGGCTGAGGCAGGAGAATTGGCTTGAAACCGGGAGGCGGAGGTTGCAGTGAGCCGAGATCCCACCACTGCACTCTAGCCTGGCGCCTGGTGGCAGAGCAAGACTCTGTCTCAAAAAAAAAAAAAAAAAAAAAGTATCTTTTAAAATGAAGGGTAATGTGTGGTTTCAGTATTACGAACATTGCCCTAGAACATCTAACTCACGGGTGGTCCTGGTTTCCATAGAATGAATGTGTAAAAGGAGCATGTTGAAAGGTGTAACCTGAACTCAGTCATTTAACCAAAGCTAGTGATACCACCAGGACCAAGTCAGACTCATTTTCCTGCCTGCAGGAAAGTGCCCTTCTAGAGGGCTGCCCTAAGCCACAGGGCTCTGTGGTTATCTTATTTTTATTCTCATTTGCTCTTTATTACTGAACACCCATTACTCTATGTGAATTCCACTTGGATCTTGGGTCGTCAGCCCTGTCATACAGGAATATGAACCATCCCATCCTGCAGTTCTGTACCAGGGGCTGAGCTGTTCCTGTTGCTTTGGTATCATCTTTCAGCCCTGCATCCTAGCGTCCCTCTTCCACAAGGCTTTGAAGCTGAAAAACTTTTGGGGCTTGAAGAAGCTTTTGGGTAGCTGCTGAACTTTGGTGCTGGGGCTCTTTTTCTGCCTTTCCCCCTCGCATAGTTTGTGAGCCCACAGCCTGGGCAGGGAAAGACGTGTGCATGAGTCTGGGGATGGGGAAGGGGTGTTGCGTCTTCCTGTAGATACTGACCGCTGTGGTCTTTCTTGGGAAAAATCCAGTGCACATGTTGAAAGCCAAACCACAGAATGCATCTGTCATCTAACTCTTCCAGACATTTTGTCATTGTAGATAAAGGCTGTTTGATTAATATTTCATGGATGACATAACTATAAATCTCTTAATGACTTATTAATTTTCAAACATTTGGATGACAGATATTATGTTTCTATTGTTTAGCCTTTTTATTACAGAAAAATTCAAACACATCACAAAATAGAATGAAAGCAGTAAACCCACATGTATCCCAGCCGCCCCACACGTATCCCAGCCGCCCCACACGTATCCCAGCTGTCCTGCATGTATCCCAGCTCTGCTGCGTGTATCCCAGCCGTCCCACACGTATCCTAGCCACCCCGCACATGTCCCAGCCATCCCCACATGTATCCCAACCACGCCACATGTATCCCAGCTGCCCCGCACGTATCCCAGCCACCCTGCACGTGTCCCAGCCGCCCCGCACATGTCCCAGCCGCCCCGCACGTATCCATGCCGCCACACACGTGTCCCAGCCGCCCCGCACATGTCCCAGCCGCCCCGCACGTATCCCAGCCGCCACACACGTGTCCCAGCCGCCTCGCACTTGTCCCAGCCGTCCCACACGTATCCCAGCTAGCATCAGCAGTTGCCCACTCATGACTCATCTTGTTCCGTCTCTCTCTCACCCTGCTCCCAACTCCCACCCCGTGGTTTAACACAAATCCTGGACATCATATCATTTCATACAGAAACATTTAGTTCATATCTCTAAAACACAAGCATTCTTAAAAAAAAAAAAAAAAAAGGACTACCTAATTATGTTTAAATAGCCAGTTAGTGTTCAAATTTCCCCAGTTTGTCTCAGACACTGTTTCTTTTTCCAAATTGGGATCCAGATAGGGTCTATACATTAATTGGCATGTTTCTTAAATATTAAAAAAAAAAAATCTTTCTTTGTTCATTTATTTTTCCTTGTAATTTATTTGTTAAAGAGTTTTTTGTCTTGTCTTCACTGGAAAAGAGAGAAAGTTCCAGATTATTAGGACCACTTGAAATCATGACAAAATGTTCTGTATTTAAACAAGTAAGTGTCGGAGAGGAACTTATTCCATGTCTGTAGTTAAAAGTCACCTTCTGAGTGTGAGGCCCTCCTTGGGAGCCCTCTGTACAGTTTTGCCCTCCCCAGACCCTTGGTGTGTATCTTCCATTCCTGGCTTATTTTTCCTCCTCAATGCCCAGAGCTACCTACCATATAGTTTACTTGCTGCTTGTCTGCCTCCCCTCTGGAATGTAAGCTCCTCGTGGTTTTGTGATTTGTTCTCTGCTGTGTCCCCATCCCTGGCTAGATGAATGAAGACATATGAAGGCAGGGCAGAAGCAGGGGAGGATGGGCCTGTGGAGGAGGGCAGGTGGAGCAAGGTGTGAGCAGCAAAGTCTCACTGTGCCCTTCGCCTTTCCGATGTGTCATATCCATGACACGCAGCTCCCTATAAAGTTCTGTGAGAAGCTCGGATGATGACTCTCTTCTGCTTGTCAGTCCACGATGGAGGGACCTCTCTGCAGACGCTGGCTTGGTCTGTTGGCCTCTTTACCCCACTGCAGGCTTGGGCCCCATCTCACAGCCACAGGCTGGTTTGACCAGTTTTATCAACAGAGACTAGGCTGGGGGTCTGTCCTCTGAGAACATCACCAACAGCGTGCACAGGTGTCCCAGCGAGAGTGGTGGTTGTCAGCAGTCTGTCTGGATTCAGAACACGTCGCCCAGCCTTTAGCATGGCTGGATTGTGAGCCTGCTGTGGAGCCATACGCTGGAAGGCAGCAGGAACAGCCTGCATGAGTCACTGCTGTGCCATGAGCCAGATGTGGCCTTGAGCAGGGCCCCCCACCACACCTTAGTCTTCTCATTTATAGAACAGGGTTGGTGCGCTTTCTCCTCTGCAGTTGCTGTGAGCCTGTTGTGCTGTCCAGTGATGCAGGGCCGTTAGGGCAGATCCTCCAGTCAGCCTGCGCAAGAGGGCAGCATTCTGGCCTCGCCGGATAATGCTAAGGAGACAGAGACCCTGCCTCTCCTGTGGGCCAGGGCAGGCCCAGGTTAACTGGAGGGAGGGATATGACTGGATCTGCAGGCTCCCTTGCCTGTTTTGGGCATGGGGAGAGGAGATGCTTTTGGACTGTCGTAGCTGAGTGGGTTGATGCATCTCCTCCCCACCCCTCACAGTCTCAGAGGGGCTTGCAACCCCAGCAGTGCCAGAAAAATGAAGTAAAAATTGCTATTTTTTTTTTGTCAATTACTGCTCAGACTCAGCTGCCTCCTAAGTGCTCTGACATTCCCTCCCCACACTCATTCATCTTCGAGTGGGAATATTTACAGTGCTGTTCAGGAGCTTCTGTGCGGTTCTGACATTGTTCCAGGGCATTGTTTTATAATAGCTTTAGTGAGGAGCTTCTTGCCACACTGACAGAGTGTGTGTCACTGGGACAACTCATGCTCCTTCCTAGAAGTGCTAGTTTGGATGTGTGTGTTTTTTCCAGTAAGATGCCCGGCGTCCTGTGAAGGGAAGTGCACACCAGTGAGAAGGTCCCAGACGGCCCCACTCGGCTGTGTCATCGCTCCTTAGGGAACCACATTTGCACGTCCATGGAGAATAGGATTTTTACTACTGCTGGTACCAGACCAATAGATTTATATTATTTTCTGGGCTCTCTGAGGTCCACAAAGGACTCCTGTTTTTTTTGTTTTGTTTTACTTTATAGATTCATGTCATCCAATATAGTAGTCACTAGCCATATGTGGCTATTTAAGTTTAAATTCAAATTAGTAACATTAAATAAAAATATAAACCCAGTTCCTCAGTCCTACAAGCTTTGTTTCAAGTGCTCAATAGGCATGTGGAGGTAGTGGCTCCTGTATTAGTGCAGATTACAAAACATTTCCATTGTAAAAGAAAGTTCCATTGAACAGCACTGTAAATGTTCATACTCCAAGATGAATGAGTGTGGGGAGGGAATGTCAGAGCACTTAAGAGACAGCTGACTGGCAATTGATGAAAAATTCTTGCAATTTTTACCTCATTTTCATTTCACGATAAAACACTTCTCAACTCTTAAGTGATAAAGCCAACTCTTCAGAGGAAGACTTGAGGTTCCTGGTATTGACATATTCCATTAGAAAGCTGACCCCACAGCCCTCTCAACTATTCAGTTGCCTGTCATCTTTTAGCAGTCAGGGACACGGGATACCGTTACTTAGCCAAGGAGTGACTTCTTCCTGCCTTGACTCCACACTCTGCTGGAAGGTTCCCTGTGAGGAAAGTGCATGATTAGAAGTTTTCATAGTAATTTATTTCTTTTGAGTTAGCAGAAAAGAAAGTTCTCATCGCTCTTGGTTTGCCACTTGTGATTCTGCTAAAGGAAGAAAAAAGAAACTCTTGGATAAAACAGATACCTTTCTAGAATGTCTGCTGCAAGCTTTTTTGTTTTGCTTGGTGGGCTCATAGCAGCAGAGCTCCTGGCAAGGGGAGCCCCGGGCAGAGATTTACGGGGCATTCACTCTCAGGTGCCGACCTTATACTCGCATGGGCCAGAGAGGGAGTGTCTCCTTACGCTTTGCACCCTGAGTGCCTGGCTTGCCTCACTCTCATCCCATCCAGGGCTGGCTGTCTTTGGGCCCCTTGACCCTTCCCTCTGGTGGGCTTGCTGCATGGTTCTAGGAATTCTGGATTTGCACGTGCGTAGTCCCTTTAGCACATACAGACACATGCTGTGTCTGAGCCTCTGTTACACTGAACCCCTCAGGAAGGGAGTGCATCCCTTTGCTCTTTCTACACCTCAACCAGAGTAGAGGACTAGTACGTTGTTAATGAATCAGTGAATGGATCAGTCCTCTAGGGGTCCACTCAGTGAATTAAAGAGTTTAGAGTTCTCTTGTCGTAGACTTTTCCTTTAAGAGTTCAGAGAACATCCTGTATTGTAGCCTGCAAAGCTCCACAGCTGGGTTCTGGCTGCACATGGCGAAGCGGAGAGTCTTCCCAGCAGTGTGGCAATGGACGGGTGCTGTTTCCCCCACTTGCCTTTCCCTAGAACTTCTTCCCTTTTAGCATCAGGTTGGAGTTACTCTACTAGAAACCCCAGTCTCAGGAGAGGGTCTCCTCTCTGCCCTCCTTTCCCCTGCTTCCTCCACGGTTTCTGCCATGGCCTTTTCCTAGGGACACATGGCCTGGCCCGGGGTAGGCCTTGATTTTGGGAGGATGAGGGGAAAAGAAGCGATCGCCTGCGGGTGGGAAGCCTCTTTGTGGACTCGGTGTTACATGCTTCTCCTCTCTGCCTCCCACAGAGCGTATTGAAGAAGAGGGACCAAGTTCAAGCAGAGTACGAAGCCAAACTGGAAGCTGTGGCTCTGCGGAAGGAAGACCGCCCCAAGGTCAGGGAAGCACCTGGCAAGGGCTGCAAAGCAGTCATCTCCCTGCTGGTGCTAAGCACATTCTCATCTCTAGATCTGTGTGACTGAAAGTGGTCAGTGCCGCCTGGTCTACGTTAATGATGATATCCTCTTTTCACTCCCTTTTCTGTCCTATTTCTGCGAGTTCCTGATGTTCACTTGGGATTGAGTTTCACACTGTCTCCTGGGCCTATTGTTTTATTTTTAAAGCCTCACAGCTCTGCCATTCATTGGCAGTTCTTGGCTCCATAAAATGGCATTGCAGAGAGAAGGAAAGAATACCTTCAATCAGTGCTTTCAAAATGTGGTTCATAGGCCCACAAACTGTACGATCCATGATGAACGTATGGAAGCACTAGGAAACTTCTATAGCAATTTGATGCTGCTACAGAACCAGTGGAACGTGTTGCGTTGAACACCCGAGACAGGCGTGTTAAACTCACGTGAGGAGTCGCATGTGGAGTGAGCCGCATGCTAGTTATGCACGGCAGGACTACAACTTGGTCGAATTGGGGAAAACGGCTAACCAAAAGTGGTCCTTTACTCCACAGAGTTTGAGCCGCACTGATCTAGCTTGTCTAGGATGCCTTCTGGCTCCAGTGTTTGTAACTGCCCAGTGGGTTCACCTTGCCCGCTGCCTAGACAGAGCCGAATTATCAAGACAGGGAAATTGTAATGGAGGAAGAGTCATTCACACAGAACCAGCTGTACGAGACACTGGAGTTTTACCATTACTCAAATCATTCTCTCTGAGCATTTGGGGATCAGAGTTTTTAAAGATAATGTGGTGCGTAGGGGCTCAGGAAGTGGGGAGTGCTGATTGGTCAGGTTGGAGATAGAATCATAGCGGGTGGAAGTGAGGATTTTTGCTGTGTCTTCTGCTCCTGGGTGAGATCACAGACCTGGTTGAGCCAGATTACTATTTGGGTGGTGACAGCTGATCCATCGAGTGCAGGGTCTACAAAACATCTCCAACACTGATCTTGGGTTTTACAACAGAGATGTTATCCCCAGGAACAATTTGGGGAGGTTTAGACTCTTCTAGCTAGAGACTGCATGACCCCTAAACCTTAATTCCTAAGTAGCTAATTTGTTCTGCAAAAGCAGACTGGTTCCCAGGCAAGAAAGGGGTCTTTTCAGGAAAGGGCTATTATCAGTTTTGTTTTAGAGTCAAATCATAAACTGAAGTCCTTTCCAAGGCTAGTTCACCCTATGCCCCAGGAATGAACAAGGACAGATTAATGGTTAGAAGCAAGATGGAGGCTGGGTATTGTAGCTCACGCCTGTAATCCCAACAGTTTGGGAGGCCAAGGTGGATGGATCACCTGAGGTCAGGAGTTCAAGACCAGCCTGGCCAACATGGTGAAACCCTGTCTCTACTAAAAATACAAAAACTTAGTTGGGTGTGGTGGCGGGCACCTGTAATCCCAGCTACTCAGGAGGCCAAGGCAGGAGAATCACTTGAACCTGGGAGGCAGAGGTTACAATGACTTGAGATCACGCCACAGCCCTCCACCTGGGCAACAAGAGCAAAACTCCATCTCAAAAAAAAAAAAAGAAGAAAAGGCAAGATGGAGTGGATTATGTCTGATCTCTTTCACTGTCATAATTCCTCAGTTATAATTTTTGCAAAGGCAGTTTTCTGTTCTGGGTCTAGATAGAGGATCCCAGCTGTAAAAGTGCATCTGTTATATTGGTCAGATGCATTTTTACCCTGTTGTTGCCTTTCTCTTCCCCGAGCCGGGATTAAAAATGGGTAATAATGGCCAGTATATAAGTGCTTGCAGCATGCTAAGTGCTCTTGTGTGTTCTTTCTCTCTCTACACACACACACACACACACACACACACACACACACGGCCCTCCATATCCATGGGTTCCACATCTGCAGATTTAGACAATTACAGATTGAGAGTATTGGGGGGAGGAGAACAATAAAAAATAATAATACATCAATAGAAAATAACAAAAGGAAAAAAAACGAATACGATACAGGTTTCCTGTCTCTTACCCAAAATGCTTAAAACTAGAAGTGTTTCAGATTTTGGGATATTTGTATATACATAATGAGAGAGAGTTTGGGAGTGGGACCAAAGTCTAGACATGAGATTTATTTATGTTTCTTATACACCTTATACACATAGCCTAAAGTTCCTTTTGTAGAATATTTTAAATAATTTTGTGCATGAAACAGAATTTTGACTACAACCCATCACATGAGGTCAGATGTAGAATTTCCCACTTCTCTCATGTTGATACTCAAAAAGTTTCAGATCTTGAGCCAGGCACAGTGGTGCGTGTCATCATTTCCTCTTACTCAGGAGGTTGAGGTGGGAGGATCCCTTGAGGCCAGGAGTTAGAGGCTGCAGTGTGTTATGATTGCACCTGTGAATGGCCACAACACTCCAGCCTGGGCAACATCCAGACCCCATCTTTAAAAAAAAGGTTTTGGATTTTGAGGCATTTTGGGTTTTCAGATTGGGGATGCCCAATCTCTATAATGACGATTTACATGGTATTTACATTGTATTAGGTATTATAAGTAATCTAGAGATGACTTAAAGTATACAGGAGACTGTGCATAAGTTATATGCAAACACTACATCATTTTATATACAGGACTTGAGCATTCACAAGCCCTGGAACCAATCCCCGCCCTACCCCACCAGATCGCGAGGTGACAACTGTGCGTGTGTGTATGTGCATGTGTGTGTAAAATCTCACTGATTCCACACCACAACCATGAGGTTTGGGTACCATCATTATTCCCATTTGAGAGATGAGCAAACCAAGGCCCAGTATCACGCAGCTATCACTGGCAGACTAGGGTGGCACCCTGCAATTTGACTTTAGAATCTTGCCACCTACCATTATGTTACTCTGCCTCTTTTTGGTTTGTAAGTGGAAGGTGTATTTGTTTTCAAAGAAGTGGGTGAGGGTGGGGAACGTTGTTAAGATAATAGCAGTGACCCCACGTATCAGGGAAATGGTTTGACATCAGAGCTGCTGGGGTTTCCCTCTTTGGTCATGGTTCCTGCCGCTGCTGCCACCATGCCAAGACGTACCTGGAAGGGAGCCAGCTTTGGAATTTGAAACCCATACCTGAGAAATGAGACACCTTGGCTTTGGGTAGTGTTTTTAATGTTAATTGCATCACAGGATCACTGCAGTGGTCATCGGCGGCCCAGAGGGAATGCATTGTTCTTCCCATTTCATGGGTGAGGAAATGAGGCACAGAGGAGCTGGACAGATTGCCCAGCCTCTTTGATGCCAAGTGACTCTCTATCCTGTGCATGTTTGTTGTGTTGATTCCAGCATCACCCCTAGTGATCTACACCAGAGCATAAAGGCTGCATATAGCTATGGAAAGGCAGATGATGAAGGTTGGAACTGTGGTCATTGGTCCAAGGGAGTCCTAGGATGTCTTGGGCTGGAGGAGTGTGTGCTGAGGGCCAAGGGTGTGGAGGCCTCTGGAGCTGGGGAAGAGTGGTGTCCTAGAATGCAAAGGTTTGCTTTGTGATTGGGCTGAGGCTGGAGAAAGCTCAGCAGACACTGAGGTGGTGATTCCCAGGCAGATGGAGCTTTGGACCTTGGAGACTTGGCCTTCTTCATGTTAACTGTGAGGTTGGAGAAGCGACATGCACTTACTTAGTAGGGGCTGACTGCCTTCTGCTGGACCTGCTAGACCGCAGCCTGGTGTACACCTTAGAATCTAACCCCCCGTGGAAGGTGGGGGGCATCTCCTTATCTTCTCACAGAAGATAAGGAGAAGCTGAGGAATTACATTTAAAATGGGACCGGGAGCATCCACACCCTGGAATGACAGTGGGGGTAACTGAGAGGGAGCTTTTGCCTTTTTCTGTCTTCTGCATTGGACTCCTTTCAGTGCTAATGCACGCAGTATTACTAGTTCCAAAAAGAATGGATGCCAGGGAGAGGGCTTCACAGAATTCCTAGTTATCTCCAAAAGGTGGGAAAAAAAGCGGGGCGCTGTTTTAGGCCCTGACCCACGGGTAGTCTCATCCTGGGTGCGGTGCCAGCTGAAGAAGTTTAAATGGGTGGTGGTGGAGTGCAGGTGAGGAAATGGGCCATGGGGAGGAGGGCGGGCGCGTGGTGTGTGTGTGGGGTGGGGTGTTGTGTGTGTATGGGGCGCATGGCGCGTGTGTGGGGAGGTGTGTGGTGTGTGTGTGGAGAGGTGTGTGGCGTGTGTGTGGGGAGGGCATGTGGCGTGTGTGTGGGGAGGTGTGTGGCGTGTGTGGGGGGAGGTGTGTGGCGTGTGTGTGGGGAGGTGTGTGGCGTGTGGGGAGGGCATGTGGTGTGTGTGTGGGGAGGTGTGTGGCGTGTGTGTGGGGAGGTTGGTGTGTGTGTGGGGAGGGCGTGTGGTGTGTGTGTGGAGAGGTGTGTGGTGTGTGTGTGGGGATGGCGTGTGGTGTGTGTGTGGGGAGGTGTGTGGCATGTGTGTGTGGAGAGGTGTGTGGTGTGTGTGTGGGGAGGGCGTGTGGTGTGTGTGTGGAGAGGTGTGTGGCGTGTGTGTGTGGAGAGGTGTGTGGCGTGTGTGTGTGGAGAGGTGTGTGGCATGTGTGTGGGGAGGGCATGTGGTGTTTATGTGGGGAGGATGTGTGGTGTGTGTGTGGGGAGGTGTGTGGCGTATGGGGAGGGCATGTGGGGAGGGTACATGGTATGTGGGGCATGTGGTGGGTGTGGTGCTTTGTGGGCATGGGTGTAGGGGGAAGTGGGGCATTGGTGTGGGAGAGCAGGTGTGTGTTGTAGAGCTGAATGGGAGCAGAAGGGTGCACAGAGCTGTTAAGCGTGGAGGGGAAGTGGAAATTGGACTCTGGACAAACCTCTTGAAGGTTGTGGACCTTGAACAGCATTTAGAACCATCAGAATGGTGAACGTTCTGGAATGGGAAAGGCATGGCGGGTAGCAAAGTGAGAATCCCAGTTGTAAAGTGGCAGCAGGGAGACTTCCACGTCCGGAGCTTCCGCAGACTGGAGAGTGGGCTCTGGTGTCTGTTGTTTCCAGACCCTTCTGGCAAGTGAGGAGAGAGACCGCTCTGACTTCAGCCTGGGGCAGAAGACCAGGAGCCTCCAGCCAGAGCAGTCCCGTCAGCTGACTTAAGCCCTACCATGGCCACCCTCTGCCAGTGCGGTGGGTCCCATGTGACAGGCCGGGGGCCAGGGGCAGGGGAAGCATGGAACTTAAGTGCCAAAGTCAACAAATGGTGGAGCCTGTAGAGGGCCCAGGTGCGTCTGGCTGCAAAGCTGGGCCTTTTCCCCAGCGGCGAGGGCGTCGGCAGCTGTGCCCCTGAAGGGGCGACCTGCCTTTCCGAGGCTGGCAGGGAAGAGTGTGTGTCCTTCCCTGGGTTTTCACTCTCTTGTCACCGCGCAGGCGAGCTCACGGCTCTCTTGTTCTCAGCCTCTCTGCTCCTCATCTCATGCCCCCACCTCTCCCTCCCTCACTCCCCCGGCCATTCTCTGAACTTTGTTTTTATCTATCATTATTAAAGTGCTAATTCAGAGAGGCAGTGACTTTCTATTTGCCAGATTCCTTGGCCTCTTTTCAAACTTGACCCTGTCTCAGCGTTTTCTTACCTGTTTTCACCTCACAGCTCAAATAGACACTGAAAACACACTGCTTGAAGCTAGAGGTGACCAGTCAGTTAGGGAACCCTGTCGCCTGCTCACTCAGCAGCATGTGGCTGTCACTGGTTCTGAAACCCATCCCATAGCAGCCACGAGCTCCCCTCTCCCCCCGGCTTTGGGATTTTATCTGTCTTGTGTAGTCTGGGAGATTTTCCTGACCTATACTATCATCATGAGAGCAGATAATGTGATATCTCCAACCCAGCTCAAAGAAGGAGACTCAGGTTGAGATTTCTGTTCTCGGGCCTGGAACCGCGTGGCGCATGGAAGGAGCTCAGTGTTGCATTTTAAATGAATGTTGAGTGAATTTAAGTTACTGTCCCCAGCACACAGAAATGTGCAGTCCCATCCACGTGACTCTTCTGTCATTGCGTCATCAGCCTGTATTCTGTAATGGAAATTCTCCTGAGAGATTGGGAACCAAATGGAAAAATGCGATTTTGTCCCCTGTGTATAAATTTTTGTCTTCTGAGGTCTTATGTAATGATGTTTTTCCTTGGTGTCATGATAAGTAACACCCAACCATTAGCAGTACTGTGTCACCTCAACATCCTTCCGATGCAGGGTAGCACAACTGTAACAATACCTCAGTCACGAAAATTAAAACATTGAGATAAGAGGAAATGCTGAGGGTGGTGGCTCACACCTGTTACCTTAGCACTCCGGGAGACCAAGACAGGAAGATTGCTTGAGCTCAGGAGTTTGAGATCAGCTTGGGCAAAATGGCAAGACCTCACCTCTACTCCAAATAAAAAAATTAGCTGGGTGTGGCGGTATGCATCTGTAGTTCCAGCTACTTGGGAGGCTAAGGCAGGAGGATTGCTTGAGCTTGGGAGACTAAGGCTGCAGTGAGCTTTGATTGTGCCACTGCACTCCAACCTGGGTGACAGAGCAAGACTTGTCTCAAAAATAATAAAAAAAGAATGCTTAGTGTTACTGGTCAGTGAATTGATTGTTACAAAGACACTATCCAAGAAGAATCAAAGGCGAGAAGAATACACGCCTGAGCGTGAGTTGCCAGCACTCCCCTTCTTCAAGCTGGGCAACTTCCCAAGCTGCTCATGGCTCACCCCAGTTCCTCTTATTTTCTTATTTTTAATCCCTCCATCCTCTTCTAACTCCTGCCATCCCTGGGCTTCTCTGGCTCTGTTCTCTGATTCGCCACCTCCTCTTCCTGTGCCCACCTTTCCGAGTGACTTTTGCTGAGTCCTTTATTAACCCTATGCATATTGGCTTCTTTGTGAGTTCAGCCCTTGGGCCCTGCCTCCCTCAGCCCCACCTTTCCCTCCATAGATTTAAAAAGATTATATTGTGATAAAACAAACATAATATAGAATTTGCCATCTTAGCCATTTAAAAGTGTACAGTATAGTCATGTTAAGCACATTTACATTGTTGTGCAATCAGCATCCAGAACTCTTTTCATCTTGCAGAACTGAAACTGACCCGTTAACTCCCTATTTCCACTCCTGCCATCCCCTAGTAACCCCTGTTCTACTTTCTGTCTCTATGACTTTGACCATTCTAAATACCTTGTATCTATATTATTCTAGATACAAGGTATTTCTGTGACTGGCTTATTTCACTCGGTGTCATGTCCTTGGTTTATCTACATTGTAACGTGTCAGAATTTCTTTCCTTTTTGAGGCTGAATAGTATCTCATATATGGGAGATATATACACATACATATACATACCACGTTTTGTTGATCATTCATCAGTGGACATTTGTGTTGCTTTCATCTTTGGGATACCGTGAATAATGCTGCAATGAACGTGTATATACAAATATCTCTTTGAGACCCTGCTTTCAGTTCCTTTGGATATATACTCAGAAGTAGAATCCAGCAGGATCATATGGTAGTTCTATTTTTAATTTATAAAAATTAGTATAGCTGCTAATTCCATAGCAGCTATACTGTTCTACAATCCAACAGTGCACAAGGGTTCTAGTTTCCCCACATTCTTACCAACAGTCTTTGCTGGTATATATTTTTTTGAGACAGAGTCTTGATCTGTTGCCCAGATTAGAGTGCAGTGGCATGATCTTGGGTCACTGCAATCTCTGCCTCCCAGGTTCATGCGATTCTCCTGCCTCCACCCCCTGAGCAGCTGGGACTACGGGTGTGCACCACCATGCCTGGCCAATTGTTTTGTAGTTTTAGTAGAGACAGGGTTTCACCATGTTGGCCAGGATGGTCTCAATCTCTTGACCTTGTGATCTGCCTGCCTGGGCCTCCCAATGTGCTGAAGTTACAGGCATGAGCCACTGCGCCCGGCCAACTGTTTATCTTCTTTGGAGATACGTTTATTTAAGTCCTTTGCTCATTTTTAAATTTGGTTGTGTATTCTTTTCCATAAGGCTTTGTAAAAGAACTCTGTTTTTGTTTGTTTGTTTGTTTGTTTTTATCTCAGTCCCCTTTGTGGAGGGAGGGTCGCTCTTCCCCTGGCTGCAGCTCTCTCCTTTCTCTGGTCTGTGGACCTGTCCTTCATTCTGAGCCTTTTGGTGGCACTAGTGCCACTCTAGTTATCCAGACTAGAAGCTTCGGGCTTCTCTCTAACTCCCTGTATTTTATTTCTCATGGGCAGCCAGTTGCCAAATCTGTCAGTTCTGCCTCCACCAGGTGGGTTTACTCCATCCTCTCCCTTCTGATGTTAGAGCCACCACACCGGTTCCAGGGTGCCCAGTGCAATCTCATGCTAATATATAGTTTGGAGATGATTCATCTCTGATGTCTAATGAAATCTCAGGGTGGGGTAGCATTGGCAAAGGGTGGCATAATGTTTGGGAGAACATATAATAATATAGTTTATATTTGGAAAATGAAAATCTTTTTATAGCACATGGAGTAAAGCTTGAGAAGCTGTGCAAAGGATAGGTTTTTTTTTGTGAACAGCAGATTACAATATTGATACTGATATGAGCTAACAAATGTTTATTGAGCACCTACAATGTTGCCAGGCACATGTGTGTTACAGGTAGGCAATGACTGTCTGGAACCAGTGGTGTGGGTGGAAGAAGAATTTACCAAGACAGTTGTAGGTAAAGAAAAACAGATTTATTAAAGTAGGAAAATATGTTGCAAGAGTGCAACAGGTAGATTTCACGCCAAAGTTGGCCGCGCGTTGTGGTGTAGCGAGCGGGCTCAGCGCTCACTGCTGCTGTCACGGTTCAGTTGCTAAACTGCATCATCGCTGTGTCCCAGAACATGGGTATCGGCAAGAATGGTGACCTGCCCTGGCCGCCGCTCAGGAATGAATTCAGGTATTTCCAGAGAATGACCACGACCTCTTCAGTAGAAGATAAACAGAATTTGGTGATTATGGGTAGGAAGACCTGGTTCTCCATTCCTGAGAAGAATCGACCTTTAAAGGATAGAATTAATGTAGTTCTCGGCAGGGAACTCAAGAAACCTCCACAAGGAGCTCATTTTCTTGCCAGAAGTCTGGATGATGCCTTAAAACTTACTGAACAACCAGAATTAGCAAATAAAGTAGACATGATTTGGGTAATTGGTGGCAGTTCCATTTATAAGGAAGCCATGGATCACCCAGGCCATCTTAAACTGTTTGTGACAAGGATCATGCAGGACTTTGAAAGTGACACGTTTTTTCCAGAAATTGATTTGGAGAAATATAAACTTCTGCCAGAATACCCAGGTGTTCCCTCTGATGCCCAGGAGGAGAAAGGCATTAAGTACAAATTTGAAGTATATGAGAAGAATGATTAATATGGATGTGTTTTCTGGTTTAAGCTGTTCCTCCTCCCTCTGAAAAAAAATTATGTATTTTTACATTAGAAAAAAAGACATTTTTTCCTTCTACAAGATCTTATGGAAGCTTTTCTCTCTTATCTTTTTCTTTCCCCTTTTTCTCTCTTTCTGCAAAGAAAAAAAAGACTTATTGACTTTAAAAAAAAAAGAGTGCAGCAGGTAGATAAGCAAGAAGGGAGCTGACTGCCAGGAAACAAAGGCCTGCTGGGGATTTCATAGAATGGTGCTTGTGTGGGGCTTTGTTCAGGGCTGATAATTCCAAGGTTGCAGTGAGCAAATTTGCATTTTTCTATCAGCCGAGGGTCTGGTGATAACTGGGTGCAGGAAGATTTTGAGTTATTAAAATTTGTGCAGGAAGGCTGTGTATCCTGGACCATGAAGAAAGGCAGACATATAGCTTCATCTGCTTCTCTTTCAGCTTTCCCTTGGTACTGCCGCCCAACTCTCTCTTCCTAATTAGGACTCCATAAAGTGCTTAACACATATTAGCCTGTTTGACCTCATCACAACCTCGTGAGGCAGAAGATATTATTAGCCAGATAGAGAAGTTAAGGCCAGGTCCCAGGTCACACACCTGGGAAGTGGCGGGTGGGGTGTGCAAGCTAAGCTCTGGAAGTTTGGTTCTAGAGCTGTCCACTGTAGCCAGAGGAAGTGTGGGGCTTTTTCTGTTCTCCAGAAGTGAGCATGAGTTAACTGGGCCTCAGGAAACCAGGTCTCTGGGACGAGCCCCAGGCTTCTCACCATCCACCAATCTTGCCAGCTGCCGTTCCCTCTCCATGCCGCTGTGGGCCCTGCGGCCTGTGCATGAGGCCCGCGGTGGATCCCGGTGACTTCTCTCCTCTGTCCCTTGCAGGCACTGCTATTCTGGAGTGTCACACAGATGTGTGACCACTCAGATATGAGACAGAGTCTCGCTCTTGTCGCCCAGGGTGGAGTACAGTGGTGCAATCTCGGCTCACTGCAACCTCCGCCTCCTGAGTTCAAGCGATTCTCCTGCCTCAGCCTCCCAAGTAGCTGGGTTACAGGCACGCACCACCATGCCTGGCCAATTTTTATATTTTTAGCAGAGACAGGATTTCACCATGTTGGCCAGGATGGTCTCGGTCTTTTGACGTCGTGATCCGCCCACCTCAGCCTCCCAAAGTGTTGGGGATTACAGGTGTGAGCCACTGCACCCGGCCACATCTGTCATCTTTAAAGAGCCGCCTCAGTGCTGTTTCCTCCATGAGGCCCGATCTTCCCAGGTCGGCCTCCCTCTCCATCCTCCTCAGCGTGCTTATCACGGGGGCTCCAGGGGCGGCGCCAGCACTTGTGACATCTTGCCTCAGTGTCTAGGTATGTTCCTGTTTCTTCCCAACTACATTGTAGGTAACAGGAGACAAGATTTGCCTGCTGAGACCCGAGCACTTTTGTATTCCTCAGTGCCAAGCATGCACTATGTTGTGAAACTGAGATGCTAAGTATTTCCCAGACGGAGGCTCAGGCAGTCATAAAACCCACAGCCATGGTTTAAACCCTAATTTTTGTGGGTCAGTCGGAGTTCCCGTCTCCAGAACAGACCTGGGAATCTTTCCACAGTAAAAAGTCCTCTGATTCAGAGACCCCGGCTACCCTCTTTTCTACGTGTCCCAGTGAGGTTCTCTTTCCAGGGCTTTCCATTTTCTCCTCACAGTGGAAGTCTTGTTAAGCAAACAAATAGGCACCCTCACCCTGATGCAAACGTGAGCGGTGGCCAGGAGACAGGTAAGGAACTGGCCTGTGCCTGTAGGGAGGTGAGGCCAGCCAGAGACGCCAGCTCGCTCGCTGGGCATCTGTCCACTGAGGCTGATTCCTGGAGTGACTCTGGAGAGGCAAGATCGGGGCACTCTGGTCTTTATTTTAGTTTTTCCTGAGGTAACCAATAGTAATGAGTGGTCTCGGGAGGAGACAAAAGAGACTTAAATCGTGGCATCAGAAGAAAAAGTCAGTCTCTGACCTGGTGTGGTGGCTTACACCTGTAATCCTAGTGCTTTGGGGGACTGAGGTAGGAGGATCGCTGGAGGCCAGGAGTTCAAGACCAGCCTGGACAACATAGCGTCACCACATCCTACTTATTTAAATTTTATTTTTGTAGAAATTGGATCTTCCTATGTTTCCCAGGCTAGTCTCAAATTCCTCACCTCCAGTGATCTTCTGCCTTGGCCTCCTAATGTGCTGGGAGGCATGAGCCACTGCACCCAGCCTAGTTTTTTTTTTTTTTTTTTTAATCTCTTCCAGAAGCTTACATGCTTTGAAGAAGCCTTCTTTCCCTATCTTAACAGAAAAATTCCTTTCTTTTAATTTCCCAGAGTGTTGAGTTTTCTCTTTCTCTCCAGCTCATCCTGGTCTCACCTGTGTCTAGTTCTCGTGCCACGCACATTCGAATCCGCTTGCCTTGGCTGTGTCTCTTCCCTGGTTCCTGTGTTCTACAGCCACCTCCACATGGTCTGTGGAGAAGGTGGCTGAGTGCCCTGAAGGTATCCAGCTCCTTCAGGCCTGGCTTCCTCATTGGCATCATTCTGGGTCAGCTCCTTGCCCATCAGGCTTGGGTCTAAACCTCCCCAATGGGTGGAAAGTGACTCCCAGTGGTGAGCCGTGGCTTGGAGACAATTTGGTTCATGGGCCCCAGTATATAGAACGTACAAGTCCTCGCTTGTGGTTGGCATACATTTGGCAGGTCGGGGGTTTGACCTAGTTTGGGGCATGTTGGCCCTCTGGCCACCATCAGAGCCCAGTGGAGCGCTTGAGTTAGGAGGGAGAAGCCAACTTTGGGAACCACTGCAACCACAAGGCCTGCTCTAGCTGCACGGGATAACTCTGAAACTCACCAGAGCAAAGTTGTGAAATTCAAATGACATAATTCCCATTTGAGAAGGTCTTCTAAATCTCTTTAAGAAAAACTTGAAATAACCTGCTGTATATTTCTTCTTTCAGATTCTTTTGACATGCATAAGTAACTTTCCTCCTGTTTTCTCAGACTTCTCTAACTCTCCATTTAAAAATATCTGCTATTGGGAAAAGCATAAATAAGCCTCCAGTTTAGAGGCGGGTTCAGAGGAGGTTCAGAGGAGGCAGCTGGCCAGTAGTCATCTTACTGCAATTGTCTGATTAAAGAGGAAAGGCATCATCAAATGTCACAAGTAATGGAATAGTTCATGTGACCTGGGAAAACCTACTGCTTTTCTAGTTTCAGTATGGGACGCAGGAGAATAGCAGGGCAGTACCAAGTATTGCTGTATATTTGCAGAGTCTGCACACGCTTTGAAGTGTGGATGAGTAAATCCTAGAAGGAACCAAAGACATACGACTCTGAATTGCAATGTTTCTTCTTCCTGTGTGGAAATGGGGGTGTTTTCCCCACGAGTCTTTGTTGTGTTTGGATAGGTGTGAAGATGTGGGTTAGGAGAGCCCCTTTGCAGAACTCCTCCTTAGACCTGAAAACCCAAGGCTTTGCTTTTTCAAACAAATGCCTCCAGAGGAGGGAGCATGTTGATGGCATTTTAATGTAGGGCTTTGGCCTTTGACAAATGTGTGTGCAGAGGAGCTCAAGACAAGAGATGCCAATTCTGTGTGCAGAGCACTCACGTGGGCCTCCCTTTCCAGGTGCCGGCGGATGTTGAGAAATGTCAGGATCGGATGGAGTGTTTCAATGCTGACCTGAAAGCTGACATGGAGAGGTGGCAGAACAACAAGAGGCAGGACTTCCGGCAGCTACTCATGGGGATGGCGGACAAGAACATTCAGTACTATGAGAAGGTAATGAGTGTGCCCAACAAGACTGGTTTCTAGTGGCCAGAGCCTTTCACGTGGGCCTACCAGAAATCCAGAAACTGGGAATCCTGCTATGCTAGTCTCATCTCCTTCCCTTATTTTATCTGCTTAGTCTTGGCTCCTGCTTCCTGTCTTTGCTCAGCTGTGTGGCTGCAGTGCTGGCTTTGGCACAGAGGGGGCACTCACGGGGGTCTCTCTTGCACGAGCTGCAGCAGGTTGGTCTTCCGTGCTCTCCGGGACTGGCGCTGGTTGCTTTCCAGAGCCAGTCAGACCTTCAGCACAGGGATGAAGCCACGGAATGGAGGCTTTGGGGTTACTTTACTCTGCCCTGGGGTTCCATACACAGGGGCCCTTCACTTTCATTGTGCAGTGAAGCCTGTAGGTCATCTGGTGAAGCCTGTAGACCCCACATCAAAATACCTTTCATTTGTTTTTTATATAGACTTCAAAATATTGACTTTAAATACCTAAAATAAAGGGATGTAGGATTATTAACTATTAAAAAGTTTTACTCAGGGATCCTGTTGATCTGTGGACCCTAGGTTAAGCACCCCTGATACACACACCACCCCCACACACACGCCACACCCCCTCACACTACATGCACACCACACACACTACACCACCCCCGCACATACACCCCACACATACACTCCCAAACCCCACACACACCCCACGCATATACCACACACCACATACACACACTATACACACACCACACACACACACCCCACCCATACCCCACTCACTCCCAACTCACACACACACCGTACATACACCACACACTATACACAAGGCGATGACTCTTTTCAGGCTACAGCCCAATCCCCTCAATCAAGGTTTGCTTGATTCATATATCCAGCAAACCAACGTGAGGCCAGGTGCAGTGGCTCACGCCTGTAATCCCAGCACTTTGGGAATCCGAGATGGGAGGATCACTTGAGCCCAGGAGTTCAAGACCAGCCTGGGCAACATAGTGGGACTCCGTCTCTACAAAAGATACAAAATTAGCCAGGCGTGGTGTCATATGCCTATAGTCCCAGCTATTCAGTTGGCTGCAGCAGGAGGGCTTGAGCCAGGAGTTGAAGGCTACAGTGAGCCATGATTGCGCACCACCACACTCCAACCTGGATGACAGAGTTTTTGACCTTGTTGCAAAAAAAAAAAAAAAATTAAAAAATTATATATACATCTCCAACTTGACATTATTTCTGCTAATGAATCCTTGTACTTCTTAAAAGCTTAAAGATGAAGAACAGCCCAATCACAGTTCAACATGTAACTTGCAGACTTGAAATCAAACTGTTGGACACACTATAGTCTGTCAGCATGCTGGACAGGTATTAACTTGGCTACTCATGCCACAATTATGGAAACATGTCCTTATCCCAGACAAGAAGAAACCATCTCTTCTGAAAGCTTTGATGGCTCTGGCCTGCTGTTCAGAGGCAGTATGTCTGCATCTTTTCAGGTTCATCTGGAGGAGGGCTCAGGAAACAGTCATGGAATGTCCCTTACGTGTCAGGTCTTAGGGAAGGACTTTTTTAAAGAGGAAGGAGAAAGGTGACATGCCTCTTTACTCCTGTTTTTATGGAGCCCCCTATGAAGCTGGGCTGGCACTGGACTGGACGTTTTGTATGTCCTGTCTTATGAAATTTCACCTTCACCATGACACTTGTCAAGTGGGTTTTATGATTTCCAATGTAAAGCTCAAGAAACCGAGCCTCAGAAAGGTTTTAAGTTCTGCCCAAGGTTACACAGCGTGTGAGTGACCCAGCTAGGATTGGAGTTGGTTCTGATGAGTCCACTGGTCTGAGTGGTTCCAATGCACTGTCAGCCTAGAGGATAGGGGCCATACATCCTTAGCATGGTCCTGCCTGCCCAAAGGTGGAACAGTCACTCCACATGAGGTCGAGGCCTCGTTCCTCTACTGACTGTGCTTTAGGTAAGGTGACTCTCTGCACCCATTTCTTCATCTGTAAGATGGGAGTGATCCTTCTACACTGAATAATTGTAAAGATACAGTGAAATAATGTATGCATAAGTACCTCGTGCATACCTGGAACATGGCAGGCACTCGGTCAATGTCCTTTTTTTCCATAACTCCCTCACTTTCCCTCTGCTGTTCAGTGGCCCTCCCATTACTGCAGAACCAACTAGGTCAGATGTCTCCATCACTCCCTTCGGTAATGAATCCCAGCATTCCTATCTGTCTTCCGACTGTATCACAGGCAAGGCCACCATCTTGGGGTCTGGTATTGCTTCTACACATACTTAACAAATTTTTTTTTGTGCATTTGCTATGTGCAAGGAATGGTGTGTACAGAATTGATAAACAGCAGGATTTTTCCCTTAAGGCACCCTCAGTCTAATGGAGGGAATGTGTTCATCAAAGGAGCCCACCTGTTCAGAGTAAGATAAGGAAAAGAATGGGAAACTGGGGGAGAAAATACCAGGGGGCACAATGCAGGCTGAGGGTGGGAGGGGCAGGTGGAGTGGGCAGGAAAGGTCGGTCTGAGGAAATAACATTTAATCTGAGTCTCAGAGACAGAGACTTGGAGAACAGATATTCCAGGCAAAGGAGACAACATGCACAAGATCCCTGGGGTAGGAAAGAGTTTGGTACGTTTAGGACCAAATAGAAAACTGGTATGGCCTTGATTTCTCATGGCTGACCTAGAAAGACCATTGCAGATCTGAAGTGATGGCCTAGGGAGAGAGCAGGACCTGGAATGCCACAGACCCCATACCATCTTCCTTATTTCAGGTGGGCTTCTGAGGTTAGCTTCCTCTCTAACCTGAGAGTCACCAAGGAGGAGTCAGGGAACAATTTCACCACTCCTCTTTGTGGCTTGACCGAAGGATGCCTCTCTCCTCCTCCCTCCTCAGAACTCCTTCCACCTCCTCAGGACTCCTTTCCCCTCCTCAGGACTCCTCCCTCCTCCTCAGGACTCCTTCCACCTCCTCAGAACTCCTCTCTCCTCAGAACTCCTCCCACCTCCTCAGGACTCCTTCTCCCTCCTCAAAACTCCTCCCACCTCAAAACTCCTCCTCCCTCCTCAGAACTCCTCCCACCTCCTCAGAACTCCTCTCCCCTCCTCGGGACTCCTCCCACCTCCTCAGAACTCCTCCCTCAGAACGTCTCCCACCTCCTCAGGACTCCTCCCACCTCCTCAGAACTCCTCCCCCCTCAGAATTCCTCCCACCTCCTCAAAACTCCTTTTACCTCCTCAGGACTCCTCCCACTTCCTCAGGACTCCTCCTACCTTCTTGGGACTCCTCTCTCCTCCCCGGGACTCCTCTCCCCTCCTCGGGACTGCTCTCCCCTCCTCGGAACTACTCCCCACTTCCTCGGGACTCTTCCCCCTCCTCAGAACTCCTCTTCCATCCTCGGAACTCCTCCCACCTCCTCGGAACTCCTACCCCCTCCTCGGAACTCCTCCTCCTTCCTCAGAATTCCTTCTCCTCAGAATTCTTCCCTCCTCCTCAGAATTTTTCCTCCCTCAGAGCTCCTCCTCCTCCCTTCTCAAACCTCTCCCACCCCCTCAGAACACCTCCCCACCTCTTCAGAACCTCTCCCCACCTCCCCCAAACCCTTCCCACCTCCTCAAAACTCCTCCCTACCTTTTTAGACCTCCTCCCTAAATGACTCAGTACAAAGGCCTCCTCCATCCCTGGGCCGCTACTAAGAAGCCTTGTGCAATTCACCTGCCCTCTTTATGCAAGAGACTTTCCAAAGAATCATTTCTGCTCTCAGAGGACAATGCCAGAGTCTTCTGAGTTCTCAGCCTTTCACAATGACCTGGAATGAAAAGAGGCTGGTGGTGTGGAGAGAACATCAGTGTGGGAATCAGGAGCTCTGCCATGGACAAGCTGTGTGTCTGAGCCAGTTATGTAACCTGTTTTTCTTCCCCATCCAAGAAACCAATGTGTATGTGTCAAATAATAATTCTCCTTCATAGAGGAGCTGTGAGGACTGGTGCTAACGAATATAAAGTTTGTCACCGTGTTCGGGCATAATAAATCAATAAATCTGGGTTCCCGCTTCCATTTTCCCTTTTGGGAGATTGTGGCCCAAACAAGCAAACTTAAGGTTGGTGAGGAAGAGTGGGCTTTCCACCTGCTCCGAGTCAGGTGGCTGGGCTGCTCCAACTATGATTGACATCCTGCACAAGCGCCGCCCACACCTGGAGCAGTGTCTCATCAGGGGCTTTCTGCTTGGTCTCTTTTCTGCTTTTTTGAAAGGCAAAGAATTTCCTCCAGTGAATCCATTTCCATTCTCTGGAAATGAGCTTTACAGACTAACATGAATGCATTTAAGCCTTGCAGAGATATTGCTGTCTTTCATAAAGATGAGGTGACACCTTCAAAACAAACACTTGCGACCTCCCCGTTTGTGATAGTTATGGATGAGACATGCAGCCATCGTTAGACAAAGGTGACCCAGCAGGAACCACAACAAAAGGGTAGATCGGAGCAGAATGAAGACGCTGGCCCGACCTCTGAAACTCAGAGCTGATTCTGTGTGTGTGTGTTGTCATTGCAGTGCCTCATGGCGTGGGAGTCGATTATTCCACTACTGCAGGAGAAACAAGAGGCCAAGTAAGTTCCTTCCTGGGATGGAGACTCTTCTACCTACACAGGGCCTGGCACCCCATACCAGAATGTCCCTGCAGTGCCAGAGAGGCAGCGCTGGGAAAAAACCACAGAAACATCTCTCCTTTGTATTTTTCCCTCCCCCATCTTTCGCCCCAAATTAGTATTTATTCCTTGGTGGAGTCTGTGAGGCTAGAATCATCTCTCAGCAAAAGCAGCATACCTCTGTGTTATGAAGGCACCTGCTCAGTGAAGCACTACGAACATTTGAAACCAAGGGACAAGACAGCCTGCAGCTGCCATTCTGACCTTTCATGACAGTTTCCTCTTTAGGGACAGCTAAGTGGCCTGTGGTAGGAGAGAACCTGGGGCCTGCTTTTCAAGGCGGCGGAGGAGGCAGGAACAGAAGGCAGCCATTGCTTTCTGTGGAAACGTGGTGCCTCTGGAATTGGCCCCTGTGGCCATTGACTCATCTTGGCCAAGGAGGTGTCGGTGGCTCCCTGGAGAGTCCTTAACGTCCAGTGGCCTGTCTCTGTGAGTGTGGCCTGCTGCCTGCTTGTGATGAGTGATACCGTCTTACTGTTTCTGTTTCACATAGGGACATTTAAATCAGTGTCAACCTGCATCCATGCTTGAGTGAACAAGCCAGCATCCTTGTCCTCCGGTGATGCCTTTGGGAAGCTCAGGGGAATGCTCCCCAAGCTTGTTTCTGACACTAGAATGCAATAGATTGGAAACTGTGTGTAAATGAAAAAAAAAAAGGCGCATTTTTTTCTTTTTTTTTCTGTGAAGGTCTTCAGTGTCTTTCTTTTGCTTGTTCACTGTCATCAGAGCAGGGTTAGACCTGTGAGGGAATATCTGTTGTCTCAAAGTCAGAGAAGCTTCCCGTCGTTGAGATTAGTGGGCATATACCAAGCTCCACCCCCGGTGTCAGTTTTGTGCGATTTGACTTTACCTCACCAAAAATTCCTACTTTAATATTTCCTCCTATGTTCACTGAATGTCTGGGCAAGCTTTTGGTGAGAGGGCTGGTATGTCGTGTTGTTATGATCCAGTCGTAATTTGTCGATGCAGTGTGAACGTTCTACATAAAGTGCTTTAACCCTTAACATTTCCTGGTCAGGAAGGAAAGCCGGTTCCTGGACGGGCCTCGAAAATGACAAATACAGCGGCGAACCTTTGTTTCCAGCTAAGCTAAAGTCTCCTCAATGTGCAGCCAGATTCCTGGGAACTGCTGACTGTCATTAAAGTTTGCATTTCAGACGATCGCCTGGTTTACTTTTCACATCACAAAGCAAACGGTCACCAAGGATCTATCTTTCAACTCATTTTTTTTTCCTGCTGAAATGAAGCTACATGTCATGTTTCTGTTCTTTCATCCGTGGCTCATCCTTATAAAACTATGAATCTGAGCCTCAAATAAGCTGTAGTGTTTTTGTTTTTTGTTTTTTTTGCTTTGCTTTTAATGAAACAGCTGTGTTAAGACGCTGCTTTGGGTGCAAGTTCACCTGGAAATACTGTTCAGCCGGCAGCCCACTTTTAACTGCAGGTCACGTCGCCCAAGGCTGTGGTGCTGCTGATGCCGCAGTTGGACGGCATAGGTCAGCTTGGTTCTGTTTCATTGTGTTTGACAATGTTGCAGTTTAAATGGTAATTTTTAAATCAATTGGTACTTGCCTGTACTGTTAAACCCTATTTGTGCCATTCTCAAGTCCTTTGATGTGAATTTTCAGTTTCATACAGTTAGAAGTGACTCATTAATGCGGAAAGGGAAGAACAACCCGTGTACCCCCAAGTGACTGTGTGTTTCATTCTACCTCTAAGCCATCGTGTTGGCGTGGGTATGGATGCCTGGATCTGACCTGACACTGTGCTGGGAGAATCAGGGTGTGTCTAATGGCGAGCTGAAAGCCCTCTGTTGATATTTGGCAGAAGACACCAGCCCAGCCCAGCAGCAAATGCTCATCTTTGGGAACATAGGAAGCTTTGCCTTGGGGAAGCTATGCTTTACAAATGCCTAGTGTAATGAATGCTTGGAAAAAACTGGAGTTACAGGAAAACTAAATCTGACTGCCTAGTTGCCAAAGCCCAGAAACATTCCTATATAATGGTTTGTTGGGAAAGAAGGCAGCTCTTCAAAAAATTCATCAGGTTCCTCCCTGGGAGAGGTGGGGAGGGGCATGGGATGCACACGTCATTCCTAGTGGGAGGCAGAGGCTGGCTCTGAAGGGAGGCAGGCACCGTGGGATTTGGTCTTGCTCTATTTGGTCCACATGTGATGCTCTGTGCTGTAAGACATCAGCAAGATCGGGAACAAGGCAAACTTTCTGTCCTTCAGGCATGTTGTTGATAGCAGAGCCAGGAAGTCCAGTGTACATTACAGATTTTCTGGGAGAAATAGTCCTTCTGGAGAAAGGATTCCTTCCTAGCCTCTAGGCTGGTGTCTCATGAGGTGTAGAGGCTGGTCCAGAAGGAAGGGGACGTAGGTGGTGAAGCAGGCTCCCCCGGGCCTCTGAGGACCAGCAGTCCCAACCATTTGCCTCTTCATTTTGATCAAGCACAAAGGAGATCTTCCCTAGGAGAAGTGTCACATGGAGACTTCTGTGCCAAAGACTGCCTTGTAGAGCTTTCATCACCCCACCCTTCTTGGCTCCACAAAATTGTGGCCCTGAGATCACTATTCCTCTCTTAAGTATTTGTTTGTTTGTTTGTTTTTACTTTACCTCAAGCAGACAGACATAGGTTTTGAGGCTTGAATACATGGCAGTGGAATGCAGGGCCCTCCCTAGCAGCTGCCTCAGGCCTGGGAAGTGATAGATTTCATACACCCCAGTTAAAAATCCAGAGAAAGACAGAAGAGAGGCTTCCTAGGAACTGAGAAAATTTTAGAGATGCAAGTGATGTTAAGGAGAGTCTTATGATTTGTAGCAAGCAAGGGCACTGATGCTCTTTCTTACTAATGTGGTAGATCTACACGAAGATTCTAGGCTGTTCTACTCAGCAAGGAACCGCTGCTCCTCAATGGGGAGGGAACAGCCAGCTTTAGTGTTGGGTTTTATCCTTCAATAAAAGTTTTATAATGATTCCTGTTCAACTTAAAGTGTGATTATGGAGATGATTGGCTCCGTATTTCACCGTGTCATTCCTTCAACTCACCAGACACCTTTCTTTAGCTGAAATAAACCGGCATGACCTGGAGATCAAGGTGACTGTAAGCTAAGTCTGTTTTCGTGCCACATTTCAGCCCCACCCGGAGTGTGTTCTAGATATTGTTGATTTGGATGGTTTTCTCAGTTACCACTCCACATGGGAGAGTTCAGTAAATGCATACCGGCTGCTCACTTGGTGTAAGGCTGCCTTTTGTGATCAAAGGACGGGAAGTTCTGCTTCAGAGGAGGGCATGATGACCATGTGGCAGTCTGCAAGTGGAATTGCTCTCTCAGGGTGGCAGCCCAAGGAACATCCAGAGATTGTGCGACTTGGGCCTGCCATTGCTGGCTTTGAAATCACAGGCACCGGGATCTGTCTTGACATCATTCACTGGACTGCAGGACAGTCATTCTTCACACTCTATCCTGAGCTGGTGAAAGAGGAGGAAGAGGGAAGTCAAGAGCAACCTCCGAGGGCTGGGTTGGCCTCTTCTGCTTGGGTCTTGGAGTGAGTTAGAACTGGGTTCTTGTCTGGCCAGATGGGTTGCTGGCTGCACTGAGGGGTGATTGCTTTCAGAAGATGGACTGCCTGTGGTCAGGACAGGGCACACCAGTCTGGACTCCACCTTCCCAGACATCTAAGAAGCTGTGGAAACTGGGTGATCTAATTATAGGGCTGGACAACACTGCTTTGGCCACCCTCATTTACAAACTTAGGTTGGGAATTTGGATTTCCTGTCTCCCTTCCAAAAGCCTTCAAGATAGCAACAGATGGACACACCCTCTCATTTCTTAGGTCTTCTCTGGCAGGTGGCAGGTGACATTTATCAGTAAATTCGAGGCAAATGTTCTCTCTCGGGCCAACCTCACAGCTTGCGTTGGGTGTGTTGGAATTGTTCTCCTCTGCCTTGGGATTTTTTCAATTCAGTGAATAAACCAGGAATCCAATTTTTCACCAACCCACTCTATAGATTGTCAGCTTTTGGCGTGAGGGATGCCTAGTCTCCTCACAGTTGCACATATCGGAGTGTGCGTAAGAGTTGTCTGTGTTAGAAAAGGTTGGGGTGGGGGCTTTGTTGCAGGGGATTGACTCTTCATCATAAGTTTGAGAGGCATCCTGAGTATGACTGTCTAACCCTTTCTATGGGGCCAAAAAATATGTTTTCCAGGTAGTTTTTACTACTATAGACAGTCTACAAATAAGTGCTTTGGAAAAATAAACCAATAAGATATTTGTCTTCTGTATAGACATTCCTTGTATTTAGCACTTGAAAATCAACAAATCTAGAATTTTGAAAAATGCCACAGACTGTTAAAAGCCCGACTCTACTTTTTTTTCCAGAATTTGTCAGTACCTACTAATATGCCTTATTCTTCTTCAACAACTGTTTTAAAAATCCTGGGTAGAAAGAGTTTTAGAAATGTAATCAGTTGTTCAGCTTCAATAATACAGAGATCTAACATAGTCAGCCCTCAGGCCCCCTAAAGAAGCCAGCAAGAAAGTGAGGGCCATCACTAGGGTTAGCTTTGGGGAGGGGAAAACTAAGTACTGCTTTTGCCAAATAATATTTTTGATAATGTAAGGAAACACAGGGACCACAAAACCTTTTTTTTTTTTTTTTAAAGTGTGAAAGGTTAATTTAGTGCCTTTTGGCATACTTTTGATTTTAGAGGATATTGTATCGACATCGACAAATCATGTAGATACAAAGAATGCTCTAGATGACAACAGTATTAAATGTCACTCCTGATTCTACAGCACAGTTTTGAAGATACCGTGGGGTATCTTCAAGCCTCAGAGCAGCTTGATTCAGATAGAAATTCTCCATGGGTTGAAATGCCAAAAACAGAAAACATGGTGTTGACTCACGTAATTTAGTCCGTTTCAGCAGAGCCTTTGCCAGTCAACACCAGTGACGAGGAGAATTGCATATTCGCTCCCAGCAGCGGCACCTTCACACCAGGTGGTTCTGGGCTCTCTGTAGGCCGGTCCTTAGTAGGTGACACCCAGCAACACCCCTGTTGGATAGGATTGTTCACAGTCTTAGACCAGTACTTCAGTCACAAATGATACTGGGGAGAGGAAAGGGAAATCACTTTTTTCCTCCATGTGGAAATGAGAAAGTAGATCGCAAACCAAAATGTGCATCAGTGTGATCGAGCAGTGGCTCTGCCATCTGGGCCTTTCTCCAGTAACAAACCAGCATCCCTTAACGGCACTGTTGGCCTGGACACCCCTGAGGTTTGGATCCCATCTGGTGGATTCCCTGTCCGTTGTATTTCTGTGTGTCTGTTCCCTTCATCGCTGTGAGTTGGGAGTGCATTGAGGGATGATGTCCATCTGATAGATTCCTGTGAAATCAACTGCCAGCAAACTTTCTAACTTGTATTTTAACTGTTAAAGAAGAGATGTAAAACTTTAGCTTTGGACATGTCCACATTATGGACTGTTACTTCTTCTTTTTAAAAGTCATTCTTTACGTTTAAGATTTTAAAATGCAAACCTTCTGAGGTATTGATGAAGTCCGCGGTGTAAATGTGTTACCTTCTCTCCATGCTGCCATTATGCCAAAATAAAAGCTGTGAAAAAAAAAAGTGCTTGAGAGAGTGTGTGTGGGTAAGAGAGTGGCTTATTTACAGGTGAGTCTTTGTTTCATGAAGCTACCAAACTTTAAAAAGAATGTCACCTTTTTTTCTTTGTTATGGAAGCCAGAGATTATAAAATGGAAAAACAGAGTCGTTTTTGTTGACTTTTTGATGCTGGCACGAGGTTTTTGTCCACTTTTTTCATATATCTGTGTATAAAAAAATTGTTGTTTACTATGGAATTAGTATTACATTTTGAGGTAAACAAAAGAATTTGTATTGCTTGATAAATATTAGCTTGTAAATTTAAAGTTTCTTTACTTCAATTAACTTAAAGTAATGGACCAATAAACCCATCAAAGATGCTTTCTTTACCTTGAGTCATGTCCTCGTTTGTACCTTCTTGTAAGGCAGAAAAACGTGTGTCTGTTTTTCTGTTTTCTTACTTTCTCTTTAGACATTGTCAGTTTGCCTATAAGAATCAAGACATACAGAGCGACACAAAGAAATATATATAATTGAACTATTTTTATTCTTCACTTCTTCATAGGCCCATCCTCAATTTACCCTCTTCCACATCAGCACCAATTTGGGAAGATGAAGAAACTTCCTAGTATAGTAACCATCATGATTGGCAGGCAGACTGGCAGTCAGCCAAGGTATTTACTACATGAAAGATTTCCTGCATTATCCCATCGCAAAGCACAGCATTATATTCTGGGTCAAGGCCAGTCCAGTTGACCTAATGATGATAATGCATTGAACTTCAGTATACTTAAAATGGTGCTGAACTTGACTTACTGATAGTAGACATCATTAAAACTGCAGTCATACAAAATAAGGCAACAAGATGAATAAGACGTGGATCAAATCTCAGCTTTTCAACTTATTAGCTATGTGAGTTTAGGCAAGTCACACTTCTCTGAACATGTAGCATTACGATCTTTGAGATGAAAACAGGCCTTCCATGAAGGGTTGTCGATAGGACTTGCAATATGATACAAAGGACTTACGCATCAGGCAGGTTCTCACCATGTGATAGCCCCTTTCTGAAGACTTCTAATTTAAATATTAAGGATATGGCCAATTTAAATATTAAGGACAACAATCCTTCCTGTATGCTTTGCCAGGTTGTTGTTGTTAACAGGATATTCCTTTTTCTTTTTGAGACAGGGTCTTGCCCTGTCACCCCAGCTGGAATACAGTGGCATGATCTCAGCTCACTGCAACCTCTGCCTCCTGGGCTCAGGCAGTCCCCCCACCTCAGTCTCCCAAGTAGCTGGGACTACAGGCACGTACCACCATGCCCGACTAATTTTTGTACTTTTGGTAGAGACAGAGTTTCACCATGTTGCCTGGGCTGGTCTTGAACTCCTGAGCTCAAGCGATTCACTTGCCTTGGCCTCCCAAAGTGCTGGGATTACAGGCATGAGCCGCTGTGCCTGGCCCTGTTTTTGTTTAAGAAGATGATAGAAGTAGAATACTGAAGGACTGTGTCAGACTGAAGGCCTGGAGAATGGAGAGGAATAAATTCCAAATGCCATGGCAAGAAGTGATAAAGGGACGTGAAAAATAGCTGGATTTAAGAGATTTACTGGGGCAAGAAGAATAGACCAGAGATGAGTGGGAGATTGCCAGCCTGGGATTTGGAGATGATGCCATTAGCTAAAATCAGGAGAGAAAGATAAAAGATGGAGGCTGGGCATGGTGGCTCATTACTGTAATCCCAGCACTTTGGGAGGCCACAGTGGGAGATCACTTGAGGCCAAGAATTTGAGACCAGCCTGAGCAACATGGTGAGACAGAAAAATCAGAAAAGATGGAATGAACTTAGATGGTGGGATGGGAGAAGGAGAACTTGGTTTGGCTTTAGATTTGAGGAAATCCAGGTGGAGATGTTGACGTGGGGGTAGACTAGATTACACGGGAAGAGAACCAAGGACAGGGCCTTGGGGCCTCAAGAATTAAGGATGCGGGCAGGGCGCAGTGGCTCATTCTTGTAATCTCAGCACTTTGGGAGGCTGAGGCGGGTGGATCACTTGAGGCCAGGAGTTTGAGACCATCCTAGCCAATATAGTGAAACCCTGTCTCTATCAAAAATACAAAAATTGGCCAGATATGGTGGCACGTGCTTGTAATCCCAGCTACTTGGATGGCTGAGGCAGGAGAACCCCTTGAACTCAGAGGTGGAGGTTGCAGTGAGCTGAGATTACGCCACTGCACTCCAGCCTGGGCAACAGAATAAGGCTCTGTCTTAAAAAAAAAAAAAAAAAAAAAAAAAAAATTAATGATGCAGGGAGAGGAGGAGGACTCGGAAAATTCTTAAGGAGAAAAAATTGGGCCCCATAGATAAGAATGGTGATTCTTAAATGAGGGCTTGTGAGACACCTATTGTTGACCCCCACTCCTAGAGTTTGACTTGGGTGGGACCCCAGAATTTTCTAACAGATTGCCAGGTGCTGCTACTGCTGCTAGCCCAAGAACCACTGGGTTAGGACATCTGTTAGAAGAAATGGTGACCCTGGGAAAGCTGACAAGGTTTGAAACTCCAACCCTGGTGACAGGTGGGGTTGAAAAGGAGTCAATACTTGGGCGTTGAGCGCTCAGCTCGGGTTAAAAAACACAAGTTTATAGCAGGGTCAATGTGGACAAGGAAGGATATTAAACAGCAAAAGCAGGCTTTTCAGGAGTAGGAAGGATTAGATTCTTTAAGGCTGCGGAGCTGGTCAGAGGCTGGAGTAGAAGGTAAGGAGTTGGGGAATGAGCATATTGGTGAGTAAGTTGCAGAGGTTGAACGTGATCTTGACCTCATCTTTCCCATCCCATCTGCTCTGATCATGTTGCCAGACTCTGAGGGAGCGCTACCTTTTATTCAGTTGCCTGAGCCCCAAATCTGAGTCATTCCACCTCCATGTACCTCACCCTCTACCATCCATCCATTAACCAGCTCCTCTAGCTCCCAAATACTTTTCCATGTCTATCTACTTTTCTCCATGCTTGTAGCTTCTTACCCGATTACAGGCCTGAGCCACCAAGGCTGGCCGGTCAGTCTGCTATTATCCTTCACCTGGTTACTGCAAGGGCCTCACAGCTCATCTCCTTTCTGCAAGTCTTGCTCACTCCTCCTTCCACCAATTCATTGTCCTCAGCGTGGCCAGGGAGCTGTTTCTAAGATGCAAATATAAGCACTCCGTGTTCCTGCTTAACACTGTCTGACAGCTATCCCCATTTACTCTGAAAAGAAATGTCTTTCTTTTGAAAGGATATTTTATGTTATTCCTCCTTGCCACTCCAGTCTCATCTTACCTGTCCCTCTGTAATACCTGTCCCTCCCTCCGTCTTTGCTCCCTTCACACTGAATTCCTAAACCTTTGATATATTTTTACCTTCAGGCCTTCCAGCATAGTCCTCCTTCTACCTGGAATGTCCCCCAACATCTGGCCTTGGTAACTCCTACTTACCCTCCAGCCTTATCATAGAAGTCACTTCTGGGATGTCCTCCCTGATCTCCCAAATCTGGATTCTGTGCTCCCTTACATTAGTGAGGTTGGGGAGGTTGAACGTGATCTTGAACTTCTTGAACTCATTTTCCCATCCCATCTGCTCTGCTCACATTGCCTGACTCAGTGGAAGGGTGCTAGCTCCTTCCCAGTAGAAGCAAACGTTACCTGCTGTTCTGTCTGCTTCACCTGTTAGTACGCTCTGTTAGGGCAGACACAGTCACGTGCTATTCTTTCTGTGTCTCAGCACCTCGCATGGGACCTGGACCTTATTAGATGTGTCATAGAATTTTGTTCATTCCCTGCAAGAGGATTAGAGATACAAACTCTCTGAGCCCCAATACCCTGAGACTTAAATGCATTCTCTAGCCTTGCGTTTTACCCTGTGTAAGAACGTCATGCCTGTAGTCATGGATGGAATCTGACCTGGGAAAGAACGATTCACACACTCCTGCTATGAACGTTGATTTTATTAGACAAGTCTGCTTTTATAAATCCAAGTAAACTAGGTTACAAAAATGAGTACCTCAAATAAAATGGCTCTTAACTTATCTCTCTTCCTTCACACCACCCACTTTGGGAAGCACCGTTGACTGGAAGTACTCAATTAAATGTCCCATTGACGAAGGCCTTGTGACATTTGCTTGTTTTAAAAAAAAAATTTTTATTGTACTTTAGGTTCTGGGGTACATGTGCAGATCATGCAGGATTGTTGCATAGATACACACATGGCAATGTGGTTTGCTGCCTCCATCCCCCTGTTACCTACATCTGGCATTTCTCCCCATGTCGACCTCCCCACCCCACCCCACTGTCCCTCCCTTGGCCCCCTCAACAGACCCTAGTGTGTGATGCTCCCCTCCCTGTGTCCATGTGTTCTCATTGTTCAACACCCGCCTATGAGTGAGAACATGCGGTGTTTGGTTCTCTGTTCTTGTGTCAGTTTCCTGAGAGTTATAGTTTCCAGATTCATCTATGTCCCTACAAAGGACACAAACTCATCATTTTTTATGGCTGCATAGTATTCCATGGTGTATATGTGCCACATTTTCCTTGTCCAGTCTATCATTGATGAGCATTTGGGTTGGTTCCAGGTCTTTGCTATTGTAAACAGTGCCACTGTAAACAACAGTAATAACAAAACTACCCAGAAGCCAAGGGCCTGAGCTCTGTCGCTCTCCTGAGTGTTTATAGCTAAGAAAGACTCAAGAAAGAAAGCTGACTTTTTTCAAGGTTTTATTTTAATTTAAAATACATTGTTCGTGCAAAACTGTTGGTAATTCTTACAAAACATCCCTTCCACGTTCCCCTCAGACTATGATAATGCATGCTTTGAGTTCTCCGTGGGGCTTTTAGCACAGCACTCAGGTGACTAGTTAGCCATACCTTGGAGCCCTCAAGACAGTGCCTTGAAGAAAAGAGGCAGGTTTGCTGTAGGTGGAGTCCGAAGCCTCTCACAGGGCCTGGGACAGCTGTGTGCAGCCTGCATAGAACCCTTTAGTTAGTTCATGCTCTTCTGTCACAGAACCTAATCTCTGCCTCTAGGGGTGTCTTAAAGCTGAGAACGTGTTTCTATCACCAGGAAAGTGCCTTCCCTATCCACCAGGGATCGCTGAGCCAGAGCAAGTCATTCTGAAGCCAACTCCAGCTGGAACGTGGGTTTCTTAGGCAGTGGGTTGCTTTGGTTACCAGTTCCCTGGTCCCTTCTTTTGTCTTCTGTGGGGCTGGCCATGGCTGGCGTTTTCAGCTTCTGGAGGGAAGCATCTTCATTTCTCTGTGATGTCACCATGGGACTTCTTTATAGGCCACGATGCTGTAAGAATTTACCGTAGAGAGTTACAAGAGAAAAGCTCAACTAGGGTAAAGGTGAAGCTGCACTCGCAGGGTTAATGAGAATTACAAGCCAGGCAATAGGCAAAATCATAGGTAGGCATTGACCAGGGTGTGCTGCTGCACTGTGACCCACTTCCCTGCAGCTGCTAACTAAAAGGAGCATGTTGACCATTTAGAATCTCTGATACTGGCCCTTTTTACTTAAGAATTGCTTAAGGTGTTTTTCAATTTTAATTTTTTTTTTTTTTTTTTTTTGAGACTGAGTTTTGCTCTTGTGGCCCAGGCTGGAGTGCAATGGAGCGATCTCAGCTCACTGCAACCTCCGCATCTCAGGTTCAAGCGATTCTCCTGCCTCAGCCTCCTGAGTAGCTGGGATTACAGGCATGCACCCTGCTAATTTTGTATTTTTAGTAGAGACAGGATTTCTCTATGTTGGTCAGGCTGGTCTTGAACTCCCAACCTCAGGCAATCCACCCACCTCAGCCTCCTAAAGTGCTGGGATTACAGACATGAGCCACCACACCCAGCCAGTGTTTTTCAGATCCTGAATTCCAGCAGAATGGCTGGTGCCAACCTAGCCCGAAGACCCTCACCAAGGAAACAACTCAGCACAGGAATGCGGTTTCTTCATCTCCCTGTCCTGTGATTTCAACCCTCACTTCTTGACCAATCAGAGCAATCCCTACACTAGCCCATCACCCATCCAGACCCCTTAGAAGCCCATCCCCAAACCTCCCTGGGAGGTGGGTTTAAGGTTTCCTCCATCTTGTTCGGCTGCTGTATATCATTAAACGCTTTTTCTGCTGCAACTCCCACTGTCTTGGAGTCTGTTACTGTGCAGTGGCCAATTGAACCTGGTGGTCCTGTAACAAAGGGTGCGCCTTTTCCTCCCCATCCATCAGGCCATCTCTTTATTGCTGGTAGACTTAAAATTTTTTATTCATTTATGGCATCAGAATCCTGCACTGAGTGGGGAGAGATTGTCCAAAGGAACTTCTCTTACTTCAGGTTCATGCCGGTCTTGCAAGTACTGAACTTCTCCCTGTGGCCCATAACATCCTGAGCCCTTCGCCTCCACATTTTCTTTTTCCTGGAATCTCCTTCCATGTCACTTCTGCCTGCGGATGAACTCCCATGTATATCTCAAGATCAAGATTAAGCCTTTGCTAATTGCAAGCAGAATGAGCTGCCTCACCTTCTGCCTTTCCGTAGCTCCTTTATCCATTACATTGTTTAAAATTATCTTAATAAATGGATGCACAGCAATTAGGAGGTCTGAACTGAAGTCCTGGATCAGTGTGACTTTGGCTTGTCCTTCAAGCTCTGGCACCCTGGACTTTCTCACCTGCTTGAGCTCCAGAATCCTCAGGCTCTAAGCTACAGCACAGCACTTCTTGATGAATGAACAACACTTGGAGGTGCTAACATGGGTTGTGCACTTAGATCCAAGCCTTTTAAGGGAAACGTTGTAGAGACTTCCCAACACACAGATTTCCCTTCTATGAGTGCTAGGGCCCTACTGGGAGGGGCGCTGACTATCCTTAAGACTCATTGTATTACAAGGCTGGCAAGTGGAGAGTGAAGACTTGGAAGCAGCCAGCACAGGGCCACATGACCCTTGACCCCTGCTGTGGACCACTATAGCACAGCCACAAAGTGATGGCCAGCACCTGACTTCATGGGCAGCCCCAGGCAGCTCTGGGATGTGGGCAGTCAGCAGTGCTGACTTAGTCAGCGTAAGTCAGTGCTGTGAGAGATGCTACACCCTCTGACTGGGCACGCATTTATTAAACAAATGCTTTTTGATTACTTCCTATATGCTAGGTTCTGTGGACACAGAGGCTGCAGGGAGAGCCAAACAGCCATGGTCTCTGCCCTTAGGAAGCCTTCAGTCTAGTGAGAAAGCATATGAAACAGCTAATCATGAAATCATCATCACTGCATGCCGCAAAGGAGAACATGGGAAGCTCTGGGAGCATGTAATAGAAGGGTCTCATTTAGATTGAGGAGGGTTAGGAAAATTCTCTTTGAGAAAATGGTGTTTCAGTTAAGACCACAACTAGTTGGGTGGGAAAGGTGTGGGTGGAGGAGGAAGAGTGGGAGGGGAGGCGACTGTGGCTGAGGGTTGGGGAGGGTGGGCAATGAACAGGAGGTGAGAGGGTGGCCAGGCCAGCTTACGCAGGGCCTTGTCGTCCACAGTAAGACATTCATTTTTTTGTTTTTGTTTTTGTTTTTGTTTCTCTTTTAAGACAGAGTCTTGCTCTGTCATCCAGGCTGGAGCACAGTGGCGTGATCTTTGCTCATTGCAGCCTCCACTTCCTGGGCTCAAGCAGTCCTCCCACATCAGCCTCCCACGTAGCTGGGACTACAGGCATGCACCCCAGGCCCGTCTAATGTATTAATTTTTGTAGAAATGGGGTCTCACTATATTTCCCAGGCAGGTCTTAAGCTCCTGAGCTCAAGCAATTCCCCCACCTCAGCCTCCCAAAGTGCTGGGATTATAGGTGTGAGCCACTATACCCAGCCAAACATTTGGGTTTTATCCTAAGAGCAATGAAAGCCAAGTGCAGGGCGTTGAGAAGGTGGTGATACGACCTGATTGACACTTTAAGGACCTTGCTCTGGCCACCTGCTGGAGAGAGGATGGGAGTGGAGAACAGGAGTGGATGTATGGAGAATGGTTCAGAGGCTTAGTCATCCAGGTGCTTTGGAGATGAAAAGCATGAGTTTGAGGCATATTTTGGAAGTAGAATCAGTGAATTAGGCCTGAATGATTGGAGGTGGAGGAGATGAAGGACAGAGTGGATGCTGGTGACTCTCAGGTTTCTACCCTTGGTGGGTGGTGCCGCCATTTAATGGGACCATGAGATTGGAAAGACAGGAGTGTGAGCAGGCTTAGGAGGTATCAAGAACCCCATTTTGGAAGTTTAAATGGTAAGGTGAAGCTTCGGAAGTGCTTTAGGTTGCTTAGACAATGTAAAGTGGGAAGGCAGCCCAGAGCAGAATCCCAAACAGTTCCCACATTGGAGGTTTGTAGAGAAGAAGCTATCTCAGGTAAGTGGGAGAAAAAACAGAAGAATGAGGTGTCTTGAAAGCCATGTGACAAATACCTCCAGAGGAGAGAGTGATCAACAGCATTAGGGGCCATGAGAAATCATGTCAGATGAAGGCAGCAGCAGGTCGGCTGATGCAGCTAAAAAGTCATCAGTGGCTTTAGTGAGAGCAGCGCTGGTGGGGTTGAGCAGAGGCAGTCAGTTGAGTCAGACCGGAGTGGGTAGACAGTGAATGGGAGGTGGGGAGGTGAGGCGGCGTGTGCAGACCCGCCTTGGAAGAACTTGACTCTGAAGAGGAGGAGGAGAGGGGGGAACATCGTATGTCAGTTCTGGTAGAATTCAGGAGAGAGTGAAGCAGTGGAGTGAGCTTTCTAAGGAGGTGGGAGAGGCCACACCCAAATGCCCGGTGCAATGCATGAGGTGGATGGGAGAGACTGCCTGGCTTCATTCAAATCCTGCCTCTGCCACCTCCTAGCTGTGTACCCTTTGGCAAGTTATAGAACACCTTGGAGCCTGTTTCCTCACCTGCAAAACAGGGATAATAATAGTAATTCCCACAGAGGATTGTTTGGGAAGATGATTAGTTAAAATATATGAAAGAAAGTAGTGCCTGGGTGGTAAGGGCTATTTAAGAGTTTGCTGTTATTATCATTGAAAAAAGAAGATGGATGCAAATGAATAGGGCTGTGGATTAGAGAAGACCAGGATATTCTGTTGTGATAGCTTGGCTTCTGTTTTTTGTTTTTGTTTTTTCCAAGATGGAGTCTTGCTCTGTCACCCAGGCTGCAGTGCAGTGGCGCAAACTCAGCTCACTGCAACCTCTGCCTCCTGGGTTCAAGCGATTCTCCTGCCTCAGCTTCCCGAGTAGCTGGGACTACAAGCCCACGCTGCCACGCCTGGCTAATTTTTGTATTTTCAGTAAAGACGAGTTTCGCTATATTGGCCAGGCTTGTCTTGAAATCCTGATCTTGTGATCCGCACACCTTGGCCTCCCAAAGTGCTGGGATTACAGGCATGAGCCACCGCACCCCGTCTGGTTTGTTTTCTCAATGAAAAATGAGACATTTGTTAAGTGCATGTATATTGGAGGGCATGAAGGGAGAGGGTTATGGATGAGCAGAGCCTCACAATTATTTCCTCAGCATCTCCCTATTGCGTCTAAAGAGCAAATAGGAGAGAGCAAGTTCTTACGGTACCATGAAATTGGCTCACTTTGGTACCAAGAAGGGGTACAGCCACAGCCCCCTAGGATTGCAGCCAGGCTGGGATCTCTCCTGGCATCGAGGAAGAGGATGCCGACTCTGACCCAGTCCAGCCTCTGCCCTCCGAGCCCTCCTCTGCCCTCCGAGTCCTCCTCTGCCCTCCGAGTCCTCCTCTGCCCTCCGAGTCCTCCTCTCTGCCCTCCGAGTCCTCCTCTCTGCCCTCCGAGTCCTCCTCTGCCCTCCGAGTCCTCCTCTGCCCTCCAAGTCCTCTTCTGCCCTCTGAGTCCAGCCTCTGCCCTCCGAGTCCTCCTCTGCCCTCCGAGTCCTCCTCTCTGCCCTCCGAGTCCTCCTCTGCCCTCCGAGTCCTCCTCTCTGCACTCTGAGTCCTCCTCTCTGCCCTCCGAGTCCTCCTCTCTGCCCTCCAAGTCCTCCTCTGCCCTCCGAGTCCTCTTCTGCCTTCCGAGTTCTCCTCTGCCCTCCGAGTCCTCTTCGGCCCTCCAAGTCTTCCTCTCTGCCCTCCGAGTCCTCCTCTGCCCTCCAAGTCCTCCTCTGCCCTCCGAGTCCTCCTCTGCCCTCCGAGTCCTCCTCTCTGCCCTCCGAGTCCTCCTCTGCCCTCCGAGTCCTCCTCTCTGCCCTCCGAGTCCTCCTCTCTGCCCTCCGAGTCCTCCTCTGCCCTCCGAGTCCTCCTCTGCCCTCCGAGTCCTCATCTCTGCCCTCCAAGTCCTCATCTCTGCCCTCCCGAGTCCTCCTCTGCCCTCTGAGTCCTCCTCTGCCCTCCGAGTCCTCATCTCTGCCCTCCGAGTCCTCTTCTGCCCTCCGAGTCCTCCTCTGCCCTCCGAGTCCTCCTCTGCCCTTTGAGTCCTCCTCTCTGCCCTCCGAGTCCTCCTCTGCCTTCCGAGTCCTCCTCTGCTCTCCAAGTCCTCCTCTCTGCCCTCCGAGTCCTCCTCTCTGCCCTCCGAGTCCTCCTCTTCCCTCCGAGTCCTCCTCTGCCCTCCGAGTCCTCCTCTCTGCCCTCCGAGTCCTCCTCTGCCCTCCGAGTCCTCCTCTCTGCCCTCCGAGTCCTCCTCTGCCCTCCGAGTCCTCCTCTCTGCCCTCCGAGTCCTCCTCTGCCCTCCGAGTCCTCCTCTGCCCTCCGAGTCCTCATCTCTGCCCTCCGAGTCCTCATCTCTGCCCTCCGAGTCCTCCTCTGACCTCCGAGTCCTCCTCTGCCCTCCGAGTCCTCATCTCTGCCCTCCGAGTCCTCATCTCTGCCCTCCCGAGTCCTCCTCTGCCCTCTGAGTCCTCCTCTGCCCTCCGAGTCCTCATCTCTGCCCTCCGAGTCCTCTTCTGCCCTCCGAGTCCTCCTCTGCCCTCCGAGTCCTCCTCTGCCCTTTGAGTCCTCCTCTGCCCTTTGAGTCCTCCTCTCTGCCCTCCGAGTCCTCCTTTGCCTTCCGAGTCCTCCTCTGCTCTCCGAGTCCTCCTCTCTGCCCTCCGAGTCCTCCTCTCTGCCCTCCGAGTCCTCCTCTGCCCTCCGAGTCCTCCTCTGCCCTCCGAGTCCTCTTCTGCCCTCCGAGTCCTCCTCTGCCCTCCGAGTCCTCCTCTCTGGCCTCCGAGTCCTCCTCTGCCCTCCGAGTCCTCCTCTCTGCCCTCCGAGTCCTCCTCTCTGCCCTCCGAGTCCTCCTCTCTGGCCTCCGAGTCCTCCTCTGCCCTCCGAGTCCCCCTCTGCCCTCCGAGTCCTCCTCTGCCCTCCGAGTCCTCCTCTCTGCCCTCTGAGTCCTCCTCTGCCCTCCGAGTCCTCCTCTGCTCTGGCATCCCTGCCTGGGTTTTTATGTCATTGGAATGTAACTTTTCTTCCTGTGGTTCGAAAGCTTTACTGGTCTTTCCTGTTGCTCTCATTTGAAGATTGATGGTACAGCCTTGGCCTCTCCTAGCTGTGAAACTTTTTCAGGATCTTATTTCTTTAGTGATTTTGCAGAAGGGAAAGGTAATGGAAACACTCCCTTTACACCAGAGATTCCAAATCTTGGTTGTACATTTGAATCACCACGAGAGCGATTAAAATTTCCTATGCCCAGGCTGTACCGCAGATTAATTGAGTCATAGTCTCTGGTGGGTGTGATCCTGACAGCAGTCAATTTAAAATCTGGCTTTGTCTGCATGTGTTTCTCTATTGCTACATGTCTGCAACAGAGGGAAACAGTGCACCTAATGGGTGCCTTATCTGCATAAGCAATCAATTTCTTACTTGTTTTTTCCCATTGCTTTCATTTGTCTCCTGATTTTTTTTTTTTTTTTTTTTTTTTGACATACATGAACTAGTATCGTTTCCTTTTATTGATTTTTGGGTTTTGTTTAGGTTAAGGAGACTAAGTTAACCATCTGCCAATAAAATTGGACTGGATGATTTTTAAGTGGGCAAAAACTATTCATCCTTTGCTCATTTGGCCAGAGAGTGAGACTCCAGAGAAGTCTGCATTGCATGGTAGCTCTAGCTCAAATCCAACCCATTCAGCCAGGACTCACACGAAAACAGGAGCACATGAAAAGCCTGCAGGGTAGGACAGTTCAAAAACAGAGCTGACTCAGTTTGTACCTTAGGAATGAGAACTGGTCGTGCCTGCTGATCTATAAATTCTCTCAGCTGTTTGGTCTTCCTATCTTATTTTTCGCAATGATGAAGTAATGCAAAGAACTCTAATGATTGACGGCTCCTGTCTTAGGAAGCTCAACTTCCCATTCAGGCAAAGATGTGTATTATGATGTGATGTGAGAATTCCAAAAGGGCTTTCACTGTCCCCTTGGACCTGCCTTCCTTTATTTTCTACTCTGCTGCCTGTTATACAATCATTACTGATCTGTAGAGGCCTCACGTGCTACTAGGCAGGTCCCTTGAAAATGCAAATCTGTATCAAATCCTTGTGCCTTACTGTGGATACATTTATTCTGTAGGGAGATATATATATATTCCTTTCTCGTGTGGCAACAGTGGTAAAAGAATGAGAGAACCTCACTTCGAAGGAAGTGGTAAAAGGGTCTAACAGTCTAAAGAGAACCGTGCCGTCCAGCGTGGGAGCCTCAACCCACATGTGGTTACTGAATACTTGAAATGTGACTTGTCCAAATTGAGATGTACCGTAGGCATAAAATACATACTGGATTTCAAAGAGTTAGTGTAAAAAAGAAGCGAAATATCTCACTGATATATTTTGTAAATTGATTACGTGTGGAGATATTTTGCATGTCAAATAGGTTATTAATATTAAAATTAATTTCACCTGTCACTTTTCTCTTTCTAAAATGTGTCTACTAGAAAATTTAAACTCACACACATGGCTTGGATTTGTGGCTCCTACCGTATTCCTGTGGGACAGGGCTGGTTGAAGACAGAACTATTCCGTGCTGTCTTTCCATTTTGTTGATGACCTAGGCTAGTCGTCTCCATTCCTCTTGTCTTCCTCCTGCCTCTTGGCTCCCACATTTGAGGGCTCTGATTTTACAAATGACACGATTCCCCCAGAGAAGTCCAGGGGACTGTCCGAGGCCCTGTCTGGAGCTCACACAGTCCAGCAGCAAGGAGTTTTCAGTGGCACTGAGCACAGAGCCCTGTGAGGGCACAGGGAAGAAACTGTACTGTGCAATGAGGTCTGATGGCTTTCACCTAAAGGCAGCTGAACAAAAGAGCTCTGATGGTTCACGAGGGTTTCTAATCACACTCTCTAGTTATAAGGAAGTATGTGGGACTCGTATAATTAGTCATTACAAAACTGCCAAAACGTGAGCCAGTGCCTAAGGACCCTGCTTCTTACTTGTGATTTTGGGGAATTCCCAAATGGCCAGATTTTTAGTGTTGGGAAACAGGAATATTTTTGCTTTGTGAGAGAGCCTACTCAGAACCCACCGCGTAAATGCTGAAAATAAATAACGCGGTGATGGTGGGCTGGAGAAGGTCCAGCATTCCTAGACCAAAGCACCGGGGTCCCAACCCAAGCAGCAGACGCTGCTGCCATCCTACCTGATTGGGATGATGGCCAGGAAGGAGAAAACGGAGGAGATAGCAAAGCAGGAGCCCACAAACATGTCCATGGTGAGCTGATAGATCTTGTTGTACACGGTGGATGTCACCACACCGGTCAGAGCCAAGGACAGCTGCAGTATGACAAACACCTTTCCTGTGGAAGGGACGGAGATTGCTCAGGAGTGCATTGCTGTCCCTGCCTCACTCCCCATTAGCTATGTCTCTGGAGAGCTCTGAGGAGACCTTCCCTCTTACTCTCCCTTTTTTTTTTTTTTTAGAGAGACAGGGTCTCACTCTGTTGCCCAGGCTGAAGTGCAGTGCCACAATCCTGGCTCACTGCAGCCTTGAACTCCTGGGCTCAAGCATTTCTCCTGCCTCAGCCTTCTGAGTAGCTGGGACTACAAGCATGTGCCACCATGCCCGGCTAATTTCTAAATTTTTTGTAGAGATGGGGTCTCACTATATTGCCCAGGCTGGTCTTGAACTCCCAGCCTCAAGCAATTCTCTCACCTTGGCCTCCCAAAGCACTGGGATTACAGGCACTGAGACACTGCACCTGGCCCCTTCTCAGTCTTTGTGGCTCAATTCACTAGGAATCCTGCCTCTGTCTGCTGAATCTTCCCAAGACCTATGGATGATATAATCCTTCTTTGACTGTGGCTTTTTAGTGACTGACTTTCTGAGTCACTCGCATACCCCTGTCTCCACTCTCTCTGCCCTGAATGGAAACCAGTGTTCCTAGTGTCTTCAAAGATGCTTCTGATACTCTCTCAAGTGCCTTCTGCAGGTCTGTGCCTCATGCTGAGCAGCTCTGAAACAGCCCAGGCAGAAGATTCTTACACTACTCACCATAAGAGGAGCCCTTTATGAGTTTGGACATAGCTGATCGGATGGTTGTGATGGGGATGAGAGCAAACAGCATGACGGCTCGAGCTGAAAGAGATCACACAGGAACACTCGCTGTAGCCCAGCCTGGGCCAAGGAGGAAATTAGCAAAAGCCTCATTTAGAACTCCCATCTCCCCACAATCCGAATGTGGCTTGACCTGGAAGAAGTCATCTCTCTGCTGGCACACTAGCACCCTCCCTCGACCAGTCTGTGACCCTCTGAGCTCTGCTGCTGCTGTATATGCTGCATACCAGTCTGCAAGGCGGCCAGACACAGGCGACAGAGTGAAATGTGTCTTTACTGGTGGAGTTAAGTGATTACTAGGGAAGTGAAACTGGTGCCACCACAGTGACACAAGGCCCCTCTCCTTGTTTCTCCAGGAGAGAAGTGTGTGTTCTTGACATTAGTGAACATCTCTGGGAGATGGTCCCAGGAGCTTTGGCAAATTACCTCCAGCAATCTGTCCCATGAATCCACCCACTGCAGAGCTCTCAAGCTCTATTGATTATTGAGATGCAGTGTGTGTGTATGTGGGTGTGTGGGTGTGTGTGTGACAGAGAGAGAGAGAGAGCGCCAGGCACAGGGGCTCACACCTGTCATCCCAGCCAGCACTCTGGGAAGCTGAGGTGGGTGGATCACCTGAGGTCAGGAATTTGAGACCAGCCTGACCAACATGGTGAAACCCCGTCTCTACTAAAAATACAAAATTAGCCTGGCGTGGTGGCACATGCCTATAATCCCAACTACTTGGGAGGCTGAGGCAGGGGAATCACTTGAACCCAGGAAGTGGAAGTTACAGTGAGCTGAGGTCAAAACAAAAACCCAAAGAGAGACACAGAGAGAGGTGGTGGGCAAAAGGGGAAGAGGGTACTCTGTCCTATGCTGTTCAACTGAGGGCTAACCAGAGGTTAGCTTGCCATTTTGTTAAATGTTTCTGAGATGTGTGACCTGCCTGGGCCAAGAGCCAGCCTTAGATAACTGTCTGGAGTTGTTCTTTCTGATATGATAGCCACTAGCCCCGTGTAACTATTTAAATTAAATAAAATGACATAAAATGTACAAATCTGTGCTTTAGTTGCACTAGCCACATTTCAACTGTTCAATAGCCACATGGAGCCAGTGGCTTCTGTATTGGACAGAATGAATAGTGACTATTTGCATCATTCTAGAAACTTCTATTGGAGCATTAATTTAGAGCTTTCTGCTTGTAGTTGTCTGACCTGTGTTCTCAGATGGAAACTTAATGGTGCTTCCTTGGGGAATTTATTACATTGGTCGTGCAAGGTATTTTATTGAGTATTTTTATGCATTTTTAAAAAGCCCTTACTTGACTACAAATGATTTTAATTCAGGGACCTTTTCAGCTGAATTACTTGAATTTCCCTCCATTTTTTTTGAGCGGGGGCGTCGGGGGGAGCAGGCAGAGTCTCACTCTATCACCCAGGCTGGAGTGCAGTGACACAATCTCAGCTCACTACAACTTCTGCCTCTGGGTTCAAGCGATTCTTGTGCCTTAGCCTCTTGAGTAGCTAAGACTACAGGTACACGCCACACCTGGCTAATTTTTGTATTTTTGGTAGAGATGAGGTTTTGCCATGTTGGCCAGGCTGGTCTTGAACTTCTGACCTCAAGTGATCCTCCCCCGCAGCCGCCCAAAGTGCTGGGATTACAGGCGTGAGCCTTGGTACTTGGCATTTGAAATTCCATCCCTTTAAAAAGAGGGTTGGGGGAGGAAGACATTCAACCCCATCTCCTCTGTTTAAGACCATCCTGAAGCTTCCCCTACTGACTCCAGGTACTACTGACCACACCTCCATGACCCTGGTACACTACAGTCATGAATACCACTCTGGTAACATTTCACTTACAATATAGATAATTAACAATACATTACAGATAAACTCAGGGGCACGTCATCTTGTGTCCCTTGTGCCTTCTAGGTAGCAGGTTCAATCCCCGGAGCTGAGCTAGGACACACAGACCACGCTGTCCCTGGGGTCAGCCCCATGATGCAGAGGGCCAGCAATGTCCTGCCTCTCCAAGAGTGCCAGACTCACCAATATAGAACATGTATGTCTCTTTCACAAAAGCCAAGAGGAGGGCTCCTGACCCAAAGGAGACCATCCCAATCATGATCATGGTGGTGTCCCGGAAGCAGCGAGAGAAGACCAGGACACCCAGGAAGCTGGTGATGAAGATGGTGTACCCTGCAGCCATACCATAGCCCACTTGAACTTGGTTCCAACTGAGAGGCTCCCTCAGCACAAAAAGGGGCATCACGTCCACTGTGCCAACCACCGCCAGGTCATATATAATAGCACCCACAAAGAGCAGGGCAATCGTGGTTTTATGGGGTTTTGCTTTTCCGGGAGATGGAGGGTGCCCCATTGCGCACTGTTTGTCCAACTGATCAGGATCCAGAGTGCGATATGTGCCAACCGTGCCAGACACGGTATCCACGGTGGGGAGCTCCTGGCGGGGCTTGGCCACCGACTCAGGGACCTTTAGCACCAAGAGGCTGTAGAGCAGGGCAAACGAGGCACAGCTCACGCTGCAGGCCGTCAGTATCAGGCCCTGCCCAGAGTGCCCAGCCATCGGCTTGAAGAGATGCCCGGAAGCCATGCTCCCGCAGAACCCCGCCAAGCCCAGGATCATGTCAATAAGGATGAGGCGCACGGAGCGGCGGCCCTCGGAGGAGCCCAGCGATCCCAGCGCCATGACGCCAGACCAGAAGGCGGAGAAGCCGCCGCACAGCCCTTTCAGCGCCGCCGCCCCGTACAGCACCTCCACCGGCCAGTCCAACAGCACCTTGAGCAGCAGCACGAGGCGGGAGAGCGTGAAGCCCAGCAGCGACACGCAGATGGAGATCTTGCGGTGGTAGCGGTCGCTGAGCCAGCCCAGCCCGTAGGCGGACAGCAGGGGCGACAGCCCCACCACGAGGTTGTAGATGATGTAGAAATTGGAGATGGCTCTCTGCTGTTGGTCCTCTAGAGCCCCCCGGGGCGACGGGCTGGCGCTGTGGTTGGAGAAGCCTCCGGCTGCGTAGGACGCCTTCACCACTAGGAGTAGCCCCGCGTCGTAGAGGGAGGCAGCCACTTGGGACGAGGCCACCACGGGCTCGATCCAGGTCCTCGGCTGGAAGCGAGGCAGGCGGTCCCTCCACGGGCAGGTGGCCTCGGGGCTCATGTGACCTCTCTGATGGAGGGATCGAGGGGCTTGCTGGCTGCAGCGACAGAGAGATGCTCCCAAATTCGGCTGCTACGGCGGCTCAGGGTTCGGTCCGAGAGCGCGAGTGTGCGCGGTGCGCCGGAGTATTCGCCGGAGAGTGGTGAGCGGAGGGAGCCAGGACAGCAGCGCCTGTGGCAGCAGCCAGTCCAGCAGCCGAGTGACCTCCCGAATGACTCCTCCTCAGTCCAGAAAAGGCCTCGCTCCGCCCCGCCCTTGCCACCTCAGGCGGAGCAGTGCTGGCGACAGTCCAGGGAAGCCAAGCGCAGGGGAGCTCACGGCAAGGGTTGGCTCCAGGCACCAGCATCCCCCGGGGCCACTGGGTCACGCTGCTCCTGTGAGCGCGTACGCCTGACGGGGCTGAATTTCCCCACAGCCAGGCGTTCCCGGACCTCCTGCGGATCGCTGGGGACCCCCCCACCCCCCGCCCGCCACTAGGGCGGGGGCTGAGACCTAGCTGGAAGGAAGCTCTCCTGGACTGGCTCAGGGAGCATTTCTAAATTCTCCCATCCCAGGAAGGCAGGTTTGGGGGAGAGGTGGGATGCCTAGGATTCTGCCTAGTACTGGGGTGTCAAGTTTTATTTACAGTTTTAATGCAACAGAGACGCACGTGCTATAGGCAGGTGGGTAGCACTTTGAGAGAAGTAAAAACTTGGGAGCCGCTCGATCCAGGCTCTTCTGGTGCACCTGCATTGGTGGGTCTAGTGCATGGGCCCTGTGTAGAAGGCTCCTGCCTCAAACCCCAGGGTCAAGGGAGAGAAGGCAAGATCCTGCCAACCCTAGATGTCCCCCCAGATATAAAACTGGACTCTTGGGCAGGGGCTTGAGCCCCCTGGAAGGGGCAGAGTCACCAGGGTCCTCTTCTTCTGAATCAAGTGCCCAGGTCTCTTTCTGCTTCTTAGTAGTCCCTCTTCTTTCTACAGGCTCACTCCCCAGGACTGGGCTGAGACCTCCACTTCCCAGGTGGCCTCGCTTCCTCTTTAGCCCACACTTCTGCACAGAGAACCAGGGTGATGGGTGGTGCAGGGGCCAAAATGTACCAAGGAGCATGACCTGCTCCACGGTCAGCCCCAGGGATAGAGACTCAAAGCACACAGCCTTCCTGTCCCTCTACCCACAACCCACCACAGCTCTGGCAGCATGGATGAACAGGAACCCCAAGACTTGAAAGGGAGTTGCAGGCTTGTAGGGAGAGCTTAGAAAGCCATGTGGAGGCTGGTGGCTCATGCCTGTAATCCCAGAACTTTGCGGGGCTGAGGTGGGTGAATCACCTGAGGTCAGGAGTATTAGACTAGCCTGGCCAACATGGTGAAACCCTGTCTCTACTAAAAAATACAAAAATTAGCTGGGCACGGTGGTAGGCACCTGTGATCCCAGCTACTCAGGAGGCTGAGGCAGGAGAATCGCTTGAACCTGGGAGGCAGAGGTTGCAGTGAGCCGAGATTGCACCATTGCACTGCAGCCTGGAAGACAGAGCAAGACTCCATTTCAAAAAAAAAAAAAAAAAAAAAGCCACATCAATAATATAATCATGTAGGGAGTAGGGACTGGATTCCAAATGATGTAGTGTAGCGATGTGCTCTTTTGGTAGTGTTTAGGTGGGTTATAATCTCCTTACCCGAAACCCCCAACCTCTAGCATGGCCCAGCCTCCTCATGTCTAGGCCCAGACAACTCTGTCCTCTGCAAAGAGAAAGACACACTTAGTCTTGCCCTTCAAGATGTGCCCTGTGGATCTGGCTCAGCAGCCCATTTCTTTCTTCCTCTCCCTCATCTAGGGCCACCTTGGGAGATACTGGTTTCACCCAACCCAAGCCTGGCTCTCCCACTCCATTCTTTTCTTAATTTTTCTAGAGGCTACAGCAAGCAGTCCAACCACCTTGATCCTATGAGGGGTGGAGCCTCCAGGGGATGAGTGGGTTATGGGGCCAGGTGGTATTCAGCAATTAAATATGGCCATGAGAACAACCTGAACCAGATGAACGACTCTGGCCACTTGATCAAGGAGTCTGTCTATTCCAGGGCTGTAGACTGCAGGGGGCAGCCCTTGTCATCTCTGGGAGGGTCTGTGGTATTTCAGTTCTTCCCATCCTCTTAGGAAACCAGGGACATTGGAAGGGTCTCTGAGAGATTCACATCAGATCTAGGACAGATCTGGTGGGAGCTGGGTTATCAGGAGGCTAGCCAGCCCGAGGACCTTCCAGGCTTCTGAGTTCTCTGGCCTGGAAATGAACTAGACTCAGGGTAGTCAGTGTCTTTCCCAGTTTAGGCTACTGAGGGTTGGATTATATTCTCATCATGTCCCCACTTCCCGCTCTATCTGTGAGTGCAGGCCCCAGCCGAGCTAGTGCCTGGTCATCCTCTGCAGCCCAGGCTACCAGCAAGTGGAGCCCGACCTTGCCACTCCAAAATGGAGTGTGGAATCTAGTCTCTAGCACAAGATTGGCTTCATTAAAGTGCAAAGACTTACTCTCTGATGATCAGCTTGATAAAATCGCACTAATCCAGAAGAAAGGAACTTTAAAAAAAGTAGCAGCTAATATTTATTGAGCCTTTATTATGTACGAAGCGTTTTACACGATTTAACTTGATCCTCCCAAAAAGTCTGTGAGCTTATCTATCACCCCATTTTACAGACTGAGAAACGGAGACCAGAGAGGTCAAGCGATTTGCACAGGAGCACAAGGCCAGTAAATCAGGAAACTAGTATTTGGCATCAGTCTTTGCCAGCCTACAGCTATGAAGAAAATACAGTTGCCACAGAATTTTCTTTGAGATGTCCTCTTAACCCACAAGGAATGTGGAGAGGAGTAGAAACAACACAATCATGTTGTGATTATTGTTGATCAACAATGTGTATTGCATAAATAGAGGGAACAAGAGCGGATAGTTTATCTGTTGAACCTATATCGCAGGCACTTTACACTCAGGCAAGGAATACTTCTGTTTTCTCAACAAAATTCATGGCCCCCAAATTCATCTTAGAAAGGAACAGTCTTTGAAAAACACCTTTGGTCAGTGTTAGAGAGTGAAATCCTCAGGTCTGGCTTTCAGCTGTGGAGGAGGTTCCAGAGAGGGGGTGGAACCTTTGTGCATGAGTCAACAAGAGGGAAGGGTGAGAGAGAGAACCAAGGAGGGAGAAGAGGGGAAAGACATTGAGGGAGGAAGTAAGACCAGCGGGTATTGGCAGAGTCAGGACAAGAACCGTTGGTGTCAGGGTGGTCTAAAGGGAATTTTGAAGAACAGGAATGTCTAGTGTAGATTTTAAACATCTTGCTGTATCACGTACGTGTGAATCCGTCTTCTGACCTCCCTTTGCTCCTTAGTTTTTTGTTTGTTTGGTTGGTTTTTTTTGAAACAGGGTCTTGCTTCTGTGCCCAGCTGCACAGCAGTGCAGTGTTGCAATCAAAGCTCACTAGAGCCTCAAACTCCTGGGCTCAACCAATCCTCCTGCTCCAGCCTCCCAAATAACTGGGGCTACAGGCATGCACCACTGCACCCAGTTAATTTTTAATTTTTTTATTTATGGTGAAAACAGCATCTCACTATGTTGCCCAGGTTGCTCAGATAGGTCTCAAACTCCTGGCTTCAAGCGACCCTCCCACCTCAGCCTCCCAAAGTGCTGGGATTACAGTCGTGAATCACTGCACCTGGCCTTCCTGAGTTCTTTAGAAACGTTTACTTAAATGTTTTGCACAAGTGATTTTTTTTTCATTTTGATAGAAACTGCTAAAGAAGCTATGCTTCATCTCTGGATTGACATAATGCTGAGCAGAGACCATGCGGGAGGAAAAGGAGGACATGAGAACAAAAATCTCCCAAGGAGTCACTGAAATCTGGAATAGGCTTTGGACTTTCACAAGCTATGAGATTGGGAAGTTAAGTCCATCTGACCCAGATCTTGAGGAGCATAGAGACCCTTGCAGCTGATGTGTAGACTACACTGATGGGGAAGGCTAAGGCAGGAGGATTGCTTGAAGCCAGGAGTTCAAGACCAGCCTGGGCAGCCAAGGAAACAAGTGAGACCCTGTCTCTACAGAAAAATTTAAAAATTGACTGGACATGATGGTGCATGCCTACAGTCCCAGGTATTTGGGAGGCTGGGGTGGAAGGATTGCTTGAGTCTGGGAGTTTGAGGCTCCAGTGAGCTATGATCGCACTACTTCACCCTAGACTAGGCAACAGAGAGAAACTCTGTCTCTATCGTTACTATTTCAGGTGCTGTGGTAAGCCTTTCCCTCAGAGATTGGGAGCAAGGAAAATAAGATACCCCCGAAAACGTACATATATACTAGAAAAAAGTAAAGATGTACAAACTCTTTCAAGAAGACAGAGACAAATCTTGTCAGTGACCACCAAACACTTTCTTTCAAGTGTTTCCCAATGACTGTTCCATCACCACATGCAAAATATTGCCCGTCTCTTTGCCTGATCATGAGCAACTTTCAACTGTGGTTTTACTTCCCAATTATAGTTGCAAACAGGGAGAAAATGTGCTAGTTACTTTGAGTCTCTAAATAATTTCCCCTGATAAATTAATAAATTAGCATTCTAGTTTATCTGTCTGCCTTTCTGGGTCTCTATTCCCTCCCCATATACTGATGAAATGAAGTATATTACGGTTAGACTGAGAGTCAGGCCCTGTCCATAGTAAATTCCTCAAAATAATGACTGCCACCCATGGATGTTCTTGGGATATATTTCATTGGCCTTCTCCTTCAGATGTGGCACCCTAACATTGCCTAATTTTATAGAAACTTTGACTTAGGGAGCTAAATCGCTTGCACAAGGTTACACAGAGCCAGGTACTTAGGTTTGTGTGACTTCATAGTCTATTTTCACAATGCTTCATTTCTGAGGTAATTCAGTAGAAGAGTACATTTTAAGATGTTTTGTTGAATGTTTTCCACCAAATACTGTGAGCCTATGTTTCTATCTAAGATATTTTCAAACTCAGTGGTTTGATCCTTTACTCATTCATCATCTGCCCATCCACCCATCCACCCACCCACCATTCATCCATCCATCTACTCACACATCCATCCATCCATCCACCTGCCCATCATCCATCAATCTACCCACCCATCCATCCATCCACACACCCATCATTAATCCATCCATCCATCCATCTACCCTTCCACCCATCTACCAATCCATCCATCTACCCACCCACCCATCATCCATCCATCTATCCATCCACCCACCCATTATCTATCCATCTATCTACCCACCCATTATCCATTTGCCCATTTACCCACCCATCATTCATCCATCCATCCACCCATCCATTCATCCACTCACCCATCCATCCACCTACCCATCATCCATCCATCTGTCCACCACCCACACATCATCCATCCATCCGCCCACCCATCACCCATCCATCCATCCATCCATCCAATCATCCACCCATTCACCCACCCATCCATCTATCCATCCATTCATCCATCCACCACCCATCATCTGTCCATCCATCCATCCATCCATCCCTCCCTTTGTCAATTTTTAAGCATTTATCAAATATCAGGCCCACCAGTAGGTACCAGGGATGGAAATTCCTTTGGCCTTAAGGATCTTTTAGTCTGAAGAGTTATCAAAAGGCCCTTGTGTTAACACTATATGCTCTGTTTTACACTCAAAGTCACTGATGCCGGTCATGTCTCCTCTTTTATCAAAGAATTTCTCTCCACCCCAGGCTCTGCTATCAACCTGAATGACCTTACTAGCCTATGTTTTTTTGGTATGTGGTTTCCTTTCCCTACAAAGGAAATAACTTTAATGCAAATCAGGAAGCAGAAAGAGGAAACTTTAGTTTTCTTTTCTTTTTTTCAATTTCTTTTAAAATCTTATCCAAGTGGGCTTTAAAGTCTTACTAAAATCCTGTTCTACGAGGTGGTAATGAGGTATAGTGTGTGGTATATAGTATGTGCAAGAGCAGTTTTTTTTCCTGTTTTATCTGTGGGGTCTTTGGCCACATTTCATACTGTTTTTTAAAAAATTCTGAAATGAATTAAGGTTAACATTTTTTGTAGCATAAGTTTTGATACAGCCCTTTTCTTTAAAAAAAAGCATTATTTTGTGACAACATCGGGATTTCCCTTTTCTCCTCCTTCTCCTCCTCTTCTTCCTCTTCCTCCTCCTCCTTTTCTTCTCCTTCTCCTTCTCCTTCTCATTCTCCTTATTCTTCTTCTTCACAGTCTTGCTCCATCACCCAGGCTGGAGTGTAGTGATATGATCATGGCTCACTGCTGCAGCCTCGACCTCCCAGACTCAAGCAAGCAATCCTCCCAACTCAGCCTCTCAAGTAGCTACGACCACAGAGCATGCCACCACGACCAGAGATTTTTAATTTTATTTTGTAAAGATAGTCTCGCTATGCTACCCAAGCTGGTCTCAAACTCCTGGCCCAAGCAATTCTCCAACCTTGGCCTCCCAAAGTGTTGGGATTACAGGCATAAGCCACCGCACCTAGTGATTTCTTTTTTTTCTAAACAAGAGAAGTGAAACCTCTGATGGAGTCAACCATTAATGTGGCCCCATCACTATAAATGCCAACAGAGGATCCAAGACAGAACTCGTTTCCAAATATGCAGAACAAGTCACTAAATACATCTTGTCTTTCCTTCTTTAGGATAGTCCCTTGAAGCAGAAGTTTTCTTGAATTTATCGTCATTTATTAATCTTACAAATGCTATAGCATAAAATTTATTAGTGAAATCTGTGGACTCATCAGCCCAAGTAGAGAAGCTGGCATTTATCAATTAATTCCACAAAACCTCTTCAGTATTATGTATGCCATAAATACATCAATTTATCACACCATTTGAGAGTAGAAACTTTTCAATTTCTCTTACTGCATTTTGCTCACTGTAAATTTACACATTGGCATAATTGGGTTCTCGCTACTGTTGCTTTTCATTTCATTGAAATCTTTTATCTTCTCTTTCATGTGTTTAAACAAGTGCAAAATAATATTCTCAGCATCTTCTAAATTTTGACCATGAATTTAAAACTGCTTTACAGCTTTGGAAGAGCTGGGCACAGTGGCTCACATCTGTAACCTCAGCACTTTGGCAGGCTGAGGTGGGAGGATTGCTTGAGGCCAGGATTTACTTGAGACAAGCCTGGGCAACATAGTGAGACCCTCATCTTTACGAAAAAAAAAATAGTCGTGGTGGTGCGTGCCTGTAGTCCAGGCTACTCTGGAGTCTGAGGGAGGATCATTTGAATCCAGGAGCTTGAGCCTGCAGTGAGCTATGATCATGCTACTGTAGTCCAGCCTGAGTAACAGCAAGACTGCATGTCAAAAAACATTTTTTAATTGAAAAATAATCCAATGCCTGAAAACAAACAAACAAAAAACTTGGAACATGCCCATATGGATGGGAAACTTGCCCTCAACAGTAGAGACGGCAGTTCCCTGGGAACCAAAGGGCTGGAAAAGTGCAGAAGAGAAGAAAGGACAGATGTGTCTCCGTCAGGATTCTGTAGGCACTAAAGATCCCCCCTTTCAAGAGCTGATAGACTTGAGGTCCCCTAATTTAGGGAGTGAGGCTCTGAGCTATCCTCCTCACCTAACACATGATCGGCTTTATCAAAGTGAAAATCTCCACTACTTTAAAAAAATGAAGACATGAGAAAAATGTTCTGAGTACTTGAAGCTTTGTCTCAACAACTGCCCTGTGTAACAAGCAGAGCAAAGGTGATTCTTAGGGCAGTAGAACTCATCCTTATGATGGTATGATGGCAGATATATGTCATTATTAATTTGCTGAAACCCATATAATGTACAACACCAAGCATGAATGAACTCTAGTGTACACTCTGGACTCTGGGTGATAAGGATGTGTCAATTAAGTTTCATTGATTGTGACAAATGTACTACTCTGGTGGGGGATATCGATAATGGAGGAGGCTATGCAGGTGTGGGGACATGGGAATTTTAACACCATCTGCTCAATTTTGCTGTGAACCTAAAACTGCTCTAAAAAATATGTATTAAAAAAAACAAACTGCACTGTGTCAATCGGGGAGCAAAAGAGGCAAGAAAAAAAGGGCAGCATTCCTGCTATTTAAAAACTGAAATATGTTTATATGAGTCACCCCGACTCTGTATTTGCTTGTCTGCACATCGTTTTATCAGTCACATTTTGCTTTGTGAAACTGAAAAAAAATAGAGCTTGGAGAGATGTGGCTGGCACAGGCCTGAAAAGAAATAAAAGAAACAGTTAAAGGCATCTTCAACGTAGATATTGCTCAACTTGTAGAGTCACAGAAGGACTGAGGAGAAAACAAAATACATCCGCTTCCCCTTCTGGAAATCAAGTTAATGTTTTGAAGATTTAGATTGCGTCATCATATGTTGGGGCTGGTGTTTACTCCACATCAACTCCCTTTAATAAGGGAGGAGAACAGTGCCATTTCCTCTTTCCACTGGGCTGTGTTTTGGGACTTCTTAGTTCCATGGATTTTGCCTTCAATCTGATTCTGTCTGCATAGCATCTTCCAGAAGTTCTTTAATGGTTCAAATGAAATTATTTGATGATTCGCTTATGGAATCTATCCTGTTTGCCTTTTATTCAATGCAGTTATTCTTATTTATACTTATTTACATTCCCTCCACATTCAATAATATTTAGAGACGAAGAAGAGGTACTTCATATATTCACCCACCACCTTGAGATAAAGCCACATCTTATCTGAGTATGTCCAGGCCCTTAGATAATAAAGATAGTCTGTGAGTCACTGGGTATAAATCCGCATTTGTGATTATAATGCCTAACTCCTAAATCTGGATATTAAATACAAAAACATAAAATTAATGTAGTCTATTGTTCTCATATTTAATGCATGTAAAATTGTGTCTGTTTGGCTAGCCACTTAAAAAATTATGGTACAAAATAGAGTCTGTTGATTATGAATTCTTTTCCTGGTCATTTAATCATTTACAGGCGTTGTTAGAATGGAAGACAGAAGTGTGTAAATTGGAAAACATCGCTCATGCTGGAATTTCTCTAAGAATCAACACATGGAAATGTCATTTGTTTTTCTGTCTTTATTTATTTATTTCAGAGACAGGATCTCGCTCTGTCACCCAGTCTGGAGTGAACACAATCATAGCTCACTCAGCCCCAAACTCCTGGGCTCAAACCATCTTCCCACCTCAGCCTCTCGAGTCTCTGGGACTACAGCCATTGAGTCACCTTGTCTGGCTTATAAATGCCATTTCTGAGGTAGAAATATGTTTTTAAATAAATGACTATTGTTTTATAAAATAAATGTAAAGACACAGAGAAGTTCTGCAACAAGAAGGCGTAACCACTGTAAACATTTAGCACTTTATCTTTAAATTTAACCCCCAACCCTTAATATATCAAGGGCGTTTTCCCATATCATGAAATGACTCTTTGAAATTCTTGACTGAATATGAAAAAGATATAGAGTGCTCCATAGTACATAGAACTGAAATTTTAAAATCGAATTTAAACTCTGGTTTACTTTTCAAAGTGTTTTAGTTTTTATTTGGTAATATTCTGACAACCAATCAAGTTACAGAAGATGTGCTGATCAGTCAAGACAGACGTGGCTGTGCTGTGGTAACCACAACCACCAAACCCCAAATTTCAGTGGCTTGAAACAACCAAGAATTAGTTCCCTCTCAGGCTATGTGTCTATTATAGGTTAGAGGTGGAGGCTGGAGTCTGCTCATATTGATCATTCAGGGACTCAAACTGACAAAACGGCTGCCATCTTGAACATTTCTGGTCACCAGTTAAAGAGAGAGCTCTAGAGATCTTGCACTGGCAGTGAGATGCTTAGCCCAGGAAGTGACGTCCGCTACTTCTGCTCAAACTCACTGGCCAAGCGGACTTCATCAAAATTCGAAACTTTTGTGGGGCGATGGACACCATCAAGCAAGTGACAAAAATAACTCACAGAATGAAAGAAAATATGTGCAAATCGTAAATATGATAAGGAACTTGTGTCTAGACTACATAAATTCTTTCAATAATAAAAGGATAGATAAGCAAATTTAAAAATGGGCAAAGGATATAAATCGACATTTCTCCAGAGAACATATATAAATGATCACTCAGCACATGAGAGATGCTTGTCATGATTGGGCGTCAGAGAAACACAAATCAAAACACAAAACCACTTCACACCCACTAGGATGGCTATAATCAAAAAGAAAGGCAATAGCAAATGTTGCCCTGTACATTGCTGCTGGAATATAAAATGGTAGAGTCACTCTGGAAAACATTCTGACAATTCCTCAAAAGGTTAAACATAGTTACCACATGAACCAGCAATTCCATTCCTGGGTATGCACCCAAGAAAATGGAAAATGTGTGTCCATGCAAAAACTTGAGTATCATTGTTCTTAGCAGCCTTATTCATAATAGCCAAAAGGTGCAAACAACTCAAATATCCATCAAGTGATGAATGGATAAACAAAATGTGGTATATTCATAAAATGGAATAATATGTGAAATATTATTGCATAAAAAGGAATGATGCACTGAAACGTGCTACAACATGGATGAACTTTGAAAACATCATCCTAGCTGAGAGAAGTCAGACACAAAGGCCTTCATAGTCCATTATTCCATTTCTACAAAATGTGCAGATTAGGCAAATCCATAGAGATAGAAAGTAGATTTTTGGTTACTAGGGGCTATGGGGATGACCAACTGATGTTTGGGGCTATGTCTGACTTCATTCAGTGTCTTAACATATTTTTCATCTGGGCTTTAGACTAGAAATAAATCAAGCAATTAGCAGTTCTCTGGTTATCTTCCCTCTTTGGGTTTTTATTCCTTTTCATTATGTTTATTTTTTTCCTTCTAAGTTTGAAGATAATTATTTTCCTTGAAGGCAGTACAGTGTAGTGACTAAGGGTGCAGGCTCTGAAATCAGACTGGAACTTGAGTCCTGCCTCTGATATTTACTATAGCTGTGTGACCTTAAGGTCTCTTGTATCATATTTTCTCATCTGTAAGACGGAAATCATATTAGGACTTACCTTGAGAATTGTGAAAAGTTAATGAGTTAATGTGTGTAAGAGTTAATACATGTAATATATTTAAAATAGTTTCCATGAAGTTTAGTTTCTGTTATTATTAGTGTGATGACAAAGTCAAATGTAAAATTATAATTTTCTAATTGTCAGATTGCAGGTTAAACTATTTTTAGTTTGTTTTCATACTGTAATTATGGCTTTAAAACATCAATCCTATTTTCTGTGCTCATTTTAATCTCTGGAAGCTTTGGTTTATTGAAGGATTTAGTCTTTATTGGCCAACTGAGATTGTTTTGAGAAGGGGCAGTGAAAAGAATTCATATACAGGCTAGTTGAGATCCTGTTTAAAGACCTGTGCTTTTTAAGCACAAGAAAAAAAGACTGAGTTATGGGGGCAAGATGGGGTAAAGTGGAAGAGGTGGCAGCACAATACATTCCTTAAGCTACTTAGATACTGTTACATTGATGTGGAGTTGACTGGTTCTTTGTGGTCCTAGAGCAAAGATCTGGGACCACTGGGTATAAGTTTTGGTTTGGTATAAGGAAGGAATTTTTAGTAGTCAGAGTTTTCTAAACCTACCTGAGTACAAGCCACCAGCTTCTCTCTCCTGCTTCACTATAATCATCTCCTAACTTGTTTGTCTCATCCCTAAGGCCCCCTCCAATACATTAGCAAAATGGCAGCCAAAGTGATCTTTTCAAAGCACAGATATCATTCTGTCTTTTCTCTGCTTATAACCTTTCAATGACTTCCAGATACTCTTGGAATAAAGACCAAAATCCGAATAATGATGGGTTTACTGGGTCTGACCCTCCCTAACTTCAGCCTCATCTTGTAGGACATGACCCCTTGCTCAGAATGGTCCACTCACCTGGTCTCCATCATTCACTTCTTCCAACTCCCCTCAGAGCCTTAGAACATGCTTTTATGTCTGTTTATGACATTCTATTTCCATTTTCTCTAGCGAATGCCCATTCTTCCTTTAGATGTTAGCTCAAACCATCCCGTTCTCAAAGAGGCCTTCCTTGAACTTCCTGTCTTGGTCTGTTAGATAGTCTCATGGCAGCATGTACCTCTCCTGTGTAGCTCTTTCCACTGTTATAATTGGATGGCATTGGTATAACTTTTTGATTAATGCCTGAAAGTTCCCTGGGTACAGAGATCACATCTTTTCTTTTCTTTTCCCCACCCCGTATCCTCAGTAGTCTTAAAATTATCTGATTAGAGTGGACTATGTCTATTCAAGACTTTTATATGAATGTTTCAACTCATGGGAGTGTCGTGCCTCACACGTAAGTGCTCAATGAAAGCTTCTTGAATAAATGCATGAACAAATGACTGAGCAGATAGAGCTGTTTAGGTGAGAATTGTACTCCTTCCACCAGAGATGTTTTATCTAGAGACTACGAAAACTCAAAGCTTCTTTTAGAATCTGAGTCTATAATTCCAGGATCCTTGCAATAAAGGTTTACTTAGTTACGAAAATGATCGTGAGGTCACTGGACTGCTATGGTCAACCTCTGAACCATTGTCACATTGTGTAGTTGAAAAATGCCTAAGCGCCACCTAGAGAGCTGAGGAAATGTTCCTCATGGCCATTCATCATTGTTCATTCATTCCATCATGTGCGCTACCCAACACTGCTCACAGACTATGATGTCCTTGTGCAACATGGCATCTCTGTCCCTCAAGGAGGTCACAGGTTTTTGCTGAACACAGATACATGAACAAAAGCTTACAGGCACATGTGATAAAGTACACTGAAGATGTGCTTTCAAGAGGAACACTGCTTAGCATGGTTATTGGGAAGGATTTTTAGGCTCAGAGAGAAGAGTCAGTAGCAAGGAACTGATTAAAGAATTAGGACAGAGAGGCCAGGCGCAGTGGCTCTCACCTGTAATCCCAGCACTTTGGGAGACCAAGGCTGGAGGATCACTTGAACCCAGGGTTTTAAGATCAACCTGGGCAACAGTGAGACCCTGTCTCTAAAAGAAGAAAAAACAAAAACAAAAACGAAAACAAAACATGATGTCTTGTCTCAGAAGAGGAAGAGCTACCATTTCTGCGAGGGGTAGGGACTGCTGGTCAGATAGGGCAACTGTGTGCTGGTGTGGCTGCCAGGGAAAGAATAGTGGTCTCTCTCTCTCTCTCTCTCTCTCTCTCTCTCTCTCTCTCTCTGTGTGTGTGTGTATGTGTGTGTGTGTGTGTGTAGGAGTGACAAAATGTTGAATCTAGGGTTGAAAAAGAGAGTCCAGGTGGTTCTCAGGGCCTTAGGATTCCTGCAGGTTAAGGAGCAGGACTCCAGAGCCCTGTAGACTGAGAACTGGGAGGCAGTTGCTGCTAAAAGTAGGGTGAGGGTGTATGTGCACAGACTGAAATCTGCATGGTCACATTGTAAGGAGGTCATTTGTACCACTGCCTCCTGAGGAGGTGCCCAGGATGAAACACATCTAAAGCTCAGGGAAATCACACACGTAAACTGTGTGTGAACTATCTATGACCTTCGCATTCATATCTTGCAGAGAGTTTGTTGCAAGTGCACTGTGGGGCTTTCTGTGGGTACAAATATTCTCAGCTTTAAGAAATGGGTGCCTAGGTTGGGCTCCCCAGAAAGCAGACTTAAGAGAAAGATTTGTGTCCAGGAGGTTTATTGTGTCCTACTTGAAACCGCTTTTGCAAGAATTATAACTGAGGAAATTATGACAGTGAAAGAGATCAGAACTAACCCGCTCCATCCTGCTGCTAAACTTTAAGCCGTTCTCATTCATTTCTGGGCATAGGCTGAACTAACCTTGGGAAGGAATTCCGTTTATGGTTTGACTCTGAAACAAAATTGATAATAGCCGTTTTCTAAAAAGATCCCCTTCTTGCCTGGGGACAAGTCTGCCTTTGTAGGACTAACAAATTAGCTACAAGATTAGATATTATGGTTCAGGGGTCACGCAGCCTCTGCTTGTAAGAGTCAGAACCTCCCCCAGTTGTTCCTGGGGATGACATCATTATTGTAAAACCTCAGATCAGTGCTTGAGATCTCTTGCAGACGCTGTACTCGACGATCAGCTGACACCACCCAGAATGGTAATCTGGCTCAGCTAGTTCTGCAGTCCCACCCAGGAACAGACACAGCAAGAACACCTCACTTTGACCCCCTATGATTCCTCCAACCTGACTAATCAGCACTCCTCACTTCCTGAGCCCCTACCCACCAAATTATCTTTAAAAACTCCCATCCCTGAATGTGAATGCTCAGGGAAACTAATTTGAGTAATAATAAAACTCCAAGGTCCTGCACAGTCAGCTCTGCATGAGTTACTCTTTCTCCATTGCAATTCCCCTGTCTTGATAAATCAGTTCTGTCTAGGCAGCAGGCAAAGTGAACTCACTGGGCTGTAGTGTGCGCTGGGGATCAACACTCAGGGGGATGAGAGAAGTGGGATCTGTCAGAGGCAGGTGTTGACTTGCAATGTAGTTGCAATCAAGGTCTCAGCGAATTTAATGAGGGAATTGAGAGGATCCTTCAATGTTGCCCCACTGTGAGACCAGGGGGCCAAACTTTGGTACTCCCCACAATACAACATTGATCAGCCATTAGGTTCAGGCTGGCCTGGAGAGAGGGGGGTGTGATTTTGGGCTAGGCAGCTCTCTTCAGCTGAATCCAGTTCCCAGAGAGTGACTCAGCTGAGATCTTTCAGCCACCGACAGTGGGAGAATGAAATGATCGGCTTTGAAAGGGAGGTCAGGATAGTGCTTCACAGCCTCCAGTGCAAAGGGCAAGTGACAAGAAGAGACAAACCAAATAGAAAGAAATCATTTTAACAGCAAGAATGTGAAACAAATGTTCAACATTGTTAGTAATAAGTGAAAAGTTAAAGAATAGATCACTCTTAGCCTATCAGACTCATGATTTTTTAAAAAAGATTGGCCATGGATGTAGAAAATGATAACCTGTATGCTTTTAGATCCTGAGGTAGTGAAGGGTGATTGATTTAAGGTTTAAAATACTAGCAGTCAATGCCACGAGAATAAACATCATCACTCAGAAAGAGTGTAGGTGAAGAACCAGATAATCTCACCAGCTCAGAGGAGAATTGAGATACATAGTACACATGTATTTATAGAAAGTTCAATATCATTGTGCCTGAAAGCTTTTTCCCATGGGAATTCACAGAATTTACTTGACAGCCTGGCTCTAAAGTCCACAGGAGGGGCAATGACATTTGGGTAAAAATTCCTAACTACAGAGTAAGGAAATTGGCTGTTGAGACTACTAGGGCAATGGCTGGAAGGCGTAATAGTAGTGACATATTTAATCGTGAGGTAAGGTATGCAATGACTAATTATCTTTTATATTCACCAATGACAAAAAACTGGAAAATATCCCTGACTTTTGGGGTTAAAATATAACACATGCCAGAGAGAGAACTAATATTAAACTACCCAAATTCCAAATCCCGTGAAGGAGAACAGTAGAGGCTATTGTGCCTATTGGAGAAAGGTTATTCCATCTATAGCAGAGACCTATATAGTTGGGCTTCTGCATCCATGGGTTCCACATCCATGGATTCAATCAACCACCCATTGAATAAAAACACACAGGAAAGGCCAGGCATGGTGGCTCATGCCTGTAATTCCAGCACTTCGGGAGGCCAAGGCGGGTGGATCACGAGGTCAGGAGTTCAAGACCAGCCTGGCCAATATGATGAAACACCGTCTCTATTAAAAATACAAAAATTAGCTGGGCGCGGTGGCTCGCGCCTGTAGTCCCAGCTGCTCAGGAGCCTGAGGCAGGAGAATCACTTGACCCTGGGAGGCAGAGGTTTTAGTGAGCAGAGATGGCACCACTGCACTCCAGTCTGGGCAACAGAGTGAGACTCTGTCTCAAAAAAAAAAAAATCCAGGAAAAAATAACCATATAAAAATAAAAAACAATGCAGCACAACTATTCACATAGCATTTACATTGTATTAGGTATTAAGTATTCTGGAGATGATTTAAAGCATACTGGAGGATTATACACAAATACTAAAATCATTATATATCAGGGATTGAGCATTCACAGATTCTGGTATCTGTGGGATTCTGGGAACTAATCCCCCACCTATATAGAGGGATGACTATACGCTATTCAGAAAGAAGTTTCTCCACCATCCCTGTTGGGTCCTGGTGGAGATGGAGCAAGTGACCAGGAGACATCAGATGACCATGTAACCAGAACTATCCATTATGAGAAGTTTTGTTTCAAATGACCACATCATAAGTTTGGGTGGGCCCAGAAGCAATCTATAAGATGGAAGTGATACCCCAGCAGGATAGGGCACAAGTAGGGCCAGAGGGAACAAGCAATCCACAAGAGCAGGTGGTCCAGATCCCGTGTTGTCCAGTGCTTCTCCTTAGTACCAGCCACACGGGAGACCTCTTATGACAGCTGATGGAGGGGAAATAAAAGGTTGAAGCTTGGTTCACAAATGGGTCAACTCGATATCTCTGTACAAACCAGGGACAGTAGCTGCATCACAAACCTCACTTAGGTATTGATGTGATTTGGATGTTGGTCTCTTGCAAATCGTATGTTGAAATGTGATTCCCAGAGTTGGATGTAGGGCCTGGTGGAAGCTGATTCGATTATGGGAGTGGCTCCCTCACGAATAAGGTTTGGTGATAAGTGAGTTTTCGTCCAGTTAATCCACACAACATCTGGTTGTTTGAAAGAGTCTGGGACCTTCGCCATCTTTCTCTCTTGCTCCTTCTTGCCATGTGGTATGCTGGCTCCCCCTTCACCTTCCACCAGGATTGTAAGCTTCCTGAGGCCTCACCAGAAGCAGATGCCAGCACCATGCTTCCTGTACTGTGAGCCAATTAAACCTCTTTTCTTTATAAATTACCCAGTCTTAGATATTTCTTTTTTTCTTTTTCTTTTTTTTTTTTTGAGATGGAGTTTCACTCTTGTTACCCAGTCTGGAGTGCAATGGCGCGATCTCAGCTCACCACAACCTCCACCTCCTGGGTTCAGGCAATTTTCCTGCCTCAGCCTCCTGAGTAGCTGGGATTACAGGCACGCGCCACCATGCCCAGCTAATTTTTTGTATTTTTAGTAGAGACAGGGTTTCACCATGTTGACCAGGATGGTCTCGATCTCTTGACCTCGTGATCCACCCGCCTCAGCCTCCCAAAGTGCTGGGATTACAGGCGTGAGCCACCGCGCCCGGCCTGGTCTTAGATGTTTCTTTATATCAACACAGAAACAGACTGACACAGATGTGGCACTGAAAGCTAGCAGTGAGAAATTCTACCACTGGGGAAATTTCTAGCAGGTATGTCTGGTCATATAAGTTTCCCAAGGTATGAATATACATGGTTTCATTAGTAGTAGCAAATGGTATGCTGGTGGGTTTGGAAGGAGATAGATTAAAAGATCTATTAAGGAGATTAAGGAGGATTAAGAAACTCTGCGGAGGAGGCATGTGGGCAAACTTATGGAAGGTATGAAGATCTTTGTTTCACATGCACATTAGCCCACTGAAGTATCTGTTATGAAAGAGGCACTATCCAACCAATACAGACCAAGTGACTCAGCCAATTGATATCATTTGGCTTCATCATTTGATACCTGGGTGTTGGAATAATGAGTGCATTTACAGAGTAGCCATAGTGGTAGGGATGGAGGCTATGCATGGGCCTGACAGCTGATCTAGCTGTTGCTTCTGCTCAAAGTCCAGCCTATCAGCCCCAGAGACCCTGTACTGAAACCCTGTTATAGCCTCATCCCCTAGGAAACTAAGCTTCCATTTGGTAGCTATTTGACTGCATTGGATCCCTTGCACAATAGAAGGAGCAGATACCATCCTGACCAGACTCAACTTATATTCTGTATATTGGGTTGTCTTTCATGATGTGAGGCCTCAGCTAGCACCATGATCTGAGACCATATGGAGTGTTTGATAAATATCAGAGCTAAGGGTCCTACGTCACAGCAAAAAACGTATAGTAGTGGACACCTGGCCATGGGACCCACTAATTCTGTCACAAACTTTGTCACTCAGAAGCCTCCCTATTAGAGTGGCAGAATGGCCTTTATAAGACCAGTCAAGATCTCAGTTTAGAATTAACACCCTATAAGGCTGAGGTACCATCCTCCAGGATACCCTAGCTCAGTAACCATTACATGGTGCTGTTTTCTGTCCCCGAAAGGTAGACTACATTAGTCTGGAAACTGAGAGATGGAAGTAGGCGTGGCCCCACTTCTCATCTCTCTCAGTGATCTTGGGAAACGTGTGCTTTCCATCCATGCAGCTTTAACACTACATGTCTAAAAGGGGCTGCTTCTACCAGGGGACACAGTAAAAATCCCGCTGAAATTTAAGCTATGGCTGTCACTAGGGCACTTCCAGTTCTGTGTGTCAAGAGAACAGCAGTTAAGAAAGGGAATGCAGGGGCAATTAAGGCTGCTGCTACTCAATGAGGACAGGAAAGAATATGTTTGGTGCCCAGAAGACCCATGAAGCACATCTTGGTATTCCCATGCCCAGTTGTGATGGTAAGTGGAGAATTGTAGCAGCCACAGTCTGAGAAAGACACAGTAAATCAAGGCTCAGAAACCTTAGGGATGATGGTTCGGGTCGGGTCACCTCACCAGGTAAGCCACCTAGACCAGCAGAGGTACTAGCCAAAAATGAGGGGAAGACAGAATTGTAAATTGTGGAGGGAATGATGAATATTATTTATGGTCTCAGGATAGCTGCAGCAGTAGGGGCTATAGTTCATCCTACTAATCTTTCTCTTGTAAGTTTCCCAGCAAACCAAGCCAACCAGAATTATGGGAAAGTCATTCCCAAAGGGATAGCAGAGAAACATGAGAGGTAAGCTGCAGCGGATATTGTGGTATTCACTCAGGTGCCCCTTCAGGACCAATGTACCTAATCCCCAACTTCTGGTAATATCATACTGCCAACCCACAGTTGAGAATATGAGAATCTCCCTGCCCTGGGAGGCATTAGAAAATACTGAGAAAACGTTGAATTTCTATAAACTGTAGTATAGGAGTTTAAGCCAGTGTTCTCTGGAACTTGGGAGAGACCCCCACCTGATGACTGGATTATACCAATGCAGAATTGATCTGCCTGGGAAGTTTGAAAATGGAGATTTCAAATTTCTGGGATTGAAAAGAGAATAAGGGTATCCAAAGCAAAATTTTGTAACACTTGAGCATATCTGATCAAAACTATATTGTCCTGGTGAGGGCTGCAAGGTTGAAAGGGCAGTGATCCCAGGTCTGGATAATGTAGTCAATATTCTTTGGTGACTTCTGAGGTCAGAATTGTCTTATGGGAGAAAAATGAGATACAGATCATCGAGAAGCTGATACAAATCGGGAATATGAAGTTTTTTTCGAGCGCTGCTGGACCTCATGTTCATACTAATGCTCCGTTCTCTGCTGATGATTTTATGGCACCTGCTTCCTAGTTATTCCTCTTCAAAAACACCATGGGAGTAAATGGCATGCCTGAAGTGTCTACGGAAAGTAGCCTGTTAATAGGGATATGATCTGTCCCTGAGCTCAAAGGTATAAAAGAGAGAAGACCTTTCTTTGTCTCTCCTGGAGTGAGAGGGAGACCTCAAAATAATATCTTATAGACTTTATCCTTCTCTTGCATCGAAATAACATGATCTCATATTCAGAACTTATTTGAAATGCTGTGTCCTTGAGATTTCTTGGAGGGGTCATATCTGACTGTGTGACACTTTTGACAACTATGGATGGAGCATGTATTTCTCTTGTGACCAGCCGCCCTCTTGGTGTCCACACTGTAATATTTCCAGAAGAAGGCCTGGGCACTGACACCTTCCTTCCAGGCCAGTTTTGAACCCAGCTTATGCTCTGTAAAGAACTTTATGATATTGTTCTTATTCCCATTCTTCAGAAAGAAATATGCTTGGTGTTTGAACCAGTCAGGTGTTTGAAATATGTTTAAGATGTGACTTATGTGTGACCAGAAAAGTCTAAGTGTATTTGGGAAAGAGACCACAGAATCACCAGGTCTAACTTTGCCACGCGAATCACGTTCACACAAAACTTGTTGATGCAATATTTGAGAAAACATTACCCTTAGGTAACTGGCATGACTTCACCTGCTGGTATATACAAATTCCTTCATTCGTTCCCTCATTTAATAAGGACTTGTTGGACACTTGCTTGTAAAAGACACTTGCGATGTTAGGGAGACAGTGCACAAGACTACCCTTACTTCTGACACTTGTGATTCTGGAGGATTCCCAAGACCACCCTCGGGTTTGATAATTCAGCTGGAGGACTCACAGAACACACCAAAAGCTGTTACACTCACAGTTATGGTTTATTACAGCACAAGGATACTCATTAAAATCAGCCAAGGAAAGAGACGCAAGGGCAGAGTCAGGAAGTTTCCTAGAGCAGAAGCTGTAGTGTCCTCTCTCAGTGGACTTGTGGATAACACTCTCCTGGCAACAATGTGTGATGACACGCACAGGATATTGTCAACCAGGGATGCTCACGTGAGCCTTGGTGTCCCAGAGTTTTTTCATTTTTTCTGTTGAGACAGGGTCTCATTCTGTTGCCAGGCTGGAGTGCAGTGGCATGATTGTGGCTTACTGTAGCCTTGACCTTTCAGGGCTCACGTGATCCTCCTACTTCAGCCTCTCAAGTAGCTGACACTACAAGCATATGCCATTATGCCTGGCTAATTTTTGTATTTTCTGTAGAGACAGGGTTTCGCGGTGTTGCCCAGGCCGGTCTCTAACTCCTGGGCTCAAGCAATCTGCCTGCCTTGGCTTGCCAAAGTGCTGGGATTACAGGCATGAGCCACCATGCCTAGCCAGTGTCCAGAGTTTTTATCGGGGCTTCATCCTGTGGACATGGTGTGGGTAGCCTGTTTGGCTGGCCTTTTGTCTCTAGCCTGTATGGACGTTGAGCTAATCCTGTGTGGCTCAAAATGCTTGTTATAAATCACACAGTTAGACAGTCTGGTGTCTCTCAAGGACCCTAGGTAAACAAAGACACTCTTATCAGGCAGGACATTCTTTGGGCTTAGAGATCACCTTCCAGTAACTGAGGCAAAGGCCAGCCTTCCCTTTGGGTAAGGCTAATTCTTTAATACACAGAAAGATTCCAGGATCTGCGGGTATAGCAGCAAGCAAAATAGACACAAATTCCTCCTCTCTTGGAGTCCACTGTGATATTCAGAAAGTACCCGTAAGTTGCCTATTCCAAGCCCCCACTGGCTTACTGGCCTGAAGTGTATTATTTTCCCAGGAACTGCTCCTTTAATAGACCTAGACATTTCCAGGGACCTTGCAACTATAACCCAAATGTTACTCATATTGGGATCATTTATTCTCTTGGATCCTGGGATAAAAGAATAGAGGAGAGATATTTTTCTTTTAAATGAATCCTTCAGATTGGATTCCTGCAGCTGAGCTGATAGGCCCCTAGAAACGGAATTCCTTCTTTTGCACTTTAGTTCTTTTCACAGTGGTCAAATCCTGGCCATCATGCCCAGTGCTTGGAATAGCTGCTCATTGCATACTCTAGGCTGCATGCTTTCACCTGGCCTGGCTTGTCAGTTTTCTTTGTCTGTGGTTGCTCTATCATTCCAATTTAGAATCTATTATTCCACATTCCTCAGGGATCAGTCAATCTGACAGATCTGAACATATGTTCTTGGCTATTGGAGACCCAGGGAACTGGCATCTGATTCGTAGCTGAGAAAGCCAAGGTGGGCATGAAACACCACAGGAGGGTCTGCAATTAGAAGGTAAGTGCACTCCCCCCCTCCCCTCCAAAAAGGCGGAGCAAAGCCCATGAATTCTCAGAAATGATAGCAGGAATGTTGGCCTGGATTCACAAGAATCCTCCCCAGGGAGATGACCCACCAGGGGGGATTCTGGGATGTCTTACAAGAAGATGCTGGGTGGGATGTGGAGTATGGCTAGAAAGAAGGCAGTCGAGGCCAGGCTCGGTGGCTTACACCAGCATGTTGGGAGGCTGAGACGGGCGGATTGCTTGAGGCCAGGAGTTTGAGACCAGCCTGGCCAACATGGCCAAACCTTATCTCTACTAAAAATACTAAATTTAGCCACGCATGGTGGCAGGTGCCTGTAATCCCAGCTACTCAGGAGGCTGAGGCAGGAGAATCACTGGAACCTGAGAGGTGGAGATTGCAGTGAGCTGAGAGTGCGCCACTGCACTCCAGCCTGGGCGACAGAGTGAGACTCCGTCTCAAAAAAAAAGAGAAAAGGCAGTCAGGGAGCTCTGCCTACAGCGTGGGAGTGGTCATCAGAGGAACCTTTCAGGGGAACCCACATGAGAAAGGGTCAGCTTTAAATACCTGCCAAGTCCAGAGAGCACAAAGCAAGTTTATGATAGCATCAGGTAAGGGTAAACTTTTTCCTCCTCCCTTTTCCTTCTCCCTCCTTGTACTCCAATCCCAGGGAGGCCACAAGCTGCTGTTAGGCATCTGAGAGAGGAACAATGGGAAAAAGAGAAAAAGAGAGCCTGCAGTGACTTTACCTAAGGAGAAAGGAGAAGATTTATCTTTACAATGAACATCCAAATGTTGATTAATATATCATAGTGGACAGCATCCTTTCAGAATCAAGACTATGTTTGTGACTTAAAGTGACCCTTGGCATATAAATGTTTGCTTTATTAAATGACCCACTATTGATGTGGACACTATGTACCAAAAAAAGATGGAGAGAGACTTGTTTCTCCTTCTCTTCCTCTTCACATAATGTTTTGATCTTACCTTCCTTGCCTTGAAGCCAGCTGTGTCACTTGACCTGCAGGCTCAGCATGACCAGCCAGGAGCATCCCACAAGCCTTGTCTATTTCCAGCTTAGATAATGTCCCATAAGAATCCCCTTTAATTTGGGAGAGTATATATTTAAAGTGGAAAATACGTGTTTGTTAACATTTGCACTCTCCTCGTACAAGGCCATATAAAGATGTCTCAGTGTTTGACTGGTCTAGATGTTGTCTACGTAAGTAAAATGGTATATAATTTAGCTTCTCACAAACTATTATAATACATCATGAATTCTGTTAAGTATAAGGCCTCATTTCCCAATGAAATATTTGGAAATAATAATTTCTCAATTCACACTTTAACAGGCTAATTAGTATAAAATTATTTTTAATTAAAAACTAATAATATGAGAATCAACAGAATCATTGCTCAAGTTCAGCATTTCTATGCAAGAGTTTCTTATCTTTCTCATCCAAACTTTTAAGGATCTCTGGCCTTTGTTAAGTAAAGGCCACCTGTTGAATTGAATTAACGCATAACACTATGATACAATAAAGCATCTTCTTAGAGCAACTATTATATACCTGGCACTACCCTGGATGGTTTCTGCCAGTTCAAGTCCATTTGATACACAGAAGGAAAAAGATGGCTATTGAAGTTATCCATCCTCTTTGACGTGATCACCAAACGATTGATCTTTTTCTCACAAATAGTGGCAATTTGGAGAAATCTCAGAACAGACAGGGCTTCCAAATCAACAACGCTAGATAATGTTTTGTTTTATAAATAGGAAGTTGACCCAGGTTGACTGTGGGAGGAGCAACATTGGTTTATTGCATAAAAATTACACAATGTTTGTTGATCTAACTTGACTTGCAAGCTGTCCTGTGAGTTGTATGATAATTTATGCCAATTTGTGCTATGATGGTTGAGTTATGGCACCTTCTGATGTTGCTTATAAGTGAAATGAAGTATACTCCAATGCAGAAACACCTACAATCTGATTAAATTGTAGCATGCATATAATAAATTGTTTCTACAGACATATTTAAAGGGGGCAGAAAAGCAAAATATATGCCTAAACAGAAATGTTAAAGGCAAATATTCTGATTACTGGGTTTTCAGCAACCCTTCTGCCCACAATCTTTCCTGAAGTTTGGGTAAACTCATGGCTGGGTTCTCAGACATAGAAAGCCTGTCCTCATCTTTTCTTTTTTCTTTTTTGAACTTCATTTTATTGCGGTAAGAAGACTTAGTAAGAGATTTACCCTCTTAAAATTTTAAATGTATAAAACCTTATTATTGACTAAAGCTGCAATGACTGTAGATACGGCAGAGGATCGATAAACTGTAGAGATCTGCCCTCATCCACTCTCTGGACTCTTGCATTAGGTTGCAATAGGTCCCCCACATTAAAATTTCCCACTAAACCCAAATGCAATGCATTTAACTCATTTTCCCCAAGCCAGATGGCAAAAAAAACCCAAAACATACAAACAAACAAAACAACCTTCTAGCCTTGTCTTGAAATCCTTAGCGTTATGTAAGTTCTAATTCTGTGACTTTAACAGCTTCTTGGAGTCAGTCATGTACACCTGGCTCAGGTTCCTGGCTGGGGTATTCACCACCTTAAACTTTCTTAAAAACAAAACAAAAAAAACTGATGACCTTCTAGCATTGTTTTAGGGATTTTTGGGCGGAGGTAGAGGACAGTGTCATCTACACTTGCTACATTCTACCTCTTGTCTGTCTACTATATCCACATTCACTTCTTTCCATATAATTTTAAAAATATCACTGCCTGACAGAATATAACCAGTATGAAAGTGAAAATATACTAATTCTCTTTCAAAAAGAGAGAAAACATGAAATCGTATTAATTCATTGTATCCAGATTCTTGTTTGGGCTCTCTATCTAATACCTGTTTTTTTTCTAATTCTAGAGATGATCCTCTATTCTTTAAAAAAAAAATCCGTGGCTGATTGATAAACTTGGTCAATAATACCATGTATTCAATGGTCAATAAAGAAAAAAAGAAGAGTAATTAAGTATATGATAAATAATAAGAAAGGTAGCAGCTGTAATCCTCACTTAAGTATTAGATCCTGAGGTGCTACTGATATTTGAGGGTTTTTTTTTTTTGCTATGAATATTATATTCCTCTTGCCTTCGGTTAACATTTTAGCTAGTCAGGATTCTTTGTTTGCTGGATTTTGTATCAGTCAGCTGTTGCCAGAGTAATACCGTGTATAAAACAATTTCAAGGTTTAGGTGACTTACAGTAACGAGGATTTATTTCTCACTCACAGGTCTGTGGGTTAGCTGTAGCTCAACGGATCCACCCTGGGCTCAGCTGTGCTTGGTCTTAAACTATGGGTTAGATCAAAATCCACTTCCCATATATCTCATCCTCTTTCAACAAGTGACTACCCAAGGCATATTCTTATCAATTCAAAATGCAAGGATACAAGAGGACACATTCAACTACCCAAAGTTCAAACCTTTGCTCACATCATGTTTGATAACATCCATTAGGAAGTCATGTGGTCAAGTCCAAAGTCAAGAGACTGAGAAGTATCCTTCACACATCATGAGTTGATATATAATTCTACTTTAGTAGAGTGAAGAATGGAGACCGATAATGTAGTTTACCATAGGAGTGATTGAATACTTATTTCTGAGGATTTTGACCTCTTGCTGGTTTTGACTGTAGAAGATTGCATGCTGTTCCATTAACTTTTACCACTGGAAGTCTCCTGAACTCTATCCATAGGCCTTCTGGCTCCCATCATGTGGCAGAAACTCTTTTGATGCATGATAATGATAAGTCACCCAGCTAACAATGTGACCCCCTTAAATTGCCTGTCCACCTAATGTTATGAGATTTCTCAAATGGTCAAATGACACTCTCCACTTCAGTAGACTTGATAGAAGCATTTTAACTTCGAATACTAAGACTATTAAGCAACCAGATCCCCAAATCCAGATATAAGAAGTAAGCAATTTATGAGTGGGTTATTTAGGTATCATCACAAGAGACGTTACTCCTACCTCTACTGCTTGATTTCTAGACTTATAAATCCTGCATACTTTATATACAGGAGAAACTACATATACTGTATCCTGTAAAACCTTATCCTTGCGGGGTTTTATGTCCAAGGCGGAGTCATAGGTGAGTTCACAATGAGTCAGTCTACCTTTAGATAAGGCCAGCTGATTCTGAATACAACTTGCAAAACCAGTTGATTTATTGAATATCAGCTCATTTCTTCACTAATTTTACTTTGACACATATTTCTTGGTTAAAAGCAACATAATGGCAATATAAAATGTATCGTGAGAGCACAGAAGACATTAGTTAAGCCGTGGATGTTGATATGGCAGAGTTATGACAGGAAAGGAGGCAAATAAATGTTTAATTCCCCAGGGACAAATGACTAGCCCTATTTAGATGGGGTATGCTGGAGGTGTCAGCCATGCCAGCTTTGGCAAGTGATACATGTGACGTTTAACCCAGGCATAACCTTACTCACTGTCATCACGGATATTTGGAGCAAGCACTATGCTCACTGGAATAGAGGCTAACTAACATCTACAAACTAGATTTTTCTATCTGCCCAACTGAGCCCCTTCAGCACTAGGAGACTTCTGCAGAACACTCACAGGGAACACCTAGGTTCTCCTAATCTAGTACCATCGGACAGATCCAGCCACATAGCTCTTCCTCAGTCTTCCTTTTTATCCGTCATTCTGTGTAATTCCTTTTAAATTCCTGATCATTGGATCTGATTAGACACTAGCCAGGGATGGATTAGATGTGACCTTAGTTTCCTTCTCTCTGAAGGCAAGATAAGACAATAAGATGTGTTAAAGATCCTGCTCCAGAGATGAGGCAGGGGGAGGGAAGCCCTGCTTCTATACAAGAGTGAAGTGGTGCTGCCGAGATGATGAAACTGTTCTATATTTTGACTGCGTCAGTGTCAATACTTGGTTGCGATATTGTCCTATGTCCAATGTTCTATACCTGGCTGTGATATTGTCCTATAGTTTGGCAAATATTACCATAGGGGTAAAAATGGTAAAGGGTAGAGTCTTGCTCTGTAGTCCAGGCTGGAGTGCAATGGTGTGATCTCGGCTGCAACCTCCGCCTCCCAGGTTCAAGCAATTCTCCTGCTTCAGCCTCCTGAGTAGCTAGGATTATAAGTGCCCACCACCATGCTCAGCTAATTTTTGTATTTTTAGTATAGACAGGGTTTCACCATGTTGGCCAGGCTGGTCTTGAACTCCTGATCTCAGGTAATCTGCCCATCTTGGCCTCCCAAAGTGCTGGGATTACAGGCGTGAGCCACTGTGCTCAGCTGTCTCTGCACTATCTTTAAGTGGCTCACACATGTCAAAATAAAAAGACACAGGATTATGGTAGATACCTAACTTCACAGTGCTCACACCACAGGGAAGGATCACCTTGGTTACTGTCAGAATTCACCATAACGGGCTGCTCGTTATTCTCCCCAGGAAGGGAAGGAAAATGGCTACTATTGTAAACTGAGAAGCATAGAAACAAGATCAGTTTTGAGGAGGAATGGTGTTTTTTCTTCTTTTTAAAGATATTTACATGTCAGCAGGTTTTGCTTCTTAGAAGCAAAACACTTTCTAAATTTCTCCTTGGACTATTCACTATAAAATCACTGTTTAATCTTCCTGGAACATAACCTTCAATCTTAAAGAATGTAAAGGTTTGTGGCCAGACGTGGTGGCTCACACCTGTAATCCCAGCACTTTGGGAGGGTGAGGCGGGTGGATCACGAGGTCAGGAGATTGAGACCCTCCTGGCCAATATGGTGAAGCCCTGTCTCTACTAAAAATACAAAGCATTAGCCTAGCATGGTGGCACTCACCTGCAGTGCCAGCTACTCAGGAGGCTGAGGCAGGAGACTCACTTGAACCCGGGAGATGGAGGTTGCAGTGAGCCAAGATTGTGCCACTGCACTCCAGCCTGGGTGACAGAGCAAGACTCCTTCTCAAAAAAAAAAAAAGAGAGAGAGAATGTAAAGCTTGGTATTATTTATTTAATGAATCTACAGCATTGCTTCCCAATATTTTTCAGACTATTGGCATTCATAGAAAGTGATATTCACATGATGCACTGTGGTGTACTAGAGATTTAGGGGCATCATATAGGACTTATTTTTCATTATATAATTATGATAAATATAAAATGCAAATATTAGAAAATATATTAAAAATTCAATTTGTAGAAAATTTCCAAAGACAATCTAAGTTTTTTTTTTCAAATGAAAAACTTCAGCTTTCTACTATCAGTTTTTGTGCTGGAAATACCCACGTGAAACTTATGATTAAGAGTTTTAAGTAAGAATCTCTTCAAATTCTTGGTAGCCCTCATCAGTAAAACTCTGCATCAGTAGGTGACCAAGTGGTTTAACCATTTTTCTTTACAACCATTAGAAATTTTCTAAAAGTTAAAATTACAGTTAATATCTCTTATTTTCTTTCATTGACAAATGTTGAAAGTTTTTGGTAAATCCATTTCAAATCCAATGGAATGTCTTTATATTCAGTATTTCAAAGCAATAATGAAGTTCTGTGGATGATATTAGCAGATCATCCACACATGGTTAGAAGAGTGATCTGGAGTTGCCTAGGCAACACTAAAGGACTTCAGCTGCAAATGGCTGGCCTACATTTGAAGATGGATTTTTCTCCCTCCACTACCCTCCGCCCCAGTTGCAAATAAAAGCAGAGAGAATAGTTTACCAACCCTCTCTGTGCACATCATCCAGCTTCAGTGATTAACATTTGACAGTCTTTTTTTTTTTTTGAGACGGAGTCTCGCTCTGTGACCCAGGCTGCAGTGCAGCCTGATCTCAGCTCACTGCAACTTCTGTCTCCTGGTTCAAGCGATTTTCCTGCCTCAGCATCCTTAGTAGTGGGGATTCAGGCACATGCACCATGCCTGGCTAATTTTTTTGTATTTTTAATAGAGACAGGGTTTCACTATGTTGGCCAGACTGGTCTCAAACTCCTGACCTCAAGTGATCTACTTGCCTCAGCCTCCACAACCAAGACAATCTTAATATGTCTATTCTTGCCCCATGTTTAAAAATATTGACCAGAGTAGTATGAAGCAAGAACCAGACATCATGTCGTTTTATTCAGAAATACTTCAATATGTAAAAACACCTCACCACTAGTACACCTGACAAAAGTCAATATAATTCCCTTAATTAGGTAATACTCAAATTTCTCTGTTGTTTCAAAAGAAGCATGTTGGTTGAATTACCTGAATCCAAAGTCCATCCATGTCATTTCATTGTTTAAGTCTCTTTGAGTTCTTAAAAAAAGTTCCCACCCTTCTATCCCATTTCTTTGATGGAGAACTGGGGTATTTGTGCAAATGATACTACGAATTTGCTGGGTGTTTCCTCTGCCTCCCACATTTCCTGAAATGGTTAGTTAGATCAAGAGGTTTGATTAGATTCAGGCTCAATTCTGTTTTAGGTGTAAAGCCCTCACAGCTGGTGCTGAGTGGTTTCAGCTGTCTCACATTAGGAGGCCAGCGTCTGTTGGTCCCACTTTGAGGGATGTCAAGACTAATTAGTAGGTTTACAGGTGACAGTCTGTTCGATCCACTATAAAGTCACCATCCTCTTTTCTCCTAATGGTTTTAGCGTCCCCTGGTGGTTGTTGCCTAGACACATTATTCACCAGGAGTTTCAAATGTCAATTTTTAAATCCTATTATCTCTTCTTCATTTATTTGCTGGGATGTTTCTGTAAATAGAAATTAACCTCATCAAATCTGAAATACAGATTGTACAGAAGGGCAGATCAATATTTAATTTTCCCCTTTATTTGTTGCTTCTCACAGTATTGAGTTGTCCTAGCACCCTCCCGTGGTGATCAGTGGGGTTTAAAAATTTCTTTTAACTATCATTGTAAGCTCATGTTTTGTGCTTAAATCCATTGTAGTCTATGACTTTTCTGTCGTGGACCATGAAGACCCTGGTGCTTGAATTGTCCCATTTTAAGCCAGAGGGAACACCCTCAAGTTGGTTTCTGAGTGCTTATTGGCAAGGTCTTAGTGGTCTTTGTGATTTGTCTTGATTTTCAGCACAACAAGATGTCCCAGGATTACCTTGGATATGTCCTGCCCCAGAGATCAGCCATTTCATCAAAGATCCCCAGTTTCTTATAGTGAATTTATGTTCTTTTTGCAGTCCCCCCTCTATTATATTTGGATTATTAATAATAGCTATTTAAATTTCCTATACCTTCATTATTTGTTTATCTGATATGTCATTTTCTGGGTTAAAAATTCCAACCATGTTATTTCTTGATTTGTTATCTATTGACTTAGACAAACTACCTTAAGACTTAGTGGCTTAAAACAATAAACATTCATTATCTCAGCTTCTGTGGGCCAGAAATTCGGGAGCAGCTTAGCTAGTGGTTCTGGTTTGAGATCTCTCATGAGTTGGCGTTCAAGGCTGCTGCAGTCATTGGGGTCTTGACTGGGGCCGGATGGTCTTCTTCCAAGGTGGCTCACTCATATGACCAATAAGTTGGTGCTAGCTGTTGGCAGGAAATGTCAGTTCCTTGCCACGTGGACCTCTCATAGGGCTGCTTTGAGTGTGCTGACGTTGTAGGTGGCTTCCCCGAGACCAAGTTGTTCAAGAGTAGGGAACTTCACGCCTGTAATCCCAGCACTTTGGGAGGCCAAGGCCAGCGGATCATGAGGTCAGGAGATTGAGACTGTCCTCACCAATATGATGAAACCCCATCTCTACTAAATTCAAAAATTAGCTGGGTGTGGTGGTGCGTGCCTGTAATCCCAGCTACTCGGGAGGCTGAGGCAGGAGAATTGCTTGAACCCAGGAAGCAGAGGTTGCAGTGAGCCGAGACCATGCCACTGCACTCCAGCCTGGGCAACAGAGCAAGACTCCATCTCAAATAAATAAATAAATGAATAGGGAATGTAGAAGGGCAGGTGAGAGTTGGAGGGGGCCACAACACAGATGTGACTATCATATTTTTTAAAAGGCAATCCCTTCAATAAATGACTCTGGAATGATGGTCTGTAAGATAGATAAATTTAAACTGACCAGGCAGAGAGATTTTGATCAGGGAGTATATGATCACATCAATTCAAGTTGCATCATTTCTCTCTTAGGTCAGTTTCCCTGAGGAGTCAAACACAGGTTCAGTTTGTAAGTTAGCCCTGTGTGGCATTAGAAAAGTTAAATTTTTACATGTGGTTTACATTTGTAATGGAAATTAGTTAATTAAGTTCATAAATAGGGCCAATTATTTGAAGGATTTAATCTGTTCTTTAAATGAAGAACCAGGGAGAGTGTTCTTATTCTACAAAAATCACTGGATTTGTCAAGAAAATAAGAGTTGCAGTTGGAGTTTAAATGATTATGAAAAACTAGATGTTTGTGATTTCCGATGTTAATATTTGGATGTTGGTGGAAACCAGTATTCACAGGCATGAATGCTTCTCTGAGACAAAGAGCCTCAATTGCACCCTTTCAAATTGGGCCCCTAAGTGAATATCTTGATTCCCTAGTGATGGATAAGTATATCTCAAGCATGGGATTTAAGTTTTAAAATTCTTTTTAAATGACATTGAGTCTGTTAGTCTTTGTAAATGATAGGGTCATATTTGAAAACATATGTACACTCAAACATGTTTATGTAAATGTTTCTGAATACATGTCCCAAACTATACTACTAGTTATTTAAAGCTTTCCTCTTTTGAGTATCATTATGGACTCATTTTTTGAAAGCTATTTTAATTAAATTATTTAATTAAATTTTTAATTTAAATTATTTAATTAAAATTTTAATTTAAAATTTCTTTTGACATTCAAATTGTTCCATCTTGGTCAACGTGAGCCCCTTCTACCTGGCCTCTCTATTCTTTCAGGCTACACTTTAGAACGTAAGAATGTATCTTCACTTTCTTATAAGTAGATGTTCCAGGCTCACAAATTTCACTTGTTCCAAGTCAAAGACACAGCTACTTTTCAAGGATCTATGCTTCCTTCTAGTGCAGGCTGTGTTACAGACCAACATCCGGGTCCTGGGGATGTACCTCATCTACTTCAGATTGTTCTACAGGAGCTGAGGCATCCCAATAACACCCAGTAACCTGGTTTTTAAAATGGTTTTATATATTGATGTTGTCAATTTAGTACTAATACAATTTTACATATTACCTGTGTTTAAGTCCTCATTAAACCATAATTTTCCACCTCCAAAATCATATGATCCTTGCAATCATTTTCTTAAGTGAAAATTGTGATTATATTGCACATAATTGTTTTTTAATTGTCCACCACCAACAAAAAACTGTGAACAGTTGTACCATCTCTGAGGGCCCTTGGTATGGAAAAGACAAAGTTATAGTTGGAAAAGTTATTTTCGTCGGGTTTTTGTTACACACAGTCAAGCCTAATTCTTACTTATTCAATAAGGTTAGTGAATACGAAATCAATGTGAACAATTATTTCTGTCCTTATTCACCAGCTGTAAAGTGTATTCATTTTAAAAAAGATAGCCATGTATAATCAAAATGGAAAAGATAAATTATAAGAAATCTAATTAAAGACATTTGAGATTTGTATGAATATCCTAGAGACTCACTTGTCAGCATGTCCACGTACCATATATGTTTATAGGATTGTTTATTTAGCATTATTTAATATTAAAAGACTGAAAAGAACTTATATATCAATCAACCCCAGAATATTGATAAGTCAAAAAGTGGAGAATAAATTCAATGGAATATCACAGGGCAGAGATGATCCAGTTTTTCTGTAAGGGCTCGACAATAAATACTTTAGACTTAGCTTTGTCACAGCAAATCAGCACTGCTCCTGTAGCCCCAAAGTGGCCATTGATAGTATGTGAACACATGGATTTGGCTGTATCCCAATACAATTCTTTACAAAAGCAGGCAGTGGGTGGGATTTGGTGCTGCTCTCTGATTTGCCGACCCCTGTTCTAGAGTGGTAAAAAAGAAAGAACTAGATTTCGTGTATCGACATAGATGAATGATTCAATTGACTTGAATGAGGAAAAGCTGTTGCAGAAGGAAAAGTAGAATGACAGCATTGACACGAAGTATTAATTCATGCAAAACATGCTATGTATTTTTCTTTTCTTTTTTTTTTTTTTATTGCATTTTAGGTTTTGGGGTACATGTGAAAAACATGCAAAGTTGTTGCATAGGTGCATTCATGGCAGTGTGATTTGCTGCCTCCCTCCCCCTCACCCATATCTGGCATTTCTCCCCATGCTATCCCTCCCCAACTCCCCCCCGCCGCTGTCCCCCCCACTCTCCTGCAACAGACCCCCGTGTATAGTGCTCCCCTCCCTGTGTCCATGTGTTCTCCTTGTTCAACACCCTCCTATGAGTGAGAACATGTGGTGTTTGGTTTTGTGTTCTTGTGTCAGTTTGCTGAGAATGATGGTTTCCAGGTTCATCCATGTCCCTACAAAGGACGCAAACTCCTCATTTTTAATGGCTGCATAATATTCCATGGTGTATATGTGCCACATTTTTCCTGTCCAGTCTATCGTCGATGGGCATTTGGGTTGGTTCCAGGTCTTTGCTATTGTAAACTGTGCTGCAATGAACATTCGTGTGCATGTGTCCTTATAGTAGAACGATTTATAATCCTTTGGATATATGCCCAGTAATGGGATTGCTGGGTCAAATGGAATTTCTATTTCTAGGTCCTTGAGGAATCGCCACACTGTTTTCCACAGTGGTTGAACTAATTTACACTCCCACCAACAGTGTAAAAGTGTTCCTATTTCTCCACATCCTCTCCAGCATCTATTTTCTCCAGATTGTTTAATGATCGCCATTCTAACTGGCGTGAGATGGTATCTCAATGTAGTTTTGATTTGCATTTCTCTAATGGCCAGTGATGATGAGCATTTTTTCATATGTTTGTTGGCCTCTTGTATGTCTTCTTTTGTAAAGTATCTGTTCATATCCTTCGCCCATTTTTGAATGGGCTTGTTTGTTTTTTTCTTGTAAATCTTTTTTAGCTCGTTGTAAATTCTGGATATCAGCCCTTTGTCAGATGGGTAGGCTGCAAAAATTTTTTCCCATTCTGTTGGTTGCTGATTCACTCTATTGACTGTTTCTTTTGCCGTGCAGAAGCTGTGGAGTTTGATTAGGTCCCATTTGTCTATTTTGGCTTTTGTTGCCAATGCTTTTGGTGTTTTGGTCATAAAGTCCTTGCCTATGCCTATGTCCTGAATGGTTTTGCCTAGGTTTCCTTCTAGTGTTTTTATGGTGTTAGGCCTTATGTTTAAGTCTTTAATCCATCTGGAGTCAATTTTAGTGTAAGGTGTCAGGAAGGAGTCGAGTTTCTGCTTTCTGCATATGGTTAGCCAGTTTTCCCAACACCACTTATTGAACAGGGAATCCTTTCCCCATTGCTTGTTTTTATCAGGTTTGTCAAAGATCGGGTGGTTGTAGATATGTTGTGTCAGCTCCGACGCCTCTGTTCTGTTCCATTGATCTATATCTCTGTTTTGGTACCAGTACCATGCTGTTTTGATTACCGTAGCCTTGTAGTAGAGTTTGAAGTCCGGTAGTGTGATGCCTCCTGCTTTGTTCTTTTTGCTTAGAATTGACTTGGCTATGCAGGCTCTCTTTTGGTTCCATATGAAGTTTAAGGTGGTTTTTTCCAGTTCTGTGAAGAAGGTCATTGGTAGCTTGATGGGGATAGCGTTGAATCTGTAAATTACTTTGGGCAGTATGGCCATTTTCACGATATTAATTCTTCCTAACCATGAACATGGAATGTTTCTCCATCTGTTTGTGTCCTCTCTTATTTCGTTGAGCAGTGGTTTGTAGTTCTCCTTGAAGAGGTCCTTTACGTTCCTTGTTAGTTGTATTCCTAGGTATTTTATTCTCTTTGTAGCAATTGTGAATGGCAGTTCGTTCTTGATTTGGCTCTCTTTAAGTCTATTATTGGTGTATAGGAATGCTTGTGATTTTTGCACATTGATTTTGTATCCTGAGACTTTGCTGAAGTTGCTTATCAGTTTCAGGAGATTTTGGGCTGAGATGATGGGGTCTTCTAGATATACAATCATGTCGTCTGCAAATAGAGACAATTTGACTTCCTCCTTTCCTAATTGAATACCCTTTATTTCTTTTTCTTGTCTGATTGCTCTGGCTAGAACTTCCAGTACTATATTGAACAGGAGTGGTGAGAGAGGGCATCCTTGTATTTTTCAAGGGGTCATGTATATGTAGGAAAAGTCTTAATATATTCATTAGAGAAGGAAAAGGGAAATAGAAAACTGATTTTCAAGCTTATGGTGATTACAACTTAACCTTAGGTACATCAGTATCTTACACAGAGAAACAGAACCATTTTCCCTTGTACATTGGCTCCTAAAAGGCTCCAAAATGAATCATCCCTCTAAACCCACAAATCAGAGGTTGCTTCCCCTTCCACACAGCTGAAGTCACTGGACCCACCTTTAGCCCGAAACAGCCTTGGTTCCAGCTGAGAGCTGGTTGAAGGAGAAAAGTATTTAAGTGGGTGAGCCCTGCCCTCCAGGGACTTCAAAATGCTTGGCCTTTATACTTTAAGGAACTGAGAGAGTGGACTCCGGGCTTCAAAAGAGAAATCCAGGTGAGTAGCCTCTGTCCCCAGGTCTGGAAGAACAGCCCTGCTCTCTGTCTCTGTATCTACTAACTGTCAGTCATGGTGCTGGATTGAGGGGCATGTTGAAACCAACCTACAGGACAAATGAGGCCCAGAAACCAGTCTTGTTTAGCTCACATTAATTCAGCATCCCGTAAAATCAAGACAGTCTATATACTCCTGTAGGTTCCTGGCTGCTTTTAGAGAAAGTGTGAAGCTCTGGCAGTGCCCATCCCCAACACTTCCTGGTGATTGGTAACAGGGTGTGGCAGTCGCTTGTTTCATCTGATAGAGCTATAGCGAGGAAGGTGTCTTTCCTCCTGTGTTTTATCTTTTCTTTCCTCTGTCTACTTCTCAATGTAAAAACTCAACTAAACACACTTCTAACTGAAGACTCTTCTTTTCTCCTTAAGATTTCCAGTTACAGCTGTCCTAAGTTGAGGCTAAAGCGTGCCCACTTGTTTTGGACTCTATGTTCACAAGTGCCTCTGTCTAGAATGCATGGCTTTCAACAAAGGATGTGGAAGGGGGATGTCTTTGACCACAAATGAAAGACCTGAGTTGGGAATGGATTGAAGGGATTGTAAGAGCTATGTGCTGGTGAGTGTTCCTGGGCACCCTGAGCGACTTCCTTCTGCTACACCCCCTCCCTGAGGTATAGGGTCATATTAGCAACCCCAGGTTCATATTCAGAGGGACCAGAGAACAAAGGTGACTTGTATGTAGCTATGATGCTAGGTCAGGAAAGAGCTCACGCACTTAGGGCAATGGTGGCAGACTGGAAATGGTAGCAGGGCTCGTGAAGGCCAAGAGAAGCCCTGACACAGTCTGCTCCCCATCCCCTGCTATACCCCAGGGCTCTAGAATATCCTAGGAGACCGTGAGAAAACTCATCATTGCTTTGGAATGGTGACTCTTCCCACACAGAGAACTGACAGGCGGGAATAGCCCGTTGTTGGAAGATGAATAGAGACTTGGAGACAGGAGCAGGAGATAGGACTGAGAATTCTTCATCGATGATGGGAGTGGATGCAGACTAACAAACAACAGCAGGGCTGCACACCTCCAAAGTGAGCATGAATGGGTGATGAGCAGAATAACCAAGCCCCCCTTGGAGCTGAAATTATTCTCAGGGAGTAAAGAACAGCAAGAAAAAGGGAAGAAGTAAAAAATCCTGAAGCTACTTAGAGACAAGAACAGTCCTAGGCAGGAAGTGACAAGACTTGACTTGAATCAGATTTTCTCTGGAAGCAAAATCTGGAGCTTGAGAGATAGGAGCAGAAAGCTAGTAATGTTCTTTCAAATCTAGTGTGGTATCACTTTAACTCAGTGTACCTGTATTGAGTTCTCATGGAGAACTTGTTTTACAGCAATGCTACACCTTAAAATGCCCATCAAGCTCATCTGAGGATAGACTTATACTACCTCCTTGCATGCTTTCTTGACCTTATGAACTGAATGATTCTGTTGGTGGGGGTGGGGGTGGGGGCTGTCCTGTACAATGTAGGATGTTCAGCAGCATCCCTGGCTTCCACCTGCTAGATAGTAGTAGCACCCACCTCCCAGTGCGAGCAACCAAAAATGTCTTCACACATTACCATATGTTCCCTTGCAGTACAAGATCTACCCTTCCCCAGTTGAGAGCCTTTATGCTAAGGCTATCTCCTCTCTCGTGTGTAGGGTCCTGGGGCATAAATCAAAACACGTGAAGATCTTCCAGGCATAACTAGCAACTCCAGCTGCTTCCAATTCCTTTCCTTTCCAGAGGATTCCAGGGAAGCAGGAGCGTTGGCTGGGCAGAACCCAGATTTGCCCACCCAATGCAGAGGAGAATGGCTGAAGGGAACCAGCCAGTTCAGGTGATCAGCAGCTCTAAAAGACAGTAGGACTAAGGACATCTCAACTTAGTGTAATGTGAAGTATGACCGCATACTGTTAAACAGGCACTTGATAAGCTTCACTGACCTTGGGGTATGGCATCTTCGCGCCTTGACAGTGAGGTTAGTCTTCGGCAGGAGAATTAAAGATACTCCATAGTGGGTGGGTCTGTCATCTCATGAATGTGATTGAGCCTTAGAGTCACTCAACACATATAGGTGTTTTTTTTTTTCAGGAAAAAATCATCTTGGATTGACAACTGGAATTTAAACTGTTACGGTAGAATTTGTAATGGTAACAAAAGCCTATTTTTCTTCCAAACCTTAATCATCTTCAAACTCCACCACAACTTTGATCTTCTGAGAGCTCTTCAAGAAAAATGGATGAAGCTCAGGCTTGAGCCTGGGTCCTGATTAAAAGGTCAGATTATTTATTTATTTTTACATAACCAAACCACCAAATCCACTTTTGCCAGCCCAAATCCTAGGCCCACAGTGCTCTGATTTCTTCTCTCACTAAACCAGCAGCTTTTCCTGAAAGACCCCAGACTTCAAAGGCCTCAAATCTGTTTTTGAGGAAATTAATACCTATGAAGATTAGGACTCTGAAGACCGAGGCAAAATCTTCATGTTGAAGGCATGGGAAAGAGCAGTCCTGTTGGAACGAGGTAGGTCCCCGGGTTCCTGCCATTGGAGGCTAGGGAGGGGAAGATCTCCTAGGATAGGAGAACAGATATTCTTGCCTCCAGATAAACTTGGTCCTACTCCCAGCATTGAGCAAGTCAGAGTTAAGCCATCAGAAAATAATTACCTATGCAGGAAGGCAGTCCTGTCAGAACTGCATGACAGTTGCTGGTGGTCAAATCAAGTTCTGGATTTTAGGCACCCAGACTGAGGATCTGTGTCCAAGAACACAGCAAGACGTGGGAGGGGGAGCACAAGGAGTAGGAGGGCAGTGTCCCTTAATTGCAAGGACAACTCATCTTACTAGAATTAGATCATCACTGAAAACTAGGTTGTCTTCCTGAATATTCTTGGAAGTCTATCTTGATAGGTGTCAAATCAGACATACTAGCAGCTTCTTTGAATGATCGGGGATCGGGATTCCCTAAGATTCAAATCCCTCAGCTGTGCCAGAGCTAACCTGATTAAGGCTGCTCTCCACTGCCATGACACTTGCATAAGGGAGGCTGGGAGTTGAGGGAAACGGATTCAGACACAAAGCTCATGCTGCCTACCAGGCAGTAAGTCAGTCTTTTGTCTCTGTCCAGGGGTTTCCTGTCTTAGCATATGTAAAACTGTGGCAGGCTAACTTGTTGGCTTGAAAGTACGGTAAAATCGTGACTCTAGACGGTTCTTAAGTTTGATGATGAGAATAGAACAAAACTTGGATTTCTGCAAGAGAAAGGACAAAGATCCTTTGCGGGCTGGGTCAGGGGAGATGAGAAGCAGGTTCCTTGGGACCCTATGTCTGGTAGTGAACGCTGCGGCCCGAGTAAGTCTTCACTGTCCTGTTAATGAGGCTAAGGGGTGGGAGGTAGGATTGAAACCAGTAGCCCCAATGGTGCTTTTAGTCAATCACTTTCTTCCTAGTGGGGAGAAAGAAGGTCAAGGGAGTCACCAAAGCTGACACAGGGTGTTGGGTGAACCAAAAGTTGGTTGAACCATGAGCAGCTGTTTAGAAACTGACAGTAATAGGCTTAGCTTACTGGTGTAAACTGCAATGCCTTGTTGTAGTCCTTGGGCATTGGAAATGGAACTGGTCTGACTTTTGTCAACTGGGGCCTCTGGCAAAGGGAGTCAGTCTCCCACGTGGAGGTGCCATTGGTGTCTTGGAGTTGTGGCCCTTCTGATGGGGATACCCAGGTAGACCCCTTTTGGAAAGAAGCTCTTGGCTTGCTTCTGAGTTCCCACTGAAATGTAACACCTCATCTCTGGAGGCTTTGTGACTTAGTCCTGAAATTATCATTTTGGGATGGGTCAACTTGCACTCAAAGACTAACAAAGTAGAAAGCACCCCAAAAGACTTGCTTAGAAATAGCCAAGAATGAAATGGTCTTCACCCAGTGGCATCTTGGCTTTATGTGGAAAAGTAGCTCTAATTCCTATGGAGAAACTGCATCCTACCTACTCTGCTACTGGAAGGAAAAGCCACTGGCCCAAGATGTCCTCCTTTGCCCTTGCCTGAGCCTGCCTCAGTGAGAGTCTGGCTGAGTTGAAACCTCAGTGTCCACTGGGCTGATGCAACTCCTCAGCCTCAGAGCCAGTCCTGCAGAGCTAAGAGTGAATATGGTTGCCCCACTCGGAGCAGAACTCAAAGTCGTGGGCTGTTAATGGCCTACCTGTTTGCCAATTCATGTTCTAAGTGGAAGAACATATCAAAAAGGCCTCTAAAACTGGAAAGTATTGGGAATACTCCCTCATATACCCATGGCACAGGCTGGTTCTGAAACTAACTAGAATCAAACTGCTGATTGAACTGAACTGTGTGTTGATGCAGAGCCTACTGTTGCACACCAGTCTTCTGACTCCTGCCACAAGCTGATGCCATGTCACAAAAGGTGCTTCCTCTTTCCCTGCCTGCAAGATTGACTTTATCAGCTCTGCCCCCTGCCCTGACTGTCTCCTGTTTCTCTATAAATTCCTCCTTAGCTTACTGATGAGCTTATTTTTCCTATGACAAAAGGGAGGGCCTTGGGGACTCAAACTTGTTAAATCTCAGAGTGTTCTTATCCCTTTCACCTGATCTACAGAAGATTTGGGTGTGAACAGGAAAAGGTTGGATAATAACTGAAGTTATAGCTCCTGGAATGGGACATCAATTTATGGAGGTGACAGGAGAGCAACAAGCCACATTGTCCAGGCTGGTCTTGAACTCCCGGACTCAAGCGATCTGCCCACCTCAACCTCCCAAAGTGCTGGAATTACAGGTGTGTGCCACCACGGCTTGCATTATTATTATTATTATTATTATTATTATTATTAAAGACTGGGTCTTGCCATGTTGCTCAACCTGGTCTCAAAGTCCTATCCTCAAGCAATCTGCCAACCTCAGCCTCCCAAATAGCTGGGATTACAGGCATGAACCATCATACCTAGCATATGGTTTTTAAATGCAATTTCAACAAACATATGGTAGGAAATCATGCCCTTGGCATTCAATAACACATTAAAATTTATAGAAAACACATTATTGGGATGTGCAAATAGGGCAAAGCATAAGTTTGCCAATAAATTGAGTTCTTATTCTAAACAAGTCTTAGGTATTCCTTGCACTAGGAACATTAGCTCCATCTTCCAGGCAATGTTCCAACTTTCCTCAGGCTACCCTCTGAAATATTTAACAATTTTAAAACCTAACATTCTAGCAATGGTCGCAGTGTCCCTGACACTTTCAAGGCACAGTTTATGAAGTAATAAACTTACACCCAAGATGTTGTTTGGAGCTAATGTTAAGGGACCCACCAGATTGCTATGTTTTGAGGGACAGTACAGAACATAACACAGCTTGGCAGGATGCATACGGCCCTGCGCAGGGGAAAGTATTTCAAATCAACAACATGGCAAAACACTGTTTCTTTAAAAAAAAAAAAAAATAGCCAGGCATGGTGGAGCATGCTTGTAGTTCTAGCTACTCTGGAGACTGAGGTAGAAAGGTGGCTTGAACCCAGGGACTTGAGGCTGTGGTGAGCTATTATCATACTGCTGCACTCCAGCCTGGGCAACAGAGAAACCCCATCCCTTCTGCACCCCAGAGAGTCCCTATCCCCCAACCCCCAGAAGTCCACTTTAACCCAGTTCAATGTGTATGGACATGAAATAGCTAACACCTTTTCAAAAGTTTCTTGTACCTCACTTTGTAACTTATAGTCACTTTGTAACTTATAGCTACTACATTAAACAGAAACGTAGATGTTTAAGAGTGAAACAGTAGCTCCTAGACCTAAACATTGTAGCACTTCTAAATTACCAAGGGAAAAAGATCAGCCACTCTAAGGAACAAAGTAAACGCAGCAAAAGCAAAAGTAAATAGGAAATACAAGTAGCTAAATGGAAGCCTCAGGACTTTTGCCTATTACCAAGTGGTTCTCAGCATGGATTAAAGAGCACAACTGTTTTTAGATTAAGGAAAGGCAGTAATTAAAAAACAGGTGGGGTGACGTTACTGAACAAATGGGAATTTAAGGAAGGTTGAGACTATCAAAGCAGGAACAGGACTAACTGGGATTTTATATACTGTAATTGTGCCAAATTGGAAATATGGTAGTCAAACTTGATCTACCTTTAGCCAACTGTAAAAGCAAAAAACCTCCCAGAAAATAAATGAAACTTGATAAGAACAGTCTCAGTGGGACTACTGAAAATACCTCTTAAAAATAACTCCACTATCTAGTAGGCAAAATAGTTTTTGAATAAAACAACTATGCAAAGAACATACTTTCTGTGGAACATATAGGATATATATTTGGCCACTTAAAATTTTTTCAAGGGTCTTTTCTGATCAATAAAACTAGGAATGAAGTAAATAGGAATTCATAGTTTGGATTGACAAATTATGAGATTAAATACCTAGATTCAATAAGAAATCAAGACAAACTGACAAAGGAAAGGGAACATTTTGTACCAAAAGTAATGGTACACAATAAGATGGATGCCAATTTTAATAGTTTGGTAAGAATAAAGAGGAAGAGATACTTATAAGTAATATTTATTGAACATATACAAATGCCAGCCCCAGTTTTACATGCAGTAGTTCTTCCAATGACCAAACAAATTAGGTGCTCTCATCCCATTTTGCAGAGAAAACAGAAGCACAAGAGAATCAGACATTGCTCTAGAATACACAGCCTGACACTGACAAGGCTGCGATTCCCATGTAGGCAGTTTGGCTCCAAACCCATGACCTTGACCACCACACTAGACTTTTTCTTTCATGTTGAAGCTGAAATGAACTAGAAACAGTGAAGTTTAAAAAGACCTGGCTTTTTGGAAACTGAAGTATATAAATCCTGGTAAAGTTGATTGAGATAGCAGGAGAGTGAAAATATGAGAACAAGAAAGACAAGCCAATAACATAATTAGAAGAGATTATAACATATACGAGAACATTGGGTATAACTCTGTGGCAATTTGAAACCTAAAGAATTTTGCTTTCCCAGCAAAACATAAGTGTCCAAGATTGACTTCATGTGCTTGGCAGGAGAGGCTGTGTTATACTGTAGTAACAACCTTGAAATTTCAGTGGCTTAACACCACAAAGGTTTCTTTCACAGATTAAACTGGACGAATAGGAATTTAATTGTCCTATATGTTCATCACAGGCTAGCCGAGGACTCTGGGCTTTGGATCATTGTTCTCTGGGACCAGGCAGGTGGAGTGGCCAGTGTGAGGTGGTGATGTGGCAGAGAGTAAAATGGATAAATTGCATACTGGCTTTCAAAACTCTTGCTGAGGAGTGACATCTTTCACTTCTGCCTACATGCTCCTAGCCAGACAAGTTACTCAGTGTCTTACAACTTCAAGGGGATGTCATGGGGAGAGCAATTCTGTGTGGAACCAGAAATAAAACATGCCACAGAATGTTGTCCCAGTAGAATGTCTTCTAATTTTTATTTTGTTTGTTTTGAGACAGAGTTTTGCTCTTGTATTTTTAGTAGAGATGGGGGTTTCACCATTTTGGCCAGCCTGGTCTCAAACACCTGAGCTCAGGTGATCCACCCCCCTCAATTACAGGTGTGAGTCACCACATCTGACCTAATTTTTAATGCCCACCTCTTTATAGAATATTTGTATCTCAATATTTTTGGATAGTTTGGAAAAAATTGCTTACATTAAAAAATGTAATGCAGTCTTTTTACCAATCTGTGGGGAAAGTTCATGTTACATTCCGTGTAAAGGCAGAACTTCAGAATCCTCCGCCAAAGTGATGTGTGTCTCTGATGTGCTAAGAAAAGCATCACAGGCTTACCGAATGCAAAGCAACTGTATTCATTTTTGGTGATGAAGAAATAATGTTTTAAGCTTTTTATGTCCTAACATTACAGTTTGCTATTTTCATACAGACACTTAATGTGTTTTACTTAGATTTTAGGAAACTGTTGGGAAGTTTGGGTTCTCTGTAACATATTACAATTTATCCATTTAAAAATACCAAGTGCAAGCCAGGCATGGTGGCTCAAGTCTGTAGTCCCAGCTACTTGGGAAGCTGAGGCAGGAGGATCATTTGAGCTCAGGAATTCAAGGCCAGCCTGGGCTAAAAATAAAAATACCAAATGTTGAAAAACTGGAACTCTTCTACACTGCTGATGGAGATATAAAATGGTACAACTCTAGAAAAGTTTGTCAGCTTCTTAAAATGTTAAATACCTACTATACATCCCAGCCATTCCACTCCCAGAGAAAAACAAGAAAAATGTCCATGAGCATTCATATACCTTTATTTGTAATAGTCAAGAAGGTGAAATAATCCAAATGTCCATCAATGGGTGAATGGATAACCAATTTGTGAGATATCCATATAATGACATTACTCAGCAATGAAAAGGAAGAATGGACTATTCACACACATGACTTCAGTGAATCGCAGAAGAATTACGCTAAGTGAAAGTAGTCAGACTCCCCCTGCCCAAAGGGAAAGAGTACACACTGATGATGTGTTGATAGAAATCTCTAGCAAATGCAGACCATAGTGACAAAGGGTTTGGGTGGCAAGATCACAAAGGGACGTGAGAAAATGAGAGAAACGGATATTCTCAGTGTTGACCATGGTGATGGTTTCAGGGGTCTATGCATATCAAAACTGTTCTGTTGTGAAGCAGGAAATGGTTATGTTTGGAAGGTAGAGCGAATGACACGCCACACTGCATTGACTCGCAGTCCTTGGAGATGCTGTGATGAGGCCCTGGGCTGTTACCAGGCATGTCCCCTTAGTTCCTAAAGGCATTGAGTTCGGCCCCTAGTGAAGCTGAGTGTAAGTGAAGGCTCCAAAATAATCCCGAGGTCCAGATTCTGGAGATACCTCAGTGGGCCCTAGGTGACATAATGGGGTGGTCCCCTCACTTGTGACTCACATGATTATGCCCCATCACTAAGCCTATAGATGATGACCTCACTCTCGACCCTTCCCCTGCTTGTACCTGGGCATTCCGGGTCCTCGCTGATCTTCGCTCATAGATTGCGTGGCCCCCCCGAGTCCTTCACCAGTTCTTCAGGGTCCAGTCTCTTTACTTCTTGGATCCTGCACCTCAGCACAGCATAAGGAAAGCCCCACGACCCTGTGGTACCCTACACAAGAGAAATAAGAAACGGGAAAAAGTCAGTTGCCAAAGATGATGACCTGACAGTTTCACAGATACATTCTCTGTAATTTGATTCATAATCTCTAAAATAGCTCATCCCAAAGCCGTTTGAATTATTTTCTGATGGAAAGCTCTCATATATTTTATGAATTTAGCATTATCTTAACATAAAAATGTATATGAATTATGCAGAAAATATACCATAGTGAGTCTCAAAATTATGAAGCTAGATATAAAAATTACAATTTAATTATTAGCAAACTGAAGAAATGTATTAAAGGAATAATAGCAAATTCATTAAATAGTGCCTACTGTGTGTCAGGCACTATTCCAAGTGCTTTGCAATATTAACTAATCTCCGCAACAATCCATTAATTAGGTATTAATTTTTCCCATTTTACAGATGTGAAAGAAATAGATAGATCTTTATTATACTCCTTTCTTTAGAGCTGAGATGAAAAAGTACAGTGAAGGTGTGTGGAGAGCAGCAACTCAATGGTGGGGAGATATCTCTTCCTGGCTTTAAAGAATGTGAAGATGCAGGCATAGCTGTCAGTTTGGGGAAGAGGTCTAGCAATATGCATATCATACAAGATGACGACTAAGGTGGTTATCCCTTGTCTTTGTTGAGGGACATCTCATATCTTTATCTGCTGTGAGAGAGAGTGAGTTGATTGGGGAACTGATTTGAGGAATGGAAACCAGAAACATGTAGGTAAAGACTCCCCACATGCTCAGTCCTTTTCTTCTGAACCTTGCAAATCTACTCCTTCATTTCTATCGGTGTATTTAGAGATCTCTGGTACCCTTAACCCCTGCTACCACCCCAACTGGACTCAGAAGACTAAGTCATATTCCAGAAACACCCATTTCCCTTTATCTGGCCACTTATGTGATTACCATTTCAGTATCCTCTTGAATCCCAACTTTTATCAAGACCTCCTGGGAGGCAGGACAGGATGAAGAGTGAGGTGTATAATATTGTGGCCAGGGTTACAGAAGGTGGGGAAGGAGGGTCATGGCCCCTAGTTTTTCTCTCGGAGGTTAATTGCTAGGCCTGCTCTTCTTGTATGTGTGAGGGATAACTAGGTTTCTGTCCAAGAGCCCAGGGTTTTATGAAGCCACCTTCTTAAGGTTCTCTCCATCCCACTAGCAGGCAAAATTGAAAAGGGCCCACGTTCTTCAGTGTGAACTGAGACACCCTCCTGAAGATATTAGGACGAGAGAAAGGAGAAAGAGAATGGGTTTCTACTCCTGCTTATGCAGGTCATGGAAGCCCACTTTTTTTTTTTTTTTTTTTTAAAGATAGAGTCTCTCTCTGTTGCCCAGCCTGGAGTGCAGTGGCATGACCATAGCTCACTGCAATCTCCGCCTCCTGGGTTGAAGAGATCCTCCTGCCTCAGCCTCCCAAGTAGTGTGTACTACAGGCACACACCACACTCGGCTAATTTTTGTATTTTTAGTAGAGAAGGGGTTTTACCATGTTGGCCAGGCTGGTCTTGAACTCCTGACCTCAAGTGATCTGCCAATCTCAGCCTCCCAAAGTGCTGGGATTACAGGCGTGAGCCACCATACCTGACCAGAAGCCCACTTATTAAAGCAACAAACACTGAGTGCCTGTGTCACGCTTGGTATTGTTTCTGGTGCTGATACCACCGTGAACAAATAAAACTCATGGCTTTGTTGCACTTTGTTCTAGAGAGAGTGGGTACAGGCAACAAAGAAGTATGAGAAGCCAGTCAAGGAGGCTGGGGAAAGAATGCTCCTTTATTCCTGGGGTTTTAGGGGCTATTCTCTGTGAGGTGACACTCAGGGGCCAGAAGGTTGTGAGGAAGTGCATCCTGCAGACATCTGGGGGATGAGTATTTCAGACAAAGGGAACTGCAAGGACAAGAGTCTAGAGGTGGAATTGTTCTTGGGTTTTCGAGGAAAACTGTGTGCAGGGCTAATTGAGGTTTAACAGGAACATGGGGAAATTGAAGGTAGTTGGGTTAGGTTGTGGGAATCCTGGCAGCTGGGTACTGGCTCTTGGCGCTGCTGACCAGGTCAGACGTGCAGAGCTAGGCTCTTCAATCAGCCCGGCACGCCACTTCTCTCTTCACTAAGTGGTTAGCCAGTAATTGTCTCTTGTTCTAATAACCAAAAACAGAGTCATCATAAACTTTTTAAAACCAGTGGAACAATATTCCTGAAATACTCATTTTCAAGAACAACAGCTAGTATTATGATGGGCCTGTTTCCAGGAACAGTTTCAATGAGAGTTCTGTCTGTGGGATAAAAGAATGGAATGGCAAAGTCCTCTATGCCAACAATAGAAATTTGGAGACTTCATTGTTGTCCTTGAATTCCTGAAATAACCTCAGAATATCCTGATTTGATATTTACTCTGGAAGTTTGACATTTATCTAGTTTTCTTCCATTCAGGCTTAAATTATTCATAATGTTTAAGGGGGAGCAGTAACAGGACTACTCCAAAATAGTTCGTTAATCACACAGTTGTATAATTTAATGCCCATTTTATTAAAGGCATTCTAAGTCGTTCATTTTGACAAATGTGTCACTTGAGGGGAAATGCAGCATAAAACTATAATAAATAACAGTTGGGGTGGCCAGGTATGATGGCTCATGCATGTAATCCCTTTGGGAGGCTGAGGTGGGTGAATCACTTGAACCCAGGAGTTTGAGACCAGCCTGGGCAACATGGTGAAACCCCATCCCTACTAGAATACAAAAATTAGTTGGGTGTGGTGGTGCATATCTGTAGTCCCAGCTACTGGGGAGACTGTGGTGGGAGGATCACCTGATCTGGGAGGCTGAGGCCGCAGCAAGCCATGATTGCACCACTGCACTCCAGCCTGGGTGACAGAGCGAGACTCTGTCTCAAAAAAAAAAAAAATAGCAGTTGGAGTAAAGGCTGATAGAAAAGAGGATCAGTAAAATTTTTCTCCAAAGGGCTAGATAGTAAATATTCAGGCTTTGCAGGCCAAGAGGCAAAATCAACAATATTATGTAGTATTTATATAACAGCCAAACACATTTCCACTTTTTTTTGGTGAAACTCTAAATATAATATTGCATACAATGATTTTAAAATACAGGTCTTTCAATGATAAGAATGGAATTCTTTTTTGGAATAACAGTTTGCTTAGATGGAGTTGAAAGTTAGTGGTTCTAGTATCACATCAATTGCAAATGTTCTTGGCTCATGGGCTATATGAAATGAAAACAGGCTGTGGGCTGGATTTGGCCTACGGGGCATAATTTTCTAACCCTTGGGATAGAAAATATGGTTTCAGTGTTTAAGAAGTGCTGGAGATTCTAGCCAAAGTTATAAGGAAAGGAGAGAAAAAAGAGCATGAAACATAAGGATTGGAAGAGATACAGTGACACCATTTGCAGATAATATGACTGTATACCTGTAAAACCAACAGAATCCACAAAGTATTAGAACTAGTTTTATGGAACTAATAAAAAAAATCTCATCAAGGTTGCTAGAGAGATCATCCTATAAAAATCAATAGCACTTTTCTGTATCAGTAAAAACTAATGGCATTAACTAATACTAAAAGAAAACAACAAACATCAAAACCTCGTGAAAGTATATAGGAGTTAATAACCGAGAATACATAAGATAATCAAGCTAGTTTCATCTGGTTCTGAAATTAACTAGAATCAAACTGCTGATTGAACTGAACTGTGTGTTGATGCAGAGGCTACTGTTGCACACCAGACTTCTGACTCCTGCCACAAGCTGATGCCATGTCACAAAAGGTGCTTCCCTTTCCCTGCCTGCAAGATTGACTTTATCAGCTCTGCCCCCTGCCCTAAGACTGTCTCCTGTTTCTCTATAAATTCCTCCTTAGGTTACTGATGAGCTTATTTTTCCTATGACAAAAGGGAGGCCTTGGGGACTCAAACTTGTTAAAACTTTAAGGACATATCTTTCTTTCTTTCTTCTTTTCTTTCTTTTTCTCTTTCTTTCTTTAAAAAAAAAAACGAAAAAAAAAAACTTTAAGGACCTAGAAGAGGACCGGAATAACTTGACAGACATTTCATTCTCTTGATGAAATGAGTTAAAATTAAAATATTTCTATTCTCTCCCAGCAAATACCTTGCGAATTTAGTATATGATAAATGTGGCACTAAAGCTCAGTGAGGGAAACATAGATTGCTTAGTAAGTTGGGAAAACTAGATTTGTACCTCCTACCACATATAAAGGTAGACTCCAGATGGATTAAAGACTGAAATGTGAAAGACAAAGCTATAGAGTTAATAGGAGAAAATATAGGAGAATATTTTTATGTACTAGAAGCAGTAAGTAATTTTCCAAAGAAACCTTTAAAAGCATAAAGCATGAGCCCTCTATTGCCAAAAAGAGATGAATCTGATTGCATTAAAGTTGAAAGACATCATGAACAAAGTTAATGTGACTGTGGGAGAGGATATTTGCAATATCTGAAATTAACAAGCTATGGTCTTCCAGGAATTCCTGCATATACACACAAAAGATAGAAATTTGAATGGAAAAATAGCATGAGTAAGCAATGTGCAGAAGAGGAAACCCCAAAAGCTAACAAATAAAGGAAGAGATTTTTCCAACTCTTTAGTATCCAGAGAAATGTCAATTATGTAACGCTGAGATGTCAATTTACACCTATTACACTAGCAAACATGGGAAAGCTGGGTAGGGCCAGGTTGGAAGAGATATGGAAATGCAGGAACCCCGTGCACTGTTGATAGAAGTATGGATGAGTGCAGCCTTTTGGGAGAAAGTTTCAGTACTTAGTCAAATCATGTATACACATACTGTCTGATGCAGAAATCTACTCTGGGGCATATATTCACAGAAATCTCACAGAGATCCAGAAAAGGAAATGTAAAATTATGTTCACTGCAGCACCATTGGGTTAGTGGGGAGTTAGAGGCAATGTGAGTTTCCGTTACTGAAGGTAACATGTGGTGGATGCATTTGTAGGAGACCTGGGCAGCAGTTAGAAGCTTTAAGTCTGCTAAGTATGATGGCCTCCAGCTCCATCCACGTGGAGGCCTCGCATGGGGTAGGTGATGCTGGACTCCTTAAGGAGACCTATGGTAGGCAGAGAGGTGTCCACACTTCCTGGAACTAGTGAAAACGTTAGGTTACAAAGCAAAAGGGAATTAAGTTGCTGATCAGCTGACCTTGAGATGGGGAGATGGGGAGATTATTCTGGATTATCTGAATGGGCCCAATGTAATCACAGAAGTCTTGAGAAGTGAAAGAAGGAGACAGAGAAAAGAACCAGACAGATGGGCGGGTGACGACTAAATCTGATGCTGCTGGATTTGAAAGTGGAGGAAGGGGCCATGGCCTCTCTAGAGGCTGGAAAAGGCAAGGAAACAGATTCTTCCAGAGCCTCCAAAAAGGAATGCAGCTCAGAACTCTATACCCATATATTCTTTCCTTTTCTTTTTTTCTCTTCCTTCCACCGCCCGCCCCCCCCCCCCCCCGCCCAATTTGAAAATTGCAGGAAGTTGGGAAGGAGAAAATAATCATCCATATATCGGTCACCCAGAAGCAACAACTCTGAACATTTTGTCCTTTTATCCTAGTCCTTTTATCTATGCATAGCTTCTTTTGAAAAATTACCCATAATAAAAATAATTGCTACAGATTGGATCCCCTCTGACTTTTACTCACTTCTCAGGAAGTGACCACCATAGTGACTAACTCTATGACCAGAAAGTATCCTTTCAATCCACTTTAATTATGTAATACCTTGCAAAGTGTAGACCACAGATCAGTAGCACTGGCATCATCTGGGAGCTTGTTAGAAAGTAGAATTTCAAGCTCCACCCAGGCCTACTGAATTAGAGTCTACAGCTTAACAAGATCTCCAGGTAATTTGTATGCATATTATGAGAAGAGTTGCATTATATATATAGGTATCCATAAATAATGTAGGGTTCTGTGTGTTATTTACAATTTATGTATATGGTATCAAACTGCATATCTTAACAACTAGCTTTTTTTTTCACTCAGCAATTAGATTCCAAGACCTAACAATACTAATGGAGATCTAGCACATTCTCTTTTAATTTGGTGAAGAAAATTCACATTTGTGTTGCTGATAATGAAACCTCTTATTAAATCAGCATGATAGTATAGCACTGATTTATTGCAACTAGGTACAAATGGAGATGGCCAGAGAGACTTACCACTTTCTACTTACAAAAGAATGAACCTACTTATTTTCTAGGGGCATCAGTCACTGGGAGAAGTTTTCTTCCCAAAGAAAAGCAATTACCATTTATGGCCACAAAACTAACTGTTACATGTTCAGGAAAAAATACCACATTTATAAGTCCAGATATCTCACTGTCAATGGGAATGTCCAAAGCAAATTAAACTAGCAGTGATATTTTTACATTAAGAGGGTAGATGTACAGAACATGAAGGGGTATTCACTCTAACTTGGATTGAGATTCATTTTCTTAATATCTTCCAGGAAACTAACCAGCAAACCTCTTCAGGCTTTGACTGCTATAAGACATAAATTGCTCCATATTCCAGAAGGCTTCTACTGACCTAGATCTTCTCTAACAAGTGCAATGTTGGCTTTCTCATGATTTTTATTAGCCAAGGATAGCTCAAAGAATATCAGATATGGTGGAGACTTACTAGTTGAGGCAATTGACAGAACTTAAGATTGTGGCCAATTGACTGGAAGAAGATAGGTGTTAGGTATCAAGAATTCAGATATCACAGCCTGGAAAGCTGGTACCTCTAGTTACATGTTAGCAAAACATTTGATCTAATGGTTGCTTGCTGTACCTGGGAAGACAGACCATTTGCTGACAAACGCTGCAGAGCTAGGGAGATAGGAACAATTCAGGATATTGGCATATTGGTATTGTGTTGGCAACTTCTTGCGGCTTTCAGCCAAACTTATGAGAGAGAGACTTGGAGTTAGCCAAGCTTCAAATAGGGAGGGCATTACTAAGGGAGGCCTTCTCTGCCTGCAGCCTCACTCTAAATTGATTGAGATTTGCTGCTTCTATACCCCAAAGCAAAGCAGTTGTAAGTAATGGCTGTGAAGTAAAAATCTAGGCTTAATAGGAGTGAAAATATAGGCTTAACCAAGAAAAGTTGTGAGCCTGCTGGGAAAAAAGGGTTAAGAATACACCTCACTCAGATCCATTGTTTTAGATGGTCTCAAAGTAGCTCCCATTAAATTAAGAGAAGGGATGAGATAGGCAGAGCGTAGAAGCCAGTCTAGGAAATATCAGAGTTTTCAGGCTTAAATCTATGTCTAGATAAGATTGGGGTGCGGGGGGCGGGCGGGCGGTATGGTTACCTGTACATGGAAAAGTTGGGAGGCAAATATAGCAGATGTCTACTAAGTTTTTGAGAAATTTGTATTGCCAAAAGAAATTTAGCCTCGGCCTATAGCAAAAGCGTGATGGGGTCTCACCCTGTGTCCAGGCTGCAAGGCAGTAGCATGATCGCAGTTCACTGCAGCCGCAAACTCCTAGGCTCAAGAGATCCTTTCACCTCAGCCTCCCAAGTAGCTGGGGTGTTTTACAGGCATGCAACCGCCACCGTACCCAGTTAATCTTTTCTTTTGTTGAGACAGGGTCTTGCTATGTTGCCCAGGCTGCAAGGCAGTGACACAATCACAGCTCACTGTAGCCTCAAACTCCTGGCCTCAAGCAGTCCTCCTGCCGCAGCCTTCCAAAGCACTGGGGTTACAGGTATGAGCCACCATGCCTAGCTGTGTGTGATGCCTTACTCCTCAAAACCACCTGTACAAGCCTGCACAAGCAGGAAATGCGTAGTGATCATGAAGGATAAGGGACAAGAAAGAACCTTCCAGAGTCAGGGGCCACAGCATCCCGTGGACATAAGACCGTGCTTCCACCAGCCTCTTTTCCTTTACCACATGCAACTCAGTTTTAACCATGCAAATGAGGACAATGTCCAAGTTGTCCTTGGCAACTACAAGGAACAGAGTTGCCAGCCAACTTGGATCATTTGTGTTAGATTGTTCATAGAAGAGAGAAACTAATTCTATCTTTATTAAATTATACTGGATTATGATTGAGTCTCTTTTATAGCAGCCTAGTTTATCTAGCAGGTTAGATAAGCTAATGAAATGTTTAAAACTGATATATTTATCCTTCCCCACTAAACCTCCTCCTCTAGCAGATTGCAGTAAATGGCAAATTCCATCCTCTTAATTTCTTAGGCCGAAGTCCTTAGAGGCATCCTGTTCTAACCCCTACCAGGTGCACAGTATCAAACCAGGCCTTGCATTTGTGATTTAGTTCGGCGGTTCCCGGAATTGTAGGCTGCAGATACATGGAGTGGAAGTGGGCTCTTGTCCTAAAAGTGTTAACATCCTTCAACCAAAGACCCCCAGGAACGTACATGTAGTTGAACAAATTGGGTTGACTATTGCAGCTAGGAAGAACACGCATCACTGGGAACCCATATGTGTCTCAGTAAGAGAGTGGTAGAAAAAAAGCTACGTCACGATTTGGAAAAAACTTACTAAGAGAGCTCCAGATTTGGTGCTGCCAGAAACGGGGAAAATTTAATGATTGGATATCTCAAAAAATATTACTAGGGAGGAGAGAGAAGCATGAAGATAAAGCTGTAACTGGTAAAGAAATAGCTGCCAGTCATTTTAGCCAAGAGAGAGGCATATTTGTGGATTGCACAATGATCTTGTTTTTATGGTTGCAGAGTGACTTTGTTTAATGTTGATGTTTTACAAGATTGTGTGTGTCCAACAGAACAGTCTGGCTTAGCTGTGAGCAGCAGCCCAGCTTGTGAGCTTGTGATAGCACTGAAGCCCAGCTGTGAGAGTCCAGGACTGCCTTTTTTCTTTATCAAATGAGTGACGATGCTTTATCACAAGGAGTCAGCCTGTCTCTGACTCCATGTGAGGGAGAAGAGCTGTCTCAAATTCATTCTGCTCCTCAGAGGTGTGCACCTTCAGCCTGCACCCCTGTCTGGCCATTGTGACACTTTTTCCCAGCACTACATTGACTCAAGGTGCGTCTGAGCTATTCTAAGAACCGAGAAAATGATGCTGCTCTGGTTCATTTACTCTCATCATTCCCATCTGTTTTTTCTCTTTTTTTTCTTTAGAAAGGGATCGTTCTGTTTTTTGGCTGGGGGCAGTGTCATCCCAGCACTGTAATCCCAGCACTTTGGGAAGCCAAGGCAGATGGATCACCTGAGGTCAGGAGTTTGAGACTAGCCTGGCCAACATGGCAAAATTCTGTGTCTACTAAAAATACAAAAATTAGCCAGGCATGGTGGCGCATGCCTGTAATCCCAGCTCCTTGGGAGATTGAGGCATAAGAATTGCTTGAACCTGGGAGGCAGAGGTTGCAAGGAGCCAAGATCACACCACTGCATTCCAGCCTGTGTGACAGAGCAAGACTCTGTCTCTACAACAACAACAACAACAAAGAGGTGTGTGGGGGGGATTATTCTAGATTTTTCTGTTTCTGATTTATGAACATTTCCTATTTTCCTTTGGGTATTAATATTTCATGCCTCACTTGCACAAAATGTTTGGAGTTGAAGGGGTAGGCTTCGGGGTAAGCTCAAGCTGCTATCTTGACTTGTAAATAGCAGAGGGCCTTTATGTGCCTCCCTTCTGGGCTGTAGTTTCCTAACACATGGCACTACCCAGCCATCTCTTATCAAAGTGGTCCTCAATTTTTATTGTTATTAATTTTATTTTTTTCATAGCTACCTTTTTGTTATTTTCATAGGTTATGGGGAACAGGTGGTGTTTGGTTACATGAGTAAGTTCTTTAGTGGTGATTTGTGAAATTTTGGTGCACCTATCACTCAAGCAGTATACACTGTACCCCATTTGTAGTATTTTATCCCTCACTTCCCTCCTGTCCCTTCCCCCGAGTCCCCAGGGTTCACTGGGTCATTCTTACGCCTTTGTATCTTCATAGCTTAGCTCCCACTTATGAATGAGAACATATAATGTTTGGTTGTGGTATATATATAAGATGGAATACTACTCAGCCATAAAAAAGAATGAGTTAATGACATTTGCAGTAACCTGGCTGAGATTGGAGACTATTATTCTAAGTGAAGTAACTCAGGTATTATTATTAATTTTCTAAGTGTTCTCAAGGCTTTGCGAGGTCATGCACTTCTGGGCATCAGCTGTTCTGTTCCTTACATGCCAACAGAAAAAAAATGAGAGATTTCAGCATAACTGGTTCTTTCTGTGCAACCTTTTGCCATATTTCAGCAAACCAGACCAAGCATTTGATCCAGGGATAATAATCTGAGCCTAATTTAGTCTTCTGATCTTGGAGCAAAGCAAGATATGGGAGCTTCAGCTGCCTAGAAAACCTTCTCTCATTAACCTTAATGCCCATAAGGACTTAGCCATTCTTCTTGAGGACAATCCCCCAGCCATCTTGCTCTGCCCTAACACCCATGGGTAACTTTTACATTTTTAAAATTATACTTTAAGTTCTGGAGTACATGTGTAGAACGTGCAGGTTTGTTACATAGGTATATACGTGCCATGGTGGTTTTACTGCATCCATCACCCCGTCGTCTACATTAGGTATTTCTTCTAATACTATGCCTCCCAATCCCACCATCCCCTACTATCCCTCCCTTAGCCCTCCACTCCCTGACAGGCTCCAGTGTGTGTTTTTTAAATCTGCTGGTGCTGGGAAAGTGTCACTAGTGGTGAAGGATCTTTCATTTCCCTTTACCCAAGCCTGTTAACTTTCAAAAGAAGAAATGAGTAATATCCCCATTGATGCCTACTGACAAAACCAGGCACAGGTTGCTGAAGACAGGTATTGCTTGCAGTTAATGGAATCTCACTTACTGTGTTCACAGTAGATAACTGTGGTGGTTGAAGGAGGGTTTTCAAGAGTGTGAAAGGGCCCTGAATGCATCTTATAGGATGGATGGTATAGAGAAGCTGGGATCTAGAGGCACATCTTGAACCCTGTCAAGCTGGTATCAGCCTCAGCAGCATCTATCTGTCAGTGTCCCCAATTGAAAAAGAGAATTCTAGGATGCAGAAAGCATGGGGCAAATCTTGTATTGTATTATTTATAACGGTCTTATCAGATCACTAAGAAATTGGCAAATCAAAAGGCAAGCAGCACTCACGGGGATTTGGGATAACCAACAGGGAATTACTGCAGAGGAAGGAGAATCCTGAAGCTCAGAGACAATTGAGACACTAGAGGAGGATTATGGGTTCAGGGGCAAAGAAGCCCCTTCATTCGCTCACTGTTAGCCTCACATTCTCAAAGATACAAAGACAAATGACAAGACTGCAAGGGTAATTATTTATTTATCGATCATGTGGAGTCAGGTGTTACTCATATAGAGTTCCCCTGGCTGTGACAAAGTCAGAAATTCAGAGCAAACCTTTAATCCTTGGTGAATTTCTGAGTCTTCTTCTGCAGTTAGGGAAGATCCTAAAGATGCAGGGATGATGTCTTTGTGTGTGACATGATGGAAACCAGGTCACAGAACTTGTCACAAGAGGACATGGGGTCCAGGAAGGGAAGATATTGGAGTCCAGGTGACAAAGCATTCACACTAATTAAGCAGAGAAGAGAAAGAACACAGGAACTTATTAAACATTCCTTGGATTGCATGAAGGATGAAGATAAATTCTATTATAGAGAAAAATAATGAAGACATGGATCTGACCCTGTGTTCTAACTTACGTTGTATACCAGAATAGGAGGATGTTGAGTAAATGACTTTTGCTTTTTTACTATTGTTAATGCCATCTTAACCATCCCCCAAGTGAATTTATGAAAAAGAGAAAGGAAGTAATAAAGGGTCCTAGGTTTGTTTCTGCCATCTTCAGCTTTCGAAGTTTTGAAGAATTTTTGATACATTGAGGAATAATGGCAAACTCTATAGATATCTCTTATTAAACACTTGCTTTATGCAAGCTGCTAAGACTTTCACATACATTATCTGAATAAAGCCCCACAATAAATCAAAGGCAGTTGAGGAAACGTCTATTTTCCAGGTTGGCAGAAAATGGGAAGGTCAGACAGTTCCATTCCCAGGTTAGAAGTCAAGGACATACAGAGTCAAAGGAAGAAATGTGGATCATAAGTTGGAGGGTGAGATGGCCTCCTGGGAGATGGTCCACAAACACAGAAACATATTTGAGTTTCATAGAACCTATTACTCTTTTTCCATTTCGAACATGAAGTCTTAGTGATTTTTAGCAATTACTGGGCCCTTTGCACAAGCATTATATCCACAGCAACTCTGTACGCTAGGCATGGTTGTTTCCTCTTTTTTTTTTTTTTGGTCTTTTTTTTTCTCCCTTTCATGGAGAATCGCGTCTTGCTATATGACCCAGGCTGGTCCGAGCTCCTGGGCTCAAGCAATCCTCCCACCTCTGTCTCCCTAAGTGCTGGGATTACAGTTATGAGGCACCGCATCTGGTCCATTGTTTCCTTTTTAAGTTTTAGGTTATTTGCTCAAAGCTCATGGGAGGATTGACTCCTCTATCCAGGTCTAACAATTCCAGATTTCAAGCTTTTCCCCACAGACATCCTTACCAAATTATTTTTATGGTGTCTTTGGGTACAAACCCCTAATGCTTTTGGAAGGCACTGGTCCCTGGGCCACCCTCTCTCCATTAGAGTCAGAAATCACCAACCTGGAGGCTTAGGCTGCTCCCCCATCTCGAGCCTGGAGACATCGATCTGTTGAGGGAGAACAGAACAAATTCAGACACCAACACCAGTTTATTTTTCAGAGAGAAACCAGATGATTCTCCAAGTTAGCACAAAAGGGACTGATTTGGGGGTATCACTTCCCCTAGATTGTTTCTTTCTGTAACACAGGAATTTAGGAAGAGAACACCAGAAATCTAAACTTACCAACTTTGGTCAAGTCAAGTATGTTTTCCTTAACAATTCCATGTTCTTCACAATATTTCACAAACCTCTCCTTGATCTGTGAGCTCACATCTGGTGTTCTGGCTGTGGGAAGAGTGACGGTAACTGCCATGTCTTAGGTATTCAAATGAGGGGACCAGGCTCCAGATAGATGGGAAAATGAATGGCACCCATTGGATGCCCAGTTTGACATCAGTAGGATATCTTTCTAGCACAATGAAAGATCATAATTCCCTATCACTGAGCCTAGGGATTATTAAAGGTAAGCATCTGTTTTCAGAGAAAGAGAGATGGCCTAGGATAAGTGGGGAAGACCACTTTGTATCTAAGGTTCTTGCCTTCCCCCCTTTTCCCATCCCAAGATGAGGGTCAGCATGAAAATACTCTACCATAGAGCTCCATCAGTAGAAATGTTTCCCCATCCCTGAAATTCTTGTCATGAAAAAATATATAATTATCATAGTCCACTTCAAGTATGTTAACTATATTGTGTCCATGATCTGTGGAGGAAACAGAACACATCTCAGAACTCCTTTGATCCATAGAAAAGCAGTTGAAACCCTTTACCTGTTCTCACCAACAACACAAGTTCAAGTACATATCCTGTTAAGAATAGTGAGGATGTTTAATATCTTCCATTTGCATCTCCCTGGGCTTCATGAGGCAAATTCTGAGAAGAGGGTAGATTGACCACTAGTGGTCAAAAAATGTAGCCCCAGCAGTAACTCACTCCTTATCATCCCCCTGAGACATACCCACCTCCAACAGCATCTCTGCCAGTGATGTGTCTCTGTGCTCTCTATAAGCCCCAATAGCATTACTTACTTGACACTACATCCTGAGCAATGTGCTGTGACAATGACCACCAGGTATCCAGAAAGCCAGGCAGAGAACAAGAAGCTGTCCTGCCAATTTACTTTATTTATTTATTTATTGACAAGGTCTTGCTTTGTCACCCAGGCTGGAGTGCAGTGGCGCAACCTTGGCTCACTGCAACCTCCACCTTCTGGGTGCAAGTAATTGATTCTCCTGCCTCAGCCTCCCAAGTAGCTGGGATCGCAGGTGCATGCCATGACGCCTGGCTAATTTTTGTATTTTTAGTAGAGACAGAGTTTTGCCATGTTGGCCAGGCTGGTGTCAAACTCCTGACCTCAGGTGATCTGCCTGCTTCAGCCTCCCAAAGTGCTGGGATTACAGGTGTGAGCTACCATGCCCAGCACCAATTTACATTTTTTCCCCTGCCAATTAACTTTTGTTGCAGGAGGTGCATATGACCAAGTCACCTTCCTTAAGCTGATGGTATCATGTGCCAGGCATTGGCTTTTACATGCAAGTTTCTCCCAAATTCAGGTTATTGGCTATTTGATGGCCCCCATTTTATTACCAAAATAGTTATTGATCAGAAATTGATCAAGATCCCGAAGATACTGGGGTTTAGTAAATTCCTTGCGGTTAGAAGTATAATTTAGAAAGACTTAAAAAAATACTTACAGTCAATGCTACACATGGCATTCTTTTCTGTTGGTTTACAAGCCAAATTAATTTCAGTACACTTTCCATTTTCACTGTAAAACAGAATATATGGATGCCCAGGAGCTATTGATGAGGCCGGCTCCCTCACCCTCTACTCTGCCAGTAACTTGAGTTTCTGATTCAACTTTTGAACTTTTTTTGGTACAATTATCAAAGGCCTTTTATGTGTATTATTTCACATGAATATGTTAAGAATGACTTAAACAATGACTTCTAACACTATTGCTACTGTTGCTACTTCCCATTGTTGCTGTTACTACATCTGCTTGTCTAGATCATTGGCTGAATGTTCACCACATGCCAGATTCTCAAGTTAAGTGCTTTACAAATGTGACCTTTCTTGGTACATACACACACACACACACACACACATACACACACATACACACACAACCCAAAACAAAAAAACATGAGGAAGAATTATTCTCATCCCCTTTTGCCCATGGGAAAATGAAGATGGAAAGAGATTAGTTTTCTTTGTGACACTACTGGTAACTGAAAGATTCAAATTCAGGCTGTTGGTTCCAAATTTAATTTGCTTAACCTATGCTATATTGTCATACTCCTTATGATTCTGATATCCCCATACCTCCTGCTTCCCCCACTCCAATTAAATTTATTCTTGTTACCAACTCTTGTCTCTGAATCTTGAAAAGCCCCAGATCCATCAAATCCTGGATCAGTGCACGCGCGTGTGTTCGAGACCATGCCCGGGCTTCTGTTTTCCTTCCCCAACTAAAAAAGGTCGTACTTACATTTCATGCAACTTAAAAGTCAGAGAAGATTCTCCCTGGTAACCAATGTGTTCCACAAAAACCCTCATATTTCCATCTTCTTCTATCTCTTCCCTCTGGTCAGAGGCTATGAGAACCGAATACCACTCTCCTGAAATCTGCTCTAAATAAGATGATTGAGTGAGAAAAGAGGAGTGGGGAAACCACACGGACACTTCTTTTCTTGAACTCTGGCCTGTGGGCCGGGGCTCATAATGGTGAAGTGAAGATAGAATTAGAACTCAGATCAGTTGGCACCACAGCTAGGGCTCTTTCCACTGCCCCTTCAGGGAGGATGGAGATCCCTAAGCATTGTCATCTTTTCATATGGTACAGCTGCTCTTAACTCAAGGTCAGAAACCAACCCTTTTATCTGAAATGTTAAGGAACTCCTGCCCTACAATAGGACCCACAAGGCTTCAGAATCCCTGAAACTACTCCCCAAAGCCAGAAGTCACTGTGCTCCATAACTCTACCTTGGACAGATCAAAGTTGCTTGTCACGGCGTTATTGTTTTGTTCCTCCTGGGCACAGACGAGGGTCAGCCCCAGACACAGCAACAGCAGCTTCATCTTGGCAGGGGATAGCACTGCCTCCTCCACAGTTGCTGGGGGTGAGTCTTTCCCTAGCAGTAGCTCCACTCTCCAGCTCATCTGTCTTTATATCCATTCTGTGTCCAGTTTTTTCTCCCATGGGGCACTCACTACCTTTTCCTTCCTTGTCCATGAAATGGTCTTTCCTTCCCTGGTGTGTGGCCAAGGATTGTTCCTGCCCTTTTGAAACTCGGCAATCTCATCTCTTTTAGATTTAGTTAGTGACTTTAAATTTCCCAGAACACATTATCAAGAAAAATAGCAGATGCTCTAAAGGGCTGTCATTTGGAACCAGATTTAACTGTGGATCTGACTTAAAATCAGAAAGTCAATTATGTGTGGCAGGAATGGGCATAACTGAGAAACAGGATGTGCCAGCATCTCTGTTCTACTTCTCATAAAAAAATATGATATTAGGTGAGTTACTCAATTTCTACAAGGCCCAGAAACAAAGAAACTCTCCTACCAAAGATGAAAGCACCTATCACAAAGCATTGAAATACAGTTGAACAAAAAAAAGTCTTTGAAGTGTGGTGTCCGGTATTCAGTACATTCAAATTCCTTTTCCTTATTCTCTGAACCCAGTTTCTGCAGCCTTCCTTCTCCCCACAATGAGTGAACAAGTATTTAGTCACTATGCGTATGTCTTTACCACGGGCCTGTAAGAGAAAAGAAGTACAAGATATTCCTTCCTTCAAAGAACCCTCAGTGAAGTTAGAAGAGTATTTCACATACTTAGTAAAAGTTTAATCCTACAAGCACATTAAATGACCTGGTTGAGTAACCTAATAAAGTTACTATTTATAATAGGAATGGAGGTCTGCAAGCACTGTCATCTTTTCATATGGTACAATTGAAAAGGGGCTGGAGTGCGGGCATCGTGTCAAAAGTGCCTAAGAGCACAGGTTTTGGAGTCATGAAGACCTGGGCTTCATTCCTCTCTTTGCCGTTTTGAACCATGAAGACATACTGTGGCTTCTCTCTGAGCCTTCTGTCTGTCAGTTTCCTCCTAACAGGGCTAATGATACCTGTTGAATACACTGCTAGGGATTCAATGGAGTGATGTGCATAAAACCCCCACCACAATGTCTAGCACACATTGAGCTGGTGGGTCAGAGAATGCTTTCTGGATAAGGTAGGGCTTGTAGAAGGTGTTGAAAGTCAGGGAGGGTGTGGAGACATGGAGTGTATGTGGAGCAGCATTCCGGGAGGGAGGAATATCATGAGATAAGATGCCACCAGCCAGGGTTGTTATATGGCTCATTTCTGCCTTGCACGAATGGCCTTCTTCTGCACCCCCAAAACCAGAAAGAGGTTGGCATGATGGGAGGAGCTGAGCGCAGGGCAAGGAATCTGGAAATGGTGACATTCTGTCTGTAGCCTGCTTAGAAAGTCATCCCAGGCTCTTGTGTGAGCTTTCCTGGTTCATGCTCAACTGACGTTTAGTCACTGATGTTTCGAGGCCTATGTCACTTCACCATCATAGGTGGCTGTGGGTTTTCCTGGCCCTGAGATGGAAGAACTGAGGTTGACAAGTGGTGACAAAGGCTGTGTACTTTATTTCCTCCATCTGAGTCTCTTCAAGAATTGATGGCAGCCTGTGAGCCATCAGATTTGCAAAATGAACCCCACTCTTCCTGGATCATGATGCTGAGGGGAGAGTCAGCTACTACAACTGATTCCGCCACTCCAACCCCCTACTGCCACTTGTAACTCTGCACTCCTACAGCACCAGATTGTAACTCTACTTCTGTTTTCATTCCCTATGAGAAGGTAAACTCCCTTCTGAAAGTTGAGACATCTTTCTTGTTGTACTGATACGTAGTATCACTGGTACTGAATATATAGTATCACCTTTGGGGTGTTTGTATACTAAATCCTACCATAAATGCACTAGGGATTCTTGATATTAGAGGCAATTTTCTAGAAAATCCTTTTGGAAATAGGAATATTACGTTTGGGTGATGACATCCTAATTTATATTATCGGGCCACAGGAATAGAGGGAGAGCCTAGGACTAAAGTCTGTGATCAGAAGCCTACGTTGGGATGATCTTACTTAGCAAAATCTGAGTTGAATATTTCACTCTCTGGCTGCTCCATTTTAAATCATCTACCACATTTTTGGTGGTTGGTTTATGCATTGCCAGGACAGCCTGTAATCACTGAGATAGCAAGGTCAAGGCTGCAAAAATACCCAAGAAGTGTGATGTAATCTAGCTAGAGAACTGGTAAAAGAAAACCCAGACAAACCAAAGCTGAACTAATATTAAAATGTAAAATCAATCAGGAGGGATGCTTTGCTTTATGACAGGATTCCATTAAATAATACTCTAGTACTGCATTGAAATATTTGTGGTAGGAAGTACAGATTAATAACCTGACAACAGTTTCACAAATTATAGATGACCAATAAATATTGCATCAAATGAACTGTAGACTTCTGTAGTGGAGAGGACTGGAAGAAATAGAGAGACAGAGAAGAATGACAAAAAAGAAAAAAAGAATAACCACTGATGTTAGCATCTCTCAGACAGTATAGAAAGTATAAACACACGAAACAAAGATTTAGTTTATAAAAGTTCACTTGACCACCCATCTATAGGGAATACATCTACGTATAACACAAGATACACAGGGTATGGAATTTAACTGTAATTTGTCTGTAGTGCAGCAATTTGCTTTAGGAAATGATGCTATTAATTTTTTTTAAATGATTATTCAACTTAATTCAACTAACATTATCCAGTGCCTCTTCTATTAGGCCTATACCAGGCACTTTAAGGGCTAAAGAGAGAAAGCAGATGGGGGCTGTGCCCTCAAACTCCTGGCCACTGTGGGGATGATTTAAAAACAAACAACCTACAAAGTCTAAAGTGAAAAAAATTAGGAAAACAGAGGTGGCAATAGTAATGAAGAAGAGGAATAACAGGAGACAGACTGACCACCTAATTCTAGGCATGGAGCCAGAAATTTTTTTTCCTCCCCAGATGAGCAGGACTTTATCTAAGGAACACAAATTCACAAGATAAGGGTGAAATATAGCAAGCTTTTGCTTTTTTTTTTTTTGAGAGGTGTCTCACTCCGTCACTCGGGCTAGAGTGCAGTGGTGCCATCTCAGCTCACTGCAACCTCTCCCTCCCGGGTTCAAGAGATTCTCCTACCTCAGCCCTAAAAGCAGCTGGAACCACAGGCATGTACCACCACACTCAGCTAATTTTTTTGGTATTTTTAGCAGAGGCGGGGTTTCGCTATATTGCCAGGCTGGTCTCAAACTCCTGAGCTCAAGTGATCTGCCCACCTCCGCCTCCCAAAGTGCTGGGATTACAGGTATGAGTGACTGTACCCAGCCAGCTAGCTTTAATGGACCTCTCCTGATACAATGGAGAGGGAAATAGTGGCAGGTCTCTGGGTTCTATGCTTTCCAGCAGGGAGAAAGGATTAAGATGAGCTGTCCTGCAAGCCTGCAGGCCCCAAGGAAGTGACTCCTTCCTTTCTGCCAGGGAAGGAAGAATGCTGATGAATGAGTCTCGGTCTGTACAGCAGTAGCAGGTGGACCAAGTGTACATTTGTTATCTGTCACCATCCTAGAGAGGTGGCCTTTGGATCTTCTCTTTTATGAGACCAATTGAGTAGGGTTCTAACTCTTGTCAAGATTAATTCCAGGGCTGAATTCTACAACGTATACATATGTCTCAACATCATGTTGTATACCACAAATACATACAAATTTTTACTTGTCAGTAATTTTTTTAAAAAGATTACAAAAAAAAAAAAAAAGGTCATTGCAAGGCTGAGCTGCCCAAGCCCCACAAATCCATCAATCTTTTAATAACATGGCATTGACACCTGAATCCAAACTGCTGTATTAACTGTCAAGTTGCATCAGCTAGTTTTATATTTGGGGCCTTCAGACTTCAACAGACTTAGAAACAATCTGGTAATAAAAGAAAGAAGGTCTTGTTTAAAGTCATATCTGCTCAAGGAGCTCCAAGCACAGAACTGTGCCAGAGTCTACTTACCATGACTAATGGTTATAGTTGGGATGTATTTTTGCAGCAGTATGAGTTTCATCTGTCCTGGGGCCACATAAACAAAAACAATATTTCGATACTGGAAATAAAAGAACTCAGTAAGTTTTGATGAGTGTTCTACAAACACTATCTTATTTAATTCTCATAATAGCTCTATGTGATAGGTATCATTATCCTGTTTTACAGTGGTACGACCTAAGAATCAGAAAGGTGAAGTAATTTACCAAGGTCGCATTGCCAATAAATGAGAGAGCCCATTTGTGAACAAACTGATTCCAAAGCCCCTACTCTTACTGATTCCACTACACAGGTCAGGGCTTGATGTTGAACATGAAGGGCAGATGGTTGAATAGAAGCAACAGGAATAAGTAACGCTGTAGACCCTTAGAGAAATTTGTCTGGTAGTTGCTACCAAAAAAACTGCATGCAGATTTCTTAAAACATGGTACTATGAGGGTAGCTGCAAGAGTTTGAGCAAGTGAAGGCAGAGTAACAACTCTCTCCTGGTCAACAAATATTTGGTGGATGAATAGGAAGCACTGCTCTCCTATTAAGGAATTAGAAGATGCCTTTGTAGCAAAAAATAGGAACTATTCCCTTCCATTTATGGTGTCAAGTTAAGCACCTGGTCATCAACCACATTATTCCTCCCCTACCCAACTTCGATTTGTCAGAGGTAGAGTCATGGAGCACAGTGACTTCTGACTATGCTTCTGCCCAAGGGCATTTTATACATGACCTAAGGGCAGGGTGACAGTCAGCCAGGTCACTGAAAAATGACAGACCCAAGTAATGACCCAGTGTGTGGGTAAGGGGTTTATGGAGTCCACATATGGCCAGATGACAGTCCATTTATAACCCAGTAACTAGCTAACTGGAAATGGACTCAATGACCTTGACCTCACTCACGCTTTCGATTAATTGGACAATTCATTCATTCATTGAGAAAGTCAATGGGAATATTCAAGTCCTGTTATATAATACCAAGGCATATTCAGTTCCAAGAATAGCAAGAAACACAAGCTTATTTGATTCATGTGCCAGAGTGGAAGTATTCCTTGGTCTAGCATCCAGGATGATTATCCATTCTGCTGATACTGGCTCAAAGCTTGCTCTAAAATATCTACTCCCTTTACCAAGAGAAGATTGCTGGGAGCTACCAACACTCCATCTGTGTCAGCTGGATGCCAGACCCCCTCCCATAACAGATGCTAATACAGACTTAGGAAGGCAAATGGTTTATTGGGGAATAACACTTGTGAAAGGAAAAAAGAGAAAGCAGAATTAGGGAAGGGGAGTTGCCAGACAATGATGTAGATCTGACGAAGTCTCTGTCAGCCCAATGGGCATCTCTGGAGCATGTGAGAGGAGTTCCAAGTTAGGCAGAAATGGATAGGCCTTTGTATCATAGTTTTGCTCAGTCGTTGGCTGGGGCCACTTGAGAAGACCTGTACCTCAACTCAAGAGTTGAGGCAAATCTGAATAAGTTAATGGTTGAAGGCTGTCAGCAAAGGAGCACACTCCTTACAGTTAGGCAATGGGTCCTTTCTTGAAGGAGGAATCTAAGCAACATGTCTAGCATGCCATCCTAGTATCAATAATAGGTAGACTTCTTTTCCCTCTTTTGTAGTTTAATGTTTCCATCACAATATGAGGGCTCCTTGCAGGTAAGAAAATAAAGAATCTCAGTGATGCCTACCTCCAGATCTACTCAATACCGTTCCGCAAGTACTTACTTACATGTGACCCCAGGTTACCCAGGGCACCATCTTGGTCTCTCTCAATAGTACATCATTTAGGAGGGGATGGGGGTTAGTCCAATGACCCTGACACCCCAGTTTTGGGGATGGGGAGACAGTTTGGCAGTGAGAAGAACAATCCTAAGTCTTGGATCTTGGATTCTTGAGGGTGAGAGTTACGGAGCCCCAAGGCAGAGATTATTCATGTTACAGTTTTGCCACAGGTTGGACTTAATTTTAAAAATAAGAAAATTTTGCTTCATACTATCATTGTGAGGATTTGATGCAATTATCTATGTAAAGAGCTTGGGACACTGCCTAGCACATAGTAAGTGTTCAATTAACGGAGGCTAATCATATTATTTCATTGTGACCAACTTATTAATTCAACAGCTATTGCAGGCCTATATGTCCAAGCACAGAGACACTGTTGATGAAAATAGCTACAATCCTTCCCCTCACTGAGTTTCTACAGTGTTTATTTTTTATTTATCTGTTTTTTTGAGATGGAGTCTCACCCAGTTGCCAGGCTGGAGTCCAGTGGCACGATCTCGGCCCATTGCAACTTTTGCCTCCTGGGTTCAAGTGATTCTCCTATCTCAGTCTCCTGAGTAGCTGGGACTACAGGTGTGCACTACCACATCCAGCTAATTTTTGTATTTTTAGTAGAGACAGGGTTTCACCATGTTGGCCAGGATAGTCTCGATCTCTTGACCTCATGATCGACCTATCTTGGCCTCCCAAAGTGTTGGCATTACAGGTGCGAGCCACTGCACCCAGCTGTGTTTGATTTTTTAGAAATCTGCATGTCCTTCATTGAGAAAGTCAATGGGAATATTCAAGTCAAAAAGCTATAAGGTCAAAAGCGTGATCTGAGGAAAAAGACTAGCTAAGTATCTCTCTTCTAATTACAGTCTTTACAAAAGCCCCTGATTTCTTTCTTCTTTTGTTCATACGCCATTCCTCCTGGAAAGTCTTTGCTTCTCTACCTGTTCAAATATTATCCTATTACCCTTTCTCCAAAGCCCAGCTCAAGACTCCTTTTTTTTTTTCTTTTTGAGATGTCTGTTGCCCAGGCTACAGTACAGTGGCATGGTCACAGCTCACCGCAGCCTCGACCTCCTGGGCTCAAGCAATCCTCGCACCTCAGCCTCCCAAGTAAGCATGCAGCACTATGCCTGTCTAATTTTGTATTTTTTGTAGAGATGAAGTTTCACCATATTGCCCAGACTGGTCTCGAACCCCTGGGCTAAAGGGATCCACACACCTTGTCCTCCCAGAGTGCTGGGATTACAGGTGTTAGCCACTGCACCTGGCCAAGAATTCCTCTTCCTCGCTTCTCTCAGCAGTCACCTTTTTCATCCTTTGTATGACCTGTTAAGTTAAATTTGGCCTGAGGCTGCCTCCACAATTAGAGTTCCTACATCATAAACTGCAACCTGACTTAATATGCAACTAACTGAAAGCCTAAGTAGGAGGATACTTTTGTAACAAATAGCTTAATTTCAGCCAATCACAGCAGCCAAGCTTGTCAATCACAGGGGACCAACTTATCAAACCATTTTGAAATCAGGCAAAGGCAGAGCTGTAACCAATCAAGTTATTTCTATACCTCATTTCCCTTTCCTGTCCATAAATGTTGCCTGTGCATCTTTAGGAGTGGAGCTTCTAGTTCTGAGGGCTGCTCAACTTATAAATATTTATTTGCTCAGTTATACTCTGTTAAATTTGTCTGAAGATTTTCTTTTAATAGTCTCCATTGCATGTAGAGCTTTGTTCTCACACAACAGCAGCCAACTACTTATTGGCTCATGTTAGTATCAAAATGTAATTCACAAAGAGTTAAGAAACATAACCGTTATACAGCCATCCTCTATAGGAGCATGTGTCAGAGATCTGATCATTTAACTCATGATTTAAAAAGCAGAAGAATGATAGCTGGTTCAAAGGAGGCTATGAGAAGCTGATATAAATCAGTAAGAGAAAAAAAATCTGGAATAAAATTGCTAAGTTAGATACAGAGTTGTTAATGTCCTAAAGACAATAAATGTACAACTTCGTGGTTATCTTCTTGATTGCCCAGAAATTATTTACATATCTACCAAACAAAATGATTTGCACTTCCTCAATTTTAAAAATTAATTTCTAATTTCAGAGTCTGGCTCTTAAAAAGTAGTGAATAATAAGTTGAACACAGCCACATTTGCCAGGAGAGCCAGATGAGCCTATGAAGGCTTATTAGATAGTGCTCTAGGCTGGGTGTGGTGGCTCACCTCTGTGATCCCAGCAATTTGGGAGGCTGAGGTGGGCTGATCACTTGAGGTCAGGAGTTCGAGACCAGCCTGGCCAACGTGGTGAAACCCCGTCTCTACTAAAAAAATACAAAAATTAGCTGGGCATGGTTGCACATGCCTGTAATCCCAGCTACTCAGGAGGGTGAGGCAGGAGAATCGCTTGGACCCAGGAGATGGAGGTTCCAGTGAACTGAGATTATGCCACTGTATTCCAGCCTGGATGACAAAGGGAGATTCTGTCTCAAAAAAAAAAAAAAAAAATTGTGGTCTAGTATGTTTAAAAGGACACACAATCATTATTATTATTTTTTTTTTACCTGTTTTCAATTTTTGTATAATTCTTCAAAACACTAGTTTCTATGGTTGCACATACATTGGAAAGGTAACAGTGAAAAGATAATGAAAGTCTGGGTTCAAATTCTGACTTCACAATTCAACCTCTGTGAGCTTCAGTTTCCTGAAAAGGTGTAGAAAGGGCTAGAAAGCAATCAATTCCCAATAAATATTGGTTCCTTCACAGTTTTCCTCTCTTCTTTTGAAGACAGAGACCATATCTTGTACTCCTTGTATCCCTGAACTCTGTGTAGTAGATTTTCAGTAAATCATCTCTTGTTGTTTTGTATATATATCTTACCTGTGATTTAGGAAAACTCCTGTCTCTAGCCTTCAATTTACCTATGGATAAAAATGAGAAGATTGAGAGTTTCTTAACTGAGGACAGCACCAGTTCTAGGAGAGGTTTTGGAAATGAGGTAGGGGGAGTATTTTCGGTGTTTGCAGTAACTGGAAAGAATGACTGACATTTGGTATCCTGGATCCAGAGGTGATAAACCACCTTCAGTGTGTAGGCCAGTCCCCCGCAAGGTGGAACATTTTCATCCAGCACATCCATAGCATTCCCACTGAGAAACATTGAGTGAGTCTCTCTATAAGCCTTTACAAATTTTACCTTCTAACAACGAATTGATGCTTCTCAGGTGTTTTCTTTAAAGCGTGACAGACACACACTGCCATCTGCACTACAATGGCCTACTTTGGTTAAAGAAAAGTGTACTTTGCCTCCAAACATTTTAGCAATTCTTCAAATTCATTATATTCCTCAAATACAGCCTTATTTTGCTGACTCACTCTTGTCTGAAAAATAGCTCTTGCTTTTGGCTGCTGCCAGCCGCAGTGAGCAGGTCTGTTTTGTGCAGAAGGAGATTGCTCCAGGGCCCCCTTATTGGGAACTAACCAGTCTTTGTTGAGTGTCAGGTCTAGTGCGAAAAACCACAGGAAGTTGAAGACAAAGTATCTTCGATCAGGCAGGAAAAACACAAGCATTCTTCTGCCCAGACCACCAACGTGGGTAAACCCACATTCTAGGAGAAAGCTGAGGTCAGTGTATTAGTTCGTTCTCATGCAGCTATAAAGAACTACCTGAGACTGGGTAATTTATGAAGAAAATAAGTTTAATTTACTCACAGTTCCACAGGCTGCACAGAAACCATGGCTGGGAACGCCTCAGGAAACTAACAATCATGGTGGAAGGGTGAAGGAGAAGCAAATATGTCTTCACAAGGCAGCAGCAGGGAGGGAGCGTGGGAGGGAGAGAGAGAGAGAAAGGAGAGACTGGAGAGAGAGGAGAGAGAGGACAGAGAAGGGGAAAGTGCTGTACACTTTTAAACAACCAGATCTTGTGAGAACTCACTGTCACGACAACAGCAAGGGAGAAACCCGCCCCCATGATCCAATGAACTCCCACCGGGCCCCACTTCCAACACTTGGGATCACAATTCAGCATGTGATTTGGGTGGGGACACAGCCAAGCCATATCAGTCAGCTAGTTGCATTCTGAGTTCCTTTCAAACAACTTCTCTTTTCTTCATTCTTTTGCTCATAGCCTTGCATCCATATCCCCCTCTGCTGGACACTGTCCCTTCAAACAACTGGTTCACATTCTTCTCTGTTTCTGGTTTCCTCCTGAGTACTTAACTAATACACTTTTAAACCAAATCTATTTCCCTATCAGCCCCCACTTTTGCCTTGAAAAGGGAAAAGAAAGCGAGTCCTTTACTTTTTCTTCTGGGAAAGCAGTCTTCATAAAACCACAAGATTCTTTTTTAATAAAAACTAGCAAAGCAGGAAAATGAAGTACACTAGCCACAAGGTGGCAGAATAGGAGAGATTTTCATTTTCCTGCAGGAGCACTGATGAGGAAATGTGTGGAGTGGTACTGTCTTAGGAAGTCGCCTGTTATGATGTACTGATAACTTAGTATATAAAAAAAATTGAGGGAAGAGGGAGGCAGGTCGAATGCTGCTAAAAAGTCAAGTAAAATAAGGACTGAAAATATGTCCATCTGATTTAGTATCCTGGAGATAACAGGTGGTCTTAGAAAGACCTGTACCTATGGGGTGCAGAGGCAGCAGCCTCGCCAAGGTCTCTGCAATTGTTTGCTTGTATCTGTTCCTGCTCATCTGCAGATGAGAGGGGAAGAATTCATAACTCCATTTTCTATCAGCTGCTTGGGATACAGTTGAAGCTGGTTGAGGGTAGCAAAGAGGAAGACGAACTGAATTGATGCTTGACTGATGGGACCAGAAGCTGCAAGTGGAGCAAGGAGCAGGGTTGCCCCCAACAGGTCAGCCAGAAGTGGAGCTGCATCCCACAGCCATCTAATGTGTGTGGTACTTCCTTTCTTCCGCTGTGTATTGTGAGACGGTTTCCGTGAGGGCATTAAATGGTGGTTTATTTTTGTTATTTATATATAAGTATAATTTGCAGTACAAATTACAGGACTGGTACACATTATGATCCCTTTTAAAAATGGAAAAGTCTGTTATTTTGACAACTTTGAGAAACGTGGCAATGGCTATTGGCTCTAATTTTCGTTTCATTGATTTCCATTCACAAGGGGAAACTGTCTCCTACACAGCTTTCAAAGCAAATGTGTAAGAGTGGAAATGAGTGTGATCGCTTCACTTCACTGCTCAAAATCTCCAGTGTCTTCCTATCACTCTGGAGATTTGGGATTGATGGACTTCCCAGGGATTCTGAGATGGAGGGCAATCTGAAAACGAGTGTCTTAAATTTGGGGATTCTGAGATTTCAGGTGGATACCTTTGGGAGGAAGGTCGGTGAAATGGTTGGATGAGGAATATACTGAAATTTGGTGAAGATCAGTGCTTGAAAGCATCTCTGGAACTGAAAGAGGCCTATGGGGGAGGGTGTTGGTAGGAGCTAAATGAATGGGAAGACTTGTGAGAAGTTAGTAAATTAGAGAACTATGGCTTTTAGTGATTGTGGGGGCCAGAGACTCACGTTTGGGGGATATTTTTAGGGAGTCAGTGTTGACAGTCTACAGGGATCAGTAATTTGCTGTTTGTGGATTGTTAGGGATGTACAGAGTTCAGAGACTGAAGGAAGTTGTGGGAATCAGTGTTTGGAGGGGCCAGTTGTGGTCAGTGAATAGATACTTTTGGGCATTAGTGATTGGGGTTGCACGTGGATAATGGTGATTAGGATCTGTGGGGTCTATGCTTGGGATATTTCTTTGTTGGTGGAAGCTATGACAATCAGGGATTTACAGGAGGTACTGTGAAGTTAGTGATGTGAATTATTTGAGAGTCCGCTGTGATTTGCTCTTGGTTGATGGCTATAGAAGTCGATTATTGGAGAATTGCTGGATGTAAGTTTTGATAGTCTGTCAGGATCAATTTGGTAATCAGTGGAAATCAGTGGTGAAGAAGAGTCTAGGATTCAGTTGAGAGGCTTCTGTGGATGTTGTGATTTAGGGATGTATGAAAGCCTGCAGTCAGGGTATTTCTGTGGAATCGGGGATCTATGGTTTCAATGATTTCATGTGTGGGAGTGTTAACTGGAGGTATGTGATTTGAGAGTTTTTCAGGCATCAGTGAATGGGAGCCAGCATGGCTCAGTAGTGAGGGATCTGTGAAGGGCAGTATCTGGAAGTTTTATGTTTACTGGCCTTTAAAGATAAATTATATATTCCTGAGTGTGGGGTTGGGGGAACATGTTTCAAATGTTTTGGACTGTATCGTGCTATTTGGAAAAGAATTCAGTATCTCAGAAGTTGTTGTCTCTGAATGTTGAGATCATGGGTAATTTGTTTTGGGTGAACATATTTTTCTAAGCATAATTATTAAAGTTTCTTGTGTAATAGAATTTTTTTGTAAGAGAAATTTATTGTACTGTAAAGACAACGTCTACTGATCATGATCATTTTTCTTTTTATTTTGGTTTACTTTATTAATTATACAAGATACATACATATATTCTAATTAAAAATGCAAGCAAACAGATGTATATAGAGCAATCATAACTCCTTTCTTGAACCCCAGTTTGATTCATCTCCACAAATATAACTATCATTAACAATTTGGTCTATATGTCTCAAGATTTTTTTAGTTGTTCACATATACGTATGTACACATAGTTTTGTTTTATGTGAATTGGACTGTATTGTATATATTGCTCTATAATTTGTTTTTTATATATAACAGAATGTCTTAAGAGAAATTTCTATATCAGAATGTACAGACTTATTTCACTGTGTGGTATTTGATGGTGTAGCATTCCATGTGTAGACATATAGTGCTTTTATAGGACTCTATTGGGTAGATATACAGTCTTGAGGAAGGAGCAGGCTGCCATCTTTGGTGTTTTGCAAGCTTCAGTGGTGATACCTCCATGTGCAGGAGGGACTGAGGTGATTAGAGTCTGCAGTGGACCCCAGCAAATGGCTGCAGCCCTATGGAAGAGTGGTCTGACTATTTAAAAAACAGAAAGCAACAACCACATCAACAAAAAAGACCCCACAAAAGCCCATTTAAAGGTCGGCAGCCTCAAAGATCAAAGGTAGATAAGCACACAAAGATGAGAATCAACACAAAAACACTGAAAACTCAAAAAGCCAGAGTGTCTCTTCTCCAATGGCTACAACACCTCTCCAGCAAGGGTATAGAACTAGGCTGAGGCTGAGAGGGATGAACTGTTGGAAGTAGGCTCACCTTCTGCAAAAATTAACTCAACATGGATTAAAGACTTAAATGTAAAATCCAAAACCATAAAAATCCTAGAAGAAAATCTAGGCAATACCATTCAGGACATAGGCATGGGCAAAGATTTCATGATGAAAATGCCAAAGGCAACAGCAACAAAAGCAAAAATTGACAAATGAGATCTAATTAAACTAAAGAGCTTCTGCACAGCAAAAGAAATTATCAACCTACAGAATGGAAGAAAATTTTTTCAATCTATCCATCTGACAAAGGTCTAATATCCAGAGTCTACAAGGAACTTAAACAAACTTACAAGAAAAAGCAAGCAACCCCATTAAAAATTTGTCAAAGGACATGAACAGACAAGAATGGATTGTGATGGGGCAAGAGAGGAAGAACTAGCAAATGCCTTTGCATATACATTTCTGTATGTGTGTATATTTCTGTAATCCAGATGCCTAGAAGGTGAATTTTCTTGTCAAAAGTTAAGCACATTTTACCTTTAAATACATATCCAAACTGATTAAGCATCACCTCCCTGAAGAGCCTTCCATGACCCTGCCATCCAAGTTTGCATATCTGTTCTTTACTTTGAGGCACTGTATTTATTTTCTTCCTAGAACTGATAATAATGTGTAAGATTTTGTGTTTATTTACTTTTATATTGTCTATCTTTTTGGTGGAGGCATGACCTTGTCTTAGTCCCCATTATACTCATGAAATAGTAGGCACTAAATGAAGATCTGGGCCAGGTGTGGTGGCTCACACCTGTAATCTCAGCACTTTTGAAGGTTGGGTAGGAAAGACTGCTTGAGGCTAGTTGGAGACCAGCCTGTGTGACATCGTAAGACCCTACCTCTATGAAAAATTTAAAAATTAGCCCTGTGTTATGGTGTGCACCTATAGTCTCAGTTACTCAGGAACTGAAGTGGGAGGACCACTTGAGCCCAGAATTTGGAAGCTTCAGTGAGCTCCCTCCACTCCATGATGGCGCCACTGCACTCAAGCCTGGGTAACAGAGTGAGACCCTGTCTCAAAAAAAAGAGATGTTGAATAGATAATTTCTGGTATAGTTTGTATATTTGTCCACACACAGAGAAAAAAAAAAGGCCAGCACAGTGGCTCATGCCTGTAATCCCAGCACTGTGGGAAGCTGAGGCAGGAGGATCACCTGAGGTCAGGAGTTCGAGACCAGCCTGGCCAACATGCTGAAACCTCGTCTCTACTAAAAATATAAAAAGTAGCCGAGCATAATGGTGCATGTCTGTAATCCCAGCTACGTGGGAGGCTGAGACAGGAGAATGACTTGAACCCAGGAGGGGGAGGTTGCAGTGAGCCAAGATTGCACCACTTGGCTGTGCCACTGCACTCCAGCCTGGGCAACAGAGCAAGACTTCCTCTGAAAAAAAAGGGGAAGGAAAACAGGTCACATGCTACATCAGAATGACATTTTTAACAGGAACACTGAAAGCTAGAAAATTATAGAGAAATGCCAGCTGGGTGCAGTGGCTTATGCCTGTAATTCCAGGACTCTGGGCTGCCGAGGTGGGTGGATCACCTGAGGTCAGCCTGGCCAACATGGCCAACATGGTGAAAATCCAACTCTACTGAAAATACAAAAAAGCTGGGCATGGTGGCAGGTGCCTGTAATCCCAGCTACTTGGGAGGGTGAGACAGGAGAATCACTTGAACCCATGAGGCAGAGGTTGCAGTGAGCCAAGATCATGCCATTGTACTCCAGCCTGGGCAACCAGAGTGAAACTCTGTCTCAAAAAAAAAAAAAAAAAGGGAAATTATAGAGAAATTCCTTCAAATTTCTCTGGAAAAATGATCTTAAACCTAGAGTTCTTTTTTTATTTATTTTGTTTTTCTGTTTTTCATGCCCTGCCAACATCTGTATTTAACCAGAGTTCTATATCCAGCCAAACTATCAATCATGTGTAAGAGTTGAACAGTTTTACACATGAAAAGTTGAAAAATTTACTTCAATGTATCCTTTCTTAGGAAGTTGCTGGAGGAATAAATTCATGAAATGAGGATAGAAACTAAGAGAAAGATCTGGGATCCAGGAAATAGGAGATGATACAGAAGAGAGAAGTAAAGGGAACCCCTAGGATAACAGGAAAGTCTTGGGGCCAGGCACGGTGGCTCATGCCTGGAATCCCAGCAATTTGAGAGGCCAAGGTGGGCACATTGTTTGAGGTCAGGAGTTCAAGATCAGCCTGACCAACATGGTGAAACACTGTCTCTACTAAAAATAACAAAAAAATTAGCCAAGTGTGATGGTACACACCTGTAGTCCCAGCTGCTTGGGAGGCTGAGGCAGGAGAATCACTTGAACTCGGGAGGCAGAGGTTGCAGTGAGTCAAGATCGTGTCACTGCATTCCAGCCTGGATGACAGGGTGACAGAGGGAGACTCTGCCAAAAAAAAAAAGTCCCAAGATGAAAGTGGGCACAAGCACAAATAGCTGACTGAAGAAGGTGAAGAGCTTCCTCTCCAGTTGAATGTGTCGCCATGTTGAAAAGAAGGAAATGGAGGAAAAAAGAGGAGGGAAAGAAATTACAAGTAAATAAATAAATGAGGATTTTGCCTTATATATTAGTTCTACTGCCTTTGTGTTTTATACATCACCAATATCTGCTTTTATCTTTATTATTTTGTTTCTTTTGTTTTTATATGAATGTTTTTACTAGTTTTTTGAGTTGAGAATTTAATTCATTTTTTAATTTTCTCCTGTTTTAATGGAAATTCCATGGAGTCTGAATGCTGACTCCCTTCATGCCCCTGCCTGACTAGCAAGAGGTCTTGCTGGCCCCAGGTTCTAGGCATGCAAAAATGAGAGGCAAAAACTGCCAGGAAAATCAGCAGTTGCAGGGAAAGGCAGGGCTCTGGGAAGCTGGAGTTGAAGGTTAGTGGCAGCTAGGTGAGACAGAACACTTGTAAGTGAGGCCATAGTTGGCTTTTGATATGACTCAAAGCCTGGTCTAATAATTTTACCAAACTAAGATGGTGAGGTCAGTGTCCCACTCACTCTTTTCTGTCTCTCTCTCTGCACCCCACTCTCACCAAGCCCAGGCAGCAGGCCAAAGAGGCCAGTCAAGAAAACTCTGCAGGTGCCACAAAGGAAATGAGACCATGAAAAGAAAGTGAAGGGGCCACCATGCCCAACCAAGGTAGAGGAAAGGATAAACCAGACTATACCAGGGCAAGAGAGCAGATAGCACTGCAGAGGACACAAGCCCCGGACTCAGCTTTTGGAGAGTGACAGGGTGTGTGTGTGTGCAGGCACCCATGTGTCTGTGCACTCCTCTCTCTTATTTTATTTTAGATAGAGTCTCTCTTTCTCTCTCCCAGGATGGAGTGCAATGGCGCAATCTCAGTTCACTGCAATCTCCGCCTCCTGGGTTCAAGCAATTCTCCTGCCCCAGCCTTCAGAGTAGCTGGGACTACAATTGCATGCCACCACACCTGGCTAATTTTTTCTATTTTTAGTAGAGACGGGGTTTCACCGTGTTAGCCAGGATGGTCTCGATCTGACCTCGTTATCTACCTGCCTTGGTTTCTCAGTGTTGGGATTATAGCATGAGCCGCCACACCGGGCCTCCTCCCTCTTACTAGGAGTGTGAGTTGCCTCTGAGGCTAAGGACGGAGCTATGGGATCATGGGAAGGTGAGATTGGCCTGAAGTCCTCATGGGCTGTGATTTATAAAGGCATCTAGGGCTTGCAACAGACTCCCACTGAAGCTGGGAACAGCCAGCTACAACCTGGGTCCAAGAAGAAATCACAAGAAAATTTTAAAATGTCCAGGTCAATTAAATGACAACAAACATACTACATCAAAATTTGTGGGTGCAGCTAATGCAGTATTTAGAGGAAATGTTATAGTTTTAAATATTTATAGTTTGAAAAAAATAAAAGTTTCAAATCAATGACCTAACATCTCTATGAAGCTTGGAAAAAAAGAGCAAAGTAAACTAAAAATAAATAGAGGTGGTAGGTGTCCATGACCATGGCCTCCCTGGCTCCCCTCTTTCACTCCTTGGTGCCTCTTAGTATCCCTCAGTGTCAAAGTGCAGTCTCTGGCACATCCTTTCTTGAGAGAGGGGGCAGCATAGTGCAGGGAGCCTCTTGCTGTGGTTGGGCATGAGGGATTCGGAGGGAACATGACTATATGTGCTGGGATAACAGTTCTTTTAAAGCCCAAACTCCACAAGTTGGTGGCTTTTACCAATAGGAATCTTTTCAATCTGGACCATTTTCTTTTTGAGAAAAGGAGTAAGATTGAGGAAGCACCAAAATACTCCCTAAAACCTCCCAGCCTTGTCCTGCTTCATTATTATTATTATTATTATTATTTAGTGCTCAATAGGAGAATGCTGAAGGGGATGTTAGCAGGGCATGCACCCCGTCTGAAAAAAAAAAAAAAAAGGATTTTAGTATTCCAAAACTCCAGAAAATGAGGAAAAGAAAGTACATTATATTTCAAGAATCAAAGAGGAATACAGTATATTAATCTCTCTTCTGATAGTGAAGATGTTGTTTACCCAGATTGCTCCAATACAGCTCAAGAGAAAAATTCAACAAAGACACAATGATTATTGTCTCTGAACCATCTGAAGATGGAGTCCCAAGACCGTCCTACCATAGCAAGTAGAAATAACACTTCAGAATTAGAAGGTGTTAAAGATGCTATACTTCAAGACTTGAAGAATTTGTTTCCAAGAAGTGGCAATGGTTTTTTTAAAGTTATACCCTTTTATGGTAATTGGTTGTTGTAGCTATAATGATGATTAAAATATCTCCTATATCCAGTGCTATTGTTGGATAGCAGTTTTTCTAGAAATATCTGATATTTAAAGATAAGTACTGAATATTACTTTATGTAATTAAATAAATGTAAATATTAGAGATTAAATGAAGGATATATTAATGTTGAGAGTGGACATAAATTAAATGGAAGACAGATAAATAGGAGATAAAATGAACAAAGCGAAAAGTTCATTTTTTAAAATATCAACAAATTTGATAAACCCCTAGTTAGGCTCATCACACAAAAAAGATAGAGGTCACAAATTACCAATATCAGTAAAGAAAGAGGGGTTAGCACTAGCTATTCTTGCAGATATTTGAAGGATAATAAGAGAATATTATATCAACTGTATGTAAACAAATTTAATCTCTTGGATGAAATGGGCAAATTCCTTTAAAATACAACTTTAAAAATCTCTCAGTGTATAAACAAAATCTAAATACTCTTATGTTTATTAAATAATCTGAATGTGCTACAAAAACCCACCCCACAAAGAAAACTCTACTGGTAAATTCTATCAAACACTCAAGGAAAAGATTATGCCAATCTTACACAAACTATTTCTGACAATAAAGGAATAGTTCTCAATTCATTTTATGAGGCCAGGATAACTCCAGTAATAAAACTTGAAATAGTGTTGCAAACAAAATTTAAAGATCAATGTACCTCATGAAGATGTATGCAAAAATTCTTAATATAATGTCAAGTCAAATCCAACAGCATGTTAAAGGATAATACATTATGACCAAGTGTGAGGCTTTAGCCAGTAATACAAGGTTGTTTTAACATTTGAAAATCAATCAGTGTAATTCACCATATTGAAATCATAAAGGTGTACTCTCTAGATTCCGCCTCTCTGGGCAGGGCATCTATGAAGGAAAGGCAGCAGCCTCAGTCGGGTGCTTACAGATAAAACTTCCATCTCCTTGGAACAGAGTACCTGGGGGAAGAGGTGGCTGTGGGCACAGCTTCGGCAGACTTAAATGTCCCTGCCTACTGGCTCTGAAGAGAGCAGTGGATCTCCCAGCACAGTGCTTGAGCTCTGCTAAGGGACAGACTGCCTCCTCAGGCGGGCCCCTGACTCCAGTGACTCCTTAAGGGGAGACACCTTCCAGAAGGGGTTGACAGACACCTCATACAGGAGCGTTCCAGCTGGCATCTGGTGGGTGCCTCTCTGGGATGAAGCTTCCAGAGGAAGGAGCAGGCAGCAATCTTTGCTGTTCTGCAGCCTCTGCTGGTGATACCCAGGTGAACAGGGTCTGGAGTGGACCTCCAGCAAACTCCAACAGACCTGGAGAAGAGGGTCCTGACTGTTGGAAGAAAAACTAACAAACAGAAAGCAATAGCATCAACATCAACAAAAAAGGGTGACCATGCAAAAACCCCATCCGAAGGTCACCAACATCAGAGACCAAAGGTAGATAAATCCATGAAGATGAGGGGAAAAAACAGTGCAAAAGGCTGAGAATTCAAAAAACCAGAATGCCTCTTCTCCTCCAAAGGGTCACAACTCCTTGCCAGCAAGGAAGCAAAACTGGATGGAGAAGGAGTTTGACAAGTTGACAGAAGTAGGCTTCAATAGGTAGATAATAACAAACTCCTCTGAGCTAAAGGAGCGTGTTCTAAACCAATGCAAGGAAGTTAAGAACCTTGATATAAGGTTACAGGAACTGCTAACTAGAATAACCAGTTTAGAAAAGAACACAAATGACCTGATGGAGCTGAAAAACACAGCCTGAGAGCTTCGTGAAGCATACCCAAGTATCAATAGCCAAATTGATCAAGTGGAAGAAAAGATATCAGAGACTGAAAATCAATTTAATAAAATAAAGTGTGAAGACAAGATTAGAGGGGAAAAAAAAAGAAAGAAAAGGAATGAACAAAGCATCCAAGAAATATGGGACTATGTGAAAAGACCAAACCTACATTTGATTGGTGTCCCTGAAAGTGATGGGGAGAATGGAACCAAGCTGAAAATTACACTTCGGGATATTATCCAGGAGAACTACCTTAACCTAGCAAGACAGGCCAACATTCAAATTCAGGAAATACAGAGAACACCACAAAGATACTCCTTGAGAAGAGCAACCCCAAGACACATAATTGTCAGATTCACCAAAGCTGAAATGAAGGAGAAAATGTTAAGGGCAGCCAGAGAGAAAGGGTAGATTACCCACAAAGGGAAGCCTATCAGACTAACAGGAGATATTTCTGCAGAACCCCTACAATCCTGAAGAGAGTGGGGGCCAATATTCAACATTCTTAAAGAAAAGAATTTTCAACCCAGAATTTCATATCCAGCCAAACTAAGCTTCGTAAGTGAAGGAGAAATAAAATCCTTTACAGACAAGCAAATGCTGAGGGATTTTATCATAAACAGACCTGCCTTACAAGAGTTCCTGAAGGAAGCACTAAATATGGAAAGGAATACTGCAAAAACATAACAAAATGTAAAGACCATTGTCACTATGAAGAAACTGCATCAACTAATGGGCAAAATAACCAGCTAGCATCAAATCGCAGGATCAGATTCACACATAACAATATTAACCTTAAATGTAAATGAGCTAAATGCCCCAATTAAAAGACACAGACTAGTAAATAGGATAAAGAATCAAGACCCAATGGTGTGCTGTATTCAGGAGACCCATCTCACATTCAAAGACACATATAGGCTCAAAATAAAAGGATGGAAGATGATTTACCAAGAAAATTGAGAGCAAAAAAAGCAGGGGTTGCAATTTTAGTCTCTGATAAAACAGAATTTAAAACAACAAATGTCAAAAAGGACAAAGAACGGCAATACAAAAAGGTAAAGGGATCAATGCAACAAGCAGAGTTAATTATCCTAAATATGTATGTACCCAATACAAGAGCACCCAGATTCATAAAGCAAGTTCTTAGAGACCTAGAAAGAGACTTAGACTTATTCTTTAACTCCAAAATTACTTAGAAACTTAAATTTCTAAATCATGTTAGGGTGCTACTTTTACTTGTTCATTTCTATTTTTACTGCATTGTACTGAAAAAAAAAATTAGGGAGGGCCTGAATATTTTCCTCTGAGAATTTGTTGCAATTTTCTTTGTAGCCATATATACAGTTCACTAAAAATATTACATAAATCTTAGAAAATAATGCATAGTATCTTTGTGGGAGAAAACATTATTTGTCTATGGCTATTAATGAAACCTGTCAGTTTTATTTTCCAGCCCTCTATAAAAGTGTTTCTGGAGCACTGAAATATAACATAGGACTTAACTAAACAAAAAAGGGATTGTGTATACAGTGAACAATTTTCATTATCCTACTAAAATTTATGTGTACTTCAAAAGACTTTTTATTATAAGCAAACATACACATTTTAATAAATTATCTCTGAAAATAACTTTCTAAATATGTCTTTAAAAAACAAACCTCAGTTTTGAATGAACACTTCCATTATCACTTTCTCTTTCAATAACACCTGTTGTAGATTATAAGAATAGTCTTTCTTCTCAGTACAGATAGTATAATATTAAGTAAATGAGTGTTTTTCCTGAAGTTATTCCTCACATAACAATCCTAGAGTTTCTTGTATGTATTGCTTATGTTTAGTAAGAGCTGAGCTTAAGCTGAAGGATTTCCCACATTCATTACACTGGTAGAGTTTCTCTCCTGTATGCGTCCTCTGATGTTGAATTAGTGAGGTTCTATAGCAAAACAGTTTCTGACATTTATTATATTGATAGGGTTTCACACCAGAATGAATCTTTAGATGCTCATTAAGGTGTGTACTTTGACTGAAGGTTTTTCCACATTCTTTACAACCATAAGGCTTCTCTCTGGTATGAGTTCTCTGGTGTTCAGTAAGATGTGCACTCTGATTGAAGGCCTTTCCACATGCATTACACTCATAGGGTTTTTCTCCAGTATGAATTCTTTGATGTTGAATGAAGGCTGGGGTATGGCTGAATGCTTTCCCACATTCATTGCATTGATATGGTTTCTATCCTGACCCATATCAATGGGTCAGATTAGTGACCCATTTTTTCTCTGATGTCAGATTAGTGATGCACTGTGACAAAAAACTTTCCGACATTCCTTACACTGGTAGGATTTTTTCCCCAGAATGAATTCCCTGATGTTCAAGTAGGTGGGTGCTGTGGCTGAAGGTTTTTCCACATTCAATACATTCATATGGTTTCTTTCCAGTATGAATTCTATGATGTTGAGTAAGAGCAGAGATATGACTGAAGGCCTTCCCACATTCATTATAAGGATAGGGTTTTTCTCCAGTATGGATTCTATCATGATTTCTAAGGGATGACCTATGACTAAAGGCTTTTTCACATTCATTACACTCATAAGGTTTCTCCCCAGTATGGACTCTTTGATGCTGAATAAGATTAGTGCTCTGACTAAAAGCTTTGCCACATTCATTGCATTCATAAGGTTTCTCTCCAGTATGTATTCTTTGATGTTGGATAAGATTAGTGTTCCGTGTAAAGGATTTACCACCTATTTTACATTCATAAGGTTTCTCTCCAACATGTGTTTTCTGATGCTGGATCGGGGGGCATGCTACTCTTTCAGCACCTTGATGTGTTCACCAACATGGAAGCTCATCAAATATCACTGTTCACAAGTTTTTACAGAGCTTGATCTCCATCCCCACATCTTCCTTCCCAGAGGCTGGTGAGTGGAGTTGAAAGTTCCAACCCTCTAGTTGCTTGGTCTTTTTAGTGACTGGACCCATTATTGAGGCTATCTAGGGGCCCTACCCTATTTCACTTCATCAACATAAACTCAGGTATGATTTTTTTAAAAGGTGAATTATGAACAACAAAAGACATTCCTATCACTCAGGAAATTTGGAGGGCTTTCAAAGCTCTGTGACAAGAATTAGAAATAAAGACCAGATATATTTTGTATGATATTACAATAGGTGTGATAAAATAAATGGTAGCATTAAGACAAAGTGCATAATAAAATCAAAGGTAAATATTCAGTAAAATAAATGTTGTGACTAAAAGACAATGAAACATTCAAATGTATGTATGTTTTTGGAAAGCAGAGGCAAAAAACAAGAAAAGTGAAATGCGATCAGATAATAAAAAATTCTCATACTTAAACAGAGAAATTCAATGTCATCTAGCAGGAGACAGGAAAACTGAAGTTTTCTGTCAGTGCATTAATATGATAAATATATATTAGATGTGATGTTTTAGATAAAGAGCTTATTAATTTCATCTAAAATGTGTAAGAGAACAATGGTCAAACTCAGCAAGAAAGCATATGATGAATGATACAAGCCTGGATTGGGATAACACTAGCAAGAATTCGGTGTAAGTGTAGATAAGACATAAAATAAAAAAAAAAAGAAACAAAAAATGCTGAAATAGATTACAGGAAACTTTTGCAAAACAAGATTCATAAAGATACAACGGTTTCTAGCCAAAGAGGCTGGAAGAATAGTGGTACTAATGATAGAAAAAGAAGCAAAGAGAGGCAACTCAGGGTAAGTTGGTGATTTTACTTTCACCATATTGAGGTTAAGTGATTTAAAGTGAAGTATGACATTCTAATGGAGATATTGAAAGGAAATATATGAAGATAGAATATAAATGAGACACTTAAGTTGAAAAAAATTATGTAAGAAAGTTAATAACATGGAAGGACTATTTGAGGATGTTAGAATGCACTAATTTTTTGAGATGAAAATAAACAAGTAGAAAATAAACCATAAAGGCACATGCATTTATGTTAGGGAGCAAGTGAAGTTAACAAACAAGCATTTGTAAAGAGATTAGAATGGAAAAGAATCCGGTGACATCACGCAAGCTAAAACAAAATATCAAACACGGCAGAAAGTCTGAACACAGAAAGGACTAAGAACGGGTTGCTATCAAGAAGGAATTCAAGAATCTCTTAAAAATAATTTTAGCAGAAGACAAGAATCTAACTCTAAAAGAGAAAAGGAATCGAGGATATTAGCTAACCTCAATACCTCAGAATGTGACCTTATTTGGAAACAGGATCACTGCAGATGTAATTAGTTAAGGTGAGTTCACACTAGAATATGGTGGGTTCCTAATCCAATGTAGCTGGTGCCCTTTTAAGAAGACGGTTATGGGAAGACCCACAGACATACAGAGAAAAGAAAGTCATGTGATGAAAGGGCAGCGAATGGAGTTATGCAGCTGAAAGCTAAGGAATACCAAAGATTTCCAGCAAACCACCTGAAGCTAGGAAGAGGCAAAGAATGACTTCCCTACAGGTTTCAGAGGCAGGATGACCTTGCTGACAGCTTGATTTTGTACTTCTATCCTCAGAACTGTGAGATAATAAATTTATGTTGTTTTAAGTTACCTGATGTGTGGTAATATTGCTAGGGCAGTGATAGGAGACTAATGGATACCCCAACTTAACTGACTAAACGTTCACTAAGAACTAAATGTTTGTGTCCCCCAAAATTCATATGTTGAAATTTTAGCCCCTAAGGTGATGGTATTAGGTGAGGCCTCTGGGAGGTAACTTGGTTATGAGGATGGCTGCCTCACCAATGGGATTAGTGCCCTTATAAGAGGAGACATGAGAGAAATGATCTTTCTCTCTGCCGTGTGAGGAAACAGTAAGATGGCCATCTGTAAACCAGGAAGAGGGCCTTCAACAAGAACCTGACCATGATGGCACTCTGATTTTGGATTTCCAGACTCCAGAACTGTGAGAAAAAAATGTTTGTTGTTTAAGCCACCCGGTCTACAGTATTCTGTTACAGTAGCCCAAACTGACTAAAACACCTATATAAGACACACTTTTCAAAAAGAAAAAAGATGAGGATTGAGGGTGGGGGACTTGCCCATACTAGATATCCAAACATATTCTATAGCTATATTAATTTTAAAACAGGGTGGTACCGGCACAGGGGTAGACTGAAAGAATAAGAAAATGAAACTGAGTCTAAAAATAGGCCCATTATTTTGTAGGGATTTAATATATGATAAAGGTAGCATTTCAAACTATTTGAGGAAGGATAAACATTTAATAAATAATCTTAGGACAACTGGCTTATCCACTTAGGGAAAAAATAAAGCTACTGCCTTATAAAAATTAATTATAAGTGAATTAAAGACTTAAACATAAAACTAGAAATATAAAAGAACCAGGAAAACTATCAGAAGAGTATTTTTATAATCTTGCAATGGGGAAATCCTTAATACAATATAGAATCTGGAGGCGACATAGAAAAAAACTTACAGATTGAACTATACAAACACAGAAGGCAAACAACAAAATTTAAAAAAGACATATTGGAACTAAATATTTGCAACCAATAAAGCATAAAGGACCATTTTCTGTATTATATAGAGTTTCTACAAATCAAATAGGAAAAATGTTTAATGCAGTACAAATCTGGGCAAACAATATGAACAGGAAATTCACAAAAGAAATACAAATGATCAATATATAAAAAGATTTTCATGCTCACTTCTAGTCACAGAAACACAAATTAAGATATCAATTTTCATTCATCAGATTGGCAAAAATGTTAAAAACAGGCAATATTCAGTACTGTTTTAAATACTGGGGAAATGGCTGCTCTCACTCTTAGTGGAAAAAGTTTATTTATTTCTATTTATTTATTGTAAAGTAACATTAAAATCACACCAGGTTCATGACAAATTACCTTTGAGTCGTACACATTGTTAATAATGTTATATTACCTGCAAAAATGAACTCACATCCCCTTGTACTTTTTCTCTCATTACATCATTACATTAATTTTACATCAGTGTTCTACTTCCAATGTCTGTCTGCCTTCCTAAACTATAAGCTTCTTGAGAACAGGACAGTCCTCTTCTGTCCTGACAGTTACTATTCTGTCTTCAGTGCCACACACAGAACCTGGCATTCACTATGCATCTAGTAAATATTACTTGAATGAATGTATGAATAGACTTCTCTTGATTCCCAATTCAGTAGTCTTTGCACCTGAAATAGGAATTCAGCAGGACTAGTTTATAAGACAATGAGCCACATGACACCACTGATAAGACAGAAGAAAGTAAACAACAGGTAACAGGACCCTGCCGGTAAGAGGCAAATAGTAAAGAAACAGCCTATTTCTCTAAAAGTTCAAGCATGAAAAATTAACCCAAAAAAAGAAAAGAAAGAAACCAGCCTAAACTGGCTAGAATCAAGATGGTAATGAAAGCAACCTTCCCTGCTCATTATATTCTAATTGTAACACATTAGCATGCTAAAACACACTCCCACCAGAGCCCTGACAGTTTACAATTGCCATGGCAATGCCCAATGTTACCCTCTATGGTTTGGACAGGGAAACCCCCAGTTCTGGGAGCATCCCATCTTCCCAGAAAACTCATGAGTAATCTACCTCTTGTTTAGCATATAATCATGAAATAGCCATAAAATAGTCAGCTAACTATACCTGCTCCCCATGCTACTATACCTATGGGGTGGCCCTGCTCTGCCTATGGAGTAGCCACCCTTTTATTTTACTTTTTAATAAACTTGCTTTCACTTTACTCTGTTGGCTTGCTCTTGAATTCTTTCCTGCACAAAGCCAAGACCTCACTTGGCCTCCCGGGCTAAGCTTCAGTTTTGGAGTTCACCTTGTGACATATCTGTAACATGCTTCTAGTTAAACCTGCTATCTTAAAGAAGTAGGATTCAAGTCATTACTTTGTTTCCTGTCTCAGCAGTCCATGAATCTGTCCAGATTGCCTTATAATATTGCCATATAAACTTCAGAATTTGATAGGATTTGGGATCCCAAAATACCATCTAATCTGTCTCTCTTCCACACAGATCTACCTACAGCGAAGCCATTATTAATTATATTTTTCAAATCAAAATTTATTGAATACCTTCTAACTGCAAAGTAAGGTTAATGCTTCTTGTGGCTAGATTTTATCTTTCTGAGCAAAGACTATGATCATTTAAAAAAAAATCTCCATGTACTTAGTAGGATACCCCTGATAGTGTAAATGTTTTAATGAATATTTGATGATTAATGCTCTGCAAGCTATTTATTCTTTCATCCAGTTTAGTTTCAGCAGCCTGCCTGTCAGAATTCTAAACTACACTTCTGCTAGTATTGCTGAATCTGTGAGGTTTCTGGGTCACAGTAGCCAGATAGAACCCATGACTAACTCCCCAAAATATGACTGTAGACCCTGTCTTAACAACTTCCTAGTATACCGTGACCTGACAGCTGTTATTAAAAACCCCTGTGGTTACCATGTTCTCAACTCATAATGATGCCTGCATTCTGCCAGGGAAAATTAGCTGTGAGTATCCTAATCTTTGCCACATTCCTCAGGCCATCCAACTGTGAGTTCCTTGCTCTTTCAAGGCTGACTCTGATGTTGTTAGAACAGTAGAGACAGAAAATAAAAACAACTACCAGATGCTAGAGGTTCTTGCTCTCTAAACCTCACAAATGATGCCACAATGTCAGTGCATTTGAGTTAGAAAGAGGTTCAGGAAACATTAAGACAAAGTTCTTTAGTTTGCCCAGGACACATTTCAAGCCAACGGTAATAAACTGACTTGCCTAAGGTCACCCAGTTAGCCACTGGCAGAACTAGCCTCTCTCCTATTCTCAAGTTCAGCATTATTTCTCTCCATTTAAAAATGGTCCAAACACTATTTCTGAAAAGAAAATGTAAAGATTGAAAAGGAGAAAAATTTCAAATTATTAGTCAAACTCATAGAGGAAAAACTTTTTCTGCATCATTGAGTCAGAATTTTGTACAGAGATTTTCTTGAAAGGGCAATGAACCATTCAAATCACCCTAAGTCTTTCTAAAGACATAAATTCTTCATAAATTAAAATTTTAATGATTATCATAAGAACGCATTAATTTTTAATCAGGTAGTTAAGTATAAACATTTTAAGTGGGAAACCTCATGGTTACACATGCAAATTACTGCCTACAAAGTACATTTTCTTTAATTCACTAATGACACAAGAAAATGGACAAAACTGAAGTGGAATCAAGATACATATGAATGGCCTAAATTCACATTGAAAGTACAGATACCAGAGCTTTGAGAATTGGCTAAGATGTCCTTTCTTAACATTCTAAGTAATAAAACGAAAATGAGACAATGGTTTGGGAGGGGGTGGTGCATAGAGTAACAGGAAGAAATATTTATGAAAAGGAAGGAAATTCTATGGATTTATTTTGATCCAATGGATTTACAGTTGAACTCTTTTAACAGAAGTCCCTTTTAACCCAAGAATGATAGATGCATTATGTATTTGCGGATTTCTCTCAGAGCAAATTAGTGTTGATGGATATTAGATTATTTATTATTTAAAAACCCAGCATTTTATTTGAATATTTCTATGTTTCTGGAAAATTATGTCTATATGTCTAAATAAGCAAAATATATATAAATGACAAAACTATCAGGAATTTTGCCCAATGATTGTCCCAGGCACTGTCCCGGGTAAGTGAGAGAAAGTGGGATCTATGGCACTAGTAGAGGAGTTGGCCATAAATTACAGTCTAGGCCATTTCTCTATAGTAACAAGAGGAGCCTGTCATCCCTCCTGTCCTCCCTCCTGTTACTATGGAGTATAATGGGAGTACTTCCTGGAAGGTTAGGGATGTGCTGGTGAGAGTATTTGGAAATTCTTTTTTAGTTTTCTTTTCTCAGTAAAATAGGAAGCATAAGAGTGGAGATGGTGGGAGGAATTGGAAATTTGAGGTGGATGAAGTGTTGATTGGCTTAAAAAATCAGACAGTGAAGGAAACAGAAAATCCATCTTTCATCTGGATTATTGCTTTAGCTTCCTGGCCAGTAATCATGTCTGACCTTGGTACCCTAGAGTCTATTCTTAACAGAGCATCCAAAATGGTTCCTTTAAGGCTGGGCACAGTGGTTTACACCTGTAATCCCAGCACTTTGGGAGGCTGAGGTGGGCAGATCGCAAGGTCAAGAGATCGCAACCAGCCTGGTTAACATGGTGAAACTCAGTCTCTACTAAAAATATAAAAATTAGCTGTGCATCGTGGCGCATGCCTGTAGTCCCAGCTACTCGGGAGGCTGAGGCAGGAGAATCCGTTGAACCTGGGAGGGGGAGGTTGCAGTGAGCTGAGATCACACCACTGTACTCCAGCCTGGTGACAGAATGAGACTCCATCTCAAAAAAAAAAAAAAAAAAAAGATTTCCTTAAAATAAGTCATGTTAAATCACTTCTCTATTCAAAATCCTCCTACAAAAATTGGTAAATTATATGTAAATCTCAATAGAGCTGAATAAACACTAACACCAACCACCATCACCTCCTGTGTTTTCTCTCTTTGTTCAGCATAAAAGCCAAACTGGCTGTGGCATAAAAGCCCTGTGTGCTGCGTGGTCTGCATGCCTTACCTCTCTCATCTCAACTCCTACTGTGCTGCTCTCACTCACCCCTCTCTGACCACATGGCCTTCCTGATGTGCCCACACAGGTTAAGCACATCTGCACCTTGAGGCCTTTGCATCTGCTGTTGTTTCTGCTCAGGAACTTAACCCTATCCCCTCCTCAAATATCTACAAGGCTCGCATTCTCATTTTCTGTAAGCCTCTATTCAATGTCATCTACCAGTGAAGTCTTCTCTCACTCCTCTATATTAAATAACAGCTGTCCTATGCCTTTCCTAGCCCATTACTCTGGTACAGTTTCCTCTATTCATCACTATGAATGATGTTCAGTAGGTTAGGTGAATTAGTGCATTTTTGAATTAATATTTTATATGATGTTCAGTAGGTTAGGTGAATTAGTGCATTTTGAATTAATATTTAATATTACTGGAATGTAACCCCATGGTAAGTTGAGGAACATCTGTATTTACATCATCGTCTGTGTGCCCATCCAAGACTGTCAGCTCCACATAGGCAGGGACTTCGTGTTATTCACTGCGATATCCCAATGCTTAGAACATTACCCGGCAAAACGTAGGCCCTCAATGAATATTTATTCATTGAGTGAGTGAAAGAAAGAAAATCTCAATTCCCTCTGGACAGAAGTGATATTTCAGGAAAGAAAAAATACAGCAGAGCTGCATGACAGACACGTGTATATTTTACTTGTACAAATCTGCCCAACAGGCTCAAGAAAGTATATGTCATCTGAAGGTAAGAGTGAGATGGGAGAATCTCCTGTTTCCTCAGTCTCGGTTCTTACAGTCCTCTCATAAGTGAGCGTCTTGCCATGCTGAGTTATTTTCATGTTTACAGAACATATTTGGGATATATTTATATATGTATATTATTGCATGGTTGTATGCACATTACATGTACATATACATTACAAACTATTGTTCATAACAATATATTGTATTCTTGAAAATTGCTATGAGAGTAGTTTAAGTGCTTTCACCACACAAAAAACATGAAAAGTATGTGAGGTGATGCATGTTAATTAGCGTGATTTGGCCATTCTACTATGTATACATGTTTCAAAACAACATGTTACACATGATAAATATATACAATTTTTATTTGTCAATTATAAAGAAAAGTTAAAAGCAAATAATGAACAATAGAAGAGATTCTCAAGGGACATTTAATTGCATGTGATTTTTCCACACTGCAAGGTGGAACTTTAGAAATTAAACTCAGCTTAAGGTACAAATGCCTTGAAGAGTTTTGCTCACCAAAGACCATGTACTCAGGGACCAGTCAGTGGTCAGGTCTTTCTTCTTGATGCCATCTCATCTATGCAAGTACAGACCTGAGAAAGCAGAGCTGAAAAAGGAAAGGGGCCTTGAGAAATCAGTATTGTCTTTATGGGAAGCCTGTCTGACTACCTGGATGTAACCCACACCCTCTATAAAAATGTCAGAATGAGTCTAGGAACAAATAGATTCTTTCCCTGCAGAGTACAAAGGGAAAGGCCACTGACATTCCTGTCTCAGGTCACTGGTCCAATCTCACAAACCAGACACAAGGCTAAATTTATCCTCCCATCATGATGACACGGAATACATCAGCCTCCTCTTTGTTTGTTAATAATAACACTTGTAAAGCATATACAATTTTTCGAAGTGCATTCACAAATGCCATCTCAAAGAACAAACAATTGCTCTTCATTGCCCGCAGAAAGTAGGGAATCCGTTCCGCAGTTCTTTACAGAAGAGGCTTCAGAAATTTACCAACAAAACGAAACAAACTACCTCTAGAAAGGAGGTGAGTTTCTGAGGAAAGGGCAAGTACTGGATGTTGGGAAACCTAAATTCTAGTTGGCACTAAATACCTGTATCACATTTTTCTTGCAATTCCCAGGTCTACCACCAAGGTCTGGGGTGGCTACGCCTCCCCAGATAAACTACCCCCCACCACAGTCAAAGCAAGACCCAAAAGCTCTGAGCTCTGTTCTCGCGACCCTCCAACTCAGAAGAGAACCCAATCCTCCGATCGCTAAGGCTGGGATGTGCAGACAGGGCTTTGCCTCCTCCCAACCTCGAAGCGGGATGCTGGCCCAGGTCACGACCACCCATCCACTGCAACGCGAACCAAATACCCAGCCCGACCTAATCTCCGCCTTTCCTCCAACCCCGCCCCCGCCCCCGCCCCCGCCCCCGCCCCCGAGCCCGGCCAATGCATTCTCTGGCCTCTCCCAACAGCCCAGAATGGTTTTGTTTGAAGCGGACCTCTCACCCTACTTCCCACACAAGTGCAAGGGTCAGGAAAGAACAAGCTCCACGGAAAAATAAACAGCACGGTCGGGCGATGCGGTTCCCGAGCCTGCGCACGCGGCAGCCAGAAACTACGTTTCCCGGCATCTTCGCAAAGGGCGCCCGCGAGCTGCGTCTTCCGCCCGTGTTTTTCTAATGCTTTGCGGATTGTGAACGTGCGTCACTTTCCATCGTTGTTAAGAAGAAAAAGAAAAAGATTTTTTTTTATTTTCTATAAACAACTGTAAATCCAAAGAGGTACAAAGTTTTCGTTAACAACACCCCCGACACAAAAGTAATACCTATTCACTGCATTAATAGATGGTTTATAAATAACCCTTTATTCAACAGATAAAAAACCAAACTACCCAGATGGATTCATTGCAGAAATATTTATTAACGCAGTGATTAATATTTTTTAGCATTTGATTTATAGCTAGCATTTTTGTTAAGAGTGTGTGTTGAGGGGTGGGGTAGAAGGGGGGGGTACGGGCAGAGACAGGGGACAGAGAGAGCTCCAGCGAGCACCAGAGAGATTTATCCAAGAATGAGGTCATACTTTTGAGGTAAATTTTTTTTCTAGCTTTTTTCTTTCTGTTAGGGACTTAGGTTATGATCACTTTAGTGGTACCAGGTTATGATCACTTTAGTGGTGCCAAAAATAGTATACTGATGAACATCTTTGTAGATTAATCTGTTCCCTCCTCCGTATCTATTTTTGACAAAAACCTCCAAGAAATTAGTTCAATTAAGAGGGAATATGCATATCTAACTTTTTTCCTAAACAAACGCAGATAGATAGAGAAAAAGAACAAAATTAAAGTCAGATAAAAGTTCACTCCAAGATACTCACTATTATATATTTAAATATGTAATTTCTGTGCATATATATAGAAATTATGTATAATTACATATTCTCAAGTATAAAACTATACATACTTTAAAAAATTGCCTTATTGAGTGTGGGTAACCCCCCATTTGGACACTGAGGAAGGAGAGCTAAGCAGATCCCCAGCACAATTAGTTCCTGAAGAATATCTTAGTTTATAGTGTTATTACTCAGTTATTTCCTTTATATAATTCTTTATATACAATCATGTTTTATAGTCAGAATAATTAGTGTCTGCAGAATATCTTACTACTCAGTTATTTTCATATATATATACACATATATAATTTCATCTTAGTTCATAGTCGGAGGAATGCCTAGAGCAGACATGGTACAGAGCATGAATTAAGGGATAAACAGCTATACATATATAAGCATATCTTGCTTATAGTCGGAGGGCTGTCTAGAGCAGAAACAGTGCAGAGCATGATTTAAGGGAAAAACAGTTATACCAGGACAAGAATATGGCCCAGGTGGCAGTGTTCAGTATTGTAAAGATACCCACTGTGTGGCAGACGGAGCAAGAGCCTCTCCTCCTGAAAAAGGAGTTGTAGTACCTTGCATCCAGTTCTTGTGGAAGGCTGCCCTCAGACAGGCAATCCCGCGAGCCTCCTAGGGCTTAAAACCCCTCTGGTATAATCACACCTTGGTGACTGTATAACTTGTCAGCTCTCTAGCTACTGTGTTGATTCAGATCATCCTCCTATAGAAATCACTGGAAGCTGCCAGCAGGTGGCTCTGGACCTTGTCAGCTCTGTTGCTGCTCAAAGCATCCTCCTTATAGAATTTCTTAGAAGTAGCCTGCCCCTAGATAGAGACATTGCACACTGCACCCTCTTCACTGTGCATGGCCTACCTCCTTGCCTCAGTGACCTAACAGGGGGTGGACCCCTTGCTGCATGCTGCCCATCTCTTAGCCTAGGTGACCTAATGGGGGTGGACCCCTTGTTTATCACTCACGTGAATGTCTTGACCCTAGTACTGTCCTTAAAGATGACCTCACTCACTACCCTTCCCCCGACCCATACCTAATAAATTCAGAGGCGTTTGGATGTTCGGGGCCTCACCTGTCTCCGCTTGTTAGTGGCGTCACCACCTGAGCCCAGTTGTCTTTTCCAGTCCTTCTGGGTCTCGTTTCTACTTCTCCGATCCAGTGCCCCAGCACAGCATAGGGGACACCCCATGACCCTGTAGGGCTATGACCCTACACTGAGCTATGATTGATATACAAAAATTGTACACAGTTAATATATACAACTTGATGTGTTTGGAGATAAGTATATCCCTGTGGAAACACAAAGCCATCATGACAGCAATCCCATAAATTCACCTATCACCTCCAAAAGTTTCCAGCCATTTAGTCTTCCCCCGGCTTTTGTGGTAAGAACACTTAATGTAAGATCTACCCTCTTTGAAAAATTTTTAAGTACATAATATGCTATTGTCAATCGTAGGCTCTTTATGGTACAACAGACTTCCAGATCTTATTTATTTTGCATATATAAATACTGAACCTTTGTAATCTTTGACCAAAACCTGCCCATTTCTCCTACACTCAGCCCCTCTACCATTTTACTTTCTGTTTCTATGTATTTCCCTATTTTTGATTCCACATGTGAGATCATTCAATATTTGTCTTTCTGTGCCTACCTTATTTCATTTAGCATAATATCCTCCAGTTTCATCCATGGTGTCATAAATGACAGGATTTCATTAATAAGGCTGAATGATATTCTGTTATATGTATATATCACATTTTCTTTATCTACTTGTCCACCAATAGATATTTAAGATGTTTCCGTGTCTTGGCTTTTGTGAATACTGCTGCAATAAACATGGAAGTGCAGATATCTCTTTGAGATCCAGATTTCCATTCCTTTGGATATACACCCAAAAGTGAGATTGCTGGATCAAAAGGTAATTCTATATTTAGAGGAACATTTATACTGATTTCCATAGTGGCTGGACCAATTTACATTCCTACTAATAGTACACAAGGGTTTTTGTTTCTCTATATCATCTGTGATTATTTATTTTTATAATAGCTATTTTAACAAAGCATGGTGATACGTCATTGTGGTTTTGATTTGCATTTCCCTGATTACTAGTGATGCTGAACAACTGTTCATATACCTGTTGGCCATTTGTATGTCTTCTTTTGAAAAATGCCTATGCAGATACTTCACCCAATTTTAATTGGGTTGTTTTTTGCCATTGATGTGTAGGAATTTCTTTGTCAGGAAAATATTAACCTTCTGGATATTAACCTCTTATCAGATATACGGTCTGAAAATATTTTCTCCAATTCTATTGCTTGCCTTTTAATTTTGTTGTTCCTTGCTGTGCAGGAGGTTTTTAGTTTGATGTAATCACACTTGGTGTAATCCCACTTTGGTGTCATATCCAATAAATCATTGGCCAGCACAATGTCTAGAATATTTTCCTCTGTTTTATTCTAAGAGTTTTATTGCTTCAAGTTTTATGTTTAAGTCTTTAATCCATTTTGAGTTTATGTTTGCATGTAGTGTAACATAAGGATTCAGTTTAATTCATGTGGCCATCCAATTTTTCCAACAACATTTATTGAAGAACTATCTTTTCTTCATTGTGGGTTTATTTCTGAGCTCTCTATTCTGTTCCATTAGTCTAGATGTCTGTTTTTATGCTAGTCATATACTGTTTTAATGTAGCTTTGTAATATATTTGTAATATATTTTAAAATTAGAAAATGTTAGAAATTAGCGTCAGCCTTGTTAGTCTGGATCAAATTTTCTTTGGTTGAGTCTTTTGTGATTCCAAATGAATTTTAGGTTTCTCTTCTGTAAAAAATGCCATTGGGATTTTGTTTGCCTTTGTTTTGATTTTGTTTGTCTCTCTCTCTCTGCTTGCCCTTCTGTCTTATGATGCCTTCCATCATGTAATGATCCCTTTTGGGGATTATTTCAGTGGTAGCAGTGGAAAAGAAAAGATGTCAGCAGGAAAAGATCTAAAGCACTACAAGAAAAATTCACTGTAGAAAGGGGATAACTTTTCCTATTTATTCTCTCAGCCACCTGTCAGTTCTTTGGTACTTCTTGGTGGACTCACTTTATTTTTCTTTTCTTTTTCTGGCTCTTTTGGATATAATAACAAAAGTGTACTTTAGATAGCTTAAGTAAATACAGGGATTTGTGATAAGGACATGGGTATATCGCTTATAAGCTAAGGGAAAGATAGTTCAGCCAGTCCTCATCAGGGACTAGAACTAGGACTAGGAAGGAACTAGAAGCCATTGGGAATTGGAATTTTGCAAATGATCTTTTCAAGACACAGTTCTTATGTCTCTGCTTCTCTGTGTGTGGAATGTTTCATTCTTTGACCTGATGAGCTTTCTGTTTACATAGAGAAAATATGGCTTTACTAGTACCTGCTTTATATAATTTCTAAATTTAAGCACCAAGTGGAGACTAACTGAAGTCAAATTTGTTAGAAGAGAGAATCTTGTTGGACATCTTGGTTTGAGACAGATTTGTCTCCAACTGTGCCCATGGAGAATCGGGGTAATATAGCATAGGCTGCAGGAGCAATATACTATGGCCAGCTTGGGGGTTATCAGAACTGGGCAGCTTGGACTGATGAGAAACCTCAAAAAGTGTCAACTGCAATCATAAGCTGTTTTAACTCCATCTATTCCCTGTTCACTTCTCCTTGTGTTTATTTCATCTTCTATCCCAGGTTCACACTCATATTTTTAAACAGCAAAACCATTTTAAAATCACTGTTGTCACTTTTCCCCCCTCTTTTTACTACATTTTCTCCCTCAAGTCCATTTGCCCTCGTTGTTTCATTCACATTGGGATACCAGGCTTGAATAAAAATTTAACCCTACAACAGGTCATTTCTTCATAAGTTTTATTCCAAAATATAAGAGTACAAAGATTCACAAGAATATCTCACTGAATTCCATTTTAGAAGTCCAGCAAGATGATGACCAGCTTGAAAATAACCACAATAATTGTGTTTGAGTTCCCTGGAGGCAAGTGTTGAGATGGAGTTTGTCTTACTACTTTTTGTGTTGCTGTTAAAGAATGTCTGAGATTAGGTATATAGAAAGAAAAGAACTTCGTATAAAGAGAAGTTTATTTAGCTCGTGGTTTTGTGAGTCCTATTCTTTCATTTCAATTACACTTATGTAAGCCATTCTGTTATTGTCCCAAAGGTCACTGAGGTTCTGTCCATTTCTTCTCAGTCATTTTCCCCTCACTTGTTTGGGTAATTTCTACTGATCTATTTCAAGATAAGTGGCTCCCCTGTCATTTCTATTCTGCGGGCAAAGTTATTCGGTGAACTTTTAATTTCAGACAGTGGATTAACAGTTCTAGAATTTTCATTTGTATTTCTTTGGAGTTTCTATTCGTTTTGTGGAGCTTTGAAAAAACTGTATTTGTGAGAATATTTTCTTTTTAATTCATTAAGCATAGTTAAAATATCTACCTTAATATTCTCATATGCTCATTCCATCACCTAGGTTGATTGCCTATTTTCTTGAAACGGGGGTTCACATGTTCTTAATTCTTTGAATATCAGGTAATTTTTAAAAAATTTTATTCTACATAACATGAATGGTTAAGATGTGGAGATTTTGGACTGTGTTATGCTCCTCTGCAGAGTGCTAATGTTTTTGTTTTATTAAATAACGAACTTGATTGAACTCAAACTTCAAATGCTATCTCTAGGCCAGCAGCACAAATGAAAACTCAATTCTTTTGTCCTTAGTGTAAACTATGCCTGCATAGTTCAGGTGTCATACAGAGACTTGGGTAGTTTATGCACAGAATTTGGGTTGTCCACTCTTTTGAGTTCCTCTTTTCTGAGACTCTTCCCTCAATATCCAGTGACTGTGGTTGCCCTTAACTTTTTCCTATGGTTTTTCATGTCAAAAAGATTTTTCTATCAAATTATCTCCCTTTGTTATACTAAATTTAGCCTATCTTCGGGCAAACAGCCATAAAAAATGTGATCTAACTCTTTGCCATTTCTTTCTTCCAAGATTCAACTCTTCACATAATAGGCCTGCTTTTCTTCATTCTTCTGTGGCACTGTATCATTGTGTGTGTGTGTGTGTGTGTGTTTTGTCCACAGTTTATAATTATCTGTGGGAGGGCCAGGCCCAGTAGGAATCCACTTGGCCATATCAGAAATGTTATTATTTAAAAAAAATTGATTCATGAAAACATACAAACCATTTAGAAAAACATAAAACTTACGTTTAAACCTACGATCCTGGAAGAACCACTGTCCACATAATGATAATATGCATTATTCAATATATGTATTTGTGTATATATACAATATCTATATTTAAATTAAAATCATAATGTGCATATAGTTTTGTAACCTGTTTTTTATTTAGTAATTATTTTAGATGCTATAGGTTGGTTTGTACAACATCCATTTTTCTTTTTTTTTTTTTTTTTTGAGACAGAGTCTCACTCTGTCACCCAGGCTGGAGTACAGTGGCACTATCTCAGCTTACTGCAACCTCTGCCTCCCAGGTTCAAGCAATTATCTTGCCTCAGCGTCTGGGTAGCTGGGACTACAGGCACACACCACCACGCCTGGCTAATTTTTTGTACATATATTTTTAGTAGAGACAGGGTTTCATTGTGTTGCCCAGGCTGGTCGTTAACTCCTGAGCTCAGGCAATCTGCCCACCTCAGCCTCCCAAAGTGCTGGGATTATAGGTGTGAGCCACCACACCCTTGTCTCTTTCCTTCCTTTACTATAAAGGTTAACAAGTTAAAGATTTGGCCAGGTGTGGTGGCTCACATCTTTAATCACAGCACTTTGGGAGGCCAAGGTGGGCAGATCACTTGAGCCCGGGAGTTTGAGACCAGCCGGGAAAATGCAAAAACCCCGTCTCTTCAAAAAAATAAAATAAAATTAGCTTGGTGGTATGCACCTGTAGTCCCAGATACTTGAAGGGTAAGGTGGGAGGATCGCTTCAGCCTGGGAGGTGGAGATTGCAGTGAGCTAAGATTGAATCCCACCACTGCATACTCCTTTCTGGGTGACAAAGACCTTTTAAAAAAACAAAAAGAAAAAAAAGAAAAAAAGAAAAAGAAAGAAAGGAGAGAGAGAGAGACAGAGAGAGAGAGAGAAAGATTCAATTTCCTCAAGCCTCTTTTGAAACTAAATGTGGTCATTTCTGGTCAAAAGGTGTGAGCACATTCTGCTAGAAGGGGGACTTTGTGGGAAACTTTAATTTTCTTCAATATTAGATTACTCACTTGATACATGGAGATGCATCAGGCAAACAAACACCTTCCTGAAAGTAAAAGTAATAATATAGAATCATTTGTATCTTCTTAAATATAGTTTGAAATTTGTGGTGTTTAATGTCATATTACTCAATTTTGAGGGTATCATAATTTATTTAATCAATTAACTAGCAATGTATATCTAATTTCTCTCTGTTCTGCAATAAATAATATAGTACACCCTGAGTGTGTAACATAGAATAGATTCCTTGATGGACTGCCAAGCATCCTAAGACTTTGATGTATACTGTCAGATTTACATTTAGTAGGTTGTACAAACTTATACACCTACCAAAAGCAGCGTATGATAGATTGTTTTCTACTTCTCTCACAAACGTAATTATTTTTTAAAATCTTGATTTAAGAAAAATGTTTCCACTTTTCTCCTCTTCTTTATGTCAGAGGCGTTTAGCATCTTTCTTTTCCCACAACCTTATATTCTAAAAGATATGTCTGGAATGCTCTTCCATCATATATATATATATATATGATGTGTGCACATGCACTCACATGAACACATATTCCATTCTCAACATATTATATTAATACATTATAATTCTCTCAAATGAGGTCAGGAAGGAACTTAAATAATAAATATTTGCCAAGATGGCATTTAAGCACATATTTGTTTAGGGCCAATTATTATGCTAAACTACTGTCTAGGTGAAATATTTACTCAACAGAATTGAAATAACTAGACAAGTCCTGATTACGGCTCATATGTTAGTTCTAAGGAATAAATGATATAATGTAGTGATTGTGCTGTAAAGATAACATGCCACATTACAATATTTTACATTAATTATGTAAATGAGTATTGTATTAAAATAATGGTACAATGTTTTTGAAAAACCATTTCTGCACTTATATCTCTGCTTTTAGTGTAACAACTTAAATTTTAAAATAGCTCAGTAGTTTTGTGGGGGTTTTTTGTATGTGGGGTTTTGTTATGTTTCTTTTCTTTGAGACAGAGTCTCACTCTGCCGCCTAGGCTGGAGTGCACTGCAACCTCCACCTCCTGGGTTCAAGTGATTCTCATGCCTCAGCCTCCTGAGTAGCTGGGATTACAGATGTGCACCAGAATGCCCAGCTAATTTTTTTGTATTTTTAGTAGAGACAGGGTTTCACTGTGTTGGCTAGTCTGGCCTCAAGTGATCCACCTACCTTGGCCTTCCAAAGTGCTGGGATTACAGGCATGAGCCACCATGCCCAGCCAAAACTATTTTTAATCTAGGCTCAAGAGTTAAAAAAAAAAAAATCCAGGAGTGCAATGGCAAATAGGTCTCCTATGACAGTCCAAGTTGATGCGTATTACCTTCTGGAATGCATGCTGCATGATAATTCTGAGATCAACTCTGGGTTCACTCAGAAAGAATACAGTGATCCATTAAATAATACCCAATATTAAGTGAGAACAGGGAGGGGTGACAATTGTTACATTTGAAGTCCCTAATTGAGGTGTTTGTGTGTTAGTGCTTTGAATACGAGATAAAACGGGGTGATTATTCAGAAAATTACTTTCATTCATCTGCAATCAGTTTGTCATCAGTCTGAAAAAATGGCAAATGGAGAAACACAGTGCTGTTATAATTCATTATGTTAATGAAAGAACTGGTGTTTGACAGAAAAAGTCTTTATGAATTCAACATCAAGTTTAATACTACATACTTTAGATTCATCATCATTCATGAATAAGCATACAAAGATTTTAACTTTGTTTAACATTGTGGAGGGGCTTAGTGACAACTTTAAATAATGTTGATTTATGCATATTAAAATATTTTAATTATAAAAATAATATATGTGCATGATTTGAAAAATTCAAATATACAAGGAAGTTTTGCTCCTATCCCAAACCCCAATCCTATACTCCTGTGCCCAATGGCAACCACCATGAAGTTTATTCTATATTTTTTCAAAGTCTATTCACACACAAATACATGTATATATGCATACAAAGATACATACACATACAGAAATAAGAGAGGTTAAACAAACACACCCTTTTGTACACAAAGGGGAACACACTATATACATGGTTCAGCAACCTGCTTTTTCACACTTCATAATATATCTTGAATATCACTCCCAACCAGCACATTTGTATCCTCAGCTGCTTTATTTTCTCTCATTTTCCTGTTAACACTTTTTACATAAATAACAACCCTTTTAAAAGATTTCTGCTGATGCAGAAGCCAACACAGACACTAAGAAGGAGCTGGGTAAAAATGCCAAAGAGGCTTATACAAATGGCCACATTCATTTACATAAAGCGATAAACAGATATGCAAATTCAACTCTAGTATATGGTGCTTAAGTACAAAAGAAGAACACAGGAATTGTCAGCATATATAACTTGTTCCTCCTTTGCTTTGAATATTCAAATTATTCACAATTTTTAAAGCTTTCAATTTCTATCTGAACAAGTAGGTTATTTATAATAATTGAGTATTGTTAAAACAATAGTTTTTATAAAAGGTTTTGTATCAAGTTTAGACCCTTGTTTCCATCCAGATTCTATATGAAGACTCATTTTCACATTTTGTCATGTATAACAAGGTGTGACATTTTGCTAACAGCTTTCTAACATGCTTTAAATTCAGCATATTTCCAAGATTCAACAAAACCTTCAATTTAGTTAACAAATTTCCCACATTATCTTCATTCATGGGATTTCTTTTCTGAATGAGTTTTCACATGTTTGGTTAGGGATGCATTTTGTTTGAAAGCTTTCCCACATTCATTACATTCATAGGGTTTCTCTCCAGTGTGGGATCGCTGATGTATAACAAGTTGTGACTTTGCATTGAAGGCTTTTTCACATTCATTACATTCATAAGGTTTCTCCCCAGTATGAGTTCTCTGATGTGCAATAAGGTGAGACTTTTGGCAAAAGGTTTTCCCACATTCGTTACACTCATAGGGCTTCTCTCCAGTATGAACTCTCTGATGTTGAGTAAGGCCTTCAATTTGTTTAAATGCTTTCCCACATTGATTACATTCAAAGGGACTTTCACCTGTATGAGTTCTCATATGGTAAGTAAGAGATGAGCTATGTCCAAAGGCTTTTCCACACTCATTACATTTATAAGGTTTCTCCTTAGTATGTGTTCTTTGATGTATAATGAGGTGTGACTTCTTGCTGAAAGCTTTCCCACATTCATTACATTCAAAGGGTTTCTCACCTGAATGAATTCTCATGTGTTTAGTAAGGGATGAGCTATACTTAAAGGCTTTTCCACATTCATTGCATTTGTAAGGTATTTCACCTGTATGTGTTCTCACATGTTCGGTAAGAGATGAGTTATACCTAAAGGACTTCCCACATTCCTTACATTCATATGGCTTCTCACCTGTGTGAGATCTCACATGTTGAATAAGGTTTGAGCTGTGTCTGAAGGTTTTCCCACATTCAGCACATTCGTAAGGCTTTTCTCCAGTATGAATTCTTAGATGGTCAGTGAGTGCATGTTTATGACCATGGGCTTTGCCACACTGAATACATTCATATGGTTTTTCTCCAGTGTGAGTTCTCCGATGTACAACAAGGTGTGACTTTTGGCTAAAGGCTATCCCACATTCATTACATTCATATGGTTTTTCCCCAGTATGAATTCTCTGATGGTCAATGAGTCTTTGTTTATGGCTAAGAACCTTACCACATTGATTACATTCATAGGGTTTCACACAGGCTTGAGGTTTTTCATGCTTAGTAGATGAGCTAAGGCTGGATGATTTCTCATGTTGCTCTCCAGTTTGAATTTTATCCTGTTTAGTATGGGATGAGCTATGACAGCATAATTTCTCATGTTTTTTGTCAGTTTTGTTACACTTATCAGATGAGCTATGGTTGGATAATTTCTCATGTTTCTTTCGAGTTTGCTTTTTGCCTTTCCTTGTATCAGATAAGCTATGGTTGAATGACTTCTTGTGTTCTTTAGCTGCATCAGATTTCCTTTTTACACAGTTTCTTGAGTTATCCAGTAAATCTAAATTCTGTTTCAAAATTTTTCCATGTGACTCAAATTTAAGAAGCCTTTCCTTTGAAGGAACATGTTTTGTATGCAAATTATTTCTTTTCCCCAGTGAACCACAGTCACCAGCATTCTTCTTAGCCTGAATTTTCTTCTTGACCACAACTTCCCTGAGGAATTTGTTTTGAGATTTCTGGTTATTTTCAAGCTGGTCATCATCTTGCTGGACTTCTAAAATGGAATTCAGTGAGATATTCTTGTGAATCTTTGTACTCTTATATTTTGGAATAAAACTTATGAAGAAATGACCTGTTGTAGGGTTAAATTTTTATTCAAGCCTGGTATCCCAATGTGAATGAAACAACGAGGGCAAATGGACTTGAGGGAGAAAATGTTGTAGTAAAAAGAGGGGGGAAAAGTGACAACAGTGATTTTAAAATGGTTTTGCTGTTTAAAAATATGAGTGTGAACCTGGGATAGAAGATGAAATAAACACAAGGAGAAGTGAACAGGGAATAGATGGAGTTAAAACAGCTTATGATTGCAGTTGACACTTTTTGAGGTTTCTCATCAGTCCAAGCTGCCCAGTTCTGATAACCCCCAAGCTGGCCATAGTATATTGCTCCGGCAGCCTATGCTATATTACCCCGATTCTCCATGGGCACAGTTGGAGACAAATCTGTCTCAAACCAAGATGTCCAACAAGATTCTCTCTTCTAACAAATTTGACTTCAGTTAGTCTCCACTTGGTGCTTAAATTTAGAAATTATATAAAGCAGGTACTAGTAAAGCCATATTTTCTCTATGTAAACAGAAAGCTCATCAGGTCAAAGAATGAAACATTCCACACACAGAGAAGCAGAGACATAAGAACTGTGTCTTGAAAAGATCATTTGCAAAATTCCAATTCCCAATGGCTTCTAGTTCCTTCCTAGTCCTAGTTCTAGTCCCTGATGAGGACTGGCTGAACTATCTTTCCCTTAGCTTATAAGCGATATACCCATGTCCTTATCACAAATCCCTGTATTTACTTAAGCTATCTAAAGTACACTTTTGTTATTATATCCAAAAGAGCCAGAAAAAGAAAAGAAAAATAAAGTGAGTCCACCAAGAAGTACCAAAGAACTGACAGGTGGCTGAGAGAATAAATAGGAAAAGTTATCCCCTTTCTACAGTGAATTTTTCTTGTAGTGCTTTAGATCTTTTCCTGCTGACATCTTTTCTTTTCCACTGCTACCACTGAAATAATCCCCCAAAATGATATTCTTGTACTTTTTAGCCAGAATTTGGATTATGTACGGCCAAGCACCGTGGCTCATGCCTATAATCTGAGCACTTTGGGAGGCTGAGGTGGGTGGATCATGAGGTCAGGAATTCGAGACCAGGCTGGCCAACATAGTGAAACCTCATCTCTACTAAAAATACAAAAATTAGCCGGGCATGGTGGCACATGCCTGTGGTCCCAGCTACTTGGGAGGCTGAGGCAGAAGAATCTCTTGAACCTGGGAGGTGGAGGTTGCAGTGAGCCAAGATCACGCCACTGCACTCTAGCTTGGGTGACAGAGTGAGACTTAGTCTAAAAAAAACTCCCTATAGTTTCTCTAAATTACCTGATCCTTTCATCAAATGATAAAATTCATAGTAATTAGCAAACAAACTTTACTCAGTCTGATTTATAGTGTACATCCAAGCTTGTTTTGTTTTCCAACAGTTTGCTATGGAATATATATTTGTTCTTTTCAGGTCTAAAGCTTATTCCCAGCTCTAAGTGGTTGCTCACATTCTTTCTGCCATACATTATACACTTACACATTTTGAGATATCTTCTTAAACCCTGCTTCCCTCCTCTGAGACCATTATCCACACTAAAAGCTCTGGGCCACTATGTACTACATAATCCAAATTCTGGCTAAAAACAATTGATTAGACAGTGATAAACACTAGTTAGTGCAATAATATTCTTTTGCCTAAGAACCTGAAATTGAAATTTATAGACTTCTGTTAGCTAGCTATGGCTACTACATGTATAAAAACCTATAATTCTAAGAGCTGGGCCACCATTTAGGGATGTCGTTTTTCAGCTACATGCTATATGCATGAAAAAGCTTCAGAGTGAGAATTAAACAGTCTTAGAAGCAGATACAAAAATCCTCATGACTTCAAAAAGAGTCAGAAAGTAAACAGCCACCTTGATGGTAAAGGAACATTACATTGAGAAAGTAAAAACTGGACTCAAACCAAAAAGAGTTACAATATCTGAATGGAGAGACAGGAAATATTATTACTTTTATAAAGGACATTAAAGATACTAATTCCCATGGAGCAGATGATCAGAAAGTGTGTGTGTGTGTGTGTGTGTGTGTGTGTGTGTGTGTATACATATCAGGTAGTTTAGAGAAGTGCAGTTGCTGGCTGCTTTTTCATGTAGGAAATTTTAAGTGATGCAGAGAGTATAACAAACTTTTAGGTACTATGACAAGGCTGTGTCTTTCAACCAATGCCCAAGGATGATGGATAAGATGGAGGAAAATTTCCTTCTGGAAAGAAAGGAATCAAAATGGAAACCTTTCCCCTTGACATGTAATATTATAAGAACCTTTGCAATGATGAATAGGGCTGGCCCCAACTGATATCTGCCAGCAGAAAAAGACATAAGGTACTATAAGAAAATATCTGTTTGTGTCCTCTCTTAAAACAGTGTGGCAATTCCTCAAGGACCTAGAAATAGAAATTCCATTTGACCCAGCAATCCCATTACTGGGCATATATCCAAAGGATTATAAATCGTTCTACTATAAGGACACATGCACACGAATGTTCATAGCAGCACAGTTTACAATAGCAAAGACCTGGAACCAACCCAAATGCCCATCGATGATAGACTGGACAGGAAAAATGTGGCACATATACACCATGGAATATTATGCAGCCATTAAAAACGAGGAGTTCGCATCCTTTGTAGGGACATGGATGAACCTGGAAACCATCATTCTCAGCAAACTGACACAAGAACACAAAATCAAACACCACATGTTCTCACTCATAGGTGGGTGTTGAACAAGGAGAACACATGGACACAGTGAGGGGAGCACTATACATGGGGGTCTGTTGTGGGGGAGTGGGGGGGACAGCGGGGGGGTGGGGAGTTGGAGAGGGATAGCATGGGGAGAAATGCCAGATATGGGTGAAGGGGAGGAAGGCAGCAAATCACACTGCCACGTATGCACCTATGCAACAACCTTGCATGTTTTTCACATGTACCCCAAAACCTAAAATGCAATAAAAAAAAAAAAATTAAAAAAAAAAAAAAGAAAAAAGAAAATATCACCATGAAGGAAAGGAGGAGAATTTGAACAAATAAATTGGTATAGTAATATGGTAATACCAGAGAAGAGTTGGGTCTGGAAGAGCAATTGACTAAGGCTGGAAGGTTTTCTTGAATTTGAGACAGTAACTAAGACATAAATTCTAAGCAAAAACGTTCTAAAAAGTTCTGTAACTTAGAAACAAATATGGAGCTCACTTGGCCCAGCAAATTATTAGAGAGAATAGAACAGCCCTATTTGAAGATTCTCCTAAGTAGTATATAAGAACCTGAACCAAGAAGACAGTCATTGTAGCAATGACAAAGATGTATTAAATGACTCAGGATTGTTTTTCAGCTGTAATTCAAAGTGTCAACAAGAAAAGTAAGGCTAGTCAAAACTGCAGCCATTAATGGATGAATCAGAAACTCCATTGAGTCTCTTCATTTGTCATTTCAAAGAATGGTTCCTCTGGTCTCAGGGAATTCATACAGTCTTGGACAATTCAGGGTCAAAAGAAACTTAAATGACACAGCACATATTCTGTTATTAATAATTTGGGGACTACAGTAACATAAATAATAACTGAATATTTTAATGTTTGGTGGTAATATCTAAGATCAATTAAAGCTGGGCATGGTGGCTCACACCTGTAATCCCAAGACTGGGAAGCTAAAGAGGGAGAACTGCTTGAGACCAGGAGTTCAAGACCAGCCTGGGCAACATAGCAAGACCCTGTCTTTATGAAAAAAAGAGAAAGAATTAGGAAAAAATAGATTTAGCAAATTTACCTAAGAATTGGAAAATTTTAAGTATGAGATAATATGAACCTGATTTGTGTGATGACACTGAAAACTGAGAGAAAAAAACAGAAACTGAAGATAAAATAGTAACTCTGGGAGACAGTCCTATAATCAGAGTACACCCTGATAAAAACAGGGAGGATGAAAAGAACCTCTAATTTAGAAAGAAAGACAAAGCTTCCAATTTCTGACATCCTAAGAAGAAGCTGTTGTGTAAGTAGGTCAAATATGAGTGTAAGACAAAGGAATTGGAGATGTCCATTTGGAAGTCACCAGTGTAGAATAAATAGCTTTTATTTGCACAATGACTAATCAATCACTTTGAAGGAAATATAATTTTAAAATAGAACAGATGGTAGAAGACAAAACCTTAGGGACACCTCAGCAAAATGAGAAGGAAGAGAAGTTAGTGAGTAAATGATAAAAATGCACTTAGAGGATAAGATCTGATTCGAGTTGTACAATTCAAACTGGGTGAGCAAGAACTTCAAGCTAATCAAAACTATTAAAATATGCACTGAAAAGTAAGCAGTGGTGACTTTAAAGTCAGAAATTTAGACAGAGGCATGAATTCTGTGGAATTTGACTGCAGGGGTTAAGGAGAAAATGGAAATGATGATGTGCTACAGATCATGGGTCTAGAGAATTTCATAGTGAAAGGAGGGAAACAGAAAATAACTCAGGGCAGGAGCATCATGCCAAGAGAATTGAAAAGATAGCAGATCTAAAAATGTCCGAATACATAGGAAAAAATTTGATACCCTAGGGTCTTAGAGTATGGGTAGAGAAAAGCTGAGGATATTAGGAAACGGGAGGATGCTTTTTTTAAAAAAGCACTGATTTATATAAGGTAAGCAGGAGTAGAATCGAGAACAGCTAAGAGGGTCATTGCTCCTTCTGAAGATTCAGCAATTGAGCATAGGAATAAGGATACATGGCAATATAGAAGGGTCAGTTAGGCATCTCAGGGGCTGGTATCAAGTTTCAGAGCCCTGGTTTTCACCTTGACAGGTGGCATTATTGTTTTCTGTGGCAAGATTATACCTCCCAGCTCCTCCCAAATGCATAGCCTTTTGAATTACAGCACCTTTCCCAGTGGAAGGATTATACATTCCTACCATGTTGAACTCAGGAGTGGTCAGATGTCCTGCTCTGACCAATAAAATGTGAGCTGAAAGGGATATCTACAATTTCCAAGCAGCGACTTTAACAGTTATGTGGTTCCACTCACCCTTTTTTTCCCTCTGCCATGAGACCAGAATTTGCCAAATGGAGAATGCTCTTTCAGCATAGGTCCCCAAATAAAGATAATATGGAATAGGGCTGCAGCTTAAGCATGAAATAAATTTTTTTTATTGTAAGTAACTAAGATTTCAGGGAGTCATTCCTTCATGTAACAACACTTAGTGGAAACTGACTGATAACAAGTGGTATAACCAAACTCCCGTAGTTAACACTACTAGCTCACTATAGCAAACCTCACATAGAATCTCTCATGTGAACAAGTCCATAAAAGGAAGAGCTATTAGAATCTCTAAGGTTAGAGAATCTTTGTAGTTTGAATTATTCTTCCCCCAGGAAATCCTGATATTTTTCTACTGCTATTTTCTAGTTAGGAAAGAAAGGTCTAGGATCTTTAAGAAGAATTTCAGAATAAATTATTATTTGGAAAATGTCAAAGTTACAACTTACTTCCATTGGTTTCTTTTTGCTTGGATCTTGCTATTTTACTTGGACAACCTTGGCTCAGTCTTTTCCCCTTTCCCAAACATGGTGCTTCTCCTTTTTCCAACTTGGAGATCAGGTCTGGTTTGGGAGCTTGACACCCTGCCCATGAGAAATAGTAGAAACAGTGTTAGAACAACCAGCCCAGAAATGAAGCCCCAGCATTTGTACTTCAGGGCCTAAAGAATACATGGCTTCTGGAGTTTCACAATGTGAATGCCAGGTCAACTGAGTAGACCTTCCATTTTGGAGGCAGGGGCACAAATATCCTGCCTAGTCCCCAGAAGGGAAGAAAACCCTTTGACCTACTAAAACCAAGGCCAAACTTATCAAGGATTCCAGAAAGAAGGTATCACAGTGGACACATTTTGAATTACAAAGGAATTATTCTTACCCATTGAGGCTAGGTTGCTGTAGTTCTCTAGCATCACATCCTTATACAAGTTCCTCTGAGCAGGATCCAGTTGCTCCCATTCCTTCTGGGTAAAGGCCATAGTCACATCTTTGAATGTTACTGAACCCTGTAATAGCATATTCCTGTTCATGCTGATGTTATCCACATTTGGTGAGTGATTTGGACAAGATAATAATTTGTTCTTACCTTGACTACTCGCTGTTGATCATGATGTTATAAAGGATACCTATTCTCTACTCAATCTTTCATTTTTTTGAGAAACAAAAGCCATATTAAGAAATGTCCCTACTGAGCTGGGCACAGTGGCTCATGTCTGTAATCCCACCACTTTGGGAGGCTGAGGCAGGAGGATTGCTTGGGCTCAGGAGTTTGAGACCAGTCTGGGCAACATGGCAACACTCCATCTCTACAAAAAAAATACAAAACTTAGCTGGGCATGGTGGTACATGCCTGTAGTCCCAGCTATTCAGGAGACTGAGGCAGGAGGATCACCTGAGCCCAGGAGGTCAAGGCTGCAGGGAGCTGAGTTCACACCACTGTACTCCAGCCTAGCTGAGAGAGTGAGACCCTATCTCAACAAACAGAAATGTCCCTATTGTGAATTTCTTTATTCAGGAGGACAGAATCACATGAATATCAGAGAAAAAGACAAATAACCAAGGAAAGAAAGAGGAGAGAAAGAAAGAGGAACAGAATCAATCTTTATCTTTTCTTCTATAACGGGGGCCGCTAAAAGGGTACGGAGCAGTATTTATAGTTTAGAGTTCTGAAGTAGAAGAATTGAGACCCTTGATTTTTATAACCAGTCAAAAAAAAATCATTTATGGGCCGGGCACAGTGGCTCATGCCTGTAATCCCAGCAATTTGGGAGGCCAAGGCAGGTGGATCATGTGAGGTCAGGAGTTCAAGACCAGCCTGCCCAACATGGTCTCTACTAAAAATACAAAAATGAGCCGGGCGTGGTGACAGGTGCCTGTAATTCCAGCTACTCAGGAGGCAGAGGCAGGAGAATTGCTTAAACCCAGGAGGCGGGGGTTGCAGCGAGCTCAGATCAAGCCATTGCTCTCCAGCCTGGGCAACAGAGACTCTGTCTCAAAAAAAAAAAGTCATTCATTTATGTTTGGCAGCAAAAGTAAGATATTTTAGGCATGTAAGAATGCAGAAAGTATACTACCAATGTTCTTTAGAAATATAGGAGAAAGTTGGGGAGAAACAGAGGAAGGGGAAAAGGAAGAAAAAGAGGAAAAAAAGGCAGTAAAAGACAATGAATGATTTTTCAAAAGAAGAAAAACTAAATCAGAATAAAGATTTCAAAATTGGGAAAGACTTAATATACAAGAGAGAGCTATGAATAATACAACCAGTAAAATGTCTAGTTAAATCTAAGTAACTTGATAATATGCTTGTGCAACTGTTTAAAGTGTCCTTAAAATCAAGGGGTATGATATAAGAAAAATAAGCAGAACCCTAACTAGGGGGGTGGGAGTAGGGAATAAATTAAAGTACGTTGAAGTCTTCTTATTAGGCAGGTGAAAGGAGGATGGCACAGCTATTGGAGAATTTTGATACTAACAAATATACATTCAAACATGTTTGTCAAACATTTAAAGATAATCCCTTACCCTCACAACCAACCTTTTTGTTTTCCTTTTTTTTTTTTTTTTTTTTTGAGATAGGGTCTTGCCTGTTGCCCAGGCTGAAGTGCAATAGTGCAATCATAGCTCACTGCCACCTTGAATTCCTGGGCTTATGCAATCCTCCCACCTCAGCCTCCAAAGTGGATGGGACTACAGGCATGCACCACCCATGCCTGACTGATTTTTTTTTTTTTTTTTTTTTTTTTTGAGACGGAGTTTCGCTCTTGATACCCAGGCTGGAGCGCAATGGCGCGATCTCGGCTCACCGCAATCTCCGCCTCCTGGGTTCAGGCAATTCTCCTGCCTCAGCCTCCTGAGTAGCTGGGATTACAGGCACGCGCCACCGTGCCCAGCTAATTTTTTGTATTAGTAGAGACGGGGTTTCACCATGTTGACCAAGATGGTCTCGATCTCTTGACCTCGTGATCCACCCGCCTCGGCCTCCCAAAGTGCTGGGATTACAGGCTTGAGCCACCGCGCCCAGCCTGATTTTTAAATTTTTTGTAGAGACAGGTTCTCACTATGTTGCCCAGGCTGGGCTCAAACTCCTGGACTCAAGCAATCCTCCCACCTCAGTCTCCCAAAGTGCTGAGATTACAGATGTCAGCCACTATACCTGGCCAGACCACCAATAAATTACCTCCAAAAGTCATCAATTTAACCCCACAGACCTCCAGTCACTGATTACCAATAATCTCCCATCATTGATTGTCACTGGCCTTCCAATCACTGAGCTGATACAGCTTTGCCTAATTACTGGGCTTATAGTTCCAAAACGACTGGGTAAAGCAAACCTCCCAATCACTAGCAGCAGCAGATCTCCCCAATCACTTGCCCCCACAGACACTCCAATCACATATTCCCACACGTTCCTCAACCAATGAAACCCATAGGACACATGGCAACCTATCTCCCATTACCCTAAATCCCTCATCCTATCAATCGCCAATCACTGACACCAACAGAATTCTCAAGCAGTGGCCTTTAAAGAAACTCTCATTACTGCCAGAAAATTCCACTCCTCCCTCAAACTCTTCAGCCATTCCCTTCATTTGCATGCTGTACCTGAAATCTACCTGTCTCCTGAGGATCCTGCTTCCTTACAGGAGCTTCAGAGGAGTGGAGGCTGTCTTTCCTGCACCCCCTCTCCTCATCATGACCCATGTACCTCAGGGTCTAAAGATGAGGTAAATGATTACTTTCAACCATTTCTCATTCTTCATTCAAAATTCATAGCTTATTTATAGTATCACCAGATTTTCATCCACTAACTCTCCTGGGTCTAGTGATTTGCTAGGAGGACTCCTATGACTCAGTATATAATTGTACTCCTAACTATTATTTATTGTAGTAAAAGTATACAAAGCAAAGTCAGTTAATCAACATGGGATGAAGTCCAGAGGACATCAGGCACCAGCATCCATGAGTCCTCTCCCGGTGAAGTCACAGAACATGCTTAACTCCTCTGGAAGTGAGTTATAATAACATATATGATATGTTGTCTACTAGGGAAGCTCACTGGAGACCAGTACTGCTCAAGGGTTTCACTGGGGATTGATCATGTAGACACTCTCTACCTGCATGTACAAAAATTCCAGACTCCCAAAAGAAAGCAGGTGTTCAGCATAAACCACATTGTTTATATTCTTTAAGCACTGGGAACTACTCTTAACCAGTTCTGGGAATGGTGGGCTCCTTCCTGAAATCTAATTTCCCACATGCCAGCAAAAAGCAAACCTTGCAAGCAGGACTGTCTAAGGATAGCAGTTTTTGACCTCTATGTTAACTCTGTTCTGCAGTCATCTCACCCCCTTCACTGAAAACTTTAGCACCAGCTAAATTCCTGCCATCATTCTGCACCATCTCTGTATCAATGTGAAAGAGCCATTCAACACCCTTGCCTCTTTTCTTTCATGAGGCCAACAGTCTTTACTCCCACTCAAATTTGGCCACCTATTCATCACTCATCTGCACTACACCTTGCCATCACTATACCACCTCTAAAAATCTCTAAGACTTTCCACTCTCTGTCACTTTCTCTAGTATTTTCACTCCAATAATTCTCCAAACTCATTGAGCCCTCTGAACCTAACCACTTTTTCACCATCTTCCACCTTTACCTAGCCTTTCTTTCTTGTTTAGATTCCTTGTTCTAGCACTATACACATTCAATTGAAGACTATGAAGCTTTAACTTCCTTGCTGCTCTTCTCCTCCACTGTACTCACCAATCAAAGCCTCAACCTTGGTTAATCCAACTCTCTTCTTAATATCTGCCTGCAACCTTGCAACTGAACATTGCAAGAGAAAAATCAAACTTTGCTGAGTGGACTGACTTCAAATTTATAACACATATGCCAAATGGGCATCTAATACTGTCAGCAGTCCTACTACCTAACCCTAGAAAATACACTTTACCTTTTCCTAGACGATTATTTTGAACCTTTTCCTTTTTAACTCTGAAATGTCCAACATCTACTCCTTCCCATTCTCAGCTGATGAATTTGCCTTATGCTTTCAAGAGAAAATAAATGCAAATGGACAAGAATTACCTTGCCTTGTTACCACTAATTCCACCAATCTGTTTCCAAATTCATATATAATATACCTTCTCTTCTGTTAAAATGGAAAGTCTTTCTTCCTTCTCTCAACTAAGGTCAGTTTCTCCATTTATACTCTCAATCCCATCCCCAATTGCCTTCCCAAAGACTTCACTCCTGCAAGTACCTCTTTCTCTTTCGTTATATCTTTTTCTCCCTTTTATCTGGATAATTCCCACTGACACACAGAGTTGCCTTAATATCATTCATCTGAAGAACACCTTCTCTTGATTTCATATCCTATACAATGTCTATTTCCCTTCTCCCTTTACCAGCAAAACTCCTTGTAACTGTTGCCCATACTTGCTGTTTCTACTTCATTACCTCACATTCTTTCAACTCACTCTAACAGGATATTATCCCCTTAACTCCACTAAAGGAGCTCTAATCAATCAAAATAACCATTAAGCTACATATTGACAAAATCAAATGATCTCTAGTCATGCTTTGGGACTCACAAGACTATATGACAATTGATTACTCCTATTGTCTTGAAAGGCTTTCTTCTCTATGCTACTTTGACACCCACTTGCACACTTTTCCTCTTACTTCAATGGGCACCCCTCATTCTCCTTGTTATTTTTGTCCTCTATTAGACTTTTAAATGCCAGAGTGACCCAGGCCTCTCTCCCTGGCCCTCCTCTCTTCCCTATCTGTCTTCTCTTCCTAGGTGACCCCAGTCAATCTTAAGGCTTTAAATACCATCTTTGTTGTGATACATTTCAAATATGGTTCCCTAACTCACACCTTTCCTAAGTTCCAGATTCATATATATAATGGCTACCCAATATCTCTAGGTAGATGTGTAATGAGCATTTTGACATGGCTAAAATAGAGCCACTGACATCCACCCCAGATCCCATTTCCATCCACCAAATCTGGTCTTTTCCACCATAACCCTTTCCATTCAGAAAATGGAATCATCATCCATCCACTTCCTCAGGCTAAAAGTCTAGATGTAAATCTCAATTCTTCTCTTCCCTCATACTCCATTTCAATACAATAGTAAGTCCTAATGACTTATCTCCAGATGTATTCTGAATTTGATTTCAGTTTACTGCTATAACTCTATTCTAAATCACCATAATCTTTTGTCTTTGACTATTGCAAAAAGTTGTTAAGTAACCTCCCTGTATCTACTTATTCTTGCCCCTCTGAAGTCCACGAGGTAGCCATGGTGATCTTTTCAAGGTATCAATCAGATCAGATCAATCCCCTGCTTAAACTCAGTGGCTTCTCACTGTATCTAGAATAAAATCCAAATCCTTATACTAGCCAGTAAAATCCTATATTATCTGATACCTTCCACCACTATGACTTCACATCTTTCTGTTTTCCCTCTTACTGTGCTCCAACAGCACTAATTCCTTCTCTTTTTTAAGCACATCAAGTTCACTCCTACCTCAGATCCTTTGCAGTTGATCTTTTTTCTTCCTGGAACACTCTTTCTTCAGATCTCTGCATGGCTGCCTCCTTGTGATGACTGATGCCTCAACCCAACTGTCATTTCCTAAGGAAAGCTTTCCATGTCTAACCTGGCTAAAGTCATGCACTCCTACCCTCAACCACTCTTTGCCACATCATCCTCTTTTACTTCCTTCATAGCACTTATTAGTGTCTGGAATGATTTTATTTATTTATGTGTTATTGTATCTTTCATATTTCTAGAATGTAAAGTCACTAAGGGAGAAATTCTGGCTCAGTTTCCTGGTGTCTCTCCAGCATTTAAAACATTCCCTGGTTCTGAGGACAAAGCAGGGACTTTAAAACAACAACAAACAAAACCAAATACACTCCGTGGCATAAAATTGATGCTCACCTTACAGTCTGTCTGTTTCTATAAGTTTTCAATCACTGACGCCCAAATGCTCCCCAGTCACTAACTTTCAGAAACTTCTCCCAATTATGGAACTCTACAAGTTCCCAACTATCACTATCCACAGAACAATAATTAACCTCCACAGACCTCCAATCACTGACCGCTAAAGAACCCTCAATCAGATTGTTGGCAAGATGGCTGAATAGGAACAGCTCTGGTGCACAGCTCCCAGAGAGACTGACGCAGAAGGTGGGTGATTTCCTCATTTTCAACTGAGGTATCTGGTTCATTGCACTGGGACTGATTAGACAGTGGGTATAGCCCGAGGAGTGTGAACGGAAGCAGGGTGGGGTGTTGCCTCATCTGGTAAGTGCAAGAGACCGTGGAACTCCCTCTCCTAGCCAAGGGAAGCCATTAGGGACTGTCCCTTGCACTCTGGCCCAGGTACTGCACTTTTCCCACTGTCTTCACAACCCACAGACCAGGATATTTCTTCCAGTGCCTGCAACACCAGGGCCCTGGGTTTCCAGCACAAAACTGGGCAGCCATTTAGGAAGACACTGAGCTAGCCACAGCAGTTTTTTTCTTTCATACCCCAGTGGCGCCTGGAATACCAGTGAGACAGAACCCTTCACTCCCCTAGAAAGGGGGCTGAAGCCAGGGAGCCAAGTGATCTGGCTTGGTGGGTCCCAGTCTCATGAACACCAGCAAGCTAAGGTTCACTGGCTTGAAATCCTGGCAGCCAGCACACCAGTCTGAGCTCTACCTGGGATGTTTGAGCTCGGTGGGGGAGGGGCATCTACCATTGCTGAGGCTCCAGTAGGTGGTTTTAACATCACTGTGTAAACAAAGTCACTGGGAAGTTCAAACGGGGGGGTGGGGAGGGTGGCCCATGGCAGTTCAGCAAGGCCTCTGCAGGCTGACTGTGTCACTAGACTCCCTCCTCGCTGGGCAGGGCATCTCTGGAAAAAGACAGTAGCCTGTCAGGGACTTATAAATAAAGCCCCCACCTTCATGGGACAGAGCACCTGGGAAAAGGGGCAGTTGTGGGTACAGCTTCAGCAGACTTAAATGTCCCTTCCTGGCAGCTCTGAAGAGAGCAGTGTCTCCCAGCACAGCATTTGTGCTACGATAAGGGACAGACTGCCCCCTCAAGTGGTTCCCTCACCTCCATGTAGCCTGAGACACCTCCCAGTAGGGGCCAACAGACGCCTCATATAGGAGACCTCTGGCTGGCATCTGGTGGGTACCCTTCTGGGACGAAGCTACCAGAGAAAGGAACAGGCAGCAATCTTTGCTGTTCTGCAGTCCCTGCTGGTGATTCCCAGGCAAGCAGGGTCTGGAGTGGACCTCCAGCAAACTCCAGCAGACTTGCAGCAGATGGGCCTGTTAGAAGGAAAACTAACAAACAGAAATAAAGGGTTTCAACATCAACAGAAAGGACGTCCACTCAGAGACCCCATCCAAAGGTCACTGATTTCAAAGGCCAAAGGTAGATAAATCCACAAAAATGGGAAGAAACCAGTGCAAAAAGGCTGAAAATTCCAAAAACCAGAACACCTCTTCTCCTCCAAGGGATCACAACTCCTCGCCAGCAAGGGAACAAAACTGGATGGAGAATGAGTTTGACAATTGACAGAAGCAGGCTTCAGAAGGTGGATAATAACAAATTTCTCCAAGCTAAAGGAGGATGTTCTAACCCAATACAAGAAAGCTAAGAATCTTGTAAAAAAGTTTAGATGAAATGCTAACTAGAATAACCAGTTTAGAGAAGAACATAAACGACCTGATGGAGCTGAAAAACACAGCATGAGAACTTCATGAAGCATACACAAGTTTCAATAACTGAATCAATCAAGTGGAAGAAACGATATCAGAGACTGAAGATCAACTCAATGAAACAAAGCGAGAAGACAAGATTAGAGAAAAAAGAGTGAAGATAAATGAACAAAGCCTCCAAGAAATATGGGATTACATGAAAAGACCAAATCTACGTTTGGTTGGTGTACCTGAAAGTGACAGGGACAATGAAACAAAGGTGAAAAACACTCTTTGGGATATTATCCAGGAGAACTTCCCCAACCTAGCAAGACAGGCCAACATTCAAATTCAGGAAATACAGAGAAGACCACAAAGATACTCCTCAAGAAGAGCAACCTCAAGACACATAATCATCAGATTCACCAGGGTTGAAATGAAGAAAAAAAACGCTAAGAGTAGCCAGAGAGAAAGGTCAGGTTACCCACAAAGGGAAGTCCATGGGACTCAAAGTGGATCCCTTGGCAGAAACCCTACAAGCCAGAAGAGAGTGGGGGCCAATTTTCTTTCTTTCTTCTTTCTTCCTTCCTTCCTTCCTTCCCTCCCTCCCTCCTTTCTTTCTTTCTTTCTTTTTTTTTGAGATAGAGTCTTGCTTTGTCACCAGGCACCAGGCTGGAGTAGAGTGGTGCAATCTCAGCTCACTGCAACCTCCACCTCCTGGATTCAAGCAATTCTCCTGCCTCAGCCTCCCGAGTAGCTGGGACTACAGGCATGCACCACCATGTGGGGCCAATTTTCAACATTCTTAAAGAAAAAGTTTTCAACCCAGAATTTCATATCCAGCCAAACTAAGCTTCATAAGCGAAGGAGAAATAAAATCCTTTACAGACAAGCAACTGCTGAGAGATTTTTGTCACCAACAGACCTTCCTTACAAGAGCTCCTGAAGGAAGCACTAAACATGGAAAGGAACAACTGGTACCAGCCACTGCAAAAACATACTAAATTGTTGAGACCATGAACACTATGAAGAAAAGGCATCAATTAATGGGCAAAACAACTAGCATCATAATGGCAGGATCAAATTCACACATAACAATATTAACCTTAAATGTAAATGGGGGCTAAATGCTCCAATTAGAAGACACAGGCTGGCAAATTGGATAAAGACTCAAGACCCGTCAGTGTGCTGTACTCAGGAGACCCATCTCATGTGCAAAGACACACATATGCTCAAAATAAAGGCATGGAAGAATATTTACCAAGCAAATGTAAAGCAAAAAAAAGCAGGGGTTACAATCCTAGTCTCTGATAAAACAGACTTTAAACCAACAAGAATCAAAAGAGACAAAGAAGGGTATTACATAATGGTAAAGAGATGAATGCAACAAGAAGAGCTAACTATCCTAAATATATATGCACCCAATACAGGGGCACCTGGATTCATAAAGCAAGTTCTTAGAGACCTACAAAGAGACTTAGATGTCCACACAATAATAGTGGGAGACTTTAACACCCCACTGTCAATTTTAGGCAGATCAATGAGACAGAAAATTAACAACGATATCCAGGATTTGAACTCAGATCTGGACCAAGCGGACCTAATAGACATCTACAGAACTTTCTACCCCAAATCAACAGAATATACATTTTCTCAGCACCACACTGCACTTATTCTAAAATTGACTGCATAATTGGAAGTAAAACGCACCTCAGCAAATGCAAAAGAACGGAAATCATGACAAATAGTCAATCAAATCAGAACTCAGGATTAAGAAACTCACTCCAAACCACACAACTACATGGAAACTGAACAACCTGCTCCTGAATGACTACTAGATAAATAATGAAATAAAGGCAGAAATCAAGATGTTCTTTGAAACCAACGGAATGAAGACAAAACATACCAGAATCTCTAGGACACATTTTAAGCAGCGTGAAGAGGGAAATTTATAGCACTAAATAAATTTATAGCACTAAATCTCCACAAGAGAAAGGAGGAAAGATCTAAAATTAACACCCTAATGTCACAATTAAAAGAACTGGAGGAGTAAGAACAAACAAACTCAAAAGCTAGCAGAAGACAAGAAATAATGAAGATGAGAGCAGAACTAAAGGAGATAGAGACACGAAAAACCTTTCAAAAAATCAATGAATCCAGGAGTCGGTTTTTTGAAAAGACCAACAAAATAGACCACTAGCCAGACTAATCAAGAAGAAAAAAGAATCAAATAGATGCAATTAAAAAACAGTAAGGGGGATATCACCACTGATCCCACAGAAATACAAACTACCATCAGAGAATACTACAAACAAACTATGCAAATAAACTAGAAAATAAACTAGAAAAATAAACTAGAAAATGCAAATAAACTAGAAAATCTAGAAGACATGGATAAATTCCTGGACACTTAGACCCTCCCAAGACTAAACCAGGAAGAAGTTCGAATCCCTGAATAGACCAATAACAAGGTCTGAAATTGAGGCAGTAATTAATAGTCTACCAACCAAAAAACTCCAGGACCAGATGGGTTCACAGCCAAATTCTACCAGAGGTACAAAGAGGAGCTGCTACCATCCCTTCTGAAACTATTCCAAACAATGGAAAAAGAGGGAATCCTCCCATCATCCTGATACCAAATCTAGCAGAGACACAACTAAAAAAGAAAATGTCAGGCCAATATCCCTGATGAACATCGATGCAAAAATCCTCAATAAAATACTGGCAAACCAAATCCAACAGCACATCAAAAAGCTTATCCATCACAATCAAGTCGGCTTCATCCCTGGGATACAAGGCTGGTTCAACATATAAAAATTGATATACGTGATCCATTACATAAACAGAACCAAAGATAAAAACCATGTGATTATCTCAATAGAGGCAGAGAAGGCCTTTGACAAAATTCAACAGCCCTTTATGCTAAAAATTATCAATAAACTAGGTATTGATGGAACATATCTCAAAATAATAAGAGCTATTTATGACAAACCCACAGCCAATATCATATCGAATGGGCAAAACTAGAAGCATTCCCTTTGAAAACTGGCACAAGACAAGGATGCCCTCTCTCACTACTCCTATTCAACATAGTATTGGAAGGTACTGGCCAGGGTAATTAGGCAAGGAAAATAGATAAAGTGTATTCAATTAGGAAAAGAGGAAGTTAAATTGTCTCTATTTGCAAATGACATGATTTTATATTTAGAAGCCCCCATTGTCTCAGCCCAAAGTCTCCTTAAGCTGATAAGCAACTTCAGCAAAGTCTCAGGATACAAAATCAATGTGCAAAAATCATAAGCATTTCTATACACCAATAACAGATAAACAGCCAAATCATGAGTGAACTCCCATTCATAATTGATACAAAGAGAATAAAATACCCAGAAAAACAACTAACAAGGGATGTGAAGGACATCTTCAAGGAGAACTACAAACCACTGCTCAAGGAAATAAGAGAGGACACAAACAAATGGGAAAACATTCCATGCTCATGGTTAGGAAGAATCAATATCATGAAAATGGTCATACTGCCCAAAGTAATTTATAGATTCAATGCTATACTTATCAAGACACCATTGACTTTTTTCACAAAATTGGAAAAAAACACCTTAAATTTCATATGGAACCAAAAAAGAGCCTGCACAGCCAAGACAATCCTAAGAAAAAAAAAAAAAGATGGAGGCATCAGGCTACCTGTCTTCAAATTATACTACAAGGCTACAGTAATCAAAACAGCATGGTACTAGTACAAAAACAGAGATGTAGACCAATGGAACGGAACAGAGCCCTCAGAAATAACACCACACATCTGCAACCATCTGGTCTTCAACAAACCTGACAAAAACAAGTAATGGGGAAAGGATTCCCTATTTAATAAATGGTGTTGGAAAAACTGGCTAGCCATATGCAGAAAGTGAAAACTGGATCCCTTCCTTACACCTTATACAAAAATTAACTCCAGATGGATTAAAGATTTAAACATAAGACCTAACACTATAAAACCCTAGAAGAAAACCTAGGCAATACCATTCAGGACATAGGCATGGGCAAGGACTTCATGACTAAAACACCAAAAGCAATGGCAACAAAAGCCAAAATAGAGAAATGGGATCTAATTAAACTAAAGAGCTTCTGCACAGCAAAAGAAACTATCATTAGAGTTAACAGGTAACCTTCAGAATGGGAGAAAATTTTTGCAATCTACCCATCTGACAGAGGGCTAATATCCAGAATCTACAAAGAACTTAAACAAATTTACAAGAAAAAAACAAACCCATCAAAAAGTTGGCAAAGGATATGAACAGACACTTCTCAAAAGGAGACTTTTATGCAGCCAACAAACATATGAAAAACAGCTCATTGTCACCGGTCATTAGAGAAATGCAAATCAAAACCACAATGATATACCATCTCATGCCAGTTAGAAGGGCAATCATTAAAAAATCAGAAGACAACAGATGCTGGAGAGGATGTGGAGAAATAAGAACACTTTTCACTGTTGGTGTGAATGTAAATTAGTTCAAGCATTGTGGAAGACAGTGTGGCAATTCCTCAAGGAACTAGAAGTAGAAATACCATTTGACCCACTAATCCCATTACTGGGTATATACCCAAAGGATTATAAATTATTCTGCTGTAAAGACACATGCATATTTATGTTTATTTTGGTACTGTTCACAATAGCAAAGACTTGGAACCAACCCAAATGCCTATCAATGATAGACTGGATAAAGAAAATGCGGCACATATATACCATGGAATACTATGCAGCCATAAAAAAAAGGATGAGTTCATGTCCTTTGCAGGGACATGGATAAAGCTGGAAGCCATCATTCTCAGCAAACTAACACAAGAACAGAAAACCAAACACTGCATGTTCTCACTCATAACAGAGTTTAACAATGAGAACACATGGACACAGGGAAGGGAACATCACACACCAGGACCTGTTGCGGGGTGGGGGGCTAAGGGAGGGATAGCATTAGGAGAAATACCTAATGTAAATGACAGGGTGATGGATGCAGCAAACCACCATGGCATGTGTCTAACTATGTAACAAACCTGCATGATCTGCACATCCAGAACTTAAAGTATAAAGAAAAAGAACCCTCAATCATTAAACCCAGCAATTCCCTCAAACTCCTGACCCCCTTAGGTTTCTAGTCACAGAATCATAGAGGATCTTCAATCATTACTTCCTACTAATCACCTTATTACTCAAAGCACAGTTATTACTGCTAGAGACCACCTAATCATTGACCTGCATACATCCCCAATTACCTTTTCTCCCCAGATGACATACAAATCACCTACCATCCCCAGAGACACCTCAACATTCACTTCCCAAACTCCAACAGTCATATTCCCCCCTTCACTGATCCCCAGATTCCTCCATTACCCACTGACTCTCAAAGATACTGGTAATCGAACTTCTACAAACATCACTGTCACTGACTCCCAAGTCCCAATCTCTGATGTTCCCAGATGCTCCCAATCACTGAATTTCTCAAATCCCAACGCTGACCCTCTTTAATTATCCGAATCACCACAGCCACCCATAATAGCTGGCTCCCACAAACATCCCAAACCGCCAACCCCCACGGTCCTTCCCTATCTCTGACACACCACAAAGCCCCCACTTCTGATCCCCTTCCAAACCCTGACTTTCAGTGACTGCCACAGATGCCTCCTCATCGTCGTCTCTGCAGATCCCTCGAAACATTGCTATCCTAAAACCAAATCACTAACCCCACAGATAACTCAGAAACTAGACCCTCTAGCATCGATTGCACCAATTTCCAAATCACCTATCGTCACAGACGACCATAAACCTCCAATTACTGCCCCTCAATTAGACCATCTTGACCGCCAAACCGCCCTCCCTCATCACAGCCCTCACCGCGGCGCTGGCCTCGGGCTCGGACACAGCCATCTCTAGTGGTCGCCTGGTCTCTTTGGTCGTTCCCGTACTTATCCTACGGTCCACAGTCTGTGGCTTTGTCAGAATCTGGTCGCCGCTGGAGACCGACATAGCAGCTACTCGGAGCGCCGCCTCAGCGGGTCCGGCAGCTGCGATGGCGGCGTCCTTCGTAATAGCCCACGGGCGCGTCCATCTTCACAAAGGCCCAGCCGTACAGCGGAAGTGCGGGGGCTTCTGGGACAACCGGATCGAGAGACCAACACGCATGCGGACGCGAGAGGGCGTTACTTGGTGGGTGCAGGAGTGATGCGATCAGAGGGAGCCGGAACGCACTGCAGGAGAAAGATGGGCCTGACAACCCCTTGCTGGGGTCCGAAGGTCGCTTCGCCTCTGGAAGATTGTTTACAGAATTTGGAATTGCTTCTCCGAATACATGTCAGTGCAGCCAGCGGCTAGAAGTCCGGGAATCACAATGCTTAGTGCGGACTTCAGAAAGCTGGTATGCTAGAAATTGGAGGTAGAACGGAGAAAAGCCTGATCGAGCAGATAACATTGTTTTATAGGAAGAAGACGTTAATCTTTGAGATATACGATAAATCTTTTCCTATACAGTTTAAGAACTATGAGGAAAAAAATGAAACAGCAAGTTAAGAGAACACACCACTCCTCCGTGAGAGCCGGCGTTTGGTGGAGATATTTCAGCAGAATAATCAAAGCATTTGGAGCAGAAATAATTCCACAATGCGCTATTTCACGCATTAATTGCATTCATGGAATATGAGCAGGTTAGGTGCTGTGCTATGCGAGGTACTGGCAAAAGAGTGGAGAGAGGTAGGGATGATGTAAGTCAGTCCAGAGTCCAAAGGCCAGAAAACCAGGGGGCTCCCATGTTAAGGGGCAGAAGATGAATGTCCCAGCTCAAGAAAAAGGAGAAGGTGGGAGGGAAGTGGGGATGGTTAACGGGTCCTTTGATAGCACTACAGGTGAATATAGTCAATAATAATTTAGTTGTACATTTAAAAATAAAAGTTGCCGGGCGTGGTGGCTCACGCCTGTAATGCCAGCACTTTGGAGGGCTGAGGCGGGCAGATCACGAGGTTAAGGGATCGGACCATCCTGGCCAACATGGTGAAATCCTGTGTCTACTAAAAATACAAATATTAGCTGGGCGTGGTGGCGCGCGCCTGTAGTCCCAGCTACTCGGAAAGCTGAGGCAGGAGAATCGCTTGAACCCGAGAGGTGGAGGTTGCAGTGAGCCAAGATGGCGCCACTGCACTCCAGCCTGGCGACCGAGTGAGACTATGTCTTAGGAAAAAACAAACAAAATATAATTGGATTGTAGCACACACAAAAAAATGCTTGAGGGATGGATACACTTTGCATACCTGTATCAAACTATTTCATGTACCCCATAAATATATATACTTACTATGTACCCACAAAAGTTAAACATTAAAAAAAAAGAAAAGAGAATTCATCCTTCCTCTGCCTTTTTGTCCTATTAGACCCCCAGTGGATTAAATGATGGCTACCCACGTGGGGTAGGTGGCTTCTTTACTCAGTTTGCTAACTCAAATGCTATCTTTTCCCAGAAAGACATTTACCCATAAATAATGTTTTACCAGTTTTCTGGGCAGCCTTTAGCTCAGTCAAGTTGACACATAAAGTTAACCATCACACCAGCCATGCCATACACAGACTTCCAGTTTACAGAAACTGTGAGATAATAGGTTTGTGATGCTTTAATCCACTAAAGCTGGTGATAATTTGTTATCTAGCAATAGTAAACTAAGGACTCAGAGAAGATTGAAAAATAATTGATGGGTCGAATAATAAACACAAGGCAGGGGGCTGTGTCCTAAGTAGGTGAACCTTAGGACACAGCCCCCTGCTCTGTTTCTGACAAGAGTATTCTTTGAGCCTCACCTTTCCAGGTGTGGTTAATTGCTTTGTTTCCTCCTCAGATATGGTCCTGACTTAAATTTTTCCTGATAATACAATCCTAATCAGGTTCAAAATTTAAAAACAACAACAAAAAAAACTCTCAGTTCCTTACTTCCTCGCAGATCAGAGAAGCAGGTCATTTTCTCCAGGATTTTCTTAACACAAGTATTTCTCACACATCCAAACAAATTCCAACATATTCAGAAAGAAAATACTGTTTTAAATCTTAAGATTTCCAAGCTACCTTGATTCTAGTAATTGACCAGTCATTTGCAGACGGGCTTTGGAGTGGTTAGGGCATCGAGAGAGAAGGTATCAAAAAAAAGGACTGAGTGGAAACCTTAGGAGAGATAGAGTAAGGATTTCTGCCCTGAAGAGGAGGAAGAGAAGCAAGGAAGAAGGAAGTAGAAAAAGGAGGCTGGTGAGAACAGAACATGGGATAATGACCAAAAACTTTTCAATTTACCAGCAGTTCTATCACTTCTTCATAAGGCAGCCAGTTGCCTAGTTCAGGATAAATAGGAAAACAGAAACTTTTGTATTTGAATCTATCTTGTTAAAAAAAAAAAAAAAAAAAACTACAGGCTCACACCTGTAATCCTAGCACTTTGGGAGGCCAAGGCAGGAGAATGGCTTGAACTCAGGAGGCAGAGATTGCAGTGAGCTGAGATCATACCACTGCACTCCAGCCTGGGTGACAGAGCAAGTCTCATCTCAAAAAAGAAAAACTACTGATTAGTGTGTGTGTTATATATTTATTAAAATATGTAAGTTTTATTTTAAGACATTTTCAAGTGAATAAAGAAATTACATTTAATAAAGAATATTAAAGAAGCCCCTGGAAAATCATCTCCACTTTTAATAAACTCTGTTATCTTGCCTGGAGTCAGCTGACTATGACATATAGAATTCTAGGAATCTGAGTTTCCAACTTCATCCTCCAAATTATCTTGTATTTTGGCTCTTGACTATGGGGGACTTTTTACAATAATCTCTAGGAAGTGTCCCACAAACTGATTTTGTGTAAGGTTCCACCAGAAAAGGGGAGAAGGCTGTGTGATTCCATATATTAGTGCTTTCTCATTTATTCATTCATTCAGTAACTCATTACACAATCAATAAGTATCTATTAAACATCTACTATGTGCCAGGAACTATGTTAGGCATTATGGATACAATGAGCAAAAAACTAAAACATGATCCCTTACATGGAGGTTGAGATCAGGGAGAAGTCAGGCATTATTCAAATGAACACAAGGTTAATAGAAAATTATTATGAGAAGTGCTTTGAAGAAAAGATACATAGTGCTATGATAGCTTGCAATATAATCTAAGAAACTTGGGAACATTTCCTAAAGAAAGATATTTCAATTAACATCTGAAACATGAATGAAAGAAAGTTAGCTAAGCATTCAGAGAGAAGGAACTGCAAAGGCTAGTGCCACCTTCCAGCCTTAATCCCCACCCCACTCCCAAATAATCTGGTACCTTACCTAGTCTCCTTTTAGAGCTCACCCAGGTCTTGACCAATTCATTCTTTCTCCATCCTTAATTGGGTCCTCACTATTCTCCACATTTTCAAAGGACAGCTTTCCCTTGAATAAAATGCCTTCATATTCCTTGTGTAAAGGACCTTGTCTCTGAGGTCTCTGAGTTCACATGGCCAGTGCACCTTCCAATTTATCCATGACTATAACCCTACTAATAAAAGATAGTAATGAAGTAAATTGAAAAGGAGTGTTATACAGTGCAAGAAGAACATGTTCTGAGTAGGCACAAATTGAGAAAATGAGATATAAATCTCAATGTAACCATCAAAAAAATTCCTTTAAAGAAGAGGCATGTGGTCAATACTTTGTTAGAGAAGTGTAATAATGATTGCTAAGTGACATGATACAAATTTCTATGTCTTAATTGGTGTGCTGGATACATGGCTGTGTACGTTAGTCCATTCTCATACTGCTATAAGGACATACCTGAAACTGTGTAATTTATAAAGGAAAGAGGTTTAATTGACTCACAGTTCCACAAGGCTGAGGAGGCCTCAGGAAACTTACAATCATGGTAGAAATGGAAGCAAACATATCCGTCTTCACAAGGGGCAGGAGAGAAAAGAATGAGAGTCAAACAAAAAGGGAAGCCCCTTATGAAACCATCAGATCTCCTGAGAACTTACTATCACCAGAATAGCATAGAAGAACCTCCCCCACCACATGATTCCATTACATCCCACCAGGTCCTACCACGTGATTCAATTACATCCCAATGGGGTCCCGCCCACCACAAGTAGAGATTATGCAAACTACAATTCAAGATCAGATTTGGGTAGAGCCAAACCAAATCAGTGTGTATACATTTGTAAATATTAGTATTGATGCATAAAATACTGTCATTAGAAATATACATATTTATAACTTAACTTTAAAAATACCAAGGGCATTACACATTGGTGGATTAAACTTGTACTAACAAAGGAAAACTATTTTAGAAAACAGTGTTGAAACAATGCAAAAGAACCAGTAAAAACAGGATAAATTAAAATTAAAAAATAGATAAAGTTACACAAATTTAAACTCTTGAAAAACTTTTGATTCATATAAAAAAATCTACTGGACTATGCATAAGGAAGCAGGTGATTTTAATTTAAACAAGGAAAATAGTATTTCCCAAAATGATGATCTGCTCTCCTCAACAAATTTAAAGTCCTGACTGAAAAAAGCTTTAAGATGTTCAAAGGAAGAAACCCAAATGCAGGTAAAATGCAAAAAACTGAAATATAAAAAAAGGAAATTCGAACATATATTAGTATACATTGACATATGTATATGTAAAAATTAATATATATTACTTCTATATTTACCTATTTTATTATTCCATTGTGAGAACATAATTTGTCAAATGAAACCCTAATTCTTCCACAGTTAAAAACACAAAATCAATTGAGGTCCTAGAACATGTAATATTTTCTACAATCCCATGCAAAAAAAAAAAAGAAAAAAAGAAAACTTCCTTACAATGACTATAGACATATATTACATTCAGGAGACACTAAACAATTCTCATGACTGAGAAAATACTCGGAAAAGAAACTACACAATACTGATCCATTGCAGCAACATGTAGATTTCTACTCAAAGGGCAGAACTCAATGTCAAATAGAGTTAGAATTCTCCCTAAATGGAGAGAATCCTCTCTCTAGACAGAATAAGCCAAGGTAAAGGCAGGAAGCTCCAGATTGCAGACCCTCACCTCACCTTCTTTCAAAAGCCTTGCCGCCTTGCTGGTCTCCATCATCCCCTGCTTTCCACAGGAAGTGCTGTCTTCTCCTTTCTCTTCAAAGGAAAGATTCCCATCAAGGACAAACATCTCTGTTCCCTGCGGGGAGGCTCTACCCTCGGGCAACATGAAGAGCACAAAGAGGAAAATGAACTACTGAGCAGAGCCCGTGGGTTCCTAAAAGGCGCCAGACACCCAACTGGGTTTTCCCAGGAGTGTTTGCTGGGCCACGCCCACAGCTGCAGGCTCCCTGGATTAGGTTAGGCGCCTTAAAGAGATTAAACTTTCTCCCTGAGTCCCTGCCACTCTTTTTCTAGCAACTGAAGAGCAATTTGGCAGAGTGGCAGAACAGAGACAAAATTAGCTCTGGGTTTCCCGGTAATTTCAAAGGAAGTGCTTTACTTCATTGCCCATTTCGAAGTCCTCTCTACCTCTGCGTTTCACAATTTCTCCACTTCCTGGTGTGGGCCTGTGTGTGTGTGTGTGTGTGTGCATGTGTGTGTGTGCATGTGTGTGTGCATACACACAGAGGGGCCAGAGGAGGAAAACAGCAAAGCCCAGAGGACGGAAGGGTCTCGAGGCCCGAAAGGCTGGTGCATTGCTCTTGGCTGATGACAGCAGAGAGGCCTGAGGTTCATGGGTCATTTGTGGCCCTCTTCATGCTTATGGACCCTTTATGACTATCCACAGCTCTGAGATGGGGGCCTTCAGAGCCAGAACCAAGCATGCGCTCGGCCCGTCCCTGAGGCAGCACTTGGGACTGTGGGGTGCGGACAGCTGCCAGGCTCGCCTGTCCCCGGGACACTCAGGTTGCACTTCGGGCCTCCTGTCTCCTGCAGGCACCTGCACAAGCCTCCTTTTGAAGGTAATTGCAGGAGTTGTTACAGTAACATCTGTGCGCTAAGGCAGGTGACAGGACTATCTCAGAAGTGACACTCTTTGAAGGGAGGGGAGAGGGGAGACTCCTCTAGTTTTGCTTCCTGGGCCCCCAGGGAGTTTCCACTCACGGTGGGTTCCACCCGCCCCCAAACCCCGCATGTTCCCTGTCATCCTCCAACAGCCACTGCCACCGTGCCCAGGGCCACACTCGCAGCTGAGTCCTACACAGACCAGCGACCATCGGCCACCCCATCACTTTCAGTTTCCTTCTGTCTGGTCCACATCCAGATTCTGGGAGGTTTTCCACAGGCACACCTCACTACATCTTTGATGTGCTATGGCCTGAATGTCAGTGTCCCCTAAATTTATATGTTGAAGCCTAAATCCCAATGGGGTAGAATGAACAGCTGGGGCCTTTGGAATTGCCCTAAAGCCAGACCAGCATTCTCAACAATCCTCTGCTGGAGAAGTTAGTGCTCTCATCAAAGAGGCTCCAGAAACCTCCCCTGGCCCCTTCAGCCACATGAGGACAGAGCTAGAGGCACTGCCCTAAGGAACCGGCCCTCACCAGGCTCTGAATCCTCAGGCATCTTGATCCAGGACTTCTCGGCCTTCAGAACTTTGACGATACATTTCTGGGGCTTATAACTCCCAGGCTAATGCACTTTGTTGGAGCAGCCCATTGGACAAGGACACGCCCTCCCTTCTCACCTGATGTCCCAAACGCCCAGGATGCGCCCCTCATGATCATTTCCCCATTGCGGGAATTCCATGGGTGAAGGGGCCAGGAGGGGCCCCTCTAAACTGCTCACAGGCTCTCAGAGGTCCCTCAGAATGGAGAGGACAGCAAGCAGGATGGGAATCTATCAACGACGCATGACACACAGGACCCAAGCAGACCCTTACAGGAAACGATCAAAGAGGGCAGGCGGGAGGCAGGAGACGGGAGGCGGAGGTGGGACCCCCCACCTGAGGGTGAGAGCCTCCTGCCCAGAACAGGGCAGTGCCAGAGGACGCAGGGAAAAGAGCCAACGAGACCAAACCGCAGGATGCATCTCACAGAGCCCAGAGTGGCGCCTGCTGTGTGCAGAGTCCAGGAGCACCAGAAATCAGAGCTGTGTCAAGAGGGATATTGACACCCTGAAGAATGCGTCAGTCATTGACCACATCCTACATCATGAAACAGCATTCTCTAGAGTGAAGGCAAGGAGAGAAACCCACCAGGGAGGTGGGGAGCAAGTGTCCAAGGCTCCCGGGACTGCCAGGCCCCCTCTTATCTCACAGAGGAAGAAGATGAGGCCGCATTCTGCAGGCTCCAGCAGGCTCCCAAGTTAAGGGATGTGATCAAGAATAGGAAGGTCACACTCAGGGCTGGAAAGGCTCAGAAAGCTAGGAAGTCCCCGGGGCAGCCACTGTGCTCCAGGCCAGCCCCATCCACACACCACACTGCCTCCTGCCCCAGGGAGAAGAGTCTCTGGGCCCAGGATCTGCAAGCTTCTGCAAAGTCCACAGAGCCCAGGCTTGGCAAGCTTCATCCAAGGGTAAAATACAAACCAGGATGAGGCATTTGATTCAGGGTCCTCCCGCACTGAGAAGAGGGAAGGACGAGGAGACTGACAGCCAAAGCATGGAGAGTCAAGAGGTGGGCAGAGGCCGAGCTGCGGGCAGAGCCACCCCGTGGCCCTAACCCGGGGATGCCAGGTTCCTCCCGCCACCCCTCCCCTTACTCCCCAGCTGGCTTGGGAGGAAGCTTTCCATCACTGTCCCAAAATTCTGCTCCAACACTACCCACATGGAACTTCTGACTCTCTGGAAGCAACGGTGTCTGCATAGACCGAGACAACGCGAATGACCCCCACGGAGCGTGGCTCTTTAGTGACACCCTCTGGCAACAGCTGGGCTTCCAACCAACAGCGTTTCTTCTATCAGCGATGCTAGCTGGTGTCCGGGCAGTGCTTGGGTTGAAGGGATCCCAGGACTTTGTGCTCAGAGCATGCGAGCCTCCACCTCGCCCTTCCTGAGCGCCTGCCAGGGATACCCACACACTACTGTGCTGGGGAGGGCAGAGGTGCCACACCCACCCACATCTACCGCCTTCTCTAGACCTTTCACAGGCTGGTAACTCCAAAATGCCACCCTTTCTTCATACATTTCCAAAGGAAGAAATGTATGAAAATACAGCAGCATGTTCAGAAACCTATCTTCTGGAGGAAACACAGAACTCTGGCCAAGGACATACATAAATCAAATTTCTGTCATGCTCCCAGACAGTCCCTCACTTTCTGCAGCCGAGTGCAGGGTGGGCATGGGCCACGCCACTGCGGCTCCTATGACAGGGAACCTCTCATTCAGCTTCCAGGATGAGTAAGAGCCACGGAGCCTCCCATTTCACCAAATGCAGAAGGGACGTTTGGGGGTGGCAGACCCTGCATTTACAGGGCAAAGAAGAAACAGAACCCACTGCTGGGACCGGTGGCCGGGGCCCCCAGGAGTCCCTGGGCATCAGATGGAGGCGGCGCCCCCTGCACTGCCACCCACAGGCCAGCAGCCCCACTTTTCCCTGCTGTCCATCGGGACCCAAGGAACCAGGCGCCTGGGGTGTAAAGAGCACACGGGGGGTCTGGCTCTTCCTCACCCGATTCCACAGAAACGTGTCTGACTCAAGGCACATTTAAAGGTCTTGACTTTCTTTCTTCTCCCAACTCCAGAGAGGGCACAGATGCCCAGAGTGAGGGAACAGTTACTTGATCACCAGGCGTGGAGTGGCCCTGGCCAGCTTCGGGGATCCCTGCAGAGCGAGGGTGGGCTGGTGCAGGGGGAAAGTGACATCCTCTCCTCCTCTCTCCTGCCAAAAGTGGGACAAGGAGAGGGGGGCCAGGGAGTGGTCCACTAGCAAAACCGAGTGGAGAGGAGGGGTGACGTCACGTTTTCTACACAGAATCCCTGCATGTCACAATAGATGTCCCTGCTCCTCTTCAGGGCACCTACTTCCATGCTGGGAACACAGTATTAGACCTTGGCATGGGCCACATGTCCCTCCCACCCCACGCCCAGAAGGGAATCAGGACCAGGAAGGAGTTTCCATGCCATGGACAAGCGCTGGGTGAGCACAGGGTGGGGGATCCTGCGCCGACCGGAGCGGGGCGGAGAAGCAGGCGAGGTGCTGTGCAGTCTGCAGGCTAACTCTGAACTTGAGAATGAGGACTCCCCGCTGGGCGCATTCCTGGAGGAAGGGAAGCACCTTTCCCCGGAGTCTGTCCCCGTTGCCTGACGATGGCATTCGTGCCCATCCAAAGGACCAGCTGCCACCACTGCTGGCTGCAAGTGTCCTTTCAGGCAAACACGGCACCTTGAGAAAACGAGGCAGAGTGAGGGAGGGGTTGGGTCGGAAGGTCACCTGGTGCTGACAAGGACGCTGAGGGAACAGCGGTTCCACCTGAGCAGAGCTGTGTGCTGGGCCTTCTCCTGGAGCATAAAGCAGTGCTGCAGGGGTGGCTTCTGGCCTGGACACTGCCTTTTTGGAAAGTGACCTGTGGCTCCGTGTAGCTGTTCTGGTGTGACGGTGCTGAATCTTATCCTTGGTGCACCCTCTTGTGCTCAGGGATGAGGAGACCTCTGTGACCTGACTGGACCAGGTAGTGCCACGGAGATCCCCTTCAGGGACGCAGGTGCTCATGCGCACAGGCCTGCCCGCCATCTGCAGGAAGCATGCGGTGCTCCCGGCTCTCCCGGACACTCTCATCCGCTGAAGTCAACTCGCCAGCATCCAGGGCAGGCTTCTTCCTGTGCCTCCGGGTCCTGTGGTCAAGGCCAATGCAGGGCCCGGGAGTGACCGCTGGAAAAGAAGAGCCCAGGTGAAACATACTCACCTACCTGTGGCCTGGGAGTCCCCAGGAAGTAAGCCTAGGAAGAAACCATCAGAGCCACCGATGGCCCCTGGATCCCCAGTGGGGTGAGAAAGGGCTGCATGCCTCATCTTCGTGGAGCGATGGCTGCGGTGCTGCGATTTCATCACTTCTATTTTCATTAGTTACTATTCCCATGAGAAAGTAAGCTATTCATGCAACATTTTATTTTTATTTTTGAGATGGAGTCTCTGTCGCCCAGGCTGGAGTGCAGTGACGTGATCTCGGCTCACTGCAACCTCCGTCTCCCGGGTTCAAAAGATTTTCCTGCCTCAGCCTCTCGAGTAGCTGGGAGTACAGGTGCCTGCCACCACCCCTGGATAATTTTTGTATTTTCAGTAGAGATGGGGTTTCCCCATGTTGGCCAGGCTGGTCTCCAACCCCTGACCTCAGGTGATCTGCCCGCTTTGACCTCCCAAAGTGCTAGGATTGCAGGAGTGAGCGCCACTGCACCCAGCCTTAATGCAACATTTTAAAAATCAAAATTCATGCTAAACCTTTCACCGTGAGCAAAACATCCACGTTTTAAAGCAAGCCATGGTCAGACCCTGTAACAGCAACACTCTGAGGGCTATACGAGTGTTGGGCACGGTGGGAAACTAAGTTTTGGCACGTTCCATTCAACCTACAAAATTGTCACCAAAGAAAAGGGAAAGGACTCACTTGCAGAATGTTCCACGCAGCTCCCAGGTGCACGGCACTGCCACAGAGCAGGAGTCTGCTCCCCGAGGACTGGGGCTTTAACCACGAAGACCATTTCCCACTTTCGTCTAAAGGGACAGAAAGACTAGGTGAAGTGTCCGGCTTTTTCCTAAGGGAAGGAGGTGCCTACAGCGTTGCTGTCACTGCTGCTGGCCACAGGAAGATGCAAAATACTGCCCACCTTACTATAGTGTTCTCTCTTCTTTTTTTTCTTTTAGAGATGGAGTTTTGCTCTGTCGCCAGACAGGAGTGCAGTGGCACAATCTTGGCTCACTGCCATCTCCGAGTACCTGGTTCAAGCAATTCTCCTGTCTCAGCCCCCAGAGTAGCTGATATTACAGGCATGCGCCACCACACCCAGCTAATTTTTGAATTTTTAGTAGAGATGCGGCTTCACCATGTTGGCCAGCATAGTCTCGATCTCCCGACCTTGTGATCCGCCCGCCTCGGCCTCCGAAAGTGCTGGGATTACAGGCGTGAGCCAAAGTGGGCAACTTAACTGGGGATGCAACTGCAGAAAAGAGCTGATGGGATTGGGGAGCGGATCCCAGGAGTCTCCAGAGCGGCTCGGGCGCCGCGGGAGCTCCGAGTCATCAAAGGCCGGCTCCAGGGAGCCTGGAAGAGGAAGGGCCCGCTCCGAAACGAATTCATTAATTTTATGGAACTGAGGCTATTTCAGGACTTTTTACTCACTCTTGGCGCCGCTCCAGCGGCTTCCAGGCCCCGGACCCGCCGCAAACATAGCTGGGCTTGGACCCAAACCTCTGTCCCGTCCCGCCCGGTCCTGTCCTGTCCGGTTGGAGGCGGTGGTTGGGCTCAGCGCCAGGCGCGCGCCCTCTGCTGGCCGTTGGGGCGCAGCGAGAGGAGAGGTGAGCTTGCGGCCGAGCGGTAGTCGCTCGCCCCTTGGCGGCCTCTCGCGGAATCGGTGACATTCTCCGTCCCTTGCTCTTGGCTCCTGGCTGGGGGATGCTCTGCTTCAGCCTTGCCTGCTCCCTTTACTGGGGCACGCCTTGGAGCCACGGCTTAAAAGTACGGAAATCTTCATGCCTTTGACAAGACTGAATAGGATCCCCTCTCATTCGGGTCTGAATGCAAAACCTGCTCCAAGTTGTCTTGGGAAACAGGACATAGCTTCAAAATCCGGAAGATGCAAGACACCTCCTGTTTTATAACCACATTCTCCAGGCTTCAACCATCTGGACACGGAGGGCCACGGTGGTGCTTGAGATAAGATCTCCTGGAGAAACTACCCTCCAGCCTTGATCACAGACTGGATGATGAAAGCAGAAATTCTTCTAGTGTATCTGTTTGGGAATCGTTGTCTACAGATTCTTCTAAGAAATCACCACCTGAAGACAAAGATGGGGAGGTGGTCAGGGGTGAAACTGAAGGGTGCTTTCCCCTCATTTGACCTTCCCCACAGGAAAACCATAGAGGAAGTTACACCCGTGACTTTCTGATCAGTTATACAGATTACTGTTTGCTCAGCTAAAAAAGAAATCCATTCTCTTCTGTCCCAGCTATTAATAGTCTTAAAATAATGAAAATGACACTTTCTCCTTGTTATTCCCATCCACTCTAGTCAACATATGGAATAGTGGGCTCTATTCCCATTCGAACTTCCAAAATTAGGACATGTAGTTCTGGACACCATTTCAGTTGAAAACCAAAACAGATAGGCACGTGAGTGCCGTGTGCACTCTGTTGCGTGCCAGCATGTTCGCCCTTCTTTATCCACGAAGCATGGCTGTGTTCTCTCTTTTCACTGCCAGGCGTATTGTCTTTGATGGCCTGATCTCTTTTTAGAATGACTCTCCAGGGGGCCCAAATATGTCTGTTGGTGGAGAGTGTACATCACCTGGTTTCCCTGGTACCCAGCCTAGAGCCTACCATTTCAGGAACTCTTGTCAGTATACTCGAAGTTAATAATGATGGCCATAGTAACAGAAAAACACACGTACCAGTTATAGGTGATTTGAGAGGATGATAGTTGATCCAAAGACACATTTTAAAGGATCCATGGCTCTAACTAGGGAAGTTACAAATGAAAAATGTATGAGATATTTAAAATATAATCATTTCATTATATTTTCTTTTTTTTTTTTTTTTTTAAAGAGAAAGAGAGAGAGAGAATAGGAAGGAGGAAAAAGGAAGAGAAAGAGAGAGAGAGAATGGGGAGGAGGGAGAAGGAAAAGAAAGAGGGAGAGAGAATGGGAGTATTGCTTTCTTGCCCAGGCTAGAATGCAATTTAGTAATGGGTATTGAAAACCTCTTTTATACTGATAATTATACTTAATGATGTAGTCAGGAAGGAATAAGGGAAGAAGATAACAAACAAACAGCCAACCAATATTTAATTTAAACCTATGAAATGCTATGCGATTACTGAGGAGTGATTTACTTCCAATTATATAGTCACCTTTGGAATAGGTGTGAGGTGGTAATGTATGTTTTGTGTATTTGAAGTGGAGAGTTCTATAAATGTTTATTAAGTTTACTTGTTCCGGGTCTGAGTTCAAGTTCTGAATATCCTTGTTAATTTTCTATCTCGCTGATCTATAGAATCGTTAGCTCTTCTTGCTGCATTGATCCTTTTGCCATTATGTAATGTCATTCCTCGCCTCTTTTGATCTTTGTTGCTTTAAAGTCTACTTTATCAGAGGCGAGAATTGCATCTCCTGCTTTTTGTTTATTAGTTTATTTTTACTCTCTGTTTGATTGGTAAATCTTCCTCCTTCTCTCTGAGTCTTTGTGTATTGTTGCATGTAAGATGGGCCCGGATGCAGCATACCGATGGGTTTTGGCTTTTTATCCAATTAAAATATATATAAGTTTAATACCGGCGTTTGATGCTAGCTGGCTGTTTTGCCCATTAGTTGATGTAAATTTTTTATTGTGTTAAAGTTCTTTGCTTTTTGATATATTTTTGGAAAGGCTGATATTGGTTGTTCCTTTATATGTATAGTGCTTCTTTCAGAAGCTCTTGTAAAGCAGGCCTGGTGGTGGTGAACTCTCTAAGTACTTGCTTGTTCGCAAAAGATTTAATTTTTCCTTCGCTCATAAAGCTTAGTTTGGCTGGATAGGAAATTCTGGGTTGAAAGTTCTTTTCTTTAAGGATGTTAAATATTGGTCCCCACTCTTTTCTGGCTTGTAGGGTTTCTGCTGAGAGATCTGCTGTAAGTCTGATAGGTTTCCCTTTATGGGTAACCTGACCTTTCTCTCTGGCTGCCCTTAGTATTTTCTCCTTCATTTCAACCCTAATAAATCTGGCGATTATGTGCCTTGGGGTTGGTCTTCTTGAAGAATATCTTTGTGGTGTTCTCTGTATTACCTGGAGTTGAGTATTACCCTGCCTTGCCAGGTTGGGAAAATTTTCCTGAATGATATCCTGAAGAGTATTTTCCAACTTGGATTCATTCTCTTCATCACATTCAGGTACACCTATCAAACGTAAATTAGGTCTTTTCACGTAGTCCCATATTTCCTGGAGACTTTGCTCATTCCTTTTCATCCTTTTTTCTGCATTCTTGTCTTCTCGTTTCATTTCACTGAGCTGGTCCTCGACTTCTGATATCCTTCCTTCTGCTTGATCAATTCGACTGTTTAAACTTGTGCATGCTTCGCGAAGTTCTCGTGTTGTGTTTTTCAGCTCCATCAATTCACTTATATTCTTCTCTAAATTGTCCATTCTCGTTAACATTTAGTCAAACCTTTTTTCAAGGTTCTTAGTTTCTTTGCATTGGGTTAGAACAAGTTCTTTTAATTCACAGAAGTTTCTTATCACCCATGTTTTGAAACCTGCTTCTGTTATTGGAACACACGTGTAATCTATTAAGCCTTGTTCCGTTACTGATGAGGAATTGCAATCCTCTGTAGAAGGAGAGGCATTCTGATTTTGAGTATTCTCTACCTTTTTACGCTGGTTTCTTCCCTTCATTATATATTTGTCCGTCTGTCGTCTTTATAATTACCGACTTTCTAACTGGGTCTCTGACGTCCAACTTGTTGATTCCCTGTGCCGAAATCTGAGCAATCCACTGAGCCGGCCAAAACAGCGGTGTTAAGACTGATGGTGCTTTTCTGCCCGGGAATCTCCGGACTCCGCACCAAGATCTGGCGTGCTAAGGCACCAGCAAAACCGCCACACCAGCCACAAGAGTCGCCCTGGCGACCCGTGGAGCTCCTCCACTGGGAATCTCCTGGTCCGTGAGCAACTAATATTCGTCTGAAAGTGTGGCGTCCTCTCGTTCTTTGCGCTTTCACTGGGAGGTACGTGCCCGAGCTGCTAATCATCAGCCATCTTGGATCTCTCTCCTCATTATATTTTCTTAAAGATTGGATTTGCCCAACTTGGAGCATCAGGATAAGAAAGGAGGGTGTAGCTGTTACTGGAGGCCCCGGTCTCCACTGTCCTGCCAGCCCTCTTCGGGATCCTGAATAACTGCACGGATCTCCCCAGGCATGCTTAGTCTTCCTCCAGCAATATAGAAACAACTGAATCTAATAACGTATTCAAAGACCTTGGAAAACCAGTCATTCTCCAATTCTAGTCTCTGCCATTGGGAAAAAAACCATGAATTTCTCTTTTGAAGGACCAAAAATGCTGAACTTTACTGAGTTCCATCCATGCCCTCTTCCTTGAGTTGTTTCCCTGAGTTCAATTTTTAAAATCAGGTTTCAGGTTATATCTTTGAGTATAAAAAATGTGCAAACAAGGAAATTGGTTTGTTGTGTTTTTAAAGAGTCTTATTACACACAGTATAAAAATGAACAGGAGACTTATATGCCAAACACGTACCCTCTCTCCCACTACTCACTAAATGAGACACTCTTTCCAGCATCGTAGGCATTATCTGTGGCCAAGTAAAAGAACCCTGGTCCTCTATGTGTGCCTGGAAGGGATAGGTACTGTGCACAGATCTGGCCTGTGAAATCATATGCACCACTATAGTTTCGTATTGGTATATTTTCACGCTGCTGATAAACACATACCTGAGACTGGGCAATTTACAAAAGAAAGAGGTTTAATTGGACTTACAGTTCCAGGTGGCTGGGGAAGCCTCATAATCACGGCAGAAGGCAAGGAGGAGCAAGTCCTGTCTTACAAGAATGGCAGCAGGCAAGGAGCAAGAGAGTTTGTGCAGGGAAACTCCCATTTTTAAAACCATCATCTCTTCTGAGACTCATTCACTATCATGAGAACAGTACAGGAAATACCCGCCCCCATAATTCAATCACCTCCTAACAGGTACCTCCCACCAGGCTCCTCACACATGGCAATTGTGGGAGTCATAATTCAAGATGAGATTTGGGTAGTGACACAGCCAAACCATATCAGCTTTCGTCCCTTTACAGGGATTAGAATAACCTAAGCACCACAATTACACAGTCATACATTAATGATATCAAAGCCTCAAAACACCAAGTAACTCATGTTCTGAATCACTCTTTGGAAGACAGCCAAACAGGTGAGTCCCTGATGAGAAATACCTGCACCAGCCTTTTATATGAAAGAAAGATAAATTGGCAGTAGAATCAAGCTACCGATCACTGTTATCTTTATAATACCTACCAGTCTTAACAAAATACTCCTCTGAAGAAAGTGTCACAAGTTAAGTTCAAATATAAGAACAGCAAATGCTATTTTATATCATTATAATAGATGAAAGAATGTTAAAAATAATAAAGTTATTCAAAGAATACAGATTTTCTTCTCTCTAAATGTAACTCAGAATGTACAAGATATTGTCAAAATAATTCCATGATTTTGGTAATAATAGTTGCCAGTAGGAGCTGGGTAAACAATCTGTATAATTGATTAGAAAGAGCCACAAGTATAACTTCCCTTACAGTTTTCCTGTGGGTAATGTCAAATGAAGGGAAACAAACCTTCACATTTTCATTTAATGTAATTTTTTTTTAAGATGGGGTCTTGTTTTGTTGCCCAGCTGGTCTCGAACTTTGGCCTCAAGGGATCCTTCTCCCTCAGCCTCTCATCTCTCTCACCTTCTGCCTCTCAAATTCCAGGATTATAGGTGTGACACGCTGCACCTGGGGAAGAAAGCACTTCAATTTCACCCCTAAAAATCTTCTAGGCAAAGACTGAATTTCTTTCTCTTTAGATGGGGGCGAATTTTTAGAAGAACCTTTAGACAATGATTCCCAAACAAGGACAAAGTAGATTTTCTGCTTTCATCTTCCTAATTGTGATCAAGGCTGGAGGGTGGTTTCTCCAGGAGTTCTTATCCCAAGCACCACCGTGGCCCTCCGTGTCGATGGCTGAAGCCTGGAGAATATGGTTGTGAAAACAGGTGTCTTGTGTCTTCTGGATTTTGAGGCTATGTCCTGTTTCCCAAGACAACTTGGAGCAGGTCTTTGCATTCAGGCCTGACCGAGAGGGGATCCTATTCAGACATGTCAAAGTCATGAAGATTTCCTTACTTTTAAGCAGTGGCTCCAAGGTGTGCCCCAGGAAAGGGAGCAGGCAAGGCTGAAGCAGAGCATCCCCCAGCCAGGAGCCGAGAGCAAGGGACGGAGAATGTCAGCGATTCCGCAAGAGGCCGCAAGGGAGCGAGCGACCACCGCTCGGCCGCGAGCTCACCTCTCCCCTCGCTGCGCCCCAACGGCCAGCAGAGGGCGCGCGCCTGCGCTGAGCCCAACCGCCGCCTCCAACCGGACAGGACAGGACCCGGCAGGACAGATGGAGGTTTGGGTCCAAGCCCAGCTGTGTTTGCAGCGCGTACGGGGGCATGGAAGCCGCTGGAGCGGCGCGAAGAGTAAGTAAAAAGTCCTGAAACAGCCTGAGTTTCAAAAAATATATATTAGTCACTTTGTTTCTTGCCCCTAACTCATGGGCCCTCCTGGGACACCCAGGAGCAGCGGCCCTTCCTCTTCCAGCTCCCTGGGCCCGGCCTTTGATGACCGCGGCCCCCGAGCCGCTCTGGAGACTCCCGGGAGCAGCTCTCCGATCCCATCAGCTCTTTTCTGCAGTTGCATCCTCAGTTAAGTGGCCCACTTTGAAAACACGATCTTCGGGCGGGACGGTTTGTTTGCATCTTCCTGTGACCAGCAGCAGTGACAGCAACGCTGTAGGCACCTCCTTCCCTTAGGAAAAAGCCGGACACTTCACCAAGTCTTTCTGTCCCTTTAGACGAAAGTGTGAAATGGTCTTCGTGGTTAAAGCCCCAGTCCTCAGGGAGCAGACCCCTGCTCTGTGGCAGTGCCGTGCACCTGGGAGCTGCGTGGAACATTCTGCAAGTGAGTCCTTTCCCTTTACTTTGATGACAATTTTGTAGGTTGAATGAAACGTGCCAAAACTTAGTTTCCCACCGTGCCCAACACTTGTACAACCCTCAGAGTGTTGCTGTTACAGGGTCTGACCATAGCTTGCTTTAAAACGTGGATGTTTTGCTCACGGTGAAAGGTTTAGCATGAATTTTGATTTTTAAAATGTTGCATTAAGGCTGGGTGCAGTGGCGCTCACTCCTGCAATCCTAGCACTTTGGGAGGTCAAGGCGGGCAGATCACCTGAGGTCAGGGGTTGGAGACCAGCCTGGCCAACATGGGGAAACCCCATCTCTACTGAAAATACAAAAATTATCCAGGGGTGGTGGCAGGCACCTGTACTCCCAGCTACTTGAGAGGCTGAGGCAGGAAAATCTTTTGAACCCGGGAGACGGAGGTTGCAGTGAGCCGAGATCACGTCACTGCACTCCAGCCTGGGCGACAGAGACTCCATCTCAAAAATAAAAATAAAATGTTGCATGAATAGCTTACTTTCTCATGGGAATAGTAACTAATGAAAATAGAAGTGATGAAATCGCAGCACCGCAGCCATCGCTCCACGAAGATGAGGCATGCAGCCCTTTCTCACCCCACTGGGGATCCAGGGGCCATCGGTGGCTCTGATGGTTTCTTCCTAGGCTTACTTCCTGGGGACTCCCAGGCCACAGGTAGGTGAGTGTGTTTCACCTGGGCTCTTCTTTTCCAGCGGTCACTCCCGGGCCCTGCATTGGCCTTGACCACAGGACCCGGAGGCACAGGGAGAAGCCTCCCCTGGATGCTGGCGAGTTGACTTCAGCGGATGAGAGTGTCCGGGAGAGCCGGGAGCACCGCATGCTTCCTGCAGATGGCGGGCAGGCCTGTGCGCATGAGCACCTGCGTCCCTGAAGGGGATCTCCGTGGCACTACCTGGTCCAGTCAGGTCACAGAGGGCTCCTCAGCCCTGAGCGCAAGAGGGTGCACCAAGGATAAGATTCAGCACCGTCACACCAGAACAGCTACACGGAGCCACAGGTCACTTTCCAAAAAGGCAGTGTCCAGGCCAGAAGCCACCCCTGCAGCACTGCTTTATGCTCCAGGAGAAGGCCCAGCACACAGCTCTGCTCAGGTGGAACCGCTGTTCCCTCAGCGTCCTTGTCAGCACCAGGTGACCTTCCGACCCAACCCCTCCCTCACTCTGCCTCGTTTTCTCAAGGTGCCGTGTTTGCCTGAAAGGACACTTGCAGCCAGCAGTGGTGGCGGCTGGTCCTTTGGATGGGCACGAATGCCATCGTCAGGCAACGGGGACAGACTCCGGGGAAAGGTGCTTCCCTTCCTCCAGGAATGCGCCCAGCGGGGAGTCCTCATTCTCAAGTTCAGAGTTAGCCTGCAGACTGCACAGCACCTCGCCTGCTTCTCCGCCCCGCTCCGGTCGGCGCAGGATCCCCCACCCTGTGCTCACCCAGCGCTTGTCCATGGCATGGAAACTCCTTCCTGGTCCTGATTCCCTTCTGGGCATGGGGTGGGAGGGACATGTGGCCCATGCCAAGGTCTAATACTGTGTTCCCAGCATGGAAGTAGGTGCCCTGAAGAGGAGCAGGGACACCTATTGTGACATGCAGGGATTCTGCGTAGAAAACGTGACGTCACCCCTCCTCTCCACTCGGTTTTGCTAGTGACCACTCCCTGGCCCCCCTCTCCTTGTCCCACTTTTGGCAGGAGAGAGGAGGAGAGGATGTCACTTTCCCCCTGCACCAGCCCACCCTCGCTCTGCAGGGATCCCCGAAGCTGGCCAGGGCCACTCCACACCTGGTGATCAAGTAACTGTTCCCTCACTCTGGGCATCTGTGCCCTCTCTGGAGTTGGGAGAAGAAAGAAAGTCAAGACCTTTAAATGTGCCTTGAGTCAGACACGTTTCTGTGGAATCGGGTGAGGAAGAGCCAGACCCCCGTGTGCTCTTTACACCCCAGGCGCCTGGTTCCTTGGGTCCCGATGGACAGCAGGGAAAAGTGGGGCTGCTGGCCTGTGGGTGGCAGTGCAGGGGGCGCCGCCTCCATCTGATGCCCAGGGACTCCTGGGGGCCCCGGCCACCGGTCCCAGCAGTGGGTTCTGTTTCTTCTTTGCCCTGTAAATGCAGGGTCTGCCACCCCCAAACGTCCCTTCTGCATTTGGTGAAATGGGAGGCTCCGTGGCTCTTACTCATCCTGGAAGCTGAATGAGAGGTTCCCTGTCATAGGAGCCGCAGTGGCGTGGCCCATGCCCACCCTGCACTCGGCTGCAGAAAGTGAGGGACTGTCTGGGAGCATGACAGAAATTTGATTTATGTATGTCCTTGGCCAGAGTTCTGTGTTTCCTCCAGAAGATAGGTTTCTGAACATGCTGCTGTATTTTCATACATTTCTTCCTTTGGAAATGTATGAAGAAAGGGTGGCATTTTGGAGTTACCAGCCTGTGAAAGGTCTAGAGAAGGCGGTAGATGTGGGTGGGTGTGGCACCTCTGCCCTCCCCAGCACAGTAGTGTGTGGGTATCCCTGGCAGGCGCTCAGGAAGGGCGAGGTGGAGGCTCGCATGCTCTGAGCACAAAGTCCTGGGATCCCTTCAACCCAAGCACTGCCCGGACACCAGCTAGCATCGCTGATAGAAGAAACGCTGTTGGTTGGAAGCCCAGCTGTTGCCAGAGGGTGTCACTAAAGAGCCACGCTCCGTGGGGGTCATTCGCGTTGTCTCGGTCTATGCAGACACCGTTGCTTCCAGAGAGTCAGAAGTTCCATGTGGGTAGTGTTGGAGCAGAATTTTGGGACAGTGATGGAAAGCTTCCTCCCAAGCCAGCTGGGGAGTAAGGGGAGGGGTGGCTGGAGGAACCTGGCATCCCTGGGTTAGGGCCACAGGGGTGGCTCTGCCCGCAGCTCGGCCTCTGCCCACCTCTTGACTCTCCATGCTTTGGCTGTCAGTCTCCTCGTCCTTCCCTCTTCTCAGTGCGGGAGGACCCTGAATCAAATGCCTCATCCTGGTTTGTATTTTACCCTTGGATGAAGCTTGCCAAGCCTGGGCTCTGTGGACTTTGCAGAAGCTTGCAGATCCTGGTCCCAGAGACTCTTCTCCCTGGGGCAGGAGGCAGTGTGGTGTGTGGACAGGACTGGCCTGGAGCACAGTGGCTGCCCCGGGGACTTCCTAGCTTTCTGAGCCTTTCCAGCCCTGAGTGCGACCTTCCTATTCTTGATCACATCCCTTAACTTGGGAGCCTGCTGGAGCCTGCAGAATGTGGCCTCATCCTCTTCCTCTGTGAAATAAGAGGGGGCCTGGCAGTCCCGGGAGTCTTGGACACTTGCTCCCCACCTCCCTGGTGGGTTTCTCTCCTTGCCTTCACTCTAGAGAATGCTGTTTCATGATGTAGGATGTGGTCAATGACTGACGCATTCTTCAGGGTGTCAATATCCCTCTTGACACAGCTCTGATTTCTGGTGCTCCTGGACTCTGCACACAGCAGGCGCCACTCTGGGCTCTGTGAGATGCATCCTGCGGTTTGGTCTCGTTGGCTCTTTTCCCTGCGTCCTCTGGCACTGCCCTGTTCTGGGCAGGAGGCTCTCACCCTCAGGTGGGGGGTCCCACCTCCGCCTCCCGTCTCCTGCCTCCCGCCTGCCCTCTTTGATCGTTTCCTGTAAGGGTCTGCTGGGGTCCTGTGTGTCATGTGTTGTTGATAGATTCCCATCCTGCTTGCTGTCCTCTCCATTCTGAGGGACCTCTGAGAGCCTGTGAGCAGTTTAGAGGGGCCTCTCCTGGCCCCTTCACCCATGGAATTCCCGCAATGGGGAAATGATCATGAGGGGCGCATCCTGGGCGTTTGGGACGTCAGGTGAGAAGGGAGGGCCTGTCCTAGTCCAATGGACTGCTCCAACAAAGTGCATTAGCCTGGGAGTTATAAGCCCCAGAAACGTATCGTCAAAGTTCTGAAGGCCGAGAAGTCCTGGATCAAGATGCCTGAGGATTCAGAGCCTGGTGAGGGCCGGTTCCTTAGGGCAGTGCCTCTAGCTCTGTCCTCATGTGGCTGAAGGGGCCAGGGGAGGTTTCTGGAGCCTCTTTGATGAGAGCACTAACTTCTCCAGGAGAGGATTGTTGAGAATGCTGGTCTGGCTTCAGGGCAATTCCAAAGGCCCCAGCTGTTCATTCTACCCCATTGGGAATTAGGCTTCAACATATAAATTTAGGGGACACTGACATTCAGGCCATAGCATGTCAAAGATGTAGTGAGGTGTGCCTGTGGAAAACCTCCCAGAATCTGGATGTGGACCAGACAGAAGGAAACTGAAAGTGATGGGGTGGCCGATGGTCGCTGGTCTGTGTAGGACTCAGCTGCGAGTGTGGCCCTGGGCACGGTGGCAGTGGCTGTTGGAGGATGACAGGGAACATGCGGGGTTTGGGGGCGGGTGGAACCCACCGTGAGTGAAAACTCCCTGGGGGCCCAGGAAGCAAAACTAGAGGAGTCTCCCCTCTCCCCTCCCTTCAAAGAGTGTCACTTCTGAGATAGTCCTGTCACCTGCCTTAGCGCACAGGTGTTGCTGTAACAACTCCTGCAATTACCTTCAAAAGGAGGCTTGTGCAGGTGCCTGCAGGATACAGGAGGCCCGAAGTGCAACCTGAGTGTCCCGGGGACAGGCGAGCCTGGCAGCTGTCCGCACCCCACAGTCCCAAGTGCTGCCTCAGGGACGGGCCGAGCGCGTGCTTGGTTCTGGCTCTCAAGGCCCCCATCTCAGAGCTGTGGATAGTCATAAAGGGTCCATAAGCATGAAGAGGGCCACAAATGACCCATGAACCTCAGGCCTCTCTGCTGCCATCAGCCAAGAGCAATGCACCAGCCTTTCGGGCCTCGAGACCCTTCCGTCCTCTGGGCTTTGCTGTTTTCCTCCTCTGGCCCCTCTGTGTGTATGCACAGACACATGCACACACACACACATGCACACACACACATTCATTGCAATTTCTCTCTGTTTCCCTGTATTCCCCAAAATTCTATGGGTTCCTCTTTACTCCTCAAAGATATAGGCCTGGGCCGCATCTCAGCCTGCGGAGGCCTGAACCTTTCCCAGGACTGTTTCTAATTCTCAGGTCCTGCTTTAAAATAAAACACTGAAGGGCTTTCCAGAAGGAATTATACAGCAACATAAAGCGCGGGTGTCCTAAGCATGTGGTGCGTATGTTGTCTTAAACTGACTACGCTGTGAAACCACCATCCGTGTCAAAACCCAGTGTTTCCCCAGACGTGGAGGTGCTCCCCAGTCACTAATTGTGATCACCTGTCCGGATCACCACTGAGCCCTGAAGGTCACCCTCTCCTGACCTCTTACAGCACTGATTGCTCCTGCCAGGCACAATTTTATACCTTTGCTGTTGAACAATCTAATCATCCCCATAACCCTATGAGATCATCATTCCCATATGACAGAGGAGAAAACTTGGGGACATGGGAGCTGTGTCCTGGATGAGGCCTTGCTGGCAGGAAAAGGCGGAACTGGAGTCCAGCCAGGAGCCCCAGCATGGTCCTGTTCATCCCCCACTAAACTGGGCTGTGTAACGTGTCATGGCAGTCTGGAAAGCAAGTTAGCTCCGTGCCGATGGAGGTGTTGACGGATGCCCACCACTCTCCACTTGGTGGGAGGAAGCCTTCATGTCCCGCTCAGGTCTGCCTCTCTCAGTGACTCAGAGCCTTGAGAAAGTGGGAGGCTCAGAGGGGGAAAGGGACTTACCTGCCCAAGGCCCACAGCTGTTAAGTGGCAGGTTAGGACCATTATTCTCCTGTCCCTTTCACAGAGGACAGGAGGAAAGTGAGGCCAGGTGGGGTACATGAGCTTAACCTCCTTCCTGCGGCAGGCCCGGATCAGCTTTGGACATGGTTGGTGCTGACCTCGAACGCAGCGCTAGAGGGCGCTGTCTCTGTCCTGAGTGTTGAGGTGCAGGCTTCTTCTCCTTTGTTCTGTCCACTGCCAGAACCGTGAACACACCTCCAGTGTGTTTCTGTGGATATTCTTGTGTGCGTAGATAACTACCGTTGTAACATTTTATGCTGATTTAAAATGCTCTAATGTATTGAAACCTTAAAAGGAATTGTGTAATAAAACATTTTAAATTAATATTTGTGTTTTTGTCATTGGATATAATCAAGTTCTCTGTTCAATATTATGATTTAAAAGGTAATATGGACATTCAAAATGTTTCCTCAGCAGGGATGATGGAGAACGCTTCAGTTTTCCTTTAGGGATTAAATTTTTGAATTTCCACCATGGGTAAGATCTTCTTGGGATAAAATGTTTGCACAGTGGAAAGTGGGCTATTTTTTCTAAAACTAGCATGAGTGATTTTAAAATCACACAAAAATGATTTTGTTTTGAATTTAAAAGATAAAACAAGAAGTATGTCCTGCTCTAGGGACCTGTCTTCAGTTGCTTTCACCAGCTGTAAATGAGTCCCTTCCCACCTCCATTTGAGGATCCTTCCTCTGCCTCCTCAAATCTGAGACTGCATCATCAGAACAACCTCGGAAGCTCGTGGAAACACCGATCACATGGCCCTCTCCCCAGGGGTTTCTGAGCAAGTAGTTCTGATGGAGCTGAGTAGTTGCATTTTTTTTTTTTTTTTTTTTTTGAGGTGGTGTCTTACTCGGTAGCACAGGCTGGAGGGCAGTGGCATGATCTCAGCTCACTGCAACCTCCGCCGCCTGGGTTCAAGTGATTCTCCTGCTTCTGCCTCCCAAGTAGCTGGGATTACAGGCATTCACCACCATGCCCAGCTAATTGTTTTTTGGATTTTTAGTAGAGACAGGGTTTCACCATGTTGGCCAGGCTGGTCTCAAACTCCTGACCTCAGGTGATCCGCCTGCCTCAGCCTCTCAAAGTGGAGTAGTTGCGTTTTAACCGATTCCAGGCAATGCTGATGCTGTAGGTCCTGCATCCACACTTGTGAACCGCTCACACACTTGGTAGAACTGGAAAGCCAGGCAGGGCACCATGGCTCATGCCTATAATCCCAACAGTTTCGGAGGCTGAGGCAGGAGGATCCCTTTAGGCCAGACGTTCAAGACCAGCCTGGCCAACATAACAAGACCTCATTTCTTCAAAATTTTTAAAATTAGGCAAGTATGGTGGCGTGTGCTTGTCTATCTACTCAGGCAGAAGGCTGAGGTGGGAGTATCACTTGAGACCAGGAGGTCAAGGCTAAAATGAGCTATGATTTTGCCACTACACTCCAGCCTGAAGGACAGAACAAGAGCCCAAAAAACAAACAAACAAACAAACAAACAAAACTAAAGGCACTATTTCCTTGGGGTTCCTCATCTCATGTGTTCCTTTAAAGACCTGGAAGAAGTAAGCATCTTACATGGGAGATGTTTGCCAAAGACAGTTTGCTGTTGTTTACTCTCTGCACATTGGCACAGATAAGATGGCCTTTTTTCTACCTAGAGAAGCTGTATGTGGAGGCTATTTTAAAACAACGAAACCAGATGCTCCCTTATCAATTTAAAGATCATTTTTAAAGCCTTTTAAGGAAAATAGTCAAAAGATTTTTTTTTCCTAGAAGAGTTTCTGGTGCTCATGCATGTGGTTGAGTGAAATCAACATCAGCCGTAGCAACAGTGATGGGGAATGATATTGTGGACACAAAGTGAACCACAATTCTGAAAGGCAATTTCAGCGTGAATGATGTATAATGATCCAATAATTTTGTGGGAAGTATAGGTGCTTGGCAAAGGGAAAGATGTTATAGGTCATAGTACCTATACAGATGGTCCCCAATTTACCATGGTTCCACTTATGATTTTTTTTTTTTTTGAAATGGAGTCTTGCTCTGCTGCCCAGGATGGAGTGCAGTGGTGTGATCTTAGCTCACTGCAACCTCTTCCTCCTGGGTTCAAGCAATTCTCATCCCTCAGCCTCCCAAGAAGCTAGGATTACAGGCACACACCACCACCATGCCTGGCTATTTTTTTTTTTTTTTTTTTGAGACGGAGTTTCGCTCTTGTTACCCAGGCTGAAGTGCAATGGCGCGATCTCGGCTCACCACAACCTTCGCCTCCTGGGTTCAGGCAATTCTCCTGCCTCAGCCTCCTGAGTAGCTGGGATTACAGGCACACGCCACCATGCCCAGCTAATTTTTTGTATTTTTAGTAGAGATGGGGTTTCACCATGTTGACCAGAATGGTCTCGATCTCTTGACCTCATGATCCACCCGCCTCGGACTCCCAAAGTGCTGGGATTACAGGCGTGAGCCACCGCGCCCGGCCAGCCTGGCTAATTTTTAAAATATTTTTAGTAGAGACAGGTTTTCACCATGTTGGTCAGGCTGGTCTCGAACTCCTGACCTCAGGTGATCCACCCGTCTCAGCCTCCCAAAATGTTGGGATTACAGGAGTGAGCTACCATGCCTGGCCAACTTAATTTTTTGACTTTATGATGGCGCAAAAGCAGTTTGCATTCAGTAGAAACCATACTTCAAGCGCCCATAAGACATTTTGTTTTTCACTTTTGGTACAGTATTTAATAAATTACATGAGACATTCAACACTTTATTATAAAATAGGCTTGTGTCAGATTATTTTAGACCACTGTGGGCTAATGTCAGTGTTCTGGGCATGTTTAGAGTAGGCAAGGCTGAGCTACCGTGTTCAGTAGGTTAGGTGGATTAAATGCATCTTTGACTTAAAATATTTTCAACATGGTGGACTTAACAGGATGTAACCCCGTTGTAAGCCAAGGAACACCTGTACTAAAAGACATTGAACTGTGCACTTTAAAAGGATGAATTGTATGGCATGGTATTGTTAGGGAAACAGGAGAATAGGAGAGCCAGGGTGACACCATTTTAAAATCAACTCCATCTTATTGCTTTTCAGCCTTTTGTCTAAGACCAAATGTAAAATCAGCTCCCTCTTAAAACTAGCAAGCCACATTCCTTGCCGGTCACCACCCATGGTCTTAAGATGTTTATGGCTGAGTAAACAGCTTAATAATACCCGCAAGGACAAACTCCTAGGACAGCAGAATGTCCAGTTCTCCCAACATTGCATAACGGTATATGCTTTGTAGATGATTACAGACATGCTTTGATGTACTTAGCCACTAAAATGCCAAAGATAGTTTTCTTTAAATCAGAAAAATAATAGTGTCACACTGTCAGCCCACCCACATGTAGACATAGCTTAGCTTTTACATAGATAAGACCCCTGTATAAGGAAAACCAGCCAGGCACCATGGCTCACATCTGTAATCCCAACATTTTGGGAGGGCAAGGCAGGCAGATCACTTGAGGTCAGAAGTTTGAGACCAGCCTCGCCAACAGGGTGAAACCCCATCTCTGCTGAAAATACAAAAATTAGCCACACTTGGTGGTGCGCACCTGTAATCTCAGCCACTAGGGAGGCTGAGGCAGGAGAATCACTTGAACTTGTGAGGTGGAGGTTGTAGTGAGTCAATATCACACCACTGTACTCCAGCCTGGGTGACAGAGTGAGACTCTGTCTCTCTCACACACACACACACACACACACACACACACAAAATGGTCATCAACAGAGGCTATGACTGTGCCAGCTATGGGGCAGGACACATTTATTAAGTAATCTTGCTGGCTTAACCAAATGCTGATACTTAGCCCCATGGATGCCTAAGGGAATACTCATAGTTAAATATGAAGGAGAATACAAATATACAGCTGTAACATAGTTTTTAAATGTCATATTGACCCAGTTTTGAGGATCTGTGTAGAGGCCAGTTTCCCTTTCTGAGCAGTCCACATCCCCAGCCACCTCTGTTACAGGGCTGTCACACTCCATGCCTCTATACACCAGCCCTAATTGGCCCAGAGCCAGGTACCAGACAACCACGGACTCCCCTCTATCCCAGCGCCCACTGAAATTATTCCAGCAGACCAGCCCTAAGCCTGCTAACCCTGTATCCCCTCTTCCCTCCCGTGGACACCACAATAAAGGCATTTACCTGATGTCCCATCTCCCTGGCCCAGTGACCCACCCTGGCTTATCCGAGTGGACCTTCAGTGGCCAGTGATTTCCCCAGGGAATTGTCAGCAACAAAACTAAAACTTTTTCTGGTTTCTCTCTGTTGATCTGTGTCTGGTCCTACCATGACTACAAATGAAATATCCAGAATAGGCAAATCCATAAAGACAGTAGATGAACGGTTGTCAGGAGAGGGGGAGGGGGAGTAGGGAGTGACTGAACATCAGTAAGGATTTTTTTATGATGAAAATAATTTGGAATTAGTGTTGATAGTTACATCACATTGTGAATGTACCAGAAACCACTGAATTATACACTTTAAAATGATTAACATGACGAATTTTGTTATGTGAATTTTGTCACAATAAAAAAAAACTACCAAAAGAAAAAGGAATGACTCCAAGTTGTTTTGCTCTTAGCAACTACAACAATGGAGGTGCCACTTTCTGAGATGAAGAATTATTTGGATGGGGGAATTCAGGGGAAGGGAGTGTTTCTGATAGATGTCTGCTAGACACCCAAGAGGAAATAAACATAAGAGTCCAGAGATCCTGGGGAGAGGCAAAATGGTCGTGCTTTCAGTACGTAGATGGTTTTTGATAGTATTCAAAGCCATGAGTGCATGAGATCACCAAGGAGTGCGTCTACATAGAAGAGTGGTCCCAAGAGTGAGCCCTGTGGTGCTCCAAAAAGAGGTAGGGTCGGCCAGGTGTGGTGGTTCACACCTGTAATCACAGTACTTTGGGAGGCTGAGGCAAGTGGATCACTTGAGGCCGGGAGTTCGAGACCAACTCCTGGCCAACATGGTGAAAATTTTTGTATTTTCTCTACTAAAAATATAAAAATTAGCTGGGTGTGGTGGCACATGCCTATAGTCCCAACTTGAGAGGCTGAGACAGGAGAATCCCTTGAACCCGGGAGGCAGAAGTTGTAGTGAGCGGAGATTGTGCCACTGCACTCCAGCCTGGTGACAGAGCGAGACTCCGTCTCAAAAAAATAAATAAATAAAAATAAGGGGAGCCAGAAGGACATGGAGACAGGCAGGCCACCAAAGAATGTCGTAGTGACAACTCCTGCTTATCCTTCCAAGTTGTAGACCAGTCTTCCTTAGATTGGGGAAATGTCTCCCATTTTTTTTTCCTGTAACCTCAACTACATTTGTTTATGGCACTGTAAAAATTAATGTCCCTTTTTCTAACCTCTTGGAATTCCCTGAGGACAGCATTTCTGTGTCCCAAGCACCTAGCATCTATGAGTGGACAGGCATTTTCTGGGCTCAGGGCCCCTTATTACTCTCTCATCCTTAAGCATTATCCACTGGCTTACTTAAAGAGGAACCATCAGACTGAAGTGGTTGTAATGCCTTGAGTTCCCACAGAAACAAACCTAAGTCAAATGCATGTCTCATAAATGACTGACTGAGAGGAAATGAAACTTAAGCTTCACCAATCCAAAGCCTCCAACTACCCTCTAATTACATAACTAGGGGACTTCCTATCCAGATAATCCAAATAAGGCAACAACATAATTGTAAACAATTATTTTCCCTGTTTGCTTCCTCATTCTCCTTACAAAATCCTTTCCTTCAAGCCCTTCAAGTGGAGCCCCAATCCGAGGTTGGGTGCTACCCACTCCATGGATCTTTGTTTGCTCAAATAAGCTCTTCGAATTGTTAATTGTGCCTGTTTAATTTTTAACACAGTCAACCTTCTTCAGTCTTTCAGTGAGGTAGAAGATATGGAAGAAGAAGTCCAAGGAAGAATTACCTAGGCTCCACACGGAAAGTAAAAGGAAATGAGAATGCACAGAACAGTTCCCTTTGAAGTATTAAGGGAGCTTCCTTAATCCTACTTGGACAGTGAAGATCACTGAGGCCATCAGTGAGGACATCTTCAGACCACCCCATATTATTATTATTTTTTGAGATGAAGTTTGTTGCCAGGAGTGCAGTGGTGCAAAATATCCAGCTTACTGTAACCTCCGCCTCCTGGGTTCAAGTGATTCTCCTGCCTCAGCCTCCCAAGTAGCTGGGACTACAGGCATGCACCACCACACTCAGCTAATTTTTGTATTTTTAGTAGAGACAGGGCTTCGCCGTGTTGGCCAGGATGGTCTCAATCTCTTGACCTCGTGATTAGCCCGCCTCGGCCTCCCAAAGTGCTGGGATTACAGGTGTGAGCCACCGTGCCCAGCCCCCATATCATTTTTATTTTTAAAAAAGTTTTGAGACAGCATCTTGCTCCGTTGCACAGGCTGGAGTGCAGTAATGCAATCATAGCTCACTGCAGCTTCAACTTCCTGGGCTCAAGCAATCCTCCCACCTCAGCCTCCTGAGTAGCTGGGATGACAGGCACACTCCACCATGCTTACCTAATTTATATGTTGTAGATGTTGGGTCTCACTATGTTGCCCAGGCTGGTTACAAACTCCTGGGCTCAAGCAATACTCCCCTCTCAGCCTCCCAAAATGCTGGGATTACAGGTATGAGTCACCATGATCGCCCCTCCCCTCCGTATAGTACTGACATGCCATTTCCTGACACAGATTCTGATTATTCTCTCATTTCTTCAAAAGAGAAACTGTGTTTCCATTATGTCTTCATACATAACTTTTTTCTTTTCAACTTTAGACATGCACAAATCTTTCTGTTGTATCAATTAGGATTAGGTATGAATGCTTACAACAGAAAACCAAATTTATAGTGACTTAGGTTTTATTTTTCTGAGGTAACGAGGAGAATAGAGGCGGGCAGTCTAGGACTGGAATGATGGCTCTGCTGTGCCACCAAAAGTTCTGCTCCTTCTCTTTCTGCCTGCCCAGCCTGACCTTGTGGCTTGAGTCCTCATGCGTACCACCTTCTGGTTACAAGATGCCATGACCTTTCTGGGTACATGACGCCGGCCCCATTTATCTTTCTAAATGTCTGTCCTATTCCTGGCCTGCCTGGACCGACCTCTAGCATAGGATTCCACTTCTAACCTGAAAGGAAAGAGAAGACAAAGGGCAAAAATCTTGCTCTGAGTTAGCCTCCTTGTAAAGAACTTTCCTAGAAGCCCCACCCAACAACTTAGGTTTACATCTCATTGGCCAGAACTGTGTCATGTGGCCAGTTAGGGCGCAGGGTAGGCTGAGAAGATTTAAGTTGGACACGTTGCTATCCTCAATAAAATCAAGGTCTGTCCCTAGGGAAGAGGAAAGAGTAAATATTGTGTCGACAATCAGCAGTATCTGCCGTAACTGTCCAAAAAAGAAAATTTGGGTCGGTATTAGATTGGCATAATCTTCCTGGAAAATAGTTTGGCATTATGCACAAGGGCCTTAAAAATAGCTCCACTCTCACCTAGCAATTACATTTCTAGAAGCCTGTCCTAAGGAAAGAGTCAGAAATACAAATCGAGAATTCTGTGCATAATTTTTGTCTTTAAATTTTAACTAAAATAAATTCTAACTTTTTGAAGAGGTCATACATTTACATGCTTCAGAATTCAAAAGGTACAAAAGACTTCAAAGAATAACCTCCCCTAATTTAGTTTCCCTCTTCTGGAAGTAAGCAGGGTTATCACTTTCTTAGTCTATTTCTGAAAGTACTCTTTACATATACAGCAAATACGTGAGTGTGCATTTATGAGATACACACGCATTCTTTTCTGTTTCACACAAATGCTGACATGCTATTCATGTGACTATGTGTCTTGGTTTCTTTCACTTAGCAAGGTATTTTGGAGATAATTTCAGTTAGAGTTTCCTTGTACTTATGAAAATATGGACCGTAATTTATTTAATCAGATTCTTATAATCAAACATTTAGATCGTTTGTAACAGCAAAACTATACTGCAGTATACAATCCTGTATATAATGCCACTTTGTAAATGTGCCAGTTTTATCTACAGGATAAATTCCTAGAAGTAAGATTGTTGGGCCAAAGGACATGTGCATTCACAGCATTATTTATAGTGGGGAAATATGGAAAGTAAATTAATTGTCCTACTTAAGGGAGCAAATTATGTTATATTACATTCATATGGTACAATATTACACAGTCTGGGAAGATGCTTATGAAATATGTTAGGGAATTGTGAGGCACACGCACACAGACACTTGTGCGTACATATCCATAAAGCTCTAACTATAACTGAAAGAACATATCACTGCTAATTGTGGTTTATTTGGTAACAACTGTAGGATTACAAAGGTATGAAAATCCCATATTTTGTCCCATACTGGTATGTTATTAAAATAATAAAGGAGTTTGTGGATTAGCCAAGTGTATTGTCTTCTCGGGTATCTAGATTCAATATCATCCCCCACTACTTTCAAGACTAGAATCTGCAAGAAGTCTTTAGAGAAAAGAGGGATGCTTTTTTGACATTCCATGTATTTTCTAAGCTTGAGCAATTCACCTCTTGTATGTCTACCTTGCATTTATAGTTACAAATAGGAACAGGCAGGTCACAGAAAAAAACTTAACGTTCAAGCTCAATAATAAAGAAATATCGGCCAGGCATAGTGGCTCATGCCTGTAATCCTAGCACCTTGGGAGGCCAAAGCAGGCAGATCATTTGAGGCCAATAGTTCAAGACCAGCCTGGCCAACATGGTGAAATCCCGTTTCTCCCAAAAAATACAAAAATTAGCTGGGTGTGGTAGCACATGCCTGTAGTCCCAGCTACTTGGGAGGCTGGGACACAAAATCGCTTGAACCTGGGAGGAGGAGGTTGCAGTGAGCCAAGGTCACACCACTGCACGCCAGCCTGGGTGACAAAGAGAGACTCTGTCTAAAAAATAAATAAATAAAAAGGGGGAAAAAGTAATACAAATTAAGGGAATAAGATTCATTCACCTATCAGATTGGCAAAGTAAGTTATGGTATATCTATATAATAAGATGTGGACATGCAATACAAGGCAAGTCTTTAAAGATACTTTAATCACTATTAATGGGCTTGGAAACTGGACCACAGTGTGTTAAATGGAGAAAGCAAAAATTGCTGTTCAATAAGTATGATATGTTCCCATTTTCTATAAATACATTTTGTCTCTGTGGCTATAAAGAAAAGATTCCTGAAGACCATGCATTGGACGTTAATAGTCGTTTCATCTAGGGAATGGGATGAAGGGTGATAGTCTAAACTTTTTACTTTTCTTTTGCATTACTTGATTTTTTTTCTACAGTTTTACAGCAAGCATGTATTACTTTTGAATTAAAAACAAAAATGTAAAATCTTATTTTACATGATGAGGTTGTTTTCTAGTCTCTGCCTGGAGCACGTTTCCTTCTCAAAATGCTTTTAAAATGCTTTGTGCACATTGCCATAACTGTTTACTTTTTTAACTTTCCAGCCTGACTGTAATCATCCTGAGGGGATGCTGTCTGTTTGGTCTCTGCTGATTCCCTAACACCTGGCACTGATCCTGACATTAATAGGGGCCAGTTAATATTTGCTGAAAAAACACATCATCTCTCCTTAATATTTCTGGACTCTCTCCTGTTCTACCTGTACTCCCTGTTGTAGTCCCAGCTACTTGGGAGGCTGAGGCATGAGAATCATTTGTGCCTGGGAGGCAGAGGTTGCAGTGAGCCAAGATTGAGCCACTGCATTCCAGCCTGGGTGACAGGAAAGGTGACGGGCTGTCCAAGACTACAGAGTGAACAGGGCTCCTTAGATTGCCTTTCTGTAGCTTAAAAATAGGTACTTCCTTGGGACAGACTTGGCTTGTGTGAGTGGCACACCTGAGCACCGCCTTACACAGGGACTAAGGATCTGACATAAGTGAGATCAGCTGCCCTATAAACCAAGCGAGCCTGTTCTCCTTCCACTGATGCTTGCCATGCCTTGAAGAGCAGCATCCAACTCCAAAGATCAACCAAACCCTCTCCAAAGCTTGACCTTCCTGTCTTAAAGACACACTCAGGGACTAATTCTGCCCTACATTGTTTTTTATCTCCTTAAGGATTTTCTTTTCTAACCTTAAAAATCGGAAATTCAATAACCTAAATCTGTCACATTGTTCGGTAGCTTTCACTTTTTCATTTTGTCATTATGACAGTGGTGTGAACAACCCAGAAAATCACACTAGGAGTCAGTAATCTTTGTTTTCCACATTTGCCAAAATCATGCCTTGGTGTGCTTTTTTAAGACTGTAAGAAAAGGGGTCAATATCAGAAATGAGAGAACTCTTCTTGCTGACCTGCCTATAAAGGATTTGATCATGGAAGCCTGTCTGTATTATTGATTCAGTAGCTCCTCCAAATCTATTTACTCACAACGTTTATTATGTCCCTCATGTGTGTCACACACCATGTTAGTAACTGGGGACACGTGACCTAACTTTAGGGAAGCCTACAGTTTAGCAGAGGAAGGTGTAGAAACAAGTGCAATAAAGGATTATAGATGTTGTGGTGGTGTGAAGTGTGTGTGTTTATGGTGTGGGACAGAGGAGAGAGTGGTCAGTTCTATCAGGGATGAGGAATTGCCAGAAGTTCTCTTTTTTTTTTTTTTTTTGAGATGGAGTTTCGCTCTTGTTACCCAGGCTGGAGTGCAATGGCGCAATCTCAGCTCACCACAACCTCTACCTCCTGGGTTCAGGCAATTCTCCTGCCTCAGCCTCCTGAGTAGCTGGGATTACTGGCACACGCCACCATGCCCAGCTAATTTTTTGTATTTTTAGTAGAGACGGGGATTCACCATGTTGACCGGGATGGTCTCGATCTCTTGACCTCGTGATCCACCCGCCTTGGCCTCCCAAAGTGCTGGGATTACAGGCGTGAGCCACCGCGCCCGGCCAGAAGTTCTTAATAGAGGATATGATGCTTAAACTTTGTCTAGCAGAGGCATTGGGGAAAGAGCAGACTTTGAAGCCAATATTCTTTTCCAACCTTGAAGCCCAGAATTTTCTAGCTGTGTGATACTGGGCTGGGGAACCTTTGAGCCTGCTTCCAGATATGTAACATTAGAATAATAATCGTAATCTCATGCTGTAGGGATGAAGCTTACTTTGTTTGGTTAGCTCTGAAAGTGCATCATCAACATGAAACTGCCATTTCTGAAAGCAACCACTTTCTGGTTCTCAAAAAAGAGCCTCTTGTAGGCGGAGGTTGCAGTGAGCCAAGATCACTCCACTGCACTCCAGTCTGGGTGACACAGCGAGACTCCGTTTCTAAAAAAAAAAAAAAAAGCCTCTTGTAAGGGGCAAATGGGGAAGATTCATACTGGCTGCCTCAGACGGGGATCTCCACACGGAAACATTAAGAGCAGACAATTCCTGGCGGGGCAGGTGAGTAGGGGAAAAGATATTCAAATCCACACTACCTGTGCTTAAAAGAACTCTAGTTCAAAGTGTCTGAAAAGCCAGCGTCCTTGGAGCTGTCCTTGGTCCTGATCTCGCCAAGGCTTAACTCTTGTTATCTTTGCAAAGCCTGCTTGGCTCTCTGCCATGTCACTTTGCAGGGGTCTGAACTGTTGCCTCCATCCAGCAGTAACTTGGTGGATTTTTCCATGTTCTCCAGCTGCCTGATAGGAGTGCCAGGCTCGCATTCTAAACTTCTGCCATGGAAACACATCACTCCCACAAATGCATAGGAAATATTTAGCTCTTGCTAGAGAAGTGGTTCTCAACCTCAATAAGGGCCAATTCCACCCCTCCCCACCCCCCAGGGAACACTTGGCAATGTCTGGAGATATTTTTAGTTTTCACAACTCAGAGCTAGGGGACATTTGCTAGTGGCTCCTAGAAGACAGAGGCCAGGGATGCTGCTAAACATTCTACAATACACAGGACCGTTCCCCTGTCAAAGAATTCCCCAGACAAAGAATTATCTGACAAATTTAACCCAATACATCAGTGGTACCAAGACAGAAACCCTCCAAAGGAGCTGAGGCAGTTGGTGTGGCGATTAGAACTTTGCTGGACAAAAGTCTGGCTCAATAATCTGGATTTGCCAGCTAAGACCTTGGATACGTCACTGAACTGTTCTAAACCTTATTTTCTATGTGTGAATGTTTAGGCTCCTGAACTAGATGACCTCAAAGCCCCCGTCTGTTCTAACTCACCATGTCTTCAGTCCATAAATACTGAGTGACTAGCATGCTCCTAGCAACTAACATTCTGTGAGACTATGAATATAAAATGTATTGGAATGCATAGGACATTAAAAAGAAATGAACAGAATGGGTAAAAGTTGTAAGAGCTGAAATGATAAAAGGTTACTACTCAAATATACAACAAATTTATACAAATATGAATGTTAGACAAAACACAGGTTGTAGATCTTCAAGTGGTGAGAAGAATGACACCTTCACCAGCAGTTAAAGAAATATAAAATAAAATATGCCACTTTTCCTAATATTCTAAAAGGACCAACTCAGTGGCATTGGGATCGTGAGGAAGAAAATGCACTTAGATGTTCTTCTGTCTCTGAACAAACTCACAATCTGGCACCATGAAATAGTAGCAACGAATGTGGTTCTTCAGCTCAATCAAATTATTCCATTATAAAAAGTATACTTGAAGTTCATCTTTACATCTATAAAATTCATGGGAACCTAACATTTTAAAGTAAAGACATACTAGATTACCCCCTCCAACACACACACACACACACACTTTATCCACTAAACTGGATATCCTGACTTCAGGAGAAAGTCATTGGATTTAGAGAGTTAGTTTTCAGAATTAGGAATAATCCTTTGTATTATGTCTTCCTCTTAAATATCTTAAATATCAGCTTTAGAGTTCATGGGGGCCAGGGAGGCACACAGGTTCTAGAAGGACAGGAGCCATCCTGGATTGTGGGTCTGGTCTTCAGGAGAGGAAGGTGAGAAGCTCCTGGTGCAACTTTCCATGGGGAGACCCCTGTCTGAGGCAGCCAGTGTGGATCTTCCTCATTGTCCCCTCACAAGAGGCTCTTTTATAAGAAGAGTCAGATAGAGGTGCTTCCAGAAATGGCAGTTTCAAGTTGGTGATGCACTTTAAATATAGAGACCCCTACCACGCTGGTTCCAAGTAACTTGGCAAGGACATGCCAACCTATTTGTGCCAAGGAGAAAGCACACATCTCAGGAACTTCTTTTAAATCCATCTTTTCATGGCCTTCATTGCATCTCCCTTGAGTTTAAGGAAACGACATCTTTATCCTTCCTATAGATCAGGGATGGAGAAGTAGCTGCCACCACCACCACCACCAGCACCACACAGGAAAAGGTACAACTGTAGGAGTGAATCTAGGAAGTATTCCTCTTCTCCCTGAAGTTTTGCTTGACCCTACAGCATTTTCAAAGGATCTTCAAAAGAGAATTCAAAGACAGTCAGATGTAAGCAGTGACTGAAACAAAGGCAATGAGATGAGAGGTGGGAAGGAGAACAAATATAAAAGAGAGCAGAAACTTGAGTGGACCTGTGGCACAGAGCAAGACCAAAGGACAGCAGCTGTCCCCACCCTGGGCACAAGAGGTTGGTCGCATGACTATATGGTAGTGGACCAATGCTGTATATTGCAAACACTGCAGGTATGCACATGGTCAATTGCATTTGCCTGTTTACATATGCATTAAGATGTCTTTATGAACACAAATGCATATGTGTAATAAATGCATGTGTGTATATGAACATGTAGACAAAAGGATGCACATATATCCATATCTACAGTGTCACATACTGAATGTTATATGGAGAATATTTTGGTAATTTTAGGCAGCCTAGCATCCAAGGGACAATGTGCTCCTCAAAGCAAACCCATTGGTGTGTGAGGGGAACCTGTTCATATCTTTGGTCATAAGCAACTGGCTATTGGTTGGATGATCCCTGGAAAATCCTCAAGAGAGTTGTTCCCTGATTGATGTGGAGAAGGAGATGGCTGCCTGGGGTGGAGGCCATCACTCCCTCTATTAATCCAGGGACCAGCAGCATCAGTGCCCAGCAATCTAGGCAGGGCACTTGGCATACACAGTTACCAGGCCCCTAGGTTGTGCCAGAGTGTTACAAGCTACAGCAGTGGTCTTTCCCTTTTGTAAGACCTCCATGACTTTGATCTAGAAGTTTTCCTTCCTGGAATGTCTGCTCAATGTTTGGGGCCTGGCTCCAGCGACACTGTGGCATTCAGGAAGCCTTCCCTTGTCTCCACCTCCTCTTCTCCCAAGTTGAATGTATCACTACATTCCCAATGCACAGTTTTCATCTTGTTGCATTGTAATGTAGTCACGTGAATACCTGCCTCTCACGTGTATGAGAAACAAGATCTGTCTATCTTTGCATTTGCACCATCTGGTATAGTACAAAACATTTAATACTCAGTGTACTCAGTGTACTGTTGATCTGAAATGGCTCCTCAGCCTTGGGCATTCACGCCCCTGTATTTGGGGTTTGATGAGTACACACATCCTTCCTCTGATTAAGGCAAGTAACATTTAGTCACTGCTGGGGTCTCATAGTGTAGGGAAGAATACAGAAATTTAAAACATCATTTTAATGAAGTGGTGACAGGGTACAGGCGCAGAAGTTGCACGTATTTGGGCCTCAGAGTGACAGTGCAGGCGCAGTTGCTCACTATGCAGTCCTTTAGCTGGCGCGTGAGTCAGGGAATGGCCTGGCAACTGGGAAAGGACAGAGAAGCCTTGCCAGCCAGCAAGGCCAAGTGGCTTCCCCATGAGCTGCTGAAACATGCCAGGGCTTGGAGCTTCATTCCTTTGCCAGGATAAAGCACCCAGATAGGGACACAATCATTCTCATGGGAACCAGGTAGGTCATTCATGTTCCCGGCCCAGCTCCAGCACCCAGCCCAGTGCCTAAGGGAGGAAATGCCCTTCCTAACCAAACCTGGTTTCAGCTTCCAACCATGATGGGAATTGTGTTCTCTGGCCTTGCAAATACGTAACGGAGACAATCTGGAGTTTTTTGACTCCATCTGCCTCAGCCTGACCAGAGGAACCAATACAGGGATGACCCACCTTTGAAGGATGCCCGTCTTTACCAGCAACCTTGTGACCTTGGACCAGCCATTTCTCCTCTGGGGTTTCTTCTCAAGGCTGTGAACCCACAAAGACAGGGACTGTAAATGCCTCATTCACCACTGAATTCCAATCACTTCGTACTGTGCTTGGCATGTAGGTATGCTCCATGGATATTTTTAAAGGATGTGAATATATCTCATCTGCTCTAGAATACTGTTTTAGAAATAAAGGACACTTTTACTCATAAAACTAAGTGGGTTCAGCTAAAATCATGATCTTATTTTGTCTTTTTTCTCCATTGGGGATATTCTCACACCTCAGAGTTTACTCACACATTCCTCAAATTACACGGAAAGTAGAGGGGTGACATGAAAATTGAGATCAAGGGCCATTCTTCCAACTGTTGGGCTTACTCAAGTAGTTTAGGGAAGACACTCCAGAAGGGTAGTTTGGTGGGAAGGGAAACTCTGTGGTCTGGGAGCCAGGAAACTTGTTGTTTCCAGGTGGCACCAGTAGCTGTGTGAACTGAGATAGGCACAGGACACAGGCTCTGTGGCCCTTCTCACCTCTCCCTTTCCAGGTGCCCATCCAGAGCATGCATACGAAAACATCTCTGTATCAGGGCCACATGCAGTCCCTCTCCATGTGCATGGGAGATAACTGCTTAATATTAATGAAAAACTGCCACTGCCATGCTGGGCACTCAGGCTGAGTGTCTCTTTTAACTCAGGAGTGTTCCAGACACCTCAATAGCAAACCCTGCCAGAGGTCAGTCCCTCCTTGGATATCTCTTATGTAAGAGAAGAGTTGCTTCAGCTTCACAATCAGACAGGAGGGCCAGCTGCAGCCCAGCGCAGGAGGATGAGCCCAGGTCTCAGAGTTGGAGTCAAAAGATTGTTAACAGTAGCAGGAGATCAGGAAATTGGTCGTTAGAAATTGTGCAACCTAGAAAAGCCATTTAGCCTCTCTGGACTATCATTTTTGGGAAAGTCAGTGAGACAATGCAGTTGAAAAGTAGATTCCTAAACTGGGCAGAGTAATGCGTGTTGTAATCCCAGCTATTCAGGAGACTGAGGCAGGGGGATCGTTTGAGCCCAGGAGTTCGAGACCAAGCTAGGCAACATAGCGAGACCCTGTTTTTTAAATAAGCATGTTTTTTTACTAAACAGCTGTTGAAATTTAAATACTTACACCCTGCCTTTCACAAAGCCCATTTTTCTGAGAAAAGGAAACTAGTAGAACGTCATTCTTCTTTGAAGAATTGTCAAGATGATCTTTCTACAACCCTCTGAGATCATTTCTCTCCTTTCCTCAGAGACCCTTAATGCAGAAATTATTGCCATTTTCTTTTTTGTGAATCTGATTAAAACTATGGATCCTCTGGAGAGATAAATCCCCCTGCATGTAAAGTTTTGCGTATAACTCCTGTGGCTGTTTTACACCGGGAAGTCTATGAATCCGGGTTGTACAAATCCAGAAAAGGAGTGTTTGAACTCTGAAGCATCTCAGAAGCCAGGATTATGATCCTTTACTGGCCAAGCCAGTCTAGACAGTGCCAGTAGCCTGCCCTGTCTCTCAACTTCTGGATCATCTCCAGGGAATGTTCAGTTCAGACCCTCCAAAGTTGACAATCCAGGCAAAAGTCTGCCTTTGAATAGCTCTTCCCTCACCCTCCGTGCTCCTCAGACACTCAGCTGCCCTCAATTCATGGCACTGGTATGGGAATAGGTATGACGGTGAAGCAGTCAGAGGCAGGTGGAGGTTTTTTGATGATGAATCGGGGCTGGTTTCCAGCTCTGCTCTGCTACCAGTGCTGCTGGGTCCTTGATCCCAGGCCAACGCTCCTCCCTCCCTCTGCTGCACCACTGCCCTGGGCTCATCTGCAGAGCCATGCCTGGAACGTCACACTTGAGGAAACAGGCTGCCTCCTAGGAGAGATCACAGCTTGAATATAGGCTCCCACAAATCCAAGAAACTCAGAGAGGGGCAACAGGGCAGATGTGGAGCTCACACTGTGCTTTCTCTCACAGAGCATAGCAGATGTTCTGTACTGTCCCTAAAAGGGGACAGGAATGGAAAATCACCCCTGTCAGTCTTCCAAAAGTTTGGAGTCAAGGTATTGTCCCCACTATGGTGATTTAGTTAGAGATTTAGATCTCACACTGGGTCAGTGTCTGGAGGGTAAGAAGCTTCAGCTGGACACAATAGCCCACACCTGTAATACCAGCACTTTGGGAAGCCAAGGTAGGAAGATTGCTTGAGCCCAGGAGTTTGAAGTTATAGTGAGGTATGATCATACTGTCATACTCCAGCCTGAGTGACATAGGGAGACTCCGTCTGGAAGACAGTAGAAGGAGGAGGAGGAGAAGAAGGAGGAGAAGGAGAAGGAGGAGGAGGAGAAGGAGGAGGAGGAGAATGAGGAGGAGAAGGAGAAGGAGGAGGAGGAGGAGAAGGAGGAGGAGGAGAAGGAGGAGGAGGAGGAGAAAGAGGAGGAGGAGAAGGAGGAGGAGAAGGAGGAGAACGAGAAGGAGGAGAAGGAGAAGGAGGAGGAGGAGAAGGAGGAGGAGGAGAAGGAGGAGGAGGAGAAGGAGGAAGAAGAAGGAGAAGGAGAAGGAGAAATAAGGAGAAATACCTGAAGTCAATGATCCAGGGCTGTAGCTCCAGCTCCTCCTTTGCCCTCTAAGTGGATCCTCTTGAGAGAGAAATGACCCTTGATGTAAATAAAGTTTTGTATGTAACTTTGGTGGCTGTTTTACACCCGGAAGTCTATGAATCCAGGTTGTACAAATCCAGAAAAGGAATGTTTGAACTCTGAAGCATCTCAGAAGCCAGGATTATGATCCTTGATTACACTGGCCAAGGGAAGGCACTGTCTTTTCTGGCATCGTTTTTCTTTACTATCAAATGGAAAGTATTTAACATGCTGATCCCCAAGGCTTTCTCATAGCAAAATGTCTCATAATCTCTGTTATTTCTTCACTCCTGACCAAGCAAAGGGGGAAACTTCTAAGGGAGTGCCTGATTTCTGCTTATCACAGGTACCCTTCATTTTTTATGGGCTCAGGTCCCTTGGAGAGAAAACAGATACACTTAGCATCTCAGCACAATTCCCTCCTTACTGAGCACTGTCACAATGGCACTTTGGGACAGAGCAGCCAGGTGGTGATGGTTCTCCCATTTGACAGATGAGGAAAGGGTTTCAGAGAGGCTGTATGACTCACCCAAAGTCAGACATGGACTCACAGGATACCGGTGCTAGAAAAGATGTCAGAGATTAAAAGAAGATAATCCCCACTGTCATTTTAATGATAAGAAAACTGAGGCCAGGGTAGTGAAAATGGTTCTAAGATGCCTAGTCCCAAGTTCTTCCCATAAAACTGCTTCCATTTCATCATCCATAAGCTGAGGCTAGTCATAGAGCCCAGCTCATAGGGTAGTTGTGAGCCCTGAGTACTTAGAGGTAAACTCTCAATCAGTAACAGCTGTTACATGATGCTGCCTGCACTATCTTCTATATCCACTTAAGATTTATCCATCTTTGGCTAGAACTACCCCAAACAGACTTTTCATAAAATACTCAACTTTTTGTCACCTGCTGTGGGGACTGAGAATGGGTGGGGTAAATAAAGATGAATGAGGGCTGCAAGAGTTAAGGGCCTATAGTTTAGAAGGTGGGAAGGTATCTATGCTATCGGGAAAGATTCTCCTACAGATGTAGAAGAATCCAGAGCCCAACAGTCCCCCACTGCAGAGATGACTGCAATGGAGAGGGACATCCGGGCCCAGCTGGCAACTCACAAAGAGTTATTGTCACTGTGTCTGACCTTGTTCAAAGTTCCTGAAACAAGGGCAGCTGAGTTCTTGTGACAATCAGTGCCAGTCATCAGAGCACAAAACAAGCTCTGTGTGAGTTCCTGCCTCTCTTCACATGATGTTATCTCACTTTGCACAGCACTTAACAGTTTATCTCGGGTGAGATTTAGGCAGACTTTATCTTACCTCATCCCCACAGAATCCCTGTGCAGGAAAAAGAGAATATCTGTCATCATCTCACAAGATTTCCATCTCCATTTTACAAGCTAGAAACTGAGATTCAGAGACAGTTGAACAACTTTATATAAGGTTATACAGCTAGGACACAGCTTAGCCAAGACCCAAACTATTGACTTTGATTCCTTATTTAGTTCTGTCCAAGTCTTCTCTCCAAAGGACTATATTGACCAAGTGATTTTAGTGTCTTCCATTGCTTGACTCAAACCATAAATACCCTGAGAAGCTTCATACAGTTCTGTGTGAAGGTCACATTCTTTCTTTGTTCTCTGTTTTTCTGTGCCTACTCTGAGCTATTATGAAACTACAACAGAGCCCTGAATATACTGCCTCATGTGCCGGGATGGAGCCCTTCAATATAATTAAAGGATCATAAGCATTTGTGCTCCAGGAAATCTCCAGGCCTTATGGTGATGACTTGCCATTTTGAGTAATCATGTTTTTTAATAAAGTAGTATTTCTAAGAATTACAAATAACCTCTGGGTTTCAGAGAAAATAGCCTAACACAGCAATTCCACTCCTAGGTATTTACTGAATAAAAATGAAAGCGTATGTCCACAGAATCACTTGTACATGAGAGTTTATTGTTGTTGGAAACAACCCAAATATACATTGACAGGAAAAATATATCCACACAGTGGAACCCTATTCAGCAATAAAAAAGAGTGAATCTCATAGCTCAGTCTAATCTCAGAGACACTGGGTTTACCAAAAGAAGCCAAACACAAATGAGCACATACTGTATGATTCTATCTACATGACCTTCCAGAACAGACAAAACTAAACTGTAGTGATAAAAATCAGAACAATGGTTATAGAGGGCAGGAGGGGTGATGGGAGGTATTGACTAGAAAGAGACACAAGGTAATTTTCTAAGGTGATGGAAAAGTTTGCATCTTTTTTGAGGTGATAGTTTTATAGATGTATACATTTGTCAATGCTCACCAAAGTGTACATCATAACTTGTTTAGTAAATTAATTATATCTCATTAAATTAAACCTCATTTTAAAAAGTCCAAATTGAGGGAAGAGCAAGAGTTACTTTAGGAAAATGTGTTTTCTTTATAACTCTATTCACTCACACATTTTGTTCTGCATATAGTTCCATAGGTTAGTGATATTTATTAGTTAGATATATATAAATATATATATTTAGTTTACAGCTCAATTCTATCATATATAAGACATTTTACAGTATTGTAAATACTGTATAAGTACATTATACTTTATAATATATAAGACATTATATAATTGTGTATAAATAAACTCATATATTTAGTTTACATCTCCATTTTACAAGCTGGAAACTGAGATGCAAAGATGGTTAAAAAACTTTATTCAAGACAAGACAGTTGAGTTTTGTTGGTTCTGGAAGGTCATCCAGATAGAATCATACAGCATGTATTCAATGTCTCTGAAATTAGACTGAGCTATGAGATTTGGTCTTTTTTATTGCTGAGTATGGTTCCACTGTGTGGATATAGTTTTCCTGTCAATGTATATTTGGGTTGTTTCCAGCAACAATAAACTCATATACAAGTGATTCTGTGAACATATGCTTTCGTTTTATACACATATATATCTAACTAATATATATCACTAACCTATGGAACCACATGCAGAACAACCCATAATATATATCTCTAACAAATATTATATATATAATGTGGCCACTTTGAGGAAGACTTTCAGAAATGATCCTTGGCTTTTGATATTTAGTCAACCTAACATGTTTTTTCTTTTTCCTTTGTTTAATTTTAGTGGCTGGGTCTTTCTCTGTCATGCAGGCTTCATTGCAGTGATACAATCATTGCTTGCTGCAACCTGTGTCTCCTAGGATCAAGTGATCCTCCCACCTCAGCCTCCTGAATAGCGAAGGCTACAGCCATGTACCACTATGCCCAGCTAATATTTTAGTTTTCTGTAGAGATGGGAGTGTCTATGTTGCCCAGGCTGGTCTTGAACTCTGGCCTCAAGTGATCCTCCCACTTTGGACTGCCAAAGCACTGGGATTACAGGTGTGAGCCACCATGACCATTCTGGAATAGCCCATAAAGACATATAGAAAGTCAGGATCACTAAGGTAAGAATGAGAAAAAAGCACCATAAAGATGTTCATAAAAATTATCCACAAGACAGTACAGTGCCCTACTGAGAGTGAGGGAAACTGAGCCTTGAAATGGGATTCACAGACAGGGGGTCGGGGGGACAGGCAAATGCAGGGAACACCACAACATTTAATCCTCTTTTGAGAACCTTGATATGCCTCCTAAGAAAGGTCATTTTGCTCATCCCTAGAAAAGAGCCTCCAGAATCAGAGTGCTTGGGTTCTGCCCTTCACGAGCTATGTACCCTACAGCAAACTACTTGGCCTCTCTAACAAGACAGGGATCATGATGGCACCTATGTCATTGGTTATCATGCTGATTAGAAAAAATAATGCACATGAAGTAGGTAGCATAGAATTAGATACACAGCAATTGTACAATAACTGTTAGAGAACAATTATTGTTATTGTTGTCCCTAATATACGTAGAAAACTCAAGCAGGCCCTGGAAATTCAGAAGAAAACTCCATATTCTGGTAGCAGAGACAGACAAGTTGATAGCCCATTACAGTAACATGTGCTAACAACTTGGACAAATGAGATTTAGCCATTCTATGCTATAGGTTATGTTTATTCCTACAGTCTGGAGTCAGGCCTCCTGAGTCTCAGCCCAGGGAGACATCTGCTACAGTTTATCCCTTTGAAGGAAAAGGCTCTTTTGAATTCTCTAGAGCTCTGTTTATCACTCTCTGGAAACAGCTATCTGTCAGTTACTGGAGAGACAGGTTAGGTGACCTCTTTACATGGTCCTTGTGCTCAGTCTATTTATACAGAAGCAACTCTAGGCTGCTTTCTGGAAGCTGACAGCCCTACCTTCCCCTCTGCAAAGTAGGCAGGGGCCTTACAGATAGAGATAATCTATAAAGGAAGTGACTTCAGGCATGTAGAAATGGGAACAGACTATTCAAGAGCTCATACGAGAGTAGGAACCCAGACAGACTGGCTCCAGATCTAAACAGACACATCCAGGCTCTGGCTGCAAGCAGCACTAGTCCTGGAGTTTGCCAAATAAGGGACTAGGGATGTGGATTGCCTGGATATGTAGCTTTCACACCCCAAATTCTCCTCTTAGAGGCTTTCTCATGGCCAGCAGTGAGCATCCACCCATTTCTCCTTCCCATCCCGCTTTTTTTTCTTTCTTTTTTTTTTGTAGAAATGAGGTCTTATCATGTTGCCCAGGCTGGTCTTGAACTCCTGGGCTCAAGCAATTCTCCTGTCTCGGACTCCCAAAGTGCTGGGATGACAGACGTGAACCACCACGCCTGGCCTTTTCTTCTTTATTTGAAGTGCCACACTCTCAGACCCTCAGGTTCATTCACACATCATTCCAGCACTTACCCACATTCTCAGCTCATACATCTCCTCATATAAACTGAGGTTTAGCACTCACTCTGACTCCCAGGCATGGAATCATAAATCCAGCACACACACGTACACACACTCCCATGCAGTCACATGCACACTCATTCTCATATACTGTAACATCTGCACACACACTCTGAACACACATTCATATCTCCATACATACACAGGTGGCACCTCACCCACAATGCTTTGCTGACCCCTCTTCACCAATCACTTATGATATCTCTAAAGGGGCCATTTAGGCATGTTTGGGAGAGATGCCTAGACCCCAAAAAAGACTCCCTGACCTGTCAACTTCCAGGTGGTTGGTTCTCTGTCCTGCAAAACGTGGACACCAAACCGTGCAAGATGTTTGTTGAGTGAACGAAGTATCAACTGCTTATCATCCTATTCTTCAGATTTGCCTCTGAGTCACCGTCATAGTAGTGTGACATCTATGTGTCAACAACTTACTGCCAATTTACACATCTTCTTTGTTTGGCTAAATTAATATTCCCTAATACCAATTGCATAAAAAAGAAGAGCTTATATATGGGGAGTCTCAACCAAAAAGAAAAAGATAGAAATGGCACTAATAATCCAGCCCTTCTACACCAATCGCTGATTGGTGGCTGCAGAGTTGAGATCTGGGAATATTGCCTCTTAGAATGGAGGTTGCTCAAAACAGACATGATACAAATGAGTTCCCCCCGGCCACTGATTAGCTATTGGAGTCCCATTCTCCCTATCCAGAGAGAACCGAAGGGACAGGGCTGTGTCTCAAAGTTATTGTCCTGGTAGGTGCACATAATACCAACCACCAGCCTCAGACTGTAGCTAAGATTCATTCAAGTGCCTTCCTGACCCCTCCCATGTTACCAGCAGAAAAACACCTTTTGTTATCAGAGCAGAACCAGCTTTTCCCTACCTATCTCCCCCAGGGCAATGTGTCAGAGCCAGGTGGTTTGTGTTTTCTAGGCATTCTTCCTCCTCAGACTCAGTCACAGGGGGTGGGAAGTCTACCTACAGTGGCCTCAGCTATTGGCTGAACTATGTATTAACTTGCCATTTTTTTTTCAGGTTAAAAATGGTCAAATGTCAGCCATTTCATCTGGTCAAATGAATACTTTATCCTACTCCAAGTATAAGTAAGGATGTTTTTCCAGTTGGGTCCTTCCTCCAGCACCAGATGATCATTTGATTTATGATACATTGAGAGCCAAAATATACATAGTAGATCAACAAGTGGCTATCAACAAGATGCCCCTGTTTGACCTGTTTTAGGGTTCCTAGGGGTGAAATTCCATTTATTTCTCCAAGAGGAGGAAAACCTGCTGTAGAGGAAATTTACCATACACAAGCTGAAACCTGCTTTGCCAAATCTTTCCCCAAGATTAGGAAATGGCATACAGTCTGGATCAGGTAGAGATTTTCAGGGATACGTTTAGAACTCTGAATGCAGCAGGGAGCCTACACAGGGACAGAGAGAGGGGGTCCATTCCTATCTTCTTTTCATGAGACTGAAAAGAAGTACAGGGCCAAGCTTCTGGATAAGCACTCACTTTTTAAAACATTGTGTTTACAGATCCATGTTCACTGCAGCATTATTTACAATAGCCAAAAGGTGAAAGCAACCCAAGTGTCCATCAATGGGTGAATGAATAAACAAAATATGATATATACTTACAATGAAAGGTTATTCAGCCTTAAAAAGGAAGAAAATTCTGATACACACCACAGTATGGGTGAACTTTAAGGACATTAAGTTAAATGAAATAAGTCAGTCACAGAAGGACAAATACTATGTAATTCGACTTAAGGAGTATCGAGAGACATCAAAATCATAGAGATAGAAAGCAGACATTCTCTCTCTCTCTTTCTCTTCCTCTTTCCTCCTTCCTATTCTCTCTCTTTCTCTTTAAAAAAAAAAAAAAAAAAAAGAGTTCTGGCTTGCATTTTTTTTTTTTTTTTTTTTTGAGATGAAGTCTTGCTTTGTCGCCCGAACTGAAGTGCAGAGGCATGATCTTTGCTCACTGCAACCTCCGCCTCCTGAGTTCAAGTGATTCTCCTGCCTTAGCTTCCTGAGTAGCTGGGATTACAAGTGTGCACCACCACGCCTGGCTAATTTTTGTATTTTCAGTAGAGACGAGGTTTTACCAGTTGGCCAGGCTGGTCTCCAACTCCTGACCTGAGGTGATTCACCTACCTTGGCCTCCCAAAGTGCTGGGATTGCAGGCGTGAGCCACCACACCTGGCTTGGCTTGCATCTTCATGGGCCACTCATGTAATAGGCAACAGGCAATAACTTTACCAACAAATACATTAAAAGGCTTCCTACTGTGTGTGTAGAGCAGTATTCACAAGTCTGAACTACGCTTGAGCCCATGCCACGGTGTACCTTGCAGAAGCCATTTTTTCCAGAGGCACTCTGCTGTACGGGCTTAGATCTTCTTATACCAGTCCTAGAGCTCCAGGAAAGCATTTGCTTTCAACTATGTTGCAGAAGACACACCAAAAAAAAAAAAAAAAAAAAAAAAAAAAGCAGAATGGTGGTCGTCAGGGGGCAGGGGAGAAGAGGGAGCTGTTTAATGTGTATAGAGTTTCAGTTTTACAAGATGAAAAGCACCTTGGATATGGGTTACACAACGTATAATTAATGAATATAATTAACATTACTGAACTGTACACTTAAAAATGGTTAAGACAGCAAATTTGGCCAGGCATGGTGGCTCACGACTGTAATCCCAGCACTTTGGGAGGCCGAGGAGGGTGATTCATGAGGTCAGGAGATCAAGACTATCCTCGCTAACACAGTGAAACCTGTCTCTACTAAAAATACAAAAAAATTAGCTAGGAGTGGTGGCATGCACCTGTAATCCCAGCTACTTGGGAGGCTGAGGCAGGAGAATCACTTGAACCCGGGAGGCAGAGATTGCAGTGAGCCGAGATGGCACCACCGCATTCCAGCCTGGCAACAAAGCGAGACTCTGTCTCAAAAAAAAAAAAAAAAAGCAAATTTTATGGTGTGTGTGTATTTTTTTTGGTTTGTTTTTTGAGATGGAGTCTCTCTCTGTTGCTCAGGCTGGAGTGCAGTGGTGCAATCTCAGCTCACTGCAGCCTCTGCCTCCCAGGTTCAAGAAATTCTCCTGCCTCAGCCTCCCAAGTAGCTGGGATTACAAGCACCCATTACCACACCCAGTTAATTTCTGTATTTTTAGTAGAGACGGAGTTTCACTGTGTTAGCCAGGCTGGTCTCGAACTCCTGACCTCAAGTGATCTGCCTCAGTCTCCCAAAGTGCTGGGATTAGAGGCGTGAGCCAACGTGTCCTGCCTGTTATGTGTATTTTGCCTCAAGTTTGCTTAAAAAATATTTGTAAATCTGCCATCATTAGCTGGCTGGGACATGGACAGCTGTTTTTCAAACCTGTTTACCCTGCAAATGTGGAGCAGGCTGAGCACTAGCCTTCCGAGCTCAGTGCAGCGTTGTTGGGGACACTGAGGCCCCTCAGTCTTCCTGCAGGAGGTAGGTATGCAGGAGCTGGGGGTCCCGGGCAACTGGAATGGACAACCTCGCAGCAGCTGTGAAAGGAGCCTGTCAAGACAACTGAGGCAAAGAAACTATACCTGTGAATTCTCAGAAGTGTTTCCCTCCTCAGCTCTGGCTTCGACAAAGAAGGGACCCACACCACACTTAACTTCCCTGTGAAACTAAAACAAACCGTTGCTTTCGTTCTCTGCTGTTTGCTCTGGTTTGGCTCAATGCCTTTCAGAGAGGCAGGAAAGTGATAAATGTGGATACTCCCTACAATAGGCTGAATAATGACCCTAAAGATTATCCAGGTCCTGATGCCCAGAACCTGTGAATGTTATCTGGCAAAAGAGACTTTGCACATGTGATTAAATTAAGGATCCTGAAATGGGGAGACAACCTTGGATTATCTGGTGGGTCCTAGCTGTAATCATAAGAATTCTTAAAAGAGGGAGGTGGGCAGGTATGTTGGCTCACACCTGTAATCCCAGCACTTTGGGAGGCCCAGGCGGGTGGATCACAAGGCCAGGAGTTCGAGATCAGTCTGGCTAATATGGTGAAACCACATCTCTACTAAAATTACAAAATTTAGCCAAATGTGGTGGTGGGTGCCTGTAATCCCAGCTGTTCGGGAGGTTGAGGCAGGAGAATCGCTTGAACTGGGAGGCAGAGGTTGCAGTGAGCCGAGATGGTGCCACTGCGACTGCAGCCTGTGCGATAGCATAAGACTCTGTCTCAAAAAAAAAAAAAAAAAAAACCCAAGGAGGTGGAAGGAGACTGGACACAGAAGAGACAAGGCAATGTGAAATTTGAAGCTGCTGCACTGCTGCTGACTTTGAAGATGGAGGAATCCCCTCCCACCTCAGCCAAGGAATGCATCTCTAGAAGCTGGAAAGGACAAGGACAGAAAATTAGCTCTCTCATAGAGTGTCTGGAGGGAGTGCAGCCCTGCTGATACCTTGATTTCACCCTAGTGAAACTGACTTCATCCCTCTGATCCCCAGAATTGAAAGAGAATAAATATGTGTTGTGTTAAGCCACTACACTTATGATCATTGGTCATAGCAGCCATGAGAAACTAATAGACCCCTACTTCCTACCCAGGTGGGCTGGCTGGTCCATGTCCTCCCACGCCCCAACAGGCTTCAGAACCATAAGAGGAGGATGGATGGGGAGTCCAGACTACCAGGCAGAGGCACTTGGATGTTCCCTGTCTTCCTCAGGACTCTCTGCTGGAATTTAGATGCAGTGAGAACTTCCCCAGCAGGGAAAAGGAGCACCAGCCTAGTCCTGGCTCCCTGGAAATGAGGAATCATGCAACAGGAACTGGGGGGAGTACCCTCCCTGTTCTCAGCCACCCAGGATGAGCAGGGTCATGTTCAGCCTGGGCTGTCAAAACACAGATTCCGGAAACAATCTCTTGCCCTGGACCCAGGCTTGGGCGGCTGTGTTGTGATCTTATGATCTAAGATCGCATGGTTTGCAATAAGCTCTCTGCTTGGGGGACAGGGGAGGGGTGTCTCTGGTGGCACAGAAAGAAATCGGGCATTTTAGGACTTCTGGGCTAAGTGTCGTAACCAAAACATCCATGAGGAAGTTAGAAGTAAGTGTAAAGGTTATCAGATTGTGACAAAGCCAACAGAAACAGTCAAATGAATAAAGCTGTGCTGCAGATTCTTCAATGCAGGTGGGGGGAGTGGGGTGCAGCAGAGCCCACTTAATGTGAAGGCCAGATCGTCTTACTCTTGCTTCCCATGTAAGGCCCAGAGAGGTGAAAAGCTACACCCAAAGCCCTCCCAGCTCTTGGAACCCAGATGCTTCAGAGATACCCTTAGCCCTTCTCCCCAGTGCTTCCCCACGGCCCAGTAAACCGCGACAGCAGCAACTCTCCCTCCGCAGCCCCATCACAGCGCCTTGGACCATGTTCTCTCCCTGAAGCTGCTCCAGTCCCTCACTGCTCCCAACCCCATTAGCTTTCAGACTGAGGATCTTAAAAGCTGTGTGACCTTGAGGAATCTACCATTTACTGAGCCAGTTCCCACTGCCAGGTTACATGCTGAGAATTTAACATGTATGTTTTCATTTAATCCTTACAATACCCCTATGACATAGGTTTTATTATTATTTTCATTTTACTGACCAGAAAACTGAGGTTCAGAGTATTTGCCTGCGGTCCCAAAGCCAATAGTTGATGGCTATGGATGTGAACTGAGGTCAGCTCCAGGCTCAGGGTTTCTGCTAATACTGTCCTTAGTAAGGTTTCTCTGAGGAGCCTCTTTTCTCATAGTCTGATTGGCAAAGAGTTTCTAAATATGCTTAAGAATCAACCATTAAAATCCCTCATGCTACAAGAAACTCCCCAACAAAAAACTGCATCAGTGAAATGAACAGGCAATACACAGAAATGGAAGTAGCAGTAAGAAACATAGTTTACCACACTAGTAATCAAAGAAAAACAAAATTACATGTGTGTATTCCTTTTGGCTTATCAGATTGGAAATTTTTTTTTAAAAGAAAAATATAATTATCTTATAATGACTACATTAAAAATCTGGAGCATAATTAACTTAATTTACTCCAAATTTGTTACTATTATGTCCATAGCACGGACTTTTCCATTTTCAACTCAACATATGTTACCCTTGGGGTAGTTTATTACCGTGAGCAATAAACATTCTCATAATCGCCAAGACAAAGAGCCAGGGCCAAGACAGAAGGCAGCAGGTGGCCCTGCTCGCTTGCGACTCCAGGAACGCCAAGCCTCAGCCCTCGGGAACCTGGGGCGCGGCGCGTGGGTCCCGGCGCGTGGGTCCCGGCCAGGGGGCGCGCCCGAGGCCGCCAGGGTGGGGCACGCGTGGGGACCACAACTCCCAGGCGCCCGCGCGCCGCCTCTCCCGGACCATGTGATCCGCGCGGCCCGGGTCGCGATCGCGGTGGCGGCGGCTGCAGCTGCAGCAGCTGAGGCAGCTGAACTGATTCGGAGCGAGAGACCCGAGGAAGCGGACGCGGCCCTGGCGCCGGCCCCGCGCGCTCACCATGGCGGTAAGTGCCAGGCGCTGCGGAGAGGAGGGGACGCGGGTGGGCGGCTGGGACGGGGTCTTCTGGAGCTGCCACCTGGGCACCCCGAATCCTCGCGGCCGCTGGCCCGGGGCTGGTGAGGGGTGTATTGGCAGTATTGCCAACAGCCGGAACAGGGTTGGGGGGAGTGCGGCAGGTACAGCTTGCCCGGCCTTGGGGGTTTTCCTCCTTATTTGTCCCTCCTGCTGGGAGCCAGTCCGGCTAGGCTAGCAGTTACCGAGCGCCCGTGGTGGCGCGGCTTGAGAATGGGGGCGCGGTGGCTGAAGGCAGACGGATAAGGCTTCCACGAAGGGGAAAGCCCCAGCGCAGCTCAGCCCAGAGCCCCGCGCGCACACCCCCGGCCCCGGCCCTGTCCTTGTCAAGTTAGCAGCCTGATTCTTTAGGGAATAAAACAGATCCAGCTACTTTCCAGCTTCCCTACACTTTGAGTCAGAAAATAGTGTTTCGGACAAGCTGTTTTTCTTGGTAGGGTTCACCTGGGCTGCAGAGAATGACAGCTTATAAGACTCTTTCGTCTTTGAAAAAGTCGTATCATTTTCTTCATCCCATGAAGAATGTCATAGAATTTAAGGTCCAGGAAGCCCAGCCTGGGCAATGTTGCTAGACCCTGTCTCTACAAAAATCAGCCACAAGTGGTGGCAGGTGCTTGTAATCCTAGCTACTCGGGAGACTGAGGCGGGAGGATGAGGAGGATTGCTTGAGCCTAGAAGCTCCAGGCTGCAGTGAGCCATGCACTTGAGCCTGGGCAACAGAGTAAGACGCTGTCTCAAACAAACAAAACAAAAAACAAAAAAGATGCCGGGGCAGTGGCTCACTCCTGTAATCCCAGCACTTAGGGAGGCCAAGGCTGGAGGATCACCTGAGGTCAGGAGTTCCAGACCAGCCTGACCAATATGGTGAAACCCCCATCTCTACTAAAAATACAAAAAATTAGCTGGTCGTGGTGGTGTGCACCTGTAGGCTCAGCTACTTGGGCGGAGAATCGCTTGAACACCTGAGGTGGAGGTTGCAGTGAGCCGAGATCACACCCGCACTCCAGCCTAGGTGACAGAACGAGACGCCATCTCAAAAAAAAAGAAAAAAGAAAAAAAAGAAGTCTATATAGGCTGTTTAGTCAAATAATCAGCCGTCCTCTAAAAAGGGAAATAGATGGGGAGCACTTGCAAAATTCCCCCAGCCAGTCAGCCTAGCACTGGGACCTTCATCTCCTTCTGAATCCTTGTTTACAAATAAGCTTTTCTCAAAGTGTAATAACCCCAGATGAAAAAATGAAGAAGAAAACAAGTTGCAGGGATTGCTCCCTCCTTCACCACAGCCCCACCCTGAAAAAAAGCACAAATCAGCGAAACTGTCAGAGGCCAAGATTCATCCCAAGTAGGAAAACAAGACTGGGGCCCTGCCCCTTGCGTATCTGACCAAAGCCCTGTAATCAAAAACCGTAGCTGGGTGGCTTCTCTCAAGTCAGTGTGTGCTGATTTCAATCTTTTCCTCTAGCAAGAAGGCAAGAGTAGAGAGTTGAGTGACAGGTGAGTCTTGGTCCCTCTGGGGCTTCAGACTCTGTGGGTATTTCCGGCTCTGAACACACCATACAGTTCATCTTCCCAGCTGCCTCCTCCTCTGGCTTCAGAGAAGGAGTTTTACAGTATTGTTCTTACATCTTGCCAGGGCAGATGTCTCTAAGGTGGCTTGGTCCCCAGCACCCCCAGGAGGCCTCTACTGTGCCTCCCTTTCTCTGACCTACACCCTGTTGTAATGATCTGCTCACTTATCTGTCTCCTCTTATAGACAGGTAGCCCCCTAAGGGCCAAAGACTTGTCCCATTCATCTCTGTATCTCCAGAGTCTACACAGACTTAGCACAACAAAAGTAAGCCTTTCGAATTATTCTACTGTTCTGTGGGTCTTCAGGTCTATGGCAAAACATGTCTGGGCTGTTTTGGGCTCCTAAGATAACTGGCGCAGGCCCAAGGATTATAGAAGGAAACCAGTTATGGAAATTCCCTGACTGATTAATTAGCTACTAGAGACATTCCATTCATGCCATCTGCTTTACCAAATGGACTCACAGAAGGGATGATGGGCACCACTCCTACCTCCACCTGGAAGAGATGGTGTTGGAGGCTTCTGCTGAGGATGAATGAGGGCATCTCTAGTGTAAATGGAGTTTTACAGTATTGTTCTTACCTGTTTGGTTTCGTATATCAATCTTGTGTGAAAATTTTGCTATGTCAACAAATGTTGTTTTTGAAAGCCTAACAGGAGAGATCCAGCCGGGCCCGGTGGCTCACACCTGTAATCCTAGCACTTTGGGAGGCCAAGGCGGGCATATCACGAGGTCAGGAGTTCAAGACCAACCAGGGCAACATGGTGAAATCCCGTCTCTACTAAAAATACAATAATTAGCTGGGCATGGTGGCTCATGCCTGTAGCTACTCAGGAGGCTGAGGCAGGAGAATCGCTTGAACCCAGGAGGCGGAGGTTGCGGTGAGGCGAGATCACACTATTGCACTCCAGCCTGGGCAACAAGAGCAAAACTCTGTCTCAAACAAAACAAAACAAAACAAAAACCAGGAGAGATCTTTGAATAGTAGGACTCAAAATGACTTTTTATTTTCTTTTTGGTACTGTGTCAGCTTTTTTGGGGGGTGTGAAGCTATTCTTATTTTTAAACTCTTCAACATGATTTTTATCATGTTGTGATGTGACTGCCTAGATTTCCATTTTGAGGCTGTCATATAATTTACTTGACCAGTCCCCACTGGTTGACAGGAGACCATCACGGTTCCTATGATTTCTCAAGGTGTGACCCCTACAAACACCTATCCCCGAAACACTCAGAGTACTTGTTGTACATTAAGGTTTGAGAACCAGCACAGGCTTTCCAGAAAGATCTCTGGCTCTGGGTACCTGATTGCTGAGTGACCGTGGGGAGATAAGTGGGCCTTTCTGTGTCTTCCATGTTAATTGAAAGGGGTTAGTAATAGCAGACACTTGCAGAGACATCATGGGAGTGATGCATAATAAATGGAAGGTGAACACGGTGCAGGCACATGCAGGCCCCAGAAGACATGGAGCTGCGTGGCTGTTCTTTCCAATAAGATGCTTTCACATTTCGTTCTCTGTCCACGGTCTCCAGTGAGCTCAGTCCCTTGGTAGGCGCAAGCAGGGGTTGGTGACACAAGTCAGACCCCTTTTGGCACTGAAAGGCATGTTGGCTGAGTGCAGGGAGTAGAACAGCCAGGTTATTCCCAGGCCTCTACCAAACCCAAAGCTGCAGTGTCCAAGTCTGAGAGGAGATGCATAGATGGAGTGCCCTATCCAACCCGGAAACACAGGCACACTCAGTTTGTTTGTTTTTGTTTTTGAGACAGTCTTTCTCTATTACCCAGGCTGAAGTGCAGCAGCATGATCTCGGTTCACTGCAACCTCCACGTCCTGGACTCAAGTGATCCTCCCACCTCAGCACCTCCCAAGTAGCTGGGACTACAGACATATGCCACCACACCTGGCTAATTTTTGCATTTTTTGTAGAGACAGGGTTTTGCCATGCTGCCCAGGCTACCACTTTTTTCTTTTACAAGGTTTCAGGAAAAGAGTAGATAGAGCTCAGGTTGGCAGCTTGTGTGCCCCCAAGTTAACAGGAGCCTGAGAAAGTGAGGCCAAACCAAGGGAAAGGGTTACTAGAGGCCTATCCTCATTTTACAGATCAGGAGACTGAGGTCCATGGGGGCTTTCTGTGTGTCAGCAGCTTAAGGCCACACAGCTGGTTCCTGGCGGAGCTGGGAGGCAGATCCAGGCAGTGCGTCCCTACCCACTAGCCTTGCTGACTCTGTTCAAGCTGTAACAAAGTGCACTGAGCCTCAGAATCTCCTAAAGGGTGCTGGTTAAAATCTATGTCTTCCCTGCCTCCTGTGGCTCTGCCCCTGGACTCTAATTTAGGGGCCTGAGGAGGCCCAGGAATCTGCACTTTTAATAAGGCCCTGGAGTCTAAGCAGCTGCTGCTGTCCCTCCACACTAAGCCACTTGCCAGTGTGGAGCTCATGACTGGCCTGAGGTTTCCCAGTGACTCACCTGGGGCTGACTCTGCCTCTGCGGATTCGGCAACAACAGCATCATCATCCACACCTGTGATCTGCTCCAGTGTCTTCCCTCCCACCCCTTCCTCTTTGCCTTTTCATCCTGTTATCCCACTGTCGTTCCTGGGCTCTAGCCTTACTCTCCCATCCCCAGACTGGTCCTTGTTTGTTTCCTTTACTTCATGTGCACTGTTTGTCCTTCTCAGGAAATATGGGCCAGCTACTGCCTGAACATCCTTGGAGGGGCTAAGCATGATTATCAGAATTGCACAGAGGCTTTTTCTCATACATTCCTTCCTCTCCCCAATTTCTTCCCATATTTTGTCCCAAATGGGCCATATTTGCTGCTTCTACTGTTTGCATATCTTCCTGAAATGTTAAAACAACCGAAAGACAGCGCAGCCCTCATCTCTGTCTAGTATTACACAAGAAAGTGGGCTCTTCTTTGCGTTGTAGCATCTGTTTTCCTCTTGCCAAATGAGGGCCTGGTAAGAAGACCCAGGATCCAGTCGTGATGCTGCCACCAACTGACAGTGTGACCCTGGGCATGTCACAACTGCCCTTGGACTTCCTGTGCTGCCCTGAGAGGCTGCATTGAGAGCAGTTAGGAGCACAGAATCTGAAGCCAGCCCACCCAGGCAAAATTCTAGCTAGCAACTTGGCAAGTTACTTAAATTCTCTCTGCCTTGTAGTCTCATCTATGAAATGGAGCTAAGAATAATCCCCCCTTGAAATTAAGTGTGTTAAGACATGTAATATTGTTAGAAGAGTGCCTGGCACAGAATAATCAGTAAGTGTCATTTCCCTCCCAAGTATAAGAAAAGAGGGTTGCTCTAGATTAGCACTTCCTAGAGGAGAGTCTATGAGATTCTCTCCCAAGGGGCACTCAGCAAGAAAAAAAGGGGAGAAGAGAGTTCTAGGTACAGGCTTCTGGCAGTGCAGAAAGCTGTTGAATCTTATTTTGAGCAATTCCAGTCTCTCCCAAACTCCCTTGACCATAGAATCCATTTTTCCCAGTACCTCCTAGCATTCTGTGCTTCTCCCATGGAACACTTCTGAGAAGCACCCCTCCAGCTTTAACATGTATCAGGGAAAGGCACTGGGGTTATTGAGCCCTTTCTGTGTGTCACTGTGTATGGATACCTTTGCAGGGTTTTCTCCCAGCTCCCCTCGGAGGAAACTGAGGCCAGAGAGAGGCCCTGGTTAACAAATCTGTTTTGTTCCAAATCCTAGACTCAGTCTACTATTCTTTACCATCTCCTTTGGTCCTAAATATTGAGAAGGGGAGGACTGGAGGCGGTGAGAACGTGCAAGACCTGCGGTTTAGGGCTGTCAGCTGCAAGCAGAAGTTTGTGGCTCTGGTTTCCGGGAGGCCACGGGACACCCACATGGCACAGCTTCCTGACAAAATGGCAGCTAATCAAATCTGCCCATCCTTCCACCCCCCACTGATATTTGCCTCCGTCTGAACTCCTTTTCTCTGAGAACTGATGGCCCCTACAGCCTTCATGAGAACCCACAGTCTCCTTATCTTCCTCCCTTGAACACAAACTGAGAGCAACCATGATTTTTTTTTTTTTTTTTCTGAGACAGAGTCTCTCTCTCTCTCACTCCGGCTGGAGGGCAGTGGTACAATCTCTGCTCACTGCAACCTCTGCCTCCCAGGTTCAAGTGATTCTCCTGCCTCAACCTCCCAAGTAGCTGGGATTACCAGTAGCTAGGATTACCACGCCCAGCTAAGTTTTGTATTTTTAGTAGAGGCAGGGTTTCACCATGTTGGCTATGCTGGTCTTGAACTCCTGTCCTCAAATAATCTGCTAACCTCAGCCTCCCAAAGTGCTGGGATTACAGGCATGAGCCACCTCGCCCAGCCAGTAACCACGCTTCTAAGGAAGTCAGGCAAATCACTCTCCTTCTTCGTACTCATTTTCCTCATCTGGAAATGAGAGGGGGTGGAAAGGGACTGAAGTTGGGCCAGATCAGCATTTTTCAAACTGAGTTTCAGCAGAGCTCAGATTTCTCTCCCATCTTCACCTAGCGCCCCGTGTTTTATATAATAGAATTACAAGAAAGATTTAAATTGGCTAGTGTTCCCTGGTGAAAAGTTGAAAGCCATGGGACTAAAAACTCTGAGGATACCTCTAGTGCTGACATTCAAGGATCCTAATATTTGGCTATTGTCTTAGAAGGCAAAGGCTTCCGCTAGCTGATTACAACTCAGCCAGGCTCTCCTTAGCTGGTAAGCACTGACAGTGTTTGCAGAACTGCTTGTGCTGGCTAAGGAGGGCTTACCTGGGGACCAGAGGGGGCCTTCCATTCCCTGAGAGGGTGAACTGACTGATAGATCTGTTGGGCCCTCGTCTTTCCAAACAGTCATTAAGCCTGGTGTGGGTGCTTAAACTCGCCATCCGGCTCCCATCATACCCTCCCCTCTTGGAGACTGGGAGGAAGCACAGTGTCCTGGAATGTCCAGGGCTTTAGAATCCAGCTAGACTCAGGTTTGAATCCTAGCTCTGCCAACTTACTAGCTTTGTGACCACCAGCAAATTACTTCTCTAAGGCTAGTTTCCATAGTTTTCCTTCCTGTCAAATGGACCTAATTGCCCCTGTCACACAGAGGACTGTTGTGACATTGAAATGAGATGATGTAGAAAAAGGCCATGATGCCATTCTGAACATGGGGTGGAGCAAGCACCCTTTGAAAAGGCATCTGACGGGCACTGCACGGCCACTGCTTTACCTGCAGTCTTTCCTGTAAGGCTGTGAACTCACCAAGGTCAGAGACATTAACATACCTCCATAATGCTGGGCACATGAACAGGGAACGGGGCAAACGTTTAGTGAATGAGTGGACAGATGTGGAGTACAGATTGAAGACAGCTGCCTCTGGGCCCCTCCACGATAAACACCATGGGATCTATCTGGACTCAGCAGGACAAAGAGGATTCCAGGCTCCCATCACATGGGAGCCAGAGCAGAATGGCTAGGACCCTGGGGAGTAAGAAGAGGCAGCTGCTCTTGGAATGCATGGAGGGGACATTCTCACATAGTCTAAGGACACTGTCACATCCCAAGCCAGTGCCCAGTGAGGATGGGCACTCCCACACCTCTATTTTCTTTTCTTTTCTTTTTTTTTTTTTTAAGATAGAGTCTTGCTCTGTTACTCAGGCTAGAGTGCAGTGGTGTGATCTTGGCTCGCTGCAACCTCTGCCTCCCAGTTTCAAGCGATTCTCCTGTCTCAGCCTCCCAAGTAGCTGGGATTATAGGTGCACACCGTCACGCCCGGCTAATTTTTGTATTTTAGTAGAGATGAGGTTTCACCATGTTGCCCAGGCTGGTCTCGAACTCCTAACTTCAGACAATCCACCCACCTCGGCCTCCCAAAGTGCTGCGATTATAGGCCTGAGCCACTGTGCCTGGCCCACACCTCTGCTTTCATGTGGAGCAGGCCCAGCTCAATTACAGCTCTGCTGCTGACCCTCCTGGGCAAGTCTCAGCTCCTTATGGCCTCAGTTGGTCCTGATGACTTCTGATGACCCTCCAGCACTTCCAGTGACTCCATTTTTCTGTGCTCCCAGAGAAGGCTGCTGGAGAGCATTAGAGACCGTGACTTCCCCTGTCCCAAACCCCTATGATGCAGATTTCCTTCTTTTTCAGATGCATTTCATCTTCTCAGATACAGTGGTGCTTCTGTTTGATTTCTGGAGTGTCCACAGTCCTGCTGGTAAGAATTGGGGAGCTCTGTAGCACTAGGCAATGGAGAATCTGGGTTCTCTTGATTCTCTGTGGGCAGTTAAGTGAGGCCGACTCCTCTGGCATAAACACTGAGCAGGAACTTTGCTTTTATAATTCCATTTGCAACGACTCCCCTTCAGGTCACGAAGGGCTCCATTATCCTACTGATCCTCACAAAGGCCGAGAGAGGCAGGGAGGCAGCTTTTCCCTCTGTTACAGGGGAAGAAACTAAAGCCCAGAGACAGGAAGAGACTCATGCAGGGTCACACAGTAAGTATGCTTCAGAGCCACAATTAGATCAAGGCCTCCTGGTGCTACCTGCCACCTCTCGAATCCTGCGTTCATTTTTCTGCACCACTTCAGAAGCCCACAGCAGATGCTGGAGATGAAACACCAGTTTGAAAGGGACAAATATTCCTTTGACTTGAAAAGGCAGAGTCTGGCACTAATTCATGAAGAAGTTATTTTTCAACTTAAATAACTGCATCTTAAAAACAGACTGGAAATAGCCCAAATGCTCATTATTGCAGGTGCAGATTAAATAAATTATGGTCATCCTTACAATGGGTTACTCTTTCTTGTTATCTATTGCTGATAAACAGTGGCTTGAAACAAGTCATTTTATCATTCTCTCTCAAGGTTCTGTGAGTTGCCTGGACCCAGCTGAGTGGTGCTCACTGAAGGTCTCTCATGCAGTATAGTCAGACAGCGGCTGGAAGTAGGGTCATTTTGAAGAGTTCCTCACACGTGGGGTGGGGTATATTGGAGTGGCTGTCTTTGGAAAATATAATCTATCACAGATATGATGAAGCCACTGGGGAAGTGAACTGAGGTACAACTGGATGATGAAGTCAAATGCAGAAGAGTCTGCGTAGATAGGACGCTGTCATTTGGACAAACAGAAGCTGATATATATATTGAGTAAAAGAGGTTGCTCTGAGGAAGAGAATTGGGGTGTAGGGAGACTGGGGTGGGAAGAAAACTGATTTTTCTTTTTCTATTTTTTTTTTTTTTTGAGATGGAGTCTCTGTCACTCAGGCTGGAGTGCAGTGGCACGATCTTGGCTCACTGCAATCTCCACCTCCCAGGTTCAAGCAATCCTCTTGCTTCAGTCTCCCGAGTAGCTGGGATTACACGCGTGCACCACAACGCCCAGCTAATTTCTGTTTTTCCTTCTCTTACATTCAACACACTTCTGTGACCAGATGTGTAGGCTTTCCCCAGTGACCAATTTTCTAATACCCAGCTAGGTGTCCTACAACTCAATTCAAATCTGACCAGAGTTAGTGCAGATCCCACAGGTTAAGGGCACAGTCCCACAAGACTGCCCCCTACTTCAGGCACCAATCGCAAGTCCCAGGTTTTCTCCCGTACTTCTGGGCATCAGAGAACTCTGTACATCAGAGTTCCCATAACACCTTCGTTGGGGTCAATTATTTGCTAGAATGGTTCATAAAACTCAGGGAAACACTTTACTTGTGTTTACCCATTTGTTAAAAAGAGTAAAAATGGGCCAGGTGTGGTGGCTCACACCTGTAATCCCAGCACTTTGGGAGGCCGAGGCAAGTGGATCACCTGAGGTTAGGAGTTCAAGACCAGCCTGACCAACATGGTAAAACCCCTGTCTCTACTAAAATTACAAAACAAAATTAGGCAGGTGTGGTGGTAGGTGCCTGTAATCCCAGCTACTTGGGAGGCTGAGGCAAGAGAATCACTTGAACCCAGGAGGCAGGGGTTGCGGTGAGCAGAGATCGTGCTTCTGCACTCCAGCCTGGGCAACAGAGCGAGACTCCATCTCAAAAAAATAAAAAAGTACAATGAATAGCAGGGTGGAAAAGATACATGGGGCAAGGTATGTAGGAAGGAGTTCAGAGCCTTCAGGCCCTCTCTGGGCTTGCCACCTTCCAGGTACCCTCAGGTGTTCAGCAACTAGAAGCTTTTCAAATCCTGTCCTTTTAAAGAAATTATTCATATATAATATTTGTACATGTTTTGGGGGTACATGTGATATTTTGATACCTATTTATAATGTATAATGATCAAATCAGGGTAACTGGGGTGTCTATCACCTCAAACATTTATCTTTGTGTTGGGAATATTATAATTCTGCTTTGAAATATATAATAAATTACAGTTAATTATAATTTCCCTACTGTATTATTGAATGCAAGAGCTTATTCCTTCTATCTAACTGCATCTTTTTGGGTTTTTATGGAGTCTTCCTCATATAGAGGCATGGTTTTTTACATCATTGGCCACTGGTGATCAATTCAACCTTCAGTCCCTCTCTCCTCCCAGAGGTAGGGAGTGGGGCTGAAAGTGCCAACGTCCAAGCACAAGGTTGGCTCCCCTGGCAACCAGCCCCATCCAGAGCCCATCCAGGAGCCCCAGCCATCAGTCATCTCATTAGTATATAAAAAGACAACACTTCAGAGTTTCCAAGGGTTCTAGAAGTCGTGTGCCTGGAAACCAGGGCAGAAACAGGATATATATTTCTTATTATGTCGTAGAGTCCAATAAAATACTTTAGCTGGACCACTTATTATCCCTCTTAGTGAAATGGAAGTAGTAATTGGCAGTTAATTTTACATAGCAGCTCTAATAAGCACTTGATATTTTCTGCAAAATAACTTACTGGGTTTTTCCCTATTATAAAGGTAATATGTATAAAAGAAACCTTAGAAAGTTAGGCAAGGACATACAAACCACCTTTATCCTACTTTGCTGAGGTAACTATTACTCTTCTGCTATTTATCTTTCCTTCCAGACTTTTTTTGCATACTTACATATAAATAGGACCTTGCAGTACTCAGTCCTTAACAAGAAGTCACGACAGATTTGTGCAGCCTGTAGGGGGAGTGGCTGGGGTGATGGCACGAGGCTTCTTCCCCCTCAGCCCCTGGCTTTTTCAGGCAGCTTCTCTTCCTGATCTCAGAGCCACACTCCAGTAGGCCAATCCTACTAAGAAAGGTCTGGTGAAGATGAAGATAGTGAAATTTGGAGCTCAGCAAGGGTGGGGAAGAAGATGCAGGAGAAAGGTGGATGGAGTGGATTCCATGGTCCGGGTGGAGGTGCTGGAAGGGAAACAGTGCCGGCCTGGCCAGGTCTCCACAACTCTGCCTCCTTTGACAGGCATGGCCCTTTCGGTGTTGGTGGTCCTGCTTCTGGCTGTACTATATGAAGGCATCAAGGTTGGCAAAGCCAAGCTGCTCCACCAGGTGCTGGTGAACCTGCCCACCTCCATCAGCCAGCAGGCTATCGCAGAGACAGATGGGGAGTCTGCAGGCTCAGATTCATCCCCTGTCAGCAGAACCCACCACAGGTATGGGCAGTGGGTATGGGAAAGGGTTAGAGGCCTCACATTCACCCTGAGAGATAGGCTGGCCCAGACAGCATTAGCCCCACTTCAGAGAGAGGACAGTGAGGCCCAGGTAAGGACCACGACTCGCCAAAGGGGCTACACATAGTCAAGTGAACTAGAGCTCGTGTCTCCTGATGCCCAGGTGAAAGCACTCTGTGAACAGCCTCTCAGAGGCTTTCTTTAGGGAACTGTGATCTTCAGATGCGGGCCCCTACCTAGCAACAGGGATGGCCACCCACCTGCCCCCAAATCTCACCAGTTCCATGGGTGGCTAGGCTTCCATATCTGGGAGGGGATCTGCAGCTGTCCTGAAGCAATATATTCCACTTGGTGGGAAGAGGAAAATAAGCTCGCTTCTCCTCCCGTCCCACTCGAATCAGGCAACCATTTAGGGTCCCTGTTCTGCCTCTGTCCAGCCGCAGCCTCGCCTGTGCTTAATAAGCCTGCCTGCTCCATCACTAGCCACGCTACATGAGCACCTCAGATCTTCACAACTGCATTGCAAGGGAGGTATTCTTATTCCTGTTTTACTGATAAGGAATCTTAAGTTCAGAGTAGTTAAGACACTTGTCTAGTCCACTTTCAGTATGTAGCAGAGGTAGGAACTGATATGTCACCTAAGTCCATGCTTTTTCTTCCTTTTTTTTTGAGACAAGAGTCTAGCTCTGTCACCAGGCTGGAGTGCAGTGGCACAATCTCAGCTCACTGTAACCTCTGCCTCCCAGGTTCAAGCGATTCTCCTGCCTCAGCCTCCCAAGTAGCTGGGATTATAGGCACGCACCACCAGGCTCAGCTAATTTTTTTTTTGTACTTTTAGTAGAGGCAAGGTTTCACCATGTTGGCCAGGATGGTCTTGACTTCCTGACTTCATGATCTTCCCACCTCGGCCTCCTCCCAAAGTGCTGGGATTACAGGTGTGAGCCACCGTGCCCAACTGTCCATGCTTTTTCTTTCCATTGTCATATTGCCTCCCAAAGTAAATTCAGGGGGAAAATATGCCTTACTGATGATTATCTCTTGTTCCTTGTCAGGAAGATAGATAGATTATATATCCCATCATTTTCCCCTTCGCCTAGGATGCCAGGAAGCTCAGAACCAAATGTAGTGAAGATATATCTCTTTAAAAAGAAATCTCTTGAGTTCTTTCTGGCGGTGGGGGTTGGGGGCAGAAAGAAATCTCTCCTAGGTTAAGCATACAAGTTATAAATAATCTGGTCACATAACTCAACAGCTTTCTACTCCCTGATATCAACTCCCAGCTTCTAGCTCATTACCAGCATTAACCTGATTCTCCTTTTTATCTAGGTGGTATTTGTGTCACTTTGGCCAGTCTCTAATCCATGTCATCCAGGTGGTCATCGGCTACTTCATCATGCTGGCCGTAATGTCCTACAACACCTGGATTTTCCTTGGTGTGGTCCTGGGCTCTGCTGTGGGCTACTACCTAGCTTACCCACTTCTCAGCATGGCTTAGCTGGTGAGGAATGTGTAGGCACTGAGGCTGGAGGGACATGGGGCTCCCTCTTCCAGACACTGTACTTCCAGTGGCCCTTTCTTCTGATGGCTGTTCCTCCCCCTTGTTCGCAGACCCTGGAAATGTTGAGCTGAAGCCAGCACTTGCTCCCTGGAGTTCGGACGCCATTGCAGCAACCTTCTTCTCAGCCAGTCTGCATAGGGCCCAGGCCTGGTCTTGTGTCTTAAGACGGCTGCTGTGACCAAAGGGAGAATGGCAAGAACAGGGGTGGCAGGGTTGCTGAGCCCAGGACAATGCATTTCTGTGACTCAAACCAGGAATTTCCAAAGATTTCAAGGCAGGGAGAAGGGTTCTTGGCGATGTAGGGCATGGAACCTGGACACCCTCAGCTCTCCTGCTTTGTGCCTTATCTACAGGAGTGTCATCCATTGGACTCCCCAACCTCTTCTGTCTTTGAGGGACAGAGACCAAGCTAGATCCTTTTTCTCACCTTTCTGCCTTTGGAATACATGAAGATCATCTCTTCTGTGGATCATGATGACAGACTAAGATTTTTTATTTTTCCCATTAAACTTCTAGTTGGCAATTTTGCACATTCATATAAAAAATTTTAATGAAATGATTTCATTTTATTCATGATGGATGGCAGCATGCTGAGACCTGTTTCCCTTTCTTGTGGGGAGAATAAGTGACAGCTGATTAAAGGCAGAAACACAGGACTGCTTTCAGGCTCCTGGTTAATTCTCTGATTGATAGACTGAGCTCCTTCTACCAGAAGGCACTGCCTGCAGGAAGAATCATCTGATGGCCTTGGCTGTCTGGAAAACTCTTCATGGCCTTAATGCCCTCCTTTATCCTCATCTTTCTTCTATGCAGAACAAAAAACTGCATTTAATAATGTTCAATACTTAATGTTCTCTATTTATACTTACTGCTTACTCGTAATGATCTGGTGGGGAAACATGATTCATTCACTTAAAATACTGATTAAGCCATGGCAGGGTACTGACTGAAGATGCAATCCAACCAAAGCCATTACAGTTTTCAAGTTAGATGGGACTCTCTGGATAGTTGAACGTCTTCACTTTATAAAAAAGAGAGAAAATCACTGCTGTATACTATACCTCACAGACTAGATGAAAAGATGGTTGTAAGCTTTGGGAATTAAAAACAAATACATTTTAGTAAATATATATGTTTAAATAGTCTATGACTGTTTTTCTGTTCTCTTCATTCCATCAGAAAGCACATGAACCCTTATAACAACTGCAGGAGCCGAGTGGGGCTAAGCTGAGTGGAGCTGGTAGTGCTCTTTATAAGGCTATCTGAGGACAGGGTCCATCCATCTGCTACAAAGACAACTCTGCTCAGGGAAACCCAGCCCTGAAATGCTGCACCCAGGTCGACACCCCAGAATGCCAACTTAGGCAAGTCATTCTTCATTCATAGAACAAGCATTAATTGGGTACCTGCTGTAAGAAAAGTAGCTGTCACATGGACTATAAACACCTATGTTAGCACAATTGTTTAGCGTCTTCTCTCCCTGCAGGCAGAAGAAAATATAATAGCCACTAGTTAATTTACAATAAGAAATAACTGCCCTAGAGAGTAGAGTATGTCACACCCTTAGGATTCATCAGGGTATCCCCCATGTTTGCAGGGAATTGGGAAGCTGCCCGGAATCTCAGTAGGTTGAAGATTTTGTACAGCAGATGTGTTCTCACTGATGGAGCATCAACAGTCCATCTCTTAAATTAATACTCCCTCCCCTGTGGTACTGTGGAGATTGGCATCTCCATGGATGATTGGCAACCTCTTCAGTTTGACAGTCTCTTTAAAAGCAGTTAGACACTTGTGGTTTTTATAGTATAGAGGACTTAATTTTTTTTTAAAAAGATTCTATGCTTTAGAGCCAGGCGTGGTGGCTCATGCCTGTAATCCTGGCACTTTAGGAGGCCAAGGCAGGAGGATCACTTGAGGCCAGGAGTTTGAGACCAGCCTGGCCAACATGATGCCTTTCCCCAAAACAGTGATGGTAAGGCAGGGAACACTGCTGTGCTGGCCAAGAGCACAGGCTCTGGAATCAGATGGCCAGGATTTGAATTCTTGTTCTTAGGCTTCTTAGCTATGTAACTTTGGACAAGTTACTTTACCTCTCTAAGTCTCAGTTTTCTCCTCTGTAAAATGGGGATAACACCGTCTTCTGCAATGGTTGCTGGAGATAAGCCAGTCTGTGTAAAGTGCCACACAGCACTGCCTTTTGTTAAGCAACAAATAAATAATTAGTTCTCATTGCCTCCCAGGCCCACACATAGGAGACATACCCAAAGCCTGCAAGGATGATGCCAGGCCAGATGAAATGGAATTTGAGTCCTAGCTCATAAACATTTAAAATCAAGGAATATTTTTATTAAAATTACTCTGTTTTTTTGAAGACTGGTTGCATGGTCTTTGGAAGATCCTGGAATCGAGAAAATGACCACAAATATTTTCTCACTACTGTTCTCTGCATTAGACCTGGTCCCATGAGTTCTAAGGGAATGGAAGCTGCTCTCATAGTAAAGAATCCCTCAGGTGCCATGAACAATGGAAAGAAGGGACCCTCCCACCTTCTCTGCATGGCTTCCTAGACAGTAGGACTAAGCCTGCGGGAGCAACAGGATGACTGGACTGGTCCTCAGAGAACCATCATGCCCCAGGGATGGACTAGGACTACAGAGTGGTGACTTTCTTTGAAAGGTGAAAAGTTCCAGGGTTAGGTACCAAAGGGAGTAATATGTCATAATGTTCTGTGCCTGTTAACTGACCCAGATCTGTTATGACTCCTACCCTTCGATTCCCATAAAGGAGTAGACAGCCCTTGGAACCAAACTCAATTTCCCTCCAAGGGCTTGAGCCAAGTTTCATTATAGACATTTATTTTAGTTTTATTTTCAAATAGTCTTTGACCTCTTGTATCAGATTTAAGGCAGAGATAAAGATACATGTCCCAGGACTACAGGCCAGACTGTTAACTGCACCAGGATTTAGATGGTATAATCTCCCTTGGTTCTTCTACCAGGGAGACCTCAGCCCAAGTGACTTGTCTTGTTGCTGGGGCAGAGTTGAGCAATGGATTCAGGTACAGGAGGGCTCCCAGGTCAGTCTGAGAGTTAATGAAGAGGTTAAACAGTTTGGCAGAGGACAGGACTCTTGCAGGTGACTGACTGGCTGGAGGGGAACCTACCAGTCCTTCTTCCAACTTGCTGCTGAAAACCCAGTGTTTTTGAAGACAGGGTTATGATCCTCTTCACCAGGCCAGGCAGGGGTGGGGCTCAGAAGGTGGCTAAGTCACCTTCTGAGCCCGAACTATTGTTCCCAGAATGCTCACCTTGACCTCACCCTGTGGCTCGCCTAGACCCAGGGTTGGCTGTGCAAAATCATGCTTAGGGAAGGGTTGCAGAGAAACCATTGCACCAGTTTCCTGGGTCTTCATCCCAGCCAGTCAATGTCATCGTCATCATCATCATCTCCAAAAAGGGGTGTTGGGGGCGGGCGTCCCTTCATGCTCTGATAAAACAGGAAACAGTAGTCAGTCCTCACTTGTCCCTGCACCACTGGACTTTCCACCTGTGAGTGGAAGCAATCCAATTTCTGTTCCCAGCTCTAAGATGGAAAGGAGGTTGTACTGACAGGGCCAACTCTGAGACCAGCAAACCTAGGCTTCCAGATAACTGAGACAAGCAGGCAGAGAAGGGAGGCAATCTTCCAACAGAGACAAAAGACCAACTTTGTTTGGCTAATCTCATCATTTATTTGTGAAGCACATGTATTGATTTGACAGGTTCTCCTCTCATGCAGTAACTTACACATTTTGTGTGGAGAAAGAAGGGTCAAAGAGGAAACACTGGAGTGGGAGAAAGAACCAGAAGCAGAGCAGCCCTGAGAGAGCAAGAGGATGTGGGAAGAAGGGAGGCTGAAAAGAAGACAACCACATATGAGAAAACACTGTTGTTGTGGCCTAAGGTGGCCTGACTGGCTCTGGGTGTGATCCCATCATTTGAAAAAGCGTTTAATTTGGAGGCTTGGCCAAGTGGAGAATCCCAAGAGGTGAAGAACACAGAACCACAGCCTCCCACACCTCTAGCTCCTTCCAGCTAGGTAGTGGGGGGGTGAAAGGGACTGATGGGCCATGAGAGACCCACTTTTTTCACAACTTGAGGTCCTGGACTTTCTTTTCTCCTGGCAAGGGAACAAGACCTACGTGGGTAGCAGGGACTGATGCTAGAGACAGGCACGAACTGAATAGTCTCCACTAAGTCATTCTTTGCTCTAGTGAGCTACTGCCAACCAGGATCCACCTTCACAGGGCCAGGCAAAGCAGCATGGTGTGTACACAGGTCTCTGGGCTAATCCCATGTCACTACCAATTAACCAGACCTCGTACTTCAGACATCAGTGAAGTGATCTCTAACTCTCACAGTATAGACAGTATAGGATTTTCAAGTGTGGCTCACAGCTTCTGTTTTGTCCTGGTTAAAGTTCTGGCCCTACATTTACCGGCTATATAAGCTTAGTTAAATTATTAATCTTCCTGAGCCTCAGCCCTCTGATCTATAAAATGGGATAAAGTATCTACCTCATTGGATTAGTAGAAGATAAAATGAGACCGTTTGTGAAGTCATTTTCAGAGTACCCAAGAAATACATGTTAAGTTGATGGTGTTGGTACTAATACCAAGAATATACTAATTAAAAACTTCCAACAACATTTAGGGCAGTCACTTAGAATATACTCAACTGGTATTTTCCCCTCTTTTTTCCTTTTTTAGGGCAGGATTGGTATTCTGATTCTCAAACGGAAATTTAATTCTTGGGAAGAAAGGCTAATGGAAGGAACTGGTACATTCCCTCAAAGAAACACAGGCAAGAGGGAAGGGCTCTGGTACATACAAGCTGGATCACAGATCCATCACAGCTCTCTGCTGCATTTCAGAGCAGTCAAAATGGTGTAGTGACAGCCAGAACGGTTGTAACCTAGCACAATGGGGAACAGCAGGTGTGAGAACCAGGGTTCTATTTCAGTCCCTGTGGATACCCTCCTTTCCTGGCCTTCACTCTTGTTCTCTGTTTAATGAAGCTATGCTATTAGTACTGAACCCATTTTGTTCCCAGGGATATTGTGATGATAAAACAAGGCAGCAGGAAAGCAGGCTAAGTGGAAAATGCTCAGGAGCAGGTGGTCTTTATAGGAGCCTGGGGGTTAGTCCTAGCTTTGCCGCTAACTCACTCTGTGGCTTCAGGTAAATCATCCTTTTGAGCCTCAGGTTCCTTATCTATGAATAAGGATGCCAGGCAAGATGATCTTCAAAGTCCTTTCCAATTCTAAAATATAAACAACATCCTAGCAGATTTGGGGAAGCCTAAGGCTTCAGCATTCCAATGTAGGACTAGGCAGCCCAACTTTCTTCCTCTCAGGGGAATAATTCCTGCATGGACAGAGACTATGATTCTTTCTCAAAAGTAAAGCAGTATGTGACCGTCCCCACTCTGCTTACAGAGCTGCGCCCTCCCAGCCCAGCCCTAAGCCTGCTCCCACAGGGCCCTGCACACAGAGTCCAGGGAGTGGGCCACCAACAGACTCCATTTCTCTTCTCAGAGCCCGTGGGGAAGAGCCCCCAGGAGGCTGTCTGAGGACTTGGCAGTGCCTGGGATTTCCTTACCACCTCGTCTTCATCCTCCTCCTCAGGCTGTGCTTTGGGCCTCAGAACTTTCAGAGTTGCCCCTTTAAAAAGTTCATCCTCTTCATCCCCAGAGAGACTGAAGGAAAATCAAATCATAGAAAATGTTGTTGTTCCTGCTCCAGGTCACAGTACCCACCACCTATAAGGGCCACAGGCCCTTGGGTAAGAATTCAACAGTGTTGGTGGCTGCTCAGGAATTCCTCCCACCTCCGCTGCCACTATCTCTTCCCACGCCCTACGGTGGCCTCCTAGTGTGGTTGGCCCCCTCCAGAACCTACAGCCAGAGTAATCTTTTCAATTTTACCTTCTCAGAATCCATCCCTAGCCACCCTATCAAAAGTGGAACAACTCCTTTAGAATAACACCCTGTTTCTTTTTTAAAAGCACTTACCATATTTTTACAATATATAAGTATTTGTTTTCTCCACCTGACTGTCAGCTCCTTAAACTCAAGAACCAAACCTGCCTTGCCTACCACACTATCCAGTGCCCACCACAGAGCCTTGTACATGGTAGGTGTTGTTGAATTAATACATCAATGAATGAATGAATACATGAGTAAATTAGTCTCTGAGGGATGAACAGAGACTCTGGAAAAAACAGAGACACTCACCACAGATAGTCACCCTGTCCCTGAAGCAGTGCTCAGAGGAACATACCTGGAACGCTGGGAATGATGGCTGGGTCTGAGGGCTGCTCCTGCAACTGTGGAACCTGCCTCTGTGCTCGACAGCTCCTCAGGGGGACCGGCGGAGCTAGTGACATCATCATCTTTCTTGAGCTCTGGAGGCTGAGGCTCTCCTAGGCTTTCAGGCCCTAAGGCCAGTGGGTCCCCCTTCTTGGGGTCTGAAGTCAAGGACAGTCTTGTGGAGCTTTCTTGCAGTGGGCCCTCTGGTGCTACTTCCCTGACACAGACCTTTCCTGATGGGCTGTCGGGCTTGGCTGCCATCGGGCTGGCAGCAAGTGTCTCCTCACACTCAAAGTCCATGGTAACAGGGCCTGGGGGCTCAGGTGGAATTGAGGCTGGGGGCCCCGGAACTCTGTGGGATGGGATGCAAGGCTGTTCGGGTGGAAGGGAACCATCTTTTATCTCTGAGAGTGCCTCTGCTTCTGAGTCCCCTTTCCTTCTGTGTACATCATCCTGGGAAGTGGTGAGGGCCTGAGGAGGCAACGGGACAGCTTCCTCGACCACCTGCTCTAAAGGCACCATGGGGGACTCTGGCCTCTCCCTGTTCAGGGGTGCTCCAGGCTGCCTAGAACTGGCTGAGGCTGACTGCTGCTGGGAAGGTCTCCGTGGCTGCTCTTCTGCTTTTTCTTCTTCTTCACTGCTGCTCTCTTCCTTCTCTCGCTCCTGTTGGTTTAACAGCTGAAGAGTCACCATCTGTTCAAAAGTCAAAGAGGAGATGGTCACTAAAAGGAACACAGTAGCCACTCCTAATTCTTTTAACACTACTGGCCATCTAGTTTAAATGACTTTGCTTCTTTCCTGTTAAAAGAGGCTGACCATATCTGTCAAGTCACTCCAGGCATCCTAATTACTGAAGAACGGTCCTGAATAATTTTTTTTTGCCTTTGGAGACAGGGTCTCGCTCCGGGCTGGAGGGCAGTGGGGGGCAATCATGGCTCACTGCAGTCTTGAACTCATGGGTTCAAGTGATCCTCCTGCCTCAGCCTCCTAAGTGAGCTGGGACTGCAAGCACATGCCAACCCAGCTAATTTTTTAATTTTTATTTTTAGTAGAGACAAAGTCTCATTATGTTGCTCAAGCTGGTCTTGAACTCCTGGTCTCAAGCAGTCCTCCCACCTTGGCCTCCCAAAGTGCTGGGATTACAAGCATGAGCCACCGTGCCATCCTTGAACAATTTTTTATTAATGATCCCTTAGAAGGCACTTAAGCAACATAATGCCCATTCTGATGAAACCACTGACAGCTGGCTGGCTGTACCTTGATAGTATTCATGATGGTTCCCAGAATGGTCCTGCCATTGTAAGATTCCTCCAGCTCAAACTCTGTCCGTAAGGACTGGAACACCTGGTTCATGATCTTCTTGACCTGTGTGAGCATCAAAACACATGCTGCCAAAATCAAGTCACTAAAGGATGCATTAAATTCCAGAGAAGGCCAAAATGAAGCCATCTTAGATCTCTACACTAGGATACCACTGGTCATAAGCAGAGACACTGATGGTTGTCACTGTGGAGAGGATGACATTAAATAATGAGCAGCAATTTGACAGAAGCCTAGCCATAAGAGTTACCTATCAACGGTAGGCAAGCTGTGGTCTGTGTGCCCAAGACTGCTTAAAGACCATTTCTTGAAGTCCCCCTCCCACTGTGAGCACCACTAGGAGCTGCCATAGGCTCTAAGGGTCAGAGGCCAGTGAATGCTGGGCACACTCCCCAGGCCCCGTTCCTCTCCTGTGGTTTGGAGGCCCTTTCTATACCTGCCAAAACCTCCGAAAGATAGGTTCTTTTGGATTTGCCACTTAATATATAACACATAAGTATCTGTTTTCCCCACTAAGCTCTTAAACTCAAGAAGCAAATCTGGTTCATTTTAAAGTCATCAGACAAGTAAAACATCACTAAAGTTAGAAAAAGAGCTTCTAACACAACACACTGGCCACATTCTTTCTGAATGCTTGCTATGGTATGGCTTGCTTCTCCTTTGAAATACCAGCTCACCTTCTCTGAGGGGTCAGATGTAGCAGCTTCAACCCCAGGCATCTGTGACTTGTTCTCTAGTTTCTTGATGTGCTGTTCATTTTGCTCAGTAAGAGCTGTGATTTGGGCCTGGAGGGCTAAACACTGCAAAACAAACAGACTGTGGCTGTGGCCTCAGGAACCTGGATTACCAGGTGAAGATCAGAAAACCCAAGGGGAGGAGAAGCACCCTAAGCATCAAGTCTTAACTTCACCTAGGGCTGCTGGTGTCCACTTCCTCAGCGCCCCCACCTAAGACTCTCTGCCTCAGAGAATTCTAACTCCTTATCACTCGATTTCAACTGAAAACTTCACTTTCTCTTTCCCAAGAAGGTCGCTTGCCTTGTTCCTAATCGGGTCAAAAATATAATGTAAAAAGGGCAGGAGGGTAGGTAATAACTCCAGTCATTTAGACATAAACATTCAGCATTAACAGTAACACATTCATCTGCAAGATTGGCTCCAAGATCTCTGAGCCAGAAGTTTTCAATTGGATGCTTTGAGGAAAGAAACTGAACTCAAATATGGGACTTTCATACCATGACCCTAAGCCATGTCGCATCTTTCTTTTTTAGGCCTGATGATCCCACCATACCCCAGCCTCCAACTTATCTCAGGGCCTTTGCCCAGGATGTTCTGCCTCCTTTGCTGCCTTACCAAAGCCATTTGTCCTTCTTGGCTCTGCTTAAATGTCACCTCCTTTGGGAAACCTTCCCAGCTCTCCTGGGTACTTCCTCTTCTGGACCCCACAGCACTTAATGCCTATCTTTGTTTGTCTCCCTTCCTTAACTGTGAGATATGTGAGGGAAGAGTTCCCTGTATGCACTTTAACACAGTGGATGGAATACAACTGACACTCAACCAGTATTTGCTTAACAAATGAAGGATCCAATAATAATGGGAAACGTGTTCCAGAACACTAGTGCTGTTTCTTCTCTTTTTCCAGTCACCGACCTATCACCACAAATAAGTATGAGAAAGATAACTGACAAACTAAACAAGTGCAATAAGTGTGGTTTTGTCTTCCAGCCATTAATAACTTTCAGGCTCAGAAGGATCGGCAGGACTCCAACAGCCTGCTTGCCTCAAATTCACTGGGCTGCCTAAACTGTCTGGCTCAGGAAAAACATGTACCTTTTCCTGAAGTTGTACCAGCTTCTGCTGCTGGGCGTCTCTCTGCGCGCACACCTCCTGGTACTGCTGCAGGTGCTCATCCTTGGCAGAGGCCAACAAAAGTTCACATTTTGCTTCCCACTGTGTCTGTAGCTCAGCCTGTACTAAAGACAGCTGCCAAGAGAAAGTACTGACCATATCATCTTTGGGCGCAGGGGAGTGGTATTCCATTGGCACCTAAGGAAGCCCATCTTTCAAAAAGCAAAAGAATAAGCTAACAGCCCAGAGTTAACTGGGAAACTGTTTAAAAGACTCTCACGACTTTTAAAGTAAATGCACTTCTTAAGATGTCATTGGTTGTCAGGACTCCAAAAGGTACTCCCAGCAGACAAAGGTGTGCCTATCTAGATAGGTCCCTGGAGGGCAAGGCCATGTGATCATCGCTTTCAGGGTCTGAACCCTAAATCTTACAGGTTCAGAAACTTTTTTCACCAAAATTCCCAGAGGTGGTCAAATTGAAGGCACCAATGCACTCTAATTAAACAAATGTATACAGATAAATTTTAAACTTATAATGAGCAAGGTTGCTGTTGCACAGACTAGAGATCCAGCTATGTCCTGCCATTATCCCTGGTTCCCTTCCTGATGACCTAAATAAATCCCTTCTTTTCAAGGATGATAATGTGCCTGAAGGATGGTGTCTGACGGCTGATGGCTTTGGCCTTATCCTGTTTGGAATTTTTTATAAGGAAACTATTTTTCATTTTTACTTAAGTAATTAAATATTAACTAAGCTTTTAAAAAAAGGAAAGAAGATTCTCCATTTGATTCCTGGCTTTCCTGCATATATCTAATTACTTTTTCTACCTTTCTCCAAAGTGAGAGTATCAACTATGAAAACTGTCATCGTAAGAGTAAGGAAGAACTAGAAGCTTTTCTCTCTGAGTTCTTCATACCTTCCCTCTATTTCCAAAGTGCTTCAGTTTCCCATTACCTGCTCTGCAGCTGCTTGGTCTGTGGACACTCGAGTCTTTTTCAAGAGTTGTCGAAGTTTGTCCAATTCCTCCTGGTATGACTTGCGAATCTCATCTATCTCCTCCTCAGCCTGACAACGTTCTTGAGCTGACTTCTTTTTCCTTTCTGAGAGGTTCTTAGGAACAAGAGAACCATCGTCAGCTCTAGCTTGTTAACAGAGAATAAAAAGGGATGATGGCAGTGGCATTTTACCTTGTGGGATCCTTACTCCATTTCTGGAAACTTCATTTTTTAGTTTAATTTTTCCCTAAATATTTAACATTCTTGGCTACTAGATTAGGAAAATGGTGACAGGAGAAGGAAAACAAGAAGAACTTTATCTACCCCTCTATTAAGAGCCAGGCGCGGTGGCTCATGCCTGTAATCGCAGCACTTTGTGAGGCTGACATGGATGGATCACGAGGTCAAGAGATGGAGACCATCCTGGCCAACATGGTGAAACCCCATCTCTACTAAAAAATACAAAAATTAGCTGGGTGTGGTGGCGCGTGCCTGTAGTCCCAGCTACTCAGGAGGCCGAGGCAGAAGAATTGCTTGAACCCAGGAGGCGGAGCAGTGAGCCAAGATTGTGCCACTGCACTCCAGACTGGCACCTGGCAACAAAGCAAAACTCTGTCTCAAAAAAAAAAGAGATAGGGAACATCCTAACTTTAATGAGGGTACAGGAAATCAGACATTCTCATACCCTGATAGTAAAAAAATAAATGGATACACCCTCTTTGGATAGTAATCCCATGAAAAACCTTTAAAAACATACATATTCAAAAATCCCACAAATTGTAATTAAGGATTCAATAAGTCATAGTCATAAAGAATATGTTACAAGAATAGTCACTGTAGTAGTATCTATAATAATGAAAAACTGAAAACAGCCAAGAGGTTAGAAGAAATTGGTTAAAAATAAATAAACAGGTCAGGCACAGTGGCTCACGTCTGTAATCCCAGCATTTTGGGAGGCCGAGGTGGGTGGATCACCTGAGATCAGGAGTTCAAGACCAGCCTGGTCAACATGGTGAAACCCCACCTATACTAAAAATTAAAAAAATTTAAAAATAAATAAAAATTTAAAAAATGAAAACTATTAAATAAATAAAGTAGAAAAAAATCCTAGGGAAAAAAATGTAATTGTAGACCAAGATTTACCCTCTTAAAAGGCACTTGGCCGAAACAGCTTTACTAATGAAATTTATTGAAGGCTCAGGAGCAGTTTATTCTTTTCACATTTAAACTATTCTAAAACATACGAAAAGACAGAAATGTTCTCACTTTGTTCACTTAGTATTTCCTGATACCAAAATTTTAACCAACAAAAGATACTACAAATAAAGTTAAAAGAGAGCAAACTAGAAAAATATTTGCAACATCTATAACTGACAAAGGACTGATGGCCTCAATAGGGTTTACAAATCAAACTAATTAATAATAGGAAAGAGGATAAATGACACTAAAAAGAGATTTACATAAGAAATACAAATAGGTATTAAATATATGAAAGCTTTACTACTCATAAAAATACATGTTAAAACAAAATAACATATTTCACCTGTCAGACTAATAAAGATCAGAAAAAGTGATGTATGCAGAGTGAGGAAGAATGTGACAAATGGGCTCACTCACATAGTGCTGAAAGTGTAAGCGCTATTCTTTGAGGATAATCTGGTAATATTTACAAAAATTATCTTTGAGGATAATCTGATAATATTTATAAAAATTCAAACGTGTAGCCTTCCCTCTGATCCCATGATCATGCAATCCATCATATAGGAATGCTCAAACAAATTTGAGCATTTGAGGATTATATAATATGAGGATGTCTATAGCTGCAATGCTTGAAATAATGAAAAATTAAAAACATAAATATCCATTGATAGGTGAATAATTAAATTGATTATGGTACAGCCTCACATCATAGTAGCCTATTATGCAGCAGTTAAATATGAGTGAGAAAGATCTTCCTATGTAGTATGAGTCCACAATATTTTTCTAAAAAGCATTAAATGTGATGCCATTATTATAAAAAAATGTTGTCGGTATACATACATGTATGTGTGAATGAGTGTGAATGTATGTTTTAAACATACAGAAAACAGTCTGGAAGGATCATATACTTCATAATTGTCATCTCCAATGTATGAGATTAAAGAGGCGAAAATCTTTTAATTTTACACTTTTCTATATTATTTATAGTTGTTACAATAAGCACATACTTACTGTAATTTTTAAAAGGAAAATAAAAATGTTTATTAAACAGCTAATTCTGGCCAACTGGGTTGTAGAACTTACCTTTTCCAAGGACTCCTTCTCAGCTCGAAGGTCGGTCAGTTCCTCCTCCAGGGATGTCACCTTGAATTCCAGTTGTTTCCGGCTCTGCTTTTCACTTCTGAATTTGGACTGTGCTTGCTCAGAGGTTTCTTGGAGCTCTGGGATACAGGAGCAGAGACTTGGCTACAGAATCAGAGCTGTAGTGGGCTATGTGTTATCCCAGCAGTTCTTTTTTAAAATTATTTTTTAGAGACGGAGTCTTGCTCCATTACAGGCTGGAGTGCAGTGGTATGATCACAGCTCACTATAGCCTCCACCTCCTTGGCTCAAGCAGTCCTCCTGCCTCAGCGTCCCAGAGTGCTAGGATTATAGGCGTGAGTCCCTACGCCTGGACTCACTGGCTCTTTCAAAGCTGCACACTTTGACTTCCCAATCCTACCACACAAGTAGCCTCTACCCACTTCTTTCAACATCACCTCACTAACCAGCAATAAGGTTTATCAAGTTGTCAGCTGACTCCCCCATCAACCCATATTTATCGCATAGAAAATAACCTCTGTGTGTACATGTCACCTTCTCCACATACAAAATTGAAAAGAAATGTTCCCAGCAGTCAGAAATGACCTTTGAAACAGAACACTCCCACAATTCCTTTTTGGCCACTGTCTTAACACTCTGGACTGATCGTTGCTTAGTGATAGTCCAGGTTCTTTCCCACTGTTTTGAGTAAGATACTCTCAACTTTCTTGGTAGCTGGGACATTCTACCAAGAATTTGCTTTCAAAACATCTCTTCTTAAATAAATCTCTTTGAAATAAATACACTTTATTTGTTTGAGAAATTTTTGAGACTCTCACAGCTCTTGAGGTAATTGTCATAAGGTACCACAAAAGCAGAAATCAGACATCTGTACAACATTCAAATCTAAGACTGTCTAACATGTTTGCCTCATGTGGGACCAGTCATGCTCTAAAAGGGAAGGGATGGGCTGGGAGCAGTGGCTCATGCCTGTAATCCCGACACTTTGGGATGAGGGAGGGAGAATGGTTTGAGATCAAGAGTTCACGACCAGCCTGGTCAATATAGTGAGACTCCTGTCTCTAAAAAATATAAATTTTTTTTTAAAAAATAAAAGGGAAGGGATGTATCTTCAAGATAGCACCTTACCAACTGATAACGTTTTTTAGTTCTCTATTAGGCAAATGAACTTTGCTTCCACCCAACTCTGCTGCTGCTCCAGCTACCCCTTGCCCACTGATCCCATCTCTGCCCTCCATATTTGTTTCTATACATCAACGTATGGTCTTCACAAATCTTCTATCCAATCACCATGTCTTGCCAGGCCCTGAACTAACACTAATATGGAGGAGAGGACTTTACGAAGATGAGCAAAACACCATGCTTATCAAACAGTGATAAGGGTTATAACAATGCACTAAGAGATAAAGGATTTTTTAAAAAGAGATAAAATGTTCTAGAGAAAACTAAGAAAGCTTCTGAAAGAAGCAGATTTTGAAGAGGATTGAAGGCAAATATTGGTAATGGTGGACGTGTCAAATCCAGAGAATAGCATGGATAAGAAGCAAGACAAGAACTACAGGATGAGCTGAAGAGCAGCCAGCAGGCTTGCTGGTATGGTCAGGGCCAAGATGAACTGGACAATATAATGGGAGACAAGCCAAGTAGGAGGAGCCTTGAGTGCCAGGCTGAAGAGTTGCAATCCATCCTCTAGGAAAGAAGAAACCACACTAGGAAGCATCTCTTTTTTAAACTTCCACTGAGTCATGAGTTAGAACAACACATTAACTCTTCGGGCATTTGAAGCCAATCATAAGTACCAAAGATTTTGAAGCCAATACCTCCCCAGACAGAAGGGAACTGTGGCACTGATCAATTCCAAATAATTAGTCGGTTCTTTTGTTGTCCCTTCTGTAAAACAATCATGTAGGTTTTATACTAGTCTCCTTTAATTTTTGGCTCAGTCCTTCAAAAACTTCATGAGCATTGTGCCAAAAAGATCGAGAGGAAGAAAACAGCTTAATTCCTTGAGTTTAAATGGCAACAATCCCAGCATCCCCCACCTAGCACATACCTGAAAGCTTTGCCTGCACTTTGGTGAGCTGGCTCCTGAGAAGATCCGTTTCCTTCAAGTTTTCCGTCAGCTGCATCTGCAGCTCTGTTTCCTTTTTTTGGTGAGCAGTCATTTTCAGCTGCAGATGAGAGACCTGTGCGGTGGCCGCTGCTAACTCCTCTGTCACCTTGGCCTGAATAATAACAAGGTATGATGTCACTTTAAACATAGGTGTTCTCCATGCGAGTGATGAACCAACCTCACATAACTCTATGCAGACTGAACTAGTAAACAGGGAGTTATGGCTGCCTTCAACCTGCATTAAACCAAATTCAAATTATAGGAGTAGGCCATCTCTCTTATACTATTAAATTGCTACTACTATTACAACTCCTATGCTATTACACCTATACTAGTATACTTAAATTTTTTTTTTCTTTTTTTAGAGATGGGGTCTCGCTCAGTCATCTAGGCTGGATGACTCATAGCTCACTACAGCCTTGAACTCCTGGGCTCAAGTAATGCTCCCACCCCAGCCTCTGGAGTAGCTGGGACTACAGGTGCAAGCTACTATGCCCGGCTCTATTATACTTTACATACATTTTTACAGTTGTCTATTTCCTTATTATCATTTGTCTCTTCTTGTGTTCACTGTGCCCACTTGTTTTAAATATACTTATTCCTTGCCTTATTCCAAAGTCTTTATTCATTTTATAGATTGCATTTAAAATCTTCTCCTAAAGAAGAAAATAAAGGCTGGGCATGGTGGCTCACCCCTGTAATCCCAGCACTTTGGGAGGCTGAGGCAGGCAGATCACAAGGTCAGGAGTTCGATACCAGCCTGGCCAACATGGTGAAACCCCTTCTCTACTAAAAATACAAAAATTAGCTAGGTGTGGTGGCAGGCACCTGTAATCCCAGCTACTCGGGAGGCTGAGGCAGGCAAATCACTTGAACCCAGGAGGCAGAGATTGCACTGAGCCAAGAGTGCACCACTGCACTCTGCTTGGGCAACAGAGCAAGACTCCATCTCAAAAGAAGAAAAATAAAAGAAGAAAATAAATTTATATATAAAATAAAAATAACATGCTGCTGCTCTGCCTCTTGAGTAGCCATTGTTTTATTCCTTTACTTAATTAAAGCTTGCTTTCACTTTAAAAAATAAATAAAAATAAATAGGCTATAAATGAGTATCTGAAAGTATATGTGTTCTTTAGTCTAAGCTTTTTTTTTTTTTCCAGAGGGAGTCTCACTCTGTCACCCAGGCTAGAGTGCAATGGCGCAATCTCGGTTCACTGCAACCTCCACCTCCCAGGATCAAGCTTCTCCTGCCTCAGCATCCCGAATAGCTGGGATTACAGGCACACACCACCATGCCCAGCTAATTTTTGTATTTTTAGTAGAGACGAGGTTTCATCATGTTAGCCAGAATGGTCTCGATCTCTTGACCTTGTGATCTGCCTGCCTCACCCTTCCAAAGTGCTGGGATTACAGGGGTGAGCCACCTCGCCCGGCCTAGACTAAGCTTTAAGATATTTATTTTTGCTATTCAGTAGCCTTAGGTTTTCACCTGTTAAACACAGATGACAATGAAATCTAGAACTTTCAGATATAGGAGTGGCTTTCATCTACTCATTGTCCTGCTTCAAATGTCCTAATGAAAACAAAACTAACTGAGAGCTCAGAGAGCTTTGCTTCTATTTGTAGCTCAGAGAGTTCACTAATACCAGAACAAGCACCTCTCTCAGAAGAACTTGCAGCAGCTAAAACACTGGAAGGGACAAATTCCAAAGGTGTGCCAAAGAAATGGAGGGTCACTCTCTTGCTAAAGGTTAAGCAGAGTAGAAAATCACCCAAAAGCTCTTTTTATTTAGGTCCTCAGCTAGAAAGGCCTGTCAGAAGCATAAAAATTAATGCTGTCACCCAAATGCACATGTACGCAGAAAACAATAAGAATGAATAAGACATTAACAATCATTATTTTTGAGTGGAAGGATTTATATTTTATGTTTGCTTATCTATATTTCTAAATTTTCCAGAATGAACAGATACAACTTCTGTGATCAGAAAGAAAAAGTATATATATATGTGTGTGTGTGTGTGTGTGTGTGTGTGTGTGTGTATGTATATATATATAGGTGTATTTATATTTATAATTTTTTTAAAGATCATGGTATAGTCAAATGAGAAGGGAAAACACAAAAAAAAATCTACACAGTAGATGGGATGGCTTCCTGATTCCTACCCTGGATCAAATTCTACTGCTGACATGGAGAGTGAGAAAAAGAAAGCAATGATAGGAAGAACCAAGAGTTCAGAACACCAGTGAAAAAAGGATGCAAGGTAAAAGCAAGAAAATACTACTCAAGAGAGATGGTAATTTTACATAGGAAAAGGAATATAGCTGAATGAAAGTGGGGGTCCTAGGGAGGTCTTTTACCCTTTCATTCTCTGACCTTCACTTTGTCCCTGTAAAATAAAAACGTTAAACTAAAAAGGTGACCTCTAATAGATCTTCCCATTTTAGCCATTATTCCATGATTTTTTGTGGTACTATTATATTATAGAGAAAAACAATTTCAGTTACCAAATATTCATTGAACAGTTAACCATACCCTTCTGAGCTGTGTCTAAAGGCAGAAAATTGCTTCCAGGGATGAAAGGACCTTGCCCATCTCCCTTTAAAAGGAGAGGTCACCAGGAAAACTGTTACGTGAGAAATTGATCAAAAAGAAAAGAAAAAGAAGGGAGAGTCAAGGCTCAAAAAGTTTCAGTGAAATAAAGATGATCAGTGAAGCATGTGGTACTTGGTATCCCAGTCATATGCATCAAGAGATTCCCTCAAAAATTTGTGTGAAGCATGGTATCTATAACACAGTGGATTGTGGCAGATATTAGCTGTGATTACTACTGTTGTTATTATTACTTCTGTTTTTGCTATTATAAATAGAGCATCTACTGGGCTCAATGCATGGCATTAGACATCTCTAGGGTTTATCAACATGAAAGCATTTGGGTAGATTAATGAGCTAATTCAGGGGCTGGCAAACTATGACCTATAAGCCAAACTGACCTATTATTTTTGCAAATAAAGTTTTATTGGAACACATACACACATAAAACAGTGCTTCTCAACATGAGAATCACATGCTGAATATCTTAAAAATGCTGCCACTGGCCGAGGCAGACAGATCACGAGGTCAGGAGTTCAAGACCAGCCGGACCAATGTGGTGAAACCCTGTCTCTACTAAAAATACAAAAATTAGCCGGGCATAGTGGCATGCACCTGTAATCCCAGCTACTCGGGAGGTTGAGGCAGGAGAATTGCCTGAACCTGGGAGGCAGAGGTTGCAGTGAGCTGAGATTGCCCCATTGCACTTCAGTGTCGGCAACAGACCAAGACTCCATCTCAAAAAACAAATTTAACATTTAAAATTTAAAAAAAAAAAAAAATGCTGCCACCTCCAGAGATTATGACAAAAGAAATCCCTGACAAGAGCAGTAATTCCTATATCTGGAATCTATAGGATCTTTTTAAAAGTTCAGATTCAGGCCCCAGCTAGATATACTAAATTAGAATCTCTGGAGATCCAGGATTTAAGAATATCTAGTTTTAATCAAGTTCCCCAAGTGAGTCTGAGGCAGCCAGTATTTGGGGACCACTGATCTAGAACAAGTTACAGTAATCATTTTAGCCTTGAATAGTAACAGTGAGGCTAAATAATCTATTTAGAAGCCCCTTATAGGCCTAAAGAAAAAACAAACAAACAAAAGGAATACAGGAAAGGAAGAGAAAAAATAAAAGTAGAAATAGTAAAAAGTACATTTAGTGGGTGGGGGGTGGTGAAGTGACTTCAGTACTTGTCATTGACCGAATGAGAACAACGTCACAGACTGCTGATCTTGATGTAGGCATTAGAAGTCAGTTGCATCAACAAGAGATGTATAAAGTAATGGGAACAGAACACGGTCAGGATTGGAAAGGGCTGTGCAGGACAAGGCATCTGAGGATAAGAGGTCAAACATTACTTGCTTGGATTCTATGACTAAGAGAAGACAAAGATTAGCAAAAGACATAGCAAGGAATCCTCATGACCAGAATATGAGAATGTGAGTAAATGCCACAAATTATAAAGTGTATTTAACTTTTCATGTTTTCAAGAAAACACAAATACAAAATGTAAACGATTTCTAAACCTCTGAGAAGAGGTTTAGAAAGACAGCAGATGAAAAGGTCAGGATCTCCTAGCTGAGGAGTGGTAGCCCTAACAAGAAGGAATCCATTTGGGATAAACAGCATCACTGGAACAAGGGGAGGAGAAGCGAGCTTCAGAATCAGCAGATCCCACCAAGACCCACTAGAGTCTTCCTTACTGCTACTGCAGGAACGGGTCAAAATTCCTAATTTTGAAAGGACTGAGGTCAAACAGTAGTACTTTAAAATGCTTTGGCAGACACAGATGAAGGAGCAAACTAAACAATCTTAAATTCCACTAAAAAGAACCTACGTATCTGTTACCTGACATAATGGAAATTTTCTGTTAATTTTGTCAACAGAATAAATTTCATTTCTAATAAGCTGTGTAATTTTTACCCAATCAAATTACTGAGATCAGTGATTATTTTGAGTCACCCTACTGTGAAGCATATTATAAAACAGAAATGTAGATGATGGATACGTGAAAACTTGTTGAGAGATTTCTAGTTCTTTTTGCAGTGATGGCAAAAATTCTGCTCTACCTTAGCTCTACCCATCCTGACCTGGGCTTTTCTCTCCCCAGTTGCTTTACCTTCTCTTGTTCAGCATGCAATACTCTTGCCTGTGTGTTTTCTGTGGCTGTCTGAAGTGAGTTGTTCCTCTTCTCCATCATCAGGTTACTCTGCTCAACATACCTGTGAAAGAAATAGGGAAGAAGAAAACATTTATCAAGCACAGAGTATATGGCAGGCACAACCTGATGCCCATTCTGTCCTCACAACATTGCTACTCTATACCTTCATCAAAAACAATCTGAAAGCATTTTCTTTTCCTTAGATCTGAAGTAGTGAGATCTAAGGAAATTGGGCTGGAAGCAGGAACCTGGGCCAGCGGTGAACTGCCCTAAATAATGGAGAGGACGGGAATATGAAGGGTGTGTGATAATGAGAATGAGGAGGAAAGAGACAAGAGTAAGGAGGCTGTAAGAAAGAGGGAAGAAGAGAAAGCCACTCCCCCACCTCTGCCGCGTGGGAGACAAGAGACAGTGGAGAAGAGAAATATGGGAGAATGATCTTTTAAGTGCAATGCTGTGTTGTGATGTGTTCCACTCACCCTCCCTGCTCACCCCACCAAATCTTCAGAAGTATCTACAAAAAGTACAAAATGCTTAGGTTTTATATGGGAATCAGTGAAGTTTTGGCTGAGTTCTTGTGGATAAAATAGAGTTAGCTCACACAGAAGAGAGAAGAGTTGACACTAGAGTTCTGTACGTAATAATACCAGTTTTAAAGATAAAGAAACTAGGGCCAGCAGGAATAAAATACTCAGAGTCACAAAATGAATGAGGGACAGAGCAGGTATCAAACACAGGTCTGCCCTACATCACAGCCTACTGAGCTCCTTTTGCTACAATGCCTCTCAGAAGACAGGCAATAATTCACACGACAGGCAGGAAACAGAAATGGCAGAAATACATACATACTGCCCTAAACAAATACGTGTACTTAAGCTGGGTATACACACAATAAACCCTTTGGCCCATCCTAGCCAGGCCCCGTACCTGTCATTACCTCTGATTTCGTTCAATTAATTCACTAATCTTGTCATTCTGTTCTTCTATCCGATTGCTCTTTTCAAGGAGCTCTTGCTTCAATCTTTCATTTTCCTAAATTCAAAATATATGATGTACAATTTAAGTGTCTTGAGAGAAAAGCAACAGATAGAAGAGAATCAACTTGAACTGACAGGTGACAATGTTAACATATTTTGAGACAAAACACTAGAATTTATGTCTACATGTATTTTAAAATAACATATTGGATTATACCTACTGGATACAAATCACTAGGTCCAATGGACTGAGTGTATAAATAGCTATAAAATGAAGTGAAATTCTGAGGTATGGTCAAAAAAGCAAAGTTTCCTTCAGAATGTATAGTGATAAGTCACTTGGACAGAATTAAGCCATAATGGATTTTCCAGAACTGTGTAACCCAAGCGTAGCATTTATCACAGGCTCTCTATTTCTGGGGTGGAGGTGTTAAAGGGCAGTACCTCTGGGAAGAGAACATGGCTAAGACCTTCAGCCTGAGTGGTCTGTTCTCAATCACTCTCACCTGAATGATTCGCTGGATGTTGCTCATAATCATGCTTGTTTCCATTGTAACTGACATGCTAGGAATAAGCATGGAATTGCCAGCACTATGTTTCTGTAACTCTTCAACCTATAAAAGGGATACCGGAAAGACCTTGTGAGAAATTACAAAATGAAGAAATACTGGCCGGGCGCGGTGGCTCAAGCCTGTAATCCCAGCACTTTGGGAGGCCGAGGCGGGTGGATCACGAGGTCAAGAGATCGAGACCATCCTGGTCAACATGGTGAAACCCCGTCTCTACTAATACAAAAAATTAGCTGGGCACGGTGGCGTGTGTCTGTAATCCCAGCTACTCAGGAGGCTGAGGCAGGAGAATTGCCTGAACCCAGGAGGCGGAGGTTGCGGTGAGCCGAGATCGCGCCATTGCACTCCAGCCTGGGTATCAAGAGCGAAACTACGTCTCAAAAAAAAAAAAAAAAAAAGAAATACTATTTACCCAAGATTTGACCCCTTTGTTAAGGGGATTAATGAGTTCCTGGGATAATCTCTAACTGTAAGCTAGAGTTCTCTCCTACTAACTGGATCCCAAAATAATTATAACTAACCTTGTAGGGTAATAACCTCTAACTACTACCAATACAGGAAACCAAAGAAGAGTTTGCCTATAGCTCTGGCTGCTCCCTGTTTACATCCCCACTTTCAACATGGCCCCAACCCTGACTCAGTCACCTTAGTCATGAGATGATCCATTTTATCAGCCACTTTGCTGACTGCCATTCGAATTTCAGTGTTATGTTGCCGGGCTTCAGTCATGAGAAATGAAGCCATATCACCTGATCCTAAACAGACATAAGCCAAAAAGAAACTTATGAAACTGGAGCAGAGGAAACTGTATGAAGAAAAGCCAGTAGCTCTTCCAGTAAAGAAAGAAATTAATATTCTATACACAGGAAATGCTATAGGTGACTTCACCCTGTCAGGAGAAGATGTATGGGGGAGACTAGAGGCAAAAGGGCTTCAAATTAAACAACTAAGCTGTGTTCCTGCAAAATGCATCAAGGGCTACATCTGGTCCAAGGGCACAAGTATGTCCGTTTTGCACTGACTGACAGCATGCGCAGCTCAGACTGCTTTCCCGTTCATCCAGCTGCATGCCAGGCATTGTACCAGGTACCAGGTACCAGGAATACAGCAGTAAATAAAACACGGCTTCTGCCCTTGGTGAGCTCTCAGTCTGGTTGGGAGACTGACATGTAAACAAATCATTACAAGAGAGTGTATTAAGTGCAAAAACATGGACCATATGCTAGGTATAAAAGTAGCACAGAGAAAAACGTGATTAACTCTTTGGTGACACACATACACAGTTGTATTTGTGGGAAGAGAGGAAAGAGGGACAGAGAATAGTCAGGGAAGGCTTCACAGAGGGAGATGATAGTTTTGATGGATGAAAAAGCATTTCCCAGATGGAGAAGGACAGAGAGACAAAGCCTGCAACCAGAAAATCCTGACCAGTCCAAAACCACAAATTATGTTGCAGGACATACTGGCTTCTTCCTACCACTGTCCTAATACCAAAGCTGACTACTAAGCAGAAGACAAACATCAGAACAAGGCAGGATTCCATCAGAGCAGTTTATACTTTATCTTGGTTTGGTTTTCTACATTAGACACTCACACTTGTACACACATACAAAGTATCTGAAAAGTTACCAAAGTAACTGTTAAGAACAGTTTCCCGAGGTCAGGGTGTTTAATGAATGGGAAAGACAGTAACTTTTCACTTTACACCTTTTTGTACTGCTTGACATTTTTATAAAAGTCTCTTGTTTTTGTAATTTAAAAATTGTAACAAAGTAGCTTTCATTAGAGATATTAAACACCTATAATGTTCAACTTTCTCACAATTTCCTCCAATGATTTGCTCTTTTGCTATTTTCTCTAAACTCTAGCTACCCTAACAGAGGAATTAAAAGGGCCAGGGGAGAATATCCAAGGAACAAAACACAGAATGTGGACACAAGGAAATATTGGGGGACGATGGAAATGCTCTAAAATAGGATTGTAAGGATAAATGCACCACTCTGCAAATTTACTAAAAAACTTTTGAATTGTACATTTAAAATGAATGAATGTATGGAACACATATTATATCTCAACAAAGCTGTTAAAAAAGAGAAGAAACAATGAGAGCTGTTGGAGTGAAAACGAAAGAGGAGCAAGAAGAGGGAAAGCACAGCAAGAGTGGGAGATGAGAAACTGAGGGAATCACTCCCTACCTTGGAAATGGGGAGGCTGAGAGAGCGGTGCTGGGTACAAAGGCCGAACTGGCTGCAGCTGGGAGGTGACGGCAGATGCCTGTGGATATGCGTAGGCTTGCATACCTGCATAGGGCTGAGAAACGAATTACCACTGGTTGATAAAACATTCATGTCTTTCTTTTTTGCTCACATTTTTCTTTGGTGGAATAAAGTGGATGAGCTGGGAGGAGACTCAAACTTACTGAAGTCAGAGATGGATGAGACCGGGGTTTGGCAGTGGGTAAGGACTGCAGCAGGAGAGTTATCTATGTAACCCAGTAGAAACTGGCCACTAAGATCCTACCCAGAAACCAAAGAAAGTATATCTTGGGTCACTACCCAGTCATCTGGCGAGATGATTTAATTAAGTGGGGATTCATTCCCCACTATCAGGTCTATTGCCTAAGAAGTTTTTAGATTAATAAAACTCTGCTTAGTATCCACTGAGTTCAAAGAAGTGCTCACTGAGATTCCAAAAAAAATCTGCCAATTTCCAAGGATGCCTCTCCCCTGCTAGATTCCGACGCTAATCCACGAGACCAAGAGCTCTCATGTTCCTCTGAGCCTCAGTCACATCAACTGTAAGAAGAAGATAATAATAATAGGGCTGTTGTGTGGACCAAATGAAGTGAGATAGGTAAAGTTCTGAAAAGCTGATAAGTTACATGCCTGAGAGATGGTAAGCGCTCAATAAACAGCAGCTTTTATTTTAATGAGGATGGTTACTCTTCCTTGAAATAAGGAAGTCTAGCTCATTTCCAGGTATAGATATAACTACTTATCCATTTAAAAAAAAATCTTAGTCTATAGGATAGTAATTCTCCATGGAGGAGAGGAGGGGTGGGTAAAAAGAGGGCAACAGTGGGACTTTTTCCAGCTTTGAGACTCTCCATCTTAATGAGGCATGGCCTATCTACCATCACTCCCACACCTCCATTAAGCATCACCAAGAAGTGAGCCCCTGCTATCAGTGACAATATGTCTTATCCACCAAGTCTGCTTAGGCAGAAGAAAGAGTCTACTACCCCTGGCAAACAGGCTGCTGCCATTGTCTTCTGTGGTAACAGGAAAAAAGCCTTCTTTAAGAAAAGTTTACTAGATAGCAGAGTCCAGCTACATTTTCCATATGGTTCCACTTTTAAACCATACCATTCTGCTGAATATATTCTGCAGAATGTTAGCCTGCCAACTTTTGGTAGAAAAGAATACAGAGGAATGTGAATATACAGCCTTCAACTAGATATGTGTGAAAAGAAAAGGCAACAAACATTGATTGGACCTTTACTACGTTGTACTAGAAGTTCTACTTGTTCTTGCATTTAATCTTTATGACATTCTAACGTAGGTAATCCTTTGCCTGTTTAGAAATGAGAAAGTGGTGACGAAGGAAGGGAAAAAAATTACAAACTCTGATTTTGGGAACTGCTACTGTATGAATTGTACAGGAAGAAGAAAAGAGACTGACTAGAACCACAGTAAATTATAGGATATAATTAATATGGTTATAAAACGTTACCTGAAAGGATTGGGCATTTCCAGATACAGCTGAGTGGGAATCGAGAGATGCAACTTGCATTAAGGCAGCAGAAGGTGCCTGGAGTCCAGAAACAGATGGCTGAGGTGCTAAGATAAAGGGAGACATTTTCACTGTTATCCACCCATGCTTCTTGGTGCGAGTCTGGACTAGCACCTTTCACACCACCATGCTTCAGACTCCACTATTTTCCTTGCCTAGTCTCCCTACACTCAGCTTTACTGGAATCTCAAGAATGAGCTAGTAGAAGGAAACTGGGTGCTCTCATGTGCTTCTGACTCAGCCCTAGGATCCCATCTGCTGACAGGAAGTGCAGAACACACCCAGGGAAACGTCTCAATAGCTGAGTGCAGACTTCCAACACTGACAATGCAACACAGCAGAAATCACAACAAAGCAGCCAAGTCCATCTCTGGGTCTGAAAATGCCCTACCCAGGGACAAACTGACAAGTGTTACACTCTTACATTTGCACTTTAGTCCTCAGTACTGAAACAATGCAGCCTAACATTTTAAGGATGATAATTTTCGTGCTGACCCAGTTCAAGGCCACAGAGCCTCAGAGAGGTTCCTTACCCTGTGAGGTCATCTGTGGTAATGCTGGATGGGCTGGCTGAAGAGAGGGCTGGACGGACGGAGTCACCACGGGCTGCCCACCTCCTCGCAGAGCATTCACATCCTGAAATAGGAACGAGCACTTGGGTTACTCTCTATTGAAGACCGAGGCTGACTGTCTGCCCTAAACCTGCTTCCAACATAGGATTTCTAGGCAAAGAAGAGGAAGGAAAGGTAAGCAGAAGGCTAAGAGTTGAGGGTATGAGTTGTGGAGAAAAAGCACTCTGCTAAGCAGTAAAGTAAGAATCCTTCTCCCTGTAAATAATATTGAATAAGTAAATATAGTTAATTTCCACAAATATTCTAAGAGGTTGATGTTCTACTGTCTGAAGCAGCTAAACTAACCACTCTTCAGAATATATCATTTTCCAAACCAGTAGCTACCTTAAGACAAATCTAATCTATTCCCACGAAAAAAAAAAAAAGTGGTCTTCTGCAAGGAATAATCCAGCCTCTTCACTTCTGACAAATCATCTCCATAGACCTCAAGGTACTCAATGAAAATCAGATAACACAGGATTCATTGCACCTCATTAACATGTTGTTTTGGGATAACATAGCTTTAGAATGTTTTTCCAACATTCTTTTCATAAAACCAAAGCTTTTCATAAAATCAAAGCTATAACTCCAAACAAAGTTATTCTATATCTTTTTGCTTCATATAAGAAACAGAAAATCTTGAGGTACGATATATAGTGACTGTAATTTGCTATGCTATAGTTCAAGGACTGAAGTTTCAGACATTCTTTTTTTTTTGGAGATGGAGTTTCGCTCTTGTTACCCAGGCTGGAGTGCAATGGCGCTATCTCGGCTCACCGCAACCTCCACCTCCTGGGTTCAGGCAATTCTCCTGCCTCAGCCTCCTGAGTAGCTGGGATTACAGGCATACGCCACCATGCCCAGCTAATTTTTTGTATTTTTAGTAGAGACGGGGTTTCACCATGTTGACCAGGATGGTCTCAATCAATCTCTTGACCTCGTGATCCACCCGCCTCGGCCTCCCAAAGTGCTGGGATTACAGGCATGAGCCACCGTGCCAGGCCCTCAGGCATTCTTTTATTTTAGAACTTCCCCTTGTCCCCTGATAGTCTCTTCTAGAAAAACATCCCAATTTTAGAGTTCTACAGCTCTTAACCAACTAAATGTCTAACAAGAGAGGGAAAGGAATTATAATAAAATGACAGAACACTGGGTTTCCTTTAAACCGCTTTATTTACTTAAATCATTTATATTAACGTAAATGTTTATGATCTAACATTAAGTTTAAAAATCAGGTTATAAAGCAATATATAAAGATTAATGCCCTTTTTTGTTCAATATTTATTTCCTATAATTATAAATTATTCTCATATGAACAAGTAGCAAATGAAATTTTTAATAAAAACATTCTTATTTGAACTGCATTTCTAGACCATATAAAAATTAATCCTGTAAGAATAGGCCCCAGAAACCCTATTGTCCTTTAAGATGTTAAATCTACGTAGAGTTTTTCCAAGAAGAAATAAAACAAAAATGTAAAATATAAAGTATAATCCAGAAAAAATTTTTGAAGACCATCACCCTTTCCTTATTTTCTATCAAAGTAAAAGAACAGTAAAAATCAATCAAAGTTATGTATTTCACTTCAATTGAGAAAGGACGATTTTATTCAATAAAGAACCATTGGAAAAGACTTAAGTTAAAATTAAGCTACTTCATAGCATATACCAAATTCCAAATGGATTAAAAATTTAGATCTAAGTATAAAGTATTGATAAATATCTTTAAAAATACATGTGATATTTATAATCTGAAAGTGGGGAGGCTTTGTAAGCATAGTGTCAAAAGCAAATAACAAGGGGAGAAAACTTACAGATTTGATTTCAATAAAATTCTTGAACTTCTAAATAGAAAACAAACACAAAAATACCACATACAAGGTCAAAAGACATATTAGTTTGATCTTTAGTGGTAGGCACTATCAGTGAGAAGACCAACATTTCCCAAAAGAATCTAAACATTCGATCAATAAGTATGAACTGAGCACCTGCTAAGGACTGGGCATCATTCAGCCCAGAGGTGATCTTTAGTAATAACAGAGATTCTAGTAAAGAAGGCCAAATCAACTACTGAAAACTGGTTCTTGTAAAAGATCCACAAAATTGCTTCCATCTCTCAGGGGAAGTACTAATCACCGTAGAAACACATGTACCAATACCAATCTGTATCATTTTGCATATTTGCCCTCTAAATAATGATTCTGCCTTAAAGGCAGAAAGAAATCATTTCAACCAAATGAAAAGAAAGATGATGGTGACATCTGTACTATTTATTCTAATAGAGCCAGGGGGACATACTTCGAATTCTGAATCATTGGAATCCAGCTGTGGTGGAAGGATGGGCAGCATGGGCTGGCCCATTTTAGCCATCCGAGAGATCAACTTGGCCTTGACTGCATCAGGACTCTAAAAAGAGAGGAAAGTCATAAAAATCACCGTGATGAAGGCTCATCACCATCAGGCAGCTCTATCTCTTTGGCTCTTGTATCAATTCCTTCAACAAATCCCCCTATCATATCTATTTAAAAACATTTCCTCTAGAAAATGAGAATCAAAGATTTCTTGCATAGAAGCATACATGGATCACAATTAATAGCAGTAAAAATAATTCCCTGTGTCTTCGGAATGGACAAAGTGGTTTCACATGTATTACCTCATTTCAATCAAGTCTCCCCAGCAGGCATAATTAGTCTCATTTTACAGATGAAAAACTAAGGTAGAGATGTTAAGAGAGGGAGGAATTTTAGATGACAGTACCCTCACTCAAAAGCCTGAAGCAATTCAGTGGATAGATATTCAGAAGAGATCTGTGGAGAAAAGGAAACAGGAGCTCTTTGTTTTAACTTCAGGTTCATTAAAATATGACTTGGCATTAACTACACACTAGACTCTGTGCTAGAAGCTTCCATTAACTGGTCCAAAATTTCAGAATGGCAAGAAGTACAAAGGTGCACAAGATGATCTATTGGGTGTAGAAGGAAATGACCATAACCTCCATTTTTATTATTATTACTATCTTTCTTTTTTTTTTTTTTTTTTTGAGATGGGGTCTCTATCACACCCAGGTTGGAATACAGTGGCATGATCTCAGGAGCTCACTGCAACTTTCATTTCCCAGATTTAAGCGATCCTCCCACCCCAGCCTCCCAAGTAGCTGGGACCACAGGAGCTAATTTTTTGTATTTTTGGTCGAGACAGGGTTTCGCCATGCTGCCCAGCCTGCATTTTTATTATTTTTCAGCTACAAACATAAGACACTGAGTTTGCTTACAGAGATTGGTGATACTTTATGTACATAATTTGTCAATAAACATACTAGGAGTGTATGCTTATTTTCTCTTAACTGATGAACTTTTTTTGGATACATCTCTTGTATCCGGATCTATCTAAAAAAAGTTGGATACATCAGGAAAGGACTAGTTATATAGATCATATGCACACATTGGAATATCATGATCTACAGATTAAAATGAGGAAGCTCTCTATACACCAACATGAAAAGATTCTGCATTTTATATACATATAGTTATCTGGAAGAGTCAAGGTGCATTATACACAGAGTATGATACTTTGTGTGTGTGAAAGGAGGGAGAAATAAAATACACATTCCTATTTGTGTGCACCTGCATAAAGAAACACTGAAAGAATATGTAAGAACCTAATGAAAGCAGTTACCTAAGGGGTGTGAGATGGAATAGGGTAGATGGGGACAGGAATAGGAGTGAGTCCTCACAATGTAGATCTTGTTATATTGTTTTGATAACTGTATATAAATATAATTACCTATTCAAAATAAAAGATAAAAACTTAAATGGAAAAGAGAAAGAAAGGTTGTTAATTTCATGTTATGTGAATTTTGTCTCCATTAAAAAAAAACAAATTTGTTTTTAAAAAAAGAAAAAGAAAAATAGTTGGAGACCATTAGTCTGTTAGAAGTTACTATAGCTTAGAAATAGGTAACAAGAGTTATGACTACAGAGTACAATGGAACCAATAGTGGACTGTTTTTGTGGCTGGTCAAAGATCTGAGATAATAATTACTCTTCAATTTTCTTCTAATTCTTTGATTTAAGTTCTGGGTTTAGGAGATCACTTCAAAACAATTATTTGCTTAATAATTCATGTTGGATTGAATATAAACAAGTAAACTAGGATTGGAGAGCTATTAGCACCAATTTCACTGCATGCACCTATTCTGTTTCCCAGTGCAGTAGGTAAAGGACACAAGGCTTTAGAACCTGAAATGCCCCAGCCACTGTCTGGTCCTCAGGCAGCAAACTAAGAAGCCTTCACAGACCAGGCAGGCCAGCAGCAAACTACTACATGTATCCTTCCTAAAGGCATTCAAATCCAGATTTTACTAAAACAGCATGCTGGCACTCTCATCTTACAATTTGCGAAACACAAAGGCTCAGTGACCTGCTCAAAGTCAATCAGTTGGTGAATTAGTACAGAACTCCTCTGTGAGAATGAAAGTATAAAGATATGTAATGTTAGCAATATTTATGATAATAACAAGAGCTAATATTTATTGAGCTCTTACAATATGCCAGACACAATACTAAAAACTCCATAGGCATTATTTTATTAAAAAGTCATAAAAATCTCTTTGAGATAGACAATATCTCCATTTTACAGATGAAGAAATAAACATGAAGCTAAATTGCTCAAGGTCACAGAAAGCAAGTAGAAGAGGGTGCCTAGGATTAACCACTAACATAATCCTCTGGATAAACAATACTTCTAAAGTTGAAGTGCACTTTGAGAGAGGCTCCTCCCCCAAATGAACACCAGTCTCCTAATAATAATCACAGTGACCACTTATTAAAGACACACTAAACGAAGGCTCTGAGCTCAGCACCTTACAAATTATCTCTAATCCTCACAAAAACTGCAAAAAGGGGCTAAGAGACTGAGTTCCTTTTTATAAATGAAGAAGCTGAGGATCATAGAAGTTAGATAACTTTCTCAAGGTCACATGCTTATAAGAATCAAGATTTGAATCCCTATGCAGAAGCTGAGGCTAACTAACACTGACTCCCAAGTAAGGGGAAATGAACAAAGTAACCCTTGATTTCTAGGCTAAATCAATGGTTCTTAACTATTTTTTTCTCTAATCTACCATATTCTAAGCACTTAAAACCTCAGCACACTAGAGGTAAGGGAGAAAAACTCTTTTTTGTTTGTTTTTTTTTTTTAAGGTCTCACTATGTTGCCTAGGCTGGTCTTAAACTCCTGTGCTGAAGCAATCCTCCTGCCTCAGCTTTGCAAAGTCTTAGGATTACAGGCACAAACCACCATGCATGGCCAAGACTCTTATACTTACTGTGTTTATTGTAAGTTGTTCACTGAGGGAGTTAGATTTGGTACGAAGAGCTGGCTCCCTAAAAGCAAATAAACCATATTCCAAGACTGAAAACAAAATCCAGAATCACAAGTCCAAATTATACTGGATAAATAAATTGTTGTTTTAAATGTGTGTCAATTTAATGGCTGTAAAAAATAATTTTAACTCTTCTTTAATTTGCATAATCTTTGAATGCTATTAAAGATGAACAACTTTCCATCCAAATGCTTATTATTTACATTTTTTCCATGAGTATATAATTTTGTATTTATGCCCTTTGCTTAGTTTTCTTCCAGAATTTTGTAAGTATTCTTCTGAGTTAGTGCTTTTGTAGCCTAGGAATATTAAACCTTTGTCAGAAAAATCTGACGCAAGTATTTTCCCCATCTCCCTGATCCCATTTTTTCCAGTTATTTAGAATTATTTTAGTTTTTAACTATATCTCTATTTCTGAACCCCTTTAAGAATCATTTTTATGAGCCATAAAAGAACTTGATACAACTGCAGTATCTTACCCTGGTTTGAAAGGCATCGACGCGGGTGGTGACACAACAGGATCAGCAGAGAGGTTATCAGCACCAGGGATCGGGGAAGGAGCTGCAGAATCCCGGGAACTAACACTGTGCCCATCAGAGCCAGAATCTCTGGCAAACTTCACCTAGGGAAAGAAGCAGGTGGAATAGCTTACAGATAACCTTCCCCCTCCACCCTCCTTTCATTTTACTTATCCTTCATTACACAAGCCATTACCTGTTTATTGTAGGCAAATCTGAAAATGTAGCTCAGCCAAAAAGACAAAGATGATAATCACCTGCAATCCAACTACCATTATATTATCTGTGTCTGCATATACCTTTTACAAAAATGGGCCATGCTGTTTTGTAACCTGTTTTGCTCACTCACTGACATATTAAGGTATTTCCATATCACTAAATATTAATTTGCAACTTTATTTTTAACTACTGAAGAGTATATTCAATTTGAAGGGTCAGCATTTCACTGCTATGAGCTATAGGAAAAAGTCTCCAGATTACTTTACGAACTGAAGTCATAAATATCTATGCTATTACAAAGAATATTTCACCAATTCCTCATTGTTAGACAGCTTATTTCCATCATAAACAATGCTTCCATGAATAACTTTGTATCTGTATTTTTGTACATAATCTTAAATATATCTAAACTATAAATTCCCAGAGGTTAAATTTGTTAGATAAAAGGGATGCTCATTTTGAATGCTTTAAACCCATTTATGCCTAGTGTTCCATTCTTGGAATGCTAAGCTTGTGGGAGTTATTTATATCCTACTGCTCAAGATCATTCCAAGGTCTGATTTATCACAAAAAAATTTGCAACCTCCAGCATAAATGGGTTAATATATACCATTAAATTTCCCACCAGAAAGAGTGAACTAGTTTATTTACCACAGTAGTGTAGAAACCTTTCTGAACACTCTTGCCACACTGGGTATCATCATTCTCTACCAGCCTTGTGAATTTCATATGCATATCAATTTGTCATTCTTCAATTATTGGTAAAACAGAAATTTTTTTATGCTTCATGTGCCAGTCATGATAAACTCAAACTGGTTTGTTATCTATCATCAGCCATGATTTCTTCAAACTCAAAGGAAAATTGAAAGAGCATATAAAAGATGTAAAAAAGAAAAGGCAGCAGGGCACATGTCACTGAAAGAGGGCTGGAGTGGGCCAGCATGATGACAGTGTCCAGTTAGGAACAGTTAGGAAAGTGTCACTGAGAAGAAAAGCATATCCTTTCTCCGTGGCAGGCGTAACAGCCACAATGAAGATGACCATAATATTCCCTATTTGTATTGTATGTTATAGTTTATAGTAACAAACCCTATCACATTTGAACCTAACAAACAGTATAAAGCAAAAAGGATCATTTTGGACAGGGAACAGGTAGTATTAAGTTAACTAAGCACAATTTGTTGCAATTATAGAAACTATATATATTCATGTTAAATTTTGTACATGGTACAAAGGTACAGTGACAAAAAGTCAAACTTTCTGAACTCCATTCTACAGAAAAAAAATCACTTTTAATGATTTCTTTTAAAGTTTCCAGAAACTTTCTATGAATATATGAGCATACGTTTTACATGTGTCCATACACATATATATACATATGACTGTATATATGGATATAGATACGTGTATACACACACACACGTACGAGACCATACTAACCACAATGTTCTGTAACTTGTTTCTCTAGTAATAGATTTTTCATATTCTTTAAGAGCTACCTAAAAGTCTATGAAAAAAACATAATTTAGCCAGTATCTTAATGATGGACATTTAGGTCATTGCCATTTTTTGCTATTACAACGTGGCGGAGATAGGAAAACATACACACAGACATCTGCACACTTATGTAAAGATAGCAATAGAATCAGTTTGTAGCCCTAGAATCACTAAGTAAAAAGTATATACATTGAGCAAGAGTCACTATTTTATAAACAAAATGAAAAGCTTAGTGGGAAGATGTGACTTTTTTTTTTTTTTTGAGATCGTCTTGCTCTGTTGCCCAGGCTGGAGTGCAGTGGTGCGATCTCAGGTCACTGAAACCTCCACCTCCCAGGTTCAAGCGATTCTCCTGCCTCAGCCTCCTGAGTAGCTGGGACTACAGGCACACACCACCACGACCGCCTAATTTTTTGTATTTTTAGTAGAGATGGGGTTTCACCATGTTAGCCAGGATGGTCTCAATCTCCTGACCTCATGATCCACTCGCTTGGCCTCCCAAAGTGCTGGGATTACAGGCGTTAGCCACCATGCCCAGCCAAAGATGTGACTTTCTTAAAGTCACAACCACTTCTAGACTCTGAATAGACAGCCAAGAAGGATATAATACTTTGGTCCTTAGATTTCAAAGCTGTTGGAATCTTTGCTCTTTCTGTCTACTCCATTTCTACTTTTTCAAAGAAATCTATGTCTTCAGAACCTGTTTTTCAAATATCTTCATTTATTTTACTTTAACTAGCAAAGAGACATTCAGAAGACTCATCAAACAAAACACAGTTAAGTTTCACTCACCCGCCTAACCTCCACCTCGAACACCAGGATCGAGTTCGTTGCTTGAGTCCAGCCTGTTACCCCTTCTGAGCCAACAGCACAGGCTGGAGGGACAATAAGCAACCGCTTTCCTCCTTTTTTCATGCCCAGCATTCCATCCTCCCAGCCCTTTAAAAATCAGATGGGAAAAGCTCATTAAACAAGAAGCTCCTGAGAAGACAAAGTGAAATACAGGAGCAACAGGTTTCACTCATCCACACTTTCAGGTTTACTCAAGGCCTCCAGAGGTCAGGACTGACTACTGCCCCACATTAGTATAAGACTATCTAGAATACACCCTCTAAACCTCCTTGTAAAAGCAGGCATATCTGGGGTTGGATGAAATATACTTATGTCAGATGATGAGAGAAAATGAGAGGAATAAAAGAACAGCAATAATAGAGAAAGAAAAGCTATCATTAAAAAGCACATTTTCAGGCCGGGCACAGTGGCTCACACCTGTAATCCCAGTACTTTGGGAGGCCAAAGCAGTCAGATCACCTGAGGTCGCAAGTCTGAGACCAGCATGACCAACATGGAGAAACTCCGTCTCTACTAAAAATATAAAACTTAGCTGGGCGTGGTGGTGGGCACCTGTAATCCCAGCTACTTGGGAAGCTGAGGCAGGAGAATCACTTGAACCCAGGAGGTGGAGGTTGTGGTGAACCGAGATCATGCCACTGCGCTCCAGACTCCAGCCTGGGCACAAGAAGGGTGAAACTTGGTCACACACACACACACAAAAATCCACGAAATTTAATCTAAGTTAAACCCACTGCAACTGATAAAACCATAAAAAACACAGTTAAGCCTTTACCTTGATGACTTTTCCTGATCCTAATTTCAAGCGAAGCAACTTATCTTTGTTAGCAGTGGAGTCGAAAACCTGCAATTTGATCAAAGGAAATGGGGCCAGCCAATTTCAAAAATAATAACTCTTATGATATTCAACTAACTACATACCAGCACAGTACTTCTGGAATAGAGAATGTCAAATATACTGGAAAGATAGTTTCTAAAGGGCCTGAAATATTGGACCACATCATAGCTAAAGGGTGTTATCATAATGATTATCCCTGAAACAATGATTTTCCAGGTTTAGAAAAAAAAAAAACAACACATTCTTACAACTATGTATTTAAGCATTTTTCATCCACAATGCACTTTCAAAAATTATCTCATTTTGATGCTGACACTAACCTTGCTGAGTAAGCAGAGCAAAATCATTAACCTCCGTTCGCAAATGGAAGAAAATAATTCAGAGTATAAATGACTTGATCAAGGTCAAATTAGCATAAAATTGGGTCTTGAATCCAGACTTTTCTAAACTTATAGTCTAAAAGTCTTTGTCTCATATAATATATTGCTTTTAAAAGTTTAATAATTTTAAAACACAATAAGCTTAACATTTACAGTATCTACTATAAGAAAAACTGTAAGGAGGGTCTAAAAAGAAGTTTTAAAACTTAATCCCATAAGAATATATTCAAGTGGGGGCCGGGCGCGGTGGCTCACACCTGTAATCCCAGCACTTTGGGAGGCCGAGGCGGGTGGATCACGAGGTCAAGAGATCGAGACCATCCTGGTCAACATGGTGAAACCCCGTCTCTACTAAAAATACAAAAATTAGCTGGGCACGGTGGCGCGTGCCTGTAATCCCAGCTACTCAGGAGGCTGAGGCAGGAGAATTGCCTGAACCCAGGAGGCGGAGGTTGCGGTGAGCCGAGATCGCGCCATTGCACTCCAGCCTGGGTAACAAGAGCGAAACTCCGTCTCAAAAAAAAAAAGAATATATTCAAGTGTAAAACTGGTATAGGAGGACAAGAGGTACACACAAACAACTAGCAAAAATAATAGTACTTGGGAAATTGGCTTCCACTTTCCCTAAGTAGAAGTGATAGAGTGGCACTGAGGATATTTTACACATCCGCATATGCCCCCAAAGCAGTTAGTGTCTAAACCGGGCCTCCTAATAATTTCTATTTGACAATAGCAGCAATTCACAGTAATAGTATCTTCCCTGGGAATAGCCCTCATGCTATGTAAGTTTACAAAAGAACTTGCAGGGCTCATTTTCTTACCTGGCCCAGCACATGATTCTGAAAGAGCCAGCCGGTATAGGCCACTTCCAAAGAATCACCAACTTCTACAGCAGGGCCTTCTGTCACAATGAGGTCCTGGGAGAGCACTGCATCCAGGGAAGAGGTACTGTTGCACTTAGCAATGCACACCTGCGAGACAAAATCAAGGCAGCATAAATGTAGTTTAAACTCAGTAAGTACTCATTCCTTTATTGCTACTGCTCTTTCTCAAACAGCTTCATCCACTAACAAAACAGATGACACGTTTAGAAGTAAACCAAACCAAAGTCAGTCATCTTGCCAGGAATCAAAGTGCCTAGGAGTATGGCTTTGTAGTCAGAATGTCTGGGTACAGATCCAGACACTGCCACTGATTAACTCTGTGACCTTGGCCAAATAATCTCTATGTACCCAAGAGTCCCCATTTGTAAAATGGAGATAATGCTTCACACATCTCATAGGATGGTTATGAAAATTAAATGAGCTAATGTAAGTAAAATACTTGACAAGGTACCTGGTAAATAATAGTAAGTACTCAATAAACATTAGCTATTGATTATGATACTGATTTACTGTTTCAGTGTTTGGGAACCTAGGAAAGAAAGGGGAGCTTCTAAGACAATGTCAAAAGGCATTTCTAAAGACTGCAGTAGAAAGAAGGCATTTACAAAATCATGTTGCATTCCCAGAATTCACGTCACTTCCACCTACAGATTTGGTCATATTATCTTAGCACAAGTCTGGGACAAAGGAGTCAGAGGCATCTTCGTGAATAATTATTCTATTCTGTTTATGAATATTCTTGGGCTTGTGTTTTAACATCATTATGCCCTTAAAAGCAATATAGTATGAAAGATGTTTAGACTATGAGTTTAGAAAAATGTGGATTCAAGACCCAATTTTATCAATGTTTTAACATAGTATCCATTAGAAACCTGCTGCTCATTTTCTTTTTAAAAATTTCATCATTACAATCAAATAAATGCTAAGTAAAACAATTAGGCATTTTTTTTTTTTTTAACCAAGTGAATAAGACCAAAGGATCATTCTAAATGCTGGCAAGGGTCTGATGAGAATATTGATATGAATGTGAAATAGTATAATCTTTCTGAAAAGCAGCGTTCCAAAGTGTATTCAGAACCTAAAACTATCTGGGCCTTTTGACCCAATCACTCACTCACTGAAATAAAGCCTATGGAAATATGTAGGGGGGAAGAAAGAACAGACTTGTATAAAAAATGCTCACCATGGTATCATTTATTGCACAGACAGAAAGCAATCTAAATGCACAACATAAGATAATGATTACATAAATTAAGGAACAAATGTTATGGACTGAATGTTTGTGTCCCCTCAAAATTCTTACACGGAAATCCTAATTCCCAGTGTGACAGTATCAGGAGGTGGGGCCTCTGGGAGGTAAGTAAGCCAGGAGGGTGAAGCCCTCATAAATGGGATTAGAGCCCTTATTAAAGAGATCCCAGAGAACTCTCTCACCCTCCTTCTACTATATGAGGATACAAGAAGATAGTCTGCAACTCAGAAGAGGGTCTCACTAGAACCCAACTATCCTAGCACCCTAATCTCAGATTTTCAGCCTCCAGAACCATGAGAAATAAATTTCTATTGTTTAACCAGTCTATGGTAATTTGTTACAGTAGCTTGAACTGACAATATGCATATTATGCTGCCTTCAAAAATGTTTCCAAATAGTTTTTCATGAGATAGAAAAAGATGAATTGTACATTTTTAAATACAAAGAAGCAAGATAAAGAACTATTAAAGGACTGTACTGCTTATGTACATTATGCATAGGAAAAAGGAAATACAACGTTAATAGTGGTTACTTTGAGTAGTAACATTATGAGTGTTTTTTTGTAATGCTTTTCTAAATTTTCTACAATGAGTATGTAGTAACTTAACTCTCTCTCTCTCTCTCTCTTTCTTTTCTTGTATGGATGGGGTTTCACTATGTTGCCCAGGCTGGTCTTGAACTCCTGGGCTCAAGTGATCCATGTGCCTCAGTCTCCCAAAATGCTGGGATTACAGGCGTGGTGTGAACCACCACACCTAGCCTAAAAGATCCTTTGAAAACACTATTTTTTAAGATAGTTTTATTTATTCCTTAAGATAATTTATGTAATAGAAAATTTTTTAATATAGTAAGTTTACATTTAGTATTTCCCTGTTAAAAAAGAAATAGGCGAAATTGTCAAACAGTTTCAGTAAGTATTCCTATTATTTTCCTGAAATCATACAATAGGCTGAAGTGGCAAATTTAGTGGGTTTTTTATGTTTGTCACTAACAAAACACAGCAGATTATAGGTTTTCTATGTTTCCCTAAAATTAAGAGAAATCCAAACAATATTCTGGCTTTTCATAGGGAGAATAAGATGTTATCACCTGCTTATTGAACTCCACAGCAGCCTTTTCCGACTCAAACATAATGGACCAGTTCTGTCTCTGGTCGTCATAAAAGGTGCTATAGTTATTGGGACGAACCTGGAGAAAGGAGAAATGTTAAGATAATTCATCCACAAGCAGTATGATACCAGATAAGCATGACTGCCTAAGCTCATAGAGTAGGGTTGTGACTCAGGTGGACCCAAAGAGAAGTATCAGAGATCTTTCTTCTTCCCTCTCACCCTCGACCATTCACCCCTTAGTCCACATTCCCAGAAGGAGCCAAGAGACCTTTCTGAAAGGTTCTGTTAGATACTCACAAGGACACCCAGGGCCGAAGCAGTGGATCTAATTTCTACTAGGTACAATCAGATCAATCTCTCCTGTAAACCTACCCCGAAGGAGCTAAGGATTGCAATATGATGATGTCTTACCGTTAGCTCAAAGTTCACATGAATCCTAGCAACCGTAACTGGCTGTTGCTGACTGATATAAAGAAGAATCCTATACTGTAGTAAAGACAGACAGAAAAAGAAAAAAAGAGAACAGAAGTTAAAAGGCAATACAAAATCAGCAATAAGTATCAGGAGTTGTGCTTCATCCAGCTATTAATCTCAAAATCTGTTCATTCTTAAAGGCTTCAACTTCAAATTTTATCTTCTCACTATCTACATTAATCTCTTCTCATTTTGGCCTGACTGTTTAACTGTAACTGGCAATGTCTTCATTTTGTTGGTGTTTTTATTTATGTAAGGGGTGACTAAGAGAGAGTGGCTGGTTGTGTAAATGAAAACACAAATGGTTTTTAAATTGATGAAAAACATAAAATACATGTGCATTATATATATACATGCCCACAGTGCCATCAACCACATTAAAAAAACAGCACAACACTTCCCACACCACAGAAGCTCCCTCATGCCCTTCCTAGTCAATAATCCCCACCTGACATAGTCAATATTCTGACTTCTATTGCTGATTAATTTTGCTTTTTTTTTTAGTTGGAGTCTCCCTCGGTCACTAGAGTTCGGTGGCACAATCTCAGCTCACTGCAACCTCCACCTCCCCAGGTTCAAGTGATTCTCCTGCCTCAGCCTCCCAAGTAGCTGAGATGACAGGTGCACACTACCACGCCTGGCTAATTTTGTATTTTTAGTAGAGATGGGGTTTCACCATGTTGGCCAGGCTGGTCTTGAACTCCTAACCTCAGGTGATCCACCCACCTCAGCCTCCCAAAGTGCTGGGATTAAAGGTGTGAGCCATCATGCTCAGCCAATTTTGCTGTTCTTAAATGGGATTATACAGTGTATACTCTTTTGTCTTGTTTCTTTCACTCACCATATCTGTAAGAGTAAGCCTTGTTACTTCATGTTCCGGTATTTTGTTCTCTTTTATTGTCATGTAGTATTCTACTATGTAAATATACCATAAACTCTTCATTCATTCTCCTGTTTATGGACATTTGAGTTGTTCCAGCTAGAGGCTATTATGAATGATACTTCTATGAACATTCTTCATGTCTTTTAAAGGACACAGACATTCATTTCATTCAACCTAAAGAATGTCCTTTAATATTCCCTGTAGTGCAAATCTACTGCAATGAATTCTCTCACTTTTGTTTGGCTGAAAATTTATTTTGCCTTCATTTTTGTTGCTATAGAATTGTATAATAGGCAGGGTTTTGTTTTCCTTTCAGCACTTTAAAGATATAATTCTACTATTTTTGGATTCCAATTACATGGATGTTAGACCATGTCCCACATCAATCTTTGCCCTGGTCTCTTTCCATTATTTCTTCTCCCTGTGCTTCAGTCTGGGTATTTTCTATAGAATTGCCTTCTAAGTCACTAATTCTCTCTCCTTCTGTATTCTTATTCTGTTAAACCCATCCAATATGTTCTTTCAGAAATTGTATTTTTCAAATCTAGAATGCCATGTGATTATTCTTATAGATTCTATTTTTTAATTCTCCATCTTTTCATTCCTTTTGTACTTCTCCTCTATTTTCTTTATTATTCCTAGTTGTTTTAAGTGCTTTGTACGTTAACTTCAATATCTAGATTATTTGTGAGTCCACTACTAATTTATCTGTTCCCTTGACTATCAGTTACATTTTTCCACCTCTTCGCATGTCAAGTAATTTTTGACTGTAGGCCCGACTTGTATATAAAACAACATGGGGGATAAAATCATAAAACTCTTAGAAGAAAACACAGAAGTAAATCTTTACGACCTTGGTTTTGGTAATGGATTATCAGATAAAACACCAAAAGCACGTGTAACAAAAGAAAAAAATTGATAATATGAACTTCACCAAAATTAAAAACTTTTGTACATTATCAAGAAAGTGAAAAGATAATCTATAAAATGGGAGAAAATATCTGCAAATAAGGATTTAATGCTCAGAATATATTAAAAGACTACAACAACTCCACAACAAAAAGACAAACAATCCAATTTTTAAAATGAACAAAGGGCTTGAATAGACATCTCTCCAAAAGAAAATATACGAATGGTCAATAAGGAAATGAAAAGATACTCAACGTTAGATGTTGGGTAAAATGCATGTTAAAACCACAATAAAGTACCATTCCACAGCTACAAAAAAGGCAAGAATTAAAAAACAATAATAATAACAAAATGCTGGCAAGGATGTGAAGAAACTGAAACCCTCATACTTTGCTTGTGGGAATGTAAAATGGTACGACTGCTGTGGAAAACAGTTTGGCAGATTCTCAAAAAGCGATACATAAAATTACCATATGAGTCAGCAATTTCTACTCAGTATACGGCCAAAAGAACCAAAAGTAGGAACTTGACCATATACTTTTATGGCAATCTTCATGGTATATATTTTTTTATGTCTATTCACAATAGACAAAAGGTAGAAACAACCCAAGTGTCCATCAATGGATGAATGAATAAACAAAATGTGGTATATGCCTATAATGAAATATTATTCAGTCATGAAAAGGAATGAAGCATGCTAAAACATGGGTGAACCTTCAGGACATTATGCTAAATGAGATATATCAGTCACCAAAGACAAATACTGTTATGATTCCACTTATATGAGGTACCTAGAAAAGGCAAATTCATAAAAACAAGAAGTCGATTAGAGCTTATGGGGAGCTGGGAAAAAGGAAGAGGTAGTTATTGCTTAATGGTTACAGTTTCTGTTTGGGAAACGGATAGTAGTGAGGGTTGCTCAATCAATACTGTGAGTGCAATCAATGCCACTGGATTATGCACTTAAAAATAGTTAAGGCCGGCACAGTGGCTCATGCCTGTAATCCCAGCGCTTTGGGAGGTCAAGGAGAGCAGATCACGAGGTCAGGAGTCCAAGACCAGCCTCGCCAACATGGTGAAACCCCTTCTCTACTAAAAATACAAAAAATTAGACAGGTGTGGTGGCAGGCACCTGTAATCCCAGCTATTTGGGAGGCTGAAGCAGGAGAATCACTTGAACCCAGGAGGCGGAGGTTGCGGTGAGCTGAGACCATACCACAGCACTAGGCAACAGGGCAAGACTCTGTCTCAAAAAAAAAAATGTTAAATGGCAAATTTTATCTTATATATACATATGTATGTATGTGTGTGTGTGTGTGTGTGTACACATGTACCCCACAATTAAACAACAAACAAAAACAAATGCCCAAATTCTTAAGCTAGGATTATATCACAAAGGTCAAATTTAACAATTTTGAATGGTTGGATTTGTTTTCATGCACAATAGTAAGAAAAATGTGATCACTTACTATATACCTGATATTATAAATTAACATTCAATACAAACCGTCATTCTAATCTTCTGATAAAACACTGGGCAAGCCCAGATAAAAGCCAGCTCATTGGTATTATCTGGGACATGTGAATATATGTGAGATGTAGGGACACTCTCACCTCTCTGGCTGTGTGGTTCCCCAGGACTGCAGCACCAAATTTGCCCTGCTTTACATATTGACCATTTGTGCTATAGAAGGAAGAGAAACAACAAGTATTAATACTTCCCTAATCTATGCAGAACCAGCTTTCTTTTCTGCCATAGAGAAGTAGGAACAATAGTCATTCAGCCTCTAGACAGGGACCCAAGTGAGCAGTTTACAATTTAAAGCTCATATACTACTTCTTTACTCTGTAAATATAAATATCTATCATTCATGCTATCTCAGTGGAGTGGCTTTCGTTGAGCATTTGACAGGTTGTCAAGGGTACAAGCACTTCCTAAAACGAGTAGACAAGATAATGGCTCTTCAAGTTTTACCACAGAAATCTCCAATTCAGATTTTAAAAATACTACTGATATTTTGTCTGTGGAAGGGCTGAATAACCGTTTTGCAAAAAACCCAGAGGTTTTATGAGAAAAAGTAGGAGCTTAACTGCACGCCCTTCCACCAAACTTCAGAGAGTATTCCTTCTCAGGTACTTACTATCGATATGCATGGACTGCTGTTGCAACCAGTATTGTGGAAGTGCTTGCAGTGGTTGGTGCTGTTTTTGGTGTTGCCTGATTTCCTGAAGATAAACAAGAAAACAAAGTTGTCATTCGCTTCTTGTCTGAAACTAATTTGTAACCATTGAACTTCAAAATTGTTCTTTATGCTTTACAGTTAGTGGTGTAATGCTTTCATGATCATTATCCTTATTTGATCCACAAAAGCAGCCCTATAACTTAGTCTGGAGATGAAGAAACTGAGGTTCGAAGCACCCGAGTGCCTCACACAATTACACAAGCCTAGGTCTGAAACCCATAACTCCAACTCACAAACCAAACACCCCAAATAAGTCTTTGGCTAGATAAGGAGTACTGTCTAGCAAGTGAGGTCATATTCCATCTACATTATTTTCTCCTGCCAATATTTTGACCACTATAATAAATGAAAATAAAGTTATTTCCCCTTCCCTGACTTCTAGGGTGGGAAATTCAGGAAGATATTTAAATTACACATATTACTTAACTTCACAAAGTACTACAGACTAGGCCAGGCATGGTGGCTCATGCCTGTAATCCCAGCACTTTGGGAGGCTGAGGCAGGTGGATCACAAGGTCAGGAGTTTGAGGCCAGCCTGGCCAATATGATGAAACCCCATCTCTACTAAAAATACAAAAATTAGCTGCACGTGGTAGCGTGTGCCTGTAATCCCAGATATTCGGGAGGCTGAGGCAGAAGAATCACTTCTACCCAGGAGGTGGAGATTGCAGTGAGCCGAGATTATGCCACTGCAATCCAGCCTGGGTGACAGAGTGAGACTCTGCCTCAAAAAATAAAAATAAAAAGAGTAAATCACACATTTATGTTCACTACGTGAATGTGAGTAGTAAGATAATACTGACGTGGACATGACATGCAAGAACTTATTTTTCAAAAGAACTGTTGTTTGATTTTTTTCTCTATTAACATTTTTTCCTGATTATAGAGTACAAATACATTGTAAGAAACTCAGAAAATACAGAAACACATAAATTAAAATGACACATTTTTGTGTGTGCTTCTAGTTATCCTCTTAGAATGAATTCCTTAAAATGGAATTATGGGGTAAAGGAGTACAAAAAAATCTGAGGTTTGGTTAAATCCTGCCCAACTGTTCCTCAGGCCTGACAGGGTGGCTCACGCTGGTAATCCCAGCACTTTGAGAAGCAGAGGTGGGCAGATCACTTGCAGTCAGGAACTCAAGACCAGCCTGGCCAACATGGTGAAACCTCATCTCTACTAAAAATACAAAAATTAGCCAGGCATGGTGGTATGCATCACGAGACCCAGGTACTGGGGAGGCTGAGGCACGAGAATTGCTTGAAACACAGGAGGCCGAGGTTGCAGTGAGCTGAGATCGCACCACTGCACTCCAGCCTGGGTAACAGAGCGAGACTCCCTCCCAAAAAAAAAAAAAAAAAAAAAAAAGCCATACCAGCGTACACTCCTACCAGTAGTATGTGTTGCTCTGTCTGTTTTTATGTTGAGATTTGAAGAGATTCAAGAACTATGCTGTAGCCATCTTCCCCACAAGAACTTCTTATATAAATTTCCCTTGAACAGTAGTCGCAGCTACTCGGGAGGCTGAGGTATGAAAATTGCTTGAACCCAGGAAGCAGAGGTTGCAGTGAGTGGAGACTGCAAACTACACTCCAGCCTGGGCAACAGAGCGAGACTCCATCTCAAATTAAAAAAAAAAATTCCCTTGAACAGAGAGGGCCTTCTGTGTTGCTACTTTATTTATTTGTAAATGCCTAAAGAAAACTGTATAGGCAATTTTGCCTCTAGAGCGCCCTGCTAAAAGCATAACAAACTCATAATTGCTGTGTTCTGATTTAAATAATCAAGTTGGCCAGGTGCAGTGGCCAGGAGTTCAAGACCATAGTGCATCATAGATGGCTCCTGTGAATAGCCACTACATTCCAGCCTGGGCAGCAAAGCCAAGACTCTGTTTCTAAAATTAAGTAAAATAAAAAATCAAAATAAAAATCAAGTACTTTCATTGGGTGGGGACTAAAGTTGTTTCTTTTTCTCCCATTAACTCAACCACTTTAACTCTGAAGCAAAATGCTGATGAAGAGATGTGCCATGGGAAATATAAAAGCATAGCCTAATAGAAGTCTGGCCAGATTGTGGCCTGGAGAACAAGAGGAGCACCTACAGCAAAACTGCCTAAAGTCATAGGTAATATTTAAAGCAGGGGGCAGCAAACATTTTCTGTAAAGGGCCTATAGGCTGTAGTATAATATGAAATATGTTTGCTCTTTGTCCTCAGTTCCTGACACAGCGCTCCCAAATTCTTTGTAATTTCCGGAGTGATAAGAACGGTAGGAACATCTTTTGTATAATCCAATTTTAGCCAGCATGATAAGGAAGGAAGTCCCCTTTGCTTTAACCCATACAAGAAGAGTAACTTCAAAATGACCAATTGCTTTTTGTTCTGTTTCTGCTTTCTTCAGCCCTTTTCTGCCTATAAAGCCAACCTCCTTTGCTCAGCTCATCACAACATTCCATTTTATAGAATGAAGTGTGACCCAATTCTAGAATCTCAAATAAAAGCCAATTAAGATCTTAAAACTACATGTGTTATAACTGTATCTTTTGACAATGCTAATCAGGTGACTTAGGGTGGGGACCTAGGGGGCAGAGCCTCAGGATGGAGCCAGTCACCAGAAAGACCAAGCGATTAAGACTAAAACGTTCAGCCCCATCCACTAATCTCCAGGAAAGTGGGTCGGGGAAGCTGAAGATCCAGCTATATAGAAACACTTGGAGAAAAGTTGGCTGCGCGTCTTGGTGTAGCGAGCGGGCTCAGTGCTCACTGCCGCTGTTACGGTTCAATTGCTAAACTGCATCATCGCTGTGTCCCAGAACATGGGCATCGGCAAGAACGGTGACCTGCCCTGGCCGCCGCTCAGGAATGAATTCAGGTATTTCCAGAGAATGACCACGACCTCTTCAGTAGAAGATAAACAAAATTTGGTGATTATGGGTAGGAAGACCTGGTTCTCCATTCCTGAGAAGAATCGACCTTTAAAGGATAGAATTAATGTAGTTCTCAGCAGGGAACTCAAGAACCTCCACAAGGAGCTCATTTTCTTGCCAGAAGTCTGAATGATGCCTTAAAACTTATTGAACAACCAGAATTAGCAAATAAAGTAGACATGATTTGGATAATTGGTGGCAGTTCCGTTTATAAGGAAGCCATGGATCACCCAGGCCATCTTAAACTGTTTGTGACAAGGATCACTTTGAAAGTGACACATTTTTTTCCAGAAATTGATTTGGAGAAATATAAACTTCTGCCAGAATACCCAGGTGTTCCCTCTGATGCCCAGGAGGAGAAAGGCATTAAGTACAAATTTGAAGTATATGAGAAGAATTATTAATATGAATGTGTTTTCTGGTTTAAGCTGTTCCTCCTCCCTCTGAAAAAAAATTATGTATTTTTACATTAGAAAAAAAGACTTTTTTTCCTTCTACAAGATCTTATGGAAGCTTTTCTCTCTTATCTTTTTCTTTCCCCTTTTTCTGTCTTTCTGCAAAGAAAAAAAAGACATTGACTTTAGATCTGTGGATAATTATTTCTAAGCAATGTGTTTGTATTCTCCACTAATCTTTTTTTTTTTTTTTTTTGCTGTACACCACTATTGACTTTATAAATACTTTACATTTTCCCCACTAATCTTGGCTATATCAGATACCATTTATGAAACATTCTTGCTATAACTAAGTGCCTATCCAAGACCCCAACTGAGTCCCCAGCACCTGCTACACAGTGAGCTGCCATTCCACACCCATCACGTGGCACTCTTGCCAGTCCTTGACATTGTCGAGCTTTTCAAATGTTGGTAGTATTTATTAAAGATGACAATGCATATACCCTTCAAAAAAAAAAAAACACTTGGAAACAAGATTTGATGAGCTTCTGGGCTGCCGAACATGAAGGTGCTGCACCTAGAGAGGCATGGAACCTCCATACTTCCCTCGATTCCTCAGCCTGTCTGTCTCTTCATCTGGCTGCTCATCTGTATTCTTGATAATAAGTCAGCAAATATAAGAAAATGTTTCCCTGAGTTCTGTAAGCCGTCCTAGCAAATTAACTGAACCCAAGAAGGGGGTCGTAGGAACCCCCATCAAAAGTATAACTGGCTGCACTTGCACTTGGTATCTAAAATGGGGTATCTGAAATCTCCAGGTAGACAGCATCAGAATTAAACGGAATTATAGGATACCCAATTGGTGTCCGCTGGAGAATTCCCTTGGTGTGTGGAGAACTACCCTCCCACTCCATCACATTAGGGTGACAGAAGTGTGCTGAGAGTGAGTAGACAGTAGAGAATTAGAGGCTTGGCACAGTGGCTCATGCCTGTAATCCCAACACTTTGGGAAGCTGAGGCAGGTGGATCTCCTGAGGTCAGGAGCCCAAGACCAGCCTGACCAACATGGTGAAACCCTGATCTCTACTAAACACAAAGAATTAGCCCCGGTGTGGTGGTGCTTGCCTGTAATCCAAGCTACTTGGGAGACTGAGGCAGGAGAATAGCTTGAACCCAGGAGGTGGAGGTTGCAGTGAGCCGAGATTGTGCCATTGCACTCCAGCCTGGGCAACAAGAGCAAAAAGTTCATCTCAAAAAAAAAAAAGTAAGTATAGAATTAGAGGGGAAAAATGGTTTGTTTTTCCCTCTTGCTTGGGCCATATGGCATCTGCTGCAACTACTCAACTCTAAATATCCTGACAAATATCCACAGTTCCAGCACTGTGTCTACCATGTAAAAGGCACTCAATACTTTTATCTTCACTCAACAAATATTTAATTTAATATCCCTCACCACCTGTACTGCTCAGGACTATCACTGTCTGTCCCTTGCTTCTCTTCAGGTTCTGACTCAAAGACAGCAAAGTGTAGAGAAAGAAATCAAAGTTTTGGAGTCAGTTCTATCAGGGTTCAAATTTCAACTCTGTCACTTACTACTGTGTGATCTTGATCAAGTCCCTAAACCTCTCTGAGCTCCTAAAATGGTGGTAGTCAGGTATGGTGGCTCACGCCTATAATCCCAGCACTTTAGGAGGCTGAGGCAGGAGAATCACTTGAGGCCATGGGTTCGAGATCAGCCTGGGCAACACAGTAAGACCCTGTCTCTACAAAAAAATTAAAAATTAGCCAGGTATGGTGGCACGTGCCTGTGGTGGGAAGATCGTTTGAGCCTAGGAGTTCAAGTGAACTGTGCTCAAGCCACTGCACTCCAGCCTGGGCAATAGAGTGAGACCCTGTCTATAAAAATAAATCAATAAATAATTTTTTAAAATAAAAATATAAAATGACTGTAGCCTCACCTATTTCACAGAATTGTGAGAATGGACTAAGAAAACCTATGTAAACCACCTGAGACGAGACACACAGCAAGCATTTTAGAAATATTAGCCTCCTTTGGCCAACTGTGGTGGCTCACACCTGTAATCCCAACACTTTGGGAGGCCAAGGCAGGCAAATCACAAGGTCAGGAGATTGAGACCATCCTGGCCAACTCAGTGAAACCCCATCTCTACTAAAAATACAAAAAATTAGCCAGGCATGGTAGTATATGCCTGTAGTCCCAGCTACCAGGGAGGCCAAGGCAGGAGAATCGCCTGAACCTGGGAGGCAGAGGTCGCAGTGAGCTGAGATCATGTCACTGCACTCCAGTCTGGGCAACAGAGCAAAATTCCATCTCAAAAAAAAAAAAAAAAAAAAAAAAAGAAAGAAATATTAGCCCCCCTTTCTCTCCTTTCATTCAACAAATGTTCATTCAATAAATGGCCATCATGTCCATCATGATGAAAGATACAGGGGATACAGCAATGCATGTTACTATCTAGTTGGTAAAAATTCAGTCAGCCTACAGCTAACCTGTCCAGATAAAGGAAGTGAAAAGTAGGTCTTTCTTCTCGCCAAAACACTGGACAGTGCCTACTTAGAGTGCCTTGGGCAGAGTTTGGGGGAGCTGCGTCCACATGGAGCAGAAGACCTTGCTTTCAAACCTCTCCGTGAGTTCCCAACAAAGCGCACACTATCTAGCTGCTAGAAATCAGGATCCCAGGTCTTAGAGAAGCACCCACCACTGGGGGTGAGCTTAGCCAGACTGGTCGAGGATAAACAGCCTGGCACGTCACTTTTGGAAGGTTGCTAACCCTTCCATCTAACCTGTTAAGGCACAATCCCAGTGCCAGTTGTGATGGCTAATACTGTCAACTTGATTGGATTGAAGGATGCAAAGTATTGTTCCTGGGTATGTCTGTGAGGGTGTTGCCTAAGGAGAGTAACATCTGAGTCCATGGACTGGGAGAGGCAGACCCACCCTCAATCTGGGTGGGCACCATCTAATCGACTGCCAGCGTGGCTAGAATAAGGCAGGCAGAACAAGGTAGAAGGCACTGACTTGCCGAGTCTTCTGACTTTCATCTGTCTCCTGTGCGGAATGCTTCCTGCCCTTGAACATCACACTCCAAGTTCTTTGGCTTTTGGACTCTTGGACTTACACTAGTGGTTGGCCAGAGGCTCTGGGGCCTGCAGTCACAGACTGAAGGCTGCACTGTTGGCTTCTCTACTTTTAAGGTTTTAGGACTCAGACTGATCCACTACTGGCTTCCTTGTTCTTCAAATTGCAGATGGCCTATCATGGGACTTTACCTTGTGATCATGTGAGTCAATTCTCCTCAATAAATGCCCTTTCATATATACATATATTGTATTAGTTCTGTCCCTCTAGAGAACCCTAATATACTCTTAACTTACCTGTTGCTCCCGTTCCCTGGCCTTTCTTAGGCTGTTTTGGGGCTGTGTACTGGAAAAATTCATTTCCATGGCCAGCAGCTGCCTGATCCAGTCCAAAAAGGGAGGCCAATCTGGCACTGTTAGTAGAAAATGAAAATGAAATTTCATTGATCTATCCCAAACCTGGAATCATTACAAAAGCTGCTCATCTCCAACCTTGAACAAATACTTCCTTGACTATATCCCACCATTCAATACTAGAAGCACTTCAAGCTAGGAAAGCTGATTAAAAATTTTAAAAAAAGAGAAATAAAAATCCTGGACACAGCGGCTAAGTGTCTTTGAAATCAAGACTGTACATTTGATGTGAACATCATGAGCTGACCCTGCTCATCCCCAGGACTTTGGTCAAGGCACTTCTTTTCTCTGGACCTCAGTTTTTCCACCTGTAAATTGAAGTGATTAGTCCAGGTGCTCTCCATGGTATCTTCAAACTGTAAATTCTTGCTTTTAGTAAATCATAGTTTCTAGTTCCCTCTATTGATTACTCCTCCTCCTGCTTTTTACTAGTTTATTCCATTGAAATGAAACTATGATACAAAATTACCCATCAAACATGGTCCTTGCCATCCTTTCATCTAACAGAACCATTCTTTCATTATCTCTTGCAAGGAATCTTATGCCCCCACCATTCCACTGAAACTAATCTTGCTAAGATCGCCAACAACTTCTTTGTTACTAAACCCAGTTTACCGGTCCTTATCTTATTTGACCTCACACCACCTTTTTATACTGTCAATTAATTTGTTCTTCTTCAAACTCTTGACTTCTGCAGGGGTCATGGAAGGAACAGGTCCAAATAAGATATCAATAAATACTAATATAATCCCTTGCGTGTTTTGCCCCATTTCTCTGGCTTGTCTTTTTCTTTTTCTTCTTCTTCTTCTTCTTCTTTTTTTTCTGTGTGCGTCTCTCTGGCTTGTCTTTAACTGCTTGGATTCTTCTTGCCCAATCTTTAAATGTCCATGTCTCTAGGGTTCCATATTTTCTCTCCCTTGGTAGAGTTTCATACTGTCTCTCTACTTATTTACATTGGTATCAAATGCTATCCAAAAGCTGATGATGATCAAATCTGCATTCCCAGCCCAAAACTTGCTCTTGAGTGCCAGATAACATAGATATCCCTCAGGCAATACAAATGTATCATGTCCAAACCAGAACTTATATCCTCCAATGTCCACTGCCCCAGCAAAACCTGTTCTTCCTCTTGTGCTCCAAGACCACCATCAGGTTCAATGATTCCATAGAATGACTCAATGGTCTCAGCATATAGTGGTAATTATGGCTAAGATCTATTACAAAAGGATATACAGCAAAATCAGCAAAAGTAAAAAGTGCATGGGTGGGCCAGGGATGGTGGCTCATGTCTGTAATCCCAGCACTTTGGGAGGCTGAGACAGGTGGATCACTTGAAGTGAGGAGTTCGAGACAAGTCTGACCAACACAGCAAAACCCTGTCCTACTAAAAATACAAAAATTAGCTGGGTGTGGTGGCACACACCTGTAATCCCAGCTACTCAGGAGGCTGAGGCAGGAGAATCACTTGAATCTGGGAGGTGGAGGTTGCAGTGAGCTGAGATCACCCGACTGCACTCTAGCTTGGCCTACAGAGCAAGAGTCCGTCTCAAAAAAAAAAAAAAAAAAAAAAGTGCATGGCTCAAAATCCAGAGGAAACCAGGCATAAGCTTCTAAGAGTCCTCTCCCAGTAGTGTGACACAGGACATTCTTAATTCCTCCAGCAGTGAGTTACGACACAATATACGTGAAGTGTGCTCTATCAGGGAAGCCAATTACAGACTCAATGCTGAAGGTTTTTAATAGTGCCTGGTCACACAGACACCCTCTGCCAAGCATTTACCAAAACTATAGATACCCAGAAAAAAAGTAGGTGTTCAGTATGAACCACATCATTTTACAAATGACTTAGGCATAGTGAGCCACTTACGATTTAGAAAAAGCTTTGTACCAGGGTGGGGAACTGTTTACCAATCATGTGCCCAAATGCCAGCTTCTATGGTTTATTCAACCCCTCTAAAACTGATGTAGACATATAATCCCCAATGTGGCAGTATCGAGAGGTGGGACCTTCAAGAGGTGATTGGGTCATGATGTCTGTACCCACATAAATGGATTAATCCAATCATAGATGGATTTCTAGGTTAGGCCAGATGCAGTGACTCTTATCTGTAATCCCAGAACTTTGGGAGCCAGGAGGATCACTTGAGGCCAGGAGTTTGAGACTGGCCTGGGCAACACAGAGAGACCCCATCTCTATAATTTTTTTTTTTTAATTATCCAGTCTTGGTGGTAAACGCCTGGAATCCTAGCTACTTGAGAGGCTGAGGCAGAAGGCTCAATTAGCCCAGAAGTTTGAGACTAGAGTGAGCTATGATCATGCCACCACATTATAGCCTAGACAACAGGGCAAGACCCTGTCTCCCCTGCAACAACAAAAAAAAAAAAAAAAAAAAAAAAGGATTACTAGATTATCATAGAATATCATGGGAATGGGACTGGATTGGTGGCTTTATAAGAAGAGAAAGAAAGATCTGAGCTAGTATATCCAGTGTACTTGCCATGTGATGCCCTGTGACATCTCAGGACCCTGCAGAGAGTTCCTATCAACAAGAAGACCCTCACCACATACAGCCCTTCTGAACCTGAGCTTCTCAGTCTCCATAACTGTAAAATAAATTCCTTTTCTTTATTGCACTTTAGGTATTTTGATATAAGCAACAGAAAACAGACTAAGATATCAGCCAAGAGCCAACCTTGTAAGCAGAGCTTTTTAGGAATAATAGTCTCAGGCTTGCTGTGTTAACTCTTTAAAACAATTTTTTTTTTTTTTAATTGCATTTTAGGTTTTGGGGTACATGTGAAAAACATGCAATAGAGACAGGGTCTAAATCTGTCACCCAGGCTAGAGTGCAGTGGGGCATTCATGGCTTACTGCAGCTTTTACCTCCAGGGCTCAACCAGTCCTCCCACTTCAGCCTCCAAAATAGCTGAGGCTACAGGCATGCACCACCATGCTCTATGGATTTTCCCACCTCAGCCTCCTAAGTAGCTGGGCTGGCATGTACCACCAAACCTAGGTAATTTTTGTATTTTTTTTGTAAAGATGGGGTTTTACCATGTTGCCCAGACTGCTCTTGAACTCCTGAGCTCAAGTGATCCACCTACCTTGGCCTCCCAAAGTTCTGGGATTATAGGTGGCCAGTGTGCCCAGCCATGAAATGTATTTCTTAAATGCTAAGACCTCATCTCAGGTACAGAATGGATGTTGTGTTAATGGGCATGAAAACAATATTAATCCCCTTATACATCTTCATCAGAGCTTGTGAGTGGCCAGGTACATTGTCAATGAGCAGTAATAATTCAAAAGAATGCTTTTTTTCTGAGCAGTGGGTCTCAACAGTGCACTTAAAATATTCAGTAAACTATGCTGTAAACAGACGTGTTATCCAGGCTTTGTTGTTCCATTTACAGAGCACAGGCAAAATAAATTTAGCATAATGCCTAAGGGCTCTAGGATTTTTGGAGTGGTAAATGAGCAATGGCTTCAACTTAAAGTCACTAGGTGCATTATACCCTAATAAGAGTAAGCCTGTCCTTTGAAGTTTTGAAGTCAAGCATTGACTTCTCTCTAGTCATAAAAGTCCTATATGGCATCTTCTTCCAATAGAAAGTTGTTTTGTCTACATTGAAAATCCGTTGTTTACTGTAGCCACCATCACCAGTTCTCTTTGCTAGAACTTCTGGATAACTTGTTGCAGTTTGCAACCACTTGCTACATATAGCACTTTTATGCTATGAAGATGACTTCTTTCCCTCAACCTCATGAACCAACCTCTGCTCACTTCCAATTTTTCTTCTGCAGCCTCCTCACCTCTCTCAGCCTTCACAGAATTGAAAAAAGTTAGGGCCTTGCTCTGAATTAGGCTTTGGTAAGGAAATTTGTGACTGGTTTGATGTTCTATCAGATCCCTCAAACTTTCTCCATGTCAGCAATAAAGCTGTTTTGCTTTCTCATCATTTGTATATTCACTGGAGTAGCACTTTTAATTTCCTTTAAGAATGGTTCCTTTGCATTCACAATATGGCTAACTGGTACAAGAGGCCTAGCTTTTGGTCTATCTTTGTTTTTACATACCTTCCTCACAAAGCTTAATCATTTCTACCTTTTTTAAAGTGAGAGATGCATGACTCTTCCTTTCACTTAAACACTTGAGGTAGTTATAGGGTTATTAATTGGCCTAATGCCAATATTGCTGAGTCATGGAGTATATAGAGGAAGGCCCGAGAAGAGGAAAAATCATAGAGAACTGCTAGGCAGCGGAACAATCAGAACATATACAACATTTATCAATTAAGTTCACTATTTTTTGTGGGCGTGGTTTGTGGCAACAACAATTACAATAATAACACCAAAGATCACAGATCACCATAACAGATATAATACTATTGAAAAAGTTTGAAATACGGAGAGGAAAAAAAAATATATATATATATATATATATATTTTTAATAGTGCCTGGTCACTAAAAAAAATATATATATATATTTTTTTGAAACAGAGTCTCACTCTATTGCCCAGGCTGGAGTGCAGTGGCACAATCTTGGCTCACTGCAACCTCTGCCTCCTGGGTCCTGGGTTCAAGCAATTCTCCTGCCTCAGCCTCCCCAGTAGCTACGATTACAGGCGTGCACCACCACACCCTGCTAATTTTTGTATTTTTTAGTAGAGACAGGGTTTCACTATGTTGGCTAGGCTGGTCTTAAACTTCTGGCCTCAAGTGATCCACCTGCCTCAGTCTCCCAAAGTGCTGGGATTATAGGTGTGAGCCACTGCACCTGACCAAGATAATATTTTTGAATACTGAGAGAATTACCAAAATGTGACACAGAGACACGAAGGGACTAATTTTGCTGTTGGCAAAATGATGCCAATAGACTTGCTCAACACAGGGTTGGCCACAACCTTTAATCTGTTTAAAAAAAAAAAAGTCTGTAACGCACAATAAAGCAAACTGCAAAAAAAAAAAAAAAAAAAAAAAAAATGAGGTATGCCCAGGGTCTGGTATGTAATAGGCTCAATAAATGAATTCAAAATCTAGTCTGGCTCTGAGCGCCTCTTCTCCAAAGACATCCTTAGTTTAGGTGAAGTAAACATTGAAACTTCCCAACAAGTTATTTTGGCTTTTCGGTGTTTTTAAAACAAATTTTATTTATAAAGAAATACGTACTAGCATTTTACAAAATAAATTTAGTATAACTTGAAACTGTTGCCTTCCCTTCTCAAAGTAGTCTACTATAAGTTTAAGTTTCCTGTAAATAGGCCAGAAATGCCTACTTTAAAGGACTAAGAGGTTTAAGTGAGATTGTAAATGCAATGCTTGAGTGAGAGTAGGGCTGGCCTAAAAAGACATCAACAAATGCTTACGGAATTTAGAAGAGAGTAAGATTTTTCCTTTCAGGTAGGAAAATTCCCTAAAGGGGAATTTGGGTTTCACTGTCTCTAAACACAGTAAAAATGCACAAAGCTTAGCATCTAGTTAAGATAAAATAGCTTATGCACCAATTACTGATAAGAAAAGAATGGCCTTGTTAGCTTCAGTAAACCATGGGTATTGGGCTTGCTGTTTTAATTTTGCAGATGTAGCCTTTGTGAAAGGAAAGACAAGAGTGTCATAAGTGAACTGTGTTTCCACAGATGTCCTAAAGACCAGCCAGTTGAAGACTACAAAGTCAATCCAAAAGCCAGGTCAACCTAATTAGTTTTCAGATTAATTCCATTTTATATTAATATCTTTAATGGACTCTACATCAACTTGGGAGATAAGTTACTAGTAAATTATTAGCAGGGCATGGTGGCTCACTCTCAGAGGCTGAGACAGGAGGACTGTTTGAGGTCAGGAGTTTAAGACCAGCCAGAACAACATAGCAAGACCCCACCTTTACAAAAAATTAAAAATTAGCCAGGTGTGGTGGTGTGCACCTGTAGTCCCAGCTACTGGGGAGGCTGAGGCAAGTGGATTGCTTGAGCCCAGGAGTTCAAAGCTGCAGTGAGCCATGACTGCACCACTGCACTCCAGCCTGAGCAACAGAGCAAAACCCTGTCTCAAAAAAAACAAAAATAAATAAATTAATTATTAGATTTTTCCACTACTAAGATGCTCTCAAATATACACAATCTCCCTATGTTGGCAAGAATGAGCTTGCTAACTCTGGACTTGAGTCTATATGTTAATAATTCATAGGAAAAGTCATGACAGCATCAACTAAATTTAAAAACTAAATGTTAGACAATGCATTTAGTTGTCAAGGACCTCACCTCACCTCAGTTTAATAATATTTTTCTTTCCCATAAAAAACAAAAACACATGCATTTATACTGTATCAACATATTTTAATAAACAGGGATTCTTCTTGTTGATAAAGTATTAATACTTTTTAAATACACTGATGTCAAACATCTATTTCAATCATAACAATAATAGCACATAGGCAGGTCTGGTAGAATCTGCCTACCTAATTTCAGATCCAGGCTCTATTACTTTCTAGCTGTGTGATCTTGAGCAACTTACCTCTCTGAACCTTTCCCATTTGAAAAATGGATATAATGGATATAATAGTTAATAGTAACCTCATAGAGAGGAGTAAATACAATAATGTATATACACATTTCTCATTTGTAAAATGGGCATAGTAGGTAAAATTACTTCATAGAGTGGAAGGGAGGAATAAATACAATAATGTCTATGTATTCCTTAGTTCAGCGGGTGACATTGAGTAAGCACACAGTATGTATTTATGTACTTGTGAACATATCTTATTATCTCAAAATGTGGCTCAACTCAGATACCCCTGCCAGGGCAGAAGCATGCTGACTGATGTACAAGTTGACCTGCAACCATAAACTGGTATTAGCATTAACATTAAAACTATGGAACTGGGAAAGGTCTCAAAGATTATCTAGGGCAAACCTCATTATTTAATAGGCTGGGGTATGGAGGGACAAGGATGGGAGATGATCTGTACAAAGTCATATTCCTAACTGGGGATAGAACCAAATTAGAATTTAGGCTTTTTCCTATCTTTTACAGAACTTAAAATGCTTTCTGATGATCAGTTAATTTATCGCTTTACCATCTTTACACTAGTGACTTATCATTACTATGCTAATCGGATTTGCCTACACAAACCTTTATAATCTAAAACAAATATATACATGACTGGCCCCTTAAAAATGCTTTGTGATTATTCTTTCTGGATTGATTTTATTTTACTACTAAAATAAAAGTTTCTTAGGGACAGAAACTGTGACTTATTCCTCTCTGGATTAGCTGAAGCCAAGTACTATTACTTCGTTACTATTACTTCCCACAATGGTGAGGAATGGGCTAAAACAAACTAACATACAAAATTTTGTTAGTTTTGCCTCCTGATTACTACTTCTAGATTAATAGTAAACTCTAAGAGGCCTAGAAACTCAGAAGGGATATTATCAGATGCTCTCACTTCTATTTGGCTCGAATATATCCTTAACGGAATCAAGCAAGTCATGTGTTTAAATCAAGAGACTTGAAACTAAAGCAAGTACACTTACAGTGATATATGGCTATAAAAAAGGAAGTGAAAAGCAACTGCTGTATTCACTGTCACATGTTCTACTTCCTTAGAGAAAACCAAAAAAGGAATAGCTAAATCAGAGAATGTTGGTGAAACTTTCTCAATTCTCAGTGTTAAATTTGATTTGGTTTTCCTGATTACCATGGGGAATAAAAATAAACTATAACTTTCCTCAATAAGTCTTTTATCATCAAATTAGCTGTTGTCTATGTCCAGGAGCACATTTACATGCCTAGAATTCAAGTGTCTCAGATCTTTGAGAAGCCTGCTCAGGAAAAAGGAATAATTGAGCCACCAAGAGTTTATCTCTGGCCAGGAATCTGGAAAAGAGCACATGACTGTCATTACCTATCTTAACATTTTCAGACAGCTTGGACTGATTGCTGCATGAAAGTTGGGAGCCTTAACATTACAGACTTCTCTCAAATACTTTCACATAGTGAAGAATGTGAATTTAAAGTATACCTTCGAAATTTTCAAGCAGTCTAATATACAGCTATACACAAAACGGTTTTATTGGAAGGAACATTAATTCAAAAGGCTGGCTACAAACAGGAGTCAACAGCAGCAAGGAGGTTGGAATGTGTGGAGATTCATTAATGTTTTGGGTGGAATAGGGAAAAAAAAGGAAGCAAAGCACAGCTTAACTCTAAACTGAGAAAACGAAAGAACTCAAAGTGGAACTAAGTGAATGCAGGCCATCTAAAGAGGCGGTAGTTGTGGAACAGCGGCAGGAGTGAAAAGACTTCAGGATAGGTAATACAGAGCTAGTCAGTGTAAATCAAAGGATCCTATTTAAGGACAAAAAAAGGCCAGTGTCGTTTTATGATCTTTAATGTATTGACCTCTCCAACAAATCGGGAAGCAACTTAACGGCAGGCACAGCAGCTTAACCATTTTTGTAACCTCTTAGCATTTAGCAGAATAAGGAGCATATGTGGTGTATTTGTCATTTTTCCAGTACATTCTTCAGCGTGCACAAAATTTGTTAAGCAGACGTTCAAAGCTTGCAATGATTACAGCTTGGTAGCTCTCACGAGTTTGGAGGAAGTCAAGCTGTCCACTGGCACAACACAATAGAAAAGGCTAAACTGACTACTAAAAGAGACAAAACCCTGCCTCTCTTTAAAGATTTCTATCCTGGGCTGGTATATATTAATAAAATGCTTGGAAAACTGGAGAATGACGAAGTCTGTTACGTTGGTTTTAAGCTTTAAAATTTACATAGTGCAATTTCGCAGCTATCATTCATTCAACAGGCACTTCTTGAGCACTCGCTATGTGCCAGGTACCATGCTGAGTGCTAGACAGAGATGAACAACATAAGCAGTCCCTGTCCTGCGAGGAATCATAATCTAATAGTTTCGGGATGCAAGAATAGAGGCAAACACACCTAGCTGTAGGAATAAGGAAGGGAAAGCAATTTATTCTGCCTGAGGCTGCAGAAGGAAAAGCACCCAAAGCGTGACATCCGAGCTGGGCCTTGAAGAATGCTAGAGCTGATCCACCAGGGCCTGGTTCTAAAGTGTCATCGCCTTTTCCACCGAGAAGAGAAAGTCTCATGTCAGTCCCAGCTAACTCCTACAAAAACTCTGAGGCAGGAAGTCTCATCAGCAATCATTCCCATCTCACCAGAGAAATTGTGATCTAGAAAGCAAAAGGCAAACTCCAGGGTTATCTTCGCGCCAAGAGAGATGCCGGGTCCCGAACCTCAGATCGGCAGAGTCAGCACAGTTGCAAGCTCTGCCCAGATTCTGAGAGGTGTAGAGCACCGGAATGTGGCAAAGGTCTGCACCCGGAAGTCGGGAAAAAGAGATAGAACCCCCTCCAACAATCTGCTGGTATCTCTCAGCCACGCCCTCCAGCGCATACTTCTCAGACACTCACCCGCCGCTGGGCGAGAGGAAATCGGTGTCGTCCTCGTCCCCCGAACCGAACATTGCGTAGTATTTCACCGAATAGCAGGGAGGAAGCTGCGTGTTCCCAGCATCCCAGGGCCTGTCACCGCCGACGTTGTAAAATGCCGCGGTAGCGTGCTGCTTTCCGGCAGGATGAACTCCCGCACGGTCTCTGGGCCGAAAGCCGACTAGGCTCCGGAGAAGGTGGGGCAAAAAGGCAAATGAGAGGCTCGCGCGGGCACGCGCGCCGCGTGACGTCAGGCCTGTCCAGCCCGCAGAGGGGCGGAGCTTCATAGCCCCGTGGAGGGATTGGTCGGTAAGGTAAAGGGGCGGGGCGGGGGCGGGAATCCTCGGCCTCGGTGGCGGTCGTGGACACGTCGAGCCGGGCAGAAGTGGAGGGGCCGGTCGAGCAGTCGCGAGGGGGTGACGGGTTAAGATTCGGAGAGAGAGGCGCTAGTGGCTGGACTCGACTTGGAAAGGTAAGGCTTCTCTCGGTCCCTCTCTCGCACCCCTGTGCATGGGTACCCTCCTTTCCCCAGCGGGACAAGGACCCTTCTCGCCACTCTCCTCAACTCGGCGGAAGGAGAAAGAGCTCGGATCTGGAGGGCTGAAGACCTGGGCTTCGGCCCGGCCCCTGCAGTGGCATAGCTAGAGTGACCTTGGTCCAGGGTGCTCGGTGCCTCAGTTTCCCTGTCTATGCAACTGGCCATTTGTCGAGTGCTTCCATGTGCCTGCTGGCCCAGAAGCTTTTATAGTTCAGAGGCCATCGAATTCAATCCCTGTCTCCTTGTAATCTCAGAATTTACAGATAGGGAAACGAAGGAACTAAGCCCCCGGGTGACTAGTCCGAGGTCACAAAGAGTAAAGGACAGACTGAGATTGGATTCCTCGTTCTTTGATTCAGGATATAGTGAGCTAGTGAGTGAACAAGAACCTTGCCAGCCCTTGAGCACTGTGTGCCCTTACAGAATGGCTACTGAAAGACTGTAGCATACACCTCGAAGAAAGTCCCCCTTCTAGAGTCCACCTGTATTCTACTCAGGTGAGGTGCAGAAGAGCTAGGATATTCTGGGGGTGGGTGATGGAAAGGAGGATACTTTGGAGGCAGACACATCCCCAGCCTGACCTTGGCGTAGATTTCCCTGGATCTTCCTGCGGTAGTCCTAAATCAACATCAATTGTGGCGGACTCCTTTACCTCCAGTTTCCACCCTGTCTGTAGCTCACATAAACACTTCTTTGGTTAACCTGGTATCTCAAAACAATCCTGGGATAGTCCTGGTTTAGCCAAGGTGTGGCTAAGGAGATAGTGTCCCAGTGTAGCATCTATTTCCACAGACTCAGTGGAGTTCTTGGGTTTCCCCTCATAGTCAGGTTGGTACTACAGGTGTCCCTTACCTGAATGTTTCAATCTGTCAGTATGAAATTGAAGGGAAGTGATTGGTAGCTCCCTCCCAGAGAACTTTGCACCTCCTGGCACTTGCCCTGTTCTGCTTTTTATTATAGTTTGCATACTACTGAATTGTAAACCTTCTTGCCTATAATAGGTTCTTATTAATTTTTATTAGACTGAATAATGAAATTCATCTTTGTTCCCTTGTTCCTTAATTTACAATCTTAGGATTTCTTTTTCCCGTGTGACCTAGACTAGCGTTAGTTCTTGACTTTCATAGGTAGCTCCCAGAAAGATAAAAATGCTGTACTAGCTGTGAGCTATCTGGGTTGCTTAATCTCTTTTGTTAATTGAAGGTGTTTGTACTATTGTCTGAAGCTCCAGGGGAAGGGGAACAGGGGAATAAGAAAGCTAGAAATATTATATGTAACTATAATTTTCATAAGGAAATTATTCCTCTGTTTAACTGAAGATAGAGTTGTTAGTCTGCTTCTCATGTTTATTTTGTAGATTAAGGTGTTAAAGCAATGAAGGTTCACAGTTGCAATAATGCAACTGGAATCTAAGTGCTAGAATTGGAACTGAAACTAGAATCTAATAAGCACTAGCACTAGAACTGTTGCAATAGCTCTGTTTAGTGTGTGAACTTGGCTACCTCTTGGAGGTGTTGAGGGAATAACTGGATTAAGTACCATGGCACTTTCTAACCCTCCTCCCCAATACTGGCTGTGATTGCAGTACTGAGACATCTAAATGGTACTTTTGTTTAAAAAATGCCCAAGGGAGCATTTGAACTCTTATCTTGTGTTCTTGGTTGGAACTGTTTTTATCCTGGATGTTTAAGTAAAGTGGCTTTTGTAGGTACTCAAAAATCCTAAAATCAGTAGCCTTATTGGTGATTGGAACATTAAACATGCATACCCCAGTTATCACTGTGGAAACACAGCTGCTGATTCTCATTGGCAGTATGAGGAAGAAGATGATGGTGAGACTTCCCCAGACTTTGAACTGCAGGACTGAGTGCAAAAAGCAAAAAAAAAAAAAAAAAAAAAAATAGCCACTGTCTTCCTAAATTCGTTTATCTTCAGATTGGTAATATTGGACTAGGAATCAGGAAATCTGAATTCCTGTCCCAGCCCTTCTAACTCACTCTGAGTTTGGACCAGGCTCCCTAAACACTGTAAAAGGAGTAGATTAGACCTAAACTTCTACTGAGTAAGAGCTGGAAATACAAAGGTAAGTAAGGCACAATCTTGAGCTCAAGTTTAAATTAAGCATTTTTGTTTATTTGTTTTGCTTAAGTATACAACTTTTAGAATATTCATAAAATGTATTGTTGACCCCTTGAAGATTGGCTAGGAAGCAGCAATTATTTTTCTCCACCCTCCACCCACCTTCCTCCCTCAGGGAAGCAGCAAATTTAATAATTCTTTTCGAATTATCCGCAGTTTTGCAACGGAGATGACAGTCTTTATATACAAGTATACCCACACTAATCTGTACTGATGAATGCATTTTAAAATTAATAGTTTAAAGATATAACCAAGTTATATAGGTACAATGATAGGGATATGAATTAAATGCAGGTTCTTGGGGATGGATAGCACTCTATTTACTCAGTCACTGAAAGCAGACTTTTAGGGCCATTAGTTGGTTAACTGAAGAAGTAAGTTAAAGCAGGAACCATACAGATAATAGTTACATGCATATCATAAACATTTTAATGAACACATAAACATTCTTTTGCCATTCTTTTAACACAAGGCCTCAGCCTTTTCTTGGAGTGTAGAAACCTATTGCCTGTTTTTATAAGTAAAGCTTTATTGGAACACAGCCTTGCCCATTTGTTACGAATTGTCTAGGACTACTCTCACCCTACAAAGCAGAGTTGAGTAGTTCCAACAGAAACCACATGGCCCACAACACCTAAAATGTTTACTTTTGGCCCTTTACAGAAAGAGCTTGCTAGCCTCTGGCCTACATTTTCAATGGGATTTTTAACATGGAATGAAAACTTTAAATCACTTGCAAAGCATTCTAGGTGCAGAATCTTTCTAGGTGTTTATGAAAAGTCGTCCCAGCCTTTTGTGTTGTCTCTCTCACCTAACGGCAAGTTTATGTGTTACCTGTATGCTCACTTTATCTAGTCTTTCCAAAGCATTCAATGTGTTTTTTATAGAAACAACTACTAGAGAGGCTATGTAGTACAGTCATTAAATACTTGAGCTCTGGAGCCAAATTGCTTTGCCACTTATTAGTTGCATAGTAGACCTTAGGCAAGTTACTCAGTTTCTGCCTTTGTAAAATAGGGATAATGGTAGTATCCATTTCTAGGTTTCTTGGGGAAATTATAGGAGTTAATTTGTGTAAAGCGTGTAGAACAGTGCCTGGCAGGTAGTAGGTACTCACTGTTAATTGCTGCTGTCATTTTTCTCTTCTCATTTATACTTCATTGCTTTACATAGTATTTACATATTTTCAATAAAAAGCACAACTGGCATAATTGGTTTGTGAACAAACACACTGACACCATTGATAAGCACACTTCACTGAAGGGGAACCAGAAGTGTTGTTCTCATCACGTTGGAGAATAGCCTAGCCAGTGTGATGTCAGTTAAATTAGATAAGAGAGTTCTGTGGGATAGTTTGCTAAGAGTATAAGGCAACAATTCACTTAAGGAAGTAGTGGATTAAAATTGAAAAGGAATACAGGACCACATTTGTCAAATACCTTGAAGGTAAAGATGACAAGTTTATACTCAGCTCAGTAGGAAGTGGAATTTTTTACTCTAAATGGCATGATTGGTGTAAAAAAGTTCAAATGGCTTAGGAGTACATGAAGTAAAAAGTTAAATTTCCCCAGCTCCATTCCACGTCAGTAGCCACTTCATTTTCTAATGGTCCCTAGAACATGGGGTGGTTGTGTGAACTGAATGAGGTAAGGCATGGTAAACACTACTTGGGGCACTGGTAATAATTTTTTTTAAATTTCAATTCAGCTTTCCTTTGGATTATAATCTCAATTTTGAATGGAAAAAAATAAAGTTTCCATACTGAATGTGGATAAAATGAAATGACTGCTTTGAAAATAGATACCATGCTCATAAGAGTCTTTGATTCCTAAGTCTTTCTCAACCTCTTGTTTACAATTTGGAAGCCTTGGTAGAGAAGGACTTAGGAATCAGAGACTCATTTCCACTCTTAATTCCTTTTTGCACCTTTCCCACCAGAAGTGCTACAAGAGAAAAAGATGATGTAATTATCATAGAAAAGCAAAGTGTTCGGCCAGGCATGATGGCTCACACCTGTAATCCCAGCAAAGGTGGATCACCTGAGATCAGGAGTTCAAGACTAGCCTGGCCAACATAGTGAAACCCCATCTCTACTGAAAATACAAAAATTAGCTAGGCGTGGTGGTGGGCACCTGGACCTGGGCGACAGAGTGATGCTCCGTCTCAAAAAAAAAAAGCAAAGCAAAGTGTTTACAGTGACCAACTGATTTCAACTAGCAGTTGTCAGATAGGTTAGTAACAAGGCATCACCCAAATAACTACATTTGATAGGACAGACCTGACTGGGGCAAAGGGAGAGAAGGGGTAGGGGGTTGCTGCTGCCTGCACGCTTGCATGCAGCTCTTAAAACAAAGCCATTTTAAAAACTCAAACATTTTCTGTAGTTTTGTGACTTAAGTATGACAAGTCATCAAAAGTCTGATACTTAATACATTACAATGAACAGTTTATGCCAAAAGAAATCTTACAGTAGGGCCTGGGAAGGAAATGCTTTTGAAGTTCACTGCTTTGAGTAGTATCATATTATAATTTAGGTAACATCCCCAAGCAGAGGAGGGGCCCATCCTTAGGAATGCAAAGCCCTGCAGAGAAGGAAAGGGTTGAGAAGGGTCCACCCTACCTCTTTTCCTTTACACAATGGCCCTAGGCTTTTGTATGCAACCTGCTTTTGTAGGCTAAGGACATTATGAAATACAGCATAAGATGGAAGCCTGAATCTCAAAAGTAAATATGAGAAATGTTTTGGAGGCAACACATAAAAAGGGCAAAATTCTAACAACACGTGACATATTTCCCTAGATAGAAGAGTTATTGTAGAACTATGATGAGTGTTTATATAATTTTGAAGCAGTTTAGAGCATCTAGAATATAGTCATTTAATTTATGAGATGAAAGACAGAGGAATCCTGTAACTTTTACACCCGCATCCTCGCTCCCACCTTTTCTGATGGCTTTCTATGAGCTCTCACACAACCCTATGCATAATCTATACCTTAGTACATTTTACATTATCTTTTAATTATTTACATGTGTCCCTCTTTCACCCAAATGGGTTTCTTAAGGTTAGGGTTTCATCAAGGTACCTTCATTCAATAGGTATGCAATAAATAGCGAAAGAATAGTCTGAGTTCCTCGAAGTTACACAGCAAATGAGACCTACAGGCCAGATCTAGAATGCAGATCAAGAACCTCTTTCAATTCCTAGCCCTGTACTTTTACTACCACACCATACAGAGATATTGAACAATTTTTATCTCAATATCTCAGCCTCTATCTGAGATACTGAACAATTTTTCTTTTTCTTTTTCTTTTTTATTTTTTTCTTGAGACAGGGTCTTGCTCTGTTGCGCAGCCTGGAATGCAGTGGCACGATCTTGGCTCACCGCAACCTCTGTCTCCCAGGCTCAAGCAGTCCTTCCATCTCAGCCTTCCAAGTAGCTGGGACTACAGGCATGCACCACCACTCCCAGCTACTTTTTTGTATTTTTGACAGAGTTGGGACTTTGCCATGTTGCCCAGGCTGGTCTCAAACTCCGAAACTTAAGCAATCTGCCAGCCTTGGCCTCCTAGAATGCTGAGATTACAGGCATGAGCCACCATGCCCAGCCTCATTTTCATTCTCTTACTGCATTTTCATTAAATCATTCTTTACTAATTAATGTTTTGCTGGGACATAAGTTCCTATTATCTTGTATAACATTTAATTGCATTTTCTTACTGAATAAAAAAAGGAACAGTTCAAATGTTTCCTAGTTTCCATCTTATATACCATGTTAATTCCCAATATTATTCACAGGCAAACCAAGATTATTATCCAGACAGTTGAAATGCTATATAACTAAAGCAAAGTTTAGACAAGGAGGACCATTGTCTACCTTTAGTTATAACAAGAAAGCAGTTAAAGCAATGCTTTGCCAATGTATATGTGTCTGACTAGCCAGTTTTATTTAAATAAAACTGTAAAAGAGATTGTATACTTCAAGAGACATGAAAGTGAGCCTTATGTGTGACTTAGCTCCTTTCAGAGATTTTGTCATCTAATGAGCAAACAAACTTTTAATTGTATTTCATATTTATTGTACCTTAAAATTTGAAAGTATTTAACATTTTATTTGACCCTTACAATCCTATGAGATTGGCAGTGTAGGTAGTTTAATATCTGTTTTGCAAATGAAGAAAATAGTTCTCACTGGGTTTTAGTGATCTGCTTAATGTCACATAGCTAGTATATGGCAAACATGGGTTCAGAGCTCAGAGCCTTTGATGCCTAGTGCTGCACGCTTTCTCCACTCTAAGATATTATCTAGAAAACACTGAAATCTTCACATAAATCATACTAAAGCACAGTCTGGAAGTGTGTTGAGGCTACAAAAGGATCAGTTAAGAGAAGCATGAAAGGGTACATCTTGTGATTATATTATTCCAGGATGTGGCTTAGCCAACAACAAAAGGTATCAGAAATGGAGTAAAGTTGCTGGGAGATCCACTCCCCATTGGACTTAGGCCCTGCTACCATTACACAACTAAAAGACCTTTTCAGTTTGTTTGTTTGACCTATCAATTTGAGTTGTCCTGTTAAAACCAGGCAAATAAAAGCTTTTCTAAAGGCCTTTGGAAGAGTGTAGTTGTACACTTGATCTTCTTTGTACAGAAGGGTGGGAGTGGGCAAGAGAAATAGGAGCTTTTGTGTTATTTGCCACCAGAACAGGATACGTAAAGCTCGGAAACCCCTCCTGCTTAGCTGCTTCCCAGCAAGCCATCTGGAAAAATGGAGCTGGATAAAGTGGTTAGTCTAGTGTTATGGAGCCTTCTATCAGAAGCAGATGTTACGGGTTCACCTAACTAATGAGTATTAGTGTTATTTAATACCATGGACCTCAGTTTCTACATCTGTAAAATAAAGGAGTTGAATTTGATGATAATTTAACTCTTTAAATAAGAAATATATTCACATGGCTTGTAATTCAAAAAGTACACAGGGTTATTCAGTGAAAAGTATTTAATTTACTCCTACCCACCTCTGACCAGTTCCCCTTAGGGACCACAGTGTTTGTTTTGACTCCCAGGCTCAACCAACAACTTTGTTGTCCGCCCCCCACACACATTCTCTTGGAGATAGTATAGGTATATACAAATAATATTTACATACTCTTTTCCTTTTTTAAGTTTTTTACAAATTACAGCATACAGTATAATATGCTTTTATTTCATTTTATAATATGTCTTGGAGATCATTCTATATCAGTATATAAAAGCATCCTTGTTCTTTTTTTTTTTTTTTTTTTTTTTTTTTTTTTTTTTTTTTGAGACGGAGTCTCGCTCTTGTTACCCAGGCTGGAGTGCAATGGCGCGATCTCGGCTCACCGCAACCTCCGCCTCCTGGGTTCAGGCAATTCTCCTGCCTCAGCCTCCTGAGTAGCTGGGATTACAGGCACGCGCCACCGTGCCCAGCTAATTTTTTTTTTGTATTAATAGAGACGGGGTTTCACAATGTTGACCAGGATGGTCTCGATCTCTCGACCTCGTGATCCACCCGCCTCGGCCTCCCAAAGTGCTGGGATTACAGGCTTGAGCCACCGCGCCCGGCCGCATCCTTGTTCTTATTTTGCACAGTATTCCATTGTATGAAAATATAACTCATTTAATCAGTACCCTATCAATGAACATTTAGGTTGTATTTTCAATATTTTGCTATTACAGACAACCCTATTGTAAATAACTTTTTAAATATACATTTCACGTAAGTTCCAGTTTATCTGTAGAATGAAAATTTAGAAGTGGGATTACTATGTTAAAGAGTGTGGGCATCAGACTGATGACTGTTCTAGTTTTGATCTTCTATGAGACTTTAATTGAAAATGATTAGTAGAAAAGAAAAAGTATCATTTTCTTGGAAATATCTTAATTTTTATCTCTTATAATTCAGAACTATATCTTAAGTAAGAGCCAAGTATAGGTAACCTCACCAAAATTATGTTGAATTGCAGACTTCACTAAAGTCACCTGCATCATGGTCTTACAGATTTTTCTAGTGCTTTTCAGTATGATACTAATCAAGCTGATTTGCAAGGTAAATATTATAAACTCAGAACAAAAGGAGACTGTCTCCCAACTATGTTTACTAGTATTTACCAAGTAGAGGATTCAGAAGATTTGCTCTTTATTACAATTTATGTAGGGTATGAAAATGGAAAGAGAAAACAAAGAGAGCCTAACTAATATCCATCCGTTTATGTCTGTTTTTTACTGTCTTCCCAAAGTTTTGGATGGTTATGAGGTGTGTGATAACATTACAAAGTGTATGATACCATAACAATTACTAATCTTTTGGGTATTTCTTTGTTTGTTCATTTGTTTGAGAGACAGAGTCTTGGTATCACCCAGGCTGGAGTACAGTGGCACGATCTCAGCTCACTGCGGCCTTAACCTCCTTGACTCAAGCAATCCTCCCACCTCAGCCTACCAAAGTAGTGCAAAAGTAGATCCTATGGCCTCAGCCTGTAGCTACGAGTACAGGCATGCACCTCCACGCCTGGCTACTTTTCTTGATTTTTTGTCGAGACAAGGTCTCACTATGTTGCCCGGGCTGGTCTTGAACTCCTGGACTCAAGAGATCCTCCCACCTCAGCCTCCCAAAGTTCTGGGATTATAGGCATGAGCCACTGCACCCAGTCTGTTTTATTTTTAATTAATACATAATAATTGTACATATTTATGGGGTACAGTGTGATGTTTCAGTATGTATATAAATGGTATTTAACATACATAATATTTAGCATACACATCACCTCAAACATTTATCATTTCTTTGTGATAAGAACATTCAGAATTCTCCCTTCTAGATATTTTGAAATATGCATAATAAATTGTTTACTGTAGTCACTAGTCTATTTGGGAAGCTAGAGACCATAAAGCAGGTCAGAATTGTATCAGCCCCTCATACTTTCTTAACTATAACCTACTAACTTTTCTTTTATCCCCATATCACCTCCCTCATTCTCTTTCTAGGTACAATAAGCCATTTGTGAAATTTGCTCTGTTCAATAGCAGGTTTAAGCCAGAGCCTCCATCCTTTCCATCTCTGAATTCCCTACAGCCTCTGGGGCGGAGAGTACTTCATAATGCTAGTTGAGTTGAATTGAGGTAGATGTCAAAGTGATCTAACCTCTACTTTGCTCCCCTCTTAAGTGGCATATCCTTCCATTTTCCTGCTCAGCCTTGACACACCTATCAAGCCATTTCTTTGCACTCTTAATTTGGTTCAGGAAAGGACAAGAGACCACATAAATGATCTTGAAGAGGAGTCTGTGTCTGCCTGTGTTTAAGTAAATGTGCACACACACCTATCTCTGGCTCCCACTGCCGTTCTTAGTGTTGCACTTAAAAATTGGGGGCTGGGTATGGTGATTTACACCTGTAATCCTAGCACTTTGGGAGACTGAGACAGAAGAATCACTTGAGGCCTGGAGTTCAAGACCAGCCTAGGCAACATAGGGAGACCATCCCCCTCAGCTGTACAAAAAATTTTTTAATTAGCTGGGCATAATGGTACGCACCTATGGTCCCAGCTACTCTAGAGGCTGAGGTGGGAGGATCACTTGAGCCCAGGAGGTCTAGGCTGCAGTGAGCGGTAATCACGCTACTATACTGTAGCTGGGGCAACAGAGTATGACCTTGTCTCAAAAAAAAAAAAAAAAAAAAAAAATGAGGAAATTATTTATTTAGTTATGCATTAGTGGTAGCTATGGAGTTAGGCACACTTTGTAGGAACAGCATTGGAATAAATAATTCAAAATACACATGTATCTTTTTATTCACATGAATTTCATTTTATGTATATGAAATCATCAAGATCAGAGTGAATATTAGATGAAAATAAACTAGCTTTTCGGACATTTAGAAGGTAGAATTTGATTAGTGTTTATTTTTCTTATTTTAGGTTTTAAAAACTTGTTTATGGGCCATACATTAGGTACTCGTAGTATCTCTGTGGAAGAGCTCTCTGATAAACTCTGGGATAGGAGATAGCCAGGCCCACATGTGGACTATAACTCCTATAAAGTTACAGGTAACAGAATGTTATGGTCTAACATGCAGCTCACTTAGGCAGTCTTACCTTTCCAAATATGTTTTCAATGCCAGATTCCCAGGGAAAATTGCTGCGGGGTAGTTGAAACTAGCTGCTTCACTGGATTTCTTCCTATTATTTGGGCAACTCGTGAAAGCTTACAAACTTTCTAGAAAGTAGCACTGAAAACAGTTCCTTTGTTATGTTTTTAGCAATACCGCAGAATACATGGCTCTATGTTATAGCTTAGAATTGTTACTACTGTTAAAAAATTAGAATATAGAAAGATGGACCAAAACCTAGTATAATGTATCATTATTTCCATGTCAAGATGGGCATTTTGAACTCATCTCTTTCCCAAAATCCTAGTGAAATTATCATAGAAATATAAAGAAGCATTATTTATAGTCAGAAGACAGGGAGACAAAAGGCAGAAACTTTGAAACATTTCAAAGAAAATGTGATACAGATGGGAATGAAATTGGAAAAAATGACCGACCACCTGATTCAACATAGGTAAAGGCCACCCTCTGTCGGTAAATTTAAATGAGTAGGATTCATTTGCACACCCCTGCAAACTCCTAAATCAAGAACAACAGAGATGGCCAGACACAGTGACTCATGCCTGTAATCTCAGAACTTTGGGAGGCCAAGGCGGGTGGATCACCCAAGGTCAGAAGTTCAGGACCAGCCTAGCCAACATGGTGAAACCCCATCTCTACTAAAAATACAAAAACAAAACTAGCCAGGCATGGTGGCGGGCGCCCGTAATCCCAGCTACTTGGGAGGCTGAGTTAGGAGAATCATTGAACCCAGGAGGCAGAGGTTTGCAGTGAGCTGACATCGTGCCACTGCACTGCAGCCTGGTGACAACAGCAAAACATCATCTTGAACAAAAAAGAACAGCAGAGATTAGGAAGAAGGGTTACCTATGGGGTAGTTGGTGGACAAAACAAGGATTTAGTGAATTGTACTTATACCAAATGTAGAGAAAACAGTAGATTGAGAAGTAAAAATTATGAGTATTTATCAAGAACTTCCTGTGTTTAGACACTGTGCTTAAGTAAGTGTTTAAGTGTATGCCATCAAGAGGTAGTTGCTATTAACATCCTTTGTTTAGAAGAAACTAACTTTCCCTCTTAACCACTGTGCTATTGCCTCAGTGAACTCCTGCTAATAATTCTTTAAAACAATCCTATGGAATAGGTTACTTTTATTATCCCAATTTTAGAGCCAAGGCACAAAGATATTAAGTAATTTGCCCAAAGGCCCACAACCAGTAGGTACAGTTTTACCGGTTAGAGAATGAGATCTCCTTGCGTATTTCAACAGCTGCCATAATAAAACAAAGGGAAATATATTTTCTTCCCACAGCTTCCTCCTTATGTTTTTTTGTTTTTGGTAGGCTATTCAGGATCTCAGATCAAATCCCAGTCTCAGAAAGACAGGTGACAAACCCTGGAGAGGTCAGCTGTTCAAATACAAGCCATGTAAGTCTTAGCAAAACGGTGTACTTCCTGTTTGAGGTCTGTCTTTCTGGTAGTTCAGTCCCTGTATTTCACAACTAGTCTAGAAAAACGAAACTACAAAAATATATAATTTCCCCTTTATCTGGGATTGAGAGATTTGTCTTACACAGTACGTTAGGAGACCTCTCTTAAATTTCAAAGATGAGTGATTTGGTATTAAATTCAGTGTTAGCCCCCAAGGTTCTTTGATTATTAGGTGGTGGTCTGTGTAAATTTTATGTGAGACTGGGCTAACTCTGTGACCTTTTTGGAATTTCAAAATAAACAAATACGTTATTTTAGTTCCTGGTTGAATCTTGGCTTTCTTTTTTTTTTTTTTTAATTATTGATACATAATAATTGCACATATTTATGGGCACAATGATTAATAATTATACAATATATAATGATCAAATCAGGATATTTAGGATATCAATCACCTTGAATATTTATCATTTATTTGTATTGGGAACCTTTCAAATCTTCTAATTATTTTGAAATATACAAGGTATTGTTGTTGACTGTAGTCACCCTTCTGTGCTATCAAACACTAGAACTTATTCCTTCTATCTAAGCGTCTATTTGTACCATTAACCCATCTGTCTTCATTGCACGCTCACCCTACCTCAAGTACACACACATACACCCTTCCCAGCTTCTGGTGACTATTCTACTCTCTACCTCCATGGGATCAACTTTTTTTGGCTCCCACATATAACTAAGAACATTTATCTTTTTGTTTGACCTTTTTCTTTTTTCTTTTTTGAGACTGAGTCTTGCTCTATCACCCAGGCTGGAGTATAGTGGCACAATCTCAGCTCACTGCAACCTCCATCACTGAGTTCAAGCGATTCTCCTGCCTCAGGCTCCCAAGTAGCCAGGATTACAGGTGCCTGCCACCATGCCCAGCTAATTTTTGTATTTTTAGTGGAGACAGGGTTTCACCACATTGGCCAGGCTAGTCTTGAACTCCTGACCTCAAGCGATTGACCCGCCTTGGCCTCCCAAAGTTGTGGCCACCTTTTCTTCTTCTTTTTTTTTTTTAGCTCTCACTTGTTGAACGTCCAATTCTTAGATTCTGTGTGCTATGTATCTATGTTGTGCATCTCTGTAATTCAGAACTGTGGTTCTCAAGTTTTAGAGTACACAAGAATTGTCCATGGAACTTGATAAGCACCTACATTTTGAGGCCCTGCTCCCTGAGAGGTGATTCAGTGCTGTGGCATAGGGTCCATAATTTTCATTTTTAGCCAAACTTCCCCGATGATTCTGATCCAGGCGGTCCTTGGATTACACTTTGAGAAGCACTTGAGTAGGAGGAAAGTAATTAACATTTATTATTTACTATGTATGTTATTAATATGGCAGTCTCTTTAGTATGTATTTTTACACTTGATATTCATACTGTTGTAAGATTTTATCCCAGTTTTACATGTACTTATTATCCTCACAAAGTTTTTGTAACTTGTTACAAGTTTTAAGGATGGCATTGCCCCTTAGGATAAAAAATAAAGCATGATAAATAGACTACATTAACAGTAAGAACTTCTGCTCATCAAAAGACACAATAAAAGAAATGAAAAGGGAAGCCACAGACTGGGAGAAGATATTTGCAATGTATGCTATGATAGAAGACTCATCCAGAATACATAAAGAAACATTACAAATCAATAAGAAAAAGACCTCACAGAAAAATAAGCCACAAACTGGAACAAATACTTGACAAAGAAAAGATATCCAAAAGCCAATACATGTATGAAAAGGTTTCCACTTCAATAGTCATAAAGAAGATGCAAATTGAAGTTAAATTTATACCCACCAGAACTGCTAAGATTAAGTAGACTGTTAATAATAAGTGCTGAGAAGAATGTGACCAATCTTGAGGAGGGGAAGTATTTGCAAATGTTCACAGTAGCATTGAAAACAAACAAACAAAAAACCTGAAGACAGTTTAGGTACCAAGAGCAGAAATGAAAAGTTAAGTTTCTTACTCAAAGGAAACCATAGAACAATGAAAAATGACAAACTGCTGCTACACACAATATGGATGAACCTCACAAAAATGTTGAACGAAGAAACCAGACACAATAGTACATTCTATCTGCTTCCCATATTTCAAAATCATAGAAGACTGTGTATGATTTTAGAAGTCAGCAGAGAAGTTCCCTCCGGAGAGGAGGAGGGGAAGCATGACTGGGAGAGGCATGAGGCCAGCTCCTGGAGTACTGGCAATAGTTACTGTTTTGGGTAACAAATAAAATATACTTACTTTATGGGGAAAAAAAAAAAGATGGCAGTGCCCTGCAACAGCGAGCAGCCTGACTCCGAGAACAGAGTGGGCTCTTGCTGTTTCTGCTTTGGCAAGGTGCCTCTCAGAAGAGATGATTAAGATTGGTGAATTGGAAAGAGTATGAAGTAATTAATCAGTGTTAAAGTCACTGAAATGTTGGAATGGCTAAAGTATATCAATGATTATTCAGAGTGCATTTCATTTTTTTGTTTTGTTTTGAGACAGAGTCCTGCTGTGTCGCCCAGGCTGGCGTGCAGTAGCACAAGCTCAGCTCACTGCAACCTCTGCCTCCCAGGTTTAAGCAGTTCCCTTGCCTCAGCTTCCTGAGTCGGTGGAATTACAGGTGCACCCCACCAAACCTGGCTAGTTTTTGTATTTTTAGTAGAGACAGGGTTTTGCCATGTTAGCCAGACTGGTCTCAAACTCCTGGCCTCAAGTGATCTGCCCGTCTTGGCCTCCCAAAGTGCTGGGATTACAGGCGTGAGCCACCGTGCCCAGCCCTATTATTCAGAGTGCATTTCGAAAACTCAAGTATGCATTTGTTTCTCACTGAAACTATTCTTATATGCACCTAAACTTTTCAGACTGAAATAGGCTCTAAAGATGAGTTAGTCTGTTTCTTGACTCAGGAAAGGCTAAATTACCTAATGTAATAGAAAACCAGGTCTAGAACAAAAGTTTCTAGTTTTATATTTTTTCATATTGTAATCATTATAAAGATTAAAGTGGGCTTCAGCTCACCAATTCCCCTTGCCTGGGAATTATCCAGAACATTGTTGAGTCAGTATTTGAGAGCGACAACTCTGTGACAACATTCAGCATTTGAAAGTTCACGCAAAGCCATCATAATCAGAGATGATCTGACATTTGAAAGGAGTAGAATAAATGTTAACATTTTTATGAATTATTCTCAAAAGTTCTGTTTCTGACCCTGAAAATACATATAGTAAAAAAGGCATTTGGGGCTTTCATGCATTATTCTAATATATTTTTTTAATTTATTTATTTTGAGACAGAGTTTCACTCTTGTTGCCCAGGCTGGAATGCAGTGGCTTGATCTCAGCTTACTGCAACCTCTGCCTTCCGGTTTCAAGCAATTCTCCTGCCTCAGCCTCCCAAGTAACTGGGATTACAGGCGCCTGCCACCATGTCTGGCTAATATTTGTATTTTTAGTAGAGATGGGGTTTCACCATGTTGGCCAGGCTAGTCTTGAACTGCTGACTTTGTGATCCGCCTGCCTTGGCCTCCCAAAGTGCTGGGATTATAGGCATGAGCCACCACGTCGAGCCACCACGTCTATCCTGTGCATTATTTACAGAATGCCAAAATGTGGCCTAAAGCTTGGGGCTGTATAGAAGTCCATTTTCACCCACTTAGAGGTAGAGTAGCCAAGAATACTGCAGATGACAGTCGTGGCACATTGTATGCCAGAAGCATGGTATAAAGCATTGCAAGACACAACTGCCCTGGAGGGAGGTAACGATTAGTTTTCGCTCCTCCTGGACAACTTAATGGGCAAGGATTTCATAGACCTGTCAGAGCACTAGGATAACTTGACATTGGTTTAACCTGAATGTAAAGAATATTCAGTCATGCCTCAATAGGAATAGTCTACATTTTTTTTCCAAACTTCTCTCAAAACTACAGCTGTTTCCTTGCTTCTGTTTTTCTGAGTTGCCCTTAGAACACAAACAAAAACTAACTTTGTATTAAGACACTAGGAACATGGATACAGGAGATAATTGGATGGAAAGACCATGCTGCAAATAATAGAAAAGAACTGGGCTTGAGGTCAGAATCAGGCTTCTAATGACTGACAACCACTAGACTAACTGCCCTGTGACCTTGGCTGGTCCTTTAACCTTTATACCTCAGTTTTCCATCTGAAAAATGGATCGCTATTCTTGTTTAATCTAGGCCCATTCATTTAAGTGGAGTTAAGTTTGGAAACATACTGCAGTGTTGTGGCTCAGCAATTCTCAGAAAAGGTGTGCATGAGAACATGCCACAAAAGTAAATGACGTTACTGTTGGACCCAGACTTAGAATCAACCACTCATCAAGTACCTATTGAATAGCCACCTAAAGGGTATATTAGATTGCATATAGCCTTGACCTAAGCCTTGTAGTGAATTCTGTAAACAAGATATGAATGGTTTGTTGAGCTCTCATAGAGCATAATAATATTAATACTGTCACAGAGTAATAATAAGGCTTTTACATATGTGGTCTTTTCTGCCCTCATTTTTCCCATTCATTGTCTTATTTGAATCATATAGTAACCCTGAAGGAGGGACAAAATAGATGTTATCTCCATGTCCCCATGAGTCTCAGATGAGACGTTGAAACTCAGAGTATGAAAGTGCTTCTCAAGGGCGTAGGACAAATTGAGAAATGTCTGAAGACATTTTTGTTTGTCACTACTGGGGCAATAATACTGGCACTGAGTCGGTAGAGGTCAGTGATACTGTTAAACATCCAACAATACACAAGACAGCTCAGACAACAAAGAATTATCCAGTCAAAAATGTCAGTAATGCTGAGGTTAAACCCTGACATAGCTGTTTCCCCAAAAGAACTCAAAGTGATAGAGTTGAGACCAGAATCCAGATCTTTGACTCACTCTAGTGTGTTTTCACTATCTCTAAAGCAGGGCATTAAAATCTGGAATTCACAGGCCAGGTACAGTGGCTTACACCTGTAATCCCAGCACTTTGGGAGGCTGAGGCAGGTGGATCACCTAAGGTCAGGAGTTGAAGACCAGCCTGGCCGACATAATGAAACCCTGTCTCTACTAAAAATACAAAAATTAGTCAGGTGTGGTGGCACATGCCTGTAATCCCACCTACTTGGGAGGCTGAGGCACAAGAATCACTTGAATCTGGGAGGCAGAGGTGCAGAGACCGCGACACTGCACTCAAGCCTGGGCGACAGACTGCAACTCTGTCTCAAAAATTTTTTTTAATTAAAAAATAAAGTCTGGAGTTCACAAATCTTAATCACTAATGTTTTGAAGAGGTATGAGCGACAAAGGGAGTTTGTTTAGATCACTGTTGAAGGTGTATTACATAGATTGTGTAGTTTATTAAGCACTTGCTGTGTGTCTCACAGTCTGCTGCCCATGTCCCTCCCAGAGGCTAGTCTGCCTTCATCATATTTATTGGTTTATTGATTGAGCAAGTACCAAATTTGAGTCATTTTACCGAAATGCTGTTGAAATCTGGACGCAATCCCTGTAGGAATCTCTATGTGTAGTACCTGTTGCCAAACTAAAAACCCATGGGACTTTTATAGGGAATGTCACCAGGAGACTCAGCTAGAAATTAGTAGAGCCAGGATTTGAATACCTTCTGACCCCAGACTTTTTTTTTTTAATTCCTACCCCAAAAATAGTCTGTAAGGTCAAATCTCACCTGCAAAGAGTGGCATGTACTTTAGAAGCTCTTAAAATCCAGAAATAAATTCTTCTCACTAGTTCTTGTAGGATATTCTTAAGTTGTGCCCCTCAATCATTTTATGTCCAGAAATTAGATGATTCTTCTCATCCTTTTAAAGTTTTAACAGATGACATTCTGGGTCCTGGCAAATTAAACAACTGTAGCTGTAAGAATTTAATCTATAAAGATTTTTTTTTCCTTCTGTAAATCTGCCTCAAAGAAGAACTTAAACAGGAAATATAAGTCCCTGCATATTACCTTTAAATAGCTTCCAATTGCTGTGGAAATAAAATTTAGAATTCTTAAAATGGCTTTTTTTTTTTTTTTTTTTTTGAGACGGAGTCTCGGTCTGTTGCCTGATCTTGGCTCACTGCAACCTCCGCCTCCCAGGTTCAAGTGATTCTCCTGCCTCAGCCTCCTGAGTAGCTGGGATTACAGGTGCACACCATCACACCTGGCTAATTTTTGTATTTTTTAGTAGAGACAGGATTTCACCAAGTTGGTCAGGCTGGTCTCAAACTCCTGACTTCATGATCCACTTGCCTCAGCCTCCCAAAGTGCTAGGATTACAGGCGTCAGCCACCAAACCCAGCCTAAGACCTTCTTCTTTTTATTTTTTTTGAGATGAAGTTTCACTCTTGTTGCCCAGGCTGGAGTGCAATGGTGTGACTTCAGCTCACTGCAACCTCCACCTTTCCAGGTTCAAGTGATTCTCCTGCCTCAGCCTCCTGAGTAGCTGGGATTACAGGCACCCGTCACCATGCCCAACTTATTTTTGTATTTTTAGTAGAGACAGGGTTTCACCATGTTGGCCAGGCTGGTCTTGAACTCCTGACCTCAGGTGATCCACCCGCCTCGGCCTCCCAAAGTACTGGGATTACACACCACACCCAGACATTCTTAATTGAGTATCCCTCTTCAACCTCATTGGCTTCTCTTCTGCTCACTCAGTGTGTTCTCTTCATATTGACCTTGATCCCTTATTTCTTCTCTCCCTTCAAGAAGAATCTTCCTTTTCTTTCTACCAAACTCCAATAATTTATCAGTATAAGTCAGCTCCTTCAAGAAAGCTCCTCTCTTTCTCTTCCCACCTGTCCTCCATCTAAATTAGTTCTTTCACTCTTATTCTCTGCCACAGTTCATTATACTTCCTTCATACCACTTATATAAATTGTAATTATACCTACCTATATATATTTATTTGCTTACATTTTTACTGAGAGCCTTTCTCCTCTTGAGTAGGCCCACAAAGGCAAGTACCTAGTCTTTTTGCATCTGATCCCTTATAGGTTGATATTGAAACCTACATGGATTTTGTAAAAATTAATAAATACTTTTTGAATGAATGAATATTTAGTGAGTACTCTTCCAGATGCTGTAAGGAAGTAGAAATTAGAAAGTTTCTTGCCCTCAAGAAGCTCGCTGTGTACATATGCCATTTTTTATCTTGTATTTTGAAAACTGTACGTCAAAATTTCTGAAAGAGAATATTGCTAGGGAAATTCAAAAAAGAGATTTCTTAGGAATTCAAGAAAAACTTCCTGGAAAAGGTGGGCATTCTGGCTAAGCCTTAAAGAATGAGCTAGATTATAAATCAAAAAGATCAGGGGCCATGTTTTAGCTTTATCCTTAATTCTGGCACATTTTAGTGCGTGATAAATATTGAATAAATAATGGCAGGATTTGACATATATAGAAAATGAGGGGGAAAAATAAAAGGAACTCCAAGGAATTGTATAAGCCAGAAAACACATACAAATATTAAAGTGCTCAATTTATTGGGGGGCCGGGTGCAGTGGCTCATGCCTGTAATCCTAGCACTTTGGGAGGCCAAGGCAGGCGGATCACTTGAGGTCAGGAGTTTGAGACTAGCCTGGCCAACGTGGTGAAACCCTGTCTCTACTAAAAATATAAAAATTAGCTGGTCATGGTGGTTTATGCCTGTAATCCCAGCTATTTGGGAGGCTAAGGCAGGAGAATTGCTTGACCCCAGGAGGTAGAGGTTACAGTGAGCTGAGATCACGCCACTGCACTCCAACCTGGGTGACAGAGGGAGACTGTCTCAAAAAAAAAATATTGAGGAAAGTGAGTCGGTCAGTTTCAGTGGAACATATGAATGTAAAGGGGAGTAGATTGAGATAAGGCTGGAAAGATAAATCTGTAATAGACTTAAATGCCACATAGTGAGCTTAAAAATCAGTGTATCGGCCAGGTGCGGTGGCTCAAACCTGTAATCCCAGCACTTTGGGAGGCCGAGGCGGGTGGATCATGAGGTCAAGAGATCGAGACCATCCTGGTCAACATGGTGAAACCCCGTCTCTACTAATACAAAAAAATTAGCTGGACATGGTGGCGCGTGCCTGTAATCCCAGCTACTCAGGAGGCTGAGGCAGGAGAATTGCCTGAACCCAGGAGGTGGAGGCTGCGGTGAGCCGAGATCGCGCCATTGCACTCCAGCCTGGGTAACAAGAGCGAAACTCCGTCTCAAAAAAAAAAAAAAAAATCAGTGTATCCACATCAGAAGTTGGGGGTAAAGATACTTAGGTTTCTTTTTGCAGGCAGAAAGTAGTTCTTGGGAGTGCATCCTAAGAAGCAAATCACAGTGTGAGAAGTACATGCAAATAGTATCTGCAGTACAAATACTGGTTTAGCTTGGAGTACTGGTTCATCAGCATCATCACTGACAACAAGCAAGATTCAGATTCCTATGAGGCATCTTCTGTATTTGTCTTGGCTGGAAAGAGAATTTTGCTTCCTTCTATTTCTGGAAGGAGCAACACGCTTGCCTGACAAGTCCCCAGAGGTATTTGAATAGTTATTTTAGAATTTGTGTATTATTGAGGAGCACCATGCAATGACTGCTAAGATCCTTCTAATTCTTAGTGGGATTCTGTGACCCACAAATTAAGAGACAGGACACTCAGGTTTCAATTTCAGGCGATCTACATGTAGATGAAGAAATGACTCATGCATCTCTTTCCAGACCAAATTGTTTGGAACCAGACTTCTCTCCTTAGCTGAGTCAAGAAAGAGTGGCATCCAAGAGGGGCTCATTAAGCGTCTGCAATTGATAAAGATGAGAAAGAATTTTAGAATACTTTCATTCAATTGTTTCTCCTGCTATTTCTCAATACCATTCCATCAGTGTGATGATAGAAATGGGCACTGATTGAAAATACCATAAAAAAATTTTAGAGTATTTTGTGAGACCTAGTTTCAGTAGAGTTATTAGGAAAGGCGCAATATACTATGGATGTTCAGAGAGCTTAAAACTAGACCTTGGAGAATGAGGTGGGTTTGTTGCACTAGAGATTGTAAAGATGGGCGTTTCAGACTGAAGAAACAATGTAGGCAAAGATACCAGACAAGTGTGGGATGTTTCTCCGAGCGCTATCAACTTTGGCCATTGGACTTGTTTGGCTGGAATACAAAGTACAATAGACAGAAAAGGAAGGTAGGTTGGGTTCATTTTGTTTTGTTTTGTTTTGTTTTGTTTTGTTTGAGACAGAGTCCCACTCTTGCCCAGGCTTGAGTACAGTAGCATGATCATGACACACTGTGGCCTCGACCTCCTAGGCTCAAAGCAATCCTCCTACTTCAGGGCCTCCCTCAGTAGCTGGCACTACAAGTGCATAACACCACACCAGGCTTATTTTTTGCTTTTTTGTAGAGATGGGAGTCTCACTATATTTCCCAGGCTGGTCTCAAACTCCTGGGCTCAAGTGATCCTCCCACCTCGGCCTCCCAAAGCACTAGGATTACAGGCATGAGCCACCATGCCAGGCCTAAAATCATTTTTAAGTTGATCTTATCTTACAGTTTGTTCCATTTCCCCTGATGTCCTTTTATGTGGCACTTGTCAAGGTTTCATGCCTTAGAGACTTAATTCACATAAAAGATTTGCTTTAGCATTTAAGACCACTTAAAGGTTAATAGCAGCCAGCTATCTCTTCCCTTCTTCTACTTTGAGAAATAGATATGAGTTTTCTTTACAGTCTCTCTCCTCGTATTTGTCACAAAACACATATTTTCCAAAAGTATCTATGAAGGTAAATTTGGCCAGAAAATGTAAATATTCAGATCTCCCAAGAGCTTTACGTTTTATATGCTAGGCTTCTAAGCCTCCCAAGAGCTTTGTGTTTTTATACTCTAGGTGGAACTTCATGGATTATATAATTCAGTATTCTTACAATTAAGGAAAATGAAGCTCGAAAATATAAAATAACTTACCCAATGTAGTATATCACCTGTGTCCTCTCTCACATTTAAACTAGTTCTTTGCCTTTATATTTTGTTGTTTATATGGTAATTACATGGTCCATTCATGTTTACCCAGAAGACGTAGGTGACCTAGGGATTGGACAATGGGCATTTTAAAAATTAAGTTTGACTTTAGTGTATTTTCTCATGCAAATAATAGCCTTCAATGGCTCTATAATTCATCACGTAATCAGTTTCTCCAGGATCTGTCTTGTTCCGACAGGTTTCTCATCTCCTTTGCTCAGTTGGAACAGCTTTATAAGCTGGAGTGATGTAGGAAGATGAAATTTATGATGGAAGGGGATGACCTGAACCATTATCTGGAGAAAAAGTATTTATTTGTCTTATTCCTTCATTTTAAGAGATGGTGCAGGGGGTGGAGAGGCGGTCTCGCTATGTTGCCCAGGCTAGATTCAAATTCCCAGGCTCCAGTGATCCTCTGAGTAGCTGGGACTTCAGGCACGCATCACTGTCCCCAGCTTTTTTCTGTCTTGTTCTGATTAGAATTAAATCACAGGTTTTTTGTTTTTGTTTTTTCTTTCCATAAGTACAGTTAAAATAAGATTCTCAGGGCAGCTCCCGAGATATCGTCCTTTTTTGCTAAAATGGGTATTTTCAGCCAAGAGCTTGTGAATAAAGAAGCTATTCCTACTAATTCATAGCTTCTGTTTCATTCTTTTAAAAACTTGTCACTCCATGCAGCATTTCTTGTTTGTCTAGATCGTTAGCCCCCTCATAAATGAAGGCACTTAAAGTTTTAAGTGTAATTGTTTGAAGTAGTTTTTTCCTTTATGTCTCTGACAGTTGGTTACTTTTGATGCAGCTTATTAGTCTGATGTATGAGTAATTCATCCTCATAAATTCTGCTATTACTTGAGTATGGAATAGTTTGGCTTTTTTACATGAAAAGTACTTCAGGAAAGGCACATGGTGAAGAAAGAGAAAATACCTCCATCTGTCAGGGTCAGAAAAAAACGAGAGAGAGAGAGAGAGAGAATAATATAATGATAAGGATTATTGAAATCTGCAGATAATCACTAAATTAACTCTTGCCCAATTCTGTTAATATCTTTCTTAGCCCCAACATTGCTATGAAGAAAAGCAAGTGAGAATTTATTATAGATGATTCCTTGGAGTTATTATAACAAAGGCAAAAGGGAAAACAGTAGCCAGGTTTTCTTGGAGAAGTTTTAAAAAGATAAAATCTAAGATTTGTGTGTGGGTGTGTGAGGTAAAGGTAATTATAGTGGTGGGTTTGGGATAATTACTTTCCTGAGTGCAGACTGTCGTTGTAAGACTACCGTTGTAGCAAGTTTAATCTGGGGAGAGCAATATGTGTTTGAATATATATAATTATAAGGTATTTTACGTTTCTTTTTTTTCTTGTTGACCTGACCTATTTTCTTAGTACCACCAACGATCGTTTTACTTACCATTTTTAATGCGTTGGTATGGCACAACTTTAGGAGTATTTAAGTTTTTGCCAGTTCTGGCTGAGACCCATAGTTTACTCAGGCCTACCCTTTATAAGAGAAATGGATCAAATTAAGTATACCTATGATCACTGCACCTCAAGAAAGACATAGGCAAGGGAAAGGCAGCTAGAGTATCAAAAGGATTATATGGTTATATTAATCCAGTTATGGTCACATTTCTGTCAGTTAATTTGGGTTTCGTTTTATTTTTTGGTTTTTTGTTTTGTTTTTCTTTTTTTTAGTAGAGACAAGATTTCACCATGTTGGCCAAGCTGGTCTCAAACTCCTGACCTCAAGTGATCCACCCACCTTGGCCTCCCAAAGTGCTGGGATTACAAATGTGAGTCACTGCACCCAGGCTCTGTCAGTTAATTTGAAAGAGGAATATGAAGCCAGAACCCAGGGAATGAGTAGGAAACATTATAGCCTTTAAAAGGAAGAGTCTTCTCCATAAATATTTATCAAATTGTATTTTCCCTCCCACTTACTGGGAGCTACTATGTTTTTTCCAAGCAACTCCAATATATTGGCCTGGAATGCTACTAAGTTCTTTTTCTTTTTTTTTTTTTTTTTTAAAGACAAGGTATCACTCCTGTTCTCCAAGCTGGAGTGCATGGTGCGTTCATGGCTCACTGCAGCTGTGACCTCCCAGGATCAGGTGATTCTCTCACCTGAGCCTCTCAAGTAGCTGGGACTACAAGTGCACATCACCACACCTGGCTAACCTTTTTGTATTTTTAGTAGAGACAGGGTTTCCTTGGTTGCCCAGGCTGGTCTCAAACTCCTGGGCTGAAGTGATCTGCCTGCCTCGGCTTCCCAAAGTGCTGGGATTACAGGCATGAGCCACCATACCCAACAAAGATAATTTTAAAATTCACCTATAGAAGCAATCAAAACAAAACCAGAGCCGTTTCTCAGAATATCTACTAACTCCCTACAGGTCGTCAAAAGCCAGGATTCGCCCAGTTAAACTGGTTGCTTGATCATGTGGACATAGTCTATAAGCATCCGTGTTTGTGGTAGTGTACTGTCTTTGACCTTGAATTTTCTGTGTGTTTGCTGAAAACTTACAAGTCACCAAGCATAAGTAATGACTACAGAAAGCAGAAGATAAACTGGACAGATTTCTCTTTGTTTAATGTTTTTACAAATCTAAAAAGGAATATGACCCTAATCGTTTTAAGAATAAAGACTTTCTTCCTTATCATGGAAGCCAGGAAAGACTTTAGGCAGTCTCCAAAAGAATTGTCCGAGGCTCCAGATTGTATCTGTCTGAGCCAGAGAAGAGAGAGCCCATATGGCAGATGTATGACTACTTCTGTGTAGTCTTTTAGTACAATCTAATCTCCATAGTCCCTATGGATTATTATATCTTACTCTTATTGCACAATAGAAATAAGGCCAATGTTCAATGCTAAGACTCAGAATAGGCATCAGAATTTAGCTGTCTTGCAATTTCCTAACTTCTGACCCTAAATTCATACATATTTTTGTTAAAGATACTAGATTTTGCAGATTATGTCTGTGTGGGAGGTGATGGGGCAGATATAGGGAAAACTTTTTATGATCTCCAGAGGTTGACTATGAAAGACCCTTGACTACAAGGAGAATTTGAAAGCTGTTTGTATAAATATCATACCATACTTATTAAATGGGGGAGACGGGAAAGCAGCAGAAGGGCAGAGCTCTTCAACAGTCAATATAGCATGTGCTGTTTCCTATATTTAATGGCATTCAGAGCAATAGAAACAAGTTGGCATGTAGCCAACTTCAGGCACCTAACTGAAAATAAATGTTCCCTAGAAACAGAATAGTGTAAATCCTTCCTGAGAAAGAAACTCCTTTTCTTATTTTATATAAACTAAATTCCACATAAACTCATGATTAATTTTTTTAAATAGTCCATTCCTAGACCATTTCTCATCTTCCTTAAAGATCCAGAAGTCTGTGTGGGGGCCAGGTACAGTGGCTCATGCCTGTAATCCCAGTACTTTGGGAAGCCAAGGCAGGCAGATCACCTGAGGTCAGGAGTTCAAGACCAGCCTGGTCAACATGATGAAACCCTGTCTCTACTAAAAATACAAAAGAATAAGCTGGGTGTGATAGTGCACAACTGTAGTCCTGGCTACTTGGCAGGCTGAGGCAGGAGAATCGCTTGAACTGAGGAGGCAGAGTTCAGTGAGCCAAGATCGCACCACTGCACTCCAACCTGGGTGACGAAAGGAGACTCTGTCTCAAAAAAAAAAAAAAAAAAAAAATCAAAGGTTTCTTGCTTTTCTGTGCTAGAAGGAAGAGCTCTTATGAACTATTCACATGAGTGTTCATAGCCACTTCAGAAATCAGTACAGGCAGAAAGAGACTTGAGAGTAGTGTTTTTTGTGTTTTTTTTTTGAGATGGAGTTTCACTCTTGATGCCCAGGCTGGAGTGCAATGGCACAGTCTCCGCTTACTGCAGTGTTGGCCTCCCAGGTTCAAGTGATTCTTCTGCCTCAGCCTCCCAAGTAGCTGGGATTACAGGCGCCCACCACCACGCCCGGCTAATTTTTGTATTTTTAGTAGAAACAGGGTTTCACCATGTTGGCCAGACTGGTCTCAAACTCCTGACCTCAAGTGATCCACCCACCTCAGCCTCCCAAAGTGCTGAGATTATAGGTGTGAGCCACCCACCTGGCCTCAGTAATCATAATCTTTCTACCCTAGTTATAAACTCAACTTGGTAAATAAAATATTGTAGGGGGATTTTATCATAGATTGAAAGTTAGGAATCCTAAGGGGTTTATTGTTTTTCAGTTTCGTCCCTGAGTTACATATTCAGACTTTTTTCAGTTAGTATTTGTTAACAGTGGTAAGAGCTGGTAGGACCTATAGAGAGGCATCTGGTCATGAGGGATCCACCCCCATGAGTAAATTAGTGCTCACTCACAGGAGTGAGTGAATTATTGTCCTCACACGAATGGATTTGTTCCTGCAGGTTTGGGTCGTTATAAAGTGAGCCCACGTCTCTTTGCACATGCCCACTTGCCTTTCTGCTTCTCTGCCAGAAACCCAGCAGATGCTGGCACCATGCTCTTGGACTCTGCAGTCACCAGAATCATGAGGCAAATAAACCTCTTTTCTTTATAAATTACCTAGCCTCGGGTATTCTGTTATAGCCACACAAAACAGACTTAGACAGTATTCTTCTTTACAAATAATTTGTAAATTTGGCCTGGCATGGTGGTTCACACCTGTTATCCCAGAACTTTGGGAGGCCAAGGTGGGCGTATCATTTGAGATCAGGAGTTCAAGAGCAGCCTTGCCAACATGGTGAAACCTCATCTCCACTAAAAATACAAAATTAGCTGGGCATGGTGGTGCATGCCTGTAATCCCAGCTACTAGCGAGGCTGAGGCCGGAGAATCACTTGAACCCAGGAGACAGAGATTGCAGTGAACTGAGATCACGCCACTGCACTCCAGCGTGGGTGACAGTGAGACTCCGTCTTAAAAAACAAACAAATAATTTGTAAATTTGATGAAATGACAGAATAAGGATAGGAACAGTGAACAGCAGAGGTTTAAAACAAGAACAGGAGTTTTGGCCTGGAATTAACATGCATGCACATAGATTGTCCTAAAACCCGAAACCCAGTGAATCCATAAATACCACTTTACAAAGATTTTGCTAACTTTCCACCTGTCACTCCTCATTATTCTCTCATCCACAAGTTTCATTCATTGTAATTGCTTTACAAATCAAGAATCTTGATTCCATAAAAGTATAGTCTAGCTACATATGGACCTTGAACCAAATTAAACAGTTTTTAGAGCAGAAGTAGTTAAAGTTAGCTGTGGAGAAACTTGAATAAACCAAAAACAAAGAAACTTTAGAGAAACTTGAATAAACCAAAGACAAAGCAGTGCAGCTCATAATTACCATGAGGCTAAACTATTCTCATTACAAATAGAGCAAAGGCTGGCACAGTGTTCACGCCTGTAAACCCAGCACTTTGGGAGGCTGAGGAGGATGGGTCACTTGAGCCCAGGGGTTCAAGACCAGCCTGGCCAACATGGTGAAACCCTCTCTCTACTAAAAATACAAAAATTAGCTGGACATGGTGGCATGCACCTGTAACCCCAGCTACCCAGGAGGCTGAAGCAGGAGAATGCTTGAACCCAAAAGGTGGAGGTTGCAGTGAGCCAAGATTGCACCATTGCACTCCAGCCTGGGTAACAGAGTGAGACTCCATCTCAAAAAAACAAACAAACAAACAAACAAAACAAATAGAGCAAAGATTGCTGTGACCCTGGATTTTGACTTATTCTTATATCAGTGCCCATTTTTATTTTGGAAGCAGCTGAGCTTGGGTCATCTTAGATTAAAGCTATCAAAGGAAACAGGCTAAAATGAACCAATGCTAGTTTACCTCATGTAATTTGAATTTCTATTCTAGAGAGAATGGGTTAGGTATGTTTGATTGCTTTAGAAAATGAGTTATCCAAATACATATGGCACATCACTGATAAGTGGGAAGAGAAAAAAATATAATCACATTTATTATGCTTTAATAATTAACTTCTAAGTTTTTCTTTTTTTGATATCATTTAGGTTTGGCATATTCCTGTGGGATTTTTCCTAGAATAAGGCTTTTAGTGAGCATAAGGACTTACCAGGATTGGTTTGTGTTTGAGGCTACAGAGTGTACGTTTATATATTAATCTCTACTAGCTTTGTACCTTCCTATTCATATACCATTGGGTAAGCCTTGCATAGAATTCCATTACAATACATCCATTGTACACTGACAATGAGAGCAACTAGATTCTGCTGTTGTTCTATCTTGTAGTATATTTGGATGTGAAATGTAACCTTTACAGATGACAACACTTCAAAACAGGTGCATACTCTGAAAGGTTTTCTTGAGATTTGTATATACCATGTCCTGGATCTGAAGAGATTTGATAATGTGCCGTCATTGAGTAGATTTCTCTAATTGATAATGAGGGGCCTGAATAATTAAGAACATGTGGCTCTTCAAAATTAATGGTAATAATTAATATTATAAAAGTTCATCAAGGAAATCAAGGTTACAACTTTTAGGTAGTTTGTGGTTCTATAGTCTTGCTTTTTTAACAGTCCTTTACATGTTATCTTATGTCCCAAAATGAAAATTATAACTGTTCAGTTTCTCTTTCTAGCTTTTAGCCTTAAAGCTCCCTGAGGAAAGACTGTATGGTGCTCATTTCTTTATCTCCTTTGGTCTCAGAACAGAAGGCACTCTTGCAAATATTCACTGCCTCTTCCTGACCAGGATTCATGTGGATAATATGGAATGAAATAATCCTTTATGGTTTTCTTATGCTATAATCATTTTTCAGACTTATTAGAAGAGAACAATATTTGTGTCTTCTGCCTCTGTCTCTTTATGAGGATGTGTTAATAGTCTTCCTGGCTAGCGAAAATCTTTTCATTCTTACTGCATTTGTTTGGTTCCATATCATAATTTATGATCACTTAGATACCAGTGATTTCTCCATCCCACCATGATTGCCTCTTTATCTGAAAACAGCTGTCCACCTATCATTTGTCCCATCACTGACACTTTGCATATGGTCTCCATTTTATTGTGTATTGTGTTTTTTAATGTTTACTCTAAAAACATTGTAGACAAAGACCCTGTTATATATCTCTTTATGCCTCCAATCTAATCTCTTTATAGTAAGGGTATTAATAATACCAGATTGTCAAGCTCTATAATTATAAAATGATGTAGTGTCTGGCATGAAAGTGGATCTCTAATTATGCCTACCTGATGCTTTGCCTTATCCATCACTAGTAATAAGAACCTGTTTCTTAAGCCAGCTGTCATAGAACCATGGGGTAGGAGTTAACAAGGAAAAAATAGATAAATAGATGACTCCCTTAATCTACATAAATTTCCTACCCACAGTCTTTTTTTTTTTTTTTGAGACAGAGTCTCCCTCTGTCACCCAGGCTGGAATGCAGTGGTGCAATCTTGGCTCACTGCAACCTCCACCTTCCAGGTTCAAGTGATTCTCATGGCTCAGCCACCCAAGTAACTGGGATTACAGGTGTATGCCACCACACCCAGCTAATTTTTTTGTATTTTTTAGTAGAGATGAGGTTTTACCATGTTGACCAGGCTGGTCTCAAACTCCTGGCCTCAAGTGATTTGCCCACCTCAGCCTCCCAAAGTGCTGGGATTACAGGCATGAGCCACCACGCCTAGCCAGTTTCTTCTTTATCGCTTAGTAATTTTGTCCTATTTCCCAGCTTATTTCCTTCACAGCATGATATTCTGTTTATTGTTTCTCTCCCCATCAGGAACCTTGTTTGTCTTATTCACTGTTGAATTATTAGCACTTAGTTCAGAGTTTGGTATGTAATAGAAGTTTGATAAATATTTATTTATTGAATAATGAGAAGCATACTTGGTTTCATGAACATGAATACCTTGGAATTTTTAAAACCACTTTTTCTTCCACAGACTGGAGTTGAGGGACACATAAGAGAATCCACAGGTGGCCCAGCACAGTGCCCTGGGGCCCTGGAGCACCAGGGTTTATCGTGTGCCTGCTGGGGAGGTGGCCGTAGCGGAACGGCCTGTGGGGTCGGGATGTTGGGGCTGCCCATGGACCCGGAGCAGAGGGTGCAGGAGCCATGGCACACTGGCTTTGTGCTAGGGCTGGACGTGGGCAGTTCTGTGATCGCTGCCATGTCTGTGACCAGGCTGCACGGGTTTGCGGCTCCAGCAAAGTTAGAAGGTCTTTATCCTCAAATTAGCTGGGTAGAAATTGATCCTGATGTTCTTTAGATTCAATTTGTTGCTGTATTAAAAGAAGCAGTCAAAGCTGCAGGAATACAGATGAATCAGATTGTTGATCTTGACATTTCAACACAGAGCGCAACTTTTATTACGTGGAACCAGAAAATGGGAAATCATTTTCACAACTGTATAAGTTGGCAAGACTTAAGAGCTGTTGAACTTGTAAAATCTTGGAATAATTCTCTTCTAATGAAGCTACTTCACAGTTCTTGCCAAGTGCTTCACTTTTTCTCTGGAAGTAAATGAGTTTTTGCAGCCAGTTTGTTCACTTTCACAACCCAGCAGACTTCTTTGAGATTGGTCTGCATTTTACAGAACCTGAGCAAAAGGCAGCTGAAGAAGAAAATTGTTGCGTTGAGACTATTGATACCTGGCTGTTATATAAGCTCACAAAAGATTCTCTATATGCCACAGATTTTTCAAATGCTAGTACAACTGGACTTTTTGACCCATATAAGATGTGTTGGAGTGGGATCATTACCTACTTAATTTCAATACCATTTCTCTTGTACCTCCTGTGAGGGACATAAGCCACAATTTTGGATCCTGGATGAAGAGATATCTGGTGTGCCTGTACCACTCGGTGCCTTGGTTGCTGACCAGCAATCAGCCATGTTTGGAGAGTGCTGCTTCCAGACAGGTGATGTGAAACTGACCATGGGAACTGGGACATTTTTGGATATTAACACTGGAAATAGCCTTCCACAGACTATTGGAGGTCTTTATCCATTAATTGGGTGAAAGATAGGGCAAGAAGTCATATGCTTAGGTGAAAACAATGCAGGAGACACTGGTACTGCCACAAAATGGACTTAACAGTTAGAGCTTTTCACAGATGCTGCTGAGACTGAAAAAATGTCCAAAAGTGCAGAGGATTCTGAAGGAGTTTGTTTTGTTCCATCTTGTAGTGGATTACAGGCTCCATTAAATGACCCCTGGGCATATGCCTCTTTTATGGGGTTTGAAGCCTTCCACCAGTAAATACTATCTCTCAAGAGCAATATTGAAATCAGTAGCTTTCAGAAACAAACAGTTATATGAGATGATGCAGAAAGAGATTCATATTCCTGTAACAAAAATGTGGGCAGACAGAGGAGTCTGTAAGAACAATTTTGTCATGCAGATGACTTCAGACCTGCTGACGTTGCCATGTCATTCCTGGGTGCAGCTTATCTAGCTGGCCTTGCTATTGGGTTTTGGACTGACAAGGAGGAACTAAAGAAACTGAGACAAAGTGAAGTGGTGTTCAGGCCACAGAAAAAATGTCAAGAATATGAAACAAGTATGGAAAACTGGGCCAGAGCAGTGAAATGCTCCATAAATTGGTATAACAAGACATAGAACTAAATGAAATGATCAAAACCATAGATGGCTGATTTATGTGACGTGCAGATGAGATAAAGCTCAGGGATAACTAACATGACAATGACTGAAAGGAGAAAATTTTAAATAAGCTTCATAACTTAAGAACCATTGCTTTTAAAAAAAAAAAAAACAAAACGAAAAGTCTTATTTTTTCCCCTAAACCATGGTAAGGCAGCAATACTCAAAACTTTATATCTTTTATTTTGTAGCAAATCCCAAAGAACATTAGTCATTTCCAACCATATTTTGACAGTTATAGGTTCTCTTCCTTTTTATACTGAGTCAGTGGTACACAGGAACATAATGATTTTCCTTTTAAGCTAATGGTTCTGGGTCAAGCACCATGCACATTGTTCCAAAACTATGTGAAACTATTTCTTTAATTCTTTAAAATTAAGTGGGCTATTTGAAGGACATATAGCTAAAAAGAAAGAATGACTGAGAAAATGTGGAATTTTGAAACATTAATATTTTATGTTTAAAGCCATAATTTTCTAATATTATATCTAAATATGAGCTTAGTATGACCCTCTCAGACAAGCTTATGAGTTAATGCTTTCCTTTACTGGTCTTAAAGACACTGCCTTGATTTTTCCTTGTTCAACCAAAATCTGAGCATTCTTTCTATGTTGAAAACACTGAAAAACTAATTTTAGTTAATGAACTAAAAAGAATATTGATTTTTAAGAAACAGAAAAATACTACTTATTTTCCTTCTCAAATAACATTTCTTTCAAAAACTGCTGACTGAAGTATAACATGCTGTTAGTTAATGTAAATCTTCCCTTTCTCTTGTTCTTTATCTTTCTTCGTTGTTTAGATGCTTATATAAATGTCTTTCGTTTTTATTAAGTGCCTAATTGACAGAGCTTAATTTGAAGAAAGTGCCCTAATTTATTGACCACTTAAGAATTGTCTTTATTGGGGTATTTATTTGTTCCTGCATCTTTTTGATGTTTGTTCAGTCTACTCATCCCTTTGAGTATGTGCTGTGGATAGCTGATAGAGGGGAGGAGAGTGCATCTATGGTCAGGAATGCCCTTTGGCCACTTAGCCAGAGATCCACAGGGAACAGCAGGGACAGTCTTATATTCTCAGACTTTCTTGCAAGAAATAGTGAAGAGGAGTAAGTTGTGAGTAGTGTCAAGCTGGATGTAGAATTGTCCTAAGGCAGTTGACCCCACCTTCTAACCTGTTTTCACTTTATTTGCCCCTCCCTACATTTGGGGTAGGTTCCATTTGGATATGCAGCAATAATGACTTATTTCTCTCTTGGTCGGGATTTATCACATAAAATCCTTTTATTATAGAGCTGGCTATTTAGTTATATAATAATCTAAAGGAGAGACTTACAATTTTGTTTTTGCTGTCATATATGTCTATTTTGGAGACAGGTATGATAAAACTAGAAGTCAAACTGCATTTCTGCAAGTTCCATTTAAATAAACTTCAGGTATCTTCTTAATCTAATTTTCTGATGAAGGCATTGTAGCAACTATATATTATCATTAAATCTACTAATGAAGATTTGGAAATATTTTTATTATTAATAAATAGAGGTGTTTTATTTACTGTAAAAAAAAAAGAGAGAGAGAGAGAGAGAGAATTCACCGACACCTTCCCCTCCACACACCCCAACTTCCCACTCTCCCACTCCGACTCTAGCTATAGGAATTATTGCTCCTGGGCTGAGCTTGGTGGCTCATGCCTGTAATCCCAGCACTTTGGGAGGCCAAAACAGGCGGATCACTTGAGCTCAAATGTTCAAGACCAGCCTGGCCAACATGGTGAAACCCCCATCTCTACTAAAAGTACAAAAATTAGCCAGGTGCGGTGGCATGCACCGTTCATCCCAGCTACTTGGGAAGCTGAGGCACGAGAATCACTTGAACCAAGGAGGTGGAGGCTGCAGTGAGCTGAGATCACACCACTGCACTGCATCCTGGGCAACAATGCAAAACTCTGTCTTAAAAAAAAAGAAAGAAAATAATTATTGCTCCTTGGTTTATGTCCCAGATGGACTTTTGCAGCAATATAGTGACGTGGTAGTAAAGATACAAGGCTGAATTTGTAGTTGTCTAGACTTAATTTAATATAGAGTATCCAATTTATACCTTGTTTTTCATGCTCTTCACTCTAATGTCCTGGTAGGATTGAAATTGTATCTAAAGTCTGAGCACACTGCTTGCCTAAGGCTACAGTAGACCTTTCTTCAAATTTAAATTAGCTGAAGGCTGTTTGTCCTGTATGTTAAAATGTAATCAAACTATCCTGATTAGGCACAGGGCACAGCAATTAGGTGAATTATCTGAAGTCCTTGCTTTTTATCTGCTGACATTTATGATTAGAAAGCTTTAAAGCAGTTAAATTTCGTTAATGGCATCCATTTGTATCTTATTACAGAATGTCTGCTTCCTGCAACCCAAAGAAGCTGCTTTTCTTCTCCTTATCTAATATTTAAGTTTGAACATATATTAAACATACCTGTTAAAGGAACTATACTATCTGGGCGCAGTGGCTTACACATGTAATCCCAACACTTTGGGAGGTCAAGGCAAGAGGATTGCTTGAGCTCAGGAGTTTCAGACCTGCCTGGGCAACATAACAAGACCTCGTCTGTACAATAAAACAAAAAATTAGCTGAGTGTGGTAGTGGTCTAGGCCTGTGATTCCACCTACTCAGGAGGCTGAGGTTGAGGCTGCAGTGAGTTGCACTCCAGCCTCGGTGACAAAGCAGACCCTGTCTCAAAAAAAAAAAAAAAGGAACAATCTGCAGAATAAGGGTTAGGCATCTGTAGCCCTAGGTGTAAACCCTTTTTCTGCTACAGTCTCCAAAAGTGATCTCTATTAGCAGAAGTTCCTTCTCTCTCCATTGTAGATTATGAAAAAAAAATTCTGAGTAAAGATGCTAGGAGAACATTCATTTATTAGGTGAATTCCATATAGACAAAGTATTTACCAAGAAACAAGCCCAGGAGCAGGGGACCACCAGATTGCTTGGTGAACTGGCTTGGGTCAGAAATGGAGCAGGTCAAAACTCTTGTGCTAATCAGCAGTGGGATCATGCCTGTGAATAGCCATTGCATTCCAGCCTGACCAAATAGCAAGATTCCATCTCTAAAAAGATTTTTAAAAAGAAATAAGATTTTTATATCCTTAATTATTATATATAATTATAATTAAGGATATAATTATATATATTAAGGATTAATATATTAAGGATATAATTATATCCTTAATTATATATAATAAGAATCTTTCTCTTTGTCTTAAAAGAATCTTCTGCTGACTTTCAACTTTTCCCGGAAAAAATGGATCATTCCCACCATATGGAGATGAGCTATACAGACCCCAACAGTACCATGCCACCTTCTCACCATCACCCAACCACTTCAGCCTCACACTCCCATGGTGGAGGAGATAGCAACATGATGATGATGATGATGGTGAGTGCCATAGGAGGGGCAATGCGGGCCCTTTCCCATCCACTTGGGTAATAGAAATAATGGAATTGTAGTACTGGAAGTTTATTATCTTCAATGGTCAATTTACCAGTGAGGAAAACTAAAGCAGACCCGAGCAAGTCAACTGATTTGCTCAAGATTATATAGCAAGTTACTTACAGAGTCACACCAGAACCAAGATTTTAGGCTTCTTTCTTCGGTAATCCCTTCTAAAATCGACTATTTTCCGAATTAAGTTCTGGTCCTTATGCTTTGTGTGGAAAAGAGAAAAAGACAAAAGTTGATGGTGGGGGCCTAGGAGAGTACTCATGGTTGGTACCTGTGGTAGTAATGCTCAAGTAATGGCAAAAGCCTCCCACTCGCATGAATGTCTCTTCTTATTATCCAGGTCTTCTACTTTTAAATGTTCTAAGCTTCTTTGCCCATAATTCTCATTTAGAATTATCATTCCTCTCTAACTGACTTGTTTTGGTTTTCTGGCAGCCTATGACCTTCTACTTTGGCTTTGAGAATGTGCAACTACTGTTTTCCGGTTTGGTGATCAATACAGCTGGAGGTGAGTAAGCCATCAGGTAGTGTTGGAAGGGGATAGTCACATGAGAGACAGTGACAAATAATTTGGAAGTCCAGTACCTCTTTCTGTCCTGATTACTGAGTCAACATGGTAATGATGCATGACCATCTTGGTTCCTATTTTCCTACCTAGAAGGTAGGAAACACAGTACTTTTTTGGTCCTTTGGTAAACCTCCCTTAACTAACATGTATGTTTTGGAGCTCTAAAACATAATTTAGATACCAGATCGAAGTCATTTGCAATCCATTTTCTTTCATTCTTTTCCAGAGTGTTTACTTTTTTTTTTTTTTTTTTTTTTGAGATGGAGTTTCACTCTTGTCACCTAGACTGGAGTACAATGGCAGCAATCTTGGCTCATTGCAATCTCCGCCTCCCAGATTGCAATCTTGGCTCATTGCATTCTGCTGCCTTAGCCTCCCAAGTAGCTGGAATTACAGACACCTTACTACCACGCCCAGCTAATTTTTGTATTTTGTTTGTTTTGAGATGAAGTCTCACTCTTGTCACCCAGGCTGGAGTGCAATGGTGTGATCTTGGCTCACTGCAACCTCTGCCTATCGGGTTCAATCAATTCTCCTGCCTCAGCCTCCTGAGTAGCTGGGATTACAGGCACCTGACACCACGCCTGGCTAATTTTTGTATTTTTAGTGGAGACAAGGTTTCACCATGTTGGCCAGGCTGGTCTCAAACTTCTGACCTCAGGTGATCTGCCTGCCTCAGCCTCCCAAAGTGCTGGGATTACAGGTGTGAGCCACCACGCCCGGCCAAACTTTTGTATTTTTAGTAGAGATGGAGTTTCACCATGTTTGCCAGGCTGGTCTCAAACTCCTGACTTCCAAGTGATCCACCCGCCCCAGCCTCCCAAAGTGCTGGAATTACAGGAAGCCACTGTGCCTGGCCTCAGAGTGTTTACTTATTAGTCCTGAACATAAGACTAAGTCAAGTTCAAACACCACAAAATAAGTTAAAAACTATTGCTCTAATATAATACTTCTATTTTACGATAAATTAAGTGACACAAAGAGTGAAATGACTTGCCCTCAATCATAGAGTTAATATGTCAGAACTAGGACAAGGACCCAGATCTTCTAGAGCTACCTAGACCAGTGTTCTTCTAGTCTACCAAACTATGGCCCACATCCTCCCGATTCTTGGCATGGCCACCTTAGTCACGCCTAGTTTGGGGGTAGATGATTACCCATCTCTTTGTGTCTATTGTGTTGTATGGTATACTTTAAATTTAACTTGTGCAAACTCAGTAGTCAGTTGGACTGTCTTAGGTAACAGATGTCTCTTTGGAGCCACAAAATCAATTTGTTTTGGGAAGAAGGAGAGCATTTAGTTCATGTAATGTGTTAAATTAACAGTTTGAATACATTTATATCACTACCAACATGTCACAGTGTGACTTAGAATTGAAATCCCTATTCAGGAAATGTAGTCAGTCATTTATGAAACTAAATTGTTTTATTCCCTGTTTCCATATTCTACACTGTGTATTTCAGTGTAACCTAATTTGATGACATCAAGCAGTCTGACCAAAAGGTTATTATTGTTCTGATTGTTTTTCTTATCTTAATCAGAAAGTAAATATGTTCTTGGCAGAGGCAGTGGTTTTCAGTTACACCATCTTAGCTGTTCTCTTATCTGGGTAAGAGAAGAGGTAATAATATAATGTCTTCAAAAATTAAGAGTAGCATTTTTTTCTATGTGTCTTACTAGCTGGACAGCACATTGGCTAATGATTTTGCACATGTTTGACAGTACTACCATATTTTCCTTCCATACTTAGAAATGGCTGGAGCCTTTGTGGCAGTGTTTTTGCTAGCAATGTTCTATGAAGGACTCAAGATAGCCCGAGAGAGCCTGCTGCGTAAGTCACAAGTCAGCATTCGCTACAATTCCATGCCTGTCCCAGGACCAAATGGAACCATCCTTATGGAGACACATAAAACTGTTGGGTAAGAACTGAACAGATCCAGATGAAGTCCTAAAGAGCTCGATCAGTTAAGCAACATGGTAATGATGCATAACCATCTTGGTTCCTATTTCCTACCTAGAAAGGAAAGCAGCTATTTGATCAGTAGCAGCCCTCTTCTTGAGTTAGTAGTTCTGTATGACCTTGATCAAAACTGTCCTTGGAGGTCTGGGTTTGTAGGTCATAAGCAGGCCAAAGGAGGAGTGAGAAGAAGTCTTCTGCAAATACGAATGTTTCTTCTGAGTTGTACATATTGGTCACTTTGGAAGAAGGGATGTGAGGAATCCATATTTTATAATGTTTCCAAAATAATAACAAGTTAAGAAATTCAGGTCAAGAATGGCAAATGGCAGTTGATTCTGTAAAAAGTTACACCTAGTCAGCTCTGTCCTCTTTTTGTTTAAAATGTAAGACTGTATTGATTTCTGTGTTCTGTCTAAGAAAATATTTCAATGATTATTGATTTTTCCCATAGATTGGCAAATGCTTTTTGAGATTGTTTTAATAAAACGTAAGTCTTAAAACCAAGTTGGACCTTAAGAAATCCTATAGACTGACATCCTGCTTTCAAGCAAGCAGTGTTTATTCCTATTGTACTGATGAGCTTATTGAGGCCCAGAAGGATTGTGACCTATCTAAAGTGATACAGGGGATGAGTAGCCAGGTCTCCTTATCCCTATTTAAGTGATTTCTACTACACTACCCAACCCTCAATTCTATTTTTTTTTTTTCCAGAGCCAAGTTTTCCCTCTATTGCCCAGGCTGAAGTGTAGTGCCACGATCTTGGCTCACTGCAACCTCCACTTTCCAGGCTTAAGCATTCCTCCCACCTCAGTCTCCTAAGTAGCTGCTACAGGCATGAGCCATCACGCCCAGCTAATTTTTTAATTTTTTGTAGAGAGGATATTTTGCCAGGTTGCCCAGGCTGGTCTAAAACTCCTGAGCTCAAGCAATCAGCCCACCTTAGCCTCCCAAAATGCTGAGTTTAAAGGCTTTGGCCACCACCCCTAGCTTCTGTTGCCATTTTTGTAGTATATAAACTTTGCAAAGGTGGGAAGCCTAAAAATATTTTTAGGCAGATAAGCCTGAGAGGGTTTATGGCCTCCCTTTCAGGATCTAAGGTGGAGGTAAGTTGGGATTTCTCCTTGTCCTTTCTCCTCCTCCTGAAAAGAGTTCCTCCTGCTGCAGGAACCACAACCATATCTGGCCAATGCTTATAAGCCTGACAGCCCTATGCTGTTTCATTTCTAGGGACCAATCAAAGAACATTCAAGTACCCATGAGTTGCCAGAGTGGCTGTCCAGTTCCAGCTGAGCTCATGGCAAGAACCCTTCCCTCTTTTCCTGATCTGCAGAACTCCTAGGAGTCCCTGACTGTTGTGTTCCTGTTTACTCTCCAGGCAGCAGATGCTGAGCTTTCCTCACCTCCTGCAAACAGTGCTGCACATCATCCAGGTGGTCATAAGCTACTTCCTCATGCTCATCTTCATGACCTACAACGGGTACCTCTGCATTGCAGTAGCCGCAGGGGCCGGTACAGGATACTTCCTCTTCAGCTGGAAGAAGGCAGTGGTAGTGGACATCACAGAGCATTGCCATTGACGTCAAACTCTATGGCGTGGCCTTATCGATTGCAGTGGGAAGCTGTTCGAGACTTGAAGACGTGATTCCTGCTCCAATCATCCCTTCTTGCTCCTCTTTGTGTGCACACATGTGCGCACACACACACAAACACCCCTGCTCAACAGAGGTTTAGTTTACAGTCTCTGAGCTAGTTACTAAAGTAGTAACCTCCCAAATTGTTTTTTCTAATAAGCTGAGATTCCCATTTCTTGTAAGAAGAAGCCACCCATCAGATGTTGTTTCCTCCTCTATTATCTTAGAGCCAAGTTATATGTTCTTGTCTAGTCCACGTAGCTTTCTTTTCAATGACTTGATCATCTGCTTCCTTTTATAATTTTTAACAGATAGTAAATTTGGTGGTTTTTTTCCCTGGGTCAGTGATGGAAAGGGGTTAACTTCAGCCAGGATTAATTGCAGCTGAGGGAAATTCTTGCCCAACTAAACCCAGAACTCAAACATAGCATTAGAAAATAAGGTCCCGGGCCAGGCGCAGTGACTCATGCCGGTAATTCCAGCACTCTGGGAGGCCGAGGCAGGCTGGATCACCTGAGGACAGGAGTTCAAGAACAGCCTGGCCAATGTGGTGAAACTCTCTCTCTACTAAAAATACAAAACTAGCTGGGCATAATGGTGGGAGCCTGTAATTCCAGCTACTTGGGAGCCTGAGGCAGGAGAATCGCTTGAACCTGGGAAGTGGAAGTTGCAGTGAGCCGAGATGGCACCATTGCACTCCAACTTAGGCAACAAGAGTAAAACTCCATCTCAAAAAGAAAAAAGGAAAGAGGTCCAGTTTTGGATTCAGTGAGTGGGAAATACACTGTGCCTTTCTCTAGATATGATGCGTTACACCAAAATCTTTGTAGTGTGCAGAGGGGTGGTTTGACACTAAATACAGACTGAGAGCTTGCAGAGTGTGTATTCTCGGATGGCTGACTCATCCACTTGCATTCCCACTTAACACTTTGATTAGCATGAAATTGCCAATCAAAAAAATGACAATCAATTTGAGAAAACAGAAATAGATATTTTTAAATAAAATCATTCGCAGTTTGCTTTGACTTGATACCTTAGTTTGTCCCAGCTGAAGTGAAGCAAAAGAGTTTGAATTATTTTTCCCATTATTGTTTTTGCATGTCTGCCTCTAAAATAAGTGATTTTCAAGCTTTAGTGTCATCAGAATCACCTGTAGGGCTTGTTAAAACACTAGTTGCTGGGCCTTAACCAAAAAGCCCCCAAATTGGCACTTCTGAGTTCCTGCTGATGTTACAGGGGACCACATTTGAGAATCTCTGCGTTAAGCTAAGGAAATAATTTCCTCATGGGTTGGGCTGCTTGGTATTGAGCATGGAAATTTGAATTGCTGATTGGTAGATGGTGTGTCTGGACTTAACTCACGTAGTAAATACTGCTGACCAATACCTAATCATTCCTTTTTTTCACCTCCACCTGTGTGTATGTGTACCCAAGCACACATGCATGAAGGGCTTCAGCCAAAGTATTTTTACTAGCCTATATGAAGTCACTAGTCCTTATTTTTAAAGGTTTCTTGGAAGTAGTTTGATTGTTGAGAGAGACCTTTGATCTGCAGTGTAAATCTACCAGTCATGGGCCAAAAGGGCAAAAGCCCAGCTTCCTCTTTGGAAAGACCTGGTTTGCTGATGGTCAGATTTTCCTCAGGCTCCAACAACTGTGCTCATACCAAGCAGATCCTCATTTTCCATATAGCCATCTTTGTTATTTGTGGGGGTTTAAGTACATTACAAGTGGCCAGAACCCCTGTTCTCAATGAAGAATCACATTGGATTTTTATTCTGTTCAGCTGTAGTCTACACTGCAGTCTTATTCCCAGTCCAAACTACCTCTGTAAATTGATTTGTCTTGTGCTGGTTGTTAAATCCTGCCCTCCCTGGTGCTAGATCCAGTTGTGCCTCAGGGCAGAGGAAACAAAACACAGATACTCTGTTGGCCTGTATTGTAGTTTTGAAGTTTGTACTTTCTCCATGGGTGCCAGTTAAATATTGGAGAGCAAGGAATGTGTACTTGTATGGCTTTGAACCAAGAGAGGGTTATGAGCCTCTGGATTGAGGTTAAAATCCAAGAACCAACATTTAGAGCCTTGTGCTTTTCTCTCATTCCAGAGCTTTGTGCCTCTCTCTCATTCCATCCCCTTGTGATGATGATACTTAGCAAGAGTAGAGTGAATAACAGGTACTGACAAAGTCCAACATAAAGGTATAATACAGCCTGTTGTCTCGAGCCAAGAAATCGTAAAACCATGAGAAATAAATAGGAATCAATAGTTAGTAGTGACTCGTGCTCTCTAGAAATTTCAGCATGAACTGCTATAGAATACCCTCCCAGCAACAGAACCTTATCAGTAAGGTAAAAACAAGGCCAGCCAGACACAATGGCCCACACCTGTAATCCCAACACTTTGGAAGGCCAAGGTAGGAGGATGGCTTGTGTCCTGAAGTTCGAGACCAGCCTGGGCAACATAGTGAGATCCCATCTCACTAAAAAAAAAAATTAGCTGGGTGTGGTGGTGCACACCTGTAGTCCTGGCTACTTGGGAGGCTGAGGAGGATTGCTTTAGCCCAGGAGGTTGAGGCTGCAGTGAGCCATGATTACACCACTGCACTCAGCCCAGGTGACAAAGCAAGATCCTGTCTCAGCAAAAAAGGAAAATTCAAGGCCAGTTAAGACAAAATACTATGACTTTGAAATTCACAGAAAGAAATATCAACTTGGATTAGGTCTTCAGGTATTCAGGATAATCTCCTGAAAAACCTGAATTTCAGAGATTCTTGGACTAGCTGCCAAAGGATGAAGCTATTGAAGGAGAAAAACAAAGCTCAAAGCTTAAATTTCATCTTGAACTCTTGGATTGTGATAATACAATGATTTCATTAACTTTTCATTTCTGTATACCTGCATTTGGAATTTAATGCTTCACTGTTCATTTTGGGTCTAAACTTCTCTCTTCCTCCTTCTCCATTCACATCTATTAGATGACTGCATCACCATTTCTTTGGCCCCTTACTCTGCTGTCCTTTCCCTTTTCTTTCAGTTTTTAATCTCATATGTCTAGTGTATTAAATCTCCCTAGCCCTCATGCAGTAAACAATGCTATGCTGTGGATATAAATACCAACCAAAAAGTGGTATTTATAAACCTGTTAGAGACTTTAAGTCTGCTTCAAGAGGCAGGTGCCCCACTGGAATTTCTATAAGGCTGGTACCCTCCCCAGAGTTACAGAATCTTAGGTGCTGTCTCTAGTCTGTGATGGAGGAACATGCAGCATCCCCATTGCCCACAAATGGAATCCTCACTGTATCCACCAGATTAGAAATTAAGGTTTCTTCACTACTTCTATGGTAGGGTTGTCTGAAATTCCCTTTCAGACTGTGGGTACTGGTCTTGGGTTCTAGTTATAAGGGGTTCCTTATAAGGCGCAGGCAGAGGGGAGTACACTTTCATGTCATTTAATTTTAATCCTGCCCTCTCCAGCTGCTTCTTCAGAAGATACATCAAAAGATACAAAGTCTGGGCCGGGCACAGTAGCTCACACCTGTAATCCCAGCACTTTGGGAGGCTGAGGTGGGCGGATCACCTGAGGTCAGGAGTTCGAGACCAGCCTGGCCAATGCAGTGAAACCCCGTCTCTACTAAAAATACAAAAATTGGTCGGGTGTGGCCGCGTGCGCCTGTAATCCCAGCTACTCGGGAGGCTGAGGCATGAGAATTGCTTGAACCCAGGTGGTAGAGGTTGCAGTGAGCCAAGATCGCACCACTGCACTCCAGCCTGGGCAACAAGAGTGAAACTATGTCTCAAAAAAAGATACAAAGTCTGCATTTGATATAATGCCTTAATTACTGGGTCTACAATTAATATTGACTGTTTTAGATTGTAAGCTCCTGGAGAGCAGTATTGCTGTAGTAGGAATGTTTTAACAGTGTCATATACAAAAGAACAAAATAAATATTTTGATTTTGTGATTCTATGCAAGTCTTTCTACCCAGAGTGATAACACAATAAGCTAGTCTCTTCATCGTCTGCAGAGTCTGGCCATTACCGTCAGTTTTTAAAGTGTCAGTATTTTAGGTGGTATGATCCTTTTAGATTTTCATCTCACTCTCCTCCTACTCTACTTAAAATGACATGCCTAGTACATGCCAGAAGATTGACGTGACCTTCTGCACAGGAGACAGGGTCTTCACAAAGCCACAAGTATTTCAGTATATTAAGGATTCCTCAATTTAAAAGCCAACTTTTGTCACATGATAATCCATTCCCTGTTTTTGCTGTTAGGCAAGAGGTTCTGAGCTGGGCCTGTAGGAAGTTCACTGCCATAGCTTGAGAGGTAGTGACCCTGCCAGTCCCTTTGGTAATGCCAAAATGCTGACATTACTTGCTCTTCCCACTGACCCCCAGTGAGCCTCTTGCCATCAGCACCATTCCTAGTGTCTTCCTTAGTGTAGTATGATGAGCATGGACTTTGGAGTCAATGGATTTGGATCCTGGCTCCACCACTTACTAGCAGTATGACTTTAGGAAGTTAGTCTAACAATCCCTAAACCTTAGTTTTCTCATTTATTTATTTAGAGGTGGAGTCTCGCTCCATCACCCAGACTGGAGTGCAATTTCGGCTCACTACAACCTTCACCTCCCAGGTTCAACTGATTCACCTGCCTCAGCCTCCCAAGTAGCTGAGACTACAGGCACACACCATCGTGCCTGGCTAATTTTTATATTTTTAGTAGAGATGGGGTTTTTGCCATGTTGGCCAGGCTGGTCTTGAACTCCTGAGCTAAGTGATCCACCTGCCTCGGCCTCCCAGAGTGCTGGGATTACAAGCGTGAGCCACTGTGCCCAGCTTTAACACCTATTTGAATTAGGCACCCAGCATAAAATAGGCATTCAAGCCTAGTACCTTAGTAAGTATATTTTTTTATTATCTACAATTGTTGTTACTCCAGCTTTCAGGAGAATGAAAAGTACACTCTTCTTGATAAGGTTATGATTTTTCTTTTTTAATTTTGTAGAGCCAAGTTCTCCCTATGTTGCCCAGGCTGGTCTCTAACTCCTAAACTCAAGCAATACTGCCTCAGCCTCCTAAAGTGCTGGGATTACAAGCATGAGCCACCACACCTGGCCCTCTCCCACTCATATTACTCAGATTTAAACTACCCCAAAAAGGCTAAAGTCCCACTAAGAGCCTCTGTAGAACTGATGATTTAACAGGCTCTTACTATCACAGCTGGTGACTCCATGTTGAATTAGTGAAAACAGGCCAGGCACAGTAATCCCAGCAATTTGGAAGGACTGCTTGATGCCAGGAGCTTGAGCCCAGCTTGGGCAACATAGATCCTTGCCTCCACATAAAACAATAAAAATTATTAAAATTTTTTTTTTAACTTCAAAACAATAGGGCATGATTCAAAATTATCCTCTGAGCTGCCTCTCAGATTGGTTCTTTCTGGGAAAAATTCTTAGGCAAGTTGAGAAAGGAAGGAAAGTTGGAATAATGATAAACTGTTGGAAGCTTCCTCATATTCCCTCCATTGCCTGTCCTCCCAACGTTGTTCCCAAACTAGTTACAAAGCCATTCTGTAAAGAGATCTGGTACTTATGATTTCTTCAGATTTACGCAATATCACTAGAATTTAATTTCTACAAAGGCAGGGATCTTTGTTGAGTAGCACATAGCAGGAACTCAAAAAATACTTGAATAGATGGGTTAAATGCAAGTGTCAGTGATCAGCTAGAGTGTCCTGTGCTTAGGGTCTTTTAATAAAGATGGAAAGAATGATGCTACATCTTATAACAATTACCTTTTAAAGTCTGGGGGTTAACGGCACTGTTATACTTCATTAAGGATGCCTTATATTTTTCCAAAAATATATTTATTTTTAAAAGCAAAAAATCAGATCAGTTTTATAGAATCAAAGTTTCCAGAGACAAACCAGAGTTTGGATTCCAGCTTAGAGTGCAAGTTAAGCATCAGTAATCTCATGCAGAAGCATTTATCTCTGACATTCTGCTTGACTGCAAGCACTCAATTCTCTAAATCTGGTTTGTACTTCTGCCATCATTTTATTCCATTCCATGGCTCTGGCATGCAAGATAATCCATCTCTAAAATTCAAGACTTCCAAATTGAGATGAACGATTGTTGGGCTTGGGTTGGGGTTTATAACCAATCCGATCATTGATCATTTGTTCCCGGCTCTTGGGATCACTGCTGAGCCCAATGGCTCCTTCTCCATCACTGCCTCCTATGACTTCCACATCTTCCTTCTGTTTTTTACGGGTCTGAAAGTATAAAAGTTTTAGGATTAAGGTAACATTCTTTCAATTAGTAAATGTTTTATTTAGAGCACCTACCATGTACTAGGCATGGAGTAAACGACAGAGTTAAGGTGTAAAGAAGAACAAACTGAAATCCTAGGTTCGGAATAGTTAGGGGCACAGTGAGGATACGGTGATAAAAGATGTAATCCTTACCCTCCAGGATGTCAGTCTAATAGGAAAACAGGCAAATAGACAATTATAGAGTGATTAGGGCTATGACCTATGACAGAGGAAGTCCACACTGCCAAAGAGACAAGAAGTGAGGAGTTGGGGGTGTGGGACAACAGGAAGCTCCAGTTGGAAAGATGTAAGAGTTAGCAGACAAGGGGAAGCAAAGGGTATTTCAACAAATGTATTATTCTAGAGAATAGACAGAAAAATAAAGTGGTAAAGATTTTTGGTGGTAAAGAAATAACCACCAAAAATCTGTAGCCTGACTGATTCCAAGAGATACATGGAAGGTTTTATGCTGACTTATCAAAAGGTCTGAGTTTTGGGCCTTCATTTTGTTTTCAAATAAAAGGTTTGGCTCTTAAATCACATGTGACTGCAAAATCCACAAAGTATGTCTTAGTTTGATCATTTTCAAAAAGAGACACAGCCCATAACTACCACTACCTGACTGTAAGGATAACACATGATAACTTTCTCTAAGACAGTGAAATGATGTTTTATCCAAAGTTCCTTAATATTCATAGAAGAATGGCTCAGCTACTCAAATCACTGGAATTATCACCATTCTTCACCCCTTGCTGCTGAACTGTGGGCATTTAAATGCCAAAATCAGGCTGAGCATAGTGGCTCATGCCTGTAAATCCCAGTGCTTTGGGATGCCAAGGTGGAAGAATCGCTTGAGCCCAGGAGTTTGACACTAGCATGGGCAACATAGTGAGACTCCATCTGTCTCCACAAAAAATTAAAAAATTAGCCAGACATAGTGGCGCATGCCTGTATTCCCAATTATTCAGGGGGCCTGAGGTGGTAAGATCACCTCAGCCTGGCAGGTCAAGGCTGCAGTGAGCTGTGATCATACCACTGTACTCCAGCCAGGGCAACAAAGCAAGACCCTGTCTCAAAAATAAAAAATATAATAAATGCCAACATTCAAAGTATTACAGTGAATAAAATAAGGTATTGCCTTTTATGTAGTAAATGACCTTCCTGGTTACTCTCTAGTTAATCTACACTACTAGAAAGTGATGTTAGAAAGTTCTACCTATTTAGGTAGAACTTCGTGAAAACAAGTTCTAAAAGGCAAAAGACTCTTATCATTCTGAGACTATCCAAGTAGAATGAAATCACTGGCTTCCCACTTTGAGTAACTGCTGTTTCAGAAGCTAGAGTCACGGCAGTATAATCAAACTCATGTTGGTAATAAATGAAACAGGCCAGTTTTCTATGGGTTTCATTGTAGTTTAGGGCATGACTGTCCCTGCTTTCTAAGTTACTCTAAAACAGGGCAAACCCACTAGATAATTGTCTTTAGTGGAAAGGCAATATCAACTCAATAGTGAGCTGACTCTAGAGTCAAAGTTCAGCATGCTAGCATTTTATGAGATTTGTTACAACTGAAGTGTAAGCCATACTTTAAAGCTTATCCTTAATATGAGTTTTTAAAAAGCAAAAATTATGAGTTTCGAGAACACCAAAGTCTCTTGGGATGAAGCAAGGGGAAAAAAATCAAAGTTATTAGTCTTAATATAAAGAATATACAATACATAATAAGGCTGTTGGCAAATGCACGCAAAATGTCCTGTTCTCTAACATGGGTACAACATATCTACTAGGACAGCAAATGAAAATAGACTTGCACTGAGCCCTCCTTTGGGCCTGGTATTGCAGGGAACAGATGCAGAAAGAAATATACTAATCCCTGACTTCAAGGAGCTTATGGCCCAGGGAGGGAAAACAAAATTAAATAGACAATTACAACAGAGAGTGATAGATAGTGTCTAAGAGAGAGGTTAGCACAGGAGGATGAGATTGAACCTAACCCAGCTGGGGGCTGGAAGGAGTAAGAGCTGGCCTGGCAAAGAAAAAAGAAAGGACTTTTCTGGCAAAGGGAATACTGTGTATAGGCATTGAGATTAAAGATAACCCAGCAGTGTAAAGTGGAGAGATAAGCAAGGACCAGGTCACAAAGGACCTCATATGCCATGCTAGGGAATTTGGAATTTATTCTGTAGGCCACTGAAGATTTTAAGTCTTATTAATGGACATCTAATACTGTGTAGTAAGGCCACACTTAAAAATACATATGAAGCTCCTGCTACGTGCTAGAGGCTAGGAACTCAATGGTGAAGTAAACAGACATGATTTCTGCAATCAATATTCCTAATGTAAATGATTTTACAATAGATAAATAATTGTAAGTTATAATAAATGCTATGAAAAAAATATGGTCCTTTGTGAGAGCCTACAGAGATGGAGGCAGCATGGATGGGAATGACACATCTAACCTGGATACGGTCAAAAGAGGCCCCTTAAATTGAAGAGCTGACATTTAAACGAAGACTGGAAGAAAGGGAGCACTCCAGGCAGGGGAAAATAGTATGTGGAAAGTCCATGGAAGTGATAAAATAGTTTGGCATGTTCAAGGAAACGAAAGAGAGCCAGTGTGGCTAGGGTATAAAGGGCAAGGCAAAGAATGGCACAAAATGAATCTCGAGAGGCGCCAGAACATATAAAATCTTGTAGGCCATGGTAAGGAATTCAGATTTCATTCTAAATGCAGGACACTACTGAGGAGTTTTAAATAGGAATGACAGGATTTGAAAATTTTTGAAGATCTTTCTTGATACCGGATGCAGAAAGCACTGAAGAGACAAAAATGGAAGTAGAAGACCAGTTAGGATGCTTCTAAAATTACACAGGGAAAGACGATTACTTAGAGTAGGACTGTAACAGTGGAGATGAAAAGGTATGGGTAGATTCTAGACATACTCTGGAGGTAGAATCAAAGGGTTTACAGACAGATCTAACATAAAGGGTAAGAGAAAGGGAGGACTCAGGAATGAGTGCTAGGTTTCTGGCCTGAGGAACTGAATAGATACTGAGATGGGAAACATGGGGAAGAATGGAGGGGATGACTGGTTCAAAGGAGAAATCAAGAGTTTTCTTCTTTTCTTTTTTTAACATGTTAAGTATAGCAGGCTGAAAAATGGCTCCCAAAGCTAGCAAGTCCTAATCCTGAAACCTATAAATGTTGCCTTATATGGAAAAAGGGCCTTTGCAGGTGCAACTAAATTAAGGATCTTGGGAATGGGGGGTGATTATCCTGGGTTAGCCAGGTGGGCCCTAAACACAATCACATATATCTTTATAAGAAGGAGGCAGAGGAAGTTTTCACAGACAGACGAGAAGACAGTATGACTCTGGAGGCAGAGACTGGAGTGATGCGGTCACAAGTCAAGGAATGCCAGCAGCCACCAAAAGCTAGAAGAGCCAAGGAATGGATTCTTCCCTAGATCCACCATAGGGAATGTGGCCCCCCTGACACCTTGATTTCAGCCCAGCAATACTAATTTCTGGCCTATAAAACTGTGAAAGAATAAATTTCTGTTGTCTTAAAACACAAGGTTTGTAGTACTTTGTTACAGCAGCCACAGGAAACATACATGAAGTTTGATATGCCTGTAAAGCATCCAAACAGAGATTTCAAATAAGCTGTTGGTTTAAGAGTCTGAAGTTCAGAAGTTAAAGTTAAGGTGTATGTTCAGAAGTTCAAGTTATTGTGTATGTATGCATGTGTATGTACGTATTTATGTATGACACAAAGTCTCATTCTGTTGCCCAGTCTGGAGTACAGTGCAATCATAGCACACTATAACCTCAAACTCGTGGGCTCAGCAATCCTGCCTCAGCCTCTTGAGTAGCTAAGACTACAGGCATGTGCCACCCTGTCCAGCTTTAAAACAAATTGTTTTAATATTTTATAGAGACAAGGTCTCACTATGTGCCTAGGCTGGTCTCAAACTCCTGGCCAGAAAGTGCTGACATTACAGATGTTAGCCACTGTACCCACTCAAGAGTTATTGTCTTAAATATTCCTAAAGCTTTGAAAGTTGTATCTGGCTGGGCGTGGTGGCTAACACCTATAATCCTAGCACTTTGGGAGGCTGAGGCAGGTGGATCACCTGAGGTCAGCAGTTCGAAACCAGCCTGGCCAACATGGTGAAACCCCGTCTCTACTAAAAGTACAAAAATTAGCCAGGTATGGTGGCGGGCGCCTGTAATCCCAGCTACTCGGGAGGCTAAGGCAGGAGAATAGCTTGAATGCGGGAAACGGAGGTTGCAGTGAGCCGAGATCACACCACTGCACTCCAGCCTGGGCGATGAGAGCAAGACTCCGTTTCAGAAATCGAGACTCCATCTCAAAAAAAAAAAAAAAGAAAGAAAGTTGTATCCATCGCTGGGCACAGTGGCTCACGTGTGTAATTCCGGCACTTTGGGAGGCTGAGGCAGATGGATCACTTGAGGTCAGGAGTTGGAGACCAGCCTGGCCAACGTGGCCAAAGCCCGTCTCTACTAAGAATACAAAAATTAGCCAGGCATGGTGGCACGCGCCTATAGTCCCAGCTACTAGGGAGGCTGAGGCAGAGGAGGCAGAGGTTGCGGTGAGCCAAGATCATGCCACTGCTCTCCAGCCTGTGTGACAGAGCAAGACTTTGTCTCAAAAAAAAAAAAACAAAGTTGTATTCATACCTCCAGGTCCTTTCGAATGCTCTCAAACTCATCAATGTCATCGAGCTTTAGCTCTAGGCGTGTTGGTTTTCGTCTCAGCATACTGAAGTCAACACTAAGGGCCAAACCCAGTGAACTATTAGCTGTTAAAAATGGCAGAGGAGGAAAAACTGAAGGTGATAAAGTTTCAGGTATAAACATAAAATCAGTTTGCAAGCATGTATATTAAAGTGAATTGAAGTATTAAAAATTCATTTGAATTTACACATAGACTTCTAAAGTCCTTTTTTTTTTTAAAGAGATAGGGTCTGCTCTTTGCCCAGGCTGGCGTGCAGTGGCATGACCTTAGCTCACTGCAGCTTCAACTTACTGCGCTCAAGCAATCTTACTGCATCAGCCTCCTGAGTAGCTCGAACTCAGGTGTACACCACCACACTTGGCTAATTTTTGTGTTTTTTGTAGAAATGGGATTTCTCTCTGATGTCCAGGCTAGTCTCAAACTCTTGGGCTCAGGTGTTCCTCCCTCCTCATCCTCCCAAAGTGCTGGCATTATAGGCGAGAGCCACTGCACCCAGTGACTTCTTAAGTCTATAGGTATGTCATTATTACATTTTTAATACATGATGGAGATCCACAACTCTGAAAAATCAAAAAACTCTTTCTGTAAGAATTTAAAATAGCAAACTGCCTATAAGAGAGAAATTCCAGGCAACCATCACTTTAATTTCATGTTCCAGTCACATTCAAAGAAATATTCTAGCTAAAAGAATAAACTGTCACATCTTAACTTAGTATAGAGGGGAAAGTAGACAAACCACTGAATTTAATCTATGTGAGGACTGTAAGAGATTTGTGATCACTCCTGAATGCTAGAATGTTTGCTAAATCTCATGAAAATGCCAACTCACCAATTCACAGGATTATTCTCAGCGTTTAAACAGATCCTAAATGTGTCCGTCATTCATTAAACAAATACTTCTTGTGCTCCAGCTACAAAGTTAAAAGGTACAGTCATAATCTGTGGAGAAAACAAAGAGAAAGCTGTGATATTGCATAATGAGAACTCTGATGAGGGTAAGGCACTGGCATCACACGGGCACCTAATCCAGTCTGGGCTGAGTGTGGGGTGGACAAGGATAGCAGGCAAGCCTTCCTGGAGAAAATGATGTCTTAGTTGACTCTGAAGGGCAGGCGGAAAGAAGAGTGCACAAAGGAGGCTCAAGACCAGCTTTGGAAACATAGCAAGACCCTGTCTCTACAGGGTAAAAAAATTAGCTGGGCTGGTAGTGTGTGCCTGTAGTCTTAGCTACTGAGGAGGCTGAAGTGGAAGGATCCATTTGAGCCCAGGAGTTTGAGGTTGCCACAATGAGCCACGATCTCACCATGAGACCCCTAACTCAAAAATAAAAATAAAAAAAAGAAGAAGAAAACAGGCTCAAGAGAGCATTCCACAGCCTGAAATCCCAAAGTAAATGTTAATAAAAACTGTTTTCTTTTTGTTTGTTTTTTGAGAAAACACAACTCCCCCAATTGAGTTTAATATTTGTTGATGGCATCACTTGTATATTCTCCACAGCATCCCCTAAAATCTCCTAGTGTATCTATAAAAACAGTCAGTAAGGGCCGGGCACGGTGGCTCACACCTGTAATCCCAGCACTTTGGGAGGCCAAGGCGGGCAGATCAGGAGGTCAGGAGTTTGAGACCAGCCTGACCAACATGGTGAAACCTCGTCTCTACTAAAAATACAAAAATTAGCCAGGTGTGGTGGCGGGCGCCTGTAATCCCAGCTACTCAGGAGGCTGAGGCAGGAGAATCGCTTGAATCCGGGAGGCGGAGGTTGCAGTGAGCCGAGATCTTGCCACTGTACTCCAGCCTGGGTGACAGACAGAGCAAGAGTCTGTCTCAAAAAAAAAAAAAAAAAAAAAAAAAATCTGCTATACATTTTACCTTTTCTGCAAACTGCGAAAAACTCTCCACTAGGAAGCAGTATAGAGTAACAGTTAAAAGTGTCGCTGTAGGGCTTAATCCCACTACACCACTGATCTTGAACAGTTAGTTTTATCTCTCACTAGACCTTAGTTTCCTCATCTGTATCCTACTCTGCTATTGTAGGTGAAGAATATAATGCAGAGTAAGCTCTTGGAACATAACTTGGCATTTTAAAAATTTTCAATAAATAACATCTATTATTACTGTAATTTTTCTAGGGGGTTGGATGGGGATCTGGCCAGCTAGAGAAACGTCAATATTTTGAGAATCTTCCACCGCCCACGTGGGGATAAAAGCCTTATCCTGGCCGGGTGCGGTAGCTCGCTCCTGTAATCCCAGCACTTTGGGAGGCAGAGGCTGGTGGATCACGAGGTCAGGAGTTTAAGATCACTCTGGCCAAGATGGTGAAACTCCGTCTCTACTAAAAATATGAAAATTAGTCGGGCACGGTGGCCGGTGGCGGTAATCCCACCTAATCCGGAGGCTGAGGCAGGAGAATCGCTTGACCCGGGGTCGGGGCGGGTACCAAAGGTTGCAGTGAGCCGAGATCGCGCCACTGCACTCCCAGCCTGAGCGACTGAGCGACAGTGAGACTCCGTCTCAAAAGAAAAAAAAAACTTATCTTGTTTGTCTCTAATGCCCCAGCATCCAGCAGGGCACAGGGACGTACAAAGCTACCTAACACCTTCCTATCCATCATCTTACTCTCAATCTGATACAACGACCGGCTGAAGACAAATCAACAAAATCAGGCCGAAGCTCCTCCGCCGGGTCTTTATTTGACTTTGGCACTAGGGGGCTCTTCTAGTTTAAACTCTCGCCGCAGCCTAAATCCACCGCGGAGCCATCAAGCTCAGAGGGGGCCCCTAAGAAGACTTCCGGACTGTGGAGGAAAACAGCCCTTGTCCCCTAGCTCCAGGCCTGTACCTCGGATCCCTGGCGAGGGTTTCCATGGTAACATGGTCTTCGGCTCTAGGAAGACTTAAACGCTCCGGTAGGCCTAGGGGGCACAACGGACCCCGGAAGTCCTCGACTCGCTCCAGAGTTCAGCCCCGAGCCGCGCGACGCGACGCGACGCACCTACCTCTTTTCAAGCCTGTTCAGCCCCTTCCCGGAACCTCCGCTCCCCCAACGAAACTACTGGTAAGCCAACTGGACTACACTTCCCAGACTACTTGGAGCCTCTCTCTCAGCAGAACCTCTTCTTGCGCGAGCTTTCTCAGAGGTTCTAGGAGGCATGTCCCTTAATACGATCACACCGCTTCCTACTACGACTTCCATCATGCTCCGCGCCGCTCCGGGCGCGGCGACGGCTCTCGGCACACGTCCGGTCGGTGACGCACTTCCGGTCGGTGATGCCCATCCGCTCCGCTGGGCGCGCGGTGGACGGTCTGAAGCGGAGAGCTCGGGTTTTGCTGGAGCTTTTCTCCAGTGCCCAATATGGCTTCATCGCGAGCTTCCTCCACGGTACAGAGCCCAGGATCTCAGCTCACTCTGGCAGGAAGCGCGAAGGGGGAAGGGGGTCCTTGCGGGAAGGGGCCGTTAGGGAACGGGAGAAGGCGGTGGAGGGCTGAGGAGGAAGGCTGTGGAACTCAGTCGTGTCCTAGACAGCAGAGCACCGTTTTCCTGATCCCTAAGCTCTTTCGTGGACTATAGCTTATTTGCACCTCTTCCACTACATCCCCGAAGGGCAAACATCTCTTCCGACTGATCCAGTAACAGTGCTCTGAAATAGGGAAGTGTCTTGGCCAAGGTTTATGCCTTTGGCAGATCTCAGAATTTTAATGAGACTTACTAACTCCTACTGCCTCACATCTAGAAACGTTTGAAATATATACATTAGTAATCTTGTAACTTGTTCTTCTTTAGCACCGCATTGGTTATTTCATCTATCCTTGGTATTTCCCCAGTGATGAGCAGTAACCCTGGAAGCATCGTAAAACACGAGATTGCACACTTCCAACAGAATGAAGTAAACAGATTGCAGAGCAAACCTTTGATAGAAAAATACCCGAGAGAACCTCACTAGTTTTATCAATCCTGTCAACCAAAGTGAGGGACTGAAACACCCTCCCCCTACCCTCATCTCCTCAAATCAATGAAGAACATCTTAAGCAGTGTCCAATTTGTCCTTTCAATTACGGAGGAAGTAGGACTGTGAAACTCAGGGTGAGCTTCATCCTCTGGCGAAGTCCGGTAAATTGTTAAGGTTAAGCCTTAGTTTAATTCAGATCTTTGATTTAGCAGGCAACCAAAACTAAAGCACCTGATGACTTAGTTGCTCCGGTTGTGAAGAAGCCACACATCTATTATGGAAGTTTGGAAGAGAAGGAGAGGGAGCGTCTGGCCAAAGGAGAGTCTGGGATTTTGGGGAAAGAAGGACTTAAAGCAGGAATCGAAGCTGGAAATATTAATATAACCTCTGGTAAGATGCAAATTGTGAGCCTATCTTTACCTCTTGATGTAATGAATACCTTCCTAAACTTAAATATCACGAGTTTTATAACGTCAAAAAATTTCAATTCTTTTTTTTTTTTTTTTTTGAGATAGGGTCTCGCCCTGTAACCCAGGCTGGAGTACAGTGGCACAATCTCGGCTCACTGCAACCGCCACCTCCCGGGTTCAAGCAATTCTCCTGCCTCAGCCTCCTGAGTAGCTGGGATTACAGGCATGCACGACCACACCCAGCTAATTTTTGTATTTTTAATAGAGATGGGGTTTCACCATGTTGCCCAGGCTGATCTCCAACTCCTGACCTCATGATCTGCCCACCTTGGCCTCCCAAAGTGCTAGGATTACAGATGTGAGCAATCACACCTGGCTGAGATCTCTTTTTTTGTTATAAAAGTAATAGTGGCCAAGCCCAGTGGCTCACACCTGTAATCCCAGCGCTTTGGGAGGCTGAGAGGTGGGAGGATGGCTTGAACCTAGGAATTCGAGACCAGCTTGGGCAAATAGTGATACCCCATCTCTACAAAAAGTAGAAAATTAGCCAGGCATGACACATGAGTGTGTTCCCAGCTAATTGGTGTTCTAAGGTGGGAGGTCGAGACTGCAGTGAGCCATGATTGTGCCACTGCACTCCAGCCTGGACAACACAGCAAGACCCTATCTCAAAAAAAAAAAAGTAATCGTTATTTTTCTTTTAATAGGTCAAACAATGTATGAGTGTGTGAAGTAGAAAATCCTGTATTTTTTAATTAATTGGTTGTATATCTTTCTGAGAATTTTAATACAGATATAAAAATAGGTGATTTTTTCCCTAAATGAAGACATGATATATATAAATTGTTGAATAACCTGCATTTTTCATTTTATATACCATTGAGGATATCTTTCCATGTCAGTAATGTGAGGTCCACTATATTTTTTAAATAAAATGATGCTTATTTGTCATAAGAAATTCAGACAATACCAACATGGATAAAGTGAAGACTCCTGTGCAGTAGGGCACCAATCAAGTTTCTCAGCGATCCTCTTACACATTTTCTTTTCTAAACACATGCACTATAGCCTAGTGACTTTTTAAACTTTTTTTTTTTTTTTTTGAGATGGAGTCTTGCTCTGTCACCCAGGCTGGAGTTCAGTGGCACAATCTTGGCTCACTGCAACCTCCGTCTCCTGGGTTCAAGCGATTCTCCTGTCTCAGCCTCCCCAGTAGCTGGGACTACAGGCACGTGCCACCATGCCCAGCTAACTTTTTGTATTTTTAGTAGAATTGAGGTTTCACTGTGTTAGCCAGGATGATCTCTATCTCCGGACCTCATGATCTGCCTGCCTTAGCCTCCCAAAGTGCTGGGATTACAGGCATGAGTCACCGTGCCTGGCCAACTTTTTAAACTTTTTATGTTGTTTTTAAACAGAATATCACCACTGTACCTCTCATGTTTTACCACACTTGTATTTTGGTGTGGGTTTCAAAACTATTGCTAGATTATCCAGAAATCCTTATTGTTGTGAAACTCTCATTTTCAGTGTAATTATTTCCAGTTTACTAGTTAATTATTTGTTAAGTATTCCTATACCAGGACTGCTTTAGAGAATAAATATTTTGGGCCACTGTTACAATAATGTTTCTATTACATCTTCTGGATAGACAGCCTAGTTAACTCATTTGCAAAAGATGTTCTGTCCTCTTACTTTCTGGTCTCAGCCAAGGTGTGTGTTTATATAGGTGTAAAATTAATAAATGAAACAAGAGGTGGCTTGAACCATTTTCCTCCCTTTTGAAGCTGTGTCATTTAGATTTATGTGTTTGGCATAATTTAATAAATTGAAAAACAGTAAAGTATAAAATGTGTAATATATTAGACAATTACCTTTCCCTCAGGGCATACACAGACTGCGGTTACTAGAAATTATTAGAAATTATTTCTTTCTCTATCAGAAGAAGATCTGCTGATGTTGCCTGTTTTCTTTTTAATAGGAGAAGTGTTTGAGATTGAAGAGCACATCAGTGAGCGACAGGCAGAAGTATTGGCTGAGTTTGAGAGAAGGAAGCGAGCCCGGCAGATCAATGTCTCCACAGATGACTCAGAGGTCAAGGCTTGCCTTAGAGCCTTGGGGGAACCTATCACACTTTTTGGAGAGGGCCCTGCTGAAAGAAGAGAAAGGTACCCTTCCTAAATATTTACTTTTTTCTTTATTATAATCACAGGGTTCTAGTCCAAATTTCGGTTGATCTTTTAGTTGAAACTTTAATAGAATGTCTCAAATCATGTTAACAATATCTTACTGTGTTTATATGAGTTAGCCCATAATCTGTCTTGGGCCAATTTTTACTTCACTATTAATGTTTCTTTCTTTTTTTTTTTTTTTTTTGAGATGGAGTCTTGCTCTGTCACCCAGGCTGGAGTGCAATGGCATGATCTCAGCTCACTGCAGCCTCCACATCCCAGGTTCAAGCAATTCTCCTACCTCAGCCTCCAGAGTGGCTGGGATTACAGGCACCCACCACCACGCCTGCTGATTTTTCTATTTTTAATAGAGACAGGGTATCACCATGTTGGCCAGGCTCATCTTAAACTCCTAACCTCAAATGATTCACCCAACTTGGCCTCCCAGAGTGCTGGGATTACAAGTGTAAGCCACCACACCTGGCCAGTTTTTCTTCATAGACTGTGAAGAGGGTGCTAACATGCTCCTTTGCCTCCCCTCCCCAGTGTGAGTTTTGAATTGGATAAACATTTGTTGAGCTTTGAAAATTTAGACATCAAATACATTCATATCAGTGACATAAAACAATGATAAATGTTTTTTGGATTTTATTGAAGCGGGGTACTGTCCTCAGATAATGCCCTCTTGGGATCTGAAGGTTGCAAAGTCGTTTAGTTGTGGCCTAGCCATATACAATTATGAGGAGCCCCTCTGATGTCTCTGTCCACTGCCTCATCTCTCCTTCATCATCCAGCTTATTAGAAGGCTTTTTTGTATTACTCTCTTGAGGTCCTTACCCTTATTTACTCTTCAACCTGCTGCAAACTGACAGACCCTTACCACATTAAAATTGCTCTTTGTTAAGGTCACCAACCCACCTTTACTAAGAATAGCCCTAGTATACTGCCAGCCACTCCCTCCTTGAAATACTCCCTTTCTTTCACTCTCCTAAGACCAAATCCTCTTGATTTTCTTCTTCTCTCTAGCTAATTCTTCTCATTTACCTTCTGAATCTCTTTTTCTCTGCCTACCCTTTACAGTCTGCCTTCTCCTCTACTTGCCCTTGGTGATCAGATCTACTTCCTTGGCATCATTCACTGTGTGTGTTCTGATGATTCCCAAATCTATCGTTGTAGCTCAGGTATCCCACAGGTACTTCAAACTTGAGACATGTGAATTGAAATATTTCCCTACCTCTCTCCTATTCTCATACAGTTCTTAGTTGAAAATCTACCTAGCCTCCTTTATAATACATCAGCAAAATCTAGTCTATTCTGCTTGCAAGATACACCTCCAATCTATCCTCTTTGCAATATCTTTACTACTTTCAAATCTGTTCTGTTGTGATAGCCCCAAATGTTGTGTTAATTGCTTGCTTAAAATCCTGGATTGTCTTTTCATCCTTGTAGTAAAAACTCTTATCATGGTCTGTAAGGTCTCAGCCTTACCTGTACCACCCTTCCCCAATTTACTGGAATAGCCACATTGGTCCTTCCAGAATATGCTAGCTCTTTTTATGTCTTTCCACATAATTGGTCTCTCTTTGTTGCTCTCTTTTGCCTTTTAGAGCCCCCCACACCTTTTTTTTTTTTTTTTTTTCTGTGACAGAGTCTCACTCTGTCACCCATGCCTGGAGTGGCCTGATCTCGACTCACTGCAATTTCTGCCTCCCAGATACAAACCATTCTCCTGCCTCAGCCTCCCAAGTAGCTGGGACTACAGGCATGTGCCACCATGCCCAGCTATTTTTAGTAGAGACAGGGTTTCACTATGTTGGCCAGGCTAGTCTTGAACTCCCGACCTCAAGTGATCTGACCACCTCGGCCTCCCAGAGTGCTGGGATTGCATGTATGAGCCACCGCACCTGGCCTTTCTTCTTTTTTTAACCTAGATCCCTGTCAAACTTTATTCTTTTGTTTCAGCATAAATGCCACCTATTCAAAGAAGCCTTTTGTCACACCTAACCCCCTCAATTGTCTGTCATAGTGTGTTATTTTATTGGCCTTTTCAAAGGGTATGGTTTTTTATTGTTTAATAAATAAGAGTAAATAAGAGGCTGTTTTTTCCACCAGCAAAGTCTATCTTATTCATTATTATGTTCCTTAAATGGATCCTTTGAGTCACTACTGCTACTGTCTGAATTTCAGTCCACTATTGTGACTTACAGAGTTGCTACAACAGTACTGTCTGATTTTCCTGCCTTCCTGCCTTTATTCTTCCCTTTGAATTCATTCTCTGTACATTTTCAGGGATCTTTCTCACCTGTAAATGCTCCTGAGCACGGCATTAGAAATTCTCTATTTTTTTTTTTGAGATGGAGTCTTGCTCCGTCACCAGGCTGTAGTGCAGTAGTGTGATCGCGGCTCACTGCAACCTTCATCTCCTGGATTCAAGCAATTCTCCTGCCTCAGCCTCCCGAGTAACTGAGACTAAGGTGTGTGTCACCACACCCAGCTAGTTTTTGTATTTTTAGTAGAGACAGGGTTTCACCATGTTGGCCAGGACGGTCTCAATCTCTTGACCTTGACGGTCTCAATCTCTTGACCTTGTGATCCACCTGCCTCAGTCTCCCAAAGTGCTGGGATTACAGGGGCATTAGCAATTCTTTGTGACCTGGCCCCTCCTCGCATTTGCAGCCCTATTCTTCACCAGCCCTCTTCTATGTTCCACACTCCAGCCAAACTGAATTATTTGTGACTGCAAGCCCAACATGTTTTACTTACCTCCAGACCTTATTTGATTAAAGAATCATAGCATTCCTGGTATAACTATCTGACTTTTTCTCGTTCTTGACCTGATTAATTGAGGACTCAATTTAGATACTATCTTTTTTTAATGAAGCCTTCCGTGATCCTCTAAGCCTAGTTAGATGCCATTTCTATAGTCCCCTCTAGCACACTGTGCTTACTGCTGTCCTGATAGGTATACTCTCTGTCTTTTCCCCAGGACTAAGCTACTTGAAATCCAGAACCGATTCTTCGTCATCACTGTATAGTTAGCACCTAAGTCAATATCCAGTACATTGTGGCACTGAGTGAAAGTTGGCAGTCTTCACAGACCAAGTGGTAGCAGTGTAGGGGCTGGTTGACTCTAAACTGAATAGAGTAATTGCTTATAGTTGGATTTTGGGAATTTCCAAATAAAGATGACTGGAAGAAATCTCACTGGGAGTTTAGGTATCCCCATTTGACTCTTAAAGAAAGTTTCTGGAGGGCCTGGCATAGTGGCTCATGCACGTAATCCCAGCACTTGGGAGACTGAGGCAGGAGGATCGCTTGAGCCCAGAAGTTCAAGACTTGCCTGGGTAACATAGCAAGACCTTGTCTCTATAGAAAAATTTAAAAATTAGTCAGATATAGCAGTGTACCTGTACTCTCAGCCACTCAGGAGGCTGGGGCAGGAGGATCACTTGAGCCCAGGAGGTCAAGGCTACAGTAAGCCATGATCGTGCCACTGCACTCTAGCCTGGGCAACAAGACCCCATCTCTTAAAAAGAAAAAAAAGGTTGCTAGGTGATTTGAATGGTGAGAGAATAGTAGAGGCTTGTTCCCATCTTAGATGTGTGTTTTTACAATCTTATCTCAACCATGTTTAAATTCTGATCTTTTTTTTTCTTTAACAGGTTAAGAAATATCCTCTCAGTTGTCGGTACTGATGCCTTAAAAAAGACCAAAAAGGATGATGAGAAATCTAAGAAGTCCAAAGAAGAGGTAAAACATGTCTTTAACTTCACAGTGTAAACGTGAAGAAAATGAGGGGATAGGTTTCTCGTTTTCTGCTTTCAGTGGTTTGCTTTGCTAAGACGATGGGGGGAAATGTCTTTGAAGACTGTACCATTCAAGAATAATTGCTGAGTAGTTTTGGTTTCTTTATAAGTATGAATGGAGCTAAGGGAGTTTTCCAGTCAGGAAAGATTCATAGTATTCCTGGTATAACCATCTAATTACATATCATAGAAAAATATATAGTAGAAAGCTATATGCCTGACTTCATCCTATTACCAAACAAATTCACCTCCTTTCTGGGCATTTAAAATAGAGAAATGACAGTTGTGAGAGGAGTAGAATGCTTCAGACTTGACCTTTCTGCTCTTAATTTGCCTTTCAGTATCAGCAAACCTGGTACCATGAAGGACCAAACAGCTTGAAGGTGGCGAGACTGTGGATTGCTAATTATTCACTGCCCAGGTAAGGAGAGCCTCCAGTAGAAGAAGGAAGCATATTTTTTGCATGTGTTTTCCTCTCAGGAACTGAGTGCTTGATGGTGACTGTGGTTGTTAAGTGAAATTGAGGGGTAGAGATACATGTGGGCCCTTGTTTACAACCCTGTTGCTCCTGGTGTTGATTTTTCTGTGTCACAGGGCAATGAAACGCTTGGAAGAGGCCCGACTCCATAAGGAGATTCCTGAGACAACGAGGACCTCCCAGATGCAGGAGTTGCACAAGTCTCTCCGGGTAAGATGCTCCCAGCGATTGTCCTACGTCTTAAAGGTTCTTAATGTTTGATTTTTCTACTTTGGCCCACCTCTGGGAAGGTAGAGGCGGCTAGAGTGATTCCTCCCTGCTTGAGTTGAGCTGTTGCAACATGGAAGGAGTCATCAGTTAACGTGGCAGGAGCTTACTGTGCTTTGTACTCAGCAGAGGCCAATGATTCTGTTCCTTAATTCTCCCCGTTAATATGTCAAAGTTTTAGATTTCTCTGGCGTTTTCTGTTTATATTTAACTGACTCAGAAGTTGTGACTGTAGAAAACAACTGGACACAGTGGCTTATACCTGTAATCCCAGCACTTTGGGAGGCAGAGGTGGGCAGATGACTTGAGCTCAGGAGTTTGAAAACAGCCTGGTGAACATGGTGAAACCCTGTCTCTACTAAAAGTACAAAAATTTGCCAGGTGTGGCATGCGCTTATAATCCCAGGTACCTGGGAGGCTGAAACAGGAGGATCACTTGAACCCGGGAGGTGGAGGTTGCAGTGAGCCAAGATCGTGCCACCACACTCTACCCTGGGTGACAGAGCAAGACTCTGTCTGGGGAAAAAAAAAAAAAAAAGACTGTAGAAAACAGTGTGCTGGAGTTTCAGATAACTTCATTTATCAATGTACATGTCTTCTAACAGCAACAACAAAACCATAGAAGAATCTTGGGATGGGTTAAAACCCAAAAGTTGCTTTGTTGTTCTTTTTATGGTGGAAAAGCTAAGGAACTCTTAGATTAACCTATTAATGATCACCACCGTGTGTGTTTTTTTTTTTCTTTTTAAGTCTTTGAATAATTTTTGCAGTCAGATTGGGGATGATCGCCCTATCTCCTACTGTCACTTTAGTCCCAATTCCAAGATGCTGGCCACAGCTTGTTGGTAAGTTTCATTTTGCAGTGACATTTTTTCCTAAATGGGGAACAGGCTCAGGAAAAAAATCAGTGTTTGTCTTAGACATCTATTTCTACATCCTCTTTCTTTCCTTCTCATGATCACACCAAACTACAGATGCCTGTGCTCTACCTGTTGTATAGTACAGTGTAGCCTTTGTTTAGCTATTCTCACTATTCACCAGTGACCCCAGAGATCCATTACACAGAGCACTCTGTCACATTCTTGACACTAGTGTTTTGGAGCAGGTCATGCAGTTGACCACCTAGTATCCATAACTCAGTCTAGGTTTTCTTTTTCAGTTATGTGACCTCACTAAGATACTTAATCCCTGTAAGCTTCAGTGTCCTTATCTGTAAAGTGGGAGGAGGTTGTGTTTGTAAAGCATTTTGCCTTGACAGTACCTGGTATGTAGTAAGGACTCATTAAACATTAATTATTGGTTTATCTTTGTTTTATTTTTTTTTATCACCACATATGCAGAAAACTCTTAGGATATGGTAACTTTGTTGTTTTGTTTGAGGTTTTTTTTTGTGGGATATGGCTATCTAATGAGAAAGGAAACTTTGAATGCAAGCTTTGAACGTTGAATGCACAGCAGCTACTTGACTAGGCAGACCTTGAGACTGGTTCAGGAGAAAACCAAAGGACTGCACGAATCAGTCCACACACCACCCTTATCACCTTAACTATAAAGGGTAAACGATCCTTCCTGCCATATCTGCTTCATAGGTCTGTTAGAAAGATCATTTGAGTTAATAGATATAAAAGTAATTTGTTGAAAAATTTCCAAAATAAGAAGTTTGTAAAAAGTTTAAGGCCAGCCAGGCACGGTGGCTCGCGCCTGTAGTCCCAGCACTTTGGGAGGCCAAAGCGGAAGGATCACTTGAGCCCAGGAGTTTGAGACCAGCCTGGGCAACATAGTGAGACCCTGTCTCTACAAAAAATTTTTTTTAATTTATTTAATTTTAAAAATATTAGCTACTCAGGAGGCTGGGGTGATAGAATTACTTGAGCCTGGGAGGTTGAGGCTGCGGTAAGCTGTGATCACACCACTGCACCCCAGCCTAGGTGACAGAGTAACACCCTTTCTCAAAAAAAAATTTAAGTACTTTGTAATCAGCAAAATACTATTCATATTTAAAGATGGTATCACTATTAATATTGGATCATTTAATTTGCCCCACCTTCCCTCAAAAATGAATCCAAAAGTTAAGGAGAATGACAACCTGTGCAGGGTTAATTATAGTCCAGTAAAAGCCTCTGGTTGCATGTGGGCTGGAGGTGGCTTTTTGTTCTATAACCTTCCAACTATGAGGCTTTTATTTTTTGGTCAGCCATTGTAAAGTTTAATGGGGGTAAGAAGAGTTTGTCCTTTAGTAATGTTACCAAGGTAGCTTTTCCTTCCCAGACCAACCCTGGCTGAGATGCTTTCCTTTGTATTTGATAGGAGTGGGCTTTGCAAGCTCTGGTCTGTTCCTGACTGCAACCTCCTTCACACTCTTCGAGGTAAGTTAGAGTCTTATCTAAATCTCAGTCTTTTTCCCAGTGTGAACTCAGATAAGCCATAAACTCTACTTGATGCTTAGACCCTGTACACACAGCATTAATTCTTGATTTAATTTGACTTGGTTTTCTCTGGCTGCAAGACTGGACTATCACAACTTTATACACATTCACTTTTCTCTTGCATCCAGTCACACTCTGGCATTTTATCATCTCTAAACCAAAAAACACAATGGTTTTTTTGTGTGTTTTACTTTTTAAAAAAATATACTTTAAATATTAGCTGAAATTAAAATAATTCATGTTTTAGTATTTGAATAGTCACTTTAATACTCTGTATATCCACATGTTCCCTAGTATATACTTACCTGTGATGTTCATTATAGTCTGTATTTGTACATAGGTTATAAAGAGGCAGGAACCTTGTAACTTTCATCTCTTACACTCCTTTAGGACATAACACAAATGTAGGAGCAATTGTATTCCATCCCAAATCTACTGTCTCCTTGGACCAAAAAGATGTCAACCTGGCTTCTTGTGCAGCTGATGGCTCTGTGAAGCTTTGGAGTCTCGACAGGTGAATATCAGTGTTCTGTGGTACATCCTGCCTTCACTAAAGTAGATATTTAATTGGTTGGCCCTCAGGACCTCAAGTTAAAAATCTGGCATTTAGGCCAGGCAGGGTGGGTACACCTGTAAGGCTGAGGCAGGAGAATTGCTTAAACCCAGAAGGCGGAGGTTGCAGTGAGCCAAGATTGTATCACTGCACTCCAGCCTGGGCGACAGAGCAAGACTCCATCTTGAAAGAAAAAAAATCTGGCATTTAACTCCCAAGATGGTCTAAGAGTCAAGGTAACTTAGTGTGTAAATGAACTAAGTGAAAGATTTCATTCTTAGGCCTTTTCTTACTAGAGGAGTTGTGTCAGTTTTTTCTTACCTGTTAACTTTGGATCTTGATTTTTGCCTGTAGCCTAGTGACCACTATTTCCTAGCTCCATTTATTCCAGAAAGACCCAGCCCGCTTCCTACATGATAGATTAACAATGAACTAAAGATGATATTCTTGGCAGTTCATTGGTTCTTAGCAAACAGCCATAGGGGAGAGGAAAGTGGGATTCTGTCTAGCAGTATTGCCAAGGAAATGATGTCTCCTCCCAATAGCATCATCCTTTACCTAGAGTATATTTTCCAACTACAACAGGTTTTTAAAATGTGTTTATATGATTTTTTCCAAAAAAAACTTTGGAAGCACCCTGTTGACCAAAAGACATCTGAATTTAATTGCTTAGTTTTCTTTCTTTGGAAAAACATAGGGTTTTTACTCGAGAATTTTTATAAGAACTAATTATTGTCTTCACTGTTTGCCAGACAGGGTCTTACTTATGAGCACAGCAAGTTTTAATTGGCTTTGGTAATACTTAGCAATATTTATTCCCCTAGGGCTTTGACTTGTTCTGTGTATGCACATTGACAGAGTTCCCTTTTTAATTGCCCTCCTTAGAGTTCATGTTTATTTCTTTTTGCTGATGTTTCAGATCTTTTTGTGGTTGCTAGGTAGCAGAATTTAATGGCCACCAAAAGGAGACTAAGCCTCGTCTCTATTTAGGAGTTCCTTTTTCCATTTGGATCTTGGAACAGACCTAAATTTGAAGAAGGTTTATATGTAATCCATTTGTACCAAAACTATGTGATTTCTGTGTCCTTATATCTCTTCCAAAGCATGTTTTCTTTCTAGAATCCAGGTACTCCTTTGGATGCAGAGTGACTATTTTGCTTATTGGGTCAAAATATTTTACAAGTATAGTTACAATTTAGCCTCTCATGTTGTACAGAATGGGTGTATCTGCACAAAAGCTAATCATTTCATGAATATTTTATGTCTGTAAAATTGTTTATATGTTTGATTTCTTTTCAGTGATGAACCAGTGGCAGATATTGAAGGCCATACAGTGCGTGTGGCCCGGGTAATGTGGCATCCATCAGGACGTTTCCTGGGTACCACCTGGTGAGCCATCCTGTTATTCTTTTATCCCTACAGGCCTGTGGCATCTTGTTAACCCTTTATGGCTATTTGCCAGGTAAATGTTTAGAGCAGAGATCTTCAAGTAGAATTTTCTTTGGCTGCAGGGAACCAGAATCAGAGAATGTTTAATATAGTGAGGGATAAGTATATTTTTGCCTTTTTTTTTTTTTTTTGAGACAGAGTCTTACTCTGTCGCCCAGGCTGGAGTGCAATGGCACAATGTCAGCTCACTGTAACCTCCTCTTCCCAGGTTCAAGTGATTCTTCTGCCTCAGCCTGCCAAGTAGCTGTAACTACAGGCATGTGACACCACATCCGGCTAATTTTTTATTTTTAGTAGAGACAGGGTTTCACCATGTTGCCTAGGCTGGTCTCGGAACTCCTGACCTCAGGTGATCTGCCCACTTCGGCCTCCCAAAGTGCTGGGATTACAGGTGTGAGCCACCACGCCTGGCTATATTTGCCTTTAAATTACAATTAATCCAAAATTTCAGAGTTACAAATTGCCAGAAAACAAGGATTTTCACTCTTGACCAATGCTACAGGTATACAAGTCTCCCTTCCTGGTTCTGTAAATTCAAGGAGGCTAGAATCTGTTAGGAAACTTTTCCATTAAGCTATAATTTACATACAGTGGAATGGATTTATTTTAAGTGTACAGTGATATCAGTCTTTACAAATGCATACCGTTCCTGTGACCCACACCCCTGTCAATATAGTGAACGGTTCCATCGCCCCAGAAAGGTCCCTCGTGCCCTTTTCCAGCCAACTCCCACTTCCAAAGCAACCGCTGATCTGATTTCTATCACCATAAATTAATGATGTCTATTCATACTGTATGAATTCATCTTGGCAGGCTTTTACTCAGCATAACATTTTTTTTTTTTTTGAGTCGGAGTTTCACTCTTGTTACCCAGGCTGGAGTGCAATGGCACGATCTCAGCTCACCCCAACCTCCGCCTCCTGGGTTCAAGCAATTCTGCCTCAGCCTCCTGAGTAGCTGGGATTACAGGCACGCGCCACCATGCCCAGCTAATTTTTTTTGTATTTTTAGTAGAGACGGGGTTTCACCATGTTGACCAGGATGGTCTCGATCTCTTGACCTCGTGATCCACCCGCCTCGGCCTCCCAAAGTGCTGGGATTATAGGCATGAGCCACCACGCCCGGCCTCAGCATAACATTTTTAAGAGGCATTCGTGTTGCATTTATCAGTAATTCCTTTTTATTGCTGGGGGTTATTATTTGTGTGACTGTACCATAGTTTATCCATTCTCCTGTTGATGGACACTTGGGCTGTTTCCAGGTTTGGGCCAGTCAGAATGCAGCTGCTATAAATATTCTTGTACCAGGCTTTTTGCGGACATGAGAACAATTGCTGGGTCACAGGGTAGAGGCGTTAGGTGTATATTTGACTTTTTCTAAACTCCCCACCAGTTTTTCAAAACAGTTACACCATTTAACATTCCCAGAATTCTGGTTATTTCACATTCCTGTTAACATTTGGTGTTGTCAGTCTTACCGTTTTGCCCAATCTAGCAGGTGTGTAGTGATATCCCATGGTTTTCATTCTTATGACCCTGATCACTGTTGAGTACTTTGTCATATGCTTTGCCTGTTTTTTTTTAATTGAGTTTGTCTCTTTGGTCTTTATCTCCATGTCCATAGTCAATTCTACCACTGTGTATTGAAGAGACTTTCCTTTGTCTGTTGGAGTTGTTTTAATACCCTTATTGAAAATCATCTGACCATACATGTGTGGGTTATGAGTGATCTGTGTATCCCCAACATACAATTTAGGGCCTAGTAAATGTATAAGTGCTTGATAAATGAAAGAACATAACAGTGGAGGAAGAAAGGAGGCAACAGAGTCTTTTCTGGGCCATTCTTGGGGAATCCTGTTATTAAAATAGCCACTAGGTTGTGCATGGTGGCTCGTAGCTATAATCCCAGCACTTTGGAAGGCCAAGGTGGGCAGATCACCTGAGCTCAGGAGTTCGAGACCAGCCTGGCCAACATGGTGAAACTCCATTTCTACAAAAAACACAAAAATTAGCTGGGCATGGTGGTACACGCCTGTAGTCCCAGCTACTCAGGAGGCTGAGGCAGGAGAATGGCTTGAACCTGGGAGGTGGAGGTTGCAGTGAGCCGAGATTGCACCACTGCACTCCAGCCTGGGCGACAGAGTGAGACTCTGTCTCAAAAAAAATAGGCATTAGAAGTGTACAGCGATTCCACGGTTCTCAGCCCCTAAGACAGATAAGCTCAGTTGTTGAGTTATTGTTTATGTCAGAAAGGAGCTTCCTGTTAATACGTTTCTATGAATAGTTTCAGAAGCATTAATAACTTAAGCTATGATGGCTTATAATATCTTATGTGTTGTAGAAACTGAATAAATACCAGCTGGTTGATTGTTAGTGTGATTTCATTTTAGCTATGACCGTTCATGGCGCTTATGGGATTTGGAGGCTCAAGAGGAGATCCTGCATCAGGAGGGCCACAGCATGGGTGTGTATGACATTGCCTTCCATCAAGATGGCTCTTTGGCTGGCACTGGGTAAGGCTTCTCCCATATAGCCAGGGGCAGCTCAGTACTCTCACCTCTTGTGTGTGCCTGCTTCCACAGAGAACTGGATTCACAGTGTTCATTTATAAATTATTTTATCAGGGGACTGGATGCATTTGGTCGAGTTTGGGACCTACGCACAGGACGTTGCATCATGTTCTTAGAAGGCCACCTGAAAGAAATCTATGGAATAAATTTCTCCCCCAATGGGTAAAATAAACACAGTGAATGAGGGGTGAAAAAGGGTTCTTGGTCAGAAAGTACTCTACTTCTAACTTCAATACTGCATCCGATCCACAGCTATCACATTGCAACCGGCAGTGGTGACAACACCTGCAAAGTGTGGGACCTTCGACAGCGGCGTTGCGTCTACACCATCCCTGCTCATCAGAACTTAGTGACTGGTGTCAAGTTTGAGCGTAAGCTCTCCTCCTGGTTTAGATCTAAATGACACAGACAAACAGGATGTGTTTCTCTGGAATGCAGGCCAGGCTTTAGCTTAACTGAGAAGTAGAACAGGAGAGAATTTGACCACTGTTAAAGGAACAAATTCTAATTTCCTTCCCCCTGCCATGCCTTAGATCTGTGGGGAAGCATGCCGTGAGTGCTTTGCTTCATTCTTTCCTCTATGGATGTTCTGAGCACTGAGTCCTTAATATTATTCTGAAGATTCTCTGTCAGGGAATGCGCCAAAAGGCCTTAGTGTTATTTGGTCCCTTAAGTCCGCCTGGGGTTATCCCCTTTACCCAGAGGCCTCGTAGGAAGATAGCATCAGTATTGAATTTTTTCTGAATGTAGAAATAAGTTTTTTTTAATAGTATGTTTTTGCAGGCATTTGTGATTTTGTTGTCTTCTGCTCTTTTGAATAAAGTCCTCAAGCAATTCCCCTTTTCTTCTGTAGCTATCCATGGGAACTTCTTGCTTACCGGTGCCTATGACAACACAGCCAAGATCTGGACGCACCCAGGCTGGTCCCCGCTGAAGACACTGGCTGGCCACGAAGGCAAAGTGATGGGCCTAGATATTTCTTCCGATGGGCAGCTCATAGCCACTTGCTCATATGACAGGACCTTCAAGCTCTGGATGGCTGAATAGACAAGACAATGGAAAAAGGACTTGAACCTCAAGCTCTCTCTAAGGAGCTATTTCCTCAAAAGAGAAGAATTGAAGTGTTTAGTTATATCATGTTTTCTGCCAATTACCATGTGTAGACCCTCAGTAGAATTGGAACCATGTCAGCCCCTACTCCAGGCAGGCAGCCCAGTCCCTAGGTGATGGTGAACCCCTCTCATGGTTGAAAATTTATTTCTTCTTTTTACGCCCTGCCACAAACTGTGTAGACATTGTTTTCATTTATCTTTTGTTTGGCCGGGCATGGTGGCTCATGCCTGTAATCCTAGTACTTTGGGAGGCCAAGGCAGGCAGACTACTTGAGATCAGGAGTTCAAGACTAGCCTGGGCAACATAGCAAAATGTCATCTCTACAAAAAAAATAAAAAAATTAGCCGGGCACAGTGGCTTGTGTCTGTGGTCCCAGCTACTCAGGAGACTGAGGTGGGAGGATCACTTAAGCCTGGGAGACAGAGGTTGCAGTGAGGTGAGATCATGCCATTGCATTGTAGCCTGCGTGACAGGAGTGAGACCCTGTCTCTTAAAAAAAAAAAATACTTTGTTTGAATGCCCTATAGCCTTCCTCACAGCACTCAGGATTGTTACTGATTGCATTTTTAATTCTTGAAACTTGGTTTTCCATAACATGGTACATGCTTCAGGACTGAATGGGACCCAGAGAGCAAGGTGGCTGAACTAGATAAGAGTCTGGAAGCCCTCGCGTAAAGAGGCACCTCCCACCACTCCTTGGTTAAACAGTGCGTATCAGCGAGCACTTTTCCTTTGCTTGGAGATTGGGTGGTGAAGCAGTAGACTGCAGCTACCCCGACGGTTATGCAGCGAAGAAGACTGACATCTTCCTGTTGTGTTTGCTTGGAATGCTTACTGCATCAGGAAACTGAACTGAACATTTGCTTTGTCAGAAAATGTCTTTTACTTTACTTTGAAGTTTGGCAACCTTCATGTTACCTTAAAGCAAAACTGTTGTGTCAGGATTCAAACAAACGTTTAGAAAGCAAACATGACGTCTCTATTGTACAACCTCCTTTCCGTTGGTTATTTAAAGGATGTACTTCCACATTTGCTACAGTAAAATCCTGTTACAAAAACTACCCTATAAATAATTATTTTCTATAGTTAAAGCATTTTCTGAATCCTAACCATTGGTCTATAGAGGTCTCCTTTTTCTGCTTTGGGATATAATGGATCTCAAATATGGATTACTTCGATTTCTGTCTCCTTAATAAGCACCTTGTTAACAATTTTTTTTAAATAGAGGGCTGTTTACATTGTGGACCAGACTATCAGCCAGGTCTGGACTCAATAATTCTTATTTGTCATCCACCTCTTTTCACCTCAACTAAACTCTGCACAACCTCTAAACTCTCAAATTACACAGTAAATTCACAAAAAATACAGGAATTTGTAGGAAGAAAGAGTTGTCTATGGAGGAGAGTTAAAGAAGGGCTTCTCGGCCAGGCCTGGTGGCTCACGCCTGTAAGCAATCCCAACACTGGGAGGCCGAGGCAGGCGGATCACCTGAGGTCAGGAGTTTGACACCAGCCTGGCTAACTTGGTGAAACCCCGATTCTACTAGAAATACAAAAAAATAGGGCATGGTGGCATGCGCCTGTAATCCCAGCTACTTGGGAGGCTGAAGCAGAATTGCTTAAACGCTGGGAGGTGGAGGTTGTGGTGAGCTGAGATGGCACCATTGTACTGCAGCTTGGGCAACAAGAGCAAAACATCTCGGACAAAAATAAAAAAAAAGGGCTTCTTTGCTCTTTTCCTTGAATAGTTAAAATCCTTTTCAGGCCAGGTATGGTGGCTCACACCTATAATCCCAGCAGTTTGGGAGGCCAAGGCGGGTAGATCACCCAAGGTCAGGAGCTTGAGACCAGCCTGGCCAACATGGCGAAACCCTGTCTCTACAGAAATTAGCCAGGCATGATGGTGGGTACCTGTAACCCCAGCTACTCAGGAGCCTGAGGCAGGAGAATTGCTTGAACCTGGGAGGCAGAGGTTGCAGTGAGTCAAGATCATGCCACTGCACTCCAGCCTGGCTGACAGAGCAAGACTCCATCTCAAAAAATCCCTTTTCATTTGCCATTGCAGAGAGGTTGAGAATGGCTTTGGTCAGCTCTATTCTGTAGACTATAAATGTGATATATAGCCAAAACAACTGGTTTGTTTTGTTTCGTTTTGAGACAGGGTCTTGCTCCGTCGCCCAGGCTGGAGTGCAGTAGTACAAACACAACTCACCACAGGCTTGACCTGTGCTCAAGTGATTTTTCTGCCTCATCCCCTCATCTTCCTGTGTAACTGGGATCACAGGAGGATGCCACCATGCCTGGCTAACTTTTTTGATTTTTTTGTAGAGACAGTATTTCATTTTGTTGCCCAGGCTGGTCTCAAATTCCTGGGATCATGCGATCCTTCTGCCTTGGCCTCCCAAAGTGCTGGGATTACAGGCATGAGCCGCTGTGCCTGACCTAAACATACTGTTTTTAATCTGATTTCAATTATAACCAAATAGTCGCATTTCCTATGTAGTTGTTAAGCTTCCAAATTCTCAGGTCTACACTGTGTTGTTGGTTAACTTTACTGTTTAAGTATTAATGAATTCTATTTCATAGATTTCCATGAAGAGAAACGTTTTTACCTTCTTTGTAGTATGTGTAAAATAATGAACACTGGTGTATTAGCATGCAATTTGGATATAATGTGCTAACAAAGATTTTTAGTTTCTCAGGTTTAAGTTTTGCTATTAGTTCCCTTTGACTTGTTTTTCTTTGTTTTTTGGCTGTTCCAAGAGGTAGCAGTTGAGTGAAAACATTTCATCTAAGCCTTTGACAGAACAAATACCTTGTGGAATATCCATTTCTTCACAGGAATTAAAACATCATTGTAAGAAAGTGGTTAAGAAGCACAAAGCCAGGTGTGGCATTTGTGAAAATGGCAAGATAAACATCATAGCTACCATTTCACAGGACACTTAGTCCCTACCTGGACTGTGTACTAAGCACATTCAGATATTTAATACCCACAATCTTTTGAGTTTATTACTCCCTTTTTACAGACAAAACTGAGGCTCCAAGAAACACTTGCTCAAGTTTACCCAGCCAGCAAGTGATGGAGCCTGAATTTGAACTGTCATCTGACCATTGGGGATGTTATGAAGGTTTCACTTGTTCCCCACACTGGCCAGACAAAAGGACCAGTGCAGCCAGCATGGCATTTCCTATGCGAAGTCTGAGCTTTTTAAGGACTCTCCACTTTGTATAATGCCCACCCACCTTTTTACTTTTTAAGAGATGGGATCTCAAACTCCTAGGCTCAAACGATTGTCCTGCCTCAGCCTCCTGAGTAGCTGAGACTACAGGCATGGGCCACTGTGCCCAGCTTGTATACTGCCCTTTTCACAAGTCACCATCTCTGAGCTCATGCCCAATGGAGTTAAAGAAACTTCCCCATGTCTTCCCAAATGGATGAGGAGCCTACTGTTATCAACAAGATAGCTATTTGCATTTGTGGATAGATGATCTTTCATCCTGTGGAACTATGGCAACATAAGCATTGCAGCAGGTGTTAATATCCCAGACCTCTGAGCCCTAAAATGTCAGCAGCGCAATTCACCCCCTCCACTGAGTGCAAAAGATGCTCTCGTGCATTTATTTCCAGATACATTCCAGGAGGATGGGACTGCCCCAAGGCTAGAGCTACTGAATCTGAAAATAGGAGACACTATAGTGTTCAGCCAGCCCTCCATCTGTGTCAGCGGGTTCCACATCAGGGATTCAACCAACCATGGGGCAAAAATACACTACTGAACATAGACTTTTTTCCTTATTATCCCCTAAACAGTACAGCATAGCCACTTTACATAGCATTTACATTGTATTAGGTATTGTAAGTAATCAACAGATGAATTACAGTATACAGGAGGGTGTGTGTGTAGGTCATATGCAAACACTACATCATTTTGTATCAGGGACTTGAGCATCCTCAGATTTAGTTATCTTTAGGAAGTCCTGGAAATATTTCCCCCTGAATATCAAGTGACGACTGTATATCCTCACCTATCAAAAAAAAAAAATAACCGTCAAACTCACATCCTGTCTTATTTGGGTGGTGTATGAACCACTCCAAGGATATAAGTTCTTTTTTGACTGAAAAGACTCTACTACCTACTAGCTGGGTGACCTTGAACAAGGTAGCTAGACTCATGGAGCCTCGGTTTCATCTAAAAATGGGAATTAAGCTTGCTGAGATTAATAATTAAGCTTGCTGAGATTGGTAGGCCCTAGTGCAGAGGCAAGTGTTCCTTCCTGGGCTTTCCTCAGCATCTCTTGTTCTGAGCTGCCCTCACCTGTCCACTTAGCTCAGAGGACATGGTGAGATTATGGCCTAACTAACCTGTCACAAGTTTAAGGAGCAAAGCTGTGCAAAGAAATGAAGTCAGTGGGGAAAGGTGGTGCAGTCCCAGCTTTAGTGTCATTATCTTTGATGGCGCAAATGGAGAGACTGTTGCTAGTCCCCTGAGTAGGCAGTTTTCCAACTTTGTAATGGATAATTTTTCTTCATATTGGAGCTTAAACCCATTTGTCTTTTTTCTAAATGTGAAATATACGTCTTGAATATTTTGGAGTATTTTGTACATTAAACACCCTGAGGGGAATCTGACATTATTTGGAGCAAATCAACCAACTCAAGTTCTGGCCTCTCAAAGCTTATTCCACATATCAAAAAAAAGAAAAAGAAAAAAAACCCAAACTTCAAAAGTTATCCTTATATATTTATGATGGTATCTTTTTGGTGTGATGATATCTTTTTTTTTTTTTTTTGAGTGCAGTGGCGCTGCAACCTCCATCCCCTGGGTTCAAGGAATTCTCCTGCCTCAGCCTCCCCAGTAGCTGGGATTACAGGTGTGTGCCACCACGTCCAGGTAATTTTTTTGTATTTTTAGTAGAAACGGGGTTTCACCACGTTGGCCAGGCTGGTCTCGAACTCCTGACCTCAAATAATCTGCCCACCTTGGCCTCCCAAAGTGCTGGGATTACAGGCCTGAGCCACCGCGCCCAGCCTGTGATGGTCTCTTAACCACTTTAAAATTGTTTCAGAGCTGCCGGGCACGGTGGCTCACGCATGTAATCCCAGCACTTTGGGAGGCAGAGGCAAGTGGATCATGAATTCGAGAGATCGAGACAATCCTGGTCAACATGGTGAAACCCCGTCTCTACTAAAAATAGAAAAAATTGGCTAGGCATGGTGGCGCATGCCTGTAATCCCAGCTACTTAGGAGGCTGAGGCAGGAGAATTGCCTGAACCCAGGAGGCGGAGGTTGCGGTGAGCCGAGATCGCACCATTGCACTCCAGCCTGGGTAACAACAGCAAAACTCCGTTTCAAAAAAAAAAAAAATTGTTTCAGAGCCTTGAGCCACCAGCCAAGGTTAAAGCTGGGGAAACAGAAATCAGGATTTTAGACACTGCAAGGTTGCAACTTATCAAGCAACAGCATGAGCCCCCAAATTCTGACTGATTGGTTCCTGGATTCTATCACGTAAAGTGAAAGCCAAGGTTTCCCCCTGCTGCCTCCTATGGCCTGGGATGGGAGCTAAGGCTTTGCCTCTGTCCAGGGTTTCTATCTTCTTGAGGCCAGAATTATGGAGCCTGGAGGAGGGGAGTCAGAGCTCTTCCCTGTGTCCATTCTAATCAGGACTTCTGTACCTGCCCGGAGGAAGAAAGACCTGTTCCTCCAAATCCCAGACTTCCCGTAGTCCACTGATAATGGCGTCTTTCGCCTTTAGATTTGTATACACCTAACACTCCATGAACTGTGTGCTGGCAAGAGGTGGTCTCTAGAACCAGCAGCTGAATGAGCACACCCCTTCCGACTAGTAAGGGCCGTCTGCCACCCTGGATAACCCTACTCTTCTCTTCCCTTAGTTCTGGCACTCAGTACCAGCCCAGCTAATGGCCATAGAATGAATAAGTGAATGAATTAATGAATGCAGCACGGTTTTACTGCAACTGGTGGCAAGACATCCAAAAAGAAAGCTGAAAAGAAACAAACCATTGACCCACAGAATTGAAGCTCACTTCCCAATTTTTTTTTTTTTTTTTTAGCAATCCATAGTAGGAAGAGCAACTCAAAAAAATATGCACTGAGTTTGAAGCAGCTCCAGTGGGAAATGCAACTTGCTATTTGGGCCAGTCAGGTTCCTGGACCCCATTGTACCACCCTTTGGCACAGCTTGCTGTGCAGCTCTGTGGTCAGAACTGCTTCTCTGCCCTTCCATGATGCCACACTCACACCCGGAGGTCAAGGTCGTTCCACATCTCCCAGTCCTTCAAGCTTTTAGTTAATTTTTTTTTTTAATTGTTCACAGAACCAAACACATGGCCTAACCAATCCCTGGATTGTAAAATAAACAACACTACAAAGGAAGACAATCCCAAATGAGGCTCCGCAGTCGCCATGCCCAGCAGCTACCGAGAAAGGCTTGGTTTCTTGTCTGGGAACAGCGCTCACCCTACACCCCAAAGGAACTGCTTGGTCCAAAAGATGGAGAAGATGAGCAACAGAGTGACGCTGAGGATGACGGCCATCAGGTAGGCAAAGATGCGGAGCTGAGGGTTGCGGAAACACTCCCTCAGGGAGTAGTGGCTGGGGATGGGGATGGGGATGGGCGTAGGCACGGTGGCAGAGGCTGTGTCCGGGGGTGGCCCAGTCTGGCCCCCAGACTGGGGTCCAAGGTTCAGCGTGTAGACTCGAGGCTGGCGCAGGAAGTAGCGGCTCTTGGGCTGGTCCTTGAGGCAGAGCTGACGACCTTCCAGGATGACATGGTGGGGCTCCAGGCGGAGCAGGGTGAGCATGGCAGTGTCCGTGGGCAAGTCAGTGACGGGCTGCCCTGAGGCCAGCACTGTGGGCTGGCGACAGAGCGGGCACAGCAGGCGGCGCCGGGCCGGGGTCACCAGGCTGAGGTGGGCCAGGCATTCCACACAGAAGGAGTGGCAGCAATCCAGCATTTTTGGGGTATGGAACGTGTTGTTGAAGGGGTTCCAGCAGACAGGGCACTCAGCCTCGAGCTCCCGGCCCTGCTGCTCAGCCATCCTCAGCCACACACGGGGAGGCCTCGTGGGAGTCGTCCTGGCAGAAGGGGGAAAGGAACAAAGGAAGAGCCGTGAAACCCTATCCCTGTGCTTGGCCTGGAGCAAAGTGTTTTGTGGGTGTTGAAAGGTGTAATCACTCAGGTTTTACTTAGGTTCAAAAGCGTTTTGTTCTTGATCACCAGTTCCTAAGCCATCGAGTTGAGTTGAATGCTCCTGCAGCCTCCCCTCTGTCAAGGGGAAAGCCTGGGCCACCCTACTAAGAGCCCCCAGGTGAGCCGGCATTAAAGGAAACAGCGCCCCGGGCTTCGGGCTTTGGAGCTGAACACAAATGCTCCTGATGGTGGGTGTGTCTGCCCTTGGCTGCCCTGAATCCAGGGAGCTGGGGGTAAGCTGCAGTCTGCGAATTTTGCTAGAGAAAGGAAACAAATGTTTCCTTCCCTACTACCTCAAATCCCTGACTAGCACAGAGATGGGTTTTGTGAATTCCCTGGTCTGTCCCTCCTGTGGGGACAAATGCCAGGCCCTCTTTCCCTCCTCCCCTTGAGCTAGAGGGCCAACCCTCCAGAGTCTACTCACCCAATCCGTGGCCTGGCAAGGAGGCCCCTGGTAAGGCCTTTCTCCTCACCTGGAAGCCTTGCAGAAGCTCCCCTGCCCCAGTCCCCAGATTAGCCCTTCCAGAGCCTCTTCCCATCCTCTGCCTCCCCGGGCTCCTCCTCCCTCCCTTTGTCCTGGGAACCCTTCAGGGCACGCACCTGGGCTTCTGTGGCCTCCAGGATGGCAGGCAGACTACTCTGGAGGGCCTGAGGCTCCAGACATTCCCTCCACTGAATAAGCAAAGCTTTGGGAGACTGCCTTCTTGCCACCAGCCCAGGAGCCTGTCTCCATGGCAGCACACACGCAGCACCTGGAGCTGCCAGGTGGCCCAGTCTGCAGCCTCTTGAGCACACCTGTGTGAAGCCAAGGCCCAAGAGCTTCCCGGGGGGTGGGGTGGGGAGGGAGATTGTAGGCAGTCCCTTCAAGACCTGGAATCCCTGGTCTGGAAAGGTAGGGTGGCAATTTCCTCTTTCTAGATGTGAAAAGGGTAAGTGAGTCTTCTGGGCTTCCTCTCTCTGGGACCCTCATTTCTCTTGGAAAGTGGCTGGAACCTCCTCCTTGCACAAAGGGGCTGCCCGCTCAGCACTTTGGTTGCTGTGAAAGTTACCTACTTCAGAGCTTAAGAGCTCCAACTATCAGATTCAGTCCAGTCACCTGCTGATCTTTTAATGTGCCTAAGTAACTGTAAGCAGCGTGTACAAACCTTGCTGCCGTCTGCTTTGTTCTTAGCACACAGCCGACCAGCCTGCTGAGATCTTAGAGCTGGCCATCCCTTCAACCTTAGGGAGTTCAAGGGGGGAGTTGGAGGAAGGCGCACTCCAGCCTTGCTGTTCCACTTCAAACAGAAACACCCGACTTTTCTCTGTTTCTCTACGGGTCATTTGAATAATTTGAAGAGTTGAGCTGCTAGGGAAAAGAAAATGTTTAAAAACCAATTCTCGATCTGAACTACTTGCTTTGCAGATGAGAGACAATAAGTGACTCACCCAAAGTCACCCAGCTAGTTAATGGTGACATGGAACCCATGTCTTCAGACTCAAGGTCTTCGTAAAGACAGAAGGCTGCATCCGTGCCGTCCGCCTACTCAGTGTGTGTTACTAGCTAGATAACAAGTGTTTGCATGTTATCAGGAATCCCTTGTGGCCAGGAGACTTGTGGTAGAAATCCAGGAACTATGCAAGAGGGGATCTGGGGAAAGGGAGTCACCCTGGAGCCCCTGATATGACATCATGTACCCCGACCGAGTGGCTTCCTGGTTTTCTTCTAGACCTCTGGCACTGCTCCAAACAGGGAAGGAGGAAATGAAGAGATGCGGAAGGAGACAGAGCCCTAAGTGAAACTAGGGTAGTTTGCCAGGCTCTATGGTCCATTCATCCACTCGATCATTACTGAGTGCTTACTCTAGTCCAGGTGCTGTGCGAGGTATTATTGGGTATCACGGTGAACAAAATAGACATTGTCTTTGACCTCATGACATTTAGAGTGTAGTGAGGCAAAGAGACATTTAATGAATAATGGGCAATAAATAAACACACGGTTATTTTTTTTTTTTTGAGATGGAGTCTCACTCTGTCGTCCAGGCTGCAGTGATCTTGATTCATTGCAACCTCTGCCTCCTGGGTTCAAGCAATTCTCCTGCCTCAGCCTCCCAAGTAGCTAGGACCACAGGCGCCCGCCACCACGTCCGGCTAATTTTTTGTGTTTTTAGTAGAGATGGGCTTTCACCAAATACACGGTTTTAATGGTTGTTAGTAAAGGGCAAAAAGGAAAATGGACTTGACGTGTTTGGTGGCTGCTCCCTATGAGACAACCAGGGAAGGTTTCTGCAAAGAGGTGACAGAAGAGCTGAGACCAAAGTATAAAAGAATCTAGCCACGCAGAGTGGAGGAAGAGCGTTGCAGGCCTGGGGAACAGCAGGTGTGGCCCCGAGGTGAGAAAAGCTCTGCCAATTTGAGAAAGTGAAAGGAGATCAGATGATCAAAGTGTGGTGGCTGGAGCCGGGGTAGGCAAGGTGGGGAGGGGTAGGATGCGGGACCTGTAAGCTCAGGAGCTCATCTGGATTTTATTCCAGGGGTGAGTGGTAGGGTAAGGTACCTGATCCTATTTCCATTTTTTTTTTTTGAGAGGGAGTCTTGCTCTGTCGCCTAGACAGGAATGCAATGGCATAATCTCGGCTCACTGCAACCTCCACCTCCCAGGTTCAAGCAATTCTCCTGCCTCAGCCTCCTGAGTAGCTGGGATTACAGGTGCCCACCACCACACCCAGCTAATTTTTGTATTTTTAGTAGAGATGGGTTTTCACCATGTTGGCCAGGCTGGTCTCAAACTCCGGACCTCGTGATCTGCCCACCTCAGCCTCCCAAAGTGCTGGGATTACAGGCATGAGCCACTGCGCCGGGCCCCTATTTCCATTTTTAAAACACCATTCTAACTACAGAGCAGAGGATAGACTGAGAGGGACAAGCTTGGGAAGGGAAGACCCACTCGGGCTCTGTCGGATGTGCGATGGTGGTGCCGGTGCAGGTCAGGTGGTGGTGGAGAAGATAAAAGGGGATGAGGTAAGTGATATCTTTGGGGACAGAATCAAAGTCACTTCCCAAGAAGCAGTAGAGTTCTTAGGATCGAGATTGTAGTTTCTGGAACCAGGTCGTCAAGGTTCAGGACAACAGATCCATGGCTTTTAGGGCTGTGATTCCAGTTGAATTGCTTGACCTCTCTGTGCCTCTATTTTTTCCATATGAAAAGGAAGCCAAAAGTAGTAAAGCTTTTAGTTAGAGCCCAGCACCCAGTAAAGACTACAAAGTGATGCATTGGCTGGGCACAGTGGCTCACGCCCGTAATCCCAGCACTTTGGGAGGCTGAGGCAGGCGCATCGCCCAAGGTTGGGAGTTCGAGACCAGCCTGGGCAACATGGAGAAACCCCGTCTCTACTAAAAATGCAAAAAATTAGCCGGGCATGCTGGCAGGTGCCTGTAGTCCCAGCTACTCGGGAGGCTGAGGCAGGAGAATGACTTGAACCTGGGAGGTGCCATTTCACCCCACCCTGGGCAACAAGAGGAAAACTCCATCTCAAAAAAAAAAAAAAAAGCCAACAATGCATCACCTAACAATGGGAATATGTTCTGAGAAATGCATGGTTGTATGAACATCACAGAGCGTATTTACACAAACCTAATGGTAGCATCTACCTAGGCAATATTGTCTAGCCTATTGCTCCTACACTACAAACCCATACAGCATATTATGTTCTGAATACTGTAGGCAATTGTAACACAATGGAAAGTATTTGTGTATTTCAACATAAACTTAGAAAGGGCACAGTAAATATATGGCATTATAATCTTTTGTGGCCACCATCATATATGTAGTCTGTTGTTGACCAAAACATTGTTATGGATATATGAGGCAGCTGGGATTATTAATGTAAATAGATTTGAGAGAGAGGAAGGGTCAAGGTTGACTTCAAAGCCATGACAAAATTTTCTGCATCAAGTTTTGAGGAGCCCCTGAATTCCAGATTGTGGCAGAAACAGACCTTTAATACTTATCGGAAGCCTTAAACTATATGTAGCCCCAACTCATCAATTCCCTCACTGGGAACAGATTCCATGAAAATCATCAAGGACTTCTGCAAAGATGTGATTACAGAGATTCCCATCGAGGCCCTGATTTAACAGTGACCTATGGAGAACTACTTCATCATCCAGTAATAGGACATTGATTAAGTAGATTCTGCTCTATCCATAGAAAGAGACATTATTCACCCTTTAAAATGATGTGATAAAACTATTAATATGGATATATGCCTAGGATATAACGTCATTAAGCAAAAAGAACCAGCAACAAAACCATATTACAATATAATCCAATTTTCAAAACCGTGTGCACCATGGGAAAAATGTCTGGAAAGATAAACAACCAAATACTAGTAGTGGTTATCTCTGGGGGCCAGACTAGACGTTTGTTTTTTATTTTTAATTCTTTTACCTGAAAATTCTAGCTTTACTCTGGTAAGCTTATATTACTACAAGTAAAGATCTCCTGTTTCCCCCCACATCAGATCTGCATTCTCTGAAGTTCCACAGCCAGAGCTGTAAAGGACTGTCCAAGAGGAGGAAGGATCATTATTCCCTGGGCCTTTATCCGTGCTGCTCCCCCAGGGATCCACTGTTGTTTCAGGATCAGCTGGGGAGAGGCTCTGGCCATGCACCAACCATGCCCCACGTCAGGACATCTCAGCCACAGTATCCTAAACACTGCCCCAAAGTCATCTCCTTGGTCTAAGAACAAGTCATCACCAAATATCAATTGTCCCTAGTGTCACTCTAATGTTTTCAGCCAAGAGTTGGCATTTTCATAGCACTTCACGGTTTAGCCCTTGCTAAAATCTAAGCGTGATGATCCATTGATAGGTAACTTGCCTTTTAGGATTTTTTTGTTGTGTTTGCAGAAGGGCATTTGATACTCTAAAACCACCCTGTGAGAGAGGCTGAGTGGGGAGTAGAAAGCAGGCCGGCTTTGGAACCAGATTTGGAACCATTTGTCTTGGGCAAATGGCTTAACCTCTCTGAACTTCATTTTCCTCTGTAAAAAAGGCTAATAATCCCACTCCTCCAGGGTTGCTCTGTGGAAGGAATAGTCTATAAGGTGCCCAGTAGAATACAGAAGGCGCTCAATACAGACCTAGCATGATTATTTTTAGATCCATTTTCTAGATGGGGAAGCCAAGGCTCAGAAGGGTGAGGCGACTTGCCAAAGGCTTCCCAGCTAAAGAGCAGCTGAGTTGAAAGATGAACCCAGGAGCCTGCCATCCCAGGCCAGAGTTCACCTGCCGCACACTGCTGCCTCTCAGGACTCTGGGGCCTGGTGACCCGTCCCTCTGCGACCCTCTCTGGCTCCTTACCTGCTCCCTCAGAGCTGCAGCCTCCTCCATCCGTCCGTGCAGCCCTGCACACATAAGCTTTGTTTTCTGACTTCCCAGGCCCGATTTCCAGGCAGTGTGGGTGGGTCTCATTTGCATAGGTCCTAGCAGGCTTGGTCAACTCTGGCTGTTTCAGGTTTTCTTCTTCCTTCTGGTGACTTTGGACTCCCTGCACACCCTGGAGGCGTTGGTTGCTTTGTCTTCCTCCTGTGAGTCACTCTGGCTTTTGCTCCGAGGGGGTTGAAGTGCACTCATCCTTGCAGGCCTCTGTTCTGGATGGGTTGATCTCCTGCCATCCCCTCCGGTTCCACTTGCCCTTTGTGGCTGACCCGCCTCGACTCCTGGCTTCTGCCCAGATGGATCCTTCCCCCCGCTGAGCCCTGCAACCAAAATACAAACGGCTCTAACAGCAGTGGCCATTAATACAGCAGAAAAAATAGTCAGAGAGAGGCAGTTGATCATCCGCCTGAAGAGCCAGGGTTCTCAAGCCAGGCATACTTCTAGGTCAGAGTTCAGTCCTCACTGAGAGTCCAAACTCCGCATTACTAGCGATGGAGACTTGAGGAAATCAGTTAACTTCTGCCAGCCTCAGTTTCCTCACCTGAAAGTGGCTATAATAACCTACCTACTCAATCTGCAGATTAACTGGGTGATACGTATCAGGATCATATAATAAGACAGTGCCTGGCACACAGTAATACAGTAAACGTTAACCAGAACTATTATTGTTATACGACCAGTCTGTTCACGTGGCCCGTCTTTTGTTCTCACTCAATTCTTTTTGTACCGATGGTCCTCTTCTTTTCTCTCTTCTCTTCTCCTCTCCTCTCCTCTCTTCTCTCTCTTTCTCTCTTTGACATGGTCTTGCTCTGTTACCAAGGCTGGAGTGCAGTGGAGCGATATTGACACACTGCAACCTCCGCCTCCCGAGTTCCAGCAATTCTCCTGCCTCAGCCTCTGGAGTAGCGGGGACTACAGGCACCCACCACCACACTCAGCTAATTTTTATATTTTTAGTAGAGATGGGGTTTCACCATGTTGGCCAGAATGGCCTTGAACTCCTGACCTTAGGTGATCTGCCCACCTTGACCTCCCAGAAGTGCTGGGATTGCAGGCGTGAGCCACCGTACCTGGTCCCTTATTTCTTTACTGACATATTCAGCAGTGCTTGAGAAATAAACAAGTAAATAAACGTATCTGCTTGGTGATGTAATCAAACGCCCCAGTCCTCTCATTTTGTGTTTTTTTTTTAACACTAATTGTTATGTATTTATTTTGAGACAGTCTCACTCTGTCATCCAGGCTGGAGTGCAGTGGCATGATCACAGCTCACTGCAGCCTCAACCTCCTGGGCTTAAGCAATTCTCCCACCTCTGCCTCCTGAGTACCTGAGACTACAGGTGCACGCCACCGTGGCTGGCTAATTTTTGTATTTCTTGTAGAGATGGGGTTTCTCCACATTGCCTAGGCTGGTCTCAAACTCCTGGGCTCCAGCAATCCACCTACCAAAAGTGCTAGGATTACACTTGAGCCACCACGCCCAAATTTGATTTTTAAATAGGTAATATATTTACATGGTTGAGCATGTGAATGGTTTGATTTCATAGTGAAAACTTTCTCTTCCCAGCCACCTGGTTTCCCTGGAAATCTAAGTAGTATACCATCAGTTTGTTGTGTATCTTTCCAAAGATGTTTTATGCATACACAAACAGCATTTCCATGGCAAAACATCTATGTATTCCTTTTCCTCCTTTTTACACAAATATGTGTATTACATACACTTTTCTGCATTTTTCTTTTTTTCATTTGATGATGTATTTGAGATATCATTCTATCTTAGTACATAAAGACCTTCTTCGGTTTGTGGCCGGGCATGGTGGCTCACACCTGTAATCTGAGCACTTTGGGAGGCTGAGGTGGGTGGATCAGCTGAGGTCAGAAGTTGGAGACCAGCCTGGCCAACATAGTGAAACTCCGTCTCTACTAAAAATACAAAATTTAATTGGGCATGGTGGCAGTCTCCTGTAATCCCAGATTACAGGAGAGGCTGAGGCAGATTACTCGGGAGGCTGAGGCAGGAGAATCACTTGAAACCAGGAGGTGGAGATTGCAGTGAGCCTACATCACACCATTGCACTCCAGCCCTGGTGACAGTGTGAGATTCCCTCTCACAAAAAAAAAAAAAAAAAAAAAAAAATGCTGGGCACAGTGGCTCACGCCTATAATTCCTAAACTTTGGGAGGCCGAGGCGGGTGGATCATCTGAGGTCAGGAGGTTTTGACCAGCTTAGCCAACATGGTGAAACCCTGTCTCTAAAAAATAAATAAATAAATAAATAAATTAGCCAGCATCGTGGCACATACCTATAGTCCCAGCTACTCGGGAGGCTGAGGCAGGAGAATCGCTTGAACCCAGGAGGCGGAGGTTGCAGTAAGCTGAGATTGTGTCACTGCATTGCACTTCAGCCTGGGCAATAGAGTGAGACTCTGTCTCAAAGAAAAAAAAAAAGACCTTCTTCGATTTTTTTTTTTTTTTTTTTTGAGACAGAGTCTTGCTGTGTCACCAGGCTGGAGCGCAGTGGTAGTCTCGGCTCACTGCAACCTCCACCTCCTGGGTTCAAGCGATTCTTCTGCCTCAGCCTCCCGAGTAGCTGGGATTGCAGGCGCGTGCCAAACGCCAGGCTAAGTTTTGGTATTTTTAGTAGAGACAGAGTTTCACCATCTTGGCCAGGATGTTCTCGATCTCTTGACCTCGTGATCCACCCGCCTCGGCCTCCCAAAGTGCTGGGATTACAAGCGTGAGCCACTGCGCCCAGCATCCTTCTTCGATTTTTTAATGGTTGTATCCGATTTCACCAAATGGCTATACCATAAATCACTTCACCAATCCCCTATTGATCTAATCCCCTCATTTTAAATACATAAATATTGAATAGAAGAATAAATGCAAAAATGATTGCTGACTTTAAGTTAGTCTAGAATTGTGTGAAAATAAAACTGTGGACTTTGCAAAGTTTTAGATCTCTAAAGAAAATGTCTGAATAATTCTCCTCTTTCTGAGCTAGAGACAAGAGGCATATGATCACTGATGACCTCAAAGTTCCTCTCAGCTCTGGAATTCCCTGACCTGCTTTTTGGTGTCACTACTGGTTAACTGAGGTTAGTGGGGTTTTGAGACACTGATTGGTCCAAAGAACCTGGTTTGGCATTTGAGCATTTGGAAGTCATGCTTTCTGGCTTGGCAACAGAAGAAAACATAAAAGAGTTCATCCACTTTGACCTAATAACATAATTCCCCAGAAGTAACAAAAAGATATATTTTGGTTGAGTGAGGATATTCATTGTAGTTTTATTTTAATCATAAATGATTGAAAACACTCGAAAACCCCATCAATTAAGTGGAAAACTACATAATCATTTAAAATGATGACGTAGAAAGATTTTCATTGACTTGTAAAAATGGCCACAGTATACTGTAAATGAAGGGGAAAGCAGTTTAAAAATGGTGCCTGTAGGCGTGGCTCACACCTATAATCCCAGTACGTTGGGAGGCCAAGGTGGGAGGCTTGCTTGAGCCCAGGAGTTCAACACCAACAACACCACTGCTTAAAAAAAAAAAAAAAAAACAAAGCTGGGCATAGTGGCACATGCCTGTTATCTTAGGAGGCTGAGGTGGGAGGATCACTTGAGCCCAGGAGGTCAAGGCTGCAGTGAGCCCAGATCGCACCACTACACTCTAGCCTAGGCAACAAAGTAAGACCCTATGAAAGAAAGAAAAGAAGAAAAGGAGAGGGAAAAGGAAGGAAGGAGGGAAGGGAGGGAGGGAGGGAGGGAGGGAAAAGGGAAGGGGAGGGAAGGGAAGGGAAGAGGAAGGGTAAGGAAGGAAGGAAAAGAAAAGGAAAGAGAGAATATGTAGCATTAGCCAGATTTTATAAAGCAAAATTTATGTATAAAGACTGCAAGGCCTTGAGGCAAAATGTTACAATGTTTATCTCTGGGCCATAGCCACTCATGTTTTCACTGGCTTCTTGCTTGTATTTTCTAAGTTCTCAAACAAATATGTATTACTTTTGTAGTGAGAAAGTTCACTTAGAAAGTAAGTTAAGTCTGAGTTTCCTGCAACCAGGGAATCCAGAACTTAAAAAGATAAGCAGGTAGGGCAGGTAAGAAGTCAGTCATGACATTGTAAGCATTGAAATAAAAATAAAACAAGTCATGGCCTTTTTGAGGGTCACTAATTGTCTAGTGAGTCAATGCATTATCATAATGTCTGTGGGTGGTCAGGCTAAGAAGTGCTTTCCCAACAGTGGAAAATTTTTCCAGGGAGATACCCAGGAGAGATAGTGAGGCATCTCAGGAATTTGAAAGTTAAACTAATTTATTAAGTTCAAGCTTGTAGGGGCAAGGTCAGAAAGCACCTCACCTAAGCAGTACCTTAGACCCCGATGAGTGAAGAGTCATGAGACTCTGTGGAGCCCAGCCAAGGTCTGGAGCAGAGGCGTGGGGTGGTTTTAACCCATCTGGGAAGGAAGAGGTGGCCGGAGGCAGAAAGATGGAGAAAAGGTGATGACTGCAGCAAGTTTAGAATCCAAGATGGTTAGTGTTTAGCAAGCCCCAGTCAAGGGCAGAGGGCAACTCTCCCTAGGAGGCCACCATGTCTTCATCACTCAGAACCTTGCCTGAGTCTTGTCTAGCATTTAGGACAGTTCCAGCAACACAGGCATCACTTAGAGATTGTTAGAAACGCAAAATCTGGCCAGGTGCAGTGGCTCACACCTGTAATCCCAGCACTTTGGGAGGCTGAGGCAGGCGGATCACGAGGTTGGGAGTTTGAGACCAGTCTGACCAACATGGTGAAACCCTGTCTCTACTAAAATACAAAAATTAGCCAGGCATGGTGACACGTGCCTGTAATTCCAGCTACTTGGGAGGCTGAGGCAGGGGAACTGCTTGAACCTGGGAGGCAGATGTTGCAGTGAGCTGAGATCATGCCACTGCACTCCAGCCTAAGAACAGGGTGACACTCTTGTGAAAAAAAAAAAAAGAGAGAGAGAGCATAAACTCATCTAAAACCCTAGACACATAGATAATTGCCCACACATTTGGATTACAGCTTTTCTCTCTCTTTATATTTTAAATGTATACTTTATATATTTTTAAATTATATATTTATATAATAATTTCATACAAAATGTCACACTGTGTATAGTTTTCTAGCCTCTGTTTTTCACTTATCATTTTATATCATCAAAGAGTCTTCTACAGCCTTTTCTTCAAAATGAAGGTAGTTTTATTGTATTTTGGTTGTAAAAGTGATAATAGGAAAAAACCAACATTTGCTTATATGTGCATAGTCTCTAAAAGGATACACTAGTTACTGGTCACACTGTTTACCTCTGGAGGGAGCCAGATGGAAGGCAGACAGGGATGAGAGAAGGAATTTTTTGTTTTTGTTTTTGTTTTTTGGAGTTTGGCTCCTGTCGCCCAGGCTGGAGTGCAATGGTGTGATCTTGGCTCACCGCAACCTCCACCTACCGGGTTCAAGCAATTCCTCTGCCTCAGCCTCCCGAATAGTTGGGATTACAGGTATGCACCACCACGCCTGGCTAATTTTTGTATTTTTAGTAGAAATGGTGTTTCTCCATGTTGGTCAGGCTGGTCTCAAACTCCCGACCTCAGGTGATTCGCCTGCCTTGGCCTGCCAAAGTGCTGGGATTACAGGTGTGAGCCACCGTGCCTGGCCAAGAGAAGGAATTTTTGGTGTATAATCTTTTGGACTCTTGATTATGACTTTGTGAAGGTATTCTCTATTAAAAAAAATTTTTTTAAAAACCTGATACATCCTCACTGCCAAAAAAAAAAAAAAAAATCAAGCAATATAGAAAGGCACAAAGTAGAAAGTAAATTAATTTTTAAACTCAAACTCAATACCCAGATACAACACTATTAATATTTTTCCGTATTTCTTCCAGGCCTTTATCTATGAATGTACAGACATGTATATGGACAAATTTTTACCAAAATAGGATGATGCTGTACTGTGGTTTTTGTTACCTGTGTTTTTCATGTAGGGTGAATCACAGGCAGCTTCCATGCAGCCTCATTTTAAGCATCTGCATTGTTACTATGTGAAGGTAGCCAGTTACCAAAAAATTAATCCAGGCAAACTGAGTCCAGCATCTGAACATGCAGTGCCAGCTAACAACAACTCCTTGACCCAAAGCTGGGATTTTCTTTTCCTTTTTTTTTTTTTTGAGATGGAGTCTCACTCTGTGGCCCAGGTTGGAGTGCAGTGGCGTGATCTCAGCTCATGGCAACCTCTGCCTCCTGGGTTCAGGCAATTCTCCTGCCTCAGCCTCCCAAGTAGCTAGGATTATAGGCACACACCACCACGCCCAGCTAATTTTTGTATTTTTAGTAGATACAGGATTTCATCATGTTGGCCATACTGGTCTTGAACTCCTGACCTCACGTGATCCTCCCACCTTGGCCTCCCAAAGTGCTGGTATTACAGGTGTGAGCCACGATGCCCTGCCCAAAGCTGGGATTTTCAATTTGCTGTCTGTAGGATCTTGAATGGCAGGATGCTATGTTCCAGACCCTGGAGAGATAACATCTGGAAATGGGTTGGATGTTCCCTCCTTCCATGATGTTTAAACCCATGTTGCTTATTCCATAGATGCAAACACCTTCTACCTGCCCCCCTCCCCTCAGCCTTCATGCCCACTACCACCAGGACGATGCCAGAGCGGGTCTTGGTGGCCAGAGCCAATCTGCAGGTCAGACCTGAGCTTCCATCTGGGCTCTGCACACGCTGTGACCCTGGGCAAGTCACTTTTTCTTCTCTGTAGAACACAGGTAATAATCTCCATGTTGCCTTTATTAGAGTGTTGTTTTACTGGAAGAATCAGATGAGGTTATGATTGTGAAAGTAGTATGTAAAATATAGGGCACTGTACACATATAAGGTTTTAGTGTTAAAGTCTGGCCTCTTCACCGGAGCTGTCAGGGAGAAGGCAGATGCCAAAACTAGCTGGCCCAACTTCCTTCTGTGATTGGCTCTGGAGCAAACATTCCCCTGGTGCACTCTTCAACATCTACACACTCATCTTTAAAATAGAGGGTTGTAAAGGTCAAGGGCACAAAGTGTTGCCAAGGGCATGGAACAACTGACACTCCACTAACGCTTCTGCACAGCTTGTGGGAAGTAAATTGGTACAACCTCTTTGGAAAATTGACAATATCTACTAAAACTGATCATGTGAATTCCGCTATGTACAGCCCAGCAAGTCCTCTGCTGGTTATGTAATAAACACAGGTATTGCAGATGTTCACCAAAAGACGTTATATTAGGATGTTCATAGCAGCACTATTTGTAAGAATCTCAAACTAGAAACTGCCCCCAAATGTCCATCAGTAGTTAAATAGATAAATTACAATATTTTCATGCAATGGAATAGGATACAGCTTAAGAGTTAATGGTACTGAACTACATGCAGCAATATGGAACAATCTTACAAACATATTGAGCAAGAGAAGACTGACCAAAAATAAGAGTACACGCCCGTTTCACTAATCTGTACTTGTTTCACTGCATAATAAGGTTAGAACCCAAAACTTAATGTCTTAAAACAACAGATTGGTTACTTCTCATGAGAAGATGGAATAGCTGTGTAATTTCTCTTCTGATTTCACCTGAGTTGACTCATAAGGCTGCACTCAGCTGCAGATTTGGCTGGGTGGGAAGGGCTGAGGTACCGTCACGTGATCTCATTCTGGCAATGCTCCGTTCTTTCCCAGGTGGCCTAGACCACTTTCCTTACACGGCAGTCTAAGGGCGGCATTCCAAGAGAGTGAAAGGAGAAGTTGCAGAGTCTTAAAGCTAAAGGTTGTAACAGGCAAGGGTTGTAAGGGCCCAGCCTCGGGAGCTGTATCGTGTCCGTTCCTCTGCATTCTGTTGATCACACCACAAGTCAGAAGCCCAGCCCAGATTCAAGGGTGTGAAAATAGACCCTACCTCTCCATGAGTAGAAGTCACATTGCAAAGGAGGGTCACACATACAGGAATGGAGAAATCTGTGGTCCATCTACCATAATACACTATGATTCCATTTACATAAAGTAGAAAAACGGGTGAAATCCATTTATGTTATTACAAATTCCTTGACAAATGGGCCTGGAGAAGAGTATGAGAGACCATCTGGGTTCCTGATGTGTTCCGCTTCTTCATCTAGGTACTGATGACCAGAATGTTCCGTTTATGAAATCCAGCAAGCTATGAATTTAAGATATCTGAAACTTTTTACATGATTACTATACTTGAATTGAAAGTTGAGAGGTTATATGTGGTATTAAAAGAACGCAGTTCATTTCCCTTTCCAGTTACGGTCCCATCAGGCTGGTGGAGGAACTCATCTCCTCAATGTTACTCGGGGCCCTCGCTTTCTTCTCTCTTGTTGTGCCATCATCTTGTCCTCATTGAGAGTTGAAGCTGTTGCTGGCAGTCTGCATTCCAGCTAGTGGAGAAGGATCAGAGGGGAGTCCCGGGCAAGCAAATAGGTAGAAGTTATACACATTACTTCCACTCACAATCCACTGGCAAGCACTGATTCTCATGGCCTGCCTAGCTGGGAATGTAGTCTCTTAGCTGGGCAGCCTGTGCCAAGAAGCTGTGCCGATTTCAGGAAAACAAGTAGCAGTCTACTGCATTTCTTTTCTTTTCTTTTCTTTTTTTTGTTTTGAGATGGAGTCTCACTCTGTTGTCCAGGCTGGAGTGCAGTGGCGCAATCTCCACTCACTGCAGCCTCTGCCTCCCATATTCAAGCGATTCTTCTGCCTCAGCCTCCTGAGTAGCTGGGACCACGGGTGCGCGCCACCATGCCCAGCTAATTTTTGGATTTTTAGTAGAGATGAGGTTTCACCATTTTGGCCTTGCTGGTCTCAGACTCCTGGCCTTCAGTGATCCGCCTGCCTCTGCCTCCCAAAGCACTGGGATTACAGGTGTGACCACTGCCCCTGGCCCATCTATTACATTTCTAATGATAAAGCTGTTCTTTAATAATTATGTTTCAGAAGGCCATTTGGAAATAGTTTTTTTCTCACTGTCAGACTGTAAAAACACCAAGTGACCTGAGTTCTACACTTTTCTGTGCCAAAATGAAGAACATTAATAATAAACATCCATTTTTCCTTAAGTATATATATTTAAATCATAAATATGTAAGTAAATATACACACATATTTCCATTTAAAATATGCAATTGGCCAGATTCCAAGGGTTTATGCAACTTCCTGGGAAAAAAGTCATCTACCTTTGGAAAATTCCTTGATAAGATTTTAGAGGGGTAGCCTCTAAAATGAAGTGTTCAGTGAATGTTCAAGGAATGAATGAATTTTAGCAGCCCGTATCTTAGGTGCTGAGAGTATCTCAATTACATGGTATTCAACTACATGCAGCATTAGGGCGTATCAGACTAAAAAACGTCCTCTACAAACACTAACATTTACTAATCTATTTTCTACTTAAAATGAATAGATAATTTGACATGAAGCAAACGTACAGTTTGTGGAAATAATTTGATTGGTAATAGGACCCTACTAACTCATCAGAGCCCTACTATTTTCTCACATGTACTTTCCTTCTCCTGGCAGCCTGTCCCCCTTCCCTGGGACCCCCTCCCAACTCATTCCCGTGGACTTTCTGACTTGCCTCTCTCCCCTCTGGGAAAAAGTGTCAGCTGCAGCACTAATAATCCAGCACATGCTAGGACTGTCCCTGAGTCAGCTGTCTACTGCCCCTAGGCACTTGGGCAGGGGCTCTACTTGGAGCCAGAAAGTTAATAACTGGTCTTGAAGATACAAACAATGTCATGGTCTATGACTCTGTGACATCATGCAAACATCACAAAAGGCTGCGAAGGAAAGCGTTTGGGCTTTGAGTCAGGCAGACCCAGGTTCATACCGAGTAGCTGGAACTACAGGCATGCACCACCACACTCTGTGGTGTTACACTTAATATGTGTGTAACTTTGGGCAAAGTACTGCATGTCTCTAGAGTCGGCTTCCTCATCTGTGAAATGGAAATAATACAGGAATATTGGGAATAACAAATGAGAATAAATGTATTTAGCCCTCTGTAGATGCTCAGCGACATAGCTTCCTCTCCCACTACCCCTTTGCCTTTCCAGAGTTGAAAGATCCATAACAAGGAATCAAAGGAGTGTGAAACAATGACTAAAGTGTTAGAGGAGAAGATCTAAGAATGGACGAAGGAATAGTAAATGTTTCATATGGAAAAGGGAACATTTAGTTTGGACAGGGAGGACAATAACTAACTATGGCTACCATTTGTCAGTGCCCACCACCTTTCCTGGCATTTAAAGTAGTTATATCCAGTCTTCAGAACGGCCCTGTGGCGAGGTATGATCATGAGCCCCATGTTATAAAGTGAAGAGGAAAAAGATTTTATAACTTGCCCAAGATCATCCTGCTAAATTCTCAGTCCAATATGACTCTTTGTACTAGCTTAAGAACAGACTCTCAGTTGGATGCGGTGGCTCATGCCTGTAATCCCAACACTTAAGGAGGCTCCGAGACAGATGGATCACCTGAGCCCAGGAGTTTGAGATCGGCTTAGACAACATGGCAAAAACCCACCTGTACAAAAAACACACACACAAAAATTAGCCAGGTATGGTGGTGCATGCCTGCAGTCCCCGCTACTTGGGAGGTTAAGAAGGAAGGATTGATTGAGCCCTGGTGACCAAGGCTGCAGTTAGCCATGATCACACCAAGAGAGGGAACAAGGAAGGTGGCTGTCAGCCACTGGTATCAGAGACATACAGAGGCCAGAGAAGACAAATGCAAAATCTTTCTTTGGCTGGGACTTGTCAGAAAGGGAATCTCCAGGCCTCGTGTGCCTTATGTGTGGGCGTCTCTGAAGGCAGGAAGGACTTCATTTTCCCTGGAGGAAAATGGGCCTGTGAGCACAAGGCTGAGGACTGACTCCTGGGGGCCACACGGGCAGGCCTGAGCACCTTGCCCTTCCTCACTGAAGGGGGCTTAGTATCTGGGGCACAGTTGACTCCACCCCTTTCCTTTTTCCTGTATGTTCTTTTTTTTTTTTTTTTTCCAAGACAAGGTTTCACTCTATCACACAGGCTGGAGTGCGGTGGCATGACCTCAGTAGCTGGGACTACAGGCACGTACCATTACACCGGCTAATTTTTGTATTTTTTAGTAGAAATGGGGTTTCACCATGTTAGCCGGGCTGGTTTCAAACTCCTGACCTTAAGTGATCCGCCCACCTCGTTTTTCCTATGTGTTCTAATGTTATTTCAGAGATCCCCTTTACCTCACTCTGGCCATTCCAAATATATATATATATATATATATATAATATGTTTCATTTATATAAATCCAAATAAAAATATTAAAATTGCAAGTGAGATATTTTTGGCCTTGATCTTTGAATCTGAATGTTTTCTCATCTGTAGAACAGGTGTGTTAACTCCTATAACTCTGGCCAATACCCATGTGGCTCTTAGCTGCTTCGAGCCATCTCAGGTCTGATTTTCACACAAGCTCAGTAGCTTTGGGCTAGAAGGGTGCTACTGTCTCTCCCCGCCCCCAACTCTGCTGCCACTTTGAATAGAAGTCAAAGCTTTCACTTTCTTGCCCTTACTTTGATTCTCCACATTGCTGAGGAGCAGTGACTGGAGCTTAATCTCATTGTCTATAATCTGTCTCCTCTATGGAGCTGAACTATTCTTTCCCATCTCCGTTATTTTTGAGGTAACCAAAACAGTCTCTCTCCCCACTGCCTTTTTTCTTTTGTAAAGACTTGGAAAGGATCAGTTCCGGAGGCTCAAGCCCTGTTCTGACTTTCACAGAGGCCTGCCACTCTTTACACTTACAGGTCATCATTCTGAGCAATAAACTTTTTCTGAAGAGTAGTCCTGAAAGTTCACTAAAAAGTTGCATTTGTATTTAACTTACAGAACTTTAGTCCATATTTCTGGACTCTATACCTGATTTTGAATTAATGGACTTAAATTATTTGACTTACAACACTGATATATCTTCTAAATGAACATAAGCAAAGAATACCAGCCCTACATCACACTCCCCGCAAGATAACAGGGAAAGACACAAAGCCACACTGAGGAGGAGCCATGGTTTGATATTGTCCAGGGAGTGTCTCTTGGCCTCAGAAAGCTGCCACTTCCTGCAGTTCCAGCCCTCGGCTGTGGTCCACTCTGAGTAAGCGAATTCCTCTGTTAAAACTTGCACATAGTAAGGAGATGGCATCACCAACAGCCAGAGAAGTCAAGGGTCCTGATCCATCCAGAGACAAGGTGAAAAGGCAGGCTGCAGCGAAAAGCAGAACCGGCAGATTAGGCCAAGAGTGTAGCATCATGAAATGTGATGTCTTCATGAGAAATGCGAGGAAATAAAGCATTTTCTGTACATATCTAACCTGTATGAGAGAGGCCCCACTTCTTCTGAGGAAAGCATACCAGGGAGGTCAGAACTTGGGCCAACCCCATGACTTCAATGGTAGAAAATGGCACATGGGCCAAACAGGATGCATATCATCACCAAGAAGTATGTTTAGACAATCGGGGTCTCATGGCTAAGGACATGTTACAAAGATGCCCTCAGTCACCTGGCCAGAGAATAAAGCAGGACCCAGGCAGGGAAAGAAATACAAGGATACTGATCTTTAGCTGCTGGCTTCCTGGGGTCTTGATGTCTTGGAGATGAAGGGTAATGGGGGACCTTAAAGGCAGTATTTGGGGGTTTCAGCTGACCCAGTCTCCCTCCATCTGCATCTTGGAGGCCACTCTTCTAAGAACTATAGGCACATACCTGGTGGGCAGAGAAGCTGAACCACTTGGTCAGGTCAACACTTTCAGACCTCATTCTGCTTGGTCAGGTTTATGATCATTAAGTCTAAAACATCTGCTTTTTCTCATCATGCAACTGTTACACCTGGGTGACTGGAGAAGCCACTCCAGGTAAGGGTACAACAGGCTGTCCTTACTATGGAAGTTTGACTTGTGGCCACAGCTGTGTGCAGAGTGCCCACAAGACATGGTCCCACCTCTTTTCTCTGAGGGAACTACCCTGTTTCCCCTGAGAGGACCTGAGTTCTAGAAGATTGCTGTAGGAGAGATTTGGTTTAAAGTTCTTTAAGTCAAGCTATTTCTATCTGTGGCAGAACCCTGTGTCTAGGACAGAATAAATGGAGGCAGTAGGGTGCTGGTAAACCAGCTTTCTGGAAGAAAGAACGCCACCACTACCGATTCACAGCACTTGTCAATTTTAATGGTATAAATACCTCCACCATGATCAGATTTCAGGCTGCCAAAGGTTTAAAAGTCAGCTCATAAAAATCCTGAATATTTAACAATCGGCCAGCAAGAGCTGGCTCCAGCAGATCCAGGACTCTGGGGAGTTCGGTTGCATAAGACATCTTTTTCTCTGATGTTTTGAAATGTTATGAGCTTACTGAGTTCTTAAACTTCAGCTACAGAATCGAAACAGGGCAGAGACTTTCTGAAACTGTCCTTACCCCCACCAAGAGCTGAGGCTTTCATTTTAGTCCTTAAAAGAAGAATTCAAAAGTGGCAATTGTTGTTCTCTTTTCCAGATATTTTGAGTGTCACAAATTAGAATGTCATGAGGAACTTCAGTTAGAAAGAACGTAAGAGCCAAATCTACTTGAGTTCTCAGGAATGAGTCTATACGACATGGTACCAGGGGATAAATGGGGATAGCATCTTGACATCATCTCTTAACCATGGGCCTGGACAGTGGCAAAAGATGGGTGGCTTTGTAATGCTGAGCAATGGGAAGAAGGGTTTTAAAGAAGGCTTCAGGACTTCATGTATCTTTTGAGGAGAACTGACAGCAGGCTTCTTACCTCCAGTATCTTGGTTCCAAATCTTCACCTTGCAATCATGTGATGAGGTAGCAATTAAAGGCATCAAAGCCAGTGCTCTTGGTAGAAAGACACAGGATGAAACAGTCTGGAAATGCCCCCTGTACTCACATATTCTGTTTCGAGTCTGTCGTAGGTCCCACAACTGCAAAGTAATGACATGGACCAGCTCATACTTACTTGTCTAGCTTCATCCATGAATATCCATCTATCCCCACTCCCACAATGCACCTATTCCCTCCACTTACCTGCTCATGTAGCTACCCCTTATCTTCATCCATCCACAGACCCAACGACCCATCCATCCAGTGATTATTTTAAGCCTCAACTGTGTCTCAAACAACCCTGGTTAAGAATGTGTCAGAAGAGTTTTTGCCTCTTTAATGGTTAGAAAATTCAAAGCTCCCAGTCCTACAGCATGATGGAACAGTATGGGGTTGTTTGCTTTCATGGCAACTCAACAGCTGCCTTATTTCAACCTCTTGATATCTGTGGGTCCTGTGGGGACCCCGTGGTTAGAGGTACCCCATAGGTATAAGTACATCTAGGTGGAGACATTCTGGTTTAATGCCTAGATGCTGACCCTTGATGTGTGAAGACTAGTGTCTACAAGAGGGAAGTGCCAGCCAGTGCTGCCAGTCCCACTCTCATTGACACAGATCAGACCACAGCTGGAGAATAATGTTCAGGGAGGAGGGCAAATTGAATTATGTCCAAAAAGATAATGAAGTTATTGGACAGCATGTTATCCAGGGAATAGCTGTAGGAGCTGGAAATGTTTCACTTATAAAAGAGATGCTACATTCAAAGGCTGCGACACCCCAATCTTCCATTTACTAGGGATGTGGTCTTGTGTGAGAGATGTCAACTTGCCATGCCTCTATTTCCTTGTCTGTAAAACAGGAATTATAGTACTACCTAACTCATGGGGTTGTTTTTAAGGATTAAATGAGATAGTACACGTAATGTGCTCAGCCTGGTGCCGAACACACAAGAAATGTTCGATAAAATGGGAGCCATAGGCCATGAGAGGTGGCTCATGCCTGTAATCCCAGCACTTGGGGAGGCTGAGGTGGGCAGATCATGAGGTCAAGAGATCGAAACCATTCTGGCCAACATGGTGAAACCTCGTCTTTACTAAAAATACAAAAATTAGCTGGGTGTGGTGGTGTGCACCTGTAGTACCAGCTACTCAGGAGGCTGAGGCAGGAGAATCACTTGAACCCGGAGATGGAGGTTGTAGTAAGCCAAGATCGCACCACTGCACTCCAGTCTGGCGACAGAGCGAGACTTCATCTCAAAAAAAAAAAAAAAAAAGGAGCCATAATTGTTCTGTTCGAATACTAGATAACCCTTTTAATGGATATTCTACAATTATGAATCTAAGGTACATTGGAGGAGCCTAGGCAATCTACCCCAAAATTAACTGCAAGGAAGGCATATGAGTAAGGGATGGCCCTGGACCAACACTGGAGCTCCAAATTTCCTAAAAAGCTTGAGCTTCCTTTACTGTGGCCATGTGTCTAATGGGAATAAATCTGGTTCTTCAAACAGTCCCTCCCCTCTGCAAGCTCTGCTGATGTCTCTGGAGTAGAGACATCAGCAGGCTGGTTCTGTGTTTAGCTCTTCTCTATCTTGACTCTCATCCCATTCCTCTTTCCTACTACTAATTAAGAGGGCCCAGTTTGATGAATGTTTCTTTCTTTCTTTTTTTTTTTTTTCTTTAAGAGATGGGATCTCTCTTGTTGCCCAGGCTGGCCTCAAACTCCTTGGCTCAATTGATCCTCCCACCTCAGCCTCTGAATAGCTTGGACTAAAGGCACATGCCACCATGCCCAGCTAACTTTTTATTTTTTTTTATAGAGACAGGTTCTTGCTCTGTTTCCCAAGCTGGTCTCAAACTCCTAGGCTCAAGTAATCCTCTGCCTTGGCCTCCTGTATGATTCTTTTTTTTCTTTTTGAGATGGAGTTTCGCTCTGTCACCCAGGCTGGAGTGCAATGGCATGATCTCAGTGCAGCCTCCGACTCACTGGTTCAAGCGATTTTCCTATCTCAGCCTCCCAAGTAGCTGGCATTACAGGCACGTGCCACCATGCCCAGCTAATTTTGTATTTTTAGTAGAGACGGGGTTTCATCATATTGGTCAGGATGGTCTTGATCTCCTGACCTTGTGATACACCTGCCTTGATCTCCCAAAGTGCTGGGATTACAGGTGTGAGCCACCATGCCTGGCCAGAATGTTTCTTAAATGAAGCATGTGGAATGCAAAGGATCACTCAGAGTATGCCTTTGAAAGAGGCCTGAGCCATTAGCAGAGCCTGCCTGTATAGTGCAGCGACAGGCATGAGGCCAGAGTAAGCGAGCTGTTCATCAGCAACCAGATACCTGGACCCCACACAGTTTCCTACCGTGGCTTCACACCCTTCTCCTCCAAAGCCATTGCTGCAGGAGATACACTTGTGTCCATCCACGCTGACTTCACAGTAGGTCTGAATGTGCTGCTTTGCAGGAAACATATGAGCTACCTGCAGCCCCCGACTGTCCCATAATCTGAAAGAGATTAGGGCAGGAAATTAGCTTGCAGTAAATGTGGCTGAAATACACCCGTATAGTCCCACTACCATAAAAGTCTTGACTCTTTGCTGCGTAAGCCAGTCAGATTGGAATGGCATGATTTGCCTAAAAACAGCAGCATGAACCAGATCAATGTCTGAGATTCTAAAGCTGGCAGGAAGTAACCAAATTGAATGACATCTGAGCTGTTTCTATTTTGAGATCGGTTAATAGAAACTGAGACCAAGCATCTTAATTGTACAAGTCAATTTGTTAATTTGGTCCTTTGAGACACTGCTTTCCATGGACAGAAGGATATTTCTGTGCCTGTGACTTAAATTTTTAAAAAGATACTTATTATGATATGGAAGATCAGTTATCATTCAGAATCAGTTACAAAAGATTTACATACGGGTCATGGCCAACCTTGGCTATGGGGTCCACTAGGGAGGGTTTTGTTTTGCTTCTTATTTCATTTTTCCCTCTTTACCCCATTCCTACCATTTTCTAAGGAGAATCTCTTCTGAGAACCAAAGTTTCTTGTTGTGCTCTCCGGTCTGAGAACTATCGACTTTACTGACTCCCCTGATGCTGATTTCAACCCTGCTTCCCCAGGGAGGGCTTCAGCTGACGGCTGGCTGACTGAGAACACCAGCAGCCATGCAGAGGTAGCAAGGGAGCCAGGCAGCCCGACAGGGTGTAACAAGCAAGTGACTGATTCTGGGGTTAATCTGAACACGTTCACACAGCAGGAGCTGGCTGAATCAGATGCTTTGAAACCATCCGGAACAGGGGCTTTTACCTGGCCTGATCTCGTGGTATCTAATCTCTACCTTAATGATCCATGGGGCCAGAGCAGAGAGGCCCCAGCACCAGTGAAGTTCAGAGGAAAAGAAGGCTCTGGGAAGGGCAGAGCCATGTGGAGAAGCAGAGTGGAAATGGAGCCACGTATACATGGGAGCCACAAACCTCACCAGAAATACTTTCACTGCTGCTCAGTAAGCCCACCTGAGGGTTTTATCTTCAGAGGTCTGTAGTATGTATGGTTCTCTGGGGACCCAGCACAGGTGAGTGACCTAGAAAAAGCAAAATGTTCAGAGCCTCTCCACACCAAGTCATTCCTCTGCTGTAATTCCTGTCAAATGTGCTAACTAGCATCACTGTGCCTCTTCTCAAGGATTCTGAACTAGCAAATTCATTTACAGGGATCTTACGTTTTGCAGATACCTATCAGTCATGCTCTACCTGCATCTCTTAGGTTATCAGCAGCAAGGTAGCAGCTGGGCCAGTTGTAAGCACCAAAATACATACATATGCCCTTAGAGTGCCTGAAACCCCAGCTGTGTGGCAGCTAAACAGCCCCTGTTGTGAGGTGGGCTCACTGAAACTCTAGCCCCAACACCTCATGGGGATCAGGAAGAGCATTCGTGTTTCTTTTTACCCTGCAGGCCCCTTTTGGACAGGCATAAAACAGTTTCCAAAGTAACAGGATTCTCTTTTCTTCCAGTAACCTCCACTAATACAGAGGGCATGGGGCAAGCAGATCTGACCATTGGCACTGGTCTTCAAAATTAGAAAAGATGACTGGGACTGAAATTTGATGACCACTAAAGAACATTTACTATGGGTCGGGCACAATGACAGGTATTTCACTTCTAGTATCTCAATTCAGTCTCTGAAGAACCTTAGCAGGTAATAGAATACTCCCCATTTTATAAATGAAGACACAGAAACTCTAAGAGATTAAGTAACTTCCTTGAGTTAACATAGCTTGTAAGTAATAGATCCATGATTTGAACCTGGGTATGACTGACTCCAAAGGCTCTGCAGTTTATACCAGTCTGCTACTAGAAAACAATGGGTCCTTCAAAAGCAATGCAAATTCTACACAAAGCAAGAGGTAATGCTTACTTCATGATGTTATACATATGAACATACAATAAGCATAAGCTGTGAGCAACTAGAAGACAGGAACTATGTCCTTGGTCACTAAACCTGTTCTAGCACATTGTCTGGCCCACAGAAGAAATGGAGTAACAAAAGAAATAATGAAGACACCTTCTTAAATTCCAATATAAGTGAGTAAAATCATTGTCTGGAGCAGAAGACTCAAGGAACCATCTAATCTAATAACCCCGAGAGGCCAGGGTCTCACATCAGGTTAGGGGACAGCAATCAGGATCCATGCTCTAATTCCTGCCCATAGGCCTCCTGATCTCTCCTCCTGACTTCCACCGGGGCCTTTCCTTTACCACATGCTCCTTCCTGCTGCCCTGTTCTGTACCAAGTTTGAGTTCATACCACGTTCCTGGAGACAGATGCTCTTTCCACAGTCTGTCCTGTCACCACATCCCACAGAAGCAGGGTGTTGTCCCGGGAGCCACTGCACAGCTGTGATGAGTCTTTGGAAACAATGGTGAGAAGACAGCCTGTGAGTAGGGACCTGAACAGGGCTTTTCAGAAAGTACAAAGGTGTTGGGAAGAGCTCTGCTTTGTTTTACCTGGACTCACAGCCAATCCAGTGACCACCATGGAATGGCCACACAGTTGCTGCCTTGGTTGCGAGGCACTGTGCAAGTCCCACATCATGACCATCCTGTCACGAGAGGCGCTGAAGAACTGGCTGGATTTGGGAATACAGGATACCTACTCAGGGAAAAAACAACAAAATTGAAATAGCTAGTGTGCTAGTTGGACTGGACTTTAAATTGGGGGAAAGATGGGTCTGCATAACTCCCTCCCTACACACACTTCATTTATTTGAGACAGAGTCTCGCTCTGTCACCCAGGCTGGAGTACAGTGGCACTATCTTGGCTCACTGCAGCCTCTGCCTCCCAGGTTCAAGCAATTCTCCTGCCTCAGCCTCCCAGGTAGCTAGGCACGCACCACCACGCCCGGCTAATTTTTGTATTTACAGTAGAGACGGAGTTTCACCATGTTGGCCAGGCTGGTCTTGAACTCCTGACCTCAGGTGATCCATCCGCCTTGGCCTCCCAAAGTCCTGGGACTGCAGGCATGAGCCACTGCGCCCAGCCCCCACACACACTTCTTAAAAGAGTAATACCTAAGCTTGAAATCTATTAATATAAAGCATGGGCCAGTCTGAATTTCCACCTTTTTCAATGTTGTGCTACCTTTTACTTTATGTAGCAGTATTCCTCCTGTCCTTCGGGGTAAGGTTAAAAATCTTGCCTCCTCTGAAACCCCATCTCTACAAAAAATGCAAAATTTTGCCGAGTGTGGTGTCATGCGCCTGTAGTCCCAGCTACTCAGGAGACTGAGGCAGAATAATCGCTTGAATACAGAAGGCAGAGGTTGCAGTGAGCTGAGATCACGCCACTACACTCCAGCCTGGATGACAGAGCGAGACTCGGTCTCAAAAAAAAAAAATCTTGCCTCCTCAGATCATGTCACCTTGGTGGGGATGTTCCCCTCTTGGGCTTCATATAGAACTTCCTGCTGTGGGATTCCTTTTGCACTTGATCATCACCACACCCTAAAAACGGGTACTGTACTGTTATGACAGGTGATTCTGTTGTACTTATGATGAATTTGAAGTGAATCTGTTCCATTTCATGCTTTTTACCTTGAATACAACTTTGCTCGATATTGTTATCATCCCAGCGCCTGCTCTGTTTGTTTACATTTGCCTGATATATCTTTGCTCACCTGTTTTTCCTGTTCTGATCTCTTGCCTCGTGTTTCTTTTTTTAAATTGTGATAAAATATACATAAAACTTGCCATTTTAACCATTTTTATGTGTACAGCTCAGTGGCAACAAGTACATTCATTGTTGTGCAACCATCACCACCATCACCTCTAGAACTTTTTCATCATTCCAAACTGAAACTCTATACCCTTTAAACAATTACTCTCCATATCCCTCTCCCCGCAGCCACTGGCACCCACCATTATTCTGCTTTCTGTCTCTATGGACTTGACTATTCTAGGTACCTCATATAAGTGGAATCATATGATATTTGTCCTTTTGTGTCTGGCTCTTACTTAGCATAATGTTTTCATTTTCAAGGTTCACCCATCTTGTAACACGTATCAGAATTTCATTCCTTTTTTTGATTTTTTTTTGAGACAGGGTCTTGCTCTGTCACCCAGACTGGAGTGCAGTGACCTGGTCTCAGTTCACTGAAACTTCCAGTTCATGGGTTCCAGCAATCCACTTGCCTCGGCCTCCTCAATAGCTGGGATTATAAGCATGCGCCACCATGCCTGGCTAATGTTTGTATTTTCTGTAGAGACAGGGTTTTGCCGTGTTGCTCAGGCTGGCCTCGAACTGCTGGGCTCAAGTGATTTGCCTGCCTCGGCCTCCCACAATGCTGGGATTACAAGCATGAGCCACTGTGCCTGGCCTATTTCATTCCTTTTTAAGGCTGAAAATAGCCCACTGTATGTATATTACCGCATTTTGTTTATCCATGAATCTGTCAAAGGACATTTGGGTTGTTTCCAGCTTTTGGCTATTATAAACAATGCTGCTATTAATATGGGTGTACAAATACCTGTTCCATCTTTACTTACTGTTTTACTTTCAATCTTTAAGCTGCTTTGCATTAGATATGTGTTATTTACTTATTTATTTATTTACTGAGAAACAGTCTCACTCTGTGGCCCAAGCTGAAGTGCAATGGCGTGATCTCTGCTCACTGCAACCTCTGCCTCCCAGGTTCAAGCAATTATCCTGCCTCAGCCTCCCAAGTAGCTGCGATTACAGGCACATGTCACCCTGCTTAGCTAATTCTCTTTTTTTATTTTTAGTAGAGCTGGGGTTTCACCATGTTGGCCAGGCTGGTCTTGAACTCCTGACCTCAAGTGATCTTCCCACCTTGGCCTCCCAAAGTGCTGGGATTATAGGTGTGAGCCACCATGCCCCGCCTAGGTATGTCTCTTAAACAATGTATAGGTGGCTTTAGTTTTTAACTCAGTAATAGTACTTTTTCAATAAGTAAATTTAGGTCGGGCACGGTAGATCATGCCTGTAATCCTCAGCACTTTGGGAGGCTGAGGTGGGCAGATCACCTGAGGTCAGGAGTTCGAGACCAGCCTGGCCAACATGGAAAAACCCCATCTCTTAAAAAAAAAAAAAAAAAAAAAAGTAAATTTATCCCAATTACATTTATTGCTATCATATATAAGTTTGGTCTTGTTTCTTCCATCTTTTCTGTTAGTTTTTGAAAAACACTTTGTCATATTTTCATTGTCTTCTTTTTCTATAAAACTGTATATTTGTGGGGTTTTTTCTTTTTTTTTTAATTTTTATTTTTGAAAAAAAGATGGGGTTTCACCATGATGGCCAGGCTGGTCTTGAACTCCTGACCTCAGGTGATCCACCCACCTCAGCCTCCCAAAGTGCTAGGATTACAGGCGTGAGCCACCGCGCCTGGCCAAACTGTACATTTGTTTTTAGATTTATTTTTCCCTCTCTTTATATATTTAATGTAAAGAATGCATAATTTAAATTCTTCTCATGATACCTCTATATATGTATTAATAACCTTAAAATTATATTCTCTATTTATTAACTTCAGAAAGAAAACAGAAAAAAAATTTTTTGTTTAATTAGCACAATTATATTACTTCTGGCTCATTCCCACATTTGTAGGTACTCTATTGGATTTTTATCCAGTCTATTATCATATTATTATTTTACATTTTATATATATAAATTTTTAAAATAATTAAAACAATTACATTTCATTACATAACCCTAGTTTTGGCAATTCTTCAGACATAATTCTGTGTTTAATTGGATTGAAGCCTCATACAGTGAATTCAGTTTGCAACTTCTTTAATATTCATTGGCTTTATTATTCATCATTCATTCACATTCTTTAATAATATACCTTCAATTACATTATTGAGAATTGCTTTACATATGGCAAGATTTTACAAATTTAAGAATGTCTTTCTAGGCTGGGCACGGTGGCTTATGTCTGTAATCCCAGCACTTTGGGAGTCCGAGGTGGGCAAATCATGAGGTCAAGAGATAAGATCCTCCTGGCCAACATTGTGAAACCCTGTCTCTACTAAAAATACAAAAATTAGCTGGGCATGGTGGTGTGCGCCTGTAGTCCCAGCTACTTGGGAGGCTGAGGCAGGAGAATTGCCTGAACTCGGGAGACAGAGGTTGCAGTGAGCCAAGATCACATCACTGCACTCCAGCCTGGTGACAAAGTGAGACTTCATCTCAAAAACAAACAAAAAGACAAAGAATGTTCTTCCATTGACTTTACATATGAACAGCATTCTCCCCACATAAAGATCTTTCCTTCCTTCCCTCCTTCCTTCCTCCCTCTCTTCTTTCTCTTTTTCTCTTTTTCTTTATGTCTGTCTTTATTGTCTTTCTCCTTCCTTCCTTCCTTTTCTTTCTTTCTCTCTCTCTTTCTCTTCTTTCTCTCTCTCTCCCCCATCTCTCTCTCTTTCTTTCTGACTGGGTCTCACTATGATTCAGGCTGGGGTGCAATGGCACAACTATAGCTCACTGTAGCCTTCATCTCCCTGGCTTAAACAATCCTCTGCCTTAGCCTCCCAAGCAGCTGAGACTATAGGCATACACCACCACAACTGCCTAATGTATTTGTATTTTTATTTTCAGTGGAGACAGGTCTTGCTATGTTGCCCAGGCTGGTCTTGAACTCCTGAGCTCAAGCAATCCTTCCGCCTCAGCCTCCCAAAGTGTTGGGATTACAGGAATGAGCTACCCTGCATGGCCAATTTTTACTTTTTAATAATATTTTTCCTCAAATCTTTTCTCTCCCAGATAATTCTTCTATTGTCTTACTTTTTTTTGAGACAAGATCTTGCTCTGTCACCAAGGCTGGAGTACAGTGAAATGATCACACTTCACTGTGGTCTCAACCTCCTGGGCTCAAGTGATCTTCCCACATCAGCTTGCTGAGTAGCTGGGACTATAGGCGTGCACCATCACATCAAACTAATTTTTTAATTTTTTGAGGAGATAGGGTCTTGTTATATTGCCCAGGCTGGTCTCAAACTCTTGGGCTCAAGCAATCCTCCCGCCTTGCCTTGCCAAAGTGCTAGCATTACCAGCATGAGTCACTGCACCTGGCTTGTCTTATTTTTTCAATTTCTTGTTTCATAGAGTACATGTTCTCTTAATTTATACAGAATAAAAAGTATTAATCAAATTTTGTCTCTGCTTCTTGAGTAGTTCTTCCTTCAAAGTGTATTTTCATCTGATATTAGCTTGTTATATGTGTGTGTGTGTGTGTGTGTATATATATATATATATATATATATATATATTTTTTTTTTTTCGAGATGAAGTCTCGCTCTGTAGCCCAGGCTGAAGTGCAGTGGCACAATCTCTGCTCATTGCAAACTCCACCTCCCAGGTCCTGGTTCAAGCAAATTTCCAACCTCAGTCTCCCAAGTAGCTGGGATTACAGGCATGAGCCACCATGCCCAGCTAATTTTTGTATTTTTTAGTAGAGATGGGGTTTCACCATATTGGCCAGTCTGGTCTTGAACTCCTGACCCCATGATCTGCCTGCCTCGGCCTCCCAAAGTGCTGGCATTACAGGCGTGAGCCAACCTAAGCATATAGGCCTCACTTTAGATCCTTTCTGCTTGTTAATCTTTTCATCTTTGAATGAGGGCAAGTCCAATCTTTGGTAGTAAGTCCAATAAGGCTTGATACAGGCTCAAGTATTACATGCACAGACATACACACGCATGCATGTGCACACACGTGCACATGCACATACGTACACACACTCACACACAGTCAATTCTCTCTCATTTTCTTTCCTTTTAGTCCAAGGTCTACTATAACTTGATTTGTCATCCTGAATATCAATGGTTGATTATGTCTTGTCTGTTCAGTACTCAGTCCTTCAGCTCTTTTGTGTGTGGTGTTTGTTTGTTTGTTTGTTTGTTTTGAGACACGATTTCCACTCTGTCACCCAGGCTGGAGCTCAGTGGAGTGATTACAATCCCTGAAACCTCAAACTCCTAGATGCAAGCAATCCTCCCACCTCAGCCTCTCAAATAGCTGAGACTACAGATGTGCACCACCATGACTGGCTAATTTTTTTTAATTTTTTTTGTCAAGATGGGGTCTTGCTATGTCCCAGGCTGGTTTTAAACTCCCAACCTAGGGCGGATTGCTTGAGGACAGGGGCTGGAGGCCAGCCTGGCCAACACAGCAAAACCCCATCTCTACTAAAAATACAAAAATTAGCTGGGTATCTTGGCACACACCTGTAATCTCAGCTACTTGGGAGGTGAAGGCAGGAGAATAGCTTGAACCCATGAGATAAGAGGTTGCAGTGAGCCAAGATCACACTATAGAGAGAGTGATACTCCCTCTCAAAAAACAAAACAAAAATTTCCCGGCCCCAAATGATCCTCCTGCTTCAGCCTCCCAAAGCACTGGGATTACAGGCGTGAACCACCATGCCTGGCCAGTCCTGCAGCATTTTAGGATGACCAGAAGCAGAAGCAAGCTAGCAGCAAACTCAACTTTGTTACATTGTCTTGTTTTACTGGTAAACAATCTATATCTTTAGTCCTCATCTTTCTAAACAAAGGGCTGCTGGGAGGACCATTCAGGACCAGCTCTTTTAGTGAAATCTGCACTCTGCTAAATATCTGGGAATAAGTGTATTAGAGCATGGTGTTCTCTATCAGAATAGTTCAAAACACAATGTATCTGGCAAGCAAATATCCTATTCTATGCTATGGGATTGTGGCTGATGCCTAGTTTCATTATAAATGAAGTATGCATCTTAATTTTTGATTCATTTGTATGCAAATGACTTTTGCATACGTTGCATACATTAGGTGTACTTCACAGAGAGGAATTATATATAAATTGGCTTCTCTATCATTTTTGCTGGAAGCTTACTCTAGTCTGCAATGCTATCTAACAAATTAATTTTTATTTCACTTTTATTGAATTTTTATTAAATGTCCCCAACTAGACTAGAAGGTTGCTGAGCACAGGGATTTTGTCATTTTCCTAGCTATCCTAAGTACAGGTTAAGCCTTCAGTACTGTCCCTGTTGAGTCAGGATAGGTCAGGGACAGTTGTTATCAGCTGTGTTCTATTTACTACTGTGCTATTACAGGCTTAATAACAAAAGAAAAATTGCGTTCGAGAGGCCTGCAACAATAACTAAGTGAATGGTTTGCTGTTTCTCCTGGAGTAGGACTTCGCAGCATCAAATGAAGCCTTTGCATTTTTCCTTAAGACCCAAGATTCAATCACCCTTAATATCTAAAACTATTAGTTATCCTTTATTCAGTTCCAAATTGCCTTCATAATAATCATTTGACAATTACCTTGGTGATCTCATGTTCATGTCCTTTGAACCTTTTCACCACATTTCCAGTTTTCCAATTATAGGCCACAACTGTCTGGAGAGAGTCAAGATTTTAGTTTCATTACTCAACTCTTGTTAAACTGAAACTAGCCTCCACTTCATTCCCCAGCTTACTTTCTCTCTTCTCACTTACTCCCTCTCTGTTCAGGAACTTGCTTGAAGCATTAGGCCTTTACTGTTGTGTCCGCCCCTCCTCACATGCCCCTCCTTTGAGTTTCTTTTATTTCCTCCTGGTTGTTCTCTGTCTCTCCCTTAGACACTGGACCACTGCTGTAAACTTACTGATGGGCTGGGCAACATTCCCTAAGAACTGATTCCACTGGAGGTTCTGGTTGTAGATGCTGACGGAGAATTCCACATAGGGTTAGATTTGTTTTCTCTATTGTACTGTATTTTTTTGTTGTGGTATTTTTTTTAAAAATTTACCATTTTAGGCTGGGCGCAGTGCCTCATGCCTGTAACCCCAGCACTTTGGGAGGCCGAGGTGTGCTGATCACCTGAGCTTGGGAGTTCGAGACCAGCCTGAGCCTCCACCTCCCAGGTTCAAGCAATTCTTGTGTCTTAGCCTCCTGAGTAGCTGAAATTATAGGCATGTGCCACCATGCCCAGCTAATTTTTATATTTTTAGTAGAGATGGGGTTTCACCACATTGGCCAGGCTGGTTTTTAACTCCTGTTCTCAAGTGATCCACCTGCCTTGGCCTCCCAAAGTGCTGAGATTACAGGTGTGAGACACCACCCTGGCCCATTATCAGTATTATTAACTACAAAAAGAATTAGCGGTCGTGCTACCAGTATCCCAGCTGTGAGTGCTATGATAGATCCAAATACGAAAGAGAAATGTGAGAATGGGAGGCAGGAGGAGAAAACCATAGGGGGAATCACGATGCATACCAGTGTAGAGAGCATAAAGGAAGAGATTAGAAAGTTCCTTTTGCTGACAATTAACTCCTCTGTCTCCACGTAGGTGTAATATGGGATTAGTGGGAAGTATAATCTTTGCCATTTATAGAAAGCATGTGGGTGGCCAGGCATAGCATTAAGGATCTCACCTCCATTCTTTGATTTAATCTTTACAACCACCTATGAGGTAGCATTATTATTCCCACTTGACAGATGAGACTGAAGTTCAAAAAATGTAAAGGCTTGTCCAAACTAATGGGAAGCGGCCAAGCGGGGATTTAAATCCAGTCTTTCTAACTCTAAAGCACATATTTTTACACTCATCAACCCTGCTCCAAGAAATGCAAATCCTATACTTCCTTTCAAAATATCTTCATTTCCCTGCAATAAAGTTCGTTTCCTGGGAAACACAGCAAACCCCACCTTATCTTTCCCTCCAGAGACACAAAGGTCTGAGTTCAAAGCAGCAACGACAAAGACGGCATCCATGTGAGCTGGGCTATACTCTTGAAAAGCTTTAGTTTGAATTCTCTCTTCTATAATTTCATCAGGCCTGCTAAAAAGAGTATGGAAAATGAGAGACCCAAAGGCATGGGAGTGGATGGAAGTGGGGTGGGGAGAAGAATGTGGGCTAAGAAGGCAATTCAGGCCAGACTAAGGAGAAATATTTAAAAAGAAGAAGAGAAGGGAGACTCACTGACATTGTCAGCAATGGTATTATTTACTCTGAAAATGTGCAGAATGACTGAAGGGTTGGAATCTGATAAAAGGGAATCCTGAAGCCAAGAAGCCAGGAGTCTTTCTTTGCTCACACTAGTGATTAATCTTAAAGATTTAGGGCCCTTCTGTGTACGGGTGCAGACACTAGCTAATACTGTTTCTTTCTTTTAAGACAGAGTCTCTGTTTCCCAGGCTGGAGTGCAGTGGCGCACGTTGCTCACTGCAGCCTCGACTTCCTGGGCAAGCAATTCTCCCACCTCAGTCTCCCAAGTAGCTGAGACTACAGGCTTAAGCCATTATGCCCAGCTAACTTTTGTATTGTTTGTAGAGATGGGGTTTTGCTATGTTGCCAAGGCTGGTCTCCAACTACTGAGCTCAAGCAATCTGTCCACATCAGGCTCCCAAAGCGCTGGGATTACAGGCGTGAGACAGCACACCCGGCTCTGGCTGTTTCTTATCCAAAAGAAAACACACTAAACTATTCAGGGAAGGTCCTCAACATTTGCCCTGGGTGTTCTTTTTCTTTAGCGGGGAGTTTTAATGAGGCATGATAAAACCTGGGATCCCGGGGAGGATTGCTGTACCTGTGTTTATAAGTGCTGTGTTTGAGTTTGCTTTGCAGCTTCCCCATCACGGAACAAAACCTACACGAAACCTTCTGTGGGGAAGCTGGTTTCAGTTGGCACCTGAGTAGCAGCATCCCTTGTGGCTGCTGGAAGTTGTGTTCCCTGTTTAATAAAAGGAAGGATACATACTGTTAATTTTGTTAGGCACAATAATGGTAGTATGATGTTAAAAATAAATCCTTTTTTTAGACGAATTAATTGTATGCTTTTGATTTTCCTCCTCACCCTACTTCACCCTTATGGCCCTAAGATTGCAGATACACAAAAATAAAACTGATTTTAAAAAAGACGAAGAAGTCCTTTGATAAGTAAAACACAGAACTGCCATATGGTCCAGCACTTCTACTCCTGGGTTTACAGCCAAAGCACTGAAACAGATGTTCAAACAAAAAGTTGTGCACAAATGTTCACAGCAGCACTGTTCACAGTGGCCAAAAAGTGAAAACAACTCAAATATTCAACAGATGAGTGAATAAACATCATGTGGTCAATCCACACAATGGAATGTTACTCATCCATTAAAAGGAATGAAGTAATTGTACATACTACAACATGGGTGAATCTTGAGAACATCATGCTAAGCAAAAGAAGCCAGACACAAAAGGCTACATATTTTATATTCTATGTATATGAAATATCCATAGTTGGCAAACCTATAGAAACAAAAAGCAGATTAGCAGTTGCCAAGAGCTGGGATAAGGAAGAGATTGGAGAGTGACTACTTAATAGATACAGATAGAATGTAATACAGAATATCTTAATAGGCCAGATATAGTTTAGATACGTGTCCCCTCCGAATCTCATGTTGAAATTAGATCCCCCACTGTTGGAGGCAGGGCTTAGTTGGAGGTGTTTCGGTCACGTGGGCAGATCCCTCATGAATGACTTGGTGACATCCCCCGGTTATTAGTGAGTTCTTACTCTATTACTTCCCACAAGAACTAATTGTTTTAAAAATGCCTGGCACCTCCCCCGTCACCTGGTTCCTTCCTCTCTTGCCATGGGATGCCTGCTCTCCTTTGCCTTCTGCCATGGTGGAAGCTTCCTGAGGCCTCCCCAGAAACAGATGCCCATATCATGCTTTTTCTACAGCCTGCAGAACCGTGAGCCAAATAAACGGCTTTTCTTTGCAAATTACTCAGTCTCAGTTATTGATTTTATTTTATTTTTGAGACGGAGTTTTGTTCTTGTTGCCCAGGCTGGAGTGCAATGGCCCGATCTTGGCTCACTGCAACCTCCGCCTCCCAGGTTCAAGCAGTTCTCCTGCCTCAGCCTCCTGAATAGCTAGGATTACAGGCATAAGCCACCATGCCCAGCTAATTTTTGTAGTTTTAGTACAGAACGGGGTTTCTTCATGTTGGTCAGGCTGTTCTTGAACTCCCAACCTCAGGTGATCCTCCCACCTCAGCCTCCCAAAGCGTTGGGATTACAGGCATGAGCCGCTGGGCCCAACCCTCAGTTATTTTTTTATAGCAACACAAACAAAGAGGCAGAATTTCCTTTTGGGGTGATGAAAATGTTCTAGAACTACACAGTGATGATAGTTGCACAACATTGTTTCTATATACTAAATATTACTAATCATAAATTTTATGTTATGTGTACTCTGTCACAATCAAATAAATCCTAAGAGGATGTAATTAAAAATAAAAAATAATTTACACTACTGAAGCTTCTTGAAAAAGAAAAGCCTTAGTTATTCCAAAGGTTATAACCTTCCTTGTTGCTGGATAGTTTTTTAAAAAAATAATTTCACTATGGCACCTCTCAGTGTGCCAGAATCATGAAATAGATGTTCTAAGAATAAGATGCTAGAAATAATGGCACTAAATGAGACAATATAGGTAATGACTTAGAATAGCAGTTCTCAAAGTGTGATCCATGGATCATGGGGGATTCTTGAGAGCCTTTCAGGGAGTATGGGAGGAATTCCCTTTTCCACCTACATCTCTCGGTGAGGCCCTTCTCTCCTTCCTTCCCTCCCTTTCTTTCCTTCTTTCTCCTCCTTCTTCCTTCTCCTTCCTTCCTCCCTCCCTCCCTCCCTCCCTCTCTCTCTCTCTCTTTCTTTCTTTCTTTCTCTCTCCCTCTCTTTCTTTCTGTCTTCTTTCTTTCCTTATTTCTTTCTTTTGAGACAGGATATCACTCTATCACTCAGGCTGGAGTGCAGTAGTGTGATCTCACTATACCCTCAACTTCCCAGGCTTTGGTCATATTCCCACCTCAGCTTCCCAGTGAGCTGGGACCACAGGCTTGCACCATCATGCCCTGATAATTTTTTTGTGTTTTTGGTAGAGATGGGGTTTCGCCATGGTGCCCAGGCTGGTCTCCAACTCCTGGGCTCAAGCAATCCACACGCCTTGGCCTCCCAAAGTGGAGGCCTTCTTTTCTTTTTATACCTCCACATGAACAATATACTACAATAGACTGTGTTCAGAAGCAGATATCAGAGTCCAATTGTCTTCTGTTTAAGGCAAACATTAGAAATTTGCAAAAACATAAAGCAATATCACTTTTTCTAACTAAATATTTTGGTTTGGGAAAGTATATTTATTTTTCATAAAATTATGTTTCATGTTAATATGCAATAGGTTTATTGTTGTTATTTCGAAATTAACAAGTAAATGTCTTTAAAATTTCTGATTTTTAAAATTAATTAATTCACTTAATTATTTTGTTTATTTTTTTTGAGTTGGAGTTTCACTCTTGTCACCCAGACTAGAGTGCAATGGCATGATCTTGACTCACTGCAAACTTCACATCCCAGGTTCAAGCAATTCTCCTGTCTCAGCCTCCTGAGTAATTGGGACTACAGGCATGTACCACTACATCCAGCTAATTCTTTGTGGGTTTTTTTTTTTTTTTTTGGATTTTTAGTAGAGACAGGGTTTCACCATTTTTTGGCAAGGCTAGTCTCGAACTCCTGACCTTAGCTGATCCACCTGCCTCAGCCTCCCAAAGTGCTTGGATTATAGGCGTGAACCACAGCACCCAGCCTCATTTATTTATTTTTAAATTTAACAAACCCTGCATGTGGCATTCAATCTCAGTTTTAATGTCAAACGATGGTAGCAGAGCAGGATTCGAATCCAATCTACAACCTACAAAAGCAAAACCTCTTTGGGGATCCTTAATTTTTAAGAGTGAAAAGAAGTTCTGAGGCCAAAATATTTGAGAGCCAGTGACTTAGAATTTAAATAATGTTAATATTGGATTATATAATATATTAGAATAAAAAGAATAATGAAACATTTTCCAGATTTACTTGTATCATTCTCCTCAACTAATAAGGCTAAAACTGAAAAGAAAGAGAATGGATTATGCATTCAAAGATGTTCCTCCACTAACTCAGGAAACGCCTCCTAAGCACCTTATCTGTACAGGTTCTATACCAGTTGCTGGTGAAACAGAAAAAAGGAGAAACCTGAAGATGTGACCAGCATGAACATTTACTGGGACTGCAGGAACCTAACTAGGGACCACTCTCAACCACTCCAGGTCACGTGTCCTCTGCAACTGGCTGCAATATCAAAGAGCTGAGGGAAGTATGTGGGGCACTGGGAGTTCCCAGTCCCCATTTCTTCTGGGGTTCTGCTTCAAAGTTCTAGGAGATGAGTTTCTTATAGGCATGACCAGCCTACTTCTAGGAAGAACTGTCTACATGAAGAACTGCTTACAGGGGAGAACAGCAGCTAAAACGCAACAACTTCATATTCTCATTCATACCATTAGCATTGAAAACTAGAGCTTTCCAGAAGGATTTCAGCCTACATTTTGAGAAGCTCCTAGAATTGACCTCTTGACAAGAACAGGTAACCAATACAGAAAAGCACAATGCAATGGAAACAACGTGAGTGGCATCACGAGGCCTAGGCTCTCCCCGAGCCCTGCCTCATCCCACTATGTGTCCCTGAGCAGCTCCATTCCCCACTCTGGCCTCAGCTTCCCCATCTAGAAAATTAGGACACTAGATGAAATGATTTTTAGTAGACTATGTGTATAATGAGAGAAGGACTTTCATTATTCATCTTTGTACCCCGAGTGGCTTGCATAGTACTGGACAAGAACAATACTTGTGAAGTGGTGAATCTAAGGTCCCTTCTACTTCAAATATTCCAGGATTTTCTATAAGAGACCACAAGATGTGCTGAGAGGCAAAATTCAGGATAGTTTTCAAAAAGCTTGGGATGTGGTATTGTTTATAGATAGATAGAGGGTACAGGGCTTCTTATCTGCCAGCCTAACCTATTTTTCTACATTGTCATCAAACTAATGACAGATGCCATCCATAGATCTAGGTCACTGGAAATTGCAGGTACTATAAATGGACTGGCTCTGCTCAAAACTGATTGGTATAGTCAGAGAGCCATACTTCTCAAGTAAAGCATATTCATGGGACATTCTAAGGAAAAGATAACTTAGAATTACTTACCCCCAAACCAATACGATCTTCTTGGTGAACTACCCTATTCAATAATTTGTAATGGGTATCCTTTGGAAAATAGTTCAAGCAGCCACTTCTTAATCTCTGTAATTAGTGGAAAGCCACTCAAGTTAATCTCTTCTCTGTCTAAGCATGTTTGCCCTGAAAAGAGATTTGCAAGGTAAATAAAGACCTGGTTTATTAAAGAGATGGTTAGGTATAGTATTCCCTCACAAAGAAATATTTTACAAAATTCCAAGATTATCTCTCTCACATTTCCACAGTTCAGGAAAGTACACTATAATGTTAATTATAGATCTATTTTAAATATGCAAAATATATTTAAATACATAATTTAATATTTTTATTTTGCTCATAACACAGTACTTCTGTTCATCAAAAATCTTGAGTTGACTGCTTACTTCAGAGTTTACTGCTTTTGTGAAAAAGGTAATTTTCTCCTGTTTTAAATAATTATACTAGAATTCAAGATGGAAGAGCTTTTCAAAATCACCATATATAAACCATTTATTTATTTCAAGATCTGCAGAATAACGGTAGAAATATTATTTGCTCAAAATTATAACTAAGACCATTTATTTAAAGATCTGAAGAATAAGAATAGAAATATTATTTGCTCAAAATTATAACTAAGTAAATCTCTTGACTTCTAGTCTAGAATTCCCATTATAAATGTCTACAAAGAATAAACAGTTTTATTCCATTTTAATAACTCAATTTTAAGAATTCAAATAAATTCTAAATATTGATTGACAGTACAGCTTATTCTGAGAATTAAAGGCAGCACAGAATAGTCAGAACAACATTGGATTAAATGCATTACTGTCTGCACTAGACGGAGCTAGTTCTGAATTGTAGCTCTACTGTGGCCTCGGACAAGTTTTTGAACCTCTCTAAGTCTCACTTGCCTATGTGTAAAATAGGATAATAACTCTATCATTGACTTCAGTGAAGATAAAAATAGCACTTAAAATGTACCAGGAACTGCTCTATGTGTTTTATTATTTATTAACTCATTTAATCTATTCTACAAGCCTCTAAGATACATATTGTTACTACAGGTTGAGCATCTAATCCAAAAATCTAAAATTCAAAATCCTCCAAAATCTAAAACCGTTTGAACACTGACATAACATTCAAAGGAAATACTCGTTGGAACATTTTGGATTTTTTTTTTTTTTAAGACAGAATCTTGCTCAATTGCCCAGGCTGGAGTGCAGTGGTGCAACCTCGGCTCACTGCAACCTCCATCTCCTGGATTCAAGTCATTATCTTGCCTCAGCCTCCTAAGTAGCTGTGATTACAGGTATGTGCCACCACACCCAGCTAAGTTTCGTATTTTTAGTAGAGATGAGGTTTCACCATGTTGTTCATGCTGGTCTCGAACTCCTGACCTCAAGTGATCTGCCCGCCTAGGCTTCCCAAAGTGCTGGGATCACAGGCAAGAGCCACCGTGCCTGGCCACATCGGAGCATTTTGGATTTCAGGTTTTCAATTAGGGATGCTCAACTCTGATGTATATAATGCAAATATTCTAAAATCTGAAATTTGAAACACTTCTGGTCCCCAGCATTTCAGATAAAGGATACTCATCCTGTATGACCATTTTGCAGATGAGAAAAGTGAGGCACAGAGCTATCAAATAGCTTGCTCAAGTTTATACTGCAAATAAGTGGCAGAGCCAAAAGTTGAATCCAGGCAGTCCAACTCCAGAGGCCCTGTTCTTGACCAGCATATTATACTGCATCTCCATAAAAGCTAGTGCATATAAAGCCTTCGGTTCAATCTGGCAAGCTGTTAAAAATAAATTATGGTTACTAATATGATTGCAAGATTAACAGTGATAATACTGGCAACAGTAATTTCACCATTAATACTGTTCATAATGCATGAGTATTAAACACATATACCAAATACACACTGAGAACACATACAAATGGATATATGAATCTAAAGGATATTAAAGTTGAAGCCAATTATGGCCTCTGATCAGAGTGATTAATCCCAATGAGGCTAAGAATTCATTATGTTATATAGCAAGGCAATTAAAAAGTCTCAAAAACAAAGTATATAAATTTGGGTTATGTCTACATTGTTGTAACTTATTATGAGTTGACTAAGAAATAAACATACTACTAAGTTATCTTCCACTATTTTTATTATGAAAATGTAATATACTTGAGAGGAGGTATAATGTCTGGTTCATTTTTCTATCTCTGCTTTGACCTTAGCCTGGGAGAATGAACACAAGGCAAATGAATACCTGTTGAATGAATGAATGGAATAGTAAGATGAAGCGTCGGCTTGGTAGTACGTTTTTTAAGGACCTAACAACATAAGGGTCCTTTAAACCTGCCCAACAATGTATCCTTTAGAAAGCAGTCACCCTGTTTCATCCCAGACTACAGACCCAGAAAGGCTGGAGAGGACATGGGAAAATCTATAGACTCTCTGATGGCTCTGGATGTCCCTGTTGGTTTTAGTTGGAACCAGGTCTCAGTCTGAATCCCAGCACTTACTTCTATTCCAATCTGCTTTCCAAAGGCCTTGGGATATATCCAGTCATCACTCTAAACCACCCTAAACATAAAGCAGAGAATTATCTTTTAACTCTCCAGTGCAATATTCCTTGATCTACACCAGTACCTATCCAACTGTTCTATTCCATGAAGGAACTGGGGCTCAGGGGGCTGTGACTTGCTGAAGGTCAAGGTCACGGGGACAGAGCTGGGTGGACTGGACCTTATTTCCCTGGTCCCCTGTTCATGCAAATGCTGATATCCTATCTCCCTCCTTCTCCCCAAATCTCCCTCTGCACACTTCTGTCTTAGACTCTGGAAAACCAAGGCATCTTTAGCTGCCAAAACAATGCTCAAAGAAAGAAAAGTATGAGTAGAAACACTTGGAAGCTGGCCTGGTTCGACCCTCTAGTGGTACAGATAGGGGAAACTGAGGCCCAGTGAATAAGAGGGTGTTGCCCAGAGGCACATAGGGAGTCAGTTCTAGGCCAGCACTCTTAAGGTTGCCTCAAATTTTGGGGACGACTTGTGTGCAGTTTTCCTTTCTGTCGCTTCAGATCGCAAGTGGCTCCTCTCCCTGCCCATTATGCGAACAACTATAGCTTTTTTTTTTTTTACATATGAGAAGCGGAGTCTCGCTCTGTCCCCCAGGCTGGAATGCAGTGGCACGATCTCGGCTCACTGCAACCTCTGCCTCCCGGCTTCTAGCAATTCTTCTGCCTCAGCCTCCCGAGTAGCTGGGACTACAGGCGCGTGCCATCACGCCCGGCTAATTTTTTGTATTTTAGTAGAGACGGGGTTTTACCGTGTTGACCAAGCTAGTCTCGAACTCCTGAGGTCAGGTAATCCATCCTCCTCGACCTCCCAAAAAGCTAGGATTACAGGCGTGAGCCACCGCGCCCGGCCTAAAGCTTATTTTGATGTGTATGTGGAAAGCAGGGAGAGAAGTCCCCCAAGATAGGAACCTAGCGCCACCCAGCCCAAGGTTGGCCTTCATAACCGCTCTCCGCTTCGGCCAAAGGGCGAGGGTTGCCCGCTCCCAGTCTGCTGCCGCGTCCCTTTCTCCCACCTCAGGCTCAGTACCCACCGATGGACTGGGTGGGGGGCTGGAGCTGGGGCCTGTGGGAACTCGGAGCCGGGGGGCGTGAGCAGCCTCCGAACCCTACAGCCTCCCGCGTCTCCGCCCCTAGCAACAGGCGCACGTCGCTAGGGCGGGAGTCCGGGCGAAAAGCCTCCGGGCACCCTTGCCGGCAGCGGAACCGCAGTTCCGCTCACCTAAAGCTGGGACGGAACTGAGCGCCGGATTCTACTATCTTAGTGTAACAATGCGCTGATGAGGTCCAGAGAAGAGGACGCTTGTGCCGAAGACCACGCTGCCAGAGAATCTTAACAGTCCAAGGAAAGCGGGTAATAGCTGTAATCGCTATGGAGAAAGCACTTAATAAATGTCGTCTTTTAAATTATTAGTCGCTCAGATAGACATGTTGCCGTATTTCTTTGGAGTTTCCCTGATTCCAACTAGAAATTCCTCCTTCGGACACTCCCCCAGGCCCCCACTTACTCCCATATTCCTTTCATTATTTTTTTCATCGCACCATTACAGCCTAGTACCATAGCAAGAAGAGACCCCTCATTATCATCTTGAGATCCAAATGGGAAGACAGTTGTAGAAACTAACAGTTTTTACAGCTGCAGTCGCATTGCTTCCAGACTAGAGTCTATTCATCTCTGTATTCCTGGTGCACAGTATGGGGCTTGGTATATAGTAGCGGCTTATTGAATGTTTGTTGAATGAATGAATGAATGAATGAATGGCAGAGATCCTAGCCAGTATTTATTTATTTATTTATTGTTTATTTTTGAGATGGCGTCTTGCTCTGTCGCCCAGGCTGAAGTGCACTGGTGCTATCTCGGCTCACTGCAACCTCCGCCTCTCGGGTTCAAGCGATTCTCCTGCCTCAGCCTCCCAGTAGCTGGGATTACAGGTGCACGCCTCCACACCGGGCTAATGGATTTGTATTTTTAGTAGAGATGGGGTTTCACCATGTTGGCCAGGCTGGTCTCAAACTCCTGATCTCAGGTGATCCACCTGCCACGGCCCCTCAAAGTGCTAGGATTACAGGCATGAACCTCCGTGCCCGGCCCTAACATTTATTTTGAACCCTAGTAGGTGCCTCTGCAGTGCTGATCTAGCAAAAGAGCCTTCGATGAAGATTTGTGGAGTTTCTGAAAGTTGGGTGCCTTTGAGGGGGTGGGAGTAATGAGAGAAGTTTGCCTCCATGGACTGGCTATTGGGTCTGTTTTCCAACCCAGGGAGGGGATCTCCTCCATTGCATCCCTGATGGGGTATCTGTAGCCCTCGTTGATGCTTGGTCTGTGATGATGCACTCATTACTTTCAAAGTTAGTGACCTATTGTTGGGTGATTTCCTTCTGGCAGGAGAAAGTATCTACCCCTATGCTACTTGAAACTCTGATCTTTGTTTAGAACTGAGGGCTCTCATTACAAACTTAGTCCCTTTTCCCCACAACAGCCTGGCAAGCCACAACCAGGATAAACTTACTGCTTTGTCCTGGGACACCGGGCTAGGCTTAGTGCAGCTGCAGAGTTGAGTTACTAGATCTTTGCCCCCCAAGATGATCCTGCTCTGGGGATGTTCTTCCCTCTGAGAGAGATGCTTTAGGCTTAAGGCACAAAAGACTTCCAAACCGGTACCTGTAGCCAGTCCTGTACCTGTAGCCTCTCCCTGAGTCACACCTGTATATCCACCTGCCATCCGCCCATCTCTAACCAGCTGTTTAAAAACCATCTCATTCTTGACATGACTCATACTGGAAACATCATCTTCCCCCCAAACCTGTTCCCCTTCTTTTCCCTCTAAGTGCTGGGCACTACCATTCACTAATCACCGAAGCCAAGGACGTAGGAGTCATTTGTAACTTTACCCTCTCTTCCTTGTTCAAGAACAATCCCCGAGACTTCTCAATTCCACCTCCCCAACATTATAAAAATATAAATCTGTTCCCTTCTCTCTACCTACCACCTGGATACAGGCCAACATCAGAGAGTGATGGATTAAAAATGACCACAAATTCTTTGTAGCTTTTCCCATCAAGGCTGGCTTTGAAACTTGTTTTGACTGAAAGAATGCAACAGAAGTGACATTGTGGGACTTCTGAATTTAAGCTTCAAAAGGCCTTGCAGTTTCTGCTCCCATCCTTTTGAAACACTCCCACCATGGTAAGAGGACCAGGCTAGTCTGTTTGAGAGACATGACCCATCCAGTAGCCAGCACCAAATGCCAGCCATGTGAGTGAAACTATTTTAGACTATCCAGCCCAAGATGAACTATTGCATGACTGCAACCACGTAAGTAACCATCAGAACAACCCAGCTGAGTTTTTTTTTAAGTTGTCATTTTAAGCCACTAAGCTTTGGGATGGCTTTTTAGATGCAGTAGATAACTGATATCCAAGGTGAATTTCAAATTCCTTCATTCGGTCTCAAAAGCTTGGTATATCTCTTTAGCCTCATCTTCCACCTCTGCCACTCACACTATATGTTTCAATGGTCTAAACTACTTGCAGCTTCCTGACTTGTGTTAGCTGTCACCTTTGAATCTGTGCACATGGTGTTCCCTCTGCCTAGAGCATTTCCCTTCTATCCCCTTTCCCATCTTTGTCTGGCTAACTACAATCATGCATTGCTAAACAACGGGGATACGTTCTGAGAAATGCATTGTTAGGCAATTTCATCGTTGTGTGAGCATCATAGATTGTGCTTACACAAATCTAGATGGTAATGACTACTATATACCTAGGCTTTATGGCGAGCCTGTTGCTCCTAGGCTACAAACCTGTACAGTGTGTTACTGTACTGATTATACTGCAATGCTGCAGACAATTGTAACACAATGGTAAGTATTTGTACATCTAAACATTGAAAAGGTACAGTAAAAATAGTGTTATAATCTTTTTTTTTTTTTTTGAGATGGAGTCTTAGTCAGTCGCCCAAGCTGGAGTGCAGTGGCAGGATCTTGGCTCACTGCAACTTCCGCCTCCCAGACTGAAGTGATTCTCCTGCCTCAGCCTCCTGAGTAGCTGAGATTACAGGTGCATGCCACTATACTCCACTAATTTTTTTGTATTTTAGTAGATACAGGGTTTCACAATGTTGCCTGGGGTAGTTTCGAACTCCTGAGCTCAGCCAATCCGCCGGCCTCGGCCTCCCGAAGCGTTGGGAGGTTACAGACATGGGCCACTATGCCCGGCCAGTGTCATAATCTTATGAGACCACGAGGTACATGCAGTCCATCATTGATCAAAATGTTATTGTGCAGCATATGACTTTATTTATCTTCAGCTTAGAGGCCATCTCCCTCTCTGCCCCCCGGGTCTTCCCTAACCATTCCTTCCCTTCTCCAGACTGGGTTAACTATTCTTCTGTGCTTCTAAAGCCCCCACACTTTCCACCACATAGTATCACTTTTCATTTACTTCTCTCTCTCACTCAACTGCAAGCAACAGAGGCAGTGACTAAGTCGCATTCACACTTGTATTGCTGCTGTCTAACCCAGGGTCTGCCACAGCACTGCAATAGAACTTTCTACAATTATGGAAATGTTCTATATCTGTATTGTACAATACACTAGCCACTAACCCTACTAGCTACTGGGCACGAAATGTAGTTAGTGCAACTGAAGAACTAAATTTTAAATGTAATTTATTTTAATTAATTTAAATTTAAATAGCCACATGGGGCTAGTGGCTATGGTATTGAACAGTGTAGAGCTAGCATACAGTAGGTGGTCACTGAATATTTGTAAACATTAAAAGGGAAAGACAACATGACAGACAGGATACAAGACAGAATGTTATGGGTATAAGCAACATGATTTCATGTCGACCTCTCCTGGCCCCTCACTTCACATTCCCTCAACTTTATACTACCAGTGCCTTTGTCTTAGTCCATTTTGTGCTGCTATAACAGAATACTATGGACTGGGTAATTTATTATGAACAGACATGTATTTGGCTGATGGTTGGAGACTGGGAAGTCCAAGATCGAGAGTCTGCATCTGGTGAGGGCCTTCTTGCTGCATTATGACATGGTGGAAGACATCACATGGTGAGACAGAAGGAGCTAGAGAGGGAAAGGGGACAAACTTATCCTTCTATCAGGAACGCACTCCCACAATAACATCATTAATCCATGCATGAGGGCAGAGTCCTCATGACCTAATCACCTCTTAACGGCTCCCACCTATCAGTGTAAATTAGTTCAACCATTGTGGAAGACAGTATGGTGATTCCTCAAGGATCTAGAACTAGAAATATCATTGACCCAGAAATCCATTACTGGGTATATACCCAAAGGATTATAAAACATTCAACTATAAAGACATATGCACACCTATGTTAATTGCAGCACTGTTCACAATAGCAAAGACTTGGAACCAACCCAAATGCCCATCAGTGATAGATTGGATAAAGAAAATGTGGCATATATACACCATGAAATACTATGCAGCCATGAAAAAGGATGAGTTCAGGTTCTTTGCAGGGACATGGATGAAGCTGGAAACCATCATTCTCAGCAAACTGACACAAGAACAGAAAACCAAACACCACATGTTCTCACTCATAAGTGGGTGCTGAACAATGAGAACACATGGACACAGGGAGGGGAACATTACACACCAGGGCCTGTTAGGGGGTGAGGGGCTAGGGGAGGAATAGCAAGGGGGTGGGGGGGATCGGGGAGGGCTAACATTAGGAGAAATACCTAATGTAGATGATGGGGGGATGGAGGCAGCAAACCACCATGGCACATGTACATCTATGTAACAAACCTGCACGTTCTGCACATGTACCCCAGAACTTAAAGTATAATTAAAAAAAAAAAAGCTCCTACCTATCAACACTGTTACAATGGGAATTCAGTTTTCAACATGTGAACTTTGGGGGACACGTTCAAACCACAGCAGCCTGCGGCTCTGCCTTATTTAAATACAATTCTAGTTTTTGGCTCTTTATGGTCTGAGTTGGTTGTTCTCTCCTGGACTTGCCCAGATTGGTAACATCCCTCCTGCATAGTGGCTGGTCTGAAGAGTCCTCTGGAAAAGAGAGCTGGTCTCATCTAGTTTAATCTGGCCCGAGCAGAGAGGACTCTGTCACTGGGAGACTTGGACTTCATCATGGAGGACTCATGTGATCTGAATTTGTCTGCACTGGCAGGCTGCCAAATCCCTCTTAAAAGCGACAGTTAAAGCTGGTTGTACTCAGAAGGAAAAGAAGCCACGGTGTTGGTAGTCTTATTGCTATTCCTGGAAACCAGGCAAACCCCAGTCAGATGACTTCCAGCCCCAACACCAGAGATGTTGGATCAGAGTCTAAGAAGGAAGGAAGAATGGACACAGAGCCAGGCAGAAAGGAGCTGGGCAGGGCCAGGCCAGGGCCCCATCGGGCAGGCAGAAAAGACTGGGCCTGCCACCGAGGAGCAGGCCTGAGGGAAAGTAAAGGCTGGGAAAGAACAGTCCTTTCCAAGACTTTTCAAAATGTTCATTAAAATAGAAAAGGTTAGGCCAGGCCTGGTGGCTCACACCTGTAATCTCAACAGTTTGGGAGGCTGAGGTAGGAGGATCACTTGAGGCTAGAAGTTTGAGACCAGCCTGGGCAACACAGCAAGACCCTGGTCTCTACAGAAATTTTTTTTTTTTAAGTTTTTTTAAAAAGATCCAAACCAAATGTTTAAATCAGCAAGTGAAAGGGCAGGTTAGAGAGCAGGTTGTACACATAATCCCAATTTTATAAAATAAATACATTCCAGCTTGTATCACACAGTGGGAGCTAATGAATGCTTTATCCTATGTGTGAGGACCTGTAAGTATATTTGTAGCAGGTTTTCACACGATGTAAATCATGTGAGGTTCTTTGAAAATTGGAGGAGCAGAGTTCATGGCACAGAAAGACGTCTTGCACTTGCTAGTCCTCTGTCTGGAAAGGTCCTCCCCAGATGTTTTCATGCCTTGCTTTTTCCAGTGCCACGTACCCAAGAGGCCCTCTACACCATCCTTTCTATACCAGCACCTCCATCATGCTCTCTTTCCTCTAATACTTGAATCTTTTTCATAGCCCTTATCACTACTGACATATTGCATATCCATTTGTTGTATTTTATTTGTTCATAAAAGTAGACCTTTGTTCTTCTTGACTGTTGTGTCCCCAGTGTCTAAGGCCTGGCACACAGGTAGGGGCTCAATAAATCTGTTGAATGACTAAAATGTAACAAAGGTGCCCATTCTTCCCTCCCCAGCTCTGAGTGCCTGAAGTTTAAGTACAAGCCCTGCCCAAGCCCATGAAGCCTCCAGAGGTCCCCTAAGAGCTCTAAGCAGCTTTCAAACTTTTTTGACCTCATAAAGAAATACATTCATTCTCCAGGGTGCATATATATATGTATATTTAGGCCAAAGACAAAATTACAACAAATGTAGTTAAATGATCTTATTGGCTTTTATTAGCACTTCTAGAATCAGGCAACATCTCATTCTATAAAACAATGTTCCAATAAGCTGAGCAGAGGAGATGGGCTTTATAGGTAGAAAAGAACTGAGAAAAACAGAAATAAGGAACAAAAAGAGGATTGCTCATTTCAAAGTTACTTTCTTTTTAGGGTTCAAACAGAGAGGACTTCCTTATCATGCCAGCTAAATCTGTATAGTTTGGGACTTTTAATATGTTCTCTCTTACTCTTTTTCTCTTCTGATTTCTTGGAAGTTCAGATAAACAACTTAGTTTTGGTTTGGTGAAGTGGAAATTTAGCATGAGTGACTCCATTTTGTTTGGTCTGGTCTGGTGGGGCCTAGTATGGAGCCCAGTCCAAAACAATGGCCTCCCATATTTAACTATATATATGTAACTGAAACAATAACAAAAACCTTACTAAGAGCATGTTTTCTGTTTCTTTCCTTCCTTCCTTCCTTCCTTCCTTCCTTCGTTCCTTCGTTCCTTCGTTCCTTCGTTCCTTCCTTCCTTCCTTCCTTCCTTTCTTTCCTTCTTACCTCACTCTGTCGCCCACCACCCAGGCTGGAGTGCAGTGGTATAATCTTGGCTCACTGCAATCTCCGCCTCATGGGTTCAGGTGATTCTCCTGCCTCAGCCTCCCAAGTAGCTGGGACTACAGGTGCATGCCATCACGCCTGGCTAATTTTTGTATTTATAGTAGAGATAGAGTTTCACCATATTGTCCAGGCTGGTCTCAAACTCCTGACCTCAGGTGATCCACCCGCCTCAGCCTCCCAAAATGCTGAGATTACAGGCATGAGCCACTGTGCCCAGCCTTTTCTTTCTTTTTTTAAAAGATGCTGATCTCCAACCCTTGAATTTGTTGACATGCCACCTAATAAAGGGCTGCCACTGCCTCAGGGCAGTGTTTCTAGAGGCAGTCAAGGGGCTCCTTTGCATACTAGTCAAGGGGTGACTGCCATAAATGCAGCTTCTTGGCTTCACCCCAGACTTAATGGTTGAAAATCTTACTGAAAAGTGTGCCTGTTTTACAACTCCTCCTCTTTCCCCTCTCAACCATCCACTGTCCTCCAATGATTCTGAAGTCTGATAAAGATTAAGAGCCACAGCAGGGGAGTTTGCATATCCCAGACGTGTGTACTGCAGGCTTGATGAACAGATAGGGAAAGGGCAATTCTCCAGTTCCAGTCCAACTTGGCTCGTAAGTGGTGAAACAGATGAACCTGACTTAATAAAAGTAAATCCACTCCCACCTTAGCCCTTTGCATTTGCTGATGCCACTGCCGGAAAGCAACTCTGGTGATATAGGGGCTGTTTTCCAGATCCTGGACCTGGTAGGGCCAATGACTGACTTCTCTAGGGCCACACCCAGTGAAGCCCCCCCCAACCCTGACCCAGCCCCACCTTTCCCTAAGGATTTTAACCCTTGTTCCTCCCCCTGCCCTGCACGGTCTCTTTTCTTTTTTTATTGTTTTTTCTTTTTCTTTCTTTTTTTTTTTTGAGACAGAGTCTCCCTCTGTTGCCCAGGCTGGAGTGCAGTGGTGCAATCTCAGTTCACTGCAACCTCTGCCTCTTGGGTTTAAGCAATTTTCGTGCCTCAGCCTCCCTGGTAGCTAGGGTTATAGGCATGTGCCACCACGCCCGGCTAATTTTTGTGTTTTTAGTAGAGATGGGGTGATGGGGTTTTACCACGTTAGCCAGGCTGGTCTTGAACTCCTCAGGTGATCCTCCTGCCTCGGCCTTCTAAGGTGCTGGGCTTACAGGCCTGAGTCCCCGCTCCCAGCCACATAACCTCTACTTGTTAGCCTTCACACAAAAAGCACCTCCTGTTTTCTTTGTTTTCACCATAAGGTTTAATATTTCCCCACCCCCAGTCCTTAGAAGGAACAAATTCTAACCACAATCTCTAATTACCGTGGCCTATTTCGCTCCCCACCCCCAGGGGATGGTAGATGCTGTTATGAGGCCGTCACCCTCTCACTGGGATGCACTGGAAACTTCTTTTGATGCCAGGAAAGCAGCACCCCTGTCGCCAAAAAACCTCACACAATTTACATTCTGAAACCTGCTACAAGTATATTTACAGATCCTCACACATATAATAACTTATTATCCCCTAGTGTATATCAGACACCCAGACTAAACACTTTGCAGACAAGATCTCATTTCGTTCTTGAAGTAGCCCCCTAAGGTAGATAGTATGATTATCACCTCTATCGTAGAGATAAGAAAAGAGACACAGAAGATATAAGTAACCTGACCACGATCCCATAGCTGTAAGCTACATATCTGGGATGAAACCAATGACTAGATTTCATTGTGTGTCCTCTCTAGTCATATGGTGTAACATATGTCTATCTGGGGCAACAGTGTGTCCCCATTGGATGATGACACCACTTTGTACTGCTCTGGGTAGCTCTGGGGCTGTTAGCTGCCCTTACCCCTCAGGGGCTAAAGCAGTAGCAGCTGCGAAGGAAAGGGTTCTATCTCCTGTGTGTAGCCATTGCTTAGAGAAGCTTCAGAGTAGAGATGCTAGAGCCCCTGTGAGCCATGGGGTGTAATGTTTCTCTTTCGGTTTAGCTACTGCTTGTGTTCAGTTCTGATGCCCTCAGAGTACTCTCTGACATCTGAAGGCCTGGGGCCTTCTCGCTTTGAGAGAGTGCCCAGCTTTCTGCCAAGACCCCTAAGAAAGAATTTAGGGTTGATAGCCAGGTGCAGAGGCTCACACCTGTAATCCCAGGACTTTGGGAGGCTGAGGAGGGAGGATGGCTTGAGCCCAGGAGTTCAAGATCAGCCTGGGCCACATGGCAAAACCCTGTCTTTACAAAAATTACAAAATTTAGCTGGGCGTGTTGGCATGTGCTGTAGTCTCAGCTACTCAAGAGGCTGAGGTGGGAGGATCGCTTGAGCTGGGCAGGTCGGGGCTGCAGTGAGCTATGATTGCACCACTGCATTCCAGCCGGGGTGACACAGTGAGACCCTATCTCAAAAAACAAAACAAAACAAAAAACAGAAAAAAAAGAATTTGGAGTTGGAGAGCAGTGTTCTTCTTGTATGCCCAGACAGATTCGACTAGATGCCCAGGAGAAGTCTCAATCTGGGCTCAGACTATTATATCAGATCCTGGGGGAAAAAGCCCTAAACAGCTCAGGTACGTGTTAGCAGTTTTTCTTTCTGGGGTGGGGGTAAGTGGATTTTTCTTCCACATGATTATTTGGATATTTTGTTTTCTTCAAAATAAAAATGCATTACTTTTTTCAATGCTAATTTAAAAAGAAAACTCAAATATTCAAATTCAAAAAGTTTGGATGTAAATACTTTGGGAAAATCAGCCTAACACAGATGTTTTTCACTGGGCCTCAATGTTCAATTTTTAAAAAATTATTAATTATAGGAACCTTAAGTCACACTGCCTAGGTTCCAATCTAATGGCTACCAATTAGTAACTGCGACTCTTGGCAAGCCACTTAACTTCCATAAAAATGGGATCCTAACAGTACTTTCCTCGCACTGTTAGTAGACACTTAGTGATTGCAGCTGCTGTGTTCCAGGTATTGTTTTACATATTTAATGCATTTGCTCTTCAGCTATCTGGGAGGCAGGTACTCTAAACTCATTTTACAGCTGAGGTTCCCACCCAGTGAGCCCCCAAATGGGATGTGAGCCCGGGCAGTTTGTCACCAGAGGCTTGCTTTAAGCTACACATCTAAAGCTGCCTCTCAAAAAGGGCAGTAGTCAGGATTTCATAACAGAACGCTTGCAAAGCGCTCAGCAAAAGCCTGACACTTAAGTGCTCAATGAAGTTTCCTACAATCACAGTAATATTTGGAGTTTTATGTTTGTTATAGAATAAATACGTATACAATCGCGATTTCATTCAGCTAGGAATTTAAAGAGACCCGCTGCCCCGGGCGGCGTGGGAGCGCGGGTGGGGTGGGAGCGCGGGTAGGGTGGGAGGAGGCGCAGCGGCGGGGCGCGCGGGCGCACCGGGAGGGCCGGGGGCGGGGTCAGCCAGGCCCCGCCCACCGCCACCTGCGACAGGTGGAGCGCGCGGCGCGGGCGCACGGCCATGTCCGCCGAGGGTACGGAGCCGGGATCGGGGTCCGGGCCCGGACCGGGGCCTGAGCCGGGGCCACTTTGTCCCGAACACGGCCAGGCTCTGAGCTGGTTCTGTGGCTCCGAGCGACGTCCCGTTTGCGCCGCCTGCACGGGTCTGGACGGCCGCTGCCGGGGGCACCGCATCCGCCGGGCGGAGGAGCGCGCCGAGGAGCTGCGGGTGAGCGGGCGTGGGCGCCGGAAGGCGAGGGCTCCGGAGGGACCCGGCGCGCCTGGCAGGACCGGGCAGGGACTGGGGAGCCTGGGGCCGGGCGCACTCGACAGCGGGTCCCGGAGCCCAGGCTTCTCGGTGGCTTTGGCTCTAGGACTAGGCGGTTAAGGGTGTGGCCTCTGAAGTCAGGCTGGCCTGAGTTCGAATCCACTCCCTGTGAGTCCTGTAACTCTCTGAGCCTCAGTGTCTTCATCTGTAGTTTAGGGACAGCAACAATAATAATAGCGCGTATTTATTAGAGTTGTGAGATCTAAATAAGATAGTGGGTAAAATGCTTAGCGATTAGGGGATCCAGGCTCCCCAGCCCCATTCCATTGCTCTGTTGGGGGGAGCTGGGGCTGGCGTGGGGCATTGAAAGACTCAGCTGCTCCAGTTTTCAGTGGAAGGTGTACTCCCAGCTCCCGCCCCTGTGGAAGCTGACACTGATAAAATCCAGCGCCTCCTTATCTCTCAATCCCTGGACCCAAAGCCCCCCTTCTCCTTTCTTCTCTTCCCCCTGCTCCTTCCCCCTTCTAGCTTCAGGTGCGGTGATCTCTTTTTCACTTTCAGGATTGGCCTTGACTGTACTTCAGGCTGGTTTCACCTGGATAAACGGAGGGGGTGGGGATAATATCAGGAGGTTCCCCTTCACCCAGGCTTTCTCCCCACTCCGCTTCCAGCTCGGCTCCAGGATGGCCACATTCTCGTCATCACCATTCTCCTGAGCTGCTGAGATTGGGAGAGTCCAAGTCACCTTGGGGCGTCTCTGTGACCCCTGGGGATTTCCTTGCAATTTGATTCAACAGCTTGTTTCTCCTAACCCCACTCTGGAGTTCAGCCCTGCTGTGAGGCCTGAGGGCTCTTGCTGGGGACTTCTATTCAGACTGGCCTATAATAAACACACCTTACAGGGTGCTGGACTCGGGAGGGGTTCAGTTTTTCAGCAACACCCAAAATCTCTTGGTTGGTCCTACCTGTTACCTCTATCAGCAACAGTGATGGTGAAAATAAACCTGGATAACACGGTGTAATCAACTTGCATAACAGACAAAAACGTTGCAAATTCCAAAGTACTTAAATATCTGCCATCTCATTCTGTCTTGACCATTGCCTTTGAAGTGGTCCTACCTACAGTTTATAGATGAGGCACCCGAGGCCCAGAACAAAGCAGTAATTCCTCCAAGCTTCCTAAAGTTCAGGGGTGGGACCCAGGGAGTCATTGACTAGGCAAGAGGAAACTGCTGCTTTACTTTGTGGTTGGAGGGAGGAAGTGACGCTAATGGGGGTGATAATTTCATGGAAACCTTAAAAGTAGCTATTGGGACTGTATTTGAGTGGTGGAAAGGATGAGGTTGGGGCAGGTGGCAGTCCTGGTGCTGGGTTCGGCTGTACTCTAACCCCAGGGAGTCTTCCTTGAACCCCTCTGAGGCCCTATGCATATTTATCTACTTTGCCTGAAGGGAGGTGGGTCTTTACCCTCTCTTCCTCCAAATTAGAGTAGATTTCTGTCTTTTGTACATTCCTTCCTCTGTCCCTCCAGTCAGCAAATAAATCTCAGTCTAGGGCAAGATTGTTACCAAAACCCCCACCAGTTCTACGGCTCTCCCACCTCTGGATTCCTACCCTGTGGTTTTTCAGAAGGCTTCTCAGTTCTCTCAATCAGGGGTGCATGGTAATCACAGTTTCCTCCTAGTCAACTCAATTCTGTAACTTTGTATTTGGACGTGTGAAATGTAAGACTAATTTCTACTTGTTGGGGGAAAGATTTACAAGGGCTTCTTGGAAGAGGTCGCTGAGTTGCCTTTTGGCAGATGGAACTGAGGCAGAATTCTTAGGGGAAACAGTGGAGGGACTGTTGCTTGGACAGGCTTCAGGTATCACTTCCAAAAAAGGAGTGCAAAAGCAGGGCCCTAGCCCATACCTCCTCAGGCAAGTCACTTCTCTTTAGGCCTCGGCTTTCCCTTTTCTTTTCTTTCTTTCTTTTTTTTTTTTTAAGACAGTCTTGCTCTGTTGCCCAGGCTGGAGTGTAGTGGCACTATCTCAGCTTACTGCAACCTCCGCCTTCTAGGTTCAAGAGATTCTTTCACCTCAGCCTCCCAGGTAGCCAGGGCTCTGGGTGCATACCACTACTCCTGGCTAATTTTTTGATTTTTTGGTAGAGACGGGGTTTTTCCATATTGGCCAGGCTGGTCTTGAACTCCTGACCTCAGGTGGTCCGCCTGCCTCAGCCTCCCAAAGTGTTGGGATTGCAGGTGTAAGCCTCTGAGCCCGGACAGTTTTTCCATTTCTAAAACTCTGCTGAGCTCGTGGATGATGCTTATAGTTTTGAGAGCCATGAACTGCTGAACCTCTTGTGGTCAAGGCAGTGGGTGTTCATTCATTCAAAAGATACTTATTCGGGGCCTTCTATGTTCAGAAACTCTCTTTGAAGTACCAGGACATAGAGAAATCAGACTTATGGTGCTTCTGTTCCAGTGGTGGGGGGACAAATACCCAAAAAGGTAAACACATAATATATAGTCAGTGAGTTGTAAGTTCAGGAGAGAAAAATAAAGCCAAGTAAGAGATTGGGTGAGGCGGGAGATGGTCAGGGAAGGCCTCTCTGAAGAGGTGACATCTGAGTGGAGTTGGGGAGTGGTGCACGCGCACACACACACGCGCACACACACACACACAGAGACTGGTGGAAACGGAACAACAGATGTAAAGTCGCTGAGGTCAGGACAAGTTTGGTGCATTTAAGAAACAGAAAGAAAGCCAGCGTGGAGAGTGGTAAGAGGTGATGTTGGAGAAATAAGCTGAGTCACATCAGGTAGGGCTAAGTTGGCTAAGCTAAGAAGTATGATGTCATTGTGAGTGTACTGAAAGCCATTAGAGGGTTTTGAGCAGGGGCATGACCTGGTCTGATTTCCTTATGAAAGGTGGCTCTGGCTAGCTGGGGGTTGGGGGTGCAGAGTGCCCAGTTAGGAGGTTCTAACAGTGGTTCCTGTGAGAGATCATGGACATCTGTATAGAATAACTGGAGTAGAATTGACCAGAGGAGAGAGAGAGAGACTTTGGAGTTGGGGCTGATAGGACTCACTCATGGAATTGATGTAGGGTTGGAGACAAACTCCTGGGTTTTTGGTCTGGGTAACAGGTGAATGATTGATTGATGGTGCTGCTTAATGAATGGGGATAACTTGTGGGAGAGCAGTTTGAGAAGCATGTTCTGTTCATGGACAGAACAAAAGGTAGGGACAGTCAGGGAGCTGGGTATGTTGGAGGACCAAGAGTGTGTGCCAGAAAGTGATTATAATGGGCTGAGCGTGGTGGCTCCCACCTGTAACATCCCAACACTTTGGGAGGCAGAGGCGGGAAGATTGCTTGAGCCCAGGAATTGGAGACCAACCTAGGCAACATGGCAAAAGTCCATCTCTACAAAAAATGCAAAAATTAGCCAGGTGTAGCGGCACGTGCCTGTAGTTCCAGCTACTTAGGAGGGATGTGAGAGGATTGCTTGAGCCCTGGAGGTCAAGGTTGCAGTGAGCCGTGATCATGCCATTGCACTCAGTGTGGGCGACAAGCAGGACCCTATCTCAAAATAAATATATAAATACATTTAAAAAGAAACAAATTGCCAGGTGCAATGACTCACACCTGTAATCCCAGCACTTTGGGAGGCCAAAGTGGGCAGATCACCTGAGGTCAGGAATTCGAGACCAGCCTGGCCAACATGGCGAAACCATGTCTCTACTAAAAATACAAACATTAGCTGCATGAGGTGGCATACACCTGTAATCCCAGCTACTTGGGAGGCTGAGGCAGGAGAATTGCTTGAACCTGGGAGGTGGAGGTTGCAGCAAGCTGAGATTGCGCCACTGCACTGCAGCCTGGGCAACAAGAGTGAGACTCTGTCTCAAAAAATAAACAAACACAAGACAAAATGGACTTTAAGGCAAACATATGCAAACATATTACTAAAAGTCATTTAGAGAATGTGCAGTTCACCAGAAGCATGTAATGATTCTAATCTTAAATGTTTCTAAATAATATAGCCTGAGAATATTCATAAAGCACAACTTTTTAAAAGTGATTATAATGATAGACTGTGGGGTTCTGGCATAAAGACAAAAGTGAGGTCACAGAGGGGATGATGGACAGTAAAAGGTGGTACCACTAATGTGTTCGCGGCCCCAGCTGAGCTGTTGCTGGAATAGGGATCCTAGAGTTAGGGAGAAGGACAGGGCATGGTGGGGAGGGTGTGGATCCTTGAAATGGAGATTTTGGAGGGGTGCAGTTTTTGAGAATGATGAGATCTGGGCTATGACCATGGGAGTGGGTGGCTGAGGTGTGGTAACACGAGTGAATCACTGGGGTGGAGTGAACGGCTCACGTACATGGACCAAGATGCCACGAGTGTTGTTTGTGTTGCAGAACAAGATTGTGGACCAGTGTGAGAGGCTGCAGTTACAGAGTGCTGGCATCAGCAAGTACATGGCAGATGTCCTGCCAGGGAAGAATCAGAGAGCAGTGGTAATTCCTCTTCTTTCCTCTCTACTCGGCCCCCTCCCAGAATAAGACCCTTGCCTTAGGGACTTGGGCAAGTCTAGGGTCCCTTACCAACCTCACAGGCTCATTGTGCTACTAGCAAAGCTGGATGTCCAAGAAGGATGGCTTCCCACCCCTCAGAGACACGATTTTACCATCTGGGCAGGGTGGACTTGTTCTTGTACTATACTTGGTGCAAAGACTCTGCTAGCAAATGACTTCTTGGGTATCTTGGCACAGGGGATCAAGAAGGGTAGTATTCTTCTACCACCTAGTTATTTTCTGCTCAGCTCCAGAATTATAAAATAACCTAGAGACTTTTGCATTGAATATTCTCTATGACAATCTATTGAAGTAGATGGCAGTAACATCCCCATTTACAAATAGGAAAATGGGTCCTTCTAGAGGTTATAGAGGTTAACAGACCTGCACAGGGCCCTCACAGCCTCCTGGCAGTCGGTTCTATGACCTGGATCTTCTGTCTCCCAGGCTGGTGCTCCTTCTGCTACATCCCACTGCTGATACCTTTTTTTTTTCTTTTTGAGATGGGGCCTCACTCTATTGCTCAGGCTGGAGTACAGTGGTGTGATCTTGACTCAGTGCAACCTCTGCCACCTGGGTTCAAGCAATTCTTCTGCCTCAGCCTCCCAAGTAGCTGGGATTACAGGCACCCATCACCATGCCCAACTGATTTTTATATATTTAGTAGAGCTGGTGTTTTACCACATTGACCAGGCTGGTCTTGAACTCCTGTGATCAAGCCATCCTCCCTCCTTGGCCTCCCAAAGTGCTTGGATTACAGGTGTGAGCTGCCGCGTTTGGCGTCCACTGCAGATTTTTTATTCAGTGGACTCATTCTCACTACTGTGTCTTTACTGTCAAGTATGCCCATCAGGGGCAGAGGCTATGAATTTCGTTCTGCACATCCCCTCCCTCCTTTCCCTATAGTACATGGAGGAGACTTGGCACTGCTTTAGTCAAGGTTCTTTTCATTGCATGGAACAGAACCCAGTTGAACAAGCATAAGCAAAATGGGGTGTTTCCTGACAGGACACTTAGGGGTCCTCTTAGGACCTAAAGGGAGCTGCTAGGAGTCCAGGAACCAGAAAGCTGCTAGGAGTCCAGGCAGCTATTCGGTGCCCATCTGTGCTTTGTTTTGCGTAATGGTCTACATCTCCCTCCTCTGCCTTCTTCCCCTCTCCTTCCTTATCCTTTTTATTTTCTTGTCTTACTGCACTGGCTATGACCTTAGTACTGTGTCGAATAGAAGCTAGTGTGGCAAATGCTGACTTTTTTTTTTCGAGATGGAGTTTCGCTCTTGTTGTCCAGGCTGGAGTGCAATGGTGCAATCTTGGCTCACTGCAGCGTTGGCCTCCCAGGTTCAAGCAATTCTCCTTCCTCAGCCTCCTGAGGAGCTGGGACAACAGGCGCCCACCACCATGCCCAGCTAATTTTTTGTATTTTTAGTAGAGATGGGGTTTCAACATGTTGGTCAGGCTGGTCTCAAACTCCCGACCTCAGGTGATCCACCTGCCTCAGCCTCCCAAAGTGCTGGGATTACAGTCGTGAGCCATCGTGCCCAGCCAAGTTTAATTATTTGAGCAACTTGCAGGATGGAGCAGCCATTAACTGGGGTAGGGAAGGACTGCATGTGGAGCGATGGTTGGCGGAGGCAGGGAGGGGAGTGATGGTTGGCGGAGGCAGGGAGGGGTGAGATGGTTGGCAGAGGTGGGGAGGGGAGTGGGGGAGACCAGGAGTTCAGCTGTGGGCATGTTAAGTTTGAGATACTGATTTGACATCCAAGTGAAGATGCTGAGTGGGTAGCTGCATATTATGAGCTGGGAGAGGGCTGGGTTGGAGATATAAATTTGGGATTTATCAGTGTTTAAATAGTATTGAAAGCCATGGGAGAGGATGATATCACTAAATGAATGAATGTAGACACTAAAGAGCAGGGGTTCAAAGACTGAGCCCTGGGGCACTTGACCTCCTATTGACAAGACAGGAGGAACCAGAAAAGGGGACCAAGAAATCAGCTAATGAAATAGAAGTAAACTAAGAGAGCAGAGTGTCCCAGAATAGGTTCCAGGGAGGTGGGAGAGGTCACTGCTCTCCTATGGTGTATATGTATTTAACTATTTTATCACAAGTATAGATTCACGTGATTACTGCCACAATTAAAATACAGAACAGCTCCATCACAAGGACTCCTTGTGCTACCCTTTTATAGCCACACATACCCTTTCCTCTCCCCTTGTATTATTGTTAATACAAAATTTCTGAATTTGGATTGCTAATCTCAGTAAAGCATTTTTTATTTTTGTTTTAGGATTTTTGCATGTATGCTCAGGAGTGAGATTAGTCTATGAATTTCATTTCTTGTACCCTCCTTATCAGATTTGGTATCAAGGTTATGTAAGCCTTATTCAATGGATTGGGAAACAGCACTCTTTTTTCTTAAGGGTGTACTTAAGATAAGTTGTCCTTGGTTTTGATCAAAGTTGTCAGAGGTTTGACTATTTTGTTAGTCTTTAGAACTAGCTTCTAGTATTTTCGATCTGCTCTTTTGTATCTTTGTCTTAATTTCATTATTCTTTCTTCTTTTGTTTTGAAACAAAGTCTCACTGTGTCACCCAGGCTGGAGCACAATGGCACTATCATGGCTCACTGCAGCCTTGAACTCCTGGGCTCAAGTGATCCGCCTGCCTCGGCCTCCCAAAGTGCTTGGATTGCCAACATGACCCACTGTGCATGAACATCGTGGCTCATGCCTATAATCCCAGCACTTTGGGAGGCCAAGGCAGGAGGATCACTTGAACCCAAGAGTTCGAGACTATTTTTGGCAACATAGCAAGACCTTTCCTCTACAAAAAATAAAAAAATTAGCCAGACATGATGGCATGGACCTATAGTCCCAGCTACTTGGGAGGGTGAGGTGGGAGGATCACTTGAGCCTGGGAGTTTAAGACTGCAGTGAGCTATGATTGTAGCCTGGGTTACAGAGCAAGACCCTATCTCAAAAAATAAAAAATCAAAAACTTATTAGTTGGTTCAAATCTGCGCTCTACTTAATAATTTTTTTTTTTTTTTTGAGACAGAGTCTTGCCCTGCCACCCAGGCTGGGTGCAGTGATGTGATCTCAGCTCACTATAGCCTCCACCTCCCAGATTCAAGCAATTCTCCTGCCTCAGCCTCCTGAGTAGCTGGGATTACAGGCACCTACCACCACGCCCAACTAATTTTTGTATTTTTAGTAGAGACAGGGTTTTACCATGTTGGCCAGGCTGGTCTTGAACTTCTGACCTCAGGTAATCCACGTGCCTCAGCCTCCCAAAGTTCTGGGATTACAGGTGTGAGCCACTGTGCCCAGCCACAACTACACTTTTAAAAGGATACTTGGGCTATTTTTCTAGCATTTCTCTACTTTATTCTGAGAGGGTTTTTGGTTTGTCTACTCTCTGTCATGTCTTTGGAAAGGGAAGTTTTTTCTTTTCTTTGCTCTCCTTTTCTGGGAATGACTGAACAAACTTGTTGAGATTGATTAGTCTTTTAGGCAGGAATCAGAATCTGATTCATCTTGGGTGGGAATCTGTTTTGATCCAGGATCACACAGTGCAACCATGGCTTCAGGATAGACAGGAGAGTAATAGTGGGCTGGATGCAGTTGCTCATGACTATAATCCCAGAACTTTGGAAGACTGAGGCAGGAAGATCACTTGAGCTCAGGAGTTCAAGGCTGCAGTGAGCTATGTTGTGCCACTGCATTTCAGCCTAGGCATCAGAGCAAGACTCTGTCTCTTAAAAAAATAAAAAAAAAAAAAAAAAGGCTGGGTAAAAAAAAAAAATGCCCGTAATCCCAGCACTTTGGGAGGCCGAGGTGGGTGGATCACGAGGTCAGAAGATTGAGACCAGGCTGGCCAACATGGTGAAACCCCATCTCTACTAAAAATACAAAAATTAGCTGGGCGTGGCAGCGCATGCCTGTAATCCCAGCTGCTCAGGAGGCTTCAGGCAGGAGAATTGCTTCAACCCAGGGGGTGGAGGTTGCAGTGAGCTGAGATCATGCCGCTGCACTCCAGCCTGGTGACAAAGCTAGACTCCGTCTCAAAAAAAACAAAAACAAAAGAAGAGCAATAGTGAATGAATGTCATTGAACACGTAATGTGGCAGGCTTTATTCTACTTACTTTATATATATTAACACATTTAACCCTCACCGTAGCCTTATGAGGTAGGTACTATTATTATTCTCATTTTACAGATTAGAAAATATAGGCACAGGGAAGATAAGGAATATGTTCCAAGTTCCACAGCTAATGAGTGGAGCAGTTAAGATTTAAATCTAGACACTGTCTCTAAAGCTTAATTTCCTAACCACTATGTTATATTGCCTCAAGAGAACCCTGAAAACTTGGAGTCTTACCTTCTGCATTCACTTGCCATTCACTTAGCTACTCTCTCCTCCCTGTAAGGCAAATTGTGGATCTCAGTCTTTTCTGTAAAACAGGGATGATTGCCCCGTGCACTGTACAGAGCAGGTCTTCAGGGACAGGGCATAGGGAAAGTGGCTGACTGTCCCTGATGTTCTGATGTGAAGGAGGCAGTTCTGTCTCCACTTGTCTGGCAAGAGTGCAAGGGCAGCTGCTTTATGCAGCAGGTGCCTTTGGGGAGGATTGGTTGCCAGGTGGCATCTGGTATAAGGGAGTGGGACTGGACTGAGAGTCAAGAGAATTGGATTCCAGTCTCAGCTCTGCCACTGAATTGCCATGTCAGTGCTACCAAGAGATTTTTTACTAAGTCTGAAAAAATTTCCTGGGTGGGCACATTGGCTCATGCCTATAATCCCAGCACTTTGGGGGACTGAGTTGGGTATATTGCTTGAGCCTAGGAGTTTGAGACCAGCTTGGGCAACATGGTGAAACTCCATCTCTATTTTTAAATAAAGAAATTAAAAAGAAAAAAAGAGGGCCGGGCGCGGTGGCTCACGCCTGTAATCCCAGCACTTTGGGAGGCTGAGGTGGGTGGATCACGAGGTCAAGAGATTGAGACCATCCTGGTCAACATGGTAAAACCCTGTCTCTACTAAAAATACAAAAAATTAGCTGGACATGGTGGCATGTGCCTGTAATCCCAACTACTCAGGGGGCTGAGGCAGGAGAATTGCCTGAACCCAGGAGGCGGAGGTTGCGGTGAGCCGAGATCACGCCATTGCACTTCAGCCTGGGTAACAAGAGCGAAACTCCGTCTCAAAAAAAAAAAAAAAAGAAAAAGAAAAAAATTTCCCATTCAGTTAATATTTGAGTACCTACTACATGCCAGGCACTGAGCTAAGAATTACAAGGAAACGCCTGTTAACTTCATTGTCTGAGAATTGATTTCAGGCCTTTTCTGTGGCAGATAAAAATTCTACCACAGAACCAGTTGAAATGGACAGCTTTAGGAAGTCATCAGTTTTTTCCCTCAGACATGGTGAAATATCAACTGGACCACTGCTGGTATGGATCTTGCTGATGGGATGACTTTTTAGGCCCTCTGCCCTGCAATTCTGTGATTCTCTGACCTTGATCCTTTGATCTTGTGTTCCCAATTGTGATACGTATCTGTATCTCAAATTTCTTTACCCTAAACCATATTTGGGAAGTCTTAGGGCTGAGATGTCAAAGCAAAAGGGCTTACATGCTATTAATTCCATCACTAAGCCATGGCAGACATTGCTAATCAATCTCAGCACTCCTTTCCACTGAGCCTAAACCCGCTTAATCCTGACCAGGGCTTTGCAGGGACCACCCAACTCCTCATTTTATCCCTCATCAGAGCATGGCCAGTGCAGCAAGGGAACTGGTTATCCAGCGGTTGAGTCTGGTGAGAAGTCTTTGCGAGAGTGAGGAGCAGCGGTTACTGGAACAGGTGCATGGCGAAGAGGAGCGGGCCCACCAGAGCATCCTGACACAGCGGGTGCACTGGGCCGAGGCGCTGCAGAAGCTTGACACCATCCGCACCGGCCTGGTGGGCATGCTCACCCACCTGGATGACCTCCAGCTGATTGTAAGTTGGGCAAGGATGAGGGCATGACCAGTTGGCCAGGCTCCCCAAAAGTCTGAAAACATTGAGAATGTTTGTTGGTATGTGATGGGTGGAAATGAGAATTTGGAGGAGGGATGAGTGACAAAGATTCTTTGCTTGGCCAAACTTTAGTCAGGCTTCTGAACTCTTTCTCAGGCCCATCTGTGCACTTCATTTTAAAAACCAGTTTTTGCAAAAGAATCTTGCAAAGTCAATGTAGCCAGAAACCCTCATCCTTGACATCTGATCATCCTCGATATCTGATCAGGTTCCTCATCCACCACCATCTCCCAGGTGATGTCTGATCACTGTGTTCTGTCTTCAGCAAAAATCCTGTTAGGTAGGTTTAGCCATAATCTCCCTTACCCCCAATGTTTCCTCTTCGTAATTTTCCATCCACAAACCCCCTACCCTGCTCCTTAGCTATATATTTCTACCTGCCCATGCTGTATTCAGAGTTGAGCCCAATCTCTCTCCCACTGCAAGACCTCATTTTAAAGAGGTCTTGAATAAACTCTGCCTTAATGTGCTTTAGGGATTGGGAGGAATAAAATTATGTTTTTTGGGCACTGATAATAGTTTTCTTTTGATAGTCAATGTGTACTGAGTGCCTATTATATGTGAAGCACTGTGCTATGGGGCAGAGTAACCAGATGTACCTGCCAGCTGCTCCCAGCCTTGTAAAGGAGACAAATACACTAACTGACAACTAGGGTATGAAAGGATATGTACTACTGTAGAGGAAATCACCCATGCTAGGGTCTGACAGTCCAGGCTAAGGGAATGAAGGGTCAGGGAAGGTTCCAGGATGAAGTGACTTAGAAGCTGATGCCTTAAAGATAAGAAGAATAGCTGTGTCAAAGGAAGTGAGGAGGTGGAGAGAGTTCAGAAGTATGTAGAGAGAACACTGTGCTCTGGGGAGCTGACGAGGGCTCTGATATGAAAATACAGAGCTCATCCTTAATCCTACCACCCAGAAATCACCATGATTCATATTTGGTACATAGCCTTTCAAAGTATTTTATAGGGATAGGCAGCTGCCTGCAGTTTTGAGGGGAGAATGTGGCATCTGAGTCACAAGCAGAGGAAGGAGAATGTGGAACACCTGAGCTGTCCCACTGCCTCTGCAAGTAGGGCAGTTTCCATGACCACCTGCAACAGTGCATTCATTTAGTCACAGCTTCCATGGACAGAGCATGCTCTTTCACAGACACTGGGACAGTCACAATAGAAGACTCAGAAAGAGTCACAGCCATGCAGCAGCTGACAGTCTTCACGGGGGATGCTGTTGGGTGAACAGGCGATGGTCCTGAGTGGAGTTGAGGGGAATCCAATGTGTCGTGGGACATGGGGTAGAGTGACTCATTCTGAGCATGTGTTATGGGTGTGTGTGTGTGTGTGTGTGTGTGTGTGTAGAACAGCTTAGAAAGCTTTATGCTGGTCTTAAAAGAGTAGAAGTTTTTATTCTAGAGTCCACATGGAGCCTTTTATGGTAGTTAAATATGTCCTAGCATTGACTACTTGCTGAGTTTCTGGTGCCAAGCCTGACTGTGTTTTCTTTTCTCACAGCAGAAGGAGCAAGAAATTTTCGAGAGGTAAGTATAGACCCCATGATTTGACTGGGTAGTCTTGGAGACCCTTAGGCCTCTGCACACTCCACTGCCTTCAGGCCCTGCTGCTCTTGGGAGAATGCAGAGTGTGCAGCTGAGTGGTTTCCCTGGAGCCCAGCTCTGTGGACAGGGTATCTCTCTGTCCTTGGCTTAGAGAACTGCTCAAAACACATGGAAAGGCAGTGGAATACTTAGTAATCCAAGACTTGCCACTGCTTTCTTAAACTTACTCTGTAAAAAGGTAGTCACCCTGTTAAGGTTTTACCACCTCCATCTGCAGATGAAAATGTTGAGACTCTAAAAGGGGAAGGGACCTGCCTAAGCCTGGAACCAGGGGTTGGAACCATCTAACACCTGCCCCAGTACTGTCGCCTCTGCCTCACTCCTCCTTTCTCTGATGGAGAAATCTTTGAAACTTAAATCTGCATCAACACTCAAATTTTGCATTTTAACTCTTTAATAATAAAAGAGTTTCACCATATCCTGTGTGGGTTCTAAAAGACTGAGAGCCAAGGGCCTGAGCTAGTGGCCAAGAGGACATAATTTGCTAGGCAGAGTAATTCACAAACCTTCTGTGTACAATTTCAGAGCTATACTTAGGGAACACAGTCCATTCTTCTTGTTTATTTACTTATTTATTTTTCTATATTTCAGTGGGTACAAATAATTTATTTTTATATTTAAGTTTCAATAGCAATACATGTGCATGAGAGAAAAAAATTCCACTGATATAAAGCCATTTAAAATGAAAAATAAATCTTGCTAGGCATGGTATCTCACACCTGTAATGCCAGCACTTTGGGAGGCCAAGGCAGGAGGGTAACTTGAAGCTAGGAGTTTGAGACCAGCCTGGGCAATACAGTGAGACCTGATCGCTATAAAAAAATAAAAAATTAGCCATGCTTCCTGCTGAGAAGCTGGCTCCTCAGAAGGCTGAGACAGGAGGATCACTTGAACCTGGGTAGTTGAGGCTGCAGTGAGCCATGATCACACCACTGCACTCAGCCTGGACAACACAGTGAGACCCTATCTCAAAAAAAAAAAAAAAGAAAAAAAAAAAAAACAAGTCTCCATCACCCTTTCCCAATCCCATTCCCTGGCAGTGATGGGTTTGAAAAGATGTGCATTTGTGGACTTGCTATGTATAGTCATTGGAGGATATGTGGGGGTTTTTTGGTTGTTGTCTTAAAAAATTTTTTTAAGCTGGGCGCCGTGGCTCATGCCTGTAATCCCAGCACCTTGGGAGGCTGAGGCGGGTAGATCACTTGAAGTCAGGAGTTCAAAACCAGCCTGGGCCAAGATGGCGAAATCCCATCTCTACTAAAAATTCAAAAATTAGTCAGGTGTGGTGGCGTGCACCTATGGTCTCAGCTACTCAGGAGGCTGAGGCAGGAGAATTGCTTCAACCCGGGAGGTGGAGGTTGCAGTGAGCTGAGGTCGTGCCACTGCACTCCAGCCTGGCAACAGAGCCAGGGCCGGGTGTGGTGACTCACACCTGTAATACCATCACTTAGGGAAGCCTAGGCAGGCAGATCAATTGAGGTCAGGAGTTCACAACCATCTTGGCCAACATGGTGAAATCCCATCTCTACTAAAAATACAAAAATTAGCTGGGTGTGGTGGCACACACCTGTAATCCCAGTTACTGAGGAAGCTGGGGCAGGAGGATCACCTGAGCCCAGGAAGCGGAGGTTTTAGTGAGCTGAGAGCATGTCAGTGTACTCTAGCCTGGGTGACAGGAGTGAAATCCTGTCTCAATAAAAGTAGGATCATTTTATACCTGTTGTTCTGAAACTTGTTAGGCTATCTGGGACATGTTTGCCTGTCCATACATTTAGATTCCCCTCACTTCTTTGAAAGTCTGTGAAGAATTGCACAGTGTAGATGGATCACATTTATTTTACTGTCTCCTAATGCACGCTCGGCTTGTTCCCGCTTCTCTACTTGTACAATCTTTTCACACTTCTGCCCGTCTTCTCTATCTCCTTTGTCTTCATCTTTAATACATTGTATCCTTAATATCAAGCTGATCTGACTTTTGAAAAAAAAATTGATCTTTAATTTTTTTATTCAAAAGATTTTGAACTCACAAAAAAGTTACAAAGGTAATGAGCTTCACCTAGAAAATATCAATTGTTAACATTTTGCCTCATTCACTCTGGCTCACTCTGTCTTCCTATTTATCAACCGAGTATATATGTTAAAAACTTATTATTTTTATTTTTTAAATAATTTAAAAAAAAAAAATTTTTTTTCTAAGATGAGGTTTCACCATGATGGCCAGGCTGGTCTTGAACTCCTGACCTCAGGTGATCCACCCACCTCAGCCTCCCAAAGTGCTAGGATTACAGGCGTGAGCCACTGCGCCTGGTCAAAAACATTTTTTTATGGTCTATTTGAGGGCAAGTTCCAGAAAACATGAACTTTTCTTTCAAAATGCTTCAGCATGTTTCTTCTAGAAACAAAGACATTGTCTTATATAACCCCAGCATAAAATTGAGGAAGTTTAACATAGTTATAATACTATAATCTAATACACAGTCTATATCCAACCATTGCCAATTATGCAAATGTTCTTAACAATGTTTTATTTCATTTTCCTACTTCAACTGGTCCTTTAAAGTCTAGAATTGTTCTTTAGATTTTTAAAAAACATTTTTAAAGAGTCAAGGCCAGTTTTATACGATCTCCCTCAATTGGGGTTATCTGATGTTACCTTATGATTAGATTCAAGTTATACATTTTTAGCAGGAATACCTCATAACTGATGTATCTTCAATTCATCATATCTGGGGGCCCATGATGTCCCTTTGTCCATTATCAAGGACGTAAATTTTGAGTACTTGGATAAGGTGATGTTCACCAGGTTTCCTTATTATAAAGTTAATAGTTTTCCTTTTATAATTAATAAGCAGTCTGTGAGGAGACACTTTCTGCATATATATCCTGAGTCCCTTCAGACTTTCTCCCAATAGTTTTAGCATCCATTGGTCATTCCTGCCTGAATTATTCCTTTATTTATTTGCTTGTTTGTTCACTTATTCAATATTAATACAGACTCATGGATTCTTATATTCAATGCATTATAATCTGTCACTGCCATTACTAATTTTGTCATTCAGACTGTCCTAAATTTGGCCAGTAGGAGCCTCTTCAAGCTGGACCCTGTGTCCTTCTGAAAAGTTCCCATCATTCTTTGAGCACTATCTTGCTCTCTGGCACAAGAAGCACAGAAGATAACCCCGGCTTAACTTGTGCTTTTCCTGCCCTGGAATCAGCTGCTTCTCCAGGGATCCTGGTTGTTTTTATTGGAGAATAATATTTAGAAACCAAGATCTGGGCATTAAGGATACTCGGTGACCTTGTTTCCAGGCCTCAGTGTGCAACAGATGGGACTAGGAAGAGAGAGCGAGAGAGCGTGTATAGCTTTTTGATGCATAAGTTTGTATCACAACTTTTTTTCTTTTTTTTGAGACAGAGTCTGCTCTGTCACTCAGGCTGGAGTGCAATGGTGCAATCTTGGTTCACTGTAACCTCTGCCTCCTGGATTCAAGTGATTCTGATGCCTCAGCCTCCTGAGTAGCTGGGATTACAAGCATGTGCCACCATGCCCAGCTAATTTTTGTAATTTTAGTGGAGACAAGGTTTCACCATATTGGCCAGACTGGTCTTGAACTCCTGACCTCAAGTGATCTGCCTGCCTCAGTCTTGCAAAGTGCTGGGATTACAGGCATGAACCACCATGCCCGGCCTATATCACGACTTCTAATTCCAATGTAACACCTCAAGGTTTTCCTTTGCCCTCTCCCCTTCTACATTTGTACCTCTTGTTATTTTACAGTGAGGACTCCAGCTCCCAACAACATCAATATTTGCTCAATCCTACAATACATACAAAGTTGTCTGAGCATTGCTAAGCCCATACTGCTACTGACAGGCCTATTCATAGAGTTCCAGATTTGTCTCTAGTTCTTTATGCCCCTAGGCTGAGGGACTATACTCTCAAAGTACTGTGTTCAAAAGTTGTCAAGCCCCATCTAGCTGAAAACTCACTTATCTGAGAAGTGCCTTGCTGGCTCTGGTGTTTCCACACTGGTGGCCGGGCTCAACTCTGACTGGACACTGCAGTAGATGCTGCTGCACTGTCTGGGTGTTCTGATCCTGACCGGGGCCTGCTGTGTTCAGGCCCTGTTTCGTTTCCACCCCTTTGGGGCCATGAGTTTTGTCTTCGGTACCATAGGGAAGCTACATCAGGTGGTTCACTGTAGACTTTACTGTCTACATTGAGTCTCAGATTTGCCCTGGAATGACAGCTTAGCACCGCTGACATCAGCTCCTCTTTCTTCCCCACCTGTTGGCGAGAGCTTCTGCATTCTGAGAAGATGGCAATAGACCCTCTCTTGTCCTGACCACAAAGCGCCTTTGTTACTAGAGCTTGCTTCCAGAATTTCTAAGGCTTTGTTCACCTCATGCCTCCCAAGCCAGAACAGTCAGTGACAGTCTTGCAAAGAGCTATCAGGGCACATGCCCCACCTCTGTGCCCCCCTCCATTTATGGGCAGAGCCATGAGATATGGGAGAGAGCATGTGCACTCAGAACCACTGCCAGATCTCAAAGCCATCTTCAGGATTGGAGGCAGTAGGAAAGGTCTTTCTCAGCACCTGGGGCAAAGGGCTGCAAAGCTCCATGGTAAATCCCTACTTTGTCCTATATTCCTTTGAGATTTCACTTCAGGTCAAGGGAAAAAATACGTTGAATGCTGCCTGGGCTTCATCCCAATTTTTTTCTATTGTTGCAGGGAGACAGGACTTGAATCCAGCTCCCCATTTTAGCTCTGAATATGTTCTGTCCTGTCAAATGAGAGAACCACTACCTCCCAGGTGATAGCAAAGTTGAAGTGCAATTCTATAGAGAAAACAGCAAGCCCAGGGCCTTGCTGCTGATACACATGGCAGTTTTCAACTTCTAGGCATCATATTGTCCCAGATTGCCTCTTCAACAAAGCCCAGGCCCCATTGTGAGCTGAGGAGAGAGTTCTTAGGAGCGCAGTGGCATGACTCATTTGTGGCTGGGTGGTAACAGATGGCGCTTTCCTCTGTGGACCCCTCTGGTGTTTGCATTTCTAAAGTAGAGGAGTGGCTGTACCTTCTGACAAAACCCAGGGAAACATGACTGCTGCAACAGGTCTGGGAGGGAGGTGAGAGATTTTCTGGGCAAGGGCAAGATGTTGGAGTAGAAAGACTACTGTGCAGGGGTTCCAGAACCCCAGGCCTTAGCCCAGCTCTGCCATTAACTTACTGAGAGACCCTGGCAAGTTACTTCCCCTGCAGAGCACACAGCCTTCAATTTCTAATACTGGCACCAAGAACACATCTCCCTGTAAACTGTCTACCAGCTTCACTGATATTAAGGTTTCTGGGGGCACAGGGGAAATGCCCACCTTCCCTTTTGGCCCAATCCCCTTTGTAGGGCCTGGATGCCACTCTTTTTTTTTTCTTGAGACAGGGTCTCACTCTGTCACCCAGGCTAGAGTGCAGCGGCATGATTTCAGCTCACTGCAGCCTCTACCTCCTGGGTTCAAACAGTCCTCCCACCTCAGCCTCCCAAGTAGCTGGGACTACAGGTGCATGCCACCACACCCAGCAAATTTTAAATTTTTTATAGAGATGGGGTCCTACTGTGTTGTCCATGCTGGTCTCAATCTCCTGGGCTCAAGCGATCCTCTCCCACCTCAGGCCTCCCAAAGTGCTGGGGTCACAGGGGTGAGCCACTGCACCTGGCCGTAGCTGCCAATTTTGGTGTCACCCTGATAGAAGGATTTTACTTCTGTCCTTGTCCTCACCCCATATTTATCCAGATATGTTTCCAGAATCATCCTGAATCTCTGTTTCTGTTTCTCCCCATATAAGGACTGAAGAAGCAGAGGGCATTTTGGATCCCCAGGAGTCGGAAATGTTAAACTTTAATGAGAAGTGCACTCGGAGCCCACTACTGACCCAACTCTGGGCAACGGCAGTTCTTGGGTCCCTCTCAGGTTAGGAGCAGTAGAGCCCAGGACCATTAGGACAACTGGGCTTCTGTCTGTCTGTCTGGGGTTCACTCCTGGTTCGCACTGGGGACCAGGGCTTCTGAGATGGTAGCTTAAACAAGGCATGCTGGATGCAGGCTGGTCAGTAGGGTCAAGGTTCCAGACAGGCCTGGGGCAGCTGGGCAAAGTCCTTCCCATTTTCAGACTAACATGTTCTGTGGTTGGGTCTGAAATAAATCTCATTCCTATAAATCATGTCTTCCTTACATCCTGCCCTACTAGGGCAGCTCAGTATTATTTATTGGAAACCTGGGGTTTAAGAAAATATAAATGAGGGCCAACTGGAGAACATCTGGACCAAGCATCAAACTGCCTAATTTGCCTCACTTATTCACTTTACACGCACTGACTCAGACCAGCTGTGGGTCCCACCCTGTGCCACATGCTGGGGCCACAGAGGTAAATATGACATGGTCTTCTACCTCTAGGAATTCCCATTTAGCACGGGGGTTCTCCGGAGCAGGCCTCCTCCAAGTTACATGGAAGCTTCCATCCTCTTAATGGTAGCTTTTACACAATTCATGGAACAGTTAGGTTAATAGACTGATGTTTTTTTCAGTTTTAATCCTCCATCCTTATATTATCCTTATGATTTTGGCACAAGCTATAGCTTGTCTACTGTAGATTCTGGTATCAAACGATGCCTGATTTACCAGCAGTTTAGTTATTTGCTGGAAATTGTATATCTCATGCTTCCTAGCTTCCAGAGGCTGCGTTTCTAGGACAAATCCAATCTGGAGGTCACAGATATGAACAGGTAAAAAGCAGTATAATCAGTGCTAGGCATAGAAACAAAATGCTTTGTCTTCATTTTGCCCCTGACACCGACTCAGTGTGTGAACTTGGGCAACTCACTTCTCCTCTCTGGGCCTTATTTCTATCAGAGTTTACAGATGAGGGTCTTGACCAATAATAACTATTGTTATCAGGGCTACAGTTTATAGAGCACTTACATGCTGGGCACTTTACATGTATGATTCTGTTTAATTCTCATGATCACTCAGTGAGAAGTCCTATTTTGAACCCCCATTTTGCAAATGAGCCTCAGAGAGAGTAAATGGCTTATCTGAGGTCACTGTGCCAATGAGTAGTGAGGAACTTTTTGTTACCTGGCAGGACCAGGTTAGGACAGGGGTGGGCCCTCGGCAACTCTGATAATTCTTTCTGGCAGGTACAGAGGACATACGGATCGATGAGAGGACAGTCAGCCCCTTCCTGCAATTGTCAGATGATCGAAAGACCCTGACCTTCAGCACCAAGAAGTCAAAGCCCTGTGCAGATGGCCCAGAGCGCTTTGACCACTGGCCCAATGCCCTGGCTGCCACCTCCTTCCAGGATGGGCTCCATGCCTGGATAGTGAATGTCCAGAACAGTTGTGCCTATAAGGTGGGCGTGGCCTCAGGCCACCTGCCCCGCAAGGGTTCTGGCAGTGACTGCCGTCTGGGCCACAATGCCTTCTCCTGGGTCTTCTCTCGCTATGATCAGGAGTTTCGTTTCTCACACAATGGGCAGCACGAGCCCCTGGGGCTGCTGCGAGGCCCAGCCCAGCTGGGTGTGCTGCTGGACTTGCAGGCTCGGGAGCTGCTCTTCTATGAGCCAGCCTCTGGCACAGTGCTCTATACCTATCATGGGGCCTTCCCTGGGCCCGTCTTCCCAGTCTTTGCTGTGGCCGATCAGACCATTTCCGTCATTCGCTGACCTCTGGCCACAGGAAGCCAGGTCCACCTCCCACCACCCTTTCAGGCCATGTTTTTACTGAGTGTCCTTTTCCCAAATGATGTATGTGGTGTTTCCAAGGGAAACAGGGCCCACAATCAGTGGGCAGCTTTAGGAGGGCTGGAGATCTGTTTCAGATCTAGGCACAACCTGTAAATCACAGGTGTCCAAGCTTTTGGCTGCCCTGAGCCACATTAGAAGAATTTTCTTGGGCCACATAAAAAACGATAGCTGCCCGGGCGCGGTGGCTCACGCCTGTAATCCCAGCACTTTGGGAGGCCGAGGCGGGTGGATCACGAGGTCAAGAGATCGAGACCATTCTGGTCAACATGGTGAAACCCCATCTCTACTAAAACAAAAAATTAGCTGGGCACGGTGGCGCGTGCCTGTAATCCCAGCTACTCAGGAGGCTGAGGCAGGAGAATTGCCTGAACCCAGGAGGCGGAGGTTGCAGTGAGCCGAGATCGCGCCATTGCACTCCAGCCTGGGTAACAAGAGCGAAACTCCATCTCAAAAAAAAAAAAAAAACGATAGCTGATAAGCTAAGCTAAAAAAAAAAGTCTGTATAATTTTTGTGATATCTGCCACTACAGATAAGCAAAAAAGCCCTCAAATTCAAAGAGTTGGACATTGCTGCTTTGAATGCTGGGTATCTGTGGGGAACCCGCTACTACTCCCTGGGCCTTAGTCTCCCAAATCCACCATGCACCTGCCCCTCTGAGGGTGTCTTCACTTTGTCTCTGGCATCCAGCATGGTGCCTGGTACATAGCGAGTATGCAATAAATATTTGGCAGGTGAGTGGATGGATAAATGGAGAGGTGAATGTAGGTAGGTGGATGGACAGGTGACTGGGTGGATGTGGTGGTCTCTGGAGAAGCACTGCCATTCAGCCGCCTGCTCCAGCTTTGCACGTGAAGAAGTGCTTCTCTTCACAGGCAGAGAAGGCTGTGGCCGAAGTTTCTGCATCCCATTAATTCAGTGCCTCTGTCTTTTTCATGACATGGCACATAGAGAAAATATTTTTTCTAGCACACAAGGGCAAACTGAAAGGCTGCTCCTGGCCAGAGGAGTCTGGCCTGGGGGACTGTGTCCTCCCCAGTGTCCTGCCTAGGCCCTCAGAGGACCAGGGGGTTGTGTCTCCAGGTAACCTGACTGCAGCCACATCATCAGCATCTGTCTCACACCTGCCAGCTGAGCCCCAGCCTGTGCCCACCGGTAAAAGCAGGGACGGCCTTTTCCCTTAGAGCAGCTGATAAGTTTCCCTACCTGATGGCCCCCTCTGACATAAACTGCACACCTGGGGTGAGGGCTTAAAGCCAGAAATTGCTGAGGGAGTAAGAGGGCCAGCCTTAGGGCACATGGACATCATTAAAAGTCTTAAAATCATTAAAGATTTATTCCGTGTTCTTTGTTGGTAATTAGGTGTATACTGTATGCTGGCCCATCTTCATACCCTTATCGCATTCTTGGAAGTAAGTGGGTGGCAGCTCAGCGTAGCAGAAAGAGCCTGGAGACGCTACCAAGACCCAAGGCAAGTTCCTTTATGTTTGCCTCTGTGAGGAGTTCACCCTAGAACAGCGGTCTTCGAACGTTTGTCCAGGAATGCTCTTCTAAAGCAATCTTACCTACAACTTTAGGCTCCTGGGTCCAAAGAAGATGAGAGGCAGAGCCCTCCCCACTTTGTTTGGGAGATACAGAGCAGTTTGAAAACCACTGTTTATTTTTTATTTTTATTTTTTGAGACAGTCTCAAAGGGAGGCCGAGGTGGGTGGATCACCTGAGGTCAGGAGTTCAAGACCAGCCTGGTCAACATGGTGAAACCCCATTTCTACTAAAAATACAAAAAATTAGCTAGGCATAGTGGTGTACACCTGTGATCTCAGCTAATCAGGAGGCTGAGGCAGGAGAATTGCTTGGACCTGGGAGGTGGAGGTTGCAATGAGCTGAGATCGCACCACTGCACTCCAGCCTGGGTGACAGAACGAGACTCGGTCTTACAGAAAAAGAGGAAATTACTGTAGCCTTGCCTTGGTACCAGTCCCAAGGAAGACTTTGGTCAAGCCCCAAAGAGATCTTCCCTGCCTTTGCCTGGGCACAGCCCCTGCTAAAAAATCTGGGTCAAAGCCAAAGCTCTTCTTGGCCGGAAGAGCTTGAAGGCCTGAAACACCCTCCCTCTGGAAGCCTGGGGTCAGCGCTTAGTTTGAAAAGCAGGATACTAAGCCGTCCTGGAGGGACACTCCATTAGCACCACATAGTATGAAGGGGAGAATTTAAACAAGGAACCCCATGACAGTCATGAGAAGAAATCCTGTTGACTTATGCCTGCTTTGTGTTAGGTAATGTGCTGTTACTTACATGCACATATAACCCTCAAAGCTACCTCGTTGAAGGCCCCCCATGCCATGTCTCCCCCAATCCACCAACTCAGCTTCTCACAGCAGCCTTCATTCAAGTTCATGGGCCTGCTGCAGGAATGCCCTCCTCATTCGTCTGCTCATCTAAAGCCATCCCCCAATGCCACTCCTCATCATCCACTCCAGAGCCCTCCCTGGCTGCTGGCACCAGAACACACTGCCAGGTGTGTGTGTGTTTTTAACATGTGGCATCTCCTGGCAATGGGCAAGGCACAGAGATGTCCAGCAAATACCAAGTAGAAAGCTGTGTGGGAAGGTAGGGAGGCAGGAAGAGATTTCTTTTTTTTTAGAGACAGGGTTTCACTCTGTTGCCCAGGCTGGAGTCCAATGGCATGATCATAGCTCACGTAGCTAAACTCCTGGGCTCAAGCGATCTTCCTACCTCAGCCTTCTGAGTGGCTGCGATTAAAGGTGTGTGCCAGTACACCAGGCTAGTTTTCAAATTTTTTGTAGAGATGGGGTTTCACCATGTTTCCCAGGCTGGTCTTAAACTCCTGGGCTCAAGTGATACTCCTGCCTCAGCCTCCTAAAGTGAGAAAAGAAATTGAAAACCCAACCTACTTCTTCAACCTCCAATTGTTCCCCCCTCCCCCCAAACCTATTCCCTATACTCCAGTCCTTGTTCCCAGTACTTTCCTACCTCCACGCTAGTCTCTGTGACTGGGGTGCCCTTCAAGGTTGACATTCTTTAGGACACCTCCCCTATTCGCCCAGGATCTCTACTGTACCATGTCTCACGACAAGGATCCCCATTTACCTGCAACCTAGCGGTCACACCAATGGGCTTTGGAGTCAGATGTGCCTAAATTGGAATCCTGGCTTCTTTGCATGCTAGCTGTGACCTCATGCAGGCTGCTTAACCCCTGCATTTCAGTTTCCTCATTTGTAAAGCTGTGGAGGGGGTCAAACCACCTAGATCCAATGAGGTAGCTTTGGGGGTTATACGTGCATATAAGTAACTTATCACATTACCTAACACAGGGCAGGCATAAGCCAACAGGATTTCTTCTCATGACTGTCGTGGGGTTCCTTGTTTAAATTCACCCCTTCATACTACATGGTGCTAATGGACAGTGTCTCTATGGACAGCTTAGCATCCTGCTTTTCAAACTAAGCGCTGACCCCAGGCTTCCAGAGGGAGGGTGTTTCAGAAGCTGAAAGAGAGGCCTTAGGACCTCTGCTTCTACTCCAGCAGTTTTTTCAGGGTTTTTAGTTTTGCATAATGGGGTTTCAGATCTCCCATGACAAAAGGCCCCTGCTGCTAAAACCAAGTTTGAAAGTGCCTTGTTTTGAAGCTAGTTGGACCCTCTATGTGTCCTGTTGGATGTGAAGAGGGCTCCTAGTGGAAAAGGGACACAGGTGTGAATGAGAATAAGGGAAGGCAGAAGCTAGGAGCTGATTCGTGGGGCAAGGCTGAGAGCCCAGCACTCAAACTGCTTTATTATCAGAATAGGTGATGAAGGCTGCAGGGAGACAGGGAAAGTCCAGAGCTTCGGAGAAAGAAGGGGCTCCCTGTCTGCAGGGTTTGTTTAGGATTTTCTCCATTGCCTAGGGCCCAGCCACTTCCCTCACCAGCCTCAAAGCCCTGGGGTTGAGGCCCCTAGGCGGTCAAGGGCAGGCAGGAGATGGGCCAGAGAGGGGAGGATGTGTTCTTTAGGTACAGAATCCCTGACCATGGGGTCCAGTGCCTGTTGGCCAACCACCAGGAAGCTGTGCAGGCCCACAGCCCGAGGCCCCTGGTAATCACAGAGGTAATTATCCCCAACATGGGCGGTCACTGCTGGTTCCATATGAGCAAGGCGCAAGGCCTCCTGGAAAATGCGAGGGTCTGGCTTGGGCCAGCCAGCATCCTCAGAGGTCAGCACAAAGTCAAAGTATTCACGCAGGCCAAGACCTGCCAGGATGCCCTCTAGCCGTCGGTCAAAGTTGGAGACCACTGCCAACCTCAGACCCCGTGTACGGCAGCCCCTCAGGGTGTCCTCAGCCCCATCCAGCACCTGCCAGGTGCAGGGGCTGCTGAAGTCTTCATACAGCTGTTCAGCGATGGGTGCCACAGCCTGAGCATCCCGGACACCCGCCAGGTGGAAGGTCTGCAGGACCACGTCCAGCCACCACTGACGGGAGGTGAGGCCATGGCTCAGGCCGTAGTTGGGGAAGCTGCGGCTATGAGCCTTGTACGCCTGCCTGAAGCCCTGTTCCAGGACTGAGGGTTCCACCTCCAGTCCGTGAGCCCGGCCCTTGGCAGCATACTCCTCCCCTACGGGGTGGCGGAGCCTGAGCAGCGTGTCCTTCACATCCCACGTCAGCAGTCGTATCTGCAGCCGGTGTGCCATAGGGGGCCAAGTCCACCCCAGTTCTGCCTCAGGTCCCACGGTGGGTCCCAGGGAAGCAGAGCTGGATAAGACCACCTCTCCACAACTTAACAATCACCTCTTTCCAGGCCTTGCGGGTCGGATTTGCTGGCTAACAAGAAGCACTTGGGAAATGTCTTCACAGCACAAGGTCCTAGAATAAAAAACAGGTAAGGTGGAAGCTCAGGCCACGACATCAGAGAGACTGGGTTCAAATTCTCGTGCTGCCAATGGTGTGACCCTAGGAAAGTCACTCTGAATCCACAACAAATTTCTGAGCACCTTTTGAGCTAGCTGCTAGCATATAGGACAGATTTCCAGCCCTTATGGCATTTACAGGCACTGAAGAACAGATATTAGGCAGAGAACTACACAAACACTTAAATACAATGAAGTTAATATATACCATAAGGATATAAATCCAGGGACTGCATCTAGTCTATGTAGTCAGGGAATGTCATAAGCAAGTGAATTTTCTTTTTCTTTATTTTCAGACAGGGTCTCTGTCTCCCAGGTTGGAGTGCCTGGCTCCATCTCCCAGGCTCAGTCAATCCTCCCGCTTCAGCCTCCCTAGTAGGTGGGGCTACAGGCATGTGCCACCACGCCCAGCTAATTTTTGAATTTTTTGTAGAGACTTGGCAGGGGGAGGGTCTCACTATGTTGCCCAGGCTGCTCTCCAACCCCTGGACTCAAGTGATCCTCCAACCTTGGCCACCCAAAGTACTGGGATTATAGTTGTGAGCCACCACTCCTGGCCCTGCAAGTGAAGTTTCAATGGAGATCAGAAGAATGAATGTGCAAGAAGCAGAAGTAGTTGAGTGCTCCTTTCAGTGGAAATAGCAAGTGCAAAGGCCCTGAGGCAGGGCAAGGAGTCTGGTGCTTTGGGTAGACAGAGGCCAGCTCAGGCAGGACCTTGTATGTCAGGACACAATTATTATGGTTGCTATTATCATTATTAGCGATGTCAAAGACAGAAGGGGCCTTGCAGGCCAACTGAACAATATCCTGGCCACTGGGCAGAGAAGACTGAGCCAGAGAGGAGCAAGTACTTGCCTAAGGCCACAGTGAGTCAATGGCATAGCCAGGACCAGAACCCAAACTTCAGACCCTCTGGCCAGTTCTTTTACTGTACCATGAGATATATTTGGATTTTAAAAAATTGGTGGCCGGGCGTGGTGGCTCACGCTTGTAATCCAAGCACTTTGGAGGCCAAGGCGGGCAGATCACCTGAGGTCGGGAGTTCAAGACCAGCCTGACCAACATGGTGAAACCCCATCTTTAAAAAAAAAAAAAATTGGTGAACCTGTACAGCACAGGAGAAAAGACAGGACAGAGCAGGCTGTCTGTCTCTAGCCCTCTCTGAACCCCAATTTTCCATCTTTACTGGAGGTAATGACACTGGCCTAGGAGGAGAGCTGATGAGAGATAACTGACTCAAAGCACAAGAAACAAATGACTCAGCCTGCTGTCCAGAGGCTGGTGCAGCTTCTTTCCCCAGACAGCTGATCCCAGATAAGGCTGTCCCCTTGAAACCCCAGGGGCCAGAGTTCAAAGTTCAGTCAAGTTGTTATTTAGTGAGGGGCGTCGCTGGGAGGAAGCTTGTCCAGGAAATGAATTAAGGAGACTCATCCAAAGACCCTCTCATTTTGCAGGTGGGCAGACAGAGACCTGGTGAGGCGCAGTAATTTACCCCCAAATCAAACAAGGGGTCACAGTAGCACAGCTAAGACTAGAGCAGAGGGCTCTGGCTCCAGACTCACGGCTTTTTCGATTTCTGGAAGCGCGGCTTGGGGGCTCTGGGCTGCAGGACCGAACTGCTCAGCCTTCCTCACCTCCAGGGCTCGGGAAATGCGAAGTCCAGGAGCCCGGGCCTCACGCAGAACCTCTACAGCTGCCGTCGGCAGCGTGAGCTGGGGCGGGGGTTTCTAGGGACCTTGCCCGTGGCCGACCCCTTCTCAGGGTCCCCTTCTTAGCTGTAGCGTGCCCACGGATCGGCGCCGGTTCCCGGGGCCCAGAACCCACCTGAGTCGCAGGGAAGCCAGCAGAGAGCACAGCCTCACGGCCCGCCAGCTCCGGCGGAGGTACGTAGGCGGCGGGGCGGGGCTAGCGCGGGCCGCCTCACTCCCATCCCGCCCCGCCCCTGTCCCCGCCCTTGTCCCCTCACCTTCGCCCTCTCTCCGTCCCTCGTCGCCCTCGTTATCCCCTCTCCCTCCTTCGTTGCACTGTGCACCTCTGTCACCCGCCTTCACTGCGCGGTTTCGTTACCCAGCACCCTTTCGGTTCCCCGGTCCGCACCCTTCTGCTCCCCAGCCCCCGTTACCAGCACCCTCTCCGCCCTGTCTGCGCACCCCCTGCCCGCCACACGGCCCCTTCCCCACACCGCCCCTCTCTTTTCTCCCCATTTCCCACCCTGGCGGTTCTTTGCCTCCTTCGAATCGGGACACCCCGAGAGGTACCCCAGTTGGTATTGGAGGGCATTGCTTTTATTTGGACACTTGTTTAATCCAAGGCAGTTTGGGGAGGGTAGAGTCCTCTGCAGTAACCTGCTTTTTTTTTTTTTGAGACAGAGTCTCGCTCTGCGGCCCAGGCTGGAGTGCAGTGGCGCGATTTCGGCTCGCTGCAACTCCTGCCTCCCTGGTTCAAGCGATTCTCATGTCTCAGCCTCCTGAGCAGCTGGGACTACAGGCGTGTGCTACCATAACCAGCTAATTTTTGTATTTTTTGTAGAGACGGGTCTTCACCATGTTGGACAGGCTGGCTTGGAACTCCTGATCTCAAGCGATCCGCCCACTTCGGCCTCCAAAGTGCTGGGATTACAGGCCTGAGCCACGGGACCAGCCTATTCTTTTTGTTTTAAAAAGCCCTGTGGTGACAGCCTGGAATCCTAACTACTAGATCACCAGGGAGCTTTCTGATTCTTTTGAAGAAAAGACTTTCTGTTTTTGTTTTGCAAAAGTAATGCATGCAGATCACTTGGGATCAGGAGGTGAATCACCTAAGGTTAGGAGTTCGAGACCAGCTTTTCAACATAGTAAAACCTCATCTGTACTAAAAATACAAAATTAGCCAGATGTGGTGGTGCATGCCTGTAATCCCAGCTACCTGGGAGGCTAAGGCAAGAGAATCGCTTGAACTGGGGAGGTGGAGGTTGCAGTGAGCCGAGATCAGGCCACTGCACTCCAGCCTGGGCAACAGGAGCGAAACTCCATCTTAAAAAAAAAAAAAAGTAATGCATGTGAATTTCAAAATACTTAAAAAATAGAAACATGTTCAGGGCTTGGGCATAGTGGCTCATGCCTGAAATCCTAGCACTTTGAAAGGCTAAGGTGGAAGGATCACTTGAGCTCAGGGGTTTGAGACTAGCCTGTCTCATTAAAAAATAATAATAGGCCAGGTGTGGTGGCTCATGCCTGTAATTCCAGCACTTTGGGAGGCTGAGACGGATGAATCACCCGAGGTCAGGAGTTCTAGACCAGCCTGACCAACATGGCAAAACCGCATCTCTACTAAAAATACAAAAGTTAGCTGGGCATGGTGGCAGGTGCCTGTAATCCCAACTACTCAGGAGGCAGAGGCATAAGAATCGCTTGAACCCCGTGAGGCAGAGGTTGCAGTGAGCCAACATCGTACTACTGCACTCCAGCCTGGGTGACAAAGCAAGACTCTGTCTCAAAAAATAATAATAATAAAAATGCAAAATACAAACATGTACAAAGTAAAAAGCCACGACCTGCAACCTTATTCATTCACCAGCTAGCATCTGTGGGCTCTGCGTCCCCTGTCCTTCTTTGAGGATTCAGTGGGAAACACGGTGGTTCCTGCCTGCATTGGACATGGGAGGGGTAGACGACCATCTTGTAGATGAACAAGGTAATATCAGAGAGAAATGGAAGCAGTAAAACAGAATCATTTTATGAACAGTGACAGGGAATCTCTTTGGTTGAGGTGGTCAGGGGAGGAACAAAGGTCTGAATGGTGAGGAGACTGTCAGGTTAAGATCAAGGAACAAGTTCTCCAGGTGAAAAGCTGGCAAGGAGGAGGTGGGGCCCCAGCTTGCTTACAGAGCAAGGGTAGTAGCCTTGGGGCAGGGAGAGAAGGGTTTCCCCACCCCATCTCAATCCCCAAGGATTGCTGAGGTGACAGTTTTGGTTATGCTATGAGACAGTTTTCTAGGAGCACACAAACATATGTCCCATTTTCTTCCTTTATTTTTCCTTCCTTTTTTCCCCCTCCCTTCCTCCCTCCCACTCTGCCTTCTTCCCTCCCTTCCTTCCTTTCCTCCCTCCCTCCTTCCCTCCTTCCCTCTCAGTTTCTTTCTTTCATTCTTTCATTTTTGAGACAGAGTTTCGCTCTTGTTGCCCAGGCTGGAATACAATGGCGCAATCTCGGCTCATTGCAACTTCCGCCTCCAGGGTTTAAGTGATTCTCCTGCCTCAGCCTTGAGAGTAGCTGCGATTACAGGCACCCACCACCACGTCCAGCTAGTTTTGTATTTTTAGTAGAGATGGGTTTTCACCATGTTGGCCAGGCTGGTTTCGAACTCCTGACCTCAGGTGATCCGCCTGTCTCAGCCTCCCAAAGTGCTAGTATTACACGCTTGAGCCACCGTGCCCGACCCCCTTTTTTTTTTTTTTGAGTCAGAGTCTTACTCCTGCACCCAGGCTGAAATGCAGTGGTGCAATCTCGCTCACTGCAACCTCCACCTTCCAAGTTCAAGTGATTCTCCTGTCTCAGCCTCCCGAGTAGCTGGGATTACAGGTGTGTGCCACTGTGCCTGGCTAATTTTTTGTATTTTTAGTAGAGATGAGGTTTCGCCATGTAGCCAGGCTGGTCTAGAACGCCTGACCTCAAATGACCCACCCAAAGTGCTGGCATTATAAGAATGAGCCAATGCGCCTGGCCTGATTTTCTTCCTTTCAACTCTTAAAAAACAAAACTTTCTCTTGTGTTCAACTTGGTCTGTTCACTGGGTTCACGCCTGGGAAGAAACACAAAGTACAGAGTCACAGACTTTGGCCCTGCAAGAGAGAGCCCAACTCACTTGGGGACTCACTTGAAAAACTGGTTTTGTGTTGTAAGCATGAAGCAGAAGTGGGGGTGGGAAGGGTGATTGGGACACCAGAGGTCCAAACGCATTTCACAGAATCCAAGAATGTCTGATATTGTCCACTTTTCAGGGTCACCTAAAACCTAACTCCTTAGGTTCTGGTCCCAGCTCTGCCACCTCTCTGTCTGTGAGCTCTCCATTCAATTATTTTTCTCTCTGGGCCTCAGTCTCCCAATATGCAAAATGTGAATTTTCACAAAGTGAACATATCTATGCAACCAGCACCAGGCCAAGAAAAAGAACAATTTCCAGAACCCTACACAGCCTGTCCACTGCAGTCACTTACCACCCAAAAGGGTAACTATCTAGACTTCTAATTGAATAGTTTTACTTGTTTTTGAACTGTATGTAAACAGAATAATAGAGCCTGCACTCTTTTATACCTTGCGTCTTTTGCTCAAAATTGTATTTGATACATCTATATTGCTATGTGTAGTTGTAGTTAATCCATTCTCACACCTGTAATATTCCATTATACTGTTGAAGAACATTTGGCTTATCTCCAATTTTGTTTATTACACTTTTTAAATTTTTCGAGACAGAGTCTCACTCTGTTGCCCAGGTTGGAATGCAGTGGCACCATCTCAGCTCACTGCAACCTCTGCCTCCTGGGGGTCAAGCGATTCTCTGCCTGTCTCCCAAGTAGCTGGGATTACAGGCGTGTGCCACCACACCTGGCTGAATTTTTTTTGTGTTGTTTTTAGTAGAGATGGAGTTTCACCATGTTGGCTAGGCTGGTCTCGAACTCCTGACCTTGTGATCCACCCGCCTCGGCCTCCCAAAGTTCTGGGATTACAGGCACGAACCACCGCACCCAGACAGTATTAGGCACTTTTATGGATGTATTGTGGTACCTCATGTGGTTTTAACTTGAATTTCTCCACTAATGAAGATAACATCTCTTCATATATGTATTGGTCAAGTTTTCATTTTTTATTTACATAGCCACACACGAATATATCCTTGTTACATATAATACATGAATAGAAATCATACATATAAAGGTAAAGTCCCTCTAAAACGAATTCCTTCACTAGTTTTATTTTCAATTGAAAAAAATTTTGTTTTGTAGAAATGGGGTCTTGCTATGTTGCCCAGGCTGGTCTTGAACTCCTGGCCTCAAGCAATCCTGCCACCTTGGCCTCCTACAGTGCTGGGATTACAGGTGTGAGCCACTATCTCCATCTCCTTCCCAAGTTTTGAGCACTGGGTTTGGAGTTGAGACCTGAATTCCAGCCTTCATCTGCCACTGACTAGCTTGCTGTCTAATTTCAGACAAGTCTCCTCTCTGGGTCTGCCTCCCCATCTATAAAATCAGGGTGTTTAACTAGATATCATTATTTTGGCTTTTGTTATATCCACTGAACTGGAATCCTGATTAATACAGAGTGACTGAAGAATGACTTTTTTTTTTTTTTTTTTTTTTTGAGACAGTCTGTCTCTGTTGCCCAGGATGGAGAGTGCAGTGGCGTGATCTTGGCTCACTGCAACCTCTGCCTCCCAGGTTCAAGAGATTATCCTGCCTCAGCCTCCCAACTAGATAGTTTCTAAGGATCTTTTTTCTTTAACGTTCTGGCCACTGTTTCTGTGATCCCAAGAACCTCCATTAGGTAGAAATGGCCATTTGCCCCATTATCCGTTCTCTCCATCTTCCTTAGTGACTGAATTCCTGAATTTTAGTTAAGCATATATATGGCTTTCCCACTGACTATCTCCAGCCTCCCTTACAACTGGGTATGACCATTTGACTAATTTGAGACAACAGTGTGTAGACAGAAATGTGTGCAACTTTCGGGTCATGACATTATAAAGGAGGGCTGTGTTCTCCACTTGATCTTCTCCTCTTCCTGCTGGCTGAAAAAGAGGACCTGATGATGCGAACTGGCCCAGCCATTTGTTTTTTTTTTGTTTTGTGAGATAGGGTCTCACTCTGTTGCCCATGCTGGAGTGCAGGGGTGCAATCACAACTCACTGCATCCTTGGCCTCCTGGGCTCCCTCCTGCCTCAGCCTCCTGAGTAGCTGGGACTACAGGAATGTGCCACCACGCCCAGCTAATTTTTGTATTTTTTGTAAAGATGGTTTCCCCATGTTGCCTAGGCTAGTCTCAAACTCCTGGACTAGAGTGATTCACCCGTCTCAGCCTCCCAAAGTGTTGGGATTACAGGTGTGAGCCACTGTGCCCAGCACCAGCCATCTTTGTTCATGAGATGGAGGCCAAGATGTGCTGATGATGACAGAACAAGGCAAAAGTTGAGACCCCTCACAACATACTGCTGACATATCAGCCCTAGATTGCTTAGACAGAAGTAAATTTTCATCTCAAGCTATCATTATTTTGGCTTTTGCTATATCCACTGAACCAGAATCCTGATTAATACAGACTGACTAGAGAATGACTTTTTTTGTTTTGTTTTTTGACAGAGTCTGACTCTGTTGCCCAGTGCAGTGGTGTGATCTTGGCTCACTGCAACCTCCACCTCCCAGGTTCAAGTGATTCTCCTGCCTCAGTCTCCCAAGTAGCTGGGACTACAGGTGTCTGCCATCACGCCCGGCTAATTTTTTGTAATTTTAGTAGAGATGGGTTTTTGCCATGTTGGCCAGGCTGGTCTTAAACTCCTGACCTCAAGTGATCCACCCACCTTGGCCTCCCAAAGTGCTGGGATTACAGGTGTGAGCCACTGTGCCTGGCTCCAAGAATGACTTTAGATCGGATATTGGGTCAGTTTTCTCAGAGGAAGGGACACTTTGAGCTGAGATCTTAACAAGAGACATCCATATAGATTTAGGGGAAAAGCATTCCAGGCCAACGAGACCACTTGTGCAAAAGCTCAGTCCTCGACAGCATTCTGTGTAATGAGGCCTACCTGGTCAGTCGTGGCGCCCCCATCTCCCATCCCACTGTTTACAGTGACTGAGCCAAGAGTGGACCATGTGACCGGAAGAGGAGATTTGGTATGTGAGTGATGGGACAGAAAGCATCTTCCTCTGGGATTACAAATCTTAGACTATTTAAGCCTAGAGTTATTGAGGATTGTGTTGCTGGCAAGTGGCAAAAACCCACCTGAGTGTAAAGCTAACCTGGGGCAAACACAGACGAGAGCTAGAAAGGGACAGAGTCCTCCATGAGAGTCTTTGACCCTGGGTCCAATCTCACCTGTCCTTATCACAATCCAGTTATGAAAACCAATCATGGCCGGGTATAGTGGCTCTTGCCTGTAATCTCAGCACTTTTAGAGGCTAAGGTGGTAGATCACGAGGTCAGGAGTTCAAGAACAGCCTGGCCAAGATGGTGAAATGCGTCTCTACTAAAAATACAAAAATAATTAGCTGGGTGTGGTGGTGGGCACCTGTAATCCCAGCTATTCGGGAGGCTGAGGCCGAGAACTGCTTGAACCTGGGAGGCAGAGGTTGCAGTGAGCTGAGATCATGCCATTGCACTCAGCCTAGGCGACAGAGCAAGACTCTGACTCAAAAACAAAAACAAAAAAGAAAACGAGTCATGTCCTTCTTCGCTACTGAACTGGATCTCCATCACTTGCAACCAAGAAGTTGCCTGGTCTCCTTGGTCTCCCCCTGTTACTGGAGGTAACTGCAGATGGTCCCCGAACTATGATCATTCAACTCACAATTTTTGACTTTACATTTACAACTTTATTAGCATATAGATTTTTGTGTTGGTAGTTTTGCCCTATGTAGGCTAATGTAAGTGTTCTGAGCATGTTTAAGGAATGCTAGACTAAGCTATGATGTTTGGTAGGTTAGGTATATTAAATGCATTTTTTACTTATGATCATATTTTCAACTTATGGTGGGTTTATCAGGATGTAAACCCATCACATAAGTGGAGGGGTATCTGTATAACATTGTTAGACCCATAAATTTGCTGCTGATTATTGGGAGGTGGTATGGCACAGTGGTTAGGGGCAGAGGCCTTAGAGTTGGACTATGGGTTCAAATCCCAGCTTGGCTGTTTCCCGTGTGGTTCTAACCCAGTTCTGCCACAAACTTGTTAAGTGGCCTTAAGTGAGTCACATAAGCTCTCTAGATGTAGCTTCCTCATTGCAAAATGTCTCAAGCTCAGTTTAGTATTCTCCCTCCACCTTGACTCTGCTTGTTCCTCCATCCAGCCTTCCCCGTCTCAGTAAATGGCGCATCAGCCACCCAGAAGTTCAAGCCAGACTCATCCCTCAGATCTAATCTACCTTCTAAACACATCCACAATCCGTTCCCCTTTCTCCATCCCCACCGTCACCCCTCCAGTTCATGCCGTCAAGACTTTTCATCTGCAGTTTGCCATAGAGATGTTCAAATACTTCTACAAACTGCAAATTTAATTGAGTAATTCTGAAAAGGTGAATGTGGCCCTTGACCCCTGCATAGTTTGGTCCCGGTCTGTCTCTCTCCACTCAGTTCGGGCCATGCTCTCAGTGCTCTAGAAAGGCTAGCCTTGCGTTCCTCCAGCCAAGAGTCGCAGGGACTTTGCACAACTCTTCCCTCTCCCCAGAATGCTCTTCCCCAATTATGTCTTAGCTTGATGGCTCACCCTTCAAGTCTAGGCTCAAATGTCAGCCCTTCAGGGAAGTATTTTCTGATCCTTCAAAGCAGGTCAGAGCCTGGTGACCTCCTTCACAGCACCTGTCACCACATCACTGGTGCATATCTGCCTCCTTCCCACCCACTGTTTCTTTTTTTTTTTTGAGATGGAGTCTCGCTCTGTTGCCCAGGCTAGAGTGCAATGGTGTGGTCTCAGCTCAATACAGTCTCCACCTCTCAGGTTCAAGCAATTCTCCTGTCTCAGCCTCCTGAGTAGCTGGGACTATAGGCACCCACCAGCACACCCAGCTAACTTTTGTATTTTCAGTAGAGATGGGGTTTCACCATATTGGCCATACTGGTCTCAAACTCCTGACCTTGTGATCTGCCCACCTCCGCCTCCCAAAGTGCTGGGATTATAGGCATGAGCCACCGCGCCTGGCCCCAACCACTGTTTCAAGAGAGGCCCCTTCTCTGTTGTTCTCTGTCTCAGACCCCTTCTTTCCTTCAAAGCACTTATCACAACGTGTAACTGCTTTATTTCTTTGTTTTCTTCTTAGCTGTCTCCCCTATTCTCTTTGTATAATTTCTGTGAAGAGACAAGCTGAGATCTGTCCTGCTGTATTCCCAGGACCCAGCCCTGAACCTAGGAGCAGAGCAGAGAGTCTCAAAAAGTATCTCTTGAATAAAAAGTGTTTCTGGTGGTAGCATCTCCAGCAGTCAAGAACTTCCTCTTTGCCTCTAAGTTTTGATCCTCAGGCAATATTTCTGCTGCTAATGAGTAATTCTTCTCTGGGTTTATGGTTCAGAGTAGAACAGGAGACCTCAGGCAGCCTGGCAACCGGCTCTGGCCTGTGTGGGAAATGCCTTCCAGTGGAATTACAGCACATTTCAACTCTAACCCAGGGATATCAATCTAGGCCTCAGTTCCACACCCAGCTCTGCTGCCAGAAGCTTTCCAAGGCTTCTCAGGCCCCAAGATGCCACTGTTCTCCTCTTCCCCTAATGCTCCAAGACCCTCTCCCAGCCAGGCCCCACCAAGCTTGTGCCCCAACTCCAGGTTGCTTTCAAGCTGAAGCTACACCAGAGGAAAGTGCTGAGAGTGAGCTAAGGTCAGCTCAGGGCTGATCCAGGGGAGGGGCAGGGAAGCTTGGGAAAGCCCATAGGATGCAGCTGCGAGTTATGAGTTAGCATGCCGGCAAAACCACCCAGGGCTGCTGGGCCCACCAGCATGTAAGCAGGAAGAGGGCACGAGGGCACAGTTCTAAAAGCAGCATTTACTTTGGTTTTCACTTCTCTGCGTTCCCGGGAACTTTTTAAAGTTCTTGTTCTCGGGTCTGGCACTCTCCCCATCATTCCTCCTTCAGCCACTGCAGCAGGTGGGGTGTGTAGTAGGTGATGATGATGTCAGCACCTGTGTTGGGAGAGATGCAGAAAGTTCTGCCTGAATTGCAGAGCTCTGCTACTCAGGGCCTCAGTCTTCCCTCCTATTCACAGGCAGACGTCACGCCTTCTGCGATGGGAGGGCCAGGTGGGGAAGAAGGCTACCATGAAGAGACACAGCCTGTGGGCACACCACATTAAGATGGAGCCCGGTAGCTGGGCGTGGTGGCTCACGCCTGTAAACCCAGCACTTTGGGAGGCCGAGGTGGGTGGATCACAAGGTCAGGAGTTTGAGATTAGCCTGGCCAATATGGTGAAACCCAGTCTCTACTAAAAATACAAAAAATTAGCCGGGTGTGGTCGTGGACGCCTGTAATCCCAGCTACTTGGGAGGCTGAGGCAGGAGAATCACTTGAACTCAGGAGGCTGAAGGGGCAGTGAGCTGAGATCGTGCCACTGCATTCCAACCTGGGTGACAGAGCAAGACTCTGTCTCAAAAAAAAAAAAAAAAAAAAAAAAAAGAAAGAAAGATGAAGCCTGGCTTTGGGCAGCTCTATTTCTTGGGCAAGTCATTTTTAATTTTGGAACCTCAGTTTGCCAAAGTATAAAATGCACCGTGAAGGGAATAGGTAAGATGTAAGTTCTCTTCCTGTGCTGATGTGCAATCTAACAAAACAAGCCCCCTTTATGGAGTGGTATTACCTCATTGAATCCTCAGGACAACCGTGCACCAGGTATCTTATCCCTGGTTATCCAGTTACGGATGAGGACACTGAGGTTCGGAGAAGTGGCTTGCCCACGTTCTCACAAACAAAAATTAACGGAGGGCTCTGCTTTCTTCACCGTGCCATGTTCTATGCTGCAGTTCCGTATCTCTTCCTCAATTTGTGTCTGTTTAGATCACTAGCAATTCCCAGCATAAGACTCCAAGCTCTCAGGACTTCTTTCCCCGATCTAGGCAGAGTGCTTACAGTCCCTGAGGCGCAGGTCAAAACACCCCCCCCCACGCCTGCTTACCTGCTCTGCGGAAGGCAGTCATGGCCTCCAGTACAGCAGCCTTGAGATCAAATGCCCCGGCCTGGGCTCCGTGCCACAGCATGGCAAACTCTCCAGAAACGTGGTACACGGCGAGAGGGAGGTGGGGGTGCTGCAGAGAAGCAGACAGGCTGAAATGGAGGTGGATGTGGCTCTGGGAGTGTCCCTTCCCCCTGCTCAGTCTGTGACCATCTGAGCCCCGTGCCCTGGGTTACTGCGGCTGGCAGCGTGGCCCACTCTTGAACAGTTAGAGCTGGGCTGTCTGAGGCTCCTGCAGGCCCTGGCACACAAGGCAATGGTGGTTCCTGGGCAGGGATGGGGGAGTCCTGCTCAAGGGCAGACTGCTTCCAACTCTAAGATTCCAGAGTCTGTGGAAAACTCTGTCCCATCCCCATGATCCCCCTTTACCTCGGGTCTGTGCTCACCTTGTCCTTTACCTCCCGCACGATGTCCAGGTAGGGCATTCCTGGCTTCACCATGAGCATGTCAGCTCCTTCCCGTACATCCCGGTCCTAAGGGATGAGGGTATAGTATGGGCAAGTGCCTGGGAGGGGGCTGAGGGTGGCGCTCAAGCCCTAGTCACTCACCACAGCTCGGAGGGCCAGGCCTCGTGCTCCAGGGGGCAGCTGGTAGCAGCGGCGGTCCCCAAAAGCTGGGCTTGACTGAGCCGCATCCCTGCAAAGCAGAGTCATCAGGATGGGCTCCAGCTTTGGGCCATAGGGCCAGGGATTTAACAGCAGGCCTCTGCCCACCCCTGCTCACCGGAAAGGGCCATAGAAACAGGAAGCAAACTTGGCACTGTAGCTCATCACTGATACCTATGGGGAGATAATGGGGGTCTTGGCTCAGTCGGTCCTTACCAGGTGTCCCAGGGTGATGTGGCAGGGACAGAAAGGCCCTAGGCTGGGAAGGAGAGTGTCTGTTCTGGTCCTGTTGGAGCACTGGGATTGATTTCCCCGTCAGAAACCCAGAGGTTGACACGGTTCCTCAAAGCCTCATTCAGCACTGTCTTTACCTCTGTGATTCTTTTTTACTTTCAAGATAGAAAGAAAAAAGTTCACCCTGCTCTGTCACCCAGGATGAACTGCAGTGGCGTGATCTCAGCTCACTGCAACCTCCACCTCCTGGGTTCAAGTGATTCTCCTGTCTCAGCCTCCCGAGTAGCTGGGATTACAGGCGCCCGCCACCACGCCCAGCTAATTTTTGTGTTTTTAGTAGAGATGGCATTTCACCATGTTGGCAAGGCTGGTCTTGAACTCCTGACCAGGCCCTCTTATTAAACTCAAGTGATCCACCTGCTCTGGCCTCCCAAAGTACTGGGATTACAGGTGTGAGCCACCATGCCCAGCAGTTCTGTGATTCTTAGCACACATCGGGGCTGGGCTGGTGCAGACTCTCTCCTCCCGGCCCCAAGCCGCTCCCTGCACTCCCCATCCTTACCCTGTTGCCAAATCCGTGTGCCAGTAGGGCCTCCTTGATGGCTTCCACTCGTCCATCCATCATGTCCGACGGGGCTACCACCTGACATCCTGCAGGGCAGAGGGGGGCCTTCAGAACTCTGGGACCCTCGCAGCCTCTCTGCCACCTCCCTGACCCAGAGGTGCCCATCCCTGCTGGTGGTTCACTCACCTGCCTTCGCATATGCCAGTGCCACCTCAGCCAGCCGCTGTCGGCTTTCCTCGGCCCGGAATGCTCCATTTTCACTCAGGAGCCCTGCAGGACAGATGGCTGTGTTTTGGGGAGCACCTTGGACCCTGGCCTGTCCCCACCCTGGTGAGAAGTGGGCAGTGGGAATGTGGGTGGCAGCAGGGCTGGTTGGGAGGAAGGGAGCTCACCACAGTGACCATGGGAGGTGTAGGGACACAGGCAGACATCACAGGCCACCAGGAGGTTGGGGAAGGTCTTCCTCAAAAGATGGATTGCCTCAATAGCTGGGGACTCCTCGGAGTCAGCTGCGGAACCCCGCTCGTCCTAGGGGCAGGGGAGGGACAAAGCAGTGTATCTGTTACATGTAGCTTCAGAAGGCAGGACAGCAGCCATCACAGAGCACAGCCCTGGCCCTCTCTTTCCTTTATTGTCACAGCCCCTGGATAAGAAAGCTCATGTCCCTTCACCTGTGGCCCCAGGGCCAGCACAAGGTTGGGGCGAGGATGCAGTCAGTGTGGACCCTCAGCCCACCCTCGCCCAATCTCCCTTTTTCTGGTTTTTTTTGGAGACAGGGTCTTGCCCAGGCTGGAGTGCACTGGCACGATCTTGGCTCACTACAGCCTTGACTTTCTGAGTTCAAGCGATCCTCCCACCTCTCCGCCTCCCGAGTAGCTGGGACTACAGGTGCACACCACCACACCCAGCTAACTTTTGTATTTTTTTGTAGAGATGGGGTTTTGCCATGTTGCCCAGGCTGGTCTCAAAATTCTGGGCTCAAGTGATCCACCCGCCTTGGCCTCCCAAAGTGCTGGAATTATGCGCGTGAGCACAATCTTCCTTCTTAACCTTTCCTTCGATTCTTCACCTTGGGAACTCTGCTGGGGACACCGAAGATCAGGACACAGCGTAGGCCCTCTTCCACCAAGGGCCTCATCATCTCTTCTAGCCGGTTCACACCATACCTGCATGGGCGTGGGTAGTGGGGCTGAAGGAAGGCAGGTCCCAGGCAAAGGTCCTCTGGACCTCCCACACTGTGCCTCTGTTAGGAGCCAAGCTACATTGGCACCAGGAGGGCTCAAGCCCCCAGGACAGGAAGGGGCAGGGATGCACCCACTAAATAGGAGGGAAGACTGAGGCCCTGAGTAGCAGAGCTCTGCAATTCAGCCGTGGCAGGTTCCTCCGAGGCCCTCTTATTAAACTCCCATCTGCAGTTCAGCTCCCTTCTGCAACAGCCTCTGCCGCAACACCTCTGGTGATGGGTAGCTCATGACTTTATGGGGCTGCCTCTTCCACTGCAGAACAGCTCTGGCCCTGAGAAAACCCTTCCCTCTACTGAGCTGATGTCTGCCTGTTCGCATCTTCTATCTCCTGGGTCCGCTTCTGCCTCCCGGCACTTCCATCTGTGGAATCTCTCCCTCCACCACCCTCTTGCCCCCACCTCCACATCTCCTACCTGGCCACTCCTGGGAGGCTGGCGATAGGCTGTACATCATCAGGAACATCCCTGCAAGAGCGGGGGTGGGATATGGATTGGTGGCTGTGGGAAGGGCCAGTGGTGAGGGGGTGCCTGAGAGGGATGGTTGGGAAGCGAGGAAGAAATATGGGCGTGGAGATGGTGGGAGGAGGGTGGGATCCAGTTTCTGGCTTCCCTGCCTGGCCAAGCCCAGGGCCTGAAATAATAATAGGAACAACAAGAGTAACAGTGACAACAGTAGCAGCTGGACTAAAAGAACAGCAGTTACAGGAAGGAATTAGTGGTTAACAACTTGGACTCTGAAGTCAGCAGGTCCTTGCTTCCTATCCAGGTCTACTGCCTGGGTGACCGTGGCCAAGTTCTATCATCTCTTTGAGCCTTAGGCCTTCACCTGTATCATGAGTGGTTAATTCATTCACTCAACAAATATTTGTTGAGTACTTCTATATGCCAAGTACTGTTCTAGGTCCTGATGATACAACAGTGAACAAAATAGACAAACATCCCTACCCGCATGGAGCTGATGTCCTGGAGGATATCTACTGCTTCTTCATACAAATGCTCTCAGAATTGAATGACAAAATGTGTGTAGGTGCTTAGAATAGTACCTGGTACATAGTAAGTACTCAGTAAATGTCTGCATTATTATTGTTGTTATTATTATTTTGAGACAGAGTTTCACTCTTGTTGCCCAGGCTGGAGTACAATGTCTCAATCTCAGCTCACCACAACCTCTGCCTCCCGGATTCAAGTGATTCTTCTGCCTCAGCCTCCCAAGTAGCTGGGATTACAGGCATGCTCCATCACACCTGGCTAATTTTGTATTTTTAGTAGAGATGGGGTTTTCCATGTTGGTCAGGCTGGTCTTGAACTCCCGACCTCAGGTGATCCACCCACCTTGGCCTCCCAAAGTGCTGGGATTACAGGCATGAGCCACCGCACCCGGCCGTTATTATTAACAATAACGATTGCCATCCCTTACAGGTACATAGCACTTTACAACCTACAGAGCACCTTTTCAGATTCTGTCTTATTGCAAGAGCTCAGGATGGCAGGCAAGGGTTATTCTTCTAATTTTCCAAATGGAATGACTGAGTTCTTTCGAAGTTTGTTTTGTTCCTGAGATTCCTGTTCTTAATCCAAGTTGGCAACTTCCAATACCTTGAATTTCAAGCTGACAGCTCACTTTGCCACCCCCAGCAATACTGATGCCCGCTCCAGTCAACACTCCCTCCCCAACCCCAACCAGCAGAGCAGAGGCCTGGCCCATTCTTGGAGACTCACGTGACAAAGATGGGGTAGATGAGGTTGGAGGCATTGAGGGTGGTGGTGGCTGTCTGCCAGGCCCGAAGCAGTGGGTGGAAGTAGCCACTGTGCAGAATGGACTGGGGCTGCATGGCGTGGGCCAGTGGGCACAGGGGCATCGGTTGGAACCAAAGGCTCCTGGGGTGTTGGCTGCAGGCTCTGTCTGTGGGGGGTGATGGGTGGCACATGAGACATGGTCCCTGTCCTCAGCAGATGGTCACATTTGGAAGATAGTTCTTCCAGATTCCTGCCTCCCCTTTCTCTAGCCCAGTGCTGCTCACAGCATGGTTCACCAATCCCTGCTGGCCAAAAAGTTAAGTAGAGAAATGAAAGTAAGTCTTTAGAAACTTTCATGGGCCAGGCACAGTGGCCCACGCCTGTAATCCCAGCACTTTGGGAGGCTGAGGTGGCAGGATTGCTTGAGCCCAGGAGTTTGAGGCCGGCCTGGGCAATGTGGTGAGACCCTATATCTACAAAAAGTTTAAAAAGTAGCCAGTGTGGTGGTGCACACCTGTAGCCCCAGCTACTCAGGAGGCTAAAGCAAAAGGATGGCCTGAGCCCGGGAGCTCAAGGCTGCAGTAAGCTGTGACTGCACCACTGCACTCCAGCCTGGGTGACAGACGGAGACCCGTCTCTAAAAAGTAATAATTTTATTTTATTTCATTTTATCAAAGAATCAATAGATTGGAAAGAAAAAGAAAAAAAAAAAGAACGAATCCTTTCCTATGCATAGTTTGAGAAGCACTGATCTAGCCAACATTTAAACTTTGTTTATTCCACAAAAAATGCCCATGTTTGTGGCAGAACTTTTAGAAAAGTACAGATAAGCAAAAAGAGAAAAATCCCCTGCAATTCTATCTTAGAGAAGAGTACTGTTGGCCGGGCACGGTGCTCATGCCCATAATCCCAGCACTTTGGGAGGCTGAGGTGGGCAGATCACTTGAGGTAAGGAATTAGAGACCAGCCTGGCCAACATGGTGAAACACCATCTCTACTGAAAATACAGAAGAAAATTAGCTGGGCGTGGGGGTGCACGCCTGTAATCCCAACTACTGGGGAGGCCGAGGCAGTACCTGTTAGGTACAATGCATGCCAATAGGATAAAATAGTACCATTCATGTCAGATAGACAGACACACACACACATACTCTATAGAGTGCCACCAAACCTTCTTTTCTAGCCCAAGGAGTTTCCTGGGCTCCATGAGCACAAGCTATACCTTCCTGCTTTGCTCACCTTGTCCCTTTACCCGAAAGGCTGTGCTCTCCCCACACCACATCTACAGGGTTCTCCTCTCTTCCACTGAGGCTTTCTTGCCCAGATTGCACTCTCTCTTATATAAGTGATTTGTGGACCTGTCTTATCTCGTGCCAGTAGACAGGGCTTCTGCAGGGCAAGGTCCAGAGTTGCTTCATTTTTGCCTCCCCCACAGTGCTCTGTCACCAGCTGACCTTGGCACACAGTAAATCTTTAATTATGTGAAATACAAAAATAGGCCTTAAATGGCAAATAAGTGGACACAAGACAGAAGGAAGCTGGGGCATTAACATTGTTAATGCCTGTTAACAATGTTAATGTGTTAGTGCCATGCCTGGCACTTTCACAGGTGATTTCTCATCCAGTGGGCACTACAGTACTGGGAGGCAGGGCTGACTGAGTGCATAGAGCCTGACCAAAAGTGAGCCATGGCTGCAATGGGAGTGAAGAGGTCAGAGAGGCTTATTAGAAGAAGACAGGGGCTGAGTGTGGTGGCTCACGCCTGTAATCCCAGCACTTTGGGAGGCCGAGGTGGGTGGATCACTTGAGGTCAGGAGTTCGAGACCAGCCTGGCCAACCTGGTGAAACCCTGTCTCTACTAAAAATACAAACATTAGGCCAGGTACAGTGGCTCACGCCTGTAATTCTAACACTTTGGGAGGCCAAGGTGGGTGGATCACTTGAAGTCAGGAGTTTGAGACCAGCCTGACCAACATGGTGAAACCCCATTTCTACTAAAAATACAAAAAAAAATTAGCTGGGTGTGGTGGCACATGCCTGTAATCCTAGCTACTTGGGAGGCTGAGGCAGGAGAATTGCTTGAACCTGGGAGGCAGAGGTTGCAATGAGCCGAGATAGCACCATTACACTCCAGCCTGGGCAACAAGATTGAAACTCCATCTCACAATAAATAAATAAATAGATATAAAAATAAAAATAGGCTGGGTGTGGTGGCTCACACCTGTAATCCCAGCACTTAGGGAGGCCAAGGTGAGTAGATTACCTGAGGTTGGGAGTTTGAGACCTGCCTGACCAACATGGAGAAACTCCATCTCTGCTAAAAATACAAAATAAGCTGGGCATGGTGGCACCTGTCTGTAATCCCAGCTACTCGGGAAGCTGAGGCAGGAGAAGCGCTGGAAGTGGGGAAGCGGAAGTTGCTGTGAGGTGAGATCACACCATTGCACTCCGGCCTGGGCAACAAGAGTGAAACTCCATCTCTCTCTCTCTCACACACACACACAAAGAAAAGAAATAAAAATAAAAATACAACTATTAGCTGGGTGTGGTGGTGTGTGCCTGTAGTCAGGGTTTCTCTGGAGGCTGAGGCAGGAGAATCGCTTGAACCCAGGAGCTGGAGGTTGCACTCCAGTCTGGGCGACAGTGAGACTCCACCTCAAAAAAAAAAAAAAAAAAAAAAAAAAGCAGGTGGTTGAACTTGGTTTTGCAGGATGAGCGGGTTCAGCCTGGCAGAGGGAAGGGAGCCAACATTTCCTTAGGAAGGGAAGAAAGGGGCAAAGGTGGGGAAGGAGGATGGCTGTGGGCTGTTGTGAGGAGCTGAGCAGGCAACTGAGGCACGTGTGTATGGAGGGGATGGATGAGAGGGGGCCAGGCTGAGGCTGTGAGAAGATTGCTGAGCAGTAGTGGGTGGGGGAGTGGCCTTGTTGATGCCTGGCTTTAGGAAGATCAATCCTGCAGGCTGAGCAGAGCAGATGGGAAAGCAGAGGAGTGCAGAGGCTGTGGAGGCTGAGGGCAGAGAAGGAAAGGGCGTTTTGAGGCAGCCAAGAGACAGTGTCTCAGGGCGGATGCTCTAGGCCTGCCTGCCTGACCTGGAGGGAGGCAGAGACAGGGACAGGGCAGGAGAGGGTGGTGGGGAGCTGGGCTTGGAGAGGAGGTGGAGAGCTCTGTTTTAGACACCTCCTTTTGGAGGTGCCTGGGAGAAATATCCCATAGCCAAGGAGATATTGGGTGGGGGAAAAGAGCCACAAAAATGGGGGCTGGCAGGCTTCAGTCCAACTGCTCTTTGTATGAATAGGACCTCAAGGCCCAGAGAGGGGCAAGGACTTACCCAAAGCCACACAATGAGTAAGAGGACTAACTCCCAGGTGAACTGGGAGATCCTTTAGTAGGCTGGAGTCAAGTCAGATATTGAAGCCAGGTCTAATCTCTTTGATTCTTGCTTCCCAGAAAACCATCTTTGTAACAGGCTTCTGGCTTCTGGAATTCAAAGCTGCATTCCCATGGCCTTGACTGCTCCTCTTGCTTATCAGAAACAGTGGGGCAGGGCTGCCTAGGAGCCTGGCTGCTTTTCTCCCCATAGTCTCTTAGGCCCCTTTCACTGCCCCCAGCCATCTCAGGGGCCTGTTTTATCCAGTCTTCCTCCTTGCCAGGGTGGGATTATCACAAGTCACAGTCGGGCCAACCCTGCTGCCACACCCCTGGGTGGGCCAGCCTCATCACCTGACACAGGGGCAGGCCAGACCTCCCCAATCATGTCTCAACACCCAAACAGGCAAAATCATTCAGTAGATAGAGGTCCTGGCTACCCATTTGGTACTTGATTTTGCTCTCATGTCTGCCAGGAGTTTTTCTTTTTTTGTAGGGGGGTGGAGTTTTGTTCTTGTTGCCCAGGCTGGAGTGCAATGGTGCGGTCTCAGCTCACCGTAACCTCTGCCTCCCGGGTTCAAGCGATTCTCCTGCCTCAGCCTCCTGAGTAGCTGGATTACAGGCATGTACCACCATGCCCAGCTAATTTTTTGTGTGTTTTTAGTAGAGACAGGGTTTTTCCATGTTGGTCGGGCTGGTCTCAAACTCCTGACTTCAAGTGAGCAGCCTGTCTCGGCCTCCCAAAGTGCTGGGATTACGGGCGTGAGCCACCACACCTTGCTGAGATAATATTTTTGAATATTGAGAGAATTACCAAAATGTAACCCAGCTGCCCAAGACCACATAACTATTTAGTGACTAAGCTAGAATTTAAATTCATTCTAGACTCCAAATGCTGGGTTTTATACGCTGTATTGCATAATACTGGTAAACACCTGATTCAGTAGGCTTCTTTCTGCCCATACTGTTTCTGCTTTGGGTGCTGGAGAGACAGAAGGTACAAAAGAAAAACATACTAAGTGCATTCATTCTGGGCTGGGCACAGCACTAGGTACTTTATAGCAGCATTTCATTTCATTGCAAGAATTGTCCTAACTTTTAGTGATAAGGAAACAGAGGCTCTGAGCGGTTCAGTGACTTGCTTAATGCCATTAGAGTCTAGTCAGTTCAGGGCCAGACTTGCCAAGTTGAAGACAGGTCTAATCTCTCTGATTCACTTCCCATAAAACAACCTCCATTGTTTGCTGGCTTCTGGAATCCAAAGCTGCATTCCACTGGCCTCAACTCCCCATTGCCTTTAGGAGGCTGAGGGAACAACTGCCTCCTGCTTAGCAGAAACACTGGGGCAGGCTGCCTATGAGCCCGGGACCGGGGCAGGGTTAAAGGGAGCAGTCTCACTACAGCAGTTCCACTTGGATCTGTTTTTGAATTCTAAGATTCAGAGAGAGATTTGATTTGAGAAACGGGTGTCAGTGCTGAAAATATTAAAAACTTGAAAATTGCCAATCCTGTTCAATCTCTTACATTTTAATGTGGAAAATGGGGTATAGAGAGGCGACAGGATTTGTTTGAGATCACACAGTGAGTGACATACAGAGCTAGAAACTGACCCTGGCAGCTCCTGGCTTCTAGCTCAGTGCCCTGATACCTATGCCATAGAGTCATTCCATTGTAGGAGGTGCTTAATAAGTGTCTGTGGAGTGGGAAAACACCCCCTGAATCGCATAGCTGGCAGAGCCAAATCCAGAATGGGTTACTTTGCAAAAAGGTCCTTAGAGTTTGGGAGATTTTCACAGACTGGGAGGGTACTAGTCCCATATCGAGGGAGCTTGCAAACCACAACTTAAATCCCTATGACATCACCATACTGAAGACAGGCGCAAGCTACCAGGAGGTCTGGCACCTCTGCCCACACACATTGAACAGGTTAGCTTTGCTGGGACGCAGAGTATAGGGCAGAGCAGAAAGAACCATGTTTCAGGGTCAGACAGCCCCAGGTTTGGTCTATGCTCTGCTGTGTAATTTTGGGCAAAGTCATTGACCTTTCAGTGTACATTTCATAATCTACAAAATAGGCATGATATCTCTAACTTGCAAGGGTGTAGGGAAGATTAGAGATAGGGATGAGGCAGGTGTCTGGTACCAAAGAGCTGCACAGTAAACACGTAGCTAATTGTATTACTATTAGGAGTAGGGCTGGGCTGGAACGAGATGTCCTGGCACAGCTCTGTGCCTTCTGCACCTCACCCAGATGGGAAGATGCGATCAAACCCTTGTGGGGTACAGGGTTTTCCAAGATTTCTGAAGTGGAGTCCCTGCCTTCCAGCAGGTTATGTGGTGGAGGAAAAAGAAAATCACCACCCAGCTGCCAGAGTAGAGGGGTGGACCAGGTGCTGTGAGAGGGACTGTGTCTCTGGAAGTCAAGGATGGTTTCATAGAAGAGGGGACAGTGAAGGATAAGAAGTGTTTCAGATTTAATGTGAAAGTATCTCCTCCCATGGAAGGCAACATCCCCAAACTGAGAGTAACTGAAGTTGGGCCCTGAGTGCTGCCACCAGGAGGGGCTGAGAAAGAGCTTCATGCCCCACTCCTGTCCCATGTCGTACTGTGTTGGAAGATTCCAGAGACTGTGGTCTTGGCACAAAGGGTTAGGACCTGCTGCCAGCCCTGGCAGGCTCTGCCACTGGCCGGGGAGGAGGCAGTCAGGAGAGCCAGCTAGGTAGAAGGTGGCCAGAATTGAGAAATCCAAAGCCCACAAAGGCCCAGGAGAGCACCTGTCAGTTCTGAAAAGGGACAGAGTGTTCATACAGCCAACCCACATTTCTTGAATATCTAATCTGGGCCTGCCAAAGTGCTAGACACAGGGATTAAAGAGAAGAATGAGACCCCAGCCTTGTCCTGGGGCTTTGAAGAGCCTGATCTCCTCTGGGGTTAGCCATTTGGTCGTAGAAAGAGAAGCTGCCATTCCCAGAATCCTATATCTTGGCCAAGAGGCTTCTTAAAGTTTGCTGATTGTATCACTGAAACAAGAGTGAAACTGGGCTCAGAGAAGGGAAGATACAGGCCTAGGGTCACGCAGTGGGTCAGCGGCAGATCTAGGGCAAGGTATCCAGCAGCCCAGTCCTCAGTGCCCACAATGACACCTCCATACTTTAAGGACAGATATCAAATCTGCTTCCCAGCAGGTTGGGCTTGTGCAAAGCTCCGGGTGAACTGTGACTCTGGACCTTGCTGCTGTTGGTAGCAGGATGGTTAAGTGTGTGGGCTCTGGAGTCTGATAGATGTGGGTACAAATTCTAGTTCTATAGCTTGCTAGTTGTGTGACCTCAATTTCTTCATTTAGTAAATGGGGACTTGAACTGATCGAAATGGGTTGTTGTAAGAAATGAATGGGCCCGTGTTGTATGAAAGGAGTGAAGGTTAGAATGAACGGGCCAAGGCACGCAAGGCTTAGTACAAAGCAGCTGTTACTGTTTTCACCTCCCTACTCCCCTAACTACCACCCGCACCTCGGGCTCTGCATCGATAGTCTGCCCCGGCGGTATCTGAGGGTGAACTCCAGAGAAGAGGTGCGGAGCCCCGAACCCGGACCCTCAACCCCAGCTGGAGCGGGACAATCAAGCCCAAACAAACGCTTCACGAGACTCTGTCAGCACGGCTGCACCCCCAGGGCTTCAGGCGCGCTGCACAATCTGGGGACGCCGGACTCTTGATGCCACAGTCCCCGCCTCGCCCTGGAGCCGCCCTCCAAGCCCGCTATCTCCCCGCGTCCAGCCCCAGCTCACCTACCTCCCTAAGGGCTCCAGGCAGCTGCTCCCACCACCGCTGTCTCCGGCTCTGGCCTTCCGGGTCCCACGTCGGGGCCGGGGAGCTCACCCGGAAGCAGCTCCCCCACGGCCCGCCCCCACCACCGTGCAGGCCACGCCCCCCGAAGGCCCGCTTCACGGGCGCTCCTCCGCTCCAGCCGCGGCCCAGTCCACACGCGCCAAGGTCTGGCCAATCGGGTGAGCCGAGGGCCTGGCGGGCCCGCCCTTCCCCGCTCCAGGGGCCCGCGCTTGTGCTCGGAACCTCAGGAGGGAGCCCAGGTGGGACCGCAGGAACGGCGTGGGAGGGTCCCTGGACGTGAGCCGGACTCGGAGGCGGTTACAACCCGAGGTTCATTTCACAGCATTCCTCTTCCCAGCCTAGGGCAAACTTGGCTCTGGTTAATGGTTTGGTGAAAGAATAATTGGATGTCAAAGCCATTAGAACAGCACCATTATGCCTAACACAATATTAGCTAAGTCCATTTTTGCGGACTAAGCTTTTTAAAGTTGTTGCGTTCAGCGCCAGACTTCTGAGTTTTCAGAGAATATTTGTTCCAGCGTAATTAATTTCTCAGGTACGACAGTGCTATGTATGAGTTGAGAGATGTGATGTGAAAGACATGGGCATTTAGGAAAATTCCAAGTCTGATAGGGGCATCAGACCTATGATGGGTACAATGAAAGATCCGACCAAAAGTCTGTAGGGGAGTTGGAGCAGAGTATGTGCGGGGGCAGGAGGGATCTGGTGAGGCTTATGGGGCCTGGGTAAACTAGGAATCGGATGGGTAAAGTAGCGATCAGGGATCATCGTCCTAGTGAAGGAATGCCTTTGACGTGGTTCTTCATTGTTATTGAAAAATTGACTTTGAAATGTAGAGGACACTAGTGGGTTACATTACACTTAATCTCAGATTTTATTTCTCGGCCGGGTGCGGTGGCTTACGCCTGTAATCCCAGCACTTTGAGAAGCAGAGGTGGGCAGATCTCTTGAGGTCAGGAGTTTGAGACCAGCCTGACCAACATGGTGAAACCCTGTCTTTACTGAAAATATAAAAAATTAGCCGGGCTTGGTGGTGGGCTCCTGTAATCCCCACTACTCGGGATGCTGAGGCAGGAGAATCTGTTGAACCTGGGAGGCAGAGGTGGTAATGGGCTGAGATCATGCCACCACACTGCAGCCTGGGTGACAGAGCAAGACTCTATCTTAAAAACAAACAAACAAAAAGATTTTTAAATATTTATTTTTGTTTTTATTTTCCAAAAGCATTGTTTTTATTTACATAGTGTCCTAACCACTTCGGCAGTACGAGGAGCGGAAGAGGCTCCTTTTTCAATCCAGGGACCTCCATGATGTTGGTTTCTTGTTACCAAACACACAGATTTAAGTGGCATCATGGATCTGGTAAACTAACGACAGCGTTTAGTCCCTCTCTGCTAGAGCAACAAGGTGAGCGTCAATCTCTGCTTCTGTAAGAATCCTGAATTTAGGATTTTCAACTGTCACTACTGCAACTTCTATTTCTGAATGTTTGAAATCAATTGATAGAACAGTAGACAGGCATGTAATTGCAGTTTCCACTGTCTGTTCAAATGTCCAGTCAAATTTCTTCTTCACTTTTTTTCAAGGAAGCTGGTTGACTCAGTTGTTTTAACTCCTGCTGCAGTGGCTTTAAACCCACAGTAGTAATCTGCAGGATCACACTTATATGCCTGACGGCCTTGCTCTTCATCTACACCAATTAAAATCATACAACAACCAAGAGGCTTCATTTCAGCATTCTGTGTGTAGGCCTGAGAAATATCTGCAACTCGTTTACACAGCGTGTCCACAGGAATCTCATAGCCATACTTGCATTTCCAGTTAGCTGCCTCATAGCGTGCCCTCTGTGCCTGGGATCTGCTGTCAGCTGTCATTCCGGTCGTCACACAGCCAGTGTTTTCAGTTATCTTGAATAAGTGAGTCACTGTGCTGGAATCCAATCATTTGTCAGGTACTTTATTCTGCCTGACAATTACTGCACAGCCTTTCCTTCTGACAGCTACTTATGTCTTACTACTGTAAGACAGCTACTGGTTAATAGCCTTAAAAGCATATTCTACTTGGTAGAGCCCAGCCTCGGGTGAAAAATGGTAATGTGGCGGTCAAAACCAGTGCTGGAACCAAGGGACATGTTGGTAGAACCACTACTTCAAACACAATCTCTGGGCCCCGGAGCTCCCACACCAGGTGTACAAGTCCCTCCCAGAAGTTCTAACAAAAGATTTTATTTCTCAAAATCTGTACCCCAAACCTGTCATATACTTTATATTTTAAATTTAAGGGGCATAGCAGTGTAAGGCTAGGAAAATATGACACTACTTAGTTTCCAGCTACTAGAGTTCTGATCTGTGTTCAACAAGGAAGGGGGTAGAAAAGAACTAATGTTGCTTTGTATTAAAGAGTCAGGGACAGTACCATGCATTTTACATTCGTCTAATCTTGACAGTAACAATGTTACTATTCTCGCTTTACAGATTAGAAAAACAATTGCCAGCTAGATTAAATAATTTGCCCCATGTTACATTGGGCTCTCTCTGCAATGCCTGCTAATAACCACACTCCACAGGGGCAATTATTATTTATTTTTTCCTAGATTCCCTGGCCAGTATTTCTTTCCTGATACCTGTTCCCTCCCTGAGGTTATTGACAACTAAAAATAATGAGAACCATCATTAGATCTAATAGCTTTTTCCTTCACAGTAGAAACATCCTTTCTTAATTCCCATGAAAACTACTCAGCTCCTGTGGCTTCCTTAAGCTCAGTCCCCTGCCTCATCTCCACTTCCCCTAGCTTTCTCTGTGTGATTACTTGGCACGTGGATCTTCCTGGAGCATTGCTGGGTTAAAGACTCTCCTGTTTTCTGTTAAATCTATACTTAAAACTATTATTCAAAGCCTGCATGAGAAGGGCTTACCCTGCTACCTATTTTTTTTTGAGACGGAGTTTCTCTCTTGTTACCCAGGCTGGAGTGCAATGGCACGATCTCGGCTCACCGCAACCTCCGCCTCCTGGGTTCAGGCAATTGTCCTGCCTCAGCCTCCTGAGTAGCTGGGATTACAGGCACACGCCACCATGCCCAGCTAATTTTTTGTATTTTTAGTAGAGACGGGGTTTCACCGTGTTGACCAGGATGGTCTCGATCTCTTGACCTCGTGATCCACCCGCCTCGGCCTCCCAAAGTGCTGGCCTGCACCTATTTTAACCTGCCACTCTCTAACAAGTCTGTGTGCTCTAGTTAACAATCCCCAAAAGAACTCTCCTTCCAAACGGCTTTAGTTAATTCTGCCCCATTCATCACCAAACTTGGACTACCTAAGAAAAACTTTTTCCTGAGAATAGGGACTATGACTTTAAAACTACAGAATTTAACAACTGGGAAAAATCTTTGACATCATCCACCAGTTTTTCCGCACCACGCCTCTATCATTACTAGAGTGGTATCTGGACTTTTCAAATTCCTAACTAGGCTAAGGTCATGTTTCACTTTTTTTTTTTTTTTTTTTTTGAGGCAGAGTCTCCCTTTGTCACCCAGGCTGCAGTGCAGTGGTACGATCTCAGCTCGCTGCAACCTCCGCCTCCTGGGTTTAAGCGATTCTCCTGCCTCAGCCTCCTGAGTAGCTGGGATTACAGGTGTGCACTACCACACCTGGCTAATTTTTGTATTTTTAGTAGAGATGGGGTTTTACCATGTTGGCCAGAATGATCTCGATCTCCTGACCTCATGATCCACCCCCTCAATCTGCCAAAGTGCTGGGATTACAGGCCTGAGCCACCACTCCGGACAATGTTTCATTTTTTAACCATGGCCCAACCCATTCAAAGGTACTTTTGCAGCCTTACCTCCTATTTTTACTGATAGGAAATTGAGGTTCTTCAGAGAGAAGTGACTTGCTCAAGATCTTATCACTAATTTATGAAAACTGGGATCCTGTTCCACTGATGTTTGACCTTGCTCCTATTTTTTTAAATAAGCTTTTTATATTTCAACAATTTCTCTACTTATGTCCTTTTTCAATTACAGGGGCCAACCCAGAATACCACATTGCATCTAGTGAACTCACTTTTTAAGATTGAGATGGAATGCAAAGAACATATAATTAACTGTTTTTGGCCTGGTGTGGTGGCTCCCTAATCCAGCACTTTGGGAGGCCAAGGGAGGCAGATCACCTGAGGTCAGGAGTTCAAGACCAGCCTCCCCCCTTCCCCTTCCCAAATCCAAATCAGAATCTCTGGGCATGAAGGGCCATGGTTGTATCTTTGTGAAATGTTATTTATAAATTTATGATTTGAAAAAGCTATGTAGATTTGGCTGGGCACAGTGACTGATGCCTATAACCCCAGCACTTTGGGAGTCGGAGGTGGGCAGATCACTTGAGTTCTTGACCAGCCTGGCCAACATGATGAAATCTGTCTCTACTAAAAATAGAAAAATCAGCCAGGTGTGGTGGCACAGGGCTGTAATGGTAGCTACTTGGGAGGCAGGAGAATAGCTTGAACTCAGGAGATAGAGGTTGCAGTGAGCAGAGATTGCACCACTGCCCTCGAGCCTGGTCGACAGAGCAAAACTCTGTCTCAAAAAAAAAAAAAGCTATGTAAATTAGATAGGTAATATAGCACTGTGGTTAAGAGATAATAGAGGTTAATAGCAGTGCTACTTCATAGGGTCTAAGAGTTAATACTTGAGGCTGTGTGTGGTGGCTCAAACCTATAATTCCAGTATTTTGGGAGGCTGAGGCAGGGGAATTGCTTGAGCCCAGGGATTCAAGATCAGCCTGGGCAACATAGCTAGACCCTGTCTCAAATGAAAAAAAAAAAAGTAAAAAAGGGTTAATACTTGAAAGCATTTAGATAGTACGACACAGTAGGGGCTTAACAAACGAAGTTGCTGTATGTACAGGTGCCCAGCAGATCCATCAAAAGCTCTTGCAGCAGGTGTGGTGGCTCATGCACTTTGGGAGGCCGAGGCAGGCGAATCACCTGAGATCAGGAGTTCGAGACCAGCCTAGCCAACATGGTGAAACTGTCTTTACTAAAAATATAAAAATTAGCTGGGTGTCGTGACACACACCTGTAATCCCAGCTACTCGGGAGGTTGAGGCAGGAGAATCGCTTGAACCTGGGAGGTGGAGGTTGCAGTGAGCCGAGATTGCACCACTGCACTCCAGCCCTGGCGACAGATTGAGACTTGTCTCAAAACAAACAAACAAACTCAGAAAACAAAAAAACGCTTTTGCAGTTCAGAGCCCTTGCCTGTGAATGAGCAGCACCTGCTGGTCATCCAAGGTGATGCAGGATCTCATGTTTACAAAGGTCTGGCCAAGTCCACACCCCAAAAACTGCACGGAGAATATCATCAGGGGTTCTCTCCAAAATCACACTATGAACAAGCAGGATGAAACAGGAGGCATCATTTTTTTTAAACAAGATTGTTCTTTATTTGTACAAAGCATTACAATCTTCTCAGCATTCTTCACTCACAAACTTTTCACTGTATTTATTTAGCAAGTTAACAGTGTCAAACCACATGTCACTACCTGTCAAACCCCAAGCGCTCAACTTAGAGACAAACAAAAAGTGCTTGGAGCACTGACTGGAAACAGAAAAAGGCTAAGAAAAGCCAACAGAGAGATTCTGGAAGCAGTTAAAGAGGACGGTTTAGGGAGAGTTAGATTCCTGAGCACCATCAGATTTCCCTTAAGGTTCAGAGGGGCTTCACAATCACAAAGTAATTTTTAGAAGACATGAGACAAAATTAGCCGGGCTTGGTGGCACACATCTGTAGTCCCAGATACTCAGGAGGCTCAGCGGGGAGGATCACTCGAGCCCAGGAGTTCAAGGATGCAGTGAGCTTTGATCATGCTACTGCACTCCAGCCTGGGCCACAGAGTGAGATCCCATCTCTTAAACAAAACAAAAAAACTATGAGATTGGAACTAAATAATCAAGAGATCAGAGGAACTCACACTTTGGAGTATTAAGCAGGTAATCAAAGCTCCTAGACTGACAGAAGTGAGAAAAGGAGGGAGAGGAGAAAGTGGGATGGGGAGCAGAGGAGAGGCAGAAGACAGAAGGAAAGAAGAGGCGCAGAGGGAGAAAGCTGTGATGAGAGGAAATAGTTTGGAACTCATCATGAATTGAAGAATGAAAAGCCATAGTTACAAGTCTGGGAGATGGACTACAAGAAGAGGAAGCCTGGGGTTTTACACCTTCCAGGAGGTGATGACAAATCCTAAAGCTGTACAGTAGCCGATAGAAGGTACATCTAACACTACGCCATCTGTTTTTGTAAAAGTAAGACACTGGCACCCTGGCTTGACTAATACCGTTCTATACTGCAAATTTAAGAACATTTGTGACCAGATTACCACCACCCAGCAGGTCAAACATCTACAGGCAATACAGAAAGGTTTTGAGCCAAGTGGGTCTATGAAAAACAAACCAGTTAATGCTTCAGTAAGTGAAGAGACAGAACAGATTTTGTTATTCTTCCACAGCATTCTAGTGGTTTCCTAAAACTTACAAATTCTGACCAGTCTTAGTAAGCTATTATTGTCAAAGACTGTGCAATCAAACACAGGCTGACCATAAGCAAAGCCTCAATTTTTCCTGAGCCTTGGCTGCCTCTGTGATCTGAAACACAGCAGGCAGCATGGAAGTTATTACTTACATGGGGCAACGAGGAAGACTGTGGATCAAAAACCACCTAACCATATATAAGAGTAACCAAAAGTGATCAAACTGATTCATTTAGCTGTTCAGAATCCCTCTTGTCAAAAAGTCATAACCTTCAGATTGATAAAGCAAAACAGGGTTCTGCTACTCAGATGCTCTGAGTTTGGGAAGTGCTGGTTTTGATGGTATGTCTAGCCAGTTTTTATTCTCATCTTTTCAGGCACTTCTGCCTGAGACTTCTCTGTCCCACATGGAAAAGCTTCACAGAAACATGTAGCACATCACATCTCAAGTGGTACCTTCCAAGTTGCCACAGTCTCCCCACCCTATTCAGTTGTCTACTTCCTCCTCTTCATTCTGTTCTTCTTCTTCCAGCCTTTCCTCGTCTTCATCATTGTCCTCATCCCGGCTCTTGTCTTGCTCTTCAGAGTCTGTTTTTTTGTCTTTGTCTTTCTTCTTTTGCTCTGAGGCCTCCTTCTTGCCTTTCTGCTCCCGCCTATATGCTGTAAGGAGGAAAGAAAGGGTTAGGAGACAGAACTGAAAGAGTGAGTCCGACAGACTGCAGCAGCTAACTGCATTGTACAATTGGAAAAACGGAGGCAGATAGGCCCAGTGGCTCATGCCTGTAATCCCAGCACTTTGGGAGGCTAAGGTGGGTGGATCACCTGAGGTCAGGAGTTCAAGACCAGCTTGGCCAACATGGTGAAACCCTGTCTACAGAATTACAAAAATTAGCTGGGCATGGTGGTGTGCACCTATAGTCCCAGCTACTCGGGAGGCTGAGGTAAGAGAATTGCTTGAACTCAGGAGGAGACTGGAATGAGCCGAGATCCCATCATTGCACTCCAGCTTGGGTTATAGGGCAACACTCTGTGGTGCCCACTGAACTGCGTTAAGTCACATCAAGTGCTGGCTTACTGGACTTAAAGGGACCCATGCTCAGAAAGGCTCAGGGCCGGATAAACAGGTCACACATAATGACCATCTTCTGTGTGGTTCAGAAGACAGGAGGCTTGTTACCTTCTAGGGCTTCTTTTAATGGGGTAACGAACCGCTGGAACTCCATCTCTTCCATGGCTGACAGCACATCACTGGCATTCAGCGTCTTGCGCTTTCCTTTCATGGCAAAGTTGTTGGCACTGTGAGAAGAGAAAGGCTGTCAGACTCCCTCTTGCGCGTAAGGGGTGGGTGGGAAAAGGAGCACCCAGAGGTGGGACGGGAAAGCCTTCCTCTCACATGCATGGATTTTGGTGTGAGAGGGTTAAGTCCTTCCCTTCTCCGTACAAAAAAGCTAAAGCAAAGTCATTTTGTTGTTTTTTTTTGCTTCAGAACTTGTAAGAATTGGCAGAGGACTGTGAACCTCTCCCCACCGAAGGAGGACACAATCGTTGAGGTTTGTGGGCTCCCGGTCAGGAACTCCCAGCCAGGTATCCCCGCGCCTCCCTTATGCCTCTGCGCGGCTCACCAGGATGTGGCGTACAGCACGAAGACGCTGGCGGCGCGAGAGATGGCGCTCCGGGCCTCCTTAGAGATGTTGACACCGTCCGGGAGCTGCGAGGAGACCGGGGGTAAGCAAAGCTGCCGGTCCAGAACCTGCTTCCCTCCTGCCCCCTCTTTCGCCCCGCCCGAGCTGCTCACCGCCTCCTTGATGATCCTGGTGATGACAGCGTTGGGCAGGTTTAGGTCCTCTGGCCTTTCCGCCATTGCCGCCGCCGGAGCTGAGCCTCCCCCTCGCCTCAGCTTCAGGCAGCTACTGCGTCCGGACTTCCCGCGTCGCTACGGTCTGACCCACCTGGGCTTCCGTCCCGCCCCACGTGTCCCACAGTGTTCCACAGTGCCCCGCGCGCCGTAGCCTCCATCCTTTCCTAGCCCCGCCTCCGCCTCAAATGCCGGCGCATCCAGACTTTGAAGCCTCAGTGGTTTTGGCCCGTCGAGGCTTCATCTAACACCAGCGCACCCCGCACGTCCATCCCCAGGTCAGTTTCTCTGCTTCTCGCCTTCGCCGCGTCGGGAACCTTCGCACCAACTTAATATGGCCCAATGGAGCTTCCGTCCGTTTCCCATGGTGCTCTGCGCCGCTGCTTGGCGACGGCGCGGGCGGGGCGTAGCGCGCGAGAGACGAAGGCGTGGCTAATTCGGCTGGGCGGGTCCCCTTAGACCCGAAGGCGGGCTCTGGGCGGCCCGCTCTGTTGACCTTCTCTCCACGCGGCTAAGGGCCGCGTTTTCCCACTTGGTTTCGCAATCCTAAGCGGTTTCGAGTCTGCTTTTCTCTTGCAGGACCTCAGCCCCTTGTGGTCAGATTCTCCCAATTTTTTTTTCTTTCCTAGAATGAAACGGGCAGTCTTTTTCCATCTCTACCGAAGTTGATGTTGGTTTCTAATCTTTTCGCCCCTTACACCTTCGTAACAATGGTACTAAGAATGAGTGTTATTTAGGTGTTTTTGGTTGTTGTTTGTTTTTAACTCGAACTATTGAGGCAGCCCAGGGATAATGCTGGCTATATAGAGATGCGCCTGTTTAGGCTCAGGGTTTAATTCGGGCTGGGCAGGTAACGAAAGGGCGAGAAGCAGTTTTTTTGTTTTAAGAAGAATGCAACATCACTTTCGCTTTCAAAAACAAACCTTATTAAAATTGTATTCATTTTTCAGTTAAATTGTTCATCATACAGTTTTTCCAGTTAAAACCATTCTCAAGGTTTGCAGTGGCGTTTTGTTTTTAAGTCATTTTCATATTAAGTACGTAGAAATTCTCAGTCCCACTGATTTTTTTTTTTTTTTTTTTTTTTTTTTTGACAGGATCTCACTCTGGCCCAGGCTGGGCTCACTGCAGCCTCGACCTCCCGGGCTCAGGTGGTCCTCCCACCTCAGACCCCAGGTAGCTGGGGCTACAGGTGCGTTCCATCACACACAGCTGATTTTTTGTATTTTTCATAGAGAGAGTTTCACCATGTTGCCCCGGCTGGTCTCGAACTCCAGGGCTCAAGGGATTCGCCCTAGGCCTCCCAAAGTGCTGGGATTACAGGCGTGAGCCACCGTGCCCGGCCTCCGACAGAGAATTAATGCTGCTCTTTTCCCTTCAAGCATGCAGCCTCAAGTCGCCCATTAGTTTTCCTGCTTTCAATAGAGGCCTGTTTACAGAGAAATATTTAAAAACAAAAGAGCAAATGCTGTGATAAATGGCAACTAAAAGTGCTTCAATTAGAGACCGTAAGGTCTGGTGGGGGAATTCCGTTTGGATAGAACAGGAGGCCTGGCTGAAAACATCGGAGCGTCTCAGCGCTAGTCAGTTGCTGTTCAGCTGGAATTGGCCCCAGTGTTGCCAAGTATTTTGGTTCCTAAAAGGAGCCAGAAATCCGGACACTGGGCTATTTCAATTTTAAGATAGGTTCAAAGTGCCAGCCGAACAAAACAAGTCATAGGCCAGGTGCAATCCCAGGCTGATAGTTTATCTTTGATCTAAATTATAAACTGTTGAGAACAAGGAGTTTGTTCATTACTGTTCATGTACAAAGCAGGTCCCCTCACATATTTAGTAATCAATAAATATGTTGAATGAAAGAAAGAAATGGACACTATCCTTAAAAAGTTCTTAGGAATAAAGTGGTAGTTAGTGATTGCCTAAAACACCTCTAGAAAGGAAAAGATGAATATATATATTGAGCACCTCCCATCCGTAAAAGTACTTTAATGCTTCTGCAGTCTTTAGGGATTCCCCTCCTTCTGCTTATTTTATTTATTTTTTGTAGAGAGGGGATAACTCATCTTGGCCTACCAAAGTGCTGTGATTACTGACCTGAGCCACCAAGCCAGGACCCCTCCTCCTACTTGAGAGAGAGGTGTGAAGTCACTTGTCCAAGGCCGTATGGCCAATAAATGAAAAACTAATGGCCTCTGATGCAACTGGGAGTGTCTAGTGATTTGCTGTTTGAGCAAACGCATTCACTGCTGGTGGGTGTTTGATCTGCCTTCATGGGAACCGAAGCACACTGGAAAATGAAGCATATCTTTCGGGAGTGTGGGCCTTCTAAGATGCTCTGTGACTACTTTGGTCATAATTTGATAATGTGTTTTGGAGATGGTGGCATCTTCTCCCTGATAACTAACGAAAGGGAAAAGGAAAGGATGCAAAGATTTATTTGGAACAATATGCCAGGCTTTTACTATCCATTAACTAATTTTTGTAATGACCCTGTGAAATAAGCTTATCCTCATTTTACAGTTGAGGCAAGAGGCTCAGACTGGTTAAGTCTCAGGTCACTCTGTTGTTAAAGAGCCAATTAGGAGACCTGAAGTCATTCTGCTCTCAAACTCTTGCCATTCTACCTCATGCTGAGATATTTCCATACTAGCTTGTCACCCAATCTTTAATTATTTTGTGGCCATCATTTACCTGTGTAGGTTCAATAGAAATATTTTCTACTTTGAGTTCAAATTAAGATCTGGACTGTATGGCTAATGTATAATACTCCTCAATTATGTGGTGGTTGATTTTCCAGAGGACTAGAATGCTGCAGGGTTGGCCTTTGTCCTAAACCGTTTCTAGGTATGGACTTGCCAGATGAGAGCCAGTGGGATGAAACCACCTGTGGCTCGGCTGTTTGTCAGCATCCACAATGCTGGGCAACTATCCGCCGCATCGAGAGGGGCCATCCTCGAATCCTCAGCTCACCCTACAAAACTCCCCCGGATGCTGAAGGTGAATTAACCAGCTTCTGTCCTCTCCCTTACGAGGTTCTTAATCTGTTCATGTATGTGGCTTCCTTTTTCCAGGCAGCATGTTAACACCCTTTCTTCTGGTCTGCCTCTTCAGATAAACTCCCAGTGCTCACCGTGGTAAACATCCCAGATTCCTGCTTTGCACCTCGTCATTTACCAGAATGTACCTTTACTAAGACCCGTTCTTTATTGTCTCAGAGTTCAAAATTTTACTCCAAATTTCAAGGCAGGTAAATTATCACGGAATCTTCCTTTAACAGCCGATTGTCTCAAAATTTTGGGTAATGATTTTCCTTATCCATGTAGTATACTTTAAGAAAGCCAGATTAAAAATACCAATTTGGTTAAAGAACAGGTGAATAGGCAGTGGGAAACAGAAAGAAATTCTTTCTGTTTGTGCTCTAGGAATTGGTTAATTTGGGAGGTATATTGGTTCGCTAGGGCTGTCGTAACAGAATACCATAGACTAGGTGGCTTAAACAACAAAATTAATTTTCTTATAATTCTTGACACTAGAAGTCAATATCAAGGTGTTGGCAAGTTGTCTTCTTTTGAGGCTGCTCTTGGTTTGTAGATGATAATTTTTTTTCCCCGTGTCTTTTTTATTTATTTCCTTTTTTTTTGAGACAGGGTCCCATCTTGTTACCCAGGCTGGACTGGAGTGTGCAATGGTGTGATCATAACTCACTGCAGCCTCAACTGTCCAGGCTCAAGCGATCTTCCCACCTCAGCCTCCCAAGTAGCTGGGACTACAAGTGTGCACCAACATGCCTGGCTAATTTTTTTTACTTTTATTAGAGACAAGATCTTGCTTTGTTTCCTGGGCTGGTCTTGAACTTCTGGCCTCAAGTGATCCTCCTGCCTTGGCCTCTCAAATTGCTGGGATTACAGACATGTGACACCATACTGGGCCCCTCTCCCTATGTCTTAACCTGGTCTTCCTTCTGTGTGTCTGTGTCTTAATTTCTTCTTACAAGGACACCAGTCTTACTGAGTGAGGGCCCACCCATGTGACTTCATTTTTACTTTAACTACTTTTTTAAAGACCATATCTCCAAATACCGTCAAATTCTGAAGTACTAGTTAGGACCTCGACAGATGAATTTTGGAAGGAGACAATTCAGCCCATCTTATCAACGTCTGTAGATCAGAAAACGTCCCTATATGTATGCTGTTTTCTTTTCTTTTTTTTTTTTTTTGAGACAGAGTCTCACTCTGTCACCCAGGCTGGAGTCCAGTGGCACAACCTCTGCCTCCCAGCTTCAAGCAATTCTTGTGCCTCAGCCTCCCGAGTAGCTGGAATTACAGGCATGTACCACCACACCTGGCTGAGTTTTATATTTTTAGTAGAGACGGAGTTTCACCTTCTTGGCCAGCCTGGTGTTGAACTCCTGACCTCAAGTGATCCACCCACCTTGGCCTCCCAAAGTGCTGGATTACAGGTGTGAGCCACCATGCCCAACCCTGTCTTTCTATTTCTTTTTTTTTTTTTGGTGGGGTACAGGGTCTTACTCTGTCGCCTAGGCTAGAGTGTAATGGCGTGATCTTGGCTCACTGCAACCTCCACCTCCCAAGTTCAAGTGATTCTCCAGTCTCAGCCTCCGGAGTAGTTGAGACCACAGGCATGCACCACCATGCCTGGCTAATTTTTCTTTTTTTATATATAGACAGGGTTTTGCCATGTTGCCCAGGCTGGTCTCGAGCTCCTGAGCTCAAAGTGTTCCACCCACCTCAGCCTTCTAGAGTGCTGAGATTACAGGCATGAGACACTGTGCCCGGCCCCCGTCTTTCTATAATAATATTTTATTTTTAGGTATGAAACTATAAGCTACTAAAGGAAGAAGCAGTGGCTTTTTTTTTTTCCTTTTCTTGAGTCTCCTAGGTACCCAATCAGTGCTTGCTGATACACGAAACTAAGGGACAGGTATTTGTGGAAAACTTAGACTTAAAAACTTCAAATACTTTGTTACCTGGAATCAAAGTACCAGTGGTGGCTCTTGTGGTAGTTTCTTTTCTCCTGTTCCATTTAAGTAGCCCCTGATGATTTATCTTAGGCTGACAATAGTATAGGAAGGAGTATGACTATTTTCAGGTTCTCTAGGACTTGAACTCTGGATAAACAGGGGTGTTTCTCAGTTAGAACCTATGATGTGCTTCACATTCACACCCAGAGACACACTCCACTCCTGCATGCCTGCCGTGTGTAGTGCAGAGCTGTGAGAGAGCTGCCTCCTCTACTCAGTTCCCTGTTCCCATGCCGTCTTCCTTCGGTGTGTCTTGCTTTGTGCTTCACACTCTCTATTGCAGACCAGTTCCTCATGACATGTTGGGTGTTTGCAGTGGCTTCCGAATTGGCTTCCCTGCCTTTTCCCCTTGAAGCTGTTTTGCATGTGGCCAACAGATTAATCTTCCAAAAATATTGCTTCATTCATTTCCTTGCTTGAAAAGCCCCTTCATCAGCACTTTGTTTACTAGAGATCAGACCCAAACCTCCCGACTCTGAACTGGTGGCCTCACTCTTTACTATCTGGCTTATCTAATCAGAGTCCTCTCTTCTTGAACACTGACTTTTCCTGTATGCCAGACTGGTTTTCCGATTGTGATTTTCTGTCTCTGACACTTTGCTCATGCAGTTTCCTTGCCCTTAAAGGCCCTCTTCCCTCCTGTCTGCTTCATTAAGTGCCTGGCCTGGCCTGTAAGGCCCTGTGAGATCCAGCCTTCCTAATGGCCCTCATCTCGCATTTCTCCCTTCCTTGTTTAATAGGTTCAGGCCACTCTGTTCCCTCAATTCCTCATATACTCCACACCTCCCACCCCAGGGCTTACGCACCTACTGTTTCCTCTGAGTGAAACAGTTTTCCCCTCAATTACGTTATTATTATTTTTTAAAATGCTGTTGACATTTTGACTGAGATAATTCTTTGTCCTTTGGGGGTATCTTGTGCATTATTTGATTTTAGCTACTTCCCTCACCTCTACCCATTGAATACTAGTAGTACCCTACCTCCAGTTATGGCAACCAGAAATGCCTCAGACATTGCCAGATGTCCCCTGGAGGCAAAATTGCCCCCTGGTTGGGAAATACTGCCCTGGATCCTTCCAGCTAATTCCTTTTGGTCATTCGAGTTTAAGCTTAAATGTTGCTTTTTCACAGAAGTCTTCCTTGACCAATCTGTTTAAAATTTCCCTATACAAATGAAATGAAAATTTCATTATTATTTAACCAAGCATCTTTTTTCCTCAGTTCTTCTGATCTCAAATGATTTTTGTTGATTCATTTGCCACTTCTCATGAGAATGTCAGTCCCTACAAGAGCAGGGACTCTCGCAGGGAGAGAGTGAGTTTGTTTTGTTGGCTGCTCTGTCTCCTATTTCTTCAACAATGCTTGGCATATAGTGGAAGCACAGTAAGTACTTGTTGAATGAGAGAATATGTCCTTTTCTTCTGTCAAGTTTGAGTTTCCTCATTTCCCACTAGCCTTGGATGTTCTCTCTTCCAAACTACCCCAGCACTTACAGTCCCTGGCATGCTTATTGATATTTTTATGTTTATGTCCTGTTTGTCCAGCTGGATTTTAGGCCCTTTGAAGTCAGGGACCATGACATTTGTTTAGTCATTCAATTCACAACTGTATTTTAGTGGGGGCCACTGTGATGAATGCTGGGGATACAACAGTAAACAACGTACAGTCTTTGCCCTCAAGGGGCTTTCAGCCTAGTTGGGGAGGCAAAGAAATAGGCAGGCCATATGATGAGTGTCATGAGAAGACTGCCCTGTGGGTTTGTGGAAACACCAGAAAGGGTTCCCAAGCCAGGGCACTGTCTTCTGTGTAAGTGGTGTCTGTGCCTAGACCAGAAGTCTGAGCTGTCTATCTAGTGAAGTGGGGGTTGTAGGTGGAGGGTAGGCAGGAAGAGCATTCTAAACCATAGGGATAGCATATGCAAAGGCTTAGAGGCAAGAGGAAGTTCTGTCTCTATCAGGAAAGTAGTTCATCGTGCCTAGAACATAGAGCAGGAATGGAAGAGTGATCAAAGTGAAGGCTGGGGAGCTGGACAGTAAGCAGGAACCTATGTCATGTAGGACTTCATAACTCAGGCAATCAGGCTAAGTGTTAGGTCTTTATCTTTTTTTTTTTTTTTTTTTTTTAAACTCCTCTTACTATCATTCCTAAAGGTCTTTATCATTTACCTCTTTACTTTATTCATTTATCCTTGCATGTAACATGTCTTTTAAAAAATAAGAAAAATAAGCCGGACGCGGTGGCTCACGCCTGTAATCCTAGCACTTTGGGAGGCTGAGGTGGGTGGATCACCTGAGGTCAGGAGTTCAAGACCAGCCTGGCCAACATGGTGAAACCCCATCTTAAAAAAAAAAAAAATAAGAAAAATAGCAAGTGATAGGAAAATAAAAGGATATGTTTGTTTTTTTTTTTTTACTGTGGTAAATACATACATAACAAAAATGGAACATTTTAGCCATTTTTAAGTGAACAGTTCATTAGCATTAAGTACATTCATAATGTACATCCATCACCACTATCCATTTCCAGAACGTTTTCATCATGTCAAACAAAAACTGTATCCATTAACAGCAACTCCCCATTCCCTCCTCTTCCTAGCCCCGGGTAATCTCTATTCTATTTTCTGTCTTAATGAACTTGTCGGTTCTAAGTACCTCATATAAGTGGAATCACACAACATTTGTCCTTTTGTGTCTGGCTTATTTCACTTACTATAATATTTCCAGTATTGTAGTATATACTGTAGTCCCTCCTTATTTGCAGGAAATATATTCTTAGACCCCCACTGGATGCCTGAAACTGTGAATAGTACCAAACCTTTATTTACTATGGTTTTACATATACATACATACCTATGGTAAAGTTTAATTTATAAGTTAGGCACAGTAAGAGATTAACAACAATAAGATAGAACAATTATAATATGCTGTAATAAAAACCCATGGCGTGAATGTGGTCTCTTGTGGTCTCTCTCTCTCAAAATACCTTACTTATAGGTGCTCACCTATTTTCACACCATAGTTGACTGTGGGTAAGTGGAACCATGGATAAAGATCTACTGTATCAGAATTTCATGACTTTTTAAAGCTGAATGATATTCTATTGTATGTGCATAATGCATTTTGTTTATTTAACATATTTTGAGCAATAAAAGGTTCTTAATAAACTTTTATTGATGGTGATATAACTGTCTGTAGCTGGAGGGAAGAGCAGGCTATGAATTCCATTTGATGGAACAAATAGTTGTGAAGTATTTGCAGTGTGCAGTGTCTGTTTAGTTGCTGTTCCAGGAAAAACAAACAAAAAAACAAAACTTAAGGATATGGTGAGACCCTACATTCATTGGGTAAGCATTAAGCCCAAGGTTTTCTGTAGATAAGTAGAAGGGTTTCCTCGTAGCACTAACTTTATCATTCCAATAAGTCTTTTGTGTTTCTGTTTTATGTGTGGAACTCATTTTTTAGGCCTCCAAAGGGTTTACCTGACAAAAGTTTGATCAACTGTGCTAATAGACTTCTCAAAGTAAGTCACAGGTTTTAAAAGGTACTTCCTCAACATTTTTTCTTTACTAGTGGAAATAAACTATTTTGCTTTTATTTGAAATTATTCCTCAGGAGCACTATAATCTGAATAGTAATGTTGATAGTAACTATTTAATACTGGGCCTATATGCTAGACTCTGTGCTATCTACATGCCATATTGTCTTCAGAAATCCTAGAAGCAAGTGGGATTGATTTGTATAGGTTTGGTGTAGGTGAGAATTTTCTGTCTCTATCTTGCATAGAACATGTTCAGCTACTCATTAAATACTGTCATCTAATAATCAGGGAAACTGGAATGCTAGAATGTCAGACCTAAATAGGCCTTAAGGTCATCTAATCTGATGACTTGCGAACTTTTTAGCTATGATCTACAGTAAGAAAAAGATTTTACAACAAAAATATCATGGAACAGTCCTTACCCTAGCTATGAGTGATGTACTCTAATATTTTCTGTCCTATTCTGTTTTATTCTATTTCATTTTTAAACAATGTGGTCTGTGATTCACAGAATTTGATTTTATGACCTAAGAATAAGTTGCAATTGCAGTTTGAAGAATACTACTGTGGTCTATTTTATATATCCTACAGGGCAGGAAACTGGGATGGGAAGTGATTTGCCAAAGCACACAGCTAGTTGGGGGTAGAGCTAAATTAGAACTTTAGAAAGAAAAAATCCTACTTACCTACGGTAAAGAGAGATTTACTATTCTTTGCAGTCCTACTGGATGCCTTTTATTTTTTTCATGAGATGCTTCACTTTTCAGTATCACATGGAGTGGAGAGTATAAGGAACTGAGATGGTAGATGGTTTTGAATGGATGAATTAACTAATCACTTTACTTCTTTGTCTTCTATAGAACAAGAGGATTAGATTAAATAATAATTATTATTATTTTAAGAGACAGAGTCTTTCTCTGTTACCCAGGCTGGAGTGCAGTGGTATGATCATGGCTCACTATAGCTTCAAACGCCTGAATTCAAGCCATCCTCCTGCCTCAGACCCCTGAGTAGCTGGGATTACAGGCACACACCACCACATTTGGCTAATTAAAAAAAATTTGTAGAAATAGGGTCTCACAGGCTGGGCGTGGTGTATCACACCTGTAATCCCAGCACTTTGGGAAGCTGAGGCGGGCGGATCATGAGGTCAGGAGATAGAGACCATCCTGACCAACACGGTGAAACCCTGTCTCTACTAAAATACAAAAAAAAAATTAGCCGGGTGTGGTGGGGCACACCTGTAGTCCGAGCTACTCGGGAGGATAAGGCACAGGAATCGCTTGAACCCAGGAGGCAGAGGTTGCAGTGAGCTGAGATTGTGCCACTGCACTCCAGCCTGGTGACAGAGTGAGACTCAAAAAAAAGAAAGAAACAGGGTCTCACTATGTTGCCCAGGCTGGTCTCAAATGCCCAGCTCAAGCAGTCCTCTTCCCTGGTCTACCAAAGTGCATGAGCTGTCATGCCTGGCCTAGATTAAATTATTTTAAGTTAATTATTTGAATAGATAATGTATGAACAGGATATATATATATATATCTCCTGACCTTGAGATCCGCCTGCCTCAGCCTCCCAAAGTGCTGGGATTACAGGCATGAACCACTGTGCCAGTCTGGGTGAACATGATTTTTAAATTCAAAAAGCATTAAAGGATTTATAATGAAAAGGAGTCTCTCCTATTACCTCCAAGTGAATCAGTTCCTCTTCACAGGGACAACCTTATTTTTAATATATTTTTGTGTGTGTATCTTCCCAGGAGTATGGACTAGGTGATTTACAAGGTTCCCTTGAGCACTAGTGTTCTAGGATCCTAAATGCCTAAATGTGAGAAGAGTTAGCACTTTGACTTTTATAGAGATGCCTGTAATTGTAGTCAGAGTGTAAGAGAAAACACCTTGCTTCTGTTTCTGTCAGCTCTCTTCTTGCTCCCAAACTGCAGATTGTAATGTCTGCAGGATCTAAGTCTTTGGAGTGGAGTGGGCAGGATTAGTAACGTTCCTGTAGGTAAGCCCCAGGGCACCCTCATATGGGATCTCACTAGGAGTTGCTAAATGCTACCCCAATGGCACAGGGAAGCAGGGGAGATTATTTGCTTATTAATACTCATTTTTGCAGATACCTATACTGATATTTGATGGAGTAGTCTGGTTTTTTTTTTTGGGGGGAAGAATATTATAAAGGTGTCTTGGAGATGGAAAACTTAAAATCATCTTCTGTGCCACCAAACTCTTTGCTTAGCATATCCTTAATCTGATATAGGAGTCTAGCACCTGAAGCCATACATTGGCTTTATATCTTTCTCTTAGCTGCCAGTGTTGAATTTGAATGAGACGCAACTTCCCTGCCCTGAAAGAAATATGGTTGTACTGTGGATCCCAGAAGAAACAGAGATACATGTGAGGTGAGTGTCATATCTGGAACTCAGAGGCCTTTGATTCTGTAAATACCTACTGTCTTCTGCAGGCCTTCTTTTTGTGATCTTCCTTTTAGCCAGCTCATTGCAAGTAGCAGGAGGCCAGGCAGAGAAGGTCGTGGTCACTTGCATCTACTTTTTGCTATACTGGAATTTTAATGTAATGTGTTTTGAGATTCATGCTGTGGGACTTCGCCATATCAAATTTTACATGGCAGTAACTAGCATACAAGATAAGGTCCAACTTATTTATAAGGCTTGACTAAGAAATAAATGCTCTCTCTTAATTTTTCTTATTAGTCACTTGGAACAAGTGAAAAGTTCTCAGTGAAGCATGTGAATCTCTGATCTCAACCCCAGGGCCTAGTACAGTGTACAAAAGCAATAGCATACAGAACTTGTGTACAAAACAGTGCGTGACAAAGATCATTTGGTGAAGGCCCAAAGGCTTGCTAATATTGACAAGCATGGGGAAAGTGTTTGGTTTTTCTTTCCTGATCCTTGAGGCTGTTTTGGGCAGGGCCAGGCAGAGTGGGGCACAGGCCTCTGATTCTTAAGTGACATTTAGAGATGATGAAACTTAAGAATTTCTTTTTATTTCATTTTTTCTTTTTAAAACATGATCCTGTGAATGCTTCTCTCTCTCTCACTCACTATATATATATACACACACATATATATGCATTTTTGTATGTGTATATATGGTATAAACAAATGAAAAACAACCCTATGGATTTATTTCCTTTCATGTGAAAGCAACTCTGAAGTAGGCAGGCCTAGGGCATGTGAGCTCCATGAGATAATTAGAAACCAGAGCTCCTTCTAGCTTTCTGGGCCATCATCCTTAGCCCATGGATTCTAACTTCTAAGGAATTTCATGGGTGCTTTTTTTTTTTTTTTTTTTTTTTTGAGATGGGGTCTTGTGCTGTTGCTCAGGCTGGAGTGCAGTGGGTTCAAGTGATTCTCCTGTCTCAGCCTCCTGAGTAGCTGGTACTACAGGCGCATGCCACCATGCCTGGCTAATTTTTTGTATTTTTTTTTAGTCGAGATTGGATTTTATCATGTTAGCCACAATAGTCTCAATCTCCTGACCTTATGATCTGCCCTCCTCGGCCTCCCAAAGTGCTGGGATTACAGGCATGAGCCACTGCTCCTGACCTCATGGGTGCTTTTGATGTCTAAGTTGGCTACTAGAACTCCAGCTATCATATCCATCTCCCAGGCAAGGAGGAAGAAGACAGAGCAATAAAATACTTTTTTTTTTGAGATGGAGTCTTGCTCTGTTGCCCAGGCTGGAGTTCAGTGGTGTGATCTCGGCTCACTGCAACCTCTGCCTCTCGGGTCCAAGCAATTCTCCTGCCTCAGCTTCCCAAGTAGCTGGGATTATAGACACACACCACCATGCCTGGCTAATTTTTGTATTTTTTTAGTAGAGACATGGTTTCACCATGTTGGCTAGGCTTGTCTCCAACTCCTGACCTTGTGATCTGCCTGCCTTGGCCTCCCAAAGTGCTGGGATTACAGGCGTGAGCCACCATGCCCGGCCATAAAATACTTCTTACACAACCTCTCTGTCTCAAGCAGTGAGGATTTAGTGGAGAACCATAGAGATTTGGTCCCTGTCCTGTTGGAGCCTTGTCAGGGGGAGTGAGACATTACAGACAAAACCACACCTACATAGATCATTTCTAATTTGGTTTCATGTTATGAAAGCAGATAACTGGATTGGCTGAGAGAACAATGGGAAACCTAATTTAGATAGAAGGTTGGGGGGGTCTTTCTAGCAGAAGGTACTTGGGCAACAGGTACTGCTGGGCTCCCAACCAGCTGTCTTTGAGTACTGATTAGAGCTAGGAATCTTTGTGGTCATCATTCACAACCTTGGAACTTCTGTTTAAGATCTGGATAAGTTGTGCTTATTCTTATTTCAAGTCCAGCTGAGAAGCATGTTTTGTTTTGTTTTCTCCAGCCAGCATGGGAAGAAGAAAAAGAACTTGGCAGTGGTGAGTTTGATGTTTTTATGCAGACCTTTATATCACTATGTAGACTTTATTTTGTTTTCCTTTCAGGTCTCCTCCACCTCACCCCCTTTCTTTTCCTAAATTATCAGAATCTGCTAAAGAAAACCCTTCTTTAGGAATAATTACCCAAACCATTCTCTATTCAGAGACTCCTCTTCCCTGTCTCCCTCCTGTAGGGAGATGAAGAGCATCTTGAGATAATAGGAGGAACTATTGGGTATTCAGGGAGAATTTTTGGTCAATTAAAAACGAATCCCAATGTGATGAGATAGAATTTCAATGAACTAGGAGTTATAAGACCTGAGCTTCTCATTCTAATTCTACCATTTATGGGTAAATGTGACCTTGGATAAGTCACAGAGCTGTAAGACTGCTATGTCCATGAGAGTAGTGTCTTGGTTCATTTTGTTCATTGCTGAATCACCATCCCTAGCCCTGTGACTGACACATAATTAGACAACAAATTTTTGTTCAGTTTGTTGAGTGAATAAATGAATGACTTTTCTGGAAAATGAAACAAAACAACTAATCCCTATATGATCTGAATACAATAATAGAGTTGGGAGCTTGAGAGGAAGTATGGTGGCCCTCATCATTCAGAGGAGGCGAGAATGGCTGGAGTGCATGCCAGGGTAGTGCTGGGAGGCTAGAATGTTGATGGGAAGGAATAGGCTCAGAAAGAGGGCTTTGGAGAATTCTTTCCACTGTTTCTCTTCCAGAAAAGCAAGTCATTTCTGGGTCTCTCTGGAAATCAGTCCACAGAAACACGAGTAGGAACTCCAGAGATGATTGTGCCTCCCCCAACCCCAGTGCAATTGTCTGAAAAATTCAGATCAGATTTCCTACCTCTCTGCACCCAATCCGAAGCATTACCTCAGGATCTACTGAAGGAGTAAGTATCGTGTAGGTCTGTGGGAGAGCCAGAGCATCTGTTTTTAACTGAAGCTGAGATGGGTCTAAACAGTGTGCTCTTCCTGAGTAGGGCTGGGAGAAAACTATCACCCCAGTTGTTTACGCAGCTCTTAGCCTTACCAACAGGCAGGAATGACCATCATAACCACCACCATTTATTACACTTACCATTTGCCCAGCTCTGTGCTAAGCATATCACATGTACTTTCATTTAAATTTCCACTAGGAGGTAGGCACTATCACTCTCTTCTTTTTATAGGTGAATTATGAATAAGTGGTAGGCAGAATGTATGGTCTGCAGTGAGATGACCTTTGAATTTTACGTTGAAACTTAACTGGCTATATGAATTTTGGTAATGTATTTAGCCTCTTAAAGCATTTTCCTCATTTCAAAGTATGAATAATACCTGTTCTCAGGGTGTTGTAAGGATTCAGTGTTATAAAGCACATGAGCCTGACATAGAATCAGCACTGAGTATGTGCAGCTATGATGATTTTAGTTGCATCAGAAAGGTGTTACCAAATGAGCACTTGTTGGTACAGGCCTTTTCAGACCCAGAGTGGAGCTTTCTTGGAGCCCTTTACATCTCTTTCTCCTCAGCCATGCTTTCCAGGAAGAGCTGTTGCTGACTGACTGTCTTCTGTCCCCTTCAGACTTTTCCCAGGTAGAAAGCAAACCATGCCCTGTCCGGAGATGAAGATACAGTTGGCCATGATGAGAAAGAATCTTCCCTTGAAAATGAACCTACCTGACAGTGCAATTTCTTCTAAGATGTTTCTATCTATACATCGCCGTACCCTGGAAGTAAGAGCTAGGGAGCAACAGGGAAGAAGCCTATGTGAAAATTCAAACCCTTCTCTTGTCAAATCTAGAATAGACATTCTATTCCTTATCTCTCTTCTGCCTTTCCATGCTGAACCCAAGCCCCACGGAAGGCTGGGCTCAATATAGGTGAAAGCCAATCAATGGGGAAGTGTTGAGAGAGTAATGTTCTCTATTTCTTTTCTTTTTTTCTTTTTTGAAAGACTGGGTCTCACTTTGTCATCCAGGCTGGAGTGCAGTGGTTATCATGGCTCACTGCAGCCTTGATCTTCTGGGATCAAGCCACCCTCCCACCTCAGCCTCCAGAGTAGCTGGGACTACAGGCACGTGCCACCATGGCTGACTAATTTTTAATTTTTTATAGAGACAGATTTTCACTATGTTGCCTAGACTGGTTTGAAACTTCCGAGTTCAAGTGATCTGCCCACCTCAGCTTCCCAAAGTGCTGGGATCACAGGCGTGAGCCAGCATGCCTGGCCATGTTCTCTATTTCTTCTGCACTTTGTTACCCACATCTTTTCCCTTCCTCCATAGCCTCTGGTACAATGCTGCAAAACACTGGTGTTGACTGGATGATAAACACATTTGGGGGACACATTTGGAGAAAGGGAAAGATCTGCAGTAGAGCTTTGCTTCTTTTTTCTCTCTCCAGAAACCAGCACTGCGATATCCTGAACGTCTGAAGAAATTACATAACCTGAAGACAGAAGGTAGATTTGCTGTTGCTGCTGGATCTCTAAGCACAATTTTCTGTCAGCTTACATTTCTCGTGCTTTAACATGGTCCAATTCAGTTATATTTGTGGCCTTAGTCATACAGAATGACATGTAGAACTCAGGAAGCAATAGTTTCAGGAAGCAGCCTGTCTGGATTGGTCCTTACCAGGGAGAGTCAGCATTGTGAAGGAGGGCACAGCAGGCATAGCAGTGGGAGAGAGGGGGCTGTTAGCGAGAAGAAGATCAATCTGGCTCTCTGGTCACCAGGTTACAGGAAACAGCAGCAGTGGCAGCAGCAGCAGCAGCAACAGAGGAGGGTGAAAACACCTACTAAGAAACAGGTAGAGTGGCAGTGAGGGGCTTGCTGGGACTGGGAGAAATAGCTACATCCTGCAATGGAAGGGATGTATGAAAAGTGGGAGTCTCCTTGTTTTCTATCTGGTTATAGATATAAAGTTCTTGTCTGGTTGTAGATGTTAAATTCCTTCTTTTTGATTCCTTTTGAAAAAAATTTCTTTACTTCCAAATATCCTAATTAGTTCCTCTTGATGTGGGTTTCAGGAGGCTAAAGTGAAAGCCAAGGGTGATCCAGGGAGCCAAGGCACATCACATAAACATCCAGTTACCACTGTTCATGACCATCTGTACGGTAAGGGTAAAATATGCTTGGTTGGGGGTGATAGGATCCTTGAGGGGTAGGTGTCTGAGGGCAGGAAAAGCTAAGCATGCTCTTGTCATTTTGAGACCTGCCTTTGTTAGGCACTCACAGTTTCTTGGAATGCTTCAGTCTGTCTGGTCTATCCTGTACTATTCTTCCCTGAGACATTTACTAAGCAAACAAACTGGGCCAGATGTATGCTTCACATGGGGACTTGAAAGATGACCGTGAACATGAATCACAGTCATTTCTTCCTCAGGTTCTACCTAAGAAAAGGCAGAGCACTTTGAGGTTCAGGAGAGGAGCAAGCCCAGGTTTTTGCAGAGAAAACCCTGAGGGCCCATTGTCCAATGAGGCAGGGAGAGCTGGGGCCCCTCGCTAGAACCCCAAAAGAGTTCTAAGGAAGCAGAGCTCCAGGGCCCCCTAACCTCCCTGACACAAGGTAGAGAGTCTCTGGAGCCTTACGTTAAAATCAGCACATTGTCTGTCCCCATCCAGGAGGCAAGGAGCCAATTCTTGTCAGGCACTTCTTTTGCTCCAGTGCACGTGCTGGATACGAGAATGGATATCTCCCCATTTTGGAGTCCCTATCATGTCTGAGCTCAGGGATATACTTACCCCTATCTGACGTTTTTCAACTTGATTGCAGAATGGGAGGAGGGAGAAAGAATCCCCCAAAACCTTGGAGGATCATTGTGCCCTTCTCAGACTGGACATTGCTGACTTTAATAAGAAAACAACTGTTTAATCATCAGAAAGAACTCTCCATCCTGGGGCACTGGGAGGGCTGAGACTAAGTTTCCTGAGAAGGATGTTTCCCTCTTGCTTTCCTTCCATCTCACTTATTGTTTGATGCCAGTGATGTCCTTTAACCTGAAGTTCTAAGAAGGTCCCTGCCCTTCTCATGGGAGGTAGACAGAATCAGGGCTTGGCCCCGGGCAGGAAGTGATGTATCCATGATTAGCACTCCATCTAAGGTGACCACTGCCACTCCCCTGAATTCCATTCTGGTGCCTTTTGTACCCCTTCCCAATGCCTCCAATGGGAGCAGTTTTGTTTGGGTGACTGGGGTGCTCCCTGAGTCATTTTCTTAGAGTGGTGGCCTGTCCTCACTGAGTTGAGAAAGGCTTTATGGAAGAGATGATTTTTGCATTGGTTCTTGAATATGTGTAGAAGTTTTCCTGATATGGAAAAGAACTCTTGAAAGGGAATAGCCTGTGCAAAGGCATATAGGAGGATCATAACTGCTCAGGAAACACTGAGCAGTTGAGTGTGGTTGTGGGGTTGGGTATTTGAGGAAGAGTGGTCTATCATGCCACAGAGGTAGGCAGGGGTTTGTATGGACTACTAAGTCATTTGACCTTTATGGTCCAGCCAGTGGTGCTCCGCCTTGACTGTACACTAAGAGCAATTGAGAAGCTTTTATTATTTATTTATTTATTTTATTTTTATTTATTTAGTTTTTTGAGACAGAGTTTCACTCTTGTTGCTCAGGCTGGAGTGCCATGGTGTGATCTCTGCTCGCTGCAACCTCTGCCTCCCGGGTTCAAGCCATTCTCCTGCCTCAGCCTCCTGAGTAGCTGGGATTACAGGCATGCACCACCACGCCTGGACAATTTTTTGTATTTTTAGTAGAGACGGAGTTTTTCCATGTTGGCCAGGCCGGTCTCGAACTCCTGACTTCAGGTGATCCGCCGGCTTTGGCCTCCAAAAGTGCTGGGATTACAGGTGTGAGCCACCGCTCCTGGCCAACAAGCTTTTCTTTTTTTTTTTTTTCCCCACGGGAACATGATCTTACAAGCTTTTAAAATTCTAATACTCAGGCTGTATCCCAGCTATTAATTTAGAATTTCTGGTGGTAGAAACTAGGCCTCAGTATTTTTTTTTTAAGCTCCTCAGTTCTCCCAGTGTGCAGCTAAGGTGAGAACCAGTGCTAGTAGGGAGTTGATGGAAATGCCGTATTTTAGCATAATGCCTCTGGTGGCAGCTTGGAAGATGTTTGTTTAGGGAAAGGGAGATTGAGAAAAGAAAGAATGAATGTACTTAGGGACTAGTTGGGGAAGCAGCTGATGCAAAAGAAACATGAAACTAGAGGTTTTTGTTTTGCTTTGTTTGTGGGTACATGAGGGATGGCGCAAGAAGATGAGTCACATTCTGGTAAGAGGAGTATTTATATGCTGTGAGAAGGTAGAGTTAGGGTTTCTTGGAGGAATCCTGGGACTTTTCACACACTTTACCATAATCTCTAATTCTGTAATAGATAAAGGTACAGTCCCAAGTGAGCAGAATCTCAAATAGAACTCAGAAAGTCTAGCTACCTTTTACCTGCCACCAAGATCTTATCTTTTCCTGGATGCGGAGTCACTTATAGACTAAGGGTCACCGAGAAGCCCCAAAATAGGGTATGATGGGCCAATACAAGGAAGATTGAGTTGACTTTTTAGTTATTAGATTACAGAACTCTGCCAGGTGGGAACAGTGACATGAAGCAGCAGCAGCAGCTGTTGGAGACAGAAGGAACCACCTCAAAACAGGTGAGAGTGTGCCAGGGCCTCTGCTAGGACCCAGTTTCAGTTATCTGTTACTCCAAAGCATAACCATAGTGATTTGTTATTTCTAATGATTCTGTGGGTTGACTGGACAGTTATTCTCTTCTTGCTTGAGGTCATGTAATGCCGCTGAGCTGAGACTGTTGCCCAAGTTGCTGGTTTTCCTTCCTGAGGCCTCTGCATGTGGCTTGTTTGGGCTTTTTGGCAGCATAGCAGTTTCATGAAAGCAGTTTCTTAAGGGATGGGCCTGGAATTAAAACAGTGTTACTTCTGCCACGTTTTATTGGCTGAAGAAGTCGCAAGTCCATCCCAGAGAGTAAATAAGAGAAGAAATAGGCCCTGTTTCTTGATGGGAGGAAGAGCATGTGCATACTGGAACGGGAGGAATTGTTGGAAGCCATCCTTGGAGGCCGTCTGCCCTTAGTTGACTGTAGGGAATGGGAAGGAGTGGTTCTAGCTTCATTTGGACAGCACGGAGAACAAAGAACGTGTGATACCAGCTTCTTTTCAGTCCAAAGAGGTAGGTCTCTGGCTCATCTTAGATGTTAATTTCTCCAAGGAAAGCATCTTTTAGAAAAATCCTTTTAGTTCCCTAAAGTCTTGATTCAAATTTCCTTACATTTTTCCCTGATGAATTTCAGGATTCCACAGAGAGACCAAAGACGGACTATTATGACCGTGTGGATCTCTACCACAGTGTGAAAAGTAAGTTACTAGAGTAGAGGAGCCTTAGTAAGTGACTGAGGCTAGGGAGAACTGAACCTGTGTTGACCAGGCTGGTTTACCTCCCTGAAGGCACAGTCCTCCTGTCTTAGAGAGATCCTTAAAAACACCCCGGGTTTTCCTTTTCTGTCCTCCATTTGTCATAGTTAGTTGAGAGAAGTTTACAGGTGCAATTAATGACTGCATCTTCTTTTAGGTCCTGAATTGTATGAAACAGAACCGACTAACAAGGACATTAGTGCTCTGGTGGAAGCTATGCCAGAAGCTCAGGCTGCCAGCCAAAAGAAGGTCTCCTTGAGCTTTTCAGAAAGTATAGCTAGAACAAGCTGGAACTCTGAGCTCAAACTACTGAGGATTCTTCAGGACACTGATGATGAGGATGACAAGAGCCAATCCTCTGGGACAGAGTGAGAAGCCTCTGGAGGAGTAGACTGAAGGCATCTCCCGGGGCAGCTGTGTTCCAGAGTGGGATGGCTGGTATCCTGAGGACAGCAGCGTTTCACATAAGGGCAAGAGGAGAGAGAACTTCTGCTCTCTGGAGCCTTTACCAGGGCCTGAGCTCTGAGCTTAGGGATTCAGTTTTCTTTGTTCACCTCTACTTGCCTCTAAAATAAATGAAGGAGAAAAAGCCCTACCCCTTTTACGTTTAGATTATTTCTCTTCCATTAGGGTCAGGATAATTTTGGTGATTAAACACAACTGCTTCTCCATCAAAAGACTCATTTTCTGTTTCTAGGAGGAAGGAAAAGATGTTTCTTGGTATCTGTTTTCTGGGTCACTCTTATCTCATCTCTGAAGCTCTGAAAGGTTTCCAGCAGTAGGAGGCTGAATTTGGCTTATGGGAGCTGCCATGGTGCTCGCTAGATTTTTCTCTCATTCCCTAGAAATGGTTTCTTTTGGAGATGGGATCTACATTGTTATCAAATAATGTTCATTGTGTCACTGATCTTGAGCTCCTAGGCTCAAGCAGTCCTCCCTCCTCAGCCTCCCGAGTGCTGGGATTACAGGCATGAGCCACTGCACTCAGCCAAAAGCTCTAGTTTCTGAGGAACTGAGACTGCAAGAAAGTTTCAGCGATGCTCATAAAGACACAGAATTTCAAAGTCTCAGGGAACCTCTAACTTGGTTTTGGAGAGATTTTTTTTTTTTTCAGTTTTAGTCCTTAAAAAGATTTAATGTAGTAAAGATTTCAAAATTACGTAAAAGGAAAGAGAATAATACAATGAAACTGATATATTCAGTATCTTAGACCTGGGCAAGGAAGGCCCTTGCCTTGACCCCATGCTTTAGAAAGTCCTCTGGTCTTCTGGCTGTGCTGCCCCTCATGGCAGAGAAATCTGCAGAGCCAAATGGATGTACACCTAGCTGGAGTCTGTGACTCCCCTTGAGACTTTGTTCCTGGTATTTTGTTCCCTGGAATTTTCTGCCGAGTGGCCTCTTGCCTACTTCCATGGCTTGTGCAGGCATCTTTCATAGGTCCATCCTCCCAAGCGTGGACTATCCCACCAGTGTGTGCACTGCTGGATTCAAGCGGGGTAAGAGGAGGGTATATGGAGAGGGATGTGCCCACAGCTTGGACATATAGGTTGGGGCATCTGCATCTGTGGCCTTTCCCAGTAAGGATGGGATCTGGGGATGAGAAGTGAGGGCTGGTTCTTCTAGTACTGCATGTTTCTGTGGAATTTCAAGGAATCTGTGGATTTTGAATGAACTTGGCTTTCTAGATCATGAAGATATACTGGTCAAGGTAGGAGGATAGAACATGTTTTATTTAACAATTTGTTAGCTTGATTTATAGTTTTTAAATGTTCAGACATTGTTAGTAGACCTGTTCTTGTACACTTTTCCTGAGTCCTGCAAAATATTAGGACTGAACAGAGCCATCATTTGGGAAAAATTTTAAGGAGGAAGAATTTAGCCCCACAACATAGAGATCATTTATTTGCAGCCCCATTTTAAAAGTAAGGATAGTGAAGCTCAGAGAGGGGATTTGTCTTGACTGAGATCATGAGCTTGGAAGTGGAGCTGAGCTGGAATCTGGGTCTCCTAGTGCTAGGTCAGAGCTCTTTTCATTATTCCACTCTGCTGTTCTTTCACTTCATTCTCCAGAAACAGTGTAGGTTATTCATCATCATATTTAACCAGAGTCTGACTTCCTCTCCTTCCTGGAGTACTGTCTGTCTTCCTCTATAATTGATTAATGTGGGTCCCAGGGATGCTGGCTCCATTTTTATTTTAATCAGGAAAATTGGAAACATACAAAAGTTAATGAGCTCCCATTTGTCCATTACATAAGAATTATCAATTTATGACCAATCTTGTTTCATATACATATACCCCCATTCTAAACAAGGTTATTTGAAGCAAAGGTCATTTTATCCATAAATATTTCAGCATACACCTCTAAAAGAAAAGTGTTAAAAATAACTACAAAAATTAATCATAGTTGTTTAATATCATCAAATATCCAGGCAAATTCAAATTTCCCTCTATTATTAATTAATTTCTTTTCACAGTTGATTCCTTCAAACTAGAATCCAAATAAGGCCCATAAATTGAATTTGGTTGATATGCTCAAAAATCTTTTTTTTTTTTTAGATAGAGGGTCTCACTCTATTACCTAGGTTGGGGTGCAGTGGCATGATAACAGCTCACTGAAGCCTCGACCTCAAAGGCTAAGGTGATCCTCTTGCCTTAGCCCCTCAAATTGTTGGGACCACAGCCATGCGCCACCACACCTGGCTAATTATTTTTTATTATTATTTGTAGAGATAGGGTCTTGCTATGTTGCCCAGGCTAGTCTCGAACTCCTGGGCTCCAGTGATCCTCCCATCTTGGTCTCCCCAAAGCGCTGGGATTACAGGTGGAAGCCACTTGACCTCTAAGATCCTTCAATCTATAGAGATCAAGTGGCTCCCACCTGTAATCCCAGCGCTTTCCCTTTTCCTTTTTCTCTTTTTTCCTGTAATCCCACTTTCTCCTTTTTCCTTTTTCTTTTCTTGCAATTTATTTGCTGAAGAAACTGGGTTGTTTGGCCTGTAGATTCCTATAGTCTTGATTTTGCCAGTTGTATCCCCATGGTGTTGTTTCTTCATTCTCTTTATTTCCTGCAAACTTTTAGATCCAGAGGCTTGGGCTGCTTCATGTTTTTTTTTTTTTTTTGCAAGAAAATGTCATAGATAGCATTATGTGCTTCCATCAGGGGGCCTGTAATGGCTGGGTGTGTCTTCTCTGGTCTTAGTGGCTGATAATGATCTTTGCCTCATTTTTGTATATTGATTGTGTATCCAACAACCTTACTTACCTTGTTATTTAGTTTTGATAGCCTTTTAGTGGATTTCTTATTATTTTCTTTTTCTTTTTTGGAGTGTGTCACCTTTATTGATAGTGTTGTTGGGGAGGGAGAGGAAATATTTCTTTCCTCACTTATTGCTGGGTTCATGACAGAGACATCTACAGCAAAGGACAGGTTAGCAAGAGAAAAGCATACAAATTTATTTAATATAAGTTTTACATGACGTGGGAGCCTTCCTTCCTATGAAGTGAAGACAAAGAAACAGGGAAACCTGGGTAATTTTATGCTGAGTTTGATGAAGAGTAGACAGTTGTGGAGAAATATGACTGGAGGACAAAAGAGTATGATCTAATGGTAATAAACCTGGGGAACTTAGCAAGGCCTGTTTGTGCAGATTCTTCTTTTTGTCCCTTGTGTCTTCAGAGCTAAGGATATTCCTTTCCTCTAGGTATAGGGAAAGTCCCTCTCAAAATGAAAATCTTCTTTTGGGGAGAAGAGGGAATGATGAGAGTGACTTTCCTGCTTCTGCTGTGTTTTCAAATGCCAAGGTGTCATATTTTGGGGTTGCATGTCCTGAACCTCGCCATTGTCCTCTTCTTAAGTTCATCCCTAATATGTCAAGGTGACTTCAAGATGGTCACATAGTCCTGAGGCTTACCCTTAGTGAGTGAAGTGTGGTTTTCTAATGTGATGCTCCCGCAGGCAAAGCAGGGAAATATCCTTCTGACATGCAGCCCAGCTCGTTTTTGGCTTATTATTCCTTGCATCCAGCAGGAACTAAGATTGCATCTGCCCACTTGCTAGTTTATTATACTACAAAGGATACAGATGAAGAGATGTGTAGATCCAGGTATGGGGAAGAGGTTTCCATGCTTTCCCTGGGCACACCACCCTCCAGGAATCTCCATGTGTTAAGCTATCTGGAAGCTCTTCTTAGGATGTTCTGTATACAAGATTATATCATCTACAAATCGAGATGTTTTTGTGTCTTTTAATCATCATGGTTCTAATTTCTTTTTCTTGCTTAACTGTCCTCGCTAGAACCTCTAGTACAATGTTGAATAGAAATGATGAGTAGACATCCTTATTTTATTTTTGATCTTAGGGCAGAGCATTCAGTCTTTCACCATTAAGTATGATGTTTGCTTTGAGTTTTTCATAGAAGCCCTTAATTATATTGAGTTTTCCCCTGCCCTCCCCTCCCCTCTCCTCCCCTTCCCTCTCCTCCCCTCCTCTCTCCTTCCCTTCCCTTCCCTTCCCTTTCTTTTTTGACAGACTGTGTTGCCCAAGCTGGAGTGCAATGGTGTGGTCTCTGCTCACTGCAACCTCTGCCTCCTGGGTTCAAGTGATTCTTCTGCCTCAGCCTCCCAAGGAGCACCTCCAAGATTACAGGTGCCTGCCACCATGCCTGGCTAATTTTTGTATTTTTAGTAGAGACTGTGTTTCCCCGTGTTGGCCAGGCTGGTCTCGAACTCCTTAGGTGATCTGCCTGCCTCGGCTTTCCAAAGTGTTGGGATTACAGGCATGAGCCACCATGCCTGGCCTTGTATTAATTCTTTAAATGTTAGGTAGGAGCTATCAGTAAGGCAATCTGGGGCTGAGCTTTTCTTTACGGGTAGTTTTTTGAGTGCGAATTCAATCTCTTTATTGTTATAAGCATATTCAGATTGCCTATTTCTTCTTTTTTTTTTTGAGACAAGTTCTCATTCTGTCATCCAGGTTGGAGTGCTATGGCACCATCCTGGCTCACTGCAACTTTCGCCTCCTAGGCCAAAGTGATCCACCTCAGCCTCTTGAGTAGCTGGGACTACAGGCATGAGCCACCATGCCTGGCTAATTTTTTGTATTTTTGGTAGAGACTGGGTTTCATGTTGCCCAGGCTGGTCTTGAACTCCTGAATTCAGGTGATCCACCTGCCTCAGCCTCCCAAAGTGCTGGGATTACAGGCATAAGCCATTGTACCTGGCTATTTCTTCTTGAAATCAGTTTCTGTAGTTTGTGTTTCTAGGAATTTGTCCATTTCATCTAATTGTCAAATTTATTAGCATGCATTTACTTGTAGTATTTCTTTTTTTTTTTTTTTTTTCAGATGGAGTTTCATTCTTGTTGCCCAGGCTGGAGTGCAATGGTATGATCTTGGCTCGCTGCAACCTCCACCTCCTAGGTTCAAATGATTCTCCTGCCTCAGCCTCCCAAGTAGCTGAGATTACAGGCATGTCCCACCATGCCTGGCTAATTTTTTGTATTTTTAATAGAGAAGAGGTTTCACCATGTTGGCCAAATTGTCGTTTAGTAGTATGTTAGTATGTTGGCCTCGCCCTCCTGACCTCAAGTGATCCACCAGCTTTGGCCTCGCAAAATGCTGGGATTACAGGCATGGGCCACTGCGCCCAGCCTACTTGTAGTATTTCTTTTAATCCTTTAAAGGTTGGTAGTAATGTCTCCTCTTTTATATCTGATTCTAGTAATGTGAGTTATCTTTCTTTTTTCTTGGTCAATTAGGTAGTTTGTCAGTTTTGTTAATCTTTTCAAAGAACCAGTTTTGTTTTCATTGATTTTTCTGTTCTTTAAAAATTCTTGATTTTATTAATTTTCACTCTAATCTTTATTACCTTCCTTCTGCTTGCTTTAGTTGTAGTTTGCTCTTCTTTTTCTAATGTCTTATGGTGGTATAAGGTTGCTGATTTGGGGTCTTTCTTCTTTTGTAATGTAGTCATTTACAGCTATAAGTACACTGTACACATGGTTTGAGCTGTATCCTATAAGTTTTGATATATCTTCATTTTCATTTACCTCAAAGTATTTTCTCTTTTGCTGATTTTTTATCCATTGGTTGTTTGTTTAGTAGTATGTTGTTTAATTTCCACATACTTAGGAGTTTCCCAAATTTCTCTGTTCTATGACCTACTTTCCCAAATTTCTCTGTTCTATGACTTAATCTGTATCAGAGGAAATCTCTGAGCCAAAGTCCTGGTGATGGGCGTGGGAACAATGATGTGCTTCTTCTTGAGTGACACTCCATGTTAGATTCTGAGTTCTTTGTATATGGGAGGGGCAGCAGTCACAAGTCTCCTTGGCTTGCCTTTCAGCGTGAAACCTGCCCATGAGCTGGGGCAAACTCAGCCAGAGCCCTAGTGTTTTCAATGGTACCATGCCCAAGGTAGAGCCTGTTTCCACAAGTGGAGGCTGGATGGAAGAAGGGAACTCCCATTTATATCAGCTGTACTCACCTGGAACTTTGCCCACAGCAACAAGTAGGGGAAAAGGATGAGAAATGCTGACATCCCATCCCTCCTGGGAAGATAGCTGAGGCAGGAGGCAGCCCTGTGTTCTAGGCTGAAGCAGCCTGAAGTATAGTTTTTGTCTCACTGAATTGAGGGTGGGAGAACAGAGAGAGCATGGGTCTTGGTTCACATACCTTGGATTCTTATAATTCTGAGTTTTTTTAGATGTTTTTGAACAAATGTTTCTTCATTTGTGGTATGCCCTTAGGGCCATTTCCAGAGTCTTAACTTTTTTCTTTTTTTTCAATTCTCATTAGTTTTACTAAAGAGCAGAACTTGGGGCTTTTCAGTGTCATGCTAAAAGTGGAGCTCTGGCTTAGGCCTGAGATCTTTTTAAAGAGAAACTTCTCACTCATCAATTATTTGGTTCTCTAAGTACAGTTCATATAGGAAAGGCAGATTAAATGTTCGACTCCTTCAAAACACTGTTTCAAAACAGACCAAATTAGAAAGCTAAATCTGCTGCCTACTCAGGCCAAATCAAAAAGTATATGACATTATTTGTGTTATTAGACTGAAGTATACTTAGCTGAATCTTCATAGGGAGAGAAATCAACAAGGTGTTACATGGGCTGTTTTCCTGAAAATAATTATTTCTTGAATGCATTACATTGCAGAATAACTAACGTGGGCTGGCTTTAAAAAATTTACAATTTTCTTTCCTATTTTTTTTTTTTGAGGTGGGGTGTCGCTCTGTTGCCCAGGCTGGAGTGCAGTAGTGCCATCTTGGCTTACTGCAACCTCCACCTCCTGGGTTCAAGTGATTCTCCTGTCTCAGCCTCCTGAGTAGCTGGGATTACAGGGTGCCTGCCACCATGCCTGGCTAATTTTTGTACTTTTAGTAGAGGCAGGGTTTCGCCATGTTGGCGAAACATGTTGGCCAGGCTGGTCTTGAACTCCTGACCTCAGGTGATCCGCTTGCTTCGGCCTCCCAAAGTGCTGGGATTATAGGCATGAGCCATCGCACCTGGCCTACAATTTTCTTCACTTCTTATTAGGCTACCCTCAGACCTGTCCACTGGAGCAAACCCAATTTCTAATGGTCAATGGCAGGGATGAGGACAAGACAGCATTTGCCTTCCATTTGCTTATTTTATCTAAAGACTCAGACAGAGAAGAGAAGGTATAATAACTATTTTATAACTAATTCAATTACTTTATTGGTGAAGCAACTCTCAGAAATTGGAACATTCTTTAAAATCCTGTTGATGAGTACACGGTTACGTTTTGAATCCTGATGGATTTTGAGTGAGAATATATGCACTATCTGAACGCTGGCCGTTGCATCTATTTTCAAAGGGAGATAAAACACTTGCAGGCTGAAACTTGTTTTACCATTGACATACCAATGCCTCAAAGTTAGATGATCACAAACAGAACCCTGGGAAATATAATCTCCAAACCATGTAAGTTTTCAAGGTGCTTTACACCCACTATTTCAGTTGGTTCTCTGGCCAACTACATAGACAGATGTGGACTGTAGCCAGTTGATAAATTAGGCTCAGAATACAGGGCTGATGAGACCCCATTTGGGGCCTTTGAGTAAATTAGAAAAAGACACCCTTTATAACACTTTACTACCATCTGTTGAAAATTAACTCAATGACTATACAATTCTAAGATGGTTATAATATGAGCAGCACCCCTAGAGTTGGTCTACAACCTTCACAACAGACCTGGTGGCCCTGCTGGAGAGGCCAAGACAAAGGTGAGCAAGTCAAGGGGGCTGGGCTTAGAATCTCGGTTCAGCCTGTCCTCATTCACTATATCCTGACACCTCTCTGACTCCCTCTCTTTAATATATGACTGAGACTGGGATACCCTTAGATCGAAAGGAAGGACAAGGCCATGTAGACAAGAATTGACTGAAGGGGAGAAGTCCTCATGAACCCTTTACTTCAGCCTCCCAATGTTCTGAGAGAGGAGGAGCCAGGTAATTGCTGCTAACTGCCATTTCCCCACCATCTGGGCCTAAGGAAGCAGAAGAAAGGCTTAATTAATCGCCAGGATTGCTTGGAGATTCACTTTACTTATTTAAACCAACAAGAGGACTTTAGCCAACAAGAAGGTTTAGCCTGTTGGAATATGGTTCTAAGAGGCTTATATTCCCAAGAAACTAGCCCTTAGTTTCTTTTGTTCTTTGCTACTTTGTGATCCCTGCTAGAGACAGGCCCTTGCTTTGGGTTACCATAATTTTCTAAGCACACTTCCTGGTGACACGTGGCCCAGTTTGACATGTGTGTAGAAGTAAGAGTCAATGAAAACATCTTCAGACATTCTAGGCCCACACTTTCAGAGCCAGCTGGACTTCGTTTTGCTATTGGTCCCGACCTCTGGGATGACACACGCTGTTCTTCATGGTTTTTGTTTTTGTATTTTTTGAGACAGAGTCCCTCTCTGTTGCCCAGGCTGGAGTGAGATGGCACAATCTCTGCTCACTGCAACCTCCACTGCCTGAGTTCAAGTGATTCTCGTGCCTCAGCCTCCTGAGTAGCTGGGCTTACAGGCATGCACCACCATGCCCAAATAATTTTCATATTTTTAGTAGAGACGGGGTTTCCCCATGTTGGCCAGGTTGGCCTCGAACTCCTGGCTCAAGTGATCCACCCACCTTGACCTCCCAAAGTGCTGGGATTACAGGCATGACCCACCATGCCCAGCCTGTTTTTGAATTATAGAAAGCCCCTTGGGTTTGGTGGGAGGGTGTCAGGGTTTCATTCATGATACAGTGACACTTAAAAAATCAGTGTATTCAAATGCACCTAAAGGAAATGCTTGATTAATTAAGGACAGTAATACCTCTGTCCTTAGATAGAAGTGATTGGAAGGTCCTTTGTAGTCCAGAGGAATCTGGGAAGGAATTTCTAAATTTTCTCTTTCCATTGCCGTAAGGTACTAGGGTATTAAATTAATTTGTCCTTCTATATATGCATTTTTTTATTTGAAAAGTTTTATATTTGAGAATGGTGTACACAGACTTGGAACCAGATATTTACTAGATAGACTTTGCAGAGAGTATTTAATATAAAAGTATAGACAGAGGACATTTTGAAAGTGGAACCGAAAGAGAGCACAGAGAGAGAGAGAGAGTGAGAGAGAGAAAGCGCTATATGCATTTATTTATCAGATATTGTGTACCCTTTATGTATTAGAGAATCATCCCCTAGATTATCTTGATAGAGAAAGGAAAAGTGCTGGAGAAATGGTGGAGAGTCATTCCCAGGAATATAGCTTTGTAAGAAATTTTTCTTGGCTCAATTGGCAAAGTTTTTTGGAACCACTAGGTGGTGATACTACATTATGAAAATGACACACTCTCCTTGACACCTTTCAAATAACTGCAGGCCTCTGGTAATTTCTATGGCCAGTGTCTACACAACCAAAGAAACGTCTTAGTGAGTAAATGAAGAAAAACACATTTCACCATTTACATATGTAAATTTAAATGCTCCAGGGGACTGGTGTTTCCTTGAGAGAAGAGTCTGTGTCTGTTGTTTTCATGGTTACAACCCCAGGTGATAGCCCTGGCATGTAGGAAGCCCTTGATCAATGCTTGACAAATGAATGAATCCATCTCTGAACAATTTCAATGATCATTGAAAGGACCATTCCAAGAGTGTGGCAAATAGTGGCACATGCCCAAAAGGCCTAGGATTTTGGGAAGTTAGGAGCTATTGATGATCCTGACAGATCATCAGTTGGGCAGAGAGAATCAGGAAGGCAGTATTTGGAAGCGCAGAAATATAAAAGGTGATCTGAGGCACTTATAATTCTTTGTATCCCCTAAGCTTATCTCGGTCAGATTTCATCTGTTAAAAAATACAGGGAGGGTGTAAACCAATAAATTCTGATGTATTTATTTATATACATACATATTTTTTGGGTCTATATTACTTCTTGAGATGACTTTGCCTTGGAAGGAATCTTCAAAAATCATTTTCTTTTTACTCTTCTCTGCCTCTCATTCATTGTTATATTTGCTCATTCATTTATTTATTATAAATTCATTCATTCCACATTGAGCACCTATTATGTACAAAGCATTGGTCAAGCTTGTGGGATCATCTCTGACCTTTTCTTTTTTTGGTCCGTCTGAATACAGTTAATCACCGAGTCATATTAGGTGCAGCATCCAAATCTATCCACTTCTCTCTCTCCTTTTTGTGCTATTACCCTAGTCCAGGTCTCTGTCTTCTTGCATCTGGGTTACTGCATTCACCCCTAGTAATTTTTTTGTTTGTTTTTTTAGATGGGGGTCCCTCTCTGTTGTCCAGGCTGGAGTGCAGTGGTGCAATCACAGCTCACTGCAGCCTCAACCTCCTGGGTTCAAGCTATCCTCCCATCTCAGCCTCCCGAGTAGCTAGTATTACATGTGTGTGCCACCATGCCTAGCTATTTTTTGTATTTTTTGTAGAGATGAGGTTTTGCCATGTTGCCCAGTCTGATCTCAAACTCTTAGGCTCAAGCCATCTTCCCGCCTCAACTTCCCAAAGTCCTGGGATTATAGTCATGAGCCACTGTGCCAAGCCTAACACCTGATCTTTACCTCTACTATCCATTCTTTCATCTTTCCATCATGCAAATATCACGATACATCTTTTTTTAAACTCTCCTTTCCCCTTAGGATCAAGCCTAACCTCTTTCACTTGGTTTACAAGTCTCTCACAAGGCAGGACTGTGGCTGGCTTGTCTCCCCCCAGCCCCAGTGCCCCTCACTCTCACCTTGTTCTATGTGCTCCAGCCAAGATTTTTTTCTTTAGGTTCTTCTAATGAACCATATCCTCTCTTATCTTCTGACTTTTTTTGGGGGGGGGGGGCTACTTTTTCTTCAACTTCTTCTTCCCCCTTCTGCCTGGCTACTTTCTATTCATTCTTTTTTTTTCTTTTTTCTTTTTTTCTTGAGATGGAGTCTCGCTCTGTCACCCAGGCTGGAGTACAGTGGTATGATCTCAGTTCACTGCAACCCCTGCCTCCCGGGTTCAAGTGATTCTCCTACCTCAGCCTCCCGAGTAGCTGGGATTACATGCACCTGCCACCACGCCCAGCTAATTTTTTATTTTTATTTTTAGTAGAGACAGGATTTTACCATGTTGGCCAGACTGGTCTCGAACTCCTGACCTCAAGAGATCCGCCTGCCTCGGCCTCCCAAAATGCTGGGATTACAGGCGTGAGTCACCATGCCTGGCCTGCTTAGCTACTTTCTACTCATTCTTTAGGTCTCAGCTTACGCATGACTTATTTAGGAATAAGCTTTTTCTGACCACTGTCAAGATGAGATTCCCCTCTTTCACTTTTTCTCTCATAGCCTCTATTGGGGTGCACAGCTTGTCTGTTGCCACCCTCTACTGCCAGACTGAGTTCTGTGAGTGGCAGAGCTCTCTCTGTCTTTACCATATAAATATCTAGCACCTCACTGAGCGCCTGGCACACTGTAAGTGCTTAATAATATATGTTGAATGAATGAATAAATGAAAAAAATATATATAATGTGTCTTCATCCTTTAGTGTACTTATAATCCAGCAGTGTGAGATAAATGGTACAAAGAAAGAACTATAATGATGAGAAGAAGGAGCGGTCATTTTGGATATTACCATTTAAGGCCGGGTTGGGTTTTGGCAAGTGAAGATGTTTGTGGAGGTGGCATTTGAAGTGGAAGGAAGTGATAGAGGTGGGAAAAGTTTGGGGAGCAGGCAAGGAGCATAGTGTTCCTATCTTGGAAGAGTAGGAGTGGGACTGAAGACAGCCTGTGACTAGATTGTGCAAGGCCTCAACTCTGATAGCCAATGGGGAGCCATCGATGGCTTTTGAATCGGGGAGTGATAGCACTAAATGCTAATCTAATGGGAGAGAGAAACATGAATGGGAAAGAGACCAGCAAGACCAGTTAGGAGGCTATCATAGAAATAAAGATCAGAAGTGATCAGGGCCTGAATTATGTAGGTGTTAGTAAGAATGGAGATAAAGGGATACTATGCACAGGAAGAATGAACCAGAACCTGGAAAACAGAAAGGAAGAGTGAGGGAGATGTGGGAGTGAGGTGCTTTATTATCGGAAACGTGAAGTCTAGAGGAAGAACCAACTTAAGGAAAGAGAGTTTATTCATCAAACCTTTACAATGAAGTTGTGGTTATATATACATTTTACATATGAAAATGCAATTAATGTGTGGGGTTAAAACGAAGCCCCAAGCAGGAGGGAGTGACAGAGAAGATGTACTACAACTAATGGGAGCTGTTCCAGCTCTTCTACTCTGAAAATACATCCCAGGGGGAGTGTGAGACGGGGAAGGTCAGTTTGCTCTTCATCATTTTTATTTACAAAACTGTGTATTTTATGGTTGACATAGAGATTATTTAAGGATAACTGTGGTTATTTATGATTTATGTCTTACATGCTGATTTTAGAACCAAATTCCCAAGCCAGATTTCACTTTTTATTTATTATTTTTTAAATTTTATTTTATTTTTTGAGACAGAGTCTCACTCTGTTGCCCAGGCTGGAGTGCAGTGGCACAATCTCTGCTCACTGCAACCTCTGCCTCCCGAGTTCAAGTGATTCTCCTGCCTCAGCCTCCTGAGTAGCTGGGACTACAAGTGCCTGCCACCATGCCTAGCTAATTTTTTTGTATTTTTAGTAGAGATGGGTTTCACCATGTTGACCAGGCTGGTCTGGAACTCCTGACCTCAGGTGATCTGCCCGTCTCTGCTTCCCAAAGTGCTGGGATTGCAAGCGTGAGCCACCATGTCTGGCTAGGTTTTGCTTTTTAAAATGTGTGCCAGGCCCTAGGCTGGGCAGTAGGGAGATACTGAGAAAACATATCTCAGTCATGGCATTGGAGCTGCTCACAGTCTAGTTGGGTAGAAAGATATGGAAGCAGACAGTGAGCACTACAGTCTAGGTGAGCAGTCAGAGAGGAGGGTGGAGGCAGAGGGAAAGGAGATTAGTGGCTGGTGTGTCAAGGCAGAGGTGGTGCTGGGCCCTGGAAATGGAGAGAGATCTGGGAGTCACCATTAGAACAGGTAAGCATAGCAATAGGCACGCATGAGCTCTCACAGGGAGATAATATTGAGGAAGGAAGAGGACTAAAGGGCACAGCCGAGAACACACAAGAAGGTAAGCAGAGTCAGAAAATAGAGGAGTTGTCAGAGAGGCAGCAGGAAAATTCAGGCAAGGGGATGAGGACTGTGAATAGGCAAGTGGTCTGTATAATGAGGAAGACAATTGTGCCTGCTGAGTGAATGAAGTTTCAGCAGTGCAGTGAGGGCAAAAAAAAGGGGTCCCGAGTGATTGGAAAGAGTCTGGAAGCAAAGGGAATACATGCCACTTCTCTGAGTTCCAGCTCCAGTACAACTAACTTAGATATGTCCTCTAGTTCCCAATCAAATTTCCCTGGAGAACATTTGGGATCTCTGGATGCCATGACCTCTGCCCCTGTGTTTCTGGACAGTATGATGTGCTATGTCCACTGGAAGGGCACTTAACCATCACAGGACACTGATCCAGAAACAGACTTTGCCCTACATAAGCCTTATATTCAAACCTGAGTGCAATCCAGATGAATCTCAACTATGGCTGTTGCATTTTAAACTACACATATCTATATTATTTTCTTCCACAAGTAGAATCCATATTCCCACATGACTGCAATTGCTAACTTGTTAATAGCTTCCCTGGAGTTTGCTTCTTGCAATTATCTCATCAGAAGGCAACATATGCAATTTATTACAGGATGCAGGGAGCTCTGGGTGTTTTCTTTTTAGTCAATGGTTCCTATCCTAGTTATATTGTTCTTTTAATCAGATTTAAATAATAAGAAAAACTCTTTTATATATATCCACATAGTTAGCACTTCCAGTGTTCTCTTTATTTCTTTGTGTGGATCCAGACTTCCATATGGTATCATTTTTCCCTCAATTTGAAAGACTTTAACATTTCTTGTAGTGCATATTTGCAGATGATGAATTCAGTCAGCTTTTGTAAATCTGAGAAAGTCTTTATTTTGCCTTCATTTTTGGAAGATATTTTTGCTGGGTAAATAATTCTGTTTTTTTTTTTTCTTTTTCTTCTTTGTATTTTATTTTTCTTAAGAGTCAGGGGCTCACACTGTTGCCCAGGCTGGAGTGCAATAGTGTGATCATAGCTCACTGCAGCTTCAAACTCCTGGGCTCAAGCAATCCTCCCACCCCAGCCTCTCGACTAGCTAGGACTACAGGCATGCACCACCATATCTGGCTGCTTTTTAAATTTTTTTTGTAGAGATGGGTCTTGCTATTAGTATACCCAGGCTGGCCTCAAGCCATCCTCAAGCCATCCCCTCACCTTGGCCTCCCAATGTGCTGGGATTACAGGCATGAGCCACTGCACTCGGCCTGTTTTTTTTCTTTCAGTGCTTTAAAGATATTGCTTCCCTGTCTTCTAGCACGTAGTTTCTGATGAGAAGTCTGATGTCATGCTTATCTTTGCTCCTCTGTATGTAATGTGTAGTTTTTTTTTTTCCTGGCTGCTTTTAAGATTTTATCTTTTTCACTATTTAGCAATTTGATCATGATGTACTTTTAGGTATCTTCATGTTTCTTCTGCTTAGAGTTCATTGACCTTCTTCGTTTTGTGGGGTTTATAGTTTTTATCAAATTTGGAAAAAATCCAACCAGTATTTCTTTAAATATATTTTCTGTGCCCTACTTTCTTACGTATCTGTTCCAGTTAATAACATATATCTATTAGGCTGCTTCAAGTTGTCCCACAGCTCACTGATCGTCCATTTATTCATTTATTTTGGTCTTCTTTGTGTTTAATTTTGGGTGGCTTCTACTGCTGTGTCTTCAAGTTCACTGCTTTTTTTCTGCAATGTCTAACCCACTGTTAATCCCACCTTTTGTGTTTTTTATCTCAGGCATTATATTTTTCACCTCTAGTTGTTCAATTGGGTCATATATATATATATCTTCCATGTCTTTACTTGGCATACTCTTTGAAAAATTTTTATTTTTAAACAGGGTCTTGCTCTGTCACCCAGGCTGTGATTATAGCTCACTGCAACCTCGAACTCCTGGGTTCAAGGCATCCTCTTGTGTAGCTAGGACCACAGGCATGTGCCACCATTCCCAGCTAATTTTAAAATCTTTTTGTAGAGATGGGGTCTTATTAAATTGCTCAGGCTAGTCTCAGACTCCTGGCCTCAAGCCATCCTCCTGCCTCAGCCTCTCAATATATGGGTATTACACGTGTGAGCCACCACATCTGGCCTACTTTACATGTCATTTCTGGGTTGGTTTCTATTGATTGACTTTTCTCCTTATTATGGTCATATTTTTTCTACTTCTTTGCCATATCTGTTCACTTTTTATTAGATACCTGACATTACAAATTTAACCTTTTTGGGTTCTAGATATTTTTGTATTCTAACAAATATTCTTGAGCTTGTTCTGGGATGCAGTTAAGTTGCTTAGAAACAGTTTGATCCTGGCTGGGCACAGTGGCTCACGCCTGTAATCCCAGCACTTTGGGAGGCTGAAGTGGCTGGATCACTTGAGGCCATGAGTTTGAGACCAGCCTGGCCAACATGGTGAAACCCCGTCTCTACGAAAAATACAAAATGTAGCCAGGTGTGGTGGTGCATGCCTGTAGTCCCAGCTACTTGGGAGACTGAAGCATAAGAATCACTTGAACCTGGGAGGTAGAGGTTGCAGTGAGCTGAGATCATGCCACTGCACTCTAGCCTAGGTGACAGAGCAAGACTATGTCTCAACAACAACAACAACAACAACAACAACAAAAGAAACAGTTTTATCCTTTTGGATCTTGCTTTTAAGCTGCTTTAAAACATTTATTTATTTATTTATTTTAAAGATGAACAATAGCAGCATTTAATCTAGGGCTGATTATTCCTCACAGCTGAGGCAAGACCCTTCTGAGTATTCTATCTAATGTCTCCTATGGAATTAGGAGGTCTTTCCACTCTGGTTGATGAGATTAAGAACTATTCCTGTGTGAGCTTCAAAGATTGTTCCCTATAATTCTTTGGTGGTTCTTTCCCCAGCCTTGGGATACTTTCCTCAAACCCATGAGCTCATCAGCACTTAGCTGAAGACATGAGTGGGGACCCTCTGCAGATCTCTGGGGCCCTCTCTTTGTATGGCTCTCTCCTCTCTGGTATTCTGCCTTGGAACTCTAGCTGCCTTGGCCTCCCGAACTTCTCAATTCAGGGATTTGGAGTAGGCCCGAGTTCCCTCTCCCTTTTGGAAAGTCTCTCCTGGGAATAAACCGGGCTGATCTCGGGGCTCAGCTTGTCTTTTTTCTGTTTCTTAGGGATCACTCTCCTTCATTGTTTGATATCTTGAAAACCATTGTTTCATGTATTTTGTCCAGCCTTTTAATTGTTTCAGGTGAAGGAAAAATCCAGTTCCTGTTATTCCATCTTGGCTAGAGGCAGAAGTCTATGTTGTTTTTTAATTTTGAAAAACTGTTTGAGGTCCTCTGGAATGTAGGATTATGCCAGGCCAAGTTGCTCATTATCAGGCCAGGGAAAGAAGTTCTTGAAGAGGCTAAAAGGGCTTCCAACCTAACTGCAAGTACGCGGAGTCATTCTAGCAAAGAGGGGGCACTCTGCTTTTCTTTTCTGGCTCTTACCAAGCCTTTAGCTTTTATCTTTGGACTCAACTTACTAGTTCACATTCCTTTGGTGGTGAAGGTTTTGGTCTCTTCCGCTTTGAAGCAATATCTCCCAGCTTATACTTGAAATCTTGAATCTTTTACTTGGTTCTCTTTAGTCCCTGTTTGTGTATTTAAATCACTAGAGGTTTCTACATCTGGGGCAAATTAAAGTTCCTCAGTGGTATTTACAGCAACCAGCATCTGTTCCTGTAGAGAACAATTAACCCAAAGATACTGCCTTGTTCTACCTTGAAGATGAATTGCAGACACACTTTTAAAAGGCAAATCCTTCAAGGGTGAATAAAATACCACTTAACAAAGCATTCCAGCTGGTTAAATTTAGGACATGAAAAAAACATGACCCAAGAATATTGTCTGGCCTTGAGCCCAGGGTATTTTTCCTTTTAGAGTAATTGGGTACCTTTTCATTCATGTGAAGTTGTTGCCCCCCAGCATTTTATTCCGGGATGACAGGTCAACAGGGACTGTTTCGTTGCTAAAACTAATGGACACTTCTCTGTTATTAACCTACTTGACCTCTTAATATTTGACAATGTTGACTATTATTTCCTTCTTAATACATCCCCTGGCTTTTCTTTTCCTTTTCTGGCCTTTCTTCCTCTGTTTGTTTTTTCAGTTGGTACTATTCTTGGTTCTGTCCTGAGCCTTCTCACATTAAACATTCCCTCTGGGCTCTCTTACCCATGCCCATGGCCTCACCAGGAATTCCTAAATCTATATTTCTCGCCTAAGTATTTTTTGCTGAGCTTCAGTCCATTATGTTCAACTGTTGTTCACTTGACATCTTCACTTGGACGGCACATGAGTCACTCAACCTTAGCAGGCTTATAGTTGAACTCATCCGTTCTCCTCTCAGTTCAGCCCTGCCTCCCATGATCTCCATCTCTCTAAAGGGTACTTCTAAATAATTTCTCAAGCCAGAATTCCTTGCATTCTATCTTCTCATCTTCTACTCAATCAACATGGCCTGTTGATTTGATCTCTTTCCATCCCTACTGCCACTACACTAGCTTGGTCATTGTCATCTTTTACCTGGATGACTAGAAAAGACTTCTAAGAGCAACTTTTGCTCCCAACCCTCATGTCACGCAAACACCCCTACCCCTAACCAATCAGTTTTTTATTTTTTCATATTCTAGCCAGAGCAATCTTTCTAAAATGTGAATTAAAGGCTGTTGGGATCTTGCTTACAATCTTTTGCATCTGCTCTATGCTCTTAAAATAAAGTTCAAGCTTCTTATAATAAAATCTGAGGCTCTGTATGATTTTTCTTTCTTTTTTTTTTTTTTCAGAGACAGAGTTTTGCTTTGGTTGTTCAGGCTGGAATGCAATGGTGGGGATCTCGGCTCACTGCAACCTCCGCCTCGCGGGTTCAAGTGATTCTCCTGCCTCAGCCTCTTGAGTAGCTGGGATTACAGGCATGTGCCACCACACCTGGCTAATTTTGTATTTTTAGTAGAGATGGAGTTTCATCACAGTGGCCAGGCTGGTCTCGAACTTCTGACCTCAAGTGATCCACCCGTCTCGGCCTACCAAAGTGCTGGGATTACAGGTTTGAGCCACCACGCCCAGCCGAGGGCCTGTATGATTTGGCCCGTGTTTACCTTCTTGTGTATTACTCCTCTCACATTCTAAGTTCCTTGCCACATTTCCCATTGTTCAGTTCCTCAAACGTACAACACTTCTCTCTCACTTTCTGGCCTTTACATGTTTTATTCTTTCTGCCTGTAACCCTTCCTTCCACTCTATACTCGGCTAAATCATCCTGTAGGTGACTTCCTTTGGGCAGTCTTCCCTGACCTCCTTTATCATCTTGGTCTGCCTAGCTCCCCAGATTAAGTGAAATGTTATTCGATGCTTCCAGAAGTCGGGCTGTAGTTTTCTGTTTCTAACCTTATATTTGATTTTTGTCTTTGTCTAGCTTCCTACTTAGTACTGACAAATCTTTGTTTTTTCCTACGTTCTGAAATAGTTAAAATTACATTAGTATCATCTGTTTCTTGATGATCTTATAGAATAGCCTCTTAAAACTATCCAGATTTTCTATAATTTTGTCAAATAGAGTTTCAGTTTTCTTTTCTATTTCATCTATGGTTAGTGTTCTATTAAAAATTTCAAACTCTTGTATCGATTTTACTAATTAATACTTTCTAGAAAATCATCCAGTTCCTCTCAGATTTTCAAATTTATATAATAAGGTTGCTTTGGTTTTCTCTTATAATTTAAAATATCAGCTGGGCATGGTGGCTCACCAAGGCGTATGGTTCACTTGAGGTCAGGAGTTTGAAACCATCCTGGCCAACATGGTGAAACCCCATCTCTACTAAAAATACAAAAATTAGCTGGGCGTGGTGGATGCACCTGAAGTCCCAGCTACTTGGGAGGCTGAGGCAGGAGAATCGCAACAGGTCTATTTTATTGGACTTTTAGAGACAAGGCTTTGGTCTTATTGTTCAAGTCTATTTTTTTGAAATAAATTCTATCTTTAACTTAAAAAAAATTTTCTTCTGAATTAGCTTATTCCTCTTCTAACTTTTTGAAATGAATTTTTAGTTAAAACACTTTAAATCTTTGTTATTTTCTAAATAAATTATCCCATTTGAACGTTCTACTCTATTCCATTGATCTGTCTTTTCTTTCTAGTTTTATATTATTTAATACCATTTAACATCTGGTAGTCCAAGTTCCTTTTATTATTATTATTATTATTTTTTTTTTTCTTTTTTTAAGACGGGGTTTCACCATGTTGGTCAGGCTGGTCTTGAACTCCCAACCTCAGGTGATCTGCCCACCTTGGCCTCCAAAGTGCTTAGATTACAGACGTGAGCCACCACGCCTGGCCTTATTATTATTTTTCTAAGTTTTCTTGGTTATTGGGCTAGATAATATCTTAAAGTTGCTAAGATTCTTTGAGAATTATTATGAAAATTCACCCAAATAAATCCATTTCGTCCCTTCCTTTCAAAACTCAAGTATTCCTTATTCTTCCAGATATAGTCGGTCTTTAAAAAAATGCCTAAAATCATTGCTTGATACTGTATTATGCTAAAAGTGCTTATAATCAATCTGTGTATATGAATGTGGCATATATGTAATGTATGTGTTTTGTATGCATGTGTCTGTGTGATATGTGTGCTTACATAAATGCATAGAATGCATCTATAATGTGTGGGGTGTGTTTGTATATGTATGTGAGGTGTGTATGTAGTGTGTTTATGTGTGTGTGTATGTGCCTGTGATGTGACTGTGTATGTACATGGGATATGTTAAGGTATGTATATGTATGTGCACAGAATGTATGATTGTCATCGTGTGTGGTATGTTGATATATGTGTGGAGTGTGTATGGACATGTGTGAGGTGGAAGAGATACTAAGGCCCCGGGGGTGCTAGAATGCTCAGGACATGCGAGAAAGCCAGGCTTGGTCAAACTCCCCTGCCTTCCTGGGGAAAGCAGGGCCATGACCATGACCCTTTCTGGATGTTGCTCGTGGACAGCAGTGTGGGTTAATAGGGCCAGTCTCTCCTGAAGTGCCCTACCCAGTCTCCCACTCACCTCTCTCCTCTGTCTCTTGAGAAAAGGGCGACCGATATGTCCTATTAGGGAAAAGGAAGCTTCCAGCATGCTACCAAGTAAAGGAGCCTTACTGGTGGTGGTGAAGGTAGTGCCATCAGATCAGGATCAGGCTGGCCTTGGAATCTTCAAACTGAATAGGTTAGCTGCTGAGTGGGGCAGGAGTCAGGAGGAGATCGCTCTACAAAGCAGTGGGCACATCTTTGTTCCCATTACCCAGTGTAAGGTGTGAGTGCCCAGTGTGGGCCTCAGTCTTCTCTCCTAGGTCACTTTCAGACAGCACACTTCTGCCCAATTCTCCTGGATCTCACCCTTCTGAGTGTTTCACCTACAGGTTGCTCACGGCCTCCTGAGTCCAAGGTAGTCTCATTGGGAGGAGGCTCTACAGTGATCCCTGGCAAAGCTGTGAAGAGGTGACTGTCATCTTGGGCACATCACCTTCCCTTTCCCTGTGGGCCTTCCTTTACTCTGTTTCCTGAACACCATGCTTCCTAGTTCCTCCTGGGAGTGAACACCCTTTGCATGGGGCATCTTCAGGCCATGCAAAACTCATGCTCCCATCTTGTTCCTGCAGATCTGCCGTGTCTCTGGGTTCAGTGTCCTGTCTACATCCTGTGGCTTCAGCCTGAGGTTGCCCATATTCCCTGGCTGGATGGAGTGGCTAAGCCCTGATATCTCTTTGCCTAGAAGAGATGCATGGACTCAAATTTCACCAGTCAGGAGGAGGATCAAGTGTGCCCAAGTCCAGGGTGCAGGTAAGTCCATCTGCCATTGTCTTGAAGCTACGAGAGTGGGCCTGCCCTTGTTAAAGGCAGTGTTCATTGGGTATGTGTGTAAGGAGGGTAGGGAAACAGGGGGTGGGGCAGTAAAGAACAGGGCAGAACTTCACAAAGTGCCAGGATTCAAGCAATCCTCTGGCATTTATGTGACTTATTTGTATTGGACCACCAGTTTGCTGATTCCGGGCTCCTCCAGTTTCTGCTCCTTGCTGGTGGCCACCTGACCCTGTGGTGTCTGCTCCCTTCACCTGCTGTTGGTCATGGGACAGATGTGTAGTCCAAGGAAGAATAGGACAATAGTGTTTGGGGCAGACAGGCCTGGGTTCAAATTTCAGCTCTGTCTTTTCCTAGCTCTACAAACCTTGGACATGTCATCTGTCTTCTCTGCCAGAGATTCAGATTTCTCTCTGGTAAATTGGGCTAATACTTATTAGACTTACTCTGAAGATTAACTGAGATGATGTATGTAAATTGCCCAGCTCAGCCTCTGGCATCTGGTACTCAACACATAACTCTTCTCTCCACTTTCTCTCTTGCGTCTCCCCATCTTGTTTTTGAGTGGATCACTGAAACACAAATATCCATTTGGCAATGAAGTCTGGGGAACAGGGACAAATACCAACACTTCCCAGTTTTAGATTTACACGAGACTAACAGCTTTCCTTCCCACAGTGGCAACAGTCAGAGATTTGCAGAGCAGATGTCTTGGTGTGAAACTGCTCCCCGGAGGTGTCCTGTAAATGTTTGCCGACAAAGCAGCGCAGGGATTGACCTTCCAGTTCTGCCTACCTGCACCAGGTTGGGAGATTCCCCCAGCCCCACCGTTTCCTGTGCGTTCCTCTTTCTCAGAGACTGTGGGCCTGTCCTGCTGTCCAGTGGCACCAGGTTGTGGGATGGGTGGCATCGGGGTGGTTGGAGCAAACTGCTCCCATCTGGACCTGTGTCATTCAAGAGGAAGCTCAAAAGAGTGATCTAGGACGCAGGGTTTGGGAGGGGGATGCAGCCTGGTTGGAGGCAACCTGTCCAAGCGCAGAGAACACTTTTCCAAACCCCACTGCCCTGGGCCATCGAGTGCTCCTTTGCCCTTGCTTGGATCTAATGATTATAGGTCTGAGCTTCAAAGCAGGTTATAAACCCGACTAATTGCTGGTCTAGGAGAGCTGGGCGAGGAGGCCAAGCCTGCCCATTGTGGGCACCCCGGACTGAGCTCGTGGGGCTGGCCCTTCCAACCAGGAGCGCGGTGCTGGGGCCCGGAGCCCCTGGGTGGCCGCCCCGTTCCGCTGGCTCCTTGGGTGGTTGCCCTCGCGCTCTGCGCCGATCGCCGGCGCCGCCTCCCCCACCCCGGGCCGGCGCTGCTCCGGCAGGTGGACCGCTCTTCATTCAAACCCGCGCGGGCCAATCAGGGCCGGGCGCGCCCGGGCGGTTCCAACGCGCAGTGCAGCCAGGCCTCCCGCTCGCGCTCCTCCCGCCCTGCAGACTCCGCCGCCGGGGGCGGTGAGCCTGCTGCCTCGGTTACTGGGGAGCAACACAGCCGCCTCGGGTTGCCGGCGCTCCTGTCCGGGTTGCAGCGGGACGCCATGGAGCGCTCCCTGCACCGCGTCTCCCTCGGGAGCCGGCGTGCCCACCCGGACTTGTCTTTCTACCTCACCACCTTTGGTAAGTGCCCGCTGGGGCTGGCGGCAGGGGCTGCTTAACCCTGTTCGCAGCGCCCAGAAACTCAGCCCCTCGTGGTGACAGATGAGGTTGGGAGAAGGTGCTCTTTCTATATGGGGGCACCGTCTCTGCCCCTTTGTTCCGAGACTGTCCAGGAGGGCACCGGCTCAGGACAAGCAACTCGCTGGACACCACCTGCTGCCCGGCCATGGGTGCCAACTGCGGTTGGTTCTGCCTCACTTGGCTGGAATAATCACACTCTCGTTAATCTTTCAGAGACCCGGGTTGTCACCACCGAGTTTCTCATTAGCAAGCAGCTCAGGTTAAATCAAGGTCTTGTTATTGCAACTGGAGATCTCATTCACCTACTTTCCTTTGGCTCAGGGAGCGGACAGGTGCTGGGTCCTTTGGCCCTGCCGCTTTGTGGGCTCACCTCGGAGGCTGAAATCTGACTTTGTTGGGTATTAGAGCCACAGTGGAGATGGGAGAATTCTCTCCTCCGAGACAGAACAAACCCTTAGAAGGGTCCTAGGGCTTCCTCAGGGCTTCAGGTGGAAAGAAAGAAACAGTAGGCCTCACTCCTAAGCCCCTAGGTAGCAGACTGAGTTCCCTCAAATAACAGGTGGGCAGCAGCTGCCCAAAGGCCTGGGCAAACCTGGCCTTCCCGGTAGCCATAGTAAAGGTAACAACGCTTCCCTAGAGTGTAGCCCTTCATTTGCTCTCTGGTCCTGCAACTCTCTGTGGAGAGGGGTTATTTATCTTCTGTGAAGACTTGAAACCAAGAGATCTTCCATAAGCCAGTGGCAGAGTTGGTAGCTGAGCTCAAGCCTTCCAGACATGACCTGTCCAGCACATTTTTGTTTAAACTTTCATACAATTTCCTTCTAAAGGTTGGGGCTGTTACTGCAACATAACTGGACTTTGCCCAGCTTTCAGAGACAGAGTGCCCAAGGAGTTGGTCCCTCCCTGGGGTTCCTGGCTCTTCTGCTTTCAGGCTTACTCTCATCCAATACACTTGGCTTTTCACAACCTGCTTTTTTTTTCTCTAGGGGTGGAGGGAATGATGGAAGAGCAGTGGCTTGGCCCTTCAAAATTGCCTGATGTCTGGTAGCAGGAATTCATTGGTCCAGTTGGTGGAAGATAAAGGGCAATTAACTAGCTATCATTTGTTGAGCACTTACCATGTGCTATTCCTTGTGTCAAGTGTTTTACTTGCATTATCTCACTTAATGCCCCAGCCTAGGAGGCAATTCCTGCTAACCCCATTGGGGTTAAACCAGTCTGAGACAAGGGTGGTTTCCAGGATGATCTGTGTTGGCTGGGCTAGGAGTGGTCAGGAAAGAGTGTCAGGGAGCTGTCAGGCCCTCTTACCTTAGCTATGTCCTGATTAAAAAGTAAAAATATGTTTTCTTTTTTCCTTATGATCATGGTAAGATGTGTTTACTGCTGAATGTTTAGTGAAAAGAAGAAAGTGAAAATCACTTGTAATCTGAACTTCCCAGAGAGGCCACTGTTAACTTTCTGATTTATATCCTTTCATGCTTATTTCCATACTTATTTCTCTCTCTGTCTGTCGGTCTCTCTCTCTCTCTCTCTCTCTCTCTCTCTCTCTCTCTCTCTCTCTGTGTGTGTGTGTGTGTGTATGTATTTAATTTTAACAAAATTGAGATCAGGTTTGTATGGACACTTCTGTAACCCATATGTTTTCCTTAGTGGCCTGATGTGATATTTCCTTGCATCAGTCCATGTTCTTCTGGATTAATCTCCCTGACAGATCTGGGAATTTGGGGAGGGTTCAGGCCCAGCAGGGAGTGGATCTTCCTGCCCAGCCATGGCCTCAGGGCTCAGTCTGATGGGTATCAGGGAAGGTTGCTGCTTGAATAAGTGGCTGTGACCTGAATGTGCAGGAGGCAGGCAGGAGCCCGGGTGGGGTGGGAAGCCACCTGCTCTTATTTGTGCAGCTTCCTCTCACATCTCTCTGAGGATGCTCATGAGAGCATTTGAGAAATTCTCTCCTGTTTCCTGCATTGGCTCTGTCTCCCTAGGTGCCATTTGTCACGGTGCCCCTCTTTCAGGCTGCTGATTTTCTTTATCCACTGTGATCTTCGCTGATCTGCTTGTGAACAAAGATTCCTGTTAGTGGTTTCCAAACCTGGCCAAATATCGGAAGCATCTGGGGAGCCTGTTAAAAATACAGAGATTCCTAGAATCTTCTTCCAGAGACTCTGGTTTAATAGGTCTGGAGTAGCACCTGAGAATATGAACATGGGCTTTGCCTTGAGAAAACCAGATGAAGATGTTACTTAGCTGGTAGTTTTCTGAGCACAGACATGTAAAGTGAGTATAATCACTATGCAAATATAAAGAGACAAAACTGTTTTGATCAGAATTCCCTTTGGGGAGAGTACTGCATGATATATGTATTGTTTGTGTGTACACACAAATGCAACTCCTTGTCCCCCCCAAAGGGGTAAGTTCAAGTGACATTAATTGAAAGACACTGCCTTCTGAGGAGGTGGCCTTACTTCAGGGGAAGGGAGTAGGCAAGCCAAGGCTAGGACCCAACTACTGTAAAGGGATTTGTTTTTTCTTTATTGTACAAACGATGTAATTTGAAGTCATTATAGGTTTATATAGTATTTTTCTGCAGGATTATGTATTTTATTTTATTTTATTTATTTATTTTTGAGACAGAGTCTTGGTATGTCACCCAGGCTGGAATGCAGTGGTATGCTCTTGGCTCACTGCAACCTCCATCTCCTGGGTTCAAGTGATTCTCTTGCTTCAGCCTCCTGAGTAGCTGGGATCACAGGTGCCTGCCACCGCACCCAGCTAATTTTTGTATTTTTAGTAGAGATGGGATTTCACCATGTTGGCCAGGCTTGTCTGGAACTCCTGATCTCATGATCCTCCTGCCTTGGCCTCCTAAGTGCTGGGATTACAGGCATGAGCCATTGCGCCCAGCCCTATATATTTTATTTTGATTAGAATATTTGCTGATTTTTTTGGTAACAACTTTATTGAGATATAATTCAGATACATACAATTCACTCATTTAAACCATACAACTCAATGGTTTTTAGTGTATTCACAGAGTTGTGTAACTATCACAATTTTAGAACATTTTCTTTTCCTCAAAAAGAGATATTATGCTCTTTAGCTTGTAACCCCAGTCTTCCCTTGTCCTCAGCCCTAAGCAATCACTAATCTACATACACTCTCTCTCTAGATTTCCCTGTTCTGGACATTTCATAGAAATGGAATCGTATATTTTTTTGTGACTGACTTCTTTCACTTAGCATAATGTTTTCAAGTTTAATCCATGTCATAGCAGCTATCAGTACTCCATTCATTTTTGTGGCTGAATAGTATTCACTGTACGGATATACCACATTAAAAAAATTTATTCATCTGGTGATGAATATTTTGGTTGTTTCTCCCTTTTGACTATTATGAATAATACTGCCATGAACACTTGTGAACAAGTTTTTGTGTGGACAGATGTTTTCATTTCTCTTCACATACACATAGTATATACCTAGGAGTAGATTTGCTGGGTCCTATGGTAACTCTTTGTTTAACTATTTAAGGAACTACCTAACTCTTTTCCAACATGGCTATATCCCATCAACAGTGTATGAGGGTTTTGGTTTTTCCACATCTTCACCAACACTTGTTATTATCTGACTTTTTAATTCTGGCCATCCTAGTAAGTGTGAAGTGATACTCATTGTAGTTTCAATTTGCATTTCCCTGATGACCTGCATGATGCTGAACATTTTTTCATGTGCTCATTATTTATATATTATGTGCTCATTATTTATATATCTTCTTTGGAGAAAAATTTATTCAGATCTTTTGTTCATTTTAAAATTGGGCTATTTGTCTTGTTATTATTGAGTTTTAAGAGTTCTTTATATATCCTAGATGCCAGTTCCTTAACAGATACATGATTTGCAAATATTTTCTCTCTATCTGTGGGCTTTTTTCACTTTCTTGATAGTGTTCATTGAACTCCAAACATTTTTTTGGGGATGGGGTCTTGCTCTTTTGCCCAGGCTGGAGTGCAGTGGCATGATCATGGCTTCCCTTTGACCATGCAGCCTCAACCTCCTGTGCTCAATCGATCCTCCCACCTCAGCCTCCTGAGGAGCTGGTACTACAGACATGTGCCAACATGCCTGGCTAATTTTTCTTTTTTTTTTTTCTTTTTTTTTTTTTTTGAGACGGAGTTTCGCTCTTAATACCCAGGCTGGAGTGCAATGGCGCGATCTCGGCTCACCGCAACCTCCGCCTCCTGGGTTCAGGCAATTCTCCTGCCTCAGCCTCCTGAGTAGCTGGGATTACAGGCACGCGCCACCGTGCCCAGCTAATTTTTTTTTGTATTAGTAGAGACGGGGTTTCACCATGTTGACCAGGATGGTCTCGATCTCTTGACCTCGTGATCCACCCGCCTCGGCCTCCCAAAGTGCTGGGATTACAGGCTTGGGCCACCGCGCCCGGCCTCACCTGTACGTTTTCTTGTAAGAGTTTTATAGTTTTGACTCTTATATTTAGGTCTTTGATCCACTTTAAGTTAATTTTTATGTATGGTATGAGGTAAGAGTTCAACTTCATTCTTTTGTGTGGCTATCTAGTTGTCCTAGTACCATTTGTTGAAAATATCATTATTTCTCTATTGAATGATCTTGGTACCTTTATTGAAAATCAATTGCCCATAGACCCATGGGCTTATTTCTAGAATCTCAATTCTATTATATTGAATCTACCTGTCTATTGTCATTCCAGTACCATACTGTCTTGATTACTGTTGCTTTGTAGTAAATTTTGAAATCAGGTTGTGTAAATCCTTCAATTTTGTTCTTCTCTTTCAAGATTATTTTGCCTGTACGGGGTCCCTTGAGTTTCCATATGAATTTTAGGAATAATATTTTATATAGAAATTAAAAAAAACCTGGCTGGGCGTGGTGGCTTATACCTGTAATCCCAGCACTTTGGGAGGCTGAGGTGGGCAGGTCACCTGAGGTCGGAGTTCAAGACCAGCCTGACCAACATGATGAAGCCCCTGTCCCTACTAAAAATATAAAAAAATTAGCTGTGCATGGTGTTGCGTGCCTGTAGTCACAGTTACTCAGGAGGCTGAGGCAGGGGAATCGCTTGAACCCAGGAGGCAGAGGTTGCAGTGAGTTGAGATTATGCCACTGCACTCCAGCTTGGTTACAGAACAAGACTCCCTCTCAAAAAAATAAACAAACAAACAACACAACACAACACAACACAACTTCACAAAAATGTTGGATAAATAGTTTAAGAATACCTTCTTGAAGGGATACCAACTTATTAGTTTGACTGATGAGCCAAATTATTAACTTACCTGGGGTCTCCGAACCAAATTTTTAACTTGCTTGGAATGTTTAGTCACCTGGATGTGGTGAGTGGTCAGAAGAGAAAACAGGTTGCCTTTCCTGCCAGGCATCTGGGTTCAGAGAGGATGGGCAGGCTGGACATGTTCTGAGGTCTGCAGGTGGCTGTAGACATTGGGTGACACAACACACCTCTCTTTAGAAATGCCAGCCCCCCAATGAACCTGCAAAATGAAAGCTGTCGGGAGCAGCTCTAAATGCAGGCTCTAGAGGAGTGGCTGGAGTCCCTGATTTTCCAGAGGGAATTTGGGAAGATGTGGTTCTGGAGGCAGAGTAGACTTAGGAGTGTCATTGATTTGCTGGCCATTTTCATTTTTCCCCATGTTTGTTGTGTTGGCACAACGTTAGCTGGGGCTGCTTCCACCCCTTTCTCTGCTTCTCTTTAGAAGCCACGGAGATAAATAATTCATTTTCTGTAGTGAGAGTGAAGCTTGGGAACAGATGTCAGCCAGCTGCATGGTGTATTGGGCAGTGCACGGTCAGGCCCTGAGCTGGAGGCCTTCAACGTGTCCCTGCCAGCTGCCCCTGGCTGGCATGTGTTTCCAGTCCTGCTGCTCTGAGCCTGGGAGATTCCCTGGCATGGCTGGGGAAACCTATCCAGCTGTTTCTCAGGAGCTCATCATTTGCTGGTCATACTCCTCAGCATTTACTGGCTTTTCTGTCATTCCAAGTCCATCTGCTTGGGAGCTTTCAGAAATTCCTCAAAGTTTCTGGCCGGTTGATAGCCCTTTGTCCTCTTTTCCCATTCTGCTTTGTATATGTTCTTTTTAAACATTTTTAAAATTTTGAAATATTATGTAGACAGAAAAGTGTCCCCCCAATAATGTGCAATCCAGTGACTTATCGCACAGAAAATACCTTTGTAACTTTCACCAGAGTCAAAAATTGAACATTTCTTGTATTCTGAAGACTCATGTTGATAATGTAGTTCTTTTCTTTATCATTTACTTCAAAATATTTTCTAATTTTCATTGTCATTTCTTTTTCAGTCCTTGGGTTATTTAGAAGTGTTTCTAAGTTTCTAAATATTGGAGATTTTCTGGCACTGTTTTTATATTTACTTTGCATTTTGGTCAGAGAATATGCTCTCCATCCTTTAAATTCTTTGAAATTCGTCTAGATTTACTTAATGACTCAGCATAGAGTTAGTTTTGTGTTGTTGTGGTGGTGGTTGTTGTTTTGAGACTGAGTCTCACTCTATCACCAGCCTGGAGTGCAATGGCATAATCTAAGCTCACTGCAGCCTCCCCTTCCTGGGTTCAAGTGATTCTCCTGCCTCGGCCTCCCAAGTAGCTGGGATTACAGGCACCTGCCACCACGCCTGGCTAATTTTTGTATTTTTAGTAGAGATGGGGTTTTACCATGTTGGCCACACTGGTCTCAAACTCCTGACTGCAGGTGATCCGCCCTCCTTGGCCTCCCAAAGAGAGTCAGTTTTTATAAATGTTCTGTGTGTACTTGAAAAGAATTCTGCAGCAGTTGGGTGCAGTGTTCTTTGTGTATGTCAAGTTTCGGTCAAGTTTGCTCTTTACATTATTCAACTATTTTGTATCCTTGTTGATTTTTCCTGTTTTCTCTGTCAGTTACTAAGAGAGGTGTATTAGAATTCCTATTGTGATTGTAAATTTGTCTGTTTCCCATTGCAGTTCTGTCAGTTTTCCCTTTACATAAGTTGAAGTTATATTAACAACATACACATTTAGAATTATTGTCTTTCTGGTGAGCTGAAATTTTTATTATGAAGTCTGTTATTATTATGAAATCTTTTTTGTTTCTAGTAGAGATAAAGTCTACTTTTCCTGATATTAACATATCTACCCATGCTTCTTGCAGTTAATATTTGCCTGACATATCTTTTTCCATCCTTTTTCTTTCAACCTTTCTGGATCTACATTTTACGTGTGCCGTGTCTATTGCAAAGAACAGGCATGTGGCTGGGAGCAGTGGGTGGCTCATGCTTGTATTCCCAGCACTTTAGGAGGCCAAGGTGGGAGGATTGCTTGAACCCAGAAGTTCAAGACCAGCCTGGGCAATATAGTGAGATCTTATCTCTACAAAAAGTAAGAAAATTAGCTGGACATGGTGGCATGCACCTGTGGTCCTAGCTACATGGGAAGGTGAGGCAGGAGGATCATTTGAGCCTGGGGGGTCAAGACTGCAATGAGCTGTGATTGTGACACTGTACCCTAGCCTGGGTGACAGAGCGAGAGACCCTGACTCAAAACAAACAAACAAACAAACAAACAAATAAACAGTACAGGCACAGAGTTGTTATTATCATTATTTTCTTGTCAGTGAAGGCCTAGGATGATACTTTTCTTCAAAAAATCTTTGTTTGTTTGTCAGGTGCACAGGGTCACTGGGATCATCTTAATTCCGTGTTAGGGACTGAGAGTACTTGAATCAAGCTGTAGTACCTGGAGGAGCTCTGTCTGATTACAGTTCACCCTATTCCTATGGAGCAACCCTTCAGGGTCCCTGTGCAAAATTGGCTTAGAAGAACCCTGCTTCTCGGTGGGCCCTGGCCTCCAGTTCCTATTCCTCTATCCCTGAGAAGCAGGCAGGAACTCACTCAGCCTCTTGATCTCTCAGTTAGCCCTCTGGAATTTGAAAACACCCCAGGAGAAAATTAGCCCAGAAAAACACTAGGCTTCCTTCCACAGTCCTCCATCCCCCTAGATCCTGCCTGGTAGTTCCTCTCTAGCTTGCTGTTTATCTAAGAAGATGCTTTAACATACTTTGTTTAGCATTTCTAGTTTTCCTCAGTGGATCTGTCATCCCAGAAATGGAAGTCCCCTACATATGTTTTCTAAGCTTTTGGAGTTGGTTTTTGTTTGTCTGTCTTTTTCCTTCCTCTCTGCCTCCCTCCCTGCCTCTTCCCTCCATTCCTCCCTCCATTCCTCCCTCCCTCTCTCCTTCCTTTCTTTCTCCTTGCCTGCCTACCTGCAGTTGTCTGAGCAGGCATTACTGGGGCTAGAGGGTCCCTTTCCAAGATTGCTCATTCACATGACTCTTGGCAGGACGCCTCAGTTCCTTGCTACCTGTAGTTAGGAGGCTTCTGTTTTTCATTACATGGGCCTCTTTGTAGGATTGCTTGAACTTTCTTATTATGTGGCAGCTGGCTTCCTTCTAGGCAAGTGATACAAAAGTGAAAGCAAGAAAGAACTCCCATAAAAAGCGGGGAGGGCAGGGATAACATGGGGAGAAATGCCAGATATAGTATGCACCTAAAGTAAAACAAATAAATTAAAAAAAAAAAAGATGAATAACCCAGTTCAAAAATGGGTGAAGGTTTTGAATAGACATTTTTTCCAAAGGAAAATGGCCAACAGCACATGAAAAAATACTCAGTGTCATTAGTTATCAGGAACATGCAAATCAAAATCACAATGAGATACTATTATACTAGAATGACTATAATAAAAAAAGAGACAATAGCAGGTATTGAAGAAGTCGAGGGGAAACTGGAACCCTTGTACATTGCTGGCCAGAATGGCAAATAGTGCAACCACTTTGGAAAAGTTTGGCAGTTCCTCAAACAGTTAAATGTAAAGTTACCATTTGACCCAACAATTTCACTCCTAGGGATAAATCCAAGAGGAATGAAAACAGATGCTCACACAAACATGTGTACATACCTGTTCATAGCAGCATTATTCATAATAGCCAAAAAGTAGAAATAACCCGAAATATCCATCACCAGATGACTGGATAAACAAAATATAGTATATTCATACAATGGAATATTATTTGGCCACAAAAGGAATAAAATACTGATTCGTGCTACAGTATGGTTGAACCTTGAAAACATTATGCTAAGTGAAAGAAGTCAATCATGAAAGACTATGTGTTGTGTGATTCTATTTCCATAAGTATCCAGAATAGGCAAGTCCTTAGAGACAGAAAGCAGATGAGTGGTTGACAGTGGCTAGGGGAGAAGGCATTAGGGTGTGACTGCAAAAGAGTATGGAATTTTTTTTAGGGAAGGATGAAAATGTTCTAAAATTAGATAGAGGTGATTGATTACAGAATCCTGTGAATATACTAAAATAAAATTACATGCTTTAAATTGGTGAAGTGTGGCCGGGCATGGTGGCTCAATCCCAGCACTTTCGGAGGCTGAGGTTGGTGGATCATCTGAGGTCAGGAGTTCGAGACCAGCCTGGCCAACATGGTGAAACCCTATCTCTACTTAAAATACAAAAAATTAGTCGGGTGTGGGTGGCATGCACCTGTAATCCTAGCTACTTGGGAGGCTGAGACAGGAGAATAACTTGAACCTGGGAGGCAGAGGTTGCAGTGAGCCTAGATCACGTCATTGCACTCCAGCCTGGGCAGCAGAGTGAGACTCCACCTCAAAAAGGACCAAAATCGATGAAGTGTATGATATGTGAATTATATCCCTATACAGCTGTTAAAAAAAGAAGGAACTCATAATACCTTTAATATCCTCAAGTTGGAAGTCGTCCATTGTCATTTCCACCACATTCTATTTGTTAGCAGCAAGTCACTAAGTCCAGCCCATGTCTGAAGGGAGGAACTAAGCTTCACCTCTTGAAGGGAAGAGTATCAAAGAGTTTGTGGACAAATTTTAAACCCAGCATAGGTATAGAGAGTCTAACAGTGGGGGCCTGGACTGCCTAAATGCAAACCCCAGCTCTGCCTGGCTAGCATGAACCTGTTTTAACTCTTCTTTTTTTTTTTTTTGAGTTGGGGTCTCACATTGATGCCCAGGCTGGAATGCAGTGGTGTGATCATGGCTCACTGCAGCCTCAACCTCTTGTGCTCCAGTGTTCCTCCTATCTCAGCCTCCTGAACAGCTGGGACTACAGGTGCACACCACCACATCTGGCTAATTTTTAAAAAAGTTTTTGGAGAGACAGAGTCTTGCTATGTTGCCCAGGCTGGTCTCAAACTCCTGGCCTCAAGTGATCATCCGGCCTCAGCCTCCAAAGTGTTGAGATTACAAGTGTGAGTCACCATGCCCGACCAACCTATTTACCTCTTTTTTTTTTCAAGACGGAGTTAGTGATTGACTAGACTCCGTGTAGACCCAACTGCCTTTGTATGATTGTCTGGATATCATCACTCTTCCTGTAGCTTTTAACATGTGACAGTTCTTAAATGGGCAGTGGCTTCTGGGGTGAATTGGATTTTAAGATGCCTGCTGCTTCATGCTAGCCAGGCAAGTCCATCATAGATGTATGCTCTGCACATCTCAGGGTGGCACGGGCTCCCTCTGGGACACATTCCAGCTGATCCCTGAGTCTAGCAAAGGTGTGCAGTCCCTATCTACTTCCTTTATTTTCTGAGTATATCTCCTTCTGACTGTGACCTGCGAGTTAGAGTCCATCTTCCTGTGGTCCTCTATTGAGTATTCAATCTACTGCCAGACTGAATTTCTGTAGCCGGTGTCCACATCCATTTCCATGGTGCCTAGTAGGTCTGAACCCTTCAAGTCCTATGCCCAGCAGAATTTGGGTTTGTTGCCTTCTCCAGGCTTTCTGAAGCTCATTCCCATTCAGCATTGTTCTTGCCGTGTGGGGCCCTGTCTATTCTCCCTTTGGCTCTGGGCCCTGGTATCTGCTTGCAGCCTCTCTGGGCATCCATCACCACCACCTTTTGCATATAGCGTTGGTGCTCAACTGCAGCCTCATGGGAACAGGGGACATGCCCTGTCCAAGGTTCCCGCATCACCCAGTGAGGATAATTTCAAGTTTTTTAGCCTGAACACTCCCTGAGTCTAGGGAGGAACTGGGAGTGTTGAAAAAACCAGAGCTGTAGGGGCGGGAGTATTATTGAGAAAAGTTTTGCATTTTTGTTTTTTGAGACAGGTTCTGGCTCTATCACTCAGGCTGGAGTGCAGTCCTGCAATCATAGTTCACTACAGCTTTGACCTCCTGGGCTCAAGCAATCCTCCTGCCTCAACCTCCCAAGTAGCTGAGACTCCAGGCATGCACCACAGTGCCCAGCTATTTTTTAAATTAATTTTTTATAGAAAAGAGGTCTTGCTATATTGTCCAGGTTGGTCTCAAACTCCTGGGCTCAAGTGATCCTCCCACCTCAGCCTCCCAAAGTGCTGTTATTATAGGTATGAGCCACCACACCCCGCAAAGATAAGTTTTTAAAGGAACAAGCAAATTTCAGAATAATACATAGGATGTGTATCTGTGGAGGGAGGCAGGGAGTGGGGGATTTTGAAAGGATGCCAGGATAGCTGGTGCCTAGGTGAGCTGAAGACTCCAGGGATTCAGCCTGACCTCCCCTTCACCTGGAGGTTTCTTTCTCTAGATTGGAGACATTTCTAGGAGCCTGTCCTCTCTTTTTTTCTTTTCTTTTTTTTTATTTGAGACAGGTCTCACTCTGTTCCCCAGGGTCCAGGCTGGAGTGCAGTGGTGTGATCATGGTTCACTGCGGGCTCAACCTCCTGGATTCAAGTGCTTCTCCCACCTAAGCCTCCCAAGCAGCTGGGACTATAGGATGTGCCACTATGCCCAGCTAACCTCTTGGCTTCTTGAGAAAAGCTGTGGCATCTTGTGTTGTGCCTGCTGGCTCTCTCTGCCTCTGAATCTGAGGGTTGTGTTGGCAGATGCAGTGGGCACAGTAGAGGAGGTGCACGCTAGAGGGCTATGGGGGTTCCAGAAGACTGAGCACAGGAAAGAGGGCTGGAGTAGGGGCAGAGTTCTAGTCTCCAGCCCTGGATTCTCTAGGCCCAGAGCAAATCACCTTCCATCTCAGGCATGACTATTCTGTCTACAAAATGAGGAGACTGGACAAAATGACTTCAGGGGCCTTTTGTGTTAGACATTTGTTAGAGTAGCCTGGTGAGGGCATGGAGGGGACAGGTGTGGCTGAGGGAGGGATCTTGTGAACTGGGGCAGGTGTGTCCTGGCCTGGGGAGCCTGGAGTCTGGTCTGCTGGATTTGGTTTCTCTGCTGTAACAGGGTACAGAGCACCCTGGTCTTCCTGAGGAGCCCCTGGTTGGCAGGGCCTGGAACGGGAGCTGTGCAGTGCAGTGCAGTGCAGACTCGTCTCAATCCCAAATCAGCCTTTGCCCCTGGCCCTTCGTCAGCTCCGCTTCCCAGTTGGCCTTGCCCAAGTCCCTGTCCTAGCCACTGGGCTGTGAGCCCTGTTAGGGCAGGCACCTGTTCAGCCTCATGCAGATGCCCAGCAAATATTTGCTAAATGGAATTAGTGACCGTTTGTGTCTGGAGAGTTCTTGACCCTGACTTCTGTGTAAAGGGCCACTGTTAGGTGATAGGTGTCGTGGAGTTCCCTGTGGCTTTGGGATCCAAGCATGTCTGTGCCAGAGCTGGCTTTGCACGGGTAGTAGTTTCAGAAAAAAAAGTTTCATGTTAAATATAGATGTCTTTGAGTTGGTGAAATCCAACCCATGACTGCTGGCTTCATTTGTCTGTTTCCAGAACTCCCCCTCCCACCCCACACTAGATAAGGCACAGTTTTCATAGGAAGTTTCTCAGTTCTAGGGAGCCACAGTGAAGTAATTGCTCAGACCTTGAGATAATAATACAGTGGGTTGTCCCGGCGCCTTCATTCAAGGACACCTCCTTACCCGCCAGCATGATCTGATCACAGCTTGGAGAGTGCCATAACCCCTATTATTAGTTCCACCTCACATCCATGGCCACTGTGGTCCTGAAAGAAGAGGGCAGTTAGGGCTGGAACTGAAACAGGATTCCTGGGCTTCTGAGATCTGGGTCCTGGGCAGGACAGCGGCAGATATTTCTGATGGATTAAGGGCTGGACCAGGGCTTGTGGGAGCCTGAATTGCATTGGACTGAAGCGTAAACACCAGAAGTGTGAGGGTCAAGTGATGACTGGGTCACAGTGACTGGGGGACTTATGCAGAGTTAGGCGATATGAAGGGTTCTCCAAACCTGTCCTCTAACCAGCCTAGTTTCATGAGGCGTGACCAGAATTGACCAGATGGGATGATGAGGGGATGTCTCACTGTGCCATGAGGGATTGTGGGAGGATTTTGGAGTTCAGGTCTAGAGGAAAGAGCCCAGAGAATGCAGAACCAGATCCAGGCAATGAAAGTTATTGAGAGGCCATTGTTGGCTTAATATAAGATGCAGCATTGAACAATCAGAGCTCTTTCAAAAGGGAAAGGGCTCCCACTGGAGGAAGCAAGCTTCCCATCGCTGGCGGTGACAGGCAGGAGGGCACTGCTAGCCAGGGTTGTCACAGATGGAGCCATGCCTAGGCTTTCTGGTAGACGTGCCCTGCCCAGCTCTCTGATATCTCCAGTGCCTGTCCATGGGGTGGACTGAGTTCAGCAGCTTTTTGAGGTCCCAGGGACAGTCTACTGGACTGAGAGAAACATTTTTGATGTCAGTGAGGAAGAGGAGTATGGCCTTCTCTCACTTCTCTGTCTTGGCTGGAGGCCATTGGGTGTCTGTGAGGATGACCTGAAGTTTTGTCTTTTTTTTTTTTTTTTTTAATTTAAACAAAAATGGGGAAATCCAGGGGATAAGCCTCACCCGGCCAATCATTCTTGCCCTGCCGCCATCCCGTCCTTCTGTTCTCTTTACATGTCCCCATCCATCCCTGCTCTCCTCCCTTCCTCCCTGCTCTCTCTCCTCCTCCCCTCCTTTCTCCTCTTTCCTTCTTCCTTTGTTTCTTCTTTCCTTTTTTTAAATTATAGAAGTGTAGTTCTATACTTTTTTTTAAATTATAGAACTGTAGTTCATGGATATATTCCAATTGTTAAAACAACAATAGTGATATATTGAAATTCCTCTTGACTACCCTCCTCCAATTTCTAGTCTGTTTTCTAGAAGGGATCACTGTTTTTAATTTGGTATCCTTTCACAATCCCTCCCACCCCCCAGATACATACCATATGTATTATTCTGAAATTTGCTGTTCCTTTAAACACTTATCTTTGTGGAGTGTGGTGGCTCACACCTGTAATCCCAGCACTTTGGGAGGCTGAGGTGGGAGGATCACTTGAGCCCAGGAGTTTGAGACCAAGCTGGACAACATAGCAAGACACCTTTTCTACAAAAATTAATTTAAAAAATAGCCGGGCACTGTGGTGCATGCCTGGAGTCTCAGCTACTTGGGAGGTTGAGGCAGAAGGATTGCTTGAGCCCAGGAGATCAAAGCTGTAGTGAGCTATGATTGCAAGACTGCACTCCACACTCCAGCCTAAGTGATAAATCTAGACCCTGTCTCAACAAACATATTCCCATGCCAATGCCAGGTCATATGGAGCTCCTCCATTTTTTTTTTTTTTGAGATGAAGTCTCACTTTGTCGCCCAGGCTGGAGTCCAGTGGTGCAATCTCGGCTCACTGCAACCTCCACCTCCTGGGCTCAGGCAATTCTTCTTCTGCCTCAGCCTCCTGAGTAGCTGGGACTATAGGCACACTCCACCATGCCCGGCTAATTTTTTTGTATTTCTAGTAGAGACAGTGTTTCACTATCTTGGTCAAGCTGGCCTTGAATTCCTGACCTCGTGATCTGCCCACCTCGGCCTCCCAAAATGCTAGATTACAGGCATGAGCCACCACGCCCGGCCAACTCCTCCATTCTTTATAATAGCTTGTACTATTCCACGTATAGCTATAGATGGTTTACTTAACTATTTCTATACTGATGAACATTTCAGGTATTTCCAGTTTTTCTTTAAACAATGCTGTAATGCCAGCCTCTGTGTACGCGTGTGTGTGTGTTTGTCTATGACAGTGACCTGGAATGAAGATTTTTAGGTGGAAGAATATGCACATTTAAATTACCCTCCATTTACACTCCCTCCAACAGAGAATGAAAGTACGTTTTCCTATACCTTCACCGATATTTGACAATGGCCCAGCGGTAAGAGCTCCCAGCATCCCCTGGCTGCCCATACAGTAGTGAGCTCCCCACCAGCAGAGGGGCACAAGCGAGGCTAGATAACCACTGCTGGAGGCATTTGAAAGGGACTCCCAATGTGGTGACGGGACTGAACCCCGTGGCTTCTGAGGTCCCTTCCAGCCAGAGACTGTGTGGGTCTTTGAATGGCTTCACATGAACAAGACAGCATTCCCGTCACCTTTCCTCCAGTTTTTTCCACCATACCCACCAGGGAGCTGAGGCCAGGTTATTTCTGTTGCTGTTTCCTCAGGTCAGCTGAGGCTGTCCATTGATGCCCACGACCGGGTTCTGCTGCTTCACGGTGAGTATAGCTTTGTGCAGGCTCCCCAAGGAAGGGGGCGGGCTGCTTAGCCTCCTACCTGGGGCTGGGGTGGGGGGATGGTGGCACCATGGGCCAAGGCTTCTTTCCTCATCCTTGTATAGTGTCCTGCCATGTGTCCATTGGTAAAAGCCAGTGTTCACCTGGGGCTCTTTCTACAGAGCAGCCCTGGTCCTGCCTCGGATGTGTCTGGAGTCCACATGGGGGACCTTTCTCATTGGCAGGCTAGAGCTGCCCCTGGGTACCTCAGCTTCCTTCTTGGCCCCAGCAGAGCAGGGCCACAGCAGAGTTTTCCTATTTTCCTTCCCTTCTTTCTTCCATCTTTTCTTCTTTTCTTTTTCTGTTTTTCTCATTCATTCATTTATTCATTGGTTGACAGGCAGCATAGAATCATGATCATAGATCACAGTCTTCAGGGCCAGACCGTTGTAATTTGAATCCTGGCTCTGACACTTGCGGAGTGACCTTGAACAAGCTGAGTTTTCTCATATGTCGAGTGGTGATGGTCATAGTATGTATCTTACAGGTTGTTACAAAGATTAAATGAGTTAATATTAGTAAAGTGCTTAGAACAGTGCTGAGCTTGTAGTCAATCCTGTATAAGTTTTGGTTAGATAAAACAGAAAACCATGCATTCCCAGAATAGTGATTGAGGATTGGCTCTGTGCTAGGGGCTGGGAACACCAAGGAGAAACACCCACCCCTGTCCAAGTGGTGTTGATGGGATGCCAGGGAAGACTTGGCAGAGGAGGTGATGTCCACATGGTATCCTGAAGGAGGAACGGGCCTGAGCCAGGTAGAGAGGAGCTGGGAGTGTGTGGCTAGCACTTCCTGCATAGGGCCAGCAAGTGCAAAGGCCTGGGGGTCAGAGGGAGCAGGATGCATTTGAAGAGCTGTCTTGCATGGCTGGATCACAGCACAGGAAGAGTTCATACTCCACCTGCTTGTCCCTCCATGTGTCCATCTTTTCATCCAGCACATAAATAGTTACTGAGCTGCTGTCATGGCCCCCACTGCCTGGACTCTTCTGTTTAGCCCAGAAGGCCCTGCCTATCTCTCCAGCCTCCCTGGCTTTTGCCGCTGAAGGTACCCTCTACCTCCGGCTCTGTCCAGTTACTTGCACGCCTATGAATGCATCTTGCTTGCTCCTGCCTCTGTGCCTTTGCACCCACTGTTCACTGTACCTGGAATAACCTTTCTTCTTTTGAACTCCTTTTGAAAAATAACTCTCCCCATGCTCTGATTTTGCAAGAAATATGCCTGCCTTCATCATCATTATGACTCAGGAAGGAAGGCTCATTTTGCCTTATTATTTCCCCCTCCAGGAATCATCCCCCTGACCCACCTGCCTGGGCTGGGTTTATTGTTTCTTCCTTCATGTCTTTGTCACAGCCCTGACTACACTGTGCCACCTGTGCCTGGCCTCTCCACCAGACTGAGAATGCAATGAGGGCAGGCGCTGGGTCCGCCTTGTCACCACTGCTGGCCAGAGAGACCCAGGAGGTCACCAGGCCTGGGTTCTGCCCTCAAGAACCACACCCTTGAGGGAAGGGATACACACAGGAACAGTAACCAGGATACTGGGCAGACTAGACTAGTAGGCGCCTGCGGCCTCTGGTCCTGGCCGTGGGGGGCCCAAGGTGAAGTTCCCAAGGACTAGCAGAGGGGTGTTCTCTGCCTGTCAGGGCCTGACTCCAGCTGTGCAAACAGTTTTTGCAGAATGCATCTTGGCCTCCACCACTCCATTTGTCCTGCACAGTTTGCTTTGGCTTCACCCCAGTCTCAGGCCCTTCATCCCTTCCCGCCGGTCCCCACTCCTGCCTTTGGCTTCCCAAGCCTTGTACCTCAGACTACTGGGAGCACTGTCTGAGCTGAACCCTAGGGCTCAATGAAAACCAGACGTAAAAGAAAATCGAGCTGAGGCTCAGGTTCTATTAGGTCTATTGTCTGCTTTCTGTAGACCTCAGGCAAATGACACTGCCTACTCTCGTGACCACACCTGCACCCACCCCACACCTCTCCTCTTGGCTTTATTTATTATTATCTTTCTTTAGCAAACACTTGTTGAGCAATTACTTACTTGCCAGGCACTCTTCTGAGCACTTCAGACACATGACCTCATTTAATTGGCACGACCACCATGTGAAGTGCATGTTATTATCACTAACCCATTAAAAATGGCAAATTCTGTCCCAGGCAAAGCAAGTCACTCTAACTTATATGGTGAGTAGGTGGTGCAGCTGGGATTCATGCCTGGGTCTGTCCACCCCTGGGGCCCGAGCTTGTGACTCCTGTGCTGTGCTGTCTGCCAGCCACAGCACGACTCACAGTACATGGTGAGTGACCCGTTCTCAAGCTTGGCCCCTTCATTCCCAGAAGGCAGTCTTGTGTGGTCGAAGGAGCACTGGACGGGGAGTCAACAGACATGGGTTCCAAATCCAGCTGTCATTCCCATTGTTCTGTGATGTGGGCAAGTTTCTTACTGTCTTTGCCCCCGCCACCTTGAAGCCTCATTTCCCCCATTACATGAGGGGTTGGATTCCATAAACTGCAGTTCTCTTCCAGCTGTAAGATTCAGGGAATTGAATGTACTCCATAACGCCTTGGTGAGAGTACTGCCAGAGCGTGGGAGATGGTGGGAATGGCCTAGATCGGAGTGGGTTAATATCCAAAGGTGGTTATGCAGATTAAGGGCCTGGTAGTAGGAGCCACAGCCCTACTGCTCACAGATATGCTTTTCTTTTTAGGTCTTTCTATTCATGTGGGTGTACATGTCTATGTGTGTCTCTCTTTCTCCCTGTGTGCATGTATGTTTCCATTCATCCACCCCAATGTTTGAATTCTCTTTTAGTTATAGAAGGCAAAGGCCTGATGAGCAAGGAGCCTGGGGCCTGTGATCCCTATGTGAAGGTATGTGGTGGGGTCGGAGATGGGCAGTGGGATATTGAGAGGCCATGTTACTGGGCTCAGTCCCAAGGTCCCAGCAGACCTGGTGCCCTTTGAGGAGGTGGTTGCCATCTCACTCATCTGGTCAGTAGGCATTTATTGGGTCCAGTGCTGGGATAGACTCCTTCCCTTAGCTCAGCTGGGTCCCTGAGGCTTCCGGCAACAGTCAGAATTTTAAGGGTGATCTTGGTCATCCACATAGGTGGGCACAGTGAGTATGTGGATGGCTGAAATCCACAGGCAATCCCAAGCCCTTTTGTGAAAAGCACCATTTTCACCCCAAACTAGGGGCAGGATGGCCAGATTTGGGCAGCAGAGTGGAGAGAGTATCTCTGAGGGCTGGAAGATTCTTCTGGGTTGGGCCTTTGCTGTAAAGATAGGGTCCCTGCAGGGGTGGGGCTCTACTTTCAGTGAGAGTCAAAGGCCAGGAGCTTCCTAGAATGTGGCAGTAGGGGTGACAGGTGCTGGCCGTCAGCATTCTTCCTGAAGCCTTCAGGCTGATCAGAGGCCCCTGCTGGCAAGAACTTGATCAGGAGCAGGGCTAGAAAAGCCCTGGGGTGAAAGCATGGATTTGGGGCCTTGGCAGGAGGCTGACCTGGAGCCTTTGTGAAGGGAACATTCAGCAGCTGCAGGGAACTTAGAAGAGAGAAGCCCTTTCGCTTCTGGGGAAACCACTCTGCTTGGGGGAAGAGCAAAGATGATGAAGTTGTACCCCACCTTGGGCTGCCTTTTTGGTACCACCCACCATGAGGCCTTGTCCTGGCATCTGCCTCCAGTGCCTCTTGCCCTGGGATCTTTGTTCCCTTCCAGCATCTGACACGGGACTCTATTCTGTCCTCTGCAGTGGCTGACTTGAAGGACCCTGGGAAGCCTTTAACTTGAAGATGTGCAGAGTCAGCTGCTGGGCTTAGGTGGGCCATGAGATCCGCTAATCATGCTTCCTTTTTTCCAATTCAAGATTTCTTTGATCCCTGAAGATAATAGACTACGCCACCAGAAGACGCAGACCGTTCCAGACTGCAGAGACCCGGCTTTCCATGAGCACTTCTTCTTGTAAGAGTCTGGTGCCGCTGGGCCCTAGAAAGGAGAGGGGAGTGTTTATCTGGAAACAGCTCTGTTTGCCAAATCTAGAACTAGATCTATGCAAAAAAAAAAAAAAAAAAAAACCAGCGACTTCTAAAGGATGTCTTTGTTTTCTCACTCACTTGTGTCCTTGCATCCCTGGCACGGGGCCCAGCAGTGAGGTCCACTGTGATAAGGTATCACTTGGCTAGCTCTCATAGCTAAAATACCCAGCCTGGGGCTGGCAGCCCCTGAAAAGTGTAGGCAATTTCCCACTATGCCTCGGGCCAAGCTTTCTCCTTTAGCAGAAGGAATTTTCCAAGCTGAAGAATGTTTTGCCTCCCTGCCCCCCTTTTTACTTAAACTTTCTAACCTCTCTGAGCCTTGGCTTCCTTATTTGTAAAATGGGGCTAATAATAGTAGCAACCTCAGAGAGCCGTAGGGTGTAAATGGGACAGTGCAACACAACGCAGAGTGGCAGCTATTGTTATTATTTCTTTCCCCAGTCTCTGGACTCTGGGGCCGATGGGAAGGTAGTGAACATTTTGTATTTTCCTATTAGTGAAAATTAATAATAATATCTTGTTTTTTTCTCACCACATAGAGTAATTTTGCTTATGATAGGAAAATAGAAAATATAGATGAGTAAAAGGAAGAAAATAGAAAACACCTATAACCCTCCTACTCACAGATATGCCTTACTGTATTTCTTTTCAGACCTTTTAATTTGTGTGGGTGTGTATGTTTGCATGTGTGTGTGTGTATGTCTGTATGCGTATGTTTACAAAAATGGAATTATTTTATGATAGTGTGTTGTAACCTCCTTTTTGTACTTAACAACATAATATAAACTCTTTTATGCATGGAGGTACTCATCTCTTACTTTATTTGTAATATAGTTTATTTAACCAGCTGTTGAGGCTACTGACTCTATGAGTCAGTCATGGCCTGGAGCTTGGCCCTTACTAACACTCCGATGGTCTGATTGGCTTCGCAGTCCTGTCCAAGAGGAGGATGATCAGAAGCGTCTCTTGGTTACTGTGTGGAACAGGGCCAGCCAGTCCAGGTGAGGAGAGCTGCTGAGCTGGAGGGGGATTCTGCTCTGGGCTAGTGGGTGACAGCCAGGTGGCCAGCATACAGGAGGCGTTTGATTAGTGTCTGCTGGAGGAATGAGTGGTAGTGGCAATACTAAATTGCAGAGGCTGCCCTCCCTGAGTCCCCATCACTCCAGGTGTTACCAAGGACTGTGTTATCAATGAGCATTTGCTGAGCACTCAGTATCAAACAAGGCACTGTGCTGGCCACTGGGAATGCTGGCCAGCCTACACGTGGATTCTGTTCTCAAGCTGTCCACCCACTGTTCAGGTGGGGATACCAGGCACTGCGTGGAGAGAAATTACAATAACAACATGTACATACTCAGTTCTACAGGACTCTAAGCACTTTGAAAAACAGGACTATTTCTTTTTTAGTCATCATGGTACCTAGTGCCTAACACATAGATGTTTATTAGATATTGGCTGCAAAGTAATGCAAAGGAATAACGTGAATAATAAAGACCATCAGTATGGAAGAGGGAAAGTTCACTGTGGTCTGAGATGATCAAGGAAGGCTTCATGGAAAAAGTGGAATTTTGAACTTGGGCACAGATGAAGAATAAGACAACTAAAAAAGAAGGCTGGAAATGGCGTTCTAGGCAGGGCACAGCATGGGCAAAGGCAAAGAGGCAGAAATACTCGCTGTGAGCTCAGGCTGCTTTGAGGAGGCCAGGTGAGGGAGTGTAGAAGTTTTGTGTAGGAGATCCAAATAGGCTGATCTTGCAGGCAGTGTGGGACACAAGAGGGCAGCTCTGGCCATTAGTGACGGCGGTTGGAGCAGAGCAGGGGAGGAGCGCCGGGCAGGTGAGCATGAGAATTGGCTGCTAAGTGACAGCAATGGACTGCCATGGCTTACTGTCAGCAGCAGTGGCTCATTTGGCTGGTGCAGCCTAAGGAATCTGGGATACCCCATGGTCAGGATCATTTGTGGGGCAATCACATCACTGAATGGGGACTGAAGAGGGGTTTTCATTAACAAAAATCAGCTCAATGCATCAGCTGAGACCTGGAAAACATTTTTGGGTTCAATACTGTTTAGCACCCTAAATGTTATTAGCTAATGTGTTTTTTGAACTTGGGCTGTATTTAACCTACAAAACTAAGGATTTCTCCTTTAATAGAGTATCTACTTTTCACCATAGGGTACTATAATACAATAAACCTCATTCATTCATTCATGCATTCAGCTGCCATTTCCTGGGCATCAATGTGGCAACAACATGCTGGGGATGCATAGGGCCAAAGACTTTCCTGTTCTCTAGAGGAGCTGAGAGTGAGGAGGGGACATCATGTTAATAACAAGAGCAATCGCTGAGTGGGTGCTGACCTGGGGCCAGGGGTTAACAGTGCATTATCTCATTTAATTCTTACAACAACTCTAAGAAGAGTGTGGTTTTGTCCTAAGTTTTCAGAAGAGGAAACTGAAGTTTGGAGAGGTTAGGAATTTGCCTAAGGCCAGTTAACAATAGAGCCAGGATAGAATCCAGGCAGCTGGACGCCAGGGTCCTTCCCCTCAACACTGTACTGCCTCATGGGTGCACAGGTGAAAGGACAGAAGAAAGAGCCAGTAAAGTAGAGAGGGCAGGGCAGGGCAGGGCATGCATAGAATGAGGAGGGATCTGCAAACTCATTGATGTTGCTGGAAGGTACAAAGTAGGACTGGCTAAAGATTAGCTGAAGAGGTTGGTATAAGCCAGGTCAGATGATTCTGTAGATTCTCTTTGGAGTGTGGGCTAAGGGCCAGTGGTTCTTGATCCTGGATGTCTATCAGAATCCCTTAGGATGCTTGTGAGGAACAGATTCTCAGGTGCCACATCAGATTAATTACATCCAACTCTTCATGGGCAGGGATGAGAAATCGGCATTTAAACATGTCTGCAGAGTGAACCTCTTGCAGCCACGTTGGTGTTTGGGGATGTCTAGCCATTGGGAGATACTGAAGTGTGTCAAGCCAGGGAATGACATGCACATTCTAGATCTATTGCTTTGGTAGGTCTTTGGAAGGTTGGGGTGAGAGAGAGGCTTTGGGGCTAGGGAGGGGAAAAGAGACTCAGGCCATATTTAGGAGATTAAATAAATAGTGCTTAGTGGTGATTTGGCTGTGAGAGCAGTATGAGAAGTCAAGGGTAACTCCTGGGTGGCTGGCGGTGTCTCCACCTAGGCCAGAGTTACTGGAGGGGCAGGTGACTCAGCTTGGGATACAGTGAGATGCAGGTGCTCGGCGGGGAGCCAGGTCAGAGCTGTGAGGGAGGGCTTGCCTTTACTTACCTGGAACTTGGAAGACAGAGAGATGGGAGCCATCAGCATGAAGGCAGTGAGTGAAATTCTGAGCAAGTGAGACTGTAAAGGAAGAGCATTGAATGCTAAGGACCAAGAGTCAGATCCTCGTCTTCGAAGGGACAGGAAAATAAAGGGAAAGTCCTGAAGAAGACAGCAGAATGTCAGAGAGGCATATGGACACTCAGCAAGCCCATTGGGTGGAGGCAGACATCAAACTGCTGGAGAAGGAGCCGGTCATGCCATTCATGGCTTTTGGAAAGAAAATGAGGCCAGGGAAAGTGAGTCAGCGTCATGGGGCAGTGTCTCCACTTGTTGCCTATTTTGGGAAAGTGAGATGCCTTATTAAACAAAATACAGCCAAACTCATGGTCACAGTCCCAGCCTGAAGCTCAAGAGGATCAGAGCCTTCGGAGCAGAGGGCCCTGTGAAGCTGTGAGCCACACACAGGTGGGCTGGCCTCCTTGTGCTCTCCTTGTCCTCTCCTTTATCGATCCATTTTGGAATGAGATGGCCTCTGAGCTGGAGGAGGCAGACAGAGTGATTGCAGGAAACTTCGGCTCTGCTGAATGCTCTCAAATCAAATTGTGCCTCTCTGAAGGTCGGACATTCAAGTTATCAACATGAAAGACAATTGTGGAAGGAAGGAAACATTTACGGAATTATTCTCTGTGCCAAGCACTTTACATACATTATCTCATTTTATCCTTATCATGATCCTGAGAGGTAGGAATTATTATTGCCCCTCTCTTCAGAGAAGAGGAAACTGAGGCTTATGAAACCTGCGGCACTTGCTTGAGATTATATAACAGCTCATATTTATCAAGCACTTACTGTATGTGGACATTAATCTAAGCACATGCCATGCGTTTTCCAATTTAACCCTCACAACACCGTAAGAGGTAGGTATTATTATTATTATTGCTCTTTTACAGGTGAGGAAACAGGCACAGAGGCATTACATAACTTGCCTAAGGTAACACAGATAGGGTGCCGTGAAACAAGATATAAATGCAGGCAGGCTGGCGCCAAGCCCAGGTTCTTGTAGCCACGTTACAGTACACTTGACCATCTCACATGGATGATAAATGACTTCAAAGCGTACTCTTTCTGTGTCAGCATGCTTGCTCCTCAGGACTCAGGCTGCTTCTCATTGCATTTATAGTGTAGTTTCATTGATTGTTTGATTGATTGAGACAGGATCTCACTCTGTCACCCAGGCTAGAGTGCAGTGATGTGATCAGAGCTTACTGCAGCCTGGGCTCAATTGATCCTCTAGCCTCAGCCACCTGAGTAGCTGAGACTACAGGTGCATGTCACCACACCCAGCTAATTAAGAAAAAAATTTTTTTTTGTAGAGACGGTGCCTTGCTATGTTACCCAGGCTAGTCTCCAACTCCTGGCTGCAAGTGCTCTTCCTGCCTCAGCCTCCCAAAGTGCTGGGATTACAGACATGAGCTGTTGCTGAATTGACAGTGGAGTTTTATAAAATCATTCAGCCAGATGTGTGGAGGTCATGATTTGAAACTGATAGGAGATAACAGGAAAGCATCTGTTTCACTAATTCTCACAGTCCTCCCGGGGTGGCTGTGAACCTGGATTAGAGAAACAAGATGATCTACAAAGAAGCTCTGGGGAAGGGCTAGATGATTGCAGTTCACCATGGTGATCACAGTGGGAACTGAGGAGAACCAGGCCTCAGCACAGTAGATTTTGGCTTAGCTGTGACTAGCTGTATGACCATGGGTCAGTCCCTTCCCCATGCTGAGCCTCAGTTTCCTTGTCTGTAAAATGCGGTGATCGCTAATGTTTCTTTCAGCTTCAAGGTCCTGTGAGTTTTAAAAAATTATAGGCATTTTCAAATGCATGCAGAGGTAGAAAGCATCACATAATAAACCCTCGTATACTCATAGGGCAGTTTCATCTATTATCAGTATATGGCCAATCTTATTTCATTTACAGCCATCTACTCTCCCCTTCTCTGGTGAATTATTTTAAAGCAAATCCCAGACATCTCGTCTCATCAGTATATATTTCTAAAAGATGGCTTTAAAAATTAATCATGATGACATTATCACACTTAAAAATTAATAGTAATTCCTCAGTATGTCAGTGAATATGGGACTCAGCTATTTTAAAATTCTGTTTGATAATATGGCAAAAGCCAAATTGAAGCTTCTAGTATTAATTGTAGCATTTTCAGAACTTGTGGCCAGGGAACAGACTTGGAGAGAATTATAACGATGGGTACCAAGGTAAAAAATGTATATATGTATTATATTTATATCTCCAAAGATTATGTTCAATATATTATATATAATATGTAAATTATATATAACACATATGTAAATTATATATTATATATTATATGTAATATATAATAAATAATTGTATTATAAATTATATATTATATAATATGTAATTATATAATATATAATAATACATATAATAATTACATATTATATAATATATAATAATATATTTTATATTATTGGTATATACAAATTATAATATATAATTATATGTTATATTTGTTCTTTATATATTATATATTTATATATGTAACTAAAGAACATTATATATACATGTAATTAAAGGACATAGTCTTTTTTTTGGTAATTTTTTTTTTTTTGAGACAGAGTTTTGCTCTGGTGTGTGATCTCAGCTCACTGCAACCTACCCCTCCCGGGTTCTAGTGATTCTCCTGCCTCAGCCTCCTGAGTAAGCTGGGACTGCAGGCATGGGCTACCATGCCTGGCTAAGTTTGCTATTTTTAGTAGAGCTGGGGTTTCACCATGTTGGCCAGGCTGGTCATGAACTCCTGACCTCAGGTGATCCTCCTGCCTTGGCCTCCCAAAGTGCTGGGATTACAGGCATAAGCCACCACGCCCAGCCAAGGACATAATATTTTATGCTAATAGTAGCTACATTTAGGGAGATTCTGCTTGTGATTTGCCCTGCACTGTCCCGGGCGTTGTAAGTGTATGCAGTCTTTTAATCCGTTTTATAAACAAGATCTCAGTGCCAAGTACATGGCCTAATGTCAGAAAGCTTGTGACCAGTGATGGGTACTAGGCTTAAAGAAAAAGTGAATGGAAAAATCTATATTCAAGTCATCAAGTTAAAAATAAATTAGGATTAAATAGTGTAACCCTGTAACAGAAATAGTTTTTTTTTTTTTTTTTTTTTTTTAGACGGAGTTTCGCTCTTGTTACCCAGGCTGGAGTGCAATGGCGCGATCTTGGCTCACTGCAACCTCTGCTTCCTGGGTTCAGGCAATTCTCCTGCCTCAGCCTCCTGAGTAGCTGGGATTACAGGCACGCGCCACCATGCCCAGCTAATTTTTTGTATTTTTAGTAGAGACAGGGTTTCACCATGTTGACCAGGATGGTCCCGATTTCTTGACCTCGTGATCCACCCGCCTCGGCCTCCCAAAGTGCTGGGATTACAGGCGTGAGTCACCGTGCCCGGCCCCAGAAATAGTTTAAGACTTCTGAGAGGGAGAACTAAAGTGCATTTCCTCAAAAATAATATATTTTTTCATTTTGTAAAGAGTCTGCAACCCTATGCTCAAAAGTAAACCGAATACTATTCCCCGCAGGCGCTGCATGAAGCCTTTATACTGGCTATTCCGCCTGCCCAAATGCGCTTCATTCTCTCTTGTTCAATTCACAGGTCTTCTCCCAGCCTCTCAGCCCGAAACTACCTCTTGTGTCCCCGAGCCTTCAGAATTTGTTGCCTGCACTGTTCATCTGTCAATCTCACCCTGTCTTGTGGCATCCCCTGTATTGCTGTCTTGAACTGCTATTTAAATTCCTGGATGTTTGTCTTGTTTCCTTAATGCTGTGGCTCCTTGCCCAGTGCCTGCCAATCATGGTCGTGATGGATTCATCCATTTGTCAAGCCTTCACTAAGTGCACCAAGCCCAGAGCTCAGGGATTAGCAGTCAGAATTAACCAAGGCTTGGTGCCAGAGACATTGCAGCTAGTGAGATTTCAGGCACTCCCCAGGATGAGAGGTAGTTCCCAAGTTTATAAACTGACTGCTGTATTGTCATATACTCAGGTTGCTTTAAAATAAGTGTTTCTTCCTCCAAAGATTTTTTAAAAGCAGGCATAAGAAACAGCTAATTGAAGAACACTTAGAGGTTCCTGCTTATGGACCTTAATTGTGGCAATTTACTCTGCCTGAGTTATCGTGAAATCATGGGAGGCCCCTTAGCAGGAAGTAAAACTCAAGGGAGGCTATTAACCATTTAACATTCTCTAAGCACCAAGGAATGAAAATTTCACTTATTGAAGAGCAGAGAGAGGCTGCCCAGCTAATGCATTGGCCTGGAGATTTAGAAAGTTTCAGCCCTACCCAGTATGAAAGAAAAGTATACAGCAGAGTAGTATAGGCACCTGAATAGCCGCTGGATTTCTCTCAAATGTGTGACAAATAAAATGAAATTGGTATAAGGACTCTGGTGGAGTCTTGCCGAGGCTTTTCTGGAATGGCAGCTCAGATTAGTGCCAGCTGTTTCTGATGGTCACTGCAACTGTCTCCTGTTAGTGCTGACTTGGCTACATCCCAAGGGGGAGGAGTATTTGTTTTTGGCGGTGGGCTGGGGAGGTGGATGTGGAAGGGTCGCTTTAATGGGGTGAGTGCATTGTCCTTTTTGAATAGATTATTAATAGAGCCTTGGATGATGAGAGAGACAAGGGAGAAGGGAGCAGATGGAGCCAAGGCTGGAGGAACTGGGAGCAGGAGGAGTGGTGGATGGGCTGAGAGCAGTTGTTGAGAGACAGCCAGAAGCAGGGGCTTCAGCCCTGTGCCATGGGACAGAGCATGGGTTTGCAGGCAGGTGGACCAGATTTGAGGAGCAATCCCCCAGCGTCCTGCCTCCTGACCCCTCGCTTGACTTGGCTGCCTGTGAGAAGCTAGTTTTGCTTTGCTTAGGACTGTCAGGTAGTAAGCTGCCACCCTTTCCGGAGAATCTGAACAATATGTCTTTATAGAGACCTTCTAGATCACTGACTGGTGCAGGCATAAGTGGGTGCTTGGCAGGATCCCGTGGAGAGCTTTCTCCAGGCTCCCATGTCCAAGCCTTACCTTGGACCAACTGGTTTTGGGTCCTCAGGAAGAAGTCCTGGAGCACAGACCTCAGACAGGCTGTTCAGGTGGTTTTGTGGCACACTTCTGGTTAGAACCACTGCCCTAGCTCAGGACCCCTTAGACCAGGGAATTTACTACCTATCCAGCAGCGTGTTCGATCTTTGACTTTGATATTGTGCCTTCCACAGGACATGCCAAATCTCTCATTTTTGTGGGTCCTTCAGATATTGAAGGCAGCCTCCAGGGTTATGCTCCAGCCTAAATATCCATGATGTTTCTTGATTAATAGTTATTAAACCAACCTATGAAGGAGTCCAAGTTGAGGATGGGGTAAAAGAGAGGAGAACAGAAAGATAAACATTAAAAAAACCCTTAGTGTCAGGATAGAACAGGATGTGGCACAATAAAAGTACTTAAAAGTAGATCAATACTGTCTTTTTTTTTTTCCTGATTACAGGAAGGATACTTGTTCCCTATGAAAACAGTGAAAACCCATAAAAGAAAATTAAACCCTTAGTAATCCCACCTAACAGATATAACCACTGTTAGTATTTTTGTGGGTGTCTTTCTCATTAAACTCACATTACTCATTAAATTTACAGCTTTGTAAACTTCCTTTTCTCTAACAATAGCAAGATATTTTTGGACTTTATTAATATTAATCGATGTTATCATTATTATTTTTTTGAGACAGGGCTTGCTTTGTCACTGCAACTGCCTCCTGTTAGTGCTGACTTGGCCACTTCCCAAGAGGGAGGAACAGTTGCACACAATCACAGCTCACTGCAGCCTTGACCTCCTAGGCTCAAGTGATCCTCCTACCTCAGCCTCCTCAGGCAATGGGTCTATAGGCTCATGCCACCATGTCCTGCTAGTTTAAAATTTTTTTGTAGAGATGATGTCTCCCTATGTTGTCCAGGCTGGTCTCAAACTTCTGGGCTCAAGTGATGCCTCCCAAAGTGCTGGATTACAGGTATGCAGGTGTCAGCCACTACACCTGGCCCATGCCATCATTATTAAAAGCTGCCAACTCTTAGTCCTTGATTGTTGGACGTTGAGGCTCAATGGTGGACATTCTTCAGGAACTCTGAATTCTTCTTCTTCTTTTTTTTTTTTTTTTGGCTCTGTTGCCCAGGCTGGAGTGCAGAGGCGCCATCTCAGCTCACTGTCAACCTCCACTTCCCAGTTTCAAGTGATTCTCCTGCCTCAGCTTGAGTAGCTAGGATTACAGGCATGCACCACCATGTTTGGCTAATTTTTGTATTTTTAATAGAGACAAGGTTTCACCATGTTGGCCAGGCTGGTCTCAACTCCTGACCTCAAGTGATCCACCTGCCTAGGCCTCCCAAAGTGCTGGCATTACAGGCATGAGCCACCATGCCCAGCTGTGAATTCTTTTTAACCAAGAAGGACCAGATTGAACTTAGTCCCTTGCCATAGTCTGACATCCTCATGGGGCCTGACCCTGGCCCATGCCTACCTGCCCTGCTGGCAGCCAGGTCAGATTGGTCTCAGCAACTTTCGTGTCATGTTGGTTTGGACCTTGATCTGTAGCCGTCTAAGAACTGCTCAGCTCCTTCCTGGACCTGAGACAAAACTTCTTGAGCTTGAAGTCCCATAACTATTCTTCTCCACTGAGCATCACCGACTGACGTGGGCAAGGAGGTTCCCTGTGGGGACCCGCTCTTCAGATCTACCAAGCACTGGAGCAGTTAAAACTCGTGAAGTACCTCTGAGCTTTTGTGTTGGTGGAGAGAGTGCTGAACTTGTCCTATGATCTTGGGAAAAGGACCAACTCTGAGTCTCCATTTTTCCCTCTGTAAAATGGAGATAATAGCTCCTCTCTAGCCTGCCTCACACAGTCAGAAGGATCAAATGAGATGATGTGGGTAAAGTGCTTTGTAAACTGCAGTGCATCAGGCAAACCCATGCTATGCTTGATAATGGACCTCCTGATAGAGCCCAACAAAAAGTGCTGACTCAAGCCTCAATTGTTCTCCCAGACAGAGTGGACTCATTGGCTGCATGAGCTTTGGGGTGAAGTCTCTCCTGACTCCAGGCAAGGTGGGTCCTAGGGATGCTCTGTCAGGATCATCTCACCTGGGCCGGGGCTGGTACAGGCAGGGTTTCTCTCTGTGAGATGGGACCCCACTGAGACAGGGGCCTGCTGGGGTTGTCTGCATAGAAGTACTATGTTTGTTACCTGCCTAGCTGAGGGTTTTGGTCCCCTTCTTGGTTTGTCTTGCCAGAGAGCCATTGTTAGGCAGCCCAACTCTTCCCAGGAGGCCCTGAGTCTAGCGTCTGCTGTTGAAGGCACTGGCAGATCCCCTGGGGCCCAGAGCACTCCTGGGCCGGCCCCAGAAGAGGAGGACCAGGTGCTCCCATGGTCTGTTCCAGGGGTCCTCGTCTTATGTCTACCAGGCCTGATATTTCTGGGCCTGACAGGTGCTTGGGGATGGAGTGAGCAGCACCATCCTCTGTGGAGCTTTCCTTCAGGCTGCAGGAGGACTCTGGGACCTGAGAATCCTCCCTCTGGGTCACTGGTCCCTTATCAATTTCTACTCGGTACTGCACCCCCCAAACTGGAAGGTGGAGGGTGGGGAGACTTCCTTTTGTACATCCCTGGAAATGTCCTCGTGGCATGTGGCATGGCCTGCCATGTAGCTTTGTGTCCTGGGGTGGATGGCTGAGGACCCTTTGTCCTGCACATGGGTCCTAAAGAGCTTCTCTTGACTGCAGCCTTGGCCTCGTTCTCCTGGGAAGAGATGTTCCCCATGGAGACTGCTCAGGAGCCACAGGATGCTGACTTTTTGGCCTCTCTATCCCTCTTTCACTCCCTCACTTCTGTCAACAAATATTCCTATTGTATACCAGGCATAGTGTGGGGCACATCAGACAGCCTATGCACAACTTAGTGGGGGAGACAGGCAAGAAGATGGTTGTCCTCCAGGGATAAGAGGCTGTGGGAATGCGGCAGAGGGGAGAGCCAATTCTGCCCCAAGCATCACGGAAGGCTTCCTGGAGGTGCAGGCATGGCAGCTCAGGGGCAGGAAGACTGGAGAGTCTATCTCTCCCATGGGAGGGTGTCCAGTGGAGGGGGATCGGTGGCTGCCTGACCTCTGCCTCTGCCTCCTGTGTCTGAGCGTGCCATTCCTTCTCTTGTGACAGGAGATCAGTGGTTGGTACTACCTCCTAGGGGAGCACCTGGGCCGGACCAAGCACCTGAAGGTGGCCACGCGGCGACTGCAGCTGCTGAGAGGTGCCTGCACACCCACCTCAGCCTCCCTTCCCAGGACCTGCCCCTCTCTCCCTTCTTGCACAGTGGCATCAGTCCTGGTATTTGGTGACCCCTGCCACCCAGGCTGCTATCAAGCTGCTAGGTGCAGGGACTTCTCAGGAGCACCCACTAGAGTGCAGGCTGCAGGCAGCCTCTTGCCCATGCCTCCTCTGTTTCCTTGGAGAGGCTATGGCCTGACCGCATGTGGTTTAGCTCCCTCGCTTATGGGGTACTTTATGCTTCCCCAATGGCTCCTTCCCAGCTCCGTCTCAGGGATCCCCCAGGCTGCCTTGCTCACCTTGGGGTACCCACCTCTACAGACAGGGTGTTTAGGCCCTGCTATGATCTCCAAGGCTCAGAACATGGATTTCATGGCCCTTTTCATGTTCTGCCTTTCCCACATGCAGCCCTGGCCTCTGAGTCCCTGTCTGGATTGAGCCTCAGGTGTCCTCATATCCTGAGGCCAGGAGTGGCCCTGGGCAGCCCCATGAGCCTGTTGCCCAGCACTGTGCTCTGGGTGGTCCAAGGAGGGGAGCCTTCTGTGCCACCAGCAGCTTTCTGATTCTGCTCTGTTGCCTTCCAGACCCACCGCTGAGAATGCCAGGAGGTGGGGACACTGAGAATGGGGAGAAACTAAAGGTAGGTGGGGACAAGCTAGGGCATTGCTCCAAGGGCTGCATCTGCTCCTTGTCAGCCCCTGGGCCCAGGAAACCCCTAAAGGGACAGCATTTGGTGCTTGAAACTCAGCCAGTCATGCACTCAGCAGGAATGATTTCTTGACTTTCCTGAGGTGTATTATAGGAAATAAATGCTCTTCTCAGGGTATCCATGATCATGGCAGGGATGGGGAAAGAGCCAGGCCCCAGCCTCTGAAAATGCAAACATCTGGATCTTACTAACTTTTGGCCTCTGGAAACTGAGTCCTCCCCTTCCCACAGGCCCTCTCAGCCCCCTGCTTCCTCTGCGACTGAGGCTGAATCACCCTCTCAGGTTAGGTCTTCTTGATGTCAGGGGGCAGCTGTGATTTTGAGCCTGAGACCAACGGGTTCTCCATTAGGGCTTCAAGTCTGGAAAGGAGCCTTTTTCACATAGGGGAGTTGGGAGAATTCTCCAAAATTCATTCCATCTCTGCAGGGCATGGCAGGGGATCTATTGTTTTCTTTAACAATTAGAGAGGGAATTACTTGGCTAGGTGTGGTGGCTCACGCCTGTGATGCCAGCACTTTGGGAGGCCGAGGCGGATGAATCACCTGAGGTCAGGAGTTCAAGACCAGCCTGGGCAACATCGTGAAACCCCATCTGTACTAAAAATACAAAAAAATTAGCCAGGCATGGTGGTGGATGCCTGTAGTCCCAGCTTCTCAGGATGCTGAGGCAGGAGAATCACTTGAACCTGGGTGGCAGAGGTTGCAGTGAGCCAAGATCATGCCTCTGCACTCCAGCCTGGGCGACAGAGCTAAACTCTGTGTCAATTAAAAAAAAAGAGAGAGAGAGGGAAAAACAAACTCCCAGCAATTCATTAGCCTCTGTGTACCGGGTACTGTTACCTAATCTTTACTGCTCTGTCTGAGGCAGCTGTCACTTCTGAATCTCACAGATGAGAGGGACACATGTGGTTCAGAGCGTTAGGCCTTCTCCACGGCCACATAGCTGGCAGGTGGTGAAGGCAGGTTCTGAGTGAGGGCCAGCTGCCTTTTCAGGGTGCTGTAGCACACTGCCTCCTATGCGTGGCCTAGCTGGGAATATACGACGTTGCTGTAGTTCCTAACAGTATGTTACATATTACACAATATCGGTGTATTACAATCTACCAAACATTTTCACTTTCACTGATTCAAGTCATTCACTCATTCATCATTCATTAAATATTTCCACCTATGTGGGCTGGGCCCTGTGCTGGGTGCTGTGATACAGCCGTGGACCTGTCCAAGGTCTGGCCCACTGAGCAGTTTAGAGCTGTGCTGGCCAGTGTGGTGACCACCTGCCACCTGTGCCTGCTGAGCACTTGTAATGTGGCTAGTGTGACTGGGGAACTGAGTGTCAACTTCAGTTTTAAGTAATTTCAGTTTATCTGGCACATGTGTCTAGTTGTGACTGGGTTAGACAGAGAAACTTGCCAGGAGTAACTTGTCAGGTTTGTTTTCTGTGGATTCATTAGGAGTTGAAAAGCTTTCCTCTGGCTTCTGTGGGGAACTACAAAGACCTTTTCCCCTCTCTCTGTACTTGCCAAGCACAGAGAGGGTGGTGACCAAGGGACCTCCCCAGGGATTTGTGGAAATTACGTGGGCATCAACACCATAGGTTTCCTTCCTCCAACATTGTAGGTTTCTTAGTGACTTGGAAAGTCCTGCTGCATGCTGGATTCTGCACATAGGCCTTGAGCCCTGGGGGCCTTGTTCTGTGGTACATTGGATTTCCCTGAGCTTGCATACTCAGAGATGTCTGTGGGACTCAGCAAAGAGGGTGTGCTTTTCAGAGGCTTAGTTGGGGCTGGGGGAAAGCCCCTGGAGGCATCTCTTCAGCTTCTGCACTGTGCATTTGGGGAGATGGAGGCCCAGAAACCTAGGTGACCTGCCCACAGTAACACAGGAACCAAAGCTGGGCTGGACCAAGGAGGCCTCTGTCATCAAAGGCTTGAGTGGGTGGCTGGGCTTCCCTAGGCCCTCTGAGATGGGCAAAAGTGGTTGGGCTCACCATGTGCCGCTCTGCAGGATGCTGTCCTGGGACTGCCAGGCAGGAAATAGGACCTGGGTTTTGGTCCTAGCCCCACACTGCCCTGCTGTTTGATCATAACCTCTTCAGACCTCAGTTTCTTCATCAGTAAGATGAAGAGGCTGGATTGTCTGTTGACCTGGAAATTTTATCCACGTTTGACTTTATGGTCATGTATCACCAGATCCGGACAGCAACCCACTTCCATGGACAAATGACAAAGAAATTGACTTCTTTTTTTTTTTTTTTTTTTTTTTGAGAGAGTCTCGCTCTGCTGCTCAGGCTGGAGTGCAGTGGCGTGACCGTGGTTCACTGCAACCTCTGCCTCCTGGGTTTAAGTGATTCTCCTGCCTTAGCCTCCTGAGTAGCTGAGACTACAGGCACCTGCCACCACGCCCAGCTAACTTTTGTATTTTTTTCAGTAGAGACAGGGTTTTACCATATTGACCAGGCTGGTCTCGAACTTCTGATTCTAAGTGATCCATCTGCCTCGGCCTCCCAAAGTGTTGGGATTACAAGTGTGAGCCACTGTGCCTGGCTGAAACTGACTTTTAAGTAGTTTCCAAGTGGCAGGCAGGTCTTCAGACTCCAAATGTTTTATGCTCCCTGTCTTGAGATGGATGTCTGTGAGTGCAACCCCTCACAAAGTGTCCTTGGATTATTTAGGCTGGGGTAGTCTCCTGGATTTCTAGCGGGGACCCTGGGACTTGCAGGGAGAGGAGGCGTTGTTATAGAGCAGCTGCGTTTTCTGCCTGGGTTCTCCTCCAGTGAGGGGTGTTTGTAAGAACACTGGAATCACAAAGTGGCCCATGGCGGAGAATGCAGCCAGAACAAAGGCGCCCTCTCCCCGCCAGGCCCGGGGAATACTAACTAGTTGACAGGAATTTTAATATAAAACTCTCCCTCTTCCTTGTCATTCTGAGGTTTCAGGAAGCCTTCGGGCTTATCGTGCAGAGGCACACAGTACAGACAGGGCTTGGGGAGGTGAGAGGTGATTTCCTGCCATTCTTCTGTGGGGCGGGCTTCCCAGGGTGCTCATGCCAGGCTGACGGGTGCAGTGCGGGCTCCCGCTGCTGGGGGAGAGTTGGGTTTTCATGGGGCAGCAGCTGAGGCAGGACCCGCAGCCATGAACCGCTTCAATGGGCTCTGCAAGGTGTGCTCGGAGCGCCGCTACCGCCAGGTGGGTGCTTGGCTCCTTGTAGGGAGGCTGTGGGGTGTTTGGGATGGGGGTGGAGGGACCACCTGAGCAGGACCTTGCTCCCCACAAGGTCGCCTGTGCCCCCTCCTGCTCCCTGGAGGCTCACTTTGATATCGGGAGGAGGATTTAGAGCCAGGAGCTGGACCCAAGGACTCTTTAGGGCCCAGGTCTGTGTGGAGTCCTAACCACTGGCTAGGTGGTGTTTTTGATGAGATAATCCAGCTGGCTTTCTGTTCTTTTTATTTGGGGAGGGCCTGTGGGTGTGAGATTGAAAATGCTGTGGTTGCTGAGCAGCTGGGAGGGGAGTTTGTATTTTTGCTAATTTTTCCTTCTTCTGACGGGACAGCAGTGCCCATTCTGCCCTCTGTGCGTGTGTGTTGGCCTGTGCTTGTATGCGAGATGGGGTGTTTTTGTATATATGTACATGCGTATGAATTTCCTGTCCACTCCCGCTGATGCCTCACTGTGGCTCAGGATTCCTTTGACTTTGGAATCTAACTTTACAGCGAGGGTTTGGCCTCTCAGCCTCCAGTCTTGGAAGGGGGGCAGAGTGGGCCATGATGATCCCATTGGCCCCCACTGAGCCTCTTCTGGAACTGTGATGGGGCATTTTTTCTCATAAAATAGGAGTGGGGTCAGGGATGGTGAAGGCAAGTGATATTTGATCTGGAAGGGAGTTCTGAAATTGTTCTGATTTAAAAAATCACACAGAGAAGCCCCTCTATTTGTTTTAATGCCCAGACTGGACTGTGGGTCCTGACTCCTCTGACAGGCAGTGCTTAGGTCCCAGGGAGATGCCCAGAAGGGCCACCTGTACCCCCCCAACCTACCTGCTAGGGGACCCAGTGTTCTCTCCACAGTCCTCCCCAGCTTTCAGGTTCTGCCCTGCAGGCTCCACTCTGTATTCCCTGCCCTCCTGGAGCTGGGAAAAGCAGCCCCTGCAATACCAGCATCTGGATGGCAGAGTGGTGAGACAGAGAGAGGACTAGATGGGACATACAAGTCCTTGGTCACCCTGGGACTATGGGCTAGAAGATGGTGCATGCTGGCAGTCAGAGTGGGGCCAGGAGCAATTGTGAGCTGGACCTAGGGCTCAGGGACTCAGAGTTCAAGATGGTCGCTATAGCCGGGCGTGGTGGCTCACGCCTGTAATCTCAGCACTTTGGGAGGCAGAGGTGGGCAGATCACGAGGTCAAGAGGTCGAGACCATCCTGGCCAACACAGTGAAACCCTGTCTCTACTAAAAATACAAAAATATTAGCTGGGCGTGGTGGCACGTGTCTGTGTTCCCAGCTACTCGGGAGGCTGAGGTGGAAGAATCTCTTGAACCCAGGAGGCAGAGGTTGCAGTGAGCCGAGATTGCGCCTGCACTCCAGCCTGGAGACAGAGCAAGACTCTGTCTCAAAAAAAAAAAAAAAAAAAGATGGTTGCTATGCTGGAAACCAGTGCAGAATTGAGAGCAGCAAGCTTTTTGTCAGGCCTGAGCTCAAATCTAGCTCTGCTCCTCTTTAGCAGTGGCTTTTGAGCAAGTCACTGTCCCTCTCTGAGCCTCTATCTCCTAGTCAGGAAAATAGGGATAATGAAATCCAGAGATGGCGCCACAGGAGTGAATAGGATGATGGGTGTGAAGAGCCTGGCTCAGTGTCTGCTGTGCACAGTGAGGAGGTGTTTAATACATGGCGGCGTTTGGGGATTAAAGTGTGGGCAGGACAGGAGCAGAAACTAGGCAGGAGAGCAGAAGCGAGGGGCTGGCATGGGTGAGACCTGGGAGCAGTGGCTGTTTCTGTCCTGGACAGGAAAGAGCAAGAACCACCCGCAGGAAGGACAGGCTGTCAGGAGCTGCCAAGGAGTCAGGGCAGGCTGCTCCCTTCACCTCCTGGTCACAGCAGGGCCGAGAGCGGGGAGAGTGGAGGGGGTGGCACTTACTTCCAGTCTTATCTCCTTGTCTGTAAAATAAGCGTACTCATCCCCCTTGGGGCTGCAGGGATGGTCAGGTTCTTTGGACACTGCCCTCTCGCTGTGGTCAGCGATCATGGTGGACAGAACGTAATTTTGCTTCCTCCGAGTTAGGAGGTGAGCTTGCCTCCTGGCACCTTCTCCTCTTCCCGTCCTTCACACCCCCAGCTGGCTTGGACTGTGATCTGGGCTGGCGCTTCTTAGGCTGGTACCCAGGAGGGTGAGGGGCCCCTGCCCACAGTCCTGCTTAGATGCAGGGTCTGGGTGGGAGGAGGAGGCTGTTTTTCTGGAGTATGCTCCTCCCTAGACCCCACTCTCCAGCTGCTTCCCCAAAACTGGCCATCCAGAGCCCAGCATGCTGGGATGGGTCTTCTATGCAGAGGGCTTTGGCCCTGGATGGGGTAGGGGTTGGGAAGTGCTAGATAGGCTTTGGGACCCTGGCTTCTGCTTGGGTTAAGGGTTGGCTTATGAGGCCCCTAAAAACTCCCCGCTGGTTTCATGGAGGGACCAGGCTCCTGGCATCTTCCCTGGCCTCAGGCAGGCCCGGGAACTAGTAGTTGCTCCTTTCTCCCAGCTTTCCACACTCGTACGCGCGTTTGTTTTTCTTTCTTTCTTTCCATTTTTTTCTCTTCCTGTCTTAGCTGCGTGTTTTCCCAGAATTCTTATGGGAACGGGGTATTTTCCTGCCCCCTCCCCCTTCCCCTTGTCTGTCAGATTTCCTGTTTTACAAACTTGCTTTGAATCCAGGCCCGGGGCTGGTGGGAAGCAGAGCCTCAGAGGTCCCTGCAGCTTCCAAGGCCCTTGGTCACCCTGGGCGCCCTCCGCTTGCCTTCCTCATGCCTGGCCCTGGGATCGTTGGCAGGTGAATGAGTGCAGGTGCCCAGTCTTGCAGAGACAACTCTTAAAGGAAGGAGACAGAAGTCTTCTGACAAGGCGCCCTTGACCTTTTCCAGGCTTGCTGAGCTGGCCTCTTTCTCAACTTGCCTGGGACACCCTTCCCTGTGCCTCACCCAGGGCCCACTCCAAGTCCCACTTTTTCTAGGGGGTCTCTTGGGACCCCTCGAATCCCTTTTCTGATTTGTGCTGCCTTAGCAGCTGAAATGAGCTGGCAGACCATCCTGTATCCTCCCATGGGGGGACATTGCCAGGCTGCCCTCCCTACATTAGCTTCTGCTGAGTTCCTACCTTGTGCCAAGCATGGCGTCCACAGTTGGAGCACAAAGGACTGAGAATGGCCTAGTCTTCCTGCTTTGCTCTAGTGCCCTTTGTGCCCTGCTTTGCTCTGGAGAGGTTTGTATACCATTGTGCTCCTCTGGGAGCCAGAGACCGAGGCTGCATGCCTCTGTACGTCTGCAGAGCCTGGCATGCAGTAGGAGCTCAATAATTGCGTGCTGGTTTGAAAAGAGCATCCAGACGGCAAGGCCCTCTCATGGACTTCTGAAAGTAGGAGCTGGGGACCTGTCAAGCACATGGGCCTCAGCAGGCATATGAGTCAGTGGCTAGTTCAGGTTCAGCCAGGAGGCCTATCTGTGACCTTACCTGCCCCTTACCTGGGAATCCTTACTGGATGATTTGAGGCCCTGGCCGCAGATTGGTCTCCAGAATCTCAGCTCTCTTCCTTTGACCCTTGGCCTGAGATACAGTGAGTGCGTCTGTCCCAGTGTTCCCTCCCCTGTTCTCTGGGAGGCCAGTGACCAGGCTGGCCTTGTTTTTGGGCCCTTAGCACAAGGCCAGCCCCAGGCTAATGCTCTGTGAACCTCTGTGAGAAAGGAAGAAGGGAGCCAGGCAAACAGCGGATCAGAGGTGAGGCTGAGTCATGCAGTGCTGGTGGGCCCTTGGGTCAAGGTCTGGGGCTGCTGGGGCTCAGGAGGGCAAGGTTTGCTTTTCTAAGACCTTGTCTATCCCAGGCCCTCCCCACGTCGGCCTGGGTTTGCCTGCTAAGCTCTGGGCCTTCCTGCTTGGCCCACCCAGTGCTCAAGTTGTCTGGGCTGAGATAGGGACAGTGAGGCGCTGACCAGCTCCTTTGTGGCTCCAGTTCCCTTGGAGAGGATGGTGGCTCTTGTCAGGGGTGGTCTGTGGGCTTCCCAATCTTGGGGTAGCTTCTGGCAGTGACTGGCAGTGACCTGTGTCCTAGATCACCATCCCGAGGGGGAAGGACGGCTTTGGCTTCACCATCTGCTGTGACTCTCCAGTCCGAGTCCAGGCCGTGGATTCCGGTAAGTGAGCGACTGGGGGATGCCAGCCCCACTTGCCCACCACACACATGGGCTTTGCAAACAGACACTGGAACCAAAAGGGGAGCCCCAGACTGGAGCACAGTGTCCTGGCTTTTCAAAAGGAAAAGAATAATATTTTTAAGTGACCATAGATGAAACTGACATTTATGAAAATATGCCCACTTTTTTTTGTTGTTTTTATCAAAATGAAAATAGGTTTTTATATTATGTTTCCCAATCAGTTTGAACAGGAACTAAACCTATATTTTCAGCGATGGCTGCATGGGAAAATGAGAGTCATTTGTGAACTCTGTTTGAAGCTGATATTGTATCCTATGTGAGCCTGATCAGCACTTAAAAATAGCCATCCTTCCCTACTTTTCACAAAGGAAGATTTCTCTTCATCACAGAGTGAGCATCTCAAAGACAGAAACCAGGGCTCAGCCGGGCGTGGTGGCTCACGCCTGTAATCCCAGCACTTTGGGAGGCCGAGACGGGTGGATCACGAGGTCAAGAGATCGAGACCATCCTGGTCAACATGGTGAAACCCCGTCTCTACTAAAAATACAAAAATTAGCTGGGCATGGTGGTACACGCCTGTAGTCCCAGCTACTCAGGAGGCTGAGGCAGGAGAATTGCTTGAACCCAGGAGGCGGAGGTTGCGGTGAGCCGAGATTGCGCCATTGCACTCCAGCCTGGGTAACAAGAGCGAAACTCCGTCTCAAAAAAAAAAAAAAAAAGAAACCAGGGCTCAGTGGTCAGGGTGTTTCCAGTGCCTGCACAGGGGTGGGCATGAAATTGGTGCACAATGATTGGCAGAGAAGGAATGAATGAAGTGTGGGAGCCTGCCCCCAGGGAAGGTTCTCAATGAGGTAGGAGGCCCTGGGGAGGGGTAAGGCCCTGGGTGGAAGGGTGGACAGCAGAGAGGTGAGCCAGCACTAGGGCAAGGCAGGCAGGAAGGAGGAAAGGCAAAGGGGTGCCTTCTTTCAAGGCTCTTGAGAGGCACTGAGTTCAGCCCCTCATTTCACAGATGAAGAAACTTAGAGAAAAAGGGAGGTCCCTGTCTGAGTTCACCATGGCAGCAAAGGACTCCAGGTCCTTTGAAGGGGTCTTGGGCTTCAGGGGCCCCTGAATGGCTTTTCTTTGTCCCTGCAGGGGGCCCAGCAGAACGGGCAGGGCTGCAGCAGCTGGACACAGTGCTGCAGCTGAACGAGAGGCCTGTGGAGCACTGGAAATGTGTGGAGCTGGCCCACGAGATCCGGTGACAGGGGCAGCGGGCGGACTGGGGCCTCAGGCTGACAGCATACCCTCTCCACCCCAGCCCTGGGCACACTGCCTTCCCTGGCCCAGCTCTTGCTGCTCCCTCCTTTGCCCAGCTGCCAGCAGGCAATTCCTTCTGCTCAAGGAATCTGTTTCTCGGCCTGAGAATGGAAGGTTCAGGCTCAGAGCACTTTTGGATTCCAGAGCAAACAGCAGGGAAGATGCTCTCAGACTCTGTGGCTCAGGACTGGGCACCAGGGGATTGCTTTCTGCTTTAGCTAATTATTTCTGCTACCTAAGAGCTAAGTCCATTTGTTATTTAAGGACATGAAGATGTTGCAAATATTTCAATTGCACAATTAAAATATTATTCTTGAAAATGTTAGAGTCTCCCGAATTTTGGTCCCTTGGGGTAAAACCCCCATGGCCCCATTTTAGGTCTACTTCTGGAATAACTAGATGAGGGCTTGCCCTTAGGTGACCTGCTTGCTTTACTTGCTTATATCTTGCTTATGACAAGCAACATGGATTGAGTATGGAACTCTTTCCTGCTGAACCTGGCCTTGGCCTCAGGGTCCTTCTCAGCCACTGCCAGTCAATAGGAATTGACCTAGGTGACCTATTTGCTGTCTCTTCTTTAAATGGCCTCTTGCATCCCTTCCTGCCCTGAGACTGGGGGCTTCTCCCCAGCATCTGCCTCCTCTTTCCCCACCCACTCCATCATCCTCTCTGCCCTGTGGGCCCTCACTCTGGCTGATACTGGTTTTCCCCAAGCTCAACCTCTCTGTGTAATCCCCCACCTTCCTTCCAGGAGCTGCCACAGTGAGATTATCCTACTCGTGTGGCGCATGGTCCCCCAGGTCAAGCCAGGACCAGATGGCGGGGTCCTGCGGCGGGCCTCCTGCAAGTCAACACATGACCTCCTTTCACCCCCCAACAAACGGGAGAAGAACTGCACCCATGGGGCCCAGGCACGGCCCGAGCAGCGCCACAGTTGCCACCTGGTATGTGACAGCTCTGATGGGCTGCTGCTCGGCGGCTGGGAGCGCTACACCGAGGTGGCCAAGCGTGGGGGCCAGCATACCCTGCCTGCACTGTCCCGTGCCACTGCCCCCACCGACCCCAACTACATCATCCTGGCCCCGCTGAACCCTGGGAGCCAGGTATGGACAGCTGATGTTGGGAAGGTGAAGGGCATTGGGTCCATGTGGGAGGCCAGGAAGACTTGAAGACTCAAAGTTGTATGATGAGGAGCCCGTGAGGGGCTGTGATGTTGGGCAAGGAGATGGGGTATGTGCTACCTCTGGCTTCTGTAAGGCTGTTCGTGGTGGGGAGGACAGATGGGTCTCTGTGGCCTCAGGGCACAGATCCAAGACCAGGGCATGCACAGGCTGGAAGATTTCAACTCGCAGAAGGGAAAGCTTTCTACCAGCCTTTGCTTTTTCCCAGTGGAATGGGCTGCCTTGGTAGGTAGTGAGTCCCCATCATAGGAAGCGTGAAGGCAGACACCGCCTGATTGCATGGTGGGATGAAGGAGTGCACTCCCTCAAAGAGTCCCATGAGATATTCTGGGAAAAAAGTGTTCTGTCTCAAATAATCTTGAGACATATCCCGTACTCTCCTCCTCATCTAGGAAATTCCCAATGCAAAGTAGCCTATTAGAGGCTCACAGTGTGCCCAGGGCTGGCATCCTGTACTACAGCAGGTGGTGTAACCTGGTTTAACACCGAATTTCCCAAACTTGCCTGATGGGGGCACCCTTTAGGGTGTGGTTGGTACTGTCTTACCATTCCAGTGTTCCATGGAATGCACTTTGGAACGAGCTGCTGTAGAGGAAGTTGGGGACTTGCCAAGGGGTTAGCCTTCATGACACATAAAGCCTCTTTCAACTCTAATATTCTGGGATTTTGTGTTCCCTCCCAGCCTCCTCCCTCAGCTGGTTACCAGAACTGCTGTTTTTCTCTTGTGCCCTGAGGTGCCCCACTTCCTGTCCCCCGGGGCCCCGTGTCCAGCAGCCTCCTGGGCTGTCCTGCCCTGCTCCTGGGGCTGAGGTGGTTCTCCTGTCTTTCCCTTGCAGCTGCTCCGGCCTGTGTACCAGGAGGATACCATCCCCGAAGGTGAGTCTACTGCTGCTGCTGTGCTCTCCTAGCTCAGAGAGACAGCAGGGGTCAGCTGAGGCCTGGTCCAGCCTCTGCTCTGTGTTCTGAGGCCTTTCCAATGGAGGCAAGGTCACTTAGCCTATCGACACTGACTCCCTTTCCACTTGGTACCTTTTCTCCCTCATGGAACCAGTGTCTTTCTTTCTTGAAGCCAGAAATGAGAAGGAGAGAGGCAGGTCTTATCAGGGCAATTTAAGAGACAGAGTGTCCAGGACTCAGGCATTCAACTGAGATTCATCCAATTTTACTGAGCAACTGATATCCGTAGGTGCCAGAGGCAATGTGGTTGGGCTTGCATGGAAGGGAGTCATGGAGCTTGGAGCTGGGCAGTCTCAAGTTGGAGTTCTAGCTATGTGACTTTGAGCAAGTCATGTCCCCTCACTGAGCCTCAGTTTCTTCATTTATAAAATGGGGTCAATAATTCCTACCTCAGAGGGTTGTTGGGAGGATTCCATGAGAGACTGATTATGAGTAGTTGCCTGTATACTGAGAGATGCTATACAGAGGGTCACTGTCTTTGAAGTACACAGATGTCTCTGCTGCTGGATGGATTCTTCTCCTTTGGCTTTTAAATCCTGGCCAGGGATGGAAGCTGAGCTCAAAACCACTTTCTTCTCCCAGGAAGGCTGACATATCAGTCTTGAGGCTGAAGCTGGCTGGGTGTCCCTTGAGATCCTTTGAGTGCCTGCCAGAGAGCTTTGACTCGGAAGTCCAGCTGGTGTCTGGACCTCCTTCCTTGACAGTGGCTCTTGCACAGCCACTCGCAGACTTGCTTCCTTGCTGTTCCCTTCTCAGTTCTGTGAAGTTGATGCTTATAGAGGGTAGTTGGGAAAGTGCTTGTGCCTTTTGTGATTTTAAAGGGCTCCATTCAGGCTCAGGGACCCTGATGGAAGACACCTTCATTCTCCCCGGTCTGGGGCATTTGGGCAGTTGAGCCTGGTCAGTTGGAAATGAATCTGTGTTCCTTCTGGGGATGAGTCTGACAGTAATTCAACGATGACTTTTATTTTTATTTTTCCATAGATTATTGGGATACAGGTGGTATCTGGTTACATGAGTAAGATTTTTAGTGGTAATTTGTGAGATTTTGGTGCATCCATAACCCGAGCAGTATATACTCACCCTATTTGTAGTCTTTTATCCCTCTCCCTCCTCCCACCCTTCCCCGCAAGTCCCCAAAGTCCATTGTATCATTCTTAGGCCTTTGCGTCCTCGTAGCTTAGCTCCCATGTATCAGTGAGAAGATACGATGTTTGGTTTTTCATTCCTGAGGTATTTCATTTACAAAAACAGTCTCCAGTCTCATCCAGGTTGTTGCAAATGCTGTTAATTCATTCTTTTTATGTCTGAGTAGTATTCCATCAATGATGAGTTCTTAAAAAGTTTTTGTTGGCACATGAGGTTAGAGTGGATATGCCACTGCTGAGTAGGGACTTCAGGCGGGTCCAGGCCTGGGTCTGGCTCATTTCTGTAGGTCCAGTACAGGATCCAGGGCAGATGGCAGATACTCAGTAGAATTTTGGTTGTGTGACTGACTGAAGGAGAATGACTCGGGTTGCCTCTAAGGCTTTGGAATCTGGTCATGGAGGAGGGGTCTGGAGAGGTGTGCTGCCTGCAGTGGGGCCCATGTGCACAGGCCAGTGTCTGGAGTTGATTCCTTCTCGATTTGAGAGGTACCTCTGTGTCTCCCTGCTGTGTTCCCAGCCTGTATCCATGTTTCAGTCCCCTCTGAGAGTATAATACATAGTAAGTCAGCAAGGGCACAGTCATCTAAGCCATGGGGAAAGGGACAAATAAGGAAGTGATGATGATATTAGTAACCATGGTAGTTCTTTGAATCCATTGTATTAAGATCTTGACCTTACTTTACGTATTCATCATAATAACGAATCTTTGCTCTTTATCAGGGATCAAGTATTTGTAGCTCACAGTTCCGGGGTTCAGAGGAAAGGGTGAAATTCAGGGCACACAATTTCCCTTAAACACACTTGGGGTTGTCTAGAGGTTAAGGAAGCCTGTCACCAGGGTGCCAGCTTCTCAGTCCCCCTCCTCTGGTTGGACTGCCAAGAGATAGCCTTTCAGGAGTGTTGGCCCATCCTGAGTTGAATAGGAGGGAGAGTTAAGCCATCCTGAGTTGAATAGGGTCTGGTGCCCTTCCGGAGCCTGGAGTGCTTGTCCGGCTCTGGTTGGCATGTTCCCCAGGGCTGCTGGTGCCCTTAGCATTGTCCCTGCCCTGTAAAGGTGACCCAGCCTCAGATTCGCCACTGCCAGGGCAGGGTGGCTGCCAGGGCTCGCCTCAGAATCTGGGAGCAAAGCCGTGTAATTACTGTATTTGGTCAGTGAAGCAGGTATTAGAGGAAAAAAGGGTGATGTGGGGGTTTGGACCAGACATTGGTAGCAGGTGGCAAGTAAATGAGTTTGCCTTCACAGAGCTCGGTAAGTGGGTTGCAAGCTGGACTGTTCTGAAAAAAACAAAAAACCAGTTTTGCAGAGCCACTCTCACTGGCCACATATTATCTGAGGGTGGCTGGAGGTTGGGCACGAGGGCATGACTGCTACATAGGTTGGATTGATCCTGGCTTGTATAATTTACTGGCCAAATCTAAGCCTCAGTTTCCTCGTCTACAAAATGGAGCTGAGCCGACTTTTTCTCTCTGAAGGCAGAGTTATGAGTTGGATGCCTTAGGTGAGGCCCTAGGTGAGGATTCTGTGACAGCCCTGGGCTCCTGGGTTAAAGAGAAGAAATCAATTTTTTTAAGAAGTCAGAGACTGGGGACCCAAGACCCAGATTTTGGCCTCCACAAATGGCATCTTTAATTTTGGTCTATTTTGCTCCAGTCCCCTGCTTGTAAGTCCTGCATGGTTTTGCCTTTCTGCTCTAGGCTTGGCCATTTTACATTAGACTGTCTAGATCCAGGCTGGCAATGGGGTTTCACTCACAGCACAGTTTGAGACCCAGCAGCCCTGCCTATCATCTACTAGCCCTGTTAAGTGGATTACTTGGAGGCGTAGGGTTTGTGATATTCCCCTGACTACTCACACTGGGGTACAATCCACCAAGCTCTTACCCATCTGGTCTCTTGTGTGCGCCTCCCACTGGCCCTGGGGCGAGCAAGGCAGCAATCAGTATCATCTCCACTTCCCGGTGGAGAAAACTTTGATTCAGAGGAGGAAGAAAGCTGTTCAGGGTCACACAGACTGTTTGTGACTTGGGAAGTCAGTGATCAAGCTCAGGTGTCTCATCCAACTCAAATTCAGTGAGGATCTTGAGACTCAGATGGTGCTTTAAGCAAAGAGTCCAGGGCCTGGCAGTACACACCCCTCTGGGGCTGATGCGTGGGGCCAGATCAGACAAGGAGCTATGTGACGTCTTCCTTGTGTCTGCTTCTCCAGTGCCCATCCTCAAGGAATTCTCTTGCACTCTAGTGAGAGACCTGTGAGCAAGCAAAGTCCAGGGCTAGCACAGCGCTGGGAACCACCAGCTGTGACGGAGACAGCACGCTCCACCTGCTGACCCAGGTCCCGGATCAGACTTCCCAGTTTGACCTCATGCTTTTAAAAAGCAAGAAATTGCTCATATTTGAAAAATCAGAAGATCTGGCCTCACCGAGCCCACAGTCCCACGTGGAACAATCAGTTGGAACAGAGTTGGGTGCATGCTCATTCTACTCCTCTCTACGTGACTCACAGAAGAGGCAGGAAGTGGTTTGAGTTATCATGGGTTGAACGCTGCCCCCAGATTTGTCTGTGATCAGTGGTCACTTGTCAGGGGTATGGGGGGAGTCAACTTGTTTTTCTCACCTTGCTCGGTGAGAAGGGGCAAAGGGTGGGAGGAGGAAGCAAGTGCGAAACCTTCTGAGCTGAGTTTTTCCAATGAGGCCGTGGGTGTGTGTTGGTGGGGAGCTTCCCTGAGGTATAGCTGGGGTCAGGCCACCTGTTCCCCCCTCACTTCCAGGGCTGCTAGTGGCAGAGGGAGGCCTGCACCCAGGACCCGGCCTAGGCACCCAGGTCAGTGAGGACCTGGTAGTTGCCCGTGCAGTAGCAGGAATGTCTTAGAAGGGGCCCAGGAGTATGTGGAGCCTGACTGCTCTGGAGTTCCCCTCCTACCTGCTTGGTCCAGGAACCCCTGACTTTTTAGCAACTGTGTTTTGTCCCTCTGCCCACTGGACGGGATGTTCAGGGTGGGGGTGTGTGTCCATCAGTGTCCCCTTAAAGAGGGACCCCCTGCCATTGCAGCCTCTGCTCTCCTCCCTGGGGGTGGCCTTGTTTCTCTGTTTTTTTCCTCTCTCTCCTTATGATTAGAATGACTTGTGAGTTGGTGGCCAGGCTGGAGTACCTCCTGGATGCAGTGGAGCCTGAGATTCCCAGAGTCCTATGGGGCACCTGACTTCCAAACTTGCTTTTCCAAGTGGAGAAATCACAATCACGAAACAACAATAAGTTAGCAGCTAACTTTTTTCACACACTTACTGAGTACCAGGCACTGTTCTAAAAACTTCACTTAGAGTATTTCATTTAATCCTCACTGTAACCCAGTGAGCTTGGCACTGTTATTACAGTTGAGGAAACCAAGACTCTGAGGGTGAAATAAGTTGCCCAAGCTCACCAAGCTGGTAAGCGGGAGAGCAGGATTTCAGCACGGCCACCTGGCTTTGGAGCTTGTGTGCTTTACTGTGACCTGGGGCGGCAAGTGCTACTCCTTGTTCTAGACTGACTGGAGTGGGCCAGGCTGCTCTAGCTTCCTTGGCTACAGAGGGAGGACTCCAGTACATCCCAGGATAGCTTTTAGTTTCTGCTGCTGCTGCTGCCGCAGAGAGTGGATCTTTGTGGGGCTGGGAGGGAGAAAGCAGGTTGAGCTGGGCTGAGCTTGTGCAGGGAGTGGTGGGAATGGTGTGGGGGTCTGGTAAGGAGAGCGCATGTCCTGCCACACAGATTGGTGACCACTCTGCTCCAACTGATTGTTCCACATGGAACTGTGGGTTCAATGAGGCCATAACTTCTGATTTTTCAAATATGAGTGATTTCTTGCCTTTTTTTTTTTTTTGAGACCGTATTTTGCTCTTGTTGCCCAGGCTGGAGTGCAATGGTGCCATCTCAGCTCACTGCAGCCTCTACCTCCTGGGTTCAAGTGATTCTCCTGCCTCAGCCTCCCCAGTAGCTGGGATTATAGGCATCTACCACCACGCCTAGCTAATTTTTTGTATTTTTAGTAGAGATGGGGTTTTACCATGTTGGCCAGGCTAGTCTTGAACTCGTGACCTCAGGTGATATGCCCGCATTGGCCTCCCAAAGTGCTGGAATTACAGGTGATTTCTTGCTTTTTAAAAATGTGAGGCCAAACTGGGAAGTCTGATCTGGGGCCTGGGTCAGCAGGTGGAGTGCACTGTCTGCATCATAGCTGGTAGTGCCCAGCGCTGTGCTAGCCCTGGACTTGCTTGCTTACATGCCAATGTCTCTCACTAGAGTGCGAGGGAATTCCTTGAGGCCCGAGCCCATGTGAGGCCTCCCTGTGTTTCAGCATCGTGCACAGGGCCTGGCACGAAGTAGCTGCTCAGTAAGTGGTTGTTGACGGAATGAGTCCATGTCCCCTGTTTCTACAGAGGGAACACCTTTGCAAGAGTGGTGGAAGTGCCTCATCGTCCCCCATCTCTGTTTCACAGAATCTGGGAGTCCCAGTAAAGGGAAGTCCTACACGGGCCTAGGGAAGAAGTCCCGGCTGATGAAGACGGTGCAGACCATGAAGGGCCATGGGAACTACCAAAACTGCCCGGTCATGAGGCCGCATGCCACGCACTCAAGCTATGGCACCTATGTCACCCTGGCCCCTAAAGTCCTGGTGTTCCCTGTCTTTGTTCAGGTGAGCCCGTGGCTGGTCCTAAGGGTTCCCTCAGGAAGAAGTGAGAAAGAGGAGGGCCCTTGCCCCAGAACTCAAGGATGATGCCTTATCCCAGGACTGAGGGCCCTGTTTTGGGAAAGATGAGTAGCTTTATATGCACAGAATTCTGGGGGCTTATACTGAGGGAGTGGAGATTTCCAGGGGGAATATACAGGAAAAAGTGAGGGCAGGGGAGCCCAGCAAGGAGAGGATCCTCTCCTTCCCCCACCTCGCCTCCCCTTTCTCTGGGGACAGGGCAGGTGCACTCCAGCTGCTTGTTGCCATGTCACAGGGCCTGTTTGCCGAGGCTCCCTGGCTTACCCAGTGGTTTTTTATTTGGAAACAACTGAGGGAGAGAGAGCCTTGGGGTCGGTGCCTTATCTTGTCTGCCTGGTCTCTGCAAACGTGTTTGGCCCGTATTCATTGGTGGCCTGCGATTCACTATATCTCTCTTACTCTCCAACGTCAAGCAAGGTGCTTGATGAAAGATAATGAAACAACAGCAAACTGGGCCTGAAATCCCAGCTACTTGGGAGGCTGAGGTGGAAGGATCATTTGAGGTCAGGAGTTTGAGGTTACAGTGAGCTATGATCATAACACCACACTCCAGCCTCTTCTTCTTCCCTCTTTTCCTCCCCATTTGTCTCTCCTCTTTAAAAATAACTTTTATTTATTTCATTACTCAGATATGACAGTGTGAACATTTCAGCATCCTTTCTGTGTGCATATCCACATTAAAACCAGATCTTATTCTATATTTTATATCATGTTGCCTTTTTAAAATGAAAATTGTAGCATGAACCTTTCCCATACCATTAAGTGTTCTGTGTTTCATGGAGGTTACACACTCTTCTATTAGATGGATATACTCTATTTAACCAGTTCTGTATTCAGATACTTCTGCCTACTCTTTCGCTGTTGTAAATAACCCTGTGATGAAATTCCTTGTGCATGGATTGCCTCTCTGACTATTTTCCTTGGGAGAGATGCCTGAGAGGGAAATGACTGGGTCATGGGTCATAAACATTTAAAGGCTCTTTACACATATTGACAAATTGCTTTGCAGGAAGATTCTAATGGTTTATCGCCTCATCAGCAGCATAAATTTGGCTTGGCCCCAAGGGCTTCATTTCTGCCTATGCCTCTTCGATCTCCCTGGCATCCCAGTGTGGACCTGTCACTGTTTAGTAGGCATACTTAGTTAGGATGTCACACATCTCTGAGAGGTCACATGCCTCTCCTCAGACAGCTCTGTTGGCAGGGCCTGGTCTTGGTCTTTCTGTTGGTTTCATCTCTTTCTTGGCATGTGATACAAAGTTCTTGGCATCTACAATGTCTAATTTTCTTTCTTTTTTGAGATGGAGTTTCACTCTTGTTGCCCAGGCTAGAGTGTAATGGTGCGATTTTGGCTAATTGCAACCTCTACTTCCTGGGTTCAAGTGATTCTCCTGCCTCAGCCTCCCAAGTAGCTGGGATGATAGGTGCCCACCATCATGCCTGGCTTATTTTTTGTATTTTTAGTACAGATGGGGTTTCACTATGTTGGCCGAGCTGGTCTTGAACTCCTGACCTCAGGTGATCCACCCATCTCGGCCTCCCAAAGTGCTAGGATTATAGGCATGAGCCACTGCACCTGGCCTGTGTCTAATTTTCATGTTTATTTTAACATTTGTATAAGAAACTACTTTTTAAAAAGATACATCTCTCACTCTCTTCCCCAGGCCAGAGTGCAGTGGTATGATCATAGCTCACTGTAACCTCGAGCTCCTGGCCTCAAATGATCCTTCTACCTCAGCCTCCCAAGTAGCTGGGATTTCAGGCCCGGCTTGCTGTTTGTTTCATGATCTTTCTTCAAGTACCTTGCTTGATCTCATGTACTTAGAAGCCATGTTAGAAATATACAGTCACAAGGACAAGTCCTGCTGGGTAATCCAGAGCTTAGGGAGCTTCCTCTGGGCTGGGCTGAGCTGGATAAGGTGATGGGGTAGGGTGAGAGGTTTGAGTGAGAACTGACCCTTGGGGGATTGGCTGAGAAGGAGACAGTCAGTTCAAGTGTACTATGAATGTAGAGCAGGGCCTGGCCTGGCCTTGAAGGGACTCAAGTGACCAAATCTCTTGGCCTGTGGTTCTCAGGATGCCTCCTAGTCCTGTAAGGCATGAACAGGATAGATGGGGGATGATGGGGGCTGGGAGAGCCCAGGAACTCGGTGCAGTGGGGGAGGGAGCTGGGGCTGAGTACCTCGGAGGGCCTAAGCCTGTGGTTAGACTTCCTGTCAGTGCATGTAGCTGTCACCGTGAGGGTTGATGGGGAAGGTGGCAGCAACAGTTCCACAGGACAGCAGCGTCTGTCTTTCTGTTTCCATCTTGTGTATGAGGGGGTGTGTGGGTTCTCGGGTCGGTGGCGGGCTGACAGTCTTCTCTCAGGTCAGAGAGTTCTCTGTGGCTGGCTTTGACAAGCTGCTGCTTCCTCCCCGCAGTCCTCACCCAGCCTCTTTGAACTGCCCACTCAGCCTGCTTTATTTCCAGCCTCTAGATCTCTGTAACCCCGCCCGAACCCTCCTGCTGTCAGAGGAGCTGCTGCTGTATGAAGGGAGGAACAAGGCTTCCCAGGTAAGACTTCCACCCGTGTTTTTTAGGGGGCTTTCTGGGTGGGCTTCATTGGTATCCTCTAGGCCCCTCACTTTGGTCTCTTCCTGAGTGTCTTAGAATTGTACAGTCTCAGGCTAGAGGAGACCAGAAAAGGACCCCCCACTCTCCCTAGCAAAGCTTTTTCTTGTACATATCCTTTCAAAGCTATTGAATCCTTCTTTGATAGTTAGAAAGTTTACCCGGCCACTAAAGACACCCCATTGTTTACCCCACCTTCCTCTCGGGAGCAGAAGAGATGGCAGTTTACCCGGCTGTGGGGAGCGACTTTAGTGGTGGGAAGAGTAAAGCTATTAGCCAAAGTGCATTTTTAGACCAGCATCAGTTTACCTGAGTTTTCTGGGCCCGTATTAACCCAAATCCCACATCCTCTTCTGAGAGATGAGTCTATGATTTTGCCTGGGTCCTAGCTCTGCCAGCAGGGTGCTGACATGGGAGCTGTGCCACTCTTCCTGGGAGCTGGCCTGGGATGCTTTTCTCTAATTGGGAGAACTTCATTCATCCACACAATTCCCAGAGCTGGTCAGTTCAGTCTCTGAGCTTAAAACTACTTGGGTACCGAAGTTGAAGCCCTGGGCTCTGCCCTGGCTACCTGGGGCCATGGGGTGAGGGGCGCAGGCTCTCTGCAGATCAGGCCTCAATGCAGAGCTGCCTTGGCTGAGTCTAGAGGGAGCTTGGGGTAGTGGAAAGATCAGGAAACTTGGAGACAGGAAGTCTATATCAAGACCCAGCTCTGCTGCTGGTTCACATCTGACTTCTTCCTTCTTCCTCAGTCTTCCCATCTGAGCAGTAGGTATGTGTGTATTTGAGGCAGTAAGGGCAGGGTCAGAGATTGGTCTCTAAGGACTCTTTAAACCTCAGCCTTCTAGGACACTATGTGTGACTGTGGCTGAAGCAGGAGGTTGGTTTTGTTTTTTAAACCAGGAGACTGGAACTCATCTATTGCAAATGCACATTGTCTTTTTCAAGGGTGTGCCCTGGGGGCGCTGCATGCTCACTTCCACCGCTTGCTATTGCCTACTGTATTTCTGGACCTCTTCTTTTCTGAACCTCTTCTTGGGAACTTTGCAAACTTTGGGAATTTAAAAATCTTTGCATGTCTTCTGAATTGTCTCAGTGGGAGTAAAACTTCATCTCTTGGGAGAGATTTAAGTTTTAGGGATAAGAAGTCACTCAGAGCTATGTTTGGTGAATGAGAGTGTGGTAGAGCTAAGTCAGGTGTCCAAGGGTCAGAAATTGAGGTGTGGCCATAAATTTACCAGACTCATAAGAAGCCAGTTGGAGATGGCAGCCACCCTGAAACATACAAATAAGTCTTAATTCACTCTTTTGTTTTTCCACTTACCCTTGGATCTGCAAACATTGAGCACTTACTGTGCATCCTCATTCTGTATGCATTTTACATACTTGATCCCAATTAGCTCTTCCAGCACCCCCACACTATTGTCCCCACTCTGTAGTTGAGGCAACTGAGGCTCCAGTGAGATTCACTGGGACCCAAGAGTCTCCGGGCTGGCAAGGGATGGAGCTGGGATTAGCACTTGGGTCTCTCTGGCTCAGTGATGCTTTCCGTCACCCCACACTGCTTCTGGCATGTCTGCATAAAGACAAACTAAGGAACACAAGCTGAAGCCATAGACTTGTGACAGTTGCAATTTGTCCAGAAAACCCTGCCTATGGCTCTCTGGAGCCTTGGAACCAAGAGACTTCTCTCTCTTTGCCTTGAAGATTAAAGGAAGCAATTTGAAGACAAATAAAATAAATATTAATATATTCATTTTTCTTGAAGCATGATAGCAACCAAATATATAGATCTGGGTACCCTATCATGTTACTCACACCAAACAAACAAACAATTCAAGAGGGATTTGAATAAATTCATAGAATCTCAGTGTTGGTTAGGCATTCAGGAGTCATCCATTCTAATTGCTTCCTTGTAACTTTCCAGTTAAATGGTTTTCTGACTGGTTCTTGAATCTTCTAGGGCAGCCCCTTAAAGCAGTGGTTTTGTTACTGGAGAGGCTTAAATTGTAGAGAGTTCTCCCTTACACTCAACAGAAATCTTTATTTGTGGAACGTTCCTCCTTGGTTCTTTGTCCCATCACTTCTCTGGGCATGCTCAAGTTTGCTAACATCTTTGAGCTGATCCAGTCCGACACCATGAAGTACCCTCATCACACCCCCTTCCAGAAGTGATAGACTTGATTAATGTGCCCTGAAGTCTATGGGACATTTTGAAGCAGTCTCATTTATACATTGTAACAATAGTGACTGAGCATCTACAATGTCACCAGGCCCTGTGGGAGGTTCTGGGAATACTATGAAGCACAGGCCAGACACACCCTCACTTTACACATTGACTCATGGAGTTTACCATTAACTAAGGCACCAAGGTCTTTTCAGCAAACCCTGCCCTTAGGTCAGATTCCTAAGAAGAGGCTTGATTAGGGCCACTTGGGAGAAGCCATCCTCCAAGTGGTAAGGACCACCTTACTAAGTGATCCCTCAACTCTGACCCTTTGAAAAATCAGATGTGTCCTTGGAGCAAGTGTGGGGAAGATACCGGGTGACGTCCGTGGCCTGCTGTGGAAGGCAGCAGGTGATTGGGCCATGGAGATGAGCATCATTCTCTCATGGGCTGCCGTGGCCCCTGGTGGTGCCGGTGAGATGGGGGAGTCTACCTGTCCTCCCTGGCACACATGTCCCTCTGCTCTGCCTCCCGCTGTGTGCCAGCTCTGGCCTTTCCCTGACCCAACCTTTGGGAAATTTTTCATTCATGCCTTAATCACTTCCTGTCTAGACCATATTCTCAGCCCTGGTAATCTGGGCCAGAGTGGTGGCCTGGGCCTTTTTCTCACCTTGCTCATGGTTCCTCTCCAGTTGCTGGTGGCTCCTCCCACTTGCCGTACTTCCACCCCTCTCTGGGCCTGGGCTGTTTTGTTGTTGTTTTTAACTTTCTAGGCTCCTGACAGATTGTCGGCTCTAGTCCTTCTCCTGCCAGCCTCCCTCTGGATCTGGAGGTGACTGCCAGATTTCCCTTGAGTCAGGGACATGTTTTGTGGAACCGTGAGGGTTTTCATTGTGTTTCTGGCTAGTTTATAGCCTTCTTTCCATTGCTGAAACTTTGAGGTCTTCTCAGACAACCAACTCCTTGACTCTTTCTGAGCTCTTGGATCGTTTTCTTCCCCTCCTCTCTTAACATTATTATTATTATTAATTATTATTATTTTTGCCTCATTTGCTCCTCTTCTTTGGTCTCTGGATTCTTTCACATTCAGGAACTGAACAGCTATAGGCATGCTGCTACCTCTCTGTATAGTGAGAGCCAGATCTGGGTAATGGTCCCTGGCTCTGTGGCCATGGGCAGGGCATTTAACCTCTCTGAGCTCTAGGGCCTCATCTGTAAATGAGGGTAATGGTGTTATTTACAAGTGAGTATCCACTGAGCAGAAAGTAAGTGCTCAACACATAGAGGCTTATCTTGGGCTGCACTGAGACAGGGCTGTGGTGGGAAGGGATAGGGTTACCGCCAAGGTGCCTTATAGCCCAGGGTTCTGGAGTCTTCACGTTTGGGCCCCATTGGAGAAGCTAACGCCCCTCAGAGCTCCTTCAAGGATGAGCCCCTGTTGTCTCTGCAGCCCAGATTTCCTCAAGCCTCTGTATCTGTGCTACACTCAAGAAGCTAAGTTGTCCTTTGAGATATATTCTATATTTTTAAATTACAAAAGTAACAGTAATTGTAAAATAATACACATTAAATCAAAATGTATGAGTTAAAATCTCACTGCCCAGAGTGAGGAGTATGACATCTTAGCTATTTTTATTTCATCTTAGCTATTTTTAAAATGTATAAATATAGAGAAATTTATCTTTTTGTTTTACAAAATTGGATTCTATGCTAGGTATATTTGCACATTGTACTATTTTGATTTATGATAGATTTCTATTTCTGCCCACATAGCTTTATTTTTTAATAGTTGCATAAAATTCTGCCATATGAAGGTAGCATAATTTATTTTATTCATCTTCTCTCAATGAGTGTTTATGTTATTTTCTTCTCTTTTCTTTTTTTTTGAGAAGGAGTCTTGCTCTGTTGATCAGGCTGGAGTACAGTGGAGCGATCTCAGCTTACTGCAGCCTCCGCCTCCCAGGTTCAAGCGATTCTCCTGTCTCAGCCTCCTGAGTAGCTGGGATTACAGGTGTGCACCACCACGCCCAGCTAATTTTTGTATTTTTAGTAGAGACGGGGTTTTACCATGTTGGTCAGGCTGGTCTCGAACTCCTGACCTCGTGATCCCCCCACCTTGGCCTCCCAAAGTGCTGGGATTATAGGCGTGAGCCACTGCACCTGGCCTATTTTCTTTTCTTAATTACAAAAATACTGCTGAGAACATCCTTGTATGTTCATATTTGTATCTCCTTCTAAGTATTTCTGTAGCATAGAGTCTCAGAAGTGGGGCTGTGGGGTCATCTTTAACAGGTTGATAGCTGAATGTCAACCTGTTGGCTTTTTAAATGTCACCAACAGTCCAAAACACACTCACAGTGCCCTTCAGTGCATGCCAAGCCCTTCTGGCTGGTTCTTCTTCAGAAGAGACAAGGTGTCAGGTGTTTGATACCTCAAAGGGAAGTTCACATAATTCATAGCATTTTGTTTTCTTTGGCGAATCTAAAATTGGATTTTATTGCTTTTGAATAAAGGCCACTGCAGGATTTGCAAAACAAAGAACAGTGTAATCTTTAGTGGCACTACAGGATCAAGTGGATTTTCTTAGCATAAAAATATGCTGAGCGTGCCTGTTGGTTTACCTATAATGTCTAAGAATAGCCTTTGCCTTTATTTTTGGAGCAGCTAATGCATAAAAGAGATAAAAGCAATGTCCATGTCTGTACTAGAGTGTAAGTAACTGGCTTTTTCTTGAACTGATTTCTTATTAATGCAGTTAAACTTACCCGCAAGGAATTTGGTAATATTAGCTCACATTGTGTGGTGCTTTACTCAGTCTGCAAAGAGCTTGTGGAAGGATCCTGTAAGAACGCCAGGCAGGGACTCTTCTCCCTGTTTGGACTGGTGAGAAAACTGAAGGGGTTATGGGGTTTAAGCCAATTTTTTCATGGCTAGTTAGTGGCAGAGCTGTTATAGGAGCCTCCTGACTTCTGACTCTCAAGTCCAGTTCAGCCAGATACTTACAGCAGAATAAAAGCAAATACAAAAATCTTACAGCTTAAGGTTGGCTCCAAGCCCCTGGTGCTGGGTTGGAGACTCCAGGGGCATTTGGTCAGAGAGGTAGGGCTGGGGCACCAGGCTTTGGAGAGACTTGCAGAGACCAGCTGCCATGGAGGGTGAGGGCCGCTTACCCCCTTCTGTTTGCTATTTCCTACTTTGAGGAGTGGAAGTATAGAAAACTGGAGGGCGATGGGGCCATCTTGACTGCAGGTCGTGTCTGCCCTTGGCTGAGGCCGTACTGAGCACTGCTCCTGGTGCCGAGTGAGATGCTGAGGATGCGTTACCTGGGCAGGTTATGGCTCCCAGCCTCCAGAGGACAGCACAGTAGCCAGTTCTGTCTGCTCTCTGTCAACCCAGGTGACACTGTTTGCCTATTCGGACCTGCTGCTCTTCACCAAGGAGGACGAGCCAGGCCGCTGCAACGTCCTGAGGAACCCCCTCTACCTCCAGAGTGTGAAGCTACAGGAAGGTAAGCAGATGCTCTAGGCTCCCAGAGCCCCTCTCAGCTTGCCCCAGTCCCACTGCTCTGGGCAGCCCTCTGGGCTCTGGCCAGCCGTCCGTAGGTCATTGGAGTGTGTGCTGCTGGGCTCTGTCCATGGACCCGTGGGTCTCAGACACTGGCATTCCTTCTAGGCTGGTAAGCCTTCCGATATACCTGAGCTTTTCAGGGAGCTTCCTATTCTAGAGACTATGGAGTGCGGTAGGAAGAGCTTTGGATTCAGACAGACCTGTGTTCAAATCTTGACCCTGTCCCTCCATACTGGGATGACTGTGGGCACTTTACTCAGCCTCTCTGAGCCTGTGTTCTCTTGTGTAAATAGGAATAAAAATAGTATCTCAGAAGATTGCTGTGAAGATTAAGCTAGGTCATAAATGCAAAGTGCCTGGCCCATACCAGGTGCCCAATAAGTGCTTGTTGCCTCCACACTCACCCCACAGATCCAGGGACAGAGACCAATATTCTGCTCTACACAGCTGCATGGCCCTGCGAAGTCCAAGCCGCCAGGGCTCAGGCACGTGTGGGAGCGTGGAGGGAATTTCTAACCCAAACTTTCCACCGTGCCCTCCTCCACTCACGGGATGGGAAGTCAGCTGGGAGTATCTGTCGGGTTTGGTTTGGCGCCTGAGGTCTCTGCTGAGAGGGGTTCAGTTTCCTCTCCCAGATCGTAAAAACAACAACAGACCTGTTCGAGGATGGGTGACAGGCAGGGAGGAAAATATTACCCATTGAAAGAGTTCTGTGTTGGCGGGTTTTGCTCTGGGAAAGCTTCCTGGCTGTGTGCAAACCGCCCTGCATGCTCAGTGCCTGACTGTTCCTCCTTGGAAACCCATTCAGTGTGAGAACCTCCACTCTCCCTTTCCCACAGGAAGCCACTGACAACTTCTCCTTCTCAGGCTCTGGCCTTTCTCCTGCCCGTGGAAGGGAAAAGCAAGTCACCTCACTGGGTCAGCTCCTCCCTCCAGGCAGGCTCAGCCTGACCACAGGGCAGCAGCAGGAAGAGCCAACCTGAGCAACTCCGGTTCCGGCACTGGCATTCCCAGAGCTCCCCATGCCTGCTGGAGGGCAGCAGGTGGGAGCTCCAGTGGCCTCCGTCCTGGGCTTCCCTTCCTCCTCTCCATACCCCGCAGGCCTCCCTGGCTCCCTCACACCCAGCCTCCCGTATGCCCATTCTCCCTGTCCCTCCAGCCTGGCTGCAGTGTGCATATTCACACATGCACTCACACTGAGTCCCTTCTTCTCTGCTTCCCCCTCCCTGCCCCGAGTCCAGACAGTCTAGGACCTAGTCACATTTGAGGAGTACTGGATGGGTCAGGGCTTGGTAATAGGCCCTAGTTGGTGGAAGAAGGGAACCCTCGCTCTGTTGTGCATGTTACATTGGTTATGGTCCTAGGCTGGGGCCATAACCTAGGACCCTGGTTTGCTCAGCTTCCTGCGAGAAGGAGGGAGGGAAAAGAAGCAGGGCTCAAACTGGCTACAATTTGGGTGGAGGTGGAGGTTGGGGGGAGAAGGCAGTGGAGGAGCCTAGGGCAATGGCTGGGAGTCTAGGGTCTGGGCGTGGCACTCTGTGCTGTGCTGTGTTGCTTTAGCTGGCCCTTTCCCTTTGCTGGGCTTCAGTTTCTTTGACTGGGAACTAAGGGTGGGGCCAGCCCTTTGTGTCCTTCCCAGCTCTGACACCCCCCCTCCCCGCTACAGAACCCCAGAGCTTGCTGTGAGCAGCTGGACCATGCCTATACTATCCTGCCTCTACCCCTCTGGGGGCCTGGATGGGGAATTGGTTGGAATCTCCCCTTCTGGAGCCCCCAGGCCCAAGACTTCAAGCTAGAGGTGGGGTATGCTCCTCCACTGGGATGATGGTCAAGGTGGGTGGTGTGGGACCTTGGGGTGTCACAGAGAGGCTCTCCAGGTGCTGAGCTGTATTTGAGCCACAGCCTTGTGCAAGCCTGGCACCGTGGCTTCCTCTCCCTGTAGGTGGAGGGCAAGCTACACAAGGGCTGAGGATGGTCAAGGCAGCACTTCTCAGGAGAGACTACTGTGGCCCGAAGAGCCCCTTGGGTTGGCGTGGGAGAGGGGCTTGTGTGTGTGTGTGTGTGTGTGTGTGTGTGTATCTGCCTCTGCCTGCCCTGGATGTTTTGGACAGATGGTTTGGGGCCCATCTCCAGGGAGCCTGAGGGCTGCTAGGAGGGATGGAAATGGCTCCATCTCTAGGTGCACAATCCAACGCTTAGATTTCTTTCCAGGAACCGATGGAGCCCTTGCCTTCCCCCAGCTGCCCCCACTCCCCTTAGACAGGCTTGTGGGTCCAGAGGTTCTCGGAAGTGTAGTGACTCCTTCTCCTGCAGTCCACGTTGGAGCTGCAGGACCCAATGTTCTGAGTCCTGCTGCCCAATTTCCTGCCTGCCTCCCCTGTGTCCCAAGAGACCCACTGTAGCAGCAAGGGCCTGAGGCTTTTAAGGGATGCATTTGGGACCTCAGCTGGAGCCTCTGTTGGCAGAATGGTCTCTGATTAATATTGCTCATGACTCCTAGGTTTCTTATTTGTCTCTTTCAAATCACTGTGTATGCAGAATTCAATTTAGGGCAAAGAAGATGGCAAACAAGGAATACACCCAACCTTTCTGGCTGGCTGGGGCTGGCGGGCTGCTCCCTGGCAGGGGAGAATCAGCCCCACACTAGGGACCAAGGTCTCCCTGTTTAACTCGTCTGAAGAGTCCTTAGCTCCACTGGCCAAGCATATTCCCAGGCCCTAGCCTAGGGCGTGGAACACTGCAGGTGCACAATCAATGTTTGTTGGGTGAACAAATGACTAAAAGGAGAGCAGAAGTGTTGCCTCAGTTCGGGAGCTGGGGGTGCACCTCTCCTGCAGGGCTCCTGGCTGGTAGTAACTTAAATCCTGTCTGCCCCTGTCCTGCCAGCTTCCCCCAGGATTCAGCAGGGCCACATGGCAGTGTAATGGGAACAGGCGGAGAGCTGGTGCTAACAATTGGTGCATCTCCGGTCAGCCGGGGCCCATTGTGGTCTCTTCCTGCCCCTGCCGCCCGCTGGCGTTGCTACTCTTTGTGTTGCTGCCTCCCAGGCGGCCAGCGTCACGCCCACAGTGTGTCTTTCTGGCCTGCTTTGGTGTCTCAGAAGTGGCCTGGAAATGTCCCGCTGATTCTTGGGCTCTCCATTCCCCTTGGAGCCAGGTGTGCAGTTGCAGAAAGTCAGTTGCATTGGTCCAGCTGCTGGAATGTTTGGAGTTAACTCTTGGTTAGTCCCCATTTTCTGAGCATGTCCTTGGAGCCCACATCAGTGATAGCAGTGCTGGGGTGGTAGCAGTGGAAGGGACACATTGTATCCTCTGGGGCTCATAGCCGGGTGGAATGCAGATAAGTAACTGGTGGAGGGGTAGAAGTGTGACATGGTGATCAGGGCACGGGCTCTGGAGGCAGGTGGTCCTCGGTTCAAAGCTCGGCTTTGCCACTTACTTCCTGTATGCCCTATTCATGTTGTTCTCCCTCCCTGGGCCTCAGTCTCTATGTCTGGAGAATGGGGATAACACTCCTCCTGCTTGCCTCAGAGAGTGAAGGGGGTTTGCTTAATGATTGAGTTTTGGATCTCAGACCAGATGAAGGAGGGATCTGGGAAAGTGATGGAGGGGTCAGACATGGCCAGGAAGCTATCTCTGAGCTCCACCCAGCCCATGATCAGGGATCCCCCTGGATGGTCCATGCATACCTTGTGGGAAGCGAGGCCCACTCTGGAACCCAGTGGCTCCTTGTTGAATTTCAAAATGACTAAGGTAGTTGGAATGTTTAAAGGAAAACCCCGATGTGTCCTGCCCTTCTCCTCCCTCCTAGCCCCAGTTCTAATGTTCTAGAAGGGGCAGAAGTTTCTCTTCTGGATCAGCCCCTTGCAGCCTGCTTTTCCTCAGCTGCAGCTCCTCTCCGGCATCCTTGGCTTCCTCAGTTTGTTGTTCTTTTATGAGGCTCTGAACCATGCTGAGCACTGCCCCCATTCCATCCTCCTCTCAAAGTGCTGCCAGCACAAGGCGGTGACGTGGAGCAGATTTCAGGGAAAGTTTGCAGTAATGCAGGGAGGTTGGGGCAGGAGGCAGGGGTGTCACAGCACAGAAAAGTTGTCAAGGCAATCCGTCCACCATTCCCTGCCGTAGGGAGTATGGCTTAGGGTGTGTTCCCCCAACCTCAGCCTCCTGTTTCCCTGAGGCTCTCGTCTCCTGGGCTTTCCTCTCCCTTCTAGAACCTTCTGTTTTCTCACTGCCAGCTTCTATCCCCCAAGTTTGTGTTATTCTTTTATATAGATCTTTTTGACTCTCATTTGGCACTAGGGTCTGCTTCTGGAAAGCCAAAGAAATGTCCCAGTGTGTTCTCTTAAACAAAAGAAACCACCTCCTCTTGTCTCCACCCTCAGCAACACAAGGAACCAGCAGAAGCATTGAAATTACAGTTTTCTTAAACATGATGGACTTCTTAGGCAGGACTCCTTCCCTCCCCAGCCCATCACTAGGTGGGAAGAAGTAGAAAGATTTATTCTCCCTAAATGGGAAGTGAACCCTCATTTACTTATGAGAGATTTTTTATCTGGCTCTGGCTGGCAGCCCCTGGCCTTAGGGACAACTTTGTCTCAGAACTGCCCAGATACCTTGCTTCAAGGGGGCCTGGACTTCACCCATACCAGGGCCCTCATTCACTGCTTTTCTTAGGAATTGGCTTGACCCACAATCTCCATTTTTATCTTGCTGTCTTCTGTTTGCAACTAATTTTGGTTTCTTTGACAAGTTCTTTACTTTGAGTGTGTGTTAAGGGTTCTACCCTGAGCCCAGCACTGGCCTGGTGCCTTGAGATAGCAGAGGTGCTGGGTAAGGCCTATGTGGTGGACATTGTAGAGGTGGGGTGTGTGGTGGTGGGAGTGTGGGCTCTGGAGCCAGGCTACCTGGGTCTAAATCTTGATTCTCTTCCTTACTCCTGGGCAAGTTACTCAATTCATCTGCGCCTCAGTTTCTCATGAGTCTTAGAAGAAAAGAGCCCTGCCTTCCAGGGGTTGTTGTGAGGGTGGAGTGTTTCCATGGGAAGCACTGGGAGCAGTGGTTGGCACAGAGCACTGTGGCACTCTAAGATCCCACGGCCCTCTAAGCATTTATTACTTTACGTGCTGTGTGGTTGCTTCCGTCAACAATGACAGCTTGCCTAGCGAGGCCCATTGCATGGTCACAGGGAGTAACCATCCCGGGCCTGTGCCCAGACAAGTGCCCTAAGTGGGGGTGCCACCAGGTCCTGAGGAGTGGCTGCAGCGGTCAGGACGGTTGTCCTGGAGGAAGGGGCAGGGCGGCGTCTCTGCACTTGCTCTCCCTGGAGCACAACTTGTGTTTCTCCTCTTGGAATGTCTTTTCTTCCCACCTTGAGTTCAAACTCAACAGGGCCCTCCTTCAGGAAGCTTTTCCTGGAAGTTGGTGTCATCTCTTGGTCCTCCTGCTTCTGAAGCTCTCTGAGCAATCACCTGCCCTCAGAGTTGACACTGGACCTTAGCTCCTCTGCTGGAGGAGGGAGCTGCTGACAGCCAAATCCCTCCCAGCTGCCTCCCAGGTGGAGAGGATTTAGTGAATGGTTGCAATGGAGATCCTGGGCCAGGGGTTAGGGGGCTCTAGGAAAACACACAGAGAGGTGAAGTCTGGGCCTGGAAGCCATCTCTGGGCCCCACCCAGTTTATGACTGGGGAGCCACCTGCATAGCCCACCATTCCTTGGTGGGAAACAAGGTTCCCTACTGAATTTCAAAATGGCAAGGGCAGTTGGAGCATTTAAAGGAAAATCCAAATGTGTGCTGCCTCCAGGTCTCTCACTGTAGAAATCATGGAAGGGAGGAGTCCTCTGGGATGGATGAGGGCTCCCTCCCTGTACCTGATGCCCAGAGGGTGTTCCTGGCTACCTCTCCTGGGGATGAGGTTTCAGCATTCCTTGGGCCAGGTTGAGCTGCAGGCAAATGCCTTACAGCTGTACATTACCCTGTAGTTCCTTAGCCAGTTTTCCTCCAGAGACTTCTTGCCTCCCATGCCTGCCTCTCTCTTTTCCCAGGAGGTGCCACACACAGCCTTCTGGGCTGGGTGCTGCCTTTGCTGACTGTGGTAGTTCTAATGCAAATCTTACTTTTTGTTCCCTCAAAGGTTCGTCAGAAGACCTGAAATTCTGCGTGCTCTATCTAGCAGAGGTGAGTCCTTTCCTCTGGATTTGAGGAGAGAGATCTTTGACTTGGTGCTTGAAGGGAGATGCTGGGATGGGATCTAGACCAGGGTTCTGATGCCAGTCTCCACACTCAGTCATGCTGAAGTCCTGGGCAAAGCCAGAGTGGCAGCTTTTTTTGCTAGGTAGAATGGGACTGGCAGTGCCTGTCCCTGCCTCTCTCACTTCCGTGTGAAAGATCAGTGGACAGGCAAGTGCTTAGAACAGACCCTTGCGATCTTCTGTGCAGGACCTCCTGAACTCCTGTGGAAATCTCAGTGTGGGTGTGGCTGGGCAGCTGCGCATCACCTGTTTACTGGTTAATAGCCCTTCCTCTAGAGATCGCCCCTATTCCTGTGCCTGTCTCTTGCTTCCATGTTTTCAAGGAAGTACCACCCAGGACCCCTCGTATAGGGTCTTGTCAGTGTTTTGAAAGGCCTGAAAGTATTTGTACCTTTACCTGGGCCAGATAATATTGGCTAAAGCAAACATCAAGTGTCTGGGCTTCAGGCTGAAGTGATACCCACTCAGTGTGGTTGAGATTCCTGGTTATCTCAGTCTGATCAGAAGCTTAGATGGGAAGTGCTGTGCCTTTTGCTGAGCAACATCTGGCAAGTAACTTGATACTTAATATGGTTTGGTAGATAAAATATCATTAAGCCTGGGGGTTAACCCAAGAGATCCTTGAAGATGAAAAAGTTGAGAGCCACTGAGCTATACAAATACTTTTCAATTTTCAGTGAATTTTCTATTCCCACCCTTGTGACTCTGTTAATGTGAACAGGGAGGTGTCTGATCCAAGCAAGGATTCATTAGACACATCCTGCCCTCTGCCTTCATTTAAGTTTGTCTCATGCAACAGTCCAGGGAACCTGTTTTGTGGGAGGTGGGACATAGTCTGTATTGTCTAGCCAAGAGGAACACAACCCTTTGAGAAGGAATTTGTACACAGTTTGTGATTGAAAATCATTCCTTTAGTTTCTGGCTAAGAAGTACAAGGCCTAGAGATAGTCTTTGAACAGCCCCCAAAAGGAGAAGACAATTGATGAGAAGTTAGCTTTAGAGGAGGGCAGAGAGTTCTGAAGAGGCAGTGAACATGGCCGGGGCTTAGCTGGGGAACTGGGCTGCCTGAAATGCAGGCCTGAGGGCCAAGAGGGCATTGGATGTCCTCCCCTGTGTCAGCCACATTCCCCCTGGGGCACAGGAAGTGGCGGATGGAATTGCTTCAGTGCTGGAGGGTGTTTAGTTCCACAGAGGCAAGCAAGCAGAGAGGAGAAGCCGTGACCAGGCTGGGCTCCTCCTCTGGCCTCAGCACACTGGGTTCTGATTCTCTGGGGCAGTCCCTGAAGGGAGGCTCCAGGTTCTTTAACGCCAGTAGAGCTTCCTGCCATGTTGGGTTAGTTACTCCCAGAGAATAGTACTTCTGCTCCATTGGTTTCCCGGGATCTGTGACCTCCCAGCTTCTAGAGATTGTGAAGGGATATTGATTTGGGGCTTTTTGTTTCAGTAAAGTGCCAGGTGATCTGATCCCCAGGGGCTGTGGGATTGAGCTCACAGGCAGCTATAAGCCTCTCTCTTCTCTTAATGGGTTACCATTTATGAGAAGTACGTCTGTACTTCAGGGAAGACAAGATGCCTTCTTGCTCTGTAGTCTGGGCCACTCTTAACATGGGTGGTTTTGGGTCCTTTCAAGAGCCTGAAACTCAGCGTCTTAGTTGGAACTTCTGACACGTGGTTTCTGTTCATTGCCTGACATGCAGGTGGTACCCAGAGAAGAAACCAGGGGGAAGAGAGTCAGGGTTTGGAGACATTTTTTGGAGAAAGGCTCAATTGTCTGAGTGGTGGCAACTCTGATTGTTCCCCAGCTGCAAGGTCTTGGGTGGTGGTGTCCTAAAGTAGTCCTGGGCTCTGGGTCTCTATTGCCCTAGACAGGTGTGTTTCTCAGTTTCTGCAAATCTACTGGACAGATGCAGCCCACATTGGCTTAGGAGTACAGGGGGCTCTGAAGTCAACTGGGTCAGTGGGCACCTTGGCTGGGGATGAGTCTCTAACCTAGAATCTGATGTTGGCTCCATTAATTTAAGAGTCTTGGAGTTAGGAAGACCTAGATTTGAATCTTGACTCTGCCATTTTCTGAGTGATCTGGGGCAAGTTACAAACACATCTCTGAAATAGGGCTGATGAGGCCTACCCTGCAGGGTTATGGTAATGATTAAATGAGATTCAATAAGACTTGCATCCAAAGCACTTAGCACAGAGCCTGGCACACAGTGAGTGCTCAATAAATGGTAGCTATTGTTATCGTCAGTTAAAGAACAAGGGGAAGGACTTTTCATATTCATTTACTCTCCATTAGAGAAATCACAATGATTTATTGGTCTTTCAAAAAGAAAGCTAAGAGGAATAGCTCATATTCTTTGTAATGTGCATATACAGTTACACAAATATGGCAAGATCACAGGCTCTGGAGGAGGTGGAAGACAAATGGTGAATCTCTCCTTTCCCGAGACTTCCTGGGGCCAATGACATAACCTCCCTGAGCCTTAGTTTTCTTATCTGAAAAATGGTAACAGCTGCCTTTCTTCCTACCTATGTCATAGGGTCATTAGGAGAGCTGAATTAAATGACAGAATTTTTGTCAAAGCAAATAAACCAACTTAATTTATGGCTGAAGAAGTTTTGTTTTTTACAAAGATACAGTTAATCCAGGCACAAGGAGGTAAGGGAAGAGGGGAATTTTAAAGAGGCCGAGAGGGGCTGGGTGTCTGGTTGGACTTCAGGATGCCCATGTTTAAATGCAGAGGTCTGTGCCCAGTGCCTCTGGGTCAGGGCTGGTGCATCTGAAAGGTCTGTGCTTGGCTGACCACCCCATAGTCAGGAGACACCGCCTGAGTGTGTTATGTGAGGAAGCCTTCAGGGCGGCTTATGGCCTTGACCCCAGAGCCTGGTATTGAGGGCATAGTGGGCATCAGTGTTGAGACTGACCAGTTGGATCACAATGTGGATTAAAAGAGATGGTTTATCTGTGGGGGCAGCCAGGAAGGTAATGAGTGTCCCCAGTTTAGACAGATTTAGGCAGATGGGAATTCAGCCTCCCTAAAGAGAGCTGGCTTAGTGCTCTCTCTTGGCCTGCCCAGTTTCCAGAGCTCAGGTCTCCCAAAAACATTTGCCCATCTAAACCAGCCAGCTCTGCCCCCTGCTTTGGAATCCTTCTGGGTGTTACACCTTCAAGCTCTGAGAGTCAGAGACCCAGCCCCACACTCTGCTATTGAGACAGGCAATATTGTTACCATCTCAGGTGAAGAAATATGGCTTTCCAAAGGAGATTCCCATGGGGCAGGGCCGCGGAGGGTGGTTTTTGTGGTGTCAGTAAAATGGGCATAATCATGGCTGTTACCTTGCAATGTTGTTGAAAGAAATGCCAGGGTATCGCTGGTAAGGGGCTTAGCACTGTGCAGGGCATGGACTTTGAGGGGCTACCTCAGTATTGGGGGTAGGTGGCTCTTTCACTGTGAGAGGTCCTCCCAGCATGGGGGGAGCTTTTTCACACCTTTATGGGGAGGGGGACACCATCCTGGAGCTTAGAGCAGTGGACAGTTATACAAAAAGCTGCCAGTGAACTCTGCAGCTGCTCTGAGACCCAGCTACCTACAGAGTTTCTCCTGGAGGCTTTGCAGGGGGAGCATTCCTGCCAGCCACAGGTGTGGCAGCCTTACCAGGTGATGAGACCTCCCCGGGTGTTGGAGATGAGATCTCAGCATGTGGTTCTCCAAGGCTTTGAGCTGGAGCTCTGCTACCCCTTGGCGATGAGACTCAGGGAGGTCCTTAGCTGCTCTGAACCTTGGCCATTCCTTTCCATAAAATGGAGACAACAATTTATCCCCTCCCTGCCTCTTCACTGCATTGCCAAGATCAACATGAGATCATGGGTGGGAAAGTTCTTTTCTTTTCTTTTTCTGTTTTTGAGACAGAGTCTTACTCTGTCGCCCAGGCTGGAGTTCAATGGTGGGATCTCGGCTCACTGCAACCTCCACCTCCTGGGTTCAAGAGATTCTCCTGCCCCAGCCTCCCGAATAGCTGGGATTACAAGTGCATGCCACCATGCCTGGCTAATTTTTGTATTTTTAGTAGAGATGGGGTTTCACCATATTGGCCAGGCTGGTCTCGAACTCCTAACTTCAGTTGATCCACCCACCTTGGACTCCCAGAGTGCTGGGATTACAGGGGTGAGCCACAGCGCCCGGCTAGAAAGTTCTTTTTAAAATTGATAATTAAACAAAAGGAACTATTAGTAAGGCAGAATTCCTGCTTCAGAGCAGAAAGAGAAGAGGACATGGAGGCTCAGGGAGATGAAGGAATCTGCTGAAGCCCACCTGGCTGGGTAGAAGCAGGGCTGGGAGGCTTAAGCCAGGGCAGCTTCCTGGAAGGATGGCCTTTCCAAGCTGGAAGGGACCACAGTTCCCACCTCATCCCCCACCTTGGAATGGGAACACTGGGGACAGGGAGCAGAGGGCCTTCTGGTCAGCATCTGCCCCACCTAGCTTCTCCCTGGAAAGTCTTGAGGTTTTTGGCTGGCCATATCCTTACCCTGCCATGGGCTAGAGGGTTCTGGGAAGCGGAGGGAACCTGTTGTGAAGTGGAAACTCCAGGATTGCTCAGCATACCACCCAATTCCCTGAGACCAGCACGCGGGGCTTTCTTCCCCCTCTCCCCAGATGCTTTTAGGAAGATCAACTTCTGAGCACTTTTGGGCCCGAGAGGAATGGCTGGCACCATGGGGACACTCAGCATGGGATGTGTCCCCCGCTCTGAAGGGTGGCATTCCTGAGGGTTGGATTGGATGCAGGGTAGAAGTCCCTGGATGCTATCAGCTGATGCGATAGTCCTCCCCAGTTCAGGGCCTGCATTCGCTGTTTCTGGAACAGCTTCTCCCAAACTGTTTTTGCTGGCCTCTTCCTACTGTCCAGACCTTAACTTGTGTGTTGCCCTTTCTAAGAGGCCTTTTCTGAACACCTCAGATACGGCCTTTCCCTTTATGAGCTTGGTGACATTTTCACGAGTTGTAATTACAGTCATCCCTTGGTATCTACCAGGGATTTGTTCAAGGAGCCCACATATACCAAAGTCCAAAGATGCTCAAGTCCTTGATATAAAATGGTGTAGTATTTACATATAACCTGCATACATCCTCCATGTTATCATCTTTAGATTACTTATAATACCTAATACAATGTAAGTGCTATATAATTAGTTGTCAAACTGTATTGTTTAGGGAATAATGGCAAGAAAAGAAATCTGTACATATTTAGTACAGATGAATTTTCTTTTTTGAAACAGGGTCTGCTCTGTCACCGAGGCTGGAGTGCAGTGGCACAGTCATAGCTCACTGTGGCCTCGAGCTCCTGGGCTTGAGCAATCCTCCCACCTTAGCCTCCCAAGTAGCTGGGACTACAAGCCCACACCACCACACCCAACTAATTTTTTTTAACTTTTTGTAGAGACTGGGTCTCACAGTATTGCCCAGGCTGGTATGAAACTCCTGGGCTCAAGTGATCCTCCTGCCTTGGCCTCCCAAAATGCTGGATTACAGATGTGAGCCACTGTGACCAGCCCAACATATTTTTTCAAGTATTTTCCATCCTCTGTTGGTTGAATCCATGGATGTAGAACCCATAGACTGGGAGGGCTGTATATTATTTATTTATTTAATTGTTTGTTTGTTGTCTTTACCCCTAATCTGAGAGCATGAGCTTAGTCTGTCAATAAATAGTTATTTTATTTTATTATTTTTCGAGGCTGAATCCTGCTCTGTTACCCAGGCTAGAGTGCAGTGGTGCAATCTCGGCTCACTGCAACCTCCGTCTCCTGGGTTCAAGCAACTCTCCTTCCTGAGCTTCCCAAGTAGCTGGGATTACAGGCTGGTGCTGCCACACCTGTCTAGTTTTTGTATTTTGAGTAGAGATGGGGTTTCACCATATTGGCCAGGCTGTTCTTGAGCTCCTGACCTCATGATCTGCCCGCCTCAGCCTCCCAAAGTGCTGGGATTATAGGCATGATCCACCGTGTCCAGTCAATAAATCGTTATTAAACAAATGAATTACTGAATAGCAACACTAGTGACTGTTTGTTGAGGCCTGATTGCTGTCCTCCTTGCTTGCCCTCCTAGTCGCTCTGAGAGCCAGGTGATGCCATTACATCCCCATTCACAGGCAGCTTGTGACTTTCCTGAGGTTGGCAGCTGGGATGGCAAAGCTGGGCTTCAAACCAGGCCTGTCCAACTGCAAAATGAGAAAGGGCTGGATAGAAACATTGTCTTTTTTTTTTTTTTCTGTTCCAAAGGATCAGCTGATGCTCTTAGCTCCCTGGCTGAGTTCATCTAATCGCAGCCCTTTGGGGTTATAATCAAATTCCAGTGGAGGCAGACAGAGCTTGTAATCCCCTGATGAGAGTACCCGGTTGTGGATGCAACCCTGGGCATGTGCCACAGTCCCCGCCCTGCCCCTAGCACATTCTGACTGCTTTAGGGGCAACTATCTGGGTCCCGAAGCTCCCTGGTGCTTGTGCCAAAGCTGACCTGGATTTGACCTCATCCCAGAAATCCCTCCTGGCAACCAGAGCTTACCAAAGCCATTGCTTGCTAAGCACTATATGAGACCCAGATGAAAAAGCCTTTTTAGAAGGAGTTTCTAGTTTAGTTGGGGAGAGAAGACTTTGGTACTTAACAAGATTAAATAGCAAAGCAGGACCTAAATGTCAGCAGTGCCTGGGATGTTGCTGCCCTCGATTGAGCTGAACAGTCACTGATTAGACCCAGATCATGGGCCGGACAGTGGGGCTGCAGAGGGCCACATGACTCTGCCTGTCAAAGGCTTTCCAAAGGGCCCTGAATTGCCGTTTCGGTTCTGTTGGGATGCCCATCCAACCACCCGCTCAGCCTTGGCCTTGGGATCAGAGAATGCTGTGAGGGAGATGGGTTCTGTGAGCCGGGGGAGGTGGGAGGGCTCCTGGCTCCACAGAGCATCAGGCGAGGCCCGGCCCTCTGGGTTCTCCATGTGCTCCTCCAGCTGCTGCTTTGTGCTGCCTGCCCCTGGGGGTGACCTCATTGGCTCTGTCCTCCAGCTCTCCACAGGCCTCTGCTGTGTTGGGAGCCACTGCCTCCCTCCCCTCCCCCAACCTGTGGGCCCACAGCTCGCCAGCAGCTGGCCCCTGAACCCACTTCCCTGCGCCTCTGGCTGCCTCGATGTCACTGGGGATTAGTGTGCATTTGCGGCTTTTGGCAGACACTCCCCTCCCGGCTGCAGCCTCACCCTCTGGAGCCCAGGGATGGGCTTGGGCCTGGGAGCCCCCTGAACCAGGGAGCAGCCCTGACCATCCCTTTCTCTATTTTCCCTGACGTCAGAAGGCAGAGTGCTTATTCACTTTGGAAGCGCACTCGCATGAGCAGAAGAAGAGAGTGTGCTGGTGCCTGTCGGAGAACATCGCCAAGCAGCAACAACTGGCAGCGTCGCCCCCGGACAGCAAGGTAAGGGCCTTGACCGTGGCTGTGGGCTGGCTGCCTCATTTCCGCTCAGCCAGCCTGGACTCTGGAGCCTCTGCATTGAGCTGGGGGCCAGCCTGAGCTTCCAACTTGGATCTGGGCAACGAGCTCTTGGCAAGTGGGGGCCTGTGCTCGAATGTCTCTCTCCCTTGGTGTGTCACTGGGTCTGCTGAGTGGGTCTGACGGTGCTCATGTAGAGCGACACAGCCAAACTGAGTGTGGCCCATCCATTCTGCACTCTGTTCCTCGGTTTGCCTATGACAAGGTTTAATTTGGGCTGGCCTCCCTGATGCTGCCTGGCATGCGTTCACCTCTGCCATTGGGTAGGCTGTGGCCAGGGGCAGCACACTGGTGTTTAACATTGGCTCCAGGTGGATGCAATGGAGGGGATGTTTGCAGCAGAAGCTGTTGTATGCTATATAGTTCCATGCGGGCCAGAGCCAAGTCGAGCCGAGTGTGGACTGCTGGGGGCTGGGGACTGGCTGGCAGGAGCCTCAGGGAAGATTATAGACTCCCAAGGGAGGCTGAACTGGGTTGGGCACTGCTCAGCCCATCCAGCGCCTGGGAAGAGGGGATGGGATAGGAGCTGGACCACACAGCCTTCCCCTTGACACTCCGATGTGAGCTACAACGCACAGTTATATTCCTTCATTTGTGAGTCACTCGGGTCCCTTCTCTTGCTACAAGGGCTGGTCATTTGGGAATTGGATCTGGTTGGCTGCAAAAGTTGCTGAGGTGGTTGCTCTGCTGGATCTAGGGGAAGAGGAGAGATGAAAGAGGTCTGCAGCCTATAAACTCACTGGCCTTTGTGTTTCTCCCTGGTGCATTCAGGCCCCCATGCCATGGGCAGCAGGCCTATGCAGGGGGCAGTGGAGGGCAGGTCTGCTGAGGCAGGATGTGGGAAGAGGTGGTTGGCAGCCTCTTCTGAGGGCCAGTAGTAGACAGAAGCTCCCCAGCTATTCCCAAAAGGAGTGAGGATCTGAGAATTACATCATCTTAGCTGTGAACGTTCTCTTGTTTTACACTAGCTAGTGGCAAGAATAACGGGGATGAGGGAAGACAGTGGGAAGAGCATGGACTTCTGAGCTACATTCTACCACTAACTGATAGTGGGACCTCGGGCAAGTCACTTGGCTGCTCTGTGCTTTGATGTCCCCATCAGTGACCTGGGACAATAGTCCTTTCCCTAAAGGGTTGTCATGAGAATTAGATGAGAGGGTGCACATACGGGCTATAGCATGATGCCTGGTATGCAGTAGGCGCTCGCTCAGCCACAGCAATGGGGACTGCATTGCCCCTGCCCAGCCCCAGGTGGTATGTTGCAACACTGGCTGGCTGCCACTGTCAGGTTCTTCTACTGAGCACACCTGTCACAATACCTATAGGCTGCCCTGCCCCACTGATCCTGGGTTAGTCACAGTCAGAATACAGATCACTTCCTCTTCATTGGGGTGGTCCCCTGGGATGTCGAACGGCTGAACCCATGCTCCCTAGTTTTTTTTTCCTTTGGGCTTGTGTCTTCTCTTCTAGGGGAAAGAGCTCTTTGTGTGTCACCGTCAGAGAGTTTGCTGACTCTGGAGTGTGTTAGCAGCAACCCTCTCTATACCTTGGAGAATCTCTCTGTGTTCAGGTTCGGCAGGACAGAGGGTGACTGGAGGCAGGCTGTTTCTGAGCCAGGCTCTGGTTCCTGCAGGCTTTGGGCTTGGCTGGCTGACCCTGGAAGGGCCTGAGGGTTTGAGGCCTGGCTTCAGGGCCACACTAGGATGTATGGGAATCCAGGGCAGAGTAGTTTGGGCACTCTTCAAACCCAAACTCTTCAAATATGTGTTCCGTGGAGAAGCTGTGTGCTGGACAGGAGAAGGATGAAGGAGGGGGCCCGAGTGCTGGGACAGCCCCGGAATTACCTCCTGGGCCTAAGAACTGGGGCTAGAGCCACACCAGCATGCCCCACTCGGGCCACCCTCCTGAGAAGGCCGTGATGTAACCGTCTATTGTCAGGCAGGCCCTAGAGGTCTCCCTGCTCAACCTTCCCCATCCCTTACCGCCACCATGCACATGCAAAAAGTCCTAGCAACTTACTCCTTCTAGACACTAACAGAATGCTTCTTGAGAGGAATTCCAGTAAATACGATTCTCTCCAGCCCTGAGAGTTCCAGGAATGCTTTAGCAACCTGACAGGGCCCAGCTGGCTATCTAGCTGCTCCACAGCATTGTCCACTTGTGCTAAGTTCTGTCAGGTCCTGGCAGCCTCGGGTGACCAGGAACCTCTCCCAAGGGCTGGCCACTAAGATCGCCGTCTCCAGGGCAGAAGAGGAAGGGCAAAACAGAGCTCGGAAGCTGGCTGCTTGCTCTTCAGGTATAAGCGTCCTGCTGGACCAATTTGCTCCGAGAGAAGGTGTAGCTCTGTCGCTCAGGCTGAAGTGCAATGGCACGGTCTCCACTCACTGCAACCTCTGCCTCCTGGGTTCAAGTGATTCTCGTGCCTCAGCCTCCTGAGTAGCTGGGACCACAGGCACATGCCATCATGCCCAGCTAATTTTTGTATTTTTAGTAGAGACGGGGCTTCACCGTGTTAGCCAGGCTGGTCTCGAACTCCTGACCTCAAGAGTAGCGCACCTTTGAGTGCCTTTTCTGTGTTCTTTCTGTGGATGCTGTACCTTCTGCTGAACAAAGGAAAACACTGCCTGGACCCCCCCACCTCACCTCTCTGGGAAAATGCCTCTCTGGGAAAAAGGGGTTTGGAAGGCAACTCCCCAAACCCCCATGCTCCTTTCAACAGTGTTGGCTGACACCCAGATATGGGGGATTCTTTAAATATCTTAAGGAATGTAAAGTTCTTCCCGAATTCACAAAACGTAGTAAGTACAATTTGCTTGAAGATGAAATAATATGCTTGTTGGGAAGGTGGAGGGAGTCAGAGGAAGATGGACTTAAAGAACAATTGGGAGATCACACCCTTGCTATGGCCTCTGTGGTCCCATCTCGGCACTGGGCCCATGGCTCTTTCTGTTTCTTCAGGCTTTGTGAGTTTCATGAAAGCTGAGGGCCTGGGGCCATCTAGTCTCCATTTCTTGTAGAAATAAATGAACTACTTTCTCCTATGTCTCAACTTTCTACTCCTGCTCATCACCCCTCTCCTTCCTCTTCAGAGCCGTGCCCCTCTGTTCATTATCTGTAGCTGGAGGGCACCTACCTTTCTTCTTCTGCCTGGGAATCCTTGTGCTAAACTCTCTGCATGGGGACTGCTGTGAGGCTTCTAATCTAGAATAACTCAGAGCTGGTCCCACCTGTGGCTGTTCAGGTTCTAAGCTAGAAGGGAAAGGCAGTTATATATTCTTTTGATTATTCAAACAAATATACATAATCAGTGCCTTCTCAGTGCCAGACACTGGTTTAGATCCTTTGGGGTTGCAGAGATGAATGAGACCTGGTCCCTGTCCTTATGGAATTTTCATTCTAATAGGAGAGGGGTGAGGAGGGCACTAGGGTGGTGCTCTAAGCATGAAGGCCATGCTTGTGGGTCCTAAAAAGGATCCAGTGGGGTCCTGGCTATCCAAGCATCATCCATGCCATGAGCCTCCTGCTCGGTACCCTTCATGTGCCTGATGCTGGGCTGGGCTCCGGGAAGCCTTCTGAGAAGCATGGAAACCGAGCCCTTAGGATGAGAAGGGCAGACACAGTGCAGTGGGGCTTGGCCCCGTTCTCAGGGCAGATCCTTTGCTCCATGGAGGGGGACGCGCAGAGCAATCCATCAGCCCCTTTCCTCGGGAGATCACAGTCTGCTGGCAGAGACAGACATGAGAGGTAGTTCAAAATAACACAGGAAGCGATGTGACCTCAGGTGAGCCACTTAGCCTCTCTGAGACTCAGTTTTTGCATCAGTAAAGTGGATGGATTAAGAGGCGTCTTATGAGGATTAAACTCAGGATGTGCTTGGCAAAGTGGTGTTCAAGACGAACTCTGAACTAGCTGCTATCATTCTTACTGCCATGGTTTTAAAGTGCTGTCCATATGGGAAGATTCATCGGGGGCCTTGTTCATTGAAGCTGCTGCTGGTGCTCGGAGCACATGTGACAACTGCTCCATGTCACTTCCTGGTAGACACCTGCCATATTCCAGGGGCCCAGGCAGGGAAACTGAAACTTCCTTGTCTGCTCTGGCTCTAAGACTTCTCCCAGATGTGATGCTGAGGTGCGTGCCACCTTGTCATCTCCACTGGGGCCACTAGAGACAGCCCTGGAGATGCCGGGGTGTGTGAGTGCCTTAGAAAGGAGCAGAGGCAGGTCCTGCAGTCAGTCAGCCCCAGCCTGAGTAGACAGCGAGCTAATTCCAGTTCTGTCTGGTTCCACAGAAACTCCACCCTTTCGGCTCTCTCCAGCAGGAGATGGGGCTGGTCAACTCAACCAATGCCACCCAGGATAGAAGCTTTACCTCATCAGGACAGACTCTGATTGGCTGAGCAAACCCAAGGGCAGGACTCTGCTTCTGGCAACTTAACCCTTTCTTGGGCATCCCCTACCATACAGTAACCTCACCTCAACTGGACCTGAAACGGAGGACCAAGATGGTGGGCCTAGGGTCATCTGAAGGGAGTGGTCCCAAGGGTGCGTGTGGATGTCAACAGAAGGACCACAGTGGTGTGAGAGGCCTTGTGGGCATGCACAGACTGGCAGCAGAAAACCCCAAGAGGAGAGGACTCAGAGACTTCTTCCTTCCAAGGAGGAAGAGAAGGAGGAGGTGGAGGAGGAGGACACTCTGCAACTGGGCTTCCAGTGGTGGCTCCCGCACCTGCCTTGGGGGCAGCAGGAGAGGTTGGGAGAGGTCACCCTGATGGAGAACAATGCCATGATCTGCTGCTGCCAGAGGACATCTCCGCCCATTCACTCATTTTTCACCTGTACACATTGGCTCATTCATTCGATGGATATTTCGGGCACATCTACTTTATACCAGGCTCTGTGCTAGGAGCTGGGGATACTGTGGAGAAAAAGACAGACACGGTCTCGCTCTCATCAGGATTTCAGTGTGGCTGGGAGTGAGCATTAAATAAATCACCAACATACACACATGCACACACGTGATGGCAAGCTGTGATCATCTATGAAGAAAAAAACACAGATTTCTTAAAGAGGGAATTGTACTTAGATTGCTGTGTGTGGGGGTGGGGCTGGGGAAGGGGACCTAACTTTTAAACGGAGACCCGTGGGCTGGAGAGGCAGGAGCCAGTCTGGGACTTGGGGAAGAGTGTTCCCGGTAGATGGAATAGGACACAGAGAGTCCTTGAGACAGGAAGGAACTCAGCAAGCTGGAGGACTGGCGAGCAGGCCAGTGTGGCTGGAGTTTAGTGAGGGGCCAGACACAGTGGGTAAGGGCCAGACTGCAGGGTTTGATGGTTGATGTCTTATTGATTTCATTCTAGATACAGTGGGGAGCCATTGAAGGCTTTTGAGGAAGGGAGTCATAGGTACATTTCTACAAGATCAGATTGCACATAGGAGGGGCGCAAGTGGGTGTGAGATCAGTTAGGAGCCCCTTCAGTCCTCCAGGTGAGGACTGTCCTGGTGGCTTGTCCTGGATGGTGGCTGGGGAGGTGGATTCGTGAATGCCAGGCTCTGGAGAAGAGATGACTCCCTGCTCATCCCCCTGCCTGCCCACCTCCTCAATGTCCTGCTCTCTCAGAGGATGTGGATGAGGATTAGGACCTTTCTCACAGAGCTCCCTTCTGGCCAGGCCTGTGTGGAGTGGGGAAGCAGTGCTGAGTTCTAGGAGTGTTCCTGGAAGCTGGGAGCAGTGAGTGCTCAGCCTGGCCAAGGCGGGAGAGTTCACGGCTACCCAGACCTTAGCAGGGGCTGCTGTGCAGTCTTTCCATCCCATGTTGAGCATTCTGATGGGAAGCTGGCACACAGTGCTCTGGAAACTGACTTGGCTTGCTTTCTGTGAGGCTCCCAAGGGCCAGGGACTGGGCTGGGGGTGGCCTAGCAGCTCTAGTGGAGACTGTCCTGCCGCATGGCTGAGGGAAGACCGACCAAGGGAATAGCGGTTCGAGCCCAGCCCACTCACTGCCTGCTGCACCTCCAGCTGGAGCCCAGGGTTGGGCAGCTCTCATAGTCTTTTCTCACTGCCTGACCCAGAGGGAAGGAAGCCCAAGGCCACAGGTCTGAGGGACACGGCTCATAGGCAAAAGGGTATCAGGAGGATTAGAGTCACTTGCATAGGAAAAGAGGGTCAGAGAGGCTGAGGGCTGGCTCAGGCCAGAGAGGCTCCCTGACATTGGAAATTCTTTGTGCTGTGTAAGACCTCAGCATCTTTAGAGAAAGGTTCTTGTGCCCTGTGAGCTTGCTCAGCTGCTGTGGCCACTTGAATCCAAAAAATAGTGGCCTAGAAGAGAATATACCCCTTACCTCCCACTTATCCTTCTCTCAACCTAGGAAAGATCAGACATATTGACTCAACAGTCTAACAGGGGATGGGCTGGATCTGCCTGTGACCAAACCAATGCCCCCACCCAGCAGGGGAGTAGATGCTGCCTGGACTGGGACCAGTGATACACAGCATCTCTGTCTGCCAGGGCTCAGCCCTTGGGGGGAATTGTGAGAGGCTGAGCAGCTGGGTCTGCACAGACAGCAAGCTGCACTTTGATTTCATTTGATTCCCTTACAAAATGACATTAAGGGGAATGTGAGGCACAGGAGACTCGCATGTCTGGGAAGGCAGCAAGCTCATCTCTCCTGGACCTGGTGACCTACCTCTGTCTACCAGACAGGTGCAGAGGACGGGAGCTCTGGCCACAAAGAAATGGACAATCTGAATGCAGCATGCAGCCCTGGAGACAGGACTTTTCACCCAGCCTGTCCTGACAAGCTGCTGAGTCAAGCAGATGCTCACATCAGGGTCCCAGGCCCAGCTGTTAGGGAAGCGGACATCAGATCCTGGTGGGCCTTGGGCATTGACTGTGGTGAGCCACAGCACCATTGCTACTCTGCCTCTCAAATCGATGGAACAATTAATTTGGCTCCACAGCCTTGAAAAGATGAAATATGACCTGATGGCCACTGCTGTCCAGCATCCCAGTCCATCCTAGCTGTTCAGGATGATGAACAAGCTATCGAAATTGCACTTGAGAGATATAAACACGGGAAGCATTGCCGAGCCCCTCCCTGCCACATAAATCATGCTAAGAAGCACACAATGGCCTCTTTCCTGATGGGCCAATTGTCTTGGTTTGGTGTCTCAGGCCCAGGAGCTGGGAGGATGGGAGCACAACCATGTATTGTTGGAAAGACCATCTGTGCAACTTGAATACAAAGTGATCCTTTTAGTTCCCCACACACCCTCTGATCCTCTCATCCCATTTTCACTTTTTTTTTAATGTCTCAGGCTTTGGGTCTTTTAAAACTCTTGGTCTATCCTGTAAGCCGTCAGGCCTGGATCTCTGTTGGCCTGAGTCTTTGGCCATTTGGGAGTTGGGACATTGCAGACCTTTTGGAAATAATGACATTTATTTATATATGTCTTGTATTTTATTCTTTATTTTTTCTCCAAAAATTCTACTACCAAAGCCCTCATTTGTCACACATGGCACCAAGGCACCAAGAGGGTTTTGCAAAGTGGAGATGCAGGCAATTTTGCAATATGGAAGGGCTTTCCACAGTGAACGCCCCACAGTGAGAGCCTGAGCTTTGGAGATGGCAACTGGGGTCCCCAGGCACGATCCCCTCTTAGCCTCCCAGCAACCTTGTTTTATGGATGAAAGAGACCAAGCCTCTGAGAAGTTAAATATTTTATCTTAGGTCATGCGATGGTAAGGGCCAAGCTTGCTCTCAAGCCAAGGCCTTTGAACCTAATCTACCACTCATTTCAGATAAAAAAAAGTTTGCCTTTTAAGAATAGAAGTAAGAGAAATCAGTCATCTCCAGGAAGAGGCAAGAGAGTGATATCCAGCATGTCAGAAGCTGTGGCCCATCAAGCTGTAGAGGGGATGCTTTTAGGATAAATAAAATGAGATACCTTATTTTCCACCCAGTGGAGAATAACCTTCTAGAATTCATTTTCCTGAGGGTGGCATAGGCTGAAAAGATCAATAGCTTCCCACAAGATTTGAAAAAAGTCTAAAATGAGAGATCAGATCAAGCTTCTTAAGACAGGCTCTCAGGGGGCTCTGGAATGGTTAGGTTACACCCCTTCCCCTTTTGAATTTGGCATCAAGAGGATCAGCAGACACAGTCATGAAGTGCTTGGCAGTGATGGAATGTTGGCCAAAGACAGAGAGGGATAGCTTCAGGCTCGGGCCTGCTTGTGCCCAGCGTTAAGTACTGGAAGGAGGCCTTTGACCTGAGACCAGTTGAGGGCATGGAGAGAGCCTGCCCATGCTGAACCTGCCAGGTTTTGTGCCCAGATTTTGCTAATCGACTGATTTAGAATCTCAGCCCTGAGTAAGTGGGAATCAAATGGATCTGACTTTAGCCATCTCCCCCACCCAGAGATGTAAACTCTTCTCCCTAAAAGGTTAGCTGTTTCCAGGCAGCCTCCAGCTGTCCTCCCCGCTTCCTTGCTGCTGCCCTGCCGGTGGACGGGCTGCCTTCTTCGCTGTCTTGCTCTTGGTCTCAGCTGTCTTGCTATTCTTTTTTTAGCTCCTGATGAAGACAGTGCAACCTTACCCTCTACCCTGTCTTCACCTTCTCTTCCCTGAAGACTTTCTTTGAATAGGGCCATCCATCCTCCAAACTGTTCCCAGATCCTCAGTTTTAAAGGTAGAATGATAACAGAAGGTAATCTCGTGGGCACTTACAAGATAAGCCAGGCACAGAGCCAAGCTTTTCATCTACCCTGTCTCATCTAATCCTCATGCAGACTTATGAGGTATGTTATTCGTGTTATACATTTACTCTCATTATGCCCAATTTAGAGATGAAGACGCTGAGTGCCAGAGAAGTTAAGAAACGTGCCCGAGGTCACACAGCTAGTGGGTGGCAAGGATTGAAACCCAGCTCCAGGGCACCTGCTTTTGATTATTTTGCTGTATAGCTTTCCTGTAACTGCAGACCATCCAAGCTGGGAGGGCCAGGGAGGCTGAGCTGTCACACTCCGACTTAAAGACCATTGTGGGGAGGCCACTGTCTTCAGAATAAAGCTTGCCTTTCTGGGCTCTCCTCGGTAGCACTACATTCCTGCTTTGCTCCTGGAGCCTGGCCACACCACACTATTTCCCCCTCTCTAAACTCACCGTGCACATTCACAGTTAGGCTGTTTCATCTGACTGACGTTGCCTACCCTCCTTGGCTGTCGCTGCCGGATGCAATCCTCAACCTTCAAGGCTTAGTAGCTCCTCTGAGAACACCTTTCTCAGGCATGCATCAGAAGTTCTGACTTCCACCTTCATGGTTCCCAGAGTATTTTTTTCACCCTTAGCACAATTCATCCTTAGCACCTGGATGACTGTGAGCTTCTTGGGTGCAAGTGGATGTTATATTTTATTTTATTTGTCTTTGATTCTATTGTTGTCTGGTCCATAGTAGGTCCTCAGTAGAGGTTGTAGGATTGAATTAGGCTGTCCAGTTAAAGCCTTCTATATTCTAGAATCTAGATAAGGAAACAGGTGCAAAAAGAGAAGTGACCTGGCCAGGGTTAGTGTCAGAGCCAGGACCAGAACTCAGGTCTCCTGATTCTTTGGATTCAGAGCTTTTTCTGTTGTACTTCAGCTTTGTGGAGACCAGAGCATAGATCTGCACTTGGTCAATGAAGGTTCATTTCAGGGTCATGGATGCCACCATGTTCCCACGCTGACACTGGGGAATCCCCAGAGAGAAAGGAAGCCCTGTTGGAGCTGCTGCTGTGGATTGCGGGGCTTACCTCTCACTGAGCCCCTTGCTCGCAGAGAAAACCAGAGAGGGATTCTGAAAATCTTGCCTCGAGTCCTGATTTTGCTGGTACTCACTGTGCGACCTTGAGCAAAACGCCTCACATCTCTGATCCTCCGTTATTTTACCAAGAAAAGTGAGGGAGTTGAATTCAGATGGTCTCCAGGAGTCATCTGGTTCCAGAATATCAGGATATAACAATAAAGATGAGGATAAAGTAGCTACTCCCCTCAGAAAAGGTAGAAACCCTGGTCTAGGGTGAAAATTGGCTAGGTTCTTCATCACAGTCACGGTCTCGAGATGCATGGTGTTCCATTGAAACAGTTCCATGGGGATTTCAGGGGGGAGAATGAGCAGACTGCAAAGCTGTGGTCCTCTAATAGCAGGCAAAAGGAAGAAAGGGAACAGACATTTTAGTTTTCACACTGAAACAGAGTGTATGTGTATGGCTCTACGCAAATGTTGTTCCTGGTGAATATTCATCATGTACTCATCACACATAGGTATATTTAGACAGGAAGGGATCCTCATTGCAGACACCCAAATTATGAGCACATTGCTGCCTCCTCTCCCCAAGAAGTGCCTCTTCCAGCCTCCGCCGTGGGAGGCCAGCACAAGACAGGCTCTCCAACCCAATATCTTCCCGTCCCTCCTTCCTTCGTGCTCAGGTGGCTGAACGCACGCTGGACTCTTTTGAATTTGAACTTCATGTATATATAGGTTGGTACAAAAGTAATTGTGGTTTTGGCCATGAATAGTAATGACAAAAGCTGCAATTACTTTTGCGCCAACCTAATATGTATGCAAGTACGTTCTTTAACCTTTCCAACAACCAGTCCAAGGCACCAGGCTAATTTCCGAGAGGAATTTGTGGTCACTGGTGTATGGTCCTTTAGTGTTTGGTGTGGTCAGAAGTCTCCTTCAGACTCTTCCCCACAAGTGGCCATTGACTTTTTAATCACCTTTAATACCTATCCCCTTTTGCTCAGTTAATGCTACCCAAGATAAATTTTCAAAAAAAATTGTCCTAAGTGTTAGTGGGTTTCTGTTTTGGTTTCAGTCTATTATTGCAATATAGTTTTCTACCGTTTCTACTTGTTAGAAGACTATATCAAGGGTTAAGTAGGCTGGCCTAGGAGCCGACCACCGTGACATATTTTGAGTGGGAAAATGCATTCAGAGACTTGTAATCAATACTCAGGTGGACTTTGGGAACATAGTATTTATTTTATGAGTGACTAGAATATTGGTAGAACCATAGAAACTTTGAATGTGAAGCTGGAAAGCCTCTTCCCTCCCCCACTGAGATCAATTAATTAACAAGCTAGGTTGTGAAAGAGGCAAAAACTTGGCCAAGGGCAAGTAATTGGTGACTTTTGATGATTCTGCTGGGCTGGGGGCGGGGGAGGGTACACAGATGGTCTTAGAATTGTCTCACTCTGCAACTCACACTGTGTTGGCCTTAGGAAATTAAGTCACCGTGTTGGGCTGTAACGGAAATAGTGAGAAAGCAGCTCAGCAAATGGCGTGGGGAGAGGTTGTCTGGTCCTCCGGCTTGTCTGTAAATTCCTGGTGTGTGCTTGCTGGAGCAGAATGAATGGGGCTGCTGTGTTTTACCTGCAGTGAGGAGCATGGCGGGGCTGGTGGAGATGGCTCCCTGCGGTCTGTTCTAAAAATAGCAGTGGGAATGGAGCTGAGGGGAAGAGGAGTGGGCTCCTTCTGGAGCTGGGTGGGGAGACCTCACCCCCTTCCTCTTCCTGCCAGGCCCGATGTGAGGAAGTCCCATGGAGTCACAGGATTCCAGCTGGGAGGCTCCTGGAGCCATCAGCCCTCGCACCCGCTCCAGGCGAGGAGGCCCTGGAGGCCCAGAGGGCAGAAAGCACTGGCTGGTGGTGAGCAAACCCAGGAAGAAGGGCCCAGATGGCAGCCCATTTTTCCCTGGCTGTTTGATCACAGTGGCTGCAGGCTTTGTGAGGTTTGCTGTCACTGCCTTTGGGCACACAGAGCCTGGGAACTCCTGGGACCGGATGTGGTTAGGCTTCCTGAGAGTCGCCCGGCAGGCGAGGAGTCCCTGGATGGTCCACCCTGAGCCCTGACCTCAGCCAGCTGGCTGTCCAGGGCCTCGCCTCCTCTTGGTGGTGTCCCCTCCCTTGTTGACTCGTCCTCCTTTCTTTGGACTGTCTGCAGGGAGGGAGGACAAGGGCCAGCCTAGATCTGGCCTGCGGGACAGAGGGCTTAGTGGCTCAGGACCTTTCCCTTCCCTTCCCCAGGAACAAACAGAGGCAGCCTGGATAGTAGGAGCCTCCTGCAGATTTAGAGACAGACAGGCCCGGGTTTAAATCCTAGCTCTTCCTCTCACTAGTCATGGGATTACTGGTGGGTCACAGAGCATCTGTAGAATGAGACAAGAATGCCGATTTCACTGGGGTGTTGTGAAGATCAAAGGGGATCTGTTGTAATGCCTGGCATGCAGTAGGTACTTGGTAATGGTAGCTGTTACTGCAAAATCAAGCAGTGAACATGTATCTGACTTTCTATAACCATCTTCCTTGGGGCTTCCACTCATGGGGCATGGGAAGGTGTTTTTTTGTTTGTTTGTTTGTTTTTGTTTTTTTTAAATGCAGTTGACTTTTTTGTTGTGTCATTGCAAAAGTAATCCATGTGATTGATGTTGATTATGAGGAAAATATTTAATACAGATGAACCAGGAGAAGGAAATGAAGTTCATCCTTAATCCCAGCACCCAGAGATAAACCACTGTTAACATTTTGGGATGTGTCCTGTCAAGCATTTGTTTTTACACACATATATCTTATTTGCAAATTGGGGTTACTGGTGCAATTTTCTAACCTGCTTTTTCTACCCCATTTAACAGCGTAGTGTATCCATGTTTCCATTTCAATAAATATTATTCTACAACACTGTTTTTAGTGCCTGTGGAGTATTTCATTGTGTAGATGAAACATGCTTTATTTCAGTAATCTTCACTTGTTTAACATTCAGGTTGCTTGCAAATTTTCTTTGTTACAAAAACTTCAGAAAAAGTCCTTGTACAAGAGGCTGAGGTGGGAGGATGGCTTGAGCCTGAGTTCGAGGTTACAGTGAGCTGTGATTGCGCCACTGCACTCCAGCAGTGAGACCCTGTCTCTGAATGAAAAAAAAGCATCCTCTTAAGTGTATCTTGGCATCCCCAGCATCCAGTTCAACACCTAGTACACATTTGACTCTAAACAAATATTTGTTCAGCCAGGTGTGGTAGCTCATGCCTGTAATCCCAGCACTTTGGACAGCCAGGGTGGGTAGATCACTGAGGTTAGGAGTTTAAGACCAGCCTGGCTAACATAGTGAAACGCTGTCTCTACCAAACAATACAAAAATTAGCTAGGCATGGTGGCACATGCCTGTAGTCCCAGCTACTGGGGAGGCTGAGGTGGAGAATTGCTTCAACCTGGGACGTGGAGGTTGCAGTGAGCCGAGATTTTGCCAATGCACTCCAGCCTGGGCAAGAGTGAGACTTCATCTGAAAAAAGAAATAAACAAATATTTGTTGAATGAATGAACGTTTTGTTAGAATGAATGCCTGTTAGTAGAGTTTCTGGGCCAAAGGTTATATATTTATAAAATGGATTATTTATCCTATTGCCAAATTACCCTGCAGAATGGTTGTACTGATTTGTAATTCCATCTTAGATTGACCAGCTCATCCTGCTTTGCCTGAGATTTTCCCTTTTTAGCACTGACAATCTTGCTTTCAAGGAAACTCCTCTGTCAATCAAGCAAACTGAGATAGTCTGGATAAGAAAATGTTTATTCCCTCACATCATTACCAACACTGTATATTGTTACATTGTTACATTTTTTAATAGGTTCATTTCTTTCATTATTAGAGATGTTGAACATTTATTTATATGCCTTCTAGTCACTTGTGTTGCCTCTTTTGGGAATAGCCTGTTCAAGTGTCTTGCTCATTTTTCTATTGGCCTTTTTATAGTTTAATTATTAATTCAGAAAAAACTCTTTCTATAGTAAGGATACTTATTACATAAATGTATGTTAGCCTTTTATTTTTATTATTTCTTTAAACTATTGATGTTTCTGACTTATTAGTTGTATCTATAATTTGTTTTAGAGTAGTTTTATTGAGATTTAATTCAAATACCATATAATTCACCCATTTAAAGTATACAATTCAATAATTTTTAGTGTATTCATAGACTACAATCATTCACCACAATCAATTTTAGGACATTTTCATTATCTCAAAAAGAAATTATACTACTTAGGTATCATCCATTAATTCCCCCATCTCCTCTAACCCTAAGCAACCACTAGTCCATACTTTTCATCTCTGTAGATTTGCCTATATTGGACATTTCATATAAAGGGAATTATATAATATTTGGACTTTTGTGATTGGCTTCTTTCATTTAGCGTAATATTTTCTGGATCATGCATGTTGTAGCATATATCAGTACCTAATTTGTTTTTATGGCTGAATAATATTGTATTGTATGGAATATCACATTTTGTTTAACCATTCATCAGTTGATGGACATTTGGGTTGTTTACACCTTTTGGTTATTAGGTATAATGCTGCTACACAGATCTGTGTGCAAGTTTTTTGTATGGACATATATTTTTATTTCTCTTAGGTGTATAACTAGGAGTGGAATTGCTGGGTCAAATGGTAACTTATGTTTAACTTTTTGAGAAACTACTGGACTGTATTTCAAAATGGCTATACTTCAGGGCACGGTGGCTCACGTCTGTAATCCCAGCACTTTGGAAGGCCAACGTGGGCCTATTGCTTGAGTCCAGAGTTTAAGACCAGCCTGGGCAACATGGTGAAACTCCGTCTCTACTGAAAAAAAAAAAAAATTAGCTGGGTGTAGTGAAGGGCACCTGTCCTCCCAATTACTCAGGAGGCCAAGATAGGAGAATCACTTAAGCCCAGGAGGTGGAGGTTGCAGGGAGCTGAGATGGCACCACAGCACTCTAGCCTGGGCAACAGAGTGAGACTCTGTTTCAAAAAATAAAATAAATAAATAAACAAAGGGGCTGTACCGTTCTACTTTCCTATCATCAACATATGAGGGTTCCACTTTCTCTAAATCCTCACTAACACTGTTTTTTCATTAAAAAAAATTATAGCCATTCTACTGTGTGTGAAGTAGTATCTCATTGTGGTTTTTATTGCATTTTCTTGATGACTAATATATCTGTAAATCTTGAAAAATATTATTTGCCTTTGACATTATGATATTCACTCTAGGATTATATAATACTCATTTTTTTCCCCTTGAATTTTATGGTTTTATTTTTTAACTCTTAATATTTTTATCCATGGGGAATTCACTTTGGCATACAGTATGAGGCAGAATACTTTTCATTTTTCCCAAATAGTTATTTACTCCAATTCTTATGCATTATATTAGGACAAGTATCCTCTTATTGCTTTTCTTTAAAAATTATTTTCCCCCTTCTCATTCTTTTAAATGAAATTCAATGTACTTTTTAATTACAGCTTTATGATTCCGTCCTTACCTTCTCCCTACCCCTCCCAAAAATATCATAGAGACTTTTATTGTAATTATATTTCAAACTATACATTTAAAAGGGGAGTATTAAAATCTATACAATACAGTCTTCTCCTCTGAGAACAGGATTATGTCTCTTCATTTATGTAAATTTTCTTTTAAGATTTCCCAAAGTTTTAGAAAAAAATTTTACATAGGTCTTGCATATTTTTTGTTAAATTTATTTGAGGGAATTTAAAGTTTTAATTTATGTTACAGATGAAAATACTTATTTATTTGGCATTATATGTGGTTTTTTAACTGGCAATATACATGCACCAAACTTGTACCAAAAAGTTCTAAACATTACTAAACTGAATAAAATAAACAAAACCCCCATTCCCCAAGCCCATTTCCCATCAATAATTACTAATATATGTTTGATGTGGTTCCTCCTAATTTTCCCCCATGCACATATGTAACACATATACTATGTTTTATTTCGTTATTAATATCATATTATACATAAATTTTTGTAACTCATCCATAAGATATATTATAGGCCAGGAATGGTGGCTCACAGCTGTAATCCCAGCACTTTGGGAGGCTGAGGTAGGATAATCACTTGAGCCCAGGAGTTGAAGACCAGCCTAGGCAACATAGTGAGACTCCATCTCTACAAAAGATAAAAAAAATTATCCAGACATGGTGGCATGTGCCTGTAGTTCCAGCTACTTGGGAGGCTGAGATGGAAGGATCGCTTGAGCCTGAGAGGTCAAGGCTGCAGTGAGCTGTGATCATACCACTATGTTCCAGCCTGGGCAACAGAGGGAGACCCTATGTTAAAAAATATATACATATATGTTTATATATATGTGTGTGTGTGTGTGTAATAGAAATATATATATTATATAATTATAGAAATATTTTTGGGGCTGAGTGTGGTGACTCTCTCCTGTAATCCCATCACTTTGGGATGCCAAGGTGGGCAGATCATCTGAGGTCAGGAGTTCAAGACCAGCCTGGCCAACATGGCAAAACCCAGTCTCTACTAAAAAATACAAATATTAGCCAGGCGTGGCAGCAGGCCCCTGTAATCCCAGCTACTGGGGAGGCTGAGGCAGGAGAATCACTTGAACCTGGGAGGCAGAGGTTGAAGTGAGCTGAGATTGTGCCATTGCGCTCCAGCCTGGGTGACAAGTGTGAAACTCCATCTCAAAAAAAAAAAAGGAAAGAAAAAGAAAGAAAGAAAGATTGATTTTCCATCAGCACCTAAAGTTCTTCCTCTCTATTTTTAGTAGCCAGTGGACCATGATGTATTTAATTTATTGATGCATGATTAGATTGTGTCTAATGTTTTGATATTCTGAGCAATGCTGCAATAAACATCTTGCTGCACTTTTCTGTAAGGAAAGAGTGTGGCACACACTACTAAAATGCTCTAAATATGCTTTCCTTCTGTTTACACATGTCATCTCCCCAACAGTATTGTTCTTATCCCATTTTACAGTTGAGAAACCGAAGGAACAGAGGTTAAGTCCATGTACAATTTGCATTCCTGCTCACAGTGAATGAGAGTGCCTGCTTCCCTACACCCTACATCAAATGAAATGTTATTCCTTTTAATTCTTTGTTGGTACAAGAAGTGAAAAATTATATTTAATCTTAATTTACATTTATTTCATTATTAGTGAGGTTGAGATTTATTTTATTTTATCTTATTTTTATTTTTTGAGATGGAGTCTTGCTCTGTGACACAGGCTGGAGTGCAGTGGTGCCATCTTGGCTTGCTGCAACCTCCATCTTCTGGGTTCAAGCGATTCTCCTGCCTCAGCCTCCTGAGTAACTGGAATTACAGGTGCACACCACCATGCTCTGCTACCTTTTTGTATTTTTAGTAGAGATGGGGTTTCACCATGTTGGCTAGGCTGGTCTCAAACTCCTGACCTCAAGTGATCCACCCATCTCAGCCTCCCAGAGTGCTGGGATTACAGGCATGAGCCACCACGCCCGGCTTCTTTTTAGGTTTATCAGTCTATATTTCTGCTTTAGCTTTTCAGTTCATGTCATTTGCCCAGTTTTTGACTGAGGCTTTATCTCATTTATAACAGCACTATATGTGATTAGAATATTAACCATTTTCTTATTATATGGGTTATAACTATTTTTTTCTAGTTTGTCATTTGCCTTCTAACTTTATAGTATCTTTTATCGTTTACAAGTTAACTTTTTTTGTAATCAAGTCTTTTTTTGGGGTCGGGAGCACATGTATTTTCTAAGATCTTTCCTACCCCAAGATTATGAGAAACATTCATCTAAATTTTATTCAGGTACTTTTATTCTTTTATTTTTTACATTTATATTTTAAATTCACCTGTAATTAATTTAGTGCCTGGTGTCAGATGGAACTCTTATTAATTTTTTCTCCCAAATGGTTGGCCAGTTTTTCTGACCCTGTTTTTTTGACTTGTCCTTCCTTTCTTCACGTATAGACCAAATTTCCACATATGGTGGTTTTGTTTTTAGGTTCTCTTGTCTTCCTCGTTGATCTGTCTATTCCTACATCAGGTTAGACTTAATGGCCTTAGCTTCATACTATATTTTAGCAGTAGTAAACATCCCAAGGCCAACCCCTATTATTTTTCTGCAAAATTTCCTTTGGTGTTACACACCCTAATTCTAGTCTGCTAGTGGCTTTACCATTACCTTTGCCACAAACATATTTTACCCTCAGGAATGGCACCAGATCCATGGTAGCCTGTCCTCATGGCCTCTAACCCATAATGATCATGTCGGCTGGCCTGTATTTCTCTGCTTTCCTCCATACCTCCTAGGTATTGTAGTAATCGTCTGGAATTTCAGTTTCCGGTTGTGACTAATATTTTTTTAGACAGTCTTGCTCTGTTGCCAGTTGCCAAGCAGGAGTGCAGTGACGTGATCTCGGCTCACTGCAACCTCTGCCTCCCGGGTTCAAAGCGATTCTCCTGCCTCAGCCTCCCAAGTAGCTGGAATTACAGGCGCATGCCACCACGCACAGTTAATTTTTGTATTTTTAGTAGAGACGAGGTTTCACCATGTTGGTCAGGCTGGTCTCGAACTCCTGACCTCATGATCTGCCTACCTTGGCCTCCCAAAGTGTTGAGATTACAGGCATGAGCCACCACGCCCGGCTGGTTCTGACTATTTTTAAACACTAGCGCTATTCTGTTTTAAGAATCATTTACTTAAAATTGCACTTAACTTTTAGTTATCAGTAGTTAAGGCTCTCAGTGTTTCTGTCTCCATGGCTTGCGTCTCTCTCATACACCACATCATCTCATTCTTGACTTCTCGATTTTAATTCACTTTCATCTGTAGAACTTTCTTGAGTAATTTTTCCAGAAAGCGTCTGTGGGCGGTATCCTTTCTTATCCTTGGAAGCCTGAAAATATTTGCCCTCATGTTTGAGTCATAGTTTGCTTGAATAGAAAATTCTAAGCAAATCGTCCTTCTCTCCCAGAAGCCTGAGAGCAGTGAGTGTTCTATGGTTTGCCCAGTATTTAGTGTTTTAAGAGCAGTTTTTCCTTGATTCTCTAAAATTTATTTATGGAAACAAGCAGGATTCCTCTTTCCAATCTTTGGAATTCAGACATTTCCCTGGATTATTTCTAGTTGTTTGTTCTCTTTCGGTAATTTTTCCTGGTCCTAAGTGGGTAAGGTGTCTCAGTCCGAAGACCCAAGTCTTCCTTTAGTTCAGGGAAATTCTATTCATTTAGGAATGGTTTCTGTTCTATGTGTTCAATCTCCTTTTTCTGGACTTCCTACTACAAATAAATAATAATAATAAAAAATAATGGTACCTACCTTAAAGCATGCTTTCTTTCTGCTATAATATGTAATCTTCCCAGCATTATTGTTATTATCCCCATTTCATAGATGAGGAAACAAAGGAAAAGAGAGGTTGAGCAGATTACACGAGGTCTCACAGCTAGGAGGTGCAGGTCAAGTTCCAATCCCAAGCACCGGAGCCTGTGTCCTTAGCTGCTATACTCCCTGCCTGTTGGGTCCCAACCCCAGAGCCCACCCTGCCCTTTCCCCCAGTACTTTCCAGTGACAATGTTGAGTGTCAACAGGTAGGGATTCTGTAACCAGTGGGGGAAAGCTTGGGGATGCTAGGATGATGGCATTGAAACAGACTGGGCCACTGAGGCCAGAGAGGGGCAGGGATTATCAGAGGTTCTCCAGTGAATTTAGAGTTGGGACTCTTCCCATCCCTCCCCTTCCCTTGGTTTCAGCCACCCTCTTCAGGTCTCCTTTTTTGTCCCTGGGACTGCTGCATTTTTCTTGTGGGTCTCCCTCTTCCTATTCCTGTCCATGTAGTCACCTCTGTAAAGAGCAGCCATGATGGCTCTTCTTATAGAACACACACAGTCACCTTCACACCGCTGAGTGTTTGTTGAATGACTGAGTGAAAAAGTAAGTTTATGATGCCTAATGTGTGTCAAACACTGCTACGTACTGGTGATGCAGTATGCGTTAGTCAGGAATCTACCAGTTGCAAGAAAGGAAAAGAGGTTGAGTAGATTATACAAGGCCTCACAGCTAGGAGGTGCAGATCAGGTTTCAATCCCAAGCACCTGGCTCCAGAGCCCATGTCCTTAGCTGCTACAGTATACTCCCTGCCTGTCGGGTCCCAACCCCAGAGCCCACCCTGCCCTTTTCCCTCAATACTCTCCAGTGACAATGTTGAGTGTCTATAGGTAGCTTCCAGAAGTAAATGGAATTTACTGGAGTAGGGAGGGTCGCCTGCAGGCATAGTTGGATTGAGGGCCTTGAGCAATGTCACTGAGAACTGGCCTCACCCTCTTCATCTCTTGGTTCTATCTACTTAGGTGTTGGCCCTCTCTCTTGGTGGCAGCAGTGCTATCACTAAATGCTACTGCCAGAGGGCCAGGGTTATGGCCCTGGCCTTGGAGTTAGACTCCCTCGATCATTTCAACAATAGTCCCTGGGCTGAGTCTCATTGGCCCAAGTAGGATCACATGTCCATCCCAGCCAATGAGGACAGTGGGATGGGTTAAACTAATTGACGGAGGCCTGCGTCACATGCCTCTGCCTGGAGCGGGAGATGGGTCTGTTCCTTGTGAATCACCTGCCTTGAGGATGAGAGAGGGAAGGTCAGCTCCTCAGATGGTAAAGAAGGGAGAACAGAGTCTGGTCAGGCAGATCTCAGATGCCCTCTACTTCTCCACTCATCAACCAGTATGGTCCTCACCCCACAGAGCTGACAGTCTAGTGTGGGCAGGGACACCAATCATGAACGGCGTATAATAAACCAATGACAGCTGTGACAAAGGGCCTAATGAGAGCGCCTACTGGAGGGACCTGGGGAAAGTTTCTGAGGCAGGGGAGGGGCTTGAGATACAAGGATTGTTCTAGGTGAAGACCCTAAAGCAGGCCTGCATAGGTGGGAAGACAAGGAAGGGGAACAGAGCATGAGATGAGGCAGGAGGTGTGTTCAGGACCAGACAGTGTTGGTCTTGAGAAGCTGTGGGAAGGAGTGTGACTTTATCCTGGGCGCAGGGGTTGATGGGTGTGGTAGAAAGCTGACACTGGCCTCATGGAGGAGAATGGTGAGGAGGAAGCTGCGGTGAGAGGCAGGGAGCAGTGTGGAGCTATTGTCCTTGGCCAGGGAGATCTGATGTTGGCTTGGAGTAGGGCTGAGGCACCAGGAATTGAGAGAGGTGAGAGATCCACACGATGTATAGCAGGAGGGGTCTGCAAAATTCCAGATTAATTGCACAGGGAGTGTTTGGGAGAAGAATGGTGCTCAAAAGTCTAGGCCTACCACCTAGGCCTCCCAAAGTGCTGGGAATACAACCTGTGGGTGGATCACTTGAGGTCAGCAGTTCGAGGCCAGCCTGGCCAACATGGTGAAACCCTGTCTCTACTAAAAATACAAAAAAATTAGCTGGGCATAGTGGTAGGCACCTGTAATCCCAGCTACTCGGGAGGCTGAGGCAAGAGAATTGCTTGAACCCAGGAGGCGGAGGTTGCAGTGAGCCGAGATTGCACCATTGCATTCCAGCCTGAGCAAGAAGAGTAAAACTCCATCTTAAAAAGAAAAAAAAAGTCTAGCTCAGGCAAACAGATGGCACCATTCTCTGAGCTGGGAGCAGTGGAGGAAGAGTGGTTTGGGTGGCAGGATCGAGTCCCACTGTATGTGTAAGTTCATGATAGGGTCGGAGTTAGTGAGTCCTCATGAAACAAAGCCATTTAAATTAGGGCTCCTTAAGCTACCTGTGGTGAAGGACTCTGAAATTTTGTAGCATTATACTGCATGTGATTTATTATGCCTATTTGAGAACACCTGAGCCAGCCTGTGCCCTATTCAGAGACCAGTCCACTGATCTCATGCTTGGATATGGCAATGTCAAGTTGAAGATCTTTAAATACACTCAGTCTTGCTACCTGTCTCACTGCAGACTGGTAACAAGCGGTCTGTGAACCCACACGGTGCCGCAGACCACATTTTGAGTGGACTGATCTAGTTCAACCCCAGTGCATTTTAGAGACAGGGAAACTGAGGCTTGGAGGTGGTGGTAGGGATTGGCCTTGCCCCAGGATTCACAGAAGGCAGCAACAAACAGCATTTCAGTCTTTCCCCCACTGACCCTTTGTTTTGATGGCTTGGGCTCAAGCAGTGGGTGGACCCGGGGGAGTGTGTGGAGAATTGTTTCCAGCAGCCAAGGTCACAAGTCTGGCCTCCCCGTGGCTGAGTCAGTGGCTCTGTGCTGAACACTTCCCAGGAACACAGGCTTGACAGGACACAGCCTGGCCTTGGAACTGGCACAAGCACAGTGGGTCGAGGATTGCTCCCAAAAGCCCGAAACCTCCGGCCAGCATGTGGCTGGTTGGACCACAGCCAGGAAGGGAGACAGTCATGGCTCCCAGCCATCTTGAGCTGCTGCAACTGCCCAAGGTCAGGCCGATACTGCTGAGGTGACTGCAAAGCGTGCCCCAGGATGGAGGCAGAAGCCAGCCAGCGGCAGGCCTCTGGGCCAGCTCTGTAGGGGGACATTTGGTCTCCTAGCTTTTGCTACATGTGGGCTTCTCCTTGCTGGATTGGGAGCCATGGTTTCCATTAGCAGGTTGGGAATTGTTCATGGCTGCCTCAAATTGCTGAGGAAGAGACAGACAGCAAGGGGAGAGACATCTGGGAAATAAGAGATTGGGGCAGAATATAGAGTTAAGAGCATGGGCCCGGGAGCCATGCTGCCTGCTGGGCTTCTGCTTTGTAACCTTTCTATACCTCAGTTTACTGATCTGTAAGCTGGGCATGATGAGAACAACTTGTTGCTCCACAAGTGGTAGTGATTCTCGGCTATTAGTACACGCCAGGCCCTCACCTGTCAGCCCCTCAACAGGTATTATCACATTTAACTTGACCATTTACATGAACCCTCTCAAGGTGAATTCTGTCTCTTCACAGATGATTGCAACAATACCATCATAGCAATAATAATGATGACTCTTATTTATTGAGCACTTACTGTGTACCAGGCATTCCAAATACACCACATCCTCTAGTCCTTTCAGGGTCCAGTGAGGCCCATTTTACAGACGAGGAAACTGAGACTCAAAGATATTAAAGGGACTTGCCCAGGATAATTCACACTCAGGTTTTTCAGAGTCCAAAGACTGTGCTCCTTCTAAATTCCGCTGACTGAGCTGATTCCTTTAGTGAGGGGGCCTGGAGGGACGTGAGACTATAGCCATAGGAGAGGAGAAGTGGGTCTGGGGCCACTGAACACCCACTTCCCGGTCTCATTTTAGAGATGGAGGAGTGAGGTCAGGAAGGGGAAGGAACTTATCGTGGGTTCCACAGGCCACAAACCACAGCTCCCTGTGAACTTTAACCTGAGGTTACCTGCTCTGTCTTACCCCACCCCACTTGTGGCAGGTGACCCAGAACAAGGCCCATGCCACTAGGAAGAGCAAGACCTACACCAAACAAGCAATAGGAGAATGTGTCCTCTCCCTGGTGCCAAGAGGGTCCTAGAGGCCAAAACACGGCAAGGCAGTCCCTGCCTGCAACATCAGTGCCTTCATCTGCCGTGCTGCCCACCGCCCAGGTTCCATCCCACGGGCAGGCTGCTCCGGCCAACTCTTCATCCTTAGTTCCTAGTACAGGCTCCAGCACAGAGCAGGGATTCAGCGGTTATTGAAAGAACTAATTAACGTTTCGTGGCCCACTCTGCAGTGGGGAGGGCCCTTTTGCTTAGAGTCTGTAGACCCCCAAACCAGGGCTGTGAGCCCCAGAGAGTAAAAGCTCAGAACTTTCTAAGTGAGTTAGCAGATTCTAAGCTTAGACTGGGGTAGTCATATACAGACACTTCCACGGAGTGTCAAAGAGCAGCCTGGGGTGTTCACTTTCTTATACAGTGAGTTGGGACAGTGGCATGGCTCTGCAGAAGGTGAAGCCAGTGTATCCCCAGCCCAGTCTCGGGGTGTCTGGGGGTGATGAAACTAAGCAGCTGCTGGCAGGGGCAAGGGGCTTGTCTTACTCTGAAGTGCTCTGGGATTCCTGGGACCACACCTTTCCCTGGCTACTCTCTTTCTCTCTCTCTCTTTCTCGTTCTTTCTTTTTGAAATGGAGTCTCACTCTGTCTCCAGGCTGGAGTGCAGTGATGCGATTTCGGCTCACTGCAACCTTCACCTCCCAGGTTCAAGCAATTCTTGTGCCTCAACCTCCCAAGTAGCTGGGATTACTGGCATGTGTCACCATGCCCAGCTACATTTTCATATTTTTAGTAAATATGAGGTTTCACTATGTTGGCCAGGCTATTCCTGCCTCAAGTGATCCACCTGCTTGCACCTCCCAAAGTGCTGGGATTACAGGCATGAGCCAGTGTAATATCTGAGGCCAGGCGCATTGGCTCACACCTGCAATCCCGCAGTTTGGGAGGCTGAGACAGATGGATTGCTTGAGGCCAGGAGGTTGAGATTAGCCTGGCCAACATGGCGAAACCCCATCTCTACCAAAAATGCAAAAATCAGCCAGGCGTGGTCCCTGTAATCCCAGCTACTCGGGAGGCTGAGGCAAGAGAATTGCTTGAATCCAGGAGGTGGAGGTTGCAGTGAGCCCAGATCATGCCATTGAACCCCAGCCTGGGCGACAGAGCAAGACTCTTTCTCAAAACAACAAGAGCAACAAAAAAGAAATCATATCTGATAGGGTTATGAGGATTTGATCAATCAAATCCTCATAGTCAGAAAGTGCTTAGCGCAGTGCTGTCCTGTGTCAAATAAGTGTTTGTGGTATGGAATATGTGGATCAGTGACTGGGGCCCAGGTCCTGAGCACCCTGGGCCTGTGGGCCACCTAGCTCTTACCACTGTCTAGATCCTAATTTCTCCCGTACTGAACAGCACCATCATTTATGTACCTCTAAGAAGCGTTGGGATGTGGTGGAAAGAGCACTGGACTGAGAGTTAGCAGTCCCAGCCCTGCCACTCAGTTGCTGTGTTTCCTTGGGAAAGTTACTTTCCTTCTCTGGGCCTCAGTTTCACTGGCTGTAAAGGGGAAACAACAGTGAAAGATCTCCTTTGTGTTAGATAGCCTGGCTGCCAGTGACTCATCCATCCTGCCCCCGAGCCCTGCTGATTTGTGTCCGGGGCTATGGGAGGCAGAGGGCAGTGGCTGCCCCGGGCTCCTCCCACCATGGGATGCTCTCCTATCCTGGCCTGGCAGGCTCTGAGCCTGGGGCACTGAGCTGCTCTGCCCTTTCCTTACCATGCTATGGTCCAGAGTATTGATGAATGTATTCTGGACTCGTTCTGGACCCAGCACCCTGGGTTGGCAGAGCTGCTTTGCCCATCACAGCACAGTGTATAATTTTGGAGTTTTTAGTCTCACTTCATGGCTAATGTCTGCTTTCCTCACTGGGCTGTTGGCTTTGTGAGTGCAGGGCCCGGCCTATCTGTTTTCCACTGTATCCCCGGGACGCAGCACAGAGTCTGGCACACAGTCTATGCTCTGTAACTGTTTGTTGATTGAAAGGTGACGACTCAGCTGAAGCTCGAGGGCATCTCTGATATGAAGGAACCCATGTTCAGGCTCTCCACCCTAAGAAATCTTATCCCATGCACCAGAACTTCCATCCTGGAAACCAGACAGCCTCATAGGTAATTGGTCAGCTCCATTGGAACTGGCCATCTCTTGGGACTCACATCCTTAGCCTCCCAGGCCCAGGGTGAATCCTGCTTTCCAGGACCCTGCAGCATGACAGCCTTCCAATCTAGAAGGTTCCTGGGCCCTGCAAGGACTGCCTTGGCTCTGCCCCCAGGGACAAGATGAAGTGATGGTTAGAATTTGTAAGTGGCCAACTCAGAGAAGGGCCATTCTGAGTTGACCTGATAAAGAATGTTCTTGTGTTGCAGCGTGCATGTGTATGCATATGTGTGAGAGAGTCAGGAATAGGCAGTCAGAGATAAACAGGGGCAGGGATACAGACAGAAACATCCCGAGACCCTAGGGGATCTCTACCATAGGGAGAGAAAGAAGCAGAGAGACCGTGCTTCAGCCTAGGTGGCCAAGGTGGGGTGGGGTGGAGTGGGGTGGGCATGGGAAAATAGAGGCTTCTTCTGTCCATTTTTTCTGTGCTGTCATCCCAGGATGCCTGCTGCTCTGGTGGGAGCCAGCCATGAGTTAAGCACTCCCAACTTGGACCCCAGGGATAGGCCAGGGTGCATTTGTCAACATCATGACAAGCTGCAGCGCCAGAGAACAGCTCTGTGCTGGCACAGCCACATCTTGCAGTGGTCTGGCTGTGTGGTGGTTAAGAGTAGGCATGGTGAGTAGGAGCAACTAGTTTTCAATCCTGGCTACACAACCAACTGGCTGTGTGACTGTGGGCAACTTCCTTTGCCATTCTGTACCTCAGACTCTTCATGGGTAACTGGGGTAATCATAGGCCTCACCTTCTCACAAGCTGCTGGTGAGGGTTCGGTGAATTAATGCAGGCAGAGCTCTGGGAACTGGGCTTGGCACGAAGTTCATGCTCAAGAAAGAGTAGCCAAGAGCCAGCTCAGAGAATCCTCTATTCATCCCACAGGTGGGCAGGTCAAGGTTATCAGCCCCATTTTACAGATGAAGAAACCAAGGCTCAGAGAGGGGCAGGGACTTGCTCAGTGACACTCAATCAACCAGTGTTGGAGCTGGAACTGGAGCTGGGGACCCTCTCCCCCCAGTCCAGGGCTTGTTCCACTGCCCCTGCAGTTCCTCCTTGGGGATGTCTCTGTCATTCACGGCTGTAACTCTCGGGCTGTCGAAATTGCCCTCTCAGCCTGCTGTCTCAGGGAGAGGAAGCCCCAAGTTCTCTTTACACCTCAGATTCCCCAGAGCTTGGTGCTCAAAGTTCCAGCTGTGTGGGATAGTGCCTCTGGGAAGGGGCGGAAGCTGCCACTCCCCCACCCTGGGGGCGGTCGCACTCTGGAAGTCAGCGAGTGCTGTATGCAGGACCCTGGGTTCAGCTGCAGTCTCCCATTGGGACAGGAGCAGCGTGGGGGTGGGGGTGGGACAGGGAAGCCTCGGTGATTGGCTTGGTCTTGTAGGGAGCGGCTGCCAGCAGGCCGGCTGGAGGCGGCTTTGCGCTGCCCCAGCCTGGGAGCCCTCAGGATGTGTGTGGGGTGGAGCCTGCTAGGGATCCCAGTGCCACGGGGTGCCGTTGTGAGGGATGGATGCCTCTCCCCCGGAGCAGCACGTTGGGACCCGCTTGGGCCCTGGGGACCAGTGGCAGGGGACCCATAGCCCACACGTGTGAGCGTGTAAGCCGGAGCCCGCTGGGCCCCTCACAGGGTAGGCAGAGGGACGGGCTGGCCCAGGACTCTCTTCCTTGAGACATCCCAGACTCCTTCTCGGATGAAAGTGCTTTGGGAAACCACAGAGTTTTCTGTTTAATGGAAGAAAGAAATCCAGCCTCTCTCCGGAGTGGCAGTGGCCGGCTGGACAGGGTGTGTGTTTGGGAAGGGCGCTGGAGGAGGAGGAGGAAGAGGAGGAGGACAAGTAGGAGGAGGAGGAAGAGGAGGAGAGACGGGTGATGCAAGGGTTTTGAAAGCGCTACCTAGATGTGGGAGGTGGAACCTGGTCATTTGGTTCTGCTTTTCCTAGCAGGTATCGCTCCCCTGGGGAACTTGGGTAAGTCCATAAATAGCTCTGCTGACACAAAGGAGCTCTGTCTGGGGAAGGCAGCCGCTTGACACGGCCGCCAGGAGCTGCCACAGCCACGGCCGCCCGCCTGCGGGAGGAGCCGGGTGGAGACCCGGGCGGGCGAGCTGGCAGGAGCGGCAGCCAGGAGTCGCCTGGGTCCCTGCCGGAGTGTGCTGGGTAGGTGCCTGGGGACAGCGCTGTGTGTGTGGTGGGCGGGCGGCTCGTGTCCACGCCACCCTGTACCCCTGTTTCTATTGCTTCTTCCCCAGGGCAGCCATTGATAGGCATGTTGCAACCAAACCGTTTGTGCTCTGTTCTGAGATAGCTCTGTGTGTGTGTGTGTGTGTGTGTGTGTGTGTGTGTCCATTTGTCTGTCTTGGGGACTGGGAGCCCTGCAGGGTTGCTGGGCATGCTTCCTCTGTTGGCTGCTCCCCACTTCTAGGCTGGCCAGCCAGCTTTTCTTTCTGGGAGAAACAAGAAATGTTTGGTGGCCGAAAAGTCGGGAGACTGCATGGGAGGGGAGCGCTCAGCCAGTAGGGTTGACTATTGTGTCAGGGATGCTGGCTGCACACCAGGCACCAGGGATGGAAGCTCGTGTCTAGTTCCACTGGCCGGGGAAAGAGGTGGTCTCTAGGACTAGTCTCAGGGAGTAGCCTTTAATCCCAGAGACTTGGCCTCTGCTGAAATGTCCACTGGAAGCACAAGCAAGGATGCTCTGCCTCTGAGCTCCAACCCTGTGGGAGAGGGCCTGCACCTGCTCCCTTGGCTCCAGCTGAGACCCATCAGACAGAGGGTGGTGGTAGAGACAGGCTCACCCCACAGAGCTGGCCACTGTGAGCAGACAGAGGCTAATTATTTTCCCAGCCTGGAGGGTCCACATCTCTGTTCTTGTTCCAAGGTGACCAAGGAAGAACCCTTGAATCCTAGGACTCAGAGCAGGAGGATAAACCCAGACCCAGGAAGGGGAGGAGCCTTGTCCAAGTTTGAGCAGCAGGTCTGTGGCTGAGCAGGGACCAGGATGGAGGACTTCTGCCTCCTAGAACAGCAAGAACATGACATGCGGGAAACCATTTCGCTGACTTGAGCTAAGTATTGTAATTCAGCTTCAAATCACACCCCTGACCTGAGAAGCTTGGCTTGCCAGGCCCCTCGGCGATGCTTGAAAACTTTCCACATCCTGCTGCTCTCGGGCCTTCTGGCTGGGTGGCTATCTGGCTCCCTCTTCCAGTGCCAGAGTGGGTACATCTCCTAGAGGGAAGGAGCTGCAGAGGCTGCCCTCCTGGTGCCTGTGGGATCCCTGCCAGGGCACTGCAGGCAGAGTCAAAGTTTCCACAGGGCCCCTTGAGTCCTCTGCATCCAGCCAAGGAGCACCTCCCCTCTTCCCCAGCTCTAGCACGTGGTGTGGTTTAGCCTAGGGCAGGCCCTTCAGGGAGCAGAGTTCCACAACAGGGCTCATTGCAAGCCCAGACTGGCATCTGAGAAGCAGGCGGATGGTGAGGATGAGGCAGTTGAGGCAAGTGACCACTCCTCGTGAGAAGTCTCCAGGGCTTAGAGCCAGAAATTGTTGATGGCGCTTCTGATTATAAGTATGTGGTATCAATGAAATCATTGCACTTCCAGGCTTCCTTGCCTTTGCACATGCTGTTCCAGCTGACTGGAAAGCCCTCCCCTCCCCTCCTTATCCTTTCCTCTCCATGTTTTATTCTAGACACAGCTAGAGCAAATGCTCCTACTGGAATAAGTCTATCCTTTGGTGGTAGCACCCATGGATATTGCTTTGTGTCCTATTTATGTGGAATCTGGGCCTTATTTATCCCTTAGTTGCAAGGTTTTATTTATTTATTTATATTTTGACAGAGTTTTGCTCTTGTTGCCCAGGCTGGAGTGCAATGGCACGATCTTGGCTCACTGCAACCTCCTGGGTTCAAGTGACTCTCCTGCCTCAGTCTCCTGAGTAGCTGGGATTACAGGCATGTGCCACCATGCCTAGATAATTTTGTATTTTTAGTGGAGACAGGGTTTTTCCATGTTGGTAAGGCTGTTCTTGAACTCCTGACCTCAGGTGATCAGCCCACTTTGGCCTCCCGGAGTGCCAGGATTATAGACATGAGCCACTGTGCCCAGCCGGGTAGGTTTTCTTTGAGGACAAACACTGACATGCAAGGCAGCTGGGTCTGCCCATCTCTTAGCTCTGTGCCTGGCATACAGGGCCTGGTAGGGAGCCCCTTTAGGAGAGGCCTAGTCTCTGCATGTCAAAGTTGCGTCCATAGGGCCAAGTGTTGGGGGCTGGGTTTGATAGGCAGTGAGGCAGGGAGAATTTTGGCTTCATACTGGCAGGGGCCATAGGGAGAACCCACTCAGGGGTCATGCTGGGCTGGGTGGTATCCACAGCATAGCCTGGACCATGAAGGATGGCGGAGATAGCCCTGTCTGGTTGAAATGCAATGCTCAGAGTTCTTTGCACAGACTACAGGGGCTTGGAGCACAGCTCCCTGGACCCTCTTGGGATGGTGCCAACCAGAGTAGACCTGGGGAGATTGACCCCCAAGCCAGCAGTCTGTATGGCTCCCTCAGAAGAGGCACAGCTGAGGAGAGAGTGCCTATCCCCAGCTACGTCCCTGGGGGCTCCGAGAGCTGCTTCCCATTTGGCCTCTTAAGGCCTGGAGATGGTAGTCTCTTTGCCTTCTATTAGGTTGGTGCAAAAGCAATTGTGGTTTTTAGCAGCAGGAGTAATGTAAAACCGCAATTACTTTTGCACCAACGTGATTAGCTAGATAGATAGACAGACAGAGAGACAGACAGACAGAGAACTGAGGTGGGAGAGGAAGGACCTGCCTGAGGTGACATGTGACTCAGAAGGAAAGCAGGGACAAGAACACAGGCTCCCCAGCCCAGGCCTGTCTGTACTGCACCAACTGGATATCTCAGAGTATCCAGGTTTCATCTTGAGGCTCTCTCTTTTTCTGGACTCACCAGTGACATGTCCCTTTTGGACCTTCGGGCTTACTGACTAGAACCCTGCTAGTCTCCGGGAAAAGCAACATGTGCAACAGAAAGAACCTTTGGTCAGTGGGCTGGAGACTGCAGCACCGTCTAGTCCCTGCTTACCGATGATCTCGGTAAATATGGTGCCTTCCAAATATCCAGGTCTCTGATTCTCTGCAGGCCGTCTCTTCTTCCTGGGTTCCAAGAGTCAATGGTCAGGGCCAGGGCTTGGTATGGCAGGGAAGCAGCCTTCAGCCTGTTCCCCAGGCACCTCTGGGCAGGCGCCTTCTCATGCAAGCTGCAGCCCAAGCCGAAGCTGCGAGGTTTGCTGTTGTTTGTGGAGCCAAGATGTCATTGCTTAGGGAAAACCATCATTCCTCCCAGGAATAAACAAGGCTGCTTGTGGCTCAGCCCCCTAAGCCCAGAGAAGCTGGAGCCACTCACAGCAGACCAGCCAGGCTCAGCCCCAGGGAGTGCCGCCTGCCCCTGCACAACCAGCTGTACCCTGGCTTCCAGGATTGGCTTGGGGATAGGGGCAGGATGGCAGGAGGGGTGCTGGAGCCATAAGCCCCTTGGGAGATCAGAGCTTCCAGGCACAGACGAGAGGGAAGAGGGGTCCCTGGATAGCCTCTTCCTTCTGGCAATGGGCCTAAGTCATCACTCAAGATGTGTGGATAGCTGCCAGGTATGCCCTGTGCTCCAGATGGCCCAGGGCTTCTCCCCTCTCCCTGCCCTCCATGGGCCAGCCCGCTCGCACCTGGCACCATGGCTCAGGCTGCTGCCGGAGAACTGTCAGTGGCTCCCAACTTAGAAAGGGGGATGTGCAGGAAGTTATTTGGAACTGGGCATGCTTTTTACCACATAACCAGGGCTCTCTGTGGTGTCCTCAGTTACCTCTTACTGGGGTTAGCTTTGGGCAAATAGCAGAGCTCAGGCACTGGGGTCAGGGTGACAGAAGATAAAGGAGCAAGGGGAGAGGCAGAGAAGGGCCTTGGCAGTGCCTCTGGGGACCAAATGGCTGGCAGGAACCTTGACAGCAGGCTGGAGGCAGCCAGGACAAGGACTGTGGAATGGGAGTGGCATGGCTGTGCCACCCCTCAAGTCAAGGGCTGTAAGCAATGTCCAGCCAGGACATGAAACCTTCACTTCTCAGACCTCGCTTCGTGGATTTCCCAGTTGCTTCAAATAGCAGCAGCTCTGTACTGTCCTCTCTCCCTCCTTCCCTCTTTCCCTCCTTCCTTCCCTCCTTCCCTCCTTTGTGCCCTCCCTCTCTCCCTCCATCCTTCCTTCCCTCCCTCCCTGCCTCCCTTCCTTCCTTCCTTGCTTCCTTGCTTCCTTCCATGTGTGTTAAGTACCTACTGTGTGCCACGCACTTGCAAATTACTGGAGGCATAGATCTAAAAGGCCCCATCATTAATCTAGTGCCAGGGTGATCAGGTAATGGATAGTAACAACGCAGCTTTAATGGAGAGGCACGGGGGCTGTGGGAACCCCTGGGGAAGCACTCAGTTCAGCCTGGGAGCCTCAGCAAAGCTTCCTACAAGAGGTGAAGCTGAATGTGATTGTACAGATGCTTGCCCATTGAAGAACGTCTCCATCCCAGTCTATCCACCCCTCCGAGGTGTAGACATGATTCCTGCCTGGCCGTGGAAATTACTTTTGTGTGTCCAGCCACATGCTCCTCCTTATCTAGGGAGGTTGTCTAGGAGTATGGGCTCTGGACTCGAGGGAAGGCTCTCTCTTACATTACAGTTATGTGCTCTTGGGCAAGAATGGAGTTTCTCTTGCCTTCATGTCCTGGAGCGGTGGTCCAGCCTCATCGGGTTAAATGAGATAATAGCTGTAAAGCACTTAGACATGTTTCATGTGAATGGACTCTGCGTCCTGCTAGCAGTGAGAGTGCCACTATCGCTTTATCTCATGGGGGGCTGTTATTAAACGCAGTGATGTAGGTGAGGTGCTTGGCGTGGATGCGACACTGAGCAGGCGTTCGGTAGGCATTCAGGAGGCAGCACGGCAGATTTTTGCTAGAGGGAGACAGTTGGAATGTGCAATCAGAGATGTGTACAAAGCAAGGAGCTCACTGAGGAGAGAGCCGTGGCCTCAGCCCAGGGAGCCGACGAGGAGACACTGCGATGAGGGGTTTTATTTGTTTTTAAAATAAACTTTTTGAATTGAAGTGCAGCATACTTACAGAAAAATTAGAATACAGCCAATGAATTTTCACAAAGTGTAGCCCCTATTCAGGTTAAGACATAGAACATTCCGGTACCCTAGGAATCCCCACAAATAATCCTCTTTTAGTTTCTATGGCCTCAATTGTAACCCTTGTCCTGAATTCTTCTTTTTCATTCTTTCTTTTTTTATTTTTGTGTGTGTGTGAGGCAGAGTCTCGCTCTGTTGCCCAGGCTGGAGTACAGCGCACTGCAACCTCCTTCTCCCAGGTTCAAGCGATTCTCCTGCCTCAGCCCCCAAGTAGCTGGGATTACAAGTGCGTGCCACCATGCCCGGCCAATTTTTGTATTTTTAGTAGAGATGCGGTTTTGCCATGTTGGCCAGGCTGTTCTTGAACTCCTGACCTCAGGTGATCCGCCCACCTTGGTCTCCCAAAGCGCTGGGATTACAGGTGTGAGCCACGGCACCTGGCCCTTGTCTTGACTTGTCTTGCCTTGTCTTTCCGATGAGTGTTGCCTATCCTTGAACTTGTGTAAATGGAATCATCGAGTACATATTCTTTTACGCTGACTTCTGTAAGATTCATAATAATATTGCATCAAGTTTTATTTTGTTCGTTCTTGTTGCCCTGTGGTATCTTCTTGTGTGAATATACCGCCACAGCTTATCTGCTTCTGTTGATGAACATTTGTGTTGTTTCCAGTTTGAGGCTATAATGAATAGTGCTGCTATTAATATTCTTGTGCATATCATTTGATGTACTGTGTGTGCTTCTGTGGGGTAAATACCTAAGTTTTGCAATTGCTGAGTCATAGAGTTGTACATAGTTAGCCTTAGTAAATACCATCATAGTGTTTTCCAAAGTGTGACAGGAATACACTCCCTTCAGGCTGTGCATGGAAGAGCCTGTTATTCCGTGTCCTTACCAACATTATTGGTATTAGGTATTGTGATATCTGACTGTGGCTTTAATTGGAAATTCCTTGATGTCTGGCGAGGTCGCATCCCTTTTTCGTGTGTTGATTAGCCATTTGGCTGACCTCTTTTGAAAAGTGCCTGTATGGGTCTTTCCCCCATTTTCCTATTGGATTATTTTTTTCTGATTAATTTGTAGGAACTTAAACAATGTTGTAGATATGCGTTTATTGTTGGATATGCACATTCCAAATCCCACTCTGGGATTTGCCTTTTCACTCTCTTAAGAGTATTTTTAAAGAACACAAGTTCTTAATTTTAATGCAGTCCAATTTGTTAATCTTTTTTCTTTTGTGGAGAGTGCTGGTTGAGTCCTGTTTCTTGGCTTATTACAAGGTTATGGACATACACTCTTATGTATTCTTTTAGATGTTTTATGTTTCATATTTAGATCTAAAATCCACTTGAAATAGATTTTTATGCACTGTATGAAGTAGACATCAAGATTCATTTTCTCTGGATAAATATTCAGTGTATTCAGAGTCTATCCTTTCTCACTATATGGCAGTATCACCTTTGTCAGAAATTGAGGGGCAATACGTGTGTGGGGTGTTGAAGTTTGAAGGGTGAGAAGAGCTTCGGCCGGTGGACAGAGGAGGGGAGGGTGCTCCAGGCAGGATGTACGGTATGAGCATAGGTTTAGAGGGGCCTGAGAGTAGAGCATATTTGGGGAACGAGCTATAGTTCAGACTGGCCGGAGGGAAAGGAGGAGAAACGGTGTGGTGGAGAAACGGTGTGGAGGAGAGACGGTGTGGTGGAGAGACGGTGTGGAGGAGAGACGGTGTGGTGGAGAGACGGTGTGGAGGAGAGACGGTGTGGAGGAGAGACGGTGTGGAGGAGAGACGGTGTGGTGGAGAGACGGTGTGGAGGAGAGACGGTGTGGAGGAGAGACGGTGTGGAGGAGAGACGGTGTGGAGGAGAGACGGTGTGGTGGAGAGACGGTGTGGAGGAGAGACGGTGTGGAGGAGAGACGGTGTGGTGGAGAAGTTGACTGGGGCAGAGCACACAGGGTTAGGGGTTGGAACTTTATCCTAGAGGGATGGAGGCATTTTGAGCAGAACAATACCGGCAAGTTGGTGCAGGGCCAAGGGAGATAAGAGAAAGCCTCATGACAGAGGGAGGCAGGAGGGTGGGTTTGGAGAAGACTGTAAATCCAGCCAAACCCAGCCCCGACATCACCCCCTTCTTCCCCCGCAGAGATAGTGTGCGCCTGCCTCAAGAGGCAGCAGTGAGGCAGAGGGTGCCTAAAGATCGGGAGGGTAACCTTCGGCCACAGGGTTGTAGCTGAGTCCCACGTCCACACGTCCACTCATGTCCTCAAGTGAAAGAGCCTCTCTTTCACTGGGTTGGGGCTCTAGTGCTACAGGCCCTGAAGGAGGAGGGCAGTGGGGCAGACTGGGGCAGACAGGTAAGGCAGGGGGTGTATCTGGAAAGGGGGATCTTTCTGTTCCTCCTGCCCTTGATGCCCCCACAGGGAGACCTGGCCATGCCTTGGGCCTTGAACTCTGCCCTTTCTAGGCTAGCTGAGATTCAGAATTGGACAGACATGCTGGGGAGAGCAAGACCCAGAGAAGGGAGTGATTTGGCCCAGGCCATGCAGTGAGCCAGACTGACCCAGCCTATGGGCGGGCTGAGCACAGAGTTGTCTGCCTTCTCAGCTTCCAAACTTCTTCCCCTGAAACCTGCAGCTAATAGGATCCTGTCCTGGGCGGCTGTAAGGGTCAAAATGTGTCTAGTGCCCTGTCCTGGAATTAGATGCAGGAGAGGGAGCTGATGATGTCGATGATCATGCTGAGAGTAACAATTATGATTTACAGAAATTGCAGATGCTTACTGAGCACCTGCTAGGTGCCAGGCCCTATGCTAAGCCCTCCCCTCAGCTGTGATGTAGGTTCTCAGTATTCACATTGCCATTTTACAGATGAGGAAATCGAGCCTCAGTAGTTTAAGCAGACTGTGCAGGTGCACTGACCCAGGAGGTGGCAGTGCCAGGCTTTGAAGCTAGATTTGCCTATCTCCAAGCCCCAGTTCTTCATCGGCAACAGGCTTCCCTCCTGCCACCCCTGGCTCTCAGTCCTCCCTATTCTCAGATCTGTGGCCTTAGTTTTTGGGTTGGTCCCTAATGCCATTCATGAGAGAGTCAAGCTGTGGAGAGGAAGGCAAAGGAGCAGAAGGGCACCACTGTGGGCTACTGTGTGCCAGGCACTACCTCTGTATGCCCTGTAGCAGCCCTGCGAGGAAGCAGCACACTGGCTGTGAGGGAGGCGGCACATGGGTAGGAAGTGGGATTCACCCTCAGGCCCTCCTGCTTCCAAATGCTGACCTCATGACTGCAGCACCATTTGTGTCCTTCCCTGAGGTCTTCCTGGCATGGCAGAGCTTCTTTGATTAACCTAGTGTAAAACATCACAGAGAAGCCCCACACTTCTAGCTCTCCCCACCTGGAAGGGGCCCTTGGGAGGGAGAGGATTTGGGAGGGTCACTAGGTGTGCAGGATTCTGCACCACCCCTCCCAACACTGGGTATCAGTCTCCTGCCCCTCAATCTCCAACTATGTGGAGTCTGAGCAGGGCCCCTGCATCTGATATGGCTCACCACTCCCTAGCACAGAGCCCGGCCCAGGTGGGTCCTCAGGGAGCATCCTTGGAAGGAAGGGAAGGGGATAGTGAAGAGGGCAGGAAAAGAGATCAGAGGAGTAGAAAGAGCAGGGCTTTGGAGCTAGGCAGACCACGGTTTCAACTCTGACTCTTCCACTGACTTGCTGTTTGAGCTTGTGTAAGTTACTTAACATCTCTAAGTCCTCATTTTGTTATTTACAAATGATACTGATCTCATAGGGTTGTTGGAAGTTAGAGCCCAAAGTATAAAACACAGTTAGAGCCTAAAGTATAGACTGTCACAGTGCATGGCGCGCAGTAGACGCTCAGTTAATGATCGCTGTCTCTCCCCTATCTTTGTCAACATTATCTGTCTCAGACACCTCTAGCTTCACCTTCCTCACCTCTACAGCACCAAGTAAACACTGCTTTCTGGGTAAAGTCGGAATTCCTTAACCTTTCCACGCTCCTGCCCCATCCAACCACCTCCACCTCCTTGAATGTTCCCTGCTGGCTCTGGCACAGCCTGGAATATCCTGTCCCGTCTCTTCCCCCCATTACCTCCTCCCAGAGCAGTCCTAGTTCTTGCTGCCTCTGCTTCCACGGCCTCCTATTGTGGCAGCAGGTGGGTGAGAGATTGACCCGGCACCTCCAAGGCGGAGAACATGACTTGCTGCTGTTTGGCTGTAATAGCCAGCACAGGCCCTGGCACATGGCTGCAGCTCTGTAGGTATTTGCTGAGTAAGTCTTGGGGGAAATGGTGTGAATAAGCCAGACATGATCCTGATGAGCCAAATAGGACCTGCCCAGGGCTATGACAGCAGGGCAGGCTGGGTCTTGGCAGGGGAGCAGAGAGCCTTCCAGCCAGAACATCTGAGGCGATTGAGCCAGCACTCACAGGGACAGGCAGGAAGTGGACTTGAGGGGTAGAGAGCTTAGGGAAAGGAGACTGCCTGAGAACACACACACACACACAAAGGAGACAGAAGAGCAGGGTGCCAGCTGGGAAGGGGAGTGAGGGTGGAGCCCACAGGTGAACTGGTTCCTGAGCAGAGCCCCAGGGGTGGGGCAGGAGAGGCCAGGGGGCCTGGAGTTCCCCTTCTCATGAGGCGTCAGTCACCACAAGCTTAGGAAGAAGCTGGGAACACCCCTGCTCTCAACTCTCAACTCCCTGCCTTTCAGAGAAGAAGGCTGGAGGAGTAGAAGGGGTCTTTGAGGTGGTAGGTGGGGACAGAGACTGCAAGTCCACCCCACGTAGAAGCAGTGGTATCAGAAACAAAGGCGGGAGAAGGGGCCTGGTGAGGAGTGACAGGGCAGAACGGTGCTAAAACCCTGGGAGCCGCCCCCCGGCCCAGGGAGAAGCTGGGCATCCAGGCAGGTAGTGTGGGTCTCCAGCAGGCTGCAAATGGCATGTCCTTCTGGCTTGATCAGGTGAAAGTGCCAAGAGTAGGGAGGGTTTCTGAGGGGGCCCTCCTGTCTTCTCTTTCCTCAGGGGTTCCTCTTCCATGAGTGTTGGCTTTGTCCTGAGAGTCTCTGTGCAGGGGTGAGCTACCCCTCTTCTGTGCCTCAGTATTGCTGTCTGTAGAGTGGGTGCGCTCCCTGCTGTGGCGTGCCACCCTCCTGAGCCTCCGACAGAGGAGCTTCAGTCTGTGGTCGAATTCCTCCTGTGCTCCTCTCTCCTCCTGCAGTTGGGCCTCTGTTTAGGGAACATGAATGGGCAGCTGCCTCCAGGGAACTTGCCAGCCCCCTATCCTGCTCTGAGGTCACGCCTTTTCTGCACGGGCTCCCCATTATAGAGAGGGCGCTGTGTGTTTAAACTGGTCCCAGGTGAGGTTCTGGGCTGGATTTTAGTCCTGATTCTGTTGTATGACCTTGGACTTATCACTTCTTTTCTCTGGGCCTCACACAACAGACAGTCACCTTGTCTGTTACCTGACGCCACTCTCCAGGATCGTCTCGGGCGTTAGAAAGAAGTAAAAAGGCCTGTGTCTTACTTGTAGGGAAGGTGATGCAGTAGTTCTTAGATCGGGTTCAGACAGAGGCATTTTTAAAATACTTCACAGGTAATTCTAAAGTGTACTTCTCCATTGAGAACCAATAGTCTAGGTCTGTGGTTTTCAAACTTTATGTGCAAATGAATCTCCTGGGATCCTGTTAAAATGCAGATTCTGATGGGGAGGGGGTTGTGGATTGAGGTTTAAGAGTGTGTATTTTGTATAAACTCCTGGGTGCTGCTGCTGCTGGCTCACGGGCTGCACTTTGAGGCCAAGAGTCTAGATGGTCCTGTGAAGTTCACTGGATTGTTCTTTTGCTCATTTATTCATTCATCAAACATTTCAGCTGGGAGTGGTCACACGTGAGGCTACAGGGAGACAGAGCCCAGGGTCTTCCAGGGCTACAGAATTTGAACTTTATCTGAGAGGTATTGGGACACCAGCCACAGCAAAGTTTTAAGCAGAGGAGTGACAAGTTGAGGTTTGCATTTAGGCGGCTCCCCTGACGTAGCACAGAGAATGGCCAGCGGGGTCTGCACTGCCAATGCGAGGACCGCGTCATCCTGATGGGAGATGATGGTGGTCTGGAGGGAAGTGGTGGCAGCAGACACAGAGAGAGTAGAAACTTGCTTTTTAAAAAACATTAATCAACTTTTTAATTTTTTATTTTTTGAGACAGAGTCTCACTCTATGGCCCAGGCTGGAGTGCAGTGGCACGATCTCGGCTCACTGTAACCTCTGCTTCCTGGGTTTAAGCAATTCTCCTGCCTCAGCCTCCTGAGTAGCTGGGATTACAGGTACATGCCATGTTGCCCGTCTAATTTTTGTATTTTTAGTAGACACAGGGTTTCACTACGTTGGCCAGACTGACTTGAACTCCTGACCTCAGGTGATCCACCCACCTTGGCCTCCCAAAGTGCTGGGATTACAGGCGTGAGCCACAGCGTCCAGCCTCAACTTTTATTTTTTACAGTAGCTTTAGGAATTAGCACAAAGTACAGACAGCTCTCATATACTCTGTCCTCCTTATCGCCAATCTCCCTAGGGGAAGGATCCTTGAAATTGTGTAAGTGATGATCAGGAGGATTTGAGGATTGACTTTTTGGGGTCATGAAGGAAAATGAAGAAAAATGATAGCTAGCCCTGGTTTGGGCAACTGGTGGTGGCTTCATTGATATAGGGACCATGAGAGGAGGAATGATGGACTTTGGGAGTGATCACGCACTCAGAGTTGGGCTTGTTGAATTGGCAGCACTGATGGGTTATGCAGAAGGAGGTCTCCGTCCCTGTCCCTGGGCTGCAGCCACACAGGTGTCCTCTCTGTCTCAGCAGCATGCTAAGGCTTTTCCTGGCCCGGGGCCTTGGCCTATGCTGCTCCCTCCCCTAATGAGCCCTGCCCTGCCCCTTGAGCAGATTTCAGTCTCCAGCCATTCCACAGGGCGGCCTCCCCGACACTCCCCTGTACTCTCTCACAGCATCTGAGGGTTTTCCTTCACATCGCAGATCATGGTTTCTATTTATCCTGTGTTTATCTGAGTGATGACTTGGTCAATGTGCCTCCTTCCTCTCTAGTCTGCAAGCTCCACAAGGACCGGATCATGTGTTTCTTATTCCTTCCTTTATGCCCTTTATGCACAGAGCCTAGAACAGTGTCTGGATGCACAACTATTCTATGAGGATTTGGTGAATACTTGCCTTTGGCATCTCGACTCAGGAGATGGGTCTGGGCCGGCAGTGTGGACAGCAAGTCACCAGCAGCCAGATGGTGCAGACAGCGATTGTAGCCGGGGGAATGGATGGGTTCACGAGGGAGCAGACAGGCTGATGATGAGAGGGACCCTGCTGCAGGTCCTGAAGGACAGGTAGACAGGCCCATGGGAGGGTGGAGAAGGGGTCAGCGGAAATTCAGGGAGGGAGATGTCAAAGCCACACTGTGCTGGGGTGACCAAGGCTATTGTTTATTGGGGGCTCTTGTGTGCCCTCATGGTGCTGAGCCCTGGATACACATTAGCTCATTTATTCCTCTAACAACATCGTGAGGAGGTTCTTGAAATCCTATGTATGGCTAAGGAAACTGAGGCACAGAAAGGTTAGGCCCAAGGTCACCCAGCAAATAAGTGTGAAGTTAGTATCTGGAGCTCTCCCTAATGTAAGTATCGCCTCCATCCTCCTGAATTTTGCCAAACCTGCTGTGTTGGAGGGAGTGGAGGTAGAAAGGAGAGGAGAACAGTCTGGAGGGTCTCAGAGCTGGTGGTGGAGGAATCACAGGGCGTGCCAGCCTCTGGGTGGTTAAGAGGCCAGGCCTGGAGGAGCTGGGGTGACACTGAGCTGGGAGAGCTAAGTGTCAGCCGAGCCGTCAAGGTTCCTGGAAGCTAGTGTTGAGCCAGGGACCTGAAGCTGGGGAGCCAGAGCATGGCAAGCCTGAAGGAACAGCCCATCTTGAAAGCCTCGAGGTCCAATGTGGGGCAGGAATTCTAACAGCCTCTCCCCTTCTCAAATGACTTTACAGTTCACAGAGCACCCTCCTGCCCTTTCTCAGACTTGGTCCCCTTGGGTCTCTGGCATAGGAAGCAGCAGGGCATCCTCTCCCCCTTTCATGGCAGAGAAAACCGAGCTTGGAGGGGAGGTCGCTGGGGATTACACAGCTAGAAAATGATGGAGTGAGGATTCCAGCCCAGGCCTTCTGGCTGTGTGTCCGGTGCTCTGTCTATCAAGTCCTGACTGTTAAGGACCACCCTGAGGCAGAGGCAAACCCCAGTTTGCATCCCCCAGTGCAGGAAGTGGTTTTTGAGGGCAGATGCGGAGCGCGGCATCTGTGGCGGCTGTGATGAATCATCCGAGTGAGAGCTGCAGGTTGCCCCTGGGTCAGCAGACCTGGCTGCTCGGTGAGTAGCTGTGTGATGTTGGACAAGTCACTTCCAGCAGCTCACCACTACCCTCAACCCAACAGCCAGTGGGCATCTGGGGCCTAGGAGCCATAGCTGGTATGAGTGTGAACTCTGGGTGTCATAGCTGCCATCCCTCACCAGCCTGTTCTGAGCTCTGGATTGGATTTGGGAGAGGATTTGATTAGGTCCTAAACAGTGGCTCCATTTAGAGGGCCTGGTTCATTTCCTGTGTGCTTACAGCAGACGAGACATGGGCAGAATTAACCAGAGAAGTGATGGATGGGAAAGACACAGACCCCCACCTTGGGAGGGCAGGACAGTGGCTTCCAGAACTCTGGATCCAAGGCCCTGGGTGAGCAGGCTGGTCTCTCTAGGGTGCGCTGGCTGGATTCTTGTTACCCCAGCTGGTTGCAACAGCTGTCTCACTGGGTCCCCAACTGCCTGTACTTCCACTATCAGAGTGCTCCCCATGCTCCTTGAAACTAGTTGTCCAACCTCTGTTTTTTCTGCTTAACTGAGGGCAGAGATTGTGTCTGACTTGTTCCCTGCTGTTCCCCCAGTACCTACCTCAGTGTGTGGAGAATGAATGAATGCATGAATGCATGAATGCATGCATGCCTCAGCCCTCCCTGCCACCCACACATCCTGCCCACGCTCCCCAGAGCAGCTTTGACACAGCACAGCTCTGCCTGTGTCGTTTCGTTGCTCACAGGGCAATCCCATGCCCACCATGTATTCTGCAACCTGGCCCTCATCTTTGCCTCCCCTCCTGCCCTAATTTTCTGCTACACTTGCCACCCCCCACCCCTGGGTTTCTCGGGTTTCCTGTAATTGCTCCAGAGACTCCATCAAACCACTTCCCACCTCAGCTCTTCCAAGAACACAGGCCTCACCAAACCTGCACGCAGTCCCTGTTCACACAAGCCTGCCTGGGAGCACAGAAAGAACCATGTGCTCTGGGCCCTCTTTGCCAGCATCTGCTCGTGTGGGATGCGCCCAGGTGAGGGGTCTTAGGCAGCACTCCAGGCTGCTCCTCCTCCCTCTGTAGCCCTCTGAGGGCCCCAAACACTTATGTGTAAGGCTCCAAGGAAACAGGGAGAGAGACCCTGGGCAGGAGACGTGAGTTCTAATCCTGCATCAGCCTCTCATTCTCAGGTAATTCCCTTACCCTCTGGCTCCCCAGTTTTCTTATCTCTAGAATAAGACTACTGATAGCTCCCATTGGATCAAAAGCTTTTCCAGGGCCAGGCACTGTGAGGAGATTCACATAGTCCTGTGAGTCCAGTGTGATATCACCGGGCTCCATTCCCGATGAGGAAACAGAGGGTCTGAGACATTGCGAGGCTTGAGCAGAGTTGTACAGTTAAAAAGTGGCCCCACTGGGATCAAAATCAGTCTGACTCGGGGATCCAAGCGCATAACCACTGGGCCCTCTGAGAACCCTTCTGCCTTGGTTAGTTTCTTCCCCATCCCTCCTGGTAGAGGCCCTCTGGGGAGAGCACCCCTGCCTGAGCGGCACTTCCCCTCTTGGCTTTGTTTGGTTTGGCCTTGGTTTAGAATAGGGCTGGCAGAGGCAGGCTGACTTGCATTTCTGGTTTTGCGTTTGTTGCTGCACTTTCCCCAAGGGGTGGGCGGGCTCCGGCTGACAGTCACCACTGGGACAGACCTGGGCCCCACCCCCACCACCCAGGAAAGGGGAAATGTGACCTGCTCCCCTCTCAGTGCCACTCCATGCCAGGCCCTGAGGGCATCCGGTTGCTGCTTCCTTCCGTCTTTCCCCAAGGACTATCAGAGGCAGGTGGCTGGGCTGGGGGACTGGTGTTGGGGTGGGCCATGTGGGAGGGTGATAGGAGCTGGCTGTGGGGCAGTTTGTTTCTCCTGATGGAGAATGTTCCCTGGTGGGTGGGGCGATGGGCTGGGGATTGGGTTGCTTATGGAGATGGAGATCAGAAGTGGGCTTGAGAAGAACAGGGACAGAAGGCCTGGGCTCTGGCCCCAGCCTAGCCCCTGAATTGTGCAGGGTGGCTTTGAGCAAGTCACTAAGTCACTGTCCAGACTGGGCCCTCAGCCTTCCTGACCACTCAATGGAGGGTCTTTCTGTCCACCTGGGAACAGCCTGAAGGGACTGAAGCACAGCCCTTAGTTTCCAGATGAGAATTCTGGACTGGAGGCCCTGACATTACAATTGCCAACATTGACTCTGGTGTTTGGCAGAGCGTGGGGTGCGCGGGAAACATATGTCGCTGGTTGAGGTCTTTAACTTCAGAGTCTCCCTCTAGATCAATGCCTTTTAAATCACTACCGCTGCCAACACCATCTCCTTTAAGGAGCTTTCCACTTTCTGCAGCATACCCTCCTGATATGTTGCTCAGGCATGCTGATTATCCCATTTCATAGGTGGACATCTTGAGGCCCAAAGGTTGGTGACTGGCTCTACCTGACACCCCCGTGTGGGCCTCAGTCTTCCTGTCTATGCAGTGGGGATTTTGGATTGCTATTTCAGAGTCTGAGGCTATGAGGTCTCAGAGGGCCCTTGGGTGGAGTCACCTCTGAGCTGCAGGGAGGATTTCCAGGGCAAGAAGGCCACAGCATCAGCAGGCACCTGTCTCTGGCCTGTGAGCCACAGCCTAAGGCGTGCCCGAACCTGGCCAGCCCCTGCTGGAGTCCTCCGAGGCTTCCCCTCCCTTGCCCAGCCACCTTCTCGGTTCTGCAAGGCTCCACTTTCACTTTCATGCTCCCAGGCTGAGGCTGTTACCCGCGCTGCGCTTTCACATCCGCTCACATCTGTGCTCCCAGATGCCAGCATGACCCCTGACACGTGTGTGCAGCTGCCTGCAGCTGCCCCAAGCCATGGCTGATTGCTGGCTCCCAGCTATGGGGCTCTGCCATTACGGATTCCCTGGGGCTTCAGAGACTTCTCGGCTTCGGGCATGGCCTTTTGGTGTCAAGGCAGCTGTGCAATAGTGGGTAAGCCACTGGCCTTTGGGTTCAGTTTTCTCATCCATCAAATGGACATTAATGATTTCTACAATGAGAGCTCTTACCCCATGTTGTGGGGGTACTTACCCCTGAAGTTTTCTGCCAGTGTGCATGTGCACACATTCGCAAGCATCCGTACAGTTCCCGAGTATGGGTGGGGTCTTTCTCTTTCATTAGTTCTCAGCAGCTATGGCTTCTTGAAGGACGGAACCTGGGCTCTAAATAAACAGTTCCAGCTCCAGCATTCCTGGTCCTTGAGTGTGAGGGGCCCAGCCCAGGCTTGAGAACTGCCGCCCTGTGTGGCTGTGGCACCACGGACACTGCTGACTTTCTCAGGGCCTCAATCTTCTGGTGATGTAGCTGCTTTTCAGACTTCCATCAAGAGAACCGTTTTTCTCTTTGCTCATGAAATCTGTCGAAACTCAACAAAACCCCCTAGGATCCTGAGGGTTGTGTGTGAGGCAGGAGATGCTGTGTTTTTAAAGAATCTCTGAGGCTCCTCCCAGCAGTTTAGAAATCCCAGGGTAGGTGATCCCTCAGGGAGGTTCCATGTGTCTGTGACATCTGGCGAGTCCAGGGTGGGCAGTATTTTCCAGTTCCGGTTTCATTCCAGTTCACTAGTTTCGAAAAGATACTTAAACATCCAGAGCACATTCTTGTTTGAATGACTCATTCAGATTTTTTAAACTTTAATTCATGTAGAAGACATCCTGGGCTAGGTTCAGTGACCGCCCTGGCTTTGGGGCTTGGCTTGGTTCTGGTCCATGAGCAGAGACTGCCTGGTTCTCCTTTATCCCCAGAGGCGACTTCAACCCTGTTTCTTTTTCTGTAAAATAGGGACAGTGATCTTCTTTTATAGGGTTGTTGGGAAGGCCATATAAGAGAGTGGGGTCAAGCTGGCCTGGCCCCGACATGGCAGGAGCTAGGTAGACAGTGGTTACCTCTCCTCTCCCTCTTCTCCTGTAAGTGACCAGCTGCGTTTTTGATGGAGCAGAAAGTTCAAGCAAGAAGACAGGGTGAGAATCGTTATACAGCTAAGTCAAAGGGGCTTTCAGGGTTCCATCTGGCACCTCAGCTTTCAGACTGGGGGGCCGGGGTTCAGGTCACTTCCTGGTTTCATGTCAGCCTTTGATGCTGGCATCGCGGAGCCTCCTCTTCTGAACCGCTCTTGTTTTCTTTTTGTTTCCCAGATGTTTGAGACGGAGGCAGATGAGAAGAGGGCGATGTCCTTGGAGGAAGGGAAGGAGCCTGGTGCTGAGGATTCCCCACCCAGCAAGGAGCCCTCTCCTGGGAAGGAGCTTCCTCCAGAACAAGACCTTCCACCCAAAAAGGACTCTTCTTCTGGGCAGGAACCCGCTCCTGGCCAAGAACCACTGTCCAGCAACAACTCAGCTACCTGTGAAGAATCCCCTCCAGGCCCAGATGCCCTGCCAAGCAAGGATGCCCCACCATGCCAGGAACCCCCTCCAACCCAAGACCTCTCACCCTGCCAGGACCTGCCAGCTGGTCAAGAACCCCTGCCTCACCAGGACCCTCTTCTCACCAAAGACCTCCCTGCCATCCAGGAACCCCCCACCCAGGACCTTCCACCCTGTCAAGATCTGCCTCCTAGCCAGGTCTCCCTGCCAGCCAAGGCCCTTATTGAGGAGACCACGAGCTCTGGGGACCTGCTAGCAGCCACCGGGGAACCGCCTGCGGCCTCCAGGCCTGCCTTCGTGATCCCCGAGGTCCGCCTGGATAGCACCTACAGCCAGGAGGCAGGGGCAGAGCGGGGCAGCTCGGGAGATGAGGAGGATGCAGAAGAGGAGGGGGAGGAGAGGGAGGAAGGGGAGGAGGATGAGGATGAGGACACCAGCGATGACAACTATGGAGAGCGCAATGAGGCCAAGCGCAGCAGCATGATCGAGACAGGCCAGGGGGCTGAGGGCGGCCTCTCACTGCGTGTGCAGAACTCGCTGCGGCGCCGGACGCACAGCGAGGGCAGCCTGCTGCAGGAGCCCCGGGGATCCTGCTTCGCCTCCGACACCACCTTGCACTGCTCAGACGGTGAGGGCGCCACCTCCACCTGGGCCATGCCTTCACCCAGCACCCTCAAGAAAGAGCTGGGCCGCAATGGTGGCTCCATGCACCACCTTTCCCTCTTCTTCACAGGACACAGGAAGGTGAGAAAGCTACAGGGGGAGGGAAAAGGATACATGCAATGCGGGGAGGGCCGGCCCGGGGCTGCAGGGAGTGAACAGTCACCGCGTTCCACCGCTGCTGTCCCAGCAGCCTCCCAGCGAACCTTCCACCCATTGGACAGAAGATAAAACTGAGGCCCAGCAGGACCCGGAATGCAGAGCCTGGACTGAAACCCTTGACTTTAGGACTCCAGATGCTGCGTTCTTACTGCTGCACGGTCCCCACAGAAAGCAGAGCAGGTGTAGCTTAGCCCAGGCCGTTGTGTGTTTGGATTTAAAAGATCTGAGATAGTAGCTGGAGAAATAGAGTTACAGCTTAGCCAGACTAGAAATCCATCAGCCAGCCACAGTGACAACACATATTGATTCCGTGTCAGCGTTATCCGAAGCAGTTTATGCGAACTCATTCATTCTCACACAACAGCCCTATGAAGTAGATAGTATTTTTGTGACCATTTTACAGCAGAGGAAACTGAGGCAAAGAAAGGTTATCTAATGTGCTCTAGGTGACGGTATATCAATGTCTGAACCAGAATTAGAATCTGGTTCCAGGACTAGTGGTTTTTTTTTTTTTTTGAGTTAGAGTCTCACTCTGGCCCCCAGGCTGGAGTGCAGTGGTGCCATCTCTGTTCATTGCAACCTCCACCTCCAGCATTCAAGTGATTCTCTTTCCTCAGCCTCCTGAGTAGCTGGGATGACAAGCACCTGCCACCACTCCTGGCTAATTTTTGTATTTTCATTAGAGATGGGGTTTCACCATCTTGGCCAGGCTGGTCTTGAACTCATGACCTTGTGATCCACCCACCTTAGCCTCCCAAAGTGCTGGGATTACAGGCGTGAGCCACCGCACCCAGCCCAGGGTAGTGCTCTTAACCAACCACCACACTCTTTGCCTCTCGTGAGTATTTATATATAGATAAATAAGTATTTATCAGTTTCCTGCTGTGTACCAGGCCCTGTGCGGCATAACAAGAACCGCAGGAGTGTGTGAGGCTGGTCTCAGACTGAGAGAAATCAGTTATCTGTGTGAGCCTTAACCGTGAACAGATGCGCCATGATCTTGAAGCCCACCAACTAGTCTGAGTCTGGGCTCCGTTTCTTACTGTGTGACTTCGGTTGAGTCACTCAACTCTTCTGAGACTTAGTTTTCTTCTCGGAATAGTAGAGGTTAATAGCACTTACATCCCAGAATGGTTAGCGGAGGCCCTCAGGGAATGCTGGGCCCCATGCCTTCTCTTGAAATGCAACAGCCAGTGCAAAGGGTTGGTGTGACAAGTGTTATGAGGCCAGGTGAGTAGGGGTGGTCAGTGCCTACGGAGCACAACTGACTCAGAGATCTAGAACTTCAGGAGAGACCCCAGGGTCTAAGGCTATGCGGGAAAGCTGGAGGAAGATACCTCTCAGCTTGGCCTGGAAGGTTGAGCAGGATTAGAATAAACAGAGAGAAAGAGGCAGGCATTCTCTGGCTAGAGCAGAGCATTCCTAAAGGGCAGATGCCTGGCACACGTGCTGCTATTCCTCCCTCCAACCCGTGGCAGACATCACTAATGGATTCCAGCATACTTCCTCACCAAGTTGGGACATGTCCTCAGAAGCCTGCTTAGCTTCTTAGACACTAGCAAGAAGGCGGGCTTGGTATTTAGGGAGATGCCTTTGCTGAAAGGTAGTCATTCTCAAAGGGCAGGCTGGGCCCTCCAGGAAAGGGCCTTGAACTTTGGCCTGGGAACTGAATCTCCATTTCCTCATCTGTAAGTATGTGTGGTTCTCACACTGTGGTGTGCTCTGGAGTCACCCGGGGGAGGTTATTAATATAGAATTCCTAGTCCCCATACCCAGAACTTGAATCAGAATCTCTAAGGGTGGTGCCCGGACCCTGTATTTAAACATGCCCCTGAGGGATCATGATCTTGCCAGAGTTTGAATATCACCGTCTTAAGCCATTTCTTGACAGTTTCTACAGGAGAGAATCTGGAACGCTGTCCTTCCAAGGCAAGGCCTCAGGCTCACTCAGATCAGGCCTGGCCACTCCTCTCTGGAGGGTGGCTGAGGCCCATCTGCCTTGGGCATCCCAATCCTGATTCCCCCACTACACCCTTCCCAGTTCTATTCCCTCCCACCACACTTGCTCCAATAAATTTATTTATATACAGATAAATTCGCACACATTCATGTGTATGCATCTATCTAATTCCCCGGCTCAGTTGGCCTCAGCTCCTATTTTGGAACAGATACTTCTGCCTGGGAATCCGGCAGGCCCAGACCAGCTCTCTCTGGTCTCAGCTTCCCCCTTTGGGTGCCCAAGGTTCTCACTGGCACCCTCCCCTGTCCCACCCACTTTTAGCTGGTCACTTCCTTTCTTGGGTTTGAGTAGCTGAGCTGGCAGAGACGTCAGAGGCTGCCCCCACCCTTCTGTGTGGCTTCCACACAGCAATCCTTTAGTGCTTTGCCACTCACATCCTGCCCCCTCCTGCCAGTCAGCTTCAGTACGAAACCCACCCTTGTCAAGAGGAGATGAAGCCCAGATGGGACAAGCACCCTGGTCTAGCGCCATATATTACTGGTACTGGGCCTTGGGCAAGCCCTGCCCCTCTGTGAGCCACAGTTTCCTCATTGGTTACATGGGCGTGGTCATAATGCCTCCTTCCTAGGGTTGCTGGGAAGATTAAATAGCTTAACACGGTAAAGCATTTAGGGCAGTAACTGGTGCTTAGCACCTGGTGGGTGCTCCATAAACGGTAATCATGTGACGAGGAGGGGGAGGGGAAAAGAGCACTGTGCCGCCATTCAGAGTACAACCAGACCCCTTATCTCACCTTCCTGACATCGCTGCAAGGTGGACAAGCAGTTGTCTTACAGTGGGAGGCTCAGGCTAATGAGAGATGTTTTGTCCCCAGCCACACAGCAAATAATGATGGCGCTGGGCAAGGCCTCACCCTTGTCCAGTCCTCTGTGGCTCTAGCCCAGGCTCTGCCACCTCATGCTGATGAGGGGCCAGGGGTTAGGGTCTGGCAGAGGGACAGTGGTGGGTTCCCCCATGGCTTCTATCTTCCTGGCTTTGGCCTGGCTCTACTGGGAGAGTCCCCTGATGCTGATCGGCCACTATTCCCAGGCAATGCCAGGCAGGAGGTGAAGAGGGGAGGGATGAAGTGCTCAGGCTGTGGAGTCAGACAGTCCCAGGTTCAAGTCTCAGCTCTGCCTCCTCCTCCCTGGCTCTGAGACCTTGGCCGGTTGCTACTTTCTCTGAGCTTCAGTTTTCTCTTATAAATGGGACACGGAGTCCCCCTGGAGTTGTCCCAAGGGTTCCAGGGAGAGCAGTACATAGAAAGCTCTGTGCGGTGGCCTCAGGCTGGTCATTGTGCTTCTGTGTGGATAAGCTGAGGCTGCCCAGAGTGCAGGCTGCCTGCCACAGGGTGACACTCAGTCTCGACATTGTCCCCTCTCCATGTCCCTGTTATCCTGCCCTCTTGTGTGCTGAGCAATTTCTACTGTGAGTAGGAATGTCAGAACAGACAGACCTCAGAGATGGTCTGCTGGGCCATGGTGATCTCACAGATGGGCAGGCTGAGTCCAGAAAGGGAGAGGCCCCCCGACTGTTCTCCAGCTGGCCGTCCACTGGGTCTGGCGCCCTGTGCTGAGTTGAGTGGTCTCATGGTGCCCCCTGCCGCCAGACCCCTGCCTTCCTGGCTGTTCCCTGAAGGGCCTGCAGAGCAGACCCACAGGCCTTTTTCCTGGGGAGTCAAGGATGCCCGGAGAGTCATTGTGTTTGGGTCCAGGATGCTGCCATTGAATTCTATTCCAGCCTGTCGCCCAGCACAGGGGTCGTGGGCTATTCTTTGATAGTGAGGAGACCACAGACCACAGGCTGCAGCTCTTCCCTGGCCCTGCTTCCTTCCTCCCCTGCAGGGGACTAACCTGGCAGAGGCGGTCCACAGAGGGTGCCAGCCCTGTTTCATTAAGCTCCCACCTAGGCCAGAGATCAGACAAGGGGACTTCAAAAATGCCTTCCAGCTCCAAGACATGATAATACCTTCAAGCCTCCTATTTTTAAAAAGCCTAAAGAATTATTTCCAATGTGTAAACAAGTATAGAGTTTAGATCCAACTGTTTCTATGTGGTTCCATGGGGCCTGCCAGGCTGGGCTGGATCAGAGAGGGCAGCCATGGAGGCCAGGAAGCCCCAGAAGTCTGACCAGGACCAACAGAGGAAACCAGCTGAGCCCTGCTCACAGAACAGTCCTTAGTTACCGGTGGGCTCTGGACCCAGACCACAATTCTCTGCTACTTGCCGGTTCAGAGAGCCCACGCCAGTTACCAGACTGCCCTGGGCATCGGTTTCCTCCGCTGCACACTGAGGGGGAGTATCAGCAACTGACTCTTAGAATCCTTGCCAAGATTAAATGAGATAAAGTATGTTAAAGCACGTTGGCCCAGCACCTGGCACGTAGTGAATGCTCCATAAATAATGGCAAAACCCACACTAGCTAAGAGTACTTGCTCACTGCTGTGTGCCGGGCGCTGTGCTGGGCACGTCCCCTGCGTTAACTTCCATAATCCTCACCACAGCCCTTTGAGGGAGGTCCACTTATTACCTGCATTTTACAAATAAGGAAACTGAGGCACAGAGAAGGGATGTAACTGAGCTAAGGTCAATTAGCTAATAAATAATTGAGCTAAGGTTCAAATCCAGGCAATTAAAAACCTACACTTTTAATCATTACTATAATGACAGTTATAATTACAGTAAGAATTATGATTATTGTCCCAAGAGGTGGTAAGCTTCTAGTCCCTGGAGGGGGCTAGAGGAGGCTGGGCAGGCCCCAGGGATTCTGCCCGGAGCGAGGG